>NC_062573.1:13205000-23205000 GCF_022837055.1 Prionailurus viverrinus
CCACAGAGATGCCAAAGCATCCCAGTCATCGCGTATCCACCTGGAGCTACCACCTTCATCCTCAGGGGCCGGGGTGCCTTGCTGTCTGGAACCCCACATACAAAGGAGTGAAACCCTTCAGTCACCCACCCCCACTGCTCAAGGCCAAGGGGGAGGAAATCCAACTGGGGTGCTCTGGGAGGAGGGGGGCAGGGTAAAAATTACTTCACCATTATCTCCCCTTCCTCCTCAACCTCAACAGTCCTCAGAAGGTCAAGTGTAACACAGCCAGGCCAAAACCCTCCAAGTTCACTTACAATATCTTGTTGACTCCATACCTGCCAACATCACAACTGAAGTTCTGCAAGAAGCTCGTAGTCCCTGCCTCAATGCCTCCAGCCACTGACCACTTCCTCTGAATCCCAGACCTCCTTCCTCCCAGTGACTGACCTGTGAGACCCAAGGTCACATCACCTTGCCAACGAGTCTCTCCACTTTCTTAACATCAAGGGACGCTTTTAAAAATGAATTTCTTTTTTGCCTTTTATTATGAAAACTTCCAAACAGATACAAAGGTGGAACAAATGATGGGGCACCTGAGTAGCTCAGTCGGTTAAGCCTCTGACTTCGGCTCAGGTCATGACTGCACGTTTCATGAGTTCCAGCCCCCATCAGGGTCTGTGCTGACATCTCAGAGCCTGGAGCCTGCTTTGGATTCTGTGTCTCCCTCTCTCTGCCCCTCCCCCGCTCATGTTCTGTCTCTCTGTCAAGATAAAATAATCTAAATTTTTTTTTTTAATTGGGGCGCCTGGGTGGCTCCGTCAGTTGAGTGTCCGACTTTGGCTCAGGTCATGATCGAGCGGTTTGTGAGTTTGCGCCCCACGTCGGGCTCTGTGCTGACAGCTCAGAGCCTGGAGCCTGCTTTGGATTCTGTGTCTCCCCGTCTCTCAGCCCCTCCCCTGCTTATACTCTCTCTGTGTCTCTCAATAATAAATAAATGTTAAAAAAAATTTTTTTTAATTTTTTAATGAAATAATTAACTTCCAGCTGCCCATCATCTTGGGTGGATCAGTGGTTCTCAGTTTATGCTTACTCTTATTTTTTTTTTTTTTCAACGTTTATTTATTTTTGGGACAGAGAGAGACAGAGCATGAACGGGGGAGGGGCAGAGACAGAGAGGGAGACACAGAATCGGAAGCAGGCTCCAGGCTCTGAGCCATCATCCCAGAGCCCGACGCGGGGCTCAAACTCACGGAGCGCGAGATCGTGACCTGGCTGAAGTCGGCCGCTTAACTGACTGCGCCACCCAGGCGCCCCTCTTTTTATTTTTTTTTAATGTTTTATTTATTTATTTGAGAGAGAGAAAGCACAAGAGTTCGGGGGTGCATAGAGAGGGAGAGAGAGAGAGAGAGAGAGAGAGAGACAGAGAGAGAGAGAGAGAGAGAATCCCAAGCAGGCTCCAAGCTGTCAGCACAGAGTGATGTGGGGCTTGGTGTCACGAACCTGAGCCAAAGTCAATAGACAGACACTTAGCCGACCAAGCCACCCAGACACCCCAGTTCATGGCTACACTTGTTTTATCTTTACCCCCATCCATTACTCACCCAGGACACCTGGGTGTCTAATATCCCTCATCCTAAGACACCACAGTACTTTGAGACTTAAATTATTTTTTAAATTATTTATTTTAAAAGATGTCCCCAATTATTTTGAAAGGTGTGTCTATTCACTACTCATCCATCCATACATTCAGCTAACACTTTCCAAGTCACTCCTATGTGTCAATCTAAGAGGATTCACAGACAAATTGAAGACCCCCAGATTCCAGGAGCTCCCAGTCTATGATGTCACACTTGAACTGCCAGAAGTCCTGTGATGTCACTGAGTTCACCACCCTCCCCCCCACACACCTGGTGTCAGGCAAGATCCCTTGTATCCTACACCATCTCAGGTGTGCGGGGCCCATGACACAGGGATCCACGCTTGTCTGTTCTCTGCTGCAGCCTCAGGACCTGGAACAGGGCCTGACACATACTAGGTTCTCGATAAATATTGGTAGGATGAACAGGTCATGTGCACAAGAGCTTCTTCCCAGGTCCCGCCCTCACGCCCCCTCCTGAACTCCAACTAGGTGAGGGGGACCAGTGAGAATGCAGAGGTAGCACTGAGGAGATCTATCATCCCACTGGGCAGAGGCCAGCCAGGACCAGGAGACCTGGGCCCCAGCTATGTCCCAGACCCACTGTGTGACCTCTTACTAGTCACCTAAGGTCTACCCAGGGAGCCTGGGCCAAAGAAAAATGACCGAGCCAAGTGGACAAGGCCTCAGGGTCTGGCCTGCCTCTCCAGGAACTGTGCATGGGCTCCTTAGCGCCCAGGCAGGGGCCTGGCACGGAAGAGGCCTCCTCTGTTTGCTGAATAAATGCTGAATGAGGAGTGTGGCTGAGACAGTCCTGCCCCATGCAGGTCCTAGGCTGCAGGCCACCACCCAGAGATGAGTCTCCAGGACAAAGTGCTGACGCAGGGACAAAGGGCAGGGCTGGCCACGCTCATCCCATTAGCAGACTCTGAGACACCACGCCGCCCAGGGGAACATGGGGCCCTGTCCCCCACCAACCCAGCCCTCACGTGGGCCCCCAAGCAGAGGTTGCTGCCAGACACAGTACCTGAATCACACTCTGGCAGCCTTCCACCGTGTCCGTCACCCCCAGCAGCACCCGGTGCCTCAGGAGGGCTCCGTTGGCAGCCGCCAGCCTAAGGTCCGTGTTGGTGTTGGCCTAGAAGACAAACGCCAGGCTCACGGTCAGATCTCCGCCCTGCCAGGGAGGTCTCAGGCCCTGAGCCACACCCACCTCTAGCAGCTGTCCCACCTCTAGATACCATGGGGGCAATCCTGGCATCGAGACACATCCATTGCTCCCCCTATAAAGTGGGGTTGTGGGGTTTGCAGCCAATAAGTTCAATAGTGTCAGACAGCTGTGGGTAGAAGCCCAGCCCTGCTACTTCCCAGCTGGGTGGCCCTGGACAAGTGACGCTCCTCCCCTGAGTCCTGCTTTCTTCAGTTGTAGAATACGGACAATGTCCCTACCTCCTAGGAACATGGTGAGGCTGAACTGGGACTGTGTGTGGAACACTTAATCCAGTGCCTGGGACACCGTCCGCTGTGCTGACAGAGATATCTGCTGGCGGTGGGGTGGATGGGTTTGAGCGCTTATTGTGAAGAGTGCCTGGCCCTCGGAAGGGGACTCTGGGAATCCAGCTCCCTCTTTTCCTACCCAAGCCAATCTGGGGCCATGGATCGAGTTGACTAAGCAGATGTTAAGCAGCCCGGGGGGAGGAGGGAGGAGGAGGAAGAAGCGTGTCAAGACCGAAGTGCTGGTTTGGAGAAGAGACTCCCTAAGGATTTAGAGAGGCAACCAGATGACAGCCAGGTGGAGGACAGTCAAGGTCCCCAGGAGTGTAAGGACTCCCTTAGAGAGCTTTTGGAAATGTGAGAAAGCCCTTTGGTTGTCACAGGGATGGTACAGGCAATGCTGGCACTTAGGGACAAGGACTGGGGATGCCTTCCACTGATGACAAAGTCCCATGAGAGGCAATCCCACAATCGGAAGAGGGGTCTCCCGGCCTAACCAAACTCCACATTCCCCACCAGATGTGAACACAGGTGAATAAGCTACTTGTAATTCTGACCGGCCAACCAGGTTCTATTTGACATGTAAACCTACGGTGTTGTTTTCTTTTTTGAAAGTTTACGTTTATTTAGTTTGAGAGAAAGAGAGCAAGTGGGGGAGGGGCAGAGAGAGAGGAAGAGAGAGAATCCCAAGCAGGCTCCATGCTGTCAGCACAGAGCTCAATGTGGGGCTCGAACTCACAAACCATTAGATCATGACCTGAGCCAAAATCAAGCGTCAGATGCTTAACCAACTGAGCCACCCACGCCCCTTACGTTGTTCTTGTTGTTGTTGTTTTTAAATGGGTCTAAAATATACTGAATTTTCTAGGAATGCTATGACTATGAAAACATGGGGTGATTATATTTTGTTTTGCCTAGAGTGTTAGTAAGGGTTATTCACCCTAACCTGTATCACCAAGAGTTCAAATCCTGGCTCTGTCTCTCACCCCCTGTACAACCTTGGGCAAACTACACCCCACTTCTCTGCCCCCACTTCCTCATCTCCAAAAGCGGAGATGGGGCGCCTGGTGGCTCAGTCAGTTAAGTGCCTGACTTCAGCTCAGGTCATGATCTCACAGTCTGTGAGTTCAAGCCCTGCATCGGGCTCTGTGCTGACAGCTCAGAGCCTGGAGCCTGCTTCGGACATGTGTCTCCCTCTCTCTCTCTCTCTGCCTCTCCCCTGCTCATGCTCTGTCTCTCTCTTGCTCACTCTCAAAAATAAATAAACATTAAAAAAAATTGTTTAAGTGGAGAAAATAACACCTCCCTATAACAAGGGTTATAGTAAGGATGGAATGAGTCAACCCACATTGAACACTTGCAAGAACGAACACTCCATGCCTGTCAACTAATGATATCAGTTCAGTGACAATACTGAGTTGCAAACTTTGTCTTCCCCTGTTCTTTGTTGGCCACAGATATTTTTCAGAACTTCCACATGCTTTAGAAACCTGCTTTACTCCGCCCGGGATACCAGGCAGAGTCTTGTGTGCCTTCACAAACCTCCCAGTCTTGAGAAAGGCTAATAATGCCCCAAACAAGGCGAAAACAAGGCAGTGTGTGCAAAATGCTAAGGCTCTCAAGGCTGCTATGGTACAAGGACACTAACAGGAAGAGGGACAGATGATGGTCGGGAAGGGGGAGTTGCATAGTCCTGAGTGCTGAGGGATCCGAGGAGGAAGGAATCCTTGAGCTGAGGCAAGACCAGAGGAGCCTGTGTGACCGCAGACTGGTTACTCTACCTCTCTGAGCTTTGGCTTCCCCACGGGCAAACAGAGGCAATGTAACAGTTGATACCTATTGGACATCTACATTATATTAGGTACTATTATAAGCACTTTGCATACATTAACTCATTTAATTCTCCCCAAAATCTTCTGAGGGAGCTACGGTTATTATTTTTTTAATGTAAGCTCTACGCCCAAAGTGGGGCTTGAAGTCACGACCCTGAGATCAAGAGTTGCATGTTCTACCAGCCGAGCCAGCCAGGTGCCCCAGGGGAGCTACAATTATTATCCCATTTTACAGATGAGAAACTAAGGCCATGAGAGGCAGAGTAATAACTTAGCCCCGGTTGCAGAGCTAGCCAACGGCAGAGATATCCTGCCGCCTCATATGCTTGGCGGGTGTAGACAGCCGGTGCCAAACACAGAGCACACAGGAGGCGCTCATTAAATGGTGGTCATTATTAGGAGTGAAGGAACCCCAAGGTTCCCTGACTGAACAAACACTGATGGCAGGGGGGCCACTGCATACCTGGGGCCCCCATGCTTTACCTCTGAGTAAAGACAGAGGATCTTATATAACCTGTGCCCTGTGCCTAGCACACTGCTTGGTACTTGCAGGGGCTTCATAAACACTGAGCAAGGCAGGAAGGAAGAGAAGAAGGTGGATAGCCACTGTGGGCATTCTCTAAACTGCATGAATTGCATCTGCACCCTTGAAGCACCTGCCAGCTGCCAGGTGTTTCGCTGGCTCTTGCTAAAGCAAAATAGTCTACTTTCTCCCTGCCCCAAGAGAAGTTTCTTGCGGCAGGAGCAGCCAGTTCAATTTATTTTATATGCCAAGCACCAGAGCCATGAAAGCTTCAACAGAGCCCAAGGGCAGCATTATTTCGTCAGCCTTGTCGCAAAGCCCAACAAAGATCTTTTCAGAATGATTAAGCCATAAAGTTCCTATTTGTCCCTCTGAGCACAAGAACTAAATGGAATTCACACCCCAAACTCTGACCACATTTCCCAGCATCCCTCTCCTCCTGAGTTAAGCCAGAATGGATCTCCAAATCCAACTCTGTGCCAGGTACTGGGAGGAGCTTCTTAAAGCAGCTGGAAAGACAGTGGAGGTGTGGTAGGCAGAGTGATGGCCCCCAACGGTGCCAAAGTCCTACTCCCCAGAACCTGTGAATATATAAAAGCAAGGGGGAATTAAGGTAGTAGATAAAATTAACGTTGCTAATTAGCTGACCTTAAAAAAGGGAGATTGTCCCAGATAATCCGGGCAGCTCAATGTAATCACAAGAGGCCTTAAAAGTGGAAGAAGGAGGGATGCCTGGGTGGCTCAGTCAGGTAAGCATCCAACTTCGACTCAGGTCATGATCTCGGGGGTCATGAGTTCGAGCCCCGCATCGGGCTCTGTGCTGACAGCTCAGAGCCTGGAGCCTGCTTCAGATTCTGTGTCTCCCTCTCTCTGTGCCCCTCCTGCACTCATGCTCTGGCTCTCTCAAAAATAAAGAAACATTTAAAAAACTAAAAAAATAAAAATAAATGCAAGTGGAAGTAGGAGCCAAAAGAATCAAAGATATGGGAAGGTCTAGACCCGCCATTTCTGGCTTGGAAGATGGGCAGAGGGGTTATTGGCCAAAGAATGCAGGTGGCCCCCCAGGGCCTCGAAAAGGCAGCAAACTTCATCATCCCCCAAAGGCTCCAGAAAGGATGCAGCCCTGAAGTCCAGAACCATAAGATAATACATTATGTTTTTTTAGCCACTGTGTTTATGGTAGTGTGATAGGGAGCCGTAGAACGCTAGTGCAGTAGGGTACTGACTGAGAACATGGCTTGGCCTTGAATCCCAACTCGGCCATTTACTAGTGTGAAAGGGCTCCGTAAACCCAAAACACCCTCCTCCCCTGTTCCAGACTCTCAAAACACAGCTTGCTTCCAGAAAAACAACCCACAGGGATTAGACAGGAAAGACAGAAAGGAATTAATCACACATGTGATTTCATTTCTTTCAGTCACTGGACTCATGGGCCCGCATGGTTGCAGAAATCCTTTGAGGCAGGGAAAAGAGAAAGATCAGACCTGGGCTTGTCCTGCCAGAAACACCCTTTCTGGAGGGAGCGTGGCTGGGGTCTCCGAACATCTCACCTTCCTCTGGTGTCTCTCGAAGATGAGCACGAGGGTCAGAGTCAGGCTCATGGCAGCCAGGGTCACGAGCAGCACACCTACCCAGTGGTTCCCCAGGGCAAACATCTGGCTGGTGGAGTAGATGTTAGCCCACACCACCACATAGAACACCTGTGAGAAGCCAGAGAAAGAGCATGGTCAGGAATACCAGTCCTGGAATAAAGCAGTTCCATTCAAAGGGACACACTCTTTTGGACATGTCTGACGCCCTCCTTGGAGTCAAAGAGCTCACAGGGCCAGGAAGGGACTGATCAGGGTCTGTAGGAAGGAGCCCTTGTTCCCTGTCCATAAGCAACAGTAGAGAAAAGGGGTTAGAAATGGCTACTCTGGGGGCACCTGAGTAGCTCAGTCAGCTAAGCATCAGAGTCTTGATTTCGCCTCAGTTCATGATCTCATGGTTCATGAGTTTAAGCTCTACAGTGTGGAGCCTGCTTGGGATTCTGTCTCCCTCTCTCTCTGTCCCTCCCATGCTTTCTCTCTATCTCTCCTCAAAATAAATAAAAAGAAATTTAAAAAGAAAACAGGATAGTTACTCTGAATTCTTGCTCACCTGGATTTTATTTTTTATTTTTCTAATTTATATCCAAATTATTTAACACATAGTATAATAATGATTTCAGGAGTAGAATTTAGTGATTCATCACTTACATATAACACCCAGTGCTCATCCCAACAAGTGCCCTCCTTAATGCCCCTTGCCCATTTAGCCCACCCCCCTACGTAACACCTCTCTAGCAATCCTCAGTTTGTTCTCTGCATTTAAGAGTCTCTTATGGTTTGTCTCTCCTTTTATCTTATTTTTCCTTCCTTTCTCCTATGTTCATCTGTTTTGCTTCTTAAACTCCACAAATGAGTGAGGTCATGATGTTTGTCTTTTTTTAATGGACTTCTTTCGCACAGCATAATACATTCTAGTTCCATCCACGTTGTTGCAAATGGCAAAATTTCATTCTATTTCATCACCGAGTAGTATTCCGTTGTGTATATATATATATATATATATATATATATATATATATATATACACCACATCTTATTTATCCATTCATCAGTTGATGGACATTTGGGCTCATTCCATACTTTATCTATTGTCGATAGCGCCACCATAAACATTGGGTCACCCGGATTTTAAATAAAGCAGAAAAGGGCAGAAGGCCTGGGAGTGAAATAAATTTGATTTAGAAGTCCACAACGAGGGGCGCCTGGGTGGCGCAGTCGGTTAAGCGTCCGACTTCAGCCAGGTCACGATCTCGCGGTCCGTGAGTTCGAGCCCCGCGTCAGGCTCTGGGCTGATGGCTCAGAGCCTGGAGCCTGCTTCCGATTCTGTGTCTCCCTCTCTCTCTGCCCCTCCCCCATTCATGCTCTGTCTCTCTCTGTCCCAAAAATAAATAAACGTTAAAAAAAAAAATTAAAAAAAAAAAAAAGAAGTCCACAACGATCCTTCAACAGCTACAGGTGGCCTTGGACAAGTTATTAACAACACTAAGCCTCAGTTTCCTCAACTGTAAAATGGGGATAATACCTACTTCACAGGTTGTTATAAGGGTTAATCAGCATATATAAGCTCAACACTTGTTGAAGAATTAACAAATGCCAGTGGCCATTCCTTTTCCTTTTCTAGAAGCAGACGTGGGAGTCAAGAGTGCCATTTGGTGGGGTGCCTGGGTGGCTCAGTCAGTTGAGCATCCGACTTCAGCTCAGGTCATAATCTCACAGTTCATGGGTTTGACACCCGCATCAAGCTCTGTGATGACAGCTCAGAGCCTGGAGCCTGCTTCAGATTCTGTTCCTCCTCTCTCTCTGCCCCTCCTCCACTCTTTTCTCTGTCTCTCTCTCTCTCCCAAAAAAAAATAAACATTAAAAAAAATTTTTAAGAGTGCTATTTGACCATTTATATATACAGAGAAGCAGCAAATCAGAGTGGTTAAGGGCACAGATGCTGAAACCAGACTGCCTGGGTTCAAGTACTGGTTCTGCCATATGTGTGTGTGTGTGTGTGTGTGTGTGTGTGTGTGTGTGTATAGGTGTACACAGATATTTATACGTATGTGTCTTTGATGAGTGTACATATACACATACACATATATGTTTATACACACCCATGTATTTATGGTGAGAGCTGGAATGGACCTACTTGTTGTTGAACAGATGGGGAAACCAAGTCCCAGAGAGAAGACAAGTCTTTCTTTTTTTTTTTTAACATTTTATTTATTTTTGAGAGACAAAGACAGAGTACGAGTAGGGGAGGGGCAGAGAGAGAGGCAGACACAGAACCCAAAGCAGGTTCCAGGCTCTGAGCTGTCAGCACAGAGCCCAACGTGGGGCTCAAACCCACAAACAGTGAGATCATAACGTGAGCCAAAGTCAGACACTTAATCGACTGAGCCACTCAGGTGCCCCCCAGAGAGAAGACAAGTCTTAACCAAAGCCAGACATTGAGTCCAAAGTCTCAGTGGTGGGTCTGTAGATTCCCAGTCCCAAGCCCTGCCCTTAGTAAACCCTGCCTCCAATCCTTTCCCTGGGAATCTGGTTACGACTCTCTCCCATACGTTTCCTCTTATACCAAATCCAGGTACACGTGTACTGCTCTATCCCAGGCGGCCGGGCCACCAGCCCCAGACCCGTTACCCACACCAAGAGGCTCCAGAACACAATGCCCAATTCAGCAGTGTGACGGGGGGTGGGCGCGGCAGGTCAGTGTGCGGCCCCCCTGCCTCCTTACCACAGCAAAGGCCAACCGCATGGGCCTGGAGTTGTAGATGATGTATCGCCTCACTTGGGGCTCCAAGAGAGCGCTTTCGGCCAAGCTCCTGTACTGGTCGGCGGGGACCTGCTTGGCCATGCAAGGGAAAGAGACCAATCAGCCACGGGGAACCACTCCCACCTCCTTCCTGCACGCAAGCATGTCATTTCCAGTTCATGGGACTGTCACATGGGAGGGGGACCAGGCACCTTCCAGGCTGCCCCGGAAGGCAGACTGAGGAGCTCGGAGCACTAGGAGTGGTAATCACAGAATGCAGCTCAGGAAAGGATGAGTGCCCTGGGGAGGTGGGGTAACTCGAGACCCAGGAGGACGCCCTTGGTGGGGGCAGAGGGGGGGTGCGGATCTTGCAGCCCGAGGCACAGAACCTCACAGCAGACCCAAGAGAGCCTAACAGTTAAGGCACAGGCCCTAGAGTCAGTAGGCTGGGTCCAAACCTTGGCTCTTCCATTCACGTGCCAAGTAACCCCACTTCTCTGAGCCTCAGGTTCCTCATTTATAAAGTGTGGACAAGAACACGCACTTGTAGGGGTGGTGTGCATATGAAATAACATGATGCATATGCAATACTAACGTGTGTGTTGCAAAATAAGTATATGTGTACCATGTAGATACATACAGACATCTCTGGGGGGGGGGGGGGGGGCTCTGTTCTGCCTCCAGCGGTTATGTGTTACTTTGACAGATGTGTGTCATATCTAAGTGTACATGCACACTGGCCCAGTATGGTCCGGTCCGTATGGACACTCGATACATGTGAGCAGGTACCAACACTGCAACACCAATAACGATAAATACCGCCCAAGGCTCTGAAAACTCGCATCTCTCTGCCCAAACAAAAATGGCATAGCACGTAAAGGCCCTGCGAGAGTGGACTGCTCAAGAAAACAGAATCGAACCATTAAAGATGATGTCTGGGAACATGGCAGAATAATATGTGGACTGTTTTCCCTGGTTAAGAAAACCCCATCTGAAGACAACTGTTGAAGAAAAATGTTCTTCTGTACAAAGGCTGACAGGAAACATGGCGTGATAAACCAGCCATTGTGCTGACGTGGGGTGAGTACCGTCAATGTGGAAAGTTTCCCTTCAAGTGATAACATGCTGATTTAAACAATAATGCAATTCAGTCCGAAAGAAGTGAACTCTAAAATCTGCAGGGCAAAATGAGCAGTGTATCTTTCCTGTCCACGGTTAGTCCACATTATTTTCCTTACTCGTCACAAACACCCTGTCTGATAGGTATTAATGTGGCCCTCATTTAATAGAGGATGAAACGGCCACCCGGAGAGGTTAATTCACCTGCTGAAAGCCACCCAGACAGATCTGCATCCAGACCTCTGATCTGAGAAGCCTAGGCTTCAAATCGCTGTGCTTCAAAGCACTGCATGATTATCTAATAAATTCACGTACTCTTCCGTTGAATATGCAGTTCCCTCTCCTAAAATGCCCTTCCTCCTGTCTACCCAGCAAGCCCCTATTTTTCCTTCAAGATCCCAGATCAAGCATCTGCTCCTGTGTGACGCTTTCGAAACCACCACTCCCCCTGGCGAGTTCATCATTTTCTCCTGTGAAGGTCTTCGGTGCCTTGTACATGCCTCTGCCGCGGCATTCGTACCCTGCTGACCTGACCCGATTGGGCGCGAGTCCACCTCCTGTGCTGGGCCCCATGAGCTGCGTGAGCACAGGCGCTGGGTACTGGCCACCTCTATGGACCCCAGTGCCCTGCGCAGTGCCTGGCAAACAACGAGCACCCCAAAACACGCACCTGTTAAGTGAAGTAACTGGGAGGAGGAGACACTCCTAATACATCTTCCTTATACCTCCCACCATACGGAGCCCAGAGTACGTGTTTAACAAACGTTTTGTGGACAACTGGATGAAAGGATAGGTGGACGGGCCAGCAGGTAGGTGGCTGGAAGGAGGGGAAAATGGCAGGGTGTCAATAAAACCCGCACTCACCTGAATGCCCCAGGTCTGCAGTTGCTCTTCTGCGACGCCCAGATCGAAGGCGATGGGCGCACAGGTGTTGTCGATCCGCAGAACCGTGAGGACCTGGCCATTGCGGAGCTCTGAAAGCACACCAGAAGCTTCACCTGGCTGAGCGAGCACCACTGTGGACAAGCCCGGAGCCCGATGGCATCACCTCCTCTGGCCATGAGAACCTTCTCATGGCAAGGAGGGACGTGGTGGCGGTCCTCGAATCCCCACGCGAGAAGGACCGAACTTGACCAGAACCCCTGAGGAGGCAGAACTGAGACCAGAGCCTGGAGGCTACCCGGACACAACGCAAGACCCTATAAAGGAAGAACCTCCCAAGAATGAGAGCTGTCCAAACAAAGAATTGGGAGTAGTGAGCTCCCCATCACAAAAGATTTTTTTTTTAATGTTTATTTATTTTGAGAGAGAGAGAGAGAGAGAGAGAAACAGCAAAGAATGAGCAAGGGAGGAGCTGAGAGAGAGGGAGACAGAGAACCCTAAGCCGTCAGCGTGGGGCCCGACGCAAGGCTCCATCTCGCGAACTGTGAGATCGTGACCTGAGCCAAAATCAAGAGTCAGATGCTTAGCCAGATGAGCCACCCAGGAGCCCCAGAAAAGATATTTAAGCAGACTGCACAACTAAGTACATGGAGAAGGTGATGTTTCAGACATTTGTATGAACACCACCACACAGGAAGCTCACCCAAATATTACATTCCCAGCGGGCTCCGTCTGACTGTGGTAGGCAGAACAATGAACCCCCAGACATGTCCCCGCCGTACTCCCCAGAACCTATGAATATGTTATGTTACACGGCGAAGGAGAATTAAGGTTACAGACGGAGTTAAAGTGGCTAATCCACTGGCCCGAAATAGGGGGGTTCTCCTGGGCTGTTGGGGTGGGCCCAATGTAATCACAAGCATCCTTAAAACTGGAAGAGAGAGGCGACTGAAGGGTCAGCAGGGATGTGACCAGGGAAGAAAGAGACAGAGATGGAACACTGTTGCCTTTGAGGTGGAGGAAGGTTCACGGGCCAAGCAGTATGTGTGGCTTCTGGAAGCTGGACACAGATTCTCCCTGCGCTCCTGAAGGAAGGCGGCCCTGCTGACACGGGGGCTTTAGCTCCGGGAAGCCAGCGTCAGACTTCCAGCTTCCAGAACTGTCAGAGGACGGATCTTTCGCCAGCCACTGTGTGGGCGGTAATTGGTTAGGGCAGCCACAGAAAACGAAGACGCTGACTTACTGGTAACCCCTCCCCAGGGTATCTGCAACTCACTTGACAATTCAAAAGCACCAACTGAATTAAGCGTAACCTCACAAAACACCACACATCAACTCAGTCTGGCCATAAGCCAGGCAGGACGTCGACTAGGCCAGCCCAATGAGGTCTGCTGGGGTGAAAGCCCCTGGGGACTGAAACCCCTCAGGCCCAGGGAGGAACAGCCAAGGAATGAAGCTAAATCTACCTTCTGCTACCAGTAGAGAGAATCTGGACAGAAGGATCCAGATGTCCTTCCACCACAGCAGGAGGTCCTGTGAGCCACCCTGTCAGCAGCCACGCAGCTGGGGTGGGCAGGAGAGGGGGGATCCCCAGTGTTCAGCCATGCGAGGCTGGGCCTGGATATGCTGGCACATTTTCTGTGGGCGAGGCTTAGAAAATGGGGCAGCATGAAGAGATTAAACCATAAATACATTATCTGCTGGCCCAAACTTCCTGTCACCTGAGCCTAGCTCTGGGCAATATATCTTTTTTTTCTTTTAATTTTTTTTAATGTTTATTTATTTTTTTTTTTTTTTGAAGGAGAGAGAGACAGAGCATGAGAGGGTGAGGGGCAGAGAGAGAGGGAGACACAGAATCCGAAGCAGGTTCCAGGCTCTGAGCGGTCAGCACAGAGCCCGGCGCGGGGCTTGAACTCACAAACTGTGAGATCATGACCTGAGCCGAAGTCGGACGCTTAACTGACTGAGATACCCAGGCGCCCCTGAGTCTTTAAAACCAAATGACTAGCCCTACCTTCCTGACAATTCCTGCCCCACCCCCACCATTGTCTCCACCTCCTCACTCAGCCCCTCTCTGGGCCCTGCCAGCTGGGCCAACAAAATGTCTCTCAACTCCACGCACCTCCTGGCATCTCCACCACAACCCAGGCCAGGCTACCTTCACCTCTCCCTTGTGCCCTTTGGCAGCCTCCTCATTGGTTTCTCCAAACCTACCCGCTTACAATGCATTCTCCACACATCAGCCAGTGCGTGAACTGGATGCTATTAGTCCTCTGAGTAAAACTTTCAATAGCTTTTTGGTGTTCTACTGACAAAAACCAACCTCCTTACCACACTTGCCCAGACCTCTGAAGAACCAGCCTCCTGCCAAACTCACCTCGAGCCATTCAGCTTCCTTCTGTGGAAGGCCAGCGTCCTTCGTTCTTGGAACAGTGTTCACTCCCACCCCAGAGCCTTTGCAAATGCTGTTCCCTTTCCCTAGAACACTTCCACTGGGCTTCACCCAGTGAAATCCTATTCATCATTGATATTCCAGCTCATTAACCACCTCTCAAGGGAGTCTTCCCTGACACTACACCCCTAACAGATCAAATCCTTCTGCCAAACCTACTCAGAACTGCTCTTCAAAGAAGTACATATTCAAAGATAAGTACATACGCTTGCAATTATTTGCTTACATAGGTTTTCAACTAATTGATTAAAGTCTATCCCCCAATGTGGGAGACTATGTACTCCCACACTGGTTCTGCTCAACACCGAATCCCCGGAGCTGGGTTCATACCTGCCATACAGTAGGCACTAAATAAATGTTTGATGTATAAATGAATTGACACGACAGAACCCTGGCCCCTAACCCCCAATTAGAGTTCTTTTTTTATGTCTTTTTTTTTTTTTATCATCTGTCATCTCAACGGTAAAAGAGCATTGGATGCCCTGCCAAAAAGAACTTTATTTGCTTTCTTTTCTTTTTTTTTTTGTCTCTTTTTTAAGTTTTTGCAAGAAGGAAGGGGTGTGGAGGCAAGGTGGGGAGCCAAGGAAAGTATAAGCTAGACAGCTAGCTATAGGAGTCAAAGGGCAGCCCAGCCTCTCGCTCACAGAGTAGCCACAAAAAAGCGATCTAGGGACGCCTGGGTGGCTCAGTCAGTTGAGCGTCCGACTTCGGCTCAGGTCACGATCTCGTGGTCTGTGAGTTCGAGCCCCATGTCGGGCTCTGTGCTGACAGCTCAGAGCCTGGAGCCTGCTTCATATTCTGTGTCTCCCTCTCTCTCTGCCCCTTCCCTGCTCATGCTCTGTCTCTCTCTGTCAGAGACATTAAAACATTAAAAACAAAAATAAACATTAAACATTAAAAAAACATTTAAAAAAAGAAAAAGTGATCTAAATCCCTGGCCTGCTTCCTTGCTTGGAGGGGGATCATATCACCACACGCAGCTTTGCAGAGATGATGAAAATAAATGCTCGGAGAAACACAGGGGTTGAATAACTGGCCACTGTCGTTGCCAATTTAAAAGCAAGCTTGTTGGGACTCAAAAGTTACAGTAAAGCAACCCATGCATGGATTTAGTTGTATTCGTTCTTACCCTCCCACTCCTGGATTTAAGGTGGCTTTATAAAAATAAAATATGAAAACAGGCACCTGGTTGGCTCAGTTGGTTAAGCGTCCAACTTTGGCTCAGGTCATGATCTCGCGGTTTGTGAGTTCAAGTCCTGCATTGGGCTCTGTGCTGACAGCTCAGAGCCTGGAGCCTGCTTTGGATTCTGTGTCTCCCTCTCTCTCTGCCGCACCCCCACCTGCATTCTGTTTCCCTCTCTCAAAAATAATAAATAAATAAATAAATAAATAAATAAATAAATAAATAAATAAATAAATATAAAATTAGATTTAAAAATAAAGCAAGTGTGGGGCACTTGGATGGCTCAGTTGGCTAAGCATCCAACTTCAGCTCAGGTCATGATCTCGTGGTTTGCGGATTCGAGCCCCACGTCGGGCTCTGTGCTGACAGCTCAGGGCCTGGAGCCTGCTTCGGATTCTGTGTCTCCCTCTCTCTCTGCCCCACCCCCACCTGCACTCTGTTTCTCTCTCTCAAAAATAATAAATAAATAAATAAATAAATAAATAAATAATAAAATATGAAAAGATAAAATTATAAAATTAGATTTAAAAATAAGCAAGTGTGGGACACTTGGGTGGCTCAGTGGTTAAGCTCAGGTCATGATCTTGTGGTTTGTGGATTCGAGCCCCATGTCAGGCTCTGTGCTGATACCTCAGGGCCTGGAGCCTGCTTCGGATTCTGTGTCTCCCTCTCTCCCTGCTCCTCCCCTGCTCTCTCTCTCTCTCTCTCAAAAATAAATAAAGATTTTAAAAATAATAATAAAAATTAAAAAAATAAAAATAAGCAAGCGAGAGAAACTAGACAAAAAGAAAATAAAGGCAGAAATGAGTTTGCATAAGGTACAATAAGAATAGCTTCTAAGTATTGAGCCCTTACCAGGCACCAGGCACAGGGCTGGGGCTTCAGGGTCCTAATCTCATTTCATCCTCCAAGAGCCCTAAAAGGTGGGTACCACTGTCAGAGAAAAGGGAACAGAGCCTCTGAAAGGCGAATAGACCTGCCCAAAGTCACCAGAGGAAATGAAAGTAAGAAACAGGGGCAAAGGCAGTGCCCAAAACCTGGGCGGTCACACCGGGTGGGGCCACAGACCAGCACCCCATTTCACGGCACAGCACAGAAAACCCATGTGGACCGGGGTACTAGGCATGGAGAACACCAGCTGCTTCCCTACACTGGCTCTTTGCACACCAAAGACTCTGCAGGATGACTCTCTTTGTCTTTCAAACCAAGTTCCTGGATTCCTGGCAATAATCTCTCTCATCTGTTCCTTAGAGTGGGAACAGTAAGTCTCTACTTAGAAATACTTTTATTACACCTAGATAAGAAAAAGAACTTGAAAAGTGACCAAAGGAATGGGCATTCACAGGTGTGTGTGCACGTGTGTGTGTGTGTGTGTGTGTGTGTGTGTGTGTGTAGCAAGGAGGAATTTCCTACAAAGAAGCAAGAACTGGCTTGCCAAAAACCAGTGGAGCGATGTCTTCAAAGTTCTAAAGGAAAATTATTTCATTCCACTCCATCCTACTGGTGTGTAGGTGTGTGTGTGTGTGTGTGTGTGTAAACTGTTTTACCAATAACAGTAGTAGAAGAAACCCTTGTTTTTAAGTAGTCAAGTTTCAAATCATCTAAGTAACCAGCCGCAATTCAAAATGCCAATGCCCAGCCACCCATTCATCCTGTTCATTCAACAAAATACGTACTGAGCATCTACGACAGGCCAAGCCTGTGCTAGGTACTGCAAATGCAGGAATGAACAAGACAACACAGAGCCCCTGCCCTCGTGGAACTTACATTCTAGTAGAGAAGCTGGAGATTCAACATTTTATCACACAGGTCAGCATTTAATTACAGACTATGCTAAGTGCTATGGGGAGAAGCAGGAATGTATCAGGGAGTCCTGGCTTAGGCTGGGACATCAGGAGAGAGTTCCCTATAGAAGGGATATTTGAACTGAGCTCTGAAGCATGAGTGGAAATTAATCAGAAGAAAGGAGGTAGGGAAAGAGCATAACAAGCTGAAGAAAGAGCAGATGCAAAGGCCCTGAGGCAGGACAGCATGGCAGGAACAAAGAACGGGTAGCAGGAGCCACTAAGGCAGGCCTTGCAAGCCAGCGATTGACAGATCTTCACACTAAGCCCCATAGGAAACACTGAAGCAGAAAGTGACATGGTCTGTTCTGCATTTTTAAAAGGTCACTCTAAATGTCACATAAATGGAAGAGGCAAGAAGGAGAGATCAGCTAGGAAGATACGGCAGGGATCCAAGCAGAAGGTGACAGCGATTTGGTCTAACAAGATGGTGATAGAGAGAATGGGGAGAAATGACAGACAGGCCTAGAAATGTATCCTAAAATGCCCACCCCTAGCTAAAGGCTCTCCTGTGTCCTTCACTCCCCTCCCCTCCATTGTGCTATGTGAGTCCAGCCCAGCATCCTGGGGAGAGGGGAGGGAAATAAAGGGTCATGACCTTACCTTGCCCCCAGCCTGGGGGACGCCCTCCAGGCAAGGCATTCCAGCCAGGAGAGGAGGTGGGCAATGGGCCGGCTGCCCCGCTGGGGCCCATCTGAGGTTCGCAGGCCATGGCAGAGAGCCAGCTGGGTTTCTACTTCCCCATCTTGGAGCTGTGGTTCATTCTGGAGCGGCCAACTCAGCTTCACTTGCCTTCAGAAAACAGCACAGGAAAGAACTTCAGGCCTGGGCAGGCAGGGCTTCTTGGCCTTGCCAAGGCCAAAGACATCCCAAAACCAGAGAGAGCCACCAGGAGTCTTTCCACTGACTTTGCTCTTTCCATCTTGCTGAGGAACATTCTCAGGAGTGAAGAGGAGGAAATAAAACCCTCCAAGGGAGAACTGAGAACTTCCCTGTGGTCTTGGGTCTTCTCTAGCTCAGACACATCTAGACACTCACTTGGAACTCATGAAATGACCAGGCCCCACTCCCAGGCATCTGGGAGTTCTGTTCCCTTATTCAGAGCACCCAGGCAACCAGGCACAGAACCAGTATATTCATCATGGGGAGCCTTATTTATACAAAGGATCTCAAACAGCTTTCCAGAAGACATTGCAAAATACAAATGAGAAAAAAAAAAATCAGGATGGTGGGAAATACAGAAGAAAGAAAGATTGAAAGAAAGAAAGAAAGAAGACAAAAGAAAGAAGAAAGAAAGAAAGAAAGAAAGAGAAAGAGAAAAAAGAAGGAAAGAAGAAAAGAAAAAAGGAACAAAGGAAGGAAAAAAGAAAGAAAGAAGGAAGGGAGAAAGAAAAGAAGGAAGGAAGGAAGGAAGGAAGGAAGGAAGGAAGGAAAAGAAAAAGAAAGAAAGAAAGAAAGAAAGAAAGAAAGAAAGAAAGAAAAGAAAGAAAGAAAATGAGAACCATGAAGAACGAAAATAACCAGATATTCAGGCAATCAAGGTCCCCAGCAGAGGCAGTGGAAGTTTCTGCTGAAGAGCATGGGCTCCAGGTTCAGACTAACCAGTTTAAACAACGGTTCTACTACCTACAAGTTAAGTAAACTTGGGCAAGTGGTTTAACCTCAAAGAGATTTAGCTCCCTATCCTCAAACAATGGTACCTTCCCCCCAAGGCTGTCACGAAGAATCGGTGCAGTGATACATATAAAGGGCAGACAAGGGCCTCTGGAACAAAGGACACATCCCACAAATACTAGCTCTCACTGTTGCTGCTTTGAGGTTTGGCACAGTTGTCACGCCTGAGCCAAGAATTTGGTTTTGAGCTTCCAGGTGGCCAAAGCTAAAACAGAAATACTGTCAGTTAAATACTTCCTGTTCTCTATTAGGAGATGAGAAACAGGAGGGTGAAGAAGGCAATGCATCCTCCTGGCATTTAGTGCTAAAAGACCTTGGAAACACTTCCAAAGTCTCAGGAGTTGGGTCAGTGACAGCACAGTGGGCATGGTCATGACCCTAAGCCACTGTCGTCAACAAAGCAGCAATGTCCTTCATGGGGATTCTCTTGAAGCCAAAGCAGAGTCCCCAGTGCCACACACTGGCTGGAGCCTGCACTTAACTCTCTCTGTGTCTGCCGGGGGCCCTGAGAATTACCCATCACCAAGGAAAACCTTGCCTACGTCCCTGGGATGACACCCCAGCCTTGCTAACCATCTTGGTGAAAGTCCAGTAGAGTCGGTTTTTGCTGCCATGGTTCCTGATGCTGGTGAAAACAAGTGTCCTCTGTCGGGGGCACACATCTGCTTAATTCCAAGCTGGCCGGAGGGCGGATCGCCACTGCTCAGATCTCCAAAAGAGGGGAGGCTGACTCCCACACCCTCACCACCCTCCGTTTCTCTCGGTCTTTTAAAAAGGACCGGATACATAATTTGTGGGGCCTCCTGCATAATGAAAATGTGGGGTCCCCTTTTCAAAAATGACAAAGAATTTCAAGATGGTCACAGCAGAGCATTAACCCAGGTTGGGGGCGGGGGGCTTTCTAAGTGGGGGGGCCATGTGTCTGAGCAGGCTGCAGGTACCTCAAGTCAGCAGGGACTTTAAGCTCCAGAAGATCACTTGGGGTCACTAACCTGCCCTGTACCCAGCTCTGAGGCCACAAAGTAACAAAATGTTATGAAAAAGCAATGACTTGAATACCCAAGAGCCTGGATTTGAATCCCTGCTCAGCCACTCACGTGCTCTGTGGCAAGGTTCTTAATTCCCTGAGCCTTGCTGTCTCATCTATAAAATGGGAACAGGGAATCCTCCCTGGCATGGCTGCTGCAGGGATGACAGAAAGAGATACAGGCATGACATCCAGGACCCTGCTCACCAAGCAGGCCTCTTTCCTCAGAAAGAGAGAAAACTCAGAGTCAAAGATATAAAGAGACCTGCCCATGACAGGGTGGCTGGAAGATGTAGGTAGGACCAAGAGGGGAACCGAAGTCCAAGCGCATAATTGCTAGGCCCTGAGCCGCAGGACCCAGGTCTGGCCATCTCTCAGCCTGTTCTTTAATGCACCTTAAAGGAAAGAAAACAAAAAAGACAGAGAGAGTGGGTCCAGGGAGGCTATGTCTCCCAGGCATGGTGCACAACAAATTCCTGCTGGCTTCTGAGATGCTGATCCCCCCCCCCACCACCACCACCAATGCCTGCCCACAGCAGGTATTCCCAAATACTGCTCTGCATTAACCAGACTATGGCACCACCCCTTACTTCCTTCCTCTTATCTTACATGCCCCAGAAGCACAAAACCAACAACAACAGCCCAAGGAAGCCTACCCTGCACCTGGCAATTTCTGAAGCCCTTCCCCATCTCCTCTGATCATCTCCTGGGCCCATGAGGCGAACATAAACCTTAGACCCATTTCCCAGACCAGAAACCCAGGGCCGGTCATAGCTAGCAGCCTGCAGCCCAGAGAAGCTGTTCAGGAGTCTCAGAAAGGCCTGTGGGACACAGGAGCCTGCCCTCCCTCCTCCAGGCAGGAGGGACCACCCACAAGCTGGAGCTGCCCAGACACTCTTCCCCTATGGAAAGTTTCCATTAGTTGCAAAATCCCACAACTTGGCATTGTCTTTGAGAAGCAATCCCAGCATCCCAGTTGGCCCAATTAGCTTCCCACAAAGTCTCAATCAGAAGTCATTCATTTGCCTGATAATGTGTAATGGTTAAAAGGTACCTGTATAGTTGTACCATTTCCCTCCTGTGTGACCTGGAGCAAGTCACTTAACTTCTCTCTGCCTCACTTTCTTTACATGTAAAGGGTGATAATAATGGTAACTGAGACTAAAACTGTTTGTGCATGTAAATCACTCAGAGCAGCACGGGGCATATAGGCATCACCGAAGGAATACACCTATCACTATTTTTACTCCACCAACATTCCCTAAGAACCTTGAAGTGTCAGGCCCTGTGCTTTCTTGACTCTAACACCAAAAGCAAAATCTTAAATCCTTGGTCACCCCTCCCTGCTGGGGAATCCCACATGGTGGGAAAGTTGAACTCAGAAAGGGAAATAAATAATGACCAAACTAGGCAGGCAAAGGGAGCAGGCAGGACATGGGGGGCCTCAGAACCCTGGGGTGGGGGAAAGGCTTTGCAGAGGTGGCAGTGAGAGAAAGGGCTGCCAAGCAGAGAGACATATAGACCAGAGGCCAGGATGGGCCCCACCAGGGCCCTCTGCCCTCACCCTGCAGCCCCTGGTCCAACCTGGAGGCTGCAGAGGGTGGAAGGGATTTTAGCAACACTGGCCAAGGGCTGACATGGACCCATCACCTTCCAGCATGTCCTGGGCTCACCATTCTGCTCAGCCCCGCACCAGCCCTAGGGGGACCTGGGAGAGAGACCCAGACAGGGTGGAGGCAGAGCCAGAGAGTAAGCACAGCCCTGGGGCTCCAGCAACTAACTGGTCATCCACTCCCCAGTTTCCTTAGTTTCCTTTGCTGATGCTGCATTTTAACCAGAACTTCCAGTCATACGTCTTTTTCTAATTAGGTGGTAAGCCCCTGCAGACAAAGAGATCCTTAAGTCCCGCTGAGCAAAGGTCTCCATTAGTGCAGACAAAATGCCCAGGCTCCCCAGGAACCTTGTGCCTCACTGAGGTGGACGAGAGAGAGAGAGAGAGAGAGAGAGAGAGAGAGAGCTTAACAGTTTTCTCGAGTCAGGTTTTGTTTTCATTACACTGGAAAGCCCCAACAAAAGGCCATAAGAGGGCCTGTCACAGAAGTTTTAGGGTGGAAAAGACTTGAAAGACAATGGGTCCAAGCTCTCCATTTTGCAGATGAGGAAATTAAGACCCAGAAATGAAAGTGAACTATCCAAGGTCAAAGAGCCAGTGCAGGACGGAGTCCGAGCAGGACAGGGCTCATTCGGACCGTGGATGTCCCGCCACACCTGGCCTTGGCCTTGGGCAGCTGTCCTGCTCCAGTCTCTGCCTTCAAGTCCTGTCCACCGAGTCTCCCTCACCTCGGAAGCCCCCCCCCCACCGGCCCCGGCCCCCAGCCCCCAGGAACTGCCCGAGAACGCCTCCCACGCACGACACGCGCGGGAACGGGGCCCAGGGCGCACCGAGAGCCCGGCCGCGCCCGCGCCGCCGACCCCAGGCCGAGAGAGGACGCCCAGGCGGCCGCGCCGCTCCAATCTGGGCTCGCGGCCTCCCGCGCCCGCGCAACCACCCGGGCGCGCGCCCCGAGCCGCGCACACTCACCGCTCGCGCCGCCGCCGCCGCCGCCGCCCGGGGACGCGGAAGGTCCGGGCAGCCGCAGCCCCTCCGCGCCGCAGCCTCCGGCATCCGCGCCCCGCCCCGCCCGCCCGCCGCGCTCCGCGGTCCCGCCCCCGGCCGGGCCGCCCCGCGCCGTCACCCCACCGGGAGGGGCCGCCCGCCCGGCTCCTGGGGCCCAGAGGGTGACCTCCCTTGCATCAGCCAGGCGCCCTCCGGGACGCCGGGAAGCGCCTCCGCGCCCGCCGACCACGTGCACGCCTCTGGGGCCCTCGGGGACCCGGCCGCCCGACCCGAGCCTCCGCACCTGAGTCTCCCGCCCGCCCATCTAACACAGGCGCGGCCCCGGGGCGGATGGGGCGGATGAGGCCGTCTTGGGGACCAGAAGCTTCTCATCTGGTGCATCTAAAACCCTAAGAGCATCTGTTGGAGGATCAGGCTACCTGAGCTCCGAGCCAATTCTCTGGGCTTTTTTAGATCATCTCCGGTCAAGTGGTTCATGTCCTGGTGTCTTCGTTTTCTGGACAGATCATTTCATGGGACTGTAAACCTTTAATGAGATAGTCTGTATGAAGTGTTCACAACTGCCGGACACAGAGCTGCTCACCAGACATTGGCTGCTGGACGCACCCCTCCCACTCCGGGCTCAGAGGGGTCTATATGGAAAAGTGCCCCCCCCTCCCCCCCCCCCCCCCCCCGCCCCGGGAGCCCACGAACCTTGCGTATTGCTCCATAGGGCCCATATGGACATATGAACACGCCTGTGTATTTCTACCAAAGGGAGCCTGTTCTACTCTGTTGGGCACCCTGCATTTTCATTCAACAGAGTTCCCTGGTGTTCACCTCATGCTAAACACTCCGCTCTGCCTCCTTTCGAAGGGAGACATAAATCTGCAAATATTGTAGGAAGACTCTTTCCTTTGTCCCTCTCCCCTGGAGGACACATGGGGGGTGAGGGGGATGTCCCCACTGGCTCCCAGGCCTTGCTGGGATGGTCCTAGCCACGTTGCTGTGTACATGCCCCAGCCTGCATTTCTCCAAGTGGACTTGCTGAGTCAGAATGGATGCATTCTTAATTTCAACAGATGTTGCCAAATTGCCGGGGGCCTCTGAGGCCACAGGACTTAGTTGGCTGAGTGCTCGGCCTCAGGGTGGAGTGCTTGGGGGCAGTGAGCAGCAGTGATTGAGGAACAGAACAGTAGATACTGGCCAGGTGCCTTCACTCACCAGGCAAGTAGAGATCCAGGCAGTAGGTAACTAGAGATGAAGTTCATTCACTTATTCAGCAATGAAGGACACTGGTTGCCTGCTAAGTGCCAGGCCATTGTACTGGGCAGCACTGAACAAGATACACAAGATCCCTATTTAGTTTGCCTAATTTCTGAAAACACAATTTGGGGACATGAGAGTGAGCCCCGTGGGATGTTGGAACTTTACTAACTGCTGATGGGATGTCGAAAGGGATCCTTTGGCGGGTGTGTGGCCAGGTCAGCACCTGTCCAAATCCTGCCTGTCTGGCAAGGCCCACCCCCTGCATGAAGCCGGGGACTGAACTCCTGTCCTTCCTGCCAGGCTCCCTTCACTCCCATCCCCACTGCTTGTCACTCCAGCATGAACTTAAACGTGTTGATGCATTAGTCCCCTTTGCTAGGGAGGCACAGAAGACCTGGGCCTTTGGAACTGGCTGACCAAGCGTTGTGGTCAACTTCCTGGCAGACGAACTTGCACAGGTGGGCTCACCTCTCTGAGCTTCAGTTCCCTCCTTCATGAAAGAAAGGTAACAGTATCTGCTAAACTGAGAGATGGTCAGACTTAAGGGAGACGATGGATGAAGTGCTTCATGGGAAGTCTCCAGTGGGAGTGAGCTGCATTCTTGGACAGCAAGGCAAAGCGCCTCGTGCTTCTCTGAAACTTCAGCACATGGTTAAGTGCTGGCTCTATGGCATGAGGGTGCAGGGGCTCCACCTAGAAGAGAGAATGGTGACTCAAATCCGGTAAAAGGTGAGTAAAATCTAGTCACGTTCGCAGACTTAGCTAGCAATATCTTGATGGATTCACAAGGCTGTAGGTGGCAAGCCCAAGCCCCTCTCCACCCCCAGCCTACCCTGACCTAATGTTTACTAGCTCTCCCCCAACCCCAAAGTCCAAGAACACGGAACATTTCTCAGTTCCTCCTACACCCCCGTGCCCTTGCTCACTTCCCATTCTCAGTGGTCTCCATTCCTCTCCATCTGGAGGGTAACCCTCAACCCCATTCCACATCATCAGCTGTCACATTGTCAGGTCTCAGCTGAAAGGGCCCTTCTTCTGGGTGGGAACCCTTTCCTGTGCCCCATTCTCATAGGTATCCTTGTTTAACTAAGGCCGACCCCAGCACATGATGTGGTCATCGCTCAATGTCCCCTTCCCCCAAAAGAGAAAAAAAAACCTTTAGCACATAGAGCGGCTTCTGCCCGTGCTCTTAGCTGTCCCCCAGCACCCACCCCGCCCTCGGTATTTGCTACCTGCATCTGAAGTAGTGAATGAAAAGCTGTGAATGCAATCAGCAGGGCTTCAGCTACAGATAAATCCAGAAAACCACAGGCTCCGGCCAGAGCCACCATTGCTCAGCAGCTCTACGCTCTGCACCGTCGTGTTTGCAAGGGTTACAGACTCGTGTCTGAGGGCTGGCTGCCCACTCTAGCAACCTGGATGGAGTGAGAGGGAACGAAGTTCTTCCCAGCCTGGCAGAATCTCCAAGTGTGGCAGCAGATGGGACGTGGTGGGGGGAGGGGGGACTCAGAACTGCCGAATAGGTGATTCCATCTTGTTCTTTGAAACAGGTCTGCCAGTTAAAGATTCACTTTCTAATTCCTTTAGAAATGGACCACTTGCAACGTTGCCACGGTCTGAACAATTTGAATTGAATCGTGCAGAGATTCGGGTTGGGAAGCTAGACAGACCCAGGTTCAAATCCAGACTTAGCCACCAATTGGCTCTGTGACCTTGGGCAAGTGACTTTATTGCCATGTGCCTCAGTTTCCTAATGTGTAAATGGGAATAATATCTCAGAGAGACAGAGGGAGAATTCAACTATGTAAAACACCTGGAATTGCTCCTGGTATAAAGTTGGTGTTAGTAAGTGTGAGCTATTTTTATTTTATTATTAAAAATTTTTTTTACGCATTTATTTATTTTTGAGAGCGAGACAAAGCATGAGTGGGGGAGGGGCAGAGAGAGAGGGAGACAACAGAATCCGAAGCAGGCTCCAGGCTCTGAGCTGTCAGCCCGCTGCGGGGCTCGAACTCACTGGCCGTGAGATCATGACCTGAGCAGAAGTCGGACACTTAACCAACTGAGCCACCCAGTCACCCTAGTAAATGTGATCTATTTTAGAAACCACTTCCTAAGCATGTCCCACAGAATTTTCCTTTCCATTACGTTGATTTGAAATCGTGGATGCCACACTGCACAGTGTGAGATACACACAATATAGGTTAACAGCACATGAGAGCTTGGACTGAACACACAGCTGTCCTTGTCAGGAGGTGTGTGGGCAATAAGACAAGTCACATGCTGTTTGTCAGGAAACTGGGTCAAAACCAAAAGAAATACTCTGAATTCCTGTCAGGAAGGCCTGGAGTGTCGGGGAGCTGTTTCTAGTGTGCAGGAAGACAAGAGCCAGGGACAGGTACGAAGAGAATAAAACAGGGCAAGGCCTCAAGGATGAGAACAAACGTGTCTGGGAGAGGAGGGAAGGGCAATTGAAACATACTCACGCTTTCGGGGTGCCTGGAGGGGCTCAGTCGGTTAGGTGTCTGTCTCTTGATTTCAGCTCAGGTCATGATCTCACAGTTCGTGGGTTCAAGCCCCAAGTCAAGCTCCAGGCTAACAGCAGGGAACCTGCTTGGGATTCTCTCTCTCCCTCTCTCTCTCTGCCCCTTCCCTGCTCATGCACCTGCACATGCCCTCTCAAAATAAATAAACATTAAAAAAAAAAAATACTCAGGCTTTTAACTAGAAAGCTCCACCCTCTGGTCTTTCTATTTTTAAAAACCGCACAAGACAGTGGTAGCCAACACACCAATCATGTTCTTGGAACAACCAGCCTAGCTTCTCCCTTTATCTTATCTTCAGCTGCTGCCATGTGTTCCAGAATGTTGCTACTGTTCCCTTCCTTACTTTCAAGTAGGAGAAAAAGGCAGGCTGTGTACCTCATGACCCTCCAAGCCCACCCATCCCCATCGCTCATCCCCTCCAAACACAGTGAGCTATGGCCTTGAGCTGACATTTGACCCACGAGCCGGTGTCGTCTGAAGTTTTTCAAAAGCCAGAGAAGATAGATGTTGACCTGATCTGGCGGCTTCCTCTCCCAGAACCACTGGCCGAATCTCGCCATTAAGAATGTGCCTCTCCTGCCTCGTAAGACCAGCCTACGCAGGGGAAGGGGAGTGGGAGGGAGGAAAACCGGAACTGCTGCCTGTGTGCAAGCTTTTTCGGGAATTTCGGAGCCACTGAAGTGACGGGAGCAGCTGACAGGACAAAACCCTCTGCCGTCTCCCAGACTGCCCCTCAAGGAAAGAAAAACAGAAGAGGTGAAAGAGGAGGAGCACGGGAGGCTCATGGGCGCAGGTCCTTTCCACCGAGCAGCTTTCATGGACTTCTGGTGCCATCAGTCTTCCAGCGGGGAAGCCCAAGCGTGCCAAGAATGTTAGCTACGGGCTTTGAAGCTTTACGAGGCTGAGTACTCCACCCACCACACACCTCAGGAAAAGCCTGGAGGCCTGGCACGGTAGGTTTTCCCTCGCAGCCTTCAGTCTGATCCGGTTGGACTTGATGCCCACTCTTGTGGCTCCCTTGCCCTGTGACCTTGAGCATTCGATAAACCTCTCCGGGCCTCAGCTTTCCCATCCATGGGAGTGAGATCCTGTGCCTAAACTGCAGGGCTGTTGTATGGTTACACAAGTGCCTGGAACACAGGCTCCGTCACTTGAAGGATGCAGAGACTCTGTGACTGGCCTCTAACAAACTGCCTCACCTTTCAGCAATTCAGGGCTTGTTTTCCACCCATAAAGCAGGAATAGCACATCTTTGGGAATTTGTAGGTATTACACACAAGGTCTGACTTTCTGTAAGCTATTTCACATCTTCTATCAAGGAGAACGTCAGTAGGTCTGAGCCATGGCATCAAATAGAATGGCCAAAGAGTTTCTGTGCTTCAGTAATGGACAATACTGAGGGCATCCTTCTCTCTAGACAAAGGGGTCACGTGTCATGAAATTGGCCAGAGGAGGGGCGCCTGGCTGGCTCAGTTGGTAGAGCATACCAACTCTTAATCTCAGGGTTGTGAGTTCAAGCCCCACGTTGGGCATGGAGCCTCCGAAAAAAATTAAAAAAAAAAAAAAAAGAAAAGAAATTGCCCAGTGGAGCAATTAATCTAGGATTCAAGAGCGGTAAAGAAAAGAATCACACAGGTGAGAAACATAAAAGGGGAGACACATATGCTCCGTGCATGCAGTGGTTAAGCACAGATTCTTGGCTAGACTGCCAGTCTTGATCTTGGCTCCATTATGGCGCATCCTTGCAACTCGGCCTCATCGCCCGCAAAATAAAGTGCTTTGAGGATAAGTTAATGTACACGCAAAAGTACTTAGAACATCAGCCGGCATAGAGAAAGCTATTAACAATTGTAGATGGTTTTTACTCACCCAAGATCCAAAATACCCCAGGGCGATCCCTTCTGACTCCCTTGCAGTTAGGTTGGCTCATGTGACCCACGCCCATCAGTGGGCTGAGGACAAGTGCCCGTGTCATTTCAGGACTGAAGCACGGAAGAGTCGGGGCGTGTTTGCCAACTTTTCCTTACCCCCCGCCGTCAGGGAAACCGTGTGCTAAGATGGTAGAGCGGCAAAGTGGAAGTAAACTGAGTCACTGGATCACCACATGAACAGCTGCCCTGCAGCGAATTTTAGAAAATTAGGAAACATTTGCTGAGCACCTGGAGCTTTCCAGAAATTACATGTAGTACTTTGTTTTTAATAATTCTGTGTTGCTACAGGACAGTGGTTCTTAACTGGGGGAGGTTTGGGCCCCCAGGGGACATCTGACAATGGAGATATTGACTGTCACAACCGAAGGGCTACTACTGGCATCCAGTGGGTAGAGGCCAGTGACGCTGAATGACCCTGTACGTGGATGAAAAGTGCACAAAGAAACCCTCCTGTGGCAGCCCAGGCACTGTCTCCTGCAATGAGCACCAGTGTCCTCAATCTTCCAGAAATCTCCTGTGCGTACACACAGGCACACCCGTATCCTTTACGCTCAGTGGGAACAAATTGCACACTGTTCTACACGTGTATCTTCACGTTCTTTCCGTGTCAGAACCAACCCTATCTGCCTTAGTGCTCAAAGAACCAAACATGCTGATTTCTCACATCAGGGCACAATGGAAGGCCTTCCCCAGGGGTGCTTTATCTTCGTCCCAGCCCCACTCCCAGAAATCGATAGAGTCAACTGGCCTGGGAAGGCCTGCATACCCACCATTTTCCCTGAGTACCATCAAGCTTGAAGGCTACAGCTAGTCCTTCCCTCTGCGCCTGGCTCTCGCGGGATCTCACTCCACCCGAGTCTCCAGTCTCACTCACTCTATTCCCCCTTCCCCACAGGCATTTAAACGTGTTCTCACCTCCCTCACACCACCTCGTCCATCAGCCACTACTGCCACCCTTCCCCCTTCTAGAACAGCCAAGTCTCCTCACTCACTCACGTTACATTCAATTCACTCTTCAGACCGTTTAGGTTCCTCTCTCCCAGACCACCAAGCTCGAACTTTTCACATCTTACCTTTCCTCTCAACTGACCCTACAGCACACCCCTTTTGAAGTACTTATGTTGCTTCTACAACTTTATCAACATTCAGCTGGTGGGCTGGAAGCAGAGTCCAGCAAAAATATATGTGAGTACAACCCTATTAATCCAGGATGAAAATATTGGTGGCAACCAGGTTAAATACTGGGTGTAAACCAGTGAATGCAGGTGCTGCTTCTTCATGGTCCTCCAGTTTGGGAAATCTGGATTGGTGGTAGGCACGGGTGTGGGGTTTGCTGCACTTAGCAACAGCAGGAGTAAAGTCCTAACAAAACTGGGTACACTACGGAACACATTAAGATGGAGAGATTTATTACAGATCCAAATCAAAATAGCAAACAAGCAATCTGACAACTCTAGAGTTCAGGAGAGAAGTTGGATATAAATTAGGGTCTTCAACATAGATGGTATCCAAAGCCATGAAAAGTAGGTGGGTTTCAACAAGGGAATGAGTGTAGACAAGTCCAAGAACAAATCCCTGGGAAAAGAGGAGCTGGAACTGGCAAGAGACAGAGGAGGAGCAGGGTAGCACATCACTGCACACAAGGCTAAGGAAGCGGTTCTGGAAGGAATAGTCAGACCTGTCAAACAGGACTGAAGGTTAAGTAGAAGACTGGACCTCTCAATGTGGTCAGCACTGCTGACCTTGACATGCGGCTTCAGTGGGGTGGCAAGCCTGATGGGAGTGCTTGAACAGTAAAAACTGGGAAAGCTCGTATAGAAAACTCACCCGAGGAATTCTACTATAAAAAAGAACAGAAACTGGAGACGGACGTGGCCTGAGACCAACCCATCCTGAGTCATAGAAAATGTGATTTCTTTAAAGGGCATCTAATTCCCTCCTACTATTTCAGAACAAGGAAGGAAATCCCATCATGCTCTCTTTCAACTGTTTTCATCTACTAGAAATTATTTTGCAGCCAGACTTGCTGCTAATAGAGAGCCACAGAGCATTTAATTCCTAAGAGTGAAGTTCCTATAGGTATTAGGCTTATCAGGTAGCCCACCAGGGAGGAAATAGGGCCCCCCCAGTAGATAAAAGGCAAACTACAGACTTACTAGTTACATGCTGTTTTCAAACTAGTGGGTTGGGTAAAATCAGAAGTGATTTCTTGGGGCGCCTGGGTGGCGCAGTCGGTTAAGCATCCGACTTCAGCCAGGTCACGATCTCGTGGTCCGTGAGTTCGAGCCCCGCGTCGGGCTCTGGGCTGATGGCTCAGAGCCTGGAGCCTGTTTCCGATTCTGTGTCTCCCTCTCTCTCTGCCCCTCCCCCGTTCATGCTCTCTCTCTGTCCCAAAAATAAAAAATTAAAAAAAAAAAAAAAAAAAAAGTTGAAAAAAAAAATTAAAAAAAAAAGAAGTGATTTCCTTCCTGCTAAGATACATACCGCAAATATTTTCTAAGTATGCGTGCAAATGGGTACGTGATACATGTGCTAATTTAATATCCTAAGTGAAATTCTGCACAACATCTGGGTCAGAGTGTACTTTGCATTATCAAAAAGGATGAACCAGAAGAAGGGAAAATGCATGACAAAGTCTTTACTTTTAAATGATTATCAGTACACGATGTAACAAGTTTTTGAATTCTATCAGCTAGTAATTTTGATTAAGAGAAACTAAAAGCAGCCCAAACAATTATACTAGTATTTATTGTTCTAACCCTTAGCCAGAAAGGACTATTTTAAGACTGGCTGCTGCTTCACACAAGTTACAAATAACTATGTACTACTTTTTCATAGATAAAGCCCCTGACCTTTAAGAAAGCTATAGGGAAAAAAATATTTAATCCCTTTCTTTCTTTAAAAAAAAAAAAAAAAAAAAAAAAAATTTCATTTTTTTTTTTTTACTACATCTAAGAAAGAAAAAGTATTGATATATATGTTGCTTGAGCTAAAAGGCATAGGAAACAGACAACATATACACTTTAAATTTTAAGAAATATGAGGTAAAAGAAAATCTTTGGATAAGCTCTAAGTTTGTACAAAGAAGCTAGATCTGCTATTCTCTAAAAAGTGAAGGGATCTACTATATGACATACAGAAATAATTTAATGCCTTTTCACAAGAAAGTAACTCAAGCTTTGCTGAAGCCTCATAACCACGAAGGCATCGAAAAATGCCAATCCGCGCGCAGAGCTGCTCCTTCCTCCCCTATCCGTTTATGCGGTAGTTTTCATGGATTTCTGGCCGGATGTCACAGACAAAGGCCAAGAGGTTATCCAGGACTTCATCCCTGTTCTGCTGGAAGTAGGTCTGGAGGATGGTCATCTTCTCCTGGGTCTCCTTCTCCACCTCAGTGCTGCAGCTGCCGTGGGATCCCAGGGCCTGGAGTCGGGGGGCAAGGACACACAGGGAAGGTCAGGCTGACGCTCTGGTTGGCACAACCTCCTTAGTTCTGGAGAAACCCAGTCTCGTCGGTGAATACAAAGAATCAGCTACAGGCAGTGTGCCCTCGTGACTGAAGAGTATGCGGGAAGGTGGTGTTCCCAGTTACTGGGAGCAAAGAAAGGACGCAATCCCTTGGTGGCCAACCTTCACACATCTATCAAAAGGTAAACTGCACAGCGTTTCCACCGCTCAGAAATTACCCCGGAGAGCAGTCCCTTCACATCTCTCTAGTGTCTAATGGACCGCCTTAACCAAAGACTGGAAAGAACCTTAAGACCCGTTGTACAGCAAGACGGTACAAACTGTCAAATATGCAGTTTAAGAGGAAAAAAGCAAGACGTAAAATGGTGTCAGCGTGGCTGGTAAATGCATATCCTTGTGTGGTTTTAAAAGGCAGAAATAAGTGATGTTAAAAAAAAAAGTCAAAAAAATAAATAAACCTGAGGGCACAACAGGATGCAATTCGGGAGGAACCCGCAGTTTACATTAACCAACACTGGTTAATGCTCTAGTTCTTACATTCGGCAGTGGATTCACCAGCATTATGAATACATGACATCTTTTCTTTCAAGCAGAATATTCTAGAAGGATTTGCAAGAAACTACTAACAGTGACTGCCTCTGAGGAGGAGTCCAGGTCTGGGTGGGAGGGAAACTAACTTCACCGTTGCCCTATTTTACTGCTTGAATTTTTTTACCATATTCGTGTCTTACCCCTTCAAATTCCAGTCACAATATAACACACATGGACGGATAAATTTCCTTTATCCTCAGTCTTCACAGTATGGCTGGCTTTTGTCAAGTGTATATCTACTTGATTAGAATGAGACCTATCAGGTTCTTGAAGACAAAGCTTTTTTGCATTGATCCTTTCTATCTTGTAACCGGTTTCTGCCTCTTTACGTGTATGTTAACAGCTACAGGCCTTCCTATCTGTATGCACACTACAGTGCTTAACGAGAAAGCATTCTCTCGCATGTTACCTATTCCTCCAAAACCTGTCCAGAAGCCATCCCTCCACTTTTCACAGATGAGGAGACCCAGGCTCAAAGAGGTCAAAGTGAACATGCAAGGATTCAAACCCAAGTTTCCTGAGTTCAAACTTATGACCCTTCATCCTATATTGTAACTGTTCATATTAGCGGAATAAGGGGCCATCGCATATTAGCTCAGTCGCTAACTCCTACTTTTAAAATTTTAGTCCAAAACCCCTACTGCGGGGAAGGGACAGGAGAGGGGGACACAACCTCTGTTCTACGAATAGACACCGTATGCCAAGTCTGGGTTCGCGGTCACAAAGCCCAAGGGGTTACCACAAACATTGCTGGAAAACCTCGGGGCTCATGCCTACACCACAGCGCTGATCCAGGCTCTGTGAGTAACTGCAGCGTAGATGTAAAAATAAGATGAAGTGGTCGCCCCGACAAGAGTATTTCCACACTGTTCTGTGGGCGGTCTGACAGTTTACAGCACCCATCTACCCCGCTGCAAGAGCCAGAGACACTTTAAGTTTTAACAGCACTGTAGCCGCCCAGTGCAAAGATAAAAGGAACTTTTGCCACTTACTGCTCAGAGGGAGGCACGTGCCTCAGGCCTGGGAGGGTGTGCGCCTGGAACACCCAATGCAGGCCACAGGGCAGAACTTGAGAATGGAGCCCACAAAGACAAGGCAGAGTTGACAGATGGAAATGAAGTCCTGAGAGCATCATTTAAGCTCCTGATCAAAATAAAGTTAGCCTTTTGCCTGGGTTTTTCATTATACAAGCCAATAAATTCCATTTTCCTTAAAATCAGCCTGAATTGCTTTCTGTTACCTGACAGTTTCTTTTCTCCGTAAAGCCCTCCTTCATCCCTTCCCCTCTCTGGGATCTGTTGCTGTACTAGTACTTCATGCATCTCACGCTCCCTGGCCCGGCCTGTACTGTCGCTAAGTGTCTCTACGACACTGAGGTGGGGCTCCGTCTGATGTATGCTTACGACCACCGTGGCTCTCTCACAGCTGGAACTCTGCCAGACTTGCATTTCATTGCCGAGTCTCCCTGACCATCAGACTATAGGAGGTAAGCTCCACGAGGCAGGGACCATGTCGACTTCTGCTCACAGCTGACCCCCTAGCATCTGGCACAAGCTAACATGTTTAATAGATATTTGTGAAATGACTAAGTGAAGACCAGGGTTCGATGTTAGTTAAAAACTGATCACCGAGGAGACTCAGCCTGAGCATCCAAAAGACAAACCTTCAAATTTCTGCCAGAAATCACAATCTCCAAGCTATGCTAGATATTTTGAGAGCCTGGGGAAAAGGGAAGAAGAGGAAAGCCTCAGGAAACTAAAGCAGTAATGAAAATAAACCAGGCCCACCGCAGCTTCCTTGGCCTTGAACTCCTTCTCCCTTTGCAGGCGGTACTGTTCAATTTCAGCCTGAGCTTCTTCTTTGGCCTGCTTCAGCCTCCGGTTCTTTCCTGTTTTCAAAGGAAAAAGCTGCATCAAGAAGTGGTTAAAAGACAAGTAGAAGAGGAAGCAGAGACTGAGACAGTAAATTCTAACAGGTAACAAGGAAAAAAGTTTTATGCTATAGTCCCAAGAGACATGCACGGGGGCATTCAAAGCTAACTAGCAGTATAGGTTCCTGCCTCCTGCAAGCTGTACTTAGCTAGGAAGTGACTAGATAAAAAGGACCGTCTTCCATAACTGCAAACAGAAAAATGATGGAAACAATTCTGCAATGTGTCAGAATATTCTCTCAATCTCCACTGTTAAGAACCAACATAAAATGGGTGACATTACCCATCTGGGGAATTCTTGCTCTTCCTAAGAAGTAAACACCTAAGTATGCTGTTGATTGTAACTAGAGGTCTGAGTGAGGAGAGGAATATGCTCCCAAGAGACAGTAACCTAAAATGTAACTAATGAGACAGATGATGTAATATTGGAAACTAAAACCATGCCTGTGCACAAGGAAATAAGTAACAAAGTGGTTCTGGGAAGGTATCCTGAAATGGGGAGCACTGGACGGTAAGACTGCACAAGCATCTAAGAAGTGAGGAGACACAGGGGCTCTGGTTTCTAGAGAATAAACATACAGCTGAAAAGATTCTTTAAATTCCATCAGACCCTGTCTGAAAACAGACCACAAGACCAGCCAGCATATATTCTCTGCTTTGATCCTCTGCTCACTGATCAAACTTCTCAGAAACCCAAATTGAGGCTATATGATCAACCTGAGCATTTATTTAATCCAGAGCAAAAGACATCCTGCACCTAAAAGTAAGCTTTATTAGACATTCTTGTACATCAATTTCCCAAATGCCACTCAACCCATGTAGACAAATGAAAGTGAATTTAACCTCCCATCTCCTGATGAAGAACAGGATTTTCGATGTATAATGACCCCACATCAACACTCCATCATGTTTCTGGTGAAACAATCAACAGACCTCTCTAAAAACCCCAAACCTATTTCTGTAAGTGTATGTTTTCTCCAGTATTATTTAGGGCCTACTGCTGTCCCTGTGAGCTAACTTCTACCCCTGTCCTCCACATGCCATCCTCCTTATCACCCATCTCCAAACCCATACTTCAGAGCTGAAGGTCTTTTCTAAACCAACAATCTACAAATAACACTTATGACTCAAACATTATGCTAGCTCCACATAATTTCACAATACCACTCTCTTGGTCACTGCTAACTCCCAAAGTTCTCTGAATTAAGATAAACCATTCCCTGCCCATCAGATATCTTCAAAGTTCAATGCTGACAGGCTTGTCTGAAAACCAAAAATAAATACTTGAACAGGAAATCATATTTCTTTTACACCTTATTTTTGTGGGAGCCAGTATTTTATTGGCTCCCATAATGAAATAAACATCACTGAAACAGCTACGTCAATGAAATAAACCATAACACAATTTTTTTTTTAAGTTTTATGGTCCAAAGAAACAATTTCAAGAAAAATTTAAGTAGGATCCCTTTGCCACATATGTACTGCCTCTTCCCAATTCCTAAATGGGCAAGATAACCATAATTACAAATCAAAAAAGGCAGTGATTTTTTTCAAATTGTAGCTCTTAATACTTCTGTTTCTTTAAAAAAAAAAAAAATTTTTTTTTAACGTTTATTTTTGAGAGAGAGAGAGACAGAGCATGAACAGGGGAGGGGCAGAGAGAGAGGGAGACACAGAATCGGAAGCAGGCTCCAGGCTCTGAGCCATCAGCCCAGAGCCCGACATGGGGCTCGAACTCACAGACCGCGAGATGGTGACCTGAGCTGAAGTCGGACGCTTAACCGACTGAGCCACCCAGGCACCCCTCAATACTTCTGTTTCTAATTACTGCAAATTCTGAGGTGTATATTAGCCATAAACTCACTCCTTTAAAACAAATTCATTCAGTAAATATGTAATAGCTATATGACCTATACAAGACCCTGCACTAAGCTTGATGAGATAAAGAAAAATGTATAACATGACCCCTACATCCAAGACACTCAGAATTATTCTGACCGTTTTACAAATATTTGTTCCTGCACCTCCCCCAAATAATCTCACATACTTCCCAACAGTAACTTCTGTTACTAATGAGCCACCACAGGACAAACTCTGAGAAGTCATTCTGGAAATACTTTATCATCAAGGCCATGATGAGAAATATTCTATGAAGAACACAAAACTTTCCAGTCACCAGCGCAAGAATAAAAGGCTTGTTCCCATCATCCTCAGCTCCCTCAAAGAAAGCTTTTCCTATGAAATAGAGTATTTCATAGGAAATACTCTAAGCCAGAAAATATAAGAGCCGTGCTTGAAATCTACTTGGGTATGGGATAAAAGTGTAAGTCTTATGACAAGAGAAACACCAAAGAATTACTAAGGGCCATACTCCTTGCATGGGAAAAGAGGCCTCTAGGCTCCCGCTATGCTTTTTCTCACGGTATGGTCAAATCATTTCAATAAGCCTCCTATCACCCATCTGTATAACAGGGATAAGGATACCTTTCTCACCAGATGGGAAAATGAATACATACGATTAAGTTACACACAGTCCATGTACTCCAGGAGCTTAGTCTAGTGACTAAGCCCTATTAAGAAACCTGTTATCGCATCGCGATGACAGAAATAAGGTCTTAGGAAGGACTCTGCCTGGTTTGAGAGAAGGACAAAGCAGGGAAGGCTTCCTGGAAGAAATGCTGCCTAAATTTTGAGATCTGAAGAAAGACTAAGTGTTAAAGAGAGAGGAAACTAGGAAAAGGCACTTTCAACTGGAGAAAACAGCTGTACCGAGGCTTGCAGGTGAAATAAGGCATCACAGTGGCCCAGGATGGCTGGAGGAGAGAACCCAAAAATGAGATGAGGGAAGAAAGCTAGAGCCCGATCCAAAAACACTGCCTACACCCTATTAAGGAATCTGGTCTGGGCAACCCAGCCCTCTCACTCTTGAGACCTTTGTACTTTTGCTCAATAAACCCTACTGTTTTGCTCAGAAAAAGAAAAAAAGAAAAAGGAACCTGGTCTTTATTCTGCAGGCGCTAAACTGACTGTAAAGGAAGTGGGGAAGTCCTATCTGCACCCCAGGGAGGACTCTGTTGGAAGGAGAATGCACTTGGAGGAGGTTGGATCCACCCGTTAAGTTCCTTAGCAACCTTACACTTCTGACTCTAGCCCCCATCTCATCTGCAACTAACCCACCCAGCATTGGCTTCCTCCACTGGGGCTTTTGAATACCATGATGATGGAGACACCGGTCACCGGTACACCGGGTAATGCGTCTGGCACATATTAATCACATTTAAAAAAAATTTTTTTTTTAAGGAATTAACGAAGCACGCTGGTACCAGAGCCTCAGAAAACCTAGTGTCCCGGACTAAGATGCTAGCTGTGGGGATGGGGGAAAAGTTAAACAGGCGTATACACCTTGGCTACTGTCTAAACGTGGCGAACAAGAGAAGCAGACGTGGCAAAGAGGACTCTGTGTTCAACAGCATGGATTACGGTAGCTCTGTACACTGACACAAAACAACCCAAAGGAGCAAGTGACAGGGAGAAAGACGAGTTCCGTTTGAAAAGCCCATTTCACAAGCCAACCAAGACCCCAAGGTCATCCACCTACTATTGTCTCCACGCCCTGTCTACTACCCCACATCGCGGCTTCCAGTCGACCCTCAAGCCTTCCAGAGCCTCAGATCCAGACAGTTTCGAGCCACACAAGATCCCGCGATTGTCACCACCCCTCCACGCCGCAGTTTTTCGGGCCTCATCTACCTACGACCTCCTGCGGCCTGGCGGCGTTTCGTGCACTGGCACCACGCCTGGCCGCCCCACCCCGAAACTCACGCTTGCGGGCCTCCGACACCTTCTCGGCGGCCCGCTTCTCGGCCTGCAGCAGCTGCTGGATGCCCTGCGACTGGCTGGCCATGGCGGTGGCGACTCTGAGGCCGAGGTAAGCGGCCTAGATCGGCGAGCTCGCCCCCTCGGGTCAGCTGACCCAGGAGCCTAGGATCTGCGCCTGCGCTGTGAGGCGGCGCCCCGCCCGCCGCCACGTGACTATCGCAGCGCCGCGTCAGCTGACTGCACAAGGCGTCTGGTGACTGGACCGGGAAGGGAGGGGCGGGGGGGAGGAAGAGCGGAATGTCTCGGCTGCGCCTGCGCAGGATCTGTCTTCTGTCTTTACCCCCTTCCTCCTCTCAGCGCCCCCGCTCCTTGCGTGGCTGTTCCTTCGCTAGTTCGGTTGTGGTAGCTGCCCCGGTATGTCGTTTTTGCTATGATCCCTCGCTTTACAATATACGCGCCTTAAGGTCGGGAGAGGAAGAGCCAAGCCAAACACAAAGAGGTTCCCTTATTTTGCACTCTTCTTTACTCTCCCCTTTCTGGAATTTTCTTTGGCACTCAAATATATTAGGGGGCACGTTAGAAAAATTATTACCAGGCTCAGGGGATAGAGTGTGGATTGGGAATAGGGACACATGGGGACAGATATGCCACTTACGCTCTGTGATTTGGAGGAGGATGCTTTCCTCCTGTCTGAACCTCAGTTCAAACAACGAGGTGGACTATTTGCCATAAATATTTGATGAATGCCTGCCATGATCCTAGACCACTGCACGTACTGAGGAACTAGAGAGCCAGACAGAGTCCCTGGTGGAGTGCACAGCTGATGAACAAAAAAACACATTAAAATAAATAGGAAATGGCAAACTGATACAGTAATGAAAAAAAATGCAGAGTGCTCTAAGAAGACGGGCATGAGGGCTTTCCAAGGAAGTGGCATTTAAAATGAGATCAGAGGGGCGCCTTGCTGGCTCAGTTGGCTAAGCGTCCAACTTTGGCTCAGGTCATGGTCTCACGGTTTGTGTGTTCAAGCCCCACCTCCGGCTTTGTGCTAACAGCTCAGAGCCTGGAGCCGGCTTCAGATTCTGTGTCTTCCCCCACCCCTCCCATGCTCATGCTCTGTCTCTGTTTCTCAATAATAAATAAACGTTAAAAAAAATTTAGAATGATATCAGAAGAGTGAGAAGTTAACCAGGAAAGAATTGGGGGGTGGGGTGGGGGTGGGAAGAGGAGTTAGGGTTGATTAGTGGAAAAGAACCAGCATGTCTGGATTTGGTGGGAGCAACTTGGCACAGAGATACCTCCCACCACAAATTGGTAGTTAGGAAGCCAGTAGTTGAGTTTACAACATGAAGGGTATTGCCCTAACACTTGACTGGTTCTGACAGCAACTCTAAAGTAATGTTATTAACCCCTTTCTATAACCAGACTGAAGCTCAGGGAGGTTAAGTAACTTGCCCAAAGTCACTCCCCTATTAACTGTCAGATGGGATCAGATGGGATATTTGAATCCAACCAGGCCTGCAAAGTGGAACATCTGATCCACTGTGCTCTGCAGGAATCTCGTGGGCTGTGGGAAGGACCAGATGGTCTCCTGGAGCCACCAAGCACTGGGAACATAAAATAACGCCAGAACTTTTTGATAGAAGCATCTCTGCACTCTAGGAGGAGCTGGATTCATGGTTCAGGACATTGTTCACTGGATTAATGTTAGAGATAGGGTTGGAAAGAAAGCTAAAATCCAGAACATCTAAGAACAGCATTTGACTGGTCTCTGGGACTTTAAGTCCAGTCATTGATTTCCTGGAAAGATTTGTCATTTTCAGTGTTCTAGGAAAATGTAATTCATTGAATCAACAGAGGACAATACATGCTTCTAAGGGTGGCAAGAGGATTAAGAGATGGTGGTAGCCAAAAAGTGGAAATAACCCAAATGCCTATCAAGTGATGAGTAGGTAAACAAAATGTGGCTTACCCATCGATGGAATATTATTTGATCATAAAAAGGAGTAAAGTACTGATACATGCTGCAATACGGGTCGACCTTAGTAACATGCTAAGTGAAAGGATCTGGGCACAAAAGACCACATATTGTGCAGGTCTGCTTATCTGAAGTGTTCAGAATAGACAAATCTTATAGAGACAGAAAGTAGGTTAGTGGCTACCCAAGAGCTGGGGGGGGGGGGAGCAAGGGGAGGGGGGAGAGGGAACAAGGAGTGAGGGCTCACTGGCAAGGGGGTTCTTTTTTGGGATCATGGAAATGTTATGGAATGAGGTAGTGGACAGCTGCACACCCTTGTGAATATACTCAAAATACCAAATTGTCTACTTTAAAACGGTAAATGCTACAGTGTGTGAATTATGTCACAATAAAGCTGTTACGAAGAGAGAGAGAAATGATTATAATGATGGAGGTGAAGCTTTTGCACGGTTTCTAGTCTGTCATCAATGCCAGGAGATGGAAGCTGTTGTTTTTATCTGGCTAGGGGGTGATTGTTTGATTTACAAATCTGGTCCTCCACTTAACAAAAGCCTTCACATGAGGGTTCCTCTAACAGCCAGCTTCCTGAAAGCATCGAAATTTCTACACATTCCAGAATTTTTTTTGCTTGCAACATTTCAAAAGTTTATTGTATAAAGAGAACAGTACTAGACAAGCCATCCACTGAAATTTTCAGACTAGTGTATGTTTTCTGGTTATCTGAGTGGGTGTTTGTTGTCAGAACTTGGGTACTCTGGGGAGATGTCCTGAAATAACTAGGAAATGAGGGTGAAGCAATTGCCCTCCAGAGGAAACCCTGAAGTCTTGAGCCAGCAGTCCAGAGCAAAGATTCACAAAGTCATCTGAGGGACACAGAGTGGATCCCAGGCTTTGAACCCCTGATGTAAGGCTGTATTATCACATCTTTTTTTCCCCCCATTTTATTTATTTGAGAGAGAGAAAGCAAGTGGGGGAGAGGGGCAGAGGGAAAGAGAGAGACAGAGAGACAGAATCTTAAGCAGGCTCCACACTCAATGCATAGCCTGACACTAGATTCAATCCCACGATCCTGGGATCATGACCTGAGCTGAAACCAAGAGTCTACGTTCAACCGACTGAGCCACCCAGGCACCTGAAATGTATCAGCACATCTAAGAAAAGACTGTGCCCATTCTGATATGTGGCTGTTCAAACACAAGTCAGAAACAAGGTGAAGGAGCAATAATGACCTATACGGGTCCCAAGTCAGCAACAAGGGAAGTGTGACCTCTCATTGCCTCGCCTAAGGAAACTAGACAGTTGGGTTCAAATCCCAGCTCTGACATTTATCTGTGAGCCTCAGACTCCTCATATGTTAAAAATGGAGTTAATGATAGTATAATAGGGTTATTGTGAGAGTTGAATTCGTTAATTCATGGAACTAGCTTTGAATGTACTCACTACTCATAATAACATAGGTATCTCAATCCCTGTGACCGTGACTTCTCAAAGAAAGGTAATCAGTGAGCCTTTTGTTTTTATCTATCAACCTGGTGTCCTTAGTTAATGGAAGTTCACCTCAGACAAAGTGACTGCTCTAGAGAGACTTTGCAGGACCAGTGCTTATGGCTGAACAGGTTGTTCACCGCACAAGGAAGTGAGACTATGCTAAAAACCAGCTCATGCTCCACCCACTCTCCCCAGAGAGAGCACCTTTCTCTAATTCATTCAGAGGCTCCATGTGGCCAACTAGTAGTCCTGTAACAAAATCCAGGGTGGGGGGCCTGACTTGCCTCATGGGAGACTCATAAAGGAACTAAATGCCCCACCCTACCTCCACTCCCACATAGGGCCTCCTATGAGATAGGTTCTTGGTCTCTGCATATACATTTTCCACCTTGGAATGCTGATAACTAATAGTTATCCCTTACTCTTCCTTGATTTACACTGAAAATAATTCTAGGGGTGCCTGGGTGCCTCAGCTGGTTAAGTGTCTGACCCTTGATTTCAGCTCACGCCATGATCTCATGGGAACCCCACATCGGCCCTGCACTGACAGGAGCTTGGGATTCTCTCTCTTTCCTTCTGTCTCTGGACCTACCCCATTCATGCTCTCTTTCTCTCAGAATAAATAAACATTTAAAAAAAATTTAAAGTGGGGCACCTGGGTGGCTCAGTCAGTTAAGCATCCGACTTCCCCTCAGGTCATGATCTCACAGTCCGTGAGTTCGAGCCCCACGTCAGGATCTGTGCTGACAGCTCAGAGCCTGGAGACTGCTTCAGATTCTGTGTCTCCCTCTCTCTCTGCCCCTCCCCTGCTCATGCTCTGTCTCTCTCTGTCTCAAAAATAAATAAAAACATTTAAAAAAAATTAAAGAAAATAATCCTAAAGAAACTAAGATTCTATTCTCAAATTTTACTGGTGTTATAGAGAGAATATTTATCCTCCAGTCAACCCAGGTGCTGTGTATTGCTGTGATAGTTACAGGGTTCAGGATACATCAACCAAAAATATGGCACCTGGACATATTGACTATTTTAAACTGAAAGAATTTGAGAATCAGCATGTGCAGGAAGGATTCTTTGGCCTTCCCTTAAAGCAGGTCATGAGACTCTCATGTAAAAAATGTCTTCCTTATCTCCAGAGGAAAGGAACATCCTTATCTGCAAGGACCCCAAGAGGTTTCAAGAGAAATCAGGACAAACAGGCCTTGCTAAGTTTCCTCAAGTTTCCTCCTCTTAGCTCATATCCCTTTTGTCCTAACACATTTTCCATGACTTCCCACACTTCATCAAACAAGTGTAAAAATACTCAGTTTGAAGCACTTCCTCTGGTCTTCATTTCCTTATGAAGGCTCCCATGTCACATAGAACTTACCTTAAATAAATTTGGATGCTTTTCTCTTGTAAATCTGTCTTTTGTTATAAAGACCCAGCCAAAAACCTAAGTTGGGTAGAAGAAAGATATTTCTCCTCCCTTACAATAGCATTTACTTGCTATTTCCATCTCTTCACAGACACAGATCTAGGATCTGCCTGGGTAACATTTATTTCTCTGCTTTCCCAGGAGCTAAGAAGCAGGCCTGGAAAGCAGGTCAAGGAACAAAGCATTGCAAATTATTCCTAGAAATTAACTACAAATGACTCTGAACAAAGTCAGGACAAAAAGATATTAATAGAGACACTCTTCATTCATTCATTCATTTATTAAAAAGTGTTTATTGAGCACCTGGTTTGTGCCACCCTTCAGCAAGCTACTGTATATGAGCAAAACAGACACATTCTTTGTCCTCCTGGAGCTTGGAGTTAATGAGGGAGACAGCCAGACAAAAATGCCCACCAATGAATACATAATAATTAATTGAGTTAGATGCTCTGCAGTCGGGCTATCCAATATGGGAGACACTAGCCACATGTGGCTATAGGGAAATTGAAATGTGGCTAGTCTTTTTTTTTTAATTAAAAATTTTTTTTTAACATTTATTTCTTTTTGAGAGGGGGAGAGGCAGAGAAAGGGAGACAGAGGATCTGAAGCGGGCTCCATGCTGTGAGTGCAGAGCTCAATGGGGGCTCGAATCCACGAACGTGAGCTTGTGACCTGAGCCAAAATCAAGAGTTGCTTAACCGACAGTGACATGTGGCTAGTCCGAATTGAAATATGCTCTCAGAATAAAATATATAACACATCTCAGGCTTTGCACCAAAAAATGTAAAATACCTCATTAATAATTTTTTTATTGATGGTAGACTCGATAATATTTCAAATACACTGGGATAAATAAAATGTCTTATTAAAATTAATTTCACCACCTTATACCCATTAGGGAGGCTACTATAAAAAATAATGAGTGTTAGCAAGGATGAAAAGAAATGAGAACCCATGTGTGATGTTGGTGGGGATATAAAATGGTGCAGCTGCTGTGGAAAATAGTATGGTAGTTTGTCAAAAAATGAAAAGTGAAATTATCATGTGATCCAGCAATTCTATTTCTGGGCAGATAACCCCAAAGCAGGGTCTTGAAGAAATATTTGCACATCCATGTTCACAGCACTACTCATAATAGCCGCAATGTGGAAGAAACCCAGGTGTCCCTGAAGGGAAGAACAAACCATACAAAGGAAAGAAATGCTGACACCTGCCACAACGTGGGCGAGGCTTGAGGACATTATTAAATGAAATAAGTCAGTAAAAAAAGACAGATACTGTATGATTCCATTTATGGGAGGTACGTAGAGTCATCAAACTCCTAGAGACAGAAAGTAGAATGGTAGTTGCCAGAGACTGGGGGAGAGGAGAATGGGGTGTGGTTTAACGGGTCAACAGTTTGGGTTTTGCAGAATGAAACAGGTCTGGGGATTGACTGCACAACAATGTGAATGTACTCAACACCGCTGAGCTGTGCACTTGAAAATGGCTAGGATGGTATGTTTTATGTGTATTTCACGGCAATTAAAACTTTTTAAATTAAAAAAAACAAAAACATTGAATTTCACCTCTTCTTTTTACTTTTTCAAATTTGCCAAGAGGAACATTTAATATCACACGTGTGGCTCACATTGTGTTTCCATTGGTGCTGCTCTAAAGGAAAAGAATTTTGACCTCCATGGATTTTTGTTTTGTTTTTTTGTTTTTTTAAAAGAATAACTATTCACTAAAGTAGTTATGCTCAAAATGTAATAGCGCATTACATGTTGTGTTTGTGAAACCATTTCTGTTAACAATGTTTATAACCAAAACTTTCGATAGATTACAGATTTATTTAATAGTACTTGTCAGACACACAGTTGATAACCTTGAGGTGAAAATACATCAAAGGCATATATATACAGTTATAGGAGTTCTTATTGCACATGTATCATGGAAGGTACATTTATTTACCACTTTTTACATATTCTAGATGACATTCAAATGAAGATAGTTGCTTCAAAGTGGTTGATAAACTTCTGGTGGTTGACGGATCTCTGGCAATTTTTAACTAAGGAACCTAGTCTGTACCGAAAAGGTAAAGGTAACCAGAAAAGCTTGAAGTGTCTAAACCCGGGTGGGGTTGAAGTCAGGAGGGGTGGAGAGTTTTTGAGGCAGAGAAAACAACTTGGGCAACAGTTTTTAGACAAAAGAGAGCATGGAAAATTCCAGAAAGAGCAATGGAGACTGAAATGCCCAGATAGAGAGGTAAGAAGGCCCAGAGATGAGTCCAGAGGGGCAGACAGGGGCCAGATCATGTAGGGCCTGGAGGTCTTGCTAAGAATTTTCATCTTTATCTGGAAAACAGTGGGAAGCCAGCAGAGAGGTGACAAGGATGCATTTGTCTTTGGAAAAAAAATTACTCTTGCTGCATCTGTGTGTGTATGTGTGAGTAGTTTCTGTTTTTTTTTTTTATCATTTTTTATTATTTTTTTAAATTTAATGTTTATTTTATTTTTTTAAGAGCGAGAGAAGAGAGAGAGCACGAGCCAGGGAGGGGCAAAGGGAGACAGGGAGAGAGAATCCCAAGCAGACTCCACACTGTCGACAGAGAGCCTGGTGTGGGGCTCAATCTCACAGACTGTGAGATCATGACCTGAACTGAAATCAAGAGTCGGATGCTTAATCAACTGAGTCAGCCAGGTGCCCCTAAGATTTTATTTTTAAGTAATCTCTACAACCAATATGGGGCTCAAACTCATGACCCCAAGATCAAGAGTCACATATTCCACTGACTGAGCCAGCCAGGTGCCCCTCTTTTTATCTTTTAAACAAGTGAGGCATAATATATAATTAAATATAGCTTAAGTTTTATATATTTTTTTAATGAAATTGACAATGTTAAACTTTCTCTGAGTCCTGTGATCCTGGAAAACAGCAACAGTTCAAAAGTCTCCCTAACCTTTGTCTTCTAAAATCCCCCCATCTTTGTGTGTTCCTAGAAATGACTTACCCAAAAGGACCACTCTTCCCCATACAATTTATTTATCTATTTATTTATTATAATGTTTATTTATTTTTGAGAGAGAGACAGAGTGTAAGCAGGGGAGGGGCAGAGAGAGAGAGGGAGACACAGACACCAAAGCAGGCTCCAGGCTCTGAGCTGTGAGCACAGAGCCCAAAAGGATGCTTGAACTCACGAACTGCAAGATCATGACTTGAGCCAAAATCAGACGCTCAATTGACTGAGCCACCCAGGTGCCCCTTTCCCATACAATTTACATAAGGCTCCCTGGACACTCGTTGTCATGACTACCACAAATTCACAGATGACTCCCTTGTTTACTTAACAAAACCAACCACCAAGGACCCTGGACTTCCCATTCTTTGCCTCACGAGTGATTAAGATTAGAATTGTTTTGGGGCACCTGGGTGGTTCAGTCGGTTGAGTGTCCGACTTCAGCTCAGGTCACGATCTCACCACTGGTGAGTTCGAGCCCCGCATCGGGCTCTGTGCTGACGGCTCAGAGCCTGGAGCCTGCATCCGATTCTGTCTGTCTGTCTCTCTCTCTCTCTCTCTCTCTCTCTCTCTCTCTCTCCCCCTCCCCTGCTCATACTCTGTCTCTGTCTCTCTCTCAAAAATAAATAAACATTAAAAAATTAAAAAAAAAAAAAAGATTAGAATTGTTTGTCCCTCCAAAACCAGCCAGACACAGAGATAAACACTTCCTGTTCAGCTAGCTGAGACTTCCTCTGATTGCAAAACAATTCTAGCTCTACATCACCCTACCTGGAACTTGTGTGCTCCTCCCTATAAGTCGAAGGTAAAGCCACCCTGCCAACATACCTTGACCTTCACACCTGGATGCCTCTCCCTGTTGTGATAACCTGAACAAAAATATCTCCATAATTCCCCTGTGCATTTTTGTCTCTGACAAGATCTTTCCAGGAAATACATTCATAAACCAGAACTTCAGTCGAACATACCATTCATTGAGCATCTTCTCCGTGCAAAGCACTTTGTGGGGCTCTAGATCGTGGGATGGATAAATCTGCCAGGAGCAATACACAATTACTTCTTAAGTAAATTGTTATCCCCACCATTTTCTATACAACAACCTTTCGAAAGTGATATCTTCAGAGAGGCGTTATTATCTCTGTTTTCTTAGCCTTGCTTTTGTCTTCTGTAAAATGAAAATAATAGTCCTACCCTACAGGAATGTTGCAGGGGTGGGGTTGGGTGGTCAATGAGATAATGCAGGAAGTGTTGGCTTTTTATTTTTTTTAATCTTTTAGTTTTGAGAGAGAGAGAGCGTGAACAGGGGAGGAGCAGAGAGAGAGGGAGACACAGAATCTGTAGCAGCCTCCAGGCTCTGAGCTGTCAGCACAGGGCCTGATGCAGGGCTTGAACTCACAGAGCACGAGATCATGACCTGAGCTGAAGTTGGACACAACCAACTGAGCCACCCAGGTGCCCCAAAACGTTGGCCCGTTATTATGGGCTACGTTGGGAAGGCAGTCTGGTCTTCTGAAAGGAGAGGTCATTGTCTACAAGAAGATGCCCGATCACACTGTGTCTGCCACTCTCTCAGCTCACTTATGAGCCAAGTGGCCAGAAGGCAGACCCTTGCACACAGGTCGTCATGCTTTTGCTCACATAACCCGGCAACCGTGATGTAGCAGCAGCTGTCATTGCCCCATCCAGTTTCCTGTGACCTTTTAGCGGGCTCTAGCCCATTTCCAGCAGTCAGTATCTGCATGTCTCAGCCTGAAGACTTTTTCTAACCCCCTTCTCCCGATGTGCAGAGCCTAGCTGAAAGTGACCAGGAATTGACATCCCCAGGGAGCAACCCTCACCCAGTGGCACTAGGGAGTTGGTGTATGGATATCTGTTTTCTCTCGACCTTTGAGTGGAATAATTCTGGGGCAAATGTTTTGTGTTGGATTTTCCCTAGGGAATTAACGATAGTCTCCCACCACAATCGCTGGCTCAATAATGTTCCTCCCCTTCCTTGCGTCACTTCTGTATTCCCCTACCAATCTGCCCCCCTGCACCTTCCCAATGAAATCTTGGGCTTAAGTCATTGCTTCAAGGTCTGCTTCCCAGAGAACCCACACTAACCATCAGGTTCAACTGATGAGACAAGGATTGAGCCTTAATCCAAGAAAGCCACCAACCGTGGGCCAGAACTCCACTGTGTGCATGATTATGACTAAGCAAAGCAACTGGATTCTTTTTCTCAGGGAGCAGAGAAGAAAGAAACGAAAGGGGGAAAAAGGAAACAGCAACAGAGGAGCTAGATCCCGTGAGTGGTGGCCTGTGGCATCCTGAGCGAGGCTGGTGGTGGCTCCACCAGCCCCAGTGATGCGCTTTCCTGGGTACATGCATGTCTCTGTGCAGTTTTATGCCAGCTTCCACCACCTGAGTCAAAGCATGGTGATGCTCACAGTTCCAGGAGGTGCAGTTAACCAGACGTCAGGGCTAGGTGGTGCCAAGTTCAGATCTGTGTGGTCTTCAGCAAATGGCCTAGTGCCTCTGAGCCTCAGTTTTCTCAGTGTTAAATGGGGTAATACTAACATCCTTGTAGGTGTGTGTGAGGATTAAATAAATAGATGCTAAGCAACCTGGTCCATAGTTCATTGTCAGTAATAGCTTCATCCCTTACCTGAGATCTTCTACAGGTACTGGCATCTACAAGTAGTTCCTGTCTTCTGGTCACCATGGCGACCCTAGACAAGCTCATAAATATCCACTAATGAAGCAGAGATATTTTCACTTTTCCCTGCTGTGTTTGTCTGTGTCTCGGATAGATTAAAAACTCCCAGAGGAGTCACATTTTAGAGTATGCAGTCTGGCCATTTATAATCCACATCATCTACTGTGATATGGGCAAAAACCATCAACTAGGAAAAATAGAAAAAGTTCAATTCAGTCTTCCCTGAGCACAAAATTGCCTCTATATTTCTGATGGTTTAGGGAACACCTAGAGAGTGGGAATGAGAACAATTTTGGGTTGGTTTTATAAGGAAGAAGAGCCTTTGGTCAATTGGTGTCATTCAACAGACCATCAAGTAAGGTGCCTGCCTTGATGCCTTTCCTTCAAACTTCCCTTTGGGTTTGTCATTAATTTTGATTCCTCTTGAGCACCTGATCATACCAGGTCCTGAGCTAAGCATGAGGGTCTCAGATATGAAACTAGCCTTGGACCTGACCCAAGGAGCTCACCATCAGCAATACCATTTTCCTTCTTCATAAGATAAAGGTCTTGGACCAAGAGATTTTTAAATCCCTTCTCACCTTGAAATTCTGTGATTTTCATGACTATGAGGTCAATTCTAGGAGGAAGCCCTGTACAGAAAGGCTTTACTTGAAGATAAAGAGGAGAGTGAGAGAGAATGGAAATACCATGGATTTTTGCAAAGAATCTAAAGTATTACCAAAATCTGGGTCACCTGGGGGACTCAGTCGGTTAAGCAGCCAACTTCAGCTCAGGTCATGATCTCATGGTTTGTGGGTTAGAACCTCGAGTCAGGCTCTGTGCTGACAGCTCAGAGCCTGGAGCCTGTTTCAGATTCTGTGTCTCCCTCTCTCTCTGCTCCTCCCCCTCTCATGCTCTGTCTCTCTGTGTCTCTCAAAAATGAATAAATGTTAAACAATTGTAAAGTATTACCACAATCTTTCCATAAGTTTAAAAGACTATCACGTAACTGGGACCCAAGTGTGTGAATAAGCTGCCTCCACTGTTGAGATTCAGAATGTCTGGGCCAGACATCTGTAGTGAGTTCAGCTTTAACACTTGTTTTGAAATGTGAATTTGTTCCTATGCCATGGATGCACTGGAGAATAATCTAAGCATAATACAGATGTTTATTTCATCCACAAGAAACGCTAGGTGCAAGCAGAACCATCCTGAACCAACTTCGTAGTGTCAAATAAAACACAAATCTGGACCGAGACAAGGAGATGCTTTATTTGATAGGTTTTTGCAACGGTGTTAGACGGACAACTACAGTAGGAAAAGCTCTCCCACTGGGAGATCTGCAATGCTTTCAAAAATTAAGTGAGGGGCACCTGGGTGGCTCAGCTGGTTAGGCATCTGACTCTGGCTCAGGTCGTGATCACGGTTCGTGAGTTCGAGTCCCGAGTCGGGCTCTCTGCTAATAGCTCAGAGCCTAAAGCCTGCTTCCGATTCTGTGTCTCCCTCTCTCTCTGCCCCTCCCCTGATCACACTCTGTCCCTCTCTCTCTCTTCAAAAATAAATAAATATTTTTTAAAAATTAAAAAAAAAGATTAAGCAAAAGGATTTTTCTTTTATGGAGAGAATTAATCAAGGCCTGAAAGAACCAAGCATGGAGAGAGAGAAGGGCATGATCAGACAGAGTAGCTCAGAAGATTCCACTTTTTGAGGGTGGACCAACAAAGCTCAGGGACCTAGGGGAAGGAGAGAAAGCTTAACCCAAGTTTGGGTAACAAGCATTTTGTTCCAGTGGATCAGTGGGACAAAACAACTCAGCTAATCATTTCTAAAGCAAAAAAAAAAAAAGGGAATTTGGAGGGTCTGTGTCTGGCCTTGCCACAGGTTAACAAAGGGTCATCCGGGAGTCTTCTCTAAGTCACATGAGGAGGGTGGTTCTTTGCAGTGAGCTGTTTCTGGAACACCGAAAGGAGAAGGGGGTTCTCTCGTCATCCCTATTACCCAGGATCATAGGACTCCAGTTAAATTCAACACTGTTGGCAGGATTACACAAAATGCACGCAAGCATACGCTTCAAACATCGCCAGCTGCCTCAGCTCTCCCCCAGATCAGGGTTACAGCTGCCCCTCTGGCTTCAGATAACCCCCTCCCACCACTTGACCATTACTCGCAAGCTTTCCCTCACTTGTATAAGCCAACTTCAGGTCTTCCTCAAGGTAAGGGGCCATGCATAGTGTGGCATTCATGTATTTCTTAACAACGTAATATATGTAAGACTGTGACATCATTTCTGTCAGGCTCCTTTCTTTTTATTAATGTGTCCCTGCAAAAGCTTTTGAGCGTTGGGCCCTAAGCCCATTTTCGCCATTGGCCCTGGGGTTTGCACTTGCACTGCCTTTTATAGCACCGGGATTTTCAGGAGCACACATCATGTGACGGCAGAACTGACTGTACCGGCAGTGGGTCCCCAAGGAGCTTCCTAGGAGAGAGAGCACCCCCCGAACAATGCTCTTGAGTGAAGCACATTCCAGGGAACGCGGGTCTCCCACATTCTCTGTGGCACAGATGCAGTCTTGCCGTGCTCTGCTCAGCGGTGAAGGGTTTGTCTCCAGACAGGGGGTGGGGTGGGGGGATGGCAAGCTGAGATCCAGGGCTACCCCTGCCTGACAAGCCCACGGCTCTGTCTGCTCGGAGGGAGTTCCTGAACCCGCCTGTGAAAAAACAGGAGAGTTTTTCATTGCATTTGGAATTGGAGGGAGTTAATTACATGAACAAGAGTGTATCTTAAACACCAAAATGAGACCCTGCTAATGACCTAAAGAAGCGCTTCCAAACCTTACAGAAAAAGATGATATTTATTAATCGCTCTTGGCCCAAGGCAACTGGTGAGGAGATCTGACTACCCCAGACCCCACCCAGGCTGCTCTGAGGGTTCAGGGGGTCCAGTGTCCCTGTACCTTCAGAGGCCGGTGTGCCATGGATGGCTTTGACCCAAGGAGAGGGTAAAACTGAAGAATCTCACAAAAAGTGAAATCATGGGACCACCACTCAATGGGAAAGGGGAAGAGAGGAAGGGAAGGAGAGGTATACGGCAGTTTTTAAGCTCCTACCGGAAGAAATAAAGCTGTTTCTGTATTAAGGTTACCACACATCCCTGGGGCACCTGGATGGCTCGGTCAGTTGAACATCCGACTTCGGCTCAGGTCATGATCTCACAGTTTGTGGGCTCGAGCCCCACATCAGGCTTTGTGCTATCAGTTCAGAGCCCAGAGCCTGCTTCGGATTCTGTGTCTCCCTCTCTCTCTGCTCCAACCCCACTCGCACTCTGTCTTTCCCTGTCTCTCAAAAAATGAATAAATGTTAAAAATATATATATTAAGGTTACCACACACCCCAATGTACCCAGGGTAGTCCTGGTTAATGTGACCCCTCTTATTCTCAAAGGGTTCCACTCATCCTATTCATATTCCAACAAAGTTGACACTCCTTAATAAATATTTGGTCAAACTGTGGTATAGTAAGAAATATGTCTGGTCTTTGTCCCTGGGATCTAGCATAGAGAGCCTAAAACCCTTGCAATTTCCTGAGTGATAGGAGCATCTTTTATTATCCATAATGCCCCCTTTTCAAACACGGCTGAGTTTATGCTAATAAGGTGAGGCTTGGTGGGCCCTTAGAGAGCTTCCGGATGGAGACTGGTCCCCAGAGACACCAGCCATATGATTACAGGGTTGGAACCTTCAGTCTGGGACCCCCTCGGGTTGGAAAAAGAGAGGGAAAGAGAGAGGGGCTGCTGATTGAGTTCAATCACTAATGGATGATTAATCAATCATACTTACAAAGTGGAACTTCCATTAAAACCCCAACATGGTGAGATTTGGGAGCCTCTGGGTTGGTGAACATATCTACGTGCCAGGAGGGTGGCAATCCGCTCCCACCAGACTTGTGACTGGTGTCTGAAGGGAAGTCAATCTCATGAGACTAAACCCTGAAACTTATGGAGTCTAGCTCTGGGTAGTTAATGTCAGAATAAGACTGAAATATTGGACACCCAGTTGCTGACAGAGAATTAGAGACAGCCATTTCAAGTTTTCATTCTAACCCCTTCTAGAAGACCCAAAGTCTCAGACAAAGGGTTTGATATCTGAGTGGCAGATGTCAAATCGAAAATCGCCCTTCCCCCTCAGCAACAGCAACAGTGATCCTGGGGTCACGTGTCTCCCTGAGATGCATCAAGGCTCTATGTTGCACACGTCCTCAGGCACCACTCACCGTGTTTCATGTGAAGGTGTGGACTCCATCTTCTTTAGCTCCTAGGAAGGAGGAAATCAAGGTCACATTTCTGGCACCCTCTCTATCTGATCACTCCTGACTCTGCCATCTCTTCATGATTTTCTTTTCCCTGCTCAGGTAGTAGATGAGAAGTTTTGCAAACCAGCTGGCTAAATAGATGTCTAATTGTGCAACAAAATGCCAGTGCCCTGGGCACCTGGGTGGCTTAGTCGGTGGAGCACCGACTCTGGCTCAAGTCATGATCTCATGGGGTTCCCTGCTGTCAGGACAGAGCCTGCTTCAGATCCTCTGTCGCCCTCTCTCTCTGCATCTCCCCCACTCGTGCTCTCTCTATCTCAAAAATAAATAAACATTAAAAAAAACGCCAATGCCCTTTGTGGCAAACATCCCACCTAAAGCCTTGTGTTTGTCTTAGTCTTAGGGAGGGAACAAGACGGTCTCCTTGACCAAATGCTACACCGTCCACAAAGCCAACCACATCCACCTCCCTCAGTCCCCTTCTTCTATCTCTTGGAGAGGGTGTGGATCTATCCCATTCCATCTTTTCTCAGTAAGATTTGTGAGGACTTGCATACTCCGAGGAGGACACATATCTACTATCATGGCAAGTGACATTGTTAACACATCTGCCACAGAGTCCTGCTCACAGGGAAGAGGGCTGAAGCTAATCAGGTCTCTTAGGAAGCATATGTGAGACTCTACAGAGGCCTCCAAGAAACATTAGATGGGACATCACTGAGCTCTGAGGTCCTGCATTAACAATCGAATTACCCAGGGCAGCTGGGTGGTTCAGTCAGTTGAGCATCCAACTTCGGCTCAGGTCATGATCTCACGGTCTGTGAGTTTGAGCCCCATGTCGGGCATGCTGCTGTCAGCACAGAGCCTGCTTTGGATCCTCTGTCCCCCTCTCTCTGCCCCTTCCCCACTTGCTCTCTCTCAAAAATAAATAAACATTTAAAAATTGAATTACCCATTCGTTCATATACATATTTATGTGTTCATTCAACAAATATTTATTGAGCACGTGCCTGTGTTAGGCACCAGTAATCGCAATCTAATCTAATGAAAGAGAAAGGAGAGGTAATCTTTTTGGCCTGGCCCAAGGTTGTTACCTTCTTCCAGCTTTCCTCAATCCATCCTTCACCTCCAGCTAGAGTAGATCCCCTCTTTCTCTGAGCCCTGGTGGTGGACCAGGACCTGTTAAAGACCTGCGACTGTTCACTTGCAGCCCTTCAGAATGCTTTTTGGCTACAAATAACAGGAAACCCATCCAGCTGTGGCTTAAATAAAGCAGACACTACTGTACTTCATAAGACTAGGAGTCTGAGAATCCAGGGTAGGTCAAAGATCAATGAAATCCTTCAAGAGCCCAGTCTCTTCCTAACTTATAGCTCCTCCTTCCTAAGTTGCTAGGGTTTTTGTTTTGTTTTGTTTTGTTTTCTGTTTTTTGGCTTTTTCCATTTTCACGCATCATCTCAAGGTCACGCTATGGCCATAGCAGTTATATATAAGTCCTCAAACCAACATCTCACTGAAGAAAGAACTGGCACAAGCAACAAGGTTTTTCCTTCAGAGGCTCTGCCTTTTTTCTAGGAAGGGAGGGCCCCAAGCACACCTCCCCTCTGATCTCTTTGGCCAGAACTGGGGCCAGAAACACATGATGAGGGATGACATTGCCCGGGCTGCCTTAGACATAAGGTGACTCACCCCTGGGACTTACTACATCCCAGGGAGAAGGGTGGAAAGTGGGGAAAGCCACTGGGCTTGGAATGGCCAACCTTGACCAGTCAGCCCCTCAGTGCCCCTGAGTCTGCAATGTCTGCACCCTTCTTGCCGACATCCCAAGTGCAAGCCCCTCCTCTCTTCTCCCTCCCAGGAGTACGGCCCTTCCCATAAGCTGCTGGAGCCACCCCATAAATGTTTGTGAGTAAAAGACAACCAAATCAAACCAAAACAAAGTTTGGTGTTATGGAAGGTATGGAGAGAAGAATTTGGAAGAAGAGTATTTCATAGACTTAGTGAACAAATAGAACCCATAGACCAATAGCTCTTTGCCAGAAGACCATGAATGAGTGTTCCATGAACCCCGGAAACTATAGGAACCATTTTACATAAATGTGTATATGAAGGTTGGGTAGGGTGTGTCCTTGGTTTCTATGGAATCCCGAAAATTTCTGCAACCACCAAGTTTTGGAAGCCCCACCTCAAATGGCCTGCGGCAATACTCTCCAATTACCCAGGGGCACACCAGGAGCCAGGGTCTTACAAGGAAGGTAACCCGACTGCGCAGAGCACCCAAGCATCCAGTACACTGGAATCTTACCACTTCTCTTCCCATGGTCACAGACTCCAGCTGTTCTATTTTAAGAGTCCGGTCCAAAGGGTGTTATTATTCTGTCTTCCAGCACCGTCTGAGAAGAGTCTCTCACCATGACTCACCACCATCCTCCCCTGAACAATGGCCTGTGGGCTCCATCACTCACTCTTGCTGACACACCGGACTGGAAAGAGCTGATTCTAAGTGAGCAGTTGTGTGGGTATATGGAATACTGAGGGCAGGGGCAGAGGGAGGAAGGTGGGCTGGAGGTAGAGCCAGTACTCACCATCCAGACTTACCGAAACCCTGGGGAAGGGAACGGAAATTTATTTATAGATGCTGGAGGCCGGTGACCTACCCGTTAAGTTCCAAGTGGCCTCTGATGGCCCAAAGCATATACACAGGAGGAGGGGATCCGAAAGAAGCCCCTCTTCTCTCCTCCGTCAGTGGGCAGCTCCTTCCCACCTATCAGGATGGAGAACAGGCTGCTGCTGAGTCGGCTTTGGGAGGCTGAGTGAGCTAATTGGAGGATAGCACCCACCCCCATAATTCAGAGTGAGACGAGACACGGAAGAGTTTCCCCTGTTCAGCCTCTCTGGTTTGCACCCTGGTTAAGCCCTGATCTTGTAACACTATCTTGGGAAACATGTCTGGTTCTCAGGTGGTTTCCTTAAAGGGAAAGTTACAAGGCTGGTTTTTACTATTATTCCCAACAGCCTCTGATCACATGAAAGTAACTCTGGGAAGGATCTAGAGAGGCCAGAAGGAGAGACACCTTGGGGGACTAATGAGAGGCCTCCGAGAAGAGGGAAGAGTCAGACTCTGGCCTCTGAACATCTCATACCTATGGTTCTCAACATGGCTGCCCCTAGAATCAGAAAGATTTGTCAACATCAGGATTGCTTACCCCTTACCTACTGACTCAGAATCTTGCAGAGGATGGAACGGGCACCTGGACTTTTTGAAAGCTCTCCATGAAACTCTGAAGCAGCTGGTGCTGGAGGTCCAAGATCTGAGCCAACCCAGATCTGCTCCACTGCCTGTATAGGAGATGCCCATTCGAGGGCAGTCCCCACTTCAAAAGGAAAGAAAAGGCCTTCTGAAGCCAGAATCTCTCAAAACAATGGGGTCCAGACCTCAGCCAGGTCCTCTGAGGGTGGCGGATCTCCTGTTTCTAGCTCCTCCAAGCTCGCACGCATGTGTCACCTTGCACTGCCAGCACCCCCCTCCCCCCCAAGAGGCATCATTCCCAGAACCACAAGTCTATGGAGATCCTGACTGGAAATACCTCTGTCATCTAGCGGCTGACAGACACAATACCAGAAACAGTGCACTTATTATCACTGGAGAAAAAAAAAAAATTGAATGAGATTTCGAATAACCACGGAATGGCTCACACAGTGCTCAGGAATTCATTATCAAAGTTGGCTCCGCTCCTCTCAGACGTGCCTTTGGCACTCTTGGTTCTGAAACTTGCACTCCTAGATGGAGGCTGGGGCTGCAGAGAGCAGGCACCCGAGATGACGTGGGGAAGGGAAGGGAAGGGTTCAGAAGTGGGCTGGGTGGTGGTTGCCTAGGGGAAAAGCACAATATCCACTGGAATTGTTCAGTTACAATGGCAGAGTCTGTGTGGTTTCAGAAAAAAAAGGATATTTCTGAGCATTGATGAAAGCGCCCAGAGTTATAGCTAAGGAATCTTTCTCCAGCTCCCGGTTCTGCTTTCCTCTTCGGGGGCTTCGATCTTGGCCAGGCCCGCCCAATATGGCGGCAGAGACAGTCCCTGTGGCTCCAGGTGGATGGGCTGCCAGCATAGCCTCTCCAGGAAAGCACTTCTCTTTGTCCTAGAACATCCAGCATAAGACTGAGGGTGGGATCTCATTGGCAGCTGTGTCTTCTAGACATTTCAGAGCAAAGCACAGTGGCCGGGCCTGGGGCTGAAAGGAAAGTTCAGCTCCACTCAAACCACATGAATTGGCAGGATGGCAATGGCTTCTTAAGGGAAACTTAAGGTGCTGTCATAAAAAGTCGGGGGAGCGGATGCTGGGAAGGCATGCAGGAACTCTTCCCAGACACCATAGCAGGAATGAAAAGTGCTTGCTCTGCCTTCTCTCACATGCCGTGCTCATCTCTACTATAGATTTTTCTAGATGGCCATTTCTTTACTCTTCTGCACCGGTTATGTGCTTTGGGGGAGCAGCTGTGACGCCTCTCATCCTCACCCTAGTAGCTCGACACCTACTATGGAATAGATGCTTAATAAATCCTAGTGGAATGATGTAAATAGCACAGAACTGAGATTTAAAAATCCTGGGTCTTTGTCTTGATTCTGCCCCTAACTTGAATGTAGACTTTAAGCAGCGACTTCTCTTCCTTGGGCCTCTTTCAGAGATACTAGTTGAGGGTTTGGCAAACTTTCTTTGCAGAGGGCCAGATAGTCAATATTTTGTGCTTCGTGCGCCATGGGGTTCCCAACGACTCAGCTCTTCCGATGACGCACAACCACAGAAAAAGGCAATATGTAAATAAGCGGGCATTGCTGTGTTCCAATAACATTTTATTAACAGAAAGGCAATGGCCTAAATTTGGCTCTCTGGCCCTAGCTTGCCACCTGTCTGGTAGATGCTTTTTTCTTTCCTTTGTCTATTGCTGTGTGATAGTCCGCTCAAAAGTTCAGCAGCTTACGGGGCGCCTGGGTGGCGCAGTCGGTTAAGCGTCCGACTTCAGCCAGGTCACGATCTTGCGGTCCGGGAGTTTGAGCCCCACGTCGGGCTCTGGGCTGATGGCTCAGAGCCTGGAGCCTGTTTCCGATTCTGTGTCTCCCTCTCTCTCTGCTCCTCCCCCGTTCATGCTCTGTCTCTCTCTGTCCCAAAAATAAATAAACGTTGAAAAAAAAAATTTAAAAAAAAAAAGTTCAGCAGCTTAAACAAACAGCAATCATTTATTTTGCCCATGCATCCACAATCTGGGAGACTCGTAAGGTACATCTCATCTCCGCTCCAGGCATTTTCAGCTGAAGAAGCTCCATGGAGGCTGAAGGACCCACTTCCAAGATGGTTCACTCCCATGGTTGGCAAGTTGGCGCTGGCTGTCGGCTGGGAACTCGTGTGGGGCTGTTGACCAGGGACTTCATACTGCTCCATGTGTGCTTCTCCATGGGGCTGCTGGGGCCCCAAAAGTTGTTCTCATCCAACAGATGAGAAGAAGAAGCTGTCAGAGTCGTAAGGCCTGAGTTCAGAAGCTGGCACGGTGGTGTGGTGGACTATTGGCCCAGTAGCCACAGAGCCCGGCCAGATTCAAGTGGAGAACACACAGTTGCCACCTGTCAATGGGAAGAATGTCAAAGAATTTGTAGCCACACACAGTCTACCACGCTGAATGCTAAGGGCTCTGCTAGTTAAGATGTCCCATGGTTTGAAGGCTCAGTCTGACCTTGGATTCCAGTGACAACTGTCCAGTTCCCTAAACTGATTCTCTAAGAGCATCACCATACCCCATACCTGAATCCCTCAGGTCCCTTGACCTTTATAATGTCCCTGCAATCCCTCTTCTCCGTCCCCACCGCCACCACCCAGAGCAGCCTGAATGTTGCAGTGAGCTCTAAACTGGTCTCCTGGTTCCCAGGCTACCCATGTCTGCTGCCAGCGTCATCCTCCTAAAGCATTCAGTGCTTGCCTGTCAAATTGCTAGGGACTCCCTCCTGCCACATTGGGCTCCATTTTCTTTCCCAGCCTTACTTCTGAATACTTCTTTCAAGCTGAAAAGCCACATCCTTTGCCTGAAATTTCTAATTCTCTCTTCCACCCTTCTTACTATTGAAATAACCCAGCTTTTTATTTTTTTTAATTTTGTTTAATGTTTATTTATTTTTGAGAGAGAGAGAGACAGACCATGAGCAGGGGAGGGGCAGAGAGAGAGAGGGAGACACAGAATCCAAAGCAGGCTCCAGGCTGTGAGCTGTCAGCAGAGTCCGATGTAGGGCTCGAACCCACAAACCGCGAGATCATGACCTGAACAGAAGTAGGACACTTAACCAACTGAGCCACCCAAGGCGCCCCGAGACTCAGCTCTAATGCCACCACCTCCATGAAGCATTCCCTTAATCCTTTCCTCCCCTCCCAACTGGTTAGGATGCCCTCACTCTGCACCCAGGGATGCCAGTATTTCCTTTGGCCATAGCAACTATCACACGGTGCTCATGGCACTTAAAAAAAAGTCCATTTAGGGGCGCCTGGGTGGCGCAGTCGGTTGAGCGTCCAACTTCAGCCAGGTCACGATCTCACGGTCCGTGAGTTCGAGCCCCGCGTTGGGCTCTGGGCTGATGGCTCAGAGCCTGGAGCCTGTTTCCGATTCTGTGTCTCCCTCTCTCTCTGCCCCTCCCCCGTTCATGTTCTGTCTCTCTCTGTCCTAAAAATAAATAAACGTTGGAAAAAAAATTAAAAAAAAAAAGTCCATTTTCCACTAGACTCTTATCTCTTTGAGGGCAGAGATTTGAGCTTTTTCTCTTATAATGCCAATGCCTGGCACAGAGCCTGGCATATAGCTGGCATTCAGCAAATGTTTATTGGATGGATAAATGTTTGCTCATTACTTTTTAGGCAATTTTGAAAAACAGAATAGTAAACCTTAGAAGGCAAATAACACACTGGGGAAAAAAACAAACAGTTGTTATAGATATGATAAAGAGCTAATCTATCTATATTACAAAGATCCTTTATAAACCAATAAGGAAAAACTTAACCTCAGAGGACCTTAGGCTAAAAACACAAACAGAAAAGAATAAACACAAATGGCCAATAAACACACGGAAAAAACGTCCAACAAAGCCTTACAAATTAAACACTATGCCATTTTATGTTTCATATTAGGAAGCACAAAAAATGGCAATACTTGGTTGTAATGAGGTTGTGAGGAAGAGAGCACTTTCATCCACTGCTGATGGAATATTCTTAAGCTCATTGTCACACGTTCTAAAAGTCTTTTAAATGTGCAGCCCCTCATAGCCAACCATTCTACTTCTAGAATTTTAATTCCAAGGAGTTAATTAGTAATACGCCTGCATCTTCACATACAGGTCCCATTAATTCCTCATTATTTTCTGATTGATTGTTCAGCCTCTAAGAACACACTGACATTACAGTCACGGGAACAGATAGTATCCTACCACTGATAGTATCATACCAATCTGGGGCCGAGAACAGAAACTCCCCTAGTCTGCTTATTGGACACCAGCCTGGGGAAAGCATTTCGAGGGCTGCTATAACTTAAAGTTGGTCATGACTTATATAGGGTCAATAAATTCCATCATCTGCAGTGCCAATTGGAAAATACCCAACAATTACTTGAAAGATCAGTTTGGGAGGGGAATTCTGCCTTGGCAACTAGAAAGGAAAAGTATTTATTGAGCACCTTCTGTGTGCCAAGAAGTTACTTACATGACTTCAATTTAGTTCTTTTTGGGCAGCCGTGATTATCCTATTTTACTGATAGAAAAACTAAGATACAGGACGCCTGGGTGTCTCAGTCAGTTAGTGTCCGACTTCAGCCCAGGTTATGATCTCATGGTCCATGAGTTCGAGCCCGCATCGGGTTTTGTGCTGACAGCTCAGAGCCTGGAGCCTGTGTCAGATTCTGTGTCTGCCTCTCTCTCTGTCCCTCCTCTGCTCACACTCTCTCTGTCTCAAAAAGAAAAAAAAGAAAAAGAAAGAGAGAAAGAAAGAAAGACTAAGATACAGTGTAAGGAGAAAAACTAATGTATGAACCAGGCATCCCCCCCCCTCCAAAGCCCATGAAAATTGTACCTAGAATAATCCTTAAGAAAGTAGTGCTTGGACATGCTGTTATTTATGCAAAGGAGATTGAGCATAACCATTCTGGTTGCTCTTCATTAAATTGCATTGAGTGAAATATTGTCCAACATCCACGTTCCATAGCCTCAAATATTCTCCTGGGTACACAATAATAACCTATCATTCACATGGGAAGGAAATAATCTGATTCTGACCAGGACAGAGTGGAACAGGCTGCTGAATGGATTCTCACTTGGAGCGTCTTCTTTTAAGTAAGTTCTCAGTCAACATACCTGAGCATATTGTGATAATTGCCTAAGGACAGACTGCCCTGCCCTGGCAGCTTAGAAATTCCTCTGAAATTATTCCTTTCTGCACATTCTGGGAAATAAACACACAAGCCCCAAATGCACATTTGCATCCACATGATAAGCTAATAATTATTACTTGGCTGATGCCTCACCCCTCCTCCAGAACCATAGTGTTTTTTCATGCCTCCAAGGAGCCTTGTGGTGAATGTACAGAACCTGGCCCAGGGTCTGTGACTGGGGTCCTCAGCAGAGAGGAGGGACAGGAAACCATCAGACTATTGGAAATGACTAATGGGGTCTTTTGTTTTAGTGCTGTTATTGTTTTGCAGGGATTGGTTCAATTCTCGGTTAAGCTTCTCAAAAATACTTGGGTTTGGGGTGCCTGGGTGGCTCAGTTAGTTAAACATCCGCCTTCGGCTTAAGTCATGACCTCACAGTCCGTTAGTTCAAGCCCCCAATCAGGCTCTGTGCTGACAGCTCAGAGCCTGGAGCCAGCTTCAGATTCTGTGTCTCCCTCTCTCTCTGCTTCTCCCCCACTTGCACTCTGTCTCTCTCTCTCTCTCAAAAAAAAAAAAAACAGTAAATTTTTTTTTTTTAATATTTGGATCTGGTTTCTTGGAGGTTCAACAAATATATGTAGTCAATTGTGGATTTTTTTTCCTTTGGCTTAGTTGTTTGTTAAGGTACGTTTTGGTTGCTTTAAGTTAAAATACCTGCTTTGAAGTTCCGATGAAAGATGAAATTATACACAAGCATACACTCAGCAATAAAGCCAAGGAATATGATTGTAACCATTCATAATAAAATCAAATTGTACCGCTCACATCAGCTGTCTTCTTTTATCCTTTTTATTCTTGCCTATCACCATTATACAGATGGGGGTTTATTGTTAAAAAAAAAAAAAGTTAACTGACTTGCGACTTGTGTAATATATCCAATGATTCTCAGTCTCCTTGTGCGAGGAGATGCCTTTGAAAACTGGAGTTTGGGGCAGACCACATGGTGGGAAAAGACTTAAAATGTAGTAATTATGATACGATGGCTGCCAGAATGGGAGAGCATTCTAGAGCATCATTAAAGAGATAGTCAAGGAGGACCTGGGTGGCTCAGTCGGTTAAGGGTCCGACTTCAGCTCAGGTCATGATCTCACAGATTGTGGGTTCAAGCCCCGCATCAGGCTCTGTGCTGACAGCTCAGAGCCTGGAGCCTGCTTTAGATTCTGTGTCTCCCTCTGTCTCTGCCCCTCCTCTGCTCGCGCTCTGTCTCTCTCGTTCTCAAAAATGAATAAACACAAAAGAAATTTTTTAAAAAAAGAGGCAGTTAACACACTGTTTCCTGGAAGGCACCATCCCCTGCAACTATGCCCCTCACCAACTAAACTTCTTTAGTGCCCTGACCATGCCCATAAGTATTCTAGCCCCGCATTGTGCAATATGGAAGCCGTCAGCCACATGTGGCCATTCTGAGTTGAGATGTGCTCTAAGTATAAAATACACACAGGATTTTGAGAATTTAGGACAAAAGAAAGAAGGTAAAGTATCTCAAAAATAATTTTTCTACTGGTTGCATATTGAAATAACATCCTGAGTATATTGGGTAAAATAAAATATCTCATTAAAATTCACTTCACCTATTTCTTTTAACTTCTTTTAATATGACTACCAGAAAAAGTATAATTACATACAATGTTCACATTATATTTCTATTGGGCCGTGCTACTCTGGAAGCCAAGTTCTCCCATGTTCTGGAAAATACACAACACCTCATTCGGGCTGGCTTGATGTTGGCCTTAGCTTCTCACCTGTAACAGGGCAGTGCAAGGGACAGGGTTCCTGAAGATCTCACGTGATTCAGGACCCAAATCCTGGGCAAGGAAAATGGGTACTTTAGTTTACCAGCCATGAATCAAAATTCCAAGAAACCCGGAATACAACTCATCCCAGTCCTTTTCCAGTTTGGAAATCATTCTTTTCATGGTGCTTTTTTTTTTCTTTCAATTTATGGGAATTTGCATCATTTCAAATTTTGCGGGCAGTATGAAAGCTTAATGAATATGTTTTATATCGCCACACTTCTAGTTCACACAATTCAGATTTCTATTAAATGTATCCTTAGAGTAACGGGAGAGGCGTGTCCTGCTCTGCCCTGTATCTCATAACCACTCAGAGGTGCACGGTTGGAGAATACAGAGTAGCATCTTTTCTCAGTTATAACCAAAACATTTTTTACATGGTGATTAAAGCTTTGCTCCAGACAGGTAGAGACAATCCAGTGGTCAGGAAGTGCTGAGTCAGTCAGGACAGGGGCAGGGCAGGAAACAGGACAGAGATCCTTTCTCACCCTCAACCTCACATATAATAGCAACCGCGTTCTGAGTGTAAGCTTAGCATTCCTGTTACACACTGCCTGCCTGGGAAGGGGCCTCAGAAGTCGTCAGGGCGGGCCTCCACCCCATGCATAAGGTTTGATAGCAGCCATCTGGCTTCTACTAGACCCTCTCTTGTAATGAACCCCGCCCCCCAGGTACAACCCAGGTGGTTAGGTTCTAGGGTTCATTTCTAACAGCTCCGACTGTATAAAGTTCATGCGTCTGCTGACAAAGTGGTCAGATGTTCATTCTGCCGTGAACGGAAGGAGATGGGAGAGGGGAAAGGGCTCCCTAGATGCTAGGTGCTGCACACATGCTCGTCTGTCTGTCTGCATTCAGAGTGCCTACTTCTTTAAAACAGGCAGGGGCTGCCTTCCAAGTGCCCAGCAAGCTCTTGCTTTCACAAAGATGCATTGGCAATTACTCAGCCCCGCTCTGGTCCAGGCATTTACAAATTGATTTGTTCCCATGTTTCCAGGTACAGAAAATAGGCAGCTGAGTAATGATCCATGGGTGAGGACTGGGAGTCCAGGGTGGGCTTTGTACGTGGAGGAAGAGGTGCAGAGTGAGGAGGAGGTGACCCAGAGACGCGTGGGAGAGCAGAGGCTGTGTGCGTAGGGTCTGCTGACTTCAAGTCGACAGCAGAAACGTGGACCGTGAAACAAAAGGAGAAGTTGATCTGGAGTCAGCCAGACATGGATATAAATCCTAGCTCTGTCACTTACCCTCTGTGTGGCTGGAGAAGGCCCATCATCCCTTCGACTCTCTTTCATCCATAAAATGGGAATAGCAGTAGATACCTTGCAATATAAAGTAGTGCTGAGCTACCGGAGCCAGGCTGCAATGTACTAGTCGCATGACCTTTGGAAACTTGTTTTGTAACAGATTTATGCTGGCGTGATTGACATACAATAGGCTACACATGCTCAAAGCTACAATTTTATGAGATTTGACACACATAAACACATGTGAAACCATCACCGCAGCAGCTGAGATGATGATGAACACACCCACCCCCCCAAGTTTCCCAGTGCCCCTCCCACCTCCCCAAGCCCTCACCTCCAGGGAACCAGCGACCTGCTTTCTATCCTGCAGATCAGGTTACATTTTCTTTGTTTAGTGTCAAATAGTTTCTATTGCTGTGTCACCAAATTCACTAATGTCTGACGTCTAACTTCCAGTGAATCCCATCTGATGTATTTTTACCTCTGACATGGTGGTTTTCATCTCTAGAACCTCATTTGGGGTATTTTGGTTTTTCAAAATATCTTCCTTGGATCTATTCAATATGTCTGACCCTTCCTCTGGCTCTTAGAACATACGGAATAAAGTTATAATGGCCGTTTTCATGTCCTTATCTGCTAATTCTATCATCGATGTCATTTCTGGGTCACATGTGATTGATTTTTCTCCTTATTTTGCTGCTCTTGGGCGGCTGGTTATTACTGGATGCCAGACATCATAAATTTTACCTCGTTGTGTGCTGGACATTGTTGTATCAAACAAACAAACAAATTTGAATAGATCCCGTTTTAATTTAGCACACTTACTACCACAAATGGTAAAGGTGTATATATATACTTTTTAAACTTTTTGCACATTTAGTCCATCCACTTAAACATCTTCTCTGGCCCAGCCACAGTTACGTATCTCTAAAATGTATCTTTGAGGTGTGTTTTCTGGGATGTGGAAGCAGTTTGATCCTTCCAGGGCTTCCTTTTAAGCTTTGCTAAGACAAGAGCGGTATTTACTCTAGTGTTAATTTTCCCCACTACCAAGGCAATACCCTTCCTGGCCCTCTAACCGCCCCTACGTGTGCTGAGAGTTTCCCACACTGGCTGTAGGGATCAGGAACTAGTCCCGGTGGTGCCGGGTGAACTCTCAGCAGGCAATGCTTCCTCCTGTTCTCTGGGGTCTTTTCTAAGACTCAGTTTCTTCACACACAAGGCAGTGATCAGTGAACTGAATACTTGCAAGTGACCCTTTGCAGAGGTCCAGAGTTCTCTGCTGGTGAAGCTCTCCTCTCTCTGGTGTTCTACCCTGCACACCCGAGCCACCTTGACTTCCTTGGACTCCTGGTGCTCTGTCCTGGGCTCAAGAATGTGCTGTGTTCTGCTGGATTCCCCGTATCGGCACCGTGGACTGGAAACTCCCCAGGCAGCGAGCTGGAGCATGCCTGCAGCTTGCCTCATTTGTTTCCTGTCCCTCAGGGCTCACTGTCCTTCCTTCCACAGATACCCAAAGTCTGGAGAGCTGTCATTTGGTTTTTCAGTTATTTCAAGAGGGAGAGTAAATCTGATCCCTGTTACTCCAGTTGGGCCGGAAGTAGAAGCCGGGAAACTTACTCTTTTAAATTCTCTAGGACTCAGTTTCCTCACCTGTAAAATGAGAGTAAGAATAGTGCCTGTGTCGCAGAGCTGTGGTGAGGATTAAATGCATGGATACTTGAATCTAATGCATAGTAATTGCTCTATCAGTAGAAGCTACCATTCCTTGGATTGTTGTTACTGTTCTTCCCCCCACACACACCCCGCCCCTCAAATCTTTAGTTAAATTCTAATTAGTTAGCATAGAATGTAATATTGGTTTCAGGGGTTAGGACTGAGTGATTCATCATTTACATATAATAGCCAGTGCTCATCACAAGTGCCTTCCTTAAAACCCATTACCCATTTACCCCATCCCCACCCTCCTCCCTCCGCCAACCTTCCGTTTTTTCTCCATCATTAAGAGTCTTTTGTGGTTAGCTTCCCTCTCTCTTTGTTGTTGTTCTTCATTATTATTATTATTATTACTATTACCATCACTGTAGGATCTATAGATGGGTTTCTGGGATCTGTGAAACTCCTGACTTTTTGATCTCAAGCACAGCACTGACACCTCATTGGTATTATATATTTGTACCTTTACTATTCTGCTCCAGACCTCTCCAGCAGATAACTACTCATCCTCTTACTTGGGAGCAAGCTAAGAATGACCTTTGAGATCTTTAACAACCATAATTTCTATGCCTCAGAGATCTAATTGATATTCTCATCGAGCAAATTAGCATTTGCAGCAAACATACCTCACTCCAGATTTATTATGCTCCCTAAATTAATGTAACAAGGATATTCTGAAGAGCAAACCAGAGTTTAATTCATATGAGTCTGGAGGTCAGTCTCTGAGTTGGCTAGAGGAATTCAAGGCAGGAAAGAAAAAGGCTGATTCCAATCCTTCCCAGGATAACCATATGGGCAAATGGGACAGAGAACTCAGCTCTCAAGAAAAGGAAACAAACCTATTTGGGACATGCAGTTGAATCAAAGGAAATAGTGGCCTCAGCCCCTCCACCCCCTTAATTTCCCACTCCTGGCCTTCGGACAGCTTCCTTCAGGGTTGATGTGTTTAGTATCAGATGCAATGGTCATAACTCTTCATGGACCAGACACTGACGGGGTCCTCCTGGACACCTGGGGAAAGTCAGCATTTGAGGCAGGTCACAACCCAACACCTGCACAAGTCTTAAGAAGCAGCAGCCCAACCCCCTTGCACCGCTTTATCTCGTGTAAGAAAAGTAGCTTTATTGTCCTAAGAACTAAAATCTTTATGCTTGAATCAGCAATGACTACTTGGTACCCTGGTTTCTCATTAAGGTACCTGCAGTTCATTAACGAACTGGCATTTGCCCTTTTTCTCATCTCTGAAAGCAAGATAATCATGAACAGAATTTTCACAAATATCTATGCACTGAAAAGGATGAAGTCTGGTCCCAAAGGGTGTTTTAGGGTTAAGGGGGTATGAAAGAATCCAGGATGTTCAGGGAGCATGTCTGCCTTTAAACCTAGGGCCATAGTTTAGGGCTTGTATTGATTCTTTTATTTGACAGTTATTAAGAAAAGGTCTGAAATAATTTATTCTCAGACATCTGCAGTTCAAGAGGGGATCTAAGTAAGACAAAGACACAACTAATCGGAACTCATGGTAGAAAATGCTTAGGGCTAGAAAGTTTATTACATGGTAGTTAAGACTTAGAACTTTGGAGTCAGAACTGGGTTTGCCCTACTGATTTTGTCACTGACTAATTGTGTGTCCTTGGGCAAGTCATTTCATTTCCTGAGCCATGGTATTCCCCATTGGTTTCCTCTTTGGTAATTTGAAGGTCAGAGAGCAGTTGTGTGAATCAAACAAGGGGAGATATACAAAGTAGTTAGGACATTGGTCTGAGTCAGTTAGCTAATACTATGAATTGTTTTTCCAGTCCAAAGGAGGACAAGATCTTAAACAGTTCCCCATGGGGGGTGGCAGTCACTTGGTGGCTCCCTGGACCAGAGAGAGGGAAGGATTTTGGAAGCTGGAGCATTTTGCTTCCACTCCCTGATGGCCAAAGGCTTCAAGGAAGATTCAGAATGGTTCTACTTTCGTCTGGAGGCCTGGGCAGCCTCGGTGTGAGCTACATAAGCTCTGTATACACTCCTTTTCTTGCCTTATGCTCCTTGACAACTTCATTCGCTCTCAGAGGTTGAACTCTCGCCCAATATGCTAAGATTTCATATCTCTGGGCAATGCAGCTTGTCCCAAACCAAATGGCCCCCTCTCTGTGGCTGCAAACTCATTTATGAATGGCATCATCTTTACAGGAATTGAAGCCAGAAAACTTACTGACACCTTCGGTAGCTCCTTTTTCTCCTTTCCTTTACCCTGTGTCACCCACCATCGTGCCCATTCTCGCATTCTGATCCCATACAATCAAGTCTTGTCAATTTGATCTGCTAAGTATTTCCTGAATCCATGCACACAGCCACGGCCCTGTGCCGGTCATCGTCACCTTCCCCCTGGTGGCTCTGCTGCAGTCTTGCCTGTTGTCAACCCAGCTCCACTCTGGTGAGGATGAATGAAAATCCACCTGTGGGTCTATCCTGCTGCTGCATCTCCCATGGCTCCCTAAACACCTCCTTCCTCCTAGCCTTATGCTCCTCCCCACTCTTCTTTTCTGATAGATCCCAATTTTGCTTGAGGCAGCCATATGCTGAGTTAAAAATCTTACTTTCCAGTCTCCCTTGACGCTTGTGATCAGGTTCTGGTCAAGGAGATGTAAGCAAAGTCTCTGGGCTGGGCTTGTAGAGAAACCATGTTTTCCTGATAAAAAAGGAGGGGGGTGTTCAACTGTACGAATCACCTTTTTCTCTTCCCTCTGTCTGTCTGACACACAGACTGATGCCTGCAGGAGGAGTCCTCTGGACATCAGGAAGAGGAAAGTCACCCATTAAAGTTGGTAGGGCAGGAAGCTAGTGGGAGCCTGTTCACTCAATGACTTCCCGAACCAGCCACAGTCACCCAGGACCATGCAGCCCCAGATTTCTTGTTACGCAAAGAAAAGAAATCTCTATTGGGTTAAGTAACTGCATCTCGGTTCCTATTGCTGAAGTCAGATTTGGTCTTAACTGATATACTCTTCCATGAACTACAGGAGCAGTTTGCAAACTTGAGTGAGCATCCAAATTGCTGGGGCACTTGATCCAAGTTCAGGGTGGGGACCCTACCCCAGTGGATTCTGCTCTATTTGGATCTGCAGTGGGGGCCTGCAGCTGGTATTCACTGATGTTCTGTGTAGAATAGTTAGGAAAACACCAAGTCCTGGAAATGACACTTGGGCAGTTAAGGAAAGAAACACACGAATTCTGTGGTTGTAAGGAATGTCATGAATGGCCTCTACAGCTTTTCTAGGCTCATCTCTGGCCATTCCTACTGGCTGTCCCTGCCCAGAACTTAACATTCGGTGACTATGCCTGTGCTGTTTCTGTGTCTTTGAAGCCCTTCCTACCTCTCTGGACCTGGGCCTTTCCCAGTCTGCAGTGTGTAGCTGCCAACCACTCAGGAGCCCTTGAAAAGTTTTGGGTGGAGAGAAAGTTCTGGAAGGTAGGGCGGGGAAAGGTGGGAGGATATGTTATAGGGTCAGATTTGCATGCCCACCTGATCCCACTGCTTTGGCTTGACTAGAGGTTGGAGGGTGAGGGTTGTAAATTGTACTGGCTTTAGTTTCAGCTCTTATTTAATAATAATTTCTGAGACTGGAATCTGTGGCCAGAGTGGAATGCCTGTCTCAGAAAATTATTAATTTTAGTGGGCTGTTTTCTCCTTTTCACTTTCCATTTCCATTTTGAGAGTTAGAGTCAACACCAAGCATAATAGAAGCAATCAGATAGGCTCCAGTGGAAAGCAGGAACATCTAATTAAATCCTTATATTTGCAGGTCTAGCTCTCAAGGGAAGAAAGAACATTTGACTAGTTTGATATTTATGGAGGGCATTCACTCATTCAATCATGCATTCTCTCATTTACTCGCTCCCTCACTCTGCACTGACAAGATTCTCTTTGTTACAAATAAAAGAAACACAATTCAAGCTGTCTTAAGTCAGAGAAAGAGAATTCATTAGCTCCTATACCTGGAAGGTCTAGGAGTTCAGCTGGCTCCCCACATGGGGGCTTAAATTATATCCCCAAATGTGTCCTCCTCCTCTGTTCCTTCTTCTTTTCTCCTCATTCTCCTTTTCCCCTCATCCTGCCTCTCCTTTTCCCATCCTTCAGTCAGACTCTTTCCTTGTGGCAAATAAAGGAGCCTCCAGCAGCTTCGAATGAACATCCCTACAGTTTAGCAACCCAGGGAAGAGAGATTGTCTACTGCTAGAACCAACCAAAAAGTCCCAAGGAGAACTCTAACCTGGCTTGTGTTCTATGTCCTTGCCTGAAACCGAGTTCTGTGGCCAGAAGTTTGGAACAGTCTGATTAGGCTGGCCCGGGATGCATGGCCAGGTTAGAGAATGTGAGGGGTCAAGCTTAGCCCCACCTAATCATGGAGAATGTGTACAGGATACTGAAAAGACATAACCAACAGATTCCACCATTCCATCTATCCATCATCCATCCATCCATCCAACCATCCATCCAACCACCCATCCGTTCTTCCATCCATCCACTCATCCAATCATCCATCTATCCATCCATCCACAGATCCATCCATCCTTCCATCCATCAATTTGTCCACCTGACAAGGATTTTTTAGAGCCTTTTCTATGCTTGGCTCTGTGCAGGCACCCGTGTCAGGTCCTCTGCCACACAACTAATGGGCAGGATCAGGGCTTAGCACAAAGCTTAGCCCAAAGTAGGTGTTCAGCCAATGTTAAAATGAATTAATAGATGACCTGAGTCTTAAGCCTAGGTCACTAGGATGATAATGCCCCTGATGTAAAATGACAGTGAAGACAGGAAAAGTGGCCCTGGGGTGAAGGGGCTATGCCAAGCAGAGTACTTGAGTGTCTTATGCTGCCCCCATGACTGATGGAATACCACCTCTCCCCTGGTAGCAAGAGAGCCAGGCAAGGGTGGGAATTCTCTGTGGCTCTGCACTGCCAGTCTCAGAGATTGGGGACTGAGGCAATTATTCTGAGCCATCAAATGAATAAATATTTTGGAATGAGAGTCAGCAGGGAGATGTGATGGGATTTAAATGCTGATGTAATGTGCCCAGCTGCTTTCAGGAGCCATAGTCACTGATAGGACTGGGAGAAGGCAGGCAAGAGCTCACCAGCTAGGGCACTAACAAGCCAGTAACTAAGGTCTTCGTTTCCCTCGTCTCCTTCGGGGGATGCTCCCAGGGAAGGGAAGGATACTCTGCCCTGCTGTATTTTTGGCCGTTATGTCCACCAGCATTTGGATCATGTTAGTGGGCATTCTATGTCTCCACCAGTGATGGGAAATCTCCGGGTGACGGAGAGGTAGACTTCACTGTAAGAACCACCATTATGCTTGCCACTCAGCATTAAATAAACATTAGCCCCACAGATGGAGCAGAGTCGGAGCTCAGAGTTGGTTGTAGAACAGGATTTTTATGAGCATTCTCAATGTTCAGTGGATTCATTTCTCGTTCAATTGATAATTCACTCATAAATTTCTTCCTTCCTTCCTTCCTTCCTTCCTTCCTCCCTTCATTTATTCAACAAGCATTTTGGTGAGGTGTATTTTTTTTTTAAGTAGGCTCTACGCCCAGTGTGGAGCCCAATGCGGGGCTTGAACACCGGACCCTGAGCTGAAATCAAGAGTCGGATGCTTGACTGACTGAGCCATGGAGGCACCCCAGTGATGTGTATTATTAATGCCGCACCCAGATCCCTTCTTACTGTTTCTGTGCCCTGCACCTGCTCCCTAAGTGGGCCTTCCTTTCCAACAGCCCACACCCATGAGTCTTTTCAAGACTCTTCTTGGGAATGTACATCCCCCCCATTCCCAGGGTGCCTTTAACCAGTGACTTCTCAGTTCAGGAGTCAGAAAGCCCCAGACCCTGACCCTAATCCAGAAAACTATGGATGCAACTTATATTCCGGGGACCCCAAGAGACCAGGATGAAGCTTCCTGGGAGGAATTTTTTCCAGAATCATGTTCCTTCCCAGAAGGCTGGGGCTATAGCGTGAGGCAAGTGACAGGATTGTGCACAGAGTTTAAGGGGACACTTACTCTGCAACTCATGCACCAGCCTCCACATTTTTGCACCCTGGGTGCCTCCCTCTGTTCCCCAGGCCCTCCCCCTCTTCCCTGTCTGCTTCCCCTGCTCCTTTATGGGTTTCCCCTGGGAGCATTTCCACACGTCTTCATCTCAGGGTCTGTTTCTGGAAGCCCGACCAAAGTTGACTAAGTGCTGTGTGCTGGAAACTGTCCTGTGTGCACAAGAAGGAGTGTGACCTAGTCTGTGCCCTCTGAAAGCTCACAATCCTAGGGGACCACATGGCGCAAGGCCCTGTCTCTGCAAATAGCCACGCCACCTCTGGCTGTAGTCCTGAGGCAGAGAGAAACTCACCCAAGCGCTCCAGTCACGGGCCTCAGCTGCCTCGTTACTGAAAGCTGCCCCTGGCTGCTGATTTCAGGAGGATCGCAGCAGATGAAACATTAAAACACTTTTTAAAATAATTGGTTTTGTACAGTCAGTTGCTGCAGACATCCCCAGATTTGCATGCTTCAAAGGCAAAGAGGGTTGTTCTTAATGAATTTATCTTGCAATACTTGGATTTGAGGTTTAGTGCAATGCCAGCTGCAGGGGGACACTTGCCTCTTGTCACCAAAGTGCCTTAGCGTAGAGATCGTGCACGAGGCCAGAGTGTTCTGAAGCATCCATGCAGAGGAACTAGGGAGCCAACAAAGGGATTTCAGTTGTGGGCTAAATCCCAGAGGTCCCCCCCCCCAAATTTACCTTTGTAGTGACTGGAAGAATGTCCCCCAAACTCCATGTCTACCTGGACTCCCAGAAGCAAGTCAGACACACAGACTGGGAGTTAAGAAACTGCACAAAGTGACAAGTCACTGGCAACCTGATGTGGCCCCTCCCAGCCTCGTGCCAAAACTTTATGACCAGGCAGGAAAAAAAAAAAAAAATGAAAGTTCCCACCAAGGTGGGGAATGAAGATGGGCCTTCAAATTAAGCACCCTGATTTCAGATGTTCAGCCTCTGGAACTGCGAGAAGTACATTTCTGTGGTTTGAGCCACTGGGTCCATGGCATTCTGCTGTAGAGGCCCAGACTAAGACTGCAGGAGTGGGCACTGGGGGAGGCTACAAGATCGGAGGAGGGGAGAAGCATCTTTCTCACGCCTGTTTGCCTCCTGATCCATCAATGTGCCAAGGCAGCAGCCCCGGGGCCCGCACTAATCACTGGTTCCAGTTTCCAGGTGTTCCAGCCCCCCCACGGCCAGGCTCATGGTCCCCTCTGTGAGGTGCCAGCAGCTCCCTCCGCTCGAGCTCTCAGGGGTTCTGCACACCAGCCCTGTGTGGTTTGCCTCTGAGCAGCGAGGCTCTGACAATTCCAAGTCTTCCCTTTGCTCCCCCAGACCTGGGGTGGACTTTGACACCTGCAGGGCTCTCTGCACTACCTTACGGCTCCCTTTGATTTGTCAGTCCTCTGATGTTCGTTAGGATAATTCCCTGTTTTGGATTCTCTCTGTTCAAACAGCAGCGTTATTTCTGTTTCCCTGACCCTGACGTCCCACATGGGAGCTCGTCTGGTGACCTAGATCCTTGCAGGAATGATGCGGCAGAGTCATGGTCAACTGCCAGTGGACACACAGTCTGAGCAAGAAATAAACCTTTGTGCTATAACCCGTCAAGATTTCCCGGGTCATTTTTGTTATGCAGCACAATCTAGCCTATCCTGACCAACACAGAAGCCTCAGAGTCACATGCCCTCTTTCTGGGCTCTTAGAGAGGATTCTCTCAAGGCACTAGTGGGCAGAGAATTGCTCCCAGAGCAAGCTCCACACTGGCAATTTTACAAATACCCCAAAGCTTGGGCAGATCTTGCTGTGTTTGAAATTGAGTAAAAAAGAAAAGCCCAGGGCACCTGGGTGGCTCAGTCAGTTAAGCGTCCAAATCTTGATTTTGGCTCAGGTCATGATCTCACAGTTGTGGGATCGAGCCCCACATTGGGCTCCACACTGACAGCATGGGACCTACTTGGGATTCTCTCCCTGCCCCTCTCCTGCTTGTGCTCTCTCTCTCTCTCTCTCTCTCTCTCTCTCTCTCTCTCTCAAAATAAATTTAAAAATTTTTAAGACAAAAGCTTAGAGTCTAAGCATGAATATTTTTATTATATAAAGAGCTTTTAAAACAAGTAAGGAAGAGACAAATACCCCTGTGGGAAAATGGCCTAAGGGACATATGGGAAAATGCTCAGTTTTACCAGTAATCAATCAAAATTTCAAGTACGTAATCAACAATTCAAATCTGTCAAAAATTCAAGTATGTAATACCATCGTTATAACTTAAATGGTGTCCCCCCTCCTTCCCGCAACCCTGCAAAAGAAGGTCTACTGAACTCCTAGCCCCCAGTACTTGACAACGTGATCTTATTTGCAAATAGGGTCATTGCAGATGTGGTTAGTTAAGATGGGGGTCTTACTGGAGTAGGACAGGTATCTAATCCACTGTGACTGGGGTCCATATAATGAAATGGCCATGGGAAGACAGACACCCAAGGGAGAAAGCCGTGTGATGATGAGGGTAGAGATTGGAGTTATTCAGTGAAGGGGAGGAACACCGAAGACTGTCAACAAACTGCCAGAAGCCAGGAAGAAGAGGAAGGATCCCCCTACAGTTCTCTTTCCTCCTCCTCCTCCTCCTCCTTCTTCTTCTTCTTCTTCTTCTTCTTCTTCTTCTTCCTCTTCTTCTTCCTCTTCCTCTTCTTCTTCTTCTTCTTCTTCTTCTTCTTCTTCTTCTTTCTCTTCTTCTTCCTCTTCCTCTTCTTCTTCTTCTTCTTCTTCTTTTTCTTCTTCTTCTTCTTCTTCTTCTTCTTCTTCTTCTTCTTCTTTTTCTTCTTCTTCTTCTTCTTCTTTTAACATTTATTCCTTTTTTGAGAGTCAGAGAGAGACAGTGTGAGTGGGGAAAAGACAGAGAGAGAAGGAGACACAGAATCTGAAGCAGGCTCCAGGCTCTGAGCTGTCAGCACTGAGCCCAATGCAAGGTTCGAACACACAAACCGCGAGATCATGACCTGAGCCAAAGTCGGGCACTCAACTGACTGAGCCACCCAGGCGCCCTTCCCCCTACAGTTCTCTGAGGGAACACGGTCCTGCCAATGTCTTAATTTGGGACATTAGCCTTCAGAACTGTGACACAATAAATTTGTTATTTTCAGCCATACAGTTTGAGGTACTTCATAAGAACAGCCCTAGGAAACTAATAAAACCAATTTTTATTTTTTATATTGGAAAAGGATAAATTACCCAGGACTTAGTAGAATGTTCATGAGGGGTGGGACACCTGGGTAACTCGGTCGGTTAAGCATCTGACTTCACCTCAGATCTTACAGTTTGTGAGTTTGAGCCCTGAGTCAGAATCTGTGCTGACAGCTCAGAGACTGGACCCTGCTTCTAATTCTATGTCTCCCTCTCTCTCTGCCCCTCCCCCACTTGCTCTCTCTCTCTCTCTCTCTCTCTCTCTCTTTCTGTCTCAAAAATAAATAAACATTAAAAAAAAAAAAAGAATGTTCATGAGCAGTGAGGGCAGGCACTCTTATACAGGCTGATGGGAGACCAGAATTGTATAGTTATTTTTGATAGATCAACTGGCAAAATGTATCAATAACAGCCTTAAAAATATTTATATACTTTTTGACCTAGCAGTTATGTTTCTACAAGTTTGTCTAAAGAATTGAGAAGGTAAAAAGATGAGGACAGCTATGCTGATAATAGGAAAAGTTAAAAATAATCAAAGTGTACAACAATGGGAATTGCTTAAATAAATCATGCCATGTTGCATGCAGTCGTTTAAGAAAAAATGTAGGGGCGCCTGAGTGGCTCAGTCAGTTGAGCGTCTGACTTTGGCTCAGGTCATGATCTCACGGCTCGTGAGTTCGAGCCCCAACTCGGGCTCCGTGTGGACAACTCAGCCTGGAGCCTGCTTCAGATTCTGTGTCTCCCTCTCTCTCTCTCTGCTCCTCTCCTGCTCACATGCTGTCTCTCTCTCAAAAATAAATAAAGATTAAAAAAAAAAAAGAATGAAAATGTAGATTTATACGTATTGCCACGAAAAGGGCTTTATAACATATCATTGGAATGACAGAGAGGTTTAAATGATAAAACACATATGTTGAAACACACATGTTATTCAGGAAATGATGTATATGTTTACATATATATGTGTGCAAAAAAAAGTGTCATCAGGGTTTAGTAAATTGGCAATTGGTAGATACCGGATAAACATTTACTGAATAAATTAATGAATAATTAAATAAATAAGAGTTACATACTAAAATCTTAACATTAGTTTCCTGTAGGGGTTGAATTTATGGGTGATTTAAAAAAATTTTGTTTATGTTTATTTATTTTTGAGAGAGCGAGACAGAGCCTGAGCGGGGGAGGGGCAGAGAGCGAGGCAGACACAGGGTCTGAAGCAGGCTCCAGGCTCTGAGCTGTCAGCACAGAGCCTGACGCAGGGCTCGGAATCACGAACTGTGAGATCATGATCTGAACTGAAGTCGGACCCTTAACTGACTGAGCCACCCAGGTGCTTCTGGGTGATCTTTTTTAAAAAAATGTGTTCTTATTGTTTTTGAATTATATCAGTTTTCTTATTTTCATACAATATGTATGCATCACAACTATAATAAGGAAAAAAAAAACGTTGGTTTTCTGTTTGAGTTCTGCCGTCAACTGGTTTTCTGATCTGGGACCCTACAACCCCCACACAGCCAATCTTGCCTTAGTCCTCAGAGGAAGTGAGGGGTTGGTGAGATGACCCCCCCAGAACCTTCCCCAGTGGCCTGGGTATGGAAGGTTCTACAGAAGAGGAAATGGTAATGAAATAGAGCTAAGAACAGAAAGCTTCAGGAGTCCAATGCAAGCCTGTACGGGGGGGAGCCACCAGCCATAAATCCTGCTGGGGCCTCAGAGGCCAGCAGGAGGCACAGACAGAACTGCCTACATCTTGTTAGCTTCTCTGGGCCTGAAGCCACATCAAGTCTGAATCCCGGTTTATAAAAAGCCGGCCAAGAAACAAAGCAAACAATAGCAGCAAAGAAGGAACTAAAAGTTACATGAATAAATGTTAGCTAAGAAGACCCCAAAGGCTCACTCTTGAGGGCTGTAAAATTCCAAGGCTTAGTGAAGCCACTTTGGAAAGCAACCTAGCATTTCTTCCAAAGGTTCAACAGAGTTACTGTAGGACCCAGAAATTCTACTCCTGAAAGAAATGAAAATATATGTCCACAAAGAAGCCTCCACATGAATGTTCAAAGCAGCATTATTCATAACAGCCAAGAGTGGAAACGATCCAAATGTACATGAACTGATACACGGATAAACACAATGGAATATTATTCAGCCATGAAAAAGAACAAAGACCATATGTGATAACATGGAGGGACCTTGACAACTTTATGCTAAGTGAAAGAAGGCAGTCAAGAAAGGCCGAATATCACATAATTCCATTTCTATGAATTGGTAGAAGGGAATGGAGACAGTAGAGTGGGGGGTTGATGGCTAAATGGTATGGAGTTCTTTTGGGGTGATTGAATATATTCTGAAATTGATTGTAGAGTCGATTCACAATTCTGTGAATGTATCTACAACTATTGAGTTGTTCTCTTTAAGTGGATGAGTTCTATGGCATGTGAATCACACTTCAATAAAGCTATTATTTCAAATAGATGAGGGGCACCTGGGTGGCTCAGTCAGTTAATCATCCGACTTTGGCTCAGGTCACGATCTCATGGTTCGTGAGTTCCATCCCCGCATTGGGCTCTGTGCTGACAGCTCAGAGCCTGGAGCCTGCTTCGGATTCTGTGCCCCTCCCTCACTCACACTCTCTCTTTCAAAAATAAATAAATATTAAAAAAAATTTTAAAAGAACGAAAAGAAAAGAAAAGTGGGGTTCTTGGGTGGACTCAGTCAGTTGAGCATCTGACTTTGGCTTAGGTCGTGATCTCACAGTTCATGAGTTTGAGCCCTCACTGTTGTCAGTGCAGAGCCTGCTTTGGATCCTCTGTCCCTATCTCTGCTCTCCCCCTGCTTGTGCATTCTCTCTCTCTCTCTCAAAAATAAATACACTTTTCTTGTAAAAGAATAAAAAAAAAAAGAGGGGCGCCTGGGTGGCTCAGTCTGTTAAGTATCATGACTCTTGGTTTTGGCCCAGGTCATGATCTCATGGTTTGTGAGTTTGAGCCCCATGTCGGTCTCCACACTGATAGTGTGGAGCTTGCTTGGGATTCACTGTCTCCCTCTCTCTCTGACCCTTCCCTGCTCTCTATCTTTATCTCTATCTCTATCTCTATCTCTATCTCTATCTCTATCTCTATCTATCTCTGTCTCAAAATAAATAAACATTTAAAAACTTTTAAAGAATATAGAAAAGAAAAGAAAGAGAACAAAGCTTCTAAGGTTGTTTTTCCTAATCAGTTCATCGTGCAGGTAAGTGTGATGTTGGCTCCCATATATTAGGGACATTCCCCTATACCAAGCAAGGGCGTTAACCATGGCATGGAGCTGGAGGACACGAGACATGTGGCTCAGTTGCTCATTTCACTGCAGCCAACAGCCAGGAAACAGATAAGCCATGCTAGCTCATGCAGCTGCCTGCCGACCCTCCCACTGACCTCTCCTACAGGAAACAGCCCAGCAGAGATGAGCCAAGCTGGGCCAGAGCAGAACTGCCCAGCTGACCCACAGCTAAGTAAGTGATTGTTGGTTAAGGTGCTGTATTTTGGGATGATTTGTTACGCAGTAGAAACTAACTGATACACTTGGGTACAAATGTGTAAGAATTCCTCCAGGGAATATATCAAGCTATAGAGCTGCTAGATTTGACATGTCTTCAAATGTACTAGATATTTCCAAGTATTCTCCAATGTGGTCAGGCCCATTTACACCCCACTAGCCTTGTAGGTGGGTTCCTCTTGTACCACAATCTTGTCAATACTTAGTAACATTGGATATTTTGAGTTTTGCCAACCTGGAAGGTGTGAAATGGTATCTTGCTGTTTTAGTATGCAATTCCCTGATTAATATCTTTTCTGAAATTAATTGGTTGAATGGGGTTTCTGTCAGACTTATACCCTCCACCTTCCTCATGTGGCAAACCACTAATCATCCTTCCAGATGTGTGAAGGAGTTACGTTTCACTTCCAGAATGCCCTCTACAAGTCTTTACACCTGCTTCTCCTTTAAGATGTAGCTCAGCACTGGCTCCCCCAGTAAGCCTTCCTGACATCCAGCCCCACACTGGGTTAGGTGCCTCTCTGTGCCCCATTCACCTCCCCCTGCCTGAGCACCCACTTCATTGCACTGTAATCGTCTAGACTCCTTCTGGAAAAGGGGTCGAGGCCCAGGGAACCAGTACATAGGCCCTTTCTAGGACCCAGCCCATCAGCCCAGTGCTGGACCCCAGGTGACCTCCTTCCTGAACATCTGCTTGAGAAGAAGAGTCAAAAGGATAAATACGAATTCACTTCACTTACCTTGACACCATTTACATTCACGTTTGTTGTCTTGAGGATTTACGGGGTGTTTCCAAGTTTGTTATCTGAGTGTGATTTAACAATAACAGTAATTATAGTAAATATAGGAACGCCTGGCTGGCTCAGTCAGTGGAGCATGTGGCTCTTGAGCTTGAGGTTGTGAGTTCGAGCCCCACATTGGGTGTAGAGATTACTAAAGAACAAAATCTTTTATTTTTATTTTTTTTAAATTTTTTTTAACGTTTATTTATTTTTGAGACAGAGAGAGACAGAGCATGAACGGGGGAGGGTCAGAGAGAGGGAGACACAGAATCTGAAACAGGCTCCAGGCTCTGAGCTGTCAGCACAGAGCCCGATGCAGGGCTTGAACTCATGGACCATGAGATCATGATCTGAGCCAAAGTCAGCCGCTTAACCGACTGAGCCACCCAGGTGCTCCTAAAATCTTTTAAAAAGATGAATATATTGGGGCGCCTGGGTGGATCAGTTGGTTAAGCATCTAACTCTTGATGCATCCAACTCATGACTCAGATCATGATCTCATGGTTCATTAGTTCAAGCCAGATGTCAGGCTCTGTGCTAACAGTGCAGAGCCTGCTTGAGATTCTCTCTCTCCCTCTCTCTCTGCCCCATCCCACTCATGCATGTGCACTCTCCTCTCTCTCTCAAAATAAATAAATAAAATTTTAAAATATATATTACTGGGGCGCCTGGGTGGCTCAGTCGGTTGAGCATCCGACTTCAGCTCAGGTCACGATTTTGCGGTCTGTGGGTTCGAACCCCGTGTCGGGCTCTGGGCTGATGGCTCTGAGCCTGGAGCCTGCTTCCGATTCAGTGTCTCTCTCTTTCTCTGCCCCTCCCCCATTCATCCTCTGTCTCTCTCTGTCTCAGAAATAAATAAACGTTAAAAATAAATAAATAAATAAATAAATAAAATATATATTACTAAATAAATTAATATCATATTTATATGGCATTTATTGAGGACAAACCACGCTTAGTAAATTATATGCACTATCTCACTGAATTCTTAATTTTTTTTTTAACATTTATTTATTTTTGAGACAGAGAGAGACAGAGCATGGACAGGGGAGGGTCAGAGAGAGAGGGAGACACAGAATCTGAAACAGGCTCCAGGCTCTGAGCGGTCAGCACAGAGCCCGACGCCGGGCTCGAACTCACGGACTGTGAGATCATGACCTGAGCCGAAGTCGGCCGCTTAACCGACTGAGCCACCCAGGCGCCCCTATCTCACTGAATTCTTAAAACAACCACAAAAATGGGGAGAGTCAAATAACACAACACTTGAAATACTTCACGTTTAGATAATTATTATTAACCATGTGTATTAATTTCCTAGGGCTGCTTAATAGATTACCACAATCTGGGCAGGGAGGGGTGCTTAAAAACAACACAGATTTATTCTTGCACAGTTTTGGAGGCCAGAATTCACGAATGCCCTGGAGCACGAGCCCCTAGTTAAAATTCCATGATTTGGAGATATTTACATCAGTTATTTTTATTATCATGCCCACCATCCACAGTACCTAACACATGTGCTCAGGAAGAAGGTGCTGCTGAATAGGTTCATATTGAAAATGGACCAGCAATCCCTGAAATTCCTCGGCCAATGACCATTTCAGCCCGTGGTCAGGTCTTCCTGGCCCATCACCTACAAGGAAAGAGGACAGGAATGACCTTGGCTTAATTCTGACAAGCAAAAACAATGGCACAAAGCCTTCTCCATGTGACCAGCAGAGGCCCCCACAATTTCCCCAGGCCACCCTGTCCAACCTCCTCACCGTTCAGTAAAAACTCCTCCTTTCCTACAACTCCAAGATCAGAACGCTGTGATTCTGAGACGTAACTGCACTCTCCTTCTTGCTACAGTGCCTTTTAATTAGGCTTCAAAAGCCCTGGAGATCACGCTGCTCCCTTGTAATGGTGTGTTCTGGAAAATTACTGCCATTGGATTAAATTAAAGAAAGGTTATTCAACTGCTTTGTTAGGCATATTTCAGCGGTGGCGTTGAGATAACATCAAGACCCGGGTTGCTGTTATTGTTATTTACAGAAAAGGAGTGAGCACACGTCCTTCTGAAAGGTGATTGAAGAGGCAAGTCAGTTCTCACGGAAGAGTTAGAAGAAGAGAGGCTGAGAAATCATGCCTGCCACTGGAGCATGAAAATTTTCAGCATCCGAGGTGGAGGAAGACGTACCTAACATTAGTTGAGAATATACTATTGTGAGCTGAACTGTGTCCCCCCCGCCCCAACCCAAATTTATGTATGTGGAAATCCCAACCCCCGCTGCCTCAGACTAATCACATCTGGAGATAAAGTCTTTCAAGAAGTAATTAAGTTAAAATGAAATCCTCAGGATGGATCCCAAGCCAGTATGACTTGTGTCCTTATAAGAAGAGGAAATTGGGGTTGGGTGCCTGGGTGGCTCAGACAGTTAAGTTATCTGACTTCAGCTCAGGTCACAATCTTGTGGTCCGTGAGCTCAAGTCCTGCATCAGGCTCTATGCTGACAGCTTGGAGCCTGGAGTCTGCTCCGGATTCTGTCTCTCTGTCCCTCCCCTGCTCACACTCTGTCTCTCTCTCAGAAATAAATAAACGTTAAAAATTTTTTAAAGAAGAAGAGGGAATTTGGCAGACGTGCCCACAGAGACAGAGGGAAGAATGTGGAGTCATAGGGAGAAGGTGCAAGCCAAGGAGAGAGGTCTCAAAAGAAGCTAACATTGCTGACCCCTTGATGTCACACTTCCAACTTCCAGAACTGTGAGAAAATAAATTTCTGTGGTTGAAGCCACCTGTGGGGCTCTGTTAGGGTAGCTCTCACAGACTAATATAAGCACTGGAGGAGTGCTTGGTGTGTATAATTGTGTTTGATTCTCACTGCCCTTACTTGTTCAAGGTCTTACCAGCTGGCGAGTGGCAGAACCAGGATTTGAACCCAGTTCGGCTGAGGAGAAAAGGTGGTCATTGGCTTGCAATGAAGTTTGAAAGTTCCTTCCAACATGGGGATGTCTGACTGGCTCAGTGTGTGGAGCATGTGACTCTCGAGCTCAGGGTTGTAGGTTTGAGCCCCAGGCTGGGTGTAGAGATGACTTAAAAACAAAAAAATAAAGAAGTCCCTTCCAACACAAGCAGTTTATGGTTTGGTACACCGCGGAGGCTCGAGCATGTTTGTAGCAGGCTCTGGTGTCTATCGTACTCTTAAAAGGGTGCCACTCTCACTGAGGATTCTTTATGAAGTACAAGTGCTTCTAGAAGTCTTTGAGGGCTGTTAGAGAAGGTGCTGGCTGCTTCTCCAGGAAGGATCTGAACCCACACTTGCCAACTGATGGCTCTCTGCTGCTTTTAGAATACAGTCAAAGCACTTAGCCCACCATTCCATAACTGTTATGGCTGACCGCTGGTCACCTCCTCTCCAGCTACATCTCTGGCCACATGCTTGCTGGATCCAACTAGGCAGAACTTCCTGCCCCTGGACAATGTGTAGCCTCCCTGCCTTCGTGTTTTGTCTAAGCTGTTCCTTCTCTCTAGAGTGTTCTTTCCACCTTGTCCACTTGGTGACCTGTTATCTTTCAAGCATCACCCTCAAATCTCCTCTTTCAGGAAACTTTACATCCCCTAGAAGAAACAGGGGCTTCCTCCTTTGCACACTTGTTACACTTTGTCCATTTTCTGTGTGGCAGACACAACCCTAAAGTGACCCCTGTGATGAGTCACATCCTTATATAATACCCTCTCCTTCAGTTTGGGTAGAACCAGTGATTTTCTTCTTTTTTAAAATTTATTTTAAACATTTATTTGTGTTAGAGAGAGAGAGAGAGAGAGAGAGAGAGAGAGAGAGAGAACAAGTGGGGGAGGGGCAGAGAGAGAAGGAGACACAGAATCTGAAGCAGGCTCCAGGCTCCGAGCTGTCAGTCTGGAGCCCAGTGTGGGGCTTGAACTCACGAGCCATGAGACCATGACCTGAGCTGAAGTCAGTCGCTTAACCGACTGAGCCACCCAGGTGCCCCCCCCTTTTTTCCCCTAACTATGATGTAAGACAGGAGTGGTAAGATGTCACTCTCTTGATTAGATGACGAAGATGATTGGATGACACTCTTAAGATTACTGTACATTATAGAAGAATCCATCTTAGCAGACTAGAGAGACTCCCTTGCTGGCTTGGAAGAAGTCAGCTGCTGTGTGTGGACCCCCTTTTTTCCCCTAACTATGATGTAAGACAGGAGTGGTAAGATGTCACTCTCTTGATTAGATGACGAAGATGATTGGATGACACTCTTAAGATTACTGTACATTATAGAAGAATCCATCTTAGCAGACTAGAGAGACTCCCTTGCTGGCTTGGAAGAAGTCAGCTGCTGTGTGTGGACCACATGACAAAAAAACGTGAGTGGCTTCCAGGGTGAGAAAATGGCCCCGCAGCCAACAGCCGGCGAAAAGGTGTGACCTTCAGTCATATCGTCACAAGAAATGAACCCTGCCATTAACTGAATGAGTTTGGAAGTGGATCCTTCCCTAGTCAAGCCTTCAAATGAGAACACAGCCCTGCCAATATCTTGATTGCAGTCTTATGAAATACTGAGCAGAGGAACCAGCTAAACCATGCCCAGACTCCGTACCCCCAGTAACTATAAGACAACAAATGTGTGCTGTTTAAGCCATCAAAGTTGTAATAATTTGTTACACAGCAATAGATATCTAATACAGTCTATTATAACACAGAGTCAGTATTACTCTTTACATATTAAGAGTATGAGAAGGGAGGCATGAGAAAAAGGATGAGAGTTCAGCTCTTTCTGACACATAGTAGGCATTTGATGCATGTTTGTTGATTGAATAAATGAATATGATCTTTTAAGGTTCTACCTGGCTTTTAAAAATGTCACGATAATTTTAAGATGTTGAAATCCGTTTCTTACTACCTTCATAGAAGGTCAATGAGGATATCACATTTCCAAGGAATAAAGAAGAATACAGAGAGCAAGCATTCTTCTGTAACAGTTATAGATTCTTTGACACAATTTGCCAAGCAGTTGGGCACACTGGGCCCTGTAAATGTAATAACGATGTCTGCCAAGTGTCTTTGAAGATGGTCAAAGTCAAAGGCAAAATCACAAAACCTGCTGAAAGACAGCTAGGACCATTAGCTGCTATTTGAAACCCAGAGGCAAGAGATATTACGAGCCTCAAGCCAGTCAGAGGAAGAGTCATCAGTCAGCCGGGGAGTCAGGGGTAGAATTCTAAATCTAAATCTGCCCAGAACCCCAGAAAGCTTTTCCTGCTTCCCCCTCGTCCTTGTCTTCCCCCCCTCCTCTGCCATAAAAAAACATAATTCTTAGTGCTAGAAAGGACTACAGATCATTGCCTCCAAGCCCCTCATTGTACAGATGGGAAGACTGAGGCCCTGTAGAGGAAGGACTTGGCCAAAAGTATACAGAAAGTCCAGAGAACAGCATTGTTTTTCAGAATCCCCTGAAGACTGAAGCTAAAAATAAAAACAAAAAAAAACCAAAAAACCTCCTTGAGGATCAGTGAGGACATGAGGCAATTAGCCAGAAATGTAGCCACCTCATTACTTTAAAAAAAAAAAAAAATAAAGAAAGAAAAAGTTTTACAGGATCCATACAGATAAGCAAACTAAGAGTTCTTTTCTCAAAACAATTCTTATAGCAGCCCAGAGCTGCCCTGGTCCCAGGCACTGTGCTACGTGCTTCACATGCATTATTTTCATTAGCTTTCCAACCATTACTCTTTTATAGCCCTTTTTATAGCTCTTTATATATATATATATATATATATATATATATATATATATATATACATATAAAGAAACTGAGGCTCAAAGAGGTGACGTGATTCCTCCAAGGTTACATAACCAGGAATTATTTCACCAAGTCTGTCTGCAGTACTGATATCACTTTGCTATGATGCCAAAAAGACAGGGAAGCTAAGGCTCAGAGAAGGGAATGCCAGCCCTTGAGACTTGCCTGGGACCCTAACACCAGAGCTCACCATTAGCATGTTTGATGCACACAACACAACGGCTCCTGACAGTCAACTCCGGGAGGGGGGGGGGGGGACAGGCAGGAACCATGGTGGTCTTGCTCCTGCTGAATCTCCAGAATGTTACCTGGCAGCATGGAGGAGGAGCTAAGTAAAGTTTGCATGATGAATGAACGAACGGAGGGAATGCATGAATGGATGCCCCAGTTAACCGTGCTGATGTGTACATGGTAAGCATGTGTCCTCTGGGGGCTTTCTCTAATCTGAGCCGAGCTGATAGGTGGAGTGGGCATCCCGGTGTAACCAATATATAATCCCCTGATTAAAGAAGCTCTTCTGGATGTAGCAATCGGATTACAACACAGCATGCCTAATAAGGTCACTTCCACCGCTCTGCCTCTTTCTAGCCACAAATTGGCTCCCCCAAATTAATATTGCCATCATTATCATTTACTATTTCCCCCAAAGCTGTGTGAGAGAAGTCTGCATCAACCCATCTGTCTCCATACCAGGTGCAATGACAGCACGTTGTGGGCTAGTACAGTGGGTGGTTCATGGTACAGGCTTTGGGGGAACCACCTCATAGCCCGGATACGGAGTTCTCTTGTCTCTAAAGTAGGGGTCATAATAGTATCCATTTCACAGGATTTTCGTGAGGGCTGAGGAAAGGATGCTTATAAAGTGCTTTGCCCTTTCATTGCAAGCTCTTGGTAAATTTTCCTTTTAGCTACTAATGTGAGAACCTGAGACAGGCATCACTGGCTCCGAGTGGGACTGTGGATAAGACTTTGGCCCTCTCTGGCCCTCGACTGTCCTATCTGTAACACTAGGGTGGGAGAAGGAGGGGATTAAGGATGCATTCAACAAATAATTACTGAGCACTTCCCGTGTGTTTGCCCTGGGGCTGAGCACTGGACACAGAGAGATAAACGAACTGTGGCCTCGTGCTTGAGGGGCTCCCATGTGCTAAGAACTTTAACCAAGATGGACACAAGCATTCTGGGAACACCTGGGACTTGCCAGGCAGGGTGATAAGCGCTGCATGTTAGTGAGCTCGGTCAACCATAAGGCTGATGACAACACCACTGTCCCTATGTTACAGGTAAAGGGCACTGAGGCACATGAGCCCTCGGTGACTTGCCCAAGGTCAACACAGGTAGTGAATATCAGAGATGGGTTTGAACCTGGAGATCAGCTCTATGCTCTAGCACCCTTCTAGCACAAATATCACATAATCCTTTATGACCATGAGCCAGACTTCCTTGGAAATTATACCAAGGCCAAGATAAACACAGGTATCCCCTGCTTTTCAAAAGTTTGCCTTAGGTCACTTCGCTTTTTACGGAAGACCTACACTCGTATCTGTTTTCACCAACCCAGAGAAATTCGAAGAGGATTTTTGCTTTTAGGAGAAAAGGCAAAAAGCAAAACTAGCAGTCAGAATTTGTGTTGCAGCGAGCTGTTACAAAGGCAGCGCGTACCCCCAGCAGCGAGCGTCCCCCCGCCAAGCTCTTTCTCCGGAAACTACACTCAGCATCTCAGCATCCAGCCGCCATAGCTCTGAGCTGTGTCTGTGAGCATCTGTGCTCTATCTTGACTTATTTTGTGCCTCCGTTAGCGAGATGTGTCCTAAGGTATCAGAAAAGCCTAAGAGAGGTGATTTCTTCCGTCTGAGGATGCGCAAAAGTTTTTCCATAATAATGAATGTGATTGCTTCTTCGCTTTATGACATTTCAGCTTCCTAAAGGTTTCATAGGAACGCTCTACTTTTGGATAGAGGGAGTGGGGTGCTGTACTTGTAGCCTCTTTTCCTGATGTTTTGTGCTTTTTCTGGCCTCTCTCTTATCTCCCTGCACTTGCATCGATATTGTCTGCATTGTCTACCAGTCACAGATGTGAGCATTTCCCTTTTCTCTGCTGATACTATCCCCACATCACAGGGAAGAGACAGGCTGTGGTCCTGGAGTGGAAGTGATAACTTCGGAGCTGGGAGATACTCCCTATGACACCCTGCGTTAGATTGCTTTGAGCCTCTGCCTCCTGTGTCCAGGCTGGGATCTCAGTCCTCTCTACCTCCATTTCTCTCAGTGAAGTCTTCTTTATTAAACAACCCCCCACTCATTCTCCCCTCTGTCAAATGTCAGCTTACCAACTGGGAATCATTACTTTGTGGTTTGTGTTTAACCTCTGCCGTTCCCAGCCCAACTTTCAAGAAATGTGGTCTTCATATCATTCCCATCTGGGACCTTTTAGCATTTAGGAGGCTGCACAGCATGGGGCTTGAGTAAGAACTCTGGAGCCAAACTGCCTGGGTTCAAATTCCAAAACTTGCATTAACTACCTCTGTAACGTGGGGGACGGTTATGTCCCTATGTCCTGGTTTCCTGCCTATTTGACCAGGATTATGATGGTGACGATGGTGGTGGTGGTTTTTCTCTTTACAGAATAGTTGGAAGGATTAGCGAGTTAACATACAAGTGTTTAAAATAGTGCCTGGGACTCAATAAACATTAGCTGTGTAAAATTTTCTATATGCCCCACAGGAAATGCATCTTCAATTAAACTAATCTCTATTGCCTTCGACAGATACATTCCAGTGGATAAGAGGAAAGGGGAGGCGTTCCAAGTGACCATGCAATAGAAAAAGGCTTTTTAGGATTGCCATAAAAAAGAGGAGAAAAGAAGCGACAACTTCATGGTACTCTATGAGTTGCCGCATGTTTTCATCTACTGTACAGGACACGGAGCTTCAATGGCCCTTAGGGGATACAGGAAAGGTTTAGAAACTCTCTTTGACAGCTGGAAAGGAAAGCCATTTTTTATGGGTCACTCAACCAGTAAAGGGACGTTCTGGACTAGAATACTGGTTTTCTTCCTGATATCCAGAGTGCAACTCAGTATGTTCTTTATTAGTTAAAACAAATGCATAAGAAGCAAACAGCCAAGAGTCCAGTTCAACACAAAGCCCTTCTGAGTTGAGTACAAGTCACTTTTCCCTCTGTCTTTCAACTGCTCCAGCGTGTTCACGTTTCCAGAAACATCCATAGGAGAAGGGCATTGATTGATTCGCCATAGTTGGGGAACAGCAATGAACTGCTGAAAGTGACTTTGGTGAAGTCAGCAAGGGGAAGCTGTCGCATACACAAGAGAATAATAATATTTTCCTTCTGAAGAGGGCAGTGTGCAACCGAGGCCAGGGCTTCCTTCCAGGTCTGGAAGGCCGGAGGCAGTGTAGCCCTCAGAAGCCCAGGCATCTTGGGTTTCCAAGAGCTTATTTCCGAACGACAAACACATCTTCAGACATGAAACGGGATTCTTGCGGTTTGAGCAGTTACACACTCCCTCTCATCAGAGGGTACACAGTGCAAACTGATACTAAGTCAGTTATGCAAGATGGATGGGAGAAGCCCCAACCAGTTCTTTTTTTCCTGCGCTTATGTTTGTCTTCTCCCCTTGCAATGGGCCTCTATGAAATTAAACAATGGCTTGGCATCCCAGATGGTCTCTGATGTTTGCAGGAGAAAGTGTTTCTTTTTCTGCTAAGACGTGTGTGTAATATAGTTTCTACAGCCTAAAGCAAAATACCTTTTCCCAAACAACGTTGCATAGAAATAAAGTGTTGGGAATGGGGATCTTATCTCCTAGGGTGCATTTATCAAGCCAATCACAGTAATTATAATTAGAACCACAAACTAAGTGAAAGCTGAGCATGAAATACATTTGCAGAAAACCTGAACTGCATATAATTAAGCCCTGCTTGGTGTCATTTTGAGGTATGCCATTAATATATTTTATTTTGCGGGTGCGGGAGATTGATTTTTTCATCTAAATATCTTGGGCTATTTGCATCAAAGGCTTCAATGGCAGTTAAGAAGAGGAAGAACGATGCACATTATTAATTGCTAAACCCAGGGCTTTGAGACAGATATCCAAAGGTGGCTTAGCTGATTATTTAAAACATCCCATCAATTACGTTCATTGAGTATTAATTTAACCTAGGTCTGTTTTAGGGAAGTGAACAAGAGACTTGAAGATTTTGGAGGAAAATATAGCTTCAACTTCTAGCCTCAGCTTTGGACACGCACTAACTTAAGAGTGCTGACCATCCTTCCATGATTACCCAATGCCCAGGAAAGCAAGCCCATTCTCCTTAGGGAACATTTGCTCAGGTGTCACCTCTTTGATAAAGTCCTTCAAATTTTCCCCTCCCCTAAACCTGGGCTCTTTCAGCCATCACACTTACCTTACTGGTTTTTAACTTTATTTATTTATGTGGTCTTTCTCCCCTGCTAAACAGTGACCTCCTCGAGGTCAGCAATTTCATCTTTTTAACCCATGTCTCCAGCACCCAGTACATGACCTAGTACAGGATAGGTGCTTGGAAAACACTGAATTAAGAGTGACAAAAATAAGTAAGTGGATTAATAAATGAATGCTCTGTCTTTCCGGGGTCAGCTCAAACTACTCCATCAGGTGATATCCTAGCTCTCTCTCTCTCCCAGATAGAAGTTTGCAGTGGCAATTTCACACTGTTTTTAGGGAAAATAAAGCTTTCTATAGGAGAATCCTTTAGTAGAGTCAACTTGATTGGAAGGGATTTGTGTATGGGGTAGGGGAGGAGCTTCTCTGAGCTCTCAGAAAACCACCTTTGAATAAAAGCACAGGGATTTTTTATTTACTTAGCTCATACTTGGGGATGTGGGATAGGAGAGGAGACCTCTAGGCCACACCTTGGAATACCTTCCCATTTTGTCTTGGGATGAGAAGGCACAGAATGCTTTTCTTCCCAACCCCTTCATATATATTAAAAAAAAAATTTTTTTTTAGATAATTGTAGATTCACACGAAGTTGTAAGATATAATACACAGACATCCCATGTTTACCCGTGTTGACAAGATAACAACTAGTACAGTAACATTGACCCAATCCACCCATCTTATTCAGATTTCATCAGTTTTGCACGCACCCATTTGTGTATGTGTTCCTGTGAGTTCTGTACACTTCTCTTTCTGAAAGCGGCTTTCCCGCCTACCGAAGACCAGACAGTGGTCCATTCTGATCTACCCTTGCGCCAGAGTTGGCTCCGGCAGGCTTGGGCAGATGCATGCTTGTATAGATCTCTTGCACCCAGTAGGTGCCCAGCATAAACGCTTGAACTTGTATGTCAGCGCGTGCAAGAGGGGAGCGCAACGTTTTAAGGTAGAAAACCGAGCCTGGAGCGTTCAGTATTTTAGAAGCAAAAAGTTGGCTATTTTCCTCCACAATTGTGAATTAGCTAGGTGGTTAATTGCTCCAAAGCGATTCTGAGGCACACGCTTCCACTGCAGAAGAGCCTAGGATCGGAGCCCATCTTATCTCAACTCGCGGCGGGAGAAGTGGGGAAGGGGACTCGGAGGGCCCCTGTAGCTCCTCCCACCCCAACCCCCACCTTCACCCCTTTCTTCCCCTGGGCTGGACTGTTTCACCCCGTCTCCAGGCAACCGCCAGGCGCGATGCGGGACGTCATTTCCTGAAGAGCCCGTGGGGGGGGGGGAGGGGGAGATAGGGGGAGGGGCAAGGGGGCGGGGCCAAGTCTGGGCAGGCGACGGCGACGGCGTCGGAACTCGCTGGAAGATCGGCCCCGGGCAGCTCAACAGTTCGCAAAGTCCCGGCTCGAGGCCGCGCGGCTCCGTCTGCACCCGGGCGGCGCGAGAGCGCGGGGGGTCCCTGGGCTGCTGCATCCCCGGACATGCCCCGCAGCACCTGCCGGACGCCCGCGCGGCTTCACCGGCTGCGGTTCGGGGGGCTCTGGAACTAGAGCGCCCCCACCTCAACTTATGACTTTGGGGTCCCCCAGCCCGAGAGGAACGGGCGGCCCGGCTGGGGGAGCCCCGGGCATGGTGTGACGGGGCGGTCAGCTCTGCTGCGCCCCCCACTCCAGACACCCGTCGTCTCTGTGCCCTCCAGAATGTAGCTGCCCTCCGCGTCCCCCCGGACTCCAGCCGCAGCCTCCGCGACCTCGGGGCTCCAGCCACCAACTCGTTGTCCCCCGGGACCCTGTCGCCGTCTCCGCTTTGCCGGCACTTCGGCCGCCGTGTCCGTGTCCTCCCGACTCCAGCCGCCGTCTCTGCGCCCCTTGGACTCCAGGAACGCGACCCCTGTGTCTTCGCGCGCCCGGGACTCCAGCGGCGGTCTTCGCGATCCCCCCGGGATTCTGCCACTGTTTCCGCGCCCCTCAAACCCAGACTGCGGCGCCGTCTCCGCGTCTCCCGGGAAGCAGCCCCTTTCTTCGCGCCCACCCGCTCGCCCCGAAGCCAGACTCCAGCCGCGGTCTCCGCCGCCGTCCCCCCCTCCCCCGAGGCTGTCGCGCCAGTGCCGGCGAGTGCAGCGGCTGCCCCACCGCGCACCCCGCGTCCGCCCGGGCCTCGGCGGGGAGATGAACGCGCAGCTGGACGGCCTGTCGGTGAGCTCGTCCTCCACCGGCTCGCTGGGCTCGGCGGCCGGGGCGGGCGGCGGCGGGGGCGCGGGGCTGCGGCTGCTGTCTGCCAACGTGCGCCAGCTGCACCAGGCGCTGACGGCGCTGCTGAGCGAGGCGGAGCGGGAGCAGTTCACGCACTGCCTGAACGCGTACCACGCGCGCCGCAACGTCTTCGACCTGGTGCGCACCCTGCGCGTGCTGCTGGACAGCCCGGTCAAGCGGCGCCTGCTGCCCATGCTGCGTCTGGTCATCCCGCGCTCCGACCAGCTGCTCTTCGACCAGTACACGGCCGAGGGCCTCTACCTGCCCGCCACCACCCCCTACCGGCAGCCTGCCTGGGGCGGCCCCGACGGCGCGGGGCCGGGGGAGGTGCGCCTGGTGAGCCTGAGGCGCGCCAAGGCCCACGAGGGCTTGGGCTTCAGCATCCGCGGGGGCTCGGAGCATGGCGTGGGCATCTATGTGTCGCTGGTGGAGCCAGGCTCTCTGGCCGAGAAGGAAGGGCTGCGAGTCGGGGACCAGATTCTGCGTGTCAACGACAAATCCCTTGCCCGGGTGACCCACGCTGAGGCCGTCAAGGTAAGGCTGTGGTCTGGGGACGAGTACAGGGGCAGAGTGACAGTAGCTCTGCCTGTGTGTGTCCTTAGGAAAATTACCTAATCTTTCTGGGCCCCATTTTTCTTAAAAAAAAAAAAAAATGTTTATTTCGAACAGGAACATCTAGGTTTTTGGGGTTTTTTTTAGCCAATAGCTACCAGGCACTGGGGATACCGTGATGGGTAAAACAGACCTGCACCTTGCTCTCGTGAGGCATAAAGGCTAGTAGTGTGGGGGAGACAGACCTTATCAAATACTCAGGCAAATGTATGATTACAAAGTGTGGAAAGGTACAGGAAGTCTTATGAGCGTTAAAAAAGGGTAAGGTCTCCTCTTGGCTCCCAGTAGTCACCGGCAGGCCCCCACATGGCTGTTGTTGCTATTCTAGTTCTGCAGGGTGTTGCCCCTGAAAGAAAGTTTTGTTGGCACCAAAGTAGCCCAGGGAAGCTGTTCTGGTGATGCACAGAGCTCTAATCTGACCTGGCTGCTCATGTACAGGCTGTGTGTCCTGGGTCCAGTCACTTTCCCTTTCCAAACCTCTGGATCTTCACTTGGACAGTGGACTGACCGGATGGGATAAGTGTCCTTAGCCTTGTTGGAAATGAGTCCCCTGCCTGGATGTCAGAAATATATCCTCCACCCCCTTACGAGTAGCTGCACTTTTTGTGTCTGTTAATTGAGAAAAATAACCTCATGGGGACAGTCTCCTAAGGATTTAATCAGGCTGTTTAAAGCAGTTGCGTGTTTGCTAAATCTCACGCCGAGGGCTGTTGAAACCAGTTGGAGTATGAGATGGATAGTGTTTGGTGTACGTGCGGATTCAAGGATCCCTTGCCGGTGTTTATACACACAGGCCACCTATGCCCACCTTCATACAGGAAGTGAAGAATTTGGCGGGGGGAGACAGTGGCATACTCTGCTTCTGCAAAGAAAATGCTTCCTAGGGATTTGGGCTGCCCTGTGACCCAGCTTCTCACCACCCCACCTTTTGTCCCTGCCTTGCGTCCTTCTGTCCTCCTTGGTGCAGGTGTTTTGGACACCAGCTGGGGCCTGCTGGCTGTTGGGAAATGCTCAGGGGAAATGCTGAAGCAGCAGAGGCCCGGGGCTACTTCCTGTGTCCTCTTTAGTGACCTGTGGTCAGGTGTGAATTGAGCCCACTTCCTGACTGTTTTCCTGGGGCACAACCATCTCATCCCTGACTTTGCCTTTCCTTGTTTTGTTGCCAACCCTTTTGCCCCTGGCCGCTTGAGGATTTTAGACACTACTCTGCTGCTTCTGGGGGAAGCCTGATTGCTTAATATTGTTCGGGGTGGGAGGGTGCAGGAGCAGACACAGGTTCTTGTGGATTTCCATGCACCTCTCCTCCTCTCTGTCTCCTCCCCCCACATCCGTCTTTTCCCTTTATCTGACATTCCATATATTTATAAAGAAATAGTCCGTCAGCCTTTGACCCTAGAAGGTCTGGAGTTCCCGGATGATGAATTTATACTCCAAAGATACTTAGTCCAAATGGTCAGTTATAAACGTGGATTCAGTTTTAGTGGCAATTTTAAAAGGCTCCTGTAACTAACTCATCACAAGGAGATGGACTTTGGAAAGGCCTCCGGTAACCTGCCATTCAAAACACGAGCTCTCCTGTCAGTTTGCACTCCAGTCTCAGGCATGCCAGGTGGCTGGAGGGGCTCGGTTATGAGCTTCAGCTCAGCCCTCCCCGATTTCATCAGTGGCACTCTGCATCTTGTATCTGAACCGTAGTCCCGTTACTCTGTGACTCAGGGCAGGCCTTAGCTGGTCTAGTAAAACCTAAACTCTCTGTGGTATAGTTTTGTGTCACCAGAGGAGCAGCACTGTCCTTGGTTGGGCGAGAGCTTTCCGGACTGAGCAGCCACCGGCATCCCTGTCACTTTTTCTACGGAGGGGTCTACAAAGGCAGAATGAACTCCAGCCTCGGGGTTCCCTTCTTCTGGCCAAAGCCAGACGCAACCAGCCCAGAATGCACCCCTTTGGAACCTTCAGAAGCAACAGGCAGAATGCACACTGCTTTGTGTCACCTTAACTCCAGGGGAAAAGGGAAACAGACTTTCCGTGGGTGGAATTTAAAACGGAGGAGGCGGAACCTTGTCTCTGGGGCCTCTGTGAGCACCTCCGGGTTACAGGACGGACTGGGAGTTTCAGGACAGTGTAGAGGGACAACTGGAGCTGTTGACACACTTCCACAAAACCAAGGGCAGCAAGTCCCTTAACTGCAAGCCAAAAGGGACTCCAGCTTCTCTCCTAGTTAACAAACTGCCCTTAACTTGGATTTCTCCACTTTCAGCCCTTCCTTATTAGCTACAGCACTGGAGGGCACCATGTCAGAGGCTTTTATGATAAAGGTACATTCCTTTAATCAAACTCCAGACTTTATTCAAATATCACCAGTTTTTCTGCTTTTTCTGTTCCCTATACCACATTGCATTTAATGCAAGACATATTTTCTTTTTCTCTTCGTTGTTATTTTCTTTATTTATTTCCTCCCCTGGCTTTATTGAAGTAGCTTTATTTTATCGACAATTTTATTTATTTTATTTTATTGACAAATAAAAATTGTATGCATTCAAGGTGTACAGTGTGTTGATTTGCTGTACCTGTACCTTGTAAAATGATTACTGTAATCAAGCTGATTATCCATCACCTCACGTAGTTATTTTATTTTTGTGGGAAGAACACTCAAAATGTGCTGTCTTAGCGAATTTCAAGTGTACAATACAAAATTATTAATTACAATCAGCAGTCGGGGTGTTAGATCCCCAGAACGTACTCATTTTGGGACTGGAAGTCTGTACTCTTTGGCCAGCATTTTCCTGTTCCCTCCACCTTTCCTGTTCCCTCCACCCCGGGCCTCTGGCAACCCCTGTTCTACTCTCTGCTTCTGTGAATTAGGCTTTTTAGATTCCACATTGTAAGTGAGATCACCCAGCATTTGTCTTTATGTGTCTGCCTTATTTCACTTAGTATGACGTCCTCTGGGTTCATGCATGTTGTCACAAATGGCAGGACCTCATTTTTTATGGTCTAATAATATTCCACTGTGTGTGTGTGTTTGTGTGTGTGTGCACACGTGCACGTGTGCGCACACTTTCTCTATTCACCTGTCAATATGCACTCAGGTTATTTCTGTGTTTTGGCTATTGAGATGTGAGATGTGTTTTTGATTTTAAAACCTTTATTTTTTTTCTTTTTTTTTAAATTTATTTTAATTTTATTTATTTTTGAGAGAGAGAGAGAGACAGAGCACGAGTGGGGGGTGGGGGCACAGAGAGAGAGGGAGACATAGAATCTGAAGCAGGCTCCAGGCTCTGAGCTGTCAGCACAGAGCCCGACGCGGGGCTTGAACCCACAAGCCGTGAGATCATGACCTGAGCTGAAGTCAGACACTTAACCGACTGAGCCACCCAGGCGCCCCTCAAACTTTTATTTTTTTCTTATAGGTAGAAAGAGGGAGGAAAGATCCTCTGAACTTCTGGAAGGAGAGATTGTGTGTGTGTGTGTGTGTGTGTGTGTGTGTGTGTGTCTGTGTGTGTGTGTGTGTGTGTGTCTGTGTGTGTCTGTGTGTAATAAAAAGAAAATTAAATTTTAGGAATCAAGTTACTGAAGAGTTCATGAGTCAGAGAGGGTCACCCCTCCCAGGAAACAGAGGAGATTGAACATACAAAGTTTTTCCACTTCTCTGTCTCACAAATCAAGTATCCGTTGTTGCCCAGAGCAGTTCAGTGAGGATTCTGTCCTCTCTCTAGGGGCTCCCCTCCCTCTCTTGAAGCCTGTTTGCTAAATCAGCAGTGACAGGTCCAGATACGGCAAGCCATTTACTATTTGCAATTATGTTGAAATGTTTGATTTTTGAAAAATCTATCTTGAATGAACAGGAGCCAAACTAATAATAATAATAATAATAATAATAATAATAATAATAATAAAAGTAGACCTTTCAAAGGTTTTCAGCCAAAAAAGGTTTGGTAAATTAGCCAAGGAACCCACAGATGAGGGATGCTGCATTGGGCTCTGCCACATACTTGCTGTGTGACCTTGTGCTAGTCACTGACCCTCTGTGTGTTCCAAGGTGGATGGGTCAGGGGGCTGCCCAGGGTCTCTTCCAGCTCAGACCATCTGTGATTTGCTCAGTATTGTGCTACACACGAGGCATTTAGAGTGTCTAATCTGGTGTTTTCTTGTTCTTTTGGAATTGATTTCATTTAAGGCAGAATTAAGACAGTTGTCTAAAGATTGGGAGATGAGAATCTTGGCACTCTCGTGTAGCCTCCTACTAAATCAGGAAATTGATGGGTTCCACACTGTACTGACGAGAACTTGACTGCTGCCCCTCCACCCAAGAACACCAGCTCTGGTGCTGTTCCTGAGCAAACGAGGAACCAGCAGTAGGATTGTGGCAATAGTGCCCTGGGAGTGCTCAAAATCACAGCCACTTACCCGCTTGCCCTCCCAGTACCTAATTCTGCAGGACGTTGGGTATCCGGTGCTGCTGGGATGTGTGTGTCTCATCTCGATAAAAATTGAATGGCTTCATTACAATCTCAGCATCCCCCCCCCCTCTGGGTACATCCAAGGAACATATTAGAATTTGAAGCATTCCAGGAGTTAAAAACAGTGGCCAGCCCTTTCATCTAATTAGAGTTATCACACCCTCCCTTTTTTTGCATAATAACCTGCAAAGAATCCATCCGTGTTAATATATGTCATTGTTATTTAATCCGGCATGTTCTAAACGACACATTTGTCATTTTCCCATTGTACATGGTTAGCTGAAGCCATTATAAGTTATTACCACTTCCAACTTTGTATCTGAAATGCAGCTGGTGTTATTACCGTATTCCAGTTTGGAAATGGTGGGTAATGGGTTCACGGGCATGCACAGACTTTCCCCTGGCCCTGTTCTCTTTCTTGGGGGCTGGGGGTCTTGCCAGCAATGACACAGTGAAAGCTCACTATTAATAAACTCTTTAGTGAATAGATGTTTGCTTGGCTGGATCCATGGTGTGATGCAGTCCCTTGAGAGGGTCCATTTCTTTAATTTAACTGTGTTTATTTCTGTGGCCCAAGCTGATACTCAAGGTTTTAGAAAATGACGGTGCCTGTGTTGGACAAAATCCTCTTTCAACTGGTTATTTCCTGTTCAAATGGAAGAAGAATTTGTAGGCCGGGTGAGAATGCCCTTATGCTTTAGGAATTGATACTATTATAGTAGAAGGCTCCCCTCTCCGGGACTTGAAGCTGGACATGAAAGAGATACAGAATTACTCCAGTGCTAGCCTCTTGTTTTGCCGTCACCTCCCTTTCCCGACAAACCCGGTGTTGTTTATTACCTGCCATAGATTCATCGTTTGGATGGAACTGCGAAGAGAAGTACAATCTTTTAACCCCCGACTAATTGGATTTTGTGTGTGCTCTTGCTTCCCACCTCTGCCACACGGCACACAGCCTGTACGTACCCGTCAAGTGCATGCAGCCCCTCACATGCCTGTCTGCTCATGCACCCAGCACATATACATCTCCTCCGAGCCATAATCCCCCCTCTACCCCCACCCGGCAAAGGGCTCTGTGCTGAAGCAGGCGTCCCTGGGGGATTAGGCTCCAACTGGCTTCCCAGCAGGTTCTTTTGTGACCTGGAAGGGCAGCGTTTGGTGTCCACTGCTCAGGAACCCCAAACTAGTGCCCAGCAAGGACCAGACAATTTGATTAGAAAGAATGACATTTAATGGCTGGAGGTGGGTGGAGGCTGAAATACAAATCTTTCAAAACCTGTTCTGTTTTCTTCCTCCCCCCTTTTTTTTTTTAATTTTTTTAAACCCCCAAGCAAGAACCTGATGTTAACACGGAGCTCACACAGACTTCTGATTGTGCCTCAGGGTGGGGGCTGCTTTTTAAAGATTTCTGTTCTGCAGACATTACATTTTACTCTTACAGCATGGCAGGTGGCAAAGGGTGCAAGGAACAGGAATCAGACCGTTTGTTTCCTGTGCACCCCTGGCGTCAGCTACAGGAGGCAGCACTGTGGGGCCGGGGCATTTGTGTTTGAACTTTGCTTTACTGGAACCCGACTGGGAAGAGAGGAGGCTGGCATCAGTGAGTGTCTCTGTGTGCCAGTTTTCTCTTTCCCCGGGGAGGCAGGGAGGCCAGGAAGGTCATGCTCCAGGAGGAGAAATTACTAGCTCGGGGTCACCATTGGGGTTAGGAACGAAGTGGCCCTTCTGCCCTACCTGCCCGCCTAGAACCTAGCCCAAGCCCTTATGCAGCCAGCTTCCTGGAGGACAATGCCAGGCCCTCTGCTGGAAGGCAAGCCGCTGTCATACTTTGTGCCTGACTTTCGGGGGCCTTTTAGGCACCATCCAAAGACTTGGTTTTATTAAGTGGGGCGTCTGATGCCCGTGCCTCAAGGGAGGGTGGCATGTTTCAGCCCAGCCTGTCTTCGTGGGGGCCATCTATCCATGCATGCTCTGAGCAGCACTTAGCACACCCAGACCTGTAGCTGGTACTTGCAATTCAGAGACGAATGGTACATGGCCCCTGCCCTCAGGGAGTCATGGGGCCCGGGGGGCATGGCCCCACCCATGGCCACAGGTCACCAAGGGTTTCAAGCGGTGTGCCATCCACATGCCTCCACATCCCTGGAACACTCCGTCCCACTCCATCCCCTTATCCTGCTGTAATTTCCGTCAGCGCACTTGTCACTACTGGAAGGACGTTTCACCGTGTCTGTTTGTCGTGTGCCTTCCCCACTACAAGTCAGCTCCATGAAAACCAAGATTTGGTCTGCATTGCTCCCTCACATACCCCAGCACCTCCACAAGGCCTGGCAATATGGTAGATGCTTTCATAGATAAATATTTGCCTAATGAACGGAACGCTCTTGCTCCCCATGCAGTGCTGGTGAGTTCAGGATCCCTTGGTTCCTGAGCATGGTATCTGAAGAAAATTCGCATGTTGCGAGGTAATTGGTGCTGGCTAAAAAAAAAAAAAAATTGAGGAATGCCGTAGGCTCTAACGTACGATTTATCACAAAGCTGACTGTTTGGCTGCGAGCCGATCATGTGACGTCTCTGGATACCTCAGTCTTTGCAGCTGTGAAATGGGCATAGTCCTCTCCCCCTTGCCTTTCCTGCGATGGGTATGGAATCGTATGGGTTACTAGGTACAAAACCATTTGGTAAATAGGAAACCCTATATCACTCCTTTAGTGAGAGGCCTTTATTTATTTATTTATTTATTTATTTATTTATTCATTCATTCATTCATTCATTTTAGAGAGAGAGAGATTGCAAGTTGGGGAGAGGGGCGGGGGGGAGAGAGAGAGAGAGAATTTTTTTTTAAATTTTTTTAACATTTATTTATTTTTGAGACAGAGAGAGACAGAGCATGAACGGGGGAGGGTCAGAGAGAGGGAGACACAGAATCTGAAACAGGCTCCGTGCTCTGAGCCGTCAGCACAGAGCCCGACGCGGGGCTCGAACTCACGGACCATGAGATCATGACCTGAGCCAAAGTCAGCTGCTCAACCGACTGAGCCACCCAGGCACCCCTGAGAGAGAGAATCTTAAGTAGACTTCACACTCAGTGCTGGGCCTGCTCATTCCCACGACCCTGGGATCATGACCTGAGCCAAAATCAAGAGCCGCACACTTAAGCCACTAAGCCACCCAGGCACCCGAAAAAGATCTTTAAAAAAAAATGTGGCCTGTGCTTAGGTGGGCAAGAACTTTTCCCATCGTCTGTGGCCCAGTCCTCCCTACAAGACGTCTTCAGTTAGTGCATTTGTTGCTTTGCTCTTAATTTTAAAACCCCATTCCCAGAAGTGGGTTATCTCTGCAGCCTGTGTCTGTGATTCCAAAATAGAATCATTTATGCATTCTGAAGCAATCAATGGACCAGTTTTGGGTGAGATGTATCTTCCTGCTTTTTCTTGAACAACAACAGCAACAACAACAACAACAAAGCAAACCACCAAATCCAAAACCCAGCACTATTCAGGTTTCAAGAAGCCCCAGCGTCTCAGGTGAAGGCCAAGTCCCTGCCAGTCACACGTATGCTTAAAACCGACTTTATCCTCTACCAAGAATGCACAAGTGGATTTATTTTTTCTTCTTTTCCAGTCCCAGATCCTTTACCTCCTTCCCCTTTGAGAATTTGTGTTCCTTCTGCTAAATTGGCTGTGGTTTTGCTTCAGCTGGCAGCCAGTTCCCTAGTTATTTTTCCTCTCTACCTGAATTTTCGTAATATCAGCATCCCCTCAACTTGGGATGCAAAGGAAATATTTCAGCCTCCCATAAACAAGTCCCAAGATGTCTTCTTCACCAGATTCTAAAGCTGCAGGTTATAGGGAAGAACATAGTAAAGTAACATCTGAAAGGTTGTTTCCAAATCCCTTGGAAGTAGTGATTCAGAAATGTAGCTTGCTCGAGAATTAACAAGCTCCCTAGGCAAGTCTTAATCACAATGAGGTTTGGAAAGCACCACCTTCTTTTCAGATCTGCCCCCATCCCCAACATTTATCCACGTAAAGGCCAGAGAGGCGGACCCACACTGTCCCCATCCTTAGCTGCTTTGGAGCCTGATTCCAGATGTGCAAGGTCAGCTGATATATTGGAAAATCCAGGGAAGAGAGGTCTGTACCCAAGAGGTTAGAGATGGCTTTTGGAAGTGGACCTGGGTTCACGTGACTGTTACTTGGCTGTGACCTTGAGCGGCTCCCTTGGCCTCTCCATGACCCAGACCCCCTCACCCTTGAACCTGGCATCGTCCTTACAAATGGGTTATTGTTGCTGTCGCCCATCAAAAGTTTGAAAAATACGGCCATGGAGGTCCCACTGCAGGCATTACAATGAAAAATGTTATCGACTGCATCCTCTTGGCTTTGAAAATCTTCTGTTGTGCTTGCTCAGTCTAAAAAAAAAAAAAATGCCTTTGGAAGAAAATACTGGGGCCGAGAGCCCTCTTGCTGCATCAGGTGCGTTGTGGCCGTTTGAATTGCAGAGTCATTTACTAAATGCGGGTCGATATTCCCATACAGGCAGAGTTTCTTCAAAAATGTAATTGCTCCCGTTTGGATTTTGGCATCTGCATTTTTGTTTTACAGCAGTAATAAAGCCCAGGGATTGGATGGGATTGTAAAACGTGGGGCGGTGGGGCAGACCCGTGACCCAGAGGCCAGTGTGTGGCAGTGTGGCTCCCAGGTCAGCTGTGTCCTCATCCTTGTTCCCCAGCATCCTTCCCTGATGGGCTCTCCAGGGGCCCTGATGAGGGAGAGAAGGTGGCTGTTTTTCGAGAACCCATTAGAGCAATTAATGCAGGTTGAAAGCGGTGATTTGACAATATGGGCAGCTGTACTTCAAAAAAAAAAAAAAAACCCCAAAGCCTGGAATGTATTTGAACCACATCCGAAATGGTGTGTGAGGCTCCATTAAGAGGCTTCTGATAAAGAAAAGAAAAGAAAAAAGGAAAGGAAAGAGGTCCAGCTTTCAGAAGTTACCCAGACAGGTGGGGAAGCTGCTGGCAGAAGTCTGGGGAGGGGTTTTACTAAGGGCGTTTGCATCCTGCTGGCCAGTGGAGGGTGTGGTGTTATGTGGTGTGTCTGGGCCCAGTGTGACTTTCATCCCTCTCCTCCCTCCTCCTCTTTCTCCTAGGGGAGGGGGGCAAGCCCATCCCAGGTTTCCCCAAACTCTCTTAAGCCCTCTCCTCCTTCCATGAGTCCTTTTGGTCCTGAGGTTTCAAATCGAGATGCTCAGGTTGCCCTCAGAATCTTTCCTCTCTTCCCCCAAATCCCTTCCTCTCTTCCGTGTTGTCTCTTGGAACAGAATCTGGGCCTCCTTTTGGGGTCTTTATCTTTTTTTATTTATATTTTCAGCTCTTGTCCAGTATTAGGAATAGCATTTATTTGCTGTGGAAGTCCTGGCTCATTTCTGACCCCTCTGATGGCACCTCATCCTCTTGCCCACGAGCCGTGGACATTTCCCAAGTTAGGAGCCTTGACTTGCTCCCCTTCTCTGCAGTCTCCCCGTTGGGGATTGCACCAGCCCCTGCGAAGTTAAACCCTCCAGGCCTGATCCCTCCCCAGCCCCTGTCAGACCACATTTCCACAGGGGCCTCCTCGCTGTCTGTCTGTCTCCCGTCTTGCTCATCTGCCCACTAGTCCATTCAGCGTCCTGGAGGGCGGGCACGCTTTCTGAATTGGTACCTGATCAAGCTTTGCCCTGCCTGCCGAGAGCCTGCTGATGTCCGGGCTGCCCGTGATGCGAGCCCTTTTACCTGCAGAGAGTGCTTTTCTCTGGCTGTTCCCTAAGTGCAGTCCACACTTGGCCAGACGGGCAGCATCCTCTGAAACAAGGCGTTGTTTCCCTGCACCTGTTGACAACCACGGCCCCTGTGAGGTCCTCCCATCACACCTGCCCGCCCACCCTCAGCTACCCCATCCGCAGGAATCCTCTTCTCCCCTCGAAGCTCCTTCAGCGTAGTGACCTGCTTCACTTGTTGTGACACAGATTACACATTTCCTGGTGTTTCCTTCAGTTGCTCTGCGGCTGATGGTAACTTTGGTTTTGAGGGCTTACCACAATCCAGACGGTGTTCTCAGTACTTTCTATGTATGAACTCACTTGAACCTCGTGACAGCCCGATCAGGTTCAAAGCAGGTGCCACTTTTGTTGCTTTGTTGTGCAAAAAAACTGCCAAGAGTTTGTCACTTGCCTGTTGTCACAAAGGTGGGAAGTGGCAGAGCTAGGAATTAAAACCAGGTTTTGTTGACTTGAGGGAATGCCAGAGAGAGGCGGCGTCCCATGATGCTTCAGGCTGGGCTCTGGGGCCAGATGCTCTGGGTTCAAACCCGGGTTCTGTCGCTTTGTACATGTGGGGCCTCAAACATACTTTTTTTTTTTTCCTTTTTAAAATTTGTTTATTGTCAAGTTAGCTAACCTACAGTGTAGTCTCGGCTTCGGGAGTAGATTCCCACGATTCATCACTTACATACAACACCCAGTGCTCATCCCAACAGGTGCCCTCCTCACTGATTCTCCAATTCCCTTTTCGCTAAAGTTGTAATGGGAACAATGGGAATGATAGTCAAATGGCAGGCAAGTTACTTACCTTCCCTGTTCAATTTCCTCATCTCTAAAAGGAGGATACTAATGGTCATGCAGGTAACTGCCATGTTAAAGCACTAGATGCATCGATTAATTTGAACATTTAATGATTACCTGCTATGTTCACACCACTAGGTTGGGTTGTTTTCCCACCAGATAAGACTTTTCCTGGTATAAAACACATAGCACATAAGATGCTTCCAAGCTTATAATACTGGGCACACTAATAACTGTGGCCCCTCTGGACGGTCTTCTCTGTGCCCCCAGGGCCATATGCGCATCTTCCTGCCAGCTCTCCAGCACAGCCTCCAGGGAGAGGAAACAGAACTGGGCGGAGGAGGTGATCAGTCACCGTATAGGATTTGAACTCAGGGCTTCTTGCCTCCAAAGTGCATGCTCATTGCCACCTTCTGGTGGGTGTACAGCTTAGCCCAGTGCTGGCCAGAGCCACGTTTCACTAAATGAGAATCAGAGCCACGTCTCACTTTATTGAGATGGCGTCGTAGCCATTCGGTTAGAAAACTCACGAGTAACCAGACAGCCCAGCCCGTGAGTGCCCTGCCCTGGGCAAGGTCTGTGCATCTTAGTGACTAGACTTTAGATTCAGAGGCAGCACTGGGCACTCTTTGCCTTTTTTTTTTTTTTTCTTTTCCCTCTCTCTTATCTCTCTTGCCAGGTCCTGACCTTTGTCAGGATTTTATTTTGTTCATTGTCTGTGGAAATTCCCTAAATAGACTAACTGTGACCTCCACTCAACCCCCATTAGGATAAACCTGTAACTTAGGAAGTCATCTCATTGATTGATTGGCAGAGTCTCCGAATCTGTCTATGCCATCTGCCATGTAGGCATCTTAAGATGCCTACATGGTCTCCCGGACCTCGTGTAAAAGGCTGGTGGCCATCAACCCCATCACAGACTGGACAAAGAAAGGGCCATTTTGTTTGGTTCATAGGAAACAGGAGGAGTAGAGGAGTCTGCCTGGGCTTTTAAAATAAAATATGGGTGTGTGCGTGTACGTTAATGACCCGAGAGATATGGGTTCAATTTGGAGAACTCAGAAACCCCAGGAAAACACAAAGGAAAAAAAAACTAAAAAAAAAAAAAAAATCATCAATAATCTGCTTTACCCAGAAATAATCATTATTGACAATTTTTTTTAACATTTTATTTATTTTCAAGAGACAGAGCATGAGCAGGGGAGGGACAGAGAGCAAGGAAGACACAGAATCTGAAGCAGGCTCTGGGCTCTGAGCTCTGAGCTGTCAGCACAGAACCTGACATGGGGCTCGAACTCACGAACTGTGAGATCATGCCCTCAGCCAAAGCTGGACGCTTAACCGACTGAGCCACCCAGGCGCCCCACTATTGACACTTTGATTGCTGTCTTTCCAGTCCCCTGTGTGCCTGTGTGTGTAAATTTGTATTGGGAATTTTCTACAAAACTGCCATTCTGAACGTAATTTTGAGTCTGTTTCACCAGTGTATCATGACTGATAAATATTTCTAGAACATGATTTTTAATGATTGCATGCTACGTCATAGCAAAGAGATGCATGATTTATTTAACTAATTTCTTCTTGTTGGACAGTTCGTTTTTAAACATTGTCCATATTGCCGCTTTAGACAATGTGCCCTTGCACATTAATCTGTAAGCACATCTCTAAAAATTATTTGGGCTGCCTTTCCAGAAGTGGCATTGGCTCAGGGTATAGGCAGATTTTTAAGGCTTTGGTAGCTGTTGCCAGATTGTTCTTGGGGAAGAGTTTGTTATTTTACAGTCCCATCTACCAACCTTAGCAATATATGATATGCTTCATTTTTCCCCAGCTTGCCAACCCTGGATATTATATTTCTTTTCCATTTTTGCCAATCTGATAGACAAAAAAGTATCCTGTTTTAATTTGTATAAATAGCGAAGTTGGAACTTCCTTGCATGTTTATTGTTTGTATAGCTGTGTATACACATAAGGTAATTCATAATAAATAACATATAGCATAATGTTATAAACATATAATGTATTATATATGTATATGACATATGTACATTTGGTTTTTTGGTGTATACCTTATTGATTTCCTATGCCCATTTAATCATATTTCTACGTCTTCTGTTCTTTTTCTTTAAGAGGTGGTTGTTAGGAGTAGCTGTTAGATAGCTGATTGATTCACTCACCTTGAATTCAGATTCTTCAGTCTGAGGCTGAATTAAATTGGAAGTCTATCCCTTGTTAACAGAATGCACAGAAAGTGATGAGGGATAGGAATGTTAAGTGTCCTCAAGGAGAATACACCCCATCCATGTATCCACTCATGGACCAAGAAAATATTGATATATAATCAGATTTTTCTGATGGATGGATATGCTATGGACATTGGTTCAAGACCACAAAAACTCCATTGGAAACCCATCGAGGCTCATCTTGAATGATTACATTTATGACTCCTAGAATCTTGTTATTTCTTCCCAAAAGAAAAAAAAAAGAAGAATTAAGAGACCAAATTTAAAAGAACATTTGTAAAGCAATTTACTTAAATTATAAGAGACTGAAAGCCAGGCTTAGTGGATAATTGAAGAATTGCATTAAAAAGGAATCAATATCTTTCTGGAATCTGCTTTGTCCTCATCTTCTGAGTTGTTTTGCAAGGGGGTGGCCACTCTGTCACTATCTTGCAAATTTTTCCTAGCGTTATCCCCAAGGACAACACTTTCTTTTCTCTCTTTGATCCTCACGTTTTTTTCCTTTTCACACAGCCTTGACTCATGGAGACATTTCGGAGCAAAGATACTGGAGATCAGGGGCTTTAAGATGTCAGGTCCTGTTCCAGCCTCTGGGATCCTGGTGCTCCCAGCACTGGAGCAAAGGTTTCCTTCTTTACACAGAGCCTTTGGAGAAGGTCAAACTCATAAAGAAAAGAGAGTAGAGGGAATGAACAGTTGATTTTTTGAAATCTACTTTGTAAGGCCCCAATTAAAGGCAAATTGAAACGTTTAAAAAAAAAAAACTGGAAAGGAGAAAAGAAGATGCTGATTACCTCACCCTCCTAACCAGCCATCATTTCTCTGCCCTCTCCCCTGGCCTTTATTTCTGTACATTCATATTCCTCGATGGTTGGATAACCTGCTTCTGTTTATTCTTGCTTCATGCATATGTTGCTGGGTTGTTTCACGATCCTTATGTTGAGCTCTATCTCAGGGAAGGGGTCTTGGATGGGTTCCCACAGCTGCTTCGCCATCCAAATTGATTTCCCCCAGGATGATCAAAGAGGTGAGGTGGCCACAAAGAGCCAGAGCAGGTGAGCCACATGGTGGCAAGCTTCGCCCCAGATCCTGGCCTCATGATGGGCACACAGCTGTCAGGGACACCAAAATGATGCCACTGTTCTTTGAGATACAGTGCGTTCTCAGAATACCACTGCCCCCTTATGTCAACATTCCAGAAGAGTATAAACTACCACTTTTGAACTTTTACTTAAGGGAATGTTTTTAAATAACATGATTCTTAGACCAAAGTTAGCAGCAGCAAAGTATTTCTGGGGAGTGGAGGAAGAGAATAGAATGAGAAAGCAGAGTTATTGCCCAAGCATCTGTGAAAAATATCCCCGCCTCCAACTCTGTGTATAAGGTGTCTGATCCTTGAGACATACTTCAGCATTCATTCGTTCACTTGGCAATTGTTTTATTGAGCTCCTCCTATATGATTGGTGTGGTTAACATCCTCTTCAAATTTTACACATCCTACTTACTTTCTTGTTAATATATTTGTAATTAATATTTTTTCCTACTTCGGAAATAATCGAATGATTTAACTTAAGTACATCATGAAAAAGGCAGAGAGATCAGAAACCATATTGGAAAGTGTGTGTGTGTGTGTGTGTGTGTGTGTGTCTGTGTGTGTGTGTGTGTGTTGCCTTTAATAGGAATAGTATTTCATATTTAAATGGAAGTGTGAGCCTCCTAGCAACCAAAGCAAAAAGGGAAATCCATGCATTGTTTAGATTCCACTGGAGAATTTCATAGGTATTTCAGGAGAGGCAAAATGCTTCCTTGGCAGTCAATCTTAAAAGGAAGGCAATGAAAAGAAAATAAAGGAAGGCAATTAATTTCAGGAGGAAGGCAATTTCAATTGTACTTCTTCACAGTCTTTCATTTATTTTTATTTTTTTTAATCTTTATTTTTGAGAGTGAGAGAAAGAGAGAATGAGCAGGCAAGGGGCAGAGAGAGAAGGAGACACAGAATCTGAAGCAGGCTCCAGGATGTCAGCATAGAGCCTGACATAGGGCTTGAACTCATGATTCGCAGGATCATGACCTAAGCCAAAGTCAGACGCTTAACCAACTGAGCCACCCAGGCGCCTCCTTTCATTGTCTCTCATTTTATGTGGAATCACCCATGATGTCCCGTCTTTCGTATCTGTTGACACATCTGTGACCCAAACAGAAGAAACCCCTGACTTCTGTATCTACTGAGAAGCATATAAATAAAACAATCACCATGTAAGTATGTTGAGATACGTAGTTTGAGAGATAGGGAGCAGAAGTGCCACTAACGTGGAGCATTTGATGCTGGAAGCAAGGCCAGTGGATGGACAGGAGACGAGGCCGGCCAGGCAGCAGGGCCAGCTGCACAGGCCTGAGACACACTGCGAGGAGTTGGCATTTTACATCAGAAACGATGGGAGAGGCTGGGCAGGGAAGGGGTAGGGTCCGCTTGCATTTCAAAAGGATGTCCTGGCTGCTCAGCAGAGACTGATTTTAGAGGCTGCGAAGCTGTTGCAGTTAGTGGGCCCTGTAAGAGGTAATTAACACAGATAAAAATGTGATGCAGAGAGAAGGAGGTCTGAAGACAGGGCTAATTAGGGCTTTGCTTTCTCCTGACATTAGAAGACGCCCCTGGGGCAGAGAGTCCGCACCATTAACTTCTGTCCTCCCTCAAAGTGGGGCTGAATCGGGAGGGTCTTTCTAGCCCACATGGCCGTCCCTGGCACCAGCTCAGGGTTCAAGAGTTCAGGGGCTCTCACTTGTTCAAAGCCTGCAAGTCCCACATCCCCTCCTCAGACCCTCTCCTTGTCCGTCTTGTGAGGCCAAGACAGGGTTGGCCTTGTGCATCGGAACCCCCTAGCACTGCTGGTGAGAGAGGCACAGGTTTGGAAAGTCCGAGATTCAAATCCAAGTCCTGCCTCTTGTCCTCTTTGTGACCTTGCGTGAGACACACCCCCACCTAGACTCTCTTTCCTCATCCATGCAATGGGAAGAATAAAATGTGTGACCATCCCTGTAGTTTGGCTATTACCAATAGTATTAGCCACGTTTGTTGGCACCTGCTACACACCATCCTGAATGCTACATGCTTTGTTTACGTTGTCTCGTCAGCCCTCATTTTGTCCCCAGAGCAGCTCCGTAAGACTAGGCATTAGTAGCCCCTTTCAACAGGTGACAGAGCTGAAGCCCAAGGGCTTAAGTAAATTGTCTACAGTCTCAGAGCCAGGAAGAGATAGAACTTTATTTGGGAATGGCTTTCTAGTGGGTATACCTTTCACTGAAAAACTCTTGGGGGTGGGAGATCCTCACCCTAAGATATCTTTTCATGTTAGTGCCTTGCCATTCTCTAGTTTCCAGGTGCAGTTGGAAAATAGAGCCAAGGTTTGCCTTAACGGGGAGATCTCTGGGGCCTGTGGAAGGAAGCATGCAGGAGAGCGGGTCCCTGCACCAGAGTGAGCTCTACTTTTGGAAAAGTACTTTGGAAAGCCCCATTCGGGCCCATCCACAGCCCCTGGGGACAAGGGATCTCAGGCCTTCTATAGGCACAGATGTCATAGTGCTGCCCCCTGCAGGTGCTTGTAGGAACTACAACAGGGAGGGACGTAGCTGCATATGAAAAAGGATGCACTGCCCCCTGCCTCAAGGATTCCACTCATCTCCGATCTAGAGAATTAGACACACGTGTGCTTCAAGATGCATGAAAAAGTATGTTATCGCAGCTTTGTTTGCACTGGCAAAAAGTGAGAAACAACTTAACTGTGCAACAATAGAGGAGTGAGAATTCAGCAGTGGTGCATCTCTGCCAGGGAATGTGCCGTTGTGCAGAAAGAAATGAGCTTAAGGTCATTGAACTGGCAAGGAAAGATCCTCCAAACACATCTTTTTAGCTGGAAAAAAAACACGCTGACGGAAAGTTCAGCGTAAGTCAGTTTATGTAAACATCACTCAACAGTAGTCTTGTACGTGTACATCCGCATGTGTACGAAATGCACAGAACATTCGGGAGGAACGCACAGTGGTCATCATGGATGCTGGGATGAGACTTCCTGTCTAGATTCCCTATAATAATCCTGCCTAACCCCTTGCAGCCCTGACCTGTGTTCCAGGCATTAAACACTTCATGGGTACAAACTCATTATCTTCAGAACCACCCTGTGGTAGAATACCATTCTTCACGGAAGCTGGGGCACGGACTGGTGACCTGCCCAGGGTTGCCATTGGCAGGTGGCAGAGCCGGGAGGGGAATCTCTGTAGCCTGGCTCTGGAGCTGTGGCTCCCAGCCACCCTTTTGCTGGTCTCATCAAATTCCACGTGTGCTGTGCCCGAGGTGTGTGTGCTCACGTGAGCGTGGAGAAGCACGATAAGGCTGCCTGAGCCCTGGTCTAGGACACTGATCTTTCCGCGGCCTCATTTGAACAGATTCCCTGGGGCTGCGTGGCATTTCGAAAGCTCAATAAATACCTTGTTGGAAGAGGTTATAAAGAAAACAGAGCATGCAGTGTGCCTCTAGGAATGTATTTTGCTGCTGAAGAGACAGGATGTATGAAGGTGATACAGCGTCTGTCATGTACGTGGCAACGAAAACGTCGAAGTGCGCTGGGCGCTCTTGGAGGAGGAGAGTCGGTCGCGAGCCAGAGAGGTTTCCTGGAGGTGTGGGGAAACGGGCTGAATGTCAAAGGCAGGGCAGATAGGAAGAAGCGTGGATTAAAGGAAGATGAGGGAGGTTGTGAGAGGGAGGCTAGAGCTGCTGGTGTATTTGTGTCCATGTAGATGAGAGCTTGAGAGAATTCTGGGGTTTGTGTTTAGGAGAAGGAGCTGGGAAACTCAGGAAGAAAACTCATATTTAGTACCTACTATGTGCCAGGTGCTATATACTATATGTAGACACTCTTCGTTATCTTTTTTTGAGGTTTTATTTATTTAAATAATCTCTACACCTGACATGGGGCTCAAACTCACGGCCAGAGATCAAGAGTCACATGCTCCTCTGACTGAGTCAGCCAGGCACCCCTACGTTATCTTAATAATGCTTACAATAGTTGCATTTTATTTTTTAAATAGTTTTTTTAAATTTTTTCTTTAATCTTTATTTATTTTTGAGAGAGAGAGAGACAGCGTGTGAGCAGGGGAGGAGTAGAGAGAGAGGGAGACACAGAATCTGAAGCAGGCTCCAGGCTCCGAGCTGTCAGCACGGAGCCTGATGCGGGGCTTGAACTCACGAACAGTGAGATCATGACCTGAGCCGAAGTCGGACACTTAACCGACTGAGCCACCCAGGTGCCCCAGTAGTTGCATTTTAAATGCAGGAACAAGCAGCTCAGCCAGCTAAGTATCTTGATTTCACCTCAGGTCATGATCTTAGGGTTTGTGGGCTCAAGCCCGTCGTGGAGCCTGCTTGGGATCTCTCTCTTTGATCCCCTGCTTGGGATCTCAGTGCAGAGCCTGCGGGGTTCTCTCTTTCCCCCTCTTTCTCTGTCCCTCCCCCTCCATCTCAAAATAAATAAATAAACTTAAAAAAAACAATAAATGCAGGAACAGGCACAGAGAGGTAAGGTACTTTGCTGTGTTACACAGCAAGTCAACAGCAGAGTCGGGGTTGGTGCCCAGTGAGTCTGAACCCAAAGCCCCGGCTGACCAAGGTGGAGTCAGGAAGAGCAGGCACACATCATCCTTTTCTCTCTTCCTGATGACGAACCTGAACCTGGGTCTTAGACCAGCTCCCCCTCCGGTGGTGGGGCATTTCTGTCCCTTAGAAGCGAAAACCTTGCCCCTCGAGGTCTGTGTCCTGAGATAAGCTGCATGACTCACTGTGATGTGCCCTTACTTGAGACTGTTCTAGAAGACTTCCTTTGTACATGCCCCTGAGGACAGTAGTCTGATTGTCCTGTGACCTTGTGGTCCAGTTCACACTTGCACTTTAGGGTGTGTTTTTGAACACAGGATCATACACACATCTGCCGTGATAACACACAACCCTTGGTCCCCTCACACTGTGACCATCTCCAGTCTATTTCTCTGTTCTCTGCTGAGCGGAGAATCGCGTCGCTTGGTCTGTGATGTTGGGGTTTGATAGTCAGCTCTGAAGAGCTGAGTGAGGCAAATTTGCCTCCTGAGAGCATTAATCCAAGTAGCAAGTTATTAAGTTTGAAGACATACACATATAATTTACATTTCCAGAATCATAACACGCTGCCTCCACAGTCATCTGGTGATGGATAGTATCTGAGCCACGCCATCTGCTGGGTCAGATGGAGATTTCGCTATGATCTGACTCGCAAGCCCCAGGTCAAGTTTTACCAGCAAACGAGTGGTGACAAGTGTGGGAGGAGAGTGGTCTCATGACCCTGCTGCTTATGGTGGACTCTCCCTAGATCTCACTTTTTTTTTTTTTCTTTTTAGCCACAGCTCCTTGAACTCTTCGGTGACAGGCACAGTGCTGTCGGGCTCCTCTACCTAAAGAGAGAGTGGCATTATGATCTTCATTTGATAGGAGAGAAACAGATGAACAGAGAGGTTCGGGAACTTGTGTGGGGTGACACAACTAATGAGCAGTTGGTTCAGGAGACTGGCTGATTCTGGGGGTCGCCACGCAGGAGAGGGACATGGCTGACAGTCCCCAACTGGCACAGGCAGAGCATGCGGGTTGCTTTAAGTCAGGTGTCGCACAGGACTTACCACCGGCGGGCGGCACCTGCCAGATCAGACACACACAGCCACCGTCTCACTGGAGACCGTCTCCCCAGCCCTCAGGTCCCTTGGGAGGTCCCCTGCTGCCGATGACAGTGCTGAGGTGCAGTGTGCATCCTGCCACACCGGATGCTCCATCTGTCCTTCTGGTGTTTTCTTAAACCCTCGTGGTCCCTTCCAACTGGTAGGGAGCCTCAGAGCCCCCAGGCTCAAGATCTGGTTCAAGGACCTGGGAGCAACCTCAGCCAGCGCAGTCATGAGTACTCACTCCTTAAACGGGGCGTGCTGAGGGCGGGGCTCTGTCCCTGCATCTCTCTGCGGCCATGACTCATGACCGTCACGTGGGTGAATACAACCTTTTCTTCTAGAATGTAGCCACTAACCAGAAGACATTAAAGTTTAATACTGGGGCAGGACCTCAGCAATTAGTGAGTTTAGCCTGCTCGCGGCCAGTTGGCAAAACCGAGGCTCAGTGAGAGGAGACATAGCCCCCGACCACCCAGGACCAGCCAGCAAGCCAGTGGTGCAACGGGGACACGCCTGGGTCTCTGTTTCACAGCAGGAGCTCTTTCTAATTTCCTCTGCCCCCTAAGCTGCTTGCTGTGGAGGTTCACTGTGGCCAGAGAATCTGCTAGTTCTTTTGTGAGACGAATGGCCTGGTGCACCTGAGGTGGTGATGGCAGTGCATGTGGGGAGCAGGTGCACAGCTTAGCCGGGGAGCACTCATCAGCCAGCTTTCTTTAGGAATTCACTTCTCGGTTCAAAGCCACTCTATTTAAAAAAAACAACTTTTTTTGACATTTATGTATGTTTGAGAGACAGAGTGAGAGTGGAGGGGGAGGGGCAGAGAGAGAGGGAGACACAGAATCCCAAGCAGGCTCCAGTCTCCCAGCTGTCAGCACAGAGCCCGACGTGGGGCTCGAACCCACGAAACCGGGAGATCATGACCTGAACCGAAGCTGGGTGCCCAGCTGACTGAGCCACCCAGACGCTCCTTCAAAGCCACTCTTAAAAACAAGCAAGTGGTTGGTTGTAAAAATGGAGACAAAGAGGCCTTAAGAAGACAGAAACCAGCTTCTCAGACCATCCTCCACCCTCTTGCCTTCCCCGCATGACGCATTCAGGTTTTAGCTAAAAAGGGCAGTGGGTGGAGCTGTTCATGCAGCTTCCAATGGTCACTGCACCCAGACCATATTCCAAGAGCCTGTTCAGATGTCACGAGTGCTGTTTCAGGAATCTTGTTTTTGTTCGGTTTTACCAGAAAAAAATAAAGAAGGTAGCAGTGGAGGATGATACTCTTGTTCTCCAGGACCCACTGGAAGCCCACATTTACCCAAAAGGCCAGCATCAGAGGTTCTGGGATGGTCGAAGCTTGAGTGGCCATCAGATCTTCTGGCCCCACAGTCTTGTGATGGGGAAACTGAGGTTCATAGGGGAGGGGGCTTGCCCAGGGCTGGCCTCCTGGAACTTGGCTGTGTTTTTTGTATTTGTGCCCTCTCTGTCCCTTCCCATGTTGGGATCCCAGGGTCCCCTTTTGTAAACCACTGGAGGCAGGCAGCGCAGGAGACTCGGTGACCGCCCCCCAGGCCCTCCCCGGTGCCAGCTCTCTGTGGCATTCTCATCAAAGGCATTAACCTCCTCTCCGTTCTCAAGGTTGCTGCTTGCCTATTTATAGAACTGACCAAGAGAATTCCACTCTTGCCAGAGGTACAGAACACATATCGTGCTCCACGCCTCCCCCCTTCTCGTGTAAGTCCCTGGACAAAGCTTTTCTGCACCTGGTTTCCCTTCTCGATGCAGACGCTCCGGGAAGAGAGGCGAGCGGGAGCTCTGCCCCTTGCAGAGCTCCTACTGTGTGCAAAGGCTCCAGACCTCATGCACATGGTCTCATTGAATCCCCACGGACCCTGAGAAGTGGGTATTGTTCTTTCATGGCGCTGCTTGGAAAGAGGAGGCGCCGGCCCAAGGACTCATGACTAACAAGTGAGAGACAAATGGCTTCAATGCAGTTCTGCATCAGTCCACAGTTTCTGTTCCTTTCCCTTGCATTTCTGATTCTGGCCCAGTCGTCTACATCAGACGAGTGAGGTGGCCGCAGGACAGTGCCTGTGCATATTACGGTTTCTTCTGGGCCCACATATGCACTTTCTCACCCCGTCAAGTCAACCAGGCTTTTCTGAGGGCCTGCTGAGCGAAGCAGGCTGCAGGAGCCATGAGGATGTGCCCACTTGTTCTCTCTGGGCCTGGCACACGGTAGGCCCTCAGTCAATGCTTGTGGAGTGAATGGTGGGGCTCACAAGTGAATGGTAGGCCCAGCTTCACAGTGTGTCAGGGGAGGGAGCAGAGAAGAGGCAGGCCAGTTGGATCGGCCCCCAGCCAGCAGCGCCCTGGTGGAGGAGGGAGCCCTGGGCAGGGGAGAGGGGTCAGGAAGGCAAGGTGGCCTCAGAGGCTCCTGCTGAGGCAGCTCCTGCCCTGTGACCCTCCCCCCGCCACTGCTCCCCAGAAGCCTGCTTGCTCACCAGCCTCTCCATCCTGCCCCCTAGAATTTAACACAGGTTTTATCCTCCCAGCTGTTCTGTCAGGGGAGTCCCGGGGAATGCTAAAAGAGCACGAAATCTCTCCCTGCTCATCTTCTCAGAAATCTTTTTTAAAAGCAGCCTTTTGGACAGTTGCCATCCTCTCATTATGCCTCCACCAGGGACTGGCATTTAGCTGTGGAATTGAGGGACCTGGAACCTCCCGGCCTAACCTTCCTCCTCCAGCAGAGGCTGTCCTGCCAGGGCTCCCTGCTGTGCTGGAACGCTCTTTTCTTGGCCCCCTTTGTCTGTCCAGAGTACTGGGGAGTCTGCAGAATGCAGTACGGGGCCCATCCGGGCAAGCTTGGGGGGGTCAGAAAGCGAAGCACTCCGCTCCCCCTTTTTGGACTTTCTACCAAAAGCAACGTATCCTCATTCTGGAACTTGCAGGGAATATTGAGAAACGGGAAGGACAGAATAATAACTGCCCATAATCCTGCCGCCTAGAGAGACACACAGTTGGCATTTTGGCACCATTACTCCTGTGTGATTTTTATCTTAACGTAACTGAGGTCATATGGTAAGATACAATTTGTGTCCTTTCGGCCCCATCTCGCAGTACAACAGATCACATATCCACAGCATTACAAACTCTCTGTGATACTTTTAGAATGTGGTTATAATGCCAGCATGGGCTCCGTATGTTCAGGTTACTGTCAGTTTGCTCACACAGCCCCCCGGTTGCAGGGTTTGCTGTTAATCCGGGTGCTAAGTGACTGTCCCTGCATAAACGGCTTCATCTCAGCTCCAGGTGCGCTGTGAGAAAGGAGGACGGCCAGTCTCAGCTTCCACCCTGGACACAGAGTCCGGGCTCACCTCTCCATGTGGTGGTTCCATCCCCAGATCAGAAAATGTGGAATAAAGGTGGTATCCACACTCAAAACTAGTTGCTGTGGAAAAGGAGGCCCTTGCTAGCTATGTGGACAGGTGGTTTCCCTCTGTTTCTTCATCTGAGTAATGGGCCTCTCTCCCAAGAAGGTTGGATTCCATGAGGATTTCAGGAGATAAAAGCATGTGGGGCACAGAACAGGGTGTTTTGCACAGACAGGCTCTTTATAAATGTTTAGCTCTCATTATCCATAGTTTTATCTCTTGACTGTCTTGTCGGGGTCATTAAGACCACCGCCTGGGTTCCTTGAGGGCTCACACGTTCAGCGAATAGTTGTGCTTGTGGCTAAGATTTATTACAGCAAAAGGATACACAGCAAAATGAACACAGGGAGCAGGTGCAGGGGGCAAAGCCTGTAGGATACCAGGCACAAGCTTCTGAGTCTCCCTTCGCTGAAGGATGAGCACGGAATGAGCTGTGAAATGTTGTCTCCCCGGATGCTCTTAGAGACTCAGTGTCAGGGTTTTTATTGGGGTCTGGTCACGTAGGTCCCCTCTGCCTGGACCCACATTCCAGAACCCCCCTCTCTCCCCATAGTTTGCAAGTAGCCCAGGCATGGTGAGCCAGCCTTATCCATTAGGGAATAGGAGGAACACTCAGAATCCAGGTTCCCAGATGCCAGCCAAGCAGGGCTTCCTAAGGATGCAGTGTTCAGCCTGCTGTGTTAACTCTTCTGCACAGCTGTGCTGAGAGATCGTATTTCTTATGTTTGGACCACTTCAAGGCAGGGGTGGGACGGATGTCTCCATAGGACAAAAACTGAGAGCTAGAGAAAAAAAAAAGGGGTCTCGGGGGTTGGCCTCCTCCTCCATGCATGGGGTCCTGAGAGAAGTAAGTTCTGGGTGTGGGAAGGGTAGGCCCTCACTGCCCCCCTTCCTGCTGACTCACATCTCTCTCTCTCTCTCTCTCTTTCTCTCTCTCTAGGCTCTGAAGGGCTCCAAGAAGCTGGTGCTGTCTGTGTACTCAGCGGGGCGCATCCCTGGGGGCTATGTCACCAACCACATCTATACCTGGGTGGACCCCCAGGGCCGCAGCATCTCCCCGCCCTCAGGCCTGCCCCAGACCCACAGCAGCACCCTGAGGCAGTGCGAGGGTGACTCGAGGAGCACCCTGAACCTCCTGCAAGGCGGGGATGAGAAAAAGGTGAGCTGCCCGGTGATGGCCCCGGCAAGTCGGCTGGGCATGGAGGGCCGGTGGGGGAGGCTGGCCCCCTCGAAACCCCGTTCTCCTGACCAGACCCAGAACAGGGAAGCTTCTTGGAGGCTGGACACAGGAGCTTGGTTCTCTCGAGTCTCTGTCCTGCTCTCAAGCCCCCTGAAGGGTTTCATCGTGTTTTCTTCTCTTTTTGACCCGTGCAGTGTATATTCTGATGCAGGCTAAGATCCTGCAACCAAGGAGCCCAAAGACTGTGACTTAAATGGGATCCTTTATTTCTCCCTGACACAGAACAGAGGGGACAGTCTGGCCGGGTGCCACAGCTCTGCTCCACATCTTATTCCGGGACCCAGATTCCCTCCATCGTCACCCTCTGAGGGCTTGGCCCTTCTGATGGTTGCAGCTGCCCCACCCTAGCCCCTGGAGTGGAAACGGGAGGAGAGACAGCTCAGACAGTTTCAGTTAGACACAGTTTAACTTCTCAGTGGTCCAGACCCAGGCGCATGGGCACAGGCAGCTGCCAGGACTCTAGGCTCCGCAGGACGCCTTTTGCAGCTGTGGGTCTTGGGTTGTAAAGAACAGAAGCTGGTGCTGGTCACCTTGTACAGAGCGAGTATTTACTGGAAGGATGTGGGCAGGGACTCAGGGTGTAGCCTCCCGGAGGGAAGGGATTCCCACTAGGTCAGTGCTCTGCCTCCTTCCCCTGCAGATGAGTAGCCCGGGGAGGGAGCGCCTGATTGGCTGCTGGGGAGGGCGGGGCACTTTGACTGACAGGACCACCAAGACTATGGCAGGTGGTGGCAGGATGGTTGCCCAGAAGAAGGGGAGCAGGGGCATCAACAGAGGCCCCCTTCCAAAGCCCTCCTTCTCCCACATCTTAACTGTTTAAAAAAAAAAAAAAGACGGAGAGATGATTCCTCTAAGTTCTTAAACTTTGTTCTGGATGCTATTTGCGTTGCACCCCATGGTTGCTCCTGAGACCAAGAATGTAACTCCTGCAGGCAGCTCGCCCCATGTTTTAGGACCTCGACCCTAACAGCCCGGAGGCCACGTGCCTTGAGGCTCCAGGCCAAGCAAGGCCTTCCATCTGGAGACTCTTTTTCTCAGCTCTGCTTTTCTGACCATAAGAGCACAGCGTTCACTTAGCAGGTTTTGTGTTCTTTGTGCAAACATCAGTATGCAGGCTGTGGCAGAGGGGGCCGCGACTGCTGTGCTGGGTGATGAGTGGCAGGGTGGCCAGATGGTAGGTGCCTCCTCCAGAGCCACCTGGCCTTCTGCGTGGTGGCCAGCGCGGGTGGGCACGAGTGGGCTCGGACCCCTCCCCACCAGGGGATCCCTGTTGCTCGGCAGCAGTCTTGAGAAAGCAAGGCTGCCTGTGGCCTTGAGTCATTTTCACGGCCGGCTTTCCAGCGTTGGCCAGAGAACTTGCTTTATCTTCCCCTTGAGCCTTTCCCTGCGTGGGGCCTAGCGCCGATGGGTGCTGGGTTCTGTGCTTACAGCATCCTGGTGAATCCTCACGGCTGCCCTGCCCTGCAGGGTGGCTGTCCTTATCCACATTTCAAAGCTGAGGAATCCAAGAGAGACTCAGAGGGTACTGTGGCAACTAGAACCCATTCCACGGGTCGCCCCATACTTAGTGAGCACCTGTGGTGTGCTTGATGCTGTTATGGGAGGGAGGAATAGAGAGAGGGACAAGAGAGGTGAGACCCTGCTCTGGGGAAGCTTCCAGTGAGTTTGGAGTTCATGGGAGGAGTGAGACAATGATCCAGAAAGGAGCATAAGTGAATAAGATCATTACGATGGTGAAGAATGATGGAAGAGAGTAAAATCAGGAGAGAGGAGTAGAGAGTGAAGGAGAGGGAGGCACTGCTTCAGATGTGGTGGTCAGGGAGTACCTCTCTGAGGAGATGATTCTGAGCTGAGACCTGTGGGGGGAAGAAAGAGCTGCCATGTACTCTGGGGGCTGAAAATCCCAGGTAGCAAGGACAGCGTGTGCAAAGGCCCTGAGATGGAAACCAGCCCACGTCCTCAAGGCTTAGCAAGAAGGGTGCTTAGCAAGAGGGCCCTGTCACTGGAATTGAGCAGGTAGGAGGGCTGGGAGGAGATGAGGTACCCCCTAGGAGTCTTAGAATAACTTACATAGGAATGTGGAAGGCAGAGACTTAGAGAATTGTGCTCCAGGGATTCAGAGGCCTCAGGAGGCAGGAAATACCCTGGACCACAGCAGAGTGGCCTTCACAGACCCTGCGGCTCCAGATAAGCTTCCATGCTCCCTTCTGTTCTTCTTCTTGCCGATGTAGCATGGAAATCCCCATTTCCTGTTGAGAGGGATGTGGGGAAATCTCTCTGCGGCCCGCACTTCTGTTCCCTGTGCCTGGACTTTGGCCGGCTCTGACTCTCTTCTCTCCGCTGTCCTGGTCTCTACTCCAAATCACCGTGACCAGACTCCTAGACTTCCCATGCCAAACTTCAAAACTCCTCACCCCCAGCCCCAGGAGACACACGCCTTCCAGGGTAACAAGTTCCCAGTGCAGTAGTGATGGGAAAAATCCCACATGTTGCAAAATTACTTGTGAAAGCCACCTAAGCTGCCCTCCAAAGGTGGCTGTGGCGTTGCAGCCTTTCCAAGTAACGCTGTGCTCCACGCTGAAGCGTGAGAGCCGAGCCGTCCGGAGAGGCTGAGGGAAGGAACAGAAGGGAAGAAAATACGTAACTCTCTGGGAATCAGACCCATCTGCTCTCACGTTACTGTCGTGTCCTCAGAGGTGAATAGGGGCAGGGGGCAGGGGGCGGACAGCATTGCTATTGTTCTAGGCTCCCGTTCTGGAATACCCTAGCCTCCACAGCTCTAATAAACCAGAACACATTTGTTGTGGGGGGTTAAATGGGTTAGCGTGAGTGTGACAGGGAGGGTGAGACACTGGAGTCAGGCCGCCTGGATTCAAATCCTGGCCCCGCAGCTTGCCAGCTGTGTGACCTTGGGCAAGTTACGTAAGCGCTCTGAGCTATTGTTTCCATTGGAAACAATGGTAGGGGCTACTTTCCCCACCACTGTGTAAACTCCGTGGCAGTAAGGACCTTGGTTCCACGCCCTGGCACACTCGTAGGGCCTGGATCAGTGCCTGGCACAGTGTAGGTGCTCGGTGTTTATTATATGAACGAGTGAATTAAAACGAAAACACCTTGCCAGCCGCCGGGTGCATGGTAGACTGAAGGTCAGTAATGTTTGCTGGGTTTGAATCCTGTGGGATCAGACCTTGGCACGCCGTTCTCAGCAAAGTTACAGGGGAGGGTGTGGCCACCTGCTTCCCAAGTTGCTATTTTTGTTGCGATCTGAAGAGCTGCCTCTGGCGTGTGCCCTTGGGGGCTGGTGCCCAACCCATCAGTCCCCAGGGAGAAAAGGCACGTTCTTTGTCTCTGTCACCTCTCCTTCACCCACAGGGGAGGTGACACTCATCCGAGCTCAGCAGCCCTCCAGGCCTTACACTTTGGAGTTCTTTCCCGGTTAGCTGAACCCCACTTGAAAACTGGAAAATGGTTTAGGGGCAGGGCGTAAAGCCACAGTTCTCCGAAGTGTTGCTGGAGCACATGGTAATCATATTTCTAATGCTTTGCAGAACTACCGTACCGTTATCCACAGTGGCTGTACCAGTTTACGTTCCTGCCAACAGTACATGAGGGTTCCAGTTTCTCCACATCCTTACCCACACTTGTTATTTTCTGTTTTTGGGGGTTTTTTGTGTTTTGTTTTGTTTTTGGTAGGAGCCACCCTAATGGGTGTGAGGTGATAGGAGTTTTTTTCCTGAGCAGTCTTCTTCATGGTGGACCTTTGTGCCTCAGCAGAGCAATGACGTGCCCAACATCACGCAGCTGGGAGTGGTTGGTGTTCAGGGGCAGGGCCAGATCTGTCTCCTTCCGAGCCCTCTGTCCTAATGTTGCCCTGTGCCATGTCCCCAGTGTGAGCAGCCCAGAGGAGGCAAGCTGAGGTGCCTCAATGGCACATTGCCCAAGGTCTCATGGGATATGCTCTGTAAAAGGGATAGGGAGAGCGCTGTGGTGTGCAGAGGAGGGAGATCCTGCCAGCCAGAGATTTGGGAAGGCTTCCTGGAGGAGGTAACGTTTGAAGTTTGGCTACATAGCAATGGAAGGAACAGTGGTCCAGGCAGAGGGAAGGGTGTGACAGTGGGAAGGAGGGCAGAGAGAAAAAGATGGGTCTTGGGACCCCCTCCCCACCACTGGTGTCCTGTGTGAGTTACGCTTGGGGAACAGCAGGGCTGGGATGACAGACTAGGATCGCCTGTGCACCCTAGGGGACATTTTTCTGCAGGCAGCAGGGGAGGGATGGTCAAAGTGATCCCATGTGTGCTAGGACCTTTATGAGATGGCGAAGGAAAGGGGGTGCTAAGCTCATCTTCAAAGTAGGGGGTGGGACTGGTCGAAGTAAAAAGAAAACATAAGGAGCCCCTGGAGCCAAAAGTGACGTTTCCAGTTTTAGTCAAGATGAACTTCCAAGGGGGAAAATAAACCTTGGGGGAAGGTTAGTGGTCCGATGGCCTTCTCTGTGTGTGGATGTTCACAGTGGGGTCGTTTATGAGTTGGACGCAGGGGATGAGCTCATTCCTTCAAACGGCTTGAAGCGGAGGACGGTTTGAGAGTGCTCACGGGGCTGGGATGTCGCAGGAGAGAGGAAGCGGGAGCGGGTGGCTTACCAGCCGTGTCTGGGGCACACGGGATGAGCACAGTGTTCCCAGGTCCTGCTCTGAGGCAGGTGTCCCCCCACCTACCTGCCCTTGAGTCTGAGCTTCAGGGCACAACGAACTGTTCTTGGGTTCTCAGTTTGAAGGGGCAGTCGCTCCGGGAGGGCTCATGCGGGAACACCCCACGGAAACAGGAGCAGGGCTTTCAGAGGGAGTCTCTTTCTCCTGCTTCTGCTGTTTCCACAGGCCACACGTACGTTCTGTCACCACCTTTTCTTGGACAAGGGTTATCAGTTGGGTGATGGACATCAGAACCAGCGCGAGGGAACCCCAACATCCCAGCGGTTTTCCTCCGCACTGGCATTTTCCGATTTCGATGAGGTTTCGTAGAATCATCTGCCTCTTTTACAGAGAGAGAACACAAGAAGGCGAGGGGCAGAGAGAGAGAGAGAGACAGAATCCCAAGCAGGCACTGCACCCTCAGCACAGAGCCCGATGAGGGGTTTGAACTCATGAACCGCAAGATCATGATCTGAGCAGAGATCAAGAGTCGGACGCTTGGGGAGCCTGGGTGGCTCAGTCAGTGTCCGACCTCGGCTCAGGTCATGATCTCACGGCTTGCGAGTTCACGCCCCGCGTCGGGCTCTGTGCTGACAGCTCCGAGCCTGGAGCCTGCTTCGGATTCTGTGTCTCCCTCTCTCTCTGCCCCTCTCTGCTCATGTTCTCTCTCTCTCTCTCAAAAATAAATAAAGTTAAAAAAAAAGAAAGAGTTGGATGCTTAACCAGCTGAGCCACCCAGGTGCCCCAAATCATTTGACTCTTAAGCTAAAATCTGTCTTTGCAGCTGGTACCAATATTCCCATTTTCCAGATGGAAGAATGGAGGTGCAGAAAGGCTGAATGTGTTGCTGCAGGTCACACAGCCTGCGAGGGGTAGGGCCGCATTGTTCTCAGATCCTGAGTCCTGTCCTGGCGGGCACCTCCTGGTGCCTGATGGGGAAGAGTTCCCCTGCCTCCGCTGCTGTCCTCTGCTGTCCTCTGGCTCCACCTCTTCAGGGCTGGCCTGCACACGGCCTCAGCCGAGGCCCCCTCCGGCTTCTCCCCGCACCAGCAGCCTTGGTCAGCACCTGGGATTCATTCAGGGGAATGATGGGGGCAGAAGCAGCCAATGGTAAGGTTCAAGTGTCACCCTCCCAGGTCGTTTGCCCCTGAGCAAATGGGCAAGTCCCGTTCCACTGTGGTGCCTTCTTCATCCCTCAGCTGCCACGCCGTGCCAAGCCATCAGACCAGGTAGCAGCTCTCCAGACTCACTTCAGCAGCCACAGAGACAGGACGCAATCTGCCCCTTGACTCAGGCCGGGACCTAACCTGGTGCAGGGTGAGCAGGGCCTTTGGGCCTGGGGTTTCTGAACTTCCTGATTGTGTGACCTTAGACAAGTCACTTCACCTTGGGTTGGTCACCGAAGCCTCCCTGTCCACAAGATTGGGGACAGTCCCGGCGGGCACGAGGGACTGTTCAGGGATCAGTAATCGTGTGCGTAAGCGTAGAGCACAGCAGTGCCTGAAGCGTGGTCATTAATTCCAGTAACCACCATCGTTTATCGAATGCCAGCGAGATGCAGGCGACCTTTCATATCTCTTCATCCTGAAACGTTTATTGAATACCTACAGTGGGCCAAAAACCGTTTTGAGTATTGGGAATACAGCAGTCGGCAGCCAAGGACGACCTCCTTCCAAAGCTTATTATGTTCACGGCGTGTGTGTGTTAAAATAAGTGATGTGTAGTGTATAGTAAATGGGATAAGCAAGAAAAGGGCATGGGGGACACTGATGAGTGGGGTGATTCTAGAGAGGGGCAGGGAAGGCCTCACTGAGGAGATGACGTAAGATCTGAAGTCCATGAAGGAGTGGTTGTCTGGGCCGAATGTCCAGGCTATGGGATGCCTCAGGTGTAGGGCTCGGTGGCTCCAGGTGTGGTTTGCTGGTGAGTCTGTCCTTCTTCTGGCTGGCTTTTGTCTCAGGCTCGTTGCTTCACAGCTGCAGAATGGCAGCTGCTGCTCCTGCCATCGCATCCTCTCACGGCTGCATCCAAAGCAGAGTGGAAGTAGGGCGGGCAGGCAGAAGGCCCTTCTCTTCCTGTGCCTATGCCTCTCTCTTCTCTGGGGGAAGAATTGCTCCCAGCATCCACCAGCAGACGTCCTTCATCGTGTCCGTTGGCCAGAAGTGGCCCAGACTACCCATGTCCCTGAAAGAGAGGAACCAGGTTGGCCTGGACTGACTTCATCTCTCAGCGCTGCTCTGTTCCTTTCTGGGTAGGGCCGGGGTTCAAGGGCAAGGAGGGGAGCAGTGCCTGCTCCAGGTAGGTTGTACGAGTCTCAATTTACTGATGGGGAAACTGAAAATCACAGAAGAATTGGGCCTTGCCCCACGGTTTCCCAGGAGTAAAGGGCAAAATCAGGATTTGAATTCAAGCCTGTGGAAGGCAGCGCAGCCTGCTGGTTAAATGCCTGGGCGGGCCAGCTGCCGACCGTGTGGCCTTGGCCACATCATTTTACCTCTCCAGCCTCAGTTTCCTCATCAGGAAAATGGGGGAAACCACAGAGGAAGAGAGAGGATTAAATGGGATAATGCATCCAGTGCCTGGATTTAGGAAATACACCATACACTAAGTGACCAATTAATTTCATGAGTTATTATTCATCTCGTCAGTGGGAATGAATGCATGCTTTTCTCTGTGCTGGGCTGCTTCTCACAGCTCAGTGTCCTTTCCCATAAGTGATTTGTTTTTCCCCCTCTCAAATGCTGGTTGAATTCTAGCAAGTGATTGAGGCAGATTACCCTGTGGTTGATAGGACTGTTATTACAGTTCTGTGATAAAGACTCCGTTTTATTCCCACTTGAAGAAGGATTTATGGGGAGGTGGCAGAGAGGCAAGGAGGTTTGTGTTCATCCTCAGCGTGCAGAGGGGGCAGCTGCAGACAACCGTTGCTGTCTGGGTGTCACGGGGCTCCTCTTGACTCTCTCCTCCCAGAATCTTCAGGTCTTGGAGCTGGAGAGCCCGGGTGGGGGAGGGGAGCTACGGACTGCAGGCCACCGCATGAGCTGGGCTGGAGCCTTGGTGTGGAGACCCCAGGCCCTGCAGTCAGAGCACAGAGGAAGGGGTCCACTCTGCGGGCAGGGTAGGGGGTCCGGATGAGAACTGCCCACTCTGTGCCCAGCCTGTCTCACTGGCCTCCCCCAGGTCTGAGCCCCCTGCCTCTCCCACTCCACCGCTGTCTCAAGGTGCACACCCTCTCCTGAAGGATCTCCAGGAAGTGGCCCCCTCTGCGGGCCAGTAGTCTTCCTAAAACCGGAATGAGTCTGAGCCCATCTCTCTCCTGGTCTAAAGGCCAGGCTTCTCGGCCTGGATCATGGTCCCCCACTGGCTACTGCTGTCCCTTTCCTTCCTTCCCTGCAATGCTTCAGCCAAGCAACCCTGCGGGACTCCTGGGGGGCCCGGCTCTGTCCAGATTCTGAGCTTTTGACACATTCCTGCCTCCTGCCCCCAGAATACGTCCCCTTTCCCAGAATGACCCTCTAAGGCCTTCGGGGCTCAGGGGTCGTATTTCTGAGACCCTCTGCCTGAGGTCAGGCTTCCCAGAATGGACTCTGAGACCGAGATATCCCTGATGAGGTTTCTAGATGTGTGCCTGTGGTACACAGAATGATGACCCAAGACACCCACTGCCTCTTCCCTGGAGCCTAGGAAGACGTCACCTTTCATGTCCATCACATGCAGATGTGATGAAGTTAAGGCTCTCATGACAGGGTAGACTCTCCTGTGTTCCCTGGGTGGGCACAGTGCAGTCACAAGGACCCTCAGAACAAGGAGGCAGGAGAGTCAGAGTCAGAGAAAAGGTGGCGTCCCGCCGGGAGCAGAGAGAGGTGGGAAGGTTCTACCCTGCTGGCTTTGAAGATGGAGGAAGGGGCCATGAACCCAAGAAGGCAGGTGGTCTCTGGAGGCTGGAGAAGGCAAGGAAACGGGTTCTCCCTAAGAACCTCTAGAAGGAATGCAGTCCTGTCGACTCACTTTAGACTTCTGACCTCCAGAGCTTCTAGGATAATGAATCTGTGCTGTTCCAGGCCACTAAGTGTGTGGTCGTTTATCACAGCAGCAGTCCCCTGCCCTGGGCTTGACTGATGCTGGCGACTGTGCTGGGCTGACGCCTCGGCCGGTCCCGCGGGAGCACTGGGGCTGCGCTGGCTTTGTCACGAAGGGAGGCTGGGCTCTGACTCTTTCGCCTGCCCCCTTCTCCCGGTCCCCGCACGCACGGAAGCTGCTCCAGGGGGAGGCCGTTCCTGGCAGGGGCTCAGCTGTGAGCCACCAGCAGCCAGCACTCCCAGCACTTGCGGACGGGGACCCGGTGAGCTCGTCCTGTGGTCCCGCGCCCATGGCGAGGCCTGGCTCAGACTTGGGGCTGGGTGAGCGAGTGCACACCGGGGAGCCTGTCCCAGCCTCGGCTGCAGCCCACCCGTCACCTCTGGGAGGGCGCCTCTGCGTTTCTCCCGGGGCACGGCTGTGCCAGCTAGCCCCACGGCTTGCTGGACGGAGCGGGCCACTCTGGAGGTAAGAACAACAGCCAGGGTTGCCTGACTGCCTCCGCGGTGCCAGGCACGAGTCTGAACGCTCCAGGTTTGCGGACCCACGCGTCCCCGGCAAGAATCCAAGTGACGCGGGTGCGGCTGCTGGAGGCAGTTTTGTAGATGAGAGAGCTGAGGCTCAGAGAGGTGGAATCACTTGTGTGGAGTGACAAACACCTAGCAAGCGTCACTGCCGGGATTAGGCTTCAGCGGTCCGGAGCCTGCCCCCGTACCCAGCACACTGTCACCTCCCAGACGCACAGTCCTGTGTGTGAGAGCAGACTGAGCGGGCCGTGAACCCACGTCACCTGAGAGCTCTCCCAGCCATGGAGCGGTCCTGGGGCAGGAGGGGGCAGATCACAAGGGCTGGGTTGTTATTCCTAAGCCCGTCCTCAGAGCCTGCTGTTTCTGGAACATCCATCTCTCTGACGTTTCTGGGTGACTGTTCCCAGGTGCCCCCTGAGAGCTCCGAGGGCCTCACAGATGCTGTCCTTTCTAATGGGGTCTTCCTGCCTGAGGAGGAAACCGGGAGCCACTGTGGCCCGAGGGGGGCCGGGGCCACCCCCCAGAGTGTGCAGTCCTAGAGCCAAACTCCGTAGAAGCATTCCATCTGGGGGGCTGTCTCCTGACAACTCTCTGCCAGCCTATAGGAGTCTGCTGTGGCTGTGTGCCCCTGTCTGGTTTTGTCGTGTGCAAAATGGAGCCAACAGCGGCTGCCGCTTACCAAGCATTCACTCCGGGCCAGAAACTAGCTTACATTTGTCTCTTAATTTGATCCTTTCCATAGTGACTTTATAAGGCTATTTTCACCCTCCTTTGATGGGTGAGGAGGCTGAGGACACACAGAAAGATTAAGTAACTTGCCCAGGGTCACACAGCGGCTCCAGCCTCATTGGGCAGTTTGGACTTGAGTCTGTCCTCTTTGCCACCTCCACCCAGGGTGGTTGAAGAATTAAGTGAGATAATATACGTGAAAGGCTTCAGATGACTGGCACAAAGCCCTTGGTAATTCTTAGGTGAATAACTTTTCAGAAATTGAAAGCTGGTTGGATGGCTTCCCTAACTCCATGACATTTGCCCTCTCCTGATGCCAACAGGTGCCCACGCTGTTCTGTGGGCAGTCACACTGTGTTCTTTTTGGGTCCCTTACATGTCCCTGGGTCTTGTTGAGGGGTATTTTCTGTTCTTTTGGGGCAGTTCCAGCTATTCTGGTGCCTCTTCCCTTTTCTATAAATTCCTCTCTCATGCTCAAGGCACATTTAACCTGAATCGGCCCCCAGCCTCCCTTGCCTGACCTCCTAGCCCCCTAGCTATCCCCCTGCACTCCCTGCCTTGGCCACAGTGACTCACTTCCACCCTCCTATCCTAAGCAAAGTGTGCTTCCCTGCTTCTCACCTGTAACCCTGGAAAGCCCCTCTTGCCCCTGCCCAGCCCCTGCTTGGTTGACTCCTGCTCACCCTCCAGTCTCATCAAGAAGATGTCACCTCCAGGAAGCCCCCTGACCACCACCCTCGCCCCCAGTCAGGACCTTGCACCTTCTCTGCATACTCGTGGCCCCATGAGCCGCCCCATCACGCCTGCTCACGCTGTTCTGTGAAGGTCTGTTTACTGGTCTGTGTGCCCCTCTGGTGAGACCTTCAGGAGCAGGACTATGTCTGGGTTGTCCCTTGGTCCCCTGGCCCAGCATGGGCTATGCCTGCCCTCAGCCAGTGCTCCCTGTGTTTGTAGAAGGAAGGGCAGCTGAGGTGATAATGTTGTGACCCGCTGGTGTGGGTGGCAGTGCAGGAGACCCCTGAGGAAGCAGGAGACCCCTGGGAGGGCAGGAGACCCGTGGTTGGTGGGAGACTTCCAGGGAGGAGGCAGCGGGTCCTTGGGTGGCAGAGTGGACTTAGCCTTGAACCTAAGGAAGATGGGAGGTGAGGGAGCCTGGGGCCAGAGCAGGCTCTCCCTGGCTGAAGGGGGTGCTGAGGGGCAGCCGGGGGTGTGCGTGGCCCCCACTGTGTGAAGCACACATGAAAACCTGAAATGTAGAGGTTCTCTAGGATGTTAGCATCAGGGGTCACCTCCTTCAACGCCTTCCTTTCACTGCACTTACAACTGTGACCCCGGGAGGGAGAGGGACTTCCCCAAGGTCACTCAGCAAGTTGGAGGCTGAACTGGGGCAGGGGATCTGGAATGTTCCTGGCCTGAATCGGTGTGCCCTTCAGGGTATGTCAGGGCCTCCGTAGACTGCGATGCCCCGCCCCCCCCCTTCCCCGGAAGTTCCTGTTACCTCCAGGCCCTCCAATGCTATCTTCTGTCCCTCCCACAGGTGAACCTGGTGCTGGGGGATGGCCGGTCCCTGGGCCTCACCATCCGAGGGGGAGCTGAGTACGGCCTGGGCATTTATGTCACCGGCGTGGACCCGGGCTCAGAAGCAGAAAGCAGCGGACTCAAGGTGAGCAGCCCGACTCCCAGAGGAGGGGGTGGGCACCAGGGCCGCATGCGTGGGGTGAGGGTGAAGGAGCCACGTGTGGAGCTCCGTGCGGCTGATTTCGGTCAGACCTCCAGTGAGGCCGTGGGCACCCCACCTTGAGGACTGGTCCCGGCCAGGAGTCCCCCTGGCTGCATGCCTCCAGTTGGCAGCTCAGAGCAAAGCAACAGGGCCCACCCCCCAGCCTCCCGAGCTGGTTTCCTAGCTGTCCTCGGAGCAGTGCAGCCTCCCATGCGGTGGCGGGCAGCGGGCCAGCCGAGCTCTTCGTGGCTGCTGCTTTGCAAACATTGTCAATGGCTGCGGTGGCCCCGACTTCAGTTTCGTTCTGGAGCATTGACAGGGAAGAGAGGAGAAAGCGGGAGCTGGGTTAGGGTTGCACCGAGCAGCTCCCGGTTGGCGTTCCATCAGGGCAACCAGCAATTATTGAAATCATATCGTTCGTTCTCATTTTAAAGAACGCTAACTGTGTGCCCGGTGCTGCTCATTGGCTTCACACACGTCTCATTGAACCCTCAGGCTGCCCCTTGGGGTAGGTGGCTCTTACCCACATTTTCCAGTCAGGGAGGTGGACATGGAGAGAAGGTGAAACAGACTTCCCAAGGTCACGCAGCTGACAGGTTGCAGAGCAGGACTGAGCCCAGGCCGTCTTTGTTCCACAGCCCATGCTCCCAGCCATTGCACTATACCACCTTGCTGCCAGAACTTGCTCAGAGCACTGGGGGGCTGTGACACTGAGTGAGGCAGAGGCGAGGACCCTGGGCCCAGAAGACAGATGGCCTAATGAATGGGCTAAGTCCTGATGCCGGCCGGGGAAGCCAAGGCAGCAGCGACGGGAGCAGTAGCTGTGGGCATGGGTGGCATTTGAGCCAGCCTTGCAGAATGCGACAGGTTGGAGGTAGAGGGGCTGGGGAAGGAGGAGGCGTCACTGAGACCATGGGCAACTAGATGGCTGGGGAACGAAGCACAAGACGAGATGGTGTCTTTCTAGCAAAGGGCCTTGAATGCCCCACTAACTTGTGGGAACCCGATTCTCTATGCAGATGCGAAGAAAAGGTCAGGAAGGGTCATGGCAGATCAGAGTGGCGGTCAGCAGAGACACCCCCCCACCCCCGCCCCGTGCCGTGTAGTGGTGGGAGGACTGGAGTGGGCGAGAGGAGACATCTGTCAGCTTCTTTTAGGACATAGGATTTAATCGGAAGAGCTCTGGGCTTGGAGCCTGGAAGATTGGGTTCGAATCCCAACTTCACTGTTTTTGCTCTAATAGCTGTGTGACCTTGGACAGTTCCTCCGTGTGTCTGTGCTTCCCTGCCTTTTCCCAGATAAGCATAATAGAGAACACCACTGTCTGAGGGTCGTTGAAAAGATGAGAAGAGAAAGCTGATAATAATGGTAATAATAACGTCACTAAGTGTCTCTGTTATGGGCTGAATGCTTGTGTCCCCACATTCATATGTGAGTCCCTGACCCCCATCATGATGGGGTTAGGAGGTGGGGCCTCGGAGAGGTGACAAGGTCATGAAAAGGAGTAGTATCCTTATAAAATGGACCCCACAAGTGGGGACACAAGAAGTGGGCTATCTGCAAGCCGGAAGAGGGTCCCCAGCAGAACCCGACCATGCTGGCACCTGACCCCAGACTTTGGGCTCCCAGAACTCTGAGAAATACATGTCCACCGTTTGTAAGTCACCCAGTCTAGGGCGCTTTGTTTTAGCAGCTGGGACAGCCTGACACAGCCTGCTGTTTCTCTGGCTCTTTATGCACTGCACCCTTGTGGAAACGTGTTCCTCAGTTAGCCCATTTTACAGGCACAGCAGCTGAGACTCAGAGCGTCACACAGCCAGTGGGAGGCAAAGCTGGGACTCCCATGCGATAGTTGGGGTTCTGGTTCTGGAACTGTGCTCGTAACCAGGCCAGTCGGGCAGGTGATAGAGGCCCCACAAGTGCTGGCTGGGTCTCGTTGATTCTGCAAGGCCCTGGGTCTGAGCCCGTGCTGTGTTCTCAGGGAAAAATGGCACCTTGATGGGATCTCCAAGAGGAAACAATCTCACAGTAGTCTGTGCGCACGTTTTGTTTAAGAAGTTTGTTATTTTGGAATAATTTTAGATTTACTGAGAAGTTATAAAGGGATTTCCCATCCTTCGTTCATCCAGCTTCCTCTAACGTCAGCGTCTCCTGCAACCACGGTACATTTGTCAAGGCTCAGAAGCTGACATGGGTACGGTACGTTTCCACAAACAAACCACACACTTTATTTGGAGTCACCAGTTTTTCCACTAATGTGGTTCACTTGAGCGTTATGCATTGCATTTGGCTTGTATGCAGTTTTAATTCCATTTATTCCTCCCCCCCCCCCCCGCAACCACCACCAAATTTCAAAAAAGATTAATGGCAGTTTCTAAGCATGGAATACAGTTTTTGTTTTTGTTTTTTTTAAATAAATGAGTGAGGAAATTGGGGAGAAGAAAAATGAGGGCTGAGAGAAAGGGATGAAGACAGAGCAAGGGTCTTTTCTAGAATACTTGCTAGAGGCAAGACGCAGATTTGGTTAGAGCTTCCTGGCAGCCAGTGCAAAGAGCGAAGCAGGTCAGTGACGTCTGTGAGATGAAAACAGAGCAACTGTGCTTTAGAAGCCTGGCTGTTCCTCTTCCTGGGGCCTGAGCGCAGTTTCCCTCTGGTGTCTCTTGGAGAGAATGCCGTGTGATGATGTAAGCGGTGTCCTCAGTGACAGGAAATGTATGAGCAGATTCCACCCTTGGTGGCGGATGCATTCTGATGACATCCATGTTAAAAGAAAGCGGAGAGGGGCGCCTGGGTGGCGCAGTTGGTTAAGCGTCCGACTTCAGCCAGGTCACGATCTCGCGGTCCGTGAGTTCGAGCCCCGCGTCAGGCTCTGGGCTGATGGCTCAGAGGCTGGAGCCTGTTTCCGATTCTGTGTCTCCCTCTCTCTCTGCCCCTCCCCCGTTCATGCTCTGTCTCTCTCTGTCCCAAAAATAAATAAAAAGAAAAAAAAAACGTTGAAAAAAGAAAGTGGAGAGAGCGTGAAAGATGATGTGTTAGGGTCCAGCCTGAGAGCACTGAGCACATTTTCTCTCTGTGTCTCTGTGACTCTGTCTCTGCATCTGTCTCTCTCATTACTGACAGATGGTCGCTTTTATTATCATGTCTACTTACTGAGGAGTCACCGTGTCAGGAACTGTGCCAGATGCTTCACGGTGTTACGTGATTTTTATGACAACGTGTGAGGAGGGAATATTCTCATCCCTATTTTGCAGGTGGCAGATCCGGGAACAGTGTTAAGCAACGTGCCCAAGGCCACCCAGCTAAGAGGGGCTAGGTTTGCACCCCCAGCGGCACACGCTACCTTCTTAACCGCTACTCTCCACCGCCTCCTGGTGGTGATAGGTGTCATCGTCTCCAGCTTACAGCTGAAGAGGTGAAGGCTCACGGAGTTTAGGGTCCAATTCATTCTAATGTCAGAGCTGGGATTTGAACCCAGGCCTGACAGAGCCTTGTGCAGGGGGGGACAGGAGCCCTAGGACCTGCCGCTGACCAGCTGTGTGAGGGTAGGGGTGTCCTTCCGCTCTCTGGGCCTGTCTCCGTGCTTGGACAGTGAGGAGTTGAATAGTCAGGCTAGATGATTCGGGAGGCTTTCTCCTAGATTCGCACCTTTTTTTCCCGCCTGAGACTGCCCAAACACCAGGAACCACACTGGCAGATCCCCCTTTTATGTGGAAGGAAGGGGAGAAGGAAGGCGGGGAGGGGACATCACATAGAGGTAGTGGCTGTCCATTCTGCTTCTCCTTCCCTTCCTTCCATTTAATCCGCAAATATCTACTGAGGACTCCTGTGTACCAGACACTGGGCTCGCCCTGGGGCTTCTGAGCTGGGCAAGACAGAGTCTCTGACCTCCAGGAGCTTTCTTTCTAGTGGGAAAATGGGGCCGGGTGGGGAGGCGGAATTACCCAATTGTTCGTTTAATCAAACAATCAGGGTAAACAGCAAGATGGCAAAGCCCATGGCACCGGGTGGGTGTATGACAGGGGAGACCAGCTCTCATCTTGGATATCTGGGAGGGCTTCCTGGAGAAAGAAACATTTCTGTTGAACTTCAAAACAAGAGGAGAAAATCAGTGATGTGAAGGAGGAAATGAGAATTTCCGGCAGAAAGAACAGCAAATGCTGAGTCCCTGAAGTGGAATGAAGTGTTCCCTGATGCCAGGGAAGGCCGGTGTGGCTGAATGCAGAAAGCCAGGCGGAGGAGGAGGTGCCAGATGATGCTGACAGAGTGAACAGAGCCAGCTCACACAGGGTGTGTAATTCACCCAAGACTGTGCAGCCATGGAAAGGTGATGCCCCAGATCTGCAGTTAGCAGTATGGAAGGGTGTCCAAGGTCTGTTATTAAGTGGAGAACACAGGCTGCAAAGCCACTTATCTGACAGGAGCTCATGCAGGCAGTAGATGCAGGTGAAAATATGCGCAGAGAAACAGCCACACGGACCTGTACCGAAACATCGGTGTGGTGATCCGAAAGTGGCGACATCACCGATGACTTTTGCCGTTCTTTACATCCTGCATGGGCTCTGCATGAAGCGAATATTGCTCTTCTCATCATGAAAGCAGCAACAGTAAAGCCATTTCCGTCTTGAAGCAAGGCAGCAGAAAGATATTCCGTAGAAGTTTTCCAGTCGCTTCACTTTGCTTCTCGGTGGCAGGCAGGCAAAGGCTTTATTTGCTCATAAAATGCCTGCCTTTGGTAGAGGCCCTTCCTTTCTCGGTCCCCGCCGCAGTAAGGCATTTTATATTCCCTGCCACTGTTTCACGCTCCCCTCCAAGTTCCCTCGAATGTGCTAACACCTGCCTACACTCGCTCGGGCATCCAGGACTGATTAATTCCATTTATTGCCAATGCACTGTCAGTAGAATCAGGCATATTGAAATGGAATAAAGGGGCTTGGCTTTGTGGGTGGTGGAGCCAAGAACAGGCTTTATTTGTCAACAGGGCTCCTTGCTGCTGTGCAGAGCTTTCCTGGGGCAGAAATGCTGCCTTCCGCCTGGCTTCCAGCCGCTCGCTTAGCTTCTGAGGGCCGTGAGAGTCCAGGGGAGGGCAAGTCAACTGCTAGGAGGAGAGGGTCTTAGGAGGAGGTCAGGCACTTCCCAGCACTTACGCTGGGGGTGGCTGGGTGGAGCATGGAACTTTCCCACCCTCTCCGTAGGGGCTGACTCCCCCTTCTGCATGTACCTTTAGGCCTCTTATTCCTTTGCACCTGCCCTGCCAGCTTCTAGCTCCCACCACAGAATGGGCCCTAAAACCTTGTTTGTTCCTTTGAGGACAGCCAGATCGACTGGCATTTAAAAATAATAATGGTGGTAGTTGCTAGTTATTAACCAGTTATTATGAATCAGGCACTGCGCTAAACAAACACTCTTGATACATTCCTACGTAATCCTTCCCATGGTCCCATGGCGGGCATTAATAGTGCCATTTAATAGATGAGCAAGTGAGGCTCAGAGAGGTGCAGTCACTTGCTCGGGATCACACAGGGATCTGGGGCCCCTGGCCACATGCTTTGCTGTCACCTCCCTTGTACCCTAACTTGACCACATGTCAGAAGAATGCATGAGGTGCCTGAATGGCTCAGTGGGTTAAGCGTCCAGCTCTTTTTTTTTTTTTTTAAATATTTGTTTATTTTTGAAAGAGAGTCACAGAGCACAAGTGGGGGAGGGGCAGAGAGAGAGGGAGACACAGAATCCGAAGCAGGCTCCAGGCTCTGAGCTGTCAGCACAGAGCCTGATGTGGGCCTCAAACCCATGGATCATGAGATCACGACCTGAGCCGGAGTTGGATGCCCAGCGGACTGAGCCACCCCGGTGCCCCAAGGGTCCAGCTCTTGATTTTCGGCTCAGGTCACGATCTCAGGGTCATGAGATCACGCCCTGCGTCAGGCCCCACGCTGAGCATGGAGTCTGCCTAAGATTCTGTCTCTCTCTCTTCTTTCTCTCTCCCTCTCTCTCTCTGCCCCTCCCCCACTCATGCCCGTGGGCTCTCTCTCTCGCTCTCTAAAAAAAAAAAAAGAATGCAGAGAGGGGAAACGAAGGACATTTCTTCTTAGAAGTCACCACGCTTCTCGAGCCCACTGTGGCTGTCCTCCTCCTGCCTGGCCGCAGCCTTCACCGCTGAGGTCATGCCAGGGAGGCCCCTTTCGCTCCCGCTGGTAGGAGCAGGTTGCCGTCCTGGCTGGGGTTCGTCAGAGCAGGATCTCCGTTCCCAAGAATGTCCCGCTTTTTGGGTCATCACTCTGCTGCTTGCGGTTGTGGGACAGACTGTATCTGGTGCAGCGTCGGTGGCTCGGTGGCTGGGGACAGCCAGCTGCTTTGCGGATCTGTCCTGTGTGCTCGTGTGGGAGTCCACACCTCGGCCTCACTGGTGGAGCCAGCTGGGGGGCGGGGGGCCGACCCTCCTCAGCTGGGCTTTGCCAGTGTCTGCTCTCCCGACTCTCCTCTAGACTGAGCCAGGCACCCCCCCTTGGCCGACCACCCACCGGCGGCAGGTGACCTCCATACACGGGTCATCTCTGAGCACTCCCCACAGCTCCGGGAGGCGGGACCTCTTTCATCCCATTGTAAATGGGGAGTATTTACTTCATGACTGTCTCTGGGGGGCAGAGCCTGGCTGTGCTTTAAATGCTGTGTCTCCCTGCCCACGACAGAGCTGGCACACAGTAGGTGTTCGGGAAATATTTCTTCACTGAAGGAGTGAGTCTGGCCGAGGCAGGCCCTGAACCAGGCCTTTTGACCCCAAAGCTTCAGTCACCAGAGCTTCGATCCTGACCATGGATGGTTTCATTTGCATCGTGGCCTGAGCACAGCACAGAACCTGCAATGGTTTTTGTTTTTTTAAGGAACAAATCCCACTGAGAAGTGTTAGTGGTTTTCACACTCGCCAGGATGCAAACTGAACAGTCAGACCCTTACCTTCAGAGAGGCTGGCCTTCGAAGGGAGCTGAGTAGCAGTGTGACCCACAGTGGGGTTTGCTCATCCCGGGGGCCCTGTGGGCAGCGGGTGCCTGGCGGAGAGTAGGTGGCGGGAGTCTATCTCTGCTGACAGATCCCAGCCTCCCAGCCTCCCAGCCTCCCGTTTCGTACGTGGGGAGGCTGAGAGCCAGCAGGAGGGGAAGGGACTGCTGGAGGGTCATGGAGAGGTGGGCCAGGACCCCCCACACAGAGCCTCTACGTTATAGGGCAGTTCGACCTTGCCAGCTGTGTTTCCATGCTTCCCTGAAATAGCTCTGCTGGGACACAAGAACAGGTTTGGCCAACTCTCCAGGGCTGCCTCCTGCTTGTTCTTGGTGGAGGAAAGGGTGTGGCTCCTATCTATTACTTGTTTCATGAGGAGCTTTTAAGGGAGTTTTCGTTTGTGATCATGGCTGATTTTACGGCGGTCCTCATGGGATGGCAAAAATTCAGTATTCGTCTTTATATAATTCCTGACAGTAGAAAAAAATCTTACGTCATTAGGGCACATTGCAAACAATTCTCGGTCTATCGATGCTAGAACTTAAACGAATGGACCAATTTCTTGAAGGATGTAAACTACACCCAAGAAAGATAAATAGAACAGCCTGGAGTTCTAGGTATGTGTCAGAGAAATTGAATTTGTACTGAACAACCATCCAAAACAGAAAACTCAGGCCCAGACGCTTTGACTGATGAACGTTTTTGAACAGTTAAGGAAAAAATACTATGCAGTTTCTTCCTGGAAATGAAAGATGAGGCAATGCTTCCCAGCTCATTTTATGAGACCAGCGTTAAATCACACCAAGACCAAATGCATACGAGAACACTGACCGTTCCCCTTCAGGACGTGCTGAGTACAAAAATACTCAACAAAGTAACAGCAAATCCAATCTTTCAGTCTGTAAAAGGGATGTGTGCTGTGACCAAGTGGGGATTTCTTTATCCAAGGAATGCAAGCCTGAATCAACATGTGAATATCAGTGTTGGGACACATGGGTGGCTCAGTCTGTAGGTGACCAACTCTTGGTTTTGGCTCAGGTCATGATCTCACGGTTCGTGAGTTCGAGCCCTGCATTGGGCTCTGTGCTGAAAGTGTGGAACCTGCTTGCGATTCTGTCTCCTCTCTCTCTACCCTTCCCCCGCTCATGCACATGCTGTCTGTCTCTCTCTGTCTCTCAAAATAAATAAACTTAAAAAAAGAAAAAGAGTGTTATTAGCAGATGAAAGGAGAAAAACCATAAGAACAGAAAAAGCAATTCACAAAATTCATCGTCCATTTATGATCAAAACTCTCAGCACACTAAAATCGAAGGGAACTTCAATGACAGACATCCTCACAAACCTCCAGCTAACATATGTCGTGGTGAAAATGTTCAGAATCCGTTTGTAAATACGTATCCACAAAAAAATCTTTTCTTCCAAGAGAGATAAAGGCTTTCTACTGAAGGCTCTCTTCTAGGATTGGAATAAGGCAAAAATGTCTTTCTCGCCACTCCTGTTCGGTATCATGAGAAGTTGTCATCAGTGCAAGTAAGCCAATAAAAAGAAATGAAAGGCACACAGATATGAGAGGAAGAAATGAAACCCTATTTACAAAGACTGATTATCTACATAGGAAGTTGCAAACAATCTCCAAAAAGGCTCCTAGAACCACTAGATGAATTTAACAAGGTGGAACGATAACGCAGTCAGCGTACAAGAATCAGTTGTTTCTACAAGCTGGCAATGAGTCACTGGGATTCAGAGTTCGTAAATACAGTTTAGAGTAGCACCAAAAATCACATAGTTGTAGATAACAGAGTACGTGTAGCACTTGTTTGCTGACGGCTGGGAAACAAAGAAAGAAAGAAATGGAGAGAGACACTGTATTTGTGGATAGGAAAGTTCCATGTGATTGACATGTCAGGCCTTCCTAATTTGGTCTAGATTCAGCACGATCCCCATTTCCAATTCTAGTAGGTTGAATTTTGAGAGAGAGAGAGAGTGTGTGTGTGAGCAGGGGAGAAGAGCAGAGTGTGAGAGAGAATCTTTTTGTTTTTAATTTTTTTTAAGGTTTTGTTTACTTTTGAGAGAGAGAGAGAGAGAGAGAGAGAGAGAGAAAGAGTGGGGGAGGGGCAGAGAGAGAGGAAGACTCAGAATCCAAAGTAGGCTCCAGGCTCTGAGCTGTCAGCACAGAGCCCAGCGCGGGGCTCGAACCCACGAACTGTGAGATCATGACCTGAGCTGAAGTCAGACGCTTAACTGACTGAGCCACCCAGGCGCCCCGAGTGAGTGAGTGAGAGAGAGAGAGAGAGAGAGAGAGAGACAGGGAGAGAATCTTAAGCATGCGGGGCTCTATTCCTCGACCCTGGGATCATGACCTGAGCCAAAATCAAGAGTCAGATGCACAACCCACTGAGCCATCCAGGCGCCCCGCTAGAAGGCTTTTTGTAGGTATTTACAAACGGATTTAAACATTTAAACGGACAAAGAAACTAGGGGAGCCTAAACAATTCTCAAAGGGAGGAGCACTGTCGGAGGACTCATTACCTGATTCCAAGCCTTACGTAAGGCTACAGTAAGCAAGATAGCGAGGGCGGTATTAGCGAAGCAAAGACACGGAGACCAGCGGAACAGAGCAGTGAGTCCAGATAGAAACCTACACGCAAATACCTAACTGAACTTTGGCAGAAGCGCAAAGGTAATTTTATGGAGAAAGGACGGTCTGTGTGCAAACAAATGAACTTTAACCTAAGTCTCACACCTTACATGAAAACTAATTCAAAATGGAGAAGACAAAGTTATAACACCTCTAGGGGAATACGTAGGAGAACATCTGTGTGACCTTGAATAAGAGTTTGTGTCTATTTTTTATTATTTTATTTTATTTTTAAATGTTTATTTATTTTGAGAGAGAGCAAGGAAGGAGCAGAAAGAGAGGGAGAGAGAGAATCGAAAGCAGTCTCCATGCTTGGGGCAGAGCCCAACCCAGGGATCGATCTCGTGAACAGTGAGATCGTGACCTGAGCCAGAATCAAGAGTCGGATGCGTAACCGACTGAGCCACCCAGACACCCCAACAATTTTTAGATATAACCTCAGAAGCAGGATCCATAAAGGAAAACATTGACAAGTTGGATTTTATTAAAATTAAAAACTTTTGCTCTGTGGGAGACACTTTAAAGAGAACAGAAAGGCAAAGCCCCAGGATTAGAGAAGAAAATAGGTTCTAATCACATTTTTGACAAAGGACTTGTCTCAAGAATTTGTAGAGAACTCTCAAAGTGGGCAGCGGGCTTGGGAGACACAGTTTTGTACAGAACTACTGTGGCGGATACATGGCTCTGTGCACCTGTCAGAACTCACAGAACTATATACCACAGAGTGGATTGTTTTTTTAATATTTAAAAAAATTTTGTCATGTTTATTTTTGAGAGGGACACACACACACACACACACACACACACACACACGGAGTACAAGCAGGGGAGGGGCAGAGAGAGGGAGACCCAGAATCCGAATCAGGCTCCAGGCTCTGAGTTGTCAGCACAGAGCCCGACGCGGGGCCCAAACTCACGCACCATGAGCTCATGACCTGAGCCAAAGTCAGACGCTTAACCAACTGAGCCACCCGGGCACCCCGGAGTGGATTTTATTGTACATAAATTTTTAAAACTCAGCGCAGCTGTGGGGGTATAGAAGGAGCACAGACTGAGCCAAATGAAGACCAAGGAGTCCACCGTATTACAGATGATTCACAGCACCACACCGAGAGGGAACAGGGAAGAAAGGCACTCGCCTAAGTCATTTTGAAAAACATTGTTTTGACTGATACTGTGACGCAGAGACAAGGCGAGCTGCACAGAAACACTGTATTCCAGTTGGCAATTTTTTTTTTTCCTCTAAAGGCATACACATTAGGAATCCTGAAACTACTTCATTTTAGACAATGAGAGCCGGATCTGCACTTTCAGAAAACATGACCAGTAAGGAAAAGGGGGGGGGGGGGGCAATCCTTGTGAGGCTGAATTAGTCAAAGGTATCAATAGGGACCCGTTTACCAAAAAAAGAAAACAAACTGTATCTGTGTACACACACAGATAAATAGACCCGGAAATAAAGCTGTGACTTAGTACACGTACATATAGTTCTTCGCTCCATCCATTCAGAAGGGCTGGGAGCAGGGACACCCCAATAAAAATGGGTGCACCTAGTGCCCACATCTTAGTTTCTAAATATTCTTTTCTTTTTTCATTCTTTTTTCATTCTTTTTTCTTGTTTTGCACGTTTATTTATTATTTTTGAGAGACAGAAGGAGACAGAGCACGAGCAAGGAAGGGGAGAGAGAGGGAGACACAGAATCGAAAGCAGGCTCCAGGCTCTGAGCGGTCAGCACAGAGCCCGACGGGGGGCTCGAACTCACAAACCGCAAGATCATGACCTGAGCCGCAGCTGGATGCTTAGCCGACTGAGCCCCCCCCAGGCGCCCCTCTGAACACTATTTTCTAAATAAAAGGAACCAAGGCTCTTTGTAGGAATGGTGATTCCAGGTGTCGGGCAGGGAAGGTACAAGATAAGCCTGGCGGGTCTTGTGGTAGGTCCCACAAAGTACCCGTGTGCTACAAAATCAGTCACAGAACTATTCCGCATATCAGATACACACAGAGCCTCGCGGAAGAGCTCCCAGTGGCCAAAGGAGAATGCAGTAAATATCCATGAGTCCGTACTAATGTAATTACATAAAGAGCTGAATAAATAAATAAGGGAGAAGCAACAATTCTCTCCTAAGGAAAAATTCCCATTAATAATCGTGAAAGGAATACGGGAAGAGGAAACCACCATTAGAACATTACATTATGGTAACAACTGTCACAGGCGAGATGCCCCCGTGGATGTTAAATAGCGGGCAGAGGTTTAGGCAGAAACAGGATTTGGTTTTTTTGTTTGTATTTTTGGTTTTTTTGTTTGTTTGTTTTTTGCATCGTTTGAGAAGATCTCCACCAATATATTTCATCGTCCCAAAATGAGTAATAATGAGTTTACAGTGGAGAATGGTGGCAGATACCAGCTTGGCTAATTGTGTATTTTTTTTTTTTTTTTAACAATCTTTACTTCTTTTCTTTCTAGTTGTAAACACAGTTGTAGAAAAGTCAAGTCATAGCCCTGACCGGGGTTGTAGTGACCGTCCGTCCTCCCTTCCGTCCAGCCCCAGAGTGTGAGGACTGTCACCAGTTGGCATGTCTTTCTAGACCTTTTTTCTGTCTGGCCTATTGTACACACAGAGTCTCGGGGACCCTTCTTGTTCCTTCTGTTCCTTTTATGACCCGACCATCAGCTTCTTAGAAAATCGCCTTCCTTTTTGGTCCAAAACCTGACATCCCTGGTTTATCACATTTGGGTTAAGTTGTTGCCACCACAGAGCATTGAGATGGCCCTCCTCAAAAATCAAAGCTCAAAAATGTAGCAGAGGTGTAGTTTAGCACGCTTGTTTTGATCACTTCTTAGTGCTGTGATTTAATGCCTGCAGTGTCCTCTCTTCTTCTGTCAGTTAAAGAGGAGGGGACATGCCACAGAGAAAGGGCGGCATGTCTCCTGAGCCTGCCTGTTTCCTCGCCTTCCTTGGGTGAGGTCTGGGGAGAGCCCATTGGCCGGGTGGCAGAGGGGAGCGGCCGTGTCCCTCCCCGCCACACCCCAGGCCCCCACGGGTCTGTCCTGCTGCTGTGGGAGCACCGTGGACATTTGGGTGGGTGCCAGGTGCTGGCATTCTGGGGGACACAGCGAGGTGTGTGTGACACAGGACCTGGATTTGGGTCCTCCACGTGCTCTGCGTGGAGACTGTGTTGAAGGGGCCGGTGGGAGTGAGAGACAGCGACGGCGAGGACTCCTGGTGCCCCAGGTGAGTGTTGGTGAGAGAAACACTGACAGCAAACACCCACCAAGGGATCATTCTAGGCCCGGCACCCCGCTCAGTGACTTTTATGTTCCACCTTAACGAATCCCCAAACAGTCCCTGCAGCAACTACAGGCCGTGTGTATCCTCCTTCATGGAAAGATAAGCACACTGAGGCTCAGAGAGGTAGTGGCTGGCTCAAGGTCACACAGCAAGGAAGTGGTAGTGCTGGGGTGGGGATTGGCTCCAGGATCTCGCCTGTTATTAGCCACTTGACCCTTCAACCCTGAATTAGTGTGATGGCAGCCGGGCATTGAGCCTCCCTGCTCCTGCCTGTGTTCTCCACTGCTACCAGACTGGGGACACCTCCCCAGTGTTTCCGCACACTGTGGTTTTGGACTTGGAACCTGGAGGAGTCTTCTGGCTCTTCTGAAGATGTTTAAGTAAAAACACGGGGAGGGGCGCCTGGGTGGCCCCGTCCGTTAAGCGTCCAACTCTTGATCTCGGCTCAGGTCATGATCTCAGGGTTCGACATTGAGCCTTGTGTCGTGAGATTGAGCTCAGAGCTGGCTTGGGATTCTCTCTTTCACCCTCTCTCTGCCTCTCTGCCTCTCTCTGTCTCTCTCTCTCTCTCCCTCCCCCACCCACAAAATAAATAAACTTAAAAAAAAAAACAAAGCATGCTGAAAATGGCAGAAGGTACAGCAACATGAGAATAGTAGTAATAATAATAGGGCTCAATAATGATAGAAGGAAGTAACTTAGGGCAGAGCAGTCTTCTAGCTATTTCTACATGACAGTAATAATAATGGTAATCACCAGCAATTGGAGAGTGCCCCCCTGTGCCCACCAGGATGCACAGTGAGTGCTGTGCCCGCACTGAGTCCTCTAGTCCCCCCAGCAACCCTGTGAGGGGGCACTAATATCACCCTCATTTTAGAGATGGACAACTGAGGCCCAGAGAGGTTAAGTAGCCTGCCTAAGGTCACACAGCTAGTAATTGGAAGGGCTGGTATTCGAACTCAGGCAGGACTGGCACTTAGTCACAGAAGCCCCTTTGCCACCCTTCCTTCCCCTCCGAGTGGTTCTCAGGCAAACTGGGGGAGGAGCGCAGGACAGAGCGATATTCCTGCAGTGTGCATAATAACAACCGCACGAAAGAAATCGCCTGTTGACCACTCACGGTGAACCCGGTCCCGTCTGGGTGCTTTCTGAATCGTGCTGTGCTGTCCTCGCCACCGCCCCACGAGGAGGTGCTGATCGTCAGTCACCATCCCCGTTTTCCGCACGAAGGAGCCCTGAGACTCAGTGAGATTAAGCGACCCGCCCCAGAGCCCGTTCTTGCTTGGCAGGGAATCGGTGATTCAGACGCAGGGCCTCACCTCTGCACTGTCGCCGGCCGCACGGCTGAGCACAGCCGAAGGCCTGCCATTGCTAATGCGGCTTTTGATTTTGTGTCGGGAAGGGCTTTGTCTCTGTTTCTCTACCTCCAGATTCTCTGTCACTGATCTGCTGACAGCTCTTTCCACTCCCAAGGACAGCAAGTGATCACGTCCTGCACGTCAGTGCCATTTCATGAGCCTGGCTGCGGAAACTTTGGTACCCTTGTGGTGGCAACCCACGAGAAAGAAAACTTAGCGGAGCTGAGGGCTGTTGAGCGGGGTCTGCTGTGGGTCAGGAAGGGGGACCCGGGGCCCGGACGGTTGGATGCTTGCTGTCCCCACCCACGTGAGGGCATGGGCCTGGCTCAACTTTTAAGATATATAAGAATTTATGAGTAAAGGCATGCTTTAGCAAGAAGGTGTTATTGGGGGGGAAATTAATAATAGCAGATAGCAAACAACTACCACACCCACTGTGTGCCAGGCAGTATGACATCATTACTGGGCGCTGTCCCGTGGTGGTTAGATGCAGGCACTTTGAAATCAGAGTTACTGGCTGTGTCACTCTGTGTCATTGGACTCGGTTCTGTCATTAGTAAGGCTGGGATAATACCTCTAGGAACGTCATGAGCGCATAGCCAGAGAATCTCTGTAAAGCACTTAACACAGATAAAAGTATGCAAAACACACTGGCTTTAAAAATGATTTCTGGTTGGGGCGCCTGGGTGGCTCCGTTGGTTAAGCGTCCCACTTCGGCTCAGGTCGTGATCTCGCCATTTGTGAGTTTGAGCCCCGCGTCGGGCTTTGTGCTGACAGCTTAGAGCCTGGAGCCTGCTTTGGATTCTGTGTCTCCCTCTCTCTCTGTTCTTCTCCCGCTCACACTCTGTCTCTGTCTCAAAAATAAATAAAGATTGGGGCGCCTGGGTGGCGCAGTCGGTTAAGCGTCCGACTTCAGCCAGGTCACGATCTCGCGGTCCGTGAGTTCGAGCCCCGCGTCAGGCTCTGGGCTGATGGCTCAGAGCCTGGAGCCTGTTTCTGATTCTGTGTCTCCCTCTCTCTCTGCCCCTCCCCCGTTCATGCTCTGTCTCTCTCTGTCCCAAAAATAAATAAACATTGAAAAAAAAAAATTTAAAAAAAAAAATAAGTAAATATTACCAAAAAAAAAAAAAAAGATTTCTGGTTTTCAGTCTAGCCCCACATTCGTCCTGTGTGTGGACGGGAAGAGTGAGGCTCAGAGAGTGGGAGTGATTTGCCCCGGGGTCACGTACCAAGAAGGGGCTGACCATGGTCGGGCGCCTGGCTGTCTCTCCTCTGACCCCCACTGATGCAGCGTCCACTGTGGGCTGGCTCCCAGGTGAAGGACCCATCTGGTGCTGCCTGTCCATGATGGAACAACTCCGGTATTCTTTCCAATTCCTCACTGGTGTGCCAGCCTTGGCCCCCCAGGGCCCGCTCGGGAGGGATGGTGGCAGAGTAGCCCCTGATTGCTTTGGGGACTCGAAAGTCCCCTGGCTCCTTCGGCAAGCAGTAGGATAAGAACTTCTATGTGATTGCTGAGCCCCCACTTACAAAGGGCCGGCTCTGCTGCCCTTCCAGAGCTTTCCTTGGGGCTGCCTCTCCCTGAAGCACAGTGGCCGCCCCTCGATCCTGGACAGGGGTCCACGAACTGCGAACCTCAAAGTTGGTATCTTGCTTCCCTTCCCAAGGACTGCAGAGGGGACAGTGTGCTTCCTGCCAATTCCAGGCTTGCATGCATGAGCACTGTCTCACTCTCTCGCTCCCTTTCTTTCAGTAAATAAATATAAATATATATATGTAATAATACCACCAGCACCTGTGCCCCAGGTATGGTATTGTCAGGATGCAGTGAGGTAATAATGCGTGTAAAGCCCAGTGCCTGGCACATGATAAGCACCCCCAAAACGGAAGCTCTAATTGTGTGGGTGATTTTCACTAGCCACACAAGTGTGGGTGCTGGTGGGTGAGACCCGGGTGTAATGGCATCTGAAAGTCTCCGGCAGCTGATGAGTCTGGGCTCATGAACATCTTCCCCCCCAAGGAGCCAGAAGGTGATTGCTTCCTCGAGAAAGCCAGCACATACCAGGTGACTGTTTCAGCCTCTCCCCCCTGGTTCTGCCACATTCTCCAGCCTTCCTTAGGATACCCTCTTAGCTGGGTTTGTGACCTGGCCTCTGAATGGGTGGTTAATAAATTGCCTGGCCTTTAAAGGGGCCCCTGCCAGGGCAATAATTGCTCCCAGGCAGGCTGCTCTCAAAGAGAGAAACACTTAGTTTCCGCGGGGAGACCTATTAGGGCCAGAGCCCAGCTGTGGCTTGCCCTGGTCACAGGATGAGGTGAGAGCGTTCATTCAAGTGCCCAGGGCCCCCCCGAACTGTCCTGTCCACTGGAGGGAGATAGCCAGCGAGGGCCGGCTTCAGGTCTCCTAATCCCTCATTCCCAAGTGGCTGAGGGAAGGGCCTGGCATTGCTGACTGGCAGCTGCTGGCAGGAGGGGGGGGGGGTGGTCGTCAGTGGCCCTTCTGGCTTCCACATGCCATGCCAAGTTCAATGCCTGCACCTTGAGAACGTGCATAGTTTGCTGGATCTGACGAGCGTGTTCTCTCATCTCATAAGGGACGTAATTATCAGTGAGCATTTCCTCGGCCCCTGCTGGGGGATAGGGTACAGGTGGAAGGCTTTGAGAGAGGTCGGTAACCATACTGGGCAGTGCCTTGGACCCTTGACCGTGCACGCGAATCATCAGTCTTTGTCGAGTGCAGAATATGATTCAGCTCGTGTGGCAGTTATCATGGCTGCATAACCACGCTGTCACCACAGTCCTGCCCACCCTCACTGAGGGCCAGGAAGTAGCCAGGGCACGGCAGGGAGGGTCATCTTGGCTCCAGGATGTCTCAGGCCACAGCCAGAATGCTCAAAGTCTGGACACCGGAGCCATTAGGAGGCTCTTTTCCTTTTGCATCTGGAGGTTGGTACTGGCCGCTGGCTGGGGTCCCTGTTCTTCTCTGCAAGGGCCTCTCCATGCCGCCTTTCCACAGTGCTAATTTGGGTTTCTTCCTCCAAGCGATCGGGGTTTAGAAGGTTTGTCTAGAGTCACAGGTCACACTGGGAGAGAGGCAGGTCGAGCTGTGTTCTTTTTGTGCCCCAACCTCAGAAGGCATCAAGCAGCGCTCAGCTGGGCTCTGTTCAGAGTGGGCACAAGCCCATGCAAGTTCACAGGGAGAGGAGTTACTCCTGATTGGTTTCTTAGGACCACTCTAATAAACCATCATAAGCTCGGTGCCTTTAAGCAACATAAATGTATCCTCTGGCAGTTCTGGAGGCCAGAAGTTGCAAATCGCGGTGTGTCAGCAGAGTCGTGCCCCCTCCCAAGGCTCTGGGGAGAACCCTCCTTAGCCTTTTGCAGCTTCTGAAGGTGGGGGAGGGGGGGTGGTCCCGGCACCCTTGGTTTGTTGTTGCACTCCCCCTCCCCCGCCCGGCTCTGTCTCCAGCTTCACACATCACATGATCTTCCTGGAAGTCTCTGGGTCTCCACCGTCCCTCTGCTTCCTCTTCTAAGGGTACCGGTGATTGGATTCAGAGCACACCCCAAATCCAAGAATGTCTCATCTTGAGACCCTTAACTTAATTACATCTGCAGAGGCCCTGTTTCCAAATAAGGTGACGTGTTCACAGGTACTGGGGGCTAGGGCCTTGGGTGCATCTTTTGGGGGTACCATCCAAGCCAGCCTCCTGATCGGGAGCGTCGAGGTTCTGAGAGAGCACATGAGATGTGGATCTTGCTGTGGTCGTTCGGGGGACTGCAGTCTGCCTCAGCCGACTCGGGGTAGAGCCTGAGATGCCGCACTTCTCACACGCTCCATTCCTAGGTTGTGTCGGTCCACGGCCGACACACGGAGTACAGGGATACAGAGCGCCTGCTCTCAAATTGCCGACAGGCTAAGGAGGAAGGAGGAGGAGTAAATAGCAAAATAGCCATATACTATTAGCACTGATACTACCCAGCTCTACAACAGCACACCGCATGCCCCGTTGTGGGCACTTTGCATGTATGAGCTCCTTTCACCCTCACTGCAACCTTATATATAATAAGGGTTCTTATCCCTGCTCACAGATATGAGGCTCAGAGAGGTTAAATGACTTGCCCAAGGTCACACAGTCAGGAAGTGGTGGAGCCAGGACTTGAACCCAGGCAGGCTGGGAACTGAGTCCATACAGCCATACAGCCCAGTCCATACAGCCCAACCTGCACTGGGACCCTGGGAGGGAGCCATCAGGTCAGGACAGAGAGCCAGGTGTGGCCGCAGAGAGGACACTTCTCTCGCTGTGTCTTACTGGGCATTCAGTCGGTCAGCAATGACTTGCTGAGTGCATGTGCATAGCCCTGACCGGCACACAGAAAGGCAAAGCCCCATGCTTTCTACCCTTGTGGAGAGTGCACCGTGGTCAGGGTGGTGACTGTGGGACACGAAGCCAGGCAGACAAGTGAAGGAAGGGATCTTCAGGGAGAGATGAGCAGGAACAAGACACAGAGACCTGGGATGGTGGGCAGTTAGGGGCACAGGCGTGCTGGGGGTAAGGAGGGACTGAGAGAAAGGAGAGGCGGGGCGAGGGGGCCATGGGACAAGGCTCCAGCATCTTTTCTCAGACCTCAGCAGTTGGCCCGACAAACCTAGAGGTAGCACCTGGATTGAGTATATTAAATCCAAAGTCAAGGAGCTCTTTGCTGCCAGGCAGACAGAAGAAGGCCTGAGCTTTCAGAAGGTTGGGTGTCCTGAGACCCAGGAGGGGCTGTGTGCTGGAGTGATTACCCCAAATCCTTTGGGGAACTTTGTTGTTTTTTTAGTTTCCTTCCCCCCCCGCCCCCCGCTACAGAAGTAACAGATTCAGCACATAACACGCACACAAACAGATGCAGAAGGTAGAACCAGATGTCCTTCCTCCTAAAGACAGCCATTATTAGCATCTTTTATTTCTTTAAATATAATTCACACACCACAAAAAAAACCCACCCCTTTTTAAAATGTCCGAAGCAATGGTCTTTAGTATATTTACAGGGTGGTACAACCATCACCTCTAATTCCGGAACATTTTCATCATCCCCCTCAAAAAAAAAAAGAAAAAAAGAAAAAGAAAAAGAAATCCTATACCCATTAAGCAGCCATTCCGCATTTCTGACCCTGTAGATTTGCCTGTTTGGGACACTTTATGTCAGTGAATCATAAAGATGTGACCTTTCTCTTAGCACCACGTTGTAGCACACATCAGTAAATGCCTTTTATGACTGAACACTACTCTGATGTGCGGCCATAGCGGATTTATCCATCCAGCTCTGGTTGGTGGACATTCGGCTTGTCTCCGCCTGTTTGCGTCTCGATGTAGCTTCTCTTCGTGCCTTTCTCTGTACATTTCTACACGATCAGTATTATACGGCGTGTTCTGATGTGCATCCCACACTTTGAAACCTGCATGTCCCTCCTGCAATTAGAAACTTCCCAGAAATGCAGTTTGTAATAGCCACATGATAATATCCCATCCTGTGGCTGAATTATAATTTCCCCAACCATTCCCCTGAAGTCAGTTGTTTAGTTGTTTCCAACTGAAGTCAGGTTTTAAAAGGAGCAAGGAATGAGAGGAACCTCAGAGGATTTTTCCAGAAAGGCTTAAACTGCCTCCAAGCCTGTGTGTGCCAGCAGGCTGCTGAGCTCAGTGGGGGGACGGGAATGATTCACCCCAAATTATTAAGAGACACAGTGGTTTGGCCGAGTGGTATAAAAAAGGTTCTTCTCCAGGGTGGCACAGCACAGTTGCCAAGGGTCCCGCCTACTCTTCTCCAGACCCCGAAACATTGAGGGAGATGTTAAGCCATGCCCCGCCCCCCAATCTTTACATTTCCTTCGAGGATTGTTTTTCTTTTCCCCCTCAACAATATGATCTCCACATACAATCTCAAAAGCAGCGGAAAGTGAATAAAGAGCTTGAAATGAAAATTGCCTCTGTTATCTAATCTAAGAATGATTCCGGAGTATCAAGGACTTGTTTTTAATTTCTGAATACGGTCTAGTTAAATAATGCCATCAGGTTTTATCCTTTGGAAACGTAATTTCTCTAATTAGCCCGAAAACCTTAGGAGTTTGGCCTTTCATGGTATGTTTTCTTTGATCATTTCCCAAATAAAAGGGGAAATACATTTGTATTGAGACGTAAGTGACACAGAACACTGCTCGTGTTTAAGGAGCGAGACGTGTTGGGAAAAAATAGTAAAATAGCCTGGACGTCACTCCTCAGAGACAACTCCTATGAACATTTGGGCACATTCCTTCTCTGTCCCTTTATTTATTTATTTTTTTAATTTTTTTTTTAACGTTTATTTATTTTTGAGACAGAGAGAGACAGAGCATGAACGGGGGAGGGGCAGAGAGAGAGGGAGACACAGAATCGGAAACAGGCTCCGGGCTCCGAGCTGTCAGCACAGAGCCCCATGTGGGGCTCGAACTCACGGACCGCGAGATCGTGACCTGAGCCGAAGTCGGCCGCCCAACCGACTGAGCCACCCAGGCGCCCCCCTTCTCTGTCCCTTTAACACAGCTGAGGCCCGCCAAGAGATGGTGATGTTTAGATCCTATCTTAACACCTGAATTCAAAATTCAAAAGTAAAGTATGTTCACTGGAGAAGATGTAGAAAATCCTGCACTTAAGTACAAACTACTGTGACGATTTTTCTGTCTGCCCTTCCTGGGTGTCCTGCTCACATGCATAATAGTAGTTCAGCAAAATTGGCATTTGTTTACTCTGCCCCGCCTTCCATGACCAGGTAGCATTAAGATTCTTCTGTGTCCAGAGGACCTTTGCAGAATAGTAAGGTATAGAGTGTTCACGTGATCTCATTTTTTTTTTTTTAAATAAGGGAAACCTATTCATTGGTACTTAGTTACTCATGTGGAGAGAAGGCCTGGGAGGAGGCCCAACACCTTGTTACTGGTGATTACTTTCCAGTCATAGCCTGAGGGCCTGAGATGGGTTTTTAAGGGTAGGGGGCTTCAGGAGCACGATTTATACAGTTTGTATATACCTCCCCCCCGCCCCCTTTTTAAAGTTTCACTGTTTTCCACTGTGCGTGAATATTTGTTTTGTAATTTTTTAAAAGTTTAGCTGGAGGGGCGCCTGGGTGGCTTGATCGGTTAAGCGTCCGACTTCGGCTCCGGTCATGATCTCACAGCTCATGAGTTCAAGCCCCGCGTTGGGCTCTGTGCTGACAGCTCAGAGCCTGGAGCCTGCTTCACATTCTGCGTCTCCCTCTCTCTCTCTGACCCTCCCCTGTTCATGCTCTGTCTCTCTCTGTCTCAAAAATAAATAAACGTTAAAAAAAAAAAATTAAAAATAAATAAAAATTTTAGCTGGAGAAAACTAAAAATACCCTACAATATTATTCTTTATGGTTTTATACTATCACTGTATGGATATACCGTATGGTATTTGATCAATTCCTAGACATTTAGAAGGGAGTCCAAATAATTATTATTATTCTGGGGGGGGGGTAATTCTTTTGTTTTGTGTAGTTGTTGATGGGGTTCTTGAGCAAACGGCTCAGAAACTATTCTTGAGACATCGCTGGTGCAAAAAGGTGATTTGTTAAAGCATGGGGACAGGACCTGTGGGCAGAAAGAGCTGCACGGGGGCTGTGAGGGGTGACTGATTATATACTTTAAAGTTAGCAGGAGTTAGGGAGAGCGTTAAGTCTCTAAGGAATTTGAAAGCAAGGCTTTCAGGACCTTGAGGGGCTAGCTGCTGTTAAGATAAGGTTGCTTTTAGTCTTTAATAAAACAAAAACATTAAGGAAGTAAGGCAGCCATGAGCTGCTTGAGGAGGGTCACGCTCTGTGTGTTTCAGGTGTCTGACAGAGGGCTGCGTGCTGTAAGATTTACTTCGAGCTACATTTCTCTGGCCCTTGTTTCCCTCATCAGTTGTGATGACCTTCTTGGGGTTCATCCCTAGAAGTAAAGCTGCAAGGGTTTTTGCACCATTTTGCCAAACATTTCTTATCAAGTTTGAACCAAGGTGGCCCCCAGCTGGCAAAGTGCCGGGTGTCCCTTTAACCCTTCCTCACCCAGATGGGCTAGCAGAACCTGTTCAGTGTTCAGCTGTATTTGGCCGAGTGCCTACTGTGTTTTGAGTGCCGCCCACGTAGTAGGCAGAATAGAGGGCCCCAGGGGTGTCTACCTCCCCCCGATCTGGGGATGTGTCTACATCCCCAGAACCTGTGACTGTGTTAGATAATACGACAAAGGGGAGTTAAGATTGCAGATGGAATTAAGGTTGCTCAGATAGATGGGGAACTGATCCTGGATTATCCAAGTGGGTCCAGTGGAATCACAAGTGTTCGTAAAAGCTGGGAAGGAAATCAGAAGAGAGGACCAGAGAGATGGCCATGGGAGAAGGACTTGGCTGGAAGAGGCTGGTTCTGGTGATGGAGGAATGGGCCACCAGCCAAGGAGTGTGGGTGGCTTCTAGTAGCTGGAAAAGGCAAGGAAAGGGATTGTGTCCTAGAGGAACACAGCCTGCTGCCATCTTGATCTTAGCCCAGTGAGATCCGTGTCAGACTTCCGACCTGCAGAACTGTAGGATAATAAGTTTGTGTTCTTTTAAGCCACTGGTTTGTGGTAATTTTTTCACCTATAGTTTGTATGGGAAACTAACACAGTACATATCGTATCCCCCAACACCCGCAGGTGCTGGCCCTCAGGAGGTGCTTGGTTCCCGTCTGCATGGTTCCGTGTTCACTCATTTGCCCAATCTTACAAGACACAGAGGTGATTTTAGAATTGCCACATGCATACCTCTGGGCAAAGCAAACCTCCTAAGCTGAGCTTCTGCAATTTTTGCAGTTCTTTTTGTCTTTAAACAGAGGGTCTGTAGGCAAAGGATGATGTTACTTGCATTATTTCTTTTTCTTCTTTAGCTTGGTTCTGTTATCCGTTTGAAACAGATTTATTGGTTTCTCCTGAATTCAGGAGGGATTTCCCCATCTGTATTGATTTAATTTTACATTTTGAATAACTGAAACATCAAAACTATTCCCCAAAAGGTGTACTCAGTGTATCACTTCTCCCCCTCCTCCCCCCCCCCTCCAGGTGCCCACCCCCTCCTTGGAGGTCACTAAATAAAGCAGATTGTGTTCTGTTCCTGATTCTTTGTGCAAATAACAAGCAGATACTTGTATACTTTCTTCTTTCTTATTGGATAGGTAGGGCGCCATAGATATTCTTTTGCCCTTGATTTTTTCAAAATTGAGTATCCTGGCAATCCCAGCATGTGAGCACCCAGAAATCTTTGTCATTCTTTTTCACAGGTGCATGGCCCCCCAACCGCGTGGCTGCACCGTGCCTCATTCAGGCACTCCCCTCTCTATGAGCATCTAGGCTATCTTTTCTGTATGTTACAGTTACAGTGTTGCAAGAATAACTGCACATATGTATTTTCTTTTGAAATTTTTTTAATGTTTTCATTTATTTTGGAGAGAGAGAGAGACCCAGTGGGAGTGGGGGAGGGGCAGAGAGAGAAGGAGACACAGAATCTAAAGCAGGCTGCTGGCTCTGAGCTGTCAGCACAGAGCCCGACACGGGGCTCGAACTCACGAACCACGAGATCATGACCTGATCCGAAGCCGGCCGCTTAACCAACTGAGCCCCCCGGGTGCCCCATTCTTGCTTTTGGCAGTGTACCTTTCAGGCACATTTCTAGAAGTGGGATTTCTGGGTCAGGTGGTAAATACATAGTATATAGTTTGTCGAGGAGTACCCAGGCCCACCTGTAAGTTCTGCTCTACCTGTATTCCCACGTGCCTGCTTCCCCACCGCTCACTGACAGGTATTGTCCTGACGGGTATTGTCCAGTTTGTAACTGTCTCCAATCTGACAGGTGAGAAACAGTATCTTGATGTAGCTTTATCTTGTAATTTTCTTTATAAGTGACCTTAAACATCTTCTTTTTTCATGTGACTAAGGACCATCTTTAATGGCTTTTGTTTTACCTTGTTCATGTTTTTTACGGTCCTTTTGCTATCAGAATTTTGCATCTTTTTTCCCCTAAAATTTAAGAATTCTTTATATATTAAAGCTAATCAGCCCTTGATCTGTGATCTGTGTTACAAATGTTTCTTCCTCCCTGGTTGTCATTTTCTTTTTTTTTTTAATGTTTATTTATTTTTGAGACAGAGAGAGACAGAGCATGAACGGGGGAGGGTCAGAGAGGGAGACACAGAATCTGAAACAGGCTCCAGGCTCTGAGCAGTCAGCACAGAGCCCGACGCGGGGCTCGAACTCACGGACTGCGAGATCGTGACCTGAGCCAAAGTCGGACGCTTAACCGACTGAGCCACCCAGGCGCCCCCGTTTTCTTTTGACTTTGCTTATCGAGTTTTTTTTCAGTGTGAAAGTTCCTTTTTTTTTTTAATCATTTGGCTTAATAATCAATCCTTTCTTTTATTAAATCTGAGTTCTCTTTAGAAAACTTTTCCTTAGGCCCAAGATACAGAGGATTGTACCCATTTTTTCTTCTAATAGTCGTAAGTACATTTTCCCCTTCGGATCTCTGATCTGTTTGGCATTTATTCTCGTGTAGGGTATAAGGTATGGATCCATATTATCTCTTTTCCAATGGTGACATTCTTGTCCCTGTACTATTATTAAAAGCCCAGCTTTGCCACAGAGATTTGCGACGTCCCTTTTATCATATAATCCACCCCCATGTGTCTGTGGGCCTATTTCTAGTCTGTTTTCCTGCCTGTTCTTCTACTCATGAGTCTGTGCCCCACCATTCGAATTACAGAGGCTTAGAGCAGACATTAGTATCTGGTAGATCCTCCCATAGCTCTTCCGTATCAGAGTTTTCCAGCCATTTTTGCATTTTGACTTTTTTAATGCAAAATAAAAAGTTACTGGAGTCCTCCTCAGAGCCATTTTATTTTATTTTTTTCAAGTTTATTTATGTATGTTAAGAGAGACAGAGACCACGTGAGTGGGGGAAGGGCAGAGAGAGAGAGAGAGAGAGAGAGAGAGCATCCCAAGCAGGCTTCGTGCTGTCAGCTCAGAGCCAGACCCCGGGCTTGAACTCACGAGACCGTGAGATCGTGACCTGAGCCAAAACCAAGAGTCGGATGCTAAACCAACGGAGCCACCCAGGCGCCCTGAGAGAGCCGTTATAGATGAACAGGATGATGGAGCAAAACAGTACAGAGTTGCCATATATCTTCCTCCCCATCCTTTCCATACTCAGTTTCCCCGATTGTTAACGTCTTAGGTGTGGCACACTTACTGCAATGATGAGCCAGGAGTGATGCCTTTGTTACTCTTGTTATTTGCTATTTAAATTCATAGTTTACTTTAGGGTTCACTCTTGGTGTCGTACCGATTTTGGGTGTTTTAACGATAAATGTGGGATGTCACGTACGCACATGTTACAGTATCAGACGGCAGAGGGTCACTGCCCTAAAGAACCACCTGTGCTTTACTTATCATCCCTCCCTCCTTCCCCGGCCCACAGCAATTGCTGATCTCTTTTCTGTCTCCATACTTTGCCTCTTCTAGACTGTCACAGAGTTGAAATGTACAGTATGTAGCCTTTTCAGACTTAATTATATGCACCAAAGTTTCCTCCATGTGCCGGTTTATTCTTTAACGTGAACTTAAAAAAAAAAATTTTAATGTTTATTTTTGAGAGAGAGAGAGAAAGACAGAGCATGAGCGGGGGAGGGGCAGAGAGAGAGGGAGACACAGAATCTGAAGCAGGCTCCAGGCTCTGAACCATCATCACAGAGCCCAACGTGGGGCTCGAACTCGTCAACCGCGAGATCATGACCTGCACCGAAGTCGGAGGCTCAACCGACTGAGCCACCCAGGCGCCCCTCACATGAGCTGTTATATCAGCTTACCTAACAATAGCTTGTTGGTGTTTTCCCTGGGAGAATGTTAAATTTTCAATGGAGCAAGAAAGGGCATCTTAAGGATGCTGATTCATTTCCAGGAACAGGGGAGTTTCTTTCTCTTTGTCAAGTTGATTTGGAGTGTTTAAAGCTCTCATTGCCTAGTTGTCGCACACTTCTTGTTAAGTTTATCCTTAAGTACTTCCTGTCTTCTGTTGCTACAATAAATGGGGCTTCCCCTGCTGTCACATCTTCTGGCTGGTTACTGCTTCTGTGTGTAAGGGTGTGGGTTTGAACTTGAGAACTCGGATTCTTGAAGGCCCATAGCAACGCGAAGCAGGTGATAGGGCTGGGTCCTGGGAGGCCCTGGGCCCGTGACGTCTCTTCTCTACTCCCCGCCCCATGTTCTGCCTCCCAAAATGAGGGACTGAATAAGTGTGTGCCATTTTCCAGGGTGTAATTCCAGCTGAAACAAAGTTGTGATTTGTGTTCTTACCTCTTTGCCTTCCATTTGATTGAAAAAAAGTGGGGGTGGCGGATATTCTTTCCCTGCCGCGGCATACAGAGCTGGACTGCAAGCTCCCAGCTCCCTACATGCCCTGGCCTTGTCAAACTAAACCTTTATATAAACGGAAAATGTCACCTGCCTGTCTGCAGACACCAGAAGGGGCAGGGGACTGCTTGCTTGTGTGTATGCTTGTTCATCGTTCATTGAACTGTTTATTCACTGGCTTGCTGAGTCTGTCAGGCATCTATTTGTTGGGTGCCTCTCACAATGCCATGCAAGGCACACTGGCCCTGAACTCAGTGCTTACAGCTCAGCATGATCTCACCCGTGGTGAGTGCTGTAGGGCATGCTGCCTGGTGCTCTGGGTGGGGACGAGGAGTACCTGCCTTGAGGGGGGGGGGGTGGTCAGAGAAGGCTCTTGACTGACACCTGAAGGTTGACTAGGAGTCATCTAAGTAAGGAATGGAGTCAGGGGAAACTTTGGGCAGAGAAACAGCATGTGCAAAGGCCCTGGGGTGGCCAGAGGCTCCATCTGTTCATAGAACTGAGACATAACAAGTGTGGGTGGATTGGAAAATGCCTGGGGGAGAGAAGCATGAGATGGATTAGCAAAGTAAGACCCCCCTTTCAGGGTAGGTAAGGGAGCTTAGTAGTCAGTGAGATGTTTTAAGGAAAGTATGACAAGACCAGATTTGCAGTTTAAATTGATCCCCTTTGCTACATAAGGAGGTATATTAGTTAGGGTTTTCCAGAGAAACGGAACCAATAGGAGACAGAGAGATAGAAAGACAGATTAGGAGAAGTAAATTGAGATGAAATTTATTACAAGAGTTGACCCATGTGATTATGGAGACAGGGAAGTCCTACCATCTGCCATCTGCAATCTGGAGACCCAGGAAAGCTGGTGGTATAATTCGGTCCAAGTCCAAAGGCCTGGACAAGGGGAGCCGATTATGTAAGTCCGAGTGTGAAGAACCAAAAATCGGGGACTGGTGATACAAACCTTGGTCTGAGTCCTCAGGTCTGAGAATCAGCCGCACTGCCTTCGAGGGGCAGGAGAAGCCGGGTGTCTCAGCTCAAGCAGGGCGGGTAGATTCACCCTTCCTCTGCCTTCTTGTTCCCCTCCACATTGGTCTCTGCCATGCACCTTGCTGAGGGCAGACTTCATTACTCAGTCTGTCACTTCAGGTGCTCATCTCTTCCTGAAACCCTCACAGCCACACCCAGAGATGATGACTTCCCGGTTCTGTGGGCATCTGTTAGCCCAGTCAGGCTGACACATAAAATTACCCATCAGAGGAGCGTGTGGGAGAGGATGTTGAGTGTGGAAGCAGGGAGGTGGGTTCGGAGCCATGACAGTGGTCCAGGCGGGGGTCCCTGTTGGCCAGAACCTGGGTGCCTTAGTGGAGACGGACGGGAGTGAATGGATTAGAGACTGTTTCGGAGGGGAAGGGGACAGCTTTTTGGAGGTTTGGGGATTGAGCACCAGGATGGGAGCCGTGTGGAAATGAAGCTGGGGTGACTAGGGGAATGCATTTTTAATTTTATGTAAATTTAATCCATTTAATTTTAAATAAGTGCCTACTATATTAGACGGTACCGATGGAGAATATTGCCATTATTGCAGAAAGTTCTTTTGGACAGTGCTGGTCGCAAGTGTCTTTAAGTCAACCTGATGTTAAATGGGCAAATACAAGTCGGGCTCAGAATAGCAGCTGGTCTAGGTTCAGATCGTGCTGTACAACTTGCTTGCTGGGTGTCCTTGGACAAGTGACTTCACCTCTCTGAGCCTCACCACCCTCCTCTATAAAACAGGATATTCCATTCCGTGCCTGGGGCGGTGCTGCATAAGCTTAGAGCTCAGTTGTGGGCGGTGGGGTGGATACCTGTTACTCCCCCTGGGTTTGACCTTTGTAACTGCCCTGATAGGTTTACTTGGATGTCAGACTCTCCTCTGGAAGGACCTCCGGATTGGTTTCTCCACCCAGACTCTGACTTTGATGCGGAGTACAGCCTTGGGGAAGTGCTTTATCCTTTCGGGTTTCAGCTTTTCCATTGGCGGTGTGGGCATTGGAGCAGACCGTCCTTGAGGGCTGCCCAGGTCCCTAATAATTTTTTTTTCAACGTTTATTTATTTTTGGGACAGAGAGAGACAGAGCATGAACGGGGGAGGGGCAGAGAGAGAGGGAGACACAGAATCGGAAACAGGCTCCAGGCTCTGAGCCATCAGCCCAGAGCCTGATGCGAGGCTCGAACTCACGGACCGCGAGCTTGTGACCTGGCTGAAGTCGGACGCTTAACCGACTGCGCCACCCAGGCGCCCCCCAGGTCCCTAATAGAATAAGCAAGCACCCACAACAACTGAGCTACGGTCGGAAGAAGGAACCGGAAGGAGGAGGGACCTTCCAGAAGTCAGCATGCAACGGCTTTGCTGGTTCCATCCGTGGTATTTCTGGCTGGGTCCTGCCTCGTGAGAGCGCTAAACCAGAGGCTTGTGTGACACGCTCGCCCAGGCCCAGCCCGTGCCCCCAGCTTGCTCCAGGAGCTTTCTGAGCATTTACCTTGACCTTTTTCTTTCTTTCTTTCTTTCTTTCTTTCTTTCTTTCTTTCTTTCTTTCTTTCTTTCTTTCTTTCTTTTAATTTGGACAAGGTTTACTGACTTCTGAACTGTTGGGAAAAACTAATTTTGTCTCATTAAAACTGCATTGCTCACTTGTACCAAAAAATACCCCTACAAAAATCTGTTAAAGTTTCATGCCTGGCACAGAAGACTATTAAAGACTTATAATTGCAGGGGCGCCTGGGTGGCGCAGTCGGTTAAGCGTCCGACTTCAGCCAGGTCACAAGCTCGTGGTCCGTGAGTTCGAGCCCCGCGTCAGGCTCTGGGCTGATGGCTCAGAGCCTGGAGCCTGTTTCTGATTCTGTGTCTCCCTCTCTCTCTGCCCCTCCCCCGTTCATGCTCTGTCTCTCTCTGTCCCAAAAATAAATAAACGTTGAAAAAAAAATTTTTTTTAAAAAAAAAGTAAAGACTTATAATTGCAATAAAATCCTTTAGTGGGATTTGAGTCTTCCTTGTGGTAATGCTACAGTCAGCAGGGTCCCCACTGGAAGCTGCAAAAGCCATTTCAATAAAGGCTTCGGGAAGGAGGCAAAGATCACCCTAAAACTGCTTCCGTCAGGGTCCTTGCCCGGCAGCTGGCAACGGGGCATGTGTGCTGGGGGGACGGACTCCCAGATCCAGTTGTTAGCAGGTGTCTGTCCTGACTCCCCCTGCTGGGGGGCAGAGGGGGTGGAGCTCAGAACCTCTGCCATCCTGCCACTGGTTCTTCTGGCTCCTCTGTTTTCAGTCCCTTCACCAGGCAGGAATAGAGCACCTACTGTGTGCATGCCGAAAAGCCCATGCTTTGGGCTCAGGAGCTCAGCTCAGGGGTTGAGACGTGGAAGAAGAATTGAACACAGAGGGATGGTCTGGTTTTTCCTAAAGGAGTTGTGACTGGCTCGAGCAGGGGCTTTGTAGGCGGGCAGAGCGAAGGCTAAATCCCAGCCCCTGGTCATTCCGCTTCCTGGCCTCAGTCTCCTCATCTGTAAAATGGGGATAACACTGTGTGCCACAGAGATGTGCTCAAAATGTGTGATTCGAAGCTGAAGGCAGGGCCCAGGGAGGAGGCAGGTGAAAACAGAGAGTACGGTTTTAAGAGTCCCAGAGGTATTTGAGAGCCACTTCAGGGGTACATGCATGGTTTCTCAGAAACGCAGCTAGCATTTATTGAGCACTTACTGGATGCTAGCTGCTGTTTTGCCCGCTTTATATGTGTCCATTCAGCAAGTGTGCACTCAGCACCTACTATGTACCAGATGCTGTCTTAGGTGCTGGGGCTACAGTAAAGGCTGGATTAAGTAAATTTAACCCTGAAACCTATAAGGGTGGGCACTGATGCTATCCCCATTTTCCAGAGAAGGTGACTGAGGCACAGAGAGAGTGGGGAAATCACCCCAGGTCACACAAGCAGTAAGCGGCAGAGTCTGGGATTAGACCCAGAGGGCAGGCTCCTGTGTGTGTGCCCCTAACCACACGCCACAAGCCCTCCTGCTTGGTGAGAGGTGGCCTTGTTTGTGTTTTGAGGGAAGATGGGCTTAGAGCAGTAGACGGATTCCCCTTGGGTCTCTTAGGGACGAAGAGGGGACCACCACCTGCTCAGGTGGGTCACTCCCAAGCCTGCTGACCACTTTCTGCTGCTCCAGGGGCCTCCTCCTGAGTGTTTCTGTGCCTTCCTCAGACCCAGAGGGAGTGAACTCCCACTTCCTGGCGATGGGTCAAGTTCAGGGGAGACCAGTGTTCTGTCCTTGTGGAGTGTCCCAGATCTGAGCCTGTCACTTGATGGGCTGTGGACGACGGGAGGAGTCTTTCCTCTCCCTGAAAAGAAAGGGCATCCGTGGCCCGCCCCTTGCCCCTCCATCACTGGTGATAAACACGGTGGCCGTGGTGACAAATCAACTTAAGTCGCCTCTATCCGTTTGTCCTTCCGTGCCCTCCCCGTCGGCATCCTGTTTGCAGACTGGACAGTATTAGACACTCGGTCACACTGCATGGGTCTCTCCTTCTCCAGGGGTCGTGTCCCGCTGAGCTCTGGGCGGTGTGGGTGTTTTCGTGGTCAGTTAGCCTCAGAGTCTGGCCTTTGCCTTTGCCTCACTCTGTGGCCCTAGCCACGTCCCCGTGTGGTGTGGGCCTCAGTCTCCCCATCTAGGAGACCCTTTGGAAGGCCCTGGCAGTCATAGTGTCTTTGCCTCTCTACTTGTTGCCTCGTTTACCCGCGTTGTCTAACTCAGGGCTGGCCTCAGCGGGTAAGAGAAAGTAACAGTGCAATGAATAAACACACAGAACTCTTAGTTTCGGGAGGAAAGAACCCAATCAAGGTCTTTAAACATGCCACCTCCCACTTCACGTCGTGCAACCCAAGGGGAAGGGGCAGCGAATGGGCACGAGACTGGGACAGTGGGGAGGATGGGTTTCTCCCCTCCCGTCGCCATTTACCGAGCCAAGACTTGCCGAGAAAAAGGTGGCAGTGGTGCAAAGAAGCTGCAAAAAGCTGGGCTCAAATGCTGGCTCTTTTTTCCCATCCTGTGTGACCAGGGACCCTGAGCAAGCGGCTTAACATCTCTGAACTCGTCCCCTGCGTTTGGAAGGGAAGCGAATGAAAGGCGATCAAAGCCCACCACACCCTGCTGGTCTGGTTGGATTCTTATGGCCTCCTGGGCCTTGCTGGTAGTTTTGAGCCCATTTCACAGAGGGAACACTGAGACTCCGTGCACTCAAGAGCAGTGTAGGGCCACACTGTGCCTGTTTCACCATCAGCAGGCTTCAGAACCGGGGCCCTCTTCCTGCTGCACCATGGGGACGGGACTCTACACCCCGGCGGCCCCATGTGGCTCTGAGCAGCCAGGGAGATGCTGCATTTGTTTGAAGTGGCTTGTGGACTGTCAGTGACGGTGGGCATGCAGATCCCTGTGCTGACAAGGCTGTCGGACCTGGGAAGCTTTCCAGCAAGTAGAGGATGTGAGAAGCGGGCACAGAGACACAGGACTATCTCAGACCAACTCAGATGCCGTGGGCGGCTGCGTGGGCCCCCGAAGCCAGCCCTGTCTAGAACTTCAGTTTTGAAACAGAATACTGGAGAAGATTGGAAGGAGATGGAAAAGGTGGGCTCACGTACCCCCATCCCATGGGGGGTTTTCCCAGTGTGACTCCTGTTTCATACCTATTCCCCAAATGGGTCACACACGAGCCCCACGCTGCCTCCCACAAATCTGGTAGAGACATATTTATTTAACAGGCATGAAGGAAAAATAGGACTAGCACGGCAACCTTGTGGTTTCATGGATGTTAATCTTAGGGCGGGGCTGGAGGAAGTAGTGTGGGGGTAATTCACAGGGCTGAGTAAATGACAGGTGCCAGGCTCAGGGCCGGGGAGAATAACTGGAGTTTGGAAGCCACCGTGCTAAATCAGCGACCCCCCCGTGGTTACGGATACTGCACCCCAGAGTTGTCAGATGAGCGAATCAAAATATAGGATGCCCGCGGCGCCTGGGTGGCTCAGTCGGTTAAGCGTCTGACTCTAGCTCGGGTCATGATCTGACGGCTCGTGAATTCCAGCCCCGTGTTGGGCTCGGTGCTGACAGCTCAGAGCCTGGAGCCTGCTTTCGATTATGTGTCTCCCTCTCTCTCTGCTCCTCCCCTGCTTGCCCTCTGTCCTCTCTCTCTCAAAAATAAATAAACATTAAAAAATTTATATATATATATATATGTATATATATATGTGTGTGTATATATATACGTATATGTATATATGTGTGTGTATATATATATATACGTATATATATAGGATTCCTGTTGAAATTTGTTTCAGATACACCATGAGTACTTATTTTTTTAAAAACATTTATTTATTGTGAGAGACCGAGCGAGACAGAGCATGAGCAGGGGAGGGGCAGAGAGAGAGGGAGACACAGAATTCCAAGCAGGCTTCAGGCTCTGAGCTGTCAGCACAGAGCCCGACGTGGGACTCGAACCCATGAACTGTGAGATCATGACCCGAGCCAAAGTCAGACACTTAACCGACTGAGCCACCCAGGTGCCCCATGGCGAGTACTTAGTGTATATACGTCCCATGCAGAGTTTGAGATGTTCCCCACCAAGCCTCTCTGGAGGGCTGAGTAGACTCCATGGAATTGAGTTGTCCTTCCCCCAGCTCCCCCTCCCCAGGACCTGCAGGGAGAGGCTTTTGCACAAAAGGATGCCCTGACATATCTGGTCTCTCAGATGCTAGTTCCTTTAATTAAACTGCTGGGATGGAAATAAAGTGTGTGAGGAAGATTAAAATTGATTCCTTTAGCTTAACAAAAGCCAAAGCTCTTGAGAGAGATACTTAAGGAGCCAGAACCCTTGAGCAGAGGGAGAGTACAGGCTGGGCTGCAGCCCAGAGCTGGAGGGGCAGGTGGGTTGGCCGAGCGGGCCTGTGCAGAGGGCCGAGGTGGAGGCACTAACACACGGCGGGCCGTGTCACAAGGTGGGGGCAGGGGGCTGGAGGGTGCTGGAAGCGCCTTCCATCCTCAGCAAGGCCCAAGTGCCCGCAGAAGTTCTTCTGCAAGCCAGAGGCCAGGATGGGGCTGTGGAGGTCAGGGCAGGAAGTGGCAAAATCTGTACCTTGGTGCATAAGCACTTATTGAGCGCTTGCTGTATGCCAAGCCCAGAACCAGCTGTTGGGTCTCATCTCAGGCTCTTCCCAAGGAGACCAGCTGGGGCCGCCTAAGTTCTCAGGAGCCTGGGTTCACACCAAGGGAGCCCAAAGATGCGGAAAGAGACCGAGAATCGGAGGTATCTCTGGGGACACTGGGAAACGACGCTGATGCTGTAGGCATGCAGAGGAGGACAGTCCTGGGGTAGCACCCCATTTTTACGCCCAAGGAAACTGAGGCACAGAAGCTTTTGGGGGATTTGCTTGAGCTCACAGGGCATGGAAGTAGCAGAGTCAGGATTTGAACCCGGGTCTGATGTCTTTGAAACCCTTAACCCTTAGTGCTCTTCTACCTCCTGGATCGTGGGGGGTCATTGAGGTTTTGGAGCAGAGAAGGATGTCATGCGAGCAAAAAGTCGAGGGCAAGTTAACCTGGCACCAGGGCTGAGGCCAGTTTAGAAGTTAATGCGCGGAGGAGGGGTGCTGGCTCAGGAACCTAGGTGTGAGGAGAAGGAGACCCAGGTTGGGGGGCCCCCAGGCATGGGGGGAGGTGAAGATTGGGTGACACCTGCTGAAGGGTTACCAGGGGGAATAAAGGCAGAGTTGACGATGGGGCGGGTTTTCAGACCTGGGTGCTGCAGGCAGGGCTGGGGAGTGACGGCAGGATGGTGGCTTTGGACGCGTGTCCCCGGGCAGAGCTCCTGACGGCAGCTGAGTAGGAGAAGGCTCTAGGGCCTTGGGGCCGTGTCGGCGTGGGTCTGCCTGCCTCCTTTCCACTAGCTCTGTGATCGCCAACTATTTACTTAACCTCTCTGAGCCCCCGTTTTCTCTCCGGTGGCGTGAAGAGCAGTGATACCTCCTTTGCAGGATGTTGAGGATATTAAATAAGGAAAAAATGTACAAAGGGACGAACAGGGTACTCGATGCACAGTCAGCATCTGGTGAATAGTGGCTTGAACCTGGGGCTCCAGGCTGGTGTCCTCTTCTGGGCGCCGCAGAGATGGTCCTGGTGCTGGGAACGGGTGTCTGACTTTTCATTCATTGGATGAATTTTTGTCGAAATCTCACTGTGCGCCGGGCCCCGGGGACCGTGTGGAGAGGCTGATGGGAGAACCCAATTACAGCCCCGAACTGACCCCGCTCTCGAGTTGGAGCAGCAGGAGAGCAGGGGCGGGGCTGTCTTGCTCAGCACGGTGTCCCCGCACAGAGCCTGGCGCCTGGTAGGTGCGAGGTATATGTTGAAGGGGCTCGTGGGGGCAAAGGGGCGGGGGGCCTTCTCAGAGCACGTCCGCGCTGGTGCAGAGGGGAGACGCCAAGACTGCATTTGCCTCCGCTTTCTGTACTGGAAGCTCCCCACCTGCAGGCGAGGTGTTGAAGGAAGGACAAGAAACTGGAGACCAGGGTTCTGATCCTCAGCCTCGTCATTGCATCTTCTTTTCTCCTCCTTTTCTTCGAAATTCCCAAGTGGCTCGCCTTTTCCAAATTCTGCTTTGAAAAAAGCTGGGGAAACCCTCTCGGGTTGATCCTGTGCCATAAGCAGGCTGGGAAGCTGGAGAGAAGGAAAAGAAGGCAGGAATGATCTGCGTTAGGAGGATGCCCTTCAAGGCCCTGATGGGGAGCAGCCCTGGGCGCCCCCTGCAGGAGAAGCAGGGAAGAGAAACACCCGACCTTCCGTGTGGACCATTCTGGGAGTCTATCGGATGCCCCACCTCACTCTAAGCCGTCTTCCCCTCCAGCCTCTTGTAATTCTGTCTCAGGTTTATTTTTATGGGGCAGCTACTTTTTTTCCTCTTATTTTTTTTTTAAATCCTTTCACTAATGTGAAAAATGTGTTTTTGCATTACAAAATAAAACTGCCTACTTGTTGTAAGAATCCAAGCAACATGTTATTGCTTTAACGGGAGGCTACTTTTCTCACTTACTGCTTTTTTCGTGAGTAAATGAAACTGTTGTTTGTATTTTAAGGAAATATGCTCATGCCTGAGGTAAACATCTCAACCCTGTAGAAGCGAGAAAGGAAGTAATGGAAATATGCCTTCACATCTGTCCCCGAGTCCTCCCCCCCTGTATCATCCCCCACCAAGCCTCTGGGATGGCTGTTTTCTTCTAGGTAAGGGGACCTCCAGGAATCTTGTAGGTCCACCTCTCTAAATCATTGCTAGGTCGAGGGGAGGTAGCCCTTTCTAGTGACAGGAGCATGGGCTCAAGATCAGGATTGGAAAGTTTACTCTGCCATTGACTTGCTGTGTGACCCTCAGGCATCCTCATAACCTCTCTGGGCCTCCGTGACTTCCTCGTCGGGCTGGCCAGGTGGAGAACCGGGATCAGGGCTCTGAAGCCCCTGGCATGAGTCGGTGTCCTACAAGCAGCCCAGGCATTACTCTGTTGTTTGGTGGTCTTGGCAGGTTGGGGACCAGATTCTGGAGGTCAACGGGCGGAGCTTTCTCAACGTCCTGCATGACGAGGCGGTCAGGCTGCTCAAGTCATCCCAGCACCTGATCCTGACGGTGAAGGACGTCGGGAGGCTGCCCCATGCCCGCACCACTGTGGATGAGACCAAGTGGATTGCCAGTTCCCGGATTGGGGACACCACCACGAACTCAGCAGGGTCTGGCAGCACTGCTCACTCTGAGCCCCGGGACCGAAAGCCAGTGATGCCCCCTCCCATCCCTTCAGCACACCCAGATCCCTAAAGATTCTCAGAGCCTGGGGTCCCATCCCAGGGTCCTTTGCATTTGTAAGGCGTGACCTTGGGCACATCCCTTCTCCTCTCCTGGCCCGTTTCCCATGGAAAGCTGAACTGCATAAGCCAACTCTCTTATCCTGTATTTCCCTGGGGCAAATCACTTAACTTAATCCTGGGCCCTTAGATGCTTCGTCTGAAAAGTGGGGAGCATAACCCCTGCCCCCATCCAGCTCTGGGAATGAGGAACCCTGTGAGTGACCCGAGGAAAAGGGTCGTGGGAGTCATAAAGTGACCACAGTTGCCGATGGCTGTGTACTTGCTGATAGCCTCACGCGTCAGCTTTGGGTTTCTAATCAGAAGTCTCAGACTGGTTGGTGGCCTCCTGGGCCAGATGCACCCAGAGCATCTCCTTCCCATTCTTCCCTCCTTCTCTCCTGTCTCCTTTCCTTTTCACCAGCACGGTATCATAATTTTTTTTATTTAGCTGCCAACATTTAAAAAGACATCCGGTTTCCCATCAAAAAACAAAAACAAAAACCCTGACTTCTGGCTGCTGCTTTAAAATCAGGAATTCTAGCGGCTTGAGCGCATGTTTCTTCATGAAATTGGGCTGGAGCTGAGCTACACCTGCGAGTTGCATCTCTGGGTCTCCAGTTGGCCCCTGTCCTCACCCACCCTCCCTAGGGTTGGCCTTGACCCCGAGGCCACAGGTCTTTTGCTGTTTATTGTCTCCTGTCCTTGTGTTACCTTCCTGGTCCTGAAGGGCTGCTGAGCCAGGAGTTCACCTTGTGTGGTTTTAGAAATGCTGCCCCCGTGCTTGATGAGGGGGCTGGAAGCCGCTCATCTGCCCAGGGGTTCCTATGCCCTTGAGTAGCCCCAGCGAGTGGAGGCCATGGTTCTCTCAACACTTTTGCTCACCCCGCTCCAGATTGGCCTTTCCCTTGCTGGTGCCTGTTAGAACTGCTCGGCCATTCAGCTGAACACGTTTGTCTTTCTCGTAGGTTTCCTGGGGATCTTACAACGGAAGGGACAAACAAGGTAGGGAGCTCTCCGTCATTGGTTATCTGTAGCTTCTTCATACACCCCCGTGTAGGGGGCTCTGGGCCTGGCAGGTGCATGGAGCCACTCACGTGCATGATCTCATTTCATTTGAGCAGCCCGCCGACTGTCCGTTCGTCCGTCCTCCCTTACATTCCTCACACATCTGTGAGCACCACCAGGTTCCAGGTACCAGGGCTAATGGCACTGAACAGAACAGGTCAATTCCTGCCCTCATGGAGGAGGGTATACCTAGTGAAGGAGACCCCCACACGTAAAAAAAATCCTGCACACGTGTCTAATCACAGAAGATGTTCAGTGCCATCAGGCAAGGTGCTGGGGAGTGTGGGAGAGACTAACAGATGGGACACCTGATTTAGGTGGTGAGAGGCAGAGGGGCGAGTGAGGACTCTGTGAATCGGTGACACGATACCCGGGCTGTGAACTGAATGTTACATAGGAGTAGCCAGAACAAAGTCCGGTCCAGGAGCACGAGGGGACAGCACGTGCCAGAGCCCCGCTGTGCCAAAAAGGTGGCTTGTTGGAGGCAAGGAGAGTGTGAGGGGGTGTGGCGAGCATACAGGAGCGGGGAACAGAGTGACGGCAGGCAGGGTCCCCAGATCACATGGGGCTCTGTGGGCCCGTAAGAGGTTTGGCATCTAACCACGGAAAGGCTTAAGCAGGGGAGCAAGATGACATGATTCCTATTATTACAAGATCATTTCAGCAGCTCTGCATAGGTGATGGGGGAGGCAGAGGGGAGGAGCGGGGACACCCTCCCCCCCATGGCATCTTAGTCACACCTCCCAGTGACGCCTGAGGCAGTGGCGAGGAGGGGGTGAAGAGTGTGTGCAGATCTGCACCATATTTTGGAAGTACGGTTACTGTTATCCCCAGTTTACCAAGGGAGATACTGAAACCTGGAGAATAAATTGGGAGCCATAATAAAATTGCTCGACTCTGATTGGTTTCAGGATCTGATGAGATAACGTATGTCAAAGTGTGGGGTAAGGCGTGAATGCTGTTTGCACCTGCGCACGGCCTCGTGGTCTGAGAACGGACCTGTAACTAACGTCTCCTGCAGGTGCACCGGGTAGGCCGAGGCCACAGAGGGACCCACCTCATCCCTCTGCACTGTGGTCACTGGCGTGGCCTGGCCACTTGGCCCCAGACCAGTTCAGAATTCCCAGACCCCCGTCTTCCTGTCTTTCAGCTGGGATTTTACAAGGGCCCGGCTGGCTCCCAGGTGACCCTGAGCAGCCTGGGCAACCAGACGCGCCTGCTGCTGGAGGAGCAGGCGCGGCACCTGCTGAATGAGCAGGAGCGAGCCACCATGGCCTACTACCTGGAGGAGTACCGTGGCGGCAGTGTCTCCGTGGAAGCCCTGGTCATGGCCCTGTTCGAGCTGCTCAACACGCACGCCAAGGTGACCCGAGCCCCTCCAGGGGCAAGGCAAAAGTCCTCCAGGGCTCGGCATCCTCCCTGCCTCCCTCCATCCCCCACCCCTCTGCTGAGAACCCACAAAGAGCCGGGCTGAAACAGCCCTGGGCAGAGACTGGTGACCGAGGCAGCCAGGAAAGCCAGCCCGTAGACTCCTGGGGACATAGTCAGTTAAAGTCCCCGGTGATGGGGGCCCCAGTGAAATAGCTGTCAATGCTGAGCATACATTTAGAGTCATCTGGATTGCTCTTCAAAAGCAGTGCCCGGGCCCCACCCCCTGGGCTGGTTAACTCCATATATCCGTGGATGGGAGTTTGCCACAACTCCCGGGCGATTGTGCCGTGCTGCCAGCTTTGAGAACCCTGCTCTGCTCTCGAGGAAGTCTGGGGTCCAGAAACTGCACAAAGGAAGAAGTGATTAAATCCACTGGGAGCAGTTGCATGCGGGAAGGCTTAAGGGAAGGGCATTCTGGGTGGGAGGGACAGCCAGGGGCTGCCCGGTGTGTTCAGGGAGCTGCAGTCACGCGTGCTTGCTGATGAGATGTCAGCGAGGACAGGGTGAGAGGGAAGCAGGAGTCAGATGATGCTCGCCCGGCGTTCAGGGTATCGTGCTTGGACTTCTTCTAGGACAGTGGGGAGCCACAGGGGGTTAAGGAGGGAGGCCAGTGGTCAAGTTGGCACGTAGGTCATTGGGGGTAGCAGGGGACAGGTCCCATCTGCTGGCGAAACCCGGGCTGAGTGCCCTGTTTGTCCCCATGCCCAGTTCTCGCTCCTGTCCGAGGTGAGAGGCACCATCTCCCCCCAAGACCTGGACCGCTTCGACCACCTGGTGCTGAGGCGGGAGATCGAGTCCATGAAGGCACGGCAGCCCCCGGGCCCTGGGGCCGGGGACACCTACTCCACGGTCTCCTACAGTGACACGGGCTCATCCACAGGCAGCCACGGCACCTCCACCACTGTCAGCTCGGCCAGGGTGAGCTTCCCTGGCCCTGGCCCTGGCCCTGGCCCTGGCTCGAGGGCCAGCAAGGGTGGGGCACCAAGATACTGGCTTTTGCAGTGAGACCGACGTAGGTGTGAATCTCAGCACCACCCCTTAGCAGCTCTGTGCCTTGCCTTTCTGAGCCTCAGTTTCTTCCCTGGGAAAAAACCCCATCATCGCTGAGTGCCTGATGCGTGCCAGGCACGGCTGTGGGAGACAGCGAGTGAAGGAGGCAGATGTGGCCCTGCCTCTTGGGCTCGCGGTCTGGGGGCGGGGTGGGGGGGTGGGGAGGGTGCGCTCAGAGAGAAAGGAGAAAAAGACAAATAGAGAAATGAGACAAATAGAGAAAATAGTGACAGTCGTGGGAGGGTCCCACAAGAAACCGTGGCAGTGCATTCATGGTGGTCACGGTGATGGCATCTTCCCCGAGATACACCTTCTTGTCTTTGGAACCCACCCCGACTTTCACCCAGACTTGCCAGCCCTCCAGAAAAGCATCTGGTCCATCCTGGGTTCTGCCGCCAGGATGCTTAGAGGCAAATTAATCCCAGGAGGCCTTTGCAAGAAGGGGCAGAGAAAATGCCTTGCTGCTTGGTATGGGAACCAGGTGTCACCGTCTTTCTGGTAGGAAGAGCGGGGCTGGAGGTCAGGAGAGTTGGAGTGGCTCATGCTCTCCTTTCCTGTCTCTGGATCATTCCTCACCACTCTCCTGTGGAAGGGGCAGGGGAAAGCATGTTTCTCAAGCACTGCTGCTCCCAGACGCAGAATTGGGAGCTCTTACAGGTGGAATCTCAATCGACTCAGGACAGACGCAGTTAGTTGTCCTGCTGGAGGAACAGGAGCTCCAGGGGTGCAGTGACGTCCAAGGTTGCATACCGGTGGTTAGGGGGCACGGATGAGCTTGCACCCACCAGGAAACGGCCCTGGGGCGGCACCCTTTGCTTTGCAGACTCCGTCTCCCAGCGTGGCTTGTTTTTTGTTTTGTTTTGTTTTTAGCTCGGAGGATCTGAGTTTCTGGAGCAACTTCTATTCCTCTGCTTCCTACCCCTACCATTCTGAGTCACCCTCCTCCCCAGGAGTCCTTGTCCCTTCCTGGGGTGACCAGGAAGCTGCCAGGCATTCCTCTAGGGCTCTGGATGTGGCTGCATTGGAAGCAATGTCACGGTCCAGGATGAGCAGATCACTTCGGGGACAGGGAAGAGGCTGTTCCCCTCCTGGGGCTGCGTGTTTGGTTCTGTGCACATGCTTTGATGTGACACCAGGTGATGAGCAGGTTTCGGGTTGCAGGGACCTGGCCCGAGGGGCCATTTCCCTGTGGGTCCGACTCCACTGAGATTGGCCTTGGTAATGTCCATGTGGGGCTTCAGGAGCCATGAGCCAGTGCTCTAGAACCAGGGGATTGCAGCCTGTAATTCTGGGGGTGAGAGGTCCAGTGGGTGGGATGGGGCGTGTTCTAGCCTGGGAAGCAGGAGATTTAGGTTTAAGCCCTGGCTTCTCTGGGCCTCAGTTTCCCCACAGGTAGAATGGCCCAAGGTCCTTTGCCCAAGGCTCTGATGGCAGTCAGGGTAACTATTATGCCCAGCTGAGTGCTGGCCTGCAGTGGCCTTGCCGCAGCCCAGGGGTCTCCCCCATACCTGGGAAGTGCTGGCCCCCACCCGTCTTGGCTCCATGCTTTACCACTAAGTGCCTCAGTTTCCCCACTTGCACCGGGGCAGTGATGCTGCTGTGCCCGGCTTCTTGGGAAGATTAAATGATGAGTAATCTCCCTATTGGCACTAGCATCCCAGAACTGCCGTCCACACCCCTAGGGCAGGTGAAGCCTCTGCTCTTAACTGACTTCCCCCAACCTGGCTGGAGAAAACCACTTTGAGGATTTGTGTCTGCAGCCTTGCAGATACTTGGAGCCTTCTGGAAAGCACTGGGCTGAGACTTATCCAGTCTCAGGTGCTCTCACATGCACGGCCTGGGGCTCTATCCCTCAGACTCAGATCTTTGCTGCTGGCATAGGGCTTGGGCCCCTCTGAAATCCAGGTTTTCTCTGATCCAGTCTCCTGAACAAAGTGCTCCTTCAGGCTCTGCTGTTCATTAACACGTGTGACCTTGGACAAGTCACTTCTCTTCTCTGAGCCTCAGTTTTTCCATCTGCCAAACGGGGGTGATGACCCAGCCCCGCCTGCTGGCAAGTCCCAGGGTTGCCCCAAGGGGAATGGCCATCTTCTGACAGGGGTTCTCAAGGACAGGTGTCATTTCTGCAGAGCCCTGGTGTCCCCTGTTCCCTTCAAGGAAGCAGTTATGCTGAAAGAGTCCCAGTTATAGCAACAGAGCCTTTTCTTCATCCGTCTTTTATTCCTGCCCAAAGCATTTAAACGAAATAGAAAAGGGGTTTTAGAGAATCGTGTTTATTTTGCCTTTCTGTGTGTGTGTGTGTGTGTGTGTGTGAGCATGCATGCATGTTTGGCAGAAGGTTTACTGCTGTACCCACCCCATCCCTAATATTTATTTGATGTATTTTTCTTTTTGCCTTTTGCCCACCCTTCCTCCCCAGGAGCGGCTGCTGTGGCTAATAGACCTGATGGAGGTACCGTCCTTCCTGCCGGGCGGGGCTGTGGGAGTCCCTTAGCCAGGGCGGAGGTCCGGGGCTGTGGCCCTGCCTGCCACTCCCTTACGTCTGCACCCAGCCCCTGTGGGGAACTGGGGTTCTCCTTGATGCTCACGGTCTCTCCTGTTTGCCAGTTCATCAGGCTTCCTCGGGCTCTGGAGTGAGAATGCGCTCAGCTTAAACCCCAGCCCTGCCACCTCCTTGCTGTGTGACCTTGGAAAGTGATTTTACCTCTCTGAGCTCAGTTTTAGGATCTATAAAATGAGGATGATCATTTCTGTGCTGTGGGGCTGTTGACAGACCTCTTGGCCTTTTATATGTTATAAACTCTGTCTGGAATGTTCTCCTTCCCACTTCTCACGGCCGGGCTATCTCCTACGTGTGCATCAGCCCCCTACGCCCACATGCCCCCTCTTCCCAGAAGACTTCCCTGATTTTCTGACTTCCCTGTGCCTCCTCCAGCCCCCTGGGTTTCCTATTGTCGTGACTCTTGTCTCATTATATTCTAATAATGTTTACAAGCCTGGCTGGCTACTCCCCTTGACCACAGCAGTGATGATATCTGGAGTCACCATTGAATCCCTAGTGCCCAGCCCAGAACCTGGCCCATATTAATAATTGGGGCCTTTTTTAAAAAATGTCTTATTTATTTTTGAGAGAGACAGCACAAGCTCGGGAGGGGCAGAGAGATAAAGGGAGACACAGAACCCAAAGCAGGCTCCAGCCTCCGAGCTGTCAGCTCAGAGCCCAATGTGGGGCTCGAATCCACAAACCTTGAGATTGTGACCTGAGCCAAAGTGGGAGCCCTACCCGACTGAGCCACCCAGGCGCACTTGGGGCCTTTCTCAATGATAGTAGTAGTTGGTATTTTAGAGAGTTCTCTGTGGGACTGTGATAATGCTTTCCAGGTGTATCTTTTTGAGCTTCCCAGTTACTAGGACTGGCAGGTACCGCCGTGATCGCCATTGTAAAGGGAAGAAAACAAATCCTAGAGAGAAGGGACTCGCTCCCGGTCGCTCAGTGAGGGCATGGTAGAGTCAGGATTCAGTATTAACCCGTTCGTCACCAAGTGCCAGACGCTGGTCTGCAACACCAGCACGTATGTGTCCGTTAGTTTTTACTGCGGTGATGCTGAGTGACCCACAACCCCCCGAATCTGGATGGACAGAAGCCGAAGGCATTTCTTTCTTGCGGCCCAGACCCCATGCCTCATGGAGCTCACCTGCTTTCCTGTCTGTTAAAATGCCTGTCACACGGCTCTAACCTCTCCCCGAGTTTGTCCTCCCTGGTAAACAGGGAGACGCTGCTGGGATGCAGGCCGGGACCATATCTTTCTCCTGTCTGGGTGCCCAGTGCCAGCCTGGCTCTGGGACAGAGCCGGGGCCCGGGGATTGTGGAGCAGAGACTGAAATGAATCCGCACTCCCTGGCCGCTCAGGATTATCTTCTAACACTCCAGCCTTAGAAACATCTCCCTCCCACATCGTAGGAAAATGTCCTCTGATCTGGTGTTCAGACGGGCCGAGTGGCAGGCAGCTGGCTCTTGTGACCCAGATGCCCAGACAGTTGCCCTAGATGGAACCGGTTTCCATTTAGCCCCAGTTCTTCGGATCTCATGGTGCAGTTATCAATCCCAGGTTAAACGTGGCTCATTCCGCAGCCGTTTTCCCTCAAGCCAGACAAAATCGATCAAAGGAAATCAGATGCAGCCTTCCGCCATCGACAAATTGTGTTTATTTTCCATTTGTCTAATAGAGAGCCAGCCCTGGGAATTTTTCCTGCCTCCAGTGTCACTCCCCTCCCATACAGATGTCAGCCAGGGAAGCTGAGCAGAATAAAGGCCTGCGTGCCGTTTCTTGAAGCCCTTATCTGGTGCCAGCCAGCCCGTGGCAGAGGGGCTTGGGCACACAGGCTCTGGAATTCCACAGACGGGCTGGCTCTCCCAGGTAGAAACCGTGTCACCTTGGACAGGTGACTTAAGCTTTTGAAGCCTCAGTTTCCATATCTGTACGCTGGCTGATAAGACCAGCCACGTGTGGATCGTCGTGAAGAATCTGTGAGCTCGGGAGCAGACTTGGAGGTGTGGAGTACTTGGGAGCCCGTTCTGCTGATGCTCTAACGGCTGGGACAGGGCACCACAGAGGCCTTCAGGGGAACAGCGTTGTAGAGGCCCAGGCCAGCCCTGGACCTACAAAGCAGGTGCCGCTGGGGTCAGGGGTGGTGGACTTGCCCCAGGCTTAACCACAGCCCCTTTCTGCCTAGAATTGAGAGGTTTGCACGTCAGGCCTCTCATGTGCCTGGAAAGGGGCTTCCCTAGCCCACCAAAGGATGCTGTAGCAGGGGCCCTGCCTCTAAAGGCCTACTGCTCCTGTTCCCATGAGGTGAGGTGGGAAGAGGGTGCTGGGTGTGGCCGTCAGCACTTTGCTCCCCTGTGGCCCCCACACTTTCCTCCTCATCCAGGGTGAAAGGAGGGTAGAGAAGCTCAGGCCTGTCTCAGGCCCTCTCAGCTACAGAGATGCCCTGATTGTCAAGGCAGCTGTCTCCAGAAACAGGGAGCAGACAGTCAGAGGACCTTCCTCCTCCTCCTGTGTTCTGCCCTTGGTCCAGCCTGGATGGGTTTAGAGAGTCCTCTGCCGGGCAAGTCGTCCCCCAGTGGGGAAGCTGGAAGGATCCCAACCCTTCACCCGTTCATCACCCGCTCCTGCAGCAAGCATTCCCTGAGCACCTCCCACACGCCAGGCTCTGAGTGGCCCACTGGTCGCCGTGCGCAAAAGAGACAGCAGCACCTGCTGTCCCAAAGCTTAGCACGTCTAGTTGGGGAGGCAGCCTTGAATCAGATCACCTGCATAATCCTTGCTCTGACAAATGGGTCGAGGACTGGGGCCCTGACCAATCCAGGATGTGAGGGAAGAGATGTTTGAGCTGAGATCTGAAGTCACTGGCATCAACCGGGCGATACACAAGGCAAGGCAGCTGAGGGGCCAGATTGGCACGTGCAAGGGCCCTGAGCTCGAGGCTTATGGACCCTGGAAGGAACCGTAGGTCAGTAGGGCGAAGAGGAGAGGGTGGGGGGTTAGCAGCAGGAGCCGCCAGGGACTTGGGCTTAATCCTGAAACCGTGAAACACCACTGAGGGTCTTCAGTAAGGAAGTGACATGATGTTGTTTGCACTTTCTCTTTTGTTAAAGACAGCATGTGTGAGTAGGGGAAAGGGACAGAGAGAGAGAGAGAGAGAGAGAGAGAGAGAGAGAGAGAGAGAGAGAGAGTCTTAAGCAGGCTCCACGCTCTGCACAGAACCCAACGTGGGACTTGATCCCACAACCCTGGGATCATGACCCGGGCGAAATCAAGACCCAGGTGCCCTTGTTTGCATCTTGTAAGATGCTTCCCATGTGTGTGGAGAGAGCTCAGGGGGGTGTGCAGATGGGGTGACCTGGCGGAGCTACTCCTGTGTCGTCAGGCAGGCTGGCTCTGTAGCCCCATGTCCCAGGAGGCCGCTCAGTGCCAGGTGGGGGCGGGGTGAGGCCAACTTGTCTGCTTGCGTCCAACAGCCCACTTCCTCCTGAGAGGCCTCGGCACGAGCCCCCTGCACCCTCAGAGCCATAAATTCCCCAGAGGCATTAGCGGGCATCGGGGCAGCTTTGCATCAGCGGGTGTCTGAAATAAGGAACGGACCTCGCGGCCAGCCCTTTGTGGTGCACTTGCCTCTGTATGGGCGCTTGGGGGGCGGGGGTCCTGGAAGCCGTTTCCAGCAAACAAGCAAGTCGACATAGGCCAGCCCTGCTCCTCCAGAGCCTGATTCTGCCTGGCTGTGTTGCCTCCATTTATAAGGAAGGAGATGTGACATTTGGGTTGGAGGTTAATGCAGGTAGAGATGCGGTGCTTTCCCTAGGCTGGGTTCTTGGGTCACCACATCCCTCCTGGAGCCCTGCTTTCCAGCGCCTGTCTTAAGGGCTCTTCCAACACTGACCTGGAGATTCTGGGTCACACTCTCTGTCCGCTGAGTGAAGCCCTTGTCCTGAGGCCATGGGGAGGGAGATGCAGGACGACAGAAGGAAGCGCGGTCTGTCTGCGCCACACGGGCCCTCCCGGGCACTTCTGTGGTTTGATGCTCAAGCACAGAGGCAGGAGCGGACAGCTGGTGAAAGCGCCCAGAGCTGGCCGGGCACCGGGGCAGTTCCCACAGCCTCGGCCACAGCGGCGAGTGTGGGTTCCAGTGCCCTGTTTGGGGATCCTCTCTCTCCCAGTGCACCCCCCCCTGCCCTCCCCATCAGCTTCCAGACTTCCAGCCCCATCCTGTGCTTGGAGAGCTCAGGAGCACAACGATCCTGTCTCTGCCAGCATGGCCGTCCCCCCAGGTTCCCGCTCCATGTTCCTTTCGGACCCCCCAGTCCCGTCCCCTTCACTCCAGGGAGGCTGGCCCTACCCAGCTCATGTCACTGTCAGGCCCCCTCCGACACCCCGACCTTCCTGGGCTGATGGCAGCCCCAGCTCTGGCTGGCACCGTGCCTTGCTTTTCTCTGTCCTTCCTTGCTCTCCCCTTCTCCCTCCTGCCTTCCTTCTCTTCCTTCTCCCTTACTCCCCTCTCTGCTTTTTCTTCCTCTGTCCCTCCCACCGGCCTCCTACGGAAATCTTGGCCCCCATAAGTGACCTTCCAGGAAGTTTTGTGACTCAGAGTCTCAGTTTCCCCATATCCAGAGGCCTCTGGTGCATTTAGGGGCAGAGTTGGGGGGAGCCCGTTGTCCTGACATCAGCGTAAAGAAGCAAGAAGAACAAAGAGCTGAAAATAGCACCTTTACGTAAGAGCCCTCCTGTCCTAATGAAGGGATGTAGGGGAGGGATAGCAGGGAGTTGGGCAGGAGCAGGGGGAAGGGAGGGGAGAGCCTCGTTTTGCTGAGGTGATACCTGGGCCAGGAAGCAGTAGCGCTTCCAGAACCATGAGTCCACCTGGCAGAGGTCAGCACAGGTGATTGCCTTCCACCGTCTCACTTTATTTTGGCCCCACAGTCCCCTCCAGTCAGACGCCTGGACTATACGGGCCCTCACCGTGTTCTTTCCTCTGAGAGGAAGCCAATTTTTCTGAGCTGCCACTGATTTGAGGAGGAAGGAGCCAGGGGAGCAACGACAGCAGGTCCTGAGGGCATCCTGGGTCCTATGGCAAGCAGTCTGAATAACAGAGTCAGACCTTGCAGATGGCTCAGCTTCCGCCTCGCGCTTGCTGTGTGACCTTGGGCAGGTGGCCTTCCCTCTCTGAACCTCAGTGACCTCAGCTGGAGACTCAGGACTGATTGAGCCCTGAGTCTAAACATTCAGCTGGTCTCTGGCCTCTGCGGGAGGAAGGGGGCCCCAAGCTGCTGGCAGGGTGGGGGTGGGGCCGGCGAGGCGGCCAGGACACAAGCCGGCTCCTGCGTGAGCGCTGACCTTGATCCTCCTCTCGAAGTCTGTTCCTCGAGCGTTTCTGCTGACGCATCCCCGGGGTTCTTAGCCTGCTGTCTGCAGCTATTTCAGATGCACAAGGAACATGGCTCGGGGACTCGGGGCTCCTGAGCGTCTGGATCTGGCAGATGGAGTCTGGCAGGGCCTGGCTCTGACCCGTCTGCTCTTTGCTCCACTAAAGGCCTTGCTCCCAGGGCTGGATGTTTGTCCCCACTCCACCCTCATCCTCCCGACTTGCCATGCCTGCCTTCAGTATTGGCTCCGGGCTGCTGTTAACAGCAAGGAATGGGCTGAGGCCAGGGGCCGGTGATGGCTATCTGGCTTCGTTTCAGAGAGGGTCGTGCCCAGGGCCCTCTGGTTCCTGTGATATCAGGGCCCTACCCAATTCTGGGGAAGTGTTGCATGGGCTCTGGGGCCACCCCTACCTGGGTTAGAAACCTGATCTGCTGTAGCATGCCCGTGTGGTCTTGGACAGGTCACTTCCCTCCCTGAGCTTAAGTGTAAATGATGTGAGCCAGGGACAATCCCAGTGCCTGTCTCCCATGAGAATCCAATGAGATGATCCCATGAGAATCCAGTGAGATCGAGTAAGTAAAATGCTCAGCAGAGGGCCTGGCGCGTGGTCGTCCCCAGTTTGTGGATCGATCTCTGATACCCTTCTGAGAGACGGTCACACCCGCTCTGCGATGCATGGCAGAGGCATGCTTGTGTTGTCAGGGCTCGGGATGCCTCCTGTCTCCCTCCCAGTGGCCCAGGTACGACCGCCGGCCCCATCAGTGATCCTGAGCGAAACGTGTGGGCACCCACTGTGTGCATGGCCCTCTCCTGGGTGTTAGGAACACAGTGACCTGCTCATCATGTATCCCCATGAGCCAAAACTGCTTGTTGGCCAGATGAGTGCTCAAAACTCCAAAGATGCCAGAACAGGACAGAATCCCGTGCCTCTGGTCCTACCAAGGACTGTCATTTGAGCCCCCGGGCTGCCCTCAGGTTGAATCTGGAGACAGCTGGCAGTGGCTGCATTTGAGAATGGCAGAGGTCCCTCTTGCCTTTGCCATAGACACCTCCCAGGCCTCTGACCCCTCTCGGGGAAGTCGTTGCACACGACCAGCCCTGCCTCACTACTCACCTTAACCCTGGGCAGTTGGTGGTGCCCAGCTGTACTATTTCTGGGGAGTGCCGGACTCATTCCGGTTTGGGAGGAGGGAGACTGCTCTGGCATTTCCACTCAAGTGTTCACATGGGCCCAGGCAGCGGTTAGGTTGCTGGGGTGGGTTTGCCAGGTCCCAGGCTTCTGATATAACAGTAGCCTGCCCTCCTATATTGTGCCAGGCCTTGTTCGGAGCATTTTTTAGTGCTAATGCATCAGCCCCATGAGAGCGGGACTGCTGTTAACCCATTCTGCAGATGAGGAAACCGGCACAGAGCACATCAGTGATTTGCCCTCCGTCACTTGGCTGTGAGTGGTAGAGCTGGATGTGACATCAGAGAAGCCACAAGTGGTGTCACTTAACCAGTGAGTGCCAGAGCAGCCCCATCACTGCCCTCCCCCACCAAGGATCCCCCACTCTCTGCATCGCTGAGGCTGCCAGTGGCATGCAGGGGACGGCGGTGGAAACGGGAGGCTGAAGTCTGCATGTGAGCCTCAGCTTTGTTGGTAAAGCGGGGCAGGTGTCCCAGCCTGACATTGCCCCCAGAGGCATCACGGAACCAGATGAGGAGCCCTGGGTGTGAAAGGCTCCAAGCCGGAAGAGCCAAGTGTCTTACTGGTGGGTTCCCGTGACTGGTCTTCGTGATGACATGCCCTTTGCCTGCCCAGGATGTTCAAGGCTCCAGGAGCATCATTCGAGATGGGGATCAGTGCGGAGTGACCTGAGAGCCTGGGCCCCAGGGAGCGTGGCATCCGTGAGCCCCTTCCATCCCAACCCGCTGCCTTCACCGTTACTGTTCCCTGCGATGATCGAGAGTCGTTGCCCTGCTTAATTCTCTGCCTGCTGGGGCCTCCTCCATGACAGCCAGAGTGATCGATTCATTCATTCATTCGCCCATCGATTCATTCATTTGCCTAGTAAATATTTGTCAAGCAGCAACTATCCTAAACACTGAGGATAGAGTAGGGACCAGGTAGTCTTACCGTTGAGGAGTTCTCGTGCTAATGGGAGAGACAAACAATAAGGTGGTGATAAATCTTACACAGAAAAATGAAGTGCGGTCAGGGGTTAGAGGTGCTGTGGGGGATGGGGAGGGGTGCTATTTCAGACAGGGCTGGTCCAGGAAGGCCTTGCTGAGGTCAGAGCTGAATGAAGTGACGGAGTGAGTCAGGAGTGCTGTGGGAGCAAGGGAGAGCAGTGAATGCAAAGGCCCTGAGGCAGGAACCATCCCTTCCTGTTGAAGTAGCAAAAAAGGGCCCACTCATTGTGCACAGTGATTGTAGACTTTGGAATTTTCTCCAGGGAAAACGGAAAGACCCTGGAGGGTTCTGAGCAATGTGTTATCTGACTTACATTTCCAGGTTTACATCCTGCCGCTGGGTGAAGAATGGTGGTCAGCGTAAAGCAGAAAAATAAAGCAGGGCAGGGGATGGGGGGGGGGGGGGTTGTGATTTTAGGTGGGGTTGTGAAGATAGCCGCCTTCGAGGAGGTGATAATTTGGGGAAGATCTTGAAGGAGGTAAGAAGAAGGCATGCCTTGTGGATAGCTGAGGGGAAGCATGTTCCAGGCAGAGGGAACAGCCAGTGTGAAGGCCCTGACATGCCCGCATTGTTCTAGTGTGGCTGGAGAGGAAGTGAGCAAAGGGAACCTTCAAAGAAGACAAACTTGACCACATCTCCATGGCAACCCGCTGCCCTCAGCCTCAAGTCCCAGCAGCTCCATGCTTGAGTCACGTGGAACTGCTCGAAAATTCTCAAAGCTCCTCCCTGCTTTATGCACGCCCTTCCCTCTGAAACACCGTCATTCCCTCCTTTGCCCAGCTCAAGACCCACAAGACTCAGCTTTAAGCCATGCTCCCTACTCCAGGAAGCCTTCCTTGATAACCCCACCCCAGCCGCTTCTATGCCTGTATCTCCTAGCTCTGTGCACAGTCTCCTCCTTGCTTGTCTGTGTCCATCCCACTGGCTCCAGGCTACAGAAGGCAGGGGTGGGGTCTCGCCTCCTCTGTGGCCCCAGGCCCTCACCAGTGGAGCATTGAGACTGCTCAGTGTTGAGGGCCACACTTGAGACATGAGCCAGCTGCTGGTTGTGGAGGCTCTGTTGCCATCCTGGGTTCTGTGGGGTGGAGGAATGGCTCCCCCGAGGCCTCAGGAGCTACTTTTGACAGGGGCACTGCTCAGCCTCCCAGGGACCACCTAGAGATGCCCTCAGCAGCTCAGCGCCACTTGACAGAGCTTGAGGCTTCTTCCGGGGAGTTAGCAAAGGAAGCAGAAAACGGGCGTTTTTGCAAAATAAGGTCTATGTAAACTTTAACCGCCTGACTCACAATTTAAGCCACTAAATTAAAAGAGAGACTTGCCCACCCACCTCTCCTGTGCGTCCTGCCATTTTCACACCTTCCTGGGATTCTGTCCACGAGCACCTTCAGGCTTTGGAAGCTCTGAGCGTGAGGGCCCGGAGCCCGGGGCCCAGCTTTGGGAATTCCCGGGCCAGGCCAGAGCCACCCCACAGCATCTCCAGATAGTTCAAGGGAGGCCCGGAGAAGCTTCAAAGAAAAATTGATTTTAAGATGACCAGCAGGAAAACAGACATTAATTTTAATGTGTAAATTCTACAAGAGTGAGGCCTGTTGGGACACGCATAAACCACAGGAAGGTGTCCCGGGGCCCAGCACGGATTTTAGTATCTCGGAGGGCAAACTGCTTTTTTCCTCTCGGTTTATATTTGCTCACATTGCTCTCTTCTCCATTTCTAGAACACTCTGGACCTGGAGGAAACTGGCGAGGCTGTCCAGGGCAATATGAACACCCTCCCAGATGTTTCCCTGGTAAGACCCTCTCTGGTTCCCGCAGTGAGGTTTTGCCCTTCCTGGTCTGCCTGAGGCCCTGGGGACTGGCTTCTTGGTGAGAGCCAGAGGCCCTCAGACCCAGCCCCAGGCCCGTGCACGAGGGCGTCACTCAGGCTTCTCCAGCAGCGCCCACGACTGGGGTGGGCGTCAGGCTGTTTGTTTGCTAAGTTGGTGTTACTTTTGATACGTTGTCTGAACGTGATCATAACAAGTACTGAAACGTGGAGTGTGTGAACTCCCTGAAGAGGCCACATGACCACCCTGGAAATGGAAGTTAAATGTGGCCTCGGCTGTGTCTACGTCAGCAGCCCCGGCAGCATCACTGTGCAGTTCTGACCCAAATAACTTCTGAACGGCCTGGACTCTGGAGCCAGACTGCCTGGGTTCAAATCCCACCTGTGCCACTGACTGTGTGACTTTGGGCAGGTTTCTTAACCTCTCTGTGCCTCGGTTTTCCCCTCTGTAAAATGGGGATAATAATCGTGTCCCTACCCCACAAGTTTGTGGCGAGGGGTACATTAGTTCATTTAAGTAAAGCATTTGGGACACACTGCTTTGCAAGTGTTGTATGTTGGCATAGGCAGAGGGAAATAGCAATGGCCGTACCCATAGCTGCCACTTCCCGTGCACCTGCTGTGTGGCAGGCACCTGCTAGCACATTACACACGTGGTCCCTCACATCCCCTCACCTCTGCCGGGTAGATCCAGGTTTCCCCATTGCCCAGAGATGCACTTAGAGAGGTGCTGTGACTTGCCCAGGACCACACAGCCCCCGAGCCCATGTGACTGTCACCTTCTATCCATTCTCTCTCACTCCAGTCCTGCACATCTCCTGTCTCTAGTGGCCATGATAACCTTCTAACGAGAAAAGCCAAAGGAATGCTTTTTTTGTTGTTGTTCGTTTTGCCCTTCTCTCCATCCACCTCTAATTAAGTCTTGTTCCCTGTGATAAGTCCTGGCTGACGCCAAGAACTTCAGTTCCCAAAGGTAACGGTGCCATTCCCCAGAGACGCCCGCCAAGTTCCCGACGCTTATCAGCTGCTGAGATGGGGGGAGAAGTTTTCCACTCGGGTGTTGCATTATTCAGAGCCGTGTGGCCAAGAGCCTAGAGAGCAGGACGGAATTCCAGCCGGGGCCCGGCCTGCTCGGGCGCCTGTCTACCAGCCACAATGGGCTCTGACTCCTTCTACTCCTGTTGGGTCTTTTGGCAGGATGAAGTCAAAGCCACCTCCGAGGGGCTGCCTGTCTACAAGCCGCCGCCTCCCCCACCCCCTCTGGCCCAAGGCCACAGCCGCCCGCCGGAGCCGCAGAGGAAGCCAGGGAAGGAGGGCCTCCAGCCACCTTCCTCGGCGTCTTCCCACTCAGGCATCGTCTTCTCGGCCCCTCGGAACCACAGCCCGCCAGCGGGCACTGCCCCTGCCCCGGGGGCCTCCTCAGCACAAGACTCGCCCTCCTCCCCCATCTATGCCTCGGTCTCCCCTGCCAACCCTGGCTCCAAGAGGCCGCTGGACGCCCGCCTGGCCCTGGTCAACCAGCACCCCATCGGCCCCTTCCCGCGAGTCCAGTCACCGCCGCACCTGAAGAGCCCCCCCGCGGAGGCCACGCTGGCAGGGGGCTGCCTCCCGCCACCCTCCCCCTCCGGCCGGCCAGACGTGACGGGCACGAACCAGCACTTTGTCATGGTGGAGGTGCACCGGCCGGACAGCGAGCCGGACGTGAACGAAGTGAGGGCGCTGCCCCAGACGCGCAGTGAGTACCGGCCGACCCCGGGTGGGCTGGGCTCGGGGTGCCCGCCCAGGGGTCGTGGGGGCACCCAGTCCCCTCCAGGTTGATCTGCCCATCGACGCGGAAAGGGGCAGCGTGTGCTCGCCCAGGGTGCTCTAGCCCGGGCAGTCCCCGCCTCGTGCCCTGTGCAGGGCCAGGGTGTCCCGAGCCTGTGTTGACACAAGTGTGAGCCCTAGGTCTGCCGCTTGGAACCGTATGACCGCGGGCAAGCCATGGGATGGCAGTTCGGTGACAGCCCCGCCAGGTCGCTGGGAGGGTTGTGCTCCTCCAGCAGCTCCAGACCTGGTCACCCAACGATCTCTGACTCTCTCCCCAGTGAGACTGGACTCCTTGAGGCCAGGGGCAGCCTCTGTGATCTCAGTGCCCAGGGCCTGGAACAGGGTGTTGAAATTACGGTGTCTGGACCCCCAGAGGTCTCCACACCTGGGGCTGCAGGGTCAGAGTGCAGGCTGGACCTTCCAGACACCTGGGGCCGGGCTGCAGCCCCTGAGTTTCCAGGGGTGCCCAACTCAGCGGGTGGAGGGCAGTGGAAAGCCAGCTTTTCATTCCCAGAGAGCCTGGAACCTCCGGGTGTTCTAGATCTCCTCCATAGCAAGTTGGGTGCATTTTGCTGGATTCTGCTGCCATCTTGTGGCTCAAGTGATATATAGACCCCGCTGTGGCCAGGGAAGGGGGCAGGCCAGGTCAGGGGGGTGTTTGTGAACTGAGTGCCTGCTATATGCCAAGCAGTGGGCAGACTGGGGTACAGAGTACAGGGTCCCTGGGCTCAGGAGCTTGGTGAGGGAAGGCAGGATGTGGTGAGCGAAACCTGAGGTATCATCTGGCACTGAGCCCAGCACAGCCTGATTAAAGCGGTCAGTTGCGCCGTACCTCCCTGTGTGCCCGATGTGGTTCTAGGGGCCTTGTCTCTATTAGCAACTCATCTAACCCTCCCAGCCGCCCTGGAGGCTGGTGCTATTATCCCCATTTTACAGATGAGAAAACTGAGGCACAGAAAGTAACTGTGGAACAGACAAGTGTAGCACAAGTCTGTTCTCTTGTCGGTTTCACCCTACACATCATATCCATTCAGTTTTATGATAACGCCATTAGATGGATGTCATTGCTCCTGTGTTGAAACAAAAACACGAAGGCTCAGAGAAGCTGTGTAGTTCGCCCTGGGTTGCACAGCTGGTCAGAGGGGATTCAGACCTGACCTGCCAGACACTGGAGTGTCTCAAACTAGGGGCCAGGCCATTACACATGCAACGAAGCAGCTTGGGTTGACTGGTGAATGAGGGTTTGTGCCCACCACTCAGCTTGGGGTTGTGGAGGCTACAGACCAGGCATGGAAAACCTTCTAATTTTTTTTAAGTGTATTTATTTATTTTGAGAGAGAGAGAGAGAGAGCACAAGTGGGGGAGGGCCAGAGAGAGAGGGAGAGAGAGAGAATCTCAAGCAGGCTCCACACCACCAGTGCAGAGCCCGATGCCCGGGGCTCAAACTCACAAACCACGAGATCGTGACCTGAACCAAAGTCAGATGCTTAACCAGCTGAGCCACCCAGGTGCCCAGACCTCCCACTTTTTAATTGAGAGGGTGGAAATTTAATTTTTATATGAACTATCTTAATTTGAACGTGTTGGTTTATCGTTACGACAGCACTGTGCAAGTTAAAAAAAATAAATAACTCACATTTGTGGACTGGGTTTGCCTCCTGGCCTCTGTTTTAATCATTATTCCATGGGCTGAGAACTGGGTGGTCAGAGAAGAAATTCTGGCAGACTTGGGGCCAGACCCAGCTGGAAGGGCAGGTCTCAGTGGTGGAAAGGTGTCTGGAGGTCTCTCTTCTCTCCAGCCCTATGATCCCTTCATTCCTCCCTAGTCCGTGCCTGGAGAATCCCCACAGCCTTTCAGCCTGCGGCTCCATCACCTCCTCCAGGAAGCCCTCCCTGACCCCAGCTGTATTAAACCACCTCTCTCCTCCTCTTCCCCACTCTCAGCAGCCTCCACACTGTCCCAGCTCTCAGACAGTGGGCAGACCCTGAGCGAGGACAGTGGCGTGGATGCTGGCGAGGCAGAGGCCAGCGCCCCGGGCCGAGGCAGACAGATGGCATCTACCAAGAGCAGGAGTAGCAAGGAGCCGCCTCGGAACGAGAGGACCACAGAGGGGGCCACCAAACCGGTGAGCGAGGAGGAGGGGATGCAGATGACTGGGGGGGAAGGTGGGGAGCGGGAGGTCCCCAGCCAGGTTTCAGCTTGACAAGTGCCCACGGGGAGGAAGTGAGCCCGCATCACTGGAGGGTTGTGGGTACCTGGAAAGACCACGGTATCAGGAGTCTGGCGGCCCAAGTTAGGCCCTGCCTTCGCCACTGACAGTGACAAGCCAGGCACCGGAAGTTGGTCTTGAGGGTCGTTAAGCTCAGTTCTGAGATGGCGCACTGGCTGAAGCAGTCAGGCCTGGGTCCAAATCGTAGAGCCACCACCCAGCAGCTCCGGCCACTTAGCCTCCTGAGCCTCAGGGGGTCTTGAAGCAGTCAGAGATCTGGGAACACCGGGTTCTTAGCTTAGTGCTAGCATACTGGCAGCTTCCAGCACGGGTCTGGAGTCTGAGCCCTTTTGACCCAGGGGACATGTCATGGCCAGTCCAGCCCCCCCAGCCAGGCCTCCACCGAGAAGGCCTCAGTCACTGGTCTCCTTGCCCGCACCTGCAGCCCGGACTCCTGGAGCCCACGTCTACCCTGATCCGCGTGAAGAAAAGCGCAGCCACCCTGGGCATCGCCATCGAGGGCGGTGCCAACACCCGCCAGCCCCTGCCTAGGATCGTCACAATTCAGGTACGTCTCCGCAGGCCCCACCTGATCATCTGTCCCCACCCCCGAAGGCCCCTTTCTCAGCCTCTCAGAGTTCTGCCACCCCGGCAGACCCAGCTCTCTGCCCTCACTGAGCCTCAGTTTTCCTAATCAGGGCAGCGGACTCCCAGATGATAGCCTGCTTGGCGGTGTTGGGCCTGACCCGGTGGGTGTCAGAGCCCGGCCAGCCCTCGAGCGCCTCGTGTGCCCCTGCCCTGTGTCTTGCCCCTGCAGCGAGGCGGTTCAGCCCACAACTGTGGGCAGCTCAAGGTGGGCCATGTGATCCTGGAGGTGAACGGGCTGACGCTTCGGGGCAAGGAACATCGAGAGGCCGCGCGCATCATTGCTGAGGCCTTCAAGACCAAGGAGCGGGACTACATCGACTTTCTGGTCACCGAGTTCAATGTGATGCTCTAGGGGCTGAGGCCTGACGGCCTCCCACTGCTGCCCAGTCCCTGGCCCCAGTCCCTCTTCCCTCCTGGCACTAGTAAGCTCCGTGAGGGCCGGGGCTGCGTGGCCAGGTAGCAGGAAGACACCCCCCCCCCCCCACTCTTTCCCGGCCCGCTGGCCCAGAACCAGGAGAAGAAAGCCCGGTGAGGCAAACGGAAGGTCGGGCCAGGATCTGGTGCCATGCCCGGTATACACAGTAGATGCCCGGTACGAGCGTGGGTTCGGGAAGGAGAGGAAGTCCACCTGAGGCTGCCAGGACCTGTTACTCTGGGTTGGATAAGGGGGCACTGTGCCCCCTTCCCCGCCAGCTGGCACCTGGCCCATCCTCAGATGTCCGAGCCTTTATCTGGAGTGAGGCCACGTGAGGATTCACAGACACAGCCCCCAGCCAGGGGGGCATCTCACAGGACCTTTAGTGCCACAAATAAGCGTCAAGCAACCCCCCCATTCCACACCCCCTTTCTTCCTGGCCCCTTATCCACCCCCATGGTATTTATTATTTATTTCCCCTCTCCTCACCCCTGGGGGCCCCAAGCCCCCAGCTTCCCACCGCACCCCCAGCCTACCCCAGAGGCCTTGCAGGTGACCAGCAATGTGAGCGTATTTATATACAGAGCTTATGACTTTAATTTTTCAATAAAGAAATCTGAACAAGGTTAGGGTCCGGCGTGCTGTGTGGCCTGCCTTTGTGGCTGGGGTTCTAATGGACAGATGGAGGACAGATGGAGACACTTAGGACAAGACACCGCCAGCCTCTCCCTCTGCCCCCCACGGCTCAATGTGGGACACACGTGGGGGTGCAGGGGCATCTGAGCCACACCCACATCTTGGAGCACGTTACCTGAAGGCTGTTCACAGAAGATACCTTTAAATTAAAATGCACAGGTATGTTATGGGGCAGAATGCACAATGTGCATGGATGCTTTAACGCACAGAGAGGGGCCTGCCTCAGGGCGGGTCCCAGAAGCCAACTCTGTGATGAGGATTTATATGCAAGTGGTTCGTTAAGGAAAGGCTGCCACGGCAGACCAGTAAGGGAGTGGACAAGTCAGGAGGGGGAAAAGGAGAAAGCTGAGCAGGGTGGGATTTGAGGTGAAGCTGGGAGGGTGGCTGCAGCGTGATCCCACAGGGGACTCTAGAGTAGAAGGTGGGCCCAGAACTGTCCCCACTCAGGGCAAGGTGACAGGGCCTTCATGGGTCAGTCTTTGCACAAGGTCCGAGGAAGGGAAGGGTTAGAGGCAGTAAATTCCCAACCACAATCCCATTCTTTACCTGTACAGGCCAAGCTGTTCCAGGAGCCAAGGGCAGGGCCAGGGTTGGGGGGTGGGGGTGGGGCGTGGGGGTGTTAGAAGCAAAGACACATGTGAAGGGCAGGGAAGGGAGGGGGGCATAAAATGGTCTGCTACACCCCCGGGGCCCATTTCCTTCAACCCCAGGGTTTCTCTGGGATAAGAAGAGTTTGAGAAATCCTGCTTTGCCCAGCCCTGTGTCCAGAGGTCAGCTAGGGTTAGGGGCAGTTGAGTCCACAGACCTGCACCAGATCTTGCTTTAATCTGCTGCCATCACCTCCCCAGCTCAAGGAGACCACCCGAGGCCAGAGGCCTGGATTCCACTTGACCTCTGAGGCAGCCAGTATCCCTGAAGCCCCAGCCCCTCCTGGGGGACTCTATAGGCCCCTCCCCAGTCCTAATAACCCTGCAGGGAATAACTCCCACCTGGCTGTCAGGCCCCAGCTCTCCAGGCATCAGATGCCAAATCCTGCCTGGTCATAGGTAAGTGATCTCACCTTTCTAGGCCCAAATTCCCCATCTGGAAAATGGGTGTGGCAGGCTGAATAATGGCCCCAAAGATATCCAGGTTCCTGGAACGTGTGAACATTACCTTACATGGCAAAGGGACTCGGCATATGGGGTTAAGGCATTTAGATGGGGAGGTTATGCTGGATTTTCTGGGCGGGGCCCAGTCTAATCCCAAAGGTCCTTGAAAGAGGGAGGCAGAGGGGGATGTGACACAGAGGGGGGAACAGTGCTGTGCTGAGGGCAGCAGAGGTTGTGATGTGCTCTGGAGATGGAGGGAGGGACCACCAGCCAGGAATACAGGTGGCCACTAAACACTGGAAAAATCAGGGAAAGAGATTCTCCCCCTCAGAGCAGGCAGAAGGAAACCAACTCCTTGACATCAGCCCCTTGAGACTGACCATGGACTTCTGACCTCTATTTGTAAGAGAACAAATTAGGGCTGCCTTAAGCCATGAACTGGTGACAATTCGTTACAACAACCACAGGAAACAAATGCAGTGGGGATACTGCGACTTGCCCCTGATGGAGGTTGGGATGCTGTGTGTGGGCCCTTGAACCAGGCTCAGGGTCAGCCCCAGGGTGATGACTGCAATCTGGATGATGCTCACGGCAAACGAAGGGTCCTCCGGCCTTAGGAACGGCACACCTTTTGCAGTCTCTAGTCCTCGTGCATCTTGTTCTGAACCTTGTGCATCCGTCTATCACCAGCCTATGGTGAATTTCAGGCCAGTCACTGACCACCTCCGGTGCCTCCAACCAGCCATCTCTCCGCTCGGTCCAACTCCAGGAGACAAGAAGGCGCCTGGCAGCTGCTGCCCACCGCCCCAAGTTTGTACTCTGAAAAAGTAGGACAAGAATAAATTTCTGGGACTGTTGTTTCTAGAATTTTTCGGCCCAACTCCAGGGCTGTGGCCCATTGGGCCTTAGGGTCCCCCTCCCAATGGAATTTTAAACAAACTTAAACTCCTTTGCCAGTGGGCTTAGAAAGGTCAAGTTTCTTGCCCAAAGTTATATAGCTAGTGAGTGGTAGAGGCCAAATTCGGATCCATGGCTGCCTGAAGTCCACATCATAAAGCAAAGACAAGGGGCGCCTGGGTGGCGCAGTCGGTTAAGCATCCGACTTCAGCTCAGGTCACGATCTCGCGGTCCGTGAGTTCGAGCCCCGCATCGGGCTCTGGGCTGATGGCTCAGAGCCTGGAGCCTGTTTCCGATTCTGTGTCTCCCCCTCTCTCTGCCCCTCCCCCGCTCATGCTCTGTCTCTCTCTGTCCCAAAAATAAATAAACGTTGAAAAAAAAATTAAAAAAAAAAAAAAAGCAAAGACAAGCATGTGTCCTGCTGTCTTCTGAAGGGACCCCAAACCATGGGTGAGGGTGGCTTTGAATAATGGAGGAGGGAGGGGTCAGAGGTCCACCCTGGCCACAGGTACCTGTGGCCCTCACATCTTTATTCATGATGCCAGAATTGGGGTGGTGGGGTGGTGTGGGGACAGTACTGCTGGAGAGTCTCAGAATTCACTGCTAGATGAAGAAGGCAGGAAGAGGGTGAGTTTGGGGCCTGAGCCAGGGCCTGCCCAAGCAACTGCCAAGTTGCCCTTCAAATTACCTGGAGCTCCCTCTGCTTGGGAGAAAGGAGGGTGAGGGATAGAACAGCCCAACGTGAGGACTACAAGGATGGAGAACAAGACATCGCTCAAAGGGTCCACACTTCAGAGTCTGACATCTGGGATCAAATTCCACCTCTACTATTTCCTGGCCCTGTGATCTGGGGCAAGTCATTTAACCTCTCGGAGCCTCAGTTTCGCCATCTTTAAATGAGGAGCCTAGTATTAACCTAGCGTGTAGGTTATTCGAAGGATTCGCTAAAATGTTAGCCACTGGCACATAGTACACTTTCAGTAAAATAGAAACTGTTGCTGTGATTATTATTGGGTGCGTGTAGGGAGCCTCAGGCACCCTGGAGAACCGGGAAGAACTTTCTGCAGGGAGGACAGAGAACTGACTGCAACAGAGATGGATGCAGGTCCTCAGCAAGAGTCTTCCTGCCTTGGGGGCAGTCAAGGCCTCGTGAAATAGCGTTGGTGGAGGGGCTCTTTAAATGAGTGCCATTGATTTCTTTCTTCCGGGTTTGCTGCTTTCTTTACTTCCTCCCCTCAGCACCTCTGTGAGGCTGGCGTCAGGGATCCCTTTAGTGGCAGCCAGCGGCAGAACTGGGGCGGAAGCCTAGGCCAGTTTGACACTTTACACGACCATCCTTCAAGGTGACCTCTCAGTGGACGACGGATCATTTCTGTCCTGTACTCACTGCTGGACTTCGGGCAAGCTCATGTCCCTCTGGAGACCTGGGTTCTCCCACCTGCTAATCATTGTTGGTTTGCACTAAGCATATGCTTAGAGAGTAGTGACAATACGTACCTACCTCACAGGAGAGGACGGAGCACAGGAAGAGCTCCCAACAGTTCTTGACAGATAAGTGCTCAAGAAAAGTTCGTTATTACTAATATTATACTGTCATGAAGCAGTCCGCTTCAGCTATGAAAGTTTGTGGTTTCTTTCTCATTGTGGCTCTGTGCGAGCTTGCACAAATGTCTCAGCTCTGGGCCTCAGACTCCGGTCGGCACTCGGGCGGGTTCCAGGAGGGACACGAACCTGCCAGATGTGAACTTTTCAGTGCTGGAGCCCAGGCCGAATGCCTGGGGGCGGGCCGCAGGCGGCCGCCTCTCTGCGATTGGTGGAGCTTCTCGAGGCCCCGCCTCCCTGGGCCCTCCCCGCCCGTCACAGGCCCGCCTCGGGGATTAAGCAAAAAATCGCCGCCCCGCCCCGCACCGGGATTGGAGGCCTTTGTTTGCCGCTCAACTCCAGGAAACCACGGGCGCGCTGCGACCGCCGGCAGGTGAGGCGCGGGGTGGGGCTCGCGGTGGGTCCCGGGCTAGGGCCGGTCCTTCGCTGGGTCTCAGTTTCTCGATCTGGGGAATGGGGAGGAGAGCGGACCGCGCCGATGGGCTCCGATCCACGGGGACTGCCGCTGCTTTCTGTCTCTCCCACGTGGAAACCCCACGCGCCCGGGAAGGAGACCGATCGCCGCTCCGGGACTGGGAGGGAGTCCTGGACCGGCGTTCAGCGTCCAGTCCTAACCCGGCTGGCCGCCGGGTTCCGCAGGCGCCACCTCCGGCCTCAGTCTCCACCTCCGCACAATGGGGGCGTTGGCCTTTGCTCTCACTCCAGCTGGGGCTGGTCGCAGGGCGGGGAGAGGTCCCGAGGGGATCGGGGGTGGTCCTTGGCGGGGCCTCGGGCCGTGTTTGGGTTGGAGGTGTGGCCCGGGTAGCTGTGGTTACGGGGGAGGTGGGACTTCTCTGTCCTGGGATTTGTGTGAGATTCTTGTTCACCAGGCAACAACCCGCGCAGCCTGACAACTCGGAGCCGCGCACCCTCCCCGGACGCCTAACGCAAGTTTCTTTTCCTCTTTTTGGCAAGGGTGAGGGAGGCAGAGCAAGGGCCAGCAGTGAGGATGGGCAGCTCGACAGTGGTAGGGACTGGAATGGACTGAGAAATGAGACCAGCCTTTCTCAGTACACAGATGGGGAGACTGAGGCCGAGAGAAGGGGCGCCTGTTGCCCGAAGCGCACAGCAGGGCAGGCGCAGTGCTGGCCTCTCCCCAGGGCGATGCCGCTGGCACCCGCGGCGGCGTGCGACCTTGGAGGAGAGTCTTCCCTCATCCTTTCCCCCCGCTATTGTTGAAAGAAATGACAGGTTGGAGAGGATCATTACCTACCTTTCAAAAGCTTCTGCTTCTCAGTGATAAAGTTGGAAGGGAAAGTTGCTGATAACAAGCCCGGGCTATTTTGAAGCTTTGAGCCTGAGACAGGTTGTAGAGAAAAGAGACATTGTTTCTGTCCTCCAAAACGGAAGAAGAAATTGTTGAAACCGAAGCACAGAGGACTGAGGTTAGATACCTCCAGGGACTTCCCAAGAGAATTTACCAGGCGCCTCCTCTGGCTTTGGTGGGTTTGACTGTTGGTTTTGTTTTGTCAAGAAAACAGAACCTGAGGGGGCTTAAGTCTAGCTTAGGGTGATAGACCCCTTGGTGTTTTGGGGACTATTCAAGTTTTATTCCCAGTTCTTCTGCAGGAAGGAGAAGGTGCCCGCGTGGGGCCTCTGCCTCCCCGAAGCCCAGTGGTTTGCATCTGAAACATGTGATGTAGGCTGTTTCTTGCGAGGGGATTTCATCAGCTCCCACCAGCCTGAACACTCTGCCAGAAGCACCAGGGCTGGGGTTACCAGAGATGCTGGGGATGGTCCCCGCACTGCCGCTGTCATGCTGAGACAGTATTTTGGAAACTGGTGCCTGCCAAGGACATTTCAGTTTATCCCCAGGAGGGGGGAAGAAAGTATTTTTAAAGCATCCAGCTGAATCACCAGGCAAACGCCAGGTCTTTTTTGTGTTTCCTCAGTCCTGGGAGATGGGACGGATCTGGAGATGGAGAGTTAGAAGACCTGGGTTTCAATCCCCAGCCTGACTTCCATTCTGAAAGCCTCAGTTTTCCTCTCTGTTAAATGGGAATGGTAGTAGGCACTCCAGTGCCTACTGGAGAAGAGGAAACTGAGGCCCAGAGAAAGGAAGTAACAATAATATTGATAACGGTTACTGATTACTGAATGCTATATTCTCGCCACTGCGCCACGGGTTTTACTGCAATGACTGAGGTCTGGGAGGGCAGGAACTTGTGTCACCTTCTTGGTACCCAGTACAGAGCCCTACACATAGCAGGTGTTCAGTGCATTGTTGTGGATCGCCTGGATTGTATCACTTAGTGTTCACATTGTTGCCATGAAGTGGGTGTTATTGCTGTTCTCCTTTTACAAATGAGAAGCCTGAGGTTCAGAGAGTTTAAGTCACTCACCTGAGGTCACACAGCTTTTCTTTGGGGTTGGTCGGCCCTTACTTTGGGATGTGCAGGGGCGTGTCGTCTTGTGGGAGCTGACCGTGTGCCTCTCTCTCTGGTGCTGTGCTGGTGATACCACATTGGTAGCTTGAAATTGGCCATAAGGTGGGCATTTACACTATGGCAATCAGCAGATCAGGCCACAAATCAGGCTTTTTCTTTTCTTTTTTCTTTTTTTTAAGAAAGCCACATGTGAAGGGTAGTGTGGGATAGAAGGCCAGCACTGCTAGGAGGTGGAGGGTTCCTGGCAGGGCAGGAGGCCCGAGGGGTGCCAGGCCGAATGCTCCCCTAAAGTGTGGTATTTGAGAAGGAAAACCTTTCTGAGACGGGGAGCCTCGTCTGGCGTGTGAGTTGTGCAGGGCAGCCGCCATCTGACTTAGGAACAGGTCAGTTTGAGCCTGAATTCGGGGCCAAGGTGTCTGGCCTTTAACCCCAAGTGACAACAGCCATCAGTTGGTCTTTCAGCAGGGAAAGCCTTGACCAGAATGATGCTGTGGGAAGATTTAGCCCGCAGCGTGTGCCCAGGGGATTAGAGGCTGAGCCTGGGGCCGGGCCAGTGGCAAGAGGCACTAACAGACCTGGGAGCCAGGAGGAGGCTCAGAGCGCCCCGCCCCCCCCCCCCCCCCCCGCCCTCCCCTTCCCCACCCCCGCTGTGTATACAGTGTATACATTGTCCCGTTACTTTGCATGCACACGCCTGAGGAAAGTGTTACCTCCAGTCTGTGGTTGAGGGCATCAGAGGGGTCTGGAAGAGCCACCAGATCTGGATCCAGGCCTTTCTGTCCCCAGCCTCTTACATTTTTAATTCCTGGGTCCCTCCTTCATTCCAGCATACAATCCCATCTCCTTGCCAAGTGCCGGCCACACTCTGGTGTGTTTGGCAAGAGCGACCCTTTGCTCCCAGGCCTGATCCCCCATGAGCCCCTAGATCCTTGCCAGAATCCCCTGTTCTAAGGAAGAGGCTGGGGATCAGGGCCAGAGTGGGTTGCCCAGCTGGCAGTCTTCTTGGAGTCTGGAGTCCACAGCCAAAGGCCAAGGACCGGGAGGGGCCTCAGGTGCCAGGAGGCTGCACTCAGAGCCCCACTAGGTCAAGGGGTCATTTGGAGGGTAATGCTGTGCTTGTGGCTGTGTACAGACCCAGCTCTGCCTGTCATGTGCTGTGGGACTATGGGCGAGTCTTACAACCTCTCCGGGCCTTTCCTCATCTGTTAAATGCCTGGTTATGAGAATCTGATCAACACATGCCATGCCCCAAAATGTTGAGTGGGTAAGGCTAGGATCACTTCCCTTCCCTTTTATGATTTTCATATGTCGCCACATGTTGCATAAATGGCTACATGTGCAGAAAAGAGCCTGTCGTATCAGAGCTTAAAAAGAGGAAGGGGGGCGGGGCACCTGCGTCGCTCCGTCGGTTGGGTGTCTGACTCTTGGTGTTGGCTCAGGTCATGATCTCATGGTTTGTGGGTTCAAGCCCCGCGTCTGGCTCTGTGCTGACAGTGCGGGGCCTGCTGGGGATTCTCCCTCTCCGCTCCTCCCCCACTTGTGCTCCCTCTCTCTCAAAATAAATAAATCAGAACTGTTAAATAAAAAAGAGGAATGGGGCGCCTGGGTGGCTCAGTCGGTTGGGCGGCCGACTTCAGCTCAGGTCACGATCTCATGGTCCGTGGGTTCGAGCCCCGCGTTGGGCTCTGTGCTAACAGCTCGGAGCCTGGAGCCTGCTTCCGATTCTGTGTCTCCCTCTCTCTGCCCCTCCCCCATTCATGCTCTGTCTCTCTCTGTCTCAAAAATAAATAAAAACGTTAAAAAAAATTTTTTTTTAAGTAAAAAAAATAAAAATAAAAAAGAGGAAGACAGAAAGTGCGGGATGGGAATTACAGAATATCACAGGGCGTCAGCGCTCCAAAGGGCCCCAAAGCGCCTAACCGCTCTTCCTGACTTGCACTGGCGGGGAACCTGAGGCAGGGCACGCCCAAGGTCTCGTCAGAATGAAGCCAGTACACAGGTCTGCCGTGGTGGCATGTGGGGTGGGGGGGGGGAGGGGAGGGGGTATAAGAACAGCGAATCTTCATTTTACTCTTATTTTTAAAGCAGCTGTTATTTTTGGAAAACACACATAAGGAGAAAGAGTAAACTTGGCTATAATTGTATTACCTAGTACTAATTACTATAAACATTGTGGCTCACCCCTCTCTCTCTCTCTCTCTGTTTCCCTCCCTCGTTTCCTTCTCTTCCTCCGTATGTTAACTGTTGTTCTTTGTATGTAATGGGCTCAAACTAGATACAGATGATTTTATAACCGGCTCCCTCAGCGTGTCTCACGTCTACGCCACTGTATCTCCTTCCACAATAGGACCGGTGACAGCTGCATGATGCTCCTTTGAGCAGAAACATCATAATTTATTTCAGTGGTCCCCTAAGGTTGGACACCGAGGTTGCTTTCAATCTTTTCACGTACTGCAAGGTTCGGTCACAGATACAGAAGACTGTACTGTCTAGATTCGCACGGCGTGGTTCAAAGCCAGCTTCCTCTCCTGTGACATGGGGAGAATACTTCTTGCCTCCTTGGATTGGCGTAAGGATTAAATGATGACATCCTAATCCACAGAAAGGCCTTTACGTGATAGGTGTGGAATAACGTCTTGCTGTTAGCAATGCATTCACCTGTTTTTGGTGGACGCTTTTCATGGAGTGTGAATTTAAGGGTGTGTGTGTGTGTGTGTGTGTGTGTGTGTGTGCAAATGCTTATGCGTGTGTGTTTTGCTCGTATGGCCACACCCTCCTCATCGCCCATGCGGTGGTTGGCTGACGAAGGCCCTCATCCTCCCCTCCTTAACTCTTCAGGGCGAAGACACGGTTTCTATCTGGATTGGCGAGCCCTGGGATCGTTTGGAGGCCACAGGGAAGAGGGCCACAGGGAAATGACAGCATTTCTCTGCACTTGGAAGAGCTGGCCATCCCTTTTTCTGTAGAAGACCCAGAAGAGGTCTGTGGCTGATCTTAGGGGAGCTCCAGAGCCAGGAAAATTAAACTCAGTCCTGCAGGGAGCAGGCCATATGGGCGTTTCACGGGTATGGCCAAAGTCATTTATTCATGAGCTCTGTGCCAGCTGGGCTGTGGGCCAGGACTTTAGGCCCATAGCCTCATTTATCATCCCAATAATTCTGTGAAGTCCGTATTACCCCCATTTTACAGAAAAGAAATCTGGGGTTCAGAGAGGTTAAGCCACTTGCCCAAGGCCACAGAGGTTTCAAAGAGAAGCTGGAGATCTCTGCCCATAAAGCACATGTTCCAGAAGCCCCTGTGCCTTGCAGCCTCCCATCACCATGGCGTTTCTACCGGTGTTGGCAAGTGGAATCAAAGAACCCAGGAGATTTAGTGCTAGAAGGTTATTTCTGACAACCTCAGAAGTAATCTCATCAAGCCTCAAGATTTCCAGGCTAAGGGAGGGGAAGGCACTTGTTCAGTGACACTCAGGCTGTCACATGGGTCTCTGCTTCCCCAGTTCTTCTTGGCCAGCTCACCTACCGCCCAAATTCCCTGCGGGCTTTAACTACAGGGTAAATTCAGCAGCCTGGGCCAGAAGGAGTGGATGACCTTGGGGGGGGGGGGTTCATTTCTTTCCCAAGGAAGGGAGTCCCCATGAATTCTGAAGATGCCAGTCCCCAATTTCCCCCCCCAGTGGCTGGAAAGCCCTGTGGCCTCGCTGTACCTCCGGGGCTCGGGACGTTGTGTTCAAGGTAGGTCACCCCAACGAGCAAGGCCCATCCCAGTCCCGAGCCATGTCCTGGGCCGCACCAGAAGGCTTAGAGAAAGGCAGACCTACCTTCCATTCTGGTTACCACGCTGGGCACTTAGATGGGGCTCAAGAGGGAATGTGGACGGAGGGCGGGGAGCCGATGGCTGAGTGATGGGCAGTAGGAGGGTGGTTGAGGATGGCCTTCGAGGTGCTGGAGCCTCACGACCCAGGGGCTTGAGGGGATAAATGGCCAAAGGCTTGCTGGGCCCCGGCGGCCAGGAGGCAGGCTTGTGCAGATTCAGCAGGACGTGGGCACGCTTCTGGTAAAAGTACTCAAGGCTGGGGACCAAAAGATTTTGCTGTTGCTTTGTTTTTGTTGGGTGACCAGAACCTAATCCCTTCCCCATCTCTGGGTCTCCGTTTCCTTACCTGTAAACGAGATCGCACTCCTGTCCTGCCCATTTCCCAAGGCTATTCTTGAAGCATCTTGTGCAATAAAGGACAAGAAAGCAGTTTAGAAAAGCCCCCGAGGGCGTCTGGGTGCCTCAGTCAGTTAAGCATCCGACTCTTGATTTCGGCTCAGGTCTTGATCTCACACCCAGTCCGTGAGTTCGAGCTCGGCATCAGGTTCTGAGCTGATAGCGTGGAGCCTGCTTGGGATCCTCTCTCCCCTTCTCTCTCGCCCCTTTCCCCGTCTCTCTCAAAATAATAAATAAACTTAGAAGAAAAAGAAAAAGCCCCTGACAGTCTCTGTGTGGAATGAGAGCTTCATTGTCGATTGAGAACGTTGGCTTAGTGAATTGCAGTTAGTTGGTAATAAGCTGTCCGCCCAATTTTATCGTGCACAGATATTAACGATCTCTGCAGGCTGCAGTGGTGTGAACACCGAGCATTGTTGTTAAGAGGTGGATGACTATGGGCGTCAATCTCTACTGGCACTCACCAGCTTTGTGACTGCAGGCAGGTTCCTTGGGCTCTCTGGGCCTCTGTTTACCCACCTGTAAAATGGGCATGTCACACCAGCCCGACTGGCTTGCTGTGAGGGCCACAGCCACCGCATGGGCAACTGGCTAGATTCAGTAGATCATCCAGCGTGTATTTACTGTGCTTCTACTGTGTGTCAAGCCCCGTGCTGGGCACTGGGGATATAATGGTGAGCACTTCAGAGTTCCCAGTGACCAGGAAGACAGACCTGAGGTCTAATTCCAAATGGATCCCCGAGGAGGGCACGTGGGGGTTAAGATCTGCAGGTTGCCTAGAAGTTCCCAGGGAGAAGTGGGGTTGAGTTTGTCCTAGGAACAGTGGGGAGCACCCTGAGGAGGGTGAAGAGGGGGGAGCAGGGAGAGGCTGGACCAGCACCTTCTTCACTTCTTTCTCAGAGCAGCGGGCAGGACAGGAGTGTTTCCAGCACAGATGGACCATGTTTGCACGCTTTTGTTTTGGAACGATTGCAGTGGTGCAGGGTGGCGAGGAATGGATTGGAGGGGCCCCAGAGCTTTCCAGGAGAGGCCACGTGTGGATGCGGTGATGGGGCAGGTTCTGGTGAGACTGAGGCAATGAAACTGATAGGAGTCGATGATGGACCGTTCACGGGCTGTAAGGGAGAGGGAGATGTCCAGAACGACGGTCACTTGTGTTTGAGCACCTGGGCAAGAGATGGGGCAGCTTTGGAGGGTGGCGGTGTCATGAGGTCACTGTGGGATGTGTTGCTTTAAGCAGAATTTGGCCCGTGGGGGAGATGGTGTGCCAGGACGGGGCGCGGCACAAGCAAAGGCAGGGAGGAGCACTGGTGAGACTTGGGGGGCAGGGGGGGGCAGGGAGGTGGACCAGTGTGCTGCTTTCCTTGGTGTTAGGCGGCTGCCCCTAAGATGGATTTGGGGTTATCTGGGGGCCGTGGGGCGTGTCTAGCTGAGGCAGCCACCTGGCCTTGATGGCAGGGCTGCCTGGGTTAATGACCAGGGAGGGAGGGTGAATGAGTGACGGGCCGTCAGGGAAGCCCGCCCCTCGCACAATGGCCCACATGGTCACCAGAACTGGCAGGCGGGGCCTCATTAGGGTCTGGCCCTGCTCCACATCGGGCTGGGGGCTGCGGGGAGAGCCTTACCACCCAGATGTGTGCAGAAGGCAGGGAAGAGGGTGGAGGGGTGGGGTGATTGCTGCGATGAGGGCATCTGGTTCTAGCTCTGGCTTTGCCAGATACTCACAAACTAACCTTAGGAAAGTCCATTCCTTATTCCTTCATTTGTTCGTTCATTCGTTCATTCGTTCATTCATTCGTGTCCCAGGCCCCCAGCTGTACGCTTCGCAGGTCTTACCTCATTGAATCCTGGCAGTCGCCCTGTGGGGGGGCCACACTTCTTATCCCTGTTTTACAGATGAAGAAACAGGCTGAGGGCGGTGAAGTCTCCAAGGTCACAGAGCTAGCGAGAGGTGGGGCTGGGATTGGAATCCAGGTCTACACTGACTCAGGATCCATTTTCCTTTCCTTCTGGTTCTCAAATCTGGCTGCTCATCAGAATTGCCTGGAGAATCGCTTTTTGGACAATAGATGCCAGATTTTTTCCTTTTTCTTTTTGTTTCCTGAATCAGAGCCCCTGGATCCTCCATGGGGCCATGCCCCCACTCCTGCCTCTCCCTCTTGGCTCGCTCTCCTCTGGGGACGCAGCTCTGCTGTTCTCAGGGAAAGCCCAGCTGGTTCCCACCTTGCCCTCTGCACTTGCCCTTCCAGAATACTCTGCTGCCGGCCTTTTCTGTGACTTACTCCTGCCTCTGTCTTCAGTCCCTTGTTCGAATGTCACCTTCTCAAGGAGACCTTCCTGGCCATCCCCAAACCCTCCTCTCCAACCCCTTACTCTCTGAGCCACAGATTCTTGACCCAGGCCACATATCCTGGTCACCTGGGACACTTTAATGTGGCGGATGTCCAGAGACTGATTCTGTTGGTCTGAGTCAGCCGCAGGCATCAGGCTTACCAAAAACAGCCTGGGATATGGATCAGGGCTCCATCCCACCCTTGTCGGTCTTATCCATCCCTCTCCACGTTTGTTTACCGGCTGTGTTTATTGGAGTGGAGCAAGGACTTGGCCTGTCTTGCACCTTGCCATGTTCCCAGTACCATGAAAAGCACCCAGCGGACAGGAGGAGCTCCGCAAGTACCTGTCAAATAAATGAATGGGATGAGGGAAATGTGGGGAAAGGTAGCTTGCCCTCTGATTAGCTCTGGGGACAACAGGGGACATTCACCCGATCAGTCACTTCCCCACCTCCAGTGCTGCCTACAAAATCCCACTGTAGCTACAGGCCCAGCTTAGGGTGAGGACGGGGTTGGGGGCATGGGGAGGGGGGATGGCAGGCATTGCTGCAGCCTCCCTAAGGTATTGGGTTGCAGGATGGAAGGCAGGACAGGAAATCAGAGCTGCAAGGGTGCCAAGCAAGCATCCAGTGTGAGCTCGCATTGTGCAGGTGAGCACCAGGGCCTGGGGAGGGAGGGAGCCTCAGCCAAGGTCATGCCCTAGAGGGTAAGGGCTACAGAAAAAGCTCCCAGAGGGTTGCAGCTGTTGAGGCCTCCTCCCAGGCTCAGCATGCTGTGTGACCTTGGCCAAGCCTCTGACCTTCCCTGGAACCTCAGTGTCATAGGTCTGTACTTTGGCTGAGACGGCCCCAATCCCTGATGTCGGGAGACTCTGCCGTCCTTTCCTGGGCTTCGAGATCCGACCCGCAGAGAGCTCGCAAGGGGTTAAGCTCCTCCTGCTGACTCTCACTCCGCACGCAGACAAACCCCCTCCTTCTGACAAACACTTGTAGGAAATCAGGCTGGGCGCTTCCTGCCCAGGCGAGGCGGCCTCAGCCGCAGCAGGGGCGGGGAGAGGTGGGGAGCGATGCTTGTCTGTGAGCAGCAGCTCGGGCTGGCAGAGCGGCCTGGAGGCGGGCCAGGGCGCCATGGAGGCGGGGGGCTCCCCAGGTTTGGAACAAAGACCTCACAGGCAGGTCCCCTGAGCCTGGGCCAGCAGGATGGTGGTGGAGCCCGAGAGAGGTAAGGGAGTGAGGAGGGCAGGGGAGGCCGCCTTCCCTCTGGGCTGGCCAGTCACAGACTCTCTGGGACAGTCAGGGCAGCTGGACCAGCCCAGCCAGGAAGTTACAGCTGTGGCAGCTGTTACTACTTCTCTCCCAGCTCAGGGAGACTGGCCCCCAGGGCATGGGTGGATTTCAGGGGGATTTCTTCAAGCTTCCGGGTGCTGGATCCCAGTCTGAGCTCTAGTCCGAGCTCTGATTCTGATCTCTGTGAACTTGGACAAGCGCTGGTCCCTCTCTGTGCCTGGGGTGTCCTAATCAGCACATGCAGAGTTAGTCCCTGGGCTGCTAAGGGGCCTCAAAGGTGATGCTCGGATGAGGGGCAGGCCAGGAGGCAGCAGCGGGGTCCCCACTAAAGAGCGGCCCCTTCCGTGGTGTGTAAGGGCCAAGAGAGGAGCAGACACAGCCTGGCTCTTCAGGCAGGCGGGGCTAGAGTCTGCAGCGGCCAGGGTACCCTTCCTCTTTCTCCTCGGCCTCTGATGTGGAAAGAGCTGGGGGCAGGAGGGGGTACATCTAGCTGGTGCTTCCTCAAGGGATTAGTTTTTTGGTGGGAACCTCTTGAGTACGGTAGGTCTGTGCCCTGCCAGCTGCTCAGGGAGGGCAGCTGAGTTTGGGGCTCTGAGCTCAGCCTTTTTGGAGGGGCCCAGGCACTTGATATGGGCCTGTCCTCACCCCGAGTCCTGTCCTTCCCCCTTCCTCCTGTCCTCACCCCGAGTCTGATGGACTTGGTTTCCCAGTCATGGTCCCTGGGTCTGAATCCCTGGCCGCGTTTCCTGTGTGCGAGGTCTTGGGAGAGCCAGCCACCTCTCTACGACTCCGTTTTCTCATGTGGGAGATGTCAGGGTGGACGTAGGAGCAGGGAGGGGTCACCCTGCACAGCCCTGGCTGGATTAGAAGGGGCCTCAGAAGGCGTGGGGAGGCAAAGGTGGGCTGCATGGCTGCAGTTGGCATAGGAGACATAAAGACAAGGGTCCTCAGTTTTGGAGTGGCTGAAGTGGGCAGAGGAACCCTGTGGGGGTGGCCGACCCACTCGGGAACTGGAGAAGAGACCAGAAGGGGCTCACAGACCCCTGAGAGAGCCGGGGCAGGGCCAGTGGCAGGGAGAGAGGAGCCATACAAAAGGAGGGGGGAGCCATACAAAAGGTCGGTGCTTCCCGGTGAGGTAGTTTCTCCAAGGCAAGCAGGGACCTTGAACCTGACAGCCCAGCACCTGAGGGGATTGAGGGCTGTTTTGGGCTCAACCCCTAGTTCGCATGGCTGGGGCCTTTACCCAACCCCCCTGCCTTTCAGGAGCCATCCTGTGGCCCTCGTGCAGGCTGACTGGAACAACCCAGCCTTTGACTGTCATTCAAGGACCCCTGCTCATAGCTCTCAGTCAGGGTCTGTTCATACTTTCAGACCTCTGTGCCTTTGACTATGCTGTTCCCTCTGCCTGGAATGCCTCTCCCCACAGATTCTTCCCCCCAGATCCTCCTTGCCCAGCTTCATGCTTCCTTCATCAATAACCCTCTGTATTGTCACCTACTCCCCCCCTCCCCCCACCGCCGTTGAAACTTTGGAACACTTTGACTCATTTCAATGTTCCTTGTGACTTCCATAGTGGTTGGCACACAGTAGAAGGTCATAGGTTTTTTTAAGTTAATTTGCACCCACTGGGTGTTCAATATACATCTTTGTTACTTTGTAGTGGGTCCTCAGGATGGAGGAGGGAGTTAGCAGTTCTGAAGCTGTTGCCCTCAGGAGCCAAAGTCAACCGGGAACCTCAAGGTTCATTTAGCTACCACCCAGCCCACCTTAATGGGGCAGTCACTCCTTAGAGTAGCAAGGCAGGTGACGTTCTCCCCATTTTTCAGGGAGGGAAGGTTAAGCACAGCCGTTGACCGGGAAGCAACAGCATCAGACCTGGAACCTGGTCTCCAGGTGCCCAGCGACTTCTCTTTCTTGCACCAGCGGTGAGGGCGGGTCCTCATCCCTGCCTGAGGTTGGCATGTGGTTGGCGTCCAAGTGTGTTTGTTGACTGACCGCTGAGTGGCTGGCTGGGCCCTGGGCTCCAAGGCACCGAGGGCCGTGGCTTGCGTGGAAGACAGAGGCCTTGCTCAGGAGAGGCTCCCGGGTTTCACGGCCGGGGGAGCACGCGCACCACTCCAGCTAATGACCGCAGCTGCCTCTGACGTGCGGCTGCCCCTGGTCGCAGTGAGTTTCTGCGAAGACTGAGTCATCCCGGGAGACAGGATGTTCCTCTCCGTGCGCCCGGAGGCCTCTGTGATTGGGCAGCCGGCTTTGCGGCATGGCTAGAAAAAAGCCCTTTAAAAAGTCACAAAACCACATGCCTCCCTGGCCCCTTCCTCAGTGGAGATTTCAGGAAGAGAAGAGCGGTGGCCCTTAGCACCTCCCACGCCTCTCCAAGTGGCAGGGGCCAGAAGGCCCAGTCGGCCCTAAAGGGTGAGCCTTGCCAGGGACATTCACTTAAATGCAGATTCCTGGGCCCTATCCCAAGGCCGCTGACTGAGTCTTTGCGTGGACCTAGGAATCTGCATTCTTAGAGGACTCCTAAGAATCCTCAAGCTAGAGGCCCACTGAGATTCCCGAGAGGGGTGCAGGCCCCCCAGAGGGTATGGGAAGCAAGGATTAGAGCTTCTCTTTAAAAGACTTTTCTACCTCATGTTTGTTTGTTTTTTTAAGTTTATTTATTTCTTTGGAGAAAGAGAGAAAGGAGCAGAGAGAGGAGAGAGAGAATCCCAAGCAGTCTCTGTGCTGTCCATGCAGAGCCCAACATGGGGCTTGAACTCACGAACCATGAGACCATGACCTGAGCTGAAACCAAGAGTCAGACATCTGACTGACTGGGCCACCCACGTGCCCTTCTAGTGCAGCTTTTTAAAAATTTATTTTTGGATATATTTTTTCTAATGCATGTATTTCTTTTCCTATACACCAGCATGAGGATGCGTGTATCTAAAGATATTAATAGAGAGAGAGAGAGAGCACGAGAGCAAGTCTATTTTTCTGACGAGTTTTGTGATAGAAAATTGGAGATTACCGGCTCAGATGAATAGTTTCAAGTCAAGCCACTGTTCCATGCCGACCTTCAGTTTTCTCTTCTGAAAAATACTTTTCCTGTGACCTGCCTCCCTGTTTGGGACGAGGGCAGGTGGAGAATGTGCAAGGAAGCTTCTAGCCCAGGCCGGCACAGGGTGAGCCCCGCATATGTGTTGGGGGTCACGGGGAGGCCTGCTGGGTGATCTGGAGGAAGTTCTGGTGGGGAGAGAGGAAGACTGGGGGTGGGGGAGAGAATGAGGCCCCCCAAGCCCTAGGACAGGATCAGGGGTTGCAGCCAGAGGCCGTAGAATGGGGTTCCCTCCCTGTCCTCACCCCAGCCCTTTGAGGAGGCTGCCACCTTTCTTGTGATGCACCGTTCCCCGGGGAACATTCTATCCAGAAATAGTTGCCGGCTGACTTTTCTCAACCGTATAAATCAAGGCTCTGACCGAGACCCAAGTGCTCATAAGGCTGCAGGGACACAGACCTGTCAGTCCTCCCGGGAGGCCTAGAATTATACACCATGGTCTCCACAGCACGGAGGGAAGAGCCCGGGCCTGGGCTGTGTGGCGACCTTTCACCCCAGCCTTGTCTCGGCAGGTGGGTGGCTTCGGAGTGAGGATTTTGTATGAGCTAACGAGACCGCTGCTCTGTGGCTGGGTGCTTGGGGAGTATCTGCGGTAGTGGGAAAGGACGGGAGAGGAGATGAGGGGGAGAGGACAGAAGGAAGGGGGAGCCCTTCTCCAGCTGTCTTTCCCTGCCTCTGGTCCCTCCGCAGCCAGGCTCCCTCTTCTGGCCCCCTCTCCCCAGGCAGTCGGAGGGGAAACTTGTAAGTGTGCTGTCCTGTGCCTGGGATGCCCTGAATGGACCCGAGAGGCCCTCCTGGACCTGGCCACCATGTCCCCTTGCCCACACTCTGTTGTCAGAGCTCCCAGACCCTGCCCCAATACCACAGCCATAGGGGGAACCACTTCCTGTCGCCCCTCCTGCCCCTGCACTCCATGGACATGCTCTCTCTCTCTTTTTTAAATTTAGGTGAAATTCACGTCACATAAAATTAACTTTTTTATTATTTTTTAAACATTTATTTATTTTTGAGAGAGAGAGAGAGAGAGAGAGAGCAAGTGGGAAAGGAACAAAGACAGGGAGACAGAGACTCCAAAGCAGGCTCCATGCTGTGAGCACAGAGCCTGACACAGGGCTCAAACTCACGAACCGAACTGTGAGATCATGACCTGAGCCTAAATCAAGAGTCGGCTGCTTAACCGACTGATCCACCCAGGCGCCCTATTTTTTTTTTTTTAATGTTTATTTATTTATTTTGACAGAGAGTGTGTGTGAGCCAAGGAGGGGCAGAGAGAGAGGGAGAGGGAGAGAGAGAGAATCCCAGTCAGGCTCTGTGCCGTCAAAGTGGAGCCCGACCTGGGGCTCTGTCTCACGCACCTTGAGATCATGACCTGAGCTGACGTCTAGAGTCGGACGCTCAACCGACTGAACCTCCCAGGTGCCCCCAAAATTAACCTTTAAAAGGAGCAATTCATTGACTATATTTATAAGGTTGTGCCACTGCCACCTGTATCTATTTCCAAAACATTTTCATCACCCCGAAAGGAAACCTCATACCCACGAAGCAGTCGCCCCCCATTCCGCCCTCCCCCAGCGCCTGGGAACTGCAGGCTGCTTTCCGTCTCTGTGGGTTTACCTATTCTGGAAATTTCGTAGAAATGGAGTCCTGCTGTGTGTGATCCGTGCCTGGCTCCTTTCACTCAGCCTCAGGTTCTTCAGGTTCGTCCTTGTGGTGATGTGAGTCAGTTCTTCTGTCCGTTTAACAGCTCGGTGCTAGGACACTGCACATGCACACGCACACTGTGCATCCGCTCATCCTCTGGTCGACATTTGGGTCACGTCCGCCTTTTGGCTGTTACGCGTGGTGCTGCTCTGAACGTATGTGTATTGGTTTGAGTACTTGTGTTCAATTATTTGGAGTACTGGAACGTCCCAGTGTGAATTCTTACCCGAGGGGGGTCAGGAAAGGTTCCCAGAGGAAGTGGCTTGTGGACTAAACACCCCCCCGCCCCCGTCCCGTCCTGCCCCACCCCGTGCTTCTCAGGTTGTGCTCGCCTCGATTTGTAGCTGCTGCCTCTTTGTCTGCTTCCTCCTGGGGCTCTCGGCTCTCATGTGGGCAGGGGCTGCGCCCAGCGCCATGCACGCAGCCTGGCACACGGTGGTATCACTGGAATACGTGGACCTCTTGCCAGTGTGCGGGACTCTGGCTCCCGACCCTGTATCTCGGGTAATCTTACAAAAGTCTGGAGGGAGAGGAATTATCCCCCCAGATTTATTGAGGAAAATGGAGGCGGCGTGACTTGCTCAAGGTCACACGGCCTCAAGGGGTGGGAGCCAGGAGCTGACCCAGGGCTTTCTGGTTCCAGAGCTCCTCTGACGCAGGGAGGAGACGGGAGGAGTGATGCTGTCCCCGGATTGTGTCCCCGACAGGCTGCAGGCAGCATGGCTGGTACTGAGACGAGCCGGCGGTGACTCAGGCGCCCACGGTGGCGGCTCCGCATCCTGAAGATGAAGTGGCCCAGGTGGAGTGCTGGCTAGGCCCGATGGCCAGCTCCAGGACGGAGGTGTGCTGGGCCGAGCCGGGCCTGGGGAAGGGGCCCCGGCGGCGACGCTGGGCCTGGGCCGAAGAGAAAAAGGATGCCGATGGGATACGGGGAAAAGAGGGGCCCTTTCCCAGTGCCACCAGCCCTGAGCTCCTGGAGGACTTCCGGCTGGGGCAGCCGCACCTGCAGCCACCAGGGTGGGGCCCGGCCCCGCAGCCAGCTGAGCGTCCGGCTTCCGAGTGCGGAGAGTCCGCGGGAGAGGGTGAGACCGGTGCCCCCTGAGTAGCCCATCTCCTGGTGGGGGGTGGGGAGTGGAGGGCGTTTTAGTGACTTTTTAAAAATGACAATCCATGAAGCCTATCATTTAAAAATGTCAAAGGTCTGAGTTACATAAGCGGTAGTGCTCCTTGCAGGAATATCAGAAAATACGAGCAAAAAGAGAAAAAACTAAAAAAATTACTTATTATCCGCAAAAATGCTCCTTTCCATATGTTTATATGCAAATGTAGTGTGCATTCTATGACCGACAGGGTAACCTGCTTTCGTGTAACTTTAATAGACAGGACATTTCCCCAGCTCGTCATATATCTCTCCACAAACCATTATTTTTTTTTTTTTTTAAATGTTTATTTTATTTTAGAGAGAGAGAGAGTGAGCACAGGAGGGGCAGAGAGAGAGAGGGAGAGAGAATCCCAAGCAGGTTCCACACTGACAGCTGTGAGCCCGACACAGGGCTTGAGCTCAGGAACCGCAAGATCATGACCTGGGCCGAAATCAGATGCTCAACCGAATGAGCCACCCGGGTGCCCCTCCACAAATCATTCCTAATGCCTGCAAAGGAGTTTTCTGGTGTGGCTCTTCCGTAATCTGGGGGCCAATCTCGTGCTGGGCATATAGGTGGTTTCTCGTTTTTGCTATTAAAAATAATGCAGAGATGAATGTCATTAGTACATCTTTGTATATTTGATTTGATAATGACCTTGGTAATTTAAGTTGCTTGGTCCAGGGGTTACCCCCATTTTTAAGATTTTTTTTAAAATCCCAATTAGTGATGAGAATGTTGGCATCCCTCATTTTCTAAAATAAGTGTTTCCCTTGCATCGAGACAGCTTACACTAAATTCCTAGTTCCACTGAGAGGTGCCTTCTCTCTGAGTCTTGGTTTTCCCATCTGCGAAGTGGGAGTAGTGATAGCATTGAGAATAGCGAGAGCTTGATATGAGATGTCTGTTGCACTTAAAATAGGATTGAAATGTCCAGACTTAGGATTCTGTGAATCAGGCAGGCCCCTGTGGATAGTAGAAATTGTGCCATGACCCAAAGTTCTTTATGCCAGGTCTGCTTAAAGTGAGGTTTGCCCACAGCTATTCACTGGAGAGCCATTAGCCCCTCAGGGAGAGGTGACTGGCATACACTGGGATGAAAGGGCAAGGGCAGAGGCATCTCTTCCTGAGGTCACATGGTAACCCCTTGCTATGATGTAATAGCTGCTGCCACGTCCCTTGCCCTTACAGTGTGCCAGCCACAGGGCTGGGCAGGGCTCAAGTCGTGTCTGCTTCCCTCCTCACCACCTTCTGCCAGATAGGAAGGACTAGCCTCCAGTCCCAAGTCAGGGTTGCCAGAGAGGTCAGCAACTTGCCCATGGCCCCCAGTAAGGGATCAGAGGAGCCAAGATTGAACCCAGGGCTGCCTGGCCCCAAAGACTGCTTTCCTCACCTCACTGTGTGACCCCCAGCAGCAGAGACTAACTCACTAGCATGACTGGGACTTTGGTCCTCAGTTCAGGACTACTCTGAGCCACTGCACGATCTTTGACAATTACTCAACCTCTTTGGGCTTCACATGTGCTGCTGTAAACAAGAGAGACTTGCTGAAGGAAATTTTAAGGAGTTGAAGGATGTAGAGGTGCCAGGGGGAAAGGCCAGAGGGGAGCAAAGAGTGATACAAGGGTTATGACAAAGGTGCATCAGCCCAGGGCAGAGGGTCTGTGCTTGATGACCCAGACTGTGCCTCATGAAACTTTGGGTCTATTCCTGAGGCTGACATAGGTTATAGGACAGAGTAGGTGCTCAATAAACATTGACTGAATGGATGATGCACAGATGGATGGATGAATGGGTGGGTGGGCAATGGATGGGTGAGTGGATGGGTGGGTAAGTAGCTAGATGGATAAGTGGATGGACGGGTGGATGGGTGATGGATGGTTGGATAGGTGAATGGATAGATGGATGGCTAGGTGGGTAAGTGGGTGGGTGGAGTGGTGGACAGATGGAGGAAGGGATGGCTGGATGGACAGATAGATTGACAGATGGGTGAATGGGTGATGGATAGGTGAGTGGGTGGCTGGATGGATAGGTGGATGGATACATGATTGAAAGGATGGATGGTTGGATCAATGGGTGAGTAGGTGATGGATGGGTAAGTGGTTGGAAGGATAGTGAATGGATGGGTAGATGGATATTTTTATTCATATTTTATACATATTACTACTATGTAATAATTACAACAATTATCCATTTTCAGGGGGCTTTGCATACCTTATTGTCCTCCCTCCCTCTCTTCTTCTTTCCATTCAGTCAATAAATATTGAGCATCTACTCTGCAAATACAATAGTAAACAGAAACAGAGGCTATCCTTGCCCCTGTAGAGGTTATAGTATAGTGGGGGAGAAAACTATTAATGAACCAATCGTGTAAGTAAATGAAAAACTGGAGCTACGATAAGTGTTTCAAAGTAGAGGTATTTAGTCCTGTGAAAACCTAGAAAAGGAAGAATCCGACCTAGTTAAGGAGGTCTGAGAAGAATTCCCTGGTGAGGTCAAGGTTGAGCTAATGCCTGAAGGACAGATAGGAGTTAACTAGGCAAAGGGAGGGAGAGACAACCCTGGCAGAGAGGATCAGCATTTGCAAAGGCCCTGTCGTGGGAGCATTGTGGCATGGCTGGAGCAGAGTGCGACTGAAGGGGGGCTGTAGAAAACAGATGGACCAGGAGAGCTAATGGGGAGGGAGGTGGGGATCTTGGGACCTTACTCTGTCTTGGGAACAGAAATGTACTGATGGAGGATGAGGGTGAGATTTAAGGGGATGATTAAGTGGCTACTGCAGTGGTCCAGGCACGAAAAGATGTTGGCTAGAGCAAAAGTGGCATGGGACTTAAGAGCAGTAGGTGAGTTTGAGAGCTCTGTGGGAAGTAATTATGACAGGACCCAGTGACAGAATGGATTATGGGGGTTGGGGGAGAGAGATGGCCAAGGTGCTTCCCAAGTTTCTGGCTGGTGCAACTAGATGGGAGGCTGAGACAGGAAATACTGAGGGGACAGCCAGGTGTGAGGATCAGGTTTGGAAGACCGGGGACAACTAGAGGGGGTGTTAGGTAAGCACTTGGCCATAGAGGGGGATCCCTGGGATCCTTGTCTCCCGACATGATGAGGAAATGAAAGGCCAGAAGGGTGAACTGACTCAAGTAATGTTACACAGTGAGTCCAGACCTGGTATATACTGAACAATCACCTGTCTTTCCAGAGTTTGAGGTAGAGGATGTGGACAGCCCAGAAAGTTCCAACTTGCCTCTCAACTGGCTTCCCGAACAGGATCCTCAATCTGCCATGACTGAAGAGGAGCCGGATGAGGCCCTCGGAGGTCCTGAGGTGGAGGAAGCTGAGGAGGGCTCCCCAAGATTGGAGTATGAGACTGGTCTCAGCTCAGGGGGCGATGGAAACACCAGCCCCATGGCTGTGGGGTGGGGTCAGGACACAGGCTGGGTGGCCCCTGGCACACAAGTCAGTGGAGACAAACTTCCAGAACATTCTGAGGTCCACCCAACTGTTGACTTCAGCTCTGCAAGGTCCTGGAGCAGTGGGACTGTGAGCCTTGACCACCCCAATGACAGCCTTGATTCTACCTGGGAAGGAGAAACCGATGTCCCCCAGCCCACTGCCCTGGAAGAAACTTTACCACAGAGCTCCAGCCACCACCTCCTAAACCCAAACCCCAGAACTGGGGGAGGCGTTGCTGTGGCAACCCCCACAGAATTCCAGGACTCCTCGGTACCCCAGAGCCAGAGCCTCCAGTGTCCAGCAGATAAGTGGAAAGAAACTACCGGCCTCTCCTGCCCTCAGTTGAGGGACAAAGCCTGGAAACGGACGCGGACATCACCTAAGCCACTCCCTTCTCGATTCACTGGCTCCATCAGCCCTCCGAATCTGCCTAGGCCAGCTCGGCAAGACAGGGTGCCAACCAGGCAGGGAGCCACTCTGGCTGGCCACTCATCATCTGATGCCTCCAAGTATGGGCGGGGGCAGTTGAACTACCCACTCCCCGATTTCTCCAAGGTGAGACCCCGGGTGAGGTTCCCTAAAGATGAGAGCTACCACCCCCCCAAGGCCAGGAGCCACAGCAGGCAGTCTCAGGGCCCTGCCAGGCCGCTGATCTTCAAATCACCTGCTGAGATTGTGCGAGAGGTACTGTTGAGCAGCGGCGAAGCCTGCCCAGAAAAGGACCCACCTTCTCCCCACCCCATCACCAGGGTACCCCAAGAATTTCAGACTCCTGAACAAGCCACCAAACTGGTCCACCAGCTCCAGGTAAGCTGGACTCATTTCTACAGGCATGTCACCAAGGCACCTGTTGGCTTGGGTTCGAGGCGATGCGGGTGGGAGGACTCAGGACTGGGCCAGGAATCCCCAGTTGATAGAGGGAGGGTTGTGCCCGGGCCGTGAAGATAGTCCCAAGCCCTTTGCTCAAAAGGGCAGTGCTTGCATTGCAGCCACAAGGGTAGTCCGTATGTGCTTGTTTTTAACTTCTATGAGAAATTCAGAACATACGCAAGAGAGAAAATGGTATAACGAACCCCCACGTACCCACCACCCTGCTTCCGCCCACATACCTGCCATACAGCCCCCAGCAACATTTTTCATCTAAGGCCCCACCTCTTCCCCCCCACTCACTGTACTGGAATATTTGGAAGCAAATTTCAGGTGTCAGATCATTTTACCCAGAAGTATTTTACCGTGTATGTCTAAAGATAAGGACTCTATCTTAAACGTCATGACACCGTTAGCATACCTAAAAGTCAACACCAGTTCCTTAATATTATCCAGCGTCAGTGTTCAGGTCTTCCCTGTCTCTCACAAATGGCTTGTTTATTGCAGTTGGTTCAAATCGTGGTCCAAACACAGCTCATCTATCGCATGTGATCAGTGTGCCTTTCAAGTCTCCCCTGCTCTGACCCCCGGTTTTTTTCAAACCTCTTTCTTAGTTGTAATTGATTTTTTGAGGACACCTGTTGTGTCCTGTAGAGTCTCCCATATTCTGGAATTTGCCAATACACCCTCTCATATCTCTTCACGTGTTCTACTGTCTTCTCCTTATCCTGTATATCGTCCGTCTAGAGCTAGAAGCTTTTCCAGGATGCAGTTTTCTGTTTATTTCCCCTCCAGACCATGAGCTCCATGTGGGTAGTGATGTGTTTGGCAAGAGCATGTCACAGTCGGTTCATTCAGGAGGCATGGGATGCTTGCTCCTCTCTGATTTGTGAGGCCAGTGGTCACCGACAGTCATGGCCTTGATCCTGTCCTCCGTTTGGGGTGACAAAGTGGTAGTCTTCTAATGCCATTGTTCCTTCTGCATTTTTTTTGCTGGAAATCTTCTCTAAAGTCAAATTTTCCCACACCAACTATTTGGTTACCAAGGTCTCGTTCACATGGGAAACTCAGGTGAAATGCTGGATTCTGTCCCTCTAATTACCAGCTTTCAGAATCATGCATCTGTTCCCCAACATCCTTCAAAGGCGATCGGTGCCGTTTACTTTTGTTTTTTCTCTGTCGTGACTTGTTTGATGAAGCTGTTCAGTTTTATTTAGGGCAGATAGTAACCCCCCAGTACATACATGCAGTTGTGATTTTCAAGTCTTCTGTGGGACCCCTGGATGGTTCACTCCATCCACCATTTAAGAAAACACTTATTAAGGGGGCACCTGGGTGGCTCAGTCGGCTGAGCGTCTGACTCTTGGTGTGGGGTCAGGTCATGATCTCGCGGTTCATGAGTTCGAGCCCTGCGTGAGGCTCCGTGCTGACAGTGCTGAGCCCGCTTGGGATTCTCTCTCTCCCTTCTTCTCTCTCTGCCCCTCCCCTGCTTGCACTCCTCTCTCTCTCAAAATAAATAAATAGACTCTTTAAAAAATTAAAAATTAAAAAACACTTATTAAGCACATGCCCCTGAAGCCCTGGGAATAAAGCAGTGGGGAGGATATAGGTGACAGAGCTGACAGACACAAGCTGACAGAGCTGTCCCCAGAATGTGGACAGATGAGCAAGTAGTTGTAGCTTGCAGTGACAGGGGTTGTATATCAAGGTGAAGCAGCCCAGAGGCCCTCATCCCTGATTCACTGTTAGTGATGTCAGCAGACCATCCTGCCTTCTATCCCACTCACAATATGGCCCCGGGGTGTGTGTTGCATGAGAGCCTGAAGGGGTCTGCTCCGCTCCCACCACTGAGCTCTTAGCGCTCTGAGGAGCCCTTTGGGGGGCGGGCTCCCACGAGGGGGGTCTCACGGTGAGGGGCGTGACCGTGTTCTTCTCCGTCTCTCGCAGGAGGACTACCACAAGCTACTCACCAAGTACGCAGAGGCGGAAAACACCATCGACCAGCTGCGCCTTGGGGCCAAGGTACTGGCTTGGGTAGGGTGGAGGTGGGGCCCCAGCCCCCAGAGATGTCACTCTCCCATGGTCTTTGTTCCTGCCTTCTGAGACCCTGGGGATAGAAGAACCCAGCCCTCAGTCTACAAAGAAGTCCCTCTGTGACCTTGGGCAGCGACCTTGCCCTCTTTGGGCTCTATCTCCTTTATTGTTGATGAACTTTTATGTTCTTGAATCCTAGAATCTGGGGTCCCCAGTGTTTTCACCAGAGCAGCACTTGGGCTCCACTCCTGGCTCCATTACTGACCAGCTGTGTGACCCCAAGGAAGTTTCTTGGGCTCTCTGAGCCTCAAGGTTGCAGCACAGAGTTTCTGCTCAGCTCCTGGTGCTTATTTCCTGGGCCTGATCCTTCCTGAATGTCTTGCGCGCAGCCTCACCCCTCACCCCCCCTGACCGAATGTCCGGTGTGTGGCAGGGGGAGTGAAAAGGGGGAAATCCATCCACCCCTGTCCTGCCCAGCCCCCACACGACTTGGGAGGAGGCTGAGAATTCTACACTTGGGACCTTCCCCTTTGTGGGGGTGAGGCAGGAAGCGGGACCTGTTGCAGCCCTTCACGGCTTCCTGTTTCTCCTGCCCCCCTCTTGCCCCATGAGGCCTCAGTGGAGAAGGGGGTGGGAGCTGAGGTGCAGAGAGGCAGACCTGCCCTCTCGCTGGCCCCCTCTCTCAGGGCCCCCACCTGGCCTGTCCCTGTCATGCTCCAGCACCCCTCCCCTGCTACAGGCTGCTCTCAGGCCTCTTGAGACACTGCTGTGAGGTGTCCCTGAGACAGCCGTGATGAGAAAATGGAAGAAGTCCTGCCGTGGGAGCAGTTCTGTGTCCCCACCCCACCTCAGGACACAGGCAGGTCCCTCCCACCCTGGCCTTCTTGGGCACATCTGTGAAAGGGGTCACATAGACCTTCCTCGTGGGAGTCAGTGGCTTCCCCCCGATGTCTTAAGGCTCCTTCTAGCCCTCTGAACTACGGAGCCAGAGTCCGGTGGAAGGGCGGGGGCCTTGGGGAGGCTGCAGGTGGGTTTGGGGAGGCATCCTTCCCAGGGGAGCCCTACCCGCATGACTGCAGACTCCTAGAAGCTCCAAGGAGAAAGGAACTGGCCATTAGGTCCAGACCCTCAGCTCGGCCATCTAACGAATTGGGAGTTGGGTCCCTAGGAGGGGCAGAGGTGGCCAAAGTTCAAGGTCAGGGCAGAGCCTTGGAGCATCCCCTCCCTCCTCTTCTTGCTTCGTCCTTTACTCACTTAGGAGAATGAGTCAGTATCTGGAAAGCACGTACCAGGGCCTGGCAAACACTTCTAAGAGATGGAGACTATCCTTGTTTGGACTAATATTAATCTGAAGGTGTTTATGAGGTGCCCAGGTGAGCCATGCCCGGTGCAGGCACGGGCAGGGGTGGACACTGTGGGAGCACAGCTGTGGTGAAGTTCCTGCCCTGGGTACTCCCCCGACACAGTGGGGACCCAAGGTCTCCCCACGGGCAGTCGCCTCGTCCTGGCTGATGACCCAGACCTGTCTCGTGTGTGAGAGGAGCATAGGAGGGGAGGTGGGAGAGGCTGGGGATGGTGTTCGGTACCTGCCCACCCACTCTCACTTGGCTTTCTGGAAAAATGACTCCTTAGTTTGGGGGTTCTCTGCAAGAGAAGGGCGAGCGCAGGTCAGCTGGATGCCGGAAACAGGATGATTCTCTCCTGGTCCCCCAATCTCACAGCTGCCCTGGAGGAGCAGCACAGGCAGGGCTCCCCATCCCGGAGCCCGATGGGGAGGGGACGCCACGGTCCCACAGGGCCTGGGGGAGCAGAGCTCCCAGCTGGCCCTTTCACCCTGTCCCCAGCTCTGAGGACTCTACCCTGAAGACTCAGGAGACCCCAGAGCGGCTTCCTGCTCAGAGCCCTTGCCAGGGAGGCCAGTTCATGGAGGCAGTAACACTGTTCCCTCAGACTGAGCTGGTGGGAGTGGACTCCCCGGGGACCTGCTGAGCCCCTACTCTGTCTGCTCAGAGCCCAAGGGGGAGGGGGTGGGCCCACGTGGGAGGGAGCCAGGCTGGGGACATTGCCCTGAGGACACCCAGGCCAGCCCAACAGCGTGTGGGCAGCAATGGGTGGGCCCCCAGGGAAGGGGGCTGGCATTTACTGAGCTGTTAAAGGTGCCAGGCCCCAGGCTACGTACACTGCCAGGGTCACCTCATTTGAAATCCTTCACGAGAGAAAACCGAGGCACAGCCAGGCCAAGTGGTTCGCTCAGCGCCCTGCAGCTGGTAAGGGATTAACAGCTGGGGGTTAAACCTATGTGTGCCTGACTCCAGAGCGGGCGCTCTTTTCCCCACGCCTGGGTGAGCGGGACCTGGGCTGTGGCACCGGGTGTGTGGCAAAGGCACATGGGCAAGGCAGAATGATGGTGTCACAGTGATAAGAGCAATAGTGATGCTGATGTCTGCTGGCCACTGTCCTGGGTGTTTACTTAGGAAACTGGGTAAATACTGTTTACTGGGGAGACTGAGGCACAGAGAAGGTAAGAAATGTGCCTGTCCCTTAGCAAGTAGGTGCCAGAGCTGGGGCTTGAGCCCAGCAGTCTGTCTTCAAAGCCCACTATTAACCCCACCTTCTGTAGCAGAACCAGACTAGGTAACGGTGGGTTCTGCAGCTGGGGAGGGCTGACAGGGAGTCTCAAGGCCTGGGCCGAGGGCACCCCGGGATCTGGACTCGGGGGTGGGGGCAGGGAGCCGGGGCTGCTCGGGAATCACTGCCAGACTCTGTTCTCTCCCCCAGCTTAGGGCCAGAGTTGATGGTGATGTCACCGATTTGCTGCCCTGCAGTCACCTCCCCCCAGCTGCTGTCCCTGGGCTCAGCTGCAGGGGGATCTGGAGGGGCTGAGGAGACCAGAAACCACCCCAGACAGAATCAGGGGAAGGCGGGGGGGGGGGGGGGGGGGGGGTGACATAAAACTGCCTTTCCTAAAATGTGTGTTTCTGATGACCACCAGTTGGTCCAGAAGCCCCTGGTGGAGGTGGGGGTGCGGGGCATCGGGGTCAGTCTTCAGAGGAGTTGGGGGAAACATTGCCTATTCTCTCTACTCCCCCCCTCCTCACCCCATTCATAAAGCCCATTAGCATTTTAAAGGCTGTGAGAAACCCATCTGTGCAAAGACTAGTCAGTTATTTAACCCCGCATTTCCCAAACTCCCTGGTCTTCTGTTCACTGATTAACCCCCCTGAGGGAGCTAATCTAGCCTCAGGGAGCTCCATGGGATACCCTGGCTTAAAAGGGGCACCCTGGAGGGCTGGGGTGGGTGCTGGCCTGTCCAGAGACAGATCCCAAGAGGGAGGGGCCTGAACAGCTTCAAGTTACCCACACTCATGTCCAGCTCCCCCTTCCGAGGCCTCTACAAGGGCTTTTGGCCCCTCTGCTGGAACAGCAGACATGTTCCTGTAGTTCCCCAGGTTGGGCCTTGGTGTGCCGGGCCTGTGGCTGGGGGAGGGGGAGGGTGGGGCACAGGGAGCATGCGGGAGGGCTGGGTCTTCCCCAGATTTGGGTCACCATGGGAGGAAAGGGGTGCTGGTGGGCAAGCCCCCACAGGCGGTCCTGAGCAGATGGCCCAGAGGATTATTAAAATCCAGCTTTGTTCTCATCAGAGGCTGGGTCTGAAGGAGGGGGAGGCAAGGGGGGGCCAGGCCATGCTGGGCCATTGTCCCTCACTTTGGAGTAGATTTTTCTGCCACAGCCAGGACGTGAAGAGCAGCTTAAGCAGGGAGAGGCTGCCTGCTTGGGGGCTAGGGCGCTCCCTCTATCAGGCATACCCTAAACTCTGCACTCCTGACCTTGAGGCAGCAGGGGGCAGTAAGATAAGGCTGCCTGACCAGCTGGGGGCACTGAGGCACCACAGGGGAGTAGCTTTTCCAGGGACCTGCCTCCATGATGGCAGTCAAAATGACAGTGGTGATGATGATGGTGATAAATGTGATGACGACGGAGGTGATGATGATGGTGGTGATGGTAGCGTGTAACGATGGCCGATGGTCGGAGCAACAGAGATGGTGGTGATGAGTAGGAGGACGGTGACGGTGTACCGAGGACGCATTTTGTGCACCGAGAAATCACCCGTTCTGGGACTCAAAAGGGAGCAGCAGTGAAGCCCGCTAGTGAATGTTTTCGGCTTTGGGGGCCGTAGAGCCTCGGCGGTAGTGACTCAAGCCTGCCCTTGCAGCGTGAAAGCAACCGTAGGAACACATAAACAAGCATAGCTGTGCCCACTGAGACATTATTGAAAGAAACAGACCACGGCTTGCCCGCCTCTGCACTGACCACCATACACGGGTCTCCTCTAATTTCGTGCTTCACGTGGCCTTTCCCGGCCGTCGGTCTGATTCCAGACTTCTCTCTCACGCGTGAGGCTGTTTACCGTTGGAAATCCATCCTCGGATGAGGGGGGCCTGCTACTGCTGAGAGGTTCGTTTGTTCACTCGTTGGCTTACGCCTTCATTCAGACCAGCATTAATCGCTGTTATTATCAATGTGATAATCACTACTGAAAATGTTTTATTACTAATAAATGTGATTATATGATTATAGTTATACTTGCTGGAAGTACTGTATTAGTTATAATTGTGGTCACATTGTAAATTATTATAACAAGTAGTATCTAAAATTATTAATATGGAAAACCATAGACTTTAGGGTCAAAGTAGGATCCTAGTCTCAGTCCAAGGATTTATAGCTGGAGATTTTGAGTGAATGACTTAACCGGAGCCTCAGTTTCCTCTTCTGTAAAATGGGGATGATAGTCCCTGTCCTGCCTCCCCATCAGGACTGCCTAAAGAGGGCGTGAAAGGGCACGCACATCCTTGGCCCATTGTTTGGCCCCCACCCAAGGGCTCCACTCAAATATAGTATTTATGACTACAAGGCATGTTTGTTGAGTGCCTGAGCGATGGTGTGAATGAAGGTGAGGCCTTACAGGGGCTTTGCCCCAACCCTGACTTGGCTGTGCTCATGCCTTCCCCTCCCTAACAGGTGAACCTGTACTCGGACCCGCCCCAGCCCAGCCACAGCATCCACACAGGGACGGTGCCCCAGGGGACCAAGGTCTTGTCCTTCACCATCCCACAGCCCCAGTCTGTGGAGCGGTGGTCGGGCCCTGCTGAAGCCCCACAGGCCTCTGGGGCCTCCGGTGAGTCAGAGAGGAAATGTGACTGGAGGGCCTTCTGCCTGTGATTCTGCTCTGGGGGGGCTTGGTTGGCCTTAGGGTGGCACTGGCTTCAGGTCAGGGGAGGGAGGGAGGTGAGACCCTTGTCTGGGACGTCTGACTTGAAGAGGTCGAATGGAGATGTGGAAACCATGTATCTTTCCTAGAGCCAGAGCAGCCGGGAGGGGCCCTAGCTCTGCATCTAGCAGCTGGGGGATCTTGGGCCCAGTGAGTAACAAAGAGCACTGATGTCACTGTGGAGCCCGTGTGGGGGCCCGGCTCTGTGCCAAGCCTTGCCGTGCAGAATCCCACCTAATCCCCACATCAACCCCGCTGACAGTTAGGGCAACCGAGGCACGGAGGGCCGAGGACTTGCTGAAGGCCACGCCGCTACAAGCAGAAGGGGGTGGGGTAGGGATTTGAACTTTCTTGAGTCTTTCTGAGTCTTTCTTCTTGAGTCTTTCTTGAGTCTTTCTGAGTTAGAGCCTGAGCTACTGACTGGGAAACCAGAGGCCTGACTTGGCCCCAGCTGTGTGATCTGGGGCGGATCCAGACCTCATTCTCTCCTGCACCTGGGCTACACTGCCCAGCCCACTTCCTGGGGCCCATGTAAAGACCGTGTGATCTCGATATGACAGTTGTAGCTTGATGATGGAGGGTGAGGGTGTGGTTTTGAGGTTCAGCGTTGGTCCCTCAGCTCCAGGAAGGACGGTTCTTGGCCCCAGCGTTCAGTGGTTGTGTGTTCCAGGGTGGCCACCAGCTCAAAGAGACCTGAGCCCCTCCTCGTCTGCCCCAGAGTGGCTTCCGGAGAACCCGGGCATCGCCCAGGACCAACTGTCAGCAGAGCGGACCCAGGAGTTGGCTTCTCAGGCCAGCCTGTTCCTGGCCAAGGTGAGGGGAACGAGGGAGACATAACTCACCTGAGAAAGCAGTGTCTGCTTGAGTAAGAACCTCTCTGCAAGGCTCCTTGTCATTCCCCTGCTGGAGGTAACTCGGCCATCTCGAAAACGTGGGCCTCTCCCTCCTGGTTTAGAGGCCACGTGGTATACAGCCTCCTCCTTGTCACTCAGTACTGGCTTTAACTCCCTTTTTTGGCACTGTGTCCCATCAAACTCCCTCAAGTTGGGCTTGAAAGTGTCTCCTGGTTCACCCCTAGGGGAGACTCACCGCTCCTCCAGGATTCTGGAAAGATAAGAGAATCTCAACTCTACCTCTTCCGGTTTGGGATAAACCACCCCACTTTCTTAGTGCGTTTCATTACAGAAATAAATTCTCAGTCCCTTCTCAAAGGGCCTTTATGCTTTCACCAAACAGTCCAAATAACTGTGAATTGTTTGTAGCTCTATTTTTAACTGCACACTCGGCCTTATGCCAGACGTGCTTTAAAGCAGCTTAGAAAATACATGCATGACAACCACATTCTGAAAACAGAAGTGAGGAAAATGGGGCAAAGGGGAAGTAAGGGTAGAAAAAAATAGACAGAACTTAGTGTAAAGTGAATAAACAAAATGTCCTGTTGGACCCTGAACGCTTTACCAGGTTCATGTTTGGTTTTGAGCTTCCTAGTTGTCAGTGTGAAAAGGGAAATGCAGTAGTTACATATATTATCATGGCCATAAAACACATTCCTTCGGAGAAATACCAAGCATCCTCTTTTTTCTTTTCTTTCTTTTTTTTTTTTTGGTAACAGTTTTGTTGAGATATAATTCACATGTCATACAATTTACTCCTTTAAAGTTAATGCTTCAGTGGGTTTTACTATATTCACAGTCATGCAGCTATCACCACGATCAATCTTTTTCATCACCCAGTGAGAAGCTCCTATCCATTAAGCAGTTCCCCCATTCCCCTTCCCCCCAGCCCCTGGAGGCTGCTCATTTACTTTCTGTCTCCTTAGGTTTGCCTTTTCTGGACATTTTCTATAAATAGATGTAAAGAATCTTCGTCCTTTTGTGTCTGGCTTCCTCAAGCTCATCCATCATAGTAACCTGAACAAGTACTTTATCCTGTTTTATCACCACCACCCTCGTTCCATACCTGGAGAGATGTTTCTTCGTGTCCTGTGTGCTGTAAAGCAAAGGCAAGGTCATCACACCGAGCAGGAGCTGGGGCACCAGCTGACCCCTGATGACCTAGGGCTGTGCTGTTTGATCCAGGAGCCACAGACCATGTGGCTGGTCAGTACTTGACATGTGACCAGTCCAAACTGAGGTGTTCCGTGAGGGTAAAACACACAGTGGGTTTCAAAGACTTAATGTGACAAAAGAATATAAAAAATCTCAATAATTGTTTACATGGATTCCATGTCAAAATGATATTTTAGGTTCATAAAATGCATTATTAAAATTAATTCACCTGTTTCTTTTTTACATTTTTACATTTGACATAATTTTTTTAGAATTTTGTTCTATGTTTTAGAAAATTTTAAATTGCAGGGATGCCGGGGTGGCTCAGTTGGTTGAACGTCTGATTCTTGATCTTGGCTTGGGTCGTGATCCCAGGGTTGTGGGATCGAGCCCTGCGTTGGGGTCCGTGCGGAGCGTGGAGCCTGCTTGAGATTCTCTCACTCTCTAAGATAAAAAAAAATTTTAATTAAAAAAAAGAAAATCTTAAATTGCATATGTAGCTTGCATTAGGTTTCTGTTTTCTATGTTATATAAATTATGTATAATTTATATAAATTTCTATATTACATTTTGGCACTAATCTAGAGCTTTTCTAGAAATCCTAGAAAGCCCCAAATCATCCTTTGTCTTTTTTTCCTTGTTAAAAAAAGTTTTTTGTAAAGGTAATTAGATGCACATGGCAATAACCTCACATAGCATAAAGGGCATATTCAGTGAAAAGTCTTTTTTCCCATAGTTGTCCTTCTGTTTCATGCAAAAGTGTTCAACACACACACATGTGTTCTTAGAAATGGTCACACAAGTATGTATGCTATGCTGTACCTTGACTTTTTTAATATCCTGAAGTTGAGTGTTTATTTCTGGGAAGGCGATGAATTCACTCTGTTCAGAGTTCAGAAGGTTCATAGAGTAGAAATGCTTCCTCCCATCCCTGTCCCCACCACCACCCAGGTCTCTGCCCCAGAAGCAATTAATATTTCAGTTTCTTGCATCCTTTTAGAAGTAGTTTATAATATATAAGCAAATGTATTTATATTTTTCCTTTTTTTCTCTCTCTCCCTATTTTATACAGATGCTAGCTTATTATAAAGACTGGGCTATACCTCAATTTGACACGGAAAAGTAGGTCTTAGTTTATACGTGAGCACAGACACATACCCTTTCCTCTTCTTGATGGCTGCGTACTACTCCACAGACAGGCTTTTTGATCGTTTCTGTTGCCCCTGCCATTATGCTGCAGTAAACATCCTGTGTCATAGACCTTCATGCCCATGAGTGAGTGTGCTTTGCTATTGATAATTCTGGGAGTCTCCGCTTTGATTTTTCCAAAGGCAGCCGTGACCAGAGCCAGTGGTGGAGACAGTTTCTGGCATCCGCCTTTCCGTGCTTGGCAGGAAACCCACATCCTGAGGCGGGACCCAGTTTCTGGTGCCAAAGCGCGAATGTGGCTAAGCGTGGGGGCTGCAGGCCTCACCTTCCAGGGTCCCGATTAACTAGAGCGGGTTTCCTTCCCCTCCCGATGTCCAGGTGGAATCCTTCGCAGGGCTGATGCAGGCAGGACGGCTGACGCCCCAGGACCAACTCAAGGTACCGTCTACTTCGGGAGATGCCCTTGGAGCTTCCAGACACCTGCTCTGGCCCCCAAAGTGGAGTCTCTGAAGCCCCGTCCACCGCAACACAGGCCAGAGAATCTCAGACACACCGTCTCCTTTCACAGCAGACAGCCCCTGCTTAGCTTGCCGTGACAAGGATCAGTATATCACAGTATTACCACTGATTAAGCAGTGGTGGTGGTGCGTTTTATCATAGAACGCCAGTAAGGTGGTTACAGTCATCGCCCGCATTTAACTGGAATGGAGCGGGGGAAGCCGAGACAGGCGACTTGAAGGCCACGCGGCTGATAGGCAGCGGAGCCCAGACCCAGGTCTGTCTGATTCCCGAGTCCGCGGTGGTAATCCCTGGCCTGAACCGCCTCCCACCCATCTGGCTCCCTCTCAGCCACCAGAAGAGACTTGCCCTTTCAAAAATTTTCTTGTCTTGTAAAAGTGATTGCCCAGTATCTGAAAACCAAGGGGAAAAGGGGAGGGGAGCCCTAATCTAACCATTATGGGCTTATTTCCTCTTGGATTTTGGTATTTCTGGACAACTGTAGTCGTATATAAAATCGAGATTTCTGCTGCATAAGCAGGACCCCGGGAAAGGAGCAGGTAGAGCTCTGAAAGCTGGGAGCGTGGGGTCAATGAAGGGGCTGTTAGCGGGGCCGTGGGCAGCGTCAGGGGATGCGACAAGGAACAGGGCAGCCTGGGGACCGGCAGCTGCCCGCAGCTCTTCTCTGCCAGGTCTCTCTCCTCCCGCCCTATGACCTCTTACAGATGCCTGCCACTAGGCAAGACCCCCCTGGGAAGCCAGCAGGTGTGGAGCCCAGCTGATGCTGGAGGCACAGAGCAGGGTGGGGAGGGGGGCTGAAGAGGGGTGGAGAGGGGCAAATACAACACACCTGGTTTGTAAAAAATGCTATATTTTTACTACGTCATTACTGTGTTACTAATTACTATGTTGCCGTATAGACATCATCCATTTTCCAACTGCAACATATGTGATGTGTGTTGTATTATCTCACTGAGTGCATGAGCAAGGACCTTGAAAAACAAAACGCTTCTTTTTCTTCCCCTCTGTCGTACTTCCCCCACATCTAGGAGGTCAAGAGCTGTTGGAAGATCAAGCCTGCCCGGGGACTAGATTCTAGGTTGTCCTTGAACTCAGTCTGCTGTCAGCATAGAATGAATGGGATGGGGATGATCACAAGCCAGGGGAAATGACCCTTCTTCCTGAGTTTTAACCATCTGTTAGCTGTCACCACCTTTGCTGTGGACGCTTAACATCACTGTTAGGCCCACGAGCCCTGGAGCTGGAGGACCCGGGTTCAAATCCTGCCTACAACTTGCTCCCTCACTGTGTGACCTTCACCAACTTAAATAACCCTCTGTGCCTCAGTTTCTCCTCTTTAAATGAAGGTGATAAACTACCCCTGTCTTTAGGACTATGTTGGAAATTCAGTGACTAATGCCAACTGACTTAGCGTAGAACCTCAGTGCTCAGTAAATTTTAGCTGTTGTTAGCAGCAGTGTGGTAGTGATGGTCATCTATCGTGACAGTCCATAAGCACTTGGGAAAAGAGTGACTACTGTTCCCAGACCCACAGTTTGGAAAATAAGAATGAGGATCCGTGGTCACTCAAGTACTGGGCCCACAGGGGGACGTAGTGATGGCGTATTTGGCCTGCAACCGTCATGGAACATTGGGGTACGTGTTGGTCTATCCAGGAAACACTAGTGCTCCCTGGAGCCCGTGCCGAGGCTCTAAGCCGTGCCTTGGCCTTGCCAGTCTGATGGCAGAGAGCTAGACGGGGGCAGGCAGGTTTTAGGGAGTCCTAACCCCAGCCTTCTAGGGACTTAGGGGCCCAGAGGATGGGTCTCCTGCCCCACCCCCACCGTGAGCTACCTCATCCACTGTATCTGCAGGGACAGAGCCCACGGGGGCTGCACACTCAGGTCCTCCTGGCCTGGTCTGGTTTCAGGGCTTCCAGCGGCTAAAGGCCGCCCACGCGGCCCTGGAGGAGGAGTACCTGAAGGCCTGCAGGGAGCAACAGCTGGCCCAGCAGCTGGCCGGCCCCCAGGGGACACCCAGCAAATTTGATCCTGGCAGGTACGTGCTGGGGAGGGAGGCCTCTGGTTCCCTCAGTCACCGGGAGGGGCACACTTTGTCCTCATAATTCATGTGCTACAGGAACAGGGAGAAATCCTACCCCAATTAGCAGCATATCCAGATGCGGGTACACCTGAAGGCTGAAGTGTGTGTCCTTTTGGACTCATTGCCATGAGACGTGACCTTGGAGATGAGACCTGAAACTGCTCATCAGAGAGCAGAGAAGTGAGGCCAGAGGGGAAGGGATTTACTCAAGGCCCCACAGCCTGTTGGTCGCAGAGGGGGGCTCAGGCAGAGGCCACCTGTTCCCAGTGGAGTCCCCTTTCACCTTGTTTTTTCGAGTTCTCCACATAATCCAAACTGGAACATTAACTGGACCGTCCATGGGCATTCTCTGGAAGTTTCGCTCAGAACCACGGCCTCCCAGACCTGCCTGCTGTGGTTGCTATAACAGGTCTGGGTGCTGATGTCTCCCCAGGGTGCTGGAGGAGGAGATATTCCAGCTGGGTATTCGCCTGGAAGAGCTGAAGGACCACATGGACCACACCCAGCCTGAACCTGAGCGAGCCGGGTCAGACTCCACCCCAGACAGCCCCCCAGCCACGCCTTCTCCACGCCAGCCAGTGCACCTGCCTTCTCCTTCAGGACAAGCCCCCACACCCGCCACCCAGACCCTCTGCCCTCAGGTACCTCTTTGCCCAGCCATACCGCACCTTTCCTTCCTTCTCTTCTTCATTAATCGACTTCTTCACTGCATACTTGTGAAGTATGCACCATGTGCCAGCACCCGAGACACGTGGTGGGAATTCAGTGGGAAACCGACCAACAAAAATAGGTGGGGGGGGTGCCTGGGTGGCTCAGCTGGTTAAGCATCCGACTCTTGATTTCGGCTCAGGTCATGATCTCATGGTTCGTGAAACCGGGCCCCATGTTGGGTTCATGAGATCAAGCCCTATGTCAGGCTCTGCACTGCCAGTGTGGAACTTGCTTGGAATTTCTCTCTCTCTCTCTCTCTCTCTCTCTCTCTCTCCCCAAATAAATAAATAAACTTAAAAAAAAGTAGGTGGTTTTAATACTCATGGAGTTGCTTGTCTTGTTGAACTCATCCTGTTTTGCTCAGGGCTCTGAAGGAGAATTACGGGGCTCTAGGAGAGTAACAGGGCAACATGACTGAGTTTAGAGGCCCTGAGAAACTTTCCTTGAGTAAGAAATGTTTTAATGAGATCTGAGGATGAGTGGGAATTACTACACGCAGAAGAGCAGAAGCCATGCACCAGGGGAAACAGCCGGTGCAAAGGCCCTGTGGTTAGAGTATGGAAGGTGAGGGGGCGATTGTCAGAGCTGTGGCTGGAGGGGAAGGCGGGGGCTCCATGATGTAGGGGCTTGTGGGTCACATCAAGGGTTTGGCCTTAAACTCTTCTGGGTTTTTAGCAGGGGGCATTAAAAGAGGATCGGCAGGTAGGTGGGAGAAGGGAAGGGCAGATAGAGAGATGTGCGTGGACCTGAGACAGGTGTAGAAGGCACATTTGCCTGGCCTTGCAGTGGTGGTGAGAGGAAGGGGAATGGGGGTGGCCTCCAGCATCCTGCTTGTAGCACTAGATGGAGTTGGGGACTGTGCACAGGTCAGGAGACCCTAGACAAGGGCCTTGCACAGAAAGGACTTTGTAGAAGTCTCTCTAGCCCAAATCACAGCCCCAAGAGAGATGATCATGGTTTGCTCTGCATAATTGAGCAGAGTGAGTGGATAACGGTCACATAGCAGCCCCACAGGTGACAGTAGTGGGGTCTTCTGTGCCTTGCTCCCTGTGCCGAGAAGGCATGTCTATTAGGGACTGGAGCAGGAGAAAGGGCCAGCATGGTAGGTGAGGCGGGGGCCGACGGAGGGCTGGGCGCTGGTAAGGTATCCATGACGACGGAGGTCTTGGTGGCCCAGTGATGTAGGGGAAACTCTCACACTGTGGAAAGCCCCCCCAGGTGCTACCTCACGCGCTCACGGGTGCAAACCCAAGTGCGTCATCTTGAGGGGCTCCCGTGCTCCCCCAATGAAGGTGTTTTGGGGGCTGGGTGTCCATACCCAGCAGGAGCAGGTCAGGAGAGGTGCCTCTGGCAGGAAATCTGGCTTCAAGTCTCTGCTCTGCCCCTCGCTTCCGTTGTAAGTCTGGGCAAGTCATCTGAGCCTCGGTTTCCCGTCTGTAAAATGGGTTGTAAAAGCCGTAGGTACTGGAGGGACTATTGTGCAGTCGTGCCTGTTCAGTGTCTGGCATACGGCAGGTGTTCCGTTCACGGCCGCCAGTATTGAAGGTCGCGCGATCCAGTCCCTGCATTCTGCACGCGCAGGAAAGGGTGATAGAGTCAGCGAGTCTATCCTGTAACTCTTCAGTGCCCTGCATGAGCCTGGTGAAAGGTAGGTCCTGAGGAAGCGGTGTTTGGCTATCTCTTCCCCTCCACCTTTCTGGCCCAGCCTCACGCCACCAGCATCGGCCCCTGCCCATCGCATGTGAACGTGGAGCTGAGCACCGCCAGCAGTGAGACGGAGGATGGGCCGCTGGGCCTCCCGGCCCCACCCAGGAATAAGGAGCTGCCGGCGGAGCAGGATTTCCACGGCCTCCTGGAGCGGTGGGTAGCAGGGGTGAGGCCGGGGTGTCCGGCCCAGTGACTGGATCTTGGCTGGCCCTGCCGGGCAGAGTCATGCTCCTCTGTGTTCCTCAGGTACCTCAGCGTGAAGACCGTCCCAGAAGCCAGGAAGCCGGAGGAGGGCGAGGACGAGGATGAGGACGAGGACGGGCGAGGCCATTCGGTAGAAGTTGACGGGCCAGCTCCACCTCCAAGAAAATCAGAGGCCACCGGGATGCCCATAAGGCAGCTCCCAGCACCGGCTGAAAGAAGTCACAGGACCCCCCTCAAGTATGTCACTGAGCCTCCCCTACCTGTCCCCAGACCAGCTCTGAAACCACAGGGGTGGTGATTATCCTACTGAGCTCGACGGCTCGTTACAGCTTAGAAGTGGCTTTCCTGGCCTGTGACCCAGGTCTCTCCCCAGTGTGGACTATACACCATGGATAGCACCGGAAGGGATTTGGGGTGGGGCGGGACATGGTTTTTGGCAGGCCAGATACAGCGTGAGATAACGTCACTGTCCTCTTCAGCCTCAGACCTTCCAAGTCCCTCCAGGAGAAAGTTCCCGGGCCATTATGTCTTCACTGCCTCTCCTGATCGTCCTTTAAAAAGAACAAGAACAAACGAGCAGACCTCAGGCCCAGAGCCTTTAGCAGACAAGAGGATCTGCCTAGAATGTAACAATAATGTGTTCTTGGGTCTTGTGTCTATTTCCAAAGTTAGTTTCTATTTGTAACACAGAATACTGACTGCTCTTCCATTTATAATGATGACATGAGCCTTTTGAGTAGATTGAAGTTAATGAAATGGCTGAAATGGGGAAGATAGTGTGCAGATTCCTGACGCCTGGGAAATGATAGCTCGTTTGTTTCCACACTATTTCCGCTGTAGTGCATTGGGTAGGTTTATGCGGGCCCTCCCCATTTTATATAGGAGAAAAGTGAAGTTCAGAGAGGGGAGGAATCTTGCCCAAGGCCACACAGCTCAACGGTGACAAAACACTGGGTGGGCAGCCAGGGGTATCTGACCCCAGAGCTTGCGCCCAGACTGCTTGGCTCCCAGGACAGGGCTGCCCAGCCCATGCCAGGGCTCAGACGTGCTTTGCCCCTCCCCGCTGCCAGGGAGACTGTGGAGCAGATGGTGTCTGTAAAGCCAGCAGGCTTCCATGCATCCGTGGCCAGAGATGGCTACCTCCAGGACCTGGACAAAGTTGAGGCAGCTCCTCCTCCGGGCCCCAGCAGGCCACCTCACCCTCGGGGCACCAAGCCTTTGGCATCCCACCAGAGCAGTCTGACCAGCTTAGAGGGAAGCGGCCTCTCTGAGCACCTTCCACAGAAGTCTCTGCACCAAGCTGGTGGGCCCCACCTAGAGGTAAGCATCTGTGCATGGGGCGTGGATCTCCTGGGGATTTCTGCCCCCGGGCCTTTGCTCACACCCTTCCAGAATGCCTGCTGTTCCCAATTGCTACCAGGCACAATTCTGCCCCAACATTCAGGGCTTATGCCTGGTGCTGCCTCTCTGCTGTAGCTCCCTGTACCCCTGCCCCCCTGCCAGGACCTCTTGTCCTCTGAAAGCTTATGGCCCATTGTCTGTATTTCTTTGAGCCTGCTTAGCACAGATGGGGGGATAGTCCTTGATTCCATGGCCTGTTTGTGACATTAGAGTAGCAATTTTTAAACTATTGCAGGAGTCACAGATCACTATGGAAATGTGACTTATGCAATGGAGCCTCCCCTAGAATAATGCATATATATGCATGTGGACACACACACACACACACACACACACACACACACACACACACACCTGTAGTCCTGATGAGCCTGTAGTAAGCAATCTGCACTAGACCACGAACTCATTGAGGGCAGGCACCTGGGTCGCCTGTTCGTGTTCTTTGCACCTTTCATTAGACCCAGTGTTGAGGAGGTGTGCACATTTGATGAATTTTATCTTCCCGATTCATTGGGCCCGGGCTTTTCTGCCGTCAGACAGGACCATGGCATTCCAGGCCCAAGCTGGAAGACATGTGGAAAATGTGAATCCCATCCCCACAGTGAGACGGCTTTTTCCCTCTCCTCCCCTCCTTCCTCAGCTCCGGAAATCTGCTACAGTGTCTGTCTCCAGGGCCTCCCCAACTCCTCAGGGAAGCAGGACTTGTTCAGGGTCCTCCCGGGACATGGAGAGTCCCTGCTGTTGGCCTGGTGCTGGTCCCGAGTGCCTGAGGACTCTCACACCGCAGGCCTGGCCGCCAGGAGCTGGGCCAGCCTCCAGGCCTGTGAGCTTCTGGAATGTGAGGTCCAGGCCAGGATCGGGAAGACCTTCCCAGTGTGCCTTAGGCACACTCCTCAGACTTAAAGGGACACTGCCTCTTTCAGGAGCCCTGGATGGCATCCCCCGAGACAGACAGTGGTTTCGTGGGCTCAGAAACCAGTAGAGTGTCGCCCCTCACCCAAACGCCAGAGCACCGGTTCTCCCACATCAGGTACTCCGGGACCCCGCCTTCCCCATCGGCTTTGTGTGCAGAGGGGTAACCTGGGAATAAGTGCCGTGAGCCTAGAACAGGGGCTGATGACCTGGGCATTCTCAGAGCCCTCCCCTCATCCCCCACTCGACCAACCAGCGACAGACTGGGGAATAAGTATCTGTTGAGCAAATCAATGACTGAATGGTAAATGAAGATCTACACAGTGGGTAGCGGGAGGGGAACAGAAGACAAGGGTAAAGGGCAATCAGGGCGACTCCCTGAGAAGAGACTGGGCTAGAACCCCAAAGCAAGGGTGGAGGAGGGCACTCGGTGAGGGGTGCAGTGATGAGCCACCATGTAGAGCAACAGCCTCCAAAGCTGGGTGCAGTCCCCCCCCCCCCCGCCTGCCACCTCCAGGAGGCCTGCCTGGCTCCCTGTGGCTACATGGGAAGAAAGGATTAGAAATTCCGTTTCTCTGTATATTTTCTAAAAATTAAATTGAGCTTTATAATTTTGCCCCTGCGGGTAGGCAGGTGGATGGCTCGATACACAAATGCACGTGTAACGGGGGCACATCCTCAGAAACACCGTACTGCCCCGGGTGCCAAGTCCCAGAGGTCAGGAGCTCATTGGCTTAGAACGTGGAGGGGCTCGGAGGCCCGGGCGATCTCAACATGTCTCTCCCGCCACGGTCCCTCAGCACTGCAGGAACATTGGCCCAGCCCTTCACTGCATCTGAGCCCCGGGACGCAGTTTCCCATCCCCAGACCAGGGGTCCTCCAGTCCCCAGAAGATCCCTGGAGCCCAGCACACCCAGGAGCCGAGCCCAGAGGCGACCCTCCGGCCGGGACAGTCCTCTGCAGCAGAGGGCACCCAGTTTCCGCCAGGAGCGGGCACTGGTGGCCGAGATGGGTGAGTGGGTGTATCTCTGTTGGCCAGAACCTGGGAGTAGCCGGATGGCATCTATTGAAAAATCAAAGCAACAAAAACCTTGTGTTACATTACCCTTTTTTTTTTTTCGTTTATTTATTTTTGAGACAGAGAGAGACAGAGCATGAATGGGGGAGGGTCAGAGAGAGAGGGAGACACAGAATCAGAAACAGGCTCCAGGCTCTGAGCTGTCAGCATAGAGCCCAACGCGGGGCTCGAACTCACGGACCGTGAGGTCATGACCTGAGCCGAAGTTGGCCGCCCAACCGACTGAGCCACCCAGGTGCCCCTACATTACCTTTTAGGATACAAAATATCATGCGGGTTCACTGTGGGAAAATTTGCAACTACAGATAGGGTAGACAGAACGGAAGAGAGAAAAAAATATGCCCCGAACCATCACTGCTACATTTTGGCGTCAAACCTGTGAATTGTTTTCTATACCAATGTGTACGTGTTTATTCAGGTGCACTTAAAGCAAAAATGGGATCATATTATATGTGAGCGCTTCATAACTCTTTTTCCCCCGCTAAGCGCTGTCATGAACACTTTCCACGTCTATGCATTCTGTGATTTCAGTTTTTTACCTTTAAAAAAAATGCATGTGAACTTTTCAGTGAAATAAACATACAGGAAAGAACATAAATTGATGGATTTTTCACAAAATGAACACAGACCAAGAAACTCAGCACGATCAGGACCTCAGACGCTCCCCTAAGCTCCTTCCAGTCATTCCCACCCTCTCAAAGTGACCCCTGCACTGGCTTCTACACCTCAGATTGGCTTTGCCTCTTTCCAAGGCTTATCATTTAAAACTTGGGAAGAAGTTAAACCTTAATTAAAAGTCCAGTTAGTTATGGATTCACATGTTGTAGTGATATATAATCCAGGGAGATCCTATGTACCCTTCAGCCAGTTTCCCCCAATGAGAACATCCTGCAAAGCCATGGTACAGATTAATGGCATATCGCCCCTTAATGGACACCTCACGTCCTCTGCCTTCTGAACTCCTGATGGTCTCTCAGGTGGCCGCCATTGCCCTGATTTTGTCATTCCAAGAACATTCTATAAATGGGATCATATGTATGCACTTGGAATTGGCTTCTTCACTCCCTGTGTCTCTGGAAATTCGTCTGGGTTGTTCCCTGTATTGACAGTCTGTTCCTTTCTGTGTTATTGAGTAGGATTCCGAGGGCACCTTGTTTTATTTTTTTATTTTTTTTAACGTTTATTTATTTTTGAGACAGAGAGAGACAGAGCATGAACAGGGGAGGGGCAGAGAGAGAGGGAGACACAGAATCTGAAATGGGCTCCAGGCTCTGAGCTGTTGGCACAGAGCCCGACGCGGGGCTCGAACTCACGGACCGTGAGATCATGACCTGAGCCGAAGTCGGCCGCTTAACCGACTGAGCCACCCAGGCGCCCCTCGGGGGCACCTTGTTTTTAACGTGTGGGCCAGGTCAGTGGTTTTTAACCCGTGGCCACCCATCCCTTTGAAAGGCTAAAGTTTTGAACACTCTCCCCAGAAAAATGCACAGAGGCAAAGCCGTGACGATAATCTTAGCGGGAGGTGGGGGGCTCTGGAGCCAGTCCCAGAACGTGGTGATGCACGGCCGAGGCTGGGCGGGGTGGGGGGGGTGGGGGTGTCCATGTGAAGGAGCAATGAGCTCTTCACAGGGGGAGGTACCTGCAGACTCAGACACGGTGCTGAAATGGTGGATGGGGGGCGGGGGGGGGGGGTGGAATCTAGGTAGGAACAGCTCTGTAGGCCCAGCTTTGCACGGCCAAGCTCCCAGCAAGAACCACATCTTCTGGTTTTGAGGTCAGTGGGCCAGTGACCTCTTTGAGAACTTCAATTATGGCCTCAGCTGGCACTGCCTCTGTGCCCATATGCTTCTGCTCCCGGTCATGCACACTGCAGGGATCCTCTCCAGGCGAACTCACCTTGGTCTCTCTCTGCCTCCTTAGCGGTGCCCGGCTCAGAGTCGGAGGGGCGACAGCCGATTTCTGAGCAGCTCGCCCGCAGCACGACAATCCGCCCACCCCCGACCTCGGCTTCTGCAGCTGCCACTCTGTCCCATGGACCGGCAGAGAGCACCCGCACCCTCCTCCTCACCAGGACAGGGCGAGAGTAAGTCGGGCCATCACAGAGACGGGAGAGCGATGCCCGAGGGAGGTGGGGGGGATAGCTCAGCCATCGCATCCAGTGGTGGCTGCGCTGGGGCCCGATGGACCCCGGTGGCCTGTTTCTGGGCTCAGGGCCACTCCGTGAGGCCTCACGGATGTGGACTTTGAGGACACCTGTCCAGCCAGTGGGCAACGACAGGGAGGCTCACCTTTTTGGTGCTGAGACCTCACTCCCCACCCCCCAGCGTTTCTCTCCCAAGACAGGTCTGCGCTTCCCAGGGGTATATTTTCAGCAGTGGACGCTTTCATTGTATGAACAGTTGCTCTGCTCATACAATTGTTCAATGAACCGTTGCTCTGCTAAGAAAGTTGTTCCTTGCTTGGTTGAACAGAAATGGGAAAGTAGCCCATGAGCCCTCTTCCCTCTCCTTTGAGTTGCTTTTGGCCAGTAATCAATCACATGCCTTTGTCGGGTTGGGGTATCTGTCCCCACGTGCACAGGGAAGGCTGCTTTGCAGGAATGCATCAGGGGCCTCCTGGCCTGTGCCATCATGGGACTGTCGCTATGTGCAAAGGCGGGTCCGGGGCTGGTACTCAGCTTCCAGGCCTGACTTAGTGTGTGTACTCCTGCTGTCTCCGGTGACACCAGCATAGGAATTCCAGGCTTACTTGTCAGTGATATGCGAGGTCCTGGTAACACAATAGTGGACAAGACCGTCCTTGGCCTGGTTAGGCTCACCGTCTTGTAGGATGAATGAAGAAGCCGATGGTCACACTCCCCAGTAGGAGTACAGTGGTGGCAGAGGCTCCAAGGACTGTGGGAACACAGAGAAGGGACATCTGGCCCAGTGAGAAGCTTCAGGGAGGGCTTCTGGGAGGAAGTGGTATCTCAGCTGAGACCTGAAGGAAGAGAGACGGAACAGTGTTCCCAGCAGGGAAAACAGCAGGTGCAAAGGCCTGGAGGTGAGAGAGCTCCTGTCACCTTTGCAGGGCCAAAGGTTCATTTCAGCTGGATCCCGAGGTGTGAATGTGGCGGTGGGGGTTGAGCAGTGGAGAGGTAGACCAGGAGACACAGGGTTCGAGGTCTTGGAGGGCCTCGAACACCATAGTTAGACATCTGGATGCTGGCTCTGCTCAGAGAAATGATTCACTGAAGATTCGCAAATGCATACAGACACAGCTGAGGGCGGATGAAGGGGAGTTTAAACGGGAGTGCTGAGGTTGGGTTCACATTTTAGAAAGAGCTCTCTGGCCACTAGCAGGGTGAGAACAAGGCGAGGCGGGAAGATTGCCAGGAGGGCTGCCTCACCCAGGACAGACAGGATGGGGCCAGTCGGAGGGAAGGGGGGTACATTGGAGAAGAGACTCAGAGGACCTGGGTCTGGGCATTGGGCCCACAGGACCCGGGAGCTGGTTAACTTTTGGGGGGTGTTCAGGGAGGGAGAAGGGTCTCGAATGACTCAGACTTCTGGCCGGCCAGCCAGTTGGACGCTGATACAGAGATGGGGAACTCGGGAGGGGAAACGTTTGCGGGAAAAGATGGGCTTTTTGAGTGCCAGCTGGCCCTCAGCCACTAAAAACTTAAGTGAGGAAGACTGAGATCCTGATGGAAGCAGAGAGGACAAGAGACACCCAGTGGGTTTTCCAAGTCTCAGGCCCTCACTCGACCGCCTTCAGCCTGGGACACGGAGGCGGTGTTGCCTCCCAGTTGTGCACGCGGGGGTTAACTCGTGACGCGAGCTCCCGCCGTCCTGCCAACAGCATGCTCACGCTTTGCCTTGGAGACCCTAACAAACGTCTCCTGGGGGGGTTGCCAGGAGACCCGGCTGCCCTGGACGCACACGGTGCCGGGGCGTAACCAGAGAGGTCTCCGCTCCCTCTGGCATACTCTGAGAGCTGGATGTGGCATCTGGAGACACTCACCCACAAGTCCGGGCCACCAAGCGAGAAGTCACCCTGAGGGGAGCCCCGCCCAGGAGTAGATGAAGAGCCTGCACCAGCCTGGGCCATGCCGAGCCCAGACTCTGACGCCCCGTGTGTAGGGGGTTCGTGTATGGGGTTGTCGGGGTTGTGGGGAAGGATCGTTGCTGTAATGCCAGCGACACGATGCCGTGATGCTTCAGAATGAGACTCTGGACATTCAGGGGCTGGTTGGAGAGCAATGCAGACAGGACTTACTCCATAGAAGCTGGGGGCTCACTGAGATACCTCGCCTGTAAGAGGCTGGGCTGTATTTGGGGGCTCCCCAGGGATGACAAGCAGCCTTGCAGATAGGGCCCTGCCCTTGGAGCCTGCTCATAGGCGGTGATAGGAAGCACTGTGATGTCCCCTTGTCCTCTCTGCTCGCGCACACCTTCACTCTGCCCCCTCTTGGGGCCTTGAGTCCAGTTCAGGAACATTCCGTGAGCATCTATGAGGTGTGAGGTTCTCAGGGATTGTGAGGGGGGGAGGCCTGCCCACTGTCTGGTTGGGGAGACAGACAGACAAGCATCTTCCGCTACTGCAGACAGACAGGGCTTGGACCACGTAGAAAATGTTTAGGGGGAGCCAGGAAGGATGGGCTGAATAATAAGGGAGGGGAAGAAACCAGACCTGGACTGTCAGTTTACCATTTCTAGAGACAGAGGTAGAAGATGGGGGGGCAGCCCAAGGGGGTCAGAATTCCGATTCTAAAGTGGACCTTCAGCTCGTGCCCTTTTTATTCTGCGTCTTCCACTCCACCTTGACAGTGAGTCCCCGGTGTTCAGAACAGCTACTCAGAGACCCTGCCTGTTAGGCGAGATAACCCTCGAAGTTGTGCTTTGCGCACCCAACGTGCAGGGGCACGAGCTCAGAGGTGTCGAGATGGGCAGCAAGAAAAGTGGACACACAAGGAAGTTCCAGAATCCGTGGACAGCAGAGTTGGGCCCGTGCCTGGCGCAAAGGGACGAGACCTGGGCATCCAGGCGGCGCTGTGCGTGCGGGTGGCTGGGGCTCCGCACCTTGCACATCCGCTCTTTGTTTCTGTCCCCTCCCCCCACCCCAGCCAGGCCATCCGAGAGCTACAAGAGGAGGTGTCTCTGCTCCGCCTGCGGCTGGAGGACAGCCTGCATCAGCCACCCCAGGGCAGCCTGGTGTGCCCGGCCTCCACCTTCAACCGCCCCGCCCGGGCCCGGGCCCGGCCAACGGATTCCTCAGCCGCCTGGGGCTCCCACTATGGCAGGTGGGTGACCCCAAAACGCCTGCCCTTGTGCTCCAGTGGCGTGGCAGACTTGGCTGCCCCTGGGTCTCTCCAGACATGTGAACTCACACCCCTCTCCGACTCTTACACCTTTTTCCTGTGTAACATTTGATGCATAAAATAATATCTACTGCGTAACCTGAACTCATCACCCAAGTGAAGAGCTAAATATTTCCAGGATGTCCGCCCGCTCACCCCTTAGCAATTCACTGAGGATAACTTCTAAAATCAGCTGGGTGTTTCCAAGTGTTTCTATGGGAGGGCACCGAGGTTCAGGTTTTTACGGACATCATCTCACTAATTCTTCCCATAACTCTCTGAGGTAATTGCTGTCATTGTCCCCACTTGACGGATGGGGAAACTGAGGGTCAGAGAGACTCAGAGCCGCTTTCTGGGGGTCTGACTCCCAGAGTCTTTGGTTTTGACTTTCCTGCTTTCCTCCTCTGCTATAAGCCTTTCCCTGGGTTGGCTTTCTTGCCGACCATCTTTAAGGGCCACATCAAACCTCCTCCAGCGACATCATCTGTGTCTCCTCTTTGCTAGCAAATCCACAGAGAGACTGTCTGGTGAGCCTGCAGGTGCAGAGCAAGCTGACCCCGCAGGAAGGCGGCGAGCCAGGTCTTCCTCGGTGCCTCGGGAGGTGCCCCAGCTGTCCCTGAGTAAGTGACCACCTGCCAGCCCTGACTGCTGGAGCCTGCAGATTTCTGGGCGGGTTAGCTCAGTGGCCAGGGACCAGCGCCACAGCCTGGGAAGAAACTTGGAGGAGGTTTTGTGCGTCCGTTTTGGCGCGGCAGGGCCCTGAAGACTGCTTCCAGTGTCGGCCACTGTATGTCACGCGCCTACGACGTGCCAGGGTTTCTGTCAGGGCATTGTGTGTATCTGACGTCAGTCTTCACTGCAAGGTGGGTCACATTTACCCACACTCTGCAGGTATAAACACCAAAGTGCAGGAGAATCGCCTGGAGGAGGAGGAGAAGGGTTCAGCCCACCTCACCCCTTCCCAGCCAGGTGACCTTGGCCAGGTTGTTTACCTGCTCTGTGTGGTTAGAGGGACAGCTAATTGTGCAGCAATAATAGGACCGGCCTCCTGGGATGGCTGCGAGGGTGCGTGTACCGCGGACGCGGCCAGTCTAGACCAGCGCTTAGCACGAGGTCAGGTTTCCACGTGTGTCGGCTGATACTACCAAGGATTAAAACCCACGCTCTGCCCCAGAGCCTGAACTTCTCATCCGCCCACTCCCTGAGCCGTGTGGGCCCCCCACCCCCTTTGACGCTCCTCTTTTTCCACCTCAGGTTCCGGATCCGAGCCCACCTCCCCCCAGCTGTTCTCTGAGAAGAGCCGGACCTCTGAGAACAGTGCGCAGGCAGCTCGGGATGGAATGAAAAGAGCGGGCGGCACCAAGAGGCCAGACAGGGTCACCTTCCGGGGCCAGTACACAGGTGGGCCGGGGGGTGGCCCAGCCCCCAGGGAGGACTGCTCTGTCATGATGCCTTCCCCATTTCACCACGGGCTGTTGACGTCATTTTCGGCGAATTCCGTGATATGGGAGGCACCAGGGCATACCGCCTCTCTGAACCTTGGCGTGTTCGTTCGTTCATCCAGCAGTTTCTGATGCCTCCCCTGCGTGAGAGCCCACGCTTGGTTCTGGGGAAGGCCTGTTAGCCGGTCAGTCATAAAGAGGTTTATGAAACACCCCTGCTGTTTGCAGAGTGGGTGCCAAATCCGTTACCCTTGGCCTACCCTCAGCTCTGATCCTCCAGGGTGCCACAGGGTCCCATGAACTAGGTGCCCAGCACACAGTAGGCCTTCAGATGACACATAGTAGGATTTCAGGGTGCTTCGCATTAAAACAGATGCGGATATGGCTCCAGCTTTCATGAATCCGCCCGCTTAGCAGACAGTAACAAGCAGTTATAGTAAGCGTGTAAATTATACTAAGTAAATTATACACATGGCTCTCATCCCTACCACCCTGGGAGGGAGGGCAGTTAACCTCGGATCCATATGGCTGAGTGCAGGAGACAAGGCAGGAAATGAGAGATGCGTGTCTACCCCGATAGAGCAGACAGAGCCGAGCAGTTAGACTTGGGAGCGGCTGCCAGTCCGTGGAGGGGTGGGGGCGTGGCCCAAGGCAACACATACAGAATAGGAAGTGGAACCCCTGCGTGGCACAGGGGAGAAAAAAGATAAGCAGTCAGGCAACATTCTGAACGTCCCATTTGAGACTCCGGGAAGGACAAAGCAGGAGAGGACAGGTCTAGGTGAAGACCCGAGCATCTGTCCACCTTTCTGATAACCTTGAACACGTTACACCTGCCAGGTGCCGGCAGGGCACCTCATGGACACGGCCCCACTCAGTCCTTCCAGTAAGCCTATGAAGTCCGTGTGTGACTGTCCCCATCTCACAGCCTCTCGGAGCACGGGGAGAACACAGCCGGCCCTATGCCCAGGCCATTCCAGTCCCACCCAGCAAGCGGGGATCTGGGGGAGTAGTGTCTTTGTCACTGCTCATCATGCTTCCTGGTGGGCTGCCTGCCGGTCTAAATGAGCTTGGGTTTGTTGATTGCTTCTGGATGTCAGCAAGAGGAGACAGGTAGTCCCCAATCCTCCCCAGTTCTCCAAACATGCAAAGAGCTGACTGTCTGGTTTCTTCCCTAGGCCAGGAGTACCACGTTCCCACCCCCAAGACTGTCCCAAGAGGCGGTGGCACAATCTCCTGTCCCCACTGCCGACCTGCTAGGACCCAGGACTCAGGTGAGGGGTGGTACCTGGAGAGGTGGTCAGTGCACAGAGGCTGTGGCTTGTCCCTGTAGGAGAGGGTGCAGGACGTGGGCCTGCCCGAGCTCGGTGGCGGGTCAAGGTACGACAAGGGAGGGTTTGGGGGGACTTCTCAGCCCTCCCAGGGGGTCGTGCTTTCACACCTGTTGCGCCAGGTACTGCTGCCTGAAGCCATCCTTGACTATGACATGGGTTAACATTGGGCATGGCTTAAGTTCCTGATAAGAGGGGTGGGGCCAGGTGGTGATGATTATGTCCCATCTCCCCTCAATCTGCCTTCCCCTCTGCCTCCTTCCACCACACCCAACAGGGAAGAGTCGTGGGGACAGCAGTGGCCAGAGAATATGGATACTGGGTTCTAGTCCCAGTTTTGCTACTGACTTGCTGTGTGATCTTAGGCAAGTTCCTTGACTTCTCTGAGCCTCAGACTTCACAACTGTAATGAAAGGATTGGAGATGGTCCCTAAAGCCCTTTCAAGCAATGATGATGATAACAATGGAGCTGTCATTGATTAAGCCCCCACTATAAACAGCCCATCATGCTAAGGGTTTTACAAACATGAATCTTCACAACCCTATGAAACGGGTTTTGCCCATTTTATTATTACGCCTATTTTACAGGTGAGGAAACTGAGGCTCATAGAGGTTAAATAACTTGCCCAAGAGCACACAGCTCACTAGTGGTAGAGCCAGGATTTGAACCCAGGACTTTGTGGCTCCAGAACCCTGGCTCTTCACCATTATGTTTCTTTGCCTTTGCTCAAGTCTCAACAACCATCTCTATTTGTTCATTCATTCATTCATTCATTCAGCACCTGCCCATACTGGGCCCTGGGCCCTGTCCCCAAGGACCTCGCAGCTAAGCAATGACGAAACAGTGATCTGAGCACAGGGTGGGGCTGGGGAGCCTATAACTCAGCCAGGGGGGTGAGAGGACTTCCAGGTGAGGTGTTGAGGATGTGCGTGGGAAGAGGACCAGGTTGTCCACTCTCTTCCTGCTCCCTTAGGCCTCTACTGAACCCCTGGTGCCTGAGGGGCCATCGTGGGCCACTCCCACATGGAGAATGGGCCTCAGTGTGGAGGAATGAATATAGGCTCAGGGGCTGCATTTGGGAGAGCCCAGGCTTGGGCTCAGACAGAGCACCGCCGATTTCTTACTCTGACACTTTGGCATATCATTCAACCTTTTGGAGCCTCAGTTTTCCAGTCTGTAAAATGGGGGAGTGATGTCTTGTTGGCGGAGGTCTGCTTGGGGGCTCCAGGCCTGTTGATCCTGACGTAATCCTCTCCTGACCCCTCTTCCTCCTCTTGTAGGTGGTACTGTCACCAGGGACCCACTGGGACCGGTTCCCACTGATACCCTGCGATGTCCCCTGTGTGGTCAAGTCGGGACGCCCCCAAAGACGGATGGCCCAGACTCAGCCACCTCTGGTAGGGACAGACGCTCACTCTCTTCTCCCAGCCAGACACCCAGCTCTCCTTTTTGGGAGTTCGGGGGCCCCAGGGGGTGTTTAGCTCGGGCGGCTGCTCTCCCAGTCTGGGGCAGAGCAAACCAGGCACAGGATTTGTTTCCCGAAGCGAGGCACTGCCAGCATGGCCAGCCCAGTGTCCAGCTCTAACAGGGCAGAGGTGGGTGGCCCCCTGTTCTGCCTGTTCTAGAGCTTCCCAGGCAATCAGACTGACCTCTCTGGCGCCCCCCCCCCCTTGCAGGGACAGAAAGTGCCACCCCAAGGAGGAATGCACACTCACGCTCAGCCTCCAGCCCCCCACGACGGAGCAAGCAGGCAGGGTCGCCGGCCCGGCCGCCCCCCGGACTGTGGTATCTGCCTGCTGTGCCCCCAGCACCGGCCCCTCCCGCCTTTGCCTACGTCTCCTCAGTGCCCATCGTGCCTTACCCGTCGGCCGCTGTGTAAGAACCTCCCTTTCCCACCTTCCCAGCCTCTGTTTGACTCACTTCCCAATTCGCGTTCACATCTGTGTCCGGCTGCTGAGAACCCGGGCGTCACTCACTCCTGTGTTTCGCCCCAGTGTATAACGTGCAGAACAAGCAGAACACTCGTGCAGTCACTCAACAAACCCTGAATGCTCCCTGCACACCAGGGAGAGTGCTTGGCCTGGGCGGGGACGGGGTGCCCCGCAGTGGAGCCTGACAGAGGGCCCTGCCCCCGAGGAGCTCACAGGGAAAGCTCATGGGAGTCTAGCTCTAGAACCCTAACCCGTCCCCATTTCCTGTGGGTCTTTCCAGCAAGTAAGTAATGCACACCCACTGCTTGTCAATAGCCTTTATTTTTTTTTAGGTTTATTTACTCATTTTGAGGGGGCTACAGGGAGGAGCAGAGAGAGAAGGAGAGAGAGAGAATTACGGGGCTCAAACTTGCAAATTGGGAGATCAGGACCCGAGCCAAAATTCAGAGTTGGATGTTCAATTGCCTGAGCCACCCAGGTGCCCCATGCTTTACTTTTCAGAACAGTTTTAGATGCAGAGAGAAATAGAGCAGACAGTAAAGAGAGTTCTCATATAACCGCCCCACACACATGCACACGCACACACACACACACACAGTTTCCCCTGTCACTAACATCTTACTTGAACGTGATACTTTTGCACAGTTAGTGAACCAATATGAATACATTATTATTAACTGAAGCCCATAGATTATTTAGGTGTCTTCAGTTTTTTTATAGGCTTATTTTTATGTTTGAGAGGGAGCACAGGTGGGGAAGGGGCAGAGGGGGACAGAGGATCTAAAGCGGGTTCCATGCTGACAGCAACAAGCCCGATGTAAGGCTCAAACTCATGAACCATGAGACCATGACCTGGGCCAAAGTCAGTCACTCAGTTGACTGAGCCACCCAAGTGCCCCATGGGTTTCTTCAGTGTTTACCTGAAGGTCTTTTTCTGGTCTGGGATCCTGTCCAGAATGCCACATACACTCAGTCGTCATGTGTCCTTAGGCCCCTCTTGGCTCTTGGCTGTGCTCGTTTCTCAGACTTGCCTTGTTTCTGTTTGGATATGGCCTCTGCCAAGAGAGAAAATACACGGCAGTTGAGGCAGAAGTGGTTCTGCGTTTAGAGTCCAAGCTCTGCTAGATCTCCGTCAGCCACCTACTGGCGCCGTGGCCTTGGTAAAGCTACTTCCTCTCTGAGCCTCCATTTTCCCATCTGTTAAATGGGGTAGTAGTCTCGACCATGTACAGTTAGTTGTGTGAGGGTGAAGTGAGGCACGTGGCCAGACGCACGTGAGACGTTTGTGGAATTTGTCGTGGGGGGCAGCGTTGTCGTCACCATGGGGAGTGCCACTGTGCAGCATGGTCATCGGCAAAGAAGAAAGATGCATAAAGGTGGCTGCCACAGGACAGGATTGTGCAGGGGGAGAAAAACCCTGGACCCTGAAATTAGGAGACTTGTCTTCTTGTCCTGACTGTCACAGGCTAGTTCCGTGCCTCAGTGCCCCTCCGTATAAAACGAGTTGGGCGGGAGCCTCCTTCAGTGGCACGCCATCAGCATCCTGTGTCGTGCGCAGCAAGAGGCCAGGGTCGCTGTGGGGGCTGGCGCTCGGCGGGAGCACAGGTGTAGGGTGCCGCCCAGCCCCCGTCCCCATAAGGACTCTGGCCTACGCGATGCTTTCTTGCCGCCCTCAGCCGACTCCAGGAGTATTCTGCTCCGTCGGCTATGCGAGGCCGTGCTGCATGCTCAGGCCTGCGGCAGGAGATGCCTGCCTATGCCCCGACTCCCTGGGCAGGAGAGGTTTCGCCTGGAATCGGCTGGCCCAGGATGAAACTCTGGGTGCCTCTCCGCTTCGGAGGCTGTCCCATATCCTTCCAGACTCAGACCTGTGGGCAGACCTAACCAGGTGGCTGTGTCCAGGCCTGGACAGGTCATAGGGAAGGGGAAGGGTTCTGAGCTGTAGTGCCCGACAGACCTGGCCGGCGGTAGCCTACAACCTTAGCTGGGTCACTTTGCTCCTCTGTGCCTCAGTTCTTTCCTCTGTGAAATGGGTTGTGGTAAGGATTACATGAACTAATGCACAGAAAGCCCACAATACATAGAAGTTGGCCAGGAAGCATAGCATTTCAAATGCTGCTAGAGTTTGGGCTGATGATGCCCTCAAGTTTCTCCATCTGCCATCAGCAAGACTGAGCATGCTCAATGACAGGGTGCCCTTTAGAAAGTTTATGGGGCTGTGCTGCCACCTGCTGGCCAAGTGCCTTATAGCCCTGCGCCAAAGTCTTTCTAGCCAAGAAGGTTTTTTGGTTTTGTTTTGGGCCAAAACAAAGGTGAGGGACAGTTGCAGCTTCTGCCTTAGAGGGTGTTTGGGATGTGACTTTCGGGCCAAGCTAGCTGGTCATCAAATTATTAAACGGTAGGGGTGTGTGTAAACCCAGTAATTACACCTGATAGTCCCCGGGGGAAGGAATTGGATTCAAGAAGCCTATTGGTTCGGTTCAGATGATATGTACTGGCATCTACTGGGTGCTAATTAGCTCTGGGTGTGAGTCCAGCACCGCCCCTTCCAGCGCTCTGACTCTGAGCGGACGTGTACACAAGCACTTAGAGTGGCCAGGCAGCGTCCAGAGCTTTCGACCTGAATTTTCCTATCAGATCTCTCCCGGGAGGTAGCTAAAGGTGGCTCTTTTAGGTGGGGGAACAGAGCCCCTGAAAGGGGAATCCGCACGGAATGGCTGGGATTTGGGGGCAGGCTTCCTGCCTCACCTAGCTTCTCTGAACTTCTCTTTGCTCGTCCGTAACATAAGCATAGTGGTACCCACCGAACAAGTAAGATATGTGCTGGTCAAGAAAACGTGTATCTCCAAGCCCGGCACACGGTACCCAGCATGCAATGCCAGCTCGGGGCTAGGTGCCACCAGACCGTTTTCCAAAGTGGTGGTGCCATTTTACGTCCCCACCAGCAGCTTATGAGGCTTCTGATTTCTCCGCCTCCTGGCCAGCATCCTTTTGACTTGAGTCATCCAGCGCTGGCCAAACGCCTGACGTGGCATCTCACATGGTTTTTATTTGCGTTTCCCTGGTGGCTAATGACGCTGAGCATCTTTTCGTGTGCTTATTGTGCGTCTGTGTGTCTTCTTCGGAGAGATATGTGTTCCAGTCCTAGCAGAGCCCTTTTCTCCTGCACGCTGTACGATAACGTGGGTCCGAAGAAGTGGAAGGTCAGGAAGGAGGCCAGAGTTTACAGTGTGTCAAGCAAGACGCCAGTGACAGACTCTGGCCAACTCCTCCTCTACTTGTCCCTGCTGCATTTGGGCAAAACCTTTCTCTGTCTCCCTGTCTCCTCCACACGCTTGATTCCACAACACAGGGGCCACCCCCTCTTCCCGCCCGTCGCCGGACTGGGGAGCCTGGCTGTGTGCTGCGCTCACTACCTGGAGAAGTCCGTGCTCCATCACATGGCTCCCAGCACTTTACAGGAAGCCCCACGTTCCTGCAGGGCCAGGCTGGGAAGGACACGTTTCCACCTGCTCCCTGGATGAGTGGAACAAGACCCTCTGCCTCCTACAGAACCCTAATTATTATCACGTGTCTCTGCTGCTCCACGCTTGGCAAATGGGACCACACGTTACCTGTCTGATGAAGGGGGGTTGCTACAGAGCCTGGGGGTGATCCTAGTCTCCCTGGGATCTGGCTCTGAGATGAGAAGCCCCAAGAAGGCAGTGGGGTCCATGTTACTCATTCACCAGTGTAACCGCAGGGCTGGCACATACTGTAAGATCAATAAATACGAAGTGAATAGGTAGATCGAACTAACCATTTTTTTTTAAGTTTATTTTGAGAGAGAGCAAGAGAGAGAAAGAGCGAGTGTGAGTGGGGGAGGGGTAGAGAGAGAGGGAGAGAGAATCCCAAGCAGGCTCCACGCTGTCAGCACAGAGCCCAACGTCGGGCTCCATCCCATGACCGGGAGATCGAGATCTGAGCTGAGATCGAGAGTCGGTTGGTTGCTTAACTGACTGAGCCGCCCAGGCACCCCTGCACCATTTTTCTTAAGTATTCATTTCTTTCTGAGAGAGAGAGAGAGAGAGATTGAGTGGGGGAGGGACAGAGAGAGAGGGAGACAGGATCTGAAGCGAGCTCTGTGCTGACAGCAGTGAGCCCGATGCGTGGCTCGAACTCACAAACCGTGAGGTCATGACTTCAGCCGAAGTCGGGACGCTGAACCGGCTGAGCCACCCGGGCGCCCCCTGAACCAACCATTTTCGAGACGCTGTTCCAGGTCGGGCACTCCTGTTTATCATCCTTCATCCCTCAAAGTAGGTGTTTATTATTCCCATTTGAGAGGTGAAGACTGAGACCCAGAGAGCAGGGGCCGTGGACTCAGCTGGAGGGCCTGGCATGGGGTTGACTCCGAACCCGGTGCTCTGCCCGGCCCTGTCCGTGGTTAACGAACGCCGGGCCCTCTCTCCTCAGGTACTACGCGCCTCCGGGACCTACCTCAGCTTCCTCGCCCCAGCCAGCCGCCACTGAGTGGCCCCCCTCTGCCTCCTCCCGGCCGGCGCGGGGGCACCGGCACTCCATCCAGCTGGACCTGGAGGACCTGGAGGAGCTCAACAAGGCCCTGAATCGAGCCGTCCAGGCTGCTGAGAGCATCCGCTGCACCACCAAGCACATGAGCCGCTCCCTGTCAGCCGACCTGCGCCAGGCCCGCAGCCTCAGGGGCTCCTGCCTCTTCTGAGTTCACCCTGGAGACTCAGACACAGATGGGGGGCAGGTGGGCCAGCGGCCTGCTGCTGTCCCCCAGGGCGGGAGTCGGCTGGAGCCACTCCCGCGGGCCCCGGCGACCCCTCCCCAGAGGCCTCCTGGCCCTGGGGTGTTGGCCTGGGCATGAAGAGAAGGAACTCTGGGGGGACCGGCCCCTGAAGGAAGTGCTGAGACCGAGGCCACCTTCTGCCCAGGGGCAGCCTCGGGGAGTCTCCTGGTCCTGCACTGCCCACCTCTGGCTAATAATATGTACTTTATATACAGATGGACAATTTTTTTTTTTTTTTTTACTGTGTTTTCCTGGTCTTAGATCCAACCTACCAGGCCAGATGAGAAGGGATAGGGCCAGAGTCTCTGGTGCAAACCTGTCTCCTCACCGGTGACCAGCCCCTCCAGCGTAGGCGTTTCTGGGAAGGACACAGGCTGTGCACTTTCCTCCTGGTGACTGGGGATCAGTAGGGCACTTTGACACCATCGAAACGTCAAGACGGCAGGCCCCCAGGATAACATGCACCCAGCTTCTCCGGAGAGGACTTTCCCGTGGGCCTGCTGGGAAGGGGACACCCCCAGGGAGGGCCCAGGAAGCTGTCCACCTTGGTCCCTCTCTGTACCTCATCCCCTGAGCCCCAGCTCTGTCCCTGGGATCCCTGTGGAACTGGGCTAGTGGCCAAGCTGCCTGCCAGGCCCTGGTCTGCGGCCGGGAGGCCAGCCCGTCTCTGGCTCCCTACCTTGTAGCAGAGTGCGTACCTCAGCTTTTCTGGAATGTGTATGCATCAGTGATATTTGTATATTTGAGGCATTTAAAAATCTATTTTCGTTATGAGGGCAAATGGAGAAGAATGAATATTGATCTTTGAAAAAAAAAAAAAAAGAAAGAAAAAAAAAACGTTCCCGAAGCTGCCCACATCCGTGGTGTGTGTCGTCAACTTGTGGTTTCTTAACTCCAACTCTGTGGGTGGGGGATTTGATGACAAGCGGAGCCCTTCCCCAGGGGGCTTGTTGGGTGCAGTTTTCCAGACTCTGCCCACCTTCCTCCGGTGGCTGCTGTTTCTCCATACCTTCTCCCTGTGCCTGTCTCTGGACTCACCCTTCTGACTGGAGAGGCTGTCTGGCCAAGCCCCTTCAGAGACACACAGCTGGTGCCAAAAGCACAAGGCTAGACTCTCCTTCCAGTGCTCCTTTTTTTTTTTTTTTCAACGTTTATTTATTTTTGGGACAGGGAGAGACAGAGCATGAACGGGGGAGGGGCAGAGAGAGGGGGAGACACAGAATCGGAAACAGGCTCCAGGCTCTGAGCCATCAGCCCAGAGCCCGACGCGGGGCTCGAACTCACGGACCGCGAGATCGTGACCTGGCTGAAGTCGGACGCTTAACCGACTGCGCCACCCAGGCGCCCCTCCAGTGCTCCTTTTAATAGCAAACAGCAACATCAGCCGCCATATACTGAGCGCGCGCTAACATGCCGATTTTTTTTTTTTTAACGTTTATTTTTGAGAGACAGAGTACGAGTGGGGGAGGGGCAGGGAGCAAGGAAGACACAGAATGTGAAGCAGGCTCCAGGCTCTGAGCTGTCAGCACAGAGCCTGACGTGGGGCTTGAACCCACGAACTATGAGATCACGACCTGAGCCGAAGCCAGAAGCTTGACCGATTGAGCCGCCCAGGCACCCCAAGATACCGATGCTTGAGCTAAATATTCAGCACGGGGCACTCACGGTTCACACACCACCCCCACTACGTGCCTCCTCCGTTGATGAGAGACTGAGGTCCCGGCGGGCTATCTGCCCGGCCTCGCAATGTCTGATTCTAATATCCGTTTTCTTTACTGTTCTTTTCTTCCTAACCTCCATGAGATTTTCTCCCCAACGCCTGCTACGTCTTCCCGTGGCTTTCTCGTCAGCCCCCCTCACTTTCCACACGCTCCTCCCTGCCCACCAGGCCCCGTTTCTACTTCATTTTTCAGCTGACCCTGCTCAGTGCACTTGAAAATGGCAGCCGAGAAGGGAAGATTTCCTGTAGGTTCTGAGCCTCTGAGCCTACCCTGTCCTGGATGCCAGGAGGCTGCTCTGGGATACGAGGACGGGAACGTGGAGCCAAGGGCGCAGGTGGGGGCGCAGGGCGGTGTCCCCAGCCTCAGTGCCCGGGGTGCAGCGTGGCTCTTGGGAGGGTGGTGTCACAGGTGCCACAGGGCCGGACGTCAGGTGCCGGGGCTATGACTCTGTTGCTCTGGATGGCTTTGGCTGCCCGCTCCTGGAATTGCTTGAACGATGTGGCCCCAAGTCTTCCGCCACCAAATGGTGCTGCTTCCCTCTCATGACCATAAATCACAAGCTATCAGGTCTGGAAGGAGCTGGCCTTCCTTGCTGGACTCCTCACTTTAGGTGCTCAGTATTTCTGTGCCATGGAGAGGGCCTGCCTCGGACGTGGCCCCATCTCGAGGGCTCCGAACATGTTTGCAAGTTGGCTGCTTTCCAGGGGCCAACCTCCCCCCTCGTTATGTCCTGTGGGCGTCAGGTGGGCACTGTGAGGGCACTTCGTGGAGACAGCTGCTCTGGCCTAGGCCCCAAGGCCCCTGCGTCTCCCCGTCCTGTCCCCCGCCCAGGTACCTCCTCTTGCCAGGATGCTCACAGCAGCCTCTGCCAGAGTCTTTCTGCCTCCAGTCGGGCCCCTCCCAACTCGCCTCCCTAGATGGCCAGGGTAACATCTAAGGTGAGGTCCTTTGTGCTCGGTACCACACGCCGGAGTCCTCACTGCCCCCATTCACCTGAGCTACCAGGGCCTCCCGCTTCGATGTTTCTCAAACTCGTCCTCTCAGATCCTTGGCTTATAGCTGGAACAGCAGGTGTTACAAGCTGCTGTTCGTAAATCTTTCTAGACTGGTTCGGATGCCCCTTCCAGGAAGCCTTCCCAGATTGCCACCGCAGGAGGCACCTCCCCCCATGCTGGGCTCCCACAGCATTTGGTGCCTGTCATCGTCCCACCTGTGCCGGGTATTACAGCAGGAGCTCTTCTGAGTAGAGGGACAGGGGCTTACCCGGTGATCAGCCGGGGCTCAGCCCAGGGCAGGCTTCAACGTGTGTGAATGAGTGACCGAGTGAATGAATGAGCGAATGACACCCTGCCTGCTTCCAATGCAGAAGCTTTATTGATGCCACTGAGACAAAGACCGGAGGTACAAAGGGTGGGCGTAGGGCTGAGGATGGGTCCCAGGGTCCCCAAGCTCCTAACCCCAGCTGTGTCCTCCTAGGACCCCTTGTTTTCCTTCTGCTTTTCTTCCTGGTGCTCTTTCTCCAATGGCCCACACACATCCTGGAAGACAGGGGGAGCGCAGTGATGGGGGCAGGGCAGGGCTCTTGCGGTGGGGGTGGGGAAGGGTGCAATGAGCTCCAGCTTAGGCCCTGCCGCCTCCTACCTGGGTGACCTTGGGCAAGGCATTTTTCCTCTCTGAGGCTCAGCTTCACCTCAGAAGGGGGGCTCGAGCCCTTAGAACAACTGCCATTTACTGAGGACTTGCCGAGCCTTTATGTTGATCTGGATTCCTCACAACCATTGGGTAGGTGATGTAAGCGAGGTTCAGGGTGGCCGTGTGGCCTGTCCAAGGTCCCCAGCCAGCAGATGGGGCGGGGGGCAAGCGGGGAGCAGGGCTGCGAGCCCAGTCCTTTCCCGCAGCTCCCAGGAGCCGGGAGGGGAGGTGGTCTAGGGGTGGTCACGAGGGATGACCTCAGGCGGCAGAGACATTTTTATTTCAATAGTCCTGAAAGTATTTCATGTATATCCCCCCAAAAAGTGTCACCAGCTCATCAGCTCTGTGATTTCAGATGTTGCTGCCCAGGCCAAGACCATGTAAAGCCTCTCATTGGGCACAGGTCGAATGGAAAGCATTAAGGAGATGATTTTATACGTACTTAGTTACAGCAAAAGTCAGGATGGTAGTCCTGGGCTTGGGGCCATTTGGGTGGTGCTGAAAACCACAATACCCACTCCCCAGCCACAGGTATTTGAAGTCTGGGGTGTGGCCGGTAGTTGTCAACGATCGTTACCCTTGTGTGTTTCTTTGTCACGTTCCCATGGCCACACTTGTGTCTGCTGTTCCCCTCCTTTCCAAGCCCCGCCCCCCCCCCCCCCCCCACCTGCTCTGGATGCCCTTCCTGTTTCACAGTGACTTTTCCTTCCTGGTTCCTCATCCTGTGGGCTTGCAGGAAACTCAGCTGTCCCTGCAGTGAGGCAGGTGCTTAAAAGTAGGATGTCCTATCTCACTGCACAGCCTGGGCCGGCAGCTCGCCCCCCTGGGCCTCTAGGGCTCCCCAAGGCAGAGTCACCCTGAGGGTGGGCTCGGCCCAGTCCTCCCTGCCTTCACCTGTTTCTCATCGGAGTACACGATTTCTGACTTCTGCATGCCCATGCACACGATGGCTTCGTGGAACTCTCTCATTTGCTCCTGGGTCGCTTGCGGCTTGTCAGCTGCAGGAGGGAGCGAGGAGACGTTGGGTGAGCATGCTGGGGTCCTAGCTGGGAAGCCAGGGAGGGTGGGGGAGCTGGGGGCCCGGCCGCAGGGGAAGGGGTCCTGGGCGAGGTAGAAGAAGTTTGAGGGATGCCTACCGTAGAAGGACAGCCCCATGTTCTGCTCGTCTTTCGGGGAGAAGGCAAGCATGAAGGTCGTGGGATCTTTGGTGAGCAGGAGGTAGCCAACTTGTTCTTTGCCGAACTCTGGAGGGGAAAACCCCTGGGTGAGACCACATAGCACAGTGGTCCCCAATGGTAGGCAAGGAGCCCTGGGCGTGCCCATGGCCACACAGCGATGAGTGAAGGCCAGGGGTTCACCTGGGTCACACATCCCTAGTCCCATTGTGTGCCGGGCCCTGTGCTACTATGTGGAATCACAGCCTCACACGGGCTGTGGCTGTCAGGGCCTTTCTCCCCATTTTCCAGATGAGGAAAATAAGGCCCAGACAGGAGCCTCAGGGCTGCTGAGTGCTGTTGGTTTAATTCCATTGGCATTTGTAGATTCCTACTATGTGCTCTCTCTGGGGTGACAGCAGGGATATGAGTGAAGTCACTGCGTGCCAGACAAAGACTGCCACCCTCAGATCCTAGAGGAGAAAAGGTGGTTGGAGAGAGGCAGGACCACAGCCAGACTTGGGTTTGAGTCCTAGTTCTAATTACAGGCTGTGTGACTCCAGGGAAACTGCTTGACATCTCTGTTTCTCTGTTTCCTCATCTGATTGCTGTAATGTCCTCCTAAGGTTGTTCGTGAGTATTCAGTGGGTCAATTCATGTAAAGCACTTCTAGCAGTGCCTGGCACATAAGTAAGAGCTCACATATGTTGGCAGTTATTCCCGAGTATTGCAGCGTGCAGACACCAGGACCTCGGAGATGGAAGAAATGGGCTTGTCCTGTGTTCTCTGTGCCTCCAGCCTCCAGGGCCTTAGCCCCAGCACCTCCTTTTTTGGCTGGCCCATTCACCTGTCCCCAGGCTCCCACGTGTGGGCTGGACCTCACCGTGTTTAGACAGACTCCCATTCTCCCGCTGGACATTCAGATAGCTGGAGTTATAGACGCACTGGTTCCCTCTAACAGACAGAAGGGGGGAGAAAAACAGGAAGACCGTCAAGGAGAAGTGGACAATCACTGGCCACCATCATCGAGGGGCAAGAGTCGGTGGTGATTAGAGTCCACCCTCCCCATTCCATGGATGAGAAGGCTGAGGTCAGGAAGAGGGAGGGACTTGATCAAGGTTACCCAGCAGCTAGGAGCAGAAGCCTGGGGCTAGCATGTGGGGAGGGGGGGTCTCACATGGTTAGGTACTCTCTGAGCAGTATTTTGTCCTCTGTGTAGTTGATGTCAAAGTAAAAGAAGGCCGCTTGGATCGTTCTAGACGACTCGTTGAACTCCGGGTAGCGGAAGGCCGAGGCGATGTAAAACCACTTGCCGGAGAGCTGGGTTGGAGAGAGAAGCCAGGAGCTGATGATGGAGGCCGAGGGCAGAATCCCTGCCAGTCAGCCGGGCAGATTTCTCCCTCCATTTTGCACACGGGGAGCCTGGGGCCCCAGGCGAGGAGCGGACATGCAGGAGGTCACTCTGAGGGTCAGGCGCCTCCCCCAGCCTCTGGGTGGCCCCTCGTGCAGTACAGGAGGCTCCCTCTGAGGGGCCTTGCAATGAGACTTCTGAGCTTGGAAGCAGAATGCCCCCAGAGGCTGGTCAGAATGTCACCCCAGGACCCGGGAGGAGAAAAAGGCAGAGGTGGGGAAGGGGGCTGACCGCAAGCCAGCAGGAGAAAGGGAAGCCCAGAAAGGAGGCAGCTGCCCACAGCACTCAGGGGCCCCGGGCATGCACCTGGTCCAGGGTGGCGTTGGTGATAGGTGCCGCTGTGAGGTTGGCACACTCCGGGCTCTGGGCTTCCAGCAGAGGAAGGAGGCTCAGGACAGCAAGGGCCCAGGACAGCGCCATGCCTGGAGGGAGAGGCACCTGGAGTCGAGCAGAACTGGTGGCTGTAGGGTACAGTGACCTTTATAACGAGCTGTGGGTGGAGTCCTGGAGCCCCCTGGTGACACATCAGGTGAGTGCTTGCGAAATGCCTGGCACAAACCTTTCCCTCCTTCCCCCAAAGCCGGCTGTGGCTAAAGCCTGCAAGCCTGGGTCTAACTTAGACCGGCTGTTCAAAGCCAAGGGGGGTGTGGGCTGGAGGGGTATTGTCAAACATGGGTAGATTTCAATAGAGGGGCCTTTAAGCAAGCGCTTATGTTTTTGGGTGTTTTGTTTTGTTTTGTTTTGTTTTAAAAGCTCTTATGTTTTTACCCAATTCGTGTCCCACTGAGCATTCAGACTTGAGCAAGACCCAACCGTAAATCAAACGCAGGTGGCAGCTTAGAGAGTTCCCAGGCTAGGTGGGGTGGGGGTGGGGAATGGGATGGGGGAGGGTCAAGGGTTGGGGAGAGGGCAAAACATGGATTCTATTCCAACTGATTGTGGTAACAGCTGTGGACCAGCACAAGTCCGGGGGGTGGGGGGCAGCCGAATCTTGGAGGAAAGAAGGGATGTTTCCAAAAGAAGGAGGCGTCTAAGTTATATTGCCTATTTCCAGTAAATGTGGTATTACCTGAACTCTCTCCCAAAATCTGGAACGAGAAATTATGTCCATGTGGTCCCCACCCCCGGCTATGTGAGCAGGGGGATGGGCCTCTCTTTTCACCAGTTGGTCCCCAACCCTGGCCAGTGGTCACCGTTGCAGAATGAGAGCTTCCATTGCCTGCATGCATTTTTACCTGACAAGGTCAGATTGGTATCCCTAAGAATAAACGCGTTCAAAAAGTTTTATTATGTCGTGCTTACAATTCTATGTTCTTGTCCATTTCATGTATTTTGAGTCATTTTTCATGTTTTGGGGCAGTCCGCGGTCGTAATTTTAGTGGACGCATCCCCTTTCGTTCGCTTCCTAGATTCCAACATACCTAATGATGTCCTCCCTTTATATCTATGGCATTTTGTTTTATTTTTCCAGCTTTATTGAGACATAATTGCCCATAGCATTTCACATTGTGATGTTTCCTCTCCTAAGTGTCAGAAACGGCCAAATCGCTTTCTAAAATTACCATACCGTTCAAGAGAAAGAAAAATGTGTCACGTACAAACTCACAGTGTAATTCAAAACAGCCAAAAACTAGAAACAGTTCAAATACCCGTCATCGGGAAAATGGAGAAACACATCGTGGCATTTTCGTAAATGGAACATTACTTCGCGATAAAAACAAATGAACTTCCGATTTGTAAGACAACGTGAATGAATCTCAAAAACAGTACGCTGAGCAAAAGGAGCCAGACTTAAGAAAGCACACACTGTATAGTTTCCATTTGTAGAAAGTTCTAGAATAGCCAAAACTAATCTATAATGGTAGAAATCGGATCAGCGGTTGCCTAGGGCAAGGAGGGGAGTCTGACTGCCAAAGGTTGTAAGAGCACTTTCTGAAGTAGGTGGCATTGTTCCAACTTTCCACTGCAGGGGTGGTTGCACACATAATGTACGTTTGTGAAAACTCATTGAACTGTAAGCCTAAAATGTGTGCATTTTATTGTACGCCAATTATACCTCCATTAAGTTGATTTAAAAAAAAAAAAAACAACTCTCTTCCCAAACAGAGAAGACAAAAAACACTAACGCTGTTTAATACGGTGCCAATTTGGCGATGCCCAGATGAGTCCCTTTCTCCACATCCTCGTCAGAAGTGAAAATCCCTCTTTTCTTTCTTTGCTTGCCAGCTCACTTAGTGTTCTGAATTTGCATTGCTCTAATCTGAGCCTTGAGAAAAGGATTGGAGCTTGTTGGCAAGGAAGAGTGGAGGTGACAGGACGCGGGGCGCATAAAGGACCTGGAGGGCCCCTATGAGACAGCACGGGAGTGACGGGGCCGATGCTGGAGAGGGTCGGCGGGAACCGAGTGTGCAGGGCACAGAAGCCAGGCTGGGGAGTTCGCAATGGGGTCTGCAGGTGTTGGAAGAAATAGAAAGATTTTAAGTAGGGTGGGAGACGAATAGTCAGATTTGCTCTTTAGAAAGAGCCCTCTGTCTGCAGTGGGGAAGGTGGGGAGGGGGAGGGAAGGGGACCACCTTGGGAGAGCAGTCAGAGGCTGCTGCAGTGGGACTGGGGACAGATTTGACACACTGCTATGTCAAAGAGAAGCTGGGTGTTCTATGGGGACAGCACTACCATTACCCCGGACCCTTGGGGCTTCTGCCCACACCCCAGAGCTTTGGAGGATCTCCCATATCACACACATTCACACAGGCACGTGCACACACATACGGTTCATTAAATAACACAGAAGCACCTCTGTCCAGTGGGATCTGGTGCCTGGTTCTGGCACAGAATGACCCACAGCCCTAAACATCCCTGAACGACCAACGCTGTTCAGACCCCAGGGGAACAGTTCTTCCCTCTTGTGCCCTATCCTTGGATCGCGTTGGGTGGCCAGATGTTTTGTGAGTAGCATAGGGAGAGATGCTTCTCTAACGGTGAGCAAATGGGGTGCTGCTCCTCGGGAGTGAGTGGTCTTCACTGTCGCCCAGGTGCCCTTTGGAGGTCCATCTCACTCTCTCCCAGGAGGCGCTACTCTCCAAATGGTTCCTTCGAGCACACCCAGCACTCCCTCTGACACAGTACACTTTTCTCCATCTTCTTCCATGTCAAGGATGGGTTAGTACCTCTCTGGATGGAGGGTCTGGACAGCCCTCCCTATCCTGCCCCTCCATCTGGCCCGGGTATCTTGTAAGGAGAAGTTTGGCAGGAAATAGAAAAGCAATCAGGGCCACACAGGATGATGGGGAAATATTTGTCCTGGCTTGACCGCTTGCTAGCTGTGTGACCTCGGGCCAGTTACTTAACTTCTCTGTGCCTCAATTTCCCCATCTGTAAAATGCGGATACTGATGATTGCTACTTTATCAGGTTGTTAAGAGGATTAAATCAGCGTGCAGTTGTGAAATGCTTGTTATAAGAAACAAACTTGCTTCTAAGAGTCGGCCAGTCGTAACACCACTACCATCAGTGTATTGACAAGCTGGGGTAGGGAGAAAAGACAGATTCTTGCATTACAGAAGTACCTCCAGGGGGCGCCTGGGTGGCTCCGTTGGTTAAGAGTCCGACTGGATTTTGACTCAGGTCATGATAGAGGGTCATGGGATTGAGCCCCTTGTCGGTCTCCGTGCTGGGCGTAGAGCCTGGTTAACATTCTCTCTCCCTCTCCCCCTGCTCCTTTCCCCCATTTGCTCTCTCTTTCCCTCTCTAAAATAAAATTTAAAAAAGAAAAGAAAAAAGAAATACTTCTGGGATTTTAGGATACATCCCACTTCTAAAGACATCAAAATGCAGAAATATGTAGATAGTAGGTTCAAGAAAATAGATACTTTCCCCATTTGGATGGATAAGGAAGCAAATGGCTCAGAGAGGTCAGGTGAACGGTGAGGTTTAGATGATTGGGGAAACGCACCCACTGTAAATGATTCGGTTCCAAGAAAGCCACTTTATAATTGTCTCTCCCTTGAGGCCAGGGCTGAGCTCTGTGCCTGATGACTAATCTGTGAGCTTCTACGTGAACGGCCACGAAGAATACACTGGCAGAGCAAATGATCCTAATTAGGAACTTTGTGTTTGGGCTGAGGAAACACTCAAAAAGATTTGCTCAAGTTCAGATCCTGTTCTGTCGTCGTGGACAATTTATGTAACCTCTTTGGACTTGGCTTCCCTCATCTGAAGAACCAGCAGAGTAACACGTGTCTCAGGAGAGCTGTGCATGAGATGAAAACGTATCACTCTCAACAGGGCTCCCTCTCACGGTCAGTGTGCCAGAAAACGCAGCCGCTCTTATTTTGAAAGGTGCTTTTATTGGGTTGAACTATATGCTTTTATTGAGTTGAATATCATTCAGTTTCATATGATCTGCCCTACTTATTGCAGAATGATAGCTCTGTGTGTGGCTAGCAAGCAGGGAAGGGCATATCACCCCCATTTTGCAGAGGGAGAAACTGAGGCCCAGAGAGAAGGCATGACCAGTCCAAGGCCATGGCCCAGTCAGGAAGCTGGGACTGGAATCCACCTTCCCGCCTCTCCCCTTCTTGCTCGTCTTTTCCTCTTTTTCCCAGCACAGGGCAGCTGGGCATTGATGGCATGTGACTGTCCACGGCTGGGGCTTGATTCATTGTGGACAGAGCAAACACGGGATTGGCCCCGCTTGGGAAGTCCACTCTGGCTGTTTCCTGACACTCAGTTGTGTAATGGGAGACTGGGAACGGTAGATGCTGCCAGCCCCGGAAGAGCTGCCTTGTGGTCCCCAACAATCTCCTACCTGCCCCTGCCAGGAAGGAGCTGGCCCAGCTTCAGAGGCCTCGCTGGCCAGGTCACAGAGGCCCTCCTGGGAGTACAGGCTGGGAGTCGTGAATGTCACAGCTTTAACATAGCCCTTCTCTTCCCTCTGGCCCTTCCTCCTGACTCTCTCATCCCCTCCGCGTCTCCAAAACCATGCAGATCCTGCTGACGCCTCTGGAGCTCTGACCGTGGCACGGAGCACTTTCCTGTCCCCTGGCTCAGCTGGCTGCCTCCTGGACGCTCCACAGTGCCCCAGTGCAGCTCAAACCCACCTCGGCCACCAGCCCAAACCCTGCTCTCCTGTGCAACCTGTGGCTTGTCCTACTCCCTGGGGCTCCCACAGCCTATGCTATAGCATCCCCAGATACGCAGTGTGGCCTTTACTTCCAAGCCTTGGCAGGTGCTGTACCCTCTCCTCCCAGTGCCTTTTGTCACCTGGCAAACCTTTGTTCAACCTCTATCAGCATCAGCTCAGATGGTTAGTTTTATGTGTCAAGTTAACTGGGCCATGCAGTACCTAGATATTTAGTCAAATATTCTGGGTGTATCTGTGAGGGTGTTTTTAGATGAGATTAACATTTGAATGTGTGGTCTGAGTAAAGCAGATTGCCACCTCCCCCCAAGTGTGGGTGGGCCTCATCTAATCTGTTGAAGGTCTCAATAGAATTAAGAGTCTGCATAAGAGCCTGACTGGTGGAGATGGACGTCAGTCTTTTGCAGCCTTTGGACGTGAACTGAAACATTGTTTCTTCCCAGCTCTCCAGCCTGCCAGACTTTACACTAGAAGGACACCATCAGCTCTCCTGGGTCTTGAATTGGCCAACTCACTCTGCAGATCCTGGGACTTGCCAACGATCATAATCATGTGAGCCAATTCCTTATGATAAATCTCTTTACAGGGGTGTCTGGGTGGCTGAGTCGGTTGAGCATCTGGCTCTTGAGTTCGGCTCAGGTCATGATCCCAAGGTCATGGGATCAAGCCTCGAGTCGGGTTCCATGCTGAGCATGAAGCCTGCTTGAGGTTCTCTCCCACCACCGCCCCCCCACCCCACCTCTCTCTCTCTCTCTCTCCCCTCCCTTCCCTTCCCCACTCACACACATACTCTCTCTCTCTAAATAAATTTTAAAACATCTCTTCACACACACACACACACACACACACACATCCTACTGGTTCTGTTTCTCTAGAAACCCTGATTAATACGGAGTGTGACCTCCTGACAAGCTTCCCTGTGCTGGGATTGCATCAGCCATGTCCTCCCCAACCACCACCCACCCCAGCCTGGCCTCTTGCTCCCTGCATCCAAGGTCCGACACCTCCAGCTGCCTCCACCAGACCCAGAGCCCCCCCAACCAGGCGCCCTGCCAGGACTGTCTCTGTAACTGCAGTGCCCGCATACGGCTTGACCCAGGGAAGGCGCATGCTGAGACACACATGTCAAGGAAATGTTCCAGTGAGCCTTGTTGAACAAGTTTGAGCACCTCCTGCACACTGCACTCTGTGGCCACGGCAGAGGACCAGACCCAGCCCCTGGCCTTGCAGAGCTTCCTGTGGGGTTGACACACAGTAGCGTGACTGAACTTTCCCATCTGCAGAACCGGAAGTCTGCTTCAACAGCTGGGCAAACTCTCTGGGGTGACGATATATGGTGGACCTTAGGAAATGATTCAAGAAGAAGGCCCTTCTGTTTCATCCTTGATTAATTTTCGGTCAGAGAAACGAAAAGAATATTCTTACCTTATTTCCAAGTTTGTTTGTTTGGTTTTCCCTAGTTTTGGAAAACTGTTTTCTAGATTCAGGAAATAGTGTGGGATCTCAATTCTTGAGCACACGCTAGAATCTCCAGGGAGACTTGTTTGTTTGTTTTTATTTATTTATTAATAATTTGATTGTCACATTAGCTAACATAGAATGTACACAGTGTAGTCTTGGCTTCAGGAGTAGATGCCTGTGATTCATCACTTACATATAATACCCAGTGCCCATCCCAACAGGTGCCCTCCTCAATGCCCATCACCCATTTTCCCCACCCCCAACCAACCCCCCATCAACCCTCAGTTTGTTCTCTGTATTTAAGAGTCTCTTATGGTTTGCTTCCCTCTCTGTAACTTTTTTTTTCCTTCCCTTCTCCTGTGATCATCTGTTAAGTTTCCCAAATTCCACATATGAGTGAAATCATATGATACCTGTCTTTCTCTGACTGGCTTATTTCACTTTGCATAATGCCCTCCCGTATTATCCACGTTGTTGCAAATGGCAAGATTTCATTCTTTTTCATCGCCAAGTAGCATTCCATTGTATATATAAACCACATCTTTTTTAAAAAAAATTTTATTTACTTTTGAGACAGAGAGAGAAACAGCGTGAGCAGGGGAGGGGCAGAGAGAGAGAGAGAGGGAGACACAAAATCTGAAGCAGGCTCCAGGCTCTGAGCTGTCAGCACAGAGCCCGATGCAGGGCTCAGACCCACGAGCTGTGACCTGAGCTGAAGTCGGACACTTAACCGACTGAGCTACCCAGGAGCTCCCCTAAACCACATCTTCTTTATCCATTCATCAGTTTATGGACATTTAGGCTCTTTCCATAGTTTGGCTATTGTTGATAGTACTGCTATAAATATTGGGGTACATGTGCCCCTATAAATCAACACTCCTGTATCCTTTGGAGGAATTCCCAGTAGTGCTGTGGCTGGGTCGTAGGGTAATTCTATTTTTAATTTTTTAAGGAACCTCCACACCGTTTTCCAGGGTGGCTGCACCAGTTTGCATTCCCAACAGTGCAAGAGAGTTCCCCTTTCTCTGCATCATCGCCAGCACCTGTTGTTGCCCGAGTTGTTAATTTTAGCCACTCTGGTGTGAGGTGAAATCTCAATGTGGTATTGATTCGTATTTCAGGGAGGCTTATTTAAAACAGATTTCTGGGCCCCACCCTGGGAGTTTGTGATTCAGTAGTTTGGGATCTGGGCTGAAAATCTGCCTTTGTAACCAACTCCCAACTGCTGCTGGTTCTGCTAATCCCAGGGGGCCATGCTGAGCTCCCCCCTACCCCCACTTGTCAGTAGCCTTGGGTTTGAATCAAAGCTTTGCCTTGGCCTTGGCAGGTGACCTCGGGCACTTCACTGGCTGTAGTTACCTTCTATTTAAGACGATGGGGTGTGGGGCGCCTGGGTGGCGCAGTCGGTTAAGCGTCCGACTTCAGCCAGGTCACGATCTCGCGGTCCGTGAGTTCGAGCCCCGCTTCGGGCTCTGGGCTGATGGCTCAGAGCCTGGAGCCTGTTTCCGATTCTGTGTCTCCCTCTCTCTCTGCCCCTCCCCCATTCATGCTCTGTCTCTCTCTGTCCCAAAAATAAATAAACGTTGAAAAAAAAAATTAAAAAAAAAAAAAGACAACGGGGTGAATGAATCCTGGGCTCTATGGACGGGATTCTTGGAGCCACGGCAAAGCAGCAGCCTCTGGTGCTCCCTGTCTGGGGGTGGGGGATGGGTGGGGGGAGAGACCCTGATGACCTGGAAACTTACAGCAAGGTTTTAAAACATAAAATTCCCGGGGCGCCTGGGTGGTGCAGTCGGTTAAGCGTCCGACTTCAGCCAGGTCACGATCTCGCGGTCCGTGAGTTCGAGCCCCGAGTCGGGCTCTGGGCTGATGGCTCGGAGCCTGGAGCCTGTTTCCGATTCTGTGTCTCCCTCTCTCTCTGCCCCTCCCCCGTTCATGCTCTGTCTCTCTCTGTCCCAAAAATAAATAAACGTTGAAAAAAAAATTAAAAAAAAAAAAAAACAAAAAAAACATAAAATTCCGAATATGAATCCAACTGCTTGTGATTTGTTCTTTCTCCTGGGTGAGAAGGGCAGAAAAGGTTTGATTCATTCAAGCTCCCAGGGTGGGAGGAGCAAGCCAAGAAAGGCAGAACTCTGAACCAGAGGTCAGGAGTTACGGGTTCCAGGTCTGGCGGGGTATAACTATGTCCTAATGTGTCTCAGATATCGAATGGGAGCATACTTATGCTAAAAAACAAAACAAACAAACAAAAACTATTGTTGGGGAGCCTGGGTGGCCCAGTCGCTTGAATGTCCAACTCTTAGTTTCAGCTCAGATCATGATCTCTTGGTTTTGTGAGTTCGAGCCCCGTGTCTGGCTCTCTGCACTGGCAGAGATTCTCTGGGATTCTGGCTGGAATTCTCTCCCTCCTCCTCCTGTCTGCCCTTCCCCTGCTCACACTGTCTCTATCTCCCTCAAAATAAATAAATAAATAAACTTAAATAACATTAAAAAAAAAAAACTGCTGTTTATCTGACATTCAAATTTATCTCGGTGGTCCTGTCTATTCACTTGCTGAATCTAGCCATCTCTCAGATTCTCACTCACTTCCTCCAAGACAGGTGATATTGTGTCCTCTCTCAAGTATAGGTAAGAAATGCTCGTATTGAAGCACTGTCCGCAAGGGCCAAAAGACGGAAACAACCCAGATGTCCATCAGAGGATGAGCAGAGAACAAAAATGCGGTATATCCATACAGTAGAATATGAGTGAGTCATAAAAAAGAATGAAGTACTGTATGGAAACATATACCACAAGGGGAAACCTTGAAATCATGATACATGAAAGAAGTCAATCACAGAAGGTGAGCTTTTGGGGCACCTGGGTGGCTCAATCGGTTAAGCGTCCGACTTCGTGGATTTGAGCCCCACGTCAGGCTCTATGCCGACAGCTCGGAGCCTGGAGCCTGCTTTGGATTTCGTGTCTCCCTCTCTCTCTGCCCCTCCCCTGCTCACACTCTGTCTCTCTCTCTTAAAAAACAAATAATAAACATTAAAAAAAAAAAGCCAGCTTTCTATGGGAGGAAAGGGACATTAATGAGACTGACCTTTCCCATCTTCCAAACATTTTCTGTTTATATGAAATACGATTCCATTTGTATGAATTATCCACAGCAGGCAAAGTCAAAAAGCAGATGGGTGGTTTCCCAGGGGGTTGGGCAGAGGGGAATGGGGAATGACTGCTTCATAAGTATGGAGTTTCCTTTCAGGGTGATGAGAATGTTCTGGAACTAGATAGTGGTGATGGTTGCACAGCACTGTGAATGTACTAAATGTCACGAATGGTTAAGTCTTATGTGTATGTTACTATGGTAAAAAAAAAAAAAAAAAAAAAACGAATTGCTCATGGTAACCTCAATATATCCCCTCCGTGTCATGGGTTGAATTGTGTCCCCCAAAAAGATATGCTGATGTCCTCACCTTATTACCTGTGAATGTGGCCTTACCTGGAATAGGGTCTTTTGCAGACGTAATCAACTGAAGATGAGCTCATTCATGTGGGCCCTCATCCACTATGACTGGCGTCCTTATAAAAAGATGTGCGGAGACACACGGGAGAAAGAATGCCACGTGACTAAAGAGGCAGAGACCACGGTGCTCCAGCCAGAAGCCGAGGAATGCCTGGGGCCACCAGAAACTGATCAGGGTAAGGAACCTCTCCTAGAAGCGTGGGGGATGGGGGGCACTGGCACCACTTGGATTTCAGACTTCCAGGCTGCAGAGCTGGGAGAGAATGCATTTCTGCTGTCCTAAGCCTCCAGGTTTGCGATGCTGTTACAGCAACCCTAGGGAAGGAATATGCCATGGGACCCGGACCACCCCCCTTTCAGTACTCACCCCCGTGTTGACCCCATGCCATCTCTCTCTCTCTCTCTCTCTGCTTCCCTTCTTTGGGGAAAGCAGCATAAACAGGGCATCCCCTGAGCATCTTTTCTCCCCCTCCCCCACCCCCAGCTGGGCTGGAAACCTCCCTCCGGGGGCTGTTCAAAGAAGCACACAGCCACAGATGCATCATTCCATTGCCTCAGTTTTAAATATTTATTTAAAATCCAGAAGGGAAAATGGAGAAACGGAACCCACTGGGGTTTTAACACACTGACATTGTGGACAGACACAAACAAGGACAGCAGAAAATCCCAAGAACGAGACAGAGGCCAGGTGGAGACTGGCAGTGTGGGGAAACCGAGGGCTGAGATGAGGCCCAAGCTGCTACAAGAACGCACTTCCGTGGGGAGCGTCTGGGTTGGGGCGGGAGGGCGAGGAATATACAGGAAGTGTCTGGTGGGGAAGGTGGGCCAGAGTGAGGTATTAAATAATGAAAATCAAATCCAATTCCCAAAGAGACACGACTTTTAGAGAAAATAAAAAAGAAGACACAAACAGACGTTCACATAAAACTTCCCCTTCTATAAAAATAATTCCATACTTAAAATAACCTCAAAATCCAACCTGGGCTGACTGGTTATCTGATAAAGGACAGCCCAGATTACACTGACTATCCCCCAGTCACGTGGAACCCCGAGATTCCTGCCGTCAGTCTTTCTCCTCAGCCCACATTTACCCTTGGAGCTAATGACGTGGGGTTTCTAGAGGACTTAATGACAATGGAAAAGCAAGAGTGATGGCCTCATCTTGGCAGGGACAAGCTCTGGGAGGGAGGATGTGGTGTGGTGAGATGGTTCCATGTTGATATGTCACCTCTAGGCCAGCGCTGACCCAACACTGCTCTTAAAACTGGTTTCTTCAAAGTCAAGGCTTCAACCCCTGACTCTCCAGCTTAGATCGCACCTTCCAAGATAAGCCTATCTTCCCTCCAGGACCGTGACCAGGCCGAGCCCAAATTCCTTCATGCTCAGGCCTCCCCCTGCCTTAGAAGGACAAACATTTCAAAATCCATAAATTAAAAAGGTGAATCTTTCTGCTTCTGTTTCTGGTAGGGTTGGTTTTTTTTTTTTTTTTTTTCTTTTTTTTTCTTTTTCTTTCTTCGGCTTTGCTTTTTTTTTTTTTTTTTTTTTTTTTTCCTTTTTCCTTCCCCCTGCTTAGTCGATTACCTGATGAGCACAAGGGTGATACTCGGAACATGTTCAAATTCCCCAAACTTTGTCATTTGGAGGAGAGCACCACATGTGCATGACACCCCACATCAAAACGGTTCTTCAGAGTCTGTGGCAAAAAATGGTAGCACCTTCAGAATCTTAAATAGGCTTTTTTTTTTCCTTAAAAAAAAAATCACATACACTATGAGACAGCGAGCACCAGCGATTTCACAGTGGGAGGTAGCTAGCGTGGGCACCTCCGGCCCCGAGGGTCGCGCTGCCCCCTCTCGGCCTCCACTGCTTCCCACCCTCTGGCTGCTTCTTCCCTCCCCTCTTTCCCAGGTGAAAAAATAGTAATGCACCTTCTCTGTGTTTGTTTAAATAAAATATATATACTTCTTCCTTTCCTTTTCTCCTTTTTTCATGTCTCCTCTCTAATATTGCACATCAAAGCTCCCTGGCAGGGACCAGCTGGCGAGATGCCCCCTCCCCTCAAGCTGGCTAGAACGTGGGGCTCTTTGGGCAGGAAGCTGGGGAGGGCAGAGCTGGGAGACAGGCCGCAGGGCTCAGGCGGGTTGCAGGCCCAGCTTGCTCTGGCTGGCTCTTTGGTCGGTCTCTGGGGCTGAGCTGGGATCAGTTGGTCCCAAGGATACACTGTTCCCTGCCACCCCCCAGCCACTTTTACTGGGCAGACGACAGCTGGGGCCCTACCCAGGAATCCTTGGGCAGGTGAGCTGTCTCTCCTGGGCCCACCTGCCCCTAAGGACCCTCCCTTTGCCTCCTCCTCCTCCTCCCTCCCCCTCAAGGCCTAGAGGAGCCAGGAGGTCAGAGGTCAGAGGAAGCACGCAGGTCCAACTTCGAGGCGGTACTGCTTCCCTGATGAGGCAGGAGGGAGGTTGTCCACGCTGACGATGGGCAGCTGCTGCGGGTCCTGGGTCCGGAAGGTGAAAAGCGTCTGATGCCAGCGGCCATCCTGGACCTGAGAGGAGAAGGGAAAGGGTACACATGTGACCCTCACAATCCCCACCATCTGTCACATGCACTTCTCATCTCCTCCCACCATCTTTAATGGATTCACGGTATTTCACTGTAGGGACCACCTGTATTTGCCCATTAAAAATTTTTTTTTATTTATTAAAAAATTTTTTAATATTTATTTTTAATTTTTAGAGAGAGAGAGAATGAGCAGGAGAAGGGCAGAGAGAGAGGGAGACACAGAATCCGAAGGAGGGTCCAAGCTCTGAGCTGTCAGCACAGAGCCCGTCATGGGGCTCGAACCCACAAACTGCGAGATCATGACCCGAGCTGAAGTCGGACGCTTCACCAGCTGAGCCACCCAGGTGCCCCTGCATTCGTCCATTTAGATTGCATCTATTATTTCTATTCTCATAAGGAATGTTATTGGAGCTCAACTTCTGGGCACGTTCTTCTCGTTTCCCTAGAACAGATTCTAGAAGTAGATTTGCTGGATCAAAGGATACATACGTTTCTGAGGCTTTGGAAATATGTTGGATATACAATCAAACCTTGGATTGTGAGTAACTTGTTCTGCGAGTGTTCCATAAGAACGAGCAAACATTTCTAATACATTTTAGCTTGATAAACGAGTGATGTCTTGCAATACAAGTAGTATGTGACACTAAATGTCACATGAGCACAACTGAGCCAATGGTTCTCTCTTTCTCTCTCTCTCCCTCTCCCAGCGGGATGGTGGGTGATCGTTTCCCATATTCGGATGCTGAGTCTTAGGCTGGGGTGTTTGGCAGAAATCAGTGATTTTTCAGAACGTTGAAGGGGGTGCCCACGACTGGCATTAGTGTATTTTTTGTCACTTCAAAGCACCTACAGACAGTCCTTTGCTCTTCCATACAAGTGTAAGCTTAGGAATGCTTTGCTTCATTCTAGGCCAGGCTGCCTGCAGATATAGACCCTTCCCTCTGCTACCTTATTGCCAGTTACATTAAATACAGTACATGACAAGAGTTTATTAATACTGCCCTGTAGTCAACATCCGTGTGAGCGTGTACAATGGCCCCCATGCAGAAATAGGTTGAAAAGAAAGCCAGTAAGAAGGAGACGATCACAGTGGAAGTTAAGAAGGAAATAAGTCATCGAGAAATACGAGCGAGGTTATGTGAGTGGCCGAAACTGCAAGATTTTATAAGAAGTCTACATGTGCATCTCGTCTGCAGAGGAGGAGGAGAGAAAGGCAGAGGAATCCCTCACTTAAAATGAGCTTAGGGAGATGTGTAAAATGTGGGAAACAGTGAAGAATTTTGTAGAAAAGCGCCACCCGAATAAGGCTGTAGCAGCCCGAGCGATGAATCGGTTTAACAACAATACAACGTCACATTTCTGCGAAATCCTCAAAAGGAGGCAAAAGCAAGAATCATTGGATAGGTTCCTTGTTAAAGTTGCAGGAAAAGAGAAAGATTTCACTGAGCCAATAGACAGCAGTGATTCCGTTAGAGTGAAAGTCGTCCTACACGATAACCCTCCTCTCTCGTCTCCCTCACACCAGCCACCAAGGTTTTCAAAGGTAAGTGCAGGTTAATGTCTTTATTTTTCTTTATATTTTGTATTTTCTTTATTATTTTGTATTCTATTGCACTATTGTAATCATTTTTATATGAATATTTTTGGGTTGTGGAACGAATCATCTGAGTTTCCATGATGGGGAAATTCACTTTGATATACAAGTGCTTTGGATTACAAGCATGTTTCTGGAACGAATTATGCTTGCAAACCAAGGTTTTACTGTACAGGCAAACATCGTTTCATTGCACTGCGCTTTGCTGATCTTCACAGATGTGTGTTTTATAAATCAGAGGTTAGTGGCAACCCCCTGTGTCGAGCAACATGTGTCAGTGTCACTGTCCCGACAGCATTTGCTCACTTTGTATCTCTGGGTCACATTTTCATAATTCTCGCAACATTTCAAACTTTTTCATGACTATCATATTTGTTTTGGTGATCTGTGAGCAGCGATTATGATGCACTGAAAGCTCAGGTGATGGCTGGCGTTTTTTAGCAGTGAAGTATTTTTTTTAATGTTTATTTTTTTGAGGGAGAGAAACAGAGTGCGAGTGCGAGGAGGAGAGGGGCAGAGAGAGAGGGAGACACAGAATCGGAAGCAGGCTCCGGGCTCCGAGCTGTCAGCACAGAGCCCCACATGTGAGGCTTGAACCCATGATCAGGTCAGATCATGTCCTGAGCCAAAGTCAGACACTTCACCGACTGAGCCATCCAGGCACCCCGATCAGTGAAGTATTTTTTAATGTTTATTTATTTTTGAGAGGGCGGGGAGGGGCAGAGAAAGAGGGAGACACAGAATCTGAAGGAGGCTCCAGGCTGTCAGCACAGAGCCCAATGTGCTCTGACGCTTAACTGAGCCACCCAGGTGCCCCTCAGTGAAGTATTTTTTAATTAAGGTATGTACATTGTTTTTTAAGACACGATGCTGTTAAATACTTAATAGGCTGCAGTATAATGTAAACATAACTTCTGTGCATGCTGGGAAACCAAAAAAATTAATTAGACTTAATTTATTGCAATATTCACTTTATTGTAGTGAATACAACTGAACCCACAATACCTCTGAGGTATTCCTGTATATATATCCAGCTGGGTCCCAAAAGCCTCTACCAATTTTTTCCCAAATAGCTTTGTGCAAGAGTGTTGGTTTCCCCACGTCCTCCCTAACACTGTGTATTATTAGTTTTGTTTCATTTCGGGCAACTGGTTTTTCTGGACAACTTTTTGACTCCCTCTCTGCCAACAACCCACCCAGTTTTAGAGATTTAAAAATAACCAAAAGTGTCAAGAGAACCAACTAGCCTGGTCAGGATGGGGGCAAAGAGAAGACCAGAAATACATTCTCCTACAAGCAGCCTTGCAAGTAAGTACAGCCATCTATAGCAGCCCGGGAAATTTCTATCAGCCAGATCTTCTCTCAGAAGTTTCCCAGAGATGATAGTGAATCAAAGGAATCTTTAAAAACTGTTGTAATAAAACTATTACGCAAAGATGAAAAGTTGTATGTATTTGCTCATTATGCTAATACAACATACTGTATTACACTAACATACTAATGCAATGTGCTAACGTGTATGACGTTAATTGCTATGTATAGTTTTATAATAATTGTTGCGAGTAATTTTATAATATAATTAACTACCTTGCAGCCATCCATGGACACTTCTGGCCTGAACTGACCACCTGCTTCAAAGATCTGCCCGTTCCACGCCCGGAAGCGCACAGCCCGCTTGGCTGGGGTCTGCCCCGTGCCCTCCTGCCACACGGTCATGTTAAGGCAGTGGATGGTGATGTGCTGTGTCACTTCCGAGCTTAGCAGGTGCAGAAAATTCATCTGGACCCGGCTGACAGCAAACTCGACCTGTGGCAGAAACACGGCAGTGAGGTAGGGTCAGGCCGGCTGCCCGAGGCTCTCAAATATCCTCACCTCTCTCTGGAAGGCGCAGAGAGAAGCTCTTTCCTGGTGAGCCTTTCCCGGCTTCGCCCCCAGAGGCGTGCCCACTGGAGACAGGGACATAGAGGTCTAGTGTGAGCCAGTCCACAGCCAAGGAGTAACAAGGACGGGAAAGAACCGAGGCCACAGCTATGAGGGTTCCGGAGTCACCTGATCCCTCCCCCACGGCATGGGTGTGGGAGGGGGTTTGTCTTTGGAGCTGAGCTGGGATCCTGAGGCCCAGAGAGGAAGAGGAAGTAGATCAAGAGGCTCTTGGAACAGGGGGAATATGAGAAGTGCCCTCCCCACCCTTTCTAAGTCCCAAGACCCCAGAAATGGCAGTCCCAACAACCGACAAGGACAGGCTTTATGGCTTCGGTGGATGCAGCTTAAGCCCTGACCATTGGTTTTGTCTTTTTGTAACGCAAGTGCTGAGGAGCCCTAAGCCCCCACCCTGGACCCCAATAAAAGCAGAACCCCAGGCCCCTGCACACACGCCTCTCTCCACCAGTGACCTGGCTGTGCGCCCCCGATGTGCTGTGGGATTTTCAGGTCCGGTAAGTAACAAACCTGTACTTTTTCAAAGTTTCTTAGTAGCGAAGGGCACCTTGCAATCATAAGAACCACAAGGGCTGGCCCAGCCGCAACGCTGGTTCTTTATAGGCTGAGACCGGCACAAAACGGTGGCCACTGTTCTTGGTGGGATGGCCAGTACAGGGGCCATCTCTGGCCTCACCCCTCTGCTGGGCAGGTTTGAGGTGGGGGTTCCCAAACCCCAGACTCAGAGTCAGAGGGGAAAGAGCCTGGCTGGGGTGGGGGTGGGCACTGATGAGGCTACTGTGTTTCCTGCGTCTGGCACATGGTGGCCACCCGACAAGACTCGCTGACCAGCTGGCCACGTGCAGATTCTTAAACTCGGGGTCAGAGTCGGTCAGCACGGGGCAGCTCCTGGAGCTTCCTCGGGAGGCCTGATGGGATGGGATGCAGGGGTTCTCTGCCCCCATCCCTCCCCTGCAGGCCAATGGGCTCCTCCCACTGTAGCATGAGTCCTCCCATATGGAGGACTTGCTGACCCCGCAGACCCACAATCCACCGCAGGGAACCCCGGGCAGGGGGGGTGGTGATGCCTCAGTGCCACCACCTGTCCTGGTTTCTTGTTGAGCTGCCCTGAGCCACCTCAGATCCTCAGCCCAGAGTCGGACACGTGGGAAGCAGGCACTAGGCATCCGTGAAACGTGTGCACACACAGCTCAGGCAGCGCGTCCTGGTGAGCATCACACGGACTTATTTTGTACTGATGGTTCGCGGCTCTCCAAGCCAGGCCAGCTGGGCCCACTATTGCTGTTTTTGGTATTAGGCAGAAAGTTCTACTTGAAGGAAACACCACTAACATCATCATACAACTCGAAAGGGTTTGGCAACCACAGATTTAGAAGGATTCATCCCCAGTTTACAGAAGAGGAATCAGGCTCACAAACAGCCAGGCAGCAAGACAGCCGAGGCTCAGACCATAACTTGGGTGGGCTGGAGCCCTGGGCAGGGTAGGGGCAGAGAGGACCGGTCAGTGTCGGGGGGTGGGGGGAGCAGACCTTGGAGGCCGTGATGGGCTTGAGACACGTTTGTCCACCATGTGTGAAGTTGCAGGAAACTTCGATGGTGTCGGACGAGCAGCCAAGGTTTGGATCCACCCAGTAGGTACCTGCAGGCAGCATGGACGGGGGATGGTATGTGTATGTGGGGAGGAGCCCGGGGCTTGGTTCTGCAGGTGGACCGCACCCCTGGTGACCCGCGGAGCCCCAGCGGGGCACGACGTCGGGGAAGGGAGCAGAAAAGGATCCCATGAGCCCTTGAGATGGGAACAAGGCCTCTGGGCAGAGCTCACAGCTGGCAGGGGCCCTGGAGGGGCCACAAGGCTGAGCCCTTGCCTCTGGTGCTCCTGTGAAGCGTCCACTTTACAGAGGGGACAGCTGAGGTTGAGAGAGGCGGAATCACTCGCCCAAGGGATTTAGGGATCATCTGGGTGAAGGGGCTCTTCCCCCAAGGCTTGCAGGGGGGAGGGGCGGGAATCAGGCCTCCACCCCACCGGCTAGACACCTCTGCCGGCCCCCGGTTTCCCCACAGGCCTTCCAAGGGAGCCGAAGGCCCCACAGCTGAAAGAGCAGGACAACCGGCCACTAATCTACCTTGTTGTCAGTGGAGAGAAGCAGTGTGGACGGGAAGCGGGGGGGATCCTGGCTCTCGGAGAATCCATGACAGCCACCCCCCTCCCCAGTCCCCTGCCCTGTCCTCGCCCTTGGAGGCTTGTCCCGACAAGGCTCTTATCTCCTTGCACTGCAACGGTTGTCCCCAGCATGCAGAACTGTGGGCTCTGAAAGGGTGCGAGCATTCCCCCACACCCGGGAAGCACAAGGCCTGCCTTGTGGGGCCCAGTGACTGTTTGTTGAGCGGATAAACGACCACCCCAGGTGCCTGTCTCCCCGAGGACAGAATCTTGGTCCCAGTGAGCCAAGACTCCAATGCCCCATCTCCCCCAGCCCCTCCTGGAACTCCCCTGCCCGGCCCGCTCCACCCCGAGGGGCGGAAGCCTTGTCTTCAGTCCCCACAGGCCCTCGTACCGTCCACCATCTTCTGCTCACAGTCCATGAGGTCTCGGCAGACCCGGGCAGGGTTCTCTTTGGTGCCCAGGGGCGTCTTAATGCTCTGGATGAGGTTGCTGAGGTAGTGTAAGGTTTTAAAGATCTCCCCTCCCTGGTCCAGCACCAGCCGGTCTGGATGGCTGTAACCCTGTCACGAGGAGAGAAGGTGGTCACCGGCTCCTTGAGGTCCCGGCCCGGCCCAAGGCCTAAGCCTCTGCAGCCGCGAGTTCTTGTACTTGGGAGATGATGCGGCTCCCCCCACTTAACAGGTAGGGAAACTGGGGGCCAGGGATGGCATGGGGGCTGCCCCAGAGTCTGGAAGCGTAAGGGAGTGGAGGGCCAGCATCGACTCCCCCAGCCACCAGCTTCAGCTCAGGGAACAAATAAGCTGTGGGATGCTCGGTGCAGGCCACATGGAGGCTGTTGACCACACACGAGCCATTCCTTCTGTCTCCCCCAGGAGGGGATCTCTTGCAGGCAGGGGGCCCAGAGGTACCTCCGCTTTCAGTGCGCCATTTGTGTCCATCCACGTCTGGAAAGCTGCTCCAAGGTCATCTTGCTGCTGTGCAAAGAGGAGACGGGGTGTGCATCCTGTCCCCGCTCCTGGCCCCAAGACCTCCCCAGACTCACCAAGAGGGAGACCCAGGGTCTGAGCACGAGCTCTCCCAGCCACCTTCCCGGGTGGTATCACGGCCAAGTCGCCTGCCTTCTGTGGAACTCTCTGTCTTTCCTCCACTTGCAAACGGAGTCAGAGCTGACCCTTCCACTCCCTTTCTCCAGGCCTTCCCTAGCTCTCCATCACCCTCAGGATTAAGTACAAACTCCTGCACGTGGTTACAAGACCTGGGCTGAGTGTTGTGGTCTCTGGCCCAGCCTCTCTTCTCTTGGTCACACAAACTCTGTGCACCAGACGCACTCTTGTGTTCCCAAATCGCTAAGCACCATGCTCTATCTAGCCACGGGGCTTTTGCGCATGCTGTTCCCATCACCTGGATCATTCTTCTTACCCTCCAATGCTCCATCTGGCTATCTCCTAATCCAGTGGTTCTCAACTAGGGGCAGTGTTGCCCCCTGGGGGACATTTGGCTATATCTAGAGACATTCTTGGCTGTCACAACTGGAGGAGGGGTTGCTTCTGGCATCTAGTGGGTAGAGGCCAGGCACGCTGCTAAACACCCTAAAATCACTCGTAGCAAAGAATCATTTGTTGGTAAAGGCTGCAGTTGAGTAGCCCTGCCCTAGACTCATCCTACATGTCAGCTTCCTTGGGAAATCCTTCATCGGGCTCCCGCCCCCAGGCAGGGTGCGGTTCCTTTCTCTGTGTGTCGGCAGTGCCTGTGTTTCTCCTCTGGCTTGCACTGTAGCTGCCAACCACACACCTGTGCCTCCAACCCTAGCATTGGACTTTCCAGAAGCACAGCAGCGGTCTTGCCGTGAGAACAGTGACAGGGAGAGCAGGACCGAGAGCAAAGCCCGAGAGGTCCAGAGCCCGGACTCTACAAGTATTTCTCAAGTTCACATCTCAGCCTTGCTGCTTGCTAACTGCATGATCTGGGCAGGTTGCTTACCATCTCTCTACATCAGGACCCTGAGAATGGGCATGATTATAAAACTCTCAGAACCTTGAGAGGAAATCAGTGAGCTAATCCATGAAAAGCACATCTAACGGTGTCTGCCTATCACAAACACTCAATATATCAGCTCTTATGCAAAAAAAAATTCAAATTGCTTGAATTTTCCATTTTTAGAGGGAAAGGGTTCCCCCCTCCCCACCCCCACCCCCACCCCCCCAGATCTCTTCACTTTCCCCTAGCTGTCTGGCTTCCTTAGAGAAGAGAAGGGCTGGGGTCGGTGCAGAGCGAGAGGTCAGAGCCATCAGTTTATTTTGGTGGATGACGCTGGGGGGACGGACAGTGAGATGCTGAGAGATGAGAAGAGCAGAGCTCCGAGGGGCCTAGGGGCACGAGGGCTCCTGTTCCGTTCAGCCCTCCCCCTCAGCCATTCCTGGGGACGCCGTCAGGGCCTGACTGTCACAGTCAGCCAGCACAGTGGTAACACGGGGAGGGACTCCTCGGAGGCCTTGGATCAACACCAATGGCCAATGATTTCATCAATCACGCTTATGTAACGAAGCCTCCCTAAAACCCCAAAGGGATGGCACACAGAGACCTTGACTTCTGGGGAGAGTGGCTACCCGGAGAGGGCATGCGAGTCTGAGCCTCTGTCTCATGCCTTGCCCTGTGCCTGTCTTCTATCTGGCTATTCCCGAGAGATTTCCTTTTATAATAAACCGGTCATCTAGTAAGTGAAACGTTTCTCTGCTCTGTGAGCTGCTGTAGCAAATTAACTGACCCCAATGAGGGGCATGGGGACCTCCGCTTTATAGCCAGTTGGTAGAAGTGCAGGTGACAACCAGGCATCTGAGGTGGGCAGGATGGTGGTTGGGTCCCGTAGGACCGAGAACCAGTTTGGTCTAATGCTTTCTCCCGAGACACAGTGTCAGAATGGAGTTGAACTGTAGGGTACTCGGCTGGTGTCCCAGAATTGCTCTTGGGTATGGGAAACGGCCACCCTGGGTCAAGCTTGAATTGATATCAGAACCTGTTTAGATTCTCGGCAGTCAGCTGATCTGTACTGAGCACACTAACAGGATCAGGACCAGGGGCCCGGCCGCTGGAGTGTCCCCCTGGGTTCCCAGTCAGGGGCACATCCTGGCTAAAACATCAACTCCCCACCCTCTGGCCTCTTTCTGCTGCTTTAGGGTCCAGGGTCCAGTGTGGGGGGTCAAAACCACGTGGGCATCCCCGGGCCTAGCTTAGGGTTCTAGCCATTGTGACCAGAACGAGGTCAGCTGCCAACCATCCCCCCACCCTCCCAGGCCTTACCCCAAGGAGGCCAAAGAGAACATTTTCCAACTTACAAAGTGGATAGGGCTCCCTGGAGGACCCTGAAAAGGAAGAGCCTCAGTCAGTATTTGGTGGGGTCTGGGTGCTGGAGTCCGCAGGGGCTGTCAGGAGCCTGGAGGGGCCACCCGGGCACAGGGGACACGCAGAGCTGGTCTCTGCTCTTCTGGAGGCAGAGTTTGTGCTCCACAGTCTCCTGGAAGTCTGTGGAAGCTTGTGAGCCCTGCAGGGTCAGGGCCAAGACAAGCACCTGCCAGCAAAGCCTTGGGCCTCATTCAAAGGAGCTCTGCCACCTGCCCTGGAGTTCAAGGGCACCGAGCATGATACCTACCGGTGGGCCAGGCCGGCCTCTGGGACCAGGAGGACCCTGGAGGGAAAGAAGAACAGTGAGGACTGGGTCAAAGGCCCTCCATCTTCCCCACCCCAGGCCTCCTCAAGTGGACCTGAGACCCAGGACAGTCGTACCTCCAGCACAGACGGGTACGGATGGGATGACTGAGGTCCAAAGGGAAAGAAGGTGCCTGAGGACTTCAGTGGTCATCACCACCCCCCACACCCCATCCCCATCCCACCAGCCCTCATACCCCAGCCCACTCACCCTCGGACCTTGCAGTCCCTGGAGGAGGACAGAAGCAGAGAGAGACAGTTAGGGGATAGGGCTGAGCTGTACCCCTGCCCTTGACCCCACCCCACCCCTACCCACTGGAGTGCTGCCCCCTGCAGCCATCGACTCACCAAGTCCCCTCGGCTGCCTTTGTCGCCCTTTGGACCCTGCAATAAATCATGGCCCAGTAAGAGAGGACTCAGAGGGGAAGTTGTATTTCCAAGATGGGGAAACTGAGGCTCAGACTGGCCCTGGGTCACAGAGACAAGCTTGCCTCAGCAGTCTTTCTGGTCAGCCCCCTACACGTACCGGGCGTCCTGAAGGTCCCAGGATTCCGAGGGGGCCAATGATGCCTTCCTTTCCCTAAAGGAGAGAGAAAGGCTTGTGTATTCTCCTCCTAGGGCCTGGGGAACTGAGTCACAGGGACAGGAGAGTGGACGGCAGCCTGAGTGTCCCATTGGGATGGAAGGGAGACTTCCTCAAACAGGGGCCAGACCACGCACCTCCGGGGCCCCTCCTGTGTGCCTTGGGGTGGGCTACGAAGAGTGGGGGGAGGGGAGCAGGTAAAAGGGGGAGGTGGCAGCCCAGCTGGGCAGGAAGGGCACAGGCAAGGGGATAGAAGCCTGCGGGCAGAGGGGGCTCGAGTCTGAAGGAGCAGGAGGAATAAGGCCTGTATCCGCCCAGCGGATGGCTGGCCAGCCTTTGGCCTGGGCGACTGTCGCCACTAGGACAGACAAGGAGAGGACTCACCATCAAGCCGGGGGACCCCCGAGGGCCCTGGATGCCTTTCAAGCCGATGTCTCCAGGAGGGCCCTGTGGGAGGCAGAAGAAGGGCTGTCTGTGTCTGGGTGGCTTGACAATTACTAAGCAGGTAGCAGTATGCTGGCTCTGTGCTTATATAGTGTAAGCCTCTGTTCTTAACCATTTCAACGACCCTCTATGGTTATCACACCCATTTTATAGATGGCAAAACTGAGAATTGGAGATCCAAAGTAACTTGCCTAAGGCACAGAGCAGATAAACTGGGGAGCTGGGCTTAGAACCCAGGTCTGCTGGAATGTGAGTTCTGGGGAACGAGGGTATCCGTGCTCGATTCTCACTCTTTTCCGGCCCACCACTGTACGTGCTTATGAAAAACTTGTTACAAAAGTAAATGGATAAATGGACAGACTAGGTAGATGGATGGGACCCCAACAGGAACGATATGGAGTAGGAATCTGTACCTTGGGTCCAAAGAGGCCGGCCATTCCTGGGAAGCCCATCTCGCCAGAGTCGCCCTGTGCGGGAAGCAGAATGAGATGGGGTGAGTGGGGCCAGGACAAGGATGCCCAGCCAACCACCCAGGACCTCTGGGCCTGCCTTCTCCCAGGGACATCAGCGGCTCCACCTTGGTGAGGGTGAAGAGCTCACACACTGGACACTGTATGCCCTCTGTCGGGTGAGAATGCGCTAGAACGCTTAGGTTATCCCGTCCCAGGTCTTCAAGGAAGAAGATGATAGGACCCACAGGCTCTTCCCCATCCATCCCAAAGGCTCTCCCAAGGACTGCGTCCCTCAGAATAACCATTAGCTGTGGGCCTGCAATGTGCCAGGTGCTTTGCATTCCTGCATCGGCCCAGGGGGGGCACAGTGTGCCCTGTTCACAGATGAGAAAACCGAGGCTCAGAGAGAGCAGGAACTTGCTCATATTCACCCAGATGCCATTGTGGGGAGCGACGGGGTGTGAGCGATTCTGGAGCCCGGGATTATACCGTAGGTGCGTGCTTAACTTTTAAAGAAAGCGCCCAGCTGTATTCCAAAGTGGTTGCACCATTTTACATTCCTGTTAGCGGAGTAGGAGAGTTCCAGGTGCCCCACACCCTTGCCCACACTTGGTGTGCTCAGCCTTTGAAAATTGTTACCATTCCAACAGGTGCGCAATGGCACCTCACTGTGGTTTTAATGAGCATTTGCCTGAAGACTAGCGGTGCTGATCTTTTTATGTGCTTATCTGCCATCCGTCCGTCTTCTCTGAAGCGTCTAAGCCTTTTGCCTCATTTCTTTATTGGGCTACCCCTTTTCTTATTAATGAGCTTTGAGAGCTCTTTACATATCTTAGATACTAACCCTTTACTAGATATATGATTTGTACTTCCTCTTAGTCTGTGGCTTGTCTTTTTTATTCTCTTACCTTTGAAGAGCAAAAGCCTTCCATATTGATAAAGCCCACTTTATCAATTTTTTTTAATGGGTCATGATTTTGCTGCCATATCTAAGAAATCTTTGTATAACCCATGGTCTCAAAGATTTTCTTCTACCCTTTCTTCTAAAAGTTGTACAGTTTTAGGTGTATGATCGATGTGGAGTTAATTTCTGTACAGGGTATAAGGTATCCAATTGTCCCGGTACCATTTGCTGGAAAAGACTGCTCTGTATCCACTGAATCGTTTTTGCAACTTTGTCAACAACCAGTTATCCGGACACGTGTGTGACTACACGTGTGGATTCTCTATGCCGTTCCTTTGATCTGTTATTAGTATGTTTATGGCAATACCACACTTTCTTGATTACTGTAGCTTGGAATCAAATACTACAAGTCCTCCAACTCGCCCATTTCTTCAAGTTGCTTTGTTTCTTCCAGATCCTTCACATTTCCAAGCGAATGTTAGACTCAGTTTCTTATTTTCCACAAGGAAGCCTTGATGGGATTTCGATTGGGATTGCGTTGAATCCAGATACCAACTGGAGGAAAACTGACATCTTAACGATGTTGCGCCTTTGACCAGCGAACACAGTAAGTTCCTCCATTTAGTTAGGTCTTCCTCAATTTATTTCAGAAATGCTTTGCAGTTTTTCAGCCCACGTGTCTTGTACACCTCTTGTCACATGTGTCTCTAAGTATTTCCTATTTCTTCTGTTATTATAAACAGTATTGCTTTTCAGATTTCAAGTTCTGATCATGGCTAGTGCATAGAGGTTCAGTTCATTTTTTTTAACAGTTTATTTATTTTTGAGAGACAGAACCTGAGTGGGGGAGGGGCAGAAAGAAACAGAGACACTGAATCCGAAGCAAGCTCCAGGCTCTCAGCTGTCAGCACAGAGCCTGATGCAGGGCTTGAACTCATGGACCATGAGATCATGACCTGAGCCGAAGTCGGACGCTTAACCCACTGAGCCACCCAGGCGCCCCGAGATTTAGTTCATGTGCACATATTGAGCTGGCATCCAGCCATCTTGCTATACTCACTTGTCCTAGTAGCTTTCCTGTAGATTCCATGGGATTTTTTTTTTATTTTTAATTTTTTTTAATGTTTATTCACTTTTGAGAGAGAGAGAGAACAAGCACAAGCAGGGGAGGGGCAGAGAGAGAGAGAGAGTGGGACTCAGAACCCTAAGCAGGCTCCAAGCTCTGAGCTATCAGCACAGAGCCCAAGGCGGGGCTCGAACTCATAAACCATAAGATCATGACCTGAGCCGAAGTCAGATGCCTAACTGACTGCGCCACCCAGGTGCCCCTCCACCGGATTTTCTATATAGATAATCATTTTATCTACAAATAAAAAGATCACCTCTTCCTTTTTGACATGAATGCTTTTTATGTATTTTTTTATTCCTTATGGCATCGGCTAGAGCTGCCAGTACAATATTGAATAGAAGTAGTGAGAATAGGGGTGCCCGGGTGGCTCAGCTGGGTAAGCGTCTGACTCTTGATCTCAGCTCAGGTCATGATCTTACGATTTGTGAGTTCGAGCCCTGCATCGGGCTCTGCGCTGACAGTGTGGAGCCTGCTTGGGATTCTGTCTCCTTCTCTCTCTGCCCCTCCCCAGCACACACACGCCCATGTTCTCTCTCTCTCTCTCTCTCTCTCTCTCTCTCAAAATAAATAAATAAAATAAACTTCGAAGCAGTGAGAACAAATATCTTTGACTCTTTTCTGCTTCTTGGGGAAAAAAATCAGTCAATCATTCTTTTTTTTTAATTTTTTAATGTTTGTTTATTTTTGAGAGACAGAGACAGAGTGTGAGCAGGGAAGGAGCAGAGAGAGAGGGAGACACAGAATCCGAAGCAGGCTCCAGTCCCTGACCTGTCAGCACAGAGCCCGACGCGGGGCTCGAAACCACGAGCCACGAGATCATGACCTGGGCCGAGGTCGGACGCTCAACTGACTGACTGAGCCAGCCAGGCGCCCCTCATTTGGTGTTGATGTACTACCCTTTTTATATATTCTTAGACTGGTATTTCTAAAATTGTATTGAAAACTTTTGTATTCCTATTTATGAGATATATTGGTCTGTAATTTTCTTGCAATGTCTCTGTCCGGCTTTGACATCAGGGTAATGTCAGTTTCATAGACTATGTTGGGAATTAGGCCCCCCCCCCTCTTCAATTTTCTGGAAAAGTTTATGAAGAATCAGTAGTACTTCTTCCATAAACTTTTACTAGAATTCTTTACTGTAGTCATCTGAGCCCAGAGTTTTCCTTGTGAGATGCTTTTCAAATCACAGAATGAGCTTCTTAGATAGATACAAGGCTACTTCAGGTTCAGGTGGCGATCCACATCTCCTCATTCTGAAGGGACCACTGAGATCTCATTTCTTTTTTTAAAAAAAATTTTTTTTTAATGTTTATTTTTATTTTTGAGAGAGACAGAGACAGAATGTGAGTGGGTTAGGGGCAGAGAGAGAGGGAGGCACAGAATCCAAAGCAGACTCCAGGCTCTGAGCGGTCAGCACAGAGCCCGACGCGGGGCTCAAAATCACGAGCTGTGAGATCATGACCTGAGCCGAAGTCAGATGCTCAACCAACTGAGCCACCCAGGTGCCCCTCAGATCTCATTTCTGAGCCTCCTCCCTCCTGCCACCCTGCTCAGGGGAGGCAGACAAGTATCTGGTGCCCAGAGAGGCTGTTGCTCTGCCCTTGTCACAGAGCAGGAGGGAGGCTTCTGGGCCTGTGCGTGCATGTGTGAACGTGAGTATTTGTGTGCATGTGTGTGTGAGAACATCTGTATTCCCGGGGGCTCACTCACCGGCTGGCCTTTGGATCCAGGCTCCCCCTGGTTCCCAGGAAGCCCGGTTCCACCTGCTGTCCCTCGTTTGCCAGACGGGCCCAGCTGCCCAGGCAATCCACTTTCACCCTTAAAAAAAAAAAACAACCCAAAATATCAAAATGACCAAAGGGGGACATGGTTCTAGGGGAGGGGCAGGGAGATCCAAGAGAGTGATTCCACAGGGTCAGCCGACATCTCAGGATTCTTGGGCTCAGATACAGGCCTGGTGAGGGCTCAGAATTTCAGCCTCCTTGAGAGGACAGCCTCTTTTCCTTACTGTGGCATTCAAGCTCCAACTTCCCCTCCACTCCCCACCCTGCCTCTCCTCGACACTGTTTCCTCCCAGCAGACCACGAAGTTCCCAGCTCCGCACCCCTGCTCCAGCTGTTCCTCCCCTTCTAGCCTCATTTAAACCCTCCCTGGGCCAAGGCCACCTCTCCCTCTGCCTGCTGTTCCCGCAGAGGGTTCCAGCCTCTCCCCAACTAAACCTCGAGCTTGGGGAGGGCAGGAGGAGCCATGTCTGACTCATCCATCTCAGTCTCCCCTTCTGTGTCTAGTCCTGGGCTCAGACCGACTCAGGACTGCCTCCCCACCGCTCAGGGAAGCTTTCTAAAAAGAAGCCTGTTAGAAGGGGGTCCTGGCTGGGAGCACCACCTTGCCTTTGTTCCACAAAGGCCCACAAGAGGGCGCCCAAGGACAGTTTAGTAACCAGTTTGCCTGTTTTATTAAGGCCTGGAGGGTGCCTTCTATAATTATTAGCTACCTGGATACACTTTCCTGTAAGTCAGGTTCAAGCCTGGGGCAGGGACCCCTGAGAAATGTCAGCGACATGAACTCCATTTTCACATGGGCCATGGAACATGGGTGCCCATAATGACACTGCTTAGTGTCATTATGGTTAGTACCAACAAGGCTGAAAGGGTGCCAGGGGTGGGTAAGTGTATTAACAAGAGTCTGACCTTGAATCCTGGGGGCCCCTGTGCTCCAGGCAAGCCGGCCACACCTGGGTTTCCTCTCTTCCCTGCAGGGCCCATGGGGCCAGGGTCCCCATCATCTCCCTGCTCCCCCTGTAAAGAAAGATGGCAAAAGAGGATCTCTTGTGTTTCAGGAAATAGGCAGCCAAGGAGGCAGAATGACTCCAAAGTCCCGGTGAATTCTGGGTGGACCTGGAAGGGGGAGGTCAGACTCCACGGGGGAGGTCATCCCGCCTGTGTATGTGAGGACAGCTGGACCAGTGAAACACCAGGAGCTGCGCATTTGCAGGTAGGGAGGAGGAGGGACCTTAAAGGCAGAAGTTCCCTGCACTGGATGGGGCAGGACCTTCTACGTGCAAACATGGACAGTCAGAAGGCCACATTCCCAGGTCCCAAGGATTGAGGCCATTGCCCATGGAGGAAACTTCTGGATATGTTGGTTCTGCCCCATGCAAGTTTCCAAACCTGCTTCTCCTGGCCCATGGCCTATGGGAGAACCCCACCCCCCACCCCACCCAGCCCCCAACACACACAAGACACCATCTGTTAACCCCTGCTCACCTGCTGTCCTGCTTGACCATCCCGGCCAGGAAACCCATCTGGTCCAGCCATCCCCTCGGGGCCCTGTCTCCCCACCACGCCCCGAGGCCCTGGCAGCCCCTGCAGGCCCTGGAGGTATAAAAGAAGCTGGTGATGGGGTGCCTGGGTGGCTCAGTTGGTTGAATGTCTGACTTCACCTCAGGTCATGATCTCGTGGATTGTGGGTTCAGGCCCCGCATCGGGCTCTGTGCTGACAGCTCAGAGCCTGGGGCCTGCTTTGGATTCTGTGGCTCCCTCTCTCTCTTCGCCCCTCCCCTGCTCATGCGCTTTCTCTCTCTCTCTCTCTCTCTCTCTCAAAAATAAATAAACATTAAAAAAAAAAGCTGGGGAGGGCTTCTGGGGAGGTCTGGGAGGCAGGCGGGAGAGAACCGACCGTGCATGGGCCACTCACCTGAATCCCCCTTCGTCCAGGTGCCCCTGCCTTGCCTTGCTTTCCCTTTGGTCCCTGAAAAATCAAGGGGCACATGATGGAAGCTGCCTGGAAGAGGACAGACCCCTAGGAGTTCTGGGACAGGTGCTGAGAGGATTATGGGGCCCCTGTGTGGCCCGTCCCTCTACCTCTTGGGCAGCATCTGAATCTGCACACGGGCCCAAGAGCCCCGGCCTGGAAGCCCAGGGGCAGGCTGGCCTTGGAAACTGCCAGTGCTGTCACTGCCCCTGCTCTGGGCCCTGGGCCCCCTCTGATTCCCCTTGCTACAGAGGCTCTAGGTACGGCAATTTCCTAGTGGGAACCTGAGCCCGGGAGCTCCTTTGATCCTCAGAGTGTGGCTATATCCCTGTGGCCTGGGACAGTGGTGGGGGGTGGGGGGGCAGGGGAGGTTGAGGGCATTCAGACAGCACTGGCCCAACAACCTCAGTGCCTCAGTGGAGGCAGACGTAAGGGCTCTGGGTACAAGACAGGAAAGTCCCTCTCCTGGAGGCCCCGCCTACTGGGCTGGTAATCCCTCCACCCCCACCCCTCAGGCCCTTTGAAGCAAAGAGATCTTGACCTGAAGCACCCTGCAGGGCACCAACCAGCCCAGCCTCCCACGTGCTCTGTGCCTGGGCCAGTGTCTGCCCCTCCCAGCCTCCCTTGTGGACGTCAGCCCTCTCACCTCTTCCCCTTTCGATCCTTTGGGTCCTGGACGTCCCCGGGGTCCCGGATGCCCCTGCAAACCAAGGTGAGATGATGCAAAGCAGCCCCAAGATTCCCCCCTGGGGAGGGCAGTAGCCAGTGTCCGCCTGGAGGGGGAGGGGTGGGAGGGGCTTGGGGGTGCCCCAAGCATCAGGGCAGGAGAAACCAGAGGGGACTGCCCCAGGCTATCCCACAGGGAGGATCCCTCTGTGCTTTAAAGGGGCCATTACTTCCCCCACTGCTGTCCACCCACCTCCGGGGCGGGGGCCGGGTGGGGGACAGGAAGCACCACTCACTGGTAGGCCCTGCTGGCCTGGGTCTCCACGGAGGCCTTGCACACCCTCCTGCCCCTGGAAGCCAAGGAGAGACCAGTGAGGGGGCCCATCCTGGCAGGGCTGGGGGCCGGGGCAACTTCCGGCCTGGAGGAGCCCCCGAGCGCTTACTCTTCCTATAGCCATGTGTCATCGTCCCCTCTCTGGGCTCGCTAATCTGCAAAGCCGTGGAATAATGACCCTGCCCGTGAGAGGAGGAGCCTGGTGGGGGGCCGGGTGCTCCCCCAGTGGCTTGTCTCCTGCTTCTGTTGGGAGAGCTGTTCCCGGCCATGGATGGGGAGACTGAGGCCCGGCGAGGAAAGGGGTCTCTGTCTCCCATCTCATCCTCTCCCTCCGACGGTCCCCCTGTCAGCATGAATTCTGGCCTGAGCCCTCTTTCAGGGGGTCTGTGCTTCAAGCTGGGCACTGATGGTGGGAGGGAGGGCTTGTCTCTTGGTGAAGGCTGTTCTCCCGCCAGGCACCTGTGAGGGCTGAGGAATGTCCCTGCAGAACATGCTGGATGCCACCAGCGGGTAGGAGTTCTGATACTTACAGGGTATCCAGGGTCCCCTGGCTCCCCGCGGTCTCCTCGATCGCCTACGGGGCCCTGAATGACAAGGACAACAAAATATGGGCCACCAGGTGCAGGCGATGCAGACCTGGATCTGGGTCTCACTGGCCACCGGCTCTCAAGCTGGCAGCAGCCTCACCCCTGCCAACCTCCCCTCCCCCTCCCCACAGCAAGAAGCTAGGGCTCCACCTGGGTGGGGGTCCAGGGGACCGGAAGGGGGACTTACCCGATCTCCAGGTGGCCCAGGGGGCCCCTCGGCCTTGCCATCCTCGCCCTGCTCCCCCTGTGGACACAACGGGCTTTAAGACACACTTCCCGCTCCTGGTGAATTTGGGGAGTTCTAGATACTCGACACAGCGTGGAAAGGGCCTTCGTCAGAGATGAAGTCCAGCCTACTTAAGGTTACAGATGGGGAGACTGAGGCCAGAGAGGGAAAGGCAGACCTGGGCGTGCAACCAGGATCGTGGAACACAGCATAGTGCTCTTTACTGTCTGCCCCGCTGGGCACCCCGAGCAGGAGCCCTCAGGCTGTAAGACCCAGGTAGCTCGGAGCAGAGACCTGGGTCATGCCCAGCTTTGCACAGGACCAGCTGCTCAGACCCTCAACAGGTCCCTTCCCATCTCGGAGTTCTTCGTCTCAGCTGGGGAATGGGGGCGAGGTAGGGTGAAGGGACAATGGTGATACCGAGGAGTTCCAGGAAATGACACGAGAAGGCCCCGTGTGGTGCTCCTCAGGGAGTGACAATAGTTCCAACAGCTGGCAGCCAAGGGCACTGCCACCGGCCAGACACAGACACTGGCTGCATACTTCCAACAACCCTATGCAGCAGGTGATATACCATTCTTCCCACTTTACAGCTGAGGACACTGAAGCACAGAGAGGCGGTGTGGGCTGCTCCACTGTTCAGCCCCGAATAAGAATCCCTTTCTCCGGCCTTTGCAGGAATGAAGTGGCCAGAAAACCCCAGAGCAGGCCGGGGGCTGCCCCACGTTGCACTCGGCCGTGGGCCAATTTGGAGGTCTTGTCCATCAGACAGATTCCTATCTGCAGACAGCACAGGGAAGCCTTGCAGTGCTGCTCTGAGGACCCCGTGAGGGAAGCTCAGGACTGCCCACACAGTAGGGCCTCAGATGGCCGGGAAACTGGGTGTTGCTGACAATAACAGCAGGGGCGATGTGTGGCACGGATTCAGTCGGATTGGAGAGATTGGGTTTCGAGGCCGTGGGGCCCTGGCAGGCCGCCCTGGGCCCTGGTCCACCCTCAAGACAGGAGGCTGGATGCCATGTGCTGGCTACAGGGAAGGTGTAAGCAGAACAGCGAGCGGCAGAACCTCGGGGCTCAGAATGTTCCAGCCCCAGACAACCGGTGCCACTCCCGTGGGGGTGCGTGCTGGGCAGGAGGCTCCAGCCAGGGCACCCCGGGCCCTCTTGATGTTGGCCGGGACTGAAGGGGAAGCCTGGGAGGCAGGAGAAGGAGCTGCCCCTGCAGCTGGAGCCTGTCCCCGGCCCAAATCAGTCCTGAGGGCTGGCAGCTGCAGTCCTTTGGCCCAGGGCCTCTGTGGCTCCTGTGGGCAGAGACTGAAGGCGGGAGGGACTTGGCCCGAGGCTTAGAACCAGCTGTACCCAAGGGGGTGGCCCAGGGAGTGGGGATTCCCTCTCTTCCCTGACCTCTCTCTGTGGCTTTTTGTCCCTAGTCTCAGTCCCACCGTGGAGGGAAGCAGCCGGACTGGGGCGCAGGGTCTACCTAGCACATTCTGTGTGCCCGACACTTTGTGAAGTGCTTCATAGATTCCATTCAGCACTCCTACACTGCTGTGACTACAGGCCCATTTTATAGAGGGGGAGCCTGAGGCCCAGGGAAAGAAGGGTCCTAGTCAAAGCCACACAGAAATCAAGGAGTGGTCTGACCCCAAAGCCAACTGTCCCGATCTCCTCCGCTCCCCACCTGCCCCCCGCCCCGCCTTACATTGTGGCTCTAGATCGGGGATGCGTTTTTAGCACCAGGAAGCTGGTGAAGCCCCCGTCTCCTTGTTCCCAGAGTCTCATCCCTAATCCCTCCAGACACCACCTCTGTAGACACATGCCCCACAGGGAATTCAAGAGTTGAACGACATATCAGCTCATCTAAGTGCCTGCTTCCGAAAGCCAGGGATGCACAGCCTGGCGTCAGACAGTCTGCGTCCTAGTCCTGCCACCTTTCCACCGGTCCTGACCTAGTCCTTGAGCATCGTGAAGACTCAGTTTCTCCATCTGTCACGTGGGACACTGACACCTCCAGGTGGGGGTCGTGGCGGGGACCGTGGAGACATCCTGGGCAAGAGCTTTGCACACGGCCGTTGTGTTTTGGGGTCTCCCTTGTGAACCTGTTCCCACTCCTCCCAGCACCCTCCAGCTTGTGCGTGGCTCTTCACTCTAGTGCCTATTTTTACTCCTGAGCCCTTTAGGGCATCATTCTGCAGCCCCTAGCTCAGGGCCGAGAACACACCACATAATCATTTGAAATCCCTAAGTCCCTGTTAGATAGCCAAATGAATGAGAGAACTCATACAATACCTTATACATAAGAAAGTGCCTCTGGCTGCCATCTATGTGATGTCCTGCTTCGCCTCGCATTCCCGAGCTACCCACCCGCTTAACCGATGAGGCCGTCAAGGTTCAGGGAACCCTGGGGCCCCACCCAAGGCCCCGGCAGGCTCAGGGCGGATTGAGGGTTAGGATCCCATTCTCGGCAGCCACAGGAACTGGGTCTGGGGCTGAAGGTGGCTCAGAGGGAGCCTCTTGTTTCAGGGGCCGTCTCAACCCCTCCTGTGCCAGCCGTGGCAGACCGTGAGGGCCGAGGAGGGACACTTCCTGCGGCTTCCTGTGGCATGTTGGAGCCCACTGATTGCAGATCTCTTCTCCAAGCAGGAGGAAGGGGCCAGCTGGACAGCAAGCCAGGCCAGGGTGATTCACCAGGCAGCGGGATGTAGTTAGTGGGTAGCTGACTCGGCGAAAGAAAGGAGGGCTGGAGAGACAGGGGGGCAAGGAGACAGCGGCAGGCCGCCTGCTAAGAGGCATTCCAGCTGAGCCATCAGGGGAGGAGGGAGGCAAGAGCGGGGGACTCGGAGCTCAAAGGCCCGGGCCCGGGGCCATCTTGGTGCTGCCTTGGAATGTGACCTGGGACCAAGGCCTTGGCCCTCTGGCCCCATGTCCCCACCTGCACGGTGTGGCAGGGCAGAGCCATCAGCAAGCTTTCTTCTACCTATTCCTGTCTTCTACCGAGGCTGGAGCCAAGGAGTGGGAAACAGACATGCCCTCCCTCTGCCTCAGTGCCTCCTTCCTGGCTGTGAAAGGCTGGCTTTGCTCTCCGTCCTAAGCCCTCTGCTGGCTCTCACCGGGTGATCTCGTTCCTAAGCAAGGCTTCAATCTTCACGCTCGCACAGATGATGGGATTGCAGTTCTGGTTGGTACCTGACTGGTGTCCGTTTCCCCTGCTTGACCGGAAGCCCCGGGGAAGGCAGGAGCTGTGTCTGGTTTTGTTCTGGGGCTGGGCACAGACCTGATACCCGGTACATCTGGGCTGAATGCAGGTCTAACGGCTCCCGGCCAGCCGTGGTACGAGCAGGGCTGAGCCGACCGTGAACCTCCGCGTGACCCCAACCACAGTGTCCCAGGGACTTACTAGAGGGAGCACCTGCTTCCCAGGGCTGAGCACCCACCTTTTCGCCCTTTGGCCCAGGAGGTCCGAGGGGGCCCATGACGCCTTTGTGTCCCTGAAGGAAACAAGATGACAAGAGGTGAGAGCGCATGGGCGAGTGAGGACTTGAGAGGCACAGTGATGAAGGACAGGAACTCGGAAGTGAAGAATCTGGGCTGTAAGTTTGGGTCCCGGCTCTGCCCCACCTCGCTGTGTGATTCGGAGCAAGCCCTGTGCCTCTCTGGGGCCTGGCCTCCCAGAGAAGCCATGTCGGCCCCCGGCACACCTCTAAGAGGGGTGCCAGCGCAGATGCAGATCTGGGTTAAGACCCTTCCCTTCCGCAGACAGCAGGTGTGACGCCCAGACAGGGAGCAAACGTGGCACCCGCCATGGGAAGGAAGGACTCAGTGAAGGCACTCGGAGGGGGACGGTGCTTCTGGCTGCCCACCCCTGCCCAGCCCACCAGCGGCCTCTGACCCCCACGCTGCTCTGTGGGCACAGGGACCTTCAGTGGCCCGAGGGCCACCCGCAGCAGGGAGGTGGTAGGGGCTGAGGCCGAGGCACTCCTGGGTCCCTGCCTGCAGGACAGAATTCCAGAAGGGGGTAGGTGAGATTTTCTTACATCATAACCAGCCAGTCCCGGTTCTCCTTGGGCCCCCATCCGTCCCGGAGCACCCTACGAGAGGTTACAGTTAAACCAATCATATTAAAGACAAAGATGATAAATATTCCAAACTCAGCCCTTCCTGATAACTACATTTCATTATTACCTACGCTCTCACGTATTTCCGCCCACGGAGTCTGTGCAGTGGACAACACACAGTCCTGCATAGCTCCTCCCACGTGCCCATTCAGTGACATCATGGTGGCAGCATGCAATCAGCCAGGGTGGGAGCATTTGCACCGTGGACACTTTAAGTGTCACAAAACGGCTCAGCCGTTGATCAGTGCACACTGGCAGCTCCGAGATGCCGTCACCTGTCTGCCTCCCCCCTGCTTTCCCCCTCTATACCTGCCAGAGCCCCGGGGGCCCTCCTTCAGGGCAGGCCAGCGATAGACCGGGACACCCTCATAGTCCCCCAGGGATTCGTAGCACCTTCACCCTGATCCTCATGGAACTATTTCCAGTGGGAAAACTCCTTCCTAAAAAACACTCACGAGGGGCTGGTCCCCTCTCCCTCTCCTAAAATGGGGCTTGTTAATCTGAGTCTGTGAAGGACTTCAGAAGACCCACCACCCCCTCAAACTGAAAGAGACACTTGGTGCTGTGGGTACTTTTGCAGGGAGAGAGGCTGCGGGTTCTGCAGGTTCCCAAAGGGATCCATGATTCAAAAGAAGCGGCCAGGACAAGGGGTCGAGCTGGCGATACCTCTCTTTCTGCCCTTGGCCCCCCTCTGCTCCGTGCCTCAGCCCACCCCACCCCACCCAGAGGGTTCTCACCGTTGGTCCCAGGCTGCCCCGGGACCCTTTAGGGCCTGGGGTGCCAGGGGGTCCGGGGTCTCCAGGGACGCCCATCTCACCCAGCTGTCCTTGGTAGCCCTTGGCACCCTGCAGTGGAAGGAGAGACAGGCTGTCACCAGGCCCCATAGGGAGGTGGAGAGAGACGAGAGAGATGTGGGGCAGGGTGAGGGGAGGAGGGACTGGGGAGGTCACGGCCCCAGGAAGCATGGCATGCCACCTTGGCTCCTGTCCGGCCCTTCTCGCCTTGCCTCCCTGGTTTTCCTTCAGGACCCTGAGGGGAGAAGGAGGGAAAGAAAAGGGTGAGAAATACGGAAGATTAGCGCACTATCTCTGAGGGCAGCCTGCTGGGTTCAAAACTCACCCGTGCTCAATGCCCCTGTGACCTTGAGTGTGACCTAACTTCCCGTGATGGGAGGCTTTGTCTGCAAAGTGGGGACAGGGGTCCTATGTGCCTCAGAGAGCTGAGAATTCAACCTGCTCTCACTCACCAGGTGCGTGGCCCATATAAGCGCGGGATAAATCCTCATTTCATGGCGGCTGCTAGGCGCCCATGCTGTCCCAACGGGAACAGCTCTCTGCACTCCCTTTGCCACGCACTGTTCCAGCCTCCCAGCCACGCTGAGTCTTGGGCCCGCTCAAGGCCTCCTCCCACCTATGGTGACCTCTGGGCTTCCAGGAGGTGAAGGGACTTGCCCAGAACCCTGATTCAACTGTCGATCTGTCTGAGTTCACATCCAGGGCTCAGGGTACCCATTGATGACACGAGGCATCTCATCTCTAAGATGCTGCGGTTCACTTCTGACAATCCCTGGGGCCGTGTCCCACTGACAGGGTCTCCCTCCCTTGGGGGCTGGAGTTGGAGGGGATCGTCACAGTGGGGCATTGTGCGGGGAAGGTCAGCTGCCTTCCCCTGCTCTCCCACTGGGGTACCCAGGCCACTCCCTCCAACAGCCCGCTATGCCCCCTCCCCCACAGGGCATCCCATAATGCAGCTCTGCCTCGCCCTGCCCTGGTCAGGGCCACACATTTCAGCAGGGTGATTGAGTGCGTGTAAGTGTGCATGTGTGAATATAAGAGAGGGAGAGAAGAGAATCCCAACCCTGAGCCACACTGGTTTGGGATGTAGGGGGTGGGGCAGGCAGTGTTTCTGGTTTGGAAAGGACATCCTGACGGCCCACAGAAGACAGTTCTCTCAAGGCCCAAACCTCAAGGGGGGCTGGGAAAAAAAACACCTACGTTCTTGGCAAACACTAAAGAGCTAGTTTGATTCAATCTCTATGGCTGCATTAACAGAGGTGCTTGCTATAGGATGAGGGAGATGATGGTCCCACCTTGGAATAGGAGTAGGTACTGACTGTGATGGAGGAAGGGCAGGAAGACGGGATCTTAGAGGAACCAGGAAACACATGGGCTAACCCAGAGGGACTGGATTTCTGTCTGCAGATTTCTGCAGCTGCCCTGAGGCAGCAGCAACTGTGTTCTCTGGGGTGGTCAGTGGACAGAAGTTACAAGGAGGCTGGCTTTGATTTAGTACAAGGGAGAGATGTCTGCTCAAAAGACAAAACATGGCAAAAGTGTACTGGAGAAGATGTCCAGTCCCTAAAGGAAGTGCCGTTCAGCCCACTCTGGGGCCCTCAGGAAGGAGGGAATGGTGATCCTGGAAGGACAGACTGTCCTGTATTCTGGTGCTTAAAGCCTCATGCGACCCTGGACAACTCCCTTTCCTTCTGTGTGCCTCAGTTTCCCGACTTCTTTTTTTTTTAATGTTTATTTATTTTTTTTATTTATTTTTTTTATTTTTTTTTTTTAAATTTTTTTTCAACGTTTATTTTTCAGAGAGAGACAGAGCATGAACGGGGGAGGGGCAGAGAGAGAGGGAGACACAGAATCGGAAACAGGCTCCAGGCTCTGAGCCATCAGCCCAGAGCCTGACGCGGGGCTCAAACTCACAGACCGCGAGATCGTGACCTGGCTGAAGTCGGACGCTTAACCGACTGCGCCACCCAGGCGCCCCCCTAATGTTTATTTATTTTTGAGAGAGAGACAGAGCATGAGCGGGGTATGGGCAGAGAGAGAGAGGGAGACACAGAATCCAAAGCAGGTTCTAGGCTCTGAGCTGTCAGCACAGAGCCCGATGCGGGGCTCGAACTCACGGACCCGGAGATCATGACCTGAGCCGAAGTCGGACCCTTAACTGACTAGGCCGCCCAGACGTCCCTCAGTTTCCCCACTTCTAATATAAAGGTCTTGAACTAGCTTTTGCACTGTCTACTCTGGTGGCCCCTTGCCACACAGGGCTACTGAACACTTGAAATGTGGCTACCAGGACAGAGGAACCAAATTCTTAATTCAATTTAATTTTAATTGATTTAAAATTAAAGTTGACCATTCAGTTATTATAAAACTTGTAGGTATGTTTGGAATCACTTGGGGATATGAATCTACATTTTCAGCTGTATAGTTCATGGAATCTAAATACAGCTCAAGTATTTCTAATGAAAATCCAGCATCCTAACTGAGATGTGCTGTAAGAGTAAATTACACATCAGATTTCGTAGCTTTAGTACAAAAAAAAAGAATGCAAAATGCCTTACTAATGATTTTTATATTGATTATATGTTGCAAATGTTACCATTTTAGATATATCGAGCTCAATAAAATAGACTATTAAAATTTATTTCACCCACTTCTTTTTACATTTTTAAAATGTGAGTTCTAAAAAATTTTAAATTACACATGTAGCTTGTCTTCTGTTTCTGCCGGACGGCACTGTGTTAGCAACGTCAAGGTCTTTTGCTCCTCCAAAAATAAAATAGTAACAACCATCATGGCTTCAACCAGAGGCCAGGCGCTGTGTCCATATTCCGCATCATACCTCATCCAATTCTGGCCACAGGGTTGGGAGGAAGGGATTCTTTGTTCCATTTGAGAGCCAAAGGAATGGGCTCAGTGACATGAAGGTGTTTTCCACAGGCCACCTAGCCAGGTTGGAATGGAACACGGATCTTCAGTGTCTGGGGCACCGCTGTCCCAGGATGGTCATATTTGGGAAATTGTGAAATCATGGTACAGGGGCTGGTGGAATTTGTCAGCACACTGAGGTGATTGCTTTGGCTGATCTCTTGTCAGGAGGAGAAATGAGTCAGCACTGAAGAATTCAGCACAGGGCCAGGATGCCAGGAGTCTCCCCCAGGACAGGGCGGCCGGCCACTTGTTCTGACGGGCCCTCTCCAGCTGGGAGCATCCCTCAGGGTGTGGGAAATCCTGAGTAAGGGCTGGAGCAGCCAGTGGGGTGAGGCTGTGGGGCCAGAATGAAGACTTTTGCTGGGCCCCCATCCATGTAGATATATTTCTGGAAAGGCTCTGATGGCTCATAAAATTCTATTTTTAAATACTCCACTGTTTCCTGGCCAGAGTGGGAGATACTTGTCCCGCAGCCCTGATGCCAAAGAGACTCAAATACAAGCCTCTCACCACCTCCGTCACCCAGCACGCACTCAGTCTGGCCCCAGTGAACCTCTCTCCAGCTCCCGTATATGAAAATTGGTAGAGACAGCAAAATATGGACACGAACGCTGCTACCACCACCAGCACCACCACTGTCTGTCCCCGTCACTGTGGCCACTGTCACCACCACTGCCACTGCTGCCACTGCCATCACCATCACCAAACGCCACCATCATCACCACCTCCACCATCACCATCACCACCATCATAACCATCACCACCATCACCATCATCACCATCTCCACCATCATCACCACCATCACCACCATTATCACTTCCACCATCACCATCATCATTACTACCATCACCATCACCACCATCATAACCACCACCACCATCATAACCATCACCACCATCACCATCATCACCACCTCCACCATCATCCTCACCATCACCACCATCATTGTCACCATCATCCTCACCATCATCACCATCCTCACCATCTCCACCATTATCATTACCATTATCCTAACCATCTCCACCACCACCACCATCATCACCATCACCATCTCCACCATCATCATCACCATCACCACCATCATCCTCACCATCATCACCATCTCCACCATCATCACCACCATCACCACCATCACCACCATCACCACCTCCACCATCACCATCATCACCACCATCATCCTTACCATCATCACCATCCTCACCATCTTCACCATCATCACCATCTCCACCATCATCATCACTACCATCATCCTAACCATCTCCATCATCTCCACCATCATCATCATTTCCACTACCATCACCAATCTCTACCACCATCACCACCGCCATCATCATCACCATCTCCCTCATCATCACCATCTCCACCATCATCACTATCACCATCATCCTAACCATCTACACCACCACCACCACCATCATCACTGTCACCATCTCCACCATCATCATGTCCACTACCATCACCACAATCTCTACCACCATCACCACCGCCATCATCATCACCATCTCCGCCATCATCACCATCACCACCATCACCAATACCATCACCACTGTGACCATCATCAACACCTGCACCCAACCATCAATATACTACCACTATCATGACCACAACCAGCAGCTTCCAATCATTTCCTCTTCCAAATTCTTAAAGATGATATTTATTTTCGGGCACATAATATAAAACACTTTCTTTTCCAAAGTTTCATTGACTCTTTAAATAAGAAGGCCAAGGCTCGTAGAGAGGCAGCAGTGATCTGCCTAAGGTCACCCAGATAGCAGGTGCTCGAGCCAGAACTTAACCTTTGGACTCTAGACCCAGGGATATTTCTGCCACATGTCGCTGCCCATCCCACAACCACGATACTCAGAAGTTTGCTAAGAAAGAGCCTCTGGAATGTTGGAGCCTGAAGTGATCTCAGCACGCATTCCTTCCAAATCCATACCAAGCACGTGACCCAGAGAGGGTGATGGCAAGTGAAGAGTCACACAGCAAGCTCCTAGTGGAGAATCTTGGCTGATGCCCCTCCTGCTGAATCCTCCCTGCTAAATCCAGTGTGGCTGAATGTGGGACAAGGCCCGCAGGGCCGGACTTGTGGAGGGTATGGAAGCCAGACTGAAGAGTGTGAGGTGCCAGTCTGAGGGCTGGCCATGGGAGGGCTAGGCGAGGGAGGGACATGGTCAGCTTGGTTCTCTGGGAAGCTCCCAGGTGGAGGAAGGATACAGGGGAAGGCCTTCAAGGGACTGCTATCAAAAGGCCTCCCCTCCTGTCCAACTGCCTGAGCAGGCTCGAGTCGTGTCCCCCCCAGATGCCCCAAGTGCTGGCATGCAGTCACACATACTCACCCGGACGCCAGTGATGCCAGGGGGCCCGGGGGGCCCATCCTCACCCTTCAGTCCCTCCTGACCCTTGTCACCACGTTCACCATCAGGCCCGGGGTCACCCCTGTCCCCCTAGGTTAAAGGGGAATGGGGAGGGGAGAGAGAGAGACAGAAGATATTAGTCACTAAGCCCAACAGAAGCGCTAAACCTCAGGGCTCCGTTTGGATGTCCACAGCCAAGAAGCCCTTGGAGTCCCCTGATTGTTCCTGGAGCCACCAAAAGGGTCAGGTGGCATGGCCTGGCTGGCACAGGGAATACCCCTGCCATGGTGCCTGGGCCAGTGAGGAGTCAGCCCAGAGGGAACACAGAACCCTGACCACTCCCGCCCCAAGGAGTTCACAGGAAGGGGGTGGCTTTGGGAGCCTCGACTATGTCTCCCCAACAGGGACACACTGGGAGGACAAGAGTCTTAAGACGCTGAAGGACATTTTTAAAAAGGAAAACAGCTCACCCAATCCTGACCCTCAGAACTAGCTCCATTTTTCTGAGTTGCATTTTCAGCACTTGCTTACACGAAAACAGTTTACAGTAACAATAATAAGGAACAGGTCACAGTTTCCATTGTTAGTCCTGGGCTCGGACTGTTGGGACAGCTGTAGCAAAGCCATGAGGCTACTTAGCAGTCCAGTCTATGCAGCTTTAAAGGCATAACCCAACTGCACTGCACGGTTCCATCTCCTTTGTTTTGTGTTTTTGCTGTCTGACTCTACCGTGAGCACCATCTCCCATCGCTGACTGCTCGGCCCTCACTCTCGCCAGCTGCAGAGCACGGCCTGCGTCCAGGGGACGACAGTTAGCACTCGCACGGCACTTGCCCAGGATCTGTGCCAGGCCAGGGCCCCGTGGGCAGAGCAGGTGTGAGGGGTGCAGCACGGGCCGTGGCCACAGAGGAACAGGGTGGTGCCTGTCAGAAGGCCACCCCCATCACGGCTGGCAGGCCCGGTGGGGGCTCGTGGCCAGTCTGCAAGGGGCTGAGCTGGGACTGTGCAGAGAGACCGTGGGAAAGGGTATGAAGTTACGGACAGGAGGGTGGGGGAGCAGGCTGGGAGAAGGGGAGCATGTCTTGGCCAGCTCTGCTCTCCAGCACCACACTTCGCAGGGAACACTGATAAACTGGTGTGGGTCCGGGAGAAAGATCAGGGTGCAGAGGGCATGAAGCCAGAGACTGGGAACAGGTCTGCTGAGAGCGTATCCTTCAGGTTGGACCTACTGGGGTCCGGGGCCTGGGCTCTGGGCAGAGGAGGCTGGTACAGGGGCCTGTTGGGGAAATTTCTAGCCCAGCTGAGGCAGGGGGTACTTCCCAGTGGGGAGGAGTCCAGAGATGAATGGCATGGATAAGAGAGGGAGGCTCCAAGCTGAGGTGTGGGCCAGTGCAGAGCAGATCTGGGCACCAGGAGAGGGCTGGACAGGTTGGTTTCTGAGATCCCTGCCCACTGAGATTCTCAGGCTCCGAGGCAAGCCCGGCATAGAGACGGGGTGCTTCCCAGATGACTCCTGCAGACTCCAGCCCCAGGGCTCCCCTTCTGGCTTGTCATCTCTGGCCACCTGCTCTCCTAGCTCTCCGAGGCAGACAGCCTGTTCCAGGTGGCCAGGCTTGTTTACAGAGAGGGGCCTCAACCTGAGTCCTACAGGGGCTCTGGCTCCAGGGACTACCCAGACCCCCACATCCCAGGCTCCCACACAGCAGGGGTGGTGTCCTGGTGGACCCCCTACAGAATGGGTCTGGGGGGTCCTGGAGAATCCTAGAGTCCTAGGACATCCACCAATGCTCAGAAGAGCCTTACAAGATGTCTAACTCAACCTTCTTGATTTACACATGGGGAAACTGAGGCCCAGAGAGAGGAGACTTCCCATTAGCACATGTGAGTCAGTGGCAGAGCACGGGTGAGACCCTAGGGTTCTGGTTCTTTCCAATTCCAAGGTTCTCTGCGCAGTGGACAATACTTCCCTCCCCCCTGAGGTTATGTTGCTTAAGTTCAAATCTTGCTGCTACCTCTCAACAGCGGTGTGGCAGGGGCAAGTTTCCTCATTTGTTAATTTTTTTTTAACGTTTATTCATTTTTGATAGAGAGAGACATAGTGCGAGCAGGGGAGGGCCAGAGAGAGAGGGAGACACAGAATCGGAAGCAGGCTCCAGGCTCCCAGCTGTCGGCCCAGAGCCTCATGCGGGGTTTGAACCCACGAACCGTGAGATCATGACCCAGTCTGAATTTGGACGCTCAACCGGCTGAGCCACCCAGGCGCCCCAAGTTTCCTCACTTGTAAAATAAGCAACAAAGGGTCACTATGAGGATTGGAAGAGCTAATCCACGTGAGTAGCTTAGCAAGGTGTCTGGTGCGTGCATGCTGGATAAAGGTTAGCTCTACTAGGAGGCATCACCACCACCATCTGCTGGTCAGCAAACTCAAAAGAGATAATCAGCGTAAAAGCGCTCTATATAAACTATTGAGTGCTGTGTGTGTCCGAGAGGTTAGTTTCACCACGAAGGTGATTCTTAGACAAACACCATAAAGACACCAGATGGTCTCCTGGGATTCGTGTGAGGACCAGGGAAGATACTGTGCATCTGAGCAACTACTCGGGCCCAAGGTCTACGGTAGAACTGGCTTTGAAAGGGAGTGAAAGAGGAAGAAGCCAGGACCAGGAGCCGAGATAAGAGCAGAAAAGACTGTGTGAGGCACCCACCCCTCCAAGCCCCCACTGTCCTCCCACCTCAGCAAGATCCCAAGGAGAAGAAAGGTGGCTGTCCAGAAGTGGGAGAGGCCCTCGCATTGTGCCTCAGTTTCCTCATCTGTCAACTGGGTGGGTGACGAATCTAGCCCCCAGGGTACCTGGGAGGACTGAATGGGTTCACTCATGTAAAGGCGTCAAGGCAGTTGGTGCAAGCGCATGGTGAGTACACAGAGCATCTCAGCCAGAATGTTCCTCAGTGTCCCCGCAGTTCAAGCGGACATTTGGCAAAGGGTGTGGAGGGGCTCTCAGGTGGCTCCGGGTCTCCCCGGCCAGGACCTGGCTGTATCCTAGGATGCAGCCTCGTTGGAGAGGAGAGAAGGCTGCCGGATGGCAGACAGGGGGCGCTCTCAGCCTTGCAAGAAAAACCAGAGGCAGAAGCAGAGCCAGCCAGGGGCCACATCATCGTCATCGAGGTTTCCTGGTAGATGGGGAGGCCCGGGACCCAGGGCAATTACGGGGACAGGGCAGTGGGAGTGGAGGTCTGGAGATGGGCTGCTTATGCGAGGTCACATGAGAGTAAATGGCTGACAAAGGGCAGCCTGGGATGTAGCACTTGGGACCCTGGGCTGGGGAGCTGAGTCACAGTGTGACAGATCAGCCCTGGGAAAAGCCCACCTCCTATGCCAGGGCAGGGCCAGGGCTGGCAGCCAGGGACAGGCCTGGGCTAGAGGTGGCGCTGGTAAGTCAGAGAGTGGTGCCAGCCTGCCCCCGGGGTTCAGGGGAGCCCTGGCACCTCCTGAAAGTGCCAGCCTCTGTGGCTGACAGAGGAATCTCCGGGATGCAGCGGGGCAGAGTTAGGCCTATACGCTTTAGTGCCAGTGAACCCTGGGTTTGAGTTTTGGATTCTCCACTCAGCCACAGACTCTGGATGAGTGTGCCTCTGCCTCCTTCTGAGCCTCAGTCTCTTCATCTTTAGATTGGGCGCATGGTGCAAAGAGGTAGCTGAGGCTTGGGTCTTGGCTGTGCGTCCTTGGGCAAGTTGCTTAACCTCTCTGACCCTCAGTTTCCTCATCTAAAGACAGAACTGATCCCGGACCATTAACTGAGGTGTGACACGACACGAAGGGCTTAGTATAGTACCTGATACATATGTGACTAGTCTGCCATAAATAGTGGCTTACAGGTCATGGGTGGCGATTCTGATTTTCCTGATCTTTTAGGATGTTTGGAAGATCCCAGATATCAAAGCTGCTGGCCCTGGGCCGGGCACGGAGCAGGTGCTCAGGTACTACCCTTAACCAAGAGAAGCTGTTGTTTTGAGGAGAAGGGCAGCAGCGAGCAGCGGAAGGTGGGGAGGGTTCCTAGGCCCCCGTCCAAGCGGGGCAGGAGGCTGCCGCGGTGCTGGACAGCGCTGCCTTCAATAGGAGCCAGAGGTCTGCTCTCAGAGCTTTATGGGAACACAGTGCTTCTGAGAGAAAACTTAGGTCTGGGATGGGAGGGTAGTGGGGGCAGAGGTAGAAGGCACTTCCAGAACACCTCCCCCCTCCCCAGACCCTACAGCAGAAGGACACTTACCTTCAGCCCATCGGGCCCTGCAGGGCCACCGTCACCCTCAAGGCCCGGCTCTCCCTGCAAAGGGTGGTGGGGAAAGATGAGGAGACATTACTGGGGAGGGGGCCCCATGTGCTTTTACTTCCTCTCCCTCCCTGGGGCAGGACCCCAACCCTGTCTCCGGGCAGTAGGGCCCTGGCATGCCTGGCACAGAGCAGGTGCCCGGTAAACGGTGGCTGAATCAGTGAGCGAGCAGGGGGGTTGAGGCACCCTCTTCAGAAAGGAGGAGCAGCCCCCAAGCCACGGCCTGCTCTATCTGCAGGGTTGGTCAGGTGGGGGCGACAGGAGATCCTGAGTTGCAGTGTCCAAGTTGGCTGGCCGGACTGGGAGGCGGTGCTTGCCCAGGGCTTCGAGAAAGGCTTCGATGCCACACGGACCTCAGTCCCCCAACTAGGCTTCCCATTCACCGCCAGCGTGACCACGAGCAAACTACCTAGCCCCCCATGGGCACCTGTCTTCTCCCCTGAAAATTGGGCTGATACCCCTTCCTTTAAGGGCTCCTGTAAGGCACAGTATAAGCACCCCACAGACGGCAGCCACTAGGTACGTTATTTCTGGAACTGGAGCGAGCTCTCATGGAACTCCTCGGTGGAATCCCATTTCTCAGATGAGGACAGCGAGGCCAAACTTAAGACTTTTTTTCTTTTTTTCTTTTTGCCAGCAAGTCTGGGAAGGATACCAAGCCCCGGAATCCCCATCTGGCCCTCGGGTAGATTCTCTGCTTGCAGTCCCAGCTCCAGAGATGCCCCTGGACTTTTCAGTTCTCCAAACGGCCGTCACAGGGTCTCTCTTTGCTTTCAGAGCTCATAGCCGTTCAGCACCTTCTGAGGAGCCTCAGAAGTCGTCAGATGCAGGGACGGCAAAGGCGTGACAGGAGCACAGACTAATGGATTCACCAGGATGTGGCCCCATGAGGACAAGGCCTCCGGTCACTCACTGCTCTGTTCCCAGTGCTCTGAGAGATGTGCCTGGCACGCAGTGGGCCTCAAGTAAGTGCTCGTCATTCTCTTCCCTACTGCGCCTACGTGGAGCCTCGGGATCCTTCTCAACATGGCACTCCCAGAAAACTGCACTGATCAGTCTTCATTGACACACAAGTGCTGCCATCTCACGGCTTCAGGCTCCACACTCATCGTCTCTCGCCCCGAGGTCTTTCTCGCTCTTTCTATGTCCTAACTCAATTTGTGGAGCCTCTGTTAACGCAGGGCAGGGGGGAGCAAGAGGCAATGGAAAAACGGGAAAGGTGAGAAATGAGGGGGGGCGTGGGCTGGGCCTGGTGTCCCCACGAACTGAGGCCCACACTAACTCCCCCTCCCTGCCAGACTCCACATTCTGCAGCCATCAGGTGCTAGAGGATGCCTGCTTTGTACCCCTCCCGGTACCCCAGGCCACATTCAGGCAGAGACCTTGTAAACTGGGCACAGAGCATAGAGAGGTAGACAGAGAGGCATCCCAATGCTTCACAGAGAAAGAAAAGCTTTGTGGGTTTCTTCCAGAAACGGGGAAGATCACCTTCCATGGAACAGTTTTCAGGGATGAAAAACAGGTGTTTTTCAGTAAAAGTGCTTGCAGGTGAGTAAGTTTGGGGGCCCTGGATGAATCCAAAAGGAACCAGTTTCTTGGCTGCAGGCCTTCTCAGAGCCTTGAAAATGCTACTGCTGATACGTAAGAGGGAACACGGAGCATGCAGTGAGTCTCAGATGCTTTGACCGCTTTGACCACTTTGACCACAGAACCCTTTTCTTCGAAGAGTGCCTCTACAGGGTGGAAATGGTGGCCCACCAAGAGAGATAGCTGGGATGAGGCTGAAGGGATTCAGGGTCTCCTTCTCCCTGAGGCTCGGGGAGGTTGAGTGAAGCCCTTCCCCCCACCCAAGCGCCCCTCAGGTGGCTTTCCAGGGAGAATGAATTTGCTTCGACTTACCCGCTGCCCAATGAGGCCCTGTTCCCCAGGGGTGCCCAGAGGCCCAAGGTCACCCTAGGAGAAGGCAAACACAAGTCCATGGGGGTGGGTGGGGCCAGTCCCAGCCCTGACTTCACCCTCCAGTTCTCACCAGCTCGGATTTGGGTGGGGAGCTGGGGAAGCACCTTCTTCCAAGGACCAAAGCGAAATTGTAAAATGCCAACCAGAACCTCCGCTCCACGGTCCCCCTGGCCACGTCAGGACAGCCACGGCCACCACCACCATCGGGCTCACGTGGACACGGCACTGTTCTAAATGCCTTTTTATTTCCCATGTGATCCCTCACCGCGACCCTGCCTGGAAAAGACCCTGTCTTCTTTTCTAGAGGAAGACACTGCAGACCGTGGGGTGACAGAACTAGCCCGAGCCCATGAGGCTAATAAGTGACAGATTCAGGATCCAAACCTGGGTAGTTAGGCTCCAGGGAGGATCGGATGCAGGGACGGTAACTCTGTGGCTGCCCACCTTCTTTGCTCCCCTGAGAGCCTTGGAGAGAAACCCAAAGGAGGAAGAGGCCCTACATGAGCCAGAATAATGTCCCCCGCCCCCCAGAAGATGACCGTGTGGGGATGTGCGCACTAGTCTCCCTCCGTGCTGATGCCCGAAGGGCCCAAGGAGGAGGGGCTCTGAGCCCCCAGCCCTGCCCCCACCAGAAGGATCCCATTTCTGTCTGTTTTATATATGGGGTGGTTTTCTGCATTGTTCGCGCAAAGGATTCTAGAACTAAGTCAACAACCAAAGTCCCAACCCTGGTCCAACTCCCTCCGAATGGCAGGGAGGCTCAGGCACGGACAGGGAAGGGGTGTCCGCCTCTAGTCCCACAGACCCTCGCGGGCTCCCCCAGGCCCTGCCTAACAAGGCCCTCAGGCTGTCAGCATCACTCATCAGCCCCGGGGCCTGCGTAGGGAGCTGCATCCTCTCCCACAGCAGAGAGGGGAGAGGGCCCTCCCCAGAGCCCAGGTATCAATGGGCGCCTGTTTCCCGGCAGGTAATGAGGGGCACGGGTGCTGAGATACAGATAGTATCGTGGGAGGCCAGGAGGTGCGGCTGCCCCAGCGTGGGGCAGGTGCCAGAGAAAACACCACCGGGCAGGGGGCAGGGGGCAGGGGCAGGGGCTCCCGGCCAGCTGGGCCCTCCACTGTGGCCATAGCCAGGACCCGCTCCCTGGCCAGGAGCACAGAGAACTCATTATCCCGGCACAAGAAAGGCCCGTTTCTCTTCCGTGGGGAGGACGTGGCCGCCAGCTGGGCGCTGGTTTCAACAAGTCACTTTTCTCTTTCATCCTGCCTTACCTTCATCCCGGCTTCCCCAGGAAGGCCCGGCTCTCCTACTGCACCGGGAGGCCCCTGCAAAAAAATGCCATTGGTCCCTCCTACAGCAAGGGCTGGCCTCTGATTGTAAGGGAGGAGATAACTTAAGCAGGCCCAGAGAGGGCAAGGAACGTGCCTGAGGTCACGCAGCATGAGTTGGGACACAGAGTTGGGAGCAGGCTGCAGCCTTCTCGGAGCTGGGAGCTGGGATCATAGCGAGGGTGGTGGTTGGGCCCAGGGTGCTGAGCCTCGGGGCTCCCCTGAGGCTGCTGGAGCCCTCTCCTTCCCCACGAGTGTGGTTTACCACATTAGGAGCCCCTTGGCAAGCACAGGGAGGAAAATTTCAGGATTCACATAACAACAGGGGAAGAAGCCAATAAAGGCTGTGTTCAGGGCTGACTGATCCCAGTCCTTCCCTCCAAAGCTGGGCCGGGATGACTAAGGTGGGGAGGGGTCTGAGTTACCATCATGGGCATGGCCACCGCCCCTGCATAACCCATTGCCGTGGTTCAGTTTTCTCTGGATAAGGCAGAGGTGTCTGAGGCCCCATGGGAGCCCCCTGCTGCATGGCCTCAAGAGGGCTCTCTCTGCAGTCAAACCTCAGTGCCGAGGTGAAGTCCCAGCAGGGGTGGGGTGCGACATTGTTGTTTTCCCCGGTGCCACAGAAGAGGCACTGCCAACCCCCGTGAGGGCCCCGGGACCCCTGCAGGCCAGGCACACAGCAGTCCCTGGGACAGGGAGCCCAGCCCCTCCCCTTATGCCTAAGGCGGATCTGCCCTTCCTGCCAGGGTGTCTAACCTTCACTTTCTGTGGGACACAGGACATGACCATCTCCCTCCCAGGCCAGGCCGGGGACCCCCTGAGGAGAAGGGCTTCGAGGGGCTAATGTCTCCCCAGCAACGTCCTGGGACAAACAAGGGGCCCTGAGCACTCACCTGAGGTCCCATCTCTCCAGGAGGGCCAAGTGGTCCCTGGGGTCCCTGAGGGCCCTGGAAGACAGACAGACACACAACAGTTTCGAGACGGCAGCCTGGGCCCTCTGGAGGGGCGGATGAGGGAGAGGATCCATAGAATCTGGGACTCTGCGGCCCACGCCCCCCATAGCCTGTGTCTGCAGCTCCCCACTCCCCATTGGTCTCCTGCCACCCCTCTATCACCTGCACTCTCTCCTGTTCCTCCCCCTCAAATTCAGAGGGCCCTCCCCTACTCAGAAACCTTCCAGCTCTCCAAGCAGAATTGCTCACTCCATTCCCTCTGCCTGGACACCTCCCACCTGGGCCCCACCTCTAGAAACCCCCACCCTGCTCCTGCTCAATTCAGTGTTCAAAATGGCGTCTCTTGGGCCTCAAGATGTGGGACTGTAGCATGGCTCTGGGGGGCAGAAGCCTCCCGTGCTCCCCCTGCCCCAGGCAGGGAACCCTCCTCCTGCGCCTCTCGAGACCATCCTCTCCTGTCCCTCCCCAGCAGTACAATTCCACTGCCTCCTCGTGGGGCACCCTGACACTTGGGCTGTTCTCCAAACCCATCCTTCCAGGAAGACCTCCTAAAGGGTCACCTCGGTTTCAAATCACCCACTGTCTCCTGTGGCCCTTGGGAGCAAGAGCAAGCTCTCCCCACGGGCTTGAAGCGACCGGCCCCTGTGACCCCTGTCTCCCCGATGTCCGATATCCAGACCCTACAGTTCTATCCTTCCCCACTTGGTGACCTCAAGTCCTCTGTTCCCTCAGCTTTAGTCTGTGCTGAGCACTCTGTACACGTTACCGGTTCATTTTCACAACAGCATGGCAAGGTAAGGACAATGTATTCCCATTTCACTTGCAAGAAAACTAGGCTGGAGGACAAGAGTGCTTAGACTCAAGCCCAGAGCTCCTGAGCTCCCTGGCCAGCGCTCACTCTCTCTACCCTCCGAGGCCTGTCCCATCAGGGTAGCAGGGCCCTGGTACTGTCTCCCTCCAGCCTCCTTCTTATATGACCACATCCCACACTCCCAGAGGTGGCCCATCTGAGACCAGCCTGCCGGGAGGCAAAGAGGCAAAAGAGGGGGGCAAGAGGGCACTTACCGGTTCTCCTGGGAGGCCCTTGGTGCCCGGAGGGCCTGAGGGACCCGGGATGCCCTGCAGAGAGGGACAGAGGTGACTTAGTCCCTTCGCGGCTGTAAGGCTTCACCACGTGTGATGGTCCGACCCCTACCCTCCACCAAGTGACAGATGGGGACACTGAGTCTCAGGGGAAAGAGGCAGGCTGGAGGGTCGTCCGTGTAGAGACAGTGGGCAGCTAGAGCCTGTGGGGTTTCCACAGCAGGATGGGAATTTGGCTGACGTGGCTATAATCTCCCAGCAAAGCCCCACGGAATTTCCAGAACTGGTGTCACTTACCGGGAAGCCTCGCACTCCCGAGTGCCCTCGCTCACCGGCCGCACCCTGGAAACGCATTTGGGGTCATTAGAGGCACAGATCACAAAGCAGGGAGCGGGGAGGGGGCTGGCGGCCTTGGCCTGACGTACCTGTTGCCCAGGCTGGCCCGGTCTGCCCTGAGGTCCTGAAGGGCCCTGCCGAAAAAGAGTGTGAAGGTGGGACAGGGTGCTGGGGAGTACTCTTCGCGGACACAGGACCCACACCCCATGGCAGATGGAAGGAACCGGTGTAATCATCCACCCCTCTCTCCACCATCCAGGTGGGAAACTGAGGCCCGGTAAGGGGAGTGGCTCGCCATAGTCACCAGCTGCTCTGGAGAACCAGGGAGCCTTTGCTCCTGCTGGGAGTAGAAGCATCTCGACTCTTGGGGGCCCTAGAGGGGGCCAGGGAACCCCGGGGAAGGCGCCAGAAGGTCCCTCCTTTCCTCCTCACTCCCTCAATCCCCCGGCTCCCTCTCATTCACCGCTCTCTCTCCGTCGCCCCCCTGCTCAGACTCCAGGGCCAGGAGGAGCAGCCGTGAGCTCTCAGCCTCTCTCGGACTCCCTGCTGCCCACAGCGGCCTCATGCCAAGGAAGCTGTGAGCCTTGGTTCTGGAATTCCTGACCCAGCGTGGGAGGCATGAGCAAGGGCAGGCCACGGGGTTGGTACCTTGAGGCCCCTGGACCCCTGCTCCCCGGCTGGTCCATCTGGTCCTCGGGGGCCCTGGAATAGGAAAAAAGGACTAGCATGGTGGACAGCAGGGGTCTCCCTCGGGCCGGGAACCAGGAGGGCAGGGCTGCCCAGAGCCTTGGGCCTTTCCCGGCACCAGCCTGGGGCTCCCTTCTCCTCCCACTGCCCGCACATCCCGAGCCTGAGGCTGGCCATCCGGGTGCGGTGTGCCGAGATGGCTCCACCTGGAGGGACTCCGCTAGAGGCCCTATCATTCTGGAATAGAGCCGGTGCTGCACAAATGACCCTGTTTAAAGAGACCTCGGAGGTCAGCCAGCCAACGCATTTCATAGTTGTGGAGGCTAAGGGCAGAGCCTAGCCACGCGTGGCCCAGTCCCTCCAGTTGGGCCTTCAGGTTCGGCTGTTGCATGCACTTCCCAGGGCACATGTGAGGCAGAAGCAGGTGTGTGGTCCGCAATCCGTGGGGGCGAACCGAACCCTCAGGGAGGGTCTGAGTCTGCATGAGGCTGGGTGTCTGCAGCAGCCTCCTCCAGCCCGACGTGCAAGTCAATCCAGCCCTGCTCACGGAGGAAGAGCCGACATGTGGAGGGGGCAGGAGGGGGCAGGAACTCAGGCCGCTGTTCCCTGGAGCCCCAGACAGGAATCTTATTCCTTCGAAAGCTAGGAAACCGCCTGGGGCGGGTGGAATGTGCTCCCTGCCCCCACTGCACAGATGTGAATACTGAGGCCCAGTCAAGGGCCGTGATTTGTCTCAGGTCCCTTAGCCCATCAGCAAGTGTATCTCCTCCAGGGTTCTACCTACTGGCCCATGTGACCCCCTTACAGGAACTCCCACAGAGACACAGATGGGATCTAGAAAAGGCCCCAATAGAGAACAGTGCGGTGTTTGTCCTGCAGAGGATCAGAGAGGTCATGCTGGGGAGACAAAGAGGGTCCTGTGCAGGAGGCTGGCCCACCCCGGACTGGGAGTGTGGGGGCCAGCCACAAAAGGAGGTGAGGGAACGTGTCTGGCTGGAGGGGGGGGATGAGAGATTGAAAATAGGACAGGAAGAAAGCATTTAAAAATTGAACAAGGAAATTTGGTTTTGTTTTTTTAAACATTTTATTTTTAAGTAACTACGCCCGACATGGGGCTCAAACTCACAACCCCGAGATCAAGAGTTGTGTGCTCTACTGACTGAGCCTGTCAGGCACCCCAGAAATGTTCAATTAACAATTGAGCCAAAGAAAGCAACAATTCCTCTTATCAGCTACCTGGGGCTTCCAATGCATCATCTCCACACCAACGGCCTTAAATAGAGCCTCATGGGGGTGCCTGGGGGGCTCAGTCAGTTAAGCGTCCGACTTCAGCTCAGGTCATGATCTCACAGTTTGTGGGTTCGAGCCCCACGTCAGGCTCTGTGCTGACAGCTCAGCGCCTGGAGCCTGCTTCGGATTCGGCGCCTCCCTCTCTCACTCTGCCCCTCCCCTGTTCGTACTCTGCCTCTCTCTCAAAATTAAACATTAAAAAAACATAAATAGTGCCTCACAAACTGAATAAACCCAGGACAGGGGACGACGCCGAGCCTCAGTTATCTTGTCTCGGAAATGAGGCTGAGAATCTCTCCTTTAAGGTGGGAGATAACTCCCCCCCCCCCCCCCCCGGCCTCTCATAAGTGCTCAGGAACAGCTGGATCTGCCAGAGGAGGTGGCAGGTTCCCCGAGGACAGGGACACAGAGGAGTGGCTTGGCAGATCTGGCCTCAATCCCTTTCTTAGAGTAGGCAGCTTCGAGCACGCTACGAGAGCCAGCTGAGAGCTTTTGGAGACCCAGTACTGCACATGATTAGAGGCTGCGGTTGCTGGTTCTGGTTCTGTTGCTGGACTGCTGTGTGGCCCTGGGTAAGCCCCTTCCCCTCTCTGGGCCTCTGTCTCAGATGGACCCTATCAGGCCGTGTGTCAGGCTTTCCGCCCCTGATTCGCCCGGTGGAGATAGAGACACATTGAAGGGGGGACATCCCGAGCCACAGGAGCTGGGACAGAGGCTCAGCTGCTGGCTGGGCATCAGGGCCCTCCTGAGGGCTGGCTTCTGGCCCCTGGCCTCTGTCTCTAGCCGAGGCACAGACCTCCCTGGAAAGAGACAGCTCTGGGAGTGCAGTGGAGGCCCAGAGGTGTTGATGGCTTGGTCTGAATCACACAGCACCCTATTTGTCCTTGGAATCAAGGCCTTTCGGAGAGAACGGTTTTGAGATCTGCAATAATGGTAGTGAAACAGTGGTGGTGGCGAGGATACTCACAACTCTCATCCTCGTTTTGCAGTGAGGAAACGGCCTATGGTCACGCTGCTGGTAAGCGGAGAAGCCAGACTCTGAACCTAACTCCGCCAGAGGCCCATTTCTTTCCACCACTCCCTGTCATTGCTTCTCTGTGTGGGAGTGCGCTCCCCATCATGGGGGTGTGCAGGTCAGGACCTACAGGAGCCGTGAAGGCCCGAGCAGGATGCTGGAGAAGACAATGTCTAAATTCCCTGTTACCTGGGAGATGGCGATGCCTTGGGAGCCCCCAGGGAGCTCGGGGAGAAGCTGGTGCTGCCTGGAGGGAGGAGGGGGCCCAGCCACCCCCACCCCCACCCCGGCCCCCTAGGGCAGGGAGAAGAGCAGGATGGGCGCACACTCTAGCTCTTGCTCTGGGCCACGCTGTAGCTCATCCTGTGTCCCGAGGGCCCCCCAGTCCTGCTCGCTCCTTCTCCAAGTGAACACAGGCCAGCCAGCGCTGCTGGAGGCAGGCCTGGGTTTTCCATCAGAACCACATGTCTGTCCTCTTGTAGCCACTCTCCAGGAGGAAGCTTGCAGTCAGAGCCGAGGCTGCCCTTCGGGCAGTCCGGGACAGAAAACCTGGCCAATTACAGCTCTTGTGACAAAGGGATGGACAGCCAGGAGGGAACGAACAGGCGCCCAGCGCCTCCCGACCACTGCCCTATCGGGTGCTCACCGCGCGCAAGGCGCCTGCAAAGGGATTTAACCCCAGGGCCCTCTGGAGAGGTTAGTTCTGTTTTGTTCACCCATTTTGCAGAGGAAAGCTAGAGGCCCAGAGAGGAGTCAGTTGCCCAGGGTCAAAGAGGGAGAGCCAAGATTCAAGGAGTCTAAGCCCCATTCATGGGAACAGAGTCTAATGTCTGGCACTTGAACCTCAGAATCCTCACGACTCCCTCAAAGTGGGTGGTGGAGGGAGACTGTGGAATCCCCCAGGTAACGAACAGGGATTTTAGACATCGTCTTTTCCAGCACCCTGTCCCAGAGCAGACCCCGACCTCCACATCCCCCTGTGATGGGGAGTTCACTCCCACACTGATAAAGAGTGACTGGCGGCTGTGGGAAAAATGGGCATCCAGCTGATGTGCGTTCATACTCCGGGTCCTTACAACTTCCTCCTCATGTCACCCACCAAGGCCTGAGGTTCCAGAACTGATAACTGGGAAGGCTGGGACTTGCCCCTGTCTGACCCTGAGCCCCCGAGGCCTGTGGACCCAGACCCTGTCAGCAGTTCTACCAAGAGCCAAGGGCCTGAGGGCCCATCTCGTCCCCTCCCGCACATGGGCAGAGACGCAGGCAGGGCCTTCTACGTTCCCCATGGCACATATGGGGAAACCGAGGCTCGGAGGGTGGCCAGGTCTTGCTAAGGTCACTCGGCAAGCCAGTGGCTTTGTGGAGGCCTGTCCAGAATTGAGCTCTTCTGCAGGCACAGTATGCGTCTCTCTAGGATTCCCCCCCCCCCCCATCCTTCAGTTACCCCTCTGTGAAGTGGCCAAAGGTGGACCATGAGGCCAGGGACTCAAGGGGCTGTTCCCACAGGTTTTGCATTCCTGCCAAACCCAGCAGGGGGGAGGAGCTCATGTTCCCGATGCTTCCCTCCCAGCCCTGGAGACTTTTGATGTGGTTTGGAGCCTGGGTTTCCTCAAGCAGGAGATACATTCTTCAAGCCACTGCTGGGAAGGGGAGGTAAAGCCAGCGGGGGGAAGCTGTGAGTTGAGGACCTTGAACCCTCCAGCTAATCTGGCTTTCTGGGGCAGGGGGTGACATGCTCAGGGTCAAGGTGGAACTGGCTGCCAGCAGGCCTGGGTCCACTTGCAGAGACCCAGGACATGGCACTGGGAGGGGCCCTGCTGGGCCAGAGGAATGCCTCTTAATCCCCCCTCTCCCTGGCTGACTGTTCAGGCCATCTGGTTTGGGGGAAAATTTAAAACCACTTGAAATTCAGCCAAGAGGAGACTGATCACAGATCCCCCGTATGGAGCTTGGATATCAGGCCTCGGCTGCCGGCTCTACCTGTGCCTTGGCGTTTCCCTCCTACAAGGCTGCCTGGCCCAGCACCCGGACACCAGTTGGGGGCAGAAAACCACTGCATCAGCCCTCCCTGCATGACTGAAAATGAGACTACGTTCAGTATGCCAAAGAGCCAGGTTCCCTGGGTCCCCATCCCAGCTCTGCCACTTTCTAACTGTGCAACCTGAGACGAGGGACTTAACCCCTCTGTGCCTCAGTTTCCTCGTCTATAAAACAGAAATAAGAATAGCACCTTCTTTATAGAGTAGTGTTGAAGAGTAAATGAGTGAAACATGTGACAGTACCTGACACACAGTAAGTACTAGTGATTATTACCTCGGGCCACTGTGCTCAGGCCAGCCCTTGCTTAAAATCCCCTGTGGCTCCCCACTGCCCTTGGAAAGAAGCCCGCAGCCTTCGCTGTGCTGTTCGCAGGCTTGGCACCTGCTAATTCTTCGTCTCATCCCTCTCGCCTGCCCCTCTGCTGAACCACTGGAGACCCCGAAGCATGCCACACCTTCTCTCACCTTAGGGCGGTCCATTGCCCAGAACCTGGCATCAGCTCAGCTGTCTTCCTCTCCCGAAGCCTTCTCTGAAACCCTTTCCAGGCTCCCAAGCTGCCTGTGCATCATCACCATCAATGTGCCAATGACCCTGCGCTATGTGCCAATGACCCTATACAATCTCTTTGACCTACGGGATTGAGCCACACGAGAGCAGGCAGGGGTCATGCCTGTCCCATTCTTTGCAGTGTCTACAGACCCTTCAACAGTGGCCGGCACATAGTCGGTGCTAAATAAATGGCGGTTGAATGACCAACTAAATGAATGGATGGACAAACACAGGTACCACAGAGCTGGCCTGTACCCACTGGATGGCGAGGCCTGGAGCTCAGAAATGGGCTGGAAGAGATGGCTGGAAAGGGGGTCCCAGGCCAACACTCAGGCCCAGGATGAGCCTGGAACCCCGTGTGATGCCTGGAAACCACCAATCTCAGGGCTGGGCAGGGGGCAAGGACCAGGAGGGAGCCTCTCTGTCAGGTGGCCCCTGCCAGCATCAGCCCCCCGGGGACTGGGCCCTACTTACCCGGCGTCCCTTTGCTCCCCTCATGCCTGGTGGACCTCGAGATCCTGGAGGACCCTGTGGGGAGGAGAAAGAGTTTGGAGAAGCCCCCTTTCTGGTAGCAAGGGGGCGAGAGGGAAGGCTAGGAGCATGGGGGTGAAGCCTGGCCGCAGCCTTCAGATAGGCAGTGCTTGGGAGCGGCCCCTGGGCAGGCCCAGTGCCTCTGCACAGAAGGATGCAGCCCAGTGGGAAAAGCTGTCCCACTGGGAGAAGTGGCCCACAAGCCGTAACCCTGAGTATGAGTCAATGCCCTAGGCTTGATGCGGTTGGGTGGGGGGGGAGGGGAGGGGGCTTAACCTTTCCTGGGAGTCCTGGAGTAAGAAGAAGCCTCCCTGGATGGATGAGCCATTTTCTCCTGTATCTCAAAATCGACAACCAGAAGCTACCATGCCATGCCTGACCAAAGTTTTCCTCAAATGCCCATTCCCCCTTTTCTCTCTCCATCAGCAAGGAGACTATGGCAGCCCCGTGATCTGTCCCCCGCCCTGACCCCGACTATCAGCTGCAAGCTTTGACCAGGGCAGAAAGAGCCCTGGGGTAAGGACGGGGGAAGAACCAGACCGTAGCCCTGGGGTGAGGGAGGGGGAGGCAGGGAGAAGGGGACAGGGCCTGGCCCAGGGAAGCCGCCGCCGGTTATCTGGTTTGATGCAGGAATGACGAGAGATGCAAGGGAGAGACAGGGAGGGAGGGAAGGAAAACACAGAGTTGCCTTTGTTCTCCAGCACCTGGCACAGCGCAGACCCATGACAGGAACGTGGGGACCTGCTGAAGGACCCACCAACAATCTAACAACAGGCGAGGACAGAGGGTGGAAGGAGGCAGGAAGGAGGAGGAGGAGGCTGCCTCATTGCCTCATTTCTCCCCCGGGTTCCGGCCCGGGCCGCACACACCAAGCAGCGCCTTCACGCACAGCAGGCCAGCCGGACCCCTCCACGAGCCTCCCAGCTCAGCAGCGAGCCTCAGATGGGGCGTGCTCCTTCCACAAGGAAGAGGCGGCTTCGGCCCCCTGCAAATACCAGGGAGAGGCCCAGCTCCATTTGGGGCCTCAGGAAAAAGTTGCTGTTCCCGTTCGTCCCTCCGCATGGCCTTGAGGGGTACAGACCCTCCATCAGCTGCTGCCGAAGGGCTGATGTGAGGGGCTGGGTCCCAACTTGCCCCTTGTCAGCAGAGCAAGCGGGGTGAGGACCCAGGCTTGGCCCAATAAGAAAGCAGATCTGACTCCGGGATGGCTGGAGATGGGAAGATTGGGTGAGGACGAGCCATTTTACAGCAGGATCTTGGACCGCAGCAGGCATGCAATGCGTCACTGGGAAATTTCAGGAGCCAAGTCTTGACTCTGAAGCAGTAGAATAGAGGACTTAAAGGAGCAGACTGCTCCACCAGAGAGCCAGGTTCAAATCCCAGCCCTGCCACTTCCTAATCCTGTGACCTTGGCAAGTGATTTCCACCTTTTGGGCCTCTGTTTCATCATCTATAAATGGGGATAAGAAGAATCCCTAGCTCCCGGAGTTGCTGGGAAGACAAAACGACATGGGAAGTCCCAGCAAAGGGTAGCTATCGGCTCTCTCGGTCGGGGGGGCGGGGGCAGTAACTCGAGGTTCTGGAACCTGTCCCCAGTCCCCCACATAATGAAGGTCCTGATCTGGGCTGACCTCGATGGGCTGTAGGAGGACATGGGTATTAATGTGATTGGAAAAGTGGGAAAATACTCATCAGATGTGAACGGTATCATCAGAAATGTCACCTTAACAGTAAGTCTTACTAATAATCGTGGTAATCACCGTATCTAATAAATAGTAATTCTTATTACTACCAGTCATTATGCACTTAGTATATGCAGATCATTTGCTGAGCATTACAGCATGCACTGTTACCACTTCTTTCTCATAACAACCTCATCATGAAGGTAGTACGATGTTGGCTTACGGACGGGGAAACTGAGGCACAGAGAAGACGTGACTATTGCCAACAATCACACAGCTAGAAAGTGGCCAGGATTTGACTCACATGTGTCTGATTCTGAAGTCAGATTTCTGGACCTCGGTGCTATGCCGCTTCCCAATAGCACTAGGGCAGCTGGCTGGCCGGGAAGGACCCCAAGAGATCCAGGTGACCCAGCCCCATATGCAGCAATGGCGAATCAATGGCAACCTTGGGGTCTGAAAGCAGCATGTGACTGATTTCACTCAGTCTGAGCCACCCCCGTCCCCCAGTACAGTTAGAAGCACTGAGGACACAGAGTGGGGAGGAGGTCTGCGGAGCCACGGAGGTAGAGGATTCAGAGGCCAGCACCTTCCCTCTGTATGCTGGCTGGGACATCCCTGTTTTCCCACCTCCCACTGGCCTTCCATGTTGCCTCAGCAACTCTGTTCCAGGCTCCTCCTCCCACTGGACAGATAGGGAGCCTGAGGCCCAGAGAGGCTGAGGTCTAAGGGCAGAGGAGCTCTAACTTGCTGATGGACCCTAGCCTGGGCACCTCCCACACTGATGGTCCCCAGTCACTGTGTCTCTAGGAGCATCTGCTAGACCCTCGTACCTGGGTCCCGTGAACACTGGGGAGAGAGATGGGACAGCAGCCTTCCGGCTGGGTGGGCTAGGACCCTCAGACTGCAAGTTGGGATCTTCAGCCACCAACCAGCCCCTCCAGCCCCAGGCCAGAAGTGGTTTGCCTCCTCCCCATTAACAGGGAAAGATATGCCATCAGGAGCCCAGAGTGCTGGCTCTCATCCCACCTCTGCACTATGAGTTTTCCACCTCATGAGAAGGATTGTAGGGGGCACACAGAGCCACCTGCTGCATGGCACCTCAGTCTTGGGATTATGGTTACTTGTGTGCCGGCTTCTCGTTCCTGGGGTAGTGCCTCCATATCCCTCCTCAGCACCCCCCTGACGCCTGGCACACAGTAGGTGCTCAGTAAAGGTCTGTTAATGAGCAGGAGGCTATTTCTACTTGGCACCCCCACTAGACAGGATCTTAGAAGCAGATGTGTTTCATACCAGTCCTGCACCTTCAGGGCTGAGCAAAGGCCCAGCACATAGTAGGTGCACAGAAGGGTCTGGGAACCAAGCTGGCTTTGCCTCCCTAATTGGCACAGAGAACTGGTGTGTGCATGCTTCCCTCGGATTCAGGCCATCAAAGGCTCCCATTTCCTCCCTCATCAGATTCCAGGGAGTCCCTCAGCCTGGCCTTTGGAGGGACCTGGGCAGCCTGAACTCATCGTCCCTGGCCCTGTCCCAGGATCTTGCCTGCGCTGGTCTCCGTCATCCCCCATACCCTTTCTACCTGCCTGAGCCCACCCCTCCACCTCCCCAGAGTGGGCTCCCAGCTCTGAGCCCGAGCCTTGGCTGAAGTGAGAGCCCCTCCCAGCCTCCAGCCTCCGTCAGCAGAGACAGTGGGAACAGACACTCTGAGGGCTCGGAATGAGAGCCACCCCTCCCCACCCCCAACATCACCTTCAGGAGAGCAGATGGGGTCCCCTACTCTGACTACCCTGCCTCTCCCACTCCTCCCTGCCTCGGGATCCTCAGGAATACCCCTGGCCCTCAATCATCACAAGCCCAGGCTCCCCGTGTCCTCACCTCCATGCTCTAACCCTCATCCAATGTGTCCCCAGCATTTCTCATCTTCTCCCCTACTTTCTCCATAACAGGTGTCCCTTATTTATGGGGTTCTCTCTCTCAAATGCCAGAATATAATCTCCTAATGGGCAACAGCAGTTTTCTGCCTTGTTCACGGCTGCTGTCCCCCGCTCCTGGAGCGGCTTCAGGCACACGTGACAGGGTATTTCTGGAGTGAATGAACAAAGCGATGATGGCGTTAATGACCAAGATACCCCGTGCAAGGAACATCACTACATAATGAACATTAGCTGCCCAGTTTCATTTAACTCATGTGATGACACTATCATGACCACGATTATTTTCTCTGTGTTTCAGATGAGCAAAATTTAGGTTCTGAGAAGTTCAACGATCTTCCCTGGTAATATGGAGCTGGGAATCAAACCCGGGTTTCGTCCGACTCTGGTTTTGTCTGGACTCCTCACCATTACTCGGCAGTGGGTTTGAACTCAGGGAACACGAGGGCTTTGCTTACCCGGGGTCCGGGCTCTCCAGGGGTCCCAACTGCACCGGGAGTTCCAGGATGACCCTGCCAAGAAAGAGATGGGAGAGAAGGAATCAGCTGAAGCAGGTGGCCCTTCCTCCTTCCGCCCCCGGCGGCCCAGCCCCAGCCCCAGCCCCAGCCCAGGGCCATGAGGGTGGCCTCTTGGAAGGGGAAGGGGTGGGTCTTTCTGAATGCCCAAGGTATGCGGAAGCAGGCAGACGAGAGCAGAACTGTCACCACGACAGTGATAGGAGAGGGCAAGGCGTGCACACTTGCTCCTTACCATCGATCCCTTGGGTCCAGGTGCGCCTGGGGGTCCCATCATGCCCCGGTCACCCTGTGATGGAGACAGCAATTCAGGGAGGTGATGGCTGTGGGGTGGATCTCTGCGGAGCAGGTGCAGAGGCCTTCCAGAGGCCAAAAAGGAGGGGGTAGGGACTTGTCTGAAGTCTAGAGTCGCATCACCCAGGGTGGTGACAGGCGAAGGGGCGCTGGGATTTCGCTCAGCAGAAGCCAGGAACCCGGCAAGCCCTGGGAGGCCTCGGCATCCACTGTGGCATGCCACACAGAGGGCTTTCCTCGGGCAAGGGTGATCCTGAGCAAGGATGAGCTAATGACACTGTCCCCTGTGATGCTGGCCCATGTCATGTGGTCCTCATTGGGCACGGCGTCCCCTGGGCTGGGCCTGCTGAGGTGGAGATGGTAAGGGAAGGCGCTCTCACTCTCCCCATTCCCTCGCCCGGACAGAGATGAGATGCTGGGGCATCTGAGATGCAACTCTCTTCCTCCTGATCCATCCAGACAGACTGGGCAGAGATGGTGGGTGAAGGAGACAGAGGCTGCTGGCGAAAGGGGCTCTGGCTTTGCATCCTGGCTGTTTTTGTGAGGCCCTGTGTTTTGCATCTACTCAGACGGCCAACATTTACCGAACGCCTTCTACGGGCCTGGCGCGACACGCCAGCCCCAGAAGATGCAATGGTGAGGAGCACAGACAGACCTTGCTCATGGGCCGCGAGACCCTGAGTGTCGTGGGGAGACGGACACAAATCACCAACGCAGATGCAAACCAGCGGCAGTGCAGTGGGGGCGTGGGTCTCGGTGCTAAGGCCCTTCAGCAGGGGATCTGAGGCACCTGGGCTCGGGGGTGCCCCCCGAGGCCCCCCTCGGGAAGACCTGCTTGACCCGAGGGAGCTGAAGGAGAACAGACCATGATCTAGGCAGAGAGGGTGGAGGGGTGGGAGTAGGAGGGAGGGGCACGGGCAACGGTTTGTAGGTGAGGAGGGACACGGAACATTAGAGCAACAGGGGAAGGCCAGAGTTGGTTTGATATCACACTATGGTCGTGCAAGATGTGACCACGGGAGGGCACAGGGTGCCTTCTGTACTGCTTTTTGCAACATCTTGTGACTCTATAATTACTTCAAAACGAAAAGATCAATTAAAAAGAGAAGAGGAAGAAGAGAAAACAGAGGAGGAGGAGAAGGTGGTCGTGGTAGGGCAGAGGCTTCCTCTCTCTGGACCTCAGTTTCTCTATCCAATCAGTGGGAATAATACGGGCACCCCGCAAGGCCAGCTTGGGGATCAGACAAACCCATAAAAGGAAAGCAGGTACCCTCCAGGGCCCGTGGTGGGAAACTGGAAACCACAGGGTGCTGGTGAGCTGGGAGCTAACGTGAGGCCCCGGGCACTGAACCTGGTTCACATCCCAGCTTTGTCACTTCCTACCTGGGCGACCTTGATTGAGTCAGCCTCCCCCCCACCCCCTCCCCCCTCTGAGTCTCGGTTGTCTGGTCTGTAAAACAGAGCTGCCGGGGGACTAACAAGGCAGCCTAAGGAACTGTGCCCTTTTTCAAAAAGATGGCTCTTTACCTCCCTTCTGTCGCCCGCTCCTATGCTGTGCCAGTGAGCAGGCGGGCAGGCCTGCAGCAAGTGCATTAGCTGCTCCTGCGGGAGGACAGGCGGAGCCCCCAGGGGGTGCTGGGAAAGGGGACAATGGCTCTTTGAGGGTGTGGAACGCTAGGGAAGCCAGGGGAAGCCACAGGGGAAACAAGTCTGAAATCCTCAGGGCAACTGGCCCCTTCATCATTTTTAAGATTTTAACCACGAGTTCTATCTGTTTCTATATTCTACCCCGCTGCCCCCACCAACACAACTCACCTTTTCTCCCATGATCCCCGGCTCCCCGACCAGACCAATGAATCCCAGCAGTCCCTAGAAGAAACAGTCACGAAAGCAAGAGAAAAGAGGCAGCAACGTGAATGCAAGGATGTGTTGAGTTTCAGAGGCAGCTGGCCCACATCTCCCCGTCTCTTTGGGGCTCCTCCCCGGTGCCTGGTAATGCGGCAGGCAGGCGTGGGGGCTGGCACCGAGGAGAGCTGCCTCTCTCCAGGCACTGTCCTGACTTCCCTCACTCCACCAGATGGTTCTGATTCGGGAGCCAAGCAGTGGGGCCGCTGCCAGCATCCCTGGGAGCTCCACACATTCTTCCTGTGCCAGAAGCAGGATGGGAGGCGGTCACGTTTGGGGGGGGGGGGCGGGCAGGGATGGCCCTTAAGCGGTGCTGGGAAATCTGTCCCCATCTTTCCGGGCTCTGGGGCTGTTTCAAAGAGAGAAACAAACCCGCTAGCCAGGATGGAAACAGTGTCAGAGCCTCCGCCAAAAGTCTTGATTGAAACATAGGAAGTAGAGGCCTTTATACTGTCTTGTGAAAGGCTTCCTCTCCTTTCTGAAGGGCACACACACACTCACGCTGCGGTTCCTTTTGCTTTTTTTTTTAACTCCACTGGGTGATAACTTGCCTCTGTGTTCCAGAGGCTCTTCTAGGTGGCTGCCGGCCTCGCTGGCCCTGAGTAGACACACAAGCACCGCTCAGCGAAGCTGGACAGCCTGGAGAAGCCACCCAGGAAAGCAGACACTTCCTTGTCCAGACCCCCTACTCTTCCCTGCTAAGGAAGATTTGAGCGGAGCTGGGGAGGGGGGAGGGGGTCTTGTGCAGTTCAGAGGTAGGACAATGGCTTGGGAAGAACTCAGGTTTGCAGCCAAGAGTTTCTGGGAGAATCAGCTGGCCAGCCTGTCAATCAACTAGAGTGAAAACATGGTGCCCAGTTCCAAAGGGTGAGCTGTGTCTCAGAGACCGTTTTCAGGTCTGGCCACGCACCATGTACGTTTTGCGGCTGCAGCCTGGGACTCAGCTCTGGTCCGTGTGGCTCCAAGGCCCATGTACCTGTGCCTCCACCCCAGGGCCTCCAAAGCGTGTGGCCATGAGCAAGGCACAGCGCCCCCCCCCCCCCCCCATACCCCAACACCATTGCTGCACAACGGAGGTCCTGGTCCTCTGGGCTCAGAGACCCTTCCGGGCTGAGGTATGAGGCGAGAGGAGTGAGCACCAGGTATGAGGTCATGGCTAATAAATCACAGACAGTAACCAAGTATTTGACTTTTGCAACGACTTAACTTTAAAAAAAAAATCAGACTATTTTCAAGGTGACGGCAATATTACTAACAACAGGCGGCACTTACAGAGTGCCAGGCCCTACACCTGACACTTCTCCTGTCATTGTCACCCAGTCTTTAGGTCTGTGGACCCTGGGTAAGTCACAGAGCCTCTCAGAGCCTCATCACCTGCAGAGGGGGGCGCTTTAGGAAAAGGTCTTTCCCGGTCTCCCCGGGGTTGTTCTGAGTATTGGAGATAATGCACGGCACATGTAGGCACTCCATAAACCTTAGTTCCCTCCCGTCCTGTTCTAATTTATTTTAAAAGGGCACAGGGTTAAGACGGAGGCCCGCGCGCCCCACAAGGGAGCACTCAGACATTTAGAGGATGCCGAGAGAAGGGAATAAAAACGGCTCTGTTAAGAGGCCCCTGCCCGACTGGCCCAGAGAAACAGAAATTTCATAGCTACTTTAAATTTATGAGTTGTTGGGTCCTGGAAGGCACGCGGGTCATAAACCTCAAACAAGAAGCCAAACAGGATCCTAATGAATAAGGGCCATACAGCAAGTGCCCCACTTCCCCATTCCGGCCCCCAGGACACCCATGGGGCAGTGTCCCAGAAGATCCTGGCAGGCCCAGTCTGTGGGTTGAGATGAAGCTGGCCAGGAAACCAGCCCTAGGGGCCCAGGGCTTCCACCTGGTGGAGGGCGGCAGGGTGGAGAAGCAGCTTTGACCGCTGCGGGCACCGCGGGCTCCTCTCCAGCTGGCGTGAGGACATAGGGGTGGACGGTCACCCACAGCGGGCACTGCACGGGCAGGATCTGAGTCCCCGATTTGGGGAAGGAGCCTGCCCTGGTCCTCACGCTGTCTACAGATAAAAGGGCTGTTGTCTGCTTATGGGAGTTTTTCTCCCTCCCTCCTTCCTTTCCCTCGCCAGGCACTGGGACGTGCAACCGGGAACAGGACAGCTGTGGGTTCTCTACTGGAACAGACATCTCAGGGAGGGAGTGTTTACATGCCTGGCTTCTCCCCCGACAGAGAGAGCTTCTTAAAGGGAAGGCCCATGCCTGTGATCATCTTTGTGTCCCCAGCACCTAGGACAGGGCTTGAGCCATCTGCACTCTTAGTAGCTGTTACAGAACAGCAAGGGGTCAGGAGGTCTAAAGTTTTTCCAGTCCCTCCAAGGCGGATCTTGGGAACCCAGCGGCCCCGAGTGTCAACCTTGGCTCTGACACTTGTGCTACTTCCCCGGGGGAGATCTTGTCAAGCTGCCTCGCTTCTCAGAGCCTTAGTTTCCTCATCCGTGAAATGGGGAGACTAACATCTACCGCCCTGGGGTTGGGGAGGGAATCGCAGGCAGTGGGGGCGACGGTGTTTGGTACGGAGCCTGGTGCAGGAGCCCAATCGGTGTGGCCGATACTGTGATCCTAAGGAGGACCTTATAACCCTTCACGGGGACCCTCTGCTTCTGCCATGAACAGGAGACACCTGCCCCTTTCCACACGGGGGAGGGGCCGAGGGCACAGCTGGCATGGCACCCCCACCACAGGGCTCCAGCTCTGTCTCACAATTCAGACAGGCCCCTCTCTCTTGCTATGGTCCCAGCGAGCCAGGCGGCTAGCGAGGGACTGCGCCATCCAAGGGGACCTTCGTGTTGCTGCCCCAGGCCAGACGCCTTCTCCGCCTGGCCCCAGCTTTCGCTACTTCTTTGCCTAGTCATCTTTGTCAATCAGATGGCCAACGTGGGCTAAACCGGGGTTCCTGGAAGGCTCTGGGGATGGAATTCAGGGGGTCCCCGAGCTTGACTAGGAAAAAAAATTACAACTTTTATTTTCACCGCTCTCTAGCTGAAATTGGGCATCTCCCTCAAATCTGAGTATAGCCGACAAACCCACGATACCTGTAACTGTCACAGATATTTACATGTCACAGTGCAGTCACCGTCGCAGAGATTTCAAAATGTGTCACTAAGGCTTGTCACTGTTCAAAATTGAGGCTTTGCTATTAGACATGCTACTGGATCTCATTATTCAACGCGTTCATAAAGAAGGACGGCTGTGAGTAGATGGCACTTAACATACCTTCATAAATCGCATTTCAATATAATCGATTGCCTTTGCAATCCTCCATTTTGCATTTTTGTGCATTTAAAAACTCTAATTCTTGACCAGGGGTCCATGGGCTTCACCAGCCTGCCAAAGGGCCCAAGGCACAAAAAAGATTAGGACCCCAGGACAGAGTGCTGTGCAAGGACCCTCCGTGTTCCGACATCCTAGGATTCTGAGTATCTATTTCCCGAGGGCCCTTACCATCAGCATAACTGTGAAATTAAATTTGCTGATCGCATTGCCTTTTTTTTCCAATCAGGAAATATATCCAGGCCGTGACAGCCCTTCCAAACTCCCGGGCTTCCCACAGAATGCGCTCGAATGACACTGGAAAGGTTTCAAAAATCCAGTCCACCCCCTGCTTTAATTCCTTTCTTCCCCCCAACAGATGTTGCAGGCCTGGTGAGGAAACCCGTCGTGCACGACTCTCACGCCACTGATGGCGTTTCTCAGCAGAGAGATTCTTCAGGGTCCCCAACGCCATTCTTTCTTCTGGCCTGAACCGGCGCCTTGCAGAGTTGAGGGGGTGAGGTGCTTCTTTAAGGCAGTGGAGGAGATCGCTACCTTTCGACCTGCCGTCCAAGCCCAGAGGTTAGGCTTTCAGGCTGTGTCGGGCTACAGAGGAGGGGCCCTGCGGTCTCTTCTCCCAGAACTCACAGCTGCTTCTCTGTAGCACCGAGGACCCTGGGCCTCAATAATGAAGGTCGTGATTCTCAAGCGTCCTTTTTAACGACGACTCGCGACCCCCTCTCCTCTTCAGAACCTCGCCTGACTTCCCCGCCTCCCAGAGCCCCTGGCTTGAATTTCACTTTCCTTCTAAGTGAGGGTTGCCTGGGCCAAGAGCCCCTAGCAGGTGGTTCTGGTTCTGGTTGTCAGCTTTCCTATCTGTAAATGGGGCACAGCGGGCGATTAGTGGAGGCTCTTCCAGTTTTAGCATTCTGGGAGCAAAGTCATGTAACCCCTTTGGGACCGACGCTCCAAAAACATCCACAGAGCTAGGCCATGGGACTGTGATTCACGGCTTTCTTGTTTGGGGACTTCACCCCCACGGAGAGTCAGTGGCCATTATCAGTGGAAAGGGGAGACTAGCTAACTGACCCCAGGAGCTAGGCAGGGGGACGAAAGGCAGGTGCATGTGGAGCATTCACCAAAGGGCTTGGCACAGAGTGAGTTTTCGATAAAGAGAGTCATTGTGTTCAGAGACCAGTATTGACTTACCTGCTCACCCACTGGCCCTGGCCGTCCAGGGTCACCCGGCTCTCCCTGCAAGGAAGCAAAGAGAGAGATGGCTTGGGATGGGTGATGGGAGGTCCAGGTCCCCCTGGGGGACACCCCAGCTGACTGGCCCTAGCCCCCACCGGTAGGGAAGTGTAGGAACCTCAACTCCAGCGTCTGGCCTTACAGATCTCAAATGGCGGGGACATGGGACACTTGGACAGAACCTCTGGTCCCAGACACGGCCCTAGCCACCCATTACTTGCGCCCTGATGTCTGAATCTAATTTGGGCCCTTCATCAACCTGCCGCACGTTGTGGAGGTGGCAAATGAAGCTCAGAGAGGCGAAGCAATCTGCTCAATGCCACACAGCAAGCTAGATGTAGGGCTAGAATTGGAAACTTTGGCCTGACGGATTGAAATCCCCATTCCTACTGTATCAAGCTGCCCCACCACAGGGCGAGCAGGGAATTAGGGAGTCGGGGCACCTGCACCCTAGACGCTAACCCACCAGAGCTCTGCTCCCGGCTCACAAAATGACTGGTGAGTTTTGTCCCTGCCCTGGGCTCAGCGTCCCTAACTATAAATAAGGGAAATCAGACTCATTTTTCTTGTAGGCTATTTCCAGCTCTCACGCTTGGTGGCCTCTTGGAGCCTTGTCTGCCAGCTTTATCCCATGCTGGGGTGGCTCCCGTTCCTGCGGCAGCCACGGCTGCCCTGGTCTCCCCACGGCGCGAGCTGCAGAGAGGCGAGCAGACCCGTGGGATAAATCCAGCCAGACTGTGTCACTGCTCCCACCACAGAAACCCAGCTGGTATCTGAGGGAGACAGACCCAGACCTCAGAGGGCAGGACGAGGGCTCGGACTAGCCAGGAGTTTGGCTCACAAATGAACGCGGCTCACCGCCATCGGGTTTGTGCCTCGTCCTCCCCTCCAGCTCCTGCCCCAGGCCTCACGCCCACGAGGACCAGAGGGGCCAGACACACGGGCCATGTTCCCCGAGTGGAGGGGGACACGGATGACCTGAGCTACCCTGGCTCTGCCCTAACCCTGGTGAGTCGGCCCAGCTGCAAACGTGGCCCAACATGACCCCCAAGGGGAGTCCTGGGAAAGCCCGTGAGGGAGGCTGCCCATGGGCCCGTGTGCCGGGGTCATCACCCTCCTACGCAGGCCGGTTCTTTTATGACAATTAAAAAAACCCCAAAAACCTGTTAACGAATATAATACATATTTACTGCACAGGATGGGGAAAACCTAGAGGCCCACAGAAGGAGACGGAAACGTCCTATACTCTCACCACCCAGAGAGAGCCCCCGTCCACACTGCAGCCTCTGCTCCGGGCCCCCGGGAACACGGTACAATCAGCCCCCACCACAGACCGGGGCCTACCTAACCTTCCATCCGTAACCTGCTTCCTGCCTCCACCACGTCCACGCGCACGGGCATTTCCCATCCGGTGAACTTTTCCACTACACCACCTTTCGTGGCCGCATCGTATCCCGGTACTTGAACACTACTCTGCTGTTGGACATTCAGGTTATGGTCATTTATTCCTCTCTGGTACCAATATGTTGTGATAATGGGGACCATCGCCCTCCTTTCCACAACTGCCCGTGGGATTTGGGGTCCTTCCTGGGGCCCTCATTGGCTGGCTCGCCTTTTCTTCTGTTCCCCGGTGTCCCCCTCAACCCACCAAGCCCAGTCACCTCCAGGACTCCTCACCTTCATGCCATCCGGGCCGGGCCTACCAGGAAACCCCTTTCTGCCAGGCTGGCCCTGCAACAGAGAGAGGTGAGTGAGTGGGGGGCAGAGGCAGCCTTGCTGGGGTCCCAGCCCTGGTGCAGGAGAGGGTCACAATGCGGGGCGGAGGGAATTGGAGCCCCGGGGGCACCAGGCTATCTATACTGGAGATGCAGGGAGGGGTCTGCACCTGTGTGACCTCAAGGAAGTCTCCCCTCCCAGGCCTGTCCTGTTTGTAAATGGGGATGTTGAAACCCGCTTTCAGGGAATGAGGAAAAGGGAGGAGGGCACAGAAGATAAAGGGCCCAGAGGAATGGAGAGTTTATACCAGTGGTTTTCAAAATGTGGTCTGGGGATCCCTGTGGTCCCTGGGGCCCTTTCAAGGGACTGATGACCTCAGAACTATGGTTCGTAATAATGCCAAGACACTGTTTACTGTGTCTCTCTCCTCCTGAGTGTGAGCGGACTTTTCCAGAGGCGACATGACATGTGGTAGCAGGAACAGATTGAATGCAGAAGCAGATGGGAGAACCCAGCCGACTTCTATTAAACCCGACATTAAAGAGATTTGCAAAAATGGTAAAACAATGCCACTCTTTTCATTAGATCATTTTGCTTTGGAAAATATAGCTGGTTGGGTTGTTTTGTTTTGTCTTGTTTATAGAACTATTATTTTTGTTAACATGAAATGGGTTTATTATTCCGTCAAATGAATAAATACATTGAAAAGTTTTCAGTTTTTTTTTTTGTTTGTTTTTTTTTTTAATTTTTGGGACAGAGAGAGAACAGAGCATGAACGGGGGAGGGGCAGAGAGAGAGGGAGACACAGAATCGGAAACAGGCTCCAGGCTCCGAGCCATCAGCCCAGAGCCTGACGCGGGGCTCGAACTCACGGACCGCGAGATCGTGACCTGGCTGAAGTCGGACGCTTAACCGTCTGCGCCACCCAGGCGCCCGAAAAGTTTTCAGTTTTAATTACTAATATCAATAGGTGGAACGCACACAAAGAAAAGCGTTCAGGGTCCCTGATTGTTTGTTTGAGAGGGTAATCAGGCCCCAGGACCAAAGCATGCACACACTGCTGGTTTACACAGTCAGCTGGGGTGGACCCTGTGAGAGGCCACCTGGGGCTGAGCAGTCGGGCGGGATGCTTGCAAGGTTAGGTTCTAGACTGAGACACGGGGCCAACCCCTCACTCTGAGCCCGATGGCCTCGGATGATACCCAGACCAGCAATGCCACTCTCATGGAGAATCAAATGTAGGAGAGTAGAGACAAAGCCCAGCACATGGCAGCCGGGCCACCACGGCCGGCCAGCTTCCTGTCTCTTGTCTCTCTTCTTTGGTGTCTGTTCTAGTCCCCTCTCTGGCTGGCCCAAGGCTCCCTCTGATGACCTCTCTGCACAGCACCACCCAGATGTCATCTGTCTGCACACAGCTCGCTCGGCGCTGACAAATCCCACCTCCCCTGGGGGCCAGCGACACTCACCTCTAAGCCAGGGGCCCCGGGTGGCCCCATGGGTCCCTCATCTCCCTAGAGTTGGGAGACACAAGAGAGGAAAAAAAGAGAAATTAATCCAGTGAGACTCTCAGAGAACTTGACCTGTAAGGAGGGAAAGGGATGGACAGAGGAGAGCCTTCCTGGACCAAGAGAAAGGGTACCTCTGGTCCCCCTGCTGGGCCCCCTCTCAGGCCACACAAGGACATCTGCATGAATGGGACCTCCCATGTCATCTGAATGTGACAGGCCCAGGTTCGCAACAGTGCTGGGCCGAAAGTCAAACCCTTTCATATGCTGTGGATACAGAGCCCCAGGCTGCAGCTCAAAGATATGAGCCCTATCCTGAGCTCTGCCATTGATTCTGATAAGGCAAACCTTAGCCTCACCATGCCTCAGTTTCCCCTGTAGAATGGTGCAGAATGGAGAGGATCATCCTAAAGTATGATGATTAGCCTAAGTTGAGTTGCTGGAGGACAGTGATGATCTCTTATTCCTTCCTGAGGCCCCATCCCCTACACCGTCACAAACACCACTCAAGATAGGTGTGCAGCGTCTCATGGACGTGTGGTGAGTGAAGGTGGGGACAGGGGCATGAGAGAGGGAGGAGATGAAGAAGTGAATGAATGCGGGAGTGGATGAATGAATCCATGAAGATGTGAGCAGGTGGCAGTCTCTTTAGTGGTCACGTGGGTGTAGACAGAGGCACGTAGCTGGCGCCCCTCCCCTGCCCTCCCTTTCTACTCCTGGCCCTCCCGCAGGCTAGGGGAAGCCTCCAAGCTGGTCTCTCTGGCATGGCAGGCCTGACCAAGAGGCCCCCTCCGGAGCTTCCCCCCCCACACCCGGTTTCCAGGAAAACAGCTCCACGTGGCAGCTCCCGGAGCCAGCGCTGGGACCCCGCCAGACCCAGAACCAGCCTGTGAAGGGATCCATGTCAGCTGGATGCGTGCCTGTGGTTGTGGCAAGTCGGGGCCTCCTGTACCCTCACCCAGGGCTGTGTGTCATGGGAGCCTTGGAGCCTGAGCCCAGGTGGGTGGTGGGGGGCCTCGTGTGCAGAGAAAACCTGGGGCCAGCCCACGGGGTGCCCAACAGGCCCACCCACAGAGAACGTCTCACCCCTTCAGCATGAATGAGGAAATAAGCCAATCTCCTCTCTGTCCTTCACCAGCGCTGCAAGTCATAGAATTCTCTGGGGATGCCCCCCAGGCAGCTCCCAGGAACACGGAGTTAATAGCACAGGGTCTCTGTCATGGGTTTTGGGCTCAAGCAGACGTGGCTTTGAATCCTGACCCTGCCTACCATTGACCATGGGACCCAACACAGTGCCTCCACCCTGAGTGTCAGGGTCTCACCTGTAAAATGGAGCTGATAATTTCTACTCTACCCACCCCCGCCCCGCAACGCCCCGGTAAGCTGTGCTGCAGGTGGGAGCAGAGGCGGTGGCCTCCAGAGAGAAAACCCCGGGGCAATGGGGATGCCATGGAGGGAGAGAGTGACCTGCCAGCCAGGCCAGGTCAGAGAACGACCTTGGCAGGGTCATGGGGCAGGACTGGAAAGGATGAGCTGGAGGGCAAGTCTGGGGCAGCCCAGGGTTTTGCCCTGGTTGAGGCCTCCAGGACCCAGGATGGAGCAGGCAGGGCTGCAGGGGACGGGCAGGGGGCAGGGGGCAGACAGTCTCACCTCGGGCCCCAGCTGCCCACGGGGTCCCGGCAGGCCTCGAGCTCCAGGCTTACCCTGGTGAGAAGGGAACAAAAAGCTGTCTCAGAGGCGACACCCCCACATCCAGCAGAGGCTGGTGAGACCCCCCAACGATTCCAAGCCAGGGAGCCAGCCCTGGAGGCCTGGGGTTTCCGCAGAGACTGGGGCTGCCCTAGGCAGGGACTCACCTTCATGCCTTCTGGGCCGTTGTCCCCAGGGGGGCCGATGTCTCCGGGGAACCCCTGAGGGCAAACAGAGAGCAGGGGTCACCCATAGGTGAAGGGAAGTGCTAAGAGTATAGGTCTTGGAGGGACACTGACCCGGGTCTCCATCCCTTCCTGCGTGGGATGTGACCCTGGGCAGCTCAGTTAACCACCTTGACCCTGCGGTCCTCTCTTCTCACACAGGTATCTCGGGAACAGCCCATACATCTCAGGTAGTTGCTGAGAAAATTAAATAAGACAATGCAAGAGAATACTTAGCACTGGAAAAAGCTCCCAGAGCCCACAAGGTTGTCTGAGCCAGAATTTCCCAAGTCCTGGGCCCGCGGCAGCCAGAGTGCCTTAGCTAGCCACCCTCAGCTTTGACAAACGTCATCCTTCGCGGTGATCCTGCAGACACGATTATGTTCTGGGTTTGCGGCGACTTTGAAGGGACTGGGAAATGCTGATCTAAATAAGCTCATCTCCTCCTATCCAGAGCTGAAATCCCCCCTCCGTCCTGGCCAGCTGTGTTGGGCTCTGCTCCCTGTCACCAATGAGGGCTCACTGCTCCCAGACCAAGCCGGTTCCCAATGAATGGATCACCGTGCAATGGAGGCTTCTTCCTGATATGGAGCAGAACCCCCTCCTTTTCCCCTTGACAACGTCATACCGCCCCTTAGGACCCCACAAAGCACAAGGGAGTTCTTCTCCCCACAGTGGTCTTCGCACAATTCAGAGACCAGTTATTCCCTCCTCACAGGCCTACCCTTTGCTGCTCCCTCGATGGTTTCTAGTCAGGGGCCCTGGGCCCCTCAGTCTTGCCACCTCCAAGTGGTCAGCTTCCATTGTTGGCAATCACTAGGATGCCGATGCTTCTCTGGGTATGAATAGACCAGCAGAGGCCAGCATGGGAAATCCCCTTCCTTGTTTTCAGTGTAATACCTCTGCTAATTCATCCTAGCACCGCATTCACTTTTAGGGCAGCCCCAACTACCCCCTAAGTTTCCTGACAACTAGAAACCAAAAGCTTCTTGTATAAATCCCTGGGATCAAAATGCCTCCTCCCATGTTGTCTTCATAAGTGTTTTTTTTTTTTCTTCTTCTTCTTCTTCTCTGACTTTTGGTCACAGGAAGTCAAAGCACCACATCTTTTTCTTTAAACTGAGAGCCTCGGGGCACCTGGGTGGCTCAGTCGGTTAAGCGTCCGACTTCGGCTCAGGTCATGATCTCACGGCTCATGAGTTCAAGCCCCGCGTTGGGCTCTGTGCTGACAGCTCAGAGCCTGGAGCCTGCTTCACATTCTGCATCTCCCTCTCTCTCTCTGACCCTCCCCCGTTCATGCTCTGTCTCTCTCTGTCTCAAAAGTAAACAAACGTTAAAAAAAATTAAAAAAAAAAAAATAAACTGAGAGCCTCAAAAACTTGTTTTGCCACCGACTGACTGTGTGATCCCAGGCTGGTTCCTGAGCACCTCTGGGCCTTGGCTTGCTCATCTGTAAAGTGGTGACTACATCACCTTACAGGGCCATTCTGAGGCTTGAAGTGGATAGCACAAAGCACTTACTCCAGTGCCTGGCCACCCGCTGAGCACTCAATAAAAATCCGTATCTAAAAGGATTTGGGGTCCCGTGTCCTGCCTGGAGTGGGCCTATCTCTAGGGAGAACCCGGATGTCAGGATGCTGATCAAATTCTGGCACTCACACAGATCAGACACACTGATGAGTGAACAAGCGAATTCAGCGAGGGCTGCAGAGTCAAAGGGCACCGCCCCCCCCTCCTGCCCATGGTCTCAGAAGGAGCAGAGACCCAGGAAGGCGCTGACACGCTCATCAGCTTCTGTCTCCAGCTGTGCAGAGCCATCTTCTGGACACCGAGTTAGCCAATCCAAACAGGACCCAAAGATGGGAGAGGCGGACCCCGGATCTGCCCGGGGACCCAGGAGAGAACCAAAGCAGACCTTATTGGCTACAAGTAGCAGTGACCCTGAGGAAGTCACTCCACTACCCAGTGATTCAGTTTCCTTATCTGGGACATGGTGGCAGGTAATGCCTCCCTCACATGGTTGTGGTGGCAATTCAGCATGTTCTTATCCCAAAGACACTACGCAGCCTGCTGGCATGAGGAGGTGCCCAAAGCACACGAGGCGACATGCGCCCCACCCCCAGCGGCCAGCCTGCTGGCAAAGCCAGACCGCTAGCACAGTCTTCTTCCTCAGTGGCCAGGGTAAGGAATCGAGGCCACGGAGGACAGGCCAACTCCATTCGTCTAGAGCTGGGACTGTGTCACAGCCAAAGTCAACACAGTGGGAAGTCAGAACTTTCAGGAAACCATCCCTCATCTATCTGGGCGATACCAGGAGTGATCTTTGGAAGGGTCTGGGGAGCTCAGCAGACAGAGAGTTTTGCCTCTGAGATCTTGTGAACGAGCAAGGTCAGAGGCCAGGGAGTGTGTGTGTGTGTGTGTGTGTGTGTGTGTGTATACATGGCGGGGGGGGGGGGTGGGGGCTGGCTGGGGTTGCCCCCTAGACTCCCTGAAGGACCTGGGTGCTGAGGACCCCAGACAGACAGCAGCCCTGGCACAGAGCACCCCATTCTCCAGAGATGGTCCCAGTCGGAGGGGCCAGTGGAAAAGCTCAGCCATTATATGCCTCAGCCTGTCATACGTGACATGTGGGCGCTAGCTGATAGACGGTTAGCGGACTCGTGTGGATTTTCACATGTGCCAGAACCTCTCGGGGCTCTACCTACCTAAGGCAAGTTATATTAATTGCTAGATGATCCTTCATGATTTCTCATTCTCCATTCAAACCCCAGAATTTTATCATTGCTTCTTGCTCCCCATTCCTGGAAGTGCTGAGCCTTGAACCATTTCCAGGGGGAGTGTGGGTGGTTGGAAGGGTTCCAGGGCTCAGGCTCGAGAATGCAGGAGCTCCTGTTAAAGGTGCAGGACCGAGTTCAGAGGGCTTTCCTGATGTTTTTTCTGGAAACTCTAAAGGTGGCCACAGAGCTAGGCAGAGTCTCTGAGGCCAGCTTCCGTCCCACTGCCAGCGAGAGCTGCCAGGGGCACAGAGTCAGAAAAGGAAAGATCTCTGATCTCAGAACTTCTATTCTCAGCCCCCATCTCCCGTTTGCTGTGTGTCCTCAGGTTAGCTCCACCCACCCCCTGATTTCCGTATCTCAGTTTCCCAAGGACAACACTCAGTCCCAGCTGTAGCCAGACACAGCAATATGGCATCACATACCTCGGGGCCAGGAGGCCCAGGAAACCCAAGGGATCCCTTGTCTCCAACTTTGCCCTGTGGAAGAGAAGAGATGGCGGGGGACGCAGGGGTAAGTGAGGGCCCACTTGCCACCATCCCTTGTGTTACCCCCCAGGCTGTGGGTAGTTGGAAAAGCTCAGGAGCATATGAATGAAATCTGCCTAGACTGATAGGAGCTAGTGTTGAAGCCCCGCCTCCTACACTTACAGACATGGGACCCTGGGCAAGACACTTCATCTTGCAGAACCTCAGTTTCACTCTTTAAAGAACTATTGTATGGGAAGGGTCTGATACATAGTAACATTCAACAAACACATGACACCCACTGCTGATATTCATGCTACTACTGTTTTCAAGGCTTGGGAGCCCCAGATTCTGATTCTCCCCAGAACTCGACATTGACTGCGGCCTATGTACGACGCTGGGTGAGTTCCTGCCTCTCTGGGCTTCAGCGTCCTCATCTGTAAAATGGGTGAATCTCATTGCTGTCTTGCTCTGCTCGTCTCCCAGAGCTGCTGCAGGAGGAAACGAGGTCCAGGATGTGACCACCCCTGGCCATGTTGCATGACTGTTTGGAGAGGGTGAGGTTTGGGGGTGTCAGAACAAAAGGTACTTACCAGAGGCCCTGGCTTCCCCCGTGCGCCTGGGAACCCTGGCAACCCCTGGCTCCCCTGGAAAAGGTCAAGAGCAAGCTGGGGTTAGTAAGGAACAGAAACGGCCAGGTGAACAGCTGCTCAGTCATCCTTGCCCAGCTGAGGCCCAGAGAACACCAACCTTGGGGGAGACGAGCTCCCCCCTCACTTTCCCTGCTTGTAAGCTCCAGCTGGGCACCCCTGGGGGCTGGGCCTCAGGGACACAAAGGAGAAACAGTAGCCCCTATTCCTCACCAAACTGTCCTGGCACCCGGGACCCCAGGGCTCCAAGCAAAAGCACTGTCAGTGCCCTTATGCGTGAGGAACTCTGCAGACGGGGGCCCGGCAGGGGAAGCGGCGAGGCCCGGATGGCTCGAAATCCGGAGACACCGAGGCTGGGTCAGGACAGGCCGGCCAGGAGGGAGGGAAGAGGAAGAGGGAGAGCTGGCCAACATCTGGGCCTCGTTGACTGGCTGGGTGAGGGCCAGATGTGGCCACATGGTGCCGGACACAGGCAAAGAGGAGCCGGCCTCGGCAGGCTGCCCCGGTTCATCCATCAGTCAGTAAGGCCAGTTACTCACTTACTCAAACGTGTCCTAAATGTTCTGTGCAGGACTCTGAGCTCAGCTACACCAGAGCGGTCTGGGGCAGTGTCCTGAGGGAGCCTGCTGTCTGGCAGGGGGGTGAGCACAAGTTTCCATCTACCAAGTGCTGCACAGGTAACGGATAGGCTGCTCGGGGCATGCAGAGAGGGAAATGGCCACCATCCGAGCAGGTGGAATAAATGGTATCTGAGCGGGGTTCTAAATGATGGGTAGGTTGGGCCATGCAGAGGCTGAGTGGAGGGGTGCCAGGCAAGGCAGCCATGTGTGCAAAACCGTGGGGGGCGGGGGTGCAGAGGGCACTTCCGTGGAGCACAGGGATGTTAAGAGCAAGGGGCAGGAATGGGTCTGAGAAACTTGCTCACTAGGGTCCCGGGTGCTGGGGAGTCAGGACAGCACTCGGGGAGCAGTAGGGAGCCATGGGTGGTTTGTGAGCAACGAGCAGAGCTTTGTGGCAGTGAGGAAGACAGACTGGGAGGGAGGAAGCTGGGGGCCTGGAAATAAGTCGGGAGGCTGTTGTAAAGTCCAGAGAAGAGATGGTGATGGGGGTACTGAGGCTGGAGAAGGTACGATTATGTGAAAGGAAGCCATGTTGCAGGGGGATCCTGGCCCATCAGGGACCCCGAGAAGAAAGCCAGGACCAGAGAAGAGCAGGGCAGGGGGCAGGAGGCAGGGGGAAAATGTGCCGCAATTACCTTGTCTCCTTGGAATCCGGTATCTCCTGACACACCGGGAACCCCTTGTTCACCCTAAATATACACCAGCAAAGAACGTTACGACGGAGACCGTGCGGGGTTCCGGGCGCCTCCCCGCTTCCAGACCCACTGGCAAGGTACGGCTTTGCCGAGGCTGTCCCCAAAGTGGATCTCACCAGCGGCAGCCTTGTCAAAGTAAAGGGCAGAGGCCCCCCGGGAGAGCCAGGGCCTGGGGGGCACCACGTCGACCTGTCTGCACGTCTGCCTGGGGTTGCTCAGGTGGCTGACAACTCCGCTAACAAGCTCAGCTGCCTGGCCTTTCCAGGAGAAGCAGCACTTACAGATCAGAGGAATGGTTTCTTGATCCATCAAGTCCTTCCTCAGCTGATGTCACACAGGGGCAAGTGTAGCCTGTATAGTGCCCCACCCCCCATCACTGGGGTTTCTAAGTGTCTGCATCTATGGCTTGATATTTTTCACCACCAGGCTGGGAGCCGTCACTCTCCCTTCTGTGCGAGCCTCGATGCCAGCCATCAGCTTAGGCCCGCGTCTGATTAGTTGCTTTTAATTAGCTATAGCACGAGAAACATAGTCTTGCTGAGACTATGTGCCAACAGCGAGTAAATGGGTCTCGAGTTAGTTCTGGCATTTCTTTCCTAAGGTGACATAGGGCACAGGCTCGGTGACAGTGGTCTCTTCTGGTCCCTCCCTATTTGCAGCCACATCCTGGTAAACGAACGGTCAGAGAACCACATCGGAAGATGTTTCTTCTTACCGCGGGAGTCACATCACGCAGTCCTTATCATTTCCAGCCTTCCATGTGGGACATTCCCAGCAATACCCTGGCCCCAGGGCTCAGAGAACATTCCCAGCCCCAGGAACAGTTGGGAGAATGGGGAGAAAACCCAGGAGGATGTGGAGAATCCACATCATGCAGCTAAGGCCACAAACCGGCAGAAAAACTTCCTCGGTAAAACAAAAGCCAAAATTTAAAAAAAAAAAAAAAAAAAAAAAGAAAGAAAGAAGGAAAGAAAGAAAAGAAAGAAAGAAAGAAAGAAAGAAAGAAAGAAAAAAAAAATCTTTAAAAAAACCACTTACTTTGGTTTTTCCAGTTTGGAAAACCCTGTAAAATATCCCAGAGGTTTGAAAGCCAAGGAAGTTTTTTTTTTTGTTTGTTTTGTTTTGTTTTGTTTTGTTTTGTTTTGTTGTTTTGTTTTGTTTTAATATCTAAAAGAGGAGCAGAGGGGTTTAAAAAAAAAAAAAGTTTAAAAAGACACCTAAGAAACCAGGACAATGGATTCGGAGAAAGCTGGGGCTGGAGCGGGAGTCTTGGTTCCAGAACGTGCCTCCACGCAGGAAGACAGAGCCAAGTGGTTGTAAGTGGGACCGAGGCCAGACCGGGTCATGGAAAATCTGGGATTCTAGGCAGCATGACCAGGGAGCATGAAGGGATGGCCCCGTCATCCCTGGGGGGTGGGGGCAGGGGGCTGATCGGAACCTCTCTCTCAGCCACATTAAAATCCCTCCCCAGCTAAAGGGGCAACAAAGAGAGCTCTTTTTTCTTTTTGTCAACCCCAAAGTCGTATTTAATTTTTTTTTTTTAAACTATGGGCAGGAAAACAATTTCTTCCACTTCTTTTCTTTCTTTCTTTCTTTTTTTTTTTTCCAGAGCTTTCACATCCCGAAATGTCCCAGGCACCAGCAGTCAGCAAGCCAGCCGAGTTCCATGTAACACGTTTATTTCCATGTTCCTGGAGGAACAGTGAGCTGGAGGCCAGGTCTGCAGAAGGGCCTATAAAAAGCTCAGTGCTTACACCCTCGCTCCCCCTGCCTCCTTTCTCCCTTATCCATGACTTCAACATTTCCAGAGTACTGGTGTCTCAAACCCCAGAGTAAAGAGGTAGCCGTGGGGAAGCCCCTGCCTCCAACAGAAAGCCCCTCCATCTCAAGGGGAAGGTCACAGAAGAGGGGGGAGCTTAGCAGCCAGCAGGGCAGAGGTGGAGCTGAGGTCGGGTGGGGGACGGGACTACAGCCAGGGGCTTGGGTGGGACTGCAGGGGATGGAAGAGGTGGAGACAGATGGAGAGAGGCCTGGGGTGAGCACTGCACCCCCTGGCTACCTAGGGTTGGGGTGGGTAGGACAGTCTGGGTGTGTCCATTTCTGCCCAGAGCTTTGCATTTTCTAAGTCCCAGGGCTGAGTTTCCTTTACTGCATCTCTTCTAATTCTCTGGGGCTGTTTGCCCAGCACAGACTCGGAGGAGCTGGAGGAGGTGACCTCCAAGGGCCTCATCAGCTCTCCCCTTCTGCCCTCAGTTCTGCTTCGTGGTAGAGGTCTCTGGAGGCACGTGCCTGGATTCGAATCCTGACGTTACTACGAGCTGCGTGTGCTCAGGCAGGCTTCCTAACTCACCGAGGCTCGGAAGCCGGGGGTCCATCCCCGCAGAGCAGGCAGACGGCCCAGCACGGACTTCTGCTGCTGCCTCTCAGGTGTACGGGGAGTGGCGTTATCTGAAGACAGGTGCAGAGGGAGCCCGGCCACGGGAGCGGCTGTCGTCTACTCACACTTGTGGAAGCTTGGATAGGGCCCGAAAGCCCTCCCACACCCCCTTTGGGGTGCCTGTTTTGCTGAAAGGCTGAGAGGACAGGGCAGGAGGACGGCCAGAGGGCAGAGTGCATGAGACACTGCCCCAAGTGCTCCTTGTCTCTGTGCCTCAGATGCCGCGTGCCTGGGCCCCGGGGTCCCACCTACCGGCCTCCAACCGTGGTCTGGCACAGGGTGAGTTTGGCAGCAGGACTGTGCGGGGAGGACATGTGGCAGGAGTGGCCTCCCCATGGCAACTGGGAAGAAAGCGGGTCAGGGGCTCAGAGGCCCGTCCCCGCTTTTCTGCTGTACTTTGAAACCCCGTGCTCTCTGGGGTCGGGTGCCCGGTTCTAACTGGGGTGGTTTGTGTGGGTTCATTTCCTCCTGTGGCTGGGAGAGGCCTCTGGACCTCACACCATACCTGCCCTGGGGCCTGTCATCTCAGCAATAATACTCCCCCTCCACCCTCCACCCCACCGTCTGCCTTTCCTGGCTTTGGCCTCCAAGCCCAGATGCTGGCCTCAGCTTTGCTGTCCTAATTCGGAGACCCGCCTTACCTGACCCCAACCTATGCCTTCACAGCCCCCACGCCCCCTTCCAGGGTCTCCATGCCCCAAACCACCTGCCTGAGCTCCACCTGAGTTACAAGGAAGAAGCTGGGGAGCACAGATTTAGGGGAGCCAGAGGGGAGGCAGGAGTGCGGGGGGGGGGGGTGGACCTGGTAAGAAGCCAGCCGCAGCGAGGGGGTGGGGGGAGTTGGCATGCAGATAAAACACAGTGCAACAAGGGAGTATTCAGATCACCTTATCACCTTTCAGTCCAGGCTCCCCCATGTTCCCCATCAGTCCCTGGAAGACAAAGACCAGTCCAGCTGTGAGGGGTGGGGCTCAAAGCCAAGGAAGAGCCCTGCCTTTGACCCGGATGGACATCCCCCCACCGCCTCCCCCCTTGCTGCCTCTACCCAGTGCTAGATGCCCCACCCAACACTCAGTTTCCTCATCTGTGAAAGGGGACAATGACCCTCAGCGCAAAGGCCAATGGTGTGGATGGAAGGAGCACGAGAAGGGGCATGTGACTCGTGAACCACGGCACTCTGGACAAATCCAGGGGACAAGGCTGCTAAATGCGGGGAGACGGGTTCCTCGAGCACTGTCACATGCATGTGGGCCAAACGGGATCGTCCCCGGAAGGAGGCCCTAGCCACTTTGGCCCATCTCTTTCCTGCACGCCCATCCCACTGAGGGACGGACTAAGTTCGCTGGCCTGCCAGTATAATGTCTTTGCCCCTGGTGATGCCCCCATTGGACTTTCAGTGCCCTGAGGTCTGGAACCACATGAGACTCCTGCTCAGCTCAAGGATTGGTGTCCGAGAAATGCGTGAGCCATTAACGACATACACATGCTGACTGGCTCTCAGGTCTGGGAAGCACTGAGCTCCTGACCTGCAGCCTCCACCCCGTCGGGGCCCCCTTCCTCCCCTCCCCTGACACCGTGCCCAGGCACGCTCCCTTCTGGGCTGAAATGGGTCAGGGGGTGCCTGGCTGGGACGAGACCCGGATTGACGGATGGCTCTTGTTCACCTTCAGGCCCTTGGGTCCTGGATAGCCAGTCGGACCCAGTGCTCCCATGTCGCCCTGACAAGAGAAAGAGAAGAGGGCATCGTGAGAGGAGGCTCCCAGGGGCTGGCCTGGGACAGATGATTCCCAAGGTCCCTCGGGCTGTGCTTCTGAGGACACAACCCCACTGGCTCAGTCAGACCACCCGGTCTCCTCTCTCCTCTGCCACTGGCTCATCATTGCATGATTCTGGGTGGTTAGCCTCTCTGTGCCTCAGTTTCCCTATCAAAAACAGGGGTCAGTACAATGTTTCAGGAAGAACTGACTTCCGTGTACAAAGTGCCTGGCACAGTCTGGAGGCGTTTTGGGTTGACACAATTGAAGAGGCTCTGTTGGCATCCAGTGGGTGAAGGCCCCACAGCAAAGAATGCTCTGGCCCCAAATGCCCGTAAGTGTTGAGGTGAGAAACCATGGTTTACAGTGAAGGCGTGGCTGGATTTCCTCAGAACAGGCCCACCCTCTTTCCCTCACACGTTGTCACCTGCCCACCCCTGTCGTGAGTACCTCCAGCCACGGCCATAACATGCAGCCCACACCCAGAGAAAAGGGAGCCCCTGAAACGGCTCTCCTCTCCCTTTTCCATCTGCTGTGCAAGCTCACACAATGTGCTTGACCTCTCTGGGCCTTGCTTTCCCGCATCCCTACATCAGGCTCCTTGAAGGCCCCTCATGAGTGCTCTCAAGCACCAGAGCGAACAAAAGCTGCCCCAGGCTTCCTGTGGGGACTTCCCGGAGATGTGTCTGTCACATTCTTGCCTGACTCCCGCAGAAGGGCCGGCGGGCTGGGCAGTTGGAACACCCCGAGGACAGAGACAAGGGAACCTGCAGAGTTCACAGAGAATGGTGTGGTCCGCTGAGGCACAGCTGAGCTCCCCCACCCCCCCCCCCCCACCCCTTGCACCGGTTTAGATCCACTGAGGCAGAGGCTGGAGTCTGGCCATGGCCTGCCAGGGGCTGGCTATGTGACCTTGAGCAAAACACTGGCCCTCTCTGGACCTCAGGATCCCCACCTGAGCAGGTCAAACCAAACCTTCTACCTGAGCCTCTGCCAAGAAATTGTGCTTTCAGCTCGGTCAAGTGATATCGTCTCGTGAAGGAAGGGAGGTCTCAGTTTCACGGGTGACGATACTAATACGAACAACCCCGACTGCTAGGCCTCCACCCAAGGACTCCTCACACCAGCCCTTGAAGATCCACCCTACGACCATCCCCATTTTACAGATGGGGAAACTAAGGTTTCCTCTGCAAGGTTAGGACTGGGTAAAGCTGGGATTCACACCCGGCAGTCTGTCTCCAGAGCTTCTAGAGAATTCTGAAGTCATCTTGGGAGAGGAGGGAGAGCAGGGAGCTAAAAGGCCAGGATCGCTGGCTCAGGGGAGAGGCTGGGGTCCGAGGAAAAGCCAGGCCTTCAGAGCAGAGCACTTTCCCCAGGCCGTGCTGGCAGCCGCTTCTCTCCCTGTCTTTTCCTGGATGAAGGGAGCAGGGGTGGCCGCCTAGAGTTCCCCATGGTGCACAAATAAACAGAATCGGCTCTGCTCGCGTAGTTGGCTCCAACTGGGGCCCGGACTGTGGGCAGGGGACCAGCCGGCAGCTCCAGGAACACAGGCCCCTTCTTCTCGCTGCAGGCCTGAAGGTGGCTTGTGTGGGGACTGAATGCAATACGAGCCTGACTGACACCTGCGTGGGGCCCTGGGGAGCCACAGCAGCACCACACGCCGGGCCTCTGCAGGCCCCTGCAAAAAGGCCTGTGTGTGGTGGGGGGGGGGGGGGGGGCAGGGACTTGCACAGGCGCCCAACCCGAAGGGGCAAGGGATCCGTGGAAAAGGGACTCTGGCTGCAGGGCATACGGGGAGAAGGGGGTGCCTTGCTTAGGGCAGGCCATTCCCATGTTGGCCGGACCCCAATGCTGGGCTCTAAAAGCCCTTGGGAGAGGAGCAAAGAAAGTTCCAGGCCACTTTCTCCCTAGGCCAGCCCACAGAGCATTGGTTTGCACCAGACACCCCTGTCGTATCCTCATGAGAAAGAACAATGGGTAATGCCCTGAGTTTGGGTCCTCTTCCCACTTTTGCCTGAGCTCCCAGACGGCGCCCTACACGTTCGCCCTTCATCTCGCTGGCTTCCACCAAAACACAACCATCCACGTCAGCAACCATTCACAGCACTCCTCCTGTGCCCCAGATGCCACACTCGAGACTTCAAGGTCCCGTCAGATGCTGTTGGTGGGAGCCTGTGCCGGGCCCCGGGCTGGGACTCGCTGCCAGGCCCAGGCTGGCAGGTCACGGTGACCCCGTTGGGCCCGTTCCATTTTACAAATGAGAAAGCCGAGGCTTAGAGAGAGGTGGAATCACTCACCCGAAACGAAGCAACAAGCAGGGGACACAGGCAGGACCAGAATCCAGGTCTGTCTGTCTGTCTGTCTGGCCCCACGTTCAGTGCTCATGAGCCCTGGACTGACTCTGTTTACTCCAATAAAAGACCCTAGGATGCCTTTCCTCGTTGATGTCATTCAGTGACGAGGAATGAGGACACACTTGATTCAAAAATAGGCAGGGGTGCCTGGGTGGTTCAGTCAGTTAGGCATCCGACTTTGGCTCAGGTCATGATCTCACGGTTCATGGGTCTGGGCCCTGCGTCGGGCTCTGGGCTGACAGCTCAGAGCCCGGAGCCTGCTTTGGATTCTGTGTCTCCCTCTTTCTCTGCCTCTCTCCCACTTGCATTCTGTCTCTCTCTCTCAAAAATAAATAAACGCTAAAAAAAAATTTTTTTTAAAGTAGGCATGAGTACATGCCCGCAGGTGGCCAGGTGGGGGGTTGCCAGAGTCGCCTGAAAGAAAACGTGGGGTGTTTCCAGCACCCTTGGCCACTGGTTCCCGTACCCAGAATGTTCTGTCCTGAGCTCACGTTGTTAACGCGCATTCATCCTTCGGCTGAAGCACCACTTCCCCAACCCCACGGGCCAGGTCAGGCCCCTGGTGTCAGGTCTCAGAGCCCTTGCCACACTGGTGACCATTCATGTGTGCGCCTCTCTGGCCATCGCCTGCCCCCTGCCTCAGAGGAGGTGCTCACTCAAAGTGGGTTAAGGACTAGGTGAAAAAGAACCCTAATCACGCTCTCACCGACAAACCTCTAGGGGAAAAGCTTGCCTCCCTGGTCCTGGAACTGCCTTGGAAGGTAACAAGGCCTCTTTTTAGAAACTCTGATAGGGGTCAGTAGCTTGGGGACAGGGATCTGGGGGCTGTGGCCAATCCTGACTCCTGTGTGGTCTTAATAAGCACCATCTCTCACACAGAGCAGCACCCGGGACTGCCCAGTCCGCACGCTTACACTCCTGCTGTCTCCATTCAGCACAGAAGTCACACAGAACTGAGTGTGTAATGCTCAGCGAGCTAGGACACAGGCCCACGTCCAGCTTTCGGCTGTGTGACCCTGAGCCGGTGTCTCAGCCTCTCTGTGCCTCGGTCCCCTGAAGTGGACAATGGTAACCCCACTTCCTGCCTTCAGAGGCTTGCTGTGATCGTTAAATCCTTAGCACAAGGCCTGGCACACAAGGGTTTGGTACGTGTCCACCAGTGAGGCTCCCGATCTCGCTTTATAACAAGGAAACAAAGCTAGATGCTCATTTAGTGACAGGATACGGTGGGCCCGTCCACTCTAGCCCGCATGCTGGGTTTTGGCCAGACTGCATATTCTTTGGGTCTCATTAAATGAGGAGCCAAAATTCCCTGTCTGTCGCTCAGAATAAAAAAGACAGAAATCTTCTTTGTTGGGCAGATTCTGGAATCAGGCACACTTTTCTTGAGGGCCGGCCAAACGGTTTCAGTTACTCAAAGGGGGCTGTTCTGAGGCAGCCTCACCTCAGAGACTGCAGTGGGGCAACCGGCAACCTATTGGGATCCGGGTCACACAGACCTGGGTTGCAAGTCCTAGCTGGTGACCTCAGGCCCCAGCCTCCCTGTTTGGGTGACCAGGCTGCTGACACCCAGCTCAAGTCCCTCAAGGCTTCCCCGGCCTGATGCGTGTCAAGCACACAGAAGAGACAGATGCTCCATAAATGTCAGCCTGTCTCCTCACACCCTGCCTCCCTCCTGCAAGGACCCGGTGGCAGGGGGGAGGGGAGGAGGACAGGGGGAAGTTTTGGCTTCAGCCTGCATGTGAATTGCTTTAGCTGACCAGACAGAAGACATTGAATAAACCTGAATCGCCACTAAAATGATTATCAATATGTGGAATCCCATTCGCTCAGCGAAAAACCCACATCCTCTGGAAAACCATAGGTGACTCATGGTCCCTCTTCCCCTTTCTAACTCCTGGTTAGAAAATTCCTTTCCTCTCCAACTCTTTGGGGAGGCTATTATTCCTCCCCCCTCTCCCGACTACTCCCCCCCCCCCCCCCCCAGGGCACAGAAGATGCTGTTCCCAAAAATCCAGGGTGGGAGGGGGTCCTTGGGTGAGAGAGGGCACTAGTTCGGGAGCAGTGGTGACTCAGCAGGGTCAGGTCCATGCCTGTGGATGCCCCCTCCTCCCCCCACCGCAAGGAGGAAGGGATCATCACCTTGGCAGCAGAGGGAGCTTTCAAACAGAGGGAGCGAGGCTGAAAGTGGCAGAGAAAGACACAGGGCAAGAGGGAACCTTGAAGAGCAATTGGGAAAGGGACGTCCTGAGGTGGGGCGTGGCCTGCGGTGGGGGCGTGGCCTGAGGAATGCAGGAACAAGCCCAGGGGAGGAACGCCCTGGAGGAGGATTTGGAAAGCATGCCTTTTGCCTTTCGGGCATGCTTCCATCTTCCCTTGCCTTGTGAAAGAGCTTGACCAGAGGCCTCAGCTTTCCCATCTGCCAAATGGGGTTCTCCAAAGAGATACCGTGAATAGGGTTGCCAGATGGAGCAAACGAAAACACAGACTGCCCAGCTAAATTCAAATGTCAGATAAACACCAAATGACATTTTAGTATAAATGTGTTCTAAATATTGCATCTGAAATTCAAATTTCACCAGGCATGTTGCATCTTGTCTGGCAACCCTGACCGTCGAAAGCAAAGGGGAGCATAGGTGGGAAAGAGCTTTGTAATAAGTCCGGGCATGGTCTGAGTCTCCAGAGTCCGCATTCATTTGGCCAAATGATATCCTTGCCCCTTTCGGGGCCCAACTAGTGGACACCAGGACAATGACAAACAGGAGGGCGTGCCAGTGATGGAAGCCAGGATATGTAAACATCCCTTCCAAAGAGCTTTGGGAACTGAGAGCATTTAGCCCCAAGAAGGAGCCTCGGCAAGAACTGATTGCAACCATCTTTTCGTCTCAAACAGCCTCTCCCAGGGGCAGGGGAATGAGTGGGGCTCCATTCGCAGGAACACCACACACTGCTAGAACGCTGGAGATTTGGCCTGGGCTCCCACAGGAAAGCGTGTCCAACACCAGGCTGTTCAGATTGGGAGTTTAATGACTACGGGACCAGGATGCTCCAGAGGGTGCTCCTGTGAGCTTAGAGAAGACTGGGCTACAAGACTTTGGGGGTCCTCTCTAACTCTCATTGCAGAGATTTCTTTCCCAAAACATCTAGGTCAGTGCCTTGTGCCAAAGAAGACGCTCAGCCAAGTCCTGCTGAATGGACATTTGACAGGGATGACAAATGCACGACTCATGTGTGGACACTTTGCTATCCGGACCAAGGAGACGTCACTCATCGATCGCTCAACCAATCACAGCCCCCCTCTCCCACTAAGCTCCAATGTGACATCAAAATATCGTTCCATGCAGCAATCCAGAGGGCTGTGACCACCTGTAATGCATGTGGGTGTGTGAAATAATAATAATCATCATTATTGCTAGCACTTCTTGAGTACTTACTACATGCTAAGCACTTTATATGTACTCGTTTCTTTAAATCTTCACAACAGAAACTCGAAGTTAGATGCTAATATTATCCCCATTTCTAAGTGAAGAAACTGAGACAGGTTAAGAGCTTAAGAACCTTGCTCAGGATCCGAACTAGACAAGTGGTAAAGCTAGGATCCGAACCCAGGCGACCCGGTTCCAGGAACTGCTGTCTTAGCCACCGACTGCACCGGACCGTGCAGATCTGTGGTCCTAACAAGAGTGGGCACCATGAGCTCATCTTATGAAGGGGGTGTCTGAGGCTCAGGTGAGCGAGGCCGCAGCTGAAGACCAAAGAAGCAGGGTGAGGGGAGGCTAGGATGCCGACACCGGTTAATTGGACCCTCTGCCCCCACCGCTACCCTACCTGGGTTCTGCTCTCAGCCACCTGAGCAGGAGCACATTGCCACCGGGGGCGGGGGGCGGGGGGCAGGGAGGGGGACCTCCGGACCTTCTTGCCAGGACCGGCCTCCCCTGAACAATGGGGCCCCTGAACTCCCCCACGGCCTCCTCCAGCCTCCCTCTGAACAGAATTTCTTGGCACAGTTGCTGGAGTAGCCAAAGCCGGCAGCCCATTTGCCAAACCAGGGAGCAGCCGACTTATGTCCCTTCATGGCCCCCCAGACTCAAATTCCATGAGGGATGACCCAGAGGACAGAGCAAAGGGGGCAAGAGACCATGGGGAAAGCTCCTAGAGTCATTTCTGGGATCTCTCACTGGCCGTTGTAGCCAGACCCAAGGTCAAGGTCACCCTCCGAGGGCCCCGCAGGAGGCCCTGGTTTGGGCTAATAGAACCACTCCACAAGGTTTACCCCGACCTGAATGGAGTCAGAGGTCAGGCTGCCTCCCATGTCCCTGTCCTCAGGCCTCTCTCCATCCCAGGCATTTCAGGAGGTAACAGCAACGATTAATAGAACAATATTTTTCTCTAGTTGCACACTTACGAAATGCTAGACCCTGTGCCAAGGACTGTACATGTAATGCCTCATTCCATCCTCACGACCACCCCAAGAGTACTCGATCATCATCCCCATTTTACAGATGAGGAACTAAGGCTCAAAGGAGGTAAGTAATATCTCCCAGGTCACACCATCAGGATGTGGCAGAGCCGTGACTTGAGCTCAGGTGCTCTGGCTCCAAAGTCAGTGCTGTGAAGAAAAGGATGAGGAAGACCGCCCAACATGGCCCAGAGCCTCAGCCCCTCTGCCAGCCACTTCCTTCCTCCAGACCGGAAGCATCTCACCTGCGAATGAGCATGCTCTCACCTGCCTAGACCTCCTTGCAGAGCGAGGGACAGGCAGCGGGTGTGAAAGTACATCAGCACTCTCATGCTCCAAGCACCTATCTTCATTTAACTAATGAAGAAAGGGGCTCAGAGAAGGTAGGTGATCCACCTGAGGACACACAGCAGGGCTCTCCTCCCTCAGCCCCCTTGGCCAGACTGATATGTCCTGCTCCCCCAGCTCCTCCTGGGGTTTGATGAGAGAGGGACCTTTTCATTGGGACTTGTCGCTTGCTCCCCACACCCTGCCTCTTGCCCCCACCAACCAGGCATCTGTGTACTTACAATGAGGCCGGGGACTCCTCGGGGCCCTGGCAGGCCCAGCTCTCCCTGCAAATAGAAAGAGACCAAAGTGGTTAGTTGCCCTGTCGCCCTCCCCGGGCCACTCCCGCCACACCATCCCCCTGTGGGCACCTAGTGGGATGGATCCCTTGGAGCTGACCATTCCTTGTGCCTAATTAGTGACTCTCGGAGCCTGGCCTGAAGTTTGGACAAGACCCTTTCCCCTTCTGCCATCCGCTTTCCACATCTGTAAAGTGAGGAGGTCGGATTTCCAAATCCGGTATTTTCCACTTGTAAGTGCGAAAGAAGAGGTGGAATCCTGATCGCGGCAATGAAGATGTGCTGGGTGCCTGGCCCAGATCTCATTCCACCTGCCCTTTATAGCGGGCGAAACTGAGTCTCAAGAGCTATGGGACGTGCCCAAGGTCAAGTGCGAGGTCAAGTGGTGAGGGCTCCAAGCTGAGAGCTACCAGGCCGGCCTCTCTGTCTCTCTCAACCAGGGGGTGCGGGGCCCTTAGAGAAGGCCACCACCACCGGAAGGAGACTCTCCAGTGCCTGCTCCCCGGGGCCTCCGAGATGCTGCAGAGGGCTCTTACTTAGGGGCCAGGGGATGTGGCTGTGTGTGGCAGGGGCGAGTTTGTTTCCTCATCTCTAAAAATGGACCTTCAATTGCCCAGAAAAGACAGGTAGATGGGTTAGGCTCAAGTTCAAGATGCAGAGATATGAATAAAAATAAGAGGTCCTAGGGCACCTGGGTGGCTCAGTTGGCTAAGCGTCCAATTCTTGGTTTGGGGCTCAGGTCATGATCTCAGGGTTTGTGAGTTCAAGCCCCACATCGGGCTCCGTGCTAACAGCAGAGAGACTGCTTGGGATCCTCTGTCTCCACCCCTCCCCCACTCTCTCTCTCAAAAGAAATAAGCTTTAAAAAAAAGGGCGGGGTGGGGGGAGGTTCTAGAGATGCTGATTATCAATGAGAATTGCCAGCATCCTCCAGAGTGTTTGTCTCACTTCAACTGTGCCCAGACGGGAGGTCATCACTACAGCCACCAAGAAGGGGAGGGGACAAGCAGCCTTGGCTTTACAATGGGGGAAGGGAGGCCCAGGGAAGGGAAGTGACTTGTCCAAGGTCACTCAACAACTGGATGGCCAAAGCCAGGACCACGCATCAGGTCCTCTTTCTGCTCCCCCAGGCCAGGAGTGTAAAAACACCACTGTCCCTCCCCAGGGAGGCTTCCAGGATGGCATCGCATCCTGGATTATAACACCTGATCCAATAACTTATATACTGAAGCAGAGGCTCTGATATCTCACCTCTGTGCCTTTGCTGGTGAGCTTTCCTCCATGTGGAATGTCTCCTCACCTCTTTCCTCATCCCAATCCCATGTCACCTCCCCAGGAGTCTTCCCTCCTCCACAGCACCTGGGACTCTTGACCCTGCCCATCTTGCTCTGCCTGGTATGATGGACCGGATAGACAGCCGTAAGCTCTGCCAGGGCAGGCCATGTGCCCGCTGTCACCTACTGCTTACAACCACTCCATCCAGGGAACTCTTACTGTGGGCCATCCACCTTCCCGCGCTCTGTCATTTCAATCTGACAGCAGCCCTCGGACGCTGGCATCTGATCCCCAGATTTACAGGGAGGGAAACTGAGATTCAGAGAGATGAACCGATGCATCCAGGCTTCTGTGGCTGGCAAGTGGTGAAGCAGGATTCAAACGAGTCCCTCTGAGACCAGGGCTTTAGCACCCGGTGGGGAGTCAGGGGTTAGCCCCGGCTGGGTCAGCCTCAGGGAGCATTTGTGGAATTGAAATTAGTACGTGATCAGGGACGGATGGTGGATCCAGCAGCCACCTCTACAGAAAGCACAGCTGGGCACAGCTGTTTAGGTGGGAAGCCCCAAAGAGAGATGGGGGAACGTGGCAGGTGTTCCAAAGAGCTTTGGACTTGGTCTGCTCCCCCAGGCAGAGAACGAGCCTCCTCTCCCGCCTGAGCCTGCGCCTGGGATGGGAAGGGAAAGGCGGGTTCAGCAACTCAGGGCAGGCTGACCTAGCTCCTCGACGGCCTCCGATTATTTACAAACTCTATAAACATGCCTACGTTGGAGATTTCTTTAGAGCTTGGCTCTTCTCTCCATACAGGGCCTGCAAACCATCTGCTCCCCTAGGCCGCTGCTGTCCCATAAACATTTTGGATGCTTTCTAACATGGCAGTAACCCTGGCTTCCCCAGTGGGGAGTGACCCATGAACTTTCCTAAGTCCTTGGGGATGGGCACGGTCCGGGGATCTGGGACCAGGGGCTCCCGTGACCTGGAGGGCTTTCCTGGGGGCGGGGCACAGGGCACCCACAGTGCACAGGAGCCTGGGGTACAGAGGTGGCGGGGCTGGGATTCGACCCAGTCTGTCTGACCCTAAAGCTTGGATTCTTCAAACCTGCTGTGTGTTTGCTCTGGAATCTCTTTCCTGTTCCCAAAGACTTGAAATACTTACAGGGTTTCCATCCAGTCCAGGAGGGCCTCTTTCCCCAAAGTCTCCAGGAAACCCCTGAAGGCAGGAGAGAGAGCAAACATCTGCAGATCAGCGTTTCTACCTGTGGGGAGAGGCTTTCATCCAAACCCCTGGGGGCACACGAGGATGCGTCCACGAAGCCTCTCGCCCATTGGTTCTGGGATCTGGGCAGACAGTGGGGTCTCCAGCCACCCTGTGCCTTCAACGAACACCCCCACGTGAAGAACTCAAAGACTGGCTAATGGGGAGGGGCCCAGGGCTAGGGAACTTTCTTATCTACTTAGAGCCTGGGAAGAAGCTACTACGTGTTTCTGCAGCATGAAAATGCACTCCCTCCCCCCATCCCCACCCCGGCCCCGACCAAATCTGAAACCTGGACCGATGAGGAAGGAGAGACAAGAACGGAGGTCAGGAAGCTGAGTCTAGGCCTGAACCTACAGGCCTTGCTGAGAGTTTCAAGAACATCCATTGCCCCTGTGAGCCTCAGTTTCCCCCCTAGTGAAGGAAGGGAAGGCCTCCTCGGCATTTTCCAGCTCAGACCTTCTGTGGTTGCCTTTCCCCATTTTACAGATAAAGAAACTGAGGTTCCGGATGGCTAAGTGGCAAAGTCACACAAGGTCACACTGTTGGTGAGTGTCAGCCCCCCTGCCAAAGGTGAGTTTCAGCAGCCCCGAGAGAGGCCAAGCCACCTGGCCCAGGCATGAGTGGCCCTCTCATCCCATCCCTGACCCCACTCCGTACTCTCTGGGGATACAGGCAGCTGGAAAAACATCAGCTGTGGGGACACCTCTAGGGACCCGGGGGTGGGGGGTGTGCGTAATTCCATTTTACTTCAAAAGGAAAAGAAAGTCCTCAAGCTTGGAATTTAGGGAAACCTGTTCTTCTCCCCTGCTTGAATTCAAATCATTGTTTTTCCAGGGAAATTTAATAAAAAACACAGCACATGTTTTGTTTTGTTTTTTTTTTCTGACCAAATGGATGCCTGAGCTGTTCAGTGAAGATTCCTCACAGAGGGTAATCTGTGTCTGGCTTCTAACACAACTGAGGGAATCCAGTGAGTAGATTAAACCTGAGGACAAACCCCAAACCCAATGACAACGTCTGTCCTGGCCAAGCAAAGAGACCTTGAAATGCGTGTGTATCCACGTCTTTGTCCTTGCCCTGTCCAGCTGTCCTATGCCCCCTCAGATCCCTCCTCTGTCAGGGAGCCCTCTTGGATCAGAAGGGTGAGAGAGAGTTGGCATTCATCCTGCAGGAGGTGCGGCTTCCTTCAGACACCCAAAGGAGGACACGGGGATATAACCATGAGATTGCAGCCCAGCCAGTCACCTTACATGCAAGACTTCCTCTGCCTTTGACATCTGCCCTTGAGGAAAAGGTTAGCAGTCCCATTTAACAGATGGGGAAACAGGCTCAGAGAGGAAGTGGCGAAGGCAAAGCAGAAAAGGAAAGCAAGTTTGTGGCACAACGGAGCCCAGGTCCCCCCTCTCTGAACTCCGTCATGTTACATTTGTAGGAGTTGGCCACGGGCAGATCACGACGCACAGAAGGTGCTCGAATGTGTGTTCATCTGGTTTCACAGAGTGGTGGGGTTGTGTGCATGTCTACGGGCCCACGTCCAGGTCAAGGCTTTGTGGGGGTACATCTGATCCTACCTAAGATTCCTCTCCTTGGGGTCCCCCTGGCAAATTCTACCCTCACCTCAATCCAGCTCGTCTTTGTTATGCTGTAAGGGAGATCCCTCTCCTCTCCTGGAAGAGGAGACATCAGCTGAGTGGGCTGTGGTAAGAGGAGCCTTCAGGAGGCATTGAGTTTCTCCCTCCACCTCTGGAGGCAGAGGTTAGGGGCCTGGCAGGAGAGGAGGACCGTCCATCAAGGGACAAGGGCAATGCTGTCCAGCCAGGTCCCTGGCCGACTCCACATGGCCCATGACAGGCAGCCTCGGGAAGTTCATGCTCTGCTTGCCAAGCCCAGTGTCTGGAGACTAGCACTGGCTTGCGTCCAGGCTGGCTGTGTGACCTTGGGCAGACCCTCACTTGACCCACTGTCCTGCTTAGACTGCGGGGATGTGATCTCTAAGCACACTTGTCCCAACCCCTAGATGAAGCCCGAAAGGAAGGAGCCTCTCCCCCTATACACAGGAATGCCACCCAGCCTGGGGACATCGACAGCATCCCCTGGGCACACATCGTGGCTATAATGCCCAATATAGTCACACCCAGCAGCCACCAGGCAGGGGTCAATCTCCCGGGTCTGCATTTAGAGGCCACTTGAGGCTGGCTCGACAACTCCCCTCGGACCGAGTTGCCGGGTAGCCTCCCCCGTGAGGCTTTGGAAGCAGAGCAATCGGATGCCAGTCTTGGCTCCACCACCCACAGGTCTCCCCAAGCCTCAGTTTTCTCTGCTGTACAATGGGGATGATAAACAGGAGAAGCTGAGGTGTCTCCTGGAGGGTGACCCTTGCTGGCAGTGGCACAGCTCTGGAGTATAAGCAAGGGAGAGACCATCAGAAAGGTCAAACTCCCGAAGTTAAGCACTTCTGCAGACAAAAAGCAGCCCGAGGACAGCCAGTGGGGGATGACAGCAGGGTCATAACAGTGGCAGTAAGAGCAAACTCCAGCCGCCCATTGAGACAGGCAACGAAGAGCATAATGGTCAGAAAAGAAAGATGGGAGCTTTAGAGGTGCTTCAACAAATCCAAGATGGAAAGAGCCTAGCCGTTCTTGACTTTCACACCTCACTGCACCACTGGGCAACTAAGGCCCAGAGCGTGCCCAAGGGCGCATCACCCTCGAGCCTGCCTCACCCCTCCACTACTGGAGACATGCCCCATTTCTGGCACTTGCCCCAGGGCCCGGCCCCTCTGGATCTCAGAGAGGCGGCCGCCAAGCTGGACGTGTGGCCCCACCTCCCTCCCCCTCTGCTTTCCTCTGTCTGGCCGCGCCTCCTTGTGCATGGAGTGCACGCAGTCCCGGCCCGCCAGCAGTGGGACCTTCCTCCGCAGGCCTGAGCTGCTGGCTGCAGCAGCCTGGCCCGAGGCCCAAGGAATGAGCTCGGCGCCCTGCCGGGGCCCCAGCCACGTGGTGTCTCCACTTCCCCAGGTCGGGGCCCCCGGGGAACTGGACGCCTTGTACTTTGAGCAGAACAAGGCCCAGGAGGAGACAGAATCAGGCTCCGGGGTGAGACTCCAAATTCTGTCTTAGCTACAGCAACTCGGAGGAATAGATGTGAACAAAGGGGCTGTGGTCCTTGTCACCACCTCCGCGGCAGGATGCCAAGGTCTCAGGAGGCCTCTGAGAGCCACCTCAGCCACTCCCCTGTCTCCAGGCACTGTCTAGCCCAACTGTCTGCTCCAGGAGGTGGGCTGTAGGGGCAGAGGGAAGCCTGAAGCCTCCAGGATCTGAAGTCCTGCTAATGTCTCGAAGGTTCAGCTCCCTGACCTACAAAATGGTCAGTTCTGTCAACTCACCTGGCGTAGCCGGCCTGAAGAGCTGAGATGCTGTCATGCAGTCCCCGTACCTCTACTGCACCAGCACGTGCAGTTAGGGTTTGCATCAACAGTGGGAATACAGAATAACCTCTCGGAAGAGCCCACAGAAGGATCTCGGGGACCTCTTTACAACGTGGAGATTCTTCACAGTCGGGAAATTCCTGTATGAGCCTAACCTGCATCCTTCCTGCCACACTTTGAGCAGCCTGTAGTCTTTTCTAGAACACGTGTGCACCTCAAGGGTGCTGACTTAGACCCCTTGAGGTCACGATGCTGAGCATGTTTTCACCCTGCCCTTTTGGAATCCGCTAGGGAACCCATCCAGGAAGGGTCACCCCAGGGAACAAAGGAGGGGATAAGGGAGTCAAGGTCTCGCCAGGATTCCAGGGTCACCAACAGCCCCAGGGGGCCCTAGCTCAAGTATGGGACCCTGGGGACCACACCCCCCCAGCTCATAGCACCACCGCAGCTAAAAACTTTCATCTGTTTTGGCCTCAGTTTCCCCAGCTGGAAACATGAGTCCTCAGTCACTTTGCTCCCTGCTCCCCACAGTCTGAGAACTGAGAAGACCCTGAAGCCAAAGTTCACCCCAGGAGAAGCCCTTCCCACCCCAGATGGGCGTGTGGCCTTGGGCAAGTCCCAGTTGTCCCTGAGCCACACGCCAAGGAGATGGAACCAGGCTTGGGCCTTTCCAGCTGTAAGCTTGGGGGTCTGCCGGCCTGACTCACTACATACGACCAGGCTTGCAGGCCCGGCCAGAGGCCACGAGGCACGCTATGAACAGCGGCCGGCCTTGCCAGGCGCTCCAGCAGGCTTGACGGTGAATTCAGAGCGCCTGCCCGACAAGAGGACTCACTTGCAGTGTCTTCCTAATTCCTGTGAGAGACCCTTGTCCCACCTGTGAAGGTCCCTGTGCCAGACGGGACAGCCCAGGAGAAACCCCTTCAGCTCCAGCCGAGTTTGTAACATCTTAATATCCGGACCCCTCCTCAGAAAAACCACAACACATTTTTCATTCTAGCAGAGGTGAGGAGACGAGAGCTTTAGACTAAGCTTTCCTCTGGAGTTAAAGATGCAAGCACAGAGAGAAGTATGAGGTGAAGAGCAAGCAAGGGTCCTGGGGTTGAATCCTGACTCTGCCACTCACCTTGCTGTGTGACTTCGGGCAACTCACTGGCCTCTCTGAGCGATGTCTGTCTGACAAAGAGGTTGGGCCAGCTCATCACTAAGGTGCCTGTGGCCCCGGTCTGCTCTGACCTCTACTGTCTCTTTCTCGGCCCCCATCAGCAAAAGATTGCCACGCACCCTCCTTCCTGACCTGATGCCGAGGAGGCCGTGTGCATGAAGCCTGCTGTTCTGCTTGCTGGAGAGAGATGAACTGCAGCAAAATCATCACCGGCCCTGCCAGAAATGAGGCCAGCTGCGATCTGGCATGAGGGACTTCGGCTCATTCTCCTGACATTTCCTCTTGCTAATAAATACCGAGGAATCGCTCGGCCCAAAGCTTTGACAGGAGGAAATTTGCAGAAGGAGTTCCCCCGACCCCCAGCCCACCAGCCAGATCAAGGGCTCAGGAGCACAGGGGGATGTCCCTAAAGACCACTTAAGGAGCATATGGGCCGAGGGCATGGCAGACTCAGAGGCCCGGCACGAGCAGAGACAAAGCCCAAGGGACTCTGTGACATGAAGTCCTATCGCATACGTATCAAGTCAGATCTGATGCAGATCTGATTTGCCGGTCATGGTGGCTGGACCAGGACCAAGGGGCCTTTCACGGCCCTCAGGGGGACTGTGTGGCCATAGCACTATTTTGCTGAAGGAAGGGGGGGGTCCCTCCCACCCATGCCCAACACTGCCGTGCAAGGAAACACCCCCATCATGAAGGACGGGGCAGAATCCTAGGAAGCGAAAGGTGAGGAGCAAGGAAGAAGAAATGAATTGTCTGTTACGGGAGCTCGAGGCCTCAGAGGGTCTCTGAGCAAACGGCTTTGACTGAGTCTTGGTTTCCGAGTCTGGAAAATGGGTGTAGTCCATCTAACCTCAAAGAATCGGTGGGAGAATCCTATGTAGTTCAGCTACCATGCAAGTAAAAGGGCCTCAAAAAATGTTGCTTTCGGGGGGACCATTCTCACTATATGTTCTGTCGCCAGCACCTGGCGCATGGTAGGTGTCCAATAAAGTTTTGTTGACCGAGAAATGAATGAGCGGCCTTGTCTCACACGCACGTAGGAAAACGGCACTGAGCACCTCAGACCCGGTGCTGCCTTCTCGGCCACGCGCTGCCCGGCTTTCAGCTCCAAGGAGCAAACAGGTACGTGGCAGGGAGAAGGGGCCACTAGAAGGAGGAAAAAGGGGGAGGTGGAAGGGGCAGCTGAGGCATGGCCCTGCTGGCAGTCCCTGTCGTCGTAGGGTGGGCGGGGTGGAGAAGAAGCCACAGCATGCCCGGGGTTTTCAAGGGTCTTGCCTCCTCTATGCTCAGGGGACTCCGGAATCCATTCACTCGATAGCAACACTTGGGGCAAGAGGGGAAGGCTCTGGTTGCCCCATCCCAGCCCAGCAATGACTCTCCAAAGCCCCAGACCTTGGCCACATCATCCACCCCCTGAGCTTCGAGCTCCGTATCTAGGAAGTGGCAATGCCTGGTCCTCTGTCAGGCTCCCGGGAGAGAATCTGAGCAAACTCCTCATGGATGGCTCTGGAGGCAGGCCTGGGTGATGGGACAGGGCCCAGCTGAGATAATCGAAGTAAGTAAACTGGCCCTACCCTGCAACTTAAACTCTGGGAAAACAGGCCCAGAGAGGTAAAGCCATTGGTTCAAAGGGACAAGGCGCGGAGAGCCTCAGCCACCCATGAAACTCCAAACAGGAACAATGGCTGCCACTCTGACGGAGCATTTACTATGTGAGGAGCATAGCATAAAGACCTCATGAGCTAAAAGCTATTTTCCCTATTTCTCACCTGGGAAAACTGTAGTGCAGAGGCTTTGAGCCAACAATGCCCCAGGGCCTTTGCACCTACTGTTCTGTAAACCTGGAAAGCTCTTCCCCAGGTAGCCACAGGGCTCCCATTCTCACTTTATTCAGGTTTCTCAGGAAGTAAGGATTCCTAGATCAAATTATCTACTAGTCTGTACCCCCGTCTCCCTACCCTACTTTGTCTTAACACTAGGCACCATCTGACATTCATTCTTTCATTGTTCATTCTCTTGTTCAATCGTTGTCTGTCTGTCTGCCCATGAAAATGGGAACTTTGTCTTGCTCACTGCTCAGCACTAACTACAGTGCCTGGCCCACAGTATATACTTAATATTCACTGGGTGGATGGATGGATGGATGGATGGATGGCTGGATGAATGGATGGATGGATTGGTCTCCTTGCCCAAGGTCACCTAGCTTGAGGAGCAGATCCAGACGCCAGCCCAACCCTCACAGACATCAGGTCCTTGTCCTGAAGCCAGAAGCATCATGTGCTACTCCTTTGCCCAGATCCAGGTGTCAGGTGTGAGACCTCAGGGCACGGAGGGGCTGTTGGCCATAGGGAGGTCTAGGTCTGAGGGTGAGATTTCCCTCTAGTCCTAGAGACAGGACCTGGATCTTGCTTCCCTTTATATACCTCACTTGGCCCCAGAGTGTCCAGATCCATATACTACAACAGGTAAGTTGCCCATGAACATGCACGTCAACCCCAGGATCACAGATGTGCCCTTTCTGGGCACCACTGAGTGCTCCTGGCCCCCTTCCAGCCACCTGTCAAGTTCTAACCTCTTCCACAGTCCCTTCTCCATCAACCACCAGCAGAAGGAAGCCCAGACCCCAAGCTGACAATGCTTCCGAGTCTAGGGATTACACTGTAGGCGGCCACAAAGGGCCTTAAGCCGCCAACAGAGGTTAGCCTGAAAGAAATATGCCTCAATTATAGTCCAGGGTCTCCCTTAGTTGGCAGCAAGGACACCGGATATATCACTCCACCTCACGGGGGAGCCTCAGTTTACCCTTGTGAGTAATGGGGATCATTGGAATTAACGTCTTGCCCATCTGGTGAAGATTCTAGGGCATTCACTTTTTACACCATTACTACCAGCCAGTGAATCTGAGAAGCTGTCTTGATCCACCATTGAGATCAGAAGCCCTGGAGACTAATGGAATTGTTAGAATCCCGGTTCTGTTGTTGACTGTGAAACTGTGGGCAAGTTACTTAACCTCTCTGGGCCTTGGCTTTCTCTTCCTGCCCCGCAGATGCCCTACGAAGGGGAAGACAATTTCCTGCCACAGTGGAGAATCCTGGGCAAAGCCGGTGAACTGGAGGTTACTGCCAGCCCCTCTTGGGGTCACACCTGTTGCGAGCCTACCCACACACCCCACCGCCCTCTGGCCTTGTGTGCACACGAGTAACACTGGCCACCCCAAGACAGCTTGGAGACTGAGGGTTTTCCTTGACAGGGGCGCAGACGCTGGTCTAGCCATGATCCCCCAGTCTGAGCAGGCCCATGGACACTAGTAAGCCACACAAAAGAAGCCCCCAGACCCAGGACCACACTGCACAGCAACGGTTACACACATACACACAGATGCACCATCCGGGAGGGGCCCAGAGCCATGGCACCCCCCAGCTCCAGCCAGGCAGCAGCTGGCCAGTGTTCTGGCAGTGGGGACACAAGGCCCAGACAGCCCCACATGCTGGCCCACACACTCAAAGCAGAGCAGTGGCGGGGCAGACAGAAGCAGAGAGCGCCCACGCTGCAGGTGGACGGGAAGTCAGATTCACCCATAGAGTCTGCATAATAGACACGGAAAATCTTTACCGGCCTACCCATCTTGCCCCTCTTGCCAGGAACGCCAGGCAGGCCCTGTAGGGGAGAGACAGGGAAGAGATCAGAGCAGAATTCCACAGGGGACAACCAGTGTTGCCCCAAACTGGCCCCAGAGCCACCCACGAGAGGAAGTCGCGGACGACCTCGTGCACAAGGCCGCACACGGCAGGTGCCAGTTACGTGCAGGTCAGAGGGATGGTCCTTACGCTCTACGGGGTTGGGGGCTGCATGGGCCCGGGCTGGGGAGATGCCTAGGAGAACACCCAGCGTTCCTGGTATTGAGCAGGTGCTCCCGCTGCCCTCCCGAGGTCTTGGTGGCTGGTGAGGTTACAAGTGGGATCCCAAATACGGGCTGAGGCTGGGAGGGACGGGGAGGAAGGTGCCGAGGCCTGCGGGCCATGGGGTCTCTGCCATTGCACCACGAGTACACGTAACTGTAGACGACGGGTAACCATAGGAGTATGGCCGTGTCCAAGAACACTTTATAAAAGCAGACGGCTGGCAGGATCTGGCCCACATGCCCCAGTTTGCAGACACTTGGTCTGAAATATAAAGTGGGCCCATTTCTCGTTTGCTGAAAGCCCTTCAGAAGCTCTCCAGGCTCTCAGAATCGAGCCTCCTTCCTGACCTCGGCCCTGACCGCCCGTACAACTTTGCCCAGGTGCTCCATCCAACCTGTCTCCTACCACTCCGGCCTCGCGCTCAGAGCTTCGACTGTGTGGACCGTTAAACTTGCCAAGTTATCATACCTCCCCGGACTTTGCACACACCATCCCTTTATGTATGGAAGGTGTCTGCCCTGACTTGACCCCTTGGCAGACTCCTATTCAACTCAAGGGCATCTCCTCCAGGAGGGACTCCAGGACTTCTCCCGGAAGAGGGAGCCGGTAGGTGGGTGGGAGGTAAACAGAGAAGGCATACTCACTCTCTCTCCATCAGACCCCGGCAGGCCGAAGAGCCCTGGGAGTCCAATGTAGCCCTAGGAAAGAGCAGGTAGGGGGTCAGAGGGACCGAGCGGTGGGGTGTGGCTGGCCCGACCCGTCCCCGCAGCCCCTCACTGCCCTCCCACGCCCAGGCTCCTCTTCCTCGCTGGTGGCAGCGGCGGCTCCCGTGGCTCCTCGATGACACAGGCCTTGAGGCAAGTGTATATGCCCATGGACTGCATGGTGCTGGCTTCCACGATGTAGTCCAAAGGCACATACCCTCACGCCAGGGAAGGGCGCGGGCGCTCGCGGCGGGGAGGCCCGCCCCGCACCGGGGCTCCCGGACCTGCAGAAAGGAAGCTCTTGGCTGGGTTAGAGGCTAGAGCGGTAGCAGGTTCCACCGCTCTGAGGGACCCTGCCGTCTGCCGGTGGCTCCTGCGATGCCTCCTCCCAGGCCTCAAAGGCCCTGGACACGGGGCTCACACCCAGCCATGGCTGCCTGAACGCCAGCAGTCCCAGCGGCTGCCACTCCGGCACGCCGATGTCCCGCCCGGCACACGTATGCCGCGGCATTCAACGCACCCAAGGACACCGCACACGGGCTGTCTGCTCCCCCAGTGGACGGACAAGGAAGCCACACAAGTAGCCACACAGTGGAGCCGGGAGCCCACTGCCCTGGCATGCACCTGATTTTCTACCTTCCGGCCTCTATTCCAGGCACCTTCCACCTGCCCTGCCCACCCCAGGGACGGCAGAGCAATCCCTTCCAAGCCCAGCTCCAATGCTCTCTCTCCTCCAGCAAGCAACCCCTGCTGCCCCACGCCAGAAACCATCTCTTCCCTCCACCCACACACCGCATTTGCTCCTCAGTCAATAGGATTTACCACTTTCTCCGATGTATCTTCATTATCTGTGTCCATGTTTCATGTCCTCATTAGCTTGGGAACTTCTCAAGGGCAGGGGACCCAGCCCAGAGCTCCTATCATTATCTGCACTCTCTAGATGTTTGTGGAATGATTTAATGATAACGCTAACAAAAGCTAACGTTTGCTGAACACAAACTACGTGCCAGGCCCAGTTCTCGGGGCTTTGCACGCAATGAAGCATCTACCGTGTCCTCACTACGCCCGCTTCCCGGAAGCAGGCATTACCAGTCAGCCCCCTGTAAAGGTGTGAACAGTTAGACCCAGAAGTGAAATGACTCACCCAGGGTCACACGGCTGGACTATGATAGAACCAGTATTTGAATTCGAGTCAACTGACTCCTCCTGGGCAGGCCTCCTAACCCCTCGGCTACACTGCCTCCCACAAATGAGCAGCCCACACAGGCTCACACCCATCCCTTCTTCCCAAGTAGGTCAGGAGGTCACTGAGCCTCCTTCCTGGCATTCTGGTAAATATCCATCACTGTAATGAGGGACACTTATTGATCCTGCCGACCAGGGCCTATATCCCAGGTTTACAGATGAGAAAATGAGCTCAGAGACGTCCAGCAACTTGCCCAGCACCCCACAGCTGCTGAGGGCCACAGCAGGTCTCAAAGCCAGCCGCCTGGATTCCAAAGCCTGCGTTCTATTTTATAAATATGGGGCCGGTGGTGGCAGGGTTGGGAGGGTGGCTTGAGTGGCCCCGGCTGATCCAGGCTGCCCAGCGCCCTGTGACCCAGAGAGCGGGGTGCTGGGGCCAGATCAGCTCTCTCCCCACATGTGGTCTCAAGATGCCATCAGCATGGCCAACAGCAAGCAGCCCCAGATGTCATCAGCTTGCCCCTGGGGCCACGGTGCATGGGAACAGCTGGATGAAGGAAAGGAGGCCCAGCATCCCAGGACAGGAGCCTCCGCGGCCCCCGCTGTCACCAGCACCATCAACATCGTCACCGATATCATCACACAACGAGGACCTTGCCCACCTCCCAGATGCTCTAACAGCCACATGTCAGCCCCGCGGATTAAGGTCCAGACTGTGGCCATAAACAGCTTTGGCTCAGGAGTGGAGGCCACATCACACCTGACCCGGCCTGACCGAGGGTTGTGTGACCCATCTGCTGAGCATTCTTTGAGAGGCAGCAAGTCTAGCCCTCAGGACACCGGGTCCCCATCCCAGCCCCGCTGTAGGCATGCAGAGTAAATGGGGGCGCCACGTCCTGACCATGAACCCAGTTTCCTTGTATGTAGACAATGGGATTCCACCATATCATCTCTTCATCTTTCAAACTCCATTTGCCCTCATTCAGTGCACCCAGAACCTTCTCTCCATGGCCCACAGCCCACTTGGGAGCCCCCACCCGCTGCCCCTCTTCAGTAGTACTTGCTTCCAAATTCCTGGTATCTCCATAACTATGCTCGAGGTAGGAACGGATGTCGCTCCCATTGTAAAGATGGGCAAAGTGAGGCTGCTGGCTACTCCGGGTTTGCTCCAGAAGAGGGAGAGCAGATGTTCCATTAGCCTCCGGGCCTGAGCAGCATCACCCATCAGCCACCCCTGCTCTCTAAAAGAGGGTGGTCTCCCCAGACCTCAGTCAGGAGGGGAGCGGGAGAGAGGCCTCTGAGGATTCTAATGGCGACGAAGTAGCCCTAACTTAGGTCACCTAGCACTTGGGATATGCTGGGGGGCATGGCCAGCCCGGGCCTTGTTGTGGCAGCCGGGCCCTGGCCGAGCACCCAGCAGAACCTTTGCTGCCCAGTCTGCCTGGCACGAGAGCCAAGCGGCTTACCTGGCTCAAGGATCCCCCATCACCTGCCCGCCCTGCCGCCCTCTGCTCTCCAGAGAGCACTCAGGTGCGAGGACAGAGCCCCAGCCCCCCTGGCAGACACTGTGTAGAGACCCCACAGCCCTGACCTCCCATCAGGACTGCTAGGGGGGCGGGTACTGACCTCCCAGGGCCCCACCTGAGTGGCACTTGCCAAAGCCCACTTACCCGGCTGCCTTTGGGGCCAGGGTCTCCTACCGGTCCGGGTAACCCCTGTAACATAAAACACAGAGGGGCAAGGACATATGGAAACGTCCTACCTGCTGCCAACAACCCAGGGCAAATCCTGTCTCCTCTGGGCCTCAGCTGCCCCCTCTGTAGAAGGAGAGTGGGCTTAGACCTGCGGTCTTCACCCTGAGGCCCCCACCTCTTCGCCAGAGTCCCAGGGAGTGGCCGGAGGTGGGGGGGAGGGGGACTGAGTAGGAGGAGCCTCTGGAGCCCCACCCCCACAGCACCAGAGGCCTTTCTTCTGTTCTCTTTGAGCAACCTGTGCCCTACTGCCTTCAAAGAGAGGGTTCCTTGGTCCAGCCCCCTGAACAGCCCTTTCTTCAGTGCCCACCCGGCGGGCGCAGCTCCTCAGCCCCCAGCCTGCCGCCTCCCTCTGCCTGGGGGGGGCGCCCGTGGCCATCTCCACACCACCATGGCCACCGAGCTTCCAGAAGCCATATACTGCACCTGCCTGCCAGGGTAACCTTTGGCCCCTGGGCTGCCCTCAGGTCCTGGCTGCCCCTGTAAAGGAACGAAGAGAAACATAAGGAAAGGAGAGGACCTTGCCCAGCTCTGAGTCTGGGGGGCTGTGGGAGACTGAGGCTTACAATGGACAAAGAGAAGGGCAGGAATGTGAGATGAATCAGGAGGAAGGGGAAGCCACCAGCCTGCTGCACAACCCGCACCCCCCCCCCAGCCCACCCCTCTGTGAAACCGGTCAGACCAGCTCAGAAGGACAAAACCCCCTGTGCTAGCAGCCCAGGACTGAGAAAGCTCTGAGGAGCCCTGGCTGGCTCTCCCACGCTGGCAGGGGCTGCTGTTTGACTTGGGCCAGCACAGCCGAAATTCCTGCAAACCCCGTGGCGACATGTATAATATCCCCTAACATCGCCCGGAACAGGCCAGCTATTCATGGCTCTAACTGGAGTCGAGTGGCTCATGCCAACGCCAGGCCGGCGTGGACTCCAGCCCCTTCAGGCAGCTGTGGCTGGGGGAGAGGTGGGGTAGGGTTGGGGCCCCAGCAGGATGGGAGGCAGAGCTGCCTGGCTCTGGGGCTCACTCATGGAACGGGGCCGGGGAGGAGGCCAGGGGCAGGCAGGGGCTGGAGCGGGTGGAGAGCAAACAGGGCAGAGCTGAGGCCGCGGCCCTCACCTGTTCTCCAGGGTGCCCCGCCGGTCCAGGATAGCCCTTGTGTCCCTGTGGGGGGAAGAAATGACATCAGCCTGGGGAAGGCACCCCTGGGCCTGTGGACCGGATGGCAGAGGCCCAGCCTCCCTGCCTGCCTTTTCAGCACTGCCTGCTCGTGGACGTCAGCAGGGGTGCAGTGTGGGTTCAGCGACCAGCGAATGGACATATGTCCATCAAGGTTGGTAGGTTGCTGCGGTTTCCTCTGCCACCAATTGCTCTCAGACCAGGAGCCATCAGTAGAGTTGTTCACCCTTTGGGCGGGCTTTGGGAGCAGAACTGGGATACGGCACGTGTAGTGGAGTGATGCTGTATCCCAACCATCCTTTCCAAATCTGCACAGGGGTGAGCCCGTCCAAAGCCAGGGTGGAGTGATTTCTCAAGGGAAGGGTGGGCCAATTAGGACCTTCAGGTCTGGGATATGCTCAACCACCATGTAATGCTGGGATCTGGGTCAAGACCTGCCCCTCCTCACAAGCCCCCTATCAGAAAAGATCTCACACATACCGACCAAATACATTAACCAAAATACATTAACCCGCTGGTCCCAGCTCTCATTCCGGGGAGGAAGAGGCCACCCAAATGCCTGAAGGACTCCGGCAACGAGCGAGTACTAACCCTGACCCTCTGTCCCCGTGGTCCACGGCCAGGTGTCTAGATCGAGAATCAAACAAGTGTGTGCTTTCACGTGGCCCTAGGGATGAACCACTCGAGCCATGTCCTAAGACTTAGGGGCTCTCTGAAGGGAAACCCCAGACTTCAAGCTTCCATCGCCTTAGAGCAGCTGTAAAATAAGACGAAGCAAGGGTTTCCATTTCAGAGAGGGCAGCCACACAGATCTCCATTAGGCCCCCTTACACAGAGAGCCCAGGGCTTGGTGCAGACACTAGCCCTCATCTGCTGTGCAACCCTGGTGGGTTTCTAGCCTTCTCTGGACCTTAGCCAAGGGTGTTAGCTCTGGTGTTTGAGAACTCCAACGTTCTGCGGCTCCCCCAGAGGGTGATAAACGAGATGAAGCCTGTGGACCCCCTCTGTGCACTCCTGTTCACCCAAGACTACACCTCCATGACCTCCTCTGGCCCTTATGACAGCCAGACGAGGTGTGGGGCAGGGGAAGGCAGGGATTCCCATCTCCATTTTACAGAGGAGAAAACTAAGCCCCAAGAACTTGCTCTGAGTCCCACTGCTAAGAAGCAGAGGGTTCACACTCACCGCGGGCTCCTTCTGACACCCGAGGCCACCTCGGGCATGTACAGTTCATGCATGTACACACACACGCACACACACACACACACACACTCAGCACCACCCGCAAGCCCCCGGGAAGCAGGACTCTTAATTACAAACAGCAGAGTTGGTTTGATCCAAGACGTTTGGGGAGTTTACAAGCATTCCTCCTGCACCTACTCATACCTCAGGACTGCTCAGCGATATGATTACATCTCATTTGGGGCCCATGAGGTTGATGCAACATGGGAGAGTTTTCTACCCTGGGCACATGGTCTTTCTCCCATTGAGCAAACAGAAGCATAGGCTGCAGCCGGTGGCTCGCATGCAGAGTGGCTAAGATCTCTCGTTTCGGGCTGATCTGGAACCATCTTGCCTCGCTACTGGATGGCCCTACGAGCTGGAGCCACTGAGGTCACCTCTCTGAGCTTTGCTTTCCTCTTTTGGAAATGGAAATATAAGGGTTGGCCTATGGGTCACATGACACGTGTGGAAAGTACCCAGCACCGTGTCTGGGGTTGAATTCAAGGGCCCTGTAAAGACCAGCTGCTGTTACCATCATGACCTTCCTATTTCATTCATTTATTCGACGAACACTGAACTTCCATGCACTGGTACCACTGTAGGCATGGGGTGAGTGAGAAGACAACATCCTTTGCCTTAATGGAGTTTATGGTCTAATTAAGGTGATATAAAAACAAATAAATATAAAAGATAATGTCTGCAGGAGGGGCAAATAAGGAGTTGTTGTGTCCGTGGGCGGAGAGTTTCAGTTTTGCAAGACGGAAAGGTCTGGAGTTGGGTTCCACCGTGATGTGAATGTACTTAGAACTACTGAACTGCACCATTAAACATGGTTAAGGTGGTAAATTTTATGTGGTATGGTTTTTACCATGATTAAAAATAAAAATTTTAAAAATGGTGCACCCATGCTCATGACGAGCACTATGAAGAAAAGTGAGCAGAGTCAGACGACAGAGAGAGGCTGTGTTGGGGACAGAGTGGGACAGCAGGTGGGCAGCAGGGCAGGCTGCTCGAAGAGGTAAATGAGCTGAGCTAGCTCTGGGCGGAAAGGTGTTCCAAGCAGAGGGAACAGCAGGTGCTAAAGACCTGAGGCAAGAATGCTCTCCAGTGGGTTTGAGGAAGAACAAGATCTATGTGACTGGAGCAGAACGGGTGAGGGGTGAGGCTGGAAGGTGGTGGTTAAGAAGAGGCCAGAAGCCAGAGCGCAGAATGCATTAGGATGGCAGCAACTCACAGGGGGATTTGGAGCAGGGACGTGTCATAATATGACACATGTAGTCGCCTTTATTAGCCTCTCTCCACTTGGAACTTGCACATGAGGAAGAGCAAGCAAAGCCCTGCTCACGAAGAGCGGAATCGAGTCTTGAGCTCAGGCTGTGTGATTCCACTCAGGCAACTGCCTTCTCTGAGCCTCACTCTGCCATTCTCAGCCGGCCTCGGGTTGCTGCAAAGAGCCAATGCAATCACAGGGCAAAGATCCCAAGAGAACCATGAAAGGGAACCAGGGAGTCCCTGAGCATCACCAGCTCTTTTGGCTTCCCCTGCAGCCAGAAAGAAATTGCCAGAAAGCAACACTTCGGCAGAGAAGGACCACTAGTGAAATCTCAGAAGATTTCAAGTAAACCCTTTACTCAGGACACAGAAAAAAGGAAATGAATGATCTTCAGGGACGTGGGCAGTGACCTGCCCTTTGCCTGGCCTGGTACTAAAGCCTTAAATAAATACATCCGTTCATCAACTCCTTGCAATCACCCCCTAGCAAGTAAGAATTACAAGGCACACTTGCCAGATGAATAAACAGACTCAGAGAGGTGAAGAGACTTTCCTGAGGCTACACAGCTTCCCAGGGGCAATGCCAGGCTGTGACTCCAATCTCTATATCCTAACCACCCAATCATGGGATAAGACATACTTACCGAGGCCCAAGGCCCACCTAGAAGAGCCACAGGGCTACAGAAGGAAAGACCCCCTTACAGACCCTCATCCCCGGGATAGAGCATATGGATCATTGCAGCATTACTAGGACAGAAGATGGTCGTGGAACCCTGGAATATCTGAGGTGAAAGGGACCTAAGCCATCAATTTGACCACCTTTGTCATTGGACAGGCCTGAGAAACTTCCCAGAGGGAAGGGACTTGGCCAAGGTTACTTAGCAAGTTATGGCCAAGCCCAGACTGTTCCCTAGGACTCGAGACCCACTGGGCTGTGCTTTGTCCAAAAGGCCACAATTCCTAGGTCTGTCCCAATCATCGCACCCTAAAGGGCCTTGAACATTGTCGTGAACACCCATTTCTCCTGTCTGGCTGAGAGCAGCAGAGACTGAGCACAGCCAAGGCATGGGGTGAGGGTGGGGGAGGTTCCTATGCTCCCTGGAAGTACCTTGACACTGTTTACCAAGCTGGGGCCAGCCAAATAGCTTCAAATGACAGGGCCCCAGGACCTGGAAGAATCTAAGCCATTATCTTCTCCTGGGCCCCAGCAATTACGGGGTGGGCAGTAACCGCAAGGTGGACCCACGGGCAGTGATTTCCCCGTGTGCGATAGGTGCGTGGCTGGTACTAGGGGAGAGCAGATGCTTCGGGGGAGCTCCAGGGACCACGGAATCTGTAAGGGGCCTCTGGCTGCCCAGCAGGCGGGTCTCCACAGGACCCGTGTTTATAATAGAACTCGGTCTATATTTTGGTTGGGGAGCCAGATTAATCATTGCTTACAACGCACAAGGAGAAACCAGACATCACCTCACTGTTGCTGCAGACAGTCTCCCCGTCGGCCGGGATGCTATTTGGGCTTTGGGCAGGGAGGGTGGAGGCGGGGGGTCCTGCTTTTGCCTGGGGGTCCTGGGGAGCAACGCGTGCCTAGACCTCAGCCATTCCTCCGGGCTCCACCTCAGTGTGTGCAAGGTCCCAACTTCTCCTGCAGTAAAATGGAACTCACCATACTTGCTTAGCGCTCCGGCAAACTCCTCACGAAACTTCTCTATCGCCTCAGCAGACACAGCCCCATTTAACAGAAAGGATCAGCGAGGAAGAAACATGCCAGGAGGCAGAGCGACTCATTACACGGTACTGGCCAAGTCCTTGCTCCTCTCTGAACCTCAGTTTCCCCAGCTGGCCTCTTAAAGCATTGCGTTAGGGTGCCTAGGTGGCTCAGGCGGTTTAGCATCTGACTTCGGCTCAGGTCATGATCTCACGGTCTGTGGGTTCAAGCCCCGCATCGGGCTCTGTGCTGACAGCTCGGAGCCCGGAGCCTGCTTCGGATTCCGTCTCCTTCTCTCTCTGCCCCTCCCCCACTCGCACTCTGTCCCTCAAAAATAAATACACATTAAAAAAAAACCATAAAGCATTGTGTTGGCTCAGAAGTTGTAAGATTCAAAAATGTGTGGTCTGCCTAAAAGCACAGTCCCTCATGACACAGCCAGGCATCTGACAGCAAAGTCTGCTCAGGGGGTACCTGAGACAGGTCGGGCAGGAAGACACAATTTCTGTATGGCTCACGCATTCATCCACTGGTTCATTCATTCAGCTAAGGTTTGCTGAGCCCCAAGGATGACCCTGTGTTACACACTAAGAATACACTGGCGAGCAAAACAACCTCATTCCCTACCTTCTAGAAGGTAACAGATATTAAGTGGAATGAGGGAGAAGCACCACGTGCTAGGACAGTGTAGACGGCCAAATGAAAGGAGTGGCATTGTAAACGGGCTTGAAGGAGGCACTGGATTGGACAGCAGAACAGGAGTAGAGCAGTGGGCAGGGGCCCCAGAAGCCCAGGGCAGCCCAGCAGCAGGGGAGCCTGGAGAAGGTTCTTGGCAGGGGCTCTGCATGGAAGTGGCCAAGTCAGGGGGCATCAGGAAGGCCCGTGGGCAGGGTGACGGCTGCAAGAGGGAGCCAGGAGGAAGTTTCAACTGAGTACCAATTTTGCATGAGTCACGTCTACGTGGGGCCGTGTGTTAAGAAAGATCCCGAGGCCTGCAGATGCGTGTGTCCGGCACTGTGCTAAGCCCCACACAAGGAAACAAGGGTGAACAGGTCCTCTGTGCACTTGCTCCAGCTGACAATGTGCCAAGGACACCAGTGAGTCTCCTGCCGGAGTCCCAAAGGGGCTGAGAAGATGGGCTGGATGGTCAGAGGGCGGAGGCGTGATTTCTGCCTGGGGGTGCTGGGGAGGCGCTCTTGGAGAAGTCAGTGGTTGAGAACAGGGTCGAGGGACAGAGGCGTAAAGACGAGTGTGGAAGAGAGAGCGTGCCAAGGGCAGGGAGGCAGGGAGGTCCAGGGCACATCAGATCAGGAAGAGGGCTTCTACGCCGCAGAGTTGCTCTCGGCCTCGGCTCCGCAGCCACTGTGGGCTGTGAGTCTCTGCCGTGGAGGCTGTGAGGCTGTCCTGTGCATCGTAGGATATTCAACAGCCTCCCTGGCTTCTACCCGTGAGAAGCTAGTAGCCTCCCCCTCCCAGCTCTGATGACCAAAACTGTCTCCAGACATCGCTACCTGTTCTCCGGGGCGGGGGACCACATCACCCCAGCTGGGAAGCGCTGCTCTAAGGGAAGAAAGCAGGAGGGTCAGACAAGGGACGGCACAGGACTCCGCCCTCCCAAGGTGCAAATGGGGGTCTGGTAGCCTTCTTGACTAGCGGAGGGGGGTTACCTGGTAACCAGGCTAGATGATGGATGGGACCAGAGGGGCAAGACCCTCGGTGTTTATCCTTCGTGGTCATCACGATCATTTGTTCATTCAACAAATTGGTGTGTGGTGCCTACTGAGCACTGGCCCCATGCCAGATGTGACATCTCGTTTCATCCAGCCTCTCTTCCTGAATCCCGACCACTCCCTGACGCAGCTGAGGCCCAGATACGTGAAGCTACTTGCCCAAGCTCGCACAGCAGGAGAGGGGACAGAGCTGGGTTCTGTCCGGGTCTCTCTGGCCTGGTCTGCGGGCCTGCCCAGCCCGTGGGAATTGGCCCAGCAAAGGCCTTCAGCAAGCTGGACGGCAGGCAAATGACCCTTCTCAGGTGGGGAGGTTCTTTGTCACTTGATGGTCCCACTCTTATTTGAGAAACTATTTCAATCAGCGTTGTGCAGACAGAAAGAGCTTGAAGGTCAGAGACCTGGGTTCAAATCCCAGTTCTGCCGCTTAGCGACCCTAGAAGGTATTTCCATTAAATCAGTGGCCCTTGATCTCAGCTGCAGCTAGGAATCTTGTACCTGGGTCGCATTCACACCAAATGAACCAGAATCCGTGCGGTGGGGTCCACAGCCCCCCCACTGGTTCTAAGGCACAGTGGGGCTGAGAAGCACCGTTATAGACTTCATTCTCCATGAGGCCCTCGATGAGTTCATTCCCAGGGTCAGTATGGGGCCCGGTACCTACGTCTATATTTGCTAACCAATTGGAAGAATGAATGAATGAATGAATGAATGAATGAATGAATGAATGTCTATTTGAGCCTCAGTTTTCTCAGCTGTAAATAGGCATAATACGGCTTTAACTCTTGGAAGCTATTGTGAGACATCAATATGACCAAGGACAGTCCCTCTTTGCACACCCTCTAATTTGTCACGCTATTGAATATGGGAACCCCCCAACCCAAACTCCCTTTCTCCTGCCGATTTTTGCCCATTCGTCATTTGTCCTTCTATTTTTACTGTTTTTCTTTTTATTATCTGTCTCCCTGTCACACACACAGGGACGCAAGCTCTGGGGAGGACAGGGATTTTTGTCTATTTGTTCAGCGCCCCCCCCCCCCCCCCCCCGCCGCCCCATGCCTTGCATCCTGCCTGCCACGGAATAAGCATTCTACCAATGCTGTTAAATAAATGAATAAATAGGATAACTGGCGTCACACTGAGGTGACAACCACATTTAATGTGCTGGTGAGCAAACAGAACGCTGACTTCACCCCTCACCCACTGATGTCCCCTCTCCCCAAGGCTCCCCACTCGAGATGATGCAGGAAAGCCACGCAAGAGGATCAGGACGAAGTGGCTGCTGTTGTCACCAAAGACGCTCCTGGGAGGAGAGAGTGCTCACCAACAGTGATGTTTCTAGGTGCTATTCTAGCCCATCAGTCCTCCTCTCCGGCTCCCACCACTTGGTCAGGGGTCCCTGCCTTGGGACCCGTGCTGCCCCATGCTCTGCCCACCTCCCTCCACAAGCAGGTGACCCTGGTCAGCCACAGACCAAACTCCTGTGTGTCAGCCTCAGCCGGGGGCCTGAGGGGCTCGGCGTAAATGGCTTTGCCAGTTTTCCAACCGCACGGAGGCTCGTCCTCAGCTTAGAAAAGACGCCTCTCCCTTCTCGGGTAAGCTGGTCCCCCTCGGATGGGGGCTCTGGGCCCCCTCAGACATCTGCCGAGAGCAGGGAGCCCTGGAACCCAGGCAGGAGCTGGTCTAGTCTGCTTTTCCCATCTCCTGCCACCTCTGCTGGACTCCCACCCCCACGCAGAGCGAGACCACCACTGGCTGCTTTATGAGCCGGTGCTGGAAAGAGACTTTTCCACTCACACCTCATCCATCAGAAAGTACTGGAGCATGGAGGGGAAGCGAGTGGGGAGAGGGAGTCCCTCTGTGTTCTCTGAGCCAGAAAATACCATGTTTCCCCAGCTCACAGACAGCCACGGACTCCTGTCTGGGTCTGGCCTCTTCAGATTTATGGCGTGGCCTGCTCTGGCCGCGGAGGGTGAAGGGGATGCAGGGGACGTGATACTCCAAGTCCCCCTGTGCCACAGGGACCCTCAGAGCAAGGACAAGACGGAGCCAGGAGATACCACGTCTGTCCAGGTGAGAACCAGATGGCCCAGAGAGAGGGTGGCTGCAGCCACAGCTGGGAGCCAGGGCGGAAGCTGAAGACACGGCTATAGGCCGATGTGCCTACTGGGAACCCCATCAGCGATCTTGCAAACAGTAATGGACCCTTGACCTACATCATCCACCCCCACCACCCCAGTTTCCTGAACACCTACTACGCGCAGGCCCTGTGCTCGGCTCATCAGGGAGAGTGACAAACCAGATTCGTACACCCTGGTCGGTGAGGCTAGACTTGGAGAGGCGGAAAATAACTAAGATGGGCCAAGGGTCCTGGAGCAGAGTGGAGGCTCCTGGCCTACAGGCTGGGGCTCCAGGAGGACTTTCTGGAATAGGCACTAGCATTGTCAGTCCCAGAAGATGAGAGAAGCTGGGAAGCTAGAGAGAAAACCCACTGGACAAAGCAAAGCATTGAAACCAAGGTGTACCTTTCGTCCAAGAGGTCCTGGATTCCCAGAGAGCCCAGGCAAGCCCACGTCGCCCTGCAAAACACAGACAAAGGGGTGAGGCAGGGGACGGGAGCAGAGACCCTCGTGAAATTGTAGGTGTGCCCTCGTATGGCCAGCTGTCTGTGAACAGGATTCCTGGAGGCCCAGAGGCCTCTGAGGGGCGTGAGGGCGGCCGAGTGGGCAGATCCCCAGCCCCTCCCCACCAACCCAGTCACTCCACTTGACCTACTTCATACACTGGACTTTGGCACAAGCTAGCATTTAGGGAAAGGCGTGCTGCTAAAACCGTGTTTGAAAACCACTGCCCCAGGGGACACACAACTTGTCTGTCCCGTTCCGATCTGCCCTCTCTGCATTCCTGAGACACCTTCCCTTCTGCCCATTCCTCATCCATGCTGGGCAAGGTAGTCACCCAGTAGGGGACACTTCTGCCATGAGACCAGAGAACAGACAACCCAGGAGCAAGAGAGAAGCCTGGGCCCCTGGACTTTGTCAGACCCGGCTACAAATCCTGCTCTGCACCTGACCAGCTGTGTGACCTCCAGCAAAGGCCTCTGAGGCCTCTGTTTTCTCATCTGCAAGCTGGGCCCATCCATTCTGTATGACAAGGTTTCAATGAGGAGCAAATGGGCATGGATGTGGATGTCTGTACCTAGTAAATGTTTGCTGAATAAAACAATTATCAGGGAGGGTGTGAAGGAATGAGCCACTGTTCTCTTGGGGAAATCAAAGGGAGTTGCCTCTTCTGTGTGGCCGAGCACAGGAGGCTGGGTTGAGAAGCATCAGGAGGGCTCCTGGGCTGTGTCCAGAAGGAAGCCAGACAGACTCGCGTGTTCCTTCCAAGATACGTATGTCTGAGTGCGGGGGGTCCTTAAAGTCTGGGTTCCCCTGTTCCTACCTGTCCTGTGCTCCTTCAAGCTCCTTAATCAGTTTATGGAGGGGAGTGCTTCAGGGATAGATGAAGTCCTCTGGCCTAAGTGTTCTCTCTTCCCCGAGAAACTCTGGTCTCATGGCCCCTCAGAGCTAGGGAGCCCTGAATTTCTGGCCCACCTCCTAGAAATCCACAGACCTGTCCACCCGAATTAACCTCAGAGGGGATTCTGAATGTCTGTTGGAAGCTTCCTGGCTGTATGCTCCCAAGAAGCTTCTGGATGCCAAGGGTCACCTGGAGGGCCCCGCAGAAATGCAGGGCATTACACAAAAGGTCACTCACCAAGGGTTTGTCCATAGGCCAAATCTTTTGTTGGCTTTATTGGCTGCAGCCCCAAAGAAGGTGCAGGGAAAGACCTTGGGTTTGGCATGGGGACAGCTGAAGGACTTCAACGCAAACACCAAACCACACTCTTCCCTCGCCACTTCCCACCCCTGCCTCTGTCACACGGCGGTCTCTGCCAGGGCGTGGCAGTTTCCCTACTGTCCTCTCCCCCGCTTCCCTCAATGCTGGGGTCCCTGGAAACCTACCTTTGCCCCATCGTGGGCCTTTCCTGGTGAGAGCCCTGGGTCCCCTTTCTGTCCCTGAAACAAAAACAATTCCACTTTGGCCACGAAGTCATCTAGAGAGGCCAGCTCCCCACAAGCTCTGCTCAAAGCCTTGCCTCCTACTAAAATGCCCTCCCATCCGTCCCCCCACCGCGGCTCACACACCTCCAGTGGGGTCTTCTCCAGTTCAATTCCTCCCTGTGCTAACACCTTCCGTAGCTCCCTACTGACTGCATGATGACACATCCAAACTCCTCCTTGTGTGTCCCACATCTTCTGTCATCTGGTCCCACCCCTCCTCTGCAGACCTGGCTCTTTCCAGCAGCCAAACCCACAGACAGGGTCCCTCTTCTCCTCGCCAGACCACAGCCCACCCTCAGCCATGCCCTGTGCTTCCCCGCTGCCCGGTCATTGCTCAGGCAGTTACCCCCACCTAGAAGGCCAGTCCTCGACCCTCATTCACCAAGCCATAGACATTCTTCAAGACGCAGCCTGAACGCGTCCTCCCCAACCAACCGGTAGATCTCTGGGTGCCGAGTCCTTGCATGTGTGTATTGCTAAGACCGCCTCCGGGCTTGCTCCCCTGAGCTCTCAGACCGCTTCTGAGAGACACATCTAAGACACATGACCGATTCTCCTTGAATTTCCAGTACACTCACCTTGCTATTCTCCAATTACCGAGGGTCAGTGCAGTAACACCCACTTACATCTGTGCATTACCCTCTACCGTTTGCAAAGCCCTCATCTCATGAGATCCTCACAATAGCCTGAGGAAGCGGGCGAGGGAAGCGCTATCACCCCCCGATACATTTGGGGAAACTGAGACTAGGAGAAGGAAAGGGACTGTCTGAGGCCCCAAGATGAGGCACTGGTGGAGCTAAGACCCCTGAAGTCGTCATTCCCAGGTCTGTGTTCTGGGATGTCCTGGGACCTGATGAGTTAGAAAAGACGGTAAACTGGGGAGAGGCCAGTGAGCAGAGGGTGCCCGGTCAGAGACAAGCACCCTTTATGTCTAGCATATGGAAGCGTCCCCATCATGAGGATCCTGGCTCCCAAGAGCCTGGGGCTGAGGGAAAGGGCCCGTGGAGTTCTCCAGCTGCATCTCCTACAGGGCTCCTGGCTGCCAGCCTGCTCCTTTGGCCCAACATGGCTAAATTACTCAGAAAACAGTCCTTTGGAGAGTTAGTCCACCCTGATGTCACCTTCCAAGAACCCCTGATCCCTGTCCCTCACGCTCACTCCCACGCTCCCTCCCCAGGCTGGGCCCTGAGTCAGAAGTCCTGGGACGAAGGCACGGAATCCCAGAGGCCCCTCGGGCAAGTCACTTCACTGCTCTGAGCCTTAAAATGGGGGCTTCCCAGGACACACGCACACACAGACACAGACACACACGTGCGGGAGGGCACATGCACCCGCACTCAGACATGCACATGGGTGCACGCACATACGTGCACGCTTCCGTGCACAGGCATATGCATACACACTCTCTCGTGCACAGGTGCTCACACACACGCACACACATACACATATCCACCAGCGTCCTAGGTTTCCTGGCAAGGAGCCAGTGAGATAATGGATGTGACACATGGGAGGGGTGGTTTGGCCAACTTTAATTAATTCCCACTTGGCTCCTGTCTTCATCAGAACTCAGGCCTTCCAAATCCTGACTCAGCCACTCTCCACAAGACATTGCCACATTTGAACTGGACAGAGCCTTAAAGAGGGAAGAGAAGGTCATTCACAGCACACCTACTCCGTGCCCGGTACTGTGTCCATTAGACCTCTTAACACCCACTTGCTGCAATTCAGGATCGAGACACAGGTTCGGAGGGGCTGGGTCACAGCCTGCGGTGACACACAGGTAAGAGGCAAGGTCTTCCCAGGTTCAGCTAGCGCCCGGTCTGTCTGACTTCAAAGCACTCACTTACTCGGTTATGAATAAGAAGCCCGGATGACTCTCCCGCACTCCCTCTGACCAAATGGCAGCTGCCCCAGGCGGGAGACTGGCCCCTCCCGTTGGAATGCCAGCTCTCTGCCCACCTGGGTCCCTGCAGGTCACTTCTACAGATCCCACCCTCCGGGATCCCCCACCCCACACGGGCCACCCCTCACACACAGTCTCCCAGCCTTGGCTCCTCACGAGCCCTGCTCCGATGCCTTTTATGTCCATGGTGCAAGTGCAAGGCCAGGCTCAGGGCTACCAAGGATTCCAATGACCAAAAAAGGACAGCAGCTTCCCCCACCCCGCCCTTGCCCACCTCAGTCTGTAGCTGGGAGAGGAGCTGGGCTTGAAATGCAGTCAGGGGTGGGTCTTCGTGTGTCCTGTTCTGTCACTTCATAAAAGGTGGAACTGAGACCCCACGAGGTGACAGACCTGCTCCCTTGTCCGGGTTCCTCACCTGGGCCATTTTATAGATTTCTCTCTGCATCATGAGCAGCTAGCGCAGCGCTTGGGACATAATCCTTGCCCCAGTACAATAGCTACAAATATAGATACATACTGAACACCTACTCTGGGCCAAGTCTTGGGGTAAAGACAGGGAAAACCGCAGTGGGGAACAAGACCCAGTTCATGTCCATGAGGGACTCTCGAGGGAGAAACCAGAGACGAGTAATGATAACAGGCACTAGCATTTTCTGGGTGCTCTTCTGAGCCCCGGACACATAAATCTGTGAGGTAGCAACAATCACCATCCCCATTTCACAGATGAGGAAACTAAGGCGCAGAGGATAAGAACTTGTCCAAAGTCAGACAATTTGTAGATGGGATTTAGACTCGGGCAGTCTGGTTCTTGAGCCCAAGCTCTTTACATTTCACTTCACTGCAGATGAAAACACTACCACCCAGTGCTAAGTGGAGTACAGGAGGAAGTCAGGGAGAACTTGACCCAGACTGACAGGAAATTCCTAAAGGGAGTTCCAGCTAAGCTCAGGCTGGAGGGAGACAAGGAGGGAGACAGATGAAGTTTTAGCTGCAGGGATGCTCGAGGCGTCCCTAGTCAGGTGCATGTGTGACTTCTGGGATAGAGAAGACTATGGCTTCCCAGCCAGACTCATGCAGATTCCCCAGTGAGAAATAGAAGGAATCTATAAAGTCTAATCAATTGCTTAGCCATTAGTGAGGATGAGAGCCTTGTTGCCAACCCAGCTCTCCAGCCAACGAGCCTGTGTGACCTTGGGCAAGCCCGTTTCCCTCTCTGTGTGGGGAATAGTACTCCATCTGGACTAGTTAACAGAACCTCTGAGAACTAGAAGACAGATGGAAAGGTATATCCTCACCCATAAATGCTACAAATATAGTGGGGGTGGTAACTATGTTGAGCTCCTTTTCTGCAGGTAGGGTTGGGAAGTAGAGAGAACAGAGGGCTCTGAGTGGCTGAGGTCTAGAGAGGGGCTGACACAAAGAAGGGACACATCACGAAGGACTGGGAAATTCTGGGCCAGAAATGCCCCATGTAAGTCATCTCTAATCCAAGTACCCAGCACAGGGCCTGGCCCAGAGGAGGCATCATAAAATATTTCACAAATGAGCACATGAGTGATTAGAATCCCAAGAGACAACTCTAGGGCTAGGGTTGGCTCAGGCTGGCTTCCTCTAAAAATAACGTGGGCATCATGCATTTAGAAGTTCAGGCCAATGCAATAGGGCAAGAAAAACAAATGAGACAACTCGCCTTTGAGGAAAAGGAGACAAAAGTATGTCCCTTTTTTGCAAATGGTATGAGTGCCTGTCTAAAAAAATCCAGGAGAACTAACAGAAATACTATTAAAATCAATAAGATTATTCAGTACAGGGCATGGTTATAAAATAAACACAAAAAGGACAAAAATACAAAAGTCAACAGTCCTATTCCAAAGCTGACAGCCAGCTAGAAAATAGAATGGGGAAAATATTTCATTCATAGCAGCAACGAAAATACAGAATTTCTATGCATAAACCAGAGCTGTGCAGGTCTTATGCAATAAAAGCTATAATAGTTTATTAAGAGATGGTTAAAAAATGCAACCAAATGAGAAGGCATGTCATGGTTTTAGACAGGAAAACATGATATTTTAAAGATGTCAATTCCTCACAAATTAATAGACACATTTAAGGCAATTCCAATAAAACCCCCAGGGTGTTTTTAAGGAAATGATTAAGATGAGCATAAAGTTCATCTGACAGAATAAATAGCCAGAAATATTTTCAAAGAATGGGGAGACAGGGAGGAAGGCACATAGAGTAAAGATTGTAGATGTCACATAAAATAGTATTTAACCAAAACATATACAAGCAGAGCAATGACACATACTTGAATGGCCAGGGATAGACCCTGGTCTGTCATATAATAATCAGTAGAGTCAAGGTTACTTAATAAATGGTTAATATTGGGGGGGAAATAAAGTTACAACCCCACCTCATACCAGCCCCCATGAAGATTAATACCAGATGGTTTAAAATTTTTTTAAAGATACAAATGATACCATAACATGACTAGGAATATAAATGAATACCTATCTGATCATGTGGTAGGAAAGAAATGTCTGCGTATAAAAGTAAAGAACAATATGGGGTGCCTGGGTGGCTCAGTCGGTTGAGCGTCCGACTTCGGCTCAGGTCGTGATCTCGCCGTCTGTGAGTTCGAGCCCCGCGTCAGGCTCTGTGCTGACAGCTCAGAGCCTGGAGCCTGCTTCTGATTCTGTGTCTCCCTCTCTCTCTGCCCCTCCCTGACTCATGCTCTCTCTCTCTGTCTCAGAAATAAATAAACATTAAAAAAATTTTTTTTAAATAAAGAACAATAAATTTTATATATGGGTGGAACCCTCTCCAACTATCTGACATAAGTTCCTAGTAAGTGTGAGCTGTGATCGTCGGTCCAAAAAAAATAGATAAAACTTTTCTTCGTGAATATCATCATGAATACTCTGAAGAGGCAAGCAGCCAAACTGGAAAATATTTGTAAGGTAGATGAAGCCTTCCTAATCTTAGTATGTAAATAGAAATAATTTTACAAATCCATAACAAAGGACAGCATCCCAACCCTCCAGATAAACCACTTTGTAAATGATAAAATACAAACAGAAAACAGATGTAAGAAACACATTCTTCTCAACGATCAATGAAGTGAAGTGAAAACAAGAATAAATTATCTTTTTAAAATACCCTCCTCTGATGCTAGCAGCAGCATGAATTGGTTCAATCTTTCTAGAAGGCAATTGCTAGCAAAATAACAGGGGAACACATAAAGCTCTTGGGTACAGGGCATATTTTAAATTATTCACCTATATGTATGTGTGCATGTATGTGTATGTACATCTATATCTTTGTGTGTGTATGTATGCAGTTCGATTAGTATATGTTATATATGTGGGGCTCCTGGGTGGCTTAGTCAATTAAGCGTCCGACTTCAGCTCAGGTCACGATCTCACAGTTCATGAGTTTGAGCCCTGCGTCGGGTTCTGTGCTGACAGCTCAGAGCCTGGAGCCTGCTTCAGATTCTGTGTCTCCCTCTCTCTCTGCTCCTACCCCTCTCACGCTCTGTCTCCCTCTCTCTCTCAAAAATAAATAAACACTAAAAAATAAAGTAAATAAAAAATGTATGTGTTATATATGTATATGTTAACATACATAATATACGTTAATCCACAAAGGAAGGACACAGAGCTAGCTGTGGAGCAAAATTGCCTCGTAGCTAAAAGTACATGCAGGCTTTGGACTTAGGCAGTAGAGGGTCCAAATCCCGTCTCTGCCACTTTTCAGAAATGTGACTCTGGGCAAGTTACTTAGCCACTTGGACCTTAGTTTTTTCATCTGGAAAACGGGGGTAATAACACGTGCCCTACAAAGTATGTGAAGCTCTCGGCCAGTCCCTGGCCCAGTCCTCAAAATGAACTCAGCGCTTATCACTGGGCAGGGCCATTGCAGGGAGCTTACTTTCTTCTCGACACTTTCTAGACTATTCCACATTTTCCTTACTGAGCATGCCCAACTCCATCATCAGGGGAAGGGGGAAAGGCGGGAGCTGGGGCCTGAGAACGCTGTAGGGTTGCTTCCACCCCGGTTCCCGCCAGCTCCACCAGCAGCTGCCTGGGTCACCAGGTCTGCTCCTTCCTGCCCGCCTCTCCTCCCCCAGTGCCAGAGGGCCCATAATAATCCCAGGTAATCCACAAGAGGGATGAAGCCACCACATACCCGGAAGAGTGGGCCGGGGGCCTGAGCCTCTGGCATGGACAGCTCTAGTTTTCTTCATGGCTGGAGCCCCACCTGCTTTTGTCCCAGAGCCCCTCACCTGCCCCCCGCCCTGCATCCCACCTGACTGCACCACGGCCCATCAGCATCCCCAGCTCCAGACCTCCCCACCGGCTTCTCAGCCCTGCTTCTCAGGCTGCCTGAGTGGCCTTTACAGACCTCATCTGATCATGTCACCTCTGCCAAAACCCTGCTCACGGATTCCTATCGCTCCTTGGCTAAAGTCCAAAAGTCTTACCACCGCCTACCAGGCCTGCTACCCTCCCCAGCCACCCCCTGCCTCTGTGTCTTGTCACCCGCTGCACCTCAGACCTTAGTTCAGCCCGTCTGCCCTCCGGAAAGGCACACCTCCCCTCCCAGACCAGACCAATCCCCACTGGGCTAGGCATCGGAGCAGCCCGTGTTTCTCATGGGGAACCCTGATCATGGTATAATTCTGCATTTACCAGTGCGATTAGCTTGTTTCCGCAAGGGCAGGGACCGCACTTGCTGTTGCCCCAACATTGGCCCCACACCTTGCACGTGCTGACAGCTGACCCTCCCATAGCATTGCCACAGGCCAGCACTGCTCTAAGTGACTCAGTTACTCCTCATGACAACTCAAGGGGGCAGCTACTCTTATCATCCATTTGCTAGAGGAGGAAACTGAGGCACGGGAAGCAGAAATGATGTACCCAGAGTCACAGAACTAGGAGAGGACAGAGCTGGGATGTGAACTTCGATCATCTGGCTCCAGAGTCTGTGCTCTTAATCACTGCCCTTCCCTGCAGCAACAACTGTGGGTTGGTTGGCTCCACGAATCAATCCCATGACTCAACACTGGGCCTCTAAACGTCAGCCAATGCCATCCTCCCAGGGTGCTGGCCTCTCTGCCTCATTCCCAAAGCCCTTGATCTCGACTCCATGTGGGGGTTGACCCTCCGTCTTCTTGGTAGATTTGAGCGTGGGGTATATGGGTATATGGGCACATGGGTAAGCCTTGGGGCCTAGGGCAGGCGGGTTGGGCTGAACCTTGGCTCTGGCTTGCAGCGGCCCTGACAAGTGTCTTCCAGCGGGCAAACCCAAGGATCCAAAATATAGTCCTGTCCCTGCTGGTCATTGCCAGTAACTCGGGAAAGTCACCTTGGCCCTTTGTGACCTCAAGAGACATGAAGTCCTTCCTTTGCTCTTCTTCCCTTTCTTGATTCCGCTCAATCCACCTGACTCTCCCACCCCTCAGTCTTCATCCTACAAGACCATAAACTCCTGAGGGCCCCATCAACCCACTGAAACAATGTATGCACAGTGACCCATCCAGACAAAGTGGAGGCTCCCTGTCACTTGGGCAGACCTTCCTGATTTTTCTATCAATTATTGAGCACATAGTAGGTGCTCAATAAACGTTTGTTGACCGAAGGAAGACGAATGGATGGGTGGCCCCAGGGGCAGCTCTAGAAGCCAACATCATATGGAAGAGGAGGAGCCGGCCCAGGGCCTGCAGGAGGCCGGCCCTACAATCCCATCAGGTCACCTCCTAGGCCCAAGGGGGATCTGGGACACAGTGAGGACCCTCTCCCCAGAATCACACCCTTGGTGCAGATCCATAGCATTGTCTTCAGCTGAGTCGGGAATTCCATCCAGGGAGGGCCTCTAACCTTGTCCTGGCCACACCACAGATCAAGCACAGCCCAGGATCCAAGCCCAGCGAACTGGGAGCTCCCACCCAACTGGCCTGTCCTGGGGCCACCTCTGCTCACCCCTGGGCTCCAGGCCAGGTAGCAGGCAAAGCGCATGACTCCCCCTTGGAGTTTTACGCAAGCACTCGTGGAAGAAGCAGCCTCTTACTCCAGTGTATTTTCTGTAACCCACACCCTTAGTTACGTACAGAAGCAGGCTGGAATCCTGTCCAGGAGACCCTGAGTCCATTCATCCCAGCTCTATGTGGCAGGAGGCAGAGTCACCTGCTAGATACGAGCCTCACTCACCACACCCAGAGCTGCTTCTCAAAATGGAGGGAGAAGCAGCCGAGGGGCCCCCTCCTGCCTCAGCAGGGAGTGGGCTGCAGGCCAGACCAGGGCTGCCGTGGGCCTGGGGCTGAGGCCCTGCAGTGTGGGGTCAGCATGGGCCGGAGAAGGAGCCTCTGCTCCCATAGAAGCCAGGGATCAATCTGGAAGCTGGAGGGAGTGGGGAGGACCGGATGGTCCCAGCCAGACCAAGAAAAGCGTGTTCCTGAGCAGACCTGGTGATTTGGAACAGCTGTGGGTCCTCGACATCGCGATGTAGCCCATGGCCTGGGAGACCTGAGCCCTGTGCAAAGCAGAAGTCTCCACGGGAGCTGCCTCGTTCTGCCCGGCCCACTGGAGCAGGTACCTGCTACCATTTCCCAGACACTGGTTTAAGGTGCCTGAGCCTTGGTTTCCCCATCTGTAAATGGGTACGGTATCTCCACCCATCTCCTTAGGTCTTTGTGGGGATCCAATGAAGACAAGTTACATAAAGTGCATGCATAGCGCCCACAGTAAGGTCCAATATATGGTGATTATTGCCGACAATAACAACTTTCTTTAAGCCACCCGACCTGCACGACAGGCTTAGCAAAGTATCACCTTGGGCCTGGCCATCCTCATGACCCGAGGAGGGCAGGCTGGGCTGGGCTCTGTCCTGAACGGGAGCCCCTCTGCCTTTCCAGCCTGCTTCACACTCTTTTCACACGGTCTCTGCGTTCTTGGCTTCCCTGACCTTGCAATTTCCTTCCCCTCCTCCTGTGTCTCCGGCCACTCCTGGAGACTTCTCCCCGTGACCTAAATGTTGCTGGCCTGGCACACCTTCTGGTGCTCAGGCTGCTCACTCCAAGCACAGCCCTGGACAGCCCTGTTCACTGCTGCAGCTGCAGGAATAGACCGAGGAGCTGCGGGGCTGCGGTTCCCAGCCGGCATCAGAGTACCGGTCACTCTGGTCTCTGAGGGCTCATCTTAAAGTGGACTGGAGCATTCCAGAAAGGTTCCCTGGGGGAGGTGGCCACCGCACCCCCCCCCCCCCCCCCCCACCAAGGCTCTATCTCCGGCTCAGCCTTCTGCAGAGTTTCAAAATGTCTGTCCACAAATGCTCTCCACCTGGCGGGGCTCCAGGGTCCCAAATGACATCCTCATTGGGTTCCCGGGTCTGGTCCCCCGGGTTACCCCCTGGGAGTCACTGGTCTCTTCTCTGTCGCCTATGGCCGCGTCGTCTCTACCTCCTCCCCACAACGTGACTGCAGCCGCTTCCCCTCCTCACACATCCCTAGGCTGGCTGGGCTAGCCTCATCCCTCCCCTGTACCACCCCAGGTCTCCCTGCCTCTGCTCTGGTCCCCTCCTCCAGTCAACGTCCATACGACACTGATCGTCCTCAAACATGACCATGTCCCTCCCCAGCTTGAAAGACGGACAGGGTAAGTCTTACGACCCATAAAACTTATATCCCTAGTCCGACATTCCGGGTCCGCCCTATTAAGCAGCAAATGACCCTTCTTCCTGCTCTCCTTTGAGGACTGTAGGTGGCAGCTGTCCTCTTCTCCCTAGCCCCCCGCCCCCAGCCAGAAGCTCTACTCCCAAGTCCCCACTGTGTCACCATCCCGGCACTTGGGAGGCGCTCCGGGACTGCCTGTGGCACTGAGGCCCTCCCACCAGGAGCCCCTAAGAAGCACCCCAAACGTGGCCCCAACCCCAGCACCCACTCCCTGGCCCGACCTGCAGACCCCACTGCAAACACTCACTTTGGCTCCAGGAGGGCCGGGGAGGCCCGGGTTTCCATAAGGCCCAGGAGGACCCTGAAAGGGGAAAGAAACAAAGAAGTGAGAGGAAAATGGGTGTCACGCACCTCCCACAGCAATGCCCGGCACATTCCCCCTCCCCTTCTTGGTCTTCTCACTGAGCCAAGCCTCAGCGGACTATCATGGCGGTCTGCTCTTAGGGAGGGCCCCCTCAGTGCCTGCCCCTGCACTAAGCACTTTCCATGCATCATCTCGTTTTACTCTACTAACCTGCGAGGTAGAAGCTATCATTATTCCTATTTTGAAGACGGCGCTCAGAGAGGTGTAGAACTTTCTCAGGTCACTCAGCCGCTAAGAGGCAGGGCCAGAGCTCAACCTCAGATGTCCGGCTTCAGAGCTCAAGCCCTCAACCTCGGAGTTTTGCCGCCTCCCCCTTCTCTCCACCTGGCCCCGCAGCCCTTCCCAGGCTGGCTTCCGGGGCTCAAAACCCATTTCTCTATTTGCTTCCCTCCCCCATGCCTCATCACGTTTGCCTGTGCTGTTCCCATCACCTGGCATGCGTTTCCCATCCATCCCCAGCTGACACCTACCCCATCCTTCAAGGCCTGGCTCAAATGCTACTTCCTCCCGGGGATCGTCTAGGACTTCTGCCTAAACGAGCTGCTCCCTTTCGGCTCCAACCGTGCTGTTGTGTGAGCCTTTGGAGTAGAGAACTCAGTGAAGGGAGTATGTGGCATTTCCCGAGCAAAGGTGCATCCCTCCGGAGCCACAGCCCAGCCAGAGAGCTCTCCCTTAGATTCCTACACGCTCTGAGCTTACGGGTCCTCTGGGGGCCTTGGAGCAGCTAGGAAGACCGGGACCAGAGAGTCAAAGAGTCTTGGCCAAGTCACACAGCAGAGCGATGGCCGAGCCAGGACTGGGACCCAGGCCTGTTGGCTTCAGGTCTAAGGCTTATTCATGGCACTGGATTTTCCCAGGTCATATCTGAATCCCATATAACAGCTGGAACCTGTTATGTCTACTTTCTCCAGCAAGGGCCCTGGGTTAGAGTCTTGCAGCCAGTAATAGAAACAGAGCCCTAAGAGTCAGGTAATTCCCGAGAGTCTCTGTCTAGCAGGAATAATCTGGGGGCAGAGGGGGTGGGGAGAGGCGCCTCGAGAGGCCCAGTGGTGCCCCACCACACCAGCTTCTAGACACACTGCCCTTGTCCCTGGCCCCTCTTGACTCATCTGGCTAGCTGTGTATGAACTTGCTTCCTTCCTCCCTCTCGGAGGCCAACTTTCCAGCTGCAGCCTGTCACATTCCAACCACGGCACCTCCCTCTTCCTCGACGCCTGAACGGGGACCCTCCCCTTCTCTGAACACGTTGAGAAGGAACAGTGTTCAGAAGCTCACTCAGCCTGAGGAATTGATAAGGGTGTCACGGGCGACCCTCTCTCTAAACTAAGCAGCTCTCCAGCCCTCGTAAGCATGCCCCCGAGCACCGCCTCCTGGCATATGGATGTGACCTGGCAGTGACAGGACCTGGAACTAGCTGTGAGCAGCCCTCCCCCTCCCCAGCCTTGCTCTCCCCAAAAGTCCTAGGAGTAACTAGGGCCCAGTGGTCTCCAAGGGACGTGGAGGACCTCAGATGTTCACCGCTGCCCAGGCTTCTGAGGTCTAACCTCAGGGCTCAGCCTGAATTGGGCCTAAGTTGCATAAAGGCGTTTCAGGAGGGGCCCCCGACCAGCACTCCAGAACCAGGCATGGGCTGTGGGAGGCCAACAGTGGCCACTTCTCCCCAGTTGTGCCCCCCAGCTACCCCAAAGACGGTGGCCTGGAACACTCGGCTACCCCATCTGAAGTTTATGAAGGTGGGGGCTTCTTCCTGTTTCCCCGCCCCCACCTCTCCTCCCCTCTCCAGCCACTGCCTTGCAGCGAAACGAAGCAGCACATAGTTGACTGGGAGCCAAGCAGACCAATTCTATAAATGCCGCAGCCCAGAAAGCCGGGTGTGGGGAGGGCCCAGGGATTCCCCAACATCCTTCCGCGGGCCGGGGGAGTATGCGGAGCTGGGAAGGGGCATGCCACTGAGCTTTGGATGACCTCAGGTAAGGCCTTGCCCCTCCCTGAGCCCCAGAGCCACCATCTGTGGAGAGAGGAGCTGGGGTTGTCTAATCTTCACATTCTATTATCTCTGGAATTTTATGATCTATGGAATTTCCAGTCTAGAAACAGGATGATGGGGAGGGGAGCACACAGAGAGCCCAAGAAGGATGTCAGGAGAGCCATTCACTCACTCATGGAATTTCAGAGCTGGGAGGAACCTTGGAAATACCTTTCTAAGGAAATGCCTTGGAAAATCCTGGAAGGACCCCGTGCTTTAGAGATGGGAAAACTGAGGCCCAGAGAAGGGAAGAGATTTACCTAAGATCACACAGCTTCTGGGGTGAAGTGTTAACTCTCGGCCTAGAACTCTTCAGCAAACATTTGGCCAGCACCTGCTATATGCAGGGCACTCTGAGAGGCATTGTGTAAGAAAGAGAAAAACAGGGCCTGCCTCTGGCCCACAAGGGCCCGACTGAGTAGAGAGAAAAATCAGTGCAATAAATTGTTACCATCATAGGCTCTGGGGTCACACTGCCCGGCTTCAGTCCTAGCTCTGACATTTACCCTATGGTTGACTTTGTCCAAAGTGACAACTTTTCTGAGGCTCAGTTTTCCTCACGTGTAAAATGGGGACACTGTTGGAACCTATTTCTCGGGATGACTAGGAGGGTGAGGTCATGCACATGTAGCTCGGTCAACAGAGTTCAGCAGTCTCTGTGAGCTTTTCGGAAGTGATCTGTGCCATCCAGAAAGGCAGATAAATTGCTGCAGGAATTCCGAGAAGGGGACAGTCATCAGAAAACGTGGGGGCGTTGGATCTCTGCAGGGGATGGAGGAGGAGCTTGCAAAGAAGGGCACACCAGGTCGCCGGGGCCAGGTGGAGAGAACAGCCCGAGCGAAGGTGCAGAGGAGCGGTTTGGATAGGTAAGGTGCCTGCTAAGTCAGAGGGCCTCCTCCTGGTCCCAGGCTGCAAGGCCCTGTGGCCAGCAGTATCCCTGGTACCTCTGTGGTCCCCAGCTCTGGGTAGATGCTCCATGGAGACTCTGGAGCCAGGAGGAAATGCTGCTTTAGACAGCAGATTCCAGAGCCCTGGGCCCAGAGAGCACAGGGCCAGGTCTGGAGGGAACTAGGGCTCGAGTAATTGCATAACCAGAACCATCCGCTGGGTTCAGAGCTAAAAATATGCCCCAGGCAGCTGTCTCTGCCAGAGCCTTGCCAGGCACCCAGCGTGGGAAAGGCTGATTCAGCCTAGGCACAGGTGCCAGGCGTCATGGGTCTGAGCCCTCTTGGGAAAAGGACAGATTTTTCAACAAGAGAAACCCCGAAGGGTCCCAGCATATGGTTAAGAGCCTGGGCTCCCATCCTGGGCTCTTCCATTTCCTACATGCTCAGTTTCCTCGTCCCTAAGAGGAGAACGATTGTACTGGCCCATGGGGGTCCTAGGGGAGAGGGGCTCAAACAAGGCAGCATTAAGTGACATAGGAGGTATGACACATAGGAGCGGTTTTTCACACCAAGGCTCAGGCTAGCTCATCTCAGCCACTGCAGCCCAGCCAAGCCATCCTCCAGCCTCTGATGAGACCTCTCAGCATGGGGAGCTCCCCCCCCCCCCGACCTTGCCTATGTCGGTATCCCCACCCCAGGCCCTGCAGAGGTGCCTGCAGAGATGGATGTGAGGGTCATGTCCTCCCAAGCCAGCTTTTGTCCTGGACGGATGCTGAAACCCATCAGCTCAGGACGTGTGGTCTGCAGAAACCCCTTCTCCACTCCAGGCTGCCACGGGTGATACCCACAATGAACAACTGAGAGCCTGTAAGAGGTCGTTGCTCTCCCACACCACGCCCGTCCACACGGTGCCCCCTAAGAGCCCTAAGTACACTCCAATGGGCAAAATGGAAAATGGGTCCTCACGTGGGACGGGGAACAGCCTGAGGACACACAGCGAGGCTGGAACTTGGGGGTTGTGGGATACAGGCCAAAGAGCCAACCAGAGCTCCCAAGGACAGTGTGTGATCACTTACCCGAGGCCCCCGTGCACCAGGGGGTCCAGGGAGCCCAGGCAGCCCAGGGGGACCCTGAGGAAAAAAGCAAGAAGATGGCATCAGTGCAAAGTGGCAGCGGAGAATGAGTTCAAGCAGTCATTCAACAAGCCTGTCCAGAGCTCTGGGCATGGAAACCCAGCGGCTGAGAAGAGGGGTCCTCTGAGGTCCCTACCTAAGGAACTCATGCTCTTTGAGGCTTTCAGGCCTTTGCAGCTGCTGTTTCTAGGTCTTTGAAGTTTTCGTCTTTTATTGCCTAGCTAACTTATCCAGGCTGTCACCTCTTCCAGGAAGCCTTCCCTGATCCCTCCCCCAGGTTGAGTCACGTCCCCTCTTTCCCTCTATTGTAAAGGCTTCATACTGTTTGGGGAATTATCTGCCCAGAAGCCTATCACTCCCGTTAGACCATGGTCTCCTCAGAGGAACTATTTCTCTCTCTCTCCCCCCCTAGGGTTCAGCTAAATGTTTGATAAGATAAAACAGCAAGGGACCTCAGAGCTCAGCCAAGTTCTCTGCAGAGCCAGAGCAGAGAAGGGACTTGTCCAAGGTCACACAAAGCCTCTTTGCACCATGGAGCGGCAGTGCAGCATAAATGGTATAGGCAAAGGCTTTTGCATCAGACAGGCCTGGGTTCAAACCTCATGCTGCCCCTCACCAGCTGGGTTTGGGCAAGTTCTTTAACCAGCCTATGGCCTATAAAAGGGGGCAATAAGAGCCTCTTCATAGGATCGTCACAGGGATGAAATGAGAGATGGTGAACATTTAACACGGTGACTGGCATATAATCATCACTGAAACGTTCTCTCTATTCCAGTGGTCACAGCCTGGTCCAGCCTTCATCACTGCTCCCCGAGAACCTGCAACCATGCCCTCATTTGTCTCCCCACCTCCACCCTCTCTCTACTCCTGTCCTCCTCTACACAGCCTTGTTCATCTTCCCAAGGCGCTCCGCGGCTCAACAACATTCAATGGCTCCCTATTTCCCACAAGAGAAAGGCCTAACTCTGTAGCACAGAAAGAAGGCAGCTGAGCAGACTTACTAAACAGAGGGCTGACCTTTGTTCAAATCCTGGTTTTGCTACTTATTAGCTGGAGACTCCTGAGGTCTCCACCTGCTCCCATCCACCATGGGCTCAATAGCTACGGCTCTGTCTACCCTGAAGGGATAAATGAGGATTAACTGAGTGCCTGATGTGAAGAACTGAACACAGAACCTTCGAAGGAAGCCTGGCTTTCGAGGATGTGTGAGGCCTGGGGAATTCATTTGTTTCAAATAACCATCAACGAGATTCCAGGTTTCCTGCCCGGAGTTAAAATCAGCGTTGAAAACCCAGTACGGTTTGGCTGGTAATTAATCCAGATCTCACGCTGGGCAGGCTCGGTTCACAGTTCTGGCCTGTGAACGCCACGTGCTTGCTCGTCCATGAATAAAAATCAGAAGAGAGATCCAGACGGGCAGATATGGGCACCAAGGCCCCAGAGGCACTGGAAAGAGCCCCGGGGGGAGGGAGGAGCGGGTGGCTGCGTGGCCTCAGGCAAGTCCCGGACACCTCGGAGCCTCCGGGACCTCTGACCAAGTTGGCAGCCGTCTTCCTTGTCTTCCTTCCATCCAGAGCCCTTCTATGTAGTTCTGCAGGTTTGGGATTTCAGGGCCAGGCTCCGCTCCACAACCCCGCCCACCGCTCCCCCCCTCCCCGCCCTGGCCACCCGCGCCAGGGGAACAGTAGAGAACGTTGTAAGACTGGGGACCTGGGTTCACACCAGGCACCCCTGCTTACGAGCTGTGTGGCTTTCAGGGCCCCCTGAGGATATGACGGCACCTTGCTGACAGATAATCTATAAAAAGTGCTAATCCTGGTGCCTGGCACACAGCTAAGGCCCAAAAAGTTAGCTGTTGTTTCTGTTAAGCGAGCTGCTGGATGCTCTCCAACTCCGAATTTTAAACCACCCTCCTTGGCATCTGTTTTTCAGGAAGAGCAAAGATTTCCCTTTCCAGAAGGCCCTGCTTGGCCCTGTTCTTCCAGGTGACCCGGAATTAAAGGGAAATGCAGGGGCTCAGTGAAGCACTGCTCCAGGCATCCTTATCACTGCAGAGCCCTCTTCATAGATGAGACACCAAAAAGAGCCTCAGGGTGGCAAAATGCTTGCCCAAGGCCACACAGCTAACAGGCGGAGCAGGGACTCAGCCCAGGACATTGGCTCTGTTCTCCTCTCCTGGGAGCTTCCACGCAGAGAATCTCGGCTGGGTATATTCTGACTAGGTGTGCAAACTTGGGTAAGGGCTTGCCCCTCTATGGGCAGCCGTGGAATGAGCATCCCAGAACCTTCCCAGCATGGGGTACTTCCTGAGTTGCAGGGTGGTAGTGACTTCCTTCTCCAGTTATCTGGCAGGAGAGGAAAGGAGGAGACCATGCCCATCTCACAGAGAAGAAGGTCAAGGCCCAGCGAGGCAGGGCTCCTGCAGGGCTCCAGGGAGGGAGATTCTCCCTCAGGGACCCTGGTAGGGCCGCTGCTGTGGAGGCCCGGACACTCCCTCTTGGCATTTCTTCTGCCCCAGAAACAGGGGCATCCAGGCTGGGAGTCTGACCTCACCCACACATCTGCAGAGCAGACTCTAAGTGCCAGTTGGGACCCACAGCCCAGCCTGGTGATGTCAGTCCACAGCCCAGCTCCGTGTCATGGCAGCCCAGCCCCCGGCCACGGGCCTGGCCTGGCTCTCCTCTACCAACCCGGGCCCAGCCGCGGCCACAGGCCTAACCCTTCCCCGCTCAGTGCTTACTTTGTTAGTTTGTTAGTGGGCAAGCGAGGGTGGGCACCCCCTGCCCCCTCTCGCCTGATCCGAGACCCTGCCTGTTCTCCACGCAGTGGAAAAACGCTGCCATTTCTTTCCAGGGCCTGAAGCCTGAGCGGGTGACTCTGGGATGATTCACGAGGGCCGGGGTGGGATTTTCCACTCCACGCCGCAAACAACGGGGCCTCTGAGAGGGCCCAGAGCCGAGGGGGAGGGGAGCAGGGGCCACAGGCCTGCCTGGGGGAGGTGAGCGAGGCCTGGGCTTGGGGGCTCGCACAAACAGAGCCATGGAAACAAACAAGCAGCCGCTCTGGGCTTCCCCTGAGGGTCGTGGCCTCCAACAGCCAGACCTAGGGGAACCCCATCCCACAGAACAAGTCCACTCTGATGTCCAGCTGCAACCGCCCTCCTGCCAAGCCTTGCAGAAAGAAGTCCGCCCTGGCTGGCAGGGCCCCTGGCAGCGAGCAGAGAGGTTCCAGAGGCCGAGGATCTGGGAGACCCGAGTCCGGTCTCTCGTGTGCTGCTAACTGCTGGTGACTCTGCGTGAGGACTCTTCAGTCTCTGCGCCTCTACTCAGTGCCTGTAGCCGGACAGGGAGAGGCAGGGGACCCCAAAGGGGCCTCCCATTTCTGGCCATCTGAGCGCACCGTTATTCCCAGGAATAGCGCTCAGGGCTCTGAGCCTTTTCCCCCAGTCTCTGTCCGAGGGAAGGGCCTTCCGGGCCGGGGCTTCTCAGTGTGGTTCTGCGCCGTGCCTCCGGGCCTCAGTTTGTCCAGCTGTAAAATGGGGATATAACACCCATCTTCCAACATACAACGTATGTGGGTGCTGGTTACTCTCCACTTGCTCCCCAGATCTACTGTGTGCCCCAGGAAGCTGGCTTTCACAGGCTGCACCCTTAGGCTTTCTTGCTATGTGCCTTTGGCCGGGTCTGGCCAACGGGAAGCCCCAGCAAGAGACTGAGAAGTAGGAAGAGTGAGTGGGCTCGGCTATTTCTCTCCCTGCTCCCGTGGGGACCGGAGACCGCTGTTCACACTTGAACTTTCACCGGGTTCTGGTTACACCTTCCCCTCCCCTGGTACCTTCAGGCTAGACCTGTGTGCTTCGCCAGCCCCTGTGGGTTCCTCTGATGCCGCCCACACCTCTGTCAGTAGCCCCTTCCTTGACCTCTCCTCAATTACCTGCTCCCCACCTGGAGCTGCAGGACACGGCATGCGCACTGCTTAGCACAGAGCCTGGCGCAGAGTAGGAGCTCAAGAGCAAAATGCCAAAGAGAAAGCGAGACACCCCTCATTCTCCTGGGCTCTACGTGATACTAGGGGAATGGGTGAATTTCTCAAGATCTAGCCCCAATTTCTAACCACCAACGGTATGAAGGCCGTCCTGGGTCCAGACGTCCCTGGTTCCCTTGGTGCAGCGATGCCCCCATCTCAACCATCAGCACGTCAGTAAACAGCCACGACAACCCGCTGGGACCGGGTTGCTAGGTACTGGGTGGCTTTACATCCCTCATCTCCATCCACACAACAACTCTGGAAAGGTAGGTAGCACCATGTCCCCATTTTGCAGAGGCAGAAACTGAGGCTCAGAGAGGTTAAGTGACTTGCCGAAGGTCACACAGCAGCTGGCACCTAGGAGGCACTCAATCAACATTTGTTGAAAGGAGCAAAGGATAGCTGGGTAAGGCAGTGGTTGAAACCCAGGTCGCTCCAGATCCAAAGTCTGTGCTCTGTGCCTTCCTCCATGTGGCCTCCTGACCCACCAGCAGCAGAGATCTGTGTAACTTCAAGGAGCCCGGCCTGGGAGTTGGGACAACCTTTTTTTTCCCATAAAGACCACATCCCTTCATTTTACAGATAGTCATGGAGCATTTGCTGCGGGCCAGGCCCTCATCCGGGTCTCCCTGAGGTGACGCTTGCAAAAAAGTGCAAGCCAGTGCAAATGCCAGCGGCCTGATCATGAATAAATAAGGCCTTGACTCGCCTCCTCCCAGGCGTGGGGCTTCTGTGCAGCTTCTGTGCAGTCTCTGTGAACCGCAGCCTCCCCGCCCCTACTCACCCGGAGCCCAGCTCAGCTTTTCCATGCTCCCCCCGCTGCTGGGGCTCCCACAGAGCTCCCTCACTCAGTGGCTACAACTGCTGGCAGGCCCGGGGCCCAGAGCAGTCTCCGCCTCCACCAGTGTGGCTCATGCCCCTCCAGAACCACGCAGAACCAGGCAGACCCGGCCACCCCTCTCTGGCCCTTGAAGTTCCCACGGCCACTTATTTCTAAGAAGGGAGCTCTTCCGAAGCTGTCATGGAGGGGAGACAGCCCTAGGGAGAGGAGAGAAGTTCCCCCAAAGTCACCCAGCAAAAACAGATCTCCAAGGGGCCTTGGAGATCACCCAACTTGCTTCCTCATAGGAGATGGGAGCTATTCTTAACCTACGTTCTGCGGAAATCAAGACTTAGTGTGGATCAGAGCTAGTAAGGGGCGGAGTCAGAATTTGAACCCAGGTCTGCATGTCCCCAGTATGGGGACAATTAAGCCCCCTGCCCAGGGCAGCACGGCTTCTGAATGTATATGGGGGTGGGAGGCAGACAAGAGAGGACAGGAAAAGAAGTTGTTACCACTGCTGCTCAAAGATGCCCCTTCAGTCATATAATGCTGGTATCCGGTGACATATAAATGACCGGTTTGCCACCTGCCGCACAGGGGGCTGGACAAAGCTTCTCGAAGCTTCGTGGCTCCTATTGGGGTGAGGCTAGGTTCCAAGCGGAGGAAGGGTGGGATTCAGGGATAGGGCGCGGCAGGAGGCGAGCAGGGATTCGCATACACGTCCCGCCCTCCTGAACCAGTTCCTAGGATGTCCTAAAGGAAGATGCCACTCACGTAACTCACACATTTGGTGGGTATAGAAACAGAAGATTTGTTCAGACAGTGAGATCTTCCTTTGAGGCCAAGGACAGGGCCTGACATATCTTTGAAGCCCCCCAGCCTCCTGGCCCTAAGCCTTAGAGTCTCAGTGTGGACACTCAGGACACACATTCTTTGATCGCGGGGAAGTTCCAGGAGATCTGGAGTGAGGCTTCACCCCTGCGGATCCACATCACCAAACCCCGGGGGAATGTATGCAGCCTGGGCATCTGGCAGGCCCAAAGGCAGATTCTGCACCCTAAAAAACTATTCCCTGCTCCAGTGTAGGCTTGGACACGGCTGTCCTTTCTCTACACCACACGTGGCCTTGGAGACAGGGTTGGCCTTCTCCACTGGATGGAGTGGAGACCCTGAGCCTCACACCCTCTCTCAGAGGGGGACAATTCACCCCCATTTGACCTCGTGGCCGGTGAACCGAGCACCCCCACAGCTTGGGAAGCTGAACTATCAGGCCTCAAAGGCACCTGGTGCCTGAGTCAGGCTGAGCAGCCTGAAGGGCTGAAAAGGGGTCCCCCCTTCTTTTCTTGGCTCCCAACTTCCTGCCCTGACAATTTCAGAGCATAGGACTTAAGCAGAGCGTTGACATAATTGCAAAGCAATGCATACAATTTCCATAAGTTCTACAATATGGTTATAATAAAATCGCGCTCTCAGTCCCCTTGGAGACAGGCTGAATAAATATTATTCCTAATCATTATTAAAACTCATTAAGTGTGTTTGTAAGGCCTGGGAATTCCCAGCATCTGCCACTGTCTCCACATTGTAGGGAGCCTAACCTCAAACACTAGAGCCTGGTGGGAAACCCGGCCTTAGGAAGGAGGAAACCACACAGTGGTCATCTCCAAGGCAGGAGAACAGAGCTGAGGCCTGAGCCTTCTGGAAACTCCATCCCACCATTCCCCGCCCAGAGGAATTGGCCTCCAGCTGCAGAAAGGTCGTTGCCCCTGGAGACAGTCCCAGGCATGCTGCAGGCATCGGCCCTGAGAACATCTCCTGCACGTGGAATGTTCTTTCTCCTTTCCTTGACTGTTCAGGCCCACCCTCCCCCTCCCCACCCCAAACTCGCCTACAGGGGCCACAAATCCAGCATCTATAGGATCCAGGCAGGTGAAAGAAACAGGGGAAAGGACTGGATTGGAAGACCTGATCGGGAGACGTGGGGACGGGGGCACACAGGAGCAGGCCTGTCCTGTCGAAAGGGGCAGCTCTCACGGAGCCACAGCCCATGGGCCACTGCGTCTCTCCCCCTTCCAGGAGAAGCCAGTCGTCAGGTCTTTTATAAGAAATCTCTCACATTTTTAAAATGTTAGTAACTCGTTAAATATTTTTAAACAATGCCGCACGTGCCAAACAAAACACATTCAGGACTACCCATGTGCGACCTTTGTCCAAAACGCCCAGACAAGCTGGTGGGCTGGAGGAGCTCTGCTCTAGGAGTCGGGACAGCTGAACTTCGGAGAGCGTGTGACCTGGGGGCTAGTCGGCTAGTGGTTTTCCTTAAGCCACTTGACCTTGACAGCTGGGTTAGCAAAGAATGACCTGGGGCCTGAGCCAAGCAAAGCCCAGGGGGGCTCTTTACCTGGTGGTGGCCACCAAACCCAAGTCTGCCCCAGTGGATCATGAATCACAGCAGGATGTGTAATCACGAGCACAGCAGAGGTAGACGAGCAGGGGACTCGCGTTCGAGTTGAGAGTCTGCCGATGACCACCTCCCGGCTCGACGTTGCTTCTCCTGGTCAGCCCTTGCCGGGAGTAGCCACTCGCCCTAACCGCCCCCTGCCACCCACTTGAGCTCCGAACAACATGCACACCCTTCCCAGTCTTACCGGCAAACCGCAGTCTCCCTTGGGCCCTGGAGGTCCCATCAGCAACGGGAAAGGCGTGGGTCCCGCCAGGTGGAAGAACGAATAGCTGTGACTTGTAGGCCAAGGACTGGAGGACAGGAATCGCGCTGGGGCAAATGCCGGGGCTGAGGTGGTCGGCCGGCTGGGCCGGGACTGTCTGGGGCTAGGCCGGGTTGTCGGATCATTCAACGGGACATCCCTGGCTGCCTTCCCAGGTCTGAGGGGGACCGGCTTCCGGGGGTTGCTCTTGGGTCTGGCTTTCCTTGTGGCTTCTGATCCAGAGGGTTTCTTGGTTCTGGTGGGGCCTGAGCCAGGAGCAAGGGTGGGCGGCAACGATGTGGCTGGTGGTGGAGTGGTCCCGGTAGAGTCAGGACGGGGGACAGGTGACAGGGACAGAACAGTGGGTTGAGGCGGTCTGAGGGTGCTGGTGTGGGCAGTGGCTGGCTCACTGGCATGACGGCTCACCTTGGCCTCATTCTGGCCCACTGGGGAGAAAGGCGTTTTGGAGGATCCAGTGGCCAGAAGTAGGGTCTGAGCGTCGGGTAGCGGAGGTCTGGGCGTTACAGGGGTCCTCTGGATCGGCCTCACGGAGGGTCGGGAGGCTTTGGCAGGAAGTGGGTGGGAAGTGGATGGCACAGGCTTCTTGGTGGGGGGGGCTGACTTTGTGAAGGAAGGCCGAGCTGCCTTCTGCGTGGGGTGGGGGTTTTTGACAGGGCCTGTGGAAGGAGGAGTGGCTGAAAGCCTAGCCGGATGACGTCTGGGGCTCCCGGTGGCCGTGCTCTTCTGCAATGGCTGGACAGGTGTGGCGGAGGTGGCACGAGGGGCTGGGGGCACGGGAGGAAGCACTTCACCGGCTGACAGCTTGGCAGGTGGCAGCGGGGTCCATGCTGGGCCCCTGGCTGCAGCATGCTGGTGAGGGTCTGTGATGCTAGTCCTTAGGGGCTTGGTGGGTGTGGCAGGCACCACAGTCCCCCTGGGATCCCTGCTTGCTGGCCTCGACCCCAGGGCTGGTGCGGCAGTGGTCAGGTTCTCCAGGCCTCGCAGGGCAAGGTCGGTCTGGAAGCTGAAGGTTGTGCCAGGGTCTCGGGGAAGGAGGGGTCCCAGCTGGGGCCGGTATGTGTCGGCCTGTCCACACTGCTTTCTCAGGTGGGTACAGTAATTGTGAGCGACCTGCGTCACAGGGTAGATACTGAACTGGCACAGGGCACCTTCAAACTGGACCGCGTGTGGGTTCATCTTCCCAAAGAGGAAGGAGCCCTCGGGGTCGAGTGCTGGGTCCTTGTGGAAAGGCAGCGGGACAGGCACCCGGTGCTGCCCGCAGGCCGTCACCAGGGTGACGGTGCGGCCGCGGAGCTCCAGAGCTAGGTGATGCCAGCGCCCATCATGCACGTCGAGGTCAAAGGCCACCGAGCGCCGGGGCCCCAGGTGGAGGACCGTCTTGCCGGGGAGAAACTGCAGGCCCAGCTGCAGCTTGTGTTTCCGGCTGCGGACGGCGAAGAGGAAGGCATGGTTCACCCGGTGGGAGCAGAGGCTCAGCACCAGAGCCAGCTCTGTGCCCAGGGAGGCGGGAATGACGGCGGCTGTGGGGGTCTGGAGCCGGGTCCGCTGTGTGAAGATGAAGCCTGATTGGAATGGAATGACCCCCGGGGGCGGGGGGCTCCAGCCACCCCCTGCCTTTGTCCAGCTGAGGCCGAGCCGCTGGAGGACATCCACATCTGCAGAGGGGGGGGGGCAGAGGCAGGAGAGGGCACAGTCAGAGCCTGCTCCAGCCCCAGACCCCTGCAGGCACACAGACACAGTGAGGACAGATCACCCATTGCTACACTGTGGCCCGTGCCTGTGGCTGGGAGTACACAGCCGGAACCCGTTCCCTATCTGGCTGGACGATGATGCATATACTAGTTTAAGACACAGACCCCGGGCATCAGGGGCGGCTCGGTTGGTTAAGCGCCTGACATCGGCTCAGCTCACGATCTTGCGGTTCCCAAGTTCAAGCCCCGCGTTGGGCTCTGTGCTGACAGCTCGGGGCCTGGAGCCCGCTTCGGATTCTGCCTCTGTCTCTCTCTGCCCCTCCCCCACTCATACTCTGTCTCTCTGTCTATCTCTCTCTCTCTCTCAAAAATAAATAAAACATTAAAAAAAAAAGACACAGACCCTGGAGCCAAACTTCCTGAATTCACTTGTGACTCACTGCCTCAGTTTTCTCGCCTGTTAAATGGGATAGTAGAGTCAAACGCAGAAGGTGTCACAGGAGTTTGGTAAGGATGTCCAGTGGGCCTGACTGGTCTCACCACCTTTAGGAACCTCCCCGGCCCCCTGCCCACCCCCTAGGTCTCTCTCTGGCCAGAGCAGGGTGGGGGGAGCCGCTATCTGCACGGAGGGAAGAGGATATTTCCAATGACTCCCCTCCTCCCTGTGCGGCTTTGGACAGAGCAGAGGAAGCAATCAAGGCGTCCCTGCAAGCTCTGTCCTCTGGCGAAGCGTTTGGACATCTACTGTGGCCTGGCCAGGTCACATCCGCCCAGTAATTACATCGGTGGGGCTCGCCAGAGCAAAAGGAGGGCGTCCAGGGTGTTTATGGAAAGGCTTCCTGACCTTGCATCTTGCCGGGTCACTCGACCTCCCTCAGCCGGCTGTGCTGCGAGCGTCTGCAGAAGCCGGCTCCGGAGCCCCGACCCAGAAAGGAGAGGCTGCCTCTGGAGCTGGGGCCTGGCTCGGGTGCTCAGCTCCCCTCCCCCCGCCCCCGCCCCCGCCCCCCCCCCCCCCCCCCCCGAGCTCAGCAACCTAAACCCCGAGTGTGGTCCAGGGGGTGCCCATCAGGCTGAATGCGGCGCTCGGCCCCTAGTCCTGAGCTAACAACTGTGACGTGGATGGACGGATGGACGGAGGGACAAATAGATGGGCTGGGGTCAGAAGGCCGGGCTTTGGAGCCAGACAAAGCCACCTGTGAGTCTGGACTCTGGGCCTCAGTTCCCTCCGCTGTAAAACGAGGCAGAGGAGAACGCCTGCATCACAGGGTTCTTGGTCTTCCTCGCCAATCCTCACACACGGCCTGCACCAGCACCTCTGGGCAAGTCTCTTCCTGACCCCTGGGCCTCAGTTTCCCTGCCTGTAAGACAAGGGAAACCAGACCTGGAAGCGGCCACGACGTGCTAACGGTGTTCTCAGAACTCTAGAGGGGTAGGCTGCTTCTTCGGGTTGGCTTGACTTGAAGACCCTTATTCGTCCGTAGGGCCTGCGGGCCTTCACTTCGCTGCAAATTCCCCCTCTCTCCCATCTCCGTCTGCCCTCAGACCCTAATCTGAAATACACCACCGCTCAAAGATTCTCTTGGTAGTAGTGTATTTCACACCTTTTAATCACTGAAACGCTCTTATTATCACAAAATATTACTCACTACGAACAGCTTAAAAGCGAGCAGGTGCTTGCTAGGGAAGAGGTGAGGGCAGGAAGCCACCCCCCACCCCCGCCCCTTGTCCCATCTTGGCAGCCCCCGGAGGACCCCAGGCCTGCACAACATGTCCTCAAACACCGAAGCTTATGGCTGCTTGCGCTCACCCAGGGGAAATGACAGTTGGCCAGGCCAGGAGACACCAATGAGCTTTCCCTTAGCGTCCTTTCAAAACCCACACTGGCTAGTCTCCAGGCCACCCCTACAGACTGTCTGTAGGTCAAGGGCAAAGCCCCGAACTCTGACACCTGGAGCTGGCAGAGGTGGTCATCTTAGGGAAGACTGACCACTGCGGGCTCCACAGGGAATAGAGAAGGACTGTTCTTAGCCAAGTTTTCAGGTAAATGATATAGTCAACAACAATAATAAATGCCAGGATTTGTTGAGCACTTACTATGAGCCAAGTGCTTTACATGTACTATCTCTCTTGAGCCTCTCAATCATCTATGATGAAGGTACTGTTTATTATCCCCCCTTCACAGACAAAGTTCAGAAAAGTTTGCTATAATAACTAGCCCAAGGTCACACAGCCTATAATAAAAGGCACAGCTGGAATCTGAACCCAGGCCACCTGGCTCCAGGGTCTCTGTTCTTAACACAGTGCTATACTGAGCTAGAGCCCCTCAGACAAGTGAGAACGTGGGGTGGAGGCATATCCAGGACCCACGGGCGAGGCGCTAGGGGACAGGAGAATGAATACGGCCCAACGCCATGCTGGAAGGACCCAGCCAGCTGGCCGCAGCAAGATCCCTTTATTACATAAACCTGGCTCCACATAGCTCCGGCCTCTCCCCAACACCCCCCGCCCCCCATCGCCTGACTCAGGACTCTGGACAGCTGTTCACCTACTTTGTGGGGGAAACAGCAAGCTCGGAAAATATGACATTTGCACAAAATGTTGCCGGGCAGCAGAAGCCTCTTCCGGGCACGGCCCTCCCCTCCCGGGGACCCAATCCCTGCCGGCGGCCAGGTCAGGCCACAGGGGCTCTGAGAGTGCCCGGCTGCCTGTCCCGGCACACAGGCGGGCGTGGAGGAGGGGAAGGGCCGCTATTTTAGGAGGCGTCGTGGCTGTTTGACAAACAGATGTGGGAGAGGTTTCAGTTTCCACGGGCAGCTGTGCAGCCTGCCCACGGCCGCTCTGGCCCCCTGGCCGGCTCCTCAGGGATGGCAGGGAAGAGCAGGATCTCACGGGAAGGGCAGGAAGTTGTGGCCTTCGTGCCTCCTCTCAGCAGTTCTTGGTACAACCACTGGACAAATCAGGATGACTGAGGCTGACTGAACCAACGTGATTTATTCCAATTCTGCCCGTTCCCCGACCCCCCGACCCTTGGATAGGAAAGAAAGGGTCAGCTTTCCACATTTCTGCACTGAGTCCTTCCTGCCCCTTACAAAACCCTAAATGTGATTCTTTCAAGCCCAGAGAGAATTTGCCAACGATGGGCTCCATTTTACTGATGGGAAAACTGAGGCAGTGAGTTCCAGGGAGGGGCCTAGCCATCTCCTAGCCCTGTGTTCTCAGGTCCCTTCTGCCCTCCCTTGTCTCCCCCTGCACAAAGAGAAGAGAAGATTACCTTCAGGAGCTCCTTGGGTGGAGGCCAGGTGACAGACAAATGACACTAAGATCCAGGTGAAGAGAAACCCCCTAGAGACCGGAAGACACAAGCAGATGCGGCATCAGCTTCCACCCTCAGGCCCGGATCCGGCTGGAGAGATGGGAGGGAACCACCCAGGCCCAGTGTCCCCCAGTCTCGCCCATGGAAGGTGGAGGCAAGATACAGGCTCTAGGACCCCACGGTGTAGCCCACGCTCCCGGGTTTCCAGGCGCAACCCCTGCGGGCCAGACCTGCCTACGCAGCCCAAATACAACCTGGCTTTTTACAGATCGATAACCCAAGGTCACAGGGCAGGAAAGAGTGGGCAGGAAGCCCTGCCCTGGGCGTCAGGAGACCCAGGGCCCGGCTTCAAATCTGCCACTGACTCACCGGGCCGCCAGGGGCCCGCCCCTCCCCATCTCTGGGGCTCAGTCTCCCCATCTGTACTGTGGCCTCAGGATCTTGAGGCCCACTGGGCAGCAGAACCAGGACTGAAAGTTCAGTGGGAAGACCGAATTGATGCACTTGGATGACTGACATCTCAAAGGACAAAAGAGATGAGAACTCCTCTCTAGACTCAAGGTGGAGGAGGAGAAGACCCCTGAACCAGGAACAACGCGTGCTAAGGAAGCCGCCTACCTGGCTTCATGCCGACGGAAAAAGGCGGGGAGAGAAAACAGAGGGACAGAGGACACAGCGGGGAGTCAGGCAGACCCAGGTGCAAACCTGGCCCCGTTGCTTACCAGCTGTGTGACCCTGGATGAGTCACTCAGCCTCCCTGAGCCCGCCTCCCGCTTTGCAACACGGCCGACATTCCCGATGGTGCAGGCCAGGCATGAGGATTAAGTGAGCTCATGCATGTCAAGGGCTCGGCCTGGTGCCAGCCACAGAAGTGCTCCTTAGACAGTCATTGCTGCCCCTGAAGTCTGGGGCCCGGAAGGGTTAATGCTCTGCTCGGTGGCTCCTGCCAAGATGGGCAGAGGCAGTGATCCGATTTCACCTTCCTGTGGGAGCAGCCACCGGCGACACCCGAAGCCACCTGGGGCATCTGATCCCTGAACAGGCCAAGGGGAAGGCAGCACGTGGCCAAAGACGGCCGGCCGGGATGCAGGCAGAGAGAGCCGAGACAGGCGGGTGCTGAGGGCTAAGGCTGGGATGCACAGGCCCGGGATCCGTTTCCAAGAGGAAAGCTAGGATGCTGTGTTTCTGGGGAACCACGTAATCCAGGAAACCCATCTGCCGGAACTGATGTCTGGAGCCCCACGTTCTTCCCAGCTCCCCGGGCTTCCTTGGAAAACAAGTTTACACCCTCGGATTTAATAGCAATTGCTCCAATTTGATTGCAATTATGATCAATAGTAATCCTGACTGGCACTGTGAAGGACAGTGGCGGTCACCTACCCTTCCCTTCTTGTTCAGGGAGGCACGGACTTCAGAGGGTACTGGATGAATCCGGGTAAGTCTAAGCCAATCTTGGGAATTTCTTCTGCCATACCAGTGACCGGTTTAGGCACGCATACGTGACCCAAATGTGGCCAGTAAGATGTGAGGGATGCCTCTTAGGGCCCCTGGAAAAGTGTTGCAAAGGGACAGAGAGGGTTCCTTCTAGCCTTTGTACGTTATCGAGTGGGGATGTGCTGCTGCAGCCATTTTGGGCACATGAGCTTAACAAGCTCCGTGAGCATTTGAGGATGACAGAATGGAAAAATAGGAGACGTTTCATGACACTTGAGATGCTGAAGTAGCCAAGCCTGTCGCTGCTTTTGCTTCAGATCTCTCGATACCAGAGGTAATAACTCCCTTTCCGTAAGCCAGGCTGGCTTGGGTCTTCAGTGAGTTGCAGCGTAAAGCAAGCTGGCTGCGGTAGCCCTCAGATGCTGACGGTGGTCCCTTGAAAGCCTTCTCCAGCCTCCGGGCCTTTCGCATGCCCTACCAAGCGCTCCCGACGCCGCTCTTTAGCCTGGCCAGTTCCCACACAGGCATTCGATTCCAGCTTGGGCCTCACCTCCCACAGCCCGGTGCACGCACCTCACCACAGCAGGTATCCCACGTGTGCTAATTGCCTATTTTCCTGCTTCCCTTTCCAGAAAAAGCCCCCGAAGGGTAGGAACCACATCTGTCTTGTTCACTTTTGTATTCCCAGCACCTGGTAAGCACGTCATAAACGTTCAGCGTATCTTTGTAGAAGGAATACATAGTACCTGGCATTCCAGGACTCTGGACTTTAAAAGCATCCCCTCCAAAGGCCCTCCCCACCTCTGCCTTCTTCCAGGGTCGGTCCTGGATAAGCTTCTGTTCCCCCTCATCTTCTCCAATCTGCTGCCATTGCTGTGAAAATGCCTTTCTCACAGGGCCAGTCCACCGCGGACCTCGCCTCCAGCTCACCGCTAGCCATGACTAAAGGTCAGAGTGCCTAGCTGCCCTGACGTCATCTGGAGGAAGGACAGAGGCTGGCCCTGCCGACACGACCTGTCCGCTTGAAGCCAATGGCAGCCTCGTCGGGCCTGAAAAGAAATGACAGGAGGCTTTGTTTGACGTGCCACAAACGGAGGCTCAGGGAGGGCAGGTACCTCTTCAAGGCCACCTGGGAAGGCTCTGGGGTCATAATTCTTCAGTATTGTTTCCCACTTGGCCAGGTAGACACTAGAGGAAACCGGGGCCAGATTCCCTGGGGAAGAGCTGCATCCCAGTCCTGCCGACTCCCGGGGCACAACTAACTGCATACCAAAGGGTCTGAGACGTCCCACAATGAAGACATTGACCGTGCTTTCTGTCCAGCAGCAGTTCCCAGACTTAGGGGACCAGTGAACTCATTTTTCCTGAGAATGACTCCTCAGAGGACACTGCCCCTCGTTTTCCAGTGTGCCGACGAGCTCACTTCTGCCCCCATTTTCTCCCACCCTCTCTTCCCAGAGCTTTCCAGGCACGAGCCCTCACTCCCGGAGTCCCTCGCCGTATCGTGTCATATCCACCCTGCTCAAGATGCTTCCCAAGCTGATAGGGAGAGGCTGGGTGGAGGGGACAAGGTGCAAGAACCACACATGCCCTTAGTCAATTTTTATGGCTGTGGTTATGCCAAGGTGACCACTTTGGAGAGACTGAGAATACACGTGGGGGAAATATTTTTAATCCCTGAAGGTCACGAGAGAGAAGACTCACAAGGGCGATGGGATCAGAACCTGTTCTTTAATTAAGCTTCCCAACACCATGGTTTCCCATTCAAGAAGTTCAACCCTGAAGGCCTGTTATGAAAGTATTTGCCCCTCCATCCGGTCACCTTGACAAATGCAGCTGACCTCCCAGAGCTGGATTCTGTGCACACTTGACTCATACACTGCCAAAGCAAAGAGTGGGAATAATACAGTGGGAGAAGGTCCTCTGAGATCATCTAGAGGCCAGATTCTAGTCCCTCCCCCTCATTGTGAAGATGGGCAACCGAGGCCCAGAGAGGGGAAGCGATTTGTCTAAAACCACACAGCATGTCAGTGACCCACATCATCCGACCCCGCTGCTTAGCAGACAGTCCGTCTCACTTGACTTGTCTCTCATGGAGAAGAAATGGGAGACTTACAGGGACTTCCTACTTGCCAGAGACCAGAGTCCCAGACTTTACCAACAGGAACAGAGATGCAGCCTCGGAAGCCAACAAGCCATCTAAGTAAGCTCCAGGCTTGGAAAGTTGGCTCCCGGAGGGAGGCCCTGCCGATCCTTTTGCTCCCGTTCCAATGCTGTTTAGGCTACTGCTAATAATGTTTCGTGCCTGTGCTGGCTCAGAGCTTTGTTCTTCCCAACTTCTGTTTTCACCACTGACTTGTGGTCCTTGGCTCGGTGAACCCAGGGCTCCAGAATGTCGGGAAGACCAGGGCCCAGGGGCCAGAGTGGGTAGGAGGCAACTGAAACAGCAGCCGGGGGTTAGGGAACCTGACCTTGGAGGCACAGCCTGGCCACACAGCCCTCCAAGAAGGGAACCCAGGTGCTCCTACCCCCAGAAAAGGCCCTCTGCCAGCACACCACATGTGGCTACTCCTGGACCACGAGGCTGCCAGAACCTACAGCTGGTTTGCATGGTGTTGTCTCCATCCTTGTTACCTGGGAACACACAGAATCTTACAGACCCGTACCAACTTGCACATCCGCTAAGAGCTCAGAGCTGAGACCGAGGGCACTAAAAAGACACACAAGGAAAGCAGCCTGTGGACTCCAGGCTCGGCTGTGCTCTCGTGGGCTCAGCTGGGCCGGAAGCTGGCCTGAGGACCACAGAACAGCAAAGGGGGATGGACCCGTCCCACCTGCCTCCGTGGACCAGCCAGGCCCCACGTGCCCAGACAGCCGCACCCAGGCCCCTCTCTTCACACCTGATACCTCTTCCATGGGAACACAGACAGGTCATCTGTCTGGACAGGAGGCGGCCCAGAATTTTCCGGTTGACTCACACATCCATTCAAGGTGAAGTGAATAATGATACAAATAACAGCTGCCATTTATTGAGCACTTATTACATGCCAGGCGCTGTTCTAAGCCCTTGACAAGCATGGCCCCCCATCAATCCTCACAAAACCTTGCTAGCTGAGAATTAAGATGCCCGTGGGGCGGGTAAGAAAGAAGAGAAGCACAGAGGCCAGGGGCTTGCCCGAGCTCACGGGGCAGTCAGGACTCACACTGGCCGATTGCAGCGCTCCCTCTGCCCTGCAACCTGCTACCCACTAGTGTGAGTCTGTGAGTGTTTTGCCCCCACAGAGGCGGTCAGTCCTCCAGCACCACTGATACGGCATGTCAGTGCACCGGGCCGGGTTGTAAGGGTACCAAGCAGGTCCCTGCACCCAGAAACGGGGAAGGAGAATATGCCAACAAAGTAGCAGGCAGAATGGGCTCCGAGAGAGACGAACAGTGGGTTACATGGGGAGGGCAGCCCCCCCCCCCACTCCCCATGCAGCGCACTACGAGGGGAGCTGATGGCTGTTGAACTACGGTTTGAGGGACAGCAGAAGACACACAAGCACCAAGAAGGGGACTGTTCCAAGGACAGGGAGGAAAGGGAAGGAGAGACGGGGCCAGGGATGTGCTCCATAGGGTCATGGAGCCTGGTCTGGGAGAGGCAAAGAAGAACAAAGCTGGAGGGCATGCCAGAACCAGAGGGCACAGGATCTGGGGCACCCTGTGGTGAGGGAGGCAAGGCAGAGGCTGGGCCTCTGAGCAACTTGACTGCCCATTTGCCCAAAGCTTGGGCCCCACCATGGGGTGCTCGCCTGGCACCACTTTTCTGCCCAACCGCTGGCATCTGCTTTGGCACAGGGTCTTCTGGAGAAAATGAGTCAGCAGTGTGCTTACTGGTGCTGTGTGTGTGTGTGTGTGTGTGTGTGTGTGTGTGTGTGGTGGGGTGGGGTGGGGGGTGGTGGAATCTCAGCCAGCCAGCTTTTTCCAAGACATGGGAAAGAAGGGGGGGGATCATCCCCCTGATTCCAGCTCAGAGGGGGCGGGGCATGGTGGGGTCTGGAGGCAACAGCCCTGACCAGCCTCTTGGGAATGTCCTCTGATCCTGGGGGCAGGACAGAAAGGGAGCAAGTTCTGTGCTTCTCTAGGCAGTGAGCATGAGCCACAGTCCCTAGGGCCCTGAGGGCTGCTCCCATCCTCGTTCACTCCCACACACACCCACACTCAGGGATTCACTCTTGCACACGCTCACTCTTTACAACTACTCCGCCAGCCCCCGGGTCCCAGCTCTGCCACAGGAGATTCCCTGCCCCTCCCTGGCCCCCCCAGTCTCTGCCTCTGTGAAATGACTTGCTCATCTCCAGGGCCCCTTTCTACTCTGACATGCAGGCTCTCCCTTTTTCTCTCTCACACACGCAAAGTGACAGGAACCGAGACACCCTCCCCCCAACCCCCAGAGAAGCAGGGAAACACTGAGGCGCACAGACCCAAACATAGTGACACACACGCGGAGACTTCCAGAAGCAGGGGACGTGCAAAGCCACACAGACGCTGAGACGGGAGCAGAAGCGGAGACCCGGAGACCGAGAAGCTTGCGGGTAGTTTCACAAGAACAGACTGACTTACAAGCCCGGGACCTGTGGACACCGCCACCGGAACACACGGAGACAGCCCAACACGGAGACCCTTCCTCCCCCGAGCACCCAAAAAGCCCCCCTCCGCCCCCAACTCGCCGTTCCAGGCGCCACCACCCACCCCGAACCCCGACCCCAGGGCTGGCTCTGCACGGACCCTCCCCAGCGCGGCCCCCGCCCCAACGCGATCGCAGAGCCCGGCCAGCGGGGCAGGGCAGGCAGCGCTCGCCAACCCTCGCCGGGCCGGGGGCGCAGCCCGCTCGTTAACCCTTGGTGGCCCGCTTCATAAGGGCTCGGGAAGGGGCAGGAAGCCGACGTTCCGGGGAAGCGTCCGGCGCGGCGGGGATCCCCAGCCCTCCCCGGGGCTGGGGCAGCAGGAAGCTGGGGAGGGGGCGTCCCCGAGCTCATACTCACCCCCCGCGCGCCGCCGCCGCCGCCGCCGCCGCCGCTGTGCCTCGGGCCCCCCGCGCCGATCCCGCTCCCATGGCGGGCCCCTACTTCATGCTCCCGAGCCCGGGGGGCAAGTGTGGGCGCGCCCCATGGGGCCGCCAGCCCCCCGCCCCGCCGCGCCAGGCCGGCTCAGAGCGCGCGGCCCCCGCGCCCCCAGCGCAGCCCCGCGCCCAGGGGCGCCCGAGCAGGCAGGCAGCGCGGCCGGGGCCCCGCGGGCGCCCGCGCCAGGCCCATGGTCCCAGGAGTCCCGGCGCCGCGCTCGCCCCTGCCTCGCTCTTTTTCTGCTTCTACCGAAAAGGAAGAAGAAGCAGGGGGGAAAAGAGAGATGATCAAACTTTTGGAGGCGGGCTGCTGGCGGTCCCCGGAGGCAGAGCGAGGCCGGGCGAGGGCGCGCGGAGGGCGGTGGAAGCTGCCTCCCTGCCGGCCTGGGGGAGGAGAGGAAAAGGAAGGATTTGGGGGAAATGAAGGCGATTTAAAGTCTCGGCCCGCGGTGGCTCTCCACCTTCTCTCCTCCCCGCGCCGAGCCGCCCTCTGCTGCCCCATGCTGCCCCCTGCCGGCCGTAGCCGAGTACACGGCCTCGGCCGGCCCACGACCGCCCCGCAGAGACACCCCCACCTCCGCCCCTCCCCCAGGAAAAATGGGGAAACTGAGATTCACAAAGAGGAAAGAGATGGCCAAAGCTGCACCGCAGGACGGGCACAGTTCGGAGATGTGGCACTTCTGGCTTGTGAGACTGGGGGTGGGGGTGGGGGGAAGGTCCCTCCGAGCTGGGGGGGGGGGGTGGAGATAGAGGGAGAAAGGGGACAGACACTACTGCTGAAAGGAACCTGGTGTTTCAGGGACAGAGCTGGGACCACCACTCAGTGTCCAGACTGCCACAACAGCGACAACCAGTGTCCTACCACAGACACACACACACATACACACCCCTCTTCTCAGATTCAGAGCGCCCTGGAGAACTGACTTCCCTGGACACTTACTTGGTGGGTGGGCTTGTTCAATGTTGGTCACCCTCTTCCCCTCCCTGTCCGTTCGGTAAGAAAAGGGAGCTTAACAACCCCTGCCCCGACACCCCCCCCCCCCAGGAGGCGACCAAAGACTCCTGAGATCCCACACTGGAGCGCACAACTGCACACCTTGAACCCGCCGCAAAAGCCCAGCAAATTCGCACAACCACCACCCCCGTCCGAACCCAGGCGTGAGAAGCCCCTTCCACCTCCCCCTCCACCTCCACTTCCACCACTTGTTCACCAGTGCGCACACACACTCCCACACACATCCACGCTCACCCCAAACTCAGACACAAACTCACACTCATTCACACGCAAGCTCAGTCACACTCCCCCCGGGCTCACACAAACACACCCTGGGGTTATTGCACTCGAACGCCACCCGGACTCCACACACGCAGACGAATGCACACTGGTACTTACACGCACACAAATGCACGCTAGCCTCCCGGGATCCACCCCCCCCCCCAACGTACACACCCGCACACACGATTCACACAACTTCACGTGCACACATCCCACATACACACCCCAAGTGCACATGCGCGCGCGCGCACCCCCGCTTGCACACTGCTCTCCGCTAGTGCCCACCGCAAGCGTGCACGAACGCACTCACTCCCCACACGTGCACCCCCCCCCTCCCCGTACGCGCGCACCTTTACGAACACACACCGCTACCCCCAGAGCTCCAGGAGCCCCGGGGCACTTACTGGGTCCCTAGCTGCGAGGCTGGACGGTCGGTCCTTCCTCGGGCGCCTAACGGCATTTGTATTCATGGGTCCCCGCAGCCCCGGGCGCGGGCGCGGGGGCGGGGGTGCGGGCTCCCCTTCCCTAAACTGGGCGCGGGCGCTCGGAGCGCAGCGGCACCGGGAGGGGCATGGGCGCGCGGGGCTGCGCCGCCGGCCCGGTCCGCCTGCGCTCGAACTTCGGCCGCTCTGCGTCCTCGGACTCCGGCGCGGGCTCCGGGCGCGGGGGGCGGCTCATAGGTGCTGGGGCCGCGGCGCCCGCCGGGCCTTTTGAAGTCTCCGCTGGGGGCGGGGAGGGGGCGCTGAAGGCGGCCTTTTAAACCGTGGCTGCACGCGGGCTTGGTGGAGCAAGGTGTCTGGTTTCAGCAAACTTTAGGAAAAGTCCCAAGCCGAAGCAAGGGAGGAGGGTGGAGGGGGGGGAGCCAAGCAAGAAAGAAAAAGAAGCGGCGTGCTGTGCGCTGCTTCCTGCAGGGGGCAGAGCACCCACGGCTGCCAGGAGGGCGGCCTAGCCGGGTGCTGGGGAACCCGCAGACAGCTGGCCGGCGCGTGGAACCACCCCCCCACCCCTGTACCCCCAAGTTGACCCGGCGTTCTTAACCGCCACGTGGACGAGCCCCAGGGGTGCAGGAACACCCCCCAAAACGGCACAGATGATGCATGTGGGAGCATTCTTCCGCGTGAGAGGGGCCACCGGTTTCCCTCAGGTTTTCGGAAGACCATAGCCCTGGAAAGTTGAGAACTCCCAGTTCACTCACAGCTCATGGTTTTTTTGAGCTGCCCACTTTGTGCTAGGAGGATCCTGTCCTCATTTATATTTTTCGATATGTTGTTCATCATGGATTTTTTTTTTTTGGCATTAGTTTTGACATTTTTAAAGTATTGCCTTCATATATTATGTACCTTGATTAGTTAGGGGTTTTCTGGCAGCCCCTTGATTCTAAAACTCCACTTCTGAGACTTGTTTGGGGTCCTGCCAGCATGTGGCCCCGGAACCTGCCTCACCCTAGCCAGGTGCAGCACTGTGCTGGGTGTCACCATTTATGGGAGGCCCTGCTATCAACGTTTACAGGTGAGAAGCTGAGACTCCGAAAGACGAAGTCGCTTTCCTGAGGTCACCAAGCCGGTAGGTGGTGGAGGTGGGATTGGAACCCAGGTTGTCCGATTCCTGTCTTCTGCAGCTGAGCGTAATGATCCCGACCTTAGCCTTTAAGGGGTTCGGAGCAGACCCCTGTCAGCCTCCCCGACTTCATGGTGTGCCCCAGAGCTCCAATCTTTCTGATGCCCGGACCCAGGCTCTGGACAAGCTGGGCTACTTCAAGGCCTTGTCTGTGCTGTTTCCTCCCAGTTTCCCTCCCCGCCCCCCCCCCCCCCCCCGCCTTTGCTGCCTGTTCACGGCCTCTCTGTCTTTCCAGTACAGCTTAAGCTCTGCCCCACACCCAAGTCATAGCACACATCACATGGTGTTGTCATTGTCAGATCCATCTCTGTGTCCCCACACCCAGCATGGAGCCTGCGACACAATAGAGGCTCAAACCATTAATAATTTAAATGAGTTTCTTTAACTCCTACCGTGTACAAACCCCTGTACGAAACTGAGGGAAGAGGGTCTGCCGCCACGGGAGGGAAGACAAAGAACGTTGCACATGGTCCTGCTTTCTGGGCACACGTGCATTTGTAATGTGGACGGAAGACATGCCCAGCAGCTTGGGGCAGGTAAGAGGGCCTGCATGGGAGCCATCAGACAGTGCCATGCAATCACGTGGAGATAACACAAGGCGGGGGGGGGGGGGGGGGGGTGATAAATGCTATCGATTAATTGAGTTGTCAAGCAGAACTAAGGGGTGGGGGGAAACCAGAGAATACTCCCAGGAGGAGGTGGCCTTTGGCTCATGGAGCCATGGGGGAAGACAATTCAAGTGGAAGAGTCGCCAAAAGGCCAGGAGGGTAGGAGTGGATTTCAGGCAGGTTTTAAAGGAAGAGTTGAGGGAGGCTGGTAGAGAAGCTATGTAACTAACTCCCCCCAACCCCCTGCACTGTGTGACTCAGTGGCCACAAAGCCATTTCCAGGCAAGGGGATGCATTTCCTCAAAGGTCAGGCAGTGGGTCAATGGCTGAGCACCAAGGTCTTTCCAAATCTCACTCCCAAATGTGAGTATGCAATGTTGAGCCCCAGGGAACCATGCTCCACTGAGGGCTGCTGGAAAGACCCATGGGAGACCTCTCAGAGCCCGTAAAGATCGACGGTATCTTCTTCCAGAACCTCACTCTCTCCATCTGTAAAGTGGGCACATCAATCATAGTAATCTGCATGGATCCTTGAGCTTGTGAGTCTGAGATTATTGTTTAGCAATAATTCAATTCACTAGATAATTACTGAGGGTTAACTGTTTTGCTAGGTCGGGAGGGAAGGGAGAGTTGTAGTCTTCCAGGAACTCATGGTCAGCTGGAAAGAGAAGTCGTGGACACTGATAAGAATTCTTGGGGAGAGACCTTGCTTCCTGCCTCTGCCGCCTCTTCGCATCTAGTCTTTCTGCCAAGTAGGTTCCTGGCACCACACCAGTGACTGGGCGTAAACAGCTCTGATGGAAGTTGGGTCCAGAAGACACCGGGCCACTGCCTATTCTGTGAACAGAAAAGGGCACTCACCAGCCAGCCAAAAAGGGGCCATCTCTGTGGGGCAGAAGGCAGCGAGACTAGAAATGGGGCAGGCAGTGACCGCCAGGCCCATGTAGCATTTCAGGCACAAGGGAGAAGAATAGAGATTCCTGGCCTGGTGGGGACTCAGAGACCACATGGAATTTACTTCCCGCCCAAGCGGATCAGCCATGGACCCATTGCTCTCCAAGGCACATCTGCCTTGAGAAAAACTGTTCATCTAAATGGTTTTGCTGGTGGACACAGAGTAGGTGCTCAGTAAGTATTTGTGAAGGAATCGCTAGTGAAGTCTTAGCCTGCTGAACAGAGGTCTGCACACGGCCCAGGTACCAATCCCTGTCCATCTATCCACCAAGCTTTTTCTGAGAACCCATTGGGCGCCAGCCTGTGCCTCCTGCCCTCCACACGTCTGGTAGAGGATACCAGAAGGAGAGACAGGCAGAAAATGCAGGTCAGGAAGGCCTGCCTGAAGTCACGCTTGCTCCCCCGGTCTGCGGAACTGGGAGGAGAACTCAGATCCCTATTCCCCCGATGCCCTGCTCTGCTGGGCACACCAGGACAGGTCTCTCTTTCACCCAGCAGGCAGCATAGGATGTGTGCACACGGTACGCGCCTAATAATAGAATCATTTAATACAGTCATTCATTCCCAGGTCACTCGGCCAATCAGGAGATGCTGCTGGACATGGAGCCCTGAGCGGGGCGCTGGTGACAGGCAAACAGAAGCCGTGGTCCTCACTATGCGCACATCTCATTGCCATGCTGGCCTTCAGACACCAGCGTGAACCACAGGAGGAGTAGCCCGGCACGTAGGAGGTAGTCCAAAGGTGCCAAGTGAAGAAAGATGGAATGAATGAAGGAAGGAATGCATGAATGAGAGTAAAGTTTGCCTGATTCCACCTAACGGATTAGCTTTCCTGCTACCTGCTCCCCTCCTGTATCGTGGCCCTCATCCATCAACAAACATCTGTAGGGCACGTGACAGGCCTGATGCGAGGCTGATCCTGCTCCGCCCCACTCATGCCTGTGTTCCCAGCCGCGAGGATAAAGCATTTCACTAAAGGGAATTTCACTGCACATCAGGCTGGAGAGAGAGACGGCTTCCCGCTGTATCCCCTCCCACTGCCCCCTCCCAGCCTGGGGCCTCTCCCCTGGTGAGGTGGCCGGAGCCAATGCTGGCTGTTAGTGTGACCCACCTGCCTCCCAGGGCTTGGGCTCTGCCTGTGAGGCCACGTCACTGTGGCCTGGTGACTGCCAAGGCCCCAGAAACAATCATTTCAGCAAGAGGAGGGAAGGCTGAGGCCAGGGAAGCCCCTGGGTCACTATCCAGGAGGGCACGTCCTCTGGGCATGTGATCCTCTCATCTGGGCAGCCCAGACCATCTCTCAGGCCTTCTCCTCCAACCCCGGCCTGGCTTTATTTCCTTAGGCCTAGACCAGTGGTAGAGGCCAGTGAGATATCCAAAGTCCACTTTACGGTGCTGAGACTAACCCACATGTGGGGGGCCAAAAGAAATTCAGGCCTAGAAGAGACCCTAGAGCTGCCCAGCCTAAATTCCTCATTTTACAGATGGGGAAACTGAGGCTCAGAGACATTGATGACACAGCATCAATGGGGAAGCTGGGGTAAGAAGTCAGGCCTCCCACATCGATGCCTAACTGCAGAGTCTGACCTATCTCCTCCTTCGATCCATTCAGTCAGCCTTGGAAGAATTAAGCCCATTTTCCAGATGTGAGAGCTATGGCAAGTTAGGATCTCTGGACTCACCCTGAAGATGCATCTGGAACCAGTGGCTTTACCAAACAGGCTACTAGTAGTGGATTCTGAGCCACCCTTACAGCCGAGAGTGGAGACAGCAGCTGAGGAGCTCAGAGAGCTCTGGGCCTTCACTCCTGTGACCCCCTCTCTCTGGGATGTCCTTCTTCACTGGCCCCCCTCGTATCCTCACAGCTATACCGCAGCCTGCCCCCCATCCTGCCTGGCATTTAGCACGCCAGGTCCCATCAGGGCATATATCTGCCTTACGTGCCTACTCAACTGGACCTCCTCAAGGTCATAGCTATATCTTATCTTTGTAGAATCCCCAGGGGCCTCCCGAGTACCAGCCCACTGTAGGCTCTCAGTAAGTGTGGGATGAATGAGGAGGGAAGGAGGGAAGAAGGGAAGGTATACAGGCAGAGCCGAGGGCTAGCTGACCGTCATCCCGGGATGTCCCCGTGACATGGCAGACCACTGCTGTTTCATCTTTGCTGGCAGAATTCCGTCTTCCTCCACCGTCTTCCAAGTAGTCTCATCCTTCAGTGGGAGACTGTGTCCTCCAAGCCTCCAGGACTGGATCCTGCTTAGACTGAGCTCACCGTGGCGGTCTCCTTCCCCTAGCCAGTGAGTGGTTTGGGTGTGGACGTAAGATACAGACCAGCCTTGGAGACGGGAGAGGAATTATATATGCTTGGGCCCTCTGAGAAAGTTTTCCTCACTTCTATAAGCGGACACACACCAATGATACACCCCATTTTTCTTTCTGAACATTGTTGAATGACGACGTGCTGTTGGAGAGGCTGCAATCATCTTGTCACAATGAAGTGATGATGAGGTCTGTGGCCCACAGACTGAGGATGGCAGAGAGAAAAGGAACTAGGGCCTTTAAGACCTTATTGAGATGTAGGGGCGCCTGGGTGGCTCAGTTGGTTGAGCGTCCAACTTCAGCCTCGGTCATGATCTTGTTGTTCCCAGAGTTCGAGCCCCACATCGGGCTCTGTGCTGACAACTCAGAGCCTGGAGCCTGTTTCAGATTCCGTATGTCTCCCTCTCTCTCTGCCCCTCCCCACTCATGCTCTGTCTCTCTCTCTCTCTCTCAAAAATAAATGAAACATTTTTAAAAATTAAAAAAAAGACATTATTGAGATGCTAAATCAGGCACTTGGGGACGGCCCTTTCTCAAATCAATAGTGCTTCTCATTGTCAAGGCCACTTTCAGGTGCTCTTCCTGTTACTAGCAGCTGAAAATGTCCCTGCTGATGTACCAGAGGAATAGGAATTTCGGTCTGTACCAGATAAACCAGGGGGTGGCAATGACAACAACAGTCACAACCCCCTCCCCCCAGGCACAACTTCATTTGTCAGTTTCCACTCAGCACCTCTAGTTTGGAGATGAAGAACCAGAAAGGACTTGCCCAAGCTCATCCAGCAGTAAGGACAGAATCAGGGCTAGAACTCTGGTCCCAAATGCTTCTTTCAATACACCAAGCCCCGCGTGTGGGGCAGAGTCAGGGGGAAGTTTCTTCACCGCTCAGGGAGTGGCCAGTCAGAGCCAGCTGATGGAGAGACCCCCCCGCCCAAGCCAAGTAAATTTCAGCAGGTTGAAAATTTGTCCAGTCCAACACCTGGTTCCACGATGTCCCCAGGTGGTACACCTGTTGTCAGACACAAGGGCGAGATAGCCGTGCTGGGAGTCATCATTTCCCCACAATCAGCTAAAACTTGCACTCCAAGCCTAGCTGCCTCAGTACCCCACGCCCAGACCATGTGATATGCTACACTCCTGCTCGTGTGTGGTTCCCGGGAAAGCTAGCCAATGCAATGACTTTGGATGCTTTTCCTTGTCACAAAGTGAGGACAGGGGAGCAGCACACGCACCACTCTGCCTCCCCCATCCGAAAAAGCTTTTACAAAGAGCTCTTTACATGTATCTCCACAGATTACCATGCAAAGTCCCTTTTACAATGGTTATTGAGAACAGCAACTCTGAAATCGTCTAAAGCCTGGCTCTGTGGCTGAAATCTCTCTGAAAGTAACAGCCCCAACCCCAAGGCATCCTTTCTCCAGACCCAGCCGTCTTACTTCCTCTCACCACTGCTCATCTGGTACCTATTTCTTATCTTCCGGCATTGTCTCCTCCAAAGGCTTTGCAGTTTTTCAGTTACCTAACTGATGCCAGTGACCACAGCAAAGCTCAAAGGTTCAGGTGGCATCTGATGAACAGAGAGTGGAGCAGACTCATCATCTCCCCTCATGCATATTCTATGCTCCTGTTAATACAACCTGGGTGCCTATTCGGTTTTTGGCACTTACGTCATAATGTTCACACTAAGTTTATGACCATCAAGAACCCCTAAGACTTTCTCATGTGCCTTCTCTGAGGCAATAAAGTTGTTTTTTTTTCTTCTACTGAGTGGAGCCCCAGTTAAATATGCTCCACTTTTTCAGCTTCTCTGAATTGTTACTTGTTAGATATGTTTCTCTTGTCTTTAAGGACCCATAACTACAGGACATTGATCACTAGTCATACTGATAGCCACAGTGATTAATGGTGTTGCTCCGTACCCATGGAACTGAGGCATTTCAGGGTAGTTCATACCAAACTGTCAGCATTGTTTATGGTTAACAATGAGTCTAAAGATGGTACCTGCTCTTGGTGAAACCCACGAAAGCCTCCGCTATTGGGGCTGGTTTCCCAGCAAGACTATGCCTATGTGACTCACCAGGCATAAGACACCCCAACCGAGTCTCCATTTTGAGTCCCCTGGTTTTGAGGCGTTCTGTGGTCGGTCTCTGATCTGACAGAGGAAGTGAAGCCTGGTACGGTCCTGGAAAGGGATGACAGTTGGAGTTCATACCTGTCCTCTCCAGATCCCTTGCTTTGGCTGAGAAGAACATTCTTACCTGAGCGAGGCTGCTAAAGAGCACCTGCCATGAAGCACAGACGCATGAGCACTGTCCTTTTGAGTCCTGTGAATCTTCTTTAGCATCAAAACTTCTTTTGATCAAACCCTGTCTAGCCGCTGCCATTCGTGCAGGACCCTACTGCAGGCAGAGGCGTCTGCTCCGGGACATGGGACACCGCGGTCACTGCTCCAGTAGGTCATCAGAGATGGGTAGTTACCACTCTTGTCTTCTGGACATGGGCAATTTATTCACTGAGGGGTACTTTTCCATCTTTTCTGTACTTTCTCAACCAGATCCTTGTTTGGGGTCTCGCCTATCTCGATATCTGGGAATGGTTGTGATTTGTTATGAACCCCAAGCCTGCCCAGCCCCTGAAGCTGGCTGCCCGGTGTGGCCATCTCGATACCCTGGGACTCATGTCACAGTTCCACCTTATGTGAGCACGGTGGGACTTCATGGATTCTCTTTTCCCTTCGGTGAACTCATCTGTGAACTTGGGGTGGTTGGCATGTGCCTGCTGGGTAACTCCCTTTCTCCCAACCTCATCAGTCCTTGTGACGTGAGCCACCTGGTTACATCCAGCTGGTCTTGGCTTGATGTTCCCCCCAAGTTCACGGGGTCTCCTGCAGTTGCCCTGGGCTGCAAGGGCACACTCCTTCTCTCTTGTTGCCCTTGTGAACACGTTGGTAGTGGCTACCAGCAAATCCCAGGTCAGATCCCTAGCCGTGTGGTTTGAGGTATGCCATTTAACCTCTTTGTGCCCACTTTTCTCCACCTTGTGAATTGTGGTAACACTATCACCCTCATCCTTTAAGTTGGTACAATTCTATTGCCTACCTTGTGCCCCTGATCTGAGAACTGAATAAATGAGCGTGTACAGAGCACAGAGACCAGTGTCTGGAACATGGCAAAAGTGCAATAAATATAAGTTGTTCGTATTACTGTTCTTTTACATGTATTTATACGTATGTATTACTGTTATTCTTTTATATTCTCAGGTTAGGTGCCAATGGTTTTATAATAAAATAGCGCTCTTGACGTGACGAGGATGCGGAATGTTGGCCTCGGGCTTTTCTTTTCCCAGAGCAAAAATCTCTCCGAGAATCTTGTTTGCTTTTGACTCTCTCGTGTCCCGGGGACTCCTGCCTTATTCCGGGAACCCCCATAGGGGCTTGGATCCATGTCCCCGGCCACAGGGGATCGGGACAAAGAGCATCTCATGATAAAGCTGGTCGGGTCTCTCAAGTTGGGAAAGTGAAGCCCAGGAAATCAGGCAGCCCCCATCCCCAGTGAACACGCAGCAAGCCGGGACCAAAATCTCTCCTCCTGGAGGCGTGCTGGAGTGGCCCCTACCTGCTCCTGCTGGCTCATGAGAGCAGATGGTTAAGTTTTCAGGAACTTTGCTGCCATTAAGCCATTATTAAAAATTAAATGGAATAAACTTATAATTGGATAAGTTATATGAAAAGCAAAAGCGGGGCCCCTGGGTGGCTCAGTCAGTTGAGTGTCTGACTTCGGCTCAGGTCATGATCTCGCAGTTGGTGAGTTCGAGCCCTGCATCGGGCTTGCTGCCCTCAGCACATGACTCGCTTCAGATCTTCTGTCCCACTCTCTCTCTGTCCTTACCCCACTTGCACACTCTCTTCTCAAAAATAAATTTTTTAATGTTTTATTTATTTTTGAGAGAGAGACAGACAGATTGTGAGTGGGGGAGGGGCAGAGAGAGGGGGAGACAACAGAATCCGACGCAGGCTCCAGGCTCCGAGCTGTCAGCACAGAGCCCGATGCGGGGCTCGAACTCACGGACCACGAGATCGTGACCTGAGCCAAAGTCGGGCGCTTAACCGACTGAACCACCCAGGCACCCCGAAACATGAAAAAAATTTTAAAGCAAAAGTAATTAACGCTCAAAACTCACCTCTTTCTAGTTACCTTATTACACTTTACTGTTATCTGTACTCTTGACGTTATTTATTTCTATTCTGAGTGGATGGTGGAGAGGCCGGCTGTATGATGGTGTGCTCGTCAGCATCTCTCCTCAGTGTTCAGTTACACCATGTAAGTAGCTTGAGATTGGCCATGGTGGGATTGGCCAATGCTGTAAATCAGAGCTCTTTTGGCTTAGAAATCCTGTTACGAAACGTTTATGGCCTCACCACTGCTGTCTCTTACCTTGTCTGGTAGTCAGGACCCTGCGGAGGTATGAAGTACCCTCCTCCTACAGATCCGCAGTCTTGTCCCAGAGCAGAGCCCCTGAGCTTGCTCAATCTCAGGGCATCATTTGGTGCCATGGCCTTCTCTGCCTTCTGGAAACTTCCTTCTTCTGCAACATCACTCATTCCAGCTACACTCAGCTCCTTGCTCTGGCGCTTTGCATACTGAGTTCCTCATTTGCAGGATGTCCTTTCTCTTCTTTTCTAGATTCTTATTCTGCAAAATTCAGAAGGCGTCTCCTCTGGGAACTCTTTCTTGAAGGCACTCGCGCCCCAGTGCAGGCTGGGTACAAGGATGCACTGATAAGTATTTAACAACCAGGTCTCCAGAAAGGATGGGGGAAAATCCTGATTTTTAGCATCTGCCCATCACCAGGGTGTAAATATTCCCATCACGGCCAGTTTCAACCTACCAGCATGCAGTCCTGAGCGAGGAGGTGGGAAGAGATGTGCAAGCTGATGTGAGTCAATTCCTGCACACGGCTGGCCGGGTGAGATGCCTGCCTTTCCTGTCACACGACAGCTTGCACACATCCCCATAACACAGTGCCATGCCAAGCCATATCAGAGCCCGAGGCAAAAGGAAGAACTCCGTCATATTGATCCTGTCTTCGTTTGTCCGTGCTTTTCTGGCATTAATTTTTCAGTTTTAAACAGTACTGCAGTAGGGGCATGTGGGTGGCTCAGTCGGTTAAGCATCCGACCCTTGATTTCTGCTCAGGTCATGATCCCGCAGTTCGTGTTTTCAAGCCCCATGTCAGGCTCTGCGCTGGCAGTGTGGAGCCTGCTTGGGATTCTCTCTTCCTCCCTGCCCCTCCCCTGCTCGTGCGTGCGCACACACGCGCACACACACATGCGCGCACACACACACATTCTCTCTCTCAAAATAAATAAACTTAAAAAGATCTTAAATAAATAAATAAATAAATAGTATTGCAATCAATTACTACTTATTTCGGTTGCTGTGTTCTTTGACACTGCATTAAATTTCGTTCCTGAAATTCTGTTCACCTCACCCTGGTCTCGGCCCTGGCATAGAAACACCTATCCCACCATTGATATAGATGTCTCCTCTACCAGACTATGAGGCTTGGATACAGGAATTCGTTTCCGTGTTCCTGAAACTCGGCACACGGTAAGTGCTCAATAACTATCGCCCAGCAAGCGAGTGGATGAACCGATGGATACATCAGTCTCTCGGTTCTTTTTTTTTTTTTCAACGTTTTTTTTTTTATTTTTGGGACAGAGAGAGACAGAGCATGAACGGGGGAGGGGCAGAGAGAGAGGGAGACACAGAATCGGAAACAGGCTCCAGGCTCTGAGCCATCAGCCCAGAGCCTGACGAGGGGCTCGAACTCCCGGACCGTGAGATCGTGACCTGGCTGAAGTCGGACGCTTAACCGACTGTGCCACCCAGGCGCCCCAGTCTCTCGGTTCTTTTGCCCACAAAGTAAGACAAGCGGATGAAGAACACCTTCTGCTCTTTAATTAGGGCGGGTTTTGAGCTTTACATTTCAGCTCTCCCAGCTCAGTAAAAACTAACCCTGCCCTTGACCTGGTGAGTCAATCTCTGGGCTGGGCATTTTCACCAGGACCAACCTGCAGGTGCCTCCCACCTGGGGCAGCGAGGGAAGGAAGTTGAATCTGGAAAGTGGAGACTGTGCTGGGACCAAGGATGGAAAGTCACCGAGCGGCAGCTGTCTTAGATCCCGGGAAGGCTTTTCTATTGGTTTGTGTGAGCTACCCTGAGAAGTAGCAACGTTCTTGTCTCCTCTGGACACGTCCCAGAAGACTGTCGTTTGGCCGGATCAACAGAAAGGAGATCCAAGCAGTAAATACTTCGGAGTAACTTCCAGCTCTACAGTTTGAGGGGTCATCTGCCATCTGAGGACACCAGGGCTTGTTCCCATATCCAGGCCCTTCCTTAGCCTGAGGACCACCAACAAGGGTCTTCTAGATGTACCCCATCAGTGGCTACTAAGGCATCTCACTGGACTCCAGCTGGGGTGGAGCTGGGGTGGAAATGTGGGCTCTATTTCTGTGAGATTGGCCATGGCCTTCCATTTTTGAAGCCCTTTATATGTGCTAGGCCCACTGCAAAGGGCTTCACATACATTAACACACTGATTACCTACAATCCCCTCCCCCAGAGCTAGGCATTAGTCTCCCCATTTTATTTATTTATTTTTTTTTAATTTTTTTTTCAACGTTTATTTATTTTTGGGACAGCGAGAGACAGAGCATGAACAGGGGAGGGGCAGAGAGAGAGGGAGACACAGAATCGGAAACAGGCTCCAGGCTCTGAGCCATCAGCCCAGAGCCCGACGCGGGGCTCGAACCCACGGACCGCGAGATCATGACCTGAGCCGAAGTCGGACGCCCAACCGACTGAGCCACCCAGGCGCCCCTAGTCTCCCCATTTTATAGATGCAAAACAGAGAGGTTGGCAACTTGCCCGAGGAGACACAATTGGTAAGTGATGGAACTGAAATTTTCACCTTGAGCCATCTGATTCTAAGAGGCCAGGATCTTAACCACATCTAGGCAAAGAAAGGGAATTTCTAAGATAGGCCCCTTTTGAGTACTGGTGCGAGGGAAAGTAAAAAAGGGGGTGAGGGGAATGGGCAGATGTAGCCATTTTTGTCCTTCTTCTGACCTGGCCTTGTTATGCTCAGACATGTTCGCTGATCTTCCAGCCCACCCATCACAGAAGCTCCCATGGCTTTCCGCTCACCACCATGTCCTCCTTCCCACCTGTCTCCAAAGAGGAGCTGTGTGTTCCCAAATGGGGAATCCCTCACTCCAGGACTCATAAATCCACATCTCCAGGGGGCAGGAGTGGGGGAAACTGAACAAGCAGTGAGTGTCTCTCATCGGGCTCTATACACACATCATCCATCCGTCTCACTGTGTGTCAAGGGGACAGGTGTTCTCCTAGCTTCACCTTTAAAGGCCTGCACTGTCCAATATGGTGGCCACCAGACACATGAGGCTATTTAAATTGAAATTCCTTAAAATAAAAGATTTGTGTTAAATTTCTCAGTCCCACGAGCCATATTTCAAGTGTTCGCGGCCACGTGCAGCTGGGGGCTACTGCTGTATGGGACGGTGCCGTTATAGAACATTTCCATCCTCAGAGGAAGTTCTGTTGGACAGACTGTATCGAGGAAAATGGGGACTCTGAGAATGACTCACTGAAGCCACACAGCGAGTTGTAAACGGCAGGGATGGGACCCATATTTCTTGCTTCCCAAGCCTCTAGTCCCAGAGCCTGGAATATATTTGCCACCGCCTGGCTCCAGAACAAGGAGGATTGTTTGCCTGGGATGGTAGGTCGGCTTGGGAAACCAAATAAGAGATCAGAAGACTGTGGGTGAATACCAAAGTGGAGAAAAGGAGCCAGCTGTTCTTGAGGGCTATTTTTATCCTGCCCAGATATCCTGGGGAGCTGCCCCCCTCCCCTTAAGCTATTTTTATCTCAAGAGCTGGAATCAGAATGCTGTCTCCCTTGGATGGATGGGGCGATCCACTGACACATAATTCTAGCATCAGGACCTCCCTCTTGCCTGACGATTTCCAAGCGGGGTCACATCCGTTCTCTAATGCCATTCTCCTACCGATTTGGGAGGCCAGCACGGTAAATGGGGAGTGCAAGCCCCACATTATAGATGGGGGTAACTGAGGCTTCTTGGGTGGACACAGTGAGCTGTTTCAGCAGCTCGTGCATGGTACAGTTGGGATTTAAGCTCGGGCAGAGTCGGGTCCCTCCTTTCTGAGCGGGTGGTGGGTTTTACACAAGGGCTACCTGCTGAGTGCTGGAAAAACAGCCCGAATTTGTTGTTGAACCGCACACAACACCCCTTTCTGGATGCGTGGGCAAGTTGCTCAGCATCTTTGAGCTACTCTTCCCTGGTCCATGGTAAAGGGAGTCCCAGCCTTTTTCCTGCCTCCTCCACGGTCTTGCTGGGAATCTGGCCAGTGAGAAAGCTTTTGTTAAATTGGAAAACACCCAATGCCCAGAAGAGATGTTTTGTTATCATCATCATCACCAGCAGCTGCAGCAATGAAATCTTTAATTGTGTGCAGTCCTCCATCCTGTCCCCCTCTTTGGGCCTCAGTTTCCCTGTCTTGAAACCTGAGCAGTTTGGCCCGGAGGATATCCACGGGACCTTCCTTCCAGCTCCGGCTTGCCATTTCTATGACCCATTCATTCAGTCAACAAGTGTTTATTGAGTTCGAGCAGCCTGACACGGTGGGGAAATGAAGGACTGGCTTCTCCAGAAGGCTCTCTGCCCAGGCCGTTTCAGCCACATACGCAAATTTCCTTGTGTTTTCAAAAGGCAAATTATGGGAAACATGTTATTCACCCTAACACACGCGCCCCATCTCTCAGGGAAAAAAAAAGTCCCTCCAACCCCACCAAGAACTAAGCTAACAGAGGACAGAAACCCACCCTTGTTCCTCTGGGCAACTTTCCAGAAGCTCACGTCCCTGTTGAAAAAGGGGAAACTGTATGCGGCCGCGTCTCTCTGGGACGGCTGTAGGCCTTGTAAACAACCTGTGTTTGCCCCAGCTCCCTCCATCCTGACAGCATAGCCATGGCCAAGGGAAAAAACAGCCCCGTTCTGTGCCTGGCCATCCCCAGAGTGAGGAAAATTGTCCATAAATATTTTTATCTTCAGGTCACCAAGGGAGCTGAGAGGAAAGCTTTGATTCTCCAAGCCCCTGGACCACTCCCTTCCTCTAGGGACCCCGTGGTCAAAACTGACCTGGGTGTCCCATCTCCCACCCCCAAATTACAGGCTGCTGCCCATGCCGCCTGCCCCCAGGAGGTGGTGGGATTAGAAGCGGGACCACATTGTACACCATGGCCAGCCCCGGGGGCTGTTGGGATCGCCTCTCCCAGCCAGCTGGTTTCCTGCCAGGAGCTGGGTGGTCAAGGCAAAGAAAGGCATGGGGTGGGGGCAGGGGTGGGGAGAGGGTCCCAGGGCTGGGGCAAAAAAGAGGCCCAAGGTTGACATCTGGATCTTGAGTCACCTTGCTCATCACAAGGCTCTTGTGGAAGAGGCCCTGGGAACATTATTGACCCAGAAAGTAGTTGACGGCAAAGCAGATCCTTGGAGATCGAAGAATTTTCATGACTCAGAGAAACAATGGCGAATGGTAGATTTTCAAACTCTAAAATGTGATACCGCTGACAAAGACGTTCAGGATCAGGAAGCCCAACCAAGAACTCCTAAAATCATCCCACCTGTGTCTCACCAGAAGCCTCCTGTATCCTCCTTCCTCGCTGGAAACCCCACGCCTATCCGAAGAAGACTGTTACCTTCTGGAACTTTCTAGAAGAGAACACTGCATCACTGTACTGAGGGAGTACATCAGATTCCCTAAGGGCCTAAGGGTCATCCAAGTGCAAGGTTCTATGATTCTGTGGTTCTAGATCACTTGAGCCATAAAATTTTGTGCCCAAAGTGCCAGGCTTCAAACGCCTTTTGATGCCAAGCTCTGAGGCTCTAAAATCCTGGAATCCTACCTGGCACTGACTTTTGGCTTCTATGATTCTATGCTTCTGAAGCTAAGATTTCTGCGATCCTTCAATTCTGTGACCTACTTCAGGACAGACAAGGACCTCACACAAGGAGGCATTCATGCCCAGCAGTGATTACATGTGGAGGAGGCCCTGTGAGGCCAGCTGACCTCTCCTCTGTCTGTCAAGGGCAGCACTCCATGGCTGGAGCCTCCTGGAGCCCAGCTTGCCTTCTGACCTTTCCCTGACCATACGCTCACTTGGCCGCACTTACTCCCACCCAGCCCCGCGCCCAGCCCCTCTCGGTCCTCGTCACCAGGTGCAGGCCAATGCAAGAGGATGCCACAATAGCGGGTGCCAGTGCCCTCCCGTCAGCACCCACTTCCATGGGTTAAGAGACAGTACACATGCTTGCTTGGGAGGTATATCCCCAGGGACTCAGAATCGGAGTGACCGGAGAAGGGGGCTTGTCCCTAGACCCAGTTCTAGCTGTTTCATCCTGAATTACCCAACTAGCACCAGAATGGCAGTGCCTGGGTGACTGGAAGTTCCCATCAGACTCACAATATGTTTTTCCATGGCCTTCCTTTGTTGGAAATCACAACGTTTAGAGATGCTCCCTTAGATGATGGTCTCTGGAAAGAGCGTGCTAGCTGGAGGGAGAGGGTCCCCTTCATTCCTCTTTCATTGTCCAACATGCACAGAGGCTAAATCTCAGTCCGCAACTGAGAGCATAAGAAAGAGGACCTTCCTTTATTTTCTTTGAATACGCTAAAATCCAACTTCACCATGCTGGCAGGAAATACAGTGTTTGTCATTACTGAGGCTCCCACATACGTCTCCCCATCCATGGTTCTGGTCATGCAAGAATAACATTCTGAGAGGCCTCTCTGTCCTGCTCTCATCTGTGGCCATTCAGGTACTCACTGTCTGTGCCAGATGTCCCTTTACATCCAGTGACCTGGTGTCATGCTTTGCACACAGGAAGCTGTGACACTGATGTGTGGGGCCCCGCCTCCCTAGGGACACCCTCTTGAGGCTTTATCTGTTTCCCACCAACCTGAGGACTCACTAATGCCGGAGGACTTCGCCTCCTCCTTGCCTTCAGAGGCACTCGCCTCTACCCTTTCCCTCTGGGACCCCGAGCCTCGACCCCTCTCTAAGCTTACACAGGACTTAATATCAAGCAGCCCCAGATCTCAGCTTTTCCAAAACTTCAGTGACCAGAACGTCTTGAGGGCTGACCACCTTCTTGAACTGGGGATGAAGAAAGAAGCACACAGACCACAGTGCAAATTGGTACCTCACTGTCTCACACACATTTGTTTGCACCGATCTTGGAAGATTTATTGGAGCAGCTGGCTGACGCTTTGCGACAAAGATGAGAGTAAAAGCCTGGAGGAAGGACGTGGGTATGGTTTGTGAGGTCAGTGAGGAAGGCCCCCCTGAGAAGTTAAAGCTGGATGTGGCATGTTGGGAGGGAGGGGTTTGGAAAGGAGTGTTTGGGGAGGACTCGTTGGCTCCGTGCTCCCTTGGTCCTGGGAAGGGTCCTGAGAATGGCTGGGGAGAGAGAACAGCCACACCTTGTGAGGAGACATCTGGCAGCTGTACAAAAAAGCCCCTGGCTTGAAATCTGGAGCCCTGACCTCTGGCCCTGGATCTTGTGAGACCTTGAGCAAGCCCGTCCACCCCCCGCCCCCTTCAATCCACACCTTGGTTCTCCGTCTGAGAATACGAGCATTGGGCTTTCTCTCCTGTAGGGCCAGGTCCTGAGTAGCTCGTGCCGATGACTGCATATCTCCAACTGTGGGTCTAGAAGCATCCTTGACTTTGGTCTCCATTGAGCCCCTCCTGCCATCTTGAATACAGCTGGCGGAGGGCTGCTATCTAAGAGGAATCTGGTCTGGAATCACAGCTCAAGAATGGTTGGGGATGGGGTGGGGCCCAAACCCATTAGAAGTGACTGCATCTTGGGGCGCCTGGGTGGCTCAGTCAGGCATCCGACTTCTGCTCAGGTCGTGATCTCACGGTTCGTGAGTTTGAGCCCTCCGATCGGGCTCTGTGCCGACAGCTCAGAGCCTGGAGCCTGTTTCAGATTCTGTGTCTCCTTCTCTCTCTGCCCCTCCCCAGCCCGTGCTCTGTCTCTGTCTCTGTCTCTCTCTCTCTCAAAAATAAATACAAACATAAAATTTTTTTAAAAAGAATGGCTGCAACTTTGTTTACAGTGGAATATTATTTGGCCACGAGAAAGAAGAAAATCTTGCCATTTGTGGCAACAGAAATGAATCTTGCGGGCATTACGCTGAGTGAAATAAGTCAGAGAAAGACAAATACTGTATGACCTCACTTACATGTAGAATCCAACCCTCAAAACTCATGGAAAGAGAGAACAGATCGGTGGTTGCCAGAGGTGAGGGGTAGGGGGGCAGAATCGGGCGAAGGGGGCCAGAAGGTATAAACTCGTAGCTCTAAGATGAGAAAGTTCCGGGGAGGCCATGCACAGCAGGGTGACTATCGTTAACAATGCTGTATTGTATATTTGAAAGTTGAAAAGAGTAAATCCTAACAGTTCTCATCACACACACGCAAACTGGAGATGTGTGAGGTGATGGATATGTTAACCAAACTGACTGCGGTAATCACGTTGCAATACGTACATCTAGAAAAACCATCACTCTCCACACCTTCAACTTACAGAATGCTATGTGTCGGTTATATCTCAATAAAGATGGAGGGCGGGCAAGAAGTGGCTGTGTATCCTGGTTCCTTTTTTGCCCAGCAGTGGGGGCCACGCAGTAGTCCCCTCACCTCCACACACACACATGCACCCACATGCGCGCAGAGCCTGGGCCTCCGGGGAAGAACGTACATTGCCTAACAAGGAGGTCAACCAAGGACATGATGCTACGGGGCCCAGAAGGCCACTGTCAAGGTATCTTGCTCCGCTATGGGCAGCCGGCCCTTGGTAGTCCTGTCACCAGTCCCTGCCTGTGGCTCCTAGCGGCCCAGCCACACAGGGTCAGGCCCAGCTGGGGGCAGTAACAGGAAAGGAGAGAAAGAGGCAGAGAGGCTGAGAGACAGAGGTAGAAAAAGACAGAATTCGAGAGAGACAGAGACAGAAAGGAAACTGGGAGCGAGGAGAGAGGCAGGGGGAGGGACGCCAGAGTCAGACAGAGAAAGAGAAAGGGAAATGCATAAAGATAGAGAAAGAGTAAGACAGATGGCCCTGAGACAAAGATTTATTGTGAAGGGAAGAGAGAGAGAGACCACAGGAGAGAGCAAGACAGGGGGCAGAGAAACTGAGACACAAGCAGAGAGAATGAAAGAGAGATGGAGATGTGGACCAAGGACGGGGAGGAGGACACAGTCATAGATGCACACATATGCACACATACGGGCACACACGCGGTCACATGTACACACAAACACATAGCCACACACACACAGTCACACGCATAGTCACACCCCCCCCCCCCCCCCAGGACCGGCCAGGAGAGACGCTGGACGACGCGGGGACTGAATCTCTGGCCGGAGCGCCCTTCTCACTCACCAGACCCTCGATGACTCCCAGAGGCCCCCGTGGAGCGCCAGCCGCTGCAGAGGCCGGTTAGCCCAGATCACCTCACTGCAATGCCGCCCCCTTTTCCTGCTGTGCACCCACCCTAAAGCAACATGAGTCTGCTGGCCTGCTCCAGAGTGCTGTCCTCGGAGGCCAAGCCTGCTCTGCGGCTCCCGCCAAGCCTGCGAGAGCTCTCTGGGCCTCTGAGCCGCTGCCCTCCCTGCCCTCGCTCCACCCCAGGTGTTATCAGTAAACCACACACATCTGAGTGTCTCTCTCTCAGGTTGAAGATGCTCACCTCTGGGCTTCAGCTCTTTCTGGAAATAGGGATAATCACACTTACTCCTGAGGGTTGTTCTGATAATTAAATGAAAGGTGATATGCAAATCACTAGGTATTTGCATAGCGGAGCCTGCATTGAGTGAGTCCTCGATAAATGCTTTTTGTTAGGGCCCGTATGGTCGGTCATCACCACCACCATCGCCACCACTGAGGGGTGTGGGGAAATGGGGAGACAGGCCGGGCGGGTCCCTCTGTCTCCCACGAATTCCCTACCCATCTTTCCAACTCCCCGCGGGTCTTCCCCAGCTGTCCCTTGGACACCACAAATTCAACACATCCAAAAAGGAACTGTCGCCTCTCTTACCCCAACTCGCTCCCCCACAAGTGCTCCTCTCCTACCTTCTGCCCCCATGAAGGATAAACACTTTGTCATTTATTGCTAACTGATGACAAGGACAGGGTCTGGAGTAGAGGTGACAGTGCATCCGTGCTGAATGAATGAAGCGCGTACAACACGGGAAACATCAACAAGGAAGGACGTGACCTACCCCCAGACGCACCAGACGTGGTGCAAGCGAACCCAGACCCCGGCCTCTTGTCACAGCCTTCCACAGGTAAAGCAGGCAGTAGGAGCTGCCGTGGGCCAGCCTGAGGCAATGTCTGCCCCATCTTGGGCCCTTTGAGGCTCTTCCTGCCAAGGCCCAGCCTCCCAAATTATGGAAATAGTGAGCAGCACCAGCAGAGGCCCAGGAACGCTCACGGGGCTCCCCTAGGGGGCTGGCGGAGCACTTCCAGCCACTTCTGCCTATTCTACCCAGGCACTGAACGCTCAGGTAGGCTCCCTGCAGGAGGGACGCGTCTCCTGTTGTGTGTCCTTGAGGCAGACAGCTGCTGGACCTCACCTCACCGGGGTTCCAGGGCTGGAGGACCCTGGGCCGCTCCCCATCGCGCAGGTAGGAAGACAGAGGCCGGCGGGCTCTCCCAAGGTCACCCCACGGGGTGGCGCAGTGCTTTGTCAACCACGTGTCAGAAATAACACTGCAATACGGCGCTTTCCCTCCCCCAAGCACCGTGCTCTGGCTGTGAGATCCGTTCCTGGGTGTAGGTCTTATTACCTCCATTTTAAATACAGGGGCAATGTGGCCTTTCAGGCCGAGCGACTCACTCAAGGTCACACGGATTCAGGTTCAGGCTCTGGCAGCTCGGGGAGTCAGCTGTGACACAGGCCCTGCTCCCCGTGGACTTGGCCCTCGCCCTGGGGGCCTGGGCACAGGTACCCAGCTGGTGCTGGGTGCAAAGACTCTCTCTTCCACAGCCCTCACCCACCGGCCCTCAAAGCCCCTTTCATGGGCCTGCTCCACACCCCACTGGGGAGGCCAGACAAAACCGCTAGTGTTGGGATTATTTTTCTATTTCCAGATGGATCTGTTTGCTGGCTCCATCCAGGGCCTCCCATCACTGCGTGGGGGCTGGGGGCCCTGCGCCAGGTTAATATTAGGAGGCAGCAGGAAAAAAGGCAACCCAATGCAGCTCCTCACAGAGTTCTGGGCTGTTCTACCAGGGCAGCCTCTGAGGAATATTCCTGGGGCATTTAAGGGGGCCTGGCAGTCAGGCCGGCCACGAGGAAAAAAAAAAAAAAGAATTAAAAAAAAAAATGTTTTTCAAGGAAGCTTTTAAATGTCTCATTTTGGGCTGGGGGCCAGCATGGAGTCCCCAGGTGATCTGTGAAGCTGAGCTGGGCTCTCTCCCTACTCGTGCTGAGCTGAGGACAAGATTTTAAAATTCAACCAGTCAGTCATTCACGTAACCAACCCTTTCTGAGCACCCATTATTGTCGGATGATGTGCCACACCCAGAGGAAAACAATAGATTGGACCCGGGGAACTCATTGGACACCATGATCAAAGCCGAGGGTATGAAAAAGTTATCTCCAAAGCTAATGAGCTATTTCTGTCTGTTAATCCCTGTCCCGTCCCCCTCTTGGTCTCCAATGCGCGGGAACAAAGTCAACAGATGTGGACAGACCAACGAATGTCTGGGTGGGATGTTCGGGCTGTGTGAGGGTCTCTGTTGTCTGGGTGGCCCGAGAGAGATTTCAGTCCTCGCCAGAAAGGAAGTTGTGCAGGTTCAAACAACGAAATGGCAAAAGAGGCAGGTGGTAAAGAACCGGTCCTGGGGCGCAGGGCACAGGAGAGCAGGGAAGGGGAAGCACAAGCAGGAATCGATAACTCCTTGGCAGAGAGGCTTATGGGGAGACTTCTTGGCCTGGTCAGGGGACTGGATCAGAATCCAGGGCCAAATGAGGTCCACAGATGTTGTCATACTCAGGATCCTGGCAGGAAACTGTGCACACTAAGGGGGCCAACTGAGAGAGCATTTACTGCCCCAGGCAAAAAAGACCTAGTAGCTTATAAATACTGCTACTACTGATGATGATAATAATAAAAAAAGATTAGAACCCAACTTCTCAGTGGAAATACTCAAAGCAAGGCATCCGCAGAGAAGAGGCCGGGAACCAGCCAGGGCTGGTGAAGTCCCTTGGGCTGGGGACAGGGAGAAGTCTCTGCCATCCCAGCCTGAAGGGGCCAGGGAAGGAATAAGTTAGTGGAGCCAGGCAGGAGCTGTGGCCTTAGGAAAACAGCCATCGCTAAAGCAGGGCCAGGCAGGGCAGGAAGAGAACAAACACCCCACCTTCTCTCCCCTCCTGCCCTCCGATCGGCTGGTGCGTCCCACACACCAAACCCATTCAGGGAGAGGGAGCCAAGGGACCCAGGGTGGAGTCGTCCAGCCCATAAAGGTCAGTTTCCCAGGGCAAAGGGCAGGACAGGAAAGGGCAGAGAGAGGACAGAGGACCCAAGATAGAGAAGAGAATAACAAGAATAAATGTGTTATAATTGGTTGTTCAAACGTGTCCACCTTTAAAAAAAAAATGCCTAGGGTGGTAGGGTGTGCAATTTCCACTTGGCCACAAGCCTCAGCATGCCCAACTGCCTTATAGTTCTGTTGGCCCAGTTTGGACATATGTTCCCAGCTGGCTCCTAGGGGTATCTGAGTATGTGACCTCCGAAAAAGACGAACTCAGAGGTGCCTTCCAAGCCCCCTCTGACCTCTTGTTTCTCAGGAGAAAAGAATCACTCATTCAACCTGTACTGAGCCCCTTCTCTGTGTTGGGGGCCTGCTGGGGTTCCAGGGACCCAGTGATTGTCAAAACAGGTCAGTTTTCAACCTCATGGAGCTTACAGTCTGATGGGGAGACATGAATTTCTTCACTGAACAAATACCTGAAGGGCACGGTTAGGTGTTGTGGATACAGCAACAAACCTCGATTCTCCTGACCTTGTATTCTAGTTGGAAGAGACAGAAAATAAATGAGGAAACCCATAAATGTATAATATAATTTTATAATACTGTGGGGAAAAACAAAGCAGGCTAAGTGGTTTGAATAGCATGAGGAAGATGGGGCTTGTTAAAGCTATCAATTGCTGTATAAAAAGTGAACTGATCGGGTACCGGGGTGGCTCGGTCAGTTGAGCGTCTGACTTCGGCTCAGGCCATGATCTCACAGTTTGAACCCCGTATCTGGCTCACTGCTGTCAGCTCAGGGCCCGGAGTCTGCTTCAGATCCTCTGTCCCCCTCTCTCTCTGCCCCTTCCCCACTCATGCACTCTTTCTCAAAAATAAACATTAAAAAAATTTTTTTTACAATTTTATTTAAATCCAAGATAGTTAACATATACTGTAATAATGGTTTCAGGAGTAGAATTTAGTGATTCGTCACTTATGTATAACACCCAGCGCTCATCCCAACAAGTGCCCTCGTTAATACCCATCCCCCATTTAGCCCATCCCCCCACCCAACACCCCTCCAGCAACCCTCAGGTTGTTCTCTGCCTGTAAGAGTCCTTTCAGGTTGGCCTCCCTCTGTTTCAGTCATATTCTTCCTTCTTCCCCTATGTTCATCTCTTCTGTTTCTTAAATTCCACATATGAGTGAAATCATGTGATATTTATCTTTCTCTGACGGACTTATTTGGCTAAGCATAATAGACTCTAGTGCCATCCACATTGTTGCAAATGGCAAGATTTCATTCTTTTTGAATGCCGAGTAATACTCCATTGTATGTATATACCACATCTTCTTTATCTATAGTGCTGCTCTAAACACTGGGGTGATGTGTCCCTTCAAAACAGCACACGGGCATCCTTTGGATAGATACCTAGTAGTGCAATTGCTGGGCCGTAGGGTAGTTCTAGTTTTAATTTTTTGAGGAACCTCCATACTGTTTTCCAGAGTGGCTGCACCAGTTTGCATTCCCACCAGCAGTGCAAAAGAGATCCTCTTTCTCTGCATCCTCGCCAATATCTGTTGTTACCTGAGTTGTTAATGTTAGCTATTCTGACACGTGTGAGGTGATATCTCATTGTGGTTTTGATTTGCAGTTCCCCAATGGTGAGTGATGTTGAGGATTTTTTCGTGTGTCGGTTGGCCATCTGGATGTCTTCTTTTGAAAAGTGTCTCTTCCCATGTCTTCTTCCCATTTCTTCACTGGATTGTTTTTTGGATGTTGAGTTTGACAAGTTCCTTATAGATTTTGGATACTAACCCTTTATCTGATATGTCATTTGCAAATATCTTCTCCCATTCCATTGGTTGCCTTTCAGTTTTGCCGATTGTTTCCCTCGCTGTGCAGAAGCTTTTTATTTTGATGAGGTCCCAGTAATTCATTTTTGCTTTTGTTTTCCTTGCCTCCGGAGACGTGTTGAGTAAGAAGTTGCTGTGGCCAAGGTCAAAGAGGTTTTTGCCTGATTTTTCCTTGAGGATTTTGATGGCTTCCTGTCTTACATTTAGGTCTTTCATCCGTTTTGAGTTTATTTTTGTGTATGGTGTAAGAAAGTGGTCCAGGTTCATTCTTCTGCATGTCGCTGTCCAGTTTTCCCAGCACCACTTGCTGAAGAGACTGTCTTTATTCCACTGGATACTCTTTCCTGCTTTGTCAAAGATTAGTTGGCCATACATTTGTGGGTCCATTTCTGGGTTCTCTATTCTGTTCCATTGATGTGAGTGTCTGTTCTTGTGCCAGTACCATACTGTCTTGATGATTACAGCTTTGTAGTATAGCTTGAAGTCCGGGATTGTGATGCCTCCTGTTTTAGTTTTCTTTTTCAGGATTGCTTTGGCTATTTGGGGTCTTTTCTGGTTCCATACAAATTTTAGGATTGTTTGTTCTAGCTCTGTGAAGAGTGTTGGTGCTGTTTTGATAGGGATTGCATTGAATATGTAGACTGCTTTGGGTAATATCAACATTTTAACAATATTTGTTCTTCCAATCCATGAGCATGGAATATTTTTCCATTTTTTTTGTGTCTCCTTCAATTTCTTTCATAAGCTTTCTATAATTTTCAGTGTATAGATTTTTCACTTCTTTGGTTAGGTTTATTCCTAGGTATTTTATGGGTTTTGGTGCAATTGTAAATGGGATCCATTCCTTAATTTCTCTTTCTGTTGCTTCACTATGGGTGTATAAAAATGCAACTGATTTCTGTGCGTTGATTTTATATCCTGTGACTTTGTTGAATTCATGGATCAGTTCTAGCAGTTTTTTGGTGGAATCTTCTGGGTTTTCCATATACAGTATCACATCATCTACGAAGAGTGAAAATTTGACTTCCTCCTGGCCGATTTGGATGCCTTTTATTTTTTGTGTTGTCTGATTGCAGAGGCTAAGACTCAATACTGTGTTGAGTAACACTGGTAAGAGTGGACCTCCTTGTCTTTTTCCTGACCTTTGGGGGAAGCTCTCAGTTTTTCCCCATTGAGGATGATATTAGCGTTGGGTCTTTCATATATGGCTTTTATGATCTTGAGTTATGATCCTTCTATCCCTACTTTCTTGAGGGATTTTATCAAGAAAGGATGTGGTATTTTGTCAAATGTTTTCTCTGAATCTATTGGATCATATGGTTCTTGTCCTTTCTTTTGCTGATGTGATGAATCGCATCGATTGTTTTACGGATATTGAACCAGCCCTGCATCCCAGGTATAAATCCCACTTGATTGTGGTGAATAATTCTTTTAATGTATTGTTGGATCCAGTTGGCTAGTATCTTGTTGAGAATTTTTGCAACCATGTTCGTCAGGAAAATTGGTCTGTAGTTCTCCTTTTTAGTGGGGTCTTTGTCTGGTTTTGGAATCCAGGTAACGCTGGCTTCATAGAATGAGTTTGGAAGCTTTCCTTCCATTTCTATTTTTTTGGAACAGCTTCAAAAGAATAGGTGTTAACTCTTCTTTAAATGTTTGGTAGAATTCCCCTGGAAAGCCACCTGGCCCTGGACTCTTGATTTTGGGGAGATTTTTGATAACTAATTCTATTTCTTTACTGATTACGGGTCTGTTCAAATTCTCTATTTCTTCCTGTTTCAGTTTTGGTAGTGTATATATTTCTAGGAATTTGTCCATTTCTTCCAGATCGCCCATTTTATTGGCGTATAATTGCTCATAACATTCTCTTGTTATTGTTTTTACTTCTGCTGCGTTGGTTGTGATCTCTCCTCTTTCATTTTTGATTTTATTTATTTGGGTCTTTTCCTTCTTCTTTTTGGTCAAACTGGGTGGGGGGTTATCGATTTTGTTAATTCTTTCCAAAAAATGTAAGCTGCAAGTTTAGTGGCACGGAGCAGCAACCATTCTGGGCTTGCGGATCCTATGGGCTTGGAATTTAGGCAGAGCACAGAGGGGAGGGCACAGCGGGAGAGGCTTGTCTCAGCTCCGTCAGGTCTGGGGCCTCAGCTGGGAAGATTCAAATGACTACATGGGCGCTAGAATCATCTAGAAGTATCTCCATTCACATGTGGTAGGCAAAAGAATGTGCCCCCACCCCACAAAGACGCCCTCATCCTATAGGGTCCCCAGAACCTGCAGATACGTTATCTTGCCCAGTAAAAAGGATTTGCAGATGTGATGAAACTGAGGATTTTGAAGTGAGGAGACTATCTTGGACTCTCTAGATGGGGCTGATGTGATCATGGGAGTCTCTATAAGGGAAAAAGGGGAGCACGATAGTCAGAGGAAGAGATGTGACAAAGGAAGCAGGGGTCATAAGCTCAGGGCCTGCTTAGGATTCTCTCTCTCTCTCTCTCTCTCTCTCTCTCTCTCTCTCCTCTCTTTCTCCCCCTCTCAAAATAAATAAATAAAAGCTTTTTAAAAAAAAAAAAAAAGGATGCTACTCTGCTGGCTTTGAAGATGGAAGAAGGTCAAGGAAATGGACTCTGCCCCCCAGGGCTCCCAGAGGTGCTGCACCTTGTTTTTCGCCCAGTGGGTTTGGGGTAATTTGTTACAGCAGCAATAGGAAGCTCATACAACACGTCTTGTCTGGCGCCTTGGCTGAGGTAAGTGAAAACAGGGCTCAGCCAGGACCACTGACCAGGCGCCCACACGTGGCCCCTCTCTCCGTGTGGCATGGGCTCCCTCACAGCACGAAAGCCTCAGGGTGGTTGGACTTCTCACAGTGGTTCAGGACTCCAAGAACAAACAAGGCAGAGGTTCCACAGCCTTCTACTGTGAACCTCAGAAGTCCTACAGTGTCACTTCCACCATCCACGATTAGTCAAAGCCGCCACAAACCCACCCAGATTCCAGGGGAAGGGACAGAGGCACCGCCTCTTGCTAGATGGAGGGTCGGTGAATTTGCAGCCCCGTTTTAAGAATGACTACAAGGCCAGTTTACATAGGGTGGTCAGGGAAGGCCCCTCTGAGGAGATTTGAAGAGAGTCTGGATGAGGTTAGGAGGCAGAGCAAACCCAGGGGCAGAAAGTCCCAAGGAGAGGAAACGGGCCAGAGCCCAGGGGTGAGCGTGAGGCAGGCAGATATCAGTGACCCAAAGGGGCTCAAGGGGCTATGGGAATGCGGGCTCTGGACCCAGCCTGAGAAGGTTCCAGAAGGAAGGGACATGTGAGCAGAAGGCTGGTGACTGAGGCTGAGATGACCCATGAGGGAGAACTTAATCCTTCTCAAGTAACTCCCTCCCCACCTGGTGGGGGATGGAAGACCGGCCCAGGAGCTTTTCACTCTGGTCCCACTGGCCCCGGAACCCCCATGAGCCCAAGCGGATCTCGGTAAAGTCCTCTACTCCCTGGGCTTCGGGTCAGCTCTCTTTTTTGCGACCCATGGGCCTCCCTTTCCTCGCAGATGTCCTTTCGTTGGCTCGACTACTTAAATTCTTACCCAGGGCTCGACAAGTACACTTTCTCATGAAGGTAGAGCCAGTGGGGAACAGCGTGGCAGCGTGTTCCCGTGGTGCCTGCCTCTGGAACTGGATATCCCCCAGGCCCGCCCAGCCACCCACCTTTCGGGGCCTAATCAAAGCTTTCTGCCCTCTGCGCTGCAGCCGGCGAAGCGGGAGGGGGCCCAGGTCCCGCCAGTCAGGAAGCGGCAGGAGAAAATGTTTCTCTGTCCCTCAGGGTCGGCACCAGGATTCCAGCACACAGCGTGGGACCTGGCACATAGAAGGTGCTCAATAAACAGTCCTCGAGGAAAGGAAAGAAAGGAGGGGTTTCCTCTCTGACGCACCACAAAGGTGATGAAAAACACAGGCTCTTGTTTCTTACAGCCTTGCGTTCAAATCTTGGTTCGGCCTTTCACTGATTTACCGCAAGTCATTTTACCTTTCTGGGCCTCAGCTTCCTCACCTGGAAAATGGGGGTAATCGCACCAAGTTACAGGTTAGTGGGAGATGTCAACAGGGTGGTCTCCAAAAAGGACTGATGAAGAGGAGGAGGATGGGGGCTAGCGTATCTGAGCCCGCAGCACATGCCAGGCCCAGCTCTGGGACCACCCTACGCATCAGCGTGTCTCACCCTCACGACTCTAGAAAGCTGTTACAGATGAGGGTACTGAGGCACAGAGAGGTTAAGTAACTTGCCAAAGGTCACACAGTTGATGAGCCTAATGGTGGGAATTCAAACCCAGGTAATGCGGGGTTGAGCCTACGCCTTGGCCGCGTTCTGTGGAGCCCAGTATGCAGGAGGAGCTCACCAATGGGCCCGTCACTCCTCTGCCTGTTGAGTAGTGGTTTTCTCTCCCTCACCGGGCGCTGAGCGCCTCAAGGCTGCAGATCGCTGCTTTCTGCCTCCCAGCTCCCGGCACTGGGCTAGGCCTGGAGGAGTGTTGCCTGCATGAGGGTGTCGTCAAAACACTGTCGCTCTTTGGTGGGGAAAGAGTGCTCTCGAGTCAGGCTGCCTGGAGTTGAATCCTGGCACCGCCGTTGACTGGCCCTGAGCCTCAGTTTCCCTGACTGCCAGCGGGGAGAATCAGGATGCACGATGCTAAGTAGAGCAGGAGCTGAGAGCTCGGGGATGCCGGCCATCCCTGTCATCATTATCTGGGCTGTTCCACACACCTCGCAGGCTTCCTACTGGGCCCCTGGCTCTGCAGGGACCAGGCCACCCTCCCGGGCAAAGAACAGTTAACCAGCCTCTTTCTGGAGACAGGTAACTTAACTCCCATCTCAGAGGCAGAGGCGGAGGCCAACACAGAGGTGAGGCTGGAATGCGAGATGGGCCCCGGGCCGTGTGCTCCCCAGCGAAGTGGCCAGAGCTTTGCCGAAATTCTTTCTTCTCTTGCCTTCCAGAGCAGTGGTCATAGATACAGTGAAACGAGATCCGTCTCCGGTGGGACTGGGGTTGGGAGCGTGTTGGGAGCAGGTGGGCTGAGGGGGTGTAATACGATCCCTCTCCATGTCCGTTCCAGACAACACTGAATCTGCCCTTTGACTTCCCCCAGAGGCCCAGAGAGGTTAAGGTCCCAAGGTGATATCACACAGCTCATTTGGCAGCCAGTTGGACTCTCTGAATCTGGAGGTCCCTAATTCTAAAATTCTGTGACGCCCCCAAACCCAGCCCAGCCTGAGGTCACCTCTTGGGGGACAAGGGGGGGAATTATGGGGGTTCCTGGAACTTTTCACATGAGTCTCAGACAGGGAGCCGGGCCAGAGCCTCCAGCGTGGGGAGGGTGGGGAGCCATCAGGCAGCAGGATCGAGTACCGGGCCCTGTTCCTTTTGCTCCCCTGGGAGGATCAGTTGCTCAGAGGATGGGAGGAGGGCTGGGACTCCAGAGATGGAAGGCACTGGAAAGCCATTTCTCTAGCACAGACTGAGGGCTCTCCCAGCCTCAATATCCTTTGCCCTCTCTACCTTGCTCCTTGCTCTGGCCCTCTCTGTCTTCTGGCCTCCATCTCTGTCCCTGTTTCTGCCTGCCCTGCTCTGCATCCCTCTGTCTCTTTCTGTTTCTCTCTCTCTCACTCCTTGTGTCTCCATATCTTATGTCCCCGATCCCCCTTTTTTCTTCTTTCAGCCTCTCTCCGTGTGTCTTTCTGCTTCTGCCTCTCCTCTACTCTGACTCTGCTTTCTTCTCTGTTATCCAAGGTATCTCTCTCCCCTTTCCTGTTTCTCTCTTGTTTCTGTCTTTCCTCCTCTCCTTTCCCTTCTGCCTTCACTGTCTACCCTCTGCCCTATCACCCAGCTCATCTGGGTAGAGATAACAGGCTTAGGGGAAGAGAATGGCACACCAGGGCTAGCCCGGGGGCGGGGAAGGCCAGGGCAATGGACAAGAGGCTACTGCAATGGTCCGGGCAAGAGTTGGTAAGGTCTGAGCCCTGTGAAAGCTATGGGGTGAAGAGGACAGGATGGCTGTGATAAAGATAGCAAAGTAGGGGCCACAGTAATGTAGGGCCTGGGAGAAGGGCCAGAGTCCAAGAACACTTCCAGGAGGGGAGATGAAAAAGAGCACCTCAGCGAGAGCATTTGCAAGGGGACTGTTTAGGCTGAACTCAGGCCTGTCAGGAGAAGGTGGAGTGGGGGTGGGCAACAAGGGACAGATGCTAAGATCTGGAGTTTCAGCTGGGGTCAGCTTGAGGAGAGCCTTGAATGCCGACCCCGAGCCTGGACTTCAGCCCACGGGGTGTTGGCTTTTTATGTGAATGTGATGAAACTCTGGAACTCTCCCCAGACAAATGTGTATGCCCAATGTTTGGCATGCTGTTCAAGGCTTCTGGGACCCTCTGAAGTTCCCCCATGAACCACAGACACCCCAGGGTACAAAGCTGGTTCCAGGCCCCGGGGAGCCATGGAAGGTTTTTGAGCTGAAGAGATAGCAGACTTGGAGCTCACTTCAGTTAGGTGAATCTACAAAGGTGTGGCCTTAATTTTTAGGCATAGAGGCCTCTAGCAGCCTGGCCCCAGGGGCTGAGGCTTCTAAGAGTGTCTTCTGGGTCCTGGAGACCCTGCAGGGCCACTCGGACCTAATGCGAAGGAGCAAGTCTGAGCCCTGAGCCGGGGGGGGGGGGGGGGGGGGGGGGGGGGGGGGGGGATGCTGCCCTGGACACCCGGCCTCAGAGGGAGGGGCTGAGGCCTTTCGTCACTGTCACTGCTCTGAAGGACCCTTGATCCCAAGCACCTGGGCCTGGCCCGAGAGAACTAGTTAGGCCTTCACAGCCTTTTGGATGATCAGCCTGGGGGGCCTGAGACAGTATCCCTGCTCCGCCAGGCCCAGCCCAGCCCCTTCCCTCCCACCCACCCACTCATCCACCTCTTGCCCTGTTTAGGTGGGGAGCAGACCCAGTTTGGGTGCTGTCCTGGCCTTGCCGGCAAGGCCAGCCTGGATTTGCTGCAGTAACCTCAGTCCTGCCACCCCACACCCATTGAACAGATGGGGAACCCGAGTCCTAGAGAGTACCAACACTTGCCCAATTACTCCCTAGCAAGCCGGTGACCCGGGAAGGCCACCAGGCTTCCAGCTCCAGGTTTCTTCTGCCTGTGCTCAAAGGTGGGTCCTCCAGCTCCAGCGGCCTGTGCCCGTTGACTCCAGAGTTCGAGTCCCGTCCCAGCCATGCCCTCCCCTCAGGCTGTCCTAGACAGTTGGAACAGAAATCGTTGCCATTGCTGTAGCTGCCATTTATTTTGTGCCTACGACGCACCAGACACTTGACATCGTGCGATCCTCCCGGTGACCCACCGCGTAGGTGATAACGTTACATTGTAGAGGTGAGGAAGTCGAGGCTCAGAGAGGTTAAGGAACTTACCTGTGACCATCTCGTCAGTAACTGACCGAACCAAGACTGGGACCCAGATGGATGCGCCCAAGGGCAAAGTTCAGGCCTTTCTCCTAGGCGCCCAGAGGGCCACGCCAGCCCGAGTGCCTGCGATTCCTTGGCTGAAAGGAGATGTCTTGGTGCCCTCCGGGCAGAAGCTTTGCCAAGCGAAGGGTTTGGCATGCCATCTTTGCCTGCTCTGTTCGAGGGTGACTGTCTTATTCCAACAAGGAGCCACCCCCCGGGTGGCCCACTCCAAACCCCAGTGACTCACTTACGGAGTGAGGGGCAGGCAGGCGGGAGCTGTCTCTGTGGCTCTTGGCCTCAGGCTGAGCCCACGGGCCCACGAGCCCACGCCGGGCGGGAACTTGTCAACCACTGGCTCCTATAAATCGCAGGGCTGGGACAAGGTGGGACTGTCAGCCGCCCTCGGAGAGAAAGCTCAGCCTGTGTGCTCTGGGGAGGTGACCCGGGGGGACCCTGGGCCACTGCTCGGGGGCGTTAATGAGAGCTCCATCTGGTGCCATCCTCAACCACGGGCTGACGCTGACACAGCATTTCGGCGGGGGGAGAGAGAGCGTGTGTGTTCCAAGGCTAGCAAGGCTCACTTTTTCCAATCCGGAAAAATCCGTTCAAAGAGAGGAAAATTGAGGATGCGGAGCCGAAGATAGCCCGATTCGTGTTTCCTCGGGCCGGGACTTGAATGGTTCACAGATTATCTCCCTCGAGGTCTAACTGGGGAGACCCAGGCTCAGAGAAGGCCGGGCCACATGGGCCAAAGTAGAAATGAGACCTCTTACCCCCCAGCCCGAAGGTCTGACCGTTCCACTGTCCTGCCTCCCTCGGGCAGAAGCCACCTCTGCCCCGGGCCCCAGTGCAACGTACACCCCGACTCCCTGACCCTGATTTGGACTCAAGGTCTCCCCGTCTCTGAGATCACAGCATTATCCGACATTTTTACCAGGAGGCACCCCAGGTGGGGCACCCACAAGCCTGTCTTCAGAGGGCATATTGTCCTTTTCAGAAGACGGGGCAGTTTGGAAGTAAAAGCAGAAAAATGATGCTTGTCTGGTACTTACTCTGCAGTGGGCACAGTCCTGTTCTAAGGGCTTTTCATGTTTTAACTCAGTTAATCCTCACAATAACCTATCAAGTACCGGCTAGGACCTACGTTACAGATGAGGAAACTGAGGCACCCAGAGGTTAAATAAGTTCCCCTCAGTCACAAAGCGAGAGGGTTGTGTAGAAAGGCAGCCTGGTTCTTGAGTCCACACCACCAAAGAAGACATCGTGTGGCAGGTGTTAGTACTTCCTCTGTGCCAGGAATCATCTTCGGTATTGGGGATCCAGTGATGGAGAATGAATAGACAAGGGGCTGCCCTCAAGAAACTTGTCATTCCTCCTTCGTTTACTCATCCATCCGTCCATCCGTCCATCCATCCATCCAGCATCTATCCATCATCCATCCATTTATCCATCCATCCAGTCAGCCAGCCAGCTGTCTGTCCATCCATCCGTCCGTCCATCCATCCATCCGTCATCTATCCATCACCCATCCGTTTACCCATCCATCCAGTCAGGCAGCCAGCTGTCTATCTGTCCATCCATCCATCCGTCCATCCATCCATCCATCCATCATCTATCCATCACCCATCCATTTAACCATCCATCCATCCACTCATCCATCATCCCTCAATCGATGAATCCATCCATCCACTTGTGTCTATTTTTACTCACTTTTGGATCCCCCATGCTCAGCACAGTACTTGGCACATAACAAGCCCTGAACCAATATTTGCTGAACGAAGGAAGAAATGAAGACAGATTTGGGCCCTGAGAGCCCTGGGTTCAAGTCCCCTTACCCTCTCCCAGTCTTGGTGCAATGGGCAGTAAACACTGCCCTGGTCACTTCACAGGATTCTCGAGAGGCCCTGATGGTAAGTAGGCAAGTGCTCTGCAGACTGTAAGGGGCTGTGCAGGCACAGTCAGCCATCGGGCCGCTGAGCTGGTGTGCAGCCGCTGAGGCCTGCAGGACTGTGTCTCTCGGGTCTGGCTGGTGAGACCTGTCAGACACTTCCCCTCGGCCTGCCAAGAGGCCCAAAAAGGAAAGGAAATTGACATTTAATGAGCGTCCACGATGTGCCAGGGCCTTCACACACTTTAACTCTCTCTTCTCTTCTCTTGGACAGATCAAAGAAATGGAAGCCCAGAGAGGTCCGTCATTTGCCCAAGGTCACACAGCAGCGAGGAGCAGACCCTAGCTTTGAACCCTGGTCTGTGAGCCCCAAAGACCGCGCTGGTGACCAGACCCAACACCCCCTTCCATGTGGCCGACTTCCCCTTTCCAAATCTCCTGAAGTCCCCACTGTTCAAAGTCACACAGCAAACTCCTGGCAGAGTCTTTTTAAAAATGTTTCCATTTAGTTTTTGCATTGATTATTTCCTTTTTGCTTTATAGGAATTTTCCCCGCTTTTTATTTGCAAAGAAAAGCCAATGTAAATGTTCTCCCCGCACGCAGGTTAACCCTCGCCTGACAAAGGCGGGTTCTGTGCAGCCATCTGGGGAGCGAATGGAAGGTCAGCTGCCTGCCACAGCTTCCTGCAGGGCCTTTTTGCAGACCCTCGTGATAGTTCACACCCCCGCGTGGCCGTGCCATCTAATGCCACCGGCGGCAAAAGCCCCTGACCCCCAATTTACCAGCTTCCTATGACCCTCGGCACAGGCCAGACTTCTAGGACCCACGTAGAAACCACCCTCTGAAACCCACAGCTCAGGGAACAGTCTTCCTGGAGACCTTACCCTTGTGCCACAGGCTGGGACAGGAAAAGAAATCCCATGGCCACTGTTCCTGGGCCACCCACCAAGGGCCTGGCACGGCACTGGGCACCTCACCAACACGCTCTCACTGAGTCTTCTCGATGGGAGGGGCTGGTCTTGATGACCCCATTTTACAACGCAAAGAGGAGTTGTGGCTCAGAGAAGCAAAATCACCTGCCTGAGGCCACACAGCTGGCCGGGGGAGGGGTGGGGCGGGGGACAAACCGGTTTAAGACCAGACCCTTGCTTATAAGTTGCTCTAAGTCCGGGGCTAAAAATAAGACATCGTGCATGTGAAATGACAAGGTGCTTCCTCTGGGCCAGGCACCGTGCTCAGTCCTGGGGACCTGACCCAACAAGACATTGGTGGGAGCAAGTCCCAGTTCTTCTGAAGACTGGCTGAGTGACCTTGGGTTGGTCACGCTCCTTCTCTGAGCAGAGTTTCCCCTATGTGAAATGAGTGGAGTTGACCATCTCATGCTCTTTCTTACCTGTTGTTTGGGCAACAATTTGCAAAACAGAACCTAGCAGCTGAGAGAAGAAGGCTGGGCTTTGGGGAGCGGCACTGTATGCCCGCTGAGAGTCACTACCAAGCCCTCCTACTGCTGCCCAGAGACCCCGTCACCAGCACCCGCAGGGGCAAAATTCGCGCGAGGAGTTAGGGTGCGCTGGGACTAAACGGCCCCGCAGCCTCGCCCTGCTCCCGCCCCGCACCACTGAGTTGGGGGCCAAACCGAGGAATCGCAAGCCCTGGGCCAGACACCACGGAGGGAAGGGCGGGGGGGGGGGGGGGGGGGGGCGGGCACTGGGCCTTCCGCACTGGTGGCCGGGACTCTCTCTGAGCGCCCCTCTCGGGTGGCTCCTCCCCCCAGCCCTTCTCCCTGAGCAGCCCGGTGCCCCCAGCCCCAGCCCCTCCGTGCAGGCTCCTCCTGGTCTTGGCTCCAGCAGGCCGGCCATTTAAGGCTCCACCTCACCCCTTTAAATTCTATTTTTTCAAACCACATTCTTGAACTTGGCAGATAACGTGGCAGCCCGACAAGAGCCCTATTTACTCGGAGAGCCGTGAATGGGCCCTTTATAACAAGCTTCATTAATATTTCTACCTATTGGCCAGCTCTGCGTTTCCTCCCCCTATACAAACAGATTCTCCACACAGAAAGACTTTTCAAATGCTCTTGTTGACTTTCCCCAAACGGGGAGGGCAGCCTGGCCGGCCAGGGGTGTGTGAGTGTGTACGAGTGTGTGTGCAGGGGAGGGGGCGGCCGTGGGTGCGCGCCGCCCGCCCGGCCTGGTGCAGGAAGGAAAGAGGCCCGCTATTCATGGGCAGGGGCGGGCGGTCCGGGTGAGCTCAGGTATGCCGCGCTTCACAAAGGCACACTGAGCCCGGCCTGCGCCGTGGATTCCAGAGCCCTGGCCTAGGGAGTCAGACGTCCCCCCTCAGCCCCTGCTGACTGGCTGGGTGACCCTGGGCCAGTCCCTTAGTCACTCCGGGCCTTCCTGCCCTCCTTTGTCAGTCGGGTCTGCACCCCGTCTGTGCACCGGAAGCAGCAGCAGCACCTGAGAGCCGGCGAGTGGTGCAGACTTTCTGCCCGGATCTGCTGTGCCTGAGTCTGCACCTTAAGATCCCTGGGAGATGCGTGTGCACCATAAGGTTTCAGGGGCTATCGCCATCGGGGCTGTTTTGCGGCTCAAAGGCCATCACAGGCCTTAAACATCATCCAGAAGGCAAAGCAAGGCTCTTTCGCTCCGCACTACGCGACCACAGGCCGGGCCCGGGGTTGGTGTTCAGGAAATAGATGAATAAACAGGAAAGCGCGTTGCCAGAGTCTGCAGTCTCATGCTAGTGACAGAAATCCGTCCCCTTCAGCATGCGAGAAACTGTGCAGAACAGTCCATTCTGTCGTTCAGAAGGTCACGGGGCTCTGGAAGGGAGCTTGTAACATCGCAACGCATGGAGTGAGCTCCCTGTCCTCGGGAGACAGGCAAGCAGACGCAGAGGACTCGCGAGGGCAGTTGGAGAAGGCGCTGAGCCCCGTGTGTGAAGGACACGCCTCTGGGCCGAGGAAGAAACACCGAAGGGAGTGTGGCGTCACCCCTGAGCTTGCTCACAGGGGGCACGGAAGCACCTTTGGAGAAAGGTGGGGCTGCGTTCCGGTGTGGACAGTGTCCCTTTCCACAACGAGGGTGTGGACGAATGCCTTCATTTTCCTTTCATTTGTTCGTGGGATAGACATTTACTCTATGTGTCAGATTCTCTGCTGGAGCGTGGGGACACGATGGTCAATAAAATAGACTTTGTCCTTTTCCTCATAGGGGAAAGACACAAACAAATAAATTAAAAAAAAAAAAACCAAAATGATGGAAAGGAAGCAGAGGAGGGTGACAGAGACAAGGTGTGTGTGTATAGGGGCCCTGGGGAACCTATTAGTCAGGGGAGTCAGGAAAGGCATCACTGAGAGGTGACTTTTTAAATTGAAACCTGAAGGCAGAGGAGCCAATCATGTGAAGAGCTGAAGAAAGGGCATGTACAAAGGTCCTGAGGCAGAAAATATTTGATGCTTTGAAAGGAGATCAGTGTGGCAATAGCATTCTTCATACAAGAGGGAAAGGGACCCTCGGGGGTGGTAATTTCCACCTTGCACACTTGCCGGGAGGTAGGATGGCACAAAGTAGGTGCTCAGAGCATAATGTGTTTGCTTTCACCTGATCTTCAGCCCCCTGTGGCTGCATCTGACCCCTATCGGGACAGCTGCCTGCTCTTTCTATCTCTCGGGAGCAGCAGGGGGAGCACCTCAGCCTGGGCCATGGCCCAGGACAGGGTCAGCTGAGCCGGAGGGGGTTGAATGAGCTGCCTGTGTGCATCTTGGCTACCTACATCATACCTTTTTGGGGAGGGGGTGGCCTGCCCTCTCCTGGGACACCCGCCCAGCTTTGGCTAGCCTAGGCGGCCTGGACAGATCCCTAACCCCCTGCCTAGCTCTCATCAGCCATACCCTCTTGGGAGCACAGAGTCCTCTGGCCAGCCCACACCCCACTCCCTGGCCAGCCCTTAAGTACCAGGCTGGAAATAACCAGAGCTCTCCACCCCTAGGGGTTGTGGGCTCGCCCACCACAAGGACCAAGGTGGCTGGGCAGAGTGGGGCAGGAGGGCTGTCCTAAGAGAGGCCACTTGGATTCCTCCAGCTGGGAGGCCCCTTCTCTCAGGCCATGGCTAGGGAGGGGGATACTGTATTGGTTCAAATCCTAGATTTGTCACTGACTCCACGGGAGCCCTTCAAAATCTGCCTTAGCAATTTGAGCCTCAGTGATTTGACCTATAAAATGGACTTGATCACCTTTCCTGAGGGGTGTTGAGAAAATGAAATGAACTGTCACTATAACGTAAATTGTGAAGCCTAAATACAACGCACATGCAAGAGTTTGTGGGTGGGGCGGGCGGTTCATGTATTTGAGGTCACGGAAAGACAGTACTGGTGCACAGCCCCATCTCTGCCTCTGGATAGACCACAGCAATTCTGAGAGTCTCACTTTCCCCCGCCGTAACATGTGGGTCCTCGTCCCGACCTCGAAAGGTTGTTAGGATCCATTAATTCAAACACTGTACGTATTGAGCACCTGTCATGTACACTGCTCATGAAATTCTAGACATCTTGCAAAAGTCAGGTCTTCTTTCCTTTTTTTGACCTCAGGGAATCTCTTCCCGAGAACTCGTGATAAGCCTAGATTGTGCTCAGAAAACCAGACAAAGGACAGAGGGGGAGAAGGACTCTAGGTCTCAGGCGTGGACCCGCTTCCGTCTCTTACCGTCCCTATGACTTTAGGCAAGTTACTTAGCTTTTGCAAGCCTCAGTTTCCCCGTCCCTAAAACAGGGAGAGTGTTCGTAGCACAGAAGTCTGTTGCTATGATCCCACTGCATCGGTGAACAGAGACAGCTCGGTCCTTGGCTCACTTGTAATTCACAATGTCTGCTGCTATTAGAAGTAGCCACAGACAGTCATTCATCGTGGCTGTAGGAGCAGAAGTATGATCGTAGCTGTGTAAATACCAGGAGCAGCAGTAATGGCGACAGCGGTAGTGGAAGTAATGGGAGTACTAGCTGTCCTAATAAAGAGTGGTAGCGACAGGAGGAGGAGGAGGAGGAGGAGGAGGAGGAGACATACCAGTATGACCACAGTAATGGCGTTGCCAAAGTGGGCACATGAGCCAGGGGCGAGGTAAAGCCAGCAGACTTCAGCCCCTTTTAACACTGGGAAGGAGGGACAGGGTCCTATTCATGGAAGTTGGAAAGGAGAGGGGTCCCCGTAGATGGAGTCGGGAAGAAATGAAAGGGCGCAAAGCCCCAGAAACTGGTACCGACCAAATCCTTCTGGTCTTGGCGAGAATATGACTCTGTCTCTGGGACCGAGTCTTGGGGTTATGGGGGCCGCATCCCCCCCCCCCGCAACCTCTCCCAGGGAGGAAGGAACAGTGTTTGCTCCCAAATATCGCAGGGCCCCGGAGCAGGCAGGGTCCTGGGTGCCTCTGGTTCCCCATCCTCCTCACTTACACACGGGGACACGGAGGCTCTGGGTGTGTGCGTTCCGGGGGTGTCATCCCTGGGTCGCAGAACAGGGATGATGATGGACGCTTGGGAACGTGCTTTCTGTTGCTCCAGCGTGACGAGCTTGGCTTATGTGGAAGCCCCAGCTCCGTGTCCCAGCTCCTCAGCTGCCAGAGGGGCGAGTCAGCAGTGGGGCCTGGCACCCACCCAGGCCTTGGGAACTCAGTGTCCTCTCTGAGGATACAGTGGGCAGGGCTTCCTGGGAAGAGCCTGAATTATCACAAGGAGGGGACAACGGGGCATCCCCAGGCCCTGCTCATCCAAAAGAATGACTAAAGACAAGTTCTTAGCCAAGACTGTTGTCAAGACTTCCAAGGAAGCTTCTGTCTTCTGGCAGTTTGGAGTATGGTCCCACCAATCTTCCTGGCTTTCGATTCCACCAAGGAAGAGTCTACTCTTCAACTTGCTCTGCTCCTGGGCCTTTGCTCATGCCATTCCTTTTGCCTGAAATGCTCTTCCTCTTGCTTCTTTCTGCCCCAATTCCTACCCATCTTTTAAAGCCTGTCCCAATGACACCTCCTCCAGGAAGCCTTCCCAGATTCCCCAGCCCTTGCTCTCTGGTCAGGATTCACTCTCCTTGCTTGTGCTCCCATACCATTTGGTTCTAGCTGCTATGAGTGTTCACTTTAACACACGTGCCCTGAGCACCTACTCAGATTCACTGGTCAGTCCCTGCCCTCAGAGAGCTTAGAGTTTTCTGAGGCAGACAGATGTTGACACCCCACCCCCACCTTAGCCAAATGGGTAAAGGTCATGGGGTTGGTAGGTGTGGGAGTCTGTAGGTCCTCAGAGGAGTCCTCCCAATCCAGGAGGGCTTCCCGAGAGAGGACGCAGCCACTCTGTGTTCATTCCCAACCACACAGTGGATTGTTAGCACCTAGTCTGTGATCCAGCACATAATAGGTGCTTTGGGCGTGTTTCATTAACACTCAAATTGAATATGCAGCTGTTCACACATTGGCTAGCTCCCTGTCACCTGCATGGAAGAAACCTAGGAGGGAAGAAAAGTCTGGAAAACTCTTAACGGATCCCACAGGCCCTGCCTGCAAGGCAGTTCGGCTCTGTTTGGTTTATGATTTCTCAGTGGATTCCAACGTAGAAATGAAAAGAAGGAATCTGAGGACTGCAGCGACAGGGCTCATCAGGCCGTTTGGTCCCAAGAGAAAGGCGGGTGTACTAGAAAAAGCTAACACGAGGTCTCAAAATGCCCATCACAACCCGAGAAATCACTCTATCAGTATATAGGCCGACACACGCATTAGATGGGATGGCTTTGGTCATCGGGAAAAACTGAAAGCAAACTTGTCAACCCTGCTGTGCGTTAGAATAATCAGGGGTGCGCTACGACTGCTGATACTCAGGCCCCACCTGCAAACCAATTAATCCTGGGGGGTGGGGATTCTGATGCCAGGGGCGAAGCTCCCCGGCCCTAAAGTAGCACTCGACCTTCCCCAGGGACGAGGGCAGAGCAACGTGAGAGCCAACGTGGGAGCGTGTTTCAGCAGAGAGGACTGAACGAAGGCGAGTTGTGTACTTAAAAGGTCAACTTCAGTTATCCAAGTTCAGCTTTGCAAAACAGCTCGAAGGAAGGAAGCTGCAGAGAGCAGAGGGCGGAACGCAAGCTCTCGAGATGGACGGATCCCCACTACGCCACTTAGCGGGCACGTGACCTCGGCAAGTTACTGAACATGCCTGCGCCTCAGTTTCCTCATCTGTAGCGCCAGTCCTAGAGGGTCGCTTTGAATCTGAATTATAAACTGAAGTAGAAAAAGTGTCCAGTGTTCAATAAACACTAACTCCCAACCCTCTGACCCAGAAGGTTCCAGACGCATGAGGCATCATTGTGCAACAGATGACACTTAGCGCCCCTTAACACTCTGGCATGTTGACATTACTGTTTTTAGATGAAAACATCCAGCTCATAGGTAAGTCATTCCTGGATGAACAGTGGGGTAGACTGACTCAGGGGAGGCTGTTCGTTTGTGTTTCAGGGAGAAGAGCTGGGGTCCTGGAGACGACAGGGCGTTTCAACCACCCTGGGTCCTGGGATTTCACAACTACCAGTAGAGGCTCATCTTCACCAAAAGACAGAGCTTGGTTTCCGGGGGCTTTATTTCCTCTTGCTGGACCCTCATGTGAAGTTTCGGAGGAGAGGAGACAGGTATTTAAGGGGAGAGAGTGGTGGCCCGCGGGTGCCGGGGGGTTACTGTGAGTCTCTGTACCTCGATCTAAAAATCACCGTTCCTCACAGTGCCTATACTGGCCCCCTCTTCCGTCTTCCCATCTGTACCTGGGGTAGGGGGCCAGACAGAAGTCAATTCAATAACCTCTGAAGGTCCCCGCTTTGGAGACTTTTGTGGAATGAGTCCTATGGCCCACATTCACATCTTAATTAAAGATTACATCAAGCACTGTTTGGAAAATTTCACAACAGGCCTTGGACCCCTCTGGCTTTTCCTCCCCGGGGGGGGGGGGGGGTGGTTACAGGAGGAACAACGAAAGATGAGTGTGTCATGTGATAAAAGGAGAACTTTCTTCCTCACCATCTTCTCACCTCTGGTCCACCTCCATCCAATGCTGATGCAGGGTGAGCCTCAGACCGGGCCGGGCCGCTTCTACCAGGGCCTCAGTCTCTGCACCTGACAAATGGGGATGAGCCCTCCTCCGTGAAATGCGTCAGAAAGAGCAGAGGGCGTTGACACTTGGGCTTCCCAGGGCCCAGGGGAGCCTGTCCCCCACCCTCCGGGAATTCTAAATTTGTAGCAGATGGTCGGGTCCGAGAGGCCAGCTTGGCAGGGGCTGAGAGAATGTCACTCGGCTTCTGGGCACATTTGAGAGCAGCTTTGTGGCAGGAGCTGATGATCTCCATGATAAATGAGTCCCTAAATGAATCCTTACATCGTGAAGTGGAGTGTTTGTGGTTAGCCTTGCTAGAAGGACGGGAGACACAGAGGTTAGGGAGAGATGCAGGGATGCGCCCAGCAGCCTGCGCACCGGCCTCCCCTCCTCCTTCCCTCCCTTCCACCAACATTTGCTGAGCTCCTCTTGTAGGCAGGGCCCCTGTGCCTGCTCAGAGACCACAGGGGTGAAGCCAACACAGTCCCTGCCCCCCAGCAGAGAGGAGGGACAATCCAATGTGATCAGTACTATAACAGTGGGAAGCCAGACCCAGGAGGCTATGCAGGGTGGCTCCAACCTGACCTGGAGGGTAGGGGCCGGGGGAAGGCTTTCCCTGGTAAGCCTTGCAGGACAAGCCCACCAGGTAGAAGTGAACACTCCTGGCAGAGGGAACAGCAGGGGCAAAGGTTTAGAGGAATCAAAGGGAAGTCTCGGGAAGCTTTGGGCTGGAGTGTAGGAGGCAGGGGTGGGGGTGGGGGGGTGGAAGAAGAGGATAGCCAGAGGGGTCAATAGGAGATAGGGCCCGAATCGCCTTACGTCCCAGCCTAGGGAGCTCGGACGTTATTCTGAGGCTCTAGGGAGAGTCAGGGTATTCCCAAAGGGGATGTCTAGGGCTGAAGTGGGGAGAGTGGATCCAAGGGGCTGGTAGGAGGAGTAGGGGTGTGTGGAGGAGGGTCCCTGATTGCTCAACACTGCTTTTATTTACTCCCCCAAGGAGCGCTTCTTGAGGGCCTGCTCACCCCCCTCCATAGCAGCAGGCCAGCTAGTCCCTCCGTGGTGCGCACGCTCCCCCCCCCCCCCCCCCCCGCTCCGAGAAACGTAGGGAGAGAGCAGGGCCACGCTTGACAGAACTCCTTTGTGATGAGCCCCCCCCCCCCCCCCCCCCGCCTGCCCCCGGTTGGCACAGTGCTCTGCTGCCCTCTAGCGAGGCCTGGAGCCGCACCCCTGCAGGGTCCTGCCAGCTTCTAAGATACTCTGAGTTCCAACCCCACTACCTCCTACCCCGCCACCCCCACCAGCCACCCGCCAGACCTTCCTTCCCTCTGTCCCTCCCTCAACTGCAAGAGTCCCACTGCTCCTGGGGAAAAGTTACAGTTCAGGACAGGCCCAGGACAGGGTGAGGAGGGGAGGGGGACAGAGATAGACTCAGCCCCAGCCGTGGGAACAGGCAGCGCCGTGGTCCGTGAGGGGTACCACTGGGTGGGGGCCAAAGCGTTGTGTCTTTAACTTTCTCAAATGAATAGACCGAGGTGGTATTTCCTCCTGTCACTAGCACGATGGTCACAGCCATGACGACGGTGGTGATGGTGGCGGTGTGGGCGGGGACGGCTATTTCTGCAGCTTTGGGTGATGGTGGTAGAATTTGGGTGGGTGACAGCGACGGTAACCAGGACACCGAGGGAGGCAGGAGCAGTGGTAGTGGCAATGGAGGTGGCTAATACGGCTGGATGTCCTTGGCCCTGGCCTTGGTGGAGTGTGCACTCAGCTCCATTAGGCACACACCCAGGAGGGGGGGATTCCGGACCACCGGATAAGCACAAGTTTAGCTTACTAGATAAGACCAGTCTTCAGAAAACTGTTTGTCTTTACACTCTTACCTGTAATGGGTGGGAGTTCCAGATGTCCCAGCTCCCCACAAAAACTTAGCAGTGTCTGTTCACTAATGTATCTCAAGGACTGAGAAGCCTAGCGCATAGAGGAGGCTTTATAAAAATCTGCTAAGGGCTCCTGGGTAGCTCAGTTGGTTAAGTCTCTGACTCGTAATTGCAGCTCAGGTCGTGATCTCAGAGTCATGAGATTGAGCCCCATGTTTATATATATATATATATATATATATATATATATATATATGTATATATATATATGCACATATATATACATGTATGTATATGTATACATATACATATACGTATACGTATATGTATATGTGTATATACATATACGTATACGTATATGTATATGTGTGTGCATATATATATATATATATATATACACATATATATAAACCTGCTGAACGAACTCACAATTTAAGGCTAGCCACTGTGCTTACTCACTGTTAGAGAACAGAACTAGAACATCACTCTTGCTTATGGACACTGAGTGATGTACACATTCTGACCCAGGTTGGGAACCCCTGTGCAAAAGTCACGCCAAACAGCCAATCACACCCCGTCCTGCGCATATCCCTTGTCTTGGCATTTCTCTCAAAATGCCTGCAGTGTGGCTCATTTCGGTCGAGCTTGAAAAGGGATAGCAATTTGATTAAGCCCAAAGCACACGAAAATGTGGAATGACTGGTGGTCCTTAACCCTTTTAGGGACATTTTTTTAAAGTTTGTTTATTTATTTTGAGAGAGAGAGAGAGAGAGAGAGAGAGCATGTGCACAAGCGGGGAAGGGCAGAGGGAGTGAAGGAGTGAGGGAGAATCCCAAGCAGGCTCTGCACCATGAGGGCAGAGCCCAACACGGGGCTTGAACTCATGAACCACGAGATCATGACCCGAGCTGAAGTTGGGATGCATAACCAACTGAGCCACCCAGGCGTCCCTTAGGGACACTTAAAGGAACAACTTGTTCACTTACCGCATTTACAGCAGGAAAAGGCAACCTGCCGTAAAGGCAACCAGCGCCAGCTGGTGCATAGTTCAGGGTCGTACTCAGTCCTGCCATTCACAGCTGCTTTCCCCTTACACTGCTTCCCCTGCCCCCTCTCTCTTCTTCCATTTTCCCATCTGTAAAACAGGCGTAGTCATTCTTTTCCTATCCACCTCAAGGATTTTCTAAAAATGTAACAGATTAAGGAACTTCACAGTTGATAGAAATCTTGGAGATCATCTGGGGACTTTTATTTTTGCTTTTAGATAATTCTTTACAGTTTATGAATCACTTTCATTGACACTGTCTCACTGAAACCTCAGAACAACTAGGGCGTCTGGGTGGCTCAGTCGGTTGAGTGTCTGACTTCGGCTCAGGTCATGATCTCACAGTTCGTGAGTTTGAGCCCCGCATCAGACTCTGTGCTGACAGCTCACAGCCCAGAGCCTGCTTCAGATTCTGTGTGTGTGTCTCTCTCTGCTCTTCCCCTGCTCACACACTGTCTCTCTCTCTTTCTCTCTCTCTCTCTCAAAAATAAATAAAGATTAAAAAAAAAAAAGGAACTTCAGAACAACTATGGGAAATCATCAATCTCTTTTGATAGGGAGGAAACAGGTTAAGAAAGCGGGAATTACCTTTTTTTCTTTTTTTTTAATGTTTATTTATTTATTTTTGAGAGCGATCCAGAGCAAGTGAGCACAAGCTGGGAAGAGGCAGAGAGACAGGGAGAGAGAGAATCCCAAGCAGGCTCTGTGCTGTCAGCACAGAGCTTGATCTGAGGCTTGAACTCACCAACTATGCGATCATGACCTGAGCTGCAATCAAGAGTTGGCCGCTTAACTGACTAAACCACCCAGTGCCCTGAAAGGGGGAATTACTTGCCAAAATAGAACTGGGGGCAGTCAATTGCTCTTTGCTCTACCTAAGTCTCCCTATAGATCCAGCTAGAAGGCCCTGTAATCAAAAGGTTGACTAGTTCTTGATTGTACTCCCCCAGTGCATGGGGAGCTAGCTCACTGCCACCCGAAATAAACCGTTCCTTAGTTGGGTGGCATTGATAGCTGGCTATCACTGTGGAACAGAACATGTTATATTGAAAGGAGGGGGTGACTCTTAAGGCTTTCACCCTAACGTGTGCCAGACAGAAGAGAAGTTTACGGAAATAGCCAGAATGGCAATAACAACAATGCCCACCTGATGGTGTCACTTCCCTGGTTATAACCCTTCGGTGGCTTCCTGGTTCCCTGCAGAGGGAGTCCGGGCTCCTTGCTGTAGCCTCCCTGAGCTTGGCCCAGCCTCAGACCACCTCTACATGCCTCACACATCTTCCCACCCCACCCCAGCCTTCCTGCAATGTGCTTCCTCTGCCAAGAACACCCTCACCTACCACTTTACCTCCCTGCTCCTACCGGCCTCTCAACTCCCCAACCCCCAGAATCCCTGCACACTAGATTGTTCTCACTTGCCTCCCTAACAAGACTACAGGATTCCTTTGCGTGGGTGCCCAGCATGGACACTGGCACTGAACTGGCGATTGCCCCACTCCGGCACCTAACAGACCCCTCTGCTGCTCCAGACAGCCAGATCAGCAGAGGGTTAAACAACTGCTCTGGCCTTAAATCGGCCTTGGCACTGGAGAAGCAGGTGGCCCAATGGTTAACCAGATTCTTTCTGGGCCTGTTCTCAGTTCTGCTCAGGAACTCAATCCAGCCAGGTCTTCCCAGAGCTGAAACCTGGGAAACCCCTTCAGGAGCCCCCCCCCCCCCCCAGGGCCCTCCGATGCCAAGTAGCTGGAACTGCCAGGGAGGGGAAGCGGGGGAGGCAGAGGACAAAGCTGGAGGAGGCATAGGTGGACAGTAGGAAGGACCTGGCCCATGCTCTGCCAGGCTTGCCGCTCCCGTCCCTGTCTCCCTAGCCCCAACTGTGTACCCAGGAGGCTGGCCTGGGTGGTCGCTCCTGATAGGAATGGACAAGAGCAAGGGACCCTCAGACTCCAGAACCCCCTAGCTAGGGGTCCCCTTGCTGGAGAGGGACTTTTTCCACCACAGGTAGGGGTGGGTAAATCTTTAACTAGTTAGCCCTGGGCAGGCCCAAGCCTTTCCGGATGGCTGGATGCCTGAGAAGGGGAAAGAGGGTGGGGGGGGTGTAAGGCGTGTATAGCCAGTCCCAGTGTGGTGGAAAGGGAGGGTAGCGGGAGAGAAAGGAACGAGACTCGGGCGGAGCTTAACTCCGGGTGCGAAGCTGGCCATGGAGGAACGCGGCTCTCCCGACGGGTAAGGAGAGATTCTGGGAGGTAAGAGGAGCCGCTGGGCTCAGGGATGGTAACTCACGTTGCGGCCACAGGGACCCCGCGCGGAGCCTGGAGCAGGGGCCAGAGGGGCCAGAAACGCCCATCCAGGTGGTACTCAGGTAGGTATAGGTTGGTTGGGCGGGAGCGAGGAGTGAGGAGCGAGGGCGATAGAGGACGGGGCCGATGGCGTCATCGGGATGGACCTCTGCCTTCCCACCGGACCCCAGAGTGCGTCCCATGAGCGCGGCGGAGCTGCGTCGAGGGGAACAGAGCGCGCTGCACTGCTCGGGGACCCGGACTCTGCAAGTGAGGAATCCCTCCCACCCACTGACCCCCAACCCCCCCACCCCCCCGTCAGAAACCTACCTGGAGACCCCTCGGTCCTTTCCGGGGCAGCTCGGTCCCAGGCCCCAGCCTCTGCACCCCCCCCGCCCCCTCCCCAGGTGAGCCCCCCGGGCGGCGGCCCCGACGTGGCGTTCCGCTTCGGCGCCGTGCTGGACGGGGCGCGCACGCAGGAGGACGTGTTCCGGGCGTGCGGCGTGCGGCGTCTGGGCGAGCTGGCGCTGCGCGGGTGAGTGAGGCCCCGGCACGGCCCCCAGCCCCCCCACCCCCACCCCTGCGGGCCGCCGCCGGGGTCCAGCTGCGCCTCTGCCGCCCGCAGCTTCTCCTGCACTGTCTTCACCTTCGGCCAGACCGGCTCCGGGAAGACCTACACCCTGACCGGGCCTCCTCCGCAGGTGGGCCGAGCACAGATGGAGCCCCCGAGGGTCGGGGATGGGGGTCTCGCAGGCGGTGTGGACTTCCAGGGGGAAGGGCCTTCGTGCGGCCCAGCCCCCTTTATTTGCAGACAAGGAAACCGAGGACCGCGGAGAGGTAGCAGACGCTTGCCCGATGCGGAGCTACTTTTGTCCTCCTTACTTAGTAGCTATCGGTTTTCTTCATCTGTAGACGGAGGCGAATCGTTCTGATTCGATATTCTACGGGAACTTGGTTCCTGGCGCAGAGTAGGGCCGTCCTCCACAAAGGGTAGTTATGACTGGTTTTGTGTGGGTGTGCCAGGGTGATCGTGACCCACCCCCTGGCTCAGCTGTTTCTGCTCCCAGGGCGAGGGGGTGCCCGTACCCCCCAACCTAGCCGGCATCATGCAGAGGACCTTCGCTTGGCTGTTAGACCGGGTGCGGCACCTGGGAGCCCCTGTCACCCTCCGTGCCTCCTATTTGGAGATCTACAATGAGCAGGTGGGGGACTGAGATTGAATAGACAGCCCTCCAGGTAAAAGAAGTATTTCTCTCCAAGGAGCTGGGGTCAAGGGACAGAAGAGGCTGGGGGACTGTGGTGGTAAGGTCTGGGGGTTGATGGAGCACGGGCGCAGGGCCCCTTCCCTCACCGGCCACCCTCCTCTCAGGTTCGAGACCTACTGAGCCTGGGAGCTCCCCGGCCTCTCCCTGTTCGCTGGAACAAGACCCAGGGCTTCTATGTGGAGCAGCTGCGAGTGGTGGAGTTTGGGAGTCTGGGGGCCCTGATGGAACTGATGCAAATGGGTGTGTGCTGCTTCGGGGGCACTTTGGGGTGTGGGGGGCGCCCGTTCCTCAGCTGTTCACTGATGGTGCACTCGGAGCCCCTGGCCGGAGCTGTGGGCTGAGATGACCCTAGTGGGGGAAAAGGGTCAGCAGACCACAATTCAGACACAGCCCAGGGATGTACCCTGGTCCCACCCCAGGCCTGGAGATTCTGCTGTCCGACTGCTGTTCGAACTCTTAGAATCCTGATGATGGGGTCATGATTGGGTAGAGCGGAGTCCGGGTCATGGTCTCCTCTCCAGCCCAGAGTCTCTGCCTCTGTCAAGCCCCATTTTTGCCCCTTGAAGAGGTCTCCCCACCTCAAGGCTCTCCCCTTCCAATCTCTTCCCCTCCACACAGCAAACCACATCCCTCTGCCCCTTCGGACCTCCAGACCCTTCCAGCTTGTTGAAGGTAAAGGTCATACCTCTTAGGCTAGCCTGTGGTGCCCTTCTGTTCCAGCCTCGTTCATTTATTCATCAAATATTTATTGAGCACCTACCCTGTGGCAGGCTGCGGGGACACCGGGACTCTGGGTTCTGGCCCCAGAGTTGTACCATGCCTGGTAGCCGATCTTTCTGCCAGAGTCTCTCTCCCTCCCTCCACACAGCAACAGAAGAGATGTTTATAAAACGTGAACCTGATGGACGTTCTTCCCCTCAGTTCTCTCCATCTTTCTTTCACCTGTCCGTGCTGGAGGCAGGCCTCTGTGCCTTTGCATGGGCTGGTCCCTCTCCCAGGATGCCCTCGCTGCTTTTTCTTTATTGGTGACCACCTGCTCCTCCTACCAGGTGCAGCTCCTGCTGTTTTCCCCCTCTAGGTCTTAGCCGTCGACGGAGCTCAGCTCACAGCCTGAACCAGGCCTCCAGCCGAAGCCATGCCCTGCTCACGCTCTACATCAGCCGCCAAACCGTGAGTGTCCCCACTGGGGGAAGGAGCTGGCCCAGGACCACCCGGCAAGGGTCTGCCGCCGGGTGTATAAACCAACCGGGGCGTGTGCAGGAGATAATAGTGGAAACCCTTGGCTTTGTGACTCTGATGGGGACAGCCCCTCCCAAGTCCCCATCGACCCTGATCCTCCTACCCCACAGATGCCTCCAGTGGACCCTGGGGAGCCCCCCGTTGGTGGGAAGCTGTGCTTTGTAGACCTGGCCGGCAGTGAGAAGGTGGCGGCCACGGGATCCCGTGGGGAGCTGATGCTTGAGGCAAACAGCATCAATCGCAGCCTGCTGGCCCTGGGTGAGGCCTGGGGCCAGCTGGACTGACTTCCTGAGTCCCTCCTCTGAGCCGGACCCAGAACCGTCCACAGTGGGGGAAGCCAGGGGAGGCGTAGGACGGGAGAGTCAGGAGCTGTGACCCAGGAGCCACACGCCTCCTCCTGGCCTCAGCTTGCTATTGACTGGAGCCTTCCCTCTTAGCACTTTATTCATGAGTCTGTAAACCCTGAGGGTCTGTAAAGGCACATTTTAACTGGGGAGGTAGAAACACTCAGGTGCAGAGTATGAGCCCTCAGACAGTCAGCCTGTCCCATGTGCAGTTGGGAAGACTGAGGCCCAGTGAGGGGAAGGGAACTGACCTTCCCACCCCTGCCCCAGGTCACGGGGCCTTGGGAGCCTTCAGGGCTGGGACGCCAGCCTTCCTCTGTGGCATGTGTGGGGAGATTTTCAGGAACTCTTCTTCATTCAGCCCACTTGTCAGATATTTCCTGAGCCCCTGCCGAGTGCCAGGCCTGCTGGTCAGGTTCTTTGGTGGCACTGGGGATCAGGGGCGGACAGGGTCATCTGTGCCCTCAGGAGCCCCAGTCTGGTAGCAGAGGCCAGTCTGAGTGACAAGATCTTGGGAAGGAGAGATTTTCAAGTCACACAGTCCTGGGCGGAGATGCCAGCTCTGTGTGAAGCAGCTGGGTGGCCTTGGGCAACGGGTGTAACCTTGCTAGCCTTGTTGTCCCCGCCCAGGTCACTGCATCTCCCTGTTACTGGACCCACAGCGGAAGCAGAGCCACATCCCCTTCCGGGACAGCAAGCTCACCAAGCTGCTGGCGGACTCACTGGGGGGACACGGGGTCACCCTCATGGTATCCGAGAAGGGCTGGCAGGGAGGGATGGTTCCTGAGGGAGAGGGTCCCAGAGAGGAAGGAACGCTCAGCGGCAGCCCTCCCCAGGTGGCCTGCGTGTCCCCTTCAGTCCAGTGCCTTCCCGAGACTCTGAGCACCCTGCGATATGCAAGCCGAGCTCAGCGGGTCACCACTCGGCCACAGGCCCCCAAGGTGAATGGAGGGAGACCGGGCAGAAGTGTGGGTCGGGGAGATGGTTGGGGATCAGGCAGTAACAGGAGCGTGAGTCGGTGTCGTGGGAAGTCTGGGATGAGTCACAGTTGGGATTAGAGTGAGAGTCCTGATGATGGGGTCGTGATTAGGTGGGGTGGGGTCAGGGGTCATGGTCAGGATTAGGGCATGTCTAGGGGTGTGGTCTGATTTGGAATATGATTCAGGGTATAGCCAGGATCCCAGTTGGTACCGTGATTAAGTCTGAGTTGACTTGGGGTCTGACGTAGTGTCTTGTTTGGGGTCAGAATCTGGGCCAAGGCCTGGACAGAACTGAGTTTAAGGTTGGATTTGGAGAAGGCTGCAGCTCAGAGCAGGCCCTCCAGGCACACGGCTAAGGCTTCCTGGTACTTTGACACCATTAGGGCAGGGTGCCTCCTCCAGGTGCAAGGCTGGCACGTGAAGCATGGGCTAGATCTCAGGCTCTGCTCACCGCCCCCGGAAGCGCTTGTACAGTGCACAACTTGTACAGCCGTAAACAGCAGCTCTGGGCCTCTTTCTGGGCAGTCACCTATGGCAAAGCAACCCCAGCGTTTGGAGATGGAGATACGGCAGCTCCAGGAGGAGAACCGCTGCCTGCGGTCCCAACTGGGCCAAGTACACCCCAAGGGTATGAGCTCCCCAGGGGCAGGGGTGGGGTGTGGCTGGGGCTCCCATGGATCCAGCCACCGTGCCCTTCCCCCCCGACAGCCTCAGGGCTCAGTGGGGCCCGGGTGGCCTGGGCCCAGCGGAACCTCTATGGGATGCTGCAGGAGTTCATGCTGGAGAATGAGAGGCTCCGGTAGGCTCCCCCTCAGCCAGGGGGACTCTGTGCCCCGCCCCTCACTTCTATGCTGCTTCCGCCAAGCTGCCCCCCTCCCCGGGTCCTTGGCTACCCTCTGTCCCCGCTTGTCTCCTGGGGCTTGTACTCCACTGCAAAGAGAAGGGCTGACCCGTCCCCCTACTGGTATCTCTGCCTCCTGTCACCTTCCTGGGGCCTGCTCTTCCCAGGAAAGAAAAGAGCCAGCTGCAGAGTAGCCGGGACCAGGCCCGGGATGAGCAGCGGGTCCTGGCCCAGCAGGTGCACGAGCTGGAGCGGTGAGCGCGGCTGCCAGCCTGGAGGCAGGCCTCGGGACACAGGGCAGGTGGGAGGAGGTGGCTCCGTGAAGCGGTCAAGAGTCTGCCCTCTGGGTCCGGACCACCTGGGTTCAGAGTCCGGCTCTGCCGCTTACCAGCTGTGAGACCTTGGGTGACTTGTTTTACTTCTCCCTGCCTGGCCTTCTTCCTCTTCTATGAAATGGGGCTGATATAGGTCCTACTTGGTAGGGTTGTCTTAAAGTTTGGATTGAACGAGTTCATACGTAAAGCACTGAGAACGGTGCCTGGCACGGCTGAGGGTTGGCTAAAAGGGGGACTCGGGGACCAGCCTCGTGGTTGGTTTTCAGACCGCAGGCATAGACCCCACTGTCCTTTCCAGGCGCCTCCTCTGTGCCTGCTCCCTTCACCTGCCAAACCCCGGCCCAGCCCCACCGTGTCCCTGTGTGATGGCACCAGCTCGCCCCTGCCACGTGAGTCTCTGGCCGGCCCGGTGGGGTGAGGAGCAAGAATGTCACAAAGCCTCTGACGTGCCCTGTTGCAGGCCCTGCCGCCCCTCTGCTCCTGCCCCTGCTGTCACCTGTGCCCCTTGTGCCGAGCACCGTTGGCCCACTGGGCCTGCCCACACAGGGGGCTCCAGCTGCCGCAGGTAGGAAAGGCCAAGGCGGGGGAGGGAAGGCTGGGAGAGCTGGAGACTGTGATCCGGGGGGTCCGTGGCCTGGGAGGCTCCAGAGCTCCAGGGTCCCCGGCTGGATCGTTTGGGTGAGGGGCTGGCTTTGGGCTCCCACCCAGGGTTCAGAAAGTCTGTTTGCTTTGCCTGCCCCCCCCCCCGCCCCCATCCTGCCTTCTTACAGGAACTCACTGTCCCGCTCGCTTATTCATTCACTCGCATGTTACTCATTTCCGTGTTCGCTTACTCACGCGTTCACTCATTCAGTACCTGTCCCCTAAGCTCCTAGCTTCACGCCAGCCTCTGTTCTGGGCACAAAGATTCAGACATGACATGGGATTCGAACAGACATGGTTCCTGCCCGCAGGGAGTTCCTCATCCCCAGAGAGGACATTACAAGGCCTGCCCACTGCCCGCAGAGAAAGTGACCAAGACCCTGCACTTTGGTGCCCACCTGACATTCTTGGTGTCCCGTGGGGCATGTGTGGCAGGGATGGTGGCGCCATGATGGCACCAGGAAGGTGGAGCACATAGAGGCAGGGTCGCCCAGTGCGGGCTCTGGTCTTTCCTGCAGGTGTTTGGCCCTAAGACCCCGGGTGGCCTGGCTCTGTCTGCCCAGCCCCCACCCTGGGCACCCCCATGCAATCCTGACTCTGCCGAGTTCCCGAGAGAGAGGTAGGCCCAGCCCTTGGGCACTGGGATGGGGGAGGAGGAGGCTCGCCTGGGGAGTCGAAGGCTCACCTCCCACCGCCCAACCCACCCCGGGCTAGGAGTCTTAGCGACTGGACTAGGACCCGAGTCCTGGCGGAGATGTTGATGCGAGAGGAGGTGGTGCCCTCTGCGCCGCCCCTGCCCATGGGGCCTCCAGATGCGTCACCGGTGCTGAGAGGTGAAGGAGAGAGACAGGGCGGGGCCCCTAGCGTTTTTGGTGGTCTCGGGCCAGAACTCCCCCTGTCCAGACCTCAGTCTCCCCCCTTCTGGAACAGGGTGTGTACTGCGAGGTGATCCTTAAGATCCTTGCAGTTTCCAAACTGGAGTTCTCTTCCTAGGGCCACCTGGTCGTCCACACGCGTGCAGGAGCCCGTGGTGTTGGTTGAGGGGGAGGGGGACCGCCTGAGGCTTCCTCAAAGGGTGTTAGGGCACTGAGGGGTCTGGGTGGGGCAGGCCCGGGGGAGCACAGGCCTCGGGTCTCACTGTGCTCCTTAGGCGGGGCTGCAGTTCCAAACCTGGCCCGGAGACTGGAGGCCCTCAGAGACCAGATTGGCAGCTCCCTGCAACGCGGCCGGAGCCAGCCACCCCCCAGCGAGGGTACACGGAGCCCCAGCCGAGTCCTCCCTCCCTGCTGAGGGCAGAACACACCCCAGAGACCCCCGTGTGACCCTGGTCTGGGCTCTGCGCTCCTGGGTTTCAACCTCCCCATCTGTGAAATGGGAACAACGGCTGCCGCTTCCCTCTGCGACTGAGCTGGGCAGGGGAGAGTTCCTCAGGGCTGTGGGGCAGTTTGGGGGAGCAAGGGGAGGGTGCCACCCCAGACTGTGAGAAATGTGACTGGATCTTGGAGAAACCAGGCTGCAGGTGGTGAAATAGACGAATAAAGAGAGGTGTCCGCGCCAAGACTGGTCGGTCATGTCTCCAGGTGGCCGGGCACTTCCGCGTGGGGGGTCACAGAGAGGAGGGGTTCTCAAGGGAATCTGAGGAGGAGGCAAGGACTCGTGGCAGAGGGGCGTGCCCCCTCTGATCAGGAATATTCCAGGTTCCCATCCCCTTCATATACAAGTTTTAATTGAGCCGCTACTACATGCTGCTGGGCAGATGTGGGGAAATCGGATGGTGAGTGTCTCCACGAAGGAGGCCTGAGGGACACTGGTTCAGGCTCACTCGGCTGTGTATGTGCCGGTGCTGGAGGGATCCTGAGGTCTGAGTTCTGATGCCACAGACTTGCTGAGACCTTGGGCAGACCCTGAACCCTCCTTGGATCGCTTTCTGGTGTTCAGCCAGTTAGATGGGGCGTGAAGCTCCTTGTCTGTTGAGTTCAAGTGCAGGTTAGGAGGTGAAGGGTATCAGGATTCCTGGCATAAATACTCAGTTGGATGCAAAGGGGCTCCAGTTAGGGGGAAATCCATTTTATAGTTAGGGAAACTGAGACCCACAGGGCTCATTCCTTCCTTTGTTTGTTCGTTCATTCATTCATTCATTCAGCACTACTGGCCTCAAGGCAAATCAAGGTGGTGAACAGGACTGACAAGGGATAAGCTGGCTTTGCCCAGGAAGCTCACAGGGGCCAGATGAAAGGCAGGACGTGTGACTGGGCATTAGGGGTGTTCCACAGTGGAGACTTAGTGGAAGGCCAGCATTCACGGAGGCAGAGTCCAGGACGGGGGGTAATAACCAGATGCCACAGACCCCCCGGGCTCCTCAGGGGGGGCCGTGGTTAGGTTCACGCATAGCACCACACACGTTCAAATCTCGCCTCCTCACTTAACCACGAGTAATCCTGGGCAAATGACTTCACTGCCCTGAGCCCGAGTTGTCTTATCAGCAGAATGAACCCGATAATAGGACCTCCTCACTGGACGGTCCTGGGGATTAAGTCCCCTGAGAGATGGCAAGAGTAACAGCACAAGGCTTTGCCTGTTGCAGAGCACTTAGCCGAAAGCAACTTTCAGTCACTATGGTCATTTGATGAGATGGACACCCTGGGTTTGGAAAAAAATCCGTTCAACAAATACCTACCAAGAACCCACTTTGGGCCAGCCTGGAACAAAGCATGAGAATCCTTACCTTCATAAAACACAGGAAACAAGAAAATGGGCAAAAATGCGTGGGAACTCGGTGATCAGTACCATGGAGCACAATATAGCCGGGAGGGCCCTCTACCAGACTGGGTGCCGTTCTAAAAAGGGGGATCAGGAAGGGGCTCGTGCAGGGAACATTCATGCAGAGACCTGAAGGGGGGCGGGAAGGTGAACCTGGTTAATGCCATGAAGTCACTTTTCTCTAGGTAATTTTGGTGCCACCTCGGCCCCGGGTGGCTCGGCAGGTTTGAGCCCGGGGTTCCTCCCCTCCCCAGAGCCCTTATCTCACTCACTGTATCATCGGGGCCTGCTTGCTGGGAGGCCTTCAGCCCCAGGCAGGGAAGGCCCCTGGCACTGAGCATGAGAACCTTCCTCAGCTGCCTTGGGAGGGTGGACAGGGACCACCCAGGGGGACCCTGGCTGTTGCTGGTTCATTCATGTTTGCATGATTCCTCCTCCTGCTGGAGCCAGCCGCAGTTTTCCAGTTTCCTAGTCCAGCAACCCCCGCACTTCACTTTCCCAGAAATAGACTCAAGGGGACCAGTGTCCAGCACCCCATCGAATAGGCCACGTATCCGTCTCCCGGTCAATATCCTCACTCTAGAACTACCACTTGTCCAGAATCCCGAAACCCGGGAGGAATTTCAGAGGACCCCAGTGATGTGTCCAGACACTTCACGTCCAGGGGTCCTTACTGAGAGCTTGAGGACTCCAGAGGGCAACTCTGGAACCCCGAAAGCTATAGGCCTTCCTCAGGATGCTAGAATTTGGGGGCGGTTCTCTGGCTCCATGAAATAGGGTAGTCATTGTCCAGAAGCTTAGAAGGTCTCTGGTACATCAGAATTGAGAGAAGCTCTTGGAAACCCTGAAGCACTGTAGGAATTTTCCAGAATCCCAAATCCTTAAATGACCCCTTGGAAATTTTAAAACTTTGTGTAGAAATTGGGAGGGATTCTCTGGACTCATCGGCTTGGGGTGGAGATGTTCAGCAGAGCTGGCAAACCTAGAGATCAATCTAGATGTCTGGAGCCCTGATTGAATTCTCCAGGTCCTTGGGGACCCCACCTGTCAGCCAGTGTGGGAACAGGAGCATGGCTGGAGGCATCACTGGAGGACAGGCTTTAGGAAGAACATGTCTGTGGGTCCTTGTGTTTCAAAGGCCATGAGATCTCCTCTGGGCGATCCACCCCAAGATAGACCCCGAAAGGTGCAGAAGGCCTGAGAGAGTGTGAACGGCTTCTCACTCCTGTCTCTGTCTGCTTTGCCCACACCAGCCTCCCATCACCTCCCAGATGCGTCCTGCCTTGTCTCAGGGTCTTTCTTCCCTTTGTCTAATGACACATTTTCCCCATGCAGTTTTGTAACAGCAGGTTGATTTTGGCCCCTGTGAGGAGGGATATTTTGTCTTCCCGTAGGTGACTTTTTCCATCGTCCTCTCCTTGTTGAGCTTCGAAAGATTGCTCTTCTTTTGTTTTAATGGTGGGGCAGGGCTGTGCAGGCGGGGGCGGTCTGGCTATGAGACGAAGAGTGGCAGCCACTGGGAGTTGTAGACAGGCCACGAGCTGGCTCAAGACCAGGACAGGAGTCAGGAGACAGGGTTTGCAAGCCTGCTGTGCAGCAGACCTACTGTGTGAGCCACATGAGCCCCGCCCTGGCCATCGCTGGCATCTGCACTGGCGGGCCAGCAAGGAGGACCTTTACAGGTTGGCCAGCAGTGTTGTCCTCGGGAGCCTTCATTCAGCCCGGGGCTCTGATCACACGGTCTCTCACTGGTCACCTTTACTAGGTCCTGCTTCAAGGCCGGGCCTGCTTTACCGGTGGCCAGGGTGGAGGTCCGGGCGGTCTCCAGGCTCCTGAACATGGGGCAAACCCACCCCCTCTCTCCACTCCAGTCTGCCCAACTCGCAGCTGTGAGAGCCTGGGCAAGGTGGGTGACCTCTCTGGACCTCAGTCTCCTCCTCTGTAAAGTGGGGATAAGATTGATTTATCCAGTGAGAAGTTAATGAGTGCTCATAGAGGAAATGATACGAGGACTAAACGAATCCATATAAACTGGGACAGAGCTCGGCACATGGTCAGTGCTATGTAAATGCTAACGATTATTACCGTTATTATTAATAGTGGGTGCTCTCGGCACAAACATGCAACGTTCCTGTACTTGCAGGAGAGGAATTGTGTCAATATCTGCTCTCTGGTTATTTCAGACTCGTGAACTTGTTGATATTCGTTCTCCTGCCACCTTCTTACAAGGTGACCGATTCTTCTCACGTGGGTTCTTGAAGGGAGAGGGTGGCCATTCAGGACCGTTGCCCAGTGCCAGAGCCGGGGAGGAGTCCTTGTTGCCCCCCCCGGGGGGAATTAAGAGAGATTCATTCGTCTTCATTGAGTAAGGGCGAGAGGGACTTTCCAGGGTTCAGCTTGCCTCGAGGTTTCGGAAGAGAGCTATTTTAGTCCATCTGAGGACATTGGGTGACATCAGCTCAGTCAGCCGGGAGTCAGGGCAGGTCCCTGGAGGTCCTGCTTTAATGGACAGATAAGACCAGCCTCCAAAGAGCAGGAAAATGCCTGTGTCCTCTTCCTGGACACGGGCAGGTCCTTGGAAGTTCACTCCTTTGGGAAAACCCCTTCTTCAGTGGGCAGACAGTGGGCCACAAACTGTCCCCTGGACCTCAAGGACACTCAGCTCCAAAGTGTCTCACTTTGCGAGCCACTTCTCCAGGCTAAGCCCGCCTCCTCCACAAACGGGAAGCTAGGCTGACAACATCCGAGGGCTCCCTTCCCTCCGCTCTCTTCATGGAGTGAGAACACCACGTGTCCCCTATTATTTAATCTCCCACACCCCGTGAGCTCTGATCAACCCCATTTAACGGAGGGAAAAACTCAGGTCCAGAAAGGTGAAGTCACTTAGGACCGAGCAGGGAGGAAGGGGGCACAGCCGTGACCGAAACCCAGGTCTGTCTGGGAGCACAGTTCACCTGCTTGACCACCACTCTGCTAAACGAAGCTTGGGAGTCCTCCCGGCCATGATACACAGACTAATTCAAAATCGGGGACACAAGGAAAAGCCACCACAGAGCAAAGGCTCTTTGCTTTTTGGACGGTGTCTCCCAGTCACTCATTGACCATTATTTAAGGACTTGGAGTAGTGATTCCCATTTTCCAGGCTCCCTCAGCTGCCTTCTACTTGGGTGGTCCTTCCTGGGGTCTGACGTACATTCTCCTTCACAGTTTTAAGTGAGTCCCTCGGCATATGTTCACTGAGCACCTGCTTAGTGGCCAGCGTACTGCTAGGCCCCAGGGAGGAGGAGACAGGTCAGGTCTTGGTGTGGCAGGCACGGAGCATGCTCTTGGCTGGAGAAGGGAGAAGCAGGCTCGCGTGGGCCTGACTCCTGCAGTGGGGAGTCCAGTGAAGGGAGATGACCCACCCCTCTGCTCCAAGGGTCTGAAAGAGCATGGCCCAAGGTCCTATTTATCAGGGGACAGGGTCTGGGAGGCCCTGAGAGTGATGTGGGTGTCAGGGAGACAGACCTGCGTTTGACTCGCTACTCGTTGGCCGGGTGACCTTTGACACCTGTTTACTTGAGCTCTTAGCCTCAGTTTCCCTATCTGTAAAACAGCAACCATTGTCGTAAAATGATGGAACCTGAATAGGATTCGTTAAGATGTGCTCGTGAGGTGCTCAGCATGGGGCCTGCTACCTCCATAGGAATGTAATCAGCCTTTATGGTCTAGAGCAGTGGTACCCAGGCTGGTTCACTGGGAGAATCTTTCAGGAACCGGTTTCTAAAAGGGCCCCACCTAAGCATCCAGCTCTATAGCTAGGCTGGGATGGGCAAGGTAGAAGCTGAATGCTTTACACTCCCCGGGGGGTGGGGGGGGGGGTTAAGCGGCCTTGGGGCAAGGCAGGCGGGTTCTGGAGCTAGTTCTGCAACTTCTGTGGGCCTTTGCTCTAGGCCTCTGGCTCCTGGTCTGTATGGAGCACACCAGGGTGGTCTTTCCGGAAGTTCTCTGCTGCCCTCTAGTGGACACGGGGCACTCGTGCCTTCCAGCAGTGTAATTCCTGCCACGTAATTCACTAACGCTGTGCTAAGTGCCTGTGATGACACGGGTCCCTCCAGTGCGTACACTTGGGGAGCAGGAAGGACTTTCACAAATGTCCCTCACTGAGCTCTTATTTCAGCTGTGTCAAGCGAGGTATCATCTCCATTTGCAGGTCTAGATGAGGAAGGTGGGGCCGAGGAAGGAAAGGACTGCCCCACGGTCCCCCAAGCAAGTCACAAGGGCTGGGACTCGTCTGTAGGTGGCCCAGCTCTTTGGAGGGGAGGAAATAACAAAGCCTAGAAATGGGTGAGCAGTGAGAACATCCCTTCTCCCGATGGCAGGTTCTGGGGTCCCGGGTGCTGCCCACCTCCAACTTCACCATGAATGGACAGGTTGCACTCTGAGTCCAAGGGAACTGGATAGAGTCAGGTATCTGGGAAAAGGTCTGGGGCTGGGTACCTCCTCGGGGGGAAGGAAGGTCACCCTGCCATCCCCTTCCCCCGTTAGCAGAAGAAGGCCCAAACCTTGACCACGCCCTCTGGTCTGAGTCCCAGCCGGTGTCTCTGATGTCCCTGTTGGTCCAGTCACCGGGTCCTTCCTTCTTCCTGCAAAAGCTTGCAGGGAGTTGCTTTCTGGGCCTCCCCCGATTCCAAATCTGACCGGCCATTCCCTTCTGAAAACCTGCCGGCACTCCCCACACGCTCCAGACTGACAAGCAGACCCCTCGGCCAGGCGTCACAGTCCTGCCTGCTGGGCCTCGGCCCCCTCCCCGGCCTCGCTCTCCCCACTTGTCTCTCCCCCCAAGCTCCAGCCCCGTGGGTTTGATGGTTGTGGGTTGGCTGGTTGTGTTTTGCTTTCCAGACGCATCTCTGTTTCTCTCCATTGGCCTCCTCTCTGGCTGTCGTCGTCCCTCTTTCTGGAACACCCTCTTCCCTCCTTGGGCCCCTGCGCGCTTTTGTCTGGCGAACCCCTCTCTGGGTTAGACTCCCCTCCCCTGGCCGCTGCTCCCCGATCCCTGCAGGGACCATCTGTCTCCCCATCCTTTCCTCCCTCCCCCCCGCCCCCATGGGGAGTGAGCACAGGGAGGTCTGTCATATGCTGCATCATACCCCCAGCGCCAGGCACAGAGTGCGGACCTGGTGAATGAAGGACTAAATGAGTAAGTGATGGAGGAAAGCCTGGGCACTAGAGTCAGGCCCATGTGGCCCCCAGCTCAGCCGTAAGCTGGGTGACCTTGAACAAGTCCCACTCCTTCCCTGAGCCCCAGTGTGCTCATCTGAAAATGACCTTCCATTCCTGCTGCATGGGGCACATCTGAGGCGCTGAGGCCTCCTACGTGGGTAGGTCCTCCCCCTGGTTCCGGAGGTGGCCAATTCCTGTGCGCTCTTGGGCTCTGCGGCCCCAGGAGGGCAGGGGCCCCAGAGCCTCCACCCTCCTACCCTGATGGCCAGAGGCGGAAGAGGGGTCAGCACCCCCGGACCACTGCCGACCTTGCATCCTGTGGCCCAGGGTTAATTTTTAAAAAGCAGCTCAAAGTCCAGATGGGCTCTGGAAGAGTTTGCTCTCTCTATTTGCTCTGGTTAATAATCTCAAGAGGGTAAACATCCCCGGAGGCAGGCGGAGAGATCGACATCTAGGCCTCCGTCCTCCCCCAGGAGAGGCCGTGTGGCTGAATGAACAGTCCCCTCCAAAAGAGACAAGGATTTTGTGTGCCCCAGCCTTCCCAGGGGGCCTGGAGGGTCGACAACCCTGATGCAGACCTGCTGGGAAGGTCAGATGAGCCGTGATGGTGCTGTGGGCAACCTTCAGGGGAGGGCTCTAGTCCTATCGAGTCACTGTTATTTTTTCATTTTATACCAGCTTGGTTTCTCCAAAAAGACACCTGGAGCCCGTCATGCATACAGGGCAGTTTACAGAGCACTTTCACACACTGCCTCACTTGACCTCTTGGCAGACAGAACAGGGACTGTTATCTTCAGTTTACAGATGAGGAAAGTGGGCTTCAGAGAGGGAAAGTCATGCACAAAGCAGAAAAGAAGCTTTGGGTTCCGGAAGCTCAGGGCTTCCGGTTCCCAGTTCTCTGCCTCTGAAGTCAGACTGCCTTCTTACCACCACCGCTAGCCAAACCATAAAAGACCGAGAAGCTTTGTGAACAAGAGGGAAGGTAATTGTCCCAGAAATCTAACCCGAGACGGTTGCTGTGGCTAAACTTGGAACGTGGCTTTGAGCTCCCTGGCAGCCAAAGCAAAAAGGAAATGCCATCAGTAGCCAAGCTGTCAGTGATGGAGCAAAGGAGACACACTCGCTTAGGAAGGGAGACATCCTTGTTCCCGATCCTGGTGAAAGGAGAGGTAGTGGGTGGCTCTTACAGAGGGACACGACATAGCATTTGTCGGTGCTACTGTGCGGGGAAGAATTCCCAGATTCTCACACAAGCGTGGGTCTTGCTTTTGGAACCCCCTGTCTGTAGGGGCCATGCCCAGCTGTAGCAGGGGGCCTAGGGTGAGTATGGAATGTTCTATGCCAAGAACAGGGAGGACGTGAGGACAGCAGCTCTGACTGCTGGGAAAGAGATCTTCAAGGAGAGGACCTGTAGTATCACTGGCAAGAGTCTGAGCTTTGGAGACAAACAGACCTGGGTTCTTTAATACTCTCATTTAAATTGCTTCATGAACCCTAAATAGTTCCCTAAGGCTGCCGTGAACAAAGTATCGCAACTGGGTGGCTTAAAACAACAGGAGTGTAATCTCTCACAGGTCTGGAAGTTAGAAGTCTTGACACCTGATTGTCAGCGGGGCCGCGTTCTTCCTGAAGGTTCAAGAAAAGAATCCTTGCTTGCCTCTCCCTGGCTTCACACGGCCGTCTTCCCTGCGGGTCCCTCTGTGTCTGTGTGTCTGAGTCTCCCTCCCATGTCTCTTATGAAGACACCAGTCATTAGATGCAGGGCCCGACCCCACCTTAACTAATCACGTCTGCAAATGAGGTCACGTTCTGAGGTTCCGGACGCACGTGAATTTTGCAGGGGACGCTTGTGTTCAACCTGCTATCAACACATTCAGCTCTTACCATGTGCCAGACCATTGCCCTAGTGCTTTGCCAGGCGTAATGCCCACGCCCTCCCAACCGTGCTCTGAGCCAGGACCTGTTCTCTCCATTCACTGATGAGGAAACCAAGGCGCTGGGAGGGAAAGTCACTTGCCCAAGGCCAGCAGGGATGCAGTCTGCCTCCTGAGTCTGCGCTCTCGACCACCAGCCACTGCCTCCTGTCCCAGCAGCGCTGCGTCCCAGCAGAGAGGCCCTGGGCAAGGCACCTTACCTCTTGGAGACTCAAGTCCCCCGTCTTTAAAGGGGAAAAACAGCACCTACTTTCTAGGGCTGCGGTGGGGATTGAGCTCAGTTCTGCGGTGTGCATGAAGTGTTGGAACAAAGATGGCACACAGCAGGTTCTCGGTGAACGGGAGCTACGGTCATCATCATTCCTTCTATTATTTGCTCGGGCTGTGGGAAGCCAGGAGTCAGACGGGGAACTCTGGGGACAGGATGCCTGAGTTCTAGTCTGGGCTGTGCCTTAGACCTCCCTGCGGTCTGTGCTACAGAAGTCATTTCTTCCCCCTTGGGTCTCGTTTCTCACGTGAGGAAGGGGCCCAATCAGGCTCATCCTGCCGGCTCCCGGGGGCGTGAGGTCCAGGTGGGATGAGCGGAATGAACGCCCCAGCGGGCGAGGCTCGTCTTCCCCTGTGGCAGGTGGGGAGGTCTCTCCGGGAGCCATTCTGGAGCCTGAGCCCGGCCCTGGGCTGCATCTGGGCCACGTTGTGTTTGGTCAACGCCTCCTCTGAAACAGCCTCCTTGACCCCTTGGGACTACTGACCCCGGGGCAGGGCGCTACAAGGGATCGATCAGACCTGGCCTTGGGGCCCTGATTGGTTCCAGCTGAGCGGGGCAAATACCAAGGTCACCTACAGGCTGCAGGCCCCCTCCCCAGTCTCAGTTCACAGCTGCTGCAGGCAGAGAGACGGTGGCCTCTCTGTCCCCAGACTGAGCTTGTGAGTGACACCGAGGCAGAAGAGCCCAGAACCATGCGGAGCCTCAGGGCTCTGTTTCTGCTGCTGACTGCCTGCCTGGCGGTGAGTGCCAGCCCCGTGCTGACGCCGCCCGATGACATCCAAGTGCAAGAGAACTTCGACATCTCTAGGGTAAGGCTGGCCTCTCAGGCGGCGATGGCGGGGTGTCTGAGCAGGTGGGCCTTGCAGGGGGGCCAGTCTCCCAAGCCGAAACTCGGGGGCTGGGTCCCCAAGGGCCCTTCCTGCTCAGACCGCCCGGGATTCGCCGAAACTACAACTTTGTGCACCTGCCATTCCGTTGGGCCTCTCGTCTGACGATCTCTGAGTCAGATGCCCTCACGTGTGAACCTGCCTTCTTGGGGGCGCAAGGGGAATCCGTGCTTCAGTTATAACCCAGCCTGGAAAAGGCTTCGTGCTGTCTGCTGCCCCTGCAGCCCCCTCACAGGGCTTAGCTTTTCGTGACCTCCTGCCCCCCTCCCCCCGCCCTTCACCTTTCGGCCCCTTCCCCCCCCCCCCCAACCCCTGTTACCATCCTGGGCCCTCTGCCCTTACGGGCCTGGCTGTGGACAGAGGTCTGGGTGGCACGGGGCAGACGTGAGGGGTAACGGGGAGCAGAGAAACAGGACGGAGATCGGGCTGGTGGGATTAAGAGAGCCGGCTGTGTGGGGGAGCCCCAGGACCACTCTCTGACCCCAGTTCTGTCCCCAGTCACCGGGTGACCTTGAACAGGACCTTGCCCACCCAGGGCTCAGTGTCCGCATCGGTATGAGGGGCTCTCAGACCCTTCTGGCTGTGGATTTTGTCTATGCTAGAGACAAGCAAGGGTTGTGGGTGGAGGGGCCCGGAGGAGCAGGGTCCTGGGGTCATCTGGGGTGGCGAAGCCTAGGAGGCTCCCCGGGGTCTTCGGGGGTGTGACGGCTCTTTCCACCCTTTGCCCTGTGGGCGGGAGAAAGGGGCAGCAGGCTTGTCCTGAATTCCTAGTTCAAGGAAAGGAGACCATTTCTAACACGGAGCTATGGGCTGCCTCCAAGGCGCCGAGCTCCCTGTCCCCAGAGGAGTGAAAGACGTGACTGCTGCTCTGGGGGCCATGGTTGACGATGACCTTCAACCACGGGGATTTGTGCCTCATCCACGTGAGCAGCACAGATCCTGTGCCTAAGCAGGGTAAGGCCTTCCCCCCAAGCAGCATGGGACCCCGTGCACACACCCCCTTCCTAGGCTTGCTGCGGTAATGTGGCGCCACCATTAGGCCCCATCCGTCCTCGAAGCTGCGTGGCCTCCAGTTAGCTACTGGACATTAAAGCTTATCCTTGGCGTAGAGAGGAGGGAAGGGAGCAGGTGTCTGAATCCAGATCCTCGGAGCTTGTGGCTCTCTCCTAGATCTACGGGAAGTGGTTCCACGTGGCCATGGGCTCCACCTGCCCGTGGCTGAAGAAGTTCATGGACAGGATGTCCATGAGCACGCTGGTGCTGGGCGAGGGGGCGACGGACAAGGAGATCAGCATGACCAGCACTCGTTGGCGGTGAGAACGGGGATGGGGTGGGAGGGGCGAGGGGGACCAGGGCCCATCTGCCACCCCTGCCCGGCTTCAGTCACCACCCTGTCCCGGAGAGTTAAGGTCTCTACCTCCAGCCGGGACCTTGCCTCCGAGCTCCAGGGCCCTCCGCTGCCCTCCACCACGCAGTGCCCTGACACATGCCTATTTTGCAGCCTGGTTTGCAACTCGATCCTGCGGTGTCCCTTAGCTCAGTCAGGGCCCTGCCAACCCCCAGGACCCAACCTGGAAACGTGGGTGGGAGGGAGGCATTGAGACTCCTCTCTCTGCTGCCACAGGCTGTTCAGTCCACCGTCAAGCCCTGTCCATTCTCCTCCTAAATCCCTCCAAGCTGCCCTCTGCTCCCTTCGTTACCATCCGCACCCTGCCAAGCCACCTGCCTTTCTCTCCTTGCTGTCTACGACACCCCGTCTCTACACTTCTCCCCACCTCTAATCTCCAACCGTTTACCCAGCAAACAAAAGACCTCTTGAAAACTCGCATCTGCTCAAACTTTTCCATAGCTCCCTATTGCCCTGTGAATAAAGTGCAACTCCATTAATGGGGCCTTCTAGGCCCCTCCCAGGACTCACCAGGTATTCGGTGACCGACCCAAGTAGACTTTCAGCTCCTGAAACCCTCCACCCTCTTGCACCTGATGTTCCTTCTACTGGCGAAACGTCTCAACGTCTCCCCACCTCTCTGGGCTAATTCCTATGGATCCTTTAGGACTCAGGTTCTAGGTCACTTCCTCCAGGAAGCCATCCCTGACTGCCACCCTCACCCCCACCCCCACCAAGGTTCAGGTTACACACCTTCCTTTGTGCTCTTGGAGCACCTCATGCTTCTCCCCACTTGGCACACTGATTGCATTTGCCTCTGGTCTGCTCATGGGCCCTGCTCAGTCTTGAGGTCCATGAGGGGACAGAGTCCATCCTGCCCTCCTCTATATCCTCAGCCTGTCACACAGTGCCTGGCACATAGATGCTGCTCGATAAATGTTGATAAGATAAATAACAATCATCGTAACAACAGCTAGTATGTGCATAGTGCTTACTCTAAGCTGTTGTGGTTTTTTTAATGTTTATTTTTGAGGGAGACAGAGAGCAAATGGGGGAGGGGCAGAGAGATAGGGAGATACAGAATCCAAAGCAGGTTCCAGGCTCTGAGCTGTCAGCACAGAGCCTAACGCGGGGCTCGAACCCACAAACCGCGAGATCATGACCTGAGCTGAAGTCGGGCGCTTAACTGACTGAGCCACCCAGGCGCCCCAAAGCTGTTTAATAGTATCCTATTGGATCCTGACAACGGCAATTTGAGGTGTCATTATCCCCCTTTCACAGAGGGACCTGGGGCCAGAGAGACACAGAGTAATAAAGGAATTAAAGCATTCATTCATCACTCCCCGCCTACCCGTGCGTCAGTCTGATGTGCAGATTTGGTTCAGGAAGCTGATGTTTAGGGCTGGCTTTGCCAAGGGGCAAGATTAGTCCCTTTTTCCTCTGTCCCTCTGTTCCCTTGTATGTGCGTGGGTCTCCTAGGACTGGCATGAGGATTAAACAGGATGTTTGGAAGTGCTACATTCCAAATGACAAAAGGAAAACATGTGAAGAGGACCCCGCAGGAGAGTGGGTGTGGGGACCACGGTCTCTACCAGCGGTTACCTTTCTTTTGGTTTGTGCATCTCCAGGAGAGGCACCTGCGAGGAGATCTCCGGGGCTTATGAGAAAACAGACACTGACGGAAAGTTCCTCTATCATAAGCCTAGTAAGTTGAATTGGAGGCATCCTCCGAGGCTGTCTCCCCTTTGCTGAAAAACACCTTGTGGTGTCTTAACCTGTTTTTCCTTCTGCCTCACCTCTCCGTGCCCCCAAAGCCTTCCCTCCCATTTTTCTGAGATGTCCTCTGGGCTTTCTGTATGTATTCCTCCTCTTTCCCTTCTCCCGCCTTCTCTCTCGTGCACTCATGAGCATCCAGAACGAAAGGGGTGTCACTGAATTCTGAGGATAACATCGGGAGTTCGTCAGCATTCATGGTGGCCATCTGCAATCAGCTGATAAAAATTATGCTAAACATCTACCATGTGCAGGGTGCATGGTGCTGTCACAGAAGGAATTTATTCCTTCTGGACGTGAATTTATTCATTCACCCAGCAGATGTTTATTGACTATGCTCTATGTGTCAAATAACTGCACTGGAAGTGGAACCTATGAATGTTTGGGTAGGTGGATGTTTGAATAAATAAATGAGAAAATAAGCAAATGATTGGTAAACGAGCGCATATATGGATGGCAGATAAGTGAGTTAATCAGTCATCTAACAGATAAACCGATGGGTTAATGGGTGGAGGAAAGAAGGGGGGAGAGAAGGGAAGGGAGGTGGAAGGGAAGGAAAGAAGGAAGGGAATGGTTTGATGTATGGAAAGGATGGATGGGTGGGATGATGGTGGATGAATTAATGATAAATATATGGAGGAGGTGGATGGATAGATAGAAGGATGGATGAACAGATGATGTACGGGTGAATAGGTGAAGGAATTCAGGCTAGAGGAGCCTTCTGACAACCGATGCCTTTCGCCTCTTGCATCGCCCATGCAGGATGGAACATCACCATGGAGTCCTATGTGGTCCACACCAACTATGACGAGTACGCCATCCTTCTGACCAAGAAATTCAGCCACCACCATGGGCCCACCATTACCGCCAAGCTCTATGGTAACGGCGTGGAGCTAGATAAGTCCGCAGGAGTTGGGGGCGGGAGGAGGCCAGTGATTTAGGGACAGTGGAGTGGGGAGGAGTCGGGAGTTCTGCTCCATCCTTCTGATAAAACTGTAGTTGTGGGAAAGGTGGAAACATTTACTCCCCCGGGAGGAGGTAGAGCTCAGTCTCCCGTCTGAGGTAGAATCCTTTTCTTTTGGTTTTTGATTCCAGAGTTTCCGGGTCTGTAACAGAACCAGCAGAAAAAGCCACGCGTGGGGATTTGGGAGACCTGGGGTCGGAGGGAGTCTGGGAGGGACACCTCTTCTTCTTGTGGAGCCAATCTTTCCATAAGTGTATTGAGGAGATCACACTGGGCTGATAGCTTCCAGCTCCTAAATGACAATCACTGGGCAAAATAATCCCAGGCCTTGCTAGCCTAGGCACCTGTGGTTCGAGGCGTCTTCTCTGCTTCCCATTGCAGGGCGACAGCCACAGCTTCGAGAAAGCCTGCTGGAGGAGTTCAGGGAGGTCGCCTTGGGTGTGGGCATCCCCGAGGACTCCATCTTCACAATGGCCGACAAAGGTAAATGCGACCCCGCCCCGCCCCACCCCACCTTTCTGTCTCCTCGTCATCCTTCACAGTCCTCAGAGAGCATCTTCCCAGGCCCTGGGTCTTTCCTGTAACCCTCTGAGATACGTAGGATTATAGTCCCCCTCCCCTCTTTATGGAGAAGGTAGCCGGGGCCCCTAGATTTGTTCCAGGTCACACAGCAAATGTGCTTGGTAGAGCTGAGACTAGAACCAATTCAGCATTCAGCCTTGTGCCACCTGTTAAACTGAGGTTATAGCCAGAATCCACAGGTAGCTCGCAGAAGGCAATCCAGTATTGGGGTCAAGAGTATGGGCTCGAGGTAGAGTACCGAAATTCAAGTTGAGCTGTGTGGCTTCTGGCTAGTCAACCTTCCGGAGCCTTATTTTCCTCATCTGTAAAATGGGGCATCATACTGCCTCTCTCATAAGTTGCTGTGGGAAGTCAGTGAGAGGAAGCCTTTAAATACGATAGCGCTGTGCCCAGTGTCTAGTAAGTGCTCAGTAAGTGTTAGCCATTGCTGTTCTTCGATGGTGCTGCTGCCGATGATGGCGCGGCCGCCAGCTTGTCGCTTTTCCAACGAATGACCTTCAGCAGGCCACGTGAGTGGAGCCATTCATGAAGTGGGCTAATGCACAAGACAGTTTCCCAGCTGAGTGCCCACCCGGCACGCAGTCATTAGCATTATGACAGAAACAAAGCCCTCTCTGGGTCTTGGCCCTCTTACTCACCTCTCTCTTCTGTCCTGGCCTAGGTGAGTGTGTCCCTGGGGAGCAGGAACCAGAGCCCTCTCCACTCACGGTGAGCACTTTTTCCCACCCCATCCCCACCCTGCCTGATTTTTGCTGCCCTTGCTTAGGTCCCCCTGTGGTGGTGGGTGGGGTCATTGAGAGAGGTTGAGAGAAGGCAGTGGTAGGCATGGGGTCTTGAAGTCAGAACCCTCCCCCCGCCCCCCGCAGGGCTCAATCTCAGATCTGCCATCTGGGCCAGTTGCTGCCCTATCCAGACCTCACTTTTCCTCATCTGTGAAATGGGGTAGTTACACTTACCTTCCATGGGCTAGAATTCAGTGACATATTGGACAAATTCTTAGCATAATGCCTAAAGCCAGTGAAATACTCAATAACGAAATGATGATACCCAGTACTTAAGAAATAAAAGACAAAGTCAATTGATCTCCAAAAAACCAGCAAACCTGAGAGCAGGCAGCTTCTCAATCAACTGCTCTATCTACTATTCTGCCTTTTGATGTTTTGGGCTTCCTTACTCTTCTGCTTTATTTTTCTGCCTTTACCATATTGATTAAGCTTTCTTCATTTTTTTTCTGTGATTATTTGGAAATTATATATCCAGATTTATTCTACCAACGTGTGTGTGCATATACATGCGTGTATACATGTATAAATTTTCAAGGCTATGTTTCTGAACAAATATATATTATAAATATATTAGAAACATAGTCTCAAAAAATTTTTTTAAATACAAGAAAGAAAAGAGTGTCCTTATTCCTACATAGAATCAACACTGTTAACATTGTTTGCTTCTGTGTTTTTAAAGAAAAATTATCATTGATTTTACGAAAACCAACATGTGCTCGTTATACAGAATTAAAATTTAAAATGATAAAAATAAAATAAATAAATGAAAATAAAGAATTAAAATCATGCTGAAAAGGATACAGAGTAAGAGTTTAAGAAAATGCCACCACCCAAAAACTACCAATATTCACATTAATCCAGCAATTTCGGCACATGCACATGTGGAGGGAAGGACAGATAGAAGGAATGCACAGATTTATGCACAGATTCAGGCATACTGTTATTAAATGGGATGATATCGCAGATGCTATTTTGAGTTTTAAAAAGCATTCTTTGCAGTTTTATTTGAATTAAGAAAAAAAAACAACACGGTTGGACTTTTTGAACTTCAAATAAGCATCTGTCGCCATCTTTCCCAGTCACTTAGTAAAAGTTCTGGAATGGATTCTACACTCACTCTTGGTGAATATAACCACAGCGTCTCCATTCCTGAGTTACTTATTTCTATCAATCTCTTCATTAGTGCCTTCACCAAGTGGTATTTACAAGGCGGGTTCATGGGTGTTTTAATCCTTGGATTCTTCCGTTTGAGAAAAGTCTGCCCATTTCCTTCATACTTGAATGGCATTTTGCTTGGGCGTCACATTCTTGGGTCATGTTTCCTTTCCCTCGGAATGTTGTCTGCACTGCTCTGTTGTTCTCAAGCGCTAATCATCACTCTGGGAAAGCCTGAGGCCAGCCTGCTGTTTCTTCTCCTTGTAAGCAATTTGTTTCTTCTGCCCAGATGCCAGGACAAACTTTATCCTTGAACTCTGTATCTTTTTTTTTTTTTCAATTTTTTAAAGTAAGCTTTAAGCCCAATGTGGGGCGTGCACTCACGATCCTGAGATCAAGAGTCACATGCTCTACTGACCGAGTCAGCCAGAACACTCCACAGTCAGTATCTTAACAAGGACATGTCTTGGTGTTGAGAATTCCATGCCAGAATTTCCTGGAATACAGTGTGCCCTTCCCATCCACAGATTACATTTTTTCTGTGGGGTTTTGCTACTTTGGCAACACTTGTTCTCTCATCCTGGACCATCTTTGTCTTCCACACATGCTAGGTGTTCTCAGTTGCTTTCATCTGTATTCACTGGGCTTCTCCCGGGATTCTCACTCGTCTTTCTTCTGGGACAGTCATTCCATTTAGCAGCATCTATTCTGTTCCTTGCTATTTCTGACTTATTCACTAGCTCTGAATGTATGTTGTCTTCATTCTCAATTTTTTATATCTAGGCCTGAATTTTGTCTTTTATTGTATTCTGAATTTTGTCTTTTATTTACCACTTTGTCTTTGAGTCTTGTTTTAATGAATATATGTTTTCATTAAGCAATTCTATAGCTTGAGGCCACTGAAGAATTTCCTTCAGCTTGTTGAGTTGTAGTTTCTTCTACATTGGTGTCATAGGTGGGGTTTCCTAGATCAACACCTGTAGAGCAGGTGTGAAGGAAGAACTGGGCAGGAGAAGCGGAGCTGTGATGTGGTCATGATGCCTCAGCCAACCCTGTGGGAGCTCTAGAACTGGGGGGGGGGGGGTGGTGGACCTTTGGAGTTGTCTCATGATGGTGCCAAGGGGTGGGGCCTTAATACCCGGATTTTGATCATGTTCTGGGGATCAGCCTGGGGGAGGAAGCATGACCCTGAGTGAGAGGGGTCCCCTTAGCTGAGGCAGTCCCAACAGGGGCTGACAGCTCAGGCTGGGAATGTAAGCCCACTCCTCAGGGGAGGTCTAGGCAGTTCATGACAGGAGCCACCACAGTCGGGCTCTTTCTATAGTGCGGCCTATTTACTCCTTCATCTCAGAAATGGGTCTGGATAGTCTCTGTGCCATTTCTTTTTATCTTGTTTCTGCTCAGTTTTAGCCTGTCTTCTGTGATATGGTGGGGTGGGGGGTTTCATTTATTCCTTGGTCATTTCCCCCAATAAAATTGAGCTGAGCCCCCTCCTACCCAAATGTAGTCTAAGGTCTGGGTATTTTGTGTTCCATCGACTTTTCTGAAGTCCAAGGAAAGGGTGGGAAGGAGCAGGGGTGGAAGAGCTTTCCTAAGGCATGCCATCTTCGCTGGAATACCCTTGCTTGCTTTCTCTTTTGAAGAACTACGTGGGGTTCATTCCACCTGGTCAGGGCAGTGACATCTGTCTGCTCCATGTCAATACCCCTGGTGCATTAGATCGTGTAGTCCCAGAACCTTCACTTAGAGAGAGAAGGCCTCTAGTCTGTTTCCTCTTTTCTTCCCAGAAGTCATCTTCACGACTTCTCTGTCAGAAGAGGAAAAAGAAAAGGTCCCTCAATTTCCTTCTCTCAGGATTCGGGAGTCTTAGGGAGAATAATCAGAAATTTAATGACTTGGGAGTTAGAGGGCAGAGTTAGGAGTTGACCATCCTGTTCAGCTCCAAAATACTTGATTTCTTTCCTTGATCAACCGTTTTACTTTTTGCTTTCAACTATGCCCCTTTCCTTGACTGAGCCATGCTGATGAACATTTGGAGATTGATATTCTGAATTCATTTTTTTGCTGTTAGGAATTGGAAAAGGCGATTTTGAGGGAAATTTACATCTGCCATCTTCATCCCCATCTTGACGGAATCTGTATTTCTTCATCACTGTCAAGAATGAAACCATAACTGGTGTCTCCCCTTGCAGAAAAGAAAAATGGAGCACACTTTCCATTTCTTCTTTCCAGGCTTCCCACATGTCTGTTTTTGTGGATGTAATCTGAGGTTGACATTTATATTTTCCACCCTTTGTTAAAATTTTTTTTTAATGTTGATTCTTGAGGTAGAGACAGACAGACTGTGAGTGGGGGGAGGGGCAGAGAGAGAGGGAGACACAGAATCCAAAACAGGCTCCAGGCTCTGAGCTGTCAGCACAGAGGCTGACACGGGCTCGAACTCACGCGCTGTGAGATCATGACCTGAGCCGAAGTCGGATGCTTAACTGAGACACCGAGGCACCCCTCCACCTTTTGTTCTGAGAATTACTTTTAACATTTACATTATGTGACCATTGTAACAACCATTTAATCTCAACTCTGTTTTATTGGCTTTATAGTTTATCATAATTTCTTGCTATTGCATCATCCTTTTTTTTTTTTTTTTTGTACTTAGATTCCTCTCTCAATTGGTGGGAATATTTTTGTAGGTTTAAGATTTTATTTTTAAGTACTCTCTGTACCCCACATGGGGCTCGAACTCACAACCCAAAGATTAAGAGTCACATGGTCCACTGACTGAGCCAGCCAGGTGCCCTGGAATATTTCTATAAGTAGTTTTTTATTTTTGTTTTTTCTGAATAAACACATGGGTGGCAAACTACTGGATCCTTGCGTGTTTGAAAATGTGTTTATCACATGGTCAACAGCTTAGATGAGTATGGAATCTTTTCTCTCTTATAAACTTCAGATGTTGCTCTGCAGTTTCTGTCATTTAATGCTGCTGTTTACTACACAGTCCGTTAGGCTCTTTATCCTTTGTCTCTAGGAAGTGTCCAGGTGGGGCTCTTCATTAATTTTACCTCATTCCCTTTGACCCCAACTTATAATTGGACAACTCAAGTCTTTCTTCAACTCAGAAAGGTTTTCTTCTATTATTTCTATATTGATTGCCTCTCCTTCTAGAATTCCTACTATGTGAGTGTATTTCTTATGATCGTTTAGCCAGTTTATTATCTCTATGGTATGGTTAAATTAAGCAAAATCCTTCCCATCTCCAGTAACTTCCTTCTTTCATTCTATTCATTTCCGTAACCGTTGGCCCCTGTGATAGTGACGCAGTGTCATCATGAATTCACTGATGGTTTAAGTTTTCTCCTGTTTCCTGCTGTCATCCTGCGTGTGATGGAGGTATTTCTCCTGAGCAGCTGCATTATTTCAATTGTTCCATGATTTTTTCTCTCTTCCTTCATCCTCACCAAGGAAGAAGGCCTATGTGCAACCAGCTTGAGAGACAGTTGGGAGTCCCTGATCATAGCTTGAGTTGCACCTTAAAAGGAGAATAGCTTTTTTTTTAAAATTTTTTTTTTTTTCAACGTTTATTTATTTTTGGGACAGAGAGAGACAGAGCATGAACGGGGGAGGGGCAGAGAGAGAGGGAGACACAGAATCGGAAACAGGCTCCAGGCTCCGAGCCATCAGCCCAGAGCCCGACGCGGGGCTCGAACTCACGGACCGCGAGATCGTGACCTGGCTGAAGTCGGACGCTTAACCGACTGCGCCACCCAGGCGCCCCTAAAGGAGAATAGCTTTTAGTTGTACCTCAAAAGGAGAACATTGAAAGTTACCACAGATTTACTTTTTCAGATTCTAGTCTCTCCCATCCCTGCTGGCTGGCAGTTTCCCTGCTCACCCCTTTTTTAATGGCCTTGGGATCCTGCCTCAGGGGACTCTACACTTAGCCTTTTGCCAGCTTTGGCAGCCTGCCCCGCTCTTTAGTCCCCACCACTCCCCACCACCACAGCTAAGAGTGTCAGGGTCAGTCTGGGGTCCCTTCTCCATACCTTCTAGGTGGCTTTTCCTTTGCGAGCGACTGACAATGATAGTCTGGTCAGCCCTTCCTGCAAATCATTCACATCCACACTCCACCGTGTAGAAACACCTTCAAGTTTCTGGCACGGAAATGCTGCTCTTCCCTGGTTTCCAATTCAAATGATTTTTTTTTTCCCTCACTATTTTATTCCTTTGGGCATTTCAACTAGAATTTGGATACAGGGGTGTTGTTCTACTCCATGGTTCTGATTTTCCTTTCAGACTAGAAACCTATCTTGTGATGCCCATTCTGGGATTCAGGTTGATACTTTTGGGAAAACCAGTCCATTAACCAGTGTAGTAACTCTGCTTCTGTCTGCACCCTGATTCCCAAAGCAAATGGTTTTTATATATTCCAGGGGTACAGGTGAGCAATAGTGGCGAGGTCCCCACAACAGCTTCTCTTTCTCTCCACCCCAGAGAGCCCGGCGGGCTGTGCTGCCCCAGGAAGAGGAAGGATCAGGGGCCAGGCTGCTAGCAACTGATTTCAGCAAGAAGGAAGGTAATGACCACTCACCTTTCCACCCGCTTCTGTCACACTGCAGAGAGGAAGGGCCCATGGGTGGCTCACACAAGCTGCCCTCACCACCACGAAGTCTTTCTTATTTGTCTGTTGGTCAAGGACTGGGACTAGGAAAGGCAAATCAAGGCCTCTGCGTGGTGCCAGGGGTCGTGAGGGGAGAGAGAGGAACATAAGGTGTGGCCCCTGGGCTCAGGAACTCTCCGCTCCATGATGAGAAGCGCGTTCTGGCCCTGTCTGTACCACTGTGTGGCCTCCTAGCCTATGTTTCCTCCTCTCCGCAGCAGATAAGAGCCTGCTGTGCTCACGATCAGGGCTTCTGTGGGAGCAAGTTGGAGCAGGACGTGAGATTGCCCTGCGTGGTGGACAGTGTTCACGAATGACTCACCCTCCAGCTTGCTCAGCAAACGCTCAGCCCTGCTCCGCCCTGTGCTGGGTCCTGGGGGTCATCCAGACAAACCCGTGCCTTTTCCGAACTTGTGGTCTGGTAGGGGAGGCAGGCAGAGAAGCTGATGGACCCAAAAAGCAGGGTCAGCTAAGGGGGTGGGGGAGCTCAGAGGAGGGAGGAGTCAGGGGATCTAGGAGGACTTCCCGGATGAAGGGGAATTCGTGCGGTGTCCAGGTATCCAGGCAGGGGTCTATGGAGGAAGGTCCTCCAGGGGCTGGAGCAGTGGGAGAAAAGGCATGGGTGTGGGACTTCAGGGGAGAGGTCAGGCCGGCACGGCTGCTGTCGCCGAGTGCACCGCCACCTGCTATTAGAGTCCCTGGATGGACAAGACCAACCAACACGGGACGGTGGGCCAGTGGGTCGCTGGGCCAGTGGGTCGCTGGGTTATGGCGTGGAATGGGCACAGATTTTGGAGCCCACGGGGTTTTGAATCTCAGCACTCTGTGATCCTGGGCAGGTCCCTTGACCTCTCAATTTCCTCGTCTATAAAAATGAGTTAACAATCCTTCCTGAGTGTGGAGGGGAAAACTAAACTAGATGGTGCATGTTAAGCGTCCAGCCCGGTGACAGGTATACAGGAAGCACTCAGTAAGAGCTGCTGTTCTGCCCCTCTCCAGATGCCTGCCAGCTGGGCCACGCAGAAGGCCCATGCCTGGGGATGGTCACGAGGTATTTCTATAATGGCTCATCCATGGCCTGTGAGACCTTCCAATATGGCGGCTGCCTGGGCAACGGCAACAACTTCGCCTCAGAGAAGGAGTGTCTGCAGACCTGCCGAACCGTGGGTGAGCACGGGTCCCTCACCTCCATGCATGCTGCACCCCACACCCTGTCCTCCCAACAAGACACCTGCCAGGTGAACAGAGAGCTAAGAGAGAGGAGGTTCCAGGGGTAGAATTCTGGGGCAAGCTTCCTGAAGTCACAGGAAGTGCACATCTGGATGTGGGTGCCCCAGGCAAGTGACTGGTTTCCATGGGTCCCAGCTTCCCGGTCCGGAGGAACCAAGTGCTCTGGACAAGCAGGGCAACCTGGTTCAGGCCCTTTGCCGGGTGTGCCGGGTCGGCTGCGCAGAAGGACTGACACTCCGCGCCCCCCCTTCCCCACAGCGGCCTGCAACCTCCCCATAGTGACCGGCCCCTGCCGAGGCTACAACCAGCTCTGGGCGTTCGATGCCGTCCAGGGGAAATGCATCCTCTTCACCTATGGCGGCTGCCAAGGCAACGGCAACAAGTTCTACTCAGAGAAGGAGTGCAGGGAGTACTGTGGTGTCCCTGGCAACGGTAGGAGGACCCGTGGGTGCTACTGGGTCCAGGCGGGAGAGCCCTGGTAGGGAGTGGGGGTCCGGAGAGGTGAGCTCTAGACTCCACCAGATGACCTGCCCATCCGCTCTCTGGGCCTGTTCCCCATCTGTAAAATGGGGCTAAACCCTTACCCCAGCTGGGACGGGGCACCAGGGAGGCACAGGCCAGACCTGAGCCTGGCAGAGACGGCCTCTGCTTCTGGGGCTGCCACGTTCGGGCTGGCCACGTTGGGCGAGTACCAGTTTGAGCCTCATTTTGTTTTCTTCTATAAAATGGGAGAAAAGTACCCACTCGGATTTCACAGTGCCTGGACGGCGAGGACTCGGCTGACGGCAGCCGTCACTGGTCCTGATGGTCATGCTGTGATGACAACAGTAATAGCATGCCAGGGGAACAGCAGCCATTTGATTTCTGTGCCGTGTCTCCCCACTGGGAGAAGAGGCCAAAGACCAGATCATTCTGTGGGATGCGCTTTGGAGACACCAGGGCATGCAGCAAGCAAGCAGCAGTTTCTGGCGTCAAGCTCAGGTCCCAAGTCAGCCCAAGCTGCCTTCCCTCCTCCGTGAGGCGTCCCCATCCCGACTGTCCCCATCCACAGACGCCCTGGGTGAGCCCCACACCTACTTGCCGAGCTTCTCTGTGTCCACAGGTGACGAGGAGCTGCTGCCCATCGCCAGCTGATCGGCCCGCAGGCCACACGGTGGCGGGGAGGGTGCGGGCCGTGTCTGTTCCGGTGCCCCACGTCAGGCCGGGCCGGGTGACCCGGGTTCAAATAAAAATGAAATTGTGGACTCCTGAAACTCCACGTCGTGACTGTTCATTGTCACGATAAAGCATAAGGGGTAGCAGGGAGAGGGGGGAGACAAAGCCAGGGCAGGCGGGAGTTACCCCAGCTTTCCCCGGAAGTGAAAAGCATGTTGGAAGTGCAATAGAACTGTCCTCAGGCCATGAAATTGGCTGTGCAGATTGAGACCCAAATCTCAGTTCTGTTTACTCCACAACACTATCAAATGGGCCTGTCGTTTTAATAAACCCAGAAAAGGAGAGAAGAAACACCTCTGGGGACTTGTTTGTGGGTGAGGTTCGAATAGGGTTCAGAAGAGAGGACCGTGCCCTCTTTGCCCAGGTGCCAGGCAGGTCACGGCCACTGGCCCACCGTGCCTGAAGCAACAACCCCTGCCCTTTGCGGCACCAACACCCACGCCACAACCCTGTGGCCGCAGCCATGTCCCCAGCACGAGCTGCCAGGGGCCAGAGAGCCTCGGGCTGCTTCTCCACGAGGCCCTGGAGGTCCTGTCTCCTGGGATCGTCACTCTGGCCCTCTGCCCTGGAAGGAGAGGGTTCACTGACCTCTGCATTGTGTCTGGGACCATCAGCGAGGCACTGGACCCGAGCCGGCAGCCCTCGGCCTGGCCTGGCTTGTCCTCCCTTGAGGAAGAGGACAGGTAGACCATCCAGGGTGGCTCGGTCACCAACTTAGCAGAACGTGACTCCCAGAGCTTCCGAGAAGAGACACGCTGACACCTGACCTATAAATCTCTCTTGCGCGCTCCATCCCCACAGAACCCTGACCGGTGCTGCTCCCGCTGCTGCCTCTCACGCCCTCAGCCCATTTGCTTAAGAGACTCATCAGGAAGGAAGAAGGGAGGGGATGGATCCAGATGTAAGGACTTGGCTGTAGGAAGCTTTGCAGCCCCCTTGGCCAGAAGACACATAAAGACCCCCGGCTTCTCCCCCAAAGTCCCAAGCTTGGGGCTTGCGGGTTCCAACAGAGAGGACCGTCCTGAGGGACGAAGTTTGTGGTCACGGCCCGGACTCTCTGGGCAGGAGTGGGTGGTGCAGGGGCAGGGACACAGGTGACTGTTCAGGGAGAAGGGACAGGCTCTCCGGCCTGGAACGAACCAACGTCATCGCGTCCTATGTCCGTATCTTGCTTCCCTGCACATGTGCCTCACATACCAGGGCGGGCCACTCATGGCGGCTTGAAGAGGGCTCTTCTGAAGTGACCTAAAGGACAAATGCCAAAACCAGAGGGAGCAAGCCGCAGGTAGCAAGGCCAGCTGCAGCTGGGGGATGGGATGTGGGCTCATCAAGTTATTTTTTATGGGCCACTTAAAAACAGGCCTCCCGGGGGCGCCTGGGCAGCTCGGTTGAGCGTCCCACTCCTGATTTCCTCTCGTTTGTGAGAGGGAACCCCATGCCACACTTGTGCCCACGGTGCAGAGCCCGCTTGGGATTCTCTGCCTGCCCCTCCCCCCCCCGCCCCCCGCCCCACTCACACACAGGCTCTCTCTCTCTCTCTCAAAAATGAACATTAAAAATGAGCCTTCCATTAAAAAATACAGGATTTCTTGATCCTCTTGAAATCCGCCCCATTAGCTCACCACGAGGCAGGCACTGAGGGGGGATGGTCCCTCGAGATGAGGCCTCCCCTGCAGTGCCCCTGCTGGCCTGCCAGGTCCTAGAGACAGGTGCGACAGATGCGACCGGGTTGAAGCACGTCTGTCACCCTGAGTCAGGAGCCCAGGGTGCTCGTCCCAGACGGCAGCACAATCATTCTCTCTCAAGTGGCTGCCTGGAATACTCGGGTCTTAAATAGCCTCACCTCAAATTTTCTCCTACTAAAGATCCTGGTCACATCTGTCACGCGATCGACGTGGCTGGTCAGTAAAGAAACATACCCCCCTTTAAAAAAAACTTTAAGGGCGCCCGGGTGGCTCAGTCGGTTGAGCATCCGACTTCGGCGCAGGTCACGATCTCGTGGTTCGTGAGTTCGAGCCCCGCGTCTGGCTCTGTGCCCAGAGCCTGCTTCGGATTCTGTGTCTTCCTCTCGCTCTCTCTCTGCCCCTCCCCCACTCACACTCTGCCTCTCTCTCAAAAATAAACATTAAAAAACAAAACTTGAAAACCCAGAGACAGGCCCTTGGGCTGTACGAAGGCTCTGGGCCATGCCTGGTCCCTCTGCGACCGTGACAAAGCATGGAGGAGGGCCCTCGGCTACAGTGGACTCAACCAACTTGTTCCAGCCGCACGGAAACTCCTCGATTAAACGTCCATCAGCCCCTCTGGGGAACGCCTACGAGGTACACTTCACAGGCCGCTCCCACGTGACGGTTCTGAGGGCAGGGCCGACGGCCCAGCTCGGCAGCCCACTCGCGATGCTCCACAGGATTCGGGGGGATTTGTTCGGCCAATCCGCGCGCCACCTCCTCTTCAAGGGCAGCACCTCGTCATCTGGTTGAGGCAAGGATAAAGCAAGACCGCGTTTGCCTTCAAGCAGACCCCTCATGGCCGCTCACCCTTCTGGCTCACCCCGGCCACGCTGCTGGCCTTCTGGCGTCCTCTCTCCTTCCACTCGCTCGCCCTCCGCCTGACTATTCATGGCGGGCAGATTCTAAGTGTGTGGACAGTCACACATGCCCTCAGGAACTCGGCAAAGCCACGGACACTCTTCCCCAACCTGAGGGTGATACAACACACAGTCAACGCGTGTCCCTGGGGAGGCCGATGTTGCCGGGCTCGGGGTCACAAGAGGCACACAAGTAACCACTGGACAAGGACACCTGGATGTGGCCCTCGGGCACTGGGCTTGTAGGACTCAGATGAAGTCCCTCCTTCTTGTGAGGGACAATGCTCCTTAAGGCAAGGTCCACACGAGCCCCTTCTTTCCCTCATTTATCAACACGTCTGCTGCGCTGGGTCTCATGCCGGTTACAAGTAATGGACCCAGGTAAGGAGCTGACACCCCGACCTTACTCCGGCTGTGTCACCCCCGGGATCCTGCCTCCAGCCCATCTCTACTCACCAGGGCCCTGCTCCTCACCGGATGACACGGCCCGACGCCAGACCCAAGAAATGACACCACACACCGCCATCTTCCTAAAGGTTGTTTTATTGTAAAACCATAAATACAACACTGACATGAAATCGTTTAAGTAACTGATCCTCTCTAACCATTAAAAGGATGTCTTTTTGCCTTGGCATCAACCAACTGGGAAATAATGTTGCAAGAATTCGGGGGTAGGGCGTGAATTCTGGGCGGGGGCTTTTGGCGATTTAAGGAACCAAGCGGAACCTTCCTCTTCTTCCTGGGAATGTCCCACTTTTGGACAAGAACAGACAGGTAAAAACAGCAACATTGAAACAGCTCAGTTTTAAATTTTATTACTTTGTAAAAATCTTTTTTTTTTTTTTTTCCTGTTCCTTTCCTCCATTTCACATCAGAAAAAGTTTTAAACATCACGAAACGGATTTGGCTGTAAATGGAGATACGGTACCAAAACAAAGTGAAACGAAAATCCCAAAGGACGAACAAAAAAACCCTAAATAAACCCTCAAGTTTGGTCTCGGGGGTTTACGTATCACAAGAACCGTCAACTCAACCCCCATGCAACGTGACTCCTTGGAGAGCTGTTGGATCCACACCAACGACACAGGAGACCGCGAACAACGTCTTTTGTTAATTAACACAGCAAGGGTGACACTAGGTAACTTTTTTTTAAATACAGTACATGGTACGCAGGGTCCCAAGATGGCCCTGCATAAACCCCTCGTGGAGACTGGAGCCAAGCACTGGCTGTTTATAAAAATATTGTGTTGCTACAAAAGTATAAATTAATGCTACCGGTATTAAGAAATATTAAACACATAAAACTTATAAGGATTAAGAAAAATATTCATTAATACCTGTAGAAAACTCTGGCCTAAAAAAGATATTTTTTTTGTGTTTGTTTTTTTGTAAATTTTTTTTTTTGTATTTTTTTAAGATGACTTGAGTTTCTTGCACTCGAAGAGAGAGACACAGTCAGATGTGCCTATGGTATTGCCTAGAACGTCTTAACTACTGAGAAAGGATGGGGTGCACGCACGTGGTTACTGAGCGGGGTGCAGGGAGGGAGGGGCACCAAGGCTTTCTCGAGATTTACCTGATGTGAAAGAATCACCGATGCGAAGTTGCAGGGAAAAGAAAAAGGCAGGATCAGAAAACAACTGAAAATAATTTACGCTTCTTAAAAAATATCTCTGCTTCGGGTGGTTGTACAAAATGATTTCCTGATGCTTGGGATCTGAATGGCCCCGGACGCGCTGCCCGGCGGGTCCTCTCTCTCCTGGCTGGCGAGTCCCAGCCCCACGCCAGTCCGCGAGCTGGCTCGCCGCCTGGGAACCCGGCCCCCCACCCCCACCCCCCGGCTGGGCGGAGGAAGGGCCCCAGGCGGGGACCGGCTGGCACCTGGGTTGTGGGAGGAGGCCTCCTTCCGGCTGGCCGCAGACCCCACGGTCTCTGCCGACCTGGACTTCAGGAAGCGCCACAGGGATCCCAGGCCCCTGAGGTTGCGGACAAGGCTGGGCTGTGCCCCTTTAAGGAACTTTGGTTCGAAGAGTCAAGGTGCCCGGTGGGGACGCACGGGTGGGTAGGACCCTCGTGGGTCCTGATGCTGACGCCCAACTGCAGACCTAGCGAATCCTTCTCTGGAACAGGAGCTGGATCTTTAAAGCGACACCCGTGGTGGTGGCCGGTGGCGGCCGTGGGAGGCATGAACAGAAGCCAACGGCGACCTAAGGACCTTCCCCCTCATCAAAGCGGGAGCAGGTGCGTCTTCACACAGAACCCACAGGCCCCTCCAGGGAAAGGCAGGCCTCTACTGACCACCGTCCTCAAACCCGAATGAGAGAGGAAGAAAAACAATACCACCACCACCACCACCAAATCCTCCAGAAGACCCTGAAGAGGGGAAACCGGGAGGGAAACATAAGAGGACAAGACACTGTATCATTGGTTCACCATAACTGGCCTAGCAAACGTTAGCCACAGTGAAGAGAGGGGCAGGCCCCCTCCCAGTCCTCCCCACGGCCCAGCTGGATCCGGGGGCCTGGGCTGGGGCCGGCAGGGCTGAGGCGGGAGCCCCCACCGACGGTCTCCAGGGGACAGCCGGAGCCTGACTCAGCCTCTCTGTTCTACCTAAACCAGCAGCCTTTCCGGGAGCTCCCCGTCGGGTACGCCCCGGGGACACAGACGCCGTGCTGTGAACTCACCCCAGCTCAGCGGGGCGGGAGACCGCTCCCAACGCCCCGGGTTACCTCCTCTTCCCGTCTCTGCGAGCACAGCCATCCTGACGACGGCTCCCAGGTACTGCCCCCGTCCTGGGCGGTCGCTCACAGGAGCCCAGCTCCGTCCGCAACCCAGCTTTCCTTCAAGCCTTTCTCGTGAACGCGTGGCCCCCGAGAGTGCGTGCTGCATCCCTGACGTCTCCCCAGGTTGCCCCTCGCATAAGCACAGGGGCCTCCTGAAGGCGAGATGAGGCTTCACAGTGGAAAACACGCCTTGCAGAGTTTTTCCCTGGTGTTTCTTGAAAGTGCAGGAGATAAAGAGCAAACTCAGGGAGAGATCACTTGCCAGCCAATGGACCAGATGTAAAAAGAAAGTCCTTCCTCGGACGGTTCTCTCACCAGGAAACCTTTGTACCCTTCTCCCAGCCAAGGGCCGGTCCCCGGCAGCCAAGCCAGAGGCCATCAGGTGGGGACGGTGGCAAAGGAACCTCGCTGGCAGGTACGGCCCGCAGCTTTCTGCACCACGAACCCCCAAGGTGAAGTGCAGGCAGGAGCTCTGCTCGCGCGGCCCCTCCGTTTCGCTTCCCGGCTTTCAGCCCCCATCTGAGGGGGGCCTGGCTGGTGGACCCGGGCACAGGGAGGGAGAACGGCGTTGGGACAAGAGCAGCCACGCCCAGGCTACTCCATCGACCACCCGTGAGGCTGCAGTCCTTGGCCCTGGCTTTGGTGGTGAAGCCCAGTGGCCTCACGGGAGGGGAAAACACCCTGCAGAGGGGAGGCGCGTTCTCTCCACCTCCCCCCTGGGATCCATGGATGTCAGCGCCAGACCATTTCTGTCCTGGGAATCGCATGGCTTGAGGCAGGCCGTGTCCGAGTCAGCACACAACCACCTTGAGCGGTCGAGAACATGACAGAAATGGCCCTATTTCCTGCTCTGCCAGCAACCAAGGGCCTGTGGTGGAAAGTCCCAAAGTGGTCACAGAACGGGGGTGCAGAAGACAGAATCTTTCTGAAGGTCGATGCCAGGGGAGGTGCCGGGAGATGAACTGGAAGAGTCTACCTCAGTCCTTTGGCTAAACTAGAATGTGGGTGAGGTGGATATTGCTGGAAACGAGGGGCCAGTGGCTGAGCCTGTGAGATCTTTGGATTTTACTAAGCTGTTCACTGCAGCAAGACGTGCACTACGGGAATGGCCTGCGTGAGAAAGCCGACTGAAGGGGCACCTTGATACAGCCTTTCCTGTTCGCGACCCCAGTTTCTGAGGAACCAGTGGCTGCAAGAGAGAAAGGACCACCTGCCACCGGGTCACCATCCTGGAGGAGGCAGCCCCTGGAGACAGCGTTGAGAGTGTCCAGTGGCATCCACCTTAAACCTGCAGAGCAAGCCAAGCCCGAGGGTTGGAGAAAAGAACAGAATGGGGGGGGGGGGGGACACATAGGACTTCATACCTAAAGTTAACTAGACTTCCTCGAATTTTCACTCTGGAGGGCAGATATCCCCATGTTCCAAAGAGAATGTGGAGTGCTCTAAACGCATTATCTGGGCTTGGTCTCTGATGGCTTTGCAAGAGAGTAAAATGTCTGTTTTCTAACTAACTGGCCCAAACACAGGGCAATGGTGTAACCACTCTGCCTTCAGTAGAGGGAGGACAGGCTCCGAGGCTCTGCTCCCACCAACCACACCAAGTGGGCAACTCTGATCCTCCTCGTGCGGTTCAAAGGGCCAGGTCGTGGACCCTCCCCCAGCAGCAAAGCAAAACTGGAGGGGCCTTCTGCTGCAGGATGCACCTGTCACTCTGCAGCAACCCTGCAGCCGCCTTCTGGAATGTCCTCAACGCTCCGATCGTAAGGTCTGCTGATGCTCCCACGCGCTCTAGAAAGCGCCATCTGGTGACCGTCCAGTGCAGATGGAGGCTCTTCTGGTGACGTGACCCGATTGGAAATGGGGGGGAAATACCCAGAGCTTCTCCAGGAGAGGAAATGGCACATTGGTTCCCGAGACCACGGCTTGCTGGAGCGAAGCTTCGAACGGCCCACTTTGATGCGTTTTAGTACGTCCAACACTTGGGAGGGGAAAGCTGGGTTAGTTCTCATGAGGTGACGTGAGCGGGCTCGGCCCCCAGGGACACTGTTCTGGCCTATAATCCTAAGCCTTCTTGAGTCTCTGAACCAACTCGACTTCCCCATCTGCTACGGACCCGGGGATGGGGATGTTGTACAGTGCTTTTTGGAATCGAGGTATCTCACGGCTAAGTAATGCTTTATTAACAGGAAGGGACAGAGTGGAGTCAACCCTCAAAATGGTAAAACGTGCCTTTGCAAAGAGTCCTCCGTGATGGTGGTCGTTCTTCGCCCGAAGCCCTTGGCATAACCACCTGTATCCTACAGGCGTGGGCACTGGGGGGACAGGCGGCCACCGGCACGTTACTCGTGGAGAGGTGGGGTGGGGGGTGGAGTACTGACCGTGACAGACCACCTCTTGTAAGGGCAAAGGGGCCACCCTCTTGCCATATGGACTGAGTGTGTAAAACGTAAATTCCTCATGGATAGAAAAGCCATCTTTCACAGCCTCAAGGGGAATGTGGTCTGATAATGCCATTCTACCTTCAAGACATCAACTGTTAGGCCCACAAGGCACCGTGCTCAACTACTGTCCTGGAAGGAGGGCTGAGGCCCACGTGGGGAACCCCAGGCTGCGGGCAATGGAACCACCGGAATCCCTGGGGTCCTGGGGAGGGGGGAGGGGCCGTGGGTCCGAGGCGAGACAGACGTGAACATGGGTGGACTCAGGAGTCCCTGCGGGGCCGGAAGTGTCAGTGATGGGGCGAGTAGTGTAATGCACTCTGGGTATATAAATCAGACATTCGCAGTACCAGACACAGCGAACCAGGAGGGCGGGCCTTCCGCTTACATTCAGGAACACTCCCAAGCCACATGCTTCCCTATGGCTTCCACTGAACCCCACCTCTGTGAAATCCGTGACTCCAACCCCACTCCTGGTTCCCAAACAGCCAAGCCAAGTACGTTCATGGTCTTGGCTGTTCAAATACATGAAAATGGGACTGTACAGGGAGGGCTAATAAAAACCTTAGGATACTGAGTATACCACTGAGATGAGCTAGTTTACAGTGTGATTTGAGGAACAAAAAGGGCAACTGGGAAAAAAAAAAAAAAAAAAACCTCCAAAACATAAGTTACAGACATTCAGTGCCTCCTAGCAGAGTCTAAAATCAAATTTGAAAAAAAAAAAAAAAAGGTAAAAACTGCTAAAATGTTAGGAAAAACAATTATTAAGGAGTGGAGACAGTATCTATACTTCTTTAAAAAATGTTTTTTTTCTATCTTATATTAAAAAGCAAAAAGTCAGCTTTATATTCTTAAAGTCTCCTTTCCTGATTTGGGGAGATAGATAGATGTGTTTCTAAGGCGGCTGCCCTGTGACACCCAAGGGTATCTCGAAGGCAACAGCTCAATGCCCTGAAGGTGAACGAGAACAAAGTCCAGTGCAGAAACTGTCCATCTGATGCAGTCTGGAGAATCCATGGCAGAGCAGCCGGGAAGGGGTGGGTGCATGAGGGTCAGGAGGGCGTGGAGGGGGGAGGGGGGGAGGGTCAGGAGGGATGGGTGGGGACCACGGGGTCAAGGATAGAAAGCGTCAAGTCACTTCAGATCTCAGCTGCCTGAACGTTTTTACGACATCAGCTTTCTACCAATCTGCACACCTGAAAACGGAGTCTTTAAAGCCCCCTCACTGAGAAAAGGAGGTGAAGCGTCTTCCCTCTTTCCCACTCAGCTTTCCTGACACACCCAGTTTAATGCACACGCGCCCACGAGCAGGCACGTGCACATGCACCAGGGCTGTGTGTGTGTGCATGCGTGCACAGAGCTGCCGTGGCTGCGCAGACGAGCACGGGGCCCCCACGCCCCACACCCATGGTGCACGTGCTGGGACACGTCCACACGTGTGCGGGTGTGCACACACATGCACACACACACTGAAAAAGCACTTAAGTTTCCAGGGGGCATTTATAATGAGGTCCACAGTGTTTAGAACTTAAATTCCTTTTCTTTGTTTGCGACAGTGTTGTGTGTGTGTGTGTGTGTGTGTGTGTGTGTGTGTGTGTGTGTGTTTTCCTAATGTTTCTCTTCTCTTTTTCTTTTCTTTTCTTTCTTATTTCTTTTTGTTCCGAAGTCAAGTCTTAAAGCATGTTGGATTTCAGAAACATGAGTTTGTTCATATCTTCCGGACTGAGCAGTCGCCTCCTTTTGATTAGAAGCGCTTGCTCACACATATTTACACACCCGCTCCTGGCCCCCACGGCCGGGACCGCGAGCAGCCAGAAGGCCAGCTTGGCGAGTTTCGTGTGCTTTTGGGTAACGCACGACCAGTACTGGAAGAGATCAGGGGTGGCCTGGAAGAGGGGCTCCTGCAGGTAATCGTACACTTCATTTTTCCCAAGCCGATCGTCTTCCTGAGCTGCAGGGTTCTCGCCCGCGGCGGAGCGGGGTTTCTTGGCGGAGGGCTCGAAGTCGGCCTCCTCGGCCCAGGACTCCTTCACCTCGTTGATGAGCTCGCACACCTTGCCGATGATCTCCTCGTGCTGGTAGGGCGGGACGGGCCGCAGCTTCTGCTGCGGGTCCAGGATCATGGCCACCTTGTGCGCCGGGTGCACTTTAAAGTTCTCCTTGAGGGCCTCCAGGAAGAGGTGACACAGCTTGCTGACGGTGCCCGCGTCATTGGCCTTGGCCGTGAACAGCTTCTCCAGCCTGACGTAGGTGGGCAGCACGAGCTGCAGGGTGGGCTGGCTCTCGTTGCTCAGCTCGATGACCGCCTGCTTCACCGGCGTCAGGATGGCCGCCAGGTTGCTGAGCAGGTGCTTGTTGAGGCTCTGGATGAGGTTCATCTTCTTGGCGCGGCTGTAGAACTCGCAGATCTGCTCGTAGCGCTCGTGTACCAGCAGCAGCGAGTCTGTGACCGAGTTCCAGCAGGGCGGCGGCGAGGTCTCCTCGAGGGACCCGAAGGTCTCCTTGGCCAGGCCCGTGGAGCCTGCCAGGTCCTCGCACACGTTGAGCAACTCGATGACCTCATGCATGCTGCGGGCCTGCAGCGTCCGCTTGCTCAGCACGCTCTGCACCACCGAGTTCAAGGCACAGGCTGAGCAGCGAAGGCACATGCCGGCCTTGGAGAAAGCGGACGCGCTCACCCGGCAGTCGGTCACGTACACTGTCCTGATCTCGGACATCACGAACTCCGACAGCACGTTCTGCACCCAGTGGTGCACCAGGTCGCCGCTGTCGCGAATGTCCGCGCCCTTCACGCCCAGCACATAGCTCTTGATGTGGTTGCCCTCGGCCTGGTAGGCCGTGAGGATGTAACAGGAGTCGGGGCCGACGCTCTGCGAGTGGCAGGTGACACCGATGCCCAGGCAGGCGTTGCTGCCCAAGGCACACGTCACCTTCACCTTCACCTGGTTGTACATGCGGGGCAGGTGCTTCAGCGCCAGTGTGTTGAAGTTGCCCAGGATCTCTGTGACCGAGAAGGCCCCATAGCGGGCACCGCTGTCCACCAGCGTCTGGGCCAGTTTCAAGAACTCCTTCCCACTCACCACGCTCAGTGCGCCCAGGTCGGCACACATGACCCTCAGCAGCCGCTCTGCGATATTCTGCCGCTCCTTCTCGGGGATCATGCTGTTGGGTGTTAAACCGCCGGTCATGGCTGGCAGGGGACACAAAGAGAGACGAAATTCAACTCGGCATCTGAGGTTCCTTTCCCTGGCAGCAGCCTGCCACTCTAGGCATCTAGTGTTTGGAATTACGAGTAGGTTTGCTCTGGTACACAAACTGGCGGTGCTGGTGGCCTTTGATGTGTGACGGTCTCACGGGAATAATGTTCTAGGATCGATTAGTAATGTCTGCTGTGAGCACGGGAACAGAATACAGCAGCATGTGTATAACACACGTGCTACATGTGTCATTCACCTAGACCTTCGAGGCCAACTAGTCTACCTTCTTCCTCGATACAGGAATTGCCTCCAGTAAAGGGATCTCTAGTGAATAAAAACAAGCAGGCCACGGTATCAGGAAAGAGCAGCCAGCAGAAACTGAGGCGACTGTGATTCCAGTTCTGACTCTTATCGCTATTATGTGCTCTCTGGCCACAAAAAGATCACCTCCTCTCCCTGGGCTTCCTTCTGCCCATCCCGTGAGGCCACGATTCCCACAGATGAGGTCTGAGGTGTGTAAGAGCTTCGGATGCGGTCTTGCATCATCAGGAGAGGCACAGGTGGTGGGATGGGGGGCAGAGGGAAACGGGAGCGGGGACTAGGGGTGCCTGGGGCGACCTCCGCGAGCCCCTGGGCTCTGGCCTGGGAGACACCTACTGTTGTTGGCGCTGTTCCTCTGGGCCTGCGGTTTCCACTTCTCTTCCACAACAGCAGGTGGCGATCGAGACTGGTTGGAGGCGATGTTGTTCTCGTTGTCCGCTGCAGGCACAAAAGGGGACAGCGTGTGACCCTGAGGTGCAAGAGGCTCGCCAACTAACAAGAACTACAGCGTGGCGGGTGAAGTAAGTCCAAACCAGGCTTCTAGGACTCAGGCCTGGGTCCAAATCCTGGCTCCTGTCCAGACAATCATCTTGTTGTCCACAGAGCCTCGCAAAGCCTCAACTCCGTCACTTGAAGGAAAGAGGATGAGCACAAGGACGTGACCCATGTGCTGGAGGGACTAACCAGAGAAGACGCAGGGAGAGACCTGAGCACAGGGCTGAGGGCACATCAGGTGCACAGTGGGCGGGAGTCTGTCCGGGAGGCCCCACACCCACACACAACACGCATTCGAGCTCAGAAATGTGCGAGGGCAAGGGGGCGCCTGGGGGACTCCGTCAGTTAAGTATCCGACTTCAGCTTAGGACGTGATCTTGCAGTCTATGGGTTCAAGCCCCGTATCAGGCTCCATACTGACAGCTCATGCCTATTCTGCTCCCTTCATGGCTACTCCTTGCCATTTTCATACAATAAATTTTTTTAATGTTTATTTATTTTTGAGACAGAGAGAGACAGAGCCTGAGTGAGGGAGGGACAGAGAGAGAGAGGGAGACACAGAATCTGAAGCAGGCTCCAGGCTCTGAGCTGTCAGCACAGAGCCTGATGTGGGCCTCAAACCCACGAGCTGTGAGATCATGACGTGGGCCAAAGTCAGATGTTTCGGCGACTGAGCCACTCAGGAGCCCCTATAGGGTAATTTCTGAGTGGAAAAGGTCTGAGTAACATGCCTGTCATTACAAATGGCCACACAGTCTTCTGTCACATGATATACAATAGGTTGCTTAACTACATACCACATGCTGAGTTTCTGGGCTGTTTCCAATATTACTGTTCTGCTATGAACTCACCTGCCTAAACTGATATTCTAATATTGTTTCTCTGTGCTTTTGTTGTTGTTATGGGTTTATTTCCCTGAAATATCATGTTACAGGTAGAATCACAAATCTGAGGATACGAACGGGTCAGTGACACTTGTTCAAGGTTGCCGGACATCTTCCATCCTTCTCAATTAAAGGCATCAGGCCTTGGAGGCCAAGGCCACAATTTTCATACTGAGAGAAGAGGATACCCCAATATCTATGTGTTCAGCCCTGCAGGGCTAATGAGGAAACTCTAGGACATCTACTGGAAGGAGCGTATTACAATCACTAAGGCAGGTGGATGTGAAGACTGTTAACAACAAGGGAAAAATGCATAATGAAAAGGGAAGATCTCATCACAGTTTTGTACACATTATTCATCTATGCATTTGAGACTTGCAAGTCAGGTAACAAACAAATCTATGCATCAAAAACAGACGGGGAGGGCACTTTCACTTCCACCCATTAAGGACGACCTGCTGTGGTGGTTCATCAGCTACAAGCAACTGTGAGTGCTCCTACCACTGCTTTCAGACAGGTGAGCCGGAAAAAGAAGAACAACTGTGGTAAAGCAATAGGATGGCCTGGCTTGCCTGAACACCGTTCCCAAGCTGCAGCACAGGGACAGGGAACTGGCACAGAGCCCAGTGGTCTTGTGGATTTGAAGAGGCAAAAATCAATGTTTAGAAGGCCCAAGGGAGCTAGAATTTACAGGGAAAAGTACCAGAGAGGAGGGAGTTACACAGAAAGCTCCGGAGACCTTCAGTAGGGTTCCCTGGAGTCTGCTCAATACTCACCTGCCCCAGCATAGGGTCAAATTCCGTAAGACTGGGGAAAGAATCACTAGAAAGCAGGGAGGGGGGGGGGGGGAGAAGGAAACAAACTGCATTCTCTTAACCAGAAAGGAGACCTCAATGCATAAGGAATAATGAGGGTCCCCTCATTATGGGGCAACATTAGCCATAGATTAAGGGCGGCACTAGACCTACCCTAATACGAGTCAGCCTCCAAAGTACCAAGGTGGTCCTAAGTAACTAAACTGTAAACCAGAACAAAGTTCAGTGCTTCTTCAAAATCTAATGCCTAACAATATAAAAATTCACAATGTCAATTATCCAATGAAAAAGCATCAAGCATTTGAAACAGCAATATGACCTATCGCCAGGAGAAAAACCAATCAGAAGCAGAGCCACAAAGGACAGAGATGATGGAATCATCCAATAAGGAGCTTACGGCAGCAGTCACAAATATCAGAACTGTGCTCAAAGTCATGAAGGAGAACACGAATACCATCAGGAGAGCAATGGAAGATGTGAAACACCCCAAACAAAAACTAACCAACCCAAGTGGAACTTGGAGATATACAAATAAACTGTATAGTTAAAAAACACACAGTATAGGATCGGGGGTGCCTGCATGGCTCAGTCGGTTAAGCGTCCACTTTGGCTCAGCCCCACGTGGTTCGAGCCCCACGTTGGGCTCTGTGTTAACAGCTCAGAGCCTGGAGCCTGCTTTGGATTCTGTCTTTCTCTCTGCCCCTCCCCGGCTCACGTTCTGTCTCTGTCTCTCTTTCAAGAATAAATAAGCATTAAAAAAAAAACCAAACATACAGTAAGAAATAAAAGATCAGATGCCACAGAAGAAAAACTCAGTGAAGAAAGAGCAAGAGAACTACCCAACATGAAAAACAAAAAGGGTAAAAGGCTTAAAATAAATGAACGGATCATGGACACTATCAGTTTAGTATATATATGTAATTGGGGTTCCTTTTCCTGGGAGAAGGAAAATAGATAGAAAGTAGATAAATACAAAAGAGAAAAATAATGAAACTAAAAGCTGATTCTTTGTAAAAATAAAGAAAATGGATAAAATTCTAAGCCAGAAAGGTTAAAAAAAAAGAGGGCACAAATTATTAGTATCAGGAATGAAAGAAGGAGATAGCAATACATACACAGATATCAGAGGCATTAAAATGATTATGAACAAATTTATGCTAATAAACTCGACCACCCAAGTGACACAAACACCCTAAAAGATACAAAATACTCAAGTTCACTCAAGAAGACACAGATAACCTGAAATAGTCCTATATCTATTACAGACATTGAGTTCACAGTTAAATAACCAGTCACAAAGAAAAATCCCATATGGGTTCACTGGAGAATCTGACTAAAGATTTAAGGCAAAAGCAATACAAATTCTACACCAATTATTCCAGAAAAAAGATAAGAACATCTCTCAATTCATTCTATGAGGCTGGCATTACCCTGATCCTAAGCTAGAAAAAAACACTGCAGGTGAAGAACTATATATAACCCAATATCCCTCATAAACATACACATAAATGTCCTTAACCAAATATTAGCAAACTAAATACAGCAATATAAAAAATAATCGTGACTAAGTGGAATTTACCCCAGAAACGTAAGCTGAGGTTAAAAAAAGAAATCCAATCAGTGCAATTTTCCACTAAGAGAAAGTAAGAAAAGGGGTGCCTAGGTGGCTCAGTCGGTTAAGCGTACGACTTAAGCTCAGGTCATGATCTGTCTGTGGGTTTGAGTCCCGCATCAGGCTCTGTGCTGACAGCTCAGAGCCTGGAGCCTGCTTGGGATTCTGTGTTGTCTCCCTCTCTCTCTGCCCCTCCCCTGCTTTGCTCTCTCTCTCTCTCTCTCTCTCTCTCAAAAATAAATACACATTAAAAAAAAATTTTTTTTTAATTTATTTTTGAGACAGAGCGTGAGCAGGGGAGGGGCAGAGAGAGAGGGAGACACAGAATCCCAAGCAGGCCCCAGGGTCTGAGCTGTCAGCACAGAGCCTGACATGGGGCTCGAACTCACAAACCATGAGATCATGACCTGAGCTGAAGTCGGATGCTCAACCGACTGAGCCACCCAGGTGCCCCCCAATTTTTTTTTTAAAAGAGAAAGTAAGAAGAAAAACAACCTCCATAACCTCCATGGATATACACGCACAGTAAAATGTGACAAAATTTAATACTCCCTCAGGACACAAACTCTTAGGAAACCAGGAAGAGAAGGAAACTTCCTGAACCTTGATAAAGGAAATCTTAAAATTAAAAAAAAAAAAAGAAGTTTGCTGACTTGATAGAAACAAAAAAGATTTTAAGGAAATACTACGAACAATAGTATTCCAACAAATCAAATAACCTGGATGCAACAGACAAATTCTTAGAAAGACTTCAACTACCAAAAACCAACTGAAGAAATAGAAAATCTGAACAGACCTAAAGAAGAAGTTTGATTTATAATCAAAATACTTCCCACAAAAAGAAAGGAAAGCAAAGTCCAGAGTCAGAAGGTTTCACTGGTGAATTCTAATCGTATGTTAAAGGAATTGGTCACAAATTCTTCCCAAAAATAGAAGAGGAGGGGATGTTTCTCAATTCATTCCATGAGGTAAATATTATTCTGATACCCAAATCAGACAAAACAATTACAAGGAAAGAAACCAGAGGCCACTATCCCTTATTGACTACAGACACAAACATCTTCAATAAAATAGAGCAGACCAAATCCAGCAATATACGTAACAGATTAAACATCATGAACAAGTGGGATTTATTTCAGGAATACAAGGTTGGTTCAGCATACAAAAATCAATGGAATATGCCACATCAATCCTAACAAAAAAACAAAAAAACCATCATCATCTCAAAAGATGCAGAAAAGGCATTTGACAAATTCACTACCCTTTCACGATAAACATTCAGCAAACTAGGAATCGAAGGAACTTTTTCAACCTGTCAAGGGGCATCTATGAATAACCCACTACTAACATCATACTTAATGGTTAAACACTGAACACTTTCCCTCTAAGATCAGGGACGAGACAGGAATATCCATTCTTATCTCTTTAATTCAACATGTATCAGAGATTCCAGACAGGGCAAGTAGGAAAAAATAATAATAATTTAAGAAAGCATCCAGATTAGGGGCACCTGGGTGGCTCAGTTGGCTGAGCGTCCAACTTTGGCTCAGGTCATGATCTCACAGTGCATGAGTTCAAGCCCCACATAGGGCTCACTGCTGTCAGCGCAGAGCCCCTTCAGATCCTCTGTCCCCCTCTCTCTGCCCCTTTCCTGTTTATGCTTTCTCAAATTAAAAAAAAAACAACAACCAGCATCCAGATTGGAATGAAAGAAAAAAATACATCTCTATCTGCAGATGACGTGATTGTGTGCATAAACAACCCTATGGAATCCGCACACACACAAAACTATTAGAACCAGTAAGTTTAGCAAGGTTGCAGGAAACAAGATCAACATATGTGAAAAAGAAATCAATTTTATTTCTTTATACTAACAAATGAGCACCCCCCTAAAATTAAATTAAGAAACGAATTCCATTTTGTAATGGCATCTAAAAGAATAAAAGTTAGCAATAAATTACAAAGGAAGTGCAAGATTTGTACACGGAAAACTAAAAACACGATTGAAAGAACTCCAAGATTTAAATAAATAGAAAGACATTCCATGTTCGTAGATTGGAGGATTTAATACTGCGAAAATGGCAATACTCCCCAAACTAATCTAGATTTAACACAATCCCTATCAAAATCCTTGCTGGCTTTTTTTTTTTTTTTTTTTTTTTTACAGAAATTGACAAGCTGAGCCTAAAATTCATGTGGGAATGCAAGAGATGCAGAAGAGCCAAGTCAATCTTGAAAAAGAACAAAGTTGGAGGGCTCACACTTCCTGATTTCCAAACAACTGCAAAGCTACATTATTAATCAAGACAGTGTGGTACTGACACAAGGACATACGGACTGACGGAACAGAATTCGGATTTCAGAAATAAACCCTCACACATACGGTAAACTGATTTTTGATAAAGGGTGCCGGGACAATTTAATGAGGGGAAGAACAGTTAATGGCGGTGGGACAACTGGATATCCACATGCAAAAGAATAAAGCTGGGGGCGCCTGGGTGGCGCAGTCGGTTAAGCGTCCGACTTCAGCCAGGTCACGATCTCGCGGTCTGTGAGTTCGAGCCCCGCGTCGGGCTCTGGGCTGATGGCTCAGAGCCTGGAGCCTGGTTCCGATTCTGTGTCTCCCTCTCTCTCTGCCCCTCCCCCGTTCATGCTCTGTCTCTCTCTGTCCCAAAAATAAATAAATATTGAAAAAAAAAATTTAAAAAAGAATAAAGCTGGACCCTTCCCCTCATACCACATACAAAAATTAACTCAAAATGAAATATAGTCATAAATGTAAAAGGTAACACTGTGATTTATTAGATAAGACACCAATAGCACACACAGTGACAGAAAAAATAAATGGGGGCACCTGAATGCCTCAGTCGGTTAAACGTCTGACTTTGGCTGAGGTTATGATATCATGGTTCGTGAGTTTAAGCCCCACATCAGGCTCTGTGCTGACAGCTCAGAACCTGCAGCCTGCGTCGGATTCTGTGTCTCCCTCTCTCTCTGCCCCTCCCCTGCTCTCTCTCTCTCTCTCAAAAATAAACACACATTAAAAAAAAAGTGGACTTCACCAAAATTTAAACTTCTGTGCTTCAAAGGACAATATCAAGAAAGTAAAAAGACAACCCACAAAATGGGAGAAAATATTTGCAAATCATGTATCTACAGAGGTCTTGGATCTAGAATAATGCGTAAACAACACTGACAATTCAATACTAAAAAGACAAAAAATTTAAAAATGGGCAAGGGATCTGAATAGGCATTTCTCTACGGAAGATATCCAAATGGCCCATAAGCACGACAGAACGTTCCAGGTCATTAGTCAGCAGGAATATACAAATCAAAATCACAATGAAATACCGCTTCCCACACACTGGCTAAAACAAGAAGTCAGGTAACTGCAAGTACCTTGAGCGAATGTGGAGAAATCAGACCCCACGGTCTGGCAATTCCCAAACACGAGTGATCACGTGACCCAGAATTTCCACTCCCAGTGTGGAAGTGGCAATACTCTATTTTTATCCCAATAGAGATAAAAAACACATGTCCACACAGAAACGTGTATTTGAACGTTCACAGCAGGTTTGTTCACAATAGCCCCAAACTAGAGACAACTCCGATGCCCATCAATTGGTGACTGGATAAACAAACTCTGGCATATCTAAACAATGGTGTAGTACTCAGAAATAAAAAGGAATTACTGATAACACAGAACATGGATTGAACTCAAAAGTACGCTGACAGAAGCCAGACACAACAAACGAAATGCCATATAATTCCATTTATATAAAATTCCAGTAAAAGCAAAACTCTGGCAAGAGAAGCAGAGAGCAGTTGCCAGGGCTGGGGTCGGGGGGGAAACTGGCTACAAGGAGGCAGGAGGGAACTTGTGGGGTGGATGGTGAACGTGATACATCTTGATAGATTCAATGGCTACCAGTTGTCAAAATGATCAAACCGCACTCTTAAAACTGGTGAATTCCATTCATGCACATTATATCTTCATAAACCCAGTTTTTAAACGACGGAAAAGAAACCCACTGAAAGAGTAACAACAGCGGTTAAGCTCTGAGTAGTGAGATGATGGCTGATCCTTCACTTGCCAATTTCCCTGCCAGGTTCCCAATTTCTTTTAATGAGTAGATATTGCATTTAAAAAGGGGGAAACACAAGTTTGAAAATGGAAACCAGCAGCCGTCCTTGTGGACTCTCTCCACCAGGGGACAAGGGTTTGAAGGCCCCAGGTGTGAACCCGGCTCTGCCACGGCTGTGGGGTGTGAGCTTCAGCTAGTCACTTCAACCCTGGGCCTCAGTTTCCCCTCCTCTTCCAAAATGCTGAGGTTGGGGCAAAGCCGCAGGGTGATTTCCTCATTCTCTGCCTTTTTGCAGGACCTGGAATTGAGATTACTCAACCTAGCAGTGGATAACAACGTCTGGTACTAGTTGACTAAAAAAACTTTTTTCTCCATATCCCACCAATACTGCTCCTGACATGGGGGAGGTACTTGGCAAATGCCCCCCCAAAAGCCTTGATTTATAGCTTGAGCTGAAAATAAGGTGGACTCGGTGTGGCTATCCCTAAGTACCACAGACGCACATGCACATGTGTACCCGCATCTGCTCGCGAACGGGTGCCAAGCTGGAATCAAGGTCATATCCCAGGGAGGGACCACTGCAGGAAGGAGAAAGCAGTTGTTCCCAGCAGAGGATGGGAAAAGAGACACCTGTGGTTGTTCGGTAGCCGCAAATGTACCACAACCCTCAAAATTTGACATATGTCACACCCCCAGAACCCTCATGCAGCCTGTGAAGGCACTGATTAGCCCACTTCACAGATGAGATGCTTGAGGCCCAGGGAGGTGAAACAACTCCAAGGGTTCCAGAAATCAAGGGTAGCCATTCCCAAATCCTAACCCCCCAACGGCCAACCTGCGTGCTGCCTGGGGACGTCCCCTTGCCTCTTCTGGCTTAGGTCCTCCTGAACTACTTTAAAAAGAGGCTGGCAAAGGTGACCTCTGAGAGGACTTCCATCTCCGGGAACCTTCCACGTACCCGGCTGAAGAGAGTGGTTGTCATGAGTACAGGCTCTGGAGCTCACCGCGAGGGTCACGATCCCTGTCTAACACTGTGGCTGCACAGCTCTGAGTAACTCACTCAGCTCTTCTGTGCCTCGATTTCCAGATCTCTTGAGTGGAGCTAATAGGGACACTTAACTCAGAAGGCTGTTCTGAGGAGTAAATGAGCCAACATGCGTGAAAGTCTTAGAATAAGGTCTGGCACCCAAGGAAGAGCTCAAATGATGTTACATTTTACAAGCTGTTCAACTCTGGGCCGGTGATTATGTTCTGTGAGCCTCAATTTCTTCATCTATATAGTGGGGATGATAACGTCCTCTTGTTCAGGAGATGGGATGAAGTCACCTTTTTGGACACATAGTAATTGCTCACTAAATGTTAGTGATCTCCGGTATTACCACTGCCAAAACATGCTCTTGAACTGTCACCAGGGGCAAGACAAATTTTCCTACAGCACAGAAAAGAAGTTTATTAGGGGGAATTACCCTGTGCCATTCAGCAGGCTCTTAATGAGATTGGTGTTATTCGAGGCTGATCCCCCTTATCAGCGACACTGTGAACTGCACAGATCATGACGCTTAATTTTTCTCTATGGAGTCAATCCTTTAATCCCGACTCAGCCTGGCTGGGATTCAGGCTGGCTTTGCACCGGATTGCCAGCGAGGTATTCTCTGCCAGCACTGGACCAGAACAAAGCAGCCCAAAGCTCTCCCTAGAAAACAAGTCGGGATGCTTGGGAGACACAGGGCCACCGGGCACAGCCTTGATTTGCATTTTAATGGCCTCCACCCAACTGCCTGAGGAATGGGGAAGGGCGGCCTCCCAGACTCTTCCCTAATTAGCCTCAGCTTCCCAAAGCTGGTTGGGGGTGGGGTGGGGGGGCAGGTGGAGGGTCTGGGTTTCAGAAGAGGAATACACAGACCCTGGACTGTGGGAGTCTCAGGTCCAAAAGGTATATACTGTTACTGATTCGCACAGGGTCAGGTCTGAAGGCCTTCAGCTGGCACTCAAGACCTTCCACGGCCAAGGACGGTTGATGGTAAAGGCAAACAGGAGACGTGAGGCACCCGAAGACTTCCAGGAAGGCAGCCGGAGACACAGGTTTGCATGCCCTTGTTTTTGAGATGGAGAAGGCTCAGAGAGGGGGACGAGTCTCCTGCCTGGGTCACGTGGCAAAAGGAGGCACACCAGAGCTTTTGGCTCACAGGTCCTAGCTGCCAATCCAGCTCTGTCTGCTTTTAGAGGAGTTCACCAGAAATAAATAGTAACTCCCCCCACCAGAGAGCATGTGAATGAGCGCCTGGGGGACAGCACACACCCAACGAAGAAGCGAAGAAATGAACGAATGCCAAAAAACGAGAGGTCTCACCAGAAGAACAGTCCCTAGCCGACATGAGAGTCCAGTCCTGTGTTCCTCTGCGCAAGTCAGGCCAGACCTGAGAGATTCTACGAAAGATGTGCAAACCCAAGAGAGGTGCAAACAACGGTAATAACTGTCAAAACAACAGCAAACTACCGTCACTGAAGCGGCACATGTCAGGCACTTTTCTCTCAGCGGTTCCAATGCCTCCCGAGGACTACCTGGGGCAGGGGCGGCAAGGACAGCTGGCTGCCTCCCTCAGGTTCATGTTTCCCTTTGCAGAGTGCCAGGCTATCCCTGGACAGTGGCTCTGGGCGTGCTCCCGCCTCTGGAATTTGAGCACGTATGACATGTGTCACTTGTGATCCAAAGTGGTAAAGGAGGAAGTGTTTCTCTCCCTGCCACCCAGTCCCAGAGAGAGGCTCTGAGGAGCCAGGGGAGGACAGAGCCATGCGAAGGAAGGAACTCTGCTTCGGTCCCAGAATCACTGTGTTCAAGGCCACCCCACCAGGCCACTTACATTAGGCTGTGATGTGACCCGAAGAGCAAGTGATTATGTTAAACCACTGAGCATCTCCTTAAGACAGGAAGTAGAACAGAAGTGAAGGCGCTACAGTGAAAAAACCCTACAACGGGAGGCTTGGCTTTGAAGGCAGGATGGTTTAGAGAAGGGGGCCAATCCCACGAACTTGGAAGTTGGCAGAAGAGCTGAAAAAACGTTACCTAGACAGCAAGTCACCAGCCTGCAGCCCCGCACCAGTGGTTCTCCATGTACTCCCTGGACACGCGGCCTGAGGACCTATCACAGGTGCTGAAACCAGCCCCCGCCTGGGACCTGCAGACCCCAAAATCAGGGTGGGGCCTGTCAATGTGCACCATCCCCGCCCCTCCAGGGGACCGGGGTGTGCTCCATCAGGACGGCGGCCGTCAGGTGTGGGAGTGTGACGGCGAATGCACCTCTCCTGCCTCTGCTCGCCCGAGATCTCAAACCATACCTTGACGTCTCTCTTGGTCAGCTCCTATCTGGCGTTAAGGCTCAGCTCAAGAACTACAGCCTCCGGGAAGCCTTCTTCAGCTCGTGCCCCTCTCTGTGCACTCACCTCCCAGGTACACACCTCCCCTGTGAGGCCCCGGGGCCCCCTGAGGGCAGGTCCCACGTCCTGTGGCCACTTCCACTTCCAGGAAAGGGGGCCTTCGGGCAGGCCATGAGGGAGGGGACTAACGGGGACAGCACCCGGGGGGAGGCGGCTGCCGGTTCCCTTACCTGCGTGGGACTGCATGTGCTCCAGCAGGTTGTTGTAGAACTGGAACTGGATCCCACAGGCGCCACAGGTGTAGGGCTCTGGGGCGGGAGGGGGAGAAACGAGGCCGTGTTAGGGGCAGAACCACCTAGGATGCCCTGGAAATGGGAACCCAGACACACACTGGGGCTCCGGGCCCCGCCTGCCCGCCCCCGTCACTGACTAGCGAGGGACGGGCTCGGGGGCAGAAGCAATGCCGAGGGGGACTTGCGGATAAACAGACCGTCTAATCCAACCAGGCAGACATTTATTGAGTGCTTACTGTGTGTCAGGCACTGTTCTGGGCCCTGGGGACGGGGAGGGGGCGACACTAACGGACCGAGTGCTCTCCGGGGGCAGAGACCATGTCTCGCGTGCTCCACAGCCCACCCTCTGCACAGACGTCGCCGTGAGCCAACAAACGAGTATATGAATGAATGAAAACAAGGCAAAGAACACAGAGGGCAGTAAAGGGGGCGGAAAATAAGCGAGAGCGAAAGGCGGAAAGTGGAGAAAGCCACAGAAGAGGCAAGAGCAAACAGGACAGGGTGAGGACGGGGAAGACAGAGCAGGCGGGCGGGAGGGACAACAGCACACGCAGGAATGGGACCACATAGGCGGGGGGGGGGGGGGGGGGGGGACCTGAGCTTCCACCTCTGTCCCCAGCACTCAAGTCAGCGCCTGACACAGGGAAAAGAGGGAGGAAGAGGAAAGAAGGGGGAAGAAGAAGAGTGACCAAGAGACGCACGGGGAGGCTGAGATGGGCTCGGAAGAGGTGTCCTGAGGCTGCCCCCTGGGTTCCTGCCAGGGCCGGGGTGGCAGAGGCAGGCTGCTCAGGGCTCCGCCCGCCCCCCCGTCCAAACTCCCCCTCCCCGCTGGGGCTGGGCCCTCCTCCTGCCTCTGCTGGCTGTCAGGTCTGCCCGAGGGCGGCCTAAGGGGCAGGTGCTCTAGGGAGGTCCGGAGTGTGCAGCTGGGTGCGGCTGGCTGAGATCATTCCCTGCCCTGCCTTGCCCTCTCCAGCCCCCCATGGGACCATCACTTACTCTGTAGGAGAGGGAAAGGATTGGAAATCAGGGGACTTGCAGTTTCTGCAAAAGAGAAACAGTTTAGCTAAGTCTCTTCCCGTCCCAGTGCTCTCAGATAACTGTCATCACTTCTGTTCTTAATAAGCAGTGAGCCACTGGGGCTCTCAGAGGAGGAGGAATATCTGAGAGCCAGGCTCACATTCGGGGCTGGTGCCGGGGCACCGGGCAGGGCAAGGTCAGCCAGGGCCATGCCTCGAGGACGCCCTCAACTCCCAGAAAGTGAGCCCACAGCGCGCGAATGAGAAAATGTCCGTATGTGGCTGCTGCAGGACAGGGAGCTGGGAGCTGCTTCTAGATCCTGGCACTGGACACCCGAGCAGCCGCAGGGAGGGCTGTGCTGTGCCTTGAAGGGTTCTGCTTGCTGGAACTTTCCCCTGCTTCCTGGTGTTGTCAGGTGAGCCTCAAACGCAGAGGGCAGCAGGGGAGGGCCAGCGGGACTAGGCCTGGGATCCCAGCACCACCCCTCGCACACTGGGAACCTGGGCCAATGATCAACCTCTCCTGAGCCTCAGTTTCCTCATCCAGAAAATGGGGATCACAATTACACTGACCCTCCTCCCCCAACACCCAGGGCTGTGGTAAGGATGGAAACAGATAAGACACATACAGCTCTGAACACACGCCAGGCACGTAGTAAGCGCTCAATAAATGCTGGCTGCCGGCGGCAGCGATTCACCCTTCAGTCCCCCGCCCCAGTTCTGAGAGACTGTTCTGGAAGACGGAGAGGCAGGGGGTGCAGCCTGACTGCGGAGGAAAGGCTCCCTGGGAGGTGGCGGCTCCAGTCCTGGCTCTACCTCTTCCTGAGTGGCCTGGGGCAAGTCACTCCGTCACTTCTGGGCTCACCTTTTGGAGACTGGAGGCCATGTCCCAAAAGGGTGAGCAGCTCTCCAGGGTTTAGGGGATCACGGTAATCTTCTCGGGCTCCCACAGCACACCCCCCTCCTTCTCCTCGGGGCACCCCACGTACCACCTGGTTCACTGAAGACCACCGCCACCACCCCACCCTACCACGTGAGCGCGGAATCTCTGTGGGGCACTGACCGTCCGCCACCACAGGGACGTGTGAGCGACTGATTCCACCTTTACAGCGGAGGAGAAATTAAGAGGCTGGCCCGAGTCACCAGCTCGCAGGTGGTGCAGCTGGGGTTCACACTTGGACTACGGTCAAAGCTGGAGCTCACTGAACTGTGCAGAAGCCTCCGTGTTCTTCTGGGCTCCTGGCTGTTTCATAAAGGCCCGGACTGACAGTCACCTGGGCCTCGGCAGTGACAGACCAACACCTATTCTGGTGAATTCAACTTCAGCTGTGCAAGAAAGCAAGGAGGTACCCTGCCTTAACGTAACCAAAGGATCAGAATTCTTTTCTCATCTTGCCCTGGTTGTCACTGTGCAGGCCGGCTTGCTGCGCCTTTTTTTGGACAGGGGCTGCTCGTGACCACCCATGGCTCTAGCTAGGCTTCCTGTGGGTCCACTGGGGGAGCCTTTGGCTGCTCTGCTTTAAGGTACTTCGGGGAAGCCACCAGGGGGCGCCAAAACACCACCGGGAACCTCAGACAAACCTCCTCGGGCAGGTTGGAGCCTGAGGGGTACCTCTGGAGGGCCTCTGGTCTAAAATGGGGCCAGAACTCAAGAGTCTCTGGCTCTCAGGCTATAGTTCTAACTGCACCCCCGTTGCCGCTCCTGGAAAGACCACGTTCACCCTAAAAACACAGCAACAGCGGTCTTACTCCTCCGGGGCCATTGGAGCCAAGGCTGTAGTCTCTGGGGTTAGAGGGAGGAGGGAGAGACAAAGAGCCACAGACCCCTGAGATGCTCCTGAGGCCCAGAGGGAGGCCCCTGGAAGAAAAGGCCCTTCCCACTTCTGCCTCACCCTGACCCCCTTCTGATTCCCCGCCCCCAATCTCCTCCCAAGAACGCCAGCACGGACCATGAGGAGCCCAGCCCAGAACACCGCCGCCACCGTGGGCAGGAGGGTTGGGCGCCACAGGGCGCGACAGCCGTCACAGGGCACACTCACCGCTGGAGTTTTGGGAACTGCTATTTGTCTCTTCGAAGTGGTTTTGTGCTTTGCCTTCTACTCTCCGACTGAAAGCGCTTTCTGCTGGGTAGGGACAGGAGAGAGCGAGAGAAAGCAGCGGTGACTGGTTAGTGCTACGAGGGCCAAAGGGAAGGGCGTGACAGGGGACGTAGAGGCCAGGGTACCTCGGAACCGCCCTGGCATGAGGGCTGGCAGAGCCCAGGGCTTTATGCTGGGAACCTGCACGCTGAGGGGCCCCAGGAGCCCAAACCAGACCCCAGCTCCTCAGGCTCACCCGAGTCGCCTGATCCCTCGTCAGGGCCCCAAGAGACGCCCCCCACACTACCCAGAGGGGGCAGAGGGCCAGGCACGGGGGCGTGCGTGCGTGACCCGTCCGAGTGCGCATGGATGAAATCCAGCTGAGCGGGCACATGGCAGGTGAGCCTGGGTCTCCCACCTTTGGCTCCTTAGGAGCCGCTCTGGTGACACTGAGTAACTTGGACCTGCCACCCACCACTCGTTCTGCCAGGTTCTGCTGCCTCAGGCTCCACACACGGGCAGGCAGTGTGACAGACGGTGTCCTGGTGGAGGCCCTGGCAGAGGAGGAGGGCCAGATGGCCGACCCCAGCTCCCCAAGCCAGGCGGAGGGCATCCTTAGAGAGGAGGTGTGTCGGGCAGAGTGGGGGCAGCCCCACACCCCGGGAGCCCAAAGACAGGTGAGGCCTGGTCAGAGTTCATCCCGGGGAAGGGACTGGCTCCTCCAGTGATTCCCGGGGCACCTCTGTGTACAGGTGGCGCCTTTCCGGTGCTGCCTGGACACCCTGGGGTGAAGACACGGGGTCCAACCAGGAGGACACACACCAGAGTCTAGTCCCCAGCCCCACCCCTGAGACAGAGTATCTGAGCCAGAAGGTAGCTCTGCTTTTCCCAGTTGCTCTTGGCACTAGGGCTGCTGGACGTTCCAGGAGATAAAGGCTCCTGAGAGCAAGTCAAGTTGGGAAGAGCAGCTGACCCGGTCCTTAAGGGGAAACAACAGAGGCTCTGAGAAAGCTCCACCAGAAAGAGACCCATTTAGCTTTGTTTGACCCAACCTTCCCAAATACATTTAGCCACTGAAGCCCATTAAAAAAAATAGCAGGTTTCCTAGAATCCCTCAAAAATGGCGATCCCCGGAACCCACTTTGGGAAATGCCAGTCACCCAGACCACCCTATGTCAGAAGGGCAAGTGCCCAGACCCTGGGGTCCAGGGTTCCCGAAGATGATGGGGTAATGGGGAAAGAAGCCACAGGTGGCTCCTACAGGCTCTGTCTCCTGAGCCCAACGATACTTCCTGAGATGGCCTCCCTTTCTGCGGAGGCTATCGGTAACATCACAAGGGAGACCCACTCTTCAGAAGGTATCTGTAAAATGCCTGGGCTGACAGCTCCCCAGCAGCCCACCTCAAGGTACCATCTGTACGTCGGCAAAGACCCTTAAGTCTTTGTCTAGCGGAGCGGGGTGGGGGGACTCTCATTTACTGAGCACCTGCTACGCACCAGGCATGGTCCGCACACCTTACGCCTGTGGTCTCCCACAGCCCTCCCGACAGCCCTATGAGGTTCACATTGTCATTCCCACGCTATAGATGAAAAGACAGGGAGGTGAGGCCATCCAGTTCCGGGGCTGGGTGTGCTCCTCACTTCTCCGATGGCAGAATAAGGAGAGTTCGTTCCTGAGGCAGATGCATCGTTCTCTTTAAAAAGATCTGGGGGAGAGGAAGTGATTCCTTTCTTCACCTTCACCCTTATGCATTCAATGGCTACCCATCTGTGGAGGAATTTCACGCAGCCTCACCAAGGTTACACACTCCTACAATTAGTCCCCTTTACCGCTCAGCCCATACTGCAGATGCAAATTTTGACCAGCGATCCCTGCATCGGCACCTCTGGTCTGGAAACCAGAGGGTGGCACTGTGGGTCAAGTCCCACGCACAGGCACGCACGTACACACAGAGCACGGCCTTCTACCATGGTTAAGGGCGAGGACAACTTCCAGCTCGGACATGCAGATTCCTGTTCACAACCTGACCTCCTCTGCTCTGTGACCTCCACCGCAACTCTCCCAGGTCACACGAAGGCAGCCAGAGGCACATGCCATAGCTTGCTGGACACTTACTCTGAGGCGCTGAGGTCTGAGAGCCGACATAGACCACGCGGCCCTTGCAGGCAATTTTCTGCAGAAACCGTAGGTGTAAAAACTCCCAGCCACAAGGTCAAGAGCAAAAGCAAGATCTACCTGAAAGCCAGGATCCCATTATTGAGTTGAGCCAATACTTATCATCAATGAGACCACGATGGCCAGTCTGTTTCTAACCAATTTATGACTACTGTTGCAAAAAATACAATGCCTATTGGCTTTTCTCAGCACTGTACCTGGAAAACCATTACCTTCAAGGTTGACTGACTGCTTACTCCTCTTTTGGAAGACCCTAGGCACAATAAGCCTATTTGCAAACGTTTTTAAGAACCAAATCTTTGCCCAAAACTAGCCTCCTGAATCAAAGAGTAAAGGCAAAGGACAACCACTTGGCTATTTCGCTCATCCAAGCTACTGGTTCGCGTCACAAAGTCCTGTTCGGTCGCTTGTGTATTTAACTGATGGCTTTGGTCCTCTCGAGGGCAATGAAAGGCCCATAGGCCCAGAAGGACCACATCATCATTCTATCCTACACCCCACACATCCTGGCAGTCAGTCCAAGGCTCATTCCACCCAGATACGAATCAGGAGTCCTGACAGCCACTACTCAGCATCCAGTGTGTCTTAATCCATTTTCCCGGGAGCAGTGGCTGCTGTGTACCTTCACTGCCTGTCCACCTTCTGGAGCCAGAGCCCCTCTCTGCGTGGACTCAAGAAAACACTGGAGCTGGCATCCACTGGTTTCCTGCCAGGCTATGGCCCAGGGAGGGGCTTCCCAGGTAGTACCAGGCAGGGGGAGGCTAAGAGAACAGAGCTTCTGGTCAACCACTCTGCTTCAAGGAGAGCAGCTCTTCCTAGAAATGAGTTTTTTAGATTGGGTTTTTCAGAAAGTTGGGGGATGCAAATTCATGCCAGGAGGGTCCAGGCAGGCAATGTAGATGGATGAACCGGGCTGAATGCAAGACAGACAACAGTGTGATCACAATGAGGAATGACACCTGCCACGCGGCCACTGTGTTGGGGAGGCAGGAGGGAGTGGTAAGGACTGCGGGATACTGGACAGCTCTATTCAAGGGGGCCACTGTGGCTCCGCCCAAAGCCAACTGTTGCCCTCTAGGGGAGTGGGTCCAGACCTTCTGGAGGTAGAGCCCCTTTCTGCATGGACTCAAAAACACTGGAGATGGCATCCACTGACCTTCCAATGTCAGCTAGAAATCAACCGCCTTATGTAAAATCTCCTAATGCTCAAATGTTGGCAATTAAAAAACAATTTAACACCTTGGGCCATGACTTTGGGAAAAATATTCTCCTACTCATAAAAAAAAAAAAAAAAAAAAAAAAAGCTTGCAAACCATCATATACAAACCCTCTGATTTAGGGTAAAAAAAACCTAGCCTCAGAGAGGCTAGGTGGCTCACCAGGGTGAGAGCCAGCCAGAGGCACAGCTGGAACCCAGATCTGTCCCAGAGAGCCACGGGACCGCCACTCGCTCTTGCAAGGGAACAGTGACCTCGGGCACAGCTGTGGCAGGTGGAGAGAAGGGCAGGGAGTGGAGGAAGTGTGAAGGTAACATAGGCCATTGGTACCTGCAGTTGCCTTGCTTGCCGGAGATCCCGAATTTGGAGTGCGGAACGTCTGGGTTTGGGTGGCTGGAGGGGTGCGGTGTAAGAGGGTGGCGCATCGGACCACGGAGGCCGGAGCTTTTTTCCCCGACTGGTTCGTCTGGGTCTTCGCTGCCACGAAGCGTGGAGATGGGGAGACCTCCGGATGTGAACACTCAGAGCCTGTGTCTGGATCGTCCGGTGGCTCCCACCCAGGGGCGGTACCTGAGAGGGTCATGCTCTCAGTCCCCGTGGGCCCTCGGAGCTGGCTGAGTGAGTGGCCTCTTGGGCCACAGAACCCCACGTTCAAGGTTCAAAACCTCTTCTTCGTCCATAGGGTAGAGGACGTCACTTCTACTCAAAAGCCTAAGAAAGTCCAAGATTCTAGAACCTTCCCCAGCTTCTCCTAGAGGGAAGCCTGATCACCAGCTAACACTCAGAATTTCCCAGAGGCCACTGACCAGCTCAATGGGAAGTTCACCCATAACCCTTGATTCACCCAAGGCTCTCAGCGTCTATGAACGCAGCCTATGACCTGCGCTTGGGGGAACGTGAATTAGTCAACCGGGCACGAGAGCATTTTCTAGAACGTTGGCTCCTAAGCCAAGGCAGCCTGGCTCAGAAGTAATGACAGAAAGCGAACAGGCAGGGACATGCTGGAGTTGACTAGTGGTGGGAGGCGAAAGCAGAGGGGCTCAATGTCGCCTCAGGGTTTTAGGGGAAGAGGCCCCTGGCCCCCTGGGCACTGTGGTGGTGCCCCCTGGGCACTGACGGTATTGTTGCCTTGGGGACACCGCTTAAGTGTACCCTGTCACTTTAATTCAAGTAAGTGCAGCAGTTCCCTGGTGGTGTTTTGGGAAGTCTGGGTCACCATTTCCCAGAACCCCTGCCTCCCTCACCTGAATTCTCTGCAGGAGCTGGAGTCACTGAGAACCGGGGGCTGACCCCTCGGTGGCCTCCACGACTGCCCTGGCCGTCCTGGGCGGGCAATGGTCTGCCTCCTTCGCACTGCCCGGGGCCATAAACTACCAGGTGGCCAAGCCCTGAACCTGGCCACACCCCCACATTTAAAACAGACAGGAACGGGGGCGGGGGTCTGCTCACTCAACTGCAACTCTTCCTCCGAAGGTGAAAAGGGGACCAGGCAGCATGGGAAGGGACTGCTTTGGTGCTGGCCAGGGGGCTCATAGATCTCACAGGAACTGGTACACACAACATCCCAGCCACAGCAGAGCTGCCCAAGAAGGCCGCTGTCACCGCCCCCCTGCATCTGGGGGTGCAGGAGGGGCTTCATTATACCCCTGCCCGCAGGACAGTATCCATCCATCCTGGGCTTCAGCCACTCCACCCACTGCTTTCAGAGCCAAAATATAAAAAGGCACTTCCTGGGCCTCCACCGTCGGCCATTCCTGGCACAGATGAGGAAGCCCAGGCCCAGAGAAGCAGGAAGCAGGACTTTACCCAAGGTCACAAGGGAAGCCAGTCTTCGGTGCTTCATTCACCACCCTGAGACACTGAGACGAGCTCAGAGGATGGAGGCTGCCCCCTTGGAGGGTCACCTCCTCCTTCATTCAGTGGTGGCCACATGCCAGGAGCTGGGGGACCCTCCAGTCACAGCCCCCTAAAGCAGGCCCTCACCCGCCCGTCCTAGGAGGAGTCCCCAAGGCCGCAGCCCGCAGAGGACACAGGTCTGTCCACTCTCTGCACTCCCATTCTCCAGAGTCTGACTTCCTTAATCCCAAACTACAGAGGTCTGGGTAGGGAACGACACTTCCTTAAGTTTCCTTCTTCTCTCGCTCCCTTTTGGAGTCAAGGACCTTAGAGGTCCCGGAGTCCAATCAAAAGAGCGGCTCATCTCACGATTCCCAAACAACCTACACATCAGACTCCATGGCATGGTCCAGAGTCGTATCTCTGAGTTCCCTACTATCTCCCTGAAGCAGTTTGGGGACTAAGTATGGAGCAAAGTGAAGCCCCCTCTGGATCCCAGGTCCCTCACCTTTGGCCTCTGAGTTCTTGAGACTCTTTACTTGCCCTCTCTTGACCTTTGTACCCCACCTGTTCCCCTTATGTTCACCAATAAAAGTGAGACACCCACCTCTGTGCGACCAGCCTCACAGGGATTTTGTGAGGATCCAAGAACACACAAAATCACAGAAGTACCTTGAATGGTAAATGGCTCTTCAAATGTGAATAGCTGTTACTCGCATTTTTTAGGAATAAGGAAACCGAGACCCAGAATGTTTAATAAGTTTACAGTGGCATAGGAAGTCCATGCCAGGATGGGACAGGAGCTCATGTTTGCCAGCTACTTAAGGAGGCCTCTGCACAAGGCCGTGTGGTCCCCTTTGGCCTCAACCCACACATGCTGGGAACCTGGACACAAGGAACAGAGAATTTCTGAGCAATACACTTGCTTTCTTTCTTAGGCCCCAGACTGTACCCTGAAGGACTGTTTCTAGGAGACCCTCTGATCAGACCTTTCCATGGTCTACAATTCCTGATGTCAAAATCCTGGCCATTTGTGTGAGAGACCCCTCGTTCCCTGTGGCAGGGAGCTCAGGGACACCCACGAAGCACATGATATAATAAATCTTCAGGCTTGGGACCTGCTCATCTCTTGTTTTCCCATTCTAGGACACCCTCTGTGTCTTCCAAGCCTCATGGCCTTTGCACATGCTATTTCCTCTGCCTGGAATGATCTTCCCTCCAATTTTTGCCTGGGTAACTAGTGCTGGTCCTGCATATTTCCACATGAGCATCACTTCCTCTCATAACTGCCCCTGACACCTCACCTGGTCATTTTCAGTCCCTTGTCCACTTCCCTTCTAAGAACTGATCACCACCTATGATAATGACACATGCTGTGGTCTTTTGGTTGGGGTCTCTTTCCCCATTAGCCTGAATGCTCTGTGAGGACAGAGTCTGACAGTTAGGCCCAACCATGTACTCAGGACCAGGCACATTCCCTGATATACAGGAAGTACTCAAGAGGTATCATGGAATCAGAGAACCAATGCCTCAATGTCCAGAAAAGCAAAACTCAGAACCACACTTAAACAGACCACAACAAAGATGGGATGCCCAGGAGGGGACATGAGAAGCTACCTCATGTGTTACCCTCTGGTTGGCCACAGGGGTCTCTCTAAGGCAAAGGGGCACACGGAGCTCAGAGAGGTATAGGCACCACTCCAGGGTCACACAGCAGGTACGGACCAAGCAGGATGAACTTCCCAGACTCCTAATTCATTTCACTCAGCAGTTTGCTCCATCTGTTGACCTTCTCACATGGGATGTTATCAGGCTGGAATTCCTACCTGAGCCCTCACTGGGAAAAGAACAAAGAGCTTCAGACAGACTGGCTGACTGCCCTTATGAAGAACACACATGAGATGTTTATATATAGGAGATATTTAAAAATAACAGCACGGTGGTCTCCCCTTTCTGTAAAATGAAAAATTCAATGGGAACAAAAAGATTCAGAGAATGTAAGGATTCGAGAAAAGTAACCACATAGACCAGGTGGTCTCCCTGAAACCTTCACCAGGCAGAGGAGGGTGAAGATGCATTTGAGGCAAATGGGAAGAGCATGCTCAACGGCCGGAGGCGGGAATGAATGGACGATGTGGTGCAAAAGGAGTCTAGGTTGGAAACGCTTTCTCAGGGATTTCCGTCTTCGAGACAGAACCAGAGAACTTACACTTCCGGCCATGATGGACTACCTGGTGTAGGGCTAGTTGTCCTCCTTCAACTATAAAGCTGGACAAAATACATAAAACAACAGTTTTCAGACGCTGAACAGGAGGCAGTGCAGGGTCGTGATTTACGACAGAAGACCTGATGTGAGATCACTCCAGTCTCTGCCTGGAGACCTTCTGGACCACAGCACAGGGGTGGAGCCCAAAGAAGGCACTGCAGTCTGGGTGAACAGAGGAGACAGTGATCAGGGTTCAGGGATTCTGACAATGGCTGGAATTGGCAGGACAGAATAACAAAAAGGGATGAATTAAAAAAAAAAAAGACCTCCAGAAATATGCAGAGGGGCCTCTTAAAGCATCTGATGGGTGCCAAACTGATTTGTACAGAATGAACCTCTGCACAGCCTGGAAGGTAACAGTTCCTAGGGGGGGAGTGAGCCGAGAACAGATTCAGAAGTCTCACGAGAGTAGGAGATGTCTGAGTTCCCACCTGCCAAAGCAGACAGACCTTGCTGAACACCTCAAGCATTTAGTTGAAACCCAGAAAGGTCAGGCCTTAGGATTACTCTAACCCTAGAATAAGAACACTCTAGACCCACCCTAACAGTTTACACACAAGCCTTTGAAGTATGAAGCTGATCTGTAAGTAAATTAACTGCCTGCCAGAACAAAATTTAACACCTTTCAAAGAAAGATAACAAAATCCAGATGCTCAACAAATATCACAATCTGCAGCACAGAATAAAAAATTACTTGTGAGGCAAAGCAGGAAAATATGACTAAATACTGAAGAGAAAAATACCAATCAACAGAAACATACAGAAATGACAGGAATGATGGAATTTGTGGACAAGGACCTTTCAACAGCTTTCATAAATATGCTCAAAGATTTAAAGGATAATATGAACATAATGAGAAAAGACATGATATAAAAAGGAACCAAATGGAAATAACAGAGATGAAAACTAGGATAGCTGAAATGATAAATTCACTTGATGCTTTTCTAATAAAACAGACTGCACACTAGAGAAGAAAAGATCAGTGAACTTGAAGACAGGATACTAGAAACTATCCAAATTGAAGCTCGAAGGGAAAACAGGGATGATAAGCTGAACAGACCTTCATCACCAGTTTAACATATATGTAAACAAAATCTCAACAACAGAGGAAAGAGAGATTGAGTAATAAGAATATTTGCAGAGGGGCACCTGGGTGGCTCAGCAGTTGAGTGTCCGATTTAATTTAGGCTCAGGTCATGATTCCAGGATCATGGGCTCGATCAAGCCCTTGTGTCAAGCTCCACACTCAGTGTGGAGCCTGCTTAGCATTCTCTTTCTCTCTCCTTCTGTCCCTTTCTCTGACTCATGCTCAGTGTCTCTCTAAAATAAAAATTTAAGAAAATATATTTGAAGAAATAATGGCTGAAATTTTCCAAATTTGATGAAAAATATAAACCCACTGATTCAAAAAATTCAGTGAACCCCAAACAGGATAAACACAAAGAAAACTACACGCCATAATCAAACTGATAAAAAAAAACAACAACCAGTAATATGTAGATATATTTAAAAGCACCCAGACAGGGGCGCCTGGGCAGATCAGTCGGTTGAGCGTCCGGCTTCAGCTCAGGTCACGATCTCGCGGTCTGTGAGTTCGAGCTCCGCGTCGGGCTCTGGGCTGATGGCTCAGAGCCTGGAGCCTGCTTCCCATTCTGTGTCTCCCTCTCTCTCTGCCCCTCCCCTGTTCATGCTCTGTCTCTGTCTCAAAAATAAATAAACGTTAAAAAAAAAAAATAAAAGCACCCAGACAAAAAGACACATTAAATATAGAATCACAATCAGAATGATCTCTGACTTCTCACCAGAAACATAAACCAGAAGATAAAAGAGTGACACTTTTAAAGTGCTGGAAAAAAAAAAAAATCTCAACCTAGAATTTCATATCCAGAGAAAACATCCATCGAAAGAAACAGGTAAAATAAAAACATCTTCAAGTAAGAGAATCTTTCCCCAACAGACCTACAATAGAAAAAATGTTAAAGGAAGTTCTTCAGGGAATAAGGGAAAATGATTATAGATGGAATTCAGATTTATTATACAAAGAAAGGAAAAGCACAGGAAATGGTAAATATGTTAGAAAATATAAAAGGCATTTTCTAGTTTCTTAATTAACAAATAATAGACTGTTTAAAGCAAAAAAAATTATTGGGCTTATAACTTATGTAGACATAGATGTATGGTAAGAACATAAAGGACAGGAGAGTAGTAAATAGAAGTACACTGCTATAAGGTTCTTACGTTACGTGTGATGTTATGAATTAAATTTATGATAGATTGTAATACATTAAAGATGTATATTATAAACCACAGAGGAACCACTAAAGAAAAAGGGGGTACAGCCAGAAAGCTAACAAAGGAAATTTTTTTGGAAGTTCTTGATTAATATTAAAGAAGGCAAGAAAAGAAGAAAAAATGAACAATAAGAAGAGATGGGACAACTAGAAAAAAATATAAGGCAAAATATACAAAGTATAAAAAATATGAACTACAAAATACAAAAATCCAACCATATCCATATATAATATTAAATGTAAATGGATTAAACACTTCATTTAAAAGGCAGGGATTGTCAGACTAGAGAAAAGAGTGAGAACCAATTATACGTACATACTTCAAATAGAAAGACACAGAAACATTAAAACAAAAAGATCGAAAGAAATACACCATGCAAACACTAATTCTAAGCAAGCTGCAGCAGCTATATCAATATCAGATAAAGTAGATTTCAGGACAACAGGTACTACCTGTTAAAGAAATTAAGAAATAAATAAAGGTACTGAACAATTTTTAAAGGGTCGTCAAAACATAATGGTCCCAAGTGTGTGCACCTAAAAGCAAGGTTTCAAAACACATGAAACAAAAACTGACAGAACTAAAGGGAGACACAGCATATCCGCAATTACAGTTGCAGATTTTAATGTCTCTCAGTACTAGATAGAACGAGTGTATTTTTTTTTCTAAAGCCTGAAAAGGTGTAGAGATTTGATTATTAACCGGCTTAACCTAAGTGACACTACACTCAGGGAATATTCTTCCCAACTCATTCTAAGAGGCCAGTTTTACCTTGACACCCAGCTGAGACCAGGACATTACAAAAAAGAAATGTACACTACTGGTTGAAATGTAAATGGCATAACCACTTTGAAAAACAGTTGGCTTCTTTCTTAAAAGTTAAATACACATGTATCATATGATCCAGCTATTCCACTCCTAAGTATTTATTCAAGATTAATGAACGCATTTGTCCATACAAGGACATGTACACCAATGTTGAGAAGCTTTATTTGTATTAGCTCTAAACTAAAAATAACCCAAATGTCCATCCATAAGTGAATAAAGGAAACTGTGGTATCTATATCTATCCAATGGAAAGCTACTACTCATCAACTAAAGGGAATGAACTACTGATAACATGTAACCATGGATGAATCTTAAAACAATCCATGGTGAGTGAGAGAAGCCAGACCCTCCCCCCACACATAAAAAGGGTACATACTCTAAGATGCCACATATGCAATGTGCTAGAAAATGCAAATTAATCTATAGTAACAGAAAGAAAATCAGTGTTTGCCTGGGGATGGGCAAGTGGTGAGTAATGGATTATACAAAAGCACAAAAAACCTTTAGGGGTGATGATATGCTCATTATCTTAACGGCAGTGATGGTTTTGTGAGTGCATACATAGGTCAAAACTTATCAAACTGTACACTTTAAATACAGGCACTTTAGGGGTGCCTGGTTGGCTCAGTCGGTTGAGCGTCTGACTTCAGCTCAGGTCATGGTCTCTCAGTTCGTGGGTTCAAGCCCCGTGTTGGGCTCTGTGCTAACAAACAACTCAGAGCCTGGATCCTCCTTCAGATTCTGTATCTCTCTCTTCCCCTCCCCTGCTCATGCTCTGCCTCTGTCTCTCAAAAATAAAGGTTAAAAAAAATTAAATACAGGCACTGTATTGTGTAACAATATGCCTCAATATTGTTTAAAAAAACTTCACCAGAAGAATTTTATTTTCTTGATTATGATGATGAGCATCATCAAACCACTGATTGAACATGGGGCTCTGCTAATTCTAGGATTGTAGCTCCCTATCCTTGAGAAATCAGTTGTGGGAGTGATATTAAAAACCAGGTGAAATCCTAGAGAGTTTTAGATAGGAGTGATCAGAAAATATGTTCTTGAGATCAAATAACTCTACAAACTACCCCAGGTCTTAAAATAATTCAGATGCCTTTCCAAGAAAAATAAGTTTCAAAGAAGAAAATCACTCTCCAAACAAAGAGGAAACATTCCAACATTTTAAGTTTCTTCAGTTCGTTTCAGAGTTGGACTTTGATACTCTTAATGTGTTTTAATAAAGTATAGGCATGTGACTTATTTAAGAACAATGACAATATATCAATCCATGTAATATACATTATCAGAATAAAAGTTGAGAATCATAGAATCATCTCAACAGGTACAGAAAAAAACATAAAACACCTACTTATGACAGAAGAGTTCAGTAAACTAGGAATAAGAGGTAACTTCAACTAATAAAGGGCATTTATAAAAACCTACTTCAGCTAATATAATACTTAATAATGAAAATGATCATCCTTAATGATGAAAAACTGAACCTTATGATTATGAAAAAGGCAGAAATACTCACTGAAGTTTTATACTCAACATTGCACTGGAAGATCCTAACCAGTATAGTGAAACAACAAAAAAATACAGACTGGAAAGAAGCAAAGTTATTTATTAGTAAATGACATCAGTATGTATACAGAAAATCCTAAGAAACTCGTAAAAATGTTATTAGAACTAGTAAGTGAATTTAGTAAAACCACAAGATACAAATTCAATATACAAAAATTATGTCTTTATGTAATAGCAATAAATAATTAGAAAACTTAAAATCATAATAGTGTCAAAAAACATGAAGTACTTAGAGATAATTTCATGAAATATGTACAAGATCTCTACTCTGAAAAATACAAACTATTGCTGAGAGAAAAAGACCTAAATACATGGAGAGATATACCATATTCATGGATTGGAATTGCCAATATTATGATGATGTCTATTCTCTCTAAACTGGTCTGTAGATTCAGAGTAATCCTAAACAGAATCCCAGCTGGATTTTTTGGTCGAAATTGGGAATCAGAAACTCCCCTAACATTTATATGGAAGAGCAAAGTTCCTAGAATTGACAAATATTCTTTAAAAAGAGCAAAGTCGAAAAACAGAGAGTACCTGAATTTAAGGCTATAAAACTCCAGTAAATGAGACCATATTGGCATAAACATAGATAAATAAATCGACAGAACAGAAATAAACTCATACATATTTATGCATTCAACTGATTGCCAATTCAATGCAATGCAATGGGGGAAAGGACAATCCTTTTAACACATGATGGAACCACCAGGTATCTGTATGGGATAAAATTAATCTCAACTCCTACCTCTCACCATTCACAAAAGTTAACTTGAAAAGATCACAGACCTAAATGCAAAGGCTAAAATTTTAAAGTTTCCAAAAGATAAATAAGGAGAATATCCTCACAATCTTGAGGTAGTTAAGATATTCTGGGTAGGACCCAGAAAGCACTAGCCATAGAAAAAATTGGTAAATTAGACTTTATAAAAATTAAAAACCACTCATCGAAAGATACTGTACGAAAATCAAAAGGCATGTTGAAGACTGCAAGAAAATATTCATAGTACATATACCTGATACAAGACCTGGCTCTACAATGTATAAAGAACTCTTACAATTTAAAAAAAAAATTTTATTATTATTTTTTGAGAGAGACAGAGAGAGAGAGAGACAGAGAGAGAGCAAGCTGGGAAGGGGCAGAGAGAGAGGAAGACACAGAATCTAAAGCAGGCTCCAGGCTCTGAGCTCTCAGGACAGAGCCCAACGGGGGGCTCGAACTCATAGACCGCGAGATCACAATCTGAGCTGTAGTCAGCCGCCCAACTGACTGAGCCACCCAGGTGCCCCAAGAACCCTTACAATTTAATAATACAAACAACCCAACCACAAAATGGGCAAAAGACTTTAGACAATCTCCAGAGTAAAATACACACATGCCCAATATGCAGAAGAAAGCATGCTTAACATCATTGGTCATCAAAGAAATACAAATTTAACACCACAATGACCAGTAAGCACTCACCAGAACAGCTAGAATTAAACAGCCCATCGCCTACAAACTCTGGCAAGAATGTGGAGGAAGTGGAACTCCCCTATGTGGCTGGTGGGAGTGTAAGATGCTACAGCCATTTTGGAAAATGGTGTGTAAGTTCTTAAAGAGTTAAACACACTCTCCCCTATGACCTAGCAATTTTACTCCTTGGTATTTTACCCATGAAAAATAAACACGTATGTCCCCAAAAAGCCTCCTACAAACACTTTCATAGCAGGTTCAGTCATAAGAGCCTAAAATGGGAAACAACTGAAATGAACAAGCAAATGGCTAAACAGGGGTATTTTCATACAATGGAATACTGCTCAGCAGTAAAAAAAGAAAGAATAACTGATACATACGACGTGTATGTGTCTTACAGACATTATGCTAAGTGAAAGCAGCCAGGCGCCAAAGAGTATCATCAGATGAATCCATTTGTAAGGACTTCCTCTGCAGTGAGCACAGATCCTTCTGGATACTCTCACCAGACCCAGGGTCCTCAAGCCCTAGCCCTGGGTACCACCTGATGAAGCCATCCAGTTCAGCCCCTAATTCTACACAGAACCCATCGACACCCAAATCTCTAGATCCAAAGCCCACTGGAGGGGCTGTTTCAACCTCAGCAAACTAATCCTCTGTTGGATCTAGCCTAAATCTCTCATATCCTCCTAGCCCACATATCTGGGGATCTAAGGATGGAGCCCCCTCTGACATCCAGGAGGGAAGCTGGGAAGTCAATCCGTGGTATCAGGGGAGTGGAAGGCTGGGATGTCCCAACGGAAGGGCCCTTAGAACTCTTTTCCTCCCAGGCCAAGGGAGAAGGGAGAGATTGAGGGCCAGAAACAGGACGGGGCCCGCCCAAGGTCACGCAACCCTGCAACCCAGCTGATTAAACCCAGGGCTTCTGAGTCTTGACTTAGCATCCCTTCCCCCTTTTTACCTTTTCCACCACCGAGGGCAAAAACGGAACTGTCCTGTCTCGTTGGCCATCGCCTAGCCTGGGTTAGGCCATGCGTTGGTTCAGACTGAAGCTGTATCACGGGTCACTGGCTCCGGAGTGGGGGTCTCAGGAACCACAGGATTGAGAGGTGGTTAGGGGTGGGGCCACTGGAGGACTTGGATGAATGATGCCCACCTTGAGTCTACCGAGGGAGACTCAGGCTTTCCTGGCTGAAGGGTGGGGCTTTCCCAGCTAATCCAGCTACTGCGGTAAGGTGGCCCGGGTCAGGCCTGGACACCTGGAGGCTGCCCCAGGCCAAGCCCACCTGTACATCCACCCTGCCCTGGCAAAGCCTCAGCCTGTGGCTGGCCCGCCCCTCCCTCCAACTCCCCCAGGCCCCAACCAGAGAAGGTACTCACTGATGGGGGCGTGTAAGGCCACGTGCTCCTGGTAGGGCGTGTAGTACTTGTACTGCTTTCCGCAGAATTCACAGGTGTAATTGCCAGTTTCTGTCCAAGGAGAGGCAAGTGTGGGAATGGGCACGTGACCCCCAGCAAGCAGCAGCAGCATGCTCCCTCCCCTCCGGCTCCCCTCATCCTGGGACCAGCTATAACCCTGAGCCCACTGGAGTCAGCCTGCCTGGGTTCAGCTCCCAGCTCCTCCTCCATGTCCAGCCGTGTGACCTTGGGCAAATCTCTTAACCTCTCTGTGCCTCAGTTTTCCTATCTATAAAACGGGGGTAATAATCGGACCACCTTGTAGGATTGCTGTGAGGATTAAATTTATATGTCAAGTGCTTAGAACAGTACCTGGCACACGCCGTTTCTCCGTCCACACTCCCCCCACCAGACCCTGGTGCTCAGGAAATGTGTGGTGACCAATGCCAACCTCTCGCTCAGCCCCTCTGCGATGGCCACGCTTGGGTCCCCTCGTCTCCAAGACCTTCCCCGCCCCCAGGCACCCCCACCCCCCCGGCAGAAGGGGTCACGTCTTCCTCTCAGGCCCCACCAGACTTTATCTTTACCTCTCTTTGGGCACTGCCTAACTTCTTTCTTCTTAAAAATTTCTGATGTAATATTGTTCACTGGGGGAAAATTATAAAATACTGATAAATACAAATACAAAACTTAAAGAGTACGAGAAATTTCAATCATCTGTCACCCCCAAACAAAGAGCAGCAGCTGCCCCCTGGGGTGGAGTGTCCAACCTTGCCATCCGCCCCCGGGGCCCACCCCTCACTCCCATCTCCTCCGGAGCGGGCTCCTCTCCCTGACATCAGCTGTCTTAGCTCCGGTGGGCCTTGAATTCGCCAGCCCTGATCCGTATCCTCTTTGTAACCTGGTGTATTCAATCGACGATACTTTGTGGACATCTTGCTCAATCAATAAACATCGATCCCTACTGCATTTATTGGCTGTATGGTTCCCTCTGGACTTTGAAATCTGCTGAGCCAGTCTCCTGCACCAGGGGATGTTCAGATCGTTTCAAATTTTTTTCCCTTACCAAAAAAAAAAAAAAAAAAAAAAAAAAATGCAGCGATCCACATCTTTGTAGAAATGTTTGCACATTTGCTCATCATTTGTCACATCGTTGCAAAGTAAAGATTATTGTGCATAATCTTTGCTCATTATTTCCTCAGGATAAATTGTGGGCATGCATTTTTAAGGCTTTTGATAACCACAGCACCAACTACATATCAAAAGGTTGGGCCAATTTTTATCCCAATCAGAAAGCTGTGCCTTATCGGGAGAATTCTATTGCACTGCTGGTTTTATTTTCCATTTGTTTTGAGTTCTAAGGAAACTGACTATTTTTCATGTTTAATTAACTGTAGTTTTTCTTTCGTGACTTTCCCATTTGAGTTTACAGCCAATGTTTCCATAGGCGTATTTACATTTTTTAATTGCTAAGAACTCTGCAGATTAAGGACATCAACATTTTGCTCTATATGTCACAATTTTTCTCAATTTTTTAAAATTGTTTGTGGTCTTTCTCTCTCAATACGGATTTAAACTTTTTCATAAATAACTTTTATAACTGATTCATGAACACTGGGAAAGATAGACGATTTACTATTTACAGGCTTCGAAGCTGTTAGTTAGATCAACCGTATTAATTATATTATTCATGGGGCGCCTGGGTGGCACAGTCGGTTAAGCGTCCGACTTCAGCCAGGTCACGATCTCGCGGTCCGTGAGTTAGAGCCCCGTGTCAGGCTCTGGGCTGATGGCTCAGAGCCTGGAGCCTGTTTCCGATTCTGTGTCTCCCTCTCTCTCTGCCCCTCCCCCGTTCATGCTCTATCTCTCTCTGTCCCAAAAATAAATAAACGTTGAAAAAAAAATTACATTATTCAAGCCCTACATGATCCCGTTTGTCTACCTGCTCTCTCCAAGACGGTCATGATCAACCTTTCCATTTTGTCATATTCCTAAATGTATTTTGTATTTTTAGATGTGATGTTGTCTGCCGCATTTAAGGCTCACGAAATCAAAACTGTCAGCGTTAACTAACTAACTAACTAACATGACACGATTTTCTAACACGGTGCTTCTCAAAGGGTGGTCCCTGAGCCAGCAGCACCGGTATCGTCTGTCAAACTGTTAGAAATGCATATTCTCTGAGACTTATCCAAGACGCTGAAAGCAAAATTCTAGGAATGGGATCTAGCAATCTGGGTTTTAACAGTCCCCCTAGAAAACCGTGATGCAGAGGAAAGTTTAAGAACCACTGCTCAAACTTCTAATTATACTCTTGTATTAGTTTGATGGACATTAATTCCGAATAGTTACTTTCTAGGATCTTTCTTTCTACTTGTCTGCATGTGTCTGAAAACACTTCCCTAAACTGTCTTGGGAAAATTCATTAAAAAGATACTTTGCTAAATGTCAGCCGAAAATGATGAGCAAAAGCAGTCATGGTTCCTGCCTTCAAGGAGCTTACAGTCTGGGAAAGGAGACAGAAAAATCAAATAATCACACAAACTTAACACTGCAACCTCAAGAGGGGCTCTTAAAGGAGACTCCTACAGTGCTATGAAAATCTTAACAGGGAACTCAATTTAGTTAAGGAAGCGAGAGCGACTTCCCTGAGAAAGATAAAAGATGAGGAATTAACTAAGTGTGTTGCTAATAAACCATTATTTAAAATTAACCTGAGAATCTCTGTCTTCTAATAAAAGAGATTATGCCATTTGCTTTTATTTAAAGCTATAATTGACTTGGTTTTACGTGTTTTATGTTTTGTTTCTTTTTTTTCGTGCTCCACCTTTTCTGGTTTCCTTTGTTTCAGTTGTTTGATGAATGAAATCTTCTCTCTGCTTTTCCATTATTCTCCAATATTCCATTATTTTCCAATATTCTTTGTTTTACATAGCATGTAAGATACATCTGTCTGTTACAGTTAAGCAGAAAATGGTATTTTCAAGTCTATTGCCATTGAGAAAGGCAGTTTAACTTCATGCTTCTCACACTTTTGCATGTTTAAGAATCATCTGGAAAGATGGTTACAACACAGATTGCTGGGCTCTACCCCAGAGATTCTGAATCCGTGGCGTGGGGGTGGAGCCTAAGAATTTACATTAAAAAAAATTTTTTTTAGGGGGCACCTGGGTGCCGCAGTCAGTTAAGCGTCCAACTTCAGCCAGGTCACGATCTTGCGGTCCGTGAGTTCGAGCCCCGCGTCAGGCTCTGGGCTGATGGCTCAGAGCCTGGAGCCTGTTTCCGATTCTGTGTCTCCCTCTCTCTCTGCCCCTCCCCCGTTCATGATCTGTCTCTCTCTGTCCCAAAAATAAATAAACGTTGAAAAAAAAAATTTAAAAAAAAAAATTTTTTTTAATGCTTATTTATTTTTGAGAAAGAGAGAGAGAGACAGCACAAGCGGGAGAGGGGCAGAGAGAGAGGGAGACACAGAATCCAAAGCAGGCTCCAGGCTCTGAAGCTGTCAGCACAGAGCCTGACATAGGGCTCAAACCCACCAACCACGAGACCATGACCTGAGCTGAAGTAGAACACTTAACCGACTGAGCCACCAGGCGCCCCAATAATTTACATTTCTAATTAGCTTCTATGAGATGCTGCTGCCGCTGGTCTAGGGCCCACACCATGGGAAGGGCTGGTTTAACCTACCTCTACTGTATCCTTCACCTATTCCTTCCTTCTCATGTTTTTAAAATTCACTTTTAGTATTTTACAATGATCTTTGCCCTTTGCATTCAATTTTATAATCAGAGTCCAACATTTTAAACTTCGCTTCTAGCTTATCTGGTTTGACCATTTACCACCAGTCCTCCCGAGCTAGGACTTCATTCCTGACAATGGACTCTTCAAAGTGCTCTACTGCTTAGTTCCCTGGAGTGTGTTTTTTAAATTTTCTGAAGATGGGTACATAGGAGAAATAGTGGGTTTGGGGGCCCTCACTTTCCCCTTTACTCCTAAATTGTCAGCTGTCTAGATACAAAATTGTTAAGATTACAACCTTTTCCCTTCAAAACGTAGTGTTGTCTTCTGACATTTAGTACCGTACCCAAGTCTGAGGCAAGTCCCCCTTGGGTTCATCTTGGATAACACCTGGCTTTTCTTATGTCTAGATGCCTGTGTATCTTTTCTTTGTATTTACAGTTTAAAAAATCACTAAGATCTATTTAGTTATGGGTCTCTTTACATGGAGACAGGTTACATCACAATCATCTGTCATCACCTGAAATATCATGAGCCCTTAAATCTGCACACACAGGTCTTCCTTTAGCAAAATTTTCTTCTATTGTATCTTTGGAGTATTGCTTCTGTCCCACTGGCACAACACCACTAATTATCTGAAACTGGCTCTCCACGCTCTGTATTTAGCTTGTTTTCCTTTCCCCTGGTTATCTTGATCCGTTCAGGTTTCTCATCCCCATAACTAATTCCATTTCTGCAGATCAATTCTGCTCTTTACTATCTATACTGTACGTTTTAATTCTGCGCTTCTATTCTCTGTTTCTCTGCAGTCCTTTAGGTCACTCTTTTCTCTCTGCCTCTTCGTTCTATCCTGCTGCTCTGTCACCACACTTCAGGATCCTCTTTCACACAGGTCATGCTGTGGACTGAACTGTGTCCCCCTAGCTCCCCAAACTCAATTGTTGACGCCCCACCTCCCCAGGTGATGGTGTTTGGAGACAGGGCCTGTGGGAGGTAACTGGGTTAGATGAGGTCATGAAGGTGGGGTCCTCACGACTGGATTGGTGCCCTTATTACAAGAGACACCAGGGAGCTTCCTTCCACTGGTCTCCCATCATGTGAGGGCACAGAGAGAAGGTGGCCATCTGTGAGCCAGGAAGAGGGTTCTCACCAGAACCTGACCAGGCTGGCACTCTGATCCTGGACTTCTAGCTTCCAGAACCGTGAGAAAATAAATTTGCTGAAGCCATCCAGTCGGGTATTTTGTTAGGACAGCCCAAGGAGAGTAAGGTAAGTCATATTTTCTTATACTTGATTATGGTTGTCACAGAATGTTCTTCTAGATTTTGTAGTAGGGTCATCTTCAGAGGTATGCTTGTCCTCAGAGTCTCCTAAATTCTGTGGAATTTCCACAGATTCATGGTTTGGGGAGTTTTTTTAATTTAAAAAATTTTTCAAGTTACTCTTCCTTATCCACATTTTAAAAAAATCAAGTAAACTGCAGATGAATTCAGACTTACTGTTTTCGATAGACATGAGTGAACTGTCCTTGACCCTCCCATTATCATCGTAGTCATGAGCATGGGAGACCACTGCCATGGTAGTATTTCTCAGATCTGCAGCAGGAGAGCAGCTGACATGCAAGGCCCCTAGGACAAACTCTCTCCTTCTAGAAGGATTCCTCTGCTCTGTCATGGCTCCAGTTTCTTCCTCCCTAATTCTCCAATTTGCTCAGATGATGCGGATATGGAAGGTGTACTTCCCAGCATGCACTGCTTCAGGGTCTCTCCTCTTCCCGGACCAACAAAACTCTATTCGTGGTGCGGCGTGCCTCTCATGGCTCCTCTCACTCTATGCCTTCTCATTTTTAGAGTTCTGTGGCCTTGGCCTGCTTGAAACCCAAGCAGCAGCATTCTTACCTCATAAGGCAGCTCCTGAGCGGTGACGGGAGATGGTCACACTATTTTAGCAAGCTCCGCTCCATAACGTCAAGCTGGGAGCATTCAGGGAGCCAAACCCAGTTCCCTTTGCTCAGTGCAATTCCCAACTGCTTATGGTGTGCGACAATTCCACCGGCCGTCTGTCTGACTCAGTTACTGATCTACAGAACAAGTTTCATCTAGTTCTGTACCTTCCTGGGTAATAGGCACCACTTATTTATTAATGCCTTCCGTGTGTGCATAAAAGACTACGCTAATTCCTGTGCAAACATAACCTCATCTCATCTCCACGACAATCCTGAAAGAACTGTCACCACCCCATTCTCGAGTTAAGGAAAGCGTAGATTAGGGAGATTATAGAGCATGTACGCCCTCACGCAGGTATTAAATGTAGAGCTGGGGTTCACAGATGGGGTGCTCTAAAGCTCTTACAATTGGCCGTCTCTCGACAACACCACTCATGTGTTAAACCCTGGATGCGAGCCAGGTGCTGGGCCAAACACTTCCTGCAGGCATCCTCCAACAGCCTTACAGAACAGATAGACGCTCTTGTCCCCAGCTTACAGATGAGTCAAAGGACACTCAGAAGGGGCATAAGTAGCTGGTAAATTGGAGATGGCAGCATTCAAATGTGGGCCGGATTCCAATTCTACTTTCATAATTATGATGCTGCAGACAGAAGGGCAGTGCTACCCCGGGGCGGCTGGCAGACAGTACTAACATGGCAGGTCACAGACCCCGCTGTCCCCGTCCTGTATCTGTCTACGAATGTCCATCATAGAACGTGTCTGATTCCCATGTAGGTTTCCCCACGGTTTAACTTATAGCGGTTTCAGTGTTGAGGGTTTCATCATTTTCTGAGGGAAAAAGAAAACGTGTCATATGCACGGTAAACACATGACAAGCGTTATGCTAACCGCTTTGCAAATACTGCTGCCTCTCCCGTTTCTGGAGTGCTTTAAGAGTTAAAACAAAGCAGGCTCATCCTCTACCACGGAGGAAGAAGGAGGGAGAGACAGGATGGGGACCGGACCAATGGCTTCCAAGGGTCAGGGCCAAGCTCCACCCTTTGAAGAGCATCCCCAGCTTCCCTGCTTTAGCTCCTCGACTTTCCTTGCCTTGGATTTCCTCATCCTTTCATTCAGTGTCTGTGTGTCTATTCTGCAAGCTACCTTCAATCCTTATTGTAGTGAGGCAGAGTCGACAAAGGCCTTTTTCTGTTGGGTGGTAAGCAAGGAAGGGGAATGTGAATTCCTGAAGGGCTGGGCCAGACCCCTGTCGCTCGTGAGACTCTACTCAATCCATTCTTCTAGAAACAGCCAAAATAGTCTTCCTAAAGTGCAAATCCGATCAAGTCCCTTCCCCATGTGGTAAACTCTTAGGCTCCTTGTCCCTCAGAATGTAGTCTAGATGCCTTCCTCCGGCATTCAAGGCTCTCTCTCAAGACTTCAACTCAGAATTGATTTGCCTTTCAATTCCCAGAACAGGCGCTGCTCTCCCACTTCCACCTATGACGCAAGAGCTCATTCCCCACCCTCGTCCCCAAGCAGAAGCCTCCAGGATTCCCGAGGCTGGCCAGGTACCTCGCCAGCCCCCATGGCTCCTTGCACTTCAGGTTATGCTGGAACTATCTGCTACTGACCCACTGCCCCCTCCCTGTACCCAAGGGCAGGGCCACAAATGCCCCGCCCACTGCTGTGTCCCCACCACACTCAATGCAAGTATGCTGAGAACAGGCAGGCCGCTGTGTGACTCCTGCCCTCAGGGGTTTACTTGGGACAAGGACAGAGTGTCTACATGTGGCTCCCCTGGACAGCTTCATTTGCTGAGGAACCCCTTCAGATGATGAGAGTTATTTTCCGAGCACCTACTATGTACCAGGCACTGTGCTAATAGGTGATTTACATTCACGATCTCATTTAATCCCCCAACAAACCTTCGGGGAAATGTCATCCTCATTGACATGTAAGGAGCCGAGGCTCAGGACGGCTAACAGACTACCAGGGCACCAAGCCTGTGCTGCTTTCACTGCCCTGACCATGACCCTGTGCTGTTCCGCTGCTCCTCAAAAGCTAAAGTCCTAAGACTGGCCCATTTGACAGGTGGGCAAAGTGAGGTCTAAGGAGGTCAGTGGTCACTGGCCAGCACCACTGTTTCAGGATAAGTGATGTCACCCGCTTCCAATGGCAAGACTTAGCCCTCAGCCAGTCTCCCCCCACCGGCCCAGCCCAGCCCAACCCCAGAGAGAGGCCCGCATACTTGGCCCGATTTTCTGGAACGGTTCCGGGGGTTCCTCCTTCACTTCGTCAGCGGCCACGACACCTTGGTCGAAGGGGTCTGTGGGAGAACACACAGCCCTTAGCGCCCTGGCAACCAGGGCTTGGGAGTCCAGCCGGGCACAGGGAAGTGGGCAGCCACCAAGGACTTACCTGCCCGATTCTCAGGGGCCCCTTCCACACTAAATACTGCACCCGGGCAGGAGGCAGCAGCCGCAGAAGGAAAGAAGCAAACGGGAGGCCTGTTAGTCCCTGCCCACAGCTGCCTCTGCCCAACGCTCCCAGCCTCTGGGGCCCAGGAGAGCCTACCCTGGCCAGCATGGAGGCCCTGGAAAACCAGGGGCCACAGGAGGGCACACCCCAACTGGGACACAGCCTGTGCCTCCACTCCCCATCCACCCCACGGGCTAGGGTCCAACCCAGAGGCAGGCAATTTCTGCCTGGCCTGTTTCTGGGTCGCCAACAGCTACTTGAGGGGCCAGGGCAGGAGAAAAAAAGGAAGAGACCAGTAGGAAAAAAGAGGCGATGTGAAAAGGACAAGCCAGCGGGAGTGAGTGGCAGGGCCTGGTTGTCACAGCCTGCGACGGGCTGGGGATGTGGGGCTGGAGTGGGAGCCCCCCTCCATCCTTTCCAGGCCCAAGACCCTATTTCTAGGATTGAGATTCTAAAAATAAATTACCTAAATTTATTGTTCCAATTTCTAACTCTATAACTGAAGACACTAAAATACCATCATTCATTTTAAAAAACTGGTTTAATTTCATCAGAGCATGTGAATACTCAGTATGAAACTGTAAAATGCATCGATATGAAGTTGCTAAAATTCGACGGATTTTGACCTACAAAATGCAATTTCACTTGGGTTACCCTAATCAGAAGTATGTATGGAGTAGGACGGGGACCTTCTCTCTCCCAGAATCCTCAGGGTTCGGTCACTGCCCTCCTGGTCTGACTGCCCTCTGACCTTCCTCTGGGTGGGAGGAGGGCGGGGACAGCTGGTGGGTGGGGTGGCAGGAGGACAAGCAGCCCTGGGGGCAGTGGGGGGTGGTGCTCCTCTTTATCTGACTCTACTTCCCAGCAGTGAGGGGCCTCACTCACCATCCACCGCGTGCAGGTCCCGGTGCTCTTGGAAGCAGCTGTAGTATTTGTACTTCTTCCCACAGATGTCACATGTGTACCTGAAATTGTCTGCGGGGGACAGAGAGACACGTGTAGTTACCAGGACTTCGGTCACTCGGGTGGGGTTTCTTTGGGCCAGCTCATTGGCTTCACGACCCAAACATGAGACTAGCCCAGACTAGCCCCAGCTGGTGAGCCACGGAGAATCAGTGGGGGGGATGTTAGGGGTCCTCTCCACAAGGAGACTGGAGGGTGCTGAAGCGACTTTCAAACCAACCCGCAATCCCACTCTGTGAGCTGAGACCTTAAAAGGGCCTGACCCCACCTCCCTTCTCGAGGCTCTGCATGCGCAACGTGCCAGACCAGGCACTTCCTGTCTTTCCTCCATTGGTTTTTGTGACTGAGGGGGAAGAAGTAAGCCATAAAAAAAAAAAATTTTTTTTTTAATGTTTATTTATTTTTGAGAGAGAGAGAGAGAGAGAGAGAGAGAGAGAGAGAGAGAGACAGAGCATGAGCCAGGGAAGAGCAGAGAGAGAGAGAGGGAGATACTAAATCCAAAGCAGGCTCCAGGCTCTGAGCTGTCAGCACAGAGTCTGATGCGGGGCTTGAACTCAGGGCCTGAGAGGTTATGACATGAGCCAAAGCTGGACGCTCAATCGGCTGAGCCACCCAGACGCCCCAAGAAGTAAGCCATTTGACACACAGGTAGGCTGAGGTTCAGAAGGGACCTGTCTGTCCCAAGCCCCACAGGTAGGAGGGCCTGTGGTAGGCAGCTTCCCAAAGACCCTGGCCTCCTGGCGTTTACCCCCTGTACGATCTCTTCCCCTTGAGTCTGAACCGGATCTAGTGACTTGCTTCTAATAAAGAGAAGGGAATGAAATGATAAGATGTCACTTCTGAGATCAGGTTACAAAAGCCCGCGACTTCTGTCTCTCTCACACCGCCTGCCTCTTGCTAGCTGCCATGTTGTAAGCTGCCGCAGAGAGAGATCCACACAGGAGCCTCTGGTGAACAGCCGGGGGGGGGGGGGAGTGACACCCTCAGTCCAACAACTTGGGAAGGATCCTGCCAACAGCCATGTGCGTGAGTGTGGAGGTTGGGCCTTTCCCCGGTTGGGCCTTGAGAGGAGACCACAGTCCTGGCCAATGCCTCACGTGCCTCATGAGACCATAAATCAATGTTTGTTTAAGTCATTCAGCCGTGGGGCGGTGTGTTCCACAGCAATAGATAATGCACGCAGGGCCAGAGTTCGGATGATTCCTACCTAGGTCTATCCAAATTCTGGGGTGGGACTCCCTCAGGACATTGCTCTCACCACGCACTAGCACAGACGTCCTGTGTGTCTTCCTTGGGCAGATCTCGGGATGACCCGCCCACCTCACCTTCCGGACTATGTCCAGCACAGGGAGACAGAGTGGCTTACTCAAGGCTGCACAGTGGGGCGAGGCATAGCCAAGATTCAAATATTCACTCAGCTCCATGCCATAGCTGAATCAGGGCACATGGCCTCTCTCTGCCTGGATAAGCCCACCTTCCGCTCCTGACTGAGGCACCAGCCTTCTGGCCCTCCTTCTGTTCCCCAGCACTCAAATACAGGATTGAGGAGGCTCCCTCCATCCCGACGTTGCAATGCCAGGAAATTCTATGGGAAGGTTCTGGTCCCTGCTTAGCTGAACTTAGGGGCACAGATGACATCGGCCATCTCCCTGCCTCTGCCCCCACCTCTTAGACTGCACCTGTGATCTCCCAAAGTGCCCTGGCATCTGCCACAGAGCCTAACTGGTCCCCAAGTGAGACGCACACAGCGTCAGCACACACAGTCACTCTGAGGGTCTGGGGACCCGGCATGCCACCATCCCACCAGGCCCTACCATTTCTGTGCCCACACCTGAACCAGCCAGGCAGTGGAGGGGAGTGGGGGGAGAACAGGTGGAGAGCAGAGGAGAGGCCTGGCCCTGCTCTGCCTCATCCAGACTGCCAGCAAGGGCTGACCCCACCTCGGGATTCACCTTCTGCTCTTTCCCCCCTAATGTGAGGGGACAGGAAGGTAGTAATGAGCTGATTCCCAGGGCCTCTCTCCCAGGCCGGCCATTCTAGGATTCCAAGCCTGGCTCAAGTTCCGATCCAGCCTAGACAATAACCTCCCCTCTCCATGTCCCATCTGGACCACAATCCTCTCTCAGTGCTGGATACTGGGGAGCAGGTGGAGAAGTCAAGGGCATCCAGGATCTGCTGGTTCCAGATGGGGCCCCGCCCCAGAAATTCCTCTCCCAGACCGGCCAGTGCCAGTCGCACTCCGCAGCCGCCGGCCACACTCGTCTCACATCTGCTCACATGGCCCCTCCTACCACCTCCAATAAACGGTGACCCCCCAGCTTTCTGCCACTGAGACGCGCCTTCGCCATACCGCGACCTCTTCTCAATGCGGGTGGGGACCACAGTGCCAGGCCTACCTAAGACAGGAGTAGATGAGCACCAAAGAGTTATCCCCACAGGAAGAAAGGCAAAATAATTTTCTGTCAACGAAACGACACTTTCAGAGCCTCCAAGAGAGCTCAGAAATGTCTCCCGGAAGGGCACGACGAATCCATCTGGAGAGACAGACTCTGCAGTGGGGCTGCATGACTCCAACCCAACTCGGATGCCAATAAGCACAACTAACGCTGGACACACTCCCTAACCTGAGCGCCTTGGTCTTCTCACCTGCAAAATGGGAATGAGACGGTGCCTTCATCTCCGAGTTGTAATGAAAAATGAACAGAGCACAATGCCCAACCGACAACAAATACCTGGTAAATGTTGCCTAATATCGTTTTGGAAAGGGAATCAACGTAACGGCTGCAACAGAAGTAGACACGGAGTTAAGCTTTTCTTTTCTTAGTTAGGATACGGGTGAGCGCATATATGCCTCCATTTATGATGATATAATTTTTCTAACAGCTAAATGGAAGACCCCTGGACTAGAAGGTGTGAGGCCTGGTTTCTATGCCCACCTCCATTACTAACAAGCTGCATGAGTTCTCTCTGGGACTCAGTGTCCCCATCTGCAAAATGGGTAGGCTGGACTTGGTATTCTCAACATGATGCTTTTGGCTCCAGGACTCCACGGTCAGGCTCCTGTCACGAGGCTGGTGTTGTGAGGATGCCAAGCTTTCTAAGCAGGCACTGCTGGCTTGGGTCAGGATAGGGGTGCAGGACTGAGAATAAAATAAAGCACAGTGGCCATGGGGAGAAAATTCCCTCGGGAGGAAGGCAAAAGTAATGGAAGGACTAAAAATACCCTTGGCTACAGAGTCCTCAACAGCCAGTGGGCCTCCGGGAACCACGGAAGCCAGATGGAACACAATGGATCATTGAGGGGCTGCCGGAGAGGCCAGGGGCCCAGAATAGCTAAGGAAGGAAAGACAAATAGAGAAGATCTTTAAATGTGTGGCTGACCACAGGCAGACCATGGGAGCCGGAAGAGAAGGAAGCTTTTGAAGAGAAAGGGAGCCAGGGGCCAGGCTGGGGCAGGGCTCGGAGAGGAGGGACAAGCATTCACTACCTCCTAGCCGTGGCCCTCAGGCAGGTGTCTGACCTACCTGAGCCTCGAATGTCTGGAAAATGGAAGCTTAGCCTCAGCACTGCCTGCCTCTCACGTGCTGTGGGAATCCAAAGAGAGAATGGATGGGAAATGCTTTTTGGACCCAGTGCAATTAAGGCCCTGCTTTAGCTCATACACCTCCTCAAACTGCTTTGTTTTAGACTTTTTTTTTGTCACGTCTATAATTTAAAAAAATAACTTTTTTTTTTCAACGTTTATTTATTTTTGGGACAGAGAGAGACAGAGCATGAACGGGCGAGGGGCAGAGAGAGAGGGAGACACAGAATTGGAAACAGGCTCCAGGCTCTGAGCCATCAGCCCAGAGCCCGACGCGGGGCTCGAACTCACGGACCACGAGATCGTGACCTGGCTGAAGTCAGACGCTTAACCGACTGCGCCACCCAGGCGCCCCAAAAAATAACTTTTCTAAGCTGACTTATTTTGAGACACAGAGAGAGCGAGCAGGGGAGGGGCAGAGAGAGAGGGGGAGAGAAAGAATCCCAAGCAGGCTCCGCACTGTCATCGTGGAGCCTGATGCGGGGCTCAAACTCACAAACTGCGAGAACCATGACCTGAAGCTAAACCAAGACTCAGAGGCTTAACAGACTGAGCCACCCGGGCGCCCCTAGGCATGTTTATTATTTTTAAAAACCTTTTATGGCAGGAGGAACAGGCTGACGAACTATGGGCTTCCCACCCTCTGTTTTGGTGAAAAATTCATTTCTGTCTGTCTCTGGCTGTGTTCATGCGGCATGGCATAGCTGAGCGGTGGGGACAGAGATGCATGGCCTGCAAAGTCTAAAATATTTACTATCTGGTCCCCACGGAAGGGTCCGCTGACCCCAATGCAGAAACCTGTTCAGCTCCTCCAATTTTCATAAACCAAAAACACCTGTGCCATGAGCACCCAGAAACCCCTGCCCACGATTTCTTCCAGGACGAATTACTTTTCCGATCTTGTACTGCCCGTGCACAGACGTTAGAGGAGGAACTCTGTGTCGGGCTTCTTTTGCTGACAGTGTTTGTGGGTAATCCGTGTGGCTAGGTGTGGCTCTATGTCTTTCTCCCTCGTTGCTTCACGTGAACACGCCACGACTTATCTGTCCACTCCGAGCACTGGGCACTCGGGGTGGTTTCCAGTGTGGGACTGTTGCAAACACGGCTGCTAAGAATACCCGAGTCGCCGTCTTTTGGTGGCCACGTGCACACAGTTCGGTTGGGATACACCTGGGAGGGGAACTGCTGGGTTCTGGAGCTCAGGTTTGTTGGCTGGGGAGAGGTTCCGCCCCAGCCTACACTCATCTGGCTTCTTACCAGGCCCGTGGGTTTAGACCTGGGGGCAGGGCGAGCAGGGCCCACGAACAGCAAAGCAGAACACTGTCCTCAGCTGGCGAGGCCCTGTGGCTCCCCAGGTGCTGCTGGGATGGCACACCCCAGAGACGAGTGCCCGTGGGTGTTCGTGAGATAACTCTCCGAAGTAGCATTTCCCAAACATCAGCCATGAAGCCCCAGGCCCATCCAGGAATTGGGAGTCAAAAGAACAGAGGAGGAGATGATGCATACACTAGGTTCCGCACATGAGTGCTTGCCCGTGAAGGGCCCCGAGAAGTCCACAGCAAAGAAACGTGTTCATCTGAGCGGAACCCAAGGCTGCCCTGGGTTATCTGGCCAGAGAACCCTTTGCTGATCGAACACCTATCTGCCGCCCTAGGCCGTGGGCCGTGGGACACACCTTGGCAAAGGTTGTTCTGAGGTTGCTACAATTCCATAAAGACCCTGTGGCCGGCCCCACAGCCTGAACCACAGCAACGTGTCTCCCAGAGGGCAGTCCTGAGGGACAAGAGCGAGGGGAAATACTCACTGCCTTGGGAGGCTCCCTCCCCTGAGGTGGCTTCAGTGTCTATAAGAGAGAGAAAATGAGAGGGAAGTGAGCGACTGGACCCGGACTGGGCCGGGCCAAAACAGTGAGAAGAGCAAGGGCAGGTGGTCCACCCACCACCGTGTGCCCAGGATGCTCTCTGCGCATTCAGGATGCAGCGCACACAGCCTCACAGCCCTTCTCCGTGCCCCCTGACCCAGCGCCGTTCCTCCTGGACCATCTCTCCCGTCCCCTCAGCCCTCTCATCTTCATTAACGGCCACAGCGCCCCCGCTCCCGGGGCCGCCTCGAAGAGCACACCAGATGGACCCGTGAGCACCTTCCCTGCAGGGGCCGCCACACCAGGCGGCACTGAAGCATCCTGGGGGAAGCGGGCCCACGTGGGGCAGGCAGGGGCACTGGTGACAGAAGTCTGGTGGCATGACCTCCCGTCCCCTCTCCCCCCGCCAGCCCTGTGTGCCCTCCCAAGTTAAGGAGGCCTCTCCTGTCCGCCTGGGTCTCCCGCCTGCTGCAGAAAGAGGGAGAGGACTGCAGCTCTGGGGGGGGGGGGGGGGGGGTCCGAGGTCATCCCCAAGGCGCCCAGGGAGAACACCAGACAGAGAACGGGGAGGTGCGGCCCTCAGCCCTGCCCCACTCACCTCGGTGTGCCCGTACGTGGGTCTGGAAACAGTTATAATATTTGTACTTCTTGCCACAGATTCCACACTCATAGGATCCTGGACAACAGAAAAGGAAGGGACAGGTCAGTCGGTACCCAACATGTGCAACCATGAGGTCCCAGGACCCGCAGTGATGTCCCCAAGCAGCAGGAACTCTGTGACAAGGGGTCAGGGGTCATCCAACGGGCTGTCTAGTCCCCGGCAGGCAAAGGGGCAACAAGGACCAGCAGAAACAGCACTGAGCCGGAGGCTGGGAGGCCAGGGTCTCGTTCACAAGTTTTTGCCCCAACTCTCTAAGTGAACTTGGGCAAATCACTTCCATCTCTGGGCCTCAGTTTCCAAATCTGCAAGGCGGAGAAGGCAACTCTCATACTTACTCCTTGAGAGGAAAAAGGAAATGAACATAAGTGTTCTTTCAGAATAAGGAGTAAATGGCATCCACGGAAGGAAATCAACACGCATTCAAGTAACTTCTACCTCCGCTCCCTACCGGGATGGGACAGAGGTTAAGAGGACAGTCTTCGAATCACATGGATCTGGTCTCTGTCCCTCTTCTGCCATCTACCCACACCACGACCTTGGTAATTCCCTTAGACACACTGAGCCTCAGTCTGCTCACGTGTCGAGGGGCTGTAAGTACCCACCTCACAGGGGTGGCCCCACGATCCCCCTAGGAAGCGCCCAGCCCTCCCACGGATGTGCCCTCCGGGGAGAGCACAGAACACCGGGAGGCGGAGCAGCTTTCTTGTTCTCTCGGGCATGCGGACACCGACACGGCGTGATTGCCTGACTCCAGCCCTCTGCAGGGCCCTTTTCCCGGGAGTGGGTAGACTGAAACGGCTGAGTTGCCAGCAGGCATTTCAGACAGGTTAAGGTGGAGCCCACCCACACGGAGCACGTGGGAAAGGCCCATGGCAGGAAGCCAAGCAGAGCCCCTCAGACCTAGCCTGGCGGGGGCCCCACGAGCAGAGGCCCTGCCCAATCCCTCACATAGGCCCGCTAGCACCTGGGCTCAGGCCGCATCCTTCCCAACAGAATGGCCAGGAAGCTCGTACCAGTAGAGGCCCTGGCCCCACTCCGGGGTAAGTGCACTGGAATGGCTGGGGCTAAGGGCCCAGGAACCTGCCTTTTTCAAAAGGGTCCTCAGGGGATTCTGACTCCCAGCAACGAGGTACGGGAAGCACTGGTTTCAGAGTAAGGCAGGCCTGGGAAGGAATCTCCACTCTACCATTTACTGGCTGAGCCTTAGTGTCCTCCTGGGTAAGGTGTGGACAATGCAACAGCATCAAGTGAAGACTGAAGAAACCTCAAGTGTTCCTGCCGTGAACCCAGATGTTCGGTGAGTGTAGGCATCACCAGTTCCTATTGTCTTCAGCCCCTCCTGGGGGCAGAGGCCTGTTTACGTGTAAACTCCAGGTATTAAGTCACAAGAGCACTGAGCTTGGAGACTGTCAGCTCCGTTCCGCCACCCCCCCCCCCCCCCCCGCCCCCCGGCTGATCTCAGGCACATCCCTCTTCTGGTCCGAGCCTCAGCTGCCTCACCTGTAACACAAGACGAAGATTCCTACACCTCATGACTGAGGTCAGGATTAATAAGACACCACATGTGAGCCGGCTGCCACACTGACAGCCTCGCCACCGCACTCCTGTGGGTCACTAAAGGGGACGCTGTCGTCCCAACACCAGCATGGAACTTAGCAGTCTGTCATCCAATGGTTTTTCTATGTGTTACCCTGGTCTCACAGGGGAAAATACACATATGTGGAGCAAAGATCCAGTTGTGTATTTCTTCGTTTTTAGCCCCGTGATTGGCACACAATGGAGGGGGCTCAATAAAGTCACAGTGTCCTGCTGTTCTCCTCATCTGTCCCCGAGTAATAATGACCCTGACTCCCCTCCTATGGCTGGCTATGACCCACTCTTCAACAGTTTCTGCCAGTTTCCCTTCAACCAACTGAGAATTTATGGAGCATCTTAAACATGCCCGGCACCGGAGCCCCAGCCGTGAGCGAGAGTGTGAGTGATCGCTGCCCTCTGTCTGCCAAGAAGCAGACAGGCCACTAGGCAAGGGGACGGGCAGGGTGATGGGGTTACCACAGTCAAGTGCAGGACGTGGTGGGCCCAGTGCAGGACCCTAGGTCAGGGGAGTGAACAGAAGAGGCGGAAGGAAAGGGGGAGATGGACGAAAGGTGCCCCAGGGAAGGTGGAGTCTCTCCCCAGAGGACTGAGGTCACAGCCTCTGACAAGGAAAGACTTGGTTCAGACTTAACCCGCTTCCAGGTGAGGTCTCTATGCCCCAGCCCTGCCACAGCCCTGGGCCTCAGTTTCTCCAACTGCAGTCAGTGACCTAAAGACTTTTTCAAGCTGTGTAATAACTGCAGGCTGCAACGGGTCCCCCCACTTGCCAACCCCCTTGATTCTGTTCACAAGCAGGCCAGGTCCCAACCGGCTTCGTGGGGTTTTCCCTCAACCCACAGAGGGAGCTGAGGATCTGTGCAGCCTTGCTCATGGATCTCAACCCACACAGAGTCACAGCGGGTACGGTCATCAGTCTTACATCCTCGCCTGGCTCCCCAGGGCAGAGCGGGGCCCTCGCCCAGTGCACTCCTAGGACTGAGTTCAAGGTCCTGCCTGCCTCCTCACCGCCACTCACCCTAAGACCTCAGGCTTCAGGTGCTGTGTCTGCAGAGGGGCTTGGTGTGCAGATAGCTGGAGGGTGAGGCATGAGGCAAGGGCACCAGAGTGGCAGCCCCACTGGGCAGTGGTGCCAGCAAACCTGGGCTCAAATCCTGGCTGACCACATAAGCAGCAAGAGGCCCCGGACAAGTCATGGAAACACTCACGCCTCGGGCTTCCTCTCTGAACACAGGAAAATGGCACCCACCTCGGGGGGGGCGGCATGAGCAATAATACTGTGGCTACTTAGAGCACAGTACCCAGTACAAAGCCAGCATTCAGTACAGAGAAACTGCCGTGACGATCAGCATTTTCCAAAGTTCTTTACAACCCAACTTCCTGAACGCACCCCGGGAAAGAGAGACCCACAGTCAAGCTGGTGGGAGGCATGGCCGTCTTGGGGAGGTGCAGTGCACGGGAACTTGGGAGAGGTCCTGCACTAACCTGACGGTTTAACCCAAGCTCTTCTAACGCATTTGGCCACAGAACTCCTTTATACCCCTGGCCTGTTTCAGAGTTGCAGCCCATAGCAAGTGTAGTCAGAATGTTCCCGATTTCCCGATTTCCACGTGCTCTGTCATCCCTCTAACGGCCAAGTCTTCCAGGGCCCCTGGCAGGCTCAGATTTGCTGCCCTGTGGCAGCGACAGGGTGGAGGAGGGCGGCCCCTCATGGCCCTGCAGATGCTATAGCAGGTTCAACTTATCAGGGGTCTGCAGGTGGCGGCTATGTCCAGCCGTGCCCCCACCCTCATGCCGGCCCCAGTGAGGTCCTCCTGCCCCTCAGCCCTCACGTACCAGATGCATATCTCAACGCTTGGTCAAAAATCCAGGTCCCTGAATAGCGGCTTCGCACAGATCCACCGTGGGGGCTGCCTTCGGGCGCTTTTCCATCTGAATTACGTAAGAAATCAGAAAGAGCCCTTAAAGTTGGGGGTGCCTGGAAGGGTGGGGAAGGAGCCAGGTGAGGAGGGGCTCCAAGTCTCAGGTCAGCCAGTCACCTGAGCTCCCGGGGCCTTGGCTTCTCCATCTGAACACGGAAGAGTGACCAAGATCGTGCTGTCTACGTTTTCACTAAAGAACTTGTCCTGGCAGGGGACATCCACACATTCCGCTGAGAGGCTGGCCTATGGCAGAAAGCAGCGGCTACAGGCCCAAATCCCCCCAAAGTTTTGTTTTCTCTATTCTCTGACTTAATATAACATAACATGATTCGCAGTATGGTTATAATGCTTCTCCCCAGAAGCCTTCCAGCAAAATGAGCCTACAGGGAGACCATGCCCCGCGTATGCCGTGGTCTTATGTCCCCCAGCCTTCCGGGGGATTCTCAGCTCAGACCGTCCTGGCCGGATGCCTGACTCTCTGCCAGGTAAGCTTCCTCACTCTGCAGGTTCCCCAGCTACCCTTTTGTCGTCACCATCATGGTCTACTAAATGCCAGGTGCTCTAACACTTTTCATTCGAGCCTCTCTCACGTCTCTGCACAGGCTTGGCCTCTGAGCCCAACGCACAGGTGAGGAAGCAGAAGCTGGCCGGGTGTGCGGCGACGTGCCCAGCTCACACAGCCAAAGAGGGCAGGGTGTGGACTCCGTGCCTCGGCACACATCAGCTCAGCTCCCCATCACACATCCAGTAAGACAGGTGATTATCATCCCCATTGTTCAGATGAAGGAAGCGAGGGCTGGAGGGACACATATGGCCAAAGGCTGCCCAGATCGACCTTGATCCAGAACCTACGTGTGTGACCACCACACCTCTGGGAAAGCACCAAAAAGAAATGATGCCTGTTAACATGTACCATTTGCCGACTGCAGTCAGGTCTCATGCCCATCCTCCATCCTTCCAGAAGTCCTCGTGTGGTTGGGACAACTCAATACCCATTTCGGTGATGCACATGAAAATTCTAGGGACCAGATGGCTCACGGTTGGGGCTACCCACAGCTAACGTCTGGCCAGCCTTCAGGCCTCCAGAACCATCCTACTGGCACGACACCAGGTCACCTCCAGACGCCAAGGTGACTCCCCTTCAGTCCCGGGGCTCCCCCCAAGTGCTGCCGGGCAGCAGATCCCGCCCCCACCCCCACCCCGGCGCCATGTCTGGTCCTACCACAGGACCCCTGGCGTCCCCTATCCCCTATCACGGCTGCCAGGAGCAGCTGATAGAGCATGCCAGCACAAGGGAGCCAAGCCTCTACCTCTCCCCAACCCTGCTGTTGCTACTGACACAAGAAGCCACAGGTGCTGAATAATAGCACCTTTCCAGCATTTTCCAGAAGCACCTGGCAGAAAGCCTGGCTCCTTTCCCGAGAGGATGGGACGGATCAGGTGAGGCCAGCTGAGACCAGAGGGGTTTCAAGGGGGTGGGAGTGCCAAGGAACACCCAGCCCTCTTGGTGCCGGGACCCAGCATGAGTTGGGCCCACAGCCTACTGGGGGACAAAGGACCTGGAGAGGTAGTAAATCATGGACAAGTGGGTTTCCTGAGCCTCTCAGGGCTTGGACTCAGACCAAATGTCCTTGGGTCCAGGGTCTTCCAAGCAGAGTACAAATCACCTGGGGATACACGAGCAGTCAGTTTTAAGAGAGTCAATACCCCAATCATCAACTTTCAAATGTATTCTTCCCTAAATTCAATGTGCTGGAGACGTGGCAGTGGCTGGGGAGGCCCCACGCAGCTGGCCCTCCTTCCTACTTCCCTCCTGACCCCACCCTTATGCACTACAAACAAGGTGGTTCCTTCGTCCCCCATCCCACCATGGTGCCCCCCCATGGGGGCTGCCCACCTCAAGGCTCCAAGCAAAGAGGGAATCCCAAATTTAAGAGCAGACCTAGAAAGTGGGTGAAATCTAGGGAGCAACGCCTTGGGTGAATCAGGTGATTCCCAATCCTTCGCTCTTAGCAAAACTGAAGAAGCATCTAATGGGGCTGTCAGCAGAGAAACCATGAACAACAGCGTCTGATGACAGACCCCGTGCAATTTTCAGTACACAATTTGGAAAGAGTTCCAAAAATTGAGTGACGCTCAAAACTCCATCCATCCCTGGTGCCTTATGTATGTGATTAAGCTTTCTAAGTACTTCTGCGCATAGAAACCAAAACAGAGGAGTTAAATGAAAGCTGAATGTTGTCTCGTGCAACAAGAAATACTAACTCACTGGAACAGCAGCCAATTGAAAAAGAAATGAAGCCCCATCCATTTCATTAAGAGGTGCATTTTCAATTAATTGTTTATTTTTACATTTACTGTTTATCTGAATTTGTTTTTGACAAACTGTATACTAATAATAACTCGATCGGGGGGGGGGGATGTTTTAAAAAGTACAGTTTTATGATCCCAACAAAATTTTTAAGAAATTTCTATTTCAATTTATGTACGTCTTGTTGTGGGAGATGACTGTAAAACAGTGATCAATAAAAGACTCTCAAGCATAAAAAATATATTACATTAGGATAAAATCCTGCGAAGGAAGTGGACTGGAAATATGAGTTCAAGGAGAGAAAGGAAAGATGTAAAATTTCTGACTGTTAAAGACGAGCTTGTTCGTATGTTTTTAAAATGGATGATGGCAGATATCAAACCGCAGTGGGTTTGGATTCTCTCGGATACATTTAAAACAATGGTTTCACGGTTATATTTCCAAAATGACACTTTTTTTTTACACAATACTCCAGAAATTATATCCTTTGAAATTATCTAAACTCTGGATAAAAATGTGAGACGTCAACTCAAAAATATGAAAGAATGTACGATTTCTCAAAATTCTTCTGGGAGGTAATGAACAAAAAGAAGCTGGAAAGCCGTTGGCCTTTTTGGTTCCTGTCTCTCCAGATGTAACCCCAGGTATGTCAATGTCCTGAGGCTTCAGCTAATACTGCTGGTATCTGCTTTGCATTTTGGGTCTCCCGCGTAAAAACGCTTTCATACCTATTACTTCACTCTGCCCCCAACAAGTCTACTGGAAAGACAGGCGGATGTCACTACACCCACCGATCGATGAAGACAGTGTGGCTCAGAGACGTTAAGGATCCTGTCCAAGACTCCACAGTGGGGCAGGTCCTGGGTCTCCTGGATTATAGTCCGGGGGCCCTTTCCCACGGGGACGCTCTAACTAGGACCCCTGCCCACCTTGAACCAGCAGATGAAGAGCCAGTTGCAGAGATAAGACGTGCCCGGGAGGGCAGCCAGAACTCCCCTACTCTCTGCCCCGCTTCCCTGGTGGCTGTGGCAAAGAGCTGAGTGTTGGTTCTGGCAGGCTCAGGTACAAAGCCCTGCCAACAACCTACTGAAACAGGAAACTATCAGCTGGAGCCACGGAGCGGGACCTGGCACCCCTGCCTGGGTTTGTCACAGACCAAAACCCGTATGGCTGTGTCTGAATGATGGCCTGCTCCTTCCAGAGCCGTGGCTGAGCCGCTGCCTCCTTTGCCTGCGCCTCCTCCCCGGGCAACCCTGCACGTGTGCAAACACCTCTACCCCTTGATGCTCAAAGCTCACTGCCTAGAAACATCCATGTAGTCCCCCATCTGAGCCTTCACTGTGTCTCCTGCATCCCGTCCAGAGATTTCCAGGACAGAACTCTCTCCCTCACAGGCCTATATCCAGTTCTAAACAGTTCCCACAGTCACAGACGCCTTCCTTTTACAGAGCTGAAATCACCTCCTGGTGACGGCCCTGTATCGGTTGGAGCTCAACATTCTAAAGAATGTGTCCGCTCCTTCCCCTCCCCCTCAAATGCTTCAAGTTGTGAATACTTATCCCCCATCATCTCCCCCACACCCCCACTGGCCCTGCCCTCAGTCTCTTCCTCCCCAGGACAAACAGCCCTTAGCTCTTCTTCGGGGCTCCTCCCCACGCCAAGAATGAACTCTCTGGATATAACCTGGTTGGCCCACACCCCGGATCTGAGGAGAGCCCAGCGGGGTGCTTGTTCCCTTCATGGGCTCCTGCACCTGCTGCTCCTCCTGGGCTCCCTCATGTGCAACTTCCCCAGGATTAAGGGCCGATGCTCCCACCCCACAGAGAAGAGCACCCACTGCTTGGTAGTACGTTCTGACCACGCAGATCATGGCATCTGAGCATCCTTATCTCTCAGGAAATGTTCCGGGGACTGAATGTCCTGATTGTTGTAAACTCCGCTTGCCTCCTCTTTACCATCTAGGACAAGAAGGGCAAGCAGGTTTCCACTTCGTATTTTTCAACTCTGGCTGACTGGCAGTGACGTCTTGATGAGCACTGTGTTGAGAAGGATTCTGAAGTGCACTGTTACAGTGTGCAGGGACCAATTAGCCATGCCTGCCACGACTGTGGACCGAGGTGTAACAACGGGAATACCTTGTGTTCAGAATTCTCCATGGTGTTCTTGAAACCTCAAGTGTGTGGCTCTACCATTCCTCGGGCTGCTGTGCAGAGGTCCGCATGCAGCTTGACAGGTGGAAACGGGAATCTGCTGCCTCACTTCCTTTCACTTCTGGTCTTATCCAATAAAGTCATCAAGTTCAATATTACGATCTCTGCTCTTCTTGCTGAAAACCCCTGAGTTTCCCCACACTGGCTCCAGTGGCAGTGACGTTCTTTCTAAGAGTGAGAGATATCTTTCTCAGCACGGGGAACTTCTGGGCAGCTGGGAACCGGCAGCCGACACTGCAAGCTTGGCAGCCAGCCTCCTGGGCACGGATGCCCCTCCCGATTCTCCCAGCCTGGGAAGCTGCCAAGTGCCACGCACGTGTCCAAGCCCCAGCTCCTCCATGGGAAGTGCCTCAGATGATGTTTGTGTCATTGGGAACACTGTTTGTTTGATGGCAGTTACAGGACCAGTGAGGACCCGGGGGTGGGGACAAGGGGGGATGGAGCTCAGAGGAAAGGCAAACGGGAGGTTCCCGCATGGCACAGCACGGAGTGACCAAACAGGGACACTATTCTATTCGGCTACAGAGGCCGGCTCTGAGCCCCGAGCGCGGCTGAGTGAGCAGGGTGCTCCGGAGGCCCTTGGCTCTGCAGAACCTCATGCTTCTCTGCCAAGTGCCGGGGGAACACGTTAACTCCACGACACCCGGCCACCGGGGCACGGAATGCACACCGTGGCAGGTGCACATTCAAAGGGATGGCTCTAACCGGCATTCTGCCCCTGGCCACATCCCTGAGAGGGCTTTCCCTCCTTGTTTTCCTTCCAGGTGGGAGGGGTTTGCTGTGAGGGGGATGGACCCTTCAGGAAGTGGAAGGAAACATCACTGACTTGCTGTGTGGCCCAGGGCAACTCTTCCTTTCTGTAGAATTGTTTGCCCCTCTATAAAATGAGGGGATAAGGGGGGTCAAATCTATGGCACGTATACCCCACTGACCATCTCCACGTCCATGGCAGACATCAATAATCAATCATGCCACCCTTTAGAATGGTGAACACGGGACTCCTTATAAACAGCAGCAATTACTTGGCCCACAAGACAAAATCTAGTTGTTGTCTTGAGATGAGATGAATTCAAAAAGCTCAATTCTAACTATTTGATTTTTTTTTAATGCTTTTCTTTCCTGGCACTGAGGCCAAACCAGATTTCTCTGAGCCTGACTGTCGGTAGAAACTACACCCTCGAGGAGGAAGGTCTGCCTTGATGGATGCGAGATGAGCCTCCGTAACGAGCAGGAAGTGCTCCCAGGCCCTGCGACAGTACAGGCTCCAAAATGGCGGCTCCACTCCTGACTTGCGGGAGTGGCTTTATTCCTTTTTCTCTTTTTTACTCCTCTGACTTGTGACTTTACTCCTTTTTCGTGAAGAGTTTGCCAAAAGCAGGTTACTTAGAAATGTCCCTGGATTCTAGGGAGGGAGGACTAGAAGGGGCCCCAGGGATAGGACAGATTGCCCTGTCCAGTCCTCAGATGAGAAAATTGAGACTCAAATTAGACGCTCAGTTAGAGCCCATGTCTTCTGACACCTCATCCAGTGCCAGCCTTTTTCCCCACCCCACTTTTTTTCCTCTACACCACACTGGCTTATTTCTTAGGCTTTAGAAAAAAGCAGAAACTATTACCACTCTTCCCCCTTGAAGTGGTACTTCAAAGAGGTACTCTTCCCCCTTGAAGAGTCACGCTAATACTACTGATAATAATAGCAAATCATTTACGAAGTACAATGCTGAGTGCTTTATGTACATCATCATATTGAATCTTCACGGAACCCAGGAATTTGCAATTGTGAGAACTGAGGCACAGAGAGGTCAAGTAGCCTGCCTGAGGTCCAACAGCTATTACAGCAGAGAGCCCGGATTCACTTCCAGACTGAAGACCCAAAGTCATTCTCTCTGCACAGTGCTGTCCTCCTCCACCGCCTCTTTTGATTTGCACACCCATGAGGTGGGCAGGACAGGGAGCATGCCTCACTGGATAGAAGAGTACACTAAGGCACAGCAAGGCCAAGGACCCTGCTGCTGAGCAGCCGCTGAGTTGGAAATCAGCATCAGAGGCTGGCACGAGACCGTGGGGCCTCTTGCTGTGCAGGCAGCTGGCCCAGGGAGGACTCCTCCCAACACTTGCCTAGCATGGCTGCTATAGGCCTTCCCCACCAAATCCTGGCTGCTGGCTCCAGCCCAAGATTCAGATACAACTACCCTTCACTGGCCATCTCCAGGTGAAGACATATATATATATATATCTACTGGGCCCCATGAGTCTCAAAACACACACCCCAAAGTGAGGAAGGGCACACCCTCTCTTGGGGTAGCTAACACTAGTGGCTAACATTGGCCTTGGCTCTGGGAGAGTGAATACTGAGGGAAGAACGAAAGACATGGGCTCCTGATAAGCCCCTTCTTCCACTGGGCACTGAGCTAAGTTACTCCTGCTCTTCACCAAATACTTCTGGTTCATTCCAATTCTGTCATGAGGGATGATGGCATTTCCCGGCCACCTGAGATTGGGAGGGGCCATGTGACTAATGAGGCCAATGACAGGGAGAGAACTTAACTTTTCTCCTTTCTGGGCTGTAGCAGGTAATAGCTAGTGTGAATCTCTCCAGAGCTTTCTCTCCCTCTGTCCCTTGGCTGGCAGCATTTCATACAATAGCTGCTTTTAGCCTGGGTCCAGAGCAGAGCCCCCAGATGACCCACAATGGGCACATAATATGACTTAAGAAATAAACCTTTGTGGTTTTGAGCTACTAAGATCTCATCACTCTCAGGCTCGTTTGTTACGGAGGCATAACTTAGCCCCATCCTGACAGTTATGGCCCCAGTGTCAATACTGCTCCCTAGAAGCCAGTCCCTACTAGGCATTGTGGGGTGGGAGCAGGGAGCACAGAGGCACGGGTCAGAAAAGTCTAGGGGCTCCTAGTCTCGTGGCAGAGGTAGGCACAGGCAAGGCCCCTCTAATTTAAAATAGATAATGGGAAAGCCGCCTGGGTGGCTCAGTCGGTTAAGCATCTGACGTGATCTCAGCTCAGGTCATGATGTCTTAGGTTTGTGGATTCGAGCTCCGTGTCAGGCTCTTCACTGACAGAGCAGAGCCTGCTTGGCATTCTCTCTCCACCTCTCTCTCTCTCAAAATAAGTAAATATACTTAAAAAAAATTTTTTAAATAAATAACGGGAAGTACTCACATGAGGGGTAGGGTATCAACGGAACTCTGACCAGAAGAGATTAAAGAAAGCTTCTGGAAGGTGGCGGCACAGGAGCCGGCCTTCAAAGATGGGCTGGATTTGGGCATGTGGAAATGGACAAAGGCTTTCCAGGGAGAGGGAACGGTATGAGCAAAGGGCAAGAAATGCTGCATAAAGGCAGAGTGTGCTAGAACGAAAGGTCCAAAAAGATCATAAATAGGAAAGAGGGATCAGGTTACAGAGGATCTCGATACGATGGCCTTGACCTGACACAGTGGAGTGGGAAACCCCAAGTTTATTAGCAGGGAGTGACATGGTCACTGATTTGTTTTTGCCAAGGCCCCTGGCAGCCAGAGTAGAGGGCAGGTGAGGGCAGAAAGACACACAGGCATGGCTGTCAGTGGGATGCCGCAACGACCCAGATGGGGCTGACAGGGTCACAAGGAACCGCAGAGAACAGCCGGGAAAGGGAACATGAGGTTGAGCCTCGGCAGCTGGGAAGAAAAGGCAACAGGACTTGAGCATAAACTTGGGGACACGCAACAGGGGAATCTCTGCACAAGGCCCTGTGTGCCAGACATGGGACGTGAGCCAGAAGTCAGGAGGAAGTGAGCCAGAGCTGGACCAGGAAGGACAGGCAGAGGGGAGGGGGGGCGGCAGCGTCTAAGAACACACTGAGCACGGGAAACGTGGAGCAGCTCGGATGAGAAGGGAAGTCTGGGAACAGGCGAGACAAGTCCTCCATGGCAGGCGAGGCACGAGGACTTCACAGACCAGGGTTTGCAAACCTGTGGTCTCGGAGTGACTCCGACCCACAGACAGGTTTGTTTTGCTTGGCAGATTTCAAAAGTCAGATTAGTTGCTAACATTTAAAGCCAAAAGAATTCACCTCAGATTTCTCACTTCTGGCGTGTGGCACGTCTACACTGAGCCCGTCTCCCACCCAGTTCCGGCAGCAGCTGAGGACCGAGCCCCTCTGTGTTTTGGGGGAGGCCTTGCGGGCATCTGGGTCTGTGAGCCCCGCCGGGTGCAGGTGGCCCTGAGGGGAATCCCCTGGCTCCTGCTGGAAAGTGAGGGGGGAGAGAGAATTTCTAAGAAATTCATTTCCACAGAGCTCCTCTGAACCTGACCCAGACCAGAAAAGACAGGGGAAGGTGCCAGTCTGTCATGAGTCCGGTCCCGAGGGGGCCTGTTCCAAGCAGGACGTGCACTGGGAGCTGCTTGCAAGAGCCCGCGGTGAAGCCAAGGAGAAAATAAATGCAGACAGGCATTTAGGACAACGAGCAACGTGGTGGTGCTAGACCTACCTGGGGCACGGGAGCCCCACGCCATGAGGGATCTGCCACACCTACAGAAAGTTCCGGGCATCTGACCCTAGCAAGTCTTAAAGCACAGATAGGGCTCTGCATGTCAGGGAAGGAAAGAAGAGGTCCAGACTACAACTGTCCAAGCAAGAGGCAGGTCTAAGGAGCCTACGTCCTTCCCCAAGGGCAAAGCAGAGCCACCTAAGGTTCTCTCAGCCACGGACAGGCAGGACTGTTCTCTCCAGGACTCTGACCCCACGCCCAGGTCCCAGCCCTGACCCTCACGGAGAGGCACTCACCGAGGGTCTGCTGGTTACGAACGCCACCAATCACCACGCAGATCTCGGCGGGCACGTCGCCTGGCCCGTCCTTGCTGACCACCTTCTTCTCCTCCTTGGCCTCCCCCTGCCAGATCACCTCCTGGATGTAGTCATCAGGTAGCTCTGTCTTCACCTTCACCTCCGTCATCGTTCCCTGCTCGGCACTCAGGGAGGCCTCGGCCGGCGCGGGCTCGGGCCCCTCCACCTTGGTGCTCTTCTGGCTGCGCTTCAAGCGCTCCCTGGGAAAGAAGAGAGTCTGTTCAGCGTGGACTCCATGCCAGCCCCCAGACCTATCTGGGAGCCCACCAGCCCAGGGGGTTGCAAAATGTTTAGTGACAGACCCATTTCTCCGCGAATCTCACCTTGAAGCACCGGCACCCATGGCGGCCCCTATGGGTCCTCCAGGGAACCCCAGGGCTCCGAGGAACACCGTTTGAAAATCAGTGGGCTAGTATGGCTCCAACGCCACTCATTTTACAGATCTAAAGAGGTCTAAATGTGCCCAGTAACTCCTGTAACTGGGGTTAGAAAAGACCTACGAGGGCAGCTACGGGTGGTTGAAATCAGTTCTTCTCCAGGTTTGATACGCACATCAATCAGCTGAGAATCTTGGTAAAATGCAGATTCTGGTTCAGCAGATCTGGGGTTTAGCCTAAAACTCTGCTTTTCTTGCTTGCTTGCTTTCTCTCTCTCTTTCTTCTTTTCTCTTTCTTTCTTTCTTTCTTTCTTTCTTTCTTTCTTTCATGTTTATTTATTGTTGAGAGGGAGAGAAGAGCATGAGCAGGGGAGGGATGGAGAGAGAGAGAGAGAGAGAGAGAGAGAGAGAGAGAAACCCAAGCAGGCTCCGAGCTGACAGCAAAGAACCTGACACGGGGCTCAATCTCACAAACCGTGAGCCAGGCATCCTGAGATTCTGCTTTTCTACCAAGCGTGCAGCAAGGCCGATGCTGCTGGTCTTCGACCTGCACTTTGGACAGCAAGGGTTTAAGTGGCTTGATGGGTACAAAGTGCCCAGTGCTGTTCCCTTCCCTCCTTGGCGGAAGGGCTGAAGATTCATCCAAGCCCCTCCCTGTTCCATCTCACGGACGGGAGACTACAAGCCAAAAGCCTCACTCAGACCTTACCATTCTGGCTTCCACGTGGCTCTGCAAATACCAGAAAACATTCTCAAGGTAATGAGCTCAATATTGAGGTGGGCAGGGAGGGCACAGACCACCGAACCTCCTTTATGGGGGGGGGGGGGCACACTGTGGCCCAGAGCACAACTGGGACTTGCCCAGGGCCACACACAAGACACCTGGCAGGCCAAGGCATGAAGCCTTGACATCTCTTGAACAGAGCGGTTCAACGTGACTCTCTGTGTTATCATAAGGGGGAGCCTTCTGGTAAGGGGATCATCACGATCACTCCCACCTCTGAGGTACTGAGGCCAAGATGTGCCACACTGGGAGATCACATCATGTGCCAGCCCAGGGATGCCACCCTGTCACATCCGGCCCTCTCCACTGCTTCAGAGAAGCTTCTGGACTGAACTTGAAGGCCCACACTTGAAGCACACTCAGGCAAGCCCACTAGTATGCCAACCGAGCTTCGTGCAGGTGCCAGGCTGGGAGGCAGGGACCCGGGTTCTGACCCTGGATCTGAAGTGGGCTTGTTGTAGGACTTTGGACAAGACTTTTCTCTTCTCTGGGCTTCAACAGCTCCATCTGTCACAGGAGCATGAGTTTTTATCACATTCACTGTCCCTCCCAGCTCTGAACTTTCTCTCAGGTTGGTGACTGAGCAAAGAGAGGAGGGTCCCAGCTAATGAGGAGGGGACAGCAAAAGGCCACTGGGGAGGTCCTAGTATGGACTGAACTGTGTCCCTGACCTGCCCAATTTGTATGGTGAAATCTTTTTTTTTTTTTTAATGTTTATTTATTCTTGAGAAAGACAGAGAGAGAAAGAGAGAGCAGGGGAGGGGCAGAGAGAGAGAGAGAGAGAGAGACAGAGACAGAGACAGAATTTGAAGCGGGCTCCAGGCTCCGAGCTGTCAGCACAGAGCCCAACATGGGGCTTGAACCCACGAACTGCGAGATCATGACCTGAGCCAAAGTCGGACACTTAACTGACTGAGCCACCCAGGCGCCCCTGTATGGTGAACTCTTAATCCCCAACACAACTACAGCTGGACACAGGGTCTTTAAGAGATAATTAAGGTTAATAAATAAAGTTATAGGGACCTAATCTGACAGAACAGGAAGAGAAATCTCTGTCTCCCCACCACGTGAGGACACAGAGAGAAGGTGGCTGTCTGTAAGCCAGGAAGAGGGTTCTCACCAGAACCCAACTGTGCTGGCACTGTGATCTCAGACTTCCACTCTTCAGGACCGTGTGACAATATATTTCTGTTGTCCAAGCCACCCGGTCTGTGGTCTTCTGTAATGGCAGCTCAAGCTGACTACTGCTCAGGACTCAGATGGACCAAGCCAGAGTGAAAAGGTAGGCTGGGAGTGGCCCGGGTGACTCAGTCAGTTGGGCGTCTGAGTCTTGATTTCAGTTCAAGTCATGATCTCCTGGTTTGTGTTCAAGCCCCGCATCGGGCTCTGCGCTGATGGCACAGAGCCTGCTTGGGATTCTCTGCCTCTCTCTGCTCGCTCTCTGTCTCTCTCAAAAATAAATAAATGTTAGAAAGAAAATGTCTTAAAAAAAGGCAGGCTTGTGGGGAACGAGCCAGGAGCCAGGGCTGTCCGGTCAGGCACCTCCTTGCTGTGTGACTTGAGCCACCAGCTGCCCAACCTCCACGCCCCAGTTTTCCCATCTGCAAAATGGAGCTAACAGGACTGGCAGGCAGATTTCAATCCACTAACAAAACACTCAGCACAGTGGCTGGCCTGTAACAGCTATCAAGACATGGTCATCATTACTATTCTTAATAATGACGAACTGTTACGGCATCCTTAGCACTCAGTGGGCCCAGTGACGCCTCCTCCCGGCGTGTGCCACATCAGGGCCACCATACACTCTTTGGGTTCTTACCCTTCTCTGCATCAGGAAACATAGATCGGGATGGTTCGATCGCCTCAGTGTTCATTTCTTTTACTTACTGAAGAAACACTGAAGTTGCTTTTTATGTGCCGGGACTGTTCTAATATACGGACTCTTTTCATGTCTTTCATCTCGGTTAACAAATGGTGAAGAAGTCCTGGGATTATCTCTGCTTTACAGATGAGGAAACAGAAGCACTGAGAAAAGTGACCTGATCCAAGTTACACGGGTAGTAAGACATGAAACCAAAATTAGACGTAGGCATCTTGGGTCTTAGCCACGGTGCACTGAGACTCGGGGAGAAACCTACAGAGGGAAGCCTGCCCATCTGCCTCTGGCAGCTCCCACACCACCCACTCTTTGACCTTCTGCATCTAGAACAGTCCAAACCGTGGTGCTAGTGGGTAAGCCAGAGGAAGGCAGACTGCCTGACTTTTCTGGCTGCTGCTTCCTCCAAGGGGGTATCTTGAACCAGAGCCCCCTTGCTGAGGACCAGTGCCCCTGGGAAGGGATAAGCCTACCCACTCCCTGCTGTGTTTAAGAGTCATCACAGGACAAGGGCACCTGGGTGGCTCTGTCGGCTAAGCATCCAACTTCAGCTCAGATCATGAGATCATGATTTCACAGTTTGTGGATCTGAGCCCTGCGTCGGGCTCTTTGCTGACAGCACAGAGCCTGGAGCCTGGTTCGGATTCTGCGTCTCCCTCTCTCTCTGCCCCTCCCCCATTTGTACTCGATCTCGGTCTTTCAAAAATAAATAAATGTTAAAAAAAAAAAAAAGTCATCACAGGACAAAAAAGCCTCTTAGTTCAGTGAGGCCCCAGGAGCCACGGGAGCCGCAGGTCTAAGAAGTGACCAGGGAATAGCTATGGCTTCAGGAAGGGAGGACAGTCTGCAGCCAGCCACAACAGAAGGGGATGTCCTGGGAGCGAGGTCTCCCTGGTGCTGGGGCACCAGAGCAGAGGCGGGCAGAGAGCCTGGCAGGAACCCCATGTGACGAACTAAGATGGGAGGTTCTGAAGCTGGATGGTCCCACGGCCAATTTTGGAACCGCCACCACCAAGCTGTGGGTTCCTGCACAAGTGACTCCAATCCCCTAAGCCTCAGTCTTCACATCCATACGATGGGGATAAACACAGCACCAACCTCACAGCGCTGTGAGGCAGAGACAAGGCAATGTCTGCAAGGTGGCCCCGGTGGAGATGTCCTACACATATCTATGGTCTTATGTAGGGGTGCAGGGGAGGAAAGCATGCAGAGGACACAGGGGAAGGGTCTTACATGGCACAGACGTGCAGGGGCTGTGGAGGTAAATCAACAGGGGTTTAAATCCCATCACCATCACATCCCAGCTGGTGACCCTGAGTGAGCCCCTGACCCTCTCTGAGCCTGTTTCCACATAAGTGATGTGGGGAGCCCCGTATCCGCTCAAAAGGTATTGTGAAGATCAACCACAAAAATGTAAATCCAGGACCTCATCTAGAGTGACTCATACAGCAGAGGTGATCATGCCCATGGGAACCGGTGACAGCTGCTGAAGTCGCTGCTCCCTGACAGAGACGGACCACGGGGATGCTAACCACCAATCCTGCTGGCTCACTGGGCACAGGGGTGGAGCTCGGGGACCCTGTCTGAACCCGAATGCCAGCCCGGCAAGAACAAAGCCCACGGGTCTCAGGGGGGCTGCTAGGCAGGCTGGTAGCTGAGGATTCCCTCTGGCTTGGCCCTGGCTGGTCCTGAACCTGCCTGCACAAAGGGTTAAGCCCCAAGCACAGTGCAGATGTGTTCCCCAGGACAGCAAAGAGGCCCAGTGGAGATGAAGGGTCCAACCTGCTTGTGCTCCCCACAACTGAGGTCACAGAGAGGGAACAGAACAGACCCTCCCCCTGAAATACCCTCAATTCACTGCCGACACGTGGAAGCTCAGCCTGAGAACTACGAATGCTTGTCCACCCACCCAAACAGACTCAGTGTCCTTTCCTGCTCTCAGGCACCCCTGCCAGCATCAGGACGTCCTGGTGGGAGGGAGGAGTTGCTGGAATCAGACAGGCTGGGCACTCACACGCCCTGTGACCTCGGGCTGGGCTCCCCCTCTGAACCTCAGTTTCCTTGTCTGTTAAAGAGGGACCATGATCCTTGCCAATGTGGGGGTGAGAGATGAGCTGGGGAGCTGGGGCAAAGTAGATTTCCATATATGGCACCTGCCATGATGATGACATCACTGATTCATGAGGACATCCTCACCTCTGGGAGGCCTTTCTTATCTGCTGGAAGTGGAGTCAGACCCCCTTTCTGAACGCCCATCCGCCCCCACACAGGAGACTCTTACTCTGCGAGCTACATGAGCTATCCTGTCCCCGAAAAGGCACTCCCTTAAATGGGATATCCCTGAGCCCTGGAGGTACCAAGGACACTGGCAACTTCTCCCGGCTCCATGCTGTAGATTTACAAGCCCAAATGTTGCTTTTCTCGGGTGCTTTGCATTTAATTAGGTGTCCTAATAACAATGGAATCACCGAAGTACTTATATCACTTTGAATTAGTGGTGTAGCATCTTCTAACTTCTTTAAAAAATTTTTTTTCATATATCATTTTTTAAAATAGAGCTCATTATTTTAATTATATCCATTTAAATGTACAGTGGAGCCCTTGGATATTCTCAGCACGAATCATTAGGTATATTAGTGAAAAAGCACTCGGAATCTATCTACATGCTGACACTCCATAATCTATTCTATTTGTGTCGCTGTAAAATAGATTTATATATAGATAACTACAAAATAGTTGCTCAAGATATGCTATGAATTTTATATTTAACCTGAGTCACACTTCAACATAAAATCTAAAGTCAGGCACTAAAAGGATATTTCTCGGTAAGAATATACCGTCTGTGGTCACTGGTTACTGCTCATGCCAGAAGGCCAAGAGAGAAGCCAGACCAAGTGGCCTCCTTGCCCCCTAAGAACGGTGACCCCTCATTAGAGCAATGGTTCTCAAAGTGTGTTCCTTGGAGGCTTAAGGGTTCCACAGCAATGGTCCAGAGGACTGAATGAGGCCTGAATGAAAAGAGTGGTGTTGAGTGGGGCTCCACGACCCCTACTCTCTCTTTGATTTTAGCCTGATGTACTACATATACGTGCTTCTTTCTCTCTGTAGTGGGGTAAATGGTGCCCTTCCCCCCCCCCCCCCCCCACCTAAGATATGCCCACATCTTAATCTCCAGAACCTATGAATGTGACCTGACTTGGAAAAAGCCTCTTTGCAGATGGATGTATTTAATTTTAGGACTTTAAGACGGGATCATTGTGAATTACCTTAGGTGGACCCTAAATGCAAGGACCAATGTCCTTGTAAGACAGACAGACAGAAGGGACAGTGCAGACAAGAGAAGGCAACATGACCACCAAGGCAGAGATTAGAGAAATGCAGCCACAGGTCGAGGAAGGCTACAGACACGAGAGCTGCAAGAGGCAAAGAACAGATTGTCCCCTGGAGCCTCCAAAAGTGTGAGAGAACAAGCTTCTGTTTTAAGCTCCCCAGCTTGTGGTAATTTGTTACAGCAGCCGCAGGAGACTAATACCCTCCCTGTGTTAGAGTCTGAAGAACCCGCTCCACTGCAATTAAGTCTGCAAACCACCGCCCTCCACCACCCTCAGCCTTCTTCTGCTTCGTTCTTACTCATCCCCAGCACCGCGTGCGGCCGGTCCAATGTGCCCGCAGAGCCTGCCTGGGAAAGTTTCAGAAACAAATCTCTTCCTCTGGGTTTTGCCAGATGGCTCTTCAAGTGCTTGGGCCCGCCCCTCCCCATCTGGCATCCACAAGAGCCCTGCAGCCAGATGCAGACACTGAAGCACAGAACGAGGCCCAGCCCCGGCACCGCTGCCCCGTGCGCGGCAGCAACTCAATCAACACTGTGAATGAAGGGCATGCGCGAGGTCACGCACCTTCCAGTGACCAGAAACAATTTTCCCGACTCCTATCCCGGTGCTGTTCCCACTAAACCCTGCATCAGTGGACGGGGGACCCAAAGGCCATGCCATTTCTGGCCGTGTGGGAGGAGGAGTTTCAGATGACGTCATGTGCCCAGGAGTCAGACAACTTTGCTTGCTTGCGGGTATAATTTCTTCATCATTCCACCAAAAATGCTAATGCCTGAAGCTCTGCCAGGTCACGGTACTTACGAGGGATCCTCAGCACACCGGAGATCAGTCCTACCCCTGCCTGATTCGGTTTTCCCACCTGCATGACGAGGGACTTGGAATCTAAGGCAGCGGTAGAGGCTGGACCTCCACCCAGCAGGGTAAGGGTCTCCTCGCACAGGGTGGGGAGCAGTGAATCCGTGTGCCCTGAGGCTCTGCCTGAGGACCACCCACCTCCTGCAAAGGCTACTGCCTCTTCACTCTGGCACTTGAGCCACCGGAAACAATGTTAAGGGTGGTGGGGGAGGGGGCGGATCTCTAATCAGTGTGTAAATAATGACTTAGTTAACTCCCTCTAGAATAAAACTTCATTAAAAGACTCCGCTCATTAGGAATGAGGGTTAAGTAGCCTCAAGCTGAGCTTAAACACACTCTCCACAAATGCACGGGGTGTTAAAAGAATTAACGCACATCCAGCCATGACTTCAGGGTCAGCATTTACCCTGATGCACGGGCTGACCGCTGACCAAGTCCTCCTGCGCTACCCAAGTGTCTACCTACCGATGATCTAAGAGCAAAGGATTCTTCCTATTCGGGAGTCAGCAGGGCCCTCCTTGGCAATGCTTCCAAGTCCAATGAGGCTTCTGCCTCCCCCGTTCCACCAGGGCTGTTCTTCCCAAGGCCCCTGGTGACCTCCATGCTCCTAGAGCCTACAGTCCCTTCCCGTCCTCAGCGACCTTGTCCTCTATCAGTAGTCCTGGACGAGCTCCTCCCTCTCTCCTCTGTCCAGCTCTTTGTTCCCTTTGGCTCTGTGCTCGCCTGGTGGGCCCCTCCTCTATCTTCTGCTAATTCCTCTTCACCAGCCCAACCCTTATATACTGACATGCCCCAAGGATCAGTTCTAGAACCTCTTCCATCTTTATCCACACTCACTCCCTAAAGTGATCTCATCCAGACTCATGTTTTTAAATATTAACAATGCGATGATGAATCTCGAATTCTGTCTCCAGCTTGGACTTCCCCCCAAACTCCAGACCTGCACACACAAAACTGCCTGCTGGACACCTCCTCCTGGATGCCCCACAGGGACCCATATTTAACAGGCCCCAACTGAGCTGTTGTAACATACCTCCCCCCAAGTCAAGACAACTATCCTTCTGACTCCCATCCCACTACAGCTTGCAGTCCACGATGCCACCGTCAAATAACTGCAGACTTTATTTCAGTTAGTAGCAATTACATCCCTCCAGCTTCTCGGGCCCCGGCTCTGGAACTAACCTCTGTTCCCTCTCTCTCACTGCGTACTAATGAATCTACTGGCAGATCCTGTCAACTCCCCCTTTAAGGTATGTCCAGAACCTGGCTACTCTTTCCCAGCACCTGACCACCCCCTGGTCCCAGCTGCCTTCCCCTGCCTCCTGTCTTACTGCCATAACCACACACAACCACACCGCCATACCTCACAGCCGGTCTCCTGCTCCTACCCCTGCCCAACGCCCCGATGTCGACATTCAACATAGCTGCCAAGGTGGCCCCGTCCAAACAAGCCAGGTGATGCCACCTCTAGGCCCAAAACCCACTGTGGTTCCACATCTCAGCCAGAATAACAGCCAGAGCCCTCGTCCCAACCCTCAGGGCTCCCTGCGACGTGCTCCAAGCACCCACTCGCCTCATCTGCTAACACACCCCCCTTGCTGGCCACACCGGACTCCCTGCTCTTCTCTGAGCACGTGGGGCCTCCAGTTTTTTTGAGATATTGCTAACATAGAAGACATGAAAGTCTAAGGTGCACCAAGTGATGATCTGTACTGCAAAATGACACCTGCTCTTGAGGCTGCAGGGCCCAAGATGGGGCGCTGGGCTCCCCAGTGGCTGCTCTCTCTGACATCCATCAGGGAGCCTGCAGCCTCAGCCCTGTGGTTTCTGAGAGTGCCCCCTCTGCTTCTAAACGGCTCCTGCTCTGAATGTGCTCTCTGATTCCACGTGCTTGGGAGAGACCTCCAGGGGTAAGGGCTCTACCCCACTGCCATTTTGTATCCCCGTGCCCGGCTCCCAGCAGATGACAGCTAATGTCTGCTGAACGACACAAGCAGACAATCACCGGAGATAGATACGCCAGCGTGAAGGTGGAGGTGAGAACAGCAACGGTACCATAATGAGGGAGTGAGGACAAGGGCCCCTGTGGCGTACTGGGTGGCTGTGACATGCCAGGCATGGTGCTTCACACCGGATCCATGCACCATGCCACTGATGCCAGGCATATCACAACGCCTAACAGGCTGGGTAGTTTTGCTTTAAGATAAGAAAACTGAGAATCAAAGAAACAGAGTGACTTTTTCATGGCCACACAGCTTCCTAGTGACAGAATGGGATTCAATCAGATCTGCCCAACTCTAATGCCTGGGCTTTGAATCACTTGGAGGACTTCTGTTTCTCTTCTCAAAAGAAGACACGACTAAAAACAACGACAACAAAACACCTGTTGAATGAATGAACAAATTAACGACTGATGGACCAGAAATTCCAAGAGACGAGTACATCCCCTCATCTCCTACTGTATCCTCAGCATCCGGACAGACAGGGGCACATGCTAAGATGCTTCAAACAGCAACATAGAAACGTGATAAAATTAAGGAACGAGGAGTTCCACGTCTGCCACAGAGAAATGTGCTTGGGCTTTTTGTTCACTGTTGACCTCTAACTCTCCTTGAAGTCTTCTAAAATGGCTGCTGTTCAGATACGGCCTTTGGACACAGGGTCTCCTGCTTTCAGTGACAAGGACAGGAATCGCAACCAGGTTAGAGACTGTGGCTTCCACCAGCCAGGAAGGACCAAGAGAGAGACCCCTAGAGCAAAACCCCAGTTTCCACAAACCCTGATAACGAGGCCCGTGTGTTTACTATTCCACCCGTGTTTCAAATCTTCACATCGCCCATGCCTTAATAACCCTCAGAATTATCTGTGCTTCCATTTGTCATGTATCACTGATATATTTTAATAAATAGTCAAGCAGAAAAGATTAGATTAATAGATTAAAACTATTAACCTATTAAACAACTCTTAACAGTCTAGAAATTCAAAATAACCTACAATGCATAAATATATCATTAGTTTGAGATAATTCGTAGGCACTTAATTTTCTTCAATGTATGTTGTCAGTCAGCCACGACGCTGGGTAATACTGCAGTTCCGAAAGACAGCATGAAGATTTAAATATTAAGAGTTAATTCCCTGGTTAATTTAAACCTAAAATAGAGAAAAGCAGGAGTCTTGAGCAATGCTGTCAAGTCACCAACTCCGACATTTAGCAGGATGGGGCCCTCCGGGGACAGCTGGGAGCTTCTTTTACGGGTGTCATGGCACAGGGAAGGTTGGCCCAGGTCATTAAAAAGAATTACTGCTAACAGCATTTTAAAGAGACACGCTGCATTCCTCGTCCAATGGGTGTAGCGATGGTACAATTCGGAACCGTGAGGAAGGTGCACTGCTCTCCCAAGACTCACCTTTCTGAGTTTCTCCTCACCCAACTGTCGGGGACACTGCAGACTCAGGATTTCTTACTTGGACAGCAGTCCCTCCGCTGGCAGGTGGGGAAGGGCGGGGGGGGTCACAGCAGAGTCCCTGCCCGCAGTCCTGCAGAGACCCTCTGGGGCACCTGCAGGGTCCCATGCAGACCCCAGAGAGCAGCCGACTCAACCAGCGAAGACCGAGACGACTCCTACGTTGGTCGTCACGCTGGCTGATATGAGAACAGAGAAAAATTACGCTCCCTCTGCCACCAATATGATTCCCTACTGAGGCTGAGACTTAGCTACTATCTCTCTCTCTCTCTCTGACGCCCAGATCCTCTGGCCACTTTCTCCTTGGAATGAAAGGTAAAGAAGCTTCCCAGCAGGACCCCTCTGCTCCAACATCCTGCCCACACTGACAGCTGATGCCCAGAGCTGCCCTTCGGCTGCCAATGTGCCCCTAACGTGGTCCACGTCTTCCCAAGGTGTTCGGGGGTAATAAACTAGACGCTGAGCCGTTGCCAAGCTTTCTAACCTACTTACGCCCCGCTCTCCTCGCATGGAAGCTGGTGAAGTTAATGCGAACCACTAAGAGTTGTTTAGAAGATTCAAGGACAGAGATGTACACGAGGCACCCAGCACAACACCTCACACCTAGTGGGGCTCCATAAATGTTAGCTCTTTTCTCCCACCCTTACCAAGTACTTGCCAGACAAAAACGTGGAAAGTTTGGCCAAACTATGAAAAATATCAGCTCGTAGGCCAATGATGGAGTACTCCTAACTGAATGCAGAGGGGCGATTTTTCAGCCCCAGAAAACAGAAGAAGTGGTGGGCATGGCCGCCCCCCTCCCCAGGCAGCAGCGATGAGGAGGGGGAGGAGGACACACTGCAGCCAAGTTCACTGCAGGATGCGAAGGCGGCAGTGAGCAGGAAGGTAGGTTTGGAGCATAAGGGCATTCTTAAGCATCAAGCTTTGCATGGAAAGCTGGAGGAAGCACAAGCTGAGGGTGAGAATCTTTCTGTTCCATTAGCAGAGCCAGACAAACGGTGAGGCTGTGGAAATTTCCTGAGCTGTTTTCTCAGATCGAGGGCCTTTGACATCAAGGGGCTCAAGAAGCAACCGGGTTGGACAATCCGAGTTACCCTTCTCAAGATGGCGCCTCTTCAGGACGAGGCGAGACTTCTGAATGCCCTGAACGGGTCGGGTCGGTGCAGGGGCGCCACTTGCCGAATCTGTTCAGACTCCTTCTGGGTGCATGCACTGAAAACTCCTGGGTGCATGCACTGAGCACAGGGCTCCCTAGGGACCCCAGTCACCTCCCTCTGCTCAACCACCGCAAGCCATTTGGCAAAAATGATTCACCGCTTTCGATGTGCATTAGTTTGCATTTCTGTGGCTGTCTCCAGAGGGCAACCTAAGGACATGCCTGAATTTTCCGGAATCTGCCCTATCTGCAGAGCCTAGGTTTAACAGTAACTGATCAGGCAGACAGGAAGCCCTGCCCACCAAAAAAGCACTGGCCTCGTGGAATGGGTACAGGGTCCCCAGAGTCAGCCTGCAATTTTATGGCATTTTGTGGCCCGACTTTGCCCCAAGTTTGGTATGGTGAGCATACGCATTTCTGGAAACCAAATCCGAGCTCCAATAACTGCACCATAAGCCTAGAATCAAGATAAAGATGTGCCCTGGCTAAAATATACCCAGCATACTCCAATAATCCATCCTGCTAATATCGTACTGGTCAGGGACCACCATCGGAGCCAACTGCTACTGTGAGTTTTTTGTACAAATGAAGTTAATTTGTTCAGGGATACTTTGATTTTACTGCTGAAAACCAAAATGTGAAACAACAAGAAGGTATTCTTTTAAAAGTAATAATAATAATAATAATAATTATGCGGCTGCACACACGTGGTGATCCAATTAAGTAATGGTCCACCAGTGAGAAAGCTTGGCCTGAAGGACCGAGACTCAGCTACGTCCAAAGCTATTTTACGACGTGTGTGACCTTGGACAAGCCTATTCCTCAATTCCCTCTGAGGAGGAGGGACAGTATCACTACCTCAGAGGGGAGGACCAAAGGAGATCTGTGTGTGACTGGATGGGGGTCAGCCCTTGACAAATATGAGCTCCACCCCCACCCTCGTCCCTGACTCCAGTCCTCTCTCCAGGGTCCAGACTCAACAAGAAATCAATCGCCATCCCACTGTCATCTCCTCCTAGGAAGGGAATCCAGCACGGTGGTGATAAAAATAAACGTTTCCTGAACACCTACTATGGGCCAGGCATTGTGCTAGGCGTATGCATATTACTATTTCACTGACAACACTACGAGGGAAGGTCTAATATAATTCCCATTTTCCAGATGAGGAAACTGGACATTGTGTAACTAGCCCAAGGTCACACAACCAGGCAGTGGGTAGCCCCGGGACCTGGACCCAGGCAGTCTGGGCTCCTCAGCACGGTGCTAATGAGCTGCTTGGCCCTCAGCAGGGCTAGAGAGAAGGTGAGGAAGTGACCTGGCAGACCAGCCATGGAGAAGTGTGCATTATTTGGATTCAGAACTCACACAATGCTTTGTTGAACTGGATTCCCCGGGCCTGAGAAGATACAGCCTTCGGAAACTCACTTCCAAGGCTACCTTTTAAGGTCCTGCCTGTCCTGAACTCTTGGCAACACCTCTTTAATCCTGCCTCTTGCTGTTTATTCACCTTCTGGCAGCCAGAATGATCCTTTTAAAACCAAATCATATCATACCATCCCTCTGCTCAAACTCTCCAGTGGCTCCCCACACCTCACGTAGGGTAATGGCCAAAGTCCTGATGATAGCCTCCAAAGCGCTATCTGCCATATCAGCTTCCTTGCTCCTGCTCCAACACAATCTACACACCACTGCCCCAGGGCCTTTGCACCTGTTGTTCTCTCTGCCTGAATGTGTTTCTCCCCAATGACTGCTTGGTTCAGTCCCTCATTTTCTTCAGATCCTTTCAAATGTCACCTTCTGGTGGTGCAATATTCCTTCTGGCTCTCCCAATCCCCATTCTGCTTCTCTCTCACTCCCATCACTGTTTAGCCTATGACATACCACACATTGTATGTATTAATTACATCGCCTCCACTCTCACTACAAAACGAGTTCCACAAGGCCAGGGATTTCTGTTTTGTTCACCACTGTATTTCCAGCACCCAGATCAGATCCTGGCCCTTTGTAGGTGCTAAGTATTTGCGGAATGAATGCATGAGATTTGGTCTTATCACCAACCCCCCACTCCCGACCAAATCTCTCTGTTTACAAGATCCTGATTGCTTGTTAGGCAACCGGTCTACACAGCAAGGCAATGAGTCCCTTAACCTCTTCTATCCCTGGTTTCCTTATCTGAAAATGAGACAGTTACTCCAGATTATCTATAGAGCCCTATCAGCTCTAAAAACCTTCAACTGACAAAAAAGGCATAATTCTTCATTACAGCAACCCTGTAGCTACGTTTACTTGGTTACAAAAACTGCATTTCCTTTAGAATTTTCCACAGTTAAGGCCCCACAGCCCCCACGCCTCTCAGAATAAGTGAAGTCTGGCTACAGTTGTGCTATGTGGTTTGTAACCTGCACACCAAGTCAGCACTGACCTCAAGTGCAGGGATCACCGGTCCTGTAAAATCGACCCAGGTTGGGTTACAGAGAAGTAAACCAAACCACATTCGGCTGTTTCTTAGGATCAGAAACACCACCTCTCCTTGTCCCCCTCAATTTAACACTAATTCCTTAGCAGTCCGTGCTGTTGGTTTTGGGGTTTAGCCAGAGGCCCTCTGGAGAAGTAACAAAATTAGGCGTTCTGGGCCAAAAGACAGGCGCTGGGAAGAAAGCAGACCTTGGCATAATAACCGAGTGTGCCGGGACCCGGCAGGGAGCTGGGGGAGGAGGCCCGTGTCAGAGGGCCGGGGCTCCTTCTAGGTCATTCCTGGCCAGGGTGGCATAGCCTAACTCTGACTTCAGGGAGCCTCGGGCCTTTGTTTCTCCATCTGAAACAGGGACTAAATGTGTCTTTGCTCTGCAAAGTGCCGAGGTGTCTAAACCCCACCTGGCCGATCTAACGCAAGGCCAGAGTCAAATTCACAAATAGCCTCAGCTATGGCCTGCATTAATATTCTCCTGATATTTAACGCATAATTCACTTCTCAGACTGAATGCTGGGTCACTATACAACAATACTGTTTGGGTCTCTCAAAGATGCTCTATTAGCTTTAATTATAGAATCAATATAAACTCACTGGTTGAGCTCCTTCAAAGTCCCTGGCTTCTTGACAAGCACCTAGCCGATGGCACAGCCCCCAGCCCCTAACAGGCTCCTCTAACATCTGTTAACTGACCACTTCATCCTCAGAAGTGGGAGGGAACAGTGGCTAAGTGTACCCATCAGAGAAGTGAGACCTGGGTGGGCATCCCGGCTCTACTGCTCACTTCCAACTGGGCAGCCTGAGGCCCGTTAAGCGCTCCATGCCTCAGTTTCCTCTTCTGTAAAGTGGAAATAATAAGAGTACCTCCTTCATAGGGCTATTATAAAGATTACATCAGTTAAGAATAAACTAATATATGTGAATCACTTAGCTCAGAGCCTGACACAGAAGTGCTGAATGAATGCTAGTTGTTACCACTAGAAATTTCTTCTTTAAGTCACACATGACCCTAAGACTTGAGCTGGCCCTTCCTGGTGCATATTCTGGCACTGTGGGGATACCACGGCGCTCTGCCACAGAGTATGTGCAAGCCCAGGCTACTGAGGCCGGGCAAACTGATGGTACACGTGCCATCCCCCCCTCCCCTGACCAGGCCAGGCACCTCTTCTCCCTCTGACGGCAGCCTGAGGCTGGTAAGACTCAATTCAGAACTTCAGGCAGCCATTGCTGCTATGGGGAAACCTGCCTGCGGCCTTCTGACCTGGTGTGGGAGAAACTCACGCATCGGAAAGTGACGGCAAGAACTACACCTGCATGAAAGTCCTGAGAAACAGATGGAGGCTCGTCCTCTGTCCACACTCAAGAGTCTGCTGGATGACTACTTTAGCATCGAATCCGTCTGAGTTCTGACACACGGCACTGGGCCTAGCAGAACAGCTGCTCAATAAACATGGGGGTCAGTGGGAGAGGCTGGCCAGACCCTCACTCCAGCACAGCACTGTTGAGTGGGGATAAGCACCCTGCTTTAGCAGGTTCGAGGACTGACATCACTTATTCATCACAAGACCCCGAGCAGGGCCGTCCCTCCCCAAGTGTCCAGGGAGAGGGTGGGACTGGACAAGCTCCGAGGCCCCTTCCAGTCGTGACAATCCAATCCAGGAAGCACTTCCAGGCACCCCCAGTCTAGGGACTGCCGCCGCCCCATGTACTGCTCTTACACGAAATCCCACGACCAGGGGCCCAGCAGCCAAACACAAGGCGCTGGGCAGCTGCCGGCCACAGGTGTCACTGCCAGCGTTCACAGGCCTGAGCCTGGTGGTCTACCCCCCACCCCCACATCATCCCCACATCTCCCATCTCATTCAGGATATCCGTCCCCCAAACACTGAGCGCCTGCTAGGGGTTTCTGCCTATGGATCTGGTACCCTAAGGGGAGAGGCAGAGAAAATTACACAAATACGTGGGATAAATACAGAGCATGAACAGCCTATGAGGGACACAGGCCACAGGCCCTTGAAGGAGAGGTGCAGGGAAGGTTTCTCCCAGGGGAGGATGGAGTCAAGACGCGAAGGAAGATCAGAGAAAAGTACATTCCAGCCAAAGGGAACAGCAGCTGGAAAGGCTCTCAGGCAAGAGTCAGCTGAGGCCAGGGGTTGGCAAACCACAGACTGGGTATTTATGGATCACCTATGGTGCTTTCACAGGCACTGATGGGACAGAGAAGTTGCCAGAGAGACCTATGGTCTTCAAACTGTAAAAATATTTACTATCTGGCCCTTTACAGGTAAAGCTGGTCGACCCCTGGTTTAGGGGGGTAGATAAACTGAGAGGAGGTCAGGGGGAGCAAGGGGGAGCCGGACACATGAGGAGACCGGGGAAGCGGCTGGGAGCCGGGCCGTGCTGGGTGGTGTGGGTCACGGTGACCTCCGGCCCGGTATCTCTGCCTCCATTCTAGCCGCCTCCAATCCACCCTGCACACGGTTGCTGGGGTGATCTTCCCAAACCACAGAGCCAAACATGTGACTCTTTCTCAAAGAGCAATGGCTCCCCGTCGTTTCCCGAAGCGCGTTCCAAGGAACACTTGCTCCGCAGCCAAACTTTCAATAAAAGGGTTCCACAGTTAAACAACTCGGAGAAATATGGAATTCTCATCCCAGATGTTGTCAGGCGCACACATGAGCAGGTGAGAGACTGAAAAGGACCCACAGCAAAGAAATCTGTTGCCTCTGTTGAACCCGCTGTCCTTCACACTCACTTGGCCACAGACCCTCTCTTTCCTACAAAAATCTCTTAACGTTCTAAAGAACCAGTTGTGGACTAAAGGGAAAGTTCCTCTGCCTGGCGTTCATACTCTGACCCCAACTCCAGTAGGTAATCCTAGAGCCCGGTCCAGATCTGGTGTGTGTGGCTTGGAGAGCCAACTTTCATTGGTCCCTTGCCTTCCTCCTATCTCCAGTGGCCCCCGTAAAGGTCATTTGGCCACCCCAGCTCCACCCTCCCTGAGGGAACACGGCGACAGCAGAAACAGCGCTGACGTGCACCAAGTGCCTGCCCGTGCCACCACCAGAGGCAGACATCTGCAGCGTGGGCCTATCCAGCATCTCTTCCCGCCTTCTTCGGGAATGACCGCCCAGCTTTCCTTGAGGGACACCCCCCCCCCCATCCAAACTCCTGCCAGCTCCCAGGGTGAGGACACAGCCCTGGTCTGGCTATGCAGAGTATCCCCTCCCCCTGCTGTGGCGGGAGGGGGTGAGGTTCAGGGAGACGAGCACAGGACTCAAGCTGGGCCACGAGTTCCAGACTAGGATGGGATGGGCAGGCTGCTCTGGAGGTCACTGCACGGCAGCCGAGATGGGATTCGAGCCCGGTCCTCTGCCCAGTCTCGTGCTTCACCATAATTCCCCCCAGCTCGAGCGCCCAAAGGCCAGTTCAGAACCCAGTCATCCTTGGTCCATTCGTGGCTGCTCAGAGAGGGTACCGGGGGCTAACCACGACCGCACATCCTCCGGGGAAGGGACGGACCAGAGAGAGGTGGCTGTCAGCTGTGAAACGGGGAGGGGGGGCAGGGAAGGGGACAGCCATGGGCACGGGGAGTGTACCTGCTCGCCGTGCTTTTCCTTCCAGCTGCACTGGCTCCGTCAGCCTGCAAAAGAAACCCAAGACACCTCCATCAGCCATGGGGGAAACCACAGACCCTACCCACTGATGCCCCACCAAGCTCCCCCTCGACACCCGCCTCCAGATGGAAGGGAGAGCTAGCACAAACCCCTGCTCCATTCTTCCAGGTGGGGAAAATCTGCCCCTAGTGGTAAGAGGGAGTCAGACCACCCACCCCACCCCCCGCCCCCACCCCCGGAATTTGCTTGGCCCTTTAAATCCAGAGGAGCACCCATTGCCAACACAAACCCAGCAACCACAGGGCCCTGGGGACTCAGTGAAAAGTAAGTAACCAGCTAAATCTGAGATTGAATTGCACCATTTTTATTTTCATCTGGGATTTCCAATAAAACAGTAGCCGCAGATTTATTCCTACCAACCGGAGGGGGAAAATCCTATTATGTTAAAATATTCTGTCCCCCAACCCTCCTAGCAGGGAGAGACAAGAGAGTACTGGTTCTTAATCTCTTTTTATTTGGGGGTGGGGGTGGGGTAGGGGTGGACAGGGAGATAAGGCTGACCAAATGAAAATTTCAGAAATCATAAAGTTCTGGTTCAGATGGAGAGACCCAGGGCCTGAGCCAGGAGGGAGCTGCCTGAAGTCTCATGAGGACGGAATGACCAATACCTGGGGTTCCTGACCACTAGGCTGGTATTGGGGGGACCTCTATGCAGAAGCTGAAGTAGGCTGCAGATATGGGAAGGACGCACTGGTCAAAGATGCGTTTTCCTGGCTTTGTCAAAGCATTTACAATAATAGTAATCACACTTAGAATAATGCAGGTTTAAAACTCTGGCACACATGTGTTTCCAAATTCAGAATCCTTCCAAGTTTAGGAAGGTAATGTAGCGCAGGTGTTCTGTATTTTGAAACACCCTGGCAGGGTCTGGGGAGACACCCCATCCCCCGACCCCAACTCAAGCACACAGTGATACTTCCAGAGTGAAACATATGCTGTCAGCCTACAGAGGCTCAGTGAAGACGCAATGAGTCTCTTCTCCCTTCAGGCCAACTTGTGCCACCTCACCAATTACAAAACATCTTTCTGCTTTCAAGGTTTTTGAATTTCAGGATTGTGGACCTAAAAGAAAGACAACAGCAGCCCCCTTTGGATGAGCGCGCTTACTAAGAAGTCGCAAACTGGCAAAACCAGATGGTGGACTTCAATGCGGTCAATACGTAAAAACACCAAGGATTTCACCCAAAGAAGGCCGGATTTCAGCATGTGAAAGCAGCACACAGGCCCACATGACCACAGCCAGCTAGGGCTGCCATACCTGGTTTTCCACAGTGCCCGCTGCTCCGTCTTGCCTTACGCTCGGCCCTCCAGCCTGGCCCCCAGGGGTGTCCAGACTCCCTCCCCCAGCTAACTTCCCTTCAGGCGCCAGTGTCCGCACATTTAATGCTTCTTATTCAGTCCTCCTGATGGGTCCCCCAACATACATACACAATATCCCCATTTTACAAGTGAGGCAACAAGAGTCCAAGAATGTAAGTCATTTATCCAACATCCCACAGCTACAAGCCTAGGTCTGGGTCACTCCGGTGCCCTCTTCGCTCAGCTCTGGAATATTTTATCTCCCGCCAACATTCAGAAGAAGAGCCAATCGGGAAATGAAGGAAACCCACACAGCCCCCACTGCCCCGACCGGGGAAATGCAAAGATGAAGGACAAGTAAGGAGGTAGAAACGTGAGGCCTGGGAGGGAGAAATTAATGGGATGCTGGTGTATTACTTCAGTGGAAGAAACAAGAAAGCGGAAAATGGTTTGCATATTATTTCACTGGGAGCAAAAGAATGGGATCAATTACAGCCTCTTTCCAACATCTTGCATTCCCCAAAACTTCTATGGAAAGTGAATGGGAAGAACTTGTTTTAATCTTCATATCCTAAGAGGCAGAAGTGGTAAAGGGTGGAAATTCTGCCCCAGAGAGCTTTAAAACATTATAAAATCCCAAATGATCTCTCATCTTTCAGACTCAACTCTGGGCCATGTATTTCTAGCATTTCATACATATTTTCATGTTGTCTTTTTTTTTTTTTTTTTTTTTTTTTTTTTGGTCCTTTTCCTTCCCCGTTTCACCCAGGGTTGATCACATGAGGACAGTGAACATGACACCAGGTAGGAGAAAAGATTCTGTCTCTGGCTCACCTTATCATCTCCACCTACGTTTCCCTTTTCATGTTTGTGTTACTTGTGCTTTTGCCACCAATAGCAACTCTCAGTTTTGTTTTCCACCAATTTTTATAAAACAAAGACAAAATGCTAAAAATGTTCAGCGGTCCAAACAAATCCCTGCACAGAAACTCGGGCGGTGCGGCAGAGGAAACGCAGCCGCTGGAGGGCCGAGGGCCACCTGGGCAGATGTGACACGGCCGCTTACCGGAGCTGATGCGGGTGGGCGCATTGGTGGACGACAGGCGCAAGGCAGAGATGTCCGAGAAAGCATGTGTTCATATCACAGCTCCCGTCAATCATGGCACTTGGGCCTGGCTGAGTCCAGACCAGCCGTGAGGGGCCCTCCCAGCCCCAGCGGGAGCCCACAGTGCTGAGGGCGCCGACCTTCAGGTGGAGAGATCTGTGAGATGCCAGGCGAGCGCTGCCTGCATCCTCACAACTACCTACTGCTTGAATTAAGCTGAACCTCTGAACCTCTGACAGTCATTTTCCAAATGGTCTAATACCAGCCATTTCCTAAGATTCAACCTTAACCACCAACTAACTCACTTTTACCCATGGTAATCTGACCTGCTTCTCAATTTGCATTGAAGGTGAACGGCACGGGGTCTGGCGTCAATAGACGTCCTGAGTTTGGAGCCCCGCTTTTGCCATTTCCGGGCTGTATGATTCTTGGTAAGTCACCTGCACCCTCAAGGCCTCAGTTTCCTCAGGTGCAAAATGGCAATATGCCACCCCCAGGACTATCTCCTAAGACTGGCGAGACTTCTGATAAATAAGGTAACGCGTGTAAAAGTACCTAGCACGGACTAAGTACTGATTGCACGGCAGATGAGCGAGAGGCAGGGCCGACCTGCTCTGCTCCAGGGGTCTACCCGGCCTGTCTCAGGGAGTGATCCAAATCCCATGCTACAAGCCAGCATCTCATTAGCATCCACCAGACCCCACAGCTCTGAGGCTTCCTCTGAAGGGCTGGTCAAAACGATACCAAATACACTGAGTAGTAAGTACTTAGTACTTGTTAAGTACTAGGTACTAAACACAGGCCAGGTATCTGGAGTACCCGCTTGAGCAATGGAAATCCAGCTGCCAATGGACCATGTGCTCCTATAGATGCAGCTTCTGTCTGGCTCTGTCTGGCTCCCACCTTGGGCAGGCTCCTTCCTTTTCCATGGACCTGAGGTTCTCATTGGTAGAAACGGGACGGGAGGCATGAGAGTTAAATCAGGTCTCCTGCCACCCTTCATCTCTGTTTCTCTGTATGGAGCTGATCCAATCTTAACCAAGCCCCTCTATGGCAAGTGAAATGGGGCGGGGCACAGTGGGCGCATGAGAGACCCTCCTCCTCACGCTTACAAGGTGGGGGTACAGGCATCCACACCCCCCCCAGCTCTCCACAAGGGCACCTGGCCCCCTTTGCCCACCCCATCCATTCCTTTTACACCAGTTTCTCCTTAGGACCCGGGCAAAGCTATTTTCGGTTTCATTCGACCCTCCTCTTCCCTCCCAAATGAATGTTAAGTTGTTCTTTTCCATTCTCTTATTAAGGATTTTCTTGGAAAGAAAATATTATTCCAAACCCAGAAATTTTATTTCTGAATTTGTGCAAATGTAAGTTGTAGGACATTAGCTGCATTTCACATTTTGTGCAAATGGCAGAAACAGGCAATTCGTGTGCTACGGGATGGGGGCTGGCCAACGATTTCGATAAAATAAACCCTTTTTTAATTTAAATGCTAATGCACTGAATTAAAATTTAATAACTGAGGAAATTGAAAAGCCGAGCAGGAATATTGGAAATAAATCCAAGCAGAAACAGCTGAAATTAAAAATTCTAGAGAGTAGGAGGATAGCAGCTAAGCTGTCTTATATGATTACATTTTTTTTTTCAGAATGAAGCAAAAAAAAAAAAAAAAAATCCTATCTCTCGCTGGCTCTAGGGCAGTAAATCCACAGTGCTGTGATTTATTGCTCAATTTTCCTGAGGGAAAAAGGCTTTCTTTCATGCTGAAATATTTCATAAATTTCAAGCCAGCATAAATTCTTAATTTAAAAGTTATGGAGGTCACATTTAGTGCACTGGTACGGTTCCAAAATCTTAAAGGAATAGCAGCAACCCAAAAAAAAAAAAAAAAAAAAAAAAAAAGGCAAAAAGGAGGGGTAGAATTTGCTCCTTTTTTTTTTTCTTTTTCTTTTTTTCATTTTGGTTTTAATTCACGAGTTGAAATTTCATTATTAAAGATTCCTCCTGGATGGATAGAACCCAAGCACATGGGGAACTGGTATGTGTTTGGAAATCTGCTGCAAAAGATAAAGAGATAAAGATTTAATTCAATTATAAAAAGGCATTTTTTTTTTTTTTAAAGCCACTTGAGGAATTTCTGGTAAAAATTTCCTCCCTTCATTGCCCGGGAAGGGGTGAGGGTGGGGGAGGGTGGCCAACGTAATTGCTTCTCTTAGATCTCCAATCTTTTGTGCACACTGATATATTCATTTGTTATACAGCTGTTCAGCGGCGGAAAGAATGCTGGGGCGCCCATAATTCTAAGCAAATCAATCAAAAATTAATGATTTGTCATGCTTGCACAATGGAGGAAAACAGCTCCTTGGGTCCTGGCTGCCTGATCTCGAAGAATGAAATGCCTTTCTGCGATAAGAGAACCAAGCCAGCGGCTCAGCAAGGCTGAGGTACCACTGCGAATGTGGGTGCTCATGGTCCCCTGAGCCCTGAGAGGATGGAGGAGGGCCGCCATCTTGGAGAGGGCATCTCCAAAATGGTGCCTCAGCCAGTTAAGCCCAAGACAGACCCGATACAGCACATTCCCATGGTGGTATAATTAGGATCTTGCTTTCTCCCTCCCCTACTGCAATGCAAAAACTGCTTCCTCTTGGGAGACATCAATGACTCCCCCCATCTCCCCCACCAGATTTGACGTGTCCCTATTCACTGTTCCCCCAACACTCCTAACACTCCATCACCAGCACTTCTTACCAACTCTATGGGATGGGATCCACAGTTCCTGGAGCACCAATGTCGCCCAGGCCGGGCACTCCTTCTGGACAAAGACCATATCCCACACGTGGCCATGACTCCAGCACCCAGCTCGGGGCCTGACACATGGCAAACATTCAGCAAATATGGTTGAATCCATTAGGTTATCTCTTGGGAAACAATGACAATGAAGTTGCTTAGATGAATAAATGATCTGCATCGGCAACTAGGATGAAGTATAACAACTGATCTTAAATAATCACTCACTCCTTTATTCATTCAACAGATATTCCTTGAAAGCCTACTGTGTTCAGCTTTGGGTGGACAAACTCAAATCCAAATGATGGACAATTCCAAATACCCAACATTTACTACTTCTTGGCTTTCTCCTCCCTTGGAAGGGAAAAGTGAATGTGAACTCAGGAGAGAAAAGAAGTTCCCCACATGCCCAAATGCCTTTCAAGTCTCATTGTCTCTCTTAATTCACATGAATGTTATATTCACAAGTATAAAATGCACATTACTCCAAAATAAGCCTGTGTACTTCACACGTGCATACGTTTGAATATAAAAATACTGTTTTATATTACTAACAGGTACAACTGACCCTGTAGGAAGACGTTCAGCCTCAGGACTGAGGGAAGCCAAGTGCACTCGACCTGGAAGCCTGGAGGAGGCACTGCACTTATGAGTGAGAAGCAGACCCTGCCTAGAGGATCATTCTACGTCTCCTACCATTCTGGACGACAGGAGGACAAGTGGGTTCCAAACAACTTGAGCCTCACTTACACACCTCTTTCCTTTCCAGCAGCCGTGGATCCCCAAAATTTAACTTGGAATTTCCTGTCTGTCCCACTGAGGCACAAGACTCAAATCAGGAGAAAGTCATTTGTTCACCCTGTATTTAATGAGCTCCTTCTATATACACCAGACATTGTTCTAGGCAGTTGGGGTATATCCCTGCCCTCACGGGGATTACATTCAACTCGGAGGAGACAGAAGCACTAGGCGTAATCAATTAGTAAAATATATCATATGCTCGAAAGGAATTAGTTCTGTGAGGGGAAAACAGAGAAGGGGAAGGGCAGTCAGAATGCTGGGCCAAGGGAGGGGGCCACAGGCTGCAGTTTTAAGTAAGGTGAGAAGAGCAGGTGTCATTAGGCAAACAATGGAAGGTAAGGGAGTTGGTATCTGGGGCAAAGGGAATGACCAGTGCAAAGACCCAAGGGCAAGAGTGTGCCTGGTGTGCTCCAGGAACAGCAAGGGTGCCATGAGCAAGGACTAGAGGAGGAGAGGTACGGGAGGCTGGCCCACGTGGGGTCTTGGTGGCCACTGAAGGCCTCTGGCTTTTACCCTAGAGTGCCACCGGAAGGTTTTGGCAAAGTGACATCATTTGACTTCCATTTTTACAAGATCCTTCTGGCTGCTAAGCTGAGAATGGACCAGGGGCAAAGGTCGAAGGAGGCAGGAGGCCAGGTAAAAGATGGTGTGGCTGGGACCAGGGGAGTGGCAGCAAGGGGGTAAGGAAGTGGATTCTGAATATACTGGAAGGTAGAACCAGCAGGACCTCCTGACGAACTGGATCTAGGCTGTGACAGAAAGTAAAAGTCAGGGAAGACACCAAAAATCTTGGGCCTCCACACCAAGAAAACAGGAATCGTCTCTCCGGTACATGAGAAGATGAGTCACACGCCTGACACGGATCGTCACGCGACACCAAATCCTCCCCCAAACCCTGCTCAGGAGACACTGCAGTTTAACTATCCCCCTTGGCCCAAGAATTAGCCAACGACCCAGAGGGGCCAAGTGACTTGCCCAAGGCCACACAGCAGGTCCCTGACTTGGCCAGGGCTCACACATCTTCTCACCCCAGTCAATGGCCATTTCCTCTACACACTTGGCCCTTCAGGTCTAGAAGCAACAAGGCAAACCTGGCCCAAAACAATGTACATCAACTATTCACCTCCTGAACCATCAGGCCCCAACTCAAGCAAAGGCCACCCCTGCTTTTTCATTCTTGAAAAACATCTATGAAGGGTGACTGTGCCAACACCAAACAACAGCTTTGCATGTTACAAAGAGGATAGCGCTCCCAGGAAATGAAATATATTCTAAATTCCCTAATTAGACCCTGTTTCTGACATCACGTTCAGTGATACACTTCTAGCACGTGATGCCTGGTTTTTAATTCTGTATTTGCTTTCTACCTGAACGTGGTCACTCAAAGCCACAGACCACTCAGGGATCCGAGCTGGAGGGGTGGGAGCTGGCTGCCGGAGAAGGCTCTGAGTTCAAAGAAGTGCATCTTTCAATGGGTATTCATAGAATGCACAGCAAACATGTGATTCTGAGAAAGGCCGTGGGAAACTGATGCCGAATCAGACCTCATTCCTCATCATTCACCCCGATACGAGCTATTAAGTGCCTGTGTGTGCAGGACACCAGGGTTGTTACTGGGGACACAACAGCCACAAGAACGGTCAGGGAGATGGGCAGTGATTGTGCTTAATTATTTCACACTATCAACTTATAATTCCCAACCGAGATATGTGCTCTCAAGAGAAAGGCCTAGGTTCCCCAAGCATCTTTGACAACAGGATCCAAAGAGACTGCAGGGTCGGAAGAGCTTCCCTGAGGGAGGGAGGCTGGAACAGGGCACACAGAGCTCTGGCTCAATAGGGAGAATGTACAGTCTAGATGCAAATGAAGCTAACATAAGCTGAGTGGCAGAGGGCAAAGAGAAGGGCCCCATGTTGCCCAGCAGGGAAGCCTGGGTCACTGAGGCCTGCAGGGCCACAGCCTTCTCTGAAGGCCTTACCCCTGGACAAAGGGACCAGCCCACTGACATGCCCAGGTTCACATAGGGAACTCCTGATTAGACCCCGGTCCGGAGCCCAGAGGCCAAGGGAGGCCCAGACATGTCATCACCTGGCCAAGTTTCCAACCACCAGGGAGAACAAAGAGAAATGACCAATGTCTTTATTCCTCTTTGTTACAATGCCCTTCTGCCCCTCCCCAAGCCCTTGTTGTCTGAAGTCATGTGGTCAAGAAATAAATCAGATTTCCTAGGAATGGAACCAGTACAGTTTTGTTCCTTTCACAGTCATTGCCAGGTGTAGGCAGGTTCTTCTCCCTCTGGTGGACAGCCAGATGGACCAGGAGAGGACCCTAATGCTGACATCGTCATCATCACTGCCACCACCTCGTCATTACTGTCCCCGTCATACCATCAACAGCTGGTGATTACTGAGCACATGCAGACCAGGCACAGGGGTTTGGGCTTCACTCCAAGGCTCACGGGCTTTCCTGAAGGTTCATGCACCTCCAAAAGCAACCAATGGCTGCAGGATGGAAGCAGGGAGCCCAGCATGGAGGCCACTGTCATCTTCCAGGGAAGAGATGGCAACAGTTGGGGACAGCAGTGGAGGAGAGAAAGCTCTGGGTCAAAGGATTGCTGGGAGCGCCAAGGATCACCTAAGACAGTGTGTGGAGAGCATGTGGGGCAGAGCTGGCACACAGCAGTCACTCAATAAATGGTAGGTTTAAAAACATACAAATAAAGGCAGCCATTGAGGAACCTGGTCTGTCTTCGACTGTGTGCAGAGGACATGATCTCTGTGCACAGATCTGGGCACCCGGGAGAGACAGAAGTGGGGCCTGACCCAAGGACCTTAGAAGGAGGGCGGCGTCCTGACGTCAGACAGGAGAGGCCGCAGCCTCCCCCAGGCGGCCATGCGGGACTCATGCCGAACCCCAAGACTCGGTCCCATCCCAGGGCACTGGTGCCAGCACAGCTGGGGCCCACAATCCACACATGGATCTAAAGGATCCATGAGAATTCCTGGTTGTTTAATGTATGCAAATTCTATTTGTCCAGCGGGGGCAGATCACAAGTTCTAAGGCCACATCAAAAAAGGTGAAGCTGTTCCTGGGGTCAGGTCCAGAAACGTTATGGGTTTTTTTAAAATAATTTTTATATATTTTTATATTTTTTATATATTTTTTAATTTTTTATGTTAAAATAACCCTGTAGGGGTGCCTGGGTGGTTCAGTTGGTTGTGTCCAACTGAGGCTCAGGTCATGACCTCGCAGTTTGTGAGTTCAAGCCCCGCGTCAGGCTCTGTGCTGACAGCTTGGAGCCTGGAGCCTGCTTCCGATTCTGTGTCTCCCTCTCTCTCTGCCCCTCCCCCGCTCACACTCTGTCTGTCTCTCTCTCTCAAAAACAAATAAACATTAAAAAAAATTTTTTAAATAACACTGTATTTATAGGAAAGTCACAGAGAAACTATGGGGAGTTGCCTTCCACCTCTCACCCAACACAAAGAGCTTTAGGCAGGGAGAAACATGGCCAGAGTTGTGTCTGCAGAAGGCAGCTAGAGCAGGCAACATGGAGGCATTAAGACCCGACAGGGGGCTGATGCCAGCATCAAGGGAGGGTCAGCTGAGGCCTCAGCCTAGGCCAGATGAGGCCTGGTCTCTCCCCCCAGGACCAGCAGTCAAAAAAAGCCTTCAGGCTCCAAGACTAAATTGTGAAGAAAAACACCAGCAGCGGTGGTGGCAGTCACCGGGAGTCAGGTGGGACACAAGCCCTGCCACTTGCTAGCGGGACCCTCTCCTCTCAGTGACTTGACCTCTCAGTGCCTCAGTTCCCCCTCTGTAAAATGGGTGTGATGCTGGTGCCCAGCTCATGGGCCATTCTAAGGACTAAGTGGGCTAATCAGTCACATGCTTAGGGGAGGGCCTTCACAGCCACATAGCACCAGCTTGTACTATTAATCCAGCATAAAGGGCCTCCAACAGGGACAATACTAGTGATCCTGGAGCAGCCAGCATCTATTGAGCACCTCCTGTATTCCAGCCCTGGGCTCAGGCACGGGGTATACCGTCTTGAGTAATCTCCACAACCACCCTGGGTGGTAGGGACAGTCCCCAGTCCCGTGGGCCAGGTCAGGTCCCAGAGGCTTGCAGGGTGCAGGGACCAGTTGAAAGACGCTCGGCCAGGCCCCAACCCAGATGCTCTGATTCCAAGTCTGTGTTCTCAAACCTTATGCCATGCTGCCTCCAAGGCCCGGCGGGGTGACCTTGGCGAGTGACTTCCCCGTCTTTAAGAGTGGACACGCTCCTCTGGGTGCATAAATGCTGCTCTGTTTGTTTTCTTTTCAAAAAAGAAATGCATCTCAGTTCTTTACAGTCACACAGTTAATCTCTCAATTTACAAAAGAGTGAGTCATGTGACTGGATTCCACAAAAATTCTCTCTCCAGGTTTATGATTTTACAGAAAACTCCAGGGAAAACCGCCTGGAGCGAGTTAAAACCAGATCAGCCATAAACCATGTCCTGGTACAGCCTCACCAAGCCAAGACTCAGATTACTCATTAAATATGTGATAAATATTCGCTTCAGATCAGCAGGAAGTGGTGCGGGGTGGGGGGGCAGTTAAAAAAAAAAAAAGAAAAAAGAAAGACTTTTTTGCTTCAAGAGAGGAAAAAAAAACTATTATAACTAGAGAGAACTGCAAGCTCCAATTATTGAACCCAGAATTGGGGGACAGGGTTTTTCAAAGTCACCTCCTTAGGTATTTTTAAGTAAGTCAGTAAAGGAAAAGGCTATCCTCAAACCTCTTCAAGGAGGACCAAAGTAAAGGGCTTGGGCCTCCTGTGACAGGGCGAGGGTGACACTGACATGCCCAGAATAGCAGCATCCCCACACCAGGAGACCCCTCCCCCTGAATGCTGGCATGGGCAAATTCTGCCCTCCTCCCTCTGTCCACCTGTCCAGGGAGGCTGCTGGACTGACGGCCTCTCAGAAGCCTTCCAGCTCTCACATCTGGAGGCAGGCAGCCTACGTTCAAATCCTGCCAGGATGTAGCTCCGTGACCGGGCTCAAGAAACCTCACCTCACAGCCTCGGTTTCCCCCAATGTAAAACAGAGGAAAAAAATCCCCGTGAAACACAACTGCTGGGTGGATAAAAAGGTATAAAGTCTGTAAAATTCTCAGCTAGTGTTAACAAGGCTACCTGAGCCACAGATCTGGATGATGTCATTATGATTACCCTGATGGTGGTGAGTAAAATTAATACATTCAAGAAACAAAGAAACCCAAACATATTCTGATCCCTTCAGCAGAATTTACTTGGCACAGTGCCTCCCTGCATAGAATCTGGAGCTGGATGGCCTGGGTTCAAGTCTCAACTCCACCACTTACAAAACCCTCTGAGTGAGACTCAGTTTCTTCATCTGCCAAATGGGGATCATGATACTACTCACCACACGAGGATACTTTGGACTAAACCAGTTAACATTTACAAAGCTCCCAAAACAATGCCTGGTAGATAGTAAACGATATATAAATGTTTATAATTAAAATGACTTAGCATTTGGGGCGCCTGGGTGGCGCAGTCGGTTAAGCGTCCGACTTCAGCCAGGTCACGATCTCGCGGTCCGTGAGTTCGAGCCCCGCGTCAGGCTCTGGGCTGATGGCTCAGAGCCTGGAGCCTGTTTCCGATTCTGTGTCTCCCTCTCTCTCTGCCCCTCCCCCGTTCATGCTCTGTCTCTGTCCCAAAAATAAATAAACATTGAAAAAAAAATTTAAAAAAAAATGACTTAGCATTTATTGAACTGTAGGTATCAAATTATCATTTATTAAAATCTGGGCAAGTCCTGTTTTCCTCTGAGCCTTAGTTTCCCTACCTATAAATTGGAGAATTTTGACCAGATGGGTTCTGAGGACCCTCCTACTTCTGAAACTTGCTGATTCTGGTGTTTCTGTCTTTGCTCATGCTGTCTCACCACACAGACTGCAGTCCACTGACCAGCTGGGTCCCAGGCCCTGCCCCACGAAGCCATCCTTGGCCACAGGGACAACCTGCCTGAGCACCTGGGAAACATCACCACTCTCTGCAGCTTTGTTCCCAACCAAAATTTCCACAAGGCTAGCTTTTCAAGGCTCCTCTGTGGCTCCATAGCTCCCGGGGCTATGCTGCATACAGAAGGGGCTTAATAAAGGTCAAGCAGTTGGTTTAAAACATAAAGGAACCTTATTGCCAATTATCAGAGAACCATGGTGATGAATGGGGTCTAGGGAATCATCTAGTCCAAGAATGGCAAACAGGTTGTATTTTCAGTGCCAATTCTATTCAATTAGTAGTGGCCCCTGGGGGGCAACGCGCTGAGGTGGATTCTGGGGTCACATCAGAGCTCAGGTGAAAAGAGTACTGTGACTGATTACGGATGTCTGCAGTGAGCATGGTAAAGCTGGGGATGGTAACTAGCTTGCCCCCCCCTACACTATTCCAACACCCTCCCTTTAGAGAGAAGCTGGGGTCTCCTGGCCCCCAAAGCACCCTTTATCGGGTACCACGTTCCCATTTGCAAAACAATCCCTATATGAAGGAGGAGCTGTGGCCTCTTAAATTCAGCGTAAAGGGATACCAAAGAAGACAGAAGACCAGAAACAAAAGAAATACACACAAGAAACTAAGAAGGAAGGAAGGAAGGAAGGAAGGAAGGAAGGAAGGAAGGAAGGAAAGAAAAAGAAAAGAAAAGAAAAGAAAAGAAAAGAAAAGAAAAGAAAAGAAAAGAAAGAAGAAAAAACTGCACAAAACACTGAACTTACTTTGGTTGTGAAACAAAAATAATTATAGGAGGGCAAAGTGGATGCTCCAAGAAAGACTTTTCTCTTTTTAAAGAAAGAGAAGTCTGGAACACATGCTCGAAGTAGAAATCTTACAAATTCCTATTGCAAAATAACTCCTGGTCAGCCAACCACAATCTCTATAAATATATCACAAGATCAACAGCCCAGGCAAATAGGGGGAGGGGGAGAATGACTGCATGAATTTTTCAAAAATCAAAATAGTCCCTCACATAGTTGGAAAGGAAGGAGCTCATGCATTTTCCGACCAAATGAAAGGCCCATGAAGAAAAGAAAGATTGTAATTCCTCACATCCCAGTGGGTGCCTACTGAGAAATCTACACAGCCAGATTATTCTGAAATTATTCTATAATTCTGTTTTCTTTGCAAGGGGAAAAGAAATCTGGTACCCTAAATTCATCAGCACAGCCATGATCTCACAATGGCTTCCATGGGATTATTCAGAGTGGAAACAGTCAAATACTCTAAGGGACCTGATCTGGGTGGTAAGGTAGGTCCTACAGGGTCTGACCCAGAAAAAGAGAAGGCCATCTAGGTATTTAAAATGGAGGCAATTTAATATAGAGATTTGACACAGGTGATGAATGGGCTGAGAAGTCAAACAGGGGACAGGAAGGCAACCAAGGAGTAGCATGGAGAGAGAAAGGGAAGAGATGGTGTTACGGAAGTCAGGGCTGTTCAGCAAGGGCCGCCCAATGGGAGTGGATCCCAGAGGTAGCTACACAGAAGACACTGCAAGAGGCAAGAGCGAGTGGGGAGAAACAGCCTGGGCTTGGCCCTTCTTCCCACCTTCCAATCTCCTTGCTGGGCATCCTTCTGGCCCAACTACTTGAGGTCCGGAGGACAAGGGCACCTGGGAAACGCGGCTCCTTATAATTCAGAGCACAGCAGGGGCAAGGAAAGGATGGAGTCCGGGTCAACCCAACAGCTGAGCAGCTCAGATCAGGATGCTCGTGGAGGACACACAGCTCAGCAAGGGGTCTGTCCCTGAGTCTAGCTTCCCGTATGGACTGTAACTTCCTCAGGGCAAGGACTGTCTTCCCTTGAGTTGTGTCATCTTCTGCACTAGCCAGCAGAGTCACAACTCAGACCTGAAGGGACCCTGAAAGTCTGAGAAATGGACGTCCAGCCACCCAGTCCCAGACTCCCAACGCGTGGGATGTTTGGGTGGCCTTCCGGCATATTTTTACTTCCAGTCTTTGCTCAGGATCTACGATGGACAGCAAATTTATGATGTGAAGGCTAGTTTTTCCCAACCCATCACTCAGAAGACCCAAGCAACTAGGAGACACTCCAGAAGCATCTCCTGACCAGATCTAGAACAATGCTCACGGGGGTCAGGAGTGGAGGCTCTGTGGTACCGAAGTCTGAGGCCAGCTGGAGGGCTGAGATGGAAATGCTCCTAGGGCACCAGAACTTTCCACCTTCAGGGCCTCTATTCGAAATCCACACTGGAACTTCATGGTGTTGCTTTCTTAACCATATCACGAAAGACAAGAGTGCCCCTGTTCCACAGGGCACAGACTCAGCCTTACGAACCTCTTTGTCCTGGCTGTGGCCAAAGGCTTGCTTTCAAAGTACATTCTGCAAAGGAAGAAAGGGCCCTTCCCTTTCATTGATGGCTCCATTCCCGCCTCCCCCAAGCCACAGGACCAATCTCCCTCCCCTGTTTTCTTAAAGCACTTATTGCCTGGGCCATTCAAATGGTATTGATCAACCAGCTGGTACACTCAGTCATCTTTTTATGACCTGTCTTCCAGGCTGGAGCATACATCTTCTTCGGGTAGGAGCCATGCCTCTGGATTCCCTAGCGCCCAGCACACGCCCCAGCACAGAGAAAACATCTACGCAGCATCCTTAATGGGGAAAATGGCTCAGGTTCCCAGAACCCCGAGTCTGGGGTGAGGTAGGAATAACACATCCTATCAATGCCTCACATCTGTTTAGTGATCAACAGGATTTTTACATCCATTACTTCATTTAATTCTTTACAATGCAGGAGTCATGATTTCCATTTCAGAGGAGAGGGGGCAGAGGTGAAGGGACTTTGCCCAAAGTCAGTAGTTGCTGGCAGGGTCAGAAGTCAACCCCGTGACTTCTTCTAAGACAAATAGTAAGTTTCTTCCCCCTCCTGGCTCTCATCTCCCTTTCCAAGATTCCATGTCTGGCTTCTCTTTCCTGAAATGAATTGATTTAATGAAATCATGAAGTGGTAAAAAGAGGTAATAAATGTAAGGCACTTAGAACAGTGCCTGGGCACAGTAAATGCTCTGTAAGTAACGGCTGCCACTGCCTTCGTGGTCACTGTCATTTCTCCATCACCACAAAAGTCATCTCAAAAAGTCGATGCATCAGAGTACCAACAGTTAGCAAACCTCACAGCCAAATATGGATATATGGAATATGGAAAATGGAAAATGGAATATGGAAAATGCCTATATTTAGTTAAAACAGAGAAATCCTAGAAAGTCAAATGACTTATCAGTTAAGTGGAGACATGTAAAGATATCGCACCATTCTCAGAAGTCTACCCAAAGCACTGACCTCCCCTATACCAGACAACCACCACCATTTTATTCAGAATTAGGCTAGACTCTCCCTTCCTGACTTCATAGAGAACATCTGCAGTACATAACACACAGTACTTTCTCATCACTGCACAGTCTTTTGAGCCAGAAGTCCTGATATACGGAGGGAAAAGAAAGGTCGGGGTGGAAGGAACAGGTGCAAGGTCACGTGTGTCTGAATACAATCAACAAGCCCCTTTCATGAGTGTTGGTCTTATCGCTCCTTTGTTGGGTCCGGTGTGGGGTTTCGCAATCATGGGGCTGAATGTGTATTTTAGGCGAGGCACACACAGATCAGTATTCCAGCTTCCAGCTCATGACTTGGCCCAGAGTCTTTGGGCAAACGAAACAAGCAGCAGCTACAAGCCTCGGCTAAGACAGAAGATGCGAAGGCAGCACTGTGCATGTCAACTCTCCCAAATGGGGTTCTTCTACAAGAATCTCCAAAGCAGCCGTGTGCCCTCAGCTGTCACGTCCGCTGCTGCCTTTGTCTAACTGTGTTGCCAACTCTCATATCCTTTGACCCAGTAATCTGCTTTGGGGAACAGATTCTATGAATATCATACAAAAGAAGGAAGAGAATTCATGCCCAAAGAGGTCCACTGCACTATTTATAATAAAACCCGGGAAACGGTCTATACATACAATCTGAAAAGGTAACTATTTACAAAGCCATCAGAACAGATGTTCATGAACGATGGAGAGCTGTAAGAAAGATACTTAGGTACCGAAGCGAAATGCCAAGAATAGAACCAAAACTCTCTGTATAACTTCACATACGCTAACATGACATACATATATGGTATTTCCCAAGGCACTTGCTCTGCGTGGCTCCAAAAGGTTTCCTCCTTTCTGCTTAGCTTTCTATCGTCACTGCTTTTGAGGAAAAACTCATCGTACTTGACACATGCCGCACATCTATGAAGGAAGGTACTGGGAAAAGGTGGGATGCTATCCTTCCCCAGAATGAAGACGTGTGACTCTGTGAAGACATCGTTTACAGTCTGTCCTCGAGGATGAGATCACTTGCATAGACGTGGTGGCTAAACCCAGATACACACCCATCCCCTGGGAAGTCCAAGCTCCCCCTGAAGCTGCTCAGCCTACTGCCTCTTTCATAGAGCAGACCCTGAGACTGAGGTTTTTACACTGTACAGAGCTGCAACCACAACACCCCCACGACTGCTGCTGTGTACTGAGATACTATTATGTGCCAGCAACTCTAAAAGGCTTGTTAAGTATGTTTGAACTCCTCCAACATCCTCATTAACTGGGAATTATTCATCTACTTTACAGCTGGGGAAACTGAAGCCCTGAGAAGGGCAGTGATTTGCTAGGCTAGGGAAGGGATCCAAGTGAGAATGTTCAGAGGAACAGTCCCACCGCATGGCACGGTCTGAAATGTGCGTGTAGGCCACGGATCATTAGTAAACCAACCTGTTTTCTCCTCACCACTTAACTGTGCAGTGAAGAATACTGTTGCCATTTTTCTGGGTCTTTCCCAGAGTTCCTGATACTATTGCGATTTTATACATCAAGACACTGAGGCCCAGAGAGGGGAAGTGACTTGACCAAAATCACACAGCTAGTTTAAGCAACAGGGCCGGTATTTGAGATCAAGCTTTTGTAGCCCCAAAGCCCACACACTCAGCCATCCTGCCGCACCTAACTCTGCCAAAAGGAAATAAAATGAGAGAGCTGTAAGGAGTCAAACCACACGACCATATAAGAAGTATGTTCACAGCCAGAGTTTGCCCAGAAGTGGTGGGCTCCCATGGGGAGGCATGCCATAGAGGGTGAACAGCCACCTGGTGAAAAAATAATCAGCAGTTATAAGGAAAAGATGGATGAGCTACTGGGGGTGGGGGTGGGAGGGCTGAAAGAGGTGTTCCTCCCCACCAGGAGATTCCAGTTCTGGATCCTTCTGGAAGATACAGCACTTCCTAACACTTCTTCAGACTGGCCTTAATTACCTAGCTTTTTTTGTCCTCCGTATTTAAGGGCCACCATCTTTTAGTGAAACGTTGAGGACCAAATATTTCATTTCCTTTATTCCCCTCTTCCTGGCTTCACAAGTGTAGTAAAAAGTTAATGAATCTATAAATTGCTCACTGGCTTAAAATGAAAAAAAAAAAAAAAAAAAAAACAGTTAATGGAAATTTTAATGAAAACGCCCCATCCGCATAACTGATGGCAAACCCAGGCCCAGAACACCTGGCACTGCATGGCCCAAACCGAGTGCCACAAAAGCTTGAAAACATTTACTGGAAGAAAGTCTATCAGCACCGGATAGGAGAAAATCAAACAGTCTCCATTTGCACATGACATGAGTTTACATACAGAAAAGCTAAAGACTCCACCAAAACACTACTAGATCTGAATTCAGTAAAGTTCCAGGATACAAAATTAACAGACAACTCAGAAGCATTTCGGTAAACTCACAACAAATTTTCTAAAAAAGGAAGAAATCAATCCCATTTATAATAGCATCAAAAACAATAAAGCACTTAGGAGTAAGTATTAACTATGGCATAAAATAAACTTTATACTAAGGAATAAATTGAACTCAGGCAGTGAAAAACCTCCATTCTGAAAATGACAAGACATTGACGAAAGAAATCCAAGGAGACACAAATACATGGAAAGGTATCCTGTGTTCATTGATGCGAAAGAATTGATGTTAAAACACCCACTTTACTACCAAAAACATTCCACAGATTCAACGCAATCCCTATCAAGATTCTAATGACATTTTTAATAGAAGTAGTAAAAACACTCCCAAATTTTCCACGGAACCACAAAAGACCCCAAATAGCCAAAGAAATCCTGAGAAACAAGAACAAAGCAGGAGCCACCAACTTCCTGTTTTCGAGCTGTATTATAAAGTTATAGTCATCAAAACAGTGTGGCACCAGCATAAAAACAGACGAATAGGCCAATGGAACAGAATCAAGAGCCTAGAAATAAACCCAAGGATGTACAGTCAACTAGTATTTGACCAGAGAACCAAGAATACTGAAGAATAGAAAAAAAAGACAGTATTTTCAACAAATGGTGCTAAGAAAAGTGGATATTCATACATAAAACAAGGAAACCAGACCTGTATCTTATACCAACCACAAAAATTGACTCAAAATGGATTAGACTTAAAAGCAAGACTTAAAACCATGAATCTTCTAGGAGAAAACATACATAGCATAGGAATAAAGCTCCTTGACACGGGTGTTGGTAATGATTTTTTAGTGAGGATACATAAAGCACAAGCAACAAAATCAAAAACAAACAAGTGGGATGACATCAAACTAAAAACCTTCAAAACAGAAAAAAAAAAATAAAACACCAACAAAGTGAAAAGACAACCTACAGAATGGGAAAAAAATATCTGCAAAACATACGTCTGATAAGGGGTTAATATCCAAGACATATAAAGAACTCCTATAATTCAACAGCAAAAAAAATAATAATAATAAATAATAATCCAATTTAAAAATGGGCAAAGGACCTAAGAGACATTTCTCTAGATATACAAAAGGCCAACAGGTCCATGAAAAGATGCTCAACATCACTAGTCATCAGGGAAATGCACATTAAAACCACAATGGGATATCACCTCACATCTGTCCAAATGTCCACCATCGAAAAAGACAAGAGATAACACATGCTGGCAAGGGTGTAGAGAAAATGGAACCCCTGTGCACTGTCGGTGGGGATGTAAATTGGTACAACCCCTAAGGAAAGCAATATGGAAGTTCCTCAAAAAATTAAAAATAGAACCACCATATGACCAGCAATTCCACTTTGGGCGATATATCCAAAGGAAATGAAAACTCTAACTCGAAAAGTTATCGGCACCCCATGTTCACTGTAGCATTATTTACAACAGCCAAGACATGGAAACAACCTAAGTGTCCACTGATGGACGAATGGATAAAGAAGCTGCAGCATATACATACAAGCGAATATTATTTGGCCATTAAAAAAAAAAAAAAAGAAATCCTACCATTCATGACAACACAGATAGACCTTGAGGGTATTAAGCTAAGCAAAATAAGTTAGAGAAAGACAAATACTGTATGGTTTCATTTATATGTAGAATCTGAAAGAAAGAAAAGGAGGGAGGGAGGGAAAGAAGGAAGGAGAGAGGGAGGAAGGGAAGGAAGAGAGGGAGGGAAGGGAGAGAGGAAGGGATGAAGGGAGGGAGGAAGAACCAACCAAACTCAGAAAAAGAGATCAGACTTTTGGTTACCAGAGCTCTGGAGGGGAGGGGGAGAAAGAATTGGAGGAAGAGGGTCAAAAGGTACAAACTTGCACTAGTAAGACAAATAAATACTAGGGATGTAATATACAACATGAGGACTATGGCTGACACTGCTATATGGTATATAGGAAAATGAAGACAATAAATCCTAAGAGTTCTCATCACAAGAAAAAAAGTTATTTTCCTTTTTTTCTTTTTCTCTTTATTGTATCTATGTGAGAAGATGGATGCTGGCTTGAACCTATTGTGGTAATCATTTCACAATGTATGTAAATCACACCATCACGCTGTATGCCATAAACTATACAGTGATGTGTGTCAACGGTTTCCCAATAAAATTGGGGAAAAAAAATGAAAAAAAAAATTAAGAAGGAAGTCAGGTTCCAAGCTCCTGGATGTCTAAAAGATGAGAAAGCCTCCAGGGTTCGAAGTGGCATCGTGAGTTACAATTACCCTAAAGGAAACGTCGTCAGCAGATTCGATCAGCAAACTGGGAAACCCTGTTTCTGAGAAAAAGAAAATGGCACAGATCCACGCTTGTTCTGAGGCGTGAAGCTGGAGCCTGGGACTCAACTCCAAAGATGGAAAAAGTCATATAACTGAAAAGCCACCTCCTATTGCTGGGATTCCCAAGAGAAGTCCATCAACGCAGGACCGCCGGAGGTCCCCTCCTCGGTGACTTGCTAGAGTTGACAGGAGAAGGTACTGTCTGTTTTGGAAAAAGGGTGCCCGGCCATCCAGGTTCATGTTCCCTATTCAAAAGTACTGTTTTGATGTCTGTTCTATGTCGGGCACTGGGCCAGACCTTTACACGTTTTGTTTCTGATATGCCCCCTACAACGTGGAATATAACTATGACCATCCACACTTTACTCTGGTAAGGAAAGGGGGCTCAGAGAAGTCAAGTGACCACCTTGAAGTCACACAGCTAGTCCATCTGTATCTTGACAGGCAGATCCTCAGGCAGTCAGCACTCCTGAAAAGCCTCCAAACAGACCTCCATCCAGCCTCTATTTGAGGCCCTCGGACCAAAGAACCCCCACCCACAGCCTATTTGGTCTTTCTAGGATACAAGTCTGACCCGATCATTCCCCTCTTTTGACCCTTCACTGACTCCCCTCCTCCTGCAAAGGTAAAAACCATGCTCCTTCTCAGCTCCCGTTACCTACTGCTCCAGCCACACCAGGGCTCCCTTGCTCACTGCCTGTTCACTCTCCTCCCCATCTGCTGGGGCCCATCTTAGAATCACTTGCACCCAGGAAACTTCCTGACATCCCCGGCCACCCTCCTCCACCTCCCAGCTCCACCCAGCTACCCAAGGCAGAGTCGGATCCCCTCTGAGGTCCCCTGCTGCCCAATGGCCCCACTGTTCAATTACCTGCCTGTCTCCCTCCCCAGGCCGTGGGTGGCCCCGAGGCAGGGACGGAGACCTGTTCACCAAGCACAGGGCCTGGCCCAGAGAAGAGACTTAGAAAACACTGAGAACAGGCAGGGTGGCAGGAGATGTCTCCCTGCAGCACCCTTGTCGCAAAACACCCTCGAACCCCGGGACCAGGTCCGGCTCTGCCCAGCCTTCCCCAGCACCCCCCACCCCCGAGGGAGAATCACACGGACCAGAAGCCACGTCACTTCCTCTAACGCTTTCGACCTCCTTGCCTGTTCCCTCTTCCCTCAGCGGCTCTACCAGGATAAACGTGGTTGAGACACGGAGTCAGAGAAGTAAGGCCCAGAAGCAGCACAGAGGGACAAGGAGCCACGGCACAGGAACGGGAGGGCCACAAGCACGTGCTCAGGGGAGCGGAGACGGGCCCGCGTCTGTCCGACGGGCGGTCTCGGTCAACGGCAAAGCCACGTGGATGCTGACGCCAGCCCGCCAGCCACCCGGGCCCTCGGGGACAAGAAATACCTGGAAACTGTAAAAGCCGCTTTTCGTTTCCAGAGATTTTTGAAGCCTCTTTCTCTTTGTTTTTCCCCTAAACCAGTTACAATTAGCATTGAGGGATATAATTACGTTGTTAGTCTAATTGCCTGTTTGAAGCAGGATCTACGGGGGTTTAATGGAAGATTTGAGGGGGAGGGCAGATAAAATAAAAAGTCGGGATAATCACAGAAGAGATGCGTCATGTGACTTTCTTCCCAGGTAGAGACGAGGCCTGAACTGCGTCAGAGGCCGGGGAATTGCCTCCTGCGCCAACTCCCTCGCACGGCTGGGCGGGCAACGGCACTACCAGGCGGCGCGACTCGACTGGAAATTGATTTTGGAGACGCTGACCTAATTAATCAGGAAACGATCCTAGAAAGGCCCTCGGATGTGGAGCCTTTGCACTATTATTGTCACTGACACACTTACACGTCGCCGGGCAGTATTTTCCCAGGTGGAAGGAGCGTGGTGGCAGCTGACAGGGCCGGGCCGTTCGGAGCCAGGAACCTGCCCTTCCCTAGGGAAGAGCGGCCCTGTGCAGGCGGAGCACACGCCTCTGGGTCCTGGGGACAGAACGCAGGGGGAGGCAGCTCTGAGCTCGGGATGAAGAGGAACATTCTCCTCTAGGGAATGAGGACGACTGAGAGGTAGTGAGCACCTTGACAACAGAGGCATCCAAGCGGGACGATCTTGGGGTGAAGAGGCAGAGGAACCAGCTATGAGGAGAAACCAAATGCCTCTGGGACTGTACAAACGGCTCCTGTCTCCAGACCACAGAGAGAAAGGGGATCTGGAGGAAGCGTGGAGGGAAGAAAAGTCCTCTCCGTGTCAGAGGAACTTCCCGCCTTCCAGCACTGACCCCTTGAGTTATGGGACTTCTACTCTGAAGACCCAGCCCATATATCTGGGTGGCGATGGATATGCTCCTTCTCTAACTGCTTTTTTCCAAATACAGGCAGCCATTTGCAGGAACCAGAAGCTACCTCCACATGAGGAAAGGGAAACTCCAATGCCTAAGTCAAGAGCAAGGCAATCTCGAGGGCAATTATGGCCACCACGATGGCCTTACACTTCCAGGGCCTTCTCCTCGCCATCCTGTTTAATACATACACAACATCCAGCCTGGGGACCGAGGATCCCCAGCCTGTATCCAAACCTCATCTCTGCCACTGTGAAGTTGAGCAAACAGACAGAGATGCTTCCCTACCAAGCTGGGAACTACAGAGATAACTTCACCAGACGGGTCTGACCTCGTGTACATGTCTCATCAGTAAGAGGGCACTGCCCCTCTAAAGGTGTTGCCCCTGTAGCCACCACAATGCCAGAGACTCCCATGTGCTCACCCCAACCCAGCTGGCTCCTGGCACGATGCCTGGCACATCACGGGCACCAAAATTATGTGGATGGATAATGCCACAGAGGGGACACTTAACTGGCCGCTCCGAGGTCGGCTTGATGAAATGACACGTGTCCTTTTAATCCAGTAAGTGTTGGTCTGAAATATCTCAGCTTCAGGTTCAGAGAAGAGGGCCTCCAGATTCCTTCCAGAACCTTCCACTTCCCATGGCCACACACCCCTCCTCTGAACTGACAACGGCACAGCTGTAAGCCCTGGGCGCCCTCAGCAATTCTCTTTAAGAGTAAAGTGTCAGGATTTGGGTTTCCAGGCGAAGATGGACACTCGGGTGCCACGGAGTTGGGCGAGGCAGCCTCTGCTTGCCTCCCATGCCGCACCTTCTGACTGGCTTGTTCCCGTAAGCAGAACTGTCATATCCCAAATCTCAGGGCTGCCTGGGAGAAATGAGTTCTACCAGGTTTTCCGCATTTTCCTCATTCAGGGTTGACAATGGCCATGGAGTGTGCTTGAGGCCCTCAGTACAAAGGAAGTGAAAATTCCACTGTGCCATTTATGAGCCTGCACTGCACATATGACCCAGAGCAGAAAGACTCATTGAAATCCAATAAAGATGAGGGGCGGGGGCGGCTCCTCCGTTCCTAGAGAGGCCCACGGCATCTCCTTCCACACAATCCGCCTGGCTCCGACATTGACTGAGGGAAAAACAAGCTGCCATTCTGACGCTCTCTGTCAACAGCAACAAGATGGCAACTAAGGGGACTTCCTGGACTCGCCCTTCTCCCCCACATTCTTCCAGGCCTTCGATTTAAAGGCCTTCAAAAGTCTGAGGCGGCCGTGGTTTTCTTGGGAGGGAGTAGGGGGAGTAAAAGTTTACTTACAATAAACATAAAAATAGAGCCATGGAACTTTTTTTCTAGCGGAGACCATCGCTGGCTGTCTTCACATTCTAAAAGGCTGACAGACCTCGTACCTGCTCAGAAGCCTCCACGTCAGGGCTGCTTCCAGCCGCAGACAGCAGCCAGGGAGGTGTGGAAGGCCTGGTCCCAAATGGGGATTCCCAAGGGCCTGACCCTGAGCTTTGTAACACAGGCCAGAATTCTCAGTTCAGTCTGGCATGTGGTCACGGGAATCAGAAGGTTCCAGAAGGAGTTTATGTGTCAAGCCCTGCTCTGGACTTGATGGATACCTCAAGGAACTTGCCATCTGGGAGGGCCAAGATGGTGTCGCATGGAACTCATCAATGTCGTGAGAATACTATTATCGTTTGTACCACCTGAGTGTTCGGTGGGTGTGCAGGTGATGTAGTAAGTATTTTACATGCATCACCTCTTTTAATCCTTACGATAATGCTGCGGGGTAGGTATTCTATACCTCAACTGTCCAGATGAAGAAACAGAGATGACGGGGATTGAGCCACTTGTTCAAGCAGAGGAGCCCAGGTTCAAATTCAGCTCTGTGTGATTCCCAAGTTCCCTGAATGATCCCAACCAACCACTGGAGAAGGATTCACTAGAAGGTTCCAGGACAGATTCTTTGTCAGGAGAGCCAAATGGGCATGAACTTGCCTGCTTCCTTCCTTCCACAAAGGTGCCCTGAGCCCCTCCTCTGAACCAGGCACCCTACCCACATGACCTGAGGGAAGAGAGGTGTGGGAACCAGCAGGCCTCCACTTGGAAGAGGACAGGAGCAAAGCCACTGATGTAATCCTCAACACAGAACAAAGACGGGAGAACCAAGCCGGCCAGGAGGAGGCAGGCCTTTCCAGAGCCATGAGCAACAGAATGAACGGGCTGTAGGGAAGAACTGGAGATGGCCCATCGCCGGAAACCGGCAGCTCCTGGTCAGGAAGCCTGGGGCACCAACAGGTGCCTGGGGAGGTTCCCCCTGATAACCCGCCACTGGTCACACCTTCGGTTCTGTGAGTACAGAAGAGCGTGAGGGCGTGAGACCCCCCCCCAGCCCGCACACTGTCACTAACACGGCACATTCGAACACCCTGTGCCATGCGCCTGGTCCCCACCATGCCCCTGCAAGGGGTATTTTCACACCCCACTCCAGAGAGGAGGGCCTGAAGCTCGCACACCCTCCCTCCTTGGCCCACCATTGGTAGAGATGGAAGGGGTTCTGGCGATGATTAACATCCCAGCCTGCCCCCACCTCGCGTAAGTAATTACACACTGGGTCAGGTCTGCAGTCCCTCCCGGTAGGTACCGTGTCTGCAATCAGGGGAATGAAGGTGGGGCGTCTTGAAGGAGTGAAGGGCTGTCTGTCTCCGTGAACTCGCGTGAAATCCCAGGACTCCCTGTTTCCTTGGAAAACAGTTTCTACACTTGTCACCTATAAATTGCCTGAATCTTTCTTTCTTTTTTTTTTTTTTCTTTTTAGAAGGTTTCCCCTACTTCACTAATTGCTTTCACTGCCTTTTGCTCCGTAAATTTAATTAACCTGCTATGTGACCTTGGGTTAGGCAGGCTACCACCCCTCTTCAAACTCAGTTTCCTGCTCTGTAAAATAAGAGTGGGAACCTCTCGGAGCCCTGACAGTGCAACCATCCAGGATTCTGTGACCTGGCTCGGGCTAAGCACGTGACCTTGATGCTCCTGGCTGCTTTGGCCTGGAGCTTCCCAGAACGCCTGGACCATCCTGCTCTAAACTTCGCCTGGCCCTGAGTCAGTGGCGCTAGCTCTCAAGGCCTTGCATTATCCGAGATGAAAAGATAGGACGGCCTAACTTGGCAACGTCCCCTCTCTGTCCCCGATGGACCCCCAGAGCTCAAATTTGCCTCTAGCATTTCAGCAGAGCTGCGAGTCCCTGGGTGTAGGAGAAACTCCAGATCAGGGGCTGGATCAAGAGCAGAAGCGTGAGGCTGAAATTGTAATAATAATAACTGACATTTATATCACGCCTTTCATCCCCAAATCCCAAATTAATTAACTTTTTACGAGACATTTTTAAACTAGTGCCATTTAATAAAATTCTATTAGGAGAAGTCTTTTTTTTTCCCCCAGCCCTATATTTTTATTAACAGCCACCAAAAATATAATTTACAGCCAACCTAAAGCCAGTCAAGAGAGAGACAGGGAGTGGCTGATTCTGCCAGCGAGAAAGCAAGAGAGATCTAGCACGGGCCACTGGAGCTGACCCCTTGGCCTCGCCGTTAGGGGTCTGGGTCCTTGGGGGAGGGGGGCCAGTGCAGGCCCCAGTGACTCTACAAGACTGAATCTCAGCCCTGCATCATTCATCGTGTATTTATTGATCATCTATTTTCTGCAGCCACTATAGGAGCTGCCATGCATAAATCAAGCACACAAAGCACTCTGGTCCATGCATTCTTGGGGCACACAACCTAACAGGGTAGAGAGACATGAAACAACATCTCACTGATAACTAGATAACTGTAACTGTGCCAGGTGCTAAGCAGAAAGAGACCCTGCTCTTCCTCCCTGACAACATCAAACAGGGAAACGTTATCTAGCCTGGAGCTGGGGGCATGAGGATCAGGAAAGACCTCCCTGAACAAATGATGCTGAACCTGAAAAAATGACTTCGCATGAGCTAGGCAAAAACGTGGGGATAAGGGAGGGGGGCACAATCCAGGCAATGGGCACGGGACGTTGTGAGGGCTCAGAGGCTGGAAGGTGTTGACATGTGTAAGGAAGGAAAACGAGGCCAGCCTGACGAAGCAGAGGGAAGGAGGGTGTGAGGTGGGGACGGAGAGATGACAAGGCTGGTGGGACCCCATCCTGAGAAGGACGGAGAGCTGACCAAGGTTCAAGCAGAGGAGACACATGATCAAATATGTCCTTTTAAATAACTGGGTCACAGCTGACCTGTATACTCTCTTGTCTGAAGAATACCACCTTTTTATGTGCACTGGTTGTATCTACACCGTCCAATAGGCTTACCACCACCCACACATGACTGCTGAGCATTTGAGACATGGCTAATCCAAAAAGAGATGTGCTACGCATGGAAAATACACACCGATTCTGAACACTCTGTATGAAATTTAAAAACTGTATGGCAGATTAACAGGAATTTTTATATTGGCTATGTGCTGAAATGATAACACTTTGGAGATACTAGGTTTAATAAAATATTAACATTCATTTCATCTGTTTCTTTTTCCTTTTTTTACTGTGGCTACCATTTTCTAGTACCCACAGTAAAAAAAAGTTTAAAGTTATATACGTGGCTTGTGTTCTATTTCTGTCGGACATCTCCATGTTATGTATTTAAGAACAAAGGATTTTAAATAAAATATTCATCTACCTTGGGGCGGTGGGGGGCGCGGATGACCAATCATGGCTACTATGGTTAGTGTGGGCCCAAGAGTGGTCCTCGCTCCATTCTCCAACAAACTAGAAAAGGAGGGATGGAAAGGGCAGGGATTCCACATGGGATCAGAACTGTGCAGGGTGGGAGCAGAGGACAAGAGGAGGCTAAATTCTAAGAGGCCAACCACCCCAACTATAACCATCACATTCCCCATCCAGATTCAGTTTTAGATTTAAAAAAAGGAGTTAAAAAAATATATCTAAAAACCCAAAACTCGTGGGACTCCCCACTCCCCAAGTCACAGAAAAATAAGGTCAGGAGAAGATCAAGGTTCTCCAGGGTCACCACCTGGACTCTCAGAATTCAGGACCAAGCTCTCTTTCCTGACACTGGCAAGGGACAGGACAATCAAGGCCGGGTCGGGGGACCTAGGCCACTCTTCATCCTCGCTTCTCTCCATCCTCTAAGTTTCACGAACTAGTGACCTGGAATGGCTGTTGGGGGGAGGGGGGGCTCACGTTATTTAAAATCATTTTCTAATTAGTGGCCATAATTTGAAATTTAAGAAATCTTCCACAAAACTCCAGATTCAGAACGTCTCTTGAAAAAAAGAAAGAAAAAAAAAAAAAATCTGAAGATCTGGCCACACCGGGCCCATGTTCTGACACGGCCACGATCAGCTGCCACGATCAGCTGCAGCTGAGTGGCAACAGCTCCCGTGAGATGGAGGAGAGGGGCTCCCAGTCCGGCAGCATGCTGGTCTGCGCCCCGTCCAGATGCACCTGCATTCTCGCGGCAATCAAGCTGCTGAGCACATCACACATGCCTGGGAACCTCTGTACATGCGACGTCTGTTGTTCAGAACACCCTTCCCTCTCCCATCCACAGCCAGCTCCTTATCCAACACTGTTCTCCCAACCTCAGCGTCTCCTGACGCCTCCAGGTCTCCTGTGTTGGGCACGGAGTTCACACTTCCCATACGCTACTGCAATAACGCATGCCCATCCTGCTTCTTCCACCGGGGGCTGTGCCATATGAGGGCAAGGATCGCATCCTGTCTCATCAGCGCCAGGCAGAAAAGATGCTCAAAAACGTTCGCTTTGTGAACCCTGCCAAGAGGAGAGGAAACACGCTGCAAATCACACCCTACCCCTGTCTCCTCCCCAGCCGCATTTCTTCTGGTGACGTTTCCAGATACATGTGGGAGAGTCGTCAACCTGGTGAAACCAACCTACAACGCCCCTCTAAATAAATTATACTTTCACCAATTACCTTAGAGGCCAAAAAATTCATTAGAAGTTGGAAATTATATGGAGTCTGGAGTGACTCTGAACCCATGTAACCACCCTAAATAGTTCTTTCTGTTGAGCAAACAAGAATTTCTTGATTGCCCTTTTTGAAGTTGCCAGAGCCCTGTCTTGTTGCTATTAAAATGAAGTTTCACAATGGTCCTAAACCAGTTCTTCTCGTTTTCCTGAAAGAATGAACTGTCATTCAGCCACAAATAAAATCTTTTGTAAAACAGCAAATGCAAGGGGACCTGCCCAGTGAAGAGAGAAGCAATCCTTTCTCCACGCAGGAAAAATGGAGCACTGGTTCATCTGCTACTCCACAAGCATTTCCCAAGCAACTACTGTATGCGAGACCTGGGGATGCATGGTGAGTTTATAACCCAACAGAGTGGCAACAGACACAAAGGCGACATCAGAGGACATGCCAGATCATGCACAGGGACATCTAACTTCTCATTTACTCCATCGACACAGACACAGGTAGGCAAGTATGCAGTCCATTCTCATTAGCAAATTAAAGGCTTTCTGAGCCCCTAGATCCTGCCTGCAACAAAGTGACATCAATCAGGAAGACAAAATACAATGGAAAAAAGAAGAGACTTAAGATTCAGATGTGAGAAATGATCTCCCAAGCCATTCCTTTGTGTGAATTTAAAAAAAGAAAATGCACAAGAAAAGTTAACTGTACCTAAAAACTTATCAAGATCCATCAGCTTGAGTAGGAGAATGAGGCTCAGAGAAAGTCCTATACTGTCTGTCCTCAAAGTCTCACTCAAGAGACCACTCATTCCTCCATCTCCGATACCTCCAAGGGTTCTAGAAACAGAAGCTCCCGTTACTGACTACTTACCCCATGTCGGACACTGCGCTATGTGTTCTACTAGCTGTCTACTTCATTTCCCAAACGGTTCCTACCACAGAGGAGCTGTTCTCCTCTGCTTCTTCCAGATGGCTTGAAGAGGGTCGACCGGCTGTCCGGATGCATCTGCATCCCAAGCAATCTGGTCGCTGTGGCCTCGGTGGACACCCAACACTGGCTCGATATTCACTCATCTCTCCAGAGCCAAGAACAGAACAGAAATAAAAACTGGAGTTTTCAGAGCATAAGATCCAAGGGCTGAGGAGGAGAAATGAAATGAGACCCCTAGATACACCCTGATCCAATTTCCCAGCCCCAGGAACAAAGAGGAATCCTAAATGCTTCCACAGCGGGGATAGTGCAACAAGGCGGTCTAGCACTACACTGCTCATCCGCAAGGGCCAGAAGGAGGCAGAAGCTGCAAGGTTCTGGGTAAAAGGACCCTGAATCTAGAACTCAACTGCAAACCACAAACCCATCATTCAAGGGCAAGGAAAAGCGATGACCTCTTTCAATATACAAAGATTTGGCTGCCACCCCAGCACCTTTCCTGAAAAACATCACGGAAAATGAATCCAAAGAAGATGACGTTGGAGAGAATTTGAAAAAGAGAAAGAAATCCAACAAAACAGGGTTACGTCTGAACAACGAACACAGAGCTGTGATGCTCCAGGCAGCTCTTATGAAATACCCCAAAACAGAATGCATATTTTCTTAATCTGGAAATAAAATTCCATATCATATTAGCCAAGAACAGATTATGGAGAGAGATTAAGGAATGTATAAGTGCATTTAGGGACCAAATATTTGGAGGGGGGGAGAAGCAAGGAGCAGAGAGAGGGATTCTTTGAGGGTAAAGATACGAGTTAATTCTTGCCCGTTTAAATGTTTGTTCAAATTTAAGTATAAGTAAGAAACGAGAAATAGGATCATGACTTCTAAATCAATAAGGGGGAATGACAAGCAGCAGAAGTAGGAATTTAAAAATAGAAAAAAGGATGGGGCGCCTGGGTGGCTCAGTCGGTTGAGCATCCGACTTCAGCCCGGGTCATGATCTCACGTCCATGAGTTCGAGCCCCACGTCGGGCTCTGTGCTGACAGCTCAGAGCCTGGAGCCTGTTTCAGATTCTGTGTCTCCCTCTCTCTCTGACCCTCCCGCATTCATGCTCTGTCTCTCTCTGTCTCAAAAATAAATAAACGTTAAAAAAAAAAAATAGAAAAAAGGAAAAGAGAAAACTAAAGAAAACTCGGGCAATCCAACAATACGAAGGAAAAAACATGGAAAACCAAAAGCAAAATAAGGTGGCAGAAAGAAATTGAAACTTAAACAAGCAATCACAATAAATGTGGACGGTATATAAATCCCCTCACTAAAAACCAAGGTATCACAAATGGGGGAGGGAGGATGCAGGATAGGTCAGGATGGAAACAAAAAGACCCAGAAAGGCTAAAGACAAAAGGGGAGTGAACGTAAGATGTTACCAATGAGGAAGCCGGGGCAGCGGGCACACGGGAGCAATCCATATTGATCTTTAACTCCTTGGGATGTCTTAAATGGTTGCAAAACAGGAAGTTTTTCAAAAAATAAGGGATTCACAAAATGACACCAGGCACATGTCAATAAAAAGCAAAAATGGCAACAAATTCCAAGAAAAAAAAAAGACAAAGAATTACAAAAGACAGAAAGTTTTTTAATGGATATAAAATTCCACCACCAAAAGGATGTGCAGTAATGACCTTTCACATAGCCATAAAGTACACAGAGCAAAAATTGCTGAAAATACAAAGAGAAATGGAAAAAACAATTGCTTATAACAGGAGATTGCAGCATACTTCCCCAAAATGAAGAGATCATAAGGATTTAAGAAAAAAAAAAAAAAGAGGCAATAAAGGACTTGAAAGACACAATAGGCCAGTTTGATATATTTTTATGTGTAGTTACAAGACAATGTGCGTCTTTTCAAAAATCCATGAAACAATTACAAACTGATCACATGATTGGCCACAAAGAAAACCTCAATAATTTTTTTAAATTAGAAATTACACAGGCCATATTCTCTGACCACGAAGCAATAAAACTAAAAATTAAACAAAAAGAGCCACAAAAAGTTTAACCACTTGGAAATGTAACCCAAAGGTTATTTAGAGGAGTTTCTTTTTTTTTTTAAGGAATTAAAACAAACTGCAGACTGTTTAAAAAATGAACAATGAGAGCACTATATAGCAAAACCCATGGGACGCTTCCAAAGCAGTCACTCAAAATAAAAGAAGAAAAAATCAAAATAAACCAAAAGAAAGTAGAAAATGAACAAAAATAATTAGAAGCTAAAGAAATAAGAAAACAAAAGACCCGATAATAAAAGAACCAAGTCCTTTGAAATTACTAATAAAATAGCTAACACTACCCCACCCCACACACCCATGCGTCCAGCCAAGAAAATTAAAAATAAAGTATTAAGAAATGAGAAGGTGGCTGTAACTACAGAATAAGAAGAAGGGACAGAGGAAAGGGGAGAGTAAGGAATATGTTATATATTTTTAAATTTTACAACTATATCTTTTAATGCATACAAAAGAGATCAGTTTCTAAATAATGAAAATTACCCAAAATTGACTCAAGAGGAAATAGAAAACCTGAATAGATCAATAATCAGTGGAAGGAATTTGAATTATAAAGTTACTGGGTATATTCAAATAATTTTACTGGCAAATCCTCAAAAAACAGGTCACATCTACATTTTCTAAATTGTTGGGGAGACAGGAGCATTTCAATTCTTACTACAAAGAAAACATACTTGTCCTATTAAAACTGGGTAAGGATATTTTAAAAGATAGAAATTTGCAAGTGGGGTGCCTGGGTGGCTCAATTGGTTAAGGCTCCAACTCTTGATTGCTGGTCAGGTCAAGATCTCACGGTTCGTGGGATCAAGTCCTGCACTGGGTTCTGTGCTGATAGCACAGAGCCTGCTTGGGATTCTTTCTCTCCCTCTCTCTTTCTTCCCCACCCCCACCACTCGATCTCGATCTCTCTCTCTCTCTCTCTCTCTCTCTCTCTCCCTCTCTCTCTCTCAAAATAAATAAACTTTGAAAAGATCATTCTTTATTTAAAAAAAGAAAATTGTAGATAAATCTTAAATAACTACAGATGCAAAATCCCTATGTAAATGTTAGCAAATAAGAGAGGGCACTAAATTACAAGAGTAATCAACTTCCAAAAATAAACATCAACCTAGGTAGTGTGAGATGAAAGAAAAAATATATAGTTCACTAGCAATTTTTTAAAACCTCTGCAAAGGGTTCTCTCTCTCTCTCAAAACCCCTCCTCAATCTTAATATAATGCTAGCACTACCCCAATTACAGTTAAGAATCATCAAGAATGCTCAGTGTCACTACCATATCATTCAAAATTATTCTGGAGATCCTAGTCAATGTAGAAAGAATGGAAAAAACAACCAAGAAGTAGAATTACTGGAAAGGAAGAGACAAACCTATTCTTTGCAGATGTGATGGTCTACATAAAAACTCCAAGAAAATCAACTGAAAAACTATTAAAACAAAAGAAAATTTGGCAAAGTAACCAGACATAGGATAAATATTCACATCAATGGCTTTCCTACACACCAACAATAATCAGTTAGAAAACATAAGGGGAAGGGGCTCCTGGGTGGCTCAGTTGTTGAGACTACAACTTCGGCTCAGGTCATGATCTCACAGTTTGTGAGTTTGAGCCCCACGTCAGGCTCTGTGCTGACAGCTCAGAGCCTGGTCCAACCTCGGCTCAGGTCATGATCTCACGGTTTGTGAGTTCGAGTCCCGCATCAGGCTCTGTGCTGACAGCTCAGAGCCTGGAGCCTGCTTCGGAGTCTGTCTCCTTCTCTCTCTGCCCCTCCCCCACTTGTGCTCTGTCTCTCTGTCTCTCAAAAATAAATAAACGTAAGAAAAATTAAAAAAAAAAAAAAGAAAATATGAGGGGAAGAAGAGTCCCATACCCACGAGCAATGCAAGTCATAAAACAACAAGAAGCAAACCTAATATGGTTTGAAGGTATACTAATTAAAACAGCTGGAAAAATGGCACAGAATTAAGTAGATTGACCAATGTAAAACAATAAGGTGTCTAGAAGCAGACCCACATATACGTGAGCATTTAGAAAATGGTGACTGTGTCATTTTGGATCAGTGGGAAAAGGACAGACTATTCAAAAAGGAACAGGGCCTTATGATTTGACGTACTGGGAAGGTTGAGCGTCACTTCTAAGTATTCCTGCAAAATACACTTAACCTGAACCTAGCAATAAGGAAACATCAGATAGACTCAAATTGACGGTCATTCTATAAAATAACTGACCCACACTCAAAAAAAATGTCAAGGTCACAGAAGACAAAGGAAGACTGGAGAAGTGATTAAGATGCAGAGACTAAAGAGAAAGAACAAATGAACGCAGCTTGTGATCCGGGGTTTTCTCTTCTTATAGAGAACATTACAGGGCGCCTGGGTGGCTCAGTCGGTTGAGCGTCCGACTTCGGCTCAGGTCATGCTCTCATGGTTTGTGAGTTTGAGCCCTGTGTTGGGCTCTGTACTGAGAGCTCGGAGCCTGGAAACTGCTTCCGATTCTGTGTCTCCTCTCTTTCTGCCCCTTCCCCGCTCTGTCTCTGTGTCAAAAATAAATAAACATTAACAAACAAACAAAAAAAAGAACACTACTGGCAGGAGGTCTGGGTGGCTCAACATCCAACTCTTAATTTCGGCTCAGGTCATAATCCCAGGGCCGTGGGATCAAGTCCCAAGTCAGACTCCTTGCTGAGCATGGAGCCTGCCTGAGATTCTCTCTCTCTCCCTCTGCCCCTCTCCCCCAATCATGCACACTCTCTCTCTCCCTCTCTGAAATAATAAAAAAGAAAACATTTTTTTTTTAAAAAAAGAACATTACTGGAACAGATGGTGAAATAGGAATAAGGTCTGTAGATTTGCTAATAGCATTCCATCCATGTGAAGTTCCTGATTTTGATCGCAGTACTGTGATTACATAAGTAAACGTCCTTTTTAGGAGGTACATTCTGAAGTATTTAGGGGTAAAGGAATAGCATACCTGCAATTTTGTCCCAAATGGCTTAGAAAAGGAATTACATAGAAAGAATTGTCTATATATACAACTAAGAGTGTTGCAGGGGCAGAAAAGAGACAGGGAATGTGGAAAATGTTATTGTTTGGGGAATCAGGGTGAAAGCAATACAGGAATTTTTTGCACTATTCTTACAAGTTTTCTGTAAACCTGAAATTATGTCAAAATAAGTTTTTAAAAAGGAAAATGTGAGTTGCAAGATCCCTTGGGATAGTTGTGGTTTCATCCATATATAGCATTATTAGAAAACACGTCTTAGAATTATAAACACCAAATTCTAGATTGTCGTTACCTCTGGAGAGGGAGGAGACTGAGCCTGGGGAAGGGGGTTTCAACTCTCTGTAAAGTTTTATTAAATAAAATCACATGTGGCAAAACCAAATAAAGAAAATTTATAAATATGAGTGAGACACCTGGAAAAATACACAAAAATAAATGCCAGATGGATGAAATAGCAAAATAGGAAAGAAAAACACTAAAAAATACTAAATAAATATAAAAGAATTTTTTAAAAAAATATTAGGATGAAGAGGTATTTCTATGCATCTTCAGAAAACAGAAAGTAAAATAATGACAAAAAATAATAGTTACCAGTATGCCAGTTCCAAGCATTTTATATACATATTATCTCAACTGATCCTTACAACAACCCAGTGATACAGGTTCTATTACTCCTAGTATGTAGATGAGGTTCAAAAAGAACTTTGTCACAGGCCCAAGACACCTTCCAGACTCCAAGTTCTGCACCAATTCCCATCCTTCTTTGCAGCTCATGGCAGAAGGTCCCCAGTTCTTCGAAATTCCCGCAGAGTAAACTGAGGAAATTACCCAGGAGCAGCCAGATTCTAGAAGATTCCCATTTGCTCTTTCAATAAATATTTACCACTCATTTTTTAAAAATCTCCCTTTTTTGGCACCATAGTCGGCACTTCCCTCGTTTTATCTATTCCTCACACCATCATGAGGTAACTTTCCCTATACTTATTTTCAAGCTGAGAGAACAGAAGCTTAGACCCCGGGTTGTTACTCAAGGTAACAGTTGAGTCAGGAAGAGCTGGGATTTGAACCCAGAGCCTGGTCTCTGACCATTAAGCTGCGTCCCTTTTTCTACTACACGCTCAATATGCCAGGCTCTGCAAGAAGCTTCCTCTGGAGGAGAAAGAGTCTACCCTGTGGTTTCAAGCCAACAACCCCCGCCCCCGGGGTGCTGGAAAGAACAGGCCCAGTCTGTTTCTGCTGCAGCAGCCCAGCCTCCAGGTGACGACGTGCACGGAGCTGCAAGTAAGCAAACATCTGTTGAGCAGCTATTATGTGCCAGGTCCTGGGCACACCGTGGGGAGTAGGAGAGACTTCACCCCATTATCAAAGAGCTTGCAGTCCAGAGAACGGAATATCCAACCGCCACAGCTAAGGATGAAACCAATCAGGAGAGGCTGGGGGTAGGGCAGAAGGGGGGAGGAGGCTTCACAGAGGCCCCCATACTCCTTCTACTGAAGGCCCAGAAAAAAATTATTTGTTCAGAGGTCGCACAGCCAGGAAGCAGAGACTCATATTCAAAGTTTCCAACTCCAGTTCTGGGGCAATGCTCCTTCTCTGGGGTGAAGTAACACAAAGACACTCAGGGCACAGTGCTGTGTGTTTCCAGGGCCAGGCAGAGAGTAGTGGTGCTTCTGTCCCTGTGAATAACTCATCCCAACGCAGCCTCATGGGAAGCTGGCCAGAGGGCACTGGCTGTGCCCTCTCCTGGACCTGCCCCTCGACTGGGAAGCTCCCACTTTAGCTCCCAAAATGGCACAATTAACCTCGAGCCGGTGCTCCATTTAGTGAACCTGCTGCATTTGGCCACAATGTAGTCTGAGAGGAAGGGTCCGTCTGTTTCCATGGGGTCACGAGCCTGAAAGGTCAGAGCAGCCACGGCGAGTCTCTCCATCCCAGGGCCTAGGCCACAAAGCAGCTTCCCACCCAGCAGGGGAGCCTGGCCACAGCCCCACGCCAGCCACAGGGGCTCCAGATGGGCCACCCGTACACCCCGTCATCCCTGACCAGTCAACCAGCCTGGTGGCCATTCATAAAATCAGGCCCTGGGTCTCGGGCCAATCGCGCCTGCACTTGGGGAGGGCTTTTGAGCATAACTCAACCGCTTGGAGCCCCATTCTCCTCCACTGCCTGCCACAGCTGCACAGAGTTGCCGTGGCAAATGAGCTTAGACAGCATAAAGGGCCGTACAAATAGGATCCTCCAGCAGCCCCCTGGCCTCTCCACGCTCCGGCCAAGGCCAAGCATGTCCTCATGCCCAAGGTCTCCCTGACTCCTCACATCTGCCCGGAACACACACAGCTCGGGAATTAACGTAATCCGGCTTGTACCATCTATCTGTCTCTTCACTCTGTGCCCCAAGACCGGTGCTTAACCAACAGGCCAGAATGCGTATGACCCAAAGGATGGGTCCCCTTCGGAGCGCCCCTGGGGAGGCTGTGTGCTCATTCCAGCAATCCCATTTGGGGGAAGACATCTGCAAATCCTTATTTAAGGACGGTTCGGCTCTGGTGAGGAGCTACGAGTCTCTGGGTGCTTACCATAAGCCATGCTCTGGGCTTATGTGTGCTCCGTGCATCAAGTGGGTGTCCCCCTCACTACTCTGCCAGCTCCGAGCACTTTCCCTCTGGCCGCCTTGGAAAATGAGAGCAGTGGAACGAGCAACCCATTCCAGCAGCCCCCCTGGGGCACCACCTACAGACGCCACCCGCTGAAGAGTCCACCCCCGGTTCACCGTCCTTCCCTCGTCCTTCCCTCCACCGTCACTCTGTCTTCACTTCCAGCGACAGGAACAGCTCCCGTGACTCTGGCCACTCAGCTCTTGAATGTCCTTTCTTCCAGCCGCCTTCCTGTCTCCTCCACGCCACCTGCTCAACCAGCCACTCTCATATTCACACCTGGACCCCACCCTCGCCAGTGACACAGCTCCCCCATGACCTCCACCTTGAGCACCCCGTCCCCAGCCCTCTCCCCCTCCCCGCTACCCTTCACCACCACTCCCCTTGGTGCCCTCTGTCAACTCTCCAGCTCCGCTATCCTTTTACTCCCTGGCAAGACCCCAAGTCAACTCCTTGCCTACATCGTGCTGGAGGAACATACGCAACCACGCGGATGGTCTCACTTTAAATTTACGACCACAAACCTCAAGTGGGCCCTTAGTACAGCCCAACCATTTCCCTCCTCCATTCCCTCTCCTAGGTGAGTATTTGTGACTTTCCCCTTTCCCCTCAAACCTCAAACAACCTGCTCTCCGCTGACGGCTACTTTCCATGAGAAACTAAAAGTGAACAGAAGAAAGCAATTCACCATCCCCTGCACCCCCCACCCCAAATCCAAAAGCCAACTCTGGCTGTACCAAGGAGGCCCTCTTCCTGCAGGTCACACTGCCCGAATGTAACCCCCACCCAAGCCAATGCCTCTCTTGGGCGCTGGGCCCCATCCCCTCTTTCCAGCCTGAGGTTATTGCTCTGGTGAGTCCCCCCCTCCCCACCCCCCCAGCATCATTTTCACTCCTCCACTGGATCCTTCCCATGGCAAGAACAGGTGGCTGTTCCAGCACCAGGGCCAGGGCCCTGTCCACACACGTCGGATTCCACTCCACTCCAGCCGGCCAACCCTGTCCCCGCACAGTACACAAGGTCACCAGCGACCCACCCTCTTGCTGCCATACCCAGTGGACAATCCTCAGTCCTCATCTTGGTTGGCATGCTTGATCTCTCCTTCCTTCCCAAGACTCCCTCTTCCTGGCTTTGAGGACCCCTCACCTCCTGAGCTCCTCCCACCTCGGCCCCATCTCTTGGTGGGGTCTCCTGTCTCTTCCTGGGTCAGGGGTTCATGACAGGACTCCTCACTACCCACACTCACATCCCGGGTGACCTAAGCAAGTCCCACAGAGTTGAATGTCCTCTATGTGCTGATGATTCACTGATATAATATATTCAAGCCTGGCCACGGCTGGCCTGGGCTCCAGACTCTCGATACCCAACATCCCACTTATCTTAGAGGCATCTTGCACCTCGCACGTGTAAAGTTTCCCACCAGCTCCCGCTCCTCCCTGAGCCTTCCCCTATCTGGCAAAAGTGTTATCAATCGATCCCCAGGGCTCTGGCCAGCACCTAGGCTACAGAAGCCGTGACTCATTCTGCCTTCCCCACACTATACGGCCAACCTGGTGGTAAGTCCCATTGGCTGTGACACTGAGCCCACATTTGATCCCTCCTTACTGTCCCTTCCTCCCAGCCGGTGTCACCTCTCTCCTGGACCATCCCTAAGTTTCCCAAGCATTTCTTTCCTTTTTTTTCTCCTAACAGCAGCCGGAATCCTTTTAAAACATCAATCGGCTTCTGTCAACACCCCTGCTCAAAACCTTCTAAAATCCTCCCCCGCTTCACAGTGGCCTGCAAGACCCTCCAGGACCCGGCTCTGCCTCATCTCACTTTGCCCCTCCCTTCATCCAGCCACCATGGCCTCTTACCATCCCCTTAACACACCAAGTCCACTCCTACCTCAGGGCCTTTGCTCTACTATTCCCTCCACCTAAAATGCCTTTCCGTTTCCCCCACCAAGCACGAGGTAGGTTTCCTCATTTCACTCAGGCCTCTGTTTGCCAGTGGCCTTTCCTGACTCCCCATCTCAAACAGCCCTCCACCCCATTCCCTGTATTTTACCACTATATCCCAACTATGCTTCCTTTATCTTCATGGCACTTAACATTACTTAAATTCCATTACTTGTTTAGTTGTTCAGTCTCTGTGAGGGCAGGGGCCTTGTCTAACTCACTCCTGTATTCCCAATGCCCACAACAGTTCCTGGCCCACAGCAGGCCACCTATAGTTATGTGCTGAAGAAACGAATTCACAAATGAATGAATCAGTCACTATACTAACTAGCTTTCCATCTGCCACAGAGTGGAAAACAGCACAGTCGAACAGAAATGTATTGTGAATCCCATATGTGATTTTAAATCTTCTAGTAGCCTCATTTTAAAAAGCAAATCTAATTTTGTTAATATATTTTTTATTTAACCTAACATATCCAAAACGTTAGTTCAACATATCCATATTGAAAAAAGTATTAATGATATACTCTACCTCTCTTTCTTACCAAGTCTTTGAAATCTGGTGTGTATTTCACACTTAGAGCATGTCTCAATTTGGACTAGCCACCAGTCAAGGGCTCAAAAGCCACACGTGGTGAGTGGCTGTAGAACCAGAGAGCACAGATGTCAAACGTGAACCTGTCCAGGTCTCTCCTGAACCAGAACGCTGCCCTGACACTTCCCCGCTCTCAGGATAAAGCCCCAACTCCTCTGCCAGGCAAGAAAGGCCCCCAGTGACCGGCCTTGCCGAGCTCTCAACAACCCCCCGGACCGAGAACACCCTCAGATCTCTGAACGTGCCAGCTGCTCGCTTGCCTCTGAGCCTTGACCCATGGTGGCCCTTCTGCCTCAAAGACTCCTTTCCTATTCACCTGAAGACCTCCCACTCTATCTTCAACACCCCTTCAGTCAGCATGCCTTCACTGGCAACGTAAGCTTGGGAGCACTGCCCTCCTCTGTGCTCCCAAACCGCCCATCCGCCCAGAATGGGTGTTCCCCAAGGGCTGGGGCTATCTTGTTCATCTGCGCTGAGCGCATAGCAGGTGCTCTGTGATTACCTGTTGAATTAAAGACTGAAGAAGGCTCCCTCCCCATCAGGTCATACTCCATTCCCACTTCTGCACCCCATCTCTCGCTGTCTCTCTGCCCTTACTCACCAAATAAAAACAGAGCCACAGTCCTGTTCCCAAGTCTACAACCTCTCCCTATTTCTTCCAAACTCAATCATTTTCCTTGAGTCTTATCCTCAGAAAGCAAACTTCCATATAGTTCCCCCAGGATTCTGATTTGGGGGAAATGATGAACACGCATTTTAATGTAAAATATATGCATGGGCTTATTTGGCATTTCCTTCCCTTGATCTCTCCTTCCTTCCCAAGACTCTCTCTTCCTGGCTTTGGGAACCCCCTCACCTCCTGATCTCCTCCCACCTCGGCCCCATCTCTTGGTGGGGCCTCCTGTCTCTTCCTGGGTCAGGGGCTCGTGATGGCACTCCTCTCTACCCACACTCACATCCTAGGTGACCTCAGCAAGTCCCACAGAGCTGAATGCCTTCTATGTGCTAATGATTCACTGATGTAATACATTCGAGCCTGGCCACGGCTGGCCTGGGCTCCGGACTCTGATATCCAGCTTCCCACTTAACTTAGAGGCATCTCATCCCTCGCATGTGTAAAGTCAAGTCCACGCAAGAGAAATAATTTTATGGGAAAACTGATCCTGCCGGGTCATTATCAGTCCTGAACCCAGGAAGGCGCCGGTTCAATACCGACATCAGAGGCAAGGCGGCCACCACTGTTGCCCACAAGGGGCACCGTGACTGTCACAAGAGAAAGATGAGAGGTCTGAGCGAGGAAGGCAAGGACTCAGAGCCTTCTTTGCTTGTGGGCACGTTCTTGTCAAGCTTTGATGGACAGAAATGTAGACCTGTTCCTCCACTCACTAGTTCACTCAACAGATACTAATGAGCACTTCTTCTCAGGCACAATGCCAGGTGCTGGGAAACGGTGAAAATTATACCTGAGTTTGTTTTTAAAAATGGCAGTAATTTCTTTTCCATTTAAAGACCAATCTGCTTCTTTTGAACAGGATTCAAAGAAGGAAGGAAGGAGAGAGAGGAGAGATAGAGACAGAGAGAGAGACAGAGAGAGAGAGAGAGAGAGAGAGAGAGAGGAAGGATGGATATCCCTGAACCCACAGAGACCAGCACCATGAAATTCAAGACATGTCCAAAATTATAAACATTTTTGAAGGAATTCGCGAATATATCTGTGATAATGATTTCAACTGTAGTTTTAAACGTATGAGCCTTTTTATGAGCAAACAAAACATATGCAATGCTTTTCCTGCCCCTAAATAACTGAAGTGACATCCTATTCAGGAAAATAAACAAAAGATAACCCCAACGTATATTTCAGCTCCCCCCCCCCCATTCCTCCCCCCGACACACACACATTTTGGTTTCCAGAAGGAAGGCAGTTCCACAAAGTTTTGGCTTCAGAACCTACAGAGGACGGGTTACTGGGTCTCCTCCGCAAACGAGGTTGAATGAATGAAGGCCGCTGGTTTACCCCACCCTGGGAACACTCTACTCTTCTCACAACACGTGGAAGTCCCGTAACCCAGGCCTGATATCAAAGGAAATGCTTTTTTTAAGATGCACTCATCCTGGGAAGAAAAGTCCAAGATAAACACACTCTGGGTCACTGACTATTCATTTGCCCTCACGTGACTGCCATTCCCACTGTTCCTACTAGGAAGCCATTTTATTATTTAACCACATCAACAAAGACAGAGCTGGCATCTGGAAATACTCTCATAAAACACAAACTCATTACAGAATCCCTCCCTCATCTCTGATGAAGCATCAACTTAGTGTGGTGGTATTCTCCAAAGAGCACAGAGTGCTGGAAAAGCTTCCACTTCCCCTATGCACAGATGGAAAAACTGAGGCCCAGAGAGCACAGCATTGACCCGAATGCAAGATGCCCAGCCCAGCTTGGTTCACTCATTCCGTCTCCCAGATGAGAGGCAGGAGTACCACAATCCACAGACAGGGACCAGTGTGGCCAGCCAAGCGGGGAGGGGGAAGGCAGCAGACATTAGGATAGGCCCACACCCTGGCTGTGTCCCCATCTCCTGGAAAAGCGAAGGGCGCCAAGCCCCCCGGCACAACCAAGAAAGAGAACACCAAAACGCACCAGGGTGAGGACTCCGAGTTTCCCGTCTCACACGCAAAGAACACAGAAGTCATCACTCCAGTCCTCATGACAAAAGAGAGCTGAATAAACTGATTATCAACTTCTCCCTCATGGGAGAATGGAGGTCACAGTCTGAAAACTGGAGAGGCCAGTGCAGAGAGCAGAGCTTACTGGGGACTAGGGCAGAGAAGCTGCAGCCAGCAAGCTAATGACAGGTAGGAACACTTAAACCCTAACTGCCCGGGTGTGAGAAGCACAGCGTGGACCAGCTTGAGAACTCGCCACTCCTGGGGACCCAGTCTTGGGGGAGCCACCACCGCACTTTGTGGGAACCTCAGCAGGTCTGGGCTTCGGTGTGGAGGGGCGGAGGGGGAGAGGGGAAAGTGACCAGTCCAAAACAGTGCAGGGCATTCTGTTCTCCAGAACAGAAGCCTGGGCTCAAGGGCAAACATCTTATCATAGGCTAATCTGACCTGGGGGAGAAGTAACTGGAAGCCAGCCCCTCGAGCCTCCCCTGTCTCACTCACATAAGGGGGGACAAAAAGAAAAAAAAAAAAAAGGAAAAGGCTCAGAAATGCTTCCATGGGTCACATCCCAGGGACTCAGGCCCACTGAAAAACCCTGAGATTTAATCGTAAGAGCACAGACCAATTCCTCTCCCTAATATCCTCCCACCGCATGAAAAAGGCTAGAGTGTAACAACAGCGGATTCCGACCCAGAGCTAGCTGCAGGACATGGATTCTGTTTAAGAAGGAGTTCTTAGGGAAACCCAAAGACAACAGGGAGATGGAGGGAACACAAAGGAGGAAGCTGAAGACCCGACACCTACAGCCATAGCTATTTAATGGCTCTTAAACGTGGCCCGGAAACATGACACAGAAACACAGTGCTTCACAGTAAAACCCTCACAGCCTCGCTTCCATTGCTAACATCATGTCTCACTTCCAACAAAAAATTACAAGGCATGCTAAAAACCAAAAATAAAAACCAAAACAGAAACAAAAACAAACACCACACAGGCTGGAGAGATGAAGCAAGCAGATATGACCAGACTCAGATATGACACAGACTTTGCAATATAACTTAGAATAACTATGACTGATATATTAAGGGCCCTAGCAGAAAAATCAGACAACATGAAGGTGGGCAGCATACGTGAGAGAGAAACTCTAACGGAAAAAAACAGAAGGAAATGTCAAATATGCAGCAACAGAAATGCAGAATGTTCTTGATGGACTTCTCAGCACAATGACCACAGCTGAGGACAGACTCACTGAGTTGGAAGAACAGATCAACAGAAACCACCCAGAAATGCAAAGGGATTAAAGAATGATGTGATATGAACTAGTTTCCACTTTGACATGCAAAGAGTTTGGAGGTCATCGCTCCCATTCTCACAACAAGAAACACACAGGACAAGCCAAAAATCAACAATCTGTGTTAGGCCCATCGGAGAATTGAGGTCACAGGGCAAAGCACTGCCCCCAGAACTGAAAAGACAGGTGAATAAAGAAAATCACCATGAGCGGAAGTTGCCAGCAGAGCCAGTAACTGGTAGGAACACTTAGGGTAAGTGCTGGAGAGAGAATAAAAACCCCTGGGTGTCTAACTCTTTTGTAAGTTTTACTTCTGGGAGCCTCCATAGCTTCTCAAGGTTCTATGATGGAAGAAAAATCTCCCCCTGGTTCCAGCGGGGGGAAGGGAAAGTAAAAATGTTGAAATGCACCCAGAGTGTCCTGTTCTGTTCAACAAAGACCAACCCTCAACGGAAACTATGTGCCAGAATCTAACCGAAAGGGGGGTTAGACACAGCCCAGAGGCACAGGTCCACTAAAAGACTCCGAACTAATCATCAGACTCTAAAATGCTTCTCCTCCCCTGACACCATACTATCACATCAATAGGGCTCCTGGGTAATGACAAAGGACTGGAGCAGAAAGACCTGTAAGGGCTCTGAGACTTCTTGTAGGAAACCCCAAAGACCACAGAAAAGACAGGACAGCAGAAGAAATTTTAGCCTGTGACACAAATGGCTACAGCAAAATGTTAACACAGCTTAACTCCTAGCCAGATAAACATCAAACCTTGAACAAAACTGCCGACTACCTCAGTTCCTATTTCTAGATGTATCAGGTCTGGCTTTCAAATTTCAAAAAAGTTAGAAGGCATGCTAAAAGGCAAAAAACACACGGCCGGGAGAGATGCAGTGGCATCACAACCAAACTCAGGTATAAAACACAGGTTGTGGAAGTTCCAAACCAGAAATTTAAAATAACTGGGCTTGATATGCTAATGCTCTAATGGAAAAGGGGGACAACACGCAAAACCAGATGGTAAATGTAAGCAGAGGGATGGAAACTCTACAGTGACGAAGGTGTGACTATAAATTATAAAAGGGGCAAATTCTGGAAATACCAGAAAGAGGAGGAGGGAGAAAAAAAGGAACAGAGACATGTTTGAGGTAGTAATGGCTGAGAATTTTGCAAAATTAATGACAGACACCAAACCACAGATCCAGGAAGCTCAGAGAGCACCAAGCAGAATACCAAAAAAATATACACATATCATATTCGAGATGCAGAAAAAAAAAATCAAAGACAAAGAGGGAATCTTGAAAAAACCAGAAGGGAAAAAAAAGTATACCTATAAAGGAACAAGAATAAGAATTACATTAGATTTCTCTCCAAAAACCATGTAAGCAAGAAGAGAGTGGAGCAAAATATTTAAAGTGTTCAAAGAAAAAAAAAACCATCAACCTAGAAATCCACATCCAAATTATTCTTCAAAAGTGAAGGATAAATAAAGACAAAATTTGAGGAAATCTGTCACCAGTTGACCTGTCCTGCAAGAAGTGTTAAAAAGTTCTTCAGAAAGAAGGAAAATTACATAGGTCAGAAACTCAATATACATAAAGAAATGAATAGTGTTAGAGATGGAATAAATGAAAGTGAAATGCAATCTTCTATCTTTATTCTTAATTTGCTTAATAACAGTCTATTGAAAACAGTAACAGAAATATACTGGATGATCATAGCTTATAGGTGAAGTGAAATGAATGACAGCAATGTTATAAGTAGTAAGAGAGAACAATTGAGAATACTCTATTACAAGTTTCCTGCACTATCTGTGAAGCAGTATAGTGTTATTTGAAAATGGACTTAGACTGTCTATGGCCATGCCACCCTGAATGCACCCAATCTCATCTGAAAATGGACTTAGATTAATTGTTCATGTATACTGCAAAGCCTAGGGCAATCACTAAAAAAGTTTTTTTTTAAACTTTTTTTAAACTTCTTTTTTAAACTGAGATGCTATGAAAGGGGAGAAAATGGAATCATATAAAACACTTACTTAAGACCAGGGAAGGCAGAAAAAGAAAGTAGAAGACAAAAAAAGAAAGAATAAGAACAGCAAAGAGAAAACAGTTTCAAATATGGTAGATAGTAACACAACTATATCAATAATCACTTTAAATGTGAATGGTCTCAATATACCAACTAAGGAAAAAGACTATCAGCGTGGATTAAAAAAAAAAAAAAAAAGAGCAAGATCCAGCTATATATTATATACAAAAAAAAAAATCCACTTTAAATATAAAGACAGATATATCTGGATTAAAAGTAAACATATGGAGAAAGATATACCATGCTAATGCTAATTATAAGAAATCTAGAGTAACTATATTAATTTCAAAGTAGAACTCGAACCAAGAAAAATTGTCAGAGATAAAAAGTGGCATCACATAATGTCAAAGGGGTCAATTCTCCAACACGTAACAATCTTTAATGTGTATGCACCCAACAACATAGCATCAAAATATGTAAGGCAAAAACTGACAGAACTGCAAGGGAAAATAGAGCAATCCACCAGCAATATCCTCTTACCAATAACTGACAGATCCAGCAAGCAGAAAATCAGTAAGGATATAGTTAAACTGAACTGCCTCATCCATCAACTGAATCAAACTGACATTTATAGAGTCCTTCATCAAACAATGGCAGAATACACATTCTTCTCAAGCTCACATGGAACATTCACCAAGATAGATCACATTCTAGGCCATAAAACACACCTTAAGAAGCTTTAAAAAAGAGAAACCATACAAAATATGCTTTCAGATCACAATGATTTTAACTAGAAATAAATAACAGAAAATTGTGGCTACATTTCAAACTATTTGCAGGGCGTATTGCTTGAGAACTCTAAAGTATTTCAAAATTAAACAACACACTTCTAAATAACACAATGATCAAAGCAGAAGTCTCATGAGAAACTAAAAATATTTTGAACTGAAAGAAAATGAAAATACAATTATTAAAATTTGTAGGAAGCAGTGAAGGCAGTGCTTAAAGGGAATTTTTAACACTGAATATATATATTAGAAAAAACAAATATCTAAAATCAATAATCTATACAGCCACCTAAGGAAGAAAAAGAAAAGCAATATAAACTTAAAGCAACCAGAAGAAAAGAGATAATAAAAATTAGAAATTGCAAACTAGAAATCAACAGAGGAAATAAATGAAACCAAGGGCTGGTTGTTTGAAAAGATCAGTAGAATTGATAAAGCTCTAGCCAGGCTAACCATGACAAAAAAAACAGAAAACACAAAATACTAATAATATCAGAAGTGGAAAAGAAGCCATCATGACTGATCCCATGGAGATTAAAAGGATAATAAAGAAAAAACAACACAAAGACAAAAAAAAAAAAAAAAGGACAACAAAGGAACATTATGAACAGCTCTTTGTCTACAAATTTAAGAACTTAGAGAAAATGAGCCAATTCCTTGAAAGATACAATCTACTAAAACTCACACAAAGAGAAACAGGTCATCTAAACATGCCTGCATATCTAAAAGAAATTGAATCAATAATTTAAAACCTTTCAAAAAAGAAAGCACCAAGTAAAGGTGGTTCCAGAGAATCCTAACAAACACTTAGGGATAAAATGATATCATTTCTCTACAATCTCCTCCAGGTAAAATAGAAGCAGAGAAGATATTTTCTAACTTGTTATATGAAGCCAGCATTACTCTAATACAAAATCCAGATAAAGACCTAACAAAAAAGGAAAACCACAAACTAATATCTCTCCTGAACACTGATACATTAACAAAATATTAGCAAACCGAATCCGACGATGTATAAAGAGCCACGTACACCACAACCAAACGGGATTTACTGCAGGCATGTTAAGGCTGGCTCAACATTTGAAAATCAATTTATAATAATCCATCATATCAAGAGGCTGAAGAAGAAAAATGAAGAAGAAAAATCACATTACCATATCAAGAAATACACATTTGACAAGATCCAATACCCATTCACGATAGAAACTCAGAAAACTAGGAATAAAGAGGAACTTCCCCACTTTATTTAAAAAGTGTACAAAAAACCCTACAGCTAACATCACACTTAATGATGAGAAGTTAGATCCCTTCCCCCTAATATCAGAAACAAAGCAATGTCCCCTTCTCACTACCCCTATTCAACATTATATCGAAGTCCTAGCTAATGCAATAAGACAAGAAACTAAGGGGTAGACAGATTAGGAAGGAAGAAATAAATAATGGTAATAAATATGACCATCTATGCAGAAAATCCCAAAGAATCGATAGAAAAGAAAAACTAAAACTAATAAAGTGATATTAGGAACGTTGCAGGAGACAAGGTTAATATAAAAAAGTGAACTGCGTTCATATATAACAATGAATAACTGGAATTTTAAATTAAAAACACAATACCAATTATATCAGCACCAAAAAAAGCAAGCAAGCAAGCAAGCAAGAAAGAATTATTTCAGTACAAATCTGACAAAATATGTACAGGCCAGATGAAGGAAACTACAAAACTGTTGAAAGAAATTAAAGATCTAAATAAATGAAGAAATATTCCATGTTCATGGACAGAAGACTCGATATTGTTAAAATGTCAATTCTTGCCAACTTGATCTATAGAATCAACACAATCCCAATGCAAATTCCAGCAAGTTATTTTGTGGATATTAACAAACTGGTGCTAGAGTATATATGGAAAGAAAAAAGAGCTAGAGTGGCCAACAATATTGAAGAACAAAGTCGGACAACTTATACTACTGACTTTGAGACGTACTTTGAAGCTACAATAATCAAGACTATGATGTTTTCAAAAGAGAAGACAAAGAGATCAACAGAACAGAGCAGAGAGCTCGGAAGAAGATCCACACAAATACAATCAACAAAAGATCCACACAATACAATCTTTAAAGGGGAAAAGGCAATTCTGTGAAGAAAGACGGTCTTTTCAACAAATGGTGCTAGAGCTGGACAGCCAGCCTGCAAAAACCTCTCTGGACCCAGCATACAGATGCCAATCATTACCCCTTTCCTTGGGCAAGATGTGTCTGCTCTCCTGGCAGCTTCCGACTTAACCTTCCCTCTTGCCCCATCTAGCGCGTTTCACGCCTGAAGTCTGGTCAGAATTCCCAGAGTCTATGGCAACTTTCACTATCAATTCCAGGCCTTTCCTCAGCCCTAGTACTACTCCAGTATCTTCCCTTCCTTTGGTCTACATAAATTCCATTCTGGAGGAACTGAGTATCTGTTTTTTGGTCCCTGATTCCTCTCTAGCATTGTGCACACAGTAGGCACTCAATATCTTACGTGAATAAGCTTTTATGTCCATGTCACATGTCTATTGAGTACATACATCAAAATAACAATGTATCAATTATCAACACCCAGAGTGATTATCTCTGGGTGGGAAGGTTATGGGCGATTGGGGTTTTTTATTCCTTTTTTGCTCATCAGGACTTCCTAACTGTTCGAAAGTGAACATGAACTGCGTTTGATAATAAAAATAATAATAGAAGCAAAAAAAAAAAGAGCAAGAAAACACAACATAAGAAAGGTCAGGTTTATACACGGGAAACACCAGGAGTGATGATTCACTATATGGAAGTCACTTTGGGCTTTGTAAAAAGCTTTGTCATAAAAAGTCTTTTATGTGAGGAGTAGTCCAAAAAAAGGATTTGATTTGCAGGACACTTTTCAGGATTGTGTGAAGTTCAGAAAGTCCCCTTTCCCCTGAGAAGAATGAAGAAGCTCTTCCTTCTTCCTTCTTTCTAGCCTCTTCTCATCAAGGGAGGTCAGGGCATTTTCCCAGTTCTTCAGTTCTGAGCTCGGCGACTCCTGGCACCATCAGCCTCTGGGGGTTTCTCCTTCAGAGTGCGGGTGTTTTGAAACTCCAGAAAGAGACTGGATTCTCAGCTGCTATAACCAGGAAGGGGACTTCAACCAACGGGAGGGAGACCGAACACCCTCAGCCTGACAAGTGAAAAGGCCAGAGTACTTCTCTGCACCTCTGGCCTCAGAGCAGAACCCATGTATGTAACACTAACCCGATCTGACAGAGGAAGAAACAGACCAGAGAGGTGAAGTAATTTCCCTACGGTCACCCAGCTGTTAACTGGAAAAATCAAGACTCAAGCAACTTTTTTAAATGGCAAAGGAATTGAGTGCCTGATCTGTGCCAGGCTCTGAGCCAAGGCCGCCACGGAGAAAGGCACTGTCCCTGCCCCCAGTGGAGTTTGTATGCTAACAAGGGAAACCCAACATACAATGCCTAACAACCACGCAACTGACTTCTGCCTGTGAAAACGGGCTACCCAGGTAGAGCCTGTGCCCTCAGCCAGCTGGAATGCAAACGTGTTGACTGAACAAAACTACAACCAGCCATGTGGCAAACGGCAGAAATCTCCACTGCTAAATCTTACTAATAACTACCACACTGTCACCGTTGTGGCTCGTCCCAGGTACCCGGCACTGCACTTCATATCCAGTATTTCACTTAATCCTCATGACCACCCTGTGATGTTAGCTCGCTTATCCCCATTTTATAGGCAGGTAAACTGAGAGTCTGAAAATCAGGGAAAAGTCAAGAGCTACTTCTCTTACAGTATGTTCTTACAGTACCTTCTCCCAGCAAAGAGAGAACTGCCCCAGCAGTGGCTGCACCCTGCACAAACCCCCCCCTCCCCCCCCAACACAACACAGCCAAAGAGCCTCCTAGCCTCCAAGGAGCTCCACACTAATGTCTTCTCTTGAGGCAAAATTCCCCAATAACCATGAGGTTAGTTCTGCATCATCATGGCAACTGGCTGACCAAGGCCTGTCAGGAACATGGTGATACAAGGGGCTCAAGGAGGAGAACCCCAGGCCTGGGAGCTCTTCCGGCAGAGATTCTCCATTCTGACCCAGGAGCTGCAGAGAGGCCCCCAGGCCCAGCTCAGGGCCCCACTGGCTCCCCAACTCCAACCAGGTATCAGGACCCTGCCCAGTGAGGATGAGACAAGACCCTGGCCACAGGCCCTTAGCACCCTCGTTGACTCAGATCTCAATAAGACTGGATGGCGGGGGTGATGGTAAGGTTTTGGCCCAGCTCTGCCACGAACTGACCATAAACACTTGGCTGTGCTGTCCCTCACTGTGACATCGGGCACATAAACTCCAAACTGGCTCTGCTACCCGTCAGTAGAGCAACTTCGGAGCCTCAGTTTTCTCATCAGTAAAATGGAAATAATGATAGCACCGACTTCATGGAGTTGTCCTAAGAAATACATATACAGTAGGGACAAGGGGCGCCTCCTATACATCCCTAGGTTTCCAACACGACAGCACGTATCCTACATAATGTACAAGCGCCTGTTTACCTGCAAACCCCACAGGGCAAGGGACCAGCTGTCTAGTTCAGCCCAGTGCCTAGAGCAGCACCTGGCATACAGACAGCACTCTGTGAACACTTCTCAGACAGGCGGATGAATGATGGGCAAGAATGCAGAATGGGACCCTATTCTGGGCTGGACACCCTGGAGAGGTTGGATATGCAGAGTGCTAAGCTGGGGCATCCCAGGCCAGGCGAAATGCTTGGCTCGGCTGACAGCTACATCCCCAGGCTGAGCGAACAGGCCTCACCAGAGACTACAGAAGGTTCCTTGTCCTTGGCAGGTGGTCTCCCAATACCTGTCGGAATCTCTTCACGCCCTTGCCCCAGTAAGTATCACAAAGTAAGTGCTCACCAAACATAGGTTCAGGGTAAGCTCACACTGCTCTCTCCCTCCCAGGTGACCTGGTGACCTGTCCCAAGTAAATGTGGTTCCTCTTCCTGCTCCTCCCTCTTCTCCACCAGCCACATACACCTTCGCTGCTGCCCGCTGAGGGGCGGGCAGCTGGTGTTCAGGTGTCCCCTGTGGCTCCAAGTACTGTGACTTAAGTTCACAATTTCTAGACCCCTCAGCAATAATGGAAAGGCACTCTCCCCTTTTTCTGGGCCTCAATTTCTTCTTTGCAGCCTGGGACAAGCATGCTTGCCTGGCCTGCTCCCATGGACCACCACACAGCATCAGCAAGAATGTCAAGACGTCAAGGTGCTCTGCGAATCTGAACTGCTGAATCAAGGAGGTATCTGTATCCGTATCCATAACTCCTCACAGAGAAGGTTCCACCTTGAGAAGGGGCCAGTGCCATTCTCAGAGGACACCAGCATCAGCAAGCCAGGAGCCAGCCGGGCCCCTCTGGACTATGAAAAGGCTGCTCCTCGCCAAGTGCGCCTGGCATACCAGTCTGCCGGAATGGATGGCAAGAAAGCCTGGCAGCCAGTTTTCCTCTTCAGGGGCGCACACACACAATTCAACTCATAAATAAAAATCTGATTATCACAGGCTTTTCCAAAGCCAATGTGACTGAGTTTTAATCTTTCATAAAGAAAAACTCATAAAATATTCAAGCGAAGCCTGCGTGTCTCAGGAGACGAGAAGAGGCTCTCAGCAGCCCCCGGCCACAGACATGCCAACGGGGGCCCCAGGACCTCTGCCATCAACCACTGGAGAGCACCTTGCCGGCCACGGCTGGTGTCCAACCAAGTCATTAGCAGAGAGCGCGTGAGTCCGGGCCCTTCCAGCTCCAGCTAACTCTCCCGCCAGCCTGCTCTCCTTGGATGCTCTCCACGCTCCTGGCTCTTTCTACTCTATGAGATCAGGGATGCCCTGGGCTCCTTTTCAGACTGTGCCATGCTGAGAATAGGCTGAATGGGACAAAATGCGACTATCAAATCTTTAAGGTGCACGAGGAGAGGAAACAGGGAAGAGAGGCTCCCCTCCTACAACTAATTCAGGCTTACCGGGGGGAGGCTAGTACCAGCATGAACTTCAGCATCTGTAAGCTGGCCTAAGGAATCTTCCTTTCCAGGGTTCATTCACTCATTCATTCAACCAAAAATTACCTGCTGTGACCTTACTATGTGCCAGACACAGTGAGCACTACGAATCCAACCTCGTGATGGATACAGACAAAAACCCTTGCCCTCCTTCATGGGGTAAGGGTTGATTCCAAAGCCGGGGCAGGGGCAGTGCAAGATGAACCTGGAGTATCTTGTAGAGCATAAGAAAGCACTCGAAGAACGATGGGGACCTATCAAAAGGACAGAGGACCCTGCACGAAGGGGCTGCCACTGGCCAACTCCGGAATAATTTGAGCAACAGAATGATAGTGATGGATTACAGCCCGTAAAATAAGTAGCCAGGGGTCTAAACAGATGTAAATAAATAAGGGAATAAATGAATAAATGGGGGAGAAAGGAGAGTTGTTTCTACAGTAGAATTCAAATTAATAAACATAGACGGAATGATGGAAATGGGAAATCAATATCTGGCAAACACCACAGTGGTAACTGTTGCAGGCAAGAACCATCCGTGGATGCTAAAATTAGTATGATGAGAAGCAAGAGATCTGCACAGTTGCAAAGTGCCTCCCCACAAAATACGTATTGGCGCAAAAAGTAAGAGAATAGAAACGGGACAGGTACCACCTTCACCAAGTGTTCAAAATTAACATCCCCAGTGAGAAAGTCCCAGCAACACCCGGTAGCCCCTGCTGAGATGCTCTGGGGAAAGCTTCACCTCCAGGCTCCTACTGCCAGAAATGCAGAGCCTCAATCAGTGATCCAGTAAACATCCGACACGCCCCAAGGGTCATTCTAAAAAATAACTAGTCAGGACTCCTTAAAGGGGTCAAGGGCATGGAGTTCAAACAAAGGCCAAGGATCTGTCCCAGATGAGCAGAGACTAAGCAGACAAGACAACCAAATGCAATGTGGGATCCTGGGCCAGAAAAAGGCCATTAGTGGGACCAGTGGTGAAATCTGAATAAGGTCTGTAGATTAGTTCATACTATTGCATTACCATTAATTTCCTGTATTAATATCAATTTCCTAGTACCATTTGGTCATGATACTATGGCTATATAAGGTGTTAACACTTGAAAAAGCTGGGTGAAGGGTAGATGGGAACTCTGTATAATTTTTGCAAATTTTTATGTCTGAAAGTCTTTCCAAATGAAAAGTGGAAAAAGAACTTTTTAAGCCCTGTCTTCACAAAGTTTAAATTCCTGGAAAGGAGGGTGGGGGAGGGAAAGGAAGTACAATTTTTTAAAAAAGGTAAAATATATACTGTTAGATGGCAAAATAGTATGGAGAAAAACAGAACAAAAAGGGGGATGGGATGGCAAAGGGTGTAATTTTTTTTTAAGTTTATTCATTTTGAGAGCCGGAGGGCAGGACAGGGGGTGGCAGAGAGAGAGGGAGAGAGAGAATGCCAAGCAGGCTCTGCACTGTTAGTGTGGAGCCTGATATGGGGCTCGATCCCATAAATCATGAGATCACGACCTGAGCTAAACCAAGAGCTAGACGCTTAAGCAATGGAGCCACCCAGGCAACCCGCAAAGGGTGTAATTTTCAACAGTATGGTCAGAGAAGACTTGCTGAGGAGAACATATCAAAGTGAGGGAATGAGCGAAGAGAACAACTGGGGAATGAATTGTGTGCAGAGGAACAGTCAGTGCAAAGGCCCCGAGGTCACAGCCCCTGGTGCGGCACACGAAAAACAAGGCGAGAGTAAACCGGAACAATCTCTCAGCTCCATCCCTGCTTCCAGGGGAGCTAGCCACCTCATTCTAACCTCTCCATGCCCCAAGTTCCTCCTGAACAAGCTGCCAGATGGGCTACCTGAAAGTAAGGCACAGTCACATCTGCGACAAGATTAAGTCCTAAAGCAGTACGTAAACCTGAAATCTTACAGTTTAAAGTACCAATCAACTACTCCTTTGGAAGGCACCATGCTGGAGAGTCTGTCCTCCCATTTTCCTAGAATCCCAATGGCCAGTTTGTCCTCCAGAGCTGGAACAGAGCAATGCTTCTCTGATGGAGCACTAAACGAAGATGTTGGCTTGTATCACGGGATCATGTTGTGCAAAAGACACACAGCCTTGCATCACGACAATCACAGTCAGCCAGGCAAGGTGCTCTCGTTGTGAGTGACCAGAGAAAGGTAGTTCTCACCTCCCGGTCATCGCCCCCCAGGGCACCTGCTACCTGCACAATTCCTATTCTCCACAGTTAAATGCACATCTGGTGAGATATTGTTGATTCTCTTTCCTCAAATCACGTCCCTGCTTCAAAACCTCCCCATGGGACAGTTTCCAGGCTAGACTGGTACACTTTACATCTACAACTAAACACCTGTGGGCATGTCCTAATGGCAAGAGAACTGCAAATTGGATTTACCGTTAGGCTTCTCTTCTATAAATTTTCTGCTGGGACCTGCTACCTCCTATCTGCAGCTGAGCTTCCCACTGGTACCACGAAGGAACAAATAGCAAGGAACGCTAGCAGAAGGGCAGAGAACCGACCAGTCCTGCCTCCACTGTCAGCCTTCTTCGTTTTCTGGGCTGGCTCGTGGCTGTGATTTTTTATTGCAGCCATATAACATGGTCATATTTTCTGCTAGTAAAATTGTCCCTGGGTCATACAATGGAATCAAATTGATCAGTATTTCACGGCGCTGTTACAAAAAAAGCTTTCTGGCATCCCTGTGCCTCCCCCTAACACAATACACACACACACACACACACACACGCACGCACGCACGCGCGTGCGTCCAAGAATGGCCCATCGTCATTGGCGCAAGAGGACAATACTACCTCCTAAGGCTGTCATAAAGATAAATGTGATAAATACCGACTAAGAGCCTTCATTCACTCACTCAACACATATTTAATAAGCATTTACTATGTCAGGCCCTTGCTGGGAGCTGAGGAAAAGCGATCACGAGAGATACGGACTCTGCCCTGGTCGTATTCACTTTCGTGGTTAGCAAAATTCTCCACCTGGTTTTTAGGGTCCTCCACAAAGACACCCAATATCTGCCTGTCCATCCGTCCACCCATCCGTCCGCATCTCTCTCTCCCTGTTCCCCCACACACACCCCTTCCATCCCACCACTCTCAAATACTCTGTTCAAGTAGACCACCTGCTATTTTCAGCCTTCCTCAAAAGATATTTTTAAGCACTGTGAAACAGCATTTGCATATAAAACCTGTGCTAATTATAATCTTTCTAACTCTTTATTAGTGCCTGGGATAGCCTCTCCTTCCCCCTCCGCCTTTCTCAATATTAAGCACATCACAAGGTCACACTCCTCCTCCAGCAGGTGTCCCTGGCCCTCCCCGAGCCCCACCAGTCCCCCTACCCTTTCCCCAGACACACACCTCGGCATCCTCAAAGCACAAAGGACTTCTCAGGAGCTCGCCTCGCCCTTCATCTCGTCTCTCGGACAACAGTAGGTCAAGGGCGAGGACCACCTTCACCATTCCAAATCCTCTGCCCCAGTTCAGCACAGGACAGGCATGGCAGAAGCCCTGGGTGACACCTGGAGGGGGCTGCAAAGCACCCCACGATGGCACCGTGGCAGGCAGCCAGCTCTGGAGGGGTAGGGATCCGGTTTTCCTCAGCACCAACCAACTTCCAGCACTTTGCACAGAGCCCGATGCATAAAATAATGGCTGGCTGGTGTTGAAACTGCTAATCTCTGAAAGTTTTGCTGAACAAGGCAGAGCACTTCCTCTAAGGCCAATGGAGAGGAAATGAGTGATTATATGCTAACTGTGCTCTTAAAATATTGGGGAGAATTATTCTTAGAAAGGCAGGGGCGTGCTCTGCAACAGGTCAGGGGCCATGAGAAGGTCGCTCTCACCGGTTCCTGCAGACTGTCACCAACGGGAACACACGCCCGCCACCACCTGCGTGTCCCGCCTGTCAAACCGGGAAGTGGGAAAAATCTGAATTTTTACAGTGTTGTGGCCGGTGTTTCATCCCAGGTTTAGCCTCTGCTCAAACACTCCTTCCCCTCCTCCACCGAGCCCATCGTGTTTACACAAGTTTTGAACAGAAAAGGTGTTTTCATAATTAGCATCGTGTTTATATTCCAAGAGGAGTTTTCGAAAGAATTAAAAATAGACTGATTCCTTACACACCTTAGAGTTCCTCTCCCCACCGGAGATCTTGTCTACACGAGAATTTTCCTTCGAAAACCTTCTTTTGCAAAGGTCAGCCGCAGTTCACGAATTCTTAAAGTGGCAGCTCCAAATTACTGGGATTTTGTCCTACTCGTTTAGACAACTTGCAAGCTGTACCACGGGTTCCTCTGCAGCGTGGTCTGAAGTGCAGAGGATGGTTTCCCTCAGGATTTGCAAAGTGCTCACCAGGGAACCCCAAGCAGGGTGTATTACAGACCTTGAGGACCTCGCTACTGAGAGCTTCTGGAAGCAAGAGAGGCTCCTGGCACTTGGCCAGGCCTCCAGGAGCCTAGAATAAACATGGACTTTTTAGCTCAAGAAAACCCAACTTTGGGGATTCAGACACCGCTTTGCTAAGGGCTGGCTTATCCAAGTTACAGAGAGGGTGTTCTCGCGACAGAAAGCACCAGCAAAGCGACCACCTTAAAAGGCAGGTCTCCCCGAGGGTAACATTTAAGCGTTTCCATCTCTTCACCTTAGCCAGCAGGTCATTAAACAAAAGATGTGCTTGGAGAGCGAAAGAATGGCCGAGTTGGGGGAGGCTGGGTAAACAAAATTAATCTCTCTGCTTTACTGAGGGACTTTTCAGAGCCTGTAAAGGTCCAGCGGCTGCTCTGGATCTCGAAGACAGAGTATGCTCCGCTCACAGGTGTATCTGGTGCTAAACTCACGCTCTCCCCCCCCCCTTCTGCCCCTCGCCCTGCAGAGCACCCACGGGGCACTGCCTTAGCCACCTTTCAAAGATGCGGGGATGGAGCCTAACTTCTAGGATTAGGAAAGTAGGAGCCACAGCTGATTAATGACTGAGGCTGCTCTGGAACCCAGGCTGGCTTAGCTGAAGGGGATCTGATCTGTCACAAGACAGTAACCCCAGTGCCCACGCACCAAGGAGCATTCCTGCCCATTTCCCTGCCGGCTCTCATCACAAACTGATGCTTACATACCTCCAGCGACAAGGACGTCACCCTGTCTTTTGGGTTCCTCACGTCTGGATACTGGCTAGAGAAAAAGAACATGCCTGGTGTTTTCTTTCCCAAGACTGCAATGTTGCACACTGCAGAGTTTGGCCGGAGTGGGGGGGGGGGGGGGGGGGGAGAGGAGGGTGGCTTCATTTTAAAGACATCTGCAGAAGAAAGCGGTCACCCACAGGGACTCTGAGGCACAGCAGCTCTGAATTCAAATCTCAACTCCACTTGTGGGTTGATCGCCCCGATCCTGGGAGCCGCGGTATCCTCACCAGTAAAAGCTGGGGACACAACACCCAGCCTGGATGGGGTTGTTGCATGAGAAAGTACACGGCTGCTGGGTGAAATCGGCTCTGCTCACTCCCATCTCCAGAGCTTGCACCTCCCCTTGGGCTCACCTGTCCGCACAGCGGCCCCAAGAAACTGCCCCAATGAACTTGATGTGGAGGGAGGGTAGAGACCAGGCAGCACGTCTGCAGGAACAGCTGCCCTTGACCAGAAGGGGCTGCAAAATCCTCGTAACTCTGGTGCCAAAGGGGTGTTCAAGATACAGTCCATCACTTAACGGTACAGATGGGGAAACTGAGGCCCAAGGGCAGTGGGATCTGCCGCAGCACACACAGCAGGTCGGTGGGGGCACCAGACGGGGCTCCAGCACCCATGCTTCCCTCCTCTGGCGCATCCGCTCCGGGAGGGGGGTGGGGACGAGGGGAAAACTCCAGAAAGGTGATGCAGCATCCCCAAACCCTCATCACGTTCCACTGGGTTTTTAATAGACTTTAACAATTTACTGACACCAGCGGAGCTTATGAAGGAGTTTAATTGAATTAATTAGGCAGTCACGACTTACTCCTGAGTTCCCCCTTTGGCTCCGGGGAGGCTGTGCCAGCCGCCTGCTTAACCCCTTGCATCCTAGGGTGGCTGTCACTCGCTCTCGCTTACACAACTCACTGTGGACTTCACCAGTATCGTTCTTCCAGCAGCCCTCACCCTGGGCCCGCGTGCATGCCGACACTGGGCATTCTGTCCTCCTGTGTGGCCAGAACATTCCGATGGGCCAGGTTCCCTCAGGTGGGCGAGTGCTGCCTTCCCCCGCAGGGTTCCCAGGCAACAGCAGCGGCAAGGGTCGGGGGTGCCCCATCCCCAGCCTGACCCAGGCCACGGCCAGCCCGCCCCCCGTCTCCTTAGCCTCAACTTCCCCCACCACAAAGGAGAGGCTGGTTGATGGCACTCTGTTCCCCGAACACCAGCAGCAGCCCGCCCCGGGGCTTGTCAGAATGCAGACTCCAGGGCACCGCCTCACCCCCCCAATCAGGGCTTGGGGGGCAAAGCCTGAGAGCTGGGCTAAAACGCCCTCCAGGTGATGCTTAGCACATGCTGAAGGAGAGAAGCGCTCTGGGTGATCCCTGAGATTCTGGAAGAAAAAGTCTGGGAAACAATCCAAAACAGGAAAATCAATTCACTTACAAGATATTCTTCATGGCATTATTTATAATAGGGGAGAAACAGAAATAGCAAAAGATCCCCAAACAGGGCACTGCTGGGAAAACCAGGATACCGCCACGTCATGGAACACCGTGAGGCCCAAACCACAGGGTTTACAAGAAAGTTGGGAAACGCTAATCTTGCAACGTCGAGCCTTTTTTTTCCTTTTAAGCAGGAGACAACTGTATCTACGAGGGTACCTGGGTAACTCAGTCATGAAGCGTCCAAGTTTTGACTCAGGTCATGGTATCACAGTTTGTGAGTTCGAGCCCCACATCAGGCTCTGTGCTAACAGCTCAGAGCATGGAGCCTGCTTTGGATTCTGTGTCTCCCTCTCTCCCTCTCCCTCTCTCTCTGCCTCTCCCTCACTCATGCTCTGTCTCTCCTCTCTCAAAAATAAGCAAACAGTAAAAAAAAAATTAAAGCACACGCACGCATGCACACACACACACACACACACACAGGACACCTGGGTGGCTCAGTCGGTTAAGCATCCGACTCTGGATATCGGCTCAGGTCATGATCTCGCAGTTTGTGACTTCGAGCCCCAAGTCTGGCTCTGCACTGACAGAGCCTACTTGGGATTCTCCCTCTCTCCCTCTCTCTCTCCCCATCTCTCTGCCCCTCCCCTACTCATGCTCACACTCTCTCTTCAAAATAAATTAAACACACACACACACACACACACACACACACACACACACCAATTAGAAGGAAAAGGATCAAAATGTCAAAGGTGTAGCATCTGCTAGGGGTCTACAGGTGACTTCCTTTCTTCCCTCGTACTTTCCTGCATTTTCCAACTTTTTCTATAAAGAGCATTTGCTGCTTTTTTTTTTTAATTTTTTTTTTCAACATTTATTTATTTTTGGGACAGAGAGAGACAGAGCATGAATGGGGGAGGGGCAGAGAGAGAGGGAGACACAGAATCGGAAACAGGCTCCAGGCTCTGAGCCATCAGCCCAGAGCCTGACGCGGGGCTCGAACTCACGGACCGCGAGATCGTGACCTGGCTGAAGTCGGACGCTTAACCGACTGCGCCACCCAGGCGCCCCGAGCATTTGCTGCTTTTTACAATGAAGTAAGACAAACTGCCTTAAAAAATTTTTTAAAAAGCAAAGATTCTATGAGAAAACACTGCTTGGAAGGCAGAAGGTTGCACACTGACTTGGAATTCACTCAGCATTTGCGCTTATCCCTCACGCCAGACTCTCGATGGCTGGGACAGGAGTGGTCCTGCTCTCGGTAGGTGTGAAGGGAGGGAGAATGGACAGATGGATGGAGGGAAGTGGTTTCCCATAAAACACTCTATGAAACGGACTTTTCCCCTGGCATATAACTGGATGAGGTATTTAAGTGAAAATGTAATGGTGACAGGGCGCCCGGGTGGCTCAGTCATTTGAGCGTCCAACTTCAGCTCAGGTCATGATCTCACTGCTCATGAGTTCGAGCCCTGCGTCAGGCTCTGTGCTGACAGCTCAGAGCCTGGAGCCTGCTTCAGATTCTCTGTCTTCCTCTCTCTCTCTCTGTCCCTCCCCTGCTCACACTCTCTCTCTCCTTTAAGATAAATAAACATTAAAAAAAAAAATTTTTTAATGTAACGGTGACAGAGAAAACAACCCTGAAGAGCCAGACCCAAGAGAAAGGAAAATTCATCTGTGCCCACGAAGATGTCCTGTCCAGCCCCCCCACACACACTCCCGCTTTCTCCTGCATACCCCTGGCAGAGACACACTCATTAGGCCAGCAATAAGTGACTGTTTCCAGAAACTTCTACATCCCTGAAGCTGGCATTCGGGTGGCAAGTCCACTCCAGCTGGCTCATAGTAAGTGGACGCGGCAGGAATCAGTAATTACAAAGCAGAGAGCAGAGGCCAGGTGAGCAAATGGCAGGCGTGGCCCCGAAGCTGGTTGGGCAGGACACTCCCCCATTTAGAGGCCGTGACAGGGACTCACCCTACACCCTCTCTTTCTGTGGCCTGGGAAGCCATCACACCAGAACCCCGCAAGAGAAACAACATGTACCAAGTGCAGGGGGCGGAAATCACGGTGTGCTTAGGACTGCCACTTAGTATGGCAAGGACAAGAGGTGACATGGAGCAGTCTTAAGTCATAGAGCAGCCAGGCTGGGCCCTGAGCACCATGGGGGCAGGGTATGGGATGAAAGCACCCCTTGACCAAGTACCAGAGCTTAGGGAGGCTGGACCAGAGGGGAAAAGGGAAAAAAAAAAGTCCCATTTTGCTGTGCCCAGGCCTTGGGGACAGCAAGCCCCAGGGAAAAAGCAGGTCACCAAGCTGAACTTGCTAAGCACACAGCACCATGAGGGCACTTAGACAGCTGGCCGCTGAGCTCTGGGACAGCCAAGTTCGCCTAATCTCAGGAACAATGAGCAGTCAAGTGGGGGACAAGGACCGAGCGATCATCCAAAGCCACCTGAGCGGTCCCCTTCCTCACCCCACACTTTCTCCACGTCTGTTGTCAAGGTGTAACAGGGTCTCGGTAAGGGGACAAGCAGCCTCTGGCCCCTGGCCTCCAAGCAAGAGCCGACAAACTCTCTACCCCGAGCTGTGGACAGCACCTGCCGAGGACATGCCTCAGTTTCCCTTTCACATCACACACTGCATGCATGACAGCACCATCACATCCAACCCACTCCTTTCCCAAAACAAGGTACCTCAAGGTCAGAGAGGAGAGTGTCCTCGTGCAGCCACACAGCAACAGAGGGGCAGCACTGTACCTCAAACCCCAAGCTCCTGGACTCCCTTCCCAGCTTACCATGGCTCAGGCACTTCAGGACTCACTGGCTTAAAGGACAAATAGCGATCAATCCAGGAGCTCACTAGGTACCACAAACTCCTACAGAAGTGGACCAGAATGGAGAACGAACACAGGGTAATGAGTTCCCTGTCCCTAGAGGGGTTCGAGCAGAGGCCAGACAGACGATCACGTGGCAGGAATGACGCTTACGAGACTTTAGGACAAGGGGCACCTGGGTGGCTCAGTCGGGTGAGTGCCCGACCCTTGATTTCAGCTCAGGTCGTGACCCCAGGGTTATGGGATCGAGCCCCGTGTTGCTAAGTGTGGAGCCTGCTTGAGATTCTCTCTCTCTTCCTCTGCCCCTCTTCCCTGCTAGAGCTCTCTCTCTTTAAAAAAAAAAAAAAAAAAAGGAGAGATATTGAAGAACAAGGCCTGGCTTGCAGGGAGGGGGGATGGGGACAGACAGAAATGACTTTGACATTCCACCCTTAAATTGGATACCTTATGATTCTTCTTCCCTGGGGAGGCTGGACAGTGTCTGGTAAGATACAGGTGATGAGTCTAAACAAAGTCTTCAAACTGGGTTCCCCTCTTCCAGCCTGGGTTCCCCTCTTCCAGCCTGCCTCAGGGGGGCCCCCAGGAGTGGCCACACAGGTGGGGCCTATTTGCTTAGGGCTGACCTCCCCATCAGGCAGAGGAGTCATGGCGCCCAGGCCCCACATACCTTTAAGGGCCCACAAAAATATTTTCATTTATTTTTAATGTGTATTTATTTCTGAGAGAGAGACAGAGTGCAAGCAGGGGAGGGGCAGAGAGAGAGGGAGACACAGACTCCAAAGCAGGCTCCAGGCTCTGAGGGTTCAGTACACAGCACTACACGGGGCTCAAACTCATGCACTGTGAGATCATGATGTGAGCTGAAGTCAGATGCTCAACCAACTGAGCCATCCAGGCGCCCCAATACTTTCATTTCTTTTAAAATCAGACTAAAAAGGGGCACCTGGGTGGCTCAGTCGGTTAAGCGTCTGACTTCGGCTCAGGTCATGATCTCGCGGTCCATGGGTTCGAGCCCCGCATCAGGCTCTGTGCTGACAGCTCAGAGCCTGGAGCCTGTTTCAGATTCTGTGTCTCCCTCTTTCTCTGACCCTCCCCTGTTCATGCTCTCTCTCTGTCTCAAAAATAAATAAATGTTAAAAAAAAATTTTTTTTTAATAAATAAATAAATAAAATCAGACTAAAGAAACTGAACCCTCAGGATGGAGAAAATGCTGAACATATAATATTAATATACTCATCTTCATACCAATGCAGCCATAAAATATAATTTTTAATATTTCTTATGGAGGAAGGTGCCCACAAAGGCAAAAGTGCCTAGGGCTCACCAAAGTCATAAAGTGGCCCTCCCTCCCCAATTAAAAAAACTGCCTTTATCTCTCCAATATACTGAACTCCTATATAAGATTCCATTTATGAAAAGGTTCTTGGCCTAGAAAGAGTTTTGAAATCTCGTAGCAGGTGAAAATCATGCTTTATCCTCCAGAGTTTCAGGGTCTTGACTTAGGAACAGATGAAATGTGGAGTCAGAGTAGTCAACTGAGCTTTTTCAAGCCAAAGGCTCCATTTCTCTGACACATCTGCACCTCCCTGGTCTCACGACCAATCCTGACAGGTCACTGGCACCATCACCACCTCCTGGTAAAGAAATGTAGGGGGACGCCTGGGTGGCTCCGTTGGTTGAGCATCCAAACCTTGGTTTCGGCTCAGGTCATCACCTCGCAATTCATGAGATCAAGCCCTACATCGGGCTCTGAGCTGACAGCTCGGAGCCTGCTTGAGATTCTCTCTCTCCCTCTCTCTCTGCCCCTCCCCCCCCTTTGCACACGCACACTTTCTCAAAATAAGCACTTTAAGGAAAAAGTAACGTAGGCACATTGTGTGTTATCCTTCCTTTACATGCTATCTCCAGTGGACATCTCGAGACGTGGAAAGTGCCAGATGGAAAATAATACTGCTGAGCTCTTTAGAAAGGGATCCCACACATCAGATTCAACCCCAAGCTCAAATGGTGATACTTCCTTTATCCCGAAAGGAGCAGTTCGAACCTGAAGGAGGGAAATCCTGGAAACTGGATAAGCTTATTAACCAGTCCCATCAGGAGAAAGGAGAATCCTTTAAAGAAAATCCATTCAAGGAAAACAGCGAGTTCAGGGACATCGGTCACCTAAGTGAGGCTCTCGGCATGTGGCACGTGTCAGCAGCACTCAGGGAGACAGCTGGAACCTCGGACAGGGAGACAGTTGGAACCTCGGACTTCCGACCTCCCCCTCCCCCAGGTCTCGGAACCAGCACGTCTGCTGATGGGGGTTGCACCTGTCAGCTGCTCTAGTGACAGAGGTCCTGGACCACCCTCGGAAAAGTGCTCACCTACTGCTGGTGACAGATGGGGTTTGGGGGTGTCCCCAGACTGCTGGGCCTTTGTTTCTGGGTACCAATGCCTGGTAAGATGTAACCTCACAGGGCGTCTTGTGCAGCAGCCTCAGAAGTAGAATGTGCCCATCGTGGTGGGCTTCCCTCTTTTACGTGCAACACAACCTACCCTCCCCCCGCCCCACCCCACACACAATTCCTCTGTTCTCCCAGCCTCAACCACACTCCCGATGGCTCATCCCCATCCTTGTCCTCACCTGCCCGACATGCTAACAGAAGAGATGATGGTCAGAACCTAGGACGGCACAATGCCACTTCTCAAACGAAGGTCAAACGGGAGAAACCGACACTTCTGTCTCTATCTATTCAGCATCCCTTCTTCCAAAACAGAACTATCTTACCCTTTCCAGAACCCATAATCGAAGTGGCTTCAACGGGCTGTCCCCAGACCCCAACTCCAAGACCCACATCTATCCAATCCAAAGAAAACAATCCTCTTGGCACCGTGACTGGCTCAGGGATGAGCCTGTGGGCCAGTGGGAGCCTTTCTTGGGCCTTTTCGGTTGAAATCCTTGGGAAACAGGTACTCTCTTTCCGCCAGGCTTAGAAATCAACCTGAAGATGCTACCACCACCACCGCCACCACCTGGGGAGGGGCTTGCATGAAGGGTAGGTTAACCCCGGGAAGGAAGAGCTGAGACATGGAGAGCAATGCATTTCTAATGCGTCTGGATCCAGCCCTGGACTCTTCAGTAGGCACGCCAATAAATGTCCCTTTGGGCTTATACAAATTTGAGATGCGTTTCTGTCACCTGCAGCCTAAGGGGTCTTGATAAAATGGGTGGTCTGTTTTACGAACTGGCAGACTTGGTTTAAAGGCAGAAAGAATCCATGCTTTGCCGGGAATTAGCTGTATGACACTGGGCCAACCATGCCACCTCTCTGTTTCCATTTCGTCCCCAGCTCCCACGGTTGTGGGAGAGAATGAAACTATATCACAGTGACTGCACGTAGCACTTGAAATGTTATTTAGCATCTGTAGGTGCTCAACAGACGTCAGGAAAGAAAGTAGCAGCCTAGCAGAAGATCCCCCCCCTCCCCCGGCACCCCCGAGGCTAGCTTGGCAGAGCAAAATGGCCATCAGACACTCAAGTCACAAGAGGAACAGCTAGGGGAAGCCCTTTTTTAAGAGCCATAACCCTTGGCATGCTGCCAACCCTTTACAGGGCTCAAAGTGATTCCCTATCATCATCTACCCCCACAACCCCTGCTACTAGAACGAGAATCTCAAAAGCACAGTGGCACAGCCCTTACGAAGGCCAATTTGCAGTATCATTAAAATGCTGAATCTCTGGGGCACCTGGGTGGCTCAGTAGGTTAAGCGTCCGACTTCAGCTCAGGTCATGATCTCGCGGTTGGTGAGTTCAAGCCCCACGTCGGGCTCTGTGCTGACAGCTCAGAGCCTGGAGCCTGCTTCGGATTCTGTGTCTCCCTCTCTCTCTCTTTGCTCCTTTCCCACTCACACTCTGTCTCTCTCTCTCAAAAATAAACATTAAAAAATTGTTTTTAAAAACGCAGACTTTCTTCTTCATGAAGCTTCTCTTCATGAAGCCTCTTCCAATATGCTATCTTCCAAAAGTACTCTCATAAATGCAAAATAATACGATGTAAGTGGCTTCTACTCCTGACCGAGCAAGAGGGACCAGATTTACCGCTCACCTTAAACAACCAAGTAACTGGACAAAACATACAAAACAATGATCTCTAAGCACTGGACAAAAGGCAGCACGGGACAGTAATCCCTAGGAGAGGAAAAGCAATTTCTGGAGGCTTTTAGGCTGGAGAATTTCTAGGCTGCAGTGTAGGGATGGAGAACCGAAGCACACAGAGTTCAGGGGATTTCCCCAAGTTGAGGGGACAGTTTAGAAGTGGGGAGGGCAAGGAAGCTGTGATATGCAGGGTAGAGTCAGAGAAGAGAGAGGTGCCCAGGGAGTACACTCAAATTCTTCCGTTGCTTTCGTACAAATCAGCACATGCACACACGGAAACCACCTGAGGCCAGGCCAAGAACCACCAGAAAGAACCAAGTAGAAAAAGTCTCAGGGCTCACATAGAGCTAAGAATAGTTCCCATTCCCAACAGCCAAAGTAGGGAAAATATAACAACTAATGGCACTGGGTTGAGTACTCAGAAAGGTATGATGACACCCCCCCCCCCAGACCAGGGGTCGGTACACCTTAAAGGCCAGTCAATATTTTAGGCTTTGTGGGTCACTGTGGAATGAAACTAGCCATAGACAACACAAAAGTGAATGAGCATAGCCGTGTTCCAATGAAATTTTATTTACAAAAACAGGTGGCAGGCCAGATTGGTCCCATGGATAGAGCCAAACCCTGCTCTATGGTAAAGAGTGCTCTGGTGGTCCTACACAGTGTAACAGCTGTAACCAGAACGATGTGTCCCCCTCAAGGTCTCCACATCCGAATCCCCAGCACCAGCATATTATGTCCCAGCAGTGGACATAATATGTTAGGATATAGGCAAATGGAATTAAGCTTGCTAATCAGATGACCTTGAGGTGGGGAGATTACTGTGGATTACGTGAGTGGGTGCAAGGGTCCTGCTAAGTAGAAGACAGAACCAGAGAAAAAGGCAGCACGAGGACCGTGCCCAACACTGCTGGCTTTGAAGACGGACAAACGGAGCCACAGCCCAAGGAATACAGGCAGCCTCTAGAAGCTAGAAAAGGAAACAGATCCTCCCCTAGAACTTCCAGAAGGAACACAGTCCCGCCAACATCTTAACTTTAGCCCAGTGAACTCCAACTTGGACTTCCAATCTCCGGAACTATAAGGTAATAAATCTGCGTGGCTGTCAGCCACTAAGCGTGTGGTAGTTACAGCAGCAATCAGGAGACAAGTACGACAGCAATAATGGAATAAACCACAAAAATACTTAAAGGGTGGGGCGCCTGGGTGGCGCAGTCGGTTAAGCGTCCGACTTCAGCCAGGTCACGATCTCGCGGTCTGTGAGTTCGAGCCCCGCGTCAGGCTCTGGGCTGATGGCTGATGGCTCAGAGCCTGGAGTCTGTTTCTGATTCGGTGTCTCCCTCTCTCTCTGCCCCTCCCCCGTTCATGCTCTGTCTCTCTCTGTCCCAAAAATAAATAAACGTTGAAAAAAAAAATCTTTAAAAAAAAAAAAATACTTAAAGGGAGACTAAAACATCCAGCACTGAGCAATGCAAAATTCACAACGTCTGTCAGTCAAAAATCACTGGGTATGAAAGAAGCAGAAGAACTCATTAATAGGAAGAGACCCAGAAACGGCCTAGACGACAGACTCGAAGGACATTGAAAGAGCTATCATAAACATACCCCATAAATTCCAGAAGGGAGGAAAAACATGAGCATGTCAGAAAGAGACACAGGAGATTTAAAGAAGACTCCTTTCAGAGATGAAAAATGCAATGCCTGGATGAAGAACAGATCAGACACTGAAGAAGGAAAGGCCTGATGAACTTGAAGACACAACAAGAGAGACTGCTAACAATGAAACAGAGAAAAAACAGGGACAAAAATAAACAGGGCATCATGAGCTGTGGGACAACGTCAAAAGACCTAAGACATATGCAACTGGAGTCTCGAAAAAAGAGGCAAAGAGAGGGAGAGGAGAGAAAAGGTTATTTGAAGAAGTAATGGCCCAGAGTTTTTAATCCGGTGCAAACTACAAACCCACAGAACCCAGACGCTCAATGAATCCCAAGCAGAACAAACACAAAGAAAACCACTCTGAGGCACATCACAATCAAACTGCTTCAAACCAGGGATAAAAAGAACATCTAAAAAGTGGTCAGGAAGTTTAAGAAGACATAACATACAGGGGAACAAAATAAGAATTAGTTACCTCCTCACCAAAAACGTTAAAACATAAGACAGTGGGGGTGCCTGGGTGGTTCAGTCGGTTTAGCATCTGACTCTGGATTTTGGCTCAGATCGTGATCTCACAGGTTTGTGAGTCTGAGCCTGGCATTGGGATCTGCACTGACAGCATGGAGCCTGCTTGGGATTCTCTCTCGCTCTCTGCTCCTCTCCAGCTTATTCTTCTCACTCTCTCTCTCGCTCTCACTCTTGCTCTCTCTCTCCCCACCCCCTCTCTCTCAATATAAATAAATTTTAAAAATGTACAAAAATAAAAATAAAAATAAGGGCATCTGGGTGGCTCAGTCACAGTCAAGTTTTTGACTTCAGCTCCAATTGCGATCTCACAATTCCTGAGTTCGAGCCCTGCGTTGGGCTCTGTGCTGACAGCTCAGAGCCTGGAGCCTGGAGGCCGCTTCAGATTCTATGTCTCCCTCTCTTTCTGCCTCTCCCCTGCTCACACTCTATCTCTCTCTCTTTACAAAATAAATGAACATTAAAAAAACACAAAAAATAAAATAAAACATAAGACAGTGGAGTAACATCTTTTAAGTACTGAAAGAAAAAAAAAAACACCCGTCAAGCCAGAATTCGATAGGTAGCAAAAATATCTGTCAAAAATAAAGGACTGTATCATCAGCAGACCAACACCACAAGAAGTGATGATTTGGGGATTATAAGGGCCCCAAATACCCATCAGAAAGGGGCTAGTGACATAAACTATAACAGACCCTTAAAAGAGAATAGTGAACACTGATAAAAACTGCAGCAGACCTATTAGGGCTGACATGAAACGGCGTTATGACATCCTACTAGGCGAGCAGGGCTACATACGACAATATGAAAGGTTCACATCTGTGCCTGTAAACGTATAAAAAAAGACCAGTATGAGACACTCCACAGTCACCAGTGCTTACCTACCGGAAATGGGGCTGAGGAGGATGTGGGGTCAATGAGAAGGGGCTCTTTCCATTTCGTTCTTTATACTGCTTACTTCTGCGTCATCTGAATTGCTTTCAAAGAGCATGTGTATCCGTGTGATTTCAAGTTCAAATATAAAAAACAAAAGCGGTCCTCAGCTGGGATTCAAGGCAAGCCCAAGAGACAGACTTCTTGATTGGCTAAGTACTATTCATGATTTACTCAATTTGGGGTATGACAACATCTATTCCTTTTGCTTCTTTCAAATATCCTCTTTTTCATTCTATCCCAAATTCCACACCTGGGTACACATCGTAACGAAGGTCTCACTGAAGTCCACGTGGGAGCACGGACAAGGATGCTCGTCGCAGCTTTATTTGGGGTGGGGGCATCCGTCACTGAGTGGAGGATGGGTAAAATCCACCCAGCGGCTCAAAGTAACACAGTGGAGCTCAAACACTTAGAGCTGAGAGGCAAAAGTGAGAAACAGAATGAGATCTGGACACTAGAGCGCTGATGGGACACTTTTTAAACATGCACACAAACGACAGCACACATTTTGCAAGAACACATAAACAAAAAAAAAAAAATGCATGTTAAATATATAGAATAGTGGACAGAGCAGAGGAGCAGAGCCAGGAGAATGGATAAGGATAGAAAGAAATAACTAAATAAAGCAGGGGAAGGATTGTAATGAGCCAAAAACGATCATGCGCCCTAAACTGAGGATATTAACTCAACGTGCTACACATAAAAGATAAGGGGCAGGGCAGATGACATTTGAGCGACCACGTGCCAGTTGTTTTACATGTATTAACGCGTCATTATTAACTCTCTCATAAGGTTCTCTGAGCTCCAATTTATTTTTTAAAAACGTTTTAATGTTTGTTTATTTTTGAGAGAGACAGAGACGGAATGAGAGTGGGTTAGGGGCAGAGAGAGAGGGAGACACAGAATTTGGAACAGGCTCCAGGCTCCAGGCCGTCAGCAGAGCCCGACGCGGGGCTCGAACTCACAAGCTGTGAGATCGTGACCTGAGCGGAAGTCGGACGCTCAACCGACCGAGCCACCCAGGCGCCCCAATCCAAGCTCCAATTTATAAAGAAGAAACTGAGACACAGAGAGGTTCAACAACTTGCCCAAGGTCACACAGGGAGGAAACAGCAGAGGCAAGACTAGAATCTAGAATGGCTGGCTCCTGAGCCTACGGTCTTCCCCCCACCGGGTAGCCACAGCCGCTCCCGACCCGATTTACGACGAGAAAACAGAAGCCCGGCCTTTTCTTAGAATCCAGAATATCAGAATTAGAGCCTGTATCACACCTTATCAGACCCCTTTATGCAGATGCAAAACAAGGCCCCAAAAAGGCATTGCAGGAGCCCCCCGGAAGCCAAGAAAACCCAGGCCAGTTTCTTCCTGCTGGGGCACACTTCCTTAGTCCCACTGCTTCTAGATCTGCTGGGAAAGCGAAGAAATGAAACAAAACAAACTTTATCTGTAGAATATTAGCTTGGAACAAAAGACCTGAAAGGTTAGAGATCAAGGGAGGGGCAGGAGAGAAGACAAAACTCACTTCCAGGTCTGTGACCCAGCCCTGAGGACACCCAGAGAGCCTGGGTGCAGCACCACACGAGGTGGCATTTATGAGCCACGAGACCCCACAAGAACCCCGTGCCCCGGCGGGGCCCGCCACTCAGCCGGGACGCGGACTCCGGCCAGGGAAGAAGGGACCTCGCCGCGCCGGAGTTTTCACATCCCGGAAAAGCCCATGAAGCCCTGGCACGGGCACTGATGTATCAGCTAATGTCTCACTCAAGTTGTCAGCATTTTGTTAGAGCCAATTCAGCGGGTAATTAAGGAAAAAGTTGGGACCAGATGGGGAAGCAGATGCTCACTCAGCCGCGAGTACACTTCCCTGCAAGTGTCTGCGAAGCACCGGGCCGGCCACGGCGGGGAGACAGAGGCTGAAGCGACAGCCCCGATACGAGTGGGAGAGAGGGGAGGCCCATTTTAAAGATGAAGAAACTGAGGCCCAGAGAGGTCAGGGGACTTGGGGCTGCTGGAAGAACAGCAGGCAACAATGAGAGGAAAACCAGAAGACTGAAAAGAAGGAGTGTTTCTACCCTGAGGCAGAACTGCACACAAGGCAGGACCCACCCCCTCCACAAGCAGAACGAAGGAACTCCAGAAACGGGGGAGAGGGCCTGGATCCCAGCCTCAACCCTGCCCCTTCCTTGCTGCCTCCCCTCAGATAAGTCACTTTTCCTCTCTCGGGCTCAGTTTACTCATCTGCAAAATGGAGGAAAAGATCCCTGTACAGCCCACTCAAAGAAATGACGGAGTTAATAAGCACTGGGCACGGGTGTTGAGGATGGGAGTCAGGATGCCTGGGTTCGGTTTCTGGCTTCCCTCCCCATCAAATGCGTGACTTGTTTCACTCGGCCTCAATTTCTCCATCTATAAAATGGGAGTAACAGTGCATACCTCACAGGTACGGTGTGAGGACTTAAAAACAGGAAGACTTAGAACAGTAGAAGGCACAGTGTAAGTGCTCCTATGACCCCCCTACTACCATGGAGCCAATGAAAAATGACCACCAGACATTCCTGCAGCTGGCCAAGAAAATACTGACGTTTCAGTGTTAAAGGGAAAAGGCAGGGCACAAAACTGTATGCACTATGATGATAGCTATATTACACAAAGGATAAAAGGCCACCTAGAGAAAAGACAAAGTTAACAGAGAACTGCTAATCGTGATTACAAAGCAATAGAACAAGGGATTTACTTGCCTCTAATTCTCGATATTTCAAAATTTTCATATATGGATAACCGCTTTTGTAACAAAAAGGAAGGGCTGAACACACTGAGTTTTAGTTCTTTTTAAACACACTGAGCTTTCAATGTTGGGGCTTTTTCGCGGGGCTCCTAATGTAGAACACTGGCTGGGCAAATGAAAACAAAGACCAAAGGCAGTGGCCAGCTAACCTGACAGTGAACTCCAGAGCCGCAAAGGGGTGAAAGGGGAGAGTCCTGTGTGGCAGAGGGCATAGGGACCACCAATGCCTCCTCTCCTCCCCACCCTGAGAGACTGACCACAGGGATATAAAAATAGGAGGCACTATTTATACAAAGGTCTGGACCAGGTAAACCAGTCTAACGTGAAGGTGATCAGAACAGCCACTGCCTCTTGGGGGAAGGGGTGGCGACCGACAAAGGACCCAAGGAAACATTCTGGGAGCTGGAAATGTTCCACGTGGCAACAGGGGTAGGAATTCCGTGGGTATATGCACTTACCCAAACCTTCAGCTATGACTGTCCCTGTCCATTTTCCTTATGTGAGTTTTCCTGAAACAGCTGTCATGACATAATAACCAGCATCCTCGCGGAGTGGGAAGTCGGTGGAGGTACAGGTAATAAAGGAAGAGCAACATGTCGATGGCGGCTGAAGCTGGACCATGGGACGTGGTGGGGCGCGACACAACTCTGTTCATTCAGCATACTTCTGAAACTTTGAAGTTTATTTTTACCTACTCTGAGACAGAGAGATAGAGAGCAAGCGGGGGAGGCACGGAGAGAGAGGGAGACAGAATCCCACGCAGGCTCTGTGCTGTCAGCGCAGAGCCCAACGTGGGGCCCGATCTCACAAACCGTGAGACCATGACCTGAGCCGAAGTCAAGAATTGGATGTGTAACCACCACCCAGGTGCCCCCATATATTTTTTTTAAATAGGAGGAAAACAGTTATGGTGGCTTATCAAAAAATCAAACATGTAATTACTGTACGATCCAGTAATTCTACTTCTCGGTATAGACCCAAAAGAATGGCAAGCAGGATCTCGAAGAGACGTTAGTACACTCACGCTCACGGGAGTATTCGTGATAACCAACATGTAGCAGCGGCCCAAGTGTCCGCTGACAGAGGAGGGGATAAACAAAATTACATCTGCACACACAGTGGAATTTTATACAGCCTTGAGAAGGAAGGAGACTCCGACACGGGCTACAACATGGAAGAGCCCCGAGGACACGATGCCGGTCACAAAGAGACAAATATTGTATGATTCCACTTGTAGGAGGTACTTAGAGAAGTCAAGTTCAGAGACAGAAAGTAGAATGAATGGTGGTTGCCAAGGGCCGGGGAGGGGGGGAGTTCTTTACGGAGAGTTTCCATTCCACGAGATGAAGTTCTGAAGATGGGCAGCACAGCAATATATGCGTACTTAACATGACTGAACTGTACACACAAAAATGGTGAAGACAATCAAGTTTGTTATACACTGTATTTTAACACAATTAAAAAGTTAAAAAAAAAAAAAAAAAAAAGAGGTCCTGAAATCTAGAAGGGGATTTCACATACGAACCCACCCGCCAAGGAATTTCTGTTAGATGTTAGGGAGGTAAGGATACATGGAAGGGCGTCGCGATGACCCATCTCATCGCCGTCATCCTTGAGATTCTGACACAGAACTGGTAAGATGAAAATCAAATATGTCACCCCTGGGGTTGGTGATAGGACCAATAGGGAATCCCAGACATCACAGTGGTGGCTTACCTTCTACTTTCCAACTCAACCCTGACCCCATCAGGAAAGCATCTGGGCAGAACCACTGGGCACTTCACCGTGGAGCCTCACAATGATGGAACCCAGACTGAGAAAACCTATAGCCCCGGCCCGGCCCCCTCAAACTCTGGCCGCCGTGTCGCCCACCCATCCTGTACACGGACAACACCTGGCCCTCCCCTTTCAACCCAAGGCCCGAGGAAGCTGCTGCTGATATCACTGTAGGGTCTACACCACACTAAATCATACCTGCCTTTGTTTAGAAGGATTAAAGGAAGCAAGCAGGGGAGAGGGCAAATGCAACAAAATTGCGTAATAAAAAAAGGAGAAAAGCGTTCTACTCGAGATTCAGGGAAGGAGCATGTGTGAGTTTTACTCCAGGAAGCTAAAATAAATTTTAGACAAACTCTCCTTTGCATCCCCAACAAAATTAAAGAAAACAAGAACAGAGTAAAACGAAGGGTTAGCTCAAGGAATTCAGAAGAGAATACAAGGAATCAAATAATGGCACAGCAGAATTATAATGAGCATCAGGAGCAGGGACCAGCAGAGTCGTCAGCACAGAAAACAGAGTTAAGGCATCCAAAGGATACACTCGAGAAGCACTTACAAACCTCAAAAGAGAGAAATAGAGGCTCAAATAATCAAAACAAGAGATAATGCAGAAAACAAACAATAGGGATATATGGATATATATGTGGATAACTGCCATTCCAAGAAGAAATGAGCCCAGTGGGACACAATGGAACAAAAATGTTCCTATTATTAAGAGCTAAATCTGTAGACAAAGTACATTCCGTGCACCTCGCAAACTAATGAAAAGACACCAAAACATGGATATTGCTTGGAATATCCCTTGAATTTCAAGGGGGAAAAGAATACCACAGGCATTCAGGAAGGATGAGGGTGAGAGGGTGGGGGGAGTCGACCATCAAAATAAAATACCATGTGGCCTCTGAATTATCCAATATTAACAACATAAGACTATAGAGCATCTACGGAGTACTGAGTGATAAAATACGTAACCCAAAATGCTCTATTCATCCAAGCTGCCATTCACATGAGAAGGAATCAAAAATACCTTCTCAGTTATATAAGTACTTAGAAAAGAGAACACTATAATTAGATGAAAGAAGTTTAAAAAAAAACAGATTAGGTATTATAATAAATATAACTTGGGGTAAGCTCCATATTAAAAGACACAGGCACTCAGACTCTGAATTTTTAAATATAAAAAACCTACACGCTATCTGAAAGAAATACAGCTATTTTTCTAAAGGGCACAGAAAAGTTAAAAGAAAAAGTAAAATAAGAAGTTAAATGTAAAATTATACCAGGTAAACTCCAACAACAGAAAGCAGAAAGTACTTTATAAAAATCACTGGAATTAAAGGTGAAACCAGGAAATGCTTTATAAAAACGAGAAAAACTACAACTGAAAGCAGAAAACATAGAACAGGTCAAGGAGGACCTATTTTTACAGATTAGGAGTACAACCCATAATAAAATGTGAGCAGGCAGACATATATTTCTGTTAAATAACCCAGCAATAAAATATATAAAGTAAAATAAAAAAAAGCAAAAGCTAACACCAAAAGAAACACTATACTATTGGAAGACATTAACAGATTCTCAAATTCTTGAAATAATAAGTGGAAAAGCAAAATTATTAGGGCTCGTGAGGGAATCTGAAAAATGTGATTAATGTCCATGATATCTGAAATGGAGAAACAGACGTATATGTAGCAAACAGTAAGCCCCAAAACGGAAATGAAGTATTTACACAAACTGATATTTGAAAAAAGGAATCCAAAACTTTCTATAAATTAACAAAAGCAAAACCATCGTTGGCAATAGTCTCTCACAATTAACTAAAAATGAATAAACATAAATACTAATGTAAAAAAAGGAATCACAAAGATTTAATACTTTTAAATCATCTTTAAAGAGAACATCGGGGCGCCTGGGTGGCTCAGTCAGTTAAGCGTCCCAACTTTGGCTCAGGTCATGATCTCACGGTCCGTGGGTTCCAGCCCCGCGTTGGGCTCTGTGCTGACAGCTCAGAGCCTGAAGCCTGCTTCAGATTCTGCGTCTCCCTCTCTCTCTGCCCCTTCCCTGCTCATGCTCTCTCTTTCTCTCTCTCTCTTTCAAAAATAAACACTAAGGGGCGCCTGGGTGGCGCAGTCGGTTAAGCGTCCGACTTCAGTCAGGTCACGATCTCGCGGTCCAGGAGTTCGAGCCCCGCGTCAGGCTCTGGGCTGATGGCTCAGAGCCTAGAGCCTGTTTCCGATTCTGTGTCTCCCTCTCTCTCTGCCCCTCCCCCGTTCATGCTCTGTCTCTCTCTGTCCCAAAAATAAATAAACGTTGAAAAAAAAATTTTTTTTATAAATAAATAAATAAAAAATTAAAAAAAAATAAACACTAAACAAATTTTTTAAAAGAGAACATCAAAACTAAAACTATGGTATGGAATATTTAGAAGAGAAAATAGTTATGACGCGTCAGAGCAGGTTTATAGAATGTGACCAAAAATGTACTCAGAGGAAAATTCATTGACTAAGCACTTTCATTACTAACCAGAGAAAAAGAAAGAGCTTAAGGACTCAATTTTTTTTAAACATCTCAAGAAAACGAAAGGAGGGGGTTTAACATAAACATAATTAATTTGGAAACGTTTTAAGTAGTCAGAGGTGACAAATTACTTCAAAGTTTTAAGAGGTGGGTAAAATAGGCCTGGATATTAGTTTTCAACCAAAAAACATAAGGGAGAAAAATCAGATTAGAAAATATAACCAGAGGACATTTTTTTTAAGTTGTATTCTTTCTATGCAAACATGGTTCAAATTCTTGATGAAATGAATAGATTTCTAATAAAATACAAATGACTAAAACTATTTTCAACCAGAGCAAGAGCAAAAAAATTACTGAAGAAAGGGTTACAGTGGAAGAGAATCATCTCCAAAAGTATAACAAGATAGAGTTTTAAAGGCTAGTCCTTTTAAACTTTCAAAAGACAGGTAATTCCCATGCAATATAAATCATTCCTGGCAGAGACTACAAATAAACATCTGGCATGCATGCTTAAACTCTCATTTCCTACAGTCGTACAAAACACTAAATTGTTTACACGACAGGACCTCAGAATCCTTCTCAACACGGCCATCTCAGCAGCTACCAACAGGTACACAATTTGCAGTGTATTTATCCACCTTGTTCCAGATCATTGAAAATGATGGAAAGCTTCCCAATTTATAACCCACTGTACTAGCATAATCCCCATTTTAAAAATGACAAAAAGAGCATGCCAAAAATAGAACCACAAGACAATTTCACTAACGGAGATGGACACAAAATGCTGCAAAATGGATCCACAGCGTATTAAAATAATGGAACACCATGAACAAATGGGTTCCTTCCAGGATGGTTAATATTGGGAAATCTATTAATATAATTCACCGCATCAGCAGATCAAAGTTAAGAAAACCATACGGTCATCTGGGTATATAATGAAAGGTATTTGTTTAAAATTCATCATCCTTTTCTCCCCTCTTATTACTAACCAGTCTTACAGTGGGGGAGGGGATGATTCACACTCCACTGCAAAAGAAAAATTCAAACGCGGAAGAGCTAAAAGCACCCCTAAATCGTACCACTCACCTCCATCTTGATAAAATTAAGAAAAATAAAAATAAACTTAGCAACTCAGAAGATGCTTACTTAATAATAAAGAATATGTAACGGGGGGCGCCTGGGTGGCTCAGTCGGTTAAGCGTCTGACTTCCGCTCAGGTCATGATCTCAGTCTGTGAGTCTGAGCCCCACAAAAGACTCTGCTGACAGCTCAGAGCCTACAGCCTGGAGCCTGCCTCTGATTCTGTGTTTCCCTCTCTCTCTCTGCCCCTTCCCTGTTTGTGCTGTCTCTCCCTCTCTCTCTCTCAAAAATAAACATTAAAAAAATTTTTAAAAAAAAAAAAATAAAAAAGAATATGTATCAGAAACCAAAATAAAACTTCAGACTTAATTAGAAAATGCTAAAATCCTTCCAACTAAAAGAAGAAATAAGACAACACAAGAATACATGTTATCCCTGCTACTATTCAAACTGCCTAGAAGGTCTAGTCAACCTATAAGAAAAAAAAAAGGACAATGTTGTAAAAGAAGGGAAATGAATAGTATCTGCATCTGTTACAATCTATCTAAAAATCACAAGAAACCACTGGAATTAAGACGACAATATGCAGCTGGGGTGTGCCCGTGTGGCTCAGTTGGCTGAGTGTCTGACTCTTGATTTGGGCTCAGGTCACGATCCCAGGGTCACGGGATCAAGCCGAGCATCCGGCCAGCTCCATGGAGACCACTTAAGATGCTCTTGCTCTCTCTCTCTCCACCCGCACCCCGCTCCCATCCCCCACTGGTGCTCGCTCATGATCTCTAAAAATAAAAAAATTAATATTAAAAAAACAATATGGTAAGTTATCCACTAACAAAACAGCCACATAAAATTCAGTAGCTTTTCAATGTACTTGAATTAATTAGGCAAAGTAACACAATGAGGGAAATTATCCCCCTTACAGTCAAAAATACCAAATACCCAGGAATATACTTAAAAATACATGTCCAAGGGGTCCCTGGATGGCTCCATCAATTGAGTGTCTGACTCTTGATTTTGACTCAGGTCATGATCCCAGGGTCATGGGATCAAGCCCTGCACAGGGGACCACACTGGGCACAAAGCCTGCTTGGGATTCTCATTCTCTATCTCTCCCTCTGCCCCTCTCCCCAGCTAGCATGCTCTAAAATAAAATAAAGTAAAATAGAAGTCCAAAACTTAGGTGGAAAACTTTAACGTGGGTCATTTAAGGGAACATAAACAAAGAAAGAGACAGACCACAGCCTTAATGGGCAAAAAAACATTATACTGTTAAGAACACCCTTCTATTCAATTAAATGCATACATTTAACACAATTGCCATCACAAGGCAATTTTTATCTTTAAAAATGATTCCAGCATTCATCCGACAGAATATGTGTGAGACTAATGAAAATTTTGAAAACAATAATATGGAAAGACATTTACTAAACATTACAATATTTTAAAAGCAAAAATAACCAAAACAGGGTGGTACAGGAACTAAAGTTAACACACATAGTTGGATGTGTTGGGTCTGTTTCTGCACTGTAATCTATTAAATCTATCTGCCTGTATAAGCCTATGCCAGGTCAACCCTCGTTCAGTTACTATAGCTTTAAGATATTTTAATACATGCATTTAGAAAATACGGACTCAAATCCACCCAGCTCTTGGTGGCAGTACTAGACAGCCAACTTCTCAATCCTTTATAACCCTTCAAACCACCCAGCCATAGATTAAGTGGGGCCCACAAAGCCATCCAGCCCAGGAGCAGCAAATGTGAACTAGGCTACCACCACATTGCCTTCCCAGTGGCAGACATCACTAATCAATCTCAGCATCTTGCCCACCGTGGCCTATCCATAGACCCAATAACCAACCACAGCTGGAATTCATAAGAAAACATGGACATCTGTGAAGTCCAATCTCTTCATTTTATGGGTAAATGAGTTTCCATCCTCATGACAATTTTGCAAGGCAGACCAAAAAAGCTCATTATCTCATATTCTAGACAACAGTGCTTCCAAGAGGGAAAATGACACGGCAAACTCAGCCCGGGCTTGATAAGGGGCAGACTATACAACACCAGGTCTCTTGCATCCAGCCCTATGGTCCTTCCATCCTCCATGTCCTATAACCCAAATGGGCTCAGACACAGGCCTAGTGAGCCTACAGGTAGCTGCCATTTTCTGTGCAAGAAAGAAAAAAGCATCCAGATGCAACTGGCCAGCTAACCCTTACATAGGACTTGCTATGTGTCAAGCACTGTGCTAGTGTTTTTAATATTAACCCCGCTAGTGCTCACTCTGCCCATTTTGCAGATAAGGAAACCGATGCTAAGTAATATGCCCAAGGTCATGTGGTCTGAAGGAGGCAGATGTGGGTTTTGCATCCCGGAAGTCTGGCTACAAAGTGGACATCCTTAGCCACTTTGCTGTCCCACTTTTCAGAGCAGCCATGTAAGGACTGTTTTTCCTGGGGGCATCACGTGTGCCACAGCACCTAGACCCACCCTGCACGCTCCTGCCAACTCACGCTGGACTTTGGTAAAATTACACCATAAAGAACATCTTCATATATAAGTATTTTTATATTTTAAAATCCTCTCCTTTAGATATATTCCCAAAGAGGGTTGCCGGTACTAAGCTTTGGGAACCTCTGTTGATTTGGAAAGGAAATAGAGTAAACTCTTTTAAAAAGCGTTTTGTTGACTCACTTTGTTATTATGAAAGAGGTTCGTGTTCCATGAAGAAAACTTATTATATGCAAAAGAGAAAAAAAAGAAAAAAAGACCCATAATCATAGGCCTCTCCAAGTTCATCTCTATTAACAGTTTTGCTCCCTGGGTGTCACTGGAACCCCTGAGACCTCCAGTCAGTCGTCTGTGGGGAGTTGCTCCAAGCCCCCGTCCAAGTTGAGTTCACCAACTCAGGAGCTCCACGGCTGCCTGCTTTGTGCACTCGTATCTTCAATGGGAAGTAACAAAGATCACTATTTATCACGAGGATGAGGGAGCCAAGCAGGCAGGACATTTCTGATCTGTTCCTTACCTGCTACACAGGAGGTTTAGGTAAAGGGGCTCTGGGTTCCACCTGCTCAGGACAGCTGGGAGGTCCTGGCAGGAAAATCCAGTAGACAATTTAATGAATCATAGCCAGCAATTTTGTTTTTAATAAAAAAAGAAAAGAATTAAAAGGCAGCAGAATGCAGGGGTGCCTGAGTAGCTCAGTCAGTTGAGCGTCCGACTCTTGGTTTCAGCTCAGGTCATGATCCCAGGGTCGTGGGACCAAGCCCCATGTTGGGCTCCTCAATGAGCATGGAGCCTACTTAAGATTCTCTCTCTCTCTCTCTCTCTCTCTCTCTCTCTCTCTCTCCCCCCCCCCCGCTTGCATGCGCACTCTAAAATAAAAAAAAATAAAATTTAAAAATTAAAAAACTATATCAGAAAGCATCACAAGTGGTTAAGTGTAAATATTGTTCTCTGCTTTTGCTTTACCTTTATGAGTACATGCATATGAGACGGTGATATAAAATGTGTTTCTTCCAGTGGGTCAGTCATGAACATTTGCTGCTGCCCAGCAGGGCACAGGCCCTGCAGAGGTCAGTTCTGTCAGGACACCAGGAGGCAGGAGTGAGATCGCATCTGCAAAAGCACTTTACAGCATTAAGCACTGTTCTGACTTCAGACCAGATCACCGAAGACTCGCTTTCTTCCTCTCATTTGCCCTAACCTTTATTCCCCTCTAACTCCCCACCTACGTGCACCCCCTCAGAGACAAGAGTTCCGATACACTGAATATTCTGGTGGGCTCCCATGAAGGGTAACGACATTTGGGCAGAATTTTGTGAGTCATCAGCTTTCAAGGAATTAGATTTATAATAATAAGTACTCAACGCTAAAAATTCACTGAAGTTCATCTTTCTTTGATGATTCATCTAATTTTATCAGCCCAGAATGCTCTATTCCAACCATTTCCTCCCACAGACCCATCTTTAGACCCTCAAATCCTATCTGTCCTTCAAACTCACACTCAAATACCACTTCCTCCAGGAAGTTGCCCTGGATTCTCTTTACCAGGATTCAACTTTCCCTCCACTAAATACCCTCAGCAACCGGTCTTAGAACACTGAACATTTTCTACAGCACGTTGTATGTGACTATGAACAGAATCCGTATTGTTTCATCACCTTGGTGCTTATCAGGAGTCTCCAGCCATAATTAGGACAATTATTTAATGGATAAATAAATTCAGAAGGTGTTTAGGATCTTGAAAGAGGAAGGATCATCACCCAAAAATGTTTTATCAGCATAAATGCAGAAAACCAAGTTATTAGAGAATTCTGGCTAATAAAATGAGATTAAAAATAATTTCCTGAAAAATTAATACGTATGTAATAAGTAAAATATGTAAGAACAGACGTGAAATTAACACAGCTATCTCGGAGAGGTATGCAATTATGAAGTCTTTTTTACATATATGTTCTAGGTTTCCTCATTAAACATGAACCCTTTTCATAATAATAAAGTCAATGAAATTTTTTTTAAAGAATCTGCTATATTTCTTTTCCAAATCAACAGAGATTCCCAAAGCCTGGTACCAATAATTGTCCCAAAAGGGGCAGGATATATGGAAATGTATTAAACTAATATCTACCCTTGATCCAGTAATCTCTCTTTGGGAATATATCCAAAGGAGATGGCTTTAAAATATCAGAATACTCTATTTATGAAAATATTTGTTACAGTGTAACCATATTAAAGAGAAATTAGAACCAACCTAAATGTGCAACAATAGAGTATGGGTTAAACAAACTACATTCTTTTCTGTGACTATTATGCAGTCTTTAAAAATGACAATGAGGAAGACAAAAGATGGGGGAAGGAAAAGGCAGGAGGCGAAACTAATACATTATGATTCAAATAATAAAAATATGCTTGTAAAATAACTAGAAGGAAATACACCGAAGTTTTAATAGGGAATATAAGAGGGCTGGCATTTATTTACCATAGTCTTTTTATTTCCTTACTTTCTGATTTCTCTGTAATATCATTATGTTACTTTAATTATTTAAAAATTAACTTATTAAAACAAATATCAGCAAACATCTAACTGCGACCAGGGAATAATCTGTTTAGGAATATCTGTTTTGAATAAGCCATGACTACGGCTTCCCATCCCATTCAACAAGCACCTATTAGCACCGCTCTGTGCCAAGGTACGCATGGTCCCTAGGGAAAGATACCTGAGCATCCCTGAGATACAGAGCATTGTGAAAAGTACTCCACAGCCCTAACAGTTGGACTCAGGCTCTGTCACCTCCCAGATGTGGTGAATGAGAACATCAATTAGACACCCACAGCAAGTTCTCTAATGTCACTGAACTTCAGTTTCTGCCACTGTAGTGGCATTGAGGTCAGTCTGGATAATAAAGAGCGTCTGCCCCGTGAAAAAAACACAGTAGAAAGCAGCCCAACCTGGTGAACATACATGCTATTCTACAGGTCAGTTCTGAAGACATGATTCCAGTGCTCAGGTTTATCTGCAAGTGATCAAGTCAAAAAGAGTGTTATACCTGTATACTCAGAGAACATCAGAGTCCAGAAAGAGACCTAAGTACATGGAAATTTAATATCAGAGAAAGACAGCATTTCAAATCCAGAAGGAAAAGGTGGATTATTCAATTCTTGGCGTTACAGCAAGAAGCTAGACATTTGGAAAAAAACAGAGCCTAATCTCTATGCCCCTCCTCCAAAGCAAATATATTCCAAAGAGATAATCAATTTAAATGTAAGAAAACAAAGCGTATACAAAATGAAAGAAGGATGAATTTTTTTTTAACGTTTATTTATTTTTGAGACAGAGGGAGAGAGAGCATGAACGGGGGAGGGGCAGAGAGAGAGGGAGACACAGAATCTGAAACAGGCTCCAGGCTCTGAGCGGTCGGCACAGAGCCCGACGCGGGGCTCGAACTCACAGACCACGAGATCGTGACCTGAGCCGAAGTCGGCCGCTTAACTGACTGAGCCACCCACCCAGGCGCCCCAGGATGAATTTTTTTTAATTCTTTTTTTGTTTCCAGGTATTTGATCTTACAAATAATTGTGAGCACTCATGCGTGTTTCACATGGTATACAGACACACCTATTCCTTCTGTGAATGTTCCTGGAAGACGAATTGTTGATTTGTTCAATGACATCAATGTTCAACTTGGTCTTTTCCCCGTCACGGCCATTTTTTAAGCGTACAGTTCAAGAGTGCTAAGTACATTCACGGTGTTGTGCAACAGATCTCCAGAACTTTTTCATCTTGCAAAACTGAAAGTCTATACCCACTAAACAACATCTCCCCATTTCCCCCTTCCCCTGGCAACCACCCTTCCACTTTCTGTTTCTGCCAGTTCGGCTACTTTCGAGGTCTCACGAGGAGCAGAATCAGACAGCATTTGCCTTCCTGTGACGGGCTGGTGTCACTCAGCATAGTGTCCTCGAGGTTTATCCATATGGTAGCATGTGACAGGATTTCCTTTTTTAAGGCTGAATAATATTCCATTTGATGCACAGACCACATTTTGTTTACACCCTCATCCGTCAATGAACCTGAGTTACTTCCACCTCTTGACCACTGTAAATAACACTGCAATGAACGTGGGTGTATAATCATCTCTTTGAAATCCTGCTTTGAATTCTTCTGGATATACACCCAAAAGTAGGATTCCCAGATCATATGAGAATTCTATTTTTAATTTTTTGAGAAACTGCCATACTGTTTTCCATAGCAGCTGCACCAACAGTACACAGGGTTCCAAATTTTCCATGCCAACACTTACTTTCTGGGATTTTTTTTTTTTTTATAGTGACTATCCTAATAGGTGTGAGTGATTTCTCATTGTGGTTTTAAATTACATTTCTCAAATGATCAGTGACACTGCGTATATTTCCATATGCTTGTTGGCCACCTGTGTACCTTCTCTGGAAAACTGTCCAAGTCCTCTGCCCATTTTTTAAAAATCAGGTTATTTGGTTTTTGTTGTTGCACTGTAGGGGGTTCTTTATATATTCTGGAAACTAACCCTCATTCAGATATATGATTTACAAATATTTTCTTCCATTCTGTAGGCTGCCTTTCACTATAAATTCTTAACGTGGGGAAGTCTTTTTAAGTGTGACACCAAAACAATATAGTCAGAATCCAAAACACAAAAATGTAAGCATTTTAAAAGTAAACATTTTATTGAACCACCACTAAACGGTGCTTTAAAAAAAAAAAAAAAAGTCCAGGAAAAGAAATACTTGAAATCTAAACAGCAAAGAGCCAATAACTCTAAAATCCAAAATTTATTGAAAAAATAAAGGAAGTATGCCTTGGCAGCTCAGTCAGTTAAGCATCTGACTTTGGCTCGGGTCATGATCTCAGGGTTCGTGAGTTTGAGCCTCTCATTGAGCTCTCTGCTGTCAGCACAGATCCTCTGTTCCCCTCTCTGCCCTTCCCTCTCTCTCTCTCTCAAAAATGAATAAACATTCTAAAAAACAAATAAATAAAGGAGCTTCTGGGTGGCTCAGTCAGTAAGCATCCAACTTTGACTCAGGTCGTGATCTCACGACTCCTGAGTTCAAGCCCCGTGTCAGGCTCTGTGCTGACAGCTCAGAGCCCGGAGCCTGCTTCAGATTCTGTCTCCCTCTCTCTCTGCCCCTCCCCAACTCACGTGCACGCCCGCTCTCTCTCTCCCTCTCTCTCTCTCTCAAAAATAAACATTAAATAAACATTAATTTTTTTAAATAAAGAATAAAATAAAGAATAAAAAAAATAAAAGAAAAAACAGACCACCCCAAGCGAAAAATCAGCCAAATGCTTGAAGAGACAATTCACATAAGAAGAAATGCAAGTAGTTAATAAAAGTATACTAAGAAATGTTCAACCTCATTAGTTTGCCCATCAAGACATCAATGATTAAAAAGTGGCAATACAACATGATGGCCACAATGTATAAGATGAGCACTCACAATCTCCTGTAGGAAGGAAAACTAATACCACCTACAGAATGCAAATACGTTATGATTCAGCAATCCACCTTTTAGAGAGTGATGATAAAGAGATGACCACGTAAGCTAGAAACCCTGCATGTAAAAGGTTTAGAAATAACCAAAATCCAATAGGGCACTGAGTTTAGGGACATATATGCACAAAAGAAATACAACGTAGTCGATAAAGTAATAGGGACACATATACAATAGAAATACAATGTAGTCAATAAAGTAATAACAAAGATCTCTATTAACTGATGCAGGAAGATATCCAGGAGTTTAAAAAGAAAGCTGACTCGGAACAGCATGCAGAATATAATCCCATTTGTATAAAACTGTAATCGTATATATTTAAATATGCCGAGGGATGACTTAAATAATGCTCATCAAATGTGAACAGTGGTTGTCTCTGGGTGGTAGGATTTGGGGTGGTTTTCTCAAATAACAATCATATTTCTTCTATACTGCTTTAATGTTTTATGTAATGAATGTATTATTTTATAACTGGGGGTGGGGGGGAGAAGAACCTGTTTTCACTTGGAAGAAAAATAAAAGTGGAGAACCAACTCTTGCACAGCCATCTCACACTCAGAAACCAGAATGGAGACAGTCTAAAGAATGGAGTCTGAGTGAGGACTCTGACACTAATTAGCTGAATGACCCCTGGGCAGGTTAGCTTCTCTGCACCCTGGCTTCCTCACCTGTAAAATAAATATGATGAAAATTCTATGTCATGGAGTTATTTGGGGGGGATAAAGAAACTAACACTGGGTAGGTTCTCAATAATAATTAGTTTCAGGGCGCCTGGGTGGCTCAGTTGGTTCAGCGTCCAACTTCAGCTCAGATCACAATGTCACGGTCCGTGAATTCGAGCCCCGCGTCGGGCTCTGTGCTGTCAGTTCTGAGCCTGGAGCCTGCTTCAGATTCTGTGTCTCCCTCTCTCTCTGCCCCTCCCCCACTCATACTCTGTCTCTGTCTCTCTCAAAAATAAATAAAATATTTAAAAAAAATTTTTAAATAATTGTTAGTTTCATCCTTCCCTTTGAGCTCATTACTAAAAGCACCCTAGCTGTATCTAACCCATATTAGGTACTCAAAATGTGTCAGGTGATTGAAGGGGGTAGATGGATGGATGAACAGATAATCGTAAGAAAGACATCTGAAGGATAGAAAGATGATAAGGGCACATGGGTGAGTGGGTAGAATGGGTGAGATGGACGGATAGGTGAATAGCTAGACAGATGGAATGATGAGCAGACAGATGGAATGGCAGCTTATATTTTCAAAGATGACCACGCTAATATACACACCCTCCAACACGTTTGATGTCACACCGACACAACTCCATAGAGGAGTGGGGCTTACGGCTCTCCTCTCGAAATGGGACATGTCTTTGTAACTGCCTCAACCCATAGATTGCGGTAGAAGTTATGCTATATGACTTCTGACACTAAATCATAAAAGGAGACACTGGGTCTGCTTGACTCTATCTCTGTTGGGACATGTGCCTTGGGAGACTCAAGGTGCCATACAAAGTCAGGCCATGTATGAAGCCTCCATGCTGGAAAGACCCCATGACATGGATGGATGGATGGATGGATGGATGGATGGACAAATGGATGCCCAATGAGTTCTAACTTCTTAAGTCTTCCAAATCCTGGCACCAGATATGAGAGTAAAGAAGGTCTGAAGATGACCCTGGCCACCATATGACCACAGTCACAGAGAAACCCTAAACCAGACCAACTGATGGACCTACTCCCAAATTCCCGACCCACAGAAACCATGAGAGACAATAATCAGCGTTGTGTTAAGCCACTAAGTTTTGGGGTGATTTGTTACATGGAAATTGGTACCTGAGACAGATGGTGAAAGGAGTCTGAGGCTGAATGCATGACCTCTCCATGCGGAGCCCCGGAAATCAGCCACATCTTGTACTAAATACCAGGTCTTGTACACTTCTGCTGTCTGTTCCAAAAGCCTCCCGCTTACCTTTCTATTCCAAGCCTTTCTCACCTCCACTATTTATACTTCCAAAAGCCAGCCCTCCTCCAAGCTCTGACTTGGATCAACTGCCCTCCTGCCCCTGAACAAACTAACAGAACATGCTTTCTGAGCAACTAGTCCAAGCCCTGACTGTGTAATAGGGCAAATGGAGGCCCAGAGCAGGGAAAAGAGATTACCCCAGGCTCTGGCTGAGTTGGAAGCAGGGCTCAGACTTGAGACTATGGTTCCTACCGTGAAGCCCAGAGTTATTTCTCCTCCAACAGCCCGTGGGCTCCAGGTATCCCAAGTTTGAGCTGTGCTTCCACTGCTTACTGCCAGTGATGGTAGTCCCATCGGCCAGCCAGCATCGCCGCAGGCCCTGGCTGGGACGTGCCAGAGCTCCTGGCTCCAAGCATACCTTACATCTGTCTGGGCATAAATTTGCATTCTGAATCCAGGAGGCCCCGGTTCCAAGTATGTCAAATGTAATTAATTACAGCAAACCTTCTGCAACTGTTTTCAAACGCAGTATTAAAGGCTCTGTGAGCATGAAACACACAAGCCACCGGCCGGCCGAGGAGCATGGGGAGCTGGGGAATGGGGGACTGGGAGTCCCAGATCCAGGCCCCATGGAGTGGGGAGGGCAAGTTCCCGAGACCCCAGGGTCCAGTTCAGCCCCACTGCGAAGGGGAGGGCATCCAAGGGAACTGGCTTCAAGTCCTAGCCAATCACCAATGCCACAACTTGGACAAGCAACTTCACCTTCTTCGACCGGAAGCGAGAATGTTTAAGACTCAGCACCTCAAAGGGCTGCTGTGAGCCTCGTCTGTGGCCACCATCTGAAGTTGGAGCCGATCACCACTACCAGCTGTGTACCCTTTCACCACTGATTCTCAATTCCCCAATATTTAAAAAAAAAAAAAAAAAAAGCCTTCCTTTCCAGGGTGACTGTATTCACTGACGTATTAATAGATGTTAAATGATGAGCCCGGTGCCTGGTATGTAAGAGGCACCTGGCAAATGTGCCATGATTACTATATTTTGAGGCAGAAAAATTCTATTTTGCAAAAATCAGGTGAGATGAAGAATGCTCAACTTCAGCCTTTTGACAGAAACAGATCCTGAATAAAAATCAAAAATTTGTAAGGTTGAATTTCCAACACATGGCTCAAACTCCTTTCAAAACACTGTCAGCCAGAGAACTAAGTTACAAAGGTGGAGACTTGTGTTCGAGCCTAGCCGAATCTGCCGTCCTGTCCCGCCCCCCTGCCTGTACCAGGTTGGAAATCAGGAGAGCCGGATGACCTCCTCATCCTGCCAGCTCCATCCACTACTACAGTGTGCCCTCTGGTCTTCCAGAAGCCTTGCTTCCCAAATCTCTACACGGAGCACACAAGACTTAGCAAGAGAATGACTTGTGGCCACTCGGGTCCCTAAATCCATAGCCCCTAATGTGACCTGGGTTTCTACGCCCAAACCAGCCCACAACTACGCTCTGATTCATAAACCTTGGTTCAACCCCAAATTCTAAATAGACCGGAATTTTCTGGCAAGTGGCGAGATCGCCAGGGGTAATCTTTTAGATTTGTTTTTGCTTGTCTTGTTAGATATACTTTCTTCCAAAGTATTTAATTAATGTTTAGGGGAATGGATAAGCAAAGTGGAAAACAGTTTAAGTTTTCCTTCGTAAATTACCAATCTCTTTCTCTCTCTGTCCTAAGTTCCTTCCATTTAACCACCTAGTTATACTGATGCCTACACCATTACATCATCCTTTTTCCCAATTCCAAACTCTGCATTCTTCACCGGTTACCTGATGAAGCCGGGTGGGGCGGGGGCAGACTTTTAGATCAGCACTGTCCATTAGAACTGTAATACAAACCACATAGGCAATTTCAAATCTAGAAGCAACATTATTTTTGAAAAAGTGAAATTAACTTTATTAATATATATTCTTTAACCTAGTATATAAAGGGCTATCATTTTACCTTGGAATCAATATTTTAAAAATTATTACTGAGGGGCGCCTGGGTGGCTCAGTCAGTTAGGCATCTATCTGACTCTTGACTTCGGCTCAGGTCATGATCTCTCGTTCATGGGTCCAAGCCCCGCATCGGGCGCTGTGCTGACAGCTCAGAACCTGGAGCCTGCTTCGGATTCTGTCTCTCTCCCTCTCTCTCTCTGCCCCTCTCCTGCTAGCGCTCTCTCTCTCTCTCTCTCTCTCTCCCTCTCAAAATAAATAAACTTACAAAAAAATTATGACTGAAATCTTTTACAATCTTTTTTTCCCTATGAACATTTCAAAATCCGATGCGGACTTTACACTTACAGCCACATTTCAACTGCTCAACAGCCACAGGTGGCCAGTGGTTACAATACACACTGGATGGCACAGACGTAGATCATCTCTACAAACCTTTTAAGCCCTAGACTCCCCAGATCCAAAAAGACGACTAGCCTTACAACAAATTCCACTTCTAGCCAGTAGACCCCCAGGGAAGTGACCTGTCCCTGGGGCCTCGTTCCAGGCCAGTTTCAGTTTTATTTCAGATCAGTTTCACTTTCCGCTTTTTGCCAGTATACATTATAAGAAACGCCCACATAAACACACTTAAATTTTTACTTATTTTTCCCTGTTGATGAAATTAAAAAAAAATTTTTTTAAATCTCCTGCATCCAAAGATGTGATCTATTCCAAGTACCCTGGCTATGTCCACTTAGCTAACAAAACCCTGAGCCCAAAATAAAAGAAATGCGAACTCTCCACAAAATTTCACCTGATGAAAATCCCCATCCTTAGTTCCCTACAAAAATGCTGGGACTGGCGAGAATTAGTCCAGCAGAGGGTCAAACCTGAGTGATAGAATGGCTAGCCCCTCGGGCATGCTGTCTTGGACAGTAACACATCCACTAAGCTTCTGACTCTGAATGTTACCAGTAAATCCCAAGCCAGGGGCTTGCCCAGGGACACTCCAGCCTCCTCCGCTCTGCAGAAGTCATTCCTACCCATGGGGTGGAGATGGCAGACTTCTTCCTCCCTGGATCCCCCGACTCCCCCAAATCGAGGGCTGGCCCCAGGGAATTCAAGATTCCATCCCTGACACAGAGCTCAGTTTGCTAGAAAGCAGGTTTTTCTGGGTTTTCTATAGCAGACTAGGGGAACCAAGCATCACCTGACTCCATCTATTCTCTTTAGCTCACAGATGAAGCCTCCTTCTGCTTTGTCAGCCAAAATATTTATATCATTTTTCTGTCGACTCAATACCATCCTCACCTTGGCCTCCCTCCTTTCCTTTTTCTTTCTCCCTCTTTTCCTTTTTAAGAAAAGAAAGGAGTTGTTGCTAACATGTTTCTCCAGTTCTTCACTGTTTATAAAGCACTTTTAAATCCATTAACTCACATGATGCTTGCAGGAAGCCTATCAGGGAATATACAAGTGAACTGTTCTCCCACTTAACAGATAAACAAACAGAGGCTCAGCGCCCAGTGCCTTCCGGGGCTGGGCAGGTCACATTCGTGGGAACTGTCTGGAAAGGCAGAGTACATACCCTGTCCAAGGCCTACAAATTCCAAACTTTTTAAACCTGCAGCCAGCATATAAAATGAAACAAGTTAAGGTGCCTTTGTGGGCACCCATCTAGGACTCTGGGTTTCCACAATTTCCCAACAGGGCACCTACAAATAATGACTGGTGCTAGTTATAAAAATCCATGTGTAAAAAAAATAACACATATGTAGGGCTTCAGTCTCAAAAGCATTTTCAGGGAGGCCTGGGTGGCTCAGTCGGTTAAGCATCTGACTTCAGCTCAGGTCATGATCTCACGGTTCATGAGTTCAAGCCCTGCAAGGGGCTCTGTGCGGACAGTGCGGAGCCTGCTTGGAATTCTGTCTTTCCTTCTCTCTCTGCCCCTTCCCTGCTCCCTCCCCACCCCCATCTCAAAAATAAAGTAATAAACTTTTAAAAAGATACTTTAAAAATAAATAATAAAAAGTATTTTCAAAAAAAAAATAGAGACAGCATATTCAAGCATGTCCTTTCATTTGATGCTTGTGGAGGATTACTTCCATCCCATTCCCCAGATGTAGAAATTAAGATTCCTCAGGGCTGAGAAATTTGCCTGTGGTCTTAAGTATGTGCAACAGCAAATGTGTTACATACCTAGGTCTTCATCTGGGAACCCGGGGGCCTGCCTTGCCCCTCTGCCATGTCATCTATACTACACGAGTGGGGGACACTGCCCAACCCAGTGGCCCAACCACCAGCATCTCCCCCTTTGAAATCTGATCACTCCGGGATCAGGCAGAGAAGCAGGTCACCCAGCCCTGCTTTGATGAAAACCCCAAGGGTATCTAATTATAACAAGGAGGGAAGGGAGGAGTCAGAATCCTCTATTTCTCAAGACCAAATTAACTTTAATTTCATTTGACACAGTGTATGTGCTAGTAGGAAAGGCGATGGTTGAGGAGTTAGGAAATCTAAGGCCTGAAGTTTCACCTCTGCCTATTCACTGAGGTTCTGGGCAAGTAACTCCACCTCCCTTCCTGTGTGTGTGTGTGTGTGTGTGTGTGTGTGTGTGTGTGTGTGTGTGTGTCTGAGGAACTAGATCAGCAATGACAAATGACAAATTGGCTTCATGTCCCATACTAAACTCAAGGGCTGGTTGCATCATACTAAGAAAGAAGGACTCTGAGGTCACTGGCCAGACTCCATGGAAAAGACTGCCAAGATCGATTAGCAATGTCTGCCACAGGCTTGCAAATGGCGGGCAGCGGTATGTAGATTACTCACTTACCGGCCCTGGACTAGATAATGAACAAGTAACATGTTGCAAGTGAAAAACAACTCTGCCCTTTACAACTCTTTCTTCTCACAACCCCTCACAACTTTTTGTAAGGACCCAGTACTGCAGGCATCGTCACCAACATCCCCGCTTTACATATAAGGAAACAGCACAGGTAAATGAAGAACTTTGGCAAAGATAAACCGTTAAGCAGCAGAGCAGGCAAGGGAGCCAAGCCTTTTCCCTTCAATTTCGACCTGTTTGCTCTACCCTTGGAAATGTCAAAGTGGTGCCCCACCACAGGTGGAAGATACTAAGCCTCCCTCCCACACACTACTTTCAGCTTTTAGACAAGGGGCACAGCAAAGTTACGAAACCCATCCAAAGACATGGAAGGGAAGGGGTGCTAATTCAAAGTTCCAGATGCTTCTTCCCAAGGCCAAGTCCCACCCTCACTGCACAAGTGGAGAAGCCAAGCTCAGAGCTAAGTGAGGTAAGCAAGAGAATTGGAAGTCCCTAATGTCACAGTCCACCCCAGCAAGAATATGACACCCTATCTCAATTCTAAGATGCCTTCTACTATTAAATACACCATTGCATCGACAACAGCTTTCAGTGACGAAGAAAATGAAAGGGAACGCACTGACAGAAAACATGTATTGTTAAGACCACCCCAATTTCAGAAAATTTGAACATGTGCAAACATAACATCGAGGAAATATGGTGTCCTTCAACCTGGGACCCTGTGCTCCCTTGCTGGACACCAGCATTAAAAGTGAGTGTTTTAGGGGCACCTGGGTGGTTCAGTCGGTTAAGTGTCCGACTTTGGCTCAAGTCATGATCTCACAGTTCGTGAGTTCAAACCCCGCATCACGCTTGCTGCTGTCACCCAATCAGCACGCAGCCTGCTTCGGATCCTCTGTCCCCCTCTCTCTGCCACTCCCCCACTTGCACTCTCCCAAAAAAATAAGTATTTTTTTTAAACGACAGTGCTTTATAAAGCTTAAGAAAAAAAAAACAAGCAAATATACAGAATGTCCTCATATTTCTCCCGTTAGGTTTTCCTTGAATCTTTGGCATCTGCAAACCATCATCCCACCACGGATAAGATCTGACTGAACATCAAATCACACATTTAGCTGCCACTCATTTAAGGTGTTCCAGGTGTGCTACAAACAGCCCCCCGGTGCCCCGTTCCTGGGCCCAAGACCAAGACAACCAGCCCCTAGAGCAAACACACAGGGCACCAGGGTACTACCCAGCCCTTCTGCCTCAAGGCTCTCCCCATTCCCACCACCTCAGAACTGAGTCCATTCGCCATACCTGCCCATCAGCCATCTGGATGATAGCCCCACCTGGCCCCCCATCCATTTTAAAGAAATAGTTTCTACGGGACGAGTGAAGAGGGTGGAAAACTCTTTCAAAACTACCCAAAACGTGTAAGGTCAAAGGAGTGTTATCACTTTCCGAAGAGTCCCTCCGATGTATTACTCCGTATGACTCCAAAGAAGGCACGGGCTTCAGCGCCAGCTCTAGGAACATGTGCTTAGTGCACTTCCTAGTAAAAGAGTGCTTTTGACCAAATAGCCAAACCCAAACTGGTCACCCACTCTTCACTAGACTCAAATCCAACAGATCTGAGCTATTTCCAAAAAGTCAAATTAAGTCATCAAATCTTTATTGAGCTGCTGCTCTGTGCCAGACCCTAAAATGAATAACCCATGCTCTCTGCCCTCAAGGAACTCACAAGCTGGCTAGAGAAACAGAAAGGCAAACAATTAAGTCTCATCTGTGGGCCTACGGTATTTGGGGAGTACTGCGGGGTGGGCACAGATAAACTCCACCTGGGGTCGTGTGGGGACTCCACAGAAGGAGAACGTGCCAGTGGTCTTGGGGGTGGGAGGGTTTGGTTCCTCAGAGCGGAGATGAATGAGGGGAAGGGCACTAGAGACAGGAGGCCCAGCAGAACAGAAGCTCGAAGGTACACAGTTCACCCGGGATTAAGATTCATCCCTTTTAAAGACTGTGCCACAGGCTTTGAAACGAATCCAGAAATATTCAGAGGAGCTAGAGCATCCCTGGAATGAACGCATTAAGAACACTTTTGACAAGAAAGACACGCAAGGTCTAAGAAATGTCTCATCCCCGTGTTTTAGAGCAACAACCAAAAAAGTGGACCTTTTCTAATGTTACCTAACTCTTCCCAGTGAAGATAAGGCCCCAGGTTTCTAGAACCAGAAAAACTGTTGTCACTGCAACTCAGTCTCCCCAAACGGAGACCCACTGGCCACTGGGTCAACAGGTAACTGACATGTATTGACCACCTTCTAAGGACCACCTTCCTAGGACTGGTGGGTGTTTTCACATGTGCTGCTTCACATCATCGTAAAATGGCCCTTCAAGGTCGAGAATATTACCCCCCCTTTCCAGATGTAGAAGTTGTGGTTCCACAACCAGAAGTGACTTTCCCAAAGTGACACAAAGCTAACCATGCTGTAAGGCTGGATTCCAAACTCTGGTCTGGTTGATTTCAAATCCCGCTTTCCATTTCACCAACTGGGAGGATGTCAGAAAATGTCTAGCTTCTGACCTGAGGCCCTGAGGTCTATCTGGGGCAGTTCTCTGGCAGTCCCATGCTCTACTCGGAAACGGACCCCAATGACAGACCATCTTTCCCCCTAATCCCCCTCCTGTCAGATCCCAACCCTGGTCCTTCGCACCTGCTGTCTTCCGATACCTTCATCTTTCTTTCAGGCAATACTTTATTTAAAACCCATCTACGGGGCGCCTGGGTGGCTCAGTCGGTTGAGCGTCCGACTTCAGCCCAGGTCACGATCTCATGGTTCGTGAGTTCGAGCCCCGCGTTGGGCTCTGGGCTGATGGCTCAGAGCCTGGAGCCTGCTTCCGATTCTGCATCTCCCTCTCTCTCTGCCCCTCCCCCATTCATGCTCTGTCTCTCTCTGTCTCAAAAATAAATAAACATTAAAAAAAATTAAAAAAATAAATAAATAAAACCCATCTCCTACAACTGTCTCCTGCACTTGTACTTCTCAACTTCAAGGGCACACATGCTGAGACACATCATCCTGGGGTTTCTAGCCGTCATTTGTCATTTTTAACTAAAGCATTCTGGCCTAATCCTGGCAGAAGACTGCTTGGGGACAAATAAAAGAGAGGTGTGGACCACTTCAGCCAGAAGAGGCTAAATGGTGGAACTCATCACCACTATAGGCTGAAACACCACAGAGCATCTAGGGCTCAGGAAGGAAGTCCCACCAAAAAAAACCAAGAGCTTTGAAAGATGTGTCACTAACCTTCTGAGGCCACCCTGTAACAACAACTAGATGGAACACTGGTCTGGCCCTGTGCTGTCCAAGACGGAAGCCACTAGCCACAAGTGGCTAGTGAGCACCTGAAATGTGGCTAGTCAATAAAGACTTAATACCTCCCAAAGAAAGAATATAAAATATCACATTAGCAATTCTTTATATGAATGAGATGTTGGAATGATGGTCTGGTGGATACACTGGGTTAAATAAACTATATTATTAAAATGAATTCCACCTGTTTCCTTTTACTTTGGGAGGGGTATCACTAGGAAGCTTAAAATTATGTGTGTGGCCCACATTTGTGGCTCAAATTGTATTTCTACCGGACAGTGCTAGTCTGACACATGTTAAAAGATGAGAAGACAAAGACAGCAAATTCTGGCGTTTCTAGGAAGCGCATACACAAAAAGATACTCCCAGAGTCCGATGAAAATTTAAGTACGGCACCAACACAAAGTATGCGGTTCCAGAAACATTCTTCTGGCAATCTGAAGTAAACGTGCGGAATAAAAGTAAGCGTGGCTGCTCTCCCCCGCACCAAGCCAGGTATGCCGCACTTCTTGAAAGTCTCCTTTCCGGCAAGAGAACGTGCCAGAGATGCTGCCTTCACCCTGGCACCCGTCTTTCCAGGCTTCTCCAGGGCCAACAGGCTGGTGTGTGTGCCCGACCACCAGGCAGCTGAGACTTCTTCACGGGGCGGGGAGAGCGTAAGGCAGGCTCAGCCAGGGAACAAACCACACACCTACTCCGTATATCTACTCCACAGGGTTCAGGTTAAGTCAACTGGGATGGTAAGTTAGAAAAGCGTTAAGTGGGGAAGTGTGGGCTGTGTGCAGCGTATCCAGATGAATCTGCAACACTGGTCCAGTACCTTGCTGACTCCTTTAACTGTGACTCACAGTTGGGAAATTACACACATAGGTGCACACACCTATCGGCAAATACAAATCAAACCAAGTTTTGCGAGACCACGCTTACCTTCCACGTCGCACTCTGCCTCTGCTATTTTGTGTCCTCCTATACTCGCTTCCATTCTTTTCTCTAGGTTTATGACAATCGCGAGCCACTAATTTCACGGTCATGCTTCACAACCTAGCCTGGGTGTGGTGAATAAAAGCGTACTCTTCACTCTGTGATGGATGCTGCACCCCTCTCTCCAGAATACGTGCATCCAGATGTGACCCTCAGGATCCTTCTCAACACAGTGATCCAAGCAGTTACAGCCAATCACTGAAGTCAGAATCAGAGATGAAATCTATTTTTGATTATTCTTGTTCTGATCCAAAACTCTCAAAAACTGAGGCTCAGGAGGAAAAAGTGATTTGTCCAAGGTCATATGGCGAGACCTTGGGTGAGCCATGGCACCTGTGGACCCACAAAGCCACCTCACTTTACATCACCAGGGAGGAGACACAACTGACACAAAACATTACGAGAACGTGGGAAAAATTTAAATTTTCACCATGACCATGAAAAGTCAGCTTATACATCCACTAAAACACGGCAGGGAAGTTCTTATCCCCCCACCAAGAAGAAGACATGAGGATTCTGAGGTCAGAGGAAGCAACATGCCAAGAGCTGAGTCAAAGGTTGGGGGAAAATCTGTATGTGACAATGGAAGAGTTTTGAAACTCTGTTTCTCAAATGAAACAAACCATTGGCTGTTTATTTTCTAGAACCAGAGAGAGGTCAGCCTTCCACTGACCAGCCATCTTTGTTGCTTTTCTTCTGCAAAAGCAAGAGCCCTTGTTCAAGTTCACCTCTGTGCAGGGCTGAAAGTATAAGCAAACCCTTTTTCCTAGCTTGGTCCAAAGTCAAGCTATAAAGCAGGCCCTTGAAATTTCAAACCTTATTAGAAAAAAAAAAAAAAAAAAAAAAAAACCTCCTTAGGCAGAAAAGCAAAACATTAAGTAATAAGAGTCTCTACTGTGAAACAGTATAAATGATCTTTCACCAAAATAACTCAGCCCATCATCAAATTACCACCCCTCAAGTCCAATTTGCCAGATTTTTTGCCCAATATTACAAGAGAGTTTGGTGAACAGACATAGGCTAATAAAAATTAACTCATATATCCATTCTGGTCACACTTCCATCTAAAATAGGAGGTGAGAGAGGCAAGGCCTAGGTCAGATCTCAGTCCTGGGAGACGCCAATAGAAACAAAAGAGAACTGACCCCGCCCCCAACAGTACCATCATGCACCTCTATTTCCTTTACAACAAACATGATCAGAATAACCAATTTTTTTAAAAAAGGAAAAAACAAGTCTACAAAACAGAAATGATTTTCAAGTCCTCACCAGGGGTTCCCTTTAAGCCATAGACAACACGTCGAAATTTCAGCAGAATGGAATTGAAAATCTGAGTTGTGTGTCAGGAGACCCAGGACACACAAAGGACGTGCTGCAATATTTTTATTCCTTGCACCAGAAAGAACCTGTTATCTACAACCCTGACTTTTTCTCAGATGCCCAGTAGGGGTGCCCACCTACCCCTCCCAGCCTGGGGTACAGCTCCCCTCCAACACCTGCTGAACTCAGGCCTACTGTCTCATGAGGCCTCCAGAGCCCTCGGAAATTATAAATTCTTTGACCGTCCTAGGCATCGGCCTAAATAATTCAACAGGAAAAAAAAATTTTTTTAATTATGCTACTTAAAAAAAAAAAAAAAAAAAAAAAAAAAAAGCTCATTCCAAATATGTCAGAATGTGGCCAGTCAGCCCTGAAGGATTTCGTTACTAAAAAAATAAAATCTCCTAAATGCAATGGCGATGATGGGAAGTGTCGAACCTCTGCCGCTGTCAAATCTATTTCACAGAATTCACATCCCCTCAGAAATTTGAATCTCCACAAAACGGGGTAGGAATGCATGAACTGGGGCCACCATTTTTTCCAAGACCAGCTGGTGGCTGGCGAAAGGGACACAGGGTTTCCTGTCCTAGCCCTGTGTGACCCACCATCAGCCCCCACGCAAGGTCCCACCAAGATTCCCCCCCACCTTTGGAGAGAAAAATTAAAACTTTTTTTTTTTTTAATTCAAAATCCCCAGCAAGTTCAACCAGATACTAAACCATCACAAATAACCCTTCAACTTTGGGTGGGTACCTTATTTCCATCTGTTAAATTTTAATTCAGTCAATATTTGTCTTCTAAAAAAAATTTTTTTTTGTTTTTGTTTTCCCCTTCACGTGATTTCATTTTAAGGCCACAAAACTACATCAAATACTGTTTGCATTTGCGTTCCCATGTTCCAACATGTTCCAAAGGCAAGTACGTTTGGGTTTAGCTTTTGTGTGTATTTTTTTTTTTGCCTTTAAAAAAAATTAAATTTTGCAGCTAGAATCAGCCGAATTGGTGTTTTACTCCATTTTTTTCAGCAAACTTAAGTGTTCCACTAGAAAAGATGGATAAGAATCAGAATTTTGATCTCCTCTCTGTCCTTCCCTTCTTTTATCTTCCCTTAAGTCAGTAAAATTTGTGTTTTTAAAATCACAACCCCCCCCCCCAAAAAAATGATCAAAGCTAATGGATTTTCTTTTCCCCTTTGAAAGTAATCAAATTTGTGAAAAATACCAAATGCTAATAAACTACCAACCCCACATCACAATCAAAGAGGCCTAAAACCAATCTGGATTTTTTTTTTTAAATAATAAATTTTTCAAATTGGAAGAGTAAGCAAGCACAGAGAAGGGAAAATTCTCTCCTACCAAGGATTCTTCAACCCTTGTCTTTATCAATTGATTCAGTTGCATGTCATAAAAAATGAGCTTCTGTGAATCCACTGTTAGTTTTTTCATAATAATGTTAATTATGCATATCTTATTTTAATGGCGGTCTCTCCTACAAATCTGTGGGCTACTCAATTTGTATAATGTGATGAATTTACATTTTTTTCCCCCACTGAATACTGCTAAAAAAGGTTCCTGACATTTTCTGGATAAAACAACAACAAAAAACGAAATGCCTAGACCTTTCAGGAAACAAAATCAGAAAATAGTCTTAATTATTCCATCAAAACAAAAAACAACCAAAAAAAAAACAACAACAACAACACAAAACCCAACAAATCAGGGAAAAAAGACAGGATTTCACTAACTTTTCCAGTTTCTGTTTTTCTTTAGAACCTTGGGATTTAAATGCAGGAAAATGTAAATGCGAAATTAAAAAAAAAAAAAAAAACTACAATTTTTGGGTGTGTCCAAAGCCAACATTTTAGGGTCTATTTTCTCTTTGAAATCCTTCCCCCTCGAAAACAGAAAAACTTTACATATTACCAAATGGTGAAATTAGTCTTTTCTGCCCGCTGGGCTAAACAAGTTCCAAATTACAATGAAGTACAATTTCTAATTGCTTCATAAAGCCAATTCTCCCAGTTTTCTCTAAACTCAACAATTTCCCTCCTTTCCTCATTCCAATTAGTTTTTTTCTCAAACTAAAAGGAGTTGGAAAGCCAAAATGACTTCAGTTTTAGGAGGCTTTCTCCTTTCTCCCCCTCAAAAACTGAATTCATTCAAATTCCAGCTTAATTTTCATTTACATATTATCTGGATTTGGCTTCAGAAATAAAAATTGTCTCCATGCTCCCAGAAAGATCAAAGTGAAAATTTTCACCCCAAAAAAGAAAAAAAAAGAATCCTTTCCCCCTCCGCTGCCTTAGAGTGCAAACTTTTGAAAAAATAAGAAATAAAAAATATTTCTTTTCAATTTTAATTTCTTTTTTTTTTATTTACAAAATAGTATCCTCTAGGTGGCGTCGTTTTAATGGGAAAAAACTACCGTTTGAAGAAAAATTAGAAAAAAAAATTGAGAAAGGGAAATATGGCCTAAAAAAAAAAGACTGTTGCAAAGATGGGGTGCCAGAGGGGAAAGACCTCCCGGGGGGGGTCATCAGGGACCCCGAACGCAGAGGGGGTCAGGGGGAAATTGCAAATTTGGGGGGGAGGGGGGAGAGCTGGAAGGGGTTGCATTTTTGCAAAATGTGAATTGTCCAAACTGAAATGGCTGCTCTGTTCTCTCGCCGCTTTGTTTTCTGGGCTCCGGTCCGAGCCCGGGGCTGGAGGGGGCGCTGGGTGGGGGCCCGAAGAGACCCCCGCGTCACCCCCAGCCTCCTCACGCCCCGCGGCGTCCGGGGGGGGCCTCCCCAGACCCCGACCCCCCGGTTTGCGCCCACAAAAAGCCCGCAAACGTGCCCAGGCACTTTGCATTTTGCAAATCTTGCAATGAAGTGGCGCAGCGCCCCGGGCCCCGGCCCCCCGGGGTCCCCCGCGCGGTGCATGCCCCCGGCCCCCCGTCGTACCTGCGGAGCCGCCGCGCCGCCCGGCTGGTTCATGGGTCCGTGCGGGAGGAGGCGGCCCCGGCGCGTCCTGCTCCTCCCGGGCCGGGCTGCTGGTGCGCGCACAATGCCGCCGCCGCCGCCGCCGCTGCCGCCGCCGCCGCCGCCGCCGCTCCCTCCTCCGCCCGCCCCGCTCAGGCCGGGGGGGCGGGGGCGCTGGGGGCGCGCGGGGGGGGGCGCCCGGCCCGAGCCCCCACCCCCGACCCGCACCGGCCGCCGCCGCCGCCGCCGCAACCGAACCGCCCCTCGCGGGGCCGCCGCCGCCCCCCGCCGCCCTGCCCGCCCCCGGGCCGGCCTCGCCGCGCGGCCCGCGAGCTCCGGGCCTCGGCCTCGGCCTCCGCGCCGCCGGCCTCCGCGCCGTACACAAAGCCGGCCGGCCCCCGGGCGCGCCGCTCCGGCCCGCCCGCCAGCCTCCCGGCCGCGGCGCCGCCGCCCCCCAAACTTTCCCGCGCCGCGCCCTGCCCTCCCCGGGCCCCCCGCGTCCGCCCCCCGGCGCCCCTCTGCCCGCCCCCGGCTCGCCAGCCCCTCGCAAAGGTCATGTTCGCGGTTGAAAAAAAGTTTGGGGAGCCGCCTCTTGACGGAACACAAGGGGTTAATGGGAACTCTTCTGCTCCCCCCACCCACCCCCCAAAAATCAGATTGATTTTTTAAATAAAGTTTGAAGAGCTGGCCTTATGGAAGAATCGCGAGGCTCGGCGGGGATGCTCTTCTTGCCCCTGCCTGCCCCCCCCCCCCCAAAACCCTCTAATGTCATTTAAAAATAAAAGTTTGAAGAACTGGCCCGGGGTCAGACAGGAGAGGTTAAGGGGACTCTTTCTAGCCCCCCAGTCAGATGGATTTTAAAAATAAATATTTGAGGAGCTGCTTTTATGTGAAATGCGGGATGAAGAGAATTATTTCTGTCTACCTTTGTCAACATCTTTTTAAAGAACAGATTTATTTTAAAAATAAAAGTTTGAGGGAACTGGCCCTGGGTGAGACACTAGGGTTAAAGGTTAAGGGGGGCTAGCCCCCCTCCCATATACCCTACTCAAGTTGATTTTAAGAAGAAAAATTGGAGAAACTCTATATGAAATCGATGGTGAACAAGAATGTTTCTGTTCAACACTCTAAAATACCAGATTTTTTTTTTTTTTTAATTTGAGGAACTGCCTCCTTATGACTTGGGAAGGTCTAAAGGGGATTTTTTTTCTCACCCTCCCCCCCAAAAAATCTGATTTTTTTTTCATTAAAAGTATGAAGGATATAGCCCATAACAAGACAAGGATTACTGGATCCACCCTACATCTTCCACAGATGATTGATTTTTTACAATAAAAATTGAAGATTTTACATATATGAGATAAGAGAAATCTTTCTTTATGCCTCTTAAGAGAAAAATACATAAGGATACTTTTTAAAACATACAAGCACTGGAAATTAAGAGTAAACAGGTGTCTTTTCTCTGTTCCTACCTTAAAAGATCAAAAAAGTTTTTCTAATGTTTAAAAACTTGAATCGATAGGAGATAGGAGGAGTTACAGAATTTTTTTTCCCTGCACCCCCAAAGCTATTATTTTTTGAATGTCAGGAAACTAAGGAACTTTATAGGAAGACGATTTCTCTCCCTGAAGAAGGAAAATATGGAAATGTAACCCTACAGAGGAGGCAGAGAATTAAGAGACGCAACCCTTCCCCAGACCAAATACACAGATGAAGTTAAAAGGGATCTTCCAACCGTCCTCTCCTCCATGAAAAGTTGGAGTCATTAAAAATAAAAAGTGGCCATTTCCCTCCCAGCCAGCCTGGCAAGTATCTTCCTGGCAGAGATTTGCCATCCTCTGCCAAGGCTGCTGTGGGGCAGACACTGAGGGGGGCAGGGCAGCCTGTGAAGTTTGGCAGAACTGGGCTCCCATGAGCCCTGGACATATGTGATGGCCAGGCAGCCCCCTGCCCGCCTGCCCCTCATTCGCCATGTGGTTGAGGCCTTGCTACCCAGACAGATGCTCCAGGTTTGATGTGTTCCTGGCTCCATCCCCGTGTGAAGATCTCTGGGCACCTGCCTCAAGCCTAAGCTGCCTCCTCTGCCTAGCAGAACCAGGCCAAACTTTAGACCCTGGAGTAGAAAGGAATGGGACCCAAAGAACATGAAGTGTCAGTCACCACAGCTCAAAGCTGTAGGGTGCCAAAGGAAAAAACAAATTCTGCGCTCTCAATCAGGAAAACATGATGCATAAGCATTCACTGAGCACCTACTATGTGCCAGTCATGTTGCGCCTAATAAGGCAGACACACCATCGGGAAGAGGATGGCTTGCAGCTGGTCTTCTCAAACTCAGACAAGCAAATCACCGGGAGGGCCTGTTGAAACAGATATATTGGGCCCCACTCAAGTTTCTGATTCAATCAGTCGAGAGTAGGAACCAAGAATTTGCATTTCTAACAAGTTCCTAGGGGATGCCGCTGCTGTTGGTCTAAGGACCCCATTTTTGAAACTCTGGCAAAGTGGTGACAACAGAGAAATGCACAGGTGCAGGAGAGAGAAGGGCTCAAACCAGCCAGGCTGAGGCAGAGGGATGGAGGGGGTCAGCAAAGATTCCAGGAGAAATTAACATCCTGCTGGAAGGGTGGGTAGAAGCATCCTTCCTCTCCGGATCTTAATCAGATGGCATTGTCTCTTTAGGTCAAGGATTCTTAAATCCTTGGATAGCTTTGGGGATCCGTAACTAAGCAATTTTATGTATTAAGCACATTTATGTCTTTATGTGCTTTGGGGGGGACAAAATCTCTGTTCTTCACCAATTTCTCAAAAGGGTCAGTGACCCCAACCTTGAATGATCTGCAAACCTAGAATGATTTCCAGGTAGAAATGCCTGGAAAATCCTCATGGGTCTTTCTCAGCCTGCTCCTTCTAGAATCAGTGCAAGCCCTTTCTGCTTCTCTACTACCCCCAGACCACAGGAACTGGGCTTCCTCTCCCATTAGCACATCCAGACAGAGAGCCCATAGTGCACTGAACACCACCTAGACAGGCATATCCTCAACTGGGGTACCAGGTCTGGAGGGGCTGCCCCTTCTTCACTCTGTCTCTGCTGGGCCATGAAGGGTATGCTAAGAACGCGAAGATTGAGCCTGATGCCTTCCTGACAAAACCCAGTTTCTAAATGAACACACAGTTTTCCCAACCCTTAGTGGAAACTACATGGTCACCAAGAGCTCTGATTTATCCTTGCTCTGAAGGTTAATTAAGGGTAGACTCACCACAAGCAGTGATGGAACAGGTGCCATGATATCACAGAGAAGGAATGGCATGAACATTGGTCATAGCTGCTGAAAAACACATACATTAGTTGGCAACAGTCCAGTGGGATCTCCAAAGGCTTACCCATCCTTAAGGGTCCGTCATTCAATTAAAATCATGTGTTCCTCAATTTCTGAACACTTCTGACCCCATCCATGCCCAGCCCACTTCCTCCAGAATCAGCATTGCCACACCAACACCTATACAGCATAATTATTCAAAGCCCAGGCTGTGGAGTCAACTGCCTGAATTCTGAGCCAGGCTCTGGCCCTCACATGCTACATGATCTTGAGCAGACAACTCAGCCTCTCCTGGCCTCCAATCCCCCATCCTTCAAATGGTGTTGACAACAGTACCTGCCTCGTGGGGGCGCTCTGAGGATGAAATGAGATGAGACATGTAAAGTCTTTAGAAAGTGCCTGGTATAAAGACAGCATCCCATACGCTTCTGACATTGGAATCACACAGACATGCTTCCCACTTGTGCCACCAACCAGCTCTGTGGTCCTGGGCTCGTGGCTTCATCTCTAAATCTCAGTTTCCGGCTCTATAAAATGGGGGTCCCCAAACTTAAACCAGTCTTATCAACACTCTTTTAGTTGTAACCAGTAGTAATGAAATAATGCTAAACTTAACAAGGGGGTGGGGGGATTATCTTATTAAGTTAGGAGATAGATCATGGTACCCAAGGGCAGGAAATGAAATGAAGCCCGAAAAGGATTGGAGCCAGGAATTAACTCAAAAGTCATCAGGGACTGGGCTTGCTTTCTCCCTCACTCTGGGCCACAGATCTCTCATCCCTAATTCTTTCTCTGTCTCTCTCTCTCTCTCCCCTCCTCCCCACCTCTCTGCAGGTGGGTACTTGTGGCTTCTCGGAGCCCACAGTCAAAATGGCCACCCCACAGTCAACTAGGTGCCAATAGTGCCAATACAGAGACTGGTATCTCTGTGCTCCAGCCCAAATTCTCAGGGCAGAGAATGCGATTGGCTCAGACACGACCAGGAACCAAGCATCTATGCCCAAAAGGAGCAGGCTCACATAATGCCCATAAACTTCTGGGACCCATCCCTGAGGGAAGAGCGTGTGGAGGGTGGACAGACCCCTCGAATGTTGATCTTCTCAGAGGGCTGTGAGGATTTGCTGAGATCAGGAGTGTAACGGTGCCCAGCTCAGGGCCCAACAGGCAGAGACACTCAGAAGGTACGCTTCCTCCTGCTGGAGTCTGGAGACATTTGGGAAAACCAGGGGTTGAGGATAGTGAGATTTTGTCAGGTGTCAAGTTTTTGTTACGAGCAGCTGAGGGGAACAAGGAAACGGGAATTTTCCCAGACATGACCTTTGGGTCCCAAACAGAACCTGATGCTTGACTAAAATTTTGTGGATAGATTTTGGTGGAAAAGATGATTTTAGAGTGAAACAGTAGGTTCTCAAGTGTGTAGAACAGAAGAAAGGCAGGGACTTCACGAAATGGTGTCTTCTTCCCCAAAGCCTAAACTATGAAGGAAGTGCTCTTTTGTAACAGCCCAGCCAGGGAGACCCGGGCTCCCTGAGTCTCTACTCTACTCAGTGGGAGAGAACCACACAATCGGGTCGTATAAAATCTCTTAGCAATGTATCAAACAAGACGGTAGCCTTATCTTACTTGAACTGCTACTTCTCTGGAATGGGCAAGGAAGGTACAATCAGCCCCATTTTATTTTCCTAAATTTTATTTATTTTTTAAGTATGCTTCATGCTCAGCTCGGAGCCCATTGCAGGGCTTGAATTCAAGACCCTGAGATCAAGACCTGAGCTGAGATCAAGAGTCGGACACTTGGGGCACCTGGGTGGCTCAGTCGGTTAAGTGTCCAACTTTGGCTCAGGTCATGATATCATGGTTTGTGAGTTCGAACCCCACATCGGGCTCTGTGTTGACAGCTCAGAGCCTGGAGCTTGCTTTGGATTCTGTGTCTCCCTCTCTCTCTGCTCTCCCCCACTCGCCCTCTGTGTGTTTGTCTCTCTCTCTCAAAAATAAATAAACACTAAAAAAAAAAAAAACCAACAACAACAACAAAAACAGTCAGATACTTAACCAACTGAGCCACCCAGGGCCCCACCCCCATTTTAAAGATGAGAAATTTGAGTCTCAAGTCCTTGGCCAAATCAGCCAGTGGCAACCCGGTCCGATTCTCATGCAGTGCTCTCCCCATTGTGCTCCCGCTGCCCTCTTCGGAAGTTTCTGGTGAATGGGATCAAAATCAATGGATTCTTTAAGTCATCTTGCCTCGGCTCTGGAATTTTCCTCTCTTCCTTCCTTTCATACCTCTCTCACCCGTCCCTCAAGTTGAGAAGCTGTGGCAGCCATCTGCTTTCTCAAGAGAGGTCCTTGCAAACCATGGTGAAGCCTCCGGAGAGGTGGGTATTTGAGGCCTTGGCAATCCCCCAGGGTGGTGAGTCCAGGAGGGAAAGTCAGAAGGAAGGAGGACCCGGGACAGGAGACCAGTGAATCAAAAGAAAGAGAGATCATGCTGATGGCTCAGACCAAGAATCAGAATCGGGGCCAAATATGAGTGTTCCGACCCCGGATTCAATACCAAATGTTTATTATGTATCTACCATGTCCTGGCATGTTTCATACACCTGTTCCACGAGCCTGCCCTTCCACAAAGCCTAGAGGTAGTCTAGCATCCTAGGGAAGATGTCGCCTCATCCCTGCAGTCAGACCTGTAGGAATCCCTGCCCTACACTCACCAGATTGTGACCTTCGCCACCACAAAAGCTTCAGTTTCTTCATCTGCAAAATGGGTAAAATAGGGTACCTCGCATGGAGGGTTATTTAAAGGATTAACTCACGTTATGCACTAACCGCATGGTCGTTTTCTTGTTACTCGTCCCAGCCCATTTCCACTCTAACATATATAAGGAAATGCAGGCACGAGGCGGGAGGGAGGGCAGAGTCACCCTACGGGAGCTTATTGGTTATCCAGCCGAGAAGAGAACAAAGTCCGTTTTGGAGGCAGCTGTCCCAAGGCCAACAGGCTATGGCCCCGAATATGGTATCAATCCTGATTCCAGTTTGCTGGATCTCAGAACGGAGAAAGACCCAGCCGGAGGGAAGGAAGGGGGAGGAATGAAGACGGCAGAAGGCGGTTCATCTTGTTTTCTCCTAATGCCAGTTGGGGCCCCCCAAAGGAGGCTTTAATCTGTCCTTTCTGCCATTAGGGGATTAGCGGACAGTGACAGGCTCTGGACTCAGATCACAGCGGGCTCAAATCCCAGCTCAGTTCCTTTCCAGCCGTGTGAGCCTTGGTGCCTCACACGACTATCTCTGAGCCTCCGTTTCCCTTTCTGGCAAATGGGAGTAACAAGAGATACACACACGCTTTCTATGAAGATTAGGAGAAAACAATGAATGCCGGCACGCGGTAGGTGTCCTAGATGTTAGTGGTGATGACTCATCACGACAAGACCTCAATGGCTTGGATCTGCACAAATGTCCAGTGGGTGGGACGCGTCTGAAGCGACAGCTCAGCCACGACACCATTCAGTTCTGCTCCTCAGCTCCGTTAACAGACGAGGAGAGTGAGGCACGGAAGGTAAGTGGAAAGTACTTTTACCAGTAAGTGGACAAATGGGCGTGATGTACCTCCTGATGTGAGACACCGGGAAGAACCAACAGTGCTTCCATCGAATTCCTGCCAAAAATGCATAACCCAAACCTAATCATGAGGAAACGTCGGACAAACCCAGATCAAGGGACATTCTGCAGAACAACTGGCCTGTGTTTTTCAATAATGTCCATGTTCTGAAAGACAAAGAAAGGCTGAGAGACTGTTTCAAATTAAGGGAGCCTACGGAAATATGACAACTAAATGCAAAGAGTGATCTGGAATTGGACCCCAGGGCAGAGTGAAAAACATTGCTACAAAGGACATTGTGGGGACAACTGGTGAAATCTGAATATGGTAGGATATTAGATAGTAATATTTGTGTTAAATTTCTGGGTTGGTAAATGTTCTATGGTTGCATAAGAGGATGTTCTTGCCCTTGGAAAGTACACAGTTTTGTTGTAAGGGACATGATGTCCACAACTCTCGTGGTTCAAGAAAACAAATTTTATATCTATGTATCTATGTATCTTTGTATCTATCATCTATCTACCTTACTATCTATACCTACATAAAAGTATGTCATATACCTATGAGATAAAGCACTAACATAGGACCACAAATTCACAATTAGTGAATCTGGGTAAAGACAATGTAAGAGTTCTTTGTACAATTCTTGCAACTATTCCATATAACTTTGAAGCTATTTCAAAATAAAAAACTAAGAAAAGTCATACAGTGGGGCACCTGGGTGGCTCAGTCGGTTGAGCGTCCGACTTCGTCTCCGGTCATGATCTCATGGTTCGTGGGTTCGAGGCTGCATCGGGCTCTCTGCTATCAGCTCAGAGACTGCTTCGGATCCTCGGTCTCCCTATCTCTCTGCCCCTCCCCCACTCGCTCTCTCAAAAGTAAACATTTAAAAAAAAAAGAAAGAAAGAAAAGTCATATATCTGAAATGTTTGAAAAAGCCAGAAGACTACACCGAAATTACTTTCACCAGAACGAACTCTTTTTTCATTGTATATTTGACAACAAAATTTCGCTCATTGATCACTGGTTTGTCCACATCAAAATCTGCCGATTACTTTTTTTCTAACAACATGAGTTTTCTTTTGTGACCATTATTCCTACAGGTCCAATTTTCCCAGGCAAATTTTGTGACCTAAATTTTGTCAGCCAGACTTAGGATCTTCCATCAGTTGTTAGTCAATAGCAACTTTTACCACGTGCAGCATCAATCTTGGTCAGTTTTTTTCCCGTTGCTTATTTCTACTAAGTGAAAATTTTTCCAACGTTTGCGATTTTCAGTGTTATCGAAAAGATTTAATTCTGCAAACAGCTTTTTTTCCTCCGAATATTAGTTTTACTCTGTGTGGTTTAGTGGGATTCTCAACCTTGGCTAGGCATCTGATCACCCGCGGGGCTCGTGAACAAGACAGGTTTCCCAGCCTCTAACTCCAGCAACCCCAAGATTCTGAATCAATAGGTCTGGGATGGGACCCAGATATCTGTATTTTTAACTGGCCCCCACCTCCCACGTTTTTAGCAGTCAGTGGCCCATCGCTTTATCGCGGGGCCCCGCTTACCTTGTACTATCGGTAGTCCAATAATTAAACTCTCTGGGCCTGGCTAACCTCATTTCATAATCCCATTACCCTAACTTGACTGTGAGGCTCTTGAGGAGAGGGAACAGGCTGACGGTTTCTGAATGGCCCGCCTAGCCCATTACTTGTCAGGTTAGGCAGCAAAAACATTAACTGAATTATTGCTGCCTCAACCCAAACCTTGAATATCAGCAACAAGAAAAGGAACTTCTTTTTCTTACTGTAGTAAATGTATATAACATAAAATTTACCATTTCAACCATTTTTAAGTGTGCAGTTCAGTGACATTAAGTGCATTCTCATTGTTGTGTAACCATCACTCACCGCTGTTCATCTCCAGAATTTCTCATCTCCCCAAACTGCAATTCGGTACCCGTTAAACACTCTCTCCCCACCCCTTGACTTTCCCCCAGCCGCAGATGAACCATCACTCAACTTTAGGTCTCTGTAACTTCACAATTCTAGTTACTGCATATAAGTGGCATCATACTGTATTTGTCCTTTTGTGTCTGACTTATGTAGCAGGTGTCAGAACTGCATTTCTTTTTCAGGCTGGATAATACTCCATTGTATGGATGTATCATTCTCATTTATCTGTTCACAGTTTAGTGGACATTTGGGTGGCTTCTACCTTTGCGCGGTTGTGAATAATGCTGCTATGAACGTGGGTATATCATATAGCTGTTCAAGTCCTTGCTTTCATGTCTTCTGGATGTACATCCAGAAGACAAATCATTATATTGCCACTCTACATTAATTTTTTGAGGAACCATCATAATAGTTTCTACAGCAGCTAACAAGAAACATTTTTAAAGCTGCTTTATTAAAGGTAGAACAATGATTAATCCTTTCTGATGTTTATTCCAAGTCTATTGAGAAACAAAATCCATATATCTAGCTTTAGCAACTGCAAAGGATCATGGGATGCTACATTTCCCCTTTCGTTCTGTGGTAGACTGATTCCAGGAAAAGCCTCAACTCTGCACACCTCTCTGCGCCTATCCCTCTCTGTCATGTGACTTTGCAGTTCGTCTCACCCAAAACCTGAGGTCTATTTTCTGATCCCTGGAGTCTGGATCTGATTACGTGACTTGCTCTGGCCAGTGGGATGTTAGCAGATTTCACGTACGTGGGGGCCTGAAAAGTGTTTAAGAACTGAGTTTGCATTTGTTCTTACACTTTTGCCTTCCCCATGAGAATATGCCCAAGGTAGCCTGCTGGAAGAATAGGAGAGAACAGTCACCCCATCTGACCACCGAGATGTATGAGTTCCAAGCCTACCACTAGCCACCGCCACCTCCCAGAATGTGAGAGAGCTCAGAGGAGATTAGCAGAGTCATCCAGAGTGAACCCCCATCAGCCCACAGACTCATGAGCTCAATAGATGCATATGGTTTTATCTCATGGAGTTTTGGGGCATTTTGTTACACGGCAGTATTGTGGCAACAGGTAACTGATACATCTCCCCTCCTCCTCTGTTAACCTGCTGCAGGTTCTGCATCGTCAAAGGGTGATGAAATGACTGCATTGCCTGACTTCACAGAACTAACATGAGAGGTAAATGCCAGAATTGGAAGGTCTAGCATCTGACAGTTACAATCTAAAGGCTGATTTCTCTTCCCTCTTGAAGATTACCCTCCTCTAGTTTATTGGGAAAGAGAGCCATAGAGAGCATCTCTTCTCCATTGCCCCTCATTCTAGTGATGGGATCTCAATGTTCCTTGGAGAACAAGATTTCTGCCCTGCTTAATCTATGTATCCTGGGTAGAGTTGCTCTATTCAGCCCTGAGTACCATCAACAAATGACCCAGGCCTGGCCAATCAATGTATGCCATCCCCTTGGCCCCGCATTGATTCGGGGATGGTTACATGGTAAGCCAAGCCAATGAGATTCAGTCGCAAGAATGTCAAAGCAAAGTTTCCTTTCCCACTGAGATTACTGAGAGGGTATAGGTTAAATCTAGAGGACGAATAGCATGTGGAAAAAGCTTGCCTAAATATAGCTAACACAGAGAAAAGCAAAATCCAGAGATGGGAAAAAAACAGAGCCTGATGACACAGTTAGAACCCCTAGATCCAGCCATGCCTGAAGCTGTCTTCCTTTGAATTTTTGGTTACATGAGTCAATAATATTCTTGTTTTGTTTAGTTAATTTGAGAATGGACTCTGTCCCTTGTCACTGAAAAAAAAAAAAAAAAAAGATTTTTCTTGCATTTCTCCTGGATCACCTCCCTGACTTCATTGATCCCGATCACCATGGGCTCCTCCACGGTGCTCTTAGCCCCACTGCTGTGAAGAGCCACTGGGCTTATCACTGCTGGTCACCACCTGAGACTCCAGGAAAAGTCTACCCAGTAGAGTGATATTTCTTCCAAACAGGCTCCAGGAGCAGGGAGAATTAAGGCAGGTCTGGGCTGACCTGGCATCCTCCTTTGCCCTGAACAGCTCTGATTTATGCCTGTTGCCCCAGCATGATTACTAATAGCACTCCCTTGCTGTTGATAGTGTCATCGTTTGGATAATAAATTATAGGGTTCCCTTTAGCAGGTCACACTTCTTTTTCATTGTGCCGTGCCTTTATTCTCCACTGCCCCCCACATAAAGCTGAACAGTAGTTTCAGACTTTACCAAAAGCTTGAAATCATAGCACAGGAGGTGTGGCAGAATCCAAAGATGGCTACAATATCTGTCAACCCAGTGCTCTTCTACAATGTGACCTCGCCTCTCCCCTTCACGAGCTGCAATCTAATTCTCCTCCCGTTGGATTTGGGCTTGTGACTGCTTCATCTAGTAGATCACGGTACAAGCGATGTTGAGTCGCTGCTTAGACTGAAGCACAGAAGACAGAGTAGCTTCCGTCTTCTTCATGAGATCGCTTCTACTTGGAGCCCTGAGCCATCACGTAAGTAGTCCAGCTTCCCTGGGACTGCCACGTTGCGAAGAAACTAAGCCACACTGAGAGGCCATGCATAGCCACTCTAGCAGGCGGCCTGGTAGACAGACTCGAAGATAGCACCCGCCTCTTGGTGTTCGCACCCTTGCATAATCCCTCCCCCTGGAGTAAAGGCGAGACTTGCTTCTAATCAGAATACCGATTAGGGGATGGGCTCCAGAAATGGCTTTGTTACAGAAGACTGTAGCTTCTGTCTGTCTGGAGGACTCTCCACGTTGCTGGCTTCGATGAGGCACGTTGCCGTGTTAGGGAATTTCATGTGGCAAAAAACTGAGGACAGCCTTCAGCCAACAGCCTTCAGCCAACAGCCACTTAGGAACCTTAGCCCTCAGTCCAACAACCCAGAAAGAATGGAGTCCTGCCAACAGCCTTGCGAGTGAACTTGGAAGTGGATCCTTCCCCAGTTGAGCCTTCACTGAGACGCCAGCCCTCGCTCGCAGCCTCACGAGAGACGCAAAAGCAAATCCCTGACCCACAACAATTATGAGATGATAAATGCATGTTGAGAATTGCCTCCCCGTGCGGCAAAGTTTTAATTCCAATAATTTGAAGTGGAAATCCTTCCCAGCCTCTTAAACAGCGGATAGCATCATTCCTGCGTCGTCTCCTGAAATCTCACATCAAGCACTGCCCCAAGCCTAGTAAGAGCAACTAACTGAGCCGAACATATATTTGCACAATAGAGTTTTCCAAAGGAAATCAGTTTTTTTCCAGATTTTGGATACCTGTTGAGTGTGCATTCGGTTCTTTAGAAGTCATTATCTGACTGTATGAAACGAGAAACAGCTGGCTATGATCCAAATGTATCTTTCTACCAAAAGACAAAGGTAATCCCTGAAGTCCCCCAGGACTCACTAGCCTGTGGGGATACATGAGGTCACACTTTATTTATTTATTTAACAAATACTTTCCTAGGGCTCGTAATGAGCTATTCTAAGTGCATTGAAACCATCGGGCCTCCGTGACAACCTGATGAGGTAGATGCTATTTATTATCCTCTCTGTTTTACACATGAGGAAACTGAGGCACAAAGAGGTAAAGTAACTTGCCGAGGAACATAGAGCTTCTAAGCGTATCTGGGCTTCGGGCTCAGGAACCTGACTGCAGAGCCTGCACTTGTATTTACTTTGCTATCCTGAATCTCCCTGAGTCTGATCCCCCACCTGCATGGCAGAAGCATTTGAAACTCCACAGTAGGGTTCCTTCCTTCCTCTGTCAGTTTCCAGAGGCCTTGGGAGGTGGTGCAAGTGGGCTCAGTGTTCCTTTGGATCCTGTCCCGGGAGGGCCAGTCTGCCACTAGCTTAACCTCTCAGCTATCAGTTACCACGACACTACATCACAAATGGCCCACGACTTCAAATAATAAGCATGAATTTAGTACACAAGTCTGCGGGTCAGCAGAACGGTTCTGATCTTGGCTGGGCTTGTTCATATGGCTGGTGTTGGCTGCCTCTTACCTGATCTGTGTTGGCCACAGCTGGGACAACCCGGGCCACACGACGCCGGTCTACCCATTTCTCATCCTCCAGCAGGCCAGCCTGGGGCACGTTCATTTGGCAACACCAGGGTAGAAGAGCAGATAAGCCCAAGGGTGCAAGCACATTTCCAGCTCCTGTTTAAATCCCACGCTGAACATCCCGTTGGTAGGAGTAAGTCCTGCCCCGAGTCCAAGCAGGAGAATACGGCACCGTTGTGTGGCACAAGGCCTGGGGACAGGGAAGGATAAAGAACTGGTCATTAAGGCAATCAGTGTACCACCCTCGGCACCGATTTTCTTTCTTCTCCAAAAACGTCAGAACAGAATTAAATTTCAAACTAAAAAACCATTTCGATGAAGCTGCCCAAGACTCCATAAATTAAATTTGTGTTCTGAGAGGCAGTGAAGAAGGGATCCAAACCAGGGGCAACGTGCACAAATGGTTTCTTTATGAAGGGAAAACAGCGGCATTCCTCTGTATCAATAGGAAATGAAACCGAGAATTCAGAACTCAGCCAGGGGGGCCCACATTCTAGTGGCAAAGTGGCAGTCGGCAGGGTAGGCATTGTGCAGGCCTGGTGTCTGAGCACTAATGTGAGCACAAAAGTCACATCAGAGCAGGCCTACAGCAAAATTGACTCAGTTAGCAGCTTCTTAGCATATCAATGTCTTATTTTGTTTCTCAGGCAGAAAGCTCAAATATTGGCTTGCCTGATTCAAAATTGGCCCGTAGGCCACCCCAGTTTTTTCCAAGAGAGTATAAATGAATGTATACTTGATTCCCATTCCTGGAAAGCAGAAGCTGTCATTTTCTGGGCTCACACAGCCTGCACAGAGCCTGGTTATAATTATTTCTCTGAGACACGGAGGAGCTCTTGTTAGACAGCCGCACTGGTCTCCAAACCTACCATTCCATGGCCCCTTTCTTCTACTGTAAGAGTGCCCCGGAAATATCAACCTCCCTGAGGTGGCAAAGGTCAAGGTCTGTGGACAAATATCAACTGATGCTGTTTTGGAAACATCCGAGGAGACTCAATGGACAGTAAAACTTACCAAAAAGAACAGACCTAAAGAGCCTGGCGCATTCCATGTTCCGTTACAGAGACATCAGGACTTTTGCAATGGCCTTAAGATGGGTTTAATGGTGGAAAGCAGATCGTACCCACCAGGTCCCCCTTCCCAGACTGCAACCCTATGAATCTGTTCTGGATACACTGTTTGCCATACGCCGGGTGTTTTTCACACATCACCTCAAGTGATTCTTAAAGAGCAGTACACATCCCTATTTTGCAGATGAGGAAACAGAGGCACAAAGCTTCAGTACGTCGCCCAAGTCACACAGAATGTTAGTGTTGAGGCGCTGTGACTTGAGAACCAGCCCTCGTAGACATGACCCTACGAAAGCTGTCATTCAGTACCATTCAGATACCATCAAGCCTGTGCCTTCAAATTAAGAGGGATACAATTTCCAAGTAGTTGATGCAGAGTTCTATGAAAATCCATTTCTAGGTTCTTAACTGCCATATGCATTACTTCCTTGCATGGACAACTTCGGGTCGGGGGCAGGGAAGAGAGGGCACCGAACGGAGGGACGTTTCCAAATATTGGGGAACGGAAGTTCCCTTGAATAGGACACCACAACCCTTCTCCCATCCATCTCATTAAGAGACAAACTCTAGGGGCACCCGGGTAGCTCAGTCGATTACGCGTCTGACTCTTGGTTTCAGCTCAGGTCATGATCTCACGGTTTCATGAGTTCAAGCCCCGCACTGGGCCTTGCACTGACAGCGTGGAGGCTGCTTGGGATCCTCTCTCTCCCTCTTTCTCTGTCCCTCTCCCACTCACACTGTCTCTGTCTCTCTCAAAATAAATAAGTAAACTTAAAAAAAATGCTTTTTTTTTTATATATTTTTTTTTATTAAAAAAAAATTTTTTTTTTCAACGTTTATTTATTTTTGGGACAGAGAGAGACAGAGCATGAACGGGGGAGGGGCAGAGAGAGAGGGAGACACAGAATGGGAAACAGGCTCCAGGCTCTGAGCCATCAGCCCAGAGCCTGACTCGGGGCTCGAACTCACGGACCGCGAGATCGTGACCTGGCTGAAGTCGGACGCTTAACCGACTGCGCCACCCAGGCGCCCCCCCCCCCAAAAAAATGTTTTTAAAAAGAGAGACAAACTTCTATTACTTTTACCTTTTATGTTTAACAATTATAGAAATTTTGATCGACAGTATCCTAAAATTAATCCAGAAACATGCTTATTAACCCATAGTGCCTTATGATCACTGGAAATAGAAGTATTTTTAAATTTCCACCTATAATGATATTTTCGATTTAGAGACTATTCTGAGATGATCTGTATGAGACAAGCAGAAAAATATATCACATTCTTGTAAAATTCTGTGGGGAAGTGGAATGGAAAAAGTGATTTAAAGGAGAAAAAGGAACATTGCAATATTTCTAGCTGTGAAGAGTCTGTTCGTCTATTTTTTTTAATGGATGACAGTGGGTATAAAATCACTACTTTAAACACTAATATTTACAATATGCAGGACATTACATCCTTTACAACTATTTAAAACCGTGAGAACAAATTTTTTATTTATATGATTATGTGAATTTTCAGAATTCTTCTGGAGGTATATGAGAAAGAAAGAAAGAAAGAAAGAAAGAAAGAAAGAAAGAAAGAAAGAGGAAGGAAAAAAGGAAGGACGGAAGGAAGGAAGGAAGGAGAAACAAAGTCCTCTGATCTTGCCCAAGATGAGGCATTTGTAATCCAGAGAGTAACAAGGATTTACCCAAGTTCACACAGAAGAACAGCACCTGAGCTAGGACCAAAAGTAAAGCCTCGGGACCCCCAATACCTCCCCTTTTCCTTATCCATGCTGACTTACTGTGCCATTCAGAGCCCCGGCAGGTCCCAGAACATGAAAGCAATGAAAGGCAGGAAAAGTTGATCAGGTGTCTATTTACAGAGGTGAGGGCAGGGCCAAGGGAAAGCCACAGGGGCTGGTGAAGGACCAAGGACTAGCAAAGGTGCAAAGCCATTTCCACCCCTGGACTCGAGGAGCAAAGAGAAAGAGACCTTACCTGGACCCTGCGAGGCCTGTAGCTGGAGGAGAAGGCTACCAAGAGGAGGAGCATGTCTTAAGCAGAACAGGATCTCGGGCACACCACAGCTAGCAGGGAGAGAGCTGGGGGAACAAATGCAACGATCTCTCTTCTCCTGCATGGCTTTCCTGCTGGATCCTCTCGTTGGTCGAATCTATCAGAAACCAGAGGGTAAGGGAACTGGTTGACACATTTCTTAGAGGTCAACCTCCCAGGCACAGAGCAAAACAGAGGAGGGCAGAGTGTGGGTCTGGAGGGGCAACCAGAAAACGTTCACAACGCTTTCCATTTTGAACTTGACATTTGTATTTGAACAAAAAGATTAGGCTTTCCAGTCAAGGTAAGCCGCAGCAAAATAAAGAGATCTGTCCCCAGAAGATTCCAAAAGCCTATATTTATGAGGCAGGAGGAATTTCAGGGACGTTTAGAAGAATTTATATTTTTCATTTTGTAAATATGATACACAACAGATATCTACTTATTTTAGTACAATAATTTTTTTTGGCATCTCTCTTCATTGGAAACTGATCTTTATTTCTCTAACAATTGCCTTGTTAAATCCCCATTCATGGATGCTTTCACAGACTGCTACTAGCTCCAACTAAAACCTGGGAGTTGAGGGAAAGTCCCTGAGAAAAGTAATGCAAGTGGACATTTTAAATAGAATTATATCATTAAAGATAACAATGTAAATTATTAACAGTCGTCTATTAAAGACAGATTAATCCCGCTATAATCAGATTGAAAGAATGCATGCAATTGCCATAATCCAAAATGCTATAAATTTAAATCACCTTTCACAGGCAACCTGTAGAAAGAGCAGCGCCATCTAGGGGCAAGGAGCTTTAATGACCTAATGCCCTTTGACCTGTGTTTTTCCCCGTTTTCAAGTAAGGCCATCAAAGGAGGTGTAGTGGAGGGACGCCTGGGTGGCTCAGCGTCTGTCTGACTCTTGATTTTGGCTCAGGTCGGGCTCAGGTTATGCTCAAGTCATGATCTCACAGTCAGTTCATGAGATTGAGCCCCACATGGAGGTCTGCACTGACAGTGTGGAACCTGCTTGGGTTTCTCTCCTCTCTCTGCCCCTCCCCTGCTCACACACGCATGCGTGCGCGCTCTCTCTCTTTCTCTCTCTCTCTCTCTCTGTCTCAAAATAAACATCTTTAAAAAAAAAAAAAGAGGACGTGTTGGAGCACCTGGGTAGATCAGTTGGTTAAACACCCACTTCGGCTCAGGTCATGATCTCACTGTTAGGGGGTTTGAGCCCCATGAGATCATGACCTGAGCCAAAGTCGGAGGCTTAACCACCTGAGCCACCCAGGCACCCCTGGATCAGTTACCAGGTTTAAAACTATGGCTACAAATTTAGGGTTTTTGCCACAACTACATAAAGAGATGAAATACGTATATTTGAAGAAATGATAGCAGTAAACTCCAAATTTGAGGAAAATATTAACCTAGACATCCTAGAGACTAAATGAACCCCCAGTAGAATAAATACAAAAGATCCATACCTGGACACATCATAGTCAAACTGCAGAAAGATGAAGACAAAAGAAACATCTTGAAAGTAGTGAGAAAAATGAATTGGCACAGACAGGAAAGCATCAATACCTTCAATTACTGACTTTCCATGTGAAATAATGGAGACTAGAAGGACATATGAAAAGCACTGAGAAAAAAAAACGAAACAAAACTGTCAACCAAGAATGCTATGTTAAACAAAACGATCTTTCAAAAATGAAAGCTAAACAAAGACATTCCCAGATTAAAAAAAAAAAAAAAAACATGGCCAAAAGAATTCATGACTATCAGATTGCCTTACCAGATACTATAAAAAGTTCTTTGGGCCCAAAGGACTTCATACCAGAGGGCAATCTGAATCTACAGGAAGAAATGAAACCAGCAGAAAAGATAAATATGTAATAAGAGTTGAAATAAGAGAGATAATATAAGAATCCATTTTTTCTTATTCTCTTAATGTTTTAAAAAGACACAAAATTGTATAAAACAATACAAACACTGTATTGTTAAGTATATAATATATATATGACAATAACAGCATAAAGGAAAAAGTAGGAATAGAGCAAAGTTTCTGTATTTCATCAAAATTAAGTTCATATTAATTTTAAGTACACTTTGATAAGTTAACATGTATATTATATTCCTAAAGCAACCAAAAGAAAATAACTATAAAAATAAGAGTTCAAATAGAGCACGGAAATATTTAATACAAGATACGAACTAAAGGAGAAACAGAAGAACAAAAAAGATAAGAGATCCATAGAAAGCAGAACGGCAAACATAAATGTAAATGGTATAGTCACTTCAGTTAAAGGAAGAGATTGTCAGATCACGATCCAACTACATGGTTTCTAAAAGAGACATACAAAAATATGACATGCACACAGTAACCAAAAGAGAGCTGGAGTGGTTATATTAATATTATAAAAGTAGACTTCAAGATAACAAGAAGTACTAGAGACAAAGAGGGACATTTCATAATAATGTAAGGGCAAATACATTAGGAAAATGCAACGGTTTTATATGTACCTTGTAACACAGCCTCATAATACATGGCACAAAACTGACTGAATTGAAAGGAAAAACAGACAGTTCAGCAACAATAGTGGGAGAATTCAATACCATGCAAGGCCCAATCCATTCACTTGGAAACCTTTACCCCAGCCCCATCTCCTAACTACCATGACCCCCCCAAACCAGTCTCCTTCCATTGCCCCTCTCAAGTCATTTTATATACCACTTGGGAACCTCCCTCAATTTCTCCAGAAAGCTTCACTATGTGAGTAATAAACCTTTTCCTACCCTTGCTGGTGCATGTGTGGCATCATCAGATTCAAATGCAAAAATCCTCAATGAAATATGAGCAAAGTGAATTCAGCAGCACTGTCAAAGTATTAAATACCATGACTTAAGTGGGTCTTATTTCAGAAATGCAAGGTTGGTGGGGTGCCTGGGTGGCATAGTCGGTTAAGCGTCCAACACTTGATCTCAGCTCTCAGGTCAGGATCTCATGGTTTGTGAGTTTGAGCCCCATATCAGACTCTGCGTTGATGGCACAGAGCCTGCTTGGGATTCTGTCTCTTCTTCCCTCTGCCCTTCCCCCACTCATGCACACACATACTCTCTCTCTCTCTCTCTCTCTCTCTTTCTCAAAATAAACAAATAAACTTAAAAAAAATGTAAGGTTGGTTCAACACACAGAAGTCAATCAATGTGAAGCATCTTATTAATAGAATAAAAAGAAAACAAACACACAACCATCTCCATAGACAGAGAAAAATCACTTGACAAAAATCTAACAACTGTTCATGATAAAAACCCAACAAACTAGGAGGAGAGAGGCATCTACAAAAAACCCGCTGCTAACATCTTACATAATGGTGAAAGACTGAATGCTTTATCCTTAAAATCGGGAACAAGGGAAGGATATCTACTTCCTCACAACTCTTCAGCATTGTACAGGAAGTTTCCACCAAGTGCAATAAGGCAAAAACAACGACAAACAAAACCAACAACAACACAACATACAAATTGAAAAGGAAAAAATAAAATCACAAATGACACAATCCTTTATGTATACAATCCCAAGGAATCTACAAAAGAGCTACAACAGCTAAGAAACAAGTTGAGAGAAGTTACAGGATACAAGTTCAGTGTGTAAACAATTATACTTCCATATACTAGAAATGAACCATCCAATTAAGTGATTCCATTCACAGTGAAAAAGAATAAAATACTTAGTGATAAATTTAACAAAAGAAGTGTTAGACATGGAGACTACAAACTATAAAACATTTCTGAGCTGGGTACTTGGGTGGCTCAGTTGCTTAAGCATCTGACTCTTGATTTTGGTTCAGGTCATGATCTCATGGTTCATGGGATCAAATCCTGTGTCAGACTCCATGCTGACAGCGCAGAACCTATTTGGAATTCTCTCTCCCTCTCTCTTTGTCCCTCCCCTGCTTACTCTCTCTCTCAAAATAAGAAAATAAACATTAAAAAAAAACATTTCTGAGAGGAATTCAAAAAAGGGCTAAAATTGGGAAATATCCAATGTTCATGGATTGGGAAACTCAACATTGTTATCAATTCTCCCCAAATTGATCTGTAAATCCATTCTCTTTTTGAGGAACTTGCCTAATCCCTTTGAGCCTCTTTTCTCATCTGCAAAATGGACACAATAATCGCTTCTTCACAAAGTAGTCATGCGTATTAAATGAGATAATGTATGTCAGGTGATTAGCATAGTATCTGGCATAGAATAGGAGCTCAATTAAATGGGAGGGGCAAGACAGGGATATCCAGATGGTACTTCTGATGGAAGTCTGAGCTATTTTAAGGAGTTGTCTGCATTTCTGTTTCAATTTTTATCACAACTTTTGCTTTTGCTAAACTTTATCAGATGATTTTCATTTCCCATTTCACAGAGCCCATCGTAATCTGTACAACCAAGTTGAAGGTACACCGACTGGCTAAGAAATTCACGTCTTATTGAAAGATATTATCTCAGACCACTTTTTGGTTGACATCCAGGAAACTTTTCTACTGAGAGGATGGGCACTGAATTCTCTCTTCTCTTTCTAATTTTTTTAACATTTATTTATTTTTTGAGAGACAGAGAGAGACAGAGCATGAGCAGGACAGGGGCAGAGAGAGAGGCAGTCACAAATTCTGAAGCAGGCCCCAGGCTCTGAGCTGTCAGCACAGAGCCCAACGCGAGGCTTGAACTCACAAACGGCGAGATCATGACCTGAGACGAAGTCACATGCTTAACCAACCGAGCCACCCAGGTGCCCCGGGCACTGAATTCTCTTGCAGGAATGTTCATTTATTCAGCAGCATCTATTGAGCACCTACTAAGTGCCAAAGACTGAAAGTATAGCTGTAAAAAAGACATTTTCCACCAAGAAGCTCACAGTTTAGAAAGGGGAACAAATGGTAAACAAATACATATTAAAATATTGTTCTATAAGTATGTAAACACAAAAACAAATGTGTTTGTGGTAAGTGTTATGAAGGAACACAAGGCAGGGTGAAGACACAGAGAGATATGGGGTGCTATTTTAGCCAGGGGAACCAGGAAAGTCCTCTGAGGAGCCAACATTTCATCACAGACCACACAGAAGGAAGGGAACCAACCACCTTAATGGTTCTTTTCATTCGTTTTTATAAGGTTGTATTCCGTGATCAAATAAATTTGGAAAATGCAAGGTCAATGTGAGTTGACAGGTTCCCTCCCAAGCATTTCTCAGGGGTTTTATGGTGTCCGTTTGCCACGAACATCTCTGTGAGGGGAATACGGTTTGCACTTCCCAAGGTTCCTGCCCACGGCCATCTCTATCCCAGAGTCTCTTGCGGAACCACCTTTCCACCAGGCAGGGAAATGCTGGACCGGGAACCTCGGAGGATGGGAAGCAATGATCCTTACCAGCTGCGGCTGTGGTTTTGCTGGAAGCAGACGCTGGTATTCTGACACCCCAGCATGCTGTGCTCTGGGTTCATAAGCCACACGAAGGTGATGGCAGGCTTCCAGCCGAGATGCATCTGTTTCCTGCAGAGAAGGGGAGCCCGCCTCTGCCAGCTCTACAGCGAGCCTATCCGGGGTGCGCCCGTGTGCGGCGGCTGAGCTGAAGTTAGCAAATGTAAAACACGCATCAGCGAAGACCAGCCGGGCCTCGCCACCCACTAATGGTGCAAAGACAGCTGTGCCAGGGAAACTTCAGGCAAGAGAATGGGGGGCATCCCTTCTGCTGGGAACTTAATTTTTTTTTTTTTAAAGGCTCAACTCTTCTTCAGAGAAAACATGTGGCTCAGTGGAAGGAGGGGCCTGGGAGTCTTGATGGCCACAGCAGGCTCACTGGGTAGTGTTACACAAGTCCTCTGCACCTCAGTAGCCTTGCCTGGCATATGGGAGGTCTCAGGCCCCACCATGACGCAAGTCTGTGGGAATGGCAGGTAGTGGTAGGGTCTCAGGAGGTTCTTCAGTCTGACCAGAGCCGACCCATCTAATAAATACAATACCCAGGAGGAAAATAACAGCAACAATGAGGACTCCACTACGAAGCCCAAGTCTGTGACCTTTATAGACATTATTTCACATAAAATCAAAACCATTCTGTGAGGTATGCACGATTATTAGCCGCACGTTTACAGGCGAGTCAACAGCTTCAGAGAGGTAAAGTCAGTTGGCCAAGGTCACACAGCCTCTAAGTGGTTGAATTGTTATCTGATCCCCAAATCGTGCCTCTCGGAATACTCTGCCCAAGTCCTTGGCTCGCCCCTCTGGGCGAGGGAGCCAGGAGGAAGGAGTAGGAGGAAGGCAGCCAGCTCTTTCTCAGCCCGTGCCAAAGCCTCAGTCACTCTGGCTTCTCCCCAGTCACTGAAAAGGTTTTTGCTAGCTGCCGGTGGGCACTGCTTAGGCAGAAAAGCAGGTGTGTGCCAGGCACAGAGATGTTCCTTGATGAGCACTTGTTGAATGAGTGAATGGTATTAGGAACAGCAGGCAAAATGAGATTTCATCCCAAATTTTCACAGGTCAGTAAGGGGTTTACTGCATCTGGCCAAGTGCCGGGGCCTCAGCTACAAACCAGGTAGGTGTTTGGGCTGGTGGAAGCCACAGTCCGATGGAAGATACAGGTCCCTCAGCACGCAATTACGTGAGCGACCAACCCCGTGGCTGTGTTCTGAGCAACGGGGGTTGGTGACCGTGGAAGATGTGACCGGTAAACCAGGCGTGGCCGTGTTCGCCCTTCTCAGTGGCACGGTGAGACCTAAGGAAGAGGGGTGGTCGGTCATCCGGGAGACAGAGAATGGAACCAGAGAGGTGAGTGGGCAGTGTGGAGCACCATGCACTCGGAACTGGCGTCTGATCCCCTGGCCGAGGGGACAGAAGCTGCAGATTTGTGACATGGGGCAAGGCAACGCGCAGATCGCTCCTCACTGTCCGAGAGTCTGGGGCTTTCGAGGGAGCTTTTCCTCCAGCCCGAGGAAGATTCACACAGGCTCCAGCTCTCCAGACACCCACACAGCTTGGCAGCCTCTTCTCTCCTCGTACGTTTATGCTATTTGTATTGGCCAACAACAGACGTTCAGAGTCTTCGCCAGTCCTTCACGACCAGTCCCCTGGATTTCCCTCCACGTGGAGCTGACAGAGCATGGTCTCTAAAGTATTTAAGGACCAAACTTATTTGGGCGCCAGCCGAAGCATGCTTTAAAAGAAACACTATTGGCGAAGGTCGTCCATGTCTGGTGTTGAAAAAAGCAGCAAAAACGGAAAAAAAGTAAAATCATTTTTAAGCCTCCCACTGAAGCTAATGAGTGCTAGTATTTCCTCATACAGCCTGACACATACTTTCTACATTCATATATAATACGGGTATGTAAATAGTAAGCTTTTAAGAACAATGAAATCAGATTCTACGTGCTGCCTGGGATGGTACTTTTACAATTGTATCATGAACCAATCATTGGCTTGGTTTCCAAGCCAATATTTATGCCATTTTAATGGTAGCATAAAATTTCATCACATGAATACGCTGTACCCTTATTATATGGTACATATGATACAATGCATTGTATACCAGAATATGCCAAAGCCTTATTATATGGTATATACAAATATTCCAGACCTTGATTATTGACCATTTAGGTTGTTTCTGATATTTTCATCGATAGAGACAGTGTTGTGAAGAGCTTCTTGAATATTCCTTGTTATGAACCTTCCTGAATAATTTTTTTTAATGTTTATTTATTTTTGAGAGGGAGAGAGACAGAGCACGAACGGAAGAGCGGCAGAGAGAGAGGGAGACTCAGAGTCCGAAAGCAGGCTCCAGGCTCTGAAACGTCAGCACAGAGCCCGACGCGGGGCTCAAACTCAGGAACCATGAGACCATGACCTGAGCCGAAGTCAGGCCCTTAACCGACTGAGCCACCCAGGTGGCCCCTGAAAAAAAATTTTAGTGGAATTGCTGCATCAAAATTATGAACATCTGAAGAATTTACCTAAATACTTCCAAATCCACCTCCACTCTGTCCCAAACCATTGCCCCAGCCTCACACACTAACCAGTAGATTGCGTGATTCATTTAAACTCTTGACCAACGGGAGAGGTGAAACTGATACCTTGTTCTTATGTTCCATCTTTGATTACAAGCAAGTTGAGCATCTTTTCTTGTGCCTCCTGGCCACTCCTGTGTATTCATCAATCTGCTATAGCTGTCCATGTTTCTAGCAGAATATTCAATATTTTCTGACTTTTTTGGTATTTATTTTTTACTCATTATTTTAATGCAATTTTTAAATTACGGTGTGGTCAAGTTTTTTCTATGCTTAGAAGAGCTTTTTCTGTTTCAAGATTATATAAATATTTCTTTGCATTTTTTTCTAACTGCTCTAAATATATCTCCTTGATATTTAAATCTTCAATGCTACTGGGACTTATCTCGGTGTGTGATGTGAGTTAGGCATCTAACTTTTCCCCCCCAAACGACTAGCCAATTGTACCACCATTTATTTATTGACTAACCCTTTTTTTCCTACGAATTTGAGATGTCCCCCTTATTACATACTAAGCTGGTATACACCTTGGGTGTTTGGCTGACTTTCTACTGTTTCAATAATATGCTTATTTATTCTAGCCTCAAAACGACATTATTTTCATATGTTCATATTTCAAATTTCACTGCAAATTTTTTTAAGTAAGGTCTACTACAGCCAACATGGGGCTTGAAGTCACAACTCTAAGATCAAGAGTCACACGTTCTACCAACTGAACCAGCCAGGAGCCCCATACTGCACATTTTTAATGCATTATTAACGTTCAGTCAAACAGACCCAATACTCCCACCCTGCTCTTTTCCTCCAGATTTTGTTTTGCTCCCCTTGCACATTTAAATTTTTTTTTATCAAATTTAAGCCTATATAAACACTGTCAAAATAATTCTATCAAGTTCAGTGTTAATAGCATTGTTTTGATAGAGGTATGTTAAATATATACATTAATTTGGGAAGAGTTACAATATTGAACCCTCTCATTTAGGGTAATAATACAGCCTCTTTTATGTCCCCAGTCAAATTCTGTTCTTCATATATGTTCTACATATATTTGGTAAGTTTGAATGGTCCTTGCTGTATAGGAAAGGTAGATATAGATGTAAATCGATATAAATGTTGATACACACACAGATATGTATGCATTTTTAGTTTGCAATAGGTTTTCTTACAGAATGCCCTAATTACTGTCAATGTTTTTTTTTTTTATTTTCTTGGCTTTCAGATGTCAATACATCACCGACTGGGCGCCAAGGTGGCTCAGTCAGTTATGTGTCCGACTCAGGTCATGTTATGTGTTTGGCTCAGGTCATGATCTTGAGGCTCATGGGTTTGAGCCCCACATCGGGCTTGCGGCTGTCACCCTGTCAGCATGGAGCCGGCTTTGGATCCTCTGTCCCCGCTCTCTCTTTGCCCCTCCCCTGCTCATGCTCTCTCTTAAAAAATAAATAAAACATTAAAAAAATAAAATACATCACCAACCAAGAGTGACAATTATAACTCTCCATCTAAAATATGTATAATTCATGGGGCACCTGGGTGGCTCAGTCGGTTAAGCGTCCGACTTCAGCTCAGGTCCTGATCTTGCACTCCGTGAGTTCGAGGCCGGCATCGGGTTCTGTGCTGACAGCTCAGAGCCTGGAGCCTGCTTCAGATTCTGTGTCTTCCTCTCTCTCTCTCTGTCCCTCCCCCACACTCGCGCGCGCACGTGCGTGCTCCCTCTCTCTCTCTCTGTGTCTCAAAAATAAATAAACATTAAGAAAAAAAATTTTTTTTAATGTATAATTCTTAGCAGAGCTAATATTCCGTGGTAGGTACCGGTATGATCTACTCATTTTCAAATTTTGAAAAACATGCTTACCAGTTGGTAAATAGTGTATCAGCAACAGCAAGGTACAGCAAAATCAGTTAATGATATAGATTCCAATGTAAATCCATTAGTTCACGCTGATGGCTGTAGCACGTGATAGCTGCCAGTAGGCGGGTCTCCCGTCACAGTGACATCTGAGCAATTTTGGAGCATTCCCTGCCAGTTTGGCCTGTTTCGTGGAAGGCAGCATGACTTCACGGCACACGCTCTCAGAAGCACTTGAGACTTGAGGACTTGAGCACTATACTTGAGGACAGTGGTTCCCAGCCTGTGGGTTAGTCACCTCTGAAGTTCTCTGAGACCCCTTCAGGAATCTCTGAAAAGAAAACATCTAATGACACCAATACATCATTTGCCTTTTTCACTCTTGTTCCGTGAGTGTAAGCGGAGTTTTCCAGAGGCCACGTGATGAGCGATATCACAACAGATTGAAGGCAGAAGCGGCCCTCAGCATCCAGCTGAATTCTATTAAGCCAGACATTAAAGAGATTTGCAAAAATGTATAACAATGGTGCTCTTCTCACTATTTGGGAAAACAATTATTTTCATAAAAAATTCTTTGTTAGCATTCCCCAGGCTATTATTGTTATTTTTTTTTACTGAATAAATACACAAATGAAAAGTTCTCAATTGTAACTTCTAATACCGTATTGATAAATGTAACCCACATAAACAAAAGATTTAAGGCTGCCCTAGCTAATTTTTAACTCTGTAAAAGAATTCTGAGACCAAAAAGTTTGAGAACCACTGTGTGGGGAGAATTCAAAATTTATTATTACGCCCAAATTATGTAATTGCCCCTGCCTCTAAATATTTCAGTTTTTACTTCATTTTACAGTTAGTATACTATAATTCTTTGTGTCATAGTGCAGTGTTCCGAGGTTTATAAACCTAATAATAAAATATTAAAAATGAAACCCAGAGTGAAGACACAGTAGAGCTTGGATAAGTTTCTTCATGTTCTTTTAAAATATTATAAACAAAGGGGTACCTGGGTAGCTCGGTCGGTTGAGCATCTGACTCTTGCTTCCAGCGCCTGGTCCCAGCCAGGCTTGTGAGATCGCGCCCCAAGTCCGACTGTGTGCTGAGTGCGAATCCTTGCTGCTTAAGATACTCTGTCTCCCTCTGCCTCTCCCTCACTCACGCGAGTGCGTTACCTGCGTTCTCTCTCTCTCTCTAAAAGATAAACAAACAAACAAACAAATAAATAAATATTATAAACATGAATCTTCTGACCGTGGAAGAACAAGGAAGAATATGTTAATATGTTAATGTTAATAACGAGCCGTCCCTGGGATAGCTTCTGATACCAAGTGGAAACCAATACCTGGGACATCTTTTGATGCTGCGTAAGAAACAAAGCAAAATAAAATAAAAAAGTTGTATACATGGAATGAAAACAACTCAGTTATTCCAACAAAAGTAGCATGAGTGACTCTTTATAGTTAGCGTGTAAATATTACTCAGACGATCAGGGTACAAAACTTGTTTACAATTAAACCTTGAAAGTGCTATACTTTCATCAAATGTTTTATGTTCTGTTAGAACTCATGGTTTGTTTGTTTGTTTGAGAGAGAGAGTGAGAGCAGGGGAGGGGCAGGGGTAGAGGGAGAGACTCTTTTTTTTTTTATATGAAGTTTATTGTCAAATTGGTTTCCATACAACACCCAGAGCTCATCCCAACAGGTGCCCTCCTCAATGCCCATCACCCATTTTCCCCTCCCTCCCACCTGCCATCAACCCTCAGTTTAGTCTCAGTTTTTAAGAGTCTCTTATGGTTTGGCTCCCTACCTCTCTAACTTTTTTTTCCCTTCCCCTCCCCCATGGCCTTCTGTTAAGTTTCTCAGGATCCACAAAGGAGTGAATACATATGGTATCTGTCTTTCTCTGTATGACTTATTTCACGCAGCATAACACTCTCCAGTTCCATCCACGTTGCTACAAATGGTAGATTTCATTCTTTCTCATTGCCAAGTAGTATTCCATTGTATATATAAACCATTCTTTATCCATTCGTCAGTTGATGGACATGTAGGCTCTTTCCATAATTTGGCTATTGTTGAAAGTGCTGCTATAAACATTGGGGTACAAGTGCCCCTATGCATCAGCACTCTTGTATCCCTTGGGTAAATTCCTAGCAGTGCCATTGCTGGGCCATAGGGTAGATCTATTTGTAATTTTTTCAGGAACCGCCACACTGTTTTCCAGAGCAGCTGCACCAGTTTGCATTCCCACCAACAGTGCAAGAGGCTGCCCGTTTCTCCACATCCTCTCCAGCATCTATAGGAGGGAGAGAGACTCTTAAGCAGGCTTCACACCCAATGAGGAGCCCGACACAGGGCTCAGTCTCACAACTGTGAGATCATGATCTGAGCTGAAATCAAGAGTCGGACGCTTAACCGACTGAGCCACCCAGGCACCCCAAAATTCATGGTTTTAATAAAGAAAAATTTCTCTCATTAATGAGGAAGATTATAAAAAAGGTTATAAATCAGGTTCACATAAAAACCACTGGCAATAGTAAAAACCTCTGAAAAAATGCATCACAGTATTGATACAGCAAATGAAAACACCATCTGTATGGTTAAAAAAATAATTGAACATTGTCAAACATAAAATATTTAATAGAACTTTAAAAAAGAGCAATATCAATATGGGCTTACTGTAGCAATCTAAATTTATGGAGTTGTTTGTTGCAAAATATTTATCTGCTCATATGAGAAAACAACTTTTTGGAAAATGTATAAATCAAAGCAGTAAAATTTCAATCATTATTGATGAAGCTTCAACTGTTTCATATAAACTAGTTTTTAATAATTTACTTAAAATGTGAAATTCAAGACTTTGAAGATAATTTAATGGTTTTTGTTGATCTCATGAAGCAGGAAGGAACAACATCTGAAATAATTTATCAAAATTTATTGTTGACACATGAGAAAAATGGTTTCAATGAGAAATATTTTCATGAAAACCTTATTTGATTTTATACACACAGTGCCTGTGATTAGCAAGGGAGAGAGTCTGCAGTTTCAGCCAAAATTTAGGGAAATTTTTGAATGTTTTAATTTGGCACTGTCCAAGTCACTGAATTCAATTACCCTTGAATGATGCAATAAAATATATAAACCAAGTAAGTAATTATAAAGGTTTTCTTAATTTATTACCATACATCATGTAACATCAGGAAAAATTTATAATATATCTGAAGATTTGGGAATTGAGACCATGAAAATTAGGATGCTTGGCTGTAATGTCAGAATTACAAAAGCAGTTTGAAATTCATTTCGAGTTTATCAATTGAACAAAAATTGTGTCATAGGAGCAAAAGTTTAAAAATTACTCTTTTTTAAAAAGAGATTTTACTTTAAACTATCCATTAATTTAAATATCGATGATAGGGATGCCTCGGTGGCTCAGTCGGTTAAGTGTACGACTTTTGATTTCGGTTCAGGTCATGATCCAAGGTCATGAGATCGAGCCCCCCAACAGGCTCCATGCGAGGAGCCTGCTTAAGATTTTCTCTCTCTCTCTCTCTGCTAAATATAACATATATAATATAATATATAATAAATATATCAATGATATATTTAGCTTAATAGAAAGCTTTACTAAGTATATGGGACAATTTATGTTCCCAAATTAAAAACTAAATGCTCCCAAATTAAAAATGTTTAAATATATAAAACTAAAGAAAAATTGAAATTTTATAGAAATAAAGAGTATACCCTTCTATTATTTAAAAAAAAAAATTTAATGTTTACTTATCTTTGAGAGAGAGAGACAGAGTACAAGTGAGGGAGAGATAGAGAGAGAGAGGGACACAGAATCCGAAGCAGGCTCCAGGCTCTGAGCTGTCATCATAGAGCCCGATCATGATGTGGCTGTGAGATCATGACCTGAGCTGAATTCAGACGCTTAACCAATTGAGCCACCCAGGCGCCCCACGAGTATACCCTTTTAAATAAGATAAAGTACTGATTCAAAAGGAAAATATATTCAATTGGTAAATTATCAGAAATATATTTGTTATTTAATGACAAAAGTAAAAAGTAATAATTCTTAAATTTCTTTTATTTTTCTTTAATAAATTGTGTTCTTTAATTTATTAAATAATTAATGTTGCTTTGGCCATTATTTGACCAAAAATAGTGTTTATGAAGCCCCATGGATTGAAAGTAAATGAAGATTAACAAATGACTTTTAAAATTAAATACATTATAGTAAATAATTTTATGTCTTATTTAATAGAAATTAAATATATAAAATCCCAAATATTTTAAAGGCCAAAAAATTCCAGCAGAAGCTAAGAGGTGAGTCAGCACTGTGAACAGTGTTTTGGACATTAAGAGACATGCATTTAAACAAACCACTCACTGACCAACAAGGAATGGTAAATCATTTAAAGAATCTGGTACAATTCAGGTGTTAGATTATAGTTCAGAGAGAGCATCATTTAATTAGGATGTCTATGTTTTACAAAACTGTACTGACAATTTCTAAAAATCAACAAATGGTTTGGAAGTTATTAGAATGATCTATCTGAGGGATGCCTGGGTGGCTCAATCAGTTGAGCATCCGACCCTGGCTCACGTCATGATCTCGTGGTTTGTGGGTTTGAGCCCCGCATCGGGCTCTGTACTGACAGCTCGGAGCCTGGAGCCTGCTTCAGATTCTGTGTCTCCCTCTCTCTCTGACCCTCCCCTATTTGTGCTCTGTGTCTCTCAAAAATAAAGAAACATTTTAAAAAAATCTAGAATGATCTGATTAAAAAAATTAACTATAACCTTTATTAATTGGCAATTTTATGATATATCTTAGTTTCTTAGAAAGCAAAAGAGACTAGGGGCGCCTGGGTGGCTCAGTCGGTTGAGCGTCCGACTTTGCTCAGGTCACGATCTCACGGTCCGTGAGTTCCAGCCCCGCATCAGGCTCTGTGCTGACAGCTCAGAGCCTGGAGCCTGCTTCAGATTCTGTGTCTCCCTCTCTCTGGCCCTCCCCCCGTTCATGCTCTGTCTCTGTCTGTCTCAAAAATAAATAAATGTTAAAAAAAAAAATTTTTTTTAAATAAAAAAAAAAAAGAAAGCAAAAGAGACTAAATTCTAACTAATGAATGTATTAGTTTATATCACTATCTCCTTGTTAAATATTTTAAATGTTGCCCATGGGTTTGGTAAAGTTTCTTATCTAATCGTGTTGGCAAGCACTTATATAATGAAGTTAAGTAACATTGATGGTTGAGGGTCTTGTCTTCTTTCTGATTTTAATTACAATGTTTCTAGACATTTGATTTGATGTAGGTTAAAACACATAAAATTGTGTAACTATTATCTTTGGTATGTAAAGAGCTTAATATGGTTTCCCATTTTTGATATTAATATGATTAGTTATAATAGTGGACTTTTTAATATTGAATTGACCTTCTATTCTCATAATGAGCCCTATTTGGTGGTGGTGTATGATTTTTTAATGTACATCTGGATCCAATCATTCTTTTATTTTTTTAAAGAAATTTTATATCCATAACCCAAAGCATGACTCGTTATTAGTTTTCTTTTCTGTGTGTGTATATAAGTGTTATCAGACCTGAGTTTGAGAGATCTACTGATGAAATAATATAGATTTAATGCCTTTTGGTACAATTCTCTGACAACAATCTTGAATTCAGCGATGATTTATAGTCTATACACATTCTCTATTTCTTTTTGAGTCCATTGTGGGAATATATATGCTCATAAGATCATCTAGTTCATTCAAATTTTTAATTTTGGAGGGCACCTGGATGTCTCCATCAGTTAAGCAACTGACTCTTGATTTTGGCTCAGGTCATGATTTCACGGTTGTGAGATTGAGCCCCACATCAGACTCCATGCTGAGCATGGGGCCTGCTTGGGATTCCCCCCCACCCCTTAAAAAAATTTTTTTTTAAGTTTTTGGAGCATAGAGCATTTTTGTAATTTTTATGTAATATGTGCTTACAAATAACATTTTTCTGCCTAGATCTTTGGTTAAAACTCCTTCATTATTCCCAACGTTATACATTTTTGTATTGAGATATAATTCACATATCATAAAATTCACTCTTTTAAAGTGAACCATTCACTGATTTGTAATATATTTACAGGTTTTACAACCATCACCACTGTCTAACTCCAAAATATTCTCATCACTCCAAGAAGAGATCTGGCACCCATTAAGCTGTCACTCCGTCCCCTCCCTCTCAGCCCCTGGCAACACTGATATACTTCCTGTCTCTATGAATTTGTCTCATCTGGACATTTCACATAAATGGGATCACACAATATGCAGCCTTTCATGTCTGGCTTCTTTCATTTAGCACAATATTTTCAAGATTCATCCACACTATAAAATGTATCAGTATTTCATTTCTTTTCATGGCTGAATAATATTCACCCTTGATGAGTGTTTGGGTTGTTTCCATTTTCTGGCTATTATGAATAATGCTGAATATTCAGGTACAGGTTTTTGTATGAACACGTATTTTCAATTCTCTTGGGCATATACCTAGAGGTGGAATTGCTGGGTCATAGGGTAACTCTATGTTTATCCTTCTGAGGAACTACTGAACAGGTTTTCAAAACGGCTTTACTATTATACATTACTTCTAGCAGTGTGTGTGAGAGAGTTCCAACTTCTCCACATCCTTGCTAACAGCTTTTATTGTCTATCTTCTAAATTATGGTCGTCCTAGGGGGTGTGGAGTGGTATCTCATTGTGGTTTTTATTTACATTTCCATAAGGCATATATATCCTTTGCCTATTGGGTTATCTTAAATTATTTGTCTTTTTATTGTTAAGTTGTAGAAGGTCTTTACATATTCCGGATACAAGTCAGTTATCAGATATATGATTCTCATATAATTTGAAAATATGTTCTTCCATCTTATGGATTGCCTTTTCAGCTTTTTAAATTTCTTTTTAAAACATTTTTATTTAAATTCTAGTTAGTTAACATACACTGTAATAGTGGTTTCAGGAGTAGAATTCAGTGATTCATCACTTATATACAACACCCAGTGCTCATCACAAGCGCCCTCCTTAATACCTATCACCCATCTAGCCCATCCCCCACCCACCTCCCTCCATCAACCCTCAGTTTGTCCTCTATCATCAAGAGTCTCTAATGATTTGTTTCCCTCTCTTTCCTTCCCACTTCCCATATGTTCATCTGTTTTGTTTCTTAAATTCCACATAGGAGTGCTATCATATGATATTTGTCTTTCTCTAACTGACTTATTTTGCTTAGCATAATGCACTCTAGCTCCATCCACATCATTGCAAATGGCAAGGTTTCATTCTTTTTGATGGCTGAGTAATAGTCAATTATGTGTATGTATTTATTATTGTATTCCGTTGTGTGTGTATATGTATGTATATATGTATATGTTTATATATATATGTATATAACATGCATGTGTATATATATCATATATATATGACATGTATATTTATCCATTCATCAGTTGAAGGACACGGGTTCTTTCCGTGGTTTGGTTATTGTTGACAATGCTTCGATTTCTTGATAGTCTCTTTTATTTTTATTATTTTTTAATGTTTATTTTTGAGAGCAAGAGACAGAGTGTCAGCAGGGGAGGGGCAGAGAGAGAGAGACACACACACACAGAATCTGAAGCAGGTTCCAGGCTCTGAGCTGTCAGCACAGAGCCTGATGCAGGGCTTGAACTCATGAACCTCAAGATCATGACCTGAGCCAAAGTCAGACACTCAACCGACTGAGCCACGCAGGTGCCCTGATAGTCTCTTTTAAAGCATTCAAGTTAAAAAAAAAATTTTGGAACATGAAATTTATTGCTATCATGTTTTCACCATCAAAACTCATGATCTTGGTCTTTCCTTCTTGCCTTTGTATAAGGCCAAGAAAGACACTGGCTACTTTGACAACCTTAAAGTGAACTCCAGGAACATCACCAACAGCATGGCCTCTGCGATCAAATCCAGCAAACAGAACTTCATGATTCTCCTCAATAAAATTCAAACAACCATAATTGGGTACAAAGGCTGTGATTTTTTTTTTTTTCCCCATTCTTGATCAGCTGGACCTTAACACACTTCCTGATGGCAGAATTTGGCTGTATGGCTTCCATCTCTACTTGCCCAGCACAATTCCCTTGGTATGAAAAGTGCCTCCAAGAGGGTTGGCTTCCAGGGCTGCACCCAACTGGGCTTTCTCGTACTTTTCATCATGCCACTTCTAGTCTCGTCAGTGGCTACAGAACTTCCTGGCAGTATGAATACCTGGCCACTTGCCCATGCTGCCGGCACCATGTGTCTGAGCAAAAGAGGAAGTTTTAGGTTTTGGGAAAATTCAATTTATCTCTTTCCCCCTTTTGGTTGCTTGAGCTTTAGATGTTATACCAAAGAAAATAATGTGTAATTAAAAATCCAAATTAAAATTTAGTTTTCTTCTAAGGGTTTTATAATTTTAGTCTGTGTTTTACCTTTGATCCACTTTGAGTTAATTTTTCTATATGGTGTGAAGTAAGAGTCCAACTTTATTCTTATGCATGTGGATAGTCAGTTATTCCTGCACCATTTATTGAGAAGACTATTCTTTCCTTATTGAAGTTTCTTGGCACCCTTATTGGAAATTAATTGACTGCCCATAGATACATGGCTTTACTTACTTCTGGACTCTCAATTCTATACCATTGATCTACATGTCTCTTCTTATGCCTTTACCACACTGTCTTGATTACTGCAGCTTTGTACTAAGTTTTAAAATTGGGAAGTTGGTGGGTGCCTGGGTGGCTCAGTCAGTTAAGTGTCCAACTTCTGCTCAGGTCATGATCTCATAGTTCGTGAATTCTAGCCCACTTTGGGTTCTGTACTGACAGCTCAGAGCCTGGAGCCTGCTTCAGATTCTGTGTCTCCCTCTCTCTCATTCTCTGTCCCTCACCCACTCACGCTCTATCTCTCTCTCAAAAATAAATAAACATTAAAAAACTTTTTAAATTGGGACATTGGAGTGTTCTAACTTTTTCTTTTTCAAGGTTGTTTTGGCTATTCTTACTCCCTTGTACTTTCATGTGAGTTTTAGGATAAGTTTGTGGATTTCTGAAGAAAAAAAAAGCTGAAATTTTAATGTAATTTCAGAGATTTTGCAAAGCCCAATGCATATCTCATTCCCCAGATTCTTTTTTTTTTTAAGTTTATTTATTTATTTATTTATTTTTGAGAGAGAGCGAGAGAGAGCACACAAACAGGGCAGGGGCAAAGAGAGACGGAGAGAGAGAATCCCAAGCAGGCTCCATGCTGTGAGCACAGAGCCCAATATGGGGCTCAATCCCACAACGGTGAGTTGGACGCTCAACCAACCAAGCCACCCAGGTGCTTCCCCAGATTCTTTCATTAAGCTTTTTTGTTTTGTCTATTGTTTGGTCCAACTAGTTTCTACCATCTCAGGGAGTCAGGAAGTTAAACAATTGCTGGTAATAGTTTTAGACAAACACCTCTAGGGAAGAGGTTTCTTGCACTGGGCAAGCACTCAACCAGGTCAAATGAAGATAGCATTGAACATGGAGTCTTCCAAGGATGCACAAGATAGGTCAGATCATGAAAAGTGATGGGAAATAAAACTTTGAAGGAGGTACAGTACTGTTCTGCTCAGTCTATTAGCCACCAGGCTACTGTTTTTCACCCCAAAAGCAGACTGTTAGTTTTCAAGTATACTGAAGATGTGGAGAATGGTAGATTGGATTAAATCAATTAAAATATCACAAAGTTTTATGTTCTTACTGAGATTCAGCTGTTTTCCTTGAACAAACACTTCCCACATAACTTCAAGCCTCTGGTAAATTTCCAGAGTTCTGAAAACGTTGATTTTTGACCACTTTTGCCAGTTTTCTCATTGTTTTTATGAAGGAGGGAATTTCTGAATGGCCTTGCCTTGCCATTTTCACTGATGTAACCCAAATATGTTAATTTAGTTTTTCTTTCTTATCCCTCTCTATTTATTAATTTTGCCAGAATTCTGTCTTATTGTTACTATTTTTTAAAACAAAATGTAGGCTTAATTTTTCGTTTCCTTTTTTTTTCAATTCATCAACTTTAACCTTATTCATTATTTTTAAGAAAGTCTAGTAAAATTTCCTTTTTTACTTCTTGAAATGAATGTTTAGTTCATTTATTTCTAGTCTTCTTTGTTTCAGAGTAAATAACATTAAAAATTATGAATTATCCTCTGAGCATTACCTTAGCATCTCATAAGTTTGATACAGTGTTATCATAATTATTTTCCAGCCTATAGTTGCAATCTTATTTTGTTTTCAACTTAAGCTTTATTTATGAGGGCATTTTTAATTTTCCAAGTGATGTTTATTTATTATTTTGCAATCCATTTCTTATTTTATTGCATTTCAGTATGTGAACATATCAATGAAATCCTCCTTCTATTGGATTAATTTTTTTCTTGGTAACCTATGAGATCATCAATTTAAAAGCTGTTCTGAGAATAATATATGCATAGAATATTCTATTCATTTTTCTCTCATCTATCATAATTAAATATATTATTCACTTCCTCTATTTCCTTCTTGGATCTATCAAAGGCTGAGAATTGTTTCTTTTAAGTCAATTTTATTGATTTAAACAAAACCTAATTGTGTATAAAATAAAAACATACATTAAAATGTACTCATTTTAAGTGTGCATTTTGTTTAGTGTGACCCATGCTCCAGTCAAGATAGAGAACATCTCCATCATTCCAAAAAGTTCCCTTGTGGCCTTCGCAATCCAACCTCTTCCCTCTCCCCTCAATGTTGATCCAAAACAGCAACTCTTCTGTTTCCTGTTACCAGGAATTGGGTTTGCCTCTTTAGAATTTCATATAAAGGGACTAATAGATATTATACTCTTTTGTGTCTGATTTCTTGGTTTGCTTAATAGTTTGAGATTCATCCAAGTAGTTGCTAGTGTCTCTAGTTCATTCCTCTTTGTTACTGAGTTGTGCTTCATTGTATGGATATACCACAATTTGTTTATCCACTCACCAGTTAGTGGGCATTAGGATTTTTTCCAGTTTGGGCTACAACGATTAAAGCTGCTATAAATATTTGTGTACAAGTCTTCATGTGACCTATAGTTTCATTTCTCTGGGTTGTATTCTAAGTGTACATGTAACTTTATAAGAAACTACTAAACTTTTTTTCTGTGGTGGCCATGCAATTTACATTCTCATCAGCAACATAGGAGTTTCAGTGGTTCCACATTCTCACTGATATCAGTGTTTTAAATTCTGGCCACTAGAATACTACTCGGCAATGAGAAAGAATGAAATCATGCCATTTGCAGCAACGTGGATGGAACTGGAAGGTATTATGCTAAGCGAAATAAGTCAGTCAGAGAGAGACAGATATCATATGTTTTCACTCATATGTGGAACTTTAGAAACTTAACAGAAGACTGTGGGGAATGCAAGGGGAAAAAATAGTTACAAACAGAGAGGGAGAGAAGCAAATCATAAGAGACTTTTAGCTGCAGAGAACAAACTGAGGGTTGTTGGGGGTTGGGGAAGAGGGGAAAATGGGAGATGGGCATTGAGGAGGGCATTTGTTGAGATGAGCACTGGGTGTTGTATGTAAGTGATGAACCATGGGAATCTACCCCCAAAACCAAGAGCTCACTGTACACACTGTATGTTAAGCAATTTGACAATAAATTATATTAAAATAAATAAATAGATAAATAATAAATCCAAAAAACAAGAGAAAAAAAAGACATGATTCACAATAGTAACAAAATCTATAACATAACCAGGAAATAAGCTAATAAAGAAGGCACATTCTTCTAAAGGCAAAAAAAAAGAAAAAGAAAAAATTTGGCCATTAAAGTGAATGTGTAATGATATCTCATTGAGGTTTTGATTTCCATTTCCCAGATGATTGATGATACTTGCGTATTGTCACTTTATATCATCTTTTGTGAAATTATCTGTTTCAATTTTTGCCAATTTTAAAAGTTGGGTTGTTTTCCTTCTTATACTTGAGCTGTTAGAATTCTTTATATATTCTTTTTTCTTTTTTTTTTAAGTAGGCTTCACATTCAACATGGGACTTGAAATCATGGCCCTGAGATTAAGAGTCACATTCTCCACTGATTGAGCCAGCTAGGCACTCCACTTTATATATTCTTGATACAAGTTTCTTGTCTGATTTAGGTCTTGATTACTGTGTATCTTAAAATTCAATAGATTGATTCCTTCCACCTCCTTTTTTTCAAAATTGTTTCAGCTATTGTAGTTTTTTTGCCTCTTCATATAATTTTTAAAAACTCTTGTATATATCTACAAAAAAATCTTGTTGAGATTTTGATAGAAATTGCATTAAACCTGCTTATCAATTTTGGGGACAATTGATATTTTACTATGTAGACTCTTCCAAAACATGAGCATAATAGGTCTCTCTATTTATTTAGAACGTCTTTGATTTCTTTCATTAGCATTTTATAGTTTCCAGGATACAAGTCTTGTACATGTTTTTTAGATTTACACCTAAGTTTTTTATTTTATTTTGAGCAATTGTAAGTGGTATTGCATTTACAATTTTTGTGCCATGTTTATTGTTATATATTTAGAAATGCAACTGATTAACAATTTTTTTTTTATCTTAGAACCTGTGACCTTGCTGAACTCACTTATTAGTTATAGGATGTTTTTGTAGATTCCTTGGGATTTTCTACATAAACAATTATGTCATCTGTAATGAGGGACAGCTTTATTTCTTTCTTTCTGAGTGATATCCTTTGTATTTTTTCTTGTCTTATTGCACTGGCTGGGCCTTCCAGCACTAAGCTGAATAAGAGTGACATAGGAGACATCCTTCTCTTTTCCCCAGACTTAGGCAAAAAGCATTCATTCTTTTACCATCAAGTATAATGTTAGCAGCAGATTTTTTGTATATGTGCTATATCAACCTGAGGAAGTTCCTTGTATTCCTATTTTTCTTAAAGTTTTAATCATGGATTGGTGTTGGATTTTGTCAAATACTTTTTCTGCATCACTTGATATGATCATGTGATTTTTTTCTTTAGCCCGTAAATATGGTAGATCACATTGATTGACTTTTATTTATTTTTTATTTTTTAATGTTTATTTATTTTGGGGGGGGGGGAGAGAGAGAGAGAGGGAGAGAATGAGTGGGGGAGGGGCAAAGAGAGGGAGACACAGAATCCGAAGCAGGCTCCAGGCTCAGAGCTGTCAGCACAGAGCCTGACATGGGGCTTGAACCCAGGAACTGTGACATCATGACCTGTGCTTAAGTCAGAGACTTAACTGACTAAGCCACCCAGGTGCCCCTTGATTGACTTTTAAATATTGCATCACCCTTTTTTTTTTAATTTTAACCATGTTTATTTATTTTTTTAGTTTACACCCAAGTTAGTTAGCATATAGTGCAACAATGATTTCAGGAGTAGATTCCTTAATGCCCCTTACCCATTTAGCCCATCCCCCACTCCCGCAACCCCTCCAGTAAACCTCTGTTTGTTCTCCATTTTTAAGAGTCTGTTATATTTTGTCCCCCTCCCTGTTTTTATATTATTTTTGCTTCCCTTCCCTCATGTTCATCTGTTTTGTATCTTAAAGTCCTCATATGAGTGAAGTCATATGATATTTGTCTTTCTCTGACTAATTTCGCTTAGCATGATACCCTCTAGTTCCATCCACATAGTTGCAAATGGCAAGATTTCATTCTTTTTGATTGCCGAATAATACTCCACTGTACATATATACCACACCTTTATCCATTCATCCATCAATGGACATTTGGTGCATCAGTCTTCATCTTAAAAACAAACTCCTCCTGATCATGGTGAATAATTCTTTTAACACATTGCTAAATTCTATTTGTTTTTTTTTTTAATTTTTTTTAACGTTTATTTATTTTTGAGACAGAGAGAGACAGAACATGAACGGGAGAGGGTCAGAGAGAGAGGGAGACACAGAATCTGAAACAGGCTCCATGCTCTGAGCTGTCAGCACAGAGCCCGACACGGGGCTCAAACTCACGGACCACGAGATCATGACCTGAGCCGAAGTCAGACGCCCAACCGACTGAGCCACCCAGGTGCCGCAATTCTATTTGTTAATATATGTTAAGGGATTTTATAATTCTGTATGATGACTGATAATCAGTCTTTAGTTTTCTTTCTTTTTTTATTTTATTTTTTGTACTTCTTTGTCTGGTTTTGGTAGAAGAGTAAAACTATCTTCATAAAATGCATTTGAAGTGTCCCTTTCTTTTCTCTTTTTGAGATGAGATTGTACTAAATTTGTGTGAAATCTTTATATGTTTGGGAGAATTTTCCAGTGAAGCTCTCTGGGCCCAATAATTTCTTTGGGATGAATTTTTAAGTTTCAAATTAAATTTCTTATGTTATAGGCATTTTCAAATAATCTATTTAATATTGGGTTGTGGTAGGTTGTGTTTTTCAAGGAATTTAGTCCATTTCATCTATATTTTCAAATTTATGTGTGTAGAGTTGTTTTAATATTCCCCTAAAACTTTTGATGTCTGCAGTCTGTAGTGATTCTTCTTGTTTTATTGCTGATATTGGTAAAGATGCTCTCTCTCTCTCTCTCTCTCTCTCTCTCTCTCTCTCTTGCTAATATAGCTAGATATTTCTCAACCAAATTGATCTTTTCAAAGAAGGAGACCTTTGCTTCATTTATTATCTCTATTGTTTTTCAATTTAAAATTTCATTGATTTCTGTCCTTATACTTATCTCCTTGCTCCTTGCTTTGAGTTTATTTCTCTCTTTTTCTAGATTCTTGATGTGGGAGCTTATATTATTAATTTAGGACCTTTCCTCTTTTCTGTATGCATTTACTGTTATACATTTTCCTCTTAGCCCTTCTCTAGTTGTGTCTTTCAAATTCTGATATGTTGTATTTTCACTTTCATTCACTTCAATTGTATTTTTTAAAAATTTTTCCTTGAGATTTTCTCTCTGATTCATGGATTATTCAGAAGTCATTTAGTGTTGTTTAGTTTCCAAGATTTTGGAGATTTTCCTATTACCTCTCTGTTATAGACTTCTAGTTTGATTCCAAGTGCTTGAAGACCACACTATTATTCCAATTCTTTTAAATTTGTTGATATTTCGGGGCACCTGGGTGGCGCAGTCGGTTAAGCGTCCGACTTCAGCCAGGTCACGATCTCGCGGTCCATGAGTTCGAGCCCCGCATCAGGCTCTGGGCTGATGGCTCAGAGCCTGGAGCCTGTTTCCGATTCTGTGTCTCCCTCTCTCTCTGCCCCTCCCCCGTTCATGCTCTGTCTCTCTCTGTCCCAAAAATAAATAAACGTTGAAAAAAAAAATTAAATTTGTTGATATTTCTTTTATGGCCCAAAATGTGGTCTATCTTGGCATATTTCCTGTAGGCACTTGAAGAGAATGTATGTTCTTTTCTTTTTGGATAGAATTTTCTATAAATGTTGATTAAATACTTTTGGTTGGTGGTGGTGTTGAGTTCTTCTACATATTTGTGATTTTCTGTCCAGCTGTTCTACCAATTGTTAAGAGAGGAGTGTGGAAGTCTCCAAGCAGAATTGTGGGTTTTTCTTTTCTTTTTTCCCAAAGATAACCTTTTTTTTAAGTTTATTTCTTTATTTTGAGAGAGAGAAAAAGTGGGGTGGGGTAGAGAGAGAGGGAGAGAGAATCCCAAGCAGGTTCCACACTGTCAATGCAAAGCCTGATGTGGGGCTCAAACTCATGAACTGTGAGACCATGACCTGAGCCAAAACCGAGAGTCAGAGGCTTAATCAACTGAGCCACCCAGGCACTCTAATTGTGAGATTTTTCTTATTTCATCTTTAAGTTCTACCAGTTTTTGCTTCACATTTTGCAGCTTTTTTTTTTTTTTTCTTTTTGTAAGTAGTGTCCATGCCCAGTGGGGAGCCGAACACAGGGCTGGAACTCACAACTCTGAGATCAAGTCCTGAGCTGAGATCAAGAGTTAGACACAACCAACTGAGCCACCTAGGCACCCACATTTTTCAGCTTTATATTTTAGTGCATACAGATTAAGGATTGCTGTATTGTCTTTGTGGATTAATTTTTTATCATAATATAATGTCTCTCTCTGTCTCTAATAACTTTCATTCCTCTGAAGTCTACTTTATTTGATATTAATATAGCCATTTCTGGTCTATTTTGATTAATGTTTGCATGATATATCTTTTCATATATTTTTACTTTCAACTTGTCTATATCACTGTATTTAAAATGGGTTTCTTGTAGTTTGGTCATGTCTTTTAATCAATTTTGTCAATATCTGTCCCTTAATTGATATATTTAGACCATTTACATGTAATGGAATTATGGATATATTAGGGCTTAAGTTTCCCATTTTACTTTTTTGCTTGCTGTTTGTTCTGTTTTTCATATCTCTGTTTTGTATTTCCTATCATCTATGGGTTACTTGAACATTTTTGGAATTCCATCTTGACTTATCTTTCGTATTGTCTGTAGTGTATATCTTTGTATAGATTTTTAGTGGCTGCTCTAAGCATTACTTAGCTATCTAAAGGTATTTTGTATATATAACTTATCACAGTGTACTGGTATTCTCATTTTACCAGTTCAAAATCTTACTTGCCTTTATGTCCCTTTATTCTCCCCTCTTTATGTATCAATGTCAGATATATTTCCTCTACAGAAAATTCAAAGCATTTCACACAGTGCTATAATTTTTCTTCAACCATCAAATACAATTTAGAAGATTCAACAGAAGGAGCGTCTCTTGTATTTACCCATAGTTTTGCCTATTATGTTCTTTATTCCTTCCAGATGTTCCAAGATTTCTTTTTTTATTGTTTCCTTTCTGTTTAGAAAAATTTCTTTAGTCTTTCTTTTGTGTAGGTTTTCTGGCAGCACATTTTCTTAGTTTTCCTTCATCTGAGAATGTCTTGATTTATTCTTCATTCCTGAAGGATATTTTCTCTGGATACAGGATTCTAAGTTGATATTTCTTTTCTTTGAACAGTTGAAAAATATTGTGTCACTTCCCTCTGGCCTCTATGGTTTCCAATAATAACTCCTTTGTCACCCTAATTGTATTGCCCCTAGATAGGTGTTATTTCTCTTTTACTGCTTTCAAGTTGTTTTTTGTTTGTTTGTTTTGTCTTTAGTTTTCAGAAAGCTGACTATGAAACTCTTGGTGTTTTGTTTAGGGTTCATTAAAGCTTTTTGAATCTGAAAGTTTATTATCTTTTGCCAAACTGTCCAGCTATTTTTTTTAGTACTTTTTCATCTCTGACCTCTTTCTCTTCCCCTTCTGTCACTTTGATGACAAAAATATTATATTTTTTTGTTAAAGCCTCACAGGTTCCTTAGGCTTTGTTCGTTTTTTTTTTTTTCCAGTATATTTTTTCTCTGTTATTCAGGTTGGATAATTTCAATTGATGTGACTTCCAATTTACTGATTTCTTTCCCATATCCTCTCCATTCCACCTTTGAGCCCACCCATTGAGTCCTTTATTTTGGTTATTGTATTTTTCAGTTCAAATGTTTCATTTGGTCTTCTTTATATCTTCTATTTCTTTTTTTTTTTTTTTTTAATATTTATTTACTTCTGAGAGAGACAGAGCATGAGTAGATGAGGGGCAGAGAAAGGAGACACAGAATCTGAAGCAGGTTCCAGGCCCTGAGCTATCAGCATAGAGCCTGAGGCAGGGCTCAAACTCATGATTCGTGAGATCATGACCTGAACCAAAGTTGGACGCTTAACCAACTGAGTCATCCAGGTGCCCCTATATCTTCCATTTCTTTCTGAGACTCTGTTTCTTGGAAATCCCCAGTTTTTCATTTGTTTCAAACATGTTTGTAATTGCTCATTGGAGCATTTTTCTTTTGACTGCTTTAAAATTTTTGTCAGAGAGTTCTAGCATCTTTGGCATCTCAGTGTAGGGATATACTGATTGTGATTTTTCTTTCAGTTGGAGAGTTTCCTGGCTCCTGGCATGATGAGTGATTTTTATTAAAAGCTGGACATTTTAGGCATATTGAGACTTTTATTTTACCTAAACTTTATGTTTTACCTGATTTACTCTGATACTGCCTTGATATTAACAGGTAATAGTAGTAATCCAAATTTCCTACTCACCCTATTTTGACACCCAAGGTGGGGCACTTTTCATTACTGTTGGGCTACAAGGAATTCCACATTCCCACTAGGCCTCCACTAATACCTTCCTGGCTGGAAGAGTTAGGAATGCCTTCTTCCTGCTCCCCACATGACCTCTGTTGGCACTACAGGAAGGGATGGCCCTGTTATTGCTGAGTAGTGGCAAAAGTCCTTGCTTCCCACTCAGCTTCCTCTGACACTATCCTACTATGAGAGGGCACCTCATTACCTCCAGGTAGGGGTGGGAGTCCAGGCTTCCTATCCACTGATGCAATGGAGGGGTGCCTCTTTACCACCTGACAGGGATAAAAAATCCCTCTGAGCCTTTTCTGACACCACCCTGGTGGAAGTATTGAGGTTCCTCATGACAGCTTGACAAGGATGGAAGTCTAAGCTCTCCACTTGTCCTTCCTTAGACTGTGTTACAGTGAGGCTTCAGATTTTTCTTTGATGTTGGGATGTAGTCAAGTAGTAATTTTCTAAAAGTTTTCTATCAGCCTAGGCTGCCCTTTTCCTGGTCCTTTGGCTAGAGGAAGAAAGTTTTTGTCGTGGCCTTTTTTTGTCTGCTTCCATTCATGTTTCCACATTGCCACCTACTCCAGCACCCAGTCTGGTGTAGATGTGGCAAAAAGAAAACTGAGGGAACTCACTGTTCTCTTGTTCTTTGAATCTGAGATCTCTTGCCACTCTAGAGCCTTTCAGAGTCTTCTGACTAAAGAAAACAGAACTAATTTTCTGATTTAATGATTTAAGATAATCTCAAAATAATACAAAATGATTTCTTATGGAATTTGACAACATGCATTTAAAAATAATTTTGAGGGGTGCCTGGGTGGTTCAGTTGGTTAAGTGTCTAACTTTGGCTCAGATCATGATCTCATGATTGGGTTTGTGAGCTCAAGCCCCACGTTGGGCTCTGTGCTGTCAGCACAGTGCCTACTTTGGATCCTCTGTCTCCCTCTCTCTCTGCCTCTCTCTCTCTTTTAAAAATAAATAAACATTAAAAACATCAAAAATTAGGGGCATCTGGGTGGCTCAGTCATTTAAGCGTCCAACTTCAGCTCAGGTCATGGTCTCGTGGTTCATGGGTTTAAGCCCTGCATCGGGCTCTGTGTTGACAGCCCGGAGCCTGGAGCCTGCTTCAGATTCTGTGTCTCCCTCTCTCTCTGCCCCTCCCCTGCTCATGCTCTGTCTTTCTCTCTCTCAAAAGTAACTAAATATTTTAAAGTTTTTTAATTAAAAATTAAACATGATTATAATAATTTTGAACACTACAGGCAAAATAATAAAGGATATTCTATTTTTTTTTTTAATTTTTTTTTCAACGTTTATTTATTTTTGGGACAGAGAATGAACCGGGGAGGGGCAGAGAGAGAGGGAGATACAGAATCGGAAACAGGCTCCAGGCTCTGAGCCATCAGCCCAGAGCCCGACACGGGGCTCGAACTCACGGACCGTGAGATCGTGACCTGGCTGAAGTCGGACGCTTAACCAACTGCGCCACCCAGGTGCCCCAAGGATATTCTTTTTAAAAATATTTTCACCAGGAAAGTAGAATTTGTATTTATTTATTTATTTTTAATTAAAAAAATTTTTTTTAATTTATTTTTGAGAGAGAGAGAGTGCATGAGTGGGGGAAGAACAGAGAGAAAGAGGGACAGAAGATGTGAAGTGGGATCTGCGCTGAAAGCAGCAAGTCAGATGCCCAGGTGCCCCACAAAACAGGGCAATAATAATAGATGACGTTTAAACAAGTCATTAAAGGACAATAACTAAAAAAATAGGGGTACTAGAGGAAATACGATCTAGAACTTGATGAAACCAAAGGTCCAAAAACATGATGGCATAAAAGAATTTAATATATGAAAAGGATATCACAAAATAGGAAAAGGAAACACCATGGAATAAAGGGTTTGGGCAGGAGACAAGCAGAGAAACTAAACCTAAAAAATAAATTCCAGATTTAGAAGATTTAATTGATTTAAATTGATTTAAGACATTAGAGGACCCAGTGAAATACACAATGGTGTATTTATCATATATATAGTTTATAGATATAGATATAATGTCTAGGGTTTTTAGTTACATTTAATGGAAGAAATAAGGAAAACTACATCTATTCCATCTTCCCCACCTTCTACTTACTCTTTGTGTTTCCTTCTTGATAGTTTCTATTGTCACGTCTTCAACTCCATTAATCTTTTCCTATACAATGTCAAATCTGCTGTTAACCCCAACCACTGTAGTATGTTTCATCCCAGATATTGTAATTATCATCTCTAAGAAGGTCTATTTGGGTCATTTTTTATATCTACTGTGTCTGCACTTAACTTGCTCTACCTTTTCTAGCTTCTTGAACATATGAAATACAGCTATAGTACTGTTTTAATGTTCTTGTACATACATGTATATCATTTCTGGGTCAGTTTCAATTGATTGATTTTTCTCTTCTTTAATTGCTTATATTTTTCTGTTTCTTTACATTATTGGTAATATTTTAAAGTTTTATTTTATTTTATTTTTAATGTTTTTATTTATTTTTTAGACAGAGAGAGACAAAGCATGAGCAGGGGAGGGGCAGAGAGAGAGGGAGACACAGAATCTGAAGCAGGCTCCAGGCTCTTAACTGTCAGCACAGAGCCCGACGTGGGGCTCAAACTCACAGACTGAGGTCATGACCTGAGCTGAAGTCAGATGCTTAACCGCCACCCAGGTGCCCCTTATTATTTTTAAGTAATCTCTGCACCCAATGTGGGGTTTGAACTCACGACTCCAAGATCAAGAGTTACAGGCTCTTCCGACTGAGTCAGCCAGGTGCCCTCATGATTGGTGATTTTTTTTTTTTTTTTTTTTTGACCTCAGACTTGCCTGAACTCAATTGCCTCATGTATTCTGTTCACTTTTCTAGATATTTATGGAAGGAGGGCTGGTCTGATTCCAGTTACTCCATCATGGTCAGAAATGAAAGTGTCGGTAGTGTTTGTAAAGCCTCTCATTGTGAATATTCGCTTTGTCTACTGTAATGTCATGTTATTTTTAGAGCCTAAAGTTCACGATATCATAAATGAGAATTTTACCTTTATCAAAGCAATTTAGCCCTATCTTATTTAAAATTTTGGTTTGAATTTAACCATTTATATTAATATTGTCCCTGTAGTTCTTTTGCAGACCAACAGTTGCCTTATATCTTTTTCCTCATTCTTTTATTTGAAACATTATCATTCTGAGTTTGCTTTTAGACTCAATATGATCTTAGTCTTTTGATAGAGAAGTTGGGTCTGTCGATCTATTTATTGTGATGACTAATATATTCTTAATTCTGTCATGGGTTTTTTATGGTGTTTCTTATTTTCTTCCCCAATCTTTGCTTATAGTGTTCACATTTTTCACTTTCTCAGTTTCTACTCCTTCAGGAGTCTTGTGTATTTTCTCATTTTTTTAAAATTTTTTTATTGGGTATTCTCTTCTTTTTATTTTGGCTGATCCTATTTTTAAAATTCAAATTCTATTCGTCTTCGATTCCTTTCTTGTTTGTTTGCCATTTGGAAATTTCCCCAGGATGTGTCTAGATGTATACCCTTAATTAATTTTACCTGCTCCTGGTGGGTGCTTTTTTCTCAAACCTTTATCACCACTTAGAGATTTGCTCTGATGTTTTTTTCTCATCTTCCTTCATTTCGCTATGCTTCTCTCAGAAATCTAGGAGATTTTCTTTTTTTAACAGACAATTTAAATTATTAATTCCGTTTTCTTCAATGTTTAATATGCTCTTCACTGCCCCTACTACATTTAAAAATTCTGTAATCATGGTTTTCATCTTAAAGTAAAATTGTCTTATCTCAGATGATTATCTTTTCATAAATAGAATATATTCTACTCTCATGGAAAATATAAATTTTATTTAAAAAATTTCCCCTTCTGTTCCTTGGAGCAAGTTTGTTTCATAGGGAAACATTTGTTCAGCTTATATATCTGATTTAATTCTGGGTGAAAGTAACGATTTGATGCTTGCCCTTGTTTTACTTACCCTTCGGAGGCAGGTCTGGGTTTGCAGAGAAAGTATGTCAGAGGAGCAGTATGTCTGAGATCTTTTGATCTCAGACAAGGAGAAAGAAAAATTTTATGTTCCTTAAGGTTTGGTTGGCTAGTCAGGGCATTCAATTCACCACACGGTGTAGGTTGTAACTGTTTGTAAGACAAATAGCTTCCCTACTAAATGAAGCTCATTTCTCTGTGGAGCATGTCCTTTCCTCCTCTCTGAGTGTGGGCACGGGCAGACACAGTAGCCCAAGTCATTCTTGGGATTGAGATTAACTCTCCTCTCACTGCCTCTTGGCTCACTCTCAACGCCAGTCCCTAATTCCATGCATCTGGGTGAAGTCTTAGGTCCAGATGCCAGTGAGGATTGGAAAAGGTCTCTACTAAAGAGCCCTACAGATCAGGGACATAAAGTGTTCACTTAAGCATATTTTGCTTTTACCATTTGAGTTAGTGGGGGATACAGGCTTCTTCTCTAACCAGTCTGACTATCCCTCTTGACTTAGTGCACCACCTTTTAGTGTGGCCTATGAGAAAGATGGAGGAAAGGCTGCAGCCAAGCGCCCCGAGTGTGGGCCTGCAGCAATTCCAAACATCTTTTGACTTGCCCCTCTTGATCACCATGTGGTCCTCCATAACAATGGTTTGCTCAGTTTTAGGGTTTTCAAGCTTGTTTGTCTTTGCTTCTTAGGTGGGTATTTTTTTTTTTTTTTGTCCCATCCATCTATCCATCATCCATCCATCCATCCATCCATCCATCCAACCATCTGGGTTTTTTTGAGCAGTTATGATGTGCCAAATATGTTCTGGATGCTTACTTAAGATTCAGAGGTGGAAGAAGACAGATATGGAGTTTGCAATCTGGAGAAGGGTTGCATTATATGATGTGGATACTTTTATCTCCCTCAACCTGAGCTCATGTACATCACATTACTTTAAAATATCTTTGTATCTAGTGCTGACACAGATGTTTTGAATGCTTTATGAATTTGACAGGATTTGGGGAGGCAGAATCTCAAACCATGATTATGAAGTAAAAGAATCACACAGTTGAAGGAAAGAAGAAAAAGGCGGAAAAGAGAAAGGAGGATAAGGAACCAAAAGTTCATCATAGAAGTTCCTAGGACCCTACTTTCCCAGGTAGCTCATGTGTACAACTAGACAATGTTGGAGGTCCTGGATTTGCATGGCAGCCCCATTCGTCTCTATAATCCCTCCCTTTCTCATATTCTACTGTAGTATGATGCCCTCTCCATAGTTAGCATAAATAAAACTTTTCATGTATAACATTAAGGGCAATTAAAAAAATAAATGTATCATCCACCATCATTTTTGTAATAAAAGCTATACAACTTTATTTTACTTCTTAATTCAACATATCATAATCCTTTTTAGATTTTCATCACTTTTATTTTAATGGCCATATATCATTCCATTGTGTTGCCTCCCAAATTGTTTAGCTGTCCTCTGTCCTTTCTTTAACTATTCAGAGTTCTACTTTTGCACTCCCACAATTCATAAATGGTGCGATGAAAGTCTTTGAGGAGATTTATTCCTGAAATTTATTTCATGAATTCCCAGAAAAAGGACAATTAGGTCAAAAAGTATTGATGTTGTGGGGCTCTTGTTAGATATTTTAAATTACTTTTCAAAAGGGACCAGCAATGTGGCAATTTTCCTGAAACCTCATCAACATTAGTTTGCTTTTAAAAATCAGTTCGTACCAATCTGATAATTTAGTAGACAAAAATTGGAGCATATTTTATGCCTATTGATCATTTGTCCTTGAGTTTACTATTTCCATCTCCCTTTAAGTGAATTGTTTGGTCCTGTCATCTGCTCATTTATTTGGCTTAGGGGTGTTCTTTCATATTTTAATGTACTCTATTCTGTCCAGATGAGGTAGTCTTTTTAAAAAAAGTTTATTTATTTTGAAAGATAGGAAGTGTGTGTGTCCATGTGAGCAAGCAGGGGAAGGGCAGAGGGAGAGAGAGAGGGGGGGGGGGGAGAGAATCCCAAGCAGGCTCTGCGCTATCCATGGAAACTCACAAAACTGCGAGATCACGACCTGAGTTGGTTGTTTAATGGACTGAGCCACCCAGGTGCCCCTAGATGAGGTATTCTTAATCTTGGGGCTATAGGGAGTCTTAGGAAGTTCACCAGCCTTGTACAAGCATACCTACCATTTGTGTGTGTGCATATCTGTGTGTGTGTAGGTCTGCAGGCGTCAGTGTGAATGTGTGTATTCCTGTGTCTTTGTATGTATGTGTATGTACACATGTCTGTATATATACGTGAAAGGGTCCTAACTTTCCTTAGATTCTCAAAAACATCAAATTTTTAATAATGGTTCAGAGCTCATTTGGTTGTAATCTTTTCCCTAGTGTATTCCTTTTCTTTTTCTTTTAGTTTGTGTTTGCATACATTTAGCATTGCGATACAGCTTACTTTATCAATTTTTCCTCTTTGAATCCTATTTCTTCTATCCTTGGCCTATCATTATTATTTCTTAGATAGGATAAATACACCATTGTGTATTTCACAGGGTCTTCTTTATTTCTTAGTCGATCCCTTCTAAATCTGGAATTTACTTCTAAGTATACGCCTAAACTAAGTTCTCTGCTTGTCTACTGTCCAACCCTTTTATTCCATGGTGTTTCCTTTCCCTATCATTTTGGGACATCCTTTTTACACGTTAAATTCTCCTTTTGTCATTGTCTGCTTTTGGACCTTTCGTTTCATCAAGTTCTAGATCTAATTTTGCTCTAGTGCATCTTTATTTTGGTTATTGTTCTTCAGTGACTTGTTTATTTATTTTTAAAGTTTATTTTATTTATCATCTGAGAGAGAGAGTGTGTGTGTGAACAGGGGAGGGACAGAGAGAGGGAGCGAGAGAGAGACAGAGAGAGAGAGAATCCTGAGCAGACTCCATGCTGTCAGTGCAGAGCCCAATGCAGGGCTTGATCCCATGACCCATGAGATCACGACCTGAGCCAAAATCAAGAGTTGGACGCTTAACCAACTGAGCCACCCAGGCGCCCCTTCAGTGACTTATTTAAATGTCATCTATCATCATTGCTCTTTTTTCAGAATATCCTTTGCCATTTTGCCTGTAGTTTTCAAAATTGTTTTTAAGTGCATGTTGTCAAATTCCATAAGAAATCCTTTTGCATCATCTTGATATTATCCTGAATCACTAAATCAGAAAATCAGAATATTTAGATTTTCTGTTTGAGAAACATGATGTTTTTCTATTACTCATATTCTCTACTGTGCTTTCCAGGAAATTTTTGAAGGTTTTTTTTTTTTTTATCCCATGATTATGGCTGTGTATGTAATTGGTTATATTTGATTATGCTTCATTTTTTTTAAAGTAGGGTTCACACCCAGCATGGAGCCCAGGGTAGAGCTTGAACTCATGACCCTGAGATCTAGACCTGTGCTGAGATTAAGAGTCAGATGCTTAACTGACTGAGCCACCCAGGCACCCCAGTTACATTTGATTATGAATTGGATCTCATTCTGTAATTTGTTTCCTATCTTGTTTATTTATGAAAGTTATTGATTTTTAAAATACTTATCATGTATCCATAGCGAGCCAGTTATTGAACTTTTGGATTACTGCTAATGGTAGTTTAGATGAGAACATCAGATTTTTAAAGGCTATAATTATATCATCTGCGAATGAAGCTTTCTATCTTTCTAATAACTACTCTCATGGTTTCTTTTTCATGTCTTATTACATCAGCCAGATTTATCAATATGATATTAAATAATAATGGTGATAGAGAGCTTATTTATTTTGTTCCCTTTTCTAATGGGAAAATCTGTAATGTTTTTCCATTAAAAAGGATGCTGGCTTGGTTTTAAATAGATCCTTATTATGTTAAGGAAGTGTCACTCTCTTCCTATTTTTAAAAATGTTTTGACATCTATTGAAATGCATTTTTTGGCAACCATTAGGATGAGCATATGGTTCGTATTATTTAATCTATTGATCTGATGTGTTGTATTAATAGATACCCTTGTGCTGAACTTTCTTTGCATTGCTGGAGAAACCCTTTGTGGTTATGGTGTTTTAGTCCCTTAATGTGCTGCTGAACGCTATTTGCTGGGCCTGTACTCTCAAATGATATTGGATCCTGTTTCCTTTAAAACAAATTTTGTATCAGGGCTTAAAATCAAGACTGCATTTGCCTTGCAAAATGAATTAGCAGGTTTTTTTTAACCCATTTTTCCTATGGTAAAGAATAATTTATGTAACATGGAAATGCACTCTCCTGTAAAATTTGGATAGATTTCTCTACAGACTTCAGCGTTGGTACAAATGTCCTGGGCAGGGGTGGGGAGGGTCATTCTTAAATAAAATGCACATTCTCTGAGTCTTCCTTGTTTGCTGACCTAACTTAACATTTCTTGTAGCAACTGGATTATTTTATATTTTTGTCACCTCCTGTCTAATTGATAACAAAATAAATTTGCTAAAGAATTACGTACCACGTCCCCCCTCACTATTATTAATCTTTTGGACCTGTCATTATAATCACTTCCTCATTTCTGATTTCATTTGGGCCTTTTTTCTTGATTGTATTTGCCAGAGGTTGGCCTTTTCTATTAACTCTCTCAAAGAATCAGCTTTTGGTTTTATTTACTGATTCCACTGTTTTTGTGTTTCCCAATTTGTTTATTATTCCTGCTATTATCTTTCTTTCCTGCTTACTGTTGTCCTTCAAGTTTGTGCGTATGGTGGGGGTGGGGCAAGGAAATCTGTTTTCCAAGATCTAAAGCAGTAAGCTTTGGTCTTTTTATTTATTTATTTTTTCAATCTAAAAAGCATTTAAAACAGAATTTATCCCTTGTACTAACTAGTTGCTTCTCATGATCTTAAAATGCCATGTTTTGGACCCAGTCTGTCGGTCCAGTGTATAATATGGTAGGGACTTGCGGTAGGCTGTGGTGTCACAACCAGCGTGGTATCTGACCGAAACAGGTACCCTTGTAGGGACTCTTTTATGCCTACCCTGTGTCCCCTTCATCATCTTGGGCTCCGTAGGTGCTGGCTCTTTGTGTTCATGTGTTTGTAAAAAGAGAAATCTTTCCTAAAAAGTCAGAGTGATGCAGTATGGGACACTTTGTTACTAATAAAAACAGCTTCCGGGGCACCTGGGCGGCTCAGTCGGTTGAGCATCTGACTTCAGCTCAGGTCATGATCTCCTTGTTTGTGGGTTCGAGCCCCACGTCGGGCTCTGTGTTCACAGCTCAGAGCCTGGAGCCTGCTTTGGATTCTGTGTCTCCTCCCTCTCTGCCCCTCCCCTGCTCACATTTTGTCTCTCTCAAAAAATAAATAAAACATTTAAAAAATTTAGGAGGTCCCTAAACTTGGATAAGCAAAAAAAAAAAAAAAAAAAAAAAAAAAAGTTTATTTTTCTTTACTTTCACTAATTTTATAACTGAAATATAGCATTTTCTTCCCCTCGGAAAGTAGGCAGCAAACCACAGTCACATCAGCAGTGCCAGGATATGCCACCAATAAAAATCACAGAAGTCTTTCTAGCACAATACAGTTGCTGCACACATCTTGAAATATCATTTAGAGCCATCATTATTTCAGAATCATGTTAGTTGTTAGACCCGTTGCTACAGCTGGTTATCTAATGCGCTAATAAGGCAACCTATCTATTACTATTTTCCATATTTGTTCTTTTAATATGTTGAAAACTGTATTTCAATATAATTGATTTTCTTTGCTATCTTACAAAATATTTTCATCAAAAATGCATATGCACTTAAATACACGCACACACACACATACACACACACACACTATTTCCTTTTAAAAACATTATTCTGGGGTGCCTGGGTGGCTCTGTCAGTTAAGCATCTGACTTAGGCTTGTGTCATGATCGAGCCCCGTGTCAGGCTTTGTGCTGACGGCTTGGAGCCTGGAGCCTGCTTCAGATTCTATGTCTTCCTCTCTCTCTGCCCCTACCCTACTCATTCTCTCTCTCCCTCTCCCTCTCTCTCTCTAAATAAACGTTTTAAAAAAATGTTTTAAACATTATTCTGACAAGGGATCTGTGGGCTCCCCCAGACTGTCAAAGACGTCAATGCCTCAAAAAAAATGGTCAAGGGGGCACCTGAGTGGCTCTGTCAGTTGAGCATAGGACTCGATTTTGACTCAGCTCATGATCCTGGGGTAGTGGGATCAGGCCCAAGTCAGACTCCATGCTAAGCATGGAGTCTGCTTGAGATTTTTCTCTCTCTGTCTCCTTCTGCCCCCTCCCCAACCCCCACACTGTCTGTCTCTTTTTCTCTCTTTCTAAAAAAAACAAAGACAAAAAAACAAAAACGGTCAGGTACTCTGCTCTGATGCATGGTTGGAACAGGGCCTTCCTGGACCTCGGTGGGCTTTCAGAAGGGATTTAGAGAACTTTGTCAATTCTTTGAAGACATATACTACCCACAAGGGGAGGGGAGTTCTTCCAAAATGTGATTTAAAAATATTGCCACTTTTATTCTTTCTTTCAAAATGCAGTGTCTGCTATGTGCGTGGCAGAGCTCGAGTCCCGTCCCTGCTAGTGTGAACAGGATAGTAGGGATTCCCAGGGAGTCACCTGCGCCCGCCCCTGGCCCTGGCCTTCCCAGATTTCTAATAATCATGGCAGTGACTTTTATTTCAACTTGGTCTCTTCTTCCAGTTTTACAGGCAGGCTGTGTCTCCTCGAGACACTTCTGTATCTTCTGTATCCCGAGTAGGGGTGGTGTGGAGGAGGCAGTGAGGAAGTGGATGCTCTGCGTCAGGAAACGGACCTTCTAAAAGGTTTGCTCCCTGTCCTCTGGTTTCATATGAAACCTTTACAAAACGCAATCACTTTACAAAACGCCATCTCACTTGACCAACCCTCTGAGGAATTAGTCCCACTTTACAGATGGGAGAACTGAGGCTCTGAGATATTAGGACTATTCAAGGCCACATTGCTCACTGATGAAGGTGTTGGGACTTAAACTCAGCTCCTCTGATTCCCAGTGAAGTGCTTTGCCTGCTTTGCTGCAATGCTTCCTGTAAATTTTAATTTTCTCTACTCGTACACGTAACGCAGTGATTGTGGGAATTTTTCTTCATTTTCAATATTACTCCATTCGTAGTTTAAATGGGACGCCCAAATATGCTTGAGGCTTTTCTAGGTAATGGAGACAACACCCACCAATCTTCTGCTTTAACCCAATATGTCTCTTCTGAGCTCCAGGGAAAATCTACAAATCTGGAAAATTCTCCCTTTGATCTATCTTCGTTCGCTCTCAATCCTTGTAGTGCCACTGAAACTTTTCTTCAATTGAAAGAAAAAAAAAGTGTCACACTTCATGCATTTGTTCAAAACGTTTTAATTGAACACCTACTATGTGCCAGGCCCTCCACCTGTAAAGACACGTCCATTGTAGAAAAGTGTAGAAAGAAGACAGCCCAGATGTCCACCAGAACTGGAATGGGTAGGTGAATTGTAATAGAGACACAAAATTTACTACTGCCTAGCATAAAAATGCACGAAGCATAGCCACATGCAAAACAAGGATACATTTTAAAGACATAATCTTGCTTTAAAGGAGAGAGACGCATACGCACGAAGTACAGACCGTAGAATTCCATTTTTATAAATTTCAAAAATAGTAAAAAAAAAAAAAAAGGCTCTTATTTTGGGATGTCTGCTCCGGGAGTAAAACCATGAAAAATAAAAATGGAGAGACGATTGGCAATCAGCTGCCTGTCCAGAAGCAGGGATGGTTTGTGGAGCAGGGCACTTGTGAGGTCCAAGGGGTGGCAACGAAAGTGTTCACTTTATAATTATTTCTTCCAACTACACATTTATGATTTATGCAGTCTTCTGTATGTGTGTGCCATTTCACCAAAAAAAAAAAAAAGGTTTAAAATTTCAGATAAGAAGAAGGGGGAAAGATAAAATAAAATAAAGGCCAACAACAACAACAACAACAAAGAGGAAAATCCACAAGATTCTACCCCTGACTGTGAACACTTTGAGTATATTCTTCCAGCCACTTTTTTCTGTGCATACATTGTTTTTCCTAGCAAAAAGGAGATCACACCGTAATAAAATTCTGATTTGTCATTTTGTTCCCTCATCAAAGATTGGTACGTGCCCTTCTCCCAGGGGCCCTCCCGCCAGCCTAGCACCTGGGCGGGCCCTGGATGGTGGGGCTGCCCATCATCAGGCAAGTGAAAGGGCCTGAGATGGACCTCCAAGTAGCTTAACTTACTGTCAAACAAGCACCTTTGAGATTCGGAGGAGAGCCTGAGCCCCCACCATGCAACTTACAAAGCAACAACCTTGGGCTGCTGTCCCATTTTACAGAGGGAGGGGTAGAGGATGGAGAGCGAAGCCACTTGCCAGAGGGCACGGAGCCAGCAGGTCAGTGGCAGGGCTGGCACCGCCTTCTCCCACCTTGCTGGCCGCCTCTTCCACGCCATTTACCCATCCGAATCCACAAGGTTCCCCTTCTTTCCGCCTAAATAAAATGACACACCCCCACACCCAGTCTTGCTTCTTGCAGGGCATCAGGTTGCCACCCCGGAGCCTGAGCGGGAGGCCAGCACTCCAGGGAGGGAGCGGGGATGGCTCCCAGCTCCGGGCTGCGCCTGCCAAGGCTCCCAGAGCGGCTGATTGCATCATCACTCACCCCTTGTCAGGTCTTATTGCTCCGACATCCCCTAAATGACAAAGTTGGATTCATTAAGTGTAAATTCAATCAAACTTGAGAGTGAGAGAGAAAATAAAAGTGACTCAGAAGAAGAGAAATGGAGGCACTGGTAAGCGGTTGTTACTTTTGTTTGGAGAAGGGGTCCACGGCCCTGTGCTCCAGGCAGCGGAGTCACGGAAGTGTCAGGGTGAGGCTGGTTCAAGTCTCACCTCCAGCATTTGCGAGCTGTGAGGCCTGCGGGGGCAGGCAAGTCACGTTCCCTCTGGGCCTCCACCTTCTCGTCTGTAGGTGGGGTACCATCGACATAAAATGGTGTCGTGCGTGCTATCAGCATATCACTTAATGGAAGGTATGGGTTTAGTAGACCTTTCATGCTGCTGGGGAGGCAGACTGCCACAAGTTCAAATCTACTTGGGTAGAGATGCCTGGGTGGTGTGGGGGTCAGCTTGCAGATGTGCAGGTGGCAAAGGGCAGGGGATACTGGACGGCAGAATATGGAATCGGAATCCCCCTCAGATGGGGTTCTCAGAACTGTGAGACTATGATGCAGAAGACAAAACGCCTTTTCCATCAGGCATTTTGGGTAGTAGACACACACACACACACACACACACACACACACACAGGGACATACACCAGGAACCACAGGATATCCACATGTGTGTCTGTGTATATAAAATTGGAACAATTAATAAAATGTTTAGCTGTACTATGGCAGATATTTGCTAGTATTTTAAAAAAAGTTTTCTTTTCCAATTAAACACCCACTAGATGGATGTCATGACCTACTAATGAGGGTGTTGGCCAAGGTCACATAGCAAGTTTGAGGTGAAACAGGCTAGAACCAGATCTCCTGGCCAGTATCCAGCTTAGGCTGGGTGAGTGCTCATCCCAGTGTGCATGGCCCAGGAAGCAGTGGGACGCGACAGACATGAAAGCTGGGACAGGGCTGGGAATCGCCCGGGCTGGGGCAATGCATTTCACGGCAGAGCACAGAGCATTTGTATCTGCTAGGAATCTAGGAATCGTATCTGCCAAGAATCTACTAAATAGGGCTGAGGGACAGAAGACATTCACAGACCACCTCGGCCTGGGGTATGATTCTGGTTCTAATACTGTCTTATGATGGGTCCTTGGAGCTGGCACTTCTGCTCTCTGGGGTTTGCTTTTCCTTTTCTGGATGTGTGCATGGGGTTGGGGGTGGGGGGGGGGAGTCCATATACTTGATGAGGAAGCGTTAATAGAAGTTCCTTCAGGCATCCCAAGGCTGCTTTGAAGCACTGCCACCTACTGGTCACTCCCTCTCATTACACCCCATCACTTCTTGAGGGCTCTACCTCGAAATGCTTGGTCCCTTCCAAAACCCACCCGTCACGAAAGTTCTCTGAATCCTCAGAGCAACTCTCTGAGAAAAGCTGATATCCTTGTATTTATCTTACATTTGAAGAATTTGGGGGTCAGAGAGGTTAAGTGACTCACTCAAGGACACACAGGATTTCCACACGGATGCGCTGATTCCCAGTTCAGTGCACCTTCAGCTCATACAGAGTAACAAACCCCAGCATGGTGGTTAGCTAAAGGCTAAAGGGAGGAGTAGAGGTGCAGGTTTCTGACTGATCAGAAGGGGGCAGGGGGAACAAGACAGCTTATTTGGGAAGTGCCAGGAAATACTGTCAGGTGCGGCACATTTCATCCTGGTTGGCCAGTCTTTCTTTGTGCTCTCCAAAAACCTAGACAGAGGCGTGATTCCAAAGCAGTGTCATCTAGCTTCATTCTGTTTGAGGTGTTTTGGGAATGTGACAATTTCAGGTTAATTTGGTCCATGCAGACAGGTGAACTTTCCAGCTTAGACCTTGGCAGAGTCTGATTTCATTTTTTTCACAATGTAATAAGCAAACAGAGGCGACGTGGTGTGATGGTTAAGGGGCGGGTCCTAGTGTCATAGTCCCGTGGGTCCAAATCCTGTCTCTGCCATTTCACTTGCCATGTGAACCTTGGTCAAATTACTCAGTTTCTTTATCTGTAAAATGGGGATACCAATAGTACTTTAGCTCACTGGCTGTTGTATGAACTACACGAGTTAATGTAGATAAAGCATTAGAGAGTAACTGGACTGTGGTAGGCACTTAATAAATATTAAATATTTTTATAAGAGTTGAGAGGATGAGTTTGAGTTACCCTGACTTGGATTAAAAACCCACTTTCTCACTCATTTTGCAACATTGTACAGCCCTCCCCTCTTTCTGGGTCTTCTCCACCTGGACCACCCTGCCGGGCCATTCTCTGACTCCCATGACTGCCGTGTGGTGACCACATCCCAGTCGAAGCCCACACTCAAGGTCAGCTTGGTGGTGGGTTCGCTGGTATGTAGGAGGGGTGGGCGGGCTGGGACACATCTGCTCCCTTGGCTAGAATTACGCTCTTCTATTTTTCCCCCGTGGAACTATTTTATGCAGCAAGGTCAAGTGAGCAGGACTACAAATCAATTTAAACAAAAGCGCTGAGGCAGGTACCCTTGAACTCCAGTGACTTAAAATAGCCTCGTCGTCATCCTTAGCCAAACACCCCGTACCTGAGTTCACTTAGCCTGTCATCGCCAACTAATAAACCATCCCCCTCATGGAAACCAACCGGAATGAAACCTCTGAATCAAAGTGGATGTGAGGCCTGCTTGGATTAATAGAGCCGCATCAGCTTCCCCCTGTGTTCCCGGGATTGCTAGAGAGCTTGATGCACTCTTAGGGAAATGAATATCTTATTCATTAATATCAGGAAGACCAGCCCAGCTGTCTTAATAACCACGCTGGCTGCTCTGTGAGTAGCCGAGCATAGCCCAGGCTTCTTTGTGGAATGCCTCAAAGTTCTACCTTAGGAACGGGGGGGGGGGGGGGGGGGGGGTGGAATTGCTTAGAGGGGTAGGGGCGGGGTGGGGGAAGAGTAGGAAGGATTTATTTGAAAATGAAAGAAAAGGAACACTTAGCACTTAGTGTTGAGCCTAGCCCTGTGCTGGGAGCTTTAGATGTGACAATTCATCTCTTCTCCACAATTACCCTCTTTGGTGGATGTTCTGATACCAGTTTTTAAAATAACAGCTTTATTGAGGGATCATTCACAAACCATCTGTACTAGTCAGGGGTCTCTGGAGAAACAGAACCAATAAGATATATATATATATATCTCTTAATATGTATATATGTATATGTATATGTATATATCTTAATGTATATATATATCTTAATATGTATATATGTATATGTATATGTATATATTAGGATATATATATATATATTAGGATATATATATATACATATATATCTAAGAGAAATATAAAAAAAGAGATTTATTATAAGGAATTGGCTCCCATGATTATGGAGGCTGAGTCCCGCAATCTGTTATTTGTCAGCTGCAGAGCCAGGAGAGCCAGTGATGCAATTGCAATCCCATTCCAAAGGCCTGAGAACCAGGAGCACCAATGGTTTATGTTCTGGTCCAAGGGCAGGAGACAATGGACGTGTCGGCTCAAGAGGTCAGGCAGAGAGAGAGAGAGAGAGAGAGAGAGAGAATTCAACCTTCTTCCGCCTTTTCGCTCTAGTCAAACCCTCAGTGGGTTAGATGATCCCCACCCACACTGGGGAGGGCACTCTGTCTCACTCAGTCTGCCAATTTGAATGCTAATCTCTGCCAGAGACACCTTCACGGATACGCTAGAATATTGTTTATTATTATCCGGGCACCTTGTCCTGGTCACGCTGACACACACAATTAGCCATCACACCATCAAGTCACATTTTTGAAGTATACAGGTCAGTGGCTTTCGTATATTTACCAAGCTGTGCAGACGTAGCATTCCCCCTTCCCCCAGCGCCTGGTGGCCACTGATCTACCCTCTGTCCATTTGCCTCCATCAAATCTAGACATTGCTTGTAAATGGAAGATCGTATGTGGCCTTCAGTGACTGATTTCCTTCACTTAGCATGATGTTTCCCAAGTTCACCCACGTTGTAGCATGCGTTAGCACTTTGTTTCTTTTTATGGCTGAATAATATTCCATTGTGTGGATCTAACATATCTTGTTTCTCTGACTTCCAGTCAGTGGACAGTTGGGCAGTTTCCACTTGTTGCCTATTACCAATAATGCTGTGGTGAACATTCACACACACATTTCGGTGTGGACATGTGCTTTCAATTCTCTTCAAATTGGGAGTAGAATTTCTGGGGGCAGAAGTGCTGGGCCAGATGGTAACTCTGTTTCACTTCTGGAGAACTGCCACATCACTTTCCAAAATGGTGGCATTGTTTTTCCTACCAGCAACACTGGAAGGCTCTGTTTTCTTCATGTCTTCAACAGGTGCTGGTTATTGCCTATCTTTTAGATTTTTTTTAATGCTTATTTTATTTTTCAAAGGGAGAAAGAGATAGGGCATGAGCAGGGGAGAGGCAGACACAGAATCTGAAGCAGGCTCCAGGCTCCGAGCTGTCAGCACAGAGCTGAACGTGGGGCTCAAACTCACGAACCACAAGATCATGACTTGATCAAGTCAGACACAACCCACTGAGCCACCCAGATGCCCCGCCTATCTTTTTGATGGCTGCAACCCTAGAAGATGTGAAATTGTATCTCACTGTGCTGGGATTTACATTTCTCTGATGACTACCGATGTTGAACATCTTTCTATGCGCTCGTTGGCCATTGCTATGCCTTCTTTTGAGGATGTGTGCGTTTGAGAAATGTATATTGCAAACCTTTTGATATCTGATTAAAAATCCAATTTTAATTGGGTTATTTATCTTTTTATTGTTGAACTGTGAGATTTTTTAAACAGTCCCTTATCAGATACGTGATTTGCAAATACTTTCTCCTATTCTCTCCGTAACTTTCTTGGTGATGTCCATTGAAGCACAAGTTTTTAATTTGGATGAAGTCCAAATTCTTTTCCTTTTGTCACTCCTGTTTTTGTTTTTGGTGCCCTATGTAAGAAATCATAGCTTAATCCAAGGTCACGACAATTTACATTTCTGTTTTCTTCTAAGAGCTTTATAGTTTTAGCTCTTGCATTTAGATCTATGATCTATTTTCAGTTAATTTTTGAATACTGTGTGAGGTAGGGGGTCAAATTTCGGTTTTTTTTTTAAGTTTATTCATTTATTTTGAGAGAGACAGAGCATGTGAGTGGGGGAGGGGCAGAGAGAGAGAGAGACAGAGACAGAGAATCCCAAGCAGGCTCCATGCTGCCAGTGCAGAGCCCAACATGAGGCTCAAACTCACAAACCGGGAGATCATGACCTGAGCTGAAATCAAGAGTCAGACACTTAACTGATGGAGCCACACAGGCACCCCCCAACTTCATTTTTTTTACACGCGGATAGCCAGCTGTCCCAGTGCCCTAAGTTCAAACGACTATTCTTGCCACATTTCGTTGTCCTGGCACCTTTGTTAAAAAATCTGTTGGCCATAGATGTATGGATTTCTTTCTGCACTTGCAATTCTATGCTATTGATTTATATGTTTCTCCTTATGCCAGGACCACACTGTCTTGATTACTGTAGCTTTGTAGAAAGTTTTGCCATTGGGAATTTGTAGGTGAAGTTGTGAGCTCTCTGACTTTTTTCTTTTTCCAGAAGTTTTGGCTATTCTAAGTTCCTTGCATTTCCATATAAATTTTCGGGTTGGCTTGTCAATTTCTGAAGAAAAGGCAGGTGGGATTTTGCAGACACTGCCTTAAAGATGTAGCTCAACTGGTGAGTATTACCATCTTATCAATATGAAGTCTTCCACGAACATAGAATGTCTACATTTATTTACGTCTTCTTTAATTTCTTTTAAAAACATTTTTTCTAGTTTTTGGTGTATGAGTCTTACACTTGTTTTGTTAGATGTATTCCTAAGTATTTTACACTTTTTGAAGCTATTATAAATGAAATTGTTTTCCTAATTTTCTTTTTGGATTGTTTATTGCTAACATACAGCAACACAATTGATTTTTTGTATATTAATCTTGTACATTAACCCTGCAACATCGCTATTGGCACTATTTTACAGATGAGAAAACAGAAGACCAGATGGGGTGAGTGAATGACTTAAGATTACATGGTTTTTTGTCTTCCCAATCTCTTTCTTTGCAAAGCCACTTTTCCCTGCTTGGTGAAAATCCTACTCATTCTGTGTATCAGGTTCATTCTACCTCCTCTCGCTCACTCCAGGGATGGGCTATGTCCATCTGTTCCCACCACTGGTTAAACAATGCTGAGGAATGAAGTCACTATGGAGGAAATCACAGCTAAGAGTTAGGGAGAGAAAGAGAGTTCTGTCATCATCATTGAGCACCTGGATCCAGCCATACCTAAAGCCAGACCTCTAGAGTTTTTAGATTCATTAGCTACTTATTTTTTTAGCTTAAGATCATTTGTATTGGGGGGTGCCTGGGCAATTCAGTTGGTTGAGTGTCCGACTCTTGGTTTTGGCTCAGGTCATGATCCCAGGGTTGTGAAACTGAGCCCCGGGTTGGGCACCGAGCTGAGCATGGAGCCTTATTGGGATTCTCTCTCTCTCTCTCTCTCTCTCTCTCTCTCTCTCTCTCTCCCTCTCCCTCTCCCTCTCTCTCTCTCTCTCTCAAGTAAAATTTTTTAAAAAGATCATTTGAATTGGGTTTCTGTCTCATGTCACATTCTTTTAGTGAAAAGAATCCTAACTTACATGCTAGTAAAGGGCAGCATATGGCTTTGACGCCAGGCCTATATGATTCCAAAGTTGCACTCGCTCCATTGCCTGCAATGTTCCTTCCAGACACTGAAACTGGTTGAGTGGATGTTTGAGTGGCTTCCAGGGGAAATGAATGTTTCGGTATATAAGCAACAAGGAGACTGGAGTTCGAGTCCCCTGAGACATACAAGCATCAGCAAAGGCCCAGGAAACCGGGCACAAGGATAGCTGGGGTCAAAGGCAGGCCCCAAATCTTCCTGCCTGTTGGGTCTGGGCCCATCTCAGTCTCTCTGAGGTACAGTTTCCTGGGATGGGACACCTTTTTCTGATTGTTTTTCAGGCACAAAGGCCGCAGAAGAAATCATGACAGCTCCTGAAATGCACCTGCCCATCACCTTATGAAATTCCCAGGAGAGCGCTCTGAGAGGCCAAGAGGGCAGATGATCCTGGCCATTGTATAGATAGGGAAACTGAGGTGAGACAGGGTTCAATGACTTATTTAAAGACTCTCATCTCCTGAAAGAATGAGCGAAGCCTAAGGCTCATGTCTTTGTGCCGAATATTCTCACAGTAAACCAGGGGAGGCAGTGGCGCCTCCTTGGGATTTGCCTGGGGCCTGAGATTTCCCATAATCCAATTAATAAATTGTCCAAGATGGAGGGCCAGCTCCCAATTAGTCCTCCTGTCTCCCTGGTGCCTCTCTGAGCTTTGTGGGTAGCAACTCCCTAGAAAGAGAAGAGAAGCCCCCACCCTGCCAGCTCCCTCCTTGGGAATGAGGGGTCTAGAAATTAGCTGATTCTTGATAAGCCCTAATTATAAATTAGGTCTTATTATCTGTGGCTCCTGAAACCACGCTGGATGAATTAAAACTCTAGGAAAAGGAATATTTCAATTAACCATATGAACTCAGGTAATTGCCTACCGAGAAAAAGCCCTTATGAACGAGTCGTGGAGCAGTTATGAGGACATCAGAAGGGGAAGGCCAGGGCCAAAGCTTGCGTGTCTGAGTGAGCCGGAAACGAGGGGTGGACCTCTCTGAGGCAGACACTTTCTGAGGACACGTCCTGGAAATGGCAGGACCTGCAGATGCCTCGTGGCCAGAGCCTGGGTCTTGGAATCAGAGGACCAGGGTTAGAGTCCTCCCTCTGACATCTATTGCTCTGGAGACTCTGTGCCTCAGTTTCCTCACCTGAAAATGGGCACGCCAGATGAAATGATGAATATGAAAGAGTTTTGTCAGCTACATAGTGTGGCACGCACACCAAACATTATGGCTTTGGGGCAGCTGGATGCCCTTTAAAGGGGAAGAGGAGAAGGAGCTGGAAAACTCTTTCTTGACTGACTTCAGGAGACAGGGATCTCCGGCCTCTGTTGACATTCATTCATTGGTTCATCCCACCAACGTTTCATGGATGTGCACCATGTGCCGGGCACTGAGCCAGGCAGCTTAGAGAGTGGAGGCACAGAGAGTGGAGAAGTCACAGTCTGGTGGGAGAAAGACAGGAAAGAAATAGGCAGGACACTCAAGGATAGGGTCTGCCAGAAGCAGCGCTCAGTGAGGATATACTGGATGAGGGCACTGGGGCCCCCTGAGCAAAGGTCAGCATAGGATCATGGAGACTTTTCCCCAAATGAGCCATACTTTCCCTTTTAGTTTCTACACTCAGCCAGGGAGCCACCGAGAGTCCTAAACTTTCTACAAGGAATTCCAGAAATCCCTGAAGTAGCTCCAAACCACCCTCCCCCCCCGCCCTCCCCCTTCCGGGATGTTTGTTCAATTCTGATTCCTGATGTATAGAAGGAGGCAGAGATGCCAACCCCGTGACAAGGTCAGGTCACTGCTTGTAGTAGACACAGAAGGGGCTTACTCCACCGAGTCCTTCTTAGCTCTCCTGACCACTTTCCTTGAGAAGGCAAATCAGAGAAGCAACAAGTCTGAAGTTTAGAATTACACTGAAGAAGATTCAGCTTTGCGGTGTCTGGGTGGCTCAGTCAGTTAAGCGTTGGACTCTTGATTTCAGCTCAGGTCATGATCGCGTAGTTTGTGAGTTCGAGCCCCACATCGGGCTCGCTGCTGTCAGCATGGAGCCCACTTCCTCTGTCCTCTCTCTCTGCCCTTCCCCTGCTCACACTTTCTCTCAAAAATGAAATAAACATAAAAAAAAAAAGATTTAACTTTCTTACTCTGAAGCCATATTCATTGACTCAGAAAACCCCATTACATCGCCAGGCCTGCAGGAATGAGTGACCGGAAAAGAGCAGAGTGGATGAGTCATCTAAGAGGAGACATATTCTGTTCGCAGGAAGGTGCCATTAAAATCCTGTAAATTAGTGATAAATTCCCCACATAACCTTCCTTGCCGCCCTCGTTAAAATGTGTCCTTCTGCAGGTCCCATACACAAATCCCTGCACCTTGAAAACGTGAATCCCTTCCCTAACGTTGGAATCCCCTTTACAGCTCAGCAGTTTACAAGCAATGCTTGAATACCACCAGCAATGTGGGACTCACTATCTCAAAAAGTAGTTCAGTCCATTGCCAGACGATTGTCATAATCAAGCTCCTCTTTATAATGGGCTGAAATCTCACTCTCCCTACATCCGTGGGGAAGGCAATAGGGCCAGCATTGTTGCTGGATCAGAGTGGGAAAGTCTTTCCTATCCAGTGAAGGAAACTTCTTTCCTTTTATTTGCTGGTGCAACCAAACATTTAATTATAAAAGCTTCTCCAAGGCAATAGATGTTAAAAATTAAGATGAATACACTCATTTTGGCCAATAGCACAAACTGCTATTACTCTGAAAGTCCCAATTCATTACTGTATATTGTAACGGAACATTAACACTCGCATAACGACCTCAAGACCTGTCTCGCATGCACAATCAGTATGCCTTGCCCAGGCTCCTTTATACCCAGGAAAGCAAGAAAAAAAACCCAGATGGCTCGGAAAATTGCCTTTCCAGAGGAAACACCGACAGACCTTTAATTACAATAACTGGCCATGCACAGGCCGATGCCACAACTCAATCCCTGGGCCAGGCCTGATGACAGAGGGGCTGGGGAGGGAGGTGGTGGAGAATCTGATGGCTCCAGGTTCTCCAGCTCTCCCCCCACCTGAATGCCCTTCTGCTGCTGCACATCATCCCCCTGCTGGGGGCTGCCTCAGTCTCCCCACCTGAGAGCCTGGGAGAGCTGGCTAAAAGTAAAGGAAGGACCCAGGGACCCTTCTCTAGGGACCCCACCCTCCACCCCAGTAACATCCAGGTACCTTGGAGACAAAAAGCAGCTCTCAGGCAGACCCTATCATCCCCTGCTTGCAAACCTTTGATGGCTCCCATCGCCCTTGGGATAAAATCTCAAGTCCTGACAGAGAACCACAGACTGTGTGGTTCAGTGCCAGCCTACCTCTCTGGCCTCTTTCTCTTCCCTTCCTACTATTCTGAACTATCTTTTCTCTCTCAACTCCTCCCTGATTCAGAGCTCCTGCACATGCTGTTCCCTCCATCCCATTCTCTCACTTCTGGGCTGGCTAATTCCCCCTCCTTTGTCAGGCCTCAGCTGGTCCCCCTAGATGGGAGAGCCAGAGTGACAGGGACACAGGAATGTTTCTCTCCAACCTGCTCTAGATCAAGGCCTATTCATCTTATCAAGTCAGCTGTGGCTTGAGCACCAAGTCTTCTCAAGTAGGAATTTTATTAAGAGTGCAGATGCATAATGTCAGGCCCATCCTAATTTGTTAGTGCTATGAACTTGTAGACAACCGTGAGAACAGGTGCTCCTCCACTCCTAGCCTCATGGTGCCGTGGCCGTGAAACGGGCCTGTGGTCACGAAGAGCTTATTTTGTTTCAGGTGGGACAATATTCTGAAACAGAAATGAATATTTTTTTAAGTTTATTTATTTAGTTTTTAGAGGGGGGAGGGGCAGAGAGCAAGGGAGAGAGAGAATCCCAAGCAGGCTCTGTGCTGACAGTGCAGAGCCCAATATGGGGCTCGATCTCAGGCACCGTGAGATGATGTCCTGAGCTGAAATCAAGAGTCAGATGCTTAACCATCTGAGCCACCCAGGTACCCCCAGAAATGAATATTTTATTTTACTATTTTATTTTATTTTATTTTTATTTATTTTTAATGCTTATTTATTTTTGAGACACACAGCGTGTGAGCAGGGGAGGCAGAGAGAAAGGGAGACACAAAATCCGAAGCAGTGCTGAGCTGTCAGCACAGAGCCTGATACAGGGCTTGAACTCACAAACAGTGAGATCATGACCTGAGCCGAAGTCAGATGCTTAACCGACTGGGCCACGCAGTTGCCTCAGAAATGAATATTTTAGAAGAGTATTTCCATTAACCACTCGGCCTTTTCCTCATTTCAGTCAACTTGGCTAGTATTCTGTGGGGTGTGACCCATCAGCAAGCAATGAAGTCAACGTAATAGGTGACAACTTCAGTTGAAAAATAAAAAGCGTGGTGGGTGGTAAACCCCAAAACGTGTGGGACATGAACCAATGGGTCCTGGGCTTCACATCCCAAGGGGACCCTCGGAGGGCTGTTGGATCCCCAGAGAGGGGACCCCAGAGATTCAGGCAGGGCCTCAACTTTCTCCCCGAGGCCCCTGCACCCAGCAAGGTGTGCCGCAGAGGTGGCACAGAAGAAGCCCCTGAGGGGTTTTCTCACAGAGGGGTAATGGAGCTGACTCAGTGGCCCCTGGTGTGGGGTGTGGCTGAGGGTGGGGTGAACGGATGACTGCCCTGGCAGGTACCCCTAATAACCTCAGCATTCCATAAGGGCCTTGGGACTCAGAACCAGCCTCAGAAAAAGAGGGTGTAGGAAACTGACAGGGGCTCAGGAAGGAATTAAAGTCAGTGATAGAAATTATTGTTAAGATCTAGATCTACATATAGATATAGAGACAGAAATAGATGTAGATATAGATATAGATACAGATACAGATATATAGATATAGATATAGATATAGATATAGATATAGATATAGATATAGATATAGATATAGATATAGATATTTAGCCACCAGAGTGTTCATTGTTTTGTGTTCAAGGGCCCTGGAATGGTTGTGTCAAGGGAGCGGGCTTCTCTTCCCCTGGAAGACAGACCCTAGCCCCTCCTCTGCCCTCAGTAGAGGTAGGGAGATGATAATAGCTGATGATAATACCTTCAGTGCCAAGCCCTGGTCTGCAGACTTCATCTAGATTTAGCCATGTAATTCTCCAACAACACCCCATTATGATGTTATGATATCCATTTTAAATCGGGGGAAGGGGGCACCTCGGTGGCCCAGTCAGTTAAGTATCCAACTTCAGCTCAGGTCATGATCTCAGTTCGTGAGTTCGAGCCCCACATTGGGCTCTGCGCTGATAGTGGGGATCCTGCTTGAGAGTCTGTCTCTCTCTCTCTCTCTCTCTCTCCCTCTCTCTCTCTCTCTCTCTCTCTCTGCTCTTCCCTACTTGTGTTTTTTTCTCTCTCAAAATAAATAAACTTTAAAATAAAATCAGGGGGAAATGGAGGCCCGGGGAGGTTAAGTGACTTACCCAAGGTCACATCACCAACAAACACCAGTGCTGGGACTTGAACCTGGGCACTCTGGTTCTAGAACATGGGCTGGGAACCACCACACTCCATTCTACACCTAGCCTCTCAGACTCACCCTTCCACCAGGGGAGGCCTGGGGCATAGCATGGGGTCTCCTCTCTGCCATTTAATAGCCATATGACCTGGACAAATCACCTCTTCTTCATGCCCCAATTTACCACCGCAACGTGGAATAATTCCAGCTTCTCAGAGCTGTTCTGAGAATCCAGAGTTATTTTGATACAAAGCACTCAAGATGGTCCCTGACAATATATAATTAGTTTCCAACAAATAGTGGTTATTAATAATTACACAATAGTGTTAATGGGTATAAAGGCCCTTTGTAAACTGCACATGGGACAGTGCTCCTAGGACATGACCATGGAATCTTTCAGGTCTGGGATGAAATCAGGGTGACCATTCCCTGGTTTGCCTGGCATTGTCCTGGTTTAACACTAAAAGTCTCATGGCTCTGAAAACTCCTCACTGCCAAGCAAATCGGGCCAACGCACCATACTGGGAGTCCTGCTCCTTTCTGACTGCACGAGTGGGAGGGTCACCTTACCTCTCAGACCTGTTTCCTCAATTGTACAATGAAGATAATGTTATACACCAGTGGCCCTGGAGCCCACAGCATTAGTACTGACTGGGCACTTGCCGGAAATGCAAATTCTGCCATCCTACACCAGACCAACGGAATCGGAAACTCTGGAGCTGTTTTACAAACCCTTCTGGGGAGTGTAATGCCTGCTAAGTTTAAGAGTCACTGATGTAAAGTACCCACAGGGTGCAGGAGGCCACATCAGACCAGGTGAGCATCTGGCATTCTGTGAGCCCTCAGCGGCCTGTGGCCACCACCCCTGTCATCACGAGGGAGGTGGTGGAACCACTGAGGTGGGGGAGGAATGTGACGAGTTGGGTCCTCGGGCCCCCAAACTTCTTTGAAACCGAGAGCTTGACGTGTGTTTGGGTTTTGCCATCGGAACACTGGGTTAACTTCCGGCCTCAGAAAGCTCACTTTCCTCATTGCCATTTAGAGATGACGGGGCTAAAACTCCGAGTCAGTGCCTCCTAGCTGAGGGCAGCGGGCGTTGTGGAACTGGCCATCTGATGGTATTCCTTCTGTGCCCTGTTTCAACTCCGTGGGTCAAGATGTGTGCAATGATAGAGACAGCAACTACTATTTAATGGACCCATAACTATGTCCAAGGTACTTTGTAGTCATCGTGGGGCTGGGGTCTGCCTCTGCCCATCAGAGAATTCCCCTGCCCAGCACAGTGCCCAGCATCAATTTAGTGTTGGATACATCAGGGTTACATACACGATTGAATTTTTTGAGTGCGTAATACATGCCATCTTAGTTAATTCTCATGATAACTCCATGAATTAGGTACGATCATCATCCTTCCATTTTGTCGGCGAAGAAACTGAACGCAGAAAGTTGAGCCGACTTGCCCAGAGCCCCCCCAGCTGTGAGAAGCAGGCTTGGGATTCAGAGCCTAATTTTCCTCTGTGCCATGCCTGCTTTCAAGAAGGTGCTGTGGGTGTGCTGGGCTTAGCCCAAATACCAGCTCCTCTGAGAAGTCTTTCTAGACTCCTGCCCCCAACCCCCTTGCCCTGATCACACATGTCATGACCCCCTCTTTGGACCTCGATAAGGCTGACACTGCCTTGCCATTGTTTATGCACATGTCTGGTTTAGTCTCTCCAAGACTGATCGGTTTATCTCTGCCACTGAGTCCTTGGTGAAAGTTTGGTAGATGGTGGATGAACCTGGAGATCCAAGGAATGGACTGGAGCTCTGGTCTGTGGGGGGCAGGAAGTGAGCACTCACTACCTAACTTAAGTAAAGTGAAAGTGAATTGAAATCTGGCAGACAAGGGCAAGACCATGGGAGCACTGAGCCCCCAAGCTCACCTTAAGATATTATCAAGAACCACAACATGGTGCCTGGTCATACCTTTTGGGCTTGGCTCTTCCAGAAGATACCAAAACTGAGGCCAAAATTGGCTTCCTCTCCATTTGCTTGCTGTGCTCCCAGTAATATAGTGCTTCACCCATGACTTTTTAAAACAATGAAAATGTAAAATTAAAGGGCCCAGCTACAAGGAGAAAGATGAATGATCAGGACTGATAAGTTTGATTTAGTATCCATTTCTAAGAAAATGAGGGAGTGTTGACATTACCCAGAGCACCCTGAATACAGATTCCTCTTCTTTCCCAAGATTTCAGGGAACAGAAGGTTGAACAGCCCCTACCAACCCTTGGTTGATTTAAAGGTTTTCCAATTTGTAAACAAATATATTTAGAAAAAGACCCCCAGTGGGAGAACTAAGTCAAATTCCTTTTGTCAAGGAAACTGTTGTCAGACATATTTTTCCTTGAGTTTCCAAAGCCAGGCTCTTAACCTTGGTTATTAAGACAGAGTCGCTATAAAAAACACGAATGTTAATTTTGAAAAATCTCAACCTCACCATCCTCGGGGAAGTTGGATTTGCCAGAACCACTTTTTCCCTTGTGTTACGGTTGTTACTGTACATGTGCTCCTTATCTTTCTTTCTAGATTGTCAGCCCCTTGAGGGAAGAGTCCATTAGACCACTCGTTTTTCACCCTTCCTGTTTCCTAGGGTTCCCTGAGTCTTGCGTCCAGCAGCCGTGGCAAGCTGGTGCTACTTGCTGAGAAGAATGGTTGCAGGGATTAGATGAGCAAGTCTATCCCCACCCCTGCCTGTAAACCTGGCAAAGGAAGGTTAGCTTGTATTAGTTTAGTGATGGGGACAGTTAGGGTGACCAGCCACCTTGGTTTGCCAGGGACTGCAGGGTTCCCAGATGGACAGGTCTGGGCGAACCTGGACAAGCTGGTCACCCTTGGGATGGTGGTGACACCCGAGTGTGGACGACTTGACAGGAACGGTGCCGGGCAATTTATGTGGATTATCTCGCTTAAATCTCACAGCGGCCCTGTGAGCTAGTTGTCATTATCTCATTTTACAGAGGCAGAAATGAGGGCTTTGTCCTATCCCTTTGGCCGCCAGCTCCGTCCCCTTAGAATACCGATTTCTAAACAAAGAGATGGCTTAGTTGTTGTTTGCTGCACTGCAGTAAGTTGAACGCCTGGCTTCCTCCAGATTCTTCACTCCTCTCTGCAGCCACACCCTTGCCATGTGACTTGCTTTGGCCAATAACACGTGGACAGAAGTGTCCATACCAGAACCAATCTCAGGCCTTCCTTGCATGTTTCTGTTCATCCTCTTGAGCCTCTCCCATCCCCTTGAGAAGACCATGCCCTGGCCAACCTGCTGGTCCAAGGAGCCTGGGAGAAGCACAGGGCAGAACTGCCTGGCTGAGTCACACCCCTGCAATGAGAAGAAGAGGTGCCCAGACAAGACCAGCTTCCATCAGCCAAACGCCTGCTGACCCGCAGATGGGTATGTGTTCATAAATAATTGTGCTAATAGATAATTATTTTTAAGTGCCTGAGATTTGAGGTTTGTTACACAGCCCTAGCTGACTGATACATCCACCAACTGGCCATCATGGTGCGGATGCGCAGGTTTGCTGCTAAAGTTGTCTGATGAGCTAAGCTTATGCATTACATCTGCCTAAGTGTTCCTGATTGCTGGGTTTTTAATTTAGGGGATGGTTGCTATTTCTTTCAGGGGCATTTCTAGAGGGTTAGAACGGAAGAGGGAGGAGGGTGCTTTCTGTGTGCCCAGTTCAGCGCTTTTAAGCATTTCTTGCTTTGGTCAAGTTACATGGACTTGTTGCTGGCCCTGGGCTAGCCCCTCCCTCTCTAGGCTTCCGCCTCCCCACGGCTAGCTAGCATTTGGGACTGGACGTGAGCTCTGCCAGCTGGCATAGAGCAGCCACGTGTAAGGTGGTTTTGCACAAAGGCGTTGGTGACAGACCTGGTTTTCTGTCCTGCTGCTGGCTTTGTGAGCTGTGTGACCTCGGGAAAGCTGCTTCACCTCTCTGATCTCAGTTCTCCTCTCTGTAAGGGAGTCACTGTGAAACCTGGATGCGGTAAGGTACATAATGGGCCTGCCACAGTGAGGCCCTCCATCAGTGGCGTGTGTTAAGAACATGGTACAACCGGTTAGTCTGTAATCAGTCATCTCAAGAGAGCAGTCGGTTACCTTCAACAAAGTAAATACTTTTCTTCTGCTGCTTCGTTTCAAGCATTCTCGCCTTAATTTTACAGTCGCACTTACAAAAGAGTTATTTACAGTGCAGAGGGACAGGATGGCCTGCCTCCTCAAAACAGTTTCACAAATTCCCTCTGCTTCCTGTTAAGATATTAGCGCCCAGTAATTGTCGCTCTATATAAATGTGGAGCCTCGGCAGCGAACGCGCGCCCTGTAGTAATTGTGAGTTGTCTTGACGCTAATTACATAGGGGAGCCTGTTTAATTGCCAGTTAAATTGACTGTGTGTGTTTTCTCTAATCTGTGTTTCCGGGCAAGTTGGATGACATCAGCTCCTCGTTGGACTAAGCATGAATTTGGAAGACCCGCAGAGGCCGCTGCGGGGAAAAGTGAGGCTGGTGGAGGGCGGGTGGGGAAGGGCGGCCAAAGACAACGGGACTGTTGTGTGGTTCACGGGAGCCAGCCCGGGTCTCCTGGAAGTTGAGGAAAGGAAGACAACCTGGAGGAGACTCCAGGGAGGGCTCCAAAGGGCAGGACGTGCATCAGCTGAGTCCCTCCTGACAACATCCCTCACTGGCTGGCTGTGCCTGCGTGTTCCCCTCCAGACCTCTGCTGAGGCTGGTCCTTCTGTCTGGAGTAAGGGTCCCAGTCCTTGGCACCCTCCACCCTCTAACTCCACATCTGTAGTGTCATTTAATGCCACCTTTTCCATGAAGACTTTCTTGATTTCCCAGTTGGAAGAAAGGGTCCTCTCTGGTCTAAACCCCCAGAACTTCTCTGTATACTCCTGAGTTCATGCCCACATTCTTCCTTGTATTTGAACTGAGAACCAAAGTATGAGTTCCCTGAAGACAGGTCATGCCTCCTCCAGAGAGAGTGCTTAGCAACAGAAGGCAGGAATCAGGACAGAGGGGGAGACAGGAGGAGGAGGAGGGAAACAGGAGGAGGGGGAGGAGGAGGAGAGGTGGCAGAGGAAGAAAAACAGGAGTAAGCATGGCAACTTATACTTTTTTGTGGTGTGTGTGTGTGTGTGTGTGTGTGTGTGTATGTGTGTGTTCACACACCAAGCACTGTTCTAAGTACCTCATCCTTGTTAATTCATTTAATCTGCCCCATAATTCTGAAGTAGGTACCATTATCAGCCCCATTTCACAGATGAAGAAACTGAAGACTCTGAAAAGCTAAGCAACTTGCTAACAGAGCTTAAGCAGTAGATCCAGGACTACCTGTGAGCTTTCAACTCCAGGGCTGAGCTATCTTGAAGGAGGGAAGGGAGGGTGGGAAGAGGGAGGCAGGGACTGGGAGGGGGAGGCAGGGAGAGGGGAGGAGGGAGAGGAGGAGAGTTGAATTCCATAGCATGAGTTCTCCTGATGTTTAAAAACCTCTCCAGCCTTCCACACACGCTTTCTCCTTAGCTCAAAAGCTAAATTAGAGTGGATTGCACTCTCCTCACTTTCGTAATTTAGATAAAAGTAAAATTTTGTCTGAGAGCAGAAGCAATTATAGCGCGGGTTTTGTGATTAACTTGATTAACAGTGTTTCACTCTAAAAATGATCCCCCCTCCCTTTGCTGGCATACTGTAATCAGAGCCCCGTCTTTCAACTGTGGTACAGCTGCTCTTTCTCTCCCCCACTCCCCAAAAAGGATTTTGACATAAATACTTATTAGGGAGGACTCTAGGCTGTGGCTGGGACAGTTGAGCAAAGAAGAGGAAAACGTCTCTCTCCACATTAGCATCTGTAGCCCGTTAAAAGGCTGTCGCCCGCTACCCTGGTTACTGACAAAGATCCCAATTATGCAGCAATGAAATATACATACGTGATACAGGAGGGCTTATACATTTTTAATTTTTTTTTCAAAGAGAAAACGTTCAGAGAAAACTCTAATTAGAGATTTCAGTTCTTTAAGAGGAAAATGATATGTGGTTTCAAGAGAGATTATTTGGGGTTATCAGTGGGCAATTGTGAATCCTTCCAATCTCAGGTTTCTGCTCCTGGGTAAGGGACTGGAGTGGACTGGGAGGTTATGGAAATGCTGGGCTTTCTGCCTGATGAGCTTTGAGATTGGAATCCCAGGTGGATTTGGGGCTCAGCCACCACCTCCCCTGGGACACTCCTCTGGGCTCCCAGGACTCACACTCTCTTCTGTTCCCTGACTCTTTTTTTTTAAATGTTTATTTATTTTTGAGAGAGAGACAGAGCATGAATGGGGGAGGAGCAAAGAGAGAGGGAGACACAGAATCCAGAGCAGGCTCCACGCTCTGAGCTGCCAGCACAGAGCCCAGTGTGGGGCTTGAACTCACGAACTGTGAGATCATGACCTGAGCCGAAGTCGGATGCTCAACCAACAGAGCCACCCAGGGTGCCTCTGTTTCCCCAGTTCTGAGGCCAGCTTCCTACCAGTCCTGCCCAGACCTTCCAGACCACCAGGGTAGCAGCTGCTACTTCAGAGTCCCCACTGCTAGCCAGGAGCTCCACAGAATCCTCTAGACTAACCAGACCTACCAGCCCGGAGGTAGGATTTGCTATTACCTTCATGGTGGCAGATAATGAAATGAGCTTTAAGAGCTCAGGTCACTTACCCAGGGCCACACAGCACTCAGTGGTGGATCTGTATTTGAACCCATGCGTGCGGCTCCAGAGCCCCAGCTTACTCCCCCTGGCTCTTCAGACGCCCGAGAATCACAGTGTTACATCTCAGAGGGACTGTGGAGAGGGGTGACCATCCCACTCAGCAGCAGTGGAAACTGAAGCAGCAGAGGAAAGTGTCTGGGGCCACAGAGCCTCCAATCTGAGGTAGGCCTGGCTCCCCAGCCCCTCCACTTGGGGTCAGACCAGCTCTGTCCAGCCTTCCTCTGTACTGACCGGTATGAACTGAATTTTGTCCTACCCCCACCAGTTCAGATGTTGAAGCCATAAGCCCTAATATGACCGTTATTTGGAGATGGGGGTCTTCAAGGAAGAGATTAAGGTTAAATGAGGTCATGAGGGCGGGGCCCTAATCCAACAGGACTGGTGTCCTTATAAGAAGAGGGGACACCAGACGTGTGTGCATACAGAGAAAAGGCCACGTGAGGACAGAGCGAGAAGGGGGTCATCTACAAGCCAGGACAAGAGGTCATACCAGAAACCAGCTGGCACTTTGATCTTGGACGTCTGGCCTTCAGACATGCAAGAAAATGAGTTTCTGTTGTGGAAGCCCCCAGTCTGTGGCATGTTGTGTGGCAGCCGGACTCCTTTTCCTACAGATGTGTCTGCTATGGCTGGATCGTCTTTAAAACCTTTCCAGACCCTCCAACACCACTGTGAGCACAAAAATCCCACACATTACAAGTTCCCCCCTTCCGTGCCTCTGCAGGTTATCTAGAGTTTCTCACTGAAATGGAGTTTCTGCAAATTCCATGTCACTGATGCGCTCAGATTTTTTAGTGTATCTTTATCTCCCATTTATCCTCCACGCAGGCAATCAAATCTGGAAACCTAGAGCCTTCTCTCTTTATTACTCCATGCATTGTGGCAGCGTTCTCCAGGGGACGGCAAAGCAGAAGTGACGGGGGCACATATCACCAAGAGGAACTCTGGGGCTACATTGGGTTGAAATCCCAGTTCGGCCCCCTGGTCAGGTGGGTGGCCTTGAGTAACTTCACTGACCTCTCTGGGCCTCAGTTTCCCCATCTGTAACTCTCTGGGCCTCAGTTTCCCCATCTGTAAAATGGGGATGGTAATAATTGTACAGACCTCACGGGATTGAAGTTATATCAGGTTACTCACTGAAAGCACATAGACTAGAGGACAGAGTAAACCCTCTATGGAAGCATGGTCATTGTCACTGCACAAATGCTTGGGCTGAGCTGTATGACACAGTCCTTCTGCAGGTTTAAGCTGCAGCTTCATACGTTCCAACCGAATATCTATTGAACACTCATTAGATATTAGATGCTGCATGTCACAGACGCCACCAGGGTAAGTGCATACGGACGGCAACGCCCAGAGAGGGCTGGGCCACACCTGGCAGAGAGAGAGAGCAGTGCAGGGATTCAAACCCAGGCCTCCTGGTTCTCAGCCTCCTGGACACGCAGACGTCCCTGGCAGCCTGAGCCACATCTCTGAGCCCCCAGTCCAGCTCCTTCTCCACTGCACCTCCCTCCTCGTGCCCAGATGGAGGCAGACAGCCTGCAGGTTGAGAGACAGGCTGGCAGAATTTTCATCCTCTTCTTCCCTGTCCCACCATCCCAGAGGGGCCCACAGGGGTCCATCTCTGCCACACGAGCCCTCGGGCCTCATCGGCCCCCTCCCATCCAGCCCTCAGCTGGCCTCCTGATTTCCCATCCTGTGCCACCAGCCTCCTTCCTGCCTTTCCTGGGGCGGGCTCAGGCCTGGCACCACTCCAGAACGGCTTAATCAGAATAAATCCTGAGAAAGCACATGTATTATTTATTCCAGCAAAGGTTAAATAATTTGATGAATTTCTCAGGACGCTGCCGGAATGCTGATGGCCTCTTGGAAAACACACACACACACACACACACACACACACACACATACACACACACACAAACAGAAACCCAACGGATTTCTCTCCATACGCGCACACACACACACATACATGCACATGCAGGAGCTACTGTCACCTGTCCCATGTCACTTGCCCCATGTTGGCTCACGTAGGAAACAGGATGGGCAGACCCCAGTAACGCCAGCTCTGGGCCCCTGGAGAGGACATAGATTTTCCTTCTCGCTGCCTGGAGATGACGGCTCCGCCCCCTGGCCCCTCTGGCATGATGCATTATCTGGAGCTGACTGTGCCTTTGATTCTGCAAATGGCCAAGGAAAGCCTATTGATTTACAGGCCCAAATGATGGCCTTGCCTGAAACATATTTGTTTATGGGGCTCCTTGCGCTGCAGGCTCTGGGGCTGTTGAAATCAAGGAAGGCACTTTCGGGGAGACAGGACAGCATTGGGAGAAGCCCCTGCCTGGGTGACTGAGACTTCTTGCCCTTCTTGCCCACAGCTGCTACCGCGGGTTGGCTCACCTGAGTCAAGTGGGGAGGCCAGAAATAGAGGCGAGTTGGAACAGGTAACAGGTAAGCTCTGTTCTCATTCTCCTCTTTCCTTCCTCTTCTTCCCCTTGTCCCGCTCGCCTTCTCCTCCTATTCCTCCTCCTGGCTGTAATCGTGGCTGTCGTTCACCTCCAAGTGCATGTGCCAAGCATGGGGCTGAGCGTTTTATGCACATCACGCCCTGAAATCCTCCCAACAGCCCCGGTGAGCTGGGCACTTGCACTTAAATCTCCATTTAAGAGATAAATCGTCCCGGAGAGGTTCAGTGAGTTGCCAAAGGGCACAGAACCATCAGGGAGAGCCAGGCTTCTCACCGCCTCTCTGGGCACCAGGCCCACACTCCTTGGGCTCCGCCAAGCAGACAGGACAGGGAAAGAGCGTGGGCCTTGGAGGCAGACGACCGAGGGGGAGAGCGTGTTCTCCACGTGCAGCTGCGTGGTGCTGCGAAGGTTTCCTGGTGCCCCGTACCTGGGAAATGAAGATGACCAGTGTCCCTACCTCGTAGGGTTGGGCTGAGGACTGAATGGGTTCATACCATGAAGGATGCTCAGAGCAGTTCCTGGCACAGAGTCAGAGCTGAGCACTGTTTTAGTACCACTGTGTTCCCTGTGCGACTTTGACTTAGCAGCCACACCCCCCACAAACTTGACACATGCTTCTCTGTCACATAGATTCATCCAGTCCTTAATTCCCAAACAATCCATTTTACAGACAAGGAAAAAGAAGTGTCAGAGAGGTGTGGCGGAGGGTCTGGCGGTTTCAGAGCACCCTTTGGGGAGGCAGCAGAAGTGAAGATGAGGGGTGCAGTCCTTGGGGCACAAAGACCTGAACAGGAGTCACGGCTCTGGCCATTCTGTGGCAGAAGCAGGGGACCGAAGCTCTGGCTGTCTGACCTTTGATTTCTCTTCAGGGAAAAAATGGGGGGAAATACCACCTATATCATAAAGTTATTCCTTCCGTGGACCTGGCACTGGACTAAACACCGCACAGGCATTTTCAGACTTGACCTTGTGCATGTGGATGTCACGCTGTGCCTGGGACGTGGTACTCAGCAGATGGCGGCTGCCACCTTCCCTGCTGAACTGCCCTCCCGGCCACCCCAAGTCCGCCGTCCTAAAAGCTCCCTCCCTCTGCCTCCTTGCTTCTGGGGGTTCTGCACCCCTCCTCCCCACTTCTGCTCCCGTTTAACCTCCCCATCCCACCCCCCTCCCCCAATAAAACTCATTCTCATTTTCTACTCTAGTGTTGCCTTTTACTTTTCTTCTGCTTCTTCAGCCCTTTGGATGTGACCATGGAGACTGCCCTTTGGTGTGCAGCCTGCTGTACTCAGGGACACTGCCTTCCGTCCCACTGTGTTTGGTGCTCTGTTCCCTGGCAGAGAACAGATGTGTCTTCCTTTGCTTTGCCTGGGTGGAGCAGGGGTGGGGGTGTAGGTCAACAGACGCTCTATGAACCTACGAGCTTCTGAGGATACAGGCTGGACGCTTCATAAGCCTCCCCCAGACCAAGTGCTCCTCCAAGACAGGCACAGGGTTCACCTCTCTGTTTCTGGCAGCCTTCAGGGGCTCAGCACACAGTAGGTGTCCAGAAAATGTTTGCCAAGCCCCCAGCTAAGCCTGGACCCAGGGCCCCCAGTGTGGTTCCCCCAGCAGTTAATCTTGCCAAACAACATCTTGCCCTGGACATAGGGGATGTGGTTTATAGAATTAGAAGCATATACTGGAGTAATTTCAGAATGTGGTCTTTCAGTGTATTTGTGTTAGTCACGAATACTACTGAGAGCTGCCTCATGAGGTAGAACTGAATGTTAATCCACTGGTCATGCAGTCAGGGCCGCAGCTCACTGAGAGGCATCCAGATTATTTAAAGCCTGTGGTGGCTTCTTTCCATGATTTCAGTCATCCATGAAAGGTGAGAAGAAATGGTGGAAAAGCTACCAAAATGAATATGGAACAACTGTCAGAACAGTGTTAGTCCATGGGCATTGCTTCTAACTCTGGGTGAACAACATGTATACCCAACTTTCCACCCATTCATATATACATCCACCCACTCATCCACCCATCCACGCATCTACTCATTCACCCATCTAACCACCTATCCAGCCATTCAGCCACTCACAAGACGGATGATGGGTCAGCTGCAGCTCCTGTGTGCCACAATTCATTGGCCTGAATGCTTCAAAAGGATTATGAGACCCTTGTATTAGTCAGGTTGGGCTGCCATAACAAAATACCACAGATTCAGTGGTTTAAGCAATGTATTTTCTCACGGTTCCGGGGACTGGAAGTCTGAGATCAGGGTACCAGCATAGTTGCGTTCTGTTCTCTCTTCCTGGCTTCCTCTCTTCCTGCTCACACAGCCTTTCCTCAGTACATGTGCATGAGGAGAGAGAGATCTCTTTCTCTTCCCCTTCATAATTATAAGGCCACCAATCCTATCAGGTCAGGACCTTACCCTTATCACCTCATCTAACCTTAATTGCCTCCTAAAATCCTATCTCCAAGTTCAGTCACATTGGGGATTAGGGCTTCAACACAAATTTGGGGGGAACACAATTCAGACCATAGCAACCCTCAAGGACAGGAATATCTTGTTAAGTCCTCTCTTCCCATGCTCATAGCCTAGCAGGATACAAATGAAAAAAACATCTGCTCACCTACTATTTGGCCTTGACCAATTCTATCCCAAATACAATGGGAAATAAGAAGAGCAGGATGGAATATTTGGAGGCAAGCAGATACGGATTTAATTCCAAGCTCTGTCATTCAGCTGGATAAAAGACAGCATTTAATCTCTCTGCACCTTAGTTTCTCCATCTGTAAAATGGGGCTAATTATGACACCTATTTCATGAGATGAGATCCTTTATGTCAACTGCACAGCATAGCTTCTAGAACAGAGTAGGCATTTAACAAATGGCAAAGCCGACTATTATGAGGGGGGCCCATGCCTAGGAAAGAGCATTTCGTAAAGGTGAGAGGCAACTGAGTATAGTGATTAAGGGAGTGAACTCTAGAGCCAGACTTCCAGAATTTAAATCCTAGCTTTGCCTCTTTGTGTTGAATGACCTGGGGCCCGTGCCTCTGTTTCCTCATCTGGAAATATGAAGCCAATAACAGCAGTGTATCTCATGAGAATGGTATGACTTAATACCTCCAAGTTCTTCAGACAGTAAAAATGAAAACTACTGGCTGTGATGATCTGAGAACCAAGGAATCGTGACTGATCTCTAGGGGACAATGCTGCTTCCCTTTGGATGCACTTTGTTAATTTACAATAATTTTTATTACCTTCCGCCACTTGCTGGTGTGAGACATGGGTCGCTCCCTGAGGCACATCCCCGAATCTTCCCTCCCTCTGCGCCTCACCCTGTGAGCTCTGCCTGGGACAGGAGCACAGGCCCCAGGGCAGACCCCCTAAGAACCCTGGATCCTGCTACAGCCAGTGGGCCAGGCCCCAGTGGGAAGGTATGATTGGAGAGACTGCATGCTGTTCCCCCTTTTTAATTACTGCTTCCTTAATTGAGTCACAAGTGGTGTTTGTGTTGCCATCAAACCCACGAGGACCTTGTTGTTTATGTGAATGACTCTCAGTGGAGTGACAGCTCCGAAATGTGAGATGTTCTGTTTGTACCGATTTTAACAAAGTGGCGGGTTTTGGCTACACATTTCCTTCTTAACACGTGGCCTGGGAGCTCATAAAAGGGGCTGGTCTTCCCCCTGCAAAGAATGACATGAAACAGAAAGGAACCCTAATGGCACAGGACCCTGGAACCATGGGACGTTGGAGCCATGGAACCTTAGAGTCTTTGAACCATGGAAGGTCTCCCATCTGCGGCTCGGATGCTCCTAGAGATGGTGAGCTTTGTATCTTACAAGACAGCCCACTCCCTGCCAAGACCACTGGCTGTTGGGATGATCGTCCTTGCTCATTAAGCTCCTTTCTGCATTTCACGGACACTAGCTGAGTCTTCTGGAATAGTCCTATCTAGAGAGGTGGTTGGAATGGAAGACAGTTGGAGGGGGCCAGGATACACTGAGATGCACACTGTCTTCCTTTCTGTTAAGCCAATAGCTATAAACTAAGCCTTACTAGGGTCTGGGCTTGTGCTGGCAGCTACAAGGGAGGACAAAAGGAGATCCCAACAGGGCTTTGTCCTTGAGAAGTTCCCACTCAAGCTGGCAAGAACAGCAGTGGTACTTGAGAGAATTAAGAACCGGGTCTAGTGGCATATATTCCACACGTAACCAGGACAGGAAGTCAGGGAAGGCTTCCTGAAGGAGGGGGGGTAGTGTAAACTGGGCCATGAGGGATGAGCACAGTGAGGGAGGATGGGGAGGAGGAGGAGGGGTGAAGGAAACAGGCAACATCTCTAACCCTCAGTGGGTCAAACGCAGTCACATCCTGTGCACTGTCCCCTCGCACACCCCGAGACCCTGGCCAGCCACCAACCCAGAAGGGGGCTGTGTCTGTGAAGCGTCACACTTATTTACTTATTTTTTCAGTTTATGAAAAGATAATTCAGGAGACATTATTTCAATCAGACCCCTGCGCAGTTTAGGACTGCTAATGCTTCCTCTATTAAAAAGGTGTGGAATAATTAGGGTGCTGATGAAGACTGGGGGCAAACTCAGGAGAAATCCATTACCCGGCGCTCAAGGCTTCTCCTGTCCCCTCCGTATCCCCGAGTGACAAATTAACATGAAACAGAACAACGGCTGCTAACACTTAGAGCACATTTAGCTCAGATTGGAAGCTAGGATTTTTAGAGATGAAGAGTTTCGTGGCTCAACCTTGGAACAATTTGGGATCGCAGAAAGGAGCCAGAAGAGAGTGAGCAGTGTATAGACCAGGGATGAGGGGAGGCACGGGAGCCTCAAGGCCCTGGAGCCAGCCCTGGATTTGGGGGAGAGGTCTGGGTTTTAATCCTATGGACTTGCAGTGTGACCTTGGGGTACCACAACCTTCTATTTGGGGACAGTGAAAGAGAGAGCCTCACTGGAGGGAAGAAACAGGGAAGACTTCAAAAAACAGAGAAATAGGGGCACCTGGGTGGCTCAGTCGGTTAAGCGTTTGCCTGATTCTTGGTTTTGGCTCAGGTCATGATCTCATGGTTCATGAGTTCAAGCCCCGCACTGAGCCCTGCACTGGGCTCCATGCTGCGGGTGCAGAGCCTCCTTGGGATTCTCCCTCTCTGCCTCTCTCTCTCTCTCTCTCTCTCTCTCTCTCTCTCTCAAAATAAATAAATAAAATTTTAAAAAACCAGAAACATAATAGTAATTAAGTCACTAACATTTCTTATGAGCCAGGCAATATTCAAAGGGTTTATTTGTACAAATTCATTTAAACCCCCAACAATTCCCCCAGAGGTAAGTACTATTATTATCCCCATTTTAAAGATGAAGAAAATTGAGGCACACAGAGCACATAAGTGACCTGGGAGGGGCAGAACAGAAATGGGAATGTAGACATAACTCTAGACAGTGTTGTGGCCAGAACTGGGAGTCCCCAGAACAGAGGAGTATGGCACAGCCCATGAAAGGCTTTCAAAGTCAGGTGTTATGGGCTGAGTGTTCCCACCAAAAAGATGTTGAAGTCCTAACCCCAGAACATGTGCCCATGACCTTCTTTGGAAATAAGGTATTTGATGACCTTTGGTTAAGGTAAAGTCATGAGGGATGGGGCCCTAGTTCAATGTGACTAGTGTCCTTGTGAAAAGGGGAAATTTGGCCCCAGAAACTGACACACACAGAGGGTGATGTGAAGACAGGAAGAATGCCATGTACCAGCTGAGGATCGCCCAAAGCTCCTGGAAGCTAGGAGAAAGGGCGGGACGTGCTCCTTCCTAAACCTCAGAAGGAACCAACTCTGTCAGCACCGTGATCTCGGACAGACTTCCAGCCTCTGGGACCATGAGACGATAAATTACCGTTGTTCTCGCTGCCCAGTTTGGGGTACTTCCCAACAGCAGCCCCAGGAGACGAACACAACAGGAGAAGGAGATGAGTCCTGGGGACTTGGGCAATAGGGAGCTATTGCAGAATTCTGAGCAATTGCACATGCAATTGGCATTTTGGGGTTTTTTTTAATGTTTATTTACTTTTGAGGGGCGCTTGGGTGGCTCCAACTTAAGCATCTGACTTCGGCTCAGGTCATGATCTCGCGGTCCGTGAGTTCGAGCCCTGCGTCGGGCTCTGTGCTGACAGCTCAGAGCCTGGAGCCTGTTTCAGATTCTGTGTCTCCCTCTCTCTCTGACACTCCCCCATTCATGCTGTCTCTCCCTGTCTCAAAAATAAATAAACATGAAAAAAATTTTAAAAAACGTTTATTTACTTTTGAGAGAGAGAGAGAGCGCGAGCACACACAAGTGAGGGAGGGGCAGAGAGAGAGGGAGACACAGCATCCAAAGCAGGCTCCAGGTTCTGAGCCATCAGCACATAGCCAGACACGGGGCTCGAACTCACGAACCACAAGATCGTGACCTGAGCCGGTCAGACGCTTACCCCACTGAGCCACCCAGGCATCTGCAAATGGTATTTTCAAAGATCACTCCAGTGGTATGCGGACCCAAGGTCTGGAAGGGTGGAAATTGGGGAGCAGGAGAAGAGCCACCACTATCATGTGTGAGATGGTGTGAGAACTGGCCGGGGGCTATGTGGGGACTGTGGGGGTGGGGTGGGGCAGAAACCATGAGATGGTCAACAGGAAAGGGATAGTGCCCCCTTTCAGGGCTGCAATAATAATGACGTTAAATAACTGTATTCACTAAATCAACTGCCCGCTTTCATCGCTTCATTCCCCAGGGAAGACTGAAATGCTCTGAGTTAATATCTGAAAGAAAAAAAAATGAAATTCAGGGATCAAACAACTTTTTTGATGAGGGAAGTGTTATTTCTACCAAGCTAAGACATCAAAGCCTGTGAATAGCGCTTTTTAGGTAATATTAAAGTGGGCTCTAAATAATGTTTGAATATTTCTCTGCTTTTCCCCAGGGATCATAGACAATCTATCCTAGAGGAAAAACACCAGGGATGCCCCAAGCCAGCCTCCTCTCCAGAAGACCAGTAGGTTTCCCTGGAATACAACCCTTGTGAAAATGTGGCTGAAATCACATTTAGCAGCCCAAGCATTAAAATTCACTGTTCTAGGCATAACATGCATTTCTGTAGATTACATTGGCTAAAAGCCTGACAAACAATTCAACTATGTTTTGACAGTTCTACTCACTTAGATGACCCTTGTATTAGGAGATATATCTGCATTATGGCAAAGTCACCTATCATGTGAGTTTCTGAAAAGCAAATCCCATTTCGTCATTGATTCCTGCAAGTGGTAAATAACTTTCTAATTTACTTGTAATAGTTAGCCTCTGCTGTGTAACAAACCACCCCAAGACTTAGTGACTTATAACAACAACCATTTTATTATTGCTCGTGAGTCTGTGGGTCAACCAGGCAATTCTATAGTTAGCTAGTAGGTTGGGTAAGGGGCTAGAGTGAGCAGTGGAAACTAGTCATGTGTCTCTACCCATCCAATAGGCTGGGCCAGGCTCGCTCAGGTGGCCATAGTTTCAGGGCTCTAAAATATATTTTGCAAGCCTCTGCTTGTGCCATATCCCCTAATGCCCCATTAGCCAAAGCAAATCACATAACCACACCCAATTTCCATGTGGAAAGAGAGATTTTGCCTCTAGATGGGAGGACAGGTAATGTCACTTTGCAGGTGGGTACGCTTACAGGGATGGAACAAGTTTGGACCAAGCTTGCAATCTACCATAGTCTTTCTCCTCCTTGTAAAAATAAAGGAGACCAGCATATTATAACATCTTCTGTGCCAGCAAGGGTCTTTATAATTTATACCTCATTTAACCAGAGAAGTTAATGTAACTCCTTAAGATCACACAGCTAGTCATCTCTGGAGCCAAGATGCAGTCTCAGGACCATTGGAACCTAAATCTTATACTATTCATTTCTGTCTACCGGTTGTGGAGTTGATCGTTTTTGGGTTCTTAGAGCACATTATTCAACCCTTCACTATATTTTAGTCAGTTAGTTTCTGTTCTGTTTTCTCCAGTGTTCGTCATCCAATCTTCACCTGCTTACCTCCAGTGACGGGGAGCTCACTCTCTATCTTGACAACCTACTTAGAGTTGAAAGCTCAATCTATTACAAGCTTCTTTAAAATCAAAATGAGATGCTAAAAAACCTAGGTTTTTGAGGAGAGTTGACAAAGTTTTGTTTAAGTTTTCTTTTCTGCTCTGAAATCTACAGTTTATCTTTGTCAGCTGTCTGGTTTTGTAATTGTGGTTATCTTTGTTCTGCGTTATTTGGAAAATGCAATTTGCATTGAAAGAACCGACACAGGAAACTTTTGATTAGCTAGGTGAGGATTTTTTTTTTTCCTTAAAGGAAAGAAAGATAAGAAAACAAATGTTTAAAAAGGCTTGTTTATAAAACAGGAACAACAATAATCACCTCCCTGGAACTCCTGGGGCAAATTTACTTGAGGTTGTCTCTGAAGTATGCATTCTGGGAAGGCAGAGGCTGTGTGCAGGGGATGATGTGCGTGGAATCATTCATTCATTCATTCATTCATCAATCATGAAAAGAGGTTACTATATTCAAGACAATCTACTGGATAAAGTAGGGAGTATATGAATTATATGCAGCCCTGACTCAAGACTTTCTAGAGCCAAGAAGGGGAATAAGGCAGATGAATCTGACCTGAGGAAAAAGGTGCCAGGGGCTTGTTAAAGGAACAAAGTGCAGCAAGGCTCTGAGGAGGATGTGATTACATCCAGGGGGATCCAGTCTGGGTCTTTCCCCTCCATCTGAAGGCAGGAAACTGCTCATTACACCCCGCATGAGATTATTAAGCCTGGCCGTTGAGGGCCACCCTTCTCTGAAAGCCCCTCCAACAACGAAAACACACACAATGTGAAATCTCGAAAGTCAAGGCTGTTCCTACACAAATTCAAAACTCAAAAGGACCCAGAGAGCAGCAACCCTGCGGTCAGCCTCCCGTGGACGGAAGGAGCCGTTCTGGGTGGTGGAGACTCAGGAAAATCAGCACCGGGGCCGGGGCACTCCGCGGGCTTCTTCAGCCTCCTCCCTGCAGATGGTTTCGGATGTTCTCTCAATAAAAATTACCACTGGGCAAACACAAATAAACTTAACGGATTTAACTGACAGAGTTAAACAAGCAGAAGATAGGATTTCTCTTAATGAGAATAAACTACTTGCATATGAAAAAGATTTAAAACTGAGGCTCCAATAACTAACTCACCAGAAACTTGGAACAGATTCACAGAATTGGATGGGGAGAGGGGGAGCCCACCAGGCAGGAAAACTCCATCTGGAAACTGGGTGCCTGTTGAAGGACAAGGCCACGCGGCAGGAGGCGTGGGAAAGGCACGGATGGGAAATGGGTCCAGCCCCTGCAGCTGACAGGCAGACCAGTAGATACCAGCAAAGAGTTTAAGCAGGGGACAATTAAATTAAGTCTGTGCCTTTGAAAGATCACTCTATTCCCTGCATGAGTGGAGGCAAGGAGACCAGTTAGAAGGAGGATGTCAGGCTGGGAGGTGATACAGTTTCAGGTTTGGGGTTTTTTTTTTAACTTTTTTTTTTTTTTTAAGAGAGAGCATGAGGGGGGCGAGGGGCCAAGAGAGACAGGAACAGAGGATCCAAGGTGGGCTCTTTACTGATAGCAGCGAGCCCGAAGCAGGGCTTGAACTCACAGACCGTGAGATCATGACCTGAGCTGAAGTCGGACACTCGACCGACTGAACCACCCAGGCGCCCCGATACAGTTTCGGGTTTAAGAGCAATGGCAGAACCTGGCCACTGTCATTTCCTAGCTGGTAAACTTGGTCTTTACCTTATCATTTGGTGCTTTAGATACAAGGTTTGTATGAGGATTCTAGGATGTAATATGCATGTTTTGCTTATTCATTCAACAAATATTTCCCGAGAATCTGCCAGGGGCCGGGTACTGTTCACAGCACTGAGGATGCAGTAGTGAACAAGATTGACTTGGCCCTGCCCTTGCACCGTGATGTTCTCGTGCACCTTAGGTCCTAAGGTAACGGTCTGAGTTTTTGGTTTGCAATTAACAAAAACCCAACTTGCTTAAGGCATTGACTGGTTCCCACGGTTCAGTGCATAATGAGGTAGCCCACTGAGGCCGAGGAAGACCTCTAGGGACCAGGGTTTTGGCATTTGGAACCAAGGACTAAATTCTGAACCATCTACTCTCCCTCTGCATCTGAGTCTCGTCTCTGCCTCTCTACACATTGGCTCCTTTCTCTTGTATGACAGAGAAGTTTTCCCAGTGTGGTGGAGACATGACCACCAGCAGCCCCAGGTTCACAAGCCCAGAAAGGAAGATGCCTCCTTCTCCCAGCATCTGAATGGAAATCCCAGAGAAGGTCCCTCTAGATGCTGCTTGGGTCACCTTCCCACCTCATGAACTAATTAGTTATTGTTGCCAGGAGGATGGAGAAGCACGATTGGCCAGGCTTGGATCATACAGCCAGTGGCTGAGGTTTGTTCTGTGCAATCAATGGCTCCACCAGAAACACATGGGGAGGAAAGGAATGTTCTCCAATGGAAGGGAAGCAAGGAGACAAAAATAGCAGATGTCCTACCATGAAGAGCATCACCGAGAGTAACTGTGATAAGGGGTAGCTGGAAGTGGTGATAGTCCTTAGTAAGCAGTGGGAGAAGACCCAGGTTGTCTTTACCTGTTTCGATAATGGGAAACTGAAGCCCAGAGAAGGAAAGGACCTATCTTAGAAATGGGGATATAATCTTCTTTGGAAAATCCAGTTTGTGGGGCGCCTGGGTGGCTCAGTCAGTTAAGCATGTGGCTCTTGATTTTGGTTCAGGTCATGATCTCATGGTCATGAGATCGAGCCCCATGTCAAATTCCACATGGAGCCTGCTTGGGATTCTCTCTCTCCCTCTCTCTCTCTCTCTGCCCCTTCCCTGCTCTCTCTCTTTCTCTCTCTCTCAAAATACATAAATAAAAATAAACATTAGGAAAAAAAGGGAAATCCAGTTTGTAATCTTGGGTTTTCCTCTTTAACCAGCTGAGCTACCTGCAGAGAGCTGCCTCCCACGGTGTCTGTATCTCATGCCCAGGTGGGGCCACTGCTGGCCACCCGGTGATGGTGATACACACGTAGACATCATAGGATTAAGTAAGAGGATGACTGCCGCTCCCAAATATAGGGCAGAAACGGAACACTGGCAGCTGCAGCTGAGTCTGGTCCACAGATGTTTTGTTTGGCTCATCCAATGTTTGCAAAGAGTTGGGCCAACATTTAATAATTGGAAGATTTTACATTAAAAATGCAGATTTCTGGCTTCTCTTGAAAAAAAGTCAGGAGAGCTGACAGCACCAGATCTAAATTTCCACATGGCAGTAACCAGCTGAGACGGAGTAGCAACTGTCCCTTACACAGGGCATGTGCCCTCCCATGCTTCAGTTCACCTCAGTCCCCACCACTCTCTACTGTCCCTAATACTGCGGTCCAGACACAGTCACCATTTCTCACTGCATTTGCACTGTTGCTTTTGCTACAGTAGAGAAATAGATCTCTCTGCTCATTTCTCTTTCAAAATGGAAGATCGGGGGCACCTGAGTGGCTCAGTTCGGCTGAGTGTCCACCTCTTGATTTCAACTCAGGTCGTCATCCCAGGGTCGTGGGATCGAGCCTGCGTCAGGCTCTGTGCTGAGTGCAGAGCCTACTTGAGATTCTCTTCCTCTGCCCCTCTCCCCTGCTTGCACTCTCTCTCTCAAAAAAAAAAAAAAAAAAAAAAAAAAAAAAGGAAAGTCAAATGGAATTGGAGGGGAGGGTCATACAATTTTTCTTACACCCAGCCCACTCCCACCCCTGACCGCTCTAGGCATTTCAGTTTGTGAATACTGCTGTGTGGGATTATTGTTTATATTAGATTATTACTTCCCAACCAAGAGAACAATAGGGGGGCATGGTAGTAGCCTTTCTAGAAATAGTAATAGCAAGCAATTTCTCAGCACTTATATGCCAGACACCATTTTAAGCCCTTCACACATAGTATTTCAGTGAATCCTCAAAACAACCCTATAAACTGGGTGCTATCATCATTCTCATTTATAAATGAGGAAACTGAGGCACAGAGAGGTTCAGTAACTTGCCCAAGGTTAGCATTGTAGGGATCTGAACTCAGATCACCTGACCCCAGAGTCCAGGCTCTCAACCAGAAATTCTATTAAGATTGCTGGGGGGCGCCTGGGTGGCTCGGTCGGTTAAGCGTCTGACTTCGGCTCAGGTCATGATCTCGCGGTCCGTGAGTTCAAGCCCCGCGTCGGGCTCTATGCTGACCGCTCAGAGCCTGGAGCCTGGAGCCTGTTTCGGATTCTGTGTCTCCCTCTCTCTCTGCCCCTCCCCTGTTCATGCTCTCTCTCTCTGTGTGTCAAAAATAAATAAACGTTAAAAAAAAAAAGATTTAAAAAAAGATTGCTGGTGCACGTATGTGTGTGGCTGAACACAGATGGTGTGTTCTTGCATGTATACACAAGTATAAGTCATCATGCTGTGGGTGGCAAGGGCAGGCCCACAGGACGTCTGCACAGGAAGAACCACAATACCATGAGGTTGAGAATGGATTTCTGCTCTGGAAAGCAGAATGGCTGGATCTTAGTCATGACTCTACTGCCCGTTTGAGCCATTGCTCCACCAGGGTGAGCCTCATGTTTTCCATCTCTATGAGCAGGTAAAGGGTTTGGATTAAACTCATCTCTAAAGAGTCTCCTGGCTCGACTGCTCTGTGATTCTCTGACTTTCTCTCCTCTCTTTCAAACTGTTACCCAGAGATGAACAGTGGCCAAGTCAGAGCCATGTGTCAGCTTGGAAAAGGCAGGGGCGCTTCGTCCAAGCCGGTGTCTCCATTTAGGCTGTGCCAGCAACCAGTGTGCCATTCACTACGGGGGAGTCCTGCCATTGCAAATTCTTAGCAGCTGGAGCCCAGCGACAGTGTGTGCCAAACTTCCAACCGGCTTGCCAACTTCTCCCAGGGGATTCTCTTGGAAAGCTGGAAGATATGTTCCTTAGCTACTTGGCTTCTGGTTGCAGGGAATTTTCCAGATTCTGAAAGAGTGATGGCCTGGCAGCCTGGAGACCTAAAACCTACTTCTGGCCCTTGTAGAGTGACCTCATGACCTGTCAATGCCCTCTTTCCCCATGTGACTTGCCCTCGTTGAGCCTCCGTTTCCTCACCTTGCTTTGGAACTTTCAAAGTGCTATACAAAAAGAAGAGATAATTGACATTATTTGCACAGAAGCCAATTTTCCCTTAAACTGACTGGACCATGGACTACAGAGAGAATTCCACAGAGTGAGGAAGGGTAACATAGGTAGATGGAGCGCCGAGCCCCCTGCTAGACCTTGCGGAAGAGACCGCAGTGAGAGAGGCCAGATTCCTGTCACCTTCCCCTGGAAGTGGGCAAAGTGACCAAGAGCCCCAGGATATCCATGCTCTACTCCCTAGCACCTGTGAATGAATATATCAGGTTATAATGGCAAAGGGACTATTTTTTTTAAAGAGAGGGGGAGAGAGAGAGAGAGAGAGAGAGAGCAGAGGAGGGGCAGAGGGAGAGGGAGAGAGAGAATCTTAAGCAGGCCCCATGCCCAGCACAGAGCCTGACTCAGGGCTTGATCCCATGAACCTGGGATCATGACCTGGGCCTATATAAAGTCAGATGCTTAACCAACTGAGCCACCTGGGTACCCCAAAAGGGACTTTTTAAAGTAGTGAGGTTTTCCCGGATTACTCAAGTGGCCTAATCTAGCCACATGAGCCCTTAAGAGCTGAGCACTCTCTCTGGCTGGAATTGGAGAGACGCAGTGAAGAAGAAAGAGATACCTGCAGCATGAGAGGGACTCAGCCTGCCATTGCTGGATGGAACCATATGGAAAGCAGCCACAGAGAATGCAGGCAGCCTCTGGCAGCAAAGACCCAGCCCTGGCTGACAGGCAGCAAGGAAATGGGGACTCAGTCCTACAGCCACAAGGAACTAAATTCTGCCAACAACCTGAATGGGCTTAGAAGCATAATCTGCCCTGGAGTTTCCAGATGAGAGCCCAGCCCAGTCTCTACCAGGTGAGACCTTCAGCCGAAGAGCCAGCTGGGTATGGAGCCCAGACTTCTGGCCCACAGAACTGTGAGATAATAAATGGGTGTGCTTTTAGGATGCTCATTGTGTGGAAATTTGTTATGGCAGCACTAGAAAATAGCTACAGACCTCTCAGTCTCAGGTTGAGACCACTGAGAGAGAAAATGGCAGCATATGGCCTCATGAGCTTCTGTGTGGGTCGGGAAGTAGGCTCAGAAAAGGACAGCAATGGTTACTGGCTTAACTAAAGCGGTGGTCAGATGGGAAGACGAAAGAGCAAGGACAGTGCCCTCTATGGGGGGGGGGGGCGCTTTTTCCCAGTCCCCACAAGCACACCCATGTTCAATGCCAAGGAGAGCATCTGGGGGCTTGAATGACCCTGCTGAGAAGACAGAGAGGGGTGTGTCACGGGAGAGCAAGATCTTTAGATGCTGGAAGCATCTCTGGGTTTGCGAGCATTCCAGGGAATCAATACCCTCTTCAATGAACATGATAAATGATTGCACTAATATTTCTCATTTTCCCTCTATTACATATTTCCTTCATGTCTGAAAGGCTACAGAGTCAAAATCGGAAATGTAAATGACCAGAAACAGAGGATGCTTGTAGGATGAAATTCTTCCTCATAATCACAAAATTATGACAAATCAGGCCCCACCACCAACTCCCCCTTTGTTGCATTTTTATACCATGAAGCCTAGGCTGAAAGGGCTTTGAAGGAACAGGGGGGCTACAGACTTCTATGCTGACTCAGTTCAGTCTAACAAGCATTTATTTCACACCTACTATGTGCTCCACGCTCTGCAAGGAATGAGGAGGTAGGATAGGGCGTTTAGAAAACCATGGTGGAGCTGAAGTTTTGTACCTGAAGGGGGGCAGTTCTGTCACTAACCTGATCTCATCATGACCACTTTTGTCTTAAATCAGCAAAGATCAAAGCAGAACTGTACTTCTTAGCATTCATACATTCACATGTGCTGCTTCTGTCCTCAGGCTTGCATTTCCCTACTCAGACCCTCAGCCCTAGTTGATCTGTTGGGACTGCTAGTCTATAGTCTTTTAAAGTCTCGGGGCACCTGGGTGGCGCAGTTGGTTAAGCGTCCGACTTCAGCCAGGTCACGATCTCGCGGTCTGTGAGTTCGAGCCCCGCGTCGGGCTCTGGGCTGATGGCTCAGAGCCTGGAGCCTGTTTCCGATTCTGTGTCTCCCTCTCTCTCTGCCCCTCCCCCGTTCATGCTCTGTCTCTCTCTGTCCCAAAAATAAATAAACGTTGAAAAAAAAATTAAAAAAAAAAAGTCTCAACATTGTACTCGCCCTTGGACTCTGCAATTTGCCTTCTGGAAATTGATCCTTTAGACATAACTATGGATGTGCACAATGATGCATGTCTAAAGTTATTCATCCCAGGTTGAAAACTACCTGGATACCCACCAATAGAAAATAATTGGTTACACAAATTATCATGTATCCATAACGTGGAATATCTATGTGGCCATTCAAAATGATGTTGATCCATGTCTATTGTTATGGAAACAGAGTCATCTTGTAATGCTGGAAGGAATCTTGTCTACAAAATAATACAACAATATCACAGTTTTCCAACACCTAATTGTGATTTACCCACAGCCGAGAACATCTCCAGGACAGTAAATCAAAAGTCTTTCCTCCATAAAGAAACACCTATAAATATGTTCCAGTTCAGAATATCAAATGTGCCTCTTGACGCCAAGCACCTGAAATTTTCAGTTTTCTCAGAATTTCAAACATATCTAATACCCAGGCACAGTTTTAAAGAATCCTGTCTCCAAAATATAAAGGCAGGCTATACAGTGAATCTGCAAAGCAAAGCCATAGGTCAGGAGCACAATCACAGTTTGTGCTGAGAATCAGGGAGGAGGGAGTCTCCTTCCCGATGGCTTCAGAGTTTATCAATGAAAGGGAAAGAAAGGTAAGAGGTGGCGGGATCTCTGGTAGAGGAAAAGCCACAAACGAATAGGTCCCCAGACTAAGTGCATCTTTGGGGAAGACAATAGACTCAATTAAGAACCAGAGTCATAAAAGTACGCAAATCTCCCAAACAAAACATAATTGAGCAGAGAGATGAGACCTGATCCCATAAATAACCCACCGTAATTAGAATATATCAACAGTTCCTATTAAAGAAACATCAGGCAGTCAGTATTGGAAGTCTGGGAAAATTGAGTTCTTAATTAAATCCTCATCAGAATTACTAGTCCCCATATCTTCCACATCCCATCTCCCCAAGTCTCAAGTGTAGGTGCATCAGGAAATGGTTTGGTTCCGTGTAATCACATGAAATGAATTCTTCCCCTGCTCGGTTTTAACAGGGACTGATACAGAGACACCCCAGTGTCTAATTCTTGAAACACTACACTTCAGAGAAATTCACTGAATCTCAGTAGTGTTCCCAGAAAGGAGCCATAAAAAAAAAAAAAAAAATGTTTGTCTTGTCTTAATTACACTCCTCTACTCAACACCCTGCCTTGGTTGCCTAATGTCTATAGAGTCTACTGGGAATTCCTAGAACTTGAAATTCCAAGGACTCTGGTTCTCTCTTCCTCATTCCTTAAACATGGCTCATTCTTCATTGCCACCCTCCCCCCTTTTATTTCTGATTGAGTCTCCTTAGCCTGGAGTGTTTTTTCATTCTCGGCCCACCAAAATCTCACTAAGATCCCACTGCTTACCTGAGACTATTCTTATCAAGGTCACCTGCCATGTCCACTCTTCAGCCCTTCTGAGCTGTATTTGATCTGGAGGCCACTTGATCCTTCTAGAAACTCTTTCCCTAGGTCTGTGACTCTGTTCCCTCTTGCCCCACCCCCACCCCCTTTCTCTGCTGACCTCTCCTTAGGCTCCTTTTAAGCTCTTCTCCCCTCACCCAATCTAAAGAGCTGTGGTTCCCTGGATTATTTCCCTGTCACTGCCTCAGTGGTCCCCCCATGTCTCTATGCCCATGACTCCCCAGCCCGAGGGGTAGGAGCAGGTCTGGGTGTGAGGTGTGCTCATTGGTACCACATGCCACTGCCTCTAGGTCTTCTCAATTGACAGATAAAGGAAACATATGGGTGTTTACTAACCCACATAAATACACACATCCATAAGTTTTCAGTAGGTAACCATCTCTATCCGTATGAAGCTGAACGTGAGTGAATACTGATCTTGTCTTTATTGTACTGTACTAGACGTGATTTAGGAACCAAGTTAAATGTAGAAAGAGCAGGTGTGGGGGCATCCATTTGCCGGTACAGATGTGAGCGGAGGTGAGATGGGTCTAGAGCAGCGTCACAACGTCGCAAAGGTGGCTTCCCAAATCAAACGTGTTTCTGAATCAAATGCGCTTCTTGTAGGAAAGGAGCAGCAGCTCCCTTGGTGGCCCAGTTCTGCCATGTGGCTCTGGCGGATGTTTCACCACACCTACGCTAGGCTTTGATTCCCCATGGACTGTGTAGCAAAGCTCTTTGCGTTTACAACTGGCTAGAAAGGATTTTATTCTCTGCAGAGGAGCCACAACAGACACACTTTGGGAAGCATGGAAAGCAGATGGTACACCCTTCGCTGTAGATAAAGTCCAATCTTTTTAGGTCAAAGAGAACCTGGAGAAGGTGCTCTTACTGAATGTCATCCTCAATATAGCTAATTTACTTGAACAACTGGCTGAAAGACTGAGACTATTAGTCTGGCCAGCCTTGGTTTCTTTAGCTATAAGATGGGGATGATAATTCTGGTCTCATAGGGCTGTTGTATTAGAGGAAATAATGAATACTTAGCCTGGCATCTGGCCCAGCATAGGTGCTCAGTAAAAACTTTAGGAATTATCAATACTTATTTACCTTACATTTGGGTATAATCTTGGCTGTTAATAATTCGGCCAGAATAAATTTTCTGGATGGTAAAAAAAAAAAAAAAAAAAAAAAATCGTGAAATTTTTTCAATATTACTTTAAATTATTTTGTAATCAAGGACAATGTCGACTAGAAAAGAAAACCGAAGGGGCGCCTGGGTGGCGCAGTCGGTTAAGCATCCGACTTCAGCCAGGTCACGATCTCGCGGTCCGTGAGTTCGAGCCCCGCGTCGGGCTCTGGGCTGATGGCTCAGAGCCTGGAGCCTGTTTCCGATTCTGTGTCTCCCTCTCTCTCTGCCCCTCCCCCATTCATGCTCTGTCTCTCTCTGTCCCAAAAATAAATAAACGTTGAAAAAAAAATAAAAAAAAAAAAAAAGAAAAGAAAACCGAAGATATTGGTGAAGGTGGGATCAATTGTACAGCAGTCAAAGCTTAAGTGGGAGAGCTCTAATCAAAGCCGCTACAAAATCTAAGGGCAGCTGTAACTAGTGCATCAGCCACTGATGATATTTTGCCTGGAAGTGTTTTCCACTCAAGTTTTTCAGTGTGTTGGTGGTGAGGCTTTTCTTTTTTTTTAAAGCAACTTTTGCCAAAAATAGCATCGTTTGATTCATCATCTTTTTTTTTTTTTTGACAAATATGTAATGAAACAGGAAGTCACTCTGAAAGCCCTCTTAACGACACTGATACACATTTGTTTAAGCTGTGATGGGGGAGGGCACTAGATTTGAGATATGCTCAAAGAATATTGGGTACACCCCACGGACTTTCAGGAGGGCCTGAGAATAGGGTTCAGAGTGTGTGCAGCCCAGAGCAGAGCCCCGGGTCAGAAGAGGTCCACGAAGGCATTTCCAACCCAGCTGCTGCACAGACTCTGTGGTTTGCACCGCTGACCCCAGTGACATGGGACCCTTGTGCTGCTGCCTCTAGAAACTGGATATAGCTATGGCGCCTGCCAGTTGCTGCCATATTGAATTTCTGCAAAGTCCCTAATGCTTTCTATTGCTGCTTTCTAACTCAAAGTCCGGGGTTATGTACGTGAACACCAAAAGCTGGGTAACATAGCTGTACTCTAGCTGCAAGGGAGGCTGGGAAAGTGAGTTTTTGCCACTCATCTTTTTTAGCAAGAGGTAGACTCTGTCTCATGAAGATGAAAACCCTCCAACTATGGATAACAGGATGTGGAATGCAATTAGGGTCTCGAACTGAGGAAGAAGAGTTAGCAGTAAGCACTCTGAATTCTAAACAGCCAGGAATAATTGGGGCAAGGCACCCCAGTCAGGGTCTATTTGAGAGGCAAGCTTAACAGGCTCTCCCCCACCCACATCTAAGCAGACACACAAGCTGGAAGGAGAGGGAATTGGTGAAATACATACAGGAAGGACAGTGTGTTCCCTCCATCTCTGTCCATTTTCGGGGGAGAACAGGGTGCTATTCTTCTGTCCTCAAGGTAAGTGATGCAGAAGGACTCCAAGGAATTCACTCATAGAGATTGAGGGCACATGCAAACAGACAGGTACCTCATGACCCCAGTTGGTATTTGTTCAGCAAAAGACTTGTTCATCTGCCCTTTGGTCCTATTTGAGCAGGAAGAAGAGAAAAGAAGGTAGGGTGGAGAGAAAGAGCAAAATGTCCACTAGACCAGGTGCATGGTGGCCAGGGGCTTGCCATCTTGCCAGGACCCCACTCAAGAGATCTGCTTACCAGGCAAGGGACCCCAGCAGAGACAGGAGGTGATGGGGCAGGGGGAGCTGAGGGAACCAGAGGGATCATGCTGGAGCTGGATCTAAAGCATCCTGGGTGCACCCACAGAAAGACATGCGTTGTGTGCGGCTGCTGCCCAGAAGGCACTGACCTTCATCAGGGCTGGCTGGAGAAGCTAGAACGGCCAGCTGAACAGGCCCATAGCCAAAATAATTAAGTAGAGAGAGTGCCCTCCCATGTCCTGTTCTCCTCTCAGCCCACAGCACCAGAGGCATTAGGTCCAAGAAGGAGAGTAGGAGGAAGGCTCCACCCTCCCCCCGCCCCGAGCTCTGATGCTAGAGCAAAAGGAGGAAGCAGATGGCACATGCCCATTTCAGGTCTACACATCACAGGTCTGGCTGCTGGCAGGTGGGAGAAAGTGCTGACGCAGACATGGGCTTGGACCCGACTGACTTCCAACGGCCACAGGAATCCCGAAAGCCAGGGGCGCTGAGATGCCAGTAAGGGATCCGCTACAGGGGGGCTGTAATGGGGGAAAATGAAACTGCTGCCAATCTGTAGCCCTATGCAGTCACACTGCTCCATACTCCAGTTACAGACCAGAAGGGCTTCAGATGCTGGAAGGCAAAATGAATAAAAACTGCCCCCTACAGTCTTGAATAGTTTTCTCCATGGACAGACTTCAGAATTAAAGGAGAGGGGATAAAACCTTTGGAAATGTGATTCACAGATATTTAATTTCTAAAGGCATCCAGCAGAGTTTTGTTTTTTTGTTTTTTTTTTTTTTTCAGTCTGGTCACTCTCAGACAACTGCAATGCAAATGCAATTACTTACTGCCCAAGACAAGTCTGAGAACTTGGTGGAAAAGTTGATGGTGGGGAGGAAGAATGTACGGGGAAAATTATAGCCCTAACAGAAAGTAAGAGACCCTCAGCACCAGTCAGATTTCTTCACTGGAAATGTCCTCTGCTGAGACTTGCCTTGAGACAGGAGAAGAAAACGACCAATGAGGCGAGTGATGGGACCTCTCAACAGGATGAGGCTGTCATGGAGAATTTTCTAAGGTCACCTGAGAACACGGGCTGCACCATGCACCCTTCTACCGCTTTCTGAGGCTCTTCCCTTGCAGATCACTGATGGGGCTTATAAAGGCAAAGTTAAAAAGGGAACCCTTGAATCCATATAGTCACCTAAGTCTGAATTCTTAAAATACTGTGACAGAGCAGAACACTGGCCTGGAGTCTCACCTGGTGGGATGTCATAACACTTCAGGGCAGCCTTTTCCCTGGCGGGGCCAGACTCACACTATCAGGTGCACTGTTCTCATGCCTGGGTTTTAGAGTCACGCAGGCTTGATTCTGAGTCCTGCTTTGCCACCTTCTACCCATATGACTCTGAGCGGGTTACTTAATCTCTCTGAACAGAAGGATCTTTGGCAAGCTCTCAGCATAACTAGCATAGAGGAAGTGTCCAGTAAGCATCAGTTACTGTTATTATGGAAAGTGACTCCCCCTATTAGCCTACCAGCCAGGTAGGAAGTCTTTTGTGGTTGAGTTTCAGTTTTCCCTCTAGATGGGAATCATTTAAGCACATCCATGTTATAAACACAAAATATTATGAAACAGGATGCAAATTACATTCACCTTTAACCTCAAGCACAAAACTTGAGAGGCATTTCCACTTCGCCATAGCCACTGTGGGCACTGCCCCTCCTCCTGGGGGGTAGGGTGGGGAGACAGCGGTGTGGGTCAAGTGCTTGCTCACTTTCCTCAGCCATGAGGGAGGTTTGAGAGACGAGTTTGCAGGGCACACATCGAATTCTTAGGATGATCTATTACCATCGCCTCCATTCAAAGACAAAGAACCAGAGGCACTGAGAGGTCAAGATCATGCAGCTTCAAACCCTTTTGGTCCATCCCAGGGAACTTCCCTTTGTGCAACGCATTTCCATCTGTATTGTGTGGGGATTCTTGGCCACCCCTGCCAGGGTCTGTCCCAAAATTTGTAAGGCCGAAGGTGGTTCTTTGGTCAAAATGTACCAAACACTTTCCTTTGAATGTCTGAAATGTTAAACCTCAGCTCCCCCCTTCTCTGGAACATTCATTTCTTTCCTGCAAATAAGCAAAACACAGTCTTTTCCTTGAAATTCTGCATGTTCAGCGGGATATTTTTGGGCATCGAGGTGGATTGTAATGCAAATGCCCTTGATTTTCTTGGGACTCTCTTTCTCTTGTGAATTTCAGTGAGTGATAGGCCCCCTTGAAATAAATGCGCTTTTGATAGATGAAAATTCCCTTTTCCCTTGTGAAATATGCTTGGCAGCTCATACTCCCATTTGGTGGAATTTGCTTAATAACGCAGTGTCATGCAGGGCTCAGCTAAGCAGACCTGTGAAAGGAGGCAAGGACCCTGGGGCTGGGACCCAGAGAGGGCCCTTGGGAACAGGGTCTGGACCAAGATACAGGGAGCTAGAATCTGGGTCACCCACGTCAACCAAGAGCCAGGAACTGGGATGACCTAGAGGTGATTGAAGGCGTGCAAAGCACACACTTAGGGTCAAGGTCAGCGAAGTGGGGAGAGGGATACAGGTGAGCAGAACCCAGGAGTGGGACTGACACCAGGGCAGCTTCATTCCGCCCCGTGGGTGGAAGCAGCAACTTCCGACAAGGGCCACGACATTCTGAGCCAGACGCTCGTCTCTGTCAGAGTCCTTGCTAGAGAGCAACCTGAGGCTATCTCCATGGCAACCCTAGGGGGCGTGAGTGGCGTCTCATGGTGGTCTCTGGCTCCCAAAAGAAACCAGTTTAGGATTTGTAACAGGGCCAATGCCTTCCAATATCATGGGCGTCTCAAGGGTCATCACGGTCAAGGGACTTTGGGGGACACTGGCTCAGAGAAGGATGAGATGAGAAGAAAAGGCAGGTCTGTGTTGAGTGGAGACTGCGGGAGGCAGCTTTCAGCTCGGGAGAAGGAAGAATTCCCTTCTGGTCAAAGCTATGCAGGCGGTCATGGAGAGAGGAGCTGCCCATCACCAGAGGTGTGCAACCTCCAGCGGGGCTCCTTGTGTGGAGCAGGGTTTGGGCAAGATCACCAGTGAGGGCCTTTCTGCATCAGGTGCCGTTGGTCCAGGCCACACCCTTGCGGAACACTCTTCCGTAGCCATCCCCCCCACTATGGCACTCAAGGTCACACCCTGGTCCTGCCACCGCCTGCAAGTCTCTCTGTGACCCGGGCCCCGCCTCCTCTTGTCATTCCACCACCCTGCCAGCTTTCCGGATTCTATCTTGAAGCCCTGGGAATCATCTCAAGTGCTCCGTTCCCTCTGCATCAGGCCATGAGTCCTTTCCCTGTTCTGCTCACCTTCCTCTGCCTTTCACCTGGTTAACTCCTACTCACCTTGCAAGTCCCCTCCTCCCGGAAGCCCCCTTCCCTCAGCCCTGAGAATGGATTAGGCGTCTCCTCCAGGCTTCCACAGCTCCTGTCTTTCCCATTTCATAGCACTTCACATGCTGCTCTGTAAGGGACTGAAACACTGGAGCAACCAGCGGGCAGGGAAATGCCTGCCTATCCATCTTTGCCTCCCCAGTGCCTGGCACCTGGTGAGTGCTCACTGCAAGCCTACGGATTGCGAAGTGGCTGAAGGTCTGCGATCACCATCCCCCCAACCCTTCCGGTCAGACCATAGGCTGCCTGGTAAAGTGTAGCGATTTGGTTTTCATGACTGATTTTGGAACACTGGGGCCTGAAGTTTAATTAAAATTTTTTTTAATTTTTAAAAATTAAAAAAAAAAATTCCCCCATATCCAACCTATATAGGTAGGAAGATTTTTTAGAAGGTTAATTGAGGCAAAAATAGAGAACATCTGTCTTTTACTCCCAGTGAGAAGACAGCAACCCCTCCACAGAGGCAGAGTTGCTAATGAACAGAGCACTTAGCTTTGAGAGACCAGGATTCTAATGCTGGCTTCTCCATTAACCTGCTGTGTGACCTTGGGCTAACTGCCTACTCTCTCTGGGCATCATTCATTCAAAATATATTTATTGCAGTCCTGCCATGTTCCCAGCACCTGAAAGGAAGAATTCCCTTCTGGTCAAAGCTATGTAGGCGGTCATGGAGAGAGGAGCTGCCCATCACCAGAGGTGTGCAACCTCCAGCGGGGCTCCTTGTGTGGAGCAGGGTTTGGGCAAGATCACCAGTGAGGGCCTTTCTGCATCAGGTGCCGTTGGTCCAGGCCACACCCTTGCGGAACACTCTTCCGTAGCCATCCCCCCCACTATGGCACTCAAGGTCACACCCTGGTCCTGCCACCGCCTGCAAGTCTCTCTGTGACCCGGGCCCCGCCTCCTCTTGTCATTCCACCACCCTGCCAGCTTTCCGGATTCTATCTTGAAGCCCTGGGAATCATCTCAAGTGCTCCGTTCCCTCTGCATCAGGCCATGAGTCCTTTCCCTGTTCTGCTCACCTTCCTCTGCCTTTCACCTGGTTAACTCCTACTCACCTTGCAAGTCCCCTCCTCCCGGAAGCCCCCTTCCCTCAGCCCTGAGAATGGATTAGGCGTCTCCTCCAGGCTTCCACAGCTCCTGTCTTTCCCATTTCATAGCACTTCACATGCTGCTCTGTAAGGGACTGAAACACTGGAGCAACCAGCGGGCAGGGAAATGCCTGCCTATCCATCTTTGCCTCCCCAGTGCCTGGCACCTGGTGAGTGCTCACTGCAAGCCTACGGATTGCGAAGTGGCTGAAGGTCTGCGATCACCATCCCCCCAACCCTTCCGGTCAGACCATAGGCTGCCTGGTAAAGTGTAGCGATTTGGTTTTCATGACTGATTTTGGAACACTGGGGCCTGAAGTTTAATTAAAATTTTTTTTAATTTTTAAAAATTAAAAAAAAAAATTCCCCCATATCCAACCTATATAGGTAGGAAGATTTTTTAGAAGGTTAATTGAGGCAAAAATAGAGAACATCTGTCTTTTACTCCCAGTGAGAAGACAGCAACCCCTCCACAGAGGCAGAGTTGCTAATGAACAGAGCACTTAGCTTTGAGAGACCAGGATTCTAATGCTGGCTTCTCCATTAACCTGCTGTGTGACCTTGGGCTAACTGCCTACTCTCTCTGGGCATCATTCATTCAAAATATATTTATTGCAGTCCTGCCATGTTCCCAGCACCTGAAAGGAAGAATTCCCTTCTGGTCAAAGCTATGTAGGCGGTCATGGAGAGAGGAGCTGCCCATCACCAGAGGTGGGCAACAATCATTCAACATTCATTCAACATTGAAAGGTACTAGGTAGAGGGAAGTAATTGAACACATTCACAATCCTTGCCCTCTCAGGATTTACAATCTAGTGGAGAGACAGACAACACATCAGTAAACGACCAAAAAAATAAATATCTAAATATAAATTGTGATAAGAGCTACAAAGGAACTGAATAACCTAGAGTAACAGAATAATGGAGGCGAGTGTGGAGGAAACCTACTTAGATACTGAAGAAATGATATTTAAGTCTGAAGGATACAAAAAAGCCAATGATGGAATGTTCCAGACAGTTCCAGGGTGATGGCAGGTGCAATGGTCCTGATGCATACATAATTTAAAAAGAGATGGGGCACCTGGGTGGCTGAGTCGGTTAAGCGACCGACTTTGGCTCAGGTCATGATCTCACAGTTTGTGAGTTCAAGTCCCGCGTTGGGCACTGACCTGACAGCTCAGAGCCTGGAGCCTGCTTTGGATTCTGTGTGTGCCTCTCGTTCTTTCTGTCCCTTCCCTGATCTCTCTCTCTCTCTGTCTCTCAAAAAAATGAATAAATGCTAAGAAAAATTTTTTTAAAAAAAGAGAGGAGATTGGAGTGCCTGAGTGGCTCAGTTGATTGGATGTCCGACTTTGGCTCAGGTCATGATCTTACAATCTGTGGGTTTGAGCCCCACATCAGGCTCTGCGCTGACAGCTCGGAGCCTGGAGCCTGTTTCGGATTCTGTGTCTCCCTCTCTCTCTGCTCCTCCCCTGCTCGTGCTCTTTCTCTGTCTCTCAAAAATAAATAAACATTAAAATTTTTTTTTAATTAAAAGTAATTTAAAAAAAAAGAAAGAGTTTGAGGGGCCTACAGAATAATGGGTAAGGGGGAAATCTCCTCATGTGTGAAATGGGTGTGCTGATGTTTGCACCAGCTACCTCTCAGGGCCTTAACAGGTGGCAAGTGGTAGATCAGATTTTTCACAGCTCCAAGCACATAACAGTTGCTCAATAAAAACTAACTGAATGAATAAATGAATGATCTGGTGCTTCCTTTACAAGGATGCACATATTTGAATTGGCAATTATTGGCCAATTCATCAATAATTTTCAAAGGTTATATTTTGCCTTTGGGATTCTCAAGGATAAGAGCAGCTGCTTGAGTTCAAATTTGTCTATATATTCTCCTAAAAACCTCACTGAGCAAAAAAAAAAGAGAGCAGGTAAAATTACTCTTTGCCCATGTCTATTCCATAACGATGAGTCAGAAAATACTGGAAGCCTCAGCTTACTTCTAAGGGGGGAAAATAAACATCTGCATCCAGTAGAGTTGATTCCGAGTCCACAGCAGAGCGTAATTCCAGGCAGAGTCTTCATGGAATAGAGACCTGTGCAAGCAAGGTCCTACAGCAAGAGAGCCCAGATGACACCAACCAGACCCCATTCCCAGAAACACACGTATTTCTTCATCCTGAGTGAGAAAGCACCACCGAGAATGGGTCTGAGACCTGGCCAATTAAATACTGGTTATGGAAAGTCAAAAGGAGAGACCCACGAAGCATGGCGTTCTAGAAGTGGCAGCCTGGAGACTGTACTGCTTCCCGGAAGAGGAAAGATTCTTGGAAAGGACAGTATACATGGCTTCATGGTAGTGAAAAGAAAGAGAAAGTAACCCCCAATAATACTCAAATAAGACACTATCAAAGAATCAGACTGAGTTAGATGAAAAGACCTGATGTATTAAAGAATCTGCCTTTATCTGTAGCAACAAAGGAAGGAACCTTCGAACCCAGAATCAAACAAGCCACTCAAACTCCTCCACCTTCTCGTTATGCTCACATGGTAGGAAGGTCCCACCTAAATAAATAACAATAAACATTTCTAAAAACTCACAGAATCCACACTAAGTTTAAGAAGGAATTAGGGGCACCTGGATGGCTCAGTCAGTTGAGTATCTGGCTCTTGATTTCGGTTCAGGTCATGATCCCAGGGTCGTGGGATCAAGTCATGCATCAGGCCCTGCCAAGCCGAGGTCTGCTCTGAACACGGAGCCTGCTTGTGATTTTCTCTCTCTCTCTCTCTCTCTCTCTCTCTCTCTGGCCCTCTGCCCCTCCCCCACTCACTCACCAGTGCACACGTGTGCATACACACACACACACTCTCTCTAAAATAAAAAATAAAAGAAGAAATTATAAAATGAGAATCAGAACTTTTTAGCCGATAAGAACACACACACACACTAGATATGTGACAGAGAGGAAAGCTGTAACACAAAACTCCAGCATGAGCTAAATATAATTAAACCAGAAATTTTAGCTATTAAAGCTCAACATTTTTTTTAACAAGTTCAAAACTAGGAAAAGGAATGGTATAAATAACAGGAAGACATAAAATAGAAGCTAGCTAAACTCAGGAAATAAGTGGAAAAAAAAGATAAAATCATATGAGGAATAAGGATTAAATTATGAGGTACCCAAGGGAAAACAGATACAACCAAGCGGATGGAAATGAAGAGAGTCAAGAAAATAAAACCAAAGAAAGAGTTTTAAGGATTAGAGAGAAAGTGAGAGATATAGAACATAGGCAAAGACCAATATGAATATAATCAGGGGTTTTGAACTAGGAAAAGAAAATAATGGACCAGAACTCTCCATTAAAACTATAATTCAAGAAAACTTCCTGAAATAAAATAAGACATAAATTTACATATCAAAAAGCCTCCCTTGGGGGCATGTGGGGGGTTCAGTCAGTTAAGTGACCAACTCTTGATTTCCTTGATTTCAGCTCAGGTCATGATCTCACAGTGGTGAGACTGAGCCCTGCATCAGGCTCTGTGCTGGGCGTGGAACCTACTTAAAATTCTCTCCCTCCCTCTCCCTCTGCCCCACCCTCACTTGCTCTCACATGGCTCTCGCAACCCACGCACACACATGCTTGCTCTCTCTCAAAATATAAAAATAAATTTAAGAAGAAGAGGGCGCCTGGGTGGCGCAGTCGGTTAAGCGTCCGACTTCAGCCAGGTCACGGTCTCGCGGTCCGTGAGTTCGAGCCCCGCGTCAGGCTCTGGGCTGATGGCTCAGAGCCTGGAGCTTGTTTCCGATTCTGTGTCTCCCTCTCTCTCTGCCCCTCCCCCGTTCATGCTCTGTCTCTCTCTGTCCTAAAAATAAATAAATGTTGAAAAAAAATTAAAAAAAAAAAAAGAAGAAGAAAAATATTTTTTAAAAAAGCCTCCCTATATGCCTGGGGAAACTGACCCAGAACAGTGAACACCAAGTTCTATCTTAATGAAAATATTAGATGTTCAGAAGCCAGAAAATATCTTCTGAGCCTTCAGACACAGAAACCAAGGGGTTAACAATAATCCAGGCACTATATATCTCAATAGGAACATATAAAATTAGTCATCAATAGAGTAATGCATTCAAGAAACTCAAGTATATGGGGGCGACTGGGTGGCTCAGTTGGTTGAGTGTCTGACTTCGGCTCAGGTCGTGATCTCATGGGACGTGAGTTTGAATTCTGCGCCAGGCTCTGTGCTGACAGCTCAGAGGCTGGAGCCTGCTTCAAAGTCTGTGTCTCCTTCTCTCTCTGTCCCTCCCCTGCACATGCTCTGTGTCTCTCTCTCTCTCAAAAATAAATAAACATTAAAAAAATTAAATTAAAAAAAAAAAGAAACCCAAGTATATAAAACCATGGAAGGAAGGAATTTTCTAACCAGTCATCTGTTCTTCACTATTAAGACTAAGGGAAATAGTTCTACATATGCAAAGATTCACACAATATTGTATTCATGAGTCCTTCCTGAGGAATCTACCAGAGGGAGAACTTTATCCAACCTGGAAATGATTGGAGAAACATTGGTCAAAACACTGATTTTGATCATTGGATTATTCAATGACAGAACTATGACTAAAACTTAGATTTTCACAAATGTGAAAGTATGCAAACATCATCTACTTTGAGAATGTCGAAATTATATAACTATAAAGGGGAAAGGAAAGAGAAAAAACCAAGTGGAGTAAGTTCATTATTGCTGCATAGCTAAAAGTTGAGAACAGGGGCGCCTGGGTGGCTCAGTCGGTTGAATGTCCGACTTCGGCTCAGGTCATGATCTCACGGTTCGTGGGTTCGAGCTGCGCGTCGGGCTCTGTGCTGACAGCTCAGAGCCTGGAGCCTGTTTCGGATTCTGTGTCTCCCTCTCTCTCTGCCCCTCCCCCACTTGCACTCTGTTTCTCTCTGTCTCAAAAATACATAAACATTTAAAAAAAAAAAAGTTGAGAACGAATACTATTTAAAGTTAACAAACCAGGGACATCTGGGTGGCTCAGTTAAGTATCTGACTTCAGCTCAGGTCATGATCTTACAGTCCATGGGTTAGAGCCCCACATCAGGCTCTGTGCGGACAGATCAGAGCCTGGAACCTGCTTCGGATCCTGTGTGTGTGTGTCTCTCTCTGCCCCTCCCCCACTCACGCTCTGTCTCTCTCTCTCTCTCTTTCAAAAATAAACATTAGGGGCGCCTGGGTGGCTTGGTCGGTTAAGCATCCAAATTCGGCTCAGGTCACAATCTCACAGTCCATGAGTTCGAGCCCCACATTGGGCTCTGTGCTGACAGCTCAGAGCCTGGAGCCTGTTTTGGATTCTGTGTCTCTCTCTCTCTCTGCCCCTCCCCTGTTCATGCTCTGTCTCTCTCTGTCTCAAAAATAAATAAACGTTAAAAAAAAATTTGTTTTTTAAATAAACATTAAAAAATTTTAAAAAAATAAAGTTAACAAACCAAACAGTAGAAACACAAGTAAAGAGAGGGGGACTAAGGGCACTAAATAAAGGCAGTAGTATGGACATAACCATTAAGACAAAAACACAATCCTTTCTAAACAACAAAAGAAATACGAAAACAAAACAAAATGTAAAAGTTTAAGAAAATAGAGTCCATAGCAAAAGATACACAATAAATAAAACATAAAATATGATAGAACTGAAACTAAACTTAAATCCTATCAGTAAATGTAGATAGACTTAATTCATTGTATTAGTCAGTGTTCTCTAGAGAAACAGACTTGATAGGAAAAATGTAGACGTATAGAAAGAGATTATTAGAAGGGATTGGCTCATGTGGTCACGGAGGCTGAGAAGTCCCATGATGATCTGCCATCTGCAGGCTGGAGGCCCAGGAAAGTTGATGGTGCCCCAGTCCAAACTCCAAGTCCTGAGAACCAAGGGAGCCAATGTTTTAAGTCCAGCCTGAGTCCAGAGGCCCAATAACTGGGGCTTTGATGTCTGAGGGCAGGAGAAGATGGATGTCTCAGTTCAAGCCAAGAGATAATTTATGCTTCATCCACCTTTTTGCTCTACTCGGGCCCTTAACGGATGGGATGGTGCCCACCTGCATCAGTGAGGACGTCTCCTTTACTCAGTCTACTGATCTGAATACACATCTCTTCTGGAAACAGCCTCACAGACACATCTAGAAATAATGTTTTATCAGCTCTCTGGGCATCCTTTAGCTCAGTCAAGTTGACAAGTAAAATTAATGATCATAAGTATTTCTGTCCTCGTCTGTTCAGGTTGCTATAACCTGAATACCAGAGACTGGGTAGCTTTTAAGTAAAAGAAATTTGTTTCTCACAGTTCTGGGAAGTCCAAAATCAAGGTGCCAGCAGACTCAGTGTCTGGTAAGGGCTTCCTGGTTTCTAGATGGCCATCTTCTCATTGTATCCTCACATGGCAGAAAAGGTGAGGGAGCTCTCTGGGGTCTCCTTTATAAAGGCACTGATGTCATTCACACGAGCTCCACCCTCATGGCCTAATCGCCCCCCAAGGGCCCTACCTCTTAATACCATCACATTGGGGATTAAGTTTCAACATGTGCATTTTGAGGGGACACAAGCATTCGGTCTATAGCACTTACCTCTTAGAAGAAAGAGATGTTCAGATTGATTTCCAAAGAAACAGACTTGAAAGTAAGTGATCCAGGAAGGGTAAACATAAAGGATTGGGCCAAAGGGTGCCAAACAGAAAGAAAAGTGGTACTTTGTTCTAAAACAAGCTAAATAAAATTCGGGCCAAAGAAGTTCAGTGAAACGAAGCAGAACACTTGATAATGTTACAGGCTGCGATTCAAAATGAAGATGTAATGGTTGTGAATATCACTGTACCAAATAACGCACAGCAATCTACATAAAGCAGGCACTGTAGGAGATGCAAAAGTGAAATGTACAGAAACTACTAATGAAAAGAGATTTTAGCACATCACTCTTACTCCAGGAAAGATGAAGTAGACAAAAGGTAAAGATGGACAGAATCCCTAAGCAACGTAATCAATAAAATAGATCTCATGTATGCCTATCAAAATGTATAACCCAACTGACATAGAGAATGTACTTTTTCTCAAGTTCACATGAAATATTCACAAAAATTCACAATACATTAGGTCACTGTGGAGACTTTAGTAGGTTCCATAAAAATTAAAGCCCACAGGCTCTACAGATAGACAACTAAACCCGTGAGAAATTATGCAGAAAGAACAAATACACAAAATAAGGAATGTTGGGGAAGAAATAACTATTGAAACGAGAATTTCTCAAGCTCTTTTTGCAGAATTGCGTGCAAAGACATTTTGAAGTCTAGAAGAAAAAGGCAATTTTCTAGGAAAAATGCCATTTACCAAAATTGACACAAAGGAAGATAGCTTGAGTAGATCAATTTTCACAATAGGAAGAAAGTTACGAAAGAGCTAATTCTATAAAATTTCCAAGCCTGGATGTTGTCAACCATTGCTTTGCAAATCGATGCCATTTAAACTGCTCCAAATAACAGAAAAAAGAATGCAAACTTCTGAATTTTTTGCATAAAGTGAAAATAACACTGATACATAAACCTGATGAATATTGTGCAAAAAAGAAATCTACAGGCCAACCTCAACCTTATCAAAGACTACACAAAAATCCTAAATAGAATGTTATCAACAGATCCAACAGCACATTGAAAACAATACATATGACCACATTTGATTACAGTAATGCAAGGATGGTTCAATATTAGGAAATAAATACAGTTCAAAATATTAATAATTCTAATAATAAAAATAATCTGATCATCCCCATAGATGTTCTTCTTAGGTAAGGCAAACTTGCTATATCCGAAGGTAATGTAAACAGTCTAATAGCAGTAAAAAGACTAGCATTTTTCTGTTTTTCAGGAAAAAGACAACTTGACTTTAAAGTTCACATGGAAACAAGCAAAAGGAAAACACAAAACCTTAGAGCGATGGCAAGGGGAACTAGTTCTCTTGGATGTTAAAACATGTAAGGTCTCTAAAATTGAAATAATATGGCATTGGCACATAATTTGACAGATACATCAAAGGAACAGAATTAGAACACCAGAAATGAAGAGTTGATGCTATTAAAGAAAGAATATTATCCTCAGAGAAATAGGGACATTGAAGATAAATGATATAAGCCAACTGGACAGTCACTTGCAAAAACATAAAATTGGGCTCTCACATCATCCCTAGATAAATTCATGGATGGATGGGGAAATGAATGGAAGCACAGATATGTGATCAAGCACATAGAGTAAAATATGAGTGGTAGAATCTAGATGCAGTGCAATGGGTATTCACTGGAAGAATCTTTCCAATTTTCCAGAGGCTTAAAATTTTCACAATATATGTTAGGGGGAAATGGAGGAGGTTTTAAGAAAAGGCACAGGAGTTGGCTTGAAGGGGTTCCCATTCGCCAAATTAGAACAATCCAAGCATCAAAACCAACAATGAAAGTAACGGATAATAACAGAATGCGTTAATTTAAAAATCCATGAATCCTTAATGATTATGGAGAGAGGGAGAGAGACTCAGATGCCAACACTAAAAGTGACAGTTACTCCAATTCCTTACTTTGAAACTTGGTGACGAAAAGGAAAGAATTAAGCCCTGCTTGACCACTCAGGAAGATCTATAGTCTATGCCATTTGTGGAAGATAAAAGGGGTAAAGGAAAAAGTTAAATTATACTGGAAGGAAACAATAAGAAAACTTCAGGGTTGCCTAGGTGGCTCATTCTGTTGAGTTGACTGCCTCTTGATTTTGGCTCAGGTCATGATCCCAAGGTCTTGGGATTAAGCTCCTCATTGGGCTCAGTGCTGAGGATGAAGTCTGCTTAAGATTCTCTCTCTCTGCCTCTCTCCCCCACTCATACTCTCTCTCTCTCTCTCTCAAATAATAATAAAAAAAACAGAGAAGAAAACTTCAAACTATAGCACATTCTATAAGACAGAGGCCAAGTTTTTCCAAAAATCAATGAAGACCCATGTGTGAGAGATGTTTTAGATGAAGACACAGAAGAGCTATAACAATCAAATGCAATATATGAATTTTGATTGGTTCTTGGTTGAGGGAAAACTATAAAAGATATTTGGGGGACAACTGAGGAATTTCAATGAGGACTTGATACTGGATTACAATATAAAATTAGTGTTAATGTTATTGGGTGCAAAATAGCATTCTGTTATAGATTTCTTATTTTTAGGTATATGAGGCATAAAGAATCATTATGTCTCCTACCTCCTCCAAGTGCTACAGCCAAAAAAAACAAAAACAAAAATAAAAACAATGACAGAGTTTATATAGATCTAGATGGATAAACAGACATGTAGATAATACATGGATGGTTGGATAGATACAGCTAGGTTAATAGATAAAGCATCAAGAGACAGATGTTAACAACTATTGGATCGAAGGCATGAATACACAGGTGTTCATTACACTGCACAAGTGTGCAGTTGGATGCATAAATATTGTCTAAAACTTGGATTTCATGGTTACTGAAGTCCTATATATGCCATGCCCACTGCTCAGCACTCTTACATATACATTTGCACTTAATCCTCATAACTGCCCCATTAGGTAGGCATCCCTCTCTATTTTACAAATAAATAAGCAGAACTGCCAAATCTTGACTAGTGTCACAAAGTGTAACTCATACCCAGATCGCTCTGACGTCAAGTCCGACGTTTGTTAAGCCGCAGTCTTATCTACAAAGGAACCAGGCAAAATCTGTAAGGCAGAAACTTAAATAGAACTCAAGAGAATCATGTACAAAATGTTGAACTGAAATCATTCCAAGTCTTCCAAGTATTCCCAGTAGAGGGCACAGAGTGGGCAGAGGGAAGAACACTGGAAATGGAGTATGATCTGGAACAGAGGTTGGTTTTGGCCTTGGGAGGTGTGTTGGAAGAGAGAAGCTGAGCTGGAAGGGATATTTGGGCCAAGTCATGGCAGGTCTTAAATGCCATGCTGAAAATCATGGGCTTTCTTTGGTTGGCAATTGGAAGCCACGGAAGGTTTGTACACAGGCAAAGGACACGGGAAAATAGTGATGTGTTCACTGCTCTCTTCCTCCCCAGTGGGAGACCATACTAAAACAAACACAAACAACACCTAAGAAGGAATTGGAACAAATTTTTGATGTTTTATTTATGAACTGAGCACTGGTCAAGTGAAAAAAAAAAACACCTTAACAAGATTAAAAATTGATGTACAAAGAACCACTCAGTGGCTTGTAATAGCCCTTTGTAGAGAGGGAAAAATGAAAAGCTATTTCATAAAAGATTGAAACTCCAGAGTACTCAAGGTTTAAGTGCAGGCAGAAAGCTCTCGTGGCACCATGGCTCTTAAATAAATGGAGTGTTTCTAGGATGGGAAGGCTTCATGGGGAGTAGACATTTTCTGTGCTGGTTGGGGCCCTCTGGACATTGTCCCAGGACTTGGGGAGCTACCAAGCCTGGGAAGGACCTTCCACTCTCTCACCACACCACTGGGCCAGAGGCCAAGGTTGGGGAAATACCAGAACCAGAGTCTTTCAGACTTGGAAAAGCTAAAACGGTCCCAGCGTCCTCCATCTGGTCCTTGAATCCACCCTCATCATCCCCATCAAGGGATTACCTGCATTTTCTCCTCAAACAAACAAGCAAACAAACAAAGCACTTATTTCTGACCCCAAAACTAACACACGTTCACTGGTAATTTGGAAAATACGAAAATGTACAAAGAAGAAAATAAAAGTCACTTACCATTCTACCATTCAGAGACAGATAGCTATATACTTTTAACAAAAGGTTATGCTATTGAAAATGCCATTTTGTGATGTGCTTTCTTCACCTAATAATATATTATAAAATTTTACTCATGTAAATAAATAATCTATGATATCACTTAATATCACAAATTGAGGAATCCCTTTTTGTTGGCCATTTGTTTCCAAATTCTTAAAAAAAAAATTACAGATGTCCTTTGAACAATGCAGGGATTAGAGGCACCTGCTCACCATACAGTTGAAAATCCAAGTATAATTTGTGATTCCCCCAAGATGTAACTACTGATAGCCTACTGTTGACCAGAAGCCTTACCGATATCAGTAGTCAATTAAAACATATTTTGTATGTTCTAATAATATCTGTATTCTTATAATAAAGTAAGCTAGATAAAAGAAAATATTATTAATAAAACTATAAGGAAGAGAAAATACCTTCACACGACTGTACTGTGTTTAGCCAACAAAATTCGCATATAAGTGGACCCACATGGTTCAAACCCATGTTGTTGAAAGGCCAAACTGTATACATAATGCTATGACACCCTTAAACACAAATCTTTTTGTGCATTCTGGTTAATCCATAGAAAAATAACTTTTTAGAATGGAAAAGCCCCTGTTTTTCCTTCTCTGTGAGTCATGGTGTTCTGTAACTCCCCATCTATTAAATCAATAGCCTTGTGGCTTCAGGGCAGAGGCCTAGGTACCACCCAGAGTCTAGACCAAGGATATCATTGCCCAACTTCAAATCAAACTAGAGTTCTGAGGCAAGATAATAGCCTTGAAAGATAGGCTTTGTTGAGAAAGATTAAAGTCTTTACATTTTAAATATTTCTTTATTATCAAGAACAGAGTCTAGCGGTGTCAGACTATTGAATTTTTCTATAGTTATATTATAGAATATGATAGGTAAGTTCCCATCAGAGAGAGAGGGGAAGGTGAGGAAAGAAGTGGAGAGAGAATTATATGGACAAGAGACTCAAGTGTCCTGGCTCCTCCTCCAAAAGAAATCCCCAGGATCGGGGTAGGGAAGGACTAGGTGGTAGAAAGGTCCCATATATATTACAGGTTGAGGGCTGAAACAAAGTGCACTTAGGCCTGTTTTACCTTTGTTACTTTGGGGGGCACCTCTCCACCAGCATGGACAGCCTCAAGGAATTCTGGTGTGCTATAATGAGGCAAAGAGAGAGAGAAAGAGAGAGCCCAGTTCCCTGGGTGTATCCCACAGGGGATTCAAAAGTTCTTATGCCTTTGCAGGGAACACAGCTGAGGATACCAGGGTGTAAGCTCACGACCAGTGCCCATAGTGAGGGCCAAAAGCACCCTAAGCAAGGGAGCTACAGGATGAACTATAGAATCTGGAGACTAAATAGTACTGGGCCAAAATGCAAGGGATGTAGTACCAGCTAGAGCCATCGAAATGGGGACCTGGTTAACAGGAGACAGTGGCAGAACTTCCTGGGAACAACCATGCAGCATTTCCAGGACACTGTCCTCTGTATTGGAGTGCCTTGTCCTTCTTGTTCTTGAAGTCACTGTCCTTAGCTCTTTTCTTTTTGAGATTTAAATGACGTATGACATTGTGTACATTTAAGGTATCTACATACTGATTCAATACATTTATATCGCAACATGATGGCCACTGTAGTGTTAGCTAATGCCTCTATGGTGAATCACATAATTATCGTTATTTTTTAGTCCTTAGCTGTTAAAGTGCTCTGTTGGATGTAACTCGTGGTCTGAACTCTCCACACTGAAATGTGTTCACCACATACCAATGAGGACTTGGATGCCTTCCTTGCCACTAGACAACACCATGGGAAAGAAGAGAGAGAAGCAGCCTTTTCTTGAGCAGTGATGAGAAACCATTGCCCCCAGGGAAACTTACTTCATCTTTGCTTATAACAAAATGTTCCTGGGGCACCTGGGTGGCTCAGTTTGTTAAGCATCCAACTCTTGATTTTGGTTCAGGTCATGATCTCACGGTCGCGAGACTGAGCCCTGCGTCAGGCTCCATGCTGAGCATGGAGTCTGCTGAAGATTCTCTCTCTCCTTCTCCCTCTGTTCCTCCCCTGCTTGCATGCACTCTCATTCTCTCTCTCTTTCAGGAAGGAAGGAAGGAAGGAAGGAAGGAAGGAGAAAGGGAAGGAGGGAGGGAGGGAGGAAGGAAGGAAGGAGGGAGGGAGGGAGGGAGGGAGGGAGGGAGGGAGGGAGGGAAAGAAGGAAGGAAGGAGGAAGCAAGGAAGGAAAGAAGGAGGGAGGGAGGGAGGGAGGGAAGGAAGGAAGGAAGGAAGGAAGGAAGGAAGGAGAAAGGGAGGGAGGAAGGAAGGAGGAAGGAAGGAAGGAAAGAAAAATAAAAAAACCCCAAAAAATGTTCTCGCTTAATGTTAATGGAATTTCCATCCTTGGTCTAGCCTTGTGTTCTAGATAAAGTTTCACAAATAGGGTTTCTCTTATATGTCAGCTCCATTCAATTGGTGGAGAGAATTTGAGGCACTGTGTTGAAAAGGATTCTGAGGTTTGGTCTGGCTTAATAGGAAAATATTCATGATCAGCTAGTGATGTTTGCCCCAGACTTGACAGTGGTGTGGTGGCACTGGGGCCAGTTACCTGCAGTCCATGCTCTAAAGCCCACATAACATATAAATGACGTAGCCTTTACATGCTGTTCCTGCAGTTACGGAAGCCCAGGCTTACTGTCATCCTGCCTTCTGCTGACCAGGTTAAACATCCTTGGATTTTCCCTGCTCCCTTCAGTGATACGGTTTCTAGACTCCTTGTTAGCACTGGATGGTTTATTTTTGCCCTCCTGTAAAATGGGACACGCAGAAACAAACATATTCAAGCCTCAATCCAGAGGCTCTTCACACACTCATTGAGCATCTGTGAGTACCAGTCACGTTCCAGATTCTCTCATCGGCGCAGTGTGAACAAAGACACCACTGCCTGACCGACTTCTGTGCGCTGTGACCGGGGAGGGTTGCAGGAGATTGCTACCTGTCCTACATTGGTCACGAGCAGTCTGTGAAAACATCTGGAGTCACCATCTGCTGAACCCCCTGGGGTCTCTGCAGGCCTCTTGCTGCGGAGCCCCATCATCCTGACGCTGGACCTCTATCCTGGGGTTGAGACTCAGGACAGGGCCTCCCTTTCGTCTCTGTTAATTCCATCAGACTAGATTTGACTCAACTCTCCTGTCTGTTGGGGTTTCTCTGACTCAACATTGGCAACTCACCACGTGTGTTCTCAGCCAGTCCTCATGGAAATAAAGGGGGTTGACGTGGCTCCAGCTTCTAGCAAGATGGAAAAGCAAAGCCAGCCCTACCGCCAGACTGGGCCTCACTGCAGCACGTATGCTTTGTCATCCCTGGCCAATCGTCTCACACACTGGGTTCCTCCATCAGTGTCCAGCAAAGTTGGGAACCCACAAGCATGTGATACATTCCACATTCATCAAAGAGCTATTGCTCATCGGTTGTGTGCCAGGCATATGTGTGAGTGTACGACTATCCTAGCCTTGTGGAGCTTACATTCCGGTGGGGGTGGGGGTGGGGGGAGACAGCCAAGAAACTTAGTAAAGTATATAGCGTGTTGGGAGGCGACAAGGATGTGGAGAAAGAAAATGTAGTTGGAAATTGGCATACCGATGAATGGACTGCAGTGTTCAATATGGCGGTCAGGTGGGCATTATTGAGAAGGTGACATTGGACATTGGAGCAAAGACGTGAAAAGATGTGAGGGGGTGAATCCTGCAGATACGTGAGGTGAGAGGCAGAGGAAACAGCAAGGTCAGTGTGGCTGAAGCGAAGCAAGTCACAGAGGAGGCTGGTAGATAAGGTCCGGAAGGCAATGGGGGCAGATCATGCAGGGTGCGTGGTCCATGTGAGGATCTGGTTTCTTCCTGGGGTGAGACGGGCAGCCATTGTGGGAGTGATGTGATCTGCCATATGTATTTAAGAGGCAAGGGTGGAAGAGGAGACTAAGTCAGGGAAACCGGAAATGGAGCCCAGAGACAGGCATGAGCTGTCCAAGGTCACACAGAAAGTAGAGGACAGAAGCAGGGAGAGGACAGTTCTCCCTACTGCTGCTGTCCAAGACCCTTCACCCCGCCCCTAGCTACACCAGGCACCCCCCTACTAGCAGTCCAGCGGGTCAGAGGAACCTCAAACCGGCCCCTAAACCCCAAGCGAAGCTTTCATGAAGAAATGGAGAGAGCAGCTCTGTGATTACAGCCTTAATTTTGCTCTGATTCAACACAGCTCTCCCCTCCGGCATGATTAGTCAGGTACCATTACCATTTTGTAATGAGATTAATGAGAGAATTCATTCAGAAGTCATTATCTTACCTAATAATGACCTTACTGATTACTGTATCTCCTTCAACTAGGTTACTGATTTTGATGAAAATATAATAAATATAGCTTGCAGCACCTGGAAATTTGTTCTCTGCCTGGAATAGTTCTGAGGTGAAGACTTATTTTAAGAATTTCTTGAAAGTGATTAAATATTTTGGTTCTCCTGAGGCGGTATTTCTGTGTTTTCACAGATGACATTTTTGAAATGTATGAAATATTTGATGATAAAATATTTAATAAGCCTGGCGTTCATATTTTTCAGACATCTGTTTCTACTTTGAGACTGTCTGAATGTGATTTTACATGAAATTTCTATTTGCATGTTGTGTTGGTTTAAGAAAAGGGCTGTGTTATGCATGACATATGCGTCTCATAAAATAATGAATGCCCGCGCCTCGCAGTCCAGAAGATATTGTACAAGAAGCATTGTGGTCTGCCTATTAAAATTCATCTAAGAAAATTATTAAATAAAAACAGAACCATTTCCAGAGGGGTAATAAGGCAGCTCAACTCTTATTAATTGAGAACCTACTAAGTACAAAGGTACAATAGAGAAGAAGGGATTAATATGACATGAGTTTTGTCCTCAAGATTCAGATTGAGTAAAGGTTTCTTAAGCTCCTACACAGCGCCTGCTGTTTTTAGACTTGTCATTTCATTTATGGGCTAGAGTGGTAAAAGGACATAGGTTTCTGGACTCAAATATAGGGGGTTCGAAGGCTGCTTTATTTTTTGGTCACCATCAAGTCACTTAACTTCTCAGTACCTCAGTTTCAACATCTGTACAATGGGGATAGTAACTAACTCCTTGGTTTATCGTAAGGATGAATAACAGAACGAGAAAACAGATTCTAAGAGGTTAAAAGCCTTTCTCAAAAATCACAAGTCTAACTAGTAGTGAAGCTGGGAGTCCCAGCTCCTCGGACTTCAAGCTTCAAGGCCATTCTCTTGTGACATCCTCTCTCTCATCCCTAAAGTTCAACCTTGTGAAAACAAAACAAAGTTCAGTGTGGGGACTTGGCATAAGCTCTTAGGCAATTTTCATAAATCTAAATAGTTATTGTACGATACCCACTTCACTCCCTGTTCGTCTTAATCCACGTGTCACCTGTAAAGATGGATGAATAATTTGGAAGCTTGATTGATGTGGGTTTTGCCTTATGACTTTCCTCGAAGTTAATGGGAGCCATGCGGTCCCAGATCCATGAATCACCCCAGCTGGAAATGCTCCATTAGAAGGAAAGGAAACAAAAGATCAGTCGAACGCTGGGAAAGCAGCCACACTCTGTGCTAAAATCTTAGGGTAATAAAACTTGGCATTTGGAAGTATGGTGGGGGTGCAGTGAGCACTGGAGTTGGAGTCAGATCTGGTCCCAATTGTGCCACCATTCTTGATGTGGAATCCTGAGTGCGACTCACTTCTCCTCATTGAGCCTCGGATTCCCTCGGCTTCCTCATGGGATTGAGGAATTATAACATCACCGATTGTGATCGAGGGCCTCCTGTATGTCAGGTCCGTTCTGAGTGCCTCACACACATTATCTCATTCGATCTTCTCAACGACTCATGAAGCATCGTTAGCCACATTGTGCAAATGATGAAATGGAAGCACAGAGAGGTTAAGTAACTTGCCCAAGGCTGACCAGCTAGAAAGTAGCAGAGGCAGGATTTGAATGTAGGTGGGCAGACTCTGGAGCCCTGGCCCATAGCCTCTACCCCTACTGTCTTGTGGGTATTAAGGTGCTTTGTGCACATGTGAGGCCTGCTGTTACCATTAGCTACCATCCACGGTATCCTGAATCAGGTTCTCAGTGAAAAAGGGACATCAAAGAAAATGAAAAGAAATTACTTTGTATGACAGTGGAAGACAACCTGAGGCACAACTGTGGCACACACAAGCATCGACACATCGCTTCCTGGTTGTCCAGCTAGGGAAAGGGACATGGACAAGAAGGAGCAAAGTCCGGGGGAGAGCAGCCCTGCAGGAACGGTTTAGAAAGTAAGAGTCAAAGCTCTATACAGACACTGACCAGCCTCCGTTCTCGAGTTTGTCTGCCTACATCCGCATACGCAAAACCGAGTGGGAAAACTTCTGGAGGCAAAAGCCAGTAAATCTTGCTATTCCAAACGTGCTAGGTCAACCAACAGTGACATCACTCAGGGCTGGTGCAGACTCTCAAGGCCCCAGTCCCAAGGTCTACTCTGTCAGAATCTACATTTTCACGAGATACCCAAGTGAGTCCTTTGCATGCGACAGCTGGAGAGGGCATCTTCTAAAGCCTCGTGCAGACAACCTGGGGGGACAGGGGGATCATGCTGCCAGTCCAGAGGTAGAAATTGTGATCCAGGAAGCAGGTTCTGCTTGAGAGATGCCTCGTTTGTGTTTTCTCAAAGGCAAAGGACATAAAGTCATAGAAATTAAACCACAGATAGTGTGGAGACATGTAGTAGACACATACATATGGGGGGAGGCTGGGGGTAAGCCCTGGTGTTTTTATTGGGGAGATAAGTCTCAGGGCAGTAACCCGGTAGGGATCAGACTTGAGTGCGGGTCTCATCTGAACCCTGACGCTGCTGCCCTGTAAAACTTTGGAAAAAGCCAGATTAAGGAATGGACAGCTGGATGAGTGCTCAGGGCACAAATCCATGAGGGAAGCTAAAAGATCACTAGAATAAATTGGTGAGCTAGAAGAGGGTTTTACTTCCACCAAGGTACACAGCGCCCTCCAGTGGAAAATAAAAATAAAGCGTTCCTCCCAAGCACCGTCGTCTGCAGGGAACAGGTCATGGTGGCCTGAAATTCTGCAAAGGTCTGTTCCATGGAGTTGGGGCTGTTTTACTGGAAACTAGTGGCTTATTTCATTATGTAAATATAAAACCCTTCAATCCACCTGCCAAAAAGTTGTACGGTTCAGCAAATTGCAAAAGAAAACTGAAGCGTGGAAGAACCACAGGATAGCAGGGAACACTTGGCAGACGGTTCTCAGAATGTGGATATCACTTCTGCCTAAGGAGGCAAATTAGTAACTGAATTTCCCTTTCTGTACGATTTCTATTAATATAAAGCCAGTCTCTCTTTGCCCTCGTGAAATAGATGCTAGACAACTATTTAAGGACATTAGTTGGAAGGGTTACCAACTCAACCACCAGCCTGAACTGCTCATGGCCCTTAATCCCTCTGTGCCGCTAGGTGAGTCTCTTCCCCACCCTGTCCTTCCCTCCTCGTAGGTAGTGGGGGGCTCAAGGGAAAACGTAGATTCCAAAACCATAAGCAAAGAGCCTCACACCATCAAATCCAGCACAGAAACATCCTGCAAAAGAGGCGAGAACATCCCGGGGCAGCATCACTGGTCGCTGCTCCCCCATGAGCTGTCCCAGTAAAGAAACCTGACTGAACACCAGACAAGGACAAAGAAGCAATAAACATGAGCCCAAACACCCAGGCCTTCAGACCAAATTGCCATGCGTCTTTCAATAAATACTTTGTTAGCACTGCAGGGAATATGGAGATATTTTATCGTAATGTTTCCCTTGAAGAGCTTACAAGCTACTGGAGCTAGTGACTAAACTCCAGATTTTGGACCTGGACAGACTTGGTTCCAAAACCGTCTGCCACCTAATATCTAGGTGGGGCTAGCAAGTCATGGTACTTATCTCAGCGCTGGCTTCTGAGTCTCTAATGTGGCAAAACAGTTCCTCTCCTTAGGGATTGTTATGGTGAAAGCTTCATTCCTCTTACCTTGCATCAGACACGGGGATCAGACACCACGGGAGCAATGCTTTGACCTCTTGCCCCCATGCCTCCCCCTACACCCCCCCCCCCCCCCCACACACACACACAGAGGAAGACCGAGCTACTGGGGAGGAGCAACAGACTCTGGACCACAGTTCCCAGTGGGTGGAGCTAATTCACTAAAAGGCTATGAGACCGGGGGATGTTTTCCGGTTTTGTCCCCCTGCACCACACTAGTGCAAGGCAGAAATGCTGAGTAAGTGGGTGACTCTGAAGTCCAAACTTACCCCTGGTGGGCTGTCCCAGGTCCACGGCGGGAAAGTAGAGCGCAGTAAAACCTCTGACCACAGATAGGAGGCCATGCTGTCCAGTTTATTGATAAAAAGCTCACACTGGTCTCCATTCGCCAGTCTCCTGGATCTTCTTTCCATGGGGTCCTCATTTCGGAAGAGAAAGAGAGAAGTGTTTTTTATTGAACCCCTAAAAGCCCACTTAGGACATTGTGGGAAGAAAATGAGAGCTGTATAAAGTACCTGCTTCTAATAGGCATCAGTAAAAGATTACTGCAGTCATTGTGGTCCCGTTAGTAGCCCAGAGAGGAGGCTTTTTATTTACACCTGAGAAAGATTAAAATTACCAGTAGGGGATTCCATGAGGAGATCACGCATATAAACTGAGCCTGGAGAGATGAGAGCTGACAGGGCATTCAGACAGGAAGACTTACAGGAGTAAAGCTATGGACGCGGGAATATTCTCCAGTTCATTGTAACCTGGCTCCTATCTTGTTTCCTCATGCCTTGCCATGTGTCCATCTTTTTTTTTTTGAGAGAGAGAGAGAGAGAGAGAGAGAGAGAGAGAATGAATGAAGGAGGGACCGGGGGGGGGGGGGGGGGAACAGAAGATCTGAAGCAGGCTCTGTGCTGCCAGCCGAAAGCCCAATGTGGGGCTCGAACTCACAAATCGCAAGATCACGACCTGAGCCAAAGGCGAATGCCCAACCACCTGAGCCACTCAGGCACCCCCATGTGTCCATTTTTTTTTTAATTTTCAGGGCGCCTGGGTGGCTCAGTCAGTTGAGCATCTGACTTCGGCTCAGGTCACGATCTCACAGTCCATGAGTTCAAGCCCTGCGTTGGGCTCTGGGGCTGACGGCTCAGAGCCTGGAGCCTGCTTCTGATTCTGTGTCTCCCTCTCTCTCTGCCCCTCCCCCGTTCGTGCTCTGTCTCTGTCTCAAAAATAAATAAACGTTTAAAAAAAATAAAAAAAATAAAAATTTTCATGTTTATTTTTGGGAGGGAGAGAGACAGAGTGACAGCAGGGGAGGGGGCAGAGAGACAGGTGCCACAGAATCCGAGCTGTCAGCACAGAGCCTCATGTGGGGCTCGAACTCACAAGCCATGAGATCATGGTCTGAGCCAAAGTCAGATGCTTAACTGACGGAGCCACCCGGGCGCCCCCCCATGTGTCCATCTTTGATGTCACCTTATTTCCTATGGGACTTCCTTATGGTCAAATTCACCTTCATCCACTCTGGCTGGTCTTTCTGTTCTCATAGCCATCATCCACAGCCAGCCATTGCCCCAATCTCCGTCCTCCCCATTCCCCCCATAACGATAGAGGTTTCCCAGAAGCTACATGTCCCTGCCTCCCTTGCAGCTGGGTGTGACCATGCGAGTCGGTCCAGGGAATGGGATATGAGTGAAAGTGATGTGTGTGACTTCTTGGTCACGCCCTTGAAGCGAGGAGACCTGCCCTTTCTGCTCCTCTCCACGTTGGAGGGTTTGTCCCTGCTCTTCCTCCTGCTCCTCCTCCTGCTCCCCTCACAGCAAGCCAGCTTGAGGACAAAGGACGTGTCTTCCAGATGCAGAAAAATCTAGAAGGAATCTGCACCACAGACAACTTGTAAAGCAGAGGCTCCATACCAACCAGGACTTTCAGGTGAAAAAGCCATTAAGTATCATCTTATGTGAGCCACCGTTATTTGGTCTGGCCATACACTGCCAAAATTATCCTATTACTAGCTGCCTATCACTGGTAGATGAGGGAAGGCCTCCTGGAGGGGGGAAGGGCAGGGATGCATCTCCAGGTAGAGGGCACAGCATAGACACAGGCATGAAAGCTGAATGAATTCACAGACCTTCAAATAAGCTGGGTATGTCTGGGGCCAAGTTCAGGGTAGAAGAAGAGTGGACAGGGGTAAGGCAAAAGAGGCTGGCAGGGTCCAGAGCAAGCAGTCTTTTACGGAGAGATTTGAACTTTGTGCTGAAGTCATGGAAGGGTTTGGATAAGTGAGTTCACCTTATAAATGAATTATAATAGTTCTTATTTTAAAAGTTTATTTATTTATTTTGAGAGAGAGAGAGAGAGAGAGAGGGAGAGAGGGACAGACAGACAGATGGGGGCGGTGAGGGAGCAGAGAGAGAGGGAGAGAGAGAATCCCAAGCAGGCTCCACAATGTCAAAACAGAGCCCAATGTGGGGCTTGATCTCATGAACTGTGAGATCACGACCTGAGCTGAAATCAACAGTCGGATGCTTAACCAACTGGGCCACCCAGGCACTCCTGTAAGCAAAGTATAAAGACAATGCTTGTCCCAATATGCAGGGAGTTAGAGGAGAGAGCCTCCATTAGGGGCATCCTTACCCCCAGGACAGAATTGCCCACCTACTGCTGGAGACACATCCCACAGTCTTCTCCAAGATCCACTCCTTAACGAGAGAGAACCTACAGACCAAAGAGGAAATCTGATTTCATCTGCTGGTTATAAAGAGGTTTCTCTAGAACTATGTCTGTCACCCTTCTAGACCTCAACATTGAAATAACTGAATTTCTATACCCTTCGGAGATATATCCCTAGCCAATTGATGATTATTATTTCCATTTCTAGAACACTGGGATGATCCATAAAAAGCCAATGGGAAATTTTCATATAAAGCCATTCATTGTTTCCTCATTGTTGGGCCTTCAACAAGATGGAGAAGTTTGTTCTTAAACCTTCAGCTGTCATTGGAGGCATCACCCAGAAACAACTTTTCTAAAGCTCGTCAAGCCAGCGTGGACCACAGTGTATTTAATTCCTCTCCCCCTCTCCAAGAGCTGGAATGGTAATTTCTTCACTTCCAGAATCCCCTCAAAGCCCACAGAAATTGAATACAACTTGGTCAAATTGGATCAAGCTGACCTAAACCTTAAACTCCTAGTTAGTGAAGTGGGTTTTTTTTTTTAATGTTTTTATTTTTGAGAGAGAGAGAGAGAGAGAGAGAGAGAGAGAGAGAGAGAGAACAAGCGGGGGAGGGGCAGAGAGAGAGGGAGACACAGACTCCGAAGCAGGCTCCAGGCTCTGAGCTGTCAGCACAGAGCCAGACGCAGGGCTCGAACCCACAAACTGCGAAATCATGACCTGAGCTGAAGTCAGACGCTTAACCGACAGAGCCACCCAGGCACCCCTAGTTAGTGAAGTTTTATCCAACTGGGCATTACAATTTTTCACCTGGGTTCATATATTTGCCTAAAAATATTATAATTGGATGGAATCATGGTTTTTCTGGGAATTATTTCTATCCTCCACAGAGCCACTTCTTCACCCTCATAAAACACGCTTGACAAAAGGAAAGGAAAAAATTCCTTGTTATGGTGATTGGTGCCTTATTTCTGTGTTTTCCTAGAAAGCGAAATCAAGATAGATGCTTGATATATTTATACAATTTTGAAACAGCAACCTTGTTTTGTCAGAAAAACAGACTCAGGAGTACTGCCCCCAGTGCGCTGGCATGCCAGAGATATGTATTGTCATTTTTAATCCTTTTAGGCTAATTTCCTCATCTGTCAGTGCGGAGAGTCAATAGATACTGTCTCAGGTTGAAAAATTGTTTACAATTTTAAATGATGGCAGACCTCGCACAATGTAGAGTTGAGATGACATTGTTCATTATGCCTCGTCTCCCCCCTGCACCCTCAGCCCTCTTGCTCCAAACACACAGCAATAATAAATATGAAGAGAGAAAGTTAAAAAGACAAAGTCCAGCTCAAAAACAAGAAGACAAGAAATGAGAAGTGGGAGAGGGGGCAGTATTGGTGAACCTCCAGGGCTCCAGGCTGGGAAGCAGGCACAGCGGGTGGGAATGTGGATCCCAGGATACGGCAGGAGTCAAGGCCTCCAGCAGGAGGTAGGGCAGAGATCCAGGCTCACAGCTCCCCATGAGGGGCCTGAAGGGGTACCCACCTCTCTTAACAGGAAGCTGACAAAGTCTGTTGACAGCTCTCAGGGGTTACATGTTGCATGAAACTGTAAGCTTAGGGAGACAGAGGAAGACCAGGGCCTTCCAACAGGACCTCAGTCAAGCTGCTGACTCAAGTGAAATCTGCAATATGCCCAATGTCATGTCTGGGCTAGAGCCCCAGGCTGCTAATGTAAGAGTTCACTCTGCACTAAAGGCCCCCAGGGGTTGGGTAGAGATAGTCACATAACTGCCAGATGGGGAAGAATGCAGGGAAAGAAAAGAGATCGCCTGCTTAAGATGAGCCTGTAAACCAAAATTCAAAAAACAGATGAACAAGTGGTCTCAGTGAAAATGGCAAAGGAAGGACTTCCAAAAACTCTCTTGCGTTTCATAAAAACAAGAAAACTGAAAGAAATGTCAGAATCAAATTTTCAGAATTCTGGAAGTTAATCAAAGGTCTGTAGCAATCTCAGGAACATCTCTTTAAGAAAAAAGGCTAGGGGCACCTCGGTGGCTCAGTCAGTTAAGTGTCCAACTCGATTTCAGCTCAGGACATGATCTCGTGGTTCATGGGACTGAGCCCCAGGTTGAGCTCTGCTCTGACAGCACAGAGCCTGCTTGGGATTCTCTCTCTCCCTCTCTCTCTCTCTGTCCCTCCCCAACTCTCAAAAGAAAGAAAGAAAGAAAGAAAGAAAGAAAGAAAGAAAGAAAGAAAGAAAGAAAGGCAGTTAAATTTTGGTAAGGAAAGTAATTTGTGGCATTTTAACTTGCCCTATTCCTGTCTCATGCTACCCAGCTCCATAGTAAGTAAACCTGAAAGTCAACAGCCTATGATTGCAGGAAAACCCAACACCCTGATGGCTATCAGAGGAGCCTAACAGAGTGGAAGCTCCTTCAAATTCCAGAAATGTGTCATTATTTCACTTGTTTGATGGTGGCCTGGAAAGCCCCACTTAAAAGGCTGTCTTTATTTGCCCTGACTCATCGCTCACACAGCACTGATGATAGCCACCAACCTAGATTTCTCTCCTGGGCTGAGCCATCATCCCAGAGGGAGGGCAAAACACAGATGCTTTTCCCAGATGTACCATTTGCTACCCACGGACCTGTGCATCAAGAAGTGAAATTGAAGAGGAGAATGCAAAGAAAATGATGAACATAGGAAATGATAAAGTATGCTAGAAAATTTAATTATTGACTGCATAATAATCATCATGCCATTTCCTGTATTTCGACAGAAGTGAAACTAACACCCCAGACTTCATTAACCAATTGCAAGATGTTGGCATCCTTGTTCCTTATGGCAACAAGGAAGATTGGTTAATGAATGTGGACAAAGTGTGCCAACATCCTCAACTTGTTCCACAGATGAGCAGACACACTGGGCAACTTTAGATCGTATTAGAGTAATTAGTTCATTAAATTTACACATTAATTTAAAGATAGCCGCTACAGGAATATAAATAGAATCTAAGCTTCCTCATTAACCGGGATAAAAAGGAGGAAGCTATACAGGAAACTTTACCAGATGCACAGAAGGCAGGACAAAAAAGAAAGAAACCAAGAAAAATAATAAAAAATTTTAAAGATGTAAATAAATCCAAAAACTGGGGATCAGATAAGTATAAGCAGAGTTAATTGACATTAACATCAGAGACTATCAGATTTCATTAAAAGAAACTAACGATGATCCTGACCGATTAAAGTTTTTCCTACCTTTCATCTCTTAACTTGAGACAAATCTTCCGCAACCAATATTGCTTTTTTGCAGAAATGTTTATTTGAAGTCCAATTCTGTTTCTTTCTCCGTTGTTAGATGTTAGCATAATTAAATGTAATGGTTTCAGTTTTAAACTAGCATGAACACTATTAAGTTCTCACACAATTCTTTCTTTCTTCCTTTTCTCTCTTTCTCCCCCCTGTCTTCCCTCTGTCTTTCTTTCTGGGCATATTCACAGGCAGAGGCTGAAATGGTCAGATGTAACCACATGTTGCCTGCTCTTATGGGAAGCTATGATGTTTGCACAGAGCCAATCTCAAGTAAGACCCGGGTCTATCATTAAGAATTCCACTCATTCCAAAGGATTTGCGAGCCAAGTAGACGCTGCTGGTGATTCAGTAGGAGAAACAGAGACAGCACTCACTGCACGCATAGCACAAACAATTTAACAAATCCCCATTAGACACCCCCGGCCAGTTTCCTCTTTGGCACCATGGTAAACCAGGAAGGAGCGTTACTTCCCTGGATGCTTTCCCTCCCACTAAATTTTCTCAGCATCTGACACTAGTTCCCTGACTCCTTCTTTTTTTTTTTTTAATTAAAAAAAAATTTTTTTTTTACATTTATTTATTTTTGAGAGACAGAGAGAGACAGAGCACAAGTGGGGAGGGGCAGAGAGAGCAGGAGACAGAATCCGAACCAGGCTCCAGGCTCTGACCTGTCAGCACAGAGTCCAACGCGGGGCTCAAACTCACAAACCGCGAGATCATGACCTGAGCCGAAGTCGGACACTCAACTGACTGAGCCACCCAGGCGCCCCTCTCTTTCTTTTTTTTTTTTTTAAATGTTTTTAGTTTTTGAGAGAGAGAATGCAAGCAGGGATGGGGCAGAGAGAGGGGGACAGAGGATCTGAAGTGGGCTCTGTGCTGACAGGCTGACAGCAGACAACCCGATGTGGCTCTCAAACTCAGGAACTCGGAGATCGTGAGATCATGACCCGAGCAGTAGTCTGGCGCTCAACCGACTGAGCCACCCAGGCGCCCCCCAACTCCTGTATTCTTAAGCCTCTTTTCCTTTCTCATGCAGGGCAGTCGGGCTTTGTTGCAGCCCCTCCTATTACCCGTACCCGTCACCCCACTCAGCCAAGTTACCAACGACTCTCCAGGGACCAGGATGCCTTCTCACTAGAAAGTAGCAAAGACTGGGGCACATAGGTGGCTCAGTCAGTTGAGCATCTAACTTTTTTTTTAAGGTTATTTATTTATTTTGAGGGGGGGGGGGGAGGGACATGAGCAGACAAGGGAAGAGAGATAGGGAGAGAGAGAATCCCAACCAGGCTCTGTGCTGAGCCCAATGAGGGGCTCAATCTCATGACCGTGAGATCATGGCCTGAGCCAAAATCAAAAGGAGCATGGGACACTTGATCTCAGGGTCGTGAGTTCAAGTCCCACGTTGGGCTCCATGCTGGGCGTGGAGCCTACTTCAATAAATAAATAAATAAGAAAGTAGCAAGGACGATGAGTAACAATTGACCTCTCTCCTTCTACATAAGAAATGGCTTAAGTGAACATAAAACTTAAAAGTTCGTGTTTGGCGTTTTCAATGGAAACATATTGCTGAAAGAAAAATTCAAACAAGATGCTTACATGTTTTCTTTCAGACAAACAGAGAGGGAAAACAGTAACGTTAAAGGGAATTTGGGGGGCACCTGGCTGGCTCAGTACAAAGAGCATGTGACTCATGATCTTGGGTTGTGAGTTTGAGCCCCACATTGGGTGTAGAGATTACTTAAAAATAAAATCTTCTAAAAAAGAGAGAGAGAATTTTGAATAAAAACACCCCCCAAAAACCCCACCCTAGTACAGCATTATTGTTACCATTGTTATTATTATTAATTATATTATTATTTTGCAATTTCCCTTACATTTCCACAGGTTTTAAATCAATTCACCTACAGTCAGTTCCCTAAGATGAATTCATCTACAATGTGACCCTGGGTTAAATCCATTGAGTATCTTATTCTTTCTTACTATCTTTGTAGCATTTTATACTGATTAAATAAATCATCAGCATTTCATAAATGATATTTTTACCTTTCAGGACATTTATCCATGTCGTGCATGACCCCATAACTTTGGTGACGGAATTCTAGTGAAGGATCAAGACAGAGGAGATTTGACAACTGATCGTACTTACTGTCTTGGGTACCATTGATTTATTTTTTATTTTTTTCTTTTACATTTATTTATTTTTGAGAGACAGAGACAGAGCACAAGTGGGGGAGGGGCAGAGAGAGAAGGAGACACAGAATCCGAAGCAGGCTCCAGGCTCTGAGCTGTCAGCACAGAGTCTGATGCGGGGCTCAAACTCACAAAACCGTGAGATCATGACCTGAGCTGAAGTCGGACGCTTAATCGACTGAGCCACCCAGGTGCCCCCTTGGGTACCACCGAAAAGCGGGTTAGAAACATTAAATTTTAAAGAAAGGACTTTTAACAAACAGCCTAACAAGTCTCTAAATGATTCAAAAGTAGATTAAAGAGGAACAAATTATACATACAAGAATAGAAATAATCCCATAACCAAGGGAGGGTACGAATGTTTAAAATACTTCTTTAAAGTATGAAATCATCAGAAGGACCCTCAGACAACTGGATAACAAATACATACCATGTCAAAAAGTGAAAAAATGAAGAAGACAATGATAATTGAATAGAGACAAAACACCTAAAGGCAGAGGGGTGAATTTTCAGGGAACTGACTATTAGAAATACTGATAATGAGGCAAAGTGGTTTTCAGGGATTTGGTCTGCTCCTGTTTTCAACCTACTTGCAACCTGAATATTCATTTCACGTTCTATATCCTTCTCATTTCATATCGCAACTAAAGCATTTTCTCCTTTGTTGCCGTTCTTTATAAAATCAATTGCTATTTCAATGACATTTGTTTTTTTCTGAGTATAAAAGGTAATACGTGTTCATTATACAAGTCAAAAAATACACAAGAGCATAAAGGAGAAAACAAAAATCAACTCTGATCCCATCATCAGGAAATAACCACTGTCTTGTTTTAATGAGCATCATCCTGGTCGTCGTGGTGTTGGGAGGGGCTATATGCATGCGATCGCCATTTTCAATGTCAGTTTTCTGTCATAAACTGTTCTGTAATTTTTCCAGCTACTTCCAATTTGTGGGGTTTTGTTTTTTTCACTTCTGCCTTTTGTTTCTATAGATAACACCATGTTGAACAGTTTTAGACATATAACTTCCTGCTTTGGTTGAATTATTTTTTAATTTTTTTAATGTTTATTTTTGAGAGAAAGGGACAGATAGAGCATGAGCGGGGGAGGGGCAGAGAGAGAGGGAGACACAGAATCTGAAGAGGCTCCAGGCTCTAAGCTGTCAGCACACAGCCCTACGAGGGGCTTGGAACTCACGAATCGTGAGATCATGACCTGAGCAGAAAAGTCAGACGCTCAACGGACTGAGCCACCCAGGCGCCCTTGCTTTTGTTGAATTTTTTTTCCCTTCGAGAAAAATTCCTAAGTGAGGGATTATGGGATCAAAGTTTCTTATTATGTAAAATTTCAACCCCCAGATTGCTCAAAAGAGAAGACTGAGGCCCAACGAGGAGAAAGGACTGGTCTAAAGTTATTTACCTTGCGTCGGTGGCTCATCAGTTAAGTGTCCCACTTCAGCTCAGGTCATGATCTCACAGCTTGTGAATTCAAGCCCCGCATCAGGCTCTGTGCTGACAGTGAGGAGTCTGCTTAGGATTCTTGTTCTCTCCTCTCTCTGCCTCTCCCCTGTTCATGCTTTCTTTCTCTCAAAATAAATAAATAGGGGCACCTGGGTGGCTCAGTTGGCTGAGCGTCCAACTTTGGCTCAGGTCATGATCGAGCCCCACATCAGGCTCTGTGCTGACAGCTCAGAGCCTGGAGCCTGCTTCAGATTCTGTGTCTCCCTCTCTCTCTCTGCCCCTCCCCTGCTCACACTCTGTCTCTCTCTGTCTCTCAAAAATAAAAAAATAAACGTAAAAAAAATTTTTTTAAAAAAAGAAAAAGAAATAAATAAAAACTTAAAAATTTTTTTAACCTTTGAGTAGCCCAGGATCCAAGTCTTCCAACTCCCATGGTTTTGTCCCACTCTGCCAGTTAGGATGGCAAGACATTCCAGATACGGAGCCTCCGCTGTTGTTGGAGGCCATTCTGTTTGTTATTCTTCTCCCATTAAATTAAAGAGACTATAAAAGTTTTCTAATAACCAAATCCTTCAAAATGAACTGTTTGAAGGCTCTGAAGTCTCACCCTGGGGCAAGGCATTTACTAGACTAAAATAAATCTCTGCAAAGCCTTTATAGGAGCCTTAAAACCCGATTCTGCAACAAAATGCTTGTTTTTATTATAAATTGAGTTTTTATTATCAGCACGAATGCAAACAGTGCTGCTGACATGGTAAACATAAAGCATCTGAGCAGTCATAAATATTCACACACCTTTGGCAGAAGCGATTGTTACCTGAAGCAACAGTTCTGGCCAAATTCCGATGGGCACTCTCGGGGAGAGGGAGAGGCAGTGCCCGTTCCCCCACGGGAAAGGACGCAGGGGGACAAAGATCGCGGTGGCTCCCCATCCACCCCCCACTGACTGGGTGACTGCTCTGTGGGAAACATGAAAGGCCCGGACAGAGGGGTGCATGGGAGCGGGGCAGGATGAGAAGACACGCAGCCCGACACCACAGCTGGATCCACCCCACTTCTGTTTTGTTTTGGTTGAGATAAAATTCGCCATTTTAAAGTGTATCGTTCAATAACATTTAGTACATTCATCATGGTGTGCAACCATTACCACTGTGTACTTCCAAAACATTTTCATCACTCACAGGGAAACTGTGTAGCCATGAAACAGTCACCCCCAATCGCCTCAACTCCCCTTTCCTCACCCTTGGCATCCACTAGTCTGCTTCCTGTCTCTACAGACGTGCCTGTGCTCAACATTTCATATTCGTGAAATCATACAATATGTGACCTTTTGTGTCTGGCTTCATTCACTTAGCATCATGTCTTCAAGGTTCATCCACGTCATAGCAGGTGCCAGTACATCACTCCCTCCGTGGCTGAGTAATAGTCCATCGTGTGGCTCTACCACATTTTATTTATCCATTCACCACTTGATAGACATCTGGGCTGTTTCCACCTTGTGTCTATTGTGCACAGTGCCGCTGGCAGCAAACACATGTACGCATTTTTGTTTTACTATCATTTTCCAACTCTGTTGGATAGATTCCTTGGAGGGGACTTGCTGAGTCATGTGGAGTTCTGTGTTCAACTTGTTGAGGAACTGCTCAACTATTTTTCACAGAGGCTGCACCATCTTACATTTCCACTGATTCTGTGCAAGGGCTCTGATTTCTCTATATGACCGCCAACACTTGTCGTGTTCCATCATCATTATTATTCTTGTTCGGTCAAGTGTAAAGTCGTCTGTCCTTGTGGTTTTGCATTCCCTTAATAACTAATGATGTTGAGCATTTTTCACGTACTTGTTGGCCATCTGTAGATCTTCTACGGAGAAATGTCTCTTCATGTCCTTTGCCCATTTTTTAATTGGGTCTCTTTGTGGTTAGACTTTTTAGAGTTCCTGATATATTCTAGATAAAATGTCCTCATCAGATATATGATTTGTAAATATTGTCTCCCAATCCACTTGTTTTTTCACCTTCTTGATAGTGTCCTCTGATGCAAAAGCTTTTAATTTTGACGAAGGTCCAACTTACCTATTTTCTCCTTTTGTTGTTTCTGCTTTTGACGTCATAGTTAAGATTCATTACCAAATCCAAGGTCATGGAGATTTACATCTATGTTTTTCTTGTATGAGTTATAGTTTTAGCTTTTACATTTAGGTCTTTGGCCCATTTTAAGTTAATTTTTTTTTCAACGTTTTTTATTTATTTTTGGGACAGAGAGAGACAGAGCATGAACGGGGGAGGGGCAGAGAGAGAGGGAGACACAGAATCGGAAACAGGCTCCAGGCTCCGAGCCATCAGCCCAGAGCCTGACGCGGGGCTCGAACTCATGGACCGCGAGATGGTGACCTGGCTGATGTCGGACGCTTAGCTGACTGCGCCACCCAGGCGCCCCTTAAGTTAATTTTTGTATATGGTATGAAAATGGATCTAACTTGATTCTTGTACATTTTGCAAATAATTGTCCCAGCATCTTTTTTTGAAAAGACTCCTCTTTCCCTCTTTGCATGGTCTTGGCATCCTTGTCAAAATCAACTGACCACAGATGTATTCATTTATTTCTGGACTCTCACTTCTATTCCATTGGTTTATATATGCATCCTTTTGCTGGCAACACACTGTTTAGATTTATGAAGCTTTGAATAAGTTTTGATACTGGGAAATGAGAGTTTTATGATTTTGTTCTTTGGCAAAATTGTTTTGGCTATTCAGGAATTTTTGGAATTTTGTATGAATTTGAGGATCAGCTTTTCCATTTTTGCAAAAAGGGTCATTGGGAATTTGATAGGGATTGCATTGAATCAATAAATCATTTTAAGAAATACTGACACAGGGGCGCCTGAGTGGCTCAGATGGTTAATCGTCCGACTCTTGATTTCAGCTCAGGTAATGATCTCACAGTTCATGGGTTTGAGTCCCATGTAGGGCTCTGTACTATCAGCGTGGAGCCTGCTTGGACACCTCTCTCTCCCTCTCTCTCCTCCTCCCTGACTTGCGCATGCAAGAGCGCGCTCTCTCTCTCACAAAATAAACTAAAAAAATACTTTAAAAAAAGAAATATTGACACCTTAACACTATTAAATCTTCCAATCCATGAACAAGGGGTGTCTTTCCGTTTTTTTTCATTTTATTTTTCCCCAATGTAATAGCTTCTTTTTTTTTAATTTTATTTTTTATTTTTTAAAATTTACATCCCAATTAGTTAGCATATAGTGCAACAATGGTTTCAGGAGTAGATTCCTTAGTGCCCCTTACCCATTTAGCCCATCCCCTCCCTCACTACCCCTCCTGTAACCCTCAGTTTGTTCTCCATATTTATGAGTCTCTTCTGTTTTGTCCCCCTCCCTGTTTTTATATTATTTTTGTTTCCCTTCCCTTATGTTCATCTGTTTTGTCTCTTAAAGTCCTCATATGAGTAAGGTCATATGATTTTTGTCCTTCTCTGACTGACTAATTTCACTTAGCATAATACCCTCCAGTTCCATCCACATAGTTGTAAATGGCAAGATTTCATTCTTTTTGATTGCCAAGTAATACTCCATTGTATAGATATACCACATCTTCTTTGTCCATCCAACCATCAGTGGACATTTGGGCTCTTTCCATACTTTGGCTATAGTTGATAGTGCTTCTATAAACATGGGGGTGCAGGTGTCCCTTCAAAACAGCACACCTGTATCCCTTGGATAAATACCTAGTAGTGCAATTGCTGGGTCGTAGGGCAGTTTTATTTTTAGTTTTTTGAGGAACCTCCATACTGTTTTCCAGAGTGGCTGCACCAGCTTGCATTCCCAGGGGTGTCTTTCCATTTATTCCTATCTTTTAAATTTTCTTTCAGCAATGTTTTATAGTTTCCAATGTACAAGTTTTGCACCCCTTTGGTTAAATTCACTTTTAAATATTTTATTCCTTTTGATGATATTTTAAATGGAATTTTTTTCTTAATTTTCTTTTTGGGTTATTCACTGCTAGCATATAGAAATACAACTGATTTTGGCATGTTAATCTTCTATCCAGTAATGCTGCTGAATGCATTTCTTCGCACTAGTAATTTTTTGTTGATTTTTAAAAATTTCTCTCTAAGATCATGTCATCTGTGAACAGAAATACTTGTCCTTCTTCCTTTCCTATCTGGATGCCTCTTAATTCATTTAAGAAATTGCCCCGATGGCCCCAGCCAGAACCTGTTGAATGTTAAGTAGCAAGCCTGGGTATTCTCATCCTGCTCCTGATGGGAGGGGAAAAGCTTTCTGTCCTTCCCCATTATGTGTGAGGTCAGTTGTGGGTTCTTCACAACTGCCCTTTGTCATGTTGATGAAGTTCCCTTCTTTCCCTTTTGCGTGTTTTTATCATGAACACCCTGGTTCTTGTTCATTCGTTCCACAACACCTCTTACCTGCTGAGATAGCCTGTGTTTAGTGCTGGGAAGTGACAGCCTGGCACCTCTTCTTTCCTAGCTCACACTGACGTGGGGGAGATGGGCTTGTAGACACAATTATAATACAAGATGGAAGGTACCTGAACAACAGAAGAATGGAAAGGCATCTACCCCTGTCTGAGTGAGGGCAGGGGTGTCTTGGTTTGGGTCCCTTGAAGGCAGAGCCTAAAGCGAGGACTTGGGAGCAGGGAGCTTATTTGGCTGATGATCCCAGGACACAGGAGCAAAGGCATCAGACAAGGAAAAAGGGAAAGCCATTGAGGGTGTGGAACTGGCGTGGGTACCTGTGGGGGTAACCAGGGCTCAATTCAAGGGGACTCTCTGAGAAACTTCAGAAAATGGCTCAGAATTGTCCTTCCAAAGGATGGGAGAGTGAGGCCAAAAAGTCAGAGGGCCCCAGCAGGCCCTCGAAGTGGAAGCCTGGCCGTGGCGTAATGTCCTTGGGGAATACTCACCCGGGTCACAGCTGCAGGGGGCGATGGTGGGGGAGAGGGTGGGGGCGAGGTGGCAGGAAGACTAATGGCTTCTCCTGTAGGGAGTCAGGAAAGCTTCTGTTTCCAGAAGGAAAGCTATGATGGCATCCAGAAAACGGACAGAAATTAGCGGGATGGAGCAGGCAGGGGAGATCACGCAGGGCTTCGGATATTTTGTTCTGAGAGCAGTGGGGGAGCCACCGATGAGGGATTTTTATCCTGGAAGTGATCGGCTTGAAGCTTTAGACAGATGTCTCTGGTCGAGGCACAGAGAAAGGACAGCAGGGAGGCAAAAGTGAAGCAGAGGTTGCAGTTTGGAGGCTGCTGTAGAGGTCCAAGCCAGAGCTAACGGGTCCTTACGATGACGGAGGCAGAGAAATCAAGCCAGATTTGATCGCTGTTCAGAGGGGCGGCTCCACAGGAGGGGCTGATGGACTACATGTAGGGAGTGAGGGACAGGAAGTCACGCATATCACCCAGTGTTTTTGGCTTTGGCAGTAGAGTTTCCAGGGGCGTCATCAGTTGAGGACAGGGAATCCAGAGAAGAAAAACATGACGAGGTCAGTTCTGCACAAGCTGAAGTGGAGGAAGCTGGGAGCATCCAAGAGGAGGTTGGTCCCCACAGGACAGCTCCGGCTTTATTTTGCCACCCCTTAGAGCCAAGCTGGTGGGCTTTCCTCCTTATAAATGGCTTGACCTCAGCAAGGATGCAAGAAATATTTGTGGATTGAATAAACGAGCTACCGACAGCTGGCCTTGTTTGCTTTGCTTGTGCCCTTTTTTTCTTTCTTCCTTTCTTTCTTTCTTTCTTTCTTTCATTTACCTGTTACCTTGCCCATTCCTTCAAAAGCCACCACCTTCGTGGCCAGTCTGCAGACCGCGGGGCAGGAACCACGAAGAGCCCTGGGGGTGGGTGTGTGTGACGCCCATGCGGCTGCTTCATCAGGAGACAATCGTCAGGATCCAGAACTGATTTATTCACTCCCTTGGCCTAGCCGCAACAATGATGGAAAGCCTCCAGAGCCAGGCCCACGCTGCAAGGAAACCTCTATGGAAAAGGCCAGACACGCTCACTTGATCGGGGAGCACAGAGCCCTCTGGCCGGGAGACTTTCCTGTCTGCCCGCCCAAGCGTAAGACTCAGTGATGGCGGTCACAAAGCCAACAGGCCCTGCCAAGGCGGCTGGAACAGACCATGCAATTGCTTATGATGTGGGTCAGCGTGTTAGTCGCAGAAGCAGGGAGGGAGCCAAGAAGGAAGAACAAGGCATCCCCGCTCTCAGGGCTCAGGAGCAAGTCATGATGGGGGAGGAGGGGGGGGGAGGAGGTGGGGGGGGCAGAAATGGCAGCTCGGATGCCCCACTAGCTTCTCAGGCCTTCTGGGCGGGTTGGCTCACTTTCCCCATGGCGCCCACTGCACTTTGGACTTAAGTCCCACAACCCAGCTTTGCTCCTGCAGAACTAGCACCGAGATGCTTCCCCTGTGGGTTCTCTCTGCCCACCCACAACCGACTCCACACACACAGCCTGAGTCGAGCAGATGCTCATCCTTAGCTGTCGCCTGCTTTGTTTCAGGGCCACTTCCTCTGGGAAGCCCTCCCTGCCTCTTCCTGCCTCTCCCCACCTCCCCTCCTGTGGGCACCTGTAATCCTTGATCTGAGGCAGCCAACAGTGTTTAGAGACTGAAAAGCCAGATTCTGGGTTTACACTTTGGTTCCACCACTTAATAGCAGCGAGAGGCAGAGCAAACTACTTACCCTCTCTGTGCTCGGTTTTCCCGTCTATTAACCAGGGTTCACAGCAGTTTCTGCCCCACGGACCTGCTGGGGGAGTAAGCAGCCAATGCCTGTGAGGTGTTAGGACAGCGCCTGGCAAACGGAAGGCTTAGTCCACATTTCCTGGACTTTCCTCTGAAGCGTGTGTGTCCTTGTGCGCACGCGCGGGCGCATGTGTCCGCGCGTGCGTGTGTGAGCGTGCGCGCATGCGTGTGTGAGCGTGCGCGCATGCGTGTGTGGGCGTGCGCGTGTGTGGGCGTGCGCGTGTGTGGGCGTGCGCGTGTGTGGGCGTGCGCGTGTGTGGGCGTGCGCGCGGGCGTGGGCGTGCGCGCGGGCGCAAAACTTCTGTTTCCATGAAGAGCAGGTTCCTTGAGAAGATGCAAATGCTTCCCATGCAGCTTATAAATAAAATAATCCTTTGTGTTGCCTTTTATGAAGGTCAAATGCCAACAACCAGACAAGACGCCCCAGAGGGGCTCATTCCCCACCTGGCCTGACAGAGAGCTGGGCTTGCAAACCGCTCGGCCCCCTACCATGTGCCCCATATACGCAAGCCAGGGAAACTCGGGACCCGCTTACCAGCTCATCTCTGAGGGTGTTCTTATCCCTCTGTGCCACTTTAGTCAAATTAATCAGCATGTGGACTTAAGCTCCCAAAGGGCAGGGACTGGAAGAAAGCTGGCCCTTGTTAAGAACTTAGCACGTGCCGGGGACCATCCTAAGCATCTTATGTACATGCTCTCTAATGCTCACAGGGGTCTCTTGAAATGGTATTATTCCCTCCACTTGAGAGATGAGCAATCTGAGGCTCTGGAGATTAAACAACCAGCCTAAGATCATGGCGCCAGGGTGGGCGGGATGGGGTCCCCAGCCCAAAACTGTGAAAACCACCGGGGCAGTGCTGGGCACGCAGTAGGTATGTGCAGCGGCCTCCAGCAATTCTCTTCGACCCGCCTATTGCCCCATCCTAATAGTTGTGCAGCTCTTAAAAGCAAGTTATTTGAAAAACTCTAGAAGGTGCTCCTTTGGAAGCCATCTTGGGCCTGCAGGGGAATTCCTGTAGGATACCAACTGCCCGGAGGGAGGACTCACTGCAGAGACCTTACATGTGGACCCAATGGGACAAAGCCACTGCCGTACTGTGGACCCCAGCCAGGTACTCTGCGGAGAGAGATCAGACTTTCCCCACCAGGGACAGACAGAGGAAAGGCAAAAAGTATTGACATGAGGCTATAGGGTCTGTCCCCTCATTTCCAATCCCCTATTGGCTTCCTCTTTCTTAGAAGCTGTATATGTCCCTTAGCCCTTCACCCTGCAAGTGAGAGTGTATAAACCCCACACGTGACAATCTCTGTTATAGGGAAACTCGTGCGGCTGAGTGCTGGAGACCTTGGGCTCATTGAGAGCCTGTCAGGCTTGGATTTGAATCTACCTGCCAGCCCTGTGAGCTTTAACAAGTTATCCCACTGGTGTGGGCCTTAGTTTCTTCATCTGTAAAATGGGGATAATGGATCCCACTTTACAAGGTTCTGTGAGGGATAAAATGAGATACTGTCCACAGAGTGGACTGTGCTGCACCACTCAACCTCCTCCTTCCGGTTGGGGACACTCCTGTCCCCGGGCACAGGGAGAATTGGTGGAGGATGGTTCTCAACATAGACTCTCTGGGAACATGTCCCTCCCTAGGGACAGCCCATAGCCAGTGATGGGTCTCTGCACGGGGATGAAGGCCCAGCATCCTTGCCTTGACTCAACTGGAACAAGAGTCATCTCAGCTTCAGACCATCCAGGGGTTTGGGCTGAGGCCACTGCTGCAACTGCATTGCAGCTCAGCTTTTCTCTCTGCTTTGTGCTATTTTCCTCATTCCCCAACGCTTTGTCTCCAAGAGCACTCCCCTATAAACCATCTGCATCAGCTTCTTCCACTCAGAATCTGTTCTCCAGTGGGATGGTTAATCTCACGTGTCAACTTGGCCATGGCACCCAGATGGTTGGTCAAACACTAGTCTGAACATTGTTGTGATGGCATTTTTTTTCAGGTCTTCATTTCTTTTTTTTTTTATTAATTAATTTTTAATCCAATAACTTATTTATTTTTTTATAATTTACATCCAAGTTAGCACATGGTGCAACAATTTCAGGAGTAGATTCCTTAAGTCCCTTACCCATTCCTTAAGCCCCTCCCACACCCCCTCCAGTAACCCTCTGTTTGTTCTCTATATTTAAGAGTCTCTTATGTTTTGTCCCCCTCCCTGTTTTCATATAATTTTTGCTTCCTTTCCCTTGTGTTCATCTGTTCTGTGTCTTAAAGTCCTCATATGAGTGAAGTCATATATTTGTCTTTCTCTGACTAATTTCGCTTAGGATAATACCCTTTAGTTCCATCCACATAGTTGCAAATGGCAAGATTTCATTCTTTTTGATTGCCAAGTAATACTTCATCATATGTGATGATATATATGTGTATATACCATATATATATATGGTATATATACGTATATACCGCATCTTCTTTATCCATTCATCCATCGATGGACAGTTGGACTCTTTCCATACTTTGGCTATTGGTGATAGTGCTGCTATAAACATTGGGGTCTATGTGTCCCTTCGGAACAGCACACCTCTATCCCTTGAATAAATGCCTACTAGTGCAATTGCTGGGTCATAGGGTAGTTCTATTTTTAATTTTTTGAGGAACCTCCATACTGTTTTCCAGAGAGGCTGCACCAGCTTGCATTCCCACCAGTAGTGCAAAAGAGATCCTCTTTCTCCACATCCTTGCCAATATCTGTTATTGCCTGAGTTGTTAATGTTAGCCATTCTGACAGGTATCTCGTTGTGGTTTTGATTCGTAGTTCCCTGATGATGAGTGATGTTGAGCATTTTTTCATGTGTCGGTTGGCCATCTGGATGTCTTCTTTGGAGAAGTGTCTATTCATGACTTTTTCCCATTTCTTCACTGGATTATTTATTTTTGGGGTGTTGAGTTTGATAAGTCCTCTATAGATTTTGGATACTAACCCTTTATCTGATATGTTGTTTGCAAATATCTTCTCCCATTCCATTGGTTGTCTTTTAGTTTTGCTGATTGTTTCCTTTGCTGTGCAGAAGCTTTTTATTTTGATGAGGTCCCAATAGTTCATTTTTGCTTTTGTTTCCCTTGCCTCTGGAGACGTGTTGAGTAAGAAGGTGCTGCGGCCAAGGTCAAAGAGGTTTTTGCCTGCTTTCTCCTCGAGGATTTTGATGGCTTCCTGTCTTACATTTAGGTCTTTCATCCATTTTGAGTTTCTTCTTGTGTATGGTGTAAGAAAGTGGTCCAGGTTCATTCTTCTGCATATGGCTGTCTAGTTTTCCCAGCACCACTTGCTGAAGAGACTGTCTTTATTCCATTGGATGTTCTTTCCTGCTTTGTCAAAGATTAGTTGGCCATACGTTTGTGGGTCCATTTCTGGGTTCTCTATTCTGTTCCATTGATCTGAGTGTCTGTTTCTGTGCCAGTACCATACTGTCTTGATGATTACAGCTTTGTAGTATAGCTTGAAGTCCGGGATTGTGATGCCTCCTGTTTTGGTTTTCTTTTTCAAGATTGCTTTGGCTATTCGGGCTCTTTTCTGGTTCCATACAAATTTAGGATTGTTTGCTCTAGCTCTGTGAAGAATGCTCCTGTTACTTTGATAGATATTGCATTAAATATGTAGATTGCTTTGGGTAGTATTAACATTTAACAATATTTGTTCTTCCTAACCAGAAGCGTGGAATATTTTTTCCATTTTTTTGTGTCTTCAATTTCTTTCATAAGCTTTCTATAGTTTTCAGTGTATACATTTTTCACTTCTTTGGTTAGATTTATTCCTCGGTATTTCATGGTTTTTGGTGCAATTGTAAATGGGATAGATTCCTTGATTTCTCTTTCTGTTGCTTCATTATTGGTGTATAGGAATGCAACTGATTTCTGTGCATTGATTTTATATCCTGTGACTTTGCTGAATTCATGGATCAGTTCTAGCAGTTTTTTGGTGGAATCCTTTAGGTTTTCCATATAGAGTATGTAATGGTATTTTTTAGATGAGATTAACATTTTTAAAAAATGCTTATTTACTTATTTTGAAAGAGAGAGTGCAAGCAGGGGGAGGGGCAGAGAGAGGGAGAGAGAGAATCCCAAGCAGGCTCTGCTCTGTGAGTGTAGAGCCTGACTTGGGGCCTGATCTCATGAACCGTGGGATCATGACCTGAGCTGAAATCAAGAGTTGGGACACTTAACCGACTGAACCACTTGGGCATCTCTAGATTATTAACATTTAAATTAGTAGACTTTGAGTAAAGCAAATTACGCTCCATAATGTGGGTGGGCCTCATAAAATCAGTTGAAGGCCTTAAGGAAAAACAGACAGATCCCAGGAAGACAGAATTCTGCCTCCAGGCTGTCTTCAGACTCAAGCTTCAGTATTAACTCTTCCTTGCGGCTTTAACCTGTGACCTGCTCTGTAGATTTTGGACACGCCAGCCTCCATAACCTCATGAGCCAATTCCTTAAAATAAATCTATCTATATCTATGTCTATGTCTATGTCTATGTCTATGTCTATGTCTATATCTATATCTATATCTATATCATCTATATCTATATCTATCACACACACACACACACACACACCACTTATTGGTTCTGTTTCCCCGGAGAACCCTGACTAAAACACCTTAAGACTTACAAAGTGCCTGTGGGAAGGGTTCCCCAGATGGTTATTTATGTTAATTCACCAAAGAGTTGAGGGGTTCTCTGTACCTCCATGAGACTCTGTCTTCTCATCTGCAAGTGGGGCCCCCTCTTCACAGTTTCTATTAGCTCCCACACCCTGTGGATCCATGCAGGTGCTCCTGATGAAGCTGAAATGGAAGGCTAGAGTAAGTTCCAAGGTCCTTAACTCGGGGCACCTAGAATGAGATGAACGTTGGGGGAAGATTTTATATCTGAAGACTCTAACCATGTTTTCCCTTTGATTTCCTTTCTGGTACTATATTTTGGCATTAGTCTTTGTTAAATAAAAATGGTTGATGACAGCCTAAATTTTTTTTCTCCAGCAAGGACAGTGCGATGGGCAGCAGTCAACACACTTAGGTAACATCTGATCACCATCATTGGGTTTTGGTGTCTACAATAGTTTCCCATAAATAGATGTTTTAAAAAAGACATATCCTAAGACTCACTCTGCAGTTACGATTATGAACATCTGTTAATGTTTATAGTAGACCCTGATTAAGTTAGAGAATGTCAGGGCAAAGAATGTACAAGAAAACACCCACACCCTTCAGTTTTGCCCTCATCCACAAATGTGTCGGGATTCTCAGAGCACAGCACTCCTTGTACGGGGAGTTCGTGATCATGAAGCATGAAACCCTCACACCAAAGGTGCCCAATTATATCAGCAGTCCTCAACACAGGGTCTTTTCAGGAGGAGAAGGCTTACTTTTGAAGGCTGGAACTTCACCAGATCTTAGGTGTGCCTGGACACACGAACCTCACCTGGGAGCACACTCCAACGTCTTATATACCTCCCCAAGCAAAAAAGAGGCCAGGCATGAACTAAGAGGCCCTGGGGGAGTCAGCCCCCCAGAAATGGCTGAGCTGGCTTGTGGCTTGGAAGAAAATCGCAGCCTGTGTCAAATGATGTCATTTCGCCCAGCAACTCTGATGCATTCTAATAATATTTTGAGGCTAATCTTGACGCACTTAATCAGCTTCTGGCAGAAGTTTCCCTTTCTATTTATTTATTTGATTAATTTTTATTTTGTCAAGAGAAAAGGAAAGCTGGCTCTCAGAACAATTTGACCCGAAAGCTTTCCGCCTGGGCTTTCCTGTGGCTGATGTGTGTCCTGTGACCGAGGTATGTCTTTGGAATCCCGTGGTAATTTATGTATTGCAGAACTGAGCCATTTTCATTAAGATGTTTCTATTGTATGACCATGAAGCTGCACGGCATTTTTTTGTCTTTGTTAATCTCTTTTATCTGAGTGGTTACGCCCCTTTCTCATTTTGTGTGTCCGGTCTTCCTTTGATTAGATTTGCCAGAAGTTTGTATACTTGATTAATCTTTTTAAAGAGCGAGCTCTCGGTTTTGTTTATCAATGCCAATGCCTTTTTTTGTTCTCTTATTCAACTTTAATCTTTATTATTCCATTATTCTTACTATTTTCCTTTGGGTTGTTTTGGTTCTTTTTCTAGCATGTAAAGTTGGCTACTTTTCTCTTTTTTGATAATAGCATTGTTCAAAGTTGTGAATTTCCCTATAAATACCACTGTGTCTGCATCCTGCAAAATCATCTGTTTATTATGTTGATTGGCCTAGATATGGTTTTTTTTAGGCACATGAAATATTTTAGAGGAAAAAATCGTGATAAGCAACAAAACAATCAAACGAAAAGGAAAAACTCGAAATCACCAGAAATCTCATTTCCTGGGGAAATACATTGGTATCTCAGGACACATTTTCCATATTTTTTCCCTTTGTAAATTTCTACATGTAGATTTTTAAATCTTTACAAAATGGCGTCACACTTAACAGCATTTTGTAATATGCTTTATTTATCTAGGTGATAAAATTAGAACAACTTTCTTTGTTGTTATACTAGATTCACACTATCAATTTTAAGAGCAGTCAAGGATTTATCCCACTGTGTGGATATTCTATAAGTTACGTTGCCAATGACCTATTATTAGACAGCTTGTTTTCACTTATTTTCTCATAAAACACACACGCTGCCCTGTATATTTTTGTGGCTGCATAGTTGCAGACCTCCATGATTATTTCTATTGCATAAAGGTGTAGTAATAGCCTCACTGGCTGCAGGCAAGCATGGCTTAAACTTTTTGACACTTCATCTTTCATTTTTCCCCAGAACAGCTGTCTGTTTCATTTTGGACTATTGGTGGGGAAGAAATGGTTATTTTAATCTGAATTTATTTTATTATTAGCAAAGGTAAGTATTTTTATTCATTACTGGCCACTTGTCTTTTTTGGACTGCCTTTTTATATCCCTGGCCCTTTCTTCTTTTTAAAAAAAATTTAAAGAATTTTATTTGTTTTGAGGTGGGGAAGGGCACAGAGAGAGAGAGAGAGAAAGAGAGAGAGAGAATCCCAAGCAGGCTCTGTGCTGTCAGCACAGAGCCCGATGGGGGACTTGATCAAGTGAACTGTGAGATCATGATTTGAGCTGAAATGCAGTCAGGTGCTTAACTGAGCCACCCAGGTGCCACTTTTTTATTCTTATTAATCTTCAAAGGCGTTTTGCTCTTGGTTGTATATTGCAAATGTTTTGGCTACTGTATTGTTACACGTTCAAATTCATTTAGGTATTCCTGCCCTATGGAATTTTAGAAGTTCTGTTCAGTTAAATATATCAACCTTTTGGGGTGCCTGGATGGCTCAGTTGGTTAAGCAGCCGACCCTTGATTTCATCTCGAAGTTCGTGGGCTTGAGTTCTGCATTGAGTTCGTCACTTGGGATTCTCTCTCCCTCTCTCTCTCCCCCATCCTGCTTGTGCTCTCTCTCTCTCTCTCTCTCTCTCAAAATAAATAAATAAACTTAAAGATATATATCAACCTTTTTCCTTTCATGATTTTCATCTTTGCACCTGTTTAGAAAGATCTTACACAGTGAAGATCACATATTATGCATCTGTTATGATTTATGCGTTTACATTCAAATGCTATAAGCATGTGGGATTTTTTTTAGTGTGCGATATAAGCCGATTTCATTTTTTCCCACTAGCCTGTTGGTCCCAGTCCTGCCCCATCCTTTCCTGGTGGAAATGTTATCATATAAAAAGTCTACACAGATACGCACAAAATCACACCCTTCCATCTGTTCCTGGCTCTTGATTTCTGCAACATTGTCCCCTTGTTCACAGAACCAGCTGCAGCTCACTGTAGTGACAGAAAGGGTGGCTCTGGACTCATTCTGCTGACATTTGAGCCTGTCCCCCTTCCACACTCACTCTAAACTTTGCCTTCCTCAAGGGTGATGGTGAGGATTAAGTAGGAGGATGCATACAGAGTTCCTGGCTTGGCATCTGGCACATTCCAGGATTCAGTAATGTAGATATTATTGCCTTTGACACAAACATACCAGTGGAGCCCAGATGTCAGCCTAGTATCCCCTTGCCCCTCAAGGTAAACTTGGCTTCATTCCGCAAAGGGGGTGGGAGAAGGAAGCTGCACATAACCAGAGCCCGCTCAAGATTCCGGCGCATTCCAGGACGTCCCTGCTGCCTCTGCTGATCCTCACCACCCACCCCGGTTGTGAAAGTCTGTCCCTGTTTAAAGTTCCACCCCCCCCCCCGCCCCATTAGATTCCCCCCCCACGGGACAGATGACCACAGTAGACTTTCCGAAGTGCAGGAAGTGGAGGGTGGGGGAGGGACAGGGGAGCACTCATAAAGCTGGACATATAAAGTGGAGCCAGGGCCTCCCCACTGGGACTCCCGGTCAGGCTCCCACTGTGGGTGGCCCGCGCCTTCCTCCGCTGCCCTCTCTGCGCACCCTCCCCTCTCACGCTCTCCCCCCTCCCCTACTCCTTTCCCAACCCCCAGAATCAAAATCACAGATGCCTCTCAAGTCTCCAACAGAGCAGCACCCCCATCTCCGGCACCCCGGCTCCTGCCCAGTCCACACCCACGGGCTCTCTTCCTCCCCGGGTGGACTTCACACGGCACGTTCCCAAACAAGACAGTGCCTTCCCTGAGAGGGATTTGCTGCCAGCTGCTAAGAGGTAGCAGTCTTCCCCTTGTTATATTATCACTGCTGCTGCTAATAATTAGGAGAGTATCCAGTTACCCAAGCTCCCTGTAAGCCAGACACAGGCTCTGCCTTACATCTTTTACATTTCACAATTTTACAAGGCAACCATGGGGCAGGAATGTTATGGGAGGAATGTGATTGGGGCTCAGGGAGCCCACCTGACCCGATGGGGCCACAGGGAAGTATCTGTGGGGGCTTTGCGAATAGAGGTGACTGACTCCAACACCTGGGCTCTTACCCTGCACACCTGCCTTTTCAAGGCTCTTGATAAGTTATTTCTAACTTGTCCATCTGGAAGTTTCTACCAGCCTGCTGGTTTCGGGCAGGGGAATGGCGGGATCCAAGGTGCGCGATAGAAAGATCCTCTTGGCTACAGTCAAGAGGGTAGATGGATCACCTTGCCCGCCATCATGCCTGGCCCAGGACTCTGTACGTGGTGTGGATTCAGGTAGCATACTTCAAACAGCATTATCTTCTGCCCAGAGTTTCCATCTCTATAAGATGGTGATTTGGGCCTCGGCTTTCATACCCCTACATCTCATCAGTGACATAAAAGCTAAATGCACATTGTGAGTAACAGCCATAGGAGAAAGTCAGGCAGGTAATATTATATCCACTTTGTAACTGGAGGGGCGGTGAGGTACAGAGAGTTAAGTGACCAGGCAGGTCCACACGGGAGGTCTCTGGCAGAGCGGAGATTAAAATCCAACTCTCTAGGGGCACCTGGGTGGCTCAGTAGGTTAAGCATCCGATTCTGGATTTCGGCTCACTGTTGTGAGATTGCATGGGGTTCACACTGGGCGGGGAACCTGCTTTAGATTCTCTCCCTCTCCCACCGGCCCTCCTCCGCGCATGCGTGCGCCCGTGTTTTCTTTCTCTCTCTCAATCAGTAAAATTGAAAATAATTTAAAAATAAAATAAAACCCAGACCACTCAACACTGGGACTGACGACACCCCTTCTGGTCCGCACTCCTTCTAGCCACTTGTTTTCGCGTGCCCTCAGGGACCCCCAGACTCTGCTGCTAAGGACACCTTCCGGGTCTTCTCTCTGCCAGGAGTGCTGATCTTGCCCCTTCGGTTGCTGAGTCTGGTCACGTCTCTGTCCTTGGGGTCTGAATTGCCCAGGCTCTCCCAACACTTCTCACGGTCAGGATCCGGGCTGGTCTCTAGATCCTCAAGACCACTTTGTGAGGGGAAAATTAACATGCCTTGCATTGGGGCTGCCCTACCCAACAGCCAAGCCTCTCCTCCCACGACCCCTACTGGGGAATCGACCTGAGTGCTCCTTTGTGCAGTCACCTCTGATTGGTCTAGGGAGTCACTTGGCCCAAAGAGGGCCCGCTCATTTATTGGCCACCCGTGACACGGTGGACCTTGCTGCTCCCTGCACACATCAATGCAAGCCTGCATTCTCCCGTTTTTCCTGTTGACATTCTACCTGCCCCTCAGAACCCATTACAGCTACCCCTCTTCCAGGAAGTCCTCCCCGATCTCCCTACAGACAGTTCTGTATCCCTCCTCACCCCACAGCTCCCTCCCCTACCCTGGGTGGTGGGTCATCTCTTTCTTTGGCCCCCTTGCAACAACAGGACAGGACCTGGGCCGTATTCGCGTCTGAGAGCCCAGCACCTGGAGCTTGGCAGTTTACACGGTATTGTCTCTCTATCTGCAACACTGCCCAAGAACGAGCAGGGCAGAGACACCATCCCAACTTCACAAAGGAGGGAAGTGAGCCTGCAGGAAGGGTGGTGCCAGCCAGGCCCAGGCCACACCGGCCTTGTTAAAGAGTTCGGTTTCCTGGACGCGTCTTGGCAATGCAGATTTCATGCAAACGCCGGGCAATGAGTGACTCCAAATAAATATTTACAGGTTTGTCAAGTGTTGCAATGAGCACAGCTCCCCGGCTCCCTGCATAAAGAGGCCTCATGAACGCCAATGAAGTCACACCTCCCGCACCCAGAGTCCCTGCCTGTGGCACCAGAGCGGCCCCTCCCGGGTTGAGTTCCCGCTGAATATATCAACTTGCAGCAGGCCAGGCGCCAACAGTTCCTAGGCAGGGGCCAGCTGGACCCCCCCCCCCCCATGTGACCGCTAAGCCAGCTGGGGAAGAGGGGTGAGGGACGCTCCCAGGTCTTGGAGTGAGCTTGTGGCAAGGCCTTTCTCCCTCCCTGGGGAGACCTGGAATTGGGGTTCTGGGAAAGTTGCAACCGTACCCCCCTCCCATAGGCTTTTGCTCTCTCTGTGAATTAGCCAGGATTGTGGGTCACACAGTAACAATCCCTAAAGCTCTGTCCCTTAACACTACAAAAGTTTATTTCTTGCTCATGAAAATCCACTGTGGTCCCAGTGAAGGGACGCTACTTCGAGCTCATGGCTCCCAGTCAGTGTGAGGTCCCCTCCCTGGTCACTGGGGCAGAGGAGAGAGACCAGGGAATTGCAACGGAATTACACTGCTGTGGCCCGAAACTTCCAGGTGGCACTTGCACCCATGTCGCATAAGCCAGAAATAGTTACATGGCCCTGACAACTGCCAGAGGGCTGGGGACTTTCCTGTGTGCCAAGGGGAAAAGGCATCTGGACATTAGTAATGTCCATTATACTCTTTCCAGGGACCCAAACATTGTGTTTCTTTCCACTTCCCCTCCATTCTTCTCCTTCTTTTTTTTTATTTTGAGAGAGAGAGCTCACGCATGTGCGTGCATGTGGGAAGGGAAAGAAAGAGAGACAGAGTGAATCTCAAGCAGACTCCATGCTCAGTGCAGAGCCCAACGACCCTGGGACCATGACCTGAGCCAAAATCAAGAGTTGGACGCTTAACTGACTGAGCCACCCAGGCAACCTTTCCCCTCCATTCTTAAAGATACTCATTTGGGAACATGTCTCAGTCAGCACCTGCTATGCTAATGCTGCATAACAAACCATTCCAAAACTCAGGGGTTTATGACAATAAGCATTTACTTTTCTTGTTTACGAGTCTGTAGAATGACTGGTATGGCTGTGCTCCAGGTTTCAGGCTGGCCTGGCTTGGCTGCAGGCATTGAGTTGGGTTCAATCTGTTCCTTGGACCAGCAGCTGTTCTGGGTGTGTTCTTACCTTGGTGGATCAGAGGAGCACAAGAGGCCAAACCAGGCCAGCACGTTTAAGACCTCTGCACACATCACATCTGCTAAGAGCCCATTGGCCAAGCCAAGTCATATGGCCAGACCCAAAGTCAGGGATGAGGAGGTGCCCGCCATTAAACCATGGCCAGCAGGAGGATGTATAATTCTCTTAAGGGGAAAAGCAATGATTTGGGAACAATGACCCAATCAGTGTGAGAGCTCTTTTGGGAAAACTATACGGCTTAGAGTCCCACAGATGGTGGTTCGAATCCCAGCTCTACCCTGACCAAGCCTCTCTACCCCTCTGGGCCTCAGCAGCCACTTCTGTAGAATGGGGTGAATGCTTTCTGTCAGAATTCCCATGTGTCTCAATAATCACAAATAACAGTTGAGTTCCTACCACATGTCAAGCACCAGGGGAAATGCTCTGTATGCATCATTAGCTCTGCACCCTTTCAAGGCCACCCTTCTCCTCATCACTCAAACATTTGTGTGGATTCATGTGTGCAGTGGATCTCAACTGGAGAACAGATTTGGGACCTGGGAGCCCAAGGATCTACCAGAACAGAGGGAAGGTTGCTGAAAGGAAAGTAAGTAAAGATCTGAAGGTCAAAGTCACTAACTTCATAGATCCTGTGAATGCTGCCCTATGGGGTTTGGAAGGGCTAAGGGCTCAAAGGTGTAGCATTGCCATAGGGGTTTCTTCTCACTCTCACTCTCACTCACTCTCCTTCCTTCAACAAATATTGATTGAATGCCAGCCCTTCACTAGGCTCTAAGGATGGGGAAACTGAGGCACAGAACCATTTCCCTGTTCTTACTAAATTTACAGGGTGTATTATATTATCAGGGCTCTCCGGAGAAACAGAACCAGTAGGAGATCTAAATATGGAGAGACAGAGAGAGAAATTTATTATAAGGAATTGGCTCAAGTGATTATATGGAAACTGAGAAGTCCCAAGATGTATAGTCAGCAGGCTGGAGACACAGAAGAGCCAATGGTATAAGGGCCATTGCCAAGCCAGTAGGCTCAAGACTTAAGAAAAATCAGTGTTTTAGTTTGAGACCAAAAGCAGAGGGAAAAAAAAAAATCCCATGCCTCAACTCAATCAGTCAGGTAGGAGGAGCTCTCTTTTATTCAAGAGGGCTTAGCCTTCTTGTTCTATTCATTCCTTCAACTGATTGGATGAGGCCCACCCACATTAGGGAGAGCAATCTGCTCTATTCAGTCTACCAATTCAGAGGTTATACTCCTCTAGAAACACCCTCAAAGATACAGCAGAATAATGTTTGACCAAATATCTGGGCTCCCTGTGTGTCAGTCCAGCTGACACATAAAATGAACCCCACCACATAGCCTAACAAGGAAGAGAGAAACTGAAGGAGTAAATATCAGTGGAATGAGAATCAGAGAGCAGAAGAATCAGGTTCTGTGAGGACTCACAGTGAGGGTGGCTGGTGTGCGAATACTCGAAAGATGGAAGGAGAACAGAGACACTCAGTGGGGTTTCTAGCATCCATGAGCAGGTGAAGGGGGCATTTTTGGAGCTGGAGAACTTTCAGCCCATGAATTCTGCAGTGATGATCGCGGCCATTATGCTCTCCAGTATGCTTGGAGGGGAAGCCGGTGATATCAAGATTGTCCACTGAAATTAAAATTCTTACAGGGAGGGAAAATTTACTCACTGTGGCCCGTCTGTGAGAGGGCTACCAAGATTCAACGGCAATAAGTTGCCTCGAGGAAGGGTCCTGAGAGTAGGGTTTTGCTTGTCCTTGGCTTTATTATTTTTTTCGATTGCCAGCTTCTTTTTTTTTTTTAATTTTTTTAATGTTTATTCATTTTTGACAGAGAGAGACAGAGCATGAGTGGGGGAGAGGCAGAGAGAGAGGGAGACACAGAATTGGAAGCAGGCTCCAGGCTCTGAGCTGTCAGCACAGAACCTGACATGGGGCTCGAACTCACAGACTGTGAGGTCATGACCTGAGCTGAAGTCAGACGCTCAACAGACTGAGCCACCCAGGCTCCCCAAGATTGCCAGTTTTTTTTAATCATTTAAAAAAAATTAATTCATTTCATCCTCACAACAATTCTCCAAAGGAGGGATTATAATTTCTATTCCTTTTATTTTTTTTTTTTATAGATAAAACACTGAAGGGTTCAATAATCTGCCCAAGTTCCCATAGCCTGGCAGCCGGGCCTCAGGGTCTATGCTCCAAAACACCAGACCAGTGCCTCTCCTGGTTCTGTCTACCCAGAGTTTCAGTGTGTGTTTCTACACAGTCGGATGACCTGTATCCTCCAGAGGATCCACTCTGGGGGGGGAACCTTCTGAACCAGATTGGGTGAATGGTGAATTTGTGACAATCCACGTTCATCCAGCCGTCCATTTCCTGATTTGATCAGCCCAGTCTGAACACATAAACATGTGAGGGAGGTACCTGCTTTCAAGGACTCCCCAGATTCCTGACATTCCACACCTCCACGTTCCTTCCTTTGCTCAAAGGACTCTGGTGAGAAAAGTCCACTGTAATTGGAGAGTGTGCACCTGCCTAAGTAGCTTCGGCAGGATGACCCCGAATCACAGGCTCAGCCATGGCTCCGTTTTGCATTTGAGCACTTACTACGGTTTTTCTGGAACAAGAATGGGCCTGAGGTCATCTTGGGTAAGGGTAAACCAATATTTGCCGTTGATTTTGAAAAAGGGAGGGTATCCAATTGGCCTATCCCAGCCGTGCCTGGCAGAGGTTATGAGAAGGTGACTTTTGCATTAAAAGCCCAGCTTATGTTTTATGTATTTCTAAAGAGCCACAATTTGAACCTAATTCCTCGTCCTTTTAAGAAAAGAACCCCAAAGTTAGTATTTAAAATGTCACATGCTCCGTGGGTCATGGAGGGCTGGACAATTTATGCCGGGCAGTAATAAGATTGACGCTGAATGACTTCAAGACCCTGAGAGTTGCCTAAGAGGTCGGGAATAGAAAATCTGAAACTAAACCATGAATAAATCTTAGGAAAGCTGAAAGCAGAGCTTTAAAGAAAGGAAGCTGGTAAATAGGCTGAATTTAAACTTTGAATCCACGTTATGAGGTCAGTGAAAGGCAGTGCCCCTTAGGCCCGCAATGAATTGTGGAGGGTCGGTGTCTGCGTGAAGCAGACCCCTCACCAAGGTCACCTCACCTGCAGCACTGTCCTTATTGGCCAACAAGACAGCTGGGATATCGGGGCACAGAGCTGGCGAGCGGCAAAGCTGGCATTTGAGCCCCAAGTGACGCGTATCAGGACTTGGAGGCGTGCTGAGCACTCAGGAAGCGATATCCATGACGACGGCGACGATTACTGTTAATTATTACTTCAAAGCCTAGAGCCATAAGCTTTAGGACCTCATGAGTCTCGATGTGTGATGCCTTCAAAAAGACTCTTCCAAAAGCGACCTCTGTTATTCTGGAAACTCAAACGGATGTGTTGCCAGAAGCGGATCATGGTAGAAGACGTACCCATCACTGACTAATCCCGCCCCCCCGTGGCTGCCCCAAACCACCATGCGTAGTCACAGCTTTTTATTACCCCTCTTGTCTCGGGACTGCTTCTTTATCAACATGTGTGCACACCCTCCCAGATCGGTAGTCAGAGCCACCGCCTGGGGAACCCCCCCCCCCCTCCCCGGGCCTTGGTGGGCTGCGGGTTGGGGACTCCTACAACCCTGAGCCCGGGGAAGGCGCCCCGTGCAGTGATGGATTTTGCGCGGCTTATCATCTCTCCCCATAGCCCAACCTAACTGGTACCATCCTTCAAATTAATTCCCTCTGAGATTGAACAATTTGGCCATGAAGTCCAAGGGCTTCTGTAAAAGGACGCCAAGATCTCGCACACACCAGGGCGCGGAGGGCGGGGCCACTCCGTTTTGTTGTGTTCTGTTTTGTGTAAGCATCCACGCCTCCGGAGCAACTCTTTTTCTCTCTTCATTTCTTTCTTTTTTTTTTTTTTTTTTTTTTTGCTACACAAATGATCCACTTCAGCCCCGCATGGCCCACCCCTCCCCACCCTAGCCTTTCATTGCTAGCAGAATCCTGGTGTCCCCTGGGCTGCACGTGCAAACCACCCAGGCAGCGTTTTCAAACTCCTGAGGCCTAAGCAGAGTTCCGGACCAATTAAATCGGCGCTCTGGGGGAGGGGCCCAGGCATCTGGGGTTCTGAAGCTCTGCAGGGGACCCCAATGTACAACCAGTGGGAAACACCCCATTCTAAACCAGCCCTAATGCTTCTGTTCCCCGCCACGACTTCTAATTTCACCTGCTCCCACCCTAATGTACACACACCCCACAATTATTTTTCTTTTAAATGAAAATGTTACCTCTATTTGTTCATTTCGGAGGAGGTTAATAGTCAACAGTGAAAAAGTACAAAAGAGTAGGGGAAAAAGGCTTCCTCCCACCAGCTCCCCTCCCCAGAGGGAAAGGTCCCCGTCCTCTGCTCTCTGAGGGCACCATGACTGAGGGGACTAACTGGCAGAGTCTTTGGGTCACAGAGGCCTGGGTTTGAGTCCTGCTTCTGCCATTGACTTCCTAGATGGCCTTGGATTGGTCATTTCCGCTCTCTCATCCTGTTTCCTGTCCGTAAATGGGAGGCAATAACACCTGCCTCTTGGAGACGGTCAGGAGCAGGAAGGAGGCGTTTGGGTTCTCTGTTGCAGCTTAGCAAATGATCCCAGTACTTAAGAGGCCTCTGAAACAAGCACTTTCTTTGCTCATGATTCTGTGAGTCAGGAATTCAGGCCTGGGGGGGTCCTGTTCCCTGAGATGTCCTCTGGGGTCATTCTCCTGGCTGGTAGCTGGGCTGGACTAGAAGGTCCAAGAAGGTCCAAGACAGCTCCCCTGACATGACTGTCTCATCGGGGCCCTCCTCCATGGCCCTTCCCCTTGTGACTAGCTCGGGCTTCCCCACAGTGTGGTCTCTGGTGGGCGGATATAGATGGCCCTCAAGGAGAGCGTAAAACAGGAACGCGGAGGTGCTCCCAATTTCCTAAAGCCTAGTATCAAAGCTCGTGGGGTCAACCCAGATTCAAGGGGAGGAGAAACACACACCGATTCTTGATGAAAAAATGGTATCGTCATCCTGCAACAGAGCATGTGGGATGGGATATTGTGGCAGGATCTTTGGACACATGATCCACGGTGAGAGGGGTGAATGCAGAGGGCCCAGCACATAGCAGGTGCCCACCAAATGTTTGTTACACTTTTTCTTAGCACACAGTTCTTCTGACTTTAACTATCGCTCATCGTTTAGATATGGCCCTTTCCATTCCATCCCCAGTGCCTGGCTAAGAGCCTGGCACAGAAGAGTGAATGTTTCTACGAAATCTCAGAGGTGGCATGAGACCAGCATGTATCCAGTCCTGTAGGGACTAATGGGGTAGATTCCTAAAATGCCAAGTCATGAGATTCCCCTTCCCTGACTTCACTCCTCCCTTTTACCTGCCGGTCCCTCTGGTCTGCTATGTCCTCGACCTGACACGTCCTCCTTGTCTCTTGTCATCGCAATGTCTTCCCATCCAGATGCTCCACGTTTACCGCCAGGAAACAACTTACACGTCACCTTGTGCCCAAAGACTCCCCAGACTCCTGCGCAGGAAGACAAAGCACACCTATGTCTGAGCACTGGCCGAGGTGTGGGCTCTTTGCCAGGCACCGAGCAAGAGCGAGATTGAGAGGGGATTTGGTGACCAGGCCAAGCAGGGTCTTAAGTGCCCCGTAAAGAACTGGAGTGTCATTCTCCAGGAAAAAGGGAACCATTGCGGGCATTTTTAGGAGAGGAGAGACACAACTAGACACACAGCAATGTGTGTGGCACCAGATGAACAGAGGGCAAAAAGATGTGGTACATTGTGCACCATGTTGGCATTCCGAGTTCTGAAACCTGGACAGTCAGAGCAAGGCTGTCCCCTGCAAAGCCCCCGCCCCGCAGAGAAGGAGACTGAGGCTTACAAGGGGAAGGGGTCTGCCCACGGCGGGGACCACGGGCCTTTGGCCGTGCAACTGGATTCCAGAGGCTGTGTCTGCAAGGCGTGTGTCTGACATTGAGAAACGTCTTAGCAGCATAGGGGGTAATGATTGATAGGTCTGATGAATGCAGCATGCCCATTATTATTGAAATTTATACACGGTCTACCAATGGAAGACTCTCTCCCGAGCGTGCATCTCATTTGGTCTTCACAGCTGTTGTTTTTCAGCTGAGAACCTGGGAGTCTGGCCCCTGGATTGACAAAACTGAAATCCGGGGGTATCTTCCAGAAAGCAAATTCTGGACATAAAGCCCCCATTCAGAAACTGCCCTCTGCCACTAATTCACGTGTGACCCGGGCAAGGTGGCTGCCGAACGTGAGCCATATTCTAGGAAGACGAATCAGGTCACGTACAAGATAACCCAGCCCAGACCCTCACATAGCCACGTGATTCATTCATTAACAGAGATTGTGAACACCTACTAGTTGCCAGGTGTCACAGTAGGTGCTAAGGATACAGGAAGATCGCCATAGACAAGGATTCTGCTCTCCTGTGCCTTCTTGTCACGTGGAGCAGATAAACTGTAAAGGAAACAAATCAGCAAAGCAAAATGAAAATAAATACAGCATGTGGTAAGACCATGAAGGGACCAGCTGGACACTGTGAGAGGCATGCACGGCGAAAAGCGATTTGATTTGTGGGTGTCATTTCAGGAACGATTTTGAGCCCTAAGACACGTTGGGCCCTGGGCTAAGCCTTAAAGCTTAGAGCTGGTCCAAGATCACAAAGGGAGAAGTAACATAAGGGACCAGACACAGGCATTAACCAGTCTGTACGCTCACCCGGGGTTTATCCCCACAAATTCACGTTATCTGCACAAGGTTCTAATTCCACTACATGCTAGGGCCTGAGACACGTTGCTTAGCCCTTCTGAGCCTCAGTTTCCTCAACTGTACGACGACCGAGGATGGTAATAATAGGGCCCCCTGGAAGGGTCGTTGTGGGGATTAGAAGATTGAGTTCACAGAAAGTGCTTACGACGGTGTCTGCTGCTTGGTCATAGCTATTCTTACTCCCCACACCCTTGGATGGGGCTGTCACTGGCCTTGGGGTCTTTTGTGCAGAGCTGGCCGAGGGGAAGGGGTGCCAGGTGGGGAACTTAGTCTGGGGTCCCCCGGAAGCACATCCTGAGGCAAGGATTTGCACGCAGGTAGCTTATTGGGGAGGTGAGGGGGATACTGGTAGGAAAGGGGGAAGTGAACAAGGAAGGCAGCCAGGGAAGGTGTGACACATGCCTGTGTGCACTGGGGGTAACTGGAGCTTAGTCGCCCTGGGGAACTACAGAGGCAGTGAAGCCCACAGCCTTAAATTTATCCCATGTAAGGGCAAGGGAGCTGGGGTATTTATACCCCAGCTCTTCCTCACTGATAGAGGGCTATGGGGCTGGTACCAGGAGTGGTGGGGTGAGGGAGAGAGAGCGTGAGTTTTCAGCAAGCCTGTTGCCCGTCCTGGCATGCAGAGTAGGCCCTGGCAGCCTCAGAAAAGCCTCAGAGAAACAGTAGTGGCTTCCGAAGTCGGGACATACGCACTGCAGTGGTCCGGATGAGGAGGAGATGTGGAGGGGCTCCAAAAGAGCCCAGTGGGGGAGGGGGGTTGCAGCATGAGTAGAGACACAGTCAGGCCAGGTCGTTAACCTCCAGGGGCTGAAGAAGAGCAGAGGGAGATCTCATGTCAAGCTTATCCCAGGACAGGGGAGGCCTTGAATGCCAGGTAAGGAATTGGGACTCCATTCTGAGGGCAGCAGACAGCCCCTTGAGGCGTTTGAGGAGGGAAGGGATGCAGAGCCTTACTGTAGATAAGAAACGACAAAATCATTGAGGCCGGGGGGGTCTGCCCCATCCCTACCTGTTCCCAGAAGCGGCTGACTCTGTTCCTGCCAAGCTCGCTCCACAGCCCGGAAAGATGGGCCAGCCAGGAGGTGTCCTAAAGACACAAACTCTAGGGACAGCTTACAAGGAATCCTCTGATAAACCAGGCAGGTGGGGGACGACGCCCCCCAGGGACATTCTCAAGTAAGAGCAAGGTCAATCACCACCTCCCAGTGGGTGGTAATGGTATTGAAGAGTCAGATACGCAAGTTTGGGTCAGAGCTGAATTCCTGGACACAACAGTCCAAGGGCTTCCAACAAAGGGTCTCCTTTGCCCCTCACCCCGGTGGCCCCATCCTTCCTCCGAACAAATGTCAATTATGAGAGACCGTTGTTTGAAAGGATGGCCATTCTGCTTATGTCTTGAGTCTCCACTTGGGACTGACCCTGCCGGAGGGGGACTGAGGAGGAAGAGAGCCACGGTCCCTTTAAGCACGCACAGGCCCTGCACTGGGCATGTGCCCTGAGCAAGGCCCCACTCAATTCTCTCCATCCCCTGGCAGGAAGGAAGGTGTCACCTCCATTACCCAGAGCTAAAAATGTAGGCTGCGAGAGGTTAGAAGTTTGTCCTAACACAGTACTCTGGATTAAGGAGTCCAGACTTATAAAAGGTCCTGTGGTCAAGTACGGAAAGGTGATCCTATGAGAGCGGGAACCCCTGGAGAGGAGGCCTTGCCATCTGATGGACTGGAGGTGAAGGAGGGGGGCGAAATGTGCCCCAGCGTTACCAAATTCCTGAATGTCTGTGTCGCCACAGTTTATAGATGAGACACCAAGTTGGGAGAACGGAAGCAAGGGACAAACTGTTGGAAAGGAATGTCGCGCTCTCGGTGTCTGCGCATGAATCATCCGACCGTCTGCAGCAACACCTAGAAGAAAATGCGGAATGCCAACACTGTTATTAAAAGAGACATTTTGCTGACGTGAGTAAATCAGAGCCGGGAAGAGTGATAGAAGGGGAGGCCAGGGGGATGAGGGGTGGGCTCGCAGCTGGGAAACCCAGGCTCTGCTACCGAGCTCCCAGAGGCAGCAAAAGGGATCCTTGCCCCACTCTGGACGTCTGAGTGTATACATACGTGTGCGTGCACATGTCCACTGGCACATGTCTGCGCGTGTACGTGGGGAGGGTGAGAGTGTGTGTTACCACACCTATGTATATGTCTGGTACATATGTGAGTATGTGTTTGCACTAATACAGTCTGTGATGTGTGCATGTGGGCGTCGGAGTGTGTGCACTTGAGTGTGCTCATGTCCCCGAGCATGCGTATATGCTCCTGAGCACATGTGCTTTCTCACGGGCTTGTGCATTTTAGGGGAGGTTGTTTTCCCCTTCCCTCTGCCAATGCAAGTGGCAAATCGGTGTTCAGAGGCAGGGCGTAGATCTCCTAATCTCGGAATCTGGGCTAGTCTGGCACTTAGCAGGTGCTAATATTTTTTAATGTTTTTTGGGTTTTTTTTTTTTTTTTTTGAGACAGAGCATGAGCAGGGGAGGGGCAGAGAGAGAGGGAGACACAGAATCTGAAGCAGGCTCCAGGCTCTGAGCTGTCAGCACAGAGCCTGACGAGGGGCTCGAACCGTGAACCGTGAGATCATGACCTGAGCCGAAGTCGGACGCTTAACCGACTGAGCCACCCAGGCGCCCCAGCAGGTGCTAGTATTTTAAGTCAAGCCTAAAAACTGGATCCTCGCCCTGAGTGCTCACAGTCCGAGTCCCCAAGGACATGAAGAGTTTAGGAGCAGGAGTGAAGGGTGGGGTTCCATTTTCTGCCGGCAGAATGGAAACGTATTTCCTTCCCTCATCTTCCCTGGTGGTGATTCCTGGCCACACCCGATTCCTGCCTCTCCTGCTTCGTTCCAGCCACGCTGCCCTTCCTTCGGCTGCTGGCTGTTCCACGATTCATTCTTCCCTCTTCAGGACCTTTGTCAGGTGCTCTCTGATTCTAAAGCACTCATTCTCTATGCCTCCTTCTCCGTGACCCCCACCCTCCACCCAACCTTCACCTCCCTCCCTTCTCCTCATCCCACCGGCCTCAGCTTACACATCACCTCTTCCTGGAAGCCCTTGCTGTCCCATGGTTTTGTTTTTGTTTTTTTACTTTGTAAAAAAAATGGTTATTTTTGAGAGAGAGAGAGAGAGAGAGAGAGAGAGAGAGAGAGAGAGAGAGAATCTCAAGCAGGCTCCACTCACAGCATGGAACCAGACACAGAGCTCTATCTCATGACCCTGGGATCATGACCTGAGCTGAAATCGAAAGTTGGACACTTAAATTCCTGACCAACTAGGCGCCCCTACTCTTTTCTCTTTCTTTTTCTTTTTTTTTAAGTTTACTTAGTTTTGAGATGGAGAGCGTGTGAGCAGGGGAGGGACAGAGAAAGAGGGAGACAGAGGATCCAAAGCAGGCTCTGTGTGGAGAGCAGAGAGCCCGATGTGGGATTTGAACTCACAAACCATGAGATCACAACCTGAGCTGAAGTCAGACACTTAACCAACGGAGCCACCCAGGCCCCCCTACCCTTTCCACTTTCTTGGTGATGGCCCTTGAAGCTCAAAAATTTTTAATCTTAATATTATCCAATTTACCTCTTTTTCTTTTGTCGCTTGTGCCCCTGGTCTCGTTTCTAGGAAAACCACTACCTAGCCCACAGTCACGAAAATTTACTCCTATGTTTTCTTCTAAAAGGTTTATCATGTTAGCTCTTACATTTAGGTCAGCGATCCATTCCGAGCATTCAACAGATGAGCACTCAACAAATGTTGAGCAGTTACTATGTGCCAGCCACTGATCTATGGCTGGGGACACCTCAATACATCAGTGAGCAAAGCGCGCAACTTTGAAGAGCCGGCCTCCAGGAGAGGAAACAGATAAGAACCAAGAAAACCAACGAGAGACTTTGAGCTGGTATTGAGCCCTGAGGAATGGAACCACATGGCATAGTCAGGAAAGTGGGCAGCTCCAGGAGCCAGGAGCCCTGGAGCAGGTGCTAAGGGCCTCGGCGGGAGGGGAGGTCATGGTGCTAAGAGAGCTTCCTAGATCTTACTGTATTTACGAACGGCAGACTGAGGCCCAGGGAGGTGAGGCAAGGTGTCCAGCACTGCGTGGTGATGCATTCAAACAAACCTTCTGATTCATAGGGTCCACTTCTCCCACCAACTCCCTGGGGTTGAGAGTGAGGCTGTCCCCGGAGGAACACAGCGCATTTTCTTTCTGCAGCGCCGGGTTTGTGTTTCCAGAAAGAAGCGGGAAATGCTCTGATAGTACCTGAGCAGTGTCTTGCATTAAGTACTTAACCCCTCTTGGATTAGATAATCCACATGTGATTTTTAGGGGCAATCCCCTCCCTGGGAATGGTTCTGCTTTAAGACGGGCTACTCGGCCTCCAGTTTTGATAAGATAGTATCGCAATTAATCCATTTCTCTTTTGGGCTCTGCTGAAACATCTCCCTTAATCTTCATGATCTCCTACCATGTGCTTTGGTTGGGACGTTAGGGGACCAGATTCACCCCGAGGGCCTCCACGAAGTTGTAAGGAAAGGAGATAAAAGTCAGGGCTTTGCCTGTCTGGGGCCAGGTTGGCTGAATTTTCATCAGTTGGACTCTCAGGTTCCCAGGCCGTAGAAAAATGCCTTAGCCTGACGTATTTTCCCTTTGGGGTGAGGGGGATCTGTGGCTACTTTGTGGGACCCTCTTGGCAATGGGAAAGAACAAAAATCCAAATACTAGTCTGCCACAGGGGCTCTTGTGCCAGAAATCAGCATTTCAGAATTTTAACAGTAACTAGAGTGGTGTCCATTCGAGACCATCCTGCAGATCACCTCTGAGCCTGTCCCCAAGGAGAGGGAGAATCAGCCTACCATGACCGGGGGGACCCTCCCTGCTGATGGAAAAAGCACTCTACCAGGAATCAGGGGACCTGGGTCATGTGTCACTGGATAAGTCATGACACCTTCTCTGGGTCTTGGTTTGTTTTTTGTTTTTGTTTTTGTTTTAATTTTAGAGAAAAAGAGAGAGAACATGAATGGGAAAGGGGGCACAGGGAGAGAGAGAGAGAGAAAGAGGGAGAGAGAGAAGGAGAGAATCTTAAGCAGGTTCCACACTGAGCATAAAGCCTGACTCAGGGCTCAATCCCATGACCCTGTGATCATGACCTGAGCTGAAATGAAGAATCAGACACTCAACCCACTGAACCACCCAGGCGCTCTTCTTGGTTTTTCTATATAAAAAATTGCAGAGGGGTGCCAGGATGGCCTAGTTGGTTAATCTTCTGACTTCAGCTCAGGTGATGATCTCGCGGGTTCGTGGGTTCGAGCCTCGCGTCAGGCTCTGTGTTGCCGGCTCAGATCCTGGAGTCTGCTTTGGATTCTGTGTCTCCCTCCACCCCTCCCCTGCTTGTGCTCTGTCTCTGTCTCAAAAATAAAAACAAACATTAAAAAAATTTTTTTTTTTTAATTGCAGAGGGGCATCTGAGTGGTTCAGTCAGTTAAGCATTCCACTCTTGATTTCAGCTCAGGTCATGCTCTCACGGTTTGTAAGTTCAAGCCCTGCATCAGGCTCTGCACTGACAGCATAGAGCCTGCTTGGGAGTCTCTCTCTCCCTCTCTCTCTCTGCCGCTCCCCTGCTCATCCTCTCTCTCCCTCTCAAAATAAAAAAATAAACTTTTTTTTTTTTTTAATAGCAGATTTGGCTTGGTCCCTCTCTAAGGCTCTTGGTAACTAAGCTGGCTTCTGAACTCATGCACAGTGACCGGTCAGTGTTATAGGGTGACTTTGGAGAGGGATGGAGGAGAGATTTACTTCCTGAGATCAGTTCTGTATGTTTAGATCTGCCAAATCCACCACCCGAGTTGACACTAGCCATGTTTGGCTTCCTAAATTTAAATTCATTTCAGTTAAATACAACTTAAAATACAGTATGTCAGCACATTAGCAACATTTCAAGTGCTCAGTGGCCACAGGGGCCAACAATGGTCCTGAGGAGTTGACTCAGTTCTACTCTGCTTCCCAGATGGCGTTTTCTCATACACATCGAGTGTAATTCCCTCTCCATCTTGTCAAAGAAAATGTCCTTGTTTCCCTCTTCTAAATGAGAAAACTGGCCCGAGAAGCAAAGTCATTTACCCAAGTTATTTGTCTGGCACAGGGGTGGCCAGACAGAGCTGGGCACTTGTATTCTCCAGATGCAGAGACGGAGGTTTCAGGGGGTGGCAGGGGGTGCGCCAGGTCTCCGGGCCCCACAGTGACCCACCCAGAGAGGCCTCTCCCCACCCCAGCCGGCAGGGACCCCTGAGGTAGGTGCCTTCCCATGCTGGTCCTGGGTTCTCCGGAGGAACACTTTCTGCCTGGGAAATGAGGAAACAAGTGAAAATTCATGCTTTTGCAGTGATGCAAATGAAAATTTCCAATTTGCTACTCAAAAGCATGTCCCTGTTTAGAGATAAGAGTAAACTTGAGTCTTTGTTATGAGTGATTAATTCATTACAATGCAGAGTCTCCTCACAGTCTCTAGTCCCACCGCATGGTTTCAGAAGCTGGTGTACCTGGCGGGAGTAACTGGCGGGAGTAACTGGCCGATCCCCAAACTGTGTGTGTGCGTGTGTCCCTGTCACAGCGTCTGGGGCTGTCTCGTTAGGTCAGAAAAATGAGGGAAGTGTTCAATGAAGCAGCTTTCTAACCAGTATCTGCACGGAAAGCACTCGTCCAGGTGGGCATCAGGGTACCCAGGTCCTGAGCCTACTTTGCCTCTTGCTCCTTGAGCCTTTCATTTTAATTTAATAAGAATTTATTGTTGTGAGCAAAGTTGCTGGCCAGGGAAGCAAAATGGGTTTCAGCTTTCATGCCAACTGTGATTGATTGGTAGTTACTGCCTACAGTACTAGCTCAAGAAGGGTTCTGAGGACACCAAGAGGCTCAGTGGGCGAGAACAGCCTGATTGATTACTCATGTCTGCTGGGGCCCCAGAGTGGGGCGCATCCCACAGTCAAAGGAGATAAATAATAATGATGCTATAAATCGTAATCCGAGGAATAACAGTGAAACTTTCCTGATCAGGTCACTGGGAATATCAAGTAAGACTATGGATGGGAAGGTGCTTTGCGACCTGGACAGATGGTCTCATGATATCTGGACTCATTAATACTTTGACTGTGAATCACCATTTCCCTGTTCATGCTACTCTATCCTTTGCGCTAGACCATTGCCAGGCCTTAATAAGCCTAGAGTAGCAGTGATGAGGAAGGAGACCCAGAGGCATATTTCATTCATTCATTCATTCATGCACCCATTCATGCCTGCACCCAGCAGCTCCGTTCACTCATCCAGGACACATCTCGAAGGGTCCTGGCACCAAGACCATCCAGATGTCTGACTCCTCAGAGCTCCCAGAACACTTGACCTTTGGACTTGATCTTTGGAAAAGGAACAAGATTTGGTTCCCACCCAGGCTTGTGGCCCCTCAGAGCCTCTGGTGCTGGTTGATGGCTACCTGCCAGGACCACTGAGGGAAGATGCCAAGCCCCAGAGCTGAGTTCATCGTTTACTTGGTAGGTGATCCCAGAAAACACTGCCAACAGGTGGGGACATGACCAGGGAAGCGAAGGAAGCCAGCTCAGGGAGCATTTCTGAGCGCATTACCACTGTGAGTGAGTGGGGCTTCCTCCAGCTGGGCTCCGACAGGAAGCATAATATAGAAAGGCCTCCAAGTTGCCCCACCCCAGAGTGAGGAAGTTAGGGTATTTGGCCACCGGCTCCCATCCATTGGTGGTTGAGGGCTCCTCCTGGGGCATTAACTCCCTGACTTTTCTGGCCATCCCCATATGCAGGCCAAGTTTGCTCCTGTAGCCAGAGAAAGCGGGGGGGGGGGCAGAGTTGCAGGTGTTGAGTTAGAAAGGCTTGGGTGTGTGTGAAGATCTGGTGAGTGCCAAGAGGCCGTGGGAAGGGTATGCCTCCATAAGAATCACAGAAGTTTAGATCAGCTGTAGCACGTAAAGATTGTCCGATCGGCCCTCTCATTACAGATCAGGGGAAACAAAGTTCAGAGAAGGTAGGAGACACACAAGTTCAAATAGCAAGCCAATAGCAATGGTAAAACCCTAATAATCACCATGTCATGAGTGCCAGGTACAATGGGAGGGGCTTTGCATACTTACCTCTAACCTTGTCATTATCCCACATGGTAGATGTTACCATTCCATTTTACAGTTAAGAAAACTGGGCTCTGAGGGGCGCCTGGGTGGCTCAGTCAGTTAAGCATCCGACTTCAGCTCAGGTCATGACCGACCTCAGAGCTTGTGAGTTTGAGCCCCAAGTTGGGCTCTGAGCTGTCAGCCTAGAGCCTGGAGCCTGCTTCCGATTCTGTGTCTCCCTCTCTCTCTGCTCCTCCCCCCACTTGTGCATGCGTGCGCTCTCTCTCTCTCAAAAATAAAATAAACACTAAAAATTTTTCAAAAAAAAAACCTGGGCTCTGAAAAGTGAAGTATTTACCCAAGGACACCACGCATTAAGTGGCAGAGACAGAATTTAAACCCAGAATTTAAAACCAGGTCTGTCCCCTGGGATCTTTTCACCACTCTGCACAGCCAGCAGCAGTTTCCAGGGACAGTTCAGAGCCCAGAGTTCTGCCCACTGCCCCAAGGCAGTCAACACAAGGGGTACCCTCAGGGTCAAGGGCCTCAAACTGAGGCTGTGTTGTTGTTTTTTTAATGCTTATTTTATTTTTGAGAGAAAAAGAAAGAGTGTGAACGGGGGAGGGGCAGAGAGAGAGGGAGACAGAACCAGAAGCAGGCCCCAGGCTCTGAGCTGTCAGCACAGAGCCAGAACTCACTGACAGGGAGATCATGAGCTACCCACTGAGCCACCCAGGTGTCCCCCAAACTGAGGCTGTTTTAACCGCCCTCAAGAGCTCAGAACCAGCCCACCCCGGCCTTCTCCGGCTTCCCCTACCAGCTCTCCCTCATCCTCAGAGGAAGGGCCTGGAGAGGAAGCAGGAGTGGGTTGGGAGGCAAGACCAAAGGGAGAGCAAAATGGGGAATCCCAGCGCTCTAGGCACCACGAAGGAGCCGCAGGAGTCAGTTACCCACTTGCAAATGGGGTGATGGTAACAACAGGAAATGGTTAATGGGCACTTCTAGCACCTGTCAGTCTCCGAAACACTTCAAACGTGTGAACACAATGAATTCTCAAACTAAGCACGGGAGGGCCGGGCCCCAGGTCACTGGGCTGGGGGATTAGAACCCAGGCGGCTTGATTCCAAATCTGTCATTTTGCCCACTCTGGGCACAAAAAGACCACACAGTGAGTCCCCTTCCCCAATACGGAACTCCGCAATCCGTGTTTACAAAGTGGCTTTGGCAAGCACTTCCTCATTCTCCCGGGTAAGGATCTCCACAGTTTTCTAAAGAGGACACAGATCCCACAGGGGCCAAGGTCAAGAGTAAGTCAAGTGTAAAGCCAAGTGCCCGTGCCCCCGGGGGGGGGGGGGGGGGGGGGGGAGGAGGGGTGGTCCGTGCTCAACAGGGCAACAGGAACATCCGGCTGGGAGAGGGGGCTGGGTGCCTCAGGGGCCTCCCCCTCGGGGCTCGGGCTCGAGCCGCCGCCTACCCCGTTTGCACCCACCCGCCCCCACCCGGCCCGGCGAGGCAGCGCTGACTCGGCAGTCTGCGAGCCTGGGTGCCCCGGAGCGGAGACCGCGCAGCACTGGCACCGTGAAGCCTGGGGACGTCCCCAGTGGCACCTGCCCGCGGCGGGGAAGGCGAGGGCCCTCAGGGAGCCTTCCTAAGGGAGCCCGGGGCAGGAGGAATAATTGTAGAGGGTCCCTCGGGCGGAGAGACAAGTGGGTTTGGGGAGTGGGGGAGAGGGCGGAGGGTGGAGTGGAGGACAGGCACCGAATTACTGGAAGGCACGATGACCCGCCACGCGTGGGCGGCTCCAGCACCCAGCATGATTCCCTGAACCCCCACCTGTGCCTATAAGCCACGTTTCTCACGCTACATAGCCACCTCCCCTCCCCTCCCCCCGCCAAGACATGAAAAGAGCAAGAAAGCCCCCAGACCAGGAAGCAGAGGAAGGAGGAGATAGAAAACCAACAGAAAAGGCTCCAAGAGGCCTCCGGGTCCAATCCCTCCCTGCTCAGAAGGAGAGACAGACCCCAGGAGGAGGGACCCAGGGATCCACAGGGCCTGGCCTGGGGTGGGGGTGGGGGGGTCAGTCCTTCCTGTAAAAGGTGATATAGGGCCAAGTCTCAAGGCCCCCTCTCCCTCCTCCTTCACTTCCCCATCCATCCCCTCCTTCCCTCCCTTTCCTCCTCCTCCCCACCCACAGCATCTGCAGAGGCTCCAAGAGGGATGGTCCCAATCTCTGTACTAGGAGGCCCCAGTGTTCCCCCAACCTTCAAGAACTCTCCTTTTCAAATCGTACCTCAGTCCCCGGAAGAATGGTTGGCTTGGAAAGCTTCTGTGGGTGTCTTACCACACGCCCCACCCCCCACCTCCCCACCTGTGGGACAGGCTGGGGAAGAGAAGGAAGGAGCCTGGGGTGAGGAGTGCTCCCCAGGCACACGGAGACCTGGCTCTCAGCAGCAGCCCTGCAGGTCCCCAGGGACTCTCCGCTCCCTCACCTGTTTAGGAGACAACCACCACACCCCCTCCCCCCTCCTCAACTCCTGCTGCCCTGCGGGAGACACTTCATTTCCAGAAGAGTCTGCAAGATCTAGTCCTACCTCTCTGGCCTTTCCTACTGCCTCCCTCACTGTCCAGCTCCAGACACATCACTCTTTCCGGTTTCCCCTAAATTTCCTCCTAGCCTCCAGACCCCACGCATTTGCACCTGCTGCATTTGCACCCGAAATGCCTCCCACAGTGCTTACAAATTAAAAGATCTCGGAGAGGGGCGCCTGGGTGGCACAGTCGGTTAAGCGTCCGACTTCAACCAGGTCACGATCTCGCAGTCCGGGAGTTCGAGCCCCGCGTCGGGCTCTGGGCTGATGGCTCAGAGCCTGGAGCCTGTTTCCGATTCTGTGTCTCCCTCTCTCTCTGCCCCTCCCCCGTTCATGCTCTGTCTCTCTCTGTCCCAAAAATAAATACACGGTGAAAAAAAAAATTTAAAAAAAAGATGTCGGAGGACCCCCATCACTGCTGGGGGGCAGAGTCGCCTTTTTTCTCTTAAGCAACTCAGTTCCCAGGCCTCAAGGGCTGGGGCTTTCTGTGGGCTCCTGTGCAGGGACGGAGAGGGAGAGAATAAGAAAACTTGCACATCATTGAGCAATTGTCTTCAGGGCAAGACTTTTTTCTTTTTAATTTATTAGGACGTGTCATTTCACAAGTAGTCCGTGTTTAAGACAGAATGCAAAAACACGAAAACACTGAAAGGAAGAGCAAAACAACGACTCACGCCCTCAGCACCAAGAGATAAAGACCACTGAGGTTTTGGTGTGGAGCCTTCCAGAGGTTTTTTTTTATGCATTCACGTGCGTGTGGTGGGTGTGACTTTTCCTCCAGAAGCTCCAGGCACCAGAAATACCACAGCACCTTGTTTTTCTAGAATCAAAATGAAAGCTTAGTCCAGGTGGTACGTCACCTGGAGCCCCACGCTTCCTTCTCTGTGTCTCCACAGCCACATCCAGCCGGGCCCACTCAGCGACCGGGGTCCTGGGCGCTCCTCTGTTCAAGCCCCGTGCCCGCGTGGGATGGCCCCAGCCTCCTCCACATCCACTCGCCGGCCCGTCCCCTCCACTCTGGCCACAGAGCCTCCCTTCAAACACCCGCACACATGCCGTTCTCTCTGCCTGAAACACTCTTCCCTTTTCTGCCCTTGGCCCCGGTTCAAGTCGCCTCATCCTTCAGATCCTTCTTTCTCAAGGAAGCCTCCCCCACTGCTACCTCACCTGAGGAGCCCCGTGCCCCCCTCCAAACTTCCCGGCCTGCCCGCACCCCGGTCTGTCATCGATCGCATACCTGACATGTCTGTCACCTGCGTTATGCCACGTCTGAGGGCGGGTCCACATCTCACTGCTCTTCCCCCGGCCTGGCAGGGACCTGGCGCAGAGCAGGCCCCACGTCTTTGCTGAACAAATGAACCGGCCGGTGGGCCCTGCGCGAATGTATGAATTCCTACATGTCACACCCTTAACGAAATGTCCCTTCCTTCCGCTCTTTTCTCTCCTCCACCTTCAGGCCGTGGGCGAATCCCATAGACTTGAACTCTGCAACATGCACCAAATCCATCGTCTCTGTATCCGCCGTCCTATCCCGGCCAGAGCGCCTGTCATTCCTCACGGTGACAGCCTCCAACTTCTCTCCCCTCTTCCTCTCTTGGCCTTCGCCGGACAGATTATTTTCGATTATTCTCCGCACAGATGAAAAGAGCAGCTGCAGCCGGGAGCCTTTTAAAATATGTAATTCAGATTCTGCGGTGACCCCCTCCCCACCTTAAAGCTCCCCTATGGGCTTCCCATTATGCTTCAAGTCACATCCAACTGCCTTCTGATGGCTTCCCCCAGCCCTACAGGAGCTTGACCCACCCCTTCCCTGCCCCTCGCCCACCCCACACTGCCCCACGGCTCGGCTTCAGCCATACCAGCCTCCGGGCCTTCTTAAAACATGATAAACTACTTGGAGCGCCTGGGTGGCTCAGTCGGTTAAGCGTCCGACTTCAGCTCAGGTCATGATCTCATGGTTCGTGGGTTTGGGCCCCACGTTGGGGTCTGTGCTGACAGCTCAGAGCCTGGAACCTGCTTCGGATTCGGTGTCTCCCTCTCTCTCTGCCCCTCCTCCGCTTACACTCTCTCAAAAATAAATAAACATTAAAAAAATTTTTTAAAAAAGCCATGATAAACTATTTGGCACGTGCCCTTCCCCTAGCCTGGCATGCTCTCCCCAGACCTCCACAGGCTCAAATGTCACCTCCAGGGAGAGGCTAATCTGGCCACGTGTCACATGTCACCCTGATTTTTTTGTCTTCACAGCACTTATCATTTACTGATATCTGGGGTGTGTCCGTGTACCCACGGTCTATCGCTGCCCCTCCCCCTTCCACGAGGGACCTTGCCCTGTCAGCTCACCGCTGGACCCCCGGCACCTCAACAGGCTGGTGCATAGTAGGTGCTCAGTACATAATTGTCAAATAACTCCAAGGACCTGCACGTGCCTGTGCATCTTGTACATCTGTTTGGAGTTGCAGTGTAGACCCAGATGTGTTATTTTCCCTTGTTAATTACTGCAGAGTAATTATAGTAAGAAGTGTAAGTACAGAATGCATTAATGGGGGAAAACATAAAAGATTTCGTGCACCGGCTCACTGAACACTTGAACCAGAGACGAGCCTCCCTGCAGCCTACTAGAATTCTCGCTTGGGTAATTTGGCCTCCTGAGTCTGGAGCCTGAGCCCTAACCTGCCCTTGCTTTCCTCCCCTTCTCTGGAAAGTCACTCCCAAGCCTGTCTGTGCCTCAATAGAGATAGTGGTGGGGCTGGTGGAGCCTGGGCCCTTCCGGGGTTAAAATCTAGCTTCTGTGTGTCCCCAAAGAGCTGGGGAGAGGGCGTGATGTTGGGCAGATGAGTTAACTTCTCTGAGCCTCAGTGTTTCCATCTGTAAAATGGGGAGAGTGATGTCTTTCTCCCAGGATTGTTATAGGTTCTAAAAGAGACACATATAAAGGGCACCTGGGTGGCTCGATTGGTTATGCATCCGACTTTGGCTCAGGTCATGATCTCGCGGTTCGTGAGTTCAAGCCCTACACCGGGCTGTGTGCTGACAGCTCAGAGCCTGGAGCCTGCTTCAGATTCTGTGTCTCCCTCTCTCTCTGCCCCTCCCCCCCCTCTCAAGAATAAATAAACGTTAAAAAAATTTTTTAATTAAAATAAAAAAAGAAACATATGCAAAGTGCCTCTTGCGCGGGTTTCAGCCATGTTGACTCCCTTCTGTCCCTCCTCAGGGTCAGAGAGAAGACATGCTCCCCACCTTCCCACGATAGGCTTTCCTGTGACTCTCTTCTTCAGGAGAATGGTGCAAAATTGTCCATTCATTGGTTTTCCCTCCCCTACACTGAAAAAACAGGTTGACTTTGACAAGGTTGGTAAAAAAAAAAAAAAAAAAGTATGATTGTTGCAGACCCATAGTTTTGAAAAGGGGTTGGGAGTGCTGTATCTTCCTGAAGGAAACTCCCGGATGTACAGCCAGATGTACAGCTTATGACATCTCTGCTCACTCCAGACACTCACTCACTCACTCACTCACTCGTGCCCAGGCGAAGAGAGAACCACAAATGCCCCCACGAGTGGAAACTCCTGGGAGAATTAAACTTGTAGGGCTCAAATGACAAGGGGAAGAGAGAGAGCCTAATGTCACACGTCTAGTCCTGGAGAAGCAGGGTCATTGCTGATATTCCAGAACCTGCTCTTTGGCCATTTACAGCTCAGGAGGTAGAGCTTGGGCTGGAGTTTTGCATCCTGATTACCCTGAGACGCCCTCTTGTGGGCATCAGCGGTAGCAGCAGGCTTTCCAACGTGTTCTGCCAGTACTTTAAAAGTACTCTTTAATTCAGTGCCACAATTCTTGTATATATGCTACCTGCCACCAAACACTTTGTTGTTTTCCGAGCACTGGACAAGGAAGATCCAATCTCACGACTGATCCTGCCTTTAAAATTAAACATGCCTTTTGCTTTTTCAAAATCATCACATAAAAATTTGAAACTACCGAAAAGCACAAAGAAAAAAGTTAAAACTCAGGAGTCAGCTCTTCTAACTACAACACAGCCAACAGGAGAAAGGAATGAGGTTACAGTCCTGGTTCACCAGGGGTTCATGGAGAAAGCATTTCAGCAACACATTTTGCTGCTTTGAGCTCAATTCCCAGCTCGTGAAGGCAGGTGGGCATCTGGGTTTGGGAGGTGAATCAGTTCAAGCTGTTAATCCCATAACTGAAGTCTCTTTCTGAGTTCCTCTCCCCAGACCCACTTTCTTCCTTCCCACAGAGACCGTTGTGCTGTAAGCTAAGTGGAGAAATGAGCTCTGGGTGTTGGGCTCAATTCATTCATTCGATACTGTTTACTGACCAGCTATTTTGGGCCAGACCCCCGTGCTGGCTCCTAGAGATACAGAGAAGACTAGAACACAGTCCCTGACACTCAGAGAATCCCACAATTACAAAGGCACACTTTGATTGGGGGGGAGGGGAGGGGGCGGGGAGACAAGGTACTACAGGAACCTGGAGGTGAATCCTGGCTCCATCAGCTCGAGCTATGTGACCGCATCCTCTCTCTGAACCTCAGTTTCCACATCTGCAAAATGGGGGTGATAAAAGCACCTACCTCATTAAATTATGGCACAGATTGAAGAGAGACAAAGTACATGTATAAAACACGTGGCATGCAGAGAAGTCACTTACTAAAGGCTGCTTCTCTTCGTCTATACTGTCCTCATTTTTTACACTGTGGTGAGGCAACTTGACCCCAATCCCTGGTAAACTCTGGATGTCTGTGGGACATGACTTTGGGGAAAATCACAGCATTTTATCTGCAGGCGGTGTTGGAAAGGATCCTAGAAATCAGTCAGCTGAGCCCCCTTATTTCAGAGAAGAGGACACTAGGGCCCAGAGAAGGGAGAACACGGCAGACCTGGAGAGGCACTGTGCTTGGTCCTTACGGCCCCAGACTCTGTAGGGAGGAGCCTGTGCTTGAATCCCGGGCTCTGCTGCTTGCTGTCACGGGCACATCAGTCCAACTTTCCGTGCCTCAGCACCTTCATCTGTAAAATGGGCATAACAATAGCCTTCATCCCAGGGCCGTGGGAGAACTATACTAACGGACTCCCAATCCGATGCTCAGTCTACTTCTCCTAGGATTTACATAGCTCAGAATATTAGGAAAGCAATTTTTCATTCTGACTGTGCACATCTTGCATTCAGAATTCATGGGTCAGGATTTGGCTCAAAATCTTCCCCAAATGTAAGGGCCTCTGGGCGGCAGCTTGGGTGGGAGGAAACAAACTCCTATTCCAGACAGTGTAGGGGTCAGTTATGATCACAGAGTTAAGATCAAAGCCGTACCACCTCCCCACCCCCACCCGCAGACGGCATCGCCTGACATCATAATTTAAGAAATTGGCTGCACCTTGGTCACGGAGAGTCCATTCACTGCCTGTCTTGGCATGCCCGAGATAAATTACGCCGGTTTAAGGTCAAAAACAAAATGCCAACGATTGCATCAAAACATCAGATTAAGTAAAAATAAACACAAGCGAACATTAGAATAAGTTAGCGTCTGGGTGAACCACTGCTAATGGGGATCACCCCTCGGCGTTTCCTCCTTCCTTTCAAAAATAGCTATGTGCCCAGAAGCCTTTCAGGGGTCACCCAAATAGAAAAGAAATCCCCCCGAGATTGGTTGCAAATTCCAGTTTCTCCATTTCTCTCCTGTATCACAATGGAAAATCACCAAGGCCACACGGAGATCCATAATGATTTTCTGTACACTCGTGTAAACAAAAGAACATACAATTTTCCTTTTCTTCCCAGTAGAGTGTTTTATTTCTTATTTTTCTAGTTCAGGGGAAAAGTTAAGATCATTTAGGGGGGTTGAAATCAAACACACAATATTAAAGAAATATTTGGAGAAGAAAGAAGCCAGTTGAAGGGGCTGTTGTTGGTCTTGAAGCCGGTTGTTTTATTTCATAATAAGGTTTTAGTGTTTTCGCGAAGCCAGTGCAAGAGGGAAGAGAGAGGTGGAAAGTTCCAGAAAGGGAAGGATGCTGGGCTCTCAGTAAGGGCAGGTGCACCCACTTTAGGTCGATAAGGCAGTTTATATTCTTAAATGGTTAGTTGACAGGCTATTTTCAAGAAGAATAATTGCCCCCAACATGATCACTCTGTGTGGCTGGGGCAAGGCCAACACGTGAGGCCGTGAAAAGACTCAGCTTTCAGCTCAAACCGAGGTCTCTCTCCAGGTCTGCCATTGCTGGCAAGTGACCCGGTGGTTTCACCCCCATGAGCCTCAGTTTTCTTGTCAGAAAAGTGCGACATTTATTACTGCAGTAATGTTTGAGAAGCCCCTAGAACAGGGCCCAAGACATAAGTTAATGCTATCCCTCCTCACTTTATTGTTGTCAACATTCTCTGACAAATCATGCCTTACTTGCTCCTCCTAAACCTTCTGAGGTCCTCAGAATTGGGATCCTCTGTCCCACTACTTTCAGTCTTCAGTGCTGAAGACAGTTATTTCTCAGGGAAAAGTGTAGGTGTTGTGAAAGGACAGGGAGACCTGGGCCCCAGTCCCAACTCCACCAAGTGCTATCCTCACTTGATGACATCTTGTATATGATTTATATCTGCGTGCCTGAGGTGCCCCTCTGTGCTCACTCACGGCCTGGCCACCGCATAAGCAGCATCCCTAGGCACTGAAAGATCTTACCAGATTCTGGACACTAAACGTGGTCCCCACACTTCAGGGAGCAGATTGGGGGGGGCATGAGAGCGACTGAGGACATTCACAGAGGACAGTCTGATCCAGAAAGCAGGCAGCTTCCCCAAACCCCAAGCTGTGAGCCATGCTTTTGTAAGGTGGCCTTCCCCGAACAGTCTCATTTGTCTTCCCATGTCCCAGTTTGCCTCTTTTCCCAAGGGACAGGCCCAGCTGCTCGCATCAGCAGGGCTGAGCTCAGGGAGAGGTCACAGAACATGACTGATGTGGCCGGAGGTGTGACGTCTGTGCACGGCTCCAGCCCAGGAGGCCCAGTGGAGGGCATGGGAGCTCTCAGCTCACTTGATCCCAAGCATCTGAGTTCATTACAGCCTCCCAAATCTTGGCTCTCTGAAGTCAGGTAAAGAAGGAAGGAAGGAAGGAAGGAAGGAAGGAAGGAAGGAAGGGGAAAGGAAGAAAAAAGAAAAGAGAAAAGAAAAGAAAAGAAAAGAAAAGAAAAGAAAAAAAGGAAAAGAAAAGAAAGAAAAAGGACAAGAAAAGAAAGAAAAGGCACAAGGAAGGAAGGAAATACAAGATCAAGGGGAAAGGCTGTGGAAGTGCAGGGAGTTGGGTGACCATGGCTCAGGTGCCAGCTCTGCCTGGGTGACCTTGAATATGACCTCAACTTCCTCATCTGTACAACAGGAGGTTGAACAGAGTTAGTGTTTCTCAAAGTCTACTTCAAAGAACTTCAGTTCTTATTCCAAAGGTCCAATAATTCTGGGAAACACGGGACGCGTTACACTCTTCGGGTAATGCCTGTTAGCATATTAAAGGCCCTGAGAAATCCTGCAGAAAAGAAAACTCTTCGACCTTCTTACCAGACAATACCCCCAGGCAGGGTTTTTGTCTGTTTGGGTTTGGGTTTTGGATGCGCTCTCAGGCCCTTGAACACTGGCACATAATATATGCTCAATGAATGTTTGTGGCTCGAAGAACAAGCAAACTTTCTTTAACCCAGCGTTTCCCAAATGTATTTGTTCACAGAACCTTATTTTACTTCTCAGCATGCCCCCACATCCCTGGACCACACCGACTGGAGTCTGAGATCTACCGCTCCTGGCTCGGATCAGAACTTCTGAGCTGCCCCACACATTCATGAGCGGATGTGTGGTTGTTACTTTCAGCCACTCCATTTTGGGGTGATTTGTCACACAGCTATAGATAATTGATAGATACAATCAGAACTTGACTGGTGCTTCCTTCCTTCCTTCCTTCTCTTCCTTTTTTGGGTTTATTGCCCCCTGTAGGTGTGAGCTGGGGATTATCAGCCTTGCAACCACAAGGGCTGATGGGGCCCAGCGGAGGACAGTGCCGGGCATTCTCCCCTGCCCTGGACTGCGCACCTCCAAATATTCTATGAAACAATGGAACCTTTTCCTTATTCCACCTGGAGACGGTTTTTGTTATTTGTTAGCCACGCACATTCCTGAGACAGTGAATCAATGAATTACCTTGCTCACTTAAGCTAGATGGAGTTGGATTTCCGATCTTAACCAAAATAACCCTCTTCTGTGTTCCCGATTGTTCATTGATTCTTCTTTTTTTTGTTTTTTGTAGTTTTATAAACATAGTTTTTATAAAATGGCAGGTTTAGGGGCGCCTGGGTGGCTCAGTCAGTTAAGTGAGCGACTTCAGCTCAGATCATGATCTCACAGTTCACGGGTTCGAGCCCCACATCGGGCTCTGTGCTGAACGCTTGCTCGAAGCCTGGAGCCTCCTTCGGATTCTGTCTCCTTTTTTCTCTGCCCCTCCCCCGCTTGTGCTCTGTCTCACTCTGTGTCTCAAAAATAAATAAATGTAAAAAAAAAATTATAAAATGGCAGGTTTAGAAAATGCAATTTTTCACGGCCGCTCTGGTTTCCCTTCGGGCCATAGACAAAGGGACCCCATTGACTTGGGCCACGGAGAGAAAACTGAGGAGACAGTACTGTGATGTGTGTGGTGTGATGGCTGCGGTGGAATAGTCTCAGGGAGGAAAAGCAACACAGATCATCACAGAGACCATCAGAGTGTCAGGAGACAGCCCTGGTGCCCTATTTCTCGCGTCTAAGGTGGGGCCTCTGTTCTGAGAGGCGCTGTCTTGCCCTGCCCAGTGGAGAAGCAAAATGCTCCCCACACGGTCTGGGCTCTGCGAATCGGGCCGCGTGACTGATGGTTTTATTTTAATCATCCGCTCTTTAGTTCATCCTGGGAAATTTTCTCTGTACGCCCCAGACTAGGAGCTGAGAAAGTGTCTGTCAGGCGAGGAAGGAACGGAAGAGTTGAGGACTGTGCCCTCCCCCTCTCCCACTTTCCCTGTCCCTCCCCTCCCTTAACCCCCCCCCCTCCCTGCTCCCTCGGCTCCCTGCTCCCTCCGCCTCAATTCAGCCCCCTCCTCCCTCTCTCTCCCCCTCCCTCCAACTCTCTCTTCCTCCCCCTCCCTCTCTCTCCCCACTGTTTTGTGACACCTGCTTTCTCTACCCTTCTCATCTTCCCCCTCCCTCTCAGACACACTGAGAAACAGGATAAGCCCCAACGCTGTGTAGCTAGGTGATAACCCCAGAGCTAAATATGACTCACTTATCAAATAAAGATTCATCAGACCTCACCCTGTGCCCAGATGCAAGGGAAGCCTAAGTTGAGGGGAGGGGGGCGGTGTGGACTGGAGCAGGACGCCCCTTCCTCAGAGAGGCCCCCCATCTGGCAGGAACACAGGTGTGGACAGACGATGACAGCCCAGCAGTGAGGTCCTCAGCGGAGCACACAGGACTGGCAGTCCAAGAGCTCGGCCCCGGACCCAGTCCACGGGGGAGACGGGATGGTCTCCCAGCATAAATCATGAGTACTTGGTTCTTGTGAGTTAAGTAGGACTTCATGAGAAAGAGGCCCTTCCAAGAAACAGAGATACCATGTGCAAAGACGCATGTCCAGGGAGCAGCTCAGTGATTCTGGGGTTACCTGGGGTCCAGAGGGGCTGGAGCGCCAGTGTGAGGAGAGGGGCAGCCGCGGAGGGCGGCTAGGAGCTGTGCGCAGACAGGCTGACATTCCTAACAGCTTTGATTTTTTCTTAAGTTTATTTACTTAGTTTGAGAAGTGGGGGGAGGAGCAGAGAGCGAGAGAGTATCCCCAGCAGGTACCACGCTGCCTGCACAGAGCCTGACACAGGGCTCGAACTCACAGACCCATGAGATCGTGACCTGAGCCGAAACCACGAGTCGGATGCTTAACTGACTGAGCCACCCAGGCCCCCCACTGCTAACAGCAGGAGAGACCTTCTTATATCTACGGTGCAATCCCAGGGAAGGACGCTAATTAGCCCACTTTGGCCCATCTGTCCCTTCCTGGGTCAGGGGAGGAGGCAGTGGTTTTCAAATTTGAATACCTTCTAGAACCACCTGGAGTATTCTTTAAAAATCTCAGTGCTCAAGCCATTCCCCAGACCTACTAAACCCTAACCTCTAGGGGTGTTTCAGGACACATCAAGTGAGGAAAGGACAGCTTGTCCGTAGACAAGGACAGCAGGGACCAGAAAATGAAGGTTGGGTCGACCAGATGCCCCCCCACAAGGCCGGCTGGGGAGACAGCAGTGGGAATAGAGTCAGGGAGCCCAACACGACTGGCCACTCATGGTGGAGAGAGAGCCAGCCTACACATTCCATCCTGCAGGGAGGGCACCTGGCCTTCTCTCCGGGCCCTGGGGGATGGCCGGGGTGCAGCATGGAGCTCTGGAAGAATAGGTAGTAACCACAGGCCCAAACCTAGCTCTACCCCAATGCACTGCCATGCTGCCCCTCTCCTGGCCTCAGTTTGCCTGCCACCACGGAGGCTCTCCCAGCACCAACCACCTATGACGTCTGTTCTGTCTGGCCGGACCCAGCCCCACCCGGGTGGGATCTGCTCCCAGCGCCCGGAAGAAGGACACGCTCGAGTCTCCCTCCCACAGCCAGATGGTGACCCAGCTGAAATTGCAGACAAATGGATGGGGACGATTTGTAAGGACAAGAGGAAAATAACCTAGCAAATGCTTTGGGGAAAAAAATTCAAAATTCAGTGTCATTGGAAAGTAATATTTATGCCAATCATGAACGGAACAGCTAAGATAGATAGGTCAGAGCACACAGGTTTTCTTTAATAGTTGGGGAAAGGGAGGGGCACCTGGGTGGCTCAGTCAGTTAGGTATCTGACTGTGGCTCAGGACACGATGTTAGGGGTTTGAGCCCTGCATCGGGCTCTGTGCTGACAGTGTGGAGCCTGCTTGGGGTTCTCTCTCTCTCTCTCTCTCTCTCTCTCTCTCTCTCTCTCTCTCTCTCTGTCTCTCAAAAATAGACAAATAAACTCAAAAAAAAAAAAAATAGTGGGGGAAAGGGATGAGACCAGTAAACTGGCAGAGTTCAGGTCGTGCCAGAGGGGTCTGGCTTTGGTCCTAGGTGCTGAGGCACTGTGATGTTTGCATAAAGGCCCGTCCTCACTGCTCGCACTGGCATTTGGGGGACTTCGGGGGGGGGGGGGGGGCGGCTCTTGGTTGGCCTTTTATAACCTTGCTAGGCTGAGAGAACAGATCCTTTTGCTGATGGGGAACAGCTGAGCAGTTGGGGACCATCAGTTAATGGCCCGGCTGACACTGTTTGTTATTTAAATTAACCATCAGGCCTCTGTTTGGTCCACCTGGGCAGCTTCCACACGGTGTAATTAGCCAGAGGGAAACTGGGCACAGAAGCCTGTGTTGTTGGAGCATCCGTCTTGTTTCTATCTAACAGGACCTAACAAGGTCATTGTCGTGTGGAAATCAAGAAATGCAAATGGCTGCTTCAAGGGAAATTGCAGAGAGAACAATTGCCATGGAGATGAGTTTGTGTATATGACAAGGCGAGCCTTGTGGTGAAAGATCTCCCCTCCCCGCCCATCTGCCTCGTAAACACTAACCACACCTTCCAGCCTGGCACCTCAGGCTTTATTTTTTATCTTAATAAGGTCTTGGCATTCGGATCAAGATACAGAATTAGGGGCACCTGGCTGGCTCAGCCTGAAAAGCATGCGACTCTTGATCTCAGAGTCGTGAGTGCAAGCCCCACATTGGGTGTAGAAATTACTTAAAAAAAAAAAAATCCAGAATTAGGTGCCCGACCCTGGTACCCATGAACCGATCTCTCTCTGTGTGGACGCTGAGCCGTGGCTTTGCAGATTGGATGTGGAAAACCATAGACCTAATGCCATTGCCCATGGGGACCTAATGCATCAAAAGATGACTTTTTCATTCCTTTGAGATACATTATTCCTTCCTTCCAAAAACGACTCGTGTCTCCCCCAGAATGACCCAGGACGTGACGTCCTCTCCAATGATGCACGCTCATTGGTTCCCTCAGTATTTGTCCATTGATGGATTGATGCCCGTGCTCAACATCTGCTCATGAGTGCCATCAGCGAGGCACTTTCCTGGGTGTCTCTCCTCCAAGGGGTGACTCAGGGACCCAATCTCCTTTTAAACTATGGCTCTGGGGGATCCCTGCAACCTACCAGCAGACAGTGTAAGAACATAGACTGGGGCGCCTGGGTGTCTCAGGCGGTTAAGTGACCCACTTCGGCTCAGTTCATGATCTCATGGTTCTGAGTTCAAGCCCCGCATTGGGCTGTGTGCTGACAGCTCGGAGCCTGGAGCCTGCTTCGGATTCTGTGTTGCCCTCTCTCCCTGCCCCTCCCCTGCTCATGCTTTGTCTCTCTCTGTCTCTCAACAATAAATAAATGTAAAAAAAATTTTTTTTAAGGTCGGGGCAGGGGAAGCCAGTGGTGCTGAAGCTAAACTTGGACTCCCTCACCATTAAAAAAAGAAAGAAAGAAAAAGAAAAAGAACATAGAAAATCACGTGGGGAGGTGTTCATGATCAGGCCTGGGAGTGGAATATATCACTTCCATCCGCGTTCTATTGGCCAGAACCCAAGAGTTTGGCGGCACCTAACTTGAAGGAAAGGCAAGCAAACTGTGAGCCAGGGGGAAGGGGAAATCGTTGGCAGCAAATCCAGCCTACGTCTGCCACTGAGGAACCACCCCTGGGAAACTGAGGCCCAGAGAGGGAACCTCATTTGCACACGGTCACCCATCCGGTTGGTGATAGAAAGGAGATGGGAATCCCCAACTCTCGCTACTAAGTTCACGCCACTTGGCCATTCGCTGCAACTGACATCCTTATCAATGTGGGGCCAGGGACACTCGGAGAAAGGAAGGCCCCAGCTTCCCTGAAGGAGACCAGCGTGTCCTCGGCCTCGGAGGACAGGCAGAGTTTTACGTTGGCTTCAGTTCTGTGCCTTTTCACTCTGATCAGCCCCAGGGGCAGGGCAGGCACAGGAACCCACCTGCTCACCTCCTATGGAGGACTCTTTCCACGGGCTTGTTTGTGTTTTAAACATGTTTTTCTTCCTTCATCCCTGCTTCCCAGTCCCCTGCCCCCATGAGCATCCTCGCTAACGTAGCTGATATATGTTCTTAAATATGCATGAGTCCTTATAAAACATGTCGTGCTGTTCTGTGTTTGTATATGCTTTTAATTAACATGACTAATTCTGTGCTACAGCTCTCAGTCTGGTTCTTTTTTTTCCCCCCCTTCCCTCCCCCCACCACTCAGCACCAAGGTGTGTTCAGTGATGTGTCATAGTTGCTTCTAACAGTGCACAATATTCTCATCCATTTCCCCAGGGCTGGACACCTGGGTGGCCTCCAAGTCCCTGACCCTCCAAGCTTTTTTTTTGGGGGGGGGGGGTTCCTTTTGTCCTGAGTTGTCTCTGAGATAGATGGCCAGGCCAATTGTCTCTGAGATAGATGTCTCTGAGATAGATGGCCTCAGATGTCTCTGAGATAGATAGAGTGGCCTTGTTGGGTCACAGTCCTTGACTGTGGGCAAATGGCTTTCCAAAGGCCAGGGCCCTATAACCCAAATGGCGCCTCTGCGTGAACTAGCAGAAGGCGCCCTCTCTGGGGGGGGGGGGGGTGCTCCCCCACCAACCTCTGGGTAGGAGGAAGGTGGTGGCGATTTGTGTGAAGGAGGGAGAAGCTCCCCTTCCTCCCGGCACAACCAGCCCTAGGCCAGGGACTTGGCGTGGGGGACAGCCTGGCTCTCCGGATGCCCTTGGGCCCTCCACTCATGGCCATGGTGCCGCGTCCCCAGGGGTCCCGGGAGCAGCTCCCAGTGGCAGAGTGCCAGCAAGCCTCCCCTCTTCCCCCTGCACCTTGATGCAGCCTGCCTTTCTACGCACCACCCTTCTGGGGCGGAGGAGGAGGAGGAGGAGGAGGAGGAGGAGGAGGAGGCGGCTTCCGTGTGAAGCTTTCACTCGCACAGCTTGGACTTTGCACCAGGAGTGCATGTGCACATCTCTTCGTGAGCTGCTGGCCCTTTGACCGGCTCCCTCTGGGAACTGCCTGGTCTCATCCTTTGGCATCCGCCTCCTCCTTTGTCTCTGCTCTCCTGCGCTGGACACACACCCCTCATTCTGATGGTGCCGAATCCATCCACGGCTTGTGCCCTTTCTGGTCTTGTTTAGGAAGGCTTTTCCAACACCACTGCCCCAATCAGAAACCAGTAGCCCCGATTTTCTTCTTTCTGTAGGGTTTTAACGTCACGTCTTTGGCCGGTTTGCGGTTGGCGGGGGGGATGGCTTTCGTTTCTCCCTCTAGCTGGCCGGCTTTCCAAACACTAAGGATCGGTCCCCACCACCATCTTGTGCACCTCCTGCCGTCGACTGCCACCAAGTCTGTGTCAATGTCTAGCGACTTCTCTATATCCTTTACTGCCCTAGTTTTATCACCGTGGCTCCACAGTTTGTCTCCACAGCTTTAGAAAATAGAAACGGGGAAGGGGCAGCCCCTGTGGAGTGGAGCACACAAGCTATACACACAACACCTGGAACATTCTGCCCCCACCCCTTCATTTCATTAGCTCCTTCTTACCCTTTACCTCCTGAGGGAAACATCACCTCCTCAGAGAAGGGGCCTTGCACCCCTTAGGCAAGAGGCACTATCATTGCCTATCCCAGTACCTTACTCACTTCCATATGGAACACGTCAACTTGTAATTCGAAGGGAGCTTGCTTACTTAGAGTCTGTTTCCCTCACCAGTCATCAAACTCTTCAAGCATAGAAGCCTGGTCGTCGTCGTCGTCGTCGTCGTCGTCGTCGTCCTTCTCCTCCTCCTTCTTCTTAATGTTTATTTAATTTTGAGAGAGAGAGACAGAGACAGAGAATGAGTCGGGGAGGGGCAGAGAGGGAGACACAGCATTGAAAATAGGCTCCAGGCTCTGAGCTGTCAGCACAGAACCCAACTGGGGGCTCGAGCCCACGAACCATGAGATCATGACCTGAGCCAAAGCCGGACTCTTAACTGACTGAACCACCCAGGTGCCCCGAAGTTTGGTCCTTCTTAAGCGGTGCCCAGTATACCAGACCCACAACTAGAGCTTTCATTTATTGAGTACTTAGGCTCTATGCTAAGCATTCCACCTGTATTTGCTTATTCACCCCCTCCCCATCAATGCAATAGTACCTGTAATCTCTATTTTATAGAAACTGGGGCACAGAGAGGTTAAGCGACTTGCCTCAGACCACACAGCTGCAACGTAGATAGAGGAGTTTGGTTTTGAACTCAAACAACCTGGTTCTAGAGTTCACCGTGTTCTCATCCCCTGGTTAGGCCCCCACAGAGTACGGTGAATGAATGGAAGAATGAATGAATGCAGGGGAGAGAGAGAAGGGTGGGCCAAATGATTACAGCAGCATTAGCAAACACACTTGGGCACGGCTTCTTTTTCCTAGTTATTATGCTCCTAATGAGAGTTATTTTTCCTCTAAGATGATGATTTTCATAAATTATGGAAAATTCTCTGGCCATTGCTTTTTATGTTATGGCCCGGGGTGGAGCACAGGGGGGTGATGAATGACTTTTTAAATTCCTTCACACTGAATTCTCTAAGACAAGACCGCATGCAGAATCCATAATTAATTATTATTCACACTTAATATAGTTAGATAATGTGAACACATACTTTCCATTAATTTATGTGGCTGATTCCTCATCATTTTCCCATAGGTATAGTTCACTGATTTCTCAAGTTATTAAAAATTAAAATTTATATTAGGGAATTAGAAAAGCCTGGTGTCCCTATACCTATTTTTAGTCTAAAGTCACAAGCTGAGTGGAGTTTATAGCAACCGCTTCCTTTGGACAATTCTACCCTACAACGGGTAGATGCATTTGTTCTTTGACTTAATTCCTTAAATGTTGATTCACGACCACTTTGGCAGTCCTGGGCTGCCTGCCTGGGGAACTCTGTCCCCAGTAATCATGACAAGAAACCAGCCAGTAAGTGTTATCAAGAGAGCCGGGGATTGAGGGTGCCTGGGCTTGCCTGGGGTTGGGGGCAGGAGTAGGTATTGTCTAAGCTAGCCTAGGAAGGGAGAGAATGAGTTAGACCGATGGAAAAGAGAGAGAAAGGAATGCCTTGGTGCAAAGACAGCATGTGCCAAGTATGGGAAGCAAGAAAAGCGTGCCAATAGTTCCCTGGCTGGGGGGTGGGGAGGGGGGGGGAAAGGGGTAGTGGGAATGAGTGCTGGGGAGGGGTAAGGGCTGGGTCATCATAAGCAGAGTACAGGCAAAAAAGAGGATGGATGGTACTTTCCAGAAGCCTTAAGACAGGATTCTGAAGACTCAGGTCATCACAGGACCTTAAGCTCATTCACCCTTCTTTTTTCATTTATTTTAGTATTATTATTATTTTTTTAACTAAGCTCTATGCCCAATGTGGAACTCCAACTCACAACCCCAGGATCAAGAGTTACACGCTCTACTGACTGAGTCCACCAGGCGCCCCTCATTCACCAATTTTGAAGGTGAGGAAACTGAAGCCCACCTATTTATAATGTTTATTTACTTTTTAGTAATCTCTACACCCAGTGTGGAGCTTGAACTCACAACCTTGAGATCAAGAGTCACATGCTCTCTTTTTTTATGTTTATTTTTGAGAGAGAGAGAGAGAGAGAGAGTGCGAGCTGGGACAGAGAGAGAGAAAGAGAGAGAGAGACAGAATCTAAAGCAGGCTCCAGCACAGAGCCCAACACGAGGCTCGAACTCACAAACTATGAGATCATGACCTGAGCCAAAGTCAGACACTTAACTGACTAAGCCATCCAGGCACCCCTCCACCTGAATACTTCTTAGGACTTTTCCTTTTATTTCTGTTTTGAAAATGTCATGACATCATCCAGAATGTCCTGGGTCCTTTTTTTTTTTAAGTTTATTTATTGAAAGAGAGAGAGGGAAGGGGGGAGGGGCAGAGAGAGAGGGAGAGAGAGGGAGAGAGAGAATCGTAAGCAAGCCCCACGCTGTCAGTGCAGAGCCAGATGCAGGGCTCGAACCCATGAACCATGAGATCATGACCTGAGCCAAAGTCGGATACTCAACCGACTGAGGCACCCAGGTGCCCCATGAGTCATGTGCTGTTCTGACTGAGCCAGCCAGCTGCCCCTGAAGCCCACCTATTTACAAACAAAAACAAGAACTTTTCAGATCAACTAAATTCATCAGTTCTTAGATATCTGGTGCTAAAACTGTCCATATGGCAGGGGTCATTTACCTTCCAGTTCCTGGACACACTAAAAGGGGACTTGCGAGCAGGTGTGACCTTGTGGAAAGCAGCCCAGTCCCCTTCCCACTGCCCAAGCCACCAGGAAACTCTGGTAGAACTTTTCAGATCAGAGAAACACAGGTGCTATACTGGTCACAACACAACCGGAGCCACCCCTGATTTGCATATTCTGCATAACTTTGCATAACACACTGACAAGTCTCCCAGCCTGTAAGATAAAACTAATTAGAGCAGCATCTTGCCCTGGTATCCAGACTTCACATCTAGGGGAAGAAGAGGGGGCATCTTTGTCCTCCTAAAAGCTCACTCAAGCATAGCTGCGGTGGCTGGTGTAGGATCCCGGAATGAGAAGCTGGGTTCAAATCCTAACTCTTCTCCTTTTACTGTCTGGGCAACCTTGGGCAAATCATCTCACCCTCCGAAATTTGGTAACCAGAGGCCACCAGTCTTAAACATACGAAGGAGTGGGCAGTCATATGCGTGTGTCCAACATGCCTGCCCCAATGTCCAACACATACTCAACACTTAGCAGATATTCAAGCATGTGGGTCTGATCCGATGCCACAAAAATTTCCACTAATATTCACTGCCAAAAAAAAATGTTGATGGGGGGGTGCCTGGGTGGCTCAGTTGGTTAAGCGTCTGACTCTTGGTTTCAGCTCAGGTCATGATCTCACGGTTCATAAGCTCGAGCCCCAAGTTGGGCTCTGTGCTGTGAGTGCAATGGAGCCTGCTTGGGATTCTCTCTCTCCTTCTCTCTCTCCCTCCCCAATCACTTGTGCGTGCATGCTTTCTCTCTCTCTCTCTCTCTCTCTCTCTCTCTAAATAAATAAATAAATAAACAAAAAACAAAAAAAAAAATGTTGGTCTCACTTCTGAACTGATTCCTTTATCCCTCCCAGAGCACAAAAACATATCCCTAGAACAGAAGGGAAATCCCAGATCCCCGGAAAATGATCTTGCACTTGACAAGGTCATGGCATCAGAACCTTTGTACTAAAAGTCAAATCTAACCCGGTGAGAAAACTGAAGTCCAGAACAGGGAAGTGAAATTCAGGGGCTGGAACCCAGGTTTGCTGGAGTTCCCACAACTGCCCCACGTGCACCTGCATTTGGGACATTTTTTCCTCGTCTGACTGTCCTCAGGATTCCAGGCCCGGAGGGATAAACCTGGCTGGAGTTTCCAAAGATCAATGCTGCTTCCGATACTCTCTCCCTGCGGCAAGCTCACGACATATTTTTTCACAAGTAATAATTAGCGACAGAAATATCTGACCTACTTACAACTCCACAAATACACACATTTGGCGGCTTCCACATCAGCTCCGAGGCCGTCAGAGGGAGCCTGTTTGGGAATAGCTTTTTTTAACCTGGTTAAATGACAATTCTGCAGCGGGCAGTTGGGGATGCTAATTTCTGCCCACCTTCACTTGCGAGGCCGGCACTGCCCCCTGCACCCCACCTCCTTCCCGTTGAGGTAGCATTCAGACCTTAGAGCTGGTGATTATTTTTACATTCTGTTCCCACGAGCAAAGGAGGATTGAGTTTCTGTCTTTGGAAAGACGGATTATGCATAAATCTTTTCAGAATTCTAAAGCAATTTAGGCAACGTGGTAATTTTTTTTTTTTTAATGCTAAACAAAAAAAGATAGTTTAGTAAATGTCCAGTGATACAATGTTTATTCTGCCCTTGCATTCTCTAAACACAGACTTGGAGGCTTTGGGCTAAACCTTCTACCTGTTACCATTGTTCGCATTGAGCTCGATCAGGAGAAGTCACCTCTTTTTCCTTTGCCCTCAAATGCTTTCCTGGATTTTGAAATGTTCTTAATATAATTGAACGACATGGGATGTGTAGTCCTGGGACAGAGGGCCCTTCTGACCGCCCTTCCCAGAAGTCCAGCCCCCTCCCCCCACCGCAGCGGTCGGGATTGGGCCTCCAAGAGACATTTGTATAGTGCCGCCTTCCAGTGGAAGCTTGGCTCGGGTGTTGGGAGGGAGGTGCGGACCCTTTGGTTCAGTCTCGCCAGCACTGATTGAGTCCCTCCTACTGGACTCTGGAGACGGCAAATAAGACCTACTCCTCACAGTTCAGTATAAAAAGGGACACCAGAGCATCTGCAACGAAATCAGATTCAGGAGGCGTGGAGGGAACGAACGGATGCAAGAATACAACATGGGGTTGGAGCGGGGACCTCATCCAGCAGGGACATCAGACATGGGTTCCTGGAACAGAGGCACCTTAGTCTCCTCCAGGCAGGGAGGGGGTGGGAAGGGCAAGGCCATTGAGCCCAAGGGAGCAGTTTGTGTGAAGGTACGGAGGTCTGTGGAGAGCGAGGCACATTCTGGAAGACACATTAAGTCCAAGGGCACTGAGGCTTGACCAAGGGCATCAAGTCCTGGGGAACTAAGGCTGGAGGGGAGGCAGTGACAGGATCGGAGAGAACTTTGCGAAGCATATTAACCCTAACTTGAGGGTTAAGTGGGGAGTGGATAAATTGTTTTGAGAAGGGAGTCACATGATCCAGCGTGGGGTTTTAAAAGAACACTTCATACGCTCCCAGTGTGAACAGCCATCTAGATGAGAAAAAACGGGACGATGCTTCCCATTTCCCTCCCACTCTGTCCCCTGCCCCAGGGAAATAAAAGTTGAAGAAGAGGAGAATGTCAGCAGGGAGGCTCTCCTGAGACATCGAGTCCTGTGTGGGAGAGAGTGCCCATGGCAGTGCCCTCGGGGGGACGGTTCTGCCATCTGACATCACTCAGAGTCACAGCCACAGACAAGCAGACGATGGAGGTGACAGGCAAGCCACAAAGAAACTACATGAAAATTTGCTAGAAACGGGAAACTGGACTGCCATCAGCTTGCCCTCCTGCGGAAGGACCGCAGGTGCAGATCTCGAGCCCAGCAAAGAGAGAGCAAATCTGTCGTCCAGCCTCACTCGAGGATGCGGAAGGAGGGAAAAAACAACACGGAACTATACTACATGAGAAATGGGTCCGTGTCCAGGAGGTGAGCAAACCTTCAGAAATGGCCCGCCAAAGGTCACTTCAGGCATCCTCACGGAGCCCAAGAAGGCAGAGAGCCCCGAAAAGCAACACGATGAGATGCTGAAGGAGGGTGCATGAGGTGTGCTGGGCGGGGCACGGAGGCCAAAAGCAAGGATGGCAGGACCCAGGCCACCCTGGTGGCAGAAACAGCAGCACTGACGCCACAGATAATCGAACTGGAGGTTTGGAGGAAGAACGCAGAAGAAAGAGACAAACAAAAGTCACGATTGATAATATGATCGCTTCAGAAGAATGGGGAAGAAGGGACAGCCATGAATGATAAAACGATGCTCGTGAACGAGAACCCACTGATGAAACACTCTGTAGTTAAGAGGCAGCACAAAGCACACAAAACAACTGTGTGTGCAGATCAAAAGTACCCCGGGCGGGGGCGCCCGGGGGGGCTCGGTCGGTTGAGCATCTGACTCTTGATTTTGGCTCAGGTCATGATCTCACAGGTTGTGAGATCGAGCCCCGCGTCGGGCTCTGTGCTGACAGCTCGGAGCCTGGATCTTGCCTCGGATTCGGTGCGCGCGTGTGTCTCTCTCTGCCTCTTCCCCACTCGCACTCTGTCTCTCTGTCTCTCAAACATAAATAAACATAAAAAATAGGATGAAATAAAATAAAAAGAAGTATTCAGGTGGAAAAGGCAGCTACATACGGGGGACCGGGGGGTAGGGAGACAGGGAACGAACAGATTTGTCTATGCAATTGTAAGTGCCAGAAAGATAGGATGTTTATACAGATGGTGCTCCACTACAGACTTAACCCTGCTTTTGAGATCTGTTCCGGGGTGCTGGCAGTACATCTACGCGGTAGCGGCGATTTGCCAAATGGCATCCATGACGGACGTCCTCCGGGCTACCGATTCACTTACTGTCCTCTGGGCTCTACCGATCTGCTGGCAGATACCCGGGGTGCTTCCTATTTCCCATTTATCCTAAAGGGTGCTGCTCTGGACCCGAGTTTCCCCAGGCTGTAAGACGAGGAGTTGGGTTTGCTGGTTCCAGATTGTTCTCCAGAAGAGCCATACTATTTGTGTTCGTATCGACAGCTAGCTCCCCCACCAAAACCCTGGTGGTGCAGCGCGCAATGGCTGTTTCCCACATTCACTCCTACGCTTAATACCATCCAACTTGCTACTTTGCTCATCTGCTAGGTGGTGGTGTTTTAATGCGCACTTCTCTTTTTTTTAAAAAATTTTTACATGTTTATTTCCTTTTGAGAGAGAGACAGAGGGAGAGACAGAGCGCGAGCAGGGGAGGGGCAGAGAGAGAGGGAGACACAGAATCCGCAGCAGGCTCCAGGCTCCGAGCTGTCAGCACAGAGCCCGACGCGGGGCTCGAACTCACAGACCGTGAGATCATGACCTGAGCCGAGGTCGGAGGCTTAACCCACTGAGCTCCCCAGGCGCCCCTTAATGCGCACTTCTTGAATGTCACTTGAGCCTGAACACTTCTCATTACAATTACTTGCAAGCGATCCAGTTTCTCTATGGGGGAGGTGCCTGGTCATCTCTTTGGGTAAAGAGACGCAGCAACGTTTACAGCTGGCCGGGGCGGCTGCCGTTTCCTTCATGACCCCCTCTTGTGGAAAGGTCAGCACTCAACAGGAGGGACACACTCGGATCTCAAGGGGCCAGGTAACATGACCGTGGGAGACAGGAACACCCACGGTATGGCGGGCCTTTGGCTCAAAGCAGATAATTATGCAGTAGTTCCAAAGTACGTTTCCCAAAGTCAAGGTGATTCAGTCTTCAATTACATCGAGTGTAGACAGACACCATGAGGAGCCCATACTCCACCCCGGCCATGTGTATACCGACAGCAAAATTGATTATGGGCACCTTTTTTGTTTGCTTGTACTTTTGAAATAGTCTATACTAAATCGACATCACTTTTGTAACTTTTAAGAATTAAACGGGAGCGCCTGGGTGGCTCAGTTGGTTAAGCATCTGACTTCAGCTCAGGTCATGATCTCACGGCTCGTGAGTTCAAGCCCTGTGTCAGGCTCTGTGCTGACGGCTCAGAGCCTGGAGCCTGCTTCGGATTCTGTGTCTCCCTCTCTCTCTGCCCCACCCCTGCTCACACTCTGTCTCTCTCTTTCTCTCAAAAATAAACATTAAGGGGCGCCTGGGTGGCGCAGTCGGTTAAGCGTCCGACTTCAGCCAGGTCACGATCTCGCGGTCCGGGAGTTCGAGCCCCGAGTCAGGCTCTGGGCTGATGGCTCAGAGCCTGGAGCCTGTTTCCGATTCTGTGTCTCCCTCTCTCTGCCCCTCCCCCGTTCATGCTCTGTCTCTCTCTGTCCCAAAAATAAATAAATGTTGCAAAAAAAAAAAAAATTAAAAAAAAAAAGAAAAATAAACATTAAAAAATTAAAGAAAAAAAAGAATTAAAAAAAATTAAACTAATTAGGGGTGCCTGGCTGGCTCAGTGTGTAGAACATGTAACTTCTGATCTTGGGATTATAAACTCGAGCCCCATGTTGGGTGTAGAGATGACTTAAAATAGAATCTTAAAAAAAAAAAAATTAAACCAATTAAAAGATCTTGTTCAGGGTACAGATTATAGGGTCCTGCCTTCTTGTCCACTTGTTGTAGGGAGATTCACAAGCATCCCCTCCTCCGAGGGGGCCTTCTTGGCCATGCCACCTAATGCCAGGTCCTTATCCCCCTCTGTCCCCTCACCCTGCTTCGTTTTTCTTCACACCCTCGTCACTACCGGCACGATTCTACACAGTTCTGTGAAGCTGCTTACTCTCCGCCTCCCGGTCTACAACGGGGGCCCCTCAAAGGCAGCATTTCCGTCTGTTACCAATCGCGGCTCTACCTCAGCGCCTTGGTACCGTAACTGGCACACATGTTCAAATAACATCTTAAAAATTAATTCCCAGGGTGCCTGGGTGGCTCAGTCAGTTAAGTGTCCGACTTCCACTCAGGTCACCATCTCACGGTTCTTGAGTTCGAGCCCGCCTCCAGCTCTGTGCTGACAGCTCAGAGCCTGGACCCTGCTTCAGATTCTGTCTCCCTCTCTCTCTGCCCCCCTCCGCCAGTGCTCTGTCTCTGTCTCTCTCTCTCTCTCTCTCTCTCTCTCCCTCTCAAAAATAAAATAAACATAAAAAAATTTTTAATAAAAAATAAAAATTAATTCCTGCTTAGATATCAGAGAAGATGCTCGGCTCCTTGCCAGGTTTTTTAAAAGCCTAAATGCTTCTCTTTATAAAGCACTGAGAGAAAAATCCAGAACTCCAAGAGGTAGACACCAGTTGAAAGGGTTTTTTCACAAAGTGCCTTCTATAGTCCACTCAAAACAGTATCAAATCATCTGTCTTCCCAGGTTTTCAGTCCCCCACTACTGAGGTTTCTCTCCTGCTTTTAAAAGTTTCAGCTGCGGAGCTGGCCCCTCCCCACATAGGGAAAGGGGGGCTCAACCCTGGCCCAGCCCCCCACTTCCTGGGGAATAAGGGAACCTGCCTCTTACTACATGGCGGTGACAACACACCCACTCAACCTTCTTGCCTTTTGGGGGCATTTGGAAAGGAGGACTCCCTCTGTCTCCTAATAAAAATAGTAACAAGCAAGCTAACAGAGCTAGATTAAAAGATTGTGGGAAAATCTCATGCTTTTGTTCTCTCTCCTGTTAAAACTTTGATCTCTTGGAATGGGCAGGGCCCCGAGTCCCCCCTGGCGACAGCTTATGAAGCCATTTTTTCCGCCTGCTGCCTCCCTCCCCTCCTCTCCTTTCCCCTCCTCTTCCCCTCCCCTCCCCTCCTTTCCCCCTCCCCTTTTCTCCCTTCCCCTCCTCTCCTCTCCCGTCTCCCCTCTCCCCTCCTCCCCTCCTTTTCCCTCCCCCCCCCCCCAGCTTCTGGTCCCCAGGCTCTCCGTCCTTCGTTTCGTCCTCCCTTCCTTCCCCCTCACTCCTCCACTCCTCCACAAATTGAACACCTGTCTGTGCCAGAGGCCACATGAAGTCCCTAGATGCTGCGCTGAGCACGGTAAAGTCGGCTCCAAAGGGCTCACAGAGAACGGGCTGTGTGTGTTGGCGGGGGGGTGGGGGGGGGGGGTGCTCCCTGCAAAGGAAAGAGCACTGTGAAGGTCTGGAGGTGAGAGGGGACGGAAAGGATTAGGGGGTAGTCGAGAGAGTGGGACTCTCACCTGGTTCCAGGCCCCGATAATCACCCACAGTATTTGGCCACACGAAGCACTCCGGGGGTGGGCAAGGCTCCAGCGGGCCCAAGAGTTTCCCGGAACTGGAACCAGAGAAAGATCTCAGGCTCCTACCTGCCATCTGGGAAGTGGCCACAAGGTGGCAGCAGAGGACCAGTGGGGGGTCCTGCGTTCAGGCCCGCGGTCAGCAGAGGCAAGGGCCCTGGTGATCAAGCCGCGTTGCACCTGTGCCCGGCCCCGGGGCAATGCAATCCCGCCTCCAGCAGGAAGAGGCGGTCTGAGTCAGGGTGTGAGAAGGGCGTGTGCGCACGCACACACGCATATATGTATGGACGTCTGTATGTACATCGTGTATGTGTGCACATGTGTGGACGTGGGTATATGTATTGTATGCACACGTGTATGCATCTATACACATGCATGTATATATGTGCATGGGTGCGTGTGGGGGCGTCTGTATGAGTTCGTGCGTATATGTAGGCGTGTGTGTGTCTATGTGTGCACGTACACGCGTACCCACACAGGATCACGCACGTGTGTGTATGTTTTAGCAAAGAACTCTGCTCAGTTTAGCAAGAATCCCCCTACCCTTGATATCTACTAAGTTCTTGGCCTGCCTTTAGCAAGGATCCTGTGAGGCCAGTTTAGCAGGCACTTCCCTACCCTTTCTCCTCTTAGTCATTTCATCCTCTGAACCCCTCCCCCTGCTCCTTGCTGTAAATCCCCTGCTGTCTTTGCTGTATTCAGAGTTCAACTCAGTCTCTCTCCCCTATTAACAATAGTCTTAAATAAACCCTTTACTATTTTAGCAAGCGTCCGAAAAACTGTTCTTTAACAAAGCAAGAGTGCACAGTGGAATGAGTGAGGGGATACTGGAGGAAGGGAAGTGGCAGGTGGAGGGGGGCAGACTATGTGATTCCAAAACTCACCTTTAGCTTCGGCCTCCCGAGTCTCCCTCTCTGTCCCCTGGCTGTCCCTGCCTCTCTCACCTGGATTCCTGCAACAGCACCCATCTCAGCTCCCTCTTTCAGGTCTCACAGCCCCCCCCCCCCCCCCACCGCTCCACTCTGCAGCCAGAGGCTCTGCCAAAGCCCTGACCTGACCATGTCCTTCCCCTGAAAGGCCCCCAGGCAGCCCAGCTCCTCAGCCTGGCTGGCCAGCCCTGAACCTCGGAAACCTTTACTTTTCCGCCCTCCAGTAGCAGCCCAGCCCGTTCCCTCTGCTTCTGCCCCTCCCACAGAATTGTGCATCTGAATCCCACTCATTTCTCTAAACCCAGCCCACCCCTCACCTCCTCTTAGAAGCCCTCCCTGACTGTCTGCACCCCGAGCCCCTCATCTCCCAGCTTAGCAGGGCTGGTTCCCTCCCATGGGTGGACCCCTCAGGTTCCCTGAGGGCAGGAGCCATGGGAAGTGCCCTCTCCTCCTCAGTCTCGCCAAGCTGTGGGACGGGATGCTACTCCGCCATCTTGGATGGTTTGGAGACAGACTGGGTTGGGAAGGTTTGGGACTGAACAGGATGGATGGGCTCTTCTGATCCTTCTTGGCTAGGGAGAGAGAGGAGGTGGCCCTGGATTTGTGGCCACCATCACTGAAACCTTGGATGTCAAAACCCCTAGGGTTCGTGTGGCACGGTGAGAGGAAGACAGGTTCTGGAGCCAAACCACCTGGGGTCAAGTCCTGGCTCCACCCTTTTGCAGCTAAGTGACCTTGGGCAAGTTAGCTAGCCTCTTGATGTTCTGTTTCCCCATCTGCAAAGTGGGATAACAATAGTTTGTTGTCAGGATAAAACAAGTGAACACACATGAAAGGAACACTGAGTTGAGCACCTGGCACGGAGCTGGGGCTCATACAGCTCTTAGCTGTGATCTTGACAACTGGACTCAAATCTAGCGGCATCTGTGTGACCTTGGACAAGTCATTTGCCATCTGGGCCATCAACGTCCTGGCCACACACACATACACGTTCTGTGTGTCCATGCATTCACTGTCTTCCTCCTCCTGGCAGACCCGAACGACCCCTCCACTGGGGCAGAAAGTTCACTAGTGAAGCACCAGCTCCGAGCAAAGTGCTTGGCAAATAATAGGGACTCGATAAATATTTTCCAAATAGATGAACAGAGGTGGGCTTTCTTCACTGAAAAAGCGGCAATAATAACCGCTGTCTCACAGGGCTGCTGTCGGCAACCAACAAGACAACACGGAAAGCACCTACACGGTTTCCTCCTTGGAGCAGGAGAGCCCGGGACTGTTATCTTCGAAGTGGACACCAGGGGGCAGCATAGGACCAAGTCACGCAGGCCACACCTGTGTCTTGCCGAGGGGAACGGGAAGAGGGACTTCTGGGAGAAGGTGGGGGGTGGGGCTGGGCGCCTTTCAACTCCACCCTCCAAGCCCAGGCTGTCAGGGGGCCCTTCCCAGGTCTGTTCACACGCATCACTCATTCCTTCACAGAAAGGTGGACAGATTGTTGCTTTCACGTTGCTCACAGCCTAGAGAAGAGACAGTCTCTGAACAAGCAGTAATTAATGCAATGACTTTAAGTAATTAAAGCAAATAGATGTGTTCTCTGAAGGCGGCCTGCAGGATGCTTTGAACACAATGACGCTGTGTTTCAGGCCGAGATGTGATGGTGAATCAAGAGGTATGTAGGTGAAGAGGGAAGATGGTGAGCGCCACTTTTAGGCAGGGATAACCTGTGCAAAGGCCCTGAGGCAGGAAAAAGCAGAACTCTTTAAGCGTTGGCCCCGAGAAAGGAAGAGAGTCCCTGAAGTCGCACAGTGAGAAGCAGAGCCAGGGCTGGAGCCCAGGTTTTCTGACCTCCAGTCCAAGACTCCTGGTTTCATTTCCAGCAAGCATCGTCTCTGATGTAGCAGCAGTAGCAGCAGCTGTGCTGGAAGCAAAGGAATTTTGGCCCCGATGCTGTTTGACCCAACTCCCCAAGTATCTGAGCTGATAAGAGATTTTTAATTCTGATGTCTAGACTAAGACAACGACCAAACGTCCTGCAGCAGATTGGCTGATAAGAGCCTCTGTTTGGGGCAAGGGGAGGCCCTCTCTGGGATCACGTGTCAGGGGCCCTCGGCCAGGGCAAGGGGACTACTGGAGGCTGGCAGAGCTGAGCTCAGAGGCTCCTGGCAGGGTGAGGGCATCAGCTGGGAGTCAGAGACGTTTGGGAAGTGACCGTTAAGACTGGCCTTCCTCTAGACGAGCATTCCAGGGAGCCTCGGCCCAGGACAGGGCAGCCCTGCGGTATAGATAAGGTTGTACTGGAAACAAAACCGTCTCTAAATCCAAGAGGCTTAAAGCCACAAACATGTACTTCTCACTCATACAGAGTACCCCCCCCCCACCTGCCCCGGGGGCAAACAGGACCTCCTCTTGGCTCAGCGGGGGCCCCTGCGTGTCAGCCTGGGAAGAGAGCTAGGGAAGCAGAACATCTGTCGTTAAATGCCTCCACCTGGTGGCCACAGCAAGGCACGTGGCAATGCCCAGCCCTGAAGCGGGGGTTCCGGGCGACTGTCCCACGTGCCAGAAGAGGAGACCAAGGACGAACAGTGCCGATGTCCGGCTGCCGGCAGTGAGATGGACAGACAGAGACGCCGGGGAAGCCACAGTCGGGGCCAGCCCTCGCTCCAGCGAGCATTCCCGAAGCCTGGGGCTGGGGCCAGACAACCTGCCGTGGGCAGTCATGTCATTTATCAAGCACTGACTGTCAGCCCAGTGCTCCAGGAGCGTTATATTTAATCCCCACGACAACACTGTAGGTAGGTACTAATATTCTCTCCCGTGTTACAAATGAGGAAACGGAGGCACAGAAGGATTTTTTTTTTAAGCAACTTGGCCAAGTATGTAGATACCAGAGTGAAACGTCACACGTGGGCATCTAACCTTCAAAAAGAAGGATTCGAAAAGAGAGGCAGGGGGTATTTTATAGGAAACCGTTTCCATAATAAGTGAGACGCTGCAGAGAAGATGGGTGGAGAGGATATTTAAGACACGTATCTGTCACAGGAGAGAAGTCTTAAGTCTTGTCTGTAGTTCTCTCCAAGAGATTTCAGTCAGGATTTATGGCTTTTCGGTGCCTGTTTTGTTCTTTTCCAACGATTCCCACGTTCTTATCTGGAGACGTGTCTAAACCCATTGAATGGTTGAGATGACCAACTGTGAACATCTCGCCACGGCCTCTCCACCTGTGTGTGCGTGGCCAGCTGGCTCTGGATGTCCCCCCACACACACACACACACGCACACGCACACACACTTCACTTTTGCCAAACCATCCAAAAGGAAGGCGGGCATTCATGATAGCCCATCCCCGAACACCGCAGGGTGTGTGTCCCCAGAGCAGGACATTCCCCTCCACAATCCCACACCAGCTCCACATCGGAGATAACCAGCATTAACTGGGCAACATCACCTAACACGAACAACACGAACACCTAACACCTAACTTCACATTTCCCTGGTGGCCTCCCAAACGTTCTTTGTGGCTTCTATTTTTTCCCAGTCCAGGATCCGATCAAACATGGCGTATGGCATCAGGCTGTGATGTCTCCCCTACTTTGTTCCTCATGGTCCTAGATCCTTTGGAGAACCCAGGCCAGATGTCCTGCGGAAGGTGCCACGAGATTCCCGTGTTAGCCTCAGGCCAAACATCTCTGGCAAGGGTGGTATCTCACCATGGCCAAGGTCCAGCCTGATGGCCCGTGAGGGTGGGGACTGCCAGGTCTCCCAGCACCAAAGCACACTCCCCTCTGTAGTTAACAAGTAATCTTTTGGGGGGGGGGGCACTTCAAGACTGAGGGTATCCTGCCACCCGATGCTTCTTACCCTGTGGTCCTAGCACGCATTGATGATTCTTGCCTGCGTCACTGATCACACTGGAGGCTACAGTATGTTAGCCTCTTGTTACAGTCTTGTAACAAATCTTATAATTGTTCAGAGAAGACCTGGCTTCTTTGGGATGCAGCACCGCCTAAGCCTGCCCTCAGGCTCTGTGCTTTTCAGGTCACACCGCAGGCAGGTGCAAAGAGGGTGGGCAGGCACCAGCCCTGGCTCAGTCACTGAATGGCTGCGGGGCCCAAGGGTGGCCTTGAACCAGCAGCACTGACTTGCCCCAGGGAAAGTACTGGAAATGCAGGTTTGCGGTCAGAACCTGCATCCAGCAAGGTCCCAGGGGATCTGTGTGCCTGGGACTGTCTGAGGAATGACCTGGGGAACACCCCGAGCTTCTCTGAGCCCCAGCCTTCCCAGGTGAGACCAGGGTCAGACAGACTCATTGCTGAGGTCTGGCTTTTTCCGAAAAGCGGATTCTGATACCTGCCTGCGCCAGAAGGCGATGATGGTGATGACAGCAACTATCATTTCTAAGGAAGGGAAATGAGCTCGGACATTTAGCCAAGACCTCTCAATGGCACGTCGGTAATGAACAAGAAGAGTGGCGTTGACAAAGGAGGGCCCTGGAGGGGTGTGTGTTAACCAGAAATTTGATTTTGTTGGGTTGACTGTGCGGTCCCGGGGCCACACAAACTTTCTCCCTGAAGGTCCCCCTCCTAAAGAAAGAAAATGGGACAGGCACCAGCGGGGAGGTGGGGGGGGGAATGGCAGTGGGGGCGGGGAGGGAGCAGGGCAGAGCCAGGTGGGGCAAAGCCTACCATTGTCTTGAAGGGTCTTCAGCCTCAGGTTTTAGCTTCCGTCTGTACACCACGTCCTCCTTCTGCTTCATGACGTATCCATGGTTGCTTCGATATGTTAAAAACTGTTTTGAGGGGCGCCTGGGTGGCGCAGTCGGTTAAGCGTCCGACTTCAGCCAGGTCACGATCTCGCGGTCCGTGAGTTCGAGCCCCGCGTCGGGCTCTGGGCTAATGGCTCAGAGCCTGGAGCCTGTTTCCGATTCTGTGTCTCCCTCTCTCTCTGCCCCTGCCCCGTTCATGCTCTGTCTCTCTCTGTCTCAAAAATAAATAAACGTTGAAAAAAAAAAATTAAAAAATAAATAAATAAATAAATAAAAACTGTTTTGAATTGCCAACAGAAGGGAATAAGCTTCCTGCCCTATCGGCCCCATGTCCCTTGTCCCATGGCGCAGCCCCAGGACCCAGTGGTCTGTGAAGTTGGTGAAGCAGGCTTCCTAAGGTCACGGGTACACCTGCCTGAGGACCCGCCCACAGCCTCCGAAGGGGCTCAGATTTGTCCAGAGTCACACCTGGAGATGATTTCTCTCTGCACAATCCTCACCTGTGCCGAGTGCTTGCGTGTGCAAAGGTCTCACCTCCAACCACCCCTCCCATCAGGTTTTATCCCAGCCCCATGGGCCCTGCTGGTCAGGGGTGATGAACGTCCCCCATTCTACAGATGAGAAAACGAAGGCCAGGAGAAGCAAAACAACCCATCCCAGATGACCTAGCAAGTTACTGGCAGATTCAGCGTTGCACAGACTCAGGTGTTCTCATTTCCAGACCAACGAGTCTTCCGCTGGCCCGTCCTACCAGTCTCGTCCCTTCCCCCGCGAGGTCCTGCCAAAGGGCTCCCAGGTTCCTCTCGTGCTGCCAGGGGCAGAGAGAGGCCGGCTCCCTCCTGCCTGCTGCAGGGCGGCCCCAGCCTCGGGGGAGGGGGCTCTCCGGCAGTGGGAGCCCGGTGAGGGGGCTGCTGGAGACTCGTCAGCTCTCGGAGCAAGGCAGCGGCAGACGGGCCCCTTTCCGGGAGAGGCCTTGACAAGGAGTCAGGTGGAGGGTGCTTTCTCACAACCCTAGCTAACCTGCCCCAGGAAGCGGTCCAAGCAGAGGCCAGCTGACCTCACTCTCCAACAGGGGTGCTGACGAGGGTAGAAGGCCAAGAACCGTGTTGAACCTCTGAAGCCACTTTTATTAGGAAGGTGGAGCAACCCTCAGTGCTTTGACCCTTCCCGTCATTTTCAGCTCCCCCATGAGGGCTGGTGGAGGACCTCAGAGCTGAAGGCCATCCCTACTGTCCCCGTGTGATCTGGCAGGGAGAGCAGTGGTCTCCTGGAGAGCAGATGACCACAGAGCTAGAAATCAAGAAACCTCCATCCAGTCCCACAGCTTTGTGGATGCTGTGTGTCATTGAGCAAGTCACTTCACCTCTCTGAGCTGTCAATTCCCTTCCAGAGAGTGGTTAATACTGCTCCTGCTATCTCAGAGGGTTGGCTTTGGAAGCTCTCAAGAAATGGACAAGGGACTCGATTTTCAAAGTATACCCTCTGCTGTCTAGAAGACCTTAGTATACCATTACCCGATTTTTCAGATGAAAAAACTAAGGCCCAGAGAAAAGAAGCAGCTTGCCAAGGTCACACAGCATGTCAGAGATGGACTCAGGACTTGAACCCAGGGTTCCCGGTCACAGTGCAGAGCTGGTTAAGGAGCCCCTGTGGCCTTGGAGCAGGAGTTAACCTGACTAAACAGGGGGACACTGGCTATCTTCCCCCTTCCTAGAATGGCAGGTGTCTCTTCTGGAAAACCTCATGGCTCTGAGGCCCACATTCAGGCCAGACAAGAAAGATGTTCATGAGTACCTTGCCAGAGGAAGGTCGGGGACCCCGATCGTCACCCTAATTTGTATCATGTGTCATAGTCCACAAGGTGGGGGATGACCTTGGGCAAGTCCCTGCCATGGGCCCAGGCTCCCCCTCCGTAAGGTCAATCTCTAATTGGCCTTTGGCTCAGCACCGGCTCTGGTATAGACAACAAAAATGAAGATTTGATTTCTTTCTTTAACCAGACAGATGAAAATATTTGGCTCTGAGGCTGCTTTGTCCTGTGTGCAGCCCTCCTCGGCTCTAAAAACTGATCATCCTCCCAGCTCCGGAGCTCCGAGGGCTCCCCGGGCACCAGGCCAGACGTGGCCCCGGGCACATCTGCTTCCACTCAGCGTCCTCAGCCGGCTGCTCTGCCAGGGACTTGGCCCACAGCCTCGCCGGGTCTCAGGGGCCTGGAGAGACGGCTGGGTCCCAATTATGGGAGAGACAAAGGCCCCTGACAGGGCAGCGCTTGTAACGCTCACGCGGCTCTCCCCTCCCTGCACCTCGGCTCAGACCCAGGCAGCCAGCCGGGGCAGTCGCTGAGTGACAGGGGGCGGCTCGTCGGGACCAGGGGATGTTAAGAGAAGCCTTGAGTGGTTTGCTCAGGCACTGACCCTGCGGGGCCAAGGGGCAGGGAAGGAGGACGGGACCCAGAGGTCTGGTCCAGGCCCCGGTGCCGGCGGGAGGACGGAGGGGCGGCCCGAGCCTGGTGGTGGGTGAGGGCATTGGCTTTAGTGTTCTACAGACCTGAGTGCAGATCTCTACTCAGACCGCAAGCACACCCCTCACCCGCTCTGGCTCCTGATCCGTGAACTGAGATGATACTGTTACCAAGTCATTCGGCCCATTGTGAGAACAAGTCAGGTTACACAGAGTGTCTTACACACGGTGCACGTCAATTATAGTGGCTGTTGTTATTGCTTGTACTATTATTGACGTTGATGCTGGAGAGAAAGAAGAGAGTCCAGTTTGGTTTTTTTAAATGTTTGTTTAATTATTTTGAGAGAGAGTGAGTGTGGGGGGAGGGGCAGAGAGAAAGGGAGAGAGAATTCGAAGCAGGCTCCACACGGTCAGTGCAGAGCCCGACGCGGGGCTCGAACTCTGGAACCGTGAGATCATGACCTGAGCCCAAGTGGGATGCTCAACCAACTGAGCCACCCAGGCGCCCCCACGAAGTCCCAGTTTAACACCTCGCTCCGAATACATGGCCTCAAATGGTGAGCTGGGCGGGCTCACATTCTCACAACACAGAAGGGTGGAGCAGGAGGTCCCATGGGGATACGGTGGCTAGAACCGGACCTGGAAGCCAGAGGCCTGCCTGTTCCGCTGATGCCCCACCAAGCGGCCTCAGCCCCCTTCGACCCCACAGGGATTCAGGACCCTCAGGCTCTGACCTTCCAGTTCTGAAACTGCAGCAGTCCTCCCCTGCAGGGTGGCCTTAAATCTATTTTAAGAGTGAAGGACAGTGGAATGAGGCCTGCACGTCCCCTGGGGCAGAATGGCCTGACCCTCTGTGCAGGGCAGTGTGACTTCCAGTGGGGGTGTGGCCACCAGGACCATAAGCTTTCAGCCTGTCGTGTGAACCTCATTCCTAATGACAAGGGCAGCCTTGGGGATCCGGCTGAGTGTGGGAGCTGCTTTCTGTGAGACTCCCCCCTTTGTGAGATGTGGCAGTTCAGGGAAGGGGACTGACCCCCAGAGGCACAGCCTTGTTCTCTTTTTTCCAAGAACGCAGCCCTGATGGGTCATTAGTTGGTGCACAAATATTTCTTGAGCAGTTACTATGTGCCAAGCCCTGGGCTGAACCTGGACACAAAGCCTGGTAGTCCCTTCCTCCCACCAAGCCATAGGAACACACACACACACACACACACACACACACACAAGAGGATTACAGGTTGTGCTGGGGAGCTGTGAAGGAAGCAGACCAGGGCTGTCCTTGAAAAGAATGGGGGGATGACCGTCGCCCCCAGGATGGTCAGGGGAGGGTATCCAAGGAGGATACAAAGGTACTAGGCAAAAAGAAGGGGCAGGGATGAACGTGCCCCCATTTTATCCTTTCCCTGTGCCCACACTTTTCCCTGAGGCCTTGAAGCTCTTCTCACTGCAGAGACAGAGTCGATTTCCTCACCCCTGAATCCGGGCTTGGCCATGGAACTTGCCATTAGGAGTCTTGACCAGAACAGAGGCTTGCAAACTTGTGTGCAGTAATCTACCTTCCCTTGGGTTTCTGCCTTCACCCCCAGCAAGCCTGCTGGAGAGGTGAGAGAGACACACGGAGGACAGCCAAGATGTCTCCACCATCCCAGCCAAAGCCAGCCAGAGCCACCTGCGGACCCACAGCTCACCAGAGCCCCTGCTCACCCAAGATGCATGAGTGGGTCCCACCAAGACCGCCCAAGCCCCGCCCAGGCCAGCAGAACCACTTGGCAGACTCGCTGACTCCTAAGAAATCATGAATGGTAGTTGTTTTAAGACACTGGGTTTGGGCGTGGTTTGTTACCCAGCGATAGTTAACTGATACAGGGGAGAGCATTCCTGGCGGTGGGGAGAGCATTTCCAAGGGCTCAGAGAGGCAAGAGAGAGCTTTGGGGGTTGAGAGATACAGAAAAGGTCGGCATGGCTGGAATGCAGTGAGAAGCCAGGAGGGAGAGAGAAAATGAGTTCCGGGGGGTGGACAGCGTCAGGTAGGGCTTTGAAGGCTGTGGTAGGTGCTTGTGTGTGTTTCTAAGCAGAGTGGGAGCCAGTGGAAAGTTTTAAGAACATTTGGGAGCAAGTGCAAGGCAGTATGGTAAATACTGATGCATTTTCTATAAAAACTCCCCTTGGCCGTCCTGGGGAAATGAATTGGAAGGAGCATTCATGGGAGTAGAGGGGCCATTTACATACACGTTTGTCAAAACATACATCTAAATGGATACATTCTATTGCCATGCAAGCTATATCTCAGTAGGTTGCTTTTTAAAAGCATTCCTTAAACAAAACATTTGCGAAAGGTAAGTAGAATGGAAGAAGCAGCAGCATTCGGTAATCACAACTACAGCGTTCACCGAGGACCTACAATGTGCCAAGGTCCTGTGGGAAGCACGTCGGGGGATAAGGGAGACAGACCATGCTTTCGAGGAGCTTGCAAAATTATTGTGACTAGGGAGGTTGGTGTCATAGAGGTTATGTTGAACCGTGTCATATACAGAGGTTGGTTCTCCAGTCAACGTGTAAAAACACTGGGCATTGTTAAAATCATGCCTGAAAATGTTTTACAGAGGTGCCATGTTGGAGAACAGCATTCTAGAATATTTCTCGGTACATCCAACATAGCCAGCTTCCCTCCAGCACGGATTTGACTGCAGTTTCATTGATTGAGTGCAAGATGTGATAACGGGTTTGCTGGGGTTTTGTTGCACACACATGTTCATTTTTTATGTGTATTTTTATTTATTTTGACAGAGACAAAGAGCAAACAGGAGAGGGACAGAGAGAGAGAGGGAGACAGAATCCCAAGCAGGCTCTGCATTATCAGCACAGAGTCTGACGCAGGGCTCGAACTCATGAACCGTGAGATCATGACCTGAGCCGAAATCAAGAGTCAGATGCTTAGCCGACTGAGCCGCCCAGATGCCCCGCTGCACACACGTTTTTAAGCACTAGACTCACCCCCAGCCTGGAAAGATGCTCAAGCAGTGGCTTTATGGGAACTCATACCTTCAGGGAGACCTGAGGGTGGGGGTGGGGTGGGGGCAGACACATAAACATCTGTAATCCAGTGCTATAAAGGATAGATGCAGAAGTTCAGGTGTGTGTGTGTGTGTGTGTGTGTGTGTGTGTGTGTGTGCAGAACTTGAAAGATTGTTTCTAAAATGCATATGGAAATTCAAAGGAACAAAACACTCTTGCAGAAGAGTAACAAAATGGAAGCCTTGCTCTACGGGCTGTCAAGTCTTAGTATAAAGCTACACACAGTAAAGTACAGCTGCAGGAAGGTGTGATATTGGTACAAGAATGGTCCAATGGAGCAGAATCTGGAAACAGACCCAGGCACAGGTGGACACCTGATTTATGACAAAGGGGAGGTAGTCAGGAAAGGACATTGGTTAGGAAAGGACCTAAGGCCTTAGGAAAGGTCCTTTCCTAAGGACCAGGAAAGGACAAAGGATATTCATGTGGAAGAAAAAATGAACTTTGACCTGAACCTGGCTGGCTCAGTCAGAAGAGCATGCAACTCTTGATCTCAGGGGTCGTGAGTTTGAGCCCCATGTTGGGTGTAGAGATTACTTAAATAAGTAAAACATTTAAAAAAATTGTTTGACATTTATTTATTTTTGAGAGATAGAGAGAGTGTGTGTGTATGTGAGAGAGAGAGAGAGCCGAGAAAGGGCACAGAGAGGGAGACACAGAATCTGAAGCAGGCTCCAGGCTCTGACCTGTCAGCACAGAGCCTGATGTGGAACTCGAACCCACGAACCGTGAGATCATGACCTGAGCCAAAGTCTGGTGCTCAACCGACTGAGCCACCCAGGCGCCCTTGTAAAACACTTTTTTAAAGCATAAACATAAAAGTCTGATACATTTTATTACATTAAAAATTTAAATGCCTGGCCACCAAGGCATGCCATTAAGGGAGTGAAAAGACAAAACTCAGGATGGGAGAGGACGTTCACAACACATATCTGACAAAGAACCCATGTCCAGAATAAATGCCTATAATCAATAAGAAAAAGAATCGACAAAATCTTGGAAGGACGCTTCCCAAAAAAGGGAACTCCAAATGGCTCATAACAATATGAAATGATGCTCAAACTTACTGGTCATGAGGGAAGTGCAAGTTAAGATCGTGAGATGCAATAATGTGCCCACCAGATGGGCAAACATTTTTAAATCTGGCAATACCAAGTGTTGGCAAGGATGTGGAGAAATGGATTCACAGCTAAGGGAGTGTGAATTGCTACAAATACTTTTTTTTGTTTTGCTTTAAAGTTTATTTATTACTGAGAGACAGAGACAGACAGAGCATGAGCAGGGGAGGGGCAGAGAGAGGAGGAGATACAGAATCCGAAGCAGGCTCCAGGCTCTGAGCCATCAGCACAGAGCCCGACGCGGGGCTCAAACTCACAAACCACAAGATCATGACCTGAGCTGAAGTCAGATGCTCAACCGACTGAGCCACCCAGGAGCCCTACAAACACTTTAGAGCATAGTTTGGCATTATTTAATGAAACTGATGCAGTGTGTATCCTAAGACCCAACATTTCTACTCCTAGGGATAGACCCTGAAATCTGAGGGCACATGTCCTTCAAGAGACAAAAGAGAAAGTTTATAGCAGCACAGTTAAACTCTACCAGCGGCAGAATGAACACTACATAAATGATGTCACACAGAACACTCTATCTACAGCAAAGAAAGCGGATGAACTACAATTACACACCCCACATGCATGAGCCTCATAAACCTAATATTGAGCCAAAGAAGCCAAAAACATATTTTAAAATATGTGCAGTATCATTCTGTGCGCATAAATCTCCAAAAATGGGCAACATTAAACTCTGTGGTTTAGGAATGCCTATGTAGATAGCAAAACTATAAAATAAAGCAAGAAAACAATCAAAAAGCAAGATCATAGCTAACTGTCGTGGGGAGGGAAAGGCACACTGGGGGTTCTAGTTGCTGATTACGCTCTTTATCTTGACCTGGGCCACAGTTAAGTGGTAGTTAAGTTAGTTTGCTCGAAAATTCTTTGTTAAACTATACACAGACTTTATGAGCTTTTCTATGTGTGTGAAATATTCCAGAATAAACGTTCACAAAGTCAGAGCAAGAAAGAAAGCAATGAGATGTGCAGATGAGAGAGAACCCTGAGAAAATCAGGGAGACTTCATGGAAGAGGGTGTCCATTCAGCAGATGCAGACTGAGACCCTGAGATTTCAAAAGTAATCAAACACACAGGCTCTCTGCCCTTGTAGAATTTACATTCCAGGGAGGGAGGCAGATAGGAATCAAACAAACAAATGCTTAAATTACACGCCAAGGTCGGGCACCTGAGTGGCTCAGTCAGTTAACCGTCTGACTTCGGCTCAGGTCACGATCTCGCAGTTTGTGAGTTCGAGCCCCGTGTCAGGCTCTGTGCTGACAGCCAGAGCCTGGAAACTGCTTCAGCTTCTGTGTCTCCCTCTCTCTCTCTCTGCCCCTCTCTTGCTCACTCTCTGTCTCTCTCTCTCTCTCAAAAATAAATAAACATTAAAAAAAAATTACACACCAAGGTAATGACCTCGAGGGAGAAGCCCAGGGGCCCTTACTCTGTGTGAGGTGCCATCTGAGCTGAGATCTGAAGGGTGAGTATGGGTTGCTCAGGGATGACGGGTGAGAGAATTTGGAGGTGAGCAGCACTAGTAAAGGTTCTCAAGAGGCAAATTGACCCTGAAAAGCTCATGCGGCCGTGTGCAGAGAACCAGTGAGGAAGCCGCAGGAGGGGAGTAGCCCGGAGAGGATATTTGAACTGGGCTTTGCAGGTCGGATAGGAGTTCATCAGGCAGAAATTGTAAAATCCTTGCAGACTGGGATTCTATGTCTTGCTCACCTATGCCTAGTCCATAGTTGCTCCTGTGTTAAATACACGATCTCTCTCTCGGAAAGTCAAAAGTCGGAGAGGAGAGGAAGAATTTAGAGGTCATAAAACTGGAGCCACAGAGAAACGGGGTGCAGCAGGCTCAGGGCTGGAGGCGGGGGTTTCCTTAGCACCTCCGGCTCTATCTTCTCTGTCAGCAGCTTCATGGGGCCGGTGAAGTCATCAACAGCGGGAGGAGGGAGCTGGAAAGGGAAACTCCAAGAGAAAAGCCATCTGCTCCTGGAAGCAGCTGATGGCCCAGCTGCAGCAGCCTCCAAACCGCTTGCACAGCCTCTTCCACACCCCCACCCCAAACCCCAGGGTCTCATGAGAGTGACAACAGCAGGGCCCTGGGACACTGGAGCCAGACGCACTCAGAGCGAGCAGCCGCGGCTGCGGTGGCCTTGGGAATCTGGTCGTTAGCGGGCAGCTGAGGGAGCCATGCTGTCTCCCCTGTGTTTACTTGGCTTCATTGAGGGGCTGGAAATTTGATCTCCATGGGGACTGTGCCTGGTCAGCCCCTGCCCAGAGTCCCTGGCGGAGCCCTGGCCTCTCAGAGCAGCTCGGAAGAAGATGTCCTGTTATCTGGAGAAAGTGAGACTGGAAAGCAAGCAGAGACGGGACTGGCCCGATCACAGACTGAGTGAAAGCAGCCCCCGTTTGTGGGGTCCTCACGATGCACCAAGCACTGGGCTAAATGCTCTATGTGTTACATCCCTGCGAGGAAAGTATTCTGGTTTAATCGTTGGGGGAAACGGAGTCTCAGAGAGGGCAAGTAACCTGCCCAGGGCCACACAGAGTTGGAGCTGGGTTGGAGCCCAGATAGGCCCAATTTCGAAGCCAGCGCTCCCTACACACCCCGCCCTTTTGCGTCCAAGAGGCATTCACTACACAAGTGCCACACTGAAAAGCCAGGCACTCCAGCCAGGGGCTCCGAGAAGATCTCCATCTATTGCGAACTTCCTGTCTGTGACTGATCCTGGATCCGGGGACATCTGTCCTCACCTAGCCTGACCACCTTCCCGCCTCTCGGTGCCCTCTCTGATCCCACCTTTCTCAAGCACCTGCATCCCTAACTAGGCTTCCTGCTGCCTCGAATGCCCCTGGAATGGGTCGGCAGGTACTGAGTTTCCAACACCGAGTTTCGGGCATCCAGCACGGGCACATGTGGCGCACTGGGGAAAGCCAGGTCTGCCCCCGACAGCTGCGTGGCCCTGAACATGGGACGCATCCTCTCTGAGCCCACCCCCCTCCACAAAATGGGCACATTCAGTACTATTTTCTTCCTGAGTTCCCTGGTCTCTGTAAATATTACATCCTGGATTTGAACTTTGATTTTTTAATTTATTTTTATTTTTTTACTTTTGACTGGTGTTCAGGCTCTTTCTTCCAGTCATGTGCTACAAGTTTCTGAGAAACAGACCACGGACCTATTGCCAAGACACCCAGCACAGTACCAGGAATACAGTGGACACTAAGAACTCCGTCGTCGGTTGGAAAGATTGTCTTCCCCGTTCCCCTCCGTTTTTGCTCCGTTTCTGTGGATGTCTGTCAGCCATGCTGAGCCTGTTTACAGCTTCAGGCTGAATCCCATATGGAGCAAGAGATTCTAGTTCCTGCTTTACCGGTCGATCTGAGTATCTAACCTGAATCCCTCTTGCTGTAATCCCAGTCCGTTTTCTCACATTCTGCCCCGAGGTGATGGGAACAGCTGTCCTTCTTCCTCGGAGAGGTCACTGCCCTAAGCAGGAAGAAAGCGCCCCCGACTCCCATCCCCAGCCCAAGAATATTCCGGGTACCTTTCCTACCGGAAATTTCTGCACCGAATTGCTTTCCTCTTCTTTGATGCAATAATGTCTTTTGGGGCTAGTCATTCACCCACCAGGCCTTTTAGGGGAATACTCCTGTGCTTTCCCAGCTTGGGGAATTCCAAGGAATTCCAGTCAGGCATCCAGGACCCTGTCCACCTCATGGGAGCCTAGCCTGGGCCCCGTCCGATGGAAAGGAAAGAAGGGACAGGAGAATGAGTTGGTGGGCCAGCAGGTTCCTGACTCACTGTCTCCTGCTCCCAGGCCACTGGACCCACCTGTGGGGCTCTCACTGCCCCTGTCTCCTGAGGCCGGGTACCCTCTGGCCAGCCCCAGACGACAGAACTCAGGCTTGCCACATAAAGAATGTCGGGGTCGCCAAGCCTCCAGCCCTCCCCGGACAACTTCCTTAGAATTTTGTGCCCATATCCTGTGTCGGCACCTGTGACCTTGAGTGCAGACTATTCCTTGTGGGGTGACCTCACCAGTAAGGCTGGGGGTCTTGGGGAGGAAACTAAAGCAGTGCTGATTCGGCGTGCACAGACGCACACACGCACACGTGCACACGCGCTCGCCCTCTGTGTGTGTTAAGGGTCACGATGGCCGCTTGGGTCTACAGGCCTTCTTAGCACACCCTGGCCCTGAAACCTCATGACCCGGGCCTGGAAGCTCCCCGGTAAATTCCCACAACCCTTCCCAAGGCCTGAAACGAGCCACAGAATTGGATCCTAGAGCCAGGAACCACCTGTGTTCCTGCCCGGGGCATCCGTCCCCCACCACTGTGCCTAAGGATTAGGGACGGGGAACTCACTACCTGGCAAGGCACCTCGCCCCACTGTCAGACTCCCCTGGAGGCTGCCTGCAGGAGCGGCTAGAGCTGGGCCATGGGGTCAGAGAGACCTGAGTCCAAACCCGGACTCCAGAGCTTGCTGGCTGTGTGGCCTCAGGTGGAGTTGCTTTACCTCTCTGAGCCTGCGCTGCTCATCTGTACAGCAGGGATGTAAGTACATGCCTTCTGGAACCTGTGTGAGGATGAAATGAGAGAACATATGGAAACCCATTTGGCAGCTGCAGTCTCCCTGTCCCTGAAGATACTGGGCCTAGTGACTGTCATCGTGATAACCACTGATACCTACCGAGAAATATAGGTCGTGCGCTGTGCTCAAGGCCTTAGGTGGCTTATGCTATGGCCCAGCTTCACAGCAGCCTCTAGGGGGAGCACTGACATTGCCCCATTTTACAGATGAGAAGCCGACGCTCAGAGGGTGCAACTTGCCAAGGCCACGCAGGTAGAAAGGGCAGGGCTGGGATTCAGACCGGCTGACCCGAACTGACAGCCCGGCCGGTTAACCCCTGTTACGCGCGGCTGTTACCCCTGTTACGCGCGGCTCCTCAAGTCCGCGGGGGGTGAGCGTTCAATAAACGCAGTCCTCCCTGAGATCAGCATGACCGGATCGCCACAAGCCCCTCCCTCCCAGTCTGAAGTCCTTCCCGAGATTTCGACACGAGGGGGTTGTTTCTCGTGGTTTCTCTGCTTCTCATCTCCGAGCCTCTCAGAGTTAACTCAGCGTGGGTGATTCAGTAGCCCCGGGAGCACCGCCTCAGTTCCTTGGTGCGTCTGCTCAGAAGCAACACTCAGCCCCTTCCTCCATTACCGGGAAGAACCCATCCCCCACGGCATCGGCGGGTGTCGAAGAAGGAATGTGGAAACATGTTTACGCTGCCCGACACAACTTTATACTGAACATTTGACATCCCTGCGTCAAAGCATCCTTTTCTCCCCAACACCACGCCTCCAGGAGTTTTTCCCTGCCCCTGCCTCCCAAGGACCCAGCTTTCCACCCCGCCCCCCACCGCAGGGTCTCCACCCTCCTCACCCTCAGCCCACCCCTCCGCACCTGCCCCCAACTCCAACTTCTGCCGCCTCCAGCCCTTAATCCCCAAACTTCCCGCAGTGACACCCACCAAGTGGCCTTCCGTTAACTAGACACCCCCTCTCACAGGGCGGTGGGGGCCTTTGAGGGGCTTCTTCATTCCCTGGCACCGTTGCCTGATGTTTGGTGAGCTCAGTGATGATAACGATAATGGCCCAAGAAAATTCTTCCTCAGCTTCAGCAGCAGCACACTTTTATTCTTCCCATTACCGATCCTAAAACATCAAAAGGCTCGAACCTTGAAAATGACCTTATCCAGAATTTCGCAATGAGGCGTGAGCAGCCCTCACTGTGTGGGACCGTCCTGTGCATTGCAGGACGTTTAGAATCCCTGGCTTTGCCCCACGGTCTGCCAACAGCACCCCACCTCCACCCCTGTGACAACCAAAGTGCTCAGCCTCCATTTCCCAAGCCCCCATCTCCCCTTCACATCTGCACACACACACACACACACACACACACACACACACACACAGGCAGTGGAGAACTGTTGCTGCCATTTCACATGACGAGTAGCAGAAAGGCCACCCCACGGTATGCCACTCAGGTCAATCGATTATTTTGAGCTGTAGGCACTTTGAAAAGCAGCAAATGAAGGAAGAGGCTTTCTCTGAACCCCCCTATCTGCCTCAAGAAACTCAACCGCCACAGCCTCTCCCTTGAGGGGGTTGACTCTAGACTCAGGAGAGGACCCTAGAAAGTGGATCCCCCACCCTGACACGTCACACGTGTCACGTCACAAACTGTCACACCGCCCGTCTCTTCTAAGAGCCCATTCATCTTTCCCCCAAACCACTTCCCTCTCCCTTAGAGGCCTCCAGCCCCCTCCCCCCCTTTCCCTAGCAAGATACTATTTAAGGGGTGCTTGGGTGGCTCAGTCTTGTAGGTCATGATCTCACGGTTCGTGAGATCGAGCCCCGCGTCAGGCTCTGTGCTGACAGAGTGGAGCCTGCTTGGGATTCTCTCTCTTCTTCTCTCTCTGCCCCGCCCTCTCTCTCTTTCAAAATAAATAAATAAACACGCACACACACATGCACACACACACAAAGATACTATTTAAACCTGAATTCTTTTTTTTTTAATTTTTTTTTTTACATTTATTTATTTTTGAGAGACAGAGAGAGACAGAGCATAAGCAGGGAAGGGGCAGAGAGAGAATGAGACACAGAATCTGAAGTAGGTTCCAGGCTCTGGGCTGTCAGCACAGAGCCTGACGTGGGGCTCGAACTCACAAACCATGAGATCATGACGTGAGCTGAAGTTGGACGCTTAACCAACCGAGCCACCCAGGCACCCAAACCTGAATTCTAAGATGGGATTACTCTTCCTGGAAATCTCTCACGTATCCATACCTGTTAATAAACTGCTGTTTGGTTTTCTCTTGCTCATCTGTCTTTTATCACAAGAGCTCAGAAGGGTAGATGGAAAATTGTTTGTCCTTCCTACATCCACGTGGGCTCAGGAGGCCATGATAGGCAGCTGGCTCTGCCTGAGATCACAGAGCAAGTGAGGCAGGGACGCCGGACTCCTGGCCACAGTGGAGGGCCCGGCCCAGCAGAAGTGCCCCCTCGCTATCCCTCATTTCATCCTGCTCTAGGTCTCTGCAAACCTAATTCCTTGGCCCTCCCTGGAAGGGCCTGGAGGGTGCCAGGCGGACACCAGCAGAAAAAAACCTCAGCTTCTCATATTTTGAGGACTCACAGATTCTGCCTGGTTCCCAGTAAACCAGAAACATCGACGTCAAGTGAGGTTAGTGTGGAGCTGTGCCTGAGAAAGGCTGAGCCGGCCAGACCTCACCCTGGCGTGCCTCCGGAGGACGGCAATCCTTTTTCCAGAGCCTGGCCCCCTCCGGCCTGGCACCGGGTTTCCCGCTGTCAGCTGCCCAGAGATGGAGGGTGGGGGACACAAGGGGGGATTTCCAGAATCCAAAAGCCAAACGTGCCAGCAAGCCATGCTTTCCAGACATGAGGACCCACCAGGCCAAACATACAGCTCCGGGCCCTGCCAGAGACAGTGCCTGGGCGGTGGGGGGAGGGCGGGCCAAGAAGATTGCGCCCTCCTAACTGGGCACCTCTAGTCACGCTCTGAATGAATCGTTCTGGTGACCCCGCAAGGTAACCCACCACATCCCCATTCCCCAGAGGGGGAGACAGAGACCCGGGGGCAGACCTGGCCATCGCGGAAGCCCTCAGATCTGCCACTTACTAGCTGTGTGACCAAGGATAGGCACTGATGGCTCCGGGCCTTTGTTTCTCCTCCTGGATCATCAGGAGGGTCACCTGCCCCTGGGAGCGGCGTCGTGAGGCCAACCGAGGCATACGTTTGTGGCACTAGGCCAAGGGCCAGCTCACAGTGGCTGCCGAAAATAAAGCTCTTAGAACCAGCTCTTGGAGCAGGCGGCCCCCATCATGTCCTCAAAGCCCCAACTTGAGTTTTTGTGTCTCACTATCTTTAAAACGCCGTCGGTGAGGCGACTCTGGGGAAGGGCAACTTTTCTGCTTGGCCCCAAGTAAGGACCGTCCTTCTGAGACCATCACGACATCGAGAGTGCCCAGACCCACGTGGAATTTTCTGGTCCAGAAACAGAGGCCGTGGTCAGCGTCTTCTCTCCTCATTGCCACATCCCATAGCCCAGGCTGCAGTTTCAACCCAGCCAGGGTTTGAGCAGCAAAGGAAGAGAGCAAGAGAAAGGAACGGGGAACTTTGTACCCGGCTGGCTGCTTCCTTGTGAGGCTCTCCGAGCCCACAGCTGCTTTTCTTCTGGGCACTTTCATGCGGGTTTCTGAGGCTCCCGCTTGGGCCAGGGTTCCCCCTCTTCCTTCCCACTCAGAGACCCCCACCCCACGAAGGCTCCGCCCCATGAACACTGCCCCGTGAAGACTCCTCCCCTTTCCAGAAGATTCTCTCCAGAAGGTTTTGGAAGGGCTGCAGGTCAGCTCTCCTGGCCCCACATAGGCTTCAGGAAACACCTTCTGGGAGGAGGGTCACTCATGCTTGTCCTTGCCCCCCATCCTCCCTGACAGAGGCTACTTGCACTTTCTTTTTTTTTTTATAATTTTTTTTTCAACGTTTATTTTTATTTTTGGGACAGAGAGAGACAGAGCATGAACGGGCGAGGGGCAGAGAGAGAGGGAGACACAGAATCGGAAACAGGCTCCAGGCTCCGAGCCATCAGCCCAGAGCCCGACGCGGGGCTCGAACTCCCGGACCGCGAGATCGTGACCTGGCTGAAGTCGGACGCTTAACCAACTGCGCCACCCAGGCGCCCCCTACTTGCACTTTCTACAAGTGACCCTCAACTTCAGGAAATGCATGTCACGCTCTCTTTAGGTGGTTCATTAAGGTGCAGAAGGTGGCAGTCCCCTCACACCCCTGCCCCCCTCATGCCTCAGTCCCCGCAATAAAGCCTTTCTTCAAAGAAATTTCTCACGAATCTTCTCCCCATTTCCCTTTTCTCCGTGTTTTGTATTCGAGGGCCAGGGCACTCTCTTGCCATTTTCTGGCAAATTCTATATTGAGTGGCCTAGCCCAGCCCACCTGAGCGGAAAGAGGCAGGAGAGGAATGCCATTGGAGTGCCATCCCCTCCCACTCCGAGTGGCACTGGCCAGGGAAGGGGCGGGGCTGAAGAGAGCCTGGCACTGCGGGCAGGAGAGTATTTCTTTTTCTTAGGTAGCAGGTGGTAGGATTTTTAAATCCTATTTTAAACCAATAAAGGAATATCCACTCATTGCAGAAAATTCAAACAAGCTTAAAAACAAATAATGTGGGGTGCCTGGGTGGCGCAGTCGGTTAAGCGTCCGACTTCAGCCAGGTCACGATCTCGCGGTCTGCGAGTTCGAGCCCCGCGTCGGGCTCTGGGCTGATGGCTCAGAGCCTGGAGCCTGTTTCCGATTCTGTGTCTCCCTCTCTCTCTGCCCCTCCCCCGTTCATGCTCTGTCTCTCTCTGTCCCAAAAATAAATAAACGTTAAAAAAAAAAACAAAAAAACAAATAATGAAAACCACCTAAAAGTCCACCTGCAGAGACCAACGCTAGAAAAATGTCAAGTGCTGTGCTAAGCGCCCCGGAGGGAGGAGGGTGGAGGGCTGGGGCTTTAAGACCAGAGAGAAAGGAAGAGAGGGAGGGGTGAGGAGGGCAAGGGGGGCGTCCTAAACAGGGGTGGGGTCAGACACAGTGGGTGGTGGTGAGGAGGTCCAGGGAGTCTGAACCCCAGACACACTCGACTCCCCCAGCCCCTGCAAGGAAGCATCAAAAGGCCAGATTGAAAGGCCCACCACTCCTGTCAGTGTGGAGGTGCAGATGGAGAGAATGAGCCCCAGGATGAATGAGAATTTCCCACTGGTCCAGTGGACCAGGGTCTGAGTCAGATCTAAACTAATTTTTAAAATTGAGACGGACATGACATTTCTTAACATGTCTGAGTTTGTGGTTGCATATCTGTACCTCCTACTCTCTGTCTCTGTCTCTGTCTCTGTCTGTCTCTGTCTCTAACAATGTTTAGAAATTGTGGTCTCTATAGATTACGGTACATACTGTAGCTAGATTATGTATCCAGTGTTATCCCTTTAATAATTCACAAGTGCTCTCTTCTATCATTGAATACGCTTTTAATTTCCTTAGATATAATTTACATCACGTGAAATTCACCATTTAAAATATGCAAATCAAGGGACACCTGACAGGCTCAGTCGGTAGAGCTTATGACTCTTAATCTAGGGGTTGTGGGTTTGAGCACCACGTTGGGGGTAGAGATTACTTTAAAAATTTCTTTTTCAATTTTTTTAATGTTTCTTTATTTTTGAGAGAGAGAGAGAGAGCACAAGCAGGAGAGGGGCAGAAGAGAGGGAGACACAGAATCCGAAGCAGGTTCCAGGCTCCGAGCTGTCAGCACAGAGCCCGGTGTGGGGCTTGAACCCACGAATAGTGAGATCATGACCTGAGCCAAAGTCGGACGCTTAACCGACTGAACCACCCAGGCGCCCCTTAAAAAAATTTTTTTTTTCAAATAACAAAATGTACAAGTCAGTGGCTTTTGGCATACTCATCAGGTGGTACAGCTATCACCACTATCTAATTCCAGAACCTTTCTATCATGCGCAAAAGAAACTGGTACCTGTTAGCAACCAGTCCCCATTCTTCCCTCTCCCTACATCCAGACAACCACTAATCTGCTTTCTATCTATGGATACGCCACTCTGGATAGGTCACATAAATGGAGTTGTGCCTGGTTTCTTCCTCTTAGCATGTTTTCGTTTTCAAGGCTCATCCATGTTGTAGCATGGAACAGCACGTCTCTTCTGCGGCTGAGTATGATCGTCCTATGTTTATCCCTTCATTAGCTGATCACCATTTGGGATGCTTCCCCCTTTGGGATATTATGAAGGATGCTGCTATGAACATTCACATACAAGTTTTTGTGTGGGCAAATGTTTTCATTTCTCTTGGTTATATACCTAGGAGTTGAAGGGCTGGGTCATCTGGTAATTCTATGTTTAGCCTTTTGAGAAGCTGCCAGACTGCTTTCCACAGTGGCCACACCATTTTACGTTCCCATCAGCGATGTTTGAGAATTCCAATTTCTCCACATCCTCACCACCATTGCTTATTTTGCCTCACCCCCCTTTTTTGTTTTAATTATAGCCATTCTAGTGAGCGTGAAGAAGTATCTCATTATGGTTTTGATTTGTATTTCCCCTAATGACTAATGATGTTGGGTATGCGTATGCTTTTAAATAGTGATTTTAGTGACCATGGAAATTCCATGGTAGACTACTAAATGTATTTTTAATAGGCTATTATTGAATATTCCAGTTGTTTCATTTTCCTAACTCACTCACACATATAAGCCTTTGTATATTGTAATTATCTCTGATTCAACCTCATTCATTCATTCATTCACTCATTCATTCAATAGCTGTTACTAAGCCAGGCCTATTCTAGGTGTTAGAGCATGGTGCTGTATCATTTGAGAGCCTGAGGAATATTATTTTTTTAAATGTTTATTTATTTTTGAGTGAGACAGAGACAGAGCACGAGATGGGGAGGGGCAGAGAGAGAGGGAGACACAGAATCCGAAGCAGGCTCCAGGCTCTGAGTTGTCGGCACAGAGCCCGACGCGGGGCTCGAACTCAGGAACCGTGAGATCATGACCTGAGCCGAAGTCGGACGCTCAACCGACCTAACCACCCAGGTGCCCCAGCCTGAGAAGTATTATTAAGGAGAAGCACAAGGGTGCATACACGAGGAATGTGTCACTCAGAGGCCACACAGGGCCTGAGGAGGGGGAGTTCGCCAGCGGTAGGGTGGAGGCAGAGAAGAACATTCTAGATAGAAAAGGCTTTGCTTATTTCAGGAATGAACAAAAGACCCGAATGACTGGGTGGACGTGAGGAAAGAGGGGACTGGGGGTGAGGTGGAGCTTGGAAGTGGAGGGAGAATGGGCACTGATCTGCAGGATGGCTAAATCTGTAGACAATTGTTTTCTTTCCAGTGTGTCATTTAAAATAACAAAGGAGAGGGGCCTCTGGCTGGCGCAGTTGATACAGCATGTAACTCTTGATCTTGGGGTTATAAGTTCAAGTCCCATGCTGGGTGTAGAGGTTATTTAAAGATAAAAGCTTCTTTTTAAAGTTTATTTATTTTGAGAGAGAGAGAAAAAAACAGCGAGAGTGAGAGAGAGGGCGAGCATGAGCGCACGAGCAGGAGAGGGGCAGAAAGAGAGAGGGAGAGAGAGAATCCCAAGCAGGATCTGGGGGCTCGATCTCAGGGTCGTGAGGTCATGACCTGAGCTGAAATCAAGAGTTGGAGACTTAACCAACTGAGCCAGCCAGGCACCCCCAAAATAAAATATTTTTTAAAATAAGATAAAATAGCAAGGGAGAGGTGACAAGAAGGGAGGGGGTGGGGAGAGAAGCCTTTTGAAGATGGCACACTGAAACGCAGAGATTCTTGCCCTCTGTGTCCTGTACGAGCCAGGCTGAGTAACTACCAGCTGCCCAGACACTTCTGTCACCTGCCGTGTCCGTGCCCAATCCGAGCAGTTTACACATGGCCACCAAACACTACGCTGCATGACCCTCCCAGCCTGACCAGAGCCGCCTGGACTGGGTGTTTGACCTTAGAGCAGCCAGCCAATCTTGAAGTTGGCTGGTGGCCTGAGAAGTGGCCCAGTAGATTTAATAAGAAAATAAACATTTGGTCTTTGTTCCTGGTTCCTGGCACTGAGGTCCTAATCCCTTGGAGTTTATTGTCCTTTGTATGCTAATGAGATGGCTTGCAGTGGGGCCCTGGATAGGTTCAGGATAGGGGCTGGCTGTTCCCACTGCCTCCAACCCCCTAGGAGGGGAGAGAGCCTGGAGATGGAATTCAATCACCAATGGCCAAGGATTAAATGTTATCATGACTACATAATGAAATTTCTAGAACAACCCCTAAACAGAGTTTGGAGAGCTTCTGGGCTGGTGAATATGGAGTTGCTGGGAGAGTGGCTTGCCTGGAAAGGGCAAGAAACTCTGTGCCATCCCACCCACCAACTGCCATATTTCATCCTATGCGTCTCTTTGCCCTGGCTGCTTCTGACTTGGATCCTCTCTAATGAACCAGTGATAAGAAGTAAAGCATGTTCCTGAGTTTTGTGAGTTGTCCCAGCAAATTATGGAACCTGAAGAGGGGTTGTGGGGACCCCTGAATTCCTAGCCAGTTGGTCAGGAAGTACAGGTGGTCCCTGGGGCTTGTGACTGGCATCTGAAGTGAGGAGAGTCTTATGAGACAGAGCCCTAAACCCGTGGGGTCTGCAATGACTCTGGGAGTTAGCATCACAACCAAAGTGTTGGATTCCCCACTGGTGTCAAAGAATCAGAGACCGTGTATAGGAGTTCCTTTAATCCATGGCCTGTCCTGGTTGGGGACTTCCAAGCCAACCAAGTCCTCTCTGTGGGGACACTGCATGTAAGTTGGGAGTGAGAGCCGAAGCTGAGAGATACAGGAAGGCAGGCAAAGCGAAGCCACAGGACTGTAGAAGGCATGAGCTCACAGGCGCCATGGGCAGGAGCACCCAGGGGGAAGGAGAGCCCACAGGGGCAGGTGGAGGACACGGCAGAGAAGGACTGAGAAGGTTTAAAGGACGGGCACTAGAGAAGAATACTGGAGAAGACAAAGTACCGGGATCGGAATGGCTCTCTAGTTCTCCAACGAGCTTGCCAGACCCGGAAAGCCCCGGCCCAGCTGCAGTGAGCCTGTTTTCCTCATCTCCCTGTGCATCCTGCTTGCTGGAAATCACCTGTCAGTATCTCTGCTCCTTACATGCGTCTCACGTTCCAGGCACATGGGCCTGGGCCTGGCGCAAGAATCCTCAACCCCATTTTTGCAGAAGGGGAATTTGGAAGTGGGGCAAAGTTCTGTGGAAAGGCACGGAAAAGCCTCAGCCTGAGGGATGGAGCAGCTACTGCTGAGAACAGGGGTGCTGCGGCAGAGGTGGGGGGGGAGGGGGGAGGCATGGGTGCTGCTCAGATCCAGGAACCAGAAAGCCCAGATCTGACTCCAAATCACTGTAGGACCTTGAGCAAATCCCGCGCCCTCTCTGTACGGTTTCTCCGTTTCTGAGAGTAACTGATTTCTAAGTCCCATCCCAGTTGTGAATATTTGGTGAATCCAAGACATGAGAGGCAAAAGTCATCTTAAAAAAATAAAAATCTGGAATCTTAAAAATCCAATAAGCCAACAAATACTGTCATCAATTGTTTAAGAAACACAGCATCGGGGCGCCTGGGTGGCTCAGTCGGTTAAGCGGCCGACTTCAGCTCAGGTCACGATCTCGCGGTCCGTGAGTTCGAGTCCCGCGTCGGGCTCTGGGCTGATGGCTCAGAGCCCGGAGCCTGTTTCCGATTCTGTGTCTCCCTCTCTCTCTGCCCCTCCCCCGTTCATGCTCTGTCTCTCTCTGTCTCAAAAATAAATAAAGGTTAAAAAAAAATTAAAAAAAAAAAAAAAGAAACACAGCATCAAAAATTTTAAGATGATCTCTACAATTTTATTTTTATTTTTATTTTTTGAGAGAGAGAGAGAGAGAGAGAGAGAGAGAGAATGCAAACAGGGGAGAGGGGCAGAGGGAGAGAGACAGAATCCTAAGCAGGCTTTGTGCTGAGTGTGGATCCCACAACCGTGAGATCATGACCAAAGTCGAAATCAAGAGTCAGACGCCTCACCGACTGAGCCACCCAGGCACGATTTTAGTTTTAATTTTATTTTCAAAATCTGAAATGAAAAACTGCCTAAGATCAGGATATTTGAAATACTGGCTCCAAGTGCTGGTGGGAGGAGAGGGGCCATGTGTGCTGGTGAGTGTCCATTTTTGTATCAAAAGGACATCTTCCACTCTGAGATCGAAAGAGTCCTCAGTTTAAATCCTTCAACATCTCAGAATGTCAGAAGGGTCCAAGATTCCAAAAGTGTTCCAGATGTTAACATTCCAAAGGTTAGAAAATTTCCAAGCTTTCAAGACTTCTAAAGATCCCCAAAGCTCTAACATTTCCAGGATTCTCAAAGTTCCAAAGGCCTCAACTCCCCAAATCCTAAAAGCCTCCCAACACCTACTTTGGGCCCACTTGGGATCTAGCTTGAGGACTCTGAAAGGAGTAGGCCAGCCATCTTTATCTCCTGCCCTTTCTCCGACCTGGGGCTGCGGCCTCCCGGCATGCCTATCCCTTAGGATGGGGTGAGGGGGCAGTGTTTCCTGAGTTCAGAGTGGTCTCCATGACTCCTGAGCAGAGTAAGTTGGACCTTGGTCCTTCTCCATGTCCTTGTGAGCCCTCACTGTTCGTCATGCCCCTCAAGGCCCTTCATCCTTCTCTAGGAAAGGACAGTTTTAACTGGGGCCCCGGGGTCCCAAAGTTCCACTTCCTCATTTATTCCAAAGTGTTCCGCCCTCAGATGCTCAAGCAGTAAGGAACCCAGGGAGTAAGATTTTAGCAGGGCAGTGACAGGGCCCGGTCTGACTCCCTTTTGGGGGTCTAAGGTCCCAGCGTCCTGCTGACTACCTCTCACCCTGCCAGCTGCGGCCAGGTCACATCTCAAGGATGTCAGTCCTTGGCTCCTGCCTCGGGAGGAAGAATCTTGGAGGGTCTGGTCAGCAGCAAGCTGGTGGGCACCCCAAGATCGTTTGCCCATTTGGGCTTCTGGCTGTTTCTCCATCCGTCCACCCCAAGCCCATCCTCCACCTCAACTTCAGCACTGGCTCTACTGCTCCCTGAGCTGGACCCTGGTTTCTGTCCCTGATCCTCATGACATGACCACACCTCAGGTCTCAGGAAGAGAGGAAAAGCTGTTCAGGCCAGCCCCTCGCCCCAGTCAGGCCCCCTCCCCAAGACGCTGTCTCATGGCAACAGCAGGTGAAGGGAAGAGACTCGGGAAGCAGACCAGATCCAGAGCCCAAATTCGATTGATATACCCCCTGTCTGTGAACTCTGGAAACTTCCATTTCCTCCACATAAAGGGAGATTTCCAATCTCCCCAGCAAAGTTCTAGGGGAATTGGGCTCCTTGCTTGTTAAAGGACCCATCAGTGCACTCCACCCCTCCCCCCTTCATGGCGCACAATCCCCCCAACCCTGAGTGAGTCTCCCCTGAAGCAGCAGCACAGGAGGGGCGGTGCTGAGGCCCAGGGGTGGAGAGCCAGAGGCTCGGTTTTAACACAAACACTAATTGTAGGTCCCTGAATGGCCCTCCCTGGCTCCATTCATGAAAGTGGTATTTTTAGCCCAGAACTGGCCGCCTGCGGTCCCAGTGGGGGTGGTCGGGCCATGTGTCATGTCTGAGTGATCATGGACTCACTCTGCCCAGGAAACCAGACCACGGGACAGGCTCCTGGATCCCAAGGCCGCTGCCGCATCTGGGAAGAGGTAGATGGTCAGCAGGACTGGAAGCTGAAAACTCCTCACCCCCAAAGGGTACCACAGGCCGTGGAGGATAGTAGCAGTAACTGACAACGCTGAGTATTTATTTACCAGTGTCAGGCACTGTTCTGACTTCACATGTATTAACTGATTTAACCCTTACAAGGGGACAGATGATATTATTATTATTATTATTATTATTATTATCATCTCCATTTTATAGAGGAGGAAATCAAGGCTGGGGCCATTAATGTACCATACTTGAGCCCACAGGGTAGTAGCAGGTGGGGCAGGGGGACCTGAAGCCAGGCAATCAACCCCAGAGTCTATGCTCTTACTGTGTGGTCACTTGGAATCCGGACCACTGGTGGATGGTCCCTCCTGCTTCAGGCTCCGGAGCCTGGCCCCACTCTCAGCCCACAGAGTTTTCTGGGATCGCAGTGAACTTCTTTTGGAAGTGCAGACATGGAGGCCCAGAAAAAAGTTCAAGGTTATGGAGCCAGTTGGCTACAACTCTCAGGCCGGGACTCCTTTCTGAATGATGCCGTGGGACGTGTTCATCTTGTGACCGCCAAACTCCTCCACCTATCCCTGGCTCCAGAACACAGGACTTATGCTCTTTAGAGCAGAGAGTCTGGGCTCTGGAAGCAGATTGGAGCCCTGCTCCTGACTTGCTCTGTGCCTTTGGGGCAAGTCACCTCACCTCTCTGAGCCTCAGTTTCGTCCCATGGAAGAGGAATGATTGGGATATCTGCATACGACTGTGTGGTGAGTATAAATTGCCTGGGGAGTCTATAAAGGTGTACTTCCTTATCTTGGGCTTTTCAAACCATTAACTAATCTTTCCTACGAACAAGACACATTGTGTTCACCTTCCCAGGGCTACTTCTGGAAATAGAAGATGGTGGAATTGTAGACACCAGGACCAGCTCTCGGGGAGACATTTGGAGCAAATCATGCCGTGCTGGCATCTGCCTAGTCCTCAGATTCCCAGCTGATGCGAATGCGGCAGAAGAGAGAGGAATCATGGCCTGCCAGCCTCTCAGCCAATTACCCATGTGGGAAGCAGAACAAGCATGGCAGAGTTCAGGTTCAGCTCAGCCACACCCCCTCCGGGTGACCTTGGGTCAGTCTCTGCCCCTCCCAGGGTCTCAGTCTCCCAAATGTAGAGAGAGGCCAGGGCTCTCTTTCAGGGCTTTCACTGCCCCATTTTCTGTGAATTGACTAGGGCACCCCCTCCTTCAGGGGCTTGGGACACTTGTGTCTTCCCCCAGCCCCACCGTCACCACCACACCCCGTGCCCAGCATCTCTGCTCAATGGGCTCCAGGGCCTAGCTTCCGGGCTCCCTCCAGGCTTGCCCATGACCCAGGAGGGCAGCTCCCCCATGGTGGTCTCGGCCCTTGAGTCACACGGCCTGCGAGTTCCGCTCCCCATGGGTGACTTTTTCCAGTTCTGAGTCCCAGGTGCAAATTTCCAATCAGAAACTGGCCCAAGTGAGATCAGGAGGCCAATGAGTTGGGTCCTGTGTCGTGGGCTAGGGGTGGAGCATTTTCTCCAAGAACAGGGTGTGGATGTGGAAGAAATGAAAGCATCTCTAACTCAGAAGCAAAACGAATCCACCTGGTATGTAAATTAGTTACGTGGAAAATTTTATCTGTACTAATTTCTCATGTATACAGAAAACTATCAGAAGCCCTTGGAACTGGGCATAAAATTAAAAAGAAAAAATGCTGCCCTCTACTCCCAGCTGCCAAAATAAAAGTAAAAAGTCTATGCCCTTAACTCATCAGAGAATCTTCTCATTTGTTGTGTACGAACTCTTAGGATGCAAGTAATTCTAACACACTGGTTTTCCACTAGGGGGCGTCATCACGATAATGATAAGAAGTAACCGGACGGGCTGTGAGGCAGAAATATTTCAAAGTATAATAATACAAGCAATACAAAAATTTTAAAAGCAAACACAAGGATTTATCATCTTGGGGGACATTTAGTGCCCAGGCACAGTGACCACACAGCTTAGGAGTCCCTAAAAGCGTCGTGCATACAATAGTTGAAGCTCACAATGATAGCCCTTAAGCATCCAGAATGAGTAAAATTATGCTCCCTGATCCCCATTCAAGATGGATAAATAGGTAACACACAGTGAAAGGCTTCCATTTAATATAAAAAGAAAGTTGGGTGTTTTTTTTTAAGTTTTTTTACAGAAGGAATAGGCCTCCTCTGGAAAATGCATTCTTGTGGAATAATGTAGTTATAAATGATGTATGACTATAAGAGGGTTTACAAGCCAGTCCAACAAAAATACTAAATGGCACAATTTTGAAACTGAACTCCATAACGAGCAGCTAGAGTTCCATCGTTGTAGGAATAAAGTGCCTTAATAGTGACTTCAGTTGGATTGAGGACTTCAGGGACCCTGCCAAGAGCTTAAAAGCAGATAATTTTCAGGAGCCATGCCCAGTCCCGACCCACCACATAATTTTACCCCTCCCCTCAGCTGAGACCCTCACACTTGGTTACAAGGGGGGAAAGGAGACCCTGCGGAATTCTAGTGTGTTCAGACTCGAGACCTGGAGGGAAAAGGTAGGGTTCTTAAGGCAGCAGGTTCCAAAAGTTTAGCACATTAAAATCACTTGAAAGCTCATTCAAAACGTCAGGACATCTGGGGGAGGAATCAGGAATGTGCATTTTAACCACACTCCTTAAGTGATTCTGATGCATGTGGTCCGTGGACCACATGTTGAGAAACACTACTCCTCCCACTTTGCAGATGGGGACACTGAGGCCCAGAAAGGATTAGAGCAATGGCTCGAAGTCACACAGCAAGTCAGAGGCTGAGCTGGCCTCTGGCCTGTCCAGGGCTTCTTTCCGCCAAATTCCTCCTGCCCACGGGCTGCCTCCCGGGGCTGCTAACATTCCAAGGAACCTTGTAACAGGAAAGGAAATGTCAGCCGTGCCTGTTCCGATGTTCAGGCGCCCATCGTGACTCTGGGTTCGGCCAGACACAGCCCTCAGAGCTCGGGCAGCCAAGCTCCGTGAGCCTGGTTTTTCCAGATGGGACTGGGGATGGGATTACAAAACCCAGCATTTACTTTTATTTCCCCAAGAAAATAAATCGGCAGTTTTGCTCCAAGAAAAGTGGTCAGAGGAAGCAGTGTTCCTAGCCAGGAGAAGGCCCTGGACTCTTGCCGGCCCCTCGCAGGCCCCTCCGGGGCCGCCTCGACATCCTGAAGGTGTCTGACATGGAGTCGGGTCCTCAGACAAAGCTCCTTGAGGCTTCGGATCCGAGAACCCACCCTCTCTCGCCTACCGCAGTGGCTAAAGGGCTCGGGAGGTGGAGGGATGCTTTCTTCCTGGGGACAAAAGGAATTTTTTCCAGCCTCTCCTACTGCCCCCACCCCAAAGAAACCCTAAAAATGGAGGGCGATAGGATACGCCATTGCTGCCAGGCTCCCCAGCTACGGCACTGGTTCCCTGGGAGGAAGATCTGCCTCTCTCCTGGGGGTGCGAGGGGACATTTGACAAGAGCTGGATACGGTATCTGGCTGTCATAACTTGGGGGAGGTGCTACTGTCATCTAAAGGGTAGAGGCCAGAGATGCTCCTACACGTTCCGCGTTGCATAGGACAGTCCCCACAACAAAGCCCCCCTGACTCAAAGTGTCAGTAGTGCTGAGGCTGGGAGACTCTGAACGATGGGCTATGGGTCCAGCATGTCAGGAGCTGGGGTGTGAGTCCAAGTCTAAATACTGTGTGAGCTGAGGCAAGGCCCTGCCCTCTCTGGGCCTCAGACTCCCATCTGCCCAAGGAAGAGATGGAGAGGCTTCTCTCTCTCGGGGCGCTTGTGGTTTGGTCATTCATGGCTCCGGAAGCCCTGCCTTCTGCACCTTACGTGTGTCTGTCAGAGTGTTTGGTGGGGGGGAGGGGGAGTGTCTACCCAGCTCTCTGCGCCTCAGGGGTGGACAATCAGCGCTTGTGAGCCCCTCCTCCGCACCGCAATATTTGGAACTCCTGCTCTGCCAGGAACGGAAAAACCATTATCTGCAGATGACATCACTTTGCAAAAATGCAAGCGGGTGGTTGCTGTGCAGGATTCCAGGGAAGGGGCAGGAAGAAAGGGCTCGGAGCGCACCAATGCCGGACAGAGCCGGCGCCAGCACCTGTGTGCATCTCGGGACAGCCCGGGAGAAGTCACTCAACTTCCCTGTGCTACAGCCATGAGGCACTAGACCTGGGGATTGCTAGCTTTCCCCGGGGGAGAGCCCAAGACCCTGTGACTCTTCCAGGCTGAGTCTTGGACGGCCTCTGGGCTGCAGGTGCACAAAGGGAGGCCCTCCAGGCACAGGGAGTGCAGGGCTGGGGGCTGGAGAGAGAGGAAAGTGGCCCCCCTGCCCAACTGAGCCACACGGAGGCCACTGATGCCGTCAAAGTACTCGAAAACAGACTCTCCTCCCAAAGGGCTGTTCCCGCGTCTCACGGACCAACCCGGTTTTTTTCTTAGCCTGGAGTGTGGAAGAGCATCCTGAACCAGTACAGTGCTGGCAAATGGCAGCCCATGGGGCCTGCTTTAATGGACGCTTGAGAGTGACCCACAACCCAGCATCTTTGGGCCTGTGGGCCCTGGGGAGGTGAGGGCACAGTATGACCGCCTCTGGTGAACAGGACTGACTACACCGGAGGAGCCCTAGGGTGACGGTCTGGAGTCCCCGCTGAGAGACGGGCCTCCATTTCTCCTTCTGAACAAGGAGAAGCTTGGTCCAGAGAGTCTGTGAGTCTCTCTCGGCTCTCGGATGTGGCGGCCCCAGGAGCAGATAAGAATAAGCCAAGGTTGGAGCCCTGCATGCAGGCAAAGGTCAACAGGGTTGGATGCCTTCAGTGGGTGACAGTTCCTTTCCCAGCCCCCAGCACCATCAAGAACAGAATCACCATTCAACCTGGCTGAATGGTACAAGAGGAAGGAGGGAGAAGGAGGCAGATCAGCCTAGCCAAGTTCAAGGGAGGGGCTGGCACAGTGCCTGAAGGAGCCCCTTCCCGTGATCCAAGAGCACTGCCCATGGCCAGGAGACAGTAGAGCCCACAGCTAGAATATTCAGGCTGGCATCTCCTAGACCAGTGTTCAAATCTTGGTCTGATGACCTCCAAGGTCATGCCAAACTTGACTCAGTTTCCTCAACTATAAATGGAGTTAGTGGGGTGTCTGGGTGGCTCGTTCAGTTAATCCTCCAACTCTTGATTTCGGCCCAGGTCATGATCTCCTGGTTCACGAGTTCAAGCACCATGTTGTGTTCTATCTACACTGACGACAAAGAGTCTGCTTGGGATTCTGGGCCTCCCTCTCTCTCTGCTTCTCTCTCTCTCCCTCTCTCAAAATAAATAAATAAACATTTAAAAAGTAAAATAGGGGTGCCTGGGTGGCTCAGTTGGTTGTGTCTGACTTAAGTCACAATCTCGTGGTTGTTGAGTTCGAGCCCCGCGTTGGGCTCTGTGCCGACAGCCTGCTTCGGATTCTGTGTCTCCCACTCTCTCTGCTCCTCTCCTGCTTGAACTCCGTCTCTCTCTCTCTCTCTCTCTCTCTCAAAAATAAACATTAGAAAATAATAATAATAAAATTAATTAATTTAAAATAAAATAAAATGGAGTTAGTGACTCTGCTTTCAGGGGTAATTCTGTTTGCCCTGCCTCTCGATCCACCTCACCCTGCCCTGCTCCCCAGGAGACTGACCTCACCCAGGCTGGAGGTCAGAGGGTACCAGGCGGAGAGAGAGGTCAGAGAGTTTCCACACGCCCTCTGCTGGGGCACAGTTCTGTCGGTGGCACTGCCCCTGTCCTGGGGTCACCACTCCTGTCAGGCGGCCCCTATTCCATGCCTCCTGACCTCCTGCCCCTTCAGGCCCCCTGCGGTCACTATCTCTGGGTCATCATAATCCCCTACTGGGTCCTTAACCCCTCTCCACACTTCAGTAAAAAATCCTTTCATTAATCTCCTAAGATGATCTAGAAACGCCCAGCAAGCGCGCAGAAGGACGTTCCACATCACTCCTCATTTGAGAAATGCGAGCCAAAACCAGTCAGAAGGCACCTCACACCCACTAGGGATGGCCATCACCCAACACCCCCCACCCCCAGACATAACAAGGGCTGGGAAGGATGTGGAGAAACTGGAAGGCTTGTGCCCTGGTGGGGGGAATACAAAATGGCGCAGCCGCTATGGAAAACAGTGTGGAAGTTCCTCGAAAAAAAAAAGAAGAACAGAATGGCCATATGATCCAGCAATCCCACTTCCAGGTCCATGTCCAAAAGCCTGCGGGCAGGGCATCAAAGCGACGCTGGTACACCCGTGTTCGCGACAACGTTATTCACAATAGCGAGAAACGGAAGCAGCCCAAGCAGCCCCCACCCAACGGGTGAAGGAATAAGCACCGAGTGGCAGACACGTACAATGGGACGCTCTTCAGTCTTGGGAAGGAAGGAAATCCCGACCCGCGCTACAACGTGGATGCGCCTTGAGGACCCTCTGCCGAGTGAAATTAGCCAGCCCCAAGAAGACAAACCCTGTCCGATTCCACTTGGGCGAGGTACCGAGAGGAGCAGGGTCCCAGAGTCAGAAAGTAGAAGGGTGGTGGCTGGGGGCGGGGGAGGCGGAGGAGGGCTGTGGTCGCTTCCTGGGTACCCAGTGTCGGCTTTGCAAGATAAGGAGTTCCGGAGACCCGTTGCACAACGACGTGAATAGACTTAACCCCATTAAGATGGTGGGGGGAGAAAAAGCCTCATCAGATTACAGAGCTTAAGTCAGTGCCGGTTACCGTACGTTAACAATACCCCCAGAGAGCTCTTTTTAAAAATCCCTTCATTAAACTTTTCACAAAAACCTGTAGTTCCCCAACTCGTCAGCCACCCTAGAATCTTCTGGGACCTTTTAAGAATTCCAAAGCCCAGGGGCGCGTGGGTGGCTCAGTCGATTAAGAGTCTGACTCCAGATTTCAGCTCAGGTCACGATCTCACCGTTGGTGGGTTCGAGCCCTGCTCGGACAGCCGGGAGCCTGCTTGGGATTTTCTCTCCCCTTCGGTCTCTGCCCCTCCCCTGCTCTCTCATAAATAAATAAACTTAAAAAAAATTCCAAAGCCCAGGCCAACACCCCAGATCTATTAAATCACCACCCCCGGGGGCAGGACACAAGCACCAGCATTGTGATGCTCCCAGTGATTCTAAAGTGCTCTCAAGTGTGACACCCTCTGAATCAGTCCTTTGATGGGGCCATGTGTTTCTTGTCAGGACTCCACACAATTAACTACTTGTTAGGTTTATTGCAAGGATTGGAAGCAAGAATGAATGCAATGCATTTAGCACAGCTACCTGGTACAGCTGCCTGATAAAATGCACCAAAAACATCACTGGCTTTATTATTAGTGTACCATTATCATTATTTCCTTGTTGGGTTTTTTTTTTTAAGTTTATTTTGACAGCGCACGCAAGCAGGGGAGGCGCAGAGAGGGGCAGAGAGAATTCCAAGCAGATTCCGTGCCGACCGCATGGGGCCTGACACCGGGATGGAACCCACGGGCCCGAACCATCATGACCTGAGCCGAAATCAAGAATCAGAAGCTCCACCAGCTGAGCGACCCGGAGCCCCATCATCGTCGTTTCTCTGATTGCCGTGGATCTCTGAGAAGCTCCAGAGGAGGTGAGAGGGGGGTCAGGACAAGATCTAAAGACAGGAAAGCAGTCTTGGCAGGTAGGAGAGGTCCAGGCTGAGGCACAGAGAAGCAGGGAATCCAGGGCGGCCCGGAGGTTTGGGGGCAAGACCGAGGACCCCAGGGTCCGGAAGACTGGACTTGCCACGATGCCAGGAGGCACCTGCCTCGAAGGGCTGTTGCTGCCAGGCAGCTGGCACCACTCCGAGGCTCCAGAAAACACCGATGGGCACCCAGGGCCAATTCGAGAGTGGGTGCAGGAAAACGGCATGACCTGCTGCGCGCGTACACACACACACACACACACACACACACATACCATAAGGACTTTTAGCTCATCTGCCACTGTGGGACCCCTTCTAATTTTTTAGGAGTCCTCGACCACTCTTGGCAACCCCAGCAGACTCCAGGTAGCTATTGACCGTCACCTGCATTTACCTCCACATGCCCTGGTGTCCACTCACCTTGCTGGGCTGGACATGGTGGAGGACGGGGGAGCAGGCCTTCAGGCAGCCAGGCCTCCCTCGGTGGCTGCGTGGACACTGGCGGATGTCGGAGGGCCATCGCACTGGGGTGGCCTGAAGAGGGGGCATCTCCCCTGGCCAGGGAAGGACTTTGGCTGAGGAGAGTCTGGCCCAGGCTGGGTTTTCTCCCCAGGCCATCCAGCCATCCTACAAATATTTCCTGGACCCCCGCTGTGTGGCCAGGAGGGCCTGAGATCCAACGGTGGTGGGAGGGAGCAAGAGGTGGCCGGAAGGAGAGGCTCCCAGGGCACAGCGGCCCCAAGCGGACAGACAAGGCTCAGATCCCAGCTCTCATCTGTATCCACCGAAAGTCTTGGGGAGAGTCAATTCACCTCGGCAAGATGTGATTTAGAGTCGCAATTCACCTCTCGGGCCTCCGTTTTGTCTTCTGTGGAAGGGTGACAAGCCCACCCTCACAGGGTTCCATGGCGGAATGAGACAGGATGACATGAGTATCCCTGTTAGGCCTCACTTGAAGTTCCTTCGCCAGGAGAGAGGAACAGGCCTCACCTGCTTCTGACCTGCTTCTCACCTGCAGAGAGGCTGAGACAAAGTCATGGCCAGAGGCCAGCCCCAGGGGACTCTCCAACCCACAAATCCATACCAGGAAGCCCTCCTCCAGAACATGGGTGCCCACCCTGGTGTACTGGGTGGCAGAATGTCCCTTCCCCTTCTCTGGGGTCTTTCTTCTTCCCCATATGTCATCAGGGCATCATGGCCCAGGACTGATCTTCCAGAGAAAGGGCAAGACCTCATGATCCCATTTTGCAAGTGGGGAAGTAGAGGCCTAGGAAGGACAGTGATCTATTCAAGGACACAGGGTCCACAGCAGGATCAGAGCTAGAAGCCAGATCTTTGGACTCCAAATTCCTAGCTCCTCTCCGTGCTCCAGACGGGCTTGTGCCATGGGGATGGATGGGTCAGGATGCCAGGAGGTCCCGGTAGAAGATGCACTTCCTCTTTAAGGGCCTCTCCTATAAAACCTTGGCTCCAACTAGACAAGTAGATTTCCTCTCCAATACCCTCCAAGCAGCCCACTTCTAGATAAGTCCCTCCTCTGCTCAAGCACCTTCCATGGTTCCCTATCACACAGAACATCTCACCCAGCATCCAGGATCCCAATCTACCTCCCCAAGCTCATCTCCCTGTGTTCCCCCACCTTTGCCTTACGTTCTGGTCATCACACGGTAACCACTGTCCCCATCCCCAGGCCACTGCTGAAGCTGGTCCCTCCTCCTAGAACCCCCTTCCCTGTCCCCTTCCTTCAAAGCCATCCAAATGTCACCTTTTCCAGGAAGCCTTCCTGTTCCCCATGTCAGACATGGCCTCTCCCTCCTCCAGGTCACCAAGGGACTCCTTTAGCTTGGTTCTGGGTACCTTGAGTGCCCCCAGGAGATGAGGGGTAGCTTGAGGGCCGAATCCGAGTCCTGTCATCCACCTCCTGTCATCTTGTCATCCTCGCACCAAGAATTAAAAGAAGGGCCAAGTGACCCCTGGTGCCCTGAGCCCACACAGGGGACTATTCCGTACCCATCTGGGATACAATTCCAGGGCGGAGGTAGCTGGAGGCTGGGCCCAGCGCCCAGACACAGGCACTGACCCCTCCTCCAACGGCTGTTTTTGTTTGCCTTCTCCCTGGGCAAAAGCTGCGGGGGCCATTCTAAGCCACAGCTGGTTTTTATTGCATCAAGGCTCAAAAAAGGCTTGAGCATATTTTTAGAGACAAGGGGGAAAAAGAATATTTTCTTCCCTGACCCAAGAGGAGGGCTCGCTCCAATTTTCCATCCGCTCTCCCTTCTGGGTGGAGCTGACCGGGAAGTTTCTCTGCAGGAGGATCCTCAGGACAGCGGTTCATGAGCTCATAGATATGGCAGGGCGAGGGCTGCCCGGCGCGATGCCCGCCTCCCTCCCCCGACACACACCCACAAACACAAATACACCCCCACGCGTGCACACAACGTCGGGCCTGTGATTGGAGAGAGGGGAGCCATGCATGGGACGAGGAGCAAGAGACTTGGAGCCCAAAGTCCCCCTGGAAGGGGGAGACTGGTGTTCGAACCAGGGGTCTCCACTTTTGCACCCCTGAGCTCTGGGGCGTGCAGCATTCCCAATGGGGGGCCTGGATCCATCCATACGACCTAGGCTCTGTCTGGGACCAGAATAAAGAATGTGTTTGATGTCTCTTCAAACGGCCGGTTTTCAGCGGCCTGAAGACACTGTCAGGTTGAATGAAATACCAAATCATTCTGGGCATCACCGAACCCACAGAGCTTTTGTTGAAATGTATTTTTTCGATCGAAAGATGCTAAATGTACCAGAGTTCTGCGGGCAGGCGTGTGTGTATAAATCTGCGTGTGATGCATCTGAATACGGCCTGGGTTGTGTGACATGCATGGTGGAGTATGTGCATATACAGTGTGTTTGTGTGGGTTTGTATGTTTATGTGTATTGCGTGTTTTTGTGGCACGGTGTGTGTTGTGGACGTGTGATGTGTCTGATGCGTGCTCTGAATAAGGTGCAGCGTGCATAATGTGTGTGTTATGTGTGCCTGATACATTTTGTGTGTATCGTGTGTATTTGATGTATGCGGTCTGTGGATGTTGTAATCAGGCCAGAAGCATATCTGGAAGAGGGACTATGTTGGGGAAAGGTTCCCTGCTCCTCCCCTGGCACACGATCCCAAGTGGCACCTTTTCAAGACATTTCCAGGGCAGTTTGTTGGGGGGAAGTCACAGAAGGTAGAGAAGGCAGTTGAAGGGAAAGAGGCCATGAGACCCCGCCCTTAGTGTCAAAACGAGACTTTGCCTCTGGTGACACCCCGTCCTAAGCTCCCCAGCCCAAAGGGCCACAGGCAACAAATCCGAAGTTCAGAGAAGCATGTGGCCCAGTGTTCCGCGGGGAGCAGGAGCCAAAGCCCAGCCCCCCTGCCCCTTCCAACAACAACACACGCCTTCAGCGCCAAAGAGTCAGCAAGCAAAGACACAGCAATCCCAGCAAAGGTGCCCCGAGCCGGTGCCCAGGCACCTGGGCTCTCTACAAACATGGCCTCACTTGTCTCTCGTACCCACCCGGCAAGGGAGCATCATTGCCCCATTTTATCAGAGGAGAAAACAGGCTCATAGGGGAGACAGAGGTGAAGGCAGGCCCCCGGCAGCCACAAGGAGAGGAGAAGCCTCTGGAGCCGTGTAGGGTTTAGCTCCAGGAGGGGCACTGGCTCCCCCCTTTCCTGTCTTCGGAGACACAGGCCCCGCCCAAATGGGAGCCGGCAGAGGGGGCAGTGGCTGGAGCTGGACACAGCAGGGGTGTGGGCCTCCTCCCCACCCACCTCTCCATTCATCCTGTCTGTCCAGGAGACTCAGCCAGGCCAGGTTGCTAGAGGCTCATCCCTATTTCTTGAACCTGAGGCAGCCCAGCTGGGGTCAAGGGGAGCTTCCCGGGAGATGGGAGTTTTGGACAGCAAGTCCCGGATTTATGGCCTTTTCTAGCCCGGGGCCCTTGGACAAGTCCTCCTGCCTCCCTGAGCCCTGGTTTCCCCGTGTGTAGAATGGGAATAGCAAGAGCTGCCTCCTGGGATGGTCGGGGGACCACGTGCAGGTGTATGAGGTACTCGGTGCAGGCCAGGCACAGGGGGAGGCGCTTGATCGACGCCTGTCCCGTTCCCGTCCGTCCTCGGCTGCCCTGGTCAGCATGAGTTCCAGGCGGGGTTTGACTGGCTCAAAGGCCCCTCCCCTGCTGGCCCCAGCAGAAGCTGCAGGGGAGAAAGAAACAGCCGTTCTTGGAAAGCCACCATCAAGCCCTCCTCGGAATAGGCAGGCCATTCATCAAGACGCCAGCCAGCAGCCACACCAACTGCCGAGCCCGGGGCGGCCCTCCGTGACCTCTCGGCTGCCTCACGCTGAGCTCCCGGGCCCTGTTCACCGCTCCACGTCTACCCCCACACCAGTCACTGGGGGCGAGTTAAAGGCCATCAGGCATTTCCCTCCCTGAGGTCATGTCACTTGACCCCCACCTGCTCAAAGCCTCTCCTGCCTCCCCGCATGAGTAAAGTCCTTAGTCACTTCTGAACATTCCAGGCCCCCTTTGGTCTGGCCAGCATCCCCTCTGTTCTCTCCTGTGCCTTTTCACCTTGAACCCCTCCCACCAGCCAGTCCCTCGTGACCACCTGCTTTTACTACCTATGGGAAGAGCTTAGTTTGGGGCCCTGCATGGGGGAAACTGCCCAGCAAGATGTGATTTAGAGTCGCAGACACCAGGCTTATGTCCTCACAGGGTCCTTTGCCTGGAACGCCTTTGCCCTCCTCTGGCAATCTCTCATGCACACTCAAAGACCCACCTCTGGGGCACCTGGGTGGCCCAGTAGGTTAAGCATCCGACTTCCGCTCAGGTCATGATCTCACGGTTCATGGGTTCAAGCCCCGCATCGAGCTCTCTGTTGGCACAGGGCCTGCTTTGGATCCTCTGTCCCCCTTCTCTCTGCCCTTCTCCTGCTCATGCTCTCTCTCTCTCAAAAATAAACATTCAAAAAAAATAAATAAAACGCTCCTTAGTCTTCACCTCCTACAGGAAGGCTTCCTTGATGTCCACCTCTCCAGACCAGCGTAGGTGCCTTCTTCCCAGGTAGAACTGGGTAGTGTCCCCATATCCTCCCGTTAGTGCTATGCTATGTGATGAGATTTAGCTCCAGCCTGGCATGTTCACCCCAAGTTCATGTGGATTTCAGCAGGGCTGATGTCCTCATCAGTCCTCCTTGCTTTCTGCCCTTACGGCTGCCCTCTGCCCTAGCGGCCCACTGGGCTCCAGTCTGGAAACACCCCCACCGCCCACCTTATCCCAAAGGCCTCGCAGTGCAGAGTCAATCCGGAGAGCAGAGCTTGCTCGCGGTGCGGGGCAGGCAGGGAGCTACCCCAGGGCACCAACAAGCCACCATCAGAGGCGGCACAACTCCTGGGGACTTGTCAATCATCCCTGACCCTGGAGGATCTCCTGCCAGCGGGGATGGGGGAGGAGTGAGAACACTGAGAGTGTTCTGGAAACTCCTCCCTCTCCGAGCCCCTCCCCCTTCTCCCATTATGAGGGAGAGCTTTGTCTGGCTAGCTCCTGGGAGACCCCCAGAGGAGCCCCACCTGAGACACATTCACTCTGCGCCATTATGCAAAGCAGCTGCTGTCAGCCATTTGATTTATTTTTAAAATTTATTTATTTTGAGAGAGAGCACAAGTGTGTGGGGGGGGGGTGGGGGGGGAGAGAGAGAGAGAGAGAGAGAGAAAAGAGAGAGAGAGTCCCAAGCAGGCTCCGAGCCATCAGTGCAGAGCTCAACTCGGGGTTTGATCCCACGAACCGTGAGATCGTGACTGGAGCCAAAATCAAGAGTTGGACGCTTGACTGACTGAACCACCCAGGCGCCCCTGTCTGTTATTTTCAAGAGCCATTGTTCTGGGCTGAATCGTGTCCCCACTCCCAAATTCATATACTGAAGTCTTAACCCCCAGGTTCCCAGAATGTGACTGCGTTTGAGATAGGGCCTTTGCAGAGGTACGTTCAAATGAAGTCATTAGGGTGGGTCCTAATCCAGTGGGATTGGTGTCCTTATATGAAGGGGAGATGTAGACAGACATCCACGGAGGATGATGCGGAGACACAAGGAGAAGGTGGCCATCTGCAAGGCAAGGAGAGAGGGCTCAAGAGAAACAACCCGCTAACACCTAAGCTAGGGCTTGCAGCTTCTGGAGCGGTGAGGAAGTCATTTCTGTTGTCTGGGCCAGTGGGTCTGTGGAAGCCAGCACGGCCGTTTCCACGCATCTCTCTCGTGGCCCCACCATCACCGATTTATGGGCCTGCCTCCCCTTTCGGACTGACTTTCCCGAAGGCGCTGGACAGAGCTGACTTCCCGTCCTTCGGAGCCGCAAACCCACCACACCCCGGAGAGGTTCGGAGAGCATTTCCTGTGAACGGCTTCCAGGATGAGCAGAACTTCGGTTCAGGCTCTTTAAATCTTCAAATGCTGGAAAGGAAGGAGGCCTGACCACGCACCACCCCTCCCCCCTGATCGGCCTCTGGTTCCACCCTCAACAACTCCTCGCCCCTGCGTTGTACAGATGAGTAAACTGAGGCCCAGAGAGAGCAAGCGATGTGCCCCAGGTGGTTCATGAAGTCAGAGCCATTAGGAAGGAGAGACCAAAGTCCACAAGTCCCAGCGAGGGCCTGAGAGGGACGGGCCGGGATAGGAAAACTCCGCAGTGTCCCGCCCGCTGGAAGGAGAGAGAGAGGACCTGGGTCTGAGTCCCGACTGCTCCTCTTGCTTGCTGCGTGAGCATGTAACTGACGTGTCTGAGCTGGGCCTCAGTTTCCACATCTGTACAATGAGGCTGATAGACGGGAGACAGCCCGTGTGGTGCTTAACACGGTGTCTGGCTTAAGAAGTGTTCGTGAGGCGGCTGCTGAGAACGGCCTTCTGGAGGGGCTCAGCTGGCCCAGCACCTGGCCTCACAGGAAGTCTGACAAAGAGTTCTCAATAGAATCTCTTCCTGCCTGTCGGTTGGTCAGCATGGGGGTGAGGGTGGCGGGGGGGGGGGGCACTTCTGTGCTTCTGTTCCCCGGCCTCCAAGCACAGCCCCCAGTCCCCAGCACATACACTGTCACTTGCCCTCCACCGGCCTCGCAGGGCACAGGGCTGGATAAGGTTCAATGGCCCATTGTTCTCCCTCCAGGCCCAGAGCAGGCCCGGCCTGCCGGGAACAAGCAGCTGAAAATAGTCCCACTGGAGTGTTGGGGTCCAGCTGCTTATCTCACTCCAGGGGGCGGGAGCTGCCCACTCTTCCTGGCCACTACTCTGGGCCAAGTCCAGCTTGGCCAGCTCCCAGGTCACCCCCAGGGGAGAGTCCAAACTCACACCCGCAAAATATTTAGTGGAAAATTCGAGGCTGGTTAGAATTCCCTGAGGGCCGACCCTTGGTGCAAACTTTCAGCCTCAGCCTGTGGCTGCTTGGGAGGAAAGGCCTGGAAGAACAGGCCGTGATGGGCAAAGCGAAGAGAAACAGGGAAAGGTGGTTCCGGGTGGTGGGAACAACAGAAGCGGAGAGATGAGGAAGAAGGCCGAACAGGAAGAGGAGAGGCTGTGGGAAATCCGGTTGGGAACGAGTCTCTGAGGGAAGCTCGGGCTCCCTTGAACAGGGTCCAGAATGCCAGGCTTTCCTGACCTTCGAGGCCATGCCTCGCTGAGGTAGGGTCTGAGGTCACCCTCACTTCCAGGCTGCCTCCGACCGCTCCTCCCTAAGGTGTAGTCTGCAGCCCTAAGGGAGGAGCTGAGGGCTGAGGACGGAAAACCGCCTTTAGCGCACCCCTCCAGGCCTGAGAAGGGCTGCTCCCCAGAGACACATCAGGTGGACCCCAGAGTCTCTGCCTGTGGGCTGTGATCACCACGGTCAGCCTACAGATACTCAGGCCTTCGACGGTCAGCTGTCAAACTCCTGTGCTGCACTGGACCCTGAGCTGGGTGCCGGGGAGCCAGACAGCCACTCGGTTCCAGCCTTTGAGGGTGTCACAGTCCAGAAGAGAAAAAGACAAGTGGCACCCCCGGGGCTGAGTCACCTGAGCATGCTGCTAGGACAGCTCAGAGAAGCGTCCTCCTCCTGCGTCGGGATATCAGCAAAGTGTCCCTGGACACTCTGAGCTGAGTCTTGACAGTTGAGAAGGAGATGCCAGGTAAGGAGGTGGCAGGAAAGATGTGAGAACAACATGTGCAAAGGTCCCGGGGTTCAAGTGTGTGTGTCTGGGGGGAGGGGGGTGCAGGCAAAAGGCAGAGATGGGTGTGGGGGTAACGAGGCTTCAAAGATCTTTGGGGACCAGATTTCATCCTTCTCTGAACTCTCCATGGGCACAAACACAGTAGTCACCGACAGAAAGGCTGGCGAATGAAACAATCGGAAAAATGGGAATAAACCACACTGAGTAGATTAAATCCTGTTCGGGGAACTCATTTACAGAGTCTTGTCATTTGATCACTGATTATTCTGTAAGGAAGGTCTTGGGGTGCCTGGGTGGCTCAGTCAGTTAATTGTCTGACTTCAGCTCAGGTCGTGATCTCACGGTTTGTGAGTTCGAGCCCCACACAGGGCTCTGTGCTGACAGCTCAGAGCCTGGAGCCTGCTTCGGATTCTGTGTCTCCCTCTCTCTCTCTGTGCCCCTCCCTAGCTTGCACTATGTCTCTCTCTCTCACTCAAAAATAAATAAAACATTATTCTGTAAGGAAGGTCTTTTGTCATTTCTACACTGGGGATTTGATTTATACACTTTGCTTAAATCCAGTGTACCTATATGCACAGACAGCATCCAAAAGCCCCTGCTGGGAGGGTCCAGTCAGGCAGACGCGGGTTCCAGGAAGGCCCAGCATGCACTGGCCGGTGGGTGCTTACAGCCTGGAGTAAAGAGCTTAGTGGGGTGAAATATACCCGAAAGTGAGCTCCCAAGGACTCTGTGATTGCCCGGCTGGTCCCAGGTCTTCTCCCTTCCCAGTACCCACTGCCTCTGTCCTGTGAGTTTGCATCTCCACCCGCTGGAGGTAGACCGTCCCTCCTGTTCTCTCCATGGGCCAGAGCCATGGGACTTGTTTTGGCCAATGGGACAATAGCAGACAAGTTGCAAACAGTGGCTTAAAATACACTTGAATCTGAAAGAAAAACACCAGTTCTACACAAGCTGTCCTAGAAAACAGAGGAGAAGGGAGCACTCCCCAATTCATTTTGGGAAGCCAGTATTACCTTGACCCCCAAACCAGAGACAGCACGGAAAAGGAAAACAGACCAGTCGTTCTCATGGATGCAAAGCACAAATCCTTAACAAAATATTAGCAAACAATTCAGCTACATATTAAAACATTATACACCACTACCAAATGAAGTTTAGCTCAGGGATGCAAAACTGGCTCTGTACTTGGAAATCAGCCAGTGTAATCTCCCATATTCACAGGTAGACAAGAAATGTCAGATGATCATACCAATTGAATCAAAAAAAGTGTTTGTGGGGCGCCTGGGTGGCTCAGTCGGTTAAGCATCTGACTTCAGCTCAGGTCATGTTCTCACAGCTCGTGGGTTTGAGCCCGCATCGGGCTCTATGCTGACAGCTCAGAGCCTGGAGCGTGCTTCGGATTCTATGTCTCCCTCTCTCTCTGACCCTCCCCTGCTCGCGCTCTGTCTCTCTCTGTCTCTGTCTCGAAAATAAATAAACATTAAAAAATTAAAACAAAAACCAAAAAGTTTTTGTGTTTGTTAGATGCAAAGAAATTGTTTTGTTTTAAATGTTTATTTATTTTGAAGAGAGAGACAAAGTGTGAGCAGGGGAGGAGCAGAGAGAGAGGGAAAGAGAATCCCAAGCAGGCTCCAAGCTATCATCAGGGTTGATGTGGGCTCAAGCACATGAACCATGAGATCATGACCTGAGGAGAAATCAAGAGTCAGACACTTAACCAACTGAGCCATCCAAGCACCCCGATGCAAAAAAATTTTTAACAAAACTCAATACCCACTCATGAAAAAAATTTTCAACAGATTAGGGATAAAGAGCAATTCATATATAAATAAGTAAATTTCCTCTGTGAATATATGTAAATATAAATATTTATAAACATGCTACATGAATAAAATAGCTTAGCAAATAGCATTTACAAAATACTGACAGCTCATATCACACTTACTGATGAAAGACCGAAACCCAGTAAGACAAGAAAGGTAAATAAATGACATAGAGATCAGAAAGGAAAAAATAAAACTGTCCCTATTTGCAGATGACGTGATTGTTTATGCAGAAAAGCCCAAGGCATCTACCAAAGACCTCCCAGAACTATTGAATTCAGCAAGGTCACAGGCTACAAGGTCAACATACAAAAATCCACTGTATTCCAATGTGCTGCTACTTTAAAAAAATTTTTTTAAGCTTATTTTGAGGAGAGAGAGAGAGAAAATGCACGCATGAGCGTGAGCAGGGGAAGAGCAGAGAGAGAGGAGAGAAAGAATCCCAAGCGGGCTCCTCGTGCTGTCAGCAAAAAGCCCAATGTGGGGCTCAAACACACGACCCGTGAGATCGTTACCTGAGTAGAAATCAAGAGTCGGACGCTCAGTTGACTGAGCCACCCAGGCACCCGGAAACTGCAACTTACAAGATCATTTACAATCACTAAAAAAAAGAATAAAATACTTAGGTTTAAATCTCACCAGATGGGACTCGTGTGCTGAAAACTACTGTGTGCTGACGAATGAAATCAAAGCAGATCTAAATAAATGGAGAGACATAGGAGGCTCAGGAATTGCAATATTCAACATAGTAAAGATGCCAGTTCTCCACAAACTGAAATGCAGGTTTAACACAGTTACTATCAAGATCCCAGGAAGACTTCTGGTAGATGTGGCAAGATTATCATAAAATGTGTATAGAAACACAAAGGAACTAGAATCGGCAAAGTAGTTTTGGAAAGAAAAAAACAAACAAACGGGGGAGATCACTCTACATATTTCAAGACTTATTATATAGCTACAGTAATCAGGACTGTATGCCATTGGTGGAGGGACAGAAACATAGATCAGCGGAACTGAACAGAGAATTGAAAAATAGACCCGTACAAAGGCTAGCCTACTGATTTCTGACAAAAGTGCAAAACCAATTCCATGATAACATGTTACACCCACTCGGATGCCTAAAATAAAAAAAAAAATTTTTTAAAGTCACTGTAACAAGCATTCCGAAAAATTGTGAAGAGGTCGGAGCGCTCACGAACTGCTGGTGGGAAGGTAAAATGGTGCGGCTTGAAACACGGGTCCTCAAAACGTGAAGCGTAGAGTTGGTGACTCAGCAATTAGTTTACGACTCTGCCCAGGTCTACACCCAAGAGGACGGAGAACATACGTCCGCACAAAAACTTGCACACGAATGTTCACAGCAACACTATTCATAATGGCCAAAGAGCAGAAACAACTCATGTGCCCATCAACTGACGAACGGATAAATAAATAAAATGTGATCTGTTACACGGTACGTGGGATCAACACAACGGAATATGACCAAGCAGTAGAAAGAAAGGAAGAGCTGATCCATGCTACAACGTGATGAGCCTCGAAAACGTTATGCAAAGTGAAAGAAGCCAGACAGAAAAGACCACATATCATATGATTTCATTTACATGCAATGTCCAGAAGAGGCAAATTGTAGAGGCAGAACATAGATTAGTGGTTGCTCAAAGCCAGGAAGGTGGGGCTATAGAGATGGGAGTGACGGCTAATAGGCATAGAGATTTTCTAGGGGGTGACGAAAATGTTCTAAAATTGATTGTGGTGATGGTTGTACAACTCTGTGAAAATACCAAAAACCATTGAGTTATACACTTTTAATAGGTAGATTATAGGATTTGTGGTTACATCTCAATAAAGCTTTTAAAAAGCTTTTTTTTTTTAATTTTTAAAAACAATTCAATAGAAGGATAGTCTTTTCAACAAATGGTGCTAAAGCAAATGGACATCCTTATGCTAAAACACCACAAAACAAAACACCAAGCACTTCAATCTAACCTCACGTCTTCTGCAGGAATTAACGGGGACTATAAAGTACAAAACTATAAAACATGTAGAAGAAAATGTAGGAGAAAATCTTCAGCCCCAGGGATCAATCGGTGAAAAGTTCTGAGACATAACACCCAAAGCAGGATCTAAAATAAAAAAAAAAGTGATAACTTGATCAACATTAAAAAGCTATTGCTTAGCAAAAGGTGCATTAGCAGCATGAAAAGGCAAGCTGCAGACTGAGAGAAATTATTTGCAGATCACACACACGACGAAGGATTCATCCACAGAATATGTAAAGCACTCTCTAACTCAAAACAGTAAAAAAGCAAACACTAACTAGGAAATGAGCAAAAGGCGTGAAGAGACAGTGCACCAAAGAGGAAATACAGAGAATAAATACAGGAGAGGATGCCCGATACCTTCACGTTCACTAGTCATCAGGGAAACATACATGAAAATCTGATGAGATGGCACCGTATACCTATTGGAACAGCTACAATAAAAAAACACTGAGGCAACATTTAAATGCTGGCAAAGAGTCTGAGACACTGGATCTCTCACGGTACAGCTACTCGGGAAGACTGTGTGGCAATTTCTTACAAACCTATACTTACTGCGTGACCCAGCAATTGCACTTCTGGACATTTACCCCAGAGAAATGAAAACTTGTGTCCAAAACCCTCGACATGACTGCTGGTAGCAGCTTTATATGGAAACTGGAAAGAACCAAAATGTCCACCAATAAGTGAATGGGTAAACCGGCTGTGGTACATCCACACCACAGAACACCACTCAGCAATAAACAGGATCGAACTATTGGCACACACAGCCACTTGGATGGATCTCAAGGCCATTATGATGAGTGAAGAAAGACCATCTCAAAAGGTCACATAGTGCAAGATTCCATTTATATGACATTCTCAAAACGACAAAATTATAGAGATGGCGAGCAGATTAGTGGTTGCTAAGGGTTAGGGATGGAAGGTGGGGGATGGGTGTGACTATAAAAGAGTATCCAGGGATATCTTTGTGGGGACATAGTTCTGTGTTGCCACTTCCACAGTGGTTCCATAATCTACACATGTGACAAAATAACATAGAACTATACACACACACACGTTGTACCGATGTCAGATTCTGGTTTCCAGATTGTACCATAACTATGTAAGAGGTAGCTACTGGGGGAAACTGGGTGAAGGGTACATGGGACATTTCTCAGCAGTTTCCTGGGGATATATAATTATTTCAAAGTTAAACATTGAAAAGAAAACCCAAGGCGCCTGGGTGGCTCAGTCGGTTGAGCATCCGATTTCGGCTCAGGTCATGATCTCACGTTCGTGGGTTCAAGCCCCGCGTCTGGCTCTGTGCTGACAGCTCAGAACCTGGAGCCTGCTTTGGATTCTGTCTCTGTCTCTGTCTCTCTCTCTCTCTCAAAAATAAATACACATTAAAAAAAGAAAAGAAAACCCAAACCACTTTCATTTCAGTGAGCCCCTGGGTAGATGCTGAGCCTTCTGCACAGAGCAGATCTGAGCCCAGGAAGGGAGGGTGGCGCCTTCGAGGGCCTGAACACAGGCTGGAACGGCTGCATGCATACAGCTCACAGCCTGCTTTCATTCTTCACAAGAACCCCATTAGTGGGAACTATTAGTATCCCCTCTTTATAGATGAGGACACAGTGGCTCAGAAAGGTTAAGTGACTTGCCCACAGTCCCACAGTAAGTGAGCATCTGAGCCTGGACTCGGAGAGAAGAGAGAACTGTATCTGTATACCCACTATGTGCTTTACATATACTGATTTCATTAACCTTCACACAATCCCAATCGAGTGCATAGCAGTCCCATCTGACAGATGAAGAAGCTGAAATCTTGTGCCTTACGCAAAGCACAGAATTCTCCGGTTCTGTTTGTTTTCCAAATAGTTTTTACATTTTAATGTTCAAACTAAATCAAACCATGATGATTGTTAATGTGATTTATAAATAAATAAGATTGAAATTAAAACTGCCAGAAATTGTTTTTGACATGATAGGTAATTTCACGAAATATTTAATATTGCAAACAAACCACTTTTCGTGATATGACCTGTTTTACAATAACTTTCTTACATATCCGTTACCCAAATGATGTAATTACGCAATTTTTGGTTCGTCTAACTGAAAGCATTCTTCGAGCCCAGGTCTGTTGGCCTCTGAAGCCCATGTTCCTCATCACCATCCTCTGCTGCCTTGCGATGGGACAGATTCCGGGGATCGGGCCAGTTCTTTGCTGCAAGAGCACCTCAGAGGGAGAGGCCAACACGACCTAAGGTGTCAGAGGCAGATGGCTCCTTGAGGGAACTTGGAACATCCCCCGCCCATTTTTCAGATGGGGAAGGTCTCGGCCCAGTGAAGGAAGGGACTTACCATAAACTGGCCACAGAAGTAGACCCTGGGTTGCTGGTTTTCTTCCCGCAATTCCGGGGACTGTGAGCTTTGCCTTTGCAGACTGAGCTCGGCCCCCGGACGGGGCTGCTCTGGCCTGGGCTTGGGGTGCGTGTGTGAGACAGAGGTGGGGTAGGTGTGGACTTTACCTCAAGGGAACAAACGTGCAAATAGCCGGCACAGGCTTCCTCCACTCAGCCCAGCTAGAGGTCATGGGCGGCCGCGTCCCGAGCGGCATGAACCCGTAGGGACTCCAGGGCAGGTGGCAAATAGACTGCTCCATCCCAGTCAGTCCTTCTAGTTCCCCCTCTAGGGCGGAGGTGGCTAGACTCTGTTTGTAGTCCTGACAACCCTCCCCACACCCCCCACCATACACAGACACACCTGGCCTGGATTCTAGCCCCTCGCATCGCACAAAGCGCCATCTGCCCCTTCAGAAGGTCCTCAGGCAGGAGGAAAGTTGGTTCTCCTCGTTTCCCGGAAGAAACCAACAGGAGAGAGGAGGGGCCTCATACAAGGTCACACACGGGTTTGGGACAGGCCAGCTGCCCGCCTATATGGGTGCTACTCAGGTTGCTCCTCAAACGGCAAGCAGGGCTCTGCTGAGCCCACTGACCCTGGGGCCCAATCCCACCCTTTTGTAGCCCTGCCCTTGTCTTTGAGTCACTGGTGGCCTTGTCTTAAAAACTGCCTGTCGAGCCGATGCGGGGGCAGCTTCCTCCCGCACAGCTGCTTCCTTAGCCTGACCTCACCTCTTGATGCTCAGTGGCAGCCCAGGGCCCCCCTCCATCTGCCTACGTGAGGCACCCCCTCTGCGGCTGGCCCCCTGCTGAGGGTTTACACGTATTCCTTATCTCACTGAGTCCCCCTGAGACCCATTAGGTGGGATTACTATTCCCATTTTATAGATGAGATGACGGAGGCTCGGAGAGGTAAGGCAATTTATCAAAAGCTCTACTGAAGACTGGGATTCAGCTCAGGACCAGACATCCCCACACATTTAAGCTCCTGTCCTTCCTTAGGAAAGCTCCACCCTCAAGACCAGGAGAACCTGTGCTGTCCACGAATTCCCTCTGACCGGCCAGAGGTGAGGCTGCCCGCCATGAGGGACTGGGGTTCCAGTCTCTGCTCAGCCACAACATACCTTTCCACTTTCCCTGAACATTAACTTTCTCATCTGTGAAAGGAAAACAACACTCTGAACTCCTCCAGGCCTGCTGTGAGGACTGATGGAGATAAGGCATAGAATGCCCTTGGTGTGTGCCCCTGTGTGGCCAGCAGCTACTTTTTTTTTTTATTATTTTTTTCGTGTTTATTTATTTTTGAGAGAGAGAGAGACAGAACGTGAGCGGGGGAGGGGCAGAGAGAGAGGGAGACACAGAATCCGAAGCAGCCTCCAGGCTCCGAGCTGTCGGCACAGAGCCCGACTCCGGGTTCGAATTCACGAACAGTGAGATCATGACCTGACCCAAAGTCAGAGGCGTAACCAGCTGAGCCACCCAGGCGCCCCAGTAGCTACTACTTTTTATCTGCAACTGGCATTGCCCTCTCCCCCAACCCTAGCTACCCTCACTCTCATCCGTGCTGAGCAGGCCCGGACCAGCCCTGAAGCTCTTCCTCCCCCCCCCTCCCCCCCCTCCACCGTTTCCTCCAACCCATGGAACGGGCACCCTGGCGGCAGGGGGCCCAGGGCACCCCCTTTCCTCCTGTCGGGCCCTGCCAGGGAGAGGATAGGCAGAGTCAGATGTTTCACAGATGGTGCCGATTATAAGCCAAAGAACAGCTCAGAGAGCACTTGTCTGAGGCCCAGGGTCTGTTGCCTGAGGGCACGAGAGCACTGAGGGAGAGGAGAGGAGCAGAGGGGTGACTTGCGGAGACTTTCTAGAGTAGGATATCAGTGAAGGGGACCTAGGGAGGGGACAGGAGGAACTAGAGGACCAAGGCAGAGACATGGGGGTGGGGAGCGCAGAGGAGTTTAGTGAGGGTGTGGGGAGAAGAGAAAAATGAAGCCGGAGAATCGGGGAGCGAGTAGGGGGCTCCCGGGGCGGACGACCCACGGGGGCTACTACTGACTGACCTGCCCCCATTACCCCACCCAGCCCCAGGATCCTGGCTTCACAGAGAAAGAACTTTAGAACCTCCAGGGGCTCCCAGGCTCTCCTGAGCTGCTCTGGGAGATAATGAGCTCCCTGTCACAGGGGAGATGCAAGCAGAGACCCAAGAAGGGACTCAAGCATGAGTCAGCCGTTTAGACCAGATGGTCTCTTCCCAGCTGGAGAGCCGGGGAGGCCACATCTGCCCCAAGCGAGGCCAAGAGGCCAAGAGGCCAAGAGCTGGAGGGACTGGGCCATAGGCAGGCCAATGCTGAGTGTCGTCCCACCAGCATCCAGTGGAGAGCGACTGCCCTACCATGCCCTCTTCCCTTTCCACCCTTCAAACCCCATCTGCAGGCTGACCCCAAGTGCTCCCAGCCAGGCCGGCTGGGCAGTGGTGTGAGGACAGGCTGTTTCTGACACTCCCTGGAACCGGCTGGCTTTGTCCTCTAGCTAAATGTTCCTGGAAGGACAGAGATCTGGGGCCTGAGGCTAAAGGCTCCCTGTCCGCACCGATCAGGGTAGAGTCCCGGCCTGGACAACTTTAGCATGAGCGTTGCCACCCCCCTGGGACCCTGAATAATGATGTCACTAACAGCAGCTTGCATTGAAGGAACACATCCCCGTGCTTGTGGGCTAAACTTGCTGCAGGCATGACCTCCCTTAGTCACCGAAGCTCTGGGAAAGGTGCCAATACGCACAGTTTAGAGATGAGAAAACTGAGGCGAAGAGACGCTGCGTGATTTTTTCCAAGATTTACATCTAGTAGTAAGCAATGGAGCCAGGGCCTGGGCCTTTCACCTCTATGCAGCACTGCGCCTCCCTCTGCCTCAGTCTTCCCATCTGTAGAATGGGAAGAGACCTGGACATAATGACCTCACAGCCTTCATGTCCCACATTGAGCAGCCTGGGACTGCCAGACAGAAAGCAAGGGGCCTGATCCTTCCTCGCATGTTAAAAAAAAAAAAAAGTGGGGGACAGCCCACTATATCGTGAGGCGACTGAGGCCTCAGTGGAGAGGGCTGTGCCCAAGGTCCCCAGGGAGCCCAGTCAGGGCCCAGGGCAGGGGGATCCAGGCACCTTTCCAGTGGGCTATCCAGCTGCTCAGCAGAGTCAAAGCCGCTCTGGGCCAAGGGACCCAGTGTGAGTAATGGAACCAGGCAATGGGCCTTCCGAAATGAGAATTCCATCTGCCTGACTTTGCTCTCCGGGACTTCGGTTTCCATGGCAACTCGGGGGTGGGAAGGTGGAGGGCTTGGCCCAAGGCTAAACCCCTGGAACCCGAAGAAAGGGGAAGGTGAGGCTCTTCAGGGGCACAGGGTCTCCTCCAAGTGGAGGGCACCAGAGAAGTCGAGCCAGGCTGAGACTCAAGTCCCGGGCTCCGTCGGCTGCCAGCTCTGCCTGCTGGCCATCGTGGGAGGAACAGGAGCAGTACTGTGGTCCCCTCTGGGCCTGTTTTCCCAGCTGTCAGACCCCCAATCTCAGACCCGGATGCCATCTGCGAGGTGCCCTTGCTCTGAGTTAGGGGCACATCTCTGCCCCTCGCCGTCCCATTTTAGCCTCGAGGTGGCTCCGTGGTGGGAAAGCTCTTCACTGATTACGAGGCCAAACAGGGCTCAGGCCAGGTCCAATGCCAGGCCCTGGTGCCTGAAGAAGACCCACACTCCAGTACTGGAAAAGAAGGCTGTACAACGTGTGCTGAGCACCTACTGTATGCCTGGCCCCAGGTTAGGCCTCCAGGGAAAAACAGCGAGGGGAGGCAGGGAGGAGAATGACCACACAGCCCTGTGTCCTCTGTGTCTCCAACTTACGGCGGGCAGATGTGAACCCAGGACCCCGGGCAGGGAACGGATCCAGGGAGATGGGGCCCAGCCCCTCATGCACCAATTCCGTCCGGCTTCATCAAAGCCAGCCCAGCTGGGCCAGTCCCCACTCCAGGCCATGTCCAGGCCCCTGCGCCCCAGACCGTGGCAGGTGGCATGGGGGGGCGGCTTTGGCATCAGCTTGGCCTGGGTTCCAGGCTCCCTTCTACCTCCCCCAGGCAAGCGGTCCAGGGCCTCCGGTGAAGTGCAGCTTTGGACGGGGCCTTTCCTAAATTTGCATCTCCCATTAGGCACAGAGTGGGAAGCCTTCCTCAGGGACACAGAGGGACTCTCTGTAATCCCTGTTCCTCGTCACCTGCCCAGCTCTGTCTTCTGTCCTAAAGGCATGCATGGGCCTGCCCACGCCCGGCCTCATCCACCTCCACCAACAAGCCCTGTGCCACCTGAAAGTCCCACTAGGATCTCAGGGTAAGGGGCGGGGAGCAGAAAAATGAAGGGCTTTCGCCAGTTGGTGGCCAGGCTAGGACTCCACTCTGTGGCGAGTAGAGGACAGCAATCCAGAGCACAGGTTTTATAGCCAGCTGGGCCCACGCAGAACCGTCTGCCACTTGCCAGCTGTGTGACCTTGGACAAGTCACCCCACCTGCCTGTGCTTCAGTCTCCTCATCTGTGAAATGGGCATAACCCTCACCTCCCAGGCTTGTGGAGAAGATGAGATGGTAAACAGGACAAGCACGGCCGAGTGTCCGGCCCAGGGAGGCACCCTGTCAGGGAGGGGCAATCACCGGTGTATCGTGTATATGGCTCTGGGATGGGAGGTGGGTGATGGCGAGACAGAAGCCGTTCTGACCCTCCCAGCCCCAGTGACCCTGGGAAAGCCCAAACCCGGGAACACCCAGAAAGGGTCAAGAACGAGAAATAACACAGGCCTTTTATTTGCTCCAGAACTTGGCTGCTGTGTGGTCTGAGGGTGCCACGCCTTCCCAGAGCCCCTGAGGGACACCTCACGCAGCAGGTGCTGGATTTCTGTGCGAGGTCACACGGCAGCACCCACCCCTCCAGGCCTCATCAGTCCGGAAGACCCAGCTGCCACCACTGGTGCCCGAAACTGGAAAGTGGGGTCCACCCTCTCTGCAAGGTGGCTTTTCACAAGGCATTGGTTAAAATATTGCACTTGTAAATTAGGAACACTGATGAGGCAAAAATTTCCTATTACAGGACAACGTGCCAAGCATCCGACTACTGTTTAAATAAATAAAACTCAAGGTGAGGGTCTGAGCTGCAGCCCCAGTGGCCCCTAAGGAGAGCGCTGGAGCCCACAACCAGGCCCCCTGCCCCATCAGCCAGTTCTTTAAGGAACTTGGTCAATGCTGAGTCTTTGCAGCACAGAGCAGCAGCTCCGGATCTGGCTCAGCCAGGGCCCCTGACCTGCCAGGGCCCTTGGGCCCCCTCGTACCGGGGCAGTGAGGACCCAACGGGGCCGGTCCTCCTTCTCCTCCAGTGGCCTGGGCCTCTCTCGGTCCAGGCCCCTCGTCTGAATGTCCGTCTGTCCGTCCGGAGACACAGCCTCCGGGGGCTTGCTTGCCCCCTCCGTCGCAGGGGGAGAGAGGCAGGTGGGAAGGGGGCCCAGCCCGCCTGATGTGAACACCGAGCTCTACTCTGGCAGCCCCTAAAGTGGGGGACTCATCTTCTTCTGGTTAATGAGGTCCAGGTAGAGGTCGGAGCGGAGGAAGCGCGGATACGAGTCCTTTTCCATGAGCCCGAAGATCCGCTTCTGCGCCAGATCGAAGCAGCCCCGGGTCACGCTCTGGAGGTTGTCCTTGGTGTGCTCCCGTGTGTAGGAGTCCAGGTTTACCTGCGGAGGCAGAGGGCAGTGCGCTCAGCTCTACCTGCAGGGGGGCGATCCTGGGGGTGGAGGGCCAGGAACGTGACCTACCCAGCCTCTCACCTCCGAGCCCCTCTGCTCCATGTCTTAAGGCTCAGAGTGGAGGCCCTCAGGTCAGCGATTCAAGTCGTGGCTGGGTCGCTCATTGTAGGGCTGGTAGTGTATAAGGCCTGTGGACACCCCCTCTAAGGTCCCACTGCCTGGTTCGAACCCCGGCAGTGGCACACCTAGGTGTGTGACCCTGAGCGAGTCATCTAAGTGCTCTGAGTCCCGTTGACTCGTCTGCAGGCTAGGAAGAACAGTCTGTCCCTCAAAGAGCATTGAAGACTAAGCAAGGTCATCCATGCTGAATAGATACGGATTAAATTGATAGATCGTCCACTGTGACTCTGCACGCAGCGTCTAGCACTCAGTCAGCACTCCATAGGTGTGGGTTACTCTGACTAGGTTCTCTGAGACTGTCTCCTCATTTTTAAAATGAAGAGAATATTAAACCCATTTTACAGGTTGTCATCAGGTTAAATAAAAGAGCACACACATAAAGAGCTTAGCAGGTGCCTGCCACACCGGTGCCTGGGCAGTGACCATTTCTGTTCTTCCCAGGGCCCCTGTCTGCTTCCTCTGCTCCCTGGACACATGGTCCCCGAGGGTCACTCTGGCCTCTTCTCCTTCCTGAGCTCCTTGAGGCTGCCAGGTACCTACGATCACTGAGAGGCCACTGGGGATGGGGATGGGGATGGGGGGCCTGAGGGCCCGGCCTGAGGCCTTACCTCCTTGCACGCCTGGATCGCAATGTACTCAGCAAAGATCTTCTTGGCCTTGGCTGTCATCTTGGACTGTGACTTGACCTTCTTGAAGTCCTCACATGCCAGCCAGAATTCCAGGTTCTCCTCACTAAACTCGGTGCGAAGGAAGGCCTGGAACACTGCTAACCCATCTGTGAGGAGAAGCCCAGGCCGTTTGTGAGAGGCAGAACCAGCTACTTCCGCCCTCTGGCCGCCTAGCTTCCCCTCCAGGGGCCTTTAGGGTGCAGAGCTTAGTAAGATAACTGCTTCCAATAGCCAGGGGCCCAGGGCCATGGACCCACCCCTGCCACTCGGCCTCTCTGGGAGCCTTGGCCAGGTATCTCCCCTGTCTAGTGCCTCAGCTCCCTCATCTGTAGAGTGGGGGTCACGAGTCTATTTCCTGGAGCCCTGCGAGGATCAGAGGGGATCCTGCCCACGAGACGCGGGGCACATTTGGCCCAGAGTAAGCCCTGGGTACGTGGAAATGTTTATCGTAACTCTGGGACTCCGGGTCTGAGCACACAGGTCCCAGTGGCCTCTGGCAGGCAATGCCAGCTCCCGTGGCCAGGGCAGCGCTGGCAGAAGCCGGCGCCGAGGCCAGCCCAAGGGCCTCTCCCGACAGCAGAGGCCCCTGGGGGGACCCAGCAGAAAGGGAAAGGCGTCCTCTCTGGGACCAGCCTCAGTCTCTGGGTCTGGGAGAGGAGCAAAGGGAAGAGGGAGGGAGGTAACACGGGGAGGGGAGCAGGCCGGCCGGCCCCCACTTACATTTGTGAAGCAGCAGCTTCTCCAAGGACTCACCCCACTTGAGGGCTTCCTCCGAGGTGGGCCTGAGGGGGGAGGGAAGGGGCACAGTGAGGCACCGGGAGGTTTCGGGGAGGTGGGGTGGCTGGGGCTGGGGGCACTCTGTCGGCTGCCCTCGGGCCGGGCAGTGGCCAGCCCAGCTGAGGAGCCCAGAAGGGGGCCCACCCTACTTCCCTGGGCCGGCACCACTCCCAGCTCCCACCTCTGTCCCTGCCTGGCTGTCCTTCCCAGAGCAGCTGCTCCGGGTGAGGGCTGCTACTTGCCAGGTGCCAGGCTCTCTGAGCGAGCCTCCATCCACCCCAGAGCTGGGTCCAGCTCTGTGCATTTAAGGGGGGCCACCAGCCCTGCTTTCCCAGGGACCAGCGAGTGCCTGAGGGGTCACGGGGGGCGGGGGCGGGGGAGACCTACTTGAATGACTTCACCATTTTGTCCGCCTTGCCCCCAGGTTGGGCCCCAGGGGACTCGTTCCTCCTCCGGAAGATGCCCAGCTTGTTCTTCATGTCCTTGGCTCTGGGGGCAGAAGCAGAGAAGGGGGTCGGTCAGCCAGGCACACTCAGCCCCGGCAAATGCAGGGCGGGAAGGGCGTGCGCTGGGGTGAGAGGCACCTACTCCTTCATCGTGTGCCGCCTCTGGAGGTTCCCGTTGCGCGTGAGGTACATGCCTCGGAGCATCTCCGCGGGGCCCCCCACCTTGGGGCCCGGGGTGGTCCGCGGGGAGCGCCCCCCAGGCTCCTGCCCCCAGGCCTGCGTCCCCCCCCGGGCGCCGGGCAGCGACGGTTCCGCGGACTGCCGCCAGCCGAGCGCTCGCTCGTTCGCCGCGATCTCGGCCGGAGGACTGGGCTCCCGGGCGCAGGCCGGGCTGGGACTCAGACGGGAGGAGCCAGGAAATGGGAGGGCCCAGGACGGGGAGCGGAAAAAAAAATATCCCTCCCGGCCAACCCTGAGAGGGAGCCCGTGAAAGGGGCATGTGTCTGCAAGGGGCGGCCTCTGGGGCCCGCCCGGCGGAGAGCCAGACCCAGTTATTTGTGACCGGCCTCCCCGTTGCCATGGCAGCGCCAGGGGAAGGAGGAGAAAACAAGTCAGCAAATTGCTGGGAGGGAGGGACGGGAGGCTCTGCCCACCGGGGTGGCTGGACTGGCTATTTTTAGCCAGGAATCATTTTTAGTCTGGCCACTCCCCCAGGAGGCAGCTGGGCAAAGCTGCTGGCAAGAAAGGGGTTAAATGTCCCATGCTCCAGTGTGCCCCCCTTGTCCCTAGACCCCCCCCCCCGCCCCCCATCGGGCACCTCCAGGAGAAGAGCTCCTGGCAGCTGGCCTCAGCCTTAGTCGTGGGCTTTGGATACAAGCGGCCACCAATATGCACGATGCCCCAAAAGTCTTAGTACAAACTTAAGCTCAAATAACTTCAGACGTACAAATCCTATAAACTTTCAAAAATGTCATTTGGGATTTTAATTAATGTAACTTGTTTAACACACATTCAGTTTTGTGAATTTTGAATGATAAACTTTAACATTTTTCATTTTTTGGTCTCTGTCCTTCTAAATATAAAAAAATCCTGACTTGAAACCAAAAGTTAAAATGAAGAATGCATTGGCAAAATCACAATGCTACCTAAGCGTAAAAGGAATTTAAATCATTCAACTTTTGTGGCTCAGTCGGTTAAGCGTCCAACTTGGGCTCAGGTCATGATCTCAGAGTCTGCGGTTCAAGCCCGGCATCGGGCTCTGTGCTGACAGCTCAGAGCCTGAAGCGTGCTTCACATGCTGTGTATGTGTGTGTGTCTCCCTCTCTGACCCTTCCTCTCTTTCTCTCTCAAAAATAAGTAAACAGGGGCCCCTGGGTGGCACAGTCGGTTAAGCGTCCGACTTCAGCCAGGTCACCATCTCGCGGTCCGTGAGTTCGAGCCCCGCGTCAGGCTCTGGGCTGATGGCTCAGAGCCTGGAGCCTGTTTCCAATTCTGTGTCTCCCTCTCTCTCTGCCCCTCCCCCGTTCATGCTCTGTCTCTCTCTGTCCCAAAAATAAATAAACGTTAAAAAAAAAAAAAAACAAATAATGAAAACCACCTAAAAGTCCACCTGCAGAGACCAATGCTAGAAAAATGTCAAGTGCTTGAAAAAAAAATAAGTAAACAGTAAAAAAAAAAATAAGTCAACTTTCAGACGGGTGTTTGTAAGTTTGTAGTATTTACATTTCTGCAGTTATTCCAGCTTAAAGTAGTATTAAGGCCCACGGGACACTCTGTGTAAGTCGTTAAGGGAGGTGGTACCCTGTGGAGGTTAAGTGTGAGATTCTGGAGCCACACAGCCTCAGGTTCAAATCCCGGCTCCAGAGGTTACCAACCGTGTGCTCTTTGTCAAGTTACCTGACCTCTCAGAATGTCGAATTTTCTCATCCATCAAAAAGGGATGATTGTAGTACCTACCAGCTGCTTAGGGTTGTAACTGCACGTAGAGTTTTAAGCACATTGCCTAGGGCAAAAATGATCAGACAAGAGCTGAGGCCCACAGTGTCCTGAGGGTCTGGGGCAGCTGCCCAGGGCTGGGGACCCTGCTCTGGCAGGTCTCAGCCGTGAGCTAAGGCCAAGGAGTCCAGGGATTGGCAGCCGTCTGGGTGAGGACTGGGGCCCTCGGCAAACCCGGGAGACTGGGTGCCAGCACGTGACTTCCTGGGGCATAGTGCTCTGTCTGACAGGATGGCAGGGCTCAGAGAGGCGCCACGTGTCGCCACGTGGGTCCAGAAGGCAGAACAGGGACCCATAAGAGGAATCTAAAAGAACACTTTCCTCCAATCGGAGCCATGAAGACATGGAAGGGGTGGGCTCTGGGGCATGGGCTCTCATCTCTAGGGGCTCGAAGACTACCTCGCAGGGCTGCCATGAACCTCCTTCGGAGCTTCAATAGAGGAGGTTCTGAAGAAAAAATACCTATGTATTTCTATTTCTATTGTTAGCCCCAGCACGCCAGGTTTCAGATCCCCACTCTACCACTTACTTGCTGCGTGACCTAGGACAAATAACTTAGCTTCTTTCTGCTTCAATTTACTCATTTGTAAGATAGGGTAAGAAAAAAAGGAAACGTAAAATAAAAACAATGGTAAAGAGGGGAGCCTGGGTGGCTCAGTCAGACTTGGGCTCAGGTCATTATCTTGCGGTTCACGAGTTCGAGCCCCGTGTCCAGGCTCTGTGCTAACAGGGTCAGAGCCTGGAGCCTGCTTCACATGCTGTGTTTCCCTCTCTCTCTACCCCTCCTCTGCTTGCACTCTGTCTCTCTCTCTCTCTCTCTCTCTCTCTCTCTCTCAAAAATAAAATAAAACATTAAGAATTTTTTTTTAAATAGTAAAGATTAAATTAGATAATATATGGAATACACACAGAACAGTGCCTGGCACAATAAATATTACTTATTTTTGTTGCTATCTCAGATTCTAAGAGTCCTCGATTATGTGAGCTTCAGGCATTCAAAGGCAGAGAGCGCCCACCCCAAAGCAAGGCTAGTGTTGGTGGACCAAGATGGCTCCAGCACCCCCAGATGGCCACCCCTACTGCCCCCTACTGCATCCCCCCCCCCCCCGGGAGCAACACCCACAGTGGCTTTGGTGATACCTGGACCCAATGGTGGGTGCAAAGGGCTATTTTTTTGTGCATTTTGCCTTCCCGAGAAGGCGTGACTGTTCCTGGCTGCAGAGTGAGAGAAGCCTACAGTTGCACAGGAACCTGGAGAGGGCAAAGGAGCTGAAAAGAAAGAGTTTCTCGGGTCGTGGATACAAGCCAAAGTGGAGGCCAGGGAAAAGGCTGCCAGAGGCATCTGGGAACACTCCTGTCTCCTCCTCCAGGCCCCACTGGTAAATAATGGTGGGTACTACCAGACCCAGAGGGGAGGGGGGCTCCTTCTGGGGGCCTCCATGTGACCCACTGCCTTCTCTCCATCCCTCCCCGTAGTCTCCAGGGCTTTGGACCCAGGTGTACAAGGAGGCCCAAGGAGAAGGCACATACACCCTGTTCATTTATTTGGCACCTCTAACAAACCTCCAAAACGGAAGTGTAAGGCGAGTGTGACCAGAAAGGCTGGGGAGTGTGGGCTTTGCTACCTAGACCAGCAGCGCCACCTCCTGGTAATTCCCAAGATTGCTAGCATTCAAGGGCTTAGGAGGAAAAGGGGGGAATCCCAGTAAACTGTCGGTTCAGTGCTTTCTCAGAGGCAGCAAAGAACTTGTCAAGGGCACTCAGCCACCACTTGACTCAGAGGCTGGGCCGGGGCCAGGACAACCTGGCTGGTTGCCTCTGCTTGGCTCCCTGGGGCTTCCAGGTACTGAATCAGCACACTGCATCACTCGCATGAATACTGAGGGCAGTGCCGGATGCTCAGGACCCTCGTGACCCTACCCTGGGGCCACTGCTAAGTCCTAAGATCCTCTTGTTCACTGGTGTCTGTCTAGGGAAGGACTGGACACAGCCCCTTCTCCCCACCTGGACCCGTGGAGGAGAGGCAAGTTTGAGGATAGAGGAGGAAAAGGGGGTTGGAGAGCCTCCCTGATTGCAAGGTTGAGGATCATGATCTTTGCAACGTACAGGTTTTTGCTCTTTCTCTTCCGAGAGGCTTCATCGTCATCCCCAACTGCGTCAGCCCCACTCATCTGTGGAAGAAAGATAGACACGTTACAGTCTGGGCATCCGAAGGCTGCTGCCTGAGCAGACAGGCTCAGGGATCCAATAGCTCCTTCCAGCCATGCCACCCCTCTCCTGCAAAGCCCCCACCCCTCAGGTGAGGGACAGGGAGACCCATTACTGGGAACGGCCTGTCCATGAAGTGCGGTTGGCTTGGCAGATCCCCCAGCCAAAGGCGTCTCCCCCTGGTGCAACTAGGAACCCAGGCTGCAGGGGAGAAGCCAAAGACACAGCCCGAATGGCAGAGCCAGAGACGTGGCACTTAATCACGGCAGGCAGTAGGGCAGACTGGAGAGCAGGGCTACAGCAGGCGTTCTGCAGTGTGACTCAGCCACTCGCTGTCCCTCTGTGAGCCTCTGCTTCTTAATTTCAAAATCGAGATCATAATGACTAACTCAGGATGCTGAGGTCTGACAGAGACCTGAGATTGGTTGGCAGTGTGTAAAGTGAATTGTTGCACAAGCCTGAGAGAACCTCTTTTGCCTTAAAGTTTTCCATGACTCCCCGGTGCCCCCAGGGTAACATTCAAACTCCGTAACATGATACACAGGGTCTGGGTAGAAAGTTGCATTTTAACATCAGTTACAATTCCTTCAGTTATCTCTCCAGCCTGACCCCTGCTCCGGCAACCTCCTTGACCATGCCCTCCAGGCAAATGGAATGTCTTCACCTGATCTGCCCTGTCACCTCAGGTGTTGCACGTGCTATACCTTCCATGGGAGACGTTTTTGTGACCCTCCCATCTCCCTTTACTCCCAAGACCCAGCCTCAGGAAAGACTTAGACCTTGGGTAGGCCCCTTACATGCCTCCTCACCCTAGACCAAGGGTGTGCCCCCTGCACACCTTTTGGGGTCCCCACCATATTTGAAATGGCTCTTTCTAAATCTGTCCCCTCTGCTTGACTGTGAGTTCTCAAAAGCAAGCCCTCTGTCCATCTGGATCACCTTCACGGGGCCTGGCACACATTTGAAGCGCAATAAATATTTGTCAGGTGAATGAATGAATCAAGAGAAGGAAAGCAGACTGAGAACAATGAGTCTTGAGGCCCTCACTGCCTAAATCACGGCTTGCAACTTTATCCCCCACTGCTCCACTGGGGCCCACACTTCGCACCCCCCACCCTTTCCCTCCCCTTTGCCCGTGCTGTGTCCCCATCCTGGAATGCCCTCTCTCCTCTCCCTCCCGCCCCGCCAATTCTCATCTCCTCCTCCCGGTCTATCATTCCTCTTCTCCCGACCCCTCCAGATTTCCACCATCTCTACCAGGGCTGTCCTCTGTTCCCTTTGCCCTGCTGGTGCTTGTCCATCTTCCTCCAGGGGAAACCCAGGGCCCCAACAGTGCCACCCTAAGGCAGGAGCCCAGGAAATGTTCTGGGATGGGAGAGGCGCTAGAACTCAGAGCGGGCTGGGCATGGACACTATGTCCCAAGACAAGACAGCACGCTACCAGGTGTGGACTTCAGCTCTGACTCCTCAGGAGCCCCACCCTGGGCCTCAGTTCCCTCATTTGTAAAATAAAGACGGGCTAATCCTTAAAGTGCTCTTAATTCAAGTAAGAAAAGTGGCCTTATTCCAGATATGGCCAGCAGGGGGGGGCTACTAGCCTCGGCAGAGTACCCACCCATGGATGGATGGATGGATGGATGGATGGATGGATGGGATTATAGCTTCATTTATGGAACTCATACTGTATGGAACTCATACAAACCCCGGAATGCGCATTATCCAGATACCATCTCGTTAATACTCAAAGTAAGTCCACAAACGGAGGCTCAGAGAAGTTCAGTCACTTGCCCAAAGACACTCAGAGTGTAAATGACGACAGCTGGAATCTGGGCCTGTATGCACTTAAGACCCGTGTTTCTCCACCAGAGGATGCTGCTACTCAAATGTAAGGACAGGGCACATTTTGAATACTCTCAGTAAAAGGCTCAGGGGAAATGCCACATCCTTCCTGAGGTGGCTGCCCAGCCAGGGTTGTAAACACGTGTGTGTACGTGCACACGCAGGCACACACCCACCTCTGGTGTGTGATCCCAGAGCTTGGGTTTACAGGAAGTAAGTATTGATCCTATTTCCACTGACTGTGGAGGAGTTTCTTAGCCTCTCAGCTTTGACTTCTTTAGCCATAGCCTAGGTGTGGTGACAGCCACAGCCCTGGCTGCTGGAAGATTCGCCAGGATAAAGTCTAGGCCCCTGTGGCCCAATCTTGGTGGCCTCTGTAACCAGGGCTGCCAGCGTTCACTGCCCAGTGAGTCTTACTTCTGTCGCCCCGTTGCACACACAGGCTGTAGTCACGCCCGTGCGGCTAACAGTGCCCGAAGCCCCCACCCGTGGGAAAGGGCCACGGGCGCTGGGCTTCCTGCCATTCTAACCTCAGCTTCCGTACTTTATCGAGCCCACACAATGGGCCTGGGGACCACTCCCGCCCTGCTGCACCCCCAGCCTCTGCACTGCTGGGAAATGGGCTCTTCCTTCCACTGCTGGGAGGGGGTCATCTTCGGCAGGGACCAGCCTACACTGATCGGCCTGGTAGCTCAGGCCCTGGGAGTCGGCCCCCAGAGCAGCTAGGGAAACCCAGGCGCTGAGGGGGACCTGCAGGCCAGACAGAGAAGAAACTGAGCCAGAAAGTCAGGGTTCGGATTTCTAGCCCCACAGTGGGCCCCAAGGCTCCCCCTTCAGGAGCTGCAGTAAGGCCTGCCCAGTACCCAGCACACAAGAGGCCTCTCCCTCCCATCTCCCCACTGCCTTGCCCCTCCACAGGGCCCTCCCTGCTGAAGAAGTGGAGGAGAGTCCAGAACCATCAGCCCTCCCTTCACTCCAGGCAGGAATCTCTGGGGCCTGCCCAGCCCCCACTGGGCCTCTCCAGGGACTGGCAGCTCCCTGCCTCTTGGAATAGGAACTATAATTCTTAGTGTAATTATGACTATAATAACAGTTGTGGTTAAGAGTGTCAATTGTTCTAAACTGTCTGGATTTGAATCCTACCTCAGTGACTTATTAGCTAATTGACCTTAGCCAAGTTACAACCCCTCTGTGTGCCTCGGTTTCTTTATCTGTAAAATGGGGGATAATAGCTGGACCTACCTCCTAGGGGTATTGTGGGAATTAATTAAGTTAATACATAATGAAGTGCTGAGCACAGTGCCTGGTGCTCGGTGACGATCAGCTATTGTGGTTATTGCTATTATTTATTGAGCACTCACTATGCACCAGGCACTGAGCTGAAGTGCTTTAACACACTTTATCTCACTCTTCTTTACAACAATTCTAAGAGCTATTTGTTGTCCTTTGCCCCAGTTGACAGCTGAGGAACCTGAGGCCCAGGACTGCTCAGCAGCTTGCCCGGGGTCCACAAGCTGGCAAGTAGCAGAATTTCAGGTCTGGCTCCAGACCCCACCCATGATTGAGGGCTCTCATGAGCAGGACGTCGTCTGGTTTCTCTTACTGGTCCTGACCCAACTTCTGGGGCCACCTGGCCAGGCCTGGCTGCTCTCTCTGTGACCTGGCCCTGCCTGGCAGACCCCATAGAACCTTGTGGAAACACTGGATCTAAATGCTACACGTATTTGTTTAGACATAGAAAATAACTTCTTTAAGCTTTTTTAAAATAGGAGACTAGAAGGTGTAATCACATCTTGGATCTGGAAGGCATGTTAGGGGCCCTCTTGTCTGACCTCTGGCCTAGGCGAGAAGCTTGGCGTGACAAGGTTAGCACCCTCCGCTGACAGCCTCTGCCCAAGCCAGTCCCTGTAGGAGGAGCGGGGGAAGGAAGCATGGCCAGGGAGGGCCTGCAGCCTCTGTCTCCCAGCTGTCAAAGAATGACCTATGACCCTGGGCCAAGCCAGGCCAGGCTGAGGCAGAATTCACTGGAAGCATTCTGGGCGCCGACACAGATACACCCAGGGCTTCCCTGCCTCCCAGGAAAAGGGCAGGCGTGGGCCTGTGGGTCTGCCTGCAGGGTCACCAGGGAGCAGCCAGCAAGGCAGAAGTGGGCAGCAGAGGGCACTGTGAGGCAACTCAACTCAGCACAGGGAGCCAGGCTGGGGGCGGAGGAGGGGGAGGCCCAAGGGATGACATTGGTGGGGAGGTCTCCTCTCGGAACCTTAGGCAGCCCATTTGTAAAATGGCCCTGGCGAATGGACCATCTCTCAGATCTATGTGGTTCGGATATTCCTACTCACAGCAGAAATCAGTGCACAAGGGTGACAGGTAGGGGGAGGAGTAACACAGGGACTGTCTCTCCTGTGACAGGCCACATGTGCTCCAGGCAGCCTCAGCTTAGCCACACGGCAGCACAATGACCAGCTGAGGGCCACACCAGCTCTGTCTGGGCCTCCTGGGTTTCACTTCATGACAGGATCACCGCCATGGACACAGCTTTCTACATAGAGCAACTCCTTAAATCTCTGGGACAACTCCATGAACGCTTAGCACTCCCATTTTCCAAGAGAAAATGAAAGCTCAAAGAAAGATATCACTTGGCCGAGGTCTCAGGACCAGGAAGAGGAGACAGAGCTGAGATTTGAACCTGGGGCTGTTTGACTCCACAGCCTGAAGACTTCCCTCCTTCTTCAGCTCCTGCCTGGAGCAGCCTGGAAACAGTGGCCTGTAGGCATCAGCTGACCCTCCCAAAAAAGCCAGGCCCCAGCCAGGAGGACGGAAGTCATGGCGAAACCCACTGCCTTCTCCCCGCCGCCAGCCCCCACGCCCTGTCCCTCACCAGTCTAAGGTGTGCAGGGTCCGGGGTACAGCCAGGGAGGACTGGACAGGGTGAGGCCACTGTCCAGCTCCAGCACTATGTGCTCCGTGGCCTGGGACAGAACAGCTCTCTCTCAGCCTCAGCCTCCCCGCTGGAGGACAAGTCAGGGGGTCCCACCTTACAGCAATGTTATAAAGGCCAGAAAAGGGAGCTGGAGGCACTTTGTGAATGTTGCCATAACATCACCACTCTCGCTCCTGCTCTCTTGTCCTCATCATCAGCAATGATTCCCATTTATGAGACATCCAGCAAGCGCTAAGTAGCAGGCACTGCCCTAAACACTTTACCCAAGTCAGGCTATTTAATCTTGCCAACAACCCTACAAAGGAGGTATTATTACCATACCCATTTCGCTGATGAAGAAACTGAGGTTCAGAGAAGGGCAGGGATTTGCCCAAGGCCAACTGCCAGTGAGGGATAGAGTGAGACCAGGGGCTTGCCCGGCTTAGACCTCAAGGGCAGTGTTCTTCCTGAGGCCGACTGGCTGGAGTAAGCAGGATGTACACGAAGACGGACCCGAAGCTGGGTAAGTGGAAGCCACAAAACGGCAGCCACCATAGGGCAGTCTCTGAGGCCCCCGCCAGCTCAGTCACTCAAGCCCAAGAAAGGAAACAAGAGGCCAAAAGTGGGTGGGGAAGAAAGGATGCTAGTGAAAACCTTGGGCTCCCAAAGGAGGATGCTGAAACAGGACAGAGCTGGTCTGGGATGCTGGACACCCCACACAGAAGTCATCTACCCCCAAATAGGAGCTGAGTTCAGCTGGTTTGGGGAACTAGAAGTGTATGCATGAATGTGTATGAATTTGTCTGTATATAAATATTTGTATTTACATACAGAACAGAACTTGGAAGGGTCTTGGAGAGAGGGTGTGGAGTCAGGATCAGGGGGCCCGGCAGGCAGTGAGGCCTGGGACCTCGGCGCCCTCAAGATGGCAGTGGCCAGGCCTGGTCTGAGTGAGCCTGAGGCCTCACCTGGGTAGGGCACAGTTCTGAACCCTCTCTTATAGTAGCTGCATCAAGAAATGGCCTAAGATGGTGATACTCAAACTATGGGGAACATCACAGTCTCTGGGGGAGCTTGTTTCAAATGCAGGGCCTGGGCACCACCTGCTGGAAATTCTGATTCCAGAAGTCTAGGGTTGGAGACTTCAAAATCTATGTATTATTAACCTCTTCCTGGTGATTACAGGGCACATCAAAGTGAGCATCACATATGTTTGCTGATGAGGAAACAGATCCAGCCCCAGTCCCTTTGGGATTTAGTTCTAATTCCTGGGCCCAAAGTTTAAGGCCCTCTTCTGGGGGTTCCAGCCTGCCTTTCCAGTCCAACTGCCTTGCAGAAGGTGTCCTCCTAAGTGCCAAGTTGGCCTTATTGCTAGTGGCTGAGGGTAAGAAGGCCTCTGGGGCCATGTCCCAGCTCGGTGGGGAAATGTGCTGGAATCCATTAGTCATGTCTGCCATGGGTGTGGAGGCAGGAATGGCAGTCCGAGTGCCATGTATCTGCCACCCCTGCACTTTAGGAATCCTCTGCTCTAGCCAAACTGGCTTCTATAGACAGTTTGTCCAGGCCACGTCCACTTACAGAGAATGCCCGTCTCATCTTCTCTTTATTCTACGGCTGCTCAACCATCAAGGCCGAGCCGAGGGGCATCTTTCTCTGGAAGCTTTCCGTGATGCCCCTAGACCCTGAGGTCTTTCCTCCTTGAACTCCCACGCCGCTGGGGGTCAGCTGCCCTCCGTGGTCCCTAGCCACCCCCACCCACCCAGCTCACAACATTGTCATAACAACACCTTGCACTGTGCTGGCTGCTAGCACCTCACCAGCATCTACGAGCTCCTGTGCTAATGTCACCATCAGGCACCAGGTTCTTCCGTTCCATCCTCAACCATCCTGGGACATGAGTGCAATTAGTCTCTGCTCTTCACAGAACGACACTAAGGCTCAGAGGAGCCAAATGACTCACCCAAGGCCACAAAGTAAATAAGAGACAGAGCCCAGGCTCAAGCTGGCTGGTGGGCTTCAAGGCCATGGTGCAATCTTTTCACTGCTGGGCCATCTTCCTGACCCACACAGATAACTCATTCCTCACAAGTTGAGATCAGCCTCGCAGATAACTCGGGCCCTGCAGTGGCACAGAGCACAGGGCCTGGCACACAGCAGGAAATCAATAAACACTTATTCATCTATTTATAAATATTTGCAAGAGGTGAATAGCATGGTGCTTAAGAGCTCCAGCCCCGGAGCCAGACTCTAATTCTGGTTCAGACAGTTATAAACCGTGTGGCCTGGTGCCAAGGGAAATAACCTCTCGGTGCCTCGGTTTCCCCATCTGTGGGGAACACCAATGGTATCTACTTCCTAGGCTGTTGTGAGCATTAGTGAGGTCGCATAAAATCGCTTAGAACAATGCCAGTGCAGGGGGAATATGTGCTGTCGTTGTTGGCTGATGGATTTCCAGTAGGGCGAGGCCTGGACCTAGTCTAAATTATTCTACTACAGGAGACAGCTCTCCAGCTAACGTCTCAGACCTTTTTGATCCAAATGCACAATATCCTGGGCGAGGCCACACCTGCTCTACTTTCGGTGAGGACCCCCAATCCAGAGGAGCTGTAAAAACACAGCATCTGGAGTCACAGAGTCACGGGCTTAAGTCTAGGTGCTGCCTTCTTGATCTCTCCATGCCTCAGCTTTCTTTTCCACCAAATGGGTAGAAGGCTCCCTGGAAGGCTTCGAGGGGCGCAGGGGTGGGACAGCGAATGCTCATACCCTGCAGCTCTGGGATCCACCTCCCTCCTCCCTACCGCCTCATTTATTACCCACTCCCACCCACCCACGGCCTTCTCACCTTCCTGTGTCCTGTGAAAAAGAGGGAAAGGTGGTGCATGGAGCCACCGTTGCGGCCCAGTTCCTTCTTGAGGGTGCGGGGCGAGGGCATGGCCCAGGTGGACGCGGTGCCCTCCCCGTCCGAGCAGTGCAAGGTAGTGTCGGAGGCGAAGCAGGGCCCACGGGCTTCCTGCAGCAGGCTGCCCTCGCTGTGTGTCCGGCGACGCAGGGAGTTCTGCACCCTCAGGGAGAGGCCCCCCTCGGCAGCCTGGCCCGCCTCGATCATGCTGCTGCGCTTGGCCTCATGGTGCTCTCCGTAGTTGTCATCACTTGTGTCCTCCTCTTCTTCCTCCTCGTCCCCCTCGTCCCCCTCCTCAGCCTCTTCTGCATCCTCCTCAAAGCCCAGGCCGCCCCCTTCCGCCCCGGCCTTCTGGCTGTAGGCGCTATCCAGCCGGACCTCGGGGATCACGAAGGCTGGCCTGGAGGCCACAGGCAGATCTCCAGGGGCTGCTGGCGGGTCCCCAGAGCTTGTGGTCTCCTCAGCTGGCAGGGGGACCTGATCTTGACAGGGCTCAAGCTCCTGAGCAGGGGGGTCCCGGATGACAGGGAGGTCTTGGCTGACTTGAGGGTCTTGGCTTGGAGGGGGTTCTTGACTAGTAGGAAGGTCCTGGCAGGGAGGGAGGGCAGGGGGTTCCTGGCATGGTGGGGAATCCTTGCTTGGCCAGGGCTCCTGGCCTGGAGGAGGTTCCTTGCAGGAAGGTGAGTCTTTGCTGGACAGCGGTTCTTGGCCAGGAGAAGGTTCCTGGACAGAAGAGGACTCCTTATTGGGTGGAAAGTCTTGTCCTGAAGGAGGCTCCTGGCCAGAAGAGGGGTCCTTGTTGGGTGGGGGGTCCTCGGCACCCAGCTCCTTCCCTTCCTCCAAGGGCATCTCTCTCTTCTCATCCGCCTCTGGCTCAAACATCTGGGAAACAAGAAGCAAACAAGAAAAGCTCAGAATGAGAGGCTATGAGATGCCAGGCACCGTGCATGAGCCAGCATCACAGAGGCCAAAATAAATCAGGCAAAGGCCTGAACCCCACACCTGACACCCCACAGTCTAAAAGCTAAAGTGCCAAATGGAAACCTGAAAGCCCCTTTGGCTTAGCTGTACACGGGTTCCCACCCTTCTCTCCTTGCTTGAATCTTCTGTCTGCTCTATAAAAAATGTGGTTGGTCATTTAGCGGGAGAAGGAGGAGAGGTAACCATGATTTTCTGGCTCCTATGGTGTGCCAGGGTCACGCCAGATTAAACACTCCTCTTGAATTTTCTTCCCAGCAGCCCCCTAAAGGAAGCATCATGGTGTCCCTGTTAGTAAAGGAGGAGCCAGGCAGTCTCTGCCTTCGTCTCGACCAACTCAAGTCCCAAGTCAGAGCAATCACAAAGTGATAGAAGCTTAGACCTGGCCAAAGGGTATCTTCTACCTGAGCTAAAGTTCTAAAAAATCCTATTCAAACCAGACTCGCTCTGAATATTGAGGTATCTCTCTCTCTCTCTTCTTTTTTAATGTTTATTTATTCTTGCAGGAGAGAGAGACAGAGTGTGAATGGGGGAAGGGGCAGAGAGAGAGGGGGACACAGAATCTGAGGCAGGGTCCGGGCTCTGAGGTGGCAGCACAGAGCCCGACGCGGGGCTCGAACCTACAAGCCACGAGATCGTGACCTTAGTCAAAGTCGGACGCTTAACCGACTGAGCCACCCAGGCGCCCCTTTAAGTGTCTCTTTGAAACCAGTAAACTGGAATGAAATCAGAACTTCAAAATATTGCCCTATTTGGACTAAACAGATGTCCCAGGCACATGGGACCTCGCTGAGGGATCCTCCACCCAGTGATTTTCAAACTGTGTTTGGAGGAACCTCAGGAGTTCTGCACAGCAAAGAAAGCATTTCCTGTCTGACATACAACCCTCAGAACCTTGAAGTTTTTGCTGGATGCCTACAGACTTCATTTGCAAAGGGAAAAATAGGGCCCTTGATGAAGTCCGAAAGGCAGCTTGCTCACAGGAACACTGGGGCTCGGAGAAGGCCAGGCGCGCTAAGGCCACACAGGGGAAGCAGGTCTCGAGGCCGGGCTGGGCCCCTCATCACACTCGAGGATTTGGAATGTTGGAATGAGAACTATCTGGAATCCAGGTTTCACCCATCAAGAGGCCACAGCTGTCTCATGAAGGAGAAAGTGGCCACGCGTTCCTGGCCACACGTGCACGTGTGTGTGCCCACACGCGCATGCGCGCGTGGACACTGGCTGAGAATCTGAGAGGTAAGTACTCCTAGAACATAGGTTAGGAGCTCTCATTGTAGAGACCGTTAATGTCCATTTGACGGATGACAATGCTGAGCGCAAACAGCAGTGACTTTCCCACTATGGCACAAGCTGCCCGGGACCGAAAGGTTATGGCCAAAGCAGAGAAATCTTTTAAGCCCTGGGGAGTGTGTGACAGTGAAGCCCCAGCCAGGCTCGTATCTGGGAGTCCGTGGCTCTAGTGGTAGGGTGCTGCCCACACGTGTCAGGGGTCCCACTGACATCTGGGAGCACCAGGGATGTGAAAGCACAGTGTGGGTAAGAGCCACTGCCTGGGAGCGGGAAAGTGAAAGGTGTCCCCCCACCACGCCACCCTAGTGGAGAGGGAACTGAGCAAGGTAGCATGGAGGACCTCAGAGGACTCTAGGATGATCTGGTCAGGGTTTGGTTCTCAGGCACAGCCAAAGACCCTCTTGGGAAGGATGGTACCCTCCACCCAGGGACCCCTCAGACCCCAAAACGGCAGTGATCCCAAGTCCGCAGCACACAGAGTGGGAGGCTGAGGCCCAGAGAGGGCGAATCACACAGCGGGACTAGGGAAAGCCAGTCACTAAACCCTCCGGGTCTCAAGGTCTCCACCCATTAACTGAGATAACCAACATGCCCAAGTGACAAACCAGGAGAATATACCATAGAGAGTATAAAGTTGTTTTTTTTTTTAAAGTAGGCTCCACGCCCAATGTGGGGCTTGAACTCAAAACCCCAAGGTCAAGAGCTGAATGTTCTACCCACTGAGCCAGCCAGGCTCCCCAAAAGTATAAAAGCCTTCAACGGGATACTGGTGGTGGTATCAGTGGTGACTAAACAGCGGATCTAAAGGGAAACGCTCAAGTCACGAACCTCAAATAGTGGCACATCTTGCCCATGGACCCCTGGAAGCAAACTTGGCCAAATACCCAAAATCAAAGTTGGTGATTGTGATGACAGGCCTCTCAGTCCAGAAATGTCATCTGGAAACTAAGGTCTGTGCTTTAGCTTCATCAGACTGTTCCCAGGGAGAGAGACAGCCCCCCTGCTGACTGACAGCCCAGCCCGGAAAAGTGACCTAGAGACAAGTCCCCAAACACCCGCACCAATCAGCTGCTCCTGCTAGGCTGGGGTTGGAGCAAGGCCTCTGGCTCCTTCTTTCCAGCTCCGTTTCTGATCTCATTCCAGAGCAGCCCAGTCCTCCGCCACTCACCCCACCCGCAGGGAAGCATTCTCCTCCAGAAAAACAAACAGCCAGCCCCCCCATTCACCCACATTCAATCCCCCTCCTCCTGGGCCAGACCCCGCCCCCCGGAAGGACCCACAGAAGGAAGCAGCAACCCGTGCTCCTCAGGGCCTGGCACGGAGTGGCCCTGATGGGGTGGGGGGTGGGGGGGAGCAGGGGGCATTTCCCCTTTCCTGGGGGTGGGGGTGGGGCCAGGCCCATCCCAGTGGTGACAGAGCCCGAGCCCTACCCCTCCTAGCCCTCTGAAAGTGCAGCCACAGACCCAAAACCAGAAATGCAAGTCAGCCAGCCTCTGCCAATCCTGCCCCAAGCGGAGGCCAAACCAAACAAAGCCAGAAGGGGAAGTGCCCCTGTCCCCATCCCCCCACCCTCGCCCCAGGCAGCAGAGAAACCACCCCAGGAGCTCTCAGGGCTCCCAGGGTGCCCAGGGAGCCGCGTTTGCGTGTCAGTGGTGTCACCGTCCAGCTGGGCACCTCTGTCAAGCCTCTTGCCCTCTTGGCCCCGTCTCCTCACCTGGAGCAGGGCCACGACATCACACTGGACTCAGAAGAGTCACACTGGCCCAGAAGAGGCATTTGATAATATGGTGGCTATCGTCAGTCCAGTCTTATTTTACAGATGGGGAAACTGAGGTCTCAGAAGCTAAGGGAATGACCTAAGAAATTGGAGGCTGATTTAGTATTAGCACTCATGTCTCCTGGCTTCGTTGGGCCCTTATACACAAGTATGGTGGACCCAGGAGTTGACACAAGTGAACACTACCTGAGGCCCCTCACCTGGGCCCCCCCCCCCCCCCCCCCACACACACACAGGGCAGATACTCGCAAAGAAGGGCCTGAGCTCTCTGGCTCCTTCCTGTGCTCCAGGACCAGGCTTGTGTGAATGCCCAGATAGGTTTGGTCAGGCCAGTGTTCCTGGGAGAGCTGGGGTTGGGAGTGCCTTGGGGAAGGCAGGTTCTGGAGCAAATATAGGAAATCTCAGAAATTTCGGCAGGGGGGAGGGGTGGCAAGTGAAGGAATTAGGACAGAAAAAGAGATAAAGGTGAGAGCATGTCACAATGGATGCCAGATGCGGGACTGTCCTATGAGGAACAGAGTGACACCTGCAGAGCCCTGCTACGTCAGAACTGCCCTGAGCAGCGTGAGCAGGGTATGGGGGTGGGGGAAGGGCTACGGGGACACGCATGCACACAAACACACAAGCGTTCGTTCATTCTCCAGGCACTGAGTAAGGCCCTGAGAGGACAGACGGGGACAAGTCAGACACAATCCCTGCCCTCAGTTGAGCAGAAAAAACAGAGGCTGGACAACTGGTCCTGGCGCGTCTGGTGAGTACTCTGACGGGGGAGGCAGCAGCAGCTGGCAAAACCCAGTTAGGCAGCTTTGCAACAGGTTGGGGTGATAAGAATCCGGCCACGGTGCTCCAGAGAGATCGGCCTGCTGGCCCAGGGCTTTGGGTCCACAGTGCCCTGTGCAGCTAGCTGTCCCCTTGCTGTGGGGAGTCTGTATCTCTCCCATCCATCACCTCTTTGGCTTGGCTGGACCAGTGTGAATTCTGTCCTTGTCTTGCCTGCTAGAAGCACACAGGAAATAAGCCAGGCCCTCCAAATGAAGCTGCTGTTTAGGATCTAATCAAACCCTGCCCCCAGTCCAATCCAGGACTCAGAACAGGCTGGGAAGGGTGGCAGGTAGGACTCCCAGAGCATCTCCTGGGCCCCAGAGCCCTCCCCCCCCTATACCTGCTACTGGGGTAGAAGGGTGGCAGCGAGCTCCTGGAAGTGACTTGCCCAATGCCACACAGCTACTAAATGTGGAGCCAGGTCTGCTGACCCCAGAGTCAACCTGCAGCTCTCACTCTGAGATGACTCATCACATCCACCACAGATGCCGGGCTCTGTATCTGCCCTCAAAAACCACTTCCTGCACTGGCGCGGGAGGTGGGGGTTGAGAATTGGGGTTTGCCTTTGTCTCCGGGTCACGCTTACACAGCTAGGATTTTACAGATAGAGCGCTGGACATAGAGCCAGAAGACCTGGGCTGGAATCCTCCCTCCATCCTTTGCTAGCTGTGAGACCAGGCTATCGCGTCTGGTTTTCTCAGCCATGAAATGGGCCATGAAGTGAGGACACTTCCTGCCACACGCCCCATCCCCCTCCCAGAGGGCTGAGGGGACCAAGTCTCAGAAAGGACAGGAAAGTGCTCTGTCAACTGGAAAGTCGCCAGAGAAAGGGAGAGGTTATTCGAATTCCTGCCCAGCGCCTCAGACCTCCAGGCTTGACTTTTGAGACGGGGTTGTTCCTTCAAGTTTGGCATGTTCTGGGCTCCTGAGCAGCTCCCTGGCTTCTGGGTCCCTGGCATGGTGCTGGCTTCCAGGAACCTCAGCTGCCTGGCCAACGCTTAGCTCCCCCAGCCCAGCCTCGGTGCAGCTCCTCAGCCTGATTTCTTGACACGGAGAGGCTGGAGCCACCCCCGGCCCTGCCTCTGCCTGCCAGCTCAGGGCCTCCCGGCAGCTGTCCTCCTCCCCTGTCCCCAACCTGGCAGTTTTGGCACCGAACAAGGAGGAGACAGATGACACCGTGCAGCGGAGAGAGCTCTGGAGACTGAGCCCCACCGCACTCACTGGCCGGGTGACCTCAGGTATAGCCTCTCTGAGCCTCAGTTTCCTCAGCTGTAACATGGGATTCATAACAGCTCCCCGGTGCTGCAGGAGGTGTGCTGAGCTGGTGTGCACCCACAGCGTGGCACCGCATGGCCACATGAAGCGCTGGAATGGCAGCCACGACCACCGCAGGACCGCCCGTCATCGACATCTCTCTCCTTGGATTTGCTCCCACCCATCTGACAACCCCATGAGGTCATGAGCCTCTTGGCCTGTCCGTGGGAACCTGTCCCAGGCTCCTGCCCCTCTCAGTCCTGCCTACTCTCTTGTGCACCCATCCGCTCCCCTGGGGTTCAGTCACCATCCGTGCCATCTTGCCACCCCCGAGCCCACACTGCCGGCTCCGACCTGTCTCCTGAGTCTAGATTCCAGAGGTGAGTGTTCACCAAGTACTCATGAAGCAGCGCTGCTGCTCCAGAACACTGTCCTAGGCGTTGTGGGCACAATGGGAAATGAGAGAGACACAATCCCTGTCCTGGGGGAGCTTCCAGGCCAGAGAGGAAGGACTGACATGAGCCACATCGTCGGTCGGTAGCCCACAGAAACATGTAATAGATGCAAAGTGTGATCACTGATGGGCAGGAAAACCATAGAGTGCCACAGGAGAGAATGCAGCGCCACGTGGGAAAGGCCACTCCGCAATGACACTGAGCCCCAGATCTGCTCGATGGGCAGGAGAGGGTTCACCAGGGACGCCTGCGCAGTGGGGGAACAGAGGAGGCCTGTGTGGCTAGGGCCCAGGCACAGAGATAGAGACCTCCCTCTGCACATCCCGCTGGTGCCCCCAGCTCAACATGCCTCACGCTGAATGCAAGTCCACTCGATCAATGATGCCACCGCCAGCTGCCGAAACCAGGGACCTGGGTTCCACCCTTTCTCCCTTTCCCTTCACTACCACCCCCACTACTCTGGCCAGCCACCAACACCTCCTGATTGTCCCTGGGAGTATCTTCAGAATCACTCCCCCGGGGTAGGTTATGCATGTATGGGGTCAGGGAGTATACGGGAACTCTCTCTACTTTCTTCTCAATCCCTAAAACTGCTCTAAAAACAAGGTGTATTAGCTTAGAAAAAAATAATCTCTCCACTCCCTCCACCTTCACCACCACCACCTCCCCCCAGGACACTGTCATCTCCCACCGGAATGGAGGCGGACCTCCCAGCGGCAGCCCAGACCCCTTTAGTGGCCATGCCAGGGAGCCTTTTATGCAAATCTGACCCTGTCACTCCCCTGCTTAAAGCCCTGTCAAGGCTCCCCAACGCCCTCCAGGTAAGTCCCAATCCTGTAGCCCTGAGAGAGCCTGGGGTCTGTCTTCCTCTGACTTCACCTCCTACCACTAGCCATCTTAAGTGTTTGATGAGAATGAATGGATGGATGAATGGATGAAGGAAGGAAGGAATGGGCAATCCAGTGAATGTCACAGGACCATCTAGACTCTTAGGACCTGAAGTGTGGCCCCTGAACCAGCAGTAGCAACAGCAGCTGGAACCTCACATGAAATAGAGAATCTTAAGGCCTCAACCGACAGCTCCTGGTTCAGAATCTGCCTTTTACCAAGATACCGAGAGATTAATTTGCACGTTAAAAATAGCACTGATCCAGACTATTGGTTCTGAAAAGAGAGGTACACTTTAGAATCACCGGTGGAGCATTTTAAAAATATCTGTATCTGGGCTCAATTCCAGACTTATTGGATAAGATTCCCTGAGAGTAGAGCTGGTATCTTGACTTCTTTCTAACTCCACAGATAATTCTGGGGAGCAGCCCCAGTTAACAGATAAGGTGAGTGGGACCGAGAGAAGGGAGGCGATGTGCCCGAGGCCATACAACAGAATCAGGACGAGAATGCAGACCAGAACTTAGTGTAGGACCAGTCCCAACAAACACCGCTCCCGCCATAACGGAGGCCCACGCAGAAGAGGCATGACCTCAGCAGCCCCTCGTCCCCAGATAAGGAGCTGGCAAGCTCCCTCGCAAGCTACCCATTCGTGTTTCCTATTAACAGAGGCCCAAATCCAGGAAAGAAAGGAAGGAGGAATTTGAATACAGATGGAAAATTCTCCATCCCTAAAGGATCCCACAACTATATTCATGGGTCTGTTGGGGACTCAGGACGGCAACACATCACAACAGGGAGCATACCTGTTGACTGAAAGCAATAGTGAGGCACAGAGGAGAAGCAGCTCTTCCAGTCCAGAAACTCGGGATGAAGCCAACACACAGGGAAGAAGAACCCTGAGGAATGAGAACTGAGGCGAACCCTCTTAGAAGCTTCCCTACTCTTGGTACTGCTACCTGGGTAAGCCTGAAGGACATGTCTTCAGGCCTGGCCTTTGGCGCTTTGATGGAATGCCCGGCACCATCCTGCACGCCCAGCTTCTCACTGGGCAGGGAAAGCAGTTCCCGAGATATGAGTTTCCAGGACAAAGCTCCCCTGTCTGCACCTTGCCAAGCTCCTTCCCTTGGGTCCCAGATGCCACTGCTTCAGTGCGTGGGGGTGGCCTGGATTGGTGGCCCCCCACAGCCCAAAGACCCCTGCCACACACCTCGGCCCTCTTCTCTCCTGAAAGCTGTAAGAGTGGAGAGCAGGGCTGTCCCAGCTGCTTCCTGTCCCCACAGGGACCCGTGCCTCCGTCAGAAGGAGAGCGCCAAGCCTCTCCTGCCCCCGGGCTCTCTGCTCAGAACCAGCCCCCTGAGGGCCCTGCCACCATTCCCCTTCCCACCTGGCACCCCTTTCTCTGCCCGGTCCACATGTGTGTCCGCACGGACTCACTTTCCTATTGCGTCCCCCTCCTCAAGTTCATCTCCTTCCCATCCTCTGGAGCCCAGTGAAATGCTCCTTGGGATGCCCTGGCTAGGGGGCTCTCTGTATTCCTGCCAGTGCCCGGCCTGCCCTGCTCTCGGGGTCCTGGGCATGCCCTGTTTTGGCTCATCAAGATTATGTCCCCGGCTCACTCCCTCCCACCCCCACCCCCAGAGTTACTCAGCAAATACCTACAGATCTCCAGCCATGTGCCAGGGCCTGTGCGGGGCAAACAGTGACAAGACACCTTCCCTTCCCGGAAGGTGCTGATCTATGGGGCAGAGAGCCAGGTGAAGGACCCGCGTCAACCCCCCACACGCCCATTGCTCCCCCAGGGGGCTGTGGAAGCACAGAGGCAGCAGGAAAGATGGGGATGGCTCTTGGAGGAGGTAATGGGGACAGGGATGGGAGAGGATGTCCGGGCCAGAGACAGAGATAGCATGGAACATTCGAGGAAGTGCAGGTGGTTCCATGGAACAGAAGCATGGATATGGTAAAGAATTTGGACTTGGACTTGGACCCTGAGAACAGTGTTTACGTGCTGCTGTAGAGATAGGGGAGGTGGAGCCAAAGATGATGGAAACAGAAAACAAAGAAAAGGATATGGGGGAGAGAGGAAGAAAGAAACCATAAATTGAGTGTCTACCAAATGCCGACCCCGTGACGGTTGCTTTCCATACACTCTTGAACCCCAGCAACCCTGTGTGGTAGGGACCATTGGCCCGATTTGGCAAACGAGGAAAATGAGACTCAGAGAGGTTAAGGTAACGTGCAAGATCACAAAGCAAGTGAGCAGAGGAGTCGAACTGAAACCATGGTCAGCCTGGCTCCAAAGCCCTTTCTCTTTCTACTACCCCATGGCCTCCTTTCCTCCTTTCTTGCCCCTTCACCGCCCTTCCTCACCCCCTCCCTCCCAAGCACCCATCTGGGCCAGGCACTGTGCTAGGCACAGTGAGCGATACCAGACTCAGGGGCCCTGCTCATACCACAAACTGCTGGAGACCGAGGGACAGGTGTCTGACTCGCCTGGCGGGGGGGAGGGTGGGGGTAGAATTCCACACATCTGGTGACCTTCCCAAACCGTCTCCCTCCAGAGACCACTTCATGCGCGGGGTGAGCCAGAAGCGTGTGGCTTCTCTGTGATATTCTATGCTGGGCTGATCGAACAAAAAAGCTCCGCCAAGCTGGGAGGACCCCAGGGAAGGGCACAAATAGCACTGTGGCCGTGAGACCAGGATTGGGAATCAGGCAGCCCTGGGGTCCAATCTCACTTCCTAACCCTGTGGCTGAGTCAGGGGGCACAGCAGTGCTCAGCCCACTGGGGGGCCCTCCCTCTCCACCGCTTGGCTCTCCCTCCTAGCAGGTACAGGGACCAACCCGAAATCTCAGGCTTCACTCCAAGCAACAGCTCTGAGAACAGAGGTGCCTTCAGAGCTGGGGGTCGTGGGTGGGGGAAGCCTAATGCTGGTGAAGAACCGAGGTCTGGAGACAGACAAACCCAGGTTCATGTCCTGCCTCTGCCACTTCCTAACTAGGTGCCTTTAACCTCTGGACAGGCTGCTTAACCAATTCAAGGTTCAGTTTTCTTATCTGTAAGTGGTGATGTAAGTCACGACTACCTACATCACGGCATTGTTGGGAGGTAATCCACATAGTAAGTGTTCAATGAACATTTCCAATTCCTGTAATCAGACTTATTACTGTCATCACAGAGATCACCAGTCTCCTTCCTTGCATCCCACTCTGGGAGAGGACACTTAGCACATTCTTCCCCCTAAGATGGGGGCACTGTTATCTGTGCATTCCAGGGGAGGAAACTGAGGCCCGTAACAAAGGCCCTGGAGGCTGGAGAGGTAGCTGAGCCTGTGCTCCGTTTCCCCTAGGCTGGGTCAGTCTGGCTCCCTGTGTGGCCCGAGCTAAATCCCTCTCCTCTCCAGACCACGTCTTCTGGAGGGGGTCTGTCCAGCACTGAATCTCAGCCAGCCTGGAGGAATCAGGGCTCAAGGTATGGTCAGGTCTCCTTGTGGGCACATGGAGGGCAGGAGGAGAAGAAAGCACCCCCTCTTCAGAGACCCCAATGCTTGTCTGTCCGCCCCAGTTCCTAAAATGTTCTTCTTTCAGGGCCTTCAGTGCCGGGGGCACTGGATGGGGGGAGTTGAGGGAGGAGGCTCTTCCATTCCAGGATGCCAGAATGGGTATCTGGCCACAAGCCATTGGTGGTTACCTCCAAGGCCTTCCCCAGCATGCTGTGACCTCCACCCCTGCCTCTCTGAAGCAGACACCCTTTCTGTTAAGGGGTGACGTTGACGCTGGGTTTATCTGGGGTTGCAGTTCCAAAACCATCCTTCTGGCCTCCTCCTGGCCTGGGACTCTCTCTCTCATCTCCCTCACACGGACCTGATTATATTCCTCTCCTGCTGCAAACCCTTCTATCTCCCTAGGATAGTCCCAGCTCCTTACCCTGTGTGTTCGGCCCCTGCCACCGGACCTCCCGCCACGCCATTTCTCTTCCCCCAGCCAGTCTAAACTAGTTGTAGTTCCCCAAACACACTCCGCTCTCAGGCACCTCGAAACCCCTCCTCACTGTACTTCCTACCTAGAACACCCTGCCCTCCCTTGTCCACCGGGCAAACTCCTACTGATCCTTCAAAATTGAGCTCACCCACACGTGTATTGTCCCCTTGATTGCCGACAAAGATGATGATGCCCTAGAGTGAGAGAGGATGGTGTTTTCATTAATTGGATAACCACCCTGAGCAAATGAGTCTTGACCTCACCATCCACCATACATAAGAATCTATTTCAAGTAGATTTTGGATCTAAATACGAAACATAAAACGACAGAATATCTGGAAGATAACATAGAACACACCCGCAACTTGGTAACAGGCAAAGAAACAGGATTCAATTGGCCCTCTCGGTAAAGAAAAAGACCGACAAGTTGGACTGCATTAAGAACTTCTGTACTTCAGAGGATACCCTCATCAAAAGAATGAAAAGGTAAGATGCAGAGCAAAAGGAGATGTTTGCAATGTCTATATCCCACAATGAAAATATACCCAGAATATTTTTTAAGCTTCCACAAACCAATAAGAAAAAGACAGACAGACAACCCAATAGAAAATGTGGCGGGGGGGGGGGGGGGGGGTGGAGGGAGAGGAAGGTTACACGTGAACAGGTGCTTCACTAAGAGGTGGCCAATGAACATATGGAAAGGTCCCAAACCTCATTAGTCACCAAGGAAATGCAAATTAAAAAACCATATTTAGTTATCACAATATCTAATACTGGTTGGTGTGGTGGTGGTAAGGATGTGGAGTAACAGAAGCTCTCTCCTACACAGCTCAAAGAGGGCAATGGTGTCAAGCCTGGGAAATTATATGATAGTATCTACTAAAGCTAATTATATACCACTTTATGACTCAGCAGTTGTAAACCTTAGGTATTTACCCAGCAGAAAAGTAGATACAGCCTATCAAAAGACATCTATGAGATTCTCCAGAGCAGTACTCTTCATTTTAAACTCAAGCTGGAAACAAGCCAAATGTTCATCACCAGGAGAAATGAATAAATTGCAACATCATCACACAACGAAATATCCTACAACAGTGAGAAGGAACAAAATAAAACTTCATACAGTTACATTGACAAGTCTCATCATCAAAATGCACACCCAAAGAAGTCAGCATAAAAGAGTGCATGCTTGGGGCGCATGGGTGGCTCAGTTGGTTGAGTGTGTACAACTTCCGCTCAGGTCATGATCTTGTAGTTCGTGAGTTCGAGCCCCAAGTCGGGCTCTGTGCTGACAGCTCAGAGCCTGGAGCCTGCTTCGGATTCTGTGTCTCCGTCCCTCTCTCTGCTCCTCCCCCACTCACACTCTGTCTGTCTCTCTCTCTCTCTCTAAAAAAATTAATAAACATTCTTTAAAAAGTTTTAAAAAGAGTGCATGCTTGGTGATTCCAGGTATACAAAGTTCAAAATCAGGCAACACTAATCAATGAGAGAAGGTCAGGACAGAGGTTATGTTTGAGGTGGTAGTGACTGAAAGGAGAGGGTGCATGCAGGGCTATTTCTTGGGTACTAGAATATTCTATTTCTTGACCTGGAGAGTTTGTTCACTTTGTGAAAATTCATCAGCTGTATAGTTCCAACCATTTTGAAACTATGTTGCATTTCAACGGAGAAATTTATTTAAAGACAAACAAAAGCCCTCATCCTGGTGTCCCCCTGTTCCCTCCTTCCTCCATGAGCCCCTCTCCTTGGTGCACATCTCTGATAGCACATTCGGACGCCCCCAAAAGCCGCTGCACCACCTCCTGTTTCCAGAACACCAACTCCCTGTCAGACCCCACGCCAAGCGCCTCACTTCTCCCACATCATCTTGTTCAAGAACAGCCACCGTGAGGTGACACGCGAGTGGCACTCAGCCACTGCCACGACTCAGCGTTAGTGCACACGGAGCGCTTCATGCACACACATCATCTCATTCAACCAGTGAGGCCGGGCCATTGCCTGAAGAGACTCAGGCAAGGAGAGAGAGGTTCAGTGTCTTGCCCAAGGGCACACAGCTGTACCACGCGTGGGAGAGCCTGGTCTCTCTCCAGTCCAGAGCCCACGCACCTGCACGAAGCACACTACACAGCCTCCCCCTGGGATTAGAAGGGACAGTGCCTGGACACACACAGGTGACTTCTGTGGCTAGGCGGGAACCGCGTCTACACTGCAGAAGGGTGGAGAGACCGGGACAGAGACCTGCTCCTTCGATGGACAAGCACCCATGCATCCAGACTCAGCCTCACCTCCTGCAGGAAGTTTTGCTGTGGCTCCCAGGCTGGGTTGGAAGCTTCCTCAGGGTTCCCCCCTCCCCAAGTGTCTGCATCAGAGCTGTGTTGCTACCATCCATCACATGCCCATCGTTGGCACTGGATTGAAGATTGGGCCCTTTATGTCTATACCTCTAGTACCTGGCCGATGCATGGTACCTAGCAAGTATTTAACAAGTGTGGAAGGGAGGGAGGGAGGCAGAGCAGACAAGTTCAGAGCTGTTACTGAGTGAGATCAGCTGGGAACTCCATTAATCAAGGTCCGAGCAGTGATGGTTTCAGTGTCCTGGATGGGCATTGGTTGCAGCCCCTGACTTAAGGAGAAGCACGGCCACACGGTCTTCCATTCCATGGCCTTCCTCCCACCCCCGGCTGCCCCCACCTTATCTCCAAGGTTGTGGCCAGCCAGCTGGTTCCCAGAGACTCTGCCCTGCTCTTTCTCCCCTCCCCCCATGTTCCCCCACCTTCTGCCACCGTGCCCCGAGAGCCTGATTCCACTATTGGCCTGAGGCTAACCCCACCAGGAGGTAACTGAGGACACCACAGAGAGCCCTGGCCACGCGGAGAAAGGCATGCCCGGTTCCAAATAACTTACTACACCCCCTGTCTTTCTAAGTTGGGAGCCGCTGACAGTTCTCCAGCAGCAGCCTGATCTATGGTGCCAGGTGCAAGCAGGCTGGCCCATCGCAGGCAAGGGAAGGGGACAAGCCCCGGGCCATCTGGAACAGAGAGCACACCTGGCAGCTATCCATACATCTGGAGTGATGGTCAAGGCCCACCGCCAGAGAAAGAGGGTAAGAGGGTCTCCTGGGAGCCCCCGCCCTCTCCTCTGTGCCTGGAGGCTCTGATCTGCCAAGCACCTCCTGGCCCCAGCACCCCTCTCCCCAGTCCTGCCCCACCCCCACCCCAATCCCAGACGCCTGGGTGCAGCTGGCTGTGCAGGAGAAGGTGGCAGCCCCCTGGGGCTGAGCCTGGCTGGCCTGCTGTGAGTGGCTCCAGCCTCTCTGGGCTTAGCGGGCTGAGCCATAAGCAGCCTTGTTTATCCCTGGGAGGAATGACGGTTTTCCCTGAGCAATGACATCTTGGAAACGGCCTGGCTCCACAAACAACAACAAACCTCCCAGCCCTGGCCTGGGCTCCAGCCTGCATGAGAAGGCCTCTGACCAAAACTGCCTGAATAACAACAGGTTAGGGGCTGCTTTCCTGCTAAGCCAGACCCTGGCCTTGACCAGTAACGCTCAGAAGAGAAGAGGGTCTACAGAGACTCAAAGAACTGGGTGGCTGCAAGGTCCAGCTCCTGGTTGCTCCAAAGGGGAAACTGAGGTGGGGGGGGGGGCGTTGCGGAATTTTGCCTGAGATTATCCAGTGAGTAGGAGCTAGAATGTGCCTCAGTCTCTGGCCTGTTGGCCAAGCAAGAGCTTTCTCTACTGCACACAGTTTTTCAGAGGAAAGCCAGGTTCTAGCTGGTAAGCCAGAGGGGTTCTAGAAAGGAATGTGTCACTGGGGAGTCTGAAAAAGGGGGGACATCAAGATGAAAGCCAGGTACTCTGAGTCATCCAGTTGGTGTGACACAGAGATTTGAGCTGGGGAACCGGAGACCTGGGTTCTCGTGCCCACTTGGCTGCTGAGTTTAACGTAACCTCAGGCAAGTCCTTCCTCCCCTGCCTCAGTCCCCTATCTGTCCAGAAAGCAAATGGACTCAGTCATCTCCAGGGCCTTGGGAAACTAAATGGGAAGAAGCTCTAAGAACCTCCAGGAACCCAGCTGGGCATGGGCACTCCCTACTCAACTGTGCCTCTTCTGGGGAAGCCAAGCGGACCACTGGCTGAGAACCACCCTCACACAAAACCCCAGATCCACCTCCATGGTGGGGCCCCATCCCAAGGGGGCCCAAGCTTGGATCCAAACCGCTGCAGTCTGTGCAAAGGACCATGGACATTGCATTCAAAGCCGCCGGGGGGCGCCCCGGTGGCTCAGTCGGTTAGGCATCCGACTGCGGCTCTGGTCATGATCTCACGGTTCGTGAGTTCGGGGCCCACGTCCAGCTCTGTGCTGATAGCTCAGGGCCTGGAGCCTGCTTCTGATTCTGTGTCTCCCTCCCCTGCTCGCACTCTGTCTCTCTCTCAAAAATAAATAAAGATTAAAAAAAAAAAAAAAGCAGCCGGGGCTTCCCCTTCCATCCTCCATGGCCCAGACCCAGACCACGTAAACACCACCCAGCCCAGTATGACTCCTGGGTGGGCTCTCGAGTCGGCGACCTCAGCCTCAGATAGGCTGAAAACAAGATTCTCCCTGTCCCACCTCCTGTCAAATCCCACCTCCCAACCCCTTGGCCCTGTGGCATCAAAATAGCCCCTTGGCCTCACACAGAAGCTAGGTCTCCTCCCAAGGGGCTCTGCACCAGGTCCTCAAGTTGATAGGGCCCACTATCTGCCACAAAGAGCGAGGAGGTGGGCAGAAGGAACTGACTCGGACGTCAGTGCTTGTCCTCAAGGAAAGCCCATCCTAGCCCTTTCCTACCATGTCCTGGGCCCCAGGCCCAGGGACTCAGAGATGAAGAAGACCTAATAGGACACGAAAGCAATCACCCTGGGTGCCACCGCCAATGGAGAGACAGGTTCCAACAGCAGTATCTGCTCTAGTTGTAGAAATTTGAGTTCTCCAGGATCAAGACCTAGACAGAGGAGATGGGCTTTCCAGGCAGCGGGGATACGCACAAAGGTAAGAAAGCTGGAGGGCAGGATGGTTTCACTGATACCAAGTACTATCATCAGAAGCCCCCGAAAGGATTTCTGGTTCGAGGCCCCGAAGGCTTCCCAACAGGGGGTCACTCGCCTCAGCTGCCTCCGTCTTCACTGTCCCCCTGGCTATTTCAGATGCCAGGCTGGGCCTGAAGCAAGCCCTGCTGTGGAACTTGGCTCCCTGAAGGGCCCGCCCCGGGCTAAGCCATGCCACGTGCTAGGGCTGGGGAAGAAGGGAGGTGCCCCTTGGCTGGGTGCAGAGGACTCCAGGGGCCCTGGTGGAAAGTTTGACTATGGCCGCAGTGCCCCAGCTGGGATCCACAGGCACTGGTGGGCAGGCACTGAAGCTCCTTCCTTCCTTCCAAGAGATGTCCCCACTCCAGCCATCTCAAGAGAGGAGCCAGATAGCCCCCCGCCATAGGCCTGAGGGCAGCAGGATGTGGAAATTTTTCCGTGAAGGGGCCGGTGGCCCTGTACTTAATTAGGCATCTCAAGCCAGGAACGCGACATTCAGAGGGGAGGTACGCAGCTCAGGTAGGGTAATGGCACCCATGTATCCTGTCCTCACTGTTCCAGGAGACAGAAGTCCTCTATCCTGGTCCTGGCCAAAGACCTGCAGCGTGGACATGGCCCCTTCCCAATCTGGACCATAGGCTCTTCCACAGCTCCAAGGTCCCGGGGCACAAAGGTTCTTCCTGGACACCTCAGGAGATGTGGGGCTTCCAAGTTGATAAAAGAATTGGCCTCTGTCCCCTCATAGTGGCTAGCTCTGCGGGGTGAGCAGGTCTCTAACAATTACCCCCTCCCTACAGATCTCAACTGGAGCCAAGGGAGCAGGTGCAGGACCTTTCCCAAGAGGCTCAGGAGGCAGAGCATCCCCGCTTGTGTTTCCTGTGTACATTTCAGCAGAAGTCTATCGAATCGCAGCCAAGCCCCCCATTGAGATTGCCCTCCCCCAGACCACCTCCTTCCCAGACACAGAAGTAGGCAAAAGCAAACATCCCTGGTGCCTGGAGTACGGTCAGCATCCCTGACAGGATCACCAGCATGGCTGGCTGAACGCGCCCTCTCCAGGCAGTGTCCCAACTTGTGGTCACCAAACATTCCTTTCTCCCAGAAAGAAAAGCCGGCTGGCCAGCCTGGAAGTGGGGAGCACCACACAGTGGTAGAATAGCCCTAACCCTGCAGGTCTTCGACCCTGAGAAAGACAGACACGCACACACAAACGTGCGCGTGTGTGTGCGCGCACACACACACACACACACACACACACACACACACAGCTATCTCAGAGCATAATACACACGATTTAGTTGCAACATGCCATCAATGGCTGCCCTGGGGAGGAAACAATAGAAACAGGGGCATGGGGTGGCCTGGACAAGAGCCCCCCGCACACCACACACACACCCTGTCACCAAGGCACCTACCCAATTCACTCCGGCAGGGACCCAGGAGGCTCCTAGCTGCCGCTGCTGCCGGCCAGCCCGCCAGCCCGGTCTCCACTGGGCTCCTCCCGCAGGCGGGCGGGCAGGCGGGCGGCCGTGGCTGTGGCAGCTCCTGGCCGCCCGGCCGCCTGTGTCAAGCGGCTGCCTTCCCCAGACAGAGCTCCTTTGTGTCAGCAGAGCTATTTATGGACTTACCCAAGTTCCCCAGGGGAGCGATACCTGCTGGGAAAAGCTGAACCAAATGACCAGGTTCCACCTCCCACATCTAGGTAGCGTTTTCAAAACCCTTGCATCACTCGCCCCTCCTCCTCTTCCTCCTCCTCCTGCTTGCCCTCCTCCTCTTCCTCCTCCTCCTCTTTCTCCTTTCCAGACACACACCCTGTCCAGCCGGTGGCTGCCGCTCTGGGTTTCTTTCTTCCATCAAGTAGAAAACTCTGATTTCCCAAGCCACTTTCATCCGAGGAGGAGAGCGGGATGTCTCAGGAAGCGTTCTAGTCCTCGGCCAGCCAGTCCTTGAGCCTGCGAGGGGCCCCGGCTCCCGGGTTACGTGCTCACACGCTCACGGGCCCTGGCTCCCCTGCGCCCGTCCCCAGGGCCTGGGCTGGGCCCCCAAGTGCCTCCCTGGAGGGAGAGGCATCCATCACTCACGACGGCGGCGGCAGCCCCGGGCACTGGGATCCGGAGCCGGGTGCACCCCACACACATGCTGACGGCTCCCCCGGCTGGGGCAGTGCAAAGCCAGCAGCTGCTGCTCTGGCAGGATGGAGCCAATCGCCGGGGCTTCCCGTCACACCCCCACCCCCACACTGCTCGGATCCCGGCGCACCGCTGCAATTTAACTTGGGGGTCCTGCAGCCAACACTCCGCTGATTCCGAGAATGTCGCTGCCTTGGGATAGGGGAGCAACTGCTTCACTCAGCGCACAGCAGCACCCTCCAGTGTAGCTGGAGCTGAGCACTCTTGTATGTCAAATTCTGGGGAATCAGATGGACCGAGAGCGTGGGGCTTCCTCCCCCACGGTACCATGGCTGGGAGGGGCACATTACAACAGTTCGGGAGTTAGGGCCACAAGTGAAGGAGAGACATCCCTTAACAGAGGGACCGTGGCAGGAGGGGGTGGGTGGGAGGCAGAAGAAAGAGCCTTGGACTAGGAGGCTGGGTATCACTGATCAAGTCCCTGTCCACCTCTGAGCCTTGCTTTCCGCATCTGTAAAATGGGGCTGACAACCCTTGACCTGCCCACCTGTGGGATTCAGAGAGCATTCAATGATCCCATGTCAGGCATTATTCCCAAAACGTGAACTCATTTAATTCTCACAGCACCTTGTGAGGCAGGGGCTATTACTGCCCCACTCAATGGACAAAGAATCTAAGGTCCAGAATGACAGCAGACGGCACCCAAATAGAGTCAGAGCAGCTAGCTGGCTGTCCAGCCAGGATTGAACACCAGTCGGGCCAAGTCCAGGCTACCCGCTCCTATGGCCCTTGCAGAGTTCACCACTGCAGGAGGCTGCTTTGCCAGCACTGAGCTGTCTGATGTCGTGGCAGTGGCCACTGCAGTTGGTTGTCTGATGTCAGCAATCGCGCTCTGGGTTATGCGTGGGGCCAAGGCTGGGGGTGCCCATCCCACAGCAGCCCCAACCTGAAAATGCTTTACTGCCGGACAGGCAGGCACCCTGGGGCGTCACACGGGAAAACTGACAGGCAGAAGGAGCCCCTGTGTTCCTTTCTCACCTCACCCCGCCTTGGTGGCCCTGGGCTGAAGTGCTATCCTCTCCCTCTTCCTCTTCCTGTGTTAGTCTCAATGGCTCTGAAAGTCTATCTATGCCCATCTCCCTGCCTCTGTCTCTGACTCCATTCCTGCCTTATCTCACACATACGAACATACACATGCATGTGGGTGTAAGAAAACATCCTATATCAGGACCCACTTGGAACAGCCCTCATCTGAACAGGTCACTTACAGACTCCAACCAATACTTTGTCTTGTCCCTGGGGGCAGAGCCAAGGCAGCCCTTGCAGGGCCCAACAACCTTCCAGATTGGAAGACTATCATCCTGTAGGCTCCTGGGGAGCAGGGCCCACCTCATTCTAGGAAACTAAGAAGGTGAGTCCAAAAGAGTGCAGTTCCAGTGGGGCTGACTGGTGCCCAGGGTGGAATTTCTGGTGCCTGAGATAAGATTGCTTAGGGTGGAGAGCCTGAATACAGGGTTCTCTAACATGAGAGGAGTCCCCAGGTCTCACCTGGGTCTTCACCTCTCAATCAACAAACTGTTCTGGAGCACCAACTACCCGCCAGGCTCTGTGCTGGGCCCTCGGGATGCAGTAGAGAACGGACAGACCGGGGCCCTGTACTCACAAAGTTCCTGAGGGAGACAGACGTCAGCCACACAGCCAGACTAGTGAGTTTATAATTAGACACTGTGCCATCACGGGCAGAACAGCTCTGCCAGCCGAGGAAACGGGGTCCAGAACAGATCCAGAATGCGTTCATCGATGCTCTGGACCACAAGGATAATGAGGAAAAGACCCAGCAGTTCAGCGCCCTGAGACCCAGGAGCCTGCCTGAGCAGGGGAGGAGAGCGCTTCTTGCCTAGGGGAGCCCACACAGCCACTGCTCTCTGCCTCTCCAGAGCTCCAGACACAAATCAGAGAAGCAGGTGGGCCTCCCGGTGTAGAGTCTGGGGCAGGAGAAGGAGTCATGGACACTCAGGCTATCTAAGCCAGAAAGGCCCTCGCAGGTTTCTCACTGCTATTCCCCATTTACAGACAGTGAAACTAAGGCCCAGAGAGGGAAAGTGACTTTTCCAAGGAAACAGAGAAACTGAGTGCCAGGGCTGGGACCAGGAATTAACTCTCAGTCCAGTGCTCCTTCCACTGCACCCCAATGCCTCTCAGATCTACATAAATGATGGTGCTGTTCAGCACAGGAAGAACTGGGGTCTAGGAAACGGCAAGATCTAGGTGGCCCACGGGCCACCAGGATCGGCATCTGGGCACTCAGGGCCTGGGCCCCATTTATGGATCTACATATTTTATTTAACAAACATTGATTTGACACTTACTATGTGTCAGCACTGTTCAAAGCACTTGCCAATTATTGACTCATTAAACCTTCGCAGCCCTATCAGAGATGATGTCTAATGGCCCCATTTTACAATTGAGTAAACAGAGGCGGAGAGATTATGAAACATTCTCAAGGTCACATACTAGTAAGTGCAGAGCTAGGGGTCAAGCACAGTCCACTGCGCAGGGCAGCCCTTGCAACAGACAAGCCCTCCAGCTATCCTGAGGAGCTGGCCGGCCATACGGCCCAATCATGCAGGCAAACTTCTCACTGTTTGGACAAGTTGGCAGGAGCTTCCAGGGCTAGGACCAGGGAGGGTCAGCAGGAAACCTGTGTGTGTGCACCTCCCATTTCAGGGGCGGGGAGCAGCAGCCCCAGCCAAAGCCCAAGGCTCCAGAGAGGCCCCCAGGGAGATTCAGCAGCCCAGGCAACCCGGACAGGCCATTCCCCAGGGCCGCACCGCGGCCAGGTATCCACCGGTTTCCCTTATTGCCTCCACTGCAACATGCATGGGGTTGTGTCCCCAAGACCTCATCATGAGCCCTGCACAAATGGAAACCCACCCCCTTCCTTTCTCCTGCAGACTCTACTTAAGGGAGGCCAAGTGTTGGCAATGCCCTCCTCAAGGAAAGGAGGGTACTTGCCAAAGGCTATTTAATAAGCTTCCCTGTCCTGGCTTCTGATCCAAAGTCCACTGAGATTTTTGTTCCGGGTTGGGAAGAAGGGTGATGCGGCTATGGCAGAAACCAGGCACAAGCCAGGGAGAGGTGTGGTCCCAGGAATTTCAGAGCATATGATGGACTAAGACCACCCCAGCCTCCACCAGCAGCTGCTTGGGTGTTCATTCTTCCCAGAACAGGAAGGAGCCAGACCTGTGCTTGGCTGTCGGAGCAGTGAAAGCCTGGGCTGGGGTATGCTGGCCCCACCTTCTACAGAGCCCTGCCTCTGCCCTAACGTACTATAAAAGAGCATGATGAGCCTGAGCTGCCTTAGGAAACTGTAGAATTATCTGTACACACCCACCCCAGCCCAAGCTTTAAATCTGCTAACTCACTTAGGAATTTCCGGGCTTTTACTCATTGGGTCTCCCATCCCTAGTTTATTTATTTATTTACTTATTTATTTATTTATTTATTATATTTTTTTTTAACGTTTATTTATTTTTGAGACAGAGAGAGGCAGAGCACGAATGGGGGAGGGTCAGAGAGAGAGGGAGACACAGAATCCAAAACAGGCTCCAGGCTCTGAGCTGTCAGCACAGAGCCCGACGCGGGGCTTGAACTCACGGACCACGAGATCATGACCTGAGCTGAAGTGAGAGGCCTAACCGACTGAGCCACCCAGGCGCCCTTTTTTTATTTTTATTTATTTATTTATTTATTTATTTATTTATTTATTTTTAACGTTTATTTATTTTTCAGACAGAGAGAGACAGAGCATGAATGGGGGAGGGTCAGAGAGAGAGGGCCCCTCCCTAGTTTAGAGGTCTACAGATTCCATTTGGAATGGCCCTCCCCACAGAAGAGTCAGCTAAGACACATTTATTTGTTATTTCAGTGACCACTGAATCCCTACGTGCGCTGAAGCCTGTTCTCAGAATGGTGGACACAGGCAGACAGGGAACCAGCCTGCTCCCGAGATCTGACCTGGAGGATGAACATCGCTGATGCTGGTGCTGACGCTGCAGGCAGGGACTGTCCTGCCTTGTTTTGGTCTCTGTGACCCTAATGCCAGGGGCACGCTCTCCTACCACTTGCTACATGCATGTACCTGGCTCTTCCTGGTGGCACTAGCCTTGTTCTTGGGGTCCGTACTGCCAGCGGTGAGGTGGGACAGGACAGAGCAGGCATCCTCAAGTTTAAATGCATGGGGTTTCTGGCCTATAGTCTGCAGAACCTAGGTGAGACCCCTCCCCCTTACTGGCCTCAGCCTTCCATCTCTAAAATGAGGCTAGAGAGGGGTGTCCAGCGGGCCCAGCTCTGCTCCCCCACTTTCAGTGGCCAATCCCAGGTGCCTCCAGGCTCTCTCACTAAAGGAATGAGTTCAGTCAGTGGGTTTTAGAAAGAGCACAGGCTTTGGAGTCCAGAAAAAATATCTGAGTGTGACTTATCTTGGGCAAGTTATTTTAACGTCTCTGAGTCTCTGTTTCCTCGACTGTAAAATGGGGCTATTACAGTCTGCCTCACTGGGCCCTGTGGAGGACCAAATGAGCTGGTGCACGCAGAGTGGCCCGCACACGGTAAGTGTGTAACAACAAGGAAGTAACGACCTCATTGTTGTGTTGTCGTTGTGGCTATGCTCTGAAAATGACCGAGTTCACTTTGAGAGGGCCGATGTAAAGAGTAAAGTTAAATGGGGGTGCCTGGGTGGCTCAGTCGGTTAAGCATCCAACTTCAGCTCAGGTCACCATCTCATAGTTCGTGGGTTCGAGCCCCGTGTTGGGCTCTGTGCTGACAGCGCAAAGCCTGGAGCCTGCTTCAGATTTTGTCTCCCGCTCTCTCTGCCCCTCCACTGCACACACTCTGTCTCTCTCTCTCTCTCTCAAAAATAAATAAACACTAACAAAAAATTTTTTAAGAGTAAAGTTACATGTGAAAATATCTGCAGAGGGTCTAATGGATAAGAAAGCCCTGACATGGTGCCTGGCATGGACTAATAGGTGATAGTCATTACCATCTACTGAGCAACAGGTTCATCTTACACATGAGGAAACTAAGGCACAGAAAGGTGACATGGCAAAAACAGTGGCAAAACAGGCCATATGGCCCCACGGCCTGGCCTCTGAACCTGTGCGCTCTGCTCCCAAGTCACGTTCCACAGGCTCTTTCCTCCTCCTGCCATCCTCCTCTTCCTCAGCAACTTCAGACAGCAAGGCCAATTCCCAATCTGCTCACAGGAGCTAGATGCCCAACCACAAGGAGAAACCCGCACGCAGTAAAAGCCAGGAGACCAAATGTCCACCTGCAGAGCCATCCCCGAGACTGTCCCTGGCTGGCTTCTGCCTCCAACCTGGGCACACGTCGCTGTCACCTCGGTAGTGTCAGCCTGACCTTAGGCAGCTGCAGGGACACAGGTGGCTGAGGGCCTAGGCCATCTCCCTTCCTGACTGCAGTCCAACCAGCCTCATGCTGGTGGGAGACTTCAGGCTTTGGGGAGCGATCCCTAACCCACTGCACTGTGCGAGCTCCAGGGTCAGGCCGAGTCTGGACTACCAAATTCCTGGGAAGCCTTCAGCACAGAGCCACCAACTCAGATATGTGGAGGCCAGCCCCGTGACCTTGGCTGCTAGACACAGTGCCTCCTGAGTCTGCTCGCTGCTTGGACTGCTGGGCTTAGGCCCAGGCCACTGCAAAAGAGGGTCGGCAGAGGAAATACCAGACTGAAATGCTGACTTTGCTGCTGTCTTCTCTGAGCTCCAGGGCAAGACCGATCCCCTCTCTGGGCCTCAGCTTCCCTGTTCCTAAAATGAGCACTGGGGTTTGACTAGGTCAGTGCTACTCAGAGTGTGGTCCACAGAATGGGACTGATCTGCAACTTCTTGTTACTGGTTTGCTATTCGGTAAGCAGCAAAATCAAGCGTTTGGAAACTTCTGTAGCAATTTCACATGGCCATGATACCCAAACGCAAGACCAGTGGACTCGGCCTACTGAATAGGCTACAAGCTGGTCCAGGTGTTATCAAACCAGCATGAAGAATCACATGTGGTGTGAATTTTATAAAAGTATGAGGCTCGTCCCCACAGGTGGTTGAAGAAGCCTTGCTCTAAATGTTCTTGTTTCCACGAGAGCCCACGAACTAGGCCTCCATCACAGTACCTACACCTGCAGTCGGGATGCACGATCCTGTCACCCAAACTGTTCCCTCTCGACCGCTCCTAGTATGGAGAATGCCACCACCGTTCACCTGTTTGCCTGAACTAATACCAGCTGAAAGCCTTCCAGGAAAAACTATCAATAGACAGCAAACAGCTAGAAAAAATCTGGTGAGATTTCTAAATTCCCAAGATTGGAAAGAGAAATCCTGCTAGTTTCCATGAAGAAACCTTAGAGAATCAGCTGAGTGCTTGCGCTTCTTAAACACTAAAGGATAGGATGACAGAGCATCACTCTCAGGTTTCTGGAGAAGAAGGACTCTAGTCGGATTCTCTCTACTTAGGAAAGGGATGACTCAAATGTGAAGGCAAATATTTTCAGACTTACAAAGACTAAGAAAGAATGCCACCCACAGACCCCTTCTGGAAAAATTACTTGGGAGAGCCCTCTAGAAAAAAAAAAAAAAAAAAAAGAATCAGAATCAAGGAGTCAACGAGACGGTGGGTACCTGAGAGATGGGGGAGGAACGAAACCAGAAACATTTATACACTTAACTGCTGATAACATAATTGAGGAGTTAAATGCAATTTAAATAAATGACTCTTTTTTTATGTTTATTTTTGAGAGAGAGAGACAAATTGTGAGTGGGGAAGGGGCAGAGAGAGAGGGAGACATAGACTCCAAAGCAGGCTCCAGGCTCCGAGCTGTCAGCACAGAGCCCGATGTGGGGCTTGAACTCACAAGCCTTGAGATGATGACCTGAGCCAAGGTCAGACGCTTAACTGACTGAGCCACCCAGGTGCCCCTAAATAAATGACTCTTAATAACAGGACTAATGTTTCAAAATGGTAAAAATCAGGAAAAAAAAAAAAAAGAGTAACAGAAACTAAAGTTCCAGACGATTTCAACAATCCCTAGGAGGCACAGAGGAAAGCAAAGAGAAGTTTGTGTTATCTGACACATTCACTATGGGCAGTCCTAGGTGAGGACAAACTATTCTAGATCTGGTGTCATGGCTGATATTGAAATACATTTATGGAAAAGGTAAGGGTAAAACCCCTGGCAGACTAGAGTTAGGGTGTAGAATTTCAGAGGAAATTCTGCAGAATAATGGGAGGGCAGTCTTGTAACACAAGTGACACTTATCATGAAGCTATAGTAATTAAGTCTCAACCTGCTGTAGGAATAGACACATTAATGAGGGAATGAGGAGGGAGGTAAAACTTGAAAAATAAAACCATACCGTTCAAGGGGGGAAGGAGTGAAGATTATATAATCCTGTGGTGAAGACCACAACATCAAAGGCAAATATATATATATATTTTTTTTAATTTTTTAATGTTTATTTATTTTTGAGAGAGAGAGAGAGAGAGAGAGAGAGAGAGAGAGAGAGACAGAGCTTGAGAGGGGAAGGGCCAGAGAGAGAGGGAGACACAGAATCTGAGGCAGGCTCCAGGCTCTGAGGCATCAGCACAGAGCCCGATGCAGGGCTCGAACTCACGAACCGTGAAATCATGACCTAAGCCAAAGTCGGATGCTTAACCAACTGAGCCACCCAGGCGCCCCCCCCACCAAAAAAAAATATTTTAAAAACCTTATAGATATATTAGTCATCAGAAAAATGCAATTCAAAACCACAGCGAGATACTACTTCAAACCCACCAGGATGGCTATAGTTTCTAAAATGGGAAAATAGCAAGTGTTGCTAGAGAGGCTATAGAGAAATTGGAACGCTCGCTCACACACTGGCAGTGGGGATACAAAATCATTCAGCCCCTTTGGAAAACAGTCTAACAAGTCCTCAAAAAGTTAAAGTTGCCATGTGATCCAGGGATCCCACTGCTAGGTATATATTCAAGAGAAATGAATACATGTGTCCACACAAAAACTTGCACACAAGCGTTTATGGCAGCATTATTCATAATAGCAAAAAAGGTAGAAACAGCTCCAGTGTTCATCGATGGATGACCAGACACATAAAATGTGGTATATCCATGGCTCTATCCATCCATGAAATAGGCTTCAGTCATAGAAATGAAGCACTATGGGGCGCCTGGGTGGCGCAGTCGGTTAAGCGTCCGACTTCAGCCAGGTCACGATCTCGTGGTCCGTGAGTTCGAGCCCCACGTCGGGCTCTGGGCTGATGGCTCAGAGCCTGGAGCCTGTTTCCGATTCTGTGTGTGTCTCTCTCTCTCTCTGCCCCTCCCCCGTTCATGCTCTGTCTCTCTCTGTCCCAAAAATAAATAAACATTGAAAAAAAAATTTAAAAAAAAAAAAAAAAAAAAAAAAGAAATGAAGCACTAGCACCTGCTCCAATATGGATGAACCCTGACAACATGATGCTAAATGAAAGAAGCTGGTCACAAAAGACCAAATATTATAGGATTCCATTTATATGAACTATCCACAATAGGCAAGCCCACAGAAGGTGTCTTAGTAGCTGCCTTGGGCTGGGGTAGATGAGGGATGACAGCTAAAGGGTATGATTTCTTTTGGAGATAATGAAAATATTCTCATATTGATTGTGGCAATCGTCGTACATGTCTGTGAATACACCAGAAAAAAAAAAAACATTGAATTATACACTTTAAATGAATGAATTCTATGATATAAGGATAAGATCTCAAAAATCTGCTATGAAAACAATTTATAGACATGACTGACTACCTATCAATCCAAAACCATCTAAAACATTATTTTAAAGAATAAAAAAATAAAACACAAAAAACCCTTACTATATAAAGAGCTCTTGTCAACTAATAAACTATAAACAGCCCAGTTAAAAAAAATGTGCAAAAATACTTGAACAAGCGACTCACAAAAGAGACAACATAAATGACTAAAAGGCATATAAATAAATATTCAACATCTCCAGTAATCAAAGAAATTATCCTCCTTAAAAATGTAACAATGCATTGTTGGTGAGGCTGTGGGGAAATGGGCATTCTCTCACCCAGACTCCCAGTTTACTTGGGACTAAAGGGTTTCTCAGCAAGCAGGACTTTCTGTGCTAAAAACGGAAAGTCTTGGGCAAAGCAGGATACACCAGTCAATGTAAAGTTCTGATCAAAAGGGAGCATGGGTGGCTCAGTCGGTTAAGTGACCAACTCTTGATTTCGGCTCAGGTCAAGATCTCACGGTTCCTGGGATCAAGCCCCTACCACTGCCCACCCCCGTCAGTTCTCTGCTGACAGAAAGAGCCTGCCTGGGATTCTCTCTCTCCTTCTCTCTGTCCCTCCCTTCCTCTCTCTCTCTCTCTTTCTCTCTCTCTCTCTCAAAATAAAATAAATTGTACTGATCACTAAAAAAAAAAAAAAAGTACTGATCATAGGGGCACCCGGGTGGCTCAGTCAGTTAAGCATCTGACTCTAGATTTCAACTCATGGTCTCATGGTCTTGAGATCAAGCCCTGCATCAGGCTTTGCAGAGTGTGGAGCCTGCGTGGAATTCTGTCTCTGCCCCTTCCTTCCTAGTAAATAAAGTTTAAAAAATAAAAATAAGATACTGATCATAAATCAGTACAAACATTCCAGGGAGTCTTTTGGCAATAAGTATCAAGAACCTTTTTTTTATAAATACATACCCTTTGGCTTAGAAATTCTGCCACCTGGAATTTATTCGAACAAAATATTCATTCATTCAACAAATATTCGTGGAAGGTCAAACATGTACATACTAGATGATGCTGGGGATACCAAGAAATACCTATAAGGATTTTTATCTCAGGTTTTTGTACCAATGAAAAATTGGAAACAACCTAAATGTTGAATGGCTGGAGATTATTTAAACAAAAATATTTCACCTACTCAATAACATACTCCCCAGGCACTGAAGATGATGTTGTAGAAGAATATTTATTGACATGGAAACATGGATACACTACGTTGCCAAATGGAAAAAAAAAAAACAAGTTAGAAAGTTGTGTGCATCAGTAACCCCAGTTTGCAAAGTAGATATATGTGTGTAGAAACAAATGCCTGACAGGATACACCCCAAAATGTTAACAGTGATTATCTCTGGGTGTTGGAATTAAGAGTGAACTTCATTTCCTTCTCCTGGTTCGACTGTATTAAATGTTTTCTTCATAATAAACATGAATCAGTTTTGTAACAACACAAAAAAAAGTCAACTGCATTTAAAAACAACAACAAAAATAACAACAACAACAAAAAACCCCAAAAAACCACCTGCCATGCCTCCATCGGAAGAAGCCCCAAGAAAGGAGGTTGCAGAAAGTCAAGCGTGTGTTCACACTTGATCTGGCAATGGCAGCTACCATTACTGAGTACCTACTACATGCCAGGCACTTTGCAGGGACCATCCCCTCTAATCCTCACAAGAATCCCATCAGCATCTCATCTGGCAGATGCGAGTTGATCCCCAGTAATTGCACAGCGAATGAGAAGCAGTGCTGGGGTTGGAATGCAGGTCCCTGCCTCTACCTTGGCTAGGTCTGCTTGCTCCTGAGGAAGGGCAGAGAAAGGTCCTGAGCTGGTAGGCCCTCTGTCCTATAGGCCCTTGTCCACCATCCCTGCAGACAGTCCAGGGGGCGACAGAAGAACAAGTTAGCAAGGGTGGGGACACCAGCAAAGGGAAGGCCAGCTGGCAGAGGTCAGGGCTTGGGGCAGACTAGCCGGTACTCCTCGCCTGCTGGGCGACTTTCAGGAAGCCCAACCACATCCGGCCCCAGGAGTTCCCAGGCCCTGTGCACGCCCAGAGGCAGTAAGAGAAAACCTCACAAGGGCTGCAGCTGCCCTGCTAAAGCAGCAGGAGGAAAAGAGTCCGCCAGCTGGGACCTTCTCCCTGGGCTCGACGATTCTGGCCAGTCCTTTCCCCTCTCTGGGCCTACAGGACTGGGTGTGAAGGCTGACGGCTCCAGGACCCTCCCAGATCTAAGTCCTCTGAATCTCTGGCTCTTCCTCACATAGGGCCCGGCAGGAAGAGGAAGGGGGTGAGGCACCCCACCCAGCTCCCAAAGGAGCCCCCTCCTCTTCCCCTCAGCTACATTCCCACCACTATTTTTAGAACAGACCACAGGGAGCATCTCCACCAGCCCTGCCATGCCCAGAGCTCCAGGTAAAACAGCGGCCCCATTCATTCCACTGCAGCAAGAACACACCCGGAATTTATAGACCAGCCAGCTGACTAGACAACCTCTTCCCCTGGACCATGAGCTGGACCATTTCTTTCTCACTATTTCCATTACAGCCCGAAGTGGTGACTTACTTTTCCTAGTGACAACACAGCTGAGTGAGACAAGGGGAGCATCTCTAGGACAATCTGTGTCCCTCCCTGCCATCAACCTGGCCGAGTCTTCAAAAGTCATTAAAGAGGAGCACTGGGCTAGAAGCTAGGGGTTTGCATCCTACTTAGAACTCTAGACCAACTGCTTGGCCCTTGGCCAAGTTCTTACCCCTCTCTTGGTCTTGATTTCTTTTTCTTCTTTTTTTTTTAATGTTTATTTTTGAGAGAGAGAAACAGAGCATGAGTGGGGGATGGGCAGAGGGAGGGAAGCACAGAATCTGAAGCAGGCTCTAGGCTCTGAATGGTCAGCACAGAGCCCAATGCAGGGCTCGAACCCACAAACAGTGAGATCATGACCTGAACTGAATGAAGTCAGACGCTCAACAGACCGAGCCACCCAGGCGCCCCAACTTGGTCTTGGTTTCTATAAATCAGCTTATTAATCAGTTGATCTTGGTGTAAGAGGAGGGATGATTTTCAGTTCCATGTTCCCAGGGTCTTTGGTTCTATCAAAATTCTAGTGGTTCATAAAATAAATGCTACATTCATCTGCTTTGGGATATGTGCCGAGTCGTGTTCCCAAAGTCCATCTGAGAGTTGATTAGGGTCTCGGAATGCATTTTCTCCCTGATATCAGTGTTATAAATGGTGGTCAGCTTCCTAGGCTAGCCCACTGAACCCTGAATGTTCTTCCACAAGGACCAACAGAACACCGTAACAGAAAACCACGGACATTTCAAAGATACTGTCGTAGAAAGTTTACCTGCAGCAGGGTTTGAGTACAAGAAGATGCACAGTAAAGTCAACGAAACAAGTCAATGGTGACTTCTGGGGAAGAGTCCAAAGGAGAATCTGACCACATGAGAAATGAAAGGCACTGCATATTGATTACTGCAGATTTCACTTGAAAGTTAGCTTAGGCCATAAACTCAGTAGTTGGGAAAGTTAAACAACACACGTGCATACATATATATGTGAAGTTCAAACAAAAGAGTGCAGTGCATAGAAAGGAAGAAGGAAGAGGGGAAGACTCTGGGTTGGAGAGCTCCTTATAACTGGCTTCCCAGGGGCCAGCCTGGAAGGAGGCATCTCTGGGTGGGGAGGAGGGAGGGGTGTGTTTATAATGTGGGTACCGGTGATGAGGACCCTTCCCATATAAAATCCACAAGTATACCTATGTGTCACAAGTACGTGATGAATATCAGCCACGTACAGCATTTGTATATATCCATGCGCATACACCCTTGTTTCAACGTGAAGACCAAAATGTCTTTTCTTTCTTCCTTTAATGTGCTATTAAAGTCCTGAGGCTTTGAAGATGACTCCTGAAGATCACCCACATTCAACTCCCTCATTTTTCTTGGTAAAGAAAACAGATGATCAGAGAGATAAAGCAATTTGCACAAAGCCACACAGTGAGTTACCAGCAAAATCAGGATTCGAACCAAGACCTTCAGAGTCCTGCTCCAGTTTTCTCTGAGGGAAAGGGGCTCAGGGAGAAGGGAGTCCCACACACCGGGGGAAGAGAACTATGAGAGCAGTTCTGGTCAGTTCTCCTTCGCCTCCAAGCATGCCAGGAGTCAGCACGGAATACGGTAGTATCTATGACCCTGAAATGAACCTGGCCAGATTGCTTAATAAGCTAAGTGGGGATCCAGGCTATGGTCTCACAAATTGGAGGTACAACAGAGAAAGCTTTGAGACAAGAGAGTCAGGAGACCTGACTTCTAACCCTGACTTGGCCACTAACTTGTCCCATGACCGTGGCCAGGTCACTTCCTTTTTTTTGAGCCTCAGTTTCCTCATTTAAATTCTGGAATATGAGAGGCTTGAATCATATGACCCAATTCAATTCTACAACATCTACTGAGCATGTACTAAGGATGGGGCAGTCACAGAAGAAGAAATAAATAAGATTATGACCTCCACTGGCTCCCAAGGAGCTCAGTCTTGCAGATGAGACATATCTGCTTAACACACTGTGCTAAGGATGAACAAAATACCATGGGAGCACAGAGGAGGAAGCCATGACTTCTGATGCACGCCTGAGAAAGGTGTCTCAGGAGAGTGACCAAACCTTAAAGGCTGAGGATTGTGTCTGACAGGGAGAGCAGAGCAGGGCAGGCAACCTTGGGCGGAAGAAACAGCCTAAATGTGAATGTGCACCAGGAGTTAGAAGGGGAAATAATGCAGCTTGGCTGGGCTGCAACCACAAAGCAGGAGTACAGTGCACCCAGGAAGAGACTTGAGGTCCACGCCGAGACCTAGGCTTTACTCTGATGACAGCTTCCCAAATGGTCTGGACACAGCTTGGATGGTCTGTGATTGCCGGGAAGCAGTAGCACAGAGCAGTCAAAAGCAGGTGCTCTGGAGCTGGGCTGCCATGTACCAATCCTAGCCACCCTAGCTGTGTGCCCTTGGGCAAGTTCCTTAACTTCTCTAAGACTCGGCGTCTTTATCTACCAGTTGGGTGTAATGAGAGGCAATGTGTAATGGGGACGATGAACCTCATGAGGCCGTAGTGAGGATTGGAGGGACAACACAGATCACCGTATAACTGCTCCCCGAATCACCTAGTGTTATTATTCTACCCTTAAACCAAGGATAAGGAAACAATTGCAGGATGGTGGCTCTGCTCAGAGAAAGGCTTAAGGGAAGATAAGGTCAAGAGAGGATGGAAGGTAAGGTCATGCTGTCTTCATTAAGAGCGAAAACAAGAATAGCGCCACAGCCGAGGCAAAAAGCAAGACGGTGAAGCAGGTGGTCTGTCCGTAGCCAAATGGGCCTCAAGCAGCAGAGAGAGGAAAGCTGGAGAGATGGGAAAACGGTTGAGCTTTTCAGGGAAAAGACTGTGCTTTCTGAGGGGATATCTGAAATCCAGTCCAATTGATTCCCAGGTACTTTTGGTTGAGACTTGGAACCAGTCAATTAGCAAAATCTGGGCCCACAACCCAGAGCAGACTCTTCCCACCCTCAGCGAGGCTTGAGTCAAAGGCCTGCTTCCAAGACTCATGTTCAACCATACCAGGTCCTGAACCTGAAGCTGTCCCTTTCTGCCTTTGGCCACAGTTCCTTCGCTGCTGGGTACCCAATACCGTGTCTGCTGATCCTCTTAAACACCAGATTCAAAAGGGGAAGGGGCATCAGCCGACCGTGCCGGTGCCCCTGTGATCCCGTCTTAAGGAGCTCCACCCCGCTTTTCATATCAAATCTGGCATGAAGCTCCTGATCTTTTCTGGGCCACCCCTCAGACACACAAACTTTGGAAGCTTGTTCTCTGCGATATGGAGGAGACGTCTCATTCATTCGTCCTAAAGCATCTCCTCCAGAGCTTAAAGGGCCATGGCTTCTACATGAAGGCTATCACCCTCCTGCCTCTTCCAGGAGATGATTGATTTCTCTACTTCCATCCCTAAAAAGTAGAACTTTGCATCTGGGAACAGCAATGGGTTAGGGCTGAAAGGCTTTGGTTTGAAGACTAGCTCAGCCTCTTACTAGCTGTGTGACCTTGGATATATCATTTAACTTCTCCGAGTCTTAGTCCCTTTCATCTATACAGCGAGGCTGCTGGTGGCCTGGGGAGATAATGCCTGGGGACCCCAGTCGCTATCTCAGAAGCCCCTGCTGTCCCTGTACGGAACCCTCCCACAAATTCCCTCTGCCTTCACTAGGTGCCGTGTGTAAGAAATGAGAGCTTTGGTGGCAGAATTTATGAAAAATATTTTAAAGAAAGAATTTTTTTACAAGGCGTCCATAAATAAATGTCATCATGATTTCCAATAGGTTCCAGCTCCCAAAGGGTCAAAAGGCCAGGCCAGCAGAGACTGGGCATGGCTGTTTACAGGAGAGACAGAGTTTCAAAAGACCCAGTGCCTGAGACATAAGCAAACACAAAAAACGGGACCAGAGGGTGTGAAGGAAACTTAAGGGATCACTTTGTATTCAAATCTCACAGATGGCCTTTTCAACAATAAATGGTTGTGCTCCCATCCTCCCGGCTCCCAAGCCCCAGACACCAAACGAAGACAATTGGACCATCAGGAAAGAGGCCATTGTGTAGGCTTCTCAGCATGATTTATGTGGAGGGCGGGGCCCAGCCATGTTTCCCGTGATTATGACTCTCAGATGCACTTTCGATAGCATGTTCATCATCCTGGATGGCTGGGACGGACCGGGATGCCGAAGAGTAGTGGCCACCCGGTCATGTTTCATCTTCTCCAGCCCATGAAGCCAAATGAATTGTCTTATCGATTTGAGAGGCAGAGCAGCAGTGGCGCTGGGGCTCACCACAGTCACCGGGAAGACTGGCCCAGGCCCTCCAGGAGCTGACGTCTACTCCCCCTGGAAGTGGCTAGGCCTAGGACCCCAAGTCAGCAGCTTGTCAGGACCGGATGGGAGGAAAGCCCTGTCCCCAGGGCTCGGTGTTATGTTCTCGTTCTCCATTTCAGAGAATGGCCAGGGTTCCTGTCCTCTGCACCTGTCTGGTGGACAGAGGTAGGTCACCAGGTCTGGGAGAGTCAAGGTCGCTGCCTTCCCAGACAGGCGATTCTCCTGGGCCTCACATTCCCCTTAATGTCATTTTATAAGGGAATCAAATGAAATCAAAGTGCAGCTTGCTGTCTGTGCAGACGCAGCCGCTCCGCCTCTCAGAATTAACCCTGCGGGCTGAGTCCTGGCTGACAGATGCTGTGTATCAGTTGCCCCACTGCAGCCCCAGCCTATTCCCCTGCGGGGTGGGGGCATCAGCCTGGTCGCTGGCAGATACATCCCATCCCCTGTTCAGGGGATGTCTGATCTTGCCTAAATGGAAGGTGATGGACATAGTCTCTTCTGGGCCATGTTTCTTGGAGTTCAAGTGGCCACAGCAGCTGAGCAACCTCACCAGGCATAAGAGCCCTCTCTAAAGACACTGAGACAGTCTTCTAGGACACAATGCAGAGACCACCCAAGGTCCAGGGGCTTCTCTGGTCTGAGCCATCTCTCTAGCCTCTTTGACCCCCTTTTTCTATGCAAGTGACTATGGTCCTACACATACCTTTTGTGTACGAGCTATGTCACTCAGACCCGTGACCTTGGGCTTCCCTCCCTCTAGGTCTTGACAGTTAGAGAATGGTATGAGAGCTGTCCAACCCTGGGCTCCAGGCAGTGAGCCGGCAGGGCTCTAATCACTGTCCCTTAGTAGGTCCTAGTAGGTCACTGAGAGAACAAGACAAAGTAGAGGAGAACAAGGGGAGGTGGGGGGCAGGGAATTCTCTCTTCTTATCCCAGAGCCTCCATCATATCCAAGGGTCTGGAAATTCACATACCTACCTCCCCAACCACTACCTAGGACAGGCAACCATTGCCCCTCAGAAGGGTCCTAGGTCCTACCTAGGATAGGCCACCAAGCCCCTGGAAGACTGAAGGGACCCCCTAACTCATCTCTTCCTACCCACTTGGATGCCTCCTTGGGCCCTCTGATCTTCTAGAAATGTCCCTGAGACTGACTCCCTTTCTCAAAGCCTTCAGTGGCTTCCCACTGTATCTAGAATGAAATCCGTAAAACATTAACCACCATGGCCCTACACGATCTAGCCCTCACTCATCTGGTCCGCCTCTTCACTCAGCTCTAGCCACACTGGCCTGGCTTCTGTTGGCCCCAGCACACCAACCTCCTTCCCATCTCTCCTCTCCACAGGCTTTTCCATTTGCTGGAACACTCTTTCCAAAGTCTGACTGGCTAACCCCTTTCTGGCCTGCAGGTCTCAACCTAAAAGTTATGATATATTCACTGCCCCCCACCAACAACCCCCCACACACAGCAACCTAAATAATATTTTCTCTTAAAGGAATCTTTTTCTTCGTAGATGATCAGTTTGTAATCACGTGTGTGCATGTGTGTATGTGTTGGTGTTGATCTATTTAATGCTCGCTCCCCTACCAGGACTGAAATCTTGACAGAAGCAGAGACTATGTCCACCTCATTCTCCACAGAACCCTCAGCTCCTAGCCCAGAGCCTGGCATAAAGTGGATGTCCTCAAAATATCCGCTGAATTAAGAAACGAATGAATGAGTACAGATGCAAAATAAGTGAATGAGTGGAGATATCTTCCGGCAGTGGAGGACGATGAGATTGTTCTCCATCAGGGCTGACCTCTGCCAACCTCTCTCCTGTTGCCCCCAAGGCAGGCACTGGAACCGCAGGAAGCCCAGATGCTATTTCTTCTCCTTCTTCCTTGTAGGGAAAAGGTTTGAGTCTTCTCCTTTTGGGACCTTCTGATGCCAGTGTGCCTGTACCCACAGGGCCTCTCATACCACTGTGGTCCTTCTGATGCCAGTCCACACACACCTGTGGGGCCACTCCCTTCAGATGGCCCGAGGCCCACCATCTTGGTCCTCCGTTTTGGGTCCAGTTGAGGTGAGGTTACTGTGTGGTAGGGGATGCCCAAGAAAGGGTTAAGTTGCCAGAAGCAGAGTCCCGCCCTTGGGTTTGCTCAGCCAATCAGAGTCTGTCCTGATGAGGTAAAGCTTCTATCCTGGGTAGCATTGGTTGAGTTGGCAGGCCCCATCTCCTGCTGGAGAGAGCCATAAGGGTGGAGTTTCTGTGGAACCAGACAGAACTGGAATTAGCTCGCTGTCTACTCTGGCCAGGGCTGCCTGACTCCAGGACCTGCCCCTGTTCCTTTCTAAGGTGCCCAGACAGACCCTGGCATCTCCGGGGCCCCGCCTCTAGCTGACCAGTGGAAACGACAAGGTGGCATGCACTTCGGCGTCACATCTGGGAGAAGTCTCACAGCCAGAGCAGACCCAGGAGGCCTCAGTTTCCCTGCCTGGGCCCTGGAATACAGCAGGTGGTTACCAGGAAGTGGCACGGAGCGATCATCGCATGAGCGCAGAGCAGCAGCATTCAGCTTCAATAAGCAAGGCCACTAGATGAATCTTCCTATACAGACAGAGCTTTAAAATAATGATAATAGCAGCTAGTTCACAGAGTTCTTCTTGTGTGCACATTGCATGAGTTAATCCTCACGAGAACCCTGTTAATCCGTCCACTTTCCTGATGAAAAAACTGAGTCTCAGCAAGGCTCGGTGCCTCCCCTGAGGTCACAGAGTGGTAAGAGTTTACGTTTCCCATATCGCCTGCCATATTATTATTGAGCAATCTGTTGGCATATCTGTCTCCACCACCGGACTGCGATCTCACAGGGAAAGAGTGATCCGTCCGCGCATTCGCACCATCGAGTCAGGGAGCACCCTGAGAACAGAGTGGGTACCGCATCGCACTCCTCTCATACCTGATGGCTGTCGGGAGCCCACTCTCCTTGGAGGCTTCCCGTCGCCCGGGCCAGTGCTGTGCACGTGGTGGGGGCTCAGTGGAGGTTCACCGAGCAAACAATCGATGTGCAGCCGTGACCCCACCGGACCGCTCTTAGGTCCCATCGGGCACCACCTTTAATAAGTGGACTGCCACTCCCAGTCACCTCTGCCCCATTAAAGGAGAGTTCCATAGGACAGGTCTCATCCATCTCTGTGACCCCAAAGGACCTGACCTAGCATCTGGCACAGAGCTGGCATTTATCATGTATATTTGATTGAATAACCAAAATAATATGCAGTGGTCTCTCCCTACTGGCTCAGAACCTCAGTGGCCACAGGCAGGACCACCTGTGAGTTATTCTAGATTAGAAGCATCATAGCACTCCCTGTGGCAGGGAGTCTAGTAAAAGGTATCCCAGGCAGAAGAAAGGTAGGTTCCCTCCAGAAACAGATAAAGAAGCAAGTGGGCAGGTTCTGATAAGAAAGAAGGGTGTGGTGAGCAGAAGGAAGCTGGGTCATTCATTTCTACAGAGAGAGGGAGAGCTCATACAGGCCGACCCGACCCCGGAGCCTCCTCCCCACCACGGTCAGCTCAAAGTGAGCCGGAGAAAGGCAAGGGGGTCCCCAGAGAAGGGGTGGAGGAGGCTGGACACTGACTGCCTCATTGTGTCCACGCTGCCACAGCCGGATCCTCCCTTCCCCACCAGCTGCAACCCACAGGCACCTCAGACACAGCACAGAAAGCCTGTGACCGCCGCACCCCCAAGAGGGGAAAGAAAAGCTCTGGGCCCTAAAGGCAGCAGAGTCGACAGGCAGTCAAGTCATGTGGAAATCCGCAGGGTCTGGTTCCCTGATGGAGACTGGATGACCCCAGGCCCTCCAGGATCATCTTCCACGGCAAGCTTTCATGATAATCACAAAGCTCCAAGAGCTAGAAAGATCCATCTGACCAATACATGAGGGACCACTGAGGAAGAAGCTGCCAAAGGTCACAGAGCAGGTGGCGGTACCTGCATCTATGTTGTCCTTTGCATCCACCTTCTTCCCGGTCCCTCTACCTTTCCCAACAAGCATTTCACATTCAGGGCATCCCATTTATGTTTCACAAATCTGGGAAGAACTTTGTGTTCCTTGAGATGTTTGAAGAGTCCCTCAATCCAAAGTGCCAGCAAACACTGTGGAACAGGGTTGAGAAGAGACAGCATGAGACTTTGGGGAGCTGTCTTGCAAACCCCTCTTCCCCCGGAGAGGCATCTGAGTTAGGGCAGGGAGCAGCCTGGCCAGCAGTTCCCTTGTACAGCAGAAGGTGGAGCATTCCCAGAAAGAACAAAGAAAAGGTGTTTTAAAAAAAAAAAAAAAGGCATGCTACTCAGTCAGGACGAATTGATCAAGTGGGGCTCTTTCTGCCTGAAAAGCAAGAAGCTGGGGCCTGAGCGCTGCTTGCTTGGCCTTCCCTTTTCTGTCTCCCTGGAGGTCAGCAACCTTAGCAGAAAGGCTGTGGACCAGCCCTTGGCAAAGACATCCGTGGTCACCTCTGAGGCTGCCAGGACCTGGTAGAGCTGAGCACTGGTGGATAGCTGCTGGGCCAGCTGGACGGCCACCAGGCCACTCTACGGGATGAGAAAATCATATTTACCGGAACTTCTCTCAGGGAGCTTTTTGGAAGACACGAGAAGAAATAAGTTGCTAAGGCTCTTTAAGTGTATATGCCGGGGGTGGGGGTGAGGGAGCTTGCGCTTGAGACCCCAAGGGGCTCACCTAACAAAAGATGTTTACATAACTCCCTTCTAAGGAGCGAGCCAGTGGGGTGTGCAAGGGCTGGGGCAGGGCCCCATTTTCAGCAAGGAGGCAACTCTGAGGTTGTCTCGGTGGTCAAGCCCTCCTTTATGCTTCTCCACCCAACACACAGCTTCTCCATTAAACACACACTTCAAGAGTTTTGATTTGAAGAAGTGTCTAACTGTTGCCAGCCCAGGGTTCCTGCATGTCCTGGCACGGCCCTGAAGCCAGGCCCCAAACCCTGAGGCCCTTCCAGCGTCAGCCAGCCAAATCCACAGCCTACGGGGACCAGAGCCCGTCTCAGAAACTCAGACTAGGGTGCCTCGGTGGCTCAGTCGTTTAAGCGTCTGACTTCAGCTCAGGTCGTGCTCTCACGGTTCGCGGGTTCAGGCCTCTCAAAGGGCCCTGCGCTGACGGTGATTGTGATTCTCTCTCTCCCTCTCTCTCTCTGCCTCTTCCCCCGCTTGGGCACTCTCTCTCTCTCTCTCAAAATAAATAAATAAACTTAAAAAAAAAAAAAAAGGAAGGAAAGAAAGAAAAGAAACTCATACTATCTTCAGTCGCTCAAACTTTCCTCCCAACCAAAGACAGAGAGACCTCCCAAGGCCCTGAGAAGATTATTGCCAATGTACTCCAGAGCCTGCAAACTCTGAAGTTAAAGCGGAAAGAACTCTTTCCCCCAGACCATAAAGAGCTAAGCGCCAAATATAAGAAAGCTGGGGGTGTGAGTTCAGCCATGGGACATCCCAGGGACCACCCCGGTGAAGAGAGTGGCCTGGTTTCTGACCGTGACCAAGCCGGCAGCCTACAGCCTCAGAGACAGGTCTCTGTTTAGTAGAAGAACCTGACAGCGGGACGGTAGCAGGAAGCAGCTGGGACAGAGGTGGGGGCAGTGCGCAACCCATCAACTATGATTGATTGAGCACCTACTGCATACCGGGCACTGTGCCACGGACTGCATATGCACCATCTCATTTCATCCTCCCAGCAACCCTTCGGAGAAGGAACCGTTGTCCCCAGACGGGGACGCCAAAGCACTGGGTAGTAGAGCGACTTGCCCAAGGTCACAGCACCAGCCAGCAGTAGAGTGTGACTCGAAGCCCCCCCTCTTCCCACTATCCTCCCTCATCAGAGTTACTCCTACCCCTGGCTAGCGTAAAACAAGATAACTTTCAAGTCTGGGATTACAGAATTCTCGGACTCTTACTCCCTTCCTTAGGGAAGAGCTGGGGAGCGGCCGTGCACCACTGCCGTTCCAGACGAGGCTGCCCAGGAACCTTCTGCCCTCAGCAGGCCTGTCCCCACAGCCCCCGCCGTATGCTTGCTGGAAGCAGGGGGGAGAAGAAAGGAGATCAGCAAGTTTCCCGGCTGGCGCTCACTGTCATTCACCCTCTCCCCCTGAGCCAACAGACCAACAACTCAGATCCTTTCACAGCCAGCTAAACCAAATCCCCAAATTTCCAACACTTCCACCTAAAAGAAGCCACCCGTGGGCCTCAAATGGGAAATACAACCGTGCCTTGTGGCTGGCATCCGGCTGACAAAGGGGACGGCTATGGTCCGGGTCCCGTCCCATCCCCTCTAATAGGGGCACGGGACCAGCTGACGGGTGCCTATCCCAGGTCAGCCTCAGCTGGGAGGCTCTGACCTTCCGTGATACTCCAGCTGGCCGGCCCCCAGTCCCCAGCAAACTCCACTTGGTTCCACTTGGCTGTGGCCTGCATCGAATTAGAACAGTTTCTGTCTCAGACATCTCCTCCCAACAATGCCTCCCCTCGGCCAGTGTTAAGCACCAGCTTGCTGCCCCTGGGCATGACCTATCCAATAGCAAAGGGGGGCCACATGCCAGGCAGCAGTCGCAGGCCAATCCAAATTAGACCTTGCCACAGGCAAACCATCGGACAGAGCCGAGAGGTGATGGCCATGCTCCATTAGGCTCTGTCACTCTACCTGAGCAGTGTAAAACCCACTCAACAGACCCAGTGAAATCGAAATCCACCCCACAGACCCAGTGAAACGCCAAAGGGGAGAGACCTTCAAGCACGGGCCTCCTTGCCAACAGCTTGTTGCTCAGATCCAAGTCCTAAGCTGGAGCTGGTCCCAAGCTCAATTCGGAGGCTTGAGGGTCCAGGCTGGCGGAGGGGAAGCCGGGCAGCCAGGGCTGTGGCCACTGGCAAGGCCCTTACCTTGCTCTCCGGGGGCGAGGCCGCCAGCTGTTGCTGCTTAGCGATGTTCTCCGACAGGCACCAGCACACTCGCTTCTTCTGCTCCTGTGAGTGCGCTTCCAAAGTGAATAAGCACTCTGCCTTCTGACGTCAGGGAAAATAGAGAAAAGGATGGTCAGGGCTGCTCCCTGGTTCAGGGGGCTCCCAGGCCCAAGCCCATCCCCGGGCCCCAGAGGGCGAGGCTGAAGCAGGGAGGGGAATGCCCGCTAAAAGCCACAAATGCACACCAATCCCCAGTGACATCGAGGCAGCCAGAGGAGCAGGGAAGCCGGTTTGGGGGCCAGCTGGCGAGCGAACGGTGTGCCCGCGGGTTGGGGGAAGGGTGGGAGGCGCTGGTTCCCAACACAGTGGAGGCCTGTGGAGAGCCACAGGGCAGCAATGGTGAGGTCACCCCCGGGGACAGGCAGCACAAGGCAGCAGCTGGGGGAGCACGTGGGGAACCCAGAGGGCCAAGGTCTCCAGCCCTCTGATGCTCTGTGGAGCCAGGACCCCTCCTCCAGCTCGCAGAACCTCCCCTCCTCCCACCTCAGCACACTCTCTGATCACAAGGCCGAGATCAGATGGGCAGTTGGACAGACACACCAACAGAATGCAAACAGAAACTCGGGTCCCTTTAGAAAGTCTTTGCAGGCATGGTCATGTGGCCTCCTACAGCCCCACCAGCGCCTGACACATGAGCTGGGTGTGATCGATGACGACTCAGCTCTGCAGCACGCCAACAGACTTGGGCACCGGCACTGCTGTCGTTTACATCTCGCTTTGCTATCTGACCTTGTTAAGTGCAGGCTCGTCTCCCCAACTAGACCAGAAAGTCCTTCCGGGAGGGCCTTTTCCACCTTGGCCTGGCGCAGAACTTGGCTAGTAACGGCCTCGGTGAGCTCTGGCTCCTGGAGGCACTTCCGGGATGAGGTCAAACCCGGGCCAGCCTTGGCACCAGCGCCAGGGCGCTGCTAAGACCCAGGGAGTCGGCCCCTGGGGAGTCAGCACGTGGGGCGGTCCAGCAAGCCCAGGGCCATCATCCACTCTAGGACATGCTGGTCCGAGGACGGCAGGCTCTTTCTGACTCCACTGGAATTTGATTATAACCCCACAGCGCTGCGATTATATGAGCTCAGCCAGGGAGCTAAGAGCAGGAGCTGGATGGCTTGGGAACAGAGGAAAACAACAGTGTTTCTAGGCGGTCCTCCCCCGTTTTGCAGTTGGACGGACCTGGTTGAATCCCAGCTTTGCCACTTCCTGACTGTCTGCCTCAGGAAAGTCTATAGAATGGGAGTGGTAACATTCCTCCCTCTCAGAGCTAGTGAGCGGGTAAGTAACGAGAGCAGTCCGAGACCTCAACAAACAGCAGCTACTGTTGTTATTACCCGTACTTCATTTATCTAATAAATATTTGTTGAGCACCTGCTGATTTTCAGGGACTATACTAGGTCCTGGGGGTGAAGAAACAAATAAGAGAGACTGAGCTTTGGCCCTCAGGTTGTGGCAGACATAATAAGCCAATAAACAATTAAATAACATTATCAGTTGTGAAAAGGCCAAAAGGGAGAGATCCTATTTGAGCCTGGTGGTCAGAGAAGGCCTCTCCGAAGGGCCAGCAAGGCAAGTGCTCGGGAGAAATCGTTCCAGAGAGAAGGAACAGCACATGCAAGGGCTCTGAGCTGGGGTGGTTACCAGCATCATCTAATAGCGCTGGGGGTTCTTCTCTGTTCTGCTACCCCACCCAACCCCCAGGGATGTCACCCTTCAGGGCGGGGCCGGCTCCTGTGCTAAGTGTTCCCGGGGGGAGCCAGCCCTGCCTCTCCTGCCCCAAAGTGCTCAGAAGCTGATCTTCCTAAAGGCATCAGAGGAGAAAGGGAACAAAGTGCCGCCCCTTGGCTTCCGGGAACCGGGAGGATGCGGTGAGGCAATCCTACCACTTAACAACAGATTCCTTCCACTTCTCAGAACCCCCAACCCACTGCAGGGGAAGGACATGCCCAGCAAAGAAAGACCCCAAGATGCCCCGCACGAAGCCAGCTGGGGGCGGGAGCCGACCTGTCTCGTGAGGCTCCCCTGTCAGGTGAGCGGTGAGACAGGGACCATGGTCCTTTCCAGCTTGGAAACGCTGCATCTCCACAAAGCTGGCCCTGCCTCTACCTAGCTGTTTGGGCTTCAGCAAATCCCTTCATCTCCCCGAGCCAAACTTCCTCCTCGGTTTCTGTTCTGAACCTGGAATTCTGCCTAAATAACAATTCGTTTTACCTCATCATCAATTTTAAAGAGCACTTTCCCCATCCATGCTCTCATTTTGATCTTGACAATTCCATGAAGAGGTAGAGAGGGCTTGGACAGTTACTCCCGATTCAAGGAAGGGAAAAACAAAGGCTCGGGGTGGCTAAGGCCTTCGGGAGGTCTTATGGCCAGTGAGCAGCAGAAGAAAGACCCAAAGCCTTGGAGAACCACCTGTTGAGAGCTCCATCCCCAGCTAGGAGGCTGGCAGAAATGCTCCCCCTTGCAGACTGAGCCCAGAGGCAGCCAGCCTGCAAAGCTTTCAGAAGAGCTCTATCGGCCAACGAGTCTCACAGCAGCTGCAGAGCTCACTGGTAGCTTTTTGTATAACCCTGCCCTGCCCTAAGCTCCAGGATGGCGGTCCCTTCCCACAAAAGTGCAGGAAAGCCCTCACAGTGACAGAGCTACCAGCATCCTAAGCTTGAGACATCCCCGTCACACGCCATGCTTCGCACAGTGCGAAGCACTTCACCAGTGGGGTCTTGGTCCTTCTTCCAACAACTTGCAAGGTAGAAGCTGTGACTCTCTCCATTTTCCTGACATCCACAAGAACCACTTCCTCTCCCCTCCCCTGTGGACAATCTCCTTTTAGAAAGTCCTATTTCTCTACCTGGGATGGTGACCATATGACCTGTCCCAACAGTAGAGCTCAGGGAAGCTGGGTGTCTGGCTCTGAGAGCCTGAAGCTGAAAGCCCCATAATGCTAGAGAATCCAGAAGGCTTCTGAGGCACCAAAGACCTAAAGTCAGGCCTCGCCTGGGGCCAGGGGTTGGCTGTCTTAGATGGGCAAACATTTTGGGAAGACCTTTCCTCCCAAGGTTCCTTTCAAGGAACTTTGGAGGCTGGTCTGGATGAGAGAGAGAGCACAGAACCAGCTCCCTCCAGGGAAGCTAAATTCCCAGCTGTGGAAATCCGTCTACATCAGGGACCTCATTGCCTGCCTGGCAGCCTGCATATGAACAGTCTCTCTTAATCCCCCATGTGATCTACCTCATTGCTTTCGATGCTGTTGCACACTGTGCCCTGTAATACCAGGACCCATGGTCAAGGCTGTAAACAGCCCTGAAGGCATCCTCACATGACTCACTCAGAGGCAGGACCTCCTGATGGCACAGCACTGGGCCCGGACAACTGCATTCAAACATGAGCATCCTCAAATCCAACCAGAAACCCAGGTCCTCCTGGACTCTTTAAAACCCTCATCTTGGGGCACCTGGGTGGCTCTGTCAGTTAAGCCTCCGACTTTGGCTCACATCATGATCTCACAGCTCACGAGTTCAAGCCCTGCGTTGGGCTCTGTGCTGACAGCTCAGAGCCTGGAGTCTGCTTTGGATTCTGTGTCCCTCTCTCCCTGCCCCTCCCTTGCTCTCTCTCTCTCAAAAATAAATAAACATTATGGGGCTCAAACTCATGAGCTGCGAAATCATGACCTGAGCCGAAGTCAGACGCTCAACCGACTGAACCACCCAGGCACCCCAACATTAAAAAAATTATCAAAAAAAAATCAACATCTTGCCTTACCTCCTTGTTCCTGAATTAATATAATCTTTGTATGAACTAAAACCTCTTCTGCTACTATTTGTTCATTTGCTTTGACAAAAGTCCTCCCATTTAATTCTAATAACCTTATGACACAGGTAGGAAGGAAAGGCACAGCTGTTACCATTTTCCAGATGGGAACACTAAGGCTCAGAGAGGTTAAGTCAGATGCTGCAGGAGACCTCCAGAAAGGAGAGTCAAATTCTGTCTTCTGCCTCCTCCAGAGCCTGCAACCTTACCACATTTGTATAACTCTAAATGCACATTACAAGCAACATGAGATATCCCTCTTAGCTTACTTTTTAAAAGGTCAATAAATCATTGGTGATGTCTCCAATGGAGAATAAATGAATATGAAAAGCTCTCCCCCTGTTATGAAGCTGACAATAATAATAACCACCATTTATGGAGTACTCACTGTGTGCCAGGCTCTGTGCTAAGTGCCTTGGACAGGGTATCTTATTGAATCTCATTTAATCATTACAACAACCCTGCCAGGTAGGCCCCATCAGCCTTTCTTCAGAGAGGACTACGTGACTTGCCCGGATCATTCAGTTAGGAAATGGCAGAGCCAAGATTCAAGTCTAGGTCTTCCTAACCACAAAGCATAGGCTCTTCAATTAATCGAGCCAAGATCAGATTTGAAGAGACTGGTCCTTGACCAACATGCCCTTTGACCCAATGCCCCCGGTGTTCTGAAGCCAGTAGGGAGGCTGCATCTGTCCCATGGATTTGCAGGGATTGAAGGATACCTGTCCGGGAGAATAGCGACTCCAGGACCAAGGACTACGTACGACAATCCCACCAGGGACCTACTGCTGGGAAAACCCAGCATGCTGCCACCCAGGCAAGTGGGATTTTCCAATGAAGTGGGAAAATCTCTCCAAATCCTGACTCCCTTGCCCTGGTTTCTTTTTGGGTGCCCCCTGCATGTTAGACAGTGAAGATAAACCACTTGTCAGAAGTTCCAATTAAGATGTGAGTTTGGGGTTCCCCATGGGGACCCAAAACCACCATGTGGAGCCTGTTTGGGGCTACAGAGCAAGCAGGCATCTTGTCTTCCTGTTATAGACATGCCTCACGAGCAGCAGCCCTGTTATGAGAAAAGAGAGGCTTCTGGATGCCTGTGAGCTCCAATCTCCCAGCCCCTCTGGGTCAGAACTCCTGGTGCTTTACTGAAATAAAAGGCCCCTGGATCAATATCCCTTCATCAGCTTTGGAGAGCTAGGTCACAACTCCCTGGAAGCCAATAAGCAGAAGTGCTTTTCTCTACAAAAACAAACCAGACTGGCAGGAAGCTCTCTTGGCATTAAAGAACCCAGAGCTTGATTTCAGTCCCTACCAGAGAGAACTGGAATCCAGAGGGGTGAGGCTGAGGGGCCAGGGCTCTGGCATTTCTCAGCCTGGTCCACAGCTCCTAGGCTGTTTTCTGCCTTTGCCAGATACTTCCCGTGCCTGGTGGAGATGTGCCAACCCAGCGGAGGACATCTAATGCCTTTCTGGCCCTCAGGTTGCCACTGTAGGCAATCGAGGTCCCCAGCTCAGCTCCAACAATGTCCACTGCCCTTTGGAACTCTCTGCTCTCCCCTGAAGCTAATTGGTCAACTCTGTCATCTCCCCCAGTCATCTGTTCACCCAAGGGGACACTCTTGAAGGCCTGCACCTCTTTTCATAGCCAGGAAACAAAGGAATGATTTTTCAATCACAAGCCACATACACATTCCTTCCCAAAAGGGTGTACTCCTCTTGGCCAGCATAGACCATGTCCTACCCCAGCATCTTGTCCCATAAGACTGGCCCGTTCCCCAGACTGTGAGGTGGGACCGACTCGAGCAGAAGCAGAGGACAGAAATGGGTCTAATGAATCCTTGCTTGGAACAGATACTGCCCCTGCTCATATTAGCAGACACCCAAGGTCGGGAACAGAAAATTTGCGGAAAATTTAAGTCATCTTATGGCTCAGTGGCTCTCAACTTTTTCACAGCCATGGACTTCTGTGATTAAACCCCTGGTCTGAAGATATTTTTGTCTTCCAAAGCAGTAAGTCATTTGCCTGATTTTGTTCAGCAAAGGGATAGCACTGCTTGTATGAGCTTCTGAGCAGACTGAAATAACCAAGAATACCAACCACATTATTCCAGCCCCAAACACGGACACTTAATATTTTCTTTAGCCTGCATTATCTGGCCCAGGTAAAGATGCAATTACCTTCAGGCCTTTTAAAACACTGACAAGATTCTGTAGGAGGGGTCATGGGTGGTACTTCCGGGAAAGAGAGGAAGAAAGAGGCAGGCACAAGAATTGGGGAAATCTCCAGAAGGAGGGCTACCAACGAGGTAAATAAGGTGATGCACAGCTGTCAGGCCACACCCTCTCTGGGAACCCCACAGGTGCTGGTGACCAGAGGTTCCTGAGCAGGGGATCACAACGTCCTTCTGTCCCCTCTAGGCACTTCTGTGCCCACTGCTCTTCCACGCAGAGGTGAGAGGCACTGAGGTAGGGAGTGCTGTCCCCATCCTACAGGGGGAGAAACCTGACCAGGACCACTGTACAAGATGATGCGGAGCCTGGTACCAGAACCCTGGACTAGACCCAGACCAATGTCGTCTCACTAGCACCAGGCCACAGAGCCCTCTCCTCTGATCCAGGGGCAAGGACTCACCTCTGCTAGATACAGCACACAGAATTTCAGGTCTTCTGAAGAACCTTGGAGGAAACAAAAAGTAAGACTTGCATTAGAGTTGGCTGCAGAGTCTAAGCAGCTTGCTCCAGTAATGCCAGCTGCCTTGCCCAGAAGCCTGTATGCAGTACTTCCTGGAAAAAGAGGAGGAAAGAGGCAAGCACAGGGGACAGGGGAATCTCTGGAGGAAAGCCCACTTAATGGCCAAGCAGACTGAGGCACAGCAGTAAGGCCTCTGTCCACAAGTGGGCCTCACTCAAGGAATGCTGAGGTCCCACCCTCATGAGAGGCAGCCAGGAGCACCCTCTGGGCATCAAACAGCCACATGCGGGGACCCGTCGTCCACCTTAGGAGGCCTCCGTCTTTCCCCGCTCCCTGTGATGAGAGACACGGAGGCAGCACACATTTGGGTTTTCCTTCAAATGCTCCCAACTGCCTTCACCATTTTGAAATTCAACAAGGAGCCACACATTTGCTGGATGGACCTAGGAATGTGTGGGCTGTGCAGTGAGCTCCCCAATCATGGGCTGGCTGTCACCCACAGATGGTTTCCCAGCCCAGGCCCAGCCCCCTGGTGTTTTCCTGGAGTCCTAATCTCAAATCCCAGATTCAACCATCCTCCACCTCTCCACCTGGGAGGCAGCTGGGAAGGACCATCAGGCTCTCTGCTCCTGCAGCAGAAGAGTGGAGGAAGAGCACCTACAGAAGATGTATTTAGTCAGGGTGCTTCAGAAATGCAAAATCAAGAGAGGCCCCCAGCCTGTTGGGGACGGCTTCTTGGAAGAGGATCCTCTGGAACTCGAATGCAAGATGGGAAGAAAGGACACTCCGGGAGGTGGGAACAGCATGAACAAAGGCATGTAGGTACAGAAGCACACGGTGTGGTTCAAGGTATAGCAAGTGTGAAGAAGGCCTGCCCCTCCCTGACCGTTGTGGGCTGCTCCCCGGACCCTGGCATTACTCCCCACCAGAGCATTCTTCTGGGCACAGGCCCGGCATGGTTGATTTCCTGAATGTCAAGCAATTGGCCTCACTGGGCAGGGTGTCATTTTGAGAGAAAGAACAGTACAACACGTGTAACGACACACACGTACGGTGCCATGCACCACCCACGGTGACAAACGCTGTCCGTTTATAAGCTCAACCCTTGTAAACACCCCTCCGGGGCAGGGGTGATTGTCACCCATGATTCATGTGAGGAAACTGAGGCTCAACACATATTTGAATCAAAGAAATTGCCCAGTGAACCAAAACGTGCTGCAAAGTTAAGGTGACAAAGTAACAGAGACAGTCGGTCAAGCCAATTCCTAAGAAAAGGCCCTTGTGTGGGTGAAGGCCGGTCCCCTCCGGAAGCACGTACATGGGTGGTTCCCTGGGCAAAACTATCCCTAGGGCCAGGGGTGCCAGCAAGAGCTAGATAAAAATAGTTCATAAGTGAGGCACCTGGCTCGCTCAATCAGTAGAGCGTGCAACTCTTAGTCTCAAGAGTCATGAGTTCAAGCCCCACGTTGGGCGTGGAGCCTACTTAAAAAAAAAAAAAAAGTCCGTAAGTAAGTAGGGGGTTCACTTTGGACTTAGAAGAAATCCTTCTACTTCTCCACATTTAAAGGAGGGTTTAGAGGGGTACCGGGCAGCTCAGTGGGTTAAGCCTCTACTGAAACTCTTGGTTTCAGCTCAGGTCACGATCTCACAGTTTGTAGGTTCATGTGTTCGAGCCCTACATCAAAGCCCCAAGCTCTGCTTGGGATTCATTCTCTTTCTCTCAAAATAAATAAGCATTTAATAAAAAATAAATAAAAGAGGGTTGGGAGAGAGAGGGCCCCACCTAAAGGGCCCCATCATGTTTCAGAAACCTCTCATTTGAGGGGCACCTGGGTGGTTCAGTTGGGCTAAGTGTCAGACTCTTGGTTTTGGCTCAGGTCAAGATCTCATGGTTTCATGAGTTGGAGCCCCACGTCGGGCTCTGGGCTGACAGTGTGGAGCCTGCTTGCGATTCTTTCTCTCTCTCTGCCCCTCCTCCACTCATGCTGTCTCTGTCTCTCTCAAAATAAATAAACTTAAAAGAAACCTCCCATTTGAAAGCTTCTGCCAACTCCTTGCCTTGTTGAGGATGGAGACAAGGGAAGGTGGTTTCTTTTGTTTAAGAAAACATACTTGGATGTCTCCTTGACTTTCCAGAAGCAGATCTGAGTGCCAAGGGGGAAACAAAAAGCTCTATGTAAGAAAATAACAGAAATTTGGGTTTTAGATGCTGGCAGTGAGAGGAAAGAAGGCTCTAGAAGGGAGGGGAAAGCCAAGGAAATGGGAGTCTCAGGGAGACAGTAGGCCGAGGTTGGGGGAAACTCAGCCTACTACATACCCCTAATGGCTAGGGGTGGTTGATGATTGCTTGACAACTTTTCCTGTGCTGTGACACGCCCTACCACCACCCTCCTACATTACCCCAAACCTTCACTGAAATCCACTGCACATCACGGCCTTGTGCTGGCAGCGCTCTGAGAGAAGGACGGAATGGGGTCAGTGCTCAGCATGTTTCACAGCCTCACAAAGGGACAACAAGACTCGGGAGCCCAGGGTGCCAGGAAGGAGCCCCAGCTGCAGAAAAGCAGGCTGCAAGCTGGAGGACCCAGGAGAGCAAACTCGGCCATCAGAAACCCTTCTGCAACATCAGACTGGGCTCTGGGCTCTCCAGAGTATGGAAACGGGGTGAGTGTAAAGGACAAGGGACACAGAGGCACACAGGTGGGTTTTCCACCCAACGTTCCAACTGCCTTTACCATTTGGAAATTCCACAAGAAGTCATCGGCTCCTGGGTGAACCCTGCTTCCTGCCCCCCCCCCACCCCCAAGGATCATGGGCCATGCAGAAAGGGTCCCAGAGGCACACAGATGGCTTCCCCACCCAGGTCTGACCCCTCTGTCATGTTTCCAGAGTCCTCTCAAGCCTGATCTGAGATCCCAGACTCAGCCATTCTCCAAGCCCTCTCCACCCTGTGTGACAAGCCTGGAGGCATGTTGTTTCCATTTTCCAGTTGCAGAAACTGAGACCCAGGGAGAGAAAACAACGTGTACAGGCATGCAGCAAGTAAGGGGCAGAGCTGAGATTTGAACCCAGGACTGCTGCCTCCGAAGCCTATGTTCTGACCACCGCATCACACTTCTGCTCCCCACACTGGCACCACCCCAGAGATGGGGGTGCATCTCTTCCCCTGTCGTCGCCCTGGCAGCCAGCACTGAGGTGAGCTCTGAGGATGTGCTCGGCAATTGTCAACTGACTAAATTTAACCCCAAGGCAGTCCAGCAGCTGGGGCCTACGCAGCTGAGTTCCCAAGACTGGGCTCCTGGCCCCCCGGGGTAGATGGAGAGCCCAAGAATCAGCTGGACATTTCCAGGCCATCCTGAAAGACCAGAGCAGGCCAGGAAGACACCCAGTGGGTGGGATGCTGGCCGCCTGGAAGGTAGAAACACAAAGACCAGCAAAGCCAGTGGGCGGCAGAGACAGGAAGAGGCCACAATGGGCCCCGGATGACCGGAGATGTCCCAATTGTTAGCGCCAGCTCTCCGCCTGTTCCCATTACACTGCTGTTCGGACCTGCTGAAGCTTGGGGGATGCTGGGCAGGAGGAGGGCAGGTTTAAGTGGCCACCACCAGCTGGGAGCCCTGGAGGAGAAGGTGCTGCTCCCCAGCCCCCAAGCTGGGCAGCACTTCTAGTCTCCTTCTAGTCATTCATGCATTCCTTCACCTAATAACCATTCACTGGGCACCCACAATGTCTGTGCCTTGTGCTAGACCCTGGGAGGATGCTTGGCCAGCAGAGCTAAGCTCCATTCAGGCAAGTCACACACAGGAGTCATTGGTCCCTGGGTGGGATAGATTCTCCCCCGCCCCCAAGAAAAGCCCTCGCCAGCCCCAGCCTGCAGGAAAGGCCAGTGTGCTCCTTGTTACCATCTTTGCCCCCAAGTGAACTTGCCACACATGTTGACTTGAAAGGGACACACCTGCGAGGCACAAGCAACATTAATCAGAAACCATTCTGCCACCAGAAGCTCCAGCTGAGGTCCTAAATGGATCTCTTAAGGGCCTCACTCAGGCACTTGCTACAGCAGCAGGTCTCTTTGGGCGCCAGGGAGATGGGCAGGGAGTCAGGCGCCAGGACCCCGGACCCCACAGCTCCAACTCCGACTGCAGGAGAAGGGGACACTGAACTTCTGCAAACCCCAGGACCCACAGCCTGTCTCCAGGGCATGGGGTCAGGGGAGGAGGTAGGGGGGTCCACCAATGCCTGGAGAGAAATGTAAGCGATGGAATGTGCACCCAGGTGCTCAGTGTCACCGAGCCATGTCCCCGGAGAGCCACATTTGCTGTTAGCTGGCTGGCACCTGCTGCAGAAGGGTGAGACAACGTGTCTGCACCAAACCATCTGCCCCACAAGCCCAGGACAGGCACACACGTGCACATGCCCCACACCCAGGCCAACCCGATAGGCTCTGATGACCGCGGTCATCTCTCCTGAGGAGTCCTGGCCTTGGCCACCTTCAGCCCACCGTTTTCAGGGAGAGGATGTGGTCTCCGGCTCCAGGAAGCCATGCCTGCACAAGGCTGCTGTTCACATGAGCTCAGCATCTGGAAGGTTTCTCTGAGGCACCTCAGGCCCCACCCCACCCACTCTGACCAGCTGCCACCCGGTGGAAGATGGGGCTCACCCTGGTCTGGGGGCTCCAGGAGGGGAAGATCCCACCAATTCCCAGCCGAGGCGACCCACCCAAGGATGGAGGTAGGACATATGGGCACCGTCCAGCATCTCAAGGCAACCTCAGGGTCCGTGTGGGGATGTCAGGGCTGGGGAAGAACATAAAGGGCTGGCCCAACCCTTCTTTCACAGAGACGCCGGAGCCCAGAAGAGGCAAAGGGCCAACTGAAGCACGTTAGCAGCAAAGCCGAGCCCAGACTCCAAACACCCAGCTACTACCCTCAGCTCTTCCACTGCCCTCTTCTCTCTCCCACCCACCCCCCACCCAAAGCACAGCCAGTTTGAGCCCCTCTTCTTTCCCCTCCCTCCTTCAGGAAGCTGAGCAGACAGACGCAGGGCCTGGGCTTGTGGGCCCAGACCCGAGCGAGGAGCAGGATGATCACAACTGAGTGAAGGCTCAGTTCTTACAACCAGTCAGCCCATATTACCGAGCAGCCCACCCCTGACTGGGCCATGATGGTCTGAGCCCACAGAGGAAGGGCCTGCCCAGCGAGTGTCTGTGTGAGTCCGAGTGCAGGGGGGTGGCAGGGAGAACGGTGTGCGGGGCGGGGGGGGGGGGGGGGGGGGGGGGGGGAGCCGGGTATGAGGGAAACGGGGAGGGGCAGGGAAGCCAAGGGCGGAGTCCACTGTAGCTCTCACCTGCCCCCTCCCGTGGGCACCGGGGAGCCAGGGTCCCAGCAGAACTTGCTCAGAGGGTCGCTCCTCACCTCCTTGGTCAGGCCCAGCCGCCCCAAGGAAAGGGCTGCCCCGGGAGAGGCGACTTGCTTTTTGTCCCCCCTCAGGGACTGCCCTGGGCAGTGGGCAGCAAAAGCTCGAGACAGAGAAGGAGAAGTTGTGAGCGACTTCCTGAGCGGGGCAGCCCAAGTGGAGGTTCTCACACCCCCTGGGTTTCTAAGGAGGAAGAACAGTGGGGGCGCCGAACACACAGGAACACAGGACAGGTCTGCAAACGGGCAGGAAGTTTTCCTGGAGCAAAACCCGTCAAAACAGAATTCTTTCGCTGGGTAATATTTTCCTCCCTGCCCCTGTCGCCCATACTCAAACAGGTCTGTTGTTGTTTTCATAATCTGCGAGAGGAAATCGAGCCCCTTTCGGCAGAGACTTCAGGCGCCAAACCAAATCGCTCAACAGATACTCCCAGCTGGCTTCCCCTTCCCCTCTTCCTCCGAGTGGAAAGTTTGCGGGAGACGTTCACGTCATGCTCCCACGCGCTCCCTGCTCCTGGGGCTCTGGCCTGGGCGACGCAGCTGGGTGGCGACGGAGTGGGGCACGCCCATTGGGGTTCTGTGTGGGGAGTGGGGGCGGCAGCTAGCACGGCCTGGGCACCTGGCGTGGGCCGGGCATTCTGCATATGACCTAATGTAATCTTTTTTTTTAAGTTTTATTTATTTTTGAGAGAGAGAGAGAGAGAGAGAGAGAGAGAGAGAGTGCATGTGCATGAGCAGGGGAGGGGCAGAGAGAGGGAGACACGGAATCTGAAGCAGGCTCCAGGCTCTGAGCTGTCAGCACAGAGCCTGACATGGGGCTCAAACCCACAAACCATGAGATCGTGACCTGAGCCGAAGTCAGATGCTTAATCCACTGAGCCACCCAGACGCCCCTGACATAACTTAATCTTCACAGCAACCTACTGGTAGCCCCACTTGCATGTGAGGCAACAGGCTCAAAGAGGTTGAGTAAAACTTGCCCAAGGTCACAGGTGGTGAGGGGCAGGGCCCAGGTTTAAACACAGGTCTGTCTGAGTCCAAAGCTCTTCCCACTCCACTCCACGGCCTCCCTGAAACGTGCCCGGGACAGAACCTCCCAGCAAAGCTCCAGGGGTACGGTACAGCCTAGAATGGAAGGCAGGTGTCGGAGAGCCTGGCGGCCCGGGGGCAGGGCCTCACCCGACTACACATGCTCAGATACCCCATGGCTGGCTGGCAGCCCCACTGTCAGAGGCACTGATCCGAGCTGGGCATCCGTGCCACCCAGAGTAGTGGGGCTCGGGGCAAGTGGGAGGGAGTCCGGGGCATCTTGGGTCCACACCTACCTTCCTGCAGCTTCACACTCTGGAGGTAGAGGGGGTTCCTCAGGACGTTGCAGCGGCCCGGCTCATCTTCTTTGGTGAAGAGCAGCAGATCCGAGTAGGCAAATAGCGTCACCTGCATCATGAAGGAGCAAACACAAGTGGCTGTTCTGCTGTCCCAGAGGCCAGGAGCCACAGCCTCCCCAGGACGTCTGGGCAAGGGGTCCTTGTCATCTCGGGCAGAAGTAGACTAGATCAGACTCTCAGTGTGGCGTCGGGCAAAGGCAGACACCTGATCCGCAATCAGACTTCCCCTTCTCTCTACGGTGTTCTACACCCCCACTCCTTATAGTGGGGAAAACAGCATAACACAAGACCCTCACCTTTGGTGGCAGATGGCCCCTGCAGGTGTCTCCACAGCCCAACACCCCCCCACCCCCAGGCCATCTTTCTGCCTAACTGCCCCTGGAATCTCCAGCCCAGTGCCACTGGCTCACTGCTGGCTTGGAGCCACCCGTGAGCTGAGGGATGTTTGCACATTTGCTCGGATTCTCCTCTAAACGTCTGGCTGAAAGAGCACAGTGCACTTGGAATCAGAAGTCCTGAGGCTCCTACCCGACTCAGGAGCCGTGAAAACTTGGTTAGGGTCCCTGAACCCTCAGCTTCGGTTTTGTCATCCATATAGACACGGGACAGCCCCTGCCCAGGTCCCTCACAGGCTTCTTTCACGAGCCCTGTGTAGACTATGAATCGAAGCATCATGCAATGTGAGTCCTTGCTGTCACATTCTTCGCGGATAATTTTAACTGCATTAATGCATAATCAGTTCAAGAAAAAGCCAGTTACTTACGCGCCAGTACAGACATGTATGGAACTTTTATCTCTTTTTTATGCACTAGCTGCTCCAAAAATAAAGGAGGAAGCTATTTTTAGACATTATAGGTAAACCAACAGGCATGCTCAGCATAGTTTCATGCTAAAAAAAACCCACTTGATCCCCAAATGCCACTGAAGATTACACTGCTCTCTGTTTCGTAAATCCTGCAGTGGCCTTTAGTTAAAAGCAATAAAGATCCAATTTTACATTCTCCGAAGAGGACAAAATATTATTAGTTATGTGAACTTCCCTTGGAGGTGTCACAACCTGACATGTCACTTCTCGTGGGGTAAGAAGAGTCAGCCAGAGGGCTTCGCATGCATCCCCGAAGGCCACAGCCAGCGTGTACTGGACGGTTGCTGGAGTTTAAACAGTCAACATGTTGACATTTAGCTATCAGACTGTTAACAGACCTAACAGCTCCACCTCTGATGCCCTCTCCTACAGAAAAACTTACGAGGATATATTAACGTGAAACCAGAAGGATGTTCTCAGCAGCCTCTTTGTAATAAAAAAGTAAAGAACACAGATGCCCATCAAGAGAGGGTGGATAAAATAAATTATTCCCCCCTTCCCATGGTAGAATTGTATGCAACTGTGAAAAGAATAAAGGAAAGCTGTCCGGGCAGAAATTGCGTGGGCAGAGTGCCCACCCTGCACTATGTAAGTCAAATAGTGCAACGTGCAAGAATGCCTCCAGTTTAGTCCAATCTTGTAAAATGGAACTGTCAATTTGTACTTTTGTCTAAAATACTCACCACCACACTCTTCACTCTGGGGAGTGGAATTTCATACATTTCTGTTTAATTTGCACTGTATTGCAAGAGAGTCTATTACTTTCGAGATTTTAAAAATATATAGGGGCGCCTGGGTGGCTCAGTCGGTTGGGCATCCAACTTCGGCTCAGGTCATGATCTCACAGTCTGTGAGCTTGAGCCCCACATCGGGCTCTGTGCTGACAGCTCAGAGCCCGGAGCCTGTTTCAGATTCTGTGTCTCCCTCTCTCTATGCCCCTCTCCCACTCGCGCTCTGTCTCCCTCTGTCTCAAAAATAAATAAACATTAAAAATATATAAATATTTTTCAAAGGATCTCTTGGCTTCTTGAGCACAGTGCAAACAGACATTTGAAGGCATCTGGGTCACAGAGACAATAGGCGTGTCCTTGAACAGGAGGCTCCCAGTGGCTCCAGCTTCTCCAATGGGGACCAAATATAAGAGCTCAGGAACCCTGGGCTGGGAGGGATCCTGGAAGTGACTCTTTCCAGCCCCCTTCCAGACCATAGTCCCGACCCACCACAGCCCAAAAGAAGCTCCCATCTGTTCAGTTCTTTCTTTCTGCTCAGTGCGTTTTCACTTGTAAATAACATGACTGCCTTTATTTATAGATGAGGACCCTGCAGCTCAGAGAGGTTAAGTGACCTGTTCAAGGCCACACAGCTAGGGCCATTGCCGAGGTCTAGCTGACCCCAAAGCTTTCACTATACGGAGAGGTAGCAATATGCCTACAGCTGTCCTGCCCCTGAATGTGAAAGAATCCAAACAGAGACCAAAACAGAAAAGCAAAGGAGACCAAAACTGAAGTCAAGGGAGGGGAAGAAGATGATCTAAGAGCTGAGAAGGATCTGAGGGGCTGAGTCTCTGAGCAAACCTGGAGGCTTTCCCACTACAAAGAAACCTGGCAGTCACCTCCAGACCCATGGGGAAGCTGGTCAGGGAAGGGTCGGAGGAGGTGGTCTGTCAGGAACCTAATAAGTCAAAAAATGTCCCAGGCTCTGAGAGAGCTGGGTGGACGGCAACGGGAGAAGAACCACAGGCAAGGTGAGAAAGCTCCAGGCCACTACTCTGGCCCCGATTCTCAGAGCTGAGAATGTGGTCTAGACAGGAAGTGATTAAGGCATGAATGAAGAATTTCCCCAAAGGTCGGGTCAGGGAAAGGACAGAGCTGGCACACAGCAGGAGGCAGGGCAGAGGGGCAAGCGTGCCAGGGGAGGGCGGGTGGGCCTCTCTCCCAGGTCACCAGCACCGTGCTGGCCTTCCTCCAACAGAACCCACGGTGGAGTGATGCCCATCTCCACGGCCCAATTACCCCACTGCCTTCCACAAAAGGCCAGGGGGGCTGCCAGGCGTCTTCCCCACACAGGTTCCAAGGGCACATCTGTTTTCCCAAAGGGTCAAGGGTTGAGAGATTGCTTGGTTAGGAAATCCTTGCGACTTGGAGGGTCACTTCTCCCAAGCAGCCCTAATCGAGTTTTCTCTGGAGATCTTGCCTAAAGGCAGGGTTTGCCGAAAAGACCTCGGTGCCTTAGTTAATGGTAAACTCAGTGAGTCAGTGCATAAAGTGAGGGTGTGTCAATCCCGTGCCCCTGTGACCTCCAGCACCAGGCCTGACTACACAGTAGATGCTCAACAGCTCTTGTTTGAACGTGTAAGTGAGGCTACTCCAGAAGGCTGATTTGATCTCAGGGCCCATTAATCAAGTGTGTGACTTCTGGGAGGAGGTATGATGGGGGGCAGCTCAGTGCGATACTGCATCAGCTCACAGACGTTAGCACACAGGAGGACGCTTGGAGAAGAGATGGGAAGAACAAGGAGGAACATGCCAGGAATAAACGTGAGGGCAAGGGAGAACTCTCTACAATCTAGCACTTTCCAGGAACATAACCCATGCCTGGAGAGGCTGCCTCTACAGATCCAAAACTGGCTGGAAAGCCATCAGCTGGAAAGTTACAGGGAAGCCATCAGAACGGGCAACTCCTGAGGGCCCAATCAATGCTGCAATTCTACAAACTTATCCAAGCCCCTCTTGAATTGGTTTAGACTTTTGACCTGAAGATACCAAGATCCATGTATTTGCTTCCTAGCATATTTCATGAAAAAGACATATATTTATTTTACTTGTCTTTGTATCGCTTCTTTCAATCTTCAAAAGGGATCTCTGAGCTCTAAGGCACCAAAGATTCAGTAGACAAAGATTTTCTGGACAAACTGTGACTATAATCGGACTGTGGCTCCAACCATGTGCTTGCCAGTCTGTTTTTAAACAAACGTGCCGGAGGCAGCATGGGATCATGAAAGTGCTGCTGAGCCAGAGAGCAGAGACCCTTGAGTTCCAGTAAATCTCCCTAGAGCCTCAGCTTCCTCATCTGTAGAATGGGGACAACTGCGCCTCTCAAGAGGATACTGCAAGAGCTAATTTAAGATCTACTATGTAAAATGCGTGCACAGTGAGAATACACAGTAAGTGCTCGGTGTTTGAGCACCTAATGGCAAGAGGACAAACAAGAGAGCAAATCCAGACATACGTGTGTATTTCAGGATGACTGTCATTTCTGCCTTCCTCTGGGTCTTGTGGATTTACAGCCACACCTCACTTTCTGACCGTTGGCCACCTGACTTAGCTCCACCACACTTACTCACCAAGCACAGTTCCAAGTGACTTCTTGTTCCTAAAACTCAAATCTCCCCTCACCAAGACGAAGTTTTACTCTCTCACACGCAATTCAGAAGATATGCAAAGGTTCCTAAGAAAGGTCCCCATGAGGAAGCTCAAAGCCCGTGTGGGAGAAATAAGCATGCAGTCTCCCCAGGGAGTTCCCGTGAAAAAGAAAACGCTCATTTGGAACATATGAGTTCTGGTCCCCTTGTTGAACACATACATACACACACACACACACACACACACACACACACACACACACACACACAAGCAGCCTCCTGCTTAGCCACAATTACACATAATGTCCCAGAATGCCAGAATGCTGAGGTTGAACGGGCCCTTAGAGACCAGCCAACCACAGCTGCCTCTAATACACACACCCTCACTGTTCAGATGAGGGCACGGAGGGAGGACGGAGAAGTCACGAGCCAGCCAGCAGCAGAACAGGAGCTGGCTATATGCTTCCTGCCTCCTCCAAGTTTCCTGATCATTCTACCACCCCAAGCTGTCACTCAGCTCAGCCAAGCCCCACTGCCGGCCTGATGAACAGCAAGCCCCAGGTAGTCCAGTCAGATTCCAGGGCTCCAACTTCTGTGCCACACAGACTTCACAGGACTGAGCCGGCTCTGGGAATTGTGTCGGGGAGGGAGATTCCCCCAGTTAGAGATAAGCAGAGGCCGGCTCCCAGGAAGAATGGCATGATCTCCACACCCAGGCCTCGGCTGGCAGAGCTGGAGCCCAGAGGATTTGGGATTTGGGTTAGTACGGACCAAGAAAACCTGAGTAAGTGATGCTCCTTCAAAAATCCTCTTTGGCTAACAGCTCTAATCTTCTTACCTACAAAGTCATTCATCACAGCTGGGGTGAACTGCCATCTCTCCTGCTCCTTGGGGGAAGTTGGCATAAACAATGGGATGTCTTGAGGGATTGGAAAACTTTCTAACCATCAAAGATGAACCAGACAGCTTTGAGAGGTAGTGAGTTCCCCATCGCTGGAGATGTACAAGCAAAAGCTGGGTAGCCATTCGGTAAGGAGGGGGATGGAAGGGGAGGAGGGTGGGAGACTTCAGGATTTTTCTATCCTGAGACTGTATAATTCTAAGACCACCGGTGAAACCCCACCCGGGAAACACGTGTGTGAGGCTTACCTCGACAGCCTTGTTCCTCCCCTCATACAGCAGCAGCTCCTCAGACAACAGGAGTGTCCGGGCAGGGTTACAGAGATCTAAAGGCTGAAAACAATGTGGGCAGTTCAGAGAAGTCCAACGGAGATGGGGTGTGGGGAGAGGCAGCTTGCCAGAGCCAGCCACAGAGAACCCTCTCAACTGACAACGAGAAGCCTCCAGCCTCCCCCCACCCTGGGAGCCCAGACGCCCCCTCACACACAGGTGGAAACAGAAAGACAGATGCTCTTGTCCTGAGCGGAACTGGTGCTGCCACCCTCCCCGCCAAGCCTCACTGTAAGAGCCACACTGTGGCAGGAAGTCCGACCACATGTTTAAGCCCTCGCAATCCTTCCCCCAGCTCCCTGACTACACTGGGCTCCAGGGCCCTGCCAGGCCCCACTCTCCTCCATCTGTCCCGTTCAGGCCTCATGGGAAAGTCCCTGCTGCCAGGCCCAGGCTCTCAGGACACCTTCCTGAGAGCCTCATGCCAGATTTGGTCACTTAAGTCCCTTCAGAGACAGGCCAGTCCCTGCTTGAGTTAACGGACTCCTTTGCAGCCATCAGTCCTCAGGGACCAATTCCCACCCAAAATTCCTACCCACCCCAGCATCCTGCCTCATACCCACTGAGGAGCCCTTTGCCCAGCCCAGAGAAAGCTCCCTAAGATCTGGATTACCCAGCAAGACTTATTCTCTGTGAATGATATTTATAACGTGGCTTCCGGGTTACCTGAACCAAGCAAGGTGATGGAAGAAAGACAATGGGACAAATGTCATCTATACACAACAACCTGGATGGATCTCACAAGGAACGTGAGGCAGAAGAAGCAAGGCCCCAGAAGAGGCCAAACAAAACATGTGACCTGGGAAAGCACACGTAGATGGTAAAAGGAAGGGAGAGCCAGGAAAGGACTAGTGTGGAGTCAGGCACTACGATCGGGAAGAGACATGTGCAGCCTCTGCAGTGGCAGCAACGGCCTGTAGCTGTCCCTTCGTGGACATCTGCTTTGCAATTATTCGTTACTATACTGGTTCACGCGTTGGCTTGTATACTTTACAATTTAAAAGTTGTTATAATGTTTTGAAAACGAATTTTAAATTTTTTAACAAAGATCTTAAAATGAAAGTGAAAAAGAATCCCTGTGGATGCCAAGACCTTGGTGGTTCCATCCTGAGAAAGAGAAAAAACGAAAAGAAAAGGCAGGAGTCATCTGGGGAGAGGTAGGTCACCTGCCAGCGATGTGGTGCATCCTGACAAAGTTGTAACGTCCACTGGACAGCGACAGTCCCGGAATGGGATGCCAGGGAGACCAGAGAAGGAAGGCATGGTCAGAAATGAGGCCCTTGGGGTGGGAGGGTTGGGGCACCTGGGTGGTTCAGTCAGTTGGGCATCTGATTCTTGATTTCAGCTCAGGTCATGATCCCACAGTCATGGGATCGAGCCCGCATTGGGGTCCGTGCTGAGCCTGGAGCCTGCTTGAGATTGTATTTCCCTCTACTGCTCCTCTGCTCTCACTCTCTCTCTCTCTCCCTCTCCAAAAAAACAAAAACAAAAATGAAAAAGAAGCCCTTGGGTCTATGTCATCTCTATGTTGCCGATGAAGAGGACCAACTAACACAATCTTTCTAGAAAGCAATTTGTCAATATATATAAAGAGTCTTTAAAATGTTTATGACCCATGACCCTGTCATTTCACTTCTAAAGATCTCTTCCACGGAAAATAATCCGAGGGGCAGGTCACAGGCAAGGACTTTCATCACAGAGTTGTTTCCAATAGCAAAGGAAGTAAACGGAAGAATATCCAAGTAGAGAACCAGTTAAAGAAAGATGGTATGGCCAGAGAATAGAATAGTGTGCAATCGCCTCAAAAGAAAGGCTCAGAGAGAATTTAGTGATGTGGGAAATGTCTGTGCTACGATTTTCATTTAAAAAAGGCAGAAGGATAGAAAAATGTGCAATGAGATCGGTTTAGCTTTCTTTCTGAAACGTGTATATGCACACACAGAAGACACCTAAATGTTCACACTGCTGGTGTCTGGGTGGTGGAAGACCCGAAGGTTTGGAAATGGGGAGGAAGAGAAGGAAGAAGCAGAGGGAGAAGCAGGAGAGGGGAGATGTAAATGAATCTTGGGCCACCAGCGAATCCTGGAATCCTGGCCAGGCACGTTTGTGAAGACCAAGGAGGCCAGACAAGATGCCAGACCTCAAGGCTCTCCCTTGGCCATTTCCAAACAACGAACCACTGGATGAGCCAGAAAGCAGAAGCCTCAGCAAACAGGCCCCGTGACAATGCAACAAATAGCTGGAGTGTGCCTGCCCTGGCCCCAGAGAAAGGGAAAGTCAGGAAAGGGAGCAGGGAGAAAATCCTCCTGGTGCTCAGCTTCCCCGCCCCCACCCTCCTGGAGACCTCTGCCCCCTCAGTATAACCCCTAGAATCCTGAGCACCTGCACTCTTCTTTCCCCAAAGGGGACCCTCCCGGAACGAGGCACCATCCCCGAACCCTGGGACGAAGGACCCTCCTCTTTCTCATCTCCTGAGGGAGCCCATGGGGCCAGCTACTAGCTCACCTGAACAAAGACCGGGAACACCAGGACCTTGGGGGCCAGGGTGACATAGGTGCCATAGCTTGAGTGTGGGGTGTGCGGCCTCATGACCGGGCAGTTCTGGTAGTTCCCATGGCCCTTCATGGTCTGCACTGTCTTCATCAGCCGGGACTTCTTCCCCAGGCCTGTGTAGGACTTCCCTTTACTGGGACCACCTGATTCTGTGGAACAGAAATGGGGGACCATGAGCCATTTCCACACAAAGGCATCCCTGCATCACCTGCAAAGACATCCTTTCCGCAGAAACGGGGAACACAGACTCAGCCAGTCCATCAGCATTTACTGAGCATATGCTACATGCAGGGCCCTATGCAAGGTACTGGGAACAGAGCGGGGCCTCAGAAGGGCCTCAGGCCTCAAGGAGTTCCCTCACACTCTAATGGGAGTTACACATAAACAAGCGACTCCAGGACTCAGATGGAGCTGGCAACCACCAGCTAGGCTAGGGGCACCGTCCAGTGTCCAGAATCCGAATCAGACTTACCAGTTTGGCCTCATACTTTTCAAAATTGGGAAACCTCTCCTATTTGAAAAATCAGACGAGCTGACCTCACCAGGCCCACGGTCCCACGTAGAAGCATCCGTCAGTTGGACTGCCCTGTGTGTCAGATGCGCGCTCTCCCTGCCGCCACCATTCCCACAGCTCCCTAGACATGCCCAGCACAGCTCACCTGTTACATCGCCCCCCAGGTCCCACGGACAAAGGGACTGGAGGTCCAGTGGTAACCTGGGCTTCCCCAGGCTGTATGGGAGCCTTCTCTCTATTAGCCATGGGGGCGGGGACGGCCTGGCTCACGTAAGTCAGTCTACAATGAGCAGTGCACCTGCTGCCCCAGGTCTCGGGAAAGAGCGCCAGCTCTGAAGCCACATGGCTGTGCCCAGACCCCTTTCCTCTCTGCTTACTAGCTCGGTGACCTTTAGCCACTCGCTTCCCCCACCCTTAGAGACTTGCTTTCCTCCACTGCAATAATATTACCAAGTTCAATGGGTTGCTGTGAGCATTCAATGAGATGCTCCAAGTAAAGCCCCACAATGATGCCTGGAACCCGGTAAGTGCACCAGAAAAGTTAGCTGCTAACTTATTGTGGCTCTTGCTGTTGTGGTTCCTCCACTTGGAAAAGCAATTCAATCAGGTGCCCCACAGGCTGAAAATCCTAGGCTTCACTGCAGCCAGAAGATACTCTGGCTGGCCACCAACTCACCATTATTCTAATCAGGAAAAGGAGAGAGAGAAGGAAGCACCTTCAGGGAAGCGAGCAGAAGGCTGCCCAGCAGGGGACACTGCTGGACATACACCCCCAACGGAGCAAGCGGTAGCAAGCAGGTTTTTCTCGTGCCCTGTCCACCAGGCGGAGGCGCAAAGCACAGAGTAGCTAAAAAGTCAGGGATTCTTAGGTGTGAGCAGGTAGGAAGCCAACTTCAGATCCTCCTGCTCCGCATACACCTGGGCCCCCTCCGAGGGGCTCCTGCTGCCTGGTGGACAACTGACCTGGATGCCTGGCCCATGTCCCAGGACCCAGGTCCCTTTCCACCACTCCCCTGTCCTGGCAGGCAGGGGGCGAACAGGTGGTCTGACCCCAGCTACCTCTGGGGGAAGTTCCCCACCAACGCGAGGTCCACGGCCTCAAAGGAACAAACTCAGTTCGGAAGATTTCACACTTATTTCCTCCGCCCACCGCATGCCCCTTCCCCCCGAGCAGGGTGAGAAAAACAAGTCAGCTCCCCCATCACAAGTGACCACCCATCACAGCCATAACTTGGGGGCAGGACTCAAACCATAATAACTTAAACCACTTCCTGCCTCTTTGAGGAGTGGCTTAGAGAAGAGTAGAAAGGGTGGGGGAGGGGGACAGATGCATGGAACTAGTTAGCTAGCTCCTACTCTGGTCTGGCCATGGACCTCAGCCCCAGAGTGGTCTGTGTCCTTTGCTGAAAGAGCCCATCCTGGGTCTCAAGAACTGCACTGGATCTGAGCTGGTCAAGAAACTTGAACTTGAGCCCTGGCTCCCCCAGACTCTGGCTGTGCAACCCTGAACAGTTTCCTCCCTCCTCTGAGCTAGAGTTTTCTCCTCTGTTAAGGGGGGCTGGTAGGGGGCTCTCACGACAGGCCTGAAGGGAAAGGGCCTCATGAACGGTACCAGAGTGGGGAGCACAGGGGATTATCACAAACCCAAGCCGACAGATAATAAACGCATCGGGGCTGGCGTTAGGACAGGGCTGCTGGGCCTCAAACCATACTGTGAATGAGGTCACAGGGCCAATCTGAAACTAGACAGTCTATCTGAACATGACCAAGCCTAGACCAGAGGAGGCAAAACCACACAGGGCTGACAAGTGAGGGACTGGGGCAACACAGGCCAAAATTAAAGGGTACCATTTGCTGATGCCAAAATCTGGGCCCTGAAGGTCCAGTCTCAGGCTTGTACAAGAATCTATGTCTTCCCTTCCCTAGCCTAGCTGCACACACAGGGTCGTCACAGCACCTTCGCCTTGGGCCTACAGAGCCAAAAATAAGCTGTGTGACATGCCTCTGCCCTCAGGTAGGAAAAGTCTGCTTAGCCCCATTTTATAGACCAGGCAACTGAGCCCTGGAGTGGTTGGGTGACTTTCCAGGGACATCTGGCCAGTATATGGTACAAAGCAAGATCAATCCAACCTATGCAACAGTCATGCCTGGGAGCCCCATCTCCACACACCCTGGATCACCTGTGATAAATGGGCATGGCTCTCCAAAAAGGATTTTCTAAACTATCTTTTTAAAAAAAAACAGTCCAGTTTGCGACTGAGCTGCTGAGCTCTGCAAAGTCAACCCCCTTGACTTCCCACCTGCTACCTCTTAACATCCTCTGGTCCAAGCCCCGACATCGCCCCTTTTTGCTAGGACACCTGCTTCACTGACCAAACACAGTAATTACTCGGCTTTGCTCTGGCTTCCGAGGCGAGCCCTGGCAGCCATCCCACTCTGGCAGTGGAGAATCTAAGGCTGGGCCCCTTTGAAGGGCAGGGGACAATGCTGAGGGCCCCAGCGGCCCTGGGGAACATGCCAGCTACAAGCAGCAAGTGCCCTGGGCCTCGGAAGGGTACCAGATCCCGTTCAACTCTGGACGGCTCCATCCTGCCCCGTGAAAGGAGCCTGGGCAGCCCAACCAGAGGAGGAAGCACAAGTCGGCACCGCGGTGACAGCCCGAGCCTCTGGAGAACCCCAAGTGTGTTTAAGGAAAGGTTCAGTTTCACCCCTTCCTCTGAACTCCAGGACTTGGGGCCATGAAGACTTGATGGTTGACAAAGAGAAAAGATGTTCTTGTATACCAAAAAAAACTATCGTCATGGAGAATAAATGAAGGAAGGTCAATTCTTAATACAACGCATTCAAAAAGCCACCGTTGTTATTAACACCGTCATCATGTCCTTACTTGTCCCTCTCTCTCTCCACAGCTTTGATGACCGGGCCCTTCTTGGTTCACTAAATCTGTGGATACAGGTTGGGAGGACACCAAGAGGCATCTCTGAGGCCAAGAAGGAATCAATCCCACACCACCAGCCCACTGCTGGCAACACACCCCTCCAGCCCCCTTCCTCTGTGACCAGCCTTCCAGCCCTAGAAGCAACCAGCCAGCGTCATTCTCCTTTACTCAGTCACTCAGCAGAAATTGTACCGAGTACCTGCTGTCTGCCACACCCTGGGTCCGGCACTGGAGACACAGAGATGGGGCGGCCCAGGCCCTGCCCTTAATGAAGTCACCATTTAGCAGTGACATCTCCACTCTAACCTAATGCGCTGACTAAAAGCTTTTTAAGAACTCAGTGTTGAATAACTATCAGACTCCTCTCCAGAAGGAATGCAGATTCATTTCCAACAGACCAGGCCTACCCACCCGAATGGCCTACCCTGGAGAGAATGAAGATGCCTTCCATCAGCAGCTCTGGGCCTGATGGGAGCCCTTTTCCCTCCCGAAAGGCACGGGTACTTTTCCAAGAACTTGCTACAAGCCAGCATCGACTTCACGCCGCTGTTGGGGAGGGAGGCAAGGAAGTGAGTTTGCAAGCGGCTGGGAAAAGGCCCCTCTCAAGGAAGGAAGTCAACAGGTATTCCGTAGGTGCTAAAGGGCTCAAGCATAGGACCACCAGGCAAGGCTGGTCACAGCTTTCCAGATACCAGCTGGACTCCAGTCAGTTGGACCCTGGCAGGCACGTAGGCACATTCCCTATAGGAACGCCCGGTCAGCTGCAGCACCAAGACTGGTATCTCAGGCTTCCTGGGAGAAGGACCTGGGTTTTTTGTGTTTTTTTAAGTTTATTTATTTATTTTGAGAGGTGGGGGAGGGGCTGTGACGGGGGAGACAGAATCCCAAGCAGGCTCCTCACAGTCAGCGCAGAGCCCAATGCAGGGCTCGAACTCACGAACTGTGAGATCGTGACCTGAGCCAAAATCAAGAGTCGGTCACTTATCCAACAGAGCCAACCAGGCACCCTGAGAAGACCCTGGTTTTGAGCTCAGCTTCTTTCCCTGGATCTTAAAAAATAGGGACGGGGGTGGGACGGCGCCTGGGTGGCTCAGTCAGTTGAGCATCCGACTTCGACTCAGGTCATGATCTCGTGGTTTGTGGGTTCGAGTCCCACGTCGAGCTTTGTGCTGACAGTGCGGAGCCTGCTTGGGATTCTCTCCCTCTCTCTCCACCTCTCCCCCACTCATGCTTTCTCTCCCTCTCTCAAAATAAATAAACTTTAAAAAAAGATAGGGTCAGGGGTGCCTGGGTGGCTCAGTGGGTTAAGCGTCAGAGTTCGGCTCAGGCCATGATCTCACGGCTTAAGAGTTTAAGCCCCGCGTCGGGCTCTGTGCTGACAGCTCAGAGCCTGGAGCCTCTTCAGATTCTGTGTCTTTCTCTCTCTCTCTGCCCCTCCCCTGCTCACACTCTGTCTCTCTCTGTCTCTCAAAAATAAATAAAAACATTGAAAAAAAAATTTTTTTAAAGATAGGGTCAGATTCAAAGGCCAAAAGAGAAGAACCTATCGAGTTCAAAGACAGCCATCTTCTGCATAGCCTCTCTCAGTGGGCAGACAACTGCCCCTCCCAACAACCCTCTGAGGTGGAAATCATCAGCCCCATTTTAAAGATGAAGAAACCGAGGCTCATTGAGGGAATATGAATTGCTCACGGCCACACAGCTCTGATTTGAGCCCTCCCTGCCCCACTTCCGCGCAGGCCCGACCACGGTGCCTGTGGCACCTGACATATATTGGTTGCTCAGTAAAAGTGAGTGAATCCCAGTTGAATGCACTATCTCCTGGGCTGCTGTGGGAAGATCCCTTCTTCGTTCTCAGCTGAGGCTCCAAGGATGAAAGACACTGGTTCAGTGAGGGAGAGCGGGTATGGGGAGGAAAGATGGTCTGTGTCAGTATGCTGGGGATCTTACAACTGGCCTCACATCTCCCTGGGGCTGGGAGGGCACAGCAGCAGAGGACAGACCCACCTTCGGGGATGGCATCCTCCTGGTACAGAGGCCGCAGCAGCTGCAAAGGAAGACAGAAGAATCGCATCAGCTCGGCTCCAGGAACGGGGAGGGCCAACCAGGTGGGCTGCTCACCCACCACCCGGGGATAGGAAAGGAGGAAAAACAGCGGCCAGGCTAAGGAGCAGAGGGAGGTGCTTGGAGGGATCAGAGATTCCAGAATCTTCTAGAATGTTAGGGTTGAACAAGGTTTTAGCTTTCATCCAGTATAACCCCTAGGCTGAGTCCCCAACTTTCTGGATGGCGGCTGGTTCCGAAGTGCCTTCCAGGGAACACCGGCACTGCGGGACCCTAAGAGGCCTGCCGTATGGCTGTACCAGCAGGGGAATTCCGAAAATGCTGGGTTAAACCGTCCTCTACTGCAGGATACCCTCAGAGCCTCGAGTAACCTACTCCATCCACATGGGGAATCTTGTCTAGAAGAGGAGAGTTTGGGTTAGTCCTCAAACTTATTTGACCTCAGACACTTCTTTCCCAGAGTATCTCACAGGATTAACGTTTTGGGGCATGAACTCCGACACCCCATCATGCCATCGGGCAGTGTCTGCTTTCACACCTCCCCTGACAGGGGGCTCACCCCTATCACAGCGGCCCATCCCCCGTAGAAAAAGCCCAGACTGGCAGAAAGCTCTTCCTTCTTTTGAGGTGAAATCTTCCACCCTATGACATCCCCTGGCCCTGGATCTGTGCCCGGAGGCCACAAAGACCCATCGCTCTCTTTCCCCCAGAACAGCCCTGGGGCAGCCAGAGTTAACACACACCCCGCCTCCTCACTGGCACTCCCAGCCCCTTGCAGGCTCCTCCCTGCATGCTCTTGTGTGAGGCCAGCGCATGCCCATCACCTTCTCCGAACCCGCTGTCCATACCTGGCTCCCAGGGTTCAGTGGGGCCAGGATGATGTAGTTGGGGTCAGTGGAGGTGGTGGCACGGGACAGCGCAGGCAGGGTGTGCTGGCCCCCGCGCTTGGCCACCTCTGTGTAGCGTTCCCAGCCACCGAGTAGTAGCCCGTCTGAACTGTCACACACCAGGTGACAGCTGTGGCGCTGCTCAGGCCGTGCCTGGGCCCCGTGGGTGCAGTTCTTCTCCCGCTTATTGGGGGGTGACTGGAGGTCGTGCGTCGACTTGCAGGAGGCTCGCCGCAGGACCCCGCCGTCTGGCCCCGGCTTGACCTGGGGGACCATGCGCCACACGAGCAGGATGATCTCACTGGGGCAGCTCCTAGAGTTGGGGGGGGGGGGGGGGGGGAGGGGTCACACAGAGAAGTTGAGTTGAGGGTAGGGTCTAAAGGGCAGAGAAGAAGGGTGGGGGAGGGGGAGAGAAGCCCCGGCGGTCAGGCAGGAAGGGCGGTAAGAGGCCACCTCAAGCCGAGACAGCGAAGGGGTCCCTTAGGTCAACTCTAGTTGACTGGCAGTGGCTGAGAAGGACCCTGAGGCCACGGCCAGGTGAAACGAGAGTACCAAACTCAACCAGTGATGTGGGTCATGGGCAAAGTATAAGCAAGGGAGGAGCCAGCAAGCCACCTACGTGCCACCCCGTCTCCAGTCATTCTAGAAACAAACGTAAAATGGGTCATGAGAGTTTTACCCCAGCGGGTCCAAACGTAGGGGACCCAAACACTCCAAAGAATAATTTCTCAAGTGCGCGAGTGAAACATTCCCCACATCTACACATCCTTTAGAAACAACGGGAAAATAACGAGCTGAAGTAGAAAGTGACGCCCTGGAGCCGCGCCGTGAGCCACAGGGTCAGTTTGAGAGCTTCTTCCCCACTATTTGCCCAGGGATCCAAAACTGCTCCGAGCCTGAACCTTCCATTTTCGGGCCAAGAAACCCATCCCCTGAGGAGCAAAGTGAATTGCTCACAGCTGCGAGGAGGAGGGGGCGGGAGCCGCCTTGTGCCCAGGGCAGGGGGTTTGGGGAGGTGTGCCATCAGCCCGAGGCCCAGAGCTGCCCACCGCCCCTGTCACCGGATCTCATGCGCCAGCTCCACGCATTTCCAGTGCTCCACAGGCCTCTCGTTCAGCTGTAGCACGGTGTCCAGCTGCTGGAGCCCTGCCCGCTCTGCCGGACCCCCTGCACGGACAAAGAAAAGCCGCCTGAGGGCTCCCGAAGCCCTGACACGCCAATGACACGACCCATGACATGACCTAGAGTCATGGCCCCCCGCGGCGGCCTCAACAAGTCTGGCCCTCTCTGTTTCCTCATCTGCGAAATGCGGGGCCGACCTCAGTGGCTCGTGGGGGCCTCGGAGGGAGGCAGCCGTTCGCCCTCACGTCTTCTCGACCTGCTCACTCCTCGGCCCGTCCACCCTTCCAGCCAGGCCCCCACCTCTCTCTCACTCTCGCTCTCACTCCCCAAGGGTTCCCCCCCTCCTCCCCCGAGAACCCTTCCTTGTTGCCAGGCTCAGACACTTCATTCATTCTTTAACACCATTCCCTGAGTGCCCGCCTTGTGCCGGTCCCCATGCAGGCACTGGGGGGCCACACCCCGATCCCCAAGCCCTGGCTTCCCCTCTGTGAAAAACAGGGAGAGCATGCCTATTTTTAAGTGCTAATCAGGCTTGGAATGGGATAAAGTACCGATTCCAAATAAAGTCCATAAATGACTCTCATTTTCCCATGCAGCCCTTACTGAAAATGTAGGTTTAGTTCCTGTTTAACATGACTGGGAAACAAAATATAAAAAGCCTATTTTCATTTTGATAAAAACAAAAAAAAAATTGTGAATCTATTTTCATAGACCTCAGTTTCATGTGTGGACATTTAAAAATAGTATTCTTTGGTTTTGAAAAACGAGGACACTGCTCCAGGTTGGGGCTCCCCCTTCAGCTCTCGCATCTTGTTTGCGAAGCCAGGCGCGTGGTGAGGGGAGTGGGACTGGCATCACCCGAGACGCTCACTTACCAGAATCCACAGCCTGGACTCGAACCGGAGAGTCACAGCAGATGGTGAAGCCAAAGCCGTCCTTCCCCCTCGGGATGGTGATCTAGGACACAGCCACGCCCAGTTACTCCCAGAAGCCACAAGGCTGCTGCCTCTGCTCCAGGGTGGAGAAGCCCACAGGCCCTACCCCAGAGCCACCCTCCTCTCCAAGGGAGCTGGAGCCAAGAAGGAGGCTGGCCAGCTCTTGCCGTTACTATCTTGGCCCAGGCGGCTTGAGCACTGGTTTGTGGGCCAAGCGGGAAGGCTGGGAACTCAGGAGGTAAAGCCAGGCTGACCCAGCAGGGCCTAGGATGGAAAGAGCCTTGGAAGAGCAAACCTCACCTTCCTCAGACCCCATAGACACACGGTCCAGTCCTTTACCAAAGAGCCCACTGGACCTGCACATCTCCACCTCGGTCCCTTCCTTCTTCCTCCCCACCACCCGCCCCTCCTCCCCCCGGGGATTCACAGAGCATCTGTCCAGGGCTGGCCCTGTGTGGAAGGCCCAGAAACAAAGCCCACCTGGTTGCCACCCTCCCACAGCACAGGGGAGGGAAGAGAGGGACACATGTACTCACAACCTCCGGCCAAGGGTCAGGGGACAAGTGCAAGGGTTCTCAGGGCAGTCCATTGCTGGGACCTCAAGGCATCCAGTGAGGGCTCCCAGGTGAGGGGGCAGGCAAGGGCACAGACAGGCCTCCTGAGTGAACCTGAACTAGCCACTGACCTCACTGTGCCTGCTGCATGGCAGATCCACAACCCTACTTTCAGAAGTCCCAGGAAGGGGCCCAACCACCTGGATCTTTTATTTTATTTTTTTCAAGTTTATTTATTTAGAGAGAGACAGAGAACACTAGTTGGGGAGAGGGGCAGAGAGACAGGGACAGAGAATCCCAAGCAGCCTCCACATTGTCAGCACAGAGCCTGATGCAGGGCTCAAACCCACAGACCATGAGATCACCACCTGAGCCGAAACCAAGAGTCGGACATTTAACCAATGGAGCAACCCAGACTCCCCAACCCCCTTTTTTAAAAGTAGGCTCCACACCCAATATGGGGCTTGAACTCACGACCCTGAGATCAAGGGTCAGATGCTCTGCTGCCAACCAGGCAGCCCTAGGATCTCTTTCCAAAGCAACACAAAATTATCAAGCTCCTGATGCATGCCAGGTTCTGCTGAGGTATCAAGGCATGGGGGGGCCGGTCTTTGGGTCCTAGAGGGTGACAAGAATATGCAGATCTCTCCAAAACGAAGGACACAACATGCACCGGAGCCGAGTATGAGATCAGAGCGGGGAACAGTTCTTTGTGCTTGACTTTGGACGGCAGGCTCGGTGCAAGGCAGGCTCGGTGCGTGGTAGGAACTCAGCAAGTGCTTAGTGAGGACAGCCCAGCACTGTCCCACTGGCAGCAGGAAACTGTCGGGGTGCAGTGCTGTCTGCTAGCCGGTTCAGTTCAGCCTTGCTCCCCCTCTGCATACTGCCAGTTAGACTTTGGGTGGGGTATGGACAGCCCAGACCTTGCCTCCCCAAAGAGCAACTCCAGCTGCTCCGAGCTTTATGAAAGCTACAGACCTAAGAGGGTCAAAGTCAGAAAGGGGTTGAGCGGGGCCCCAAGAGACTCCCTGGGAGAAGTGGACATGGAGGGGGCCCTGGTGAGGCACAAGGGGGGCAGGTGGAGAAAGAAGCCAGCTCGGCAAGCTGGAAAAGGTCGAGGGCCAGTGGCCTTGTCAGGAGACTCATGTCTCCTTCCTTTAGGGGTTGTCTCTTCAAGGCTGGGCACCTGGCATTCACCTGCCAGCTGTCCTGAAGGCCAGGCATGAGGAAGGGGAGGGCCGGGGGACCCAGGGTGACCAAGGCCCTTGGAGGCTGTCGGGGAGGCCCCTGAGGCTCTGCTTCCCACCAGCCCTGGGCCTGGATTCAAAGTGAGTTTGTAAAACAGGAAATCTGACAGACAAGGGGAAGGGGGAGGGGGCAGGAAAATACCCTGTTCCCATAAGAATTCTGGGAAAACACGCAGCTAAGACAGGAAGAGAAAAAAAATGGAAAGAAAGAAAGAAAAACAAACCGTAGAGTGAGTGTGAAAAGCCCAGGCTGGGCTGAGGGAAGATGTCAGGAGCCTGATCCACTCCATGTGACTCACAAGGACTTCAGGGGGCCTCTCAATCCATCCTCAGCCCAAGCAGACTGGGATTACAAAGTCTTTCTAGACCTTTCCCAGTCCTACCCCAGCAAGGACCACAGTCCTCTTGCCTGGGATGACAGCTCTGCAAACAGGTCCTAACACCCATGGGCTCAATGCGAACAGTTTGGGAACTGGCCCCAGAGCTGAATCTGGAGAGAAGGCGTGTGCTCCTACAAAACAGCCTCCCCCTCCCACACCCTCGGCCCCTCCAGGCAGGACTATGGGCTGAGCCCCCTGGGCCTTCCTAGCCACCAGCCTAAGAAGAACCAGCCCAGGAAAGTCTAAGCCAGCTGGGGGCTGGGAAGGAAAGGGAAAGGGAAAGGGTGCCAGGAAGCAAGCTCCCCTCCGGGCTCAGTGTGACAAGGGGGACTGCACAAAGGAGGCAGAATTATGCTCTGTCCATCATGAGCCCTGGAGACAGTGCCCAGGGAACCCGATCATCACTGCAGCCCCGAGGGGTACTCGGGGCTGGTTTTAGCATGCTCATGGCACAGAGAAGGAAGCTGAAGCTGCAAGTAGCCCTGCTCTCAGTCCTCCTCTGTGACCTGGGGCCTAAGGATCAGGAGGTGAGGGGAGCAGTTCCTGGCAGAGGCCATCCTTCCTGGAGGGGGTTCTTGCTCTTTCCTGTCCAAGGCAGGGACCGTCACTGCTCCCAGCCCTCACCCAGGCTAGCACCTCACCTCTGCCTTCCTGCCTGCTTTCTGATCCCCTGTCCCGCCCAGACTTCCACCCGAGTCCCTGACTGCCACTGCTGACTGAACACTTCCTAGATGTCCATCCCAGGCGCTGCACAGGCACTCTGTACACAGCCTTCCATTCGCCTCATAGCACCATCACTGGATATTACCATCCCACCTCCACTGATAAGGAAACTGAGGCTCAAGAGCTACAGCCAAGGGCACTGTAGAGAGCTGGGGCGCCTGGGTGGCTCAGTCCATTAGGCATCTGACTCTCCATTTCAGCTCAGGTCATGAGCTCACAGTTTGTGAGTTTGAGTCCCGCATCAGGCTCTGTGCTATTGGTGCAGAGCCTGCTTGGGATTCTCTCCCCCTCTCTCTCTGTGCGCTCTCTCTCTCTCTCTCTTTCTCGCTCTCTCTCTCTCAAAATAAATAAATAAATAAACTTTTTAAAAACTTAAAAAAAAGAAAAAGAAAAAAGAGGACAGGGCTGAGTTTGAGCCAGGTCTAGCAAAAAGCTGGTGCCCAAATACTGTGCTGGCTCCTAGTATAGGATCTGTCTCGAACTTCAGTCCCAGAGCCCCAGGCCCCACCCATATCCATGCCTGGCCCTACTCTACAGAAGCCTACAGCCAGCGGGCTTCAGTCTTCTGGGCCATATCCCAAGGTGACCAAAAACTTCTCAACCTTCCATCCAGCGCCCTCTGCCCTACCAGAGGGCACCCAGCTGCTGGTGTCATAGGGGCTGTTCTGCCGGACTCTGGGAGGGCAGGCCAGGCCCTGAGGCCTGGAGAGCACAGCAGGAAGAACAGGTGGGTCCCACGGTCCAAGCCGAGGTACAGGAGGCCCCTCTGGGCATCTCCCTAGGACCTGAGGCTGGCTGCCTGCAGGACTCAGGACCCACATTGCAGTCTGGTCATTACAATACACAGAGGGATTTTTCTATACCTTTAAAATCAGAACCATTCCTGAACTCCCCTCAGTTTGGACATTCCCAAAATCTGGACATCCTTTGCCTTCACCCTCCCTGTCCCCATTCCTTGTTTTTAAGAAAAAGGGCCCCACGCAGCTCCAGAAGAGCCTTGAAGCTAAGGGATCGTCACTCCCACTCTGCTCCACATCCAAGACAGGAGGCTGAGAGGCCAAGCCTTCTCAGTGAGGATGGGCTGGAGTCTGAGGACTCCGGAACCACCCCAAGGCATCACACCTACCAGGGAGGAAATCATGTGTGCACACATATACACGGAAACGTCCCATCTCACATAAAAGTGCACAGCAACACATGTGAAAACACATAGTCACACACAGACAATGCAGGACAGGCACTCTTGTCCCATCAGAAGTAGGGAAAGTTGGTGAAAGTGTAAAGTTAGCAAAAACACAAAACCCAACTGCTCAGCCATTTCCAATCTCAAGCTTGGGAGGCCTTTTTTTTTTTTTTTTAACCCACACTGCCCCCAGATAAAAATAACAGAAAATCAACTAGATAATCTCACCAAGGACACCACACATCTGTGGTTAGGACGATATAGAGCTGGCCCTGGTCTGCCCCTAGAGAGGGGGTAAAGAGTGGATCTTAGGGCCAGCTCCTACCTCTATCCTCTCCCTAGACTGAAATTAACCTGCAACGAGCAGAAAGAAACAAGGAAGGACTTGCAGGGAGAGAAGTCCTGCTCAGGTGAGCCCCTATCCTCGACCCCCAATGACACCCAATGCGCCCCCAAGGGGCTAAGAACCCACCTGGCGGTAGCGACGCTCCGAGCACACCTTGCAGAGCCCATTGAACCGGTTCATGGCTGCGGGTCCTGTCTCAGCTGCCGCCCCATGAAATCCCAGCTCTCCCCCCAGCAGTGGGAGTCCACACTGCGCCCAGTCAGCCTGGCATGACCGCCCTGGGAAGCCCGCCCCGCAGAAGAATGGCAGGAAATCACCTCTCACCTCCCCAAGCCCTGTCTGTGCTGTGTGCCTCTGCACGATAAGCCCGAAGGCTTCCTGAAACCTCAGAATGACAAGGAAGAGGGAGAGTTTTATATTAAAATTCCTGTCAACTAGTTAGTATTCCCCCCGGCCCCCGGCGGGGAGAGGGCGCCTTTGTTCTGGCTGCATTCTCCGCCATGGGCCACTTTGTGATTCCAATGTTCTCACAAACACCCCTGGCTGGACGAGAACCCAGGCAGAAAACACGGCCCGCTCTATAACAACGCCACCTCCCCCTGCAAATCCCAGGGTCCCGGGCAGCAAATCCAGAGGATTAACACAATCTAAAGAATCCAAGGACGCTTTAGGGGGTTGCACTCACAGACATCCCATCTCAAAACAGAGAACACGAAACATGTGGAGTCTGAGGAACAGCCTGCCATTCAGAAGCTGCTTAAAAGTCAGTTTCCTCGGCTTTAAGGATCTGACGACATGTAGACCATAAAGGCAAATCAGGAAGGGAGTTCCAATCACTAGATGATCTGGCTTCCTCGTTTTGCCCATCAAGAAGCTGAGGACTGCGGTGGTTAAGGTCACGCAGCAGGGTAGGGTGGAGCTGGCCCCCAGTCTTGTTCCCTGCCTTGTAGAGCAGTACCTGGTGAGCCCCGCGCCCCTTATACCACCTCACCGTCTCTGGGGAAACCCACCCCGCCATTCATGTCCTTGACGCCAGAGAGTGTCCATTGGTACAGCCCAGCTTTGGCTGTCGTGACAGTGGGCAGATCACCCAGGTTTCTGGACCTCTATCTCCTCCCCATGTGTACAAAGGGAGAGTTGAGCAGATGACCTCTGGGGGGCTCTCCCTCAGCCCAACCAAGCTTCTGACGACCACCCCCACTGTGCTGAGTCCTGTGGACATCTCTCAGTGTACAAGCCCGGGAAAATCGAATGGGCCTCAGAACAACGTCCCCACAGGTCAGGGCCTAGGTGCAGATCCAGAATGAAGCCACCTAGAAACGTGCAGTGTTGATGCCCGTGTCCGTGTCATTCCTACAAACCACCAGGAAGGCTCTCTGGTCACTGCCTTCTCTGTGCTGGGCAGGTACAGAGAAAGGGAGAGAGGTCTTTGCAGCTCCTACACTGAAGCTAGAAGGTTTAAACTCCTAGTGAAGCCACAGAATACAGTAACCAGCAAATGGTTTTAATACCGTGCTGTCCGATGTGGTAGTGACAGGACACATGTGCCAGGTAAATCTGAATTAAAGTTAAATAAAATGAAAAATTCAGGTCCTCGGTCACCTTAGCCACTCCAAGACGCTAGTGGCTACCATGTTGGACCGTGCCGTTCTAGATTATATGCTCCATGAGGGCAGGCACCTTTGACTTGCTCACAGCTGTACCCCAGCACCCGGCGCAGGGTCTAGCCCGTGAGAATGTTCAATAGACAATGAATGAAAGAACGAATGGGGGAATGAATTGAGCAAATGAAAGGGAAGATGTTTTGTAGAATATCATGCACCTACATGTAGGATGTTATCGGGGAAAACAGCACCATCATATCTTGCCAGTAGGCCACATGATGCAGCAGTGTGGCACAGTGTATTTAAAGGCAGCCAGGCCTTGCTTCAGGTCCTGCCTCCATCACTAGCTGGCTGTGTGGCCGTGGAGAGGGACCTAACATCTCTGAGCCTTCCATCTGTGAGATGGGGAGGCGACGACCATCACAGAGGCGGCAGTGAGGATTAAATTAGGTAACAACAGCATCTGGCACAGAGCGGCTTCTCAGTCACTGGGAGTTTGTTTCTCCCTCTCTCGGCTGTTAGAGAAAACCATGGTCCCCTGCCATGTTCTGCAAGAGATGGAATGAATTTGGAGGAATTCACCAAAATCCCTATGTGAAGGTTTCTCTCTAGATTCACAGCCTTATGGAGTAAGGACCCACTGGCCTCAGGTTCAGACTCATGGCTGCTCGCTGACATCAAGCAGGCCTAAGCGGAGGGTGATCTGGCCACGGTGTCAGGGGAACCGAGCTGTCTGAGGGTTCTGGGGGGAAAGGGGACGCTCGGATTTAAGAGACTGAAAGCTGGTAAGATCCAGACTCCGCCATCTCCAGGGGCCCGGGCCGGCTCTCTCCCCACCACTGCCCCAAGCAAGAGTAACCTGAGAAAAGCACAAGAAATAATCACTTAAAAATGCATGCCTTGGGGCAGCTGGGTGGCTCAGTCGGTTAAGCGGCCGACTTCGGCTCAGGTCATGATCTCGTGGTCCGAGGGTTCGGGCCCCGCATCGGGCTCTGTGCTGACAGCTCAGAGCCTGGAGCCTGTTTCAGATTCTGTGTCTCCCTCTCTCTGACCCTCCCCCGTTCATGTTCTGTCTCTCTCTGTCTCATAAATAAATAAATGTTAAAATAAAATAAAATAAAATAAAATAAAATAAAATAAAATAAAATAAAAACGCATGCCTTGTGAATTTCCAAGCTCCAAGTGAATCTGAGTGTCAGGCACCAAAGGCGGTCTTAATAGGGGGTCTCCTGGGCCAAGGGACAGACCAGGAGCAAGTTAGAGCCCAGGGTGATGCCCAGGCCCTGTCAGTCCTACCCAGGCATGTCCCCACCTACCTTGAGTTTCTCCCCGCTCTCAGTGTCCCCATATCCTGGAATTCTCTGCAGCGGGCCTGGAAGATGACAGAGAAGAGTTGGAAAGTTCCTCCTGGCACATAAGGGCCCATTCCACAGACCACCCAGAGGACAAGCCAGAGTGTCAGGCCCACAGGGCTATCCGAGTCACTGCTGGCCTCCAGGATGTAGGGGTGCCCGAGCTCAGGCTAACCAGGGAATCAAGAGTCAGGACTACATGTGAGAAGGAAAGAAGAGAAGGGAACATGAAATCCCGGTCCTGAGCCTCAGGACTCGTGGCAGGGCCCACTTGCCCTGCCTATCAAGGTAGACACACTGAGGCCAGCAAGGCAGCCCATGGGAGAATCCTGAGAAGGAGTCATGCAGAAAGTTCCTGAAACACAGCCCTCCATAAGCTAGAATGGAGGTTGCTGAACTGCATGGCGTCAGGCCTATAATCCTCTCCCAGGAAGGTCCAACCATATAAATAAAGGTGTTGGAGGCAAGAGGCTGCCTGCAGCCTGCATCATAGCAGGTGTTTGTGAGACCTGGACCCCTGACTTGACTGCAGCCAGGGGTGACAGATGCCACAAAACACCGGGGAGATGCTACTATGCAGGAAGGGAGGGAAGGGAGAAGCCAAGGGGGTGAGTGGAGCAGCGTGTCTGGGCAGAAGCCAAAGGTGGTGTCCATGCACCTCTCAGGGGCCGCAGTCGCCGCCTGGCCACCTTCAGGTGCTTGGTCCGGCCCAGGTGTTCCCCCAGAAGGTAGTACCAGCCGTTGATCTCCTGTCGTGAGAGAAGGCATGACATGCTCAGACAAAGGAGGCAGAAGGCACAGGTCAGGCAGCCACCAACCCCCCTCAAAAAGCAGCAGCTGGAGAGCCTCCCTCGGGAGCAGCGTCTCTGTAGAGACAGACAGTCCGGCGGCCCTGCCCCAAAGGGAGCTGCCATGCCTGCACCTCCAGGAAGCCTTCCCTGATGCTCCAGGCAGAGTTGGTCTCCCCTCTGCTGAATTCCCACAGCCTGTCAGCCCTGGAGAACAGTGGTTTATTTGGATGTCTGTCTTCCCACTAGGCTGTGCACAGGCTTTTTGATGTGCCTTGCACTGTGCCTGGTATACAGTAGGAGCCCAATGGATGTTGACGGAACAGAAGGGAGGGAGTGGGGGAGGGACGGAGAGGCCAGAGAGTAGGTGTCCTGAGGCCCCTGAGCAGTCCCATGGAGGGAACATCTTCCCCCAGGAGGGAAGGAAGCCACAGCTGCATCAAGAGAAGATACTTGGTGCCCACGAGCACCCACGTGCAGGATAAAGGTTCCTCAGCCACCTACCCCCAGACTTCACTTCCAGGACACCAAGTGGCACCTGGCAACTCCATGCAGAGGCCACCAGGACATCTCTGGGCATGTGCAAAAGGAGCATGTCTCTCGCCTCCTCAAAAGCCTCCAGTTTGGCGGTAGGGGGAGGCGGTACGGTGCAGAGGCGGATAAGGGACCCGCTACCCAGAGGGAGGGTCTCAGGATTCCAGAGAGTCTTCACTCAGCCTAAAGGAAAGCTCCACAGGGGATGTCGCTGCTCACTCCATCCCTGAGCACTTGCTAGACTCAAAAACATGAGACCTGGTAGATCACGTCAGAGGGGGAGAAGCACCTGGCCCTCCTCCTCCAGGGCAAGCCCAGCAGTGCTGAACTCTGAGGGAGGGACCTGCCAGCATCCTTCATGGCAGACAACAGACCCAGAGCCCCCTGGAAAGCCTTGGAGCTGCCTGGACAACTGATTTCTGACAAGAAGGAACCAAGAAGGGGACCCAAACCCTTGGTCACTCAGATGATAAAGTGTTGTTATTCAGGTCGTGAAGCACACAAGACAGAAGCCCCACCCTCTGCCCGTACTAGTCCTGGCCTCCATGGGATGACCTTGCCAGAGGCTTCTCTGGGACCCACCTTGTCCGGAGTCAGGAGCGACTTCACCCCAAAGCTCATGCAGCCGATGAATCCACTCTGTCTGGGAGAACAACAGAGGCTTGAGTCAGCACCTTCTCGAGGGCTCTGTCGGGAGGCCAATTATCAAGTGCAACGTAGGTTTGCCTGATACATTGTGGTTTACAAAGCACTTTTACCTGCATCACCCAGTTTGTGCTTTCCAACTTTGTGAGTGAAGCTGGAGAGGGTTTATTCTCTCCATTTCACTGAGGAAAAGGCTGAGGCTCAGAGCCAGTCCTCTTCCCAAGGCCACAGAACTAGTTAGTAGTAAAGTCCCGTGGGAAAGCCAGGCATCCTGGATCAGAGAACAGCACTCCCTCCACCAACCACAGAAGCTCAGAGCTACCCATAGGCTTTGGGTCTGTTTTTTTGGTTTTTTTTCTCCTTTTTTAAAATATAATTAACATACACATATTAGTTTCAGGTGTACAGTATAATGATTCAACAACTCTATACATTTCTCACTGCTCATCAATATAGGGTATTCTTGGGGCACCTGAGTGGCTCAATCAGTTAAGCATCCGACTTCGGCTCAGGTCATGATCTTACAGTTCATGAGTTTGAGCCCTGCAATGGGCTCTGTGCTGACAGCTCAGAGCCTGGAGCCTGCTTCGGATTTTGTGCCTCCCTCTCTCTCTCTCTGCGCTCCCCCCACCCCCGACTAATGCTCTGTTTCTCCATCTTTCAAAAATGAATAAACATTAAAAACAAAGAAAAAGAAAAAAAGCTGGGGCGCCTGGGTGGCTCAGTTGGTTGAGTGTCCAACTTTGGCCTAGGTCATGATCTCACCGTTCCCAAGTTCAAGCCCTGCGTCAGGCTCTGTGCTGACAGCTCAGAGCCTGGAGCCTGTTTTAGATTCTGTGTCTTCCTCTCTCTCTCTCTCTCTCTCTCTCTCTCTTTCTCTCTCTCTGCCCCTCCCCCACTCACACTGTCTCTTTCTCTCAAAAATAAATAAACATTAAAGAAAAATGTAACAACAACAAAAAAAAAGCCGTCCTGGGAATCCTGCAGGGCACCCGCCTGTGCCTGCCCCAGTCAAGGACCAGCGGACTAGGTCTCTATAAATACATATTGTTTGCATTCTCCGGAAAGGGTGGCAGCTTACCATCTGACAGTCCTAAGCAAAACAAAACTGGCTTCTTGCAGACAGCCAAGTAAAGTGAGGGGCTGGGGCTGCAGACTGCTAGGGACTGATCCTCGTAACTGTCACACCTGCCCTGCCGATGCACACTCCACACCTGGCCGTGCCTCACCAGCTCCTGCCACTCTGCTACTCCCCCTGCTCTCTCCCCCTGGCCCCATTTCCTGTGGCCTGGGCTCCACCTGCTTCCCCTCTTCCTTGCCCCCTCCCATCAGACAAAGCCATATTAATAATCTACCCAAAGAGGCCAGTGTGCTCACCCTGGGTCAAGCAACCCTTCCACACCCATCTCGCCAGCCCCCACCATCGGAAACAAACGTGCCTCCCTCCTGGGAAGCGGCCAAGTCAGCACTAAGTGGCGGTGACCCTGGAAGACACTGATCAGAGCTGCCATTCCAGAAAAGCCTTGTCCAGACTTTACCAACGTCCTCACCGCCAATTTAATTTTGTTTGTCAACACATTCAAGAGCAACCCAGCTGGTATCGAGGTGCTCACACTGCCTTGCTACACACTTTCCTTTCACACTGGCTATGGCTGTAACTCTCTGAATCTCCAGGCACAATGCTTTAGCTGTAATACAGGCTGCCTCTCCTCTTGCTCTTCAATAAGTGGAATTTTTATTCCCTGGTGCTTAGAGAATGCTAAACGGTTAATAGCCTCCCATGAGCTTTGCTTCCTGCTAAGGGGCCTCCAATGATTTCATGCTAATTCAGGCCAAGTAAATTGTCACAATTAATGTCCATAAGCAGGAAACTCTCTCTAAGTGTTCTTCAATTAGCTACTCCTTTAAGCCTGAAATCTTTGGAGGAAGAAAGACTTCTTTTACATGTAATCTGAGTACACAGCAATATACCAGTCAGCTTATAAACTTGGGAACTAGGGCTCACCCTGGAGACTGCCTGAAAATTTCACCAGCACAAAGTCTCAGGGGCCAAGCCTTGGTTACTTCTGAATGCTAAACCCTGAGCTCAGGGCTGGGTGCACTCAGTGAAGGCCTGACAAATGGATGAATCCATCATGCCCACGGTTGGTTGGCAGGCACTGGGCAAGGAGCCGCAACATTAAGGAAAGAAGACAAACATGCAGGAATTTAAATAGCAACCCAAGACAGCAATACAAAGGCTATAACTAGACAGGGCGAGATGGACAGATGAACAGCGCAGGCAACAAACGCTGAAAGCTTGGGGAGGCAAGAGCTGGTTTAGGGCTGAAATGCAGGAAGAAGGCCTGAAAAGTTAAGCCAAAGAGAGTAAGAAGAAAAGCACCTCAGGCAGAGGGAACAGCCAGCACAAAGGCTCAGAGATAAAGCTTCATGGAACACTCATGGGGAATGGTATTTGGCTCAGTTGCCTTTTGAGCAGAGGATTAGAGACCCACTACAAGATGAAACGCAGGGACACCTGGGTGGCTAGGTCGGTTAAGCATCTGACTCTTGATTTTGGCTCAGATCATGATCTCACAGTTCATGAGTTCAAGCCCCACATCGGGCTCTGTGCTGACAGTGCGGAACCTACTTGGGATCGTGTCTGTCTCGCGCTCTCTCTCTGCCCCTCCCCCCACCTCTCAAAAAATAAACTTAAAGAAACAACAAAATGAAAATGCATTATTTTGAGGGAATGCATTTTAATTCTCTTTCTCAGGGCCTTAAACTATTTCTGTTACAGGGTTACACCATTTAATATCAATTTTATTTTTAATTGGATGGCTTAAATTGAACACATACTTTTCCATCCATTTTTTTCTTTCCTTTTCTTTCCCTATGTCTGGTCACAAGCTCTCTAACATTAAGGCACTGTACTTGGCATGAGAGTCCTGTTTGGAAAGTAGATTAAAGGACAGAGAACACTTAGAGTACCCAGGACAGGGCATGACACACAGCAGGCAGACTCCCCATAAATGTACATACTCTTCGCATAAAAGATGATGTGTTTCAAACACGTGTGTGTTTTGTTCTTTTTTTAACTTGGTGCGTGACATTACAACCCTAACACTGTTCTCTGGCCACAGATTCTGAAAGCACTATGATTGATACTAGAAGCTTCAGTCTGTTCTGTGCCATATCACCAAACAAAACTTTTAGTTTTTTTTAAAGGACACTTTTTAAAATATTTTTTTTTTTTATTTTGAGCGAGAGTTTGCATGCACGCGTGTATGCACAAGCAGAACAGGGGAAGAGACAGAGGGAGACAGAGAATCCCAAGCAGGCTCTGCGCTGCCAGCGAGGAGCCCCATGCAGGGCTCAAGCCCATGAACCGTGAGGTCACGAACTGAGCCGAAACCAAGAGTTGGACGCTTAACCGACTCAGCTACCCAGGTGCCCCCAAACAAAACTTTTAAATAGCCAAGTTCCATAGTCAGTGATATTAAGGAGTTACTGTTAATTGTCAAGCATGATAGTGGCATTGTGGTTGTCTTTTTAAGCCATCTCTTAGAGAGATATATATAGATGAGATGATGTCTAGGATATGCTTTAAAATAATCCACTGGAGGAGGGGAGAATGCGTAAGATTGGCCATACATTGATAATTGCTAACGCTGGACTATGAACATATGAGGGTTCATTATATGATATTTTCTATTTTTGCTTATGTTTGAAAATGTCTATAATTTCTTGAAAACCCACAAAGCCTGAAAGCTGAATATCTTAGCATTTTTCACTGCATTTCACAGTTGAGGAAACTGAGGCCGGGAGCAGGGAAGGAACTTACCCGAGATCTCATAGTGAGTTGGAGCCAAAATCTCCGCTCTAAGGCCTGGTTCCCCTCCCCTGGTTCCCACTGTGTCCCCATGACATCAACCAGCCCTTCCCCAGAACGTCTCTGTAGACCATTTTGCTCCCCATACACAAGTTTATGGCCATCACTGAAAGGATCGTGAGAATTCGTGAAACAGATGCTTCCCTTCTATCTCCCGTTTCGAAACATAACTGCCACATGTTCAGCTGGATGACTTACGTACAACCGCGTTATAAATGCCACGGGAAGCAGCCCAGCCTCCGAGGAACAAGTGTCCTGACACCGACAGGGTACACCTTCAGAGTCATTTATCGCCTGTGCGACACAGTCAAGTGTGCTATAATGTGGTTACGACCACACAGGTTTGGCGCCAGGCTGCCTGGACTTGAATCCTGTTTCCACCACATCCTAGCTGCATTAGCTTGGGCAAGTTACTTAACCTCTCTGTGCCTCTGTGTCCTCACGTGTAAGAGAGAGACAACAGGAATACCTATTTATACCGTGTTGTGAGGACTAAGTTGGACAACGCCTAGAATATGGTATGTAATGTCCACACACAGTGCACATTAAGAGCTTAATTGATAACCTCAGGGAAGTTCCTTAACCTTTGTAAGCCTCAGTTTCCTCTTCTATGAAGAGAGGGGCAGTAATAATTCCTACCTCTCAGGGTTGTTACAAGGATTAAATGAGATAATGCATGTAAAGTACTTGGCCACAGAGTTCAATAGATGTTTGTTTCCTTTCTTCTGTAATTGTCTTTCGCGTTGGTAAGTTGCGTGTCCGTCCTTTGGGGAAGCACAATGTGATCTGAGAGCGTTCCGCAGGGCAGAAGCTTCCTGCCATTGCTCTGCCTGCCTCCCCCAGCTCAGAGGTCTTTCTCGCTCAGAGACGGGTCAACACTGCGCCTCCCTGCGGCTGAGCGGGCCTCCGTGGGGCTGGCGATCTGTTCCGTGGCAGGCCTGTCGGAGCCTGCCCTGCCCCTCTTGAGCTTTGGGTTGGGATGGTGACCACGAGTTCAACTGTGTTTGGTTTAATAAGGAATCTCACTTTCCCAAAATAGGCAACAAGTGGAGACACTGCCTCTGTCACACTGCCCCGCTGGGCGCTGACTCACTTTCCCCGGCCTCGCTTTCTTTTCCAAAAACCGTGAGCTGCACTCTGCCTGGCTCGCTCTGGTCTCCCAGGAGGGCAGACCTCAGTGGCAGATCCCAGGGTGGTGCCTGCCTCCCGCACCTGCTCCCCTCCTTGCCTCCATCTGGTGGGCTCCCCAGGCATGCTCTGTCCCGCCGACACTCCTCCTCTGTCTTCTTCAGGCTTTCCTGTCAACATGGGCTTCTGACTCTTGAGCCTTGGCACTCACAGTCATCCTAGGCGGTCCCACCTACTCAGCCCTTCACCTTGGTGGCCACGGCTCCCACACCTGTACCCGACACAGACCTCTCTATCCCCTGAGCTCTGTGTCAGCAAGGCTGCCCCCCTACACAGCTCCTATCTGGCTGCTCTCCAGCCCCTACATCTCTGTGTATCCGAAGCTGGTTCCCTCCCCATCAAGGGCACACTGGTTTGGTTGGGGACACCACCCAATACCCAAGAATGATCCCTGACTTCCCCTGCTGATGTCACAGCCAAACCACCGCTAAGTGCCGTTCACCTAAGCTCCTAAATCTGTCCTGGGTCTGTCTCCTTCCTCTCCATCCCTAAAGCATCTCTCTCACAGATTACTGCAGGGATCAGCTAGCTCCTTCCCAGCCTTCCAAAGCCCTACCAGGATGACAGATCTAGAACACACAACTGTCATTCCCCCTGCTCAACACCCCTCAGTATCTCTCTACCACCAGCTTCCCAAACACCAAGCTGGCGGCATGAGGTTCCTTCAAGAACTTGTGTAAATGCACATCCCTCATCCTGCCCATGAAGATTTGGGCTGAGTCCATCTGATGTGGCACTTGGGAACCTGGGTTCCTTGCAAGCATCCCAGGAGATGCTGACGCAAACCTGGGATTAAGAACCACCGGCCCTTAGGAGGAAGCCCATGCACCAAAGAACACCTACAGAATCATGTGATTTGGCTGACATCAACCCTTCGTCTTATCTCTAGCTGGTCCCGGCTTTGTACTTGACCCTCCTACAACACCAGTGAGTTTGGCGATTCCTCCCCACTCTTGCCCTGCCCTGCTCTCTCTACTCTGCTGGTTTTCTTCTGTCCTTTTGCTCGTACGCCAGGAGGCAGTATAGTGTTAAGAGTGAGGACTCTGGGGTCTAACTGTCTGGGTCCCCATCCTGGCTCTACTCCTCACTGGCTGTCTGACCTTGGGCAAGAGACTCCCTTTCTTCCCTTCAGTTTCCTCTTCTGAAGATGTAGGGCAAAAACATACTCTTCTTAAGAGTTAAAAATTAAATGAGATGACGCACTGTCATCTCCTGGCTTGTGGTCGACACCCAGTAACTGGTTGCTCTGGTGAATCAACGTGATGCCTTCCTCCTTACCCACACCTCCAAGTCTCTACCAGTGATCCTCTTAAGAGCAGGACAGTCTCTGACTGACCCTCTGTGTCCCCGGCATCTAGAACAACGCTGCCACATTGGTACCCAGGAAATGGCAGCTGAAGGAATGAGTCCTACAGCACCATAAGCCCCATTCCATGAGAAAAAGTAAATGCTCTATTAAAAGAAATATCCTTCATTATGAAGGTTGAATAAGGCTCAATTTTGAAAAGCATACCAGCTATAAAATAGAAGATACTAAAAAGCATTCAACCCCAGGGGTGCTTGGGCGGCTCAGTTGGTTGAGCGTCCAACTCTTGATCTCAGCCTGGGTCCTGATCTCACAGTTCATGGGATCGAGCCCCACATCAGGCTCTATGCTGACAGCATGGAGCCTGCTTGGGACTGGGATTCTCTCTCTCCCTCTCTCTCTGTCCCTTCCTCTCTCTCTCTCTCAGAATGGAGAAGCTTAAAAAAAAAAAAAAAAAAAAAAGAGGCATTCAGGGCACCTGGGTGGCTCAGTTGGGTAAGCATCCAACTTCAGCTCAGGTCATGATCTTATAGTTCATGAGTTCAAGCCCTGCCTCGGGCTCTGTGCTGTCAGCTTGGAGCCTGGAGCCCCTCCCCCCACTCACTCTGTCTCTCTCTCTCTCTCTCTCTCTCTCTCTCTCTCTCAAAAATCAATAAACATTAAAAAAAATTTTTTTAAAGCATGCAACCCCAAAATAATTTTCTAGTCTAAGCTGGTGAGTGGAGCTGATTTTTATTCACCAAGCTACTTTTTCGGTCACCAGTTGGTTCCATGATTACTCAACAAACGCTCTAGTCATAGGGTCCCCCAGATTCCTTGGACTGTACCAGGTGGATGAACCCCTACTGCTCACAATGGGCCATGGCACTCAGTCCACGTGCTCTCACCGCCTTTGTCTGGAAGCTGACTCTCCCCGTCACCCAGCTCTCCTCTGCTGTGCTGTACGAAACCCCATGCTGGTGACAACATCCGGCCTCCTGTACCCTGGGCAGCAAGACCAGCCTGCTTGGACTCTCCTACATAAAACCTCTGCACCTCCTACGCTGCCTCCTCGTGGCAGCCTGAGCCCAGCATGCATATCCCTGCCTCCTCACCTTTGCTCATGCAAAACCTTCTCTCCTCGTCTTATTGATCTCTGCCCCAAGTTCCAAATCCCATGTTTTCCATGAAGATTTCCTTGATCACCTCAGCCCACGATGAACTTCCCTCTTCCTCTTCCCATACTTACTGTCCTTATTACTTATTCATTCTTTTATTCGTTCAAACAATATTTACATAACATCTGCGTGCTAGGCACTGGGTACAGCGATGACTAAGAAAGAAATGGGCCTGTTTTCCTAGGAGCTTTGCTCCTGTGGAGCTGAGCCTGTGTCTATTGTTACTATAATTTGTATCTGTGAAGCACCTGGCGTCCCTTCCTGAAAGTGGGCACCTGGAGAGCAGAGTCCACATGGAGGCTGGCTGGCGTCCCTGGTGGCCAACCCAGTGTCTTGTCGACGCCAAGGGCACAGCAAATGCTTTCGGACAACGCGATCCTTAGCGTCGCCTGGAGAGACAGGGACCCAGGGGCCGGCAGCCTCTCAGATTAGCGTTGCCACTACTACTTATTCATCCAACAGGTATTAACCGAGTCCCTGCCGTCTGCTGGCCGCCCGGCCACCGGCAGCCACCCGCGGGCTCACAGCGGGCTCTCCCTTCCGGCTCAGCACCTCCCCTCACCTGGAGTCACCTGCCCTGTTCCACACAGTGACCAGAAGGCGCTTCTGTTCATCTTCCTCTTGGACAAGACTGCAAAGCAAACCACACGGCCAGGGTGTTAGTAGGGCCGAGCTCCAGCCTAGACCCCTGGAGCCTGTCAAATTGCAAAATTTACCAATTACCTAAACGCAACCATAAGAAGCTGGTTAAGGAAGCTCAAATGCCAGTAGCGTGGGAGGTAGGTATTCACACGCACAGAAGAGTTTACATTATATGGTTTGGGACAAAAGGGAGGTCACCGTGTAATACTATAGAACAATTCCATTTTTTCGTAAACACCTACACATGCCCAGACATACACACCCACACAGACTCAAAGATCTGAAAAGAAAGAAGCCGAGGCGTGTCATGAGTCGTAGGGCTTGGGGCGTCTTCTCGTTTCTTTGTTTATGCTGGCCTATTCTTCTACCATAAGCAAAATTACCTCGTGTAATTTGAAAAAAAACAGAATAATCTTAACTTTCACCAACAAAATACGAAACGTCCATTTCCTTCCCAGGGCCCCAGAGTTCATGGATGGGGGAAGAAATAATAATAACAGTAGTAGTAGTAGTAATATTAAACAGCAAGAGCGGACACTCTGTTACACTGTCGCATTTACACCTGAGCTCTCTGAGGAAGGTAGTGTCATAAGCCCATTTTACAAACACGGAAGCTGAGGCTCAAGGAAGTTAGCAAATTTCAAAAGGGGGAGGGATCCCTCAGCTTGGAAAATTTCTTCTACTGAAAGAGAAGGCTTGGCCCGAGGCACACTGGGAAAATGCATCCTCTCCAGGGGCTGCCAGCCTCAGGCTGGGCACTCTGGCTGTGAGAACCAGCCAAGTGACACCTTATCACCGTGGACCTCGCTGCTGGGCCGGGTGCCAGGGATGCAAGGACATACGTGAACAAGAAAACAAAGGCATCCTTTAGAAGTCCCTGTTTTTCTGCTTAGATAGACTTCTAGATTTGGCAAAGAGAGCTGTTTCCAGATAAACACTCCTTCCCTCTCCTCTCGAGGGCCTGGCTTGCCCCAGACTCTTACAAGAAGAAGTGCTCGCGGAAGACCGGCTCTCTGCAGTCTAGAATGGTCTGCGTCTTCTGGCGACGGAGTCGATGATTATCTTCAGGGATCAAAGAAATCTTGAATTGGGGAAAAGTAAGCGTGAGATGATTACTTGTGGGACACAGAATCACAAAAGTCCTGCAGCGGACTCTGCACATCTCCCAAGTGAAAACCTTCCCAGGTGTCCTTCAAACCAGCCTCTGCAGAGGACAGAGGGGAGTCCTCAGTCAGATGCTGGGGAACAAGGAGAAACCCCAGCCGAGGCACTGGAGTCAGATGCGGGGACAGGGCCCCGCAGCCGGCAGCCACAGGCCCAGCCATAGATGGGGTATACCTCAACCGGCTCTACTCTCCCTCTAAGTGTGGGCCTCTCTTATAAGTTCCCTGCAGCTGCTAGGTGCTCCCTCACCAGAGGCTCCAGGTCGGCCTCTGGTAAGGCCCCAAATCCACACTCTCGCCCTCTGGCTGCCCTTGCCCTGCCTCTGCTCCTGCCCTGCTCCTGACCAAGTCCTTGCCCCCAGAGGCCCTGACCAGGCTTTGGGGAGAACATGGAAGGGTGCATCAGGGCCGGCACCTGGCATCCCAGCTGCACACTCTGGGAGGCGCCTGGCCTTTGGTTCTGGCTGGAAGTAGGCCCTCCACCCTTCGGGGCCTCTGTCTTCGCTACAAAGGCCCCACTCGGATGGATCTTCTAGGCCTCAGAGATACTCCCTCCCCTCCACCACCCAAACCTGCTGCCTTGCCTCCGGTTTTGCCAGGGAGAAGTGTGAAAACATTCCTTTTCATGAGAGGGCTTGGGATTTTCTGTGGATTTCCATCACCCACACATTCACGGTGCTCACCCACGTGGATGACCAAGATCACCTATAAGATTCCAGCTCTGGCAGGAAGGCTTAGGCACCAAGCTGGGCGAAGGGAAGGGCCTATCCTAGCTCAGGGCCTCATCACTGGCCCTAATAAATGCCTACTGACCAAAGAGTGAGGCGGTCGCTGCCACTTCGAATGGCACCGGGCCCACAGATGTGCTGAGACCTTGGGACTCAGACTAGTGACATAGTCCCTTACCGTCCCCCATGCCACCCACCCCCACCCCCACCTCCAGCTCAGCATACCTTCACGTAGGGATCACAGATGCCAGGCTCTTTGCTCATCAGGCCTTTGCCTTCTATAACTAAACAGAGAATGAAAATATTGGGGTGAGTGGATAGGAAGGATTATTACTAGCCCCTACCATGTATAACAACCACTGGCTATTAACCCCTCTCTGGTCTAGTCCATTCCCACCATCTCCCACACGCAGGCGGCACCCTCACCGAGACGTGGCAGGGTGCACTCAATTCCTTGAATCTTACAGTTGAAAGAGAACATAAAATTTACTGAGTTTAACCCCTCATTCAATGGGAAAGATGAGACTGCCCGGGGACCCAGAGACTGTAAGAAACTTGCCCAAAGTCACAGAGTAATCAGAGCGATAGGAATCACACAGCTGGGTTTAGATCCATATCTCCTGACTCCCAGTCTGGTGCTCCTTCCTCCACACGAGACTGCCTCCCGGGATGGAGGGGCCAGGCTGGAGATCTCAGTCTGCCCCGTCAGCTGCGCTGTGGCTGGTGGACAGTGTAACACAGCAGGCAAAAGCCTGGGTCCAGAGACAGCCTGTGGTCCTGGGTCCACAGACCAACGCAAATGCCAACTCACCACTTATGAGACAGGAGAGCTTGAGCAAGTTGCTTTGTCTCTTGGCAACTGAATTTGCGATTTAAAAAAAAAAATTTTTTTTAAGCTTACTTACTTATTTTGAGAGAGAAAGAGCAAGGGAGCAGAGGAGGGGCAGAGGGAAAGGGGGAGAGAGAAAATCCCAAGAGGGTTCTGCGCTGTCAGCACAGAGCCCGATGTGGGGCTCACGCTCACGAATCGTGAGATCCTGACTTGAGCCGAAACCAAGAGTCAGATGCTTAACCGACTGAGCCACCCAGGTGCCCCTGAATTTGCTATTTTTTAATGGTGGAGTGATAATAAGACAATGGTTAGTGATTATAACATCTGCTTCATGTGGTAGTGGTGCTGGTTACATGAGAGAATGTATCTAAAGTGCTTAGCAGAGTGTCTGGCAAGCAAGGAACTGCTCAAGGAAGGTTTGCCAAAGGAAAAAATCGCACTAAATAAAAGCCAGGGGCAGGTGGGAGGTGAGGAGCAAGACTGATCTCGAAAGCGAGCACCTCAGCCCATTTGCCTGAGGTCTGCAGAAATCAGGCAGCAGGTCCGACAGAAGCAGAGCCTCTTTGCTGTTTTCTTCTCTGTTCCGTTTGGGCTGGGCCCTGGGGTTTGGTTCCAATGGGGCTCCCAGAGTCTGAGGCATGAAGCACATGAAGTCAAAGGAGAGAGAGGAACAGGCTGGAAGGGATGAAGAACTCTAAGACTGGGGTGAAGCCAAAGCAAACGGCGCAGGACAAATGAAGTGGCGGAGGCCAAGATGCATTTTGCAAAATCTGTTTGCACAGCTGTTGTCAGGCTCTGGTTGGCAAAGAACCCCCTTCTGCCGGTCGTTGGGAACTTCACCTTGGGCCCTCCCCAAGGCCAGGACCGGAGGACCCCAGGCGCCTGCTGGTCTACTCTGCCTGGTGTCCCAGCTACTGTCCCTGTGTGCACCCTGCCCCTCGAGGGCGTGGGCCTGGGGGGCAGGCTCCCCACCTGAGGAACCCTTGGGTCTCCCTGGCCCCCAGAGCAGGTGGGGCAGACATGGCTGCTGCCCCACTGCACTTCTCGGACAGACCAGAGTGACACAGCGTAGTCAGAGCTGCGATAAGGACACAGAGGGGGAAACAACATACTCAGGTAGGTCAGGCGGTGATTCCCAGAGGGAAAAAAATGAAGCAAAATGAGCCTTCCTTCCTGAGTCTTAATGATGATGAAGGCAGGCATGTATCTTGCAAAATCAGAGGGAGGGAGAGCTGTTTTTCAAAAGACATTCAAAAAGAAGGCAGCCTATTTCAGACACAAGAAGTAGTGGGTACAAAGGCACATAGGCATGAGCAAGCTTGATGCCCTCAAGGGGGACACAACAGGAGGTGGAGGGAGATTTTAACAGCAAGAACCACGAAGGCTGGAGAGACAGCCAGGGCTTGCTGGGCTAAACGGAAGAGTCCAGGCAGCAAAGGCCATGGCAGAAGCTCGGTAAGAACTTGAGTGCTGGATGGAAGGACGAACAAATGGATAAATGGACAGGTACAGTGTAAAGTCCTCTGCGTGGCATTTAGGACCTTCATGGCCTGGCCCCATACTCACTGTGGAGCAGCAGAACCCGGTCCTGAGCATCGATCGACAGCTTCAGCTGACCTAAGGAAACAACCACAGAAACAACTTCACCTCGTCTCCTCGCTGGGTGAGAAATGGGGTACAGAGATGGGAATGTTCTTTTGTTCATGTGAAGCAATTCGAAGATCCATTCAGTCTCTGGGTTGGAAGGGAGCTCAGAAGCCTCTTAGTTCAGCCTCCTCAGAACATCAGAAGTCCCTTCTGCAATACACCCAGCAGTTACTCTCCAGCCCAGGCTTACACCCCTCTGGTGATGGGGAGCTCACTACTTTACAAGGAAGTGCAGGCCAGTGCTGGAGAGCTCTCGCCACTGGGACAGTTGGAAAAGTTATTGCATCCACATCATCACAAGCCTAGATTGGAGAGTTAAGGAGCCTGGGCCTTGATCAAGAGTCCATGGGAGGGGGTGAAGAGGTGAAGGGGGAGGTCAGGGAAAGCCCTGCACCGTGACAGACAGTTAGCTGTGTTCTGGTAGGGCAAAAACAACACAAGGACAAGGAACAAATGATTTGGGGGGAAAGCAAAAGAAATGAGATCAAGTGTGGGCAGAGAATTCCTTCAAAGTTGATGCTATCGCCTCCAGTCATTCCACAGAACCCTGATCTCCCTAAAGAAAAAATAAGGAGGCTTTCTGTGGCATTGACATAGAGCTATGCTACTCAAAGTGTGGTCTGAGAACCACCAGCACCAGAAGCATCTGGATGAGAGTTAGAAATGCAGACTCTCAGGGCACCTGGGTAGCTCGGTCAGTTAAGTGTCTGACTCTTGACTTGGGCTCAGGTCATGATCTCAGGGTTCATGGGATTGAGTCCCGTGTCGGGCTCTGTACTGATAGAGTGGAGCCTGCTTGAGAATCTCTCTCTCCCTCTCTCTTTCACTCTGCCCCTTCTGCCCAAAAACTAAATAAACATTTTTTTAAATGCAGAATCTTAGGCCCCACCCCAGGCATACTGAATCAGGATCTGCAATTTAACTAGATCCCCAGGGAGGCACAGGTACATTAAAGGCTGAGGAACCCTGGACTAGAGCTCACCAAAGAGCCTCTGAACATGTCTATAAGCCTGGAAAAGACCCTCTTAAGCATGAGACAAAATGCAGAGGCAACAGGGAAAGAGAGAACTCTTAACTCCATAAAAATTTTCAATGCCCATTACAATTAAAGATATCATAAACAAGGTTATGAGAAAATACCATAGAAAAACAGACAAAGGTCATGATCTGGAAATTCAGAGAAGACAAAACAGCCAATAAACATACAAGAAGATGCTCAACCTCACAGAGATCTGGGAAACGCAAATTAACAAAATACCATTTCCCATCAATCTGCTCGGCAGGTCATTTAAAAGACAGATAATGTTGGGGCGCCCGGCTGGCTCAGCTGGTGGAGCATGCGACTCTTGATCTTGGGGTTGTGAGTTCGAACCCTATCTTGGGTGTAGAGATTATTTAAAAATAAAATCTTTTTTTTTTTAATTAAAAAAAACATTTTTGAATCTTTTTTTTTTTTTTTAGAGACTGAGAGAACATGCACAAGAGGGGGACAGGGCAGAAGATGAAAGAGAGAGAGAGAGAGAGAGAGAGAGAGAGAGAGAGAGAGAGAATCTTAAGCAGGCTTCACACTCAGCGCAGAGCCTGACACAGAGCTCAATCCCACAGTCCTGGGATCATGACCTGAGTGAAACCAAGAGTCCAGATGCTCAACCAACTGAGCCATCCAGGCACCCCAAAAATACAATCTTTTTTAAAAATTAAATTAAAAATAAAAGACAGATAATGTCAAACGTTGGTTAAAAATGTAAGAAAACAGGTACTATCACACCCTGGTGGAAATGTAAATGGAGGATAATTTCTGGCAGCATTTGCTAGAATTTAATTGTAAATGTCCTTCAGCCTAGGAATTCTACTTCCGGGTAACTATCATAGACAAAAACGCACACACGAGCACAAGGCTGGCTCTCCAACACTGTTTAAAATAAGGAATAACTGGAAACACCTGAAATGTCCATCAATATGAAAATGGTTAAAAAAGCTATGTCTAGCTGTGCTATAGAATAAGGGGGCTGTTATAAAAAAATGGGGGGCTCTGTATTTCCCAGCATGGGAACATTGTTGTGATAAGTGTTTAAGAGGAATAAGCAAATTGCAGAACAGTACAGATGGCATAGGGGTGTGTGTGTGTGTGTGTGTGTGTGTGTGTGTGAAATGAAAAACAGGGATCCCCTCTAGGGAAGGGACAGAATTAGAGGGAGGGAAGTCAAGAGGAACTTAAATCTATCACTATTGTTGCTTCAACAATGCAAATTATATGAACTATCGCACTTCTATAATTTAAAATAAGAAGAGGGAACACGGAGAGAAGGGAAGGAGGGAAGAGGAGAGGGAGGGAGGGGGAAATGTAAACATAACAGAAGGGCCAGGGCTGGAAAGCAGGGGAAGAATCAGGAGCTGGTTTTTCCCCCAGCTTTTCTAAATTTTTTTAAAGACAATATAAAAACAAAACAAAACATTAAGTCATCCTCACAGATGCCCAGTGGCCCTTCAGCATGGACTGAGGAGAGGAGGACCATACTCCTCTTCCGCAATGACGTGCTGAAAAATTTCCCCAGTCCAGTAGACTCTTCTTAGAACCTCAAAAAGCCACTGAACTCAATCCACCCAGTGGACACCACTGGGGAGGCAAGGAGGATGCGGCAGGGCCTCCCAGCCTGCAGCAATCCCACACATCAACCAGGAAGCCCTTGCATCCATGACAACCCTGTCGCACAGCCATCAGCCTCTGCTTGATCACCTCTGGTGATAGGGAGCTCACTTCCTGCAGTGGGAGCCCTTTTTCTTTTGCGATAACTCTGATGGTTCAACGTTCCATCTCATGTTGAGCCAGGAGTGGCCTCTCAGTAACTTTCATTGCCCAGCTGTGGTTCTGCTGTCAGTCTCTGGGCTCTCTCCTCTAGATCTAAAGCCTAAAGTCCTTTCACCGCTCCTCGTGCCACAGTGACGCCCCCTCAACATCCCAACCGTTCATCTCTGGACACGCCCCGTGAAACTGGGACTGTGGCTGGGGCTTGTGCTTTGCTGCCGGCTGGAGGAAGGCCAGGCAGGGTTTGGAAGACAGAAAGAAGGGAAATTGTGCAGCAGTCCCCCGACCACTGTGACCTGGAAACCTCTTGCTCCTCGTACTTTGGGGTGCTGAAACTGCAAGCCCAAGCAATCCAGGCTCCAGGAAACCCCTGATCAGCTCCTCGCCCATCAGAAATTCCCGCTGCTCTCCTGCCCAGGACACGGATCTCAGAAGCCCGGAGGCCTGCTCCAGTTCCAGCCCCGACTTAGCCTCCTCTCTCTGAGAGCCACATTGTCCCCAGTTGTGAGGTGGAGCTAATAACAGGGGTTACTGCACTCGCCAAGCTGTGTGCGGATCAGATAATGCTGAAGGGTGAGGAGGTGAAAGGCGCCAAGAGAACCCCATGGTGTTATTAGCTCAAGATCTGAGCAATTATCACTTTGGTGCTCTCTGGGGCTGAGAAATCTCCTACAGAAACTGGGCCGGATCCAGTGTGGGGTGGAAGGTTTTGAAACAGACAAAAATGGCCAGCGGTCACAGATCGGATTTCGTTAACCCAAAGGCAACTCTGTTTAACACCAAACATTTTTTCTGAAATGATTACCAGTGCAAAGCCGGCTTTGGCCCACACACATTTGGCTTTCCGAAGTTGTAAGAATCACTGAGCTGCACAACACCATCACCTATCAACAACCCTCTCGCAGAAATCGGGATGGAGAAGCCTCCCAACACAAGTGCTCGCTAAGTCCATTTGACAAACATTTGCCAGGCACCTGCATGGGGACCTGAGTCAGGAAGATCTGAATGGCCCAGTGCCCGCCCTCAGGGAACTCACAGCAAGGCCAAAAGTGGAGCTGGAGCACAGGACAGGCCTGGAGCAAAGTCTGACTCAGACATCAGAGGAGTCTATGCAGCTGCCCTTCCAGATCTTGCCGTGCAGGTCTCCTCGGGGAGGATCAGCATGCTCTGTACCCTGTTACAGCACAGAAACCAAGCCCAGCAGGCCAGGCTCAGACCCCCAGCACAGGACACACCCTCCCCCAACCTATCCTTGGGCTCACAGAGAAGGGTAAAATCAAGAACGAGACGACCCCCCTCCCCACCGCTACATGGCCATGCCTGTCCCCTCTGCTTCTCCCATTCCATCAAATGGTTGTGCCTCAAGGGCCCTGAAGTCATCTTACCCAGCCTCCTCAATTGGAAGCCAGAACGGTCATGCCTACATATGGAAGGTGACTTTGCCCTGGGCCCAGAGTGACCAGAGTAAGGCAGGCCGGAACGGGAGACCAGAATCCTGCCCCAACTCTAGTACTCTTGCCTGTATACCAAGTGGGTCTTCTGGAGCCACCAGTGTGCCCCACTGCATCTGTGCAGTGCAACCCTGGGATTCAGGAGCAGAGAGAGACATCAGGCACAGGACAAGGTGCCACAGCTTTGCTGGAGAGGCCAAGAGGAAGCCAAAAAGGAGGGCAGGCTCAAAGAAACATCCCCAAGTCTAAAGAAATAAACCACTGAGGGCGGGTAGGGGGTGGGGTGCCTGGGTGGCTCAGTCAGTTAAGCATCCAACTAGATCTCATGGTTCATGGGTTTGAGCCCCACGTCAGGCTCTGTGCTGACAGCTCAGAGCCTGGAGCCTGCTTTGGATTCTGTGTCTCCCTCTCTCTCTGCCCCTCCCCCATTCGTGCCCTGTATCTCTCTCCCTCTCTCTCAAAAATAAACGTTAAAAAAATTTAAAAAGAGGGGAAAAATAAAGAAACCACTGGGTAAAGGGGAATTCAAGGGGCTCCTGGGTGGCTCAGTTAGTTAACTAAAGTTGGCCCAACTCTTAGTTTCGGCTCGGGGCATGATCTCACAGTTTGTGGGTTTGAGCCCCGCGTCCAGTTCTGCGCTGACAGCATGGATCCTTCTTGGGATTCTCTTTCTACCCCTTCCCTGCTCACATTTTCTCACTCTCTCTCTCAAAATAAATAAATAAACATTTTTATAAAGGGCGGGGGGGGGGGGGGGGAGAAGCCAGGCTGAATCCCTGGGTATCTGCCTATCTAGGTAACCAAGCCTTTCACCGGCCCCTCAAATCTCTGATCTTATCAATATCCCCACTTTCCCCCCCCCCGCCCCCCCGGATCAGGGAGTGGCCTGTGACAGTGCCCGGGAATGTTCAGGCTGAAGGGCCTGAAACCATCCTTATTGGGGTGTTCAGAGGCCCTGGATATGGCATGCCCCCAATTTCCATGGGCTGGTGTTGGGGACCAACTCTGCAAAGGGTGGGGCTGAGAAGCTGCAGAAAAGCACGGAGCCAGGGCCCAGAGACAAAGGAAGAGCAGACAAGGCCACACGTGACAGGAAAAACACTAGGTAACAGTGAGCTTCGGAAGGCACAGAGAAGGTACAGGTTCTGCTGGCCCAGGACCCCAGGAGTTCAGACTCACCGGGCCCTGGGGAAAAAGGGGTATGGAAGCCAGCTACAGAAATTCAATCTGACAAACCTCACTCTGTCAAGGACCACCGGAAGATGAACTCTGACTCTCAGAACACAGTCAGGGGAGAGACATACTCAAAACACAAAGCAAGAAGATGGGGCGGCACACCACTGCTGGACTCAGGGAGCAGCAGGAACGTGTGCTAGAGGGAGCTCATGGCACCCTGGGGTCTGCAGAGAACATCGATGAGGGGCTTGGCCGGCTAACGTGAAGCAGCGGTCATCCAAACCCCAGTTCACCTCCAAAGCAATTCCCCATTTATGAGCTGTCATGTGTCGAAAGCCACAGTAAAGGGGATGACATCAGGGAAAAAATGCACAAAGAAGGTTGGGTCTACATGGAGCCTAGCCAGCCGCCAACACTCCATTTGTGGGGACAAGGCTGCACCCCAAGCTGTGTGTACAGGAGAGCGGGAGGCAGCCAACCCTCTCTCTGTGATCCTGGGCTGTGTGACCCACACGGCAGCCTGACGGAGGCTCAGAGAGGGTTACACATGTTTATGCATTTCACTTTCTGCCCCCTAAAGGAGAAATGATAGGCTGCAGGGGTGACGGGGAAATGGGAGCCATCCAGTCTGGGCATGCAGCCCTGTGGAGCATTTCAAGTGTCTGTTCTTTTGAAGAGGGAGAATCTTGAGTTCCATTCAGAGAAATGGTCTGGCTTCGGCTGGTGCCTGCTGGCAGAAGGAGGCCTGCAGGGCAAAGGGGGTAGGGGGCGGCGGTGGCATAAAGATGATGATGGGCCAATCCAACCCCTCTCCTCTGACTCTCCACTTCCTGTGAGACCCGACATTAACCTGGTTTCCCCAGCTGTTTTTCCTTCCAGGAATAAATGGCTCTGGCCAGCACACGTCAGCTAACATCTTCACAGCAACGCCTCTGAGCGGCCCCTGAGCAAAAACCACCCAGCAAAGCCATTCCCAAAGTCTTGACTCACGGAAACGGGAGATAATAAATATTCGGGTTTTTTAAGCAATAGATATTGGGGTACTTTGTTGTGAAGCAATAGGTAATTAATATATACCCAGATTGCCTCCATTTAGGTAACAAACCTGATCTCAATTCTGAGGCCATTTTTCAATTTTAAAAATTGTTAAGAGGGGCATCTGGGTGGCCCAGTCAGTTGTGCATCTGATTTCGGCTCAGGGCATGATCTTACGTGATCCGTGAGTTCGAGCCCTGTGTCGCGCTCACTGCTGTCAGCACAGATCCCACTTCAGAGCCTCTGTTCTCCTCGCTCTCTGCCCATCCCCAGCTGTCACTCTCTCTCTCAAAAACAAATAAACATTAAAAAAAAATTTTTTTAATTAAAATTTTTTTAAGAAACTACAGTTCTAAGATAAATCAGCATATTATGACTGAGGAAACAAAAGTCCTTCCATTTCTGAGGTCCTTGGTTTTCTCAGTAAAGAATTTTGATAGATTCAAGCCATACTCATGACCCATTAAACTGCAAAATCTGGAATTGTCCCATGTTAACCCAAGCCCAGCCTATTCGTGAAAATGATTCACCTGCAGAGCAAATGATTTTCTTTTATATTCATTTGTGTACAATATCATACATAATATATAGAAAATTCACATTATTCTGCCTTTCACGATTTTCCTTTAGATTTTATTATAATGATTTTAATTCCAACATTTCCAGTGTCACCACATTTTATGAATTTCTCCCCACCCTTATCTATTTCATATTACAGACTTTTTCTCTATAGTTAAATATGTCATTTTGTAATGACGAGCATCTGTTACATCCTTGCTGATGGCATTAAGCCACACGATGAAGTCAATAATTTATTTTCATTCTGTTTTACAGTTGTGTTCTTTTCTTTAATTAATTAATTTATTTTGAGGGGGGAGGGGCAGAGAGAGGGAGAGAGAGAATCCCAAGCAGGCTCCACACTGTCAGAGCAGAGCCCAATGTAGAGTTTGATCTCACAAACTATGAGATCATGACCTGAGCCAAAATCAAGAGTCGGACACTCAATTGACTGTGCCACTCAGGCACCCCACAGTTGTACTCTTTTTTTTCACTATCAAAGTTTTCCAGCAGAACAAGCCTCATTTGGAAAACACAAGAGAGGAAGCCCAGAAGGAACCATAAGTAAAGCACGGGTTTTGGAGTCAGTAAGACCCGGCTTGGATCCTGGTTCCACCACTGATGATCCTGAATCACTATATCTTCTGTTTCCTCATCTGTACAATGGAAAGAATAATAATAATTCAGCTCTGAGAGGGTTATTGTAAAACTGAGAACTAATGTATGAGAAGCACCTGGCAAACAGAAAGCACTCTCACTGATATGACAAAAGGAAAGATGGAGGGAAGGAAAAAAGAAAGGGAGGAAGGGAGGAAGGAGGGAGGGATGAAAGAAGGAAGGAAACAAGGAATAGAGGAAGGGAAGAAGGGAGGGAGGGAGGGAGGGAGGGAGGAAGGAAGGAAGGAAGGAAGGAGAGAAGAAAGGGAGAGAGGAAGGAAGAAAATGAGGGAGGGAGGGGGAGGAGATGAAAAGAGTAAAAACGACTCAGAAAAATTAGAAAATACATGCAGGGGACTTCTATTTCTGGAATGACACACCCACTGAGGAAAAATCTAGAAAAGCTGGAGAAAATATTTAAAAGCAGCTTCTTGGAGATACAACAAGACAGAGAGGAACTACAGAGCAGACTCAGGGAGCATGGAGGTCCATGGAATGAAGTTTAATATTTGCCTGGACTAATTCTCTCCTTGGGGTGTTTTCAAATTCCAGAGAGATGACGGAAAGGCCAAGAGGCTGAGCAGAGTTTCTGTCTGCCTCACAGGGCAAGAGGAACAGGAGTTGGAGACTAGGGCCTGTTGAGAGTGGGGTCCTTCTGAGCCCTGACCTTTTGGGTCAGAACCCTAAAGGGTGGCTCCCCAGGAACAAATGAACCATGATGAGACAGTTCCTCAGGGCACTGAAGCTCAACTTCAAATTATCCCAACCCGTAACATTACGACTATCCCAGATTTCTAGTCACCTCAAGCACCTGGCAGAAGCAAATAGAGATCTTTTTGCAGGAAGTTATCACCCTAGGTCTGCACTAAAAAGCAAAAAGCAACTCTGTGCCTGCTATTTACAAGAGACATAGCACACTTAGAATGTAAAGAAACAGAAAGACCAGCGCCCTTGGGTGACTCAGTCAGTTGAGCGTCTGACTTCGGCTCTCATGGTTGGTGAGTTCAAGCCCTACATCTGGCTTGCTGCTGTCAGCATAGAGCCTACCTTGGATCCTCTGTCTCACTCTGTCTCTGCCCCTCCCCAACTCGTGCTCTCAAAAATAAATACACATTTAAAAAAAAGAAACATAAAGACCAACAGAAATAAGGTGGAAAAAGATACACCAGGCAATTCACTGTTCAGCAGAAGAAAGCTGGATAGTGATGTTAATGTCTGGAAAAGTAGACTTTATCTCCACTAGAAATAAAGAGTAGGCTTCTTAATAATTAAAGTTTCAGTTCACTACTAAGATAATAATTCTAAATGTGTATGCTCTTAATATTGTTTCAAAATATATAAAGAAAAAACTGACAACTATAATGACAGACAAATGTATAACCATAGCAGGAATTTTAACACACCTCTCTTGGTAACTGATAGAACAAACTGGGGGAAAAGATTAGCAAGGATATTGAACATTTGAACAACAGGGCACCTGAGTGGCTGAGTCAGTTAAGCGTCCGACTTCAGCTTGGGTCATGATCTCACGGTTCATGGGTTCGAGCCCCACATTGGGCTCTGTGCTGACAGCTAGGAGCCTGGAGCCTGCTTCAGAATCCGTGTCTCCCTCTCTCTCTTCCCCTCCCGCACTTTTGCTTTCTTTCCATCTCTCAAAAATAAATAAATGTTGAAAAAAATTAAAGAAGAATATTTGAAGAATATAATTAGCAAACCTGACCTAAACCCGACACATACAAAACTACTATGCCTAACTACTACAGAGCTTTTCTTTTTCTTTTTTGATATTTATTTATTTTTGAGACAGAGATAGAGCATGAGCAGGGGAGGGGCAGAGAGAGAGGGAGACACAGAATCCGAAGCAGGTTCCAAGCACAGAACCTGATGTGGGGCTCAAACTCACGAATCACAAGATCATGACCTGAGCTGAAGTCGGACGCTTAACTGACGGAGCCACCCAGGTGCTGCACAAGTACACACAGAACATTTATAAAAACTGACTATATCCTGATCCATCAAAGAACTAAAAAGACGCAGAGTATATTCTCGGACCAAAATGTAGAATAAAGAACAAGAGAGGCACCTGAGTGGCTCAGTTGGCTAAGCGTCTAACTCTTGCTTTCAGCTCAGTTCATGATCCCAGGGTCATGGGATCAAGCCCTGCATTGGGCTCTGCACTGAGCATGGAGCCTGCTTGAGATTCTCTCTCTCTCTGTCCTTCTGCCCCTCTCCCCCACTTACTATCTCTCTCTCAAATAAATAAATAAATAAATAATAAAACAAAAAAAAATAAAAATATTACCAGAAAATCCCCAGTATTTGTAAATTAAAAAAATATGCTTCCAAATAATCTAAAGACTTGAGAAAGTAGGACTATGAAAATTGGAAACTATTTTGAACTGAGTGACAAAGAAAAAAACTACATGTCAAACTGGATATCGGCAATCTTGACCCTCATGAAAGTTACACAGATATTTGCTTTGTGATAATTCACTGAACTACACATTATTTGGAGGAATGTTTTTCTGTGTGTGTGTTATATTTCATAATACAATTAAAAAAAAAAATAGGAGCACCTGGGTGGCTCAGTCGGTTAAGCCTCCGACTTCGGCTCAGGTCATGATCTCATGGTTTGCAAGTCCGAGGTCCCCGTCAAGATCTGTGCTGACAGCCTGGAACCTGGAGCCTGCTTCCGATTCTGTGTCTCCCTCTCTCTCTGCCCCTCCCCCCTCATGCTCTCCCTCTCTCTCTCTCTCTCTCAAAAATAAATACATATTTTAAAAAATTAAAAAATTAAATTAAATTACAAAATACAGCAGAGGGGTGCCTGGGTGGCTCAGTTGGATGACAGTTGGACTCTTGATTTCAGCTCAGGTCATGATCCCAGGGTCATGGGATCAAGCCCCATGTCAGGCTCAGTGCTGAGCGTGGAGCCTGCTTGGGATTCTCAATCTCTCTCTCTCTCTCTCTCTCTTTCTCTCTCAAATAAATTCTTCATTTAAAAAATAGAACAGAATTGGAAAAGAGGAGGGGCCAGAAACTGAGAATTTCTGAACACTCCCAAGCAAAAGGACCCCAGATGACAGAACAGCCAGTAAATGCTGAGGACCCTGACCAGCAAAGGATGGGGTCCTGAGAAGTAGTTGGAGGAGCTTCCCAGCCAAATCCAGGAACTGTGTGTGTCCCCGGCTCAGAGCAGCATGGGAAGCCAGGTTGCAGCCTCCAGTTCAGGGCCTCACGCACACTGTCCAACACGCTGAGCAGCTAGCTGGCCTCTGTTCTACAGAAAATGCATTTGTCATCTCTGGAGGAGTTGGGTTCTAGGCCCAGTTTACATACACACTCCCCTCTCCTGAAGCCAGAATACCTCCTTAGAAGACAGTGTATGGTCAACTAATGTTACTCAAATATGCCTCTTATTGAGGGACAAGGCGCTGTACCCATGCGCATGTGCAGGCACACACACACACACACACACACACACACACAATACATAAACTTCACCATGTACAATACAGTACTCTCCCTGGAAGGAATTTTGGTGAAACCAATTTATCTGTTTATAACTCCAGAGATCCCAGGGGGTGCCTGGGTGGCTCAGTCAGTTAAGCATCTGAATCTTGGTTTCAGCTGAGGTCATGGTCTCGTAGTTCGTGAGGTTGAGCCCCACATCTGGCTCTGCAATGGCAGTGCAGAGCCTGCTTGGGATTTCTCTCTCCCTCTCTCTCCACCCCTCCCCAGCCTGTTCTCTCTCTCTCTCTCTCTCTCTCTCTCTCTCTCTCTCTCTCTCTCTCTCCCTCTCTCTCTCTCTCTCTCTCAAAATAAATCAATAAACATTTAAAAATTATAATTCCAGAGATCCTGGAAAATTAGCTCCCTTTGAATATTTGTGCTCAGCCAGCCATCGGGTAGGCAGAACCTTCATGTGGTTCTACCAGGGCAAAGCCTGCTGATGAAGACCAGGACTACCTGCCATGCTGGGAAAAGGCCAGTGAACCAAGGAAAACTTAGCAAAGACCTTCACGTTAAGAGAGTTCATGCTGGCTACCAAAACTGACTAAATCCACAGCTTGCAAACCTGGCTGATCATTAAAATACTTGTGTGCCTTCTTAAAATTACAGATTTTCAGGCTCCACCCTAGACCTATGAAGATCCTAGGAATCTGTGTTTTTAACAGACTCGCCAGGTGCTTCTGATAAGTGTCCAGGTCTGGGAATCACTGATACGAATCTTCATTCATGAGCAGACAAGCACAGATCACACCGTGCATGAAGAAAATCAACCGCCTGAAAGAGGGGCAGTGTTTGTCAAGGAAACAGAATTTAAGCAGGAAACGGGAAAGAACTTTCCAGTGTCAACCTGTGTCCTCGGGGAGATGGGAGAGGAGACTGCATACATTAAGAGCAGGAGGCTCTCCACCCCACAAGGTTCCTGCCTGCTGCTGTACACTCAGGTCACAGTCACTGGTTCCAGTAGAAGCCTTCCCAGATAACCATCCGACCCAGCCCTGAGGCCACGGCTGGGCGGGGAGAGGAGGGGATCCACTCCCTGCTGGTCTGGACACTCCCCGACTTCCCACATCTCTGTCAGGATGATTAATTCAATAGAAGACTATAGACTGATGGTAGGGAATAGTCACGCTGTACCAGTAAGGAAGAGAAATGGATTCTAAGACTGTACATACAATATGGTCTCAATTCTTTTAAAATTAAACACACCCCTACACACACTCACACACAAGTCTGGAAGGATATAAAACAAATTGGTAACCCACAAAGGTCTTTTCTAAGGAATCAGAGTACAGGGGATTTTTCACTTTGTTCTTTTCACTAAGTTTTCAGCAATGAAGCCATCTTACAGCAATAATAATGAGGGGGAAAAAAGCAATGAAATATATATTTACTTTTAAATCAGCACACAGCTAAGATAATAGGGCCTCACGGCTCCGTGACACTTTCCTGACGACCCCAGCTCCACGAATTCAGGTCATCCCAGACACCCCCTTTGTCTGGTAGACTCCCACATTCCAGCAGGGTTCATGGGAATTGGGGGGATTAAATGAGATAAAGCTCTTGACACAAGGCTCGGCACATGGTAAGTGCTGGACAGATGGTGGCCATTTCATTACCCGCATTGTTCCTTCCACCCACCAGACCCGTAAATTCCAGGATGCCAGACCACAGGCCAGTTCTAGGGGTGAAGCCACTGCTTTTTTATCACTCCCTCTGCTCCTAGAGAAAAGGACAGTTTGTAAGGAACCCAGTGTGCTGGCAGAGGTAAGCCTGAGAATAGGAGAGCCCCAGGAAGGGCCTGACTCCCGGAGTGTTCTGTCTATGAAACCTGGGCAAAGTCCAGTATGTGGCAGTAACTGCCCCAACCTTTATGAAAAAAAACTGAAAAAATGCTGGACAAGCTGTCTCAGAAGGCTTGAACTCAGGTACCAACCAGTCTGGCTCACTGGGAGACCTTCCTCTCTCTGGATCTCAAGTCTCCACAGAGGAAATATCACCCAAATATCACCCACTCTCCACAGGGAGTTGCAGACCCAGTGAGGAAACGCAGAGCTGTGAAGGGCTGTGTTCCTGGGACAGGGCTGTTTTCTCTATTATGGCTACCTGAAAGGCTGGGTTTGCCCAGGCTGTTGGGGCACTGCTGCCCCGCTGTTATTTGGGGGAACCCAATCCTGCTATCTAGGGGTTTGGGGGCAGGGACCCGCTGCCCATTGCTCTCAACCTCAAGCTCCCAGGGCAGCCCCGTGATCCTCCTGAGAGCCTGGTCACTCCTGAAGAAGAGAATTCTCCCTAAGTGCTGTGAGTCCGACATCCACTGGAGCTTCCAACGCGAGCCCACAAGGAGCCAAGGCCACCCGGGCTGACCTGGCACCTGTCCTGTCCCTGAGCCAAAGGAAAGAGGATGGAGGAGGCCTTGAGATATAGTAACAAGACCCTGATTTAACCCTGAACTGTTGGCTAGAGGGAATCTCCAGTGGAGCAAACCGGGTCTCTGAAAGATGAACTGAGGCGTGATGATTCCAGCCAAGTGAGGCACAGCCAGCCACACTTAACACCACTGGCCAGGCAGCAGGTGCTGCGCCCCGTAGCTCGCTCAGCCTGGGTCCGTGTGCCTTGAGCTCCTCCTGGGCACCCACAGGAGGAAGGGGCCAGAGGAGGTACCCGCTGCTGCCAGCCTCACCTATCACGGGGCCGGGGGTGGGGACCTTTCCGGGCGCTGAGCGCAGGGAGAAGCAGCCCAGGCAGCCAGCCATCCCGGGCACTTACCAAAGGTGGTGAGGTAGAAGGACAAGTCCGGGTGGGCACGCCGGCTCCCGAGGGAGACGCGGTGCAGGGAGCGCTCCATGGCGTCCTGCTTCCGCCTGCCAGGAGCGCCCGTAACCCGAGGCGTCTGTGTTGCTCCCCAGTTACCGAGGCAGCAGGTTCACCCGCCCCCGCCCCGCGCCAGTGTCCCGGAGGCGGGAGCGGGAGGCCGGCTGCAGCGCGCGTTTGAATGGGCCGGCGCGCCGGGCCCTGATTGGCCCGCGCAGGTTTGAATGGGGAGGTTTCCACCTGACCGATCAGACGCCGGCCCCAGGAGAGGAGGCGCTGGCGCCCCAACAGCGAGGGCAGCGGCCACAGGGGCAGCCGGGTGGCCGTCCTCCCAGCTCCCCACCGCAGCCCTCCCCGAGGAGCCAACAGGACTGGGCGGCCACACCGGGGCTCCTGGCTCCAGGACCGCTCCAGGCTGGAAGTGCCAGCCCCATGTGAGGCCCGCGGCCGCTGGCGTGTCCATGCAGGCGGGCTTGGCCTGCTCACCCAGCTCCCCTAGGCCAGCAATTAGCCAGGTTTGTAACCTGCTTTGAAGCTCAGACCTGTAATCACCGGACCCAAGCAAGGGCAAAAGGAGCCTCCTCCCGGCCCAGTGCAGTGGGGTTTGGAAAAGTGTTCATGCTTCAAGCCGCCCCTTCCCAAACTCTGCCCTATCTGCCCCTTGACCCTCCTCTTGGATGAGAGCAGCCTGGCACAGGTCCAGACCAAAGCAGCTTGCTCCAGCCAGCCTCACAGCCACCCCCGCCATCCCCACTCCCCATCTGCAGCCTGGTGCCCTGGAACTGGAGCACAGGCCCTCAGTAGCTAAGGGGACAGAAACGCACAGTATGCACAGAGGGTAGGCGCTTTCAATATCCAGAGCCAGGTACCAGGAGGCAGAGGGGGAAGGAAGGTCAGTCCCTGCACTGCTTTGTCAGCAAACATTCATGGAACACCTCCTGGGAATAGTTTCACACCAAGACATCTGCTCTGCAAATCTCTGACTGTTGCTGCTGTAGGAGGGAAAGCTGCTGGTGGTCTAAAAATGGGAGGTGTTGGAAGTTGCCAGATGGATATCTGTGGCTAGGGGATCTACTCAAGACAAGGTTGGAGGATGCAGGAGAGAAAGTGGGGAGAAGAGTTATATGTACTGAGTAACAGGCACGAGGGGCTGAGCTGGGCAATTTACACGCATCATCTCATTTCATCTTCACAGTGATCCTAGAAAGAAGCAGCTCCACTCTGCCAGGGATACATCTGAACCTCAGGCAGAGAGGGTAGGTGACTTGTCCAAGGTTGGCGGAGCTGAAATTTGAACCCAGGCCTGCCTGCCCAAAAGGCCGTCCTCTTATCTGTTCTTTGGCCTCCATGCCTGCCCCATGGCCAACAGCAAGTGTAGACTGGAGACTTGCCTTCTTGAGGCAGGTAAGGAAACTTGAGGCCACAGGGCCAGCTGGCTACCAGCGGGGAGCAGAAACTAGAGAAGGAGCCCTGAAATCAGCAAACCAGTGGTCAAGTGCAAATGAGTCACGTAAAGGCCAGTGGATTGTTTGAAACCTGGCATCTTGTGAAGCCCTGCTCTGCCCTTGACCCAACCCCCACGCCACAAGCACTGCCGGTAGCAGGGGCGAGCCTACTCCCCTGGCCCCAGCCAATGGCAGATGGACTTACCTGCACCCTGGATTTGAGCATGCCTGATTCTCCTCCTGGCTGGGGTAGTCTGAGTCCAGGCATCCTTTCTGTGCAGAGTGGTATGCTGGCCCTGCCATTCCTTCCAGCCAGGGAACATGGGCAACCTCGGGCTCAAGCCACAGGACGCAGAAAGGACACCGAGGCTACAGGTGTTATAGACCTGCAGGAACAAGATGGGAGCATGAGTTAGGCATAACCTGAGATGCCACCTAAGAGGGATGCTCTTTCCCAGTAGGAATTAGAAAGCATGGCGTTCTAGAGCCAGGGCAAAGGAAGGTCCACAGGGAAGGGGAGAGTGATGTGCCCAAGGTGAGAGTGGCCCTTTCGCAGCTCTACCAGGGACCACTGAGCAAAGCGCAGATGCACCCTCAGGAGGGGGGGACCCAGAAGAGCAGGACAGAGTTGCACTATCTGAATGTGGCATGGGGGTAAAGACTGAAGCCCACACTGGCGCTTCACCCCCACTCCGGATAAAGGCGCACTCAGCAGCTAACCTGTTCAGTTGGGAAAACCTAATGCCATTCTGATCCTGATCTGACCCCTCGAGTGGCACCATCTCCACCACCTTAACCATCAACAGTAAGGCCCCTTAGTAGAACACTGGACGCGTCCTTCTCTTAAAGGGGGAGGTCACTCTTTTCTCAGGAGAGGGAGAACAGAAGTGAGTGGGAGCCTGGCCGGTGGCACCACAGGAGAAACTGGGCTTATCTACCCACACTACTGTCCAAAGGGGACATCAAGGGGGCGCCTGGGTGGCTCAGTCAGCTGAGCGTCCGACTTCGGCTCAGGTCATGATCTCACAGTCCATGGGCTTGGCCCCATGTCAGGCTCTGTGCTGACAGCTCAGAGCCTGGAGCCTGCTTCAGAGTCTGTGTCTCTCTCTGCCTGCCCCTCTCCCACTCATATTCTCTCTCTCTCTCTCACTCTTTCAAAAATAAGCAAACAATGAAAAAGGAGCATGGGACATACATAAAGGGTTGTGGTTGTAGCCCTGCTCTCCCCAGGAAGGCAGGGGAAGTTTTCAGACCAAGCTTGTCTTTCTGGCATGCCCTGGGCCCTCTAGCACCCCAGGCTGTGGGCCTCAGTATCTCTCTTACACCTCACACACCCCACACGTACACAAGCATACTCCAGACACTGTATACACATTGCACATACTCTACACGCATACATATACATACCATAACACTTCCCATGTACACACATACAAAAATACACCACACACACAAATGCACGTACACATACACACCACACACAAATACACACACTACATGCATACCTCACACATAGATACAACGCACCCTACACACTACAGATGCATCCTTAGCACATACACAAACACAAACACACAGTATGTGCACACACACACACACACACACACCATACTTAAATACGCCATATTCACAAACTTAGATTGATTATAGGCATTTTTAAAGAGTGATTTTGGGGGCGCCTGGGTGGCGCAGTCGGTTAAGCGTCCGACTTCAGCCAGGTCACGATCTCGCGGTCCGGGAGTTCGAGCCCCGCGTCAGGCTCTGGGCTGATGGCTCAGAGCCTGGAGCCTGCTTCCAATTCTGTGTCTCCCTCTCTCTCTGCCCCTCCCCGTTCATGCTCTGTCTCTCTCTGTCCCAAAAATAAATAAATGTTGAAAAAAAAAAATTAAAAAAAAAAAAAAAAAAAGAGTGATTTTTGTATCAAGAAGAATAAAGATCACTTGGGTTAGAGGGAAGGGATCAAAAGGATTTATTTGGGTACATTTTTACATTAGCTATCAAAGAATTGTAGTGCATTTGAGATATCATGTAGCCCAATATCCAAAACATTTTGAAAATAATAATAAAGGGGACTAGAACTACCAGATGTTAAATGAAATTATAATAATGTAGTACCAGACAGAAGACAAGCAGGTCAATAGAAAAGAATAAAAAGTTCAATGATTTTATTTAGAAAACAAGAAAGATTTTTTAAATTAAAAAAAATTGTTTTAATGTTTCTTTTTGAGAGAGAGAGAGAGAAGGAGCATGAATGGGGGAGGGGTAGAAAGAGAGGAAGACACAGAATCCAACGCAGGCCCCAGACTCTGAGCTGTCAGCACAGAGCCCGACACAGGGCTTAAGCCCACGAACACTGAGATCATGACTTGAGCTTAAGTCAACGCTCAACTGAATGAGCCACCCAGGCGCCCCAAACAAAGATTTCTTTTTTTTTAACTGAAGATTCATTTCAAAAAGTTAAAAGAGGAAGAAACTAATTTGGGTGAAAAAAAATTTAATGTTTATTTACTTTGAGAAAGAGAGAGAGAAAGAGTATGTGTGAGAGTGGGGGAGGAGAAGGGAGAGGGAGAGAGAGAATCCCAAGCAGGATCCGCACTCTCAACACAGAGCCCTACTCAGGGCTCAAACCCACAAACTGTGAGATCATGACCTGAGCTGAAATCAATAATCAGACACTGAACCTACTGAACCAACTAAGCCACCTAGGAACCCCTCAGATGGAAAATTTTTAAAGGAGCAATTAAGTTAAAGTTGAAATTTATTTTTTAAAAAAATAGAATTCAACAAGGGAACCAGAGCCTGATTCTTTGAAAAGACCTATAAATTAGAACTCAGGCAAAACAGGAAAAAACTACAAATCAACAAGTGTAGGAAAGAGAGAGACAGCCATGATACAAGATAAAGGATCAAGGTAATTCTTTAAATTATAAGAGAAAACCAATGCAACCTCATTCCATAATTTGAAAATCTAGGGGGAAAATGGGTGATTTTCTAGAAATTGTTAATTACTGAAATTGATACAAGAATTTGAAATTTTTAGTAGATAACTAACCATATATAAAATACAAAAGGAAATCAAAACTCTACCTGAAAAAATTATAGAAGACCCAGAGAGTTTTAGAGGTCAATTCTATAAGACCTTTGAAAAACAGTACCTATGTAATTTAACCTGTTTCAGAACTAGAAAAAAAATTGGAAGATTTGTCAGTGCCAGCTACAAAGTTAGACAAAGACAAAAACCAGCTAAATTTAGCAACAGAAAACTACAGACCAAAGGTCAAAGAGAAAAATAAGAGTAGGGGCACCTGGCTGATTCAGTCGGTGGAGCGTGCGATTCTTGATCTCAGGGTTGTGAGTTCGAGCCCCACATTGAGTGTAGAGATTACTTAAAAATAAAATATTTTTTAAAAATAAGAGTAGAGGGGCGCCTGGGTGACTCAGTCGGTTAAGCGTCCGACTTCAGCTCAGGTCACGATCTTGCGGTCTGTGAGTTCGAGCCCCCCGTAGGGCTCTGGGCTGATGGCTCAGAGCCTGGAGCCTGCTTCTGATTCTGTGTCTCCCTCTCTCTCTGCCCCTCCCCCGTTCACGCTGTGTCTTACTCTGTCTCAAAAATAAATAAAAATGTTTAAAAAAAAAAATAAGAGGGGCGCCTGGGTGGCGCAGTCGGTTAAGCATCTGACTTCAGTCAGGTCACGATCTCGCGGTCCGTGAGTTCGAGCCCCGCGTCGGGCTCTGGGCTGATGGCTCAGAGCCTGGAACCTGCTTCCGATTCTGTGTCTCCCTCTCTCTCTGCCCCTCCCCCGTTCATGCTCTGTCTCTCTCTGTCCCAAAAAATAAATAAAGGTTGAAAAAAAAAATTAAAAAAAATAAATAAATAAGAGTAGAAATTGGTGAAATACAAAACATACATAGAGGCGCTCTATTAAAAATGTGACAAAACTGAGCCCATATTCTCCCAGTTTTGCCACATTCTGTTTTTTAAAGAAAAGCGAGAAATCTCAAATTTTTAATTTAGTATCTACCAATTTTTTAACATGGGCAATTCATTCAAAAAACTGTAAAATATGGGGTGCCTGGGTGGCTCAGTAGGTTAATTGACCTACTCTTGATTTCAACTCAGGTGATGATCTCACAGTTTGTGAGCTTGAGTCCCGCATTGGGCTCTGAGCTGACAGGGAGGAGCCTACTTGGGATTCTCTCTCTCCCTCCCTCTCTGCCTCTTACCCTGCCTCATGGGTGCGTGTGCACTTTCTCATTCTTTTTCAAAATAAATAAATATTTTTTAAAAAGAAAAATTGTAAAATATTTTGTAGGCCAAATACAATATGTCTCTGTCCTATAACTAGTTTGAAATCTCTACTAGACCAATCTGATTTATGAATATAGACACAAAATTCCTAACTAAAATATTAGCAAATCAAAGCTGCCAGTATATTCATGATCAAATGGTATTTATTCTAGGAATGCAAAGATCGTTCAAATTTAATGAGCATGTTAGTTCAGAGGTTGGCAAACTATGCCTATAAGTGGACTAAGAATGGATTTTACACTTTAAAATGGTTGGAAAAAATTAGAAGCTTGTCTGTGGCCATAAACAATTTAAAATTTTTTAGTTAAAAAATGAATTTAGGGGCGCCTGGGTGGCTTGGTCGGTTAAGCGTCCGACTTCGGCTCAGGTCATGATCTCACGGTCCGTGGGTTCAAGCCCCGCCTCAGGCTCTGTGCTGACAGCTCAGAGCCTGGAGCCTGCTTCAGATTCTGTGTCCCCCTCTCTCTGACCCTCCCCTGTTCATGCTCTGTCTCTCTCTGTCTCAAAAATAAATAAACATTAAAAAAAATTTTTTAATGAATTTAAAATATTTATAAAATATATGGCAAATATGTATATATGAATCAAGAAGTCTTACAAATCAGTAAGAAAAATATATAAATGTACCAAGAAACATGAATAATCATTGCACCAGAGAGGCAGTGTAATTGACTAATGCATAAAATACTGGTAACCAGAGACAGAAAAATATCATCCGCCTCCAGGAAGTCCAAGCATTTCTACTGATGAGGCAACTAAGGTTCAGCGTTGTTAACTGTATCAGGTTGCCAAAGCAGTAAATAAACAGTGGAGAAATCTGAATCCAGCCAATGAATCACTATAGAATGTCATCTTTCATACCAGTCGTCCTGCTCAGAAAGGCTAGGTTACAAACAAGGGGGCCAAGACTCCTATGGCTACTGACACATTAAAATTCAGTTCAACCAGGCGCCTGGATGGCTCAGGCATTAAGCATCCGACTTCAGCTCAAGTCATGATCTCACTGTTCACGAGTTTGAGTCCCACATCGGGTGAGCTCGAGCCCCGCTTTGGGTGAACACAAGCCCCACTTCTCTCTCTCTCTCTCCCCCTTGCTCACTTACACCTTTTCTCGAAATTAAGAAAGAAAGAAAGAAAGAAGAAAGAAAGACGTTTAAAAATATATTAACTAATTAAACTTAAAAAATAATTTAAAAATTCAATTCAGTAGCTAAGCACTACTTCATGCTGAGCCTTACACTGAGTGCTGGGGTTCTAGAAGTGAACGAGGTGGAGCATATGATCTAGTGGGAGGTTGGATGGGTGTGACAATAGAGGAACCGTCCTGCCAACCTGTGGCAAACAGACTAACGGCTCATTCGGTCTGGGGAGCTGGGCGGACTGAGATGGTAAAGGAAGTCAGAGAGGACTTTTCAAAGAAAGCGATCTGAAGGATGATTTAGCCAAGCAAAGGAAGTGAAGGTAGGGTTACAGGCAGAAGGAACAAAACAAGCAAAGGCCTGAAAAGGAGAGCAAATCGTCATTCTCTGAGGAGCACAAGGATGGGAAGCGTGGAGGAGAAAGTCAGAGTGTGGGCATAGGAGTAATATGCAAGAAGGTAAACACACAGGGCTTCGTGTGTTATTAAAAAGGATCTTCATAGGTGGTTCCCCAGATGAAAATCAGAGCCTGATCCCCCACCCCAAGAAAAGCAGAAAGAGTGCTGGGTGAGCAGAAACTCTACATAGACACCACCCAGAGGAACTATCAAAAATGTACCTCCTGAAAGTTTTAGCATTTGTATTTCTGTAGAAAGGAAATGGGTTTGTTCTGCGTAAGAGCAGGCAGCCTCACCCCTGGAGATTGTGAAGACTGGGTTAAACCCAGCCTGAAAAAATTATAGGTCTCTAGACAGTTTTCATCTTTTTCTTTTAAACTTCAACCCATATTAGGAAATGCATATTTATAATGTGAATCCAATGACGTGCTGGAGCCAATTCATACAGGCCTGTGAGGGAAGATTCAATTTTCAGGATTTTGCAAGCTGATTGTTAAACAGAGCCATTACTAAAATTACATTATGTACGGGCACCTGGGTGGCTCAGTCGGTTAGGCATCCGACCCTTGATTTCAGCTGAGATCATGATCTCACAGCTCATGAGTTCAGGCCCCGCACAGGTTCAATGCTGTCAGCACAGAGCCCTCTTCGGAACCTTTCCTCCACTCGTGCTCTCTTTCTCTCAAAAATAAACATTAAAGAAAATTCTCAAAACTCATTCCTAGTTATTTTACCATATTTTATTGTTATCTATATGCTACTGTGCAACTCTCCCCAACTCTATGTGCAGTGACATCACACTGGTACCTTGAACCCAAACACGGTGGGAGTATTTGCACTAAAGAGATTAACAAGTGTTACAAATAAGGGGTTTTTTTAATTTTTAATTAAAAAAAAAAATTTTTTTAATGTTTATTTATTTTTGAGAGAGACACACAGAGTGTGATCAGAGTAGGAGCAGAGAGAGAGGGGGAGACACAGAATCCGAAGCGGACTCCAGGCTCTGAGCTGTCAGCACAGAGCCCGACACGGGGCTCAAACTCACAAACCGCGAGATCATGACTTGAGCGGAAGTCGGACACTCAGCTGAGCCACCTAGGTGCCCCAATTTTTAAATACATAACTTATTGTCAAGTTAGCTAACATACAATGTATACAGTGTACTCTTGGTTTCAGGGATAGATTCCCATGATTCATCAATTGCATACAGCACCCAGTGTTCATCCCAACAAGTGCCCTCCTCAATGCCCATCACCCATTTTCCCCTCTCCCCCGCACCCCCCCCCCCCCGCCCCGCCATCAACCCTCAGTTTGTTCTGAGTATTTAAGAGTCTCTTATGGATTGCCTCCCTCTCTGTTTGTAACTAATTTTTTTCCTTCCCTTCCCCCGTGGTCTTCTGCTAAGTTTCTCAAATTCCACATGAGTGAAAACATATGATGTCTGTCTTTCTCTGACTGACTTATTTCACTCAGTATAATCAGCTCCAGTTCCATCCACATTGTTACAAATGGCAAGATTTCATTCTTTTTCATCTTCGAGTAGTATTCCTTGTATATACAAATCACATCTTCTTTATCCATTCATCAGTTGATGGACATTTAGTCTCTTTCCATAATTTGGCTATTGTTGATAGCGCTGCTATAAACATTGGGGTACATGCGCCCCTATAAATCAACACTCCTGTATCCTTCGGATAAATTCCTAGCAGTGCTATTGCTGGGTCGTAGGGTAATTCTATTTTTAATTTTATGAGGAACCTCCACACTGTTTTCCAGAGTGGCTGCACCAGTTTGCATTCCCACCAACAGTGCAAGAGGGTTCCCGTTTCTCCACATCCTCTCCAGCATCTATAGTTTCCTGATTTGTTCATTTTAGCCACTCTGACTCGTGTGAGGTGGTATCTCAGTGTGGTTCTGATTTGTATTTCAATAAGGGCTTTAAAAAAAATTTTTTTAATTCTTTTAAGTGTATTTATTTTAAGAGAGAGAGTGAGTGGGGGAGGAGCAGAAAAAGATAAGACAGAGAATCCCAAGCACTGGCAGTGCAGAGCCCAATGCAGGGCTTGAACTCACAAACCATGAGATCATGACCTGAGCCAAAGTTGGATGCTTAACCCACTGAGCCATCCAGGTGCCCCACAAATAAGGGCTTTATTTGGTTTGTTGATTATGCAGATTAGGATGTAACTCTATTTGTCAAAACACCATTTAATTGAAACTGTAGGTTGACTATGGATATAAGAGTTAGGAAAAAATCAATGGACACATCCTGCGAGAATCAATTCACTATATGGGATTCACAATAAAGAATCTTTGTATATGTTAACCAAAAAAAAGAAAAAAAGAAAAAAATGGAGCTGGGGCTTTGTCCTAAGAGCACAGGCCAGTCATCAAAAGATTTTAAGCAAAATTAAAAAAAAAAAAAAAGACTTTAGTTCTTATTTAAAAAAAATCACTCTGGCCAGAGTTGGAAAAAAAAAAATGGATGGGGGAGAGGACTGGCACGAGGGTTGGGAACAGAAAGTAGTGTTAGGTGAAGTCTTTTCTAGGAGCCCAGACAGAAGATGATAGTGGCTAGAAGGGATGGAAACAAGTAGAATCAATAGGACTTGGTGATTGATTGGAAGATAAAATGCAAAAAAAGAATCCTGACATAGGCAATTTGATGTTTAGACGTGCCCTTTACAGGGGCGCCTGGCTGGCTCAGTCAGTAGAGCATGCGACTCTTGATCTTGAACTCGTGAGTTCAGGCCCCATGTTGGGTGTAGAGATTATGAAAAATAAATAAATAAATAAATAAATAAACTTTAAAAAGAAGAATAAGGGCCCTTTACAGAGATGGAGAACATGAGAGGAAGGGCCGAACTGAGACTGAGTAACCCATGTGCTATCCAAGTGGAGATGTCAAGTGAACAGCTGAAGATACCGGACAATAAGCTCAGGAAAAATATTTAGGCCAGAAATACAGACGTAGAAATTCCCAGTAAAGCCATAGACATGGATAAGAGATCCCAAGGAGCATGTTAAATGTGAGAGGAAGGCTCAGGAAAGAACCAAGGAGAGTAGCAACTGAAAAGACAGGCAGAGGAAGAAAGGCAAGAGAGAGAGAAGGAAGGCCAGGGAGCATATTAAGAAGGAAATACTTGTGAACAATGTCAAATACTACTGAGAAGTCAAGTAGGTTAATAACTGAGAAGTGTCCATTGGATTTAGCAACAAGGCAGTCATTGTTGACCTTCCATCCCAGAATAAAATGCCGGGAGGCAACAGCTCCACATGAATGAAAACGTACCAAGTTCACTCTAAAAGGAAAAATACCCTGGGCTCGAAGCCAGAGAATATTCTTGGGTCAGGTTTTTTTCTTGTCATAAATTTAACCAGCTGGAATTCTTTGTAAACTGGTATTTTATTCACCCTTGAAATACAGGATTTGCTTTTTTTAAGTATGTCTGTAATTCTTCTTTAAGGTAGAACCCAGTATCTTTGGGTTAGTGGTTCTCTACAGGAGCAGATGCTGGTGGCTGGAAGTACCACCAAGAACTTAAACTTGCCTCGGATAGAGAAGCCTTTGGTGATCTAAATACACAAACAGGGTCTAACTGGGAACCAAGTAAAAAACACAAGATTCCAAGTGAGCCAAGAGGTATTGTTCCAAAGTAGAAGAGACCAGGATATGAAAGCAATCTGGCTGTGGCATCTGTCACCTCACTGATGACCAGCATTGATTCAGTTGATCTGTCTGGCTAGGTGAGTATCCTCCTCCTCCCTAACTGCTCCATGTGCCATGTGCATTCCTCCCAAAGTTGCAGGCTTGGTCAAAGTGGATGACCTTCCCCAATAGAGGAGGACTGTTATTTGGTCAAGGGTATATGAGTGCTCCCCTGCTAGAACCTCTGAACAAGCTTTGAAAATACAAGAGACCAAAGCCCTCACCACCAGAGGATTGTGAAATAGCAGACTAAGTCCAAAAGCCAGAGACTTGACAAAAGCCAGAGGGGAAAAGCAGAGTCCCCAGTCTCTCCTAGAATGGCTCAGTGTCCTTATAGTTATGTTGGAAGCCCTTTTCCTAGCCTGACAATGAGCAACTTGGCATGGCACAGTCAAGGGTTCCAGAAGCCCTCAAAAAGTCTTCTGCACTTAAATAATATAAGCTTCTGCCTCCAGCGAAGGTGGAGGGATTGGAGGACATCTTGGGACTGAAACAAATAAAAGACTGGACAAAAAAAAAATGTAACAATGATGTTCAACATATTAGTGGGGATCCTGGGTGGTTCAGTCGGTTGAGTGTCCCACTCTTCATTTCAGTTCAGGTCATGATCTCATGATTTGTGAGATCGAGCCCCGCATCCAGCTCTACATTGTCAGCGCAGGGCCAGCTTGTGATTCTGTCTCCCTATCTCTCTGCCTCTCCCTACCCCGCCCAAAATAAATAAATAAACATTTTTTAAAAATTCGCTCTCTCCCTCTGTCCCTCTCCCCACTCACACTTTCTCCCTCTGTGCAAAATAAAAAATAAAATAAAATAAAATAAAAAAGATATTAGACCTCAAGCAACAAGGACAGTGATCTCTGAGAAACAGAAAACCAACAAGATGAGCCCTACGATTGCCCCAGCTTATTGCCCAGAAAGATTTTCTAAAAGGGGCAGGGAATATAGGCCAATTCCATATCCATGAGTTGAAGAATTCAGGAGGCCAGGGCAGCTAGAGTTCATCGGACAGAGTGTCAGAGAGGGAAGAGCTGCACAGGAGAGACCCCTAGGGATCTGTACAGCATCTCTCTCCAAACCTTCATATAAGCACCTATAAGCTCACAGGTATGAGGAAAGTACCCAAAGCTAAGGGAAAAGGGTAAAGTACCCCAAGGGAAAGAACCACTCAAAAGATTAGAGGAAACAGTTTTGAATCTTATACAGGGCCAGGAATAGTGCTTATTCTCATCAGCCAGACTGGTAGGGAAGACCTCCTAATTCCTGGGGGCACTGGGGTAAGGGGTAGGGACTCAGAAGGGTTTGCCTCAGTTGTGGGGAGTGATCAGCCCTGGACTAAATGACACTCTGGTCCTATCCAAAAGTCAGACCCCAAAGGATTGAAAGCTTGAGCAACTTAACAAGCTCAAGAATATTTAGAGGAATGCAAAAAATACACAACAATCAACAAGGTAAAATTTACAATGTCTGGCATCCAATAAAAAGTTACAAGGAGTGCAAAGAAGCAGGAAAATGTGATCCATAATAAGGAGAAAAATCAAGCAACAGAAACCAATCCAGGAATGACACAGATGTAGACAAGCACATTATAATGGTTATTACAGCTGTATTCTTATGTTCAAGGAGCACTTTAAAAGCATGTTGATATGTGGAAAAAATAAAAAAGACCAAACTGAACATCTAAAGGTGAAAAATATAATGTCTGAGATGCAAAAATACACAGGATGGGGTTAACAGCAGATTAGACACTGTAAGAAGAAGAAAGATTAGTGAACCTGAAGATAGAAACCATTCAAAATAAAACATACAGAGAAAAAGGACCCCTCCAAAAAATAAACAAAAAGAGCATCAGTGAGCAGGACGACTACATACATAGTTGGATCCCTGAAGGAGGTAGGATCCAGAAATATATTTGAGGAAATCATGGGTGAAATTCTCCCAATGTTGATGAAAACTATAAACCCACAAATCCACAAAGCTCAATGAATCCCAAGTGAAAGAAATATGAAGAAACCTGTACCAACGCGCATCATGACCAAATTGCCTAAAACCAGAAATAAAGTAAACATCTTAAAAGCAGCCAGAAAAAAAACGGATTCCATACAGAAGAACAAAGATGACATTAGCCTTCTCATCAGAAATATGTACCATAAGACAGTGAAACATCTTCATCGAAGAAAAAAAAAATTGCCAACCTAAAATTCTTTATCCAGCAAAAATACCTTCCCAAAAGGAAGGTGAAAATAGAGATCTTTTTTGACTTCCAAAAGCTGAATGAATTCATCGTGGACACCACCTGCACCACAAGACATGTTCAAATCTCTGGGCAGCAGGAAAATGATACTCTCGAAGTCTTGATCCACACAAAGGACTAGAGGGAACACTAGACACGGTAAACTACGTGGGTATATACGTTTCTTACTATTTTAATCTCTTTAATAGAACAACAAGGTGGCTCAGTCGGTTAAGCATCTGACTTCGGCTCAGGTCGTGATCTCATGGTTCACGAGTTTGAGCCCCGCATCGGGCCCTGTGCTGACAGCTTGGAGCCTGGAGCCTGCTTCAGATTCTGTACCTCCCTCTCTCTCTGCCCCTTCCCCACTTGTGCTCGCTCTCTCTCTCAAGAAAATAATAAACATTTAAAAAAATTTTTAATAAAATAAAAAAGAAAAGAACAATATAACTAGGATAAGGAACCATTGACTTAAAAACATCATCCTGGAATAAATTGTTATATGTTGCCTTGTCTAGATTCTGACAAAGTAATTGCAAGAAGCAAACTCCAGGAAAGCAATTAGCAAGTTAGCGCTGGCGGTCCTGTGGGAGTGTGGATCCTACTTATGGAAGAGGATAATTTAGATGTGTTTAGTATAAAGTACAGCAGACACAGCTGAGAGATGTGGCTTGGCTCACGTGCACTCAAGCCGGACTATGAAGCTTATGGAGGACAAAGCCTACCTCTGGATCAGCGTACTGTCAGGGGAAGAAATATAGGGACAGGGGTCATGGCATCCAGAGCTCCCAAAGGTCCTCCAGGGAAATTTCACTGGGAGCTAGGGAATACATCTAGGTTGGTTTGACTGGAGCTGTAACTGAGAGAGGTGGCGTGTATTCCCGTTGCTTCCAGACCCTCGCCAATCACTCCTGGGCCCCTTTGACTGTCCCCACTGCCTTACTGAAACTGTTAACTCAGAGGTCACCACTGACTTCCTAATTATGAAAATCAGGTGCCCATTCTCAGCCCTCATCCACTTGCCATAGTTTTCCTCTTGTTTCTCTGATAATTCCTCTATTTTGTGGCTCTTCCTGTCTTCTCGTAAGGTATGTTCCCCAGCCATGCCCTTCTGTCCCCTTCCTGCCCCAATACCCTGTCCCTCCAAGATCTCCACTCCGGCTGCTGCTCTGTGTTGTTCTGATGAAAGCCCAGATCTCTCTCCAACCCCGGGCTCAGGGCCACCTCTGTTCTGACACACTTACCAACAATCTTTCTCTCTGCACTGGCTCTCTCCCTGGCTGCTCACCTAGACCAGCCCTAACTGTCTGCTTCCATATCTTTCTACCAAACTAGACTGTGAGCACCTCTAATGCAGTGACAGAGGTGTGTCTTCTTAGCAGCTGCCTACTTCCCACCTTAGCATCTGGCACACATTTGAAAAAATCAAGTCTTGCCAGGAAATTCAGATCTAAAATCAGCATACAAGGCATAAATTGTGAATAGCCAAATTACCTTCAAATAAGCCCTTAGTCACCCAGAAAATACCCATGGCATTGTAAATTAAAAGGGGAACAGCAAATTTGCTTCTCCCATCTTGCACTCCCTCTGAGCTGTATTTTCATGGAGTGACAGAGCTGGAACAGCCCCCGCCAGCTGCATTGTACTCCCCTGTCACTCCTGCCCACTTGTGCTTCATTTTTTGGCTCTGTACATTGATTGAACTTCCATAAGTGAGAAACCACACAAAACCATAACTCCACTGTAAAGGCTTGAGGGAGGAATCTCTTCCTCTCTCCTTCAACTGGTTTCTCCTTCTGGCCTCCCAGTTTCCGATCATGACAGCATCTCACTGAATCGGGCTGAAAACTCTTTGGCTCCTGCCTCTCCCCTTACTCTTTCTTTCCAACTTCCAGGTTCTTGTTAATTTTTCCTTTGCACCATGCCCCTCTGTCTCCATTCTGTTGCCGCCCACATAATCCAGGCCCTGATCACCTCCCATCTTGACTCCTATGACAGCCTCCTAACTGATCTTTCCGGGCTTGCTGGTCTCCCTCCAATTCATGTTTTCCTGCCATCAGATTAACAATTTCTAAAGCACTTCCTTAGTCCTATCTCTCCCTTAGTCAAAAGCCATCGATGGCTTCCCATTGGCTATCAAATAGAACCCACTGCCTCCAGCCCGCCATCCAAGGCCCTGAACAATGTGGACACAAGCTGTCTCTGACCCCACCTTCCACCCTTTCCAGATGGGAATATGGCAGTACTTGCTTATGTCCCAAACTTCTTTCACCTGCATCGCTTCCCTCCACCAAAAGGCCACCTCCACAAACATCTCCACCTGCCAAAACCTAATAGCTTCAGATAGGAGCATCCAAAGGGCCCCTCTTTCTTCACACTCTGTACCACTCAGCTCACACTGCTACATTACATGTACCCTAAAGAAAAGGAGATATGTCATATCTGCTTCTTATTCATTCGCCCATTCAGCATATATTACTGAGCAGTTATGATGTGCCAGGCACTCATCTAGGTACTGATGCTATACAGTGAAGACAGATACGACTCGCAGAACTCATAGTCTGGCTGTGGACGGTGGCAAGAGACAAGCCACGAACTCCACAGAGGCCGGGAGAGGGAAAGTGAAAGAGGAGAACGTCACCCCGACAGCGGTCAGAAAAAGCTTCCCAAAATAATAACATGCAAGCTGAGATCTAAAGGATGAGTAGAAACTAGGCAGAGAAGAGAAGAAAAGAATTGTCCAGGTTAAAGGAAAAGTACAGAAAAAAACAAATTTTTTTAAAGCCTGAAGGCAAGAGAAGACAAGACCCCCTACAACCAAAAGGAAAAAATCATAGAGCTTCAGGGGGAGAAGGAGGGAACTGGGCCTGAGGAGACAAGCAGGGCGCACCCGGGCCATAAGCCTACCTTGTAAGGTTTGTAAGACCAGCAAAAGGGGTTGGGTTTGATCCCGAGGCCAAGGGAGAGTTTTAATTATTTTTGGAGATCCCTTCCAAAACAGGGCCATCCTTAGAAGTAATATAGGCTCAAAAACAAACAAACAAACATAACTGAATTTATTGGTTTCACCTTCTCTGAAGGCAAAATCTGGTCAAGAAAATTTTAGAAGAGCCTCAGATAATTTGTGGTATTTCTACTTATCAAATGCTGCCTCCCTGAGTCTTTGCCCAACTGAGAACTGTCAGGATCCTCAATAGCTCCCCCATTTCCCCCAAATCCTAGGCCTCTGGGCATGTTCCAGAATTTGTCACACTCTTGAAATAGTTCTAACAATGACATTCTAAATTGTTCAAAGACAAATTCATTTGTGAGGGCATTTAAATTGGATCATATATTTCATTGGTAAATGTGGGTTTTTTCTCCATTTACTCACAAGGAAATGTCTTTGACTGTGTAGACCCTGGCTTCAGAAAGAACCAGAGGCCTCCAGTCTTGGGAGAATATCGTTTCCATAATGTAATATCACCACCTAGTGGTTCCAAACAACTTCACCAAGTAATCCAGGAAAATTTCTAGCTACACACCTGGAGATAACTTCATCTCTCCAGAATTTTTTGTTTCTCTATCAAGATAATCTGTGGTCAGGGCACATGGGTGGCTCAGTAGGTTAAGCATCTGACTTCAGCTCAGGTCATGATCTCATGGTTCATGAGTTCGAGCCCCATGGGCTCTCTCCCGTCAGCACAGAGCCTACTTTGAATCCTGTCTCCCTCTCCCTGTCCCTCCCCTGCTCGTGCTCATGCGCTACCTCACTCTCTTTCTCTCTCTGTCAAAAATAATTTTTTTTTTTGAGAGGGAGAGAGAGAGAGAGAGCGCGTGTGCATAAGCAGGGAAGGGGTAGAGAGAGAAGGGGACAGAGGATCTAAAGTGGGCTCTGTGTGCACAGCAGAGAGCCCGATGTGGGGCTCAAACTCACAAACCATGAGATCGTGACCTGAGCCGAAGCAGACACTTAACTGACTGAGCCACCCAGGTGCCCCAAAAATAAACAAAAAAAAATTTTTTTAACGTTTATTTATTTTTTGATAGAGACAGAGCATGAGTAGAGAGGGGCAGAGAGAGAGGGAGACCCAGAATCTGAAGCAGTCCCCAGGCTCTGAACTGACAGCACAGAGCCTGACGCGGGGCTCGAACTCACGGACCGTGAGATCATGACCTGAGCCGAAGCTGGATGCTTTAACCAACTGAGCCACCAGGCGCCCCTAAACAAACATATTTTTAAAAAGAAAGAAAAAAAAAGATACTCTGTGGTCGATTGTCTAACATACAGTAGGTATTCAATAATTGTTAAATAAATGTATAAACAGAAGGGCAAAATAATTTCCTACCCTGGTACCTTATGGCAACTGAAAAGAGACAATTTAAGTCTTTCCAAGATTCCTCTGGATTCCAAAGGGCCTCTAATCATGCTTATCTAACAGCCAGAGGTATTTCTGTCTTTAATTTAGCAAACAATTCCTTTAGGCACATTTGAATAAACAGATTTTTTTAAAGGGTCACTGCTACCATGGATGAAACCTTGACCCGCTCCCTTCAAAGGGAGCTTACTGTAACCCCAAAACAACGAAGAACAGAGTCTGTTACCCCAGATACCAGGCCCAACACCAAAACAAAAGACTAGCTGGTGCTATAAGGAGGGGAGTGTGGACACAGACCGTCTGAAGACTGTTTCACTGACTCTTCCTCTCTGCACAGGTCAAACTGGGCCAGGTATCATTGGAAAGTGTGCTCAGAAAACATGGTGACCCAAACAAAGTGGCTTACTGCTAGTAGGGATCATAAAAAAGAAGAAAAGAGGCCAGAGACTACTTCCTTAGGAATTTAAGGGTACTAGGACAATATTCCAACTAGCTAAGTCTTTAAGACCTCTTGTCTGTTTAAGTGCATAAAGCAATTCTAGCTAGAGCCTCCTGGCTGTTAGGTCGTAATTCTCCTGATTCTTATGGCCCAGATGGTGGGGAAATGGCAGTTGGCAACAGTTACCTGGATCCTCTTCCCTCAGAACATTGAGAGGTTGATGCAAAGCGTTGAGGAGAGCTTCTTCCCCTCAGTCAATTCTTTTATACATGGTCTCATTCTTCCTTTCTGATTAAAGACGGCTTCTGATCAAAGCCCCAGGCTCTGCTGTGTGTTAAAGAGAGGGAATCAGAGACACATCAGAGTCCAGCGGATGAGAGGAGCGAGGACCCAGGTTCTAAGCCCAGCCCCCATCACCTGGTGGCCTTTGATTTCTGGCAAATTACTTACCCTCTCCTGCAAGGCCCCCAGGTACTGTGACGAGGGTTGTGGACCAACTCTCGGGGTGCCGATCATACTGTAATCATTGTAGATTTGTACACTCGTTGAGATAACTTTTCGACAGATGGTAGTAAAGTGTCATAAAGGGCGCATTTTTTTTTTTTCCTAATTCACTAAGGCCCCAAATGGGTTATCATCAGCCCTGGATTCTGAGCCTGTTTTCTAGTCTGTAAAATGGACACAATCCACATCTATCTATAGAGTTGGCCAGAGAACCAACCAAAACGGTGGGTATACACTGCCTTGAAAGGCCCTAAATTCTGTTTGTGATTTGAGGGATAGGTAGAACAAAGGAGAAACAGTTTTCAGCCTGCAAATGGTTTTCTTCCCTTTGAAAATAGAAGCAAAAGCCGGTGTTCAAATAGCAAACATTTTCTCACTCAAAATGTCATGATTCGAGAGGGAACTCTGTACCCATCAACAAATCTGAAAAGAATGTGCCAACTGCAGTGAGTTGTTTTACTAAGTAGTTGAACTGGTAATAAAGTAATTAGAATTTCTCTTCTGAGTCTTCAGATAAAATAAGCAAATGAGAGCAAAGCCCTGCCCCATCCTCAGCCACACTACTGGCCACTGGGAGTCAGGTTTGCTCGTGTGGACAGGTCTGAGGGGAGACTAAGGAATTGAAAAAAATGTGTACATTTTTAAGTTAGCCCACAGAAGTCATTCTGCAAGGTAACGTATGTTTGGGAAATAATTATCTTCAGAAAACAGCCCACATAACGCCTCTTGGATTCCCCTCACTATGAAGATTCGGCTAAGTATAGTTCAGTCTAGTAACACAAATGGTGTCATATAATTTTGATTTGGCTTAGAAGAGAAGAATGGGTAGGCAGCAGTTTTAGCTGTCTAATTTGGTCTGTTTTGAGACAAGTGTTAAAAAAGAGTTGAACATTTAATCTGCCTTTCTTTGTACAAACTGTACTTAGGGGAACCAAATAATTGATGAGGGATAAGTTTCTCTTACAGAAAGATGTCAGACCCAGTCCTGAATTCCCCCTTCTGGCATAACAGCATGAGATGCTCCGCAGACTGCTGTCCAGTGAAACTGGTGAAAATAATTTTTTTAAAAAAATGATTATGTCGGGGCGCCTGGGTGGCTCAGTCAGTTGGGCGTCTGACTTCAGCTCAGGTCATGATCTCACGGTCCGTGAGTTCGAGCCCCCCGTCCGGGCTCTGTGCTGACCGCTCAGAGCCTGGAGCCTGTTTCGGATTCTGTGTCTCCCTCTCTCTCTGACCCTCCCCCATTCATGCTCTGTCTCTCTCTGTCTCAAAAATAAATAAACGTTAAAAAAAAAAACTTTTTTTAAATGATTATGTCTCTGAAAATGTCCTTAGCAGCATACAGCACATGAAGAAACATTTGTTCAAGAAAATCCACAAAATCTCAGTAAGAACAGCGTCTATGCTGTGTGACCCTAGAGCCATGCCCCACCCCAACTTCAGTGAGACAGAAACCACTCCAGACTGCTGCAGCCCATGGACACAGGCCTCCCTCCCCCGGCCCCAAGACAGAGGGCTCTCTCTCCCCAGGAGGAACAAGATGTCATTGTTTCTCATCCTGCCCCCAGCTACTGGTGGCTGAAGTTAAGTGCTAGCGAGTACCAACAATAGTGGGGGCTCTCTTCTTCCACCTAACTCCCCCTTATGGGAAGGAGACTTGACCCTGGGTGCAGAGCTGGTGAGAATAATGGATTCCAGCTACCCTATCTATGACCCTCCCCCATTCATGCTCTCTCTCTCTCTGTCTCAAAAATAAATAAACGTTAAAAAAAAATAAAAATAAATAAAAACTTGAAGGACAAAAACATGAAAAAAAAAAAAAAATCCTTCCAAAGACCAAATTCAAGGTCCCCTGAGACTCTGAAATTCTGAGTCTTTACAAGTATCACTGAAACATTCCTACAGACTCAATAATTTAGAAACTAGACCTTTATAGACTCTTTCAGGTTAATACGAAAATGATTATTGGGTGCCATCTCTAAAAGAAACCATTTCCAGAGAATGAGAGGAAAAGCTGGGAACACAGGAGGGTGTCTCACGGGCCAAATTCATCTTCCCTTTTTTTCTTTTTTTAAAGTAATCTCTATGCCCAACGTGAGGCTCAAACTCACGATCCCAAGATCAAGAGTCACACACTGCCGACTGAGCTAGCCAGGAGTCCCAAAATTCATCTTCCTTTAACTGGAAACCTTTCAGAGCTTCAGAGGGGAGATAAAAGTGACCCAGAAAACAGATGAGCAGAAACATGTCTCCCCTCCTCCCAGAAACAGAATGAGTCTTTTGCTTAAGCAGCAGTTGTGTTTAATCACTAAAATTATTCTGTTCCTAATGAAAGAGAAACAATCTGAGTTTAAAAAGGATGAGGCTTTTTCTCCTCAATTATTTTAGAGGCAAGGAGAAGTGAACGAAAAAAGCAGCATCTCTATGGTCAGGCCCTGGTAAAGCCTCCAGGGAGCAGAAGTCCCCTCTGCTTTCTGCCCTTATGTCCAAGGTCACCGTCCTCAGGATTCCAAGCATTCTGCTCTGGAGTAAGACTGCCCTGCAGAGTCTTGAAATACTCTCCACTCTCTGACCTGGAGAGCTAGTTCTCCTCATCCTCATCGTCAGTGGCCTGAAGAATCCTCAGTAGTTTGAGCTCAGGGTTCCACCTTGTTCTAGATGTACCATCTGAAAGGTCCTCTGGGCTCCTCTCTTGGGATTCCAGCACAGCGTCCTCCTGAGTGCTGATGTCCTTGTTAGAGGGTTTGGTCTTAGATAATTCAGGATCTGAAAGAAGACCCAGCCATTAGCTGCACCCGCAGCCCTCTCCCAACTGTGCCAAATGCAGGACAGAAAAGGAAGGGCTGCGTGTCATTAGGACCCTTCTGAGGGATGAGGACTATGGCTTCCAGGGAGGTGAACCATCCTTGTCAACAGGAGTTCAGCTCTCCCGGGCCTAAATGACTTACTAAGCTTCCTCCACCCTAGGAACTTACCGTCCTTACTGGGGGAGGAATCCAGATAATTCTTCATCTGTGGTCTCTCTGTGGAATCCTGAAATTCATTAGAGTAAGTGTAAAGAAACTTGAATCAAGACTTTAGGAAAGTAAGGGTTTTTCTAAAAGATGCTTTTCTTGGAAAAATTAGCATCTAAGACAGGACAAAATGCCACCTCCTGAGACTAAAGAAAGAAGCGTGTATCACACACTCTTTGCCCTCTAGACTGACCAGATGAAGCCAGAACCCACTTTTCTCCATTCCCACCTGTCAGCTTAGGGTGCACTGCCTCCAAAGGTGGCTCCCAACAATTCCTCCAATTCCTCCATGCACATGCTGCCCCTCCCACCAAGAGACGGAGTACGTTTTCTCTCCCCTTGAATCTGGGCTGGGCTTGTGATTTTGTGACCAATAAAATATGGAAGAAGTGACATTGCTCCAGTTTCAGCCCCATCTGTTAAGAACGTGCTTTCATGAGGGGCGCCTGGGCAGCTCAGTCAGTTAAGCATCTGAGCTCAGGTCATGATCTCACGGTTTGTAGGTTTGAGACTCACATCGGGCTCTGTGCTATTAGCTTGGAGCCTGGAGTTTGCTTTGGATTCCGTGTCTCCTGCTTTCTCTGCCCCTTTCCCTGCTCACACTCTGTCTCTTCCTCTCTCTCTCTCTTTCTCTCAAAAATAAACATTAAGAAAAAATTTTTTAAAAGAAGCCCAAACAAGCCACGGAGAGGCCTCATAGAAGAGAACCAAGGCAATTTGGCCAACAGCCCCACCCCAGCCACTGGCTGAAAGCAACTGTGTTGAATGACATCAAGCAACACCAGAAAAATCATCCAGTCAACCCTCAAAATCACAAGAAATGATCAACCACCGCAGTTCCGGCTTTGAGGTGGTCTGTTCTACAATAATAGATAACAGAAACAGGGCCCTGGCAGAATGGCTCCCATACTCTTACCTGCTTCAAGGTGAGTCCTTCTAACTTCATCCACTGTGGCTGCTTTTGGTCACTTTTCCAACCCAACAGAGTTCTGTGACCTAGTGATCACAAAGCCAATTCAGTTCTCTGCTTACTGGTATTTCACATCCCATTGTTGGGCTTCTAGGTGACCCCTAGTCTATAAGTCCCTACCCCGTCTAGGGTAAGACAGGTTAGAGGAGGTGGAAGGGAGTTCAGCCTCCAAGTTCTACCTGTGAATCTGTTCACCTGGGACTGTGACCACATCTACTACAGAATTAGAGATCGGGGCGCCTGGGTGGCTCAACCGATTAAGCGTCCGACTCCAGATCAGGTCATGATGTCACGGTTTGGTCTGTGAGTTTGAGGCCCGCGTCAGGCTCTGTGCTGATGGCACAGAGCCTGGAGCCGGCTTCAGATTCTGTGTCTCCCTGTCTCTCTTTGCCCATCCCCCAATCACACTCTGTCTGTCTCGCAAAAATAAATGAATGTTAAAAGAAAAAATTTTTTAAAAAGATTTAGAGATTAAGTTCAAGTGTATGCTCAATGACTTAGAGTTCCTCCAAGAAACCTAAGGGGCAGGTATCTGCACCTCTTAGCAGCGAAAGAAGCCCTAACCCTAGGTTTTCCGTTTACGAATACTCCTCTTACCTTGTGGTACCAACCCTAATGTCTCCATATTCACTTCCAAAAATGGAACCCCTCCCTTCCAAAAGCTCTAGTTCTAGGATTCTTCTGCATCAGTCGTTTCCCCATCTAGTCCCTGAATGCATCCGCCCTTTCCTTTCTCAATTCCCTTCCTCTAAAGGAACATCTTCCAAGCTGCCACCAGAGATGTTATGCTAAAAGGCAAAGCGAAACAAGATATTCCCTTGCTTAACACTTCTGTTGGCTCCCTACCAGCACTGGTTCTCACCCTAGCTGCATACTGGAAGTACCGGGGGTTCCATTTACTGAGGCCCAGGTTCCAATACCAGAACTTCTGATTTAATAGGTCTGTGGTGCATCCTGGGTATTTGAGATTTAAAAGCCCCTCAGCTGATTTCAGCGAGCAGTCAAGGGGGAGCACCCCGACCTGGAGCAAAGGTCAAACACCTCAGCAGGCTACACAAGCTCCCACCTGCCTCTTCAGCCCAACATTTCATCACTCTCTCTCAAATAACCGACAGCTACAATGGACTGCTGTGTTCCCTGAGTAGCCACACTCCTCCAAGATGCCTCTGCTAAAGCTATTCCCACTTCTGGGAATTCTCTTTCAAGTCAGTAAAACGCTCACACATTCAAGATCCAACGCAAAAATCAACTCTTCCATAAACCTTTCTCAAGCCGGTGAGGACAGGCCACTGCTCTAAAAACAGGAGCACCTGGGTGGCTCAGGTCTTGATTTCAGGGTTGTGAGTTCAAGCCCCACACTGGGCTCCATGCTGGGTGTGAAGCCTACTTAAAAAAAAAAAAAAAAAAAAAAAAAAAGGGCACCCAATCACCTATTGGAGGCATCAGGAAGAGGAACGAAAAGCACTTAAATGAATTCAGGGCAGTGCTGATCACCCCAGATGAGGAGCTAACCTTGGACCAGTCAGCCCCACCCTGGGCAACAGCGCTAGCTCTGTCTACATCCCACGTGAAGGTCAGGAAGCTTCCAAGATCTTCAGGTCACAGGCCACTGTTGGCATCTGAGAGCTCAATGGGATGGGAAATAAACCGAGAGAGAGAAGCATTCTTCTCAGGAAACAGCTCTCCTGACCCTCCCACTGCCCCAGGGCTGGAGAGCAAATTCTGATGCTGAAACGATCAGCAATGTCCAGTCTTAATAGGGCACAAGAATCTTCTAAGGTTTCAGGGCATTCTTTCTCCCTTCTGTTCTTTCTTTCTTTTTTCTGCACTCAAACTGAGCAATGTCAGAGGGACCGGGTAAGTATATCCTTCAGCTCAGACACGTGATAAGGACTCCAAAAAGGGGGGAAATATCTCTTCTCGCATCCAGCATGAACACCAGAGGGAAAGAATCTCCTATCAAGATCGGCTACTTGCCTCCTACAGGGGACTAGATAGTATGACCTCAATCCGAGCCTCCAGGAACTAACGTGTAGCTGGGAAGTGGCCCTGGATTCTGCTTCTTTAGAACTCTCTGGGGGCTAATCAGGGGCCCTGGCTCTTTCCTGCCTCCTTGCTTGCTCTTCATCCTCAAATCACTCTGCCTTTTCTAAAGACATGAGGAAAGATGCCTCTGACTCATGCTCATGGTCATCTCTCAAACGCCCACATGAAAAAGACACCTGGCCCAGCTTGCTTCCTTAGTAAACGTTTGATGGAAGGATGATGTATGGTAGCCCAGCCAAAACGTTCCAAGAAGAATTCCGAATGCCCGACAAAGGCAGGTCCCAAGGTGACGGACAAGTTCAATTCTTCCTGCCCTCGGCTACGTCCTGAGATTCTGTCCCTCCCAAACCCACATTCTCCTTACCATGGCGTGGGCCATAAACCATGGCACCTGAACGTTTATGCAAAATGTTCGGGCTCCCTGGATCGCTCTTGGGTTTCTTTTTAGCCTCCTGAAACCCACATGAGGAGGAACTGAATTAGGACCTTCGGAAGTGAAGAAAACGTTTCAGAAAGAGTCTAAAAGAAGGAAGTCAATATCTGCAACCAGCCAGAGAACAGGGAGGCGGACACCTCATACATCCCTTCCTGTTCCAGGCTGCGCCCCTGCCCCAGACCCAGCCAGTCTTAGGGCGTCCCTCACTGCCCCTCTACCTGTCTCTTAGGTGGTGTTTTCACCAGCCTCTGCTGCTGCTGCTTCTGCTGCTGCTGCTGCTGCTGCTGCTGCTGCTGCTTGTGACCTGGTGACCAGAGCACCGGCTCAGTCCTCTTCTCCCTGACAGCTCCCACCCGCCCCTGGGCTGCTTGCTCTGCCCTGCTCCACAATGGCGACAACCCCTTTGTCAGAACCAAGCCATTGGGCGGGGGGGGGGGGGGGGGGTGCGGGGAAGAGAGCTGCTTTCTGAAACTGCAGTTTCCTGAGTTCTACATGTGATCCTGTATGACTCTGGCCACAAACATAACACAATTGGGACCAAGATCAAGTATAAGCACTGTGGGCTGAGGGGGAACAGTACCTGAGGATCTGACAGCACCGGAAAATCTACCTTCTGTGTTCAGGTTAGAACACAATTTCTTCAAGTGTTCAGGATATCTCAATGCTGGTCTCTGGAGAGAAAAAGAAGGAAAAGATGAAAAAGAAGAAAAGGAAGAGAGGAGGAGGAGGAGGAGGAGGAGGAGGAGGAGGAGGAGGAAGTAGATGAGGAGGAGGAGAAGAAGGAGAAGGAGGAGAAAGAGAAGGAAGAGGAGGAGAAGAAGAAGGAGTCATAGGAGAAGGAGAAGGGGGAGGAGGAGAGGGAGAGAGGGGAGAAGGAGAAGGAGGAAAAGCAGAAGGAGGAGGAGAAGGAGGAGAGGGAGGAGGAGAAGGGGGAGGAGGAGAAAGAGGAGGAAAAGGGGAGGAGGAGGGGGAAGAGGAGGAGGAAGAGGAGAAGGGGGAGAAGAAGGAGAAGGGGGAAGGAGGAGAGGAAAGAGGAGGGGAAGGAGAAGGAGGAGATGGAGAAGGAGGAGGAGGAGAAGGAGGAGAAGGGGGAAGGAGGAGCAGAAGGAAGAGGGAAAGGAGGAGGGGCGGGAGGAGAGGAAGGGGAAGGGGAAAAGGAAGAAGAAGAGAAGCTCTACTGAAGTTCTTTCCTTTTCCCAAAATGTATCCCTCAAATGCAGGTACCCATCTAGCCAACGAGCACTTTTTGAGAACCCAGTGCGAGCAACATCATACCAGGAGCTATGGAGAGAGGAAACGGTGCGGAAGTGCGGAAGACACAGAGAATGTTACTGTCCTCAAGCCCCTCCCCATACATTTGCTTTCACTACATACAGCCCAGCCCTTCTATGGGGCTTGAGTCCAGCATGGAAGGATAGAGAGAAAGAATAGAAAGTCGCCTCCTCCAGCCTTGGAAAGTAATGAGTTGGGATTTGCATCTAGACATCCCTTTCCGAGGCCCCCTGGCTCTTACCTGCAGGGCGAGGCGGTGCACAGATAAAAACATCTTTGCAGAAATGGCACTGTCAGGTCGGCTCTTCTCCAGGGCAAGTTTCTTCTTCATCATGGCCAATTGCGTCTTCATCTCCAGAGAAGGCCTGGCTTTCCCTTCATCAGGCAAAAGGCTGAAGGGGACAGAGACAGCCAGACAGTCAGCGACAGTTCTTCCTGGAGAGCGTGGCTGAGGAAAAAGAGACGAAAAGGGCCACAAATCTGAATACATTTTCCACTTTGGGCCTGAAAAGACCTGTACCAACAGGTGTTTTCAGCTCCCTGAGGACAGGCATTCTTACCCCCATTTCGCAAATAAGGGAATGAAATGTAAGATGCTAGTTAAATTACCACAATGCACAAAACCAGGAAGTTTCAAGGCAAAATCCAAAGGTTGTCTCACTCCAAACCACATTTCCCTTCTGCCTCCCACTTACCCATAACTCATCTATAGAAAGAAGAGAGTGGGGGGCGACTGGCTGGCTCAGTCCATGGAGCAGGCAACTCTTGATCTACGGGTCATGAGTTCAAGCCCCACACTGGGCATAGAGCTTACTTTAAACACAAAAGGGGGGGGGGCGTCTGGGGGGCTCAATCGGTTAAGCGTCCGACTTCGGCTCAGGCCACGATCTCACGGTTTGTGAGTTCAAGCCCCACATCGGGCTCTGTGCTGACAGCTCAGGGCCTGGAGCTTGATTCAGATTTTGTGTCTCCCTCTTTCTCTGCCCCTCCCCCACTCACACTCTGTCTCTCTCAAAAGTAAATAAACATCAAAAAAAGTTTTTTTAAGTTAGAAGAGAGTAACAGTTCTCGTGGAGGTTCAAGTGAGAGAATATACATAATGTGCTTATTTATTTAGCACAGGGCCTGGCAAGTGTAAGTACTTGGTAAATGGTGGCACACTGGTAAGTCTAAGAACTCACTGCACAAGTAAGAGGACAGTTTTGTCCCTACTCAGAATAAGCAGGCTACTAGCCCCTTCTCTGCTTCAGAGAAGAGCAGGTGCTCTGGCTCTACCACAGGCTCACAGGACACTCACTTCTTCAACAGATCCTGAGGTAATGGTTCCAAGTCAAATTGGTTCCAGAAAGGTATGGACTCTGAAGTTAGTTGCTCAAAAATGTGTACTGGCAAGGGGGGAGGCACATTCATCCTTGGAGGTCCCAGCTGTGTTTCTGTTTTCTGCTTTCTATAGAGAAAATGGTCTTTCTAGAAAAGCGACAGCGAAGACAAAGCACTCCTTTCAGAGCCACTCCTTCCCATGAACATCCCAGCCTCCCAGACACAACCCTGGCAAGCCAAACCCCTGGTCTCCAGACCCACTCCAGCAGCACCCTCCTCTGCACTGTGAGGGCCACCACATTTTCGCTCCCTGGCTCCCCATCCTATTGCTGAATTCAGATCATACAGGGACTAGTTGTTTCGTTTTCCCAAAAGGTTATTAATTCACTCACTGAGAAAACTGAACAAGTATTTGTTGGCCAGTGATGTGCCAGGCACAGGGCTGGGGCTGGGGATTCAGCAGTGAACAACATGGAGGAATCTTCCCGCTCTGTGACTTACTCAGGGTTACATTTACTCATAAGGGGTGGCATGAGAATGAGAAACTCAAGTCCATTATAACCCCTAGTCCACTGAAGTTCTCTTTTTGTCACACTGGGAATTTGTCTTTAATCGGCCAAAAATTCCCCCTGAATACCCAACACTTCCTCCTAACTTCTCTTCAAGATACTCTTCACCCTCCTACAGGGAGGAGGTAGAGAAGAGAGTCTCAGAATAGAAAATGCTTTGGTAATTATTCCTTAAGAGGGGTTTTCTTTTGCAGATTTTGTTCATTTAAAAAGAATGGAGAAAGGGGGAATGTAGATGAAAGGAAAAATGAAAGAAAATAACCAAAACTCTGTACAGAGTAATATCATAAAGGTTTGACCAAAACCTCAAACTTACAGCTACACAGTTCATTCTGCCATCCTGTCTGGAGACAATGCGCTTCTTCTTAGCCGGTCTTGAAACAAGAAAAACCACAACTTATTCCCAGCCATCTTAAACAGAAGCACCACGGGTATTTGTGAATGGTGACCATGAAGATTTCCATCCTCTATTCAGTACTCAAAGATGGCTGGCTAGAAGTCCAAAGGGACCAACTACCCAGAAGCTGCTAAAATCAAGACCTAACCTTACATCTAAATTAGGTTCCCTACCATTCTCTCTTATGGTCCCGTTATTTGATTTCGTAGCATTAATCTAAATGAGTAATTATATACTTAGGTGTGGTGATGTGTGTAAGGTCTGAATCCCCCACCACCACCCTAAGACTGTAGGAGGTCAAGGACCAAAGTCAATTTGGTTTTTCACTGAATTCTCACTGCTCACCATAGAGGAGATACTCAAGTATTTTTTTGTACTGTCATCTTCCTCCTCCTTGCCTGGAACATGGATATGATGGCTGGAGCTCTAGCAGTCAACTTAGACCTTAAAAGCCCCCATGAAACACCTTGAGAAAATGAAACCCATGGGCTAAGGATGATGACCAGAGAGCCAAAAGGAGCTCTGGTTTCTGATTACCTCATGGAGTTGACATACCAGCCCTGGCCCACCCACATCTGGGCTTTTTTTTTTTTTTTTTTACGTAAAAGGAAATAAACCCTTAGGGGCTTTTTGTTTACATCACACACACACACACACACACACACACACACACACACACTCACTCACATACCCACACACACAAATGCATATATGCAGAATCACTGACAAGAACTTTTTTCTAAATTTTTTTTTAATGTTTTTATTTATTTTTGAGACATGCAGAGCATGAGCAGGGGAGGGGCAGAGAGAGAGGGAGACACAGTATCGGAAGCAGGCTCCAGGCTCCGAGCTGTCAGCACAGAGCCCGACTCGAGGCTCTAACTCACGGACTGTGAGATCATGACCTGAGCTGAGGTCAGACGCTTAACTGACTGAGCCACCCAAGTGCCCCTCTGATAGGATCATTTAAAAAAAAAAAAAAAAAACAAAAAAAAAAAACAACCAATGAGGGGCTGTTGGGTAGCTCAGTTGATTAAGCATCTGACTCTTGATTTCAGCTCAGTCATGATCTCACAGTTCATGAATTCCAGCCTCGCATCAGTCTGTCAGTTCCAGCCCCGCGTCTGCACTGTGAGAACAGAGCCTACTTAGGATTCTCTCTCTCTCTCTCTTACTCTCTGCCCCTCCCATGTGCTCTCGCTCTCTCTAAATAAATACATAAATAAATAGGGGCATCTGGGTGGCTCAGTTGGTTTAAGCATCCAACTTCAGCTCAGGTCATGATCTCACTGTTCCCAAGTTCAAGCCCCGCGCCAGGTTTCAGATTCTGTGTCTCCCTCTTGCTCTCTGCCCCTCCCCTGTTCACGCTCGCTCTCTCTCTCTCTCTCTCTCTCTCTCTCCCCTGTTCACACTCTGTCTCTCTCTCTCTCTCTCAAAGATAATAAAATAAACATTTAAAAAATTAATAAACTTTAAAAAAAGGAAAGAGAATAAGATCCTTTTGTGGTTCAGGTGCTTCCCTCAAAATTTGTTACAACCTCAGCATAGTACCCATCTGATGTTAAAAAAAAAAAAGAAAAGTAATAAAATGAAATAAGATTCTTAAGTCACACCACATCTAAACAGTCACTTAACAAGAATCTGGAAGCCTCAGCACTCATGAAAGAAAACCCAAACGCTGCCTTTCAATGTTATCGGCATTGCCAAGCCTTTGGGCCTTCACCAAATGATCCTTCTGCTTTGCACATAGGTTCTACCCGCTATCCACTTTGTGCCACGGAGCCGGGCCTTGGGGCTGAGACCAAACATTCACATGCTTCACTGAAAACGTTTCCACTAGCTGGGGACGACTAATAAGAAAAACTGATAGTCAGGAAGCATCTGTTTCTTAGACCCCACAAACACACTGGGCTCTATGTTGCATGCTATTTACGGCTATGATTTGATGTAGAGAAGCCCCCCCCCCCCACATGAAGCACAAAGTGCATTAAATAGAACCCCAGTGGAGCAAGAAGCAAATACAAGAGACCATGACCTTCTTCTCTACATGGCCTCCTGATACTTGCACTGAGGTGGCTAAAAAGGAGATCAAGTAAATGAGGCCCGCACAGGGCAGTGAGGGGTGGCGGGGGGGAGGGGGGCGGGGGGGGGGGGACTTGCAGAACACAAGAGTTGAAGGCCCCCATGTTCTAGACACAACACTCACCTCGCACACTTCTCTGGTTGTTCTGGGATCCAGACGACAACCATATTTCTAACATCTTGAGAGCTGGGAAGCCGTGTCTCATTCAGATTCAGCACTGAAAGCTAAGAGAAACACGTGAAGCCTACATACGGCTTGAAGGTAGCAGCTTCTGATGCATTCGGAACTGGCTTAAGAACCGAATTATCAGGCTAGCCTAAAGGGGATGGTGGTGCAGATGACAAAAAGACATTTCTCACCCCTAAATCGTCTTTATAACGCTGCCTCACGAAACCAGACACCGGAATGGGTACTCTACACGAGTGAGCATGTTTAAGCGAAGAGTCCCCCCTGCCTCCCTGTGACATTAGGGTAGCATTCCCTGAGCACTGACAGCGCAGAACCTGCTTGGGATTCTCTCTCTCCCTCTCTCTCTGCCTCTCCTCTCCTCACACTCAGGTGCATGTGCTTGTGCTCTCCCTCTCTCTCAAAATAAATAAATTTTAAAAAGAGAATAAAATAGAATAGGACAGAAACTATCAAAGACCATCACTCATACTTAGGGTAGGGGTCGTTTTATGCTATTCTGTCGCAAAACGTATTTCTTACTGGAGGTCATAGTTAAAAAAGTTTGACAGTTAACAGAGTAGATGACCTAAAGGCCATTTGGGGTGTGACATTCCAGCATTTTAATTTCCCCGCACTATGAGATGCCAGGGTTTACTTTGTAGCTGAACATGCTCTGTGTAGGACACAGACAGGAAAGTCTTACCTATGCCAAACGGCCACAGATCGATCCCACTTGTGTCTGGGATTTCTGGAAACAGTATAGTATGTAAAGAAAGGCATTAGCACAGAGCCTAGCATATACTAAGGGCCCAATATTAGTAGTTATCACTGTCATCATTCAGATTCTAGTCATCCTCAATGTTAAATAACGACAAGTATTTTATCCCCACTAGTAAACAGAAAATGCTGAGGGAGTACCTTTTTAATTCTATGATTTACCTTAGGAGACTTGTCAGTATAGTGGGTGAAATCTTTGTCAGGTAGATCCTTCCGAGGCCTAAAAAATAAGAGTTTCCAAACATGACACAGAGACACGAACAACTTACTGGGACGACAGTCGGCGCTATGAGGAAAAGCCTTGTGCTCATCCACAGAACATCTCGGGGCTTAGTACTCACTGAGTGAACATATGGTCTCCCCATTCCCTTAAGTTGTGCTTGCTTCTTTGTTCTGGAACAGCTCCCAGACACTGCACACTGCAAACACTTCACAACTGTTTGTTGCATCAAACTAAATTCAGAGCCTATGCCTCCCTCTTTCCAGCCACAGAGAGCTATGTCGCCATCAATAAAAGTTGACTGAGTACCTTTGATGTAAACGTTCAAAGCATATTAAATAAGCAAAATGTGGTATTTCTGTACGATGCAATGTTTTTCGGACTCAATAAGGAATGCAATTCTGACACACGCTCCAACACAGATGAATCTTGAAGCCATTATGCTAAGTGAAATAAATTAGATGCAAAAGGACAAATATCGTATGATTCCACTTATATAAGGTAGCTAGAGTAGGCGAATTCATACAGACAGAAAGTAGAATAGACATTAACAGGAGCTAGAGGGAGGAGGGAGTGGGAAGTTGCTGTTTAATGGGTATGGAGTTCACATTTGAGATGATAAAAAAATTTCTACACATCATCAGGGAAATACAAATCAAAACCACAATGAGATACCACCTTACACCTGTCAGAATGCCTAACATTAACAATTCAGGCAACAACAGATGTTGGCGAGGATGTGGAGAAAGAGAATCTCTTTTGCATTGCTGGTGGAAATGCAAACTGGAGCAGCCACTCTGGAAAACAGTATGGAGGTTCCTCAAAAACCTAAAAACAGAACTACCCTACGACCCAGCAATTGCACTACTAGTCATTTATCCACGGGATAGAGGTGTGCCGTTTCAAAGGGACACATGCACCCCCATGTTTATAGCAGCACTAGCAACAAGAGCCAGAGTACGGAAAGAGCCCAAATGTCCATCGATGGATGAATGGATAAAGAAGATGTGGTATATACATATATAATAGAGTATTCTGGCAATCAAAAAGAATGAAATCTTGCCATTTGCAACTACGTGGACAGAACTGGAGGGTATTATGCTAAGTGAAATTAGTCAGTCAGAGAAAGACAAAAATCATATGACTTCACTCATGTGAGGACTTTAAGAGACAGCACAGGGGCGCCTGGGTGGCTTAGTCGGTTGCATGTCCGACTTTGGCTCAGGTCATGATCTCGCGGTCCGTGAGTTCAAGCCCCGCATCAGGCTCTGTGCTGACAGCTCAGAGCCTGGAGCCTGTTTCGGATTCTGTGTCTCTCTCTCTCTCTGACCCTCCCCCATTCATGCTCTGTCTCTGTCTCAAAAATAAATAAACATTTAAAAAAATTTTTTTTAAAGATTAAAAAAAAGAGACAAAACAGATGAACATAAGGGAAGGGAAACAAAAATAATATAGAAACAGGGAGTGGGACAAAATATAAGAGACTCTTAAATACGGAGAACAAACTGAGGGTTACTGGAGGGGTTGTAGGAGGGGGGATGGGCTAAATGGGTAAGGGGCACTAAGGAATCTACTCCTGAAATCATGGTTGCACTACATGCTAATTTGGATGTAAATTAAAAAAAAAAAAAAGTTCTAGAAATGGATCGTGGTGATGGTTGCACAACACTGTGAATGAACTTAATGCTGCTGAACTGTACACTTAAAAACAATTAAAATGGTAAACTTAATGTAACGCATATTTACCACAAAAAAAATACTGTCCCCTTACGTTTTCATATCACTTGCATTATATTTATTTGTTAAAACACGTTAAGTGTACGAACGAATAAATATTCCAAGGAAGTGTAAGATAAAGACCCAACTCCTGAGCCTGATCCATGTGATGTTGGCCGCTGTTTGTTCTCCAGCTCCCTAGCCTCACCTCTGCCCACCCTCCCACTCTTGCTCTATGTTGCGTACACGATGGACCCTTTTCCTCATACCTAAAGAACTTCCTCTTGCCTCCTGGCCTTTGGATATGCTATTTCTGTAGTCCAGAACACTCTTCACGTCCATCTCCCACCTGCAACGCCCCACTTCACCAGACTGTCCAAATTTCAGGGGTAGGCACAGGTGCCACCTGCACAGAAGACGGTGCCCTTCTCGGCACACGGAACGGTTCTCTGCCTCCCCGGCTAGGCTGAAAGCCCTTTGGGGGTAAAGACTATATCTTGCTGGGGGGCTTGGGTGGCTCCATCAGTTAAGCATCCAGCTTCGGCTCAGGTCATGATCTCGCGGTTCATGAATTCCAGCCCTGCATCAGCTCACTGGTGTCAGCACAGAGCCTGCTTCAGATCCTGTGTCCCTCTCTCTCTGCCCCTCCCCCCCCTTTCAAAAATAAAAGACTTAAAAAAATACTGAATCTTGTTTACCACTGAATCCCCAGAGCCCAGCAAAGTGGCCCCCACTAAGATACATTTGTGAATTCAATGAGTGACAACATGAGTGACGTCATGGCCTTTGCCTCCATAGGCCCTGGCTGGGAGAAGCCATCTTCTTCCCGAGGTTCAAGTCCTAGAGAACGAGAAGGTAGTCCTACCCTTTCCCATACCGCATTTAGCCCACCAGAAGCCACCAAAGGTTGCTTACATCAAACAGGAGAAAACGAACCGGTACAAGGACTGCCAGGAGTGCCTTGACTCCAGGCCCTAAGGTTTCGAATTTAACAAGTCTTAAGTTCTCCACAGACGTCTGTCCCTTCGCTTCCCCTATCAGCAAGCACTAACTGGGAGCCTAGATTCTGTGGGCGATTCAAAAGGAAACCATTGTTTCTGCCTTCAAGAGCTTACAAATAGTTTCATACCTAAAAATAAAAGACAAGAGAGAGAGTATGTGTGGACACAGTTTTCTGATGACCTGCAGAGGCTGACGAGGTGCTCCCCGTGGTGGCCTGAATTGTGCCCACAAATTCTTACGTTGAATCCTGACCCTCAGTACCCCGGAATTTGAGTCCCTCAGTATTTGGAGAGAGGGTCTTTAAGGAAGTAATTAAGGCAAAGTGAGGTCATATAGACAGGCCCTAATCCAATGACTGGTGCTTATTAAGAAAAGGAGGTAGGGGATTAAGAGTACACTTATCATGATGAGCACTGAGTAACACACAGAATTGTTGAATCAGTATATTGTACACCTGAAACTAACATAATAATAATACTAACTATATTGGAGTTAAAATTAAGCACTTAATTAACAAAGAAGAAAAAGATATTGGGACAAAGACACACAGAAGAAAGATCATGTTAAGACATAGGCCACCTAGGGGCACCTGGGTGGCTCAGCCGGTTAGGTGTCTGACTTCAGCTCAGGTCATGGTCTCGCAGTTTGTGAGTTTGAGCCCTGCGTCGGGCTCTGTGCTGACAGCTCAGAGCCTGAAGCCTGCTTCAGATTCTCTGTCTCCCTCTCTCTCTCTTCCCCTCTCCCCCTCATGCTCTGTCTCTCAAAAATAAATATTAAAAAAAAATTTTTTTAATAATAAAAAAAAAAGACATAGGCCACCTACAAGCCAAGGAGAAAGGGTTCAGAAGAAAACAACTCTACCAACACCTATTCTCGGACTTCTAGCCTCTCGACTGTGAAAAAATATATTTGTGTTGTTTAAGCCACATAGCCTAGGGTATTTTGTTACAGTGACCCTAGCAAACTAATATAACCCTATTTTAATCAAGTCCTACAATAAAAATAAAGCTTTCCTTTTGTTTCCCACTGCCTATTCACCATTTCTCTAACTGAACTAGTGGCCTTTTTATTTTTAAGTTAATTTATTTATTTTTGAGAGAGAGAGAGAGAGAGACCACCCGAGCTGGAGAGGGGCAGAGAGAGAGAGAGAGGGAGACACAGAATACGCAGCAAGCTCCAGGCTATGAGCCTGGAGCCACCCAGACGCCCTGAACTGGTGTTTTATTTTTAATTTAGCTTTCTCAGAGTCTATGGGTCAAGGAAGTCAACTCAGAATTTTGAGATAGGAGGCTCATAAGGGAAGACTCCATGATAATTTACCTGCCTTGAAATTTGGAGTCAAACTTTGAACCTTGACACAATAAAGAGGGAGCTTTGGTGAAGGTAAATCCTGATAAATGACCGTGAGCAAGTCTCTTGGCCCGGAAGCAGGAATCTGAGATGTTCACAATGGTGAGCACTGGGGATTTGTCTAAGAAAAAAGACAAGAAAACATGTAAAATGTCAAAAGGGAGCCAAGCAAAAATAGTTCAAAGATCTTACAAGGAAGAAGCAGGGCTGACTAAATTCACCTTCATTATTCAGAGCTGTTTTGCAGGGAGGGCCCAGGATTCGAGGGTGGCCCCTCTCAACCCGGCGGATCGTTGCCCAGCACTGTGGATGCTGACAAACAGCCAACTTGCAGGTGGTTTCATCCCACTGGCTCTCATCTGGCAAGTCCATAGCTACAACTGGTTTAGGACAAAAGCCAATCGCACAGCTTTCCAGCCCTCTAGAGTAACAACAACCACATAATTAGAGCATATTATACATTAGCCGTGACATCCAGATCTTAATTTGGACTCAAAGCATAAAATATTTCTATTGAACCCATATACATAAGTGATGGTCATAGGATAATTAAGAATTGGGTAACAAGTGGGGCATCTGGGTGGCTCAGTTGGTCAAGCATCCAACTTGGGCTCAGGTCATGATCTCACAGCTTATGAGTTCGAGCCCCACATCAGGCTCTGTGCTGACAGCTCAAAGCCTGGAGCCTGCTTTAGATTCTGTGTCTCCCTCTCTCTCTGCCCCTCCCCTGCTTGCACTCTGTTTCTCTCTCTCTCTCTCTCTCTCTCAAAAATGAATAAATATTTTTAAAAAATTAGGTAACAAGCAACTCAGCCATTAAAAAGAATAAGGGGCACCTGGGTGGCTCAGTCAGTTACACATCCGACTCTTGATTTCAGCTCAGGTCATGATCTCACGGTTCCTGAGTTCGAGCCCTGCATCAGGCTCTGCACTGACAACACAAAGCCTGCTTAGGATTCTCTTGCTCCTTCTCTCTCTGCCCTTCCCCCATTTGCTCCCCACATTTTTAAAAAATGAATGAAATCTTGCCACTTATAACAACATGGATGGATCTAGAGACTATAATGATAAGAGAGCTGAAAAAGTCAAAGATAAATACCATACAATTTCACTTATATATGCAATTTAAGAAACAAAACAAACGGACAAAGAAAAAAAAAGACACAAACCAAAAAAGAGACTCTTCACTGTAGACAACAAACTGATGGTTATCAGAGGGGAGGTGGGGGGGTGGGGGAAGGGTGAGATAGGTAAAAGGGACTAAGAGTATATTGTGATGAGCACTGAGAAATGTATACAATTGTTGAATCACCATATTGTACACCTGAAACTAATATAACTCTGCATGTTAAGTATTTTAGAATTAACATTTTTTAAAAAGAAGCCTGGCTAACAAGCAAGGATGAAAACGGCTCAGCACGAAATGGAGGGGGCTAGAGTTTTTGGAGCCAACTGACTTCACGTCTCCTACTTGGCCATTTAGTAGCTGAGTGACTTGGCACTTAAGCAATCTGAGCTTCAGGTTCTTTATCTGTAAAATGAGGATAAGCCTATTTCACAGAGTCATTAGAAAAATTAGTTAATGGGTATGAAAAGATCTGGTGGGGCACCTGGGTAGCTCAGTAGGTTTAGCATCCAGCTTGAGGTCAGGTCATGATCTCACGGTTTGTGAGTTCGAGCCCCACATCGGGCTCTCTGCTGTCAGCAAAGAGACTGCTTCGGATCCCCTCTCTCTCTCTCTCTCTCTCTCTCTCTGCCCCCACCCTGCTCACTCTTTCTCTCAAAAATAAGAATAAAATATTAAAAAATAAAAAAATAAAAGGTCTTATAAGGAAGAAGCGAGGCTGACTAAACTCACCTTCATTATTTAGAGCTGTTTTGTATTTAAGAAAAATAAATTTGAAAAAAGCATAGAGTTCAAAATTAAGTATTAGCATCCTTTCCTTTTCCCCTTCATTAATCATTAGGGAGAAGACACCACCATCTCCAAAAAGCCTTATCAAATTAGAACTAAGGCAGTCACAGAAGTGCTTGACATGCCTTTAGATGGCTTGAACCTTTGGAAAACGTGCTTCATTTTTCAAGATGCTCCAATTCTCAAACAGGCAACGAAAATACCCACCAGAAATGAGTGGGTTTACTCAAACATCAAGACAGTAGACTTGCAGTCACATCAGAGGCCTCTGGCTTTTCATTTACTGGCTGTATGGTCCTAGGCAAGTGACTTCACCTCCCTCAGCTTGCTTCCTCATATAAAGAGGGGATGGGAAATCTCGAAGCAGAATTGAAGAGCATTAAAGGAAATGTACTTTTATGTAGCATATACAATAGGGGCTCGATGAGTAGTATCATCTTTCTCTCTCCGGAAATATTTTAGGCAATCACTACCACGTGATCCCTGATAACTTTTTAAAGACAGTATCAATTTCTTCTTTTTATTCAACGCATTTATTGACTGCCAAATATGTGATGGGACCTGTTACAGGCATAGAGAACAGTAATGAACAAAATAAGTCCCTGTTCTGAAGAGCCTATAAATTAGACCAAAAATAGTGACCTATTGGCATGGGATCACACCTGTCCCATGCCTTGTTTTGTCTGGTCTGCACTTTGAGCCATTTTTTTTAAATGGAAATAGTAGGGGCGCCTGGGTGGCTCAGTCGGTTGAGCGTCCGACTTCGGCTCAGGTCATGATCTCGTGTTCCCTGAGTTCGAGCCCCGCGTCGGGCTCTGTGCTGACAGCTCAGAGCCTGGAGCCTGTTTCAGATTCTGTGTCTCCCTCTCTCTGACCCTCCCCCGTTCATGCTCTGTCTCTCTCTGTCTCAGAAGTAAATAAACGTTAAAAAATTAAAAAAAAAATAAATAAATAAATGGAAGTAGTCCACAATGTTCAGATTTCTGGTTCCTCTTAAAGATCAAAATACTTGACAACACGGTGGTCCCAATTCTGACTAGATAGCAATTGGATGGAGCTAAGCGTCTCCTGGTAACTTTAAACCAGACCTATTGTTCTATCCAGATGGAGAGGTCAGCCATCAAACCCTATAATCTCTAACCAATGCTATTTCCGTTGCCCTTTATCATTGCAGTTGCTCTTGTTTTTCTCATGATAAGGAAGTAGATCTCCACGCTCATGTCTCTGTCAAAAGCTGGAAAATTGGGATGCCTGGCTGGCTCAGTCGGTAGAACATGCGACTCTCGATCTCCCATCCTAAGCCTGAGCCCTAGGTTGCCTGTAGCGATTACTCAAAATAAATATACATATTTTTTAAAGCAGGAACATTTAGGGTGACGTGAGAGCATGTTTCAAGGGAAAAAAACCATTGGTGCTCAGTGGGAACGAGGACAGTTTCTACGTACATGAAAATGATACAACTTAGAAACCACTGCAAAACCATGGTAATGTGTTTGACTGGGAAAGATGTATGATCCTCAATTCAATGAACTAAAAAATAAATACAATTTTAACAGGGTTTGGTTTTGAATGGAAGGCACTGTCGCGTTATTCTTACACCGGCTGCTTACTGCCCTTTCGTTACCTGACAAGCCCGAACTGAGGCCCGAGGTCTAGTCATGCCCATTTCTACGTCGCCAGCGTTAGGGCTGTACTGGCAAAGAAGTCTGCGTTCAACAATTCTAGGCGACAAACATCCTTAATGCGATTACAAAGTTGGGAGGGGTGAAAAGATTAAAGATGGACATCAGGTCCCGTAGAATCGAAAAAAGATACCCGCTTCGTTCCGCAAAAGGGAAGTGGGAAAGCCTGGCCTCGGAAGGGCGCGCTACCAAAAGCCACGCCAAACTGCCGGGACGCCGCAGCGCACTCCGCAAACCGGTCCCCTCCAGAGACCTGGTGGAAGAGGCGGGGCCCCGCCCTCCAGGCCCCGCCTTCCGTTGGAAGAGGAGCCCCGCCCCGTCTCCCACTCTAGCCGCCAGGCAGGGCCGTTGCCAGGCAGCGGCACAGAGCACTGTGGGAAAGGGACGGAAGCTCCAGTGAGCCATACTTGATCCGATGAGAAGGTTCCAGACGTGGTGGCGGTGTGAAGCAGAGAAACGAGCATGGGAAGGGACCCTGAGTCCCCGTGGGGTCGGACGGAAGCCCGGGCGGGCCAAAACCGTAGCGGCGTGGAAAGTTCGGATCCTTGGACGACTCGAGGCGGAGGCGGAGGCGGGGCTGGGTGAGGAGGGACGCTATGGCGCGCGGGGCACTGTGGGACACCGTGTGGGCAACGTGGGGCGGGACGGAAGCCTCTTTGGGTCAGACTGCGGGGACGCGGGAAGTCCGGACGCCGTAGCGGCCTGAAGAAGACGCTTGAGACCGAGGTGCGGGCGCCGGTGGCGGCAATGGCGGAGAGGCCCGAGGACCTAAACCTGCCCAATGCCGTCATCACCAGGATCATCAAGGAGGCGGTGAGCAGCTTCGGCGGGCGGATGGGCCAGGGCCGGACGAGCGGGCAGCAGAGGAAGCAGGTCCTGGGCCGGCAGCTTTATTAACCCACGTTCTTTTTCCAGCTCCCGGACGGTGTCAACATCTCCAAGGAGGCCCGCAGCGCCATCTCCCGCGCCGCCAGCGTCTTCGTGCTGTACGCCACTTCCTGGTGAGGCAAGCTGAGCTAGCCAGAACCTAGCTGGGCTGAGGCGTAAGGGGGTCGCAGAGACCTGCCCCCGAAGTCCGCGGCCTGGGGCCCAGACCCCAGTAATCGTGTCCTACCCCCGTGCGGGGAAGTTCAGCCCTCATCCAGTTGTTGCAAGGTCTGAAGCAAACTAAAGCAACAAAATTGCTTTGCTTTAACCCTTTTGTACGGGGGAGGGAGGGACTTAACCACGTCACAAAAAAAATCCCTGCATCTGAGATCTAGGCTTTTCCGTACCACCTCTGGTGCCCCTTTTCCACCCACCCCATAGGCGGCAAGAGGGGGTCTGACGGCCCCTGAAACCCTTTTGTCTTTTTTTTTTTTTCAGCGCCAACAACTTTGCGATGAAAGGGAAACGCAAGACACTGAATGCCAGTGACGTGCTCTCAGCCATGGAAGAGATGGAGTTCCAGCGGTTCGTTACCCCATTGAAAGAAGCTCTGGAAGGTAATGACCCTCTTCTTTGTTCAGCCAAGTAGATGTTCATCCTGTCTTACCTGCTCACCTGGCCCTGAGTCTTCTCCGCTTGGGTCCCTGTAAGAACAGGAGACGAGTATTGGACGTGACTCAGAATCCATTCCGTTGGCACCGCCTCAGATCTGATTTGTATTTTTCCTTCTCTGCCCCAGCTTTTCCAGTTATACAGTGGAGTTAGCTGCTGCAGTCTGCTTGGTTCAGCCCTGCCTCCTAACCCCCACCTTCCTCCTTACAGCCTACAGGCGAGAGCAGAAAGGCAAGAAGGAAGCTTCAGAGCAAAAGAAGAAGGACAAAGACAAAAAAACAGATTCGGAAGAGCAAGACAAGAGCAGGGATGAGGACAACGATGAAGACGAGGACAGGCTGGAAGAAGAAGAGCCGAATGAGGAGGAGGAAGTGGACAACTAATGGGATGGGAAGACTGTGGCACGCTGGAAAGTACCACCCTGGCATGTGGTACGTTTGTGAGAAGCTTTTCCCTGCTGGGCAGAGCAGTCTTAGCCAGAAAAGCCTGAGAAGATCAAAATAAAAACTGACGACTGAATCATCATCAAAACCAGCACTTCCGTCAGAGCATCTGAGTAGCAGGGTCCTGTGTTGCTAAATCAGTCTGAAGGTAATGACTTTTAGGCGAGAGGGATTCTGGGCGGCTAATGTAATTAGTCGACCTGATCTCTCCTGTTTCCTTACATACATGGTTAGGCAGTTTTTGATCCCCAGTTCCCTTCTGACCCCACCCCCAAAAAAGTAATAATAACTTCCATGCTGCCTGCTGTGTTCCAGATCACAGAGGCAGTCAAAGCTCAGGAAAAATTGGGGCTTTGAGCATGGTCAGCTGGTTGTGACTGTACAGGATATGGCAATACTGGCTTATTATTACAAGTGGTTAGAATGGTTTAGCTTTAGGAAAGTACTAAAAGACTATAGGAGAATAATGAAATCTGTTGTCTCTTCACTTTAAGGTAACATTGAATTTTGATTTCCACAGACCCCACTGGCTTGCAGCCCCTCTATATTGCCTGGTAGGCATTTGGCCTGCTGGGGTGGCTGCTCTCTGGCCTCATAAACTTTTAAAGCAGCAGTGTAGAGTGGAGTTAGTCAAGCAAGTGTGCTAATATCTTAGCACACTTACCAAACAAACAGAAAACCCCCACAAAAACAAAATGGGAAAAAAACACAGATGGTTTAGTCTTAGTTGCACCTCGCTGCCTGCCACTGTATCGCTTTATCGTCACCTCCTGGAAGGTATAAAATTCCAGGCTTTCTCTTCTTGTAGTCCATTTCCCAAGCTTATGGCTTTAATTTTTTCATTCTTCCAATTCCTGACAAGTTTCAAACTTTCTTCTATGCACATTTGGTCCCTCTGTGCTTCTCCCTTCCTGTCTCTCTTCTGCCTCTCTTCTGTTCCCCATTCCACTTTCTCTCTCTCTCCTTTTCTCACATCTGCCAACCCAGAAACTTTGATAACCTGCTTAAAGGGCAGAAATTTGATGGTGCTCAGGAATCTAATCCCCACCCCCAAAAGCCAACCCCTTTAACTGCTTCTAAAGTAACTCTGTTAATCTTATTTTTTTTTCCCTTGACATGTGGTGCCCCAAGCACTTTTTTGTTTGTCTCTAAGTTGAGCGCTTGGAGGTTGACAGGTAGTGAGGTGTGTGTAGTTTGACACTGTTAATTTGTTAAACGAATGCAGCCAAAAGTTTGTTGACAACTGAGTGAAGACTATTGAGGAAAATTATAATGCTTTGTATAAATAAAGAACATTCTTGTTAAAAGTGGTGACTCCCTTTCATCCTGCTTGTTTATAGTATGCTTTTGGGGAGGACCCACTGATCCTGCCTCAAAGAGTTCTTGACATGTGGACCCGCCCAGATCTTTGTAAACACAGGATCCTGCGTTACCTTGGATGGCCAGCAGATGCTGCTCTTCGACCACAACAAGAGGTTTTCATGGCTCTGCTGGGCAACCTATGCGTACTAGTTGCTCAATGACTCAACATTTATGGAGTCCCTACTATGAGGCTGGCACCGTTCTAAATGCTTTCAAGTATAAACTCTGAAACTCTATCAAGGAGAGCTATTACCTTTGTGATCTCAGTCACAACGCTATATTCTCTAATGTACAGAACTTTTTAAATCATGAATTTATAAATAACATTTCATAAAGGTACAACCCCGGTAGTCACTAGATCTGGTGGTTTTTCCTTTTCCACAAAAGAAACATCCTTTCTTAACTCCCATGAGCACCACTCAGCTAAACTCTCAAGTCCCATCTGGACTCCTGTGGCTTCCTTTGAGCTCAGTTTTTTGCCTCATCTCTGCTTGCCCTAGCTTCTGTGTACTGCTTGCCAAGTGGATCTTCCTGGAACATAGCTGTATTCCAGCCCCTCACTGCGTCCCGTTAAATCCATACTTAAACCTGGTACACAAAACCTGCTTAAGGAGGGATTGCCTTACCATCTATTCCAATCCATTTCTACTTTATGGTGTAAGTCTCCGGTCATTGAATCCCCAAAAGAACTCTCCTTGCACATGGTTTTAGTTAGCACATTTTGACTACCTAAGCCATGTTTCCTGAGAGCGGGAACTATGACTTAAAACTACAGAAGTGGGGCCTAGCGGACTCGGTTGGTAGAATATGTGAGTCTTGACCTCAGGATAGTGAGTTCAAGCCCCGTGCTGAGTGTAGAGATTACTTAAAAGAACTGGGAGGAATCTGAGGTTATCAACCAGTTTTTTCCAAGCACACCCTAATCATTCCTGTAGGGGTATCCGAATTTTGAAGGTTGCTTACTAGGTTAAGGCAAAAATCTCATCTTTTGTAAGCCACCTCCCTTCATGCCTAGAGATTCTGATCTGGATTTGGAGGGTGAAAGGTTTTCATCCTTACCCAGGTAAAATAGCATTTGCAGGGACATCTAGCGGGCTCAGTCAGTGGCACGTGCGACTCTTGATCTTGGGGTTGTAAGTTCAAGCCCCATATTGGGTGTAGAGATTACTTAAAAAATAAAATAAAATCAGGGTACCTGTGTGACTGGGTCAGTTAAGCCTTTGACTCTTGATATTGATTCAGGTTCCTATCTAGCCCCAGGTGGAGCACCTGCTGAGTGTGGAGACTGCTTGGGATCCTCTCTCTTCCTCTCTGTCCCCATCCCCAGCTCATTCTCACTCTCTCTCAAAAATAAAAATCGTTTAAAAATTACTTTTGCAGCCTAATTCTATTTTTGCTGATGGGAAATGGAGGCTCATCAGAGAGAAGTGACTTGCTTAAGATCTTACCACTAATTTATGAAAGCTAGGATCCTGTTCTAGTGGTCCATGGCCTTCTATTTCTCTTTTTTTCTTTAATTAACTTTTTATTTTAGAATAATTTTAGTTTTCAGAAAAGTTGCAGAGTGCAGAGAGTTCCCATATAATCACTCAACTTTGCCTCATGTTGACATCTTACATAACCATGGTACCTTTGTCAAAACAGAAAAATACCAAATACCAAACTATTCGTATTTCACCACTTTTTCCACTAAAGGCCTTTTTTGATCCAGGATCCATTCCAGAATACTACATTGCATTCAATGAACCAATTTTATCTTTCAGTTGAGATGAGACTCACAGAACATAACGTTAATCATTTTTAAATGACCAATTCACTGGCATTTAGCACACTCACTGTGTTGTGCAACCACCACTTCTGTCTAGCTCCAAAACGTTTTCATCACCCCAAAATAAAACCCTGCACCTATTAAGCAGTTATTTGCTCATGCTTCCCTCCCTCCAGTCCCCAGCAACCACTAATCTCTTGCTAGCACTTGACAGCATTTAGCACCATGCCTTGTACCTCCCTGGGAAGTACTCACAATAGTAGGTTTTGAGGGGTTTGTGGGTTTTTTTTTATCATTTTTTATTGAAGTATAATATGCCTACTAAATGGTGCAGATAAATGTAAATGTAAAGTTGGATGAACTTGCACAAACACATCCATGTAACTTGCACTCAGATCAGTAAACAACATGACCGGCACCCTAATAAACCCCTTTGGTCTCCCTTCCAGTCGCTCTCCTCCTCGATTGTAATCATTATCCTAACTTCTAACAGCACAAGTGAATTTCGCCTGGTTTGTATTTTATATAAATAAAATCATACAATATGTATTCTTGTGCCTGACTTCTTTTGCTCAACATTATGTTTAAGATCTAGTCACATTGTTGCATTCACAATACTTTTTATGGATAAGATGGAAAGATTAAAAGTATTTTCAAATTTTGGGGGTAGGGTAGAGAATGGGAACTCAGGTTTTCTCACCAAGAACAAAATGTGAGAAATAGATCACACCAAACAGCAGCATTCTTAAATTTTCCACTCCTACTGAGCTCTTTGAGGTAAATAGTCCTAATTATACCTAGTTATCAATAAACTCTGAGATGGAACTGGTGTCATGAAAGAAATGAGCAGGGGATCTACACGGGAGCGGGGGGTGGGGGGGGGTGGGCACTAATTACCCATATGAGTTGAAGGAGCATGACTAGTAGGCACTGCAGAGAAAACCCAGTGTGATGCATCGCAAATTATTTAATCTCCCCAGAGATTGTCTTCCCAGTCTGTAAAACAAGGATAGTAACATAATTGTCATCAAAACTAGGTAAGTGAATGCATGATACTGTCCCTCTTTTTTTTTAATTTTTTTTTAACATTTATTTATTTTTGAGACAGAGACAGAGCATGAGTGGGGGAGGGGCAGAGAGAGGGAGACACAGAATCTGAAACAGGCTCCAGGCTCTCAGCTGTCAGCACAGAGCCGGACGCTGGGCTCGAACTCACAGACCGTGAAATCATGACCTGAGCCGAAGCCGGCCGCTCAACCGACTGAGCCGCCCAGGCGCCCCGTGTCCCTGACTCTTAAATGCACAAAAAATATGACCTCATTGTCCCACCTCCCTTATTTGACCACAGATCAGAACTCTAGTAGCTGAAAGCTACACAGGTCTCATATTTCCCTAGCAGTAAGCCTCTCTGCCTATTTAACTTGGAATGTAAAGAGGTATAAAACGGGTTCCGGGTACCAATTTTGAGAAATAAAATCTGAGAGTGAGAGTAAGTGTAATACAACCAACTCACTGGCCTCCTCTACAAGTCAAAGTCAGCTTTTCTATAATCCCTAGTGCACCTTGATAAGGGCATTCCTTTGCTAGAGTATTGATCTCCACCCCCTACTTCATTCACCCAAATCCTACCAGTTCACCCAAGCCCCATAAGCCTCATTGGTTCCCTCCTGCCCCTGCACATATTCTGCCCAAACCGCGCACAGACCTTTGGTCAAATGTCGCATTGTACCCATCCTAGACTGGCCCGATGCCCCTATCGACTTAGAGCTTTTCCAGAATGCCCATGTCTTTTCACATCACCTCTCTCAATCCATGGCACAGAGCAGGCTCTGAGTAATTACACTGGAATAAATTTTCCTCTGAAAACCTGGAAGGCCGCCTGGTGCTGAACTCAACAGCTTTAAAACACTCAGTCTGCAAAAATGGACGTAGCTATTGTTTTCGGTATTAAGGTGTTGTTTTAATGTCCTTGACATCCAGTTATTCTTTCAACGATTAACCAGCGCCAAGTATGCACTAGACTGGGAAAAGGAAAACTGTAAAGAGAACCTCAGGGCTGTAACCGCATCGGAGCCCGACTCTCAGGGACCCCTACTGCACCTCCTCTGCGCCCCCATATAGGACCCCACTGTCCTTCCGCTACCCAAGCTCCGGCCCCAAGTAAGGAGCAAGGAGGAGGGGGGAGGGAAACGAGGGCCCTCCTGCCCTTTCGCACATCTGATTGGCCAGGCCTCGATGAGTGTGGGCGGGGCCGAGGCCGGAGCTGACCAGCCCGCCGGCCCAGTGCCCGTAGGGGGCGTGGCCTTAACGCTGATTGGGGCGGGCTGCAAGGGGGGGAGATGCTTCCGGGTGAGCTGCCCCGCCCCCACGTGGGTCCCGGGAGACTAAAACGAGCTACGGCGGTGGCGGGAGCGACAGCTCTGAGCCCTTGAGGAGCCAGGTGAGTGGGGGCCGGACTCGGGGAGACGGCGGACTTGGAGGTGGAGGCTGTGGCACCAAGAGTCCCTTGTCCCCAGACCCAAATGTGCCGTGCGCCTAAAGCGCTGGCGGTGCAGCCGGGGGCAGAGTCCTTGTGGGGCCCTTGTTTAGATTGCCTTGCTGCACCCAGGATTGGGGTCTCCGCGGGGATGTAGCCATTGGGGGCCCGGCTCCGGGCTCTGCATCTCCTCTCTGGGGTCCACTCCCTTGGAGACCCTTGGTGCGTTCTCTATCAGTGCAGAGCCTGAGGTGCCTTGAAGGATTTGGGGGAGGGGGGGGAGGAGGAGGAGGGAAGTGGAGACAGTAACAGTCGCTTTGTGCTAGATTTATACATAAGTCACATCCATTAGCCCATTAAGGCTACAAAAGCCCGTTGAGGTCGGTTCAAGTTCCCATTTGCCAGATACGAAACTGAGATCGCACAGCTGAAAAGTGACAGAACCAGGATTTGAACCCATGTCTACCGTCTCCAAATCCCACACGCTGAACCATCAGGCTGTCAGCTGTAGCCAAGTCCAGAGTCAACGTTCTGCCTCCTTCCTCATACCCCCCTATTTCATTCAGAGTTCTCCACAAGCCCAACTCTGCTGGTAAGCAGCTTTGAAATCTATACTTAAAGTAGCAAGGGCTAATGGTGGGCACTGAGAACTGGGCTGCTGGAGACCTGGATTCTAGGCCCAGATCTGCCACTGACCCCTTGCGAGATCTTGAGCCAGTGTCTGCCTTTCTCTGAGCCCAGTTCGCCATTATTTCGATGATGTAATCAACAAGCTTTAAGGAGCCTCTTAGCCAAGATATTCTAGGAGTCTGTGGAACTGGCCGATTCTCGTTGTAGCTCCAAATGGCTAAGCCCAGAAGAGGCTGGGCTCTTCAAAGCCCTAGGTCAAGGCCTCGGTCTCCTGCTTCTCTTTAATCCCTGTATCCAGCACTGGGATGGCTCAGGGTAGATATTCAGGAAATGCTGGTTAGTTGGTCCCTTTTCAGAACTGCCTGACAGCTGCTGTCCTGGGCCCTTCTGGGGCTTTGGATTTCTCAGCCCTGGCCACCTTCTACTTAGTTGGCCCTCCTGACTGCCTCCTCCCCAACTAGTGGCAGAGCCTGCCAGAGCTGGCAGCAGTTCCCCACCCTCTGCGCCAAGAGCACAGCCTCTGAAATCCTCAGCAGAGCATAACATGGGAAGTTCAGGCCTTGCAGCTCCTTCTGACCCACCCCCTCACCCCCATTCTGGCAGCTCCCAGGTCCCAACTTAGTTACTTAAGGAAGGAAGTACCTTCATAATCAGTCTGCAGAACCACCTCTTGCACGAAGCCATCCTTGGCTCCTGGAGACACAGGCGCCTCCCATAGATTAACATCTAGTCCACCCTCTACGGTAGCGTCTGTGTGGTATCTCAGAAGACCCTGCAGCCACACAGGTTTGAGTGCAAGTTCTCCCTTCTGGGTGTGGTGGGGAAGGCACTTCTGGGCTCACTCCAGATCTCCTTCCTGTTCAGTTCTGCTCCGAATGATGATAAAAGTAGCTACACATTTACTGTGCTGCTACCTGGTGCCAGGCACGTACCTCCTGACTATCTCTAATCTAATTTCCGCAGCTTTGCAGGTTTGGTAGTATCATTCCCATTTTATAGATTATGAAATGAAGGCCCTGAAAGGCCAGCAACCTTCCCTGAAGTCACCCACACAGCACAGATCAGACCTGGGCCTCTATGACCCTGAAACAAGGTTCTCTCTACACCACCCTGTGCTGCTGCCTTCCAGCTAAGCTAACCTGCTCTAATGTGGGTGAGCATAGGTGGTCCCGTGGTGAGTCCCACGGTGACTTGCCATTGTCTTTGAGGTGTCACAGGATTTAAGCTGTGGCTTGCAGGTCCCTTGATTTGGAGGAAGTGCCCTCCCAAATGTGTGGAAATCTCCCAGTCTTGAGGGACTTTTTGCAAAGCAAAACCTTGGCATGGATTTGGCTCTGCAAACAGGCAACTCTGGCTTAGAGGCTGTTTTTCTATTCCACAAATATTTAGTTATTAAGTGCCTGTTGTAACAGAATGACAGTGTGTGGCGTAGGTGACAGGGCACTGGACTAGAAGGCTGGAGACTCATGGTCAAGCCCGGCTCTGTACCTGACTCACTGTGTGATGTCAAACAAGGCCTGTCACCTCTCTGCACCTCGTTTTCAACATCAGAATGTAAGAAATGGACAGGATTGGTGATTCTCAACTTTCTAATTTTCTCAGCACTGACACCCGTTTCTCAAATCAAATCTCTCCCTAATCCTAAAAGTAAAGAAACAGATGCAGGGGTACCTTGGTGGCTCAGATGGTTAAGCGGCCGACTCCTGATTTTGGCTCAGGTCGTGATCTCACAGTTCGTGAGACCGAGCCCCGTGTTGGGCTCTGTGCTGTCAGCATGGAGCCTGCGTAGGATTCTCTCTCTCTGCCCCTCCCCAGCTCACGCCCGTGTGCACTCTCGCTCTCTCTTGCTCTCTCTTTCTCTCTCAAAATGAATAAACATTAAAAAAAAAAAAAAAGGAAGAAGAAACAGACACAAATGGTTGTGCCCTAGTGAGGCCTCCCCCTCAACCCTCTCACCCTTGCCCCCGCCCCCAACCTCCCAGCCTCCTTGTGGTAAAATTTGGGCTGCAAAGCACCTTGGCTGGCCTGCTGTGCTGCTTCTGATAAGCAGAAGGCATTTGCTGGCCCAGCCTTCTAAAGTAGATGGGGAGTTGAGGTCAGTGGAATGCAGCTTTGGATTCCAGAAGACAGGGTCCTGCTACAAAGGTTGTTCTCTAGGAGGTGAATCAGAGGCACGTTCAAAATCTGACTGGGCTCCAAACAAGTCACTTAACCTCTCCGAGCCTCCGTTTCCTTATCACTAAAAGTTGGAAGGACCACTGCGGTTAGATGAGATACATGTAAAGGTACCTGGTCCAGTGCCCAGCACATACGTACACTCAGTATCTTTTCTCTTGCCTATCCATCTCTCCCACCCACAAGGCAAAGGTAGTACAGGCAGAGAGATGCCTGTTGAATCAAGTGTTTATCAAGTGTTCATGGGTATGGTAGATAAAACCCTATACTCACTGTCTAAAACAGATTCAAATTCTGGCCCATTACTAACCAGCTGCGTGGTCTTAGGCAGAGGACTTAACCTTTCTGAGCTGAGCTAACCTCTAGCAGACCTGACAGCAAAGTCTTGCACAAAATGGGCACTTAGGACTTTGCATCTGCTGAATGACTGATTGCTCATTTAGGGGCTAGGACATCACTGGGGAGACCTGACTCGCCTCTGTGTCCAATGATGTGGTTGGCCGAGGGGTGTGGTAGTAGGGTGGGTCCTTGTGTGGCTCCTGATAACCCCAGCCCTGCCAAGGAGGAGAATTGGATAAAATGGGCCCCTGAGCTGGTTGGGAGGGGGGCTAAAAGGACCTGAGAGAAAGGCATTATCAGCATACTCAAGGACCCCCATCCCCCATTCTCCGCCTAGGAATTGACACCAGATTTCTAGCCCTACTGTTTTAGCCTCTTAACTTGCTAAGTGTAACCTTGGGTAAGTCCTTGCCCTTCCCTGGGCCTTGAGGTCCCATTCATACAAGGAGAGACTGGTGGCTCTTTCCCCCCCCTACTTGGCTACTGAGTATTGTCCCAGGCACCTCCAAAAACTCAGCTCCCCACCACCCTCTTCCTGCCTTGTCCCTGTCTCCATTGCCGTCTGGGTCACGGAAGCTCAGAGCATCCGTCCCAAGAGACTGACTCTTGGCTGCCTTACGGTGGCCCTTCCTTTTCCTCCCATCTACCCCCACAGTCTCTGTGCTCCTCTTCTCAGCCTGCAAGAGTTATCTTCCTAAAGCCAGGCTCTGACTAGGCTACTCCCACCTCCCCACCTCCACCTCCCTCCCCTCCCCCATCTTCCCTGTCCTCAGTCTGGCCTCCCTTTGTCCCCTCCCTAGGACATACATCTTCAATTGTCTTCTCAGCCCTCAGAACAGCCTTTCCTCCTTCCCCACCTTTGCCCCTCACTTCCCTTCCTGAGGGAACATTCGCCCCTTTCCCTCTGCCAAGCTGAACCCACTCATCCCGAAACATCCAAATTTAAGCCCCTGTCTTCCTCCCACGAGCTTCTTCCAACCTCCAAACTCACATTGGAACTCCTGGTATGCTTGTGGTGGTTCCTCTCTGAGAGGTACTCCATCCACCCTACCGCCTGGACTATAGTGCCACCTTGATGAGAAATCATGTGTACAAGTGCCCAGCGTGGCCTGGCATGTTGTAGGTGCTCAAGAAATGAATGGTAATGCCCCAGCTTCCTTCTGTCTTACACCACTTACTTGGCATTAGGGCATATTGTCTTATACTTCATATAGTTAAACATTTACTGTGTGGCAGAGTGCTGGGGGGTGGGGAGGAGGGCAGAAGTGAACTCACTGTGGACCATGCCCTGCAGAAGCACTGTCTACTGGAATGACATAAATTAGATCCACAAAGAGCTGTTACATAAGAGAGATTAGGATCTGGGCAAGAGAGGCTTAGTGGGAGAGGGAAGAAGGGGCACCTGGTAGGATTTGGGGGCGAGGAGGTTGTGGAGAGAGCACAAACCTTCTAGGTAAAGGGGACAGAAACCTTCCAGAAAGTGGCCAAGGCCAAGTGTGGCTTGTGCTTGGGGAGCAGCAGGAGGCTGTGAGGCTGGAAAAGACAGCTTCCATGGCCACTCTACAGGAGTTCTGTCTGCCAGTCTGTCTGTCTGTCAGGTGCTATTTAATCCTCTTAGTGTGTGTTGCGCCAGGCCAGAAGTTGCCTGGCCAGAAGTCTCCGTACCGAGGTGTTAATGGTGCTTTTCTCTAGAGGTAGAATTACAGGAGATTTTTCTCTTTTTGCTTATCTAAAATTTCTGCCAAGCACATGAACATTTTTCATGGAATAAACAAAGTTTAAATGTTGGCTATATCAGTGCTTCTCATCTTAATTTCTTTTTTTTTTTTTTTTTTTTTAACGTTTATTCATTTTTGACACAGAGAGAGACAGAGCATGAACGGGGGAGAGTCAGAGAGAGGGAGACACAGAATCTGAAACAGGCTCCAGGCTCTGAGCTGTCAGCACAGAGGGGGCTCAAACTCACAGACCGCGAGATCATGACCTGAGCCGAAGTCGGCCGCTTAACCGACTGAGCCACCCAGGCGCCCCTTCTCATCCTAATTTCTAATCCATCACAGATTGATTTCCTTGGATAACATACAATAAAATAAAATTGAATTGCTGGAGAAATGTTATTTGAGAAAAAGAGAGAGACCCTATAAAACACAAGTCCAAATCTTATGTTATTAGGTTCCAGTAGCCAGGAGAGTGTCCGAAGGACCTACTTCTCTTTCTCTACTTACCTCGTCGTAGACCGGCAGGCCTTGGTGAACCACATCGGAGGTGCACTGGCCAGAAGGCAGCGGAGGCAGGAATCTGGAAGAGCTTGGGCGGGGGGGGGGGGGGGGGGGAAGGGGGGGTATCCATCTCCTGGAGACAGGGACCATGTCTCATGTGCCTCCTCTTGTCCCCCAGAGCTGTACACAGAGCTGAGGGCACAGCAGACACCTCAGGAGCCCTCGGTTTCAACCAGCTGGCTGCCTATTGCTCTGCCCACCATGCAGCCCCAGTCGGTTCTGCACAGCGGCTACTTCCACCCGCTGCTTCGCGCCTGGCAGACGGCCACCGCCACCCTCAGCGCCTCCAACCTCATCTACCCCATCTTTGTCACGTGAGTCCCAGGAATGGTCCAGGTCTCTGATGTGTGTGTGTGTGTGTGTGTGTGTGTGTGTGTGTGTGTGTGTGTTTGAGAGAGAGAGAGAGAGAGAGAGAGAGTGTGTGTGTGTGTGTGTGTGTGTGTGTGAAAAAGAGAGAGAAATTGAGAGTGGGTTAAGGACAAGTTTTAGGAACCAAACAAACCTTGAAAGAACTCAGTCTTCCCCATTTGGAAAATAAGAATAATAACCCCGGCCTGCCATCCTGAATAATAACATCTGGCCTTGTTGCATCCTTTTGCAACAAGACAGAAGCTGAGAAGGCATTCTGTAGATTTGTAAAGAGCTATGTACATGTAAGAGGTGGCAGCCGTGATTATTAGTAATAGCAATGGCTGACATTTATTGAGTGCTTACTGTGTACCGGGTACTATGCTAAGCACCTACATGTATTCTCTCATTCAGTCCTGACAGTATTTGTGTGAAGAAGGTATGGCTATTATTCCCTAGAGTGTCATCTCCACGAGGGCAGGGATTTGTGTCTGTTTTGTTCAGTTTGTATCTCCAGAGAGTAAACAGTACCTGGCACATAATAAGTGCTCGATATTTGTTGAATGAATGAATGAATCCACCCAAATACAGATGAAGGGCCTGGCCTCAAAGAGAGATGGTACAAGTTGGCCAAGGTCACCCAGCCAGTAAGTGGCTGGGAGGGCAGGCGAGGGCCTGCTGACTTTAGAGTCCAAGTTCTTAGCTATTTGACTCCTTCCTGTGATTACTGTTCTTTTAGTCCAGTCGCTTCTGTTGTCACTGTCACTCTTTTGTCGTTCCTGTTACTATTTCAGGCCCTGGGTTTGGCCAGGCAGGGAACCAGACACTGGACCCCAGCCTCCTCCCACCGTCCCCGCTTCTCTACTCCTTCCCATCTCCCCAGCCATCCCTCCCGGTGACTCCCTCGCCACTGGCCCTTCCCACAGCCACCAGTCCATAGCCCACCCCTCCCCGCTCTTGCAGGGACGTTCCTGATGACGTACAGCCCATCGCCAGCCTCCCGGGAGTGGCCAGGTAGGGGACGTGGTGGGGAGGGCCAGGGGAGGATGGAGGGAGAGATTTCCCAGGTGGAGGTGCCAGGAAGCAGACCCAAGAGATAGATCTGGAGGAGCTCCCCAGCCCAGTAGAGAGAAGGGTTTTCTCAGGGACAGAGTTGCTCCACAACACAAGAGGCAGCCTCATAAAGGGACGAGCGATCCATTCATCACCAGAGATGTCATAGCAGAGTCTATTGCAGGGGGAGCTGGACTGCAAATGGGAGTTCAGCGAGAACCTTGGAGGGGCCTTCCAGAGCTAAATTCCATAGCTCTGTTTCTGCAGGCCTCTGTTTTCCCATCTGTTTGGTGGGTGCATTCCTACCCCTCCCTGTATTGTGGGGCTTGAGCCATCCTGGTGCCGTGTGCAACTTGGCTCTTAACAGACAGGTGAGGGGACCCCTTGCCTGGGACCTACCTCATTTCGGGCCCTCCACCCCACCCCCATGCAGATATGGTGTGAACCGGCTGGAAGAGATGCTGAAGCCCCTGGTGGAAGAGGGCCTGCGCTGCGTCCTGGTCTTTGGAGTCCCCAGCAGAGTCCCTAAGGTGGAGAACCAGAAGCAGAGTTGGAGGGGAGGAGAAGGGAGGGAGGCGTGAGGGTGAGCTGAGGTTCCACACTGACCACACTCTCATTACTGCCACATGCTGGCCCTGGGGCTTGGGTGAGTGGACACTGCCCCTGTCTAATGACCGCACCCATGGAGGGACAGGAAGCCTAGTAGGGCTGTGACACCCTGACCGGGTAGGTCAAGTGCCCTGTGCAAAATGGAGACAGTCCTTACTGCGTCCCCACGCAGGGAGCCGGGTGGTCCGTGAGGTCTGGCTGTCCTGCCTCCGGAGGGCTTCAGGTCACAGACTTACCGCTTTGTCCTTCCCCGGCCACTAGGACGAACGGGGCTCTGCAGCCGACTCTGAGGACTCCCCAGCCGTCGAGGCGATCCGTTTGTTGCGCAAGACGTTCCCCAGCCTCCTGGTGGCCTGTGATGTCTGCTTGTGTCCCTACACCTCTCACGGTCACTGTGGTGAGCTTCCCCCGCCTCCCCAAGTCCTGCTGCCCGAGACCTCCTGCAGGTGGGATAGGCCGGGGACCTAGACGCTCCCCCAAACCCGGCCGTCTGTCCTGCAGGGCTCCTGGGCAAGAACGGCACATTCCAGGCCGAGGAGAGCCGCCAGCGGCTGGCAGAAGTAGCACTCGCCTATGCCAAGGCAGGTGAGTGAGCCTCCGGCAGAGATGAGCAGCTCCGGGTCAGGGAGGTGGCAGAGTGGATACGGGGGTCCCGGAGTTCTCAAGGCCACCCTCTGCCCCTCAGGATGTCAGGTGGTAGCCCCATCGGACATGATGGACGGACGTGTGGAAGCCATCAAGGAGGCCCTGATGGCACATGGACTTGGCAACAGGGTAGGGTGGGGAGTGTGGCAACGGGTGTGGGGAGGGCAAGGAGACAGCCTGGACCAGCCCTGTCCCCACATGTGCTAAGAATCACAGAAGTGAGAGGCACCTGGGTGGCTCAGTCAGGCATCCGACTCTTGATTTCGGCTCAGGTCATGATCTCATGGTTCGTGGGTTCAAGCCCCATGTCAGGCCTTGTGCTAACACTGTGGAGCCTGCTTGGAATTCTCTCTCTCTCTCTCTCTCTCTCTCTCTCTCTGTCCCTCCCGCACACACACACTCTCTCTCTCTTTCTCTCAAAAAAGAATGAATTAAAAAACTTAAAACAAAAGAATCACAGAAGTGAAAACAGCACTGGACAAGGCCTTTGGGATCCATCTCAACCTCTGCACCTCACATGGGGAAACCAAGGCCCAGAGCTTTAATGGGACTAGACCATGGGCACTCTGCTTCCCAGCCTACATCCTTTCTCTCCCTGTCACTTCACCCTGACACATCTGGAAAGAGCTGCCTGAACCCTGACCCCCACTTTCTCCCTGTAGGTATCAGTGATGAGCTATAGCGCCAAATTTGCATCCTGTTTCTATGGACCTTTCCGGTAAGTGGGGATCGGCAGGGGCCCGCTCTCAAACCCCTGACCCATCAGCCTAGAGCTGGCGCCCACCCTGATGCCTCTGCTTCCCAGGGATGCGGCCCAGTCAAGCCCAGCTTTTGGAGATCGCCGCTGCTACCAGCTGCCGCCAGGAGCACGGGGCCTGGCCCTCCGAGCCGTGGTGAGTGACCAGACCTCAAGCCCCACCTGGCCCATCCCCCTCCCAGCTCACCTCCCGGGCACTACCCACACAGTACTTCATCCCTCAGGCGCGGGATGTGCGGGAAGGAGCCGACATGCTCATGGTAAAGCCAGGAATGCCCTACCTGGACATCGTGCGAGAGGTGAAGGACAAGGTGAGCAGACGGAACAGAGACCAGCAGAGAGAGGCTCAGGGAAATGAGCGAGTTTGTCCACAGACTCTGGGACCTCAGACTGGGAGACTGCAGACTCTGAGTTCAGAGCAGTCAGCCCCTGAATAGGAATCCTTCCACCACATCCATGCCTCGGAACCGGGGAACCGGGTGCCGGCCCCGGGGCTCACAGGGGCCTTTGAGCAGCTATGCTTTCACAGTTCGAGAAGGGGCCAGGCTAGGGGCACCTGGGTGGCTCAGTTGGTTAATCGTCTGACTCTTGATTTGGGCTCAGGTCGTGATCTCGCGGTCATGGGATAGAGCCCCTTGTCGGGCTCCGCCCTGAGCACGGAGCCTGCTTGGGATTCTCTCCCTCTCTCTCTGCCCCTCCCTCCTTCCCTCTTCCTCACTCTGTCTCAAACAAAAATATAAACATTATTTAAAAAAAAAAGAAGAAGAAGAAGAAGAATGGGCCAGGCTGCCAGCAGCAGTGACACAGGGGATGGGGCTCCAGATGCTCACAGGTCGAGCAGGGAGGAAGGGACATTCCTGGAGGCACGCCACCATTCCACTTCAATTCATGTACCCACTGCTGCTTTTCTTCAGCACCCTGAGCTCCCGCTTGCTGTGTACCACGTTTCTGGAGAGTTCGCCATGCTGTGGCACGGAGCCCGGGCCGGGGCATTTGATCTCAAGGCTGCTGTGCTGGAGGCCATGACCGCCTTTCGCCGCGCAGGTAAACAGGCCGGGCTGGGGGTTTTTGACCTGTGCCACGGGGCTGATGGGCACTTTGCCTAGAAAGGGAAATAAAGTCACGAGACAGCCTAGAGCCTTATGCCTGGAAATACCAGTGATGTAAAGAAACACAGGGTGAGGAGGGGATATGGAATTGCAGAACAGAACATGGAACAGTGAAGACAGCAGAGCTGGCTATTACATTTTGGTTTTGAGACCTCAGCCAAGCCACTTCTGTGAACCTCAGTGTCCTTGTCTATAAACTGGGGATAAAAAGTACCTGATGCATGGCTGTCAGGAGGATTAAATGAGATGATATGTATAATCACCAAATGCTCACCACTCCATAAACGGGAACTGGTTTTGTTGGTGTGCACAGCATCAGAAGGGCACTTACAACTTACTTATTTCTCCCGTTGTGCATTTTATCCGTTGGCAAACTGAGGCCCAGTAAGAGAAAATGACTTGCCCAGGGTTACACAGTGTGCAGAGCCTTAACTGACCGGAGCTGGGCTCAGTCTCCTGTTGTGACACCCACGGGCTGTGCCTCTTCATGGTAGTCGCCTCCCCCACCCTTGGCCCTCATCTCCCGGAAGGTGTGCCCAGAGCTGATGCCTGGCCTCTCCCCGCTTCCTGCCTCTGTTCCCCGACAGGTGCCGACATCATCATCACCTACTACACGCCTCAGCTATTGCAGTGGCTGAAGGAGGAGTGATGGAGACGGCATACAAGACCCCATAACTAGAACTTCTAAAAGGTCCGGGGCCTTGGAGAAGTGAAAACCAAAGTAAATGCTGCTTTAGAAGTGTGCCCGCGCGCTCTTCCTATTCACATGCTGGTAGGTGCTTTCTGCCAGCATGCTTTCTGCCAGCATGCCAGATCCCGCCACTCGAGTCTCACCGGCCATCCCGGGCTTCCCTGCCCTTCCCCTGGGTCATCCCTGAGGCCCTCCTCCACCACCCCAGCTCCTTCTTCTGGCGTGGCTTCATCTTGAAAGCTACCGGGAGCCAAGGGCACAGGCTTGGCAGGGCCCGGGAGAGGGGCTTGGAGCATTAGGGAAAGAGGAGGGCGGTTGCATCTTGAATCATGAGAAGCTCTGGAAAGCCCGAGGCCTCTGACAGCATAGCTGGGCCCTGGGACAGAGGCCTAGATTGACATCTTCGAGTTTAGACTTGAGATTTGCCACGATTCCTCCAGAAGGTGCTTCCCACCTGGGTCCATGTTGCCAGGCTGCCTGAGATCGTCTGCTTTGAGCCATATACCCAGAGAAGAGTTACTTGTTCATGAGCAGAAACGCTGCCTTCTGAAGATCAAAGTTCAGAAGCAAAGAGAGAGTCCCTGGCTGTTCAAGATGCCACCACCAAAAAGGCTTTTCTGTCGAGAAAATTTTTGAGAACATCGGCTCGGTGCCCAGACACAGTGCCGGGTACTGGGGATATAGCAGGACAGACCTCAGCCTGTCTCTGTGTATGAAATCTGTGCAGGGATAATAGGGAGACAGACAACAATGAGAAAACAAAGCAGTTACAAGTTGTAATAAGCGCTTTGAAGGAAAGAAAGGGTCTGACACCAAAAACAACAGACCATGGGTGTGTCTCAAGAGGGTGGTCGAGAAGCCCTCCCTGAGGCCAAGGGACAAGAAGGGATCCTCCCAGAGAACAGAGGCAAGTGCACCAGAAGCTGCAAGAATGACACAAAGTGTGCAAAGGTCCTGCAGTGGGAGGAGCTTGGCAGGGCTCCTGGGAGCAGGGTGAGGAAGAGGAGGGTGATTGACCGGACCGGAGGTTGGAAAGGTAGGCCCTGCGCCTTGTAAGAAGCTTGGTCTTATTTTGCATTTGATAGAAAGCCATCTGAAGGATCTTAACCAGGAGTTATGTGTGTTCCACTTTCCCACATTGTGTTGCCATGAAAAAAAGGAAGCGTGAGAAAGAGGCTGGTTGGGAGGCTCTCGTAGACCCCAGAGAGCACTGACACTGGCCTGGACCAGGGTAGTGACATTGGAGGCAGGAAGGAGTAGAAGTATTCAGGATACATTAACTCAGGCAGAATTAGCAGATTTTGCTTTTTAAGTCTAGGGAACGAGAGGAAACAAGGGTGCCCTCATGGGTTTCTGGCTTGGGTGCCTGGATGCGTGCTTTCATTCTTCCGAGACTCACGGCATAATGTTCCTCTTAGGAAAGGTTAAGGCCTGGCTATAGAGGGGCCATTTTGCAAGTCTCCCTGCCCATCTGCAAAGTGACAAGAAATCCCAAATCTCGGGCCAAAGCAGGTTCAATTCAGACCTTAAAGCAGTACAATCCATTTTAAGTAGTACAATTACGAACTCCCGGCAGCTCCTGTAGACAGACCAGTCTCCTCTGACTCCTGGTTGAGTCAGAGCTGCAGCTGACCTAACTAAGGACCCGATGTCCTGGCCCCTTGGCCCCTGGCCCCTGAGCTCATTTCTGATTAGTATGAAGGGGAACGTTCTTCAGCACCATCCCAGACTCATCATTGCCAAGCTAATATGAAGCCTGGTTCTTGTCAGCATAGAGAGACAGGAGACAGACCTTGCTCTTTACGTACAAACTCCACAGGAGGCAAACCACTCTGCATATGTCCCAGCCCCCCCCCCCCCCCCACCGGCCCCAGAAGTAAACGTTAAGCGGAATGACGGTGAGTCTCCGTGAGGAGAACCAGGAGGTCGATGTGTCACCAGTGATGTGACGGGCGCTGTGAAGGTCACCAGGACCTGACTGGGTTTGAAGGGTCAGAAAATGCTTCCCTGAGAGGCTGACATCTAACCCTTGACCTGAAGGATAAGCAGCCAAGCTAAGAGCACTCCGGGCAGAAGGAACTCCATGTCTAGAATGAGCTAGAACACAAAGCAGGTGTGGCTGGAGCACAGTGAAGGACAAAAAGACCAGGGCCGAGCCATGCGGGGGTCAAAAGCCATGTGTAAGGAAGATGGAAGCCTTTCCAGACTCTATTCCAAGAGAACGGGAAGCCATCTGAAGGATTTTAAGCAGGTGAACGACGCGCTCTGATTTTGCATTTGATGAAAACATTTGACAGCACTGGCAAAGCGCAGAGGAGAGATTTTGTAGCCTGGACTGGAGTGGTGACAGAGGGGGTGAAGAAGGGAATGGATTTAGGAGGTCGATTTCATGGGAAGGATAAACTTGGTTTGAGCTCCTGGTGGCTGATGGGCCATTTACTAAGATGGGAAAGCTTAGGAGAGAGGGTAGAGGGGGAGTCCTACATTTAGCTTGGGTTTGCAGTGAGGGAGCTATACCTAGAGAGTTGATGACTCACCCAGGGCCACTCAAGTTGTAGCAGAACTGGATGTAGAACCCCATCACTGAAAACACTTCTGGTTAGAACTAGAATTTGAACCCACATAGCTCAACTCCAAGGCCTCTACCTTTAACCACTGTCCACACCATCTCCTAGTGAACAGCCAAATTAGGGATCTAACATGATGCTATTCAAGGGGGTACACCAAGGGCTGAGTTGCCTTCAGGCATCACGGTCTATGTGCAGTGGTGCCCTCTGAAGTCAGGATTTGTCATCAGAAGCCACCTAGTATCTGCTCCAGCCCCACTGTTTTGTTTCCAGAGGCAATGGCCAGGCAGGCAAGCTGAAGGGGTTTAGGTGGTCCTGAAGGATCTAGTTCCTCCACAGTCCCAGTCTCCTGCTACGTGCCCTGCTCTTGCTAGTCGTAACTTTATCCTTGTGCAGAGAGAACTCAGTTTTCACAATTGGCAAGGCATATTCTCAGACTTTCAAGCATCACAGGCAGTTGGTGAGCATTCAGGGCCTCTCTTAATGAGACTTGACTTTATTTCCCTCTGATGTGCCTGCTTAGATGGTAGCTTGTCTGTTTCTTGTAGGTCCTTCCTAAAGGCCACAACAAATAGCCAATACATTCCACCAATCTCACTTCTTTTTTTTGTTTGTTTATTATTGAGAGACACAGCATGAGCATGGGAGGGGCAGACAGTGGAGGAGACACAGAATCCAAAGCAGGCTCCAGGCTCTGAGCTGTCAGCACAGAGCCCGACACGGGGCTCAAACTCACAAACCGTGAGATCATGACCTGAGCTGAAGTCGGACGCTCAACTGACTGAGCCACCCAAGGTGCTCCCCAATCTCACTTTTCTACTATGATCCCTAAAACTACACCTTCAGTGGGCAAATGGTTGAGGGTCCCAAAAAACAACAGGTATTTCAACCAACCACTTTACTAACAATTCCCCAGCTAGGAAAGGAGGACTCCTGACCTGCCCCATACCCCATAGCCTACATGGACTGTGCCAATTCCACATATAAGGGCCTGTGACTTCCAGCGTCCCATATTCCAGATACTTATGGTTGCTAGTGACACAATCCAATTCAGTAGCAAAAAAGCAAATGATTGGTTTTTATAACTGGATTTCAATAAGGTCAGGTGTGCTTGGGTCTAGGGTTAAAGGCTGTCATAGAGGCTATGTCTCTTCATAGTTCTTATATGGTTGCCTCAGCTTGGCTTTATTCTAAGATGGGTTTTTGCCACTTGACAGCCGCAGGATCCTTAAATGGTCCTTATGACTTACAATCCCAAAGAAAGACCCTCTCCCGTCATTCACGACAAATCTCTGGAGCTCTCTTGACTGGCCCCACTCAGGTCATATGAACCAGCCTCTTCATTCAGTCACCATCAACAATGGCATGGGAGATGTGGCACCATGACTGACCAGGTCTGCCTCATTACACAGAAGTCTAGTGGAGTCTCAGAGCTTTGCAGCAGTGGTCCCCCATGCCTGGAATGCTTTTCCCCAGAATCTGTGTGGCTGTCTCCTTTTTATTGTTAAGATCTTGGCTGACACGTCACTTCCTCAGAAACCCTGCCCTGACACCCAATTTAAAGTCATTCCCCAGTTACTCTGTATTAGTCAGGATTCAAGTTCAGTGGTCATAACAAAAGCCAAGGTAATGATAGCTAAGAAGAAAATATTTCTCTCTGAGCAGTCCAGACCATGTCAGCTACATGGTGTGGTGGGTCCAGGCGCCCTCCTTGTTCCGTCCTCCTAAACGCATCTCGGCTGGCTTCCATCTCATGGTCAAAGATGGCGAGTTCAGTTCCCACCATTAGCTCCTCTCCAGTCAGCAGAAAGAGGAGAAAGATGAATGGAGGGCAAGATGCTTCTTTATAAGGGCACACCCCAAAAGTTGCACATATCACTTCTGTCCGTATGCTCTTGTCTGAACTTAGTCACGGTCGCAGCTAGTTGTGTAAGGTAGGCTGGAAAACAGAGTCTAGTGGGGCAGCCAGGTGGCTCAGCTGAAACTTGGATTAAGTTACTAAGGAAAAAGGAGAGAATGGATATAGGGGCAAATGGCCATCCCCATCATATGAAGTGTCTTGTAATCACTCAAACAGTGGTCAGGACAGCAAAGAGGTCTTTAGAGACCATCTAGTTACACACTCTAATTGTATAGATGGGAGACAAACCCAGAAAGGGAAATTGTTCAAATCCACACAAGCCATTGGCAGACCAGGGCTGGGCTTCAGGTCTCCAGACTCCAAGTCCAGTGCTCAAAACTGGAGAAGGGATTGGTTTCAGGGGAATTTTAGCTTTTTAGGTGTTCTCCTAGCTTCAGATGCATTTTTATATTCATGTGTTTTATCTAAGAAAGTTATATTTGTGTATTACTTGTGTAAATAAAAATAAATGAAAACATGGCCAATGCATATATGAAAAGGTGTTATCTCCATTAGTCAACATAGAAATTCAAATTAAAACCACAATGATGGGGCGCCTGGGTGGCTCAGTCGGTTAAGCATCCGACTTCAGCTCAGGTCATGATCTCACGGTCTGTGGGTTCGAGTCCCACATCAGGCTCTGTGCTGACAGCTCAGAGCCTGGAGCCTGCTTCCGATTCTGTGTCTCCCTCTCTCTCTCTGCCCCTCCCGCACTTATGCTCTGTCTCTGTCTCTCTCTCTCTCTCTCTCTGTCAAAAATAAATAAACATTAAAAAAAAATTTTTTTTTTTTTAAATTTTTTTTCAACGTTTATTATTTTTGGGACAGAGAGAGACAGAGCATGAACGGGGGATGGGCAGAGAGAGAGGGAGACACAGAATCGGAAACAGGCTCCAGGCTCTGAGCCATCAGCCCAGAGCCTGACGCGGGGCTCGAACTCCCGGACCGCGAGATCGTGACCTGGCTGAAGTCGGACGCTTAACCGACTGCGCCACCCAGGCGCCCCCCAAATTTTTTTTTTAAACACAATGAGATACCACCATACTTCCATCAAAGTGCCTAGTTTTAAAAAGAGATAAGCCAATGGTTGAGAATGTGCAGCTATTGGAACTCTGAGACATTACTGGTACAACCACTTGAGAAAACTGGCCCTATCCACTAAAGCTGAACACATAGATAGATCCTGACTCCATGATTCCACATCTAGGTATTTACCTAACAGAAATATGTGCATATGTTCACCCAAAGACCTACCTATTCAAGAATGTTCATATCAACATTTTCTAATGTTTGTAATAACCCAAAACTGGAGATAACCCAAGTGCCCATCAACAGTACATTGTGGTGGGGTGCCTGGCTGGCTCAGTTGGTACAGCACGTGACCCTTTGATTTCAGGGTCGTGAGTTCAAGCCCCAAGTACTTTTTCTTTTAAGATTTTTTTTTTTAATTTTTTTTTTTCAACGTTTATTTATTTTTGGGACAGAGAGAGCATGAACGGGGGAGGGGCAGAGAGAGAGGGAGACACAGAATCGGAAACTGGCTCCAGGCTCTGAGCCATCAGCCCAGAGCCCGACGTGGGGCTTGAACTCCCGGACCGCGAGATCATGACCTGGCTGAAGCCGGACGCTCAACCGACTGCGCCACCCAGGCGCCCCAAGTACTTTTTAAAAAGTTCACTTAAAAAAAAAAACTGAGACTAAACTGAGGGTTGATGGGGGGTGGGAGGGAGGGGAAAGTGGGTGATGGGCATTGAGGAGGGCACCTGTTGGGACGAGCACTGGGTGTTGTATGGAAACCAATTTGACAATAAATTTCGTATTAAAAAAGAAAAGAAAAGAAAAAAAACAACAGGCGCCTGGCTGGCTCAGTTGGTAGAACACACAACTCTTGATCTCCATTGTGAGTCTGAGCCCCACATTGGGTGTAGAGACTACTTAAAAATAAAATCTTGAAAAATAATAACATTTTTAAAAAAACAAAATGTGGCATATTCATATCATGCAATATTACAGGTAGGAGAATGAATGACCTGCAAGAACACAGCAACATGGATAAATCTTACAAACAAAACTTGAGCAAAAGAGGCAAGACAAAAGAGTGTATGCTGTATTATCCCATTTATATTACAGGTCAAAAGCCAGTTGAACCAGGCGGGGGTAAGCAAGCGGAAGTGGACGAGGTCTCTAGAGTTCTGGAAATGTTTTTTCTTGGTCTGAGTACTGGTTGCATGGGAGTGTTTACTTTGTAAAAATTCAAGGACATGGACATTTGTTTGCACTTTCCTCTATGATATATTTTAATATAAGTTATATAAGTACATGAAAATGTTTAGGTAAAGGGAGAGCTGTCTGGCCGCCCCAGGCTGGGTTTACTTATGTATGAGAACATGAGATTCTCAAGGGCAAAAGCCTCATATAAAAAACTTGGCTTCCTCCACGAGCAGTGGATCTATGGCAGTGTTTGGTCTAATCACACCCCAAGTGTCTCCAGGGGCAATCGTGAGGCCACAGCCCACACAGGATAGGTCAAGGGATGAAACCCTCCAAGGCGGATTTCTGCCATCTGACTTAGGAAACTATAACCACTAAGCTCTACACCCAATGTGGGGCTTGAACTCATGACCCTGAGATCAAGAGTTGCCCACTCTACCGATCGAGCCAGCTGGGTGCCCCAAGCGTACCCATTTTTGAACTGGAAAACCAGAAAGAAGCTTGTTTCTGGGGAGCCTGGGTGGCACAGGGTTAAGTGTGTTTCTTTGGCTCAGGTCATGATCTCGCGGTTCACAGGTTTGAGCCCCACGTCAGGATCTGTGCTGGCAGCTCAGAGCCTGGAGCTTGCTTTGGATTCTGTGTCTCCCTCCCTCTTTGGACCTCCCCCGCTCATGCTCTCTCTCTCTCTCTCTCTCTCTCTCTCTCTTTCTCTCAAAAATGAATACACATTTAAAAAAAATTTTTAAAGCTTGTTTCTTGTTTCAGAACAGCAGGGACCTGCCCTTGGCTTTTCTGTGACACTCAAGTCTCCTTTATCTCTGTTGAAATGTTACTCAGAGAAAGAAAAAGGCAGAATGTAAAGGACAAACGGTAAAATGAGGGCCACGTTCACATGGATTACAAGGGACACACCTGCCTCGTGCAACAAGTGCCCCGGGTTGAAATAGTTACATGACCCAACAAAATCCTGAACCTCTCAGGAGACTGAAAATAATCATCTTCTAGGGGGTGGACAGACAGACAAAACAGGTGAAGCAGAGTGGGAGAGACAGGCTTCCAGTTATGGAATGAATAAGTTATGGAAATAAAAAGTACAGCATAGGGAATACAGTCAGTGATGTTATAATAGTGTTGTATGGTGACAGGTGGTAGTTACACTTGTGAGCACAGCTTATGCTGTGTATAAAGAAGTTGAATCACTATGCTGTGCACCTGAAACTATGTAACATTGTGTGTCAACTATACTCAGGTTTTTTTTTTAATTTTGTTGTATTGTTATATTTTAAGGAATCTCTAAAGTAAGCCCCAACGTGGGGCTTGAATTCACAACCATGAGATCAAGAGTTGCATGCCCTACCTACTCAGTCAGCCCGAGGCCCCTAAAAAATTGAAAGAAAAAAAAAATCATCTTCTCAAAGAGCTTTTTTCATGTGATCTCATTTAATCCTGACGTATGGAAAAACTGAGGTTCCGTGGACAAAGTTAATTACCTTGGAAATTAACTTAGAAGCTGGCCTGGACTTCAGTTGGAAGTTATTTTGTCCAATCTCCCAATTTTGCATATTGGGGACTGGGGCCCAGAGAGGAAAAGAATTCAGTGAAGGGCTCACCAAGAATCAGGTGGCAGAGTTGGGACCAGAACCTAAGGAAATGCGCTTTAGGTGACCCTGGAACCTGAACTCCCTTCTGTGAAATGCAGATGGGCCTCTGGCCTCCTACTCACCCTTTCTACTTTGTAGGAATCACGCTTGTAACACATAATGAGCTTGGAAGTCAAGCTCCCCCTTGCTGTCTGTGACAGCACTAGGGTCTGTGACTCTGCACTTTGTATTTCCTCCCAGGCCTGAGCCCAGTGAGGGTCAGGTGGTTCTGAATGAAGCGAACAGACCAGCCTTAGAATATAGGAGGAAGTTTTGTTTTAAAAAGAGGGGGTGGGGTGCGGAGAAGAAGGAAGAAAAAATATATGCAGGTTTGTGTTGCTCCTAGAAAAATGATAGCATAATAACCAAAACTGCTACTGCAGCAACCCCTGGGGAATAAGGGGGTGGGGGGTGGGGTGGCAGAGGCCCTCCTTTTCTCCCTGCCCCCATGAGCCACTGCCCTAGCTCAGTAAACAGGCTGGGGCCCCAGCACCTTTGCTCTCCCAGCTTTCTCACCTGCAGTACTCGTCCCTTAATCTTCACCAGGCAGCCATTCAGATCTTTGCCCCTCCCCTAACCATCTCACCCAGAGAGGCCCCCACACTGTTCTGACGCCATTCTCTTTTATTGCCTGTATAGCACTCATCACTATCTGAAATCTTATTTACTTGATCAGTCTGCCCCTCTCATGTTCCATGAAGGCAGGAATCCCGTCTTTTCTCCCCTACCGCATCCTCAGTGAAGGACAGAGTCAGAGCAGAGAAATGCTCAATGAGTCGTTAGTGAGCGAGATTGGGCTTTTTAGTTTAAACAGTTTATACTTTTAAACATTTTTGAGGATGATTATTTTATATCAAATGAAAAAAAAAAAAAGCAGCTAGATTACTGCAGAGGACCCTAACCTCAGCAAACTGCCTTGGGTTAGACAAGTTTCCACGTGAAAGCAATTCCTTCCTAGTACCGACTGGAGACTCAAACCAGAGAGGGACAGCGCCCTGTCCAAGTCCACACAGCACTCAGCAATCCAGAAGGGGACCCAAATCTCCCTCTTCCCAAGTCATCCTGGGAACCTCCCGGGGGCGTCCGGGTCCGAGAAAGGCGGAGGGGTGTGGGGAGGAGGAGAAGGGAGAAATCGCACAAAGGGGGATAAGGGACAGACGACGAAGGCGGGGCAGGGAAAGAGGAAGGAGAGAGTGCAAGGTGACCGGGAGAGGCGGGGTGGGGCGGGGCGGACCGGGAATGAGAGGGTGTGGGGTCTCACGCAAGGGTAGAGAGGGAGACGGAAAGGAGAAGGAAGGCAGAGAAGTGCAGTGTGGGCGGGTGACCGAGGGCGCCGCACTGAGGCAGGTGAAGGTGCGGCGGGAGGCGGAGAGGACGGGAGCCGGGAGAGGCTGTAAGGAAGCAGCCGGAGGAGGAGCGGTGAAGGCCCAGGGCCGGGGGCGGGGCGAGGAGGGGGCGGGCCTCTGGCTCCGCCAAGCGGTCGGGCGCCTGCGCGCCTCTTCCGAGCCGCCGGGCTGCTGCGGCTTTCCCTGCACAGGCTTCACTGCGGAGTAAGTGGGTCCTGAGCCCCGGGGCCGGGGGCCGGGGGCCGGGGGCCGGGGGCGGGCGCCGAGGCTTCGGGGCGCGCTGGAGCTGAGAAGGGGCCCCAGGAGCGCGGCCGCAGCCACGTCACGCCCCAGGTCACGCTGCAAACGGCAGCTGTAGAGATTTCGCTCTAACAGCGGGTTACCTGGACTTTGTCGCCATCGAGCCCTGGAGGTGAGAAGGAAGGCCGAGCAATTCAGGCTTGTAGGCCAGAGTCCTCAGCCCCGGCTTCCAGAAATGGGAAATGCTGTGGGTCGGGAGCCAGAGCTCGTTCTAGTCTTCGCTGTGCCACTGACTTCCTGCGTGGCTTTGGGCGAGTTCCCGCCCCTCGCCGGGCCTCCATCTACCCACCAGTAAAGTGAGAGAGGGTCTTTGGATGGGTCTCCATAATTTCCAGATTCATTTAAATTCGTTTCCTTGACAGACTTCCCCTAAGGCTTGTCCCCAGATTCACCAGCCACTTCCCTTCCTCAGCGGCAACTTTTGGCTGTGCTCTGAACTCTGGCCCCTCAGTTTGCGACTAGACAACCTCGGACTGTCTGGAATCCAGTGTCTGGGGCAAGAAGCTCCACCCAGCCTCTGGGCCACAGGCTGAGGAATTCGTTTCTTGTGCATGGAGTCCGTGATCCTTTCGTTGGCTCTGCACCCAGGCAGGCCGACCTTGTTACCTCCAGTGAAGATGAAGCTGGGGCTCCGGCATAGAGTCAGGACTGGGCTTCTCGGTTTGCCTTTTGTGCAGATTCACCAAAACCAGATTGTTTTAAAATCCACATTTGTCTAAGCATGATGCAGTGGAAGGGTGCACTGGCCAGAGTCTGGAAGTTTAGGTTCTGGTGTTGGCTGTGTCACAGACTCACCTTAAGCAAGTATCTGCCCCTCTCTGGCTCATTCTTCCCAAAACAAGGGGTTGGTCACATGGTCTGCGTCTGTGTCTTTGGCATTGTTAACAATAGTAATAGCAATCATAACTGTTTCCTTACCTGGACCTACAAGGCCCTGCCTCAGCAACCCCCATCTACCCAAAGCAGCCGACTTGCTGTTGACCTACCTCGGGGCCTTTGCACTTGCAGTTTCCAGTGCCGGGAACACTTAACTACCTCTTTTTCCTGCATAGTCATTCTTCAGATCTCCACTGAAAGTTGACTTTCTTACGAAGCTCAACAAACTAGATGGGATCCCTGGGTTTACATCCTTGTGGCACATGCTGACTTCGTTATGCTTAAGTGTTTGCATAGTTCTTTGTCTAAATGCCATAAGGGCTGGAAATCTATCCTGTTCCCTAGTATCTAGTGCACAGTAGGTGCCCAGAAATTTGTCGTGGAATGAGCGGACGATCTCATTTAATGCAACAGTCTGGTGAGGCTGGGACATGGTGCTCCTCTTCCATTAGGAGACAGATTCAGAGAGTGACACTCCTAGGGCCACACAGTCAGTTGGCAGCATCAGAATTTGAACCCAATCTGTCTCTGACTCCAAGGCCTGAACTTCCACATCACTGCCGTCTCATTCCAGGATCTTCTGCTGTGAGGAAGTGCCAGCAACTTTGACACACAAGGCCTGGAAAGAGAAGACCTTTAGGTTGTGGAGGGGGTCTTGTCCGGCTCAGGTTCCCTTTAACCCCTGGCAGACCTGGGGTGGACGTGCCCCCCACCTCCTGCAGACGCATGGCGCATCGGCTACAGATACGACTGCTGACATGGGACGTGAAGGATACACTGCTCAGGCTCCGCCACCCCGTGGGAGAGGAATATGCCTCCAAGGCCCGGGCCCACGGGCTGGAGGTGGAGGCCGCCTCCCTGGGACAAGCCTTCAGGCAGGCGTACAGGGCTCAGAGCCTCAGCTTCCCCAACTATGGCCTGAGCCAAGGCCTCACCTCCCGCCGGTGGTGGGTGGATGTGGTCTTACAGACCTTCTACCTAGCAGGTGTTCGAGATGCCCAGGCTGTGACCCCCATCGCTGACCAGCTGTACGAGGACTTCAGCAAGCCCTTCACCTGGCAGGTGTTGGAGGGGGCTGAGGCCACCCTGAGGGAGTGCCGAAAACGAGGTCTGAGGCTGGCAGTGGTCTCCAACTTTGACCGGCGTCTAGAGGACATCCTGATGGGTCTTGGCCTGAGGGAATACTTTGACTTTGTGCTGACCTCTGAGGCTTCCGGCTGGCCCAAGCCCGACCCCCGAATTTTCCGTGAGGCTTTGCGGCTTGCTCAGGTGGAACCGGCAGTGGCAGCCCATATTGGGGACAGTTATCCCTGTGATTATAAGGGGGCGCGGGCTGTAGGTATGCACAGCTTCCTGGTGGTCGGCCCAGAGCCTTTGGATGCTGCCATCAAAGACTCTGTATCTCAAGAATGCCTCCTCCCCTCACTGTCCCATCTCCTGCCTGCCCTTGACCACCTGGAAGTCTCATCCCCGTAACTTTGAATCTGATGAGGGAAGTGGCTGGGCCCAGCAAACGCTGCAGAGCCCCTTCTTTCCTGAGATCTGGCCTTTGCCCCTCTCCCTACAGCGTCCAAAGGCACTGTGACTATAAAGCAGTGAAAACAGGGCTTTTAGCCCTGCTCCAACCTGCTTCTGGTTGCTGAAGTTGTTCACACCTGTGTCTCTTTCCCACCCCCTCACCTACAAGATTCACCGAGAGCCCAGCTAGCTTCAAAACCAGGCACTGTCGGGGCGCCTGGGTGGCTCGTTTGGTTAAGGACCAGCACTTGAATTTGGCTCAAGTCATGATCTCACGGTCGGTGAGTTAGAGCCCCACCTTGGGCTCTGCACTGTCACTGCGGAGCCTGCTTTGGATTCTCTCTGCCCCTCCTGTGCTCGTTCTCTCTCAAAATAAGTAAAATAAACTTTTAAAAAAATTACAAAAAAAAAAAAAAAAACCAGGCAGTGTCAAACTTTGTATTAGCAGCAGGGCCCTTTTGTTATGGGAGATCTTACTGGAACCCCAATATGCAAAACAGGAAAAGTGAGAAACTGCTAGAGCTGAAGCAGGTCCTAGAGCCCCTCAGTCGGGCCCTTGAAGCCTCAACTCCCTAGAAGTGGAAGTTCAGAGGAGCTTAGTTTGGAAATTGGGGTGCTAAGCTCTGCTGTAGGGACATGCCCTCTAGGACATGCCTCTAGTGTTTGCAGGATTGTAGACAAGGAGCACCATAATTAGTCATGAGAAGAAACTTCATTTCCGCTTGCCACGTGTTAGTCCTCTATATGCATATAGAACCCTCAGTAAATAAAACACCCTCAAAGCTACCTGATGGGCAGAGATAGTGTGACCTCCACTTTACAAATGAGAAACCGATTTAGAAGGAGCCTGCCTGAGGTCACAGGTAGTATGTGAGAGAGCCAGGGTTCTGGTTTAGGCATGCCTGACTCCAAAGCCCTTGGCTTGACTGCCAAGTTGCAAGCAGAGAGCTGTGTTCCATGGGACATGGTGCAGTGGAGATCCTGGTAGAATAGGGAAGATTTTCTAGAGGTCAGTTTTGAAGGGCACTCCAGTCGTAGGTGTTCGCACTGGGGGTGGGGGGAGGACAGCACAGGGAACAGGGACTGGAGCTTGAGGTGACAGGAGTGTAGGAAACGGGGAGTCGTTGGAGACTGAAGGACGTAAGCTAGCTAGGTTTTAAAGATTCCATGTCTTAGGGGCGCATGGGTAGCTCAGGTCAGTTAAGTGTCTTTGGCTCAGGTCATGATCTCACAGTTTGTGAGTTAGAGCCCTGCATCAGGCTCTGTACTGACAGCTTGGAGCCTGGAGCCTGCTTGGGATTCTCTCTCTGCCCCTTACCCACTCACAATCTGTCTCTCTCAAAACTAAACATTAAAAAAAAATTTTTTTTAATTCCATGTCTCTAACTTCCTATCCCCTCTTCATGCTCCTCTCCCCTCACACCTCTTTGGGATTTACTAGACACATCTTCCTTGTACAGGGGGTACCTCCGGTGAAAAGCACATAGGCATATCTACACAGTGTTACGTTCTGGTACCAACAGCCAGGGAGGGCTCTAGAGTGGCCCTGAATTGGGGGTGGCATTTAGGTGGGCAGAGGAATAACATGCATTCCTGGCAGGAGGCCCGTGAACTATGGACTGAGTGAGGGCTGCCACGGGGAGTTAGATTGGCAGTTTGGAGAGCATGGCTTGGGGGCCTGCAGCTGCCAAGTAGAAAGGTTGGCTTTGCCTCAGGTTTCTGGGTAGACATTGTACTCGTGTGAGGGGAGGGAGACTCTTCTCAGACTTGGCCACACCTCTTTTGGGTCTGTCTTCCTTGGGCTTGGTGTCACAGCCAGGGGACATTACTTCCCACATGTCAGGCAGTGAGGACGTGGGTCATGAGCTGCAGTCTCAACTGCAAGGGCCTTAGAAGTCATCTCAACCAAACAAGCTGCCATTAGGTCTGTGGACTGGATTTGATCAACCCAATGTTTCAAGTAAATTATTGAACAAACTTAAGAGTGGAGAGGGCTCTGGCCCCCATCTTTGAGCCCAGGGGCCTGAAGTTGTAGGTAAGATTGCCTTTGAACCGTGTTCCCAGATAAAACCACTGTGAGGACCACTGGTCTAATATGACCTCAGAGAACAGGAAGGGACTTGCCCTCGGTGCCAGCCATGCAGGGCACGAAACCGTCTCAGGGCTCTTTTGGCTGTGTGTGCTAAGCTGGGAATGCGGACGCGGGTGAGGAAGACCTTGATTTCCTAGCAAGTGCACCTCTTAAGACGTGAGCTGGCACTTGGGAGATTTGCCCAATTACCAGCAAAGAACATGGAAGAAACTTCAATCTTGTAAAACCTTTAATAACATATGTGTTCGGTAAGGCTGGCCCTCTTACTCCCTCAGCTCTCTCTAGGACTTGAAGCCCTTACCCCAGGTCTCCACATTATGTTGGGCAGGGAGGGGGGTGTTAGGTGGGGGAAAAGTTCGTCCCTGTGACCACAGGTGGGCACAGCCGAGCTCAGCTGCCAAGTCTGAGGCAGAGCTGCCAATGGATGTGCTGCGGTCGAGTTACCTGTAGGTAGGATCCCTTCAGTCTTCTGAACCATCAGGCTGGACCTGGTGGGACACAGCGCCCCCTGTGGCCAAGAGCAGCCTAGCAGGAGTTTGGGATCCCTTTCAGGTTGTCCTCATGTGCTAGAAAAAGATGTTCTCTATGTGCCTTGTCAGGAAAAGGACTGAGAAGCACCAAACTGAGGGATGAAAGAGTTTCAGCCACAGGACATGCTCCAAGCTGGGGGCAGAGGGCTAGAAGGCTGTGCTTTCCCAGAAGAGTCTACCACATACACCCAGGCACCTTTCTATCCGTCCATACATTCGCCAAATATTTATTGCACAATCACTAGGCACCAGCCACCATCCCGGATGCCAGAGATAAAGTGGTGAATGAGACACCCTCGGAGGAGCTGATGTATGGTGGATTTGGGAGACTAAGGCCAGGGAGTAGCAAGCCTACTGTAGATACCTTGCACTTAACAGCTGTACCCAGATCTGAAATGGATCCCTACCCCTCCTAAAGCTGTCCCTTCAGGGCAACATTTGGGAAAAGGACACTGGGCAGGAACATGGCCTGGAGGTGTAGTAGGGAGGAGGCCTGGGCTCCCCGTGGCCAAAGGTCAGCGGATGATGGAAATGGTCTGGTCGGCCACGGCAAAGACCGGGAAGAGGGGCCCAGAAAAGGGCGCGTGGTGGGTGTGGAGCACCGTACCCGAGGCCGGCTCGTAGAACAGCAGTTCCTGTGCCTGCAAGTCCAATAGCACGCCCAGCTGGGCGGGGCAACGCAGCAGTGCCAGGGACTCGTGCTGCCCAGCGTGCGAGAAACGAAACTCCTGGTCATAGCGGGAGAAGACCCAGGAGAAGGCGTTGTGGCCCAGCCGGGAGTCATTGCCAGAGCCCTTTCGGGGCAGCTGGCCTAAGGCCACACCCACCTTATAGGCACAACTGTTCTGGACGTTCACCATCCAGGTGTGCAGCCCAGCCTGGAAGGAGGTGGCGGCCAGGGCATTGGGCCAGTGGTCAAAGCGCTCCGGGCCATCTGCACAGGACTTGGACTTCTTGGCATTGAAGGTCAGGGTCCTTCGATCGTCTGACAATTGCAGGAAGGGGCTGACGGTCCTCTCATCAATACGCACATCCTCTGTGCCTGCCAGAAACAATTCTCAGAGTTGCCCAAGGCCAACCTCAGCCCTAACCTGGTCCTGCCAGGCAGCAAAGGGCTCCCTCACCACCCAGTGGCAGTGTTACCTCAGGCAAGCCATTTACTCTCTCTGAGCCTCAGTTCCCTCATCTGTAAAATGGGGATAAATAGGACTTACCACAGGGTGGACATGAGGACTAAATGAGATGATACCTACAAAGTACCCAGTATTAATAGGTGCTCAATAAATTGTGGCCATGATAACAGTAGTTACTATTAGTCCAGGATCCTCATCTGTAAACTAGAAATAAGGCCCAGAGAGGAGAAGCAAGTTGCCCAAAGTCACACACCTAGTTGGGAGCAGGGCAAAATGAAGATTTTGTTCCTACATCTAGCATCCGGCATCGACTGCAGTGATTCCAGCTGGGCCTGTGGCCTCCAGATCAGACCTGTCCTGGGGGAATGACCCCTGGGAGCCAGGAAGCATCAGATACGCACTTTTCCAACAACTAACTAAATGGGACTGCTGGCAAATTGGGCACTCTCTGATACCAGCATCTACAGAAGACAAGCTATAGCTTGTACTAAAAATTTTAGGCTAACCCCTGGGGGAGGAGGGCTAAAACTGAGGAAAAATTCAATCCGTTAACCAAACCTCTCTGTGAATCGTGCAAACACGACAACTAGGAACACAGAAGCTTCCATCTAGCTTGGGGGATTCTGCTTTGAGAACTTCGGCACTAGGAGGGAATTCTTGCAGGGAAAGACCGTGTGGCATTCACATCTGAGGCCTTAGCATACGGCACAAGGCCAGGCCACGGTCTGCCTGAGTCAGCAGCGTTTAAGTGAACAAGTGAGGTGAATCCAGGCAGGGCCGTTCTCGCTCCAGATGCTTTCCAGTTGGCCATCAATGATCTCTTTTTAAAGAGAAACTAAGGTTCCAATTAAGAATACTGAGCTGTCCCACTAGGGCAGGACATAGATGTGATTTCTGGGAACAAGATATCACTTAGGCCCAACAGAGCAGTTTAGTCTGGAAACGGAAAGGACCTGGCCCAGCTGCCCCAAGCCCATCCAGAACCTTGGCTCCACCAACAAGGCTGCATCCAGTGTCACTCGGTGCTTAGCTACCGAGCCAGATGCTCTGGTCCCCAGCCTGACCCAGCAGCAACCCCCCAGCCAGTCAGCCAGCCAGCCAGGTGTTCAGCTGGTGCTGGGCCCTAACAGCTCCTAACCTGAGAGGGACCCGAGAACCGCGGTCACCCAGAGTTGGGTAAGTAGTGAGCTCCGAATGCACTTCTCATTAAAGTTTAACTTGTCCGATTCCTGGGGATCCAAAATGCCTTCTGCTTCCTCAGTCCTTGTGGAGGAAAACAAACAAAAAACTAGACAGAAATTCAGGAAGGTTCCAGAAATGGATCTAGATCAATATAGGGTGATGGGAAGGGGACAGAAGTAAATAAAATCCTCTTCCCATGAGGGTGACCCCAAGATTGGCAGCCAGCCCCACACAGGAGCCCCCAAAGGAGGTTTGAGCCAAACAGAAAAACGGGTTTTCCCCTTCTGCCCCCCCCCCACCCTGAACATTAATTCCAGCCAGGCAGATGATTTCCAGGGAAGTAAATATTTGGTGCCAGTGGTAGAACTTGGAGTCTGTCTGCTCTGCAGGGGAAGCAACCTGCTATGTCTCTAAGTTAGCAGCAGAGCAGGGATGCGACCTGAGCCTCTTACACCCCAGTCTTTCCACTCCCCCATCCTGTGCAGAGAAAATCTCACCTCCTTCCAAAACCTACTGCAGCAAAACCTGTTGGTTTGGTCAGAAGGTACAGCCGCTCCTCTGCTCTTAAAATGCAAACATCTTTGAGAGATCCCACAAGAAGGGACTATCAGTTATCACCCTAACCATAAATAGGTTCTGGTGCTTTGCTCCCAATAGCTACCTCTCCTTGGCTCAGAAGGGCACTGGGTTTGGCTGGAGGGAATATGGGAACAGAAGATGTCTAGGAGGGGAGAATTACCATTTATTAAGTATCCAGGTTTTCTCTGTAGAATCTCACGTAATCTTTGCTATAACCTGGGAGGTAGTTGTTATCCCATTTGACAGGAAAGAACAGAGATTCAGAGAACGCACTCCGCTTAAAAAGGGAAGCTGGGTTCAAGTGCTGCCTCCATGCAGAAATAGAACAAACCCAGTCTGGAGTCCAGGCACCCCTCAACATAATTTCCCCCTTGATCTAAAATGAAAGTGATTAAGGGGTGTAGGACAAAGTGAGGGTCCATCACGGAGCTTTGCAGACACCTGAACTGGGTGCTGAGAAAGAGCTCTGCCACCACCCCCAACCCTGAGATCAGGCAGCAGTTCTGAGGGCACGCACTCTTCCCCAAATCTCCTGGCCCTGCCCACAGTGAAGGAGCAGGGAGAGAGGGTGGGGCATGTCTCCTTAGGGATGCAAGCTCTTTGCGAGACTGTCACTGACTGTCCTGGCTTGGGAGGAGCAAGATGGACAGAGCCCTAGGAAAGCTGAGAGCAGGCTCTGGTAACAAAGGCCCTTTGTGGTCAGGACAAGAGAGGGTCTGTTGCCATCTTCTCAAAGCGCTGAAGTTGGGGCTGGAGAAGCCCCAGCCATCAGGCGGGGAGGAAAGAGGAGCGCCTGTGTTGGCAGCGCTGAGCTAACCCAAGGCAAAGCTGAGGCCAGTGGCAGACACTAGAGTCTAGACAACCAGCTGGTCCGGCACCCCATGGTTCAGAAGGGGAAACTGTGACCCCAAAGGAGTGGGAGTGCGGTGGGGCTGGGATCCGAATGCCTGTCTGTGCAGCCGGACCTGTTGCTGTGGCAGCCAGGGCCGAGCCCAGACGTGGATGTGGCACCAGCAGATAAATCAAAACTGAGGGATATTCTATAAAACTGTTCTAAGCTCTTTAAAAGTATTTTGTTGTTGTTGTTGTTGTTGTTTTAAAAGGCTAAGGAACAGGGGTGCCTGGCCAGCTTAGTCAGAGGAACATGCAACTCTTGATCTCAGGGTTGTGAGTTCGAGCCCCATGTTGGGTATAGAGATTACTTAAATAAATAAAACTTAAAAAAAAAAAAAAAAAAAAAAAAGGCTAAGGAACAATTCCAGATTAAAAGAGACCAGATTGGGTGGGGGGGGCGCCGGGGGGGCTCAGTCGGTTTAGCGTCTGACTTCGGCTCAGGTCATGATTTCATGGTTCGTGAGTTCGAGCCCAGGGTCGGGCTCTGTGCTGACAGCTCGGAGCCTGGAGCCTGCTTTGGATTCTGTGTCTCCCTCTCTCTCTGCCCCTCCCCCACTTGCACTCTGTCTCTCTCTCTCTCTCTCTCTCTCAAAAATAAATAAGACATTTAAAAAAAGAGAGAGAGAGACCACATGGTTCAGGAAACAAAAACCATACCAAACACTTAAGAACTTTTGTGGCACAAATGGCAACATTTAAATACGGACTGTATGTCAGATATAATAGTATTATGTCGACATTAAATTTTCTGAAGGTTCCTGTAGTTGTGTAAGAGATTGTCTTTGTTCTTGAGAGAGGATGCTAAAAAAGGTCTCACTTTCTACAACTTACTCTCAGATAGGTCAGAAAAAAAAGTGTTAAGTATTCACTCATTAAATAGATAGGAAGCGAATGACCAACAGACCAAGAAAGAGAGCAGATGTGGCAAAATGTTAAAAATAGAGCTTTCTAGGGATAGTTTGTTGTACTATTTTTGCAACTCTTCTCTATGTTTGAAATGTTTCAAAACAAAAAAATCAAAGATCAGTTTTTTTTTTTCAAAAACACAGAGCAACTTGAAATTAAAGACAGGACAGTTTTAGAGGAAGATTTTAGAAGAAGGTAAAGGAGAAAGGAAAGACTAGCAGACGCGTGGAATGATTCTAAGAGGGAAAAAGTAGGAACAAGCTAAGCCTTTAAAGGAGACAATAAAATTGGGGGCATCACTTCACAGACTTTCCAAAGAGTGACATACATCTATACATACTGACATGGAGAGATTCCAAAAGAACCTGGTAAGTTCAAGAACAGCAAGTATAAAACAAACCAAACTGGTAAAAAAAAAAATTTTTTTTTAGGGGTGCCTGGGTGGCTCAGTCGGTTAAGTGTCTGACACTTGATCTCGGCTCAGGTCATGATCTCACAGTTCATGAGTTCAAGCCCCATGTCGGGCTCTGTGCTGAGGGCACGGAGCCCGCTTGGGATTCTGTCTCTCCCTCTCTCTGCCTCTCCCCCCACTTCCTTTCACAAAATAAATAAACTTAAAAAAAAATTTTTTTTTGAGTGGTAACCACCCCTAGGATTCTATCTACATAGGAAAGTCCACAAGACACACACATCTGACTGTTAAAACTGATCACCTCCAGGGAACAGGATTGGGAAGGGGTGATGGAGACACTTACAATGTTTCAACTTTTTTAAGTAATCTCTATGACCAACATGAGGCTCAAACTCATGACCCTGAGATAAAGAGTCACATACTCTACCATCTCAACCAGCCAGGTGCCCTGAGACATTTGAAATTTTACATGTTTTTATATTGGTGGCATGTTTTCTCTTTCTCTCATGCACATGTATTACTGCTGAAATTTAAATATAAAAATAGGGGCACCTGGGTGGCTCAGTCAGTTAAGTGTCCAACTTCGGCTCAGGTCATGATCTTGTGGTTCGTGAGTTCAAGCTCTCTGCTAACAGCTCAAAGCCTGGAGCCTGCTTCGGATTTTGTCTCCCTCTCTCTCTGCCCCTCCCCACTCACACTCTGTCTCTCTTTCTCTCTCTCTAAATAATAAATAAACATTAAAAAAATTTGTAAATATAAAAATGTATAAGAATGGGGGCACCTAGGTGGCTCGGTCAGTTAAGCATCCAACTTTGGCTCAAGTGGTGATCTCACAGTTCATGAGTTTGAGCCCTGCATCGGGCTCTCTGCTGTCAGCAGTCTGCTTCAAACCCTCTGCACGCCCCCCTGCCCTCCCCTGCTTGCATGCTCTCTCTCTCTCAAAAATAAACATTTAAAATATACAAGCATGGTCTGTGCTCCTCAAGTACAGCTCTGCAATCTCTCACTGAAGACGTAAGAATTTTTTTTTTTCTTTTTAAAAAATCTGCTCTCTTTCTTGGTCTGTTGCTCATTCTCTTCCTATCTATTTAATGAGTGAATATATGACACTTATTTTTTTTTCTGACCTATTTGAGAATAAGTTGCAGAAAGTGAGACCTTTCATATCTAAATACTTCAGCATCTTTTTCTCAAGAAGAAAGACAGTCTCTTACACAACTACAGAAACCCTATTAAGTTCAGAAATTTAACGTTGACATACTACTATTATATCTGACATCCAGTGCATAGAAACGTGGCCACTTGTGCCACAGAAGTTCTTAAAAGTGTTTGGTGTGGGTTTTTGTTTGTTTCTTGATCCATCTGGTCTCTGGACCAGAGACCTGATCCATCTGGTCTCTGGAATTGTTCCTTAGCCTTTTTTTTTTTTTTAAGTTTTATTTAAGTAATCCCCACACCCCATGTGGGGCTCAAACTCACAACCCCGAGACTGAATCACATGCTCCTCCCACTGAGCCAGCTAGGCGCCCCAAGAATTTAATTTCTTTGCCTGGAAAATTACATCTTCTTGGCTACTTCCTCAGGCTCTTGGCTCTCAGCTTTTCAGGACCTAGGAAGAACTCAGTGAAATGCTTTTATAACTGCTTAATTAAAATGCAAATTTTGAGTGGTAATACAGACTTAAGTTTCAAAGATTCTTTTTTTTTAAAGTTTATTTATTTGAGAGAAAGAGAGAGAGGAAAGGAGGGAGAGAGGGGGAGGGGGAGAGAGAGAGAGAGAGAGAGAGAGAGAGAGAAGATGCAGGGAAGGAGCAGAAAGAGACAGAAAGAGAGAGAATCCTAAGTAGGCTCCACGCTGTCAGCGCAGAGCCCAACGAGGGGCTCAAACTCAAGAACCGTGAGATCATGACCTGAGCCGAAATCAGGAGTCAGATGCTTAACTGGCTGAGCCACCCAGATGCCCCTCAAAGATTCTTTTGTCAGAGAAGGGGAGAATGAGGCAGGGAAGACAGCGGTGGGCAGGTGTTGGGTATCGGTCCATGCCCCAACTCTGGGGCTTAGGCAAGTCCCTGCCCATCTTGGAACATCAGTATTTTCATCTGTAGATGGGGGATGTAAAACACTCCAACAGGGTAACTGGATTTTTTTTTTTTTAACGTAGGCTTCACACCCCACATGGAGCCCAACATAGGGCTTGAACTCACAACCCTGAGCACAAGACCTGAGCTGAGATCAGGAGTCGGATGATTAATCGACTGAGCCACACAGGCACCCCTGGGTATTTTTTTTCATAGGATAACATTTAAGAAAGCCCATGGCCAACCTCTGATTAATAAGTATTTATTTCACTACCCTTACACATGGATCTAAAGCAGTTCTCCAAGTTAGGGGCAGGAAGACTCCTATCCGTGGAGCATGACTCCAGGGAAGCCACTCAGCTGCACGCCTTGGGCTTTCTCCCAAGAGCAGCAGGGCCTGAATGCAACGGTTTCCGTGACTGCCCAAGCAAATTACGGGGCCATACTCACCTTTCAAAAATCTCCTGTTCCTTCTGCTGTGAGAAAAGAAAACAGAGTCAGGCTTGGAACCAGGACGTCAGCAGGTAGTCAAGACTTGAACGTACTCAACTGGCATATGGAGGACATGTGCCATGTGGACAGACCCTAGGACAAGAATGCTATTCCTGCTTGAAGACCCAAAACAAAGCTATCTGGGTTCTTCTCTGCGCACCTTCCCATCGTGCACTCAGAATGAATCACTGTCTGCTGTGCCCCATGGCATCCCCAGTTTCCCTAAGTAACACTTGAGGACACTCACATATTTACTAACGTTTCACCCCCACCAAGACTGTCAGCTCCTAGATGGCTGGCACTCTTACTGAATCCTCTAATGTGACTGTCCCAGTGTTCGGGACAGAATGTACTCTGTCCCTGAAAGCTGTGTGGCTAAATGAATGCATAATCTAGGGCATTCCACAAACTGCCCTACTTGAACCGCAGTGAAGAACAGCTCAGTTGTTCCACATCCTCATTTCTCTTTGTGGCATGTTTACTCCGATGTCAAACCAGCCCATTAAAACAGCACGTATCTGCATATCTATATAAAGTATTTTGCAAGGATATGTACCAAAATATTAACGATAGTAGTTTCTGGGTGGTCAGATTAAGGACGTCTTGTCAGTTCCCTCCCCCGACACATTTGTGAACCCTCGCTACCTCTCCACTTCCTTTAACGTAGCTGCTCCTCTTATCTCTCAGGCTCCGGCTTCTGAGTTACTCCATCCAGGAAGCCCACCCTGACCACTGCCACCCCCAAGCCTGGACTGTGAGGTCCTCTACTATGGGCCATAACCCTCCATTATCCTAGTTGTCAGTTTGTGTATTTCTTAAAGCTGTGGGGTACTAACAGCTGTATCCTATAACTCCACCCTGTGGCACAATGGCACGTAGCAGATACTCAGTAAATACTTGCTCACTATTGAAAGAATGGCTGTCAGGTACAAAAAAAAAAAAAAAAATCCATATAATTTTATTCCCTTGCTTCATCCCTGCTCCAAAGTATCCTTATCTACCCAGCTCCTACCTCATAAACATTCTCGATGTTTTAAACTTTGGGGGTATTTGATTCACTGGTTGTGTCCTCACCCCTGCCTGACTTACAATCAACTGGAGGTCATCCAGGTGGGTGAGCATGTCCACCAGGCTGGTCCGGATGGTGTCGAGCTTCTGCAGTGCCTCAGTCCAGTGTACTCGCTGTGTCAGGATACTCTGGTGGGCCCGCTCCTCTTCGCCGTGTACCCGTTCCAGCAACCGCTGCTCCTCACTCTCGCACAGACTCCTCACCAGACCCAGCCTCTGGATGACCAGTTCCCGTGCCGCACTGGCCGTGCTCTGATGAGGGATAAAACAAGGAATCGGGTCCTGGCAAAGCCCGGTCAAGATGAAGAGGACTTGGGCTCAGTCTTTAGGAATGCTGGGATTGATCTGCAATGTCCGTCACGGGCACGGTAATGGAAGAAACTGTGTTTAAGCCATCTCAGCCTTAAGAGTCCCCAAATCTGGTTTAGGGTAAAGAAATGTGAGATCCAGACATCCAGGTCATATGTCACAGAGGCAGGATCGCAGAATCGAAGAGCTGGGCATGGTCTAGAGATCAACTAGAACCCATTATCTCCCAGCTGACAATACCAAGGCAAGGGACCAAGGTCAGAGAACTGTAGAACTGCAGAGCAGAAGGCCTACAAAGTCATCCCCATCAACAGGATCCATACCAACAGAAGTCCAGTTGATATTCTGACTCTGTCTGAGTGAAAAAAGCTCATTACTCCCTAAATCTGTCCACTCCCATGGCTTCCTTGGTAGAATTCTTATCTGTCACACAGGAGGCACGAAATCAATTCTCCAGTGACGTTGACGTGACTCCTAGTAATTAGCACAGTGTCTGGCACACAGTAAGTACTCAAATATTTACTGAATGACTGAGGGGAAAGTTTTCCTGACTAAGTCAAACATATCTTGGTGGCACTCACAGGCCAAGTGCAGGAGATAATGGTCCTTGCTTTACAGAAGAAACAGAGACCCACAGTTTGCCCAAGAGGAAGAGAATGAATGGCCTAAGTGAATCCAGGAGTTTGGACTCCAATTTCAGTGTTCCCTGAGACCACATAACACAAGTACTTAGGAAATCAGGCTTTAGACACCGTGCCTAGATTTAAATCTTAGCCCATCCACTTACCACCTGTGGAACAGTTGAGCATGTTAGTTACCTGTCTTCCCTGTGTCTCAGCTTTCTAATCTGTTAAACGAGTAGAATAATAGTACCTACCTCATAAGGTTATTGTGAGGATTAAATGAGTTACTACATACAAAGTTAACAGAACAAAGCCTGGCACATACGTGATAACATGAGCTGTTCTCATGTTATGCTCTCATGATAGAGAGCTGTTCTCTCTATCCCACCTTGCTGCCTTGCCCACAGCGGTGGGTGTCTGTACTCAGTGTTTGTTCTATGTATGCGATCAGGTTCAAGAACAGACCCTCGCCCGAGATGCATCAGATATTCTCCGACTAGAAGACTGTAATCAATTTCAATACATTTCTTCACTCTTTCCCAGAAAAGGATAGCAGAGAAAAAAAACTTCCCTTTCCAAAGATATGCCAGAATAAACCAAACACCGCCCTAAAACCAAACACAGAAATGCTGGGAAAATAGTCCAAAGCATCCTTTTAAAAGTGAAGGTGCTCTGGCAGCTAAGTAAAGGAAATCCTCTGGGGTCCAAAAGTAGAAAGGAAACTGAAAAGCAGAGTAATTGAGAGCAGAGACTCAACTGCCCTGAATGCAGCTTGTGATTTATTTTAAAATTTTACACTCCTTTCAACTTAACATGTCCCAATAAAGACATCTCTAATCAGAAATGGAATATTTCTTATGAATGGGAGAATTTATTAAAAGATGTACTTTAACTAAAATATTGGACAACATGTAAGACCAGAGGGGTTACTAGGTTAAAGCATTCTTATGGTACTTGTATTACTCAGGTTGAGTCATTTGAAACATTATGTATTTGTGTTAAAATCTTAATGGTACCAAAAATAGACCATAAGTAGAATGTATAACTTTTTTTATACGTTTATTTTTGAGAGAGAGAAAGAGAGAGAGAAAGAGAGAAAGAGAGAGAGAGAGAGAGAGAGAGAGAGAGAGAGAGGCAGACAGAACACACGGGGGAGGGGGAGAAAGAAAAGGGAGACAGAAGATCCAAAGCAGGCTCCAGTTGTCAACACAGATCCCGATGTGGGGCTCAAACTCACAAACAGTGAGCTCATGAGATCATGACCTGAGCAGACGCTCAACCAACTGATTCACCCAGGCACCCCAAGAATATAGGGACAAAGACAGAGGAGGGGTTGATTAACCCAAAAGACAAGAAAGGAAGAAAAAGCATAGAAAAAGCATAGAAACTCCTATATGTTTCTACTATACAGAAAACATAAAATGATAGCTATAAATCCAAGTGTATCAGCAACCACAATAGTGATAGACTGTTTAAACCCCCTAGGTAAAAGGCAGAGATTATCAGATTGAATTTTTTTTTTCAGATTGGATTTTTTAAAAAAGGAAACAAAACCCAGTTATAAGACACACCTAAGGGGCATCTGGGTGGCTCAGTCGGTTAAGCGTCTGACTTTGGCTCAGGTCATGATCTCGCGGTCAGTGAGTTAAAATCCCATGTCGGGCTCTGTGCTGACAGCTGAGTCTGGAGCCCATTTCGGATTCTGGGTCTCCCTCTCTCCCTGCCCCTCCCCCACTCACACTGTCTCTATCTCGAAAGTAAACAAACATTAAAAAAAATTTTCTTTAAATAAAAAAATAAGATACACCTAAAATGTAAGTACATAGAGAAGTTGAAATAAAAGGAAAGAAAACCAAAATATTGACAGAATTATTAGGAAAAATAGACAAGTCCACAGCATGATGTGAAACTATAAATGCCCCTGTCAGCAGTCAGTAAACCTAGAAGAAAAAAATATTGTTAAGTACAGAGAAACATTTACCTAAAGTCACCATGTTTTAGGGTATAAAGCAAGTCTCAACAAATTTCAAACAACTGATATGCAGACTATAATGCAGTTAAGTTAGAAATTAGTGGGAAAGGGGCACCTGGGTGGCTCAGTGGGTTAAGCATCTGACTTCAGCTCCGGTCCTGATCTCACAGTTCATGGGATGGAGCACGGCATCCAGCTCTGCGCGGACCGTGCGGAGCCTACTTGGGTTCTCTCTCTCCCCCTCTGTCTACCCCTCTCCTGCTCATGCTATCTAAGTAAATAAATAAACTGTAAAAAGAAAAAAAAAACCCAACAACTTATAACTGAATGAAAATTTGCATCAAATTTGTGAGAGGTACCTCTAGCAATACCTAGAAGGAAATATTTGGCCTAAATGCTGACCTTGAGAAAGAAGTCAGACTAAAATGTATAGACTGTGTTCAGCTAAGGGAGTTGTAAAACAATGGAATATATTTTTAAAAAATTAGAAAGAAAAAAATTTGAAAGATAAGAGGAAAGGGGCGCCTGGGTGACTCAGTCAGTTAAGCGTCCGACTTCGGCTCAGGTCATGATTTCACGGTTCCTGGGTCCAAGCCCCACGTCGGGCTCTGTGCTGACAGCTCGGAGCCTGGAGCCTGCTTCAATTCTGTATCTCCCTCTCTCTCTGTCCCTCCCCCACTTGTGCTCTGTCTGTCTCTATCAAAAGTAAATAAATGTAATAAAAAAATTAAAAAAAAAAAAGAAAGATAAGAGGAAATAATAATACTTATATTTAAAGATACAAAAGAGGGATGCCTCGCTGGCTCAGTCAGAAGAGCATGCAACTCTTGATCTCAGTGTTGTGAGTTCAAGCCCCACACTGGGTGTAGAGATTACTAGAAAAAATAAACAAACTTAAAAAAAAAAAGAAAGAAAGATACAAGAGAGGATCAAAATACTAAAAGCCGGTTCTTCTAAAAGACTAACAAAACAGACAAAACTGTGGCAACTTTAATCACAATTTAAGAACAACTTTATGCCATTAAATTTTAAAATAGACAAAATATATAATTTATCTAGAAAAAATTTACTAAAACCAAAGAAAAAGAAAGAATACTATAGTCATGGTTGGAAATGAGTCGGTAGTTAAAAATCTATCTACAGGGGCACCTGGGTGGCTCAGTTGGTTAAGTGTCAGACTTCAGCTCAGGTCATGATCTCACAGTTCGTGAGTTTGAGTCCCGCCTTAGGCTCTGTGCTGACAGCTCAGAGCCTGGAGCCTGCTTTGGATTCTGCGTCTCCCTCTCTCTCTGCCCCTCTCCTGCTCACACTCTGTCTCTCTCTCAAAAATAAATAAACAAAAAAACAACAACAAAAAAGAATTCGTTAAAAAAAAAAAAAAAAACCTACCTACAAAAATAACACCAAGCCCGGATAGTTTTACAGGGGGCATCACCAAATATTCAAAGCACAATGATTCCAATCTTCCTCCAGTGAAAATAGAGTTCTGTTTCCCAACTCATTGGATAGAGTTTATATAACCTTGACACCAAAATATGAAAAGGACTATAAGAAATGAAATTCATAAATTAATCTCATTCCTGAGTATAGATACAAAAATCCTTTTTAAAAACCCAAACTAAGATTAGCAATCCAAACTCAGAATTTTGTACAACAATGATACAGGGGATGGAGGGGAGGGGGTTTGGTGATAAAAGGGTAACACAGGGGATCCTTATGATGGAACCATTCTGTATCTTGGTTGTGGGAAAGGTCACATGAATCTATACATGTGATAAAACTGCATAGAACTAAATACACACAAACAAGAATTTAAATGAAAACTTTAAGGAGGTGCCTGGGTGACTCAGTCGGCTGAGTGTCCAACTCTTGATCTTGGCTCAGGTCATGATCTCAAGGTTCGTGGGATCGAGCCCTGGGTCAGGCTACCCATCTACCTGCACCTGTGTCCATATACTCTGCCTTCCATTTCTATGGATGAATGCCCATGCTCTTACCTCTGGGTAACTCTCCCCCATGGTAAATGGCTGCCCCATCCTCCCAGCTCTCAAGTAAAAAAATTTAAGGAAAAAAAAAAAAGTTAAGAGTTACCCTGCCTCCTCTCCCTTTCTTGCCTGCATTCACTCCATCAGCAAATCTCACTGTTTCCCCCTTCAGAATACACATAGAATCCAGACACTCCTCACCATCACTCATGTCCACACGACTCTTGACTTTCACCTGGATTCCTGTACCAGCTTCCTGCTCAGTCTCCCTGCTTTAACCTTTGCTGCCTATGGTCCCTTCTCAACACAGCAGCCAGAGTGCTCCTTTTTTTTTTTTTTTAAACATTTATTTATTTTTGAGACAGAGAGAGACAGAGCATGAACGGGGGAGGGTCAGAGAGAGGGAGACACAGAATCCGAAACAGGCTCCAGGCTTCGAGCTGTCAGCACAGAGCCTGACGCGGGGTCCGAACTCACAGACCGCGAGATCATGACCTGAGCCGAAGTTGGCCGCCCAACCGACTGAGCCACCCAGGCGCCCCCAGAGTGCTCCTTTTTAATCTTAAGTCACGTCATCCTACTGTGCTCAGAAATTTCTAGTGACTTCCCACCTTACCCAAACAAAAGGCAAAGCCCCTCTGGATGCTATCCACCTCCCCGCCGACTCCCTGCCTCTCTGACTTCACCTCCTATTGCCTTCTCCCCTGTTTACTCTGCTTCAACCTCTCAGGCCTCCTTGCTGCTCCTCCAATGTGCCAGATACGCTCCCACCTTAGGGCTTTTGCACTTGCCATTCCCTCTTTCTAGAACTCTTCCCCCAGATATATGGTCAATTCTGTAAACTTTGTATCAATACAATATCAATACTTAATTGGGTCATTCCTTATCACAGCATCTATAACTGCAACCCCCGTTCTCAACAAGGAACATCCTTCCTCCCATGTTATATTTCTCCGTAGCCCCTTTCAACTTTTGACATAGCATGTATTTATTGTTATTATCCTTCCCCCCGGACTACAATGTAAGTTTCACAGAAACAGGATTTTTCACATGTTTTTATTGTTCACTGTGGAATCTCTAGCACACAGAACAACAGCCCTTGGCATGTGGTGGGTACTCAATAGATTTGTTAAATAAATACATAGATGATGAAATGTGATGAGTATACCCCTTGAAGTCAGCATCTGCTACACTGTACTCAGGTCCTAGCCAGTGCAGTTAAGGCAAGAAATTAAGGGGCACCTGGATGGCTCAGTTGGTTGAGCATCTGACTCGGCTCACATCATGATCCCAGGGTCCTGGGATCGAGTCCCACATCGGGCTCCATGCTGAGTGTGGAGCCTGCTTAAGGTTCGTTCTCTCTCTCTCTCTCTTTCTGCCCCTCTCCCTGGCCTGCACTCCCTCCCTCTCCCTCTCTCTCTCTCTGACTAAAGTAAAAAAAAAAAAAATTTAATGTTAAAAAAAAAAAAACGAGAAAAAAAAGGATAGAGAAAAAGAGAGAAACCATCATGCTAAGAGTAGCAAAAATGGACACAGAATAGTTTTGCTCATACTAGTTCAACTGGGTTTCCTTCTACACAATCAAAAGAACCTTGACTAAGACAGTGTCAAGCCTGCTCCATGTACACGTTGGGGAGGGGAGGGGACGTGCAAAAGAATTCATAGCCCCTACTTGTGGGGGACATACTTGAGAGTGAAGATGCAGCAGTGGCAATGGGGCAACGGAATAAAGGATCCGCAGTGGGGGTAGCAGAAAGAGCACTGGCCTGGGAGTCCGAAGATCCAGACCCTGGAACTGACTCTGGCAGGAGGCTGTGGATCTTGGGCAAGTCACTTAACCTCTATGAGGCCCATTTCCCCATCTGTAAACAGGGATGTTACTGCCACCTACTGCGTAAGGCTGTCATCAAGAATACTCAATGTAAAAGTCCTGAAGTTATTTTGTAAATCAGGGGCTGACCACGAAATACTTAGATGGTGGAAGAATGCTACCCTTCCTGATCCTTTACCCCAAGAAAGTCATTTTCCAGCAGTATTTGCCCCAGTGTGGTACTGGGAATAGTCCTCTCTGCCCAGATGGCAAAAACCAAGGCTCAGAGAGATGGGAAACCGTCCTTCCTGGGCATCCAGTTTTGCTAGTAGCACAGTTTGAGTCTGTGAGGTTGGGAAGGGATCCTAGGCTAGTCCATGCCCCTAAGGCTGGAGTCTTAACCTAGGAGGGGTCCAGAGTAGAGGGGAAAGATAACTACCTACCACTGCTCCCTGGTTCTTTCCTGGCAGGACCTCAGCCACATACTTGGTGATGCTGGCACTCTGAAACTGCAGCCTCTCACACTGGTCCACAATCTTGTTCTGCAATACAAATGACACCCATGGCATCTTGATCCTCGTGGATCCATTCACTCTCTCCCAGTGATTTTCCCCTTTACCCCACCTCAGCTACTCACACCCACCATCATATCCCAGACCTCATTAGTACTAAAAACTATAGCACCTCCAAAATCTTCATTTCAAGAGTTCCACACCCTGGGACACCTGGGTGGCTCAGCTGGTTAAGGGTCTGACTCTCGATTTCGGATTTCACCTCAGGTCATGATCTCATGGTTCGTGAGTTCAAGCCCCACATAGGGCTCTGTGATGACAGTGTGGAGCCTGCTTGGGATTCTCTCTCTGCCCCTGCCCTGCTTACCTGCTATCTCTCTCTCTCAAAATAAATAAATAAACTTAAAAAAAAAAAAAAGGCCCACACCCTTTCCACCACTAACATCACTAACTCTAGATTCTCCAGTCCAACAATTCTTTCTTCAGCTTAGCGGGAGCCGCCAGTATATCAGTCTTACCACTTTCAGTGTTCATCACCCACTTTTTTGGTGATTCTCTCCTTATTCTGAAACCGTGGTTCAACATTACAGTCACTTTCCTGCATACACTCAATGCTCCTTTTTTTTCTTAATGTTGATTTATTTTGAGAGAGAGAGAGAGAGAGAGAGAGAGAGAGAAAGAGAGCAGGGGAGGGGCAGAGAGAGAGGGAGACACAGAATCTGAAGCAGGCTCCAGGCTCTGAGCTGTCAGCACGGAGCCCAACATGGGACTCGAAATCATAAACTGTGAGATCATGACCTGAGCCAAAGTCGGAGGCTTAACCGACTGAGCCACCCAGGCGCCCCTCACTCAATGCTCCTTCTAACCGAGCTCCCCGATTCTCCACAACTGAGTGGAAGAACATGGCTTCTCAAACGGCCTTTCCCTAAATTATCCCCGTTGGTGAAGCAACAAAACCTCATTACCCTAACCAAACCCCAGGAGTTACTCTCCAACCCTGCATGTATTCAATCCCTCAGCGAATCCTATCAGCCCCGGCTCTAAAGTGTCTGTCTGTCTGTCCCTCTCTCCCCTCTGGCCACTTCTGGTCACCTCCACTCTTGCTATTCTACCCAGATCATCATTATCTGTCACAAAAGCTGCTATCAGAGCCTCCTCACTGGGCTTGGCCCCCAGTTAGCCACTGCCACCTTGTGTAAGGAAACTAGGTCAGGTCATGTCCCTGTTCAAAACCCTCCAATGGCTTTCCAGCATCCTCACAGTGAGATCAAGCTTCTCACTTTAGCCAACAAGGCCCTGTCTGATGTGACTCTGCCTGTTGTTCCAGTGTCACCTCCCAGCACTCTCCACGCCGGCCTTCTTCCTGTTCCATAAACACACCAAAACTTGTCCTGACAACAGTGTCTTTGCACCTGTGGCTCCTCCTGCGTCCAGTAGTCACTGTACCCTATATACACCTATCTACAAGTCCCCTCCCCCACTCCATTCAGGGTCACCCCTTCTCAAGCCCTCTCCGGCCACCCCCACACACCATTCCCTTACTCTGCTTATATATCTCCCTTGCATTTATCACTCTCTGCCTGCATATTATGTGTTTGTTTACTTTTTTGTATTTTTCCCCCCACCACTGGAACAAGAGCACCATGACATTGACTTGTTCTCTATGGCCCACTACCTAGAAGAAAGTTCCTCCTACACATAAGAGGCCCTGAATAAATATTTGTTGAATGAATGAACATCCACTTCTTTGACCCCACCAAGTTCAGCGGTCCCCATCCCCCAAAGCTGGGAGCATCCCCCAGGAGAGCAGGGGAGAGTTGTTAGAAATGAGGAAGCTGAAGCCCATAGAAGTAACTTGTCCAAGAAGATACGGCCAGGCCCTGCTTTTCCACTCCATTTCTCCAGGAACTTGAACTCCTTCCTAGCCAACAGCTCCTCCACTACTTCCCCTTGGAGCTTTGCCCCAGTTCCATCTGTCAAAAGGCAACTCAGCGCCTCTTCTAGGCAGCCCTTGGAAGGCCTTCCCCCAGCCCCACAATCAGGAATTAGTCTTATACTTTGCTGGTCCAAATACTAAGTGAAAACAAACAAACGAACGAACAAACAAACGAAACACACACACACACACACACACACACACAAATACTGGACTGGCTGGGAGGAAGCTGTGATCACCGCACACCACAGGGCCAAAGAAATTGAGACTAGCTTCCAAAAAGCTGCAGGACAAGAATCCAGAAGGGAGGAGAGAAGTTGAGCAGGTGCCCAGTTCAGTGACCATCTTGCCCTGAGGCAAAATGTCTTTGCTGGCTAGAAGGACAGCAGAAAGAGTGTGCAAACGCCATAATATGCTCAAAACTGGAGAAAGGGCAAGAAACACCTCCCTCCAGGCAGAGGAGAAGAATGTGCTTAGGGCTTCAGGGGGGTTCAGAGAAGGCTGACTTCATTTCGAAACAAGCACCAGGCCTGCCACCCTTGCTCAGCCTTCATCCCCTTCTACCACTCAGATTCAGCTCTGATGGCAACTTTTTAAAAAGGGTTTTATTAAAATCTCACACCCATTAGCATCACTTCCTCTCTCAATGGAAGCAAAGAGGTAATTTTCTCTGGCCTAGTCAATGACTCCCTTGGTCCAGCTCCTGAATATGAGGAACCTTGGAGGAGTTACTGCCCTGTTCTGGGCCTCAGTTTCCTCATCTGTAAAATGTAGATAGGATACCACTTCAAAAGCTTGGTCTGGATGGAGTGAGATGATGGATATTTAAGTGCTTTGGTACTCATAAAGTTTGTATCCATTATGCAAGTTTATTATACCACATTACCCAAGTTGATTTTCATCACCACTTATTGAGGATGGATAGTGGTGACAGGTAGGACCAACCAGGAGCTTTCAGGGGTCACTGAATAAGTGAATCCCTCTAGGCCAGTTGGGTGTGTTTATTACACCCCAGTCTGAGTCCCCAGGGAGAGCCCTCAGGGCCTCACAGATGGGCAGAACCTGGGTGAGGGTGGGGAAATCAAGCCACTTAATGGGACGGCAAGGAAATCCCCAGGGGTGACAGCTAGGGCGGAAGGAGGGAGGAAAACCCAGGGTGACTTGGGCTCCTCAATCTCAGCAGATGGGTGGGGAAGCGGGGGTGGTGATGAAGGTGACCAGCCTGGGGGTAAACTGGAGTGGAGGTCGGGAGAAACTCTAGATTAAGAGGTCCAACAGGAACCTTTTAATTTTTTTTTTTTTTTTTTTTTTTTTAGCGTTTATTTATTTTTGAGAGAAAGAGACAGAGCGTGAGTAGGAGAGGGGCAGAGAGAAAGGGTGACACAGAATCTGAAGCAGGATCCAGGCTCTGAGCTGTCAGCACAGAGCCCGATGCAGGGCTCCAACTCACGAGCTGTGAGATCATGACCTCAGCTGAAGTCGAACGCCCAACCGACTGAGCCACCCAGGCGCCCCAACAGGAACCTTCTAAGATCCAACCCGCCCACCTCCGTTTACCCAGGTGAAAGCAGCTTGGAGTACAGTCAAGGCCAACCCCGAAAGGGACAAGAAATCACCTCACCAGGAAGCCTGAAGAGTGGACGAGGGGAGGGGCTTTGAGCCCAGGGGCTGCGGGGATAGGAGAGCCGGGTTTTATCTCAGGTCAGCTTCCACCAGGGCGGGGGATGGGTCACACGCTGTCCCGGGCAACTGGAGCAGTGGAACCGCATACTGCCCAACGCCAAGCCCGGCTCTCCCCCCCCCCCCCCCCAAAACAGCAACGGAGGAGGAGGGGGCAGCTGGATCTACCACTCTGTGGTAGGCTAAAGAGCATTTCACCCATTATTTTAGGTCTATCACACAACAACCCCCAAAACTGCGCCCTCAGACTACACGTGAGGACACTGAGGCTCAGAGACGAGATTCCAAGGGAGGTCGGGAGGCGGGATTCGAACTCACGTCTCCCGTGACTCCAGAAGCCACACCCTTACCGCCTCGTTCCACAGCAGTGACACGGCCGAGCCTGGACTCCTGGACCGGCAGCCGGGTCTCCGCCAAACCCCTCACGGCGCGCCATCCGGGCGCCCCTCCTCTCCGGCGCCCCCCGCCTTCCGGCGCCCCCGCCCGCTCACCCGCAGCTCTTCCGCGCGCTCCTCGGCCCGGCGGACGCGGTGCCCCCGGCAGCGGCCGCCCAGCCCGGTGCAGGCGGCGCACACGGGCCGTCGCTCGGAGCAGCAGAACCAGCTCAGAGCCTGGCCGTGCTCGGGGCACAGCGGCCCCGGCTCCGGCCCCGAGCTCTCCGCAGACATGGCCGAGCGCCCGGCGCCGCGCGCTCCACCTGTCGCAGGTGGCTGCTGGGCGGGGCATCCCTGACCCCGCCCCCGGCCCCCGACGGGTGTCCCCGAGCGCCGGCCGCCCAGCTTCCTGCCGGCCTACCCTGGCGGCGGGTGGACTGCCGCCAGGCGTCCGCGCCCCAGCCCCGACCCCCGCCCAGGGTCCAACCGCTTCGGCTGTCTTCATGATTTTTTTGCTGAATTAAATCGTGTTTGTATACGTATTAGTTTTGTAACAAACATAAAACACCAAACATTAATGTGACCGTAGGAAACTTAATTGAGCATTTAAGTGCCAGACTTTTGCTAAGCGCTTCATAAGCGTTTTATCATGTAATACAGCAGCCCTTTTTGAGAGGCAACTTGAGACAAGTAGCTAGAAGCTAGGTTCTGGTGGTAGGCTACCTGGGCTCAAATCCCATTTATCTGCTCCCAGACAGCGCCTCGATGGCCTCGGCTGTAACATGGGGATAGCGTCCGCACCTGCCTCACAGATTTGTGCTGACCATTTAATGATTAAATAAGATCTGGAGCACAGACTGCGGCTGCAATTGCTAAGCGTCTGTTAATAGTGCAAGGAAAGTATTACCATGTTCCTCATTTTTAGGGAGGTTAAGTAACTTATAAGGAGTCACAGTTACTAACTGGTAGCAATGAGATTGGAATTCAGGCAGTTTGATTTGTGGCTAATAGGATTAATGATTTTTTAACTGCATATTAAGGTCCAATGAGAAACATCTGTATTAGGCTGATTTCTCCCAAAGTATTTACAACCAAATCTTTTTTTTTATTTTAAAATTTTTAATGTTTTTATTTATATTTGAGAGAGAGAGAGAAAGGAGCAGAGTGCAAGCAGGGGAGGGGCACACAGAGTGAGGACACAGAATCCCAAGCAGGCCCAGGATCCGAGCTGTCAGCACAAAACCCAAGGAGGGCGGGCTCAAACTCTCAAACCAGAGCCCAAATCAGAAGCTTAAGGGACTGAGCCACCCAGACGCCCCAAACATTTTTTAAAGGGGAGTGATAATAGTATCTATCTCTGAGAGCTGCTTCAAGAATTAAATGAGATCTTGTATGCAAAGTGCCGAGCTTGGGTGTTGGCAGTATGGTATACACTAGAGGCTAAAAAATGTTTTATTGTGTATGTGAGGATCTGTAAATACAGTTGTAGCAGGCCTTCAGAATGTAAATTGTGTGAGGTACTTTGCAAGGGGAAAGCAGCACTCCTGGCATCAAAAGTCATGTCTAGGGGCCCCGGGTGGCTCAGTCGGTTGAGCTCCAGCTTCAGCTCAGGTCATGATCTCGGGGTTGTCTGGCTCTGTGCTGACAGCTCGGACCCTGGAGCCAGCTTTGGATTCTGTGTCTCCCTCTTTCTTTGCCCCTCCCCCGCTCGTGCTTTGTCTCTCAAAACTAAATAAATGTTAAAAAAAAAATTTTTTTTTAAGTCGTTTCTAGTGGGAGGGTGAAGCCTTCATCATAGCATTTACCCTCTTCCAGGGGTGGGGCTGGAAGTGGGCCACCATAACTAGAGATTGGGGTTAGGATTTCTTTGTTCTAAGGGGTGGGGGTGGAGAGAGCTATTAAACCTTACAATGAAACAAAGAAAACAGAAGTGATTTTGTGTGAAGGAAAAGAGACTGTGGAGGCCAGAGGCAGTAGGGGTTAAGGTCCTTGGGAAAAGTGAGGCCTGTTTACTGGGTGTGGTCCTGGGGAGCAGTCGGTGGCCCTGGGAGGGCCGGAGTCAGGGAAGCAGCAGCAACATTGCCAGAACTACTTCAGGCAGAGGACTAGGAATTGCAAGGGGCTTGGGTGGGAATGGACTTACTTTTATAGAGTTGGGATCAACTCAGGGGCTGAGTTGGACTGGAACTGAAGAATCAGCCCCTTCCCTTCCTGTGCTGGTGCTTGACGCAAGTCCCCACACAAGGCCTCAGGATACTCGTAAATTCCCAAGTGTGGCTCTCAAGCTTTATTCTTCGGAATTACCTGAGGTGGTTGGGGGAGAGGGTAGTTAAGCATTCACACTTTCCGATAAAATTCTCGTTCACTAGATCTGGGGAGCCAGGAATCTGCAACTGTAGCAGTTGCCCTGAAACTAAAATACAAATGATCTCTGACCACCGATATAAACACTGCCCCAGGGCAATGGTGACCTTTCGGAGACCAGCATCTCCAAAAGAAAGAGAAAGAAAGAAAGAAAAGGTAGGGAGGAAGGAAGGAAGGAAGGAGGAAAGGAAGAGAGGAAGAAAAAAGAAAGAAAGGAAGAAAAGGAAGAAAAAAGAGAAATTATTGCTCCTACAGGGCGCCTGGGTGGCTCAGTTGGTTGAGTGTTCAACTTTGGCTCAGGTCATGATCTTGTGGTCTGTGAGTTCGAGCCCCTCCTCGGGTTCTGCACTAACAGTGCAGAGCCTGCTTGGGATTCTCTGCCTCTCCCCCAGTTGCACTCTGTCTCTCTCTCCTCAAATAAATTAACTTAAGAAAAATTGCTCCTAGTACAGGTTCTTTATTTCAGTTACGTATTCATGTACATGTGTGAGCACTGGGGACTGAATGTATTTATTTTTTTTTTAAGATTTTATCTTTAAGTAATCCTTGTGCCTAACATGGGGCTCAAACTCAGGACCCTGAGATCAAAAGCCACACGCTCTCCTGACTGAGCCAGCCAGGCACTACCAAATGTATTTCTTATTGAGAATCAGGGTCAAAAAGTTTGGCACTGCTGCTCTCAAATGACCTCTGGAGCTTTGGTGGAGTGAGGAGGGCTGTACTTGAACTTTAGGGCTTGCTTAGGCAGAACACCCTGAGCTGGGGACAGAGAAGAATGGACACTTTTGTTACATTTTAGTCATTCAGCAGATTTATTGAGCACCTACCTATATGCTGGGCCGTATTTAAGACGCTGAGAATACAACCTTAAAGAAGAACAAAGTCTACTCTCCTGAACAAACAAAATAAAAGGACATGTAAATAATGTTGGTAAGTGAGAAGAGCTATATGAAAAGTACTCAAGCACATAGAAACAGGGCTTGAGGGAGGGCTGATCTAGAAAGGATGATGGAGGAGGTCTCTTGGAGCAGCAGCACGGTGACTGGAAAAAGACAGCAAGCAAACCGTGAGAAAATCTGGGGAAGGAGCTTTACAGGCAGAGGAACCAGCAAGAGCAAAATTTCTTTTTATGCCAGGAACTCTGCTCCCCCCTCACCAAAGAACCACACACAATTTACATTCTGAAAAGGTGCTATATATTTACATCCTCACATACGATAGAATATCCTTTAGCCCCTACCATATGACATAGGTGGGAACATGGAGAGGCCGCTTTTAGGCAACAGGCTTGAGCAATAAAAACCTGACTAAGGTGAAAGGGCCCCAGTGATCCCCAGGCTGAATGCAAACAGGTTCACTAAGCAACCCACCTCATAATATCATCCCCAGGCCCTAACTTACCAACAGGCTACTTAGAACCAGGTACAGTTACCATAAAAGGAAAATTCCATGCATTCCTGTGCCTCATTCAGCGCTTAACTGTAGCCCCCCACCGCTGCCTCCTGGTAGACAGTCTCTCTTTTGCTGTCCTCCCTGCTTGCTCTCTTGTGGTGTATTCAATAAACTTCTATCTCCTTTGTTTTGCTTTAGGTGAATTCTTTCACCACCCAAGCCGCCAGCTTCCACCCAATCTGGTTGCCGCACAGAGCATATTTATTTTTATAAAATTGGGATTATCTGGGGTTGCCTGGGTGGCTAGTTGGTTAAGCATCCAAACTCTCAACTTTGGCTCAGGTCATGATCCCATGGTTCTTGGAATAGAGCCCCACATCAGGCTTTGCACTGACAGTAGAGAGGCTGCTTGGGATTCTCTCTCCCTCTCTCTCTCTCTCTCTCTCTCTGCCCCTCCACTCATGCTTGCCCACATGCTCACTCTCTCTCTCTCTCAAAATAAACTTAAAAAATATATATATATGTGTATGTATGTATATATATATTCTTATATATATACACACATACACATATATATACATATATATATATATATATATATATATATATACACACATACATATATATAGGCACCTGCGTGGCTCAGTCGGTTGAGAATCCGACTTTCGCTCAGGTAATGATCTCACAGTCTGTGGGTTCGAGCCCTGCATCAGGTTCTGTGCTGACAGCACAGAGCCTGCTTGGGATTCTCTCTCTCCCTCTCTCTCTTCCCCTCCCCCATTTGTGCACATGCACTTTTCCTATCTCTCTCAAAATAAATAAACATGAAAAAATTAATTAAAAAAATCTTTTTCAAAAATATTCAGTGAGCATCTACTATGTGCTAAACCTATACTGTTCAATACCATAGCCACTAGCCACAGATGGCTTCTTAAGTTACATTAAAATTAAATACAATTTAAAATTTAGGGGCATCTGGATGGCTCAGACAGTTAAGCATCCAACTTCAGCTCAGGTCATGATCTTGCAGTTCATGAGTTCAAGCCCAGCTTTGGTCTCTGTGCTGGCAGTTCAGAGCCTGAAGCCTGTTTCAGATTCTCTCTCTCTCTCTCTCTCTCTCTCTCTCTCTCTGCCCCTCCCCCACTTGTGCACGTGCTCCCTCTCTCTCTCTCTCTGTCTCTGTCTCTCTCAAAAATAAACATAAAAAAAAAAGATTTAAAATTCAGGGGTCACCTGGGTGGCTCAGTCAGTTAAGCATCCAACTCTTGATCTTGGCTCAGATCATGATCTCTCCATTTGTGAGTTTGAGCCCCACATCGCTGATGGTGCAGAGCCTTGTTGGGATTCTTTGTCTCTCCTTCTCTCTGCCCCTCACCTGCTTGTGCTCTCTCTCTCTCTCTCAAAAAAAAAATAAATAAATAAACTTTTTTTAAAAAAAGTTCAGTTCTTCAGGGGCATCTGGGTGGCTCAGTTGGTTGAGTATCCAACTCTTGGTTTCAGCTCAGGTCATCATCTCGAGGTTCATGGGTTCAAGCCCCATATCAGGCTCTTCATGGAGCCTGTTTGGGATTCTCTCTCTCCCTCTCTCTCTCTCACCCTCCCACCTCTCAAAATAAATAAACTAAAAAAAAAAAAAAAACAGTTCCTCAGTTGCACTAGCCACACTTCAGGTGCTCAGTAGCCACATGTGACTTGAGGCCAGCATATCGAAAAGTACAAACATAGAACATTTCCATCATAGCAGAAATTTCTATTGCAGTGCTGTGCTGGATCTTGTATTAGACATCAGCAATAAATACAGGTGTAAACAAGACTGTGTCATTGCCTTTATGGAGCTCATAATCCAGTGAGATAAACCAATAAATGGGAAATCACACAACGTTAGGGAAAGTGTGGGGGCCTTGGAAGCACAAAGGAAGGGTAGCTAACTCAATCTGGAGGAAGAGAGAAATGGTTAGGGAAGACCTGAGGGTAGAGAGGGAGATGGCCTCTAAGCTGAGGATAGTTAGCCAGACGGACAGGTGAGATGCCCTGGCCAGAGGGAACACTGTGTGCAAGGATTCAAAGGCAGCAGCAAGGTGAGCCAAGAAGCTGCAAGTAGGTTAGACCATTGAAACCTACAGTGTGGTTGCCAGAGGTGGAAGCTGAGGCTAAAGAGATATAGACCAAGCCATATTGACCTAGTGAAGGAATTTGGACTTTATTTTGAATATCAGTTATCTATGGTCTATAACAAACCATCCCCAAAGCTTAGTGGATTAAAATGACAAGTGTCTATTTGCTCACAATTCTGTGGGTTGGCAAATTGGGGCTGAAACTCAAAAGTAGCACGATGTCACTTCTACCACATTCTATTCATCAAAATAAGTTACTAGACCAGCCCTGATGGGAGAAACTACAAAGAATTTGTGGCCAGTTTTAATCTATCACACTCTGGCATGATGTTGGCTTGAAACTAGGTGGTGGGTAGAGAGAAGTGGACAGATTTTTTTTTTTAAAGGCTATTTCAGGGGAAGAATTCAGAAGTCTTGGGGTTTGTTCTGGAACAAAGAAGAGAGAGTGAAGTTACAAAGTTACAAATGACTCCAAGATCCTTGGTGTGGGTGGGTGATTGGTGAATGGTAGTGCCCAGCACTCAGAGAGAAAAGAGGAAGAACAGGTTTGGGGGGAAGATGATGTTTCCAGGGTGAGTCACGTTGAGAATGAAGTGTATTTTATTCAGCCAGGTGGAAAAGGACAGAAAGCAGGTGGATTTACAGGTGTAGGGAGAAGTCTGGCTAGAGATACCAGTTTGGGAGTCTCAGGTGCCTTAAACCTGAAGCCTTTTCTGGAAGAAAATCTTGAGGGCAGGGATCAGGTAAGTCAACTCTCTAACCTACCCTGAGCCTAGCCCAGTGCCTGAGGGCAAAACAATCAGTCTCTCCTGGTTGAAGTCTACGAGGTTGTTGTGGGCAAAAGAGATTGAGTTTGCAGAGAGAGCCCTCAGTTCTGAACTAAGATCAGTGATGCATGGGGGTAGACCTCAGCTCCTGTCAGGAACAGGACACTGATCCAGCAAGTAATGAGTGCATCATCAGGGAGGGAAGTCAACAGAGGCAAAGGATCCCCCATCAGGACTGTTGTGGAGGATATTCCCTCTTTGCTTTGGAAGATAGAGCCAATGGCCAGCTCTGTTATTCTGTGAAGGTAACTTTCTCTTGCCACCCCTACTCCTGTTCCCACAGTCACCCAGCTTTCAGAAACTCCACATGTCTTTGTTGTAGGTGACTCTGCTGGGAGATCAGGCCTGCAGCAGATCCCTACTAGGTGCAAGAGAAATGTTGGCTAGGATGCCATTCATCCATTCATTCGTTCATCCATCCATCCATCCATCCATTCAACAAACCGTTACTCTGCACCAAGCCCTGTGCGCTAGGAATACAGAAATGAATAGACTCTAGTCTGGAAGCAATGCAACTCCAGCTGCTGTTCGTTTCTGGAACTGTCTTCCCACTGGATCTCAAGATGATACTGAGGGGTCTTTTTGCTGTGGTGCTGGGCTGTAATGGTTTGATGAAAGAAAGAATGAAATGAATAGGAGTGGGGGGACCTGGGAAAAGGTCCAAGGGAGAGATCACGGGGTGGAATCATGGAAAACTCCAAAAACTGAAACAACACCTCCAAGGGGGCGAATAACTATTTAAAAGATGACATTTATTCAGTACTTTCTCGGTAACTCTCTCGGTGGTACCGCTTTTCTTGCATTCTGTAGATTCCCAGACAGCGCGGTCTTCGGGCAGAACCGTCCTCTTCTCTGGAACCTCATCATTGCATTGTTCCAGTCAGAAAACAGGCCAGGGTGCTCTGGGCCCGGCCTCGGGGAGACGGCAGATGGGCGGAACTGCAGTTCGGGGGCCGGGAGAGCGGCCGGAGGCTTTTCGCGGAACTCCTGCCCTAGCGACGCGCGCCTCGTTGCTAGGGGCGGTGGCATGGGAGGCTGTGGAGCGTGGTGGTTGCTGACTCCCTCCACTCGGCGCCCCTGCCGGCCCCAGCTCCCGGCCCGGCCAGCCGGCTGGTGGGTATGGAGCACGATGGGGGGAGGAAGGGGTACGGGAGGGACGCGCAGAGCTGTGGGAGCCCTCGCGCTTTGCAGGCTGCAGCAGCCCACCTGGCCAAAGCGGGGAGTTCTAGGGCAGGCCTTGGGTCGGGTGGCATTATATACCTCGTTTGGGTGAACTACTCACCCCACCCCACCCCCAACACATCAAAAATGAGCTTTGGCAGTCCCCATGGATAGAACGGGGACATTTGTGATCTGAAGAGACAGGAAGGAAAAATTGTACACAGGTTGTCCCCCAAATTTGGGGCAACCTTGGAACTTCTGGCCTTAGTGCTGACTCCCTGTGAGACTCTGGGCAAGACCCACTTATTCTGTGGGCCTCAGTTTCCCCTATCTACCATTAGAGGGTCGAATCAGACCTTCTTCCAGTGCTTCCACTGTGGTTTTGTTTGTGTTTGAGCTTTCGTTTTGATGTCTTGTGTACAGAAGGAGATTTGGGGAGAGGGAAAGAGATATGAAATCAGCATTTACATGAACAGTGGACCAGGAGTCCAGGGAAATAAGATCCATTACCCCAGCTCTGCCTCCTGTGACCTTTAACAAGTCACAACCCTCTGAGTCCCGCTTTCTTGATGGAAAATAACAATTGGATATATGCTGGAGTCTATCAAAGTATACTGCACTGGAGAGTTAAATGAGAATTCTCTGAGTTATGTTTAGAGTGACCACTGGGTGTCTGAAGGTCTTTGGAAAGCAAATTGGGGCAGCAATGGTTTCTGGGATTCAGATTTAGGCCTGGTTTTATCTGGAAACAACAAGGATATCCAAAGCCAATAATTGAGTTTATGGCTTTTCCAAGCCCCCTCCAGCCTCTCCTGACCAAAATCTGGGACCAAGCTCAGGTAACTTCACTGAATGTTTTGCTGCTGGTCAATTTTAAAGAACCCTTATGTTGTTGGGTTCTTAAAAAGCTTGTAGGGCACCGGACTGGCTCAGTTAGTAGAGCATGCGACTCCTGAGCTCAAGGGTCGCTTGAGTTCAAGCCCCACATTGGGCATGGAACCTACTTTAAAAAAAAAAAAAAAAAACTTCTTGCCAAGCAGACTCTTCACTTTAGTGTGCAATTATTCATTCATTCCCCAGATATTTGCACTGCATCCATTCTCCCAGGCTATGTTTAAAGCTCAGATACAAAAACGGGGGCGCGTAGGTGGCTCAGTCGGTTAAGCGTCCGACTTCAGCTCAGGTCATGATCTCACGGTCTGTGAGTTCGAGCCCCGCGTCGGGCTCTGGGCTGATGGCTCAGAGCCTGGAGCCTGCTTCGGATTCTGTGTCTCCCTCTCTCTCTGCCCCTCCCCCATTCATGCTCTGTCTCTCTCTGTCTCAAAAATAAATAAACGTTAAAAAAAAAAAAATGAACAAGACACTGCCCCTCCTGTCAAGTATATTATGTGTTCACAGTATAAACAATGGAAGATAACAATAGTATTTTCACTTCTTATATTAGTCTCATAATAAATCACAACTACATGGACATTACCCAAGTACATATACTTTGTTGTTGGGATTTTATTTTATTTTTTTAATGTTTATTTTTGAGAGAGAGAGAGAGCTCATGTGCATGCATGCACAGGGGAGGGGCAGAGAGAGAGGTCGCAGAGGATCTGAAATGGGTTCTGTGCTGACAGAAGAGAGACTAATGTGGGGCTCGTGAGATCAGAGCCCAAGTTGGCCGCTTAACCGACTGAGCCACCCAGGCGCCCTTGTTGTTGAGATTTTAAATTGCCTTTAAGTTATATAATATATAACTTAATGAATTCTTGGTATGATCAGTCACTCTGGTCAGGAGACATAATTGGCTTCATTTTAATATCCTTCAGATTCATATACCTATTTGTGTATGTTCTTTGTGTATATTTGTTACATATGTTTAATATATATGTATTAATAGTAGTATTAAGGGGCGCCTGGATGGCTCAGTCGGTTAAGTGTCCCAATTCTTTGATAGCAGCTCAGGTCGTGATCTTGAGGTCATGGGATTGAGCCCCGAATCGGGTTCAGCACTGGGTGTGTAGAGTCCTTGGAATTCTCTCTCTCCTTCTCTCTCTCTGCCCCTCCCCTGCACATCTGCTCACCCTCCCTCTCACTCTCCCTCTCAAAATAAATAAACTAAAAAAAAAAAAAATAGTAGTATTCAGGGTGAAGTTGGCAGAAACTGCTCCTTTCAGCTGCGAGATCATTGTTAATATATCCATCATGCTAGTAGCCATCATTTTATATTGACAATTTGCCAGGTTGAACTGAGGGCTTTCTACGCACTAGCTTTAATAGAGATGCAGTATAGTAGGCTGATGGAGAACACGGCCTCTGGAGTCGGACCGCCTACCTTCAAGTTTTAGCCCTGCCACTTATTTGCAACTTATCTGTAAATCCGAGCAAGTTATTTAACATCTTTGCGCCTCGATTTTCTCATCTGCTAACTGAAGATAGTAACAGCATCTATCTCAGAGGCTCGTGGAACAAATCAAAAGAGCCAATAAATACAAAGCATTTAGAATAGTCCCTGGCACATTGTAAGTGCTATTTTTAATCTTTACCGAAGCCCAGTGATAGAGATATTATCCCATTTTACATATGGGAAACAGACTCTGAGGGCTTCAGCAATTTGCCCAAGGCCGCAGCAGACTGTAATTCAGACCTAAGTCTGTCTAATTCCTATGCGGATGCACTAAATCAAATGTTATTCTGACTCTGCTGTGTTTCTTTTCATTTTTGTTTTGTTTTATTTTATTTTATTATTTTTTTAAGTTTTATTTATTTATTTTTGAGAGAGTGCAAGCGAGGGAGGGGCAGAGAGAGGGAGACAGAATCCCAAGCAGGATCTGAGCCACCAGCCCAGAGCCCAGCGTGGGGCTCAGTCTCACAAACCATGAGATCATGACCTGAGCCGAAGTCAAGAGTTGGTTGCTCAACCGACTGAGCCACCCAGGCACCCCTTACTCTTCATTTTTAGAATAAGCTACCCTGGGGTGCCTGGGTGGCTCAGTCAGTTGAGCGTCCAACTTCGGCTCAGGTCACGATCTCGCAGTCCGTGAGTTCGAGCCCCGCGTCGGGCTCTGTGCTGACAGCTCAGAGCCTGGAGCCTGTTTTGGATTCTGTGTTTCCCTCTCTTTCTGACCCTCCCCCGTTCATGCTCTGTCTCTCTCTGTCTCAAAAATAAATAAACGTTAAAAAAAATTAGAATAAGCTACACTGTCAGTTGGTAATTAGAATTTTTTATTTGAGTTCTTAAAATAGAGCTGTTAAACTGCACTAAAACTGTGTTTCTTCTTTGTAGATGTTCATAAGGGAAATTCTGGACTAGAAGTCAGGAGACCTACCTAGTTAGAATTTTGAGCAAATAATGTTTCTTCCCTGATTCTTCAGATCTTTTTTTTCTTTGTTTGTTTTTGTTTTTGTTTTTTTAAGTAGGCTCCATGCCCAGTATGGAGCCCAGTATAGGGCTTTGAACTCACTACTCTCAGATGAAGACCCCTGCTGACTGAGCCACTCAGGTGCCCCTTCAAATATTAAATAAATGGTTTATATGTGATGTTTTTGAAAAACTCTTCCATATCTCAAATTCTATGATTCATACTTATTGAAGTCTTATTTTAAACAGGAGAGGGGTGCTCAGGAAACTCAGGAGAGTTTCAACTCAGGTCATGACCTCACAGTTGGTGGGTTTGAGCCCTGCATCGGGCTCTGTGCTAAGAGTGTGGAGCTGCTTAGGATTCTCTCTCTCTCTCTCTCTCTCTCTCTCTCTCTCTCTCTCCCACACACACACCCCTCACCCACTCACATGCTCTCCCTCTCAAAAATAAATGAACAGGGGCGCCTGGGTGGCGCAGTCGGTTAAGCGTCCGACTTCAGCCAGGTCACGATCTCACTGTCCGTGAGTTCGAGCCCCGCGTCGGGCTCTGGGCTGATGGCTCAGAGCCTGGAGCCTGTTTCCGATTCTGTGTCTCCCTCTCTCTCTGCCCCTCCCCCATTCATGCTCTGTCTCTCTCTGTCCCAAAAATAAATAAACGTTGGAAAAAAAAAATTTAAAAAAAAAAATAAATAAATAAATGAACAAACATTAAAAAAATAAGTAAACAGGAGAAATTGTCTTTCTCACAGAAACAGTAAGGTCTGAAGTAAGCAGTCAGCTCTGAAAATTTTTGGAATGGGGTGTCTGGGTGGCTTAGTTGGTTAAGCATCTGACTTTGGCTCAGGTCATGATCTCAACGGTTCCTGGGGTTCAAGCCCCACATCAGACTCTGCGCTGACAGCTCAGAGCCTGCAGCCTGCTTTGGATTTTGTCTCTCTCTCTCTCTCTCTCTCTCTCTCTCTCTCTCTGCTGCTCCCTCCCTTGTACTTGTACTCTCTCTCTCAAAAAATAAATAACTAAACATTAAAAAAAAATTGGTGGAGAGGTGCCTGAGTGGCTCAATTGGTTAGGCATCCAACTTCGGTTCAGGTCATGATCTCACAGTTCGTGGGGTTGAAGCCTGCATCGGACTCTGTGCTGATAGCTCAGGGCCTGGAACCTGCTTTGGACTCTGTTTCCCTTTCTGCCTCTCCCCCACTCGCTGTCTCTCTCCGCCTCTTAAAAATGAATAAACATTAAAAAAATCTAAAAATCTTTTTGAATAGAAGTACTATGAGTAAAACAAAAATGTTTAATGATGCATTTAAATATATCCTACTTTGTATGGGGCGCCTAAGTTAAGCCACCGACTTTTGGTTTCGGCCCAGGTCATGATCTTGAGGTTCGTGAGTTTGAGCCCCTCGTGGGGCTCCGCGCTGGCAGTGTGGAGCCTGCTTGGGATCTCTCTCTCTGCCCTTCCCCTAGTCACTGTGTCTCTTGAAATAAAAAAAAAAATTAAAAAAAAATTTTAAGAGTCTCATGCTCTACCAACTGAGCTAGCCAGGCAAAATTTTTTTTAAATATCCTACTTTGTATGTTTATTCATTTATTTATTTATTTATAAAAAAAATTATTTTTAAGTAATCCCTACACTCAATGTGGGGCTCAAACTCATAACCCCAAGCTCAAGAGTTGTGTACTCTACCCACTGAACTAGCCAGGTGCCCCCCCACCCCTACTTTGTATCTTCCTCCCTCCCTTCCTTCCTTCCTTCCAATAGGCTCCACACCCAAAGCAGGGCTTGAACTCATGACCCAAGATCAAGAGTCACATGTTCCATTGACTGAGCCAGCCAGGCACCCTCCTACTTTGTATATTTAAAAACAGATATATCCAGGCACCTGGCTGGCTCAGTAGAGCATGTGACTCTCGATCTTGAGGTGGTGAGTTCAAGCCCCACATTGGGTATAGAGCTAACTTTAATTCATTAATTAACTAATTAAAATAGATATATAATTAACATTTTGGTATACTTTCCCTAAGTTTTAGAAATGTGCCAGTTATATGATCTTGGAATTTTGTAAGATATCTCTTTCTTTGTGTGGGAAAACTACACTTAACAATCTCTTTAATTAAACAAAGCCTTTATTTACCTTGTGAATCTCCTTTCAGTGCAAACAAACATGCTTAGAGAAGAGATTAATTTAAGCGTCTTTTCAATAATTACAGAGATTAGGAAGTGGCTGCCTGCACTATTTTCCAAAGGATAAATGTTACAAAGCATTGAATACCGCAGCTCACCCAGAAAATCCTACTGGTTTGGGGGTAAGTCATTCTAAAAGTTACCTTTCGCTTAGAATGTCCTGTGAATGCTCTTCACATGGGAAATGTGGCTCTCCAGATGCTATCAGCTAAGAATCCAGTCAGTTTTAAGCAAAGCCAATCCATTTATAGCATTTGCTGTCTTTGGTGACCTAGATCTATGGATGGCATCTGTCCTCAGTTTGATGATAATGTTGAAAAATGGGCTACGCTGGCAGATTGGAAGCCCTGTGGCCTCTATCTACCTATAAGCAATACAACATCCCAGAGTTTTGAAAATTTTCCTGGAATTTTTTCTGTCAGCATATAATATGCCCGTTATAGAGAATCCTAGGATGTCTGAACTAGAAGGGACCTTAGATTCGCTACTTAACAAGAAATGTTTCTGCCATACTGTGCAAGCCACTTGAGGTACAAAGATGAATATGAGAGAGCCCTTCCTCTTATGGAGTACACAGTCTACTAAAAATTATTTAATCTGGTATCCTCATTTACAGATAGGGAAGCCGAGGTGCAGAGCAGGAAATGGAGGAACCCAAGGGCACACAGAAGGATGAGGCAGGGTTGGGGCTGGAGCCAGGGCTCTTGTTGGCACGCACCATGTTCTTTTCACTGCACTGTGCTTCTGTACTGGTTACCCATATTGTCAGGAGGTCAGTGCTGGCAGTTTCTCAAAGTGTAAGCTGAAATTCTTCTGGAAAACTTTTTTTTTTTTAATTGTTTAATGTTTATTTTTGGGGGGGGGGGGAGGGGCAGAGAGAGAGGAAGACATAGAATCTGAACCAGCCTCCGGGCTCCTAGCTGTCGGCACAGAGCCTGACATTGTGCTCGAACTCATGGACCATGAGATCATGATCTGAGCCGAAGTCAGATGCTTAACCCAAGTGCCCTGGTTTTGTTTTGTTTTTTTTCCTTTCTTTTTAATATTTATTTATTTTTTATTTGTTTGTTTGTTTATTTATTTATTTATTTATTTATTTATTTATTTATTTTTGAGGGAGAGAGAGAGACAGAAAGAGAGAAAGAGAGAAAACACAATCGGACGAGGGGCAGAGAGAGAGGGAGATAGAATCTCAAGCAGGCTCTGGGCTCTGAGCTGTCAGCACAGAGCCTGACGTGGGGCTCATATCATGAGATCATGACCTGAGCTGAAGTCAGACGTTTAACCAGTGAGCCACCCAGGTGCCCCTGGAACAGTGTTTTTTAATGGTATGACTGAGAATACTTGGTGCATTTTAGCTGCTTTTCTTCCTGGAGACCATTCTTCCTAGAGCTGGGCCAGTCATGCCCATAGGAAACTCATCTCCTAAACTTTATCTTTTTTTTTTTTTTTTTCAACGTTTATTTATTTTTGGGGCAGAGAGAGACAGAGCATGAACAGGGGAGGGGCAGAGAGAGGGAGACACAGAATCGGAAACAGGCTCCAGGCTCTGAGCCATCAGCCCAGAGCCTGACGCGGGGCTTGAACTCACAGACTGCGAGATCGTGACCTGGCTGAAGTCGGACGCTTAACCGACTGCGCCACCCAGGCGCCCCTCATCTCCTAAACTTTAAACAGAGTCACAGAGGAGATGGGAAGTGAGTACTCCCACCCCCATTTACTTCCCTCTACCGTCTGGCTTCTGGAAGAGCTAGTTGCAGCACACACGTGACCCAGAGTAGCTGAGATCAGCCCCTCATCAGATCTTCAGTCCCAGCAGATAAACGCACACTGGCCATGTCTTCCTGTCACTTTTTTCCTGTTTCACCGGCCACCAGTATAAGAGCTCCACAGATTGGGTGTTTGGGAAGTGTTTTCTGAGTGAATGTGTGGATTAGTGTCTTTGAATGTCTAACTCACCTGTCTTAGTTCTAGCCTTATTAGTTGTTGGGGACGTTGCAAATAAATCTGAAAAACAATAATTCTATTTATTCTAATATACCACCCATTGTTGACATTACTTAAGTTGTAGGCCAGTGGTTCTCAAACTTTTTGGCCTCAGGACTTCCTTATACTCGAAAATTAGTGGGGATCTCAAAGAGCTTTGTTAATGTAAGTTATATGTTGGGTTCTACTCTGAAACCTATTGACATTAAAACAGATATTTGAAAGAAGTTTTTTAATTAAAAAATATATTTTAATGTTTATTTATTTTTGAGAGAGACAGAGACAGACACACACACAGAGTGCGAGCGGGGGAGGGGCAGAGAGCGAGGGAGACACAGAACCAAAGCAGCCTCCAATATCTGAGCTGTCAGCCCAGAGCCTGGCTTAAACTCACAAAACATTAGATCATGACCCGAGCTGAAGTCAGACGCTTAACCGGCTGAGCCACCCAGGTGCCCCTTACGTTAAGACAGATATTTTAAAAATATTTACTTATTCATTTTCAAATAATAATAATAATAATAAACCCATTACATGTTAACATAAAGTAATTTTATGAAAAACATGCTTTCTAGGGTTCCTGGCTGGCTCAGTGGGTAGAGCATGTGACTCTTGATCTCAGGATCATGAGTTTAAGTCCCTAACTTAAAACCTATTAAAAAAAAAAAAAAAAGAAAGAAAAAAAAAGTGCTTTCCAAAACACACAAAAAATTGGTTGGATGGGCACCTGGGTGGCTCAGTTGGTTAAGTGTCCAACTTCGGCCCAGGTCATGATTTCATGGTCTGTGGGTTCGAGCCCCACATCAGGGCTCTCTCTCCCCTCTCTCTGTCTCTCTCTCTCCCTCTCAAGAATAAATAAAAACATTAAAAAAAATTGGTTGGAAAAGAGTGGCATCATTTTACATTTTTGCGATTCTTGTTCACGTTTGGCTTCCACATAAGGCGGTTGGGTTCTTGTATCTGCTTCTGCATTCAATCCATTGCAACGTTACTGGGGTTGTAGTATAAGAAGAAAATCAAGCTTCACACAGAGATGTGGTTGGAAAAAGGAGGACCATACAGACTCCTTGAAAGGGTCTCAGGAATCCCCACCGGTCCTCAGATCATACTTTAAGAACTGCTGGTCTAGGTCATTACCTATATTGTCTCACTTAGTGTCATTAGGTCTCACATCTCATTGTTTTCTTTTTTTTTTTTTTTTTTTTAGTAGGCTCCACACCCATCATGGGACTTGAACTCATGACCCTGAGATCAAGAGTTGCATACTCTACCAGGGCACCTGCGTGGCTTAGTCGGTTTTAGCCAGGTTTTAGTCAGTCGGCTCAGGTCACGATCTCACGGTTCGTGAGTTTGAGCCCTGCATGGGGCTTTGTGCGGACAGTGAGAAGCCTGCTTGGGATTCTGTCTCTTTCCCTCTCTCTGCCCCTCCCTCTCTCTCAAAATAAATAAATGAATTAATTTTTTAAAAAGTTGCATACTCTACCAACTGAGCTAGCCAGATGTCCCTAGTATCTCATTCTTACCTGTGACCTGGCACACTAATTTCGAGAAGTGTCATGTGAAATTATTATTATTTTTTAATTTATACTTGACAGAGAGACAGAGAGACAGAGTACAAGCAGGGGAGGGGCAGAGAGACTGAGAGACTGAGCCACCCAGCTGCCCCATGTGAAATTATTAAAAAAAACACACCCTAGGAAGGTTATAACCTTTTAGAATAACTAAGGCTCTTTTCGAGAAACTTCACTGGTGAAAATTATTTTTTATTTTTAAATACACACTCCTAGTATTTATTGTGGTAGAATATGCATAACATAAAATTTGTTATGGCTTAGTATATAGACAATGTTATGCAACCATCACCACCTTCTAGTTCCAGAACATTTTCATTATCCATAAAGGAAACTCTGTACCTGTTAAAGTAGCCATTCCCTATTCCCCCATCGTCCCAGCTCTTGGCAACCACTAATCTGCTTTCTGTCTATGTAGATTCTGATGAGGGATGTTTCATATGAATGGAATCATATAATATGTAGCCTTTTGTGCCTAGCTTCTTTTGCTTAGTGTGATGTTTTCAAGGTTCATCCAGGTTATCATATGTGTCAATATATTATTCCTTTTTCTGGCTGAGTAATAGTCATTGTATGGACATACCACATTTTGTTTATTCATTCATCCATTGCTGGACATTTGGGTTGTTTTCACCTCTTGGCTATTGGAAACAGTGCTGCCATGAACATTCATGTATAAATTTTTGTTTGAACACCTATTTTCAATTATTTTGGCTACCTTCCCAGGGGTAGAATTGTTGGGTCATATGGCAATTCTACATTTAACTTGTTGAGAAACCTCTTTGTATTTTTAAAATTCGTTTTGTTTTTGGGGCTCCTGGGTGGCTCAGTCGGTTAGGTATCTGACTTTGGCTCAGGTCATGATCTCACGGTTTGTGGGTTTGAGCCCCACTTCGGGCTCTGTGCTGACAGCTCAGAGCCCGGAACCTGCTTTGGATTCTGTGTGTGTCTCCCTCTCTGCTCCTTCCCTCCGCCCCACCTCGCATTCTGTCTCTCCCTCTCAAAAATAAATAAAAACATTAAAAAAAAATTTTTTTTAATTACTTTTGTTTTTGTTTTCGCTGATCTGCTAAAGCTCTACCGGAGGGTGCGTTCCCAGAGCCTGAAGAGGAGGCAGGGAGAGGAGGAAAAGCGAATGAGCACAATGAATTCGTCTTTTAAAAAAAAAGAAGTATTTATGTTGACATAAGCATCCTACCATTATCACGTCTAACAAAATTAACAGTACGTGTTCTTTTTACTCAGGGGACACCTCTTCCAGCAGCCCCAAGGGATGCTGCTGCCCTGGTCTCCTCCCTGCAAGGTTTTGTGTAGATCCTGTGCAGTGATGGGGAAACTGCAAAGCAAACTCAAACATAGCACTTACAAGTACAGGTACGGCAGTCCTACACAGACGGGGATCCCGTGTTCTATCGCGTGCATTAAAACTCCCTAAAGGGGCGCCTGGCTACCTTAGTCGGTAGAGCATGTGACTTGATCTCGAGGTTGTTGGGTGTAGAGATTACAAAAATGAAATGTTTAAAAAAATTTTTTTTTAATTCTCCACTAAAGAAAGAGAAGGCCCAGAGTGATTATTGATGACCTTCCCGGAACAGTCAGTTGGGTCTGTTTTCTTGTGGATGAGAAACAGCTGATTAGCTAGAGTCCACAGCCACACAGAGAGGGGCCCTGCAGCTTTGGGAATAATCTCCAGGGTGAGCAGAGACTCCTGGCTTCTTGGCTTCAGGACTCCCCTTTATTGGATTCCAGTCCTTCAGTCGTTCTGAACGTGCTCAGCGATAATAATCCCGTTTCTGGCAGTGGCCGTGGGTCTCCTTTCTGTACCCCTTTTCCAGGTTTCTCCTCAGCCTCTCCCGTAGCCCACCTCCCCTTCCCCTGGCCCCGCTGCACTCCATACCGGTGGGCCTCTCATTTGCCGTCCTCTCTTTAGCAGGCCCGACGGAATTCTAGAAGAGAGAATTCAAACTAAAGCTTGTCAGGAGTATAGCCCAGCCCACGTGGATACTGTGTCTGTCGTTGCTGCCCTGAGCTCAGACCTGTGTGTCTCTGGAGGAAAAGATAAGGTGGGGTTTGCGTGCTTGACGGGGACCCAGCTTCTTGAGGACGTGGGAAGCTATTTGAGAAGGGAGCGCTGGTTTTGCGTTTCTGGAAGCCGTGTTGAGTCGTGTAAAACCATGGGCTTTAGACTTAGGCAGACTGGGTGTAAGTCCCTGCTCTGACTCTTCCTGTTCTCTGGGCAAGTCGTATACTGGCCTTGAGCCTCAGTCTCCATATCCATGAAATGGGGATGATAACGCCAGCCTCCCAGGACAGTGGTGAGGATCGGGTGGTAAGATCTTTGGTGATGTGCCAGACCACCCATGTGCTTTTTATAAATGCAGAGTGTTATTCCAACCAATCCATTTTCATACCCACACACAGACGCAGGAGTTCCTCATCGCCAAAAGACTTCCAGTCTCTTTCATGCAGTTCTTCTGTCAAAATCTCTACCCTGGTGTGTGTGTCATGATCTTGCCCTTCTGTGCTCTTGCCCTTCCTCCCACTGTCACTTTGGATCAGGAAGCCCCCCCACCCCCCACATCTGGATCTATCACGGCACTCACAGCCAGGACATTGGTAGCAAAAGTGATTCTTTTAATTCCTCTCATTTTCACATTGTATTTCACGGATTCTAAGACGCTCATGTTTTTTTACTTTAGCACCTTGGAAATCAGTACGCATCTAAAAATTGACGATAGGGGCGTCTGACTGGCTCAGTCCGTAGAGTGTACACCTCTTGATCTCAGGGTCGTGAGTTCAAGCCCCACATTGGACATGGAGCCTACTTAAAAATAAATAAAAATAAATAAATAAAATAAAAACTGATGAGAAAGCATGGTAATCATAATTTAATTGGCAGCATTTCGTCTTAAAGTCAATATCATCTTAGATGTATGAAATTTTATTTATACGATCTTCACGTGTTCAAGGTAGGTAGGGAAGGGTTAGCCTCTCTGTTTGACAAATGAAGAAACTGGGATTTAACCAGGTCCAGTGCTGACATGCTCCTTAACTCTCTAGCAATGAACTACCGGAGACCAGGCCAGAGGATGCTAAACAGGGAGTCTCCTGCTCAGGAGGAGAAATGCTTACAACAAAATATTAAAGTATACACCTGGAAAAAGGATTCAAAGAAAGTTTTAATAATGATTCTCTCTGGCAGATGGGATTATGGTTTGTTTTTTTTTTTTGAAATTAGGAAAAAAAAAGAGTGATCTGTTTTTCAACAGTGTGAATATACTTAACAGTACTGAACTACACACCTTAAAATTATTAAGATGGTGATTTTTTTTAAGATGGCAAATTTTTTAAAAATTTTTTTAAAGAGGTGTAAGTGAGCAGGGTGGGGTGGGGGGCAGAGAGAGAGAGAGAATCCCTAGGAGAGGCAAGGAGGGGGGAGGGTTGGAGAGAGAGAGAGAGAGACGGCACTCACCCGAAGCAGGGCTCGAGTTCCCCTGATGTGGGACTTGAACTCACAAACCGTGAGACCATGACCTGAGCCGAAGTCAGATGCTTAATGACTGAGCCATGAGAAATTTTTTTTAAATACACTAAAATAAAAGTACGATACAAGTAGGGGGAAAGACTATAATCCCATGTAGAATTGTACTTCAGCATCTACAACCAGAACCTCAACCTGAGTCAGTTCCCCTTGGGAACCCATCAGTAAGGCTCCAAGGAGTGACCCATGGTCCTAGAGGTTGGTCAGGAGGAAAGGAAAGAAACTGTGTAGGGGCACATGAGGAGGGAGGCAACAATAAAGCCCCAAGGCTCGACAGGGAGGGTGAAATTAGGTGGGGAATGAAGTGATGGCTTGTTGTTTCAGTTAAATAAAAATTCACTTAAAATTGAAATATTACAAAGACTCTGGTGACTGTGATGACCCTCTGCAGACAGCCGTGGCCTATGACTGGAAAACCGGAAACGTGGTGAGACGTTTCAGAGGACACGAACGAGAAATCACTAAGGTACTTAGCAAAGGGTTATCCTCATGGAGGGAGTTTGGAACTGAATGAAGGAGTATCCAAGAGCTCTGAGTAATAAGGGTGATTGAGTATTCAGTCTTTTTATTTATTTATTTTTAATTTTTTTTTTTTAATGTTTATTTATTTTTGAGAGAGACAGAGACAGAATGCAAGTGGGTTAGGGGCAGAGAGAGAGGGAGACACAGAATCCAAAGCAGGCTCCAGGCTCTGAGCTGTCAGCACAGAGCCCGACGTGGGGCTCAAACTCATAAGCCGTGAGATCATGACCTGAGCTGAAGTCAGATGCTCAACCTACTGAGCCACCCAGGCGCCCTGAGTATTCAGTCTTAAGGAAAATGCAAGGGCTTCATTGGATGCTGTGAACCCTTTCTCGAGGAAAAACAGAGCAGACCGTTCACTCAGCCATTGTTGCAGGCCTATTAGACACGATTTTTATTTTGTCACCAAGCCCTTAATAGCTCAGGTGGTAAGCAGAGAACAGCTCAGAATAACTCCCCTGACTGTCCTAACTCCACAGGGGCATGTACTGAAGGCTGCCTATGTGTTCACTGTAGCCAGAAAAATGACAGGAACCTTCCAGTCTAGTTGGGAAATTTTTTAAAAAGCCAACAATGGTTAAATAAAAATTAATTTTGTTGGGGCTCCTGGGTGGTTCAGTCAGTTAAGCATCCAACTTTGGCTCAGGTCATGATCTCGTGGTTTGTGAGTCCAAGCCCCGTGTCCGCTCTGTGCTGACAGCTCAGAACCCGGAGCCTGCTTCGGATTCTGTGTCTCCTCTTTGTCTGCTCCTCCCCTGCTTGCACTCTGTGGCTCTCTTTCAAAAATAAATAAACGTTAAAAAATTTTAAAAATATATTAATTTGTTAAGAAAGCATTACAGGGTAGAGTGAGCTTGCAGCAGAAATGATAGAGAAGGCCAATTTCTACAACTGCCTCTCTGGAATCCCCCTAAATGAACTAAATATCGGAATCGGGATGGAAACTCTGCCAGAATGAAACTGGGCAATAGCCAACAACTCACGCGGCGCAGAGTATGTTGTTGACGTGCCAAGGGCCGTGCGTGCAAGAGCCTCAAGCCCTAACACCCTCATCCCCCTGTTTCCCATTAAAACAGTTTTTTAAGTTCATTTATTTAGTTTGAGAGATAAAGGGAGAGAGAGGTGGGGAGGGGCAGAGGGAGCGGGAGAGAGAGAGAATCCCAAGCAGGCTCTGCACTGTCAGCACAGAGCCCGACCTGGAGCTCAAACTCTCAAACAGGAGATCATGACCTGAGCCAAAAATAAGAGAGGGAGGTTCAACCACCTGAGTCACCCAGGCGCCCTGCCCTGTTTCCCATTTTTTTTTTTAATTTTTTTTTTCAACGTTTATTTGTTTTTGGGACAGAGAGAGACAGAGCATGAACGGGGGAGGGGCAGAGAGAGAGGGAGACACAGAATCGGAAACAGGCTCCAGGCTCTGAGCCATCAGCCCAGAGCCTGACGCGGGGCTCGAACTCACGGACCGCGAGATCGTGACCTGGCTGAAGTCGGACGCTTAACCGACTACGCCACCCAGGCGCCCCCCTGTTTCCCATTTTAAAGTCCAATCAGACCAGCACACTGGAGCATTTTTTTCTCTCGAGCAGATAGCCTGTGTGCACAGATCGAGCCAGTTCTTCAGCGCCTCTCGTGACAGGATGGTCATGATGTGGGACTTGCACGGCCCCTCGCAACCAAGGCAACAGTTCTCTGGCCACACCATGGTGGTCACTGGATTGGCCGTGAGTCCAGGTGAAGTAAAACAGATCTCTTCCCAGCGCCCTTGTGCTTTCTGAAAAGCCCTGTGCTGGGCCCATCTCACGGACCCACCTTTGCCTCGTTTCCCCAGACTCTTCACAGCTGTGTACTGGCTCTCGGGACAACACCCTGCTTCTGTGGGACGTTGGGACCGGCCAGTGTGCAGAGACAGCTTCCATCTCCAGGAACCTGGTAGGAACTCAAACTTGGAACAGAGCAGGACAGCAGGAGGGAGCATGGGGTGAGGCAGAGAACCTGGAGAGAGAGATCAGAAGATCCATGGCCAGGCAGTAGAGGTGTGGGTCCTCATTACTGCTTACCTCGAACTCGGCCTCTCAGGGTTATCAGATTGGATGCTCTCTTGAGATGTTCTGTTTAGTTTATATCAGAATTTTAAGTGGTGTCCTCATTCCCTCAAAATATAGTTACTCCTTACCTTCTGTGCTAGGAGCAGGGTTAGCGGCCCAGGACACAGTCCTCGTCCTCCAGGATCTCACAACTTATGCTCGCTGTGTGTTCGGTATATGTAACATTGTGCAGAGACATAAGCGTGACCCTTTGCTTTATGTATAATTTGCTGTGTTTATGAAGACCAGCGTTTTCTGGTAGCAGACTGGTATATAAACTCCACAGTCTTTGAGGTCAGTCATACCTGGGTTCACATCATGGATCCATCACTTTTTTTTTTTTTAAGTAATCTCTACACCTGACGTGGGGCTCGAACTCACAACCCCGCGATCAAGAATCACATGTTGTACTGATTGAACCAGCCAGGTGCCCCAACATCCATCACTTTTAAGCTGTGTTACCCCAAGACAGTTAATTAGAATATGTCTTCATGTATAAAATGGGGAGGATCCTGTGACCTGACATGGTAGATGTTCCTGTAGTGGTCATCAAATGTCATAGTCATCTTTTCCAATTTCGAAGACAACTATCCATGGCAAGGTATGCTTGCCTTATGCCCTCCACATTTGTGGAGGTTGCTGGAAGAAAATCCTGTCCCCTTGGGTTGTTTTGAAAATGGTTTCATGCCTGTCCAGCAGGGGGCTACAAGGGATGAAGAGAAAGAACACTCTTTCTGAACCCTGTGAGGCCTTAGACTAGGGTTTCATGGTCCCACCGTTGAACGTAGAAGGTAGAATAGGGGCTGCTCTCCTTAGCGGCCACTCGCCGGCCACTCTCTACCGCGTGTTTGGGCGCCTGCATGCATTTGGGTACTCACGACTGGCCCAGAGCTGCTACCATTGCTCCTGCTCATCCGGGGTTTGCCAGTGGAGCATGACTAGTGGGTGCCTGCAAAACATAGAACCCCTCCAAGTCAAATGTACTAGTCAGCATCCTTGAGAAGTAGGGCAGGGGTGTTATTTAGCAGATTTTTTTTTAATGTTTATTTATTTTTGAGAGAGTGAGAGAGAGATCACAAATTAGGGGAGAGACAGAAAGAGAGGGGACAGAGGATACGAAGCGGGCTCTGCGCCGACAGCTTCAGTACTGACGACAGTGAGCCCGATGCGGGGCTTGAACTGACAAACTGCAAGATCATGACCTGAGCCAAAGTTAGATGCTCAAAGGACTGAGTCACCCAGTCGCCCTAAGCACAGTTTATAGGAATTACAGTAGAGGAATGATTCGGTATGGAGAACTTTTGAAAATTTTGCTTTTCCCAGGTCACTCACTTGTGCTGGGTCCCCCAGGAACCATATATACTACAGACTTCTGAAGATAAAACCATCAGGTGGGCTTACTGAGCAGCTGGGAAAGGGTTTATGGTGAAGGTTTGTGGTTCCCGTGCCGACATGACTCCCTTCCCCCTCTGCTCTCCACATCGCTGTGCCTTTCCAGAGCCTTCTGCGCTTCTACTTCTGCCGTTCTCTGGGGCTGGGGTCTGTTAGAGGTTGGAAGCCAGGAAGTCGGGCCGGGAAAAAGCCCCTGTCCTGGATGGTTCTGAAGCAGCTGATTCTGTCTGACCCCCCCCCTCCCCACACACACACACCCCTCACCCGCTGTGTGAATGTATTCACATTAAGCTCAGGACGTTGAGCTCACGTTAAGCTTGTCCCCCCCTTCGAGCTGCCTGGCTCCACTTGCCACCGCTGGGTGCCAGCCCCCGGGTGAAGCCTTGTCTAGGGAAATGGGGTCGGAATCCCTACCAGGGGAGTCAACAAGTAAATCGTTCTTGAGCAGAAAGTATGACTGGGAACTTTGGATCTCAGAAGAGATTCATTCTACTTAGCAAATAGCAGGAATGAGGTAAAATGAGATGAGAGATAGAATAAAAAACTCCCCCATGGACCCCATGGCCCAGGTAGGCCAAGACCTGTAAATCTTTTGTATCTGATTCTAGAATGGTGACTGCTCTTCTGGATCATAATAAGTATCTTAAAAAAAAAATTTTTTTTTTTAAATCACAGGCCCAGAAATATCCTCTTCTCCATTGAAAGCAGTATCCCAAAGGGCCAGATTAACAAATTAACTTGTACAATTAAGATGCTTGGTCTAAATTCCTATTAACTGGATCTCAAAATAGAAAGAGCTCAGATGTCTTTCAAATTGGTTATTTCCTGGCAGCTTTGGAGTCTCCAAGCTTGATCTGGTTCATACTCCTGTTTTTAGGTGAATCATGACAAACGTGACTGCCCGAAGCAGCCAAGAGCCGAGACTTATGGTAGTTGGTATTTCAGACAAATTTACCACGGATTTATTTCCTGCTGTAATTCCTTTCAGATTATGGGACAGTCGGGGGCTGCAGGTAGCGCATATATTTCCCACAAAGCAGCATATTCAGACCTACTGCGAGGTCAGTGAGGATGGACACAAATGTATCTCCTGCAGCAACGGCTTTGGAGGGGAAGGCTGTGAAGCCACGGTAAGAGACTGGGGGGTCCAGGTGTCTGGTTGCTGAACAAATTACTTACTCTGACCTCGTGTCTATACTGGCTACACAGGCAGGCTCTACTAATGGCTCAGGCCTATTCCAAGTGCATACTGTAAGTGAGCCTTTACATTCCAGAAGCTTCTTTCAAGAAACCTCCATTAGCCTTGGGCTCTCTGAATCAGTAGCAGAAAGAGGGATGGGATGAAAGTCAAGATAGAAAGGTGCTAAACACAGAACCTTCTAATGTCCCTACTTGCTAATGTCCCTACTCCCAGCAGGGCTTAGAAAGGGGAGGGATTATTTGAAGAGCCAAGGGTATTCCCATTGTACTTGTGGTCACAGTAAAGGAGCCTCAAGCTCTTCAGGAAGCTTGAAGCCCCAGTGTTGGTTGAGGGCCCACCCCATCCCTCACGCATATATCTTTCCTTGCAGTTAATTTGGGTTAGATTGCCTCGGCTCCTCCAAAGTACCTTGGATTCCTAATTGTAGAATATGGGTTAAAGGGGCATCTAGTCTGAATAAAACAATTACAGCCCCCATTTTTTCAGACATTACATGCCAGACACTGGCCTGAGCACATTACATGCATTATCTCATTTAATCCTTTAAACAACCTCATGAGTTAAATGCTATAATAATCCCCATTTTACAGATGAGGAAATAGAGGCATGGCAGGTTGAAATCTCTTGCACAAGACCACACCTCTACCGACTGGGCTGGCCAGGTGCCCCATGACCACACCTCTAGCAAGTGGTAGGTTGAGGTGTTGAATCCCAGGCTATTGATGTAGCATCTCTTCGCCAAGCTAAACATTTCCACCTCCTACAACTGACATGGCGTCCTGTGATTTCATTGTTTTTCGGACACAATTCGGATCACTCTCTCCTCTGAATGTTATTCTCCTCAATTACACGGAGTCCGGCGATTTTATGCTTTTTTGCACACAATTCAGTTGGCTCTCCTCCCTGCACGTTGTTCTCTGGCTGGTCTGATTCATATCAGCGAGAGTGGGGTTAGCAGCACCTCCTTTGCTGTGGAGTCTCATCTTCATACACCGAGGTTCAGCACGTAGACAATAAATCAGAAAGTCTGCACCTACGTGTCCTTATGAGAAGGGTGCTCCTGACTCTGCGGTCTCCACAGGACCCCCAGGGGCCAAGAGGCTGATAGAAGGCAGCTCTTGAGCTGTAGGCAACCCCAGGTGCCTGGCTAGCTCTGTTGGAAGAGCATGTGATTCTTGATCTCAGGTCATGAGTTTGAGCCCCACATGGAGTGTAGAGATTACTTAAATAAATTAAAAGCTTTAATTTTTTTTTATTAAAAATTTTTTTTAACGTTTATTATTTTTGAGAGAAAGAGACACAGAGCAAGCAGGGGAGGGGCAAAGAGAGAGGGAGACACAGAATTGAAAGGAGGCTCCAGGCTCTGAGCTGTCAGCACAGAGCCTGACACGGGGCTCAAACCCACAAACCGCGAGATCATGACCTGAGCTGGAGTCGCCGCTTAACTGACTGAGCCACCCAAGTGCCCCAATAAATTAAAACTTTAAAAAAGACAGTAGGCAACCCCATACTGTCCCATCATGCTGTAGGGCGTGGAGCTTTCACTTCCCTAGTTGTTGTGGAAGGCAACAACTCTCCTGGCACACCCTTACCCAGGGTTGTTGGAGATAGTTGATGTTTATTTTTTATTTCTTTATTAAAAAAAATTTTTTTAACGTTTATTTTTGAGACAGAGAGAGACAGAGCATGAACTGGGGGGGGGGGGGTCAGAGAGAGGGAGACACAGAATCCGAAACAGGCTCCAGGCTCCGAGCTATCAGCACAGAGCCCGACGCGGGGCTCGAACTCACCGACCGCGAGATCATGACCTGAGCCGAAGTCGGCCGTCCAACCGACTGAGCCACCCAGGCGCCCCGATAGTTGATGTTTAAAATAACTGCTAGATGGATAGATGATTCGGTGTGTGGATGGGATGTGAAGATGGGGGGTGGCGATGCGAGTAGGTAGGTGGAAGGAATGGGTGGCTCATGAGCAGGCGGGGAGATGGAAATCAGTGACTGAAGCACGTATGCAGCTGGAAGGTATGCATGTATGAGCTAGCCTATGTCATTACTCTGCAGTTGTGGGACCTACGGCAGACGCGGAATAGAATATGTGAATACAAGGGGCATTTCCAGACTGTCACATCCTGTGTCTTTCTACCAAGAGCATTAGCCTTGATGCCTACAATTGCCACCTCATCACATGACTGCAAAGTGAAGATTTGGAACCAAGATACTGGAGGTAAGGAGCCTGCTGTTGGTGTTTCTCAAAGCTTCGTGGCGTCCTAAAAGCTTCCTTGAAACTCTTTCCATTGCTCAGCAAATACAAAGCCACTTGTGTCCTACCACTATCCAGGCCCCGAGTGGTTACGGGAGGACCAGGATTCTGTTCAGCCTCTGGCTAGAAGCATCACCACATGAGCCCCGGTACCATGTTGTATAGACTTGTTCCTGAGAGATCAACTATATTTGGCTCTTATTATTCTTTCTATCTGAAGTTCTTCACCAGGTTTTAACATGTGATGCTCAAAATGTCTGGAAAGGAGAACAAGGATTGCCACTTTAAAATTCCTTTCTCAAGGACTAAAATGAGAGTCTCAGCTCTTGGTGGGGGTGTGGTAGAGTAAGATAGTCTCAGAAAGTAAGACAGTCTCAGAAAAACAAGTCTCTGCCTTGTTTTGATGCTGCAGCTAAGGTCTGAGGTCGCAGCAAGGTCATGACACTTCAGAGCACCAGAGAGAAAGATGTTTTAGGGAACATGGTGAAGTGGTGTGTCAGACCCCACTCCTGCTGGCTGATTGCTAAATATTTAGGAACGTTTAATACGGTCATAGCGGGAGTATTTACACCCCCAAAATTGGCAAATGCTGTGAGTGATGGTGGTGGGTTCTTTCCTCCCAGAAAGCTGCCTTCCTAGTACCCCACTGCCTCCGTGCTATTTTTTTTTTTTTGAAGTTCACTTATTTTTCAGAGAGGGAGAGAGAGCACACGCGAGTGAGTGCGCACAAGTTGGGGAGGGGCAGAGAGAGAGAGAGGGAGAGAGAGAGAATCCCGAGCAGGCTCCACGCTGTCAGCCCAGAGCCTGACGCGGGGCTCGATCTCCCGAACAGTAAGATCATGACCTGAGCCAAAATCAACAGCCGGACATTCGCCTGACTGAGCCACCCAGGTGCCCCCATACTCTCTTGTCCTGGACACAGGGTTCTGTCAGACACAGGGAACGGTATTAACCTAGCAAACCTCACGATAAATCCCTCTTACGGTAATCTTCCAGAAACTTAGCTCCTGGGAGGGGAGGACAGGGAGCCCCCTCGGAGAAAAGACGTGAGATCATGGCTAGTGGTCACATGGGCCAAACTCCCAAAGGGAGGACAGCCCAGCTGTGCCCCACCCGGAGCTGCCCAGTGCAGCTGTTTTGGGATTCAGTGTCCAAGGAGAACAAGGTCTGAAAGTGCTGCCCTGCCCCCCAGGTGTGCCCCTACGGCCTCCAAGATGGAGACCGGGGGGAGACTGTGTCAGCTGGAGGCCCTCAGACTGGCCTTCGGGTCCCAATTTCCTTTGTCCTGAAGGGAGCAAGACCCCAGAGGCCAGCCGCTGGAGATCAGTGTCCTTATCTGTTCTCCTCTGCCCTGGCCCCTGCCTTGCTCTCTGGGCAGGTGGTAATTGAGGGCAATGTGTTAACATGTCCTTGCAGGTGAGGCCCCAACTGTCTGAACGTGCTTCCGAGTGATACACATCTTGTTTGGTCCATGTGCCGTTCTGTGTAGTTGAAGCCGTGCGGTTGACCCCGGGTTGACTTCCCCGCTGGTGCGCGGGGGCTGCTCTTAACAGGGTTCCATGCAGGTAGCGCGCGCTTTACTTACCCGCGTTTTTCTCAGAGACCTCGCGTTCCATGACGCCGCGCTCTTGGCCTAAGCTGCTGGTTCCCTCTTCCTCCCCCAGCCTGCCTGTTCACCTTGTCCCTGGACGGATCAGGACCTTTGACTTCCCTGGCTGTTGGCGACACCGTCTCCTTGCTGTGTGCGAGTTTCAGCCGAGGAATTCACCTGCTCAGAGTGGACTACAGCCAAGGGCTGGCACTGCGGGAGGTGGCAGCATTCTGAGGCCAAGAGACATTCACTTTCAAACCGTGGCCTGTCCTTTCTCAGTGTGGCTTTGTTCTTCCCTGTGATCTTGCGGGGGGCGGGGGTGGGCGGTGATGTGGGACCAGGGTTCTCTGCTTAGTTCCACTCAGAAGGCATATCAGGGTTAGAAGCCACTTTAAGCCCAGGTGCCGTTTAGAAACATGAACTAAACATAAAGTTCTCCATCGAGGTGAAATCCAAACACAGTTTTCAGTGTTTGGAACCGCTCTTCAAAAACCAAGTTTTTGGCTCCAAATGGTGCCCTGCATGTGTAAGAGTGATAGGCCTCTGTGAGTCAGAACACAGGGTTGAGTCTGTCGAACTGGCCTGTTCCGTGTCTCCACGAGAGAAGAAGATGCAGGGGGGAGGCACACCGTTCTGGCAGCCTCACGGTGATCCAGATGGGGAAGGACAGTGCAGCTCCATAGCGGAAATGGATCGCAGACATGAGATTAAGCTCCAGTCACTGCTCCTCAGCAAGGTGAAGAACCAAAGTTAGGGCAAGAAAGAAGTCTTGGCTTCTACTCGGAGGAGCCGCAGAGTGGAAGGAGGCACGTCCTAGACCGGTGCTGAGGTGGCATGAAAATTAGACCCCAGGTGGCTTGGAAAGGCCAACAGCCCAAGGGCCTTGCCCAGAATCCTAATTGTCAAACCTGTTCCGTGCATAAGAAAATGGGGAGGTTCTGGGCGCCCGAGTGGCTCAGGTCATGATCTCACAGTTCAGGGGTTCGAGCCCTGAATCGGGTTCTGTGCTGACAGCTCAGAGCCTGGAGCCTGCCTTGGATGTGTCACCCTCTCTTTCTGCCCCTTCCCCACTGGTGCTCTCTCTCTCTCTCTCTCAAAAATAAACATTAAAAAAAAGAAAGAAAGAAAATGGAGAGGTTCCAAGATTAAGGCTACAACAAATTTCATTTGTACATTTTAATATTTTTAGTTAGTTTTGTATAAACTCTTGGGGATGGCCAGCGTGAGCCAAATGGGAGTTTACAACAACAACAGAACATAGAGAAAACAGAGGGATGGACTCAACCGTGTGCTAGCTAGTGAGTCCTCCCGGGTGAGGAGGGGCACAGTGCTCAGGTCAGCCTGTGTGGCCCCCAAGACATCAGTCCCCAGCCTGGTGCTCACCAGCCCATTTCCTTCACGGAGGATAGAGTCCCTCCTGCCATCAGGCGAGTCCACACATAAGGCAACAGAGGCCTGGGGATTCCCTTTCTGATGAGTCCCAACCAAAGAAAGCCTTTGTACTTGTTTTCCCTGGCCCCTGCCTGTCCCTGATACCAAGAGATGACAGCCATCTTCCTCGTCTCCCTCCTGTTCCTCTTTGGGGCCAGCTTCCCCATGGGACGATCTTAAGCTAGTGCAAAGTATCAGTCCTGAGTTTGACTCTCCACTTCTCCATGTAGCCGGGTGCACTTGGGTGTATAAAATAGCAGTTTCCTCACCAATAATGTGGAGCGAATAATCCCACATTCCTGACAGTGCTGTTCTGAGGACTGAACAAAACTATATTAAATGCCAAGCAAGGTAGCGGGCGCTTATAAAGGATAACCATAGTTAATTATTGCTCTCTGTCTGGACTGAACACTCTCCTCTCCTCACAAAACATTTACCATTCCTTCACCCATTCTCCTTAGATCTTATTTCTAAACCTTTAGTCCTTTTGTGGCTTCCCTTCGACTCCTTAAGTTACGGATCTTTGAGGTCTGGAAGGACAAAGGGATAGCGGGAGAGGAAGCTATTTCACTGAGTACCCACAGCCGTCTGGATACGTTTATTCTCGCCACAAATCGTGTTATTCCTGTGTCGTGTTATTCCTGTGTCCCGGGTCCTGAGGCCCGGGAACATTCAGTCCTTTGCCCGAGGTTACACACGGAGAGAGGAAAGAGAAGAACGGAGATCTGAGCCAGGGTCTGCCCAACTCAAAGCCAGAATACTTTCCTTCCCACTCCTTTGTCATTGCGTGATGTCACAAAGTTCACTTTAGAAATTCGTAGACTCTGACACTGTGTGTGTATTTTCTAGACCAGTTACTAACTTTTTTGGCTCCGAGGAGACCCTCCTGGCCAGGTGCCCAGAAACCGTACACAGGTGTCTCGGGGACGGTCCTAGCGCATCCTGAACTTCTAGTGCTACAGCTAACCCTTTCTTCGGGGAAGAAGATGGGCAGTAAGTCAGGAAGTCTAAGGGAGTGGGTTGGGAGAGGGTCCCGGGGAAGAGGACCAGAGGGGATGTCCATGTGAGGAAATCGTAGGCCTCTGATGAATTAGTGGGGTTCTCTTAGCAAAAAAAATATTGTTTCCCTGAGCTCTACGCATTTGCTCAACTTAAAAAATTCTTATCTGTGCATTTTAAGTGGAAAGCAGATTAATAAACGCAAATGTTTGTGTAGGAGTTTTTAGTCTCACATGCCCTACTCAGGTACTCTCAGCTGATGCACACTACGACAATGCATTCATTTGTTCTTTGGACATTCACTGAACACTTCATTTTAGAGGCTGCTCCTGTAAAATCATGCAAAGAAATTTTCCAAAGACAGTTGACCTTTTTTTTCCAGAAAAGCAGATAATCCCTTGGAATCTGACCAATTATATATTTAAAATGTAAAGAAATTTATATATTTGCTTATATAAGTTAAATATATTTATTTCCAAGGGGCGCCTGGCTGTCTCAGTCGGTAGAACGTGTGAACCTTGATCTCAAGGTTGTGAGTTTGAGCCCCACATTTGATATAGAGATTATTTACAAATAAAATATCTTTGGGGAGCCTGGACGGCTCAGTTGGTTGAGTGTCTGATTTCAGCTCAGGTCATGATCTCACGGTTCATGAGTTCGAGCCCCACATTAGGCTCACTGCTCTCAGCACAGAGCCTGCTTCTCATCCTCTACCTGCCTCTCTCTCTACCCCTCCCCCGCTTGCACTCTCTAAAAAATAAGCTAAAAAAAAACCCACATTAAAAAATTTTAAAAAAATCTTTAGAGGCACCTGGGTGGCTCAGCTGGTTCAGCATCTGACTCCTGGTTTTGCCTCAAGTAATGATCTCATGGTTCATGAATCAGAGCCCCTCGTCAGGCTTTGCACTGACACAGCTTGGGATTCACTCTCTCCCACTCTCTAAACAAACAAACAAATAAACTTTAAAAAATCTTTGAAAATATATTTATTTCAGGAAAAATGAGTCATGATTATTAAAAGATTTTTTTTTTTTTGGTGGCTGAAATTATCTTACAAGATGATCTTTATTTTTACCGAAAGTTTAATTTTTTTTAATGTTTATTTATTTTTGAGAGAGACAGAGCATGAGCACGAAAGGGGGAGAGAAACGGGGAGACACAGAATCTAAAGCAAGCTCCAGGCTCTGAGCTGTCAACACAGAACCCAACACGGGGCTCGAACCCACGAACCGTGAGATCAGGACCTGAGCTGAAGCTGGACGCTTCACCGACTGAGCCACCCAGGCACCCCTATTTTTACTGAAAGTTTTAAAATGATCTGGAAAAGATACAATTTGAGTGCATCTAGGATGTATATAATTTATGTCCCAATTTGTATTTAAAGTATTATTTTTTAAAAATAGCTACCAGCTGGGGAGCCTGGCTGGCTCAATTGGAAGAGCCTGTGACTCTTGATCTCAGGGTCATGAGTTTGAGCCCCATGTGGGGTATAGAGATTACTTAAATAAATAAAAATTTAAAAATAAAATAGAGGCACCTAGACGACTCAGTTGACTAAGCATCCGACTCTTGATTTGGGCCCAGGTCATGATCTCTCAGTTTGTGAGACTGAGTCCCACAACGGGCTCTGCACTGATAGCTTGGAGCCTGTTTGGGATTCTCTCTCTCCCTCTCCCTCTCTGCAACCCCCCTCTCAAAATAAACATTAAAAAATAAAATAGCTACCAGCTATTAAAGTATTATGATACACTAGATATCATCGGTATTACAAAAGTATCAAGTCCCCAATATCACTATCTTCTTGAACAATGATTACTGAAGAAAATTCCCCAGGAGTTCTGAGTTTTACCGTCATTGAAGAAATACTTCCTGGCAGAAATGTAATGTTTTCAACACTGGTATCGAGAGACATGTTTTCAGTCTGAAACGGCCTTGATTTTGACATAGGAATTACAAGTATAGAACTCAGGTCACTTGGTGAAAAAGGAGCTTCACTATTTCTGGATAGCCTTTTGAAAATAGGATGAGTAAAGAAAAAGCTTCATCCTGAAAAATGCAGCAGTCCGCTAATGTTTCCTGGAGTGGGCACCTCTTGGCACAGGCTGCCCTCCGAAGCCTACATCCCCCGCTAGCACGGCCGTGAGAACAAGTTCTTGTCGGTGGGCTGTGAGTGGAAGTGATGTGTGTAACTTCTACCTTATTAGCTCCAAAAGAACGTGTTTGTCTGGGGTTACCACTCAGGGTCCCTTCCCACTCGCTGCAATGCAGACCGCCAGGGACAGCTTCCGCTATTCAGATGAGGACAAGATGACAGAACAGCAGGAGAGAAGGAGCCCCGCCTGAATAACCCTGAAATGCTGAGCTGTTCCACCAGCCTGACCAGCTAGACTATGACATGAAAGAGAATGAAACTTCATTCTTTTTAAGCCACTGTATATATTTTTAACTTAAAAAAATATGTATTTATTTATTTTGAGCTATAGAGAGTGGGGGAAGGGCAGAGAGAGAGAGAGAGAGAGAGAGAGAGAGAGGATCCCAAGCAGGCCCCTCACTGTCAGTGAAGAGCCCCACACGGGGCTCAATCTCACAAACTGCGAGATCGTGACCTGAGCTGAAATCAAGAGTGCGTCGCTTAACCAGCTGAGCCACCCAGTTGCCCCTCCAAGCCACTATATATATATTTTTAACTTTTAATTCAAGCATAGCAATCATAAATAATTCCAGATGCCTTACGTTCATAGCTTGCTGATTCTCCATAAGCCAAACATACTCTAGTAACCAGTACTTCCGTGAAGAATTGTTAATACATCCCGGAATCCAGGATTCCCTCATTTTCTCAAATACAGAGACGTATGTGCTCTATATTTCATATGCTACTTTCACAATCATAATTTCACCTGAGTCTTCCAATGACACAACACTGTGAGACAGGCAGTGTGGAGTATATTACCTCCATTCTGCAGAGAAGAAAAATGACTTGCCAAGGAGCACACAGCATGTGGTGGAACCCACGTGGCAACTCGGGTCTTCGGACATGTGGACTGGTTCTTCCGGCCAGAGCCCTGGCCACCACTGCTTTCAGTGGTGTCCCGGTGGTGGTGGGCCTGAAGGCGAGGGACGGGGGCAGGTAGGAAGAGTCTGGACCTATGGAATAAAAGACATCAGTTAAATATCACAAACAGAAGGAAAGTGGGATCCTTTCTCAGCGGTTATCTCCCCAGGGTCTGAACACATCAAAGTGCAGAGCCCAGCTTTGGGGTGATGGGAATTGATGGCAGCCACCACTGTCTTACCCAGACACTGGCTTTCTCAGTTCATTCAGAAATAATCTTGTGGAAACTGGCCAACTTCACATGACTAACAACCATGAGGACATTTAAAATGAGGCTACATGCAATGCTGTCCATGATTTGCCCTAACTGAAAAACACAGGTAACAAAACAGCACCACACAGCATTGTCCCATTTGGGCAAAAATAAATCTGTACATGTCTGTACATTCATAGATAAAGGTCTGGAAGAAATGGAGTAAAAATGTACCGGTGTAGGGGCGCTTGGGTGGCTCAGTTGGTTGAGCGTCTGACTTCGGCTCAGCTCATGGTCTCGCGGTTCGTGAGTTCAAGCCCGGCGTCGGGCTCTGGCCTGACAGCTCAGAGCCTGGAGCCTGCTTTGGATCCTGTGTTTCTGTCTCTCTCTGCCCCTTCCACCACTTGTGCTCTGTCTCTCTCTCAAACATAAATAAACATTAAAAAAAATTTTTTTTTAATGTATCGGTGTTATCTCTGGGTATTGAGTTTAAAGATGAATTTATTTTCAGCTTTATGCCTTACTATATTGTTTGGTTGTTTTTGTTTTTGTTTTGCAATGAGGATAAATCAGTTTTATTATTTTTTTTGAAGGGCGGGGCAGAGAGAGAGGGAGGGAGAGAGAGAATCTTAAACAGCTCCATATTCAGCCTGGCCCAGGGCTCAATGCAAGGCTTGATCTCTCAACTGTGAGATAATGACCTGAGCCAAGATCAAGGGTTGGACGTTTAAAAGTTTATAGGATAAACCGGCTCCCTCTCATCCATGTCTGCCTATTACCAGCCTCTTGTGTGTCCTTGCAGAGACTGTGCATGTACAAGGAGACACATCAATCTATTTCCTTTATTGCTTTTACAATCAAAAACAAGACTACTTTCATTCTGAAGAAAAGGTTTAGAAGAGTATTTTGTGATGTAGAAAGATAAGTGAGAGAAAGGCTACAAAACAGTTCATCGAGTATCACATATCTTTATAATAATTAGTTTTAAAAATCACGTTTGAAATCCTTATAAAGAGGCGTGGTGGTCGTGGCGGTTAAGGGTGTGGACTCCCGACACCAGGCTGCCTGGTTCAAATCCCAGGCTGCCACTTCTTTTCCTGGCAACTTTGGGCAAGTGACTTAATTTTTCCGTGCCTGGTGCCTTCATCCGTGTAACGGAAATGATACAGTAATAGCATCGATCCCCACAGAGCTGTCGTCAGGATCGGTACACGATTCAGGCAGAGCCCCTAGAAGAGCACCTAGCATTATTCCTAAGTGTCAGGATTATTACAGTCATGTGAGTTTCTAGGTTTTTCTGCATTGAACACTTACTACAGAGTTAAAAAATAAACTCCCGCAAAAGAAGGGGAACAACACGGATACAGATTGTACCACAGATGAGGGAGAGGGGCCGCAGAGAAAAGTGAGAGACTGTGGGGCCCCAGGAGGAGCGGCGATGATGCCTGCAGACGCAGACAGGAGGCAGACATCCGGTTTCCCGATCTCGAGCCTCCGAAAGGGTCCCTTTGCCAGTGTTATCAGCGGAGCATCCTAAGAGCGGAAGGGGCCCTGGCCCAGGAGCGTCTCTCCTGGCGCTCGGAGAAGGCCTTGGAGACTTTCCCGGGAACTCCTTGGACTTTCCTGGTACAAACAGCCTCCAGCCAGCTCCTTGGCACTGTCCTCCTGGCAGGACTTACCTGGAGGAAGGCTTCAGAATAAGTGTGAAGACTCAATGTGCTTGGATTAACTGACCCAAGGACTTTCTGAGGGCTAATTTCTACCACCCACCCTGACGGGGCTGAACGTCTGGGGGATGGAAAGATGAGTTGCTTCCTTCACAGCGCAGGTGGACAGAGAACCGTCCGATCTCAGTTCCGTGTTCCTACACATACCGGGAGGCACATGTGGGAGGCCTGTTATTCCTCATCCTTCAGCTGGAGACTGTTCTCTGCTTGGGGACTGAGGCGGGGAGGCTGGCCAAGAGCTCATGCGCAGTCTGCCGGGGAAAGCAGGGGAAGGGAGGCACGGGGCCTGGACGTGGAGGCCCCGAGTTCGAGTTCCAGCGGCAGCTCCGACATGTCACGTTAATGGTAGCTGGGATTAACTCTTCATTTCACTCATTTTTTGTTTCATGTTTTATTTATTTTTGAGAGAGAGCAGGGGAGGGGCCAGGGAAGGGGCAGAGAGAAAGGGGGACAGAGGATCCAGAGCGGGCTCTGCGCTGACGGCAGCAAGGGCCCCATGCGGGGCTTGAACTCACGAACCACAAGATCATGACCTGAGTGGAAGCTGGATGTTTAACCGACTGAGCCATCCAGGTGCCCCCAAATCCAACTGCTCTTCACAGAACCCTGTGGATTCCGGGAATAACAACGCTGGATGTGACCTGCTTGATGAGAAGTGTATGAACTACTTTATATTTGAAACAATAGCTAGATCTTGGAGTTCCTACTAAGTCCGAGGTTAGCTAATACCGGGAAGTGGTCCCATTCAGTATTTCTAACCATCTGATACATGCTAAAAAGAAAATAAGAAAATAGTTCACAACCCTTATCCACAACTCCAAAATCCCTGCACTCTGAAGACAACATTTTTTTTTCATTAAATTTGGCACCAAAATTGACCTGGCCCTATCCTGTTTCTTCTTTTTGGTATCATCAACTGCAGAATATTAAAGCATTTGATCCCAGGGTGCTGTGTCAGATCCCACTGGGAGAGTTACTTAATATATCCGTAAATATGCCATATCATTGTCCTAAAATAGGAAAAGATCCGGATTCGGAAGCACATCTGGCTCCAAGGGTTTTGTATAAGGGATTGTGACCTTGTAAAAACAAGTTGAGATGCTGCCTGAGGCAGGGGTGGGGCGTGCCGGCTCCCAGATGGGGATTCACCTAGCCCTGTCCGCGATATATCCTTGGGATCATGTCCTTGGGAAGTCTTCAGGGATCTGAATGTAATGGATCATGAATGTGATCAGGAAGAGCCAAGGAGCATCTATTGGGGATATTTGTCCTCAATCAGTACTCTTCATACTTTAGCATGTTTCTGAATCTCCTAAGCGTCTTGTAAAAAGGCAAATTATGACAGCAGGTCTGGAGTCGGCCTGAGCTCTGCATTTTGGACAATCTCCGGGTGATGCCTTCCCGCTGGGACCGTCCCAAACTCTGGACTGATCTGAGGCAAGACTCTGAGTGATGACAATGTAGTGCCCCATGGAGAGAGGTGGCCCCTGCCCTCACTAAACACGATCCCTCTTCACCTGGCCAAAACCTGCCTCGTTACCGCCTTTTCTGCACCCTCCCCTGCCCTTCTACTGCCTTCTGCTGCCTCTCCCTCCCCAGATGGAGCCATGCCACCCTGCGCCTCCACTGCCGACCTTGGCTGGACCGCACCAAGTCTCATGACTCTTCACTCATCCGGTTCCAAGGTACTGCTTAGATGAGGTGCTTTTCTGGTTGGCTGACCTCACCCCCCCAAGCATGAACTAAATCAGTTCAATTCAGATTCCTCAGATGCCTCGCTCTCTCCTGGGTATCTTCCCGAAAAAACTTTCCACTGGTTGCAAAGTACTCCCTAGCCTTGACCACCTGGAGACATTGTGATAATGCATTTGCTCACTAGACAATCAGTGACCCGGAAAAGGACCCTGGTTTATTTTATTTTTATTTCAATGCTTGCAACGCCGTGACTGATTACTTACATGCCCTCCCTGTTTTTCTTTATAAGTTCTGGATTTCCTGGCTGCAGAAAACTCTGGCTGACTGATTTTCCAAGTGAATTCTCCTGTTATGAAAGGAATACATATTCACTGATAAAAACTTAGAATAATATAAATGAAAAGAAAATGAAACCGCCAGCGAGCTTATCACCGAGAGATACAACATTTTGCCTCACGGTCTTTCAGTCTTTTTTTTTTTTTTTTTTAATGCTTATTTATTTTTGAGACAGGGAGAGACAGCATGAACGGGGGAGGGTCAGAGAGAGAGGGAGACACAGAATCTGAAACAGGCTCCAGGCTCTGAGCTGTCAGCACAGAGCCTGACGCAGGGCTCAAACTCACAGACCGCGAGATCATGACCTGAGCTGAAGTCGGATGCTTAACTGACTGAGCCACCCAGGCGCCCCTCTTTCAGTCTTTATGTATAGTTTGTTTTACACAATCTAGCTCACACTACACACACCATTTTGTAAACTGCCTTCCTGCCTCCATTTACGACATGTCGTGACCATTTTCACAAGTAATAATTTTTCTACAACATCATTTTAAGTGATAAAGTAGTTTTCTACTCAACTGATGTGCTATAGTTGGGCTTTTTTTTTTTTTTTTTAACGTTCATTCAGTTTTGAGAGACAGAGCACGAATGGGTAAGGGCAGAGAGAGAGAGGGAGACATAGACTCCAAAGCAGGCTCCAGGCTCTGAGCTGTCAGCACAGAGCCCGACGCGGGACTCAAACTCAGGAACCGTCAGATCATGACCTGAGCCGAAGTCAGACGCTCAACGGACCGAGCCACCCAGGCACCCCTATAGTTGGGCTTTTATATTTCTTTCAATCTTTTTTTTTTTTAACTTAAAACTTCAATGAACATCCTCACTTAACCAAAAGACACAGGCATATTCTGATTGTGACACTAATTCCAACGCATGTGTATATTTCGCCACCACCAAGCAGTTCTCAGACACCGGCTGGATGTCCCACGGGTCAGCTCAATTGTGACACTACCTAGCTGGAGATCGCGTCAGCTCCCACAGTGAAGGGCTCGCTCCCGCAAGATTGTCCCCACCATTACCACACACACTTCAGAAAACCAACTATAAGTCCAGCTCATCACCCAGGCTTCTGATCAACTGGCTACAGATAGATCGGAGGTTCCCACGACCTCGGGTTTGGTTAATTTGCTAACGTGGCTCGCAGAACTCAGAGAAGCATCCGCTTATCCTTACGGGCTTATTATAGAAGGTATGTAAAGGCCTGTGGCAGGCAGGCCATGTGGGATGGGGCATGTAGCCTCTCTGCCCTGTCCCGGCACTGCCCTATGTTCATCAGTCCAGAGGCTCTCTGAACCCCATCCTTTAGGGGATTTATGGAGGCCTCACTAGAGCAATGTTTGACTAAATCATGGCCACTGGCAATTGAATTCCATCTCTAGCCCCTCTCCTCTCCCAGGGGTGGGTGTCCAGGCTGGACTGAAAGTTCCAACCCCAAGATTACAAGGTTGGTTGCCCTGGCAACGAGCCACCTTTAGGTTGCCTGGGCGCTTTCCAAAACTTTTCTCATTCACATAACAAAAGACATGTTTAGTGTTCCCATCACTTAGGAAATTCCAAGGGATTTAGGAACTCTGTGCCAGGAATAGAAGGATCAAATGTATAAATCATGTTATAAATCTCCATGTCATGTTATTTCATGTTATAAATTTCATGTTATAAATCTCCATGTCACATATGTCTTTTGGGCACGTCTGAGGAATTATATTATTAGGTCAAAGTGTACGAACTTCTTCATGGTTTGCACGAATGCTGCCAAACCAGAAAGCATAGCTTCCAAACTGTCAAACACAAAGCAGATCCTTTGGGCTGAATCAGTGTCTTGAATCTCCACTACCCTTGGTTAACCAGCAGTGAAATTTAAAAGCAAGGAATTGTAGAGCTGACAGGGACCTCAGGCCTTCCAGGCACACCTGAGTTCCCTCTGTCTCCAGCTCAGAAAGAGGAAAATTTCTTAGAGATCTTCCCTAGGGATTGGCAACTTTCTGGAGTCCACAGCTTTAATTTCACACAATTCTAGGCTAATATAACCCCCACATTTTGGCATTTATTTTTCCAGCTAATATATATATTTTAATGTTTATTTATTTTTGAGAGAGAGAGAGTGAGCAAGCGCAAGCAGGGGAGGGGCAGAGAGAGGGAGACAGAGTCCGAAGCAGGTTCCAGGTTCTGAGCTGTTGGCACAGAGCCCGATGCGGGGCTTGAACTCACGAACTGTGAGATCATGACCTGAGCCGAAGTCAGCCGCTTAACAGACTGAGCCACCCAGGTGTCCCTCCAGCTAATATTTATATATTTAAAATGAAGGGATTAGATCAGTAGGGGAATGGTTGGGTAATTTATGACTCATTCAATAAAATATGATGCAACCATTACAAAACTGAAAACAAGCTTTTTAGGTATTAATCCAGAATGATATTTCAGGTGCATTGTTAAGTGAAAAAGGCAAGGTGCAGAACGGTGTATATCATGTGCACATTTGCGTAAAGAGGAGGAAAAGAGACACGTAGACGTTTTACCAAAGGAGTTGTTTGCACAGCTATAAAATTTCTTTGGGAAGATGCAAAAGAAACTGACAGTACAATACCTTAATTTTCAAGGGCACCTTGGTGGCTCAGTCGGTTAACTGTCCGACTGTTGATTTCAGCTCAGGTCATGATCTCACGGTTCGTGGGTTCTAGCTCGCGTCAGGCTCTTGGCTGACAGCATGGAGCCTGCTTGGGATTCTCTCTCCCCCTCTCTCTGCCCTTCCCCTGCTCTCTCTCAAAATAAATAAATAAACTGAAAAAAAATTTTTTGTTAAATAACCTTAATTTTCAGGGCATTGAGGTGGCTGGGAGAAGAACACAACATTTTCACCACAAAATCAAATCTTTCACATGAATATGTTACCTATTCTAAAATAAAATAATTTTAGAAACATGAAATGATGCAACCAGGACAATTGATTACAATGCCAACCAAAGACATTTATTTAGGGGTGTCTGGGTAGCTCAGTCGCTTAAGCGTCTGACTTCAGGCTCAGGTCATGGTCTCGTGGTTCGTGAGTTCGAGCCCCACATTGGGCTCCCTGCTGTCAGCATGGAGCCCACTTCAGATCCTCTGTTTCCCTCGCTCTTTCTCTCTCTCTCTCTCAAAAATAAACATTATGAAAAATTTTGAAAAAGACATTTATTTGTTTATCCTCCAAAGCCTATGGAAAAGGTCAGTAAAGGAATAAAGTTAGAGGAGTCTGAGTACACAGACCGTGTGGGGGCCAGAAAAGGCGTCTTACACTGAGGAGAGGGTAAGGCAAGGGCACAGATTTCAGAGCCACATTTACAGGCCCAGCTGTTAAGTGGTTCTCATGAGACCTTGGGCAAATAAATCCCTTCCTTGCTTTGAGCTGCAGATTCCTTATCTGCAGAAGAATAAGGAAGAGTCACGGATTTTTCTGTGTCCCGTATCGCCAGGCACTGTGCTCCTTGGGATTGCTGGGGGCATTCGCCGTCACAGATCACAGCGTTCAGTAAAACACCCAGAAAACTACCATTATTACTTTTAATAATAGTGGCGGTTTTTTTTTTTTTCCCTAGCAGACTGACAAATCTTAAACTGAGTCCCTTTAAAAAACCAGTGTCCTTTTTTTAAGTTGATGTATTTATTTTGAGAGAGAGAGAGGGCATGAGCAGGGGAGGGGCAGAGAGAGAGGGAACCCCAAGCAGGCTCTTTGCTGTCAGCACGGAGTCCAACGTGGGGCTTGAGCTCATGAACCGTGAGATCATGACCTGAGCTGAAACCAAGAGTCGGGTGCTTACCTGACCGAGCCACCCAGGTGCTCCCCAAATCAGTGTCTTATTTAAATTTGAGTTTCTCTAATTATAAATGAGGTTGAGCAGTTATGTGCGTATCCCGTCGTGTTTCCCTTCAGCGATCTTCCAGATCCTATTGGCATAAGAGCCGTAGTTAACATTTCCTGTGTGCTGTGAACCCTCCAAGTGATATTTCATGTCATCTGCAGATCAAACAGGTAAAATTATGATGCCCATTTACAGGTGACAAAACGAGGCTTAGAGAAGACTGTTTGCTCTTCTCGACTGCTAGTGAGTAGAGTCTGGATTCTGAGCAAGGACTTGACTCTGAGCCAGACATCTGACTTGATTGACGCAGTCTCTTCACGTTTAGCTTAAATAATCGCCCCCTGATTGTTTTTCTGTTGGATGATTTGCCTTTTCCTTAATATTTTGCAAGAGCCCCTTGTATTTCGGTTTGTAGGGGCCCAGGGCAGGGGGGGGGGGTAGTTATCTGGGCTGAGGGACAAGTGGCTTCAGAGATATCCTGCCTTCCCTCCAAGTAAGGTTGGGCAGGAGTCAAGGCTGAACAGTCAGTTGTGGCAGGAAATCAAGACAGAGCAGAGGTCTGCAAGGGTGAGGGACTTTGACCCCCTCAGAGAAAAAGCTAGAGTGACTCACAGACGGAAGAGAAAACCAAAGCTCCCAGGCTGTCCCCTGTGAGCGCCGACAGTCCAAAGTCATCAGAAGGAGGACGAAAACCAGAGCCTGGTCAGGAGCTGCCAGAGACCCATGCAAATGAGGCCCGCCCCCCACTGCCTGGAAACCAGGCCGAGAGAAGTTAGAGCACAGAGCACACGCTGCAGGGTGCAGGGTCCGCACTGGGGACAGGAGGAGGAGGTGGAGGGGACTCTGAGGAAGCAGGTAAGGAGCCGGAGAGGGGCATGGAGGGACGGGTGGGACACAGGGTCCCAGAGCCCTGAGAGGCAGTGCCGTCGGCCAACGTGAACGCTGCGGCCTGGGAGGAAAGGGCTCCTGGGACCATCTTTCAAGCTCAGCCCTTCTTCAGCTGTGAAGTCTTAAGCCACTTGACATTCTTTTTTTCTTTCTTTCTTTTTTAAGCCACTTCATATTCTGAGCCTTGGCGTCCCTACCTATAAAATGGGTATAAAACTATCGTACTAATTTGGGGCGCCTGGGTGGCCCAGTCAGTTAAGTGTCCCAGTCTTGATTTCAGCTCTGGTCATGACCTCACAGTCATGAGATCGAGCCCCAAGTCGGGCTCTGCTCTGGGTGCGGAGCCTGCTTAAGATTCTCTCTCGGGGCGCCTGGGTGGCTCAGTCGGTTGAGTGTCTGACTTCGGCTCAGGTCATGATCTTGCTGTTTGTGAGTTTGAGCCCCGCGTCGGGCTCTGTGCTGACGGCTCAGAGCCTGGAGTCTGCTTTGGAGTCTGTCTCCCTCTCTCTCTGCCCCTTCCCTGCTCACTATCTGTTCTCTGTCTCTCAAAAATGAATAAACGTTAAAAAAAAAAAAAAGATTCTCTCTCTCTCCCTCTGCTCCTCCCCTGTGCGTGTGCGAGCGTGAGTCCGTGCACATGGTCTCTCTCTCAAAAATAAATAAACAGTAAAAAAGGAAGGAAAGGAGGTAGGGAGGAAGGAAGGAAAGGAGGAAGAAAGAAAACGATCATGCTAACTATACTGAGCCCCTGCCGTGCTTTGCTGGGCACATGATAGTTATTATCCCTTTCTCACAAGGCAAGCCTCAAAGGCGGGATTATTAGCCTATTTTACAAAGAAAAATGAAGCTCAGAGAGCATAAGCCATTTACCTAAGACCACACAGCAAATAAGTCTGGTTCCAAAGCCCATACACTTTCAACTCCCAATCCTGCTTCCTTTCACAGGGTGGTTTTAAAGAATCAAATGGCCTTAATCAGATGGAAAAAAGTTGTAAAAGACCATCATAAAATCGAGATGTGAGTTGCTACACTTAGATCCTAGCCAGGACCGAGACCCTTCGTAAGCTGTGAAGTCCTGTAAAAATGTTAGTTCTTAACTCTCTCCTCTTGAGGGCAAAAACTTCGGGGTGACACTACAGGCAGTATCTGGCTGACTTGGTCACAGACCACGGTGATGCCTTTGGGGTGCTGTCTAGGACTTACTGCAGCTGAGATGTTCTGCCTGGGGGGTGGACACACCGACACAGGGCCGGAATCTGTCCTAGAGAGGCTGGCCTCTGACCTGCTGATCCTGGAACAACAGTGGATGTCTGAGGGGACCCTGGCAGATAAGGGCCCAGGCGCTCATGCGACAGTAATCATTCCTACTCTTGAATGGCCTCTTACGGCTTTGGCCATGGAACTTCAAAAAATGTAGGTCTGCTTTTGGGGCACGGGACAGATCGTTAAGGGTGGTAATATAAGTTCATTGTATTGTAGTAAAGTTAGAGTTTTCAGACGAGAGGGCGCCCGGGTGGCTCAGTTAAACATCTGACTTCAGCTCAGGTCATGACCTTACAGTCTGCGAGTTCAAGTCTCGCATCGGGTGAGCTGGTGCCCTGCTTCAGGCGAACACGAGCCCCAGGTGAGCCGCATTTCTGTCTCTCTCTCTCTCTGCCCCTCCCTCAGTTGCTCCCTCTCAAAAAAAAAAAAGAATTTTCAGATGAATTAAAAAAAATTTTTTTAATGTTTATTTTTGAAAGAGAGAGAGAGAGAGAGAATGTAAATGGGGGAGGGGTCGAGAGAGAGGGAGACACAGAATCCAGAGCAGGATCCAGGCTCTGAGCTGACAGCACGAACCACGAGATCATGACCTGAGCAGAAGTCAGCCGCTTAACTGACTGAGCCACCCAGATGCCCCTCAGATGAGAGAATTTAAGACAAAACAAAAAAACACCTATAATCTTACTCCCAGAGATAACCATTGTTGACATTTTGGTGTTTTTCCAGACAATTCTTCCACTGCATACATATATTGGATATACGGTCATGATAGGGTTTTATTACTGTTTCTTTTTGCTTAGTGGCATCACAAACATTTCCACATTAATAGATGTTTTATCACATCATTTTAAAGGCTGCAAAGTGTCTCTTCATGGGGATAGAGCAGAATATCTTTAATTGACGTCCCACTATTGAATGAGTAAGCAGTTTTCCATACTAGGCTGTTAGAGCTGTGCTTCTATGGGCATCTCTACAGTCAAGCCTTAGCAGAAGTCCTTGATTATGTCCATGGGACAGATGCCCAGTGGGGTAACTTCTGAATCAAGGCCATATACCTTCTTTTTTTATTATTGAGAGAGAGAGAGAGAGAGAGCGCGCGCACAAGCTGGGGAGGGGCAGAGAGAGAGAGGGAGACACAGAATCTGAAGCAGGCTCCAGGCTCTGAGCTGTGAGCACAGAGCCCAACAGGGAGCTTGAACTCACGAACCGCAAGATCATGACTTGAGCCAAAGTCAGACGCTTAACTGACTGAGCCACCCAAGTGCCCCAAGGCCATGTACATTTTAAGGCTTTGATAAGTACTAAAGGTCTGCTTCATACACACTCTGGAATTCAGAGCCCCTCAAAGCTCAACACAGAACCTTTTTCATGGCGAGGCTTGACCTTTCTCTCAAATCCATTTGCAGGGATAATGCCAACCACCTCCTACGTAGTCTTTGCCGGATGCCAGGCTCTAAGAGCCTTCTCTTCTGACGTACTACTTTCAGCCTCCTTTTCCGAAGGGTAGTGCAGTCGGCTAAGCAGCTGACTCTTGATCTTGGCTCAGGTCATGATCTTTGGGTTTGGGAGTTCGAGCCCTGACTGGGGCCCTGCGCTGACAGCGTGGAGCCTGCTCGGGATTCTCTTTCATTCTCTCTCTCTGCCCCTACCTCGCTCACTTGTGCTCTCTTTCTAAAATAAATAAACATTAAAAAAAAAAAAAAAGATATTGAGACACAGGTGAAGCAATTCAACTGGGATCACAGCCCTAATAAGCAGCGCATCTGGAGTCATGAGCCTGAACAACACGGTTCCAGAATCTACGCTGTCTGCTGCTTTTTGGAAAGTGCCTTTGATTTCATCTCCACAGATAGTTCTTCCTCCATCCCTTTGACCTTCTCTGCCATGGCCTGGCCTACATCAAGTGCCACCACCCCAGCCTGGTGATAAAGTCCCTCATGGTCTTGCATTTCTACTCTGTCCTTTTCAGTCTGTTTGCTCTGCAGCTGGAATGCTGTTTTTCTTCTTCTTCTTCTCCTTTGTTTTTTTTTTAGAGAGAGAGACAGCAAGCAGGGAAGGGGCAGAGAGAGAGGGAGACACAGAACCAGAAACAGGCTCCAGGCTCTGAGCTGTCAGCACAGAGCCCGATGTGGGGCTCGAACTCACGGACCGTGAGGTCATGACCTGAGCTGTAGTCGGCCGCCCAACCGACTGAGCCAGCCAGGCGCCCCTTATTATTTTTAAAAATATTTTATTTTTAAGCAACTTTTACACCCAACATGGAGCCCGAATCCACAACCCAGAGATCAAGAGCCACACCTTCTACTGACCGAGCCAGCCAGGCACCCCTGCAACAGTGATTTTAAAATGGAAATTGGAAAAAAATAATGAAATAGGATGAACCCCCCCTCCCCCATCCCTCCAAACGAAATCCAGATTAGCTCCCCAGGGCCTGCGGCTTTCCCTCTGGCTTATCCTGAGCCATTTTCCTGCTCCAGCTCCACCCACTACACTCAGCCACCTCCTTTCACTTCCTGAATCTGGCAGAGGCTTTTCTCACCTTGGGGCTTTGCACTCATTGTTCCCATGGCCCCGGAGTGTTCTTCCTCCACGCTGCGCGGCTGGTTTCTTATCCTTCAGACTCAGCTTTCACACCACCTCTTTGAAGAAACCTTCCCCGGTGGTTTCCTAGGGAGCCTGTTCCCTAAACCCATTTTCCTTTCTGTCCTTTATAGCGCGCAGTAAAATGGTAGGTTTAGTCATTGCCCACTACTCATTAGTCAGCTTTTTCCCTCCTAGCACTCTAAATGCCCTGAGGTCAAAGCCACGCCTCTTTCATTCATCATTTCCCCAGTGCCCAGCTCCGGGCACGCGCAGTGAGGGCTCAATAACTTAACTGTAGGGGCGCCTGGGTGGCTCAGTCAGTTAAGCCCCCCACTTCGGTTCAGGTCATGATCTCGTGATTCGTGAGTTCGGGCCCCACATCAGGCTCTCTGCTGTCAGTGCAGGGCCGGCTTCAGATCCTCCGTCCTCCTCCCTCTCTGCACCTCCCCCTCTCTTCGCTCTCTCAAAATGACCTTCGCTCTCCCTCTCTCCCTCTCTCTCTCTCTCTCAAAAATGAAATAAACATTAAATGACTTAGTAACTGTAGAATGGATGAATGGTCCACAGGGGAAGGCATTATCCTTGGTAAACTCTCCCGGCTTCGGCCAGGACTGTTCCATCCCCCTTCTGCATACCTTTGTTTCCTCTTCCCTACGCGGAGCAGTGACAGAAGAGAGAACAGCAGGAAGCTATGGACGAGAGTGTAAGCAGGTTTTGCTTCAGGTCTCAGCTCGGGGCAGATGGTGTCATGTGAGGTGCACAAGGGAGACTTGGTTCCCCCAAGCCCCGTGCGTGGTTCTCGGATTGCCACGAGAGACTCCTGGTGCGAGGAATCCCCGGGCCAGATGCAAACACTTACTATGTAGTTAACACCACCCGGCAGGTGAACTGATGGACGAGTGTTGTCTTTAAGCAGCAGCATAGTGGTGAGCTGGAAGCTCTAGTGTCACCACTGGGTGACACCACCGACGAGCTGGAAGACCTTGGGTGAGAGTCACTTCTTGCTTCCCGTCTGCAAAGTGAGTGGTTAGGATGGAGAAATGGTTCTTAAACTTTTTCTTCCCCTCAGCAGCTCCACTCAGCTTATTCAAGCGATCGATATGGGAAAAGCCAGGTGTTTCTGGTTGAAATGGGGACGGGGCTGGAACTGTCCTCCTTCCTGGCTCCCCCTTTTAAGTCCCCAAGGGTGGAGAGATGGCCGGCCTTTGGACTCTAAGATCTCAGTGGTCAGTGCCTGCCAAGCTGGTTGTCTGTGTTCTAAGAACAAAGATGGCAGCAAGACTTGCATGGTTGCAGCTACTTGGGCACATTAAATGATCAGCAAAGGGGGCGTCTTGGGGTGCATGAGTGGCTCAGTCGGTCAGGTGTCCGACTTCAGCTCGGGTCATGATCTCACGGTTCGAGTTCAAGCCCCACATTGGGCTCACTGCTGTCAGCACAGAATCTGCTTTGGATCCTCTGTCCCTCTGTCTCTGCTCTCTGCCTCTCCCTTGCTGGTGCATGCTCTCTCAAAAATAAATAAACATCAAAAAAAAAAAAAAAGAAAGAAAAAAGAAAAGAAAGGGGGCACCTGGCTGGCTCAGGAGGAGGCGCACACGACTCTTGATCTCGGGTTGTGAGTTTGAACCTCACATTGGGTGTAGAGATTACTTAAAACAAAACAAAAACAAAAAACTTAAAAAAAAAAAAATGATCAGAAGGGGACCAGAGAGGATGTGCAGAGATTTTGGACTGTGTAGCAGGTGAACATCGTAGCAGCCAAAGGACAGGGGAGGCAGCCCCTTTGTGTGTGGAGGAGGCTTTGGCCACTTTAGGAAAGAAATGGGGGCCCGGGAGAGAAGCAGCCCAGAGGCTCACTTACCCCCTCCACAATCTAGAAAAAGGAAATTGCCACCCCTCCCTTCCCAGGTCTTGGATCCCAGGTCTTGAAGAGACCGCCCACAATCTTGCAGACGCTTGGCTTCCACGGTTGGCTGTGTGCCACGCCCTGGGGGAACTCTGGTCCCCCACCTCCCCACTCCGCCACCCAGGCGGCTCCGTGGCCTTTGCTGCGGGCAGGTGTGCTCAGGAGGCCGCAGCCCAGGCCCCCTGGCAGCTCCAGGTGCTGTGTGTGCTGCCATGGAGACGGGCCCGGGGGTTGGTGGCTGGTGGAGAGAAGGCCGTCTCCCGAAGCTTTGTGGATTCAGGAGAGGAAGAGACCGGAGCCTCAGGTCCTTCAGGTAGTCTGCCCGACCTAGTGCCAAGGAAGCCCAGGTGGGTGCCCTGGGGTTTCCCGGGACAGAGGGAGGGAGGAGGAGCCAGGAGAGGCCAAGTATTGGGAGGAGGCTCTGGAAGGGCTGATCTGGGGACCTGGGTGTCTCTAAGCTTCCAGGTCAAGGGGAAAAGCCTCGCCAGGGCCCCCCTTGCCGGGCCAGTGCAGTGCCCTGCGCAGACTGGGCAAATGGGCTCTGGAGGGTTGGCCTGATAGCCCAGTGGGAGGAGGGAAAGAGGTCCTGGCATTTGTCCCCAGAGAGACAGACCGGGGGATTCACAAAGGCCATCTCTGCACACACCAGTCAGGGATTTGAGGCCACAGGGAAGGAAGTATTTTCCCTGTAACACAAACCCCTGACTGGTTCCCCTCCCTCTTCCTGGAGTCTGAGGAGCCAAGGGTGATCACATGGAACACAAGGCGTACTTTATCCGTGTCCAGAGCCAGGGTGCAGTCTCCTCCAGGGGCAGCTTGTTAACAGTGGGGTGGCTCAGGCCTTTGCCCTGATAGAAGGCATGCTGCAGGAGCCCCGGACTTTGCAGCTTAGGAACTGGGTGGTCTGGAACAAATTGCTGAGTTTTTCATCTGTGAAATGTGGGTGACAGTATCTTTCAACAGCACACAGACTCCTTGCCTAGGGCCAGGCACAAGGATGGGGCTCAATGGGTGTCCCTTTGCTCCTTTGCCCTTTCTGCCAGGACATTCCTACTAGGCCTTGCGGTGTCCGATCTGAGGATGGCCGAGCAGCAGGGCCGGGAGCCTGAGTGCCCTGTCTGCTGGAACCCCTTCAACAACACGTTCCACACTCCCAAAGTGCTGGACTGTTGTCACTCCTTCTGCGTGGAATGCCTGGCCCACCTCAGCCTGGTGACTCCAGCCCGGCGCCGGTTGCTCTGCCCCCTCTGTCGCCAGCCCACGGTGCTGGCCTCTGGGCAGCCTGTCACGGACTTGCCCACGGATACTGCCGTGCTCACCCTGCTTCGCCTGGAGCCCCACCATGTCATCCTGGAAGGCCACCAGCTCTGTCTCAAGGACCAGCCTAAGAGCCGCTACTTCCTGCGCCAGCCCCGGGTTTACACGCTGGACCTAGGCCCTGAGCCCGGGGGCCAAACTGGGCCCCCCCAGGACACAGGCCCTTCCCCCAGGTCTCTGCCCATTCCCGTCCCCAGCCACTACTCTCTGAGGGAGTGTTTCCGCAACCCTCAGTTCCGGATCTTTGCTTACCTGATGGCTGTCATCCTCAGCGTCACCCTGTTGCTCATCTTCTCCGTCTTTTGGACTAAGCAGTTCCTTTGGGGTGTGGGATGAGCGTTGCTTCTGGACAAGGAACCAAGTCTTTCCTGACTACTGCTGGGGATGGGGACCGCAGAGCCTCATTTGGGGTTGTCTTCCTTTGTAGTATTGTTCCTTTTTGCAATCCGGAGATCAGTAAGGCCAGGTGTTTGCTTCTGGGAACAGTCCTATAATGGGAATATTTGAAACCGAAAAGGCTGGGAAAAGGTGTGAAGAGACCCCTGGGTGTGAGCCATGGGCCAAGAAGGGCAGAGAAGCAGACCTGGGACAAAGAGCTACGTGGCAAGTTGTGCTCAAGGGCTGGACGATGGTATCCGGGAGCTCGACCAGCCCAGAAAGTGCATTTCTCACTGGAGTTGCTCCCAACTCGGTTCACATTTGTTTGAGTTATATCTTGCTACAATTTTGGAAAGTGAGCCTCAATTCTGTGAGCAAAGGCGTGTGCCTTCTTTCAGTTTTCTCTTTAGAAGTCCTGCCACCTGCAGTCACGAACTCATGCACTGACTCATTCAATAACCACTTGGTCGATGTGGTGTCAGAACTAGGGGAAGGGAAGGATAGGATATCCATGGGTCACAGAGAGCCTCTACCAGCAAGGACGGCATGTTTCCTCAGCTGCTTGTACAGGACAACCTCTTGTCGGTGTGTGGCTTCTGGAGTGTTGAGAGTAAAGGTGATCAAAAGAAATCTGCGATTTGGAGAAAAGGTTTTTATTCCTCTGGGTAGGTGCAGAGGCCCTAATTAAGCCTGGATGCTGGACAGAGCTGACTCCCCTGCTCCAGGCAGTTGACCTCAAGTGGTAGGGCAGAAGCCCTGGATAGAGGGCTCCATCCCAGGCCATGCAGATAGAGATGCTAGTTTTCATTTCATGGGACTTAATCCCAGTACCAAGGCAAACTAGATGCGTAGGTGATTTAACTCTAAATTGCCACCTAGGCAGTATCTAAAACTCTTTCTTCTTCCCCAGTTTTAATATTGTCCAGTGGCCCACAGTTCTGGAACAATCTCAAAGTGGTTAAAACACCATTACAATTATGAAAAGACAACATTTGAGGGGTATTTTGATTTGTGGAATAAACTTTCAGAGTCAGAAACTGAGTTGGTTTTATTTGTTCTAAATAAAGTTTTGTGCTTAACAGAACTAGCTTCTATAAATTAAGGGATCTTTGCGTACAAGGTATTCCAAAATAGCCAAGACCTGTATTTTGTGTTCAGTAAAATCAAATGGTGTTAAGGGCCAAGGTGAAAATTCTCCATTACAAAATGGGAAAGCCACTACGTAACCCACCAGGGGACTAGCACCTACCTCTCCATTCGTGCCATCAAGGATAATTGCACTGAAGCTGGGACTCAACCTCTCCCCACTGACTTCATTTCTTTACACGTCCTTGCTCCTTAACCTTGTGACAGGTAAATTAGGCAGTGATCTCCCGTGTTCTCTGAGTCATGAGAAAAGGGACAGGAGCTGGTGGGGGGCGGAAGCCCAGAACGACTGCTCTGCACTGGAGCTTACTGCTCTGAGTGAGGGAAGCCTCATTCCTATTTTACAGATGAAACTGAGGCTCCGCAAGTTTAGCTACCTCGTTCAAGGTCGCCCAGCTAGTAAGTGGTGAAGCCTTAGTCCAAATAGCATTGCAGCGGCTCTTGCAGTGGCTGATAGACCATCCACATAAGGAAAAATGTAGATCTGAGTTTTTTGGGTAGGGAGGGGTATATTTAACATGAGGGCGTCTTCTATTTTCACACTCAGTAGTTCTAAACTTGGGGCACGCAGAAATGTTTGGAAGCATTTTGCTAGTCCAACGAAGGGGGTGGGGTGTGCTTCTGGCTTTTAGCACTCCGCAGGTCAGGGACGCTAAGACTCGCTGCAATGCTTAAGAAAGTTCTACACAACAAGATATCTACCCCAAGACAGTTTCCTGTCGACACTATAGGTGCTTCATTAGTTAATGAGGCAGAAGTGGTGAAATTACCGTAATTCCCTTTGGAATGAAGTCAGACGCAGAGATGCAGCGACTCATCAAAAGGGAGGTATAAAGGGTAGAGTGGCTAAAATGTGTACAGGAAATAGGCCACGCTGACCAGACTGGTCATTCTGTCCGGCCGGCGGTGCCAACAGACTCAATAGCCCTATGAAAGCTCTTCATAAGGTCACAGAAGACAGGCCAGGCTCCACCACTCACTGATGGGGTAACCTTGAGCAAGTTACTTCTCTGAGCTTCAGCTCTATCAAAGGAGAATAATTCAGAAGATTGGGAGGATTAAATGAGGTGTCTGAACATGCCTGGCACAGTCTCTAGGCAGTAAGTTAGGTCCTTTAAGTGGTGGCTCTCATATTTATCTCACCGTTATTATGAAATGCTACATTTGGTTTATTTATGCTCCTCAGCTGTTTCCTTACAATATTTCCAAAGGACAAATGTATATTCCACAAGGTAACTGTTTTGCCAAAGGCTTACGTGAAAATGTGCTCACCCAACTGCTACCTCTACATCTCTTGGACCAAAAAAAAAAAAAAAAAAAAGTTTAATGGAACTAATAGTAAAATTCAAATTTGAAAAACGAAAAACCGGGGCGCCTGGGTGGCGCAGTCGGTTAAGCGTCCGACTTCAGCCAGGTCACGATCTCGCGGTCCGCGAGTTCGAGCCCCGCGTCGGGCTCTGGGCTGATGGCTCAGAGCCTGGAGCCTGTTTCCGATTCTGTGTCTCCCTCTCTCTCTGCCCCTCCCCCGTTCATGCTCTGTCTCTCTCTGTCCCCAAAATAAATAAACGTTGAAAAAAAAAAATTAAAAAAAAAAAAACAAAAACGAAAAACCTTTGTTAACACACTATATCCAAATTGCATGCTAAAACACTAACGTTCACTATTAGCTCATGCATGCATACTACAAAAGTAGTAACAAAGAATTATTTTTCGTGGCCAACTATGGAGGAAACTAGAGCCCATTAATACTTAAATAATAGTGAAATGCCAAGTGCCCAAGAGGGGATAGAGCTGGTAATTCAGAAGCTTAACAGGTACTCAAAAGATGCAACTATCTGGTTATAATTAAAATTAAATGAAACAGAATACTTAGCTATATCATCACACACTCACAGTTTGCCAAGGAGAGTTAGACAAAGCCACTGTCAAGCTCTCTGGAACTGCAAATGAAAAGTGTTTTTAACATTTAAGGAAAAGCCATCATAGAAGCCCTTCTCAAATGCCTTTCTTCTTCCCAATTCCTGTATTTTGTGAGAATGGACCGTGTCCTCCCAGTGCTCAGTGGCCGGACATCTGGGATGGACAGAGGTGAAGGTACCACTGCAGGACCAAGGAGCACGAATGACAGAGTCCAGACACGCCTCGCCGCTAGTCTGGCCCACAGTCCAACAGTCTCTACGAAAAACTATAAGGAGACTGGAACTGGAATAAGCCATATTTAATATCATCCGTTGTATCTCAAACCAAAAACAACCAAAAAAGGGGGGGGGGCTTCTATGGACCGATGGCTGCGATTCAGAAAATGCTTAACGATACAAAATAAGTTTTTAAAGGACAGTTTTTATGACAGAATTTTACTCTGTAGCAAGTGTGTAATAAAGAAAAAAAAGAAAAGGTTTATGTTCAGGAATGTCCACTAGGGTTTTTTCCAGTCACCTGGACACACTAGGGTGCGTCCTCTAACCAACACAGAGGAGGTGGCACAACACAGACTTCATGTTTGTGTCCTACAAGTTTCACTGCATCTTGACACGATGGCCTAGCTTTGAGCTGACACGAAGGATGCCAAACTTCAGAGCAAAATGGAGGATATTTTCTGACAGGGCCAATGTTCAGTTCTGAGCTTCCTGTTGCAGTGAGCATCCCATTTGAACTCAACAGGAAGAGGTAAAATCTTTGCTGCATCGCTCTGAGCACAGCTGTGGTCTACCTCTTCATCTCCCTTCTCAAGGTAGAGGAAAGGTTCCCACTGTCAGGCATCGGTTAACCGGTGTGTGGTGAGAAGTGCCTCTTAAGTTGAGGGCTTCCAGACTACGGGCCAGCCACCTTGCTCTGTGGGTCACATGTAGTCCTGAAGCATGTACCATGTAATGGAAAGCCAAGTTTCAAAATTAAAAATGGAGCCAGTCACAATCCTGAGTGCTGTGAAGGAGGCAACAAGGCATTCAAACAAAAGATTAACAAAAACAATGTCTACGCAGTCCATGGCAGGGCTTGAAGATGAAAATTAAAATTTCAACTATGAAATGGGTTCATCAACACCCAGAGACTTGGCTGCCTACCTGGAGTGGAGGGAGGCCCGGAGATCCAATTCTTTAGAGGGTCTACACACGATAACTGGCAAAAAACGTGATAGGACAAAAAATATCAATCCCTTTCTTTTGAAAATGGTTCTTAAGGGAGAGCTTGAGGTTAGAGTCCTTTTTCCACGGTCCTGCCTATTCAGCCATCCAGAGCTTGAAGGTCCTGTCATAAGAGCAAGTGGCTATGAGCTGCCCATCGGAAGAAATGTCTAGGCCCATCACTTTGCCTTCATGGCCAGCCAAAGTCTTCAGTGGGGACCAGCCTGGGTGTGTCCAGATCTTGGCTGTGTTGTCGTAAGCACCAGTGAGCAAGAAATTCCCATGGATAGCTTTAAGAGAAAAGGGGAGCTGCTTGAGGAATTCACATATCAAAAGAGCAAAGAAAATAAAAGCACAAAAATCTGCTAGAACACATGATTTTGAAAAAGAAGGGATTTCCCCATTTGGAAAAGTCCAACATTCTCATCTACATTCCTATAAGGCCTCCAGGAAAAAGGGACTACAAGCAGACTTAGGGAAACAAGTAACATTATTAAGTTCTTCTGGCTTTTTCCCTGACAATCTGTTCACAGTAATATTAAGGATTCAGTGCTTACAACTTTCATGGAAAAAAAAAATGACTCAAAGCATTTATGAAAAGTCTTCTTTACTTCCTGAAACAAGAAGCAAGCTGTGCCAGAGCTGTGTCTGAAAATACGCTACGGTGAAAGAAATTAGAATTTGCTCCTTCTTCACCAGAGGCCAAATCCTCTCCTGTCACACTTCCGAGTGAAGCCAAAGCCTAGCCTGGATTCCGTGAAGTACAATCTGCCTGTCCTGTGAACGGGCAAACCGGGAGGAAAACTTACGCTCAAACTTGACACCGGTCACTAAGTTCTGATGGGCGGGGATGGTATAGACACAACGCCGCTGCCGGAGGTCCCACACTTTGCAGGTGTTGTCACCGCTGCCGGTTGCAATGTGGTAGCTGTGGATCAGGTGTAGTATCGAAGTCAGAAACAAAGATACATTCTGACCAATAACCCTTCCCTCCCGTCATTCAATGAGTTTATTTTACCCATTGGGGGAGAAATTTATTCCATAGATTTCCTTCAGGTGGCCTTCTAGGAACATGATACACCGTCCTGTACGCAGGTCCCAAACACGACCAAACGCATCCAGTCCCCTGACAAAAGAATTTATAAATGAACACTCTGAATCCATTTCTCCGTGGAAGCAAGCATACATAAGAGGCGAACCACTTAGCTGCCCCTGGCTATGTGGAAGAGGGCTTACCCAGTGCCAGCCAAAGAGCCATCCTGATGGAAGGCGATGTCATACACGCCCATGCTGTGGCCTTCCTGATGCAGGATCTCCTCTTGAGCCTCTAAATCCCATAAGCGCCATGAGCGATCATAGCTACAAAAAAAATTAATTAGAAATTAACTAGCAGATACTCAGTTCCTACAATGTCTTAAAAACACTTGTAACTTAAATTATGCTTCTGAAACTACTTGTACAACCGTATTAACAAGAAATTCTTTTCTGGTATAAACAATACCTCAACAACTAAGCATATCTGTCTTGAGTGCTAACTGGGAAACCATGGACTTCCTAGTAACTTACTTCAGTGGCTATTTTAAGAATACAATTTCCTAAGAATGGCCCAGCAAAGGCTGTTGCCTTCTTTCTTTCTCAGTTCAACTGTTAAGTTTTTTTACTCACTGACTATTTGTTGGGCCTTCAACTGATGCTGGGGAGACAAAGAACAATAAGCAAATAGATCAATGCAACAGATGAGAAAGTATAGGAAGAGACCTACACATTTTTGGTCAAAGATATTCAAATGAGACCACTAAAACCATTTCAATAGGGAAAACAAAGTCTCTTTAATAAATGCAACTAGAGGGGCACCTGGATGGCTCAGCTGGTGGAGCACGTGACTCAGTCTCAGGGTCATGAGTTCAAGACCCACGTTGGGGTAGAGATTACTTAAACAAACGTAAAAAGCAAAAAACGAAAAACACCTTAAACAACAAAAACATGTTCGTATAAAGCACTATATGAGAATGTTCATGACACCTTTATTCTGAGTGATCCAAACCTGGAAAAAGCCCAAATGTCCTTCAGTAAGACAACAGATAAGTAAACTATGGCAGAGTCACACAACTGAATACTCCTCAGCAATAAAAAGAAACTTCTGGGGCAGCTGGATGGCTCAGTCAGTTACGCATCCGACTTCAGCTCAGGTCATGATCTAGCAGTTTGTGGGTTCGAGCCCCGCATTGGGCTCAGTGATGGCAGCTCAGAGCCTGGAGCCTGCTTCAGATTCTGTGTCTCCCTTTCTCTGCCCGTCCCCTATTAATGCTGTCTCTGGTCTCTGTCTTTCAAAAATAAATAAACATTAAAAAAAAAAAAATTAAAAAAAAAAAAAAGGAAACACGCAACATAAATGAATCTTAAAAACATTATACTGACTAAAAGAAGCCAGCCACAAACAAATTCATAAAGTATGAACAGACAGAATTAATTTACAGCGATACAAATCAGATCAGTGGTTGCTCTGGAAGGGGGAGTCCATTGGGAAGGGACATGAAGGAACTTTCTAGGGTGATGGAAATATTCTATTAAAAGGAATGTGGGTTACATGAGTGCATGAAAATAAGTCCATTCTATTACATGTAAATTACATCTCAATTAAAAAGTTCTTTAACACATTCTGCCCTCAATGAACTTACAGAACCAGAAAAGGAAACCAATTTGCACTCTTTTAACAAAGATTTTATTTTTTTTTTGAAAAAATTTTTAACATTTATTTTAGAGACAGAGAGTGCTTGTGTGCACAAGCCAGAGAGAGGCAGAGAGAGAGGGAGACACAGAATCCAAAGCAGGCTCCAGGCTCGGAGCTGCCAGCACAGAGCCCGACACAGGGCTCACAAACTGTGACATCATGACCTGAGCTGAAGTCGGATGCTTAACCGACTAAGCCACCCAGACGGCTCTAAAGCTTTTATTTTATTATTTATTTATTTATTAAAAAAAAAAAATTTTTTTTTTCAACGTTTATTTTTGGGACAGAGAGAGACAAAGCATGAAGGGGGGAGGGGCAGAGAGAGAGAGGGAGACACAGAATCGGAAACAGGCTCCAGGCTCTGAGCCATCAGCCCAGAGCCTGATGCGGGGCTCGAACTCACGGACCGCGAGATCGTGACCTGGCTGAAGTCGGACGCTTAACAGACTGCGCCACCCAGGCACCCCTAAAGATTTTATTTTTAAGTAATCTTTGCACCCAACATGGGCCTTGAACTTATAAATCAGAGATCAAGAGTCACATGTTCTACTGCCTGAGCCAGCCAGGTACTCCAGAAAGGGAGACTGATTTGTAAGCAGAGAGATTACAATACAACGTGTGGCAGAAACAAAACAAAACATTGGTAAAGAGAATATGGGGCACCTAAATGGCTCAGCTGGTTGAGCGTCCAACTCGATTTTGGCTCAGGTCATGACACCAGGGTCATGGGATTGGGCCCTGCATTGGGCTCCACGATGAGCATGGAGCCTGCTTTAGATTCTCTCTGCCCCTCCCCGACTCCCTTAAAAAAGAAAAAAAGTGAAAGTTCTAGTTTTCTGGCAATTAGCGACTGAAATTTCTGATTAACTGCAATTTAAAAGCAAATACACTTGGGGGCACCTGGGTGGCTCAGTTGGTTAAGCACCCAACTTCAGCTCAGGTCATGATCTTGAGGTTTATGGGTTTGAGCCCTGTGTCAGGCTCTGTGCTGACAGCTCAGAGCCTGAAGCCCACTTAGGGTTCGGGGTCTCTCTCTCTCTTTCTGCCCCTACCCTGCTCCTGCTAGGTCTCTAAAATAAAAAACATTAAAAAAAAAAAAACAACTAAAGAAAAAAATAAAAGCAAATACACTTGGCAATAACTTTATAACACTCTTTTCAGATTTTGAGTCATTGCAGTCCAAGAAAATCCTACCTGAAGATTTCTGTTCTTAAAATTTACTTGGCAGTTAGTCGTAAAGGTTAACAACATGCCATGGGCCTGTATGAACAGAACAGGATGGCTTACCAAGTGGTGCCCAAGAAACGTCCTGATGGATGCCACATTACACGGGCCACACGTACTGTATGGCCTTCAATATCTGCCACTGGTTCATCACTGAAAAAGAAACAAATACAAGTGAGTGAGCTATTTTATAGTCATAAATGTTCATTGAATTTGTTAACTGTTGTGACCGATGTACCCATTCTGTATGATTTAGGAGACTATGTAACTAAACTCATAGTTTATTAAAAATGCAGGGCTTTTGGGGCGCCTGGGTGGCGCAGTCGGTTAAGCGTCCGACTTCAGCCAGGTCACGATCTCGTGGTCCGTGAGTTCGAGCCCCGCGTCGGGCTCTGGGCTGATGGCTCGGAGCCTGGAGCCTGTTTCCGATTCTGTGTCTCCCTCTCTCTCTGCCCCTTCCCCGTTCGTGCTCTGTCTCTCTCTGTCCCAAAAATAAATAAAAATAAAAAAAAAAAAAAAAAAAAAAAAAAAGTTGAAAAAAAAATGCAGGGCTTTTTTTTTTTTTTTTTTTTTTTAATTTAAGGAACAATTTATGTTACTTTCCCAAGTTTTAAAAGATTTGGGACTATTTCATGTGCTTACAAGGCAAAACTGCCCAAAGTATTTCGATAAACAACTATCTATCTTTCTATATCTCAATTCACTGTGATAATCAACTCTTTAATTTTTAAATGTTTATTTGTTTTTGAGAGAGAGACACAGTGAAAGAGAAGGGGCAGAGAGCCTGATGCGGGGCTCCAACTCACGAACTGTGAGATCGTGACCTGAGCTTAAGTCAGATGCCCAACCAACTGAGCCACCCAGGTGCCCCGATAATCAACTCTTAATGCTATTCTCATTTACGATTAGAGAAAAATAAAAGATAATTCAGCCTGACAAGCAAAATAGTCTCCTTACACCAAAGGAGTGTTAAGATTGTAGAAAGAAAACATACTTTGATAGAGATATGAAGCTACAGAAATCAAACAGTTTTGGTGCAAGTGGATTACAGATAAATTTTCCTCAAACTTTAGCTTGTTGAAGGATCCACATGAAAAAAGGAACTCCTAAATAGACGCTTAGTTTCGTTTTGGTAACCATTAAATTCTCCTCCCCAGTAATCACAGAAAAAAAGTTCTGAAACACCAGTGAAAGGAAATAAACACAAACCCTAAGGAGGGCAATTAAAAAGGGAACTTTGTCAATGTGCATACATAGAGCTAATCAAAGCCCTAGGGGAACAAATATTGCTAAGTGATATGAAGCCAATTAAAACTTGCTCTGCTCAGAAGACAGACCCTATCTGGCAAAGGATGGAGAAACTAATTAGCCCTCTACAGAAACCTGGAATTAAAGTCTCATGTGCTTTCCCAAAGAAAAAAAAAAAAAAAAACAACTAAGCAACTGAATTCAGATTTCTTTTAGCCAGCAAAGTGCTTTCAAGAATTTTTTGGAATACAACCATCATAAACCTGTTAAAAACAACAACAACATCAACTGTTATAACGGGAGAATACAGGCTAGGCAAAGGAGGAAGCAGTTGGGAGGAGACATCAGTTCCTTGGCAAGACTGTCAGACAGAACTTCACTTTCCTCTCCCCTGTGCCCATCTGCTAGGAACCAATGTGCTGCCAAGAATATTATCTTTAGTCAATCTACCAAATGGTGCATTTCTCCAATGTCAATGTATTGCATAGGAGGTGCAAATATATCTTTCCAGAATAACTGGAGTGGGAAAACAATGGCCACTATGTTAGAGGCAAAAATCGAGGTCCAAAATTAACAAGAAAAACCGGACCCAACTCCTTTGGTGAGAACAGGTCTAAGAAAGAAATCCTACATTCCACATTCACACCAAGCTCCCTGGACTCTCAAAATCATCTCTGGAGTTAAATGCCAGATTTTCAGGTCCCAAGGACCAACCAAGCAATTATTTACCTTAGTGACTGCAGTATCGACAGAACAGTAATATTTACCTGTCAAGGCTCCAAAGCTTCACAGAACCATCAGCAGCACAAGACGCCAGATTGACATCTTTCTGGTCCAAGGAGACAGTGGATTTTGGATGGAATACAATTGCTCCTACGTTTGTGTTATGGCCTGAAGGGGTGTAAGAGATGAAAGTTAAAGGGTCCCCACTCGTTGTTTTTTGTTTGTTTTTTTTATTTATTCCCTTCCCTTCCCAGAAGCGGGTCCCTACTCCTTATAATTTATGTGTGAAAACAGACTATGATGAGTAACACAGACAAGTATTGGAGAACATGTGGACAGATAAGAGTAGTAAAGTGACTACTCAACTATTAAAAAAAAAAAAACTGTTTTAACTTAAATCAATATTTAAATTACAAGGGTGCCTGGGTGGCTCAGTTGGTTGAGCGTCTGACTCTTGGTTTCAGCTCAGGTCATGATCTCAGTTGAGTTTGAACCCTGTTCTGGGCTCTGCACTGGCAGAGTGGAGTCTGCTTGGGATTCTGTCTTCCTCCCTCTCTGCCCTTCCCCCACTCATGCTCTTTCTCAAAATAAAAGATAAACTTAAAACAAAACATTTAAATTACATTAAAAAAAGCAAAACAAAGGGGCACCTGGGTGGCTCAGTCGGTCAAGTGTCCAACTCTTGATTTCAGCTCAGGTCATGATCTCAGGGTTTCCTGAGTTCGAGCCCCATATCGGGCTCCATGCTGACAATGCAGAGCCTGCTTCAGATTCTTTCTGCTCCCTCACCCTCACACTGCCTCTCTCTCAAAATAAATAAACTTAAAATAAAAAAGGTGCAAAACACGAACAACCTTTATTTATTTGGTCTAGAGACTGTACAATGCCAGAGTGGGGTTGTACACAAGAGAATAGTGGTTTGTGTATAAGGTCATTATGTGCCCACCTTGTGGTCAGAGAAAACCAAACCCTGTCAATTCAAATCAAAAATTAATCTTGCACTGGGTCTGAGTGTCAGGCAGAGTATTAGTTTCACTGTCTGAAGAGGGTTCATGCTGGGAAAACGAGTGACATATAAACAAGATTCTAACTCACCTCGGAGAGTGTGAAGGAGGTTGCAATCGGGAACAGACCAGAGCTTGCAAAGCCCACTCCTATCAAATACAAAGGAAAGCATCTCAGCCAGGGTTGGTCTGGGAAGGAAAAGGTACCTTGGTAACATTCCTAAAGCACAATCTCTTCTCACCCCCAAAAAACTTTACAGTGGCACACAGAAAAAGAAAGCTTATCATTTGATGGTTTACAGAAGAAAGCTATATGCACGTCTCACGCAACCCGAGGCCTCTACAGGACTGTAGTTAATATAGCACAAGCTATTCTCCTCAACATCTAGAGTGATCGGTGAGGAAAAATAGGACAAATTAAACTATCCAACAGTAATATTAATAATCATACTAACTCCTTAAATATGAAGAGCACTTTACTACTTACAAAGTCCCTAAAATTTTTTAAAAAGACTTTATTTCAGAAAATTTCCAACAAATTACTTTTATTCCTATCATCTCAGTGATCCTTATAATAGACCTGTGAGGTACATAATGTGGGAATGATCATTTCTACTTCTAAGGAAGGTAGCGGAGGCTTGGAGAGACAGGGGGATTTGTGTAGGTCCTTCGCTTTCTCCTGAACCAGGCTCAATTTCTATCTAGTCAAGTAGTTCCTGTGCATGCAAAGTAAGGAAGTTTCTCTTCTCACTTGATGGCCATGTCCCAGGAAAATAACTGAATCACTAAATAGAACAACAAAATTATCACATCCTAAGGGCTTTCTGCATATGTGGCAATAACTAGAAAACAACAACAACAAACAGTAATTCGTGTTTACTGAGTCCTTACCACATAAGGCGCACTACTAAGGTAAAATGGTTTACAACGTTATCTCATCCTCCTTTACACATAAGGCAACTGAAGCTTACAGAGTACCTTACCTGGGCTATCTAACTTAAAAAGAAAAGCTATACTGAGGTGTGGATACTGGTAAGTCTATAAATCCACTATTTATCTGCTCCAAAATGCTAGCATCGAGAGCATGACTGACGTGTCATGGATCTCTGGTGTCCCTTGTGAACAGGCAGAAGTATTATACCCAGACTATCTTGTATAATATAAGGGGAAAGTACTGGCATCTCTAGTTTGGTATGATCATGAGAAGCAGAGGAAAAGGACACAGAAATGAGCACCTAAGAAAAAGGCTGATCCCCCACCCCCCCGAACCTATCCTCCATTTAGGAAAAAATATCACGGTAAAATGGGACTTACCAACAAGCTGTGGCCAGCATTTTGGAATTAGGACTAAAGTGGCAGTAGGAGATAGGCCGATCATCTCCAATCTGACTGCAGAAATTATTCAAAGACTTAAAAAAAAAAAAAAAAAAAAAAGACAAACAGTAATCATTAATAGGCTGATCCAAGAGTTTTTTGGTTTTTCCACAATAAAAAAAACAACTTTCTGGTTTTAGCCACCCTCCCTCCCCCCACAAGATTCTTTTACACTTTTGTTGTTAGGAGATACTTATGTTAACGAATGGAGTTAAGGCTCACCTGGAACTCACATGCTGTCTTTTACACTAGCAGTATCACTAGTTTCTGTGTCAGCTCAACACACCCAGGAAAACCATAGAGAGAGCTAAAGTACAGCTTTGACATATTCAAGGGGAACTGAAGTGTAGACCCACAGGCCTCTGTTAAGTCCTAATTACAGCAGGTTCCTGCCACCTTAACTGCCACAGTTGCCTGTACCTTCCAAGAGGCAGGCCGAACTAGGAAATCTAATGTGTAGTTAAGAGCCCTTAATATATTATACAATCACTGAGAGCACCTTACCCGGAGAGATTTGTGCAGCTCTTGCATCTGGGAGGTCCTCGTTGTCTCTGGAATCTCTTTATGGAGACGGGCCTCTTCTAAGCGTTTCATTGCCCTGTGACACAGAAACATTACTGTGAACAGACAGACTGGAAACAAAGGTCCACACAAGTATTCCAACCATCAGTTTCATTTAAGAACCACCAGTCTTTATAAAACAGATCATCACTGCTTAAGAGAAAACAAGAAAAAATATACTTCTTTCTCCTTCTAGAGGCTCTCTGTACCTTGGCAGCGAATAATTAGCAATCCACAGTCTAGCAACCTTCAGGCTGTTTGGTCCTTCATGGTACCAGGTTTGTTGATACTGAAATTTAAATTAAGAGCAGAAATGTTAAGTCTGAAGCATTCCTGCTCCTCATAGCTGTCAGTTCTCTATTGTAACTGTCTAGAAAAAAGGTGAATTAGCTCAGTCATAGGATGAAATCAGGTGTGTGTGCTTTTTACTGCGTGTGTGTTTTAAAGTAGGCTCCATGCCCAATGTGGGGCTTGAACTCACAAACCTGAGATCAAGAGTCATATGCTCCACTGACTGAACCAGCCAGGTGCCCCTCTACTGTGTTTTTATGAACTCTTATTGGATGGCTTCCGGTTCCTTGTTAGAAGTTACACTAGGAATGCTATGGTTTTTTCCATGTGTTGAAACCTACCTACCTTCATTTATACCCACACAGGAACCACAAACTATGGTCAACAACTATTCCTGAATGGTAGAATCCTCAAAACTTCCCTTCCCTCTAGCAAAGCAAACCCTGAAAACAGAAAATGAGAGAACTAACCCCTCACTTCCTTCATTTTATTACTGACGCCAAAGACATATTTTACCTCTTCTTTGGACTTCTTAGATTTCTCATCATCTTTTTTGGTCTTTTTTAAGGCATCAGTACCAACCACTGAGAGGATATTTCTCAACCTGTAACAAAAAAGATCAGAATTTAAATGGAGTTGAGATAAAGCTAGGAAAAATGTATCTAAGAAGGGAGAAAGCTTGCCCTACTCTCTCCATTTAAGGCAATGTTAAGAGTCATATCATGCCTAAACTTCCAGCATGATTTTTCTTTTTTTAAGTTTATTCATTTTTTTAGTAATCTCTAGATCCAATGTGAGACTCGAACTCATGACCCCAAGAACCAAGAGTCACATGTTCTACCAAATGAGCCACCCAGGCATCCCTCTAGTGTGATTTCTTTCACTCGGTCTTCTTTATCTAGAGATTGCTTAAATTGGACTATAAGCAATTACTGTTTTCAGTTTAGAGTCAACGAGCCCCAACACTGCTACCACTTGGTCTGTGAAGACAGCCAACCTTTGCTCCATGCCACAATGTGCCGGATTATGCACTGAGGTGCTAAGTGTACAAAAATTACTAAGTAGCAGTTCTTCATTCCAAGTAGCATAATCCTGGGGGTTGGGAACGGGGGTGGCGAAGGGAGAAGGGAGAAGGTGGATGGACAGAAAGTAACAGGGAACCACAATACGTTATAGTAAGTATTGACAGTGGTAAGTGCTGGGCACTGAGGGGAAACAAAAGAAATACCTAACCTAGGCTTGAAGGGAAAATCAGGGATGGTTTCAGAGAGGTGTTCCCTACACTGAGTCCTCAATTAGTAAGGTCGACAGGTCAAGAATGGGAAAGGACAACTGAAGCTGAGGGTTCAACAAATGCAAAGGTCTGGAGACAGCAAAACATGTTGAACTTGGAATCACAAATAGTTCAGTATGGCTGGAGCACCGAGTGCCAGAAAAGGGCTGGTGAAAGCTAGGGCTACAAACAGAAGTAGGGGCCAGGTCACAAAGAGCTCCTCATGCCATGGTAAAGACGGTTTACCTTTGAGAAAGATCCCTGGGGAAATAGAGAGAATGGACTGAAGAGGGAATAATAAAGGCAGGGAAATCAGTCTACTATTTAGGAATCCCCAGAGTCTTAATGGTGGTCTGAATTAAGACAGAGGCAGTAGGGACTCGAGACATTCACCTAAGGGTCGCCATAGTAAGACTTCGCTGTTGGTTGCAAGATAAACAACACTAAAAGTATACTCTTTGTAAATGCTGTTGAGAGAGTAACATTCTATGAGAGGTAATAAAGAAGGGGCTTACTTTATAAGGGGTCAGGTGATAAAAGTCTTCTTTGAGAAGGTGGCATTTATGCTGAAACCAAAAGAATAAAAAGGCTTTAAAAGGCAAGAGAGGGGAGGGGTGCCTGGGTGGCTCAGTTGGTTAAGCATCCAACTTTGGCTCAGGTCCTGATCTCATGGTTTGTGGTTCGAGCCCGACGTCGGGGTCTGTGCTGACAGTTCAGAGCCTGGAGCCTGCTTCAGATTCTGTGTCTCCCTCTCTCTCTGCCCCTCAATGCTCCCACTCTGTCTCTCTCTCAAAAGTGAACAAACATTTAAAAAAAAAAAAAAAAAGGCAAAAAGAAAAATTAAGCGGAAAAACAGAAAAAGAGTTTGAGTATTCCAGGAAGACCCTTAAGGCTACTAAGTCTATTAAATTGGGGAAGAGAGGCACAAAAGATTAAAGAGTATGATCCACAGTTTTTTTTACTCCATGTTGTTGTTTTTAATGTTTATTTATTTTGAGTGAGACACAGTGAGAGAGACGGAGGAAAGACAGGGAGAGAGAGGGAGTGTGGGGAGAGAGAGGGAGAGGGAGAAATGTCTCAAGCAGGCTCCACGCTCAGTCAGGAGCCTGATGTAGGGCTCGATCCCATGACCCTGGGATCATGACCTGAGATGAAATCAAGAGTCAGATGCTTAACTGAGCCACACAAGCACCCCTACTCTATGTTTAATAAGACACTGTTGGATTTTAAGCAAGCAATACCACAAGTCTGGGACTATTACAATCATCTAGGTGTGAAAGCAATGAAGGTAGAGAAAAGAGGTACATTTGGGCACAAATCTAGAACAGACTAGATTTTGCTGACGGATTACAAAGGAGGTAAGACAACTGAAAACTGTGAATGGTAATGTTATTTAAAAGGAGAATAAGAGAAGGGAGGGAAACAGATGAGTTTGATTTATACATGTCCAGTTTGAAGTACCTACAGAATATCTAGGCTACAAATAGGGATCTGGGAGTCCTCAGAATATACGTGGTAAACAATGCCACGGGAGTGGATCTCATCGCCCAGGATGAGTGTAGAATCAAGACAAAGAACTGCAGTATATAAAGGTTAGGCAGGGGAAAAAAAGAGGCTTAGAAGAATTAGCCAGAGAAATAGGAGAAAAATTAGGATTTGGTTTATGAAAGGGAGTGTTTCAAAGAGGGAGTAGCTGACAGTGTACCCGGGCTATTCTTAAAGATAAATTAGTGACCTTAATAAAGAGCAATTTCAATGTGGCAGTGGTCGGTTTGTTGATGAATAAATGAGGGGTAAGGGCCCAAAGAAAGTAAATGCAGTAAGTGAGGAGTAGCTGAGCCTCAAGGAAAAGGGGACGGGGGGGGGGGGGGGGGGGCAGGCTGTCATCCATGCTTCAGAGGAGCTCATCATACCCAGGGCTCATGGCTCAGTTCTCCTAGTGCCAGAGGTAGGCAAGCGGTGACACAGAGCACCTCCTCCAACACTGTGCTCTGGTAGAGAAAGCACTGACTGGTCCCCTCCCCAAGTTCCACTCTTCTGAAGTACCGTTTGCACCCCTCCCCCACTAGGACAACCAGCCCCCTCCCATCTGGGAGCTGCCTTTTCTGTCTGTCCTTTAGCCCTTCCTGGCCCCCAGCTACCTGCCCAGAGTTGCCCCCTCTTCTCCGCTCCTCCCACCTTGTGGCCAGCCAGCCTGGTTTTGTAAGATACTGGGTTGGTACACAGTGTTGTTGTTGTTTTTTTTTCCCCTTGTTATTTAAACAGGCCCAACATTATTGGTTCTATTTAATGGACACGAGATAGTGGGAGAGGTTTAGTGACTAAATGCACAGACCATGCAAACCAGGAAAAAAAAATGATGAAAGGGAGAGATGGGACAGTGGACAGAAAGACAAGGGAGGTCCTCATAACTGTGTATGACTAGCCTGTCACTAAGAGACTCTGTGACCTTAAAATCACAAGAGGAACATCATCTGAAGAATAACCTTTCAATAATAACCAAAAAGTACTTATCGTTATGTTTTATGTCACTGACAAAGAAAGAGTGTTGTCTAAATGTTCCAAGTTCGACAACAAATATTTACCCAACTCATAATTCCATACTGGGGAAGGGGGGTTCGTATATTAACACCATATTCATAGTTTAGAAAAAAAAATTAGTAATGGAGTAAAAAACTGGCCTACTTAGATCACGGGCTACACTATATAAAAACAACTGAGTAAGATATTTTATTAACATTACCTAAGACGTTCTATCAAAGTTTTACTACAAATATCAACTGAAATTGGAAAGTAGAACCTTGTGATTAAAGATGAGGGTAAAAATTTAGAAAGGGCACCTTTCTCTTCTTTCAGCCGGACCCTCTCCAAAGAGTGTGATGGGCTCCCCCAAAGCTCTAAGGCAAGCCTTGACCTCTGAGTCATCAGTGGAAACATTGATTTGCCGGGCTCGCTTTCTTCTCTCAAACTCGGCTAATACTTCAGCCTGTCGTTCACTGATGTGCTCTTCAATTTCAAACACCTCTCCTATAAAAAGAACAGGCAATATCAGCATAATCACCAGATCTTCTTCAAATAGGAGAAAAAATGTCTTACAATTGGAGTCTGTGTATACCTCTGGGAACTAATCTAGTACATAAATTCATAGTTTATTGTTTCTCAGTTTATTAGATTGTGTCAAACACAAAAAACTAAATGGCACAGCTTTAAAAGGCAGGAAAATTGGGGGGGGGGGGGGGGGCCTGTGTGGTCAAGTCGGTTGAGTTGTCTGACTCTTGATTTTGGCTCAGGTCATGATCCCGGGGTTGTGGGATCAAGCCCTATGTCGGGCACCGCACTGAGTGTGGAGCCTGCTTGGGATTCTTTCTTTCCCTCCTTCCCTCTGACCCCTCCCCTGCTCGTGCACTCACTCTCTCTCTCTCCCAAAAATAAAAAATAAAAACAATCTGTACATCACAATTTCATTTATGAAAAAAATTACAAATTTTTACAGCTTTATTAAATTATTGAAAAACCCAGTTAATAAGGATTACAACATTTTCTACTTCACACATTTCTAGTTTCATTTCTTTCAAAATAAAAATAACTATTAGTTTTGTGACTTAAAACATATTTCATTGAGTGCGAAAACTGGAGAACTAAAAGGAGAGAATGGTACAAACCACAGTAGCTTCAAATCAATGCCAGAACTATGTTAGATCTTCAGAAGACAAATGGAATCAATTTGAATCCAAACACATACTTATTAGGGGTGTATGGGTCAGTTAAGCTTGCAACTCAGGTTTACTTTCTGCTTAGGTTCATGAGTTTGAGTCCCACATCGGGCTTTGTGCTGAACAGGGCCCCACCCACTCGAATTCTCTCTCTCAAAATAAATAAACTTCAATATACACTGAATAAATTCCTGGTAAAATTACTAACAAGTGAATGGGAGAAAAACTGTATAAAAGGTTTTAAGAAAAAGTCTCTCTGGATGTTGCTAACTGGGGTAGGCAAAGGATGGCCTTATAAAGATGCAAATTTAATTGAGAATTTTTTGACATTATAAAACAAAGATAATGAGGGACTCACAATTTGCATCTTACCAGAGGTTATGTTAATATTTCCTGCTTCAATTCCAGCTTTAAGTCCCTCTTTTCCCAAAATCCCAGACTCTCCTTTGGCCAGACGCTCCCTCTCCTTCTCTTCCAAACTTCCGTAATAGATATGTGGTTTCTTCACAACAGGAGCAACTAAGTCATCAGGTGCCTTAGTTTTGGTTGCCTGCTAAATCAAAGACCTGGATTAACTTAAGGCTCAGTCTTAGCAATTCACTAGGCTTCCCCCAAAGGATGGAGCTTCAATCCTATTTCCTCCCCAAAGGACAAGCTGGACACCAGTTAAGGTATCTTCACTGATTGGGTGGGGCGGGGAGGGGGGGGGTCTCTTAATCACTTAAGTTTTGCAGATAGGAAGAGGGTGGAAAAACTAGTGAATTATTTTTGGTAATTTTTCTATCAAAGGTTTGCTTTGGCACATGTTTACATCATTCGGTGGCAATCTCTTCTTGGGTTTTATGAAACACCCGAGGCTTCGGCTCATCACAGGGGAAAGGATAACAAATAACCAACGCAATTATTAAGGGGGAACAAGTTAGTTACCGGCCTACACATTTCAAACGTTTTCAGTCGTAAGGCAACAGACATGAAGTTTGAAGGCCTTATTACAATTAAGAAGTCTGACACAGACATACATCTGGGCCACAACATTACTCCCTTTCAGAGCTCCGTTTTTGGACCAGTCGGAAGAGGTATTTACCGTTAGGGGCTGTAGTGAGAGATGCAAATCAACTAAAACACAGGCAAGCACTCAGAGATCAGGAAAACGCTGCAGCGCTAAGGCAGGACCGAGTCTCGCAGCCTTTCACCCCAGTCCTCCACCGCCTTAGCCCGTTCCCGAGCGGCCCCAACCCCCAAGAACACCCTCCCAGCCCCCTTCGCGCTTCTTGCCGGAGTGAGCTGACATCCGTACCGTGGAGGAGGCTCGTGAGGAAGCCATGCTGAGCTCTGGAGCCGCGAAACCCCAGCCGAAGTCGAGATCTGCGTTTCAGACCGTCCACCGCGCGCCCAGCAAAGCGGAAGTACGTCACCGACCGGAAGTGGGCCGAGGGCCGACGTAGCGTCCTGGGTGACGGGTAGCATGATGGGAATCGTAGTAGGCGAGAGTCGTGGTGCCAATCGAAGAGTCTCTGAGGAAAGCGGGCGGAGGACGAGGTTCTGCAGGAGGGAAGTCCAGAGCAGTCTGGGAAGTGTAGTCCAGTGAGCTTAGCAGGAGACTCGCGGGGGGCGCCGGGGTTCCGGGAAGAGGCTGAGCTGGGTTGAAAAGAGGTAGGTGCGTCGAGTCGCGCGGCCCTGGGCTGAACTCCGGTAGCAAATGGAGGGCTTCCGAGGCCGGTTGTCGCTCTTGGCCCTAATAAGAGGGGTTTCACGCCTCCTGAGCGGAGGGCCATGTTGCCATGGACACCCTCTCCCTGGACTGGTGAGTGCCGCTCTGGAGCTGCGGAGGGAGTGCTGTTCTCCGCTGTGGGGACGTCGTCCCAGGGCCTTCCTCTGAGTTGGGTGAATTTTTGGTGTATTTGAGCAGTGGCGACAGATTGGGCTCAAAGAGCCCTCTAGCGCCAAAGTAAAAATAAAGACCCGGAGGAGGAGGTACGGCCTGCTTTTGTTGAAGTTTGTATTCAGCCCGGTCTTTGTGTCGGACTCCGAGTGAGATGATGCCCACGAAAGCGTCAGGTAAACTGAGCCCAGGCAACTCTGCGTGGCCCTGGGTTCCGCTGGGTGCTGGGACATCGGAGGTAACAAGGCAAAGGTTTTGCCCCCGTGTTGGGGGTGGAGATGCTTAAACTATTGGTGTTTCTTGAGCTGGACAGCCCCCCCCCCCCTTCCCCAAGGGCAATTACAATAATAATAGCTATTGTTTATTGAGTGTTTACTAAATGCCAACTCACGTTCTAGGAACTTGCTGTGCATTACGTCGTTCAATCTATGCAACAACAGAGTACAGAAACCCGAGGAAACTAAGGGCCAGTGAAAGATGAAACTAATTGTCCAAGATCAGTGGCGTGTGGCATTAGAATCTCGCCCCCTGCCCTTTGGCCTCCTGAGGGAGCGCTTTTGCCCGTTACTCTGTACTGCCTCCTAGTGGCGAGCTTTTCACAGTTTGCAGAAAAGTGAAGAAAACCTACAGCAGGGTTTTTCTTCCTTTTAAATATTCTTTCCTCCCTTATTCCCCCCTTGGAACTTTGGCTTCCTCTACCATTTGTTTACATTGAATTCAAGATAGTATTTGATTTCATACAAAGCAATTTTGAAATGTAATGTGCCAGCCGGTTCTGTTCCAAGCTTCCAGGGAGGATACATTTCTTCCTTCGTATACTTCAGAGTCTCTAGCTACTTCCTAGATAGATGTAATAATAATTTATATCTGTACATACTCTTTGAAAGTAAGCTCCACACCCAACATGGGGTTTGAACTCATGACCCTGAGATTAAGACTATGTGTGCACTACCTACCGACTGAGCCAGACAGACGCCCCTGTAATTGTACGTACTTTAAAGGAGCTTTCACTTACATCATTCTCATTTAATTTTCACCATGTAGTTTTTATAGGAGGCTGACATTTATTAACCACACTGAACAGCCTCAACTTCATTTTTAATATAGAGCTAATTTTGTCAGCTTCAGAGGGTTTCTGTGTTAAAATAAAAGTCCAAAGAAGGGGAGTGGAAAAGCGTAGCACAGCGTTCAAGAAAAGTTCATTTCGTCTAATTGGGGTGTCTTAGTTTATTCAACAACACATTTACTGACTGGTTATTATAGATTCACACTACTTGGGGCAATGGAGACTATAAAGATGTTGCCCTCAACAGGTTGTGAACTCAGTTGGGGAGTTTCACTGTCTTTAAGGAAATTGCTTTTTGTTAGCATAAGCGTTACCTTGGGTTTTCAGAGTGTTCTTTTGAGCCTCTTTGCGTACTTGTTCTCTCTGCCTGGAATGCCCTTCCTTACCCTCCTTTCTCTGCCTGCCCTTCACAAGTCAGCTTAGAGATCTCCTCCAGGAAGTCTTCCACATCCCTGTCTTCCCCACGCTCTGCCCAGACTGGATTGGGTGCCTGTGTGGTGCCATCGTGTTATCCTCATCATCTTATTAGAGTATGTTGCAATTTTCTGTTTACGTGTTTGTTTTCCCCACAGACTGCGACTATGCCTTTTAACTCTGTAGCTGGAGCACAAGAAGTGTTTGTTTAATGAATGACCTGTCCATTTAGGACCTATTTAGACCCTGCGGATAACCCCGTGAATTGTGAGTTATATGGAGTTTGCCTAAAATTTAGTAAACTGATTTCAGTATTCAGGAAATCTCTTACAGATTCACAAATCTCTTACAGTTCTCACACAGAGCTGAACAAATTTAACGGCTGTGTACTCTCCCACTAACTATACCGAATTAAGATGTGATGATTTATTTATTTATTTAATTTATTTGTAAGATGGGATATTTTAACTTTATTCTCTAAGGTGGAATGTTTCTTTAAATGTGACTGGAGCATAAGATTAAGGCGATTATTGCCTAGAATTCTCTTTTATAGGCATTTTGCTCCTTTTTTTTTTTCCTTGAAAACTGTTTTTTTTGGAATTGCGGAGTTACAGATCTCCATCATGTAATAATCATACATCAGATGACATCAAAGTGTCTGTGTGAACCCAGATGAGTCTTTTGTATCACTAGTCATTTAGCATGCATGCTGACAAATTGATCTTGTATTTGTAGCTGAGGTTTTTTCCCTCCAGTTTTTCCTCCTCTGCTATTTCTAACAGCTGACAGTTCACTGGGTCTGGCCCTTGGGGTTGATCTCATTATGCTGCGGCGAAAACCAACCCGCCTGGAGCTGAAGCTTGATGACATCGAGGAGTTTGAGAGCATTCGAAAGGACCTGGAGGTAAGAATACAACTTTTGAACCCTTAGGGATATTTAAAACAATAGCTCTTAACTTTTGAACTCCAGATGCTTATACCAATAGCTTATTTGAAACCTCTATTTGGATGCTGTACAGGCATCTCAGACTTCATGTGTTAGTTTCCTGTGGCTTGCTATAACAAATTACCACAAAATTGGTGGTTTAAAACAACAGAAATCTATTTTTTTTTTACCATTCTGTAGGCCAGAAATCTGAAATCAGTGTGAGTGGTCCCAAATCAAGGTGTCAGCAGGACCCATGCTCCCTCGAGAGGCTCTGGAGGAGAATCCATTCCTTGACTCTCAGCTTCTGGTAGCCACTGGTATTCCTTGACTTGTGGCTACATCACTTCAATCTCTGTGTCCACGATCACATTGTTTTCTCTTGTTCTGTCTGTGAAATCTCCCTTGGCCCTCTCTTACAAGGACACATGTGATGGCGTTTAGGGCCCACCCAGATAATTCAGGATAATGTCTCTTTCAAGATCCTTATCACATCTGCAAAGACCCTTTTCCCATGTAAGGCAACATTTAGAGGTTCAGGGATTAGGACCAAAGAGCTTTGGAGGTCACTGTTCAGCCTATTGAACTGAACACGTTAGAACAAAACACCTCTTGATTTTTTTCCTCAAGGCGGTTCCACCTCAGTGTTCCCTTGTGGGTATCTATATAGATGCTCAAGTCAGAAATCTAGGAGTCACTCCTGAGTTCTAGCTTTTCCTTACCCTTTATTTTTGCCCTGTGCATCTCCACGGTTACAACCCCAGTCCAAGTAACCATCGTCTCTCTCTGTACAATCTCAGTTGCGTCTTAAATGGTCTTCCTACTTGCATTTTAGTTTCGTTAATCCATTCTCCATCAGGTTTCTAGAATGATCTTTAAAAATTTTCAGATCATGTCATTCCCCTGCTTAAAACTACTCATGGTTTCCTGCGCATAGAATAAAATCTCAGTTCCTTACCATGGCCTACAAGATTTGGTATGTTCTGGCCCCTCGGGTTTTACCTCCTGGCATTCTTTGCTTTGGTCTCTGTACCCCAGGCACACTGGCTTTCTTCCATTTCCTTGAACATGCCAAGCTATTTTATCACTCGTGGCCTTTGCCCATGTTATTTTCCTCTCCCCCTTTCTTCATGTCTGTTTAAATGTCACTTTCTCAGTCTGAGATGCTGCTTCTGACCTATCCCAAGTTAAGGGTGTCATTCCCATCATGCTGTCACCATCTCATTAGGGTCTCTCAAAGCACTCTATTCTTTTATTTTACAGCATTTGTTATAATTTACAATGATTTGCTTATTGTAAAAGCATTTATATTAGGAGCCTTGATTGTAGAAATCATGTCTGTCTGCTTCACTGTTGAGATCCCAGCGTCTGGTATGATGGTAGGAACTCCGTATGTTTTGTTTTGTTTTTTTTTTAAGTAGGCTCCACGTGGGGCTTAAACTCATGCCCCTGAGATCAAGATCTAAGTTGAGATCAAGAGACACTTAACCGACTGAGCCACTCAGGTGCCCCTCAGTATGTATTTCTAAGTGTAGCTTATCCCCTAGTATTAGATGTCCATTGATAAGACTTAAATTCTTTAGTAACCCTCAGAATAACTCCTTGACTCCTTAGGATGGTGTACAAGGCCCTTTGTGGCGTAGTCCTTGCTCATCTCTCCACTTTATCTTCCACTGACAAGTTATCTTTAATCTCAGTGCCTCTGCACTCTCGGTTCTCTTTCCCTGAAATGCCCTTTCAGTATGGTTTAAACTTCAGCTGGAATGAGTCTCATAAAGTGTTGGCATACTGAACTTTGACTCTGCAGAATCAGCTCACTATTGAGTCAGTCTTTCTACTAAAGGCAATTATCCAGTGAGTTTGACCTGTTTTAGAGCAACTTAGGAATAGTTTTGCCTTAAACTAAACTTAAATGAAACCAATAGAAACTGGTATTTCATTTGTTACTGAAATTAGTTTAATTCCATTTTGATGACTCTGGATTCTGAAACAGTCAGCAGTTATTCATGGTGGGAAGCCTTTTAAATGATTTCATTCCATTTGGACATTCTCAGTTTCTCATGGCTTATAAAATGATAGTATCCTTTGCCTTTTAACCTGTTTTCACTAAGGTATTTGGGGTGAACTTTGTAATGTTACTTATTGGTAACGTAGACTAACTAGAGAGTAACTCGGAAAGGTCATTTTATATACACACATACATATATATGTATAAAGTAACATCTTATTCAGTGTACTTCTATGATCTTGGCACTTACATGCGGAGTTCATTAGTAAGTGGTGAATAATAGTGGGGATTCCAGTGGCTAGAGTAGTCATTCTCCTAATGCACACTGGGTAAAACATTTGTTTATTCTCTCAGGGAATGTTATTATCTAATACCATCTTTATAGTTAGGTAGTAGTAGTTATGGGATCAGGGTTAGTCTGTCTTTGAAAATGATCAAACTGAGGGGCACCTGGCTGGCTCAGTCGGTGGAGCATGCAACTTTTGATCTCGAGGTTGTGAGTTCAAGCCCCACGTTGGGTGTAGGGATTACTTAAATAAAAAAAAAAAAAAAGTGACCAAACTAAGACATTGACTTGAATTCTGCAGTCACTTGTGATGTAAGAGCCAACCCTTTTACCTGAAAACGAAATGAAACCTTGAAACACAGGCCTTTTGATAAGCTAGCACAAAACCTTGTATTCCTGTGTTACATTTAATCTCATGGTGTTAGGGAAACTGTTAATTTCTGGTGGTTATTGCTTTACCACTTAATTTTTCCATCTGTTCTCTTGAATAATACATTTACTGAAACACCCTTCTCTCCCTCTTGTCTACCAACTCTTATTTTTTTTTTTCTTGTTTTATTGAGGAGTAACTGACATACATCACTGTAAGTTTAAGATGTAGAGCATGATGGTGTGATTGACAGATATTGTGAAATGATGACCACAGCATGTTCAGCTAACATCCATCTTCTCATTATTATTTATCTTTCTAATTGCAGCTTCCTGCTCTGAAGCTGTACCACTGCACACCCAATTCTCCCTTCTTTGTGTCTCTTTGGTAGTGTGGACTTGCCTCTGTCATAGCCACGATCACCCTGTGTTGTCACTGTCTGTTTACCTGTTTCCCAGTTAGACTGTGACGTCCTGGAGGGTAGGGGTTATATCTTTTATCACTATATCCCTGTATCCCCCTTACCCTTATTATCCATTTAAACCTAGGATTTCAGCTTATTATTCCATAGACCCTAACCCTAGACTTTACCGTATGCCTAGTGCATGGTAGGTGCTAAATAAATGTTTGGTAATGGGAAGAATGTTGCCTAAATCCTAAAACTTTTATACTTTCAGAACCGTAAGAAACAAAAGGAAGAAGTGGATGTCGTAGGAATCAGTGATGGAGAAGGTGCCATTGGGCTCAGCAGTGACCCCAAGAACCGGGAACAAATGATTAATGATCGAATTGGTTATAAACCCCAACCCAAGCCTAACAATCGTTCATCTCAATTTGGAAGTTTTGAATTTTAGAGGCAGATTATCTTGCATGCCAGAGCCCTGGAATGGAGTAAAATGATGGCAGAAGTACAAATACGGTTTAGAGAATTGAGTGCTTGAAGTCAAGCAGAATGTTTTACTCCTGCAGAGAAATACTTCTGCATGAGATAACTAATGCTTACCTTTCACTCTAAGTGGAAATCCAAACTCTAGTTTATCTCTGGAAAATTTGACTCTATAAAACTTGTCTGACTTTTGTTTTTAAAAATAAATCTATTTTTGGAAAAGTGTGCAACACCCTTAATGAAGTATAAGCATAGTACTGTTAACCTCAAGACTTTGAAAGGTAATTGCTCCAAGAGGTGACATCATTCTTCCCACCTTTACTGAGTGTCTAAACACAGGACACTTGCAGTTGATCCCTGTCATGGACTCATTCAACTTGTCTCTTCAAGTATTTATTGAGTTTCTGTTATGTGCCAGGACCATTTTAGGCATTTAGTAACATCAGTGAACAAAATCCAAGATCTCTGCCCTTGTGGAGATTAGATTCTAGTGATTTTGTATAAATGTGATCAAGCTGTGGGTTTCCAGAATCTGTTTACAGAATGGCTTTGTAGCTAGTTTGGGCATAATTTGGGGGGGGGGGGCAGGCAGTGGAGGGAAACATGATAATAGGAATGCTAACAATATTCCCATCATTCCAATTTGCCAATCTTTTCCAACTTGCCTAAGAGCTTTTGCCACCAGGAGCTAATCTGAGAGGGTAATTTAGAATCGGAGGGAGGAGGGGTGCCTGGCTGGCTCAGGAGCATGTGACTCCATCTCGGGGTTGTGAGTTCAAGCCCCACATTGGGTGTAGAGATTACTTCAAAACAAAAAACAAAAAAAAAAAAACCTTAAAAAAAATCACGTCCTATTGTTTTCACTGTTTAATTCAACTACAGTGAATTGCCAACTGTGGTAGAAGGAGCCTTGAGAGTCATCAGTTTTTAATTTTATTTATTTTGAGAGACTGTGCATGCATGCACACACTTGAGCAGGGGAGGGGCTGAGAGAGGGAGAGAATCCCAAGCAGGCTCCTCATTGTCAATGCAGAACCCAATGTGGGGCACAAACTCATGAGCTGTGAGATCATGATCTGAAATCAAGAGTCAGATGCTTAACTGAGCCATCCAGGCGCCCCTGGAATCATCAGTTCTGAAGAGACCCTTTGGCAAGATTTTACCCAGTTCTAGGGGTAGTTTAAGGCTAGGTAAAAAGATTATGGGAGAGGCAGAGCACCTGGGTGGCTCAGTCGGTTGAGTGTCCAACTTTGGCTCAGGTCATGATTTCACAGTTCATTTCAAGCCCCACATTGAGCTCACTACTGTCAGCACAGAGCCCGCTTCAGATCCTCTGTCCCCCTCTCTCTGCCCCTCCCCCACTTGTGCATGCACCCTCTCTCTCAAAAATTAACATTAAAAAAATACACATGGGAGAGGCAGTGATAGAAAAGGATATATAGTTCTCTTTCTCCAACTGTTCTTTCAAAACCTTTATACTTCCAGTTTGATAAAAGACCTTCAATTCTGTTATGGTCTTAAAGACAGAGCAAGAGTCAGGCTCCAGATAGGGAAATTGAGTACATTACCTCGAAGCCTGCAAAGGCCAGGATAGAAGAGAAAAAAAAAAGGCGGGGTGGGGGAGGGGAGAGAAACTAGCTTCTGTCTTAAGCTGTCACTTCCCAGCATGAATAGGCACAGAAGCATGAAAACATTGAGCCTCCTTAATTTCTTCTTCCCTCCTAATCAGCCAATACTCAGGGGGCTGTATATGTAAAGACACTGTATGGAGTGCGTTATACAGATTATCTCATTTAATCTTTAACTCCTGTGAGAGTACTAGATCCTAATTTTACAAAAGGGGAAACTAATGCTCAGCTATTAAGGGGTAGAGCTGAGATTTGAACCCAAGCATATTGATTTCTGAACCCATGTCTAAACTTTATGGTTACACTGCTCTCCTAGTCTCCCCCTGCTGGGTCTAGAATGTGAGGCTATCTATCAGGGGCAGAGTGAGAGGATGCCATTCCAGTTCGCAGGAAATTTCCATGCCATTTTATGTATACAGGAGACATTTACCAGATGAGTACATAAGGGCTTATTGCAGCATAAATCCTTTTAGACACAACTAAAACCCCATGTATAAATTGTTATTCCTTAGGTCCTAGTGTTCATTTCTAGAAAACAGGTGCTCGTGAAGAGATAATAACCTCATCCCGAAGAGCTTACCTTTCAGTTCCTGAAAGCTGGAGTAAAAATCATCAAAAATATACTTACTATCGTCCAGTTGCCTATTAAGTGCTAGGTGGCTTATACATATTGCTCCCAAGTTGAAAATGGTACTATTATTGCCTTTTTATAAATGAGAACACTAAGGTTTAGGGATTATCAAAATCACTTGCCTAAGGTCACACTTCTGTTTTTTTTTTAATTTTATTTTTGAGAGAGTATGAGCAGGGGAGGGGCAGAAAGAGGGAGACACAGAATCCGAGGCAGGCTCCAAGCTCTGAGCTGTCAGCACAGAGCCCAACACAGGGTTCGAACCCACGAACTGTGAGATCATGACCCAGGCCGAAGTTGGAGCTTAACCACCTGAGCCACCCACGTGCCCCAAGGTCACACTTCTGGTAAGTGGGGGAGCCAAGATTCAAACCCAGGTATGCTGGACTCGAAAGTCCATGTTCCTCATACTACACTATGGAGGTGACTAGGGATGGTCCTGGATGGGAAGATGCTTTCTGGGGGCCAGTGAGTAGGAAGGGCAGATAACAGCAGCGTTCTGGCATTTCTGAAGGGATAGGCAGGGCCAGTGCTCACTTCAAGCCTTGGTCGTGAAGATCCTAGAGGCCCAACTCAGGGCCTCTTGCCCAATAGCATAAACACCGAAGAGGAGATTAGGATATGGTGGGTTAGCTTTTAAATTCAGGAATCCGTGGTATGCTGAGTTATTTGCAGCTTCATGAAGACCCTGTCTCCCGTGAGAAATGTCGTGTAGATCTTCTGGCATGTACTAGCTTGTCATTTTAAGGAGAGTAGGATGAAAATGTAAAGGGATCAAAACACTTAAAAGTCTGACATCTTAAAAATTGATGGTAATGGCCAACAAAAAGACCACTTACTCTACTGTCACTCTGGGCAGAAAGACATGCATAGAATCACAAAATCAAAATATTTATTTTGTTCTTTTACATATGACACTGTTAAAACATTCCTACTACAGCAATACTACTCTCCAGGAGCTTACAATCTAAAACGGTCAACATTAATTGTAGACTCAGTGATTAAGGCATTATATCAAATGCAGACTTTGTATCTTTAGATGTATCTTCTGAAAGAAGCAGCTGGAGAGAGCAGGATCAAAATTAAAGGACATGAACATGTAACCCCTGCCCCCTCCCCTTCCAGCTCCTTATAAGAAACTCTGTGGCTAGATCCCAAGCCTAGAGCCTCAGTCTGAAATAGAATTCCAGACAGTCCTACCATAGAAGTAGTGAAGAAACCTTAATTTTTCATTTGCTGTTGGACACAGAGGATTCCCTGTTCGTGGACAACAAGGGGCTGAGTGTTCCTCCAACATAGACTGGAGACAGCACCTAAGATTCTGGGACTCTGCAGGTGGTACTCGTAGGCAGCCCTTTACTCAGCTTTTTATAGACATTCCTGCAGAACAACTTCTCAAAGCGTGCTTAAGGGGTTTTACAACTTCTGACGGGTATCTAGATCCACTGCACATCTATGTCCACTGCATCAGGAGGGCTAAGGAGATTAATAAACCAGATACATGGGATTAAAGACTGAAAAGACAGAAAGGGAAAGAAAAGCCAAAGAAATGGCGATACAGGCTTCTAAGAGATGTTGAACAGGGAAGGAAGAAAAGAAATTTGGATCCAGAAGGAACAAAGAAGTCAGGCACTAAACTGATGAACAGAGATACACAAATCAAAGTCAATGAGATCATTAACACAATCCAAGAGCTCAAGAAAGATGGAATTTAAGGTTTAAATTGTTTCTCCTTCACTAGCTTCTTCCTTTGGCAACCTAATCTAAGAATTGCTGGAATTCAGGTTTTACATGACACTCGATCTTGAATACCTGAAGACCTATCCCAAACTGATGTTTCTCTGTTGAGTTTCAAACTCACAGCACTTTGTCTTAACTGGCCTCGATTTTTCTTACCTTACTGATAAAGTCCTGTTTCTGAAAAGGATATTTTATAGCAGCTCATGCCAAGATTTCCAAAGAGCACCAGGGTCACTATTAAACATTGAGTCTTATTTTCTCATGGTTTTATTATTCCTTGGCTTCTGAGATAATAACAGGCTATTTACACCTTCCTGTTGGACTCTGTCGCTACCTGTCATTCACTCTACTCTTGCTAAATATCAGCATAAGTGGTTGGAATGAGAAAAAAGCACAAAACTCTAAATCTTGGTTCTTAGATTTTACCCTCGATCCAGGAAGCTGATAACCCTCTCTTGCCTTAAAGCCATGGAAGTACACATTCCTTGCTCTCCAATATTTAACTGGCACCCACAGAGAAAGTACAAACTTCAAAACCACAACAGAGACCAACAGAATAGTTGTGTTTTGTCTCCTCTGCCCTGAGGCACGATTGGAGTCTAGCACCAAGGAGGGCAGGATTTAACAGACTAGCACAGGAAGAGTCGCTTCATGCAGGTAGTTTGGACTGGGAACAAGACTGCAGTGTAACCTAACAACTGAACAGAATAAAAATCCAGTGTGGTTCTTCATTGAGAAAAAGAGGTTTTGGCCACATGTGATCTAATGAAACCCCAGAGAGTAACGAAGATGGTCATGTAGAAGATGAGGACCTGCTTGGTGTGGACATGGATGCTGGGGGCTGAGGAAAATCTGATGATCAGCAGACCATACCCTAAACCTCTCCAAAGAGAGGGCTGGGCTTTTGCCCTTCTGACCCATGACCAGCTGATTTTATACTGCAGCTCAAAGGTCTTCCTCAATCTTCAAGCTACTTCTAAGAAACCACAGACCTTTAAAAATAAAGACTAGTGATTTCATACATACTGATAAAAGTTACTTTGGCTATAGCCCTTGGGCACACATACACACAGCTGGAGCAGAATAGATGTTTCTGGAATGATTAAGTATTGACCAGCAGCATTTAGTACACGAGTTAAGCTTAGACATATCACCTACCACCAGCAGTTCAAAGTCCTGTGCCCAATACCAGGTAGCTCACCGCACCAGGTGACACTTCCTTAGTTTTAAAACAGAGATTTTCAAAGCGTGGTCCCCTGACCATCAGCAGAATCATCGCCTGGGAACTTGTTAGAAATGCCAATTTTGGGGCTCTGGGTTGAGGCCCAGAAGCTAGTGCTCTAACAAGCCCTTCGGGTGATTCCGATGCATGCTCAAGTTTGAAAACCACTGGTTTAGAGGCCAACATAAGAAAACAATAACGAAAGAAAATGATTCAAACTCTTGATTCATTCAGCTGTGACAATCCAAGGTACCAAGTCAAAGTATCAATGGTTTTATTTTAAAATATCTATTTCTATTTTCTCAAATTGATTGTCATCTTTTTTTTTTGATTGACAAGTTCATTCTAATCAAAATGTCAAGTAGGAACACAAGTTCATGAGCCAGCCACCTAAGAATGCACACTTCTGCATGCCCCAGCCCTGTGTTTAGTCTCAAACCACCCTTCTACACACTACAAAGATTCTGACGCAACACATCACAACTAGTGAAAGGCACAATGTATTTCACACTTATCGAATCCAAAGACTGGAACTCACTTTCAAGTGTTAAGTTTGGGTTCTGGGTTTAGTTGGGCCAGAATTTCCCTCAGCTTCCATCAATCCTAGCTGAATAGAATCTCCTTCCATCACCGACCCAGGAGAAACCCACCAAATTCACACACTGTCTGTTAACAAAATAAAAACACAGGACTAAAAAAGGAAGCAGGTGATCAAGTCTTGAATAGAAAGCTACCTGGCTTGGACAAGAACATGTAACTTGGATCTAAGATGATGAGGGAGGAGAGATTCTGAGGGAATCTCAGATCATTAGAAAAAACCCAGGGAGGTTATCACCTTAGCTCAGAGACTAAAAGATAAGCCTCTGTTGAGTAGGGGTGTGTGTGTGTGTGTGTGTGTATGTGTGTGAGAGAGAGAGAGAGAGAGAGAGAGGGAGAGAGAGAGAGAGAGAGAGAAAGGAAATAAGGAGCAAGAAGGGAAGATTGGAGTAGGAATCATGTCTTTCAGTCTTGAACTGCTTCCCACTGCAATCGATAAGGCCGCACCATGGAGTTGAACGCTAATGGCAATGCTCTGTGATGTCCACCACCACTGCCTTCTTCCAGCTGAAGAGAAAGTATCCTGTGCCAGCCCCCGCTGCTACTGCAATGCAGAGGTACCCGTTGTAGGTCATGAAGATGAGCATGAGGAAGTAGCTGATGACCACTTGGATGATATGCAGCACTGTCTGCAGGAGGTGGGGAAAGCTCAGCATCTGTTGCCTGGAGAACAAAGAGGAACATAGCAATCAGGGACCCTGAGCAGTGTCTGGGCAGCTCAAGAGAAAGGGGGACAGTTCTGGTCACGAGCTCAGCTTGAACTGGACTCCTCACAGCCATCCAGGCAACTCATGGCTTCTTTGTGTATGTATGTTGTGTACGGTCCCTGGAGTGAAACATGATAGGGCTGCTGGGTTAATAAGAATCGGCCAGATATAGTTCTATGTCTGCAGGAGGAGGAGAGGAAGGAGGACTAATTCCCTAACTTACCTCTACCATGGATCCCAAAACGGAAGCCCTAAACCCTCCCATACTTATTTGAACATTTTCAGGCCTTCCACCTTTGCAAAGTTCACATTCTAAAAAACAGAAATAGAATCAAGGGTTGGGTAGTATAGTACAAAGTATTTACAAGGGATCAGGAGGCGTGGCTATCCCCTCTGTCACTTACCAGCTCTGTCACCTTAGGTAAGTCACAACATGTTTGGGCCTCAATAATACTGCACTTGCTTGAAAGCAGCATATTGGTCTATAAGAGTCTTCAAGGACTCCAATTTATTTCAGTTTTGTTTTTTTTTTAACTTATTTTCAAAGACAGAGAGAGAGAGAGAGAGAGAGAGAGAGAGAGAGTGCGTGGGCATGCATGAGTACTGGAGAGGCATAGCCAGAGGGAGGGCCAGAATCTCAATCAGGCTCCACACCATCAGCACAGAGTCCGATGCAGGGTTCGAAGGCATGAACCGTGAGATCATGACCTGAGCTGAAATCAAGAGTTGGATGCTTAACCTATGGAGTCACGCAGGTACCCCTCCGATTTAGTTTTTAAGACCTACATTTCTATTAAAACTCAAAAATCTCGAAAGGCATTTGCCAATCTGTGGGGAAAAACCAGCAGTAATCTAAATACTTTCTTTGACGGAATACAGGTTTTCTATATAGTCTTACACTGTAAACCAAATGAGACTAGAGCTGGGTAGATATAGAATCACCAGTAACTCAAGAAGAGGGCTATTGCTAATAAAAGAGCTGCTTTGCTGCTTAACTAATCCAGCTCTCCAGAACTTCCCTCTGGATCTGTTCAGTCTTCTTACCCAACAGTTTTGTGTGTCTCCATAAGGATGGTTCCATTTGGTCCTGGGACAGGCATGGAATTGTAGCGGATGCTGACTTGTGACTTACGCAGTAGGCTCTCTCGGGCTATCTTGAGTCCTTCATAGAACATTGCTAGTAAAAACACTGCCACGAAAGCTCCCGCCATTTCTAAGTAGGGAAGGAAAAGATGGTGGTATGGTCAAACGTGCAAAATCACCAGGTGGTATGCTGTCCAAGCTAGAGACACAACATAAAAAAGGGCTCCTTTCAGTGTCTGAACACATTACATTGTTACCTCTCTACTGCGCAGATAGAAGAGAATAGCAAAGACGGTGTGACGGTGTTAGTGAAAACCATTGCCTCCACTGAAGAACATACTCATTTTCTGATTATGATACAAAAAAATCATCTGAACAACAATAACCTTTAGGTCTGGCTGCTTGATGTCATAAATTTGCTGAACCACACAACATAGAGTATGCAAAAGGGGAATAAAACAACATTGTAAAGTGCTATTTCCTTGAGCAAAGAGAAAAAAAGAGACCTAAATCAAGAAACAGACTCTTCAGGTGGCTGGGTGGCTCAGTAAGTTAAGTGTCTAACTCTTACTTTTGACTCAGGTCATGATATTGTAGTTCATGAGTTCAAGCCCCGTGTTGGTTGGACTCTGCACCGAGTGGACCCTGCTTGGGATTCTCTCTCTCTCTCTCTCTCTCTCTCTCTCTCTCTCTCTGCACCGAGTGGAGCCTGCTTGGGATTCTCTCTCTCTCTCTCTCTCTCTCTCTCTCTCTCTCTCTCTGTCTCTCTCTCTCTCCTCTCTCTTTGTCTGCCCCTCCTCCACCTGCATGTGCTCTCTCTCCCCTGGCTCTCAAAATAAATCAAATAACTTAAAAAAAAAAAAACATTGTAAAACAAATATTTTTAATGTTTATTTATTTTTGAGATGGGGGAGCGGGGAGGGGACGTGGGGGAGGGCAACGAGAAGAGGACAGGGGATCTGAAGTGGGCTCAGCTCTGTGCTAACAATAGAGAGGCTGATGTGGGGCTGAGCCGAAGTCAGATACTTAACTAACTGAGCCACCCAGGCACCCGAAAACAGACTCAACTATAGAGAACAAGCTGATGGTTACTAGAGGGGAGGGGGTTGAAGGGGGGATGGGTGAAAAAGGTGATGGGGATTATGGAATACACTTGTGATGAGCACAGGGTGTTGTATGGAACTGCTGAATCATTGTATTGTACATCTGAAACTAATATAAGACTGTACGTTAAGTAACTAGAATTTTAAAAACTTAAAAACAAAGTGCTATTTCTTTCTTCTAAAGTTTATTTATTTTGAGAGAGAGAGAAAGAGAGAGAGAGAGAGAGAGAGAGAGAGAGAGCACAAATGGGGGAGGGACAGAGAGAGAGAATCCCAAGCAGGCTCTGCACTGACAGTGCAGAGCCCAACGCGGGGCTCAAAGTCACTAACTGTGAGATCATGACCTGAGCCAAAATCAAGAGATGGCACTTAACTGACTGAGACACCCAGGAACCCCAATAAAGTGCTATTTCTTGAATAAATATTTTAGTTCTAAGTCTTTCACATTGTTAATAATCATACGAATATACTCAAACTCCAGATTTAACACACGACTTGAACTAAATGCTTCCCCTTTTCTCCAAATTGATTTTGTGGCTCCAAAGATATACCTTCTGAAAGCAGTTCAACTGATGATTGAGCTTGAGCAATTTGAATTTAAGGCATACCCACTTAACATTACAGACACACAGAAATGGGTGTTATCTGCAAAGTAGGAATGACCCTAAGATGAGCCATGCCAAGAATCAGGAACGATGTAGACCAGTTTGCTATGCTAGAAAGAGCACAGGAGTAGGGAGGTCTAGAAAGTCTAGATCCCTGTCCTATCTCTGACATACTAATGCTATGTGATTTAGGGCCAATCATTTCAGCATTTGACCCTTAATGTATCTATCCATATAAAATTGAAGGACTATACGATCAATAGTTTTCTACCTAGGGTTATTTTGTGGTTTATGCAAAATGCTTATGTCATTTTTCTAAATGTTTATTTTTGAGGGGGCAGGGAGAGAGAGAGAGAGAGAGAGAGAGAGAGAGAGAGACGCAGACAGAGAATCTGAAGCAGGCTCCATACTATCAGCGCAAAGCCCAATGTGGGGCTTGAACCCACAAACTGTGAGATCATGACCTGAGCTGAAGTCAGATGCTCAACCGACTGAGCCACCCAGGCACCCCCTTATGTCATTTTACCTTGACTATAGACTTTCGTCCAGGATCAATAACTTATCAAATAAGGAAGCACTCTAGAAAAGGATGAAAGGAAATGGATTGCAAAAAGATTCCTATCTGGTATCTAAATAATTATTTTTCAGAAACTCTTAAACATGTTATTTAAGGAAGGTTTACTGTAGGACCAAAATAAGCATTGTGTATCCTTACCTTCTAGGCAGTTAATAGGAAGATGATCATGTATCATAACCATAACCATTCAGTAATTATGGCAGAAAAAGCTGCTGGGTTTCTAGATTCTTTGTCACTGCCTCTCCTGTGTCATTCTCGAATACCACCTGATGATGAAGGTTTACTCACCTCCAGCTGTATTGATCACCAAACCAGAAAATAACAGTTCCACATTCTTAAAGCCAAAGTAGAAGGTCATAGACTGCCAGAAAACCAAAACAAGTCAATTAGAGATTTCAGGTAAAGAAGCTTAGAGCATTTGAAAGTATCAGTTCTGGATTGTAAGAGACTTTCACTGAAGTGGGAGGCTCTCTACTTCATTTTAGCACAATCACCATAGACACACTCTACAAGTATTCTTCCTTGTCCCCACCACCACCTTCTCTCTCTCTTTCTAATTTTAATTCCAGTGTAGTCAACAGACGGTGTTATATTAGTTTCAGATACACAATATAGTGACTCAACAATTCTACACATTACTCAGCGCTCATCGTGATAAATGCACTGTCCTTTTCTCTTTTCCACACAAAGCAGAACTTAATTCAGAAAAGGGTCAATTTTGAATGGAAGGAATACACAAGAGCCCCAGAAATCCTGGTGCTGGTGTGGCTCTGAAATTAACCTGCCACGTGATCTTGGGCAAATCACTGGTCTTGTCTGAGTCCGTCTCAGCTTTTCCTCATCAGTAAACTGATCTTTAAAGATGATAACTTGCCAGTCTATTACCCAAGTGGGCGTAAAAGGGCCGCCTCTCCTGAGGTACTCACCATCATCATACCGTCCATTCCCCCGCCATGAGAGTGGTGGGCCGAAGTAGTCGGGTGGTGGTGGTGGTGAGGAGGCGCCGTTGTACTGTTGTCAGCCATATGGCTTGTGCCCGTATGGTGGGAATGGTCCACGATTGCAGGAAAAGTTGAGACTCGGCAGAAGATTCTTTAAAGAAAAAGAATTATATATACTGACTTCATGATATAAAATCTTGATTATCTTTCAAATTTTGTTATTTTTATACACCTCATTTTTTAAATGTTTGTTTATTTTGAAAGAGAGAGAGAGAGAGAGAGAGAGAGAGAGAGAACGAGTCGGGGGAGGGGCAGAGACAGAGGGAGACACAGGATTTGAAGCAGGCTCCAGGCTCTGAGCTGTCAGCACAGAGGCAGATGTGGGGCTTGAACCCTCAAACTGTAAGATCATGACCTGAGCCGAAGTTGGACGCTTAACGGACTGAGCCGCCCAGGTGCCCCTAAAATCTTGATTCTTGATAACTATTTGTTTATGTGGGATTTCATCCAATAGAGATTACCTTTGAGGACTGGTGCACGAGGGATTTGCGCCTAGGGTTTCAGAAACTTAACCCTTACTCTGCAGAATTGTTCTTTTGATAGGTATGTTCAAAGTACATCTAAATTTAAACATAAAAAGAAAAGTAGTTTCTTTGGGTTGCAAGAAACAATTTGTATAATGGACAGATTGATGTCATTAATGAAATTTAACTTCTCTAAGGCTTTCTAACCATAAATGTCAGTAGATTAAAAAAAAAAAAAGTACTTCAAATAATTCACCTAATTGGATGGCCTGTGTTTTATCAAGATATTAAGAATGCATTTTCACGTATAGGACAACCAGCCTTCAGCTAATTTAAACTTGAAGAAAAGGTCTATTGCTGCCTTAGGCAAGCAATGTGCTCAGAAGATACAATTTCAATCTTAGCTGAGCATTAGAGCTAAGAACACTGAAAACAGTGTATAAATTGAATATTCTATATTAAATTAAGTCCAGACGACTAGATATTCAGCCTTGTGTCTTTACTGTCACATTACTGGTTTACTGCAAAAGTCCACCTGGGACATAAACCAAGGAGCAAAAACTCCTGTAGCTGGGGTGGGGGTAGAGAGTGGGAAGCTGAGAGTGAGGTGTTGGTGGATTCTCTTTATGTGTCCCTCAACTCGAGTCTGTGGAGGAAGAGCGTGCTTTAGAAATTCCTCAGCCTGAGTGTGCCTCTCATTCAATCAATCAATATTTATCAAGCTCCTACTATGTGCCAAACTCTGAGCTAAGTGCTAGTGATTCTGTGAATAAGACAAACGAGCTACCTCATGGAGAGAGAAATGACAAAGTAAACAGAACAATTTCATGGTGTGATTAGTGCTGTGAAGGAAATAGGGTAATATGGCAGCATTACTAGGAGGTGGAAAAAGGCATATCTTAGACGAGGAAATCTTTTTAGATTCAGGGAGTTATGTATGTCTAACTTAAAAGCACAAATATTCAGTCACCTATTTTCCCCTCTTCAAACTCCCGTCTCATGATTCTATGATAGCAAGCTTAAGAAACAGGCTTGTATTTCCAGCAAAAGACGAGGCAAAGTATCAGTAAGGGGTAATCAAAGTTCAACTCTGAATTTAAGTAATTTTCATGCCAGACACTATATTATTTCATAATTATAGAGCTTGACAATCTGGTATTATTAATACCATGGACATAAAGGACATCTGTAACAGGCTCTTTGTCCATAAAATTTTTACAGCACAGAGTAAAAACAGAATGCACACAAAAATAATCAACACGACAGCACCCGGAAAATTTCAGTGATGGGAGAAATGTAAGTGGGCAGCAGTTTTCGGATAAAAGAATCACGGTAGAAGGGAGAGAGCATTGGTATCCGAGTGATGACAGATTATAGTTTTTGAGCCGAGCAAGTGCAGCGAAGCAAGCATGAGAAGACTTTTGCCAGCCAGAAAGACTGAGAACACATCCTCATAAAGAGACTCAAGTACAAGTCACGGTTTGTCTCTTCCAAGAAGAGTTTGAAAAGTGATTATAACAAAAGAAAACCATAAAGGATAACTTCATTTCACATTATCAACCCGAATCCTGGCCACTGATTCAGTGATTATTTGCAGTGTCTTCTGGTGTAAAAGACTGAGGGAAATAAGATACAGAGATGAACCAGACATACAGTCTTTCTCCAAGGAGCCTCAATGCTAAAAGCTAAACAGGGAAACCGAACTGTTTTAATTTTTCATTTTGGGCCTAAGAAGACATGTAAAGAGCAGTTTAAAAAGCAAGATCTTAGCACCACAAACTAAAGATTTGCACCCTTGAAATCCTTGATGAACGTTCACATATTCTTCCCATTAACATTTTAAGACCCACAGGTTCTACTTGTTTAGGTACCTCATTATAGTTAGAGACACCTGCTCAATGAAGACCTATCATCAAATCTCTTCAGCATATCACTGGCCCGATAATTCATCTGTCCAAATCTAAAGAACACCTTTCAAAGTATGCACCTGTTTTAAATGTCATCTTTGTAGGATAAATTTCACTTTCAAACATACTAGGAAATAGAGCAGGAATAGAGTCTATTTTCTTTCATTGTGAGTGGACAATAGATTTCTTGTAATGGAATCCTATGCAAGGCTTGCCCCATAGTGTATGAATAGGAAGGTACAAATCTGGTGGATTAATGTATATACATACACTGCAGACGCAAACTCAAACCAATCCTGGGCTCAGTACAAGTCTGTTCCAGCAAAAATGCCATGGGAATATATATATATATATCTTAGAAATTGATTATTAAAGCATAAAAAATAAAAGCAATTATATTCTTTTCTCTTCCTACTTGACTTTTCAGTGCTGTGTCCTATGTGTTTGGATAATTCATCTTCTATAGCAATCAAACACATCTAACCCCTTCTCTTCAGAAGAGAAATTCTACTTACAGGAGGTAAACTGGCAGTTGGTTAGTGTAAGTCTGTTTCTTTCAATAGCTTTAATCTAAGAAGATCCAAGCTCAGCTTCTTCCAGAATAAAAAAGGGTACTGAATTGAGAATAAATCAAAGAACAGTGGCACAGCAATATCATTTGCTGTTTCAATTTGTAATCTGAAAAAAATGGTTTAATCATGAGTTGTGCTCTTTTGTCTTTGGTTTATTCAAGCTTCTCTCAACTCCACAGCCAACTTGAATTACTTGCTGCTGTCCAAGAACTTTTTTCTCTAATATAGCTCCACCTCACTGTCTCCAAGAACTAGGTTCAAGGTCTACAAAGTAGCTATAGTTCTTTTATGCAATTTTCTTGATTTGTAAAAATCTCTATCATTCACTTCTCTTCTTATCTTTATCCTTCTACTTCATCAAATTTACAAATTATTTATAAAGAATACCAACCAAAAAAAAAAAAATAATCTGAATATATCACTCAAGGATAAAACTGAAAAAAAAAAAAAAAATCTGAGTATTCCTAGCTTTCAATCCACAATAAAATCCATCTCCAATATTTATTTACCAAGCTGAGTGTATAGCTAGATGAAAAAATTAGGAATATAGTACTTCTGTTTATTTTGCAATTCAGGTCAACTAGTTTTCTCTAACAGAGTTCACGAGGGACCCGTGCTGGAGAAGCACCTTCACTTTAGATAACAGAGTGATGAGCTCAACTACACAGCTGGAAACATAGTCAAAGAATTTTGAAGGTGCTCTGGTTGTACAACCTGGGAGACTCACTCACCCTCTCTGGAGCTGGTTCCTGGCCACTAGAACGTGGAGGGCTACTGGGAGGGTGACATGAGATAAAAGGCTTAAAGCATCTAGCAGAGTGCCTGACAAGTGGTAGTGTTATCATTCCATGGAATATGAGGAGATAAAAGACGTTAGGTCCGGAAAATCCAATGGATAAACTTTGTGGGAGAAGACACAACCAAAATATTATGCTTGCTTTTCTCCTACAAAGTATTCTAGCCAAGACCACATTCAAGGCCCTTTCTGCTTATCCTGTCTCCTAACCGAGAACACAAAGTGGCTCTCGACACTCATGTGTGTCGTTCAGAATTGCTCTGGTTTGAAATAGTTCCTTCTAGCATAGACAAGTCCCTGGATCTTTCAGGAAATACAAGAGAAAGGTTTAGGATCTGACTACAGAAATCAATCAATCAATCAATCAACCAATCAACCAAGGAAGCAAGCAAGCAAGCATAAGCTTCTACAGAACTTAGTTCATACAGAGTATAAGAAGTTTATTTCTCAGAAGGCTTTACACTATTCACTTTCTATCTTATCTTCAGTTGTATACTTGAAGTCAGCTATATGCCAACTTGTTTGTATTGCCCTGAATACTATCAGATGTGGAAAATGAGATGGCACATTCTATGCTGAATGCCACATAGCTTTGTATTTTGTTCTGTCTTTCCCTTTCCCCCACTTAGTAAGTATTGTGCAGCATTTACACAAATAGGTTCTAGAACATCCCTGTATTCAAGGGTCTAATTATTTCTCAGTCTACTTCTGAGGATCATCAAAAAAGAAGTTTTCTCTATTCCTCTCAAAACAGGCACACTGTAAAGCACCGAGAGGGCCAGATTCTTTGCAAAGTCTAGCATCTTCAGCAAAATAAACATGAGTTTATGAACAGAAGTTGGGAAATTAGCAAGAAGGCTAAATTCTGATGCCCATTCTGAGTCTTAGCGTTGACTTTCCTTTTAATGGATTTATTCTAAACCTCAAATTCTTTTTTATTTTCCTGGTACTGTACAATGATGGATAAGAAACAATAATCATAGGGACTATGGAGATCAGACCCCACAAAAAGACTACACAGAAGTAGTCAGACATCTGCCACATGGTCCCTTTTCTCCAGCTCAGACATAGTCTGGAACCTTAGACAATTGTTTGAGACTGCCTACAGTGTTTCCTGATAAAGAAAATAAGGAAGAGAGTTTTTATTTTTAAAATGATAAAGGTCATGTTCCTCTTTAGATGTGTAAAACCATAAAACAAAGACAAATCTATCTAGTTGCTCTTCTGCTTTCTGCAGTCATTATTTTTATTGAGGACTTCTAAGCTTTCGGCAAGCACAGATAGGGAAAATTCAAGGTCACAGACACTATGCTACCATAAACAGGGATTCATGCTTATGGACTATGTTCTCATGATCAAGCAATCCTGCCTTTTGATGACCTGTACGGGGTCAGCAGATATTCTGAGAAATGGCTCTGGCCTTGTTTCAAGTGCCCCTATAGGTGAACTTCAAAATTCTCTTGATGACTGTAATTCCACACTATGTTGTCCTTTGGGGAGGGAGGCCTTTAAGGAGACGCAGAGGTAAAGGAGAGATATAATGCAATAACAAAATAGGGTCTAGGTGTACCTCCATCACATGGCATTCCAGCCCAATATACTAGAGTTTTGTTTTGTTTTTTAAGCTTATTTATTTTTGAGAGAGAGTGCACACGTATGCGCGCTTATGAGCGGAGGATGGGCAGAGAGAATCCCAAGTAGGTTTGGGGCCCTTTCTTACAAACTGTGAAATCCTGACCTGAGCTAAAATAAGAGCCAGATGCTTAACCAACTGCACCACCGAGGCACCCCTACTAGGGTTGTTTTGAGAAAAAGTAGTAGCTCCCAGTAAATAGGAGGGGGAAATATAATGATGAACACATAGGGGAAGACCCTTCCCCTTGAAGGCTATATTGTTGTTCCATTCATCCCTCGGCCCTGGCCTCATTCTGATACCCCAAACTGACTGGCAGAAATATTGGTCATAATTGTATGACCACAATAACCACATAACCCACCTAACGCTTTGGATATTTTAGCTGCCTCTCCTTGGCCTGTGTCCTTCTTGAGGACACTGAATTTTACCAATTTTATTTATAAAAGGCTTGAGTAAATCGTAGGTTTACACAGGTTCTCAGCCAGTACTGGCAAAAACTTATGAAGTTCTGCCACATCAATGTGCTAAATACAGTTAAGTAAAATTATGCAGTAGAGGTAGAGAGAAAATAGGTCAGGTCAATAAGAAAAAAAAAAAAGTAAAAGCCCCTAAAATCACAGACACACACATAGAGCTGTCCCCAGATCAACTCTGACAGGTGATGGGACATGATAGTGATGAGGGAAGGGAGCTTGGGGCAAGCTGAGGGCAAAATACAGGCTGGCACCCCATGCCCCTGCCACCCTGCCGGTGGAATATGTGTGATATTCCTCAGACACTCCCAGCTACCCAAGAACAAAGGAAAGGGGTTTAAGTGCTTGCCATGGTAATATGGGAAACGAAGGCAAATGAAAAATTAAATTCCCTTATTGCCTACAGCCATTGACAAGTCCTCGAACCAGCAGAGTGACCTTGACCTCCCTCTAGGATCTCAGCTGCCTCAAGGATAACACTTTGCTAGGGGCAAAAGAGAACCTTGGCTTAACATTGTCCCAACTTCACCGATCCTATAAATCCTATAAGTCGATCCTATAAGTCCTATAAGTCGACTTCCTTTATCTCAACTGCCCCAGGATATATGCTGGCAATCATACTCCAAGTTTACGCCAACACCCGCCCGCCCCCCCACCCTTAATATGCATCCGAAGGGTCTCATGACTGAGGTTTTATTAAATGGTAATAAATGGTGTTTACCTAGCAACAGCTAGCCCCTCAAGGTCCTGGAAACCTTGCTTCCAAAATTCCTTAGCGACTTCCTATATCCCTGATCCTCTCCCAACCTGAGGGTATACAATGAGTTACCTCTCACAACCCCAATGCAGCTCTTCCTGACCATGGGTCCTGTCCCCATGCTTTAATAAAATCACCTTTTTGCACCAAAGTCTTCAGGAATTATTTCTTGACCATAGGCTCTGGACCACCCAACCATCAACCCCAAACTTCATCAACAGGGCACTTGCTACGACTAAAGGTTTATCAATGGTCAGAACTCAGGAGTATAACTGCCAAAAACCCACCACTAACACTACTACTACCAATACAAAAACACTTAGATTTTTATCCTTTTAAAAATTCTTCAATGAAACAAAGGCTACTGTTGTCTCTTCTAACTTTTTGCCTTTGTTGATAATAAAAATAACTCCAAGCGATCATCTACAACAAATTCTCACTTTCTTTTCTTCATGGCAATGGCTAGGCTGATCTGATAGAACTGGCAAAGAATTCATGTAGTGATTGTTTGCTAATTTCAGTATTATTTTCTTTTTCTTCACCATCTAGCATAGTGAGGTCTACTACTTTGCACCATTCCCTGAAAGCGCTTTTCATGGAAAGAAACCAAACTAAGCAGTTTACATACCCAATAACAGCAGAGTCTATGTGGCTGAATTACTCATATATCAGACTGATGGGCTTCACCAAAGGTAACTGCCAGAGTCATAAAGGGGAAAACTCCTTCAAACAATTACATTTAAAACTTAAAGAGCCTTCATTTATGAGTAGCCAGTGATCTAGGCAAACAAGAAATGTGGCGTGGACTGACAAGTTTTTAGAAAAATAAAAGAGGAGCTAGGAATTAGTTAGAGTAGCTCTTTACTGAGAAGTTCCTATGTTAATAAAAAAGACTAAGAATATCTATGTTAATAGAAAGGACGATAACTCAGCTGTCCTGAAAATCTCATTCTAACTATCCACAGAAAACACAAGATAGCAGACTCTGATTCTATCTCATTCTAACCATCCACAGAAAAGACAGCAAGACTTGTAATCTGATTCTAATCAAAGCAAGACGAGCACTTTGTTTCCAGATACTGGTTCAAGGTCACCCTTTTCTATCATAAATTTCATCCTCCCACATCTCCGGTCCACCTTATTAAGCTGCTCAGGCTCAGCAAGGTAGATAAGAAACTGGCTGGGGCAGGACAGATCCTGGAGGAACTGATCACATGGAAACCTTTACTGGCAGAGAGGGCTATCATTTTCAACAGAAAGCACACTAAAGACAAACTTAATTTTTAAAATACTCATTGTCCCATTTCTAGATCACCTAAACCTTGTGGGCAAACCTGAATGAACCAGGCTATTACCATGTAAGCAACAAAATATAAAGGCAAGAGAACAAGTTTAAATGTGAAAGGGATGCAGGTGATAAACACTATATTGGGCAAGCAATTTTATATTTTATAGCTTCATTTTCCGTAACTGTATAAACACTGAATTATATGATTAATCAAACTTCACCCAGAGCTAAAACTTAATTCTATATTTTTTCAGTTCAGTTTCCAGAAGAATAGAATGCTTTTCTATCCCTATCCTTATTATTGGGTTGTAAGTTCTATGAGGACCCTGTCTTGTTTATTCATGAATCTCCTGCATTTCCTAACATCCTGCACACCGTAGTAAGTGCTTGCTGAAATGTTTTTCTCTGTACTTCTTCCCTGGCAACTTAGACATAAGACAGACAAATCAATTTCTTAATCTGTTAATGACACACTGGGCAAACCTCAATTTCCTACCACTTTAGTGACTCTGAAATGCTACGTAATAATATTTGATGGATATGCTTAGAAATTATTCAGTAGTTCTACATTAATAAGTAGCAAAATGTAGTTGATATAGAAGTAACATAGACAAGTTGAACTTAAACATTGTTTCTTTTTTTTTAATGTTTATTTATTTTTGAGAGCGAGAGAGAGCACAGGCACAAGCAGGGGAAGGGCAAAGAGAGAGAGACAGAGAGACAGAGACACAGAGACAGAGACAGAGAAACAAAGGATCCAAAGCAGGCTCTGTGCTGTTAGCCCAGAGCCCTATGCGGGTCCTAACCTCAGGGACCTCGAGATCATGACCTGAGCCAAAGTCCAATGCTTAACCAACCAAGCCACTCAGGTGCTCCTGAACTTTTTTTTTTTTTTTTACTGTTTATTTATTTTTGAGAGAGAGAGAGAGAGAGAGAGAGCATGCGCACACATGTGCACATGCGTGGGGGAAGGGCAGAGAGCGGGACATAGGGCTGGAATCCATGAACTGTGAGATTATGAGCCGAGCTGAAACCAAGAGTTGGAAGCTAACCAACCGAGCCACCCGGAAAAGTTGAACTTTTTAAGAGTTGGAAGGGGATTATGAATTCATCTAGTCCTACTTATTCATTTCATGGAAGCCTAGAGTATGAAACCACAAAGCACCTGGGAGAATCTAATATTTACATGTTCTGGCCTAATTTGCCTTCACGGATACTTTTATAAAATGTTTGGTGACAAATGTAAGGAGACTGTACATAAAACTCACACCTGTTTTTAAAATGGAAGGAAGAGGACATACTGCTGTTGATCTTCCAGTGGTGTGAAATGCCAAATCCAGATCCTTTATATGAATCAAAATCTCTAGGGCACTAATCCTGGGTAAATGCCACTTTCTTGAAATGGACAGTAGAGAAAACAGACCAAACCGTAAGATAAGATCAACTTGAAAATACTTTTACTCTGCGCATCTACCCAATGAATAACGGTGTGGAACCTGAACAAATGGTATGTGGTATGAAGTAATGGCGTCCCTCACCATCTCCCTTCTCAGAACCAGAGGTGCTGAGAGCTTAAGCAATGCTATTTTAGAAAGCTCTGCAAGCGCCTTTGCTAGAACTTATTATCTATCTTCACTCCCTGCCCAGGACTTAAGTCTTTATTAAATCTGCCTTATTATTTACCCAATGTCACAATTTTGTATCCATTAAATGTCACAGTTTTGATCACCCTTCCTAATCCCAAGTACATTACAAGGTTCACCCAGACTGCTTCCGGTTTTGCCACCAGCGATTCTATTACAAACATGGGTTTTCCTAACAGTACCCCTACCCCGTTCATCTTAATGTGATACACCAATGACAAATTCATCTACCTAAGGCATGGCTCTACTTATTTGTTAAAAAAAATTCCACTGCCTACGAACCTCTCTCCCTTGTCTATTAACCTCCTTGTTCTGAGATCACAGATCTCTAAAATGAAGGCCTCAACCTACCTTTCTGCCTACACATACTTGGAGTTCCAGTCGAACAAGTCTAATAGCCCAAAGCTTTAATTGGACAAACCCCACACTTTTCTGTCTGATATCTTTGCTCACATTGTTTCTTCAGTCTGGAACGCCCATCCTTACAATCTCTAATGCAACAAACCCTCCTCGTCTTTCAAGGTCTCCGGCTAAGTCCTCTGAACATTCAGAGCACATTGTGCCTTTCCTAAGAACTCCAGCTTGGACTAGGTCTCACAAAATACCCTGAAATGTTGTTTTGATCTTTTCAATCTGTGCCTATTTCTGTCGTCGTGTTGATAGAACAGTATTGAGAAAAGGTAGGAGACACAGTTGAATGGAGTACTTCTCTAAAATTCCTTCTCAGCTTAATCAACTGCAGACATTTAATGAGCTCCTCTTGAATGCTTCTCCTTCTTGGCCACCCAAGAAGAGAAGCCTAGCTTGGACAATTAGGCCTAGAAAAAGATGCATGGGCCACTTCTTCAACTATATACAGACCACCTGAAATTGAAACTTGAATGCCCTCTTAATCTGTGGGTCATAGAAATCTCACGAAGAATTGGAAGGACCAATCACATGGAGGTCATTGCATGGAGCTCTGCAGTAACATACAAATTCTGTAATAACTGTTTGAACATGTCTAGGAATTTCTCAGGCTAACATGTTGCTCCCTTCTAGAAATATAATAAAGAAAAGCCTCTCTTTCCAGACAAACCAATTACAGAAGATGTTCCACAGGAATCTGAATCTTGCTATTTGAGGGTGATGATGTTAACAACCAGTACTCAAAACTAAACCAGTATTTGTACTCCAGGTACTATTTGCATGTATTTCTGGAGCTATAATTGCATTTTAGGCTTCACTCCCCTGAACTACCTACCTACTGTCTGCAAAGAGAAACCTAAGTATCTTCACATCTAACTTTTGATAGTGGGTATGCTTACTTTATGCTCACTCTCTGGCATTTAGGTTTTTCTATCTGTTACTGACTTACTTTCCAGCCTATTTCAAACTAATCCTTTTTGCCAATATTCCACTGAAACTGATCTACTTACTTTTCCTGAATAAACTGAGCACTTTGACATTTGTATGCCTTTTTGGCTTGTGTCATTCCCCTAATTCCTCTCTCTCCCCCCATTTCCTGAATATGTACAAACCATTATTAATTCAACATTTATCCAGTTAAATATACCAGAATTAGGGTGAAGTTAAAACATGGCCCTTGCTCTTCTGAGTTTACAATCTAGCTCATTCTTTTTTTTTTTTTTTAACGTTTATTTATTTTTTGAGACAGAGAGAGACAGAGCATGAATGGGGGAGGGTCAGAGAGAGAGGGAGACACAGAATCTGAAACAGGCTCCAGGCTCTGAGCTGTCAGCACAGAGCCCGACGCGGGGCTCTAACTCACGGACCGCAAGATCATGACCTGAGCCGAAGTCGGACGCCCAACCGACTGAGCCACCCAGGCACCCCCAATCTAGCTCATTCTTAAAGGATTATTTAATATGCCATCTCTTCCATTAGGTTTCCCTTGGAATCTTGACAGAAGAAATCTCTTTTCTGAATTTCCCTGGCAGTCTTCTCTTATGGAAAATTTGACTTACAGTTCTCAAAATACATGATAAAAAACACCATTTTTATACAGCAAGTTCCTTAAGGACAAGTAAACTTTCTAATTTCTACCTCCTTACTGCATCTGGAAGAACATTCAACAAACGTTCATTCATTCCAAAAGTACCATCCATGTAGGTTTCAAGATCTACCCCCAGTGAGCCAGATGCAAAAAGACAAGATTCTTGCCTTCATGGGGCTTACTCTAGGAAGAGAAAGTCCTCATTAAGTATGTAAACAAATAATTATGTGTAAGTGTATATAATTACAAATCGTGATATATGAAATGAAGGAAATAAATATGGTACTGCAGCAGAGAACAGAAAGAACCAATTTAGATGGCAGGGGAGAGGCATGTGGAGAGAGAGACAAGCCCTCTCTAAGGAGATAACCTTCAAACAGACTGATAAATAACTGGAGTTGGGTAGAAAGGTAAGGGAACAGCATCCCGGAGGCAAGAAAAGAATCAAGGGCATTCAAGGTCAGTATGAATAGAACACAGTGAGTCATTTTAAGGGGACTATATTTTATTTGAAGGGCAACTGGCAGCTATGAGGGTAATGAGCAGGGAAGGGATATGATTAGATTTATATTTTAATAGAGTACATTTGCTGCTGTGTAGAGTAACTGGCCTTTATTTGCTCTTCCCTAACATTTTCTGCTCAAGTTCTTCTGTGAGGTATTCACAGGAAAAAAAAAATCCTTATGGAATCATGGGCTATAATCCTCTGATTTGCCAGAAACCAGAAAGACATCTGTTAAAGCTTTAGAAGGATCAGAAGAACCTTCTAATGTCTGGGTTATAAAATGGTTTGAGGGTCAAAACTGAAGAATATTCTACAAGGACTATCCCGGGTTGTAAGAGCTTTTCAAGTCCCATGCCACCCTTTGTCAGTGAGAGTTAAGCTTACAGAAGAGCATGAGTTTGGAGCCAGATGGCATTCAAATCCTGGCTCGGTTAATTTCCAGCTGAGTGTCATGGTGACATTTCCTATAAAACATTTCCCTGGGTCTTTAGGTTATTAGTGGGTACTGTGTACAGAGTACGCTAAAGAGACTGTGTCCAGATTTCAACAGTATTTGGATAAATGATTCAAATTTGGTAATGTGCTCAATAGAAAAATATGATAAAAGTAGACTAAGCTCTCTGCAGGACATGAACGGCAGACTGAGGTCCATGGCAAGTACTTAATAGATTTTTAGTGGATTATACAATCTATACTATACATGGAAACCTTCAACAGTGATAGAAACAACTCCATTTTTCACTTATACCTTTTCAAAACATTAGCAACAAATCCAGAATTTATGTGATTCCAGTTTTTAATTGCTCCAATGTTTTGAGGACAGTGGAACACACATTAGACTGAGTCTAAGATCTGGATTCTGGTCCATGCAACTCCATCGCTTTACATTCTTTCGGATAAAACACCTATGTCCGAGTTTCTCAATTTTGGCATTACTGACATTTGAAGCTGAATAATTTCATTGTTGAATGAGCTGTCCTGTCCACTGTAGTATGTTTAACAGAACCCCTAGCCTTTACTCACCAAATGCCAGTGGCACTGTCCCAGTTGTGACAACTAAAAATGTCTCCAGACATTGCCAAAAGTCCCCTGAGGGGCGAAATCACCCTACCTTTCTGAGAACTACTTTGATCTTGGAGTTTCAGCGTCTCATCCAAAACTCGGGGAAACATAGAAATAACATCTGTTCTCCTTTAGGGTTGTTACGTCATTCAAATGAAATAATGAATGGGAAGAAATACTGAGGGGGAAAAAGACCATATAACATATGTAAAAGCATTATTATTCAGTGAGTTATTATTACTGTTATTATTATTTTGAAGTTTTTACTTCTATTCCACTCAGTTACCATACTGTGTAATACCAGCGTCAGGTGCACAGTGACTCGACACCCACACACAACACCTGGTGCTCATCACAACAAGTGCACTCCTTAATTCCCACCACCTGTTTCACCCACCCTGTCCACCCCCCTTCTGGCATCAGTGAGTTATTATCATGCTGAGTGATCAATAATGAGGCTGAAGAAAACTATTCACATCTTGCTTACAGGATGCATCGTAAGGCTTAGGTTAAGGCTATTATGCTGTCTAATACACCTTCTAGGCATTCAATAAATATTTGTTGATTGACTCTAAGTCTGGGTCCAATAATCACTTCATTTACTTTTGTGGCGTGTTCTTAGGTCATTCTGCTGAGCTACAACAGTGTAGTGTGCTTCCAAACTTAACGGCACTTGAAAGATGGGCCTGGGTTAAACGAGAGTGGCTACGCATTTTGCAGATGGAAAATTGAGGTACTCAAGGTTAACAGACTGGCTGAGGTCATCACGTGGCAGTCAGTCTGGTGGCAGTCTGCAATTAGAATCCAGATTCTGACCTCTAGCGCTCTATCATTTGTGCCATGGCACTTTCATCCACCCACCTTGTGTCTCCGTCTCTTAACACAAAGTCAGCTATTTTGCTTTCCAGCTGCAATCCTGGAAAATTGCGATAAGGAAACAGAGTTGCAACTTTTTTTAATTAAAAAAAAAAAGTTTATTTCTTTATATTGAGAGAGAGTGAGCAGGAGAGGAGCAGAGAGAGAGGAAGAGAGAGGATCTTAAGCAGGCTCTGCACTCTCAGCACAGAGCCAGACCTGAGGAACCGTGAGATCATGACCTGAGCTGAAATCAAAAGTTAGAAGCTTAACCAACTGAGCCACCCAGGCACTCCTGGGGTTGCAGCTTTTAACGAGAGAGGTTTACAAAGAAAAGTGGACCTATTTTTCTTGGGAGGCACACGTGGTTATTCCCTGTCTTCGGGGTAAACCAGTGCCAAGTTATCCAAGCGCCTTGCCAAGTCTCTAAGTCCTTGCCCAGTAAGCTGCCCCGGAGGAACTAAGTCTACTGTTAGCTACCCCTAGAGCAGTTGCACTGCTTTCTACTGTGCTACGGCATACAATCTGGGCTAAAGTTGTAACCTACAGTAATCCTGACTGTTCTACCTCTACATGGCTCTAAGTAAGGTGAGAAAAGACTTCCACATAGCCCGAGCTCCAGGCCACATTTCAGCATTCTGTTAAGATTCACGCAATCCCAAAATGCCATCATTCTACTATAGGTTTTCAGTGTCAGAACCAGAACTCTTACAGAATAACTTGTAAGGGCACCTGGGTGGCTCAGTTGGCTGTCTTGACTTCAGCTCAGGTCATGATCTCAGGGTTCAGGAGATCGAGCCCCACACTGAGCTGGGCTCTGTGCTGTCAGCGCAGAGCCTGCTTAGGATCCTGTCTCCCTCTCCTTCTGTCCCTCTCCCACTCTCTCTCAAAAATAAACATAAAAAAACAAAAAAAAAAAAACAAAAAAAAACTAAGGGGCACCTGCAGGGGCTCAGTTAAGCGACCTACTCTTGACTTCGGCTCAGATCATGATCTCATGATTTGAGCTCTGCATCCAGCTCTGTGTTGACAGTGCACAGCCTGCTTGGGTTTCTCCCTTTCTTCCTATCTCTTTGCTCCTCCTGCTCCCTGCCATGTGCTCACTCTCTCTCTCTCAAAATAAACAAACATGAATAAAGATTTAGAAATAAATAAAATAAAATAAAATACCAGATCACCTCTAATTATTATGCCTCTGTACAAGCTTTCAAATGCTGAATATCATCACAGAGTCATCACTCCCAACCAATCCTCTGGATAAATTGCAGCCACCCTTAATCCTTACCATTATTATAATTTGAAAGAATACTAGAGAGTAAAATCAGGAAATTTTGGTTCTAGCCTAGGTTTTTCCATTATTTCAGGTAATTTAATCTTTATGGGCACAGTTTCCTCAGTAAAGAAAATAACTCATCTTTAGGGCCTATTTCAATTAGAAAAGTTTAGGTATATATAATATTTTTCAATGAGAAACAAATGCATATCTGTCTTTTCTAGATGCACTGTGAATATTGATATGCTTTAGACATTCTAACATCTCAGTGGCTTTAACACTTATCAAACACATTTCAGAGCATACTGTTCATATCGCCCTGTAACATTTTCCAATTCACCAATCTTAACCATCTTCTGAGAGATAACCTTGCTGAAGCAGAAACAGTTAAGAGCAAGAGCCCTCTTGGTCTGGGAGTCAGCCTGCTAACTGTTGAAACTCAAAGCAAGCTACTGAAACTTTGTGGGATAATAGATCCATAAAAACCAGGAAACAAAATCTCATAATATTTTGAACATCAAAATGTAAAAATACATATGAAAGTGACTGGTACATTAATCACATAGAAAACAGTGTTAATTTCCTCCTAACTCAAGGGTTTCTTTCAGTGTGTCCTAGGACCGCCTGAATCAGAATCATTTAGGATATTTGGCAAAAAATGAAAATTATAGACCCCACTCCAGACATTTATCAAGCTATATAGGCAATTCTTAACACCCTAAAACCTGAGAACCATAGTTCTGAATTATAGAGATGTATAAAATAGATATATACTACTCAGAATCTAAGGACTGCATGTTTAACAAGTGAGAGCTTAAAGAAAAGAAAGAAAGGAAAAGAAAGCCAAGATTCAACCAGGGACTAAAATAAAGCATTGTTTGTTGTGATGTTCCAAAAGGGGAGAGCTAGCCTACCCTCACTTAAAAGGTACACATACCATCACCTAATAATCAAAGAACTTTCTGGGTTAACATTGAATTTAAAACCAAATGGCTCATCTTTGGGACTTGAGAGAAGTTTTTCCACCTACTATGTGAATAAAATCTCTGAGTTCCGGATGAAGAGGAATTTATACATCTCTTGTAGTTTTATTTTTCTAGACTAGTTGTGAAATATACTAACTGAACTGCTTGAAAGACAAACCTCAAATAGGAAATGCACTGTTTTACTGTCTAAAAACCAAACGAAAACCAAAAATCACCCCCCCCACAAAAAAAAACCAACCCCAAAATACAAACAACAAGACCCACAAAAAAACCAAACCTCCGTGTGAAGAAATTGTTGGATATAGCTCCCAACATGATTAATGAAATTAAGATGGGCTCCCAGGGTCTGTTCCTAACCAACCATTAGCTCCTGCATTGAGACCGGAAACTCTGAGATCCTGAATAGCCTACCAAAAGCAACCAAAAAAATCATGAGCAGGAAACTGTGGGCAGAAAAGGTATTTTCCCTTTCTTTTTTATGGTGGCTCTCCAAGTACACAAGGGAGTATAGCCATTCCCCTAACTGGTAAGACTGTACCTACTGGTTGTGGGCCCTTGGGCAAATTACTTAATATCTCTGTCCCTCAGCCTTTGTAAAATCAGGGTAATAAAAGTAGCTACCTCCTAGGATTATTTTAAGGACTGCTATAAGGAGCTCATTAAGGTGATAGCATAGTAAAGAAGGCAAGTTAGCTTCCTCAGAGATAGGGATGTCAGTAGCACTGACCTCATCACAGTGTGCACCCAAACACATAAAACCCCGGAATACTGTATTGTATTACTTTTTCATCTACTGTTCTTGGCATAAGGGCAATTTTCTGTCTTTGATTTGTCTTTCACCCCCTACTCCATAGCTAGTCTTTCTTCCTAACCTTTGCTATTCTCATTTTGGGAGTTTTTGGGGTGAGCTAGTGAATCCTAGCCACTTACCTTCACACACAGGGTCATCCTTCACCTATGTTGAATTGGGTGGTCGTAATTGCTTTAATTTGATCCTAATCTGCATCTCTATTCGTTGAATGTCTCAAGGGGCACCTGAGTGGCTCAGTCAGTTAAGCGTCCCTCAGGTCATGATCTCACGGGTTTGTGAGTTCAAGCCCTGCACTGGGCTATGTGCTGACAGCTCAGAGCCTGGAGCCTGCTTTAGACTCTGTCTGCTACCCCCCCCCCCCCAAATCAATTAATAAAAAAAAAATTGGAAAGGTCTCAAATCTTCACACTTCTTTCTCCACGTCTTCTAATTACAATTATAAAAGATACTTTCTATGATTGGTTTCCCTACCAAGCAATTAAATTCTCCAACACCAGCTGGGTGTCCTACAATTCAAGTGAATTCTGACACTGCGTGGAGACAACATCAGATTCCACAGGTTAAGGGCTTAGTCCTGTAAGACTGCCCTCCACGTCAGATGCCAATTACAAACTTAGGTTGTTGCCTGTGTTTCCAACTGGATATAAAATCAAAAGTCTCCACAACCCTTTCTCTTTGGGTTCAGTTAATTTGTTAGAGCAGCCCACAGTTCGAACTCAACAGATTACAGATTTATCACAAAGGATATTAATACAAATTACTAGCCTCATGAAGAGAGGGCAAGGTCCGGAACAAAGGAGCTTCTGTCCTGGTGTTTGGGACCCGGCACATGTAAGCATTCTGGATTCCCAAGCTAAAAGCTCTCTGAACTTGTTTTTTTTTTCTTTTTTCTTTTTTAAATGGAGGTTCCACGACAGGGGCACGGTTGATTAAATGATTGGCCACTGGTGACAACTCGATCTTCAGCCCCATTCCCCTCCTAGGAGGTTGGGGGCTGAAAATCCAATTCTCCAATCATATTGGTTTGCTTCACTGGCAACCAAACTCAGGGCTTTCTAAAAGTTACCTCATTAGAGTTGGATAGAGGCCTGGGAGGAAGGGCAGGCAAGCTGCTGGGTAGGATATAAAGGTAGAGAGAGGATAATATGGTGTGTGGTGGGTCCTTGAAGCTCCAGGAATGTTTAGTGTTTTGATTTCACAATCAAAGAAAAACTCAATAAAGTATAATAATTTATTATAAACGTTTTCAATTATCTGCACATTAGACTGAATGGTATAATTAACTCCTATGTACCCACTGCCCAACTTCTACACTCAGCAACTCAAGGCCAGCCTGGTCTCATCTATACCCCATTCTTTCCCATGGCCCACATAATTTTGATGCAAATCTTGACTATTACGATATTTTATTTGTATGCATTTCCACATCTCTAAAAGAGGGGGACCTTAGAAAAAACAAGAGAAAATACAATACCATTAACTCACCTGAAAAATTAACAATTCTTTATTCGTCAAGTGTCCAGTTTGTTTGCATTTCCCCAGAGTGTCTTATTCATTTTTTAAGAACATGAACTTTACTTAGAAGGTTAAGTGACTCAAGTTCATGTTTTTGATTTTCTACTAAATTACAGACTGCTAAAAAAGAAGTTACCTCATTATAACATAACACAGGGCACTTACAGCTCTCATCACTTAGGAAATCTCAAGGATTTTAGGAGTTCTGTGCCAGAAATGGGATGCATACCATATATTTCTTATCATAAATCACAAATATCACACTTAAAAAAAATGGGTTTTTAAAAAATTTTTAAAAAAATATTTATTCTTTCTGAGAGAGAACCTGAGAGAGTGTGAGCGGGGGAGGGGCAGAGAGAGAGAGAGGGAGACACAGAATCTGAAGCAGGCTCTAGGCTCTGAGCTGTTAGCACAGAGCCTGATGCGGGTCTCAAACCCACAGACCGCAAGATCATGACCCGAGCCAAAGTTGGACGCTTAACCGACTGAGCCACCCAGGTACCCCAGAAAACTGTTTATATTTCTAGTCATTTCACTAAGATTCTGGGAAGGAAAAGAAATGTGCTCAAAATGCCATCTTGAAATGGAAATAGGATACATTATATTTTTACCCATCTCATCTTTTTTACATCCTAATTTAAGAATAGGGAAAGGGTAGTAATACTGCCCCTTAATTCTAAGCTATAACATAGCACCATACACCTTGTGGTATTTCTGAAACCATAATAAAGTAAACTCTTTTCATGTAGCTAATGGCCCTTTAACAAGCTGTCCAAATAACAGGCAGAAAGAAGCCTAGTGAGGCATCTAGCTTGAGCTACCCAGCAGTAATTTCCCTGGGAGCCTGACATTTAGGAAAGCTTATATTTGAAAAGATGGGACCTACCTGGGTATGCTGTGTGTTCGGCCCTATCATCCTCTCATCTGTAACTTTGGGAGGTATAGTGTACAACAGGGCTGAGCTATCTCCTATCCCACAGAGTCTTTAAGTGTTTAAAGCATGGTTCATAGACAAGTTTCTTTATTCTAAAATCAGAATGGTCAAAGGGCACCTGGGTGGCTCAGTTGGTTGAGCGTCCGATTTTGGCTCAGGTAATGATCTTGCAGTTCATAAGTTTGAGATCGGGCTCTGTGCTGACAGCTGGGAGCCTGGAGCCTCTTCAGATTCTGTGTCTCTCTCTCTCTCTGCCCCTCCCCCGCTCACTTTCTCTCTCTCTCTCTCTCTCTCTCTCTCAAAAACAATAAACATCAAAAAATTTAAAAAAGGGGCACCCAGGTGGCTCAGTTGGTTAAGTGTCCAACTTCGGCTCAGGTCATGATCTCACGGTTTGGGAGTTTGAGCCCCACATCAGGCTCTATATTGACAACTGAGTCTGGAGCTTGCTTCAGATTGTTTCTCCCTCTCTCTGCCCCTTCCCCTGCTCATGCTAGCTCTCCAAAAATAAATAAACATTAAAAAAATTTTTCTAAAAAATCAGAGAAGCCAACACTAATCCAACTGCTCTTCTAAACATATGACTGCATTTATAAGCCAGAGTTTATATTTATCTAATATTCCCTTTTATTTTTATGATTTCATACACATGAGACTTGTGGGAATAAAAAGATACATGTTTATTTTGAGATGAACCTCCTAGGTTATTGCTAGAGTGTGTCTAACTTCACAGCTGCCACTAGTGTGTAGTTAAGTAAATAAGGTCCACATTTTTAACCGCAGTACAAAGAATGGCTGTGGGAGCCAGAAGGAATGTGTGTGTAGATTTACCCAAACACACACCCACCCACACATACACCCTTCTTCAAGACAATTTACTCGACCTTTTGTTCCTTCCTGAATCATACTAGGTGTGCTCAGGGGTCGGTTGGAAGGTGTGTCATATATGGGGGTGGGGGAGGGAAGGAGAGATACGGCACCTTGAGAGGGTAGCGGCACCTTGAGAGGGTAGCGGCACCTTGAGAGGGTAGCGGGATAGAGGCTGGATCACTCAGACATCTACTCAACTCAGTTCAACATTCAATTAGTATTAAGTACCCTCTGCCCCAGGGGCTTTAGAGAATGTTGTGATGACGCCCATGGAGGCTCTAATTGAAACCTACTACCTACAGAACAAATTTCACAAATGGCTTAAGACACCTAGAAAGAGAATGAGATGGAGGTGAGAAATGGAGGGAAGGTCAGTAGGTCCAGTCAAGAAGTATGAGGGGATGACAGAATTTCGATCTGCTTTGTGCCCCTAGCACCTCAGGAAGACATGTGATTGCTAGAGTATCACCTATTTCACAAAATTATCACATTCCACAATCGTCAAAAACCTGGGAAGCTGGTGAAAAACACACACCAACAGACAGATCTCAGTTAGGCTCTCCTTTATCTTTCTACTTTCATTCCCTACATAGACTGTCATAAACAGCTAATCTTCTGAATCCTCTATGAGGTGATGAGGGAGCATAAGGTCAGCTGAGGGCAAAGCACAAGCTTAACAACCGTCCCACTCCCACCCCAGGTGGGATATATAGGACCCTCCTCAGGCACCCCTGGCTGCCCCAAGAACAAAGGGAAGGAAAGAAAACAAATGGCTAACCGATAGAGATCACAGTCATGCAGGACAGGGGTATCCTTCAGTTTACAAATATCTTAGTAAATTACAAGGAAAAGGCAATCTTATCAATAGCCTAATCTCCAGAAACCTATAGACTCAGTTTCCTAGATTCCTTAATATCACCCTCCCCTCTATAGTGATGAAGGGAACAAAGCCAAGAAGGAAATGGCAGATAAAATTAAATTTCCTTATAACCTGCAGTCCATTGACAAAGACTTGAGGTAAACACAGAGTATAACATTTCTCCAGGAACCCCCTACAGTCATTATTGTTAATGTCTTACTAGAGGAAGAACAACCTCAGCTTGATAATAGTAAGGCCTCTGGCTTCTTTGAGTCCTGTTTAGCATATGAAACTCCTTCTGGGGGGAAAAAAAAAAGCCCTTCTGGAGACCTCCCTTTGGCCTTTACCTCCTCCAACTCCATAGTATGTAACCAGTCACTCCTCACAACCCCAGCAGCTCTTTCTTCCCAGGGGTCCTGTCCCGGTGTTCTGGGTTTTTAAAAAAATTTTTTTAAACATTTATTTATTTTTGTGAGTGAGAGAGACAGAGCATAAGCGGGGAAGGGGCAGAGAGACAGAGACACAGAATCCTAAGCAGGCTCCAGGCTCTGAGCTGTCAGCACAGGGCCCCACCCGTGGCTGTAACTCAGGGACTATGGCTGTAACTCAGGGACTGCGAGATCATGACCTGAGCTGAAGTTGGACGCTTAACGGACTGAGCCACCCAGGCGCCCCTAGGTGTTTTAATAAAATCACCTTTTTTGCACCAAAGAGGTCCCCAGAATTCTTTCTTGGATGGTAGGTCCAAAACCCCACCACTCCAAAACCCCATCGTAAGTACTGGTAAAAATAGTTAGGCGATAGTTCTCTTTTGTCCTGAGTTTATAACATTGACCTTACAAATTAACTTCTGAGTAATAGCACACTGAACAGCACTAGAGAAATCTATAGGATTGTAATGTAGTAGGTGACTTTTGTCAAGTTTGCAATTCAACATCATTTTGGTAACACTGCACACTTGGCCTTTACTTGAGATGTAGTCTCTGAATAAAAAGAGATTAAAAATTAAGATGTCTGGGCGCTTGGGTGGCTCAGTTGGTTAAGCGTCTGACTTTGGCTCCAGTCGTGATCTCATGGCTCGTGAGTTCAAGCCCCACATTGGGTTCTGTGCTCACAGCTCAGAGCCTGGAGCCTGCTTCAGATTCTGTGTCTCCTCTCCCTGCCCCCCTCCTGCTCGCACTCTCTCTCAAAAATAAACATTAAAAAAAAAATTAAGATGTTCCAAGAAAACGATACCTTCTCATCTCTTTTACTGTTCATTTTCAATTAAAATCTCATAGAATACCAGAACTAGGAGAGTGTTTAATTATCAGTCTGATGTACATACCCTTTGAGCCAGCACTTCAAGTTGACCCTTGAAGAACACAGGGGTTGGGGCGTCGACCCACAAGCAGGTGAAAATCTGTGTATAACTTTTGATTCCCCCCAAACTTAACTACTAATAGCCTCCTGTTGACCGAAAACCTTACTGATAACATAGTCCATTAATATGTTTTATATCTTATATACATTATGTACTGTATCTTTACAATAAAGTAAACTAGAGAAAACAAAGTTTTATTAAGAAAATCATAAGGAAGGGAAAATACATTTACAGATCAGTACTATAAAAAATCCACCTGTAAGTGGACTCATATAGTTCAAACCTACCATGTTCAAGGGTCAGCTGTATATAATATATCCTAAAGATACATTGAAACATATGTCAACTGTTATAGGAACAAAGTTATCTGTCAGAGGACTGTGATAGCAAAATATTGAAAATACAATGTAAATAGGGGCGCCAGGGTGGCTCGGTCAGTTAAGAGTCTGACTTCGGCTCAGGTCATGATCTCATGGTTTGTGAGTTTGAACCCCCCATCAGGATGTGTGCCGACAACAGCTCTGAGCCTGGAGCCAGCTTCAGATTATGTCTCCATCTCTGCTCCCCTCCCCTGCTCGCTCTCTGTCTCTTTTTCTCTAACATAAAACATTAAAAAAAATTAAAAAAAAAAATACAACGTAAATGTTCATTGATTGGGCACCGATTAAATAAATAAATAATCATATTTCCATAAAATAGAATACTTTGCAGCCATAAACAATGAGGAAGCTCTTGGGGTGCCTGGGTGGCTCAGTCAGTTAAGTGTCTGACTCTTGGTTTTGGCTCAGGTCATGATCTCATGGTTTGTGAGATGGAGCCCCACTGACAGGGGGACGCCTGCTTGGGATTCTCTCTTCCTCTCTCTCTCTGACCCTCCCCCACCCCTGCTCTTTCTCTCAAAATAAATGAATAAACTTAAAAAGTATATACATATTATTTGTAAACATCTGTACTATCAGGGTACGAGAAAGTGGTAACTAGGAGGGGAACTGGTCAGATGTGGGTAAAGAGTAGGAGCGTTTTTCACTAATATCCTTTTATACATTTTGAATTGTCAACCATGTGAATATATTTCCTATTAAAAAATTATCAAGTCCAACTCCCTTATTTTACAGATGGAGAAACCGAGGCCCACGTCAGTAAACAATAACGCTAATATACTCTTTATTCAACTGAATCTGTAATACTTACTTCTCACATAAGGCTGCTGTAACAGCGGTCTAACCACTTACCCCGACCCTCTCATTTCTTCAGATGGTTCTTCAGATGGGAAGCAGCTAAGCAGGAGGGATTTCTGAGCTTTACATATCCTGCTTTAGTGACAAATAACATAGAAGCTCCTGTTTCTATGGCCCACTCTCACCTTTCCGTACATAGAAGATCAAGTGTACAACATTTTTCACAAAGGCCTTTGGCGAAGCTTTTATTTACCTGGTCTGAATAGGACAACTTAAATTTGATATGTCAAGCAAACAAACTGAAAAGGTCTTTTAGTTATGCAATGATACAAGGGCCTAAGTCCAATGGGGAGTGGATCTCCCTGCTACTATACTCCATTTCTCAGATACCCTTTGTTGTTGGCTAAGCCATATCCTGAAATCCAGCAAGCACAAGATGCACCCTTTCATACTCCTCTTACTGGATCCTTGTGCAGTCTTGACACATTTCCAACGTGCTGACCACAAGTGCTTTAGTATGATTTACATAGATTACAGTGTTTTACAGAGAGTGTGGTAAAAGTAGCAAAAACACTGGACTAGACACAAGTGGCCCCGGGCTACAGACACACACGCCATACGTTAGCCACATGACATTAAGCAAATCACTCAAGCCAACAAATACTAGTTTATTGCAAAATGGATATAAAAATACCTACACTCCATCAACTCATAGGGTTGGGAGGATCAAATAAAATATGTCAAAATACTTTTAATTCTAAGTTATAGTAAGTATGAAATCCTATTAATAATAGCTTGCTTACTCATTAGATGACAAAAACTCTGAAAGGAGATGTCCAAATCACACATACGGCTCACTTCCACGTCACTTAAAGTATATAGCCTCTTGGGGCACCTGGGTGGCTCAGTCGGTTGAGCGCCCAACTTTGGCTCAGGTCACGATCTTATGGTTCGTGAGTTCAAGCCCCACATTGGGCTCACTGCTATCAGTGCAGAGCCCGCGCTTCAGATCCTCTGTCCCCCTCTCTCTGCCCCTCCCCTGCTTACGTTCTCTCCCTCTCTCAAAAATAAATAAACATTAAGAAAAATGTATACAGTCCCTTACAGTTTGATTTAAAGAACACAAGCTAGGGGCGCCTGGGTGGCGCAGTCGGTTAAGCATCCAACTTCAGCCAGGTCACGATCTCGCGGTCCGTGAGTTCGAGCCCCGCGTCAGGCTCTGGGCTGATGGCTCGGAGCCTGGAGCCTGCTTCCGATTCTGTGTCTCCCTCTCTCTCTGCCCCTCCCCCGTTCATGCTCTGTCTCTCTCTGTCCCAAAAATAAATAAACGTTGAAAAAAAAAAAAAATAAAGAACACAAGCTAGGTTGTAACTGGTGGCTCAGTGGGTTGAGGATCAGACTCTTGATATCGGCTCAGGTCATGATCTCCTGGTGGTGGGACTTAACCCTGCATTGGGCTCAGCACTGAGCATGCAGCTTGCTTGGGATTCTCTCTCCCTTTCTCTCTGTACCTCCCCTACTTGAAGACTCTCTCTCTCTCTCTCTCAAAGTAAATCAACTTAAAAAAATAAAATAAGATAAAAAAGAACACAAGCTAGTCAGATAAACATACATTGGCAAAGCATTGCTTTAACTGCCTTCCTGTTATAATCAAAGGCAAAGGTCCCCCTTGCTTAAATTTTCCTTTTTTTCTTTTTAAGTAGGCTTCCCGCCCAATGTGGGGCTTGAACTCATGACCCTGAGATCAAGAGTCCTATGTTCTACTGACTGAGCCAGACGGGCACCCCTAAATTTTCCTTCGGTTATATTACAAAGGATTTTAATCATCTAGATCATGTTTTTGGTTTGCCTCTGAAGAATATTGGGAATAAATTTGGTGTTGAAAAGAACAGCTTTTAATCCAAATGACTGCCCTGCCTTAGTTTAAAGCTAAAGTTCTCTTTTCTGCTTATTATAGATCTTTGATAAGAAATACAATTGCTGAGAAGTCTGTTTTGCTTGCTGTTTGCTACGAGCATTGTGAGGCCTTTCCTGAATGTAACCCGCTGTATAGTAGAATGGGTTGTAAACCTTCCTAAATGTAGTCCGATATGTGATGGAATGAGTGATTGTACATAAACTAACCGGCATTTCTCGCTTCTGTAAACCTGCTTGCTTAGCACATTCCTCACCTACCCTACCCCCTTCCCCCTTTTTCCTCCCGCCACAAGTAACGGACAAAGCCTTCCCGCCAAAGGACAGACAAAGGACGCCCAATCAGAGAACAACAAATGTCCTTACTTTAAAATCAACCAATCAGGCACCTCATAATTTAAAACCTCCCCTGTGCTATTTGTCTCTGTCTATAAAAACGCTGTACCAACCCTGATCGTGGCCTCTTGCGTCACCGGCGACGAGTGCGCGGGGGACCAGGTTCGAACCTGCAATAAACGACCCTTGCCGCTTGGCTTTGACTTATGACTCTGGTGGACTTTTGTGGGAGGTTTCGGAACTTCGGGCATTACAGTGTGAAGCAGAAACTAGAAAGCATTTTAACTGCTACTACTTTACTCCTCCCTCCCTTTAATTAATAAAGGATGATTTAATGAAAATGCACTGAGAGAATGTAAACCAGAAAGAGAAAAGTTGTTTATTACCTCAGATTGAGGTTGCATGGTGTGGTAGAAAAAGTACTGGGCTAGGAATCAGAAGACCTGGGTTCTAGATCTGGCTCTTGGGACTTACTATATGTGTGACCCTGAGGAACTCACTCATTCATTCATTCATTCATTCATTAGTATATTGTGTACCTATTGAGTGATGGTACTGTGGTGAACTCTTACCCTCGAGAAGTCCAGTCTGTTGGAGAAGAAATACATACAAACAATAAAAAACAGCAGATGTACTAAGATATAGATCATGCAGAGGGCTGTGTGGGAGCTGATAAAAAGCCATCAGAAAAGGTAGGAGGAAAAAAAAAAGGAAGGAGAGAGGAACAGGGTGGGGGTGGGGTATACTTAGCATTCCTTTGCCTTTTATTTTGTAAACCAAAAGACTAACTTCCAGGTGCTCTTAAACTGCTTCAAAATTGTGTAAACAGCACATTTTTCACAGCACCTCTGCTACCTATTTAGAGAAAAGACTCAACCTGACTAAAAAAGGTCCTTTAACGTGTCACTGGTTGCTAGAGTTCTGCTCTCGATAGAGATTCCCTCCAAACCATTTATCCATTTACTTCTGGAATGCAGGTTTCCATCTCAGTATACTGTATTGCATAATGTCCTCAGCCTACAAAAGCAGGTTGTGTACAGAAGCCTAGGGCCTTTGTGTAAAAGGAAAAGAGGTAGGGTGGACCCTTCTCAAAGGTTTCCTTCTCTGCAGGGCTTTGCATTCCTAAGGATGGGCCCCTCCTCTGCTTGGGAAGGTCACCTAAATCTGAAATGATATCACTCAAAGCAATGGAACTTCAAAAGCATTTCCTTCCCAGTCCTTACTGTAAGGTTTCTTTTGGCATAAAAGGCTCATTTTAAAGTATTAAGTATCACACTTTTGATGACTTCTCATACTTAGTCATGATCTACAAAAAACTTCTGATTTTTAAAGTGGCTTTATTATGCTAAAAGCTGCCTGTGGGGGTGCCAGCATCATCAACCTGCCCTCCCTTCTCCCTCCCCATCCCCCAATCGTGCCTGGCTTGCCAACCTTAAATGGCAGTTATCTGGGGGATGCCTGGTCACTGATTTATCTGACATCTTCCACTAGTTCAAGTCATCTTGCCATTGTAAACACTTGCTTTTCCAGTGATAATTACGCCATCTTCTTCTGTTTTGTAGCACTTCAAAAAGGGATCAACAGCAGAGCCAAACCAGAACCAGGAGAGGCAAAGAACAAGGTTCAGAGACTCCTAGGAGTGTGGCAAAATTGTTCCCTTTAGAGCATTTAGTTTTATTTACAGTCTAGAACCTTTATTTTTCTCGTTCAAAACTGAGATTATAATCCGAAGAAAAACTGGGCTGAGGTTTTTAACAGCTAATACCCACGCCCCAAGTAGTGTTTACCATGCCTTATCTCATTCAGTCCTCGGGTCAACTCCACGTTCCAGGACTGTTAGAAAAATGAAGTGGATACTCACATGGGGCACAGCTAGAGAGAATTTTACTTTTTACATCATATACTCTTAAACCACTTGAATTTTTTCATATAACTCATGTCATGTAGGATAGATAATCCCATTTCCCACACGGCTAAATACAAACTTATCCCCTTGGCCTTCAAAGTATTAAACAAATATGGCCCTGCTCTCTTTTTCAATCTTAATCCACTACTTCCTGATGTGTTCTGCTGTCCTACAGTATTTTTTAAAAAATTTTTAATGTTTATTTTTGAAGAAGAGACAGACAGAATGTGAGTGGGGGAGGGGCAGAGAGAGAGGGAGACACAGAATGTGAAGCAGGCTCCAGGCTCTGAGCTATCAGCACAGAGCCCGACGCGGGGTTCGAACACACATACTGTGAGATCATGACCCGAGTCGAAGTTGGACACTCAACCGATTGAGCCACCCAGGCGCTCCTGCTGTCTTATACTCTTAGCAAACCATCCTCACAGAATTCTCTTAACCAATTTAAATAACACAGTAACCAGGCTATTTTCTTTTCTTTCTTTTTTTTTTAAATTTTTTAATGTTTGTTTATTTTCGAAGGAGAGAGAGACAGAGCATGAGCGGGGGAGGGGGAGAGAGAGAGGGAGACATGGAATCCTAACCGGGCTCCAGGCTCTGGGCTGTCAGCACAGAGCTTAACGTAGGGCTCGAACTCACGAACCACCAGATCATGACCTGAGCTGAAGTCAGATGCTTAACTGAGCCACCCATGTGCCCCTTGGCTATTTTCTAATATCATGGGATTCCCTTAGGGAATTTGTGTGCTTATCAAGAGTGTCAGGTATGTTTGTTAATGAATCAACTGGGGGCCTTGGGTAGTTCAGTTAAGCATCCGGCTTCAGCTCTGGTCATGATCTCACAGTGGGTGGGTTGGAGCCTGCATCCGGCTGTCTCGGGCTCTGCACTGACAGCTCAGAGACTCGAGCCTGCTTCAGATTCTCTGTCTCCCTCTCTCTGTCCCTCCGCCACTGGCATGTGAGCATACTCTCTCTCCAAAAATAAATAAACATTAATAAAAAAAAAAGAAATCAACTTATGCCAATTGTGTTTACTGTTATAAGAATATAATTTAATAAAGTATTATGTAAAGCAATTAAATGTAAGTGAGAAGAGGAAAACAACAGCAGCAGCTAATATTTTCTTACTACCTACCAGATGCTGTTCTAAGTGCTCCACATGAATTGACTCATACAATCTTCACAAGATCCCTAGAGACTGGATACTGTCACTGTCCCTTTTTTCCAAAGGAGAAAACCAAGCAACTTGCTCAAGGACTGCATAACTAATAAATGGCGAAACAATTTGGCTCCAAACATTAGAGTTTAGCTACTATACTACATAGACTCTCTGGTAGTTACTTCTATGAAAACCAAGTTGAAAGCTTTTCAAAGACTAGATAAAGATGAGTCACACAGATACAGACAACTGTACTTTGTAAGTCAAAGTAGCCATAGATAATATGGCAATAAATAAGCATGGCTGTGTTCCAATGAAACTATTTACAGAAACAGAGGGCTAGGACAAGATTTGGCCGCCATGCTGTAGTCTGCAGATCTCTGGGACCCACACCCTAAGAAAAGGCTTATTTTACAAAAACTATTAAATGTTTCTGTTGTTGTTATTGTTTTCTTAAGTAGGGTCCACGTACAATGAGGGGCTTGAACTCGTGATCCTGAGATCAAGAGTTGGTGCTCTATGGGCTGAGCCATCCAGGTGTCCCAAGAAAAGCCTTATTCTTTTTTATTTATTTACTTATTTTGAGAGAAAGAGAGGGCATGTACAAACAGGTGTGCACAGGAGGGGCAGAGAGAATCCCAAGCAGGTAACACATTGTCAGCCCGGAAACAGCTTATTTTAAAGAATGGCAAAAAGATGTTTATGCTTTAAGTTAAAAATTAAATGTTTAAGATCTGTGTGTAACTAATATCTGAATGATTCCTTGTTTTAACTTATTTTTGTTGTTGGCCAACTATTGGCCCTAACTGCGTCAGATAAAAGGGCAACTCTTGTTCCATAAGAAATTTGTGACTTCTAGGTTTGAGACCGAGCCTGCACTGACAGAGCTTGGGACTCTCTCTCTCTCTCTCTGCCCCTTCCCTGCTTATGCTCAGTCTCTCAAAATAAATAAATAAATAAACATGAAAAAAAATTTTTAAAAAAAAGGAAAGAAAGAAAGAGAAAAAGAAACAAAGAAAAAGAAAAAGAAATTCATGCCTTCTTTCCTGCCTTTTTGCTTTTGCCAAAGCCATCCCCTCAACCTGGAAAGCCTTACTTCCTCATTTCACTAGGAACCACCCCAGTCATCTTCAAAGGCCATTATCTAGACCCACAAACTCCACCAAACCAGATATGATCTCTTCTTCCTTTGAAATCCCACAATAATTAATTTCTACTTATGGGACTTACTTCGCTATGTCTTCTAAATTATTTGTATACTTCAATTATCCCCGCTATTCAACCATAAGCACTTTGAGGGCAATGACTTATTCGTTTTCCTATTCCTTGCCAATACCCAGCACAGGGCCTTACACATAGAAGGTTTTCAGATATTTCTTGAATTGGGTTCTGACATTCTTCTGTTTTCAGTGACTGAACAGAAAGAACACTATACCAACTCCCCCAAACCTATATTCAATTCATATCACTATCACCACACCTATGATCTAACCTGGTTATAACTTTATTTTTTTTTCTTTTTTTTCTTTATTTATTTTTTCAACGTTTATTTATTTTTGGGACAGAGAGAGACAGAGCATGAACGGGGGAGGGGCAGAGAGAGAGGGAGACACAGAATCGGAAACAGGCTCCAGGCTCTGAGCCATCAGCCCAGAGCCTGACGTGGGGCTCGAACTCATGGACCGCGAGATCGTGACCTGGCTGAAGTCGGACGCTTAACCGACTGCACCACCCTGGCACCCCAAACCTGGTTATAACTTTAAACATTAATAGTTTTTATAGTTTAATATTTACAATGCGTTCACTAGTAGACTAGTATGGGTGTGCTTATATACAAGAATTATCATCTCTATGGCAAAATTACTGAGAATTTGAAAGGAATTGTTAAAATTGCCACTTCCTAGCTAATCTTCAGAGGTCAATCCATTTTATAAATACACCTAAAAACTGTGTACTTAAACAAAAATGCTTAATTCACACTTGAGATGAGGGTTGTGCTTTACTTACCTCTGCATCCTCAACAGTACTTAATAGATGTCTGGGTCTAAATCACTCCCAAAATGTTTAGGGAGTCTGGCCCAAGCTCAGAATGAGTTAGAAGGGCTGGGATGGGAATTCAGGTTTCTTGATTCCTGGTCCAATATTCCAGTTCAGGAAGACAGTGGCTTTTTAGTGTACCCAATCTTACTGAGGAGGCCTTACCATTATCTTCCCCTTTCTCATACTGCTGATCAGAACTAGCAGCTGTGTTCCCACAATGGTGACCTAGGCATGCATGTTTGTGGTGTCTCAAAAATGTTGATCCAGATTTTATGTTCCTGCCTATCTAAAAAGGCTACTTAAATACCCTGCATGAAAACATTCCCAACTCAAGAATTCAAGATAAGCACTCAAATGATCCTTTAGCATTTAAAAAAAATGTTTATTTTTAAGAGACAGGGAGAACTAGTGCGTGTGAGTTGGGGAGGGGCAGAGAGATAGAGAGGGAGACAGAGGATTCAAAGTGGGCTCCTCAGACGGCTGTGAGCAGGATGCAGGGCTCAAACTCACAAACAGTGAGATCATGACTTGAGCTGAAGTCAGCTGCTCAACCGACTGAGTCACCCAGGTGTCCCAATCCTATAGCATTTTTGAAAAGCACTATTCAAGGGTGCCTGGGTGGCCCAGTTGGTTTGAGCTTCTGGCTCTTCACATCTGGATTCTTCTCCTTCTGCCCTCCCCCACTAGCCATCTTTCTTTCTCTCTCAAAATAAATAAACATTAAAAAAAGAAATAAAACACTATTCTGATGTTTTAGTGCTGGAATGACAATGATCAGTACGAGGAAGAGGAATTAGAAAGAGCTATGTAAATTACTTATGCATTTCATTCTTTCTTTCCCTGAGAGATAGCCAAGTTCATATTCTAAACAGAGCTATGGCAAAGGGTTCCAGTTCTAGTGCTTAGGTTCCAGTGGCATCATTGTTTTCACACTGTCAGCCTTCACTGCTTTAACCATCTTAATCTTTAAAATAAACACAGGAAGCAGACCACAGCCCCATCCCTCAGTTTAACAAAGGAATCCTAACAAAAATTAGTAACACATAATATTTCTAGCTATTCTATTTCCCTCTTTCTCCTCCCCTAGAGCTTTAAACAATAGTAAAATCATCTTCAATTACCAAAAGAGACGAAGCAACCCTGACTGTTCATAGCTAGTACAACATATCTATCTTTCTGGAAGGCAAGAGTCATTGCTGGGCTCACTGGGTCCCACGTGCAAAAAATCCTAAGAGCATAAGTTAAGGAATGGGAACAAGGATGAATTCCATTACTCACTGTAACAAAGAATAAGAAACCATTATTGCCAAGAGGGTACAGTACTCTGTGGCACAGGTGACCTCAAGATGAATAAAACTGTCCCTGCCCTTGAGGAGCTCACACTTTAGTACAAGTACACAAACTATAATAAAAAGCAGAACCAGGGAAGTACCAAGAGGTGGGAAGTTCTCTAGGAGGTGAATCACTATCAATCACTTCACTTCAGTATCATGTTAACAGACTAAAACTTTCAGGTAAGGGACACCTGTTATACTAAACTGTTCGGGAGAAGCCCTGAGTGAAAGAGATCTATGGAAACGGATGCTATGCTACAGAGGCATCTGGGTGGCTCAGTCAGTTAAGCGTCTGACTGTTGGTTTTGGCCCAGGTCATATCTCAGTTCTTGAGTTCTAGCCCTGCATTGGGCTTTGCGCTGACAGTGTGGAGCCTGCTTGGGATTCTCTTTGTCCCTCCTGCGCTCTCTCTTTCAGAATAAACTTAAAAAAACTGTTTAAGAAACAGACGCTACATTATCTGCTTATCTACACCTTGGCTAAATCAGGCCTACCCAGAGATGGTTTCAGTAACTCTACCAGGTTAGTCAAAGAAACACTTACATAAGATACAGAGAAGGTGGAAACTGAAGAAAGAGAAGTCCCCAACAACTGATGTTGACTTAGGTCTGTGGCCAGAAGACGAAGCAAAACCCAGACCAAGACTGGGACTGGGATTTTTGCGCTTCTAAAGTTTTCTCCTTTCCAACACTCACCCCCAGAATATCCCAGCTCTTCTGCACCTCACTTGCATCGAGAGGGGAATTCTCTAAAGACGTATGCCTCAGTCCAGCAATGAGCACTCCGTAAAGGTGCACAGTGCTTAAAACCTGATAAGGTTCTTGCTCACCCATCAGCTTGCTAACTCCTGAACCAAGAGAGGAGGAGGGATCCAGCCCCAGTCTGCCTGCCCTTTACTCTGTGTGACCTAGGACTAGTCATCCAAGGGCTTATTACCCCGTTTCCCTATTGCAAATTCTGGGATTATGAGGGGACTGGGATTGAATTCGATGACCTCTGAGGTCTAAAAGCTTCTTGATCAGCCGGCACCTGGAATTAGTGGACAAATAGCCCGTTGAATAAACAGTGAGGTCGGCCACAGGGCACAAGCGATAGGGACGTCAAGCCCGTTTTATAGACGGGGAAAGTGAGGCACCGAACACCCTGCCCCAAGGTCACTCTCCCTATGTCACTGTGGGGCCTGACCGAAAGCGCAGTTCTCCAGTCTGCCAGTCTCGGGCCCTTTCTCCTTTCGCAGAGCGGATTAGAGTCGCATGGAGGGTCCTTGTCCCGGAGGCGAAAGGGCTGTTCCTGTGCCAAAGGTGGGAGAGGGCGGGGGGTGTGGGGGTGGGTTGCTTACCTTCCAGATCCAGTTGCCACCGGCACCTCCCTCTTGGAACCTTAACCCGTCACCAATCGCACGACTCTTCGGAAGCCCCCTCCACTTATGCCCGGCTAGACGTGTCCACGACAGCCACCAAGGCCGCGGATTCCTGCCCCTGCCCCGCCCCCTGCCTCGTTGGCCAATCCCTGCGCAGGATTTTGGAGCTCCCGCGAATTTCACCGCCTCTGCAGGCTGGAGAAGCTTTACGTCACGGGCGCGCGTGCCTGCGAGGCCCTCCCATTTGCCTTTCCCCCACCTTCTCCAGCCCCTAGGCCCCTCCCAGCCGATCAACCGTGCGAGAGTTCGTCCTGCCGGAAAGCAGCACGCCGCCGCGGCATTTCACGACGTCAGCGGGGAAAGGCCCCGAAAACCTTCCGACTTCCCTCCCTGCGGCTGGGTGAAAGGCACCGCGATGTTCGGGGCGGGAGACGAAGACGACACCGACTTCCTCTCGCCTAGCGGCGGGTGAGTGACTGAGAAGCGTGGGACCGAGGGCGTGGCTGAGAGAACCGGGCAAATGGTTGGAGGGGTCGCTCTCAGACTTCTTCCCTACTTCCGGGTCCAGACCCCTGCCACATTCCGGTGCTCTACAGGTTTCAGAATCCCGGCACAGTTCGAAACTGCGCTGTATCTGTCCACCTCGATTCTGGACCCGGCATATCCCCTGGCACTCAGTATGGCCCTAGGGTTCGCCTTTTGCTTTGTGGGTCAGTTTCTCCTTCTGTGAAATGGATTACTGATGAGAACATCTGCCTCAGGGTTTTTATAGGAGTCAGTTGAGGTCGATATGACACTTTCTGTTCCCCGGGGACAAGGCAGTGATACTTCAGAATTGGCCCTTCTGGGTCAGCTGCAGCATCCTTCAAGGCCCAGCTCAGATGGCACCTTTTGGTCCTTTCGCTACAGACCCAAGCAGAATGCATTGCTTTCTCTTCCTTATTCCCACAGCTAGGCTGATTACCTCCATCCTTGCAACACCGAACCTATTAGATTATGAACCCTGACGGAACAGGGACTGCTTAGGTCGTTCATCTGTGTCTAGCGCTCAGCACTGTACGTAGTGTGTGCTCCGTCAGTGCCTGTTGAATGAATGATAGTTGTGAAATTGCACTCTAGAGCTTAAAACCAGTATAAGAGACTGCGGTTGCTATTCCCTGTCCCCAGTCATTGTGTCTGTTAGCCTGGGGCACAAGTCTTCACGTGGCAGGATTTTGTCTGTTCTGATAATCAGTTTAGCCTTTTCCCTCAGGTTGTGTCAGTAGACCGCTTGACCTTTGAAAGTGAGCTGCCAGTCCTGCTCCTTGAAGAGCCTTTTTTGAACACGTGTTTAACAAATTTAAGAATGTACAGAGAATGATGAATACATCAACATACACCCCTCATCTTACTGACTACTAACAGATTAAGCGTCTGTGCCTGCTCTCAAGATGCTTCTACTCCTGTTGGAGAGTTCAGTACAAGAATGACCATAAAATGACTCTGGCTGTCTTGGTCTTCCATAGGATCTTTTGACTTACACTGTGACTGAATTTTTATTACCTACTCTTAAGTCCTTTCTTCACCCTCACCACCCCATTCCACCCTTGCTTTCACTTTGGATGGCCCACATCCACTGAATTCCACTTTGGGTTCTTTCAGTTCCTCAGTTATTTTAAGAGTTAAGCAATGCTTTGAGGGGCGCCTAGGTGGCTCAGTTGGTTAAGCGTCCAAGTTCGGCTCATGTCATCATCTCATGGTCCGTGAGTTCAAGCCCTGCATCAGGCTCTGCTGACAGCTAGGATCCTGGAACTTGCTTCAGAATCTGTTTCTCCCTCCGTGCCCCTTCCCTGCTCACGCTCTGTCCATCTCTCCCTTTTTCTCTCAAAATAAATAAACATTAAAAAAAAAAAGAGTTAAGCAATGCTTTGGTTCCTTTTTCCCTATTCTACCTAAAACACTAAAATTTCTACATAGTCCAGCCAGTTGCTGTTGACATAGTCAGCTTTTTGATTTAGGCCTAACTCACCTATTTAAAACAAACAAAAAAAACCATTAGATGAGCTAGCAATTAGATACAGTTAAAAAAATAACAAGATGAACCCAATTTAAAAGAGCAAAAGATTTGAATAGATACTTCTCCAAAGAAGATGTACAAATTGACAATAACATCTTCTTATGTAAGAAGATGCTCAACATCATTAGTTGTTAGGGAAATGCAAATCAAAATCACAACAAGATACCACTAAGACAATAATGGGCCAGTAAGCATGTAGGGAAATCAGAACTAAATATGGGGAGAACTTAACTTTGCATGGTAGTGAGTTACTGTAAATATGGCCATGCAAGCTGAAACTGTACAAAGCAAGCTTAATAAACAATGGGAAAGATTATAATTGTTTCAAAGCCCTTAAAATTTTTGGTTGAAACAAACTGTTGGTACATTGAGATTTAGTGTTTTATTTCTTTAAAAAAAAAAACTTATCAAGAAAAAAGTCAAGTGCTTGCCTTCTCTTTGTATAACTTAAGATATGGAGTGAGCATTTTTTCTGTTTTGGGAAGTTGTCATATTTCTAAGTTTGGATCAGCTTCTGATATTTTATCCTTTGTGTTTTCAATGTTGTAAAATACTTGTAAGAGTTCCTTTAATGTGAAGTGTTTTGCCTTGTCATTTCTTCTAGGACATTTGTCATAACCACTTATTTATATTGATGTTTGCCTTCATTAAATTCCTCTGACTCTATATCTAGAGTCTCTCAAACAGCAGTGGTATCAATTCCTCAGTTTACATTTCTTCTATAACTTCATTTATATATGACCCAAATTTCACTTCCAGCATTATCACGTTAGTTTCTGTGCTGCACTTTTATCTTTGTTGGCCAATTCCCTCTTTTGAGTATCTATTTTTGTAAAATGTCACATAAGCTTATCACTGGGAGACAAGACAGCACAAGCACATGCTTTGCTCTCTGTCTCTTGAACTGGAAAACAGGTGTGCAATATCCAATCACCAACAGACTGAAAGAAATGACACTCTTGGTCACTGATCATACGTGTGTCTGTCGTGTAGTGATCTGTGGACTGAAGAGCTAGCTGCAAAGTTTGCACTTTATGCATTTACTTACAGTTAATATACCTTTATAAGTGAAATTTGCACTGTGCTGTTGAGGGACGGGTATTAGTTTAATTAAGACATACTAACTGAAGATGCTGCATGTAGGAACTGTGTAAGCTGAGGGCTTCTTGTAGTAGAGCAGCAACTTCCATAAAGCAAAACTACAAGATATAAAAGGACAAATAGACACATTAATAAAGAAGACTGTAACAAACATATCCCAAACCTAGAATAAGTGGATAAAAAAACTAGTAAGGATATTTTTTTTTTTAATTTTTTTTCAACGTTTTTTATTTATTTTTGGGACAGAGAGAGACAGAGCATGAACGGGGGAGGGGCAGAGAGAGAGGGAGACACAGAATCGGAAACAGGCTCCAGGCTCCGAGCCATCAGCCCAGAGCCTGACGCGGGGCTCGAACTCACGGACCGCGAGATCGTGACCTGGCTGAAGTCGGAAACTTAACCAACTGCGCCACCCAGGCGCCCCAGGATATATTTTTTAAAAGAGGGAAAGAGCCTTTTGAATCAGTATTTTTAAAAAGTTTTTTTTTATTATTTTATTTATTTTTTTTAATTTTATTATTTTTTTAAATGCTTATTTATTTTTGAAGGAGAGAGAGAGACAGGGTGTGAGTGGGGGAGGGGCAGAGAGCGAGGGAGACACAGAATGTGAAGCAGGCTCCAGGCTCCGAGCTGTCAGCACAGAGCCCGAGGCGGCGCTTGAACCCATGAGCTGTGAGATCATGACCTGAGCCGAAGTCGGATGCTCAACCGACTGAGCCACCCAGGCGCCCTTAAGATTTTATTTTTAAGTAATCTTTACACCCAAAGTGGGGCTCAAACTCCTAACCCCAAGATCAAGAGTCACATGCTCTATCAACTGAGCCAGCCAAGTGCCCCTATAAGAGATACTTTAAATTCACATTCTTCACTAGGTGAAAATATTGGGGAGAAGTCTATAAACGAATGTTAGAGCTCCCAACTTTTATGCAGTGAGCAGTCTGCTACTGACTGAAAATGACAGGATAAAAACAGTCATGTGCTCTTTTCCAGATTGCTGGCCGGAGATAGTTCTTGGTGGCTCAGCTGTGCTGCTTTTCTGAGTAGGCCCATCAAGGACATGAAACATTTTAGTTCTGGGCATTTATCTATGCTCTTAAACGTACACAGCAGCTAACTGAATGATAAAAGACTTAGTAAACAAAGTTGTACATATAACTTATTTTTATTCCCAGTAATAACCAGAAAAACCAAATCAAATTTAAGATTGAGAATATCATAAGTTTTCCCAGCAGTCTCTGATTTATCTATTCCTTCTTTGTTTTTTCCTGAGGAAATAGAACATATGACAGTGGGTGTTGCAATTGCTTTCCACTTCCTCTTATAACTGTAATTTGCTGTAAATATACTTGCTTATTAATTTTCATGTATTTTGACTTGCCTTGATTCCATTTAGGATATTCAGGCCTGGTAGAAGCGGGAGCATTAGTGTCTTGGATGGCTGTCAAGATGATTGATAATCTGTGTTCCAGTTTCCAGGCCTCTTCAAACCCATGCTTAACCTAGAAGTAGTAATCAGGAAGCTTGCCTTTTTTTTTTTTTTTTTTTTGGGCTCTTTTCCTACCATGGTGACTTTGAAATGAAGAAATGTGTGTCTGCTTAAGTGTATGGTACTTCACTTCATCCAATACAGATAGGAATAAGGCACAATTCTTGCCCCTAGGAAACTCCCAGTTTAGTAGTGGAATAAAACCAATCCAGTAATAATCACAAAGCATTTTTAAGAGGCCAGTTACGTAAATACTTGTTTTTATGTGATACATGTTTTAGACTATATAAAAGGTATATGTAGGCAAATCTGATTGGCATAGTAATGAGAAGTCACCAGTGTAGAGGTAGAAAAAAGAGAAATCTAGGGGCACCTGGGTGGCTCCATTGGTTAAGCATCCAACGTCAGCTCAGGTCATGATCTTGCGGTTTGTGAGTTTGAGCTCCACATTGAACTCTGTGCTGACAGCTCAGAGCCTGGAGCCTGCTTCAGAGTCTGTGGCTCCCTCTCTCTCTGCCCCTCCCCTGCTCGCACTCTCTCAAAAATAAATAAACATTAAAAAAATGCATAAAAAAAGATAAATATGGAACTTGATTATCAGAAAGTATTTTAGGTTCTGTAAAGGATACAGAAAAGTCTAGATTCTAATGTTGATTCTGCCCCCAGTGAGGAGTGTAACCTTAGACAAATCGCTTCTCGTCTTTGGTTCTCCATACCCCAGTCTATTAAATATTAGGCTTGCCCTAGGTGATCTTTGAGACCTTTTCCAGTTCTATATTTTTGTATTTATGCTAATAGCATTTTATAATTACAGGTCAGTTTGTGCCCTGATTGAGCATGCTTTCTCCCTTACAGGGGTATCTGAGTTCAAATTACATTTTAAATATATATATTTTTTAAGTTTATTTATTTATTCTTGAGACAGAAAGGTGGGGGAAGGGCAGAGAGGAAGAGAGAACCCCAAGCAGGTTCCATACTAACAGCGCAGAGCCCGACATGGGACTTGAACCCATGAACCCTGAGATCATAACCGAAATGAAGACTCAGACACTTAACTGAAGCCACCCAGGTGCTCCTCAAGCAACATTTTTAGGTAACAGGAAATATGCACATGTATCTAAAATACATACTCTATGCCAGGCACCATACTAAGTATAAATATACATTATCATATTTACTTCTCCCCACTGGTCAATTAGGTGGTTTTTACTATTATACCCATTTTACACATGGAAAATTAAGGGTCAGAGAGGTGAGTTGCCCAGGATCACATAACTATAAAGTGAAAGAGCCTGGATTTGAAATCAGGCAATCAGATTTCTACTAGACTGCCATGTGCCCATTATTATTATTGTAAAAGTAGGTGTTTGATGCCATAGTTCATAAAAGAAATACTTTAACAACAAAAGATCCCTTTTTACTAAAATATATTAATATAGTATAACTGCTGTGTGTTACTGTTTTTGATGAGAAAAGAAAAGGAGTATGAAACTAAGGCTAGATAAAGACTTTGGCAACTAAATGCATTGGCCAGCATTTATTTTTATTTTTTTTTTTAATTAAAAAAAATTTTTTTTCAACGTTTATTTATTTTTGGGACAGAGAAAGACAGAGCATGAACGGGGGAGGGGCAGAGAGAGAGGGAGACACAGAATCGGAAACAGGCTCCAGGCTCTGAGCCATCAGCCCAGAGCCTGACGCGGGGCTCGAACTCACGGACCGCAAGATCGTGACCTGGCTGAAGTCGGACGCTTAACCAATTGCGCCACCCAGGCGCCCCGGCCAGCATTTATTTTTAAAACGTAATTAGTGCCATGATGACTTCCCATAATTATAAACATAGACTCAAGTCCAGAGTTAGCAAGCCCATTCTTGCTACCAGAGAGAAATGTGTACATTTGAAAATACTTTAGAAGTAGAAAAAATAATAATTTACAAGAAACTTATGCCCCTAAGTCTATATAGAGTTTATCTAAGAAAATTAATAGAAAATAGAATGGATTTGAAAGATAATTGGGTTGACCTGGCTTTTGGATTGGTTTTGCAGTCATCAAGGTTGGCCTTTAGAGCATCTATGGAAACATAGTTTACATGACATTTCTGTCTTTCCCTTGAAAAAAACATACCTGCAAAATTAAAACAGCAAATCCAATACCCATACTAAAGATAACAAGGACATTCTTTTCTTGTCACTTATTTGTGCATAAACTCTTTTATGTTAACTAGGTTCTAAGTTTTGTAAATTTTTCACTGTGTTAAAGGCATTGCCCAACTCTCCCAGAATGTTATTCTTTTAGGGAATCTTCCCAGACTGTCTCCATAAAAGGAGAAATCTTGGTTTCCTTTTAATTTTATTAACATTTGTTGATGTCTTATTTAGGCCAGTACTGCTCTCTATGCTTGAAATCTCATTTAAACCTCTTAGTCCTTTAAAGTAGGCATTGTTGGTCCCATTTACAGGAAACTTATAGTACACTATCTTGAAAGAACAGGGTAGTAGTTGCAGATTATATTACATTTATTTTGCAAAATGTTAGTACGTATTAAACTTTAAAATTATTGAGGGAAAAGACCCAAAAAAAGTTGGGTAGTTTCAAGATATTTTTTAAGGTTTTGTGTGTGTGTGTGTGTGTGTGTGTGTGTGTGTGTGTGCTTTTTAATTTTTTTTGTTTTTTGTTTTTTTGTGTTTTTTTGTTTTTTGTTTTTTTGTTTTTTGGGTTTTTTTTCATAATCTCTACATTCAACAATGTGGGCTCGAACTCAACCCCAGATTAAGAGTCATACGCTCTACCGACTGAGCCAGCCAGGCACCCCTCAATATTTACATTACCTAAACCAAAGATGCCTTTGGAGAAAAGGAGCTCAGAGCTAGACTAGACTTTGAGTTCATTTATTGAGCCTGGTACATACCAGACCCTAGGCAAAATATTCAGTCAAGTGGTGATTACAATAAATTGTCAATTATCATGTTATATAATTACTGGTTGATAACTTATATTAATCTGTGTGGAGTATAACTCCATACAACAGCTGCCTGATATATATCTCATATTATAGTTTGCAATTATTCATTATGTAATGCCAATTTCTTTGTTAGAGTATATAAGCTCCTTGAAAATAGAACCTAGTTTTGTTCATCAATATATACTCAGCATTTAGCACAGTGTCTGATACATCTTTCTTTTTTTTTTTTTTAATTTTTTTAACGTTTATTTATTTTTGAGACAGAGAGAGACAGAGCATGAACAGGGGAGGGGCAGAGAGAGAGGGAGACACAGAATCAGAAACAGGCTCCAGGCTCTGAGCTGTCAGCACAGAGCCCGACGTGGGGCTCGAACTCACAGACTGTGAGATCATGACCTGAGCCGAAGACGGACACTTAACCGACCAAGCCACCCAGGCGCCCCGATACATCTTTCTTGAATGAAGGAAGAAGACTCTTATGGGAGTTCCTAAGAAGGTCATCTAACTTAGATGAGATTTGAGATTAGGGGCAGCTTTCAGGGGAGAGAAGGAAGAGGAAGAATGTTTTAAGCAGAGGGAACAGCATATCCAAAGCTAGGGATTAGAAAGAGCTTGCCTTATTTGAGAAACGACAAGTTCTGTGTAGCACACAGTTGGAGATGAGAAGTGGTCAGATAGGAAGCTGGGAAAGTATGGAGAGGTGAGGTCTTGAAGGGCTTTATAAAGCCATCTTGTGGAGTTTGGATTTTTATCTTGGTAATGTTGAGGTGTTATTAAGGGTTTTAAGTAGGGAAGAGACTTGGTCAAGTTTAGTTTTTAGAAAGAAAACTGTGGGGGCGCCTGGGTGGCGCAGTCGGTTAAGCGTCCGACTTCAGCCAGGTCACGATCTCGCGGTCCGTGAGTTCGAGCCCCGCGTCGGGCTCTGGGCTGATGGCTCAGAGCCTGGAGCCTGTTTCCGATTCTGTGTCTCCCTCTCTCTCTGCCCCTCCCCCGTTCATGCTCTGTCTCTCTCTGTCCCAAAAATAAATAAACATTGAAAAAAAAATTAAAAAAAAAAAAAAAAAAGAAAGAAAGAAAACTGTGAATGCAGTGCGGAGAATGGATAAGAAGCAGATAAGACCAGGGCAGGGAGGTGAGTCAGGAGGCTATTGGAGTAATTTAAGCTAGATGGATATGATGGTGACCTGAACCAGGCAAGTGGCAGTAAGAATGGGAAGCGCAAGGGTTCAAAAAGTACTGAGCAAGTAAAATCAAATGGACTCAGGGGTTGGTCATGAACACCAGGGGGGTAAAAGGCAGGGATGATGCCCAGATTTCAGTTTTGGCCGTGTATGTTTGCAGAAGAGTTAACACAGGGGATGTGACAACATCATCCTTAGAAAGTCCTGTTTACAAGGTTGGCTCTTGGCTGGCATCTGGGAACGTAATTGGTAAACAGTTCCACACACTGATACAAGCTTCCCATAAATGATGAAGTGACTTACTGTGCCTAAAGTGTTTATGCAAACAGTATGGTTTGTACTACACCTTGCCTTCTTTCTGGGAGTGTAGAATTTTGGTTCAGGGGCGCCTAAGTGGCTCAGTTAGTTGAGCGTCCTGACTCTTGATTTCGGCTCAGGTCATGATCCCAGGGTCGTGGGATCAAACCCCACCCCTGCCCAAGGGAGTCTGCTTAAGATTTTCTCTTTCTCTCACCCTCTCCTCTCTCCCCCACTCACACGCTTGCTTTCTCTCTCTCTCTCTCTCTCTCTCTCGGAAAAAAAAAGGTTGGGCAAAAGAGGAAGAGTTCAAGGAGCTAAACAAGAAGCCAAAGAGATGGGAAGATGAGAAGGATCCCATGAGCATTTCTTGATGTCTTACTTGGACCAGTTCCTCCTCCCACCCCTGCAAATATCCCCCCAAAAGTCAAGGGAAGAGTTTGTTTGAAGAACAACAAATTAGTTGACAGTGTAAAAAGGCAGCATGAAGACCAAATAAGATAATGACTGATAAGCTGTGTTTAGTAACAAAGAGGTTGTTGGTGACCTTAGCAAGAGCAGTTTCCTTGGAATGGTTGGGGCATAGGATTCATTGCAAGGGATGGTAAAAGAATGGTTCTGCCTGTTAGGTGAAATGGTAGGACCATGTTTGTTTGATGGAGTAAGTATGGAGTACAATTTTATTTCAGTATAATAAATTAGTAAAAGGTAGGAAACTATGACTTGCTAAAGGCAAGAATTTATGGTTTGAAGAGACCACAGAGAGCATCTAGACCAATCACCTCAATTTACATACAGAGAAACTGAGGTCCAAAAAGAAGAAATGCCTTGATCAAAGTCCTGAGGACAGGCAAGGTCAGCTGATGCTGTTCAGATCAGAAATACAATCTTGATTTTGAAGACACTTAGCTGTCACTTCCAGTATAGAATGGTGGGATATACATTCAAGGAGGTATTCGTTCAAAGTTGGAGGTGAGCAGCTTTCATAATGATTCCGGGTTTGAGATATGTCAAATGAAATGTCATTTTCACTTTCTACTAACAGTGCCAGATTGGCCTCTCTTTTTGGCCTGGATCAGGCATCTGCTGGCCACGGAAATGAATTCTTCCAGTACACAGCCCCAAAGCAGCCTAAGAAAGGCCAGGGAACAGCAACAACAGGTAAGTTATGAGGTTACGATTGGCCCCTAACAGGTTAGTTGGAAGGATGAACAGCCTTCCAAAAGTGACATGCCTCAATCAGTCTGGACAAGCTCACTGCCAGCGGTGCATTCTCTCTCTAAGCTCTGAGATCGAATTCCAGCAGCTAGACAGAGTGTGTCCTTTGTCCGAAGTTAATGGAGGGAGGTCTCAGGCAAACTCTTTTACCTCCTGTGAACAGCACTCTCTAAAACTGTCTGAGGCACTCTAAGTAGGCACGGTCCAATGTTTTGGCGAAAAGGAAGAACTGCTTTTCACTTCTTTTACCTGGATAGGTTAGATGTATCCTGACAGTGATTTTTTCCCAATTAGACAGTGATGCTCAGTGCAATATCCCCCGTACCCTTCATTGTGATGGAGACGCATTGAATGAACATTTGTTGAATGAAAGGAGAGAAAAGGGCAACTAATATTTCTAAAATGCCTGCTATGTGTCTGGTCTCAGATGCTTTACATAGATTGCCTTGTTTAATTATCTCAACAGTGCTGTGAAATAGGTAAGACTACCCCCAGTTTAGAGGCTCAGAGAGGTTTAGGGACTCCATCAAGGTCCTACAGCAGTAAGTGACATAATTGAAATTTGAACCCTAACCTGATTCACTCCAAAGCTCTTCCTGTATACTTTGCTTTCTTTGAGTAAGAACCTGAAGAGGAATGAAGGACCAATAGAAATAACCCTAAGCAGAACAGATGGTAAGGGACATTAAATTAAGTGTTTCCTGAATGAAGATGAAAGTATTGAGTGCCTTTTACATACTAGGCACAATGCTGGCACTGAGGATGTTGTTGGGATATTGAGGGTTTTGAAGAATTGCAACGGATATCATATGGCCCATAAGCCTAAACTATTTACTGTTTGGCCCTGTACAGAAAATGTTTGCTGACCTCTGCTCTAAATCTTAACCTGTCACTTTTAGCATCTTTGGTGTAGATTTCTGGTCCTGTTCTCCAAGCCATCACCTGGCCAGATTTCTAGTAGGCTATGCCTCTACATTTCCTCTGGCATATCTCTTCATCAGCAGTGTGATTCTGACTCAATTTAAAGTGGTTGAGTTAATGGATGTGGATTAAAATAAACAACCCCAGTCCCCACCCAATGAGGTAACTTGATTTTGTTTTAATCAGAAAACAACAACTATGAGCTAATTACACTTTTAAAGGGAAATTATAGAGGCATTTCAGCTTAAAAATTACCTACACAGTCATATGTAGGCATTTACAAAAATAAAGTAGCAAGACAGGAGACCCTGTCTGTTCAAGGGATATTTGTATAAGAAGTCTTTGTGGGGAAGGTGGCTGCAATACAGTTCTTGAATCTCTTCAGATCTGAATGTAAAAACGTCAGATACAAAAGACAAACCTATGGATAACATTTACAACAACACCCGTTGGAAAGGTATCTTCATGAATATCCCAAAATATAAGAAGGTCTGGACAAGCCACAAGGCTGTGTAGTATCAGCATTTGCGTGGGAGCGTACAGGGTAGTGGTGGGATATCTCCATCAGAAAATGGGAGAACCCCAAGTAGCCACCAAATGTTCTTGGAAAATATGGCAGGCCAAGCTGAAACTGGAAGGCGTTTTGCCCACTCTAATTGTGGCTAAGTACAAGGGGTTGATAACGGGGACTGGAAGAGCTAGAGTAGTCTCACTCCTATGAGCTTTTTTTTTTTTTTTTTCTTTTTAGAAGTAGGCTCCATGCCCAGCGTGGGGCTTGAACTCATGACCCTGAGATCAAGAGTCACAGTCTCTACCAACTGAGCCAGCCAGGTGCCCTGCTCCTATGAACTTTTGAAACTCACCCCCTAGCGTGGCCTTCCAGGACAGGCCCCCACACTGAAAAGAACCTTCTGGGAGTGGAATTAAAATTGAAGAAGATAGGGATATATTAGAAGTGAAGAAGAGAAGATCCAAATAAAAGTAGGGATGGGGTGGGGCGCCTGGGTGGCTCAATTGGTGAAGTGGTCACATTGGGCTCAGATCATGATCTCACAGTTTATGAATTCAAGCCCTGCATCAGACTCAGTCCTGACAGCTCAGAGCCTGGAGCCTGCTTCAGATTCTGTGTCTTCTTCTCCCTGCTCCTTCCCCACTCGTGCTCTGTCTCTCTCTCTCTTGTTCAAAAATAAATAACCCCCCCCCCCAAAAAAAATTAGAAAAAAAAAAAAGTGTAGGGATGAGGCACCTGGGTGACTCGGTTGAGCCTTCTACTCTTGATTTCAACTCAGGTCATGTCCCAGGGTTGTGAGATTGAGCCCTGAGTCAGGCTCCACACTGAGCATGGAGCCTGCTTGAGATTTTCTGTCTGTCTCTCTCCCCATCTCCCTCTCCCTCTCTTTCTCCCCCCTCCCCTCCCCCTCCCTCTCCTCCTCTGCCCCTCTCCCCACTTGTGCTCTCTCTCTCTCTCTCAAGTTAAAAAATAATATGGCACAAAAACAGACACTCAGATCAATGGAACAGAATAGAGAACCCAGAAATGGACCCACAAATGTATGGCCAACTAATCTTTGACAAAGAAGAAAAGAATATCCAATGGAATAAAGACAGTCTTTTCAGCAAGTGGTGCTGGGAAAATTGGACAGCGACTTGCAGAAGAATGCCTGGACCACTTTCTTACACATACACAAAAATAAACTCAAAATGGATGAAAGACCTAAATGTAACGCAGGAAGCCATCAAAATCCTCGAGGAGAAAGCAGGCAAAAACCTCTTTGACCTTGGTCACGGCAACTTCTTACTCAACACGTCTCCAGAGGCAAGGGAAACAAAAGCAAAAATGAACTATTGGGACCTCATCAAAATAAAAATCTTCTGCATGGCGAAGGAAACAATCAGCACAACTAAAAGGCAACCAACGGAATGGGAGAAGATATCTGCAAACAACATATTAGATAAAGGGTTAGTATCCAAAATCTATAAAGAACTTATCAAACCCGACACGCAAAAAACAAATAATCCAGTGAAGAAATGGGCAAAAGACATGAATAGACACTTCTCCAATGAAGACATCCAGATGGCCAACCGACACATGAAAAAATGCTCAACATCACTCATCATCAGGGAAATGCAAATCAAAACCACAAAGAGATACCTGTCAGAATGGCTAACATTAACAATTCAGGCAACAACAGATGTTGGCAAGGATGTGGAGAAAAAGGATCTCTTTTGAATTGTTGGTGGGAATGCAAGCTGGTGCAGCCTCTCTGGAAAACAGTATGGAGGTTCCCCAAAAAACTAAAAATAGAACTACCCTTCAACCCAGCAATTGCACTACTAGGTATTTATCCAAGGGATACAGGTATGCTGTTTCGAAGGGACACATGCACCCCGATGTTTATAGCAGCACTATCAACAATAGCCAAAGTAAGGAAAGAGCCCAAATGTCCATTGATGGATGAATGGATAAAGAAAATGTGGTGTATATATATATATATACACACACACATACACAATGGAGTATTATTCGGCAATCAAAAAGAATGAAATCTTGCCATTTACAACTACGTGGATGGAACTGGAGGGTATTATGCTAAGCGACATTAGTCAGAGAAAGACAAATATCATATGACTTCACTCATATGAGGACTTTAAGAGACAAAAACAGATGAACATAAGGGAAGGGAAACAAAAATATAAAAACAGGGAGGGGGACAAAACAGAAGAGACTCATAAATATGGAGAACAAACTGAGGGTTACTGGAGGGGTTGTGGGGTGGGGGATGGGCTAAACGGGTAAGGGGCACTAAGGAATCTACTGAAATCATTGTTGCACTCTATGCTAACTAATTTGGTTGTAAATTAAAATAATAAAATTTAAAAAATTTTTAAATAAATAAAAATAAAAGTAGGGATAGAAATAGAATCAGGCAGTCTCAGGAGGGAGCCACCATATTTTTTAACTCTGCAAAAGCAACAGAAGAGGGAGCTCTATGAAGTTAGGAAAGCCACTTGAACCCTATCTCCTTCTAAAAATTCAGAAAAGCAGATTTCACGTTAAAATGAGCAGTAGGAACTTAGCAGAATCCAACTCCATGTAAAATTATAAGAACAAAGAGAGCAAGAAACAGAATAATATCCCTACAGTGAGAGCTGTAGAGATTCTGTGAGAATGTTTCTCAAAAACTACCACCACCTGTTTAAGAAAGTAATGTAAGACATGAAATGAGAATTAGAAAATCTCAGAAGTAAGTGACAAGACTCAGGCAAGAATTAGAGACATAAGAATTATTTCAGAAACGAAGGCTAAACGAGCAGGAACACAAGAATGAATACAAAGAGCAGATCATGCCTGAAGAGAAACAGAAGGTTCACAGAAGGACATTTTTAAACAATAAAAAATTTGAGAGATAAAAATGTTCCAAAAGAAAGTGTGATAAATATTAAAGATGGCAAAGAAGATCCAATACGTAGAGAGAGAGAGAGAGAGAGAGAGAGAGAGTGTGTGTGTGTGTGTGTGTACACAGGAAGGAAAAAAAGGGGGGAAAGAACAGACTTTAGAAACTACAGTTCAAGAAAACTTTACTCAAAAAAAAAAAAAAGATTTGAAAGTACATATTAAAAGTCCTTGTCAGTGGGGAATTCAAGAATCTGCAGTACTGATTTCAGAGAGGAGGAAGTGCTGAGCCAATAAGATCCCACGATTGTGAGCACCTGACTTACCTTCTAGCAACTCCGTGAACAACCTTCCCCTTTCCAGGGCATTAGACAACCAGAAGAGTATTGTGGGAGAAGCTGAACTAAGCTTCTATCCTAAAGGAGGATGCTAGGCTGATCTTGGGCAGACAGTAATTTTTCTCAGCGTTTCACACTTGTCCTAATAACCTGCCTCTGACCTTAGTTACTTTTTTTCTTACAGCTTATCAAGAGAAAAATATTATTGTAGTGTTACATACAACTGGACAGTAGTGGTTGAATTAACAACTATGTTGTAGGTTTTTACAAAATAATAAGGGAAACATGAATAACAGGACAGTAAGCAAACAGTGTAAGTGGCAATTCATCTAAACAAAACAAATGACCATTACAAATCTATAGAAAATATTCCATCTCTGCTTCATTGTAATCAATAAATGCAAATGAAAACAACAATGACATGGTATTTCCCTTTTTCTATTGCCCAGCTTCGTTGGTAAAGATTTTAAAAAACAGCCCCCTCTTGTTAGCAGGGGTGCAAAGCTGGCATATTCGCACTGCTGGTAGGGATGTAAACTGATGCAGTAAGGCATTTGGGCAGGACGTAACAAACCTTTAAATGTTTTACACTTCTTCACTCCATAATTCCAGTTGTAAGAATTTGTTCTAAGAAAGTAATTAGTGGTACATACAAAAATGTGTTTTCAGGATGATCACCATAGCATTATTTATAATAGAGGAAAATTGGAAACAGTCCAAAGAAATGTCAACTTATAAGACATTGAATAGGTTCTGGTAGAGTCATAACGTAGTATTTTATGTAACCACCAAAAAGTATTTTTAGGATTATTTTATCTTTGTTTTGGAGAATGCTTTAAAAGAAATACTAATACTAAGTAAGAAAAGGAGATTGTCAAATTGGAGTATTAATTTTGTTTAAAAAAATAGAGAAAAAAAGCTGTCTTGAAAAAGGAACTAGGAATAAATACATCAAATTATGAACTTTTACTTTTAGCTGGTGAGACTACAGGTCATTTTTATCTTCTTTATCCATTTCTGTATTTGCCAAGCTTTGCATATTACAGAGTACATGCATTCTATAATCAGAAAAAAAGATGTGTCAATATTGTTAAAAAACAAAATTCAACTGAATAAATTTTAAAGATCTTCCTGACTTTATTCAGTGATTCATAAATTGGGCAACCTCCAATCTAGCAGATAGAAAGGAGCTCTGAGGAGCTGAAGAAAAAGGACTCTTACAGAGAGAAGGAAGTAGGAACGAGGAAGTTACAGGAGGCAAAAAAGCAAGATCGCTATTGCAGGATTACTTTCCTTTAGTGGGTGGCAGGGGTCTATTATGCAGATTGTCTGACTTGTGCTGAGCTGGGAGTTCCTGATTAACTGGTTTAAGATTCCGTTTCTGGGAGAGCCAAAACTATGAGTTAGTCTCCGTTTGGTGCCCTGGGGCTTTGGCATAAGTGACTCCATTTTAAGCTTGTCATCTTTTTAACAATACAAAAAGAAAGAAAGAAATCAAGCAAGGATACTTTTGAAAGTAAGTTCTTGGTTTCTTGTCTTTACCAGTGTTCTCCCCACATTCATGTGGTGAGTGTAAATATGCAATTTTCTCTTAATATACTGTTTTATTAAAAAAAATTTTTTTAATGTTTATTTTTGAGAGTCCGAGCGTGAGCAGAGGAGGGGCAGGGAAAGAGTGAGACACAATCTGAAGCAGGCTTCAGGCTCTGAGGTGTCAGCACAGAGTCCAACGCTGGGCTTGAACTCACAAACTATGTGATCATGACCTGAGCTGAAGTCAGATGCTTAACCGACTGAGTCACCCAGGCACCCCTAAATATACTGTTTTAAAACACTAATGTTACCCTGTACCCTGCAAAAGTTAAGTAATGGATATGACCTGAATATCATCATAAATTTTCTACCCCAAAATAAGGGCAGGAGAAATAACTTTATTTATGTTTATTATAGCTGGCCAAATATTGGAGAAAAGAAAGTAGATGGGATAGGACCTTGCTGTGTTTGGAGTGGAGGCAGAGTCCTGGATTCTAGTCCTAGGCTTGCTGCTATCATTGTGTAAGACACTGGGGTGCTTAGAGCCTCAGTGTCCTCATCCCCAGATGAGGTCATAGGGTTGTTTTGCAGATCAGATAAGGCTAATGGTCACGAAAGCACTGTACCACTTAACTGTAAAATGTAAACAAGAATTTTGAAGCCCCTTTAGTGGTTAAAATCAGTTTCAGCAAAGACATGAATGACATCTTTTGTTTTTTTCTTCATCTTCAGGAAATCCGGCAACACCAAAACCAGCACCCAGTACAACAGGCACTTCCACCGTATTGGTTGCAACAGCAGTCCATGCGTATCGATAGTAAGTAGCTGAGAAGGAGTGCTCTCTGCAGTTAGGGTTAGGTGCCCATCTTTTCTCAATAAGCCTCTGTTCATTGTGAAATAAACTGCAGTTAGGCTGCACAGTCCTTCCACAGGCGAAGTATCAGTAATGCTTTTGAACATTTCAGTTCGAGAATTCGGTATGTAAAACCCTGAAAAGCCGTTATCTTGTATACCTTGTGTACTAGGAAGTGCTTGTACCCTCAACAACTGCCTTCTTAAGTGCTGAAAGGAAGCCACTTCACTGAGATATTATGAATAGATATTTAGAGAGTAAAGAAGTTGTAGAAGAGCTTTAAATTACGAACTGCTCACCTGTGTTGTCTTCTTGAGACTGAATGACTAGATTCCCCACTTCTACATGGCAGAAGAGAAAGCTGAGTTTAAAGAATTATTAGTAATACCTGTTATTTTTCTTGCTTCTCTAGCACAAATGGTCAGTATGTAAAGCAGGGCAAGTTTGGTGCTGCAGTCCTGGGGAACCACACAGCCAGAGAGGTGAGAACTCTTGTGTGTTTTCAGGTGTCCCAGATCATACTGTTGAGCTGGTTTGTACTTACGCTTGCCCAGTGTCTCACGTATCAGAGGATTAGAATGATTGTTTGTTTGTATTGAATGTGAATTTTTAATACAAGGTACATAGTAATAGTTATAGTCCTGTCTTGCTTACTATTGTGCATTAAAACAAAGCAACCATTCAGTCTTTTAAGTTTGACCTTTGTGTTATGGAACTAGCTTAAGACTTTGGAGAGTTTTAGAGTAAACCATTTACTAAGGACAATCCTTTGTTAGGTAATGAACAACACTTAGTGTTCTACTTAGAGCATTCTGTCTTTACACCTGAATTAATGACTGGTGTTTATCCTTTGAAAGTTTGACAATGAGTTGGGTAGTTGATCACACAGAATACTATTGGTTTGGATCAAAAAGAAGATATGGCTAGCAGCCCCGAGACTTGATTTCCTTGTGTGAGTTGTCTCTAGCTTCAAGTTCTGCTCCAGAACATTTTAAACGTTGGTGAGAGCAGCCTAAGAAATTATGGAATTTCAGAGGTCCAGTGAACTAAGGGCCATGCTCCTGAGACACTCAGAGACCTAGATAAGATGGCCTGTTCAGGTAACTAATGTAATAGACAACACTCATTTGTATTAAAAACAAACAAAAAAGTCTAACTGGATATTTGGAAACACACATAAAAATCGTGGGACTAGAATAATGAACCCCCAGAAACCCATTACTAGGTTCTAACAGTTATTAATCTTGTTCCATCGTTTTCTTTTTTTTAATGTTTATTTATTTATCTTGAGAGAGAGAAAGAGTGCATGCTAGGACGGGGCACAGGGAGAGAGAGAATACCAAGCAGGCTCCATGGACAGCGTCACAACCATGAGATCATGACCTGAGCGGAAACCAAGAGTCAGACACTCAACTGACTGAGCCACTCAGGCTCCCCTCTTCTTAGTTCATCTTAATTCCAGCCTGTCTTCCTTCTTCTTAGTCTTATTTTGACTACATCTCCAGCATACAATTTTACCTGTAAATACTTTAGTATATATCCCAAGATCTTTTTCCTAACATAACCATTATTCAATTATCACCTAAAAAAACCCACAATAATTTTTTGATCTCATTCACTACCAGCTAGTGTTCAGATTTACCTGATTCTCTCTCTCTCTCTTTTTTTTTTTAGTTTGTTTTAATCAGGATCTAATAAGGTCCATACATTGCAGTTGGCTACCATGTCCCTTAAATCTTTCATTCTCTCATCCAGAGGTACATAGTGTCTAACTATCCCTGATTTTGTTATGTAGTAGCCATCCGTGATTATTATCCAGATGTATTAATTCATTAGGAGTTGCCATTGGATTTTAAAAATCTGGTATTGAGACTCCACCAGCCTTCAGCCCCGATAAGATGCAGTAGGTTATGGCAAGTAGCAATTCCCACTGCAACAATTGTAAAAAAGCAGATAAATTGCAAAAATTATATTTTAAAATTCACTGGAGAGCTCTAGAAAAGATGTGGACTAGAGGAACTAAAATTTCAAAGAGGGAAAAGCCGATGAGCCAAGTATTTCCTTCTCTTGGTTCTTTTGCTGATGTGCCTAGGGGTGGACCAAGCATCAGGTATGGCCCAATCAGAGAGACCTCTTGGGGGAAAGAGATACTGGCAGAAGCTAGAGGAGCTCCAAACACAAGATTAGTTTTTCCCCATGGCACATTTGCAGAATTCTGGGGTGGCGTGGAAGTCCAGGGGCTGTGCCAGAAAGGCAGAGGGAAACTTCTGTCATCTTGTGGTGCATAGGAGATAAAGTCCTACTGTAGGGGGAGTACCTGTAATAAGCAGCAAGCAACAACTTTCATCTCAATACATTTGCTAATTTTGAACTTAAGGGGGAGGAGAACCCAGCTCAGAATGTCTGATGGGCAGAACTTTCAGGACCAAGGAGTCAGAGACCTTCTAGGTTCTTAATCAAAAGTCAGGGAAGATAATGCTTGAGATAGAGACAACCCAGAAGTAGATCAACTCTTGATAAATCTGTGAATCTTCCTTAACCAGTTCAGCCTATAATTGGATTGGATTGAGGTGATCAGCCCCTTACTCTATCTGCCTAACATAGGATAAGGAAAGTACTTTCTGGTACCAGATTGTATGTGAGCCCCCAAGTTCTTCCCTCCCCTCTGGAATTGAATTGTAATTATTTGCTTAACTATGATTTTGTGTGTATGTGGGGGTGGGGGGGGCGGTGGGGTGGTAAATATAAATGAAACAAAATATTTTCAGGAGCACCTGGGTGGCTCAGTCTCAGTTAAGTGTCTGACCCTTGGTTTTGGCTCAGGTCATGAACTCACAGTTTGTGGGTTCCAACCCCGTGTCGGGCTCTGTGCTGAGAGTGTGGAGCCTGCTTGGAATTCTCTCTCTCTCTCTCTCTCTCTCTCTCTCTCTCTCTCTCTCTCTGCCTGCCCCTCCCCTGCTTGCTCTGTCTCTCTCTGAAAATAAATAAAATTATAAAAATTAAAAAAGAGAGAAAATATTTGCCGTTTTAACCATTTTTAAGTGCACAGTTCAATAACATTAAGTACATTCATGATACTGAGCAGTGTTCACCACTGTCTATTTCCACTTTTTCATTACTCCAAACAAAAAACTCTGTCACCTTTAAACAAACTTTCCATTCTCCCTTCCCATATCCCCTGGTAATCTTTAATCTTTTCCTTTTTTTAATATTTATTTTAAGAGAGAGGGAGGAAGAGGGAGGGGCAGAGAGAGAGAGAGAGAGAGAGAGAGAGAGAATCCCAAGCATGCTCTGTGCTGTCAGTGCAGAGCCTGACGGGCTTGATCTCACAAACTGTGAGATCATGACCTAAGCTTAAACCAAGAGTCGGCCACTTAACTGAGCCAACCTGGCATCCCTCTAATTTACATTGTCTCTATGAATTTGTCTATTCTAGATATTTCATATAAGTGGAATCATACAATATTTGTCATTTGTCCTTTTATGTCTGGCTTATTTCAATTAGTGTAATGTTCTCAAGATTTATCCATGTTGTAGTGTGTTATCAGAATTTCATGCCTTTTCAGGGCTGGATAATATTCTGTTGTATGTAGGTAACACATTTTGTTTATCCATTCATCAGATGATCGACATTTTTGGTAGTTTCTCCCTTTCAACTGTCATGAATAATGGTACAGTAAACATTGGTGATTATCTATTTTCAGCTCTTTGGGGGATGCACTAAAGGTGAAATTGCTGTGTCTTATGGTGATTCTGTTTAGCTTTTTGAGGAGCTGCCAGACTGTTTCCACAGCAACTGTACTGTTTTACATTTTCACAAGCAGTATGTGAGGGTTCCAATTTCTCTAATACCTTGCCACTATTTCATTATTTTTCCTTTTTTAAAAATGGCCATTCTAGTTGGTGTGAAGTGGTACTTTTTTGTGGTTTTAATTTGCATCTCCCTAATGACTAATGATGTGGAGCATCTTTCTATGCACCTGTTGGCCATTTGTAGATCTCTTGTCACCCCTCATACCAATGGAAACACTGACAAAATAAAGACATTGCTAATTACAGTAAAAGAATAAGGCCAAAATGAGAAGCGATTAAAATGGATATAATTTAAAATCGAAGCTTTCAGCAATCAACTGAGTTTTGAGTTTTATGCCTCTTTGAAGCACAGCCCCTGACATCTTACTGCTGATTTTGTATTGCCTTTTAACTTCCGTTCTCTTTTTTTTCTGCCTATCTTTACTTGAATACAGTATAGGATTCTTCTTTATATCAGTCAACAACAGCCAGTTACTGTTGCCAGGATTCATCTGAACTTTGAGCTCATGGTAAGACTTCCCATGTTGGAATCATTAGCTCCTTTGGGAAGGGTTTATAGGAGAGATTGGTCTGTGCGTACCTGGTAGGAATTAGATCTACTATTTCAGCTCCTGGATGTCTGTGTGGATGTCTTAACAGAGCCTGTCAAAAAAGTCTCTTGCCTGCCTTCTGGGAAATGGACCAAGGGTGGTTGGTGGAGGGCAGGAGGGAAGAAGAAAGTTCCCTATGTCTCTTTGGGTCCACTTCAGTCAAGGCCCTTCTCAATGAGTTTAGGCAGTCAGATGATGCACTGTGCTACCTGTGGTTGGGTTATCCTAGTATCTCTCCTTTCCCCAGGTTCGGCCCAATAACTATAGCACCTTTTATGATGACCAGAGACAAAACTGGTCCATCATGTTTGAGTCGGAAAAGGCTGCTGTGGAGTTCAATAAACAGGTAAAACCATCTTATTCTTATTGTGAAAAGCCAAACACTAGTTTGGATTTCTCTTGATTTAGGAAACTATATGGGAAACTTATAACCTGCTATGTGTTGTTAGTGACAAGCATAAAAAAAAAAACCACTAAATTTGTCACTTGAGCTTATTGTGGCTCAGAGAAATAATAGGAATGTTTATTGAAATTGCTTGAAAATGTGACTTTCAGAGCAAAAAGGCTTAATGCAAACTTCTTTCAAACATTTTTCACTTTATAAATTATTTTAAGGGATAAATAAAACTATCTTTCAAAAATAGTGTTTCAAAAGAACTTTTATAATGTTACATGATCCTTGTAGAAAATTTAGAAAAGCATTTTTTAAAAAATCACTTGAAATCTTAGTGCCCGAAGGAACCACTATTAATATGTTAGATTTCTTTTTTTCTTAAAAAAAAAAAATTATTTATGTATTTATTTATAAGGTTTTTTTTAACATTTTAATTTCTTTTTGAGAGAGTGCAAGCGGGAAGGGGTAGAGAGAGAGGCAGACACAGAATCCGAAGCAGGCTCTCAGCTGTCAGCTGACATGAGCCTGATGTGGGGCTCAAAACCATGAACTGTGAGATCATGACCTGAGCTGAAGTCAGATGCTTAACTGACTGAGCCACCCAGGTGCCCCTTATTTATTTATTTTTAAGTTTATTTATTTATTTTGAGAGAGAGAGCGTGAGGGAGGGAAGGGCAGGGAGAGAGGGAATCCCAAGCAGTTTCTGCACTGCCAGCACGGAGCCCAATGCGAGGCTCAAACTCACGAACCATGAGATCATGACCTGAGCTGAAACTAAGTCAGAGGTTTAACAGACTGAGCCACCCAGGCCCCTGTTTCCCTTTTTCTATGGGTAATATATGTAAATAGGCATATTCCTTTAAGAGTTCAATATTTTGCTTATTTTTTTTAACAATGTATAATGCGTTTTTCCCCACCTCATGAAAAATTATTTGGAAACATTGTTGAAAGCTGCATAGTATGAATGTTCTTGAATTTATTTAACCATTCCCTTACTTTTAGACATTTAGGTTGTTTTCAGTCTGACATGATACTGTAGCAAGCATTGTTGTATATAAGTCTGTGTCTTCTTTTTTTTTTTTTCCTGATTATTTACTTGCGCTAGATTTCTAGATGTGGAAGATTGTGTCAAAGAGTCCAAATATTTTTTGGTTCTCTAGACAGTTTGGCATACTGCTTTTCAGAGAGATTATAATATTTCACATTCATATCTGCTCTCTCACTATACCTTTGCCAACACTTAGAAATCACCTTTTTCTTTTAGTCTGGTTTGCTTGGTAAAAAATGATGTCTCGTTGTAATTGATTGCAATTACGAAATCTTGTTTTTTAACTCTATTTATTTATTTTGAGAGAGAGAGAGACTGAGTGAGCAGGGAGGGGCAGAGGGAGAGAGAGAGAATCCCAAGCAGGCTCACCACTAACAGTGCAGAGCCTGATGCAAGGTTCAAACTCACCAACCATGAGATTATGACCTGAGCCAAGATCAAAAGTCAGATGCTTAATTGACTGTGCCACCCAGGTACCCCATAAAACCTTTCTTTTAAGAAAATGAGTAGCAAATTTTTCATGTGTATCATGTTTTAAAATGACCATAATTATTCATGAAGATGTGTCTGACTCTTTTGTCTAAGATTTGTGCTAAGATAATATGACTAAATCTGTAAGTAGTGAAGATGCAAATTCTGGGAATGCAGCATGATTTTGTAAATGGCCTTTTTTCTAGTTTGTCTTTAGAAATGCCTTTTGAAAGTGTTTTAGAAGCCCTCCTTTCTTTCCTAGGTTCCTGAACACTGAAATAGTAAAATCATCAGAGTAATGCTAGCTAATGCTTTTTGTGTACTTACTATTCTTTGCCAGGCACTGTGCCAAGTGCTGTGTTTGTATTAACTACAGATACTCCAGACACAACTACAGATAGTAACTACAGATACAAATACTGTATTTGTATTAACTAAGTTGTATAACTTAACTGCAGAGTTTTTATCTCCATTTTACAAAATAACCTGTATGAAATAAGGTTCACAGAAGTTAAGTTATTTGGCTGAGGCCATAAGTTAATAAGTGGCAGTTGCCCAGATCTGTACCCAGACAGTCTGACTCCAAAGCCTTACTCTTAAGCACTTTGATTCCTGGCAGGATTACTGACTTCAGAGTGGTTTATTCCTAAACACGTAATCAGTTTTGTTAGTGGACAGCACTGTTTAGAAAAGAGCATTAACGATAATATTTCCTGAGCTCGAACTAAGTTTATGCTGCTTTGATTTCGTCTCACAGGTGTGCATTGCCAAGTGCAATAGCACCCCCTCCCTAGATGCAGTGCTCTGCCAGGACCTCGTTGTAGTGGAGGGCCCTGCTGTAGAAGTTGGAGATTCTTTGGAAGTGGCCTATACCAGCTGGCTCTTGCAGAATCATGTGCTGGGCCAGGTAAGGAAATGGAGCCTGCAAGTGCTTTTGTAACTGAAATAGCATGAGGGCTCTTCATACGTAAAGCATTACTGCTGTGAATTGCTGCTCTTGGCAAATAGAAATCTTTCAGGGACGCTGCTCTGACTGCTTTTGGTGTATAGTCATGAAATGCTAATATGTTCAATCTGTTCGGTGCCACCTGGTCTCATCTATTTAGAATGGAAACCAGTTTCCTCCTAAGTATCATTTTTGGTAATGGTTTGTGTGTATGTCTTTGTCCTTCTATACTGGTTTCAAACTTGAATTTATTCTGATGGGATTAGGTCTTAAAAACTTGTATTAGCAATAATCACACCTCAGATAAACCTCATTGGCTATGATACTGCCAACTGCACAAAGCTTAAAACTTCTTTTTAGACTTTCCTAACAATTGTTTCTTTGTTTTTTTGTGTGTAATAGATACTGGAAATAGAATGGACTTTTGTGTTTTAATATCATTAAGCTCTCAAAAGCAGTATGATGTGATAGAAAGAACTTTAGACTAAGTCAAAAAAAAATGGACATTCAAGTCCCAATTTAGCCATGATGTGGTCCCTTCTTTTGGGGTCTTTTAAGAACTCCCTACCCCCTCCCCTCCCCGCCCCTGCCCAGTATATTTGACATTCCTTATTCCAGGAATACTGTGCTGATCTATATTGACTATCACATTATTATTATTATATTTATTTATTTATTTATTTATTTATTTATTTATTTATTTGGAAATTGGCTGACCTCATTTACTTTGATCAAATTGCAGGTTTTGGATTCTACTGCTAACAAAGATAAGCTGCTTCGCCTGAAATTAGGATCAGGAAAAGTCATCAAGGTACAGTGTTAACTGTGTTCTTTGTATGACTGTATTAGTTTCAGTGGGCTTAATTTAGATTAAATTTGTGAAATTTCTAGCCTGGGTGCATTGAGTCCAGCAAGGTGTGGTTAAAAAGTAGGAAAAATAAGTTCCATGTTATCTGGAAAACTACATGGGAAAATTTAACCTATGAGAATATATTGAAGATGGGGACATTTTTTTTTTAACAATTTTTTTTTTTTTAATGTTTATTTTGAGAGAGAGAGACAGAGTGTGAGCTGGCGAGGGGCAGAGAGAGGGAGACACAGAATCCAAAGCAGGCTCCAGGCTCCGTGCTGTCACCACAGAGCCTATCGCGGGGCTCGAACTCATGAACTGTGAGATCATGACCTGAACAGAAGTTGGGTGCTTAACCAACTGAGCCACTCAGGCAAAGATGGGGACATTTCTTTAATTCCTACTGTTTCTTTTTCATTGTGTTACTGTGAGGAAATTATTAAGTCCTTCTTGTAGCCTCATAGGGAGAGAAGTGAAACTGTTTCTTCTAGAATTGTATCATAATGGGTGATTTTTATCTGTCTGAGATGCTTTGAATCATCATTTTCCAATCGTTGTGAGCAGCTATGATATAGCAGGCAGAACACTGGGATTGGAGTCTGAGGACTTGGGTTCATACTGTGAAGTTTTTCTTTACCAACTGTGCAAGTGTTTTATAAAATTCAGAGTATTTTACAAATGTGGGCTATCATTGTGTCAGGAATGTTGAGGTGTTACAAAGTACTCATTGGTAAAAGTACTCATTGCCACTCAAGTGACAAAAAGGTTTTCGGTTTTCTTCATAGCTTTGTTTATCACTCCTTTTCTTAGAATCTTTTGGAGACTTTCTTATAGATCATAGGAGTTAAGGCCTGACCTTTAAAGCTAGATAGATCTAGTGTTACATCTTGGCTTAACAATTCACTAATAATTTGATCCTGGGTTAGTTACTTAAGCCTCCGTAAGCCTCAGTTTTCTTATCTGTAAAATGGGGATAATGCTTCTAACCTTATGAGGCTATTTTAGGGATTAAACAATACAGTCCAACTAAAGCAGTTACCAGAGTACTTGGAAAATGTGTTTAATGAATGATAGCTTTTATTTCTCTCTTTTTAAAAATGTATTTATTTTTTACTTTACATCCAAGTTAGTTAGCATATAGTGCAACAATGATTTCAGGAGTAGATTCCTTAATGCCCCTTACCCATTCAGCCCATTCCCCTCCCACAACCCCTCTAGCAACCCTCAGTTTGTTCTCCATATTTATGAGTCTCTTCTGTTTTGTCCCCCTCCCTGTTTTTATATTATTTTTGTTTCCTTCATCTCTTTGTATCTTAAAGTCCTCATATGAGTGAAGTCATATATTTGTCTTTCTCTGACTGACTAATTTCGCTTAGCATAATACCCTCTAGTTCCATCCACATAGTTGCAAATTATTTCTCTTTTTTTTCCCAACGTTTTTATTTATTTTTGGGACAGAGAGAGACAGAGCATGAACGGGGGAGGGGCAGAGAGAGAGGGAGACACAGAATCGGAAACAGGCTCCAGGCTCCGAGCCATCAGCCCAGAGCCTGACGCGGGGCTCGAACTCCCGGACCGCGAGATCGTGACCTGGCTGAAGTCGGACGCTTAACCGACTGCGCCACCCAGGCGCCCCGCAAATTATTTCTCTTTTAATATCATTCTCTCCTCCAGTTTCTCTCATTATCTAAGATAAGCGTATTTCATCTAGCCCCAAATATGCTGGCTTTTACAAGTGAATAGAAGCAGTATTCTAGATATTCTTATAACCTGTGGGGGGTGGGGTGGCAAGGGGAATAGTTGAACTTGATCTCTCTCTAGGATCTTTAGAGGTCCAAATCTGAAAGTGTAGATGAGAGGATCCTAATCCCAGCACTTCATTTTGTCTTACGAGAAGGCTTGTGTCTGATAAGCTTTTCCTCTTGTCTGATTCCTGAAGGCCTGGGAGGATGGGATGCTGGGCATGAAAAAAGGAGGGAAGCGGTTGCTTGTCATCCCTCCAGCCTGTGCTGCCGGCTCTGAAGGGGTAACCGGATGGACTCAGTCGCCAGACTCAATCCTGGTGTACGAGGTGGAGATGAGGCGGGTGAGTGAAATTGTGCTGTTTTGTGTTTGATGAGTCCTTTTTGCCATTAAGTAAAATGAATAAATATGTTTGAAAAACAAGTTCAAAGTCTTTTTATTTTATTTTTTATCTTTTAAAGAGATGGTATAGTTGGAAAGAGCTACAGCTTTGGAATCTAGAGACCAAGGTTTATGTCCTTCCTGGTGCTCTGTTGAGTCTAGAAGAGGTAGTGACTGAACAAGTCAGTTCTCTACACTAACTTTTTTACTCTGTCTGTAAAATAGTGGTTCCTATCCAATGTACGTGATTTTTGCTTTAGTATTTCCATGGCTACAAATTTAATTTATTTTGTCTCTATGTTTACATAATAATGCAAAGATATCTGTACATAGATAGAGATACTTAGCTTCCTCTCTCTGCCATGTTATTTATAATAGTAAAAACTGGAAATAACTTAAATATCCATCATTAAGCAACTGGTAAGTTATGGTTTTTCATGGAGTGGACTTTTATGCATTTCTTACAGAATATGCAAAATCTGTTGTTAAGTGAAAAAAGCAAGTTGCAAATTAGTATGGATAGTATGATCTCGTGTATGCATGTGTATGTAAATATATAAAATATTTATGAACAAACATATATAAAAATGTATATACACAGTCATACACATGTACATATGTATGTCTGTATCTATACAGATAGATACATGTATATTGCCCATATCTTCATAGGAAATTTCTGGAATGTTAAAAAAAATGATTAAAAGTGACTTTTTCTGGGGAATGGAAATGGAGTTCAGAAACTTTTCTTTTGTACATCCTCCAAAATTTTTGTCGTGAATATGTAGAATTTCTACAATAAAATTTGCAACAAATTGTGGTTAAATAAATTAATGCTCCCCTCCAAAAAAAAAAAAAAAAAGACCTTGTTTGCTTTTACATTGTGTTTGTTAGGTGTGCTAGTGTTTGTGACTATAAAATATAATGTAGAAAATAAAAATTATGATTATCTTCACTGTGGCTGTTCTTTCTGCTGCAACCAATGATATGCTTTTCTTCTCAAGGACTTTCCTAATTGAACACCTTTATCTCTGCTGAGTCATTCCAGCCTTCTTTTACTGATGTGCTTTGAGCTGCCTTTTCCACAGCTTTTATATTCTGAGTTTTCCTTTGACTTTGAGGAAGTCATGATTGGTCTTGGATAACAAACCAGGGCACCTGTGTGGCTCAGTTTGGTTAAGCGTCTGACTTCGGCCCAGGTCATGATCTCACAGTTCGTGATTTCAAGCCCCGCGTCGGACTCTGTGCTGACAGCTCGGAGCCTGGTGTCTGCTTTGGATTCTGTGTCTCCCTCTCTCTCTGTCCCTTCCCCGCTCACACTCTGTGTCTCTCTCACTCTCTGTCTTAAAAATAAATAAACATTAAAAAAAAAAAGATAGCAAACCAATTTGAATCCATTAAGACTGGCATTTTGTAACCATAAGAAAAAAAATACTCTATATTACTAATAATCAATGAATTACAAATTGACATGCTTATTAAATTGACCAGGCTGATACAGAATGATAATACCCAGTGTGATGAGCATCAAGAGAACATTACACACTACTTGTGGAGTAGAGAGAGAGGAGTTCACCCTTTGTGGTGTGAAATGTAGTGGTGTATACCAAAAGCCTTAAAAATGAACATACCTTTTCTCCAACTGTTTAACTTCTGGGAATTTATACTTTGGGAAAGATTATGTGCAAAGATACAGATAAAAAGTCATTCATAGAAGTATTGTTTATGATGTGACAGGGAAATTAGAAATGAACTGGATGTCTAACAACTAGGAATTGGTGAAATAAATTTTGTAGCAACATATTTAAGACTTCTGTTTCCATAGTCTTTTAGAGACTTTTTCCTGTAGATAATAGCAGGTATGGGTATGACCCTTGAAGTTAGACATACTCTTCAGTAGTTAAAAATGATGTTGTAGATTGGCAATTTAGTAACATGGAAATGTATTACTGAGTGAGCAAAGCAGGTTTCAAAACAATATGGTCCCTTTTTTGTAAAAAATATACAAACACATAGATGTGAAACACTGCACAGACTCTAGCAGTGTTATTGTGTCGTGGTTGGATTACGGATGATGATGATGATTGGCTTATCTACATTTTCTGATTTGCTACAAGGGAACAGGTAATGACTTGTGTAGTGAAGAATAAGTAAAAGAAAGCAGGGCAGAGAAGGCAGGATCTCTTTTTTTGTAGCCTGTTCCACCTGTGGTTGATCTCTTCCCAGGTCAAGTTTGCCAGAGATTCTGGCTCTGATGGGCACAGCGTTAGCTCCCGCGATTCCGCCGCCCCTTCTCCCATACCAGGTGCGGACAGCCTCTCTGCTGACCCTGTTGTGTCACCACCTACATCGGTGCCTTTCAAATCAGGGTAAGATCCTGAAGTTGTATCATACGGATCATGCGATCCGTAGAGGGGTTAAGAAATAAGGTGTAGTTGCAAACTAAAATAATTTTAAATAATTGGGAAAAAATGAGATGAGGGAAGTGGGGAAAATATTTCCTTGAAGATTTCTCTGACAAAGAATTGATTAATACTCACAGTCTTTTAAACCACTAACTCAGATGTATATGAATACCTGCCAGACCCTGGAAGAAAATTGGGTAAAAGGCATAAACATAAAGCACATACTCAAGGGGAAAAAAATGGAAATAATCAAAAAAATTTGAATGGAAAATTAGTCATTTTCACCAACTTTCAGAGATTGTGCAAACCGAAGAATGATTAAAATTCTCTTTCACAGCAAGTGAATTGACAAATGTTTTCAAAAACAGTTTGCTTATCCAGCATGATTGAGACTTAAGATTATGGATTTGGGATTTTTTTTTTTTTATCTTAGCATATGTGTTACTTTCAGGGAGCCGGCTCTTCGTATCAAATCTAACTCCCTCAATGAACAGCTGACAGTAAATACAGTGAGTATGCAAGTCTGTCTCCCTCACCCCAAGTCTGCTGAAAAGGTTTCATGTGCCTAGGGTAGGATAGACCAAAAAAAAAAAAAAAAAAAAAGTTCACTATTTTATTAATTTCCCCTTCCTTGGAAATTAGTATAAATTAGCTTGGGCTTCTACAAGGACAGACCTGTGTTCAGATCTTTATTCTGGTAAACTTGTGGCCTTGAGAAAATTATCTAACTTCTGGTCCTCAGCTTCTTCATTATTAAAGTGGATATAATTCTCATAGTTCTTTTAAAGGGTTCTTGTGATCTGTTTGTAAAGCACTAAGCTCAGAGCCTACATAAAGTATGCCTTCACTTTATACTTAAGAGATTTTTATGAAGTTTAAATAAAATAATGTCTGTGGAGGTGTTAGCATTGTGTATGGCATACTGTAAGCGTTCACTTAACATTAGCTCTTGTTATTATCATGATTACTGCTAACACTGTGTGGCTTCACGCTTTCATTGTCTTAGACGAATCCTGCACTAATTCACCAACTAGTTGACTTTGAGGCAGTCACTGGGCCTCTGTGTTTCTCTGACTGCAAGATGAGAAGACTAGCATACGGTTGTAGTAGAATTTGGATTTGAAAGCCTTTGGGAGCATGAACACTGTTCTTGACTGCTGCCCTGCCTGGTCGGTGAAGGCATCTGAGTTTGCCGCATGAGGATGAGATGAAAGCCCTGGGGCCTTCGGCTCCATGCTGGGAAACAAGATAATTGCGTGGAGTGAAACTGATGATTAATTTCTCTCTAGCCCTGGTTTACTTGTTTATAATCAGCCCAAAGCAGGAATTATTAAACAAATAATTGATTTGGTATGTATAACGAGTGATCTCCAGAACCCCAAAACTTGAAGCCAGAGAATTAAGAAAATTGAAAAACAATGATAACCTCGGATCTTCAAACGGTCACGAAAATTATTTAGTGTGGGTTCTCTGGTACTTTCTAGGCAGAGCTATTGTTGTCACCGTTTCTAAGCTTCAGTAACTTCCAGTAGACACCTGGTCTTCAAACTTTTTAAAAATTTTCTTTTGTCTTTTACAGTTGTTGGTTTTTTTTTGTTTTTTCTTTTTACATTTATTTATTTTTGAGAGAGAGACAGGGCACAAGTGGGGAGGGGCAGAGAATGAAGGAGACAGAATCCGAAGCAGGCTCCAGGCTCTGAGCTGTCAGCACAGAGCCCGATGCGGGGCTCGAACTCACAAGATCATGACCTGAGCCGAAGTCGGACACTCAACTGACTGAGCCACCCAAGCGCCGCAATAGTTTTTTTTTTTTTTTAATTGAGGCAAAACTCACCATCTTCTTCTTTCTTTTTACATTTAAGTTTTTATTTTTTGTTTTGAATAGGTGATTACATTCATATGTTTTGATAATGATCAAAACAATATAAGAAGATATACATTGCAAAGATTCACTCCTGCCCCTAGCCCCATCTACCCCATCCCATCTCCCTCTCCTTTTAGGTAAATGCTTTTATTAGTTTCATATATACTCTTTTAATGTTTTTAATGCAGATGCAAACAAATAGGAATGTATATTCTATTTTTCCATCCTTTCACAAAAAATGGCATAGTATACATGTTGTCCTCCATGCTTTTTACATTATGGTATATTTAACAGTATCTTTCCGTGTTAGTATACTGAAAGCTTCCTTGTTCTTTTTTTATCTCTAGATCGGGGTATGCCACTGTGTGGTTATGGTATATCTAGTCCTCTTTTGATGGACTCGGCTTTCTTTGATTATGTCCCTCTGATCAGTTAAAAAAATGAGAACATGCGCCTAATATATATCTGTTTACAAATTGTATAAAGTACTGTCCATCCCTGTAATAAATAAGTTTAATATCTTATGTTTTTAACCGCTTAAAATAATCCGAAAATAGAGGTTATGGTCATTTCTTTTTATGCCCAATAGATCATCATCTATATCCTCAGGGTATGTACTCTCCACTCTGAAGGCTGCACTTGAACAGATATAGAGGCTTCTAGCACAGGGACTAGTGTGTAGTCAATGCCAAGTCAGAGTTATATGAACCTGAATTGGAACAAAGAGCTCCTGTTTCCTTCTTTCCCCAAATCTTTTCTGAACATCTATTTGCTGAATTTCTCCCAGGGTTTTCAGAGGGTACTGTCATCTACAATGCCTCTTTCCCTTGATCTGTATATAGTTTTTCACCTGTAAAATGAGAAGAATTACGCCTGGTGGGAGACTTGATTGAAATGAGGTAATACATGTGGAACCCCTGTGTTCATTCCAACATACAGGGAATTATTTTTTACTGCTATTATTAATTGTGACCCGTGTGTGCTTTCTTTGGCAAGACATATTTAATTCTTACTTTGTAGAAGAAATAGTTTCAAATCAACATGGCAGGGGGGGCTTACTGAAGGATTTGATTTAAGAGCCAAAGACATAGGACTAAAGTAGTGAGCCTTGATTATAGTGACTTTTGTGACTCTCTTCTCTTTTTAGAATCCTGATACAGTCAAAGCCAAGTTGATCTCTAGGATGGCTAAAATGGGCCAGCCCATGCTGCCCATCCTTCCACCACAGCTGGATTCCAATGATTCAGAAATTGAGGTATGACCCCCTGGCTCTGTTAGAATGAATAGTGCTAATATTTCTACCTTGTGTTCTTTTGGTTAAAATTATTACTTTTTCTGCCTGTAACCCAGAATCATGTGGAGAGCTTATATTCAAAACGATGCAGGTTAGTATTGGTACATGTGTTTCCACTGTGATTAGTACTTCCCCTCAGAAATGGAAGCAATCTCCTACATCTGCCACAAGAACAGGCAAGTTTTAAGTAGTCAGTTTAGCCTTCTTCTAGAATCTCTATTGTCATTAAAAACCACGCTTGAGGCAGCATGGTGCCCAAACCATGAAAGATGCTCAATTCATATTGGTTGATTGAATGTCTAGATTCTCTTCGGACATGTTGGTGTTCCCACTGACATTACCTTTTGCTGCGGATCGCACTGTTTTGTCTTTCGGGTTTGTATATGGTGTGGTTGTTTTGAAGTTAAAAAGATTTTTTTAAATTTTTTTATTTATTGCTTTTGAGAAAGTGAGCAGGGAAGGAGCAGAGGCCGGGTGGGGGTGGGGGTGGGGGGGGTTGGAGGATCCGAAGTGGTCTCTGTGCTGACAGCAGAGATCATGACCTGGGCCAAGACCAGACGCTTAACCAATTGAGCCACCCAGGCACCCCTGAATTTCAAGAATTTTATTGCAATGAATTGTATCAGTTTTTTCCCTATGTCTTTTGCTTTTGACATTATGCTTTGACATTATGTTTTGACATTATGTTTAGAAAGCTTTCTCACTTTCAGATATTATAAACATCACATGTGTTTTCTAAAAGTATTATTTCATATTTTGATCTAAGATTTTTATCCACCTGGAATTTGGTGTATGATATGAAAGTAGCTTAGTTCTAACTTAGCTCTTTTCCTGTTGGTCAGGTCCTTATTGAATAAAATCATCCTCTCTCAGTTGAACTGAAACACATAACAGATTGATTTTTAGGATTCTTTGACTTTGATATAAAACAAAGCAAAGGTGATGCTCTTGAAAAAATTTTCCAAAATAGGCTTTATTTTTCATCATTTTGTTTTATTTCTTCCTGGCAAAGCTCTAAGTAGTTTTGAAGTTCAAATTTTTTTAAGAGTTCTTTTTTTTTTTTTTTTTAAGTTTCTTTCTTTATTTTTGAGAAAGAAGGCACACAGGAGGGGCAGAGAGAGTATCTCAAGCAGGTTCCATGCTGTCAGCACAGAGCCCCACATGGGGCCCAAACTCATGAACTATGAGATCATGACATGAGCCGAAATTAAGGGTTTGTTGCTTAACCAACTGAGCCACCCTGGTGCCCTAGGCTCTCAGTAGATTTAATGTTTTAAAGGAGGATAGGATTTCTGGGGCCTCTTGTTATAGGTACTCATTGTAAATAATATAATTAACATAAATAAATAAAGCATTGTTTTCTTCAAAGGCAACTCAGTGTTCTGTTAGCTCTATTTTTTAAATTCCTTTCATTCTGTTGTTAGACATTTAGGTGGATTAGAGCTGCAGTGATGTAAAACTGTCATACTTTTCCAGAAATGCATAATACATTTTTGAGAATATGAGGGGACAAGGGGAAGTTCTAAAGTAAAAGAATGTCAAAGAGATTTCAGCCTTCGAACTGTAAGATAGCAGATCACAGTCACCATATTTTGTGCCCCAAGTTTGTCTTTTCCTTGTACGAATTGGGCAAATGTTCAGAAGATAATTTTGTGTAGAATTATAGTAGAGACCAACATTGCTTTGATTTTTATGAAAAGAAAGAATGGGGGAAAACACTCTAAAAAGAGACTCAGTGAACCCAATCTGTCTGATTTTAAGTGAGTACCTTGAGGTCTGTGGGGATTATTTGGCAGAAGAGGAGAGGCTATACTGTTCCCCGGGTTTCCTTGCAAGAGAACCCTGTTCTCTAGGAACACACTAGGTCAATTTTAAGGTAACTGCTCGCTTGGAAAATGATACATTCTGGAGAGCGGTCACTACAGCTGCTTTAGTCCCTAAAATATCAACAACTTAGAATGTTTGAAGAAATTAACTCTATTTAATTATTTGGTATGATTTATAGGGGGAAGGGATCTCCCACGGCCCACACCCTAAACTCTTGCCTTTCCTTCCTCTTCTTTGCCTAAAAACACTGGGGGTAAGCAGGTTTAGGGTAGACGATCAGCCTCAGTCTTCATTTAAGGACCCACTACATAGTAACCAAAATGTTTGTTCCTGTTTCAGGAAGTGAACACTGTGCGAGGAGCTGGACAGCCGGTGGCAACTCCATCCATGCAGCCCTCTCTCCAGCCAGCGCATCCCGTGCTACCGCAGATGACCTCACAAGGTAAGGAACCTCTCTGGCTCTGTGGCCTTGAATTAAGTCAGCACCAGAGTTATCATCCCTGTTCCTTACATTGTTAGGCTGCATTGTTTTAGTATTGAGAACCGGATTAGAGTGTAAAACTTGTCAGTTTGTCCCTGGGTGGGGCGTTTTCAGCCCTGGAGATGGATTTGGTCTGCCTGCTGTGTCTCCCGCTGTGGGATATTGCCAGTTTCGGAAGTGTGCACTCAGCTAAGGAGACACCCCCCTGCATGTAATTCTGTACTTCCCGTCAGCCGATGGGACCATAGGTCTGAGTCACATGTGCCCGAGACCCCCAGGTTCCTTGTGCCAGCCCGTTGCTGAGATTCCAGCAGAGTTGGTTTCAGGAGAGTAGATGAGGACAGTGGTCAAGTCCGGAGTGTGTTGTAGTATGTAAAGTTCTAGGCCAGACTTCTGCCAGGGAGGGCAGGATGGATAATGGTGAAAACTTTCTGCTTTATCTTAGCACCTCAGCCATCTGTTTCTGGACTCCAGGCACCTTCTGCTGCCTTAATGCAAGTTGCATCTCTCGATTCCCACTCAGCTGTGTCTGGAAATGCCCAGTCCTTTCAGGTAACAAGGTTTTTAAACCACATCAGTTATAAGCTGTAACTTACTAGGTTCTTGTCAGTGTCTTTTCACCTTCCTGCACAGATTGTACCGTAGCGATTCCCCACATCAGAATTTATCACTCTCACCCTTCCTGAACTGCCACTATCTTATCTCTAAACCAGACAAAGGATCACCTACCTTACAGCTTGTTGTAAAGCAGAAATGTGAGAACAGGCAAAACACCCGGTACAAGGCCTGGCACATGGTAAAGGCCCAGTCAGTGTTTGTTTTCTTTCCTTTGCACATGTCTCCTTGAAGGGCGTATTCAAGTCCTCTGTGTTCTTTTCTATCTAGCAGCTGATAGGCTAACATTTTGCATTGTACTTAGCAGAACTGTTGTAGGTTGAGGGTGGAGTCTCTATGGAGACTCTTTCTCTAGTTATCTTCCAAAAGAGATCTCCTAAAGTAAGTTTTATTCTGTTTCACAGAAGGCAGTGACAGCAGTCTGTCTCCTCTGCTGACATTTGCCAGGACAGTGGATTCTTTTTACTGCCTTGACATATTTGGTGGATAAAACATACCCCCAGTAATAAGAGGGCCTCACTTCCTTGGTGATCCATAGGGGAAGGGTAGGAGTGATGGCTGGTGAGCTAGGCCCCATTGGTGGGACAGGGTATGTCAAGAGTGAAATAAAGGCCCAACTTGCCCTCTCCCCACTGCCAAGTGGACAATTACTATCCTATAGCCTGAGTTTTTTGTTTGTTTTTGTTAATAATGGCTGGGTAGGTAGTTTATCTATCCCTGGAAATGAGCTGGATTTCCTTAACTCAAGGAAGAATAACCATCATCATTTAAATGAAAGCTACTGTTTATTGAGCATTTCCTATCTGCCAGGCACTTAACTTACCAGCTGTTAGGAACTTTACATATATATCACTTCATCTAGTCTACACAACCACCCTGAGTGGAGTTATTATTTTCATTTTATAGTTGAAGGGACCACAGTTCAGGAGAAAATGAAAGCTCTTGGTCACAAGAGCATCAGAATCTAGCAGGGAAGAGTCATCCTTTGGAGACTGGTGGATTTACTTTGAAATCTCAATGAATACCTGTCCTGTGACCCCAGTGGAGCCTCAGCCATGTTTCTTTAGTTTAAAAATTTCTTAGACCATCAGTAGGCCCAGTGGCTGGGAGATGAATCCCTACTTAATTAAATCATACTGCCAGAGGACTGGGGAGGGACCTGAGACACACTTCCCTCACTTTCTGGGCAGGACTTTAGTGATCACGCACCACTGGATGACACAGATCACTCTCCTGCTGCAGTGCCTACCCAGTACCGAACTTGATCTACTCTGTCTCCACCCTTAACAAGGTTGCGTCTCCTTCCAGCTTAATCTCTTTATGCCATCAAAGACAGATTAAGCAGAAAAGAAAGACGTGAATGTTTTATAAACTGGCCATAACTTGGCATTTTCTCAGCCCTATGCAGGTATGCAAGCCTACGCTTATCCCCACGTGTCAGCCGTCACCTCCCAGCTGCAGCCCGCGCGGCCCCTGTACCCCACACCGCTCTCTCAGTCTCCCCATTTTCAAGGTAGGGAGCGGACCCCATGGTTTCTCATCTTCTGCTCCCCTTCCCCCCGCCGCCAGCCCGTTTTCATATTCACTCCAATAGATTTCTTCCATTTTTTTCTTTTTTTTTTTTAAATAGCTTTCTTGAGAGGGGTGCCTGGGTGGCTCAGTGGGTTAAGCGTCCTGACTTTGGCTCAGGTCATGATCTCACCGCTTGTGGGTTCAGGCCCCGCGTCGGGCTCTGTGCTGACAGCTCAGAGCCTGGAGCCTGCTTCAGATTCTGTGTCTCCCTTTCTCTCCACCCTTCCCCTACTCTCTCTCTCTCACATAAATCAAGGATTTTTTTCAGTAAAATTACAGAGTTGTGCAACCTTCTCGGCAGTCCAGTTTTAGAATGTTTCCATCATCCGCAAAAAACCTGTCATGCCCACTTTCTGTTTTGTTTTTGCATTTTCTCCTGCTAGCCCTTTTACATTGCTCTGTCAGAGTGGTTCTGTAGAGTTTATAGAAAACTGTAAGAGAATAACATGTTGGGGAAAATGGTGACTGGGGGTATTCAGTATCTCAAATGGAAGCTACTTTGTTACCATTTTTAAATTATGAAAATAATAAGCTCTGATAAAAAAGTCAACACAAGAGTATAAAGTAAAAACTTCCTGATCTCCATCATTAATATCCCTGACCGTGGGAAACTGTTGTTAACAGTTACTTGGGTAACTTACAGGTATCTTTCATGCATGTACAAGTGTCTACAAAAAACTCATTGGTATAAAAAATAAAACAATAAAATGTAAATTTTGTACTAAAAAACGAAAGAAAATGAAATGTACATTTTATGTTTAAAAACCAACACAAACTAAAACGTAAATAGCTGGAATGCTATCCTACCTTCTTATTCCGCAGCTTGTCTTAGGACAGCGGTAAGAAGAAGACAGCATATCCTACAACATAATTATGGTCCCGGAGTGGTAAGGGTTTCATGGATGCTACTGTGTCTGGAGCCCTGCCCCTTCTCCATCTGGGAAACCATCTAATCTCTTCTCCTCTGTGAAATGTTCCCTGCTTGTTAACATCCCTACCTTCTCTCCTCCCACAGACAGAACTGCGTATATGTGTCACCAAAGAGTTAATCTTTGCTTTTCTCTGTGCTCCTTTTGTACCTTGTACATGGTCCATCTCTTGCACTTAAAACACTCTGTTGTAATAATCTGTTTTCCTGTGAGTCTCCCCACCAGACTGTGAGCTCGCCAAGGGCAGAACCAGGTTTCATTCGTTGCTGAATCCCTGGTACCTGGTACGATGCCTGGCATGCACTTGGATGAGTGGAGAAGTAATCTGAGCTGTTAGTGCTATGGCAGACCAGCGTGGGCATCCTTGTGCCCTTGGACCAGACTGTCTCCCTCAATGCATTTTGCAGGAGCATAGCTTACTATTAGCTTTGGAGCCCTTTTCCTCTGTGTTCTCTATATCTTCTCCTGACAGTGTGAATCGCCTACAGCATTTCCCAGTATTTTTGAGATGTTAATTTCTTTCTTTCCTCTGCTGCAAGAGCTGTTGGTTTTTCCTCATACAGTCTCCTCTGCTCCAGTTTCATAAGGTTCTTTTTGGCTTATGTCTGTTTAGGATCCAGTGACATGGCTTCGTTTCTCATGACTGAAGCCCGGCAACATAACACTGAAATTCGAATGGCAGTCAGCAAAGTGGCTGATAAAATGGATCATCTCATGACCAAGGTGACTGAGTCAGGGTTGGGGCTGTGTTGAAAGTAGGGGAATGAACAGGGGGTGCAAATAGGGAGCAACCAAGACTACGGGTAAACTCTTCCTTGGTTTCCTGTATTCCTAGTAGTTAGTAGTTATTTTCCTAGAAGGTTAGTTTTTATTTTGGAATCCAGGTGGCAGAAGAAAACTAGCTTATGTTCAAGATTGTCTCAGAAACTCTTCAAAAAAGTAGTCAGATCTTGGGTAAGTTTTATTTCTTCATTTAAAAATTTCTCACAAAGTCCTTCCTTCCCCCTTTTGTAGGTTGAAGAGTTACAGAAGCACAGTGCTGGCAATTCCCTGCTGCTTCCCAGCATGTCGGTTACAATGGAAACCAGCATGATTATGGGCAACATCCAACGAATTATTCAGGTGAGAGGGATCAAGAAGAGAACACAGCCTGCGGGTCTTGCCCCCTTCTCTTTCAGGATGCACTATGCTTTAAAACCTCTGCAGCACAGATAGAGAGCTTGTGATAAATGCTGCACTGAGTTGGGAAATTCTGGAAAATCCATTATGTCCTAATTTGAGTCCAAGTGCCTCATCAATATAGAGTCACAAGAAAACTTTTTTTTAGACTGTAGTTTGGAATTTTGCTTCATTTTATGTCCATGTATATGTTTAATCTATTGGGCATAGTGATTTGTATTCATCAGGTATGGTTTGATGTTTTAAATATTATATCTGTATGGACATAAGTTCTAGTTTTTTAATCTCAAATTTTATAACAGTGTTACCCGTCAGTTCAAGCTGATTCCCTTATATTTCTGGCACTTTTCTCTCAAAAACTCAAGTTATACATCGTATATTTTGAATTTAGGAAAATGAAAGATTGAAACAAGAGATCCTCGAAAAGAGTAGTCGCATAGAAGAACAGAATGACAAGATTAGTGAACTAATTGAACGAAATCAGAGGTAATGACAGGTACGGGGCACTGTCTAGGATGGACAGAGGGTTTCATTTGTAAATGCCCAAGTTAGATAAGCATGTTTGTTTAGTGTAGTTTATGTGTACTTCTGCTATTTGTTTCCTGCCTGTCATGTGAATTACTGTTTGTTTTCTGAGAGGCATTTTGGTAGAAAGAGCACAGTAGGCTGTGATATAAGGCAAACCTGTGTTTGAATCCAAGCTCTGCTCCTCTTTTGTTGTGTGGCTTTGTATATTTATTTATTCCTCTTGGCCATAGTTTTCTCATCTGTAAAAGTGGTGTTAATATGTAGAAAACCCTTAGGAATACTGTCAACTCTTCTCTCTTTTGTGTGGGCTGACTCTATTTCATCAATGAGAACTTCACTGATTTCCATATAAAGCCCAAACATTGTGTAATTTTTCTAGATCCTTCTGAAGATATTAGGGGGCTGGTCAGGGGAACATGTCATAGCATATAGCATTTCACTTAAAGAATCATTCTTCCATATTTCTCTTTTCTAGGGTCTCTTGATTCCCACTTGTGGGGGGATTTGGGGGGGGATAAGGGCTTTCTTCTCTTCCTTCCTCTTTTCTCTTTCATTCCCCCTCACCATACATGCTTCCAATTCCTCTTCTCTTCATTATGCAAGGCAATACCTCCAGCCCTGGTTCTTACCTCCAAACTTGATTACTGCAGATCTAAGGAAAACAAAAGTGCTTTCAGATTGTTTTTTGAAGTGTAGAGCAATGTTGTGAGCACTGATTGTGCCCGGTATACATTCGGTGCTCGATAAATGTCTTTTCCCCTATTTCATAGGTATGTTGAGCAGAATAACCTGATGATGGAGAAGAGGAACAACTCGCTTCAGACAGCCACAGAAAACACACAGGCAAGAGTATTGCATGCTGAACAAGAGAAGGTAAAGTAACAAGGGAGAGGAAAGCCCATCAGGATGTGTAGAGCTCAGGAGTGGTCCTGTGTACGGACTTACCGATCTACTTTTCAGCAAAAGTTTTTGCCATCATTGGGAAAGGAATTAGAAAGCATCCAACAGATTTTAGTATATCCACCATCCAGACTTCTGTTTTATAATATGCTTTGCAATGGGTTGACTCAAAAACTATCCTTGATCTTAGTAATTTGATTAAGGTGAGGATTACATCATTTATTAGAAAACGAAATTTATTCTGTTGACACAACAGAAAATTCTTATGCCACATAACAAACACTATGGTGAAATTTAAGGTTGGTTACTTTGTTCCTTCACCTGCGTCTGCTGGAGCATTTTGAAGTACTGCTGTTTGGCTTTAGTCAGTTCAGAAGTAGGAATTTTGACTGTTCCTGGGGTAGCTATAAGCAAGACTCTAGTGGGCCTTGGGCTGGGCTGGGCTGGTTCGGAAGCTCACTCCTCCTGTCTCTGCTCTGGCAGTACTGTTTATCCGGCATGGATTCCTCAGTTGGGAGCCCTTGACCCCGTTGTCTGTTACCTCAGGTTTAAGAAATGGTTTACATTTTCTATTTGAATGTTTCTTGGAAACTTGAAAAGTTGAGTTGAATGCATTTGATAACCTTGTGGAGTTTACCTCATTGGCTGATCATGATGAGGATTCCTTACTTACGTCTCATGTAATTTTTCATTCTTTGTGTTCTCTTAGCTATAGTATCCAGGGAAGAAATAGCTCCGACCTCTTAGCCTCTGATGAGCAGTGCCTTGCCTAGCACAGCCCCATTCCATCCTGATCCCGGTCCTTCCTCACTGCTACTTTCCACATCCTTTGTTTGTTGTGGCTGACTTGTCTGGCCTGGGTCAAGGTCAGCAGCCTATGACATTGGCATCACCAAACAGTACTGGGGTCACTTCACCACTCCCATTTGCCATACTTTTTATTACTTCTCCTTCCTCTACTTTTATTTTTTCTCTCCTTTACTCTTTCTTTTCTCTTTTCTTTCCTTTTCTTTTCTTTTCTTTTCTTTTCTTTTCCTTTCTTTTCCTTTCTTTTCATTTTCCTTTCTTTCTTTGTTTAATCCATAGACCTGGCAGGGACACCCAAACATGTTTGGTCTAGCTGTTAGACCTGTTATTCAGGTCTAAAATGATTACTAGAACTTCTAGATCAGTTGTTCCCAAATGCTAGTCTGGTTGCCTCAGAACCCTTGAGATGCTTGATTAAAAAATACATGTTCTTGGGGCGCCTGGGTGGCGCAGTCGGTTAAGCGTCCGACTTCAGCCAGGTCACGATCTCACGGTCCGTGAGTTCGAGCCCCGCGTCAGGCTCTGGGCTGATGGCTCGGAGCCTGGAGCCTGTTTCCGATTCTGTGTCTCCCTCTCTCTCTGCCCCTCCCCCGTTCATGCTCTGTCTCTCTCTGTCCCAAAAATAAATAAATGTTGAAAAAAAAAAAATTAAAAAAAAAAAAAATACATGTTATTAAACTTCATCCTAAGATTCTAATTCAGGATATCTAGCCAAAAGCCAAATCTGAACTTTTAAAAAGCTCCTTTTGATTCTGATGCACAGCCAGCTAAAGACCCTGCTCTTGTTAGTGGTTTCTTTTACGGCAATTTCTGGACATGGCAGCTGGGCACATTTGTTTTTAGTAATTTCACCATGTGATTCTCATGCTGAGTATCAGTAGGGGTGTGTGTGTGAGTTCCAATAAAATTTTATTTACAAAAACAGGCAGCAGGCCAGTTTGGCCCGTGGGTCAGGGTTTGCCAACCCCATGAGTTAGCTTATTAATCCACCCACGTGATTCGTATTGATAAACAGAAATGTCTGGCCCAGTGCCTGTAACTGGTAGATGTTCTGTCTGTAAGAGCAGAAACATTAGTAATAATAACAGTGGTAGCAGCTGCAGTATGTTAAGTACCCACCAGGTTCTAGGCACCCTGCTTCCACACATCGGAGAGCATCTCCTGGACTAAGGATCACAGGGCTTGGTGGGCGGGTACCAAGTACCACATGCCTCACTTGGCCACTTTTTTTCCAGGGAAACTTTCAAGGCTCGACTCTACCCGCTTTTCTTTTGCTCCACTTCTTTCTTACTTAGCAGTCGTCCCTGTGAAAATTCTCCTAAAGGGAGATAATTGAGGTCCTTTAATCCCTGGAGACAGTTCTCTGCCTTCCAACGCAGCTCAGAAAATTTTGGCTGAGTGCTCAGTGGATATTTGGTAAATGGAATTAATCATTATTATTATTTTTATTTTTATTTTTTTCTGTGACAGGGTTAGTATTTCCACATAAAACCCTGGACTAATGCAAGAGCTGTCGGAGGTCACTTGGTTTACAGAGGATCAAACTGCGACCCAGAGAGAGTCAGAGACTTGCCCAGGGCCTCACTTCCAGTCAGCTATGTCCTTTTTCCTTTTGGAAAGGACAATTGCCATTTTTCTTTGGTACCTTTTCCTGCCTCTAACTTTTGAATGCTCTTTTTTACTTGTTTTTCTGAATTCTTGGTTCTCCCTGCCTTTGCTTTCCTTTCCTATTACTCATCCCTTCACTGTTTCCTCTGTGCACACATGTGTGTTTGGGTGAAAGTATTGCTTTTCATGCTTCTAACAGGCCTTTCTAGGTAAGGCCCTGAGCTAAAAAGAACTTTTGAGCGACCTTTGACTTCGCTTGTCCTTTGGTGAGGGAGGGACCACCCATCCCACTGCCTCCCCTCCAGGGACGTACAGCCCTTCCAGTGGTCTTAGCTGCGGTGAGTCCTTTGTGAATGGCCCTCGCTCTGATATCTGTGAACTCTCGAGCCACAGACAGACATGATGCTCTGTGGGTGCTGTGTGAGCTCAGGTCCCATTAGGCCACATGTGGCAGTACAGTGACTAAAACTTTTTTTCTACTTGGGGCAGATGAAAACCCCTCTTCTGTCTGGAATTTCTAGATACCATTGTCCTCTGTGTTTAACAGGTAAAAACCTAAGGCTACCACACAGCAGAAATAAGTATCTTAGAGCTCACTCCAAAGGTCTCATACTGTTAGAAGAAAAAATTATTTGGGCACTTACTGAAATAGTAAGGAAGACTTTATTCAACATTGTTGCAGAAGGAGAGAAAGATTGGGCTCCTCCAAATACAGTAAGGACAGATGGGGGATTTATAGCTAAGGAGCAGAGTGAGGGTCAGTGCCAGAAAATGACTCAGAGGAGACATCATGGGTAGGGGGATTCTTGGCTAAACCGACCTAGTAGGATTCTTGCTAATGACAGGCCAAGGACTGAGATACCAAAGGTCGAGGATGAAGAACTTGTTCAGATATCAAGGAGAGGGGTTGTCTCTGAATGGACATAGCAGGATTCTTGCTAAAACTAGGCTGGGCAGGCCACAGACAGGATGGGAGGCCAAGGTCAGGGGCTCAGAGGAGTCTGACTGAAGTTTGGTCAAGGAGAGAGTCTTTGTCAGGGGGTTCTCAATACTCATTCATAGCCTGTTTCTTTTTATTTTAGATACACTTTTAATTTGCTTTATTTCCCCCACTTTTAGGAGAGCCAGAATATCAGATTTTATTTTATTTTATTTTATTTTATTTTATTTTATTTTATTTTATTATTTCATTTTATTTTTTAAACTGTTAAAAATGTTTTATTTATTTTTGAGAGAGAAAGAGAGAGAGAGGGAGACAGAGCATGAGCAGGGGAGGGGCAGAGAGAGAGGGAGACACAGAATCCAAAACTGAGCTGTCAGCACAGAGCCTGATGTGGGGCTCGAACCCACAAACTGTGAGATCATGACCTGAGCCGACGTCAGACGCTTAACCAACTGAGCCACCCAGGTGCTCCCAGAATATCAGGTTTTAAACATAAGCTAGAGGGGCGCCTGGGTGGCTCAGTCGGTTAAGCAGCCGACTTCGGCTCAGGTCATGATCTCGCGGTCTGTGAGTTCGAGCCCCGCGTCAGGCTCTGTGCTGACAGCTCAGAGCCTGGAGCCTGTTTCAGATTCTGTGTCTCCCTCTCTCTGACCCTCCCCTGTTCATGCTCTGTCTTTCCCTGTCTCAAAAATAAATAAAATGTTAAAAAAAAAATTGTAAATGTAAGCTAGAAAACCAGTAAAGGCTTTGGAAAGCTTAAATCTGCAGGGGTGCAGTGAATACCATAAGAAGGGACAAGTGACAGTAAGAAAGTAAACAACTATAAATGCACAAGTAGATAGTACAGGAGGAGGAACGGGAGTAGCAGCGTAATAGTATAGGAGAGATGGTCCAACCACATCAATACTTCACTGTCCAAAATCAAGACTGGTCACCAGCCGAGCAACTGTTCACTGCCTTTCCTGTCATCTCATTTCTCCTTACTTTTATGGGAGCACATCAGTTCAGGTGATGAGACTGTGGTATTTGTCACTTGTTTACCATTCTGTTCTGTTGACCGTCCTCTTAATCATCACGCGTACTGCACAGACTATCATTAGAGGGCTCTCCAGGGTAATCACTGTGGTTTTGCCGGATGTTACTCGGGCATGCACACGCAGCTTCTCTTAGGCCAATCCAGGGCACCGTTTGCAATACGTCCAGCCCTCAGAAAAACTGAAACGTTTCCTTCTTTTGTTAGCTCTGTTCTTCCAAGAACCCCCAGCACAGTTGCTCTCATGTGGCTGAGCTTTCCATCGTAATACTGCCAGTGGTCAGGACCGCTAGGGAGAAGCTGCAAACTCACAAGTTGACAGTGTTGAAGGCATTCAGTTTAAATTTTAAAAGATCCTTTTCTTTTAAAAAAAAAAAAAACCATACGTGTTTATCCTAGGAAAGTTAGAAAATGGACAGGGATACCATTTCTCACGTATCAGATTGGTAACATTTAATAGTAGGCTGTGGCTCTGTCCCCGACGTTTTCTCTCATAGCCCCGTTCTTGATAGTTGCGTGCAGGATAGATGTATCACAGTTTGCTTCCTCAAGCCCATTTCCCAGCATTTTATTTTTCCATTCTTTTGCAACTGGAAACAATCGGCAGTGAAGATCTCGTGGCAAAATTTTTGTAATTTTGCTGAATGCTTCCTAAGGACAGATTTCCGCAAGGGAATTCGTGGACCAGAGACGTATATTGAAGGCTTGATTTCAGTTTAATGCATGTTGAGGGTTAGCTCCCTTCCTGCCAGTTCAGTCAGCAGAGTGTGTGCGGTTGGGTCCTCACTTGGAGGCAAGGGACAGCCGTGTTTGAAGTGGCGTCATACTTTGTTACTATTCAGGCCAAGGTGACGGAAGAGTTAACAGCAGCCACCGCTCAAGTCTCTCGTCTGCAGCTGAAGGTGACCGCTCACCAGAAGAAGGAAGCGGAGCTGCAGATGCAGCTGACAGAAAGCTTGAAGGAGACAGACCTCCTCAAGGGCCAGCTCATCAAACTGCAGGCAGAGCTCTCAGGTGCGTCCTTGGTGGAGGGGCTGCGACGTTTGCCGTTTAAACTTCAGGAATGAAAGTGTGGGGCACCTAGGTGGCTCATTCAGAACAGCACGTGACTCTTGATCTCAGGGTCGTGAGTTCAAGCCTCACGCTGGGGGTAGAGTTTACTTAATAATAATAATAATAACAATAATTATTATTATTGTTATTATTGTAAAAAGGAATTTAACCGTGTCCTTCCTCCCCATCCATTTGTCATGACGCTCATGAAGTTTGCTTGGGAGGGACTGAGGCAAAAATGAAAGTAGGCCTGTATCAACCTACACGATTGCTTGACATAAAGGACAACTAAAGAATGGACTACCCATCTGGATGGACCAGCCGCCACTCTTCTACTTTGTTTGGGCCAGTGTTGCCTTCAGTGCCTTTGAGTTAATGGGTTCCTCTAACTCGTGACTCATTGGAAGTTTAAGGAAGAAATGCTTCCTGTGGCGGTTGCCTTCTTGTTAGAGGGTGGATTCCAGCCCTTCAGTCTGGCACTCGAGGCCTCTCCAGCTTGGCCTACTTCCTCTTATGTTGCTCAGTTCATCTTGTCTCTGGACATCCTAACCAGCCTGCTGCAGCTTCAGCCCATCCTGTGGTTCTTGTCTTGTTTTTCCTCCATGCTCTTCCCTGGACTTGGTGTGTCTGCTGTCACCAATGTTTCCCTCTAATTCTCCAAAATTTATTCTTTCAGAAACTTTTCTGGTTGTTTTCCTACAACATTTGATTTCCTTTAAAATTCTTTACTTCTAAGTACGTTATTCTGACATTATCAGAGTTAGCCTTAGATCAGCACGATTTACATGTCCGTGTTCCCTCCTAGAATACAAGCCTCTGGAGGACAAGGATGGTGTCTTGCTCATCTTCGCTAAGTCCTTTTCTCCAAGTTCGTGTTAGTTCAATGCCTGGCACAAAGGTGCTGCTCAAGACACGGGCCTTGAATAGAAGATTTGGGAAGCCCAGAGTGCTTCATGCACCTGATTCATGCACCTCGGTGTATAGGAACAAACGTGGAAGGCACAGATGGGACCGGGGGTGGGGCATAGCTGGAGCAGCAGCAGAACTGGGAAGAAGCAAAGTTTGCTTGCCTGGAAAGAGCTAAAAACACTGATGTCAGTCATTAGAGTGATACCTTGAAGATACACCCTTTCCCTTTTAGAGTGTCCCCCGGGTGCACCTGAGGGACAGTCTTAGATTTGAATGTTGTACAGATGTCTTCTTTTCTGCTTTGGTGATACCCTAGGATGGTTACTTCTAAAGCGCCATAAGGGTCTCAAAAGTTTTCCCAACAAATGTAACTTTGAGGTGTTACCTTTTTAAGAAATATTACAAATAGCTTTATTTGAACATTTATTTGATGTTTTATGTTTTATTTTTTATTTATTTTTTTTAACTTTTTTTTTTTTTCAACGTTTATTTATTTTTGGGACAGAGAGAGACAGAGCATGAACGGGGGAGGGGCAGAGAGAGAGGGAGACACAGAATCGGAAACAGGCTCCAGGCTCCGAGCCATCAGCCCAGAGCCTGACGCGGGGCTCGAACTCCGGGACCGCGAGATCGTGACCTGGCTGAAGTCGGACGCTTAACCGACTGCGCCACCCAGGCGCCCCTATTTATTTTTTTTAATATTTATTTATTTTTGAGAGACAGAGTGAGATGAAGTGAGACTGGGGGAGGGGCAGAGAGAGAGGGAGACACAGGATTGGAAACAAGCTCCAGGCTCTGAGCTGTCAGCACAGAGCCTGACGCGGGGCTCGAACCCACAGACTGTGAGATCATGACCTGAGCCGAAGTCAGACGCTCAACCGACTGAGCCACCCAGGCGCCCCTTTATTATTTTTTTTAAAGAGAGAGTGTGAGCTGGTCGGGAGGGTGGGGGGGGTGGGGAGAGAGAGAGAGAGAGAGAGAGAGAGAGAGAATCTTAAGCAGGTTCCACACTTAGCACAGAACCCAACACAAGGCTCCATCCATGACCCTAGGATCATGACCTGAGCTGAAATCAAGAGACTGAATGAGCCACCCAGCCACCCCTGTCTGATTTTTTTTTTAATGTTTATTTATTTTTGAAAGAGAGAGAGAGGCAGTCTGCAAGTGGGTGAGGGGCAGAGAGAGAGGGAGACAACAGAATCCAGACGGAAGCAGGCTCCAGGCTCTGGGCGGTCAGCACAGAGTCTGATACGGGGCTCAAACCCATCAACTGTGAGATCATGACCTGAGCCAGAATCGATCGCTTAACTGACTGAGCTACCCAGGTACCCCCCTGTTTGATGCTTTAAAAGCAAACTCTTGGTAGAATGTCCCAACTACCAAGAAGGTTGGGAGTATCTTACCCGGCGATGAGACAGGGCCTGGACTAAAGCTAAATAAAGATCAGTTCAGTGTGTGGAGCCGATGACTGAAAGAGGATTGTGGCAGTGATACATGTCGCCAGTGGTTTCGGACTGCTTCAAATGTTTCCTTTCAATTTTGTGTGTGGAGAAGGTGACACACACGCAGAGAAATGAGCATGGGTCGGCGAGGGAGTTGGTTCGTGACCCGATACACCTTTTGCTGGTCAGTGAGTTGGTGCCAAAGGGAGTGAGAGGAAGGCGCTCACGGGGTTGAATTGGGAGACCTTGGGGTGCGGTTTGGAGGAGCGGCTGGGATGCCCCTGGTTGTGCGGCTAGTAGTCTCTTTGTCGTTATATCCCAGAGCTCCAGGAAACCTCTGAGCGAGCACAGTCCAAATTCAAAAGTGAAAAGCAAAGCCGGAGACAACTGGAGCTCAAGGTGACCTCCCTGGAGGAGGAGCTGGCAGATCTTAGAGCTGAGAAGGAATCTCTGGAAAAGGTGAGTTCTACAACTAAAGTTTCTCTGTTGGACCCAGGTGGCCAGGATCAGCTTTTAATAAACATTTTTATTTTCCTTTAAATATTAACAGTAGCATGTGTTCATTGTAACAAATACAAATAAGACAGAAGTATAAAATCAAAAATAAAATTTATCTTGTTTTCCTCTCCAATCTCAAGCGTTAGAGATAACAACTGTAAACAACGCATAATTATCCGTGCAGGTTGTTTTCTGTGTGTATAAAACATATGTACACCTGCACTTACACATACATATATGTACACGGATCATTTTGTAACGATAAGATAATCATGCTTAATGCTTTTTTTTTTTTTTTTTTTACATCCTGGACATTGTACTACTAAGAATGAGAACTTTCTCATTCGTTTTAATTACAGCATAGTAGTCTAGTCTGCTGTGAGGTTATACCGTAATTTATTCATCTGTTGATGGATATTTATATTTCTGTTTTTTCACAATTTCAGGCATTGCTGCTGTAGACATCCTTGTATTATATAGTTATTTTTTGTGAATTTATTTTTGAGCATTTCCATAACCTTGATTGCTTGAATTAGAATTGCTAGATCACAGGAAATGCTACACATCTAAAGTTTTAAAATGCACATTGCCAGATTATTTTCAAAGAAGGGTATGCTGGCTTACATTTCCAGCATTGTGGAAGCCCGTTTCTCTATATTCTTTCCACCTCGGCTTATGTCAGTTTTTCTAATACTCATAGTCTGATAGGTGCAGTATGCTGTCTTGTTTTAACATGTATTTTTGTTAGTAGTAAAGCTTTCATATATTTAATACCTATTTGTTTTTCTTCTGTAAATTTTCTTTTTAATGTCCTTTGCTCTCTTTTCCTGTTGTAATATTAGTTTGATTTATAAACACTACTGAGGGTGTTCATCCTTTGTCACTCAGAGATGTTACAAATATTATTTAGTATTTGTAGTATCTTTTGTTGTGTTAAAATTTTAAGGTCAGCCTAAACTAGCCCCATTGAACAAAATGGGAACATTCCTGGTTTTTTCCTCTGTTCTGGAACAGTTTAAATATGAAAAGAACAAACTGTTTCTGACATTTCTACGAAACTCTTTAGTAAGGGCTTTGTGGCCTGGTTCCTTTTTAGGGGATAAATCTTGGTTTTCATTTTCAGTTTCTTCTGATTTTATCAGTTTTTTTTTTTTTTAACCTAATTCCTTCTGATTTTTGGGGGGGCTGTTTTAGTTTTTCATTGTTACAGATACCACTACAGTGACCACCCTTGTAACACAGTTTTTGTGGACATGATTTATTGCTTCCTTAAGATAAATGGTAATTTGTGAGATTCCTGGGTGCGTATATTTTGAAATTCCTTTCACAGGACTGCTAAATTGCCATCCAAAGAGAGAATATCTATTTATTTTCCTACTAGCAGGTATGAAAGTGTCCACTTCCCTATGCTCTTACACTGTTAAGATATTCACCATCTCTTAATAGAATTGTAGATAAAACCATTCTTGTTTTCCTTTCTTCTTGTCACAATTTTTCTTGTCCAGTAGCTGAGAATGTTAAATATAGAAGGAAAATTAAATTTAACGTTGAATTGTTTCCAGAAGGACCCAGCAGGGTCCAAAACTACCACCAATATCAACACCTTCTGCATTGATCCTCGGTCAAACAGCTAGAGCTGACGATGGTTCTCTTATTCCTAAGAACCTCTCTGAAAGGAAAAAGAAGTCTGCTCAAGAGCGCTGTCGGGCCGAGGAGGAGATCGATGAAATCCGTAAGTCCTACCAGGAGGAACTGGACAAGCTTCGGCAGCTCTTGAAAAAGGCTCGGGTGTCCACAGACCAAGCAGCTGCAGAGCAGGTAACGGGAAACTGACGCACTTGGAAATAGGCCTTCAGGTACATGATCGTCCTTGGAAAAAAGGGATTTACTTGGGTAAATCAGGCAGGGAAGCCCGGGAGAGTGGCAGGGCACACCTGGATCTATAGTCCATTTGACAGAGACCTTTCTCCTTATAAGTTCATAAATTCATATTTGTGCGTCTAACTGTTGAGTGAATTGGTGCCCTCAGTTTGGTCACCTCTGGGAACTTTGACAAAACTGTTTCTTCTGAACCTGTAAGGTTTAGGGCCCAGATTCTGAAAAGTATGATCACGTCACGGTCCTGTCCTCTCGCAACCTTGCTGGGCAGTCACACCTTTATCTGGTTGGAGTAGTTTTTAGACTCCCGACAGCCAATGACATCTGCATCCCTACGTTTACAAAGTACATTTACTTTGAAAGTAATCAAGGTCTTTCGAATAGTTGTGTTCCTATCAAGTCTGGGCTGTTAGCTTATTCTTTTTGCCTAATGAAAGATGGGCTTCCCTGGCTGTGACGGCTCTCGCCCGGGATGCGGTCGTTCCATTCTCTTGGCAGCTGTCTCTCGTACAGGCTGAGCTGCAGACCCAGTGGGAAGCAAAATGTGAACACCTTTTGGCCTCTGCCAAGGATGAACACCTGCTGCAATACCAGGAAGTGTGTGCGCAGAGAGACGCCAGCCAGCAGGAGCTGCTCCGCCTTCAGGAAAAGGTAGGTGTTTCTCCTGGGCCAGACAGCTTAGCACAGTTAATGTGAGGTGAACACGTGGAGTCTCGTAAATTCTTTTGAACCTAAAAGATGTTACCAGCTTGAAAACCAAAACCAAACCACACTTGCTCAATTCTCCGGTCTGTCAGTAGTCTTACTGATTTGGGATGACAGGTCTGTGACCTCGAGAGAGAAAAGGCAGCACTAGTGTTCTGGAAGGTGTTTAATTCCATTATTTGGTCATTTATGACGCAAATCTTTATTGACTGCCAGTTGGACTCCAGACACCGTTAGGGAAAGGGCTTACAAAGAACTCTGCCCTCGAGAATCTCACAGTCAAGAAAGGGAGACAGAGAGACACAGATCAGCACTGAGTGCTGTGAGGCGCAGAAGAGGAAGTGCCTAAGGGAGCAGAGCCAAGAAGGACAAGTGGCCTCGGGAAGGTGAAGAAGGCGGCAGAACACCCTGGGCGGAAGCACACAGATGGGATGGGGTGTGGGTATGGTAGACTCATTGGCATGAAAATGACAGAGCTAGAAGATGGTTTAGGGTCTTGGTATGAAAGTCCCCACGTCTGGAGGTCACTGTCCACCCTTACAGTATCTAGTTGAAAATCTTGGACCCACGGGTGATGAAGGCAGTCTTGCAGGTGAATAGGCTGCTTCTAATGACTGGTGTTTATATGTCTGTGTCCCTGGACTTACATCCCCCCTTTTCTCATCATGCTCTTGACCTGGTTAGAACAGTGCGAGTGGCCTTACTGGGGAAGCAGAGACGAAATTGCGAGTTGAGGCTGAGTGATGAGGAAACAGAATGCCCTGAGTCAGCAGGCCTGGGGTGGGCGGGGCGTATGGACACCAGCAGACCTTCCTGAGGTTAACACTGATGCTTAGGATGGTTCTGGTCCTCCTGGGTGTCCTGACTTGGATCTGGCAGTGCAGGCTCCCGAGGCCATGGCCACGGTCTGGTTGTTTTGCAGTGTCTAGCCCTCCAGGCCCAGGTCACAGCCCTGACAGAGCAAAATGAACAGCACACCAAAGACCTGGAGAACAAGTCCCAAATGTCTGGGGTTGCAGCTGCTGCCACTGACCCCTCAGAGAAGGTGAGTATTTCGAAGAAGCAGCCCAGGTCGTATCAGGGGATTGATGAGCGTAGCAGGTATTCAGAAAGAATGTGGCCAATGTGTTGTGTTGATAGCTTTATTTTCTGCCTTCAGTGATAGACCACTTGTTTGACTTAAGTAAAAATTAACCCCTTGGAGCCCGTCACTTTGGTGGCAAAGCCCAGAGGGCCCTATCCTGAGGTTTTGACAGATAAGGGAAGTGCCTCTAATTCACAAGAGTGAGGAGCGTGCCCAGCATCTGGTACCACTAATCCTCATAGCCCACGGCAGCTCCGGTGGTGGCCATGGTGGGAAGAAGCAGCAATAAATGCTATTTAAGCAGTTGTGGGCACACGTGCCACAGCTCGCCTGTCCCTGGTAGCCCTTCCATCCAACACGGTTCCTTATTTAACATCGTTCTCCACAGTGACAGCCTTCGGCGTCTCAGTTCGTGACCAGCTGTGTTGTCTGGTTCCAGGAGGCTTCATTTCAGCCCTCCAAACGCCTCTCTAGAGCTGACATGCGTCCCTTGATCACTCCATTCTGGCAGCATACAAGTTTTGTTTCGCTCTCCTCACGTCTTCACACAGGTCAAGAAGATCATGAACCAGGTGTTCCAGTCTTTGCGGGGAGAGTTCGAGCTGGAGGAATCTTACAATGGCAGGGCCGTTCTGGGGACCATCATGAACACCATCAAGGTGTGGCCGGCTGTTGATTGTTTCACTGAAGCGGGTATCTTGTTGCTTAAGTACCTTCCAAGGGATCATAAATTTCAAAGGTATTCCAGACTGTTCATCAATAATTAGGATAATTGGAGTGACTTTTATCTGGATACATAAGGGCAGCCTCCTGTGAGAGGAAGAGGCAAAGTCATTTGAGCTGCATGAGTAGTTGTGTAAACAGGGACCAGGGACGGAAGTGATAGGAATGCCTGCTGTTTTCCTCTTAGCGGTCATCTCCTCCTCCTTGACTTTTGAACAGATGGTGACTCTTCAGCTGTTAAACCAACATGAGCAAGACAAGGGACAGAGCAGCAGTGAAGAAGAGGAGGAGGAGAAAGAAGAGCGGCCTCGGCAACCTTCAGTCTCAGGCAGTGCTGAACTGCCTCCAGCGCCCCTGAGCGGGGAGATGCAGGGGTCCCCCTCACTGTCACCGGAGCAGGCAGTCCAGGAGGCTGTCCCCCCACCTCCTTGGGTCCTCTCCACTCCCGAGGAAGAGGTACAGGGAAAGGAAGGGGAGCCCTCAGAAGCAGAGGCGCTCTCAGAGATAGAAGAGGGGTCCCTCTCACCTGAACTGACTTGTGGCCCCTCCCAGAGAGCTCTGGGGCCTCCGACTTCCGTTCCCCCTATGCCTCCGGGCCCTGTACTTGTGGACTCTGAGTGCGAGGAGACACTTGCCAGCCCATTGGAAAATCCCTGTGTTGAGGAGCCAGAAAGCACTGCGAGACTGTCCCTGACTTCACACCTCTTGAAGGGGGACCCACTAGCCTCGGGGTCCGAAAGTCCAGGAGAAGAGCCTCAGCCTCCAGAGCTCAAGAAAGACGAGGATGTCACTAGCTCCGCTGTTCCCTATAGGGAGCCAGGGGGCACAGAGGCGGGTTCTCCAGCTGTTGGAGCAGCAGGCGCACCCAACCACTGTTCTCAGCACACCGGGTATGTCTGCCTCAGCAGAGTTTCCAGAACAAGGCGGCTGCATGTGGAGGTTGCCGCTGGTTTTTCTAGGGCTGATAACGCATCCTCAGAGGTGGACTGTCTGATTCACTTATTCATTCAGTCATGTATGTGAGAGGCTCTGTGGTTGGCACTGTGATAGGGTGGTAGGCAAGGCAGATTTGGTTCTTGAGTTAAGGAGCTTATAGTCTAGTGGGGAAGACACAAATATTTATGTATTATAAAAGTATGATAAGTGCTTAAAAAAAGAAATTCTCTATTATTATAATAGAGAATAAAGGGGGAATTATTCTACTTTAGATAGAGAGGTTAGGGAAGGATTCTGAGAATGCAATTTTTAAACTGGGACCTAAAGAATGGAAAGGAGCCTTCAATGCCAGGAGTGGGAGGAAGAGACTGCAGAAAGCAGGAACCGCACGTGCAAGGGCCCTGTGGTAGAAAGGGACATGACACAAGGAACTAAAGAAGGCACAGTAAGTAGGAGAGTGGTGTTAACCTGAGATTGGAGAATAAAGTAGGGACCGAGTCATGTGAGATTTTGTATCACTCTTAGAAGTTTGGACTTTAAGTACCATGAAAAGTTACTAAAGGGATTTAAGCAAAAAAGTGACACGGCCTGATATATTCGTTTTAAAAGATCACGCTGGCTGTAGGTTATGAAGGGAGTCAGGAGTGCCAGAGGCTAGCATGGAGGCGGGAGGAGTTCCTGGGTGGTCATCACAGCTGTTGAATTCTTTCCTCGTGTGGGCGCCGTGGGCTGGAACAGGAACAGCAACATTGTCTGTGACTTGATTTTCTTGATTTTTCCTTCAGTCTCTCTGGGGATGAAGAAGATGAACTATTTAAAGGGGCAGCTCTGAAAGTTTCAAGGCCCAAAGCACAGCCTGACGAGGAGGATGAAGATGAGGTGGTAAGGAAATCCCAGACACTGCCGAGTCCTCCCGCCACTACCTGGGGGCCCTTCCCCGCTGGCCCTGAGAAGAGGACCGGAGTCTGTGGGTGGCCCACGCCCTGGGCTCTGTGTGCAGCGCCCTGTGGGAGCAGGCTTGGGGCTGGGAGGGGGCAGCTCTGTAAGCAGAGGGGGGATGGGCAGATACCACTTTACTCCTGAAAAAGGATCACGATCTCCGTCCATGTGGGAATGGTTTCTACTGTCAGTGAAGGAAGTTGTGCTGCTCAGTCCTGCCTTAAAACGCTACAGCCTCAGGTTCCCTCAGGTCTGCTCAGAGACCATGTGCATTATACAACCTGAAGGGACTTGGAAGGTCTTGTCTTGCATCCTTATTCATAGAGAAACTGAGGCTCCAAAAGGTGGTTTACCTAAAGCCACAGAGGGAATTAGTGGCAGAGCTGGGCTCCTCCTGAACTGGGCACCTGAGCCTTTCTGCTTCCCCAGCCTGCTTTCCAAGCTGCTGTCTTGTTTTGTCACCACAACACCCAGGGTAGAAAGCAGCCTCACTCTACAGAGCTCCAGGGTGGCGGCCGGAAGCAGCTTGCCCGTGCAGCCTGTCCCCACTCTGCAACGCCAGGCTGTCACTAGGACATTCAGCTGCTCTGATGGGAATGTCACTAGAGGAGGCGTGGATGGAGAACACACACCAGCCTCAGGCTCAGACTGTCCCAAGGACAGAAACGTGCGGTGACTGGGGGCACATTTTCTCCCCTCACATGTCAGCCAGAGTGGGCTTTGCCTTTGGCCAGAACCAAGGCAGAGCAAGGAGCTGGCTTGCATCGACCAAAACCTTTCCCTCCTGCCTGTGCCCCTGCGGGACACGCACCATTTCCTCCTGTTAGCCTTCAACAATTACATTTCCATTCAGGAATTCTGCATATGAATTCTGCACTTAAAAATAAGAACGAAAAACCAATTGAGTATCCCAAGTGGCTGCCCTAAATATAGTTGGAGTGTTTAATTAGCAGTATATTATTGGTATTACTATGAATACTATCAAGTTAATTCCTATTTCCGGGGTACTCTGAAAACCTCACAGACATTCTCATTGAATCCGCTACTAATCCAGTGAGGTAGGCACTTTTATCCTGTTCTATAGGAAAGAGGACTGAGGCTCAGCAAGTTTAAATAACATGCTCAGGGTTATCACGCTGGTAAATGGAGAGCCGGAATAGAACAGAAGCAGTGAGGCACATTTTTATTCACTACTGTCAGAGCGTAGAGATCACCTAGTTGATGCCCAGAGAGAGGCACAAGGTCTGTTAGTTGGTGGTGGAGATGGGATCAGCCCAGGCACCCCTGACCACATCATGCTGCCTTCTGTTTGGCCGGCCCTGTGAAGACTGACCCTGGGCCAGGGTAGCTCAGAGCAGAAAGTATCTTAGTAGGGGGTGGTCTGTGCGTGCCTTTCTCCAGCATCAATCCCTGCTTGCCCCATGGGACCTGGTCCCCACCAAGCCAGAAGAAAAGGCCAGGAGCTCAAGTCATGAAAAGTAGGGAACTTCCTCCATAGCCCGTTAATCCCCCTTTTCCTACTACCCGGGTGGAGGAAGCGAGGGAAGGGCCAGTGAGATCAAGGGTGCGGGGGCCGTGGCCCTGTGCTCCTGGGCTTTCTTCATCTCTTGGCTTCTCCACTTGGTAATGTGGCCACGCCGCTGAACTCAACTCTCTCTCAAATGGCGGGGTCACATCTAGAAACAGACAGGCCACCATGGGCCACAGCAATGTTTTTTCGGATAGAGCTGTATTCTTTCCAGCCTCCCTTCATCTTCCTGCATCTTCTCTCTCCCCTTAGGGCTGCTCTGCTTCTCTCTTTCTTCCTCCTGCTCCCATCTCTCCCCTATCGACCCTGCTTTTCCCACACGAAATGTGTAAGTCACTGCATGAGAAGAAACCTGTCAAATCAATACATGTGTTTCACAAATAAATGACCAAATTAGCCAAACAAAGTTGGTCTTCTTGTGTCTGTGTTGGAAGATTGCCTCCCTTCTCTGCCTGCTTGTCTCAGCTTTATCTGGAAGCCCAGGTTTGATGGCCTCGGGGTTAGTCCTTTCAGTAAAACCGTAACCAACACCCTCCTTTCCAACCTGGAGCCGGGAACGGGTGTCAGTTCACTTCCCCTCACACAGGCGGGAAGGCCGTCTGGTGCAGGGACAAGTGAGGACTGACTACTCTTTCCTGTTTTGGCAGAGCTTGAAGGGACGCCCGCCCCCGACACCCCTTTTTGGAGATGATGACGATGATGATGACATTGACTGGCTGGGATGAAGCCCCAGGAAACCGGTGCAAAGGTTTCTCTACCGCCCCTTCCCTAAGCGCGATTTTGCACAGCCAGCCCTGGGTCTAGACGAGCCACAGGGGGAGGTGAAGGTGAGCGTTCTGAGGACAGCGGTGCAGATATCCGAGTTCCCCAGCTTCTGAGCGCCCCGCCCAGCTGGTCCGAGAGGAGCGTGAGCCTGTCTTCACAACGTTGGGGTCCTGCCTCAGTGTCCCGTTGGGAGGAAAGGCTGGTGGGTAGCCTCCAGCCAGTCACCTACAAGAGTCCTGTCCTCTTGTGAGCTTTTTAGTCTCTTCACTAACTCAGACTGATCTGCCTCCCGATGCTCAACCGTGCACCAGCAACAGAACCTGTCGCCTCGGGTGAGGTCTCCCTGGTGGAACCCAGGGTGGATTACACTGTCTAAACCCCGGTTCGGTTAACAGCCTTGCCTGCAGTCCTGGGACATGTATCTTTTCTCTGCCTTAAGTCTGATACAAGAGGTCAATGAATATTTGAAATTAACCAAACTCAAATAAATGTCTGCAATGGAACTCGACACAAGCTCTTGGGGAGAAATCGAATTTGGTGCTAAGGCAGGCCGTGCTCCTCTCTGGGAATCTCAGGGTAAGAGTTGTAACAGACCTGGGTTGGTTAACATGCACAAAAGCATTATGACATACTCCCTGGGTACCCCGGAACTCAGGCTTTCCAGGAATGTCCCCACTCTGCTGTCCCCATTCGTCCCAGCCGTTGAAGGCTTGGGGCATCGTGGTTATCTGAGAACCCGTCATTTCGTTCTCTTGATCTGGCACACTCAGTCTTGCACCCTAGGAAGCCGTGGACAGAAGGTGGGAGGGTCCAAACGCTGCATTATCATTCATCATGGCACCTGAGGGACTGATTCTCCTCCCCCCCCCTTTTTTAAGTTTATTTATTTTGAGAGGGGGAGGGAAGGCAGGGTGGCGAGAGAGGGAGAAAGAATCCCAAGTAGCCTCTACACTCAGTGCAGAGCCCGGTGTGGGGCTCGATCTCACGACTGACATCATGACCTGAGCCAAACTTAAGAATCAGATGCTTAACCAACTGAGCCACCCAGGCATCCCTGATTCTTCTCTTTGAGAGCAGCTTCCTTTCCCTGTGGACTCAGGGCCAGGGCAAATGCCTAGAAGAGTAGTGAGAAAATATACGTGGTCATTTTACTTCTTCCAAAGACCATGCAACCAGTCTTCAAAAAGAATAATTTTAACAAAAACGTTCCCTGGTTTAAAATGTTTGTAAGATAGGCTCCTGAATTCCCATGGTCTGACACCATCCTTTGTGAAGACAGATCTTGTGTGAGCTTGTCTGCCATAAGTGGGGCTGGGCAACAGAACTACCACTGACTCAGCTCTGTTGTTGAGTGCTTTATACAGACTGTCTCATCTCCATGGCCCTTGCAGAAGACACTGTTACCCCATTTTATAGAGACTGAGGTTTCGAGGTAAATTAATTTGTCCAAGGTCACATAGCTATGAAGCAAGAGGACGAGAATTCAGATCCTGGCCAGCCTATTCTAGAGCCTGGACTCTGGTCCACCATGGTGGCGACCATCACTGCGTTGAGGGAAGAGGGCAGTGGTGCTTGTAAGAAATACAGACTCCTGGGCCCCATCCCAGATCTCCTGGAACAGAATCTCTGGACTGTTGTGGTAAAATACACAGCACGGACTTTTCAGTCCCCACAGTCTACATACAGTCAGCCTCGTGCCACTGGGCATCATGTGGTCCTAGCCAGTTACTCTCTTAGCCTCCCCCTCATCTGTGCGGATGAGCAGATTCGGGCCAGGCTGCCTGGCCCTGCCTCCTAGCTCTGCCACTCACAGTGCTCAGCTTCCTCTTTTCTAAGACAGACAGATTTCCTACCTTGTTGTGAAGGTTAAATTAGTTAATACTGTAAAGTGCTTAGGACACTGGCACGTACAAAGCTAGGTGTCTGTTAAATTTTTAAAAATTCAGGTTAGTGAAGGTGCTATCTTTTGTGACTTGGCCCTGAAGAATGTCCACATGCTTAGTCTACCTAGCTTCTCTAGAGCATAGATTTTCTAAAAGCCCTCTGTGCTGTTCAGGCCCCACACACCTTTAGAGGCTATATCAAACCAAAGAGGTTGCCAGTCACCCATGGAAGTGCTCATCTCAGCAGTGCCCAGGGGAGGGAGCCTTAGCCGCTCAGCACGGATAACTGGATACGTTGAGGCTGCATCAGCGAGACCGCACTGGACACTGGAAACCTTCCATCCGTCATGACACAGAACAGCCTTCCAGTTTCCTGCTGAGGTGTGGAGGTTGCACTGGTCAATATTGAAGGCGGCACGTACTTTCTGTTGCTGTTGTCACTGTAAATTAAAGAGGGGGGTTTGATGTATTTTTGCTTCTGGCCTAGGGAGAGAAGGTGCTTTGCAGTCTGTGTGACAAAGCGTTGTTTTTCTCACGGCACAGCCCCCAGTCAGTATTTGGTGTGTGAGCATAAGAATGACTGTCGGCTCGGCTAAGGTTGTGGGGTGTCTGCCTGAGGGCGTGGCGTTTCAGGGCTGGCTTCCCTGAGCACAGAGTTGTCTTCATAGCAGGTGCACAGACTCAGTCTCAGCTCCTGCTGAGTTATAAGGGGGGGGAGGGGGGGCGGCGTGTGCTTGCTGTCTCAGTGAGGAGAAACACAAGAATGGTCACACGTTGTTTAAAATATATATATTTATTAAAATGTATATTTCTTTTTTAATCCCCAAAGCTTAAGACCGTCTTTCATCTAGCCCGTGAGGTACTTGAACGCAGACATTACAGTATACAGCAGTGATTTTCCCTCCCTGGGTCTCTTATTTCCTTTTTCTGTAACGTGAACTACCTGGAGAGTTCCATCTAAGTCTACAAATGTAATGCTTTGGTTTGATTGCTTATCACGTCTTCGGTCAGCAACCCCCGTGGCTTACCCACTATTTCAAGTGAATGAAATCATGTTTCCCCACCAGATGATTATGGCTGAGCAGGAAGTAATAAATAGAGAACGTTAAGTATTGAATATTCAGTGCAGTTCTCCGTTCTGCTAAAAGAAGGATCCGGATCAAAGGAGGCACTGGAGCCAAAGTGCCCCAGACACCTCAAGCCCTTAGACTGTCTTCCTCCCGCAGGCAGTGCTGTCTGATGGGAGAAGCTCCCTATCCAGAGGATAAGTCCAGCTCCTCTGCCTTTAATCTGCTGTCACTCATTCTCCCCACAAGAAAGAGAAACAGTTCCCAGCAGAAGTTGCTGTCCATCATGAATAACATGAAGTCATTTCATTAAAAATTTTGTCTTGTATTAATGTGCAAAATTGCCAACCAGGGGTTCAGTGGGGAAAATGAAAAATCTTAGTTTGTTCTCATGATCCACAGCAGGGGACAAACTTTATGTGTCCCAAAGGCAGAAAGGTGAGAAAAAGGAGCCAGTGTGGTCTCTATCCCTCAGACAGAAGAGGTCAGGAAGGCCAGTGGAAGATGCTCCTCTACATAAGGCACAAATCACGAGAGCAGAAGGTATACAGCTTCCATGACCTTCGTCACCCAGAACCCATCTCCCTGTCTTGAAGATCTTTGGAAATTCTTAATTTTTGAGTCGCAGAAATAAGTCCTCATGGGCTCAGCAACCCTGTCCCCAGGTTCTGGTCTCTCCACTCTCCCTCGGGCCACAGAAGCCTTACTAAGGTACAAAATGACCGTGCCCAGGCCCTGTGCATGATGGCTGAAGACAGAGGTAGCTGCGGTGGCCTCCGAACTCCAGGCAGCAAGTGCCGGCTTCAGCCGAAAGTCTCCAAGAGCTGGGAGCGAGGAGAGGAACCGCCATCAGAAGAAACGGAAGACATGGGGCTGGAATTTCAATGTCTGGAAGAGGGGGCCCCAGCTCTCTCTAGCCCTCGGTGCCCGCAGAGCCCTCACCAGCTAAACCATGCTGAGAAGTGGGTAGGCTAGGTAGTATCCTACAGCAGAGCCAAGGATCACGCCGAAGAAAATCCAGGTGTTGTAGGACATGACAGCCAGCATCATGAAGTAGCCTATGACCACCTGAACGACATGGATTAGCGACTGGCCAAAGTGACAGAAAAACCACCTAGATGAAAAGGAGAGCCATGTTAATGTTGGTAATGAGCTGGAAGCAGGAAGTAGAAAGAGCAGCTGAGTTACAGGACCAGCTTATTTGTAATTTGTATGCTTCACCCAGAAGAGATTTCTTTTCAAAGAGCTCTATGAGAAACCACTGACGGGACAGGGCCTTGTACAAGGAGCCTTGGATAATCACTTCTTTACTACATTTAGCTCTGAGCTTCCTGGCATCCTAGGCAAAAGGGAAAATGAGACATGTATTCTGTCATGTCTGATAAAGGATAATACAAACTCATCAATCAGTAAAGCAGATTTTTTTTTTCCTTCTGAATCTACTGTGGGAGGCAATACTACAATGGAAAGAACATGAGCTTTGGTGGCAGATCAGCTCCTGGCTCTGTCACTTAACACAAATAACTTAACCTCTCTGAACTGAAATTTCCTCATCAGGGAAACAGGAATAAGAACGCCTCCCTTGCAGGGTGGGTGTGTATAGTAGAGATGCCCGTGTAAGGAGCAGGCAGGCTCCTGACGCACGGCTGGAGCTGGAGAGAGGGCAGAACTGGGACCCTACGGGACTGCCTTATCAAACCGGGATGGGGAGGAGGGGGAGGAGGGAGGAGGGAGGAGGGGGCTCCCTGACCCAGATGGATCCACCGCTGACAGCAATTCTTAGTACTTGTGTAGGGACGGCTGCAGATTCCATCCTGGGTTTGGAAACCTTAGTGACCTAAGAAACTGCTGAGATTTGGAGGGGGGGCCGGGTGGACACCCGTATTGCTAGGCAGAGGCCTGCACAGAGTTCTGAAGGTCTGAGCCTCCCAAGTGGCTGTTCACAGCTCTGGCTTGGGCATCAGGTGTCCTCACTACTTACGGTAAGCACTTCGGCAAGTTTTGTTCCTTGGGCCTCGATGTGCTTTCTGTGAAGTGGGACTAATGCCCTGTGGGCCCAGCCTGTCTCTCAGGGTGACTGTGAGTAGTACTCTGCCGTTCCCCGCACACTGTGCCTGTTACCTGAGGCGGGCTCTGCTGACCGGGGCCGAGTCTGAGGCTGAAGAATCCCGGTCTGTCTCCTCAGTGAGCTGCTGGCTGGAGAGGACGGACACACTCACTACAGCCTGGTGGAGCAGCTTGGCTTTGCCAACCTTGATGCTTTCATACAACACGGCCAGGAACAGGACCACCAGCACGGAAAGGGCCATGCCTGTCAAACGAAGCCGAGTTGCAGAGACCGGGCCGGGCAAGCCGTGGTCACCTTCTGGCAGCTTCCCCTGGGGCCTGGGGTAGGTGGCAAGAGACCACCTCCACCCATTCCCTCTGAATCCATCCCATCTGCCTCTCTCACATCTTCTCCCCCTGCCGTGGGCTCAGAACTTCACTGTCTCTTTCCCTCTCCAGCTCTTTCTTGGAAGGGTTGGCCTATCGGGGTATGGCTTTGAGGTCAGGAAGAGAAGCCCTCTGGGAAAGGTAGGGTCCTAGGGTGAAGAAGACACATGCCACCGCCCCCAGCTGCTCCCCCTGCAGGGGTCACAAGTCTCTGTCAAGACTGCTTTTTTTTTCTTTTTTTGAGAGAAGGCACAAGCAGGGGAGGGGCAGAGAGCGAATCCCAAGCAGGCTCCGCGCCCAGCGCAGAGCACAATGTGGGACTGTATCTCACGACCTCAAGATCACCGCCTGAGCCGAAATCACAAGTCAGACACTCAATAGGCTGAGCCATCCAGGCGTCCCCTGTCATGACTTCTTGTTAAGGGAAGAGCATGTACAGTGAGGTTCCGTTTATGAGTATGTACATAGAAAAGTCTGGAAGAAGGGAGATTCAGCAAAGGAGTCGTAATCATCTTAGCAAATTAGGATATAAGAGATTTATTTTAGAGAGAATGAGTGGGGGAGGGACAAAGGGAGTGGGGGAGAGAGAACCCCAAGCAGGCTCCATGCTCAGTGCAGAGCCCGACATGGGGCTTGATCTCATGACCCTGGGATCATGACCTGAGCTGAAATCAAGAGTCAGACAGTCAACCGACTGAGCCATCCAGGCACCCCAGGATATAAGAGAGTTTTATTTTCTTCTCACCTAACTTCCCAAAGTTTCTACTGTGTTTATTGCTTGTATAATAGTGGGGGGGGGGGGGAACCAGTAAGTTATTTTATGGAAAACATTAAGTGCTTACTAGGGCTGCTGTGTAAAATTAGCTGCTAATTGCTACTTTGGTTTTACAAGACAAGAGGAGGGATACTAAATGGTCCAGCTATAGTTATTTTATTGGGCTCCCAGGAGGAGATCATCTACAAAAGATGCAGGTTATTTAAAATATAAAATTACGTGTAATTACATGCATATGGTACAAATTCAACTGGTGCAAAAGGGTATACAATGAAAGGTTAGTCTTCCTCCCAGCCCAGTCCCTAAAACCCCAGTCGTCTCCCTGGAGCGTTTTCCTCCATAGCTTTCCAGGGATCCTCGCTGTCAATATAAGCCTTTGAACGACAGCATCCTGTCTGTGCATATTCTTCTGCATCTGACGTCGCCATCCAAGTACACCTTGTACAGAGGTTCCCCTTAGTTCACACGGATCTGCCTTATTTCTGGGGTTTCATAGTGTCTGTGATAGAGTCTATTTTCCAAAGACGGCCACCTCACCCTATCCCTGCCAATGTGCTCTGCTTACAATGTCAGCATCCTGCCATCAAGTGGTGGGGTCCATGCCCCCCACCCTTTAGGCTGAGAGGACCTTTGTGACTTCCTCACCCAATATAGGTGGAAGTGAGGCTCTGTGACTTCCAAGGCTGGGTCTTAAAAATCCCGTGCACTTCCACCTCGTTCTCTTGACACACTCGCTCCTTGGAACCCAGCTGCCCTGCCACAGGAAACCGGGGGGCCATAGGAGACGCCACACGGAGGGCTTCGGCCAACAACCTCCGCTGAGGTCCTCGCTGACAGCCGACAGCGAGCGGTCGACTGGAACATGAGGAGGTCTTCAGGAGGACTCCAGTCCCAGCCACTGTCTGACTGCACCTGCCTGAGAGGCTTTGAGGGGGACAGCCTGGCAGAGCACAGTCGACTCAGAGCCTTGAGAAGGGGTACTACAGACTGGGATCCCCGGCATCAAGGCATGATCATGATTTATTTGATCGACGCCTGCAAGGATGGGCATGTGGGCCACTTTCATTCTACTTTTAAATTTTTTTTTTTTTTAACGTTTATTTATTTTTGGGACAGAGAGAGACAGAGCATGAATGGGGGAGGGGCAGAGAGAGGGAGACACAGAATTGGAAACAGGCTCCAGGCTCTGAGCCATCAGCCCAGAGCCTGACGCGGGGCTCGAACTCACGGACCGCGAGATCGTGACCTGGCTGAAGTCGGACGCTTAACCGACTGCGCCACCCAGGCGCCCCTCATTCTACTTTTAAAATGCAGTTATTGAAGCTGAACTAGAACTCCATCATGAATTCGGGCCCAGCTCTGCCTTTTCAAGTCAAAGCCCTATCCTTCTCTTGTAAACTGGTGTCTCGTCTAAAGCCCAACCAGCAGCGGCTGCTCTGGGTTTCTGAACTGACGCTGGGCATGCTATGAAGGAGGTGCTAGGAGACAAGACACCTCGATCTACTTCTGGCTCTGAGGTTTACTCGCTGTGTGACCCTGGATGAGTCTCTTTCCCTCTCTGGGCTTCAGTTCCTTCTCTTGTAGTAGAGGCAAAAGCTGTATCCTTGGCCTCTCTCTGGGCCTTTGTGACAGTGAGAAAACGGTGCCTTTTGGGATCTGAAAAGCAGTGTTTGCAAATGGAATTATAAATGCAAAGTTCCTGCTCAATTGTAATGTAAGAGGAGTCAGGCCCTTACATTTGAGCCCACTTAAACGTCCACAGAGCGTAAAGAGAACCCAGGCTGTCCACTGCCTAGAACTACCAGGCTTTCCAAGCTACAAGCCTAGGCTTCTCAATTCTTACCTGCAGGACTGTGGACATTCCAGAAATCAAACAGAAGCACCACCTCATTGGAGAAAATGAAATGCATCTGAAAGAGAAGGGAATCTGCATTACAGGGGGCTTAGGGCAGTGGAAGTCATGGCCCCTAATGCTCTCCAGCAGCCTCCCTTAAAGGCCCAGAGGAGCGAGGTCACTGGTCTTAAGTGCAGGAAGGGACGTTAGCTGTCCCCAGGACCAACTTGAGGCCAGGCCGGGCAGGGACGCACCCAAGGCCCCACAGCAGGTGCACAGCAGAGCTATCACGGAGCTGGTCCTGCTCCGGGTGGAAGTGAGGTGTGGGGACTACCACACAGGTCGGTGTTGTCAGGTCACGCTGAGATGTCCCCTCTGTGCCCTCCAAACCCAGTGGGGAAGCACCGGACTGTGGAACGGCTGCCTCTCTTACCCTGAGCCCTAGCCATTCTGTTCCAGCCATGTGTATCCTGGAGGGGCCAATGCCGCCATCTCCACTCTGTGCTCCACATCCGTCTGCTCATTTAACATTAAACATTTGGTGACCCCATTCTGTGCCCAGCATTCTGGACAAAGGTTAACATCTCTGCCCTCGATGAGCTCTCCACCTCGCAGAAAGAAGGAAGGCAGAAGCACAGACCACGCAGTCGCCATCTGAGTGCCCTTCTCAAAGAGCGCCTTGCCCATCCTGTGTCGGCGGGGGCATCAAGGGTTCTTTATACATAATCTCAGTTCACAACAGCCCTGTGTGTGACAGGGACAATTAGGCCCATCTCATGGAAAGGAAACTTGGGGAAACTAGCCTCAGAGGAGTTAAGTAATCTGCTGAAGGTGCCAAGGCTAGGAAGTTGGCAGAGTGGAGATTCTAAGCCGGGTCTAGCTGGATGCCAAGCCAGGATTCCAGGATGCTATGCTCCCCTCGATCACCAAGAAAGGAGGACAAGAAGGGAGCCAGGTGGCGATTCTCAATACCCACACCAGGCTTAATGACTGTGTTCGGCAACATTAAAGCCGGAGGGATCAATATTAGTCCACCGTCTCAGGAAAAGGAAGGTCCTCTCTCATCACCGGGTAAGTAGGACCTCAGTCCACAGCAGCGGCTCTGCAAATACCGTCAGGGCTCCGCCAGCTAAGGGGACCCTGGCTGAGTGGGATCAGATGACAGAAGCTTTGCCTTCTAAGGCAAGTATTAGAATCCCCAAATGTCAGAGCTAGAGTGTCCTTAGAGAGTTTCTTTTATTGTGATATAATTAACATGTAACTCTATATTAGTTTCAGGTGTACAACATGATTCACTATTTGTATATATTGTGAAATGATCAGCTAGTAAGACTAGCTTAACATCCATTACTGCTCAGTTACAAATTTTCTTCTTGTGGTGAGAATTTTTAAGATCTACTCTCCCAGCAACTCTTAAATATACAATACAGTAGTATTAACTATAGTCACCATGCTGGGCATCACTTTTTTTTTCTCTCAAAGGGTTTTTTTTTTTAGTCCCCTGGCTTTCAACTCTGTTTTGTTTTGGTGTGTGTGTGTGTGTGTGTGTGTGTGTGTGTGTGTGTGTGTGTTTTGCCAGGGATCACTGGCAAATAAAATCTTCCTTGTAACTCCACCATATAAAACCTGGGGTTCTGAGTGAGGAGGGGAGAGGGGTCCGAGCTCTGCAGAAACTCAGTGTGAAAAACACTGATCTGGTCCCACTTGGCCCCTCTCTACCTCCATCTCATTCCCAGATGGGGAAAATGAGTCCCAGCAGGGGAAGGGATTTGCCCAAGACCACATAACAGGAAAAGGGAAACCTAGGAATCATATAAAAATCATGTTGAAGAATTCTGAGATAAAATTTTATCTCAGATAAAAGCTTTTTATCCCCCTAATGGGAAAGGGGTACCTGCTTAATGTAAAAAGCTGAAACAGTACCAAAAAGAAAGTATAAATCATTTTCAATCCTACCAGCCAGACATCCCTTGTTAAGATTTCAAAAAGCATATACGTTGACTTGACAAAATGTTCACAAAAGATGGACATATGAAAACAAACAAGTACCAATCGTCCTGTGAGACTCCATTTACACTGGAGTTACGCTCATTCAGCTTCAACAGAAGCCTTGGGCACCATCTCTGCGTTGGGAGCAGAGGGGGTATTGCACCATATGCCCCCTCTCTGGGTTCACTTAATAAAGCGGTTGGCATGACTGGAATGTCCCCAACGGCTAGTCAGTCAGAGAAGTTCCCTAACTGGCTTCCTTCTATCATCCTTGGGCCTGGGCCAGCGCGCTCAGGAGCCTCAAACAACTTTTGCTGTGGATTTGAACACCCACAAAGCAATAAATGTAATTCAGCTGACAAACAATGATTTTCGTTTTGCTAGGGATGCAGATGCTGGAGATACGGAGACAAACGAGACAAGTCCTTGGCCCTCACAGAACTAACCATCCATCAGGGGAGAGGGAAGGGAAGAGATCATTACAACAGGTGTATGTAGTTCAGTGCAAGGGAGGCACAGAGGATGCTTCCTGGGGGTGCTGGGGATTAAGCCCCCTGGGGAGGTACCTAACCCAGCCAGGAAGACAGATGGCTTGGACATCTGAAGCAGGGGGTGGGGGGGGGGAGGGGGGGCGTGCGCAGGAGGCAGCCAGGGGGAAGACGGAGTTTAGTATGTTCCAAGCTGGAAGTGCCCGGAGAGTGGGTCCACCTACTGGGGAGTGAAGAATCGGGGGAAGACAAAGCCTCGCCTACCCTTGCCTTTTCAACCGGAGAACAAGACTCAAATCAGCAATACTCTGAGTTGGGGCTACATTTTTCAGTGAAACAGGGCCCCGTGGTCAGATATGCATGAGGCAGCGCCCTACCCTCGTTTCCCCACTTGGGTGGAATCTCAGCCTCCAGACCCCAAGTCTAACTTATCTGTGCCTTATTCAGGGCCCCACCCTGGGCAGGGAGAGGCTGTGGTGAATAAGAGAGCAATCATGGACTTGTTTTCTTTACGTTCTCATCTGCGGTTACTTACACTTTGAGAAGCGCTCTCTCATTTATAAACCCAAGAGTTCAGCGGGGAGCTTATGTCCCTGTCCTGTGCTGCCCAGCTCCGGAGCTTTTCACAAACTCTTCCCCTCTATTTCCCCTTTTAGAAACCCAGTAGGAGGTGGGGGGTGAGCCTTCGACTAAGTGACCAGTGTTGGCTTCCTGTATCTTCAATTCTATGACATTCTTCGTGGGATGTATTATGATTTCTTCGAAGACCAAAGAGTCTGGCAAGCTGTCATTCTCTCCCAGGTGAACTCCACCTAAAAAAAATAGTCTGAAATGCCACTTCCTACCCAAATGTAGGGAAGATGGAAAGTAGCTGGGTCTGGGGTTTTTTTCCCCCCAGAGATTCAGACCACAGGCTAGCCGCGACAGAGAGCCCCCCACCCGCACCCCCGGGCGTGTTCTCGGTGCGTGAAGTGCACCGGGCCTTAAGCTCCTGATGGGGGCCTTCTCGGAATCTCCGCCAAGTCACTGCCCCCAGGGCAGGGAACCCTCGGCCAAGTCCGTCTTCACCCACCGCGCCTCCACCGCTCGTCCGGTCCGGCCGGACTGACTCCCAGCGGGAGGCACAAATAAGAGAAAACCCCAAAGCAAAGCCACCGCCAGCTCCCCCTCCCGCGTCCCCCCAAGGCTCGCTCCCGGCCAAGGGGCGACGGGCACTCGAGGGTCCCGCCCGGGCCACCCGCCCCGCGTCGTCGCTGTCGGCGGAGCCTGCACTCACCTTCGAGGTGAGCGCGCCGAGCGGGCGCCGCAGCCGCTGCTACTCACTCGGGGCTCCCAGCTCCGAGTCCGTCCAGCCTCCGCCGCCGCGGTCGCGACCCGGGCGGCGCGGTCACATGTCGGGGTGAGGCGGGCGCGCGGGTGCCTGGGAGTTGTGGTCCCCACGTGAGGCCTCATTCCGGGCGGCCTGGGGCGCACCCACGGGTCCCCGAGCCGGCGGCGCGCCAGCCGGAGTCGCCAGCGCAGCGGGGGCTCCGTCCTGCGCACCGTTTGGCTCCTTATCCAGTTTTGCACTTGACCTGTCTTTGCAATTATCATTTAAAAAGTTTATTGCTCTTCTAATAACGCGAGCAAATCTTTACACGAGTGAAAAATTATAAATTCTATGGGCCAAATAGCAACAAATCAGGAGTAAATTAAATTATGCCCTCGGCTTTTAAATGTGGCTGCTCTTTTTCTATCTTTTCCAATCTGTTAAGCAAAAAAGACACACAGTTTTAATTTTAACTTGTATTTATTTGATTACTAGGATGGTAAACTTTTTTCTTATTGGTATCTCTGTTTGTGTATTGTCTGCCCATTTTATCCATCCAATTTTTCGAGGTGCAGGGAATTTTCTGGGGGATGAGTGACCTTTAACAGTATTTCATTTTTTTAATGTTTATTTATTTTTAAGAGAGAGAGAGAGTGCAAGTGGGGGAGGTGGAGAGAGAGAGAGGGAGACACAGAATCCAAAGCAGGCTCCAGGTTCTGAGCTGTCAGCACAGAACCTGACGCAGGGCTCAAACCCATCAACCATGAGATCATGACCCGAGCTGAAGTCAGACGCTTAACTAACTGAGCCACCCAGGCGCCCTCATTTTTAAATACACAGTTGTCCAGTGGGAAAAAGGAAACCTCAGAGAAATCTTACCAGAGACAGTAATAGTAGAGGACTTGAGCCTGGAGTGTGATCTCAGTTCAAATCCTGAGCCAGCAAGTATTGGCTTTGGGACCTCAGGCAAAAGGTATTGTGTTTCTGAGCCTCAGTTTCCTGGTCAATAAAATGAAAATAATAACAGAATCTATGTCATAGGGATGTTCTAAGGCTTAAATGAAGCCTCGTGTGTTAAATTTTCAGTACAGAACCTGGTTATGGGAGCTTGCTCAATAAATGGTAGCTCTTGTCGTCATTAGCACAGATATTTCTGGAGAGGAAGCAGATCGCCAAAGGTCAAGACACTTGCTCAGGGTCAGGCAGCTTGTAAGAGCCTCAGTCTGAAGGACAGTGGGGGTTAGAGGGATGTCAGGGATCAGGTCAGCCTCAGGGAAAGAATATGGGACTGACATCATGAGGGGGTCTGGGAGGGAGCCCTGCTGAGGGGAATGCACTGGTCCATGGAGGAAGCTCATGGATATTCTTGAAGCATCTGGGTTGCAAGAGCTTGGGAGGGATTTGGAGATTTGGGTGTAATTTTTCACCTCCCTGGGCCTCACCTGGGAAACAGGAGTAAGAAGACTTGACCAGTCTTCTTGAGACTTGAGACTTGAGACTTGAGACTTCTTGAGAGAAGCAGGCTCTCTCATGCGTTCCCTTAGCCCACACCTCCATCCCCCCGTAGAAGAACTGACAACACAGCTTTATTCATTTGACTGTTTTTGTTGGCTTTGTCACAATCCGGTGACCTTCACACTTAGTTCTAACTTCCTCGTGTGTGTTATGGCTATAACACTCTAGCCCTGAAGTTCTAAAGTGCCCCTTTTCTTTCTGAGCCATCAGAGACTCCCCTCCTCCAGACCCCGGGCAGAGAGTCTGGTGCCAACCACAGAACCCCAGCTCATAAGATTCCACCACAGCCAGTCAAGCCTTGGTCCACAGCCAAGAGATTGTTTCTGGATTCTATATTTTGACAGTCCTCTCCTCCTGAGGAACAACAAAGATTCTGCCCTTGTCTTTTCCAGCACATTCCTAGAGCCCCCAGACAGAATCCTCAGTCAGGAAAGATGACGCTGCCTCGGATGTCGCAGAGATCTGCGAAGGGCCCCTTCAACGGCGGCCCCTCATCAGTGGTGGAGGGGAAATCTAACCAGTCATTTCTCCTTCTGACACTCAGTAGAGGAACTTGAGGCCTCACGAGAAAACTGCGTGCATAAAATGTTACTCCTGCAGCATATCTGGCCTCACTGTGCAGGTAAGGCTGTGGGACCCCAAGGGTGCCACCCTCCATCTCTGGGCCCCAGTGAGGGGCGGAATGGATGACCTTTAACTTCCCCTTCACGTGCCAACGATCTGCGGTTAGAAGTGAGCGTGAGGTTGGAAGCCTCGCTTTATGACTACGACTTTTTTGTAAAGTAGGAGCCACACTCAGTGTGTGGCTTGACCTCACAACCCAGAGATCAAGAGGTGAATGCTCTGCCGACTGAGCCAGCCAGGCGCCCCTGTGGCTAGAACTTTTGTATGTTTTCCATGTTGCCGCATTCAACTAGCCTCCTCTGTTCTCCCCAAACCCTGTTATTTTATGTTTATGCCGTGACTAGCATTATGTATCTGCCATGTGCGACACAGGAAGAGTAGGACATTCGAGGCTGGCCAGTGTGGCGACAGAACATGTGTGCACATGCGTGTGTGTGTGTGTGTGTGTGTGACTCTGTTGGTGAGACTGAAGAAAGCAGGATCCAGGCTAGAACAAGCCGAAGGCTATGTTTTAAGTCAGGAATTGATTTGGGGACAAAGGAGAGGCAGCGAAGGGTTTTTCGTGTATGCTTTTCTCGCTGCATTTCCCCCTTGTCTTTCCCGAATGTCACTCTCCTGGTGAGGCCTACCCTGACCACCCTGTTTAAAACTGCCATCCCTCTTGGATTCCCTGTCCTGCTTCCTCTGCTCTATGTCCCCTTAGTACTTACCACCTTGTGACATACTATTTAATTTGGTCATTCATTCTTTCTTTCTCTCTGCTCAAATAGATCAAGGAGAACAGGGATTTATTATTTTTTTTAATGTTTATTTATTTTTGAGAGAGAGAGAGAGAGAGCACAAGTGAGGGAGGGGCAGAGAGAGAGGGAGACACAGAATCCGAAGCAGGCTCCAGGCTCTGAGCTGTCAGCACAGAGCCCGACGCGGGGCTCAAACCCACAAACCGCGAGATCATGACCTGAGCCAAAGTTGGTGGCTTAACAGACTGAGCCACCCAGGCGCCCCAGAACAGGGATTTCTGTCTTTTTGTTCAGGAAGGTACTCCTGGTTACTAAGTAACATAGTTCATGTCACCAAGCAGACTATTAATAAATATTCATTGAACAAACGAATGAATCCCGGCAGGTAGATGGTTTGTGCTTCATTGCTTCAGAGGAAGGAAGTGGTAGAAACCCAAGCAACCTGTGAGACATGACAGTTTCGTTTCTCACGAGCGTTTTGGCAGGTTTGGGCAGCTTTTGGCAGGGCAAGACAGGCTAAGGAGGAAGGAAGGGGGGGGGGGTAGTGACAGCTAATGGGTATGGCGTTTCTCCCGAGTGATAAAAATACTCTGAAATTAGATAGTTGTGATGGTTGCACCAGTCTGCGACTATGTTAAAATTGTACACCTTATCGCATGTGAATTATATCTCAAGAAAGTTGTTATTTTTTTTTTAAGGCACTGAAGATTTTATATATTAGGTCTTTCACTTTCAGAGCTCTGAGTTACCAAGTTAGAAAACAAAAAGAAAAATCTGAGGGGCGCCTGGGTGGCTCAGTCGGTTGAGCGTCTTCCTTCGGCTCAGGTCATGATCTCACATTTCATGGGTTCAAGCCCTGCGTTGGGCTTGGTGCTGTCCACCCAGAACCTGCTTCAGATCCTCTCTTCCTCTCTCTCTGCCCCTCCCCTGCTTACGTTCTCTTTCTCTCAAAAATAAACCTTTCAAAATAAACAAGCAAACATTTAATTAATTACTTAATTAATTAAATAAAGTCTGAATTCTCTGAGGCCACCATGTTGTGAGGAAGCCCAAGCCGTATGGAGAGGCTCCACATAAATGCTCGGGCTGGTGGTGTGCTTGTCTCCCAATGTCACCTGGCATCAGACGAGTGAAGCTGTCTTTGATCCCGCCCCGTTGAGCCTTCAGATGACTCTGGCCTCCACAGACATCTTAGTGAAATTGCATAAGAGACTTCAAGCAAGAGCTGTCCAGCCAAGTCCTTCTTGAATTCCCACAAGATCGCGGGCAAAATAAAATGGTTGCTTTAAACTGCTAAATTCGGGGATAATCTGGTAAACATTAAAAGAGCCGGAATATTTATAATCCAGCTGATTTCTTCTTCTTCTCTTGGATTCATTTTACAGGAGGTGAGGTGAAACTGGGGTGGGGAATGTTCTTAACATCTTCTTTTTCTGAAGGTTTTTTTTTAAAAAAAGTAACCATTTGTTTAATAATGTATCCTCCCTCCACACAGAGGCTTTGAAGCAGCTCACAGATAATCAAGAAAAGATAAAAAATAAGCAAGGGAGGGGCTCCTGGTGGCTCAGTTGGTTAAGCGTCTGACTTCGGCTCAAACCCAAGAACCGAGACATCAGGACCTGAGCCTTGCATCAGGCTCTGTGCTGACAGCTCAGAGCCTGGAGCCTGCTTCGGATTCTGTGTCTCCCTCTCTCTCTGCCCCTCCCTGCTCATGCTCTGTCTCTCTCTCTCAAAAATAAATAAACCTTAAAAAAATTTTTTTTAAATAAGTGAGGGGAAAATTTGCAATGATCAGGGAACCCAAGTGATGAAGTTACTCAGAAGAGCCCCTGGAGAGAGCGACTCTAGCACTGAATGCACAGAGAGTGCTCGCCACCAGGCAGCTGTGACCGGGTCGTGGTGTGGGGTTTCCAGGCCCTGCACGGGCCTCTCCCAGCAAGGACTCTCAGGGCACATGAGGGAATGTGCTAGGAGGAGTCACCCGTGGGCGTCTGTGCATTGTCTTCAACCCTGGGGCTTTGCCCTTCTTGGAGGCTGTGAACTTTGGCTCTGGACCTGGATGTTCTTAAGAATGATGGTCAGAGCCCAAGTTCCTCCCTGCTTGAGATATCTGTCTGCACTGGCTCTGTCACCACCAGGACTCTGAGCTTCTTCCGGAACATGACCCTGCTCATCCTGGGTTGTTGAGCACGCAGAGGGCAGCTCCTGGGGGTTCCTGTAGTCTGTTTCCAAGTTCTCAGGGAGCCAGGACTGTGCTGTCTCTCTTTCTCCCTGCTGGGGAACTTCCCACGCTGCATTCCAGGCCTCTGCTCCCCCACGGTCCAGTAAAGATCCCCAAGGAATGCAGGGTGCACGTAAGTGCCTCTGGCCTCCCCATCCATCTCCTTCCTGATCCAAAGCCCGCTAGGACGAAGGACAGCATGGGCCGGCCAGCCTACCGTGAAGGGGATATTAGTTTCCTATGGCTACTATTAAAAAAATTATCCCCAGTTTGGTGGCTTAAAAACAACGCACATTTGGGGCGCCTGGGTGGCGCAGTCGGTTAAGCGTCCGACTTCAGCCAGGTCACGATCTCGCGGTCCGGGAGTTCGAGCCCCGCGTCGGGCTCTGGGCTGATGGCTCAGAGCCTGGAGCCTGTTTCCGATTCTGTGTCTCCCTCTCTCTCTGCCCCTCCCCTGTTCATGCTCTGTCTCTCTCTGTCCCAAAAATAAATAAACGTTGAAAAAAAATTTTTTTTAAAAAACAACGCACATTTACTCTCTCACAGTTCTGGGAGTCGGAAGCCTGAAAACCAGATTCACCAGGATGAAATTAAGGTATCACTCCTCCCGGAAGTTCTAGGGAAGAGTCCCTTCCTTGTCCTTCCCAGCTTCTGGAGCTGGCTCCTGCATTCCTTGCCTTGGGGGAACCTTCCACCATCTCCAAATCCCGAAGGATTGCAACTTCAAATCTCTCTTTAAATCTCACACTGCCTTCTCTCTTGTGTGTCCAGTCTCCTTCTCCTTACTTCTAGAGGACACAGTTTGCAATTATATTTAGGATCTATCCAGATAATCTAGGATAATCTCCCCATCTCAAGATCCTTGATTTAATACTGTGTGCAAGTCTCGTTTGCCAGATAAGGTAACATTCACAGGGGCCAGGAGTTAAGACCTGGATACTTTTTAGGGCCATTATTCAGCCTAACATAGGGAACATCAACATTTGTGACTTTACTGCCTGTCTAGAAGGGCCTTCAGCCGGGGGTGCCTGGGTGGCTCAGTTGGTTAAGTGTCTGACTTCAGCTCAGTTCATGATCTTGCTGTTTGTGGTTTCGAGCCCCACGTCGGGCTCTGTGTTGACAGTTTATAGCCTGGAGCCTGCTTCAGATTCTGTGTCTCCCTCTCTCTCTGCCCCTCCCCCTCTCACGTTCTATCTCTCAAAAATAAATAACACACACACACACACACACACACACACACACAATTTAGAAGGGCCTTCAGCCAAACCAGAGCAAGCAACAGGATGACAGAAGGATGAAAAGGAAGACTGGTTTCTTTGGCCTCATTGGCAAGGGCGGTTCTGTGCTGACTCCTTCATTCTTGAGGCCAGGGCCGAGGAGGGGAGCAGCACCACAAATTCTCAGGCACAGGCTCCCTGCTGGACTTCACGGGGACTCTGACCTGAGTTGTCCCGACAGGCTCCTTCCATACCCGCCGTGGGGTTGTCCACCTCAGCTGCAGAAGACTCCCAGGCCTGGCATGCCTGCCTCCTGCAGGAAGAGGGGGGGCTTCGAGCACTTCCCCTAGGAGCTGTGTGGAGCTCGCAGGGCCAGCCCCTCGGACTGTCCCCGCACGTGCAGGATCCAAAGGTCTGAAAGACAGAGCTGTCCACATCCTGCTCAGCTGTTGACAGCAGATACACAATACTTTTCGAAAAAATTGTGGTAGGGGCGCCTGGGTGGCGCAGTCGGTTAAGCGTCCGACTTCAGCCAGGTCACGATCTCGCGGTCCGGGAGTTCGAGCCCCGCATCAGGCTCTGGGCTGATGGCTCAGAGCCTGGAGCCTGTTTCTGATTCTGTGTCTCCCTCTCTCTCTGCCCCTCCCCCGTTCATGCTCTGTCTCTCTCTGTCCCAAAAAAAATAAATAAACGCTGAAAAAAAAAATTAAAAAAAAAAAAATTGTGGTAGGGGCGCCTGGGTGGCTCGGTCGGTTGAGCGTCTGACTTCGGCTCGGGTCATGATCTCGCGGTTCGTGAGTTCAAGCCCCGTGTCGGGCTCTGTGCTGACAGCTCGGAGCCTGGAGCCTGTTTCTGGTTCTGTGTCTCCCTCTCTCTCTCTGACCCTCCCCCGTTCATGCTCTGTCTCTCTCTGTCTCAAAAATAAATAAACGTTTAAAAAAAAATTGTGGTAAGATAGACATAACATAAAATCTGCCGACTTAACGATATTTACGGGTTAAGCACATTCACACTGTTGTGCAACCAATCTCCAGAACGTTGCACCTTGCAAAACTGAAACTCTCTCTGTTAAACAACTCCCCATTCCCTCCCCCACCACTCTCCGCCCCCCCCCACCTTCAGCTTCCGGTAACCACCATTCTACTCGATGTTTCTAGGAGTTCAACTACTCTCAATATGACATATAAGTGGGGTCATACAGTGCCTGTCTTTTTTGTGACTGGCTTATTTCACTTGACATAATGTTCTCCAGCTTTACCCATGTTGTAGCATATATGAGGATTTCCCTCCATTTTAAGGCTGAATATATTCCACTGTGTGTGGAGACCACATTTTGTTTATCTATTCATCTGTCTGTGGACGCTTGGGTTGTTTCCACCTCTTGGCTGTTGTGAACAATGCTGCTTTGAATGTGGCTATACAAACACAAATACTTTTTATCATTTATTTATTTATTAAATTTTTTTTTGAGACAGAGAGAGAGGCAGAGGGAAAGAGAGAGAGAGAGAGACAGAGCACAAGCAGGGGAGGGGCAGAGAGAGAGGGGGAGACACAGAATCGGAAGCAGGCTCCAGGCTCCAAGCAGTCAGCACAGAACCCTACGAGGGGCTCGAACTCACCAACCGTGAGATCATGACCTGAGGTGAAGTTGGACACTTAACGGACCCAGCCACTCAGGCGCCCCCACAAATACTTTTGAAAAGTAAGTGCTTTCCAAGAGTCTTGACCCTGCACTGCCAGTTCTTATGGAAAGAAACTGTGAACTGACCCCATCTCTCTTTCCCTACGGAGGGCCCATGCTGGGTGCAGAGTCCTGAACGTGTCCCTGAAAATCTTAACTAGATCCCGACTGCACATTTTTCCCTAATTCCTTAATCTTGGGCAGAGCAGGCTCCAGCTTGTGTATGGAAATTTTCCTCTTGGTTTTCTCCCCCCGGTGAGAAAGGAAAAAATGGATGTTCATCCCCAGCAGCCTTAAAAGAAGCCAGACAGGAACATCTTGGGATGTCCACTTGTTCAACTACTGTGGGTATTTTGGCCCTTAGTGGATCATAAATCAAATGATCGCTCGATACTGGAGGAAGGACCCCCCTGCAAAAACCATTTGGATTTATTTACCTTATCTCTGGGAGTATAATCAAGTATTCATTTGAAACAGATGGAATTGCTCCTAACTCCCCTCACTGGCAATTTCACACAACAGGTCAAGCAACAGCTGGGCCAATGGCATGGATCTGGCAGGGAAGGGAGTCAGTGGCAGACAAACCCGTTGGCTCTGACTTTGGAGGAGAACAAACTGGTTCTGCTTGGAGAGTAAAGGTTGTTTTTCTGCCTTGGGGGTGGGGATGGAGGTGGGGGTGACTCTGACACTGTAGAGTCAGAGGTCTGGTCACAGTCTGAGGCATCAGTGGTTAAATTATATACATACTCATCAGGAAATGTCTTCGAGACATAGCTCTATCCCTTCAGGTCTTTCTGGAGAGGGAAGGTGAGATTCCAGTAGCCCATCAGTGGTCCAGGAGGAACCCCTTCTTACCATGTCTGTTCTGAGCAGCCTCCACTCTAAGAGGCAGCATGCCTGACCTCCACTCTGCACCTGTTGACTGGGGGTGGGGGGGGGTGCTGGACAATTAGTGCCATTTCTATCTTCCTTTGGTTGATATTCCCCACATATAAACACATAAAAAAGGGATTCTTTCTCTTTTTTTAAAAAAATTTAAGTTTATTTTGAGAGAGACAGAGACAGACAAGGAGCAGAGGAAGGGGCAGAGAGAAAAAGAGGGAGACAGAGAATTCCAGGCAGGTTCCACGCTCCTGGCACAGGGCCTGATGTGGGGCTTGAACTCATGAAACCACAAGATCATGATCTGAACCGAAATCCAGTCAGACGCTTCACCCACTGAGCCAGCCAGGTGCCCGCAAAAAGGGATTAATATTAAGGAATGCTTAATTCAGCCAACCAAAAGATGGGTGTACATTTGGCAGTAAATAACGGAAGCCCCCACAGTGACTCAGAGACAAACCCGAAGGACCAGATGAGCAGCTCACATTTTATTTGTTCGCTCAACAGACACATCGCACTGTTTGTGCCTCGGATATTGCAGACAAAGAACCACCTGGAGGTTTATCAGTCAGCAAGGTTTTTTGCTTTGAGTACACAGGGGTCCAGGGGGCTCTCTCCCACACATGCCGAATGTCCCCTTCTGACAAATCACAAGCGATGGGCGGGGAGAGGTCGACCACAAAGCATTGTGGATGAGGGGCCACCTGTGTGTATATGAGGGACGGACGTGTGCATGGTGGGTGCTTGTGCAACTGTGTACGTGTGTTTGGAGGCTGTATGTATGGTTCTGCACTTGGGAGTCAGAATGAGCGGTGAGTCTGGGTTTGTGTGAGCTGTCACGTGACGTGGGACTGTGGCTGAGTGTTGGAATGGTGTGTGTGTGTGTGTGCACATAGAGGTCTACGTGAGTGTGGCACTTCCGATGAAGAGGGAGAGAGGAATGGGCAGTGCTCACCGTCGGCCATGAGAAAACCCCCAGGAGGTAAATGTGGGACGCAAATGCTGCAGAGACGATCCATGTCCCCAGTCCCTTGCTTGGCAAACCCGGGGGCTTCCTGCCTTCAGCTGGAGTCAGGGCTGATTTACTAAGCGCTTTAGTAGACCCAGGGCTAGTCTATCTGGGTCCTACTCTCAGCCAGCTCGAGAAATTCTCCTCCCGTTTCTTTGTGCCCTGAGACACCCTCCTCCACAGACCCCTGGTTTGCAGAGGGGCAGATGAAGTTGTCACCTTCCAGAAAGCTGCCAACACATGTTTCTGTATAAATGGACTGAACACAAGAACCAGATGGGGGGGGGGGGGGAGTGACCTAGCCTGTCTCTCTAGTCACTGAGAGGTCGCCATTTCCAAAAAACAAAAAACAAACAAACAAGCAAAACCCCCCAAAACAAAAAAACTGTAGTTGGAGCTGGAGCAAATTCAAAGGAGCAAGGATATAGGTCTTCTTCCTTCAGAGGTAAATCCCCTGCTGGACCGAGACTCAGGAGGCCCGACTCCAGACTGTGCTGTCTATTGCCCTAAAAGCTGAAGAAGGTCATTTCCCTCCTCAGGGACTCTCTGGAGGAATAAAGATAATCTATAACACAGAATCTCTAAATTGTCTGCTTTGTCAAAGTTGTTAGTAAATAGTATTGTAATGATCCGTCAGCTTGTCTGTCTCCCCCACTAGAATGTGTTACAGACTGAAGGTTTGTGTCCCCTCCTTCACCCACGCAATTCACACGTCGAAGCTCTGATTCCCTGCGTGATGGCATTGGGAGGCAAGGCCTCTGGGAGATAACTAGGTTTAAATGGGGTTATGAGGGTGAAGCCCCACGATGGGATTAGTGTCCTTATGAAAGAAAGACCAGAGCTCGACCTCTCTCTGCCCTGTGAGGACACAGTGGGAAGGCAGCTATCTGCAAATCAGGAAGGGGGTTCTCCCCAGGAAGGGAATCTGCTGGCACTTTGATCTTGGAAACTGTGAGGACAGATATCTGTTGTTCAAGCCACCCAGTCTATGGTATTCTTTTATAGCAGCCTGAGCTGCGTAATACAAACGCGGGGTTTTCTCCTGAATTTCCAGGGCCTGCCCGAATTTCTGGCATATATAAAAGATGACGGTAACAATAGTGATATCTAACAGTTACTGAGCATTTACTGCGTACCTGATTCTATGTTAACCATTCCACGTGGATTATTTTTTCTAATCAGCACAAAAACCAATGGCGTGAATGTTGTGCTCATCCCCATCTTTTTAGAGAGGCCATGTAGCTTGCTCAGGGTACACAGCTGGTAAAGGACAGACCCTAAGCAGTCTGATTCCAGAGGCCCCCCTATGGGCCTATGTCTTGCTTGGTTCTGTGTTCCCAATCCACTACCTCTAGATGTTTCCAGACATGTGGTTAGGTGCTTGCTCAATGCTAGGTTGACTGAATAACAAAAGGCCAAGCGTCATTTCTGAAAATGTTCCAAAAATGACCACAAAATCAATATGTATAAAACCACTGATGTATAGAACCATACATGCAGAAGAAAATGTGTGTGTGAATAGAGTTATGGGAAAAACACTTTTTCCTAAAGTGACTCTCACCTTTCCCTCAATTTTGACATAAAAAAAAATTGTTTTAATGTTTATTTATTTTTGAGAGAGAGAGAGTGAGAGAGTGCATGTGAGGAGGGGAGGGGCAGAGAGAGAGAGAGAGAGAGAGATACAGAATCCGAAGCAGGTTCCAGGCTCTAAGCTGTCAGCACCAAGACTGACGCGGGGCTCGAACTCACAAGCTGTGAAATCATGACCTGAGCTGAAGTCAGACGCTTAACTGACTGAGCCACCCAGGCACCCTGCCTCAATTTTGACTTCAAAATGATGCAAAACTTAACAATGTATTATTAACGTGTTCACTTAGTGAGACATAGTATACACTTCAGTGAATTTTGACAAATGTATACACCTGGAAAACCATTACTCCAAGCAAGATATAAACTTTTCCATCATCCTAAAAAATTACCTTGTGTCAGGGCACCTGGGTGGCTCAGTTGGTTAAGCAGCTGACTTGATTTTGGCTCAGGTCATGGTCTCACAGTTCACGTGTTCAAGTCCCATGCTCTCTCTCAAAAATTAATAAATAAGACTTAAAAAAAAAAACAGTTACCTTGTGTCACCTTCTAGTGAATTCTTCCCACCATCCACCCCACTTGCCCTCTACAACTGTTTTGAGTTTAACCACTATAATTTATCTTGTCTGTTCTAGAACGTCATCTAAATAGAATCATGTAGCGAATATTCTTTTGTCTGTCTCCTTTTGGTAAATCTAAGGCATCTGAGATTTATCCCTGTCGTTGTTTGTAGTTCATTCTTTGTATGGCTGAGTAGCATATATCCAACTGTGTGGGTATATTATTTCCTGTCAATCCGTATTTGGGTTGTACGTGAACTCTCACGGGCAAGTAATTTTGTGGACATATGCTTTCATTTTCCTTGGCTAAATACCTAGGAGTGGAATTGGTGTGCCAGGCTGTTTTCTTTCATAGCCAGAGATCCTTTGTAATTGTTAGAAAAAAAATGTCCCCCTAGAAATATGGCCGCTTAAAAGGACATGTCTTCATCCTAGGGTCCCGGGGATTTCAAATGTTTTGTGTTCCCCTCACCGGGTATGTTATGGGGCTCTGTCCCAACACTAGGCAGTACCTTCGGGGTTCAGAGTACGCATAGAAAAAACAGAACAAAGGAAGAGTGTGACAGCACAGAACTGTATGCAGCGTCTCAGTGCATTTACGGTTTGAGCAGATCGATGGAAGGCGCTAGCAGCCCTTGGTCAGTGCACTCCTTTGGCGCAGAGGCTTGGACAGCACTCAGCGGGAAGTCAGACGGCAGTTCGGGCCTTGTCGGAGCCGTGTCCCGGCGGGGTGACCTTATAAGAAGTTGTGCAACCATCTCTGCGTCTTGCTTTCTAGCTCGTAGGCCTGGTGAAGACAGACATTCTCCGCACCCTGCACGGGGATGAGCAAGGATACGATCTGCCTGAGTCTGACCTTGATAAACTGTAAAGCGCTGTGCAATGTGAGATAGCGTCACGTGGAGAGAGGCGGGAACACACGCAGAGATTGTTTTGTGCTCTGATGATGGCACTTACGGCCACGAGGACTCAGCTGCCCCGTTTCCAGGGACTTCGGGCAAGGTCAGACGCACAGGGACAATAACTCTTTGTGAGCTGCCAGCTGGCCCCGGGTGTCCCTCTCCATTGCATTCATCTCTGCAGGACAGGCGGGTGGGTGGGTGGAGGGGACTGCCAGGCTCTTTATTCCTTTACACCTGCAAGAGAATCATTCCCCAAATCGCAGCCCCCTCCACACCCTCCGCACGCTGTCTTTTCAACTCTCTCACTGATCGTTCTCAGCCCACCACTGCAGATGACAAAGGGTGAATGTTTATTGAAAAGTCTGTTTAGGGTAGTTCTAGCCACAGACGTCATGGATACATTTTGAATGGAGATGAAAGGCGAGTGCAGGCAGCGTCATATAAGAGCTGTACTTGTTGGGAACTTTCCTCTAAGTGCGAAGTGCTCACCGCGTGAGGTGGGGGCACCACTGTCGGAGTTTATAGATGAGGAAGCGGAGGCACAGTTTAAAGGGAAGAACAGAGGTCCAGGAGTCTTGGAACCTGAGGGGCCCCTTGTTGTCACCATCAGAGCTATACTGCCTGCGCCCACCATCTTGGTTCCTTATCAGTAAAGTAACAGCGGGGATTATCTCCCTTTAATCTCTGACATCTTTCCCAGCACTAACATCCTGTGCGTCTGCGTCTGACTCTGGCTGAGTCCGACGGTGTCTCCGAAACCGTTTTCTCCTCTGCAAAATGGGGAGAACCATCGCCCCCTGACTGGTCTTCCTCTCAGGGCTGTGTGACAGTGGCTGTGTGAAGAGCTGAGATGCCGACTATGTGTCTCTGTTGTCCCCTCGAGGCCCCTGAGCTGCTAGGAAATGGTGGGAACTTCTGACGAGCGGGGAGATCAGGCCCTCCCCTCCAGCTCCCGCCTTCACTTAGAACGGAGAGGACAGAAGAAACAACAGAGGTTATGGGATGCTTTTGGCCCGACAGCGCCCTGGGGTCATCTTGTTTAATACTTTCCATTTGATAGAAGAAAAAAAAAACGGATGCCAGCAAGGGTAGTGCTTTCTCCAAGGACCCCTAGAGAGCAGGGAAGAGCTGAGGCTGCACTCTGGCTCACTGGTTCCAGCTCAGTTCCTCTGCAGGACGTCAAGAGGCTCAGCGTGCAGAAGAGAATGCTGCATCTCTGGGCCCCATTCTGCCCTGGGCCCTGTTCTCTGCCTGGGTTTGATTCCTGTCCAGCCACGTTACAAGTAATTAATAGTCACATGTAGCTAGAGGCTACTTACTAGACAGACAATTGTGGCTCCAGAAAAGAGAGGCTGTTTTATTTATTTGAGAGAGACAGGGAGAGAAAACCAGCGGGGGAGGAGCATAGGGGTGGGACAGAGGATCCCAAGCGGTCTCTGTGCTGACAGCAGAGAGCCCGACGCGGGGCTCCAACTCATGAACCGGGAGATCATGCCCTGTGCCTAAGTCTGATGCTTAACCCACGGAGCCACGCAAGCATTCCAAAGAGAGGCTGTTTTAATGGGGATTTGCCACTGGGTGGCGCTGGTGTTCATTTTGATCAGCGCTGGGGGGGGGGGGGGGGGGGGAATGTCTTGAGAGCAAGGTAACTGATTACCCCTGTCCTTGCCTCGCTCCACTCCCACTTCAGAAGACCTTTCTCAAAGAACCGCAGCTTGGCCCAGACACAGACTTCCTGAGAGAGGTAGGTGATTTCTCATCTCCCCAAAGGCAGAGGGGCTTTGGCGCAGATGGGACAAGCCAGATGGTGGGTTAGAGGTACCACCTGGAGTGGAGTGCCCTCCAGTCCTGTTGGGCTTCCAGGTTACACAGGGAAAGGTGTTATCTTACGGTGCCCAGGGGAAACGATTGCGGAACTTTACAAAGGAGTTTGGATACCCAAGCAGATGTTATCAAAGCTTTATTAAGAAAAGACAGATTATACACACCTGTGACCCATTTCTTAAGAAAAAAAACAAACATTTGAAGAGAGCCCTGACGTGAAATAATCTGATAGGAAATTCCAGATAACCACGAGTTCTCTGGAATTTTAGCCACGAGGCTCCTTCTTGTGCAAGCCTTGCAGATAAGCTTTAATCTATTCTTTGCTCTCTGAAAGAGGAGTACAGAAAGCCATTGCCAATGTATCTTGCATCTAACAAGACTAGGCCTACAAACGAAGCTTGCCCAGTTTCACCCTAGGGCAGAGTAGTCCATAGGAATTTCGTTATTCTCATGCTGAAAAAAAACCCAGTGAATGTGTCATGAGTCAGGGTAATTACACCCATTTCACAGACTGCGTAGGAAATGTGAATGGAGTGGAAGTGTTGCAACAAAGGACATGGCCCAGTACTGGGCCTGCATTCTGCATTCTGATCTATTGGGAATAGTCTCCTAAGCTTCTTACCTTTCAGACACTGATCTAGCATGAGATCTGAATCTCCCAAGGATACCACAGTGGGGGCCATACCCTACGTCTGTACTTTGAGAAGGTTGAGAGACGCCCATTCTCCATTCCTATACCATTTAGGGATTATACAGAATGACCTACCACCATGTGTGAAAGAAAGCAGTATGAATTCCTACCACTTGCACTATGACCCTTCTCTGAGCTTCTCGAATTTGCTGGGAGACCCCAGTCAAGCTGGGTTCTCTCTAAGGAGGCGTTTTCCTCAAGTGTGACCTTCTAGGTGGGCCCAGGGCAGGAGTGCAGCAGAAGGAGGGGGGAGTGCTGGCCAGGGATCTAGGATCAGTCTTGCCAAGGACCCAGTGGCAGACTTGAGTGGGCCCCCAGCCCTGATTTACCACTAGATGGCTTCCATCTGCCCACCTGCTTCTCCGTTGCATCTACCCCACACCGGTGCAATGAATTAAGACCAGCTCAGGATGTTAGAGGAGCAAAAAGGGTAAGGGAAGAGATATTTGAAGGCATGGCCTCTGCTGGGACAGTCAACCTTGGCAGGTCTGAGCCGAATATTCCCTGGAGTTGGAGCAGTACACTTGAGAAGGAGAGGGGGGTATTGTCACCGTCCAGACTGGCTTGATCAGTGTAAGAAAGAATCATCATCTCGGCTTCTGAGAAGCTTTAGAGCTCAAATATTGCTTGTATTTTTTTTAAGTTTATTAATTTATTTTGAGAGAGAGAGAGAGAGCGAGAGCGTGGAGAGTGGAGGAGGGGACCCAGAGAGAAAGAGAATCCAAAGCAGGCTCCGTGCTGTCAGTACAGAGCCTGACCCAGGGCTCAAACTCAGGAACCGTGAGATTGTGAGTCAAGCAGAAATCGAGTCAGATGCTTAACTGAGCCACCCAGGTGCCCCTCAAATGCTCCTTTTCTACACTTAAAAAACCTGGATCCAGGGACATCTGTCAAATAGCCACAGAAATTATATGTGAAACATTATATCACACGTTCAGGGTCATTTCTTTAAAGAGAATCCCTGGTTTTCATCAGATTCACAAAAAAGAACAGTTACAATTCCTGTAGGAAAGGTCTCTGAGTAAAGGAGAGAAATTACTTTGGACGGTTGTAGAAAGAATCACTTTGACAATAGTTCTTACGGAAGAATGAAATTCTGTTAGTTTTCTTGTTGGAAAAAATAGATTTCATGGCAAGATAATGTAGAAATATTTGAGATTTGACAGCCACTTAGTGAAGCAATGTGCTTTTTCTTAAAAAAAAAAAAACCACTTTATTGAGGTATGATTGACATGCAAATCTGACCATATAGAATGTAGGCAAGGTGATGGGTTTGGGGATACGTGTACCCCTGTAAAACCATCACTGGAATCTGTGCCATAAACATACCATCACCTCCAAAAGTTTCTTCCTGCCCAGTTTATTTTTTTTTTAATTTTTAATGTCTATTTTTGAGACAGAGAGAGACAGAATATGAGCTGGGAAGGGGCAGAGAGAGGGAGACACAGAATCTGAAGCAGGCTCCAGGCTCTGAGCTGTCAGCACAGAGCTGATGTGGGGTTTAAACCCACAAACTGTGAGATCATGACCTGAGCCGAAGTCGGACACTCCACCAGCTGAGCGACCCAGGGACCCCTCTCTGTGCCCAATTTCTTAATTATTTTTTGCAATACGAACCTTTAACCTGAGATCTACCCTTTTAGCAAATGTTAAAGTATACAATAGAGTATTGCTAATTATAGGCACTGTGCTGGACAGTAGATCTCTAGGAATTCTTCATCTTGTATAATTGAAATTTTGTACCCTTTGACCAACACCTCCCTGTTTTCCATTCCTCACAGCCCCTGGCCGCCACCATTCAACTCTTGGCTTCTATGAGTTTGACTATTTTAGATTCTTCATATAAATGATATCACGTAGTATTCATCCTTCTGTGACTGGCTTATTTCATTTAGCATAATGTCCTCCAGGTTTCCCCATATTGTCACAATGGCAGGATTTTCTTCTTTTGTAATGGCCGAGTAGTATTCGATTGTATATGTGCCACATTTTCTTTGTCCATTCGTCCATCAGTGGACGCTTAGGTTGCTTCCATATCTTGGTTATTATGAATATTGCTTCAATGAATGTGGGAGTGCAATATCTCTTCAATATTTTGATTTAAATCCTTGGGATAGATAACCCAGAAGTGGGATTGCTGGATGATATGGTTGTTGTAATTTTAATTTTTTTTTTGAGGAAATTTATACTATTTTCCACAGTGATTGCACCAATTTACATTCCCACCAAGAGTACACAAGAGTTCCCTTTTCTCCACATTCTCACCAATGCTTGTTATCTTTTTTTTTTTTATGATAACCTCTAGATATCTATTTCCGTTACGTATTTCAGAGGCCAGAGAAAACCATTCCCAGGGAATATGGGGATCAAGGGTTGGGAGTTGAGCTCAAGTTTGATAGGAATGACATTTCCTCCCTCAGGTGCCAGGCTGGGTGCTGGGCTGGGCTAAGAACTACCTTCCTGACTCCCATGAGAACAGTTGTCCCCCCCCCCCCCCCAGCATTTCATCCTGGCAAACAAGTGAAGCCCCAAGCCCCGGTGCATTGGGGCAGCTCACTAGGAAGCTACATTGCCTTGCTGGCTGGCGTGGCTTCTGTGCTCTGCCTGGCTGGCCCTCCCCAAGTCACACAGTGTCCCAGACACCAGGTGAAGGACCACACAGTGAGCAACAGCACCTGCATTGTCACTATGAGGCCCAAATATGTGAGACTTCTGTACCCTCACTCTGTACCTAACTTCATTAAAACTACGCATTTAAATTTCTTAAAAATTTTTTAAAGTTTTTATTTACTTACATTGAGAGAGACAGAGATAGCACGTGAGCAGGGAAGGGGCAGACAGAGAGAGGGAGAGAGAGAATCCCAAGCAGGCTCCATGCTGTCGGTGCAGAGCCCAATGTGGGGCTCGAACTCACAAAACTGTGAGATCATGACCTGAGCCAAAAACAAGAGTTGGACGCTTAACCGACTGAGCCACCTGGGTGCCCCTGTATTTAAATTTCTATGTTTCTCTCTGGAAAATGAGATCCCAACAGATAGGAAATGTGTTTTCTATACCTTTATAACCCCAGAGCTTAGCACTAATTAAACGTTACCCACCTTAATCAGAGGAAGGATGTGTGTACTCCCCATGTCCCACTTATAGGGGCATTAACTGCCCAAGGTTGAGCAACTACTTCAGATCAAGGTGACACTGTGACTTATTACCTGCCTGGTACTTGCAGATGGTGTAAGACATATAGCAGGTCTCCCATGCCGTAGTTGGTGGTCTGGAGAGGCAGGTACTCACGGGGCCATATTAGAATGCACCAACACAGAAACAATGAATTGGAGGAGTCCTGGGAAAGTAGTGACTAATTGCAGCTTGGGAGAAGGGAAGGTGGGGACAAGAGAAGACTTCCTGGACAGTGTCTCTGGGCCATGAACACTGACCATAGACAGGCACTCTGGAAAGGAAAACTCCTGAAGCAAAGGCATGGAGGCTTTACAAAAGGGAAAGACCACCACTGTGGCTCACAAGAGTGCTGTCATGGCCTAGGTGCTTGGTAACTGCTTATTTTGTCTGCCCTGTCTGGGAGCCTGGTGGGCACCAATGTTAGTGGCCTAGACTTACAGAGGCAGTGATGGCCTCTGCCTTGTTCTTGGAGCCCCAGACAGCCACCCCTTCTTCCACATCAATCTGGGAAGAGCTCCGTTGGAGATTTGTCTACAAGACAGCCCCAGGGGTCATTTGACCAAAAACCAGTTGGCTATGGCCAAAGATATAAACAGGGTCGCCTCACACACAATGGGCTTTCTCTGAGAAGCAGAGCAGCACTGTGACCTCAGAGGATCTATGTGCACAAGGTCAGTTTCCATTTGTACATGGAGAGACATGTGTTAAGATATCTCTACAAGTGTAAATACATAAGTGTAGTAAATGCATGTGTATATATGAACATGTGGACAAAAGTATGCACACATGCCCACACTTGCAGTGTCACATACCATTTGGGGCCATTTGGAACATTTTGGTAATTGTAGCAGTCCAGCGTCCAACAGACTATGTGCTCCTCACCAGCTTGTGCACAGGAAGTCTGCTGTAGGTACAGTGTTTCAGAGCCCAGTTTTGTAATCCTTCCCAGTTTCTCAAAATGGGCACCTGGCAGCTGACCAAGAAGTTGTCCAGCCTTACCTGGCAGGGGGGAGAGAAATATCATAAGGGCTATCTAAGGGCACAGAGCCCTGTGCAATGGGGCAAAGTCAGAGAGCCACAGATGGTCTGGGCTGGAAGTTGTCTCCTCTATCCCCTCCCAGAGCCTGAATCCCTTCCATGGAGTTCCTCCCAAAGTCCACCACAGAATGGTGAATAAGTGAGGACTCACTTTTTCTTAGGCAGTCAACTTCTCTGATTTGCAATGTGCAGTATTGACCCCAACCATGTGTACCTCCCACTCTTATGCCAAGAATGGGGATAATTACTGCCCTCTGGTCTTTTTGGGTCACCATTTACTCCACTGAGGTGTCTGCTTTCCTTTGTGTTTGGTGGTACTCACCTTTCTTCTCATTGCCTTTGCTTCAATTTACTTCCTATGCCTGATTTTCTGTGACTTCTCTATTGAAGAGTCCTCTGAAACAGCAAAAGGCTGATTGCCAGACTCAAGTAAGTGAGACTTTAGGGAACAGAGGGATACTTCCTAGGCTCATTCTTCTAGGAGTACCTTTTCCTAGGGGTGTTAACTGTTTCTCGCTGTCTGATCTACAGGCAGAGTAAAGAGGTCTGATTCCTCACACTCAGGGGCGATGCAATAGAGGGTCATGCAAATATGGATTTTTTTTAAGTTTATTATTTATATTGAGAGATACAGACACAGTGCGAGTGGGGGAGGGGCAGAGAGAGAGAGAGAATCTCAAGCTGGCTCCACGCTGCCAGTACAGGGCCCTACGTGGGGCTCGAACCCACGAAGCTGTGAGATCATGACCTGAGCCGAAACCAAGAGTTGAACGCTTAAAGGACTGAGCCAGCCAGGTGTCCCCCAATATGGCTTTAAGAGAGGCAATTTAAAATGTTCCTATGATGTGTGCCCTCCCCACCTTGGCACAGCTAGGTTGGCCTGTCTTTGTCAAATCTCTGAAACCAGTATGGTAGAGACCTCCATCTCCAAATTGTATCAACTTGAAAGACACCATTTCTGGAAGCAACCTCTTTCTGGTCCTTTTTATAAAACAGTTTCTTGTACAGGGATAAATGAGGAACATTGACTGCCTCAGGCAGAGACCTCCACATGGAAAGAATTATACCTGCAACTTTACACCTTCTCCTGAGGAGTGGACTTCACAATCCACGATAGGTCTTCTTCTGGGATCTCGACACCTTTTGGCCCCCATTAACTCTGAAGGTAGTGCCAAGATATTTAAGAGGCTAGAGGAAGGTATGGTAAGGGGGTTTATTCCTAATTCTTAAAACTAATTCTTTAAATCCAGTGTCTTACTGTTTAGTGAAGAAGGAGGAGGAACAATAATCTAGCACCTTGTTCTATACTTTAGAATGTTAGGTTCCTATACACTTTCTTATACACAGAAACAGATTTATTACAAGGAACTGGCTCACATGGTTATGGAGACTGACAAGTCCTAGGATCTGCTTGTGAATCGGTAAGCTGGCGACCCAGGAGAACTGAGGTCTAGCTCCAGTCTGAGTCTCAAGGCCCGAAAAGCAAGAGAGCTTATGTTTTACTTCCAGTCCAAAGGCTAGCATGAATCTTCACAGGTGCAGAAGTAAGCTTCAGGTATACTCTTTGTGATGGAATGATTTGATTGTACAGCATAACCAGTTTTGTAGCTGCTGTTTTGTAGTGCCAGGTTGAAAGTTTGTTCAGAGGGAGACAGAGGAATATTTAAGTGCATTGTTTTTCCATTATAGTTCCAAAGACATTGTGTTGATTTTTCATAAGATTAGCAAAAGTAACACAGTTATTTTACATCTCTTCAATTGCTAGTGAAGATGTCATTTTTCTCAGTACGTGAGGATCTACCACCTGTATTTTATCTGCACAGTTATTTTTGCATACTTTCTGTGTATATTTGGGTACTAACATTTTATCAGTTCTCACCCTCTCCCATTCTGTTCCTTTCCTTTTAATATTTTATGTTATATATTCATAGTATCATAGAATGTTGGTTCCTAGTGGTATACTCAGCAAGTATTGATGAAGACATCAAGACTCAAACTTGTTGAGTTTGAACTGGCAGGGGCTTTGAGGCCTTCTAGTTGAGGAACCTAAGCATTTATGTGTAGAAAATGAGGCTCAGAGTAGTTCAGTGACTTATCCAAGGTAAGGGCTGGTGAATAAAGAACATTGAATTAGACCTCATTATCCAGTAAAGTCCTAGCCACCACTTCAAATTTTCTCAAACCTCAGATCTGGGTTTCTCAACCTTGGGCCATTAATTTTGGGGCCAAATTGGCTAGATAAATCTTGGTTGTAGGCTAGATAAATCTGTCCTATGCACTTCAGAATGTTTAGCAGCATCCCTGGCCTCTGTCCCCTAGAAATCCAGTAACAAATGCCCCAACATTTTATTTGTAGCAACCAAAAATATCTCTAGACATTGCCAAGTGTCCCCTGAGGGACAAAGTTGCCCCCTGTTGAGAGCCACTGCTCTAGCAGGAGCTAAATACTTCTTAGGCTTTGTGGGGAGTGGTGGGCTTCCTCTGCAGAAGTTTAGAGCTAGAGCCTGGCACTCTCTCTGGCAGCGAGAGGTCATGGACAAACCCAGCAAGGTGCCCCATTCTAACTCTCCAGAGCTGGGAGTATGGATGCTGAGAACTCCTATCTCATTATGATGGCTCTGAGTCAACCTTTATTCCACAAGGCTCACAAAAGGGCTGAACTGGCAGGCAGGGAATGGGCAGGGAAGAAGTGTGGTCAGCACACTTATTGCAGGCAAGGCTTCTGGCTAAGATAGAGGCATCATTCAGACCCCAGGAGAGTGACACAGGTAGAGTACAGAGCAGGCCTTCCCAAGAGGTGTGTGAGATCAGTACCACGGACAGCTCCCGAGACAGAGGATTTCAAATCCCAGATTGAAAGGGATGAAAGGAGTCCCTTCAAGCACAGGTAGTTTGGATCTGAATACCCTTTCCCTGCTCCATGAAGAATTGTCTGCTCTTTAACGATAATGTCCAATATATATGTTATTAAGATAACGTTCACAACTATATTATGAGATTGCTACTATAATACTAATGTTACAGAAATTGGAAACAGGTTTAGAGATTCCCTTGCCCCATGTTATACAAGCTAGAAAATTGCAGCCTTCACAGCAGGACTGAGGATACTGGCTTTAATGCTTACTCTTTCCCTAATGCCTCTTCCAGGAAAAAGAAAAAAGGGGGAAAGGAAAATTAAAGTGATGTGTTGAAGATGGTAGATTGTACTAGTGTCCTTCCCAACCTCCTCTACCTTGGATCCCTCAGAAAAGCAGAGGGATATATTGAGTGGGACCCTCCTTTGCCCCTTATGCATTAAGTGTAAGCACATCCTCATGAAGGCATGTAAGACAGCCCTTCATGTCTTTATCTCCATTTTAGATAACGAATGTTTCAACGACCCATTCCAATTCTCTGTTAAACCAGGAGTATGATATGTAACATGTCCATTTGATATCTCTTTGCCCATTATGGGCACTATTGTCTGTACAATGTGTTCCTTTAACTGAAGAAATATAACTTAGCAGTCCAAATTGGTACAGTCTTTTCTGTTCCGGCCCCCTTTTAGTACTCTGAGCATTTTCATCTACTACTGGGTATGTGAAGCTTAGTCTAGTGTCTACTCTTGTCAGGATGCTTTTGTAGTCTCCAGGGCTACCAGCATGAATTTGACTTGCCAGCTATGAATGGAGCCTTCCTCCTGAGAAATCTACTCTATAGCTTTCTGCAGTCTCTCTCTTGCTAATAGACAGCACTTTTGGCATTTTGTGCATCACAGGGTGCAAAAGAAATATGTCAACAGTCAGCCCATCTCTGCATTGCTGCAGTACCGTCCTGATGGCCAACTCAACCGAGTGCACCAGAATATTGACTTGCCAGTTCCATTCACCTTACAGTCCTGAAAGAGGGTTCTTCTGATGGGTATTAACAAATCTTACTTTTATGCACTTCTTAAATTCCCATAGTGATTTCCCTAGGACTCTGCCCCATACTGGCATTTTTTTTTTTACTTGTCTAATTTTCCACTGCTCATATGCCTAGCCACATGGACAGGCCATTAGCTACCATCCATGAGTTGGTAAAGACCCAAACACAGGGTAAACAATATGCAATTCAGCCTACTGAGCTGATTTGTTCTTACTTTCTTCTGAGTGTTGGTCTCCAAACATGATGCTATTTGTTCAACTTGGAACTGACATCTATAAACCAAGCAACTCTTTGTTAGTCAATAGAGACATACTCATAGGGCATTTCCCATGTGGTCATGGAATCCAGCAGCTCCTCAGCTGCTTCCAAAGTCAGTGTTAGGGGAAAAAAGGTTATCTGCTTGTGAATATGATGAGTACTTCCTTGCATGCCCCAGTAGCACGTTCCTGCATAAACCTTTTCCATTTTATTCTGGCTACTGCCCTCCACATTAAAGTTTTTCTCCAACATCACTCAACACATTTGTGGGTGTTTCAGGTTTCAATTATTTTATGTACTTTATAGGGAAGTTTCAATTAAGCAAGCAAGTAATTGTCTCTCAAATGGTTTACATTGTACCACAGTATCCAGAAATTTTCTGGTTCCAGATCTCAGTGGTTGCTGCTGGGTGGTACTCATAGGCTTTTGCCATCAGTCCCAGTCTGTGGCCCACACAAGTCTACTCTATGGAAAATTTTTAGTACCAGAACTCCAGTTTCTAACATGTCACTATCAAGGGATAAACTTTTTGTCCACCAGGTATCTTTTTTTAAAAAAAAAATTAATGTTTTTATTATTCTAGAAGCTTTATTCTTTTTTTTTTAATGTTTACTTTTGAGACAGAGAGAGACAGAGCATGAACGAGGGAGGGTCAGAGAGAGAGGGAGACACAGAATCTGAAGCAGGCTCCAGGCTCTGAGCTGTCAGCACAGAGCCTGACGCGGGGCCCGAACTCATGGACTGTGAGATCATGACCTGAGCCGAAGTCGGCCGCTTAACCAACTGAGCCACCCAGGCGCCCCTCTAGAAGCTTTATTCTTGATACAAAAGACTTTATGGGCAACATTCTGTTAAATATTGATCATAACCGCATGGTGATACAAAGATGAGATTCAAAGTTTATAACTTTTCCTATAGAATACATGCATTTTCCTAGGCACATATACTAAAACCCATTAAATATTAATCTAAAATACATTATTAACAACATAATATGTGCAACACGTGTACTGATTTTCTCGAGATACTTTATGTAGAAAACCCAAACTCCCTTTTTTAAAAATTCCATTTCAGGGGCACCTGGGTGGCTCAGTCAGTTGAGCATCTGACTTCGGCTCAGGTCATGATCTCGTGGTTTGTGGGTTCAAGCCCCACGTGGGGCTCTGTGCTGACAGCTCAGAGCCTGGAGCCTGCTTCCGATCCTGTGTCTCCCTCTCTCTCTGCCCCTCCCCCACTCTCACTTTGTCTCACTCTGTCTCTCAAAAATAAATATAAAAAAATTTAAAAAAATAAAAATAAAAATAAATAAATAAAAATTCCATGTCAATCTAAAGTTTCACCTTAATCCCATCAGTTACTGCATCCCCCTATCTTCCCAATCTGATCTAAACCCACCACTAGGACTTCAACAGATTTGGAATCAGTGCATTGGGTTCCTATGCCAATGAGTCTCAGAAGCTTCTTCTCCACTCCTTGGCCCTTTTACCCACACAAGTGCATATGGCTTTGGATCTCAAGTCAGGGACTGGGCCAAGGGACCTTGGCTCTTTGTCAATCCTTATCTTGATTAGTTTGTAGAATCATTGCCCCAAGCTATTTTAGGTCAGGCATTTCCTTGTCATCTTTGCCTTCTGGCTTTTAAAATTCTTCCAAACTGGGGAAAATAGAGATTTATTTAGGGACCTTTAATGTTGGGGGACCAGTAGGGCTTCCTTCCAATATGCTGCATTAAGACTTTTGTTTTGACCCCACCAATGACCCCTTTATTCACCCCTTAAAAAATTTTTTTATCAGGGCTGAAATTCACATAGCATACAACTCAAGTGTACAATTCAGTGGCATTTTGCTTGTGAAACTTTTTATTTTGTATTTATATTGTGAAACTATCAGCTCTTTCTAGTTTAGATATTTCATCACCCCATAAAAATACCGGGTATCCATTAGATAGTCACTCTTCATCCCTCTATTCCCCCATCCCCTGGTAAACTCTAATCTCTCCTTCTCTATGGATTTACTGATTCTGAATAGATTATATAAAGGAATCATGTATGAACTTTTGTGTCTGGCCTCTTCCATGTAGCATAATGTTTTTGAGGTTCATAGTTGTAGTGTGCATCAGTACTTCATCTCTTTATGGCTGAATAGTATTCCACTGAATGGATATACCACAATTTGTGTATCCATTCATCCACTGATGGACATTTGGGTTCTTTCCACCTTTTGGCCATTATGAATCATGCTGCCGTAAACACATATATGCAAGTCTCTGTGCTGATATTTGTTCTCGCTTCTCTTTGGTACATACATAGGGATGGGCCTGATGGATTATATGGTAATTCTATGATTAACATTTTGAGAAACAGCCAAACTGTTTCCACAGTGGCTGTACCATTTTACATGCCCACCAGAAATGTTATTCATTTCTTGATGACTCTTCAAAGATTTCCATTCTGCTGGAATGATTCTCTTAGCTCTCTCTTGTCACTCACTCTAATTTCTATAGCCATCTGTTGTTTCACCATAACTTTTCCCTTTGGTAGCAGCTCTGATGCTAGAAGTTATAACTTTTTAATCAGTCAAAGCCCATGCTTGGCCCAGCATTAGAATCTGCCCCAAATTCTTCTTTATTTTCATCTTAGCTATAGCAATAGCCAAGGGATTGTATATTTAGCTTGTATCTCATTTTGCATTTCCTTATGTATCCAGTGAGCTAACTGCATGGGAGTTGGATCTATTGTTTCTAAATTACACTGGTAATTTTTATCTCCAGTAACTGATAGCAGTGCAGCTGTAATTTCATACCATAGGTGACCCACTGGTCATTCAGAAACCAAAGGTTCATCAAATCCTGCCCCCTCATGTACCCAAATCATGCTTTTGCTATGTGTCACTGAGCCAAGGTTGTTTTAATGAATCCCACTCCACATACCTACTAAATTTTGGGGTTCCCAAGACCAGCTTCAGGTTTTGTAATTAATTAGGACTTACAGAACTCAGAAAAGCTGTTATACTCACATTATGGTTTATTACAGTGAAAGGATACAGACTAAAATCAGCAAAGGGAAGAGGTGCATAGGGCATGGTCCAGGAGAGTTCCAGATATGAGGTTCTAGTTATCCTCTCCCAATGGGATCGTGTGGGTGGTGTATCCTCCCAGCACCAACGCATGGCAATATGCATGGAGTACCGCCAACTAGGGAAGCCCACCTAAGCCTTGGTGTCCAGGGATTTTATTAGAGATCAGTCATGTAAACATAGGTGATCACCAGCAAGGCTGACTTCTGTCTCTAGCTCCTCCAGTAGTCAAGCTGATACCACATAGCCCAAGGCCCCCAACATAAATCACTTTGTTAGTGTAGACTATCTGACATGGCCCAAGGCCCTAGGTAAACATATCAAGCAGGAAATTCCACAGGTTTAGAGGTTACATACTACGAATTGGGGGCATGAGCCAAACCTTCCTTTGGACAAGGTTAATTCTTCACTCTGCACACAGTAATTCATTGACCAGTCATACGTCACCACCAATTCTCTCTACACCACTATCACCAGTCAATTCCAATCCAACTGAAGACTATCCCATGGAGATCAACTCCAGACAAGCTCTCCTGGCCTTCCTCTTCTTTCCCAAACTTGTCAGGAATTGGAATGCTGAAGTCTGCGAATGTCAGCCTCACCAAAAGAGGAAAGCATGTCTTCTAAGCTCAGTTTTCACATCAGGAAGAAGTTAGTGGACATGGCTTTATAGCATATCCATGGTCATGTGTCTTGGAAAAAAATAGCAAGAAAAAAACCCCAATACTCCTTAACCATAATCAAGAGGCATTTCAAGAGTCAGTAATCATGGAAGGTAAAAAAAAAAAAAAAGAAAAAAGAAAAGAAAAGAAAAAAGAAATAGACATTCTGAGTATACATAAGGCTCAAGGGACCAAAGCATGTCCCCAACCTCAAAAAATGTGAGTTTACCAAGTCTGGTTCAGCCACATGTCATGAATATCTGAGTTTCCTCTTTACGAAAAAAAAATTATCAAAGAATTTAGGAATTTTGGGGGTCAAGAAGATCAAAGAAATAGTCAAATTCAAACAGCACCATGCTCCTTAAGAACGACTGGGAGACTTTGGGAGACTGTGCCTGGAAAACTGCCATAAGGTAGATGAGATCTATGGGAATTAGGGACTTCAATAAGCAAGCCACACCAGTAACCATGTGGCTTGTAAGATCTAGGGAAACCATGCTTTAAAGAGCAGCTTCTTGCTTACATCAATCTCCCATCAGGCACAGAATCCCAACCCTCACCCCAGGCCGGTCTGATTGCATTGCCCCTAACCTCAGAATGGCCTGGCTCCCACTGTCTCTGAGTCTCATCCCCAGAGCGAGGCCAATCAGGACCTGCAGCTTCCCAGATGCTTGTTGCCAACGGGGTAGCCAGAGAAAGCAGCCAGCATCAGCGGGCACACACTAAGCTTTAGGCTGCCAGAAAGAGCCAGAAAAAGGATGTGGCCCCAAGAGCTGAGAGAGAGGATGCTATGTGCCTTGATGAAGGAGAGCACACACGATGGGAGGCAGAATGGACTGTGGGGCACCCATGTCATAAGAAAGAGCCACCCTGCCCAGGCCAGTAAGATCCTTGTTTGCAGGATTCTGCCAGTCCTGCCATAGAGCACACAGGTTCCTTCCAAATGAACCTGAGTAAAAAGATAATAAGCTATTTTCAGTGGCTTTAGTCCCAGTAAAAAAAAAAAAAAAAAAAAAAAAAAAAAAAAGGCAAGGGACAAGAAGGCCTACTGCAAAAACCCATGGCAGTACCAGCTACTGCGCTAAGTACAAGCCCAGATGAAGACGACGTGGACGTTATGGACCCTGGGGAATCCTGGACCTTGGGGCGCATGCTGACCTTGGAGCTGACCCTAGGGAAACAAGATGGATGAAAGTGGAGATTTCCAATATGCAAGAAAAGGCAGGACAAGGAGGAAATCCAGGTCTAGGAAGAGCTTTTAGACTGGAATTCCTAATTCCTGTTATCTACAAGGCTCCCTCCTGCCCAGACCAAAGGAGAGGGATGCGTGTGGCCTTATGCAACCGTCAAGTGGTCTCTGAGGCCAGAACATCCTTGAGCAGAGGCATCAGAAACCATGAGAGAGGCCGCCACAAAAGTCAGATTCGATGCTCTGTCAGACTGAGTCAGGTTTAGTCTACTTCTACAGTCCTCAGGGGGCTTCTGCACTGAGCCACAAGCTCGGACCCAGGCCACTTTCCCCAACTGGGCCAGGCTTCACTTTGGGCGGTGGTTTTTCCGGCAAGTTAGGTGGAAATTTTTCCTTAATTCCTGTGCATAGAAATATCTCTAGAAGCAGCGTTTGCACATACTTGGTCAAAAATCAAATAGTCTTGATATTAGCATCCTTTGAAGAGGATGGTCTCTTTCCCATGAACAAAATATTTTACGGTTTCTTAATATATGTATTTCTTCTAATAGCTGAGTGCTGTCTTCTGTCTATGCTGTGTTCAGGATAGGAGTTTAGGGTATCCCAGACTGTAGGCCAGAGAACAAAAGAGGTGAGCTTTGACTCTTCCTGAGGGCCGTCTTTGGCTTCTCAAAGGTGACCAGGGGTGCAGAGAGAGAGATCAACAGAGGTGGCCCGCATCTACACATCCACACCTACTCCAAGGCACAATTAGTTTAAAATTTCTTTTTTTTCTTATATAAGAACAACTGAAAATACTATTTAACTGTCAGCAGTTTCTCTTTGTGAGAGCATAAGACTCATCTAAGGACACAGATAAACCAGACTTTGTCCTGCTTCCTCACCCACCTTTCACTTCCTACAGCTGGGAAGGGGCGTGTGTGGCCAGATTGCAAAGAGCGGACACAACCGGCATCCCCCTTCAGCTTTCAAGATGGGTGAGGAACAAGTCACTTTCCATTTCACACAGTTTGGAGGAGCTGGGGGCGAAAGGGCCTGCTTTCTCCATGGCAGGAGAAAACAGTCCCCTGATGAGGGACAGCAGGCAGCTGTCCCCAAGAGCCCTGGCCATCCTCCTGGAGGCCTGACACCTGCAGCGGGTCCCCTCCTCCACCCCCCTGTCCTCTTAGCACAGAAGGAACCAGAAACACCAGCTCTATGGTGTGAGGTGGGGATCAGACAGGGAGGTGGCCATGGCAGCTCCTCCCCACCTGGCCAAAAGACAGGTGTCTCTTACTCCATGACCTGTTGAAGATTCTGGAACGCCCTTTCCTCTGCCAGCCCAGTGTGAGGGTCACAGGATGTGACTATGTGAGGAGTGACCTGGGCCGGCTGAAGTGAACTCCCCAGGTCTGGGGTGGGGGTTGGAGGAGGGTGAGGCAGGACCCTTTACTCCTCTTCCTCTCCCTGATGAGAGAGAAAGAGTAGGGAGAGCAGGAAAAGGTTTTCTTAGCAAAACCAAGAGTGAGGAGCACATGACATTTATAGCTTTACAAGGAATCTCAACATACCCACAAGGAGTGCAGGTTACTTTCCAGCACTGCAGTGGGGACCTACTTCAAAGCCGGGAACACATACTTAAAGTCTACTTCTGCACAGCCCCCATCCCCCTGCCGACCTCACCCCCAGCGGGGAGCTGGGACAGGAGCAATGTCTACTGCCATATGGACAGACGAGGTGCTGGGTGAGCACTGAAGAGGTGAGGGAGGGGGTACCCTGTGGTGGGTTCCAGGCTGAGCCGCCCAGTCCTAGAATCAGGCTCAGGTGCTGTGTTGGTGTCTGCCATGTCTGTGGTCTAACCCTGGACATGACAATGAGCAACGAGGTCTCCCGCTGAGCGTGGACGTTGGGGGAAAGGAAGCCCTTGCCATGTAGACTCTTCACGTTGGCTGGCTTGATGACATGACTAGCAGGTCAAAAGGGCCAGTCAGCACTCATGGGTGAGCGTATTCTCCTTGCAGCCACACAGAGTGCCTTGGGGAAGTGAGGCAGACAGCGAAGAAAAGGTTTGGGCAGCATTAGTGGTAAGAGAGGAAGAAGGAAGGGAAAAGAATGATCAGTCCACGTAAAGGATCGGCATGCCCACGAAACACAACCTCACACACGCACCCATGTGCGCACACACCCCTCCACGACGTATCTCCTTGAGGATATGTGATGCCATCTCTGAAGCGTTTGCATCGGATTTGCATTTAAGCCCAAGAAAAATGTGTGCCTACTCGTCCAGCTTGGGCATCGCCCTCTCTGGGAACAGGGGGTCCGTGCCTGCCTGCCTTCTAACCCCACTTGGTGACAATGGGCAGGGTCTTGTCAGTAGGCAGAGTGCCCCCGGGGGAGCTGAGGTGCCACGTTGTGGTCTCTGCACGTTCGCTTAGAATTGTAGAATCTCCAGGTTTATCACCAGTGCCTTAGCCGTAGCTGTGTCTTGCTTCTTGCCACCCCAGTGGGGTGGGAGGGGGCGGTTTGGGGCTCCTATTGGATCCCTACTCAGCCCCATGATGCATAAATTCCTTCCGGCCCTCCTATGGACACTTCATTGCTTAGATTTTCCTTCTAAGATTTTTGGCTAGCCTCTTGCTCCTCCCTGAGGATAGGGGCTTTTCCCACTGAGTCAGCTCCGAGCCAGGGGAAATGAAGACAAACCCTGTGAATGGGGCCCTTCTAGGGTCAAAGAGTGGCAATTCTCTGGAGACGGGGCTATGGGGAGCTCCACAACCATTTTCCCTCTCCTGTGGCTGTGAGGCTGGTGGGTTTTCACAGCTACTTTGGTTGTGAGCCTGTCGACTTTCAAGTCACCGTGGAACCCGGGGGAGGATAGCATAGGGCAATTTAAAATGCCTCAAAGCTCACTGTTCTTACTGATATTTAGGCTTTTTTCTCTTTCCTTTTTTTTTTAAAGATTATTTATTTATTTTGAGAGAGAGAGAGAGAGAGAGAGAGAGAGAGAGAGATCAAGCAGAGGAGGGGCAGAGAGAGAATCCCAAGCAGGCTCTGCTCAGTGTGGAGCACGTCGTGGGGCTCGATCCCACAACCATGAGACCACCCGAGCTGATATCAAGAATCCATCGCTCAACCAATGGAGCCACCCAGGCGCCCCCAGGCTTTTGTCTTGAATAAACATCCCTTTGGCATCCCTGATAATTTTTTTGTTGAAAGCCAGACAGGCTGTATTGGGTGATTTGAACTGAGATAAATAGGCCTTTTGTGTGAGGACTTCCATTAATCTGGTGGGGACTTGAGCTGTTTTTAACGTTTGCTGTCACTCTGACTTCCAGAGACTTCAAATTCCTTTAGTGTCCTTGTTGTGGTCATCTCCTTGTGACTTTGGGCACGCATAAAATACCCCTGAGTTTGTGCCCTGTGGCTCTTTCCGACTTATCCTGATTCCTTGGAGTATGGTGTTACATTGTGGGGAGCAGGGCATTGTGTAATCTTTTGATTGAATCTCTCTCTTCTAATGGGCCTGTTTCTAGAGGCTCTGGCCATCACATGTGCTTCTCCAGTGGTATAGCTTTCTCCCCCCCCCCCCGCCCCCGTTATTTGCGTAATAAAATTCAACACAAATTTATAATGCTGCTAAGAAATCACGTTTGGCCTGAAATACTATGGAGAAAGAGAAGCAAAATACTTTCCTGATTTTTTATGGCACAATAAACATCCTTGTTAAAGAAGTGAGTCAGATTATAGGGTATGTTCACATTACGAATACTGTCACAGCAATAGATTTAGTGACTTTATTGAAATGAAAGAAAAATTTGGAGATCGTATCACTTATGAAATTATTAATATTATGGACATAAAAATGCTAGTGACCAGCTATGTGATAAGGAACAATGGTGGCAGGTGGACAAGGTTGCAAGTTTGCAAGGTTTGTAAAATCCATTATTGCCACCAAAAAAGTACTAGGCCACATGGCTTTGCCAGGCACTGGTGGGGTCCCCAACTCATTCAACTGCAAGGCCCCAATATTGGTATATTTTGCCCGATCGTAGATATGTTTCCCTTCTTCGGAATTTGGGTTGGGATCTCTCCCCAGAAACAATCCTGAATATGAACATTAGTACACCATGTGATTCCTCCAGGCCTTCAAACGCCTCAATAAATGGATGTTTGTGCGACATAATTGTAGCTAAAATGTTATCTGAGAAAGTCAAGAATACAACCAAAGGAAAAGTCCAGAAAACGGAAGGCCCTGGGCTCAGTATTTCAGAGAACAGTCTGCGGAGGTCTCAGCCCAGCCAGGCCCCGCCCCTGGGGGGGTCAGGGGGAACTAGGAAAAGGCCGCTCCTAACTCACTATTTGCGCAGCCCGGGAGGGAGTCGGAGCCTGGGCGCTGGCCCCATGCGCAGCGGAACCTGCAGCCAACCACGCCCCGCTACCCGCCTGGGAAGTGTCACCGCATCGCCCGGCCCCAGGACGCCGCGCTTCTGGCACCCAGAGTGGCACCAGTTGGTCCGGAAGCGAGTCGCGACGCCCTCTGCTGGCGGTTGGTGAGCAGCGGAAGACGCGCTGGATCGCGGTTTCGTGGGGGCCGCGCGCCCCCTCGCGGCCATCTCTGGGACGCCCGGAAATTCTCCAGGCCCGATTCCCGCAGACCATTCAGTGTCCAGGGGACACTGGGCTACGGAATTGCTTGTTCTCCTTCCAGGGACATGACTTGGAGCCGTGGTTTGGAAAACAAGAAAACCTTTATGCCTTTGAGATATCTGGAAAGGATCTCTTCTAAGTCATGCCATAATGTCAGGACCGACTTCAAGTTTCATGAGAAAAAGAGGGGATACCAAATCCAGAAGACACAGGCACCTGTTTCCACCTTGGGAACAATTTTCAACCTGCTGGATAGAGACTAGAGCTCTGCCTGCATTGGACCATTCTGGATAAATTGCTCTCTAGCTTTGTTATAATCAGGAACGACTGGCCCAGAAGGTGGAAGTAGAAAATCTTCAGGTTTGCACCTGTTTAGAATTGTCCAGAGACACTTCCAAGAACTCAGCAGCTATCTGCAGCAGAAGGAATATAGCCAGTTATTTGGCAGTTTGTCAGGGGACACATTGAAGTACGCTTTTCTGTATTTAACAAATCCTGAAGAAAAAAATCAGAAAATAAAAAAAATTAGAACTCGTAACGCTCTTAATTTTATTAAAGTTTGCTAAGCACAAAAAGGCAACTGCCCTTGTTGTTTTGTTTTGTTTTGTTTTGTTTTGTTTTTGAGAGAGAGTGTCAGTGGGGGAGAGGCATAGGGAGAGAGAACCTTGAGCAGCCTCCATACTAATGTGAATCCCAACAAGAGGCTCGATCCCACGACCCTGAGATCATGACCTGAGCTGAAATCAAAAGTTGGACACTCAAGTGGCTAAGCTACCCAGGTGCCGCTGTCCTTGTATTTCTGCATCAACTCTAAAATCCCAGAAGCCCAAATTGTGCTCATACATCTTCAGTTTCCACAAGAGAGTTTAGAGAGAAAAACATGATCTGTATTTCTTAAATAACCTTATGATTTACATTTACCATTTGCCTTTGCAAATCTTCAGGGAGTATTTGCTATTTTCACAATCTGAAGTAACTTCTTTATGGAGAACTCCGTTTGGGGTACTACTTTGTTTTTTTGTTGTGTTTTGGTTTTTTGCCTTACATCCAAATTAGTTAGCATATAGTGCAACCATGGTTTCAGGAGTAGATTCCTTAGTGCCCCTTACCCATTTAGCCCATCCCCCCTCCCACAACCCCTCCAGTAACCCTCAGTTTGTTCTCCATATTTAAGAGTCTCTTCTGTTTTGTCCCCCTCCCCGTTTTTTAAATTATTTTTGTTTCCCTTCCCTTATGTTCATCTGTTTTGTCTCTTAAAATCCTCATATGAGTGAAGTCATATGATATTTGTCTTTCTCTGACTAATTTCACTTAGCATAATACCCTCCAGTTCTGTCCATGTAGTTGAAAATGGCAAGATTTCATTCCTTTTGATTGTTGAGTGATACTCCATTGTATATATATATACCACATCTTCTTTATCCATTCATCCATTGATGGACATTTGGGCTCTTTCCATACTTTGGCTATTGTTGATAGTGCTGCTATAAACGTGGGGGTGCATGTGTCCCTTCGAAACAGCATACCTGTATCCCTTGGATAAATGCCTAGTAGTGCAATTGCTGGGTCGTAGGGTAGTTCTATTTTTAGTTTTTTGAGGAACCTCCATACTGTTTTCCAGAGAGGCTGTACCAGCTTGCATTCCCACCAACAATGCAAAAGATATCCTCTTTCTCTGCATCCTTGCCAACATCTGTTGTTGCCTGAGTTGTTAATGTTAGCTGTTCTGACAGGTGTGAGGTGGTATCTCATTGTGATTTTGATTTGTATTTCCCTGATGATGAGTGATGCTGAGCATTTTTTCATGTGTTGGTTGGCCATCTGGATGTCTTCTTTGGAGAAGTGTCTATTCATGTCTTTTGCCCATTTCTTCACTGGATTATTTGTTTTTTGGATGTTGAATTTGATAAGTTCTTTATAGATTTTGGATACTAACCCTTTATCCGATATGTCGTTTGCAAATATCTTCTCCCATTCTGTCAGTTGCCTTTTAGTTTTGCTGATTGTTTCCTTGACTGTGCAGAAGATTTTTATTTTGATGAGGTCCCAGTAGTTCATTTTTGCTTTTTTTCCCTTGCCTCTGGAGACATATTGAGTAAGAAGTTGCTGCAGCCAAGGTCAAAGAGGTTTTTGCCTGCTTTCTCCTCGAGAATTTTGATGGCTTCCTGTCTTATATTTGGGTCTTTCATCCATTTTGAGTTTTTGTGTATGGTGTAAGAAAGTGGTCCAGGTTCATTTTTCTGCATGTCGCTGTCCAGTTTTCCCAGCACCACTTGCTGAAGAGACTGTCTTTATTCCATTGGATATTCTTTCCTGCTTTGTCAAAGATTAGTTGGCCATATGTTTTGGGGTCCATTTCTGGGTTCTCTGTTCTGTTCCATTGATTTGAGTGTCTGTTCTTGTACCGGTACCATACTGTCTTGATGATTACAGCTTTGTAATACAGCTTGAAATCCAGGATTGTGATGCCTCTTGCTTTGGTTTTCTTTTTCAAGATTGCTTTGGCTATTTGGGGTCTTTTCTGGTTCCATACAAATTTTAGGATTGTTTCATCTGGCTCTGTGAAGAATGCTGGTGTTATTTTGATAGGTGTTGCTGTGAATATGTAGATTGCTTTGGGTAGTATTGACATTTTAACAATATTTGTTCTTCCTACCCAGGAGCATGGAATATATTTCCATTTGTTGGTGTCTTCTTCAATTTCTTTCTTAGCTTTCTATTGTTTTCAGGGTATAGATTTTTCACCTCTTTGGTTAGATTTATTCCTAGGTATTTTATGGGTTTTGGTGCAATTGTAAATGGGATTGATTCCTTGATTTCCTTTTTGTTGCTTCGTTGTTGGTGTTTAGGAATGCAACTGATTTCTGTGCATTGATTTTATATCCTGCAGCTTTGCTGAATTCATGAATCAGTTCTAGCAGCTTTTTGGTGGAATCTTTTGGGTTTCCCATATAGAGTATCATGTCATCTGCAAAGAGTGAAAGTTTGACCTCCTCCTGGACTATTTGGATGCCTTTTATTTCTTTGTGTTGTCTGATTGCTGAGGCTAAGACTTCCAATACTATTTTGAATAATGGTGGTGAGAGTGGATGTACCTGTCTTGTTCCTGACCTTAGGGGGAAAGCTCTCAGTTGTTCCCCATTGAGGATGATATTAGTGTTGGGTCTTTCATTTGTGATCTCGATGTATGATCCTCCTATCCCTAATTTCTTGAGGGTTTTTTAAAAAATTTTTTTGAACATTTATTTATTTTTGAGACAGAGAGAGACAGAGCATGAACGGGAGAGGGTCAGAGAGAGAGGGAGACACAGAATCTGAAACAGGTTCCAGGCTCTGAGTTGTCAGCACAGAGCCCAACATGGGGCTCGAACTCACAGACCATAAGATCATGACCCGAGCTGAAGTCAGATGCTTAACCGACTGAGCCACCCAGGCGCCCCGAGAGTTTTTTTTAAAGAAAGGATGCTGTATTTTGTCAAATGCTTTCTCTACATCTATTGAGAGGATCATATGGTTCTTGTCCTTTCTTTCTTTCTTCTTTTTTTAGATGTTTTGTTTATTTTTGAGACAGAGAGAGACAGAGTACGAGTGGGGAAGGGGCAGAGAGAGAGGGAGTCACAGAATCCGAAGCAGGCTCCAGGCTTTAAGCTGTCAGTACAGAGCCCAACATGGGGCTTGAACTCATGAACTATGAGATCATGACCTGAGCCAAAGTCAGACACTTAACCAATTGAGCCAACCAGGTGCCCCAGGTTCTTGTCCTTTATTTTATTGATGTGATGAGTCACAGTGATTGTTTTTTGGATATTGAACCAGCCCTGCATCCCAGGTATAAATCCTGCTTGGTCGTGGTGAATAATTTTTTAAACATATTGTTGGATCCGGTTGGCTAATATCTTGTTGAGGATTTTTGCATCCATGTTCATCAGGGAAATTGGTCTATAGTTCTCCTTTTTAGTGGGGTCTTTGTCTGGCTTTGGAATCAAGGCAATGCTGGCTTCATAAAAAGAGTTTGGAAGTTTTCCTTCCATTTCTATTTTTTGGAACAGCTTCAAGAAAATAGGTGTTAACTCTTCCTTAAATGTTTGGTAGAATTCCCCTGGGAAGTCATTTGACCCTGGACTCTTGATTTTTGGGAGATTTTTGATTACTAATTTTATTTCTTTACTGTTATGGGTCTGTTCAAATTTTCTATTTATTCCTGTTTCAGTTTTGGTAGGGTATATGTTTCTAGGAATTTGTCCATTTCTTCCGGATTGCCCATTTTATTGGTGTATAATTGCTCATAATATTCTCTTATTATTGTTTTTATTTCTGTTGTGTTGATTGTGATCTCTCCTCTTTTATTCTTGATTTTATTTATTTGGGTCCTTTACTTTTTCTTTTTGATCAAACTGGCTAGCAGTTTATCAGTTTTGTTAATTCGTTCAAAGAACCAGCTTCTGGTTTCATTGATCTGTTCTACTGTTTTCTTGGTTTACATAGCATTAATTTCTGCTCTAATCTTGATTATTTCCTGTCTTCTGCTGGTTTTGGGTTTTATTTGCTGTTCTTTTTCCAGTTCTTTAAGGTGTGAGTTAGGTTGTGTATCTGAGACTTTTCTTCCTTCTTTAGGAAGGCCTGGATTGCTATATACTTCCCTCTTATGCCTGCCTTTGCTGCATCCCAGAGGTTTTGGGTTGTGGTGTTATCATTTTCATTGGCTTTCATGTACTTTTTAATGTCCTCCTTAACTTCTTGCTTAGCCCATTCATTCTTTAGTAGGATATTCTTCAGTCTCCAAGTATTTGTTACCTTTCCAAATTTTTTCTTGTGGTTGATTTCGAGTTTCATAGTGTTGTGGTCTGAAAATATGAATGGTATGATCTTGATCTTTTTGTACTTGTTGAGGGCTGATTTGTGTCCCAGTATGTGGTCTATTCTGGAAAACATTCCATGTGCACTGGAGAAGAATGTATATTCCGCTGCTTTAGGATGAAATGTTCTGAATGTATCTGTTAAGTCCATCTGGTCCAGTGTGTCATTCAAAGCCATTGTTTCCTTGTTGATTTTCTGATTAGATGATCTGTCCATTGCTGTAAGTGAGGTGTTGAACTCTCCTACTATTATGGTATTATTACCAATGAATTTATGTTTGTGATTAATTGATATGTATTTGGGTGCTCTCACATTTGGAGCATAAATGTTACAATTGTTAGGGGGGTAGACCCCTTAATTATGTTATCTTTTTTTTAAATATATGAAATTTATTGTCAAATTGGTTTCCATACAACACCCAGTGCTCATCCCAAAAGGTGCCCTCCTCAATACCCATCACCCACCCTCCCCATCCTCCCACCCCCCATCAGCCCTCAGTTTATTCTCAGTTTTTAAGAGTCTCTTACGCTTTGGCTGTCTCCCACTCTAACCTCTTTTTTTTTTTCACTTCCCCTCCCCCATGGGTTCCTGTTAAGTTTCTCAGGATCCACATAAGAGTGAACACATACGGTATCTGTCTTTCTCTGTATGGCTTATTTCACTTAGCATGACACTCTCCAGTTCCATCCACGTTGCTACAAAGGTCATATTTCATTCTTTCTCATTGCCATGTAGTACTCCATTGTGTATATAAACCACAATTTCTTTATCCATTCATCAGTTGATGGACATTTAGGCTCTTTCCATAATTTGGCTATTGTTGAGAGTGCTGCTATAAACATTGGGGTACAAGTGCCCCTATGCATCAGTACTCCTGTATCCCTTGGGTAAATTCCTAGCAGTGCTATTGCTGGGTCATAGGGTAGGTCTATTTTTAATTTTCTGAGGAACCTCCACACTTTTCCAGAGCGGCTGCACCAATTTGCATTCCCACCAACAGTGCAAGAGGGTTCCCGTTTCTCCACATCCTCTCCAGCATCTATAGTCTCCTGATTTGTTCATTTTGGCCACTCTGACTGGCGTGAGGTGATATCTGAGTGTGGTTTTGATTTGTATTTCCCTGATGAGGAGCGACGTTGAGCATCTTTTCATGTGCCTGTTGGCCATCCGGATGTCTTCTTTAGAGAAGTGTCTATCCATGTTTTCTGCCCATTTCTTCACTGGATTATTTGTTTTTCAGGTGTGGAGTTTGATGAGCTCTTTATAGGTTTTGGATACTAGCCCTTTGTCTGATACATCATTTGCAAATATCTTTTCCCATTCTGTTGGTTGCCTTTAGTTTTGTTGATTGTTTCCTTTGCTGTGCAGAAGCTTTTTATCTTCATGAGGTCCCAGTAGTTCATTTTTGTTTTTAATTCCCTTGCCTTTGGGGATGTGTCACGTAAGAAATTGCAACGGTTGAGGTCAGAGAAGTCTTTTCCTGTTTTCTCCTCTAGGGTTTTGATGGTTTCCTGTCTCACATTCAGGTCCTTTATCCATTTTGAGTTTATTTTTGTGAATGGTGTGAGAAAGTGGTCTAGTTTCAACCTTCTGCATGTTGCTGTCCAGTTCTCCCAGCACTATTTGTTAAAGAGACTGTCTTTTTTCCATTGGATATTCTTTCTTGCTTTGTCAAAGATTAGTTGGCTCTACTTTTGTGGGTCTAGTTCTGGGGTTTCTATTCTATTCCATTGGTCTATGTGTCTGTTTTTGTGTCAATACCATGCTGTCTTGATGATTACAGCTTTGTAGTAGAGGCTAAAGTCTGGGATTGTGATGCCTCCTGCTTTGATCTTCTTCTTCAAAATTACTTTGGCTATTCGGGGCCTTTTGTGCTTCCATACAAATTTTAGGATTGCTTGTTCTAGCTTTGAGAAGAATGCTGGTGCAATTTTGACTGGGATTGCATTGAATGTGCAGATAGCTTTGGGTAGTATTGACATTTTTTTAAACATTTATTTATTTTTGAGACAGAGAGAGAGCATGAACAGGGGAGGGTCAGAGAAAGAGGAAGACACAGAATCTGAAACGCTTCAGGCTCCGAGCTGTCAGCACAGAGCCCGACGTGGGGCTCGAACCCATGGACCGCGAGATCATGACCTGAGCCGAAGTTGGATGCTCAACTGACTGAGCCACCTAGGCGTCCCTTGACATTTTGACAATATTTATTCTTCCAACCCATAAGCACGGAATGTTTTTTCATTTCTTTATATCTTCTTCAATTTCCTTCATAAGCTTTCTATAGTTTTCAGCATACAGATCTTTTACATCTTTGGTTAGATTTATTCCTAGGTATTTTATGATTCTTGGTGCAATTGTGAATGGAATCAGTTTCTTTATTTGTCTTTCTGTTGCTTCATTATTAATGTATAAGAATGCAACTGATTTCTGTACATTGATTTTGTCTCTTGCAACTTTGCTGAATTCATGTATCAGTTCTAGCAGACTTTTGGTGGAGTCTGTTGGGTTTTGCATGTATAAGATCATGTCATCTGCAAAAAGTGAAAGCTTGACTTCATCTTTGCCAATTTTGATGCCTTTGATTTCCTTTTATTGTCTGATTGCTGATACTAGCACTTCCAACACTGTTAAACAACAGCAGTGAGAGTGGGCATCCCTGTCGTGTTCCTGATCTCAGGGAAAAAGCTCTCAGTTTTTCCCCATTGAGGATGATGTTAGCTGTGGGATTTTCATAAATGGCTTTTATGATGTTTAAGTATGTTCCTTCTATCCCGACTTTCTGAAGGGTTTTTATTAAGAAAGTTTATTAAGAAAGTTCTATCCCAACTTTCTGAAGGGTTTTTGTTAAGAAACGTATTTGACAAATACGTTTTCTGCATCGATTGACAGGATTGTATGGTTCTTATCTTTTCTTTTATTAATGTGATGTATCACATTGATTGATTTGCGAATGTTGAACCAGCCCTGCATCCCAGGAATGAATCCCACTTGATCATGGTGAATAATTCTTTTTATATGCTGTTGAATTCGATTTGCTAGTATCTTATTGAGAATTTTTGCATCCATATTCATCAGAGATATTGGCCTGTAGTTCTCTTTTTTTACTGGGTCTCTGTCTGGTTTAGGAATCAAAGTAATACTGGCTTCATAGAATGAGTCTGGAAGTTTTCCTTCCCTTTCTATTTTTTGGAATAGCTTGAGAAGGATAGGTATTATCTCTGCTTTAAACGTCTGGTAGAACTCCCCTGGGAAGCCATCTGGTCCTGGACTCTTATTTGTTGGGAGATTTTTGATAGCTGATTCAATTTCTTCGCTGGTTATGGGTCTGTTCAAGCTTTCTATTTCCTCCTGATTGAGTTTTGGAAGTGTGTGGGTGTTTAGGAATTTGTCCATTTCTTCCAGGTTGTCCAGTTTGTTGGCATATAGTTTTTCATAGTATTCCTTGATAATTGCTTGTGTTTCTGAGGGATTGGTTGTAATAATTCCATTTTCATTCATGATTTTATCTATTTGAGTCATCTCCCTTTTTTTTGAGAAGGCTGGCTAGAGGTTTGTCAATTTTGTTTATTTTTTCAAAAAAAACCAACTCTTGGTTTCATTGATCTGCTCTACAATTTTTTAAAATTCTATATTGTTTATTTCTGCTCTGATCTTTATTATTTCTCTTCTTCTGCTGGGTTTAGGGTGTCTTTGCTGTTCTGCTTCTATTTCCTTTAGGTGTTCTGTTAGATTTTGTATTTGGGATTTTTCTTGTTTCTTGAGATAGGCCTGGATGGCAATGTATTTTCCTCTCAGGACTACCTTTGCTGCATCCCAAAGCATTTGGATTGTTGTATTTTCATTTTCATTTGTTCCCATATATTTTTAAATTTCTTCTCTAATTGCCTGGTTGACCCATTCATTCTTTAGTAGGGTGTTCTTTAACCTCCATGCTTTTGGAGATTTTCCAGACTTTTTCCTGTGGTTGATTTCAAGCTTCAGAGGATTGTGGTCTGAAAGTATGCATGGTATGATCTCAATTCTTGTATACTTATGAAGGGCTGTTTTGTGACTCAGTATGTGATCTATCTTGGAGAATGTTCCATGTGCACTCGAGAAGAAAGTATATTCTGTTGCTTTGGGATGCAGAGTTCTAAATATATCTGTCAAGTCCATCTGATCAAATGTATCATTCAGGGCCTTTGTTTCTTTATTGACCATGTGTCTAGATGATCTATTTATTGTTGTAAGTGGGGTGTTAAAGTCCCCTGCAATTACCACATTCTTATCAATAAGGTTGCTTATGTTTGTGAGTAATTGTTTTATATATTTGGGGGCTTCCGTATTCGGTGCATAGACATTTATAATTGTTAGCTCTTCCTGATGGATAGACCCTGTAATTATTATATAATGCCCTTCTTCATCTCTTGTCAGCCTTTAATTTAAAGTCTAGTTTGTCTGATACAAGTATGGCTACTCCAGCTCTCTTTTGACTTCTAGTAGCATGATAAATAGTTCTCCATCCCCTCACTTTCAATCTGAAGGTGTCCTCAGGTCTAAAATGAGTCTCTTGTAGACAGCAAATAGATGGGTCTTGTTTTTTTATCCATTATGATACCCTATGTCTTTTGGTTGGTGCATTTAGTCCATTTATGTTCAGTGTTATTATAGAAAGATATGAGTTTAGAGTCATTTTGATGTCTGTAGGTTTCATGCTTGTAGCACTGTCTCTGGTACTTTGTCTCACAGGATCCCCCTTAGCATCTCTTGTAGGGCTGGTTTATGGTGATGAATTCCTTCAGTTTTTGTTTGTTTGGGAAGACCTTTATCTCTCCTTCTATTCTAAATGACAGACTTGCTGGATAAAGGATTCTCGGCTGCATATTTTTTCTGTTCATCACATTGAAGATTTCCTGCCTTTCCTTTCTGGCCTGCCAAGTTTCAGTAGAGAGATTGGTCACAAGTCTTATAGGTCTCCCTTTATATGTTAGAGCACGTTTATCCCTAGCTGCTTTCAGAATTTTCTCTTTATCCTTGTATTTTGCAAGTTTCACTATGATATGTCGTGCAGAAGATCGATTCAAGGTATGTCTGAAGGGAGTTCTCTGTGCCTCTTGGATTTCAATGCCTTTTTCCTTCCCCAGATCAGGTAAGTTCTCAGCTATTATTTCTTCAAGTACACCTTCAGCACCTTTCCCTATCTCTTGCTCCTCTGGAATACCAATTATGCGTAGATTATTTCTCTTTAGTGCATCACTTAGTTCTCTAATTTTCCCCTCATACTCCTGGATTTTTTTATCTCTCTTTTTCTCAGCTTCTTCTTTTTCCATAATTTTATCTTCTAGTTCACCTATTCTCTCCTCTGCCTCTTCAATCTCAGCTGTGGTCGCCTCCATTTTATTTTGCAGCTCATTAATAGCATTTTTAGCTCCTCCTGGCTGTTCCTTAGTCCCTTGATCTCTGTAGCAATAGATTCTCTGCTGTCCTCTATACTTTTTTCAAGCCCAGCGATTAATTTTATGACTATTATTCTAAATTCACTTTCTGTTATATTGTTTAAATCATTTTTGATCAGATTGTTAGCTGTCGCTATTTCCTGGAGATTCTTTTGAGGGGAATTCTTCCATTTTGTCATTTTGGATAGTCCCTGGAGTGGTGCGGAACTGCAGGGCACTTCCCCTGTGCTGTCTTGAATAACTTGCATTGGTGGGCGGGGCCGAAGTCAGACCCTATGTCTCCCCCCAGCCCACCGCTGGGGCCACAGTCAGACTGGTGTGTACTTTCTCTTCCCCTCTCCTAGGGGCGGGATTCACTGTGGGGTGGGGTGGCGTGGCCATCTGGGCTACTTGCACATTGCCAGGCTTGTGGTGTTAGGGATCTGGCGTATTAGCTGGGGTGGATCGGCAAGGTGCACAGGGGCGGGAGGGGTAGGCTCAGCTCACTTATCCTTGGGTGATCTGCTTTGGGAGGGGCCCTGCGGCACCGGGAGGGAGTCAGACCCACCACTGGAGGGATGGATCCGCAGAAGCACAGCGTTGGGTGTTTGCGGGTGCAAGCAAGTTCCCTGGCAGGAACTGGTTCCCTTTGGGATTTTGGCTGGGGGATGGGTGAGGGAGATGGCGCTGGTGAGTGCCTTTGTTCCCCACCAAACTGAGCTCTGTCATCCGGGGCTCAACAACTCTCCCTCCTGTTGTCCTCCAGGCTTCCTGCTCTCCGAGCAGAGCTGTTAACTTATAACCTTCCAGATGTTAAGTCCCGCTTGCTGTCCGAACACACTCTATCCTGCCCCTCCGCTTTTGCAAGCCAGACTCGGGGGGCTCTGCTTTGCCAGCGGGCTGCCCCTCTGCCCCAGCTCCCTCCTGCTATTCCATGTAGCATGCACCGCCTCTCCGCCCTTCCTACCCTCTTCCGTGGGCCTCTCTTGTCTGCACTTTGCTCCAGAGAATCTGTTCTGCTAGTCTTCTGGTGGTTTTCTGGGTTATTTAGGCAGGTGTGGGTGGAATCTAAGTAATCCACAGGACCCGGTGAGCCCAGTGTCCTCCTACGCCGCCATCTTCCTCCCTGCTATCCCCAATCAGATTCTGAAATAAGTTAGCTTAAAAGAAATCAAAATTATGAATAAAATTATTTGCAATTTGAATGTTTAATTTTTCTTCCACTAAATTTTTCTCATTGCCAAACACTTAAGATTCACCCAACTTAAAAAATGAAGGAGGCGTTTTTCACATACTAGTTTCCAAACGTCTTTTGTTTGGATGCCAGCATAGAGCCTGATGTGGGAGTCCAACGCACAAAACTGTGAGATCATGACCCAAGCAGAAATCAAGAGTCTGATGCTTAATCGACTGAGCCACCCAGGCACTCCTGCTGTAGCTTTTATTCCTGTGACTTATTCATTCTATAACTGGACGCCTGTGTCTCCCACCCCCTCATTCATTTTGCCTATCCACCCATCTGGCAACCATCAGTTTGTTCCCTGTATTTATAGATCTGATTCTACTTTTTGTTTGTTTGTTTATTCCTTTTTTTTTTTTTTGGATTCTACATATGAGTGAAATCCTATGGCTTTTGTCTTTGTCTGACTTATTTCACTTAGCATAATGGGTCCATCCGTGTCTCACAAATGGCAAGATCTCATTCTTTGTAAGGCTGTGTAATATTCCATTATAGACATATTTATATATGCCACATCTTCCTTATGCATCCATCTATCAATGGACTGAATCTCAGAAGAGCGAATCAGTCACTGGCCAGGGTAGACATTCACCCCAGCAGGGAGAAGGCAGAGCTACACATGTGGGACCCAAGCAGATCTCCTTCTAACTTTCCTAGCAAAGTTCAAAAGAACTCTTTCCGGGCAGGACTTTTGCATATTTTTGCCACAAGGACAATCTGTCTTCAGCTATACAGGTACAGAGGAAAATTATAAGTTACTTAGTCTCTCTGTACCTCATGTTGCTCATATGTGGATAATAATAGTACATGGTCATAAGTTTTAGCGGCATTAAAATCACGTAACTTGGTACAGTGTCTAATGTATAATTTTTCAACTCAGTAATGATGAGCTGTTATGACATATGAGTAGATATAGAAATATATGAAGAGAGAATACACAATAGCAGACACATAAATAGCTTGTAAACATTTCAGCCTATTAAGAATCCAAATGGGTAGACTGGGTGGCTCAGTCGGTTAAGTGTCCGATTCTTGATCTCAGCTCAGGTCTCGATCTCAGGTTTGTGAGTTCAAGCCCCACATTGGGCTCTATGCTGGGAGTGAAGCCCACTTAAAAAAAACCTAAATGAATGTAAGTTAAAATAACCCATCCTTTTTAAAGGTCAATAAAGCAAAGACCCAAAAAGAATCCTTAGAGTGTCAGAGAAGGGCAAGATGAATTGTTGTCTCTGTCAAAGCCTCCTAAATGTCACCAAAATAGCCAATATAATAGGAAATAATAGCAATATTCTTTTTGACTCCCAGCTCTTCTTCCACTTGCTTGCTGGGCGCTAGCAGGCACAGGAGGAAAGATCCCAGCACCAGGCTGTGCAGATTGTTCTATGTGAGAATGAGTTTCTTGCGGTCCAGGAGTGTGAGCTATGGCTTATTTCCAGCCCAAGATTTCAGAACCATAAGCATGTCCTTGGGAGGAAGGGACTTGCACTGTGGGCTTATGTTTCACACTGCAGGGGAAGAGGCAGGTTTCTAATATCTAGGAAATTCTCAATACCTGGGCTTTGATTTTTACACTTACACTTGGGTAGGATGATTATGCAAGATACTTTTTAGTATTCGTCTTTAGGCAGCTCTTGTCCCGCAAATTTCCAAATCATCTGCATAAAGGGCTTCCTTTCTCTCTCAGTCTTGTTACCCATGTAACGGACCTCAGGTCCCTTTAGAAACTATGGAGAATACCCAGGAAATAAAACCATGGAAAAGACATTGGCCAACTAGGAACAGAATAACTCTGCCCAGATATAGCCTGCCTCAATTGGATGGAATAAAATAAATCATAACAAAACTGAAGGGCACATGAGTGAGTATAGGACGTATACCAACCATCTGAGCATCACCTCACAACCAGGTACAGAAATTGGGTCTGCATCTTTTGTCTGTGTCTGCTGTTTATTTTCCATGGAAAATAACACTTTTACTTGTATTCCATAAAAGAAGGTATTTTTTTTCTGTTCTCTTTCTTCTTTTGTACCGGGCATGGTCATATTTTTCAAGTTGGTCCATAAGGTACAAAAACATGTAACAGGGAACACCTGAGTGGCTCAGTCAGTTAAGCGTCCCACTCTTGGTTTGGGCTCAGGTCATGATCTCACAGTTTGTGAGCTCGAGCCCTGTGTCTGCCCCTGTGCTGACAGCATGGAGACTGCTTTGGATTCTCTCTCTCTCCCTCTCTCTGCCCCTCCCCCACTTGGGTTTTCTCTCCCTCTCTCTCTCTTTCACTTTCAAAAATAAATAACCATTAAAAACCCCGCATGACAGGAGTGTGACAGACCTAAGCTAGGATACAGCATTGAAAACAGTGATATTTATTTGAGGCACATCAGGGACACAATTGTTGTTTCTCATTGAGGCCATGTACTGTAGATGGGATCACTGGATGGGTCATGTCCGAAGCAGTGTGATGAGCAGAAGAGGTGGAGGGGAAGAGACTTCTTTGGTTGTTACCACCCCTGCTCCTCCATCAAAAAGGCCTCCAGCAACATCCACAGGGCCTGTAGGTCATGTTGCAGCTGCCTGTGGCTGATGAAAGCAGACAAGCTCCTTAGAATCTGTCCTTAAAATTGGACTCACACCGAGGCACCTGGGTGGCTCAGTCGATTAAGCATCTGATTTTGGCTCAGGTCATGATCTCATAGTTCATAGGTTGGAGTCCTGTCGTCAGGCTCTGTGCTGACAGCTCAGAGCCTGGAGCCTGCTTCGGATTCTGTGTCTCCTTCTCTCTCTGCCCCTCCCCCACTCACACTCTCTCTCAAAAATAAATAAACATTAAGAAAAAAAAAGTATTGGACTCACACCGGGGTGCCTGGGTGGCTCAGTTGGGTAAGCATCTGATTTTGACTCAGGTCATGATCTCACAGTTCATGAGTTCGAGCCCCACGTTGGCTCTATGCTGACAGCTCAGAACCTGGAGCCTGCTTCAGATTCTGTATCTCCCTCTCTCTCTGCCCCTTCCCAGCTTGTTCTCTCTCACTCTCTCTCTCTCTCTCTCTCTCTCAAAAACGAATCAACATTTTAAAACATCTTTAAAAATGAAAGAATTATACTCATACCAACCCAGATCTCATATTAAGGAGCTATGTCACATTAATGAGAATGTTTTGTGGTTGCTGAGGCTCCCAGAGTTCTTAACATGTTCTGAGGCTTTATGAAACCATTACTTGGCTCTGTCAGGTATCACAATATTTTTGTAATAATTACCTTGCAGCCCATATTGATAGAGATTGTCACATCTTCCTAGAAAATATGTTACCAGAGTGAGGGATGATTCAAACTCCTCAAATGTATGGAAGGCCTCCATGGCCCATCATCACAGGGTGATCATTGTGATGGTTTGGGTCCCTTTGATTGGAAATTAAATCCTTAAGAGTGATCATAGTGGAGGCATCTGGGTGGCTCAGTTGGTTAAGCTGACAGCTCAGAGCCTGGAGCCTACTTTGGACCCTGTGTCTCCCTCTCTCTGCCCCTCCCCTGCGTGTGCTCTGTCTCTCTCCCTTCTCTCAAAAATAAATAAACATTTAAAAAAAATTGTGAGGGGCGCCTGGGTGGCTCAGTCAGTTAAGCATCCAACTTCAGCTCCCGTCATGATCTCACAGCTCATGGGTTCGATCCTTGCATCAGGCTCTGTGCTGACAGAGACATTCTGTGTCTCCATTCTCTCTGCCCCTCACACTCATGCTCTGTCTCTCTCTGTTTCTCAAAAGTAAATAAGCATTAAAAAAATTAACAAAAAATAGTGATCATGGTGATTGGTCCAGAGGAGGGTAGGCTTCCTGAAGTTCGAAAATCCAATATGGCCACTAAAAAGATGCATATGGGGCAATCAGATTCTTTATAATTTGCTATCAGCTAGGTGAGCTGTACTGACCTATTGTATATACACTTTAGGCACCTGAGTTTCTAACTCTGTTCCTTAAATAAACAGGCCTAATTTTAGCTCTACTATCCAGAATTTCTTATGATAGTCTCTAGGAAATGTCCTACAAACTGATCTCCTATTAAGGTTTTCCCAGAAAAGGAAAGAGAACTGTGTGATCCTGTGTATCAATGCCCCCTCATTCATTCAATAATCCAAAAAACAATAAGTATTCATTGGACATCTATTGTGCACCAGACACTATGATAGGCATGTGGATACAATGATGAGAAACAATGTAAACACAGCTCCTACCTGCAGGGAGCTGAGGATCCAGGGGAGCAGAGCACTATTATTCCAGTGAGCACACGCTGAAAAGGCGGTATCAAAACTAGAGAAGTGCTTTTGGAAATACACAGGGTGTCAGGAGAGCTTGTAACCTAGTCTCGGCATATTTGGAAACTTTCTCTGAAGAGAGGACGTTGAAATTGATATCTGAAAGGTGACCAAGAGTGGCCTGAGACCACATTTCAGAGGGAAGGAATTGCATGTGCCAAGGCCAGGGCCACCTCCTAGCCCTCACCTTCACAAAGAAGACCGTGGAACCTTCCCGACCTGCTCTGAGAGCCCTCCTGGGTCTTCACGGACCTCTGTTCCTCCAGCCTTTCCAGGGTCCTCCCCCAGCCCCTTTCTCTGCAAGGCACAGAGAAAACACCTTCCCTTGCAGAAAACACCTTCATATTTTCTGGGGAAAGGGCCTCGCCTCCCCAACTTCTCATTCCCCGGGCTCTTGCCACGGTAGCCCGCCCCACGTCGTCCACGAACATCACTCTCTTTTATTCAGAGGAAGAGATGAGGGGAGAGTCAAGAAGGAGTGGGGTGCCACGGGGGCAGGAAACTTTATGAATACGCAGGCAGATGCAGAGTGGGACAGGTGAGGCTCTATGTGTCCCAAGGAATCCCTCAAGAGGAGGGACTCAAGGTCAGGGCGTTGACGTTGGGGGTGTAAGGACTGCCAAGTGGCAAGCTAGCGATGTCCCATGTCTCGGTTGGAGTGCTCGTTCTACGGGTTTGTAGTACATCTGTGAGCATCTCAGTGACGTGTGCGGGACACAGACTGTGCGTTCTAGGGTTACAAATAAAATCTCTTTAGTGTTGATACAATGAAGCGCCGAAATAGGAAAACCAAAGATGACTAGAAGATTCAGGAGACTAACAGAATACACTGTCACAGTGGCAGAGGTTTGAAGTAGTAATAAGTTTATTGGAACACATGTAAACGTAGGGATCCATAAGGAAGGAGACACGTGACTTCCATTCCAGCATGAGAAACCCTGCAAGGTCCCTCACACATCCAGGCTGCTCATTGGTCTCACAAGATCTGTTGGAGATACCTTCTAGGTGTTCGTCCTGAAAAAACCCAATCTCCAGTAACCCCACCCCCCCCAAACAAAACAAGTGTGTTTTTTTGGAGTGGCGGTCACAACAGGTACACACACACACACGCGCGCGCACGTATACATGAGGCGTTGTATTTTTGAAATAAAACAGGAAAACACCTAGGGATGAGAAGGCACCAATCCCGTCCCTCACTCCAGCGATCTGAGCCACCAGAGGAAAAGAAGGGTTTTGCTCCGAAGGCTCCCGTTCGCGGGCTGTCTTCTGGAAACCTGGCCGCGCCCCTGAGCTGGCACCGGGTGGGAGCCTAGCTGTGGTCCCACCTAAACCCGATTCGCGGACCGGCGCGTCTGGGCCAGGCTGGGCCCGAGCTCGTCGCGGCGGTGCGCGCCGTGTGGCCGGCCGCGGACGCCTGCCCCGAAGTGGGGCGCGCCGATCCGACCGGCTGGGACAGAGGGGACCCCTGATCGCCACCTCCCCCCAACCCCCCAGATCGGGCCCCCTACGGCCGGGCGCCGCGGGCGCCGCGGGCGCCGTGGGCGGCGGGCGGCTGGCCGGCGGGCCCGGGCTGCTGGGCGAGCAGGGCGTGGAGCAGGGAGGCCGCCCAGTGCAGGGTCGCGCCCGCGTGCGCCAGCTGCCAGGAGAGCCAGGCGCGCTGCGAGGCCGAGGGCTGCGTGCGGCGGGTGGGCACAGGCAGGAAGGCGCCCCCTGGAGCCCGCAGCTCGTCCAGGCCCACCGCCAGCGCGCCCACCCGGTCAAAGAGCCTGCCGGTGACCACCTCCAGGGGCTCGCGCGCCTCCGGCCACTGGTGGCAGCGGCGGCGCTTTGGGGAGGCGGGCCGGGCCTCGCGGCCGTCCTGGCAGCGTCCGCGGTGCGTGGTCCTCACGGGCGATCTGCGCCGGGTCCTCCGGTCCTTGTGGCGCCACGGAGAGTGGGCGGCACCTGCGCGGGAGAGCAAAGGAGAGCGGTTTCGGTGAGCGCCCAGGCCCGTGGGGATCGCTTGCCAAGGTCTCCGCCGCCCCTTCCGGGTCTGGACTACCCCGCCCCCACTGGCCACCCCACCCACTGTGCCCCAGCACCCCTGACTCTGGCGGCCCCTTCCAGGATCTGGTGGGAACCGGTGCCAAGGCTTGCACGCCTTCCCCCCAGCCCTGGAGCGCTCTAGGAGCATCTCGCCCTGGCGGTGTCTGTCTCCTCCCCCGGGGGTACCCGGCTTGCCACTCAGCCCCCACCCAACTCACTACGTCGTCAGCTCTGCAGAGGGCCAGCCCAGAAACCTACCTCTTGTGCCATGACCTCTTGGTCCTTCTGCAGGGCAGTCAGACCGGTGGTCTCTTCCCCGTTGGGCCGGAGATGGTCCTCCCCTTCCCTTCTCCTGGCAGCGTCCATTTTCTCTGGAACGATCGTCAAGGCAGCCATCGGGGCTTCTCCCTCGCTTGTGCCCGGAGCCCTTGGTCTCCCGGCTCTGCCTGGTGATCGCTGTGAGTGGAGAGGAGAGGAATGAGTGGTCTGTGGCCTAACTCTGGACTCTGGGGTTCAATGGATTAGAGGAGGTTCCAAGTCCGACCCTGGTCGCTATTAGCCTCACCCCCACAGGCCGGTCTCCTCCAGCTGCCCACAGCCAGCTCTCCAGGGCCCAGCCTTCTCTGTCACTGTCTAGGTGCCCCAGCCGCCTGGTACGCATACTCCAGCAGATGGTCCCTCAAGTTGGCAGAGCCCATGACCACAAGGAATCTGACCTTGGTCTGGGGTTTCTCCCGCCACTTTCAGCAGTGTAACCCTCAAAGGTAAAATCTTCCTGGGTGTGAAAATCAATGAGGGGAAGCTCATTTAAAATCCAGTTGGGGGGCGGGGGGTGGGGTGGGGCTGGGAGGCTCGGTGGGTTAAGGGTCCCACTTCAGCTGGGCTCAGACCCTGGTCTCAGGCTCCTTGGGTTCAAGGCCCGTGTCAGGCTCTGTGCTGGCAGCTCGGAACCCGGATCCTACTTTGGATTCTGTGTCTCCCTCTCTCTCTGCCCCTCTCCCTCCCCGCTCTCAAAAAATTTTTTTTTCTATAAGTAAATAAAATCCAGTCGGGAGGCCAGAAGGGGTTGTTCTCACACCACAGCACTGTCGCCAAGTACAGAATCACCAAATACAAACCCCAAGAGGAAGGAAGAGAAGAGACACGCATCGCTTCTCCTGCAGGACTGGATTAGCCCGGCAACTCAGCCGATGAAAAGCTAGTGTGCCATAGCTTTCACGTTCAGAATTGCAATACCCTGAGATTCCCCGATAAACCCATTTTTTGCTGGCACAAAAGGTGACTTTTACCTGTGAGGTCAACGGGGGCCTGCTGCTTTGCCCATCGCCGCCCAATCTCTTGTGCCTCCCAAACCCTCACAGCCATCAGGCCAAAGCCACCCTCCCACAAGAGAAGCTGGAACCCTACCTCCTGTGCTCTTCCAGTCCTCTCTGGCCTCCACGATTCCATTCTTTCTCTGTCTTTCATAGGAACGTGGATCTTCTCCTCTCTCTTCGAAGGATGGGCTTGCCTGGGAGTAACTCCCTTTGTAATTTCTGCGGGAGCAGCCCTGTCTCCTCGGGTGCTCCTGGCCAGGCCTCCCTCCGCTCACAGCCGATTCCATTTCATCCAGGTCTCCTACCTGAGCCACACGTCTGGACGCCCAAAGACTGCAGGAGGCAATGGCCAGGCGGGCAGAGGGCATGGTTTTATATGAAGTCCCCAGGGGCCCATGGCCCCTCCTCCGAGGGCCTGCTGGGAGCAGGACCGGACCACACCCAAGGCAGGGGAAGCTATGGGTTAGATTAGGTCCTCTATGAGTGATTCAAAAGGGAAGAATTGTACTTTCCACTAAATAAATAATATATATGTGAAATATAACCAAATATATATTATAAACTTAATTACACATATATTTGTTGTATTTTGTGTACCCAAGTCTAACATAGTTTTATAACTATGGGCTCTCAGTCCTTAAACTCTTCAGCTGGTAGCTTCTGAGCATTCTTCTTGCAGACGTTGGCAAAACCAGTTGGTTCTGTGCTGCATGTTGATTCAAAGAAAGTACAACATTTTATTGTTTGTTTTGAGGTGGGGTTTTCATATTTAATAGTTCTACATGAAATCAGTGTTATAAAACTATGTTAGACTTGGGTACACAAAATACAACAAATATATGTGTAATTAAGTTTATAATATATATTTGGTTATATTTCACATATATATTATTTATTTAGTGGAAAGTACAATTCTTCCCTTTTGAATCACTCATAGAGGACCTAATCTAACCCATAGCTTCCCCTGCCTTGGGTGTGGTCCGGTCCTGCTCCCAGCAGGCCCTCGGAGGAGGGGCCATGGGCCCCTGGGGACTTCATATAAAACCATGCCCTCTGCCCGCCTGGCCATTGCCTCCTGCAGTCTTTGGGCGTCCAGACGTGTGGCTCAGGTAGGAGACCTGGATGAAATGGAATCGGCTGTGAGCGGAGGGAGGCCTGGCCAGGAGCACCCGAGGAGACAGGGCTGCTCCCGCAGAAATTACAAAGGGAGTTACTCCCAGGCAAGCCCATCCTTCGAAGAGAGAGGAGAAGATCCACGTTCCTATGAAAGACAGAGAAAGAATGGAATCGTGGAGGCCAGAGAGGACTGGAAGAGCACAGGAGGTAGGGTTCCAGCTTCTCTTGTGGGAGGGTGGCTTTGGCCTGATGGCTGTGAGGGTTTGGGAGGCACAAGAGATTGGGCGGCGATGGGCAAAGCAGCAGGCCCCCGTTGACCTCACAGGTAAAAGTCACCTTTTGTGCCAGCAAAAAATGGGTTTATCGGGGAATCTCAGGGTATTGCAATTCTGAACGTGAAAGCTATGGCACACTAGCTTTTCATCGGCTGAGTTGCCGGGCTAATCCAGTCCTGCAGGAGAAGCGATGCGTGTCTCTTCTCTTCCTTCCTCTTGGGGTTTGTATTTGGTGATTCTGTACTTGGCGACAGTGCTGTGGTGTGAGAACAACCCCTTCTGGCCTCCCGACTGGATTTTATTTACTTATAGAAAAAAAAATTTTTTGAGAGCGGGGAGGGAGAGGGGCAGAGAGAGAGGGAGACACAGAATCCAAAGTAGGATCCGGGTTCCGAGCTGCCAGCACAGAGCCTGACACGGGCCTTGAACCCAAGGAGCCTGAGACCAGGGTCTGAGCCCAGCTGAAGTGGGACCCTTAACCCACCGAGCCTCCCAGCCCCACCCCACCCCCCGCCCCCCAACTGGATTTTAAATGAGCTTCCCCTCATTGATTTTCACACCCAGGAAGATTTTACCTTTGAGGGTTACACTGCTGAAAGTGGCGGGAGAAACCCCAGACCAAGGTCAGATTCCTTGTGGTCATGGGCTCTGCCAACTTGAGGGACCATCTGCTGGAGTATGCGTACCAGGCGGCTGGGGCACCTAGACAGTGACAGAGAAGGCTGGGCCCTGGAGAGCTGGCTGTGGGCAGCTGGAGGAGACCGGCCTGTGGGGGTGAGGCTAATAGCGACCAGGGTCGGACTTGGAACCTCCTCTAATCCATTGAACCCCAGAGTCCAGAGTTAGGCCACAGACCACTCATTCCTCTCCTCTCCACTCACAGCGATCACCAGGCAGAGCCGGGAGACCAAGGGCTCCGGGCACAAGCGAGGGAGAAGCCCCGATGGCTGCCTTGACGATCGTTCCAGAGAAAATGGACGCTGCCAGGAGAAGGGAAGGGGAGGACCATCTCCGGCCCAACGGGGAAGAGACCACCGGTCTGACTGCCCTGCAGAAGGACCAAGAGGTCATGGCACAAGAGGTAGGTTTCTGGGCTGGCCCTCTGCAGAGCTGACGACGTAGTGAGTTGGGTGGGGGCTGAGTGGCAAGCCGGGTACCCCCGGGGGAGGAGACAGACACCGCCAGGGCGAGATGCTCCTAGAGCGCTCCAGGGCTGGGGGGAAGGCGTGCAAGCCTTGGCACCGGTTCCCACCAGATCCTGGAAGGGGCCGCCAGAGTCAGGGGTGCTGGGGCACAGTGGGTGGGGTGGCCAGTGGGGGCGGGGTAGTCCAGACCCGGAAGGGGCGGCGGAGACCTTGGCAAGCGATCCCCACGGGCCTGGGCGCTCACCGAAACCGCTCTCCTTTGCTCTCCCGCGCAGGTGCCGCCCACTCTCCGTGGCGCCACAAGGACCGGAGGACCCGGCGCAGATCGCCCGTGAGGACCACGCACCGCGGACGCTGCCAGGACGGCCGCGAGGCCCGGCCCGCCTCCCCAAAGCGCCGCCGCTGCCACCAGTGGCCGGAGGCGCGCGAGCCCCTGGAGGTGGTCACCGGCAGGCTCTTTGACCGGGTGGGCGCGCTGGCGGTGGGCCTGGACGAGCTGCGGGCTCCAGGGGGCGCCTTCCTGCCTGTGCCCACCCGCCGCACGCAGCCCTCGGCCTCGCAGCGCGCCTGGCTCTCCTGGCAGCTGGCGCACGCGGGCGCGACCCTGCACTGGGCGGCCTCCCTGCTCCACGCCCTGCTCGCCCAGCAGCCCGGGCCCGCCGGCCAGCCGCCCGCCGCCCACGGCGCCCGCGGCGCCCGCGGCGCCCGGCCGTAGGGGGCCCGATCTGGGGGGTTGGGGGGAGGTGGCGATCAGGGGTCCCCTCTGTCCCAGCCGGTCGGATCGGCGCGCCCCACTTCGGGGCAGGCGTCCGCGGCCGGCCACACGGCGCGCACCGCCGCGACGAGCTCGGGCCCAGCCTGGCCCAGACGCGCCGGTCCGCGAATCGGGTTTAGGTGGGACCACAGCTAGGCTCCCACCCGGTGCCAGCTCAGGGGCGCGGCCAGGTTTCCAGAAGACAGCCCGCGAACGGGAGCCTTCGGAGCAAAACCCTTCTTTTCCTCTGGTGGCTCAGATCGCTGGAGTGAGGGACGGGATTGGTGCCTTCTCATCCCTAGGTGTTTTCCTGTTTTATTTCAAAAATACAACGCCTCATGTATACGTGCGCGCGCGTGTGTGTGTGTGTACCTGTTGTGACCGCCACTCCAAAAAAACACACTTGTTTTGTTTGGGGGGGGTGGGGTTACTGGAGATTGGGTTTTTTCAGGACGAACACCTAGAAGGTATCTCCAACAGATCTTGTGAGACCAATGAGCAGCCTGGATGTGTGAGGGACCTTGCAGGGTTTCTCATGCTGGAATGGAAGTCACGTGTCTCCTTCCTTATGGATCCCTACGTTTACATGTGTTCCAATAAACTTATTACTACTTCAAACCTCTGCCACTGTGACAGTGTATTCTGTTAGTCTCCTGAATCTTCTAGTCATCTTTGGTTTTCCTATTTCGGCGCTTCATTGTATCAACACTAAAGAGATTTTATTTGTAACCCTAGAACGCACAGTCTGTGTCCCGCACACGTCACTGAGATGCTCACAGATGTACTACAAACCCGTAGAACGAGCACTCCAACCGAGACATGGGACATCGCTAGCTTGCCACTTGGCAGTCCTTACACCCCCAACGTCAACGCCCTGACCTTGAGTCCCTCCTCTTGAGGGATTCCTTGGGACACATAGAGCCTCACCTGTCCCACTCTGCATCTGCCTGCGTATTCATAAAGTTTCCTGCCCCCGTGGCACCCCACTCCTTCTTGACTCTCCCCTCATCTCTTCCTCTGAATAAAAGAGAGTGATGTTCGTGGACGACGTGGGGCGGGCTACCGTGGCAAGAGCCCGGGGAATGAGAAGTTGGGGAGGCGAGGCCCTTTCCCCAGAAAATATGAAGGTGTTTTCTGCAAGGGAAGGTGTTTTCTCTGTGCCTTGCAGAGAAAGGGGCTGGGGGAGGACCCTGGAAAGGCTGGAGGAACAGAGGTCCGTGAAGACCCAGGAGGGCTCTCAGAGCAGGTCGGGAAGGTTCCACGGTCTTCTTTGTGAAGGTGAGGGCTAGGAGGTGGCCCTGGCCTTGGCACATGCAATTCCTTCCCTCTGAAATGTGGTCTCAGGCCACTCTTGGTCACCTTTCAGATATCAATTTCAACGTCCTCTCTTCAGAGAAAGTTTCCAAATATGCCGAGACTAGGTTACAAGCTCTCCTGACACCCTGTGTATTTCCAAAAGCACTTCTCTAGTTTTGATACCGCCTTTTCAGTGTGTGCTCACTGGAATAATAGTGCTCTGCTCCCCTGGATCCTCAGCTCCCTGCAGGTAGGAGCTGTGTTTACATTGTTTCTCATCATTGTATCCACATGCCTATCATAGTGTCTGGTGTACAATAGATGTCCGATGAATACTTACTGTTTTTTGCATTGTTGAATGAATGAGGGGGCATTGATACACAGGATCACACAGTTCTCTTTCCTTTTCTGGGAAAACCTTAATAGGAGATCAGTTTGTAGGACATTTCCTTGAGACTATTGTAAGAAATTCTACATAGTTAAGAAGTAACATACAGGCTAATTTAGGAGACAGAGTTAGAAACTCAGGTACCTAAAATATATATATCCAGTAAGGTCAGGTGATAGCAAAGGAAATACTAGAGTTGATCCGAAGCAGAGACACTTTTCCAGGGGTCTCTTTGATATTATGACTTTTTTACTCACTTGAAAATGTCTTACCATGTACAGAAACTCTCATGCAAATAGCAATCCACAATTGATCCTTATTGTATTTACAGAATTAAATTAATTGTAAGATGTTCTCTTTTCCTATTTGTCCTGAATTAGGAAATGGATTCACTCTGCCATGTGAAGAAATGATGGAACTTTTTTTCTAAATTGAAGAGTTTCTGGTCACCATATTATTCCCACCAAGTGACTTTACTACCTCATTTTGTCTTTGCCATTTTCTCTTCCTTGCTCTCCCTCCTCTTCAGTGCAGCGAATATCCTTATCCTGTTTCTCCTATCTTTTCCACCCATTTCTTTCTCTCAATACCACGCTACCCAAAGGGTATCTGAGGAATACTGGTCAGTTACTAGAATTAGGGGGGCTTGGAGAACTGTTCCAATTTAGAACAGCATTACGTGTATAGATTTGTTGGAATTTGTTTCAATATGTTAAGGAATACTATGTCATAAGCCCACAGAAACTGGCCTGGCTCTCTTCTTTCTGAACTAGCTGTAAGCAGATAGAAAGAGCTATTTTTTTAAGGTTTTTTTTTTTTAATGTTTATTTATTTTTGAGAGAGAGAGAGAAACAGAGCGTGAGCAGAGGAGGGGCAGAAAGAGAGGGAAACAGAATCCAAAGCAGGCTCCAGGGTCTGAGCTGTCAGCACAGAGCTGGACAGTGGACTGGAACTCACAAACCCTGAGATCATGACCTGAGCTGAAGTCAAACACTTAACCGACTGAGCCACCCAGACGCTAGAGAGCTATTTTTTTAATGTAAATATTGGAACACTGGGACTGTAACATCGGATCAATTTAAGTAAGGACTGTATTTGAGGAGCATGGGAAGGAACTGCTCACACCCAGGGTACAAGGACAGAAAAATGCTCAGTCTGGAACACATGGAAGAGGGCTGTGTCCCTTTTTTTTTTTTTTTTTTTTAACATTTATTTTAAGTTTTGAGAGACAGAGAGAGACAGAGTGTGAGTGGGAGAGAGGCAGAGAGAAAGGAAGTCACAAATTCCGAAGCAGGCTCCAGGCTCTGGGCTGTCAGCACAGAGCCGGATATAGGGCTTGAACTCCCAAACTGTGAGATGATGACCTTAGCTGGAGTCGGATACTTAACCAACTGAGCCACCCAGGCACCCCCGCCTTCACTTTTCACTGAGTCTTTGCTGCATAAGAAATGATCAGGGGCACCTGGGTGGCTCAGTCGGTTGGGCGTCGGGCTTTGGCTCAGGTCATGATCTCTTGGTTCATGTGATTCATGAGTTCGAGTTCCACTTTGGGCTCTGTGCTGACAGCCTAGAGTCTGGAGCCTGCTTTGGATTCTGTGTCTCCCTCCTCTCTGCCCCTCCCCCACTCACACTCTGTCTCTGTCTCTCTCAAAAATAACACAAATTTATTATCTCAGTGTTGCAGTAGGTCAGAAGTCTGATGGTGGCATGGCTGGATTCCCCACACGAGGTCACACAAAGCTCAATTCAAGCTGCTGGCTGAGTTGTGTACTAAAGATTCCACTAGAGAAAGATACGCTTGTTAGCTCCCTCAGGATGTTAGTAGAAATCATTTCCTTGCTGTTGAGGACTGAGGTCCTGTTGTCTTGCTCGTTGTAGACCAAAAACCACTCTCAGCTCTGAGAGGCTGATTTCAGGTTCTTGCTGTGTGGCCCCTCTGCAGGCCTGTTCCTATTTGTAATTTCTGACTTCAGGAAGGGTCCAGTCTCTTTCAAGGGCTCACCTGATTAGGTCAGGTCCACCCAGAATCATCTCCACTTTTTTATGAACTCAAAATCAACTCATTTGGGATCTTATATGGGTGTGAGATCACAGGTTCCTGAAAGAGAGGGGATCTCTTAAAGGTGTGATAACAGGGGCAGAGATAATGGGGGCCATATTAGAATTCTGCCTATCACAATATTTGCAACATACTTTGCTAGGCTCTAGAATCGATGCCACAAGTCTAGGGAAAGCATTGTTGGGATAGTTGGAAAATAAATGAGAAACACACCACTGTGATTTGTGGAACAACAACGAATTATTGTTAGAAAAACTTTTTCAATAATAGGATGGGGAGACTAGGCAGAAAACTGTCCTGAAATTAGGTGGCCTAAGGAGTCTCATGAGCTCAGCGAAGGTGCACTGAGAATTGTATTCAGACTAAAGATTGAGCCCGCGATGCAGCCACTGCTGAGGGATAACTAATTGTTCACTCATCTAAATGGAAGGTGCGTTTGACTCTGGAAAAAGCAACCACATATTTGGGATAACTTCACAAGCCCGCTGCCCCATTGTAAATTCCATCAGGGCGAACAAAGGCTGTTTCCATCTGGGTCTCCACTCTTTCCCCATTACCTAGCATAGCACAGCAACTTAGCCGGCACAAAGTAAAAGCTCAACACATAATTGTTAAATGAACGGCGTCGGTACACCAAATAGCTCATTGAGAAATTATCTCTGCTCCAATTGCTTGATTATTTGGCTTCAGCTGACCTCACTGAGGAGTGATGTGTCCATTGAACCTGCTGCTTCATTTTTTCCCCTCATTGTTCTTATACCGTAAAGGTAAAGACGTGTATTTGGACGATTAGTGCTCTCTCCCTATGAAACAATGGTGTCTGAGCGATCGGGCCTTTTCTCCTTCCTCCTCAATCTCTCTTACTATCCCGGCTGTCTGGATCCCGCGCTGGGCCTCGTGATTGCGGGGTTCCCGGCAACCGGCTGCAGTGACGGATTCAGAAAGGCGACTCCGAATTCTGCATTTGCGTGGCCGAGCCTCCGGATGCCGGGGCTGGGGTGTCGAGCGCCGCGAGGCACCGTGCAGGGGGTACCTGAGCACGCTTCCTGCCCCCTCGCAGCTCAGCTCTCGCGACCCTCCGCGGCGTCCCGGGGCCACCCACCCGCGCGCGCGCCGGGAGCGCGAAGCCCCCGCTGTACGGCGGAGCCTCGGTCAAGATGGCCGCGCCCTCCCGCGATACCCAGGGGCGCCGCCATCGCAGGCGCCGGGCTCGCTAAGGCCGCGCTTCGAGCAGCCGCCATGTCGGCCTCCGCCTGCGACCCGATCCTCACAAAGCAGGAGAGCGTGGGCCGGAGGAGGGGTGCGGGAACGGCCGAAGGGGCCGGGTGTGCCGCGGACATGGCCGTGTCGGAGCCGGGGGGCAGCGCCGCGGTGAGCGCGACGGCGGGGCGGGGCGGCCGGGCGGTCCGCGGTGGGCTAGTTGGGGGTCCGTGATTGGAGGGTGGCCGCCGTCTCTGAGAGGAGCGATTTGGGAATTGGAGGCGAGGCTGGAGGGTCTTCTGGCGGGGGGAGGGGTGGTCAGCGTGCTGGGGGAATCCGTGGGGCAGTGATGGGGGGCCTGCGCGGTCCGTGGGTGCCACAGTTTAAGGAAATCCGTGTTTCGAGGTATCTGCGATGACAGTGATGGCGGGGGGCGGGGTGGGGGTGGGGTGGCCCGAAAGGCCATGGTTTGGAAGGCTGTGGGGATCAGAAATGGCTTCGTGGTGTGTCAGAGATTGGGGAGGTGTGTGGCAATGTGTGGTCCATGGGAGTCTATTACGGTAGTTGGTAGTTGGAGACCAGACTGTCCCTGTCTGTGTGCAGAGGTCCTTTAGCAGTTTATTGAATAGTGAAAGGGAAGCGATGATGATGGTTTAGAATAGGGTCGCAGCGGGGCGCCTGGGTGGCGCAGTCGGTTAAGCGTCCGACTTCAGCCAGGTCACGATCTCGCGGTCCGTGAGTTCGAGCCCCGCGTCGGGCTCTGGGCTGATGGCTCAGAGCCTGGAGCCTGTTTCCGATTCTGTGTCTCCCTCTCTCTCTGCCCCTCCCCCGTTCGTGCTCTGTCTCTCTCTGTCCCCAAAATAAATAAAACGTTGAAAAAAGAATAGGGTCGCAGCAAGGGAATGAAAAATCAGATTCAGAATACATCTAGAGATGAGCCAGTAGGACTTCCGGATGAGCTGATAGGAAACATGGGGGAAGAGAAGAATCAAGATTTTACATCTAGACTTTTGGCTTGAGGAACCGGATAAAGGGTGCTTCCTTTTTCTGCGAAAGGGTTGTGTTGAAGACGACCAGATTTGGTGGATATAAATGGGAGCCAGAAGTGGATGACAGTGGTTCTGCTTTGGCCACATCAAGACGCCCATTACATGCCCAAGTAGAGATGTTGAATAGTCATTAGATGCATGAATCTAGAATTCGGAGAGGTGGGAGCTGGAGAATTCATAATGAAAGACATCAAGCATAAAGATGGTGCTTGAAGCCATAAGATTGGATGAGGTCACCTGCAGAGAGGACGCAGATAGAGAAGAAAAGAGGGACCAAGGACAGAGCTCTGGGTCACTCCTACATTTAGAGGTTTGGAAAAGAACAGAAAAAGAGGGAGAGTGAGGAGTAGCCACTGAGATATGATGAAAATTGTAAATGTGGTGTCAAAGAAGCTTAAAGAAGAAAGCTTTTCAAGACCATGCGAGTCAGTTGTGTCATAAGCTCTTGTGAGTCCCAGACTTATCACTGCAGAGAATTTGACTTTGGCAAGATGTAGCTCAATGGTTATTTTGATTAAGAAGAGTTTGTTTCGTGGAGCAATGAGGGTAAAATCCTGTTGGAATGAGTCGAAAGAACGGAGGTGATGAAATAGAGACAGAGTATAGACAACGCCAGGAGTTTTGCTGGTAAAAGGAGCAAATACATTGGCATTGGATGGGACATGTGATTAAGAGACAGTTTTCATTGGATGAATGATATTAAGGCAACTTTGTATGTCAATAGGAACGATTCAGTAGAAAGGGAAAAATAGGTGGCACAAAAGAGAGAGGTTAATTGCAGGGGGTGAAATCCTCAAGAAAGCAGTTGAGGATAGGATCCAAAGCATAAGTGGAGAAACTGGCCTTCAGTGACAGACGTCTTCCATTTCAACAGAAAGGAGACAGATGGTACGGGTTTGGAAACAGATTGGTGGAATTGGTGGTAACAAGGCAAGGTAGTTCTTGTTCACGTACATTTATTTTGTCTTTGAAAGTGTAAGGCAAATTCATCAGCTGACAGTGGGAAAGGAGTAGGTGCTGCAGATTTCAGAGAGAAAGAGGAGAATGTTTGGAATAATCATCTTGGAAAGAGGAACAGGAAGCTCTCAGTATTGGGTGCCCATTTGAGATATGTGTCATCAATTTGAAGTGAGTCCAGTCAGCACAGTTGTTTGGCTTTTTTCTTTTGGAATGTTTAACTGCAAGGTTGCAGGCAGAGATTAAGTTGGGCTTAAGTTTGAGGCTTTGCTAGGGAAGTACAGTGGAGAAGAAGAGGGGTAAGGAAGTGAAAGCTGTTTTCCGTGGAGTGTGTAAGGTGTTAGAACTAAATCTAAACAGGACAGGTGAAAAGTAAGGCTGCGTGGCAATGGAAGATTGTGAAAAAATGGTTAGGATCGATGGGTATGAGGGCCGAATGTATTTGGAGAAATATTGACGTGGAAGGTACTAGAAGAAGTAAGCTGGCAGGACAGTGTTTTAAGTAGAGATTTTAGAGGTGCTGTAATGTATGTGGCAAGGGTCTAAAGAATGCCTGGGCGATGAATCAGTGGCTGAGTTTGGGTAGAAGAAAAGATTGTTGGAGTCAGGAAAGAGAAAGGCCAGAGTGTGGAAGGGCTCTTCTGCATTGATGCAGTTAGTGGAGGAGCTGTAGGGAAGAGGAGGCTGGTGTTCAGGTTTGCAGTGAATGAGGCAGAATTACTGTGTGGAAGAGTTGACCAAAGTGGCCCCTAACAGCTGTCCTTAGAAAAGCCTGCTTGCAAGGTTGACCTTTGGCTGACATCTGAGAACTTAGACTGCAGGAGGTTTTGCACCATTCCCAGAAATGATAAAAGTGGCTCCCCGTGCCTGAACTAAACTATGTAGGGGCGCCTGGGTGGCTCCATCGGTTAAGCGTCCGACTTCGGCTCAGGTCATGATCTCACAATCCATGAGTTTGAGCCCCGCGTCGGGCTCTGTGCTGACAGCTCTGAGCCTGGAGCCTGCTTCAGATTCTGTGTGTGTGTTTCTCTCTGCCCCTCCCCTCCTCCCGCCCACTGTCTCTTTCTGTCTCAAAAATAAATAAAACATTTAATAAACTAAACGATGTAAACAATGCGGTTTATGCTGAACTCCTGATTTCCTTCTGGGGATCCGGGACTTTTGTGTGTGCCAGGCAGAGGGTGCCCGTGAGCGCCACTGAGACTCTACGTGCTTCCTTGGGAAACACCATTTCACACGTGTTCTCACGATTTATTTCTGGAGGAATCACGTGTGTCCCGTGTGACTCCACTGGAAGAGGACTCTTGGATACTTGTGCCTGGCTTCCTCTAGACTTCACCCCATGCACCTTTTCCTTAGCTGTACTACATCGTAGCTCCGAGTACAACTATATGGCAAGGCTGTGAGTTCTTCTAGTTAATCGTTGAAATGGAGGGTTAATGGGTTGAAGTCTGGTGATACTCTAAACATGATAGGGATTTTGAAGGATGAATGAAGAATAGTTGAAAGTTTTCGTTGACCTCCTTTTCAGGCCGTGAGGTACACGAGTCATGGTTGGGCCAAACCAAATAACCTCCAGCAGGGAGCCTTGTAAGGGAGCAGGATCCTCAGGAGAAGGTAGATTTCAGGCAAAGCAAGCGGGTGAAGGGAATGACTAAAGAGATTGAAGGTATAGTGAAGTAGGCTGGTACTGATTCGGGTTTCTGTAAACGCCACTGTTGGTGGAGGTCTGTTGGCGTCAGTGATTGGGGACTGGTAGAGTCGGGATTTGGGGTTGCATCAGAGAAGAGACTGATGTGTTCTTTAGGTGTCCATAGTTGAGAGACCTGTGGGATTTTGTGATTGGAGTGTGTGGGGGCGACTGAGGAGATTTGTTGCTGTTACTGATAGGGGACTTTGTTGGGATCAGTCTATCAGTGATTGAGAGGCCACTGACAGTCAATGATGGGACTTCTTAGATGTCCATGACTGGAGGTTTGTCAGGTCAGAGATTGGTGACATACACAGCTAATTGATTGGTAGTCTATGGAGGTAAGGAGTTATTTTTCAATGTGAAACAAATCTGTTCAAGCGTGTATTCGTTAGTGGCAAACTTCTCCAGTAGCTGTGTCTCCTCCTCTCACCTGCCTAATAAGAGATCTTAAACATGCTTTAATTTCTCCCCACCCCCCACCCCTACCAGTTATAGTCCTGTTTATTTTTCTTAAGTCACACCTCTTCTTTTTTTTTTTAGTTTTTTAACGTTTATTTATTTTTGAGAGACAGAGCATGAGTGGGGGAGGGGCAGAGAGAGAGGGAGACACAGAATCCTAAGCAGGCTCCAAGCTCCGAGCTGTCAGCACAGAGCCTGATGCGGGGCTTGAACTCATGGACGGCGAGATCATGACCTGAGCCAAAGTCAGACACTTAACCGACTGAGCCACCCAGGTGCCCCTAAGTCACGACTCTTGATTTTAATGACTTTTGTAACAGTTGTACAAGAAGATTATCAAGTTACTTGGATGTACCTAGACATTTGACTGGTTTTATTATTCACAGCTCTTTCTTGTACATTATGTCCTTCCCAATCTTGAAATCTTTATTCTGATTCACTTTTCCTTCTTTTAAAAATCACTCCTTTTCTTCTCCTCCTCCTCCTTCCCTGTCCCTCTCCTTTTCTTTATTTCTAAAATATATACGTATTATATTTTCTGCATCCTTACATGCCTAAAATACATTACTTTTGCTTCCAAATATAGGTGATTTTTTGGCTGGTTCTAAAAATCAAGGATCTCAATTCTTCTACCTCATAAACACTATTCCACTGTTTTTTGTTATAGAAGAAAAGGTAAAGACTGATTCTGTTTGTTTTGGTAATTGTCTTTCTCTCTGATAATTGTATGACTTTTTTCACTCTTTATCCTCTTGAATAAACAAATTCACAAGTGGGACTGTTTTAGTCAGTTTGGGCTGCTACAATGAAGTACCATCAACTGGGTAGCTTATAAACAGCAGAAATTTACTGCTGTCAGTTCTGGAGGTGAGAAGTCCAAGATAGGGTGTGAGCCTGGTTGGGATCTGGTGAGACCAACTGCCAGGTTGCAGACTTCTTGTACCCTCACTTGGCAGAAGGAGCAGAGAGAGGAAGCAAGCTGTCTTGTGACTCTTATATGGGCATTAATCCTATTCATGGAGACTCTACCCTCATGAACTCATCCCATTCTAATTACTTCCTGCAGGCCCTATCTCCTAATACCGTCACATTGGAAGGGAGGGTTTCAGCGTATGAATTTTGGGGATACTCAAACATTCAGTCCATAATAGGGACATTTCTTAATATGATTTTTGCCTCTCAAAAAATGCATAATTGAGTAAAGAATTAGTATCCACTATAACATCATGATCAAATTGAATGGTTGAGCTAAGAACAAATCATTATTATCTTGTCCAAATCACTCACTAATGTGAATAACATTAGACTGAATAGAAGTATTGCTATTACAGGGATCAGTAACATTCAAAGATGTGACTATGGCTTTTACCCAGAAGGAATGGGAGCAACTAGATCCTGCCCAGAGGAACCTGTATAAGGATGTGATGCTGGAGAACTACAGCAACCTTGCCTCAATGGGTAAGGACAGTTCTTTCATAATTCAAAATGTGTGCATGGTGATACCTTCTCTCTGAAGTTCTTGATAAATTTGGCCATGGTTGTTATGAATCAGAGTTGTGATCCCTTTTGGGTACAACTCAAGATACTGTGCCCCAGTCTCCAAAATGGAAGGCCTCCTTGGATAGGGTACATGGGCAGCCATTGTGAAATTTCAGAAGCCGTATATTCTTAATTCTTTCAAGGCTCTGAAGTCCAAATATTAGTGTTTGATTTCTGGGATGTTTGTTTTCCTAACACTCAATTTGTACCATTTCTCGTGAGCAGGTTATCAAGCTCCCAAACCAAACATGATCTCCAAGTTGGAAAAAGGAGAAGAGCCGTGGTTGGGGAAGGGCAAAAAACCTAGACAAGGTGGTCCCAGTGAAATAGCAAGACCCAAGCAAATAGGAACCAATGGAAGTAAGTTCCTAGTTTTTTGGTGGTAACTTTGCAATTCTTCAATGATTTATTTATTTATTTATTTATTTATTTATTAATGTTTATTTTTGAGAGGGAGTGAGCATGAGCAGGGGAGGGGCAGAGAGAGAGGGAGACAGAGGATCCGAAGCAGGCTCCGCTCTGACGGCAGAGGGCCTGATGCGGAGCTCATGAACCGTGAGATCATGACCTGAGTCAAAGTCGGACGCTTAACCGACTGAGCCACCCAGTCAACCCAGTGAATAATTTATTTCTAAAATCTTAAATATTTGAGACCTTTCTTTCTTAACCAGGAGTAGCAGTTGAAAAATATCCTCTCCTGGGGGAGGAGGAGTTCAAACTACAAAGATTCTCTAACCTTGGAGATTCTAATATCTCTTCTGTCTGTGAACCTGTCTACGTGTGAGGTTCTCATATGAGGTTCACAGTAGTTGTAAGCCTGTGTTCACGTATGGGGGTTTGCTTATACCACTTGCATCAGTTAGCCTAGGCTAAGTTATGCTCCATTAAGGAATGACCCCCAAATCTCAGTGGCTTCCAACAAGAAAGATTTGTTTCTTGCTCATGCTGTAGCCCTATTCCACATTATCCTTTGGACCTACATCGAAAGAGCAGCCCCTATTTGGCAAGTCCTGCTCTCATGTCACAAGGAAAGAAGAATGAGTAGAACCACTTGTTGACTTAAAACTACTGAATGGAAGTGGTAGATGTCTCTTTCTGCTCACATTTTATTGGCTAATTGGTTAGAGCAGATCACCTGGCCACTCCTAAGCTCAGCAGGGTAGGAATGGACAGCCCTTCTCCAGGGAGGATTCAAGTGGCATGCAGGGGCCTGGGAGGTACAATCTTTCCACAGGGAACAGTAATACAATATGCCACACCATTCATATTGTGGTAGGAAAAAGGTGACAGCTAGAGTTCTGAACCTTTGATACCAGCCCCTCAGATGCCTAACTGACCTTTCCATATATAGTCAGTCATCTTTCCTCATTTATGCTCTCCATTGCTCAGCTTCCAGGAGGAGCAGTGACTCCTCTTAGCTGTTCTCAAAGTCCCATCACTGCTTACCTTGTTTAAAGCAGTGCTGTTTTTTATTATCTCCTTTTTTACTAATATCTTCAGTATATTTTCCTTCATCCAGTCAAATTCTGGGACTCCATGATATATTTCTCTCCTTATGTGTTCAAACCTTCTTGGGTCCGTCCTCTTTCCAAATCTCTTGGCATGATGCTCCCTGCCTTTAATTACTTTCCACTTCCCTTCTTTCACTGTGAAAATGCTCCAGACCTGTGGTCTATAATGAATCGTCATTTCCATTTGCTCCTTAACCTCTACAGTCAAATCCTACAGATTTTGTGTCTCTATGTAAATTTCTGGCTTTAAAGTAACCCCTGCTTACCTTCCAGCGCATATTTTAATAGTTTCGATCAGCATGAAATTCTTGCCTACTTAGCTTAAATTATATACCACTTAAATCTGATCTTCTAAGTGCTTCTTTACATTTATTTCACCAGATTCTCTTCTTTCCACTTGCTGAAGTATCCCTAAGGTTTTGTCTTCTGGTCTCTGTTCTTTTTTTTTTTTTTCTATTGTATTTTCCTCAAAAGAATCATTTGTGCAAATACAAGCTACTTATTCTACATGGGTGACTTTCAAGAAAAATTTATCTTGTCCAGATAAATCTCCAGTTTCTTTGTGTTGTACTCATATTTTTACCTACTTTACAGGAAAGCTCATTCTCAGAGTGTCAGAAATGGAAAGCTTTATATTTCTTTCTAAATTAGAGCTTCCTTTCACCTTCCATATTTTTATCAGGGTCTACTTTGAAAATTTTTTTAACGTTTATTTTATTTTTGAGAGAGGGGAGGGGGGAAGGGACAGGCAGAGAGGGAGCCACAGAATCTGAAACAGGCTCCAGGCTCTGAGCTGTCAGCACAGAGCCTGACGTGGGGTTCGAACTCACGAACTGCAAGAACATGACCTGAGTGGAAGTCGGACCCTTAACCTACTGAGCCACCCAGGTGCCCCGGGTCTACTTTGATTTAAGGCCTGTCTACCATGGAGTTCTGGTGCATCTTTGCTGTCTGCCTTCTCTTTTTCTATCCTCTCCTCAGTTCCTGATTTGTTTGTTTGCTTTCTTCACTTCTCACGGACATCACCCAAATTAGCTTTACATTGTCTCATACCTAAATTGTTCTAATTCTTAGGCTGATTTGTTGAATCCATTTTTTAAGTAATTCATCTTAGGTGTTGCCACCAAATATTAAAATATTCACTTATTATTTACATCACTATAGTCCCCAACTTAGCAGAATGTTTACCGTATATTTTTAAGTGTCCTCTGAATTTTCCAGCTCTCCATGAATTCTTGAAACCAGAAGGACTAGCCCTTCAAATGGCGAATGAAGGGACCTCATGGAGTTTTCGATCCATCCATTAGTGGCTCCAATTTTGGCTGTGTTTACTTTTCTCATCGTTACTTGGTGTTGCAACTAAAAAATAATACTGAATCATTTAATACATCTTTGTCATTGCTACAGTGACTTTCTTCTCAGTTCAGTTTCCTATATAGTACTTGGAATTGCTTCAAGGAAAGACTATTCTATTCCTTCCAATGATTTGCTGAGTCTATTGAGCTATATACGTCAGTCATTTTAGCTTAACATTCAGGTGTTAGTTACTCTCTGATTCAGGATAAGCTTACAGTCTTTTTTCTTTTTAATGTTTATTTATTTTTGAGAGAGAGAGAGAGAGAGAGACAGAATTGGAAGCAGGCTCCAGGCTCTGAGCTGTCACCACAGAGCCTGATGCGGGGCTTAAACTCAACAGACCGCAAGTTTATGACCTGAGCCGAAGTTGGACGCTTAACCGACTGAACCACCCAGGCGCCCCAGGATAAGCTCACAGATGTAATCACATGCTCTGTCAGACTCAACTCTCTTCATTATTACCCTATTATTATAACATTTCACTAGTTCAGATTCTATCTTTTCCCCTCATGGTAAATTTCTCTCGTAGTGCTTTATATTTTTTCCTGCTGGCCAATCTTCATCATTATAAGAGGTTCTTATAATGTTACACCTCAAGGGGAAAGGTTTGAGTTTTGATCCCTTTCTTCCCAGAAGATTTGCCTCTATCCTCTCCAGAATCCTTGGACATTGGAAGAGGCCACCTTTGTCTTGCTCTTGTTCTACCCTTTCCCCCAAAATGTTTGTACCACTTAAAGTTTCCTAAAGGAAGAAGCACCTGGCAACTCTACCTCTCCCTGTTATATCTATACCGCTATATCTATACCTACAAAGATTGATTTTTTTACCCCATGGGAACTAATCTCTTCAAAGTCCTCCATGAACGTAATGGTGTTTCCTGGCTTATATCCAAATACTAAAACTCTTTTCTGTTTGATCCCAGTTTTCACTTTATCCATGTGTTGTTCCTTTATGACCAAGGCAGCTGTTCAGTTTCTTATATTCTTTGAGACTCTTACATCTGTTTCTCTCTTTGAGTCTGTTTAATTCCCATCCTAAAGCTTTTTCTGCTTTTCCACACACATAAGTGAAGAAAGCTGCCTCAAAATGGTAGTCCCAACTCTTAAGTTTTTGGATTTTTACACATGTTGTATCCATACCTAGCTAAAAGAGGTCTTTGAATTTCAATTCTAAATTCTTAGGAGAAAGAATAGTATTGGTCTAGTTTGGGCCCTATGTTTACCACTGTTCAATCAATTGTTTTCAACCAGAGTTTGGATCATAATGGTACAAACATAATTGCCTCCATGTGTCAGTGTGGGTGGTGGACTCAGAGAAGGAAAACACACACCGGGAAGGTATCTTAAAATGTGTAATTGTATAACGTGTGGAAGGAAGGACGTGAGCAATCACTTAAAGCTGGGAATAAGCTTAAAATTTATGATTAGTAATTAGTAGAGTGACCTGACAGAAACAAAGGTATGCTCCATAGCAAACTGTTGGAAAACAGATACATGTGTACATTGTAACTCTAAATGGTGTAAATCTCATTTCTATGAGAAGTCTCATTTCTATGAATTTTATCATGGTAAAAGCATCAGGGGACTCAGAAACTGTAGGGTTTTTTGTTTGGTTGGTTTTTTAGTTTTTCGGGGGTTTTTTGCTTGTTTGTTTGTTTTAGTACAGGAATGTCATTATTATATTGATCGTAGGTGGTAGCACTGGAACACCCTTTCCTGCTTATTCCCTTAGTCACCTATAAGCTGTTTAGTATTTCTTGGTAGACTTCCCTTATTTTCTCTATTTTGGCTCTTTGGAGGGCAGTAACAAAAATATACTCAGGCTAGTCTAAGTAAATCGAGGAATTTACTATAAGGACTTAGGTTTATCTCTTATAACCTAAAGGTGGATATGTCAGCCTGACCCTACCAGGGATTAGAACTAGGAACTGGAAAGCCATCCAGAATTGGGATTAGATAAATGGTCTCTTTGAGAACATGTGATCTCACATCTCTGCTTCTTTGTGGATGTATGCTTCATTCTTCATACTGATGAACTTTCTGTTTACACAGGGAAGATATGACTTTACTATTACTCGTTTTATATCATTGTAAAAACCCAATGGAGACAAACTAGAGTCTAAATATTTAGGAGGAAGACTCATATTGGACACTTTGGCTTGAGCCAGATGTGTCTCCAATTGTGACCATAGAGAGCTGAATTAATGTAGTACAGGCTGTGGGAGCCAAATACTGTGAATGAATTGGCAGTTATCAAAGCTGGGAAGCTTGGGCTGTGGAGAAACCTCAAAAAATACCAACTACAATCACAAGCTCTTTTAACTTCATCTATTACCCAGTCACTGCTCCTTCAGTTTATCTTATCATTTATCCCAGGTTACAAGGTTATATTTGTAAACAGGCAAAATTTTTTCTAATTACTATTGTCAATTATCTTTTCTTGGATAAGCACTTGGAAGTGCTGTCTACAGCACTTTCCCCTCAAGTCCAAAAGCTTAGGGACATTTACACTTGATATTTCATTCACCTTGGGATGTGAAGCTTGAATAAAGATTCAGCCCCACAATAGGGCATTTGTTTTACAAGTTGTAGTTCAAAATATGAGAGTGAAAAGATTCATAAGAATGTCTCATTGAATTCCATTTTAGAAGAAGTCCAGCAAGATAACGACCAGCTAGCGAATCACCAGGAATCTCAAAACAAACTCCTTAGGGAAGTTGCATTCAAGAAAAAAAGTCTGACTAAGAAGAAAGGCCACGAATGTAGCTCATTGGGGGAAATAAATGTGAGTACAAAACATGTTCCTTCAAAAAGAAAGCTTAAATTTGATTCACATGGAAAGAGTTTGAAACAGAATTTAGACTTACTTGGTCATATAAGAAACTATGCAAAAAAGAAACCTAATGTAACTAAAGAGCACAAGAAATCTTTCAGCCATAGCTTACCTGATACAAAGAAAAACAAAAATCAAACTGGAAAGAAACAGAAATTATCCAACCATAGCTTATCTAATAAGCATGACAAAACTCAAACTGGCAAGAAACATGAGAAATTATCTCATCATAGCTCATCCCGTACTAAATGCGACAAAATTCAAACTGGAAAGAAACATGAGAAATCATCCAGCCGTAGCTCATCTACTAAGTGTGACAAAACTCAAGCTAAAGCCAAACCCTATGAATGTAATCAATGTGGAAAGGTTCTCAGTCACAAGCAAGGACTCACTGACCATCAGAGAATTCATACTGGGGAGAAACCATATGAATGCGATGAATGTGGGATAGCCTTTAGCCAAAAGTCACACCTCGTTGTGCATCAGAGAACTCACACTGGAGAAAAGCCATATGAGTGTACTCAGTGTGGCAAAGCCCACAGTCATAAACATGCCCTCACTGACCATCTGAGAGTTCATACTGGGGAAAAGCCCTATAAATGTACTGAGTGTGGGAAAACCTTTAGACACAGCTCAAACCTTATTCAACATGTAAGATCTCATACAGGTGAGAAGCCCTATGAATGTAAGGAATGTGGAAAATCCTTTAGGTATAACTCATCTCTTACAGAACATGTGAGGACTCATACAGGTGAAATACCATATGAATGTCATGAATGTGGAAAGGCTTTTAAGTATAGCTCGTCCCTTACTAAACATATGAGAATTCATACAGGTGAGAAGCCCTTTGAATGTAATGAATGTGGGAAAGCTTTCAGCAAGAAGTCACACCTCATTATACATCAAAGAACTCATACTAAGGAGAAACCCTACAAATGTAATGAATGTGGAAAAGCATTTGGGCATAGCTCATCTCTTACTTACCACACGAGAACTCATACAGGTGAAAGTCCTTTTGAATGTAACCAATGTGGAAAGGCCTTCAAACAAATTGAAGGTCTTACTCAACATCAGAGAGTTCATACTGGGGAAAAACCCTATGAATGTAATGAATGTGGGAAAGCTTTTAGCCAAAAGTCACATCTCATTGTACATCAGAGGACTCATACTGGGGAGAAACCTTTTGAGTGTAATGAATGTGGAAAAGCTTTCAATGTAAAGTCACAACTTGTTATACATCAGAGATCCCACACTGGAGAGAAACCCTATGAATGTAATGAATGTGGGAAAGCTTTCAAACAAAATGCATCCCTTACCAAACATGTGAAAACTCATTCAGAAGAAAAATCTCAGTGAAATTAATGTGGGAAAACCTTTTAACTAGAGGTTTTATTTAACCTTAGAAGAAGTCTGAATTTTAAGGATGTTAGAAAGCCTTTAATAAGAAGTCACACCTCGTTACATACGAGGGAATTTGAAAATGAATCTTACAGGGAAGCAATGGATGGAGAGTTTAAACTTGATACCAACCTTTTATAGAAAATACTGTTTTTTTTTTTTTTTTTTTAAATTTTTTTTTTTCAACGTTTATTTATTTTTGGGACAGAGAGAGACAGAGCATGAACGGGGGAGGGGCAGAGAGAGAGGGAGACACAGAATCAGAAACAGGCTCCAGGCTCCGAGCCATCAGCCCAGAGCCTGATGCGGGGCTCGAACTCACGGACCGCGAGATCGTGACCTGGCTGAAGTCAGACGCTTAACCGACTGCGCCACCCAGGCGCCCCGAAAATACTGTTTTAAAAGTACTCAATTATTAATTATTTATGTGTTCAGACCAAAATATAAAGCTTTTAAAAATGTTAATAAGCTGAAAAATCAGAGCAGTAGAGAAGCAAATTACATATGCTCAATTCCTGAGTTGCTTGAGTTTTGTGTACTTAAGCACCGCATATGAGAATTGAATTTGCATATCTGTTAATTTCCATGTATAAATGTATGTGGCCACTGGTATGAGCCTGATCTTTGATATTATTACCTCTCTCTTTCTTAATGTCTTTGTTAGCTTCTGCATCAGCTGCAAACTTCCTAAAGGTTATTTGTGTAAAAAATATTAACAGAAAATTAAGAGAAAAAATGAAAGCAGCTGAGGATGCACAGGTGCTGGTGGGGAATGATGTCCAAGATACATCGTTAAGTGAAAAAAGCAGATTGCTGAACTGTGTGTATAGTATGTTCCCACTTTTGTACAAAAGGGTGTGCATTTGCCTGTCTCTGTGTGTGTATATATGTATGTGTGTATATATGTATATGTATATTTGTATGTAAATAGACTTGGTTTGAAAAAATATATAAGAAACCTTATGGTGGTTTCTATGAGCACAGGAGCACAGGAGTGGGAGCTGGGACTGGAGGGAGACCTCCTTTTTATTATATCCTGTATACGAATTTTTGAACAATGTAAATGTATTATTTTCACAACTAAAGTCCTTTTAATATGCATACATCAACACTGATTAAAATTTTCACTGAGCCCACTCCATGGTGTTGTTTACAAAGTAAAAGTTTCTAGGAAGGGTGGTGAATCTGAGGACATGGCATTAAACTTGATATTGAATTCACAAAGACTTTTCCTATCAAACACATGTCCTTTTATTAAAATAATGAATTACAACTATAATTCTGTACTGTGTTTCTTCTATATGCCATTTTTTAAAACGACTGAAGATAAATTTTGATTTTAGGTGAATGAAAGTGCTTTTCTGAACAGTCACTCTGTTTTGTCTCATATTCAGAGCACGTATATACAAACACCTCAATCTGGGGTTTCAAATGTATTGTAACAAATGCCACTACTTCCTGTTCTTGCCCAATAGCAAACATTGCTAATGGGTCACCACACTCATTCTGAGTGAATCTAGACGTGGCCTCAGAATCATTCTTAAGCATGTATTCCAGGGGCACCTGGGTGGCTCAGTTGGTTAAGCGCCCAATTTCAGCTGAGGTCATGATCTCACAGTTTGTGGGTTTGAGCCCCACATCAGGCTCTGTGCTGACAGCTCAGAGCTTGGAGCCTGCTTCGGATTCTGTGTCTCCCTCTCTCTCTGCCCCTCCTCTGCTCATGCTGTGTCTCCCTCACTCTCAAAAATAAGTAAACATTAAAAAAAAAAAAAAAGCATGCATTCCAGAGGTTACTATGGATCAATTTGAGTTTGCACATGAGACCTATTTTCCACTGCATACTTATTTATTTTTTTAATTAAAAATAATATTTGTTATTAAAAATTTTTTTAACGTTTATTCATTTTTGAGAGACAGAGAGAGACAGAGCATGAGCGGGGAAGGGGCAGAGAGAGGGAGACACAGAATCTGAAACAGGCTCCAGGCTCTGAGCTGTCAGCACAGAGCCCAACACGGGGCTCAAACTCACAAACTGTGAGATCCTGACCTGAGCTGAAGTTGGATGCTCAACCGACTGAGCCACCCAGGTGCCCCTATTATTATTTTTTTTTATTCACGAGTCATAGATAAAAAACACAGCTGAATTGTATTAAAATTTAAGTTGTAACACTAAAAACAGTGACTTAACAACAAAAATGGTTTCATAACATAAGGTAATAATAATATTTGGCATGTATGTCACCTTTTACATTTTTACAGCACATTTACTACATTACCTCATTTGTTCTTCAGAAGAAACATACGGGTTAATAAGCAAGACTTTTTTAGTGGTCAGTTCTGCTCAATAAATATTTCATCTGGATACTAGGCTAGTATAATGATGGCCCCTCAGCGAATATGTGGTTAAGTGCCATCTTTGCAAATGTTTCCCACTCAAATTCCTGCCTTCTTGATCTCCTCACTTCAGAGAATTAACAGATATAAGTATTGAGAATGAAATGTGTGTGTATATACACGTGTGTGTTGAAAAATCAACTCATGAATGTTATACCCTCATTTCTAAGTAACTTATTTACTTTCAGAGAAGGAAAATGCAATGTGAAAGCCATTTTCCATCAGTAATTTGTAACCAGGTGGAAGCCTGGCACCAAACACAGAATGAATCTTCACTTTCCAGAGCTGTGGAAAGTCTGCACTTTTTAGAAGGATAAAACAGTTGCATGTGATGACTAGGTCAAATTTCCCACACCTTGTGGAGAACCCATAATAGTACCATACCTGGGACAGTGAGGAATATAGGTATGTACGCCTGAGCAGTGGAAATAAATGTTTGAAAGCCAACGTGTACGGTAAAAAAGGAATTAAATGTTAGCATCAATGACTGAAGAAAAGATGTCTAAAAAATTATTGGAGATGAAGAATGAAAGAAAATAGACATACAGAGGTGAGTTTAAATGATAGCATGTTCAAAATTGACTGGAGGGCTTGTTAAAACACAGACATTAGAAATGGACCCCATCCACAAAGTTTCTGACTCAGTAGGTCTGGGACAGTAGGGGGTGGGAGGCTGAGAATTTGCATTTTTAATAACTTCCCAGGAGATGCTGATGGTGCTGGTATGGGGACCACACTTTGAGAAACACTGGTATAAATCATTGTTAAAATTTAAAAGTATTTGAAAATGTTTCTGAGACATTTCTTTAATATAAAGATAATGTTTATACACACAAATACATATGTTAGAAAATGCAAAATATCACTATCATTATGTGGATGGTGATTCAAGATTGTCAGTTTAAGAGTAAGTTTTATGTTTTTCTAAGTAATTTTTCTATTTTCATGAATTGATTTTATTTTATTGTAATGAGTTTTCATTACTGGTATGGCCAAGTAGATTCCTACTGATCCTGACCCTCCACAGATAATAGTTATAAACTCTGGAAAACCACACACACACACACACACACACACACACACAACCAATGACCTGAAGGTACTGGAGAGTGAACAAAAGCAGATTATGGAAAAGAGTTGAAATTTGGAAGAAGGGAATGGTAAGTTAGATCACAGCTTTTATCCTGAGGATATGCTAAAGTTGGTGTGGCAGAGGTGGGTAATTTGATAGAAAACATTCAGTCTTTTGGAGATGAAAAAGTACAGGGCTGAGTTTCAGGGAAACCACAGCCACTGAAAAGTGAAAGGAAAATCCCAGAAAAGAAAGACTCAAAGAAGGAGCAACCCAAATTCTGTGAATAAACTGCCCAAATCCCTGTCTGATCTCTGAACCATGCATATTTGGCACAGACTCCTAATGTTTCAACTAAAGACACGAGAACTGAGCTTTTATTTGTGCTGCTGCCCCACAGAATTAGTTTGAAGTTTGAGTTCAACCATGCTAATTACTTGCTAAAACAAAAATGTTAACACTCTTCAGAGAAATATAACAATCCAAACTCTCCACAACTTATCATTCATGATATCTAGGATACAAGAAATTTACTTGACAGTTAAACATTTAGGAAAATGTGACCCTATTCAAGAAAAGAGACAACCAATCCAAAAGTTAGGATGGGCATATGAGGATATTAATATAAGTATTATAATACTGCTTAGTGAAATAAAGATATGCTCACAGTGAATACACATTTTTTAAGAACTAAGCAAATAAATAGGAACTGGAGAAAAACCAAAAGAAAACTCTAGAACTTAGAAGTACAATGTCTGAAATTTAAAATTCACTGGAGGGGTGTCTGAGTGGCTCAATTGGTTAAGCATCTGACTTTGGCTCAGGTCATGATCTTGTGGTTTGTGAGTTCGAGCCCCATCTCTGCTGTCAGCGTGGAGCCTGCTTCAGATCATCTGTCCCCCTCTATCTCTGCCCCTCCCCTACTTGCACACTCACTTTCTCTCAAAATTAAAACAAATATTTTTAAAAAGTTTTTTAATTCACTGGATAAGTTTACCAGCAGAATGTAAATGACAGGGAAGTCATTGAACTTGAAATAGGTCAGTAGAAAAAAATTTTTTTAACTTTAAAATTCATAATGGAAGGGTACCTGGGTGGTTCAGTCAGTTAAGCATCCGACTCTTGGTTTCAGCTTAGGTCATGATCTCACAGTTTTGTGAGTTCGAGCCCTGTGTGGAGCTATGCTCCGGCAGCACAGAGCCTGTTTGGGGTTCTTTCTCTGCTCTTTCTGCCCCTCCCCAACTTGTGCTGTCTCTGTCTCTCTCAAATAAACTTAAAAAAAATGCATAATAGAAATAGGAAGGGAGATGCAAAAGAAGAAAATCAAAGGAGACAAACAATAGAAATAATAACGTAGTAGACCTAAACCCAATCTTAACAATCATTACTTTAAAAGTTAGTTGACAAAACTCTCAAATTAAAAGGCAGAGATTTTCATAATGGATAAAAAGACAAGACCCAGTTTTAGCTCTGCACAAGATCTATACTTTAAAAAGACACAGAGGGGCGCTGGGGTGGCTTAGTTGGTTAAGTGTCCAACTTTGCCTCAGGTCATGCTCTCGCAGTTCATGAGTTCAAGACCCGTGTCGGGATCTGTGCTGACAGCTCAGAGCCTGGAGCCTGCTTCAGATACTGTGTCTCCCTCTCTGCCCCTTCCCCACTTGTGCTCACTCTCTCAAAAGTAAAAATTTTAAATAAATAAAAAGACACAATTAAGTCAAAATTAAATGGATTAAAATGATATATCACACAAATAGTAAGCATACAAAGGCATAAATGGCTATATTTATAGCAGACAAAACAGACTTCTCAATGAAACTATTAACAGATAAAGAGGGCCAATTTAAAAAGATTAAAAGAGGGGCGCCTGGGTGGCTCAGTTGGTTAAGCGTCCGACTTCAGCTCAGGTCACGATCTTGTGGTCTGTCAGTTCGAGCCCCGCGTTGGGCTCTGGGCTGATGGCTCAGAGCCTGCAGCCTGCTTCCGATTCTGTGTCTCCCTCTCTCTCTGCCCCTCCCCCGTTCATGCTCTGTCTCTCTCTGTCTCAAAAGTAAATAAACATTAAAAAAAATTTTTTTTAAAGATTAAAAGATTAATTCATCAGGAAGACAAAACATTCATAAACATTTATGCACCTAAAACAGAGCTCTAAAGTATAAGAAGCAAACGTGGAAAGAATTAAGGAGAAATATAAACAATTCCACAATCATAATTGATTTTCACATCCTTCGATAGGCAGCTGATAAAACAGCTAGACAGAACGTTAGTAAAGACCCTGTTAACTGGTATTTAAATTAAAATTTTTAAAAAAGGAAAAATTAGTAAGCACATATATTACCTAAAGAACATTATAAAACATCTTGACCTAATTGGTGTTTATAGAACATTAACTCTAGGGGCGCCTGGGTGGCTCAGTCAGTTAAGCATCCGACTTCAGCTCAGGTCATGATCTTGTGGTTCAGGAGTTCGAGCCCCACGTTGGGCTCTGTGCTGACAGCTCAGAGCCTGGAGCCTGCTTTGGATTCTGTGTCCCTCTCTCTCTGCTCCTCCCCTGTTCACGCTCTGTCTCGCTCTCTTTCAAAAATAAATCAAAACATTTAAAAAAAACCAGTATCTATGAAAGGAAGGAGGAAATGCAGGATTGGACAAAGGACGAAGTTTACATACATTGCAGGCCCAACAAAGCTTCTGCGAACCTGGTGAAGAGCTCTGAAGTGAGTGTTTTCCCACTCACTGTATTAGGCCTCTGGACCCCCATCTTGCTCATTCACCAGATGCAGGCTGCACTGCAAAGGGCATGACCTTGGGTGAGGGAGCTCTCTGTAATGGAGTCCTAGTTCTAAGTAGCTGACAGCTAGAAGTTGTCTTCTTAGTGCACTCCCCCCAGCCAAACATCAAGTCCTTCCTTAAAGAAGAGTCTGGATATGCAACTTTATGTCTATCATACTACTTCCCTTGCTCTGTTTAGATATACTGGTTTTTATATATCGGTGAAGTACTTCCTCCAGAATTCCTGAGTCCCTTTTTGCCTGTGGAGAGAAGTCAGAAGGGAGAGATTAGTGGGATAAACCACAGCTCCTGCTGCTACAGTGGTCCCAGGGTCATAGTAGATAACTCATCACCTCACTTCTCCACTATCCATTTGCAGCGACCTCTGCTGACCTAAGACACTGGCCATAATGCCCTTCTCAGACCTGAACCTGTACATTTACAGTCACAGTTGGGCCAGAGGTACTAAGTGGATCACTGAGTTCTATGTTTTCTTCCCTGCCCACATTGTGTGATAGCCCACTTTCTACTGATATCAGGGTTATTTACCTCTTCTGAAATAGTGATGCCTCCTTTTGCCTACTGGTTCTTTGCACACAAAGAGCTGAGAGTATTTACGCATCAACCTGAAGTCCTTGTAGGGGATGCTGATGTAACAGTGGTGGGTGCCATGGGCTTGCTTATGCCGGCTGTTGCTGAATGTACCACTTCCATCTTAAAATGGATGTTTTCTAAACCCACTTAATTCATGATTTGGTGGTTTTGACAGGTTCTACCTCATAATGGGTAGTTCTGGTGGAGTAGTCATTTAGTGTCCCATGGGCATGCATTCTGTTTTTACCAGGATGCAATAGTATGCAAGGAGATGTTTTACAAAAGCATCTAATTGTCCACTGTAGATGGCCCAGCCTTGCTCCAAAACTCCAGGAGCCTATGGTGTTCTCCTATTGGGGCTTGCCACAAACTTCACATGGCATCTCTGCCCACCACTGGCACCACCGATACCAAGGGTTAAATAGACATCAGCTGAGTATGTATGTGGCGGTCTATTTCTGGACTCTCTGTTCCATTTATCTATTGATTTACTTTCACGCCAATATTACCTTGCATTGATTCCTGTAAACCAACAGTAAGTTTCGAAGTCGGGTAAAGAAAGTAAGCCCTCCCACTTTGTTTTCCTTTTTTTAAAGTTTATTTATTTATTTTGAGAGAGAGAGTAGGGAGGAGAGTAGGAGAGAGAATCCCAAGCAGGCTCCACGCTGTCAGCACAGAGGCTAATGTGGGTCTTGAACTCATGAACTACGAGAGCATGACCTGAGCCAATATCAAGAGTCGGACGCTTTAGCGACTGGGCCACACAGGCGTCCCTGTTTTTCTTTTTTCAAGTTGTTTTGGCACATATTCAATTTGAGAGTATTGCTAGATTGTCTGCCACCCATCTATGCATATGGGTGAATAATTGCATACTTGATTTTTTTCATATTGGATACTATCAACTTAAAATTTTATCAATATGGGGGTGCCTGGGTGGCTCAGTCGGTTGAGTGTCTGACTTTAGCTCAGGTCATGATCTCACAGTTTGTGAGTTCGTGAGTTCCGGCCCCGTGCTGACAGCGCGGGGCCTGGAACCTACTTCCAATTCTGTGTCTCCCTCTCTCTCTGTCCCTCTCCTCCTCACGCTCTGTCTCTTTCTCTCAAAAATAAATAAACGTTAAAAAAAATTTAAAAAATTTTTTTATCAATATGAAAAAGTTCATTGTTTAATTTACATATCTTTAATTATTATTGAGGTACCAGCCTGTTTTTCTATTGGGTTTTTGATCTGTGTCTTTATAGTTGTCTGAAGACATATGTGTCTCAGGAAATAATTCAGTCCTTGACCTGCTTAAATTATTTTGTATATTAAAAATACCAGCTTGTAACCTGATTCATCATCTTTCTCTCCTTTAATATACAAGCTTCTTGAAAATGGTATTACCTTGGTGTTTCTACTTCCTCAGTCCACATTTATATTTCAGTAGAATTCCGTAGGGCTCTGTCTTCATCATTACTGTGAAACAATTTCTAAAAAGGCCATCTTACTCTTATCAAATCCAAGGGACATTTTTTTTTCCTTACCGTAGTGGATTTTTGGTTGCATCTGACATTTAATGCTTCCCTCTTCTTGAAATATTTTGCCGTCAGTTCCTCTGACACCATTCCCCCTTGATCTTCTTCTCTCTCCCTCTCTCCTCCGTTCCCATCATCAAGCCCTCTTTCTCTTATCCCTCACCAGTTGGAATTTTCCAGGGCTCCATCCTTGGTGTCTTGTTTTTTCCATTGTATGTGCTTTCCCTGATTGATTGCATATCCTTTCTAGAATAATCTATAAGAACCACCAGTTTTAGATGTATTTTTATTGTATTTGATTGACTGAAGGCAATATTTGGCTTATAAATTCGTATCAAAGTAAGTAGCTATCACACATCTGCACACGTCTGCTGCACAGATGATTCTACACGTTTTTTTCCTCACGTGCATAATGCCATTTCTATGGATTGTCTGGCCCATGTTTCCTCTCACCTTATAAGCCACCTGAGAGTAGAGTGGAATACTAAACAGAACTCCCCCCCACCCCCTCCCCCCACACATACAGCATGAATAACTTGGAGTATTTGGGCAGTAAGAATTATTTTTATTGTTTAAGCAAGATGAAGTGTCATAAGCTAATGAGAGTAACATAAGAATTCACAAGAAAGTATTCTTTATGTATAGGTGTATGACTATAAAGCAAGAAAGTACACTTATTTGGCTTATGAAATAAAATAAAACATCTTTCATAATTTTATCTATCTATTCTGCTCTGTCTTGTGTATCTCTGTTCCTATCTCTAGGGTGATCACACATCACAGATTGTTCAGGAGAGGCTTTATGTCCCATGTCCAGATACAGTGACTAATTGCACCTCTTTTCACTGTCAAAGCTGTCCTGGTTTGGATGACAAGTTATATTGATAATTATATTAATTACATTTGCCTCTTTACCAAAAGAAACTAATTGATATTCAAAAGACATTCATTAAAGTGTATGTAGCGTAGTTGGTTAGGAGCATAAGCTCTCAGTCAGACTTTGGGAGTTTACATCGTGGCTGCACCACTAACAAGCTGTGTGACCTTTTGGTGCCTGAAGTTCCTTCTCTGTATAAGGGGATAATAATGGTTTCTCCCTCAGCATGAAATTGGATCAGGCGTCAGCAAACTTTTTTCTGTGAAGGAATAAACAGCAAATATTTTAGACTTGGTGGGCCATATGGTTCTTGTCACAACTACTCAACAGTGTCATTATAGCACAAAAGCAACCATAGACAATATCTAAATGAATGAGCATTACTGTGTTCCAATAAAACTTTATCAAAACAGACAGCAGGCCAGATTTGCCTAAGTGTTGTAGATTGTAGACCCCTGCGTTATTTAAACATGTAAAAAACTATTAATTTAGGACCTCACAAGGCACGAGACTCCCCTGATTTTTGGCATGGAATCTCCCCCCAAAATAGGAGTGTGTGGGTATTCCTAACATAGGGAGCCATCTGAGCAAAGATGTAGAGGTGGGATCACTTTGCTCTCAGGTATGTGACAAGTGGTATATATCTGCTGTTCTGTTGACACTTTCCTTCTTAATCTTGTTTTCCTGACAAACTCCATCCCACACCCCCACCACCACTACCACTCCAGTCCCTGACCAAGTTATTTACCTCTCACTGTGCCCTACAGCACCAGTCATGCCTCTATTAGGTCAGTAGTCACACTACATTGTCACTATCAGATTCTGAGCTCGTTCCTTGCGTTACCAAGCAAGACAATAATGAATTGTGTGAGTGAAGGAATGAATGAGCTTTACATTATGGTGGGACTCAATAGACATAAATATGTTTTTAACAAAAAAGGGAAAACTAGGCTGATACTGACACAGGCTTGCCCTGAGTAGCTGTCAGACCAAAGGGGAGAAAAGACAAACACTGGAAATCCCAGTTCTTGGCAATGATGACTGTCATAGTAGAAGGCATATGCAGCTGTGCCCATGAAAAGGCACAGATGACAGGGAACTCTGGGAAAAAACTTAAAACAGGATATTGGCTCCCAGTTTTGAAGCATGAATAGAAGTTTTCCTGACATATGGTTGGGAAGGACATTCCAGAAGCATCATGGCCACTGTATATGACTTTAAAGAGCTGAGTGAACCCCAAGAATTAATCCATGGTGTCTTTAGGCATTAGTTAGGGCTGGATATTCTGTAGTGATGTTCAAAGACAGACTAAGACATACTAAAAATTTTAAGTTTATTTGAGCAAAAACTCTCTAATTGGGCAGCACCAAACCACAAGGGGTAAGAAGTGCTCCACTGACAAGAGCTAGAGGCAAGACTTTTATAGAGAAGTTGCAGAAGCAAAGCAAGGAAATTATTTGATTGCCTATAGTTTAAACAGTTGTCTTATTTGGGAAAGCCTCATTTGTGATTGGTTGGCCTTAGGTTTTGATTTCGTAACCTTGAGGCATTTACAGGCTTAGGTTTTGGTTTGCTTGGGAGGGTTGCTAAGGCATTCGAACCACCTAAGTCTAATAGTCTCCTTGTTTAATTATTTAACAGTAATAACACTATTACATGGTATTTATTATTTTTTAAAAACTGCGCAGATTCTGAAGTGCTTTCAGCAAACATTGAAACACCCAAATGAATATTTCACAACCTTCCTCTTCTTGACAGATGAGAGAACTGAGGGAAAGCAGCTGGCCCAAAGCCACAGAGCAAGTTCAAGACCAGGTTGAGAGGAGGTTTCAGGGGTTTTGGATTATCCTTCAGAGTTTATCCTCAAACACTTCTCCTCTGCTGCCATCTGAGGTGTCTTTAGCAGTGGCTGAGTTTTCCCATCCCAATCTGGGACAGCATTCCCAGGAGGGGAACATTTGAATTCCATTTTCCAGGATGACTGGCTGGAGGTCACCAGATGAAAGCATTCTATTCTGACTTTCCCTCTCCCAGTGCTCTGTCTCAGGGAGAATACTGCTCCATCCTGACTTTTCCACCCCAATTGAAACCTAAATTAAATAACCTACCTCAGTAAGCATATTTTATCATTATTATACCTAATATTGGGGAAGTGAGGCAATGTGTTGTAGATCAACTGACTCTGGCTGAGCCTCACGCTCCTCTTTGGCTTAATAACGGGAGCGGCTTCTCCTATTCCCCCACCCCACTTCCCCATCTTTATCTGCACCTTGCACTGCGTGTCTCTTTTCTACACATCTTAGCGGGAGCGGTTCCCTGACTCTATCCTCAGAAACCTGGGATTCTTTGTTGCTCCCGCATTGTCCCAGTACATCTTTTCTGTAGCTCCCGTATCCCACTTCTACCTTGCTTTGCTCTCAGGATTCTCTGCTGTACGGCCCTAACACCTACTCGAAATATGGCGCCTCCCATTCCGTCACACTCTCCGCTCACTAGGCGCAGCCATATTAATCTTCCTGGCTCAGCCCGACTAAACACCCGGAAAGTCTCGCGATAGAAGCAGGTCGAGGGCTGCGCCTGCTTCCGCCGTTAACACCCGAGAGTCCGCATCCCTCACGGTGGGAGGGGGTGGCCTTGTCGGTCAGCTGAGGTCCCCGCAGGAGAGGCTGGGAGTTGAGGGGTCCGGTTCACAGAAAACGAGGTTTCAGTCACTGGCTGCGGTATTGGGAGCAAGGGCATCATGTTTGATCAGCGATTGAGCATCTCTAGCGGTCCGTAATTTTCGGTCTTTGGTTAGTAATTAAGCGGGCCTGCCCCAAATCACGATTGCCGCCCGGTATAGGTTGGTATTTAGTGATGCTGCTGGTAGTAGTGGACTCTGAGGAGGGTCAGCGACTGATTGGGAATTTGTGGGACTAGTGATGGAGCGTGTCTTTGTGATTCTGAGTCCTTCGGGTTGGGGTCACATAGAAATCAATGATTGGGCCCTGAAGACAGATATCCGTCTTTAGGGTTATGTTAGGTCAATGTGTGGGGGGCTGTATTGGGCAGCTGTTAGGAGCCTGTGTGATAGCTTAGGGAGCAGATGGTTTGCGACTAGTGATTGGGGCTCCAGCCCTGAATTGTAACGGTTTGCATTCAGGCTGCATTCCACACGCGTATTGTGCTGGGTTTTCTTGAATGGGTTTATGCCTGTAAGGATGTGAGGGTCAGGGAGAGTTCCCATCCTTCCCCCAAAGGTTTTGTTTCCACTCTTGGATCTATCTGGTCAATAGACTTGAGGCAGTTTATATTCTCTGCTACTGTCTGGTAGCTAGCTAAGTACTTCAAGCCAAAGTCTCTCAAAAACCCTCTCTCAAAGCTCCTTTGCTTTCTCCCTGTCTTCTTTCAATGCATGTGCTCTCTCTGGACAGTTTCAACCACACTCATGGCATCACCTTCCACCTTGAAAGCCATGACTTGCCAATCTATAGCACCAGCCTAGACATTTCTAATAAGCTCCAGATTCACAGTAGCCAGCTGTCTCCTACACATCTCTGTGGGGTTCACTCACAGAACCTCAATCTTAACATGATAGAAATAGAATATATCTTCTTAGTTCTCCATAGTTCACCTGCTCATCCTACTATGTTCATCATCATGAAGAGTCACTCTTACTTCAGATGGCCATAGTAAAAATCCTGTAGACATCTAGTTTTCTCCCCAGCCTTCTTCTCCCCATGTCCAATCAATCTTCTGATCATGGTGATTTAGCCTCCCTGACATCTCTCCAGTTTGTCCTCCCCATTCCCACTGCTGTGGTCCTAGTTCAGACTGCATCTTCCCTTGCCCTAAATTTGTATCAGGAAGCCCTTGTAGCAGAGTGTTGCAAACTAAGGGAAAGTCAGAGGAAGGAATAGCTGATTCTATCCAGGAAAGGCTTTCTAGAGGAGGCCACATTTGAACTGAGCCTATACATTTGAAGTGGTCCTATAAGTCTATTGATGACAGTGACTGTTACAGCTTATTAAATGTATCAAGCTAGTGAATTGTGCCCTTTAGGACTTCATTGATAAGAGTTTGGGTTAAGAGGTCAGTAGGACAATAGCTGCTAAAAATAACAATCTTTTTTTTTTTAATTTAAAAAGTAGCCGTTTATTTTAGAAAAACTGGAAAATGAAAATGCTAAATACAAGTCAATAGAAATCACTTTTAATCCTACCACCAAAGGTAACCATAACATTTTGATGTATGTCCTTTCAGACATATTTTTGTTCCTTTCAAATATATTTATTTTCAGTATATATATTGTTTTATAACCTATTTTTCTTCCTTTGTAATACAACAAGAACATTTTTCCAAGTCTGTAAATTCTTCTCTAAGATACTTTAATGATTGTCTGGTATTCTGTCCTTCCATAACTGATTTAACCAGTCCCTATTTTTGAACATCTAGGTAGTGATAAAGCAGCATTGTGATGAATATCCTTGCATATATATCTTTATGTGTGTCCTTGCTTTTTTTTTTTTTTTTAGGATAAATATCTAATTATAGATTTATGGGACCAAAGGAGGAGGAGAAACTTTTCAAATGTATAAAGGAATACACATTCACAAAGGTAAAACATACCATGACCTGACCTTTTCAGAACTGTAAGTTAATAAGTTGATGTTATCACAGCATAATCTTTTGTGGTCTCTCTGAAAGACACTTTTGAAAGGGGCAGGAATTCACAGGTCAGGCCCAGACTCTTAAGGTGGTCTTCTTTTTATCCCCTCCCTGCTCATCCCAGCTCTGTCTTTACAGATATCTGTGCCTTCTGAAGAGCAACAGAAAATGACCAAGTCTCAGGTAAGTGAGTTATTTATACCCCATTTTGTTTTCCATTGTATTTGAGGCAGTTTAAAAGAATTAATTCAATTAAATGAAAAAAATGTAAATAGAAATCAGGGAAAATAAAACAGAAGGTCTAGACCAAGGAAATGCGAAATATAGTGATACAAGTTCATAGTTTTTCATAGTTCATTAAAGTTGAGCATATCATCTGCAAAGATATGATTTCCATTACACATTATGATATTTTCTTGAGGGAATGAAAGCATTTTTGTCATTTAGGTTTAAAGTTATTCTCTTGATGGGTCTGCATACATATGATGTAGTAGGCAGTATCCTTAACACTTAACCAACCCTTGATAAATTCTGTAGGAGGCTTCTCCATAGCTATTTCTTAAACCGTCGCTCAAAATAACAATAGGGCATAATAACAAGGCGTAGTCCAATTTGAAGGCAGTAAAATCATGGGACCCAAGTACATAGCTGCTAAAAAATTTACCTTGATTCACAAATTAAAGGTTGTAAAATTGGCCCAAGGAATTAACATTATTAAAGATCATAATAGTATCAATTTTAATTTGCAGTTTTTAACCAATAAATAATCAAATATTTTTCCTTTAAAACGCAATAGGTTGAGACCCTCAAAGTGTATATCAAGTGAGTATGCCTCGTGGATAGTGGAAATCAAGTGAATTTGCTCGTTTCTGTTGGTTTATTGCTCAGCTAAACACTGCTAGCAAACATCTTAATGGTTATGATTGTCATATGGTTTTAAATGTTTTTATTTGAAGGCGTATATTATTGAATTTTTATCTGTAATGTTCCATTGGTTATACCCACCATGTAGCACACAGTTGGAGTGAGTATAGTTGTCTTCGAAGTGGGGAGCATCCATTCCTAGAAGATGGGCAAGATGATGCACTGGGGTATGGGGAGAAAAGAGAATTACGTACATATATTCTTAATGTCATAATATCTCAGTGTTGAAGTGTTTGTATATAATTTATGGGGTTTTTTTTTTGAAAAAGGTATGTATTATTGATGTACGTGCTTGTTTTTTAACTGAAAAATATCAAGAGTCACCTCACTAGAACAAAAGACACTCCTATCACCCAAGAAATTCCGAGGATTTTAGGAGCCCTGTGTCAAGAACCAGAGTCAAAGACCAAATACTAGAACAAAAGATGCTTATCACACCTTTATTGCTTAGGAAATTACAAAAGTTTTAGGAATTCTGACTAGGAGCCAGGGATGAAGACCAAAATATATATTTCTTATTGTATCACAGTATCCAGTGTCTGATTTTAAAAGTCTGGGGACTACTGGGTTATGTACCTGTACTTCTGCACCCAATTCTAATGTGTGGGGGTTCTTTCCTATACCACCGAGCAATCTTCTGACACCAGCTCTTTGTCCTACAATTCAGCTCAATTTTGACACTACCTGATGAAGTTTGGGGGTGATGGTGGGGTGGTCTGGAGCCAACGGCCAAGAAAGAATTCTTGAAGATGTCTTTGGTGCAAAAAGGCGATCTTATCAAAGCATGGGAACAGGGCCTGTGGGTAGAAAGAGCTGCACTGGGGTCATGACGGGTAACTCATTATATGCCCTCAGGTTGGGAGAGGATCAGGGTAGAGTAAGTCTCTAAGGAATTTTGGAAGCAAGGTTCCAGGACCTTGAGGGGCTAGCTGTTGCTAGGGAAGTGCCATTTATTACTGTTTAATAAAACCACAGTCGTGAGAACCTTCCGATATATATCAGGGGGCCATAAGCTTGGAGTATGATTGCCAGCATATATCTTGGGGCAGTTGAGATAAAGGAAGTAGACTTACAGGATCCTCGAGGTTGGGATAATGTTAAGCTAATGTTCTCTTTTGCCCCCAGCAAAGGGTCATCCTTGAGGCAGCTGAGCTTCTAGAGGGAGGTCACTCTGCTAATCTCAAGGACTTGTCAGTGGGCTATAGGCAGTAAGCGAATTTTTCATTTGCCACATTACCATGGCAAGCACTTAAACCCCTTTCCTTTGTTCTTTGTTCTTGGGTAGCTAGCAGTGTCCAAGAATATCACACATATTCCGCTGGGTGGGAGGGATGGTGTGCCAGCCTGTATTTTGCCCCCAGCTTGCCGCATGCTCCCTCATCACTACCCACCTAGAGGTAGTATCAGATACTATAGGTCAAGGGCTCCCACAAGACTGCCCTTCACTTCAGATTCTGATCGGTAGAGAAAAATCTGTTATAGGATGGCCGACAGGACTGATAGAAAAATTCCAGTCCCCGACCAAAGGTCCCCTTCCAGGTTCTTCTTCCTACTCTGCTTGCCGCACACATGCACCAGATTAGTACTAATGTGGAATGTGGAAGTAACAGACTATAAATTGTTCCCGCCTGTTCACTCAGGGCTCAGACCTCTGGAGAGTGATCTCCTGTAGCGTGTTGGTGTGAAATAAACCTCCTGCCTTCCAAGATCTCTGAGTGCCATTTGGTTCTTCTGCTGGGTGATCCAGACCAGGTTCCATTACACGGTCACTAGTCTTAAGTTGTTACCTCTGCTTCTGACTGACTAGCTATAAACAGAGGTTCCCACAACCCCCTCCTTTGGTTTTATTAATTTGCTAGAGTGGCTCATAATGAGGACTCAGAAAACCAATTTACCCACTAGATTGCCAGTTTATTACAAAGGATATTAAAGGATACAAATCAACAGTCAGATGAAGACATATATAAGACAGGGTCCTGAACAAAGGAGAATGGAGTTCAAGGCCTGGAACCTGGCACATGGCATGTGGAAGCATTCTGGTTTATGAACTTGGAGGTTCTCTGAATTCTCTCCACTTGGGTCTTTGTGGAGGCTTTGTTATATGGGCATGATTGATTAAATCATTGGCCATTGGTGATCCATTGAACCTCCCAACTCCACCTCCCTCTCCAAAAATCAGGAGTAGGACTGGAAGTTTCAATTCTCTATTCTTGGTTGGCTCCCCTGGTGACCAGCCACCCTCTCCTTAGGTGCCCACCCCCCCCCCCAAGCCATCTCATTAACATAATAAGAGAACTTTATCGCTTTCAGCACAGGAAATTCCAAGGGTTTTAATTTTTTTTATGTTTATTTTTGAGAGAGAGGGAGACACAGAATCCAAAGAAGGCTCCAGGCTCTGAGCTGTCAGCACAGAGCCTGACTCGGGGCTCGAACCCACGAACCATGAGACCATGGTTAGCCGAAGTCGGATGCTTAACCACCGGCGTAGCCACCCAGGCACCCCTCCAAGGGTTTTAGGAGCTCTATGCTAGGAACTACAAAGACCAAATATAAATTTATGATAAATCACATTATCACTGTACTTTTGGTACTGTAACCGAACTAACATGAGTTTGCTCCTTGGTGAGTCAGAGATAGAAACTACACCAGGTAGAGTTATTGCACAAAGGAAACTTTTATTTGCAGTAAATAAGGAGATCCCAGGGAATAACTTCCAAAGCTGTGACACCCTGAGCAGGGGTGTGTGGGCTCTTTTTATTTAGGGTTTAGGATGAATATTCAGAAAGTGGAGCTTTGCCATTGCATGTAAAGGCAGGCAGAAGTTTGTAGAGGCGTACTTAGAAAACATGCCTATGCATGCATCATATGTTAACCTTGAGGAAGCTTGTGCTTCTTTTAGGGCAGACACTTTAACATTATAGTGGAGAAGTCAGACAAGGGTAAGGGGCTGTGGGCAAGCTCTGAGAGCCAGTAAAAACTGGATGGGGTCTTGGGTTCCTTACCTTGGGTAAGAAATTCAGGGCCTTGCTTACTTTTGAAACAGCACTGGGAGTTTTACCATTGATTTACGGTTAGGCTGTTTCCTAGCCTGGAAGAGACTGTTAGTTTTCTGCATTCCCTTGTTCCCTTAAAATCCTTAACTACTGAGGTTTTTGCATTTAATTCTAACCTTAGGAAGCTCTGCAAGAAATGTGCACAGGCAAGTAGAACCCAGAGGGCGTAGATCGAGGGAAAACAGTTGGGGGCCTAAAATGACTTCTCACAGAAGCTCTGTCTTGTCTTTCTTCTTCTGGGGACTTTTAACTCCTTCTGCTTCCAGTACCAGTGTTATCTCCTCATTTCCGGACATTGTTTTCCTCTATCCCATCTCAACCATCTTCCATAGTCCTATTCTAGATATATAATCACCAATAACTGTACCTCCAAGCATTTCATTCTGGCCATTATTTCTGTTTCTGGTTTGTTTACGGTAGTACCTTGACTCCAGTAATTCTCCACTTCCATCCAAAGCTCCGATCCATTGATCCTCCACTTTTTCAGTGTCCTTTACACCCCACTCCCTACTTCTTACTTCTCGCTTTTCTCAGCTTGAATTCCATGCCTCATGGTTTTTATCTGAGCCACCGTCATCCCACTGAAATCTAATTGCCTAGTCATTATTGCCACTTGGCCAGATCTACAAGATCTATTATAATAGGCTATCTCAAAGTTAATTTGGACCAATAGAATTTTTATGGTAAAATGCATATAACATAAAATTTGCCATTTTAATCATTTTTAAGTGTGCAATTCAGTAGTATTAATTATGTTCACAATGTGTGAATCCATCACCACTATTTCCAAAACTTTTTCGTCACTCCAAACAGAAACTCTGTACCCATTGAGCGATAACTCACTTTTCTACCTTACCCCCACAGCCCTCGGTCACCTCAAAACTACTTCTGGCTCTGTGAGTTTGCTTATTCTAGATATTTCATATAATTGGAGAGAGGGGAGACACAGAATCCGAAGCAGGCTCCAGGCTCTGAGCTGTCAGCACAGAGCCTGACATGAGGCTTCAACTCCCATGAGATCATGACCTGAGCCAAAGTCAGGTGCTTAGCCGACTGAGCCACCCAGGCACCCCTGTTCTCTAGAGCATTTTAAAGCAAATCCCATGTATGGCATTTCATCAGTATATACTTGTTTTACAGATTTTTGTTGTCTTCACTTTATGAACTGATACTGGTTTTCCCTATAGTGGTTTCCTTTTAAAATCATGAATTTAAAGATTTTTTTTTCAACGTTTTATTTATTTTTGGGACAGAGAGAGACAGAGCATGAACGGGGGAGGGGCAGAGAGAGAGGGAGACACAGAATCGGAAACAGGCTCCAGGCTCTGAGCCATCAGCCCAGAGCCTGACGCGGGGCTCGAACTCACGGACCGCGAGATCGTGACCTGGCTGAAGTCGGATGCTTAACCGACTGCGCCACCCAGGCGCCCCTAAAATCATGAATTTAAGTCAAAAAGTTGAATTGAAACTCTTAAGTCAGTAATAGTGCAAGTGACATGCAGATATGTAAAAATTGTGAAAGCATATGAATAAATGATTTCTGAGAGCATTATTTTGAAGTACTTAAAATTCTGTGAGTTTGCCATGTTCTTTTTCATGTCACCATAGCTTTTTTCATACTCCTTTCTCCATCTAGAATGATATTTCTTCCTCTTCCATATCTTACTGGAGTTTACGCCATTCGTTTTTTACATTTCAAAAAAGTTATTTTATCTTTACTTTTTTTTAAATTATTTTTACATTTTTCATTATTCATTTTGCCTAACTACATCTTCTACAAAGCCCAACTCAACCTCCCAAAATAGAATCATTCTTTCTTTCCTATTTGTATTATAACTTATTTAACACCCTGTAGCTTTTATATATTTACTTGTTTGCCTCCATCTACTAGTCTGTAAACTTCCTGTCTTTTGTTCATACTAGTATTCTGAGCACCAAATAATGCTGGCTGTGTGGTTGCCTAATAAGTGCTTATTGATGGAAAGAGAGGATGAATGATTCTCCATAGTAAAGGTTTCCTAATAGGTGTTCTGCTTCTCCCACATAGTAAAACTGGCCTCATAGTATAAACATCTTTAATTTATTAAGATGGACTCTGCATGATTAAAACAGCAGTGACTCCTGGTACATGCTTTACATATCACATAGCGTTTTTCACTTTAGATTGAACAGGAACGTCCTGTACAGAGATTTGTGTCATTCAAGGATGTGACTGTGGACTTCACTTGGGAGGAGTGGCAGCAGCTGGATTCTGCTCAAAGAAACCTGTACAGGGATGTGATGCTGGAGAACTATAGCAACCTTGTCTCAGTGGGTAAGTGTCATAGACTCTGAGTCTAAAGTTCTTTCTTGGCCAGCAAGAAAGCAGAGACAGGATTAAAATATGAGAGATGGCTAATGTCCGGGAAAAGACAAGAGCCCCAAATAAGGGACCTTGCTGCATATGTATTAAGATCAGAAGGCTTACAAATGTGATGGGCATGCATGAAGAGACAATGAATCTGTGAACATTAACTCATGGGCATGAGGGAAAGGGGGTTTTGAAGATATACGGTGTTTGGGGGTTTGGCTCAATATAAAACAAAATCCTGGCACCAGGCAGATGGGCAGATGGTTAACAGCAGACAGGAGGCGCTGTGTCTGTTTATCCTAGCTAGCCCAGGGGATAAGACAGATAGAGCACTTCAGGGTTAACAAGGCACCTTTCTTTTGTGAATCAGCTCCCTTCTGGGCAGCATCACTTGCAGCACAGCAGTCTATAGCCCTATTTACCTGTTTACCTAATTTGGTCCTTCCTGTGAAAGCAGCTTTCTGCCATAGTACTAAATTGGGGGTGCTTTTTCCCTGAATACCTAATCTTGCTTACCTCATATACCTTTGTAGAGGGGGTTTTTGCCCCCCTTTCTATTCTGGGGGCATTCCCCCCCCCCGTTTTGTTCTGGGGGCCTAATCTTGTTTACCCAAGCTTGGGTGTGAGCATCCCATGGCTTTGTAATTCTTTATGCCTTGTTAGCCCATCAGTACAGGCTCAGGGAATTCCTAAGCTTATTCCTCACAGGTAAGGACATCACTCAGAGGATACCAGGGACTAATTACCTATTGCTATGTAACAATCACTTCAAAACTTAGTAGCTTAAAACAAACAATTTTTACTAACAATTTCTGTAGGTCAGGAATTTGGAAGGGCTTAGCTGGGTGGTTCTGGCATGTGGTCCGCTATGGTTGTAATCAGATATTAGCAGGGACTGCAGTCATCTGAAGGCTTGACTGACAGAGTAGGATCCATTTCTTTTCTTTACTTTTTTTTTTTAAAGAAGTTGCAATTTATTTATTTTTAATTAAAAAAATCGTTTATGTTTGTTTGTTTATTTTTTTAAATATGAAATTTATTGTCAAATTGGTTTCCATATAACACCCAGTGCTCATCCCAACAGGTGCCCTCCTCAGTGCCCATCACCCACCCTCCCCTCCCTTCTACCCCCCATCAACTCTCAGTTTGTTCTCAGTTTTCAAGAGTCTCTTATGTTTTGGCTCCCTCCCTCTCTAACCTTTTTTTTTTTTTTTTTTTTTTTATGCCTTCCCCTCCCTCATGGTCTTCTGTTAAGTTTCTCAGGATCCACATAAGAGTGAAAACATATGGTATCTGTCTTTCTCTGTATGACTTATTTCACTTAGCATAACACTCTCCAGTTCCATCCACGTTGCTACAAAGGGCCATATTTCATTCTTTCTCATTGCCACGTAGTACTCCATTGTGTATATAAACCACAATTTCTTTATCCATTCATCAGTTGATGGACATTTAGGCTCTTTCCATAATTTGGCTATTATTGAAAGTGCTGCTATAAACATTGGGGGTACAAGTGCCCCTATGCATCAGCACTCCTGTATCCCTAGGGTAAATTCCTAGCAGTGCTATTGTTGGGTCATAGGGTAGGTCTATTTTTAATTTTTTGAGGAACCTCCACACTTTTCCAGAGCGGCTGCACCAGTTTGCATTCCCACCAACAGTGCAAGAGGGTTCCCGTTTCTCCACAACCTCTCCAGCATCTATAGTCTCCTGATTTGTTCATTTTGGCCACTCTGACTGGCTTGAGGTGATATCTGAGTGTAGTTTTGATTTGTATTTCCTTGATGAGGAGCGACGTTGAGCATCTTTTCATGTGCCTGTTGGCCATCCGGATGTCTTCTTTAGAGAAGTGTCTATTCATGTTTTCTGCCCATTTCTTCACTGGATTGTTTGTTTTTCAGGTGTGGAGTTTGGTGAGCTCTTTATAGATTTTGGATACTAGCCCTTTGTCTGATATGTCATTTGCAAATATCTTTTCCCATTCCGTTGGTTGCCTTTTAGTTTTGTTGATTGTTTCCTTTTCATTGCAGAAGCTTTTTGTCTTCATGAGGTCCCAATAGTTCATTTTTGCTTTTAATTCCCTTGCCTTTGGGGATGTGTCAAGTAAGAAATTGCTGCTTCTGAGGTCAGAGAGGTCTTTTCCTACTTTCTGCTCTAGGGTTTTGATGGTTTCCTGTCTCACATTCAGGTCCTTTATCCATTTTGAGTTTATTTTTGTGAATGGTGTGAGAAAGTGGTCTAGTTTCAATCTTCTGCATGTTGCTGTCCAGTTCTCCCAGCACCATTTGTTAAAGAGACTGTCTTTTTTCCATTGGATGTTCTTTCCTGCTTTGTCAAAGATTAGTTGGCCATACGTTTGTGGGTCTAGTTCTGGGGTTTCTATTCTATTCCATTGGTCTATGTGTCTGTTTTTGTGCCAATACCATGCTGTCTTGATGATTACAGCTTTGTAGTAGAGGCTAAAGTCTGGGATTGTGATGCCTCCCGCTTTGGTCTTCTTCACTACCACTTTGGCTATTCGGGGTCTTTTGTGGTTCCATACAAATTTTAGGATTGCTTGTTCTAGCTTCAAGAAGAAAGCTGATGCAATTTTGATTGGGATTGCATTGAATGTGTATGTAGATTGCTTTGGGTAGTATTGACATTTTAACAATATTTATTCTTCCAGTCTATGAGCATGGAATGTTTTTCCATTTCTTTATATCTTCTTCAATTTCCTTCATAAGCTTTCTATAGTTTTCAGCATACATATCTTTTACATCTTTGGTTAGGTTTATTCCTAGGTATTTTATGCTTCTTGGTGCAATTGTGAATGGGATCAGTTTCTGTATTTGTCTTTCTGTTGATTCATTATTAGTGTATAAGAATGCGGCTGATTTCTGTACATTGGTTTTGTATCCTGCGACTTTGCTGAATTCATGTATCAGTTCTAGCAGACTTTTGGTGGAGTCTATCAGGTTTTGCATGTATAAGATCATGTCATCTGCAAAACTGAAATGCAGCTGATTTCTTTGCCAATTTCTTTCTGACTTTCTTTGCCAATTTTGATGCCTTGATTTCCTTTTGTTGTCTGATAGCTGATAATAGCACTTCCAACACTGTTAAACAACAGCGGTGAGAGTGGACATCCCTGTCGTGTTCCTGATCTCAGGCGGAAAACTCTCAGTTTTTCCCCATTGACGATGATATTAGCTGTGGGCTTTTCATAAATGGCTTTTATGATGTTTAAGTATGTTCCTTCTATCCCGACTTTCTCAAGGGTTTTTATTAAGAAAGGATGCTGAATTTTGTCAAATGCTTTTTCTGCATCGATTGACAAGATCATATGGCTCTTATCTTTTCTTTTATTAATGGGATGTATCACATTGATTGATTTGTGAATGTTGAAGCAGCCCTGCATCCCAGGAATGAATCCCATTTGATCATGGTGAATAGTTCTTTTTATATGCTGTTGAATTCGATTTGTAGTGTCTTATTGAGAATTTTTGCATCCATATTCATCAGGGATATTGGCCTGTGGTTCTCTTTTTTTGCTGGGTCTCTGTCTGGTTTAGGAATCAAAGTAATTCTGGCTTCATAGAATGAGTCTGGAAGTTTTTCTTCCCTTTCTATTTTTTGGAACAGCTTGAGAAGGATAGGTATTATCTCTGCTTTAAATGTCTGGTGGAACTCCCCTGGGAAGCCATCTGGTCCTGGACTCTTATTTGTTGGGAGATTTTTGATTCAATTTCTTTGCTGGTTATGGGTCTGTTCAAGTTTTCTATTTCTTCCTGTTTGAGTTTTGGAAGTGTGTGGGTGCTTAGGAATTTGTCCATTTCTTCCAGGTTGTCCAGTTTGTTGGCATATAATTTTTCATAGTATTCCCTGATAATTGCTTGTGTTTCTGAGGGATTGGTTGTGATAATTCCATTTTCATTCATGATTTTATCTATTTGAGTCATCTCCCTTTTTTTTTTTTTTGAGAAGGCTGGCTAGAGGTTTGTCAATTTTGTTTATTTTTTCAAAAAAACCAACTCTTGGTTTCATTGCTCTGCTCTACAATTTTTTAAAATTCTATATTGTTTATTTCTGCTCTGATCTTTATTATATCTCTTCTTCTGCTGGGTTTAGGGTGTCTTTGCTGTTCTGCTTCTATTTCCTTTAGGTGTGCTGTTAGATTTTGTATTTGGGATTTTTCTTGTTTCCTGAGATAGGCCTGGATGGCAATGTATTTTCCTCTCAGGACTGCCTTCGCTGCATCCCAAAGCATTTGGATTGTTGTATTTTCATTTTAATTTGTTTCCATATATTTTTTAATTTCTTCTCTAATTGCCTGGTTGACCCATTCATTCTTTAGTAGGGTGTTCTTTAACCTCCATGCTTTTGGAGGTTTTCCAGACTTTTTCCTGTGGTTGATTTCAAGTTTCATAGCATTGTGGTCTGAAAGTGTGCATGGTGTGATCTCAATTCTTTTATACTTATGAAGGGCAGTTCTGTGACACAGTATGTGATCTTGGAGAATGTTCCATATGCACTCGAGAAGAAAGTATATTCTGTTGCTTTGGGATGCAGAGTTCTAAATATATCTGTCAAGTCCATCTGATCCAATGTATCATTCAGGGCCCTTGTTTCTTTAGTGATCCTGTATCTAGATGATCTATCCATTGTTGTAAGTGGAGTATTAAAGTCCCCTGCAATTACCACATTCTTATCAATAAGGTTGCTTATGTTTGTGATTGTTTTATGTATTTCGGGTCTTCCGTATTCGGTGCATAGACATTTATAATTGTTAGCTCTTCCTGATGGATAGACCCTGTAGTTATTATATAATGCCCTTCTTCATCTCTTGTTACAGCCTTTAATTTAAAGTCTAGTTTGTCTGATGTAAGTATGGCTACTCCAGCTTTCTTTTGACTTCCAGTAGCATGATAGATAGTTCTCCATCCCCTCACTTTCAATCTGAAGGTGTCCTCAGGTCTAAAATGGGTCTCTTGTAGACAGCAAATAGATGGGTCTTGGTTTTTTATCCATTCTGATACCCTATGTCTTTTGGTTGCAGCATTTAGTCCATTTACATTCAATGTTATTATTGAAAGATACAGGTTTAGAGTCACTGTGATGTCTGTAGGTATCATGCTTGTAGTGATGTCTCTGGTACTCTGTGGTCCTTGCAACATTTCATTCACAGAATCCCCCTTAAGATCTCTTATAAGGCTGGTTTAGTGGTGATGAATTCCTTCCGTTTTTTTTTTTTTGTTGTTTGGGAAGACCTTTAGCTCTCCTATTCTGAATGATAGACTTGCTGGATAAAGAATTCTTGGCTGCATATTTTTTTCTGTTGATCACATTGAAGATTTCCTGCCATTCCTTTCTGGCCTGCCAAGTTTCAGTAGATAAGTCTGCCACTAGACTTATCGGTCTCCCTTTACATGTTAGGGCACGTTTATCCCTCGCTGGTTTCAGAATTTTTTCTTTATCCTTGTATTTTGCCAGTTTCACTATGATATGTCATGCAGAAGATCGATTCAAGGTATGTCTGAAGGGAGTTCTCTGTTCCTCTTGGATTTCAATGCCTTTTTCCTTCCCCACATCAGGGTAGTTATCAGCTATGATTTGTTCAAGTACACCTTCAGCCTCTCTCTCTGTCTTCCTCCTCTGGAATTCCTATTATATGGATATTGTTCTGTTTGATTGCATCACTTAGTTCTCTAATTCTTCCCTCATACTCCTGGATTTTTTAATCTCTTTTTCTCAGCTTCCTCTTTTTCCAGACCTGATGTCTGTCCCCAGCCCACCGCTGGGGCCACAGTCAGACTGGTGTGTACCTTATCTTCCCCTCTCCCTGGGGCAGGACTCACTGTGGAGTGGTGTGGCCCCTGTCTGGGCTACTTTCACAATGCCAGGCTTGTGGTGCTGCTTTGATGGGATCTGATATATTAGCTGGGGTGGATCTGCAGAGTGCACAGGGGTGGGAGGGGTAGGCTTAGCTCGCTTTGCCATTGGTGGTCCCCTGTGGGAGGGGCCCTGCAGCACCAGGAGGAAGGCACATCTATTAGAGGGATGGATCCACAGAAGCACAGCATTGGGTGTTTGCGCGGTGCAAGCAAGTTCAGTGACGGGAACTGGTTCCCTTTGGGATTTCGGCTGGGGGATGGGAGAGGGAGATGGCACTGGCCAGTGCCTATGTTCCCTGCCAAGCTGAGCTCTGTCTTCCAGGGCTCGACACCGGTGTCCTCTCGCCCTCCCACTCTCCAAGCAGAGCTGTTGACTTATAACATTCCTGATGTTAAGTCCGCTGGCTGTCAGAACTCACGCAGTTCGGCCCCTCCACTTTTGCAAGTCAGACTCGGGGGCTCTGCCTTGCTGGGCGGGCTGCCCTTCCACTGCCCGGCTCCCTCCCACCAGTCCATGTAGCATGCACTGCCTCTCCGCCCTTCCTACCCTCTTCCATGGGCCTCTTGTCTACACTTGGCTCCAAAGAGTCCATTCTGCTAGTCTTATGGCTGTTTTCTGGGTTATTTAGGCAGAGATGAGTGGAATCTAAGTGATCAGCAGGACGAGGTGAGCTCAGCATCCTCCTACGCCGTCATCTTCCCCTTTCTACTATGTTTGTTCATTTTTTTTATTATTTTTTTTTATGGAATGCTTCACGAATTTGCATGTCATCCTTGCGCAGAGGCCATGCTAATCTTCTCTGTATCGTTCCAATTTTAGTATATGTGCTACCAAAGCGAGCACTATGTTTGTTTATTTTTTTAATTTTTTTTAAAAAATTTTTTTAACATTTATTTATTTTTGAGACAGAGAGAGACAGAGCATGAACGGGGGAGGGTCAGAGAGAGGGGGACACAGAATCTGAAACAGGGTCCAGGCTCTGAGCTATCAGCACAGAGCCTGATGCGGGGCTCGAACTCACGGACTGCAAGATCATGACCTGAGCCGAAGTCGGCCGCCCAACTGACTGAGCCACCCAGGCGCCCCTGTTTGTTTATTTTTAAAGGAGAGTGCAAGTGAGGCAAGGGCATAGAAAAGGGGACAGAGAGAGGGGGACATCAGGCTCACGCTGACAGCAGTGAGCCTGATGTGGGGCTCGAACTTGCGAACTGCAAGATCATGACCTGAGCTAAAGTCAAATGCTCAACCAATGGAGCCACCAGGGCGCCCCTGTAGGATCCAGTTTCTGAGATAACTCACTCACATGGCTGTTGACAGGAGCCTTTAGTTCCTTGCTGTCCATTGGCAAGAGATCTCAATTTCTCACCATGTGCACCCGTTTTTATGACATGGCAAACTTCCCCCAGATAGAGTGAGCTGAGAGAAAGCCAGGAGGAAGTCACAGTGCCTTTTATGACCAGGTCTCTGAAATCACATACCATCACCTCTACCTTCTTGTGTTTATTAGAAATGAGTTACTAAGTCCAGCCCATGTTTAAGGGGAGGAGAGAATCTCTTGAAGGGAAGAGTGCCAAAGAACTTATGAACATATTAAAACCACCAGAGTACCCAATTGCCTGCCTTTCCTTTCTTATTTACTGAAAACTGCTGGGTCTCTGAGTATTTAATGAGCTTCATTTCAAGCTATAAAAGTCTAAAGAATATTAATTTTGAGTACCAAATATTCCAGTGGACTTGGATGAAAAGAAAATGGGTGATGCATCCTGCTCATTCTTTGGAGGTTAAAGATGATGGGCTATGCCTACGTTCCTAGTTTTTATAAGATTAGTTGACATAGAACATATATAGTAAATAGCCCGAATCTTAAATGTACAGATTGATGCATTTTTTCCCTATGTTATTTAAACACTGCCCAGATCAATGTATAAAACATTTCAGGCACCCTAGCAAGCTCCCATGGACCCCTTGCCATTTATCTCCTCAACTTGTGATAACAACTTGTGGCTTTTATCACCATAGATTAGTTTTGTCTGTTCTTGAACTTCATCTAAGTGTAACCACACAGTATATAAGTTTTTATTGTCTGGCATCTTTCTTTTTTTTTTTTTTTTTTAATTTTTTAATGTTTATTTTTTATTTGTTTTTGAGAGAGAGAAAGAGAGAACATGAACCAGTGGGGGGAGGCAGAGAGAGAGGGAGACACAGAATCTGAAGCAGGTTCCAGGCGCTGAGCTGTGAGCACAGAGCCTGATGCAGGGCTTGAACATACAGACTGTGAGATCATGACCTGAGCTGAAGTTGGACGCTTAACCGACTGAGCCACCCGGGCGCCCCTGGCATCTTTGTTTAACATAGTATCTGTGAAATTCATCCATGTTGTTGCAATTGACAGTAGCTTGTTTCTCCTTACTGTTTCATCATACTCCATTCAGTGAGTTTAGAGTAATTCATCAACGTATCCATTCTACTGTTGGTAGTCATCTGGCTTGTTTCAGATTTGGGCCATTGAATAAAGCTGTATGGACATTCTTATATACACCTTCTAGTGGAAATAAACATTCTATTTCTATTGGGTATATATACAGGAGTGGAGTTTCTGAATCATGGCACATGTATATTTAGCTTTAGATGATACTACCAGGCAGTTTTCCATAGAGGTTATACCAGTTTATTTCCTACTAGCATTATGGCAGCTCCATCAACATTTGGTAATGTTGGCATTTTTTTAAAGTTTATTTATTTATTTTGAATGAGACAGAGTGCAAGCGGGGTAGGGGCAGAGAGAAGGAGAATTCCAAGCAGGCTCCACACAGTCAACATAGAGCCTGATGCCAGGCTCGAGAACTCAGGTAACTGTGAGATCGTGACCTGAGCCAAAATCAAGAGTCAGACGTTTAACTGACTAAGCCATCCAGACACCCCTGGTAATGTTAGTCTTTTTAATTTTGGCTATTCTGGTGCATATGTAGTGGGCTCGAGTTCTAGGATGGTTGGATGTCCACTAATGCCCAAGTTCTATATCCTTTCCCATAAACAGGGTATCAGTATCTGAAGTCAGATGTAGTCTTATTGAAGCAAGGAGAACCATGGATGGAGGGGGGAGAAATCTCAAATTGGGCCTATCCAGGTAAGTGAGAACCTGGTATATGGGAAACAGGGATGCAAGATTAGTATTGATTAGTGAGACATTTATCTTTGAAATATTTTTTAGGAAATCATTCTTTTAAGGCCATAGAGGTCTCAAAATGGCCGAAGACTGTTGGTGTGAGATAGTCAAATACCTAAATAACACTTCTACATAGCAAACACCCACGCAATCCATTTTCTTTGCTTAACTTTTACAGAGAGAGGTAACCCCCTTATCTGTTCTTTGTGTCTTATTTATGCCCATATCATTTAGGACATTCTTTTTTTTTTTTTTTTTTTTTTTTTCAACGTTTATTTATTTTTTTGGGACAGAGAGAGACAGAGCATGAACGGGGGAGGGGCAGAGAGAGAGGGAGACACAGAATCGGAAACAGGCTCCAGGCTCTGAGCCATCAGCCCAGAGCCTGACGCGGGGCTCGAACTCACAGACCACGAGATCGTGACCTGGCTGAAGTCAGACACTTAACCAACTGTGCCACCCAGGCGCCCCAGGACATTCTTAATTAGTTAACCTCTCTTTGGCTAACCTCTACAGCACCCTATTCTTCCAAAATGGGCTTATACTCTTCCCGTTACACATTTACCCAGACTTAGATATGCCCTCTATCAAAGTAACTTACCAAATGATATTCATATCCTTTTTAATTACCTTGTTTTATTCATCTTCCGTTTAGTGTCATATGTCTTGATATTATAATGTCCTGTTTTGTGTTTTTTCAGTTTTCAGATACTCCAGTAATATAAATATTCTTCCTTTGTCAGTCTTCTTTTTCTACTTTCTTTGTGACCATTTTCACTTGATTCTTTATGTCATTTTTATTATCTTGGTTGTTTTCCTATCTTTTTTCAGTGCTTCTTATTAAATTCTTCTTACCTCCCTGCCCACACCTTGTAATTTAATCTTTCATTTTCCCCCTGAGTTTAACCAATTCTTTTTCATCTCTCCATTTTTTTTTTGTTTGCTTCTTTGTTTTTTTAAATAAGTTCTGCTTCATAGTGGTTTTCCAGGTCCTCAGATGCTTGTTTGAATATATTCTGTTTGGAGTTCAGACAATATTTTCTTCTGGTTCATGGCTAGTTATTTTTGTGTTTTGCAGGGGACAGTTTCCTCTCGATATCTGCACAAATTTATTTCCTGATTTTCTGTAGTAGTTCTCTATGGACTGTACTTTTATTCTGTTCATTTTATTACATCACAGTGTTTTGGTAAGATTTCTAAATTTTATGGAGTTCTTTTCTGTTAGTATAGTAGGTCTTTTCCCCTCCTTCTTTTATTTTGGGATTGGAAAAGAGTTTTGGCTTTTCTGGTTTTGTGGTTTTCGTTGTCTTCCAGGACCCATATTTTCCTTTTCTTTCTTTCCTCATTACCACCACCCAGTTATGAGCAGGTATGTCTTCCTTGTTTTTTGCCTTCTTTCTCCCTCTGAAACTGTCTGTTTTTCTACCTCAGAACCGCCCCCTTTAAATAGACCCTGTCCTATTCCGTGCATTTTTATGTCATCTGCCTCTTTAAGATGCATATATGTGGAAATCCCTATCCTGTAGTTGTGCTCTAATATGCTTGGTTACTTATAAAATACTTATAACTGTTTTTATGTTTAGTGTGGATTTAATTTTTCTGCTGGTCACTTCTGCTCATTCTCAGTCCCCTTTGCTAGCATCCTTCCTTTGTCTTTCCTGAAATGATTTTTGGATCTGCCTCTGTTCTTCACCGAGCCTTGTGGTGCATTGGGGCTGGTGCCATGTGGGACTGTGACACTGAGTTCATCAACTCTTCTTTTTCCATTGCATCTTGCTAACTTTTTTTTTTATGCCTGTTTATTCTTCTATCTTTGAATTTTAAGCTTACCTTTATTTCAACGTTTATTTATTTTTGGGACAGAGAGAGAGCATGAACGGGGGAGGGGCAGAGAGAGAGGGAGACACAGAATCGGAAACAGGCTCCAGGCTCTGAGCCATCAGCCCAGAGCCTGACGCGGGGCTCGAACTCATGGACCGTGAGATCGTGACCTGGCTGAAGTCGGACGCTAAACCGACTGTGCCACCCAGGCGCCCCGAAGCTTACCTTTATTTCAAAACTGACTGTACTCATTATCAGATTTCTATCTATTTCTATTAAAACAAAGAATGCTATTTTTTGTTTTTGTGTTTTGTATTCTTCAAAGCTCAGGAGTGAAGTAAGATAACTTACACTTGGGCTTTTTTCAGACTTTGAAACTGGAATGAAAGAATTAACAACACAGAAGAGCATTTCTGAAGAAGTGGTACTCCATAACATGATTGTATACTCAACCTTTGGAGACTGGAAACTTGAAGATGAGATAAATCACCAGGAAAACCAGGACAATTTTTTGAACCAAGTTGCATTCATTAACAACAAGCCCCTGACTGAAGAGATAGATTGTGAATGTAACAGTGCACTGGGGAAAGGAATTCATCTGAACAGAACATCTAGTGAACGCAACAGAGCCTTCATGCAAAAGCCACACCTTTTTGCACAGCCGAAAATTCTAACCAGTGAGAAATTATATAAATGTGTTCAGTGTGGGAAAGCCTTCAGTGGAAAGTCGGGACTTATTGTACATCAGAGAATTCATACTGGAGAGAAACCATACAAATGTAATGAATGTGAAAAAGCCTTTATTCAGAAGTCACAACTCACTGTACATTAGAGAACTCATACAGGAGAGAAACCCTATGAATGTAATGAATGTGGGAAAGCATTCATCCAGAAGTCAAACCTCATTATTCATCAGAGGATTCACACAGGGGAAAAACCATATGAATGCAATAAATGTGGGAAAGCTTTCATTAAGAAATCAACACTTAGTGTTCATCAAAGAGCTCATACTGGGGAGAAACCATATGAATGTAGTGACTGTGGGAAAGCCTTCATCTGGCAGTCACAGCTCATTGTACATCAGAGAATTCATACTGGGGAGAAACCCCATGGATGTAATGAATGTGGAAAAGCCTTCAACAGGAAGTCAGAACTAAGTGTACATCACAGAATTCACACTGGGGAGAAACCCTTTGAGTGTAATGAATGTAAAAAAGCCTTCATTCAAAAGTCAGATCTCATTGTACATCAGAGAACTCACACTGGGGACAAAAGGTATCAATGCAATGATTGTGGGAAAGCCTTCATCCGGAGCTCACAGTTCATTGAACATCAGAGAATTCATACTGGGGAGAAACCCTATGAATGCAGTGAATGCAGAAAAGCTTTTATCCAGAAATCACAACTCATTGTGCATCAAAGAATCCATACTGGGATGAAGCCATATGAATGCATTGAGTGTGGAAAAGCCTTTAGTAAGAAGTCACACCTCACTGTGCATCATAGAATACATACTGGAGAAAAACCCTATGAATGTAGTAATTGTAGAAAAGCTTTCAGCAAGAAATCTACTCTCATTGTTCATCAGAGAATTCATATTGAACACAAATCCTTTTAATGGAATGAGAAAACTTTGATTCAGCAATCAAAGTTTCATCACACATCATAGAATTCATTAAGCCTAAAAATTCTATGAATGTACTAAACTTGAGAAGCCTTCAACAATAGCTCCCAAACTATTAAGCACCAAAAATAAATACCAAGAAACAACTTTGAGAAATCATGTTTCCAAAAAAAAAATTACATTGGACATCTTGGTTCAGGCCTAATACTAAAAGTTTTTTTTAAGTATGATAGAAAAATCTCAACCACATGTGATTGACTTGTTCACTGTGTAGTACAAATTTTTTAAATGAGTGAGTATAGTTGGCATTTGAGCAACATGGGTTAGGGGCACCATTGCCCTATGCAGTTGAAAATTCATGTTTAACTTAACTCTCCAAAAACTTAACTAATAAATGGCCTCCTACTATTGACTGGAAACCTTACTGGTAACATAACCATTGATTAACACGTTTTTATATTATATGTATTGTATATTGTATTCTTACAATTAAGTAAGCTATAAAAAAGAAAATGTTATTAAGAAGTCATAAGGGGGTGCCTATGGGTCTCAGTCAGTGGAGCATGCGACTCTTAATCTTGGGGTTGTGAGTTAGAGCCCCACATTAGATGTAGAGATTATTTAAAAATCTTTTTAAAAAGTCACAAGGAAGAGAAAATACATGTATAGTATTGTACTGTATTTATAAAAAAAATCCAAGGACCCTCATAGTTCAAACCTGTATTGTTGAAGGGCCACCTTCAAATTGATTAATCAGGACAACAAAGTGACAACTATGTGTGATTATCCTACAAATCATGTAGGAATGGCGTTCATAACCCAAATTATCTGTCATTTGGAAGTGGCTATGGATATTCATGCCTGCTTTACTTTCCACACTAAATGACACCATTTTCCCCACATCTTAAAAAATGTAAAAGGATACATTGTAACTAAATTACAACTAGCTCTTCCCCCCCATTCTTTCTTGATGTGTATGGAATTATGAGAAGATGAAACCAGTGTATTTATAAAGACATCAAAAGTTTGGTGTCTTTGATACTTTTATACTTTTGAAAATATTGCTTGATGTAAAGCATTCAAAAGTAATAAATACATCAAACAACAGACAAAGCAAGTAGTGGATGTAGACAATGTTGGCATACTCAACATATGACAAAAATTGTTCTACACAAAGGAATTCCTCCTGTTCATAGCCCTTTTTCAGCTCATGGTATTTACATGCGTACTTTTATGCATATCTTGAGATCTTTATATCCTTGTGATTATCAGAAGTGAATTTTTTAAAAGCCTTCTAGATTGGATATTTCTACCACACTTTCTGCTAAGTAATTTTACATGTACTTTCTCATGTAATCCTTTCAGCAAATGCATGAAACTGAGATTATCACCATTTTATAGGTGAGGCAAGCCTAGAGAAGTTTCTTGACCTGGCTAAACCCATGTGGCTAATAAGTGGAAGGTTGGGATTCAGATCAACCTCTTAGCCTCCACACAATTCTGTCCCACTGGAGACATGGAGGAGTTGGTGTCATGTCACTTCACCTCGACAGAATTTAAATGAACTTGACATAATATGGTATTCTGTATCCTGTCCCTACATTATGCTAAATAAATTAACAAGAAACATGCATTTTAAAAACTATTTATTTTGACAGAGAGAGATAGAGAGCAAGCAGGGGAGGGGCAGAGAGAGAATCCCAAGTCAGGTACAGAGCTTGACACGGGGCTCAAACCCACAAACCTTGAGATCATGACCTAAGTTGAAATCAAGAGTTAGACACTTAACTGACTGAGCCACCCAGTTGTTCCAAGAAACATGCATTTTGAAGGGACTATTAAATTGTAGTTTCTTATATGTAGAAGCTCTTGGAGATACATTTTGAGGGGTATCTATTTTGCTGCCCTATACGTTTTCTTGTGACCAGCCTGAACATAGAAATAATACTATTATTTTATAGTTTGTTTGCAAATTAAGTCTTTGTTTTGTTGAGTTGTCATTTTATCACAAATAACTTTTCTTAGAAATTCTATTATCCAAGGCATCCTTTCCTTTTAGTTTTTATTATTTTATTTTTTTTAAGTGTTTTATTTATCTTTGAGAGATAAAGCACACATGGGGAAGGGGCACAGACAGAAGGGGACAGAGGACCCGAAGCAGGCTCTGCACTGAGAGCAGTGAGCTCGATGCAGGGCTTGAGCTCACAAACCATGAGATCATGACCTGAGCTGAAGTAGGACGCTCAACCAGCTGAGCCACTCAGGCACCCTGGCATTCTTTCCTTTTAAAGAACAATAACTTCATATAAGTTGTAAATATTGTTGTCAAGTAATATTATGAAAAGAGAGGTTCATATCAAAAACCTTTCAGTCTTTCCTTAAAATGAAGGTGAAGCTGATATTGAGCTTGATCCTAAGTTTTTGTTTTGTTTTGTCAGAGAGAGAGAGAGAGAGAGAGAGTACATATGTGGAAGCTGGGTAGGAGCAGAGGAGGAAGGAGAATCTGAAGCAGGCTCCACAGCCAACACAGAGCCTGATGTGAGGCTCCATCTCATGACTGATATCATGACCTGAGCTGAAATCAAGAGTCGGATACTTAACCAACTGAGCCACCCAGGCTCCCTGATCCTAAATTTTTATCAAATATTTTTTCTTAGATTTTAAATTAAAAGTAATATTTTAAAATAGGAAGTGTCAATAATAGTCATGATTTTTACTGTAGATTTTAACTTTGCAATAATGGTTTTAAACTAATAAGTGAATTGCAGTCATGTAATTCTTTATTAGTCATTTTTTATTAGTCACTTTTGAAGATAAATACCAGGGGTGCCTGGGTGGTTCAGTTGGTTGAGTGTCCAATTTCGGCTCAGGTCATGATCTTCACAGTTTGTGAGTTCAAGCCCTGCATCAGGCTCTGTGCTGACAGCTCAGAGCCTGGAGCCTGCTTCGAATTCTGTCTCTCTCTCTCTCTCCCTCTCTGCTCCTCCCCCACTCATGCTCTCTCTCTCTCTCTCCTTCAAAAATTAAGTAAATAAATAAATAAATAAATAAAAGAATATTGAAGATAAATACTGAGTTGGGATGTAAATGTATGAAATTAATTTTCTAAACAAATACCAGGAACTAAAATATTCACATGTATCTTGCCCTTCAATGTTTGCATCTTGGAAACTATATGATAATGCCACTTCTGCAGTTATGCCAATAATTTATGGAATTCCTGTCTCTCAGAACTTCTCTCAGATCCAGCTTGCCTGTTAGGCCTCATATGGAACTATGTAGTGTTTTCAGAGACCCTTCATTCATTAGAATTCATTGTTTTTCTAGCCCTTATCCCTCCTCACTATCATCCCATTAATTCTGTATATGACTTCAGCAACAAGAAAGCTTGTGCCCCTTCTATAGGCATTTCGAGTCTCAGATCCTTAGAAGATTCAGTATCTCTATTTTCAATGTCTTGTCTTCTATTTAATGGTTTCCTTTACATAACTACCATCACCATGAGCATAAAATAGGTAGGAAATTCTTACCGTTTTTTTTTTAACTTTCCTCCTGTATTTTGACATCTGAGCCTATTGTATTCTCTTTAAATGGATACTTCATACTGCCTCCTTTCTACTTCAGTAGTATTACTAATAGGTATTTTTTGGGCACTATGAATTAGGTACTAGTGTCTTCAACAACTGGAATTTAAGGGATTACACAGGACACCACGATTCATACCCAGGGACTCTGAAACATTATACTGTACATAAACTCACAGATATTTCAGAGTTTCCAGGCAGAGTTAAAAGTTGAAACAAATGGGAGCACCTGGGTGGCTCAGTTGCTTAAGTGTCTGATTCTTGATTTTGGCTCAGGTCATGATCTGGAGTTGTAGGATCGGGACCCACATTAGGCTCCATGCAGAGCCCCCTTAAGATTCTCTCTCACTCTCCCTTTGCCCCTCTCTGCCACTTGAGCTCTCTCTCTCTCAAAAAAAAAAAATTAAACAAATGGAACTACTCTAGTAATGCTGAAAATATGGTTTAAAATGGTTTGCAAATTAAAGAATTGCAATGTTTACATGCTTGCTGTTGAGATTTACTTGAAGCTATGTATGCTGATGGTCACCCCAATGCTTAGATACTATGTTTATTTCAACTTCAAAATGTTGTCACAGTTGCACACTTCACAGTCGAATCTCCCGTATTTTAGACATTCTTAGAGTATAACAGATCAAAATGGTATTATGCAAGTGTGTGAGTGGGTATGGTTAGGATGGGAGGGAGGCACACCATGGGTTTTTTCTGAAAAGGTGGAGAAAATCAAATTTCCATTTGTTAGCCTAAGTAGAGATGAGTCACAAGAGAAAATTAAAAAAACGTTAAATGATATTGAAATGAAAATAAAATATATCAAAGTATTGGAAATGCCACTAAACCAGAGCTTGGAGTAAAATTTATAGTGTCAAATGTTTTACTAGAAAAGAAGAAATGTGTAAAATTAATTAGTCAAGCTTCCTTCTTATGAAGATATGAACAAATGAAACTCCAAATACTGTTAATTTTCCAAATTATTTTGGCTCTTGCACTTCCATCTCTGTTTTACACTTTTGTGTGTTTTCTAACCCATTAAAAATATAAAAATACAGTCAATTTCATTTCTTGACTTTTTAAAATTTCATGACATTTTTAATGTTAACCCAATCTTATATTCCTGAGGTAAACCCTACTTGTTCATGACATATTATTTTTATATATTGCTGTGTAGCTCACTTCTCTCAAGTAGTCTGATTGGAGTAGTCTAAATTCTGGCCTCCCTCATGTCTGATCTCTTTCTCCTCAACTTAGTGAACCCCTGGGCTCTCTTTAAGATATTCCTCCCTGAGGATTTATCCTGGAGGCAATCATAGAGGTCACTTTATTTTTCTCTTAAGGATCACAGTTCTGTGCTGTTATTCAGTGTCTGGAAACCATTGTTCTGTGTTTTGTCCAGTTTCCTATTTTATTCTACCGTGGATGGTAGTAGAATTCTTACCTCTACCTCAACCCCATAGGTTTAAAAAAATAGTGATCACATTTATTTTCAACTTCATCTGAAATTGCAAATGCAAAAAATAGCCCAAAACTTATTGGCAAGGAACATTCACAGAAGAATTTTCCTATCTGATAAACCTATTTTAAAATTTAAAATAAGTAAGGTACTATGGTATGGGCACAGAAATAGCTCAATGGTTTAAAAAAATGGGGGGCTAAAAATTATATATGTAATATATATGGATATATACTTGGCATTTCAAATCCTAATCCATAAAAGTGGGATTGATAGATTTGAACAAATAAGCAAAAATACTGTATTTACAGATAGAAAAACAAGACTGGTAGAGAGTATTTACAATGCATACAACAGAAAAGATATTAATGTTCAGAATATAGCTAAGTTCCTATCAGTAAGACAGATAAAGATAACCTATACAGAAGAAAACTTTCCTTGGGCACCTGGGTGACTTGGTTAAGCAACAGACTCTTGGTTTCTGCTCAGGTCAATGATTTCATGGTTTGTGAGATCAAGCCCCGCGTGGGGCTCTGCACTGACAGCATGGAACCTGCTTAGGATTCTCTCTCTCCTCTCTCTCCCTCCCCTGCTTGTGCACGTACTTGCACACACACTCTCTCATAGTAAACCTTAAAAAAAAAAAAAAAGAGAAGTGCCTAGGTAGCTCAGTCGATTAAGCATCTGACTTCAGCTCTAGTCATGATTTCTTTTTACAGATTGTGAGTTCGAGCCCCATGTGCGGCTCTGTGCTGACAGCTCAGAGCCTGGAGCCTGGTTTGGATTCTGTGTCTCCCTCTCTCTCTGCCCCTTCCTGGCTTGTGCTCTGTCTCTCCCTTGCTCTCAAAAATAAATAAGTATGAAAAAAAAATTTTGTGTGTGTATGTAGTTTTATGGGTTTAAAAAAATGTTTTTAAAAATGTTTTTATTTTTGAGAGAGAGAGATAGATCATGAGCAGTGGAGGGGCAGAGAGAGAGGGAGACCAAGAATCTGAAGCAGGCTCCAAGCTCTGAGCTGTCATCACAGAACCTGACACAGGACTTGAACTCATGAACCGTGCGATCATGATCTGAGCTGAAGTCAGACGCTTAACCAACTGAGCCACTCAGGTGTCCCATAGTTTTATGGTTTTATTAATACAATTATGACATGCACATAATTGCACATTTTCTTCACTGTGCAGCCTGGCCTTCAGCTGGGCTGCTTTTCCACAATGGCTTTGTGGTTCTTGGGGGAGGTATTGTGATCAGTCTCTGCACAGCAAGATTTGTTGCACATTAGCAGCACTTCGAGCTCCTTGACGTTGTGGACTAGGAACTCCTGGAAGCCACTGGGCAGCATGTGCTTTGTTTTCTTGTTGCTCCCGTAACCAGTGTTGGGCATCAAGATCTGGTCCTTGAATCTTTTGCGCACCCTATTGTCAGTGCCTCTGGGTTTCTGCCAGTTGTGCTTAATTTTGACATACTGGTCTGACTGGTCCCGGATGAACTTCTTGGTCTTCTTTTGAATGATTTTGGGCTTCATCAGAGGTCTAAGGGTGGCTATGATGTGGATGGCTGCCACCTCCACAAGTATCGCTGAGGAAGAGGGAAAAGAAAAAATTTCAAATGATGAAATATGTAATCAATGAAATGAACATATAAATGATACCTAACTTTACTAATCAGGTAAAGTAAAATCAAGAAAACATCAAATAGGCAAAAGTAATTTTTATTTATTTAAAAACAGTTTTTACATTTATTTATTTTTGAGACAGACAGAGCACAAGTGAGGGAGGGGCAGAGAGAGAATGAGACACAGAATCCAAAGCAGGCTCCAGGCTCTGAGCTGTCAGCACAGAGCCCGACGTGGGGCTTGAACCCACAAACTGTGAGATCGTGACCTGAGCTGAAGTCAGACACTTAACCAACTGAGCCACTCAGGTGCCCCTTAAAGTAATTTTTAAACTTAATATATAAGGCAGATTCCAGTCAGGAAAATAGAACCTATACTAGGTAGTTGAATAAAGGGAATTTAATACAGGGGAGTTGTTGCAAAGGTATAAGGACACCTAAAAATGCAAAAAGGGGACAGTGAGACACGAGAGAGTGACAACAATAGCTTCCAGAGGCTGTATGTTTGTTGCTCCCAAAATTCATATGTTGAGACCTAATCCTCAAAGTCATGGCATTTGGTTTTAGACTTTCCAGACTTCAGAACTCTGAGAAATTTCTATTGTTTACAAGCCACCCAGTCTAGGGCATGTGTCCTGTGATAGCAGCCCAAATGGACTAAGACACATGCACTGCTGGTAAAAGAATAAATTATTATAGCTTTATAGAAAGATAGTTTCATGATATCTAAAATTTACTTAATCCTCTGTGATTTTGTCCTAATCAAATAAGGGTGTGGAGAAAGATTTAGCTATAAGCATATTTATTTCATATTTTCTTATAATAGGAAAAATTGGAAATGATATGCTACCACTCAAATATTTAGACTCAGTTTGATAGAAAGTTGTGCTAATGTTAATGCAGAATAATATTTAAAGACATGAAGGAATGTTTACAAGAAATTAAATTTTAAAAGCACTTTCAAGGCACCTGGTCGGCTCAGTCAGTTAAGCATCTGACTCTTGATTTCAGCTCAGGTCATGATCCCAGGGTTGTGGGATCAAGCCCCATCTCAGGCTCAGTGCTGAGTGTGGAGCCTGCTTGGGATTCTCTCTCCTTCTGCCCTCTTCCCCCTCTCATGTTCGCCCTCTCTCTCAAAATAAATAAATAAACCTTTAAATAAATAAAAGCAGTTTCATTGTATGTATGTATGTATGTGTGTATTTATTTTAAGGTTTATTTACTTATTTTGAGAGACAGGGAGACAGAGAATTTCAAGCAGGCTCCTGGTTGTCAGAGCAGAGCCCAGTTTGGGCCTCTAACTCACTAACTGTGAGATAATGACCGCAGCCAAAACCAAGAGTCAGAGGCTTAACCCACTGAGCCCCCCAGGCGCCCCATGTTGCTCTATTTTTAATTTCAGAAGTATCTACAGTACACACTTAATATTTACATATATGTAACACATATACAGTGCAGGTAATATTTAAATATATAATAGCGGGCTTTTACCTGATTTTAATCTTTTTTCCTTATCTCTATTCTCTACAATCCACCTGTATTCTTTGTATAGAAAAAAGTAAGGTATGCACATTCCCTTTCAATTAAAGTTATTTATTGGGCTCTACTCAAGAAGAGATGTGGAGGAGGACACAATTTACAAGGATTCATCAAAGCACTGTTTTGAGTGCCATTAAAATGAACATAACCTGAACACGTAACAGACAAAAAAGCTAGACAATATGTTACAAGAAAAGTAGTTTTACCTTTTTCTTGGCTGCAATCATTCTTTCTCTTTTCACACCCACGCGCCCTCCCAACACATGAAGAATGGGGCTGTCTGTATTTTTAGAATACTATACGCACACCACGGTGTCAACAGGGATTGTCCCTTTGTTAAGGAATTCCATCTAGTTTGTGGGTTTGTTTTTTTTTAGTCCTTTTCGCTCATTGAATAAAAGGTTATTACTATAATGTATAGGCGTTCCTTTTGTGTAAAGGTTAACGAAAAATCTGCATCCCTTTGGATTCATGCTAGTCTACAATGAAAGAAGAAGCTTATCCTCCCCTTCTTTTCCCTTTTTATGTGAATAACGAAAGAAAACTAGTCCCACTCCCAAGGCGCCACGAGATAGAAAGTCAACAAGCCTTCGCGTGTAAGACTCCGCGGCCGCGCGCCCTGCCTTTGCAGAGCATGCTGGGAATGTAGTTCCAGGACGCTTGCGCAGGCGCACTTCCTGGCTCGCGCGGTGAAGGCTCTGGGTGGTCGGAGGGTGTTCTTCATTTCTTCGTGGAGCTGGTGAGTACGTTTTTTTTCCCCTGACGCCTGTACTCGGGTGGTAGCCAGGGAGGGGCCTCCGCCCAGGACTCCTCCCGACCCTGGGGGATTAGTTGGAAAGCGAGTAGCCTGTGGAGCGTGTCTTCCCGGCTCGATGGCGGGGGCGGAAGAAAGATGGAGAATTGGAGGTCGCGGTTCGCGTCTGCGTTGAGGCGCGAAGCGGTGTCTTGGGCTCCGCGACGGGGTTTAAGCCGGTCTAGGGCTGTCTCTGGGTTAGGGGAGGCAGAGCCCTGGCTGGGCACCCCAGCCTTAAGGGTCAAGGTTTGGGCGCTCACTTGGGGGTTGGGGGTAGGAGGGCAGGTTGGGAAACGGAGCGCGGGTCTGCGGGGTCTTTGGCTGTGGTGGGATCAGATACTAAAAGGAGAGGGACCGCCGCTCCAGCCCTTGTTTGAGAATTAGAGGAAAACTGAGCTAGGAACTTAGGACCCCCCCCTCGCCCACCGCCTGTCCCCAGTGTAGGCCTTCTGACATCCACTTCTTTGCTCTTTCCTCTGAAATGCAGCTTCACCAAAGGTTTTTTGTTTTGTTGTTTTGTAGATAAATTTCTGAAGCCTTTTCTGTCGGGAGTTGTGGAATTGATTCCCTACTTTTATGGGCTGTGAAGAGCAGTGACTGTTGTGTTAGTCCAGGTAGTCAGACAGGGTTCCTATAGAGACAGTCCTGACTTCTCAGGGCCCCTTTTTCAGCTCTGCTTTCTCAGGTCTCTATTTAACTAGACAAGATGTCATTAAGAAGGAGGACATGACTACATTGTCTTTGGTGAGCAAAACTTTCCAAGGCAGTTTGTACATTAAGCTGGTTTTAATTTCTAAAATTACCACCTGAAGTTTGATAAATCACATGTAGTTAAATATCCTTTGTAATTTTCTTAAATTGCTCATATTTATATGTGCATATTACATGTGTACATTTATGCAGTAATATATGTATAAATGTATCCAAATATGTTCTTTAAACATCAGAATAACTCTTAGCATGGCAAGATGCTCACTTATGAGAGGCATGTGAGAAGTGAGACTGAGGAAACAGCAGAATCTTCCATCTCACACTTAACTCCCAGTAGTATATACTTTCTTGAGTCTCTTTGGCAATGTTATATGCATAAAACATACAAGTGAGTCTGTTATGCAATGTGATTTTCACTTTTTCTTCCCTGAAATATCATCTCTGTGCCCAAAGGGAGGAAAGAAAGATCTTTCTTTTTTGTCGTTGAGTAAATGTTAATGGCCTGCTTTTTGCCAGGTAGTGTGTGAGGCACTGGGGACACAGTGGTGAACAAAACAAAGTCCCTGCGTACATGGAACTGATGGTCTAGGATGGGAACACAGACAATAAATAAGTAAATATACAGCGTGTCAGATAGTGACTAGCAGAGGAAGCTACGCTAGAGTAATGGGCTTAGGGGAGGCTCAGGACAGCTGTTCTTTCATGTAGTGTGACACTGAGTAGAGACTTGAAGAAAACGAGGGGCTGAGCCTTGCAGATAGCTGAGGTTGCGGTGGGGAATTCATAGAGGGAGGAGCAAATGCAAAGACCCAGAGGCTCAAATGCACTGAGCCTTTATGGAGGCCACTTGGACAGAAGAGTAAGTTGATGTTGACAGTAGATGACAGTAGATGTTGAGATCAGAGAGGTAAGACGGCTCCACATCTCAGGGCTGTGTAGGAGTTTGGCTTTTACTCCGAGATGAGAAGCCATAGGAAGGTGGTTTGTGGTAGTTTTTGTTTGATCAGCTCTATTGAGGTATAATTTACGTGCAATTTACCAGTTTTTGTAGGAGGGTTTTTGACGAGAGAAGTGACATGATTTGACTTATATGTTAAAGGAACCATTTTGGATGCTCGGTTGAGAATAAACTCCATGGGAGCAAGACATAGGACATTTAGTTAGGAAGCTAAGGCAGTGATCCAGTGCCCCATTCCTGCCAACCATTTGATACATTGCTCACATCAGACCTCCAGCTCCTTGCCCGCCTTCACCCTCAGCTGATGATCCTGGTTCCTATTTCACTGAGACACGAGAACCAGAAAAGAACTTCCAAAGGCTCTCACCCTTACATCCACCAGCCTTCCTGGAAGTATTTTCCTGTCGTTCGTCCTCCTGTTACTATAGAGAAAAGGTCTGTGCTCCAATGTATGGCTAACCGCTCTACTTGTGCATTAGATCCCGCTTCCTCTCATGTACCCAGGCCACTGTCTGGGATCATCACTGGGCAGAATTCCTGATAGTTCTGCAACTCATATATATATTTTTATTTGGATATACCAACAACACTAATTTTTCCAGAAAAAAATTAAAAAATTCAAATGCAGATTATAAATATTATAAATGAGATAATATTCATCAACACTAATTTGCTCTGGAAGAAATCTGTACTGTTATTTCATGCATCTATCATCCTTGAGTTACAAGGGACTTCCGTTCAAAGAGTTCAACTATAGCCCTGTTGGAACAGAACTAATGCATGGAATTTCCTTCTCTTCCAAGTACGACTCATTTTCAGTTTGGTTTATGTCAAATATAGAAAAGACAAGACATCCCAGCCAATTCTCAAAGCTTTGCTATCTATGTTTTCAGCTTGGGCTGAGACCATTGAAATGCATATTGATTTCCCTTAAGTTGAGTACAGATTCCATTGTCATTCGTGAATGGAGATTTGCTTTACAGCCATTCAAGTTGCATGTGGCAACCATGAGGCTGTCCATTAAAGATGCTTACAGCTGTCTATGCATTTGATTAAAAATGAATACAGTGTTATAATTATTTAAAAACTTAATTTATAATGTATTCCTGTCTTTAGAAAGACTCACGGAAACTTGAATAGCCCATTGCTCTTTCAAAAAATTTCTACAGGGGCACATGGGTGGCTCAGTTGGTTAAGTGTCTGACTCTTGATTTTGGCTCAGGTCACAATCTTATGATCATGAGATCGAGCCCCTGCGTTGAGCTCAGTGTGGAGCATGGAACCTGCTTGGGTTTCTCTCTATCTGCCTCTCTCTCTCTCTCTCTTAAAATAAATAAACTTAAAATAGTTCTTCTATAGACTTCTAAACTTTTTCCTCTATGAATTTGACTTGTTATGCCCAGAATTCATGATCCCCAAAGACCACCAGGGAGCCGAGTCCGATACAAAAGCAAAGAGCCTTTATTCGAGCTAGCTCGAGCTCAATCCCCTACCTGCACCGACGCAGCGGTGAGATACCAGGGAAAGAGAGCGAGTTTCAAAAGGACAAAGGTTTTATTGGGGCCTGGGGGCAGTTGGTGAGGTAATGGCTATGGCCTCAGCCGATTGGCTGGGGAGGGGTCCCGGGGAAGGGTCCGGCAGGTGAGGGAGGGTTTACTCAAGGGGAGGAGGTGTGGTCAAGGTGAAGGACACAGAACAAGATGGAGTCGGCTGGCGTAGGCCCGCCCTTTCATTCCCCCCTTGTCATGTAGCTTACGGACCCAATCATGGGACCGGCTGCATTTATGGTGACAAGGAGAACAGAGTCTGGAGGTTTACGCAAAGTTCTGGGAACCAAGTGTCCCTGGGGTGGCTCTGGGAGGTCTGATTAAGTATTGTCCCCGAGCTGGTGTCTATGATCTGCCAGGTGATGTTTTGGGGGGCGTGGGGACTCCCGGCAGCATGAGCAATGACAAGCAGAGTTAACAGAGTTACCAATATTAGGTAGGTCGAATGCGCTGTAGCTTGAGCTTGAGCGGGTTGTGTTGGTCCCGACTGATGGCCCATCGCGTGACGAAGTCCTTCCGGATCGAGGAGGGGTCCGCTGGCTGAGTGTGGGTGTGATGGACCCAGGTCGTGATGCCGTCTACCTTGAGATCGGTGGGGGTTGTCAACACCACGATGTAGGGTCCCTTCCAGCGTGGCTCGAGAGTCTCTCGGTGGTGCCTCTTGACGTAGACCCAGTCTCCCGGCCTGTACTGATGAGGTGTCGGGATCAGGCCAGCCTCGTAGATGGCACGGAGGCGCGGCCAAATGTCCTCGTGCGCCCTCTGGAGCCCGCTCAAGGAAAGAAAAAGTTCTTGATCTTTAAACTCAGCAATAAGTTCAGCTCGAAGGCTGGGAATAACAGGGGGTGGCCTGCCAAACATGATCTCGTAGGGAGTAAAACCCAGAGTGTAAGGAGTGTTTCTAACCCGGTAAAGGGCGTACGGTAGGAGAGTCACCCAGTCCCCGCCAGTCTCCATGGTTAATTTGGTAAGGGTCTCTTTTAGGGTTCTATTCATTCTTTCTACCTGTCCTGAGCTCTGGGGCCTATAAGCACAATGTAATTTCCAGTTTGCCCCCACCGCCTTGGCTACTGCCTGTGTTACCTGCGAGATAAAATCTGGTCCATTGTCTGATCCTACCAGGGCAGGAAAACCATACCTGGGTAAGATGTCTTCTAGTAGCTTCTTAGCCACCGTCTGAGCCGTTTCATGCTTGGTTGGGTATGCCTCCACCCAGCCAGAGAAGGTGTCTGTAAATACTAAAAGATATTTAAAACCATACTTTCCTGGTTTGACTTCAGTGAAGTCGACTTCCCATTGGGCTCCCGGTCTGGTGCCTCTGAGCCTGGTTCCTTTTTTATTTGATGTGGCCCTCGCGTTGGTGAGTTGGCAGGTCTTGCAGGCAGATACAATTTGCTCTATTTTGGTGTCCTGTTGGTGAATCTTAATTCCGGCATGTTGGATTAAGTCTTTTAATTTTCGGGCCCCCATGTGAGTAGACCGATGCATGTGCTCTAATATTGAGACTCCAAGCTGGTCTGGCAACACGAGCTCCTTGTTAGGTGTATACCACCATCCCTTTATCTCCTGGGCCATGGGGAGTTTCTTGATCCGCTGTAATTCCTCCTGGGAGTACTTGGGCTGGTCTGGTAAAACTGGGTCTCCCGGGTCTGGTAGTTGTATAGTCATGGTGGGGACTGGAGTAAGGGCTACTGCCTTGGCTGCCTGGTCAGCCTTTCGATTACCTCTAGCTACTGGGTTATCAGCTTTTTGGTGCCCTTGGCAGTGGATAATGGCTAGCTTGGCAGGAAGCCATAAGGCCGTAAGCAGGTTAAGTATCTCCTGCTTATTTTTTATAGTCCGTCCTTCTGCTGTCAGTAACCCCCTCTCCTGATAAATTGCCCCATGAATATGAGCTGTGGCAAATGCATAACAGCTGTCTGTGTAGATGTTGAGCCGTTTTCCAGCTCCCAGCATCAGCGCCTTGGTGAGGGCTATGAGCTCTGCTCGCTGGGCTGACGTTCCGGAGGGTAGAGCCTCCGCCCATACGGTGTCGGTTTCGGTGACCACCGCTGCACCCGCATACCTGTGTCCGCCTCGCACAAAGCTGCTGCCATCAGTGAACCAAGTAGCCTCAGCATCGGGGAGGGGCCGGTTGGTCAGGTCCGTCCGGAATCCATGTACTTGTTCCAGGATTCCCGCACAGTCATGTAATGGAGCACCTAGGTCAGGGTCGGGCAGCAGGGTTGCAGGATTGAGGGCTGCACTGGGGTGGAACCGCACTCGTGGAGGGTTGAGTAGGAGGCTCTGGTAATGAGTCATACGTGTATTGCTCATCCATCTATCTGGAGGCTGTTTCAGGACCCCTTCAATGGCGTGTGGGGTCGTGATCCAGATCTCCTGTCCTAGGGTCAGTTTGTCTGCATTCTTGACTAGGAGTGCTGTCGCTGCAATAATTCTTAGGCATGGCGGCCAGCCGGCAGCCACTGGGTCTAGTTTCTTAGACAGGTAAGCCACTGGACAGTTCCAGGGGCCTAAGGCTTGAGTTAGAACTCCTTTTGCTATTCCCTTATGCTCGTCTACAAAGAGGTGGAAGGGCTTCGTAATGTCCGGTAGGCCCAGGGCTGGGGCACTTAGGAGGGCCCTTTTTAACTGATTAAAGGCAGTTTCTTCTTTTTCAGCCCATTTAAATGTTTTCCCCTCTTTGGTAGCTTCATATAGGGGCCTGGCGATCTCAGCAAAACCTGGAACCCAGAGGTGGCAGTAGCCGGCTGATCCTAGGAATTCCCTCACTTCTCTTCGGGAGGTGGGAGTAGGGATCTTTAGGACAGTTTCTTTTCTGGCTTCTGATAACCGCCGCTGTCCACCCTCCAGGATATATCCCAGGTAACTTACCCTCTCCCTGCATATCTGAGCCTTCTTCGCGGATGCGCGGTATCCTAAGGCCCCCAGGGTAGCCAGCAGGTCCTGGGTCCCTCGCTCATAGTCTTTGGCAGTGTCGGCAGCAATCAGGATGTCATCTACGTACTGTAGAAGGGTGAGGCCAGGGTGCTCCCTTCTGTACTCCCCAGGTCCTCGTGTAGTGCCTCGTCGAAGATGGTGGGTGAATTTTTGAATCCCTGAGGTAGCCGTGTCCAGGTGAGTTGCCCACTGTAGCCCTCCTCCGGATCATGCCACTCGAAGGCGAACAAGGGTTGGCTCTGGGGTGCCAGCGGCCGACTGAAGAAGGCGTCCTTTAAATCTAGTACAGTATACCAGACCCTAGAGGGCGCTAAGGAGCTCAAGAGAGTATATGGGTTGGGAACAGTTGGGTGTATGTCCACGACCCTCTTATTTACTTCCCGGAGGTCTTGTACCGGTCGGTAGTCATTTGTGTGAGGCTTTTTGACCGGCAGTAAGGGGGTGTTCCAGGCAGACTGGCAAGGAACTAGTACCCCTAGGCTTCGTAGTCTCCGGATGTGTGGCTGGATCCCCTTCCAGGCCTCCTGAGACATGGGGTATTGTTTGATCCTTACCAGACTCTCTCCTGGCTTGAGCTCTACCAGGACTGGGGTCCTATGAGCGGCTAGTCCCATCCCCCCTGTCTCTGCCCAAACCGAGGGGAATTCTTGTAGCCATCTGTCTATATTATCCTCTCTCGGGAGCGCCTCCTGGTGGAGGAGGTATTCATCCTCCAGTTTCATGGTCAGGACCTGGATGGGGTGGCCCTTGCCATCGGTGACCTGAGGCCCCCTTGTCTGAAAGTTATCTGAGCTCCAATCTTGGTCAGTAAGTCCCGTCCTAACAGCGGGTAGGGGCATTCTGGTATTACCATAAAGGAGTGGGATACCCGGCCCGTTCCCAAATCTACTGTTCTTCGGGTAGTCCATGAATACTGGCTCATACCAGTTGCCTCTTGTACCCAGGATTTCTTGCTAGTTTTCCTTGTGGGGTGCGGAGGACCGAATGTTGTGCTCCGGTGTTGACAAGGAAGTCAATAGGGGTCCCCTCCACTTTAAGAGTTACCCTGGGTTCGGGGAGAGGGTCCGAACCCTGACTCCCCTAATCACTTAGTTCATCCAGCTCTAGGACTTTTACTCGATCAGCCTTGCTTCCCTTCCCGCCGGCCCTTTTCAGACAATCTCAGGCCCAATGCCCTATCTCCTTGCAGTATGCGCACTGATCCTTCTGCAGCCTCTGCTTCCCCCCCTTGGTGGTGCTTTTACCTTTTCTTGCGTCGTCTGCCAGCTGCCGGAGACGGCGGTCTCGTTCCTCGGGGAAGTCAGCAGTGGTAGCTAGCAGTATTCTGGCCAGGTCTCGAGTCTGCTTACTGCTGGCAGCCGCCATGGCGCGAGCCTGCTTGTCCTCAGGAGGCTCCCGGTTATTATATACCTTTTCGGCTACCACCAGTAAGTCCTGCAGACTTTTTTCTCCTCGTCTATCTATTTTCTGTAATTTTCTCCTAATGTCTACGGCCGATTGGTTTACAAAGGCCATGATAACAGCTGCCTTGCTTTCCGGAGCCTCTGGATCCATGGGGGTATAGGTACGGAATGCCTCCATGATCCTTTCTAAAAAGGCAGCCGGAGATTCATCTTTTCCCTGTTGTACATTTCCTACCTTGGCCAAATTGGTTGGCTTTCTAGCAGCCATTCGGAGACCCCCCATTAGAGTCTGGCGGTAGACCTGGAGCCTCTCCTTACCTTCTGCCATGTTGAAATCCCACTGGGGCCGAGTTAAGGGGAAGGAGACATCTATCTGAGCCTGGTTGGTGGTGGGATTCCCATCTGCGCCTGGAACTAGTTTTCGGGCCCCATTGAGGATTCTTTCTCTTTCTTCAGTCGTGAACAGGACCTGCAAAAGCTGCTGGCAATCATCCCACGTGGGCTGATGGGTAAAAAGAACAGAGTCTAATAAATCAATAAGCCCTGCCGGTTTCTCGGAAAACTTAGGATTCTGAGCTTTCCAATTGTAGAGGTCACTAGTGGCAAAAGGCCAATAGTGATGGGGCTGATTCCCCTCCGCATCTGGGGGTCCGGTGGCTCGCAGGGGCAGAATAGTGGAGTCGGCGGCGGAGGCGGATTGCTCCCTCTGAGCCCTTTGTCTGGTAAAGGGCGGGCTTCCCCATGGAGCGTTTCTGCCTCCCGCTCTCGGAACAGCGTCTGCCTGCCTCCCCTGGAGGGGGAGGATGGTGTTCTTCCGGCATTCTAGAGGGGTTATACAGGGGAGGAAAAATTAATTCTTCTTCAGTACCCCCCTGTAGGACAGGGTAGAGGGGTGCTGAAGGCTGGGTAAGACGTTTCCTCTTCTCTGTCTCCTGCAAAGCAAGAATGGGTTTTGGCTCCGGAGGGATCAGGGTTAGGAAGGGCTTAAGCCAAGAGGATGGGTCTTCTACAAGGTCCTGCCAAGTGATAATGTAAGGGAGCTGATCAAGATGGCCCGTCTTAGGCTGAGTGATGATACTCCTGACTCGGTGGATGGTAGGGAGGTCGAAGGTCCCCTCTGGTGGCCATCCGACATTGAAAGTTGGCCACTCGCTAGAACAAAAAAACTGCAACCGACCCTTTCGGACTTCCACACTGAGGTTGTTAGCTCTTCCCCTCACATCCTTAAAGTGATCAATCATAATACTTAGAGGAGTAGTCCGAGTCTGTCCCATAACGTCCATCCAGTAAGTCCACAGAGCAAAACAGAGAAACACAAAAACAGACAAACAGAGGGCCCCTAGAAAGTCTTCCAACTCCATGGAAGCAAAACGGAAAGCTAGCTTTTGAGGGGATCCCATGTCCCTCCAAAACCGATGAGGGGATTCCACGTCCCTCCAAAGATGATGGCCTCACGCCGACCAGCGGGAGCGACCCGCCTCGTCTCAGACCTTTGAGGGGATTCCACGTCCCTCCGAAACAGATGAGGGGATTCCACATCCCTCCAGAAGGGAGAATCGGAACGTCTTCCGAAACTCCCGGCCCATGGTCCTCCAGTGCGTCCACTTAGACCGTGTCGGGCACTACCAGAATTCCAGAAATGAGCTCACACAGAAAAGACAGAACAAACAGACACTAACCGTGGCCAGTCAGGCTCTCTGGGTCGGGGGTCCCTTGGGGGTCTTGGGGATCCCGGACGAGCCCCCAAATGTTATGCCCAGAATTCGTGATCCCCAAAGACCACCAGGGAGCCGAGTCCGATACAAAAGCAAAGAGCCTTTATTCGAGCTAGCTCGAGCTCAATCCCCTACCTGCACCGACGCAGCGGTGAGATACCAGGGAAAGAGAGCGAGTTTCAAAAGGACAAAGGTTTTATTGGGGCCTGGGGGCAGTTGGTGAGGTAATGGCTATGGCCTCAGCCGATTGGCTGGGGAGGGGTCCCGGGGAAGGGTCCGGCAGGTGAGGGAGGGTTTACTCAAGGGGAGGAGGTGTGGTCAAGGTGAAGGACACAGAACAAGATGGAGTCGGCTGGCGTAGGCCCGCCCTTTCAGACTAATAATTCAAAATTATTCTTTTGGTCATTCTTGTCATTTTTTTCCCCCAAAAGTAGTGCTTTGGCTATTTTTAAATAGAAATAATACTGAACTTGAGAACAGATGAGAAGAATATAGTGCTAGCCATACCCGGCTAACTGTGTGACCTTAGGCAAGTTACTTAATTATTGTTGGCTTGAATTGTGTCTTGGGCAAACTAGGAAGTTAGTCTTCATGTTTCCTGAGCCTCTTTCTAGTTCAAATGCTTGGCATCATGACATCCTTTGTGAGGTTCAGAAAGTAAAAGCCTCTAGAATCTGGTCCTTGTGTTCATCTTTTTGTCTTTACTGCTCTATCAACAGCAGAGTCAGTCTGGAAAAACCCCAAAGGATTCACAGTTGGATGATCTGAGGGATGTGGCAAAGTTTAGGACAGTCACGCATCTTTGCGTGATCAATTGTGGGGATGGTTCTGAGTTGAAAGAATAGTAACCACAGAGTTTTAATAACATGTCAGGTCACTAGCTTACTAGGAAGTAAGAACAACAGGGTCTACAATTACATTTTTGGAGGGTTGTCATGGGTCTGTCTGGCTACACAGATCCAGACTTCACAGATTCAGCAGCAACAGCAGAGGTATGGTTTAGAATTTTGAGATGCAGGCTTCCAGAAACTAAGCTGATAAAGGATTAAATATCAGTCTGTAGACTATTAATCAACAAGTACTCATTGAAACATCTAGAATGCAAGGTGCACCCTACCAAGTGCATGGGGATTAAAAAAAAATTAGTGATTATAGTCCTTGTGTAGAAATAGGAAAGCGTACCACAGGAAGCATTAACTCTACATTTCCTTTGCAGTTAGAATACGTTCAGTAAATGTTAAAGTGAGAAACATAGTGAGTAATGGTTTAGCTGTAGGTAGGCCTGCATAGAGGAAGGGGGAACAGATAAGATGAAATTTTAGGATCCTAATCCTGTTCAATTCTGAATTTTCTGGTAGTATCACAATGCAGTCTGTACACTTTGACTGTTGAGGCATAGGGAAAAATAGTGTCTTAAATCACACTCCTTTAAGGTAGGTAGCAGGTTTAACTGGTAGGATGCTATAGTATGAAGACCAGCAGATTGGGAATCAAGAGAAGTCTTCACTCATTCAAATAAATATTTGTTGGATGTATGATATATGCCAGGTTCCGTGTATGGTACTAAAGACAGAAGAGTCAGTTAGTGTCACTGTCCTCCAGAAGCGCATAGTCTAGGAAGGAAGACAAAACATTGGAAGTAGAACATTGTAGTATAATAAATGTAGTAGAGCAAGTATAATATGCCATGGGTTAATTTTTGCAGATAACATAATTATTATTAAAATATATGAGTCAAGCAAAGAGAAATTACTGTCATGAACCTGCTATGATTATAATGAGGCTTTAATACATATAAATAAGCACCCTTTTCAAAAAAGATCCCCTCCTGAAACAGCTATTGCATTTTAAACACCCACTAAATGGTATATGAGAGCACCCGTTTCCCCACATATGTAAGCAGTACTGGATATTACCTGTTTTTAACATTTTTGCCAGTCTGATGTTTGAAAAATGAGATCTCATTTTAATTTGTATTTCCATGATTAAAAATGAGGTTGAAAATCTTGTCCTTTGTTGGCCTTTTCTGTAAATTTACTGTTTGTTACCATTGCTCATATTTGTATTGCATTATATTTTTTTCTATGACTTGTAGAAATTCTGTATAATACAGCTAATGGTCCTTTTGTTTTATTGGTTGCAAATATTTATTCCTAATATGACTTTTTTCTTTTAGTTTCATTGATTGCCTTGTAGGTTTGTGTAGTCCAATCTGAGTCATTCCTGTATAAGCTCCAGTTTTTACATTTTTAAAGGACTTCCCCACTGCAAGATTATGAAAATATTTTCTAATATGTTTTCTGGTTATTTTGTAGTTTTATTTTTAATGTTTCCCTCGAATTCACCAATTATTTTTATAAGGCAATAGTGTAAAGTTTATTTTTCTCTAAATGGATAGGCCGGTTGTCCCAAGATCGTTAATTGAATCTCCATCTTTCCCCAAATATTTGAGATGCCATATTTATCATGTAATAATTCCTATAAAAGAATGGGCCTATTTCCAGGCTTTTAATTCTGTTTTACTTTTTCTGTCGATTCTTATGTCGGGACTACCCTGTTTTAATTAACATAACTGTATGCTTTAATGTATAGTATGGACATATCCCCCTTCAGCCTCATTTTGTTTTTCTTTTTCAAAAATATATGTTCTGTAAGTAAAATTGGGAGGCATATTAGTTTCATAGAGCTTCTGTAGCAAAGTACCACAAACTGGGTGGTTTAAAACAACAGAAATGTATCATCTTACAGTTCTGGAGGCTGGAAGTCCAAAATCTACATGTTGGCCAGACCATGCTGCCTGTGAAACGTGTAGGGGAATCCTTCCTGGCTTTCGGTGTTTTGCTGGCAGTCTTTGGCATTCTTGCTCACAGCTGTATAACTTTAATCTGTGCTTTCATTGTCACATGGTGTACTCCCTGTGTGTCTTTGGTCTTCACATGACCATCTTCTTTCAAAGATACCAGTCATGCTGGATTAGGGGCTTACCCTACTGTAGTATCTCATATGTATCTGCATTGACTCTTACCAAATAGGGTCACATTCTGAGGTATTAGGGGTTAGGACTTCAGCGTATGAGGGGGGTGGTACCTTCAACTCATAAGAGAGAACTGGCATCTTTAAAATATTGAGTCATTTCATCCAGAAACATGCATTTTTCCAGTTGATGCTCTTTAATTGCTGAGAAGTGAGCAGTGTGCTATTTTGAACTTGCCGTGCCTGTTTCTTAAACTGCTTTTAAGATTGTTCTTTTTGTCAAGAATGAAATCTTGCTATTTGCAACTACATGGATGGAACTGGAGGGTATTATGCTAAGCGAAATTAGTCAGAGAAAGACAAATATCATATGACTTCACTCATATGAGGACTTTAAGAGACAAAACAGATGAACATAAGGGAAGGGAAACAATATAAGAACAGGGAAGGGGACAAAACATAAGAGACTCTTAAATATGGAGAACAAACAGGGTTACTGGAGGGGTTGTTGGGGGGGTGGGCTAAATGGGTAAGGGGCATTAAGGAATCCACTCCTGAAATCATTGTTGCACTATATGCTAACTAATTTGGATGTAAATTAAAAAAAAATAAAAGGAAAAAAAAGATGTTGCTGATTTTCAGAAGTTAGGCTATGATATCCTTGGATGTGCTTTTCTTTGTATTTAGCTTGCTTATGGTTTGGGACTTCTTGAATCTGTGAGTCATCAATTGGGAAAATCTTCCATCCTTATTCCTTCAAATACTGCAACATTCCTGGGGCGCCTGGGTAGCTCAGTCTGTTGGTTGTCTGACTTCGGCTCAGGTCATGATCTCACCGTTAGTGAGTTCGGGCCCCACGTCAGACTGTGCTGACAATTCAGAGCCTGGAGCCTGCTTCGGATTCTGTGTCTCCCCCTCTCTCTGCCCCTCCCCAGCTTGCTGTCGCGCGCGATCTCTCTCTCTCTCTCTCTCAAGAATAAACATTAAAATGTGTGTGTGTGTGTGTGTGTGTGTGTGTGTGTGTGTGTGTGTGTATAGTAACATTCTCAATTGTCTCCTCTTGTTTTGCTTCTCTGTACTCCATAGATATATAATGGTAACAAATAATGTACTTTTAATCACTTTTTTACTTAGAACCCTGAGTCCTCTTTGTACAACTTTCTAGCCCTCTACTTTGTTAATTTCAGTTCTTAGCTTTACTCTTCTTTCATAAATGGTTGCATAAGTGATCCTTTAGTGAGTAGGTATTTGATGTTTTAGGAACCAGTGGCATTGGAGGATGTGCCAGTGAACTTCACCTTACAGGAAAGAAAAGAGCTGGATCATTCTCAGACACCATAAGGGATGCAATGACAATTGCAGGAGGCTTGTCTCTTTGGATAAGTAAAGCTTTGTAACTACTACTGATTACAGTGACTCTTCCCCTGAAATGTCAAAATATATTTTATAACTGCATATTTGAGATTGGGCTTTGAGTTTTGGGACCAGAGATTTTTAATTTTATTTGTGCACAGAGATAAGGTATTTCTTTTACTATTAAACAGGTGATACCTCTTTTCTGTAAAACATTATAAATGGATAGCTTTATTATGTTACCTTAGCGTCAACATTGTGTATCTCAGAGTTCCAGAAGGCAACATAGGACACACTTGTGAGGTCCATCAAATCACCCAAGCCTATGTTGTCTTTCAAGTAGGAAGAACCATATTTATGGTTAACAGGGAAGAATGGAGAAATGTCACAAAATACTTAACCAAGAAAAAATCAGATAGCTAAGTAACAACAAAATAGCTAGAAATCCTTGTAACCAATAGTCCATCTGTCCATTGTGGTGGTGGTGGTAACAATGTTGGTACTAGGAGGTAGATTTGGAAATGTTGGTTAGTGCCCACTGTGCAGAGCCCTTTTACTGGTGTAGAAAACAGAGTTTGTCTAATGTGAACATCAACTTCGTTTCTACATATCTTTATTCATCTTCTCACATAACTCTATCTCAGAGAAAAAGATACCTCTCTATACTCCCAGATTCCATTCTTACTCATCAAGTTTTATGGCCTTGATTTAATGATTATTTCATGATTCAGTCACTTCTAGTTCTAATTTCAGGTAGTCAAAAGTTTTTCTTTTAAAAGAACACCTTGCATAACAATAATTTAATTTTTATCCACCTTTCAATTTTATTCTCTCCTTTCATTACTAGACTAGTAGCTACAGCCTGAATTCCTATTCTGTTGTACTCTTTGAAGTTAGATTCTTCTATTTTCATATTAACATTATTTGGAAGACACTCCTGAATCCTGAATTCTTCCTTGATGGTACACTAATCTTAGTCCTTTCTGTATTCAGACTTATTGCTGCATTTTATGTTTTTTTCTTTGCTTGTGTGACATCAGTGGACTCTTTTTTGTTCTAGTCCCTTTCCAAATGCTTTTTAATTAAGCTTCATTTTCTCCCTAACACAAACGCATGTGCTTTTTTTACTCTAATTTTTAATGTTTATTTCTTTTTGAAGGAGAGAGAGAGACAGAGCATGATGGGGGAGAGGCAGAGAGGGAGACACAGAATTTGAAACGGGCTCCAGGCTCTGAGCTGTCAGCACAGAGCCTGATCGATGCAGGGCTCGAACTCATGAACCATGAGATCATGACCTGAGCCGAAGTTGGACGCTCAGCCAACTGCTGACTGAGCCACCCAGGCGCCCCAACTTTAGATCACTTTAAATTCGATATGGTGAAAAATGAAATCACCAACTTTCCCTTTTCCTTCAATATTTCATTAGTACCACTATTAGGATGTTATTAGTTCTTCTGTTAGTACCACAATTATTACCATTATTAGTTCCAAATTTACTGGCTAGAAACTACTGTATCTGTATTAATTTCATTTTGTAAAAATTCCCCATAATCAGTGTTCATTCTTTTTTCTTTTCTTTTCTTTTCTTTTATGTTTTATATTTACTCCTATACTAAATTATTATTACTACTATCCCAGTCCGGGCCCATATCATTTATGTTATACTGTTTCACTAAATTCAGTAGCTTTATATTCTCATTATCCACTTTAGATTAAGTTAAGCATCTTCATCTAAAACATCTCATATTTATCATGTTAACCACTATGACAAAACTTTAATTTTCCTATCCTATTATATAGCATTGAATTTCTGTGCTTGTCAGAGTTTTTATTGTCTAATCCCATTCACTTTGCCTTTTTTTTTTAACCTCTGCTTTCCAAAGACATTCATTTGAATTAGTGTCACTTTTTGTCATGTCATGTACTTTTCTGCATCTTCATTTTTGATTATGCTACGTATTTTGCCTCAATACTTCCACTTTTTTTACCATACTTATCTATTTTAATCTTTCCCTTCTTTAAACTTGCATATTAATCCGCACCTATCTTGTATAATCTTTTGTGTCATCATAGCACTAGTTCATTTTTATTTTTATTATTTTTTTTCTGTAACTGATGAGCGAGTTTTATTTTTTCCTTTTATGTTCTAGAGGGAAGAGATACTGTCTTCTGTTTAATCCTGGATACTATATCCAAAGTCAGAACATCAGCTCCAAAGCAGAAAGCTTCTGAAAAACAGATAGTGTCATGGCATGGTTGTAGACATTTTTCTAAATGATGGTTCCTAAAACTTTGCATTAGAAGAATTGGAATTAGATAACCAGTTTGAGAAACACTAGTAAAACCAAGTTACAAAGATAAGAGGAAGATCATTACTGTAATAATTTTGAGGAAATATTTAACCTGAGCTCAACTCTTTTTTTTTTTTTTTGATTTTTTTTTTCAATGTTTATTTATTTTTGGGACAGAGAGAGACAAAGCACGAACGGGGGAGGGGCAGAAAGAGAGGGAGACACAGACACGGAAACAGGCTCCAGGCTCTGAGCGATCAGCCCAGAGCCCGACGCGGGGCTCGAACTCACGGACCGTGAGATCGTGATCTGGCTGAAGTCGGACGCTTAACCGACTGTGCCACCCAGGCGCCCCTGAGCTCAAGTCTTTTTAAACAACTGAGAGTTTTCTAAAGATAATGATGACATAATCATGCCAAAAATGATGGGAGCTTAAAGCATAGTTCTGTTTCAGTTGATTTTTTTTTAAAGGCAACTTATAAGTGGAAAATAGCTTATTAGATATAAGAAAAGATGCATTTTTACCTCAAACTTTACTTATTCTGGAAACAATTTAAAAAATGTAAAGCCATATTTCAGTGCTAATGGAACCTGAGAAAATCTTTGTGAGAGAGAAACATGAATGGAAAATGTGGTAAATCCTTCAGCCGGACCACTAATCTTATTCAACATCAAAGAATACACACTGAAGAGAAGCCTTATGAATGTAATGAATGTGGAAAAGCTTTTAGTCAGAGCACTAATCTTATTCAACATCAAAGAGTCCATACTGGTGAGAAACCTTATGAGTGTAATGAATGTGAAAAAACATTTAGTTATAGGTCATCCCTTAGAAATCATGAGAGAATTCATACCAGAGAAAAACCCTATCCTTGTCATGAATGTGGGAAGGCTTTTAGCCATATTTCAGCCCATACTCAACATCACAGAATTCATACTGGAAAGACCATATGCGTGTACTGAATGTAGGAAAACTTTCAGCTGGAGCACACATCTTATTGAACATCAGGGAATTCATTCTGGGGAAAAATCCTACCAATGTAAGGAATGTCGCAAAGTTTTTTGCCATAGCACATCACTAATCCAACATCAGAGAACTCACACAGGAGAAAAGCCCTATAAATGTAATGAATGTGGAACAGCCTTCAGTCATACCCCAGCCTTCATTCAACATCAGAGAATTCATATGGGAGAGAATCCCTATGAATGTAATGAATGTGGAAAGGCCTTCAATTGGAGCGTACATCTTACTCAACACCAGAGAACTCATACTGGAGAGAAACCTTATGTTTATAAGGAATGTGGAAAGACTTTCAGCCGAAGAACACACCTTACTGAACATCTAAAAATTCATTCTGGGGAGAAACCCTATCGATGTAATCTATGTCAAAAACTATTTTGCTATAGAACATCATTAATTCGACATCAGAGAACTCATACAGGAGAGAAACCCTACCAATGTAATGAATGTGGGAAATCTTTCGGCTTAAGCTCAGCCCTTACTAAACATAAGCGAACACACACAGGGAAGAAACCTTATCAATGTAATAAATGTAGTGATGTTTTTTTGTCATAGTACATATTTAATTTGATACCAAAGAATTCATTTTAGAAATGAAATCTTATCAGAGTAATGAATTTGGGAAAGCCTGCAGCCATATGTCATCACATATACCTGAGCACTCAGTGGTAAATTGTTATGCAAGAAAAACTTTAGGGGGGCGCCTGGGTGGCGCAGTCAGTTAAGCGTCCGACTTCAGCCAGGTCACGATCTCGCGGTCCGGGAGTTCGAGCCCCGCGTCAGGCTCTGGGCTGATGGCTCAGAGCCTGGAGCCTGTTTCCGATTCTGTGTCTCCCTCTCTCTCTGCCCCTCCCCCATTCATGCTCTGTCTCTCTCTGTCCCAAAAATAAATAAACGTTGAAAAAAAAAAATTTAAAGTATTAAAAAAAAAAAAAGAAAAAAACTTTAGGTAAAATGCTCATTTACTCAATACTATGTTTGTATGGAGAAAAAACACTGTTCTTGCAATTAATTCTGAAAAAAAAGTGTTATCATTGAGAGAAAAACTTATAATGGAATTATCCCCAAACTGGTTTGTTGTTAAAAATATATTTAGAAGATTATTTTTAGAAATAACTTATTATAAGTATACATATTTGCTTATAATAAAAGGCTTTTCAGGTACACAAAAGTTGTAGTGGGATAATGAAAGTTGTTTATATATCATCCTTTATATTTTTAGTAATTCTCCTATTATTTTTCAATGTTAAAAAAATACCTTCATAGTGGGTTTTTTTTAAATTAACAAGTTTGTGTAATAGCCATATAAGAGAATGCTTTCCTCCACAGAGAAGTATGCGTTATTTTCCAGTATTCATGGAATTTTTTTTAACAGGCTATATATAGGTACAAAGAAAATCTCCCCAAGGGAAATAGTCAAGCCCATCCTATTTTGTTTTGTTTTGTTTTGTTTTTTTAACTACAATGAGATAAAAGTAGATGAACAACTTAAAATAGCACCACAAAGTTATTTAGAAATTAAAAAATAATTTTATAAGTAACTTTGGTGTTAAAGAATAAATCCAGGGGCGCCTGGGTGGCGCAGTCGGTTAAGCGTCCGACTTCAGCCAGGTCACGATCTCGCGGCCCGTGAGTTCGAGCCCCGCGTCAGGCTCTGGGCTGATGGCTCAGAGCCTGGAGCCTGTTTCCGATTCTGTGTCTCCCTCTCTCTCTGCCCCTCCCCTGTTCATGCTCTGTCTCTCTCTGTCCCAAAAATAAATAAATGTTGAAAAAAAAAATTAAAAAAAAAAAAAAAAGAATAAATCCACACAGAAAAAAATATAATTATTAGAAAATAATAAAATTTAAACATAAATGAAGTATTCAGTTTTTTAAAAGAGGAAATAGAATAATGATACAAACCCAAAGAAAATAAAAGGAATGCATTAATAAACACAAAAATATACATTAATTAGATACAAGAAATATGTTTGATAAGTCAATAGACAAACTCTAGCAAGTAGGACAACAGGAAAAAAGGAAACAAAAACAACATCTAGAAGAAAAGGAACATAAAAGGGAAGTTACATTTTCTAATTCAGTGATTAACAGGTCAAATCTAGCAGTTTAGTAAAATCAATACTGAGATCATAGGATTTCCAAACTAGTTCAAAAGTAGAAATGTACATTAATAAAGATAATATACTTAATACATAATGTAAAAGTATTTGGTAAAATTTTACAGCCTTTGTGTTTTTTTTGAGGCAAATATATGGTTTATTTTTGAAGGAATCTGTCAACATAAATCTAAAATTTGACATAGATTATGGATTTTTTAAATTAAAAATTTTTTTAATGTAATATTTTTAATTTACACCCAAATTAGTTAGCATATAGTGCAACAGTGATTTCAGGAGTAGATTCCCTAACGCCCCCTACCCATTACCCCATCCCCCCTCCCACAGTCCCTCCAGTAACCCTGTTTGTTCTCCATATTTAAGAGTCTCTTCTGTTTTGTCCCCCTTCCTGTTTTTATATTATTTTTGCTTACCATCCCTTATGTTCATCTGTTCTGTGTCTTAAAGTCCTCATATGAGCGAAATCACATGATATTTCTCTAATTTCGCTTAGCATAATACCCTCTAGTTCCATCCACGTTGTTGCAAATGGCAAGATTTCATTTTTTTTTGATTGCCGAGTGATACTCTATTGTATATATATATACCACATCTTTATTCATTCATCCATCAAGGGACATTTGGGCTCTTTCCATATTTTGGGTATTGTTGATAGTGCTGCTATAAACATCGGGGTGCATGTGCCCCTCTGAAACAGCATACCTGTATTCCTTGGATAAATACTTAGTAGTGGAATTGCTGGGTCATAGGGTAGTTCTAGTTTTAATTTTTTGAGGAACCTCCATACTGTTTTCCAGAGTGGCTGTACCAGCTTGCATTCCCACCAGCAGTGCAAAAAGAGATCCTCTTTCTCCACATCCTCACCAACATCTGTTGTTGCCTGAATTGTTAATGTTAGCCATTCTGACCGGTGTAGGGTGGTATCTCATTGTGCTTTTGATTTGTATTTCCCTGATGATGAGTGATGTTGAGCATGTTTTCATGTGTCGGTTGGCCATCTGGATGTCTTCTTTGGAGAAGTGTCTATTCATGTCTTTGCCCATTTCTTAACTGGATTATTTGTTTTTTGGGTGTTGAGTTTGGTAAGTTCTTTGTAGATTTTGGATACTAACCCTTTATCTGATATGTCATTTGCAAATATCTTCTCCCATTCTTGTCAGTTGCCTTTTAGTTTTGCTGATTGTTTCCTTCGCTGTGCAGAAGCTTTTTATTTTGATGAGGTCCCAATAGTTCATTTTTGCTTTTGTTTCCCTTGCCTCCAGAGCCGTGTTGAGTAAGAAGTTGCTGCAGCCAAGATCAGAGAGGTTTTTGCTTGCTTTCTTCTTGAGGATTTTGATGGCTTCCTGTCTTACATTTAGGTATTTTATCCATTTTGAGTTTATTTTTGTGTATGGTGTAAGAAAGTGGTCCAGGTTCATTCTTCTGCATGCCGCTGTCCAGTTTTTCCAGCACCACTTGCTGAAGAGACTGTCTTTATTCCACTGGATATCCTTTCCTGCTTTGTCAAAGATTAGTTGGCCATATGTTTGTGGGTTTTGTATTCTGTTCCATTGATCTAAGTGTCTGTTTTTGTGCCATGGTGTTTTTTAAAGTTAGGGATAGAAGGGAACTTACAGGATATTTACCAGAAACTTATGTAAACATTGTGAATAACTAGAAGCATTCTTACCAGAAGCAGTAATGAGAAATGATTTTTCATGTCACTACTATTAGCATTGCTCTGAAGGCCCCAGATAATAGAAAAAAAAAAAAAAACGAACTGGTAATATTTCAAAAGAAGAGAAAAAGAACTGATATCATTTGAAATGATATGTTGGGTGACTAGAAAATCCAACTGGTAGAACTAGTAAGGTGGAGATATATAAACTATCAACAGTGTATAAGTAAAAAGCTGTCTTAAATAGAAGAAATAGAAAATGTATATGGGAAAAAGTGACTGTCACAATATTGACAACAAATTTTAAAATACCAGAAATAAGAAATAATCCAAGAGATGTTTATAGGATAAATCTTTCCTGAAGAACATAGAATAATGTAATAACAAGGGAAACATATTTGGAAAAGTAGTTGTCAATTTATTTCAAATTTATCTTTGTAACTCAATGAAATTTTTTAAAATAACATTTTTATTGTGATATTCTCACACCACACAGTTCACTCTTTTAAAGTACAATTCATTGGTTTTTAGTATATTCAGAGTTGTGGGACCATCACCACTATCTAATTTCAGAACATTTTCATCACCTCAAAAAGAAACCCCATACCCATGAGCAGTAATTCACGATTGCCCTTCTCCCTCCAGCCTCAGGTGACCACTCATTTACTTTCTCTTTCTGTGGGTTTTTCTACTATGGTCTTTTCATATCAGTGAAATAACAGAATATGTAGCCTTTTGTGGCTGGCTTCTTTCACTTAGCGTAATATTTTCAAGATTCATCCATGTAGTAAGTATCAGTACTTTATTTTGCTTTATGGCTAAATGAAACTCCATTGTATGGATCTACCACAGTTCATTCATGAGTTGATGGACATTTCAGTTATTTCCACTTTTTGGTTATTATAGATAATGCTGCTGTAAACACTCATGTATAATTTTTTGTGTGGACCTGTTTTCAGTTCTCTTGGATATGTGCCTTGGAGAGAGAGAGTTGAGTCACAAGTTAACTCTGTGTTTACCTGTTTGAGGAAATGCCAGATTATTTTCTAAAGTAGCTGCACCATTTTACAAGCCAACCAGCAACGTGTGAGGGTTCCTATTTTTCCACATCCTTGTCAACACTTGTTTTCTCTGTAGAAGATATGTGCATATTTTCAAAAATATTTACACATACATACAGTAGGTATATTTTCATAAATATTTTTATAAATATACATATATGTATGTTTTCTTTGAAGAAATGTTCAGATCCCTTGCCCATTTTAAATTAGATTGTCTTTATTTAAAAAGTTTTAAATGTTTTTATTTATTTTTGAGAGAGAGAGAGTGTGCACGAGTAGAGGAGGGGCAGAGAGAGAGGCAGACACAGAATCTGAAGCAGGTTCCAGGCTCTGAGCTGTCCATACAGAGCCTGACCCAGGGCCCAAACTTGTAAACCACACGATCATGACCTGAGCCAAAGTCATACATTTAACTGACTGAGCCACCCAGGCTTCCCAGATTAATTGTCTTTTTATTGTTGAATTGTAAGAGTTCTTTATGTATTCTAGATACTAAAACCCTTATAATTTGCAAATATCTGTCCCATTTTGTGGGTTTTCTTTGGACATTCTTTGAAGCAGAAAAGGTCTTAATTTTGATGTAGTCCAACTTACTTATTTTTTCTTTTATTGTTTGTCCCTTGGGTGTAATGGAAAGTTGAAGATTTATGTATTCTAAGAGTTTACAGTTTTAGTGCTTACTGTTAGATCTATCATCCATTTTGATTTAACTTTTTTGTATATGGTGTGAGATAGGAGTCCAACATCATTCTTCTGCATGATATTCAGTTGTCCCAGTACCTTTGTTAAAAAGACTATTTCCCACATTTAATTGAGCATCCTTGTCATTCAGTGAGATTTAAAAACTTTAGCACACTAAATATAAATATACTTGAGTAATTAAAAGAATGTTAAAAATTAGGAACAACAAATGGGGCTTGTCTTCCAAGCAATTCACACAGTAGCCTGTCGGAAACAAAATAGTTGGTACACCATAGATGAAACCATTAGATCTGGAGAATAGAAAACAGAAAAATGTGTATATATGAGAATATAGTTTATGGTAACAGCATAGAATAGTAGAGAAAGAATAGACTAAATGATATTGGGATGATTGGCTATTTACTTGGAAAAACAATTACCTCAGCATACACAAAACTAAATTCTAGAAGGGAATAAATGAATGCTATTTTATGGTAGTTTTCCATGAGAAAGCTGGGCACATAAGTCTGAAGTTTTCTTCAGATCATTCCACAACCATTATTGGATAAATACAAATTTAATAATTTTGAAAAAGTTTTAATATAACCACTGACAGAATTATGGCATGAATCTGATTTGTGGGGCCCAGGGCAAAATGAAAATTCAGGAATCCTTGAAAATCAGGAATCCTTGTTCAAAAATGTGCCCTGAAAGGTACAAAAATATTAAGAGGTTTTTTTTCCTTTCTGTGGTCTTTTTGGTGCTTTTTAATTTTCTATTTAATACCATTCTAACTAAAGCAAAATTTAAAGTATTAACATAAATTTTGCTTTTATCTTTCTATTGTGCAATGTCAGCTTTAAATGCAACAAACAGCATTCAACTCATATGTGGGATCACCAAAATTAAGCAAGTTGGGTTTTGTAATTCACATATGCACATGCATTTCATTCTCCCAGAAGAGGAGGAAAATGTTGCACAAAACAAATACTCTTTATTTCACTTCTTGACATGTGCACATTCTACCAACACTCTTTCCCTCCAGCTTCCTGATGAGTAAGGACCAAGAGGAAAAGGAACTATGTGTTGTACTACCTTTTCTTTTCTGTCTGTGTCATAATTTTCAGCATCAGTAAATGCAAGTATGTAACTCTAGTGACAAAAGCTAAGATATGGTTCCTTGGCATCGTTTGTATTTCTTAAACCATTGCTTGCTTTCTGAGATAGAAATGAATTTCTCATTCAAACAGCTCCGCCTACTTTCGATGTCACCACCTGTACTTATTCAGTTGTAGATACAAAACACTTAACCTTTCTTAAGTCTTAACTGAATTCCTACATGCTGTGGGTCCACTGCAATTCTCTGTTCATGGGACGGGGAAAACATCATGTGCAAAGGGATGGTAGGGAATAGCAGACATAAGTACTGTGCATATATCCTCTGTCCACGCACATGCTCCATTGTCCCAATGGGTTGCACTCTTGTGAAAAAGCTCTCCATGTGCACAGCCCAATACATTTGATTCATCTAGTCAGTTTACAGATTGATCCCTGCTGCCTAACTGGTGAGTGGAGCATGCGGCATGGTGATGGCCTAGTTCAAGGCTGCCCCAGGGGAGGGTCAACTTACCACTGAGCCAGCTACACCGCAGGGCTGTGGACTGTGTACCCACTGACAGGAGGGTGAGCCTCCAGCTTGTCCAGGGCTACTTGAAGTATTCTTCCATGTGTGAAGAACATGAACATCAGGCTGGGTGTGCAGGCTTCCAGACAGGTGGCTGTGCTGAAGTCTTTACTTGGTTCTTTTTAATATGAGGTATGCTGGAACTTTGTAGTATAATGTTATTACACATCTTTTCTTCGCAAAACTTCCATTTTCCTGAGAGTCACTTACTGCTTTGTAGTTTTGTTTTCTTTATGTATGTCTCCCCTATTCATTAAGTATCTGGCAGAAGTATAAGTTGCTTTTTCTTTCTTGAAAAAAATTTTTTTAAGTTTATTTATTTATTTTGAGAGAGTGAGAGAGCACAAGCAGGGGAAGAACAGAGAGAGTGGGAGAGAGAGAATCCCAAGCAGGCTCTGCACTGTCAGCACAGAGCCCAATGAGGGGCTTGAACTCATGAACCCTGAGCTCATGACCTGAGCCAAAATCAGGAGTCGTCGCTCAAGTGACTGAGCCATCCAAACTCCCCGCCTTTTAATTATTTCTTTTCTTCCTCTTCTTTCTGTTTTTTTTTTCTTCTCCTCCTCCTTCTTTTAAACTTGAAGACACATTCCTGGCACTCTTCCCCCGTCCAGTCAGGTACTTGCTCTTATGCTAACTTTGTCGCTCTTAGAACATTCCTTTGCCATTATTCCAAGAGTTCCCTTTGCTTCTCTCTTGTGTACCATCCCATTTCCACATCTTTCTTGTTCTTTGCTTCCTTCCTCATTTTATGACTCTCTTCTACCAGAAACTTCCCAATAAAGGATTCGTGGAAATGAAAATGTTCAACTTTTCCTATGTGAAACAGTGTTCATCCTATTCCTACATTTGATTGGCTGTATTTTGTAAACTCTAGGTTAAAAATGACTTTCAGACTTTTAAAGTTATTTTGCCATCATTTTTTAGCTTCTAATGTTTCTGTTTAAGAATGCCATCTAATTGGGGCACCTGGGTGGCTCAGTCAGTTGAGCACTTGACTTTGCCTTGGGGCATGATCTCACTGTTTGTGGGTTTAACCCCCCCCCCCCCCCCCGTTGGTCTCTGTGCCAACACTCAGAGCCTGGAGGCTGCTTTGGATTCTGTGTCTTCCTCTCTCTCTGCCCCTCCCCTGCTCCCGCTCTGTGTCTCTCTCACTCTCAAAAATAAACATTAAAAATTAAAAAAAAAAATGCCATCCTATTTTGCATGTGACATTTTTTTCTTGTTTCCTTTTTTTAAAAAAATTTTAATCCAAGGTAGTTAATCCAAGGTAGTGTAATAATGATTTCAGGAATAGAATTTAATGACTCATCACTTACATATGACACCAGTGCTCATCCCAACAAGTGCCCTCTTTAATTCCCATCACCCATTTAGTCCATCCCCCTCACCCACCTCCCCTCCAGCAGCCCTCAGAAAACCCCTCCAGAAAACCCTTGTTTTCTGTATTTAAGAGTCTCTTATGGCTTGTCTCCCTCTCTGTTTTTATCTTATTTTTACTTCCCTTACCGTATGTTCATCTGTTTTGTTTCTTAAATTCCACATATGAATGAAATCATGTGATATTTGTCTTTCTGTGATTGACTCATTTGGTTTAGCATAATACACTCTAGTTCTATCCACATTGTTGCGAATGGCAAGATTTCATTCTTTTTGACAGACAAGTAATATTCCATATATATATGTACATATAGACATACATATACTACATTTTCTTTATCCATTCATCAGTCAATGAACATTTGGACTGTTTCCATAGTTTGGCTATTGTTGATAGTGCTGCTATAAACATTGGGGGAGGGTGTGTGTGCCCCTTCAAAACAGCATTTTTGTATCCTTTGGATAAATACCTAGTAGTGCAATTGCTGGGTTGTAGGGTAGTTCTATTTTTAATTTTTTGAGGAACCTTCATACTGTTTTCCAGAGTGGCTGCACCAGTTTGCATTCCCACCAGCAGCGCAAAAGAGATCCTCTTTCTCTGCATCCTCGCCAATATCTGTTGTTACCTGAGTTGTTAATGTTAGCTATTCTGACAGGTGTGAGGTGGTAGCTCATTGTGGTTGTGATTTGTATTTCCCTTACGAGGAGTAATGTTGAGCATCTCTTTGTGTGTCTGGTAGCTATCTGGATGTCTTCTTTGGAGAAGTGTCTATTCATGTCTTTGCCCATTTCTTCACTGGATTACTTGTTTTTTGGGTGTTGAGTTTGAGAAGTTCTTTGTAGATTTTGGATACTAACCCTTTATTTGATATGTCATTTGCAAATATCTTCTCCCATTCTGTCAGTTGCCTTTTAGTTTTGTTGATTGTTTCCTTCGCTATGCAGAAGCTTTTTATCTTGATGAGGTCCCAGTAGTTCATTTTTGCTTTTATTTCCCTTGCCTTTGGAGATGTGATGAGTAGGAAGTTGCTGTGGCTGAGGTCAAAGAGGTTGTTGCCTGTTTTCTTCTCTAGGATTTGATGGCTTCCTGTGTTTATGTCTTCCATCCATTTTGAGTTTATTTTTTGTGTATGGTATAAGAAAATAGTCCAGGTTCATTCTTCTGCATGTTGCTGTCTATTTTTCCCAACACCATTTGTTGAAGAGACTGTCTTATTTCCATTGTATATTCTTTTCTGCTTTGTCAAAGATTAGCTGGCCATACATTTGTGGGTTCATTTCTGGGTTCTCTTATTCTGTTCCATTGATCTATCTGTGTGTCTCTCTTTGTGCCAGTACGATAACGTCTTGACGATTACAGCTTTGTCATACAGCTAAGTCCTAATTGTGGTGCCTCCAGCTTTGGTTTTCTTTTTCAACATTACTTTGACTATTCAGGGTCTTTTCTGGTTCCACGCAGATTTTAGAATTATTTGTTCTAGCCCTGTAAAGAATGCTGGTGTTACTTTGATAGGGATTGCATTGAATATGTAGATTTCTTTGGGCAGTATCGACATTTCAACAATATTTGTTCTTCCAATCCATGAGCATGGACTGTTTTTCCATTTTTTTGTGTCTTCAATTTCTTTCATAAGCTTTCTTCTATAGTTTTCACTGTATAGATTTTTCGCCTCTTTGGTTAGGTTTATTCCTAGGTATTTTATGGTTCTTGGTGTCATTATAAATGGGACTGATTCCTTGATTTCTCTTTCTGCTGCTTTGTTACTGATGTATAGAAGTGCAACTGATTTCTGTACATTGATTTTATATCCTGTGACTTTGCTGAATTCATGGGTCAGTTTTAGCAGCTTTTTGGTGGAATCTATTGGGTTTCCCATATAGAGTATCATGTCATCTGCAAAGAGTGAAAGTTTCACCTCCTCCTGGCCGATTTGGATGCCTTTTATTTCTTTGTGTTGTCTGATTGCTGAGGCTAAGACTTCCAATACTATGTTGAATAACAGTGGTGAGAGTGGACATCCCTGTCTTTTCCTGACCTTAGGGGGAAGCTCTCAGTTTTTCCCCATTGAGGATGATATTAACTATGGGTCTTTTGTATATGGCCTTTATGATCTTAAGGTATATTCCTTCTATTCCTACTTTCTTAAGGGTTTTGATCAAGAAAGGGTGCTATAGTTTTTCAAATGATATTTTTTTTTATATAGCTCTTAGATTCTTTTTCTCCAGTGTTCTCATTTAAGTGTGGTATTCCTTGATTTTGGTTTCTTCCATTCACTGTCCTATAAATCCATTGTTATCACTTTATTTTATTTTATTTTTTTAACTTAAAATTTTTTTTAAATGTTTATTTAAAAAAATTTTTTTAATGTTTATTCATTTTTGAAAGACAGAGACAGAGCACAAGCAGGGGTGGGGCAGAGAGAGAAGGGGACACAGAATCTGAAGCAGGCTCCAGGCTCTGAGCTGTCAGCACAGAGCCCAACATGCGGCTCGAACTCACAAACTGCAAGATCATGACCTGAGCTGAAGTCGGATGCTCAACTGACTGAGTCACCCAGGTGCCCCTAAATGTTTATTTATTTTTGAGAGAGAGAGAGAGAAAGCAGGGGAGGGGCAGAGAGAGGGGGGGACAGAGGATCCCAAGTGGGCTCCACGCTGACAGCAGACCAGCCCAACATGGGCTCATACTCACAAACCATGAGATCGTGACCTGAGCTGAAGTTGGACACTTAACTGACTGAGCCACCCAGGTGCCCCATTGTATCATTTTACATTCTACCAACAACGTATGGAAATTCTTCTGGTGTGTGTTGTTGTCAGGTGTTTAGTTTTGATTTTGTTCTTGCCATTCTCGTTAGTGTATAGAAATAGGTCATTGTAGTTTTCATTTTATTTAAAAAAAATTTTTTTTTCAACGTTTTTTATTTATTTTTGGGACAGAGAGAGACAGAGCATGAACGGGGGAGGGGCAGAGAGAGAGGGAGACACAGAATCCGAAACAGGCTCCAGGCTCTGAGCCATCAGCCCAGAGCCCGACGCGGGGCTCAAACCCACAGACCGTGAGATCGTGACCTGGCTGAAGTCGGACGCTTAACCGACTGCGCCACCCAGGCGCCCCATGTAGTTTTCATTTTAAAATGTAAACAAACAGGGGCTCCTGGATGGCTCAGTCGGTTGAGCATCCAGCTTCAGCTCAGGTCATGGTCTCACAGTTCGTGAGTTTGAGTCCCGTGTCAGGCTCTGTGCTGACAGCTCAGAGCCTGGAGCCTGTTTCGGATTCTGTGTCTCCCTCTCTCTCTGTTCCTCCCCCGCTCGTGCTCTCTCTCAAAAATAAATAAACATTAAAAAGAATTTTTAAACGTAAACAACAAAAATATCAAAATGTCATTTAGGTTCACTTCCTCCCCGTACGAAAAAGAGTAGTAATATCCTTTTTGGTTGAGGAATTTGGAAACGAGACTTTTATATATTGTTGCTAAAGTATCTATCTGTGCAGGCCTTTTGGATGGGAATTATCTATTAAATAAATCTTCACTTCCTGTCTACTATGCCAGGCACTGTCCTAAGCACTAAGTAAAATGGGGGGTAAGACAAAGTCAGTCTTAATGAGAAAAACAGATGATAAAATAAACACAAGATCTTTTATATCGTCGTCACTGCTAAGAAGAAAGTAAATGGTATGCCACAAAGTGAAGATTGGAGGTTGGCAAACTAGATGGCAGGGTCATAGAAGGCCCTTCAAGAAGGTGATATGTAAGCAATTTGGATTCTTAACTAAAAGTAAAATGTGTTTACCTCTTTTTTTTTTTTTTTTAATTTACATCCAAATTAGTTACCATATAGTGCAACAATGATTTCAGGAGTAGATTCCTTAGTGCTCCTTACCCATTTAGCCCATCCCCCCTCCCACAACTCCTCCGGTAACCCTCAGTTTGTTCTCCATATTTATGAGTCTCTTCTGTTTTGTCCCCATCCCTGTTTTTGTATTATTTTTGTTTCCCTTCCCTTATGTTCATCTGTTTTGTCTCTTAAAGTCCTCACATGAGTGAAGTCATATGATTTTTGTCTTTCTCTAATTTCATTTAGCATAATACCCTCCAGTTCCATCCACATAGTTGCAGATGGCAAGATTTCATTCTTTTTGATTGCCGGAATATGTATGTATACACACACACACATATATATACATATATATATATATATACACGTATATATGTGTGTGTGTGTATATATATATATACATACACACATACATACATACACACACACCACATTGTCTTTATCCATTCATCCATCTATGGACATTTGGGCTCTTTCCATACTGTGGCTATTGTCGATAGTGCTGCTGTAAACATGGGGATGCAGGTGTCCCTTCAAAACAGCACACCTGTACCCCTTGGATAAATGCCTAGTAGTGCAATTGCTGGGTTGCAGGGTAGTTCTATTTTTAGTTTTTTGAGGCACCTCCATACTGTTTTCCAGAGTGGATGCACCAGCTTGCATTCCCACCAACAGTGCAAAAGGGTTCCTCTTTCTCTGCATCCTCGCCAACATCTGTTGTTGCCTGAGTTGTTAATGTTAGCCATTCTGACAGGTGTGAGGTGGTATCTCATTGTGGTTTTGATTTGTATTTCCCTGATGATGTGTGATGTTGAGCATGTTTTCATGTGTTGGTTGGCCATCTGGATGTCTTCAATATGTTTACCTCTTGATCAAGAGATTTCTCCTGTAGAAATCCAGATTACAGAAATATACACACCTACACACATACACACAAGTGTGCAAGGGTTTCACAAGTGTTTCCTCTCTTGTCCCACTGCAGTGCATTCTAGTTCACAGCAGCCAGGGGTCACCTCTGAAAACTCAAATCCCATCATATCACTTCCCTGCTTATAAAACCCTTCAATGACTTGTACTTGAGGTAAAATCTAAACTCCTCGTCTTATAAAACCCATTCCCTATTTCTAGCTTAATTTTGTTTCATACCCTTTACCCCCTCTCTCTTTAGCATCCAGCCACCCTGGTCTGTTTTTTCTTCACATAAGCTAAGCCTTCGCACTTACTCCTCCCTCTGTCTGAAAGCTGTTGCCTACATACTTCCTGTGTTTGGCACATTCTCAGCCTTCTGGTCTCAGCTCAGGACTTGACCTGAGTTGTCTTCTTGACCACATGGTGGCTGGTGTTCCATCAACTTGGTTAAACCGAGAACCAGATTACTCAGCAATGCTTCCTCTATATAGTTCCGGTTAGAGTTGGCCAAAAGAAGAGCTTGCATGACATTTGGAAGGCAGAAGTAAAGCAATGGCCATTACTCTCTGAAGTTCATTATAGTCAGATGAGGTGGTGGACAGATAGATGCAGGCACACCCAGCTTGTACTTGACCTCCCTACCCTTGCTGTACTTCTGCCATTTTTGGCCTGGAATAACCTGGGAATTGCTGAAATGTTTTAAAATAAAGTATACTTTTCTTTAAGCAAAACAGGCCTTTGTAGTGCAGCTGTAATCGCCCATCCTTTGGGAAAAAACACCAGAGAAACATCAATTTGTTGTTAGATGGTGAAATTTGCCAAGTCCTATAGAGATCATTCAATGCTTCCTAATGGGGGTGCTATTGATATGTTGGATGAAATAGTTCTGTGGGGGACCAGCCTAGGTATGGCAGAAGGGTTAGCATCCCTGGATTCTGGTCACCAAATGTCAGTAGCACTCTCCAGTTACTGTAAAAAACAAAAATGTCACACTCCTCCCCCATTTCCAAAACCTCCCAGGACTAGTGCCCTCCATAGTTATGAACTACTGAATCTTTGCATTTTTATCCCAGGTAAATGGAGGCCAGAGAAGGGGAAGAAATTGCCTAAGTCACAGACAAGACATATATAAAATAATCAGAGAAGATTTATTGATAACTTGCTACACGGAGCCCAGGCATTCTACTAGAAGCTGGCTGGGGTGGGGAGGGGGAAGAACACAAGAAATACAAAACGTGGTCTCTAGCCTCAGAAGAGAGGAAGAGAGTGCAAAGACTAATTTTTATTAGGAACTTACTGCATTCTAGCACTTTCAAACCTTTTCTGTTATCTTTGCAACAATTCTTTGAGGAAACCAAAGGCTCACAGGGGTTAATTGTAGTCAGAATTTGAACCCAGTTTTTTTATGACTCCAAAGTCACTATTATCTTTTCAATGGAAAGATGGCCTTCTGGGTAACCTGGAGCCATATGTACATAATTACTTGCTGAATTTCAATGGGTGGATCTGGAGGCAACTATCACTGGATTCTTGGTTTGTTTACCTACAGGGAGTCCTCATGCTGTGGTAGAAACTTTAAATTAGAAAAGAAGGTAAAGGCTTATGTTTTCACCCCTGCTCCTACTCTATGTGGGAAGAGAACTCTGGACTTCTTTTGAGAAGACTACTTATTTCTAGATATTAGGATGGTGTGCCAGACATAAAGATGTATTACTCAGATTCTCCTTCCAAGAAAGTGCTCATGGCTGAGCTGTGAGAGTGAGGTTAGCTGATAGCCTCCACTGTTAACTCATTCAGATTTGCCTCAGTTCTTGAGCTAAGGTACTGGTCTTCTTGGGGTGGCCCAGCCAATGACTGAGCACTACTGTGGTACAAGGTCCTATCTGTGTCTGCCTAATGCAGGATGCTTCTAACATGCTTCAGAGCTTCCTACTGGCCTGACAGAGACGTTGTCAGCTCTATGTCATCTTTTCCTAATCCTTCCATAGTCTTGCTGCCTCCTTTTTCCTTTCACAAATGTTATTCCCTGATAAGCCTTTTATACCACTAAATCTGTCTCAGCATCTGCTTTTTGAGGACCCAGCTACCACAGATGGATTGTAGTTAGCTCCAAACAACCTTTCATCAGTGAAGGGAGTGGATATTTTAGAACTGGATTTGAGCTGGTACCGGCAGAATGGGTGCTGGGAACCAAGAAATACTTCTACTCTGGCACATGAATTAAATAAACTTGTGTTTCTTCCTGTTCTTCTTGGCACTGGTAATGTCTTGGTATTATATAACATGGCTTGAATGTTCTCACTGGCTTTCTCAATGAGTGATTTGTTCAATTAGTCAAGAGTGTGACTGAAGACAAGGTCACTAAGTCCATTTCCAGCCAGCCAGTTGGCGTGAGTCAAGTTGCTGGGCTATAAATTGACGGTTATCTATTTATATATGGATTCCATAAGCCCCAGTCATTTGGGGGCTTGTATGCCAATCATTTCTCAACCACCTGGCAGACTGTCCCCCTTCCTTTGGGTCACTTATAAAATGCCCTATATTTGGCATTGAGTGAGGAAGTCTTAATGTCTTAGTGACATTAAGGTCACTAATGTCACTTAATGTGGCATTAAGTCTTAAGACTTAATGTCTTAAGGTCTTAGTGACCAAGTTAACTTAACTTGAAGCCATGAATGGAAAAGAATAGTTTTTGCTTTTTGGTATGGAAGTATCTCCTAATTCCTTATGAGAAGAACAGTATCTCCAAATCATCAATCCATCCATTCATCTTTCAAATATTTGTTTACTAAAAAGAGTTGTTACTTGTCCTTCACTTGATCAGGCTCTTGGCAGCTACAACTACAGAACTGTATTTTTGAGGAATCTACACGCAGCTGCTTCAGTAGTAACTACAAAGCAGACGCCTCTGAGCATTACTGTTTCCTGTTCCGTTGGTCCTTCATGTCAGAAACATTAAGCTTTGACCTGTGCAGTGAAGTCATGAGAGTAGGGAGTCTGGGGTCAGACAGTCTTGGGTTCAAATATGGGTTCTCCCACAGACTGGCTGTGTGATCTTGGTTGGTTTACTTAACCTCTCAAGTCTTAGTTCATACCTCTGTAAAACAGGAAACCTATCATATAGAGGTATTATGAGGATTATATGAAAAACTATTTGTAAAGCACTTATCTAGTATGGAGCTCTTTATTTCTGACATTAAAATATTATTTTTACATATCAGGCCCTTGGACAGAGGATACTTGTACTGCTGTATCCTCATTGTAACTATTTGCCTTAGTAAGTGGATTCTGGCACAGTCCAATCCTTGAACTTTTAAAAGTGACTTTGAACAAGGCCTTCTTTCTTTGATTACCAAATTGTTCCCAAGTTTGATGAACTCTAAAAGCTTTAAATATAACAGTTGCTGATGCAACTTGACTGTAATATAGCAGTTTGGATTCAGGTGTCATGTTTGAAATGTGGCTATATGATTGCATATTAGCTCTCTGGTCTTAAGAGGTCGGTAGATATTCGGGGCCTAGGAAGTTCAGCCCTGGAATAACTGGCTACCCTTAACAAGAATGAGGACCATCTCAGCTGATCCCATAGAAGAGAAGATGCAAAGGTCAGCTCCCCAGCACAGCAGCAGAAGCCATGAGGTACACTTAGTCCATCTGCTGCTGTTGTGCTGACTGAGACCGGCTCATCAGAAGTGCTGTTTGTCCGCTAGCAGAGATGAAGGAGTCCATTTCCTTGGGGCTCATTGGCTAGCAAACCAAGTCAATTCTCACCCCTTTCTCCACAAAACCTTTACTTCCCAGAGACCCTCTCTATCCCTCTTCACTGGACTGGGAGAGGGCTGAAGTCTTTTAAAGCGTGTGTTCCTTAGATGAAGCTTCAGTCATCTGGAGGGAAAAAGTTCTGGCTGTGTACCTGAAATTAAGTGATTGGTTTTTAATTGAATCAAATTATGTTTTTTTTCTCCTTTTATTCATCTTCATTACTATTGGCCTCTCTGTTTTTATATATGTGTATATGTGTGTGTGCATATATATACATTTTATATACGTGTGTGTGTGTGTGTATATATATATATATATATTTTTTTTTTTTTTTGCCAGTATTTTCTCCCAGTCTGTGGCTTGTCTTTTGTCTTCATTACAGTAGGCTTCTGTTTTTATATGTGTGTGTGTGTGTGTGTGTGTGTGTGTGTGTAAATATATATATGTATATATATTTGCCAGTACTTTCTCCTGGTCTGTGGCTTGTCTTTCATTCCTTTTATTTTATTTTTTTATTTAAAAAAAAATTTTTTTTTTTCAACGTTTATTTATTTTTGGGACAGAGAGAGACAGAGCATGAACGGGGGAGGGGCAGAGAGAGAGGGAGACACAGAATCGTAAACAGGCTCCAGGCTCTGAGCCATCAGCCCAGAGCCCAACGCGGGGCTCGAACTCCCGGACCGCGAGATCGTGACCTGGCTGAAGTCGGACGCTTAACCGACTGCGCCACCCAGGCGCCCCCTTTCATTCCTTTTAAAGAATGACTTTTAAAGAACAGAACTATTTGATTTTGATGATATCCAATTTATGACTCATGCTTTTGGTATTGTATCTAGGATATCTTTGCCTAACGTAGGGTCACAGAGGTTTTCTTCTCTGTTTTTGAAAAGTTCTGTAGGGGCACCTGGGTGGCTCAGTTGGTTAAGTGTCTGACCTTGGCTCAGGTCACCATTTACGGTTTGTGGGTTCAAGCCCCACGTTGGGCTCTGCACTGACAGCTCAGAGCCTGGAGCCTGCTTCAGATTCTCTCTCTCTCTCTCTCTGCCCCTCCCCTGCTTGTGCTCTCAAAAATAGACATTAAAAAAAGTTTTGTAGCTTTAGATTTTTCAATTTGTGTCTATGATCCATTTTGAGTTAATTTTTGTATACGACATAAGGATTGAACTCCCCAGCATCATTTGTTGAGAATATATCCTTTGTCAAAAATCAGTCATTCATTAATACAACACTGTCTTTATTATGATAGCTTTATTTTAAAAATCTTGAAATAGAACAATGTTTATCTTCCAAGTTCATCAATTTCAAATTTATTTTAGCTATTCTAGACCCTTTGCATTTTCAAATTTTTAAAATATATTTGCCAATTTCTCACAAAAAATGACTACAGGGATATTGATTTTTGGTTAATCAAATGGAGGGAATAAAGTACACAGACTTTGCCACCAATTGAAGGTCAGTTCTCCCATCTCAAGGGACAGAAAACCCATAACCAGCCCATAATGGCTAAAATTATATAGACCTCAAAATACCAGTGCCTGGATATCAGTTGAACATAAATTAGGAATGGCCACACAGGAGCTGGCAAGACTTTTTAAAGCGAGCCACAGATTGAATGCCACAACCCCTAGATTCACTGCTCTCTACCCAGCTCCTCCTTTGATACCAACCTCTTTCTGTTTGGGGGAAGTGAAAAAGGGGACAAGGCACAAGGCAGAAATGAACCATAACTTTAACAAGCCCCTTTCTAACTTTCAAGACCTATGCTAAATCCCACCTTCTCCAGAAATAATTCTCTGACCTTACCAGCCCAATATGTGCTAAACATGATGAGGGTTCTTTCTATACACATCATCTCATTGAATCCCTATAGTAATCTATGAGGCATGTATAAGGAAACTAAGTATCAGAGGAAGTTAAATCTGTCCTCATGGCTTCAAAATGACAGAAATAGGAAGGAAGCCCAGATCTACATAACTCCAGAGTCATGCTCCCTCTTTTTTTAAATGTTCATTTATTTATTTGGGGGTGGGGGGTGGGGAGGGGGAGAGAGAGAGAATGAATGAATCCTAACCAAGCTCCATGATGTCAGTGCAGAGCCAGAACTCATGAACTCTGAGATCATGACCTGAGTGGAAATCAAGAGTCAGATGCTTAACCAACTGAGCCACTCAGGCACCCCCAAAGGCGTGCTCTTAAGCCCTTTCTACGTGATACCACCTCTCTAGTGTCACTCCTTTTCTGACCTACAATGGTATGGACTTAATCCCACTCAGTTGGGTTATTTCATATGCTTGTAGTGTCAGGTTTTTATTGATTATATGAAGTGTTTCCCCAACTCCATTGATAGTTACTTGAAGCAAGGGATGATATCTTGTACTTCTCCATTTCTCTTATGGGGCATATGGTATAGTGAGGTATACTCAGTGATTAAACACTTGTCCATTCATTGTGGGGAAAGAAAAAAATGTAGTGATTGAGTTCAGAGAATAAGGAAAAGAAATTAAAATATACTGAATAGAAGCCATATTTCATTATTTTATTCAAACCTGTTTTGATCAACTCTATTTTACTGCTTTGTGGAAGGTACTATCATCTTTGGTAGAGGCAGTGTCTTTGCTTCTGAAATTAGTAAAATTGAAGTGATGCACCCAATTCTGCACACCATGTGAACAATGGAACATAGATTCCCTACACATTCCCTTTCCAATTTTTATTCCATTCCTGCCTCACATAATTGGCTCTCTGATTCCAAGCCAGATCCACAGTTAAATCTGGTTCCAAAAGGCAGGGTTTTTTCCACTATTTTTCTTGAGTGTGTGTTTTGAGAAATTTAAGGTCATTAAGTAGATCTAAAAGAGAGGAGATTGCCAAGTTTCAAAAGGGCAAGAACAGTCTTTGGCCTCACACCAGTGAATGATATACCATTTCGTGGAGGGGGAGGAGGGAAGGTGGTGTCCAATGGACGAAAAAACTGGACCCAGAACAGATATAAAAACAGAGGAGCCGGGGAGTAGAGCCACCATCAGGGAGAGACTCGCTGCCAGTGACTATAGGGAAGACCGTGCTGTTTTCCTGCCAAGATGAAGCTGCTGTTGCTGTGTCTAGGGCTGATTCTAGTCTGTGCCCATGAGGAAGAAAACGTTGTGAGAAGCAACATCGATATTTCAAAGGTAGAGTCTGTAGAGTATAGTAGCTTCTGCCCTTGTGGGGTAGCGTGGAGGATTCTGAAGTAACGTGGCCCTACCAGAGGACAGGAGTTCCTTGATGTATTAGACCAAAGGGGTGGTTTCAGACTTTTGACTAAGAGCAGTTGTACCATATTAAAAGAGAACACTTGGGGACCTCTGTTCTTGCTTTAGGGATGGTGGAAAGAGCCCTAGATGTAGTACCAATTGACCTGAGTTCTAATTCCATCTTCACATCATTATTATGAGTCCTGGCGCACAGGCCAGGTTCAAGGAGACAAGTATTCCTATGGAGTTCCCTCTCCCCTTTTCTTACCCAATCATTTTACTGATTTATTGCAGATTTCAGGAGAGTGGTATTCCATTCTCTTGGCTTCAGATGTTAAGGAAAAGATAGAAGAAAATGGTAGCATGAGGGTTTTTGTCGAACACATCAAAGCCCTGGACAACTCTTCTCTGTCCTTTGTATTTCATACAAAGTAAGTGTGGTCTTTGTCACTTGGGAGAGGAAACACGGGAGTCTGAATATGGTGTTGGAACTCTGTGTGTGTGAGGGTACACATACCTTCTGGGTTTGTATTGAGAATAAGAGTCCATTATCTGACACTGATCCAGGACCTGAAGAACCTGGGCCTTTTCTAGATTCAAAGATAAGAATTATGACAGAAACAAATTCAAATAGGAGTAGAGGAAGTACGGACGGGGTAGAGGGTATCAGAATCATAAGTAATGTAACAGTACAGCATAAGTTTGGAGCACAGGACTTGGAATTGACAGCCTGTCTCTCTCTTGAATCTATGTATGACCAAGAAACTTCATCTGTTTCCACCCCAATTTTCCCTTGGGTAAAGAGGATGATAATTCTCTTTAATGGTTTATTTTTTTTGCAAGGACCATGTGAGGTAATGTTTGGAGAGCACTTCTGTGAGAGGCTGGCACATGGTGAACACTAAGCTAATTATCTAGACAGGTAGTTGTAGTGATAATAGTGGGAAGTAGTGGCAGAGTGACAGTAATGGAAGTAGTTGACTCATTCTTAAAGTATCACAGAGTAAAATAATGTAAATAAAAGCTCTTTGGAAACTGTACTCCAAAAACATTCAACAGTGAAGTGGAATCAGAAGCCCAAATTATAGGTAGAGTGTGAGGGAGCTGGGGCATCAATATCTCTTGGACATCAGCTTATTCTGTTTTACAGAGAGAACGGAAAGTGTACTGAAATATTTCTGGTTGCTGACAAAACAGAGGATGGTGTATATAGTGTTGTGTGTAAGTATATTAAAAAGTCTTTCTAAATTCTACTTCCACTCCAAGAATTTAATAAACGCCAATATCTTCAAGATCTTGACCAATTCCTGATCAATAGCTTATGTACATTATATAATGAGGGGCCATCTAATAGCCAAACCCTGAACCTGGAAGAACCTTGGGTAAAAAAAGTCAATGCCTGGCACATAATACCATCAGATAAAGAAGGTAGTTTGCTTATATGTACCTCCAGCAAGAAAATTGACAAAAAAATAAGTGGTGGGACAGCTTCTCATTCCCTGCCTACTTTCTGATGATGTCTGCTGGTCATTGCTTTAGCACATCATCGCTCAGGATATAGAGCACTGGGTGTGTAATGCCAGCGGGCCTATAGAGAGGATAGAGACACATAGTTGGCAGAAATGGTCAAGGGAGGTGGGTGAGTCTCAGGGAGGATGATAGAGCATAAGTTGCTGCTATGGCTGAATTTTTCTACTACTAGTAGTCAAATACCAGTATCCCTTGGATGTCGCCTCATGAAGCCCAGGGAGATGTAAATGAAGACATTAAATATTACTCTCTCTATTACTCTCTATATCTTCCAGGATATGCACTTGAATTTGTTTCATGGTTGAAAATAAGTAAAGGGGTTTCCTTACTTCCCGTGGATCTAACAAGCTCTGACCTATCAAGCTCTGAGAGGCCAGCACACGGTGGCACAGGTTCTGAACTGTGTTCTGTTTCCTCCACAGATGATGGATACAATATATTTAGCATAGTTGAAACGGTCTATGATGAGTATATCCTGTTACATCTTCTGAATTTTGACAAGAAGAGACCATTCCAACTGGTAGAGTTCTATGGTACAGTATTTTCATGCTGACACTCATCTTGGGGTGGGGAAGGAGGGGAAGGAAGGTAAACCTGGAGACAAAGTGGTCCTCCCAGTTTTTATCCTGGAATGTCTCTCCTCCTCTGAAGACAGATGCTGACCTTTGGTAATCTGTCTTCCTGCCAGAACCATATCCTAAAGATGTCAAATTCAAGACAGGTTATAACCCATCCCCAAGACTTCCGCCTAAGCACCCAATCAGTGCTGTCCATTTTCCATCCATCTGGAGCCACCCCCTTATGAGCCTCAGTGACAAATACATAAGACACAGCAGTTACTGTCACTCTCCCCACAGCCCGAGAACCAGATGTGAGCCAAAAACTCAAGGAAAAGTTTGTGAAATACTGCCAAGAACATGGGATTGTTAACATAGTTGACCTGACTGAAGTTGGTAAGTATTGTTATTTTCTAGTTTTCTCTTCTTAAATTCCCATGTTACTGAAGGGGGAAAAAAACAATAACAACAACAACAACAAAAAAAAAAAAAACAAGAGAAGGCAGTACCCCCAATCAGTCCCCTTTGCCTTAACCTAGAGAATCATTTGGTTTCTCTCTGGCAAATAAACTGGGTTCGGTGTTTGTATGTGTTCTGTCTCTACAGATCGCTGTTTACAGGCCCGAGGAAGTGAAGTGGCCCAGGACTCCAGGTTGGTGATCTCTGATGGAAAGGGGGTGGCCCTGGGATCAGTGCCTTCCAAAAGCATTAGGAGTTTGTGTCCAAAGATGACAATAAAAATAATTTGGTAAGGAAGCTTGTGAGGAGAGCTTGAGACGTGGAATTGGAGGAGCTGGGTTCAGGACTCACTCCTACCATGAACTTTTGAACAAATGACCTAAGCATTTACCAAGGGAATAATGATGTCTACCCTGCAGAGTTACCATGTGGACATAATGCTGGCAAAAGACTTCAGTAATTGATGACATGCTAAAAATCATTAAGACTTAAAATTTGAAATGGAGAAAGGGTAATAGGACACGAGTATGAAACTCACATCCATTTCTGTGTTTATGGTTGGTCTTCCAAGCCCAGAAGGCATTTCACCCTCCCAATTTACAACAAACATTTCTTCCTTTGATCTTTGTACATCCTTAACTTTTCACCTGGGAATAGAGCTGTCTGAACTTCCAGTTGTCTTTTAAGCTGGAAAACAGACACTGAATCTTCTCATCAGTTTCCTACCTTAGATTTATTGTGGAGCTTCATTCAGATATGTAGCTTGCGTAAAGCAGACATTTAATAAAAGGTAGCTTATGGCTTTGCCGTTATCTCTCAATTTATCTAAAACTCTTCAAAACTTCTAGTGCTGAAGGTGGCAGAACAAGCCTCGGATCCTTCATTGCTCTCTTTTTTTCATAGATTCAGTTTGGGGACAATAAATATGAGATCAGCAGTAGAAAAAAGGGGGGGGGCATTTATTCATTGCCCTCCCTCCCCTATTTGGGCAAATAACATGTTACAATACAGCTTGACATCTACTGTTCACCATTTGTCTCTATAACAGAAGTTCTTTTTGCTTCAATTCAATCCAAGGAATGCTTAATAAGTTTCTGTGTTCTCTTTTTCATTTGCTTATTTAGTGTTGAGTGAATGCTTCCTTACCTGGGCTCCAGGATCTTCCCTTCTGTGGTCCCCACACCATCTAGTGACAAGTGCTGTGACCTGATTTCCATCATAATCACATAGGAAAGCATTATCTCTGCATCTTCAGAATCTTCCTTAATTGTCTAGGAAAACATCAACCAACCAAGATTTCAAGATTTTCTCCAAATTTTCCAGCTGTCTTTCCCATACCCAGGAGAACTCTATCATGAATAAGAACTTCCTGTACCTGGTCAATAAATGATTAGCCTTGCAGTCCTGTGGTTTGTGTATATGGGAGTGTGGGGCCGACAAAAAGCAAATGGGGGGAACCTCCTTGGCTCTGCACCCATAATCCTTCTCTAGCTTCTCAGAATCTTTCCTGAGTTTCTCCCTCTGCAGTAATTCTCTGTCCCCATGAGTGCTGGTTGCCCTTTGATTTGCCTGTTTCTTGATGATCTGATAAGATAAACTTTCCCATAATTTGCCCCGTCTTAGAATTCTCTTTCTCCATGGACTGTTGCTGAGGCTGGTACCAGCTCAACATGTTTCAGGACTGTCCCCATATTTTAGCTTCTCTGTGTCATCCGTCCTATTAGATGGTTAATGTCCTTCCGTACTCTTGGAAAAGTTCCTTCAATCATCACTGTTATCTGTTGTGAACATATTAAGTGAGATTCCATTAAGTGTGAGCAATACCTACCTTCAATAATCTGGGCTTGGTACAGTCAGGAGGCATCAAGGAGGCAAAATGCTATCAGCCTCTTCTTTTGGGAGCTTACAGGGAAAGGGAAAAGGAAATTAATGATCTTCCACTCACAATCCTTTTGCAACAGTGTAAAACTTACACATGGGTGTTGGGGCAGAGCAAGACCTGGGTGGGAGTTATCATACAAAAAGAATGACTCAGTCGTTATGAACGTACGGTTAATTAGGGAGAGCTTTATAGGCATGTGACCCTCCCCACATCTTACTCTGCCTCCAGGTCAGAAGAATAAGTTAGGTTCAGACTTAATTGCTCCAGACTTAAGCATTTGGTCTTATTGGCTGAAATACGTCAATAGGCTTTGTAGAAAGTCAACCTGTCATGTATGCGAAGATCCTTTTTTTTGTTTAATTGAAGTGTGGTTGACAGACAATGCTGTTAGTATCAGGTATACAACACAGTGATTAAACAAGTCTACCAAAATGGAGTGCCATCTCCCCGATGCCAGAACTCAAGAAAATCTAGGACCCCTCGTTTTTAAATGTTAGCACTTAAGGGATAGAACAGCTGTTACCCAGAGGGGCATGGCCCAACATAACCCTGAGAGTGCTTAAGACATTACCAACAATAACAGTGCAAGGAGGGCCACAATGATGATCGATGAGGGAAGATGGCTGGGTGTGCCACATGTCAGCCAAGAGGGAAGCACAAAAAGACCCTCTGTTGTTCCTAGGTCAAGATGGCAGCTGGAGCTCACACTGAAACTCTTACCTGTACTTCCCAACTCCCACAAAGTTATTTTCATCCATGAGTGGTTGCTAAAATAGGTGTTTCTGTTGGGGTATGCGATGAGGGGTCACACCGCCTATTCCACCATCTTGCTGATGTCAACCCAGATTAGCTCACCAAAAAGACACAGAGAGAAGGACATTGAGTTTTCAAACCTGTTTTCTAGAGTATCAAATGAATCAGGCATCAGATGAAAGTTATGGTGGAAGCAGCCATTGCGGGGAGCTATGCTATTGTTTCTTTGTACACTGTTCAGGAACTGGAGGGCCAATCCCCTTGGGAATTTTCCACCATCATAAATTCTTAGTTGTTTTTTAATAGTTTCTTATCATCTCATTGCCCATCAGCACATTCTTGGGTCTGAAAACAAATTGAGCTGATTAAAGGAAGGAAAATAAATCTACTGCAACGAACACCACAGAATACTCCAAATGCAGGCAAGTGTGAATTAAGATTACTCTGTAGATCATATGTACCACGTTTCCTTCCAAGAGTTAAAAGTATATGCGAGGAAACTCTGCTTGTGCATCAAATGCAGTGAAGACTCTTCTTTGGCCTTCAGCTGGACAGGAGAAATGGGTCCCGGATTGATTTTCTGTTCACTGTAACAAATCACTACAAATTTAGTGGCTTCAAAACAGCACAAATTTTGGAGGTCAGAAGACTGACACAGGGCCCACTGGGCCAAAACTAAGTGAACCCCAAGTCTGTCAATTTATTCAGATAATCTTCTATGTCCTTTCTTAGAGTTTTTAAGTTTTCTCCTTAGTAATGTTTTTTATTTATTTTTGAGAAAGAGTGAGCGAGCAGGGGAGGAACAGAGGGAGACAGAGGATCCCAAGCAGGCTCTGTGCTGACAACAGAGAGCCTGATGTGGGGCTCGAACTCACGAATTGTGTGATCATGCCGTGAGCCAAAGTCAGAGACTTAACCGACTGAGCCACCCAGGCGCCCTTCACCTTAGTAATTTTCTAATTTTCTTGTGTGTTCTTGGTTGTTGGTTCCCATATACTTTCACTCTTTGTTTTCTGGGTTTTTTAACCATTAGTTATTACCATGAGTTTTTGCTCGTATAGAGAAATGTTATTGATTTTTGTAAGTTGATCTCTTTAGCGACCTTGATGGCATTTTTTAATTACAATAAAATCAATCTAATACTTTGTGGATTCTGTTGGTTTTATAGATATGGTCATATTATCTGCAAATACATGTTAATGTAGGTCTTCCAATCCGTACACGTCTCTTTCTCTTTTTTTCTCTTTTCTCCCTGTAACATTAGCCAGAACCTCAGGAATACTTTAAACATTGAAACCACACTTTCTTTACTAGCGTTTGGCAAACTGTAGCCCACAGGCCAATCCTTCCCTCTGCCTATTTTTGGATAGCCCATGAGCCAAGAACATTTGCAATCCATGTGATATTAGAAACACTAATTTTCAACCCCAATTAAGCAAAATGTTATTCCCTCCTCCAATTCCATTCTAATAGACCTACATTAAAATAAATTATACTCAATATATTTTAAATTTCATCAGAAATATGAAAATACGTTTTGTGTTATTATATTGGTACCTACATAATATTTTTGATTTTCACCTCTTGGCCTGCAAAGCCTAAAATATTTATTATGCGGTCTTTTAGAGAAAGAAGTTTGCCGGTCCTCTTTTCTATACATGGCCTCTTTCCCCCACAAATAAACAGGTTTGCCAAACTGAACCCCTCAGAGTGCTTTCAGTAAGATGGGCATTTGATTATACATGATTGTGGGATGAAAGAGATATTTATAAGCTGTCCCATTACTGCTCTTCTTCAAATATCATGACTGACTTAAACCTGAATGGAGGAAATTTAGATAAATGTCAAATAAACTCCCAGAGTAAATATCAAACTAGGACACCCTGAGGTTATTTGGGGATTTCAAGGACAAGGATAAAGATTCCAAATCTCTATTCTTGGCTTAGAGGACCTTGTCATTTGATTTCTCCTGTCCCAGAACTTTAGTTGAAACTGTCTGTTCCTGGAAGCAAGCCCATTAAGATACTAGCTGTTATTGTTAAAAATTAGCATTTCAGAAACACTGTTCTGTTGGTTTCAAGAAATTTATGATGGATATGTTTTGGTTATTAGAATAATAGACAATTTTGGTAAAGAAAGAGGGCTGGAGTGCCAGATTGTTCAGGAGAGCCTGGCCAGGAAATAAGACCTGGTCAACAGCACAGACAACGATTATCCAGCTGCCAGGATTCCCACAACCTAACATAGCTACCTTCATTCTCCATGTTTCTGTCAAGGCTGAATTAGTTATGCACATAATTTTTTTTTTAATTTTTTTTTTAACGTTTATTTATTTTTGAGACAGAGACAGAGCATGAACGGCAGAGGGTCAGAGAGAGGGAGACACAGAATCCAAAACAGGCTCCAGACTCTGAGCTGTCAGCACAGAGCCCGACGCGGGGCTTGAACTCACGGACTGTGAGATCGTGACCTGAGCCAAAGTCGGCCGCTCAACCGACTGAGCCACCCAGGCGCCCCAGTTATGCATATAATTTTTTGCATTTTCTAGAGATTTATGTCAATGCTGTCACCAGTATGTATGCTTCTTTTGTTGTTCTGGCTAATTTCAGCTGGCGTAATTATTTTGAGGCTCATTGATTTTGTGCTCGTCAGTAGTCTGTTCCTTTTTATTGGTGAATAGTGTCCTGTTTTACAATGTATTAAAATTTTTAATCTATTCATCTGTTAGTGGACACTTGGCTTTAATAACTAAAGCACAATGAACATTCACGTATAAGTCTATCTATGGACATGCTTCTTTTGGGTCATACCTAGGAGCGGAATAGCTGGGCCATTTACTAGGTGTGTGTTTAAGTTTTTAAAGAAATTGACAGACTCTAGAGTGGCTGCATCATTTTACGTTTCCATCAGCAGTTTATGAGATTTCCAGTTCTTCCATATCCTCACCAACACCTGGTATTTTAATGTTTATTTTTGAGAGAGACAGAACGCTAGTGGGGAAGGGCCAGAGAGAGAGGGAGACACAGAATCCGAAGCAGGCTTCAGGCTCTGAGCTGTCAGCACAGAGCCTGACACAGGGCGAGATCTCACGAACTGTGTGACTCTGACGTGAAGTCAGAAATTTAGCCAACTGGGCCACCCAGGCGCCCCCACTTGGTATTTTAGGTAGGAAAAATTAATGTGTTACACAGAACCCCAAACTTCCCAACGTTCCCTAAAATCCAAGGAAAACACATGAAGTGCCTATGTGGAAATGAAACTGGTAACCAAAGGGTTAACAGATGTACTAAGTACCTTTGCAACTTATTACCCAGACCTTTTTTTTTTTTTTTTCCTCCTTTGCCTTTAAATATCCCTGACTACAGGAAAGACTATCCAATGGAAAGAAGATGGTCTCTTTAGCAAGTGGTGCTGGGAGAACTGGATAGCAACATGAAGGGGAATGAAAGTGGACCACTCTCTTACACCATATACAAAAATAAACTCAAAATGGATGAAAGACCTAAATGTGAGACAGGAAACCATCAAAACCCTAGAGGACAAAACAGGCAACAATCTCTTTGACCTCAGCTGCAGCAATTTCTTACTCCACATGTCTCCCAAGGCAAGGAATATAAAAGCAAAAATGAACTATTGGGACCTCATCAAGATAAAAAGCTTCTGCACAGCAAAGGAAACAGTCAGCAAAACTAAAAGACAACCAACGGAATGAGAGAAGATATTTGCAAATGACATACCGAATAAAGGGTTAGTATTCAAAATCTATAAAGAACTTACCAAACTCGGGGCGCCTGGGTGGCGCAGTCGGTTAAGCATCCGACTTCAGCCAGGTCACGATCTCGCGGTCCGTGAGTTTGAGCCCCGCATCAGGCTCTGGGCTGATGGCTCAGAGCCTGGGGCCTGTTTCCGATTCTGTGTCTCCCTCTCTCTCTGCCCCTCCCCCATTCATGCTCTGTTTCTCTCTGTCCCAAAAATAAATAAACATTCAAAAAAAAAAAAGAAAATTAAAAAAAAAAAAAAGAACTTACCAAACTCAACACCCCAAAAAAAATAATCCAGTGAAGAAATGGGTACAAGACATGAATAGACACTTTTCCAAAGAAGACATCCAGATGGCCAACAGACACATGAAAAGATGCTCAACAGCACTCACCATCAGAAATACAAATCAAAACCACAATGAGATACCACCTCACACTGGTCAGAATGGCTAAAATGAACAACCCAGGCAACAACAGATGGTGGTGAGGATGTGGAGAAATGGGAACCCTCTTGCACTGTTGGTGGGAATGCAAACTGGTACATCCACTCCGGAAAACAGCGTGGAGTTTCCTCAAAAAATTAAAAATAGAATTACCCTACAACCCAGCAATAGCACTACTAGGAATGTATCTAAAGGATACAGGAGTGCTGATTCATAGGGGCCCATGTACCCCAATGTTTATAGCAGCACTTTCAACAATAGTCAAATTATGGAAAGAGCCCAAATGTCCATCAACTGATGAACGGATAAAGAATATGTGGTTTATAGACACAATGGAATATCACTTGACAACGAGAAAGAATGAAATCTTGCCATTTGCAACAGTGTGGATGGAACTGGAGGGTATTATGCTAAGTGAAATAAACCAGTCAGAGAAAGACATGTTTTCACTCCTATGTGGAATTTGAGAAACTTAACAGAAGACCATGGGAGAAGGGAAGGGAAAAAATAGTCTCAAAGAAAGAGGGAGGCAAACCGTAAGAGACTCTTAAATGCAGAGAACAAACTGAGGGTTGATAGGGTGGGGGGGGGGTGTGGGGAGGGGATAGAGGGGAAAATGGATGATGGGCATTGAGGAGGGCATTTGTTGGATGAGCACTGGGTGTTGTATGTAAGTGATGAATCATGGGAATCTACTCTCGAAGCCAAGAGTACGCTGTATATACTGTATGTTTGCTAGCTTGACAATAAATTATACTTAAAAATAAAATATTAACTAACTAGCTAGCTATCCCTGACTGTCCTGCTTCTGGGAGACAGATTTGAGGCTTGTTCTCCCATCTCCTCATTTGACTGCCTTGGTATCCCACAGTCTGGCTTTGCTGTGTGTCAGGCTCACAAAGCCAGGGTCAGTTACAAATTAGGCAAGCCAGCCACACGCTCTTTGCCTGTGGTTCATGGGTCCCCAGCTGTAACACAAGTCCCATGAGGAAGGCAAGCAGCTGCCTAGGCTCTTTGTCCTAGGGACTGTCCCCAGGACTCCACCCTGACAGAGGGCCACCGACCTTCTTTGATGCTTAATTCTTGTGGCAAAGAAACCTGTTTCTGGGTCTTTTTTAGTTTCCATTTGGCGAGTACCCCGTGAGGGTAGGTTCTTCTTCCTCCCATGTGGGTTGGCTCTCTTACCCTCTTTTTTCTTGCTCCTTAATGGAGCAAGAAGGGGTTAACTAGAAAGCCATTTGGTTCAATTGATGAAGCCCCGACTTTCAGAGAGGAACACATGAATGCTCACAGAGGTACTCTGAGCTTCTTTGGTTTGCCGCCACAGCTTTTGGTATCTTCAGATAAAACCAGCCATGTTCTAACTGGAAAATGGGAAATGACGATTCATTTCCTGCCTGCAGCCCCTTTGGGCTGTATTCTCCAAAACTGGGCAATTTTTTTTTTATAACATTGTTTGACAGAAATATTCATTTGACTCTGGAGAAAAATGGCCAATAATGGATCTGTAAATTACACCATCTTGCGATTTTATTTTATAAAAAGGAGATATTTGGAAATTGGGCCTTTAAGATTTTGTTTGCACCTGATTTGCATATTTGTATGTGGTCATGTATATTGTCAGTGTGAGATATTTTCTCTAACCTTCGGTGGTATTGCTGAGATCAGCTTGTAAAAAGAGCTTTATTTCCTTGGTTTAAAGGCAAGCACTTGTAAGAATTAGCCATTCTAAAACTCAGAGGCAGGTTTGAGGCATGCTCTCCAGACTCTTAATTTGACTGCCCTTTCTTTGGACTTTCCTTGAAGTCTCCAGGGTTGGCTTTGCTGCCCGTCGGGCAGATGAACGTGGGTTCAGTTACAAAACCAGTAAATTGTAATACTGGCATGTAAAAAGCTTAAAACATTGCTTCATCACCAGAAATGAACGTGGTTGCTTTGTGTTCAGTAAGACTGGGATGCTTTTCCTAGAACAAAGATGTGTATCCCTTTTGTTGATTCTGAAGTTCTACCAATTGTATTCGGAATATAATTCAATCTTTCCCCACAGATTAAAAATGTGGGGTTTTTTGCTCTTTCTCATATTTTAGTTTACAGTGTAATAATGATTTCAGGAACAGAATTTAGTGATTGATCACTTACATATAACACCCAGTGCTCATCCCAACAAGTGCCCTCCTTGATGCCCCTTGTCCATTTAGCCCATCCCCCCACCCAACACCCCTCTAAGCAACCCTGTTTGTTCTCTGCATTTAAGAGTCTCTTATGGTTTGCCTCCCTGTTTTTATCTTATTTTTACTTGCCTTTCCTTATGTTCATCTGTTTCTTAAATTCCACAAGTGAAATCATGATATTTGTCTTTATTTTGCTTAGTTCCATCCATGTTGTTGCAAATGGCAAGATCTCATTCTTTTGATCACGGAGTAATATTCCCTTGTATATATCTATACCACATCTTCTTTACCCCATTCATCAGTTGGACATTTGGGCTGTTGTTGATAGCACTGCTATAAACATTGGAGTGCATGTGCCCCTTCAAAACAGCATTTTTTTTAATCCTTTGGATAAATACCTAGTAGTGCAATTTCTGGGTTACAGGGTAGTTCTAATTTTTTGAAGGAACCTCCATACTGTTTTCCAGAGTGGCTGTACCAGTGTGCATTCTCACCAACAGTGCAAAATCATTCTCTGCATCCTCAAAAAATGTGGTTTTTAAATGTAAGTTTTCCCTAAACATTTGTCCCCAAACCCATTATTCTGATACAACTATTCCATGAACAGTTGGGTATTGCAAACTAGAAGACCAGGAACATTGTCTAGTGTATGCCTTTATTTCTGGTTTTCCCCTGGGGTACATCCTAGTATTACTCTCTCCACTCACCCACCCACCCCTGCACCACACGTCTTGGAGCTGGGTGTGACCATGTGGCTTGTTCGAGCAGTAATCATTAGAAGTGATGTACATCACTTTCTGAGAGCCAGTATGTATTTTATTCATCTCTTCCTTTGCCACATTGCCAGTACTCAATAGTCACTCTATCTACCTGGTCCCAGAGGGTGATGACCCAAAGCTCCAACTTGTGATGGTGGTTTGCTTTGAGAAAGAAATCTTTATAGCATTGAGCCACTGGGATTTGAAGGCTGTTATCACAGTGTAACATGGCCTACCCTGCCCAATACATGGGAGTCCATTATGGACCCTCAGGTTTTGCTAGGAAAGCAAAATTCCTTTAAGTTTTCAAGTATATTGCCATGGAGTTATACCTAACATTCTCGTGTATTTTGTAGTCTTGTCTAATTATGTTATTAGGTGTGTTGCCTTTCTTAATCTAATTCTACTCTTGTGCTATATGAATCAACCTATTGACAAAGACGAACAAACTTTTATTTTAAAGACAAAAGTTTTATTTTGTCTTTAGCCTAAGTTAGGGCAGCTGCCTGGGCACAAAGAGTGCTCCAGTGAAGGAACATTTAGTACAGGGTTATAGGTGTTTTTATACAAAAAGTTACAAATGACAAAGAACATTCCAGAACATTACAGGATTTATCTTATGTTCTTAGTATGTACAAGCCTGTATAACTTTAATCTTATGGGAACAAGGTTTCTTTTACATCTTTGTGTTTTTTATTTTTGTAATATGAAATTTATTGTCAAATTGGTTTCCATTGGTGGTTTTTTTTTTTTTTTAAACAAAGCTGTTTCGAAAGGGTACCTGCACCCCAGTGTTTACAGCAGTGCTATCAATAGCCAAAGTGTGGAAAGAACCCAAATGTCCATCAGTTGAGGAGTGGATAAAGATACGTGTGTGTACATATATACACATATATATACATAACGGAGTATTACTTGGCAATCAAAAGGAATGGAAATCTTGCCATTTGAAAACTACATGGATGGAACTAGAGAGTATTATGCTAAGCAAAATTAGAGGAAGACAAATGTAACTTCACTCATGAATTTAAGGTACAGAACAGAAGAACATAAGGGAGAAGCAAAAATGTAAGAACAAGAAAGGGGACAAAACATAAGAGACTTCAAATACAGAGAACTGAGGGTTGCTGGAGGGGTTGTGGGTGGAGAGATAGGCTAAATGGGTAAGGGGCATTAAGGAGGACACCTGTTGGGATGAGCACTGTGTTATACGTAGGGGATGAGTCACTGGAATCTACTCCTGAAATTACTGCACTATTACGCTAACTTATATGTAAATTAAGAAAAGAAAAGAGGGGCACCTGGGTAGCTCAGGAACTTGATTCAAGTGGAATTTCAGGGGGAAGAAAAACCGTTTTGTTTTTGTAACTCCAGTATACCACATGCAGTAGGAAGTCCTACTGAGCACCAAAAATATGACACATAATATGCAGGAAGATTTGTAGAAAAGCACATGGATAAGAGAACCATGTTGTTATCACAAAAGAATAGATACAAACAGAACAAAGCACAAATTTACTGTTAGAGTTCTACATCCAGGTGACTCTTAGATGTTACCTGCATTAGAAATCTTAGCCTCCATCTTCAAAATGCTTCAGCCTTCTCAGGCCACCCTCTAGATGTATTTAACAGTTTTAAGCTTAAGTTTCCAACAACGTTCTTACTGCTTCAAGGCATGTTTACAAATACATCTGTAAAATGCTTGGAGAATGTGTTAAGAGAATAGCACAATTAGCTATGTGGCCTGGAAGGCTGCTTCTATTTACAAGATTACTGCTAGGGCTCCCAGTTAAACATGGTAACTTGGACACAGGATTGCCTGTGTTCTATCCTGAAACCCCAACTATAGCGAACTTAGATGTTTGAGAGGAGAATGGAGGCAGAATCCCTTAAAAACCAAAGAATAAGAGGAGGTAATAGAAAAGAATGAAAACAGATTTGGGAGTTGGCAAGCAGAACATCAAAGGCTGTGTTAGCAAACCAGAGAGAGTCAGAATGCAGCATCTGCTGGGGAAAGAGAAAGCTAAGAAGAATTGGGATCTTTTATGCAGCACTCCGGAACAAAAGGGACAAAAGGAACATCTGGTACGAGAGATCTGAAATGCCCTATGGCACCACCCCTGTGGCAAGCCAAGAAAGGAGATGGTCCAGATTGGTACCAGGGGGAGAGTAGCAAGGGCAGTGAGGAGTAGCAAGTTTCTGGATGTATTTTGAAAGACAACCAATAGGATTTCTTGATGGTACGTGTAGGAAGAGAAAAAGAATGACATCTTGGGTTTTTGCCCAAGCAACAGGAAAAGTGGAGTTGACGTTAGCTGAAAGAAAATTACAAGTTTAAAAAAGACCAGGCATTCACATGTAGACAAGTTTGAGATGCCTACTGGACATCCAAGTGGCAATGGTGAGCCATTACCCGTTATCAGTGGTCAGGAAACTAACATGCCTTCTACCCTTCTGTCTTCCCAGTCTGTCACCCAGGCACGTGAAAAAAATCCAGATGTAAGTGATCACAACACATACGGAAATGCCATTGAAGATTGGCTGCTCCCCTCCCCAAACAATATTCACTCCTCATTTCTATATTGTCTTGGCTTCTGGCAAGTTTTCCTATGAAAAATCATAATGGTTCACTGACTGGCATAGTTAAGCCAACAGGAGTCAAGACCAGATCCATTCAATTTGTACTCTAACAATATCAGAATCTGCAATATTGTCCTCAGGTATACCCCAGGGTTCCAGCTGAAGCAAGCCCACGAAGCCACTAGTGTCCATCTACATAAGTGGCTCTTTCCTTAGGTTTCTGTATCAACTAAAGCATTAATCCACAAGGTACAGGATGTAGTAACAATTGCAGTTACCTTGGCCCCCAAGGGGGAAGTCTAGGGTAATTCCCTCATCCATAACAACCCAAGCCAGAGAATTAAGGCTGACCTGGGTGCCCACTAGGACCAAGGAAGTGCTTCCTTAAACACTTCCAGGTGACCTCTTCAGGTGTAAGCCACTGTTTTAGGAGAGAGAAAAGCTGATGTGTAGCTTCCACATAAGCCATACAATCCCAGGAGAGAATATAGTGCCCTTGGAAGAGTTTAGTTTTGGTAAGTTCCCTGAACTAGGATCTACATTCTGCAGAAAGCACAGGTTGACAGCAGCTCCAACATGGCCTCCTAGCCGACAGAAAGTCTTTGGGTCTCCGGCTCATCCGTTTGGAAGGTCTGAAGACCATTTAGTTTGTCCCAGTGCTAGCTGGGTCACATCTATCTACATCATAGAATGGTCAGAGCCATCTGACCGAGGAGGGCAGACTCAGCCAGTAAATTTCTTTCACCCATTTGGGAGGGACCTACCGTGGACTTTCTCCTACAACACAGCTGAGGACAGTTCTGAAAGACAGGTCATTAATGCCCTTTCCTCCCCGACCTGAGCTGCTTTGTTGTTCCCCACCACCCAGTTCTTCTGTCCCATGTCAGTAGCTATAGCCACTTTCTGTCCAGTCATCCCTTACTCATTCGAGCTTTTCATCAAGAATCAGGTGAGAGACAGACCTTTTTATAAAACTTGATACTTAAGTTGGAATCCCTTGGGCATCCCTTTCAGGGAAGAGGCTGATAAACAACCTGAAGTACTATCAGGGGCGAGACAGGCCCTGACTGCCACAGGTGGGGGTGGTCAAAGGGCTACTGAAATCCATCTGTAAAGCAGGAGAAGGGGAAACCTCCCTTGCGATATGGCCATCCCCACTGTGGGAGAAGCAGGTCAACTTACGGCTCAAGTCACAGGCTGACATGCAACAGTAGCCTCTGCATCAAGAGCAGAGTTAGGTTCGATCAGACAGTTGATCCCAGTAGGTCTCAGATGCCTGGGCATAAGCCAGTTCTGAGTGACCCAGACGGTTCAATCAGCAAGCATAACATCTTTGATTGTTCTTCCACTTGGAGAAGTGCAGCTTGCCCAGACAGCCAGGCCATTGACAACAGCCCACACGTCTGTGTTCTGCCCAATGGGGTGACCACATCTACTTCTACTGCAGGGCTGGCTCTGAGGGGGAACAGCTATACCAGCTCAGTGGACACTGCTAGGTTTCAACTTCTCTAAAACCTCATCAAGCCAGTGCGTTGTAGGCTCAGAAGATGGCCCCACTGGGCTAGGGTCTTTGGCTCCAGCTGGGGACAAACGGGGTGTGTGCAGTAACTGAAGCTTCCATAAGGAATTGTGTGCTTTTCCCCCAAGACAAGACAAGATACTGCTGGGGTCAAGACAGCAATGTTCTTGAATAGATGAGGCCATTTCTTGACAAGACTTTTGGGCTTTTTCTCCCTTGTTAGTCTCAGAGTCCAAGTTAACCAACCCCAGAATGGCAATTTGAGAACTGAGCATCACAAGGCCTTCACAGATCAATTATTCCAACTCACTAAGAGCTAAGAGCAGCTTTCCAAAAGGAGTCCCTCTGATGTGGCTAGAAGTCTTAAAACCCCAAGGGCAAGTCCAGGTAAAATCTGTCTCCCTTTGTTAAAGGCTCTAATCTGCAGAGTCAAACTTGTTCGGTCTCAAATGCTTAAAGAATCTAAGGTGTTAGGGGTCCTTTGTTTGTGGGGTTAGGATGTAGAAGTTAGGGCAAAGATAGCCCCTTTCCCCCTTGAGTGCTGGAGAGATGGAATATCCTGAACCCACCTATACGAACAGAAGAAATTTTACTTGGCACCCAGCCCCTCGGATTTTTTCAGATTTGTCCACCACCCCTGCTGACAGAAGTGTGTAACACTGGTCAGGGCCATGGAAACAGAGGTCTTGTTGGTTGGCAGTCAGAAGCCTATGTAGTGAGAACTTCGGACATCAGAGGGTAGAGGCTCCCATGATGAATTCTGACCCTCATACTGGCAGCAGATGGCAGTGGAGTTAGTCCTACTAGTGATTTTCTATATAGAGCTCTTCCCCTAGCAGGCTAATCCCCTCTGGAATGGGGAAAGGCAAGCATACAACAACTCTTACAGGATGCAGCAAAAGTGGTTCTAAGAGGGACGTTTATAGCAATACAGGTCTACCTCAAGAAAAACTGCGACCTAACCTTACACCTACATCTGAAGGGCTGGGGCGGGGGGGGGGGGGGGGTGGGGGGGGGGGGGGACACACACACAACCATAGGCCAATATCTCACAAATATAGATGCAAAAATCCTCAAAACTTAAGCAAACCAAATCAAGTAACCATTTAAAAAATCCTACAGCACGATCAAGTGGGATTTATTCCTGGGATGCAAGATTGGTTCAGTTTTCACTTATCAACATGATACATCACATCAATAAGACCAAGCATGAAAACCACATGATCAAATAGATGCAGAAAAAGCATTTGACGAAGTATAACATGTATTCACGTTAAAAACTCTGCCAAGTTTAGAGAAAACATACCTCAACATAACAAAGGCCATGTATGAAAAACCCACAGTGAACATCATACTCAGTAGTGAAAAACAATTTTCCCCTAAGGTCAGGAATAAGACAATGATGTCCACTTTTATTCATCATAGTGCTGTAAGTCCTAGCCATAGCAGTCAGACAACGTAAATCAAAGGCATCCAAATTAGCAAAGAAATAAAACTACTTATAGATGACCTGCTGTATGTAAAAAACCTTAAAGCTCCACCAAAAACTATTAGAACTGATTATTGTATTCTGTAAAGTCACAGGATATAAAATCAGTATACAGGGGCACCTGTCAGGGCTGGCTCAGTCAGTAGTGCATGCAACTCTTGATCTTGGGGTGGTGAATTTGAGCCCCATATGGGAGGTAGGAGTTTAAAGAAAAACAATTTTAAACATCAGTGTACAGAAATTTGTATTCCTCTCCACTAATAACGAAGCAGCAGAAAGTGAAATTAAGCAGACAATCCCACTCATGGGGTGCCTGAGTGGCTCAGTTAAGCATCCAGCTTCATCTCAGGTCATGATCACACAGTTTGGGAGTTAGAGCCTTGCATTGGGCTCTGACAGCTCAGAGCAGACCTTGCTTCAGAGTCTGGGTCTCCTATCTGCCCCTCCCCCGCTCATACTCTCAAAAATAAGCATTAAAAGATTTACAAAGAAAACCATCCCATCCACAACTGCACCAAAGACAGTAAATTATTGAATAAACTTATCCAAAGAGGTGAAAGACCTGTACTCGAAAAGCTAACAGATGAAATTCAAGATGCAAAGAAATGGAAAGACATTCCATACTTGAGTTGAAAGAACAAATATCATTAAGATGTCTATACTACACAAAACAATCTGCAGATTTAATACAATCCCTGTCAAAAATACCAACAGTATTTTTTCCACAAAACTACAACAACCTAAAGTGTATGGAACCCTAAGATTTGTATGGAACCATAGAAGACCTCAAGTAGCCAAAGAAATCTTGGAAAAGAAAAACCAAACAAGAAGTGTCAATTCTAGATTAAGTTATATATTATAAAGCAGTAATAATTAGAACAGTATGGAACTGGCACAAAAGTAAACAGATCAATGGAATAGGGCAGAAAAACCTAGAAATAACCCACAATTATGTGGTCAATTAATCTTTAATAAGGAGGTATGAACATACAATGGGAAAAAGTCTCAAATGGTACTGGGAAACTGGACAGCTACATGCAAAAGAATGAAACTGGACCACTCTTTCACCATGAACAAAAACTCAGTAATGGATTAAAGACCTAAGTGGGAGACCTAAAACCACAAAAATCCTTGAGAGCACAGGCAGTAATCTGACATCAGCTACAGCAATGTTTTTCTAGATCAGTCTCCTAAGGCAAAAACAAAAAATACAACACAACTATTGTGACTACCCCAAAATAGAGTTCCTGCACAGTGAAGGAACGGGAGAAGATATTTGCAAGTGATGTATCCAACAAAGAGCAACAAAAGTATATAAAGAACAGTGACAACACCCAAAAAATAATCCATTTAAAAAGTGGGCAGATGTCGACATTTCTCCAAAGAGGACATAGAGATGGCCGACAGACATGAAAATATGTTCAACCTCATTCATCATATGGAAAATGCAAATCAAAACAGATATCACCTCAGTCCTATCAGGATGGCAAACACACACACACACACACACACACACGAAGAAAGTGTTAGCAAGGATGTGGAGACAAAGGAACCATTGTGTATTGGTGGGAATACAGACTGGTGTAACAGCTCTGGAAAACTGCATGAAGCTTCCTCAAAAAGTTAAAAATCTAACTACCTTGCTTCCAGTAACTGCACTACTGGGTATTTACCCAGAGAAATACCACACACACACACACACACACACACACACACACACACACACAAATTCAAAGGGATACATACACTCCAATGTTTATTGCATTATTTACAATAGCCAAGATATGTAAGGTGTCAGTGTCCATCGATGGATGAACGGATAAATATGTGGTATGTGATTATTCAGCCATAATGAAATCTTGCCATTTGCAACAACATGGCTAGAGCTACAGAGTACAATGCTATGTGAGAAGTCAGAAAGACAAATACCAGATGATCTCACTCACGTGGAATTTAAACAAATGAGCGAAGAAAAAAAAAACTAAAGAGAACTGATGGTTACCAGAAAGGGGGGGGGGGGGGAATGGGTCAGATAAGTGAAGGGGATTAAGCAGTACACTTAAGATCAATAAAAAATGAAATTTAAACTCCCACAGTCAGATGTAGACACAACAAAGAAAGCATACTGGGTCAGCCCAAAGGATCCCATAACCCAGATCACATTAGTTTTTCTCCTCACCAGGACCTTAAGCCCCATCCAGGCATCCCTTCCTGCCCTCGACCCAAGTAGGATGGAGACTTTGGTGCCTGTGTCCCCACACTGCCCCCATCCAGTATTCCCTAGATATGGCTTTTTCCTTAGAGTGGCTGGTGGGAGGGATGCAGGAGCAGCGGAGAGGCAGAGTCCAGCTCCGCACCAGCAAGCAAGGCTTATGTACTGTTTCCAACAGCCCGTCAACTGCTCATAGCATCTCCCAGTGGAAGAGTGAGCCACCACCAACAGCACTATTTGGGCTTCAGGTTTCAATCCCACCTTGCACCGGTCAGTCTCCTTCACGGGTAGGCCAGAGAGAGGCTCTTAGCCTATCACCATTTGGGCCAAGAGCACTTGCTACCAGATCCCAGGGTATTTGCTTCTCCTATCCCCTAACCCAGGCTGCAAAGGGTCTTGTCCTTTCTTTCCCAGAAAGCCACATTTCATTCAGCATCCCACTCTATCAAAACGATCAAGAACTGTGGAGAGTCTGAGACTATCTTGCTTGTAAGCTAAGGAGACCTGCCACGTTCTACATGCTTCCCAGCAGACGGCAGGAGCTTCACATTTGGAGTCCCTTTGCCCCCCCACCCCCACCCCAAGTCCCCTGGCAGCAACGTGGATCAGGCTCAGGTTGATTCTATGCACAGCATGGCTGTCACAGGAACCCTAATATCCGGAAACCCCACCAGTTTAAAGAGGCTGCCAACAAAATGGCGGATTTCAGCCACCTATCATAAGAACATTTCCTCAGGAGTATTCAGGAAAAAACCAGCTTAGTTTTCAGTGACTTACAAATGGAATTCCGGCGAGATACGGATCTCTGCAATAGAGGTACCAGTGCCTACCAGTTCCTACTGCTCTCCTCCCACATCTTGCTAGATCCTCCAACACCAGCCCTCAGCTTGGGTCTGGCTGAAATCCAGAGCCCATTTTGTTCCCCATCAGCTCCGTGCTGTGGTTCTGACAATATGGCCTGGCCTCCTGCTTGTATAGGAGATTCCATTTTTTTCTTTGAGGATGTGGTCCCTTGACTTGCTCAGTGCTGTGGGTGGGACCTGTGGAAGCAAACTTACATCACACAGGGGACACTCCTTCCCCTTTCCCAGGGGGTGTTCTCTTGGGAAGAACCAGGGGACCTACCTTGTCCTGACAGGAGTGCTCTCTTCCCATTCCCTCCAAATGAAGATTACTTTTTAATGGTCTTCACGGTCCCCCATTAGTATTTAACTTCCTCAAATTCCAGGTTTGAGGCCTTCGGAGTCTGGGGTCTGTCAGGAAAGTCTGCTGGTTTGGTGAGAGCGAAGAGGGTTGCAGGGGCCTGGTATTTCGGCTGGCAGAATGGGACTGGGGGATATGGAGAAGTCTGAGTTTTAACTCAGGCCTACACTGCGCTCATTTTTCAGGAGAGGCTCTCCGATGACCAAGGCTGCCCTAGGGAATCATTGAATTCGAAGCCAATTAGGAGAGTGAAGAAGAAAAGTGGAGGTGTTTGTTAAAAAAGAAAACAATTTAAGTTTCGAGAGAGCTAGAGCAAGCACACGAGCAAGCAGAGGAGAGGCAGGGAGAGAGGATCCCAAGCAGGCTTTGCGCTGAGTGTGGAGCCTACTTGGGATTCTCTCTTCCTCTCTGCCCCTCACGTCCTCTCTCAAAATTAACTTAAAACCACCCTCCACCCCGGAAGTGAACAGGTGAAACTTGCCAAGTGCTCAACCTCAGCATACAGCCAGGCCTCATCATCCTCACACTTCCTACTTGGGTCCAGGCTCCAGGTGTTTTCCTTTGTGTCCCCGGGCCCAACCCAACGAATGGGAGAAGAGAGCCTTAGCAAAGTTGCTCTCCATGGGGAGTGATTTCTGTCCCCAGGGAACGTTTGGCAATAGATACATGTTTTGGTTATTGCAGCTAGGAAGGGGATGCTACTGACATCTAGTGGGTGGAGGCCAGAGTTGTTGTTAAACATCCCAAGTGCATAAGATAGTCCACCTGCCCCCCACAGTAAAGAATTACACAGTCCCAAGGATCAGTAGTGCCGAGGAGGAGAAACCTTGCAAGGGGTGAGTGTAAGTCTACCCTCAGAGGAGCTCGGTTGGCGTTTAAGGCACAGAAATACCTCATTCAGACACTTCATACAGGTGCACTGAGTTTTTTTAGATGTATTTTTAAAAGTTTGTTATTTTTGAGAGAAAGCATGAGGAGAGAAGCAGAGGGAGAGAGAGGGACAGAAGTTCGGAAGCAGCCTCTGCACTGACAAACCATGAGATCATGGCCTGAGCCGAAGTGGGATGCTCAACCAACCGAGCCACCCAGGTGCCCTGGGTGCACAGAACATCCCCTATTAGGCTTAAAGAGATTTTCCATAATTTTCTCTGAAGCGCCACTGTCTGCCTCCAGCAGAAAATAGTCTTCCTGATTTCAAAATAGACTTTGACCCTTTCTATTTGAGATTGAATCTCTTTTGGATTAGTACCCCATGCTTTCAGGATTTCTCCCTTATTTTTGTTTTTCACTCCCTGAAAAAAATTCCTAGGGGGGATTGTTCTCACTTTGGGGAGACGGCAGTGACAGCCATCAAGTGCCCGCTGGCTCGTGCTGACTTTCAGGGGCATCCAGCCCCTGCTGCCCCCAATGCTAAAGCCCTTCCCAGCCCCGTGTCCTCTCCCCTCCACTTCCCTGGTCTCTTCTCAGCTGCTCTTCCTAAGAAGGGGGCCAGTGCAGGTACCCCGCTCCTCTTTCTGGGAGGATTACCATTCCCAAGCAGTGAGGAATGGTCTCCCGCTCGCCCTACAACACTCCAGAGCCCAGAGGACTGCTGGGGGGGTGGGGGGGAGTGGGTTTGACCTCTCACTTCCCCACCTCCAGCCACCACCCCGCTCTGCTGCGGTGGCCTAGCTGGAGGCGCTTTCCGTACAGGTCACCTTCATTCTCTGCCTCTCCTCACACTCCCCCAGAAATCTGGTCTGGGGCTTCAGTTGTGACCCCACTCCTTAGTACTGGGGGGCACCAGAAAGAGGTAGCTCAGGGTCACTCAGAAACACTCACCAACACAGAACGCTCTTAACATTCCCTTCCAATTCTCAGGCCAACTCACGTCCTTGTTCTGTGGATAGAAGCAGCTTTCTTCCAGGTCCTTAGTTATTCGTAAGGCAACAGACCCCTAGGCCAGGGCACCTGGGGGCGTACAGAATCCAGAACAAGTGGTCACACTCTGGCCTCAGCTTCAGACCTCCATAATTGGAAGCCCTGAGGGGAAAAGCAGCCTCTTGGGTGTTGAGCTGTGACGGTGGTAAGAGGGAGGGGAAGAAAAGGACACAAATAGGGAAGAAAAGTTACCTTGATGGTTACAGCTGACAATTGAGGGGAAGGGAGCTGGTGCTGGGGTCCTGCTGACCACCGGGAGCTGTCACGTACGAACTCTGCCAGAGCTTCCTACTTTTCCAAGAAAAGCCAGCAACCTGGAGATGTGCATGAAATGTCTTGGTTTTAAGTAATGCCAAGATCTTGTAGACCAAGGGAGACTGGTTTGGTGGCCTGATATGTCCTGTGTGCTGTAGGCTGGTCTCAGCCTGCCCTCTGGCAACCACAGGGGGTACGTGGGAGGGAGAGAGACAGAAAGAGCCATTCTTCCAAACCCCGGGACAGAGCTTACCATCTGAAGTTTCCCCCCAAGACAAGAATCTCACTGCCAGCAGCTTGAAGTCCATGTTCACTGTTGTCTGAACCGCCAAGACCAAGAGTTTCAACGTCCTAGCAGTGTCAGGCTTCTGTGCTTAAATACTTTCCCCCAGATGAGCCCCAAGCTGGAGCGGGGCTGGACTGCAGGCTACAGGTGAGTCAACTGACCCCAGCTGTGCAGACAGGAGGCAGCAATCCCTGACCCATGGCTGATTGGTTCAGGAGCCTTCTAGGAGCCAACCTACAAGTGAGGATGATTCTGCCTCTCTCAGTAAGTTACTGGTGCACCTGGGCGTAAATTGTAAGTCCCTTGTGCATGAAAAAAGGATTTTTTTTTCCTCTTAAAGGAAAATATGTCCCATTCATATGTTAAGCCTTTTGCTGCATATACATAAGCCTTTTGCTCCTTGAAAAATAGCGTGTTTTGCATGAATTAAAACTTTATGTCGATGTGGCATCACACTTTTCCTTCTGCAACTGCTTTTTCCCATTCACATCCTGGTTGTAAGATCTAAATAAACAGAAATGGGTAAAATTGTAACCATAAGGAATTTTTTCTTTTTTTATTGTGGTAAAACACACATGATATAAACTTTACCCTCTTACCTATTTTCAAGTGTACCGTTTTAGCAGGTGTTAAGTACATTCACAGGGTTGTGCAACCATCATTACCACTCACCTCCAAAATGTTTTCCAACTTATAATATTAAAACTCTATACCCATCACTATAGAATATTTTTATTTGGAAAATTCCAGATTAAATAACAAAATATAAGAATATAGAAAATTTAGATAATCATTATTAATAATCCAAATATTATATATATACATATATATATAGAGAGAGAGAGAGAGGACTATGAAAATAGCATATATTCACTATTTTGGGGGGGTATAATACCTGTGGTCATGGGTTTATTTTATTTTATTTTTTTAAATTTACATCCAAGTTAGCATATAATACAACAATGATTTCAGGAGTAGATTCCTTAGTGCCCCTTACCCATTTAGCCCATCCCCCCCTCCCACAACCCCTCCAGTAACCCTCAGTTTGTTCTCCATATTTATGAGTCTCTTCTGTTTTGTCCCCTTCCCTGTTTTTTATATATTTTTTTGTTTCCCTTCCCTTATGTTCATCTGTTTTGTCCCTTAAAGTCCTCATATGAATGAAATCATATGATATTTGTCTTTCTCTGACTGAGTAATTTCACTTAGCATAATACCCTCCAGTTCCATCCACATAGTTGTAAATGGCAAGATTTCATTCTTTTTGATTGCCGAATAATACTCCATCATATATATATATATATATATATATATATATATCACATTTTCTTTATCCATTCATCCATCGATGGACATTTGGGCGCTTTCCATACTTTGGCTATTGTCGATAGTGCTGCTGCAAACATTGGGGTGCATGTGCCCCTTCAAAACAGCATACCTCTATCCCTTGCATAAATACCTAGTAGTGCAATTGCTGGGTCCTAGGGTAGTTCTATTTTTAGTTTTTTTGAGGAACCTCCATACTGTTTTCCAGAGTGGCTGCACCAGCTTGCACTCCCAACCTGTGGTCATGTTTTAGGCCACAAGGAAATTATTCATTAATTCCGTGGTTATAGAAAATTTAAAACTTTGATTTAATCTTTTAAAACTCTTTTTAAATGTTTGTTTGTTTATTTATTTATTTATTTATTTATTTATTTATTTTGATAGAGAGTGTGCACGTGAGCAGGGGAGGGGAAGTGAGAGGAGACAAAGAATCCCAAGTAGGCTCCGTGCTCAGTGAAGAGCCTGACCTGGGGATTGATCTTACGAACTCAAGATCATGACCTGAGCCAAAATCAAGAGTCAGACACTTAACCAACTGAGCCACCCAGACACCCCTAAAAAAAAATCTTTAAAATTTTTTTTTGATGTTTACTTATTTTTGAGAGAGAGAGTGAACAGGGAAGGGGCAGAGAGAGATAGAGACATAGAATCCGAAGCAGGCTCTAGGCTCTGAGCTGTCAGCACAGAGCCCGATGCAGGGCTCGAACTCACAGATGAGGGGCTTGAACTCACAGACCAGGAGATCATGACCTGGGCCAAAGTTGCACACTTAACCAACTGAGTCACGTAGGCACCCCCAAATAAAATCTTTTAAAACTCTAGATGTTAAGTCACAGTGCTATTAAATGGGAAACCTTGAGACATTATAGCCTTGTTCATACAAGTACTTTAAGAATTAAGAGTTCAGTGACACTTCCTGGTGCTAAACATGTCTTTTGCACATCATACTCTGAGGTGACTGTCCCCACAAATAACAGGGCTCAGGAGGGGAGTGTTGAAAGTCTGCCTATCCAAATGTCTGTAAGCTAAGAACTGACTGCAAACTTCCTGCTCCTCATGGGATGTGACCTTCCGGTTCATAAAAGGGACCAATTGTTTATAGGAATGCAGTCTGTTCAGTTGGACTAATCAAGCATCGACCAAAAAACAGGCGAATCACTAAATAGAAAGGCCAATGGAGAAAACAAAACAGAAAATCCAGATATGTAACCAAGCGCATATGGGAATTTTATATAAAATAAGGCAGTATATCCCGTCACCAGGGAAAGGGTAGACTTTTAATAAGTGGTATTGCCATGACTGACTAGGTCCATGGAAAAAGAGAACACTAGGATATGCTTCAAAATGGCTCAGAGAGCTACAGATAAGGGGGGAGAAACCAGAAGAACGAGAAGCAATAAAAGAAAATATTGATAAAATTGACTGCACACAAAAATCAGAAAGCTTTTGCATGACAAAATATACTCTATGGAACAATCAAAAGATAACTGACAAACTGAGAAAAAAATGTTGGTAACATATCACAAAGTGTGAATATTGCTAATTTTCTTAAAAGCTTTTAAAATTCAAAAAGAAAATAATTGATGTCAGGATGAGAAAAAATGGGGAAAAAATAGGAACAGACCACAGAAGCATAAATGCAGATGACCCTTAAATATGAAGAGATAATGCACCTCACTCAGAGGAGAAAAACAAGTTAAAATTATACCGAGATACAATTTCTTACCCATCCAATTGGCAGAAACTCCCCAGTCCGACCATCTGCTGTGTTGGTGAGGCAACGGGCAGACAGGTGCTCTCAGAAGCCGCCGGTGGTCTTCTGGGGTCTTTCTCTGGAGGTTCATGTAAACCAGCCAGCAGGACTATAGCACCACCTGCTGCAAATGTCAAATTAAAAAAAAAAAAAAAAAAAAAAAAAAAAAGCAGATGACCTTTTTTTTAAAAGTTGAAACAACTGGTAGAAAGGATTTGAAATCCCCCCCCCCTTTTTGTCTTCTTTAAATCACTGGAGATAATGTGTGTATTAAGCCTTTTAAATTATTTTTGCTGAATTTTACTTTTCTAAAAAAACTTTCATCACTTTCCTCTAACTAAAACCATTGCCTGATTTATGTTTCCAACTGTGACAGGCCTCATTCCGTTAAGAAAGTCACACGTGCACACACTACCAGCTTTTATTGATAATAATAAATCTTCAGTGATCTTTAAATGTAAATATATTGCTGAGGAGCACCAAAACAAATGATGACTGCGATGGACTGAACATGGCAACATGAAAATCCATGCATTAGGTGTCTAACATAATGCTGTGCCTTTTGTTTTCTATATGTTTGAGTCACAGATGAACAGAGCGCTGCATCAAGATGACAAGAGAGCTCCAAATCCATTACAGTATGGGGTCAAGAGTATTTGTCAATGAGAATACTTTTCAAGCAACCCCACTGGTCGCTTTAGAATTCCAAAATGAAAACTGTTACAATGGCGACATCTGGTGGTCACCCTCTTAACCAAACGACTAAATGAAGCACCACCAACAGTGGAACAATCTGAGATGATGTGTCTCCTTGTGTGATATACTAGGAAGCACACTGCATCACCTATGACAAATTCTTGCCCTAAATGTTTAACTTGAAGTTAATCGGGCCTTTAGCCCTAGGCTCCAGTTTACAGGACATGCAAGGGATACAGGAACAGGTTAAATAGCACAATGGGGAAACAGACCATTCCAGAAGGTAGAGTATTAAAACACAAAACAAAACAAAAAACAAACAAACACCTGGCCTATTCTCTTCAAAAAGTCAAAATCGTGGCGGCAAAAAGTCAATGATGTAGGGAAAACAGTAGGAGGATTGTTCTCAGGGTACTATTGATCACTGATCTGTTACTTGAAGTTTCTGATAAAGGTTCACTGTAGCCAATAGAGTCACATTTTTTGGTAGATGAGGTAAAGAACTGCATGGTGCTTACATTTGACAAAATCCCAGAAAGCTGCAAGACGTTACTAATAAGTTGTGGAGTTGAAAGGAACTTTTCTAAACCATCAGTTATAAAACTGCCCACACTGTCAAAAAGTGATCAGTGTGCAACAAACCTGAAGGGGAAAAAAAAAACCAATATTACAGAGATGTGTCAGGCAGTTAATATAATTTGTGATATTTGAGGTATGTTTTAGCTTTGTGATATTTGAGGTACAGTTTAGCTTTGTGACATTTGCAATTTGTTGTGATTTATTTTCCCATTTTTTTTAAAGCTCCATGCTCAGCAGGACTTGAACTCACAACCCTGAGATCAAGAGTCACATGCTTAACCAACTGAGCCACCCAAGCACCCCTATTTTCTTATTCTTAATAAGTACTCATTTTGGGGTCTAATTTTGTTTGAGTAATTTTAAATTTTGTTAAGAAGGTCCCCAAAATTATATAAGCTCAGGTCCCACAAAACTTGGGTCTGAATGTGATGTCAGACAAGGTGCTTTCCCTCCAAGCCTGGAGAGTGGGGAGGGGCGGTGGGAAAGGGACAGTAATGAAGCTGGAGAAGGGAACCGAGGGCAAGCCACAAAAGGTCTTGACGCTAAGGGGCTTTTCTCTTGCAGAAAACAGGGAGCCAAGAAGAGCCCTAGGCAAGGGAGTAACGTGATCAGAGATCAGAACTTCCATGAGCCTTGTAGGGGAGCCCCGGATCAGGGAGACCCAGGGCCGCCTAATGCAAGAGTCCAAGTGGGAAAAGGTGAGGACAGGTTTTCAAGAGCTAGGGATCCAGCTGTGAGCTTTACCCAAACTTCAGGAGAGACCGCAACGAGAAGGGTTGTTTAAAACCTGATAGCACTTTCCCCTTTAAGACGGTTCTTTAGGGGCGCCTGGGTGGCTCGGGTGGCTAAGTGTCTGACTCTTGATTTCGCCTCAGGTCATGATCTCACGGTTTCATGAATTCAAGCCCCAAGTCAGGCTCTGTGCTGACAGTGTGGAACCTGCTTGGGATTCTCTCTCCCTCTCTCTCTGCTCCTCCCCCTTCCTCCCTCCCTTCTCCCCCTCTCAAAATAAATAAATAAACTTAAAAATTTTTTTCATGTTTATTTAGTCATATACTTGGATTTCCTGTCCCTTTAAGCTATCTCCGTAGAAACGATTCATTATATGATTCCACAACTTAATCGGTTTGCTAACAGTTTTTCAATCAGGTGTTTACACACGGGGGTTTACTTCATTTCACTTATAAGCGATACTATAAAGGTGCCTTAACTCAAGCATCAGACCACCTTTTGGCATAACATATAGCATAAAACATTTTTTAAAAATGCTGGCAGTACAGCTTGTAAATCAAATTAGCTCACAATGTGCACACGTGTTTCCTGTAGGGGAGCAGTATTGTTGCTATACCACAGTCAACCTGGGCCCACCCCCTATATTACAAAACAAAAAACTACCTAGCACTATTGATTTAAAATGCCTTTTTGTTCTGAGATTGCCCCAAATCGCCACTATTTGTGACAGCAAGTTCAGCCATTTACTGGTTTTCTTCAGAGAGAAACAGACACTCTTCTTTTAAGTAAGCTCCACACCCAGCAGGGGGCTTGAACTCATGACCCCGAGATCAACAGTCACAGGCTCCACCAGCTGAACCAGCCAGGCATCCTGAGAAACAGACACTCTCAATAACCATCTTTGCCCTCTGTCTACCAGATGGGCCTGCGCTGGCAGCAGCTGTTTGGGGCAGCACAGATTAGAAAACAATCACTTTAAAAGGATTATCCACGGGGCGCCTGGGTGACTGCGGCTCAGGGCATGACCTTGCAGTTTGTGAGTTCGAGCCCCGCGATGGGCTCTGTGCTGACAGCTCGGAGCCTGCTTCAGATTCCGTGTCTCCCTCTCTCTCTGCCCCTCCTCCCCCACACATGCTCTCTCTCTCTCTCTCTCACTGTCTCATTCTTTTAAAATATTATTAAAATTTATATTTTATATAATATTAATTATTGAATTAAAAAATAAATAATACTGTGTATTATCTATTACACAGTAGTGTTGTGTAATACTTTGATTCAGCAGCTAAACTAATATGTCTCTGGCCTTAATTTCCCAAATGCCAGAATCCTTAAAGGTTTTGATTAGGCATGAGCAAACGAGAAAGATGAGGAACTCTTCTTACACAGAAAAGCTGAACTTGAGGGACTTTTCTGTTGATTCTCAGATCATGTTTACTTATTTATTTATTTATTGAAAGTTTATTTATCTATTTTTGAGAGAGAGAGCACGAGAGAGCACGAGCAGGGGAGGAGCAGAGAGAGAGGGAGAGAGACAGAAAATCCCAAACAGGCCCCCACACTGTCAGCACAGAGCCCAATGCAGGGCTCAAACTCACAAACCGCGAGATCATGACCTGAGCCGAAATCAAGAGTCGGACATTTAAACCACTGAGTCACCAGGCGCCCCTCAGATCATGTTTTTAAATAAAAAGCCTTTTATACTAATTCACCTGTTAAAGTACGAATAAAGAAATTATTCTTTTCAAATATTTGATCAGAAAGTGAGCACACATATTTAACAGAATTCCTGATATATAATAATACATTGTGAGATGCTAAATCATATGCTATTTTAATCATGTAGACAACATCTAGACTGATCAAAACTCTGAGAAATTTTTATATGGCTTTACATGGGGGGAGCTCAAATGTTAATAAACTTGTATTTTATACATACTCACCCCAAATAAAGTGGATTCTCGTGAGATGTCGTGCAAAGCTGGAAATAGACAACGCTGGCAGGACGCTCCTGGCTGATCAGGCTGAGCACGCCGGTCCAAGACCTCAAAAGCATGTGAGAGGCAGGGGTGGCTGCAGGCCAAGGAAGAGAAGATCAAACCTTTATGCAAGGAGGGAGAGAGGTAGAATTAAGTCTCTGCCTGTTTGCACAGTGCCCTCATCAAAAATGGAGCATTAAATAAAACACATCTTTATACACCAGGGGTTACTTTAGGTCACATAGTCTTAAACCTGAAATTAGAATGTCCCCTTCAATATATTCATTGACATTTTTATGTTCGTTGCACAAATAGGTCTTCTCCCTTCTCCTAGGGCTGAGGCCAACTGCAGACTTCAGGGGAATGCCTTTTTCTCTTTTTTCCTGCTACTCGTCCCTCAGATTCCTAACGGCAGCTCCTAGCCTGTCTGAGTTTGGATTGCAGGGAGAAGTGAAAAGGTTAGTGCTTGGCCGATACTACATAAGATGGCTTTGTGTTCTCTGACCTTGGCAGGCGGTTAAAGCTGACACTTTCTTGTGTGGGTGCCCATGAGGGGTTGTCCTAACTGCTACCCCATGCTGTAGCCAGGGCTCCTTTGACTTGCTTCTTCCTGTCCGTACATCCATCTCCAGCATCTTCCTATAATATGTCCTACAATCTTCCCTGGAAGGTCATCCTCTTGGATTAATCATGAATATTTTCTGTAACCATTTCTGAGAATCTGTGGGTTTTGTCCTGCCTTTTGTGGGGAATACAGTTGTTTTCCAAGTGCACACTCTACTGTGTTCCATGGCCACTTTGGCATATTCAGCTCTGGATCAGACACCGGTTCCCTGGGTCCCCAACAGCAGAGAACAGGTGTTCAGATCCATCAGATGGACAGGATCCCTGAAGGAGGCCTTTGCCCCTAGTTACTGAGAGGTGACCACTAGGCCCTTAGAATATCCCACCTGATAGGAGTGCTTTGGTTTACCTACGGGCCTTGGGCTATACCAGATAGTCTAACAGCGTGGCTTATGATGGGGGGTTAAGGCCACACAGTTTCAGCTGGACCTCCAAGGGACTAGAGACTAAAGAAAGTTCAGCCACACAGGCTCCCAACTCTGTCTGCATGATGGAGCTCTAATAATAACTCTGAATACCGAGGCTCAGGTGAGTTTCTCCGGTTGGCAATACTCCATGCATATTGTCACACATTTTTTCCAGAAGAGTAGAACCGGTGTTGTCCATGGCTCCCTTGAGAGAAGACAGCTGTAGGCTCTGTCCTATGCCCTGTTTCCCTTGGATGACTTCAATCTGTATCCTTCTGCTGTAATCAAGCATAACTGTGAGTATCACAGCTTTCATTGAATTCTGCGAGTCTTTTGAATGAATTATCAGACCTGCAGGTCGTCTTGGGAACTCTCCAAACTCACCATTGGTGTCAAAAGTGAAGATCTTGGAGACAGTCTCCCTTACATTGCAAGTATCTTGCACAAGCAGATGTTCAATAAACGCTTTTTCTTTCTTTTTTTTTAAGTTTATTTCTTTACTTTGAGAGAGAGAGCACAAGTGGGGGAGGGGCAGTGAGGAAAGACAGAATCCCAAGCAGGCTCCCCCCTGCCAGCACAGGACCCGATGTGGGGCCCGAACTCATCAACTGTGAGATCATGACCTGAGCTGTGATCAAGAGTCAGACGCTTAACCGACGCAGCCACCCAGGCGCTCCAGTATTTTTTGAATGAAGGAGAAATGAAGCAATCTGTATATACTAACAGAGGAGGCCAGGCCAGTTACCTAAGGGTAGTGTTTTCTCAAATACAGTATGATAAAATTTTGTGTTCACATGACTTGCATGACAAAATTAAACTTTTTAATCCTGTGGGTTTTCTTCCCACGTACACTTGGACTTTTCCGGTCAAATCTCAAACATATTTCCATTGCTACACGACTTTAAAATCGAAACACCAAGCCGTTTTCTGCCTGAAGAGGGGGAATAACAGCGATATTAGAAAGCTCTGTACAGATCATAGGAGGGTTTGAGGCTGGCCTCGCAGCAAGGTGTACTTTCCTCCAGAGCTACTCCAGTGTGGACACCCAGAGGGCAGCTGGCCGCGGGAGAGACAGACCTTCCACGGATACCTGGCAAGTGCTTCACACAGTCAGGAATGACCATGCCAAGAAGCCTCAGGAGTACAAAGCTGCTGGCTGTGGACAAAGTGAGGTCTCCTCTCAGTATGAGACCATACTATTTGTGACCCCAGAGAAGGATAAAGCCTAGAAGTGTAACTTTGAGGGCTTCCTCCCTGCTCTCCTTCCTTTGGGAACACAAGGAAAGCTCTCTGTCTCCTTTGGCACCTTTGACCTCAGGGACGGGTTACTTTCCATAGACATTCCAGGGCCATCATTTCCTTGTACAGTATTTTCCAGAGCGAATAGCTGTGAGGCAGTTGCCATAGAATCATATGAGAGAACAGAGCGTTCACATGACAATGAAGCCCAGACGTGGAGAAAAGAACTTCACATTCCTGATTCCTATCAGCTTTGTGATGGTGTGAGTTCTTCCAGAAAGCAATTCTGGCCTCAGAAATCACCAAAGAAATATTGGCTACATTATCCAAGACCTGGGATCACTGCTTTCAACTTTCGGGTTTCCAATTGAGGGATACAATTTTGATCAGATCTCCTCAGGTAATGCAAAATTTTACTTCAGATTCCCATATTGTCCTTTGAAGAATTCTCACTTCAACTCTAGAAATTTAAAGTCATCTTCCACTTTCAAACTTCAGTGGGTCAGTTCTTCATTAATGTAATCCATGTGTGAGGTGGTGCCTCCTAGCCCTTTAACTTCTAGAGAACACTGGCTTGCACCACCCCCCCCCCCAACAGTCTATAGAAGCCCAAAGCTTTCTCAATATTCCCTATAAGTTCCCAGGGGGTCCTCAAGTTTTCCTGGCTTCCAGCCTCGTTGTGGGCTGCTTTTCTCTGCTCAGCCTCTTCTACAATTTTCACAGAATTCCCATGTTCACAAACAATTTTAAGTGTTTTATATTTTCTCAAAAATTTGGCGCAAGTTCAGTAGTGGAAGCAACCTCATATTGAACTTGAGATATCACCATTCTCAAAAATATCCACCTGGGTGGCTCAGTCAGTTAAGCATCTGACTCTTGATTTTGGCTCAGGTCATGATCTCATGATTCGTGGGATCAAGCCCCGCATCAGGCTCCATGCTGATGGCATGGAGCCTGCTTGGGATTCTCTCTCCCTCGCTCTCTGCCCCTCCCCTGCTCATGCCCACTCTTTATCTTTCTCAAAATAAATAAAGAAACTTTAAAAACTATATATACTTTAAATCCCCACACAAAACACCCCATCTAATCGTACCATCTCTCTCCATCCTTTCTTCTCCAACCTATCCCAACATGTTTCATCATTGTAGCAGAGTCATTTAATCATCCTACTTTGTCACCATCGTTCTTGCTCTTGAGTCCCATTCTCTATTAATCAGTTTATCAAGACATTTGCCTAAACAACAGACAGTTCTCTGAGTGAAAAGAACCCTGTGTAAACAATTAAAGTGTTTTTTCTTCATTTGATAAAGAACTGCTGGGTTCAACCAATCAATGATTATCCCTGCAGACCGTTCATTCATGGAAACAGACACTGTTTTATACTGGGTTCCCTCAGGACAGACTCTGAAACAGAGTATGTAGAAGGTCCGTCAAGGAGTGTTCTTGGAGGTACCCCTACGAGGAAATCAGGAAGGCAGGATTGGGCAGAAGCAGAGAGATTGCAGTAGGATTGCAACGGACACCATAGTTCTGGAGCTGTGCTTCCTGGGAATGACATGGAAATTCGGGCAAAATGGTTCATTGTGCCGAGTGTGATTATGTAATTACTAGGGAGAAATACAGCTATGGGCCGGCAATATTGCCAGCAGCCAATATTAGATGCATTTGCCCTGAAGAAGGGATCTGAGTAAATTCTACAATATCCACTGAAGCTCATGCTTTGCCTCTCAGATGCATCTGGGAATGACTTCTCCATAATTCTGGTTGGCTTGGTTTGCTGGGAAACTTACAAAACAAGGGCTAGTGAGAAAAACTATAGGCCTCCCTCCCCCCCACACACACTGCCACAGCTAAATTGAGGGTATAAATGATACTCATCATCCCCTCTCCACCTCCCATTACATATTCCCCTCAGCCCCCGCTGATCTGCGTAACTTACCTGGAGAGATGACCAAGACCATCATCCCTAAGGTGGCTGTGCCTAAATCTACTGTCTTTCCCAGGCTTTGGCTACTACCCTTGTCCACTTACCATTAAAACTGGCCCTTCATGGATCTTTCGAGCACTAAACATATCCTTCCCTACCCCACTGAGTAGCAGCAGCACTAATTACTCCTGAATTTCCTTTCTTGCCTGCTAGTCTCTTGACACACGAGGCTAGAAGTGCCTGAGCAAGAGCCATAGCTTAAAGTTCGAAGGAATTCTTACTGTGTTCCCTGATGGAAGCGGTCCCTTCCAGACCCGCAAAGTGAAAGCTACAGGGACGGGAAGCACAAATTCCCCCAAGGGGGTCACTTGGAGTGATGGTAAGTGGAGCCATTTCTACTTCCATCTTTTGGTTTCCAGAGCTATACATTCTGCCTTCCGGGAACAGGGAAAAGCACCTTCTAATGGTCACTGATTTAGGATGTCCTGGATATGGTACCTCATCCTGACAGGATGTTAACTCTAAACTGATATCTTGGCTGGTCTTACAAAGACTATTCCACCGCTCTACCAGGCTGGTGACCTCTAGGTGATGAAATATGTGATAGAACTAGTGGATCCCACGACCGTGCACCAGCTACCATGTTTCTTTTGCTGCAAAGTAGGACCCTTAGCTTTGATCACTTGCTGATACCAAACAGTCTATAAGATCTCAGGGGGTGGTGCTGGCTGAGACCCCACATCAGGGAAGATAGACCCATATAAAGAATATGTATTGATCCTGGTCAAGGCGATAGCTGCCCCTTCTAGTGCACAAGGGACATATTACAGTCAAGTTGCCGTCAAGTGGCTGGTTAGTTTCCGTGGGGATGATGCTCTGTCAGGGGCTCAGTGCTGGTCTCGGCTTCCAACAGGCCGGACTTTCAACAGATGCAACATTCCTACCTTGGCAAACTTACACAACCAGCTATACCTCCCAGAAATTTTCTGTTGGGAGGACTTCCTGCTCTCTAGCAGCATCACTCCTGAGAAAGGCGCTGGTACAGCAGCAGACCCTCGGCTTGCGTGGGCTTATTAAACGGACACATTTGTGAACCGACCTCAACTTTCTTTGCCCCTCCATCAGCTGTCCTAAGAAATCCCTCAGGCAGCTAGTGCTGAGAGAGAGGCACTGGATGACATGGGATCTGGGCCACCTGTTCGTGCAGCAAGCTCGCCGTCCTCTGGCCCTCCTTGTGTCCCATCCCAGTGTACCCCCTTCATCTTATGACAAATCGCTCTAGGCCCACCCAACCTCACAGTTCGCTAGTCTATAGATGGCATAGCCTTTCTCCAGTAAGTGCAATATCCACTACGTTCTCCTTCATGGAATTTGGAATTCGAGTAGGTTAACAGAGTTTTAATCATATTGTTCTCTCTGGTCTGGGTTACATTTTAATCCCAGAGGCCAGAAATATTCTTCCTCAGGGGTGCCTGGGTGGCTTAGCGGGTTAAGCATGCGACTTCGGCTCAGGTCATGATCTATTTGTGAGTTCGAGCCCCACGTCGGGCTCTGTGCTGACAGCTCAGAGCCTGGAGCCTGCTTCGGATTCTGTGTCTCCCTCTCTCTCTGCCCTTCCCTGACTCGAGCTCTGTCTCTCAAAAATAAATAAGCATTAGGGGTGCCTGGGTGGCTCAGTGGGTTAAGTGTCCGACTTTGGCTTGGGTCATGATCTCACAGTTTGTGGGCTCAAGCCCACGTCAGGCTCTGTGCTGACAGCTTGCTTGGAGCCTGGAGGCTGCTCCGGATTCTGTCTCCCTTTCTCTCTGCCCCTCCCTGGCTCACACCCTGTCTCTGTCTCTCTCAAAAATAAACATTTAAAAATAAATAAATAAATAAACATTAAACGTGTTTAAAAAATATTCTTTTTTTGGTCATTGATAGATAGTTGGTCACTGCATATTTTATCTTTATCACTACTATTACGCCTCTAAGCTTCTCCCCACTAGTCAAAAGAGCCAAATTTCCTAACCCTGTGGTAAGGAATCTTCACCAGAATGTCTTTGCCCCTCCTGTGGACTTCAGAGCCAGGCTTTAAGTAAGTTCTGTAAATTTTCATGGGAAAAGCCTTCCAGGCACAATGGTATTGAGCTTTCCTTAAATACATTTTATTCTGTGTATTTTATATTAATTTTCCTGTGAGCTGGTCGAATTATTGGGTTCTTTATGTACACTCTTTCTGAGTGATCGCATTTATTCCCACGGCTTCTACTACCAGTATGCCATGTCTTAGATCAATCACCATTACCATCCCAGGATCTAAAAGTATGCTAGCTATAACTCCGTTATTCATGACCCATCGTTTTTATTAAATCACAAATCTGATAGGCTAAGAGTGCTATGCTGTTAAATTTTGCACACGGCACTACTTATGAGGCTGAGCACTTGTTCAAGGTGAAAATTACCTTTTCCTATTTGAATCGACTCTTCTGGTCACTGTAGTGGAATCTGTGGCACTCTCCCCAGCTCGCTCTTCCGGGACTGACACATTAAGCCCCTCAGATGCTAAGAGGGTTCATGGCTGTCGGCGGTCAGCTGAGGAGAGAGCTACTGGGAACAGATTTCAGCTGAGGAGAGAGCTGCTTCACCGGAAGTCACACCCCCTTCTCCAGGACAGTCTGAACCCAGTGGCTGATCAAGTTGTGGGGAGGGAGACCTAAACTTAACAGAAGACCACGGGGGAGGTGAAGAAAAAAAAAAAGGTTAGAGAGGGAGGGAGCCACAACATAAGAGACTCCTAAAAACTGAGAACAAACTGAGGGTTTATGGGGGGTGGGAGGGAGGGGTGGGTGGGTGATGGGTATTGAGGAGGGCACCTTTTGGGATGAGCACTGTGTGTTGTATGGAAACCAATTTGACAATAAATTTCATTAAAAAAAAAAAGGCTTAGCGGCCTTGCCTCAAGCTGGGCCAGCTCTGAAGGATCATCCCACCTCCCCATAAGGTCAGCTGAGGCCTTATTGCAACTGCATTGCAGTTCACTTCCACCCTCTGACGGCCCTTCTCCCTCTCCCTCCTGGTGATGGTCCCCGCAGCACTCCATGATAAACCTCCCACACACAAATCTCTATCTCAGAGTCCGCTCCATAGGGAACCCAATGTATGCGCCCATTTTTAAAACCTGAGAATATCTGTCTTATTGTTAAAAAAAATTTTTTTTTAATGTTTCATTTTTTGAGAGACAGAGAGAGACAGAGCATGAGTGGGGGAGGGGCAGAGAAAGGGAGACAGAATCCGAAGCAGGCTCCAGGCTTTGAGCTGTCAGCACAGAGCCTGATGCAGGGCTTGAACTCATGAACCGTGAGATCATGACCTGGGCCGAAGTCGGATGCTCAACGAACTGAGCCACCCAGGTGCCTCCTCTCTTACCCTTTATTATGGGACTGTCCTCACCTTCCTTCCCCATCTTGCTCTTCTGAGCTAAGATATGATATGGAAGAGATTGTTGACCCAAAGTGGGGTCACTTGCTAACTCCTGGACTGGGGCTCCAGTCTCTGATCCCTTCTCTAAAATAGGTGCTCTGGTGTCTTGGTCCTCAGAGGTGGTAAGGTGGTGAGAAATTGAGCCCTATCTACCTACCTCTAAAGAAAAACCGAGGCCTCAGCTAAAAAAGGTTGAGGTCCAAAGATACCAAAACAGGGCAGTATAAGCCTGGGGTTTTGGAAAAAGAAGGACTATGTGCTGACAGGGAATTGGGAGAGAGTTCTCACACTGAGGGAAGTGAGCCAGTAGAAAGGAACTCCTCTGTGTCCTCTGAGCCCAAACCCCGTGAAAAGTCTAGGCTTACACTTGTTGTCTCCTATATGACAAGGGGACAGAGGCAGGAATCTCTGATTTCAGAAAACAATTAGAGCAGGTCTCCTATTCTCGGTGAAATGTGGTAAATTTGAGAAAACTTGCCTCATGTGATATTTTCCTAAGACATGTTCAGTGAAAAAGTATTTATCTTTGAGTAGCTTAAAAGCTCAAAACTGCCCAGAACACAAGATGTTCTCCCCTAGGGTGCCTTCTTCCCATGTAATACCTTATGTACATGTGGCCCATAGTACCTTCTTCCCTGTGGCCTTCTCCAGTGCCTCCAGTCCTTCCTCTTTACTGTAGAATCCTGATCCGTTACTTGATCCCTCACCATCCTAATTCTTCAACAGGCTCCTTTCCAGTGCCTCTCTTCCCTCTGTCCCAAATCCTCCCCAATAACTACGCTTGAAGGCCAACATCATGTTGCAGAATTCCACAAGGCACCGCTGACACCATGGTCTATGTGAATGCCACCTCCTGGAGCTGAGGAGGGCACACGATGGGATGCGTCAACAGTGATGGATGGGGAAGGGAGCTCCCTCTGCTCACTAGGTGGCGCTCAGGCAGTTTTCAACTGCACGATGTGCCGATGGTTCAGAGATTGACCAAACCGATTTGGTGAGTTTATTACCATTTTTTAAGTCAAGTAACCCTCTATTACAAGGGTCCTGGGATTATAGACTCAGATTCTTTATTTTATTTTTATTATTATTATTTTTTTTTTATTTGAGAGAGAGGGAGCACAAGCGGGGGACAGGGGCAGAGGGAGAGAGAGAGATTTCCAAGCAGGCTCCACGCTCAGCACAGAGCCTGACGTGGGGCTCGATTCCACAATCTTGACATCATGACCTGAGAGGAAATAAAGAGATGCTCAACTGACCGAGCCACCCAGGCATCCCTGGACTCAGTCTTTAAAAAAGTTTTGAGTTTGCATAGCCTCAGCTTTAAACATCTCTAGTAGTATAATTCCTACTAAAACAGCTTATCTGCTGTTCAGTCATTTGCCTGTACATTCATTCAAGAAGCATTTACTGAGCACCTACTATGTATCAGGCACTGTGCTCTATAATGAGGATTCAGGTGAGGATAAAAAGAAAAAAAGCATGATGTCTACACTCATGGACCTTGCAGGCATTAATCAAAAATTCATACAAATACCGTTAAACTGTAACAGTGGAAAGAACTGCAGATGAGAGGTACACGATGCTATGAGAACACTTAATTGCTCAAGACATGAAGTCCAGGGAAGGCTTCCTTGAGACTGGATGACTGAGTTAACATCTGAAGGGAGAGTAGGCGTTGATGAGATAAAATGGAAGTGGAATGTCATGAGCAGAGATAAAAGCATGAGGGGAGTTTGAGGAAGCAAATGATGAAGACCAGTGTGGGTGGACCACTGTGAGCAAAGGAGTGTTGAGTGGGGGTGAGGGCAGACAGGAGCAGTAGGGAGAGCCAGACCCAATAAGCCTTCCAGGCCATGACACAGACTGTGGTCTTTATTCCGACAATAATTGGAAACCGCTGAAAGGTAATAAGTAGGAAAATGATTTGATCATGTCTGCACTTTACACAAAGAACTTTGGCTGCAGCATGGCTAACATAGTGGAGGGGCCTTACTGATGTGGGAAATAATTGATAAGATTATTGTAGTAGATTGGGAGAGAGAAGTTGGTGGCTTGGACGGAGGTAGGTGTTTGCAAGGAATTCTTGCCTTAGAGCAAAGCAAAACTTACCTCTAGTGGCCCTGGCAATTTCTTCTGGGATCACAAAGAACAAGTCAACTCCCCATCAACATGGCGGTCCTTTAAGTAGATTAAGGAATGGGCTGTCCCACCTCCTTTTCACTTGAGCTTATTGAGGGATTTGGTCTTTTTTGGCCAACTGAGACTGTTCCATCTTGTCCTCATCACTTCATCCTCCTTTCTTCCTGTTTAAGAAGGTATGATTCTTCTTACAGGTCCTCAGATGTACTAAATATTAACTCACTGTCTTCACTGCCCCTTTTGGAACAATCTTAGTTGGCCAATAAAGACCAAATCCCTCAATGGGCCCAAGCTTCTGGAAGATTAATATGAACGCAAAAGATGGCACTGAGATGGTGCCCTGATTACAGTACGAAGACAAACAAGAAAGAGTTAAACCTACAACCTGGCAGCTAGAAAACCAGAAATTAACACCCTAGTCTCCATCAGGCTGACAATAACAAAAATCAACAGTTATCGAGACTCTTTTAAACATATTACATACTTTAACTCACTTTGTCCTCACGACAACCCTTAGGGTAGGTCCTAACATTGTTCCCATTCCACTAATGAGGAAAAAAGGTAGGGGAGACTAAAATCACATGGCCGGTAGGCATCAGAGCCAGGACGCAAAGACTAGCCTGACTTCAAGGGCCTGTGCTCTGAGCGACCACACTACCCTGCCTTCCTGGACAAAGAAAATTATCTTCAAACTTGAAAGGGAAAAATATGATGAAAAGGAATTAACCCAAAATGGCTTAGAGAAGAAGATAACCAAAGAATTCAGAATCACTTGATTAAATTCCAATATAACGCCCAAATGAAAAATATTTTAAGACAACAAATGAAGAGTCAGATATAAATCCAAAATAAGTCGCTCATCTTTAAGAAATATTGGAAGATGGCTGGAGATGCTCAACAAATTAAAAAGACAAATTTCCAAAACAGAGAAAGGATCGCTTTTAAGGAACTGACTTCCTTTATATTTCTCTCCATCTTACCTCACTTCCCTACTAGTATCTTTTATCATTGTCCGGGAAGTACCAAATAGCTTTAGAAAAGGCTCTGAAATTCTGGCTCTTTTAACCAGTTACCCACTCATTTTTCACAAATATTTCTTGAAAATCTGCTCCAAGCCACACAGACTGCTTGGTGCTGGAGAGTTGAAACAGGGTTCCTATCCTCAAGCAACTTTCCAGTGAGTCATATCATTACTGATACAGTAATTACAAAAATGGGGGCATAATTATCAACTGAGTCATAAACCAAATGTGCTATAGTTATTTAAGAAATTGGTCCCAGAGAAGTTTCTGGTTTTTTAGTGAAAAGCCAGACTGCAAATGGCTCTTCTATTATATTATTTTAATGAATTGTACACAATGGAAATCCATATTTAAAATCTTCCAATGCCATTAAAAGTTGGAGCGTAGTCTTACAGGAAGATTATGCCTAAAATTAGAATAAAAATTAAGGTTCTAAAATTATACTACACAAATCATTGAAACATCGTTAAAAACCTTAATTTAAAAACTGAACGTGAAGAATGTGCTTAATAAGTCAGTTTTAAGACTTACTGAGATATACTTCATACGCCATAAAATTCATTCTCTTTAATGGTACAAGGTAGTGGATTTTAGTATATTCACAAGGTTCTGCAGCCACTGCCACAAATTCAGCACCCTTTCTATTGCCACCTCCCTACAGGCCCCGGTGACCACAGATCTATTTTCTGTCTCTATGGATTTGCCTAACCTGGATATTGCATATAAATGAAATCACAGAATATGAGGCCTTTTCTGTCTGACTTCTTTCACTTAGAATACGTTCAAGGTTCATCCATGGTATAGCATGTACGTGCACTTCATTGTTTTTTATGATGGAATAATATCCTATTGTAGGGACATGTCACATTTTATCTGTTCATCAGCTGATGAAAATATGGGTTGTTCCCACTTTTTGGCTATTATACATAATGCTGCTACGAACTTTTATGTTCCAGTTTTTGTGTGGACATATGCTTTCTATTTTCTGGGGTATATACCTAGGAGTAGGACTGCTGGATCACATGCTGAGTCTATGTCTAGCCTTTTGAGGATTTGCCAGAATGTTTTCCAAAGTGGCTACACCATTTTCCACTCCACCAGCAGTATGCAAGGCAACATTTATTATTGTCTTTCTTTTTCTTATTATAGCCATCCTAGGGGGTGTGAAGTGATATCTCATGTAGTTTTAATTTGCATTTCCCTGACGGATGATGATGTTGAGCATATTTTCATGTACTGATTGGTCATTTGTATATGTGCTCTGGAGAAACATCTATTGGTATCTTTTGCCCGTATATATATATATATATATATATTTTTTTTGAGAGAGAGAGAGAGAGAAACCACACATGAGTGAGGGGCAGAGAGAGAGAGAGAGAGAAAAAGAAGGAAAGAAAGAAAGAAAGAAAGAGAAAGAAAGAAAGAAAGAAGGAAAGAAAGAAAAAGAAGGAAAGAAAAAGAAAGAAACAAGGAAAGAAAGAGAAAGAAAGAAACAAAGAAAGAAAGAAACAAAGAAATAAAGAAACAAAGAAGGAAAGAAAGAGAAAGAAAGAGAGAGAGAGAGAAGTGGGGCTTACCTGAAGTGGGACTCAAGCTCACCCGATGTGGGACTCAAACTCATGAAGCATAAGATTGTTACCTGAGCTGAAGTCAGATGCTTAACACCTGAGCCACCCAGGTGCCCATCCTTTGCCGATTTTTAAACTGAGTCATCTATCCTTTTATTATTGAGTTGTAGGCATTCTTTATATATCCTAGATACAAGTCCTTTATTATATATACGATTTGTAAACATTTTCTCTCATTCTGTGGGTTGTTTTTTAATTTTCTTGAAGGTGTTCTTTAGAACACAAAAGTTTCTGATCTGGATGAAATCCAATTGGCCGGTGAGTTTTGAGCATGAGTGGTGGATGGACGTCACTTCCTGGGCCAACTATTTAATTGCCAATGTGAGTATCTCTAGAACTCACTTTAAATGGTGACCAGAAGTGTTTTAGTTGGTGGTGGTCCTGAAGGATTACAGTGAGCAGAGCCCTCCTGCTAACCCATGGTAATAGAAATGTAGCCTGAGAGAGAAATAAATCTTTGTCATTTTAAGTCACTGAGATTTGGAAATTATTTGTTACCACAGCATAACCAAGCCAATCATGACTGATACACATGTCTTTTGTAATTCATTAGTTATCAGAATATTAGCTCTATGAACTATTGAGTACTTTATATTTCTTTCCATATTCAATCAAGAATTTCATATAGTCATTTCATGATATGGGAAAATGCCCTTGATATATTAAGTGAGAATACAAACTTTCAAATTTAAACTGTTTACAAGTTTATTTATTTTTGAGAGAGTGAGAGAGCGAGAGAGAAAGAGAGCATGAGCAGGGGAGGGGCAGAGAGAGAGAAAGAGAGAGAGAGAGAAAGAGAGAGAGAATTCCAGACTCTATGCTGTCAGCACTGAGCCCGATGTGGGGCTCGAACTCATGAACCATGAGCTCATGACCTGAGCCCAAGTCAAGAGTCAGACCTTTGACTGAGCCACCCAAGCACCCCAAAAACTTTTAAATTTAAAAACAAAGTGCTAGAGTGTTGACAGTGGTCATGTCTCTCAGTTGGATTGGATTTTTATTTTTTCTTCAGAGCTTGTCTATATGTTGGCATTTATTTTTATAATTTTATATTCAATATTCACCTATTTAAAACATACATCTACCTTAGAAATGGCATTTATATGTTTATTATTAGAAGAAAATCTAGGGGTGTTAGGGTGGCTCAATTGGTTGAGCATGAGACTCTTGATTTCAGCTCAGGTCATGATCCCAGGGTTAAGGGATCGAGCCTCATGTAAGGCTCCTTGCTGAGAACTTAAGGTTCTCTCTCTCTCTCCCTCTACCCCTGGCTTGTGTGCTCTCTCTCTCTCTTCTAAGGAAGAAGAAGAAGAAGAGGGGTCCCTGGGTGGCTCAGTCACTTAGACTTCGGCTCAGGTCATGACATCCCAGTTTGTGAGTTCGAGCCCCATGTCGGGCTCTGTCCTGACAGCTCAGAGCCTGAAGCCTGCTTCAGATTCTGTGTCTCCCTCTCTGTGCCCCTCCCTGCCTTACACTGTCTCTCTCAAAAATAAATAAGCATTAAAAAAATGTTTTTAGGGGCACTTAGGTGGCTCAGTGGGTTAAGCGTCCGACTTCAGTTCAGGTCATGATCTCACAGTTCATGGGTTTGAGCCCCGCATCGGGCTCTGTGCTGACAGCTCAGAGCCTGGAGCCTGCTTCGGGTTCTCTGTGCCCCTCCTCCACTCGCACTCTGTCTCTCTCTCTCTCTCAAAAATAAACAAATGGTAAAAAAATTAAAAATGTTTTTAATAAAAAGAAGAAGAAAATTGAGCATGAAAGATGTCAACCATTCTGTATACTTCTATCTCGTCGTCTAACATTTATAGAAAATTATGACAAGAATTGTTACCTCATATCAACAGAATACATCTCCTACACATTTAAGTGATCAGCCAGAGGACACAATTTTACACGCACTGAGTACCAGTGCAATGGATCACACTAATTTCATATTTTTCATTTAATGTTCTGGAATCGGGAGTTACATAACATAATCACAAATATAGGTTTATGTCAAATGAGCTGCAGATTATCTTTATTATATGAAAGCTTGTCCAAGATATAATATGGCTTTTATCTCAAGATGATGAATGGATATACGCATTACCCCTTCTTCCACTCAAAATATTGAATGCAGAGGGAATATAAGCATAAATAAGAATAGCTCCATTGAGTCAGAAACAAACAGGATAGAGGCCATCAGTGACCCAGGATGATCAAGGAACATCTGGAAAATGCTGAGCAGATAGAATCCGATTGAAGGCAAAACCCATGGAGCAGAGAAGTCCCCAAAAGCAAACCAGTCGAAAGAGGAGAGAGAGAGTGCCGTTCTGCCCCTTTATTAAAGGGAAGTCATGTGACAAACTCCCACTGCAATGACTCAACCCAAATGTTCAACACACGGACTTGACTCCTGGAAGGGGAAGCAGAGGCATATTATTTTCTTCTTGGCCCTTCTGTGATTCTGCAAGTTTCACAATATCCACATGTGGGAAATCCCCTTAACTGTTCCATTTCTTCCTCAGCCTTTTACACCAGGTTTGTGTGTCCCTAACACTTTCACTCCCTGAAACCAGAAAGTGACTATGTGCCTAATCAGCTACAGAGCTGTTTCCAGGACAGTGTGATGGCCATGCTTCTCCACGATCTACTTTTTCTATTTCACAAAGCGAGATCTGACTGAGAAAATAATAGTTCAGGCAAGCAGATACTGAGTCAGGGTGACTCATATGCACACATATTTCAGTTTTAAAATAGAAGGAATGCTGCCCTTTTTTTCTTGCTTTCTGTCTTCCCTAAATAACACGGCATGGTTTTTGAGACAGGGCTTAGGTACTTAGGAATGGAAACTCTATTCTCATTTCTTAATTTTTTTTTTTAACATTGTGAGCATTTTTCACTTCGAGGTAGCTGATCACGTGTTGGGTGAGGAGTAGAGCTCAGAGCCCCACTCCCTAAATTAGGGAAGTTCAAGTCTCCATCAGCACCTGACAGGTGGGATCTTTCATCCTAGAGAATCCCTGTGGTGAGGCTCCTGAGGGGATAGAAGTTGGGGGGGGGGGAGGGTGGTTAGGGTGGTTAGGCTGAGCTGAGAAGCACAAATGTGTGTGTGTGTGTGTGTGTGTGTGTGTGCGAAGAGTTGTTATATCCCAACCAAAGAGGATCAGCCAGAGCTGGTTAGCTGAGGTGGATGTGATCCCAAAGCCTCCTTTGCCAGAAAGGTTTCTTGGTGTATATATATGAGGAGCTGCCAGGAGGTAACGAGACAGGAAATATGGAAATGTGGGCTGTAACTCCTGGCTGTACATCCGGCCCCACTGCAAAGCTTTCAATAAATCGGGGCTTGGAGAAATTTAGCAGAATTCTGAGTTGACCTTTGTAGATTTTACTGAGCAGTGACAATCTGTCCAAAGTGAGTACTGATGAGGCTAAGAGTCTCATCCCAAAGGATGTTAAACTTAGCCCCATGGCCACATGCTACTCTGCTGCAAATCCATGCTAAGATGCCGGAGGGTTAAGTTTAGTGTATCCACCATCACTGCTGGAGACAGGGCAAGTAATGCCTTGGAAGGTCTGAGTCACAGAACTTAAAGACTAGTCCTTACTAACGAGGACTTGGGGCCTCAGCTTTTTCAGGAGGCTGGTCTAAATAATAACTAACATTTCGCTTTCCTATCTCTAAAAGTCTGAACCCATGGGTTCCTCAGATAAGATCAACGGAGTATATTTATTCACTGATTTGACAACCACGAATTGCATGCCGCTAGGTGCCAGATGATGTGTTTTCGCTTTGATGGCAACAAGAACGTGGTCCCAGCCCTCGTTGATTTTACAGTCCAATGGCACCAAATATATGAATCAAATTTATCACCAGAGCCACTGTAAAAATTGCAACTGTGACAAGAAAAGGAGTTATATAGTACCAAGGACCCCTATAAGGGGGGGAGGGGAACAATGACTTATCTAGAAAAGTCAGCAAATGCTTTCCTGAGGAAGTAGGACTGGAGCTGAGGCCCAAACGATAAGTAGATGGTAGCTAGGCAAAACACAGGACATTAGCCGGTTCTAGATAGAAGTAACAGCATGTGCAAAGGCCTGTGGTAGGAAGAGCAAAGAACATTTGGGAAGCCAATATGGCTGGAGTAAAGACAATAAGAAGGAAACATGGTACAAGATGAAGGGGGAAAAGTAAGTAATGACCAGACTATGCAAGGCTGGCAGGCCACTGGTATGGGGACTCAGCTTTAGAACAGAATGTGTGTTGTGTAGAGACAAATCTGGTTTTAGTCCAGGAGAGGAATGAAAATGGATACAGATAAACCAATTAGTAGTTTATTGTGTTGGGCCAAGCAGGAGATGACAACTCAAAGTAGGGTGCTGCGCTAAAAACAGAAAGAAGTGGCTAGAATCTAGAGATATTTAGGAGGTTAAATCAATATGCTTTTGTAAGGGATTGTGTCAAGAAGGCTAGAGAAAGATATCAAGTGTATCTTTCATCTTCTAGCTTATACATCTGGATGAATGACAGTGCTGTCACAGTGATAGGGAATGCTGTAATGGGGGTGAGTTTGGTCTTATGTTGAGAAGACATCCAGCAGGTAGTTCATGGGTGTCTCTTGGAGACAACTTAAGTCATCTACATACACACGGTAGTTAAAGCTACATGTGTGGATGAGATTATTTAGAGGAGAGACTAAGGAGAAAGCCTATGAAAGGAGCCTGAGGAATTCTAACTTTAGAGACTGATTAGAGTTTGAGGAATCTCCAAAAGTGAAAGAGAAGAGTGGTCATAGAGATAAGCCAGGAGGGTGTGGTGTCACCTAAACAAGAGAGTAAACTGAAAGGTCTAGGAAAGAGGTCAAAATGCTCAAAGTTTGCTCAGAGTCAAGTAGGGTGATGTGGGATCACTGGTGACCTCAGAAAACCTGTTTTCTGACACGAAAGAGCTGGAAGTAAAGTAGAATATGGTAGAAGGGCTTGAAAGCTTGAGAAGAACGGCTAAAGTCTGAACGTGTGATTTTGGAGAATGAAAGACTGAGGGTTGGCTGGAGAAACAAGGTAGGACTGTGGACTGTGAAACAGTTGGACTGTCATTGGAGTTAGTGAAGGTATCATTCAAATCTGCCCTACGGTGACACTTCCCCCAACAGTCCTCAGTTACTTGAATGCCAGAGGGTCATTGGGTTCATCAAGGGGTTGATGTGAGTTGAAAAGACAGAAGCACCAGAGAGTTTGATCTATTTTAGAGGGTGTTGTTGAAATAATGTTCCAAGAAATCAAAGATAAATAGTAGAGGAAGGGAAGAGAAGGAAAAGGCTATGGTTTGGAAAATCATACATTAGTATAGGGTTATGTGGCTCCTGATTGGACCATACAATCACGGACGTGAAAGCAGTTGAACAAGCAACACAGAAGAAGAGGCTGTAGTCAGAGTGGGATCTTTGCATGGATGGTTTTGGAGGTGACACAGCTATAGCTGATGAACAGATCCAGAATCCAAGGGGGTCTGTGACTCACGAAGGGGTAAGTTCACTAGAGATGAGAGGCCATGGGTTTGACTCCATCAAATCTCTGCCATTTGCAATTGATAGAAAACCGGAATCGAACTGGCAATTACAAAAGAGAATGCAGAAGCTTTTTTACTAAAAAGGAGAGGGAGTGGTTTAGCCTCAGGCATAGCTCAATGTGCTCTGCTCAGGCTCTCCTCCGTACAGATTCCCATCTCTGGCAAGCTCTTCTCTGGTAGCAGCAAAACAGCTGCCAGCACCAGGCTTTTATCCTCACCAGTCAATATTCTCTTCCCTAACTATTTAAGCCAAAGTCCTGGGCCTCAGTCTTATTGGTCTGAATCTGGGTCACATTTCCTTCTCTAAACCAATCACTGTGATCCCAAGACACTCACTGCGATGGGCCGGAGCTGAGTGTTGTTACCAGAGTAAGAGTCGATGTATCCTGACCGGCAAAACCAGCAGATGTCTTTCTTCTTCTGCAGTGTTGAGCAGGTTGTTCAAGAAGCTATTCAGGTTGGAAGCATAGCCTGGGGTAGAGAGGAATCCTATAAAGCCAGAGTCTGTGATGAAAGAAGAGCCTGGTCTGGCCTGGCATCAGTGACGTCATGTGTGAAGCAGAACTGGAGTATTAGTACAAGTACCTTTTGATAACTCTACAGACTGAAACATCTTTGAGGACAAAGGATCTTGCATCCCTGGTACTTTCTAGCGGGCTTGATATTTAAAAAATGCTTGTATATGGATGGATGGATGGATGGATGGATGGATAGGTAGATGGGTGGGTGGATGGATGGATAATGAATGAATGAGCAAATGAAGCACTGAGTTTGAAAATATCCTCAGCAGGAACAGGTTCACAGTATTTGATGGAAGTGTTCAACAAAGAAATTCATTTTTTTTTAAATTTTTTTTTTAACGTTTATTTTTGAGACAGAGAGAGACAGAGCATGAACGGGGGAGGGTCAGAGAGAGGGAGACACAGAATCTGAAACAGGCTCCAGGCTCTGAGCTGTCAGCACAGAGCTCGACGCGGGGCTCGAACTCACGGAACGTGAGATCATGACCTGAGCCGAAGTCGGACGCTTAACCGACTGAGCCACCCAGGCGCCCCAAAGAAATTCATTTTTAAAACATCTCTCTTCTATTCAATTATGTCAGAAACGGAGCACCATGAAAATAACAGACTCCAAAGTCACACAAACCCAGGTGCGAATTCTGGCTCTGTATGAGCTTGTGCAAATGACAAGCTCCCACAGTCTCTGTTTTCTCACCTATAAAATTGGGCAGCACGACAGGGCCGCCTCCAGCAGAAAGGTCGATGAGACAATCTCCCAAGAGGTGTCACTCATTATGTTGATACATTGATTACAGACGGGGCCCAGCTTTCAGCCTGACACTATAAAAAAAAAAAAAACTCCATTTCGTCAGCACGTGGAGAGGAAGCCATTTCCAGATAGAGTCCCACGTGAACCAACTTACAAAGGCGGATAGATGAACCAGAATGTCAACTTAATAATTTACCATAGGAAAGTACCATAGGAAGTAAAAACCATGACCAGAAGATTGCTCGTGGTCATGCAAGGGGACTGAGGCTGCCTCTTGCTGGGGGTGATGGACTGGCCACTGGGAAACCCTTCACAGACAGGGCTTGGATGGTCACTGACAGGGCTTGTCTCTGCCTCCTAGGATGAGTTGGTACATCTTCCCTTGGTTCCATTACATTTTTGTGTCCGCGAGGGCATCTGATTTTCCCCATTTGCAATGTCTGGGGGAAAGACTGAACTCAGCCCCTGAAATATTAACAACAGAGAATAACACCTCAAGGGTGTCCCTGGTCCTCAAGATCTGGATCAATGGCCTAACTCCCCAAGTCCGTAGCCTATTAAGTCCTAAGCCTTGTTCCAGATTCCAGCAAATCCCTGGGAGATCGATGTTCTTGTGGTGTCCTCCTCCTCCTCCTCCTGCTGCTCAGCATTGTGTCCGCCCAGACACCAACCGCAGCTTTTTTACTCATTTCCACCAAACACAGCACTCACTCCACCAAAACATTCCCGAGGAGACTTTTCTAAAGAACTGAGGGAGCAGGGAGCAGCCTCAGGAAGGGTTCACATACACACAAGAAGACAAGGAACGATCTGCTTAAAACCCTTATTAGACATTTCTATTGTTCTAAAGTCCTGACCACCCAGACATGGGGGATTCCTGTCCTGGCCCATCCCACCAATGCCCCAGACTCACTCACTTCCTCCCCACACCTCTTTTTCCTCGCCCCTCCCCCGCACCCCCCCCCCCCTCCCCCGCTTCTCTCCCCACCCCTCCCTCTGGAGAGCACCAGACGAGTCCCTGTCCTCAACTCACTCACAGAGCTTCTACCCCCTCTCAGGAGCCTCGTGCATAGCTGAAACCCAGGCCTGGGGATTTCACCTTCTAACCGATCTAAGGTGTTTTCCCAACAAACACCGTTCCTTTCTAAAATGAATTTTGGAGCCATCCGTTAAGAAAACAGAAGTGTTTCCTAACTTGATTGTAAAGTGCCTGGGATATACATTTGATGAATAAAGTTCCATCCACTCCTTTGTTCCTCTCCACTTATGTAATACACTGTTGATCAATAATAATTACATGATGACTAAGGCGTTTCTGCTCCTTTCCACATTCCTGTGCTGGTTGAGAGGGCACCCTCAAATAAAGTCCCTAGTGCTTGTATTTTCCCAATAGCTATAGGCTTGCAAAGACTAGTGCCAAATACTGACTTCCCAACTTACTAGCTGTGTGGCCTTGTACAAATTACTTAACCTCGCTGGCCCCAGTTTCTCCAACCATAAAATGAAGTGATAGACTAGCTTATGGACTTCTTGGGAGGACTACATTCATTCATTCCTGTAAAGTGCTTAGAACACAGTAAGGGCTCAGTAAATATTAGCTGCTCCTCTTTTTTTTTTTTTTAAGTCCCTTTCTCCTCAAATAGTGTGACTTTTGTACTTTAATAAAGTCAACCTTGAGCTAGAGACTAAAGTGGCAGGGTCAGGGTTCACCTTGGCTCAAGGCCATACCCTGCTAATAGTCTAGGATGGCCAGGCACTAACTCAGCTGGAGCCTACAGTCAGAGATGGAGGGGGTAGTGGGACATGATGAAAATATAATCCAAACTAGAGTGGCCGAAACTGGCAGAAATACAGACTGCCCCGGGTCTAGTTCATTTCCGGGTCAGAGGATGAGGTCCAAGGTTGGAGGGTCCCGGGGCTGGCTAGCATCATGATGACCTGTCCTAGATCCGGGGGGAATCTCTCAGAGGCCCCTCAAATTTCCTTAGTTTCATAAGAGGATGAGAAGAATTGAGACAACATGGACCCTCCCAGGGAGGATAAAGTCTACCCTCTAGAGTCTGCAACCCCAAGAGTAGACAGACTGCTTGATGAAATGGCCAAAGTGGCCCATACAGTTCAGGTTGCCATTCTCATGGCCATATCTGACTGCTGAATACCATTTTCCTGTAACCTACCCATCCCCTGGAGCCTCTGCCCCACACAGGGACAGGCTGGCTTGAACTGGTTCGCTGCAGCCTCTGAAAAAACAGGGTTAGGAACGGAGTGGGAGAGCCAGGCATGGGCTGGGTGAAACCGGCACCTCCCAAGGTGGGCCTAGGCAAGGGGAGGAAGAAGGGAATGAGAAAGCTTTGAGGGGGACTGCAGGACACATCTTAATGGGAGATGGGTCTATTTGCAGAAGGCAGAGTTGTCTGGGTCGGACACAAAGGGCTGAGCAGTGACCGGGAGGGGAACAGAAGATTATAGCTCAGTTACAAGGCAAACATATCTGCACAAACTCATTTGGAGTTTAGTCCCTTCTTCCATGAATACATTATCTGTTTGACTTTATAAATGCTCCCTGCACACCTGAGTCTCCCTTGTGCGGCTTCAGGGTCCTGCTGGTCCATGCTGCCATGGCTGTGTCGGGGCCAAACAGACAAGGAGACAGGTTGTGTGTTTTGACTCTCCATCCCTGCAGTGACCCTGAAGAAGCGTCTTTCTTCTTGGGGCATTAAAAAAATTTTTTTTTAATGTTTATTTATTTTTGAGAGAGAGAGAGAGAGAAAGAGAGAACAATGGGGGAAGGGCAGAGAGAGGGAGACACAGAATCCAAAACAGGCTCCAGGCTGTCAGCTCAGAGACTGACTTGGGGCTTGAACCCATGAGCCGTAAGATCATGACCTGAGCTGACATTGGACGCTTAACCGACTGAGCCACCCAGGCGCTCCCTTCTTGGTACATTTTTGCCCCTGCACCACCCATCAGCCTGATCCTTTTTGCAGAAGTGTGCACTTAAAGGAGGAAGCAAGGCAGCCAGAGTAGCAGAGGGCTCAGGCCAATCCAGGGCAGCGAGCCTGTGAAACGGAAGAGCAATCGCAAGGAAACAGAAAGGGTCCTGGGGATTTTATTCGGGAGCAGATGACTCTGGCAACTCTCTTCTTTCTGGTGGGATCTACCCCCTGCCAGAGAGTTTTGTCATCTGGAGGGACACCTAGGGCTGGCAGGACCTCTCTGTCCCTTGGCCCTGAGGTTTGAGGCTGGATCCTGCAGGCTGGGGCACATGCTAACTCCAGGCCCGCCAGTGCAGGCACTCGAAGCGGGACTGTTCTCCCAGAGGCCTTTGGCTTGGTCAAAGGGCTGAGCCTAGCTTCTCCTGAGGTTTTGTTTGTTTGGATTTTTTGTTTGCTTGCTTGCTTGCTTGCTTGCTTGTTAATTGTGGTAAGAACACTTAACACGAGAGTTTTAACAAACTTTTAAGTATAAAACGCATTGTACAATGTTGTACAGCAGACCTCTGGAGATTCTTTATTTGCTTAACAGAAACTTTATGCCATTGATTAGTGATTCCTCCACCTCTGAAACCACCATTCCACTCTTTGACTCTATGAATTTGACTATTTTAGATACCTCATGTAAGTGACATCACGCAGTATTTGTTTTTCTATGACCTGCTTATTTCACTTAGCATAATGTCCTCAAGTTTCATAAATGTCACCAATTGCACAATTTCCTTCTTTTTAAAGGCTGAATAGTATTCCATTGTATGCACACATATCACATTTTGTTTATCCATTCATCCATCGGTGGACATTCAGGTTATTTCCACATCTTGGCTATTGTGAACAATACTGCAGTGAACACAGGAGTACGGACATCTCTTCAAGATCCTGAAAATAAACAAGTGGGACTCCATCAAACTAAAAAGCTTCTACACAGCAAAGGAAACATCAGAGTGAAACACAACCCCAAAATGGGAGAAAATATTGCACACTTTCCAACTGATAAGAGGCTAATCTCCAGAATATATAGAGAACACCTACAATTTAATTGTAAGAACAAAAACAAAAACAAACTAATAGCCCAATTATTAGTTGGGTTATTAGCCCATTGAAAATGAGTTAATGACCTGAATAGTTCTCCAAAGAAGACACACAGGTGGCCAACCAGCATGAAAACATACTCAACATCACTCATCATCAGAGAAATGCAAATCAAAACCACAACGAGAAATCGCTCACACCTGTCGGGATGGTTATCCTATCATTAAAAAAAGAAAGAAGATAACAAGACAACAAGTATTAGTGAGGGTGTGAGAAATTGGAAGCCTTGTGCACTGTTGGTGGGAATGCAAAATGGTGCAGCTTCTATGGAAAATAGCATGGGAGTTCCTCAAAAAATTAAAACTAGACCGACCCTATGATCGTGGGATCCCACTGCTGGGTTTTCATCCAAAAGAGCTGCAATCAACATCTCAAAGAGATAGTGGCGCTTCTCTCAAAGTCTTGCTACCCAGATCCCTACAGCAAGCAACACGGGTCCCCTGTTGCTTTTAAACCCAATAAAATAAAACCTCACACCGAAGCCCCGAGCCCAGGCAGAATCCTAAGCCCTCCCCACCACGCGCCCAGACCTGCCCTCCAGAAACAGTGGAATCTTGCTCCCTGCCGCGAGGGGGTGGGTGGGGGGGTCTCAGCCCCGGCCGCCGGGACAAGCTAGGGGAAGGTCGGGGCACGCCTGGCTGTGGGGCAATCGGCCCTCGTCAGGCGGCCGCGCTCGCCGGAGCAGCGTGACGCGGCGACCGGAGGGCGGCGACGCGGGGGGCCGAAACGGGCGGTGCGCTCCCCGGCGCCCGGCTTCCTGGGCGGCCGCTAGCCCTGCTCGGCCGGCGGGGGCGGGGGCGGGGCGCGGCCTTAAAAGGCCGGGAGGAGTGGCCGTGCCCGGGGGTCACCGGCACAGGGTCGGCCGCTGTCACACGCGCCCCGGCTCGGCCCCGTCCCGCGCGCACCCGGGAGCAAGGCGCACAGTCGCGCTCGCACCGAGTCCCGCCAGCCCTTCCGGCCCGTCTCCGAGAGCCCTCATGGGCCCCGAGGCCACCTGCCCGTGGAGCGGCCCCCTGCCTCGCCTCCGGGTGAGGACCTTGATCGAGCCCGTGGTGGCGTCCACGCAGGTGGCCGCCTCCCTCTACGAGGCGGGGCTGCTCCTCGTGGTGAAGGCGTCCTTCGGAGCCGGGGCCTCCTCCAACCACAGCGCCAGCCCGTCGCCCCGGGACGCTCTGGAGGACGAACAGCAGAGGGCCATCTCCAACTTCTACATCGTCTACAACCTGGTGGCGGGCCTGACGCCCCTGCTGTCCGCCTACGGGCTGGGCTGGCTCAGCGACCGCTACCACCGCAAGATCTCCATCTGCGTGTCCCTGCTGGGCTTCCTGCTCTCCCGCCTGGGGCTGCTGCTCAAGGTGCTGCTGGACTGGCCCGTGGAGGTGCTGTACGGGGCGGCGGCGCTGAACGGGCTGTGCGGCGGCTTCTCCGCCTTCTGGTCGGGCGTCATGGCCCTGGGATCCCTCGGCTCCTCCGAGGACCGACGCTCCCTGCGCCTCATCCTCCTCGACCTGATCCTGGGCCTGGCGGGATTCTGCGGGAGCATGGCCTCGGGGCACCTCTTCAAGCAGATGACTCGGCACCACTCGGGGCAGGGCCTGGTGCTGACGGCCTGCAGCGTGAGCTGTGCCACTTTCGCACTTGTGTACAGCCTCTTGGTGCTGAAGGTCCCCGAGTCGACGGCCAGTCCCAGGACGGCACTCCCCGCTGTGGATACGGTGTCAGGCACAATTGGCACGTATCGTACCCTGGATCCCGATCAGTCAGACAAGCAGGGTGTGGAGGGGTACCCTCCATCTCCCGGGAAAGCAGTGCCCAAAAAGACTGTCATCGCCCTGCTCTTTGTGGGTGCTGTCATATATGACCTGGCAGTGGTGGGCACCGTGGACGTGATGCCCCTTTTTGTGCTCAGGGAGCCTCTCAGGTGGAATCAAGTGCAGGTGGGCTATGGTATGGCAGCCGGGTACACCATCTTCATCACCAGCTTCCTGGGCGTCCTGCTCTTCTCCCGCTGCTTCCGGGACACCACTATGATCATGATTGGGATGGTCTCCTTTGGGTCGGGAGCCCTCCTCTTGGCTTTCGTGAAAGAGACATACATGTTCTACATCGGTGAGTCTGGCATTCTCGGGGAGGCAGGACGAGGGCACGGCCAGCCCCTTGAGTTGTGGGGCCGACACCAGGGATGCTGTGGTCCGGTGTCCCCGGCTCAGCAGCCGAGACCATACCCCCTGCCTAGGAAGTTACAAGGGAGACAGGATCATGTGCAGTTGAGTTCATCTGAGTTGTACTGTCTACAGGGTCATCTGTGTGTTACCCGCCGAATTGGCCTCAGAGTGATGCCTGTGGCTCTAGGAGGTCAGCGGAGGTTGGTCGGTGGGGCCCGTGGTCAGGAGGGAAGGTTTCAGGTTGGCCTTCGGAGACGGGGTTGGATTTCTTCTCTCCAATTTTAAAGGGATAAAACATTAAGGTAATCAGGCTGAAAAGGTCCCTTAATTAAAGTCATTTGGGGCCAAGCATGGGCTACTCAAAAATGGATTAAAAAAAAGGCACAAATGCCTTCCACGACCAATGTAATAAATTCTTTCAAGGAAGCAGAATGAAGTTTCCACCTGAGGACACAGGTCGGACAACCACAAGCAGAGCGCTCTTTAGACCAATGTTGGAATAGAACTTTCTACACTGATAGAAATGTCCTAAATCTGGTCTGTCTGATAAAAGCAGCCGCACGCCATGTGTGGCTATTGAGCACTTGAAATGGGGCTGGCACAGCTGAGGAGCAGAATTTTCAATTTGACTTGATTTGATTTTAATTAACTCATATAGTCACATGTGGCCAGTGGCTAACACATTAGAAAAAAACAACTCTACACGGTTATCAGAGGCTCTCCCTTGGCTGAGGTCACACATCTCAGAAGACACCTAACAAAATGGCAACTTAGGTTTGGCCGACTCCCAGATAAACGGGCCACGTGCAAAAGCCAGAGTACCCCTCTCCCCTTCCCCTCCCACCACCTCTACCTTTGTCCCCCCCGTCCCCCCCGTCCCCCCACACTTAAACACACAGCACATTGGGATTAGGAATAAGGCATGTGAGAAGGAAAGGTGGTGGTGGCTGTACGTGTGGTATACACTCCTGGATGCAGTTTGCCAAAGTTCCTGGCACTACCAGAGGGCTTCATGAATGGCGACAGAAGACACCTCTGTCCCAGGGACAAGGAGAGGAGCCTAAAGTCACTCCCATGACATCAGCTCTACTTCCCTAGATGCCACGTAACTCTGCCGACGAAGACACCCTTCACTACCCGTCACCGTGCCAGCTGTGCCCTGCCACCTCGCAGATGGGTCTGCGGCATCTATGGCACCGTCAGAGCTCAGGGGCTCAGCCCGCCCCGGAGAGGGTGTCAGCCTGCAGGCGGAGAAACCACTCCCTGCGGGGCAAGCCCGTGGGGATTGTGGGGTGAGGGGGAGGTTCCTGGTGAGGCTTTTGCTTTTTCCCACTGAGTCCTTGGCCAAGCCTGGGCACGACGAGGAGTGTTCTCTTGTGATTTCTTTCCAGCTCGAGCTGTCATGCTGTTCGCTCTCATCCCCGTCACAACCATCCGATCGGCAATGTCCAAACTCATAAAGGACTCCTCTTACGGTGAGTGAAAGGAATCTCTCAGAAGTTCTCTGCCCGGGCGGTTTCAGAGCGGCTTGGCTTGAGGCATAGGGTTCGGACTTGCAAAAGGCCCATGAGATGGTGCCAGAAGCAGCCTGGCATACTCTAGGAACACTCCGGTGTCCATTAGAGCAGAGGGGGTGAAACCAGGAGGATGGGAGAGACTCAGAAAGTCGGTCACTGAAAAGCCACCGTCAAAGGAGGACACTGCTACCCGCAGGCTGCAGGAAGGTGCAGCCGACGGAGCCAGGAGTCCCGCTGGAACGAGCCAAGACTGAGAGGCGGCCCTGGGAAGGATGCGGAGTCTCCTGAGAGCTCCCTAGAGACTCGGCTAGCAGCTAAAATGGAAGGGACAGCAACATATCTTCTTGGTAACCTCTGTCCCTTCCACAGGAAAGGTGTTCGTCATCCTGCAGCTGTCCCTGGCTCTGACTGGGGTGGTGACGTCCACGGTGTACAACAAGATCTATCAGCTCACCATGGAGAAGTTTGTGGGCACCTGTTTTGCTCTCTCCTCCTTTCTCTCCTTCCTGGCCATCATCCCGATTGGGTAAGAAAGGAGAGTCTGGTTTGGGCTGGGGCTTTTGGGCTTAGGTCAGGGCCTCTTGGACCCTCTCCAGTCTATTATCATAAAGAATTATTTATTTGCAGCATTTACGCAGTGGGTTCTGAGGGGGCTCTCCCATAAATAAGACGTCCTCCTGTTCTCCCAAGCTAATAATCTGCCAATCTGGGAAACCCCCGAACTCGTAAATAATGAATAGAGGGCCACAATCAGCTGGTTACTTCCTGGCAGTTTTATACTTCCTTTTGATTAGAGGCTGGGATTAGATCTCCTCTTGAACCACTCCAACGTCTTTTCTGAGGTCGTTTTAGAGGAGAATCATCCTGCCTCACTTCCTAGTGTTCTCTCCACGCCCTCCAAGGGCTGGGCACCTGGCAGTGCCCCGGAATCTCACATGCCCCTGGACTGTGGGAGCTCTTGGTAGGACTTGAGCAATTCCTTTGATCTCTGTGGGGGAGTCGTCTCATTTGTAAAATAAGAACACTCAGGTCAGGGAGATAACAAGCAGGAGGAAGGCTGGAGAAGCCCAAGAGAGGCAGTCTGCGGGGCCCCTGGGTGGCTCAGTCGGTTAAGCGTCCGACTTCAGCTCAGGTCACGATCTCGAGGTCAGCGAGTTCAAGCCCCGCGTCGGGCTCTGGGCTGATGGCTGGGAGCCTGGAGCCTGCTTCCGATTCTGTGTCTCCCTCTCTCTCTGCCCCTCCCCCGTTCATGCTGTGTCTCTCTCTGTCTCAAAAATAAATAAACGTTAAAAAAAAAAAAAAAGAGGCAGTCTGGTTCCACGGTAAGAGCACTAGCCTAGGACATCACCAAGATGGTCTTTGACCAGCCCTGTCCAGCGTGAGTCCCAAGAGCAAGCCATGTATGTGATTTTAAACCATCTCGTGACGTTTAAAAATGGGAAGATGGCTGAAATTAATTTTAGTAACACATTGGACTTGACCCAGCATATCCAAAATACCACTCCAACATGTCATCAATTTACAAAATTAATCAATGAGTTGTTGTTTGTTTGTTTGTTTTTTTAACTAAGTCTCTGAAATCTGCTACATGTTTTATGCTGATGGCACATCTCAGTTTGGACCCAGGTTGAACACATTTCAGGTGTTAAGCGGCTGGCATAGCTAGTGACCGCTACATTAGACAGCACAGCTTCAACCTGTTTAGGCCTGTTTACCCCTTCTCATTTAGTGAGGTCCTCTCAGGCTTGTATCACTCCCACCAGAGGAGAAAGGAATACAATAAACCTACCCACCATAACATGTGAGGGATTTGATAAAGATTTGCATTTTGTTTTATTTAATTTTTTAATTTTTTTTAATGTGTATTATTTTTGAGAGCGAGAGAGACAGAGAGCAAGCAGGGAAGTGGCAGAGAGAGAGGGAGACACAGAATCGGAAGCAGGCTCCAGGCTCCGACCTGTCAGCACAGAGCCCGACGAGGGGCTCGAACTCAGACTGTGAGGTCATGACCTGAGCTGAAGTCGGACGCTTAAGCTTAACCTACTGACCTACCTACCCAGGCGCCCCAAAGATTTGCATTTTTAAAGGGTCTGCCTGGTAGCACAGAGAAGTCTACACATCAATAATGGTGGCATTACAGGCAGCAGAATAGAAAATAACTGAAGGCAGGTTGAAAGAAGTGGGAAGTGGATGGGGGGAAGACCCTTGTTGGAATTCTCACATCACATCATAATGTAGGTCCCTGCCTACATAGAAGGTTGAGCCTCCTTAGACAGAAGCCATCAATAATGAAGGCTCTTTGCTCTATTTCGTAGTTGAGAAAAGAAAGATTTGAAGTGAAGGAAGGGAAGGAGGGAGGGAGGGGGAGGGAGGGAAGGAAGGGAGGAAGGAAGGCAGGCAAGCAGCTGAGAATCTGTGTAAGCAGCGGCATGATTATGAGGGCCTTCTTGGCCCAGTTCTCATTTCTTCAAGGTGTGGGACTGAGCCAGACCTGTCCTCAGACTGCCCAGCCCTTAGGCCTTTTCCTGTGCCCCTATTTTCATGCGAGTCTTGGCTGAATGGGTTGGGCTTAGCTACCAAGACTCAGCACGCAATGCAAATCTGTCAGGAGCCCCAGTTTTTTGTCCAAGTGAGTAATGGATTAGTAGCTGTGCCACTTGGAAGTTTACCCAGCCCTATTTGGCACACGGGCGAAATATTCTCATTAACCTAAACAAACAAACAAACAAAGGAAAACAAAAGAAAACCAGTCTGACTAATGGGTGGCACAGCTAGAGATATAAACGAACAAATGAAAGCCATGAGAAAATAGCAACAGTTTTCCTTCCCACAGTTTCGTTGCTTCGTGTGCGTACTAAGTGGGATCCTGTGCCTTTGTTAAGAGACTTCAGGGCACATGAAGGTGGGCTGCCCTTGAACGTCTCACCCCAGTGCGCTGTGTAACACGCACTTGGACTTGGCCATACTTTCCGTGCACAGAGTCTTATATCACAGATGCAGGGACAGAATCTTGTATCAGTCGAGTAAGTACCTGAGTGCTTGTGTGAATGAGGCACGTTAAGTAATTGCTAATTATTTCCCTGTCTTGTGGCCATTCAGCAGTAAAGAGACACATGTGCAAATAAAGCCTCATTCGCTGTATGCTGGAATCACCTAGAAAGGCTGAAAAAATCACTGATGTCTGGATCCCACCCCCAGAGATTCTGACTCGGTTGATCGGGAGAGCAGCCTGGGCCCAGGCCTTTTTAAAAGCTCTCCGGGTTATTCGAATATACAACCAAGATTGAGGACTCTGGTATAAAGGGAGTGTTTCCATTACCTTTCCCTTCCGTGAAGTCACTAAATAAACGAGATCCTGAAAAACTCTTACAGCTAGAAGAGGCCAAGGCTGAACCATCAATCATCAAGTGACAGCGACAGGGAAAACCAGTAGAGCTTTCTAACCACAGAAAGAAAAGCTACGTTCCAATGACTTAAAAGCCCAGGAAGGCATGTCAGAGCAGGGAGGCAGAGGACACAGTGGAGGCAGAAGGCGGGGAGGAGGGGTCCCTGGGTCAGAGCTGCCAACAGCCTGCTTGCCAGAAGGGACCGTGACCCAGGCCTGCCTGGTACCAGAGTGAGCCCATTTCACGTGACTGTGAGAACCTGCCCTCTCCTGCTTGCTCCTCTTTTTTTTTTTAATGTTTATTTCTTTTTTGAGGGACAAAGCACAAGTGGGGGAGGGGCAGAGAGCGAGGGAGCCACAGAATCCAAAGCAGGCTCCAGGCTCTGAGCTGTCAGCAACGACGCAGAGCTCAAACCCACGGACTGCAAGATCATGACCTGTCCGAAGTCAGATGAGCAACCTACTGAGCCACCCAGGCGCCCCACCCTCTTGCTCCTCTTGCAGTTGGGAGATGCTGAAGAAAGAACTTTCTGGCTCTGCCCATCCTCAACCCACTTGCCACTCTATCCCTCTCCTCCCTCCCCACCTGTTTCTTAGTAATAGTAATAGCAACCCTGTAACTAGCTCTTATCATGTGCCAGCTACTACTTAAAATGTTTTAATGAATTTAATCTTCCCCCAAAGCCCTCTGACGTAATTACTATTACTGTTCTGCAAATAAGGATACAGAGACGCTGAGGTATCACGTAACCTGCCAAAGGTTCAGAGCCCGTAGTAAGTGGCAGAGACAGGATTTGAACGCAGGCAGTCTCTGATCCTCTACACCGCACTGCTTCTTAGTAGAGTCACCAGGTGCCAGGGTGCCACCTGTGCCGTCTCCTTAGAGAGCTCCCTCCGCGGGCTAGCTGCGCTCTCCTGGATTCTTACCGGAACGGACACGCGAGCGGCCACCCTCTCTCTCCCCAACCTCCTCCTCACGGTCAGCTTCTGCAAAGGCTCGTGTGCACCTGCTGCCTGCGTCCTCACCGCCCACTCACTTCTCAGCCCAGACGTCCGAGGTCCCCCCTCGACCAGCAGCGCTCTTCTCACTAGGGCCGCTGACCACTCTCAAAGCTGGATCCAGTGGACTCGCTCAGCCCTCATCTCACCCCACGTGATTTCTCCGCGGCCCCAGCACCCGTGCTCACTCTTGGCCGTCACTGGGCTTTCTCAGCACCTCATCACTTCTTCTCTACACACCTCCAAATGGAAGATTCTTTGGGGCTCTGCTCTGGGTTCTCGCTTCATATGCTCTCTCGAAGCAATCTAAAGCACTTGTTTCAAGACTTCAAATTACCACCTGAGTTTCCAAAATTGGGTTCTTGACGCCTTCCTCCGCCTGCTCCCCCTCCAGCCTTTGCCGCCTCCCTAAATGGCATCACCACTCACCCGGGGGAGGAACCGTCATCGAAGTCTGCCCTCTTCTTCACCTCCCACACCTCCAATCCGTCAGGCCTCACTGACTCTACCTTCAAAACAGTCCTCAAATTCATCCTTTTTTTTTTTTTTTAAATCACTACTGCTACCACCCCTAGGCCAGAGCACTTGAACGACCGGATTAGCCTCTGGACCATTCCTCCCATGTCCACTCTTGTTCCCTCCCATCCTCTCTCCACCAGGTGCTCAGAGCAATTTCCTTCAAGTGTTTAAACAGATCACATCATCTCCTGCTCAAAGCTCTGCTCTTGGCTTTCACCGCTGTTAGGATACAAACCCAATGTCTTCCCATGGACCACAAGGTCCTCTGTAACCTGGCTTTGCCAACCTCCGTAATTTCTGTTTCTGTCACTAACCACCCTCCGCGACCCCAGGTGTCAGCCCCAGGAGCGACCCCTCATGCTCTTCCCCCTTCTGCGCCCATGCCTCCTTCTTAACCCAACTAGATGTGGTCTTAAGCAGCATTTTCTCAAAAAGCTTTTGAGACAAATCCCTTTCTTAATCTAAATTAGGTCCTTTTATCATATGCTCCCAAAGCTTCCTCCATTTTCCTTCATAGCCTGATAGTTGACGGTTAGGGGTTATCTTTTCATACGCTTGCCCACCAGACTGTAGGCTCCCTGAGGGGAGGAACCATGGCCGTTTGGCTCAGCACATATCATCTGTGTCCAGCAGAGAGGCTGGCCTGGAAGAAGTACTCAAAAAGTATTTGTTTAATGAACGATCTGTTGGAAGGATGTGGCACCTACTAGCCAGCATTGCTGGCCATCCGTATCCCAGAGCTGCCTGTCGGCTGACCATGAAGACAGTGGCTAGCCATCGCCACCTGGATTTGCTACTGGGGTTTACAGTGGGGGGTCAGCCGCAGAGGCAGGGCTGCCATCTGGTGTTGGCCCACATCTGGACTTTCCTGCCAGCTCTTTAATACAATGAGTTTTGTCTCAAGTACAGTGCATGTTCCTCCCTGTAGAGCTCTGGGACTCATGGAAGGTGGGACATCAGAGATTTTGGAAGTTCCCACAAAGCTTTCCCTTAGAAGGTTTGGACTGAAGTTGGCACCCCATCCAGCGGCTTCCAGGCGTTGACCTTCAGCCAGGAAGAGGTTGCTGTAGCCTAGAAACTGAGGTTCCTAGAGCTCAAGCATGAGAAAACCGAGGATCCCAGAGGTGGAAGGACATGCCAAAGGTCACACAGATCCGAGACTTCAAGTCAGAGCTCCTAATTCCCAGGCCTCCCCACCCCCCCTTTTTTTTTCTTTTACAAATATTTGAAAACAATGTAATGAGAATTTATGGAACAGATAAAGGGGCTATGGAAGGACAGATGAGGCAGCGAATTCTGCTTGGATTAGCCCAATTTTGATCTTGAAATACATGTGGGAGTTCATCAGGCAGTAGTGAGATGGAGAGAGATTTCAGGAAAAGGAAAATGTAGATGCAAAGGGCTTGAGATATTATAGGGCTGGAATGGGCCATCTCTCCACTCAGAACAACATTCTGGGGACAATGGTCAGAGCCTCTCAGTCTATAGGTGATAAAAAAGGCGGCCATTGGTGGGAAGGAAAAGGCACACCCTTTGCCCCATTCCAACTGTTTGTCTTGTAATTCTTACAGCATCGTGGCCTACAAACAAGCCTCATGGCTGCAATATGGAGACATCGCAGAGAAATGAAGGTGGTGACCGACGGGAGCTGAAAATACCAGCAATGGCTTCTTTTGAAGTCAAAAGAAGGGACTGGGTGCTAGTGACCAAAGCAAGCCACTGCTCCAAAACCCCAGGTTCCAGCCGGAGTTGGCTTGGGCATGAGCTGCTCTGGCTCAGGGGTCCCTGGCGGGTGGGGAAAAGCACTTTCTTGGTGATTGAACTTTCTCAGCTTTCAGACGTCCCTGTCAGAGGTTAGGTTCTGGGGACAGTAGAGGGTGAACTTCCAAGGGTTAGATGCAGGGGGCCGTGCGCAGTCACACGAGACGCATAAAGGGCTTCAGACAGCAGCCCCTTTTCTTCCAGGAGTTGGCTCTAAGGTACCACTAACTAGTCACCTGGGTGCCGTGCTGGGGGTCCCCCAGGAAAACTCAAGCCAAAGCATGCATTTTCAACAGCCTAGAGGGAGCGCAGAGGGGATGCTTTGTAAGAACTCCCAACAGTGAACATCAGCCAATATATATATATATTTTAATTAAAATAAAACCTTGAAAAAAGCTTTCTTCCCTGAGGCCTTGTTAGCTGTGAACACTCAGGAGAGATTTGGGGCTCAGGCTCTTGGCTTCAGGGTAGTTTTACTGCCATCATTACTGTTGTTTTTAAGAAGCAAATATCAAACGACTTTCTTTAGTGACTATTATATGGCATATTTTCAGTCAACAATACTTCTTCCCAAAGTGGGCGGTGTGGAGAGAGAGGGCAGAGGAGATAGGCCAAGAGCCGTCTTATTTTGAGGTACCTATTTTTACAGACTATTTTACTTACACATAGAAAAACAGGCTCACCTCCAAATAAAATCAACATTTACTGTATGCGTGTGAATCGTTCTTCCCTGGCCAGCCTCCCTCTATAACTACAGGCATGGCATTCTTATACGGGGGTAAAACTTAAAGCTAGGGAATGCATTTCAAGCTCCAAGCGTTTGGGCTCAGAGAGTTTACACCTCTGATCTCTTGCAGGGAATAAACAAGCCTTTCTGGCATGTCTTCTAAAGTCCCGGCACCATGCTAGGTGCTGAGATACAGCAAGCACGTGACTGCTCATGCCCTGACAGAATGTTCTGTCCAGCAGGTGGAACAGACAGAACAGCTGGCAACCACATATCCTATAATAAATGCTAGCATAAGGGAGCATCTAACCAGGTTTAGGAGAGCAGGGAAGGCTTCTCAGAAGAAGTGGACTACGGTAACCCTGGAAGGATAAGGAGTCACCCAGGCCAGAAGTTAAGGGACAGTCCAGGCAGAAGAAATAACAAGCTGGAAGGCCTGAAGGTGAAAATATCTTTTGATATAGGAATTCAATATAAGGGGAGCAAAGAGAGGGGGAGGGACAGGTACCAAAAGGACAGAATCAAGACCAGGAGACTGGAGTGGTAGGGAGAAACAACAATACACATATAGAGCCTTAAAAAGAGTTTCTCTTTAATTTGTTTAATGTTTATCTATTTTTGAGAGAGAGAGAGAGAGAGAGAGAGAGAGAGAGAGACAACAGGGGGAGGGGCAGAGAGAGAGGGTGACAGAGAATCCAAAGCAGGCTCCAGGCTAAGCTGTCAGCACAGAGCCCGATGTGGGGTCAAACTCATGAACCAAGGGATCATGACCTGAGCCAAAGTCAAGATGATTAGCCGACTGAACCACCCCAGGCGCCCTGAAAGTTTCTCTTTAAAGTAACAGGGATAGCTGGTGGAAGATTTCACGCAGGAGCATGGAATGCGTCCTGGCATCCCTGAGAATGAACTGGGGCAGGAAGGGGCAGAAGGAGAGAGAAGACTTGCAGAAAGGACACAAGAGCAGAGAGTCTGGTAGTAACCCAGGTGACGGACAATGGCGGACTGACTTTGGATAAGATGTGAAGGTGCAGAACAGTAGAGGGACTTAGAGAAATCCTTGGGAGCTGGCGGTCAGCAGGAGTTGGTGACAGGTGATCTGCAGAGGGTGGGGCAGATAGAGGCAAGAATGCTCAGATTTGAGGTTCAGGCAACTAGGAAGAAGGCAGAGCCTCTCCCTGAGACAGACGACATGGGCGGAGGTGGGATGGGAAGTGGAGTTCAAGGCCAAGCTTACCTTGCTAAATTCTCACCGATTATGCTCCTTCCTCTTGGCTCCTTGCCTCCTGTCCCAGCCCCTGATCGGCTCCCCAACCCGGATGAATCTCATCATTGGCAGCTCCATTCGTGCTCCTGAAAAGCTGGCTTGGAGCATCCAGAAACATGTCCTTATTTGCTCACGCTCACCCACCATACGCTTGTGGGTTTTAGCCTGAGCTGGGCTCTCAAAGCCCCAGCACTGGCTCCTTTTCAATTTGTCACTAAGGTGGCAGTTTTGACCCTTCTCCACTTGCCACAGGTCACCAATTCTTCTAACAGAGGTTCTAACCCCTTTGATCTTCTCAAAGTGTGGTTTCTGAACCAGCAGCTTCACTATCCCCAGGGAACCTGTTAGAGATGCAAATTATTTGGCTCCACCCCAATCAAACTCTAGAGGTGGGGACCAACAATTGGTGTTTTCACAAGCCCTCAAGCTTAAGAACCAATGTTATCTATGGGCCTTTCTCTTCTTAAGAATGTTCCCTGAGTCCCTCTCCTCCTCTTCCTGCATCCTTAATTTTTTTTGTTTTTGTTAAGTTTATTTATTTTGGGGAGGGGGACAAAGAGAGAGAGAGGGAGAGAGAATCCCAAGCAGGCTCAGTGCTGTCAGCGTGAAGCCCGACTTGAGGCTCAAACCCACAAACCAGGAAATCATGACCTGAGCCGAAACCAATAGCCAGACACTTAACCAACTGAGCCTCCCCCCAGGTGCCCCCATCCTTAATTCTTGAGGCCCATAAAGCTCTGTCCTTGGTATGTTCCCCAAGTAATCTAGTCTACTCTCAGGGATTCCAGAACACTTTTTCCAACAATCTGGTCGACACCTCCACTTGGATTTCCTCAAACATAATTCCAAACCAAATTATTCTCCCACCTCACCATCTAAGCTACTCCAACCTTTACATTTTTCTCCTGATTTTTTCACGTGTGAGTTAATGACGTCATCTCCCTGCTCCCAGGCTTGAAAACTCCATCTCATCTCTGATCCCCTCCCCTCACCACAGAAATCTCTTAAATTCATCACCCTTCCTATCGCCCATTGCCACAACTTTTATGATCTATTCCCATCTGTTCCCCAGGGCTTCAGTCTGACCACAGTCCACCAGCCTACTATCTCCATCACCTTCTTAAAGCAGTTACGAGAAATATATATCCCCCCCCCCTTAATTTTCATTTGACAAAGCAAACGGGAAGGATTGTTATGGGAATGCTTGATATTTAAGTTGGCCATATCTAAACAAGTAATAGAAGAGTCTTCCCGTAAAAGCAGTCCAGTCATCTAAGTGTTGGCAGACACGTTGATGCTTTATATATATACATTATTGCCAAACCCATCAGCAACCCACCAAGGGAAAGCACGTCTTCATTGCAAAGATCAATATACTGAAGTTCAGAGAAATGGGACTTGCCTAAAACCACAGAAGTAACGAGTGGAAAAAGCTGAGATCTGATCCCAAAGCTCTCTTATCCCGCCTTGCTGCCTCATTGTGTATGACTGTAGTCTTGGATTAGTGATGTCTACTGTCAGTAAGTTCAAGTGCATTTCCAGTACTTTGGGGTCATTAACCGAGCATTCCGGTCTCCCTTCGAAACACGCTCTTGACACCCTAACGAACCACAGGCATTTCTTCTTGCCTAACAGATTTTTTGAAAGCATCAGGGCAGTTAAAAAAAAAAAAATCAGGAAATGACTGGTCCTGACTGAGATGATGTTGTGCTTTGCTATGGGATGGAGTAGGAAAAAATCCTCACGAAAGTACCTGGGCTGGCTGCCAGGCTGCCCGCCAATCACAGTGGTTGTGAACAGACACCAGGTAGTTTCTTCATTTCCCCAAATCGGTGCCAACCTGTGGGGTGTAGAAGGTAAACTGAGGATAAATCTACGGAGAAGTGGAGTAAAAATAGCTTAATTATATCTTTTTCCTGTTGCTCTGTATATCCTGATTCTTGCAGGCAAACTCGTACCTCTTTAGAGAAAACAAGAAAACAAAATACAAGGCACACGTGTTTTCCTGTCGCGTAAAGTGTTATAAATGACAACACAATTCAAGGTAAAGAAAGCATCATTCGTAGGTTTATTGGTCCATTACTTTAAGTTAATTGAGGTAAAGAAACCTTTTAAATTTACAAGCTAATAGTTAACAAGCAATACAAATTCTTTTGTTTACCTCAAAATGTAATACTAATTTCATAGTAAACAATGGACAGTTTTTTTAATACACAGATATATGAAAAAAAGTGGACAAAAACCTCGTGCCAGCATCAAAAAATGCAACAAAACTTTTTTTTTCTTTTTACAATCTCTGGGTTCCATAACAAAGAAAGAAAGAAAAAGGTGACATTCTTTTTAAAGTTTGGTAGCTTCATGAAACAGAGACTTTGACCTGGGAATAAATCACTTTCTCGTCCACACACATTCTTGAGCACATTTTTTTTTTTTTTTCACAGCTTCTGATTTGGCTTATTGGCAGCATGGAGAGAAGAGAACACATTTACACGGAGGGAGGACTTCATCAATACCTTGGGCGGGGGGAGGGGTTCTTCTAAAATTTTAAATGTGAAGAATGACCTCTAAAAATAAGAAATACAGTCCACACTTTGGACATGACCTAAGCAAAAGTTTTGAATCTCTTTTTCAACAGTTAAAATACAAGTTAGAAAGGTTGCTGGCAGTTTATTTTATGGAAATATATCAGATGTACATCATCTCTCAATGCATTCCCAATGCGCGGACATCGAGGAATCAGGCACACGGAAGTACAATGGTTGGGGTGCCTACGGGACAGGACCAGACCTCAGGGGTGTCCAGGTGGTGGTGCTGACTGCTAACAGCTGCTGGTTTGTTGTCTGACGAAGGCCCAGCTGACACAGGTGTCTTTTTGTCATACAGATTCTCATCTTGTTGGCAATCTGCTTTCCCCTCCCCGTTCCCACACTGCAGAAAAAAGCCACCCCCCTTTTCTCCTTCCGGTACCATCGAGACTGAAGGGTTGGTCTGAGACTGTGAACAACCTGTTACTCAGGGGTGGGGACAGGTGTGACCTGCTCTGACCTGGCATGCAGGAAGCCCAGAATCACCTGGTGAGGGGGTGGCATTGCCAGGGACATGCGTGTTGCAATACTCCGTCACTGGTTTTAATAGTAAAAGCTCTATTAAAATGGACTAAAGAATCAATGGGTTTTAGGTTTTTGGCATTTCAACCTGTGGAGAATTTCTATCTGACACACGCTGCTCTGATCCCCCCCACCCCGCCCCCAGTTATCTTTTAAAAAACTGTTCCGCAGAATCGGGGTACACCATTAATATTGTCATCATCTAGAGTTCTCTGTATCTACGTGATTTGTCAATGCTGATACCATATATCCTCTACAATCGAGAGTGTGCCAAAAGGCACTAAGTTAATCTTTCACACTTTAACACACACACACACACACACACACACACACACACACGGTTCAGTGGTCCCTGTGTTTCCTTACATTATCAAAAATATCATTTGGCAATAGCAATACTTAGCTTTCTCTTCCCAAAAGGCAGCCCTAATTATGAACCTCACTTTCTTATTTCTTTAAGAGGGCTGAGGACTGGCTATGTTAGACCTCTAGCATTTAAGCTGAACAACTGATTATGTTTCTAAAAAATTCTTTCTATCCAGAATCTAAAACACACTAGTTGAAGAATAAGGCATATTAGTAGGTGTTGACAATTCTCAAAAAGTAGAGTTAGGCTTTCAACAGTCTGTGGTAATTTTAAAAGTCTGGATTTGTTGATTTTCAAGTGCTAAACACACAGAATGTTTCTATATAAGACAAATATCTTACTGGTTTGTTATTTTTTTCCAAAGTACTTATTTACAGGCTATCTATAGTAGTAAAAACTGCCTGAAGAACATATTTTTCTGCCACATAGAAAGGGTTAGACAGCCAGACCCGGAATGCAATTCAAACATACGATTAAGAAACAACGATCAAACTCCCCGTGACAAAGGCCTTTCCTCCACCTTTCCTAACGCAGATAGCTCTGTGCACACTCTCATCCAGGCGACTGTAGGGAGGCCAGACATGCTTAAAGCAGAAAGCTAACCACCTATTGGGTGGGCTGATGAAAAATCAGGTTCCTGGTTTATGCACTAAATAAAAAAAAAACAAACAAAAAAAAAAAAAAAAACAACCCATGAGGAAGCAGAGAACAACTCCAACACACCCAGCTTGATAGGTCAGTCTGACCCAGGGCATCATGACATTTTACTCGAATTTACTGATAAATGCCACCTGCCATCTGAATGGAGAAAACATAAGAGGCCATGTCCAATCTGTTGCCATCTTGAAAGTGAGAAGGCAAAGCCAAATTCCCAAAATGTTTTGTAAATGGGGATGGACTGCAGTGTTACTCCAGCCTGACAATTAGATTACTCAGTTTCCACGGGCCTTTGAGAGTAGGCATCCGGGAAGGTGGGCCGCAGGCTTGCTGTGCCCTGCCCTGAACACAGGCAGCCTCTCGTGAGCGGGAGCACCCTTCAGCGCAGCCCGAGGAGAGGCCAGGTCACCCCATCCCGACATCCAAACAGACGACGCCCACATGGGCCCGGGAGGCTGTGGCGATGTCTCTCTCCTGCCTGTCTCAGGGCAGAGGGTAGAGAAGGACTACTCTGCAGTGTAATGAATGGCATGAAAACAAAGCCAGGGGCCCGCAATGTCAATGCTCTTGACGGCAGGGCCAAGTCACTCGGACCCTGGGTGTGTCCCAGGCTGACACCTACCGGCCCAAGAGACACACTCCACTTGCAGACAGGCAGTCAGGTCACCGTGCCCTCCTCTAAAGCAGGACTTCCTGTCACTTCAAAACAAAGGTGGCCTCACGAGAAATGAGAATCCCTCATGTGGATGGCGACTGGTAAGACATTTAATTCGACAACATGTAGAACACGCTCCAGGTGTGGCTGAAATTTGGCATGAAGACAAACTTAACGTTACATTCACCACGACCCCCGGAGTCCTACTGGCTTTTGTTGTTTCACCTAAAGGAAGGTGACTGGTGAGTTCAACGAGCAGCACAGTGAAATACGAGCCAATCATCTCCATAATTGCACTTATCTGAGGTCACTGGGAATCATTAGTAAGTCTTATTAAAGGACAAAACCCAACCCCAAACCTGGCTGTGAAACGTGTTCCCTCCTCCTTCAGGAAGAACAGAGGTTTTTTGGCTTTGGGCAGAGTAGCCTAGAATCCCCTTGTGGATCCACCACATGACAAGGAAGACCGCAGTGTCCGTATCTGCCACAAAGCACAAGTGCTCCCTTCAGCATCAAGTGCATCTCTAAAATCTGCTCAGTTTCTAGGAATTCTCTCCTCTTCTGCCTTAGCCTGGATTTTTAACCTGGGTGAATGAACCCTTCACTTCCCGCACCCGAGAGGCAGTTGACAGGCGTCACTCTGCATTCTGCTGCCATGTGCCCAAGACTCAAAACCTGTCCAAGTCTGTCTGCCTGAGGTCAAGCATGTCCCCAAGCAAAAGCCTCTTGGGACACAACTATGAGAGAGGAGGCAGTGATCTCAGCACCACGACTTTGTGGAGCCAAGAAGGACGGGGTGACGAAGCCTCTACGAGGCAGTCTTTGGCACAGAAGTCTCCGGTCACACTTCTCACAGGGAATCCCCTTCATGCTCACAGAGATGAAAGGGCAAATGCCTGGGACTCCTGACCCGCAGAGGCTGGACGAGCCATGGGGGTCGGGGAGGCCTGGGGAGCCTCCTTCACTGCCTACCATCCCTTCTTCCTGGGCCTCCTCACCTCATCTGCCGCCAGCCTGAAGGAAGGGGCAAGCGTCCCTTCTCGGGCAAGACCATTTCTCCAGGGGAGCCTGGAACATATTCTGGTTCTCCCAGCTCTGGCGTCAGTGTCCCAGCTCTCCCTGGTGTCTTAAAGCACAGAAACATCACATGGCAAACAAATGGAGAAAGACAAGCCGCAAGATGCCCGAGTCCCCTCCGAGCTAGTCTTCTGCCTCCAATAACGTAAGGAACGACTGCGTCCCCCCTCCACTCCCTTCCCGTATGTCCCAGAGAGGAGCCCCATGACTGTTTTGAAGGGTTGCCTTCTTTTCCAACTAAACTTTCCACGGGAATGCTCCTGGGCTTTGGCAACTAGCGGCAGATGAGATCCCGGTCTTCCCATCAACTCTTTCCACGATTCTTTCCAAGCACTCATGACACCGGACAACGTTTTTAAAGCACGCATTCCACAAGGCAAGGCTTCGCACGTTCCTGGAGATGAGCGCTCGCTGCTGGGTCAGTCTAGTGCCTTCCACGAAATATCAAGAGAGGGCCGTCAACCCGTTATTGGATATACACCCTGTTCTACCAGCAAGCTGTCAGCTTGGACCCAGACGTCCATCATCCATACCCGCACCAACGTGATGGCTTAGAGGTAGCATGAAACACGGACTCACCACTCGGGCTAGATGGCCTGTCCTTACCCTTCTGCTTCGATGAATCACTTCTAATTGTACCAAACAAAAATTCACATCGCAGGATTTGAGAACGGCGTGAGGGGGTCTGACGGTGCAGGCAAGTACCGACGGATACAAAAGTTCTAACTGAAACCGTGACTTCCTCAAAACATGAATGAAACAGAGCCGAACTGTTCTGCGCTGGCCTACTGCTGCACCCCTGGCATCACGGCAGTGGCCACCCGAGGTCAACGCCGCGGGCGCGAGGGGGTGGAGGAACCTCGACACACTGCACGCGGCCGGGTACCTGCGGGTTACGACCCGCGTGTGCGCCAGCGCCTCGGCCCGGCTGCGTCGCGACAAGAACACTAACTGCCTCTTTGAGGCTCAGGTTGATCATTTTACGGGGAGATGAGCCACAGACGGGAGAGCGCAAACGTGGCATAGGTAGCTTCACTTCAGGAGGAAAGAAAAGGAGTTGGAAGATAGATCCTCTTCGTCGGTTTCGTGTCGGTTTGAAGACTTGAGATGCAGCCAGTGGTCACTGGGGAACGTGGCTGCAAGTTGAAGAGGTTTTAGCTTATCGAGAAGCAAAGGGCTCGCTGTTAGTACTTGTCATCTTCGAGGCCCGTCCAGGTACCGACTTTTCTTTCCGACCAGGGACTATCGAAGGTTAAAGCACTTCATATGGAACATGCACATGGAGTTCCCAGAACCTCCACTGTGTCACTACAGCACACCAGCCTCTCAACAAAAGGCCGCCCAAACACTCCGTGGACGTGGTAGGAGACACTAAATTAGGAGTTCTGGGTGAGGTAAAGGCAGACGGCACAGAGCAGACGTGGAGATGGGGCCTAGTGTACGCCCACTGACCCCAGTTACTGGGAGCTACTCTGACCTCAGACAACACGGACTTCCCACCACGGGCCTCAGCTCTACTCTGACGACACTGAACAAGCAAAAGAAAAACACTGAAGAACTTCACAGAGAAAAATGCCCCCCCCCCCCCATTTTACACAAAAAACAGTTTCCAATCTACTGCATTCTAGTGTCAGAAACAAGTTTGGGGAGCACTGCCCCCTCGGCTCCCCGAGGTATCGCACGAGGACAAGGACACTGGCTTGCTCATTTGGGCACGGACGCATACAGACGCTGATATAAATGGTTCTATGTGAACCAGAAGCCACAAAAGAGGTGCCACTCGTCACAAGCAGGCAGCAGGCCACACTCACAGCTATAGGCCACTGTACATTAAGGACTTTCCGTGGAGGTGCCAACACCCCCTTCTAGGCTGAGACAAGTCGATGCCCACACAGGTCAATTCCAGAGTCCCCGTGTGTCTGTGGAAAACGAGACTGCCCTCTGTGCCCGCCTTCTTCGTGTCCTGGAAAAGCAAGAACCGGGCTCTCTTCCACCGCAGGCAACCGTGCTGTCCCCAAACAGGAGACTGTAATGAGATGTCAGAACGTCAGCTGGGTTGTCTCGTCCCTCAGCTGCAGATCTTAGTGTTCCAGATTTAATGGGCTCCTTCACAACACGGAGGTATGCTTCTTTCGCTGAGAGATGATTATAGCCTTACAGACTCCACCAAGGAATAAATACTAATGGAGAACCACTGTCAGACAAAGGTGGGTGGGGGGCAGGAAGGGAGAGAAATACACAAAGGAGAGATGATTCTGTGGCTGTTTTCTCAGTGCCACCTCTCTGGCACTACAGGGACGTCCTGGTGTGGGGTGCCATGCCCTGTGTAGGTAGAAGAGTCTCGGTCCCAAGAAGGAACTTACTTGGCCTCTGGTTTCTCCTGTAGTAGTGGAATAATCGACTCCCATGCCATGAGGCACTGAAATGACAACACACACACACACACATTTTCAACATCAGATTTTAGGATCAGGTTCTTAACTCTTCTCTGAGCTACCCTTTTATTGTTAGTCCCACCGGGTGACCTCTGTCTCATGTCTTGTCTAAGTAATGTACGTACATAATGTAACATCCGAGGTCTACGTGGATTATCCATCACTTAGAAACTGGGGACGTGGCCGGTGTTTGCTTTGAATATATCATCCCCGTCTCTGAGACGAAAGACAGCGGGGTCTCTATGAGGCCTTAATGTACCGTCCACACAGCTCACAGCTGGCAGAAATTCTGTCCCTTCAAAAAGCAGAAAAGATGGCAAGCTGCAAGCCCTCGGGAGGCTCTAGGTCCTCAGCCAAGAGGAAGACTTGCTCCAGGTGTGGGTAGGACTTGCACAAGGATGTAAATGATGGTGATGTGAGCCAGCCACCTGACTCAGAGTGGGTGGAAACCCCACGCCTCCTTACTGACCTCAGATGTTTTGCTTGAACGGGCCACTCTTAGATCTCCCAACAGGGAATATAGGGGGAGGAAACTCTACTTACTGCATTTCATCGGGTCCAAACATCATCATGTATCTTACATTCACTATTGCTAGTCCTCACAACTCCATGCAGTAGGATCATTATTCCTCATCTCTCTCTCTCACACACACTTCATATGGAGAAGATGAGACCCAGAGTGGTTACGTAACTTGTCTAAGACACGCAGCTAGTAAGTGGCCAAAGCGGATATTCTTTCCACTGCAGCAATCCCCTTTCATTCCAGATCCTTGTGAAGGGCCGAGAACCTGAAGACTGGCACTCTCCTCTGAGAGCACCCTACTTGGCAAAGTGATCCTCCCTTTGAGCAATCTCTTGCATAAAGGGCACAACAGAAGAACCACACAAGACCTTGTGTAGAAGGAGCTCGGGGTGAAGCAGGTCTTTGTGCTGAGTCATTTGGGAAGGAGTTCTGAGCAGGTAGGAGGAGAGAGGCATCCTTTGGTCAAGTTGGGGAGCGGAGTGGTAAAATTACTCCATGCATCCTTCCTTGGTGACTCTGAGGTTGGAGTAGAAACTAGACTCAGACCCTACCCCACGTAACGGAGCCCCAGGAGCCTCAAGGAGCTTGCTTTCAGTGAGAGACCCCAGGGCCCTCTGGGTCCTGCTCTCTCCCTAGACTGCAGGCCTCCTGACTCAGGGGCGCAGCTAGCCGCCAGGCCCAAAGGGCCCGGGAGAAGAGAACTGCCGCTTCCATGAGCAGCGTGTGCACGTGAATGCCCTGGGGGCACCCCCACGGGGGCCTCTGCTCCCAAACCTGGCGCCGCATCTCGCACAGTGGGGCAAGGACCCGCAGGGGTGGCTGCTGCTGGATTTCGGGCAGGCCCTTGCCCCAGGCTCTCTCTGGCTATTAGACGTGCTTCCTCACTGAGAGGGCTGGGGTCTTGCCGGCACACTCATTACCTTCTCGTAGTATTGGATGTTCTTGTCGGCCATTCCCATGAGCAGCTGCCGGAAGTCCTGCCTCTTGTTGCTCTGCCACCGCTCCATGTCGGCTTTCAGATCAGCGTTGAAACACTCCATCCGATCCTGACATTTCTCAACATCTGCCGGCACCTGGAAGGGGAGTGCATTAAAGAGGTGCTCTGTACGTGTAACTTGGTGACTCATGCCTCGAGCTCCCTTGCACGAGGCCAAATCACTACATTAAATGCCATAAACACACTCCCTCCTCGGCGGGGGGTGGTGAGGGACATTTATTTGAAGGCAGAGCCTTGGGTTTTCAGGTCTAAGAAGGAATTCCGAAAAGTGCTATCCTGACCCAAGTCTTCGAACCCATCCAAGCACAGCAGAGACTCATGGGGGAAACACCCACCCCCGCCCCTGTTTACAAACAGGAAGAAACACTGCAATACAGAGTCCAATATCTTTGGTCCCCCCTTTTTACCCATCCCTATATAAAAACGCGTGTAGATTTTGCAAATGTACGGCACTTATTGGGCATTGCCCTACTATTCTCCTCGGTCCTGTAATGAAACCAGAAAAGGTTTTCCCGTATCATAGGAGCTATTCCCTTACATGCGACATTTGATAATGACTACCCTCATTCATCACAGAATTAACTGTAGTAAGATTACTGGCCCACTGCTCCTCTGAACCTCACTGTACAAGTAATCTAGAGACCTGTCTCTGCTCCCCCGGAGAGCAGATAATCAAAAATGATGAGTCAAAGTTAGGTTAATTCTGAGGAAATAGGAAGAAGATCACTTATGCATGTCGAAAGAATCTGAAACATGAAGAAAAATATAGCAGGCAATTTCAACTTTTATTTAAAGAAGTTTAGACTTTTGCTTTGCTCTGGTGAGTTCATCCATCCTACACAGTTGGAGGGAGGGCCTTGTGGCTACTCTGGTCCCCAAAGCACAAAGCTGGCTCCTCTCCTCACTCAAGAGCACCACAAGCCTCTGAGGGCTGCCAAGGGGCCGACATACCTAAAACTGGGTCAGATGCCCACCTGCCAGATGCTTCTGGACAAAAAAATGAGGCCTTGTACATTGTAAGTGCTGAGGCCTGTGACCCCAAATGTCTCCAAGCTGTGGGGCGCCATGAGGGGTCAATCCCTACCAACCTGGGAAGTTTCATACTCAGGCCTTACAGGCAAGTAGAGGACCCAGAAAAACCAATAAAGGGAAGGCAAAGGCTGAGGAAGCCGGACACATTCAGGGCTTCCAGAAGGGCCAAGGGCCACACAGAACGTGTGGAGATGGCTGCAGACGCGGGAGCAAGGAACGTGAGCAGCCAGGGGCGGGGGTTTCAGGCTGGCCTGGCATGGGGTCTGAGCTTGGGTGAGGCAGAAGGAGTTGGGAAGAAAGAAACAGAGAGAGGCATCCCGGGAAACTTAAAAGTAAGGAACTTTTCTTTGAAGAGGGAGAAAAGCCTTTTCCAAAGCGCTGAGGTTCTGGAAGAAGAAAGAAAAAGGACTTGACTTTTTCTTCTGATGCCATGACTGAAGTCTCTCTGCCTTTCGCTGCTGCCTCACCTGTCACTTGTTGCCCACCTCGGTGGGGGGGGGAAGTGAAGACCAAGTGAGCCCCCGCTTTGCCTCTTTGGAGCGGAGCCTTCCCCAGTAACACAGTGAACCAGCCTCAGCGGAGGCCCCGTGAGCCAGCGTGTCCGGGCCTCACTCTCCAGCAGGCACAGTCCACCTCCCTTATTCCTCTCCTGGCTCCTGCGCATTTAAGCATCAAGGTGCAAGTTCCCTGGAGCAACTTCCTCTTTGCTTAACAAAACTGCTGTGGCCAGGAGGGAAAGCAAAGGTCTGAAAAGGGAACCTGGTCAGGGCCCGCTGAGAAGAGGGAGGCCAGGGTCTCTGATACAAAGGAATTCTTTTCTAGGAAAGATTCCCAGGTCAGTTCTGAAGACGGGAATTCTGGTTGACCCACAAAAATTAAGAGTCAAGGGGCAGCTGGGTGACTCAGTCGGTTAAGCGTCTGACTTTTGATTTCAGCTCAGGTCATGATCTCACAGTGCGTGGGTTTGGGTCCCCGTGTCAGACTGCACTGACAGTGTGGAGCCTGCTTGGGATTCTTTCTCTCTCCCTTTCTTTCTCTGTCCCTCCCCTGCTCACGCACACGCTCTCTCTCCCGCTCTCTCAAAATAAATAAAAAATATTTTTTAGAAGTTAAGAGTCAAAACCATGGCTCTGGATTTTATGATTACCTGAGCCTCAATTTGGGAAACATTTGGGACTCATCATTTTCACGACGTACTCTGTGCTTGGCACGGAGGAAGACCGAGGTACCTTGCTCTCGGTAGATGGCTCTCGTCTCAGGTTGCCTACAGTTGAGCCGGGAAGGCACTAAAGGTGCCTGGACATCAGGGTGAGAGGTTACTGGTACTTTCTCTTCACCCAGCCCCGCGGTAAGCATGCTGAGGGGGACCTGGACAGCCAGTGCAGCTTGGATGAGGGATCGGGCCTCCTTGAAGAATCAATCACGCTGAGGAGACAGTGGGAGGAGGGCACCCCAGAGTGACAGTATGTACAGGTGAGAGAGGGAGACAATACCTGGGCCCACCTCAGGAATAGCTCACAGGCTACAGTGCCCACAAAAGCATAGAGAGAGAACGCCAGCCAGCGAGATGGAGGCAGGGGTGAGTGCGGGGGGAGTGGTGCAGAGTAAAGAACAAGAAGGCTGGGTTCCTGAGGCCAGGTTTGGTCAGCTGCCCCCTTTTTTGGAAAATAGAAAAGCCTGTGCTTCCTCTAACTATACAAACAGTTCTAGAGCCAGACTTCCAGAATTTGAATACCACAGGTACCACTTCCTAGATGGGTGATGTTGGGCCTCCATGCCTCAGCTTCTGTTTCTGGATAATACCAACCACCTTATAAAGTTACTATGAGGTTGAACAAGATAATATGCATAGAATACTTGGTGCCCGGCATAGATTAAACGCCTCCCAAATATTTCTTAGTTCGGATCAGTATCGATACTGTAAATTGCTATTCTTACAAGATGTAAGTGCATGTGCCTAGCCCCTCCAGCAAGAATGAACATTATGAACTTTATTCCATGCCATACAAAAAGGTTTCTTTTTTGTCTTCCAAATATAAAACATTATTAAATATATTCTTTCATACTTTACACCACTCTTCACCCATGCTACCTCACCCTGAGATTTCACCAGAGATCAGAGATGAGTCAACACCAAAATATACTGGCACGAGATCACCCCAGGTGCCCTGCAACCAGGGTGGCGGCTGTAACACAACAAGGGAGACGGCAGATCAGACTAACCTGGTGGAGACACAACTGACACATGTGGCAACCCACTGCACGTGAGAAATAAGACACAGCTGTCAGAGAGGAGCCTGAAGTTTACAGTCTGGGTGACTGGGGGGGCGACAATGCATCGTGGGGCTCAGGATAAAGGACAGGTCCGTGGACCAGAAAAAGGAGGCAGCTACAGCCACGGGAAGGGTGAGCCCCACCCCCCGACCCAAGAGGGGGCTGAGACAACTCAACCATAGCAAGCACCTGGTTTGAATATGGACAAAGGACTTAAATGGATATTTATCCAAGGAAGATCTACAAATGGCCAGCGAGCCTATTAAAAAATCACTGCACATCCCTAATCAGTAGGGAAATGCAAATCAAAACCACAGTGAGAACCACCTCAAATCCACTAAGACGGCTACTACAACAACAACAAAATAAGTGTTGGCCAGGATGTAGGAAATTGGAACCCCTGCACTTGTGTAAAACTTTAGTACGGCACTTCCTCAAAAAAACAAAAATGGAGTCACCATATGATCCAGCAATTCAACTTCTTTTTTCTAAGATCTTATTTTTTTTAATTTTCTATTTAAAACATATTTTTTAAGGTTTATTTTATTTTTGAGAGAGAGAGACAGAGACAGAGTGCAAGCAGGTGAAGGGCAGAGTGAGAGGGAGACACGGAATCTGAAGCAGGCCCCAGGTTCTGAGCTGTCAGCATAGAGCCCAACGTGGGGCTCAAGTTCACGAACCACAAGATCATGACGTGGGCCAAAGTTGGATGCTAAACTGAATGAGCCACCCAGTTGCCTCTATTCTTATTTTTTTAAGTTTATTGAGAGAGAGAGAAAGCAAGAGGGAGAGAGAGAGAGACAGAGACAGAGACAGAGACAGAGACAGAAAGAGAGAGAGAATCCCAAGAAGGTTCCACGCTCAGCACAGAGCTGGACATGGGGCTCAGTCCCACAACCGTGAGATCATGATCTGAGCTGAAATCAAGAGTTGGATGCTTAACTGACTGAGTCACCCAGGTAACCCCTAAGATTTTATCTTTAAGTAATCTCTCCACTCGGGGGGGTTGGAAATCACAACCTCAAGATCAAGAGTCACGTGCTCTACTGACTGAGCCAGTCAGGCATCCCTGGCGATTCCATTTCTGGGTGAATACCAAAAGACTGAAAGCAGGATCTCACGGAGATATCTGTCCTCCCATATCCACTGTGATATTCACAACAGATAAAGGTGAAAGCAACTCAAGTATCTGTCCACAGATGGATGAATAAACAAAAAGGGGTACAGACATACAGTGGAATATTCTTCAGCCTTAAAGAGGAAGAAAATTCTGACATGCCACAACATGGATGAACCTTGAGGACATTTTGCTGAGTGAAATAAGCCAGTTATGAAAACAAACAAATATTATATGATTCTACTTACAAGAGGTGATAGAGTAGTCAAACTCCTAGAGACAGAAAGCACGATGGTGGTTTCCAGGGGCTGGGAGGAGGGGGAAATGGGGACTAATTTAATGGGTACAGAATTTCAGTTCCTCAAGATAAAAAAAGTACTCTGGAGACCCACTGCACAACGGTGTGGATTTACTTAACATGACTGAACCGTATACTCAAAAACAGTAAAGACGATGATTTTGGTTATGTGTATCTTGCCATGATGCAAAAATTTTTTAATATATGGGGAAATCAAAGAGAGGGTTGGAGGGTCAAAGGGTGGAATTCATGGAGAAGCCTAAATCTGTAGGGTTAATAAGGGGATCAGCAAAGGATACTAAGAAAAATGAGCCCAGAAGCAGGAAGGAAGTCAGAGTGAGCAGAGCCATAGAAACACAAGGATGGAGAAGGAGGAGAGGGGAGGAGGAGGTGAAGGAAGGAGGAGGAGAGGGGAGGGTGGAAAAGAAGGGACCAAGAGGAACCAGGAGTTGGGATGAGCTGTCTGAAGCAACCAGCTACTGAAGGTGCCCAACTTAATGAAGAGGAAGGCGGCCGGCCCACACACTCAGGCTCCCGGTGTTCCCCCTTTTGTTTCTTTCTGGATGGTGTCCTTGTAACCATCGGTTCCCTGACCAGGGACAACCAGCATTGCTCATCTGTGTTTTAATTTTTTGATTGAGGTGTCATCAGAATTGTGCTATCTTGTGTCTGAAGGACGTGGCAATCGTGATACCCAATGCTGACGGCTGGCTGTCACTTATCACAAGACACCAACCACAGAAAAAAATCACCAGGTAAGACTCCAAAAGATAACACCTCTAAGTAGATAACAAGGCTGCGTTTGTCACAGTGGCTCCCTTCTCTCTCGTGAGAATTTTCGTTACAGAATATGGGTTGTTGGAGCGATGGGAGAGGGGTAATGTGGGACGAGCTCAAGCATTTTTGTGGGTTGGGGAGTAGGGTGGGAAGGAAATTCACATGAATATGTTGGCGTCGAAGGGAGTCTTCCCTTCACGTTCACTCCTATTGTTCATGTTAGCGTATAAGCTTCCCGTCCAGTTTGAAATGCAATGCCTCAGCCCCTCTTTGTTTCCAGTAACAGCTTTGCTGTCCTCCCTGGCTTCTAGGGAGGATCATATTCGAGGATTTCCACAAGTCTGCGGTCCTGACAAGTCCAGCAGAAGGCAGCCCAGTAAGTGCCTATCATTTCGCCGACATCAAAGCTAAAATGAGGTAAGTCGAGTCTACATAATTCAAATGTCCACTTGCCTGAGAAGAAACCTCTTCAGGGTCTGTTGAGTTTTCTCAACCCTAACAACAAGCAAAACTTTAAGTTCTATGATACTAACATTTGCCCTCAGCTCTAGGCTCACCCCCGCACACGGACAAGCCACAGCCACAGGGCTTCCAGCCAGCAGCGGGGGGCCACAGGATCCCTCCCCTTCTTCCTAAAGCAGCCACCCTGGTGTGAAATTCGCAGTGAGGGCCGAGGAGACCCGCAAGGCCACTTCTCTCTTCTGGGTTTTGGAAAGGTGATCAGTGATCACTGATCAGTGAGCCACTCCACGGCTTCACAAAAATCAACTTGCCCTCACTCTTTAGAGCCTCTTTTCAAGATTTCAACCTCAAAACAGGTTAATTCCCTAGGCTTGCTACGTCCCTCAGATGTTGTTAACACACCCAGACCCCTGTGAAAACTGCCCGTCTTTGGGCAAGATACTCTCTTTCCTGCATCCCCATGACAGTCCTATGAACAAGGCTGTTCCCGCCATAGTCACAGACAGAGTCCGCCAGGTGCTTGGGGCTAAGAATCGCCCTAACCCACTTCCTGACACTCTGGCTTTTCTCTCACCAGTGGTAGCTCTGGGAAGCGGAGCTCAAAACCACACAAAACAGGGTCACCTGGGTGGCTCAGTCCATTGAGTGTCTGACTCTTGATTTTGGCTCAGGTCATGATCTCACGGCTTGAGAGTTTGGGCCCCGCATCGGGCTCTGGGCTGGTAGCACAGAGCCTGCTTGGGATCCTTTCTCTCTCCCTCTCTCTATCTCTTCCCCTCCCCTCAGAATAAATAAATAAACTTTATAAACACACACACACACACACACACACACGAAACAAAGCACGGCAAAACCTTCAGCTACTCACTTCCTGGGTACCTCTGATGGGCTGTCAGGGAGGACAGGCATTCGGGAGGGCTGGGAAGGCAGGGGAAACTTTAGAACGCAAGGAAACCATGCCTGAAACAGGGCAGTCAAAAAAAATTTTTTAAAGCAATGTTAAAAACAAAAACCATAAGGGCAACAAACCAGAAAACGAGGTTCTCGGTCAGCACTCCTCCTAGAGACGAGCGGAGCTGGTATGGGAAGCAGAGGCTCCACCAGTGGAGCGTCGGCTCCTACATCAGACACTGCTGCGCTGACCTTCACGTCTCCACAAGTCACACGTATGAAGCCCACAGGGCTAATGAGCAAACAGGTGCAAGCGGGGAGACGGAGCTGAGGAGCTGGGGAACTGAAGCCAGGGTGATCGGAGTCCAAATTCTGTGCTCTTTCTACCAAGCCCTTTTCCATTTGCAGAGGCCGCCAACGGAGCCCTCCTCCACCCACCAAAGTAGCTGCTGTCCCAGATCCAAACCTGGAGGCGCAATTTCTGCCGCTCCCACGGTGAGAGCACACTCATGGGCACCACCACCCCCGTGACGACAGTCCCTGTTTTGTTAATTACCACAATTGCTAAAAAACGGCAAAATGAGCACCGGCATGGCTCAGTGTCTTGCCAGAAAGAGGGCAGACCAAGACTGCTCGCCCACAGTGTGGTGAGAGAACGGAGGCATGTTTAGACCACCTACTTAGTCTCACCGGCTGGGAAGCAACCCTTCCCCCTCTTCTAAGAACTCTTGTGATCAAGAGAAGAGTCGTATAGGTGATGCTCTGGGAAGGTGAAGATGGCAATAGCAAGAAGATTTTGACACCCACTGGGAGAAGAGGAGGCACCCAGGCCGGCAAGAGGTGGAGAGCATTAGAAAGGAGCCCCCGCAGCTCGTCTGGCTGGAACGTGGGAGCCAGAAATGGCCGCTCCCTGGGCTCCATCTGTTCCAAGGTGCTGTGACCTTTAGGCAGCCGGCAAGCCAGGACAAGGTCAGCATTTACTTTGGCGTATTATTCATAACCTTCGGCTCCTGTCTTTACAAAGGAACTGTTCCATACGGAGCTCAACAGAGATTAAATGACAAACCAGCCTGCGAGAAAGCTTGTATTCAGTGGTGAGCAGCGATGAATGCTGTCAGAACATCTTCCAAAGACAGGGTCTTCGGCTTCCAAACTAGGCCAGTGACAGAATGTGCTAGCCCTCCCTCCCTAGCTAGGAAAAGTGACTTCTATATTTATATTGGAAAGCTAAATTGTTGAAATGAAATTTTGAAATCTATAAACACAGTATTTCTTGTCATTCCTTTAAATGAGACAGAGATATGGGCTCAGCAAATGGCACCGTGTTCCAGAATATCACAGGGATGGCTAGGAACTAGTCAAGGCAACGGGCAGCTGGAAGATGGAGGGTGGCTGTGCACACAGCTGCATTCCCATCATGGTCCCAACACACAGGACGGAAGCAGGCCAACAGCCTGTGGCAAGAGGAATGGAAGAGAGGTGCCTAGCATTCTGGCCAAGTCCCAGCTACACACACTGGGCCAGTGACAAGAGTCCCTCTCCGTACCATCTGGATTTCCATCAGATGTATGCAGACTTCACTCTCATGTAGGTCACCACGGGTGACACGGGCGGCCATGCCACAGGCATGTATTGTATGCCTGCTGCGCCCAGCACACTGGATAAAGACCTTGGGTATCAACAAAGCTGGGCAATTCATCAAGCTGTTTTGTGGCTCTTTCTTCACCCATGAAATGGGGAAGAATAATGCCTTCCCTCTGGGCCTCAGATGACTGTTGTGGTGACCGTGTGAAACAATTTACATATATATATATATTTTAATACCATATGGGGGCACCTGCGCGGCTCAGTCAGTTAAGTGTCCAACTCTTGATTTCAGCTTAGGTCATGATCTCAGTTTGTGAGTTTGAGCCCTGCATCAGGCTCCACGCTGGCTGCACGGAGCCTGCTTGGGATATTTTCTCTCTCTCTCTCTGTCTCTCTGTCTCTCTGTCTCTCTCTCTCTCTGTCTCTCTGTCTCTCTCTCTCTCCCTATCTGCCCCTCCCCCACTCGCACACTCACTCATGCGCTCTTTCTCTCTCAAAATCAATAAAATAAACTAAAAAAAAAAAAAAATGCTATATGGAGCCAGGGTGTGCCACTTCTGAGGTTTGGGTTTCCAATTTCCGCAGCTGGTTCCTTTCTGGGTGTATCACAGTATGGCTACCACAGCAGCAAGAACCAAGGCAGAGGAAGAGAAACAGTTCTGATGTAAAACTACTTCCCAGAACCCTGGGCCCCTGCTATTTATTTTTTTAATAACATTCCCTACCCCACCCCCTTTTAGAAAACAGCTATACCTTCCAATTGCAAACAAAAAGGAACACAGCAACATAATGGTAACTGGCAAGGTGCTAAGGTCAGGCTGCAGGATTTCATCCTGGCTCTCATACTTGCTAGCTGTGAGATCGTGGGCCTTGGTTTGCTCATCTCTCAAATGGGAATAATAACGGCTCCCAAACCACATGACTGTCGTATGGAGTAAGTGAGATAAGGTAAAGAGCTTAGCACGTTGTAAGCGCTCGCACATCGGCTATTACTACTCTTGTGTTTAATCCCGGCTGGGGGAAGGAAAAGGCAACACATGGCAAGGACTAGTACACCAGATGCATTTTTACAGTATGATCCTCTATCTAGACCCAGAGCCCTGTAGCTGGGGGTATCTTCCCTAAGTTCAATCAGTGCTCCTTAAACTTTGTGGTAAAGAACCACTGTTCGGTGGCTTTTTTCCCCAACAGGACAGAGCTGTAGACCTACTATGCATAACTAGTGTGTAGTTTGCTCCACATGAGCTAGTTTGACAACACTCATGCTCAGTGTTCAACAAGTGTCAAATTGCTATAAAACTGCTGACTCTCAGCTTCTGCACCTTTCCTGTCATGGATTGGCGACAGCTTATGGATGAGTAAGCAAACCACACTTGTGAGAACGCTGATCTAGACTGTTCTTCCCTTTCTCGTCAATCCCATTTTACAGACAGGAAATGCCCTTGAATGGCAACGCTGAAAGTCTTAAAAAAAAAAAAAACAACTCAGGAAACAGCAGAAAACTCAACCCCCCGTGCTTCCAGGAATTGCTGTTTCAAAGGGACACAGGCACCCCCATGTTTATAGCAGCACTATCAACAATAGCCAAAGTATGGAAAGAGCCCAAATGACCATCGATGGATGAATGGATAAAGAAGACATGGTATATATATACAATGGAGTATTACTCGGCAATCAAAAAGAATGAAATCTTGCCATTTGCAACTACATGGATGGAACTAGAGGGTATTATGCTAAGTGAAATTAGTCAGTCAGAGAAAGACAAATATCATATGACTTCACTCATATGAGGACTTTAAGAGACAAAACAGACGAACATAAGGGAAGGGAAACAAAAATAATATAAAAACAGGGAGGGGGACAAAACAGAAGAGACTCATAAATATGGAGAACAAACTGAGGGTTACCGGAGGGGTTGCAGGAGGGGGGGATGGGCTAAATGGGTAAGGGGCACTAAGGAATCTACTCTTGAAATCATTGTTCCACCATATGCTAACTAATTTGGATGTAAATTAAAAAAAAAAAAATTAAAAAGAAGAGAAAGAAAAAGAAACTTCCAGAAATAAGACATCAAAGAGAACAAACAGGAAAAAATGACAGTGTGAACACAGCCCAGCTGGCACTGACCACCTTAGCTGTGTGGATCTGGGGACAAGGCTTCACTCAGCGCCGGCGAGGCGACTGCAGCCTTGTGGAGCCCAGCCCTCCCTCAGGGGCTCCCCTGACCTTGGGGCGGTCTTCCTTCCTCAGGGCCACAGCTTCTAGTTTGGCTTCGTACTCTGCTTGCACTTGGTCCCTCTTCTTCAGTACGCTCTGCGGGAGGAGAGAGGGGAAGAATGTAACACAGAGTTCACAAAGGAGCCTCCAAGGCCCAGGCAGTTGATTCACGACCCCTTTCCTCCCCCAAATCACGGCGCAGGAGGCCCAGCCGCGTGCTCCCGGGACAGTCTGGCTGTGGTGTGACACAGGCTTGTGACACGGACTCCGGAGGAAGTGGGGTGGAAGCGGGGCGGCCTGTTGTCAGAGATTTCCAGCACAGTAACAGCCTGATACTGAAAGCAACTGAAGCTCCGGGCAAGGACAAGTGGGGGACACTGCCCATCCTCAGCCACACTGATGAGAGGTCTCAGCTTCTCCGTGTGCAGAGAGGACTCAGCTGTGGAGCCTGGAGAGTGACAATCCAGGATGTTCTCTGAACCGTTTACGGAAAAGTCTATGTCAGGAGAGTTCTGGACTCTGATTCATTGAGTTGATCGCTGGTGGACTGATTCGCTCATTGATCCAAGAGCCGCTCATCTGTCCACCCCTCTGGACCACGTATGCAAAGATCAAAGAGATACAGCCCCTACCTGAGGGGTTCCAGCTAGGGAAGAGGTGCATAGTACAGAGCTGCATCTATGTACAAGTCCAGAATCCCTAGAACCACATGGTGCGTCATCTAGAGTGAGTGATAAACGAGCTCAAACAGGGCCAGCCTAGACAGGACCAGGATGAGGCAAGCCAGGTGCCCACGATGCAAAATTTAAGGAGAAAAATCTCTCTCGGGCTCCTGTAAGTGCAAGATCGGCACCTGAGCTGAGCATCTCCCTAAATCTGTGCCCTGGGCGTCTCCCTTGCCTCACCTGGTTCTGGCTCAGCTGCTAAGACCACACTCGGTAGGACAGAAAAGGATGCAATCCACAGTCTAGAAAAACATCTGCTTCTCCAAGGGTTTCTTTTTCCTTCTTTGAGTGTAAGAAGCATGAACAGCAAATTAAGAGTGATTAAGAATCTTCTCGCCCACTACCTCAGAAGTCACAAAGCGCTACGGAAGTTTCCAATCTCATGCTTTTCCCATAGGCACCCTCCAGCACAGTATGGAGTCAGGCCAGGAGGAGCCATTCCCTGGCTAGGCGGGGGGCACCTTGTGTCCCTGATAATGTGCTAAAGAGTGAGGAGCAGCTGGACAGCTGAGTGCGCTCTGAGGGGAAACCTTCTCAGGCAATGTGCCAACACAGGCAAACTCAAGTCTTCCCCTGAAGTATCTCCTTTGAGAAGAGTTTTACCTTGAGAAGAACATGAGGTAAAACTTACAAGAACTAATCTTTTGTTTGCCACTCATCTTTCTCCTGAGTGCTCTGAAGTTCCCTCCCCACACCCATCACGCTTTGAGTAGGGATGTTTGCAGTGCTGTTCCACACAACTCTCTCCTGTGCTGGAAACTGCCCATAATCTACACTTAATACAGGGGCCATTAGCCCCACCTGCTGATTGACCTCTTGAAACTGGCTGGTCTGAGCAAGGAACTGGATTTAAACTTGTGTTTAACTGATTTGAATTTAAACTTAAATAGCCACCTCTGGCTAGTGGCCGCCATATTGGACAGCACATAGATACATACAGTAAAAACACAAAAAAGTTAGGGGTCTTTTATGGATTTCATAGAACCCAGAAAATATTCTAAATCTACTAGTCTGGTACCAGCAGTAATAAAAACTTGTAATCTCTACCCAAGAGAAAGAAACACACAGTGCTATCCATGGAGACACTTACAAGGTTCCCCAAGGCATGACGGGACAGCAGGGAGGGGCCGACTGGCCTCCTCATCACTGCCATGGACTCCCCTCATGGCACACCTCATATCCACCTGGAAAAAGCACATACCCAGGCTAGGAACGGGTTGAGCTGTTCCAGTGATATAGTCTCTGTCAGTTGTGGCAAGAACCGCATAACCAAAGCTAGAAATGCTCTCAGAATAATGCCCTGGAATCCAGTCAGCACAGTGTGGGGCTTCCTGTCCCCCCCGTTCCGTTCCAAGATTCTCTGCTGGGGATGCCAAGACCCGAGAAGGGGAGGGATGGCAAGAGATGTCAGCCTCACACAGCCACACCAGACAAAATTTATCTCCTCTCCCTCTCCTAAAGCAGGTGAGGGGATCCCCAGATTCAGCCACACTCCTTCCCCTAGTTAGCGTGGACCCTCCCTGGCTCCTCGGTCACCTGCTACCCCCACGTCACCTGAAGTGACCAGAATGCTGCCTTCTCATGCAGGCTGCTGGAGGATTTGCACGTACATCCCCACCTCACTGGGCAGCAGAAAAGACTCACGACGACCCTGCAGAAGTAAAAGGGTATTATCCCCATTTTATAGATGGGAACACTAAGGTACAGCCAAGGGACCTGGCTGATGTCACACTGCTAGCAGCACAGTGGTGACTCACTCAGGCAGTTCCTGAGTGAGTTCCCACAGCGTGGGGTTTCCCAGTCTGACTGGGATCCCAACCACGCTACAGGTTGGGAAACATGTTCTGAATCCAGCTGAACTAAGACTACCATCCTTGCTGGAAGCATCTTTGCTCACGGTTGGTGATGACCTGAAAGGTGCAGCCTCGTACTCCAAACAGCACATGCTATGTTGATAAAACTGGTCAGACCACCCTGTGGTTAACGGGGCCTGAGCCTGAGACTGCAGGGGCCAAGAGGCCCAGTCAGCAGCTACAGAGAGGTCCCTCCATCCCTGAGTGACAAGCAAGAGATATTCACCGTCTGGGCGTCTCAGAGAACTCTCTAGGGGTCCCTGATTCTAGTGGGTACCATAAACCCAAAGGTGACGTGCATGGAGACACGTTGCTACTTTGCGTCTGTCTGCTCTTCTCCTACCTAGCCGTCCTCATCCTGTTTCTGCCCTGCCTTTCTGTGTCTTCATTCGTGACCCAGGCCCTGGGGATACAGCAGAGAACAACACACACAAAACTCTTGCCTTCACGGAGCTCACATTCCAGCGAGGAGGCAGACATCACACAGTAAAATATATTAATACAGAGTGAATGAGGTAGTGCCGAGCGTTGAGGAGGAAAAAGAGAATAAGACAGCAGGACGTAAAGCGCCAAGGGTTTGGGGGATGACAGAACTGTCCACAAAGTAGCCAGGAAGGGCCTCGAGGAGGAAGCGGCTTTTAATCAGACGTGAAATAAATTTCTCTCATATGCTGCGGGTTTGTCTTAATGTAGAACCCTTCATCGTGATTTTGAAATGGTCCTAGTAATATGGTACTTCACTACCCTTCTTTTCAAATGTAGAGAAAAAAAATGACTCCATTTTTTAGCAAATAAATTGTAAGGAAAAATAGATGGGGAGGGATTTTTTAAATACTTAAGAAACATATCAAACTATGAATTTTATTTGGATCACGATTTGGAAAAACACCTACAAAAACAGTGCCTGAGACCCTGGGGAATGAACACTCCAGCTTCATTGGAGTTTTACAGTTTATCAGTTTACTGGATATTTGAAGAAATCTTAAGAAAAAATTTTAGGTGTGATGATAATGTGGTTCTTTTTTTTAAAAGAACACTTGTATTTTAGAGATATGTACTAAATATTTTTGTATGAAGTGCTCTGATGTCTGGGATTTGCTTTAAAATAATCTAAGGGGTTCGAGTGCCTGGGTGGCTCAGTCAGTTGAGCATCCGAGTTGGGCTCAGGTCATGATCTCATGGTTCATGGGTTTGAGCCCCGTGTCAGGCTCTGTGCTGACAGCTCAGAGCCTGGAGCCTGCTTCTGATTCTGTGTCTCCCTCTCTCTCTCAAAAATAAACAAACATTAAAAAAAATAATCCAAAGGGGGGCACCTGGGTGGTTTAGTCAGTTAAGTGTCCAAGTCTTGGTTTCACCTCAGGTCATGATCTCATGGCTGGTGAGACTGAGCCCCGTGTCGGGCTCTGTGCTGTCAGAGCTTGCTTGGGATTCTCTCTCTCTCCCTCTCTCTCTGCCCCTCCCCTGCTTGTATGTGCACATTCTCCCTCTCTCTGTCTCAAAATAAATAAAGAAAACTTAAAATAAAATAAAATAAAATAAAATAAAATAAAATAAAATGAAAGTAAAATAATCCAAGGGGTGGAGAGCAGGTGGGCACAGAGCTAGAACAAGATGGGCCATGAGTGGGCAACTGCTCGAGCAAGCAGATGGGGATGTGGGGGATTGTTACACTTCCACTCTGCTTTTAGACGTTTCAATTTTTCCGTAATAAAAGAAAGTTAAACAATGGACATATAATACCAGTCATCCAAAATGCTAATAACAAGCTAATAATAAATAACCACTTAACTACAATGACAACAGTGTCTGGAAGTTAAAGCAGACACATTCTGTGGTTTGGTGTTCAATCTCTGTACTGGATTTTTTCCAGGAAAATACCGCAATGGCCAGGATCGACTGGAAAGCTCAACATTCCAGCTCCACCCCCAGAGCTCACGCTCAGTCGTCGGTCAGCCGGTGAGACTGTGGGCTCACAAACTTGTGGGAGGAGGAAGAGGTAGTGCAAAAACAGCTCCCAACGCAAAAGGTCAGCAGCTACCAAAAAGCCTCCTCACGTCCGGAAGGTTTTTGAAGCTTCAAATCTTTTCGTAAGAGGGACGTTAGGATGCAGGGTTGAGGAGGCAGATGAGAGCAGTGAGGACTGCTCAGCCACACGTAGAGAACAGCAGAGCAGAATGGTTCACACCGTGATATGCCAGGGGCTGGTGACCCAAAAGAACACCCCCCCAAGGGGGATTCATGTAGAATAATGAGTGTTCAGTAATAAGGAAAGATGCTCAAAGGGGAATAAAAATCAAACACCCAACACAGCCCTGTAGCTAGGTTTTGGGTGGCCCTCTACGAGAGTATTTACCTGCAGGCAGGAACATGAGTCCGACCTTGGTCCTGGTAACATAATTTCTGATTAAATGATTGAACTTAGGCCGTCCCTTTTGACATGCTCTTTTGACACATTCATTCTATTGGAAATGGACCACCTGTGAGTTAAATTTTCTAGGCCATGTGGGTAATACTGAAACCACATATTTGCCCCTGGTTTTAAGAGATATTTGTTACAAAAGTTAAAATTTTTTAATTAAAAGAAAAGGTATTTGTTACAGAAAATTTGGAATATAAAGAAAAACACAAAAGAAGGGGACCTCTCATCTTCTGGGCACAACTGGTAACACGGTTATGTCTTCACTCTCTAGTTTGTTCTCTTGGACGACTTCTTTGATGCTTCCCATTTCTGTGTTTTCTCTTCCTGGCACTCTTGTTATTCAGATGGTAGATACTGAGGTCTCTGGTCCTCTCATTTTCAAATGTATTTTTTTGTCTCAGATCCTCCATCTATCTTTTTGTTTCACTTTACAGGCGACTTCCTTAACTTCTAATTTTTTTTTCTCATTTCTATCATGGTTTTAATTTCCATGAGCTCTCTGCTTTCTAGATGCTAAAAAATTCTTGTTTTATTGTTATGACATCTCTTTCTGAAGATATTAATGATTCTTTTTTCTTGGAAATGTTCTGCTCCCTCAATGACGTTTCACTCGGTAATACTTTTTTTTCTTTGTTTTTACTTGGTATTCATTTTAGAACCTTCTCTTAAATATTCAGTGACCTTGTCTGCCCACTCATCCAATAGGGAAACACTAAAAACCTAATTGAAAGCTCTCTGCATGTTGAGGGCTTGTTGACAATTCTCTACAGGGACCCTGCTGGGTCATTTCATTGAGGAACCTTCTCCAATACCAGTATCTTCAAGTTTCTTCTCTTGGTCTGTTTAGACTTTCTAGAAAAGGCTCTTCTAATCCTTGAAGGGAAGATATAAGGCTGAGAACCAAGCACAGGAAGATGACTAAAGTGTCAACATTTGGTACTCTTTTACTTAACATCCTGATTTTAGGATTTTAGCCCTCATCCTCAACGGTGCCTGGGGTCCCTGTGTCCAGAGACCCTCTCTGTTACCCTCCAGAGAATATGCCTCCAGTTCTGGCAGAGTATAGAAGAGACAGTCACCCCTGTGTGAGGAAGGAGGTCAGAACTAGAACCTCTAACTTCTTAAACAGATTCCTGGCTAATTTTTCTCTTCAGCTTTCTCTCCCCCAATCCCAGAGGTACTTACTTACTTAGCACTACCGATTCTCGACCTTTTTTGAAGGATTCTATGATATAAACCAGGTGGCTGCTTAGTTTTTTCCCCAAACAGTCAGCTTCAAAGGCAGCTTTTCTGAGGCACTTGAGACCATTATCCCCTCTCAATTTGCTTTCCAGTCCCCATTATACTGCTACTATTTCCTCCCCTGCTGCTTTTTATCTTTGCAGCCTTATACTTCAAACAAAACAAAAACACTCTACTGTTATCTTGGTGAGGTCTCATGAAAAAGAAGCTTATATATTTAATCTGCCATCCCTGGGAATCTCAGATTTTTAATTTTCACATATTTTTCTAACTTTTTGAAACATTTGAGATCATGTACATTTCTACATCTTGCTTCTTCATATTTTCAAGAAATCAGGCCCTCAATCTATAATTACTTTTGTTTAGGAAAAAGGACTTCCCCCCCCAACTCAATTTTCCAGAAAATCTTCATCCTTGCTTTCTTTTTCTTTCTTTTTCTTTTTTTATTCAAGTTAGTTAACACACAGTGTGGTCTTAGCTTGAGGAGCAGAACCCAGTGATTCATCTCTTACATATGACACCCGTGCTCATCTTAAAAAGTGCCCTCCATAATGTCCATCACCCCTTTAACCCATCCCCACACCCAAAAGCACTACGAGTGACCAAACGTAAAGCTTCATCACTTGACTCATTAGCTCCACCTTGTGGCTTGTAAGGAAAAAGGTAGGCAGACTGCAAAAAAACACAAATAACTGACATTTGAAAAAAGCTATCCTGGAACATTGTTCAAAGTATCTCCAACTCGAAGAAAAACTCTGTCTTTAAAACCAGACTTCTGCATCTACATCTCACAACTCTAATCATGATCACCAATGACCCCCATATTATTGAATACAATGGTCACTATTGATCATGATCCTCCTAAAAACTTTTCTCTTGGCTTCCTCTACTTTTTTTCTTCTACTACCCTACCAATCCTCTGAGTCTCCTTTTCCACTTGTTCCTCCTCATAATTAGGTACTGGGCCACTAAATATTGTCATGCCTCAGGGCCAGACCTAGACTATTCACATGGAGCTCATCTCACTAGATGGTCTACTCCCCTCCCATGGATTTAAACACCATCTATTCGCAAATGACTCCCAAATTTCTATTCTCACTCTGAATTAAATTCATAACCAATTGCCATGACATCTCTACTTTAATGACTAATAGGCAGTTTTGCACTCAATATGGCCCAGACAACTTGATTCCCAACTGCCCAATCTGTTCTGCCCCGAACTTCCCCATCCCAATGAACGGGAACCACTGTCCACCCAGTCGCTAAAGCCAAAAACCTAGAGGTCATCACCAATCCTTCCTTTTCTTACTTCACATTAATAAAGCAGCAAGTCTGGTTGGCCCTTCATTCAAAATCTACCCAAAGCCACCACTGTAGCCCAAGCTCTACCACCATGGTTATCTGCCACATGGCTCCCTGTGACGGTCTCCTGAATGTCTCCTTGCCTCCACTATCATTCCCTACAACCCATTCTCCACATTGTAGCACTAGCTGCCTGCTTAAAGTAAAAATTGTATCCTGTCATTCACCCGCATAAATCCAAATGCCTTCCCTTTTGTTCCTAAGATTAAAATCCAGACTCTTGCCAACCATGGCCTTTAAGAAGACACTACTATACATGTCCTGGCCCCTACCTATCTCTTTGACCTTGCCTCCTCCCACTTGCTCCCTTGCTCACTGGATTCCACTCACACCGGCCTTTCTGGTCTGCAAAGACCACCAAGGTCATTTCTGCTTTAGGACCTTTGTACCAGCTACTCCTTCTGCCTAAAATGGTCAATTCTGCTTTAGGACCTTTGTACCAGCTACTCCTTCTGCCTAAAATGGTCAATTCTCTGGTCCTTGCCCAGCTAACTCCTACATGTTGATTCAAGTCTGCAACCGAGGCCACCTCCTCCATGTGTCTGTTCCTTACCATCCTCTTCTGACCCTCACCCTACCCTTGTCACTCAGCAAGACCTCTGAGATAAGCATGCTCTTTGAGTTGTAGATAAACCCATTTTTTAAAAATAACAAGATACGAGACATACAATCGTTATATAATTATTAATGCTCCAAACTGACATGTCAAATTCAATTAAACATTTTCTGACCACTTTTCTATGAATAAGGCAGTGGGAAAGAAGACGGTTCTACCCTAACCTTCTTAAAGCTTCTCCTACCCATGTCCTGGTCATAAGGATGCCAGTATTCAAAAGGCACTGCCCAAAATTTGGTAAGGACTCTAAGATGTTCTCTTCCAGTCTATCACTATCCTAATTATGTTTTACACACAGTCTATAGGATGTGAAATCCCATATAAGGGCTCACCTGCACATATCTTCAGGGTGTTTAACTTGAGTCTTGGACCTGAGGGTAACTTTGGTACGCCTCCCTCTTACACATCGTTCACTCTCTCTCCTCAGCATCCTTGAAATACATGACTTCAACCATCTTTCTAGTACAAGCTGTCCTCATTGTTCACTGAACATTGTTCATCTGTTCCACAGGGCCTGATAACAACCCCACCTTTTCTGTGCTTTCTTTCTACCTCCAAATGGAACAGAACATACCCAGCCACAAATGCATTTATTTTTTTTTTTAATTTTTTTTTTCAACGCTTATTTATTTTTGGGACAGAGAGAGACAGAGCATGAACGGGGGAGGGGCAGAGAGAGAGGGAGACACAGAATCGGAAACAGGCTCCAGGCTCTGAGCCATCAGCCCAGAGCCCGACGCAGGGCTCGAACTCATGGACCTCGAGATCGTGACCTGGCTGAAGTCGGACGCTTAACCGACTGCGCCACCCAGGCACCCCACAAGTGCATTTAAAGAGAGACAATTTGAGACTCAGCCTTGAAAAGCTGGAACTGATCTGGTTTGCTTCTTGGCCAATAGTAAAGACACAGATACCAGGTGACTATTCTTGAGAACTGTGGCTGTGGAACAGAGTAAAGATTTATCAGTGGGGCTCTATTCCTTCATCTATAAGGTAAACAAGAGAGACAAGATGATCCCAGAGACCTTTTCAAACTCAGAGAGGAGCCTTCACCTTAGCCCCATTAGGAGAACCTCAATGATCTCCAACATTTTCTTCATGTGGGAATCAGCTGACCCACATGTACTTCAAATTCCTACGGCCCAGGCCCCTGACTCCAAATGATGAGGACGAATTCTCACTTTGATCCACTCAAGACCATCATAGAGAAACAGACTGATGAAACATCAACACACCAAGACCTCCCCGCCAAAACAAAACTGGAAGGACTGTCTCAGTCCTGAAAAACATCCAGTCGTTGATACCAAACACATCGCAGCCAGGCCTCCAGCAAGCTCTCTACTGCATGTTTCGTTTTCATGTTGAATAGCAAAGTCTATCCCACTTACCTCCAAAATCACAAAGTTAGTTTGGAAATGGAATCATATAACTCTCTCAGAGGAATAAAACTCAGCCAAGAGGGGTGTCTGGGTGGCTCAATCGGTTAAGCATCCAACTCTTGATTTGGGCTCAGGTGATGACCTCACGGTTTGTGAGTTCAGGCCGTGCATTGGACTCTGCACTGACAGCACAGAGCCTGCTCACGATTCTCTCTCTCCCTGTCTCCCTGCCCCTCCCCCATGCTTGCTGGCACTCTCTCTTTCAAAACTAAATAAACTTAAAAAAAGTCAAGCTAAGAATTCTTGAAGAGCAGCAATATCATGAGACAAAGGCAAGGGAACCACTTAAGACACTTATTCCTTTCTCCCAAAGTCCTTAGACTTGGCCACATGAACCTTGACAATCCTTAGGAATTTGAAATAGTTGAGTGTTGGTCTAGCCCTGCATGGAGAAAATGCTGGAGGTCATGGACCCATGTCATCGTGGCATTGTCATCAAGTGACTCCTGTCTTACCCAGACCACTCTGCAGAGACCTTTTCCTGTTGGAAAAAAGGGAGCAGGTGACCTTGTCTCTTTATAACCGGGCTTAGCTCAGCTCACCGATGGGACAGAGCTAAGGTTTCAGAGACCTCCAGTCAACACTTCCTCCTTCCTCTGCCCTTCCCAAAAAACACTGCATACACTCCCATTCTCCCAGCCTGAGTAACCTGATTATATGTTTTCAGGCTCAGTGAATAAGAAACTCAATACATATGCCTCATACACGGGGTGAAGAAAGAGAGCAAACAAACAAGTGTTTCTTTGATGTAGAACTTCAGTTACTCACATAAGCTTGTATCTCACTATATAATTATATTCTAATAAAGACGCCAGATAAACCTGTGCTAAATGACAAACGTGAAATCCTACTTCAAGTACAAATATATATTAAGTACTAACATACTTGCCAAGTGCAAGAACAAAGTAATTTGTATTGTAATATCCCAGGACTGTGTATGCATCAGATTTTCAGTCGAGCAAGGTTAAGGGAGGATTTTTGATGGAGGATGTGTCTATATAAAAGACAAATTCAAAGATACCCCAGGGATTGTAAAATTTTTTGTTTACAAAAACAGATACTATTAACTTTACAAGTAAAGCAAAATATTCTGGCTCATTTTAAGCAAGTCAGGATGTCTTTTTTTTTTTTTTGAGATATAATTGACATATAACATCATATTAGTTCCAGGTGTCCAGCATCATGATTGGATATTTGTATATATTGTGAATGTTCCCCACATAAGACTAGTTAATATCCATCACCACAGATGGCTCTAAATTTGTCTTTGATAAGAACTTTAAGATCCACTCTCCTGGCAACTTTCAAATACACAATACCGTATTATTAACAACGGTCACTATGCTGTGCATAACATCCCATGACTTATTTATTACTTATAACTGGAAGTTATAATGAAAGTTAGAATTAAATATGCAATGTGAGGGTCTCGGTAGAAAAAATGCAATAGAGAAAAATGTGTAGGAAATTCGTGGAGTCAACAGCTGTGGTTTTCAGCCTCAGTTCCGATAATTACCAACAAAACTGCCTCAGGCTAATGATCTCACATGTGACTTTTATCCTTATCATCACCATACCTACCGTCATTTCCACCTTACTGATAAGGAAATTCATATCATTTCCCTGCCCACTGTGAGAGCCAGACCCAACCTTGTCTTTTTAATTAAAGTGTTTGTTTCATTAGCAGTTTTATAGAGAGTATACAAGAGACAGTGAGTCATTCTAGCAGGAACGGTTTCCATTGTCCACAACGTAACATGTATCAAGAGCCTTAAAAGGTTCAGACCTGATGAAACAAAATGGAATGTGGGTAATGGGTATATGGGAGTCTGTCATACTATTCTCTTTGCTTCTATATATGTGCTTGAAATTTTCCATAATAAGGGTGTTTTTTTTTTAATTTTTTAAACTATTTGATTCATTACCTTTTACTCCTCTTCTTAAGGTATAGAATACTTTCATATTGCCATGATCTTTCTGGGTTTCCATTTTTACAACCCAAAGTTGCCTGATGAGTTTCTCTCAAGAGATTCTTGTCAATCCTCTCTTAAAGGGGTGTCCTAGATCTGTCCCAAAGACAGATCGATAAACCAGAGGTCTCCATTGGGAAGGAGGTAGGAGGCTACTTGGGATGTTCAACACAGAGCCAACCAATGTCCTTTTCTGTTGGTCAGGAAGCCTGACCCTTTTGTCTAGCTGATGCCACACTGTAAGAGTCCCTGTAACTATGCTCTCAAACTGGTTTAAGTGCAGGCTGGAGTAGTTACTGGGGTAGGCATTAAAGCATCTGACCCCATCCTTATTTTGCATGGAGAATTTGAGGTTGGAAATCATTTGTCCTCACAGCTCCTCTGTCTTTTCTCATCCCTTGCTGTTAGATCAAAGCCATTCTGATTCTTATTCCATTTGTGCATCATCCCCCTCTCCCTTTTTCTTTAAAATCTTCTAAAATCTTATAACTTTCATTCTAAAATTTTGTACTGATACGCTGTGGGTTGGCTCATTTTTCATTTCTTTTGCTGGGCAATCAGCATGCCCCCTTTTTAAAAAAAAATTTTTTTTTTACATTTATTTATTTTTGAGAGACAGAGAGAGACAGAACACAAGTGGGGGATGGGCAGAGAGAGAAGGAGACACAGAATCTGAAGCAGGCTCCAGGCTCTGAGCTGTCAGCACAGAGCCCGACGCGGGGCTCAAACTCACAACCGCAAGATCATGACCTGAGCTAAAGTCAGACGCTCAACCGACTGAGCCACCCAGGTGTCTCCCCGCCTTTTTTTTTTTTTTTTTTAATTTTTTTTTTTACAGCATGCCCTTTTAATCTGAAAACTCACATCCCTCAGCTCTGGAAGATCTTCTTGTATTATTTCTTTCATAATTCCCTTCCATCAGCCTTCTCTGTTCTCCCAGTTAGGATTTCTTCTCAGATAAATGTTGAACCTCTGAGATTAATCCTCTATGTCTCTTACTCTTTCACATTTTCAGTATTTTCACATTTCTGTTCTACTTTCCAACTACTTGGTTTCCTTATTTTACTTTCCAAGATTTCCTCAGCCTCATTTTTCGACTTTACTCCTCAATTTCATCTCAGCAAGTCAGATTTTAGTTTCCAAGAGCTCTAATTATCCAATTATTCTTTTTCCATAGCATCCTGTTCTTGTTTAGTACATGTTATACCTTCATGAACTCTCAGAGAACATTAAGAGTTTCTTCCACACTCTTTTCCTTCATTAATTCACATCCTTGTTTCACCACGAATTCTATTTATATGCCTATGAGGTCAGTCCATATGTGTGATCCTACCCACCCATGAAGAAGGAAAACGACACTATGTGTGAATAGGCAATAGTTACTTTTTGAAAATGACTAAAACAAGGAACTTACTTAAGTGCACGAGAAGTGAGCATACTTACCTTCATAGAGTCAGAGTATAAAATATATTCCCTGAGCACAGGTAAAAAGTCTTCTGTCATGTCATCCGTTAGCTCTTCCAAGGCCGTCGAGCAGTTGCCAATGCAAGCTGAGACACCCTCCAGGGGCTCAGCTAGCTCCCCTTCTAACGCACTCCACGTGGAGTACACAGGCCCATATTCTCTCAGCTCTACAAGGTACTCTGAAGGGGAAAAAGAAACTAATTAAGCCTTGGCTGGTAATTAAGACAATCACTGGTATCACTGGTATTACTGACTCAGTAACAAGAACTCCCTATAGTCAGATGTATTTCCTTGGCCATTCACTGAACTGAATGTGCTCTCCTTTAAACACAACATTGTTTATAATTTTTTTAATCTCTAAACACCCATCTTATAGTTAATATCATAACATCACCTGACTTTACCCCATAATGGGAATGCCATGACTCTGGATAATGGGGACCACAGTGCTTTCTGGGGGAAGTGGTAGGAGCTACATCAACCAACTATCTTCAAAAATAACCACTCACCTACTCATAGAGTGAAGACAGATTTTTAGCAGCAATGGGGACAGAGTTTCACATAGGTTTAGAGGGATTTTTTAAAGGAAAGAAAAACCAGTCACAATGGAAAAATAATGGGATTTTAGGAAGTATTTTGATATGGATGTGGTCTTACGTAGGCAGAATTACTCTCACTCAGAGGTAACCCCAACACCTTGGTCCCATCAGAATTTATTCCACATGCTCCTTAGATGTGGATGGTACCAAAAGCTATCTCTAGCACCTGCAGCCATAATACCATCAGTGGGTAGAGGATAATGAAAGTACAGGGAACAATGGGAAATGTCAATTTACTCTCAGAAAGAAAATCTAGCCCATCATTTGTCACCAGGATTCTTGCCTTTAAAGCAAAACGTTGCCATTTTTTAGTAACCAGTGGATGGCTGCTGCTGGAGAATTCTTTTCAATATGTGTCAGATCTTGGGCCAGCATGATTGTCAACACTGGTCTGATCTCTCTGGCCTCCACATGTGTGAGAAGACAAAAGGTCCTAACATTCTGGGATACAGAGAAGCAGGTGACCACAAGAGGGCTGGAGAGAAAGTGGTGGTAACAGCTTGGTAGGTTAAAGAAAGGTCTAACAAGTCCCCAGGTCAGGAAGAGTGGGTCTGAAATGAAGCAGGGGTAGGGCAGGTGAGTCAATTTCAAGTTGAAAGCTCATGAGGATCATAACTTTGGCAAACACAGGTCTCCAGGCTGTCCTTTTGAACCATCTTTCTGGCAGAAAAGGTACCAAAGTTTTGCTTTTTAAATTATCATTCCTATGAATGAAGGGAAGTTGAGTCAATGTCTCCACTTTTAAAGCTAAAGTTGAGAGAGAAAGAGAGTCATGGAAAAGCCTGGAAGCTCAGAAGTGGCTGTTTGCCACAAAAGCAAACACAAGGCTGAAGAGCAGGGCAAAGGATGGAGCGCAAAATTATAGTCTGGTCACAGCGACCTCCTCTGCTCCCTGTATTTATTTATTAGTTTTAGAAGTGAAGCACGGCCTCGTTCTGTCGTGCCAGTATTTCTGCAGTTTGATTCTGCTGAGCACACACGAATGCGCACACGCACCCTGGGCATGACCAAGATCTCCACAAAGGGCTCACCTATTTCTTCTTTGATGATCCGCTGGGCTATTCGATCAATGGTTCCCAGTTTGAGTGCAAAGGTATCTAAGTAGTCGCCTATGGCTGCAAACTCCAGAGGTCGACTCCTCAGCTTGTAGCCTCCGGTGACGTGCTTGACGGACTCGCCCACTCTAGACAGCAATGCCATCCCCTGCCTCTTGTAGGCGTTCAGGTCCTAAGGGTGACATGTTAACAGACAAACTCAGTCACTCCCACAGCCAGGATTCGGTGAACCAACTCCTTTAGGTGGTTTCTTCTTGGACGTGGAAGACTCCAGAAACAAGGACCCGAGTTAGAGGACTGACCACGTACATAGCAGTACTCCTCCCCTTGCCATTGGAAACACCAAGCACACAGGTGTGTGCTTTCAGCAGAGCACCTGAGCATGCTGTCCTTCAAACTCAACACTATTTCTAACACGATTCTTTTAACGTCCCTGACAGAAGAAGATGAAGATGAAGAAGACAACGAACTCAAAGATGAAGAAGAAGAAGTCTCTTTCTCCCATACAAAATATCCTAAGTCATCTTTAGGAACAAAATTCTACGGGGCGCCTGGGTGGCGCAGTCGGTTAAGCGTCCAACTTCAGCCAGGTCATGATCTCGCGGTCCGTGAGTTCAAGCCCCGCGTCAGGCTCTGGGCTGATGGCTCAGAGCCTGGAGCCTGTTTCCGATTCTGTGTCTCCCTCTCTCTCTGCCCCTCCCCCGTTCATGCTCTGTCTCTCTCTGTCCCAAAAATAAATAAACGTTGAAAAAAAAAATTCTAGAGCTGAAATTCATTCCATTCATTTATTTATATCTCAATCAAAGCCATATAAAGAAAGGAGGGAGAAGCGGGTGAGCGCAGGAAACAGTGACAGAAAAAGCAGTGCAGGAAAATCTAAGCCAAGGATCGATGTTGTAAACAACAAAACATTTTGGGGCAAAACGGGAAATACATTGAGCTACATAATCTACCGTATCTAAATTTAAAGAGCATATTAATCTATCAGGTCAAATAAACTTCCTATCATCAAACTCCAAGAGGAATCTGTAGCATCTCCAGATTGTTCTATGTCATGCCTTCAAAAATGGTTTCATGGGGCACCTAATGGCTCACTCGGTTGAGCATCCAACTCTTGGTTTTGGCTTAGGTCATGATCCCAGGGTCATGGGATCGAGCCCTGAGTCCGGCTCCATGATGAGCATGGAGCCTGTGTAAGATTCATTCTCTCTCTCCCTCTCTCTCTCCCTCTCCCTCTCCCTCTCTCTCTCCCTCTCCCTCTCTCTCTCCCTCCCCCCTTGCTCTCTCTTCCCACCCCAGCCCTACCTCACTTGTGTGTGCAGGTGCTCTCTCTCTAAAAAAAATTGTTAATGGTTTTACACAAGATCAGATGTCTGTTCCTTATATCCACCCTCAATACAAACAGAAAAGTAATTCCCAGTCCTAGTAGGGCATGTCTACAGGGAGATAAGGGAACATAGCACAAGGCCATTGCTTTCTGGTCACCTCGTCTGATTTAGGGATAGAGCCGAGAACAGGGAATAGCGGTTAACACAGCTGTCCTCCCATGTGACAACACACAATCACACACAATCACAGATTCCGATCTTCATAAGTGTCTAAAGTATAGTCTGCTCCTTCTTCTTTATGCAGCCAAAGCCTTCACTTTTGCTCTTGATCCCACTCTTTCCTAGCTAGACTTCGCCTGTATCTTCAACTTCTAATCCTTGAGTCTGTAAAATACGCCAGGGCTCACCCATCTTCAAAAAGGCAGCAATTTCATCCTCCACACACCCCTGTCCAGTCTCTCCTCTTCCTTTTGAAGTCAGGCTACCTGAGAGAATGTTCTTCTAAAGATTCCATCTCCCCTTCCAACCTCAGATACTCTAGGCGAAAAACACCCCTGCAGACACCAGGTTTTCACAAGATTCTAACCGAAGCCTGGCAGTTCTTGGCATTGCTTCTACAATATTTTTTGGAGTGGGGCTAGATCCAAAAGGGCTCGGTGGACTGCAGAAGCTCTATTTCAAGTAGAGGCTTAAAAGAGAACCCCCAGTTAACCAAGTCAATTCATATATAGAATGAAGCTATTTAGTAGCATCTGACTGCTGCACGCATTCTGCCAAAGATGAAAAATACTTATTCGAACACGCTTGATACTGGGCATCTCCCCTACCCTCTCCGAGCATTACTGGCTTCTTTGTAATGATGCTTCCGGTTTGCAACAAGATCGGGTCATCCCAAGAAAGAGGAATACCTCTTCCTTCGCTGTGACAGAACATGTAAAGGGTTTGCCTAAGAACAAGACCAAGGGAGGAGGGCATTTGTTGGGATGAGCACTGGGTGTTGTAGGTAAGCGATGAGTCACGAGAATCTCCAAAAAGCAAGAGCACACTGTATACAACGCATGTTAGCTAACTTGACGACAAATTATAAAAAAAAACCAAAAAACAAAAAAACAAGACAAAGGTTTTCAAAGTGTGTGAAAAGGTGGAGACAAGAGAGGGGGAGATGGGGAGTCACTGTAGTTTCATGTCACACAGTGCAGTACACTGTTTCAGGCTCACAAGAAGAATAGTCGTGTAAGTGTGTGAATATACTTAACGCCACTGAAATGTGCATTTTTTAAAATGGTTAGGGTGGTAAATTTTAGATGTATTTTACCACAATCAAAAAGAAAGAAAAGAAAAGATGGGAGTATTTGGTACATTTAATTCAGCAAGTAGAACTGAATGAGGGCTAGAATTGATTGTTTTAGAGCCAATGCTCTGCATTCACTCGCGTGAAGTTGGATTTTGATTAAGACGCTGAAGGACTTTTTTTTTTTTTTTTTACATCACCTTTCATACTGAATACCATCCACCACACGCAAATCTTTCCACTTTATTTTTCACATAGATTCCTAATGACCCACGGTCCGTGCATTCTCTCCCATTGTCTCTCTGTTCAGTAAAGATGACCAAGACTGAGGCCTGCCTGAACAACGACCTGATACATGGGTGAGGCACTGAGCTGCATGTGTGGAGAACAGGATAGATTTCACTCTGCATATGAGCTGAAAGAACTATATTCGAGGATCTGTTCACCAGGAAATACTTATTTTGAAACAGAACATGGGTTTGACATGGGCGGTGGGGGACAGGCCTCTGGGAAAAAAGAGAAGATGAATGGGCATGTCATCAATGAGGCAAAAAAATGTCAACTGAGGTTTAAAAAAAATACTAAAGGACTTTGTCATGTGGTTTCCATTGTCTGGAGAACGGCACCCTCTCTAAAATCTTTAAAATTGACTGATGTTATCTGTAAATATTTCTCAATTTTGCCATTTGGAGAAAGAAAACTGGGAATCCCGGAGCCTCAACACCCTTGCCAACATGAAACAAACTACCTGTGGCCTGAGTTTGGGAATATGATTCACGAAAGTAAACAGATGGGGCCGCGAGGAGCTGGCATGAGAGTGTGAGCCTGAGATCCCATTTCTGTAGACATTGAGGGCAGAGTGTGTCAGACTTCCTGCCAGTTCCGCCAACCGGAAGTGCACAGAGAAGCCAGTGAATGACCAACCTGGGTGTGAACACACAGAATCCGGCAACTGTGTGGGACCCAAATGTTTCTCTGGCAAATGCTTGTAAAATGCCCACCCAATAGGAATTTGGCTGCGGGCAAGCAACACTGAACTAGTCTTTGTCAGGCAGTCTGATTTAGAGTGGAAGTTCGGCCTCTGGGGCCTTAAAGACCTAATTTTAAATCCCAAGTGATGCCACTTGAATATGTACCAATTCCCTGAACTTCAGTTTCCTTATCAGTAGAATGAGAGGTTGAGTAACCTCTCACAGGGTTCCGGTGAAGAACATCTTTATCAAACACTCATTAGATGTTCTTTCCCTCAGGGCCCACTTGTTGGTCAGAATGGCCTCACCTATTGAAATGCCAAGAAGAATTCAAGGAAACACTTATCTTTGTTTAGGCAAGTGAAAATACTTCCTCTCTGCTGCAGTGGGGGTGTTTCTCCTGAATTCTAACATGGAAACCAGGATGATGCAAATGGACACCAAAAACATAGAGGAATTTGATGACATCCACTATAGTGGCCCATTCCCAAAGGTGGTTTGTGAGAGAGCAAAGCAGCTTTTAAGAAAGAGCCCAAAGAGGGGCACCTAGGAGACTCAGTCAGTTAAGCATCTGACTCTTGACTTCGGCTCAGGTCATGATCTCATGGTTCTGGAGATCAAGCCCGGTATCGGGCTCTGTGCTGATGGTGTGAGGCCTACTTGGGATTCTCTCTCTCCTTCTCCCCCTGCCCCACCCCCTCTTCTGCATGCTCTCTCTCTCTCTCTCAAAATAAATAAACTCAAGAAAAAAAAAAAAAAAGAGCCCGAAGAATGCTAATTTGGGGGAGGAATATGAAAAATTCTGTTCTTACCTTAGCAGTAAGGAAAACATTAAAGTGTTCATTGAAAGAGAGCACAGGATGATCTGTAATTCTTTTTAGGAATTTATCCAAAGCTTTTCTTCTGGTCTCCACAAACTCTTCTGAAAAACGATCTACAACACCCTTCACCACAAACTTCTCAGGAAGCGGCTATGAAGACAGGAAGAAAAATATTCAGAGTAATTGATAAGACCGTGGAAAGAAAAACCACAGGCTAGCAAATAATTCTTGGGACTCATTTGTCCAAGAACATATTCCTTATTCAGTTGGCTCTTTAGGTAGGCATCAACAGAAACATTTCGGAAACACAGAGATGTAGTAAATCACAAATATCCTTCTCAGTTTTAGAACTCAAGAAGTAAGATGCTAGAGAATAGTCCTTGGAATACAGCAAACAGTCAGTCAATATTTATCCAGTAAATCCAGTCATGCTCGCTTCAGCAGCACATACCCTAAAATTGGAACAATACAGAGGTTAGCATGGCCTTTGCACTAGGATGACAGTAAATCCGATAGTATGGCTATCTACACATTGCTTAACACACAGGGGGTACGACGAGAGAGTCAGGGCCGGAAAGATGGTCTAAGGAGAGAAGGCAGACAATATCAATCACACAAAAATTTATTTAAATATATTTAAATATATTATTTTAATTGAATATATTTCGATTCTATTCCCAGTTCAAGGGGTAAAAGAACTTGATGAATGTGAAATAAGTACATTAGGCAAACCCTTGTAGCTAAAAAATACCTTTTCTAAGCCAATCTTTTGTGTAGGTGTATGCTTGAAAGTTCTTTTTTTTTTTTTTTTTTTAATATATGAAATGTATTGTCAAATTGGTTTCCATATAACACCCGGTGCTCATCCCAAAAGGTGCCCTCTTCAATACCCATCACCTCCCCTCCCCTTCCTCCCACCCCCCATCAACCCTCAGTTTGTTCTCAGTTTTTAAGAGTCTCTTATGCTTTGGCTCTCTCCCACTCTAACCTCTTTTTTTTTTTCTTCCCCTCCCCCATGGGTTTCTGTTAAGTTTTTCAGGATCCACATAAGAGTGAAAACATGGTATCTGTCTTTCTCTGTACGGTTTATGTCACTTAGCATAACACTCTCCAGTTCCATCCACGTTGCTACAAAAGGCCATATTTCATTTTTTCTCATTGCCACTTAGTATTCTATTGTGTATATAAACCACAATTTCTTTATCCATTCATCAGTTGATGGACATTTAGGCTCTTTCCATAATTTGGCTATTGTTGAGAGTGTTGCTATAAACATTGGGGTACAAGTGCCCCTATGCATCAGCACTCCTGTATCCCTTGGGTAAATTCCTAGCAGTGCTATTGCTGGGTCATAGGGTAGGTCTATTTTTAATTTTTTGAGGAACCTCCACACTGTTTTCCAGAGTGGCTGGACCTGAATGTGGGACAGGAAACCATCAAAACCCTAGAGGAGAAAGCAGGAAAAGACCTCTCTGACCTCAGCCGCAGCAATTTCTTACTTGACACATCTCCAAAGGCAAGGGAATTAAAAGCAAAAATGAACTACTGGGACCTCATGAAGATAAAAAGCTCCTGCACAGCAAAGAAAGGTCTTAAAAATGTAATTTCCTGGGGTGCCTGGGTAGCTCAGTTGGTTAAGCGGCTGACTTCGGCTCAGGTAATGATCTCACAGTTTGTGTGTTTGAGCCCTGCGTTGGGCTCTGTGCTAACAGCTCAGAGTCTGGAGCCTGCTTCGGATTCTGTCTGTCTGTCTGTCTCTCTCTCTGCCCCTCCCCCACTCATGCTCTGTCTCTTTCTCTTTCTCTCAAGAAATAAATAAATGTTAAAAAAAAATTTTTAATGTAATTTCCGTTGCTCTTACCCAAACAAACTTCTCTGTAATATTTGAGCCAATATTGTGGGCAATTTAAACCTACCTGGCTACTGAGGGATCTTTGAGCTTTGACCTATTCCCACAGTAGCTTGATTAAATGCTTGATTAAAAGGCCTTTCTCGTTACTGCAGTCACAGGGAGACTGCATGTCTGCTAGTGTGCAATATGAAAATGTCTGGGGTATGAAATATTAAAAGAACATTTGCATTAAAAATTGGGCAAAAGAGGGGCGCCTGGGTGGCTCAGTCGGTTAAGCGTCCGACTTCAGCTCAGGTCATGATCTCGCGGTCCGTGAGTTCGAGCCCCGCGTCGGGCCCTGTGCTGACAGCTCAGAGCCTGCAGCCTGTTTCAGATTCTGTGTCTCCCTCTCTCTGCCCCTCCCCCGTTCATGCTCTCTGTCTCTCTCTGTCTCAAAAATCAATAAACGTTAAAAAAAAATTTTTTTTTAATTGGGCAAAAGATTGGTAGATATTTTTTTCAAAGAAGACCTACAAATGGCCAATAAGTACTTGAAAAGATACTCATATCATTACTCATTAGGGAAATACAAATCAAAACCACAGTGAGATACCACTTCACACCCATGAGAATGGTCATAATAAGGGAGGGAAGGAAGGAAAAACAGCAAAACAAAGAAAAGAACAATTTGGAAAAACTGGAACAAGCATTTACGTCCACAACCCCCTTCAGCCCCATATTCTGACCATACAGAGTTTTTTTTTTTTTCTTTTAAATTATAAACCCTCAGGGCACCTGGGTGGCTCAGTCAGTTAAGCATCTGACTCTTGATCTCGGCTCAGGTCATGATCTTACTGTTTGTGAGTTGGAGCCCCATGTCAGGCTCTGCATTGACAATTTGGAGCCTGCTTGGGATTCTCTCTCTCCCTCTCTCTCTCTGTCTCTCTCTCTCTCAAAACAAATAAATGAACTTTAAAAATAAATAAACCCTCAAGTTCACGCACATACACACAAAAACAGACACAGGACTTCACCAACCCCAAGAAGCGGAATCCTAAGGTGTTTGGAGTGGGGAAATCAAGAAGCAATCCAGATTTAGAACGCTTTCAAAGACTTAGAAACTGGCAACATCAACACCCCTCGAATGCAGCACTTGAGATATGAGGGGGTCCAAAACCCTCAACTTGAAAGGGCTTTGGAAAGTCAGTATGATTTAACTCCTAAATAAAGACTGTGGTTCCATGCCTCCTGGGTTCATATCCCACCTCTGCCAAGCTTTCTGACTTCGGTCAAGTTCTGTAATCTCTTGGTACCTCAGTTTCTTTGTTTAAAAAAAAAAAAAACTAGCAATAGTGCCAGCCTCTTGGTGTTGTTATGAGGATTAAATTAGCTACTAGGCTGAAATTGCTTTACACAATTCCTGCCACAGAGTGAACACCAATAACAGTGGCGGGAGGGGGGGGGGTGGGGGGAGGCAGGGGGGGTTCTTTGTTGTCAGAGTGGCAGAAGCTTCAGGAAATACTGATCTTCAGAGGCAGGCATGTTCAGTGAAATCTTGAGATGGTGGGAGTACGATGCAGAGAAGAGGCTATGAACTGAGGGGCTTCTTTTAACTAGATCAGGAGTTCTAGAGAGCACAGTGGAAAGGTTTGGAAATGAAGAAAGAGAGGGGAGTCAGGTCAAGAATAAAATTACAGAGCCACATGGAGGTAAGATGTCCAAGTAGGACGCCCAATGGAGCTCATGCCTGGGGAGAATATTAGAAACACAGGACAGGGTCAGATATACAGACTATCCAGCCCAGTGTTCTGGCCCAGTCAAAAGCACAGGAGAATCTGTCTTAATAGGGTATGGTTGTTCTTTAGGATAACTTCCTTATTTTGATCAGTTCTTCCCCCATTCCCTTAGATGGCCATTGTCCTTAAACACTACACTCAACCCCCAACCTTTCACACTAAGCGGATTACCATGTCTCTGAAGTAGGAACCAGGTATAAGGGCATCACATAAACATTCCCTAACCATGTTGCTTCCTCCACAGATAGACATCTCACGTCCATTTCTCAGGTTCCTGTGGACAACATACCTCCCCAACTCACCACAAAGCTAACTATTCCATCTGTGTCTCTGACCTGTTACTTCACGATCATGCTTATGTTGTCATCAATTAATTATACCTTCTCTTTCCTGTATCTTCAACATTTCCTCCTTGGCTGGCTCTGTTCCTGAGTCTACAAAAATACGGCTCGTTCTCTTTCTACCCAAAAATAATAAACCCAACTACCCCTTGACCTTACATCCTCTCCACTCTCCTTCGGGGCTCATTCAACTTTTTGAAAGAATTGTTTCTCTCTCTCTTTTTTTTTAATTTGAGAGAGAGACAGAAAGAGTGCACGAGCAGGGGAGAGGGGCAGAGGGAGAGAGAGAGAATCTTAAGCAGACTCCATGTTCAGCACGGAGCCTGAGGCGGGGCTCGAACCCATGAACAATAAGATCATGACCTGAGTAGGGGCGCCTGGGTGGCTCAGTTGGTTGAGCTTCCGACTTCGGCTCAGGTCCTGATTTCACGGTCTGTGAGTTCGAGCCCTGCCTCGGGCTCTGTGCTGACAGCTCAGAGCCTGGAGCCTGCTTCAGATTCTGTGTCTCCCTCTCTCTCTGACCCTCCCCCATTCATGCTCTGTCTCTCTCTGTCTCAAAAATAAATAAACATTGGGGCGCCTGGGTGGCGCAGTCGGTTAAGCGTCCGACTTCAGCCAGGTCACGATCTCGCGGTCCGTGAGTTCGAGCCCCGCGTTGGGCTCTGGGCTGATGGCTCAGAGCCTGGAGCCTGTTTCCGATTCTGTGTCTCCCTCTCTCTCTGCCCCTCCCCCGTTCATGCTCTGTCTCTGTCTGTCCCCAAAAAATAAATAAACGTTGAAAAAAAAAATTAAATAAATAAATAAACATTAAAAAAAAACTAAAAAAAAAAAAAAAAGATCATGACCTGAGTAGAAATCAAGAGTCAGATGCTCAACCAACTGAGGCACTCAGGTGTCCCTAGTCATTTATCTTAATTTCCACTCTTTCCATTGACTTCTCAACCCACAACCTTCCTCCACCCAAAACAAAGCTGTCTTTGGTTCTGCCTTCAATGCTACATTTCTCTGCCTTATCCCCATCCAATGCTGACTCCTTTTTTTTTATGTTTATTTATTTATTTTGAGAGAGAAAAAGTGTGCTTGTGTGAGCCAGAGAGAGAGGGAGAAAGAGAATCCCAAGCAGGTGCTGCCCTTTCAGCACAGAACCCAACATGGGGCTCAATCTCGTGAACTGTGAGATCACGACCTGAGCCAAAATCAGGAGTTGGACACTTAACCGACTGAGCCACCCAGGTGCCCCCGGAGACTGCTCTTTTAAAGATGATTGATGACTTTCTAATTATCAAATCCAGTGGATATTTTTCTGTTAGTATTTCATGAATCCTGTTGAACACATTCTGGTTTGCTTATGCTGAATAGGACTTGGGAGGAAAGCCTAATGAACAGATAAGTGGCTAGGTGTGCCTCATTTAACATAACAGATAATCTGAAATAGTTATTCATTCTTCAGATTTAGTACATTGAACTTTATGTTTAATGAATCAGGGAAGTGTGCTATTTAAAGGAACCCTGCAGTGAATCCTTCTGCAAACAGAAATTTCCTTCTAACCATTATTATTCCCAAAGGTACAGGGCTTCAGAAATTTGTTTCTTCCTATTTCAAGCCTTAAAGGGCACATGCCTACAATCAGCCTCACCTTCTACCTTCTGACTTGTTTGTGCAGAGGAATCTGGGTTGCTGATGAAATCAGGCACATCTATAGATTGTAATTGAGCAAGTGAGGAGCTCAACAAAGCTCCAAGCACGTGGTAGATGTCGTCTGCATGCCAGCTCTTTTTATTACCTTCTAAACATTGAGAACAGAAGGCAAAGGGGAAGTGGACCAAAGGGTGGAACTTCCACGTATCTTTTAGGCCAAAATGTTTTTTAAAAACCCTCTGGGATATGTATACCATTTCACATCCACTAGGATGGCTATAAAAGGGGGTAAAAAAAAAAAAAAAAACAGGAAAAAACGGGAAGCAAGTAGTGGAGAAATTGGAACCCTCATACATGGTTGGTGAGAATGTAAAATGGCGTGGCCTCTGTGGGAAACAGCTTGGCGGCTCCTCAAAAAATTAAACATAAAACTAGTATAAGATCCAGAATTCTATTCCTTGGTATGCAGCCCAAATAACTGAAAGCAAGTGTTCAAGCAAAACCTTGTACAATCAATGTTCAAGGAGCATGATTCAAAATAGTTGGGTTGGGGAAAAGGGGAATGAGAAGTGACTGCTTAGCGGGTACGGGATTCTTCTGGAGGTGGTGAAGATATTCTGGAATTAGATAGCGGTGGTGATTATAACACACTTTGAATACACTAACAGCCACTGGGTTGCACACTTTAAAATGGTGACTTTTGGGGCACCTGAGTGACTCAGTCGGTTAAATGTCCAACTCCTGATTTCAGCTCAGGTCATGATCCCAGGGTCACAGGATAGTGCCCGCCTTGGGCTCCACACTGAACATGGAGTCTGCTTGGGATTCATTCTCTCTCTCTCTCTCTCTCTCTCTCTCTCTCTCTCTCTCTGTCTCTCTCCCTCTGCCCCTCTCCCCTGGTCATGTGTGCTCTCTAAAAATTAAAACAAATAATAAATAAATAAAAATAAATAAAATGATGAATTTTAGAGGCACCCGGGTAGCTTAGTCGGTTAAGTGTCCAACTCTTGTTCTTAGCTCACGTCCTGATCTTGGGGTTGTAACTTCAAGCGTGCATTGGATTCTGTGTTGGGTGTGGGACCTACTTTTAAAAAAACAAACAAGTGGTGCCTGGGTGGCTCAGTCAATTAAGCGTCTGACTTTGGCTCAGGTCATGGTCTCGCAGTTCTTGCGTTCGAGTCCCGCATCGGGCTCTGCGCTGGTGGTGTGGAGCCTGCTTGGGATTCTCTCTCTCTCCCTCTCTCTGCCCTTTCTCCATTCGTGCTCTCTCTCTCTCTCTCTCTCTCTCAAAATAAATAAATAAACTTAAAAAAAAGGGTTTAAAAAACAAAATGGTGAATTTTATGTTATATGAATTTTACCTCAATTTTTAAAATAAGCTGGGGTGATGGAAGCAGATGTCAGAGAGCAGAGAAGAGGCTGTGCTGCTGGCTTTGAAGGTGGGGGAAGGGGCCATGAGCCAAGGGATGTAGGAAGCCTCTGGAAGCCGGAAAGGGCGAGGAACAAACTCCTCCCTGGGTCTTCTAGAGGAAATGCAGCCCTGCCACCTTGATATTAATCTACTGAGACCAGTTTTGGACTTTTGACCTCCAGAACTATAAAGTAATACATTTTTGTTGTTTAAATCACTTAAAAAAACAAAAACAAAAACAAAAAACTCAGCTGGCTCATGCGAGGGGGAGTGAGTAAGAATAGAGACGAAATAAGATCGGCCGTTGGGGATAAATGCCGAAACTGGGTGTGAGTACATGAGGGGTTCATTGCACTGAATCACTCTGCTTTCGTATATTTAACATTTTCCATAAGGAAGACGTTTTTTAAAAACTACATATGCCCATAAATATTGAACCTACAAAAAATCCTATTTGCAAAGCATTACAATAACCCATTAAATATTTCAAGGTATAATCTTATAAAACATTTACATTTTTATAGCACTTGATACTTTGGTAGAGCACTTTCACGTGTATTATGTTTCATAATAATTCATAAGACAGTATCTTATAATCTGTGAAACAAAAGCGTGCTTCTTGTAGATTGTCATGGAAAGCTACTATTTTGGAGTGCGAAATCTGGACAAAGATTTCAATTGCTCAATCTTGAAACGGTCCAACTTCCCCTTGTCAGCATTTAAATTGCTTCTTCGTCAAATATTAATTTGCAATGAATGGCACATTTCAATTCAACAAATACTTAGCAGTACACCCACTACATGACAGAAAACTAATTTTCCTACCCTTATCAAACAAACAGAAAACACTGCTCCTAAGAAAAAAATAACAAACAAATAAATAAAAGAGCATCAAGATAAGAAACTTTACCCCCATAAAGAACCACCATCAAGCTTGGTTTAATTCAAAGTACTTGAAACCTCAACCAATGTTCAACTACTTATTAACCTACTAAGTAAGCTGAAAGTATGTATATGCTTTTTTAACAGTACAAAAAAGAGGACCAACTAGAAAATGAAGTTAGAGTTTTTACTGATCATTTCGCATTAAGAAAAACAGTTGCTGCATGCCAAATTTCTTCTTAATAATTCCTACCAGTTTACCGCTACCAAACTGGGTATATAATTAATACGAATGCATCCTTCCAGCAAAGCTTCCTTCACAAAAATTGAAGCAAACGTTAAATTTCCCAGTACAATGAAACACTACAGAGTTTAATAAATGCTTGTGCTTCGTCTCCAAAATCTATCCGCACCCATCAAATCATGAGATCTATCTGTTGTCATAACTGGTTGTGCCCCCAGCAAAAGAAGTATTAAAACCAACTTCTGAGCCAAAAAATAAACTAGGAAACAAGAACCATGTTACAATGAAGACGTTCCTGTGACTCTGACTATAAAGATAATACAGTGAGTTGTCACTACTAGATGACAGACACATCCAGCACTCTTCTAGGTGTAAGGTGACCTTTTAAGAACATGTGAGCATTTCTGCTTTTCAAGTTGCAGAGCAATAAAGCAATAAATATAAAAAGAAAAAAATATATAGAGGGAGCCTGGGTGGCTCAGTTGGTTAAGCATCAGACTCTTGGTTTCGGCTCAGGTCATGATCTCATGGTTCGTGAGTTCAAGCCCTACATGGGGCTTTGCACTGACAATGCAGAGCCTGCTTGCGATTCTCTCTCTCCTCTCCTTGCCCCTCCCCCTCTTGCGTGCGTGCGTTCTCTCTCTCTCTCTAATGCACACATATATATTTACTTATATATGTGTGTGTGCCGCAGCCCTAGAAAATATCAAAGTACTGTTAACAGGCCAGAATTTGTTAAAGACACAAAGCAGAAAAGACTGAATTGAGAGAAAAGTCAGTCAATATTGACCATCTTGTGATTCTACTCAGGCAAAGGAAAGGTTGGCCTAGGAAGTAAAGGGCTGCGTTTCTCCAGTACAGCCCCAGAAGCTGCCAAGTTCAGAGTCAGAGGGGCTGGAAACAGGCCTGAGGACAGTCAATGGGGAAAGGAAAATGAAAGAATGTGGGTTTATCCCTAGAACCACAGTCTGGCTGGCTGTTCACTTACAACTGCTTATGGTCCCAATGAAGCCCAGGTAAAATGCGAACTTGATCTCCATGTTCCTAACACAAGCAGTAGAATCGGAAAGGTCAGGAATTCTCACACATTTTTAACCATAGCTGACTTAAACTGGCGCGTGCGCACACACACACACACACACACACACACACACACACATACCCAGAAACTCATTCTCCCAATTTTTCCAACTAATTCAAAAGACTCTAAAGTTCATCTTGAAAAATAAATGTGCAAACATCTAGAAAAGCCCTGAAAACAAGTATATTGGCAGGTGGAGGCGAGTTGAGGACCTGTACAACCAGATGTTGAAATGTTCCGTAAAGTCATAATAATTCAGATAGTGTAGGAGGGGCACCAGACTAGAAAGATCAATGAACCAAAGGATCAGAAGCAGCCCAGGCACACCAAGTCTAATGCATGATTTGGTCTGATGCACAAATGATGATAAAAATGAATGATTACTCATAAGTGGTTCTGGAACAACAGAAAACAGAAAAACACAACAGTGGTTTTCACCACCTGAAAAAAGTACGGTCCTCCCATGTCACGTCAAAACAAATGCTTCTTTATGTTTTCATAAAAAATTTTAAATGTTTATTTTTGAGAGAGAGAGAGGGTGAAGAGCAGAGAGAGAGGGAGACAGAGGATCTGAGACGGGCTTTGCACGAGAGCCCAGTGTGGGACTTGAACTCACAAACCGCAGGATCATAACCTGAGCTGAAGTCGGACACTTAACCGACTGAGCAACCCAGGCGCTCCAGAACAAATGCTTTTTAAATATACAAAAATGAAGGGTAACTTCATTTGCAGATATGGAGTTTTTACAAACCAATAAAAACAACATAAAACGAAGAGGCGAGTCATAAAAGAAATGCCAAAGTCCAATAAAGTCATGGGAAGATATTCCGCCTCATTAAAGACATGAAAACTTACTGTACAAAAATGAACTCAAAATGGATAAAAAACTAAAAGGTATGAGCTACATACCTTTTAGTACATAAAATTTTAGAAGCATTTAGCATATAAAAAAGATTGTAGCATGTAAAATTTTTAAAAGAAAACACAGGTGTAAATCTTCATGACCTAGGATTAGGCGATTATTTCTTAGATAAGACACCTTTAAGCACAAACAGTGAAAGAATAAACAGATAAATAACTAAAAAACGTTTGCACTTCCAAAAGACACCATCAGAAAAGTAAAGAAAGGGGCACCTGGATGGCTCAGTCAGTTAAGCACCCAACTTCGGCTCAGGTCATGATCTCACAGTTCATGAGTTCAAGGCCCACGTCGGGCTCTGTGCTGACAGCTCGGAGCCTGGAGCCTGCTTTGCATTCTGTGTCTCCCTCTCTCGCCTCCCCTCCCCTGCCCATGCTCTGTCTGTCTGTCTGTCTCTCTCTCTCAAAAATAAATAATAAACATTTTTAAAAAGTTAAAAAAAAGTAAAGAGACAACTCATTCATCAGTAAAACTTTTTGCAAATTGTTATCTCTAATGAGGGATTTGTGTCTAGATTATATAAAGAACTAATACAACTCAATAACAAAAAGATAACCCAATTTTAAAATGGGTAAAGGATCTTAAAGATATTTCTCCAGGGAAGACGACCAATGGTCAAGAAGTACGTAAAAAACATTCAGCCGTCAGGGAAATGCAAATCGAAACCACAAGGAGATACCACTTCACACCTGCTAGGAGGGTTATAATCAAAGAGGCAGATAATAACAGTGTTGAGGAAGATGTGGAGAAACTGGAACCTTCATACACTGCTGGTGGGAACGCAAAATGATGCAGCCATTTTGGAAGACAGCCTGGCAGTTTCTTACAAGATTAAATATACAGTTACATATGATTCAGCAATGACACTCCCAGGTATACACCCAAGAAAAATGAGACCACACAAAAACCTGCACACGAATGTTCACAGCCACGTTACTCATAGTAGCCAATAAGCGGAAATAACTCTAACATCCATCAAATGTGAGCAGGTAGACTAAAAGTGACAGGTCCATACAATGTAATATTATTCGAAAATAAAAAGTAATGAAGTCCTGACAAGTCCCTCAACACAGATTAGCCTTGAAAACATTATGCAGAGTGAGAAAAATCTAGTCACAAAAGACGATATACTGTACGACTCTACTTTACACAAAAGTCCAGAATAGACAAATTTATAGAGACAGAGAGATTAGTGGTTGCCAGGTGCTGGAAAAGACAAGTTTAGGAGTTACAAGCAAGGAGAGGAAGGTTTCTTTTGGGATGATGAAAAGGCTCTAAGGTTGATCATGCTAGTGGTTGCACAACTCTGTAGACTAAATATATTAAATATTGATATACAAATATGCTAAATACTAATACTAAATATACTAAAAGCCCTTGACTTGTATATTTTAAATGGGCAAATTGTATGGTGTATGAATTATATCTTAATAAACCCGTTTTTTAGATTAAAAAAATGAAAATATAAACAATAGTTATGTTGCATGTCTACTAGGTCTCTATTTGACAACAAACTTTCTAGGCAGGGTCCCTTGTCCATCTTATAACCCCTGACCTCCCCCACAGTACTTACCAGGCCTAGTAAAAGACTAACACAAAGTCGATGCTTAATAACAGACACTTTCGAGTCAAGTTGCTGGAGGATGACTTCTGAAGGGGAAAAACAAGAATTTGTTTCCAGTTCGACTTTCATGTTTGAGTTACAGATGCCTTCCTATATTATATCTCTCTCCACCCCAAACACGTACCAAGAATTTATGAATAAATTTATGTCTCCATTTGCTTCTAGAGTACTTTCCTACTCATTGTTTCTACCCTGACCACAGGAAACCATACTCAAAGATACTCATTCCCCAGGCATTCTGGAGACTTCCATCCTCTTTCAGTTCTGGCTTCAGGGTCGATGCATGAGTGCTACCAGCAGGTGTCTCTGTCTAACCAAACTTCAAATACACTAGCTGCCAGCAGGTGGAGCATAATTCCCCCTCAGGCACAGTGTGAGCTAAACATAAAGAATGACTGACTTCCTTCCAAACAGTACAGCATGGAACAGGAGAGAAAAAAAGAGTAACCGGATAGTGGAGAAACCTGACAAGCACTACGTCAAATAAGGTGATCGAGGTTAATATCAACAGTGATAAATATTGCTGATAGCATGTACCTTTCGTATGATGTGATGAGAACGGCACTTCCCCTGCCCCCAGCAAAACACATTACCCTAAGTTTAATCATGAGGAAAACATCAGACAAATCTCAAATGAGGGACATTCCACAAAACGCCTGACAGTTTTGAGTATTGTCAAAGCCATAGAAAATAAAGAAAGCCTGAGAAAGTATCACAACCAAGAAGAACCTACGGAGCTATGACAGCTAAAAGGAAGGTGGCATCTTAGATGGGATCCTGGAACCGATAAAGGACATTAGGCAAAACTGAGGAAATCTGAATAAAGGACTTTTAGTCAGTAATCATGAATCCTTATTGGTTCGTTAATTGTGACAAATGTGCCATACTAATGTAAAACGTTAGGCAAAGGCAGGTGTGGGCTATATGAGAATTCACTACACTACCTTCGCAATCATTCTGGAAATCTAAAACTGTTGTCGAATACAAAGTCTATGAAAAAAATGATTCACAGCTGCCAGTTTTGCCCAATTACGATTCTATTTTAAGTAACAGTTCCAACTGCTTAAAAATGAGTTTCTTCCCCTGAGAAAGAATGCAGTCCCCGGCAAACTCCATCATTTCTATCACGGCATATTCAGCCTCTTCAAACCATGGCGGGAAAGCACTGGAAGATGCATGCGCAACACGAAAATTGGCAGTGCTAAGAAGTTATTCAACCAAGGGTTTCACTGAAAGATAAAGCCCCTCTGAAGAGTTTTATGACCCAAATTGCGCTCAAGTCCCCAAAGACCCAAGAAACATCTGGGGTCTAAATGGTTGTTATTTCTACTGGGGGAAAAAAAGTAGTCAGAAAAGTACTCAATATGTATGTTGATTTAAGTAGTCTTTTAGGGGCGCCTGGGTGGCGCAGTCGGTTAAGCGTCCGACTTCAGCCAGGTCACGATCTCGCGGTCCGTGAGTTCGAGCCCCGCATCAGGCTGGGCTGATGGCTCAGAGCCTGGAGCCTGTTTCCGATTCTGTGTCTCCCTCTCTCTCTGCCCCTCACCCGTTCATGCTCTGTCTCTCTCTGTCCCAAAAATAAATAAACGTTGAAAAAAAAAATAAATAAAGTAAGCTTTAAGTAGTCTTTTAAATTTTATTTGCTCTAGTTCTGTTTTTTTTTAATGGGTAGATATGAGTAATAGATAAATATTATGCTGCTGCTGTAAACGGAGTTAGGTGGCTTGGGGTCTGTTTTTGAAATGAAAAACTAGGATTGAACGGCGCCGTGCTAGATTCCTGCTCCCTGAACTACCCGTGTGTCTAAAGAGAGCCCAGCTGGCTGTCATGCAAGGCATCACCTGGTGGCAGCCGCCCAAACCTCAAGAACGTATGTCTGGAAAGGTAGTAAAACAGACAGTCTTTCAGTGGCAGCAAATCAGAATTAGGACTCTTTATACCTCAAAAAACTGTCATAATGAAAGTGAAAATCTACCCCAGCCTACTCAAGAAACCAGCATGAGGACAGCAAACCGGAAGCCAAAACCCCGAACGTGATACATTGGACAGCATCTGTGAAAACGTTTCATGTACGTTTGGTGGGAGAATGTGGTATAAAAGGTAAGACAGAATCCGCCCTGAATTTAAGGGGTGAGGGCTGAGTAAACATCCTCAGGAAGGACAACGAAGGAAAAGAGAGGAACCAGCTGTAATGACTTAGTACCTACGGGAATGAGATGAGTCGGCTGGGATTCCTCCAGTTTGTTCCTCAGCCAGTCAAAATCCTGGTATCTTCGACGAACAGAATATTCTGGCAGGTCAAACTCTACCCGTGTACTCTGCAAATAAGAAGGGTGGAACAAAGTAAGTCGAAGGGAATAGTACCATGTCTTGGCAGAAAGGAAGGAAAAAAGCTCTCTTTGAGAAACCAAACTGGGCAAGAACACACTTTCCTTCCACCAAAGCACCAGCCAAAAGGCAGCAATTACCAACACAAAATGAGGAGTCCAGGCCCCCAGGGCCCGGCTCAAAAGTCCAGGATCTAGAATGAAAATGTCGAGGCTTTTGTTTTTGTTTTTTTCCCCCTACCCTTAGGAAATGGAACTCCACTATCACTCAGAATGTGTTTAGAAACATTTGATTCATTTCCTCCAGGCTTAACTTTGAGGATTTCTTTTAGCAGAATAATTCTGAGGATATTGCTACTGAATCCCAATCCATGTTTTCTGTTAAAAGAAATGAAGTCTCCACCTTCTGCTGAATATGCTGACAAGTTTTATCAAAGGCTGAGGGAAGACAGGCAGACAGAAAGAGCTAAGGGCACACCTGCTCGTTCAAGAGCCAGATTGGATGAAAATAGAAAACGTCTTGTTTCATGTGCCATATTCTGCGAAAACCATAACCTTGGAACTATATTGTATTTTAGATGATTAGAAAAAAAAAAAAAACTAGAAAGGAATGCCAAGATGTCATTGTACTGCAGAAAAATATTCATCTCATCTCTGTTCTTGTTAATTTTTCTGAAATTGCGATTGCAGCACTCTGGTAATGAAAACCAGTGCTAAATAAAATGAAATTAATTTATACCAAAACAAGATTTTTACACGTTAGTTTGCCCAGACTAAAACCGTGTCTCAGCTAAAGCATTTTCCCCTATGAGGGTATAGACTGTATACCACAGTCATAGCTCTCAGAAATGAAAGGTCAAAAATAAAAATGGCTCAAGCTACATTTTATAAATTTACTCTTTCAGGCCGGAAGTCTGTTTTAATCCATGACCCTAAGAAAATCTTAAAAACATATGAACAAGAGTTAGCCATCAAAGAAAAAGCTGGGAACAGTGTTGGCATTGAAAATTATGATTTCACCCTCCCCAAAAGCCGTGCTCACACAGTCCGAGCAAAATTGTGAAATTAAAGGATTCGGTCTTGGACTGAACCCCAATTAACTCTTTCTGTAGCTTTTCCCCTTTCCAAAGTCCCATTCACAACCTTCCCCTATGATGGAGGGTACAGGTGGGAAGAGGTGAGGAAATTCATTCAACCTAAGTGTTTGTGATTTATTAGAAGACTCCCCGAGTGAATCAGCATTGTGGAATTGGGGAGGAAAAAAAAAAAGAATGCTTGAATTAGAAGAAAAAAAAATCACTGCTGATGAATTTTCAGGCATGAGGCTGATGGAAATTTGAAGGGTAGGTAGGCTGACACTCCTTCCAAGGCTGGGTGAGGAAAGGCCTGGGCAGGAGCATTCCTAGCACCTACCAGATTCCTGAGACGCCACTAAGCCCCCCAGAGCCTAGGTTTCCTCAACAGTAAGAAGAGGGTTGGAAGGGACATTCTTCAAATCCCCCACCAGGCTCCATCTGAGGACTTGCCGACGATGGGCCCATAGAAGGTGGATTGTGATGTGTGGCAAATGCAACCTGTTTTCACTGTAAATGCAGTGATGGAGGAGTCTACTTTTTGCCTTCCTAAACGTTACATGTTATCAACCAATCACTTCTCTTTATTATGCTTTTGAAAATCCTCTTCATAAATTGTAGTTTATGTAACGTGTCTAACTTTGAAATCAGTATTTGGTAACTATAAAAAGCAGTATGATAAAACACAAGTTTTGTTTCCGCTGTAAACAAGCTCACTGTCGGGGAACTGGCTTTTTTTTCCCCCCCTTCGACTTATTCAGGTTAGACATACTTATTTTAAAACTTCAGGAAAAATAAAAGAAGAAAAAATAAAGATCGGTCATAAACTCTCTTAAATTAAGAGGGAAAAAAAAACCCATGATTAGTATTATGGTTTATATCTTTCCATATTTTTTCTATGCATATCCATTCATTCACTCATATTTTCTAAGTCTCTAACAATTCTTAGATATCTTTCTGTTAGCAAGTTCAAATCTAAGAATCTCTTAAATTCCTAAAGACAGAATTACTGGAGAAAAGAGTACGTGTAGTTTTAACTGACAAACTGCTTCCAGAAATATATCAGCTTATATTCTTAACTGCATTTTCTCCTCAACCAGTGGTTGTCTTTAATGGACTTACAACTGAAAAACAGTACATCATCTTTGTTTTCTTTTGTTTGTTTTATTTTTTTTAACATATATTTATTATTGAGAGACAGAGAGACACAGAGTGTGAGCAGGGGAGGGGTAGAGAGGGGGAGACACAGAATCTGAAGCAGGCTCCAGGCTCTGAGCTGTCAGCACAGAGCCCGACGCGGGGCTCGAACTCACAAACCGTGAGATCATGACCTGAGCTGACATCAGACGCTCAACCAACTGAGTCACCCAGGTGCCCCTGTTTTCTTTTGTTTTTAATGACTATTGGAGTCGAACATCCTTTGAAATAATTGTTGGCTATAGATTTTCTTTGTGAGGAGTTTCTTTTTTTAAATTGTCAGTCAGGTCTTTTTCACTTGTGTAAGTTCTTTATAGCAAAGGGTTTTTCTGATACAGAATTTTAGAATTCAGCCATTATTCCCCTTTATGGTGGCTACAGTTTGGTGTCATGAATAAGAATGCTGTCCCCATTGCAAGCTTTTAAAAATATTAACCTGTGTTCTCTCCTTTATTTATGGTTTATTTATTTTTGTCTTTAATTCCTACCATTCTACTTCTAGGAATCTACCATTAGAAAATACTTTTTAAACGGTAGCAAAGATATTTGTATAATGATGTTCACTGCAGTACTATTTAAAATAGCAAAGGAATGGAGCACTCAGGTGGCTCAGTTAAGTGTCTGACTCTTGATCTCGGCTCAGATCATGATCTTATGGTTCGTGAGGTGATGACACAGAGCCTGCTTGAGATTCTGTCTCTCATTCTCTCTGCCCCTTATCTGCTTGTGCGCACTCTCTCTCAAAATAAATAAATGAACTTTAAAATACAGTAAAATAAAATAGGAAAGGAATCAAAACAACCTAAATGTCCAACAATAAAAACAGTGAAGTTATAGGATATTTATTCTATGATTATCAGTAATCATGTCTGTAAGACATCTTTAAGATCAAATATGCTTCAATATAGTTTTTTTTGAGAGAGAGAGAGAGCGTGAGAAGAAGAGGGACAAGGAGAGAGAGAGAGAATCTTAAGCAGGCTCCACATTCAGCATGGAGCCCGACGCGGGGCTCTATCTCATGACCGTGAGATCATGACCTGAGCCGAAATCAAGAGTCAGATCCTTAACTGGCTAACCACCCAGGCACCCCTGCTTCAGTATAGTTTGAAGAAAAAAACACCAAGATTCAAAATTAATTGCACATACATTGTGATTTCATTTGTATTAAAAATATGGATATAGGGGCGCCTGGGTGGCGCAGTCAGTTAAGCGTCCGACTTCAGCCAGGTCACGATCTCGCGGTCCGGGAGTTCGAGCCCCGCGTCAGGCTCTGGGCTGATGGCTCAGAGCCTGGAGCCTGTTTCTGAGTCTGTGTCTCCCTTTCTCTCTGCCCCTCCCCCGTTCATGCTCTGTCTCTCTCTGTCCCAAAAATAAATAAAAAACGTTGAAAAAAAAATAAAATAAAAAAATAAAATAAAAAATAAAAATATGGATATAAAAGGTTAGAAAAAATCTAGAACTCATAATGACAACTGTCCTTTTTATACTCATCCTTATTAGGTGCCTCGTTAGCAAACTAGGTAGTGTGTCTCATATATCCATCCTTGTTTCCAAATCTTCTACCATTCTCATATAATACTTTCTTTTTATAAATTTTTTTTAATGTTTATTTATTTTTGAGACAGAGAGAGACAGAGAGAGACAGAGAGCATGAACAGGGGAGGGGCAGAGAGAGAGGGAGACACAGCATCTGAAGCAGGCTCCAGGCTCCGAGCTGTCAGCACAGAGCCCGATGCGGGGCTAGAACTCATGGACTGTAAGATCATGACCTGAGCTGAAATCAGATGCTTAACCGACTGAGCCATTCAGGTGCCCCAATTCTCATATACTTTCATAATCACACGCAAAAAATAAAGCTCCTTTATGGATATAATGGCTTAAATAAAGGAGTAAAAATTTGATGCTTTGGAAAGCAATAAGGTAAACAAAAACTATCATGAAGCAGAAGGATATTCATGATACTTTACTTTTATCACAGTTTGTTCTAGAAAAGATATATGATACATGAAATATGATTAAATGACATAAATTAGAAGTAGGTGAGAAAGATCAAGGGAAAAAAAAACAAGGACAGAGAGAAAAACTAGAGCCACAAATGAGGCTAGGCACACTCACCGTGGAATTCTGCACACCTGCTAAAACTGGGCCACAGACACTACTGTGGATTTCTGGAGAGAAACCCAGTCAGTTTTGAGACTCAGAGTGCTCCTAAAATATGCAGGCCAATAAAAACTCCAACCAGGAGCATGTAGTAAAATTTTCCTCTGTGAAATTCAGGGTCTAACTTGGTAAGGAAAATAAAGTAAAAAGGGTTTTTTTGCTCTATTTTCTAGTAACAATAAAAAAGAGAAAAGGGCACACCCACAGTTCCATAATCAGAGACAACCACTATACTGTTTTGTGTCTCTCCAAAATCTAGAATGCCCCACAAGATCACAAGGTCATGGGTACTCACCTTAAGTCAGATCTACAAATAGGTAACAGAGTGCAAGAGCTGTACTGAAGAATATTCACTTTTGCCATCATTCTATGTGAATATCTCCAGGCATCCCTGCCAACTTGTGGTCTTTGTGTGTGTGTGTGTGTGTTTTGTTTTTGTTTTGCAAATGCAACACTTTAGAAGACCTAGCACAGATCCACAGGGCAATCAATCCCCCCACCCCGCAGAGCATCTGTCCATTGGGCCTCATGTTACCACAAAAGAACTCTTATTCCTCAGGAGCTGATGTGCCTAACTACTGTGGCCTGGAGCCCTTCCAGAGAATTCCCATTCAATCCAAAATTTACAACCAGTGTACTCTAGAGACATTTGGTCTTCATCAGAAATGTCATCTGTCCAAGCCATAGCCGGATCCCCGTCCCTTCCCTGCAAAGGGACCTCTTCCCTTGCCAAATATTAGCCAGCTAATCTCATTCTGCTTCAAAACCCTGCTACCCTAAGAGAATACCTGAGAATCACGACCAGGGAGGCTTCTGGTCTCTCCTCACACTCCTCGGGGCTTCCTTTCTCAGAGCTTCATTTTACACCAAGCCCTTCTGGAACACCCATTCCATAATTAAATTCCTGTCCTTCTTCCACTTATTCGGATTCTGAAAGCTGGCTCTCCTCTGGGACTACAGCCTCCCTCCTGTCCCATCAGGTAGAACGCTGCTCATTTTCTCACATCTCACAAACTCCACGCCACCCCCCAAGACCAAGAGGTGCTGTTGCTATCCCCTTCACTCCACACCGCTCCCCAGCCCCTTGAAAACCCTTCAGAGGCTCAGGCCATCAAGGTATGTGTCTCTATACCTCTCACACCTGTCGTCTGCTGACACCCATCCTTTTCCTGATTCCCAGAAGACTCTAGTGCCTAGCTCTCGGGCTTCCTTTCCAAAGCCCTTCCAGAGTCTGGGTGCCCCTGAGATCCAGGTGGTTCATGCACACAACACCCACCTGTGAGCCACCAGCGTCTCCTTCCACTCCCATCAGGCTTTGTCACCTGGCAGAAGTTCAGACCTCCCTCTAGCCAACCAGCACCTCCTGTATTTCAGACTCTTCCATTTCCCGACACCCTTGGTTCTGCAGCCTCTTGGAACCTACAATTCCTTGACATTCTGTCCAATCCCATATTTACTTCCTTTCTTATTCAGCATCAATTCCATAACCTATCCCCTTTTATTTGCCAATATCCTAAATATCCCTTTCCTAGTGTCCATTCACACAACTTTGGCAAAAATGCAACCGTGCACTTCCTGCTTTACTAGACCCAGGTGTGTGAGCACGCTCCTGGAGGAAAAGCAACATCGGGCAAACACACTAACTGACACAATAAAATCTACCACTGGACCCTCAACACTGCCAAGTAGTCTCATACTTCCTTGGTCAGCTCTTTCTCTCTCATTTTCCACATCAGTTAACGAGAAGCCTGTAGAAGTCTTGAAAACTTCTCAGCCTTACTTCCAAACCTCCCCTTCCTTCTTAGCAGAAGGCCTCGAGGGAAAACTGCAGCTAGAAGCACAGAGCCCTCAACTTGCTGCCACAAAAACCAAACAGGACAAAAATTCCCTTCCTCCTCTAGAAACAATGGAAAAAGTATACCTCCCCCAAAAGAGGCCACTGATTCCATCCACTTCTGCTCAGGCTATTCGCCCTCTCTGCTCTGCGGCTTCCATCCTCCCCTCCAAACTTCACCTGAATGTCTCCCCTAGCAACCCTGGGCTCTGGGCACTTACACAGGTCATGTCCATCCTTAAAACCAAACAAAAAGCGCCCCCCTCCCTTCAAGTCCACACCTCCTCCAGCTCCTGTTCTCACTTCACCTGCAAACTACCAACACTCGTGTCTTTCTTCTCACTCACTCGAACCCACTGCCAACTGGGTTCTGCCCCACGACCCCAGGGCAATTGCGCTCACCACCGTCACGGATAGCCCTCTTGTCATCAAATCTAATGCCCGCTTTGCAATCCTTGTGTATCCTTGATCTCTAAGTGGCACCTAGCCTGAGAAGAGCCAGTTGAGGCACAAGACTTGGTGCTTACTAAGGAGATGGGGTAAGAGACAAGAGGAGGACAGCTCCTAAAGGAAGCTGAAGGCTCCTGTCTATTTCCACTTCATCAGTTTCAACAGCCAGGCCAGGTAGTAGACGGTGCACAGTGCTGGGGAAGTGGGTGGAGCCATCCCTCTCTGGAAAATCATGCCTTGTGGAAGTACAGCATAGACAGATCTGGATTCAAGTTCTAGCTCCATCACACATCAGCTGCATGTCTTTGAGTAATTTTCTTAATATGTCTGTGTCTCCGTTTCCTCATCCACAAAGGAAAAACACCACCTATACCTGCTTCAGTGAGCGGTATACAGAGGATTAACTGACAATATATTTAAAGCACTTAGCACGAAATAAATGGCAGCTCACCCATATAGCAGAGCACTGCTGTCGTCTTAGAAGTGACAGCATGACGGTGTGCTTACTGGCATTTGCTAGCAGAGAAAGATGCCGCACCACATGCAGTGAATGGGCAGCCTGCAGAATACTCATTTTTGGACGTGGATAGAGACAAATTGCTCAGAAATTTAGAAATGATTATCTCCGGCTGGTGAGCTTATAGATGCTCTTTTATTTTATTGTTTTAGCTTACTTGAATTTCCTAGTTTCTCTACAACAAGCACGTATTACTTAGATAAAATAAAAGGTTTCTGTTACAAAAAAAGCACAGCACCAGCACATGGTAAGTGCTCAGTCATTAGTTACTATGATGATGATACTTTCTAAAAGCCTGCAGAGAAGAGCCAGGGTCTGTCTGCTTGCCTTGAAAATGCCCAGGCTGGGGCGCCTGGGAGGCTCAGTCGGTTGAGCGTCCGACTTCGGCCCAGGTCACGATCTCGCGGTCCGTGGGTTCGAGCCCCGCATCGGGCTCTGTGCTGACAGCTTGGAGCCCAGAGCCTGTTTCAGATTCTGTGTCTCCCTCTCTCTCTGACCCTCCCCTGTTCATGCTCTGTCTCTCTCTGTCTCAAAAATAAATAAACATTAAAAAAAAAAATTAAAAAAAAAAAAAGAAAATGCCCAGGCTGGCTCCCCACCACTGGAGAGGGAAGGTGCCCATGACTTGGGTTGGGGTAGAGAAGGGCTCTGCCTGCATTGGCTCTCAGTCCTAGGCTCATTTTATCTCAAGCAAAAGCAGCTCTCTACTTTGTCCAGCTTTGGTCATCAGGAATCTGAAGTAGGACAGGGGAGTCAAAGCTCAAAGTAATAAAGTATTTGTACAACCTCGTCCTCTGACCACTATCTCTGCTAGAAAACCACAGCAGAAGTGGGGGTCCCAGGGCAAGACCAGTGTGTGAGACCCTGTGTTCCTGTTTGTAATCCTCCTCTCATCCCCACACATCACAGGGTGCGTGGCTACGTAGTGATATGTGTAGATACGCTTTAATGCAACATTCAGAAAGAAGGTCCCAAATGCACCACCAAGACATTAACCCTGGTGTCATTACCTGAACCAGGAAAAGAAAAGGACTCTGGTTTGAGACAGAATTGACAGTAAGAAGTAAAACTTAATTCTGCAATGAGCTCACCCAGAGGTGGGAGCATCACAGAGAAGTGAAAATGTGGAATTAGAACTTGGAAAAGTTCTGACTTACAGGGAATCAAATAACCCCACAAAGAAGGGACAGAGACAAGAACACCGAGGAAAGGGGGTAAGGAAGGACGGAAACAGACGGGCACAGGGGAGAGCGGTGGCCAGCAGCAGGCGCCTGAGCCTGTGACTCAGTGAACAGAGGTCCCGCAGTACTAGCATTCTGGGAGGTCCACTGCAGGGCAGAGGAGTCAAGGAGGGTGGGAAGTGGTAAGGCTGGCGAGCACTGCTGTGCCAGTGAGGCGGTCACCTCGTCATTCAGCTGTTTTAGAGCATAAATTTCAGAAAAACAGGTTTTGCATTTCGCTGACTACAGAGTAAAAAATAAGTTGGCCCTGGGGCAAAAAACAGAAATAATTCACGGGAAGACGGGTATCAACCTAGGACCTCTGACGACCTGACATCCATCTAAGCATCTAGATCACTGCCTGAGAAATAACAGGCACCCGGGGTCAACGGTGACAGGGGAAGATTGCGTGGATGCATGTACATGTGCACACATACGTGGACAAATTTTCGAATGCGAACCAGGTGCAGAAAGGACAGGGCAGTAATAGCAAAGAAACGTCTGACAAAGGCTGAGATGTCCATAGGGAAAAGATACTCTATAATCATTGCATAAATAGAGATTAAAAAACTAAGCTCTGTCTATATTCATATGAACATGGAAAGGTCTTCAAAAATATTGTAGAGGGGGAAGCTAGAAAACAATATTGCAGTGAAATCTGAATTATATATATTTTAACTATATATGCACATATGTAAACACAAAAAAAGACTGGGAAGGATGTATACCAAATTTCAACAATGGCAGCATTTAGCGAGAACAACTTAAGTGAGAAGGGCTAAGTGAGACTTGTATTTGGTCTTTATCATCATTTACTTTATTTTTCAAAATAAAGTATTTATAGTACTTGTACAATTTTTTAAATGTTTTCGTTTATTTATTTTGAGAGAGAGAGTGTGCAAGCCTGGGAGGAGCAGAGAGAGAATCCCAAGCAGGTTCCATGCTGTCAGCACAGAGCCCGACATGGGGCTCAAACTCACGAACTGTGAGATTACAACCTGAGCCGAAACCAAGAGTTGGAGGCTTAAAAGACTGAAACAGTGCTCCAGTACTCGCATCATTTTTTAAATATAGCACTGTCAGGGGCGCCTGGGTGGCTCAGTCGGTTGAGGATCCGACTTCGGCTCAGGTCACGATTTCGCGGTCCGTGAGTTCGAGCCCCGCGTCAGGCTCTGGGCTGATGGCTCAGAGCCTGGAGCCTGCTTCCGATTCTGTGTCTCCCTCTCTCTCTGCCCCTCCCCCGTTCATGCTCTGTCTCTCGCTGTCTCAAAAATAAATAAATGTTAAAAAAAATTTTTTTTAATATAGCACTGTCATCCAATAAAAGATCAAATCTGAGTGTACTTTACTCTCTGCCTTCCCCCCCCCCAAAGAATTTAGACAAGTACAGAACCTACTAAATTTTCAAAATAAAAACTTAATTCAGGGGCACCTGGGGGGCTTAGTCGGTTAAGCCTTGATTTCGGCTCAGATCATGATCTCACGGTTCATGGGATCCAGCCCCACATCAGGCTCTGTGTTGACAGTGCAGAACCTGCTTGGGATTCTCTCTCCCTCTGTCTGCCCCTCCCTTGCTCACACATACACACTCTCTCTCTCTCAAAATAAGTAAACCTTAAAATATTTTTAAAAATCATTTATTTTCTACAATGAAAAAGAGAAAAGGCACAGAAGAGAGGATGTTCATAAACACTTCTCCTAATACCATTCACAAAGCCACCTTCAATCTATTAAAACTTCTAAAAATATCTGTAAATCCTTCTTCATCATGTGGCCTGTGGTGGCGGGGGAATACCAACAAACAGGATGGTTTCCTGAACAAAGTACTTTCTTTATTCAAAAATATAAAGTGATGACTCCTGAGATAGGTTGAAACTGTAATTAAGTCTTGGTCTACTGTACTGGGAAACAAATGACTCCATTTTCGGGTTTGTTTCTTTTTTAATGTATCCTTTTATAATAAGCTGGTAACTGAGTAAAACCAGTTAGAAGTATACGTTTATGTATTGAGATATATATATATATATATATATATATATATATATATATATATAGCGATCATCTCCTAATAGTGTAAATATTGTTATTCTTCCTCTGGATCAGTGCTTCTCAACCAGGAGTAATGTTGTCCCCAGGGAATACTTGGCAATGTCTGGAGACATTTTTAGTTGTCTCCACTGGAGGTTGGAGGTGGGTACTACAGGCATCTAGTGGGTAGAGACCAGGCATGCTGGGAAACATCCTACAATGCATAGGACACCCCCTCACACACACAACAAAGAATTATTCAGTCCAAAACATCAATACTGCCAAGGATAAGAAACACTGCTTGAAACCTAAAATTGTACTGCTACTTAAAATATTGAAAAAACAATTGAAAAAGTAAAGATACATTAAAGTTATTCTTTTATAAGTAGAATTAGCTTAAGAGTATGGATTTGAAAATAAAAATATGGGATTGATAGTACTAAAAATTCAACTTAGAATCCTGGTTACCTACTTTGTAATAGTGAACAAGTTAAAGTCTCTGCCTCAGTTTCCTCATCTCTAAAATTGTAACTAGAAGATCTACCTTTTAGGGTTGCTGCGAACATTAAGCCAGACAATCTCAGGACCCTGTCCACTACCCACCTAGCACACAGCAAAAATGCAATAAATATTTGTTCCTAATCTTCTCTTCTTCCCCTCCCCCTATGATCCATTTCAAATACACCAAATTACAACCATGGTCTTGCCAGAGATTTCGAATGATACAGCAACTCATAAATTTCAATAGTAATGTGATATTATTAACGTTAAATAATATCATGACCGAAAATTGGTGAAAGCAGAGGGATTAAATGTTTTATTTGAAAGACCGCAGTCACAATTTCTCCTTCGTTTTAAGATTAAAAATTCACATATAATCCTTTTAATTTGAATACATCTACTCTGTATCAAAAAGCCACATCCACCATTGAATGAAGGTGAATCGAGTCGTACAAAGGGAAGGAAGAAAGCAAGAACCATGAAGGTAGGCCTCCAATTCATTAAGACTATTCAACAGGGGTGGAAGGTAATGACAGGACCTACTTTGGTGGTGATCCTATACGTAATGTAGGTCTCCATGGTACAGACATGCTTCTTGGGGTCATCAACTGTGACAAAGAGATCTCTGGTCTCACCATCAATGTCATCATCAAGCTGAAGTCTGTTGAGAAGGGAAGATGAAGAAGCTGGACTCGAAGTACCTGCTGGGGTACCACCGTTGGGCAAAATGAGATCCTGAAAGAGGAGAAGAGTCACCTTACAAATTAAATGAAAACACACATCTGGAGAACATCAGCAAAAGTGGCTGCTTTAACCAAACCAAGAAACATCTCTAAACATAAAAGTAATGTTCAAAGAAACTGATCCTTTCTTTACTTAACATTTATTTATTTATTTATTTATTTATTTATTTATTTATTTATTTATTATTTTGAGAGAGAGCGCACACGAGTGGGGGAGGGGCAGAGAGAGAGGGAAGAGAGAATCCCAAGCAGGCTCTGCACTGTCAGCGCAGAGCCCGATGTGGGGCTCAAACTCACGAACCGCCACATCATAACCTGAGCTGAAACCAAGAGTCAGACGCTTAACCAATTGAGCCACCCAGGTGCCCTTTATTTAACATCTTTTAAGTGAACAGGTCTTCTGTGACTAATAGAAACAAACTGTGGCAGTACTCTACACCAAATTCATGCCAATTCATTTTCCAGCAAGCACTGGAGGAACCACCAGAAGCAAACAGTTGAGGGACAGAGAACATAACAGCCCCACCATCGTCAGACTTTGACAGAGAAAGAATGCCATGCACACACCGCAAGAGCATTCTCCTTTTCCCCTTTCTCAAGATCACCTGGGCCCAGGTAGACATTAACACATTGGAACCCTCTTAAATACTTAGCACATTTAAAAACTCAATCAGCCATCACAAAGAGACCACTCAACATCATGTGCCTCCTGAAAGCAGTTCCCACCACCACCTAAAAAGTATACTTGCCAAAATATTGAATCTGAATCCTGAATAAATCTCTAGACACAACATCAACTTGTAGGAAATATAGAGGAATGAGGGAGATATTAAACCATACTATAAATATGAAATCAGAAAAACCCATGCTGTATGAAATTAAAGAGAACCAAAGACCGAGCTTCTTCAATAAATAAACTGCAAGGAGACAGAAAGACAGAAGGAGCACCTAGAGATGTAAAGCGATCTGAGAGACCTATTGACAACTGCAGTGGATCCTGATTAAAACAAAACGTTAGGGGCACCTGGGTGGCTCAGTTGGTTGAGCATCTGACTTCGGCTCAGGTCATGATCTTATGGTTCGTGGGTTCGAGCCCCGCATCAGACTCTGTGCTGACAGCTCGGAGTCTGGAGCCTGTTTCAGATTCTGTGTCTCCTTCTCCCTCTGCCCCTCCCTGGCTCGCTTTCTCTCTCTCTAAAATAATAAACATTTAAAAAGTGTTAACAGATTTGGTGATATTCAGGGAAATGTAAATACTGATCAGTTATTTGATGGAATTTAGAAATGTATTAGGTGTGATAACAAAAGTATTATGATTTTACAAAGACTTCATCTCTTAGAAATATATAGAAAAATATTCATGGATGAAATGATAGGATATGCGGTATTTGCTTCAAAATAATTAAGAATAGGTAGACGGAGATATAGATGATACAAGATGCCCCAAGGTTGATAACTATAGAAGCCAGTATCTGTAGGTTTCTCCTCTTTTGTATATGTATAAATTTGTCCACAACATACAAGTTTTCAAATGGGGGGAGGGGTACAAATGACAGAAAAGAAAGAGATGGAAAATTTTTTAAATTATGGACCTCTTTTTAGGCCTCAGTGGGAAGCCACTTGATTAAATCATGTTCCTGCAATATCCAAAAAAGGTAGTCAGTCTTACCTCTTTTGGTTTTTAGGTTTAATAACAGACAAAGCCCTGTCTAGCAGTAGATGTGAGCATCTATATGTCACTTTGGAGTCATCAGAAGGCAAAGACTAAGGAATACAATAAGAGACATGACACCATGGAAAAGACCTTGGAAACACTGTTGTCCTGTTGGTCATTAGATCACAAGTTGGAGATGGGGAGATGCTTTACCTTGAATTCTCTCTTCTTGTCTGCAGGTTGGATATGACTTAGCCCCCAGATAAGAGGACACAGAGGAAATGAGAGGTCAACCTAGCAGTCACATCCATGGGCTCTAGCTGGAAAGAGGGCTGTGACAAGGTGGAGTCTGGAGTCAAGGGCAATGTCACCCAACTCAATGGATGATGGAAAGTAAACAGATAAGGCACCTTCCTTTGTCTCCATTTCTAGAGTGCAGATAATTTAATCACATGCATGATTACACAATGTCAAAAATATTTTTTGTGATTGTTAAAAAAATTCCATATTCACAGAAGACCCCACTCTCCACTTCTCGTCAGCCCAAGGGCTTGTCAGCTGGGAAGGCGAACCCTACAGTAGCTGCCCTCAGTGTGGACGTGACTGTAGAACCTTAGCTACAGCAGCATCAGCTCATCTGACTGCCCTGTCAGCATACAGACAGGGCATGCAGTGGCCATACCCCAGCGTCTAGGGATCTGAGAAGATACCTTCTCTGGAGCTCTGCGATAATAACCATCGTGCCTCCATCATTTCAGTAAATATTTAAACACTGACCTCAGGCACGGCCCGCACCAGGCATTGCAGGGGCCCACCCTTACTTACGTTTCATCAACACTAGCACACTGGGCCTCAGAATGGCTCTGCCGATGGCTAAGCATTGCACAAGAGAAACAAAGAACTCAAAATCTTTAGACAGATAAGCCAACATGGGCTCTGACAGCAGCTTTCCACCATCTGGCCTAGACAGATCTTACCGGCCTTGTTTCTCACGACTTCAGTTCTGGAACCCACCGTGCTGTTTCGTGCTCCTCACCTTTGCTTGCAAAGCTACCCCTCTTTTTTATGTAGTGGTCTCCAAGTATCTCACTTGAATCTGTTCAAATGCACTCTCCTCTTGGAATCCTCCGTTGATCCACCCCCTAGCAGAAATTAGTTACTCCTTCTCAGTACTTTGAAGATACTACCACTGAAGCAGTTTTCAGGGTTTTGGGGTTTTTTTAAGTTTGTTTTATTTATTTTGAAAGAGAAAGAGCACACAGCAGGTGCAGAGAGAGAGGGAAAGAGAGAATTCCAAGCAAGTTTGCACTGTCAGCGCAGAGCCCGATGCGGGGCTCAAAGTCAAGAACCATGAGACACGACCTAAGCCGGAATCAAGAATTGGACGCTTAACGACTGAGCCACCCAGGCGCCCCAGCAGTTTTCAGTTTTAATCATTTATTTACATATGTAACATCTACAAACACTGTGAGTCCCCAACAACTGTGACTGTTGTCTTGTTCACCTCTGTGTGTGTGTGTGTGTGTGTGTGTGTGTGTGTACACATCTGTTTGCAGGTGTCCCAGTGACTCCAAGCCAACTTCCCTGACCTTTGCTCTGGGACCTCTGCCAATAACTTTCCAAAAGCAGCCCACACAAAGGTCTGAGATGTCTTGGCCAGACAGTGGGAAGTTAACTTGTTCTCAAGTCAGTTGGTCGGGGTGGGGGTGGGGTGGGGGAGGGAGAGTCAGTCAAACAGACCTTATCACACTGAAGACTTTTTCCTCCCAGGACTACGTGACCAGGGAAACACTCATACCCTTACTATCAGGTGTTTCACGGAGTATTATGTAAGCACATATGAATAGTCGACGACCTACAAATGTCTATAATTTCCTAAAATGGGAGCCCCCAGCTCAGCTTTCAATGGCACATGTGCACACAGTGTTTCCACATTCTTTATATATACGTACACTATACATATATATATATATATATACACACATATATATATATAAGACTATATATATAATCTTTATACACACACACACACACACACATATACAGAGAGAGAGAGAGAGAGAGAGAGAGAGAGAGAACACACATGCGCAAGTGCAGGGGAGGGGCAGAGAGAGAGGGAGAGAATCCCAAGCAGGCTCTGCACTGTCAGCACAGAGCCTGATGTGGGGCTCAAACTCACCAAACAGGAGATCACGACCTGAGCTGAAGTCAGATGCTTAACCAACTGAGCCACCCAGGCGCCCCTGTGTCCACATTCTTATTTCAACGTGTATTTATTTTTGGGACAGAGAGAGACAGAGCATGAACGGGGGAGGGGCAGAGAGAGAGGGAGACACAGAATCAGAAACAGGCTCCAGGCCCTGAGCCATCAGCCCAGAGCCCGACGCGGGGCTCGAACTCACGGACCGCGAGATCGTGACCTGGCTGAAGTCGGACGCTTAACCGACTGCGCCACCCAGGTGCCCCCACATTCTTATTTCATTACAGCTCATGTCAGCCTTGTGATGGTTAGCAAGACAGATATACTGTCTCTGCCAAGAAGGAGGCAACTCAAAAAGGTTAGGTCATGTGTCCAAATGAAGCTAGTCATTGCTATGCTAAGAGCTGAACGTAGGTTTCTAGTTCTGAGTTCAAGGTTCTTATCAAGCTGAACGCCTTTTGTGTGGCTTTTTCCAACCCAACAACATCCCTCATGTCCACCATCTGGCCATAAATCCTTCTGGGTAAATATGAAGCTTCTGTTTTCAAAGCCAGTCAAGGAAAGCTAACACTTCCCTTAGGGTCTTAATACAAGTTACGCCCTCAAATGACTCCCCCTCAAGATATGGTCCCCATGAGAAGCAAATGGGAAAATATGAAAATCAAGGGGCGCCTGGGTGGCTCAGTTGGTTGGGCCTCAGACTTCAGCTCAGGTCATGACCTCACGCCCTGAGGGTTCGAGCCCCGTGTTGGGCTCTGTGCTGATATAACTAGGAGCCTGGAGCCTGCTTTGGATTCTGTGTCTCCCTCTCTCTGTCCCCATCCTGCTCACACTCTGTCTCTCAAAAATAAATAAACATTAGAAAAAATATTTTACATTTTTTTAATGTTTTTATTTATTTTTGAAGGAGAGACAGAGACAGAGCATGAGCAGGGGAGGAACAGATAAAGAGGGAGACACAGAATCCAAAGCAGGCTCCAGGCTCTGAGCTGTCAGCACAGAGCCCGATGCGGGGCTCGAACCCACAAACTATGAGATCATGACCTGAGCCGAAGTCGGACGCTCAACTGACTGAGCCACCCAGTCGCCTCAGAAAAAATATTTTAACAAAAATATGAGAATCTAGGAAGAGAGGACAGTCCAGTACTCTAGCAGCAGGCATGCAACAGTGAGAGACCTAAGTTCTCGAGCAGGTGCTATGGGACAGCAGCACGTTTCTGACCAACATGAACCATGGAATGTGAGAAGTGGCAGAATCCTTGGCTCAATGCAAAAGGCTTCTGGTTCATTCTTGCTGCCCTAGGGTCAGGCTTCCATACTGCAGCCAGGCAGCTCTTTGAGAAGTGTTAATCAGAGCATGTCACTCCCCTGCTCAAAACTCTCAAAGACACCCACTCACACTCAGAATCAAATCCAACCTCCCTCCCATAACCTATGAGGGCCAATGTGACCTCACCATTCCCCCTGACCTCATCCTCGACGTTCTTCCCCTGCTTCACCATGTTCCAGATGCACAGGTCTCGGCTCACCTAGACCTGAGTGCTTCCATGTTTGCTGCTCACTGTACCTGGACCAGTCCTCTCCCCTCACATTCCCACGTGGCTGGCTCTTCTCTTCAAATAGGTTCCTGCTAGGGGCGCCAGGCTCAGTTGGTTAAGTGTCCAACTTCAGCTTGGGTCGTGGTCCCATGGCCTATGGGTTCGAACCCTGTGTCAGGCTCTGTGCTGATGGCTTAGAGCCTGGAGCCTGCTTCAAATTCTGTGTCTCCCTCTCTCTCTAGCTTTCTCCCACTTGTTCTCTCTCTCTCTCAAAAATAAATAAACATTAAAAAAAATTTAAAAAAAAATAGGTTCCTGCCCAAATGACACCTTCTCAGCCCACAAAAATCTAAAAATACCCCTGCACCCCTCTATCACTTCCCAGAGCCTTCCCTGCCTTTATTTTAGTCACAGACTCTCACCATCTGAAAAGTTATTATGTATTGACTGACGGTCTGACAAGAGGAGAGACTTTGTCATATTTTCTTCTCCTCTACATAGTAGGCACTCAACATATATCTGATAAATGAATGAGTCTTAGAAATGATCCAACTCAATCCCTTGCCAGTAGAAGGGACTCAATAAAGGTCTGTCAAATGACAATGACACCGAGCCTGGCAATGACTGGGCAGTTCTGAACCCCAGTTCAGAGTAGACTCCGGCAAGTTTCTTAACCTCTCTATGCCCTAATCTCCTCGTTTATAAAATGGGATTGAATTAGCTAGTACATGAAGCAGATGGAATAGTGCCTGGAACACAGTGGGTGCTACAACACTAGTAACAGACTAAAACACAAAAAACAACAAAAAAAGCCAAATCAACTTGCCTGCAAGTATTCTTGCATCCCCCCGTAGACTATGGGGCTGGGCTCACAACAGACACTTAACAAATGCTGCTGAAAATAAAAACTGTATGGGGAGTCATCGCTGGTGCCTCAAATACACTTTCCTTAATGATTTTCCTGTAGCTACAGTAACTCTTGTGAAAATTACAACATATAAATAAATGAAAACACCTCGTTGTTCCCAAATATTAATTCTCACCTAACGCAGGTTTCAGTTATAAGTGGATTTCTTCTCCCCCTCTACCCCTTTTTACCTAGGAAGAGAAATACGTACATGAGCTGCTACAGAAACCCCTCTGGTTCAAAGAATTTCAGTTACCAGATCCACTATCGTGGTCAGCCAGGCAGAAGACAGATTATTAAATTAACATAAATCACTGGCAAAACTCTATATTAGATTATACACGTGGTTTATGAAAAGAAAGTGGTATACATTAGGAGTCAATATGGATTTGATTTTTAGAAAGTCATGCTTAGGGGAAAAAAAAAGGAGAGAAAGACAGAGACAAACCAAGAAAGAGACTCTTAACTATAGAGAACAAACTGATGGTTACCAGAGGGGGTGGGGGGTGGGGAGTGTGTGAAATAGGTGATGGGGATGAAGGAGAGCACTTGTGATGAGCACCAGGTGACTAAAATAAAAACTAAAAAAAAAAAAAAAAAGTCCTGCTTAAACACTCAAAGCTCTCTTTTTGATACTATGAGAGGGAAGTGGGCAACATGATCTAGTTTCAGAAGAGCTTGATGTAAGGCGTCCTCACACTGAAGGGGAGAGTGCTCATAATGTACCTGACTCGTCTCTATTTACCTGCCTCCTGCCAGGCACACAGGAGATGCCTGAAGAATGAATAGGTCCTACAGAGACTGAACAGAACACTCCTGATTGTTGACTTTGTCGTAAAGTTAAATTTAAGCCCACTTTGGAGAACACAATCAAAGGGAAACTCTCAAAAATGTTCTGTTCAAGGATGTTCATAGCAGAGCAAAGAACACGGAGTGAACCCTGGAAAAATCCCAAAGGCTCGATAACCAGGAAATGATCGTGTTTATACTAATAGGAATGTTACACACTCATTTAAAGATTATAAAACTAGACTCCTAGATAAACTCTGTGAGCTGAGCACAGACACACCCTGCTCTCTCCCTCTTTCCATTCTCCAGATACTCACTTAACAAGCTACAGAAGGGAAGAGAAACAGCAGTGAGGGGAAAAAAAGAAAAAGAAAAAGAAAAGCAGTGACTAGAATTGGACCAGACTGGAAACCAGGCAAGAATGCCATCCAAATGCTAAAACCTCCAAAGGTTTTCTACGGGATATAATTGGGACACAAGTGAGGAAAAGAACTAAGAGGTATCTTTAACCCATGTCCCTGAAGTCACTCAAGGTTATCAAGGTTTCCTAAGAAGTAGAAAATGCCCTGAAGCCCTCACCTACACTCTAATTTGAAAGTGCAAACTTCTGGGGGGATGGGCAAGTGGGAGGGCCAACAGCGGGGCAAAGGAGGACCACCAGAGTATCTGGCTGCTGTGGACAAGGGGATGCCAAGCACAGGCAGATACACCGTGTAAGGACCACCAGCAAAGGGTGTCTGCCCACACACACTGCTTCCTCTCACCATGAAGGGTAGAGATGCCAATGCAAGCCAAGAGCCAAAGGAACATGAAGGCAGCTGGCCAGCTGCCCTGGGCAGATCCAACCAACCACAGAGACCGCAAACTGAAGGAGCTAGGCTCCACCGAGATGGGGAGAAAACCCAAAACAAGAAGGAAGCCAGGCTATGCTGGATCCAGATGCAGAGAGAAATGAGGCCAAGTTTCCCTGAGTGACTATCCAGGACTCTGGCTTTCTTCCTTCTGACTCTTCCCCACTGATAGATCACGCAACTGATCTGGCAACTGATAACCTAAGATCTGAGAAGACAATTCTAACATCATGGGGAAAAAGGGGGGATCCATTAATTCACTTGTTCTGATAGGTGGCAAATGGCAGGCCTGCATTACCTCATTAGACACAGGAAAACCTAAAAATATATCCAGACTATCTTCGCTCATCATTCAGACCCAAGAAGACCAAAACATGAAGAAAGTAGCCCAGTCCTCAAGAGCAGATAAATACAAATACGTATGATTTACCTCATGAAATAGAACACTTTAGGCTCTAACAAAAGTCAAAACTGGAAGAGGGAATAAAGAAGCTAAAGTATAAACTGAAAACAGAAAAGAGTAAATATTACAAGCCAAACCAGAATACATTTCTTCTAAAAGATGAATTAGATCAAGTAAAATTTAGGAAGTCTGATCAATATACAGTGGTGGGGTAGGGAGAGGAAGAGGCAGTAACTATTACCTCTTCGCATGATTATAAATTACAAGGATAGGGGTGCCTGAGTGGCTCGGTTGGTTAAGCGCCCAATTTCAGCTCAGGTCACGATCTCGCGGTCCGTGAGTTCGAGCCCCGCGTCGGGCTCTGGGCTGATGGCTCAGAGCCTGGAGCCTGCTTCCAATTCTGTGTCTCCCTCTCTCTCTGCCCCTCCCCCGTTCATGCCCTGTCTCTCTCTGTCTCAAAAATAAATAAATGTTAAAAAAATTTTTTTTAATAAAAAAATTAAAAAATAAATTACAAGGATATGCTGTGAAAAACTATGCCAATGAACTTGCAAGTCTAGATGAGATAGATACCTTTGCAGGAAAATACATGGCCAAAATGAAATTTAGTTGAGGTAGAAAATCTAAATAACCACAGAACTGCTGTCACAGAACTTTTACTGAAAGGTAAGCTAAGCCCCATGGTTGTACAGCTCAGCTCCACCGAAACTCAAGGAGCAAGTTCTGTTTTATCCAATTACTCTAAGACACATACTTTTAAAAAATGGAGAGGGGTACCTGGGTGGCTAAGTCATTTAAAGCATCTAACTCTTGATTTTGGCTCAGGTCATGATATCACAGCTCATGGAAAAAAGCCCCGCATGCTGTCAGCATGGAGCCTGCTTGGGATCCTCTCTTTCCCCCTCTCTCTTTCCCTCCCCTGCTCGTGCTCTCTCCCTCTCTCTCAAAATAAATAAATATTGGGGCACCTGGGTGGCTCAGTCGGTTAAGCGTCCGACTTCAGCTCAGGTCATCATCTCACAGTTTGTGGGTTCGAGCCCCGCGTCAGGCTCTGTGCTGACAGCTCAGAGCCTGGAGCCTGCTTTGGATTCTGTGTCTCCCTCTCTGTACCCCTTCCCACTTCTGAAATAAGTAAACATTAATAAAATTAAAAATAAATAACTTTAAAATTTTTAAAAGAAATAATAAACCTTTTAAATCATTTTATAAGGATTAACTATATCTGATATCAAAATACCAGTACAGAAAAGGAAATTAGATAGAAGTGTAAACATGTCAATAAAGTAACAGCAAGTGGTATATTAAAAGAATTTTTAGGGGCACCTGGGTGGCTCAGTCAGTTGAGCATCTAACTTCGGCTCGGGTCATGATCTCATAGGTTGTGAGTTTGAGCCCCATGTCAGGCTCACTGCTGTCAGTGCAGAGCCTGCTTTATATCCTCTGTTCCTCTCTCTCTCTTTGCCCCTTTCCCCTCATGCTCTCTCAAAAATAAATAAACATTTTTAAAAAAAGAATTTTTAAAAAGAAGAATATATCAGGGCGCCTCGGTGGCTCAGCTGGTTAAGCATCTGACTCTTGATTTTGGTTCAGGTCATGATCTCACATTCATGAGATAGAGCCTCATGTTGGGCTCTGTGCTGTGAATGGAGTCTGCTTGGGATTCTCTCTCTCTCCCTGTCTCTCTACCTCTCCCTTGCTCACATGCTCTCAATCTCTCTCAAAATAAATAAATGTTTTTTAAAATAAACTAAAATAAGTAAAACTCAATTAAAACAAGCATATTCACATACAAAAAATTTTTTAAAAAAGAAGAATATATCAGGATCAAGTCGAATATATTCTAGGAAATCAAGAGTAATTTAACATTAGGAAATCTATTAATGTAATTTATTATATTAACTGATCACATAATCATTGTTGAATATAATCATGTCCTTATTGGTATCACTCATTGGTAATGAATTGGTATCAGCCATTCCAATAAAATCTCAAAGTAAAATTAAGAAATAAAAGTAAAGTTCAAACGTAAAGCAAACAAGCTCAAAGTAAAAGCAAACAAGTGAAACTTCTTTGCAGTTGAATTTCTGTACACTGATAATGAAGTAGCAGGAAAGAGAAATTAAGGAAATAATACCATTTACAATTGCATCAAAAATAATAAAATACCTAGGAATAAACTTAACGAAGGAGGTAAAAGACTTATAATCTGAAAACCATAAAACATTGATGAAAGAAACTGAAGATGACACACATAAAAAATATTCCATGTCCATGGACTGGGAGAACAAATACTGTCAAAATGTCCACACCACCCAAACAACCTACATATCTAATACAATCTCTATCAAAATAACAATAGCATTTCTCACAGAACTAGAACAAATAAGCCTAAAATTTGTATGGAACCACAAAGACTCCAAATAGCCAAAGCGATCTTGAAGAAGAACAAAGCTGGAGGTATCACAATCCCAGATTTGAGGTTGTACAACAAAGCCATAGTAATCAAAATGGTATGGTAGCGGCACAAAAACAGACACATCAGTGGATCAAAATCTACAGTCCAGAAACAAACCCATAATTATATGGTCAATTAATCTACGACAAAGGAGTCAAGAACACGCAATGGGAAAAAGACAGCTTCTTCAACAAACGGTGTTGGAAAAACTGGACAGCTACATACAAAAGAACAAAACTGGACCATTTTCTTATACCATACACAAAAAATAAACTCAAGATGGATTAATGTGAGACCTAAAACCATAAAATTCCTAGAAGAAAAACATTGGCAGTAATCTCTTTGACATAATCTCTGTTTGGCCAACAGACACATGAAAAGATGTTCAATGTCACTCATCATTGGGGAAATGCAAACAAAACCATAATGAGATAATCACTTCACACCTGACAGAATGGCTAAACTCAAGAACACAGGAAACAACAAGCGTTGGGAGGATGTGGAGAAAAAGGAACTGTTGCATTCTTTTTTTTTTTTTTTTTTTTTTTTAATGTTTATTTATTTTTGGGACAGAGAGAGACAGAGCATGAACGGGGGAGGGGCAGAGAGAGAGGGAGACACAGAATCGGAAACAGGCTCCAGGCTCTGAGCCATCAGCCCAGAGCCCGACGTGGGGCTCGAACTCACAGACCGTGAGATCGTGACCTGGCTGAAGTCGGACGCTCAACCGACTGCGCCACCCAGGCGCCCCGGAACTGTTGCATTCTTAATGAGAATGCAAACTGGTGCAGCCACTGTGGAAACCAGTAGGGAGGGTCCTCAAAAAATTAAAAAAAGAATTACCATATGACCCAGTAATTCCACTACTAGGTATTTACCAAAGAAATATGAAAACACTAAATTTTAAAAGATATTTGCACCCTACTGTTTATAGCAGCGTTATTTACAACAGCCAAGATATGGAAGCAACCCAAGTCTACCCACAGATGAAGAGATAAAGAAGATGTGGTGTAGGGGCACTTGCATGGCTCCGAGGGTTAAGCATATGACTGTCTATATCAGCTCAGGTCATGATCTTGCTGTCATGGGATTGAGCCCAGCGTCAGGCTCCGCCTGCTAAGTGCAGAGCCTGCTTAGGACTACCTCTCTCCCTATCTCTCTGCCCTTCCCCTGCCTATGCGCTCTCTTGCTCTCTCTCCCAAAATAAATATTAAAAAAAAAAAGATTATATATATATATATATATATATATGTGTGTATATATATATATATATATATATATATATATATATATATAATGGAATATCAGCCATAAAAAATAATGAAATCTTGCCATTTGGAACAACATGGATGGATCTTGAGGGTACAATGTCAAGTGAAATAAGTCAGTCAGAAAAAGACAAATAGCATATGATTTCACTCATATGTGGAATTTAAGAAAGAAAAAAAGAAAAAAAAGGGAAACAAAAACCAGACTCTTAAATACAGAGAAAAAACTGGTGGTTGCCAGAGAGGAAGTGAAAGAGGGATGGATGAAACAGGTGAAGGGATTAAGAGTACTCTTATCATGATGAGCACTGAGTAATGTATGGAATTGTTGGATCATTATATTATATGCCTGAAACTAATATAACACTGTATGCTAATTATACTGGAATTAAAAAAAAATTTAGTGTTTATTTATTTTTGAGAGAGATAGACAGAGCATGAGCGGGGGAGGGGCAGAGAGAGGGAGACATAGAATCTGAAGCAGGCTCCAGGCTCTGAGCTGTCAGCCCAGAGCCTGATGCAAAGCTCGAACCCATGAACCGCGAGATCATGACCTGAGCTGAAGCCAGCGCTTAACCTACTGAGCCACCCAGGCACCCCTAATTATACTAGAATTTTTAAAACAAATACATAAAATTTGTTTAAGAAACAAAAACAATACTGGTTCCACCACAGATTTTTCCAGGAACCAGGCTGGATATGATGAGACTTTTAAAGAGAATGCGGAGGGGTAGGGGAGAAACAAAAAATAAAATAAATAAAGCTCCTAAATATTTTTAAGAGTTTATATCAGAAAACATCAACAATGAACCTTGAAAACATTCCGTGAAAGAAGCCAGACATCAAAGACCACACATATCATTCCATTCATGGGAAATGTCCAAAACAGACAAATCCTTAGAGATAGAAAACAGATTTTTGGTGGCCAGGGGCTTGAGGGAAGGGAGAACAGGGAATCGGATGTTTGATGAGTATAGGACTTCTTTTGAGGGTCACAAAAATATTCTGGAATTAGACAGTAATGATGTGTGCACAATGCTGTGAATACACTAAAACCCACTCAACTGTATACTTTAAGATGGTGATTTTAGGGTACATGAATCAGATCTCAATAATATTTGGAAAGCAACAAACAATATGAAACATTAAAGGCCTGTCTACTAAATTCAGAAACAAGATTCTGATACCTAATATTACCCCATTATTCAAATTGTTCTGGAGACTCTAGCTAATGCAATGATGCACATACACTAAAGCTCCATGTATTGAAGTATTTAAAAAGAATACTTAAGAATACTTAAGCTCAGTTGGTTAAGCGACCGACTTCGGCTCAGGTCATGATCTCACAGTTTGTCAGTTCAAGCCCCGTGTCGGGCTCTGTGCTGACAGCTCAGAGCCTTGAGCCTACTTCAGATTCTATGTCTCCCCCTCTCTCTACCCCTCCCCTGCTCACGCTCTGTGTCTCTCTGTCTCTCAATAACAAATAAACGTTAAAAAAAAAAATTTTTTTTTTAAAGACTTAAAAACATGCAGTGATCCATCATATCACTCCCTGGCAAGAGGTCAGTTTCCCCCCAAATTATATGAAATTTTAATAACCATAACAGAAAATGTATTTAAAACATTTTAAAATGATCAATCTGAATTGCTATAAAGTACTGAACTAAACAGTGTTCAGGGACAAAGGAGAGGACATGAACTATATGGTAGATGGCATTATCATTTGCAGTTATTAACTTCCTTCCTTTAAGAGGACTGTACGGGGCGTCTGGGTGGCTCAGTCGGTTAAGTGTCCAACTTCAGCTCAGGTCATGATCTCATAGCCCGTGAGTTCGAGCCCCGCATCAGGCTCTGTGCTCAGAGCCTGGAGCCTGCTTTGGATTCTGCGTGTCCCTCTCTCTCTGCCCCTCCCCTGCTCATACTCTGTCTCTCTCTGTCTCTAAATAAAAACATTAAAAAAATTAAAAAAAAAAAGAGGACTATACATTCTTACCATTGCCAGGTGACTGCCCACAGGGAGGGCACATCTCCACCCCAATGCCTTCTGGTTTGGCTATGTGACTTGCTCCGACCAATGGCACATGAGCAAATGTGACACACATACCAGATGGGAGCAGACACTATTAGAGCCGCTGCATGTTTCCACCAGCTCTCTTGTTCTCTCTCCTCTGCCCTGAAGCTGGCATGACCCAACTGGGGCTGCTCCTTCAGAATGGAATACTTGTGGACAAGAGCCATAGTGACTGACTCATACCCACCGACACATACCGTAACCTAGAAATTAATAATGTTTGCTGCAAACCTTTGAATTTTTGGAGTTACTACCACAGCAAGGCTGACTAATACATATAATTATACAAATTCCTATATATTTTTTTAAATCTAGATATGGAATAGTGAGATGAACAATATGAAACTTTTAAGATGTAGAAACATTATCTTTTTTTTTTTTTCTCATAGAGTTATTCAAATACATCTTAACTCTATTTCCTAAGTTCCAGGACCCTACTTGCTTACTAGCAGGAAGGTCAGTCCTCCTTCCTTCCTACTCTCTGCCCTGGAAACCCTATCACAAATATACTCCAAAACCTCAAGGTTGCTTGCACAAGTATCTCCAAGTTCCCAAGACCCACAAGTCTGCAGTTTCTAGGTTGGCATCTTCCCTGAACATCTTACCTTTTCTAGCTTTGGATTCTTGACAGTTTCTTTTTCTTCCTTTCTTTCCTTTCCTTCCTTCCTTCCTTCCTTCCTTCCTTCCTTCCTTCCTTCTTTCTTTCCTTCCTTCCTTCCTTCCTTCCTTCCTTCCTTCCTCCCTCCCTCCCTCCCTTCCTTCTTTCCTTCCTTCCTTCCTTCCTTCCTTCCTTCCTTCCTTCCTTCCTTTTCTTCTTTTATTTTAGAGAAGGGGGGAAGGACAGAGTGGCACAGAGAGAGAGAATCTTAAGCAGGCTCTCAGAGCCTGACTCAGGCTTCAATACCACAACCCTGGGATCATGACCTGAGCTCAGACCAAGAGTCAGGGGTGCCTGGGTGGCTCAGTTGGTTAAGCATCTGACTTCGGCTCAGGTCATGATCTCATGGCTCGTGGGTTCACACCCCACATCAGGCTCCTATACTGATAGCTTAGAGCCTGGAGCCTGCTTCGAATTCTGTGTGTCTCTCTCTCTGACCCTCCCCTGCTTGCACCCTGTCTCTGTCTCTGTCTCTGTCTCTCTCTCAAAAATAAATAAACATTAAAAAAAAAAAAGTCAGATGCTCAACCAACGGAGCCATCCAGACGCCCCTGGACCATTTCTTATGAGGTAAAGACTCTTCTTCAGACATGGGTTAAGAAACTACCTGTTACAGGGTGCCAGGGTGGCTCAGTCAGTTAAGCATGGGACTCTTGATTTCTGCTCACATTATGATCTCACTCACGGTCTTGAGATCAAGCCCTGTGCCAGGCTCAGCACTGGGTATGGAGCCTGCTTGGGATTCTCTCCCCCCTCCCTCTGCCCCTCCCCTGCTTGAGTGTGTGCACTCTTGAAAGGTAGGAAAGAAGGAAGGAAGGAAGGAAGGAAGGAAGGAAGGAAGGAAAGAAGGAAGGAAAGGAGGGAGGGAGGGAGGGGGGGAGGGAGGGAGGGAGAAAAGAAAGAAAGAAAGAAAGAAAGAAAGAAAGAAAGAAGAAAAAGAAATCACCTGTTTCAAAGCTTTATTTGTAGATTAATAAAGCTGTTTAGAAACTGAAAATATTTGCCTAGATTTTCTATCAGAAAACCTGCCCTTCAAGTAAAATCCACCGACTGGCTTCATGCAAAAGAAGGCCTCCAACGAGAACACAGTGAAGCCCAAATGAAGGAGCACAGGTCTACATTCTTTGGCTAAGATTCCAATGCTTTTTCTAAAAATCTCCAGACTAATAACCACTTCTCCAGACATTCTTGTGATTCTTAGGAGCAAGGGTTTTTCTCCCATCCTCAGATGAATTTAAACATGACCCCTTTTCATTCCAAGGAGGAAACTCCGTTCAACCACATATTGAACACCTAACACACATTAGCTCAAGTGCTGATGCAGAGCTACCACACAAACACAAAAGGGCCACCAAACACTTTAAAAGTGTTTCGAGGACTCAATCCAGCTGGGTGAAGGGGCATGAGAACCTCTATAGGTGCAAGGCAATATGAGTCCTAATGAAAACAAAGGAGGGGGGGGCGCCTGGGTGTCTCAGTCGGTTAAGCGTCGGACTTCAGCTCAGGTCACGATCTCTCGGTTTGTGAGTTCGAGCCCCGCGTCGGGCTCTGGGCTGATGGCTCAGAGCCTGGGGCCTGCTTCCGATTCTGTGTCTCCCTCTCTCTCTGCCCCTCCCCCGTTCATGCTCTGTCTCTCTCTGTCCCAAAAATAAATAAAAGTTAAAAAAAATTAAAAAAAAAAAAAAAAAAACAAAGGAGGGGGACAAAGGATGTTGGGGCAACATGAGAAGGAGAGCAGTGAATTTACCCACAGGCAAAACAAAGGTGTGGGAGACCAAGCTGAGAAATCACAACCCTTGAAGGAGGAGAGGTATTTTCAAAAGTCTGTCCCTAACTGAATGGTTACTATGACTCATAACACAAAGGTTTTGCCTCTATTGCTAGCCAGGTATGTGCAGGCCATCTGGAGGACTCAAAAACCCAGGAAGGCAGCTTTCTAAAAGTGTGGGTTAAACTGACTGGGTGGCTCAGTCAGTTAAGCGTCTGACTCTTGATCTTGGCTCAGGTCTTGATATCAGGGTGGTGAGTTCAAGCCCTGTGTTGGGTTCCATGTTGGGCATGAAGCCTACTTAAAATAATAATAATAATAATAATAATAATAATAATAATAATAATAAATAAAATCAAAATGTGGATTAAATCTCCCCAAAAAGCACATATTCAAAGAAAATGTGAAAACCTGCTCTTTTTTGCCCATCTTGACCTACTCTATCAATTAAAAGCTAGGTAAAGACATTCCCCCACTGACGTTTCTGCATCAAATTACACAAGGGTCTGGGGCATAGAACCCCTCAGAGACCATCCAAGTTGTCTGAGTCAGATATAAGAAAAGCCTTAGAAGTGGCATGCAAGAGGTCACGTAAGTGGAAATGCTAGGAATCCAGCTCTTTGGTCTCTATTCTAGGGTCGTGCTACACAACCTAGATGCTTCCTCCTTGTATCTTACATAAGAAGGTGAGTGATGTAGACAAGCAGAAAAAAGATCAATTGAGAAAAACTTACATTATGATTGGTAATCAACAGAGGATCAGTGACATTTCATAAAGATCAGGAAGTTAATCTACTGTGATACTGTCTAAGGTCCTCCTTTATACGTTCTTCCTACCCAAACCCACTCCTTCCACTTTGATCTGTAACAAAAGAAGCAAAGAAGGAAGATCTGGGCTTAGAGTCCAAATGACCGGGCTTGCATTCTGGCTTTGCTCCTTGCCAGGCCTGGGGTAAGGCACCCAATCTCTCGGAGCCCCCATGTCTCCATCTAGACATGGAGGGTGTACATATTAAAGAAAAACCATAACGTGCCTAGAAGAACCCCTCAATAAATGTTGGTTCTTTCTCATCCTTCGTGAATGTCTCTTAACTGTACCATTCATTCATCTTACAAAACCTGGGTCTAGGGGCACCTGGCTGGCTCAGTCGGCAGAGTTGTGGGTTCAAGCCCCATGCTGGGTGTACAGATTACGTAAGAATAGAATCTTTAAAAACCAAAACAAAAACCTGGTTCTGATTTTCACATTTTCGTGCTACCATGTGACACAGTACTACACATCTGGATGCGCTCCGTATTCGATGGAACAAGTTAAAATTTAAAGAAGGGGCATTTTTGGTTTTCAGAACAAGGACTTGGAGGAAACAATATACTATACATAGCTGAATATGTACTAGGTGGCCAAATACTTGTTGATTAACCGTCTTTCCGGACCAAACATTTTCAAAGGCAACAACCTTTCAAGTGAGAAGCAGAACAAGGCAGGACTCAACTACCAACAGCAAGTGCCAGGGGGCTACTGTGCAGTCCTCGCTTACCGCCCGCACCCCTCGGCTATGCTTAAAAAGCCTAGCACACTGGGGCTCCTGGCTGGCTCAGCCAGTGAGGCATGTGATTCTTGATCTCGGGGTTGTGTGTTCGAGCCCCATGTTGGGTGTAGAGAGGACTTAAAAAATAAAATCTTTAAAGAAAAAAAAAAAGCCTTGCACATTTAGTAAAACTAAAAGTGTCCTTGCCTCAAAAATTACTTCAAGTATACCATTCCTCTCTAACAGGGACTCTTTCTCAGGAATTCATAAGCACCGCATGCCAAAAATTTATGTGCAAATTTCTGTGTGTGCACATGGGAATTTGAATCCTCCTTCAGAGAGAACCTACCATTTTTAGAGTCCCCAAAATACCCACGGGGAAATAATAAGCACTGTGGATTCTAAACTCCTTAAATTAAAAAGAGGAAACAGAAGTACATTTCAACTTCCATGAGCTCCCCAACTTCAAACTGCCATCTCGTAAAGTACCCTCACATGCCATGACTTGTGACCCATATACCCTACTTTTGGGGGTGGAGATATTCTTAAACCCTCAACCCAAACCTAAAACTAATCTGAGACAAGAATTTGTTAAATTAGAAAGAATTATGTGACTATATTCAAATAGGTCACGCTTGCTGAAAAAATGTTTTTTAAAAAAGATGTTTATTGGGGCGCCTGGGTGGCGCAGTCGGTTGGGCGTCCGACTTCAGCCAGGTCATGATCTCGCAGTCCGGGAGTTCGAGCCCCGCGTCGGGCTCTGGGCTGATGGCTCAGAGCCTGGAGCCTGTTTCCAATTCTGTGTCTCCCTCTCTCTCTGCCCCTCCCCTGTTCATGCTCTGTCTCTCTCTGTCCCAAAAATAAAAAAAATAAAAAACGTTGAAAAAAAAAAAATTAAAAAAAAAAAAAAAAAAAAAGATGTTTATTTATACTTGAGAGAGACACAGAATGTGAGCAGGGGAGGGGCAGAGAGAGAGAGAGAGACACACACACAGAATCCGAAGCAGGCTCCAGGCTCTGAGCTGTCCGCACCAAGCCTGACGCAGGGCTCGAACTCACGAGCTGTGAGATCGTGACCTGAGCCGAGGTCAGACACTTAACAGACTGAGCTGCTCAGGCGCCCCCCCCCCCCCAAAAAGTTTTTACCTCATTGTTTTTCTCCTTGTACAGGATGCATACATAGTATTCTCTCAATACGACTTTTGTGGCATTCAGCACTGTCGTTTTGATTCAGGAATCTGCACTTTACCACAAAGGAGCTAAAAACTTTTTCTGTGGAACTCTTCAAAGCCTGAGAAAAGGTTTCCCCACAGCATCCCTTTGAGAAGGCTTAAGTGTGTCCGGCCCTTACCCCAAAGTGCAAATGCATTTCCAGACTTGAGATCCACCTGGCTGCTCCAGATCTAATTCCCACATTCCTGCTGATGTGACTCACACCGGATGTGAGGGATTTCTTTTAATTCCCAAGGTTAATTGATTCACTGGCATAGAAAAAGGCACTCAATAACTGAGAGTCTGATCACAGTCTAAACAGTAAAAGAAAAAGCAGGAATAGAACATCCTAAACCAAAACAGCTCAAAAGAGTTTTGCAACTAAGTAACCAGACAAGGAAAGCAGAAAAATGACAGGAAAGAGGGGCATCCAAGAAGAGGGCTTTACCAAGGTCAACTGGCCCTCTTATGTGGGTGTTCCCAGCTCAGAGGCAGAAATAAGCCCTCCAGGTAGCAGCAGGGGGACAGAAACAGAGGAAGGAAAAAAGTCAAGGAAAGAATGAGGAAAAACATCTCATGACCTTACGAGCCTACAACGAGGACAAAATGTTGGATGTGGGTGGTTCCCATGTGGCAGCGTGGCAATGGCTGTGGGATATCCATCTACACAGAGAGGCAGGGAGGCCTGTCCTGAAGCCAATATGCAAGAGATCAATAAACAGCAACGATTTCTCAAGACGTCTTTCTTTACTCTTCACACATGCTAGGGAAGAACGTCAACTGTCCGATGTGAAGATTGCTATTTTTTTAGCTAAGGTTGCTGGCCAGGGAAGGGAGGGGTGCTGATAGATTAAAGGAGAGCACACTTTCTTCAAAGCCACTCCTTAGGTATATCTGTTGTCTGACAAAACTTAGCTAAAGATCATATTCCTCTTTTGCACATAATTAAATGCTTTAAGCATCCTTCTTCAAATAGTAAAAAAAAAAAAACAAAAAACTTGATTGTCTCTACGAGATAGCAGACAGAATGGGGCAAAATAAAGATCACTTTCTCTTTATTCTATAGACCAAAAGAGAGATGTTTTCCAACACATGGGGGATTCAAGTAGCCTAAGTACCACGGCACTATACTCCACCATGAATCAGAGGATATAGAAAGAAAAGTCTATTCATTCATGTATCTGTCCAAATAAACACAGAGTTCTCACTAAGAGCCAGGTACTACCTAGATGCAGGGGAAAGCAAGTCGGGAAGGGATTTACTTAAGGAATCGAGTGTTAGGGCGGAGCATGGGGTGCGGCACAGGCCCAGGACAAACAACAATGGGATATAATGTGATCAATGCAGAACTACGGAGAAACCCCACCGTGCTCCAGTCTTAGGGAAAGCCACGGTAACTCTGCCTGCTGAGGAAGGCTTCAGAGAGGACAGTCTGCCTGGGCTTCGTAGGATGGTGGGAGTCTTGGCTTAAAACTCCAGCTCTCCTGGGGCACCTGGATGGTTCAGTCAGTTAAGCGACTTCGGCTCGGGTCATGAGCTCATGGTTCATGAGTTTGAGCCCCACATCAGGCTTGCTGCTGTCAGCCTGGAGCCTGCTGCTGATCCTCTGTCTCCCTCTCTCTGCCCCTCCCCAGTTTGCACTCTCTCTCTCTCTCTCTCTCAAAAATAAACAAACATGTTAAAAAAAAAAAAAAAAAACTCCAGCTCTCCTAATAGCTATGTGGCTGCAAGAAAACCACTTAAATTCACCAGTGTTTGCTGGAAAATGGCAAGACCACCCTGTCCGGGTGGCTAGGCTGTCTGGAGAGGCTTGAACATGTCTGTATAAACAGTGAAGAGCCACTTAATGGAAGAGAAAGGCGTTCTGGCATGGAACTTGCCACGGGGTGAGGTGCAAAGACACAGCTGGGGAACATCATCGTGGACAGGACGTGGTCATGAGCCGTCCAGGGGGAGCCGCAGGTAGGAAACAGGGCCTGGAAGGCAGATTGGCTCCAGACTCTGAGGGATCTTAAATACCATGCTTAAGAATTTGAGGTACACCCTGTAGGCAATGGCTAAGCGTTTAAGCAGAAACGTGGCAATCGAACGTTAAGTTTTACAAAAAAGATCTTGGAAAAAGCACAAGGATTAAGAAGGGAAAGAAAGAAGAGATCAGGGAGGAATCAGTTCAGCAGCTGCTGTAATTGCCCAGACACACTCGCCCTTCCGAATGGTACTTGAACCAGGTGTAGATGCCCATGGAAAGGAAAGGACAGATGAGAAGCCAACGCTAAGGTTGGATGGCCAGGGAGATACTCTGAGGAATGTTTCCTAGGCAGAAAAATCAGTCTGGCCACACTAGGGGGGGCCGGGGGTAGGGGGCAGGGTGTCATGTTTCAAACACACGTAAATTACAGAGGATTAGAAACTGCTGCAGTTCTAGCAAAATCAAGGAAACCCAAGTTCAACAGCCCTGCGTGCTGCCCTTAAATCCTCAGAGCCCAACCTTAGGTCAAGAGGGCAAGTCCTGTCAAAATGACTGTTCAGCAAAGACTCAGACCAAGGTCACCAGGTACCTGACATTCCTACCCACATGGGAGCTGCCTCCCTGGGTGGATTCCTCCCACTCACCTCCGGTCACCTGCTTCAGTGATACCTGATCCAAGTCAGTTTTCCACTGTCGCAAGCCAGCACCCCTCACTGCAGGAACTCCCACGGGGAGCCTTACGCCATTGTCTGTTTAAGGAGGCCAGATGGACAAACAGCCCACAGGCTGTCATCATGGCCCAGCTCTGACACCTGGCCAGAGGGACACCTCGGGTCTTCTGAACCAACCCTAGGCAGATGGCAAAAGGTGGCCAACTGAGCACCATGGAAGCCTGGGCTATGAGTTGACCCAGACACAAAACACAGCCCCCAAATAGAAAGCAAACTCTTAGGGCTAAGAAAGATGACAGGACTTGGAGACACAGCCACCTACACAAATACCTCTAAGTCAAATGCAGGGAAGGTAAAGAAATGAAATTTAAGCTCATACTCTCTGCCAGGCACTATGCAAGCTTTAACCCTTAAAATAACTCATTTAACCTTTAAAATAACGCAGGGGTGGGGTAAGGAGAAGGACGTGAGCTTTATTATCCCTGTTTTCCTATAAGAGAACAGATCCAGGGAGGTTACAGGATGGGCCCAAGATCACTCAGCCAGGAAAAGGCAGAGGCACAGCTCCAAGAGTCCACAGCAGAGGCTAACAGCCCTCCACTACCCACCCCCGTGTCATAGATTTCATTAAATAGGCACCTACTGGACAAGAGACCCCCACTACCACCACATGTGCCTTCGCATCTGCACCAGCACCTGGTGGTAAGCAATCCTTCGTAGGTCGTTTCTTAAAAATAATTCCTGATCCGCCAGTGTCAGAGAAATAAATGAAGCTACTTCTCTCAAAGGATTTTAAGAGCCAGCCAGCTCCAGAGAGAGCCAACACAAAGGAACAAAACCCACTAACACACAGCTCCATCTGCCTGTCAGTGATCTCCATGGACTCCAGAAAAATAAAACAAGACCCCACCACAGCTTCTGCACTTAGAAATACACCTGAGTGATTAGATACCATTGTGCATGGGCACATCTGGCTTGAACATTCAGTGTTAATGCAGGGAGTAAGGGCTTCTCATCCCCAGAGAACTCTGGGGTAACATAGACCCTGCCCAAATAGCTTGATGATTCACCCTGTCATTCCTGAAATTGGCAGAACGGATCTGAGTTAACACATGGTAACCACGGAACTTCAAATAATGAAAGAAGAAAAGATTATTCAATAAATACTGATGGAGAATTTGGTTAGCCATTTAGAAAACAATTAAGTTATATCCTTCTCCAATACCGAGAGCAAAAATAAATATCAGGAGTAAATATCATAAAAAGTAATAATATATGATGATTTAGGGTACTTTGTGTTTTGTTTTGTTTTGGCTTTTTTTGAGAGAGTTTAAGAGTGAAAGAGAGAGAGCATTTGCTGGGGGGACCGAGAAGTGGGCAGAGGGAGAGAAAGAGAGAATCTTAAGCTCGGCAGAGCCTAATGTGGGGCTCAGTGCCACGATCCCGGGATCATGACCTGAGCCAAAATCAAGAGTCAGATGTGCTCAAGGGGTGCCTGGGTGGCTCAGTCGGTTAAACTTCTGCCTTTGGCTCAGGTCATGATCTCAAGGCCTGTGAGTTCAAGCCCCACATTGGGCTCTGTGCTGACAGCTCAGAGCCCAGAGCCTGCTTTGGATTCTGGGTCTCCCTCACTCTCTCTCTCTCTCCCCATCCCCTGCTTTCACTCTCCCTCTCTCTCAAAAATAAATAAACATTTTTTTATTAAAAAAAAAGAGAGAGAGAGACGCTCAACTGACTGAGGCACCCAGGTGCCCTATATATGACAATTTATATCGGGTTCAGCAAACTTGTTTTGTGAAGGGCCAGATAGTAAATGTTTCCAGCTTTGCAGGTCATACAGTGTCTGTTGCAATATCTCAAGTCTGCTGTCGTAGTCCAAAAGCAGCCATAGACAGTAGGTAAATGAATGAGTGTGGCTATTTTCCAGGATAATTTTTCTTGGGGGGTGCTCAGGTGGCTCAGTCGGTTGAGCATCCGACTTTGGCTCAGGTCATGGTCTCGCGGTCCCTGAGTTTGAGCCCTGCATCGAGCTCTGTGCTGTCAGTTCAGAGCCTGGAGCCTGCTTGGGATTCTGTGTCTCCCTCTCTCTCTGCCCCTCCCCCATTCACTCTCTATCTCTCAAAAAATGAATAAATGTTAAAAAAAATTTTTTTGACTTGGACACTGAATTTTGAATTTCACTAATTTCCACATATCATGAAATACATATTTTCCCCCAGCCATTTAAAAATGTGAAAACAACTTTTAAGACTGATGGTGTCAGGGGTGAGGGATAGGGGAGGACTATAAAAGGCCAGCGGGAGGGAGCCTTGTAGTAATGAAACAGTCTGTATCTTGATTGGGGTGGTCCTGGTTGGAAATACCTACACATGTGGCAGAAGTGCACAGAACGAAATATATACATGCACCCACACACAAATGAGTACATGTAAAACTGGGGAATGTGAATGAGTTCTGTGGATTATACCAACGTTAATTTCCTGGTATTACTAAGATATTTGTGGAGGAAACTGGTTAAAGGGCACCTGGGACTTCCTTAGACATTTTTGGTAACTTCCCATGACTCTATAATTATTTAAAAAAAAAAAAAAAAGTTCTTAACTCATGGGCTGTACAAAAACAGGTGGCTGGCCAGATCTTACCTCTTAGCCTTAGTCTGATGATTCGCGACTTACATGAAGAGTACATATAATCCTATGTATTATATAGGATAGGGGCTTTCTATTTCTATTATATAGGGAGGAGCTTTCTAAGCCCAAAACCAAAAGCAGAATCCGTGAAGGAAAAGACTACGAGATGAACATATTTTTTTCTCTACATCAAAAACACACAACTAGTAAAAATGAAAAGATAATAGCAAACTGGGAAAAGAATGTGAGCATATATAAACATAAGTTGTTTGCTTTAACATATTAAAGGTTTTGAAAATCAACTTAAAAAAACAGCCTGATGCAAAAACGGACAAATGGATGTAAACATGACCAATAACAATAATTACTCTGTATCAACAGCAAACAAAACAAAAATGAAAACTAGATATTTTTCCCATTGAATTGGCAAAGATTAAAAAAATTTTACCTCTGGATAAAACAAATAATCCAGTTAAAAAATGGGCAGAGGACCTAAACGGGCATTTTTCCAAAGAAGACATACAGATGGCCAACAGACATACGAAAAGATGCTCAACATCACTCATCATCGGGGAAATGCAAATCAAAACCACAATGAGATACCACCTCACACCTGTCAGAATGGCTTAAATCAAAAAAAAGAAAAAAAACAAAACCCACAAGAAATAACAAGTGCTGGCAGGGATGTAGAGAAAAAGAAACACTCGCACTGTTGGTGGGAATGTAAACTGACACAGCCACTGTGGAAAACACTGGGGAGGTTCCTCAAAAAATTGAAAGTAGAAATACCATATGATCCAGAAATTCCACTACTTGGTATTTACCCCAAAAATATGAAAACACTAATTCAAAAAGATATACACACCATGTTTACTGCAGCATCATTTACAATAGCATTTATAAGACATAGAAGCAACCCAAATGTCCATCCATAGATGAATGATAAAGAAAATATGATATGTATATACAATGGAATATTATTCAGCCATAAAAAGAATGAGATCTTGCCATTTGTGGCAACACGGATGGACCTAGAGAGTATTATGCTAAGTGAAACAAGGCAGACAAAGACAAATATCATATGATTTCACTTACATGTGGTATCTAGGAAACAAAACAAATAAACAAACAAAAAGCAGAAACAGATCCATAAATACAGAAAACAAATTGATGGTTATCAGAAGGGAGGGGTGGGGCATGGGTAACATGAGTGAAGGGGAGTGGGAGATACAGCTTCCAGTTAAGAGATGAGTAAGTCACAGGGGAAAGGTACAGCATAGGAAAAATAGTCAGTGGTATTGTAATGGTGTTGTGTGGTGACAGATGGTGGCTAAACTTCTGGTAAGCATAGCATAATGTATAAACTTGTTAAATCACCATGCTGTATTCTTGAAACTAATGTAACATTGTGTGTCAACTATACTTGGATAAAACGTGTGTGTGTGTGTGTGTGTGTGTGTGTGTGTGTGTGTGTTTATGTATCAGAAAAAAAAATATATATATATATCCGTATGTGTATATATATATATGTATATATATATAGGTACGTATATACATATATATACGTACATGTATATATCTGTATATATACATGTACGTATATGTATAAATAGTCATCAACAAAAAAAAACCCTAAAAAAATCTTTTAAAAATCTTCTAAAGCCACACTGTTTCTCCTATACCGCACTAAAAAAATACTTAGGACAACTACAAAATAAAATGTCTTTTTCAAAGCTCTGTTCAGAGTCAAAAGAGCAAGGAAGGCTTTTGTAAACAAGAAGAGAGAGCATGGGCTGAATGACAATACTCGGTTTAGGGGAATCTGTGACAGGTTGAACTGCCTTAGCTACAGAGAAAATGTTGACAACAGAACCGATGTCCCCTTCTTTAACCTTCAGCCATGCCTCAGTGTCACTGATACTCACGCCAAGGACAAAAGTGCAGGAGACATCACCCACATCCATTTGTCTTCAATGTCCCAAGTGCTTTTCCTCTGTCAGTTGTGACTATTGGCAGACGGTAATCTTGATAGCCAGTGTATTTCATCTCACTATGGAAATTCAAGCCCCAGGAAAGTACACAGCCCTCAAAATCACCCAAGAAAGCAAAGGACACAAACGGCAGTTGGCCAAATGCTGTGCTGAAGCAGTGTGAGAACATTTTTAATGCTATGCACATCTCAGACAGAAGCATGGTGTGGGTATGTCCTGGGATGCCTTCTTCCTTCTTGTCCACCTAGCCAATGCCCATGTGTGCTTCAAGACTTGGATCCAAAAAAATCCCTGGTAAGATGTGTTCTTTCTCAACCGACCTCCTCCATCCACAGTCCGCCAGCACTTTCCCAGTATGGGTTACATATCTCTCACAATGCGGTCAACGGGCCCCTGGGCCTCGCCCTTTCATAACACTTGTCTTTCGCACTATCATCGCCTGTTTACCTACCTGTTCCTGCCACGGAACCCTAAGGTGTGAGGAACTATGGACCTGGTATCAGTTATCTTGGTACCTCAGCATGGTGCCTGTGGCAATTCATATCCCACATGCTTATCTGCAGCGTGAGGCGGCTGCTTCCCCATCAAGAGCTGGAGTCCATCAACCCACCCTGTTCCATCTACGTGGACCCTATGCTTGCTCTGACCGAAAGAACAGCGCAGGAGTGATGCTGCATTCCCTGTCTCTTGGAATGCTCATTCTTGGGACATGTCCTCCAGGAACCCGTCTACTACACTTTGAGCAGCCCAAGCCACGTAGAGATGTCACTCTAGTCAACTGCTAGCCACAAGTGTATTATCTTAGGCATCCAGTCCGGCTGAACCCTCAGATGACCACATGAGAGACTTCCAGCAGGAACCACATAGCTGAGGACAGGCCACTCACAGAACAGCAAGAGATAAGAATAAATTTGTGTTTTAACCTACTTCATTTTGGGGTTGTTTGTTAAGCAGCAGTGCATAACCAGGATAATATCTGCATGGTACACAGGAGGTACAAAATGAAAGAACAGTTAAATCAGCTCCGACATAATATATGGCACAGAGCAAACAATTTAGTAGCTGCCGCTATCATTAAAAGTTGGTGGATAGAGAATAAACAAGGAGAGAAACTGGTTAAAGGGCCTATTACACCCCTGCCAGTAGAAAGCAATGAGGAACACTAAGTCCACAATGGTGGTGGCTGAGCCCTGTATTTGCTGCTCGTGTCACTCAGATCCCAAGGAAATGACAAAAGAAACATAAAAATAAGAATGAATTCATTTAGGGGGGGTCTGGGTAGCTTAGCCGGTTAGGCATCCGACTCTTGATCTCAGCTCACGTCTCAATCTCAGGGTCATGAGTGCAAGCCCCACGATGGGCTCTGGGCTGGGCATGGACACTATGTAAAAATAGTAAGTAAAAAAAAATTTTTTTAAAGAATAAATCCATTTAAAAAGCCATAAAACAGGGAGGTATGCCATCAGTCAAAAAAAAAATTTGAGGGGCTTCTGTAAAAGGTACAGCAGACAGGATCAAACCTACAGAAAAATCAAACTTAGCCAGAGTCGAGAAACCAAAACCGAAATGGGCCACAGTGGGAACGGGGGGATACAGTAAGAGATGGGACTAGCTGCACAGGGCCTGGGGAAGAAAACCCAATTCAGAAATGACAGCGACTCATAGCAGGAGCAGGCCCTGAGATGGTTAGGGGGGGATGATGAAGCGCAAATTGAATAAAGAAAGGAGGAGGCATACTTTGGGATCAGCTGTGAAATTCTCCATCTGTAGGGCAACTCTGGCCCCACTTCCTCAATTAAGAGTAGTCCCTCTAGGGGCGCCTGGGTGGCTCAGTTGGTTGAGTGTCTGACTTTGGCTCGGGTCATGAGCTCACGGTTTATGGGTTCGAGCCCCGCGTCGGGCGCTGTGCTGATAGGTTGGAGCCTGGAGCCTGCGTCGGATTCTGTGTCTCCGTCTCTCTCTGCCCCTCCCCTGCTCGTGCTCTGTCTCTCTCTCCCTCTCTCAGAAGTGAATAACATTAAAAAAAAAAAAAGAGTAGTCCATCTAGCCTATTGTCCTTTATCAGCCACACACCCTGACAGGAAGGCCACCAAGAGTAATTCCAAGTGTCTCTTCTTTATCCTCTCCTTACCTCATTCCTTACCTCCCCACCCAATCACTGCAGTCAGGACAAAGGCCATAGAGTCTCTGTGCACTGCTTGTGCATACATATGGACATGTTTACACACACACACACACACACACACACACACACGTATGACCACACAAATACACACCCCAGTGGCAGCACAAGAACAAAGTCTCATTGTGTGAGGCAACAGCATGTGCCTCTCCAAGAAGATAGAAGCAGCAGGCCCCCCATGTGCAGACCAGAAACTCCACTCCAGTCTACAGGAGGTCAGTTCCTGCCCTAAGTCAACATCCTCATCTTGGACATCACATTCTGAGAGCAGGTCCAAAAACGAGAGCTAAAACAAATGGAAGCGAGATTAAATTTAAATAGAGAAGTAGAAATATTGGAAGGGAATGAAATAAAAAATGAATCCATCATTCAGAAGATCAAATCAAAGAATCCTCCCAAAAGACTGAAAATATAAATGAGAGAATGAGCCAAGAAAAAGTGAAGTCCCAAAAAGGAAAGACTAAAATCCAGACGGTCCTTTTCCCTGAAAAGGGGAATGAAGAATGAAAAGGACATAGACAAAGCAGTAAAATTGAAAGGGCTTCAAGGGGAAATACCTAAGAAAAATACACCTCTAAATAGCAGCAGGCTGGTGAAATGTCTAAACTTAGGAAGGAAAAATCTAGAAATATGTGGAAGATTAGGTAAAGAAGAAAAAGAATCACCAGCACAGACTTCTTATCTGGGAGTGTTAAGTGCTAAACCCACTGAAAAAATGGAACGCTATGCCATCATTGAAAGAGGAGCAAGATAGGGGAGGAAAGAACTTTATGTCCCAACATGGAACAATCTCCAAGATCTATGGCTAAGCTTAAAGCAAGATACAAAACACTGCTAAAGTATGCTACTATTTGCGTTTTTATTTACTTTTTTAATTTTTAAAAAATGTTTATTTTTGAGAGAGAGAGAGAGAGAGAGAGAGAGAGAGAGAGAGAGAGAAGAGGGGCAGAGAAAGAGGGAGGCAGAGGATCCGAAGCAGGCTCTGCACTGACAGCAGAGAGCCCCATGTGGGGCTCAAACTCAAGAACCGTGAGATCATGACCTGAGCTGAAGTCAGAGGCTTAACTGACTTAGCCACCCACGCACCCCTACCATTTGAGTTTTTAAAAAAGATTCGATGTATGCATTTTTATATTTAAACGTAACATAGGTCTCTAGAAAGTTTCTCCAGAAACTGGTAACATTAGTTGCCTCTGCCGAGGGGAACCAGCTGCCAGAGGAAGGGAGGAGATGGGCAAAAGGGACACTTTACCACCAGATAAAATTTTGTTATCTTCTGTATTTTCTGCCATTTGGATGCATTGCCTACACACAAGAAAATCTCAGTTTCAATCTCTCTCTTTTGCTCTCTCTCCCTCTCTTACACACACACACACACACACACACACACACACACATATACACACATAAATTTAAAGTAAAAATACAAACCACAGAGTAGAAGAAAATATAATACATGTATCTGACAAAGACTTGTATCCAGAATATATCAAGAGCTCAGTAAGAATATATATGTAGTGGGTAAGTGCACACATACACATATACACACAGGAATGTTATTCAGCCTTCAAAAAGAAAATCCTGCCGTTTGCAATAACATGAATAAACTTGGAGGACATTATGCTAAATGAATTAAGCCTGACACATAAGGACAAATACTACATGATCCCACTTATATGAGAAATCTAAAACAGTCTATCTCACAGAAGCAAAGACTGGAAGGGAGATCGCCAGGGGATGGGGGAGGGGAAAATAGGGAGGTATTAGTCAAAGGGTACAAAGTTACAATTATACAAAGTGAATAAATTCTAGAGATCTAAAGTACAGCTTAGTTGCCTACAGTTAACAATACTGTATAGTATACTTAAAATTTTGCTAAGAGCAGGGCGCCAGGGTGGCTCAGTCAGTTAAGTGTCCAACTCTTGATCTCACCTCAGGTCTTGATCTCAGGGTCATGAGTTCAAGCCCTGAGCTGGGCTCCGTGTTGGGTGTAAAACCTACTTTAAAAAAATTTTGCTAAGAGGGTAGACCTTATGTTAAGTTTTCTTGTTACAAATAGTAATAATAGTATTAATAATACAAAGAGGGTGGGAGAAAACTTGGAGGTGATGGGTATGTTTCTTTTTTAGTAGTTTTATTATGTTTTATGTATTTTGAGAGAGAGAGAGAGAGAGAGTGCGTGCGAATAGGGGAGGGGCAGAGAGAGAGAGGTAGAGAGAGAGAGGGAGCCTAAAAAGGCTCCTCACTTTCTGCGCAGAGCCTAACTCAGAGCTCAAACTCACAAACCATGAAGTCATGACCTGAGCCAAAATCAAGAGTCAGATGCTTAACAGACTGAGCCACCCAGGCAACCCTTTATTGTGTCTTTCTAAAAATTTGTCCATTCCATCTGAGTTATTAGCATAGAATTGTTCACAATATTTCTTTATAATCCTTTTTTATTTCTGTTAGTTCCATAGTAAAGACTACTCTTTCATTTCTCATTTTAGTAACTTGAATCTTCTCTTTTTCTTGGTCAATCCTGCTAAAAGTCTGTCAATTTTGTTGATTTTTTTCCCACATAACCAATATTTCGGTCCCATTAATTTTCTGGTTTTTTTCTACCCTCTAGCCATTCCATTGGTTTCCACTCTAATCTTTGTTATTTCCTTCCTCTGCTTGCTTTAGGTTAGTTTGCTCTTCTTTTCCAAGTACAGTGGCTAAATTTTTAATAGCCCCAAACTAGAAACAACCTACATGTCCATTAATGAATGAATAAATTGTGGTACATTCACCCAGTGGCATACTGACCATAATAAAAACAAGCTACACGTATAACGATATGATGAAGATCATTATGTTGAGTAAAAGAAGCCAGACACAGGAAAGTATATATTTTATGTTTCCAAATATACAAAAGCCTAGAAAATGTAAACTAACAATAGTGACAGAAAGCAAATCAGTGGTCACCTGGGGCTAAGACTGGAGGAAGGGATGGACTATGAAGGGGCAGAAGAAAACCTGTGTAGATGATGTTCTGTATCTTGAACGTGCTGACAGCTCAGAGCCTGGAGCCTGCTTTGGATTTTGTGTCTCCCTCTCTCTCTGCCCCTCCCCCACTTGCGCTCTGTCTCTCTCTCTCTCTCTCAAAAAATAAATAAACATTACAAAAAAAAATTTTTTAAGCAGGCAATGGAGCAACTTCTATTTGTGTCTGAAGGGGAAAAACGCAGCCAAATTACCACTCAGAAAAGAGTAACGTATATTCTTCAGGTGTTGTCATATAATGTATATCATCCAAGGTTTCTCTTTTAACTTCAGACATAATGTAGCATACTGAAAAATAAATCAGAGTAAAGCCTTGCTCAAGAAAGAACACATTAGTTTTTAATGGAGAGCTGATGTTACTGTGAGGTTTGATGCAATTAAGAAATGAATTAATAAAATAGAAGAGGCATTAATTAAAAAAAAAAGATCTATCACAATCAGGAACTCAAATTCAGGATAATTTCAATAAAACGTTGAAGGGGAAGTAAAAGCAAGCCCAAAGTCTTTCCTGTTCTGAAGAAAATTATAGTTACTAATTAAATCTTGCCTATAGTAGAAAAATATAAACATTGGTCAAAGAGAAACAGGAAATAGAACTTGGGGGAAAATAAAATTGAACAAAGCATACCTGATCAATCCAACCAAAGTCAAGAAATGGAGAAAAGGGAGGGAAAAAAGGACAGAATAAACAGAAAATAATAAATCTAAAACACCATATAAAACATTATAGCAAACTTGCACGCCTGAGTGGCTCAGTCAGTTAAGCATCCGACTCTTGGTTTCAGCTCAGGTCATAATGTCATGGTTTGTCATGCCTCTCACACTGGGCTCTGTGCTGATACCATGGAGCCTGCTTGAGATTCTCTCTCTCCCTCTCTCTCTCTGCCTGTTCCCTGCTCGTGCTCTCTCTCTCTCAAAATAAATAAAGCTAAAAAAAAAAATTAGCAAACTGAACGCAAACCAAGTAAAATTCACCCTAAGTATAAATGTAAATAAGGTTCAGTATTAAGAATCAATTAATTATATTAATTCATGCAGAAAAATCAAATTACCATTTCCATAAATGCTAAGAAGGCATTAAATCCAAATTCCACTCCTGATTTTTTTTAAATAGTAAGTTAGGAATTTAAAAAACTATTAATTTGATAAGAAACCAACAGCAAACGTTTATCTAGTGAGAAAATACTTAGTACATTCCCTTCAACAAGTAACAACATAAGCATGCCCTCACTATTTAGAGTATCCATTGGTCCTGACCGATGCAATAAAATGGGGGGGAAAATCTTATTTGAAAGGAAGCATTGAATTGCAAAATATATTAATCCCTTTTTTTTCTAAGTAGACAATGAACTGAAAAATGATTTGAAAGGTATTATGAATTCAGTAAGGTGGCTAGATGCAAGATAAAATTACAAAAATCAATAGCTTTCCGACATACTGGCAATAAGCTAGAAGAGAACAGCAACAATTTTGATTTTAAACCTTTATCTTTTAATTTTGGGGTAGGGGAAGAGAAACAGGAACCTGAAAAGCCCTGAAATGCATTAGACTATCCCAAGAGGATTTGGCTATAAGCACCTAGAACAGTGCCAGGCACTAGATAAATATTTGATGAATAAGTGAATGGAATATGAACTTCCTGATTAAGTCTGGTTCTTCTCGTCTATTTCCTTTGGGAGGGAATTCTCTTTTCATACCAAACGAAATAAAACTTTCTTCTCAAGGTATATAGCTCACATATCAAAAAGATTCCTCTTTTGCTTTTCAGCATCATGTTGAATGAGCCAAGAGTGATTCACTTAGTCAAACAAAATAAAAATCAAATAAAAAGAGGAAATGAAAACATCTACCATAATCAGATCATGGTAATAATCAGATCAATTGTAATGTAATAGAACATAATTGCGAATATTTATTGTAGGCTATTTATTTGTTAAAGGTATCTACAATTTGGCCTTGGAGTCATACTTTATAAAAAATAATCCTAGCAAGGACTCAAGATTTTCTTTACCACAATTTAGATACTCTTCTGAAGAACTGGGTCTATTTTTTCTGTTGTTTTGTAAAAATCCTTCATCATACAACCTTGCGGTAATAGAAAGCATTTTCCATTTCTTTCATCTTTTATTTTCTGAATATTCACACCACAAGATGCACCTATCCTTACCATCAATATCTATCAATAGGCAAAGAATACTCTTTATAGTCGTCTAAAACATGTTGCTCATATCAGTAATGAAAATCAGCTATGAGAATAGTTTTGGGGACCCATAATGCATAATCTCATTAAGTTAGCAGAAAACCTTATGTGGTTCGCACTATTATTATTCCCATTTTATTGACAGGAAAACAGAAGTTCAGGGCAGGTAAGTTACTTGCTAGCAGTAAGTGACTGTATTAGGATTCCCTTGACTAACTCCAAAGGCTCCATTCTTTCTACTTAGCTGCACCTGCTTTGAACCTACATTACTCTAACATCTCCAATGTAAATTCTAAATTTCTTTACATAGAGTACCTCCTTGCTTTGGAAACAGGGGTAGCAAATAAACTTTATCCACTCAGCTACTGGTAATAATATTTCTCATGATTAACAGATCCTCTTATCCACTTACTGCAAAATCATAAACCTATAGATAGATGTTTTCTTGATTCACATATAAATCAACAGCAAGACTTTTCCCTCAGCCTTATCATAATTTAACGACAAAGAAAGTTTAAAATGAACAGTATTGTGTTTTTGTTTGTTTTAAATTAAGCAGCAAACACACCAAGGTCAACACTTGAAAACATACTCATATATATGATACCGAAGCTGATCTTTGTAAAATGTAAACATTGCTTCCATAATTTATAATCTTGGGACGCCCTAATACATCTTTAATAAATGTGACCCTTTCCACTCAACACTTAGCACTGGACACAGCAAGGTCCAAGAGAATAAGAGTAATTTAAGAAAAACAAAACAAATAAGGACAACAACAAAGGCAGTGGCTACCTTGTTCTTCAGAGTCAGCTGAAAGTGGAGATGTGACCATTTTGCTCAAACCATGGCATTTGAGACACACTTAGAAATCTGTAGCTGTGCATGTTAGCCCCAAATTTGGATTTCATTCTGTCTGAAAGCCTACACAGTCTAGTCTATCCATACTGTGTAAGACAATTTCTAGGTTACTCAGAAAGTTTCACAGACCTAAATAATGAGCCATGTCTCCCCAGGAGTATTGGTTACACCAAGAGAATTAAGTCAACTCAATTGTACCACCTAACAAAGAGATGTCAGTCTCATCACTAACATAACCACCTCTCAGTACCACTTTTTCCATTTACACTTGTTTGAAAGTTGGCCATCCCTCTCTCTAGGAAGCTACAATGTCACCAAGATAAAGACTGTGATCAGGGAAACTGGGAAGTACAAGAGCTCCCATCACTGGACTGAAAACACAACATCCCCTCCTCTTTCACTGAGACAGGCAATGGCCAGGGAAGCCCTTCTGGCAGGAGGGACAGAGGCAAGAGAGTGAAATGGGGGTCCAGGAAAGTCTGGACAGCCAGTGAAACAACAGTTGACCTGGACCAGGAAAGAAAAGACTTTCTTAACTCAGGAAAAAAAGGTAGCTCAAAAAACTGGCCATCAGGAGAAAAGGGTAAAGATCACTCTGAGCTACTCTTCACCTGTATTTGATCAGAACAGATGAAAAACTACCAGAAAAGCATTATCTCTTTTATCCCTTCAGTTAACAGCTTAGCCTTATCCCTTTTAGGTGTTGAGTAGTTACGGTTCAGTTTTCAAGCAGTGACAACATCCACATCTACTCAACAGAGCTACCAGTGACAGTTTCATTTTCTGTGTTTGTCTGAAATTGGATCTGGGTTAGTCAGGGGTTGGTTAGTAAAATTTTTCCTTTTTAATCAGTATCAACTATTACTAACCAAATTAGAAAAAGAGTAGGAGGCTTCTTTCTACTTTGATCAAATAGCCTCCAAGGGAGGATGACTACACTCTCAAAGGGTCAGAACATGACCCTCTGAGAGGTAATGTTGCATCCTTCCAAGGCTAGTATGCACATTCACACCTACACTCATACACACACACGAACAATAGTAGACTACACAGTGTGTGTGAACCTTTTCTTTCTTTCCTTTTTTTTTTACTTAAAATATCTTGCCATTGTTGCATATCAGTGTATATAAGGCTGCCTTATTTATTCCCTTTAACACTGCATTTTGTAAATTAACACAGTTTACAAATAGCTCCCTACTGATGCATATTTGGGCTCTTTCTTATTGCCTAATATCAGAAATAATATTGCAACAAATACCCTTATAAACACATCATTTAGCACATGTCCATTAACTGAGTCAACAAACATGTGAGTACCCACCCCATCCTACGCTTTGCTCACGCCCTAAAATTCTAGCAATCAGCAAATCAGATAGAGTCCCTGCTCTCAAGGAGCTTAGAGCACAGTGTAGGAGATATACATGTCTGACAGCAAACTCCCACTGGGCGAATGAGAGGAACTGATCTCAACCTTGGCTATAAATTAGAATTACGTACAAAAACCTTTTTTTTAATGTTTATTTATTTTTGAAAGAGAAGAGTGTGTGTGCATGTGCACACACACACACGAGTGGGGGAGGGGCAGAGAAAGAGGGGGACAGAGGATCCAAAGCAGGCTCTGTGCTATCAGCACAGAACCCAACGTAGGGCTTGAACTCATGAACCATGAGATCATGACTTGAGTTGAAGTTGGATGCTTAACCGACTGACCCACCCAGGTGCCCCAAAAACCATTTTTAACAATATTGGTCTTGGGGCACCTGGGTGGCTCAGTCGGTCAAGCAACCAACTCTTGATTTTGGCTCAGGTCATGATCTCAAGGTGGGTTTGAGCCTGAGTCAGGGCTCTGTGCTGACAGCGTGGAGCCTACTCAGGATTCTCTCTCTCCCTCTCTCTCTGTGTCCCTCCCCCACTTGCATACTCTCTCAGCATACTGTCACTCATGCTCACTCAAAATTAATAAACATTTAAAAAACAAACCAAAAAACCCACAAAAACAAACAAAAAACAATACTGGTCTCTGGGCCATCCGAGATTCATTAGATCCAAATTTCTTGAGGTGAGGCCCAAACATCAGCATCATCTAAGAAGTCCTCTGATGATGTGAATGTTTAGTCAAGCCTGATAACCTTATTCTAAGACAGTGCCTCTCAATTTGTAATGTGCGTACAAATAACTAAGGGATCATGTCAAAATGCAGATTCTGAGTCAGTAAGTCTTAAATTAGGCCTGAGATTCTGCATCTCCAATGAGCTCCCAGCTAATGTCAATGCCACTGGTCCACAGACCACACTTTGAGTAGCAAGGTTCCACAGTAATAGTAAGAGACACAAACACAGTGGAGACAAGCGTGGCAAGGGTGGGCAAGTGAGAATTCCCACAACATGCCAGGCAGCTCATGAGTGAAACCATTTGGCAGGGACATAACGCCCTAGGAGAGGATCAGAGAGAGAAACAGGTACCAAACACAGAAGGCCAGGGCTTGCACCATCACTGTGTAAGCAATGGGAGGTCGCCGCACGGCTTCAGAGATGGGAAATGACACAACAACGCAGTATTTTTAGGAAGGTGAATTCAGGCTACAGTGGTCAGAAAAGAGTAGGCTGAGTAAAAGCAGGAAAATGAGATAAGATAATCATACATCTTAATTAGGATGTTGACTAGGACAATAGAAATGAAAACAGATATTAAAAAAGACAGCGATGCTGCGTACAGGAAAGAGATACTTAAGAGGTGAGGCCAAGAAAGGTATGGTTTTAAGTACTCTTGCCACAGAGTGATTTTAAGGTGCTGAAAACAAGAATCCTAAAAATACTTGGGAAGATGACTTTGTAGCTAGACCAGAAGATTTGGGAATCCTAAACCCTGATGTGGTAGTGAAGTCCATCCAGAGATGGTACGGGAGGATAGCGACGGGCAGGGACCGTGACTGGGTGGACCCACAGTTGGAGTCGGAAGGAAAAAGAGGGGGGATTCAGAGAGGCAGGGGTAGACCAGGGAAGGACCAAGAGAGGACAGAATCAATTCATTCGGTACATATTTATTAAGCATCTGCTAAGTGCCAGGCATCACGCTAGGGAAATAACAGCAGTGAACGGAATGAGACCCTGAGAAAAAAAAGAGAGTGAAGAAAAAAAGGGGGGGAGGTTGGTTAACATCATGAGTCACAGAAAATGGGCACTCAACCAGTGGTCTGGAAACCTGGGTCCTAACCTCAGTTCTGCCATGAGCTAGCTGGGTGGCCCTGGTCTGACCAATCGCTTCTCTCTCAGGGCCACAATTTCAAGTGAAAAAAGACGGTCCTGGGTGGGCCTCTGCAGCTCTAACTGCCTGGGACTCCACATCAGGAAAACAGCCTTTGCGGGTCTCTGCAGTAGCAAGCGGTAGGGGCAGACCTGGACCACAGACCTGGACACCGAGGCAAGAGGAGGCAGATGGCGAGGCAGATGGGAGAGGTGCGCAAAGACCGCTCATCCGAGGAGCCTGGCGGTGATGGGGAGAGTGAAGGCAGAAGCCAGCAAGCCTTGGGAAACTTCCCTAACAAGGGAGACTGGCATGGTGAGGACGAAGGCTGAAAAAGCTAGAAAGTGAAATGAGAGAAGAGACAGGAGCTAAGTAAGACACAGGAGAGATTGGTTTCATTCCCCACCCCTTCAGAGGAAATGCAACATGCAGTGCCTCGTATAATGCCTAATGTGCGTAAGTCCTCAGAAACCAGGGAGGGGGCTTGGGGAAGGATGCCAATTCTCTAGCAGTGATAGTGGTTAAGAAGAATGGGCTCTGAAGTCAGATAAAATTTGTTTTAAGATTTTTAAAGTCTTAAATCTCTATCCCCAACATGGGGCTCTAACTCACAGCCCTAAGATCAAGAATCCCACACTCTTCATACTGAGCCAGCCAGGCGCCCAGACAGACCCAAGTTCCCAGCCCCACCTCTCCTCTAGCTCTGTGACTTGGAACAAGTTACTTCTCCTCTCTACATTTTCCTGGCTGTCAAAGGGGACCAAGACAGTAGCTATAGCATAGGGGAATGCACAGAGATGATACAGCAAGGCTCCCAACCAAAGTTAGCGTGCTGTAAATGTTAGCAGCGATTATAAGCATACCCTGTTGTTATCTCTGGGTGAAGGTGGAGATAACGGAGGGAACATATATGCTGGGCACCCTCTATGGGAAAGAGGCCAGAGCAAAGGGAAAAGAAAGTAGAAGCAAGGGTTAGAAAAATGAAAAACAGTCTCAAGCACACATTAAACATGAAAGGCTGGGCATGGGGGGAGATCACATTGTTTTTCTAGAAACAGGGAATGCTAGAATGTTGACAGGGGATGCAGTAGAGTATTCCAGGCAAGCGCCACCATCAACCCAGACTGGAGAAGCAAGCCCCAGGAAGCAGGCCTCATCACAAGCACACCCAAGGAATCCAATAGTCCTGACCTACAGCACTAAAATGGTAAGCGGTAATTTTAACAGGACTTGGAAACCTCTAAAGGAGATAGTCAGGGCCGGCTCCATGGCCGTGTGACCTGTGCTCCCACAGGACTCTGTACTCAGAAGGGTTCTGCACTGGGTTTAATGCTCTGCTGTCACCATCTTGAATTCTTTAAAAAAATTTTAACAAGGGGACAAGCATTTTAATTTTGCACTGGGTCCCACAAATTACTTAGCCAATCTTGGATACACTAGTAAAGAACATTCACCGTATTAACATGTGCATAATAAAATCTAAGCCCTGAAAAATCATAATTTCCCATTTATATCAGACCGGAAAACAATTATTCAGATTCTCACTGAAATCCCAACATTGACCATGAAAAAGATAAAACCTGTAATAGGTAACCCAATGCCTCCTTCATTTTTTTTTTAAAGTTTATTTATGGGGCACCTGGGTGGCTCAGTCAGTTAAGTGTCTGACTTCAGCTCAGGTCATGATCTCATGGTTTGTGAGTTTGAACCCCGCATTGGGCTCTGCACTGACAGCTTAGAGCCTGGAGCCTGCTTCAGATTCTGTGTCTCCCTCTCCCTCTCTGACCCTCCCTGCTCATGCTCTGTCTCTCTCTCTCTCTCTCTCTCTCTCTCTCTCTCTCAAAAATAAACATTAAAAAAATTTTTAAATAATACAATAAAATAAAATAAAGTTTAATTATTTTGAGAGACAGAGAAAGCACAAGTGGGGGACGAGCAGAGACAGAGGGAGAGAAAAAAAATCCCAAGCAGAGCCCAATGCGGAGCTCGAACCCATGAACCATGAGATCAGAACTTGAACCGAAGTCAAATGCTTAACCAACTGAGCCACTCAGGTGCCCCAATGCCTCCTTCAAACATGCTTTACTCTAGAATTTCTTCAACTCAAAAAATCACTCTGACTACCCTTGTGGCATTCCATGTATACCCCTATCATCATCTTAAACTGCCACGCTTCACTTGTGTCTCTTCTGCCTCCTTTCCTGGGCCTTGACTGCCTAAAGGTAAGGTCATCTTGTTCATCTAGGTATCCCCCAGGTATGACACACAATAGGCCCAAATAAGGCTCCGAGAAACGAACAAAAAGTCCAAGTGCCCTTCACAACTGCTGATACAAGTCACGAAACAAACAAGATTTGCTTGACCAGACAGTGCAGAGAAAGGCTGCTATGTTGCACTTTTTCAGCATAGTTGCTGATGCCAGCAGAATGACCACACACCCAGTTCCTCAGATCACACATCTGCCCTAATGAAATAGCCCTAAAGAAGGCCTAGGCTTCCATGTTTGCAATAAAACAGTTTTCCACAAACATGTTTATTCTAATTATAGACGTGTCCCAGACTAATGCCATTTCCAGAATTGAGATATCTTCATTCCCAAGGAACATGCCTTACATAGCGCACAGAACAGAGAAGTCACTCAGATGCTTGTAGAATAAATTCATCTTAGAACTTCAAATATGAATATGATTTATTGATTTTAGTAAGAAATCGGCTTTAAAAATATATATATACCCTCAATGGGGAAAGGACAGCCTTTTCAACAAATGATGCTGAGAAAACTGGAAATCCACATGTAAAAGAATAAAGTGGGACCCTGATTTTACACCATATACAAAAATTAATAGATTAAAATGGATTAAAGACCCAAACCTAAGACCCCAAACTATAGAAATCCTAGAAGAAACGTAGGAGAAAATCTTCATGACATTGGATTTAGCAATGATTTCTTGGCTATGACACTAAAAACACAGGCAACAAAAGCAAAAATAGACAAGTGGGATTATAGCAAACTTTTTTTTTTTTAATGTTTACTTATTTTTGAGAGAGAGACAGAGTATGAGCAGGGGAGGGGCAGAGAGAGAGGGAGACACAGAGTCTGAAGCAGGTTCCAGGCTCTGAGCTGTCAGCACAGAGCCTGACACAGGGCTTGAACTCATAAACCGTGAGATCATGACCTGAGTCAAAGTCTGACGCTTAACCAACTGAGCCACCCAGGCACCCCAGATTACAGAAAACTTAAAAAAATTGTGCCAAAGACACAAAGGCAATTTGTGGAATGGGAGAAAATACTTACAAATCATGTATCTGATCAGGGTTAATATCCAGAATATAAAAAGAACTCGTATAAATCAACAATAAAAAGTCAAATAATCCAATATAAAAGTGAGCAAAGGACTTGAACAGCCATTTCTCCAAAGAAGATACGCAAATGGCCAGAAAGCATATGAAAAGATGCCGAGTAGCACTAACCATCAGAGAAATACAAATCAAACACAAGTTCACATCCATTAGGATGCCTACTATCAAAATAACAAGTGTTGATGAGGATGTAGAGAAATTGGAACCTTTGTGCACTTTTGGGGGGGGGGACTGTAAAATGGTGCATCTGCTATGGAAAACAGTATGAAAGTACCTTAAAAATTAAAAACACAATTACCATATGATCCAGCAATCCCACTTCTGGCTTTGTATTTAAAAAAAAAAAAAAATGAAACCAGGATCTCAAAGAGATATTTATACATCCATGTCCACTGCAGAATTATTTACAAGAGCCAAGGTAGAAGCAAACTAAATGTCCACCAGAAGATGAATGGATAAAGAAATGTGACAGACCCACACAATGTAATGTTATTCAGTCTTTAGAAAGAAGAAAATCCTGTCACATGCTACATACAACATGGATGAACCTGGAGGATCTTATTCTAAGGAAACAAGCCAGTCACAAAAAGATAAATACTACACAATTCTATCTATATAAGGTGTCTAAGGGAGAGGTATCAAACTCATCAAGACAGAAAATAGAATGGTGGTTACCGGGAGTTGGGAGAGGGGGGAGATGGGAGTGTCTGCTAATGGGTATGATGAGGTATCTTTGGGGTGATGAATATTCTGGAATTAGAAAATGGTGACAGTTGCACAGCCTTGTGAGTATATTAAACCACCACACTGTGTGTTTTTTAAAAAGTGGGTTTTATAGTCTGTGAATTATATCTCGGTTTTTCTTTTGAAAAGCATTTACACCTTAGGAAATCTACAGTTTTACTTTTTGACCTGTTTCTCTCAAAATTTGTTTTATCCTTGCCACGATGATTCAGCCAGTCGCTAAAGCTTCTGACTCGAGAGTCTCCCTTGTAAGTAGTCTTTTACTGTTTGCCCAGTACATCTCCTAGCTGCTCGGGGACCGTGTAGCTGGAGTGAGAGCTGACTTTCAGACTCTTTCCACCCACAGTCAGACCTCTGGGCCAAGTCTGGCTCATCACAGTACTTCAGGCCGCTGGCCCAGTAGATTGGTCTCAGACTGGGGGTGTAACGCAAGCCAGGTCTCCCTGAGATTTTTCCCTGTGTGAGAGATTCACTCCCCCTCTGGAGGCACAGCTGTAGACTGTGAGGGATGGGAGCTGCCAGTTGCCCCATTTCCCTCCCTCACGGATAAAGCTGCTCTGAGAGCCTGAAACGGACCCTTGGGAACATTCGGACCCAATTCCAGCTCATTTCTGTGGTTCAAGTGAGCCCGTCCACAGGCTGACCTTTTTGCTTATTAAGTTAGTGAGAGCTGGCTTTCTCTCATTTGCAAACAAAACTCCTGAGTAATACACTCCTTGAGATCAGTGAGTCAAAACTCCACTTAAACTGTCTCCTCCCCCAACCCTCTGCTGCCACAGTCTTCTCCCTGGACTACCAGCCTCTTGAGTCGACCGATCCTATCCCAGCTGGAGCTCAGTCACAGTGACCTAACAAGCGTGGCCCTGCACCTTCCCTGCTTAAAATACCACTGGCCTCCCCATCGCTCAGGATAAAGCCCTTCCTGTTTGCCATTATAGCCGGCCAGCTGCCCACTACCTACCTCTCGAGCCGCACTACTCAGCAGCCCTCTCACGGGCCACTCATGCAACCAGACGCTGCCAAGCTTTGGCACACGCTAGCTTTTCCGCCCGGGTTACTGTCCCTTCCTCTGTCCATTTGTAAAAGAACTACTTCTCCATTCGTCACCTCAAACATCATCTCCTTTAGAAAAGCCACCATCCCCCTAAGCATCCCTGCGTCTTACGTCCATCATAACCATAGTCAAGACTGTCAGTGACCCACCCGTATCTCCTGGCCCTGACCAGTTCAGTGCCCACTGGCCTGACTTCCAAGGGCCAGCACCTGCTTTTCCCGGCCTGACTGCCTCCCCTACTTTGCCCACCCACGGAGCAGACTGGAAAGTGCTTGGGGATTAAATGCCCAAACACCCCATCCATGGAGCGCTCAACCAACGACTGACAAGGTTACTGTCTGAAGACCCAGCTGCCTCACCCGGGCTGTGGGTAACGGAGGCGTGTGTTCGGTACAGGCTCCAAGGCTTCCCAGGGTAACACCCAGCCGGGCTCAGTGGAAACCGGCTTGGTAGCTTACCTTTTACTGGTGCCTTCTGTTCCCTGTCTCACTTTCCTTTACCTCACAAACAAACTACTGGCAGTTAAATCCTTTCTCAGGGTCAGCTTCTAAGGCAATACAAACACCGGGCATTTACGCGGTATTTACCGTGTGCCAGACACTATTCTAAACACCCAACCTTCAGGACACCCCCGTAAAATAACCCAAAATTTACCTAGGGGGACACTGAGGCATTACAAGGTTAAGAATTGTGCCCCAGGCCTCAGAGCTAGTAAATACATTTAGCATTTTTCACATTCTGTTGCAACCATCTCTTCTCCACTGGACCAAGAACCTCTCGAGGGAGGTTCCTACTTTTTTCATCTTTCTCAACGTCCTCAGCATCTAGCAGAGCTAGGCAGGCAGGCACGTGCTCGATAGATAAAGGTTTTTTAAAGTGCCTGCACACTGCTACCCAAACACGCTGTTTCTCTTGCCTCTGTGTCTTTTCTCAAACAGGAGTCCTGAAACACCGTTTCTCATATCCCTCTTGCCCTTTTCTTTTTTTTTTTTTTTAAGTTTATTTATTTATTTTGAGGGGAGAAGTAGGCAGAGAGAGAGGGAGAGAAAGAATTCCAAGCAGACTCTGCACTGTCAGCACAGAGCCCGAAGCGGGGCTTGAACCCACAAACCGTGAGCTCATGACCTGAGTCGAAGCCAAGAGTCAGAAGCTCAACCGACTGAGCCACCCAGGTGCCCCTTCTCTTGCCCTCGTCCACACACCCCCCTCCCAGACCACCCCCGCCACCACCACAGAACAGTAATTCTTGATTACTGCTCTGGCGGCCAAAATAAGGAATTCTGTGGGGCAAGGCTGACACCAGACAGCATATGACCCCTCTAGTATCTAGTAAACAAACCCCATTGCTCACACATGAATCAGCGCACCTTCGCCAAGCTGTTATTTCTGCATTTTCATACAAGACATCTGTCTTCTTCCCTGTAACCCTCACTAACAATGTTCAAGTCTCCCCTATCCTACACCCTTCCCTTCACCCTGTGTTCCCCTCCAGCCACCACCCTTCTTATTACCAAACTACCACAACCCCCTGCCTTGCATTTGATTGTCGGTCTCCACGTCACCTTCTGCATCGTCCACTGCCGTCTCTACTTGGATCTACTGGGGTTACGTGTCTATGTAATGAAGAAGAGCTTTCCAGAAGCAGCGTTTGTGCTAAGGCTTTCAAAGGTGGGGTTCAGATAACCCCTGTCCTGACTCCTGACCTCAAACTGCACCCTAGTCATCTCTCCACTTCCTGCTCACGCTTGCTCCCCAGTCCATGTGCCCCTCTCCGGGAGGGCACCAGTCACCCCCACTGCACCAAAACAAGCCATCCTTAATGTCCTACTCTTTCCTCTTGCAGGCAACGGCCCCAACCTAAATCCCCGGCTAGCACTCCCACGACATCTTTCTCTGCCAGTCACTCCCCGTCCCAAGCGCTGACCGCACGTTCGCCCTCTCGAAAACCCTCCAGGGTTGGCTACTGCCTAAGAAATAAAAGCTAAGGGGTGGCCTGGGTGGCTCGGTCGGTTAAACATCCAGCTCTTGATTTCCGCTCAGATGGCTCAGGTCACGATCTCCCGGATCGTGAGTCCGAGCCCCGTGTCTTCGGTCACCTCCTGACCGGTTTCCCTGCCTCCTCTCTCACTAATCCCCACTCTAGACCCTCAAAACCCATCCCAACACATGACTAGACTCAACCCAACTCCAGCGGGCACAGGTCTTTCTCATCTCAGGAGCTTTGCTCCAGCTACTCCCTCAGCCCGTGACGCTTTGCCCACTTAGACCAAAAAGGCTCCCCAAACTCCAAGGACCTCGTGAAGACACCACCTCTGCCACCATAGCTGATGCGTAGGCATACACCCTGATGGTGGGGCTGACCAACAGGAACAGAGCACCATAGCTGATGCACAGGACATCACCACAGAGCCCAACGCCAGGCTCAAACCCATGAACTGCGAGATGGGACCGAGCTGAAGCCGGACGCTCAACCACCCAGGCGCCCCTCGGTCAACATTTTTCTGAAGTGTCAAGTGACAAACACAACTCAAAACAGTGTCAGTAAAAGGGAATCCGTGACCTTCTGGAACCAAGAGGCAGTGCTAGCTTCAGGCATTGCCAGCACAGGCGGATCCAGGACTCAGGTGGTCTTCAGGGCCTTTTCCCCTCTTTCTCTCCCAGCTCCACTTTCCTCTCTGGCCTCATTCTTCAGCGGGCACTCTCCACACTGCAGCAAACAGAGGTTCACGGGCTACCAGAAAGAGATGCTCTTTCCACCAGCACCCATCTGAGCAAAGACCCAAGAAAGACTGTTTGGCTCTGCTAGAGTCTCACGTCCACCAAGGAAGATATTTTGGTCAATGGAAGATACTGATGAAAGACCAGAGAGGCCAGTGTGTTTCCCCCTGCCCCCGACACCCCCGAAACACTTTCCCTCTGGTTTAGATAAGCATCCCTGGCAGCAGCTGCTTCTCTCCAGGGTTATCCCCCTCTGTGGACCCCACTCTTGTTGAGCAGCCCTGCCACAGCTCTAGTTCCCACAGAAGCTTCTAGATTCTACACCACCTCCTCCCATTGACCCTCCAGCGCTGACAGTGACAGCAGTTTCCTTGCGGTTGCTTCTCTCCGGGTTAATCTCACCATCTTCTTGACTTCTCACGTTTTTCATCACTGATGTGATTAATTCCCTGGATTATAGGCTCTCAGCTGGAAACACCTAAGGGGCCTTTCACCCTGACCTGACCACGACTGACACAGACATTGACAGAGAATGGGCAGAAACGCACAAGAAAATACGGAGAGTATAATACCTGGGGATAACCACCATCAGCACCTCACATTTATTAAAGGCTCACTACTTATCAGGCACTACTCTAGGCATGAACTCCCCAGATCTTCCTATCAACCTTGTGATACAGGTACTTCTGTTATCCCCTTTTTACAGATGACGACACGGAGGCTCAGAGAGGTTCACAAAGACTGAAGACGGGCGGGGCTGGGATTTGACAAGCTGGCTCTGGAGTGCCAAGCAAAGAGTATTTCAAGTAAGAGGGTACTCAACAGCGCAAGTGCAACCTGCCAAGACGTCAGGATGGATAGGGACCGTGAAGCACCTACTGGATTTTGCGAGAAGGAAGTCACAAGGGGACTCGGCTAGTAAAGTCAGAAACCCGACAGCGGCAGGCTGAGGAGTTAGGAAGAGTAGCAGACCTTACTTTCAAAAAGTCTGTCTGTGAAGAGCAGTCACAAAACAGATCACAAAACGGGGAAAGAAAACAAAAGGCATCACGGCAAAGTTGTCTTTACTCCTGGTTTAAGAAGCAACGGTGACCTGAAGATGTTTATTAATGTTTATTTGTTTTTAAGAGAGAGAGAGAGAGAGAACACGAGCCAGGGAGGGGCAGAGAGAGAGGGAGACACAGAATCCGAAGCAGGCTCCAGGCTCAGAGCTGTCAGCACGGAGCCGGACGCGGTGCTTGAACTCACAAACCGTGAGATCATCGCTGGTGCTGAAGTCCGAGGCTTAACCGACTGAGCCATCCAGGCGCCCTGAGTATGTTTATTGATAGAATGAGCCAGGTGAGAGGGAATGTGAAGACACAGAAATGGGTGAGGATGATGAACGGAGCGAAGTCTCAGAGAGGCCAGAGGGGGCGGGCCATACAGTCCAGGGGTGCCTTAGAATCCCTTCTACAGCGACTGGGGCAACCAAGAAACAATGGCTACGGATTCACATCATTTCACAGTCTGGAAAAAGGAAGTTCTTTTATGGTGGCTTCTGTCTTCTCATCAGCAGAATGGGAGGGTAGAATGGGGGGAGGGGGAGGTGTGAGGAACAGAGAAAAGCGTCAGATCAGCCATGGCACAGAACGGGAGCCTCTATGGAAAGAAAGGAGTGCCCAGCACCACTGAGGCCCCAGTTATGGTTAAAACCAGTGAATTTACACTGGCAGCAATTCTCAAGGTGCAGGAAAAGATCTGAAGCAATGGAATGATCCAGACTGGGTATAAAAGGAGGAGAGAAGGGAGTCGAAGAAAGGAAGTGGAGGGAGCAACTGATGAGATGAGCCACCCCATCTAAAGGAGGGAGGTGAGGGACACCTGGCTGGCTCAGTCAGAAGAGCAGGTGACTCTTTATCTCAGGGTCATGAGTTCAAGCTCCATGTGGGATGTAGAGATTACTTAAATAAAAAATAAAAACACAAAATAAAGGAGGGAGGGAAGTACAAGTGGTCAGAGAACAGGTGCAGGCAGTAATGACTAACTGAGGGGACGGTAAGGCAAGAGAAGATATCTGATGGCATTATCTCTGAGCCCGAACCGTTCTGGGCATTATAGCGCAAGGCTGTGGCCAGGGAGAGGGCAACTGAATTAAAAAAGAGGTGAAGGTGTGTGCAGATTCAAGTCAAGAAGCTGATAGTTTTGTAGCTTTGAACAGAGTCACCGTGAGGTGAGGGCATGACTTGAGAAGACAGTGACTTGGGGTCTAGAGATTTTAATGAAGAAGAGTGAAAGGCCGGCAAGTTAGAAATGACAGGGAAGAAAAAGGTCGTGGAAGGCCTATAACGGACATTTGTTTCTGCTTGCCTCACATTCCTTTGTTCCTCCTTCTGTTAGCAGCCTCCTGATCCTGCTTTGGTAACCACCTCCATCCTCCCCAGGCACACGTGGGGCTTCTAAAATACTCGTAATATTCTTGTGGGTGCCTGGCTGGCTCCGTTGGTAGAGTGTGCAACTCTTGATCTCAGGGTTGTGAGTTCGAGCCCCACATTAGGTGTAGAGATTACTTAAAAATAAAATCTTTAAAAATAAATAAATAAGGGGCACCTGAGTGGCTCGGTCAGTTAAGCATCCTACTTCAGCTCAGGTCATGATCTCACAGTCCATGAGTTCAAGCCCCATGTCAGACTCTGTGCTGACAGCTCGGAGCCTGGAGCCTGCTTCAGATTCTGTCTCCCTCTCTCTCTGTACCACCCCGCTCCCCCACTCATGCTTTGTCTCTCAAAAATAAATACATTTAAAAAAAATTTTTTAAATAAATAAATAAAATAAAATACTAGTAATATTCTCTTAATCTGGGGGGTAGGAACATGAGTGTTTATTGTTCTTTAAACCTTGGAGATACATTTTATTCTTCAAACCATAGGGATACATTTTATATACTTTGCATGTACATTTCACAGTTCAAACAAACAGACCTACCAAAAACTTCCCTTCTCCTCTCTCCAAAGATGAGGACCTGGTGCAGGTCTGGGCATCAGACTTACAGAGCTTGGTTTCGGCACTTACCCGATTTAGGCCCATGAGACAGCAGCCCAGGGCTTTTGCTGGAGCGCTCAGCAAAGAGGTGCTCTCTTTCTGCTGAAGTTGTGAAGCTTATTTGTAGAAGGTATCCCTTCACTAGCTTGAGAATAAAACTAACACAGAAGAAAGCAAAGCCAAGAGATGGGGTGACAGATTCCCAATATCATTTGAATACCTAGTTCCAGCCACTCCTGAAACCAAAATACCTGGGGCTTTTCAAAAACATAAGCCAGGAGGCTTTTTTTTTTTTTTTTCCCTTCGGCCAGTTTGCACTTGGTTTATGTCCTTTTCACTAAAAGGAAATGAATTCAGTGGAAGAGCCAAATAAAGGATTCTCAATTCAACAGCCTGTGTGAGCCTTTTCAACATATAAGTCAAATCATGTCCCTCCTTCTGCTGGAGACACTGCAATGGCACTCAAAGTAAAGGCCTGTTCTCAGGGTGACCTATGAGGCCCTACACAATCCGGACCCTTCCCCTCTCTGCTGTCGGCCAACTCTCCACTGTTCACTCTGCCCCAGCCACACTGGCTTCTGGGCTCTTCCAGTCCACACTAGGCAGATGCCTTCAAGACTTTGCTTTGGCTGTTCCTTCCACCTAGAAGGACACTCCTCCAGCTTTCCACTCACTAATTCCATCCCTCATCTCCTCCAAGTCTCTACTCAAATCTCAAGTTCTCAGTAAAGCCTCTCCAAATCCCCCTCCCACAGCCAGTGATCCTGACTCCCCTCATCCTATTTTTTCTCCCTCCCATAGCATTTTTTATATAACATAGTATATAGTCACAAAAAGTACCCCATGAGGGCAGCGGTATTCACTGGTTGACTCATCTCAAGTTCCTGGAGCAGTGCCTATCTCATAGTAGGTCCTCAAATACGTGAATGAACAAATAAAATGACATGAGCCTCCAGGGAGCAGAGCTTGGTTTATTAAAGGCAGTGGAGGGGCACCTGGGTGGCTCAGTTGGCTAAGCGTCCAACTTCAGCTCAGGTCATGATCTCACGGTTCATGAGTCTGAGCCCCGCATCAGGCTCTGTGCTGACAGCTCAGAAAGAGCCTGGAGCCTGCTTCGGATTCTGTGTCTGCCTCTCTCTCTCAGCCCCGACCCCACTTATGCTCTGTCTCTCTCTCAAAAATAAATAAATGTTTAAAAAAAATTTTTAAATTAAAAAAAAGGGCAGTGGAGAGAAAGGAAACTGACCTCCATCTCCTGATCCTGATATAAGTGGAGTACAGGAGGAAAAGACAGCTCCATTTTGAAGACTTTGGCAGAAGCAGTAACCTAAGAGGGCAGGAAGTAGGCAGAAGAGTTCAGTGAAGAGGTTGAGGATGTGGGAAGGGTTGTTAACCACAGCTGGGGCTTGAGCGGGCTTGGTGTTAAGTTCTGGGAGGCACGCAGGAGTTGGAGGCTGAGTCAGGGGAGAAGTAGCCCAGAGTGGTTTGCAGATGAAAGTAAAAAAGCGAGGCAGGTCAAGTGGTTTATTTACATTTTAGGAGGAGATGAAGGATGTGGGGATAGAAGGCCTGGTGAGTTCAGCTGGCATGAAAAGAATTCACGCAACCCTGGGAAGATAGGAAGGATTCTCCCGTAACTCCAAGGTTTGGATGATTTTCAAAGGCAGTGGATGAAAAGGGCATATTTGGTTGCTGCTCCTTCTCAAGCAAGCATCCCAGATGCCACTCAGTAGCGTCTGCTGGACCGAGACACAAGACTTCCCTGTGCTTGGCAACATCCTGGGCCCACAGAAAGCAATTCTCCTCCGCATAATACAATAACCCTGCACCACGAGCAGCCTGTCAAACCCTCGTTCTCCAATCCCAGAACTGACTCTGAACCAGGCATCCAGGGTCACAATGCACTGTCCAAAAAGGCAAGAAAACAGGTTTCTTTTCAAAGACCGATCACAGCACTCAGCTTTCCTACCTGTCCTCCAATGACCCGCATGCTGCCTGGGCAAGAGAAAGCAGGGCAAAGAGAAGCCTTCCTTCCACTGGTCCTGACTCACCTCTGTTGCATGCTAGCTTCTCTCTACAGAAATTTCTCCAGAGTTGCTAGAACATACATGCACGCCAAGATTCAAGGAAAATATTACTTCCAGTCAGAGAAAGAAATTACATTACTTAGCCTCCAAGGAAAAGTGGCTTACTATAAATCAGGCCCTTGGGAGTGATGTCATTTTGATGCTTCTTACAGCTGTATGGAGACTTATTAAATATTCAATAATTAATAATAATGGCTTCAAGACTGTCTTCTCCTAGAACTGGAAGCCAGGAGTAATTAGACTTGGGCCTGACTTCCTGCCCACCAACAAGACCTTGGTGGTACAGGGCATTTGTCCTCCCAGTATTTATTAGTAAAATGCCCATATTTCTGAGACAAGTGTCCTCCAAGAGTGGATCGCTAAGCAAATGTTTAAAATAGCCATTAGTGGGGGCACCTAGCTGCCCCAGTAAAAAAGAGCCATGTGACTCTTGATCTCAAGGTCATGAGTTCAAGCCCTACGTTGGGTATCGCAATTAGTAAATAATAATAAATTTTAAAAAACTTTAAAATAAATAACTAAAATAGCAATCAGTGTCATCCAGCATTCAAGATAGCCAGATAATCCCTGTCTCCTGATATATTTTTTAAAGATTTTATTTATTTTTTTTATTTGAGAGAGGCATAGAAAGAGAGAATGTGAGGCGTGTGCACACATGGGGGCAAGACAGAGGCAGAGGGAGAGAGAGAATCCCAAACAGACCCCACGCCCAGCACAGAGCTGGACACAGGACTTGATCCCACAACCCTGGGGTCATGACCCGAGCCAAAACCCAAAGTCAGATGCTCAACGGACTGAGTCACCCAGGGACCCCTACCTCCTACATTTATACCCTCTTCCCACTTTGTACTAGCAGTGTGATCAATAGAATACGGCAGAATTATGAAACTTCCAAGATTAGATCATACAACAGTATAGCTTGAGTCTTGGGATCACTTGCTCTCTTGGACCACTTTCTCTGGGGGAAAACTAGCTGCCATGGCAAGCCGCCCTATAAAGAGGAACTAAGGCCTGTCAACAGCCAAGTGAATGAGCCTGGAAGCTGATCCTCCCCCAACCCAATCTTCAGATGACCCCAGCCCTGGTCAACGCCTTGACTGCTACCTCAAAAGAGACCGGAGTCAGAACCACCCAGCTCAGCTGCTCCTGGATGACATGACACTATTGACCCACACAAACTATCTGCGGGTGCTAAATTTTGGTGTAATTTGTTACACAGCAATAGACAATTAATTCACTATCCTGAGAAGGAAATCAGAAGGTTTAACTTCGTATCCTACATGCACACATGCATGCAGGAACAATTTGTCTTTAAGAGAGCAACAAATTATTCTTTCAGTCATTTGACAATTACTTATTGAACGTCAAATATGGGCAAGGTAGTTCCAAGCAACATAACTCTTCATACAGTTTGTCATCTATAAAATAAAGAGAAATAATCACAAGGAACCCCCTCCCCCACAACACACACCTCAACCTGCTCAATTCATTGGTTTAATTAGCTTTTTAAGTCTTTTTGCTCCTAATGCTCTACTCCCCACTCCTGGCTTTCATAAACTCTTTCAGGAAGGTACATCAAGTCCCCCTCCATAGCCATTTTGAGTGCTCAGTGCACTAATACTCATTTTTATTGTATCACATGCCCTCCCATCTACGGGGGAAAGAGGTCCCCTCTGATTGCATTTAACATTGGGACAAGGAGGAATTCATTCAGTATTTTACTGGGAGGAGGGCGTCCTGATCACAAGTGTTGAGAACAATTCTAATTTCTGCATATCGGTGAGTAGGTGGCCACAGCAGCGCTGAGAGAATCACAGCTCAAGTCCTGGTCACAGCCGAAATGGCCATGGGGCAGGGGGTCATGGGGATGCCGCCCCTCGCCCTTCACCGTACTCTGCTGTCTCTCAAAGCAGCAGGATTATTATGCCGCTGTAAGAATATCAGGAGCTTCCTTCTGCACAAAGAAGGTCAAAGGGCGAGCTTTCCTTCCATCAACCACAAAAAACGGGCCTCTGACAAAACTAAACAGTGTGGAAGGCCGTGAGAGGTGAAAGAAAGAGCCCCAGACAGAAAACCACAGCGAGACTCTCCCCACCCGCCGGCCGGGGTCTGAGTCAGGTGACTCCTCGGGGCACACAGCAAACCTAAACAAAGATCACTCCCCACATGACAGAGCGTGAGGAAGACGACTCGGGCAGCAAGACCAACACTGCCGCTCCCACCAGGGAAAACCATTAACTCCTGCTTCTTTACAGTGCCAGAAAAGTAGGGGAGCTACAAGTCACCCGGCAGCTCAGCCTTCGCGGATGCACCGGGAGGAACTCGGGACCCCATCCCAGGGCACACGCGCCGGGCACTGCACACCCGCCACTGGCCGCACCACGCGGCCAGGACCCCTCCCCTCCAGCTGTCACCCGCGCTCGCGACCCGTCACGGCGGGGCATGCCCGCCCCCTCCTGCCGCCCCCCCCCCCCTGCGGCTACGACCCCGCGGGGGCGGCCGGGAGGGACGATTTTCCGATGGCTCTGGGGAGCCAGGGAACGCCCGCCCCCGGGCAGGGGCGCCAGGGTGGGCGCGGCCCGGGGCCCGGAGGGAGAGCTCCGGGTCCACCATCCCCCGCGAGAGCGAAACGCGCCTCCCGGTCCCCAGCCCCGCGCGCCCCACCTTGTCGCCGAAGCTGCGGGCCATCAGCAGGTCCGGGCTGGGCGTGCTGTCGCCGCCCACGGCCTCCTCGCTGCTGGAGCCGGCCAGCGGGTGCGGCATGTCGAGCAGGGAGTGGGGCCCGGTGGACGGCAGGCCCTTGGGGGGCCCGCCCGACATGGCGCGCACGGCTCGGGACGCGCCGCCGCCGCTTCCTCCTGTGCCCGCCGCGGCGGGCTTCCCCGGCGCCCGCGGCCAGGCCCCGCTCGGCCGCGGTCGGTCGGAGGCCCTGCACCGGCCGGGCTGAGAACCACCCCCGCCGCCGCCGCCGCCCGCCGGCTCGTGTCTACCCGCGAGGCTCCGGGCCCGGCTGCGCTGGGCTGGGCTGCTCCGCGCCGCGCGCCCCCGCTCCGCGCCCGAGCCCGCCGCGGTTCGCTCGCACCTTGGCCGGGGGCGCCCAGCCAGCTCCGCCACGCCGCCCAGCCCGCTCGCGGCCCCGCCCCCGCGGCGCCTCGGCCTGCCCGGGAGGAGGGGAGGGAGGAGGGGAGGAGAGAAGGAGGGAGGACGATGAGGCGCGCCCGAAGCTCCGCCCCCGCCCGCCGCCCGCAGGAAGTGCGCCCTGAGCCCTCGGCCGCTGTCCTCCGCGTGGCCACCCTTGCCTCCAAGAGGCTACCCTGTGGAGGCTGCGCGCGGCCCCCGGACAAATATTTAACGGAAATCAGAGGTGGAAAAAGACGTTGGAGCATCCTGTTCCATTCCACCCGCGTTTACTGAGGCGCCCGCGGCAGGCATGCGGGGGGCTGGGGGCTTTGGGGCCCGCACGGGAGTCGGGATCGCCTGGCCTCGAAGATAACCCAAAATGGAAGGAATCACGCCGCATATTATAGGAATGGCATAAAAGACTGTGAGGCACAAAGGAGCTGGAGGACACGGGGTGGGAAACCTAGAAGGGAATTCAAGGAGGCCGTGTGAGGGTTCTGACCAAGCGCGCCTAGAGATCCCCAGGCCCTCTCGGTGAACCTCAGAGGAGGGAGCATCAGAAAGGGAGGGAGTGCTACAAATGATGTAGGACCCAGACTCACACCTTGACCCAACTGTGCCTTTTGAGAGAACCCAATTTTTCATGCGTTTGTGCTTCCTTTCTAGGCCTTTGGCTGGGCTGAATTCTCGTTTTTATTTGCTAGCAGAGTGGAGATAGTCAAGGCGTTACTTGACCCGTTTGGGGTGGAAGTTCACCGACTTTAACCACCTTACCTGTCTCCGCATTTTCTTAGGGCCAGGTCAGTAGGGGGCATCAGTCTGCGCAAGAATAGATGGCTTCTAGCAAAGGAATGGGTAGGGAGTATTTTTGCCTATGGATTTCCAACCTCTTTAGGTTTGTCCAGTTTAATCTGACAAATCTTTAAGATTTTATTTTATTTTTTAAGTTTATTTTGAGAGAGAGAGAGAGAGAGAGAGCACGCGGGCGAGTGGGGGAGGGGCGGAGAGAGAGGGAGAGAGAGAAACCCAGGCAGGCTGCATCCACTCTTGTCAGCACAGAGCCTCAGGCCTCCAAATTCATGAAACTGAGATCATGACCTGAGCGGAAATCAAGAGTCAGATGCTCAACCGACTGAGCCACCCAGGCGCCCCTCACCTGACAGATCTTGAAGTTGGGATTCACTGTGGTCTCCACCATGCCTTTATGAAGAAACAAGTGATCCTTCAGCTGGAGGAGAATGCAAAGAATTGAAGCTGAGCTAAAATATCACTCAGAGACTCGCTGAGCTTCAAAGACCTTATTTCCCCTGGGGTAATTCGCTGAGCCTTAGCCCTCAAGTTACCAGCTTTTCTCTCCCCCACATGGGTCTGCCTTGTTTGGGGACAATAGGACACGGAGGGCACTGGGAACAACTTTAAATTCTGCTTCTTGTCTACCTCCCAGGAATGCCAACGTCTGGTCCTCCTGGAGATGGGTAAAATTAATACTTTTATATTCAAGGGCTGCTTACAATGACTACAGACCCTATTAACTGTTCTTATAACATCAAAGTATGTAGCACGGATATAACTAGAAATGAATGTTCTATAGATGTATAATATAGGTGATTTTTACAGAATAGTGTTATTTATTTTAACAACCAGGCCACCTTAACATAATAGAGATCTTATTTTACGAAGACTCCACATAGCTTTCTCCTCAGGTCACCAGGAAAGAGTGAAAAGAGAGCCACATTTGGATTCCTGCTTCGTCACTACAAGTGGGTGACCATGATCAAGTTTCCTAACCTTAATGAACCTGTTTCCTAACCTAGAAAGGAGGGAGCGCATAATAATAGTTACCTTGGTGGTGGCTGTGAAATAGCATATTCTGCAAGTAACGTTCCTAGCAAAATGCTGATGCAGAATAGACACTCCCTAAATGTTCATTCCCTTCCTTTCCCCCTCTATCCGGTTTTCTCTACTATTGTTACAAAACAATAATTATAGAGTTTTCATAACTGAACATGCTGTACTCCAAACTCCTCTGTTTGCTTCGTTTGGGTCAGAGTACCATTTTTCTGTGCTCCTCCCAAAAACAAAAAATAAAACCCAGAAAACCAGAGTTCCTAAAAGGCCATACGAAAGAGTTTATTTATTTTCCAGTTTCCTGGTTGGTCAATGGCATCTGGCCACAATGATCCACTGGGTAGTCATCAAAACTAAAGAAAGTGAACTTCCATGGAAAACATTTTGGTATAAAGTTTCCACCATTCAAATTTAGCCCAGAACTGCCTATTCATACTCACCACTTCCTGTTGTATTTTAGTATTCCTTGTGGTGGGAAACTGCCACTGAAATAACGTTAAGTGTCCTATAGTATGTGACTGTGCTACTAAAAGTTTTCAGAGCAACATGGTGGGAAGGAGGAAATGTGAAGTTTTTATATCTGAGCGGAAGGTTCTCGTCTTTGCTGGAGTTTATGGAGGGAAGCTTGGATCTCTAGGGCTGAGTTCTGAGGAAGAACACACTGGATATTATATGTACGTGGGGGCACAGGGTAGATGCCACCAACCCAAGAACACAGGATGGAGCCTTCCGGCATCCAAAGGGAATCTTAGGCACTTAGGCTGGCACCTTTCATGAGACAGGGTCTTGGACCCCAGAATTTTTTAAGTTTGCCAAGCCGGAATCCTGTAAACCTTACTAGCAAGTCTATCTGGGCTTTACACGAGCACCCAGACCTCAGAAACAAAGCAGAGTCGCAACAAAGCATTCTCTCTTTCTCTCCCCTGGTACAGCATGTGCTTAGGCCTTATTCATGTTTGTGTTAGCTGCTTATCCTCTCCTGGTTTTTAATACAATCGTAGCTTTATTTTATACGGCATCCCAAACCCTGCCTCAAAATAACACCACCACTTCTGAAGTGGATGGCTGATGAGGACAAAGGGGGTTTTCAAAGAGCATTCAGAATGACATGTAGAAAGCCACAGAAGCCTGTCTCAAACAAGAGGGCAACTGAGAAGACACTATCGCCAACACAGGCAAAATTGTATGGACAATCTAATTCAGCCAGTGATGTCCCAAGAAAAAGAAAAAGCCAGCAGGTCCACTTGAGGCCAGGATCTGAAGAGTTTTGTAAACAAGAAATTGGACCTTGCCCCAGAACCAGCAGAGAGGCTTGTGGCTAAATCATAGGATCGTTTTGTATTTCCATATCGAGACTCCTGGCCCCCAAAGCACTGAGACCTTCTGCAGTGGATAATGCAACCCAGGCCATGGAGCTGGTGCCTCAGATCCACCTGTGAATTTGTTAAAATGAAAATTTTTAGGCCCTATCCAAGAGATTCTGATTCTGCGTGGGCCTGGAATCAACATTTTTAAACAAGTCTCTCGGTGATACTGATGCTGATCTGTAAACTGCACTTTGAGAAACACTGTTCTCTGAGCTCCACCCATTTCTCTAAACCATAAGCTGACATTCCAAACCACCTTTTGTAAACAGCATTTTAAGTGCTTACTTTGGAGAAATTTCCTGTTTGCTGAGAAGTTTCTTAAAAGACAAATTTCTTTTGCAGAATTCTATTACAGGGAACTTTTGCCCTAAACTTTAATGGTTCTTTTTATGGAGCATCTACCAGGTGCTTAAAATTTTGGAGAAGAAGCTCGGTGAACTAAACTGTCTGTTGAGAGATTCATTTCATAGCTCTGCCTGTGGAATGCCTCACAACAGAGTGGGTATTTTTCAAAGCACCCAAAAAGGCCATTCTTTGGATGGCCTTGCAAGCTCCTGGTAACTGGGCTTCGTCTGGCCATAGAAAGGTAATTCACCACCTTCACAAGGGATACCTGCTACCTGGCTTTCTTCACAGGCAGGCTCTGGAGGGTGTGGGTTTGTACATATTCTTTTTTGGTGGCTACCCATTAGCGAGGGTGAGCTGGAGAAGATACAGAGCTGACAAATACTGGAAGCCCAGGCATTGAGCCTCATTAGTAGTGAATCTTTAGATAAGGTGGAAAACCTACTTACTGGCTGTGTACCTACTTACATGATAGTGTTTGGTTCCATTGCTAGGAATGATCCTTACAAGGCATCTAGAAGGTAAACATTCAGATATCCTATGACCCAGTAGTTCTACTCCCAGAACACAACAGAAATGCATGAGTATATTCATCAAAAATGGATTTGTGAATCTCTACAGCAGCAGCATTTGTAATAGCCAAAACTAAAAATAATTTATGCAACCGTCAACAGTGGTATAGTCACACGAATGGAATGTTACACAGCAATGACAGTGGAGGAACAACATGGTGAGTGAATCGCACAAATACAATTTTTTTCTTTTTTTTAAATGTTTATTTTTATTTTATTTATTTACTTCTTTATTTATTTTTTTAATTTATTTTTAAGAGAGAGAGGGAAACAGAATTCCAAGCAGGCTCCATGCTGTTAGCACAGAGCCTGACATGGGGCTTGAACTCACGAACTGTGAGATCATGACCTGAGCTGAAACCCAGAGTCAGATGTTTAACCAACTGAGACACCCAGGCACCCCACAAATACAATTTTTTTTAAAATGTTTATTTTGAGAGAGAGAGAGCGCACACGCATGCATGTGCATGTGTGCGCAGAGAAGGGGCAGAGGGAGAGGGAGGGAGAGGATCCCAAGCAGGCTATGCTATCAGTGCATAGCCTGACACAAGGCTCAATCCCACCAACTGCAAGATCATGACTTGAGCAGAAATCAAGAATAGGATGCTTAACCAACTGAGCCACCCAGGCACCCCACAAACACAATTTTTTTTAAGTAACCTCTATGCCTGGGGCACCTGGGTGGCTCAATCGGTTAAGCGTCCGACTTCAACTCAGGTCATGATCTCATGGTCTGTGAGTTCAAGCCCCGCGTCGGGCTCTGTGCTGACAGCTCAGAGCCTGGAGCCTGCTTCAAACTCTGTGTCTCCCTCTCTCGCTGCCCCTGCCCCCCTCACACTATGCCTCTGTCTCTGAAAAATGAATAAACCTTTAAAAATAGAATCTCTATGCCCAAGGTGAGACTCGCACTCGTGACCCCCAAGATCAAGTGTCACATGCTTTACTGACTGAGCCAGCCAGGTGCCCCTCACAAACACAGTATTGAATGAAAGAAGCCAGATACAAAAGAGTATCTACTTTATGACTCGGATGGTTTGAAGTTCAAAAACAGGCAAAACTAAAATGCAGTGCTAAAAGTCAGAATAGTGTTACCTTTGTCTTTGCGGGGGTTTCTGGGGTACTGATAGTATTTTCTTATCTGGGGACTGGTTTCACACGACACATTCATATTTTGTGAGCCTTCATGTTAGGCTGCATTAAAAGTTTATGTAAAAAAGGCATCTGGTCTATGACCCTCACTTCCTAAATGAGGAAACTGAGGCCCAGAGATATTAAGTAACTTGCTCAAGGGCAATCAGCTGTTGCTGTCCTACTGTTAAGTGCGTCCTTCCATTTGGATGCATAGTGATTCACACGTGGGTTTGGGCAATACTTGCTCAAGTAAACCCAAAGGCAAAGGAGTGAGGACATAAAGAAAAAGGAGAAGGACAGCGATGTCAGCAGCTAGTATTTGCCTACCAGTCATTTGTCCTTTCCCCTGGTGGTTGTCTGTTTCTCTTCCACCCTCCCTTTTGAACGCAGTCTTGTAAGGGCTTGGTGCCTGGAGCCGCTACAGCCATCTTGTGGCCATGAGTGGAGATATTCCCAGTACTCGGGCATCATTGAGCCAAGGCACCAGACTCCAAATTTCTTAAGTAAAAAGTAAACATTCCTATGGTCCCAGGCAGTTGAATTGGGACCCCTGTGACATGCAGCTGAACCCATCCTTAGGAATTCAGAGGAAGAACAATACAAGAAGGCAGGAGAGGATCTCAGAAGAGAGTCCCCCTTGTGGGTAGCAACATTCACAGCAGTGGTACCATCCTTCCATCATATGCATTCTCAAATGGGGCCATATTGTCCCTCAAAGGGGTGAAAATCGGTTCTTGGGGTAGCAGTAGGGCAAAAAAAAGTTTTAGCTATTACAATGGTTTATGGCTCTCCAAAGCTGACCAACAAAATTTTATTCTTCAGTATTTAATGTTTCTTGTTTTGGCAAATTTAAACCTACTTCACTTTTCCCCTTAGGGGCAGTGATGAGGATAAAGGGTTGAGAAACACTGCTCTCTAAAGACACAGGAGGGGACCTGGGTGGCTCAGTCAGTTAGGCATCCGACTCTTGACTTCGGCTGAGGTCGTGATCTCACGGTTCGTGAGTTCAAGCCCCGTGTAGGACTCTGTGCTGACAGTGTGGAGCCTGCTTGGGATTCTCTCTCTCTGTCTCTCTCTCTCTCTCTCTCTCAAAAATGAATGAATGAATAAATAAATTTTAAAGATGTGGGAAGAGCTGTAGAACAGAAGAGGAATAGAGTTCCTGGCTTCCTAAGGTTGAGCTTCTGAGCCTTCCCAAAGCCTCGGAATTCTACCAGCTCTTCCCAGAACCTTGGCCCAGATTGGACCACTGTAGTAGGTCTAGCCAGACCTGCTCTGCTCAGCCCATCCTGTGCCTTGTCACCCAAGTGATCAATGACTGTGTGGGCCCACAGTCTTGTCCTCACTATACAGAGGTAAGGGGAATGCAGACAAGAGGCCTCATCTTTCTTTTTTTAAGTTTATTTAGTTTTGAGAGAGAGAGAGACAGAGCATGAAAGGGGAGGGGCAGAGAGAAAGGGAGACACAATCTGAAGCAGGGTCCAGGCTCCAGGCTCTGAGCTGTCAGCACAGAGCCCAACGCGGGGCTCGAACTCAGGAATCATAAGATCATGACTTGAGCCGAAGTCGGACGCCTAACCACCCAAGCTCCCCAAGAGGCCTTGTCTTTCTGTAGAACCTATGGGCAATGTAGCAAGATGGTGCCGGGGGGCACAGCAAGGAAGTTACACTCAGTGCCCAGACTTTTGGTCCAGGTGAGGTGACTTGCTAACGGCAGGGCCCACACCATCTGCTAGCTAAGGTCATTGATCATGCTGGTATTTCAGATTCTCTGATTGTCAGCGCAAGAGGCTTGGTCTTCCCACTCGGGGGCCTCCTTTGATGTGGCAGGCAGCCCACCATCACCACCCACTCATGAAGGAAACAGCAGATTCAGGAAGCCGCACTCACCACATACCCACTAATCTGGTTCTCTCTGCTTGTTGAAATAGTAGCCTTTGAGTTTAGGCCAATATATGGAAACTTCTAGAAGTTTTATCTGCTGGCATGCTCATTTTTTCCAAAATCAAACCCAGTCCCTTGCAAGACTTCTTAAATCACACTGTCCTACACTAATGAAGGTTCGTTCAACTCCCAATTTCTAGTGCGTGTAGTGTATCTTGGCTCCTCCAAGTCAGCATCCTTGTGAGGCTGTCAATCTTCTAAGTTCACTCATTCCACTGCTTGTTGTCATCAAGTCAAAGCAGACTGAAGTTCTTCCTAGGAAGAGCCACACATCCAGTCCCTCAGAGTGGGATCTTAGGAGGTTATTGATGATGCCATTAAAGTAATTGAACACTGAAATGAAAGCAGAGTTGTAACTTCACCTTGAACACGAGGTTTCTGTACAGTCTCAGGACAAAAAGCTTTGCTCTGCCGATTTCAGTCCATCCACCAGCACCAGTACTACCCAGAACCCCCTGGAGGGCTACGTGGCTCGTACTATCTGGAGATCAGGAAACTTTAAGGGGATACCAGAAACTAAATCATGCCACTTCTCCCTTAATAAAAAATTTATGCTACAAAATCATAATTTGATATATTAGCATAATTACAAATCGTACTTTTTTAAGCTAATTTTCCAGGAGTAGAGAGGATGCCTTTTAGTTTTGATAACATTGCTGCTAACAGTATTCCATTACATGGGTAAGAGAAACTACACCGTATCTGCTCCTTCCAGCTGAGACCCAGGGGACTTAGGCTAGTTGGGCAGGGAAAGATGGTAGATGGAATACTTCTCACCTGCCGCTTCGGGTAGTACAGAAGTCAAGAATGATAGAGGTGAGTAAGGTGAGAAGCCAAGATAGAAAAACCAGGGTAAGGGGTCTTGCTTGTTCACTCAAGCAAAGAGAGAGGGGAGGATGAAAGCAAGTGTCAGTGGGGAAGAAGAGAATCAGGGTTCAAGAACCAGGAACAACACGTTGAGAAAATAAGCCTTCTGGTGGTCTTGAGCAGCATCTTGGGGCAAGAGGGGGTAAAGGATGTCATTGTGACCCATTGAACTTCCTAAGATAGGAGGCATGGAGTGGCCAGGACAACCAGAATCAGTTATTCTGGAAAGCTTCTCTGAGCTGGCTGGGGAATCTGGACAAAGGAAATGACTTTTCAAAATTCATTTCTGACCCACCTACAAAATTTGTTCAAATTAAGCATGAGGTTGCAGAGACACCAACTCTTTGGGAAAGCAGGATGCTTTCTTGGCATAGATATACTCCCTCAGGAAGGATGTGGCTAGCAAAAATGCTTCCCCTCCCCCAATTAAAAAATTTTAGAATAATTTTAGATTTACAGAACAGTTGCAAAGATAGTGTGAAAGTTTTCAAATACTCCTCATCCAATGTCTTCTATTGTTAACACTCTATATCACTATGGTACATTTGTCATGAGAAGCCAACCTTGGCACGTTACTATTAACTAAATAAATGGTATACTTTATTGGATTTTATTAGTTTTTCCCTAGTGCTCTTTTTTCTGTTACAGAATCTTGACAGGATACCTCATTACATTGCACAGTCATGTCTCTTAGCCTCCTCTGGTTGACGGCAGTTCTCAGACTTTCCTTGTTTGTGATGCCCTCGCTGGGGCATCAGGCCCATCAGGCATTTTACAGAATAGCCCTCAATTTGAGTTTGTCTGTTGTTTTTCTCATGGTTAGACTGGGGTTATGGGTTTGGGGGAGGAAGACCACAAAGGTGAGGTAAAGTGCTACTCTCCTCATATCATATCAAAGGTGCATACGCTCAGCATGATTTGTCATCACGATGTTAACCTTGATCACCTGGTCCAAGTAGTGTTGGCCAGGTTTCATTACTATTGTCACTCCTACTCTGCGCCCCACCTCTTCCCATACTGTAGTCTCTGGAAACATAGTGCTAAGTGCAGTTTGGCTCCTTTTTGCCCCTTGCTGTTAGGACCCCATTTTCAATTCTTTATTTGAAAGAGAAAGTTGGGGCGCCTGGGTGGCTCAGTCAGTTCAGCTTCCGACTCTTGATTTCGGCTCAGGTCATGATCTCACAGTTGGTGTGTTGGAGCCCCACATCACGGTCTGCATTGTCCATACAGAGCCTGCTTGGAATTCTCTCTCTGCCCCTCCTCCTCTCTCTCTCTTTCTCTCTCTCTCTCTCTCTCTCTCTCTCTCTCAGAATAAATAAAAATAAAACTTAAAAGAAAGAAAGAAAGAAAGAAAGAAAGAAAGAAAGGAAGGAAGAAAAAAAAGAAAAAGAGAAAGAAAGTTACTTGGTCAAGGCAGGTCTCAGAGTATCAGGTGAGCACAAACTCTACCCTAAGCAACCACACATGGGATGATCAGGACTCTGCTTGTTGGGAGTGTTCCTTGCCCTTCCTCTTGCCTTTTGTTCCTGGCCCTCAAGATATTTATCTTCCCCCTAAGTCTGTTGGAAGGGAAACATCTCTCTCATTAGGTACAGTAATTTCTTCCTGAAATCTAGTCAACAGGCAGGGTTCTACTTGATTAGTGACTAGGAAAAGATTGAGAATACATTCCAGATGAAGTAAAGATGTAAACGTAAAAATAAAATATTAGCAGAATGTTTAAAGAACCTTGGAGAGAGTAGAGACCTTAAAGCCACATAGGAAACTACAGAGCTAGAAGTTGTAAAAGAAAAGAGAAATATTTCACTATAGGAAAATTAAGAAAAGTTGATACTAAAAGTACCCTATGTCAAAAGATAAATTGTGATGGAGAGTGATAGATAAAGTGCACAGGATTTCTGTTGGGGGTGATTAAATGTTTTAAAATGGATTGAGGAGATGGTTGCACAACCCTGTGGACACAGAAAGAACCATCGAATTCTAGACTTTAAATGGGTGACGGATATGTTAATTAGCTTGTGATAATCATTTCACAATGTATGCAGATATCAAAATATGCTGTACACCTTAAATATAGTTTTGTCAATTATACCTCAATAAAGCTGGAAAAAGAATATTCATCAATCAATCAATGGGCGAATAGTATGATACGTGAATTACATCTCAATAAAGATGTTATAAAAAGGGGCGCCTGGGGGCGCCTGGGTGGCTCAGTGGGTTGAGCGTCCGACTTCGGCTCAGGTCATGATCTCACAGTTTGTGGGTTCGAGCCCCGCATCAGGCTCTGTGCTGACTGCTTGCTCAGAGCCTGGAGCCTGCTTCAGATTCTGTCTCCTTCTCTCTCTGCCCCTCCCCCGCTCATGCTTTGTCTCACTCTGTTTCTCAAAAATAAATAAAATGTAAAAAAAAAAAAAAAAAAAAAAGGGGGCGCCTGGGTGGCTCACTCAGTTAAGCATCCGACTTCAGCTCCGGTCATGATCTCGTAGTTCGTGAGTTTGAGCCCCGCGTTGGGCTCTGTGCTGATAGCTCAGAGCCTGGAGCCTGCTTTGGATTCTGTGTCTCCCTCTATCTCTGCCCCTCCCCCACCCATGATCTGCCTCTTTCTCTCTCTCAAGATAAATAAGCATTTAAAAAATTTGTTAAAAAGATGTTATAAAAAAAAGACAAAGGATAATCTAGAGAAAATTATTTGTCACACATCTGACCCACTGGTTTTAATATCCTTAATACACATAGCCCCTACAAATTAATAAGAAACAGTCAATCAAAAATGACCAAAAGAAGGGCACCCGGCTGGCTCAGTTGGTGGAGCATGTGACTCTTGATCTTGGGGTCATGAGTTCAAGCCCCACATTGGGCACAGAACTTGACAGAAGAATATGTACAGTCAATTCAATGAAAAGGAAATACAAATGGCCAATATATATGTGAAAAAATATGCTTGATTTCACTAGAGATCTATGAAATGTCAACAAAAGCAAAAAGATACAACTTTCACTTATCTTACTGGCAAATGTTGAAAGACAAATAAATTATAATTAGATGAGGATTCATGCTTTAGGAGGTCTAAAATTTAAACAGTTTGAAGACCCTTTTCAAGTAAAGGAATTTAAAATTTCATTACAAAACTTACTACAAAGGTAAATATTTACAATGAGAAAATCACCACGATAAGAAATTTTATGAATCTGATCACAAATATTCCCCCCCAAATTTAAGCTGCTTATTAACCGCCTGACACACCTCTACAATACTATTTTTCATAGTCTTTGGATGTATATTCCGTAAGAACTTCCTCATATGACAACTATCTGATAATATTTTCTATAGAAAGAATAGAAAGTTACTAAAGTCTTTCCTCTAGCATGGCTGTTTGAAAATATGCTTATTACTGATAGCTTTAAAAAGCTACAGCGCAGATTTGTTGTTGGTAATGTGCTAAGAGCCAATCTGATACACCGGCAGGCATAAAATATGTGGCTTCCCACCAAATATACCTGCTGCTTGCAATGTTGTTACAAATTTTTAGCCTACAAGCACAGGAATTCTAATTGTGTCTGAGGCAAGTTCCAGGTGAATTTATAATTGTATGTACTGCTTTACCAAGGATACTAACAGAAGAGAAACAGCTGCTTAGAATTCTATCGCTCGGACAATGGGAAGAGTTTTCTACAGGGGTGTGTGGGTGGCTCAGTCGGTTAAGCATCTGACTCTTGATTTCAGCTCAGGTCATGATCTCACGGTTGGGGAGTTCAAGCCCCACATCCAGCTCTGCACTGGCAGTGCGGAGCCCGCTTGGGATTCTCGGTTTCCCTCTCTCTCTGCCCCTCCACCGCTTGTGCTCTCTCAAAATAAAATAAACTTTAAAAAAAAATTTTTTTTTTCTACAGACCAGCTTCTGGCTCCATACATTTCACACTCTTTCTCCTCCAGTACTCTCATACAGCTGGTGCCAGGTGCCGTTGGACAAGTTCATTTCATGATACAAACTCTGACCGTGTGTCTTCAGTCACATACTTGGAAGCCATTCCTATGCCAGATGTCCAGTGATAACTTCACTATGCACAGAAGTGACAGTGAATAGTAAACCTCATAAATACATCCACTAAACTCAAATAGACACATCCCAGCTCAACTTTCTTTCTTTCTTTCTTTCTTTCTTTCTTTCTTTCTTTCCTTTTCTTTCTTTTTAAGTAAACTCTACCCTTAATGTGGGGCTCAAACTCACCACCCAAGATCAAGAGTAGCATGCTCTACCGACTGAGGCAGCCAGCCAGGTGCCCCTCTGCCTCCCCAGCTCAACTTTCGAAATGCCTGCAGCCACTCCAAAGCCATCCAACCCAAGGGGAAGCATGAAGGCAGGGAAATTTGGAGTGAAAAGGCACAGTAGTCTTAAGTGGCTGTGGATAAAGTAACCTACTTTTTCAAATATTACAAAAATACACAACCCTGTGAGCAGAGTACTAAGACTTCTCCCAAGGCCTTAAAGGGGTAGAGGAGTAGGAGTAAAGAGCCCTGAAACTTAAGCTTCATGTGACATCTACCTCCGCATCCACTACTAATAAGGGTACGGGGAACTGGGTGCTGTCAGTGTCAGCACAAACCTGTGATTCTACCAAACTAAAGGCTCTAGTACCTACTGGCATATATGTGCAAAGATGTTCATTGCAGCATTATTTGTAGAGGCAAAGAGAGTGGAAATAACCTACATATACATCACTAGGTAAAAGGTTCAACAAATTATAGTACATCCACACTATAGGATGTAGCAATAAAAATTAGCATTTTGTGTATTGGAAGGCCTACGATACATTAAATTTTATTTATTTGTTTATTTGTTTATTTATTTATTTATTTATTTATTTATTTATGAGAGAGAAAGAGCGTGCATGAGTGCAGGGGAGGGGCAGAGAGAGAGAGGGAGAATCTTAAGGAGGTTCCATGCCGGGCACCAAAGTCCAACGTGGGGTTCAATCTCATGACATTGAGATCACGACCTGAGCCAAAAATCAAGAGTTGGAGGCTTAATCGACCGAGCCAAACAGGCACCCCAAGACATTAAATTTTAAAAAGCAGGGGCGCCTGGGTGGCGCAGTCGGTTAAGCGTCCGACTTCAGCCAGGTCACGATCTCGCGGTCCGTGAGTTCGAGCCCTGCGTCAGGCTCTGGGCTGATGGCTCAGAGCCTGGAGCCTGTTTCCGATTCTGTGTCTCCCTCTCTCTCTGCCCCTACCCCGTTCATGCTCTGTCTCTCTCTGTCCCAAAAATAAATAAACGTTGAAAAAAAAAATTTTTTTAAATAAATTTTAAAAAGCAAATGGTGAAAAAATAAAAAATAAAAATAAAAAGTGAATGGTGAAGTAACATGTATAGTGGGACCACTGTATATGAATGAATGTGTGTATAGGTTTATATCAGAAAAGGACAACGAATGGTAGGATATGCACCAGACTGTTAAATATTTTATCTTAGGCTGGGCTAACCACATTAACATTTTAACTTTTTTCTTTTTTTTTTAAAGAGAGAATGTGAATGGGGTAGAGGCAGGGAGAGAGAAAGAGAGGGAAGGAGGGAGTGAGGGAGAGGAAGAGAGGGAGAAAGAGAGAGAGAGAGAGAGAGAGAGAATGAATCTTAAGCAGGCTTCATGCTCAGCAATGAGCCCAGTGCAGGGCTCCATTCCAGGACCTTGGGATCATGACCTGAGCCAAAATTAAGAGTCAGAAGCTCAACCTACTGAGCCACCCAGGCATCCCAACATTTTCTTTCTACAACTTCATATTGTTTCCTTTCACGCATTACAAAGAGCATTTATTTCTTTTGAAATTTAAAAATTCTAATAAGGAAAAATTTTTAAATCAAGACATGAAACATCCGAGTTAAACATATTTACAATACTGGGATGCCTGGGTAGCTCAGTCATTTGAGCATCTGACTCTTGGTTTCAGCTCAGGGCATGGTCTCACAGTTCATGAGATGGAGCCCCAAGTCAGGCCATGTACTGATAGGGTGACCTGCTTGGGATTCTCTCTCTCCCTCTCTCTCTGCCCCTCCCCTGCTCATGCTCTCTCTCAAAATAAATAAATAAACTTAAAAAAATCATTTTTGCAATACTTCCTACTTCTTTTCCAAGGCTAAGCAATATTCTTTATGTAAGTCAAACTTTTGCTTACCTTTCTCCATTTGTAAAGTGATATAATTACAAGAACTTTAAGAAATCTCCATTATATCCCAATTAAAAGCACTTTTAAAAACATCTCTTATGACATATCATTTTTTTCTTTTTTTAAAAAGATTTTATTTATTTATTTATTTATTTTACATTTATTTATTTTTGAGAGACAGAGACAGAGCATGAGCAGGGGAGGGGCAGAAAGAGAGGGAGACACAGAATCCAAAGCAGGCTCCAAGCTGTCAGTACAGAGCCCGGCGCGGGTCTCGAGCCCACGAACTGTGAGATTAAGACCTGAGCCAAAGTTGAATGCTCAACCGACTGAGCTACCCAGGCGCCTCTTAAGATTTTATTTTTAAGCAATATCTATACCCAACATGGGGCTCGAACTAACAACCCCGAGATTAAGAGTCGCACACTCTAATGACTGAGCCAGCCAGGTGCCCCAGGTATCTCTATTTCAAATTATATTTATATGCCACACAACAGCAACAAAGACAATTTTCAGTCACAGTCCTAGACTTCCACCTAACAGCTATGTCCCACCCCTCTCCTCCGTTTTATGGACATAGTCCTTTCTGTCTTACCTCGCCTTTATCAGATGTGTCTTTTTTTTTTTTTAATGTTTATTCATTTTTGAGAGGGGAGGAGAGGGGCAGAGAGAGAGAGGGACAAAGGATCAGAGGCAGTCTCTGTGCTGGCAGCAGCGAGCCTGATGCGGGGCTTGAACTTATGAGCTGTGAGATCATGACCTGAGCCGAAGTCAGACACTCAACTGACTGAGCCACCCAGGTGCCCCCCAGATGTGTCTTGAGACACGTGGAAACAAACAAGGTTGAATTCATGTCATATAATTTGACGTACACTACAGAAGCATTTCCGATTTGAGAAAAAATATCGATTTTACTTATTAGAATTTTTTTTAACACTTCAGAATTATGTGCGTCTTTGCTGTTAATTGTATATATAATGTGTATTTTTTTACTGGAACTGGTATGTTCTCAGCATCTCATTTTGATGATGATCTTAAAAGGTTTTTTTAAATATTCTGAATACTACAAATATATAAAATATAGCAGCATATTCTGAATTGTCCAGATGACCACTCTTTAGTTGACTAATGACATAGATATCGGCTCCCACATTTATTTTTTTTTTAATGAAATTTATTGTCAAATTTGTTTCCATACAACACCCAGTGCTCATCCCAACATGTGCCCTCCTAAGTGCCCATCACCCACTTCCCACTTTCTCCTCCCCCCCACCCCCCATCAACCCTCAGTTTGTTCTCAGTATTTAAGAGTCTCTTATGGTTTGCCTCCTTCCCTCTCTGTAACTTTTTTTCCCCTTCCCCTCCCCCCTGGTCTTCTGTTGAGTTCCTCAGGATCTACATATAAGTGAAAACATATGGTACCTGTCTTTCTCTTCCTGACTTATTTCACTTAGCATAACACTCTCCCGTTCCATCCATGTTGCTACAAATGTCCAGATTTCATTCTTTCTCATTGCCAAGTAGTATTCCACTGTATATATAAACCACATCTTCTGTATCCGTTCGTTAGTTGATGGACATTTAGGCTCTTTCCATAATGTGGCTACTGTTGAAATTTCTGCTATAAACATTGGGGTACAAGTGCCCCTATGCATCAGCACTCCTGTATCCCTTGGGTAAATTCCTAGCAGTGCCATTGCTGGGTCATAGGGTAGATCTATTTTTAATTTTTTGAGGAAACTCCACACTATTTTCCAGAGCGGGTGCACAAGTTTGCATTCCCATGGCTCCCACATTTATATGTAAGATCAAAAAACTACCAAATATTTCCACTTTAATTTCCCAATATTAATGACAAATGTAACACATGTAAACTTGTGCCTAGTCAGGCCCATCTAAGCATTTGTGGGGCCTGGGGCCTCAGTACAGATGCAGGCTCCATATGTCTAAATATTTAAAAGTTATAATTCAAGTTAGGGGTGCCTGGGTGGCTCAGTCAGTTGAGCATCCAACTCTTGATCTCATCTCATAACTGTTGGTTATGGGGGCACCTGGGTGGCTCAGTCAGTTAAGTGTCCGACTTCGGCTCAGGTCATGATCTCACAGTTCGTGAGTTCAAGCCCCGCATGGGCTTCTGATTCTGCTTCTGATTCTGTCTCCATCTCTCTCTCCCCCTCTCCCACTCACGCTCTGTCTGTCTCTCTCTCTCTCAAAGAGAGAATGTTATAAACATTAAAAAAAATTTTTTTAACGTTTATTTATTATTGAGAGACAGAGAGACAGAGCATGAGCACGGGAGGAGCAGAGAGAGGGGAAGACACAGAATTTGAAGCAGGCTCCAGTCTCCGAGCTGTCAGCACAGAGCCTGATGCAGGGCTCGAACTCACAAACTGTGAGATCATGACCTAAGCTGAAGTCGGATGCTTAACTGACTGAGCCACCCAGGCATCCCTATAAACATTAAAAAAAAAAATTTTAATTGTTGGTTATGCAAGAATTTATTGAATTCACATCTGATCTGAGACACAGTATTTGGAATTTGTTTTTTGTCTTCCCTAAGTACTTCTGCTGTTCACCTATTCCCTGCACTAAAAAGCAGTGTCCATTTCTGGCCTTTTGAGATAATAGAAAAAATATATATTGGTGTCTGCCCCCACCTCAACTCATTCCTGGCACAGGGCTTCTGAAACCTTTGTAAATTCCTAAGTGATAAGAACAGTAGGAGCATCTTTGGTTCTAAAATTTGTTCTTTGGGGGCACCTGGGTGGTGCAGCTGTTAAGCATCTGATTCTTGATCTCAGCTCAGGTCTTGAACACAGGGTCCTGAGTTCAAGCCCCACGTTGGTCTCCCTGTTGGGCACTGGGCCTACTTAAAACAAAACAAAACAAAACAAAACTAAACTAAACTAAACTAAACTAAACTAAACTAAACTAATAAAATTTGGTCTTTGAGACCGGCTCCCAAGACAGGGCGCCTAACCAACCCCCTTAGAATTTCCTACGTGACAGGAGGGCCTTTTGTTCTAATGAGATGACTGAGTGGGCTCCTGCATGGCTCCAGGAAGGGGGCTAGTCATCAGAAAGACCATGCCATGACTAGAAACTTGGAATATTCAGCCCCACCCTCCATTCCCCTGAGAAAGGAGAGGGGCTGGAAATGGGGTTAATGATGGATCATGCCTCTATGAGGAAGCCTCTATAAAACCCCAATTGTACAGGGTTTGAGAGCTTCCAGGTTGTTGAACACATCTACACATCAGGAGGGTGACAGACCCCAACTCCACAGGAAAGAAGCTCCTGAGGTCAGGACCCTCCCCAGAGCTGGCCCTATGTATCTCTTTACCTGGTTGTTTATCTATATCCTGTAGCACGTCCTTTAATAAACCGATAAATGTAAGTAAGAGTTTCCCTGACTTTCTGTGAGCTGTTCTAGCAAATAAATCCAAGGGGGAGTAGCCTCCAATTTGTAGCCAAGTTGGACAGAAGTTGTGGGTAACCTGGGGGCCCTCTACTTGTGACTGGCATCTGAATCAAGTGCGGGGAGAGAGAGGGCAGTCTCATGAGACTGAGCCCTTAACCGATGTGGTCCGATACCATCTCCAGGTAGATGGTATCAGAGTTAAGCAGCATAGCTGGTGTCACAGGACTGCTTGGTATGGGAGAAGCGCACACACACTTGGTGTCAGAAGTGCTGTGCCCTGTGGTAGCAGGCAGTGTGAGTACAAGGGACACACAAGACTGGGTTTTTCCCAACTCAGACCTCAATGGGCATAACCCATAAACCTTCACAGCTTTCCACCCCAGCCGCCTTTTGATTCAAAAACATAGGGCAAGAGATGTGAAGTGTTTCCATGGAGCCTGAATAGTGTTAGTCATAGCAGCAGATGGCCAAGGCTCTAGGTTGTGCTGGGCCAGTGCTCAAGTGACAGAGGTTCTCATCTGCTCTGGAACAGATGGGTGCACGTTGTGTGTACATGTGTGTGTCATACAGGACCCTCTAAGATGTGGGGGCAGAAGCCCCTCCTGCTTGGACCTGGGGTAGTCCTGGGCTCAGTGAAAGCCAAATGACTTCACACTATACCATAGAGGTGAAGGTTTTACAGTCATTTTGTCACCAAAACCCGAGTTTGGCTGCTCACAGCTCAAAAGCCGAATACCCAAGAGACAAGTGTTGTTTGGAAAGGAAAGTTTGCTTTATTCAGGAAGCTGGCAACCTGGGAAGATGGTGGACTAATGTCCAAAGACCCTTTCCCAAAGTCCCAGACCAAGCAAGGGTTTTTTTTTAAGGGGGAGGCACAGGAAGTGGTAAAGGTCAACAAGTAAGGGGAGGCATTCTCCATGTGACCTGAGGCAGATTTGCATCAGGGAAGGCTGTTCTCTAGTGTGGTCAAACTTGATCTTCTGGAAACACCCGGGTTCCTTGTTTCCCCAGGGTCAGTATTCTGTTGAAATCTCAAAGAAGCTATAATTAGGCTATAAGTTAGAAGGCACAGATTAATGGGTTATAGATATGTAGCCTTTAGGCTGCCTGGAACACAGTTACATTCTGAATGGAGAAAACTGGTGGGAGATGCAAGGAAACCCAGAGAAATGCAGGCTGCTGTTAAGAGCATCTTCACACTGTCAACAGAAAGTCGAGTTTACCAAAACATGTTACATGAAATTTAATGTACTGACTTGAAGGTATTAGTTTTGTGGTTTGTGTCTAAGCTAAACACCTGATTTCTAAACAATTCTTAATTTTGAGAAATATCATATTTACTTTGAAAGTCTTGCAGGGACACATGGGTGGCTCAGCCAGTTAAGCGTCTGACTTTGGCTCAGGTCATGCATGATCTCATGGTTTGTGAGTTCAAGCCCTGCATTGGGCTAGCTCCTGTCAACACGGAGCCTGCTTTGGACCCTCTCTCTGCCCCTCCCCTGTTCCTCCTCTCTCTCTCTCTCAAAATGAATGAATGAATGAATCAATCAATCAATCAATGTCTTACAAAGATAGGTAACCCTCACAGAGGCACAGGACTTGTGCTGATTTACAGGTGTTAAGAGATTATTGAAAATCATCATTCCTGTTGCCAATTAGGTTTTAGATACTGAGCAGGAACCTTCCATTTAAAACAATGGGATGTTAACTAACTTGGATTTAAATTAAAAAAAAAAAAAGCTGAACTCTTAACAAAATAATAATAATAATAAACAAAACAATTGGAAAATACTCCTAAGAGATTACAGTTGTAGCACTTCTAACAGCTAATGTTGATGCAAAATTGTCCTGTCTGATTTGTCTTGTATCGTCCATGCTGCCCAACATGGTGATTTGCATGCAGAAAGCACTCAGTGAGAAGCTCAGATAGTTATGGGAAAAAGGCAAACTGCAAAAAGGCCATATGCACTTTTAACCAAATTTTAAAATAATGTAATATATTTAAAATGCAGTAAAAGTTTAAAGGTATGTATTGGTGCAAAGAAAGCTACATTCAGGAAAGTGGCTTGCCTCAGAGGTGGAGAGAGAGGAGCCGGATGGGAAGGGTATCAGGGACGATTTAAATGTATTTGAAACATACCGTTTTTAGGCTAAGTGGTATGTTCCAGGGTGTCTAGTGTGTTATTAGCTACATATTTTTAGAAGCCTGAAACACTTCATTAAAATGCAACCCAGACAAAAAGGCCTGTCCAGCATTTGTTCTCAGGCATTCTTACATACATGCTGCGACAGGCCGTGAATAGCACTGTATTAGCTGCCTGTGGTGACTCTAACAAGTGACCACAAACTTGGTGCCTTAAAAAACAGAAATTTAGGGGCGCCTGGGTGGCTTGGTCGGTTAAGCGTCCGACTTCGGCTCAGGTCATGATCTCACGGTCCGTGAGTTCGAGCCCCGCGTTGGGCTCTGTGCTGACAGCTCAGAGCCTGGAGCCTGTTTCAGATTCTGTATCTCCCTCTCTCTCTGCTCCTCCCCTGTTCGTGCACTGTCTCTCTCTGTCTCAAAAATAAATAAATAAATGTTAAAAAAAAAAAAAAAAGAAAAGTATTTAAAAAAAAAAAAAAACAGAAATTTATCCTCTCACGGTTTTGGAAGCCAAAAGTTTGAAATCCATTTAATTGCGCTGAAATCAAGGTGTCGGCACAGCCACACTCCATCCACAGGAGGGGAGGATGTCCTTTGCTCCTGAAAGTGGGGGTGCAAGCCCCCACAGGCCCCACAATAAGGACAGAATGGCTCCTGGCTGCCTCTGACCAGAGTCACATAGCCCTTGGTTACTGTTATAGAAACCTTCAAATTGCCTCAGGAAATAACATAAAGTTGCCTCCAGAAAAGTCTGTGGGATGTAGCGCTGCCTGAGATAACAAACATAAGGTGCTGTGTTTGCAAGAAAAAATAATAATAGTTTGAAGCTCAGTAATCAAGACAGGATGTAAAACCTTGGCCTCTGGACTCTAGAGATGACATCACTAATGCAGCTGGCCGAGAACATCTTGCAGTTCCAGGGCCCTAAAGTGGAACGACCAGTCCCCTGAAGCAGAACGACCACCTCATTACAATCTCACTGAAACCAGACATGGAGTCAGTGGAAGGGACAGGATGATCAAGAAAGCAAGTATTACAGCTGGCCAAATCCCTCATCAATCAGCATGATCCAAGACCCTGAGTCCCTTAGCCTGAATTTCCACCTTTTTTTTTTTTTAATTTTTTTTTTTAACGTTTATTTATTTTTGGGACAGAGAGAGACAGAGCATGAACGGGGGAGGGGCAGAGAGAGAGGGAGACACAGAATCGGAAACAGGCTCCAGGCTCTGAGCCATCAGCCCAGAGCCCAACGCGGGGCTCGAACTCACGGACCGCGAGATCGTGACCTGGCTGAAGTCGGACGCTTAACCAACTGCGCCACCCAGGCGCCCCATCCACCTTTTGAAAACCATTGCTCATAAGCCACCTGGGAGTGCAGGTCTTTGAGTGTGAGATCCCCCTTCTCCTGGGTGGGGCCACACCAGTAAAGAGCCTACCTATCTTGCTTCACTGCAAAAGTTCAGTGTCAGATTTTTCATTGGCTTGCCCTGCCTTGTTAGGTTACACTTCTTCCAGCACACTGTCTTCTCTTCTGTCTTTGTCAAATCTCTGCCTGTCTCTCTCTTTCCTTCTCTCTCTTTTTAAAGTAGGCACCATGCCCAATGTGGGGCTTGGACTTACAACCCTGAGATCAAGAGCCACATGCTCTACTAACTGAGCCAGCCAGACACCCCTCCCTGCCTCTCTCTTATAAGGACACTTGTGATTGTGTTTAGGGCTCACCTGGATAATCCAGGATAACCTCTCCAACTCAAAATTCTTTTTTTTTTTTTTCCAACATTTATTTATTTTTGGGACAGAGAGAGACAGAGCATGAACGGGGGAGGGGCAGAGAGAGAGGGAGACACAGAATGGGAAACAGGCTCCAGGCTCTGAGCCATCAGCCCAGAGCCTGACGCGGGGCTCGAACTCACGTACCGCGAGATCGTGACCTGACTGAAGTCGGACGCTTAACCGACTGCGCCACCCAGGCGCCCCTCAAAATTCTTAATCTTACCTGTAAAGACCCTTTTTCCATCTAAGGTAACATTTACAGGTGTCAGGGATTAGGACTTGACCACAAATAACTTTACCCTTAGGCACAATAGGAATTCATCCATTCCTAAGGTTTGGGTTGAATAAAACTGGCCCAAGAACAGAAAATTAAAGTACTCATTAATTAGAAAGGAATTTTAAGAATGCCAGGGGACTTAGAGCATGCAGCATGGGATGGAACTAATATTTTATCATTAACGATCTCTAATAAGAGCGCTTCAGACAATTTATTAAATTTACAAATGGCACCAAGTCTGGAGGAGCTGTTAATAGTCCTAGTGTTAACAGTTTCAGAAGAGCAAACACCTTGAACTTTGGTGGGACAGCAATGCTGAAGAGCATGTTAGCTGCATAGTGAGAGTCCACAAAGCATTCTTTGACTAAAGGATTAGATTAGTTTTCAAAAGAGTAGAAAAGCAAAAGTGGGGTTCTGGCCTCCACACTCAAAAAGCATGTTAGAGATAAAGACAGTTCATTCCGTTTGTATTTTCATTAAATGTTTAGTGAATAAAGGACTATAAGGGCCCATTTCAGCTTCAACTGGGTTTAAAACAAAGTGGGCGTGTCTGCTTGGCACCCTTCTGATGAGGGAGCAGAAGGCAACCTGACACCCCACAAACCACGCCCACACAGCACCCCCAGGTGGGCTAGGTGACACTCCTCAGGCACTCCTGGCTGCCCAGGAACAAAGGAAAGGACAGAAAACAAATGGTTAAACTGATAGAGTCTCTCTCAGTTTACAAAAATCTTAGTAATATTACAAGAAAAGGGTAATCTTATCAATAGCCTAATCTTCAGGAATTCCCTACTGTCTTAATGTTAATGCTTTGCTAGAGGGAAAAACGTTAGTCTGACAATGGCTAAACCTCCAAGTAATCTGTGAGTCTTTTTTAGCATATGAAAAATCCCTTTAAGAAACTTCCTCTTGACATCATGCCCCACCCCCCCACCCCACCCCCACTCCACAGTATATAAGCAGTCACTCTTCACAACCCCAGTTCAGCTTTCTGCCCATGGGTCCTGTCCCTGGGCTTTAATAAAATCACCTTTTTTGCACCAAAGATACCTTCAAGAATTCTTTCTTGGTGGTCAGCTCCGAACCCCCACCACTCCAAAACATCATCACTTCTAGGTACTTTGAGGATTCCAAAAGGTACTGGAGACCTGGCTCCTTAGAGGTGACCACATTAGAAGTAGATGACAGGGGGTGCCTGGGTGGCTCAGTCGGTTAAGCACCGGACTCTTGGCTTGGGCTCAAGTCATGATCTTACAGTTTGTGAGTTCGAGCAGGGCGTCGGGCTCTGCACTGATGGCACAGAGCCTGCTTGGGAGTTTCTGTCTCCCTCTCACTCTCTGCCCCTCCCCCACTCTCTTTCTGTAGCTCTCTCAAAATAAATAAACATTAAAAAAAAAAAAAAAAGAAAGAAGTAGATGACAGGAAGCATTACTCTGGGCTCATGCTGCCATGCTCCGTGAGTAGCTTAATGCAATTTCATGTGTCCTCTTGTTCAGGTCCCAGTGAAAGCATCAGGGTTCAATCCATTTTAATTAAAGGGACACACAAGTGGTAAAATTAACTCTTACTTTTTAAAGTCAATCAATCTGTTAAATAAAACATTTCCAATCTAATTTTTCCCACCCTTGTGGTCCTCCTCTCCTTGCCCCAACACCTTTACCTCCCTCCATGGGAAAAGAGGCAGAGTGACCTAACGCCTTGGTGTCTGTGCCACACAGACTTGGCTGGCAAACTGTGAACTAGACCCAACTCCACATGGGGCCTCAATCTGCACCAACTGGTGGCAGTGACCACACTACAAGCTGTTATCCTTGGCCATGGTTATACACACGAGGGGCAGCTTCGACTAGTGGTTTGTGTCTGTTATAAAGAAACAACAGGCCCCAAAAGGAGTCACTTATGTTAAGTCTCACCAAGAATACCTAATAGCAGTTTCAGCCTCTTCCAGGAGTGGAGTTTAAACCAATCTGTCTGAAATTTTCTGATGGCACTGGTGAAGTAAGCTCATGATAAAACCCCACAATCCTTTCCCTCTAACTGGAAGGTCACCTTGCCTGGAACAATCCTTTCTTTTCTTTTGCTATTAATTTCCTTGTCCTGACCTGTTTCTGCCTATAAAACCTTCCATTTTGTACAACTCCCAGAGCATCCTTCTATTTGCTGGATGGAATGCTATTTGATTCGTAAATTGCTGAATAAATCCAATTAGAGGTTGAATTTTTGTCCTTTAACAGTTCATTATTATAAACAAAGAATGGAGCGAGCATCTTGGACAAGTTACTTCATTTTTTAAAGTCTCAATGTCTCCACATCTTTAAAGCTTAAAGATGATCATTGTATCCTTCTCAAAGCTTAGTCTTGTGACAACACATGTGGAGTCCTAGCATACAGTAAAGATCCCATAAAAGAGACCAATTACCTCTAAAGATTGTAGAGGTTTCATTTCATGGTCTGCAAATTCCCCTTAACCAAATCATCTGTCTGCCTTTTGATTTAACTGAAATCCACTCTCCTTCAAGGGTAGCTTCCTTCACATTCCTTTAGTAGAAGGTGCTATTATTACTCCTTTCCACAGATGAGGAAATTGAATAGTAATTGAACAGTGTTAACTCAGTAAGTGGCAGAGCCAGAATCTTAATCAGGATAGTCTGGTTCTAAAGGCTGCTCTCAACCCAGTGGGCAATTTTACCCCTTTTTGTAGTTAAGAGTTTCCTGAACTAACTTCACCCCATTTTATGTTACAGGATCTGAAATAAGAATACTTTGTTTGTTTGTTTGTTTGTTTGTTTAAAGCAATGTAGTTGTAGTAGCCAGCTCCTAAAATGATCCCTGCTTTGGACTGTGTCCCCCCAAAATCTGTATGTGGAAATCCAAATGCCCAGTATGCTCGTATTTGGAGGTAAGGCTTTTGGGAGGTGCATGGGTCACAAGGGCAAAACCCTCACATATGGGATTAGTGCCCATTTAAAAGAAATTTCAGGGGTGCCTGGGTGGCTCAGTTGGTTAAGTGTCCAACTTCGGCTCAGGTCATGATCTGAAGGCTCCAGAGTTTTGAGCCCTGTATCAGGCTCTGTGCTGACAGCTCAGAGCCTGGAGCTTGCTTCAGTTTCTATGTCTCCCTCTCTCTCTGCCCCTCCCCTGCTCACGCTCTCTCTCTCTTGTCTCTCAAAAAATGAATAAACATTTAAAAAATTAAAAAAAAAAGATTTCAGAGGGGTGGCTGGGTGGCTCAGTCTGTTAAGCCTGTCATGGCATCAAGACAGACCTCCCCCATCCATCCGGCTGAGCATGCAGCCTGCTTGGGATGCTCCCTCTCCCTCTCTCTCTCCCTCTCTCTCTCCAAATAAATAAACTTTGAAAAATAAATAAAAAATAGATAAATAAATAAATAAATAAATAAATAAATAAATAAAACCTCAGAGAGACCCTTTACCCCTACTGTTAAAGTAGGCAGTTAGTTAGGCTTTGACAGGATGACAAGAGGCCAGCAAGGGGGAGTCATGAATCATTCTCAGGAAAGTTAGAGACCTGTCCTGGCAGCATTCCAAAAACAAAGCCACATGAAGAGCCAGATCAAACTAGATAGGCCCAAGATAAAGAAGTCCAGAGACCCTGACCAAGTAAGGGAGAAAAGGCAGGAAACCCTGAGAAAGTCCCGCCCCAAATAACAAATATTCCATCCCTCAGTTAACAACTGTCAATAAAAGATAGAGACCCAACCCCACCACCTCCCCCCCAGCTATCCTTTGAGCTCTCCAATGCATGCCCTCTCTAATAAACTCACTTGTACTGCTCAAACACTGTATCTGGTCCATCTTTAAACACTTCCTTGCAGGAGACCCAGAGCCTCCAGCGACATCCTGGGGATGGGCTGGGTGGAGGCCTCGGGGCCCAGTAGTCTCCACCACTCCACGGGGCAACACTATTACCATGTGAGGTTACTACAAAAAGACAGGTGTCTGTGAATGAGGAAACAGGCCCTCACCAGAGCCAGATGGTGCCGGTGCCTTGATCTTGAACTTCCCAGCCTCCAGAACTGTGAGAAATAAAATTCTGTTATTTATAAGCCACCCAGTCTATGGTATTCTATTATAGCAGCCTGAAGGGACTAAGACAGTCCCAAGTGTTTCTATCTCCCAGGATTCAGAGCCTTGTAGTCCCTTCTACACTGTATCAAGGCTGGTCTGTGAGCAATAGTATATAGCAGGAGAGATGGGAAGTCACTCCTAAGATCATGTTCTAAAAGACACTGTTGGCTTCTGTCTTGGTCACTCTCTCTTACTCTTGTATCACTTGCTCTGGCTGTGAGTTGTCATGTCATGAACAACCCTGCAGGTTGAGGAACTGAAGCCTCCTGCCTTCAGCCATGGGAACGAACTTGCAGGCCGATCCTTCCATCCAACTGAGCTTTCAAATGATTACAGCCTTAGCTAGGATCTTGGCTGCAACCTTACAAAAGATCCCTAAGCCAGAACCACCCAGCCAGGCTGACCGCATTCCAGTCCTTCAAAAACTGTGATAAGAGAATGAACATTTGTTGTTATAAATTGCCCAAGTTTGGAGGTAATTGGTTACAAGCAATAGAACTAATACGGCAACTGTCTCAAACTTCTACACACTTTATTTCAAAGGCTGTCTAGCCTAATGCATTTTCCATAAATATTTAATCACAAAATAGCAAAGGAGAGTTAAGGTGGCTCCACCTGGAAGTTGGGGATTATTCTCACCTCTCTACTCTGACATTAAAAGCCCATGACAATCATAATGGCTTTATGGGCTGTTACCTGGCATTTCCTTATCAGTTAACAGAGCCATGGGACTGTCACATACATTCCTTTTGTTGTGGACTTTCCCCAAGTAGATGTGTAGAATCTGTGTGTTTATAAGCTGACCTATGACCGAGTACCGTATGCGGTAAAAGGCAGGTCTGTCAGAGTTGCCACAACCGCCACCAGCCATTTCCAGAACTCTTTTCATCTTGCAAAACTGAAACTCTATAACCCATTAAACAATGGCTCTCCATTCTCTCCAGCCCTTGACAACCATCATTTTCTTTCTGTTTCTATGATGTTGACCAAGTACCTCGTACAAGTGGAATCATATAGAATTTGTCCTTTTCTGTTTATTTCACTTAGCATAATGTCCTCAAGGTTCATGCATGCTGTTCCATGTGTCACAATTCCCTTCTATTTTAAGGCTGAATAATATTACATTGTATGTATGGGCCACATTTTGTTTATCCTTTCATTTGTGGATGAACAATTGGGTTGCTTCTACCTCTTGGCTATTACGAACAGTGCTGCTGTGAATATGGGTATACAGAGACCCTGCTTTCAATCATTTTGTGTATATGCCCAGCAGTAGAATAACTAAATCATACGGTAATTCTATTTTTAATGTTTTGAGTAACCATCATCTTGTCTTCCACAACGGTTGTACCATTTTGTATTCCCACCAAACAGTGCACAAGAGTCCTAATTTCTCTGCCAACACTTACTATTTTATTTTCTGGGTTTTTTTCTTCCATGTTTTTTTTAATGTTTTTATTTTTATTTTTGAGAGACAGAGAGAGAGAGAGAGAGACGGACAGAGAGGGAGACACAGAATCTGAAGCAGGCTCCAGGCTCTGAGCTGTCAGCACAGAGCCCAATGCAGAGCTCGAACTCACAAACCGTGAGATCATGACCTGAGTCGAAGTTGGACGCTTAACTGACTGAGCCACCCAGGCACCCCTTCTTTTTTTTATAGTAGCCATCCAATGGGTGTGAAGTGGTCATTCATATATATTTTTATTTCCTTTTTATAGATGACAGAACTGAAGCATTGAAAGGTAAAACAAGGTCTCATAATCATTAAGTGTCAGAGCTAGGATTTGAACCCAAGTAAACTCACCCACTAATAACCAATATGCCAAAATTCTTGTGAGGTGGCAGTTCCAACAACTTCCAAGGAGAAGACTGAGGGGCAGTTCAAAGGCTAACATCTACCAAGTAAAGGGCAAAAAAAAAAAAAAAAAAAAAAAATAGCAGCAAATTAAATTCATTTTTCTCCTGATAATGTTCTCCCAAAGCCTGGAGGCTGACCTTGCCGGGAAGTTACAAAATATTCTTCTGGAGGTAGGACTCTTTTTTTTTTTTTTTTCTTTTCTCCATAAATGGGCTTGTTTCAGAACATCCATTAGGACTTAGACTGCTAACAGACACATGAAAAGATGCTCCACATCACTCACCATCAAATACAAATGCAAATCAAAACCATGAGATATCACCTCACACCTGTCAGAATGGCTAAAATTAACAACACAAGAAACAACAGGTGTTGGCAAGGATGTGGAGAAAGGGGAACCCTCATGCACCGCTGGTGGGACTGCAAACTAGTACAGCTACTCTAGAAAACAATATGGAGTTTCCTCAAAAAATTAAAAATAGAGTCACCCAATGATCCAGCAATTGCACTATTAGGTATTTACCCAAAGGATAAAAAAAATACTGATTCAAAGGGACGCATGCACCCCGATGTTTATAGCAGCGTTATCAACAATAGCCAAATTATGAAAAGAGCCCAAATGTCCATTGACTCATAAGTGGATAAAGAAGATGTGGTATATTTATAGTGGAATATTACTCAGCCATAAAGAAAAAAATGAAAACTTGCCATTTGCAACCACATGGAGGGAGATAGAGTATATTATGCTAAGCTAAATAAGTCTGAGAAAGACAGATACCATATGATTTCATTCATATGTGAAATTAAGACACAAAACAGATGAACACGGTGGTGGGGGGCGGCGAGAGAGACGTAAACCACAAAAAGACTCTTAACTAAAGAGAACAGACTGAAGGTTGATGGAGGGAGGTGGGTGGAGGATGGGCTAGATGGGTGATGGGTATTAAGGAGGGCACTTGTTGGGATGAGCACTGGGTATTATAAGTACGTGATGAATCACTGAATCCTACTCCTGAAACCAATATTACACTATATGTTAACTAACTAAAATTTAAATAAAAACTCGAAGAAAACAAACCAAAAAAGGACTTAGACTGGAGCTTTCTTATGCCCTAGTTTCTGTATTATCTAATCAGGCCACCTAAAACCAAAAAAATTTCCTAAGGTTTTGTAAGCCGTATACATCCCAGTCATCTTTTTAGTCAGTCCAGGACTCAAAAAGATCTTTATAAAAAAAATTTTTTTACATTTATTTATTTATTTGTTTGTTTATTTATTTATTTTTGAGAGACAGAGACAGAGCACAAGTGGGGGGAGGGGGAGAGAGAAAGAGAGGGAGGAAGACACAGAATCCAAAGCAGGCTCCAGGCTCTGAGCTGTCAGCACAGAGCCCGACGCGGGGCTCGAACTCAAAAACTGTGACATGACCTGAGCCAAAGTCGGAAGCTTAACGGATGGAGCCACCCACGCGCCCCAAGGCCTTTTTTTTTTTTTTTTTAACATTTATTATTATTTTTTTAGTAATCTCCACACCCCACGTAGAACTCCCAACTCACAACCCTGAGATCAGAAGTCATCTGCTCTTGCAACCGAGCCAGCCAGGCACCCCTCAAAAAATGCCTCTTAATTGAAAAGCAGTCCTGGCCGACTACCAGAATGCTCACGTATTACACTTTATATCTACATTGAAGATGTCAGCAAGGGCTGGACTCTGAGGAATTCCTTCCTCCAGAGCAGAGACAATGTGTGAGACTTAAGAATGTGGGCCTTAGCATCTGGCAAACATTTACTCCTTTGAAACTCAGGTTGTTACTTGACATAAAGTAATTCAACATTTCTGAGTTTCATATACAAATATATAAATATAAATCATATATAAATCAGGAAATGGCAGGATCAGAGCCCGATGCACAAGAACCTAGCATGCAGAAGGCACTCAATACATGCTTGGTAGTGTTATTATTTCAGAGACCCATACGTAACAAAGTTGTGCCTTATAAACATTTACCATTGAGCAAACATTAAGAATCGATGTTCAAATTCTAGAAATATTCATAACAGGGGTTACCCACCACAGAACAGGTGAAACACACCAATACATGGTTACCTTTTAATGTAAATAGGTAGATCTGTAGATCAGGCATCAGGTGATCCCACTAGGAGGGGCTTTGTGTTCTGAGATGTGCCACAGCCATTTCTTAAACAGATTATAGCACAGTAGCAAACACTTCTGCATGTTTGGTGCTTTTCTTATGTATAATTATGTAAACTATTTTAAAAAAAATCCCTGGGATTTGTGGAAAAGTGCAGACGCAAAACCCCAGATGGTTGTTGAATAATAAAAGCCAGCCCTGCCTGTGAAGACTGGCCCTCCTCTTATCCTAGCCGGAGTGGATTCCTATCGTCGCAGGCCTGGCCAGGATAGTGACTTTTCTCTGAACAGAGGCTTTGACAAAAGGGCCACTCGCGGTGCTAAGGTCTCAGCAGGTCTCGGCCCCGCCCCTGCCCGGCAGAGCCGGCAACAAGCGTCTCCCTGAGCCCCGCCCCCAACAGCACCGCCTGCATCTCCCATGAGCTTTTTCGGCTGTCACTCTTCAAAAGGGAAGTGGCGCCTGCGCTGAGCAGTTAAAGCACGAATCACAGTGGGCAGCCGCTGCTGTCTGGAGGCGGGAGGCGGGACTTCCGCTCCCTCCAGTGTACGTCAGGCAGGAGGCGGAAGCGTAGCGGGGGCGGGAAGGTTGTAGGGCTGCATGTTGGGCTCTGTTTGCAGGTGTTTAAGTCGTCGCGCCCCCTTTGAGAGAGCGATCTGGACGCGTGGAGGGTCCTGGACGCTTTCGTGGCCCGGGTAAGTAGGACCACCTGATGGCGCCGGGGAATGGAAGTGTGTGGCGCCAGCGCGGATCTGCTGCCGCGTGCTTTGTTGCCACAGGGTAGCGGGTTCCCCACCTTCTTCACTCCCCCTCCTCTGGGTGGTGTCGGCCGCAGCCCCCGCCCAGCCCGCCCTCCACGCCCTCCTGCAAGGGCCCTTTGAGTCGCGGGTGCCGCCTTGTCACATCCCCGGTTAACGTTCCCCTTCACTAGATGGCCCTCTTTCTTCCCGACCCAACCTGCTTGCCTCGCCCTGTGCTTCTGCGGAGGAAGCGCCTAACGATATTTTGTTCAAAACCGCAATCCGTTTGCTAGCCCTTGTAGTTTTCCGGGGTTCCCCTAAAGGCATCCTTCATCACGTCGAAAGAATCAGCTCCTCTCTGCTTCCGGAGCACTGGTTACGCCTTTTATTTATTTTTTTTTTTAATTTTTTTTTTCAACGTTTATTTATTTTTGGGACAGAGAGAGACAGAGCATGAACGGGGGAGGGGCAGAGAGAGAGGGAGACACAGAATCGGAAACAGGCTCCAGGCTCTGAGCCATCAGCCCAGAGCCTGACGCGGGGCTCGAACTCCCGGACCGCGAGATCGTGACCTGGCTGAAGTCCGACGCTTAACCGACTGCGCCACCCAGGCGCCCCTGGTTACGCCTTTTAAAGAGCGCGTTTGATAAACTTATTCGTATGGTTGCTTGAATGAGAGTATATTTTCCCATAGGATTGTATGTTCCTTGAAGGCTGGCGTAGGGTCCTGCTCATTTGCGATCTCCCCAAGGCCTAATACAAAAACCACCAAGTTTGGAAACTAACAGCCCGAAGTATTGGTACTACCTTTGTGACCTTGGGCACGGATCTCCCTATCTATAAAATGCTGATAAGTAAAATAATTTCAAGCATCTTAGTGTATGGTGCAGACTATATACTTGGTAAATTTTAGGCTTGTTTTCCTTTTTAGCTTTTAGTATACACAGTAGTTGCTGGATATATTTTAAGTGAATCCAAAAGCACCATAGCGGAATGATTTTTTTTTTCTTTCTAGCACTCATATTGATGCTGTCAATCGGTTGATATATGTGGTAGTATTTGGTAAATACAACGTAATGGTGTATATTAAAGAGAGTAATGCTAAATGTTGGTATCAACATCTTCAAGAATAAAGACTTAACGTTCTAATTAAATACTTGAGGACTTTGCAGAGTTTAAATTTGTGATTTAAGTCTGTGTGCTTTTTCAGATGTATGTTTCTGATGAAACGAAGACACTGCAAATGTTTCATTGTAGGAAAGCTAGCTGTTCCTGACAACTTTTAGTTTGTTATTAAAGTATGGTGCGTTTTATATGTTTGTACATGTATTTTTTTTTTTTTTTTTTACAGGAGATTGGAAATTGCTGACCAGTTGCCACTGAACATAGTTGAAGCAAAATAGGAAGATATGGCAGCAAACTCATCAGGACAAGGTAACGCATGCTGGAACTTGTTATTAATAGGAATTTTTCCCCATAATAGTGAACATGTTTTGATAGAAAAGTTAGTATACAGCAGTTAACTGTAGTCAGAATAAAAAATGAATAGCAAAGTAAAAACCCTGTATTTGAAGTAAGTCCAAGATTGTATCAGATATATAACATTCTTAATAGCTATTAATTCTATGTTTGTTTGTTTTTTTCAAATGTTTGTTTATTTTTGAGAGTGAAAGAGCAGGGGAGGGGCAGAGAGAGAGGAAGAGAGAGAGTCCCAAGCAGACTCCACATTGCCAGCACAGAGCCCGCTTGATCTCACAAACTGTGAGATCATGACCCAAGCCAAAATCAAGAGCTGGATGCTTAACCAACTGAGCCACCCAGGCGCCCCTATTAATCCTGTATTTTAACCTGTGTTAAGATTATTCACAGTGTAAACCTGTGTTCTCTTTTACTTGCAATCAAAACCACTTTAAGTTTATTTATTTATTATAAGAGAGAGAGCAGGGAAAGGGCAGAGAGAGAGGAAGAGGGAGAGAATCCCAAGCAGGCTCTGTACTGTCAGTACAGAGCCCAGTGGGAGGCTTGAACCCACGAACCTCAAGATCATGACCTGAGCACCTAAGCCAACATCAGGAGTTGGACACTCAACTGACTAAGCCACCCCAGGCACCCCTCAGAACGACTTTTTTTTTTTTTTTTTTGAAAGAGAGGGCACAAGTGAGCAAGGGGCAGAGAGGGAGGGAGGAAGGGAGAGGAAGAGAATCCCACAAGAGGGGGAGAGAGAGAGAAAGAGAAGCCGGGCTCACCTTAAGTGGGGCTTGAGCTCACCCGATGTGGGACTTGAACTCATGAACCATGAGATCATGACCTGAGCCAAAGTCAGATGTTTAACGACTGAGCCACCCAGGCATCCACGTGTCAGAACCACATTCATTCATTCATTCATTCATTCATTTATTTAAATGTTATTTATTTGAGAGACAACCCACACAAGCGGGGGAGGGTCAGAGAGGGAGAGACAGAATCCCAAGCAGGCTCTGCGATGTCAGCACTGCGATGTCAGCACAGAGCCTGACATGGGACTCCATCCCATGAACTGTGAGATCATGACCTGCGATGTCAGCACAGAGCCTGACATGGGACTTCATCCCATGAACTGTGAGATCATGACCTGAGCCGAGATCAAGAGTCGGATGCTTAACCAACTGAGCCAGTCATGCATCCCCAGAACCACTTTTAAGATGTTATATTATCACCAGGCAATATCCATGCATTTATCTTCATTTGTTCTAGAAACTTTCATATACATCTCTGTTTAGAAGCTCTCTAAAGCAAATCAAGTCAGACACATCCTAGAGAAGGAGTTTTTATTTAAAAATAAATTTTGGGTAGCTCAGTCAGTTGAACATTGGACTCTTGATTTCAACTCACAGTTGATCTCATAGTCATGGGCTAGAGCCGTGAGTCAGGCTCCAAGCTGAGAATGGAGCGTGGTTGGGATTCTCCCTCTACCCACCCTGCTCACGTGCGTGTGTGCTCTCTCTCTCAAAATAAATAAATAAACTTAAAAAAAATAATAAAATAAAAATAAGTCTTAGGGGTGCATGGGTGGCTTGGTTGTTTGAGCGTCCAGCTCTTGATTTCAGCTCAGGTAATGATTCCAGGGTCGTGGGATCGAGCTCCACATCAGGCTCTGTGCTGAGCCTAGAGCCTACTTGAGATTCTCTCTTTCTCTGTCACTGCTCTTTTCCCCTGCTCACACTCACTCTCTCTCTGAAAAAAAAAGTTTTACAAAGTAAAATTTAATCTCTAGAAAGTATTAAATCCCACTTCGTAAGTTGTTTCCTGTTCCACAACTTGAAAGCAAACCTCTATTTCCTTTCCCTATCAACTCTGAACTTTTTTTGACCCATATGTTTTTATCCTCTCTGTTCTGATTTTTTTAACCTTAGTTTTGTCTTAAACTTCATATAAATGGAATCATAGTGTGTGTACTTGTTTGTGTCCAGCTTTCACTCACTGTCATGCCATGTATCAATAGTTCATTATGTTTATTCTGGAGTAGTTTTTTTTTTTTTTTTTTTTTTTTTTTTAAAGTTTATTTATTTTTGAGACCGAGAGAGACAAAGCATGAACGGGGGAGGGGCAGAGACAGAGGGAGACACAGAATCGGAAGCAGGCTCCAGGCTCTGAGCCGTCAGCCCAGAGCCCGACGCGGGGCTTGAACTCGCGGACCGCGAGATCGTGACCTGAGCTGAAGTCGGACGCTCAACCGACTGAGCCACCCAGGCGCCCCCTGGAGTAGTTTTCTACTCTGTATTTACCACCATTTTTTTATTCATTCTCCTGTTCAGGGGTTTTGGGGTTGTCTCAGTTTTGGCCACTGTGAATACAGTTGCTTTGAAAATACTCGTTTATATGTCTTTTTGTAGATATTTGGATTAATAGATACAAGTGGAGCAACTGAGTATATTGTTAATTTTATAAAAAACTGCCAAACCTTTTCCCAAACTGCTTGTACCGTTTTACATTCCCTCTGGCAATGTGTGAGAAATCTGGGTGCTCTACATACACCGTTATAGGTCTCTTTAATTTTAGTCATTTTAGAGGACAGGAAGTGACATCTCATTATAGTATTAACTTGCACTTTGCTGATGACAAATGTTGAGCTCTTTTTTGTACTTCCTGGCCATTGTAAATCCTTTTATGTGATTTGTTTGAGTGTTTAGTTCATTTTTTAAAAATTGGGTTATTTTTATTATGTTTTGTTTTTTTAAGAGTCTGGATATAAGCCCTTTGTTATCACTAATTGCATCATCTGGATCATCTTGGAGTTGGTTTCTGTTGACTGTATTTATTTACTTACTTATTTATTTATTTATTTTTTATTAAAAAAAAATTTTTTTTTTTTTTCAACGTTTATTTATTTTTGGGACAGAGAGAGACAGAGCATGAACGGGGTAGGGGCAGAGAGAGAGGGAGACAGAATCGGAAACAGGCTCCAGGCTCCGAGCCATCGGCCCAGAGCCCGATGCGGGGCTCGAACTCACGGACCGTGAGATCGTGACCTGGCTGAAGTCGGACGCTTAACCGACTGCGCCACCCAGGCGCCCCTATTTATTTATTTTTTTGAGTGTGGGTCATGTTTTCCTTTTTCTTGCTATACTTAGTGATTTGTTACTGGATATACTGGATATTATGACTAATACATTGTAGAGACTCTGGATTCTTTTTGTATTCCTCTGAAATGTGATTTCTAGCAGATGCAAGCCTTCAACTCAACTCAGACTCCAAACTCTTGTCTCCTTGTGTTGGGCAGTAGCTGAAATCTCTGCTCAGTCTTGTAAGCTTCCAGCTGCTACTTTATTGCTAAATCTCCTGGGGTTTCCCCCATACACGTGTAGTTTTAGCAAGAAGCAAACACTTTGGGTGGATTTTATAGGCTTTACTCCCTATGCCTTTCCCTCTTGGGTTTCTCCCCTTATTTTCTGGCTACTCTGCCAGCCCTGAACTCTGTCCTCTGATACCTCAAAAGCCAGTAAGGTGAGGCAATCCAAACTGTGAATTGAACAAAAAGTCACACATTCCCAAATCTCCCTAATTGTAGTTTCTGCCTGTTGGGTTAGTTTCTACTGCCTTCACATAATGATTTTTTAATGCTTTGTCCAGAATTTAAACTTCTACAGTGGCAGGGTTGGTCTAACCAAACTACTCTGCCAGTACTGGAAGTTGGAAGTCTGCTGTCTTATTATATGTAAATTTTTTTTAGTATATTAGTTGCATTTAGGGCAAACTAAAGGTTGCCTGAGTTTTATAGAAGTGTAATGTTGTGAAAAGCTAGCTATGGTGACAGTTGTAACTAGCTAAGAACTGTTCTGTTCTTTCAAATAACCATGTGTGATTTGTGTGCTCTGTGGATTAATCACAGGTCAACGTTCCCTTCTGGTCTTTGATCTCTTCTTTTCATCAAGTTATCAGATTAAAAGTAATTTAATTTGAACCAAAATAAAATCAAAGATATGTCTATTTTTGAAAGGAAATATGCTGCTAAAAAAAAAATCACACAGTCCAGTCCAGCTGAAAATAAATTTTAAGTTATCTGTTCTAATACCACAAATAATCGAGATTTACAGTTTACTGGTTATTTTTTTTTCCACATTTGCAATAAAACACAATAATTTTTAGGGTTGTTCTTGATTTATCCATAATCATCTTCTGTGAAACATCCCCTAATCTAAATAGAAGCGAATTTAGATTAGCCTTTTGGCTTTTGTTGTCCATGATTTTGTTGGTGTCCTGGGCTGCTATTAGGCACCAGCAGAGGGAGTCCATATCATGCACCATAGACTTCAAGTGAATTTTTAAATTCTTACCTATTTGGATGTATTGCATTTTACTTTCTATATTAAATTATTTCTGTACTGTTTACATGTATAGGAACTACTCAATACGGAGATTGAATGCCAAGTGCCATAATTATCTTATAATGATAACTGAGAGAACCATGACTGAAAAAGAAATCCTGATCTGTACACTGCAATTTGTTAATGTCTCTAGTATAGAAGACAGAATCCCATTGTGTTCACTGAGCCCTCTAGCAGATCTAGCAGTCTGTCATACTGTGGTAGCAGTCAAGACTGCTAATTTCATAAGCTCTTGGCAAACCATCACTGAAGTCTCCTATTCTTAGCATCTGTCGTAGTATGGAACATTTGGTTCGTTCTTAATAACTACTTGATGGATGAGTAACATTTTGAGAATTTTAACATGTAGAGGCAGATTGTCAAACTGCTATTTGGCCAAGGTACTATGTAAAGAATCTTTCATTATTGGTAAATATCAAGGTCCTATGTACGTGTGGATTGGTCCAACCAATTGGACCGACCTGATTTCAGACACAGAGAAACCTAGTGAAATAGTAAGAAATTATTATTTTCCTTGACTCTTTTATAGTTATCTCAAAATGTTTATAGTAATAATTATAAGCCCTGCAGATCAGGTGGTGGGAACTACTGATTTGGGACCATACTAGATGCTCTTAGCTGTGATTTCAGGGTGCTGTGTAAGAGTGGGGTGGCATAACTCTTGGGAGGTGTCTTGCTTGACCTCAGGCCCAGATATTATCTTACCCCAAACCATCTATAGCCCAGAAGAAAAGCAAACGTACCCTTAAGCCTTGTACTAAGGTATACTACATCTTAATTAAGAGTTTGTCTCACTGAAGGATAAAAATCATATTTAAATTCTTGCATTTGTATATTTTAAAATGGAGAGTGTGGATGCAAAAATGCAATTTGCAGTTGGGGTTGTTTTTTTTTTAAGATTCATTTATTTTGAGAGATTGTGGGCACATGCACGAGAGCAGGAGAGGGACACAGAGAGAGGGAGAGAGAATCCCAAGGGACACAGAGAGAGAGGGAGAGAGAATCCTAAGCGGGCCCTGTGCTGTCAGCATAGAACCCAACACAGGGCTTAATCTCACGACCCTGGGATCATGACCTGAGCTGAAATCAAGAGTTGGATGCTCAACCAACTGAACCACCTAGGCGCCCCTGCAGTAGGTTGTTTATTTTTAAAGATTATTATTATTTTTTAATTGTTTTTTTGTTTATATATTCTTTTTGAGAGAGAGAGAGCAGGGAAAGGGCAGAGGGAGGGAGACAGAGGATCTGAAGTGGGTTCTGTGCTGACCACAGAGAGCCCAGTGCAGGGCTCCAACTCAGGAATAGTGACATCATGACTTGAGCCAAAGTCGGACGCTGAACCAAGCCACCCAGGCACCCCTACAGTAGGTTTTTTTTTAAGCTAGATTTCTTTTTGTGTCATTTATTTTTTTTATTAAAATTTTTTTTTCTTTAAATGTTTATTTATTTTTGAGACAAAGACAGGATGCGAGTGGGTTAGGGGCAGAGAGAGAGGGAGACACAGAATCCAAAGCAGGCTCCAGGCTCTGAGCTGTCAGCACAGAGCCTGACTGGGGCTCGAACCCATGAGCTGTGAAATCATGACCTGAGCCAAAGTCGGATGCTCAACCGACTGAGCCACCCAGGTGCCCCATTTTTGTGTCATTTTTAACTGCAAAGCAAAGGGTACAGTATTTTTCTGATGTGCTAGGATTGATCTGTAGGCCCCAGGTTCAAATAGGAATGAAACTGAGTTGAGGCAGAATTTGCTGTAAAGTAGCTTCATAGAGTATGTATAGTTAGGAGAGAGCTTGAGATCCATTCAGTCTGGCCTGGAAGCCCTGTCCTGTGAGTGTAACCTAGAAAGCTGCATGCTAATCAGCTTTATTCTTTGTCATAACAACTATTCACTGAAAGTGGATTGGCAGAATGGGGCTGATGAGAATCTAGTGATGTTAACTAATAGAGAATGCTAGACAGTAATAGCTAGTATTTATTAAGCAGTTACCACATGGCAGGCTGTATGCTATATTTCCTATATTTCATAAAACCACCCTTTGAAGTTGTTACCATTGTCCCCATTTGTCCTGCAAAGTGAGATGATTTTCCCAATATTAAATAGTAACTGGTAGTACTTAGATGAGAAATCAAATCGATTCTGTGCCCACGTCCCATGTTTTCCCATACTGCACTTTAGCTGAGGGATTAGAACATTCTAATTATAGCATCTAAGAAAAAATTGGGAGTTCTAGAATAGGGGCAGAGACTTCTTAATCTTTGTATCTCTTCTGCATCTATTATGAGGCAGAAAATCCTTGTACTGAATGAAAAAAGGCCCTGTGAGTTTAAGAGGAAAAAAAAAATGAGTGATGAGGAAAGGTCAGCTCAAGCAGATCACTCATCATCTTATTTAGCCAGTCCTGAAGATGGGAAACCTCAAATAGGTAGAAAAAGTGGCAGTCGCTTACAGGGAGTAAGTCCATGAGGTCTGAGAGAGAACTTGAACACAGGGAGATCATCTGAGCAGACAGTAGTGTTTATTCCTTTGATAGGTATTTTCAGTAAAGTCCAAAAGGTGGCTAAGAGTTTTAGATCTCACCGGATATAAGAAGTGTTTGCCATTCACTAGATACCTAGAAGCTAATTATTGGTAATAATCAACTCATGTTGACTTAATGTGATATGCTTTTATTCTGCTAAGACTTAGACATCAAGCAGTCTCCCCTGGATGAGGTTTGAGCTGTAACCACGGAGTACATGACATATATCATTAGGCAGAATGGTCCCTCCCCCACCAAAGATGCCCACATCATAATCCCCAGAACCTGTGACTGTGTTACCTTATGTGGCAAAAAGAACTTTGCCATGTGATTAAGGTTAATAAGGGCCTTGAGATGGGAAGATAATCCTGGATTATCCAGGTGCACCCATTTTAATTACAAGTCCTTAAAAGGAGCAAATTTTTTCCTGGCTGTGGTCAGAGAAATGACAATAGAAGAAGGGTTGGAGAGATGCAACGTTGCTGGATTTGAAGGCAGAGAAAGGGTACCAGGATCCAAGGAACTCAGGAAGCTTCTAGATGCTGGAAAAGGCAAGGAAACAGATTCTCCACCAGAGACTCCAGAAAGGAATGCAGCCCTGATTGTAGCCCAGTAAGACCACTGAACTATAGAACTGTAAGATAATAGCTTCATGTTGTTTTAAGACACTGAGTTTGTAGTAATTTGCTACAGCAGCAATAGAAAAATAGAAATAATTCACCATGTCAGAAATCTAGGAACCATCCATGACGCCTTCCTCATTCCTTAGTTTATATTTACTCTATCAGTGTCCTGTTGATTCACCTTCCTAAATAGCTCTTGGATCTGTTCCTATCTTTCCACTTCTCTGGCCTGTCATTTCTCGCTTGTTCTACTGTAATAGTCTCCTGTTTTCTCTTGTGTAGCCTAATCTCAGCATTGCAGCTACAGTGCTCTTTTCATAGGGAGAAGTATCATTTTTCCCCCACCCCTAATGAACTTACTTATTTATCCTTTAGATTTCAGTTCAGGCATTACTTTCTCTGGAAGCCTTCACTGGTGCACTTGCTCCCAGTCTAGGTCAAGTTTACTCAACATTAATTCCCATGGTAATGATTGTTATAAGTGTTTATAGAATTTTCTTTCTTTATTTCAGACTACTCCTCTTAGATTCTAAGTATACATTCATTTCTGTAATTATTTGATCATTTCTATCCTCACTGGACTCTGACAGCCATGAGAGCTAGAGTCATGCCAAGTTCTGGCTTATCATTGTATCCTTAGAACTTTATCTAGTGCCTGTGTATAAAGCATGCACAATAAATATATGTTGATTCAATAAATGACTTAAAACATGTTAAATAGTGCCACAGTGACTTTCCTTTAATACAAAACAGGTATCTTAAGTATGATACGTTGATTTAAAGTATAGCTGTGAAGGGGCACCTGGGTGGCTCAGTCAAGCGTCTGACTCTTGATTTCGGCTCAGGTCATGATCTCATGGTTCGTGAGATTGAGCCCCACGTCGGGCTCCGTGCTGTCAGCACAGAGCCTGCTTAGGATTCTTTCTCTTCCTCTCTCTCTGCCCCTCCCCCTGCTCACATTTTCTCTCTCTCTCTCTCTTTCCCTCAAGATAAAAAAAAAAAAAAAGTATAGTTGTGAAGAATATCTGGCTTGTAGGATAACCACCTCAAAGGATTTGAATAATATTTTAAAATATCTTTTAAAAAGTGTTATGAAAGCAGTTTATCAACTGTAATTGGAAGGTGGATGATTCATAACCCTACTGAACAAAGAAAATAATTTTCATTCTTTAGCTTTAGAGTTTTTTTTTTTTTTTTTTTTTCAGTAGAAAGAATTCCAGTTAGTGCTTGTTTACATGTGATAGAGCTATTCATGTAAAGTGAATATCAGCTGTTAGGTTTTATTTTTTATTTTTTATTTTTAAAATATTTATTTGTTTTCAGGAGAGCTCAAGCAGGGCAGGGGCAGAGAGAGGGGACAGAGGATCCAAAGCAAGTTCTGCATTGACAGGCCGACAGCAGCAAGCCTGACGTGTGGGGCTTGAACTCACGAATTATGAGATCATGACCTGAGCTGAAGTCAGACGCTCAACTGACTGAGCCACCCAGGTGCCCAAGCTGTTAGGTTTTAAAATTTTTTTTTTTTTTCAACGTTTATTTTATTTTTGGGACAGAGAGAGACAGAGCATGAACGGGGGAGGGGCAGAGAGAAAGGGAGACACAGAATTGGAAACAGGCTCCAGGCTCTGAGCCATCAGCCCAGAGCCTGACGCGGGGCTCGAACTCAGGGACCGCGAGATCGTGACCTGGCTGAAGTCGGATGCTTAACCGACTGCGCCACCCAGGCGCCCCAAGCTGTTAGGTTTTAAATGTAATTGACGTGAGGCTGGTTCCTCAAGAGTGTTTTTAGTGACCAAAAAATGTGTAGGAGTTAAATGTTTCTATGAATGAATGTGGAGATGAGAATATATATATGGTTGTGGATGGAGGTAGGGTTAAAGTTCTAAAAGTAGAAGTATTTTAGAGACTGCTGCTTTATTCTAAGATAATTGTTAGGGAACAGGTTAATTATAAAGGAATATTAAGTACTGCACGTGAGATGTATCTTTAACACCCTTATGCTTCTAAGAATATAAAAGTTGGATGTAACTTTATGAAATGTGTAAAAGAATGTAGCAATGTTAAATTATGGCACGAGATAGGTGTGTGTTTTTTAAAAAAAAAACTCATGTAGTGAGTATAATAAAACAGTTAAATGTTATATTGGTGTCCTAGAGTTTGTATAAACCCTAAAGGTGGGAGACTCTCACTACATAACATTATACTTTATTTATTTATTTATTTAAACGTTTATTCATTTTTTGAGAGAGAGGCAGAGTGAGAGAGCATGAGCAGGGAAGGAGCAGAGGGAGAGGGAGACACAGAATCCGAAGCAGGCTCCAGGCTCTGAGCTGTCAGCACAGAGCCTGATGCGGGGCTCAAACTCACAAACTGCGAGATCATGACCCGAGCGGAAGTCAGATGCTTCACAAACTGAACCACCTAGGCGCCCCCCCCCCCTTTTTTTGAACGTTTATTCATTTTTTGAGAGACAGAGAGCATGAACATCATTCAATACAACCAGATAAACTACCTAGTTTGTGCCTTGAGTTTCAAATTTGCAGTAAGTTATTATTACTCCCTAGGTGCTATCTGTTGACTTTTATATACTTTTATAATGTAAATGTTTTGTGCAAAACAGACATGTAAAATAATACTATATATTATTTTTTAAAAATCAAGAAGGAAGCATAGGTTTCAGGGGCATTAGACAAGATTAGAATATAAAAGGCTAAAAGATCTGACCATACCCTTTCCCTATAAAGTTTAGCCTTTGTGCCTATCAGCTGCCTGTAGTTACACATTAAGATCTAGAATATTATGCAAGAGATCATTTTGTTTGGTTAGGCTGGAAAAGGAGTTGATTGAGGAAGTTCCTTTAGTGACGTTTAGGACATAAAATTAGTTGGATTAAGTGATTGGTTAGATGTGGGTAGAAAGAGAGGAATTTAAAACTTGAGCTTCTGGGTGGGAGCATGGGGGCACAAGTGAGATACAGAGATAAGCATTATCCCCTCTTTACAGGGAGGAAAGGCTAGGAGCTAGCCCAGGCCAGTGACCCCTTGTTTAAATATTTTAATGAATTCTTTGAAGTCTGAGGGGATCTTTTGCATGGAGAAAAATACTCATCACTGCTCATAATTTAATTGACGGTGTATTAAACCTACTCATCTAATAAACTAAGTTCTAAAATAACATTTTTTAAACCTGTAGAATTGATTATAAGCTTATTTAGTTAAATTCTCTTTAATAGTTTAAATTAGAATTATAATTAATATGACTGTGTAACACATCCCTAATTATTGAAAAACTTAGTACACTTAAATCGATTTTAAAATATTAACCCATGATTAATTAATTTACTCATTCTGTACTTGTTTTTTGTATTTTACTGGGGCTATAATAATTTTCTCAGATTCTTACCTCTGTACTTTCCCAGGATCCTAGTAATTTTTCTATACTTTCCTAGGGTTACAGTAATCTTACCATTACCAAAAACAAAACAAAATTTCAGACAAGTCAGGATTTAGTGTTTTTGAGAAGTTTGATTCTCAGCCAAAACACAAGATTTGGTAATGCTTTTAAAGATTGAAAGCTTAAAAGCTGTGGTGGTGTGCACTGGGTCCCTTCTATAATTAAACTTTACCTGTTAAGTTAGTTAATGGGATTTTTGCAAGCTCATGCCGATCCATAGATTTTTGGTTTCTTACAACCTGGAGTCAGTCCCTGAATGAAATACTTCTGTGTTCTGTTTTCATTATGAATTGCCCTTTTCTGGTAGCTTTACTGCCAGGATTTCATGCGTTTCATCTCTGAAGAGGTCTGGGATTATTAGGTCTATACAGTTAGTTTTCTTTAGGATATTTCACTAATTCATCCAGTTAGAACTCAGAGTTTCTACCTGGTCATTGTGTGACATGGGTGCTCATTGCCACTGGGTCCCCTTTTAAATGGTGTATATGGGTGAGGACCTGCACTAAATCTACCTCTCCTGTTCTTAGTACCTAACCTGCTTTTTCTGGAACTATTGACTTAGCCCCTGTTCCCTGTGCCTGCCCCTGCCTCCCTGTACCTTAACAAAAAAGTATTCAGCTATATTTTATAAACAGGCACATTTAATAGGAGAAACAAACCCCTAAATATTAACACTGACCTAATTATTAGCTATAATTATTATAACTAATTATTAATTATAATAACTATTATTTTCACCCTTCTTTATAACTATATTTTTATGTATTTTAACTTTCCCTTTTGTATCTTTCTATGAAGTCATGGCTTATCATAGATTGAATTTGTTCTATTTAGCTATAATTATTATTCTCTTTTTAATGTTCCAATTGTGACAGCCTGGCTAACCTTAAGTTGGCTTCCTTGTCTTCAGCACTACCCTGGACATTGTTTAAAAAACTTCTTGCTTCCTGACCACTAGATGTTCCAGGCCCTTCTTGATTTTTTTTCTTGCCCTAAGACATGCACCTAGAACTCTGGTTCCTTTTCCTGGAGGAAACACATTTAAAAATAGTTTACGTTGGGATGCCTAGGCGGCTCAGTCGGTTAAGCATCTGACTTTGGCTCAGGTCATTATCTCACGGTTGATGGGTTCGAGCCCCGCGTCAGGCTCTGTACTGACAGCTCAAAGCCGGGAGCCTGCTTCTGATTCTGTGTTTCCCTCTCTCTCTGTCCTTCCATCGCTCATGCTCTGTCTCTCTGTCTCAAAAATAAACATTTAAAATTTTAAATAAATAAATAAAAATAATTTATGTGCATTTATACACAAAGAGCATTGAAAAACTCGGTTGTGCTTGTATTTATCTGAACGTTATTTATCAAATTATCTTCATGTAGTCTTTTTAATGTTTTGTACATACAGTTTCTATGTACATACAATTACTTTACTGATAGTGACCCTAAAACATTTTTTTGTGAGCAAATTAATCTTGAGGGAAATTGATATTTCTGTAAACAGCAGATCAGTACTTTCCAGTGTGGTTATTTATTTTGCTCATCACATAATTTAGACACTGTCAGATTTTTAAATTTGCTTTTCAGGACTTTATTTTATTTTTATTTTTATTTTTTTAAGTAATCTGTACACCTAATGTGGGGCTCAAACTCACAAACCTGAGATCGAGTTGCAGGCCCCACCGACTGAGCCAGCCAGGTGCCCCAGTTTTCAGGACTTTTCTATTTATAGTATCTCTAAATTCCTACAAAAATGGAACCACAGAATTATCTTCTAAGAATGCATTAGCCTCTTCTGAGAAGTGGAGAAAAGTCTCGTCCTATAGGTGGAAATATACCTAGTGGTGTAACTTGCTTTACATGTATGTAACTTCGTGTATACAGATGGGAGAGTGCTCCTTTCCCTTGGAAGGTGTTCTTCAGTTTACAGAGACCTCACTTTGAGGTTCGTTTGCCTGTCTTTTATCTTTCCATTTGTTTTCTTCTGAATTAGGGATCAGAAACTCAAATGCCCACAGGGCGTATAAACAAGTTGAATAAGGACGGCAATAAGTTAGGAGTGCCCATTAAAGGTGAGGACTGTTCGTTCTAGTTAATTTTTACCACGGGGTATCCAGATCCCTTGTTGCCAGTTCTCAACATGTTTCTAGAGAAGCAAGAAGTCTGAGAATTTTGTTTACATTATCTCAATGTTTACATGTTGGCATTTACTTCAGATTTTAAAAACCTAGTTGGATGCTGCTCCTGGGCCAGCACTTTGCCCGCTCTGCGCTAGATCTTTTGTAATTTAAAAATCAAAAGCCTAATGTTACGTACTTGCTAACAGACACATCTTTCTGCCCCCCCCCCCCCCCCCCCCCATTAGGCTCCATTTCTTTCCCAGAATTGCTGTGTGGGCAGTCACCGTTTTTTGACTTGTTCCTTGAAAGATTGTGCGTCATTTCTGAATGAAAGCAGTTGAGAAAAAGAAATATTGTTTAGGTCTGAGCATGTCTGTTGCTGTTTTCCTCCTGAAAACCTTGGTGATTACAGTTCTTTAAAACTAAGTCTTTCGAATCCTCAGTCAGTATTAGGCTTTACATGTATCCATGGGCCGTGCTGGTAAAGTCGCTGGGAAGTAGGCAGTGGGAAGAGAGTAACCATCTAGGGAAACTACTTACTAGTGAGTTTGTTATCTTGTTAGAGAATAGAATTTGCTTTCTGGGTTTCTAGATGGCCTGGGTTTATAAAAATATCTCTAAAATGTTTTTTTATTTCTCTCTCCCCTCCACCCACTGTCTTTTTTAGGTTTTCAAAACAAGAACAGAGTTGCGATCTTGGCAGAACTGGACAAAGAGAAAAGAAAATTACTCATGCAGAACCAATCTTCAACAAATCATCCCGGAGCTAGGTATTGACGAATAATATGGGTTTTATATTCAGTGATATAAAAAATATTTTGGACAAAATACCTCAAGTTGATTGGCAGTGGTTTATTTCTCTAATATTGGAATTTACATGTTATTGTTTTGTTTCCTAGTTAGATTTGAAAAAATTAGACAAGTAGATTTTGTTGGATTTTAAATATTTTAATTCTAACTAGAATATTCAATGTTCCCTACAGCCTGCTTTTTAAAAAAGAAAAGGATTTGTGTGGGTTTTGTTTGTTACTGAAATTATTGTCAGCATCCCACTCTTTAAGCGTTCTGTAAAGCAGGTAAAATTTAGGTATCTTGATGATCTTTGTGTTCAGTTTCTGCCTTCTTACATCTCTTCCTTCAGATTATCCCATTTAACCACCACCCTAGCCTTCCTCTCTCTTCCAGCCAGACCTCTTAAAAGTGCTGTTTATCCTCATCTTAACTGACTCCCTTTTACTCCTTAGTGCACTCCACTTGGTCTTGAGGCCCCCTCTCCCTGCTTCCCAAGAATAGGTGCTCCCCTAAGTCACTTGCACCCTCATTGTAGATAAATCCAGTAGGTCAGAGTCCTTTTCTTACGAGACATGTTAACATTATTTGACACCACTGATCACTCCCTCCTTCTGCAAATACTCTTTTTCCTTGGCTTCCATTCACTCAGTGTCACACTGTCTTGATTTCTCTTGCAGACATTTCTCCACTGCCTGTCTCGTGAATGTCAGTGCTCCTCAGAGTTCAGTTCTAGATCCAGTTTCCCAGTCTTCTCACATCTTTTCCATTGGACAGCTGCACCCACTTTCACAGCCTGTTATTTATGTGCTGATAACTTTTATCTAGTTTTCTCTCCCAAGTCCCAAACCGCCTCCTGGATACCTCCACTCTGATGTCGTTGAGGCATTTCAAACTTAGTATGTCCCGAGCTTAACTCCTCTTACCTTCGTGCCTCTAACTAACTACTTAATATTCTTGGGTTTCTTGTCTCAATGGATGGTACAGATCTACATAAGTGTGACCTTCATTTATTATTATTATCCTTTCATTTCTATCTCCAAGCATTTACCATTCTTTTATGTTTATACTTTGAAATGTGTTTCAAATCTCTTCTTCTTCATTGCTACTGGTCCTGGCCACTCTCATTTCTTGCCTCAGTTACTACAGCTGCTTCCTCACTGAGTTTCCTGTCATCTTAAGTCTTCCTGAATACATTTACCAGTTGTGTCAGTTAGGATGCTTTAATCTAAAAGTAACTGAAAACCAAGAAAATGGGCACGTACATTAGGATGTACGTTAACCAAGAGTATGAAGAGCAGGGGTGTCCAGAGTGGCGTCATGCGGTGGCCCAACAGTGTCAGCAGTGCTCTGGCTTCCCTCTGTGCCTTTCTCTGTGGGTCACCAGCTCCCTAATGGTCAAAATACGACTGCAGTAGCCTCAGCCTCACCTCTACACTGAGCCACCTATAGAGGCCAAAGCCAGAAGGTTCCTCCCCTGTGTTCCTTTTGCAAGAGCATGGAAAATGTTCTCAGAAGGCTTCCGGCAGACTACCCATCAAGTCTAGTTGCCCAGAATTGTGTATCTTTCTCTTGCCTAAGCCAGAAACCAGCAAGGGGAATGGCACTGTCTTAACACCCACCAGAGTTCACCCCCTGAGAGATGAGCCTGGCCGGCCCTGAAGCATGGAAACACCGATAATAGAACTAAGTTTGTGTTCCATTGGCAAGGAAATAGGAAGACCAGCAGTTGTTGAGGTGACCAGCACTGTCTGCCATAGTGGTGGTCCTTCAGAGCCATCATATGGTACTGATGATCATGTCACTTCTCTGCTTCTAATACTCTTGGGGGTCTCCCTTTACTGTTAGGATAAGGTCTACATTTCTTAATGTATTTCACAAGGCTTTTCATATCCTGGCACCTGCCTTCCTCCCCAGCATCATTTTTTGCTAACCCACTTCACCCCTTTTCAATCCTGATCTTCAATCCTATTGAACTCTTAATTCCTTCAGACACATCAAGGTCTTTTGCCCTGGGCTTTTTTACACTTGCTGTACCTTCTGCTTGAAACATTCAGTTTTTCTGTTTTCATCATAAATGTAACTTTATGATAGACTGGAGTAACCTCAGATCTGTTTGAAAGTAAGGGACCATAAATCATCCCAAAAAAATCATCAAAAAAAAAAAAAAAAAAGAGTAATTCGAAGCCCCAGTAAATAATATAGGCTTTCTTCATATAAATTAACATCGACAGTGGGAGAAGGAAAAAAAGACTTACTCTGGAAGGCCTTTATTTATCCCTATAAAGAATATATAAATGAAAAATGTGACTCAGAAGTAAGGAAGTCTCTACTTTCAACAGCCAAATAACTAAGATTCCCATTTTAGCATTGCACTCTCGAGACCCTCTCTTAATAAGGATTTCCGGGATCATGCTGAGCAGCAGCATATTGCAGCCCAACAAAAGGCAGCTTTGCAGGTGAGCCAAGTGTAACTGACATTCTTGTCTCATTGGAGATTTCCTGGATCTTGGAATCCAGCGCAATTCCCATTTTGTATTTCAGTGGAACGATATCAATAAAAGCGTTGCGCACATCATTGCAATGGTTTTTTGATGTTCAGTCATGCTCAAAGGATTTGAAGGACCAATACAGCAGTAATGAAAGTATCTTTTATGGTTTTGACACCGCCATGATTGATTCTGTGCCGTACCTGGCAAGGGATTGCTTGTGTACAAAAGAGTTTAGGATATTTGGATGGACAGAATGATGTTAAAAGCTAAACTGCCTAGTTTAATGGTATGTACATACTTTTTTTGAATTTGTCATGCCGTTACATCCCTTAATAGTCTTACTGGTTCTTTGTTGTTTGGATTCTTTTTTTAATGGTCAGTATATGTTTAAAGATTCACGCTGACCATAGGAATGTGATAATCCATCAGTTTTTAAAATTTTGCTCTTCATAGTAATAATAAACAGTTTTAGTATTACAGTGATCTTGGATAGTTTAACATTCTCGGAGACCTTGAACAAGCCATCATTACCTATGCTTTTAAACCTTGGAATTTCAGAATTGGAAGAGACATAAAAGATCATCTCACTTCAGGCAACCTAAAAACAGTCTTCCTTTGTCTAGCGATAGAGGGAGGTCACTGGTGGTTTTCTGTTACTTACAACATTCTCAACAAAATGTTGGTGTCTTAATCACCAGTAATCGGCTCCCTTCCTAACTGCTGCCCTTCTTTCTCAAGTTCCTGCTTTGTTGATTAAGAGGAGATCTCTGGGATCTTTGTTGCTAGTTTTCCCTGCTCCAAGGAACAAAGTAATTCATGTCTTTGACTCATTATTGACTTTAGAGAATCACAGAGGAGAGAGTGGGTCTGATAAATGAGTGCCTGGTGCAGCTTGTTAATATGAATTTTTTATTACTGTCCATCTCCCGTGTATTTGAAGAAAATTAGCAGCAGCAGAACTGATTTTTAAAATAAATTTTGTCTCAAGGATAAGTAATTTTAATGCCTTGGTTGAAAAACTGTGACTTTTAATAGCTTAATTGCTTTTTTTTTTTTTTTTTTTAAACTCTTCCCCCCAGCACGCACATGCACATTCATCTGGATACTTCATAACTCAAGACTCCGCATTTGGGAATCTTATTCTTCCTGTCTTACCTCGCCTTGACCCAGAGTGAAGAAAATATTTGTAGCAAAGGCAACTATATCAGATGCCAAAGCTACTATCATTTAGTGCTATACAAACTGTGACTTACAGAATTTTGGTGAACTTTTATACTTTTTGCTTCTTTGAAAGAAAGGTATGTGTAAGTCAAAGCAGAAGAGGAGGGTCACCAGGAGGATGCGAGCTTTGGGAAGTGTACTCGCTGAGGAACTGATGATGCTACTTGTCACTGTTTTGTCACACAGAACAGTTTGGTTTTAGCTCCAAATCAGACTCTGGATTGGATGGTCCCATACATTCACCCCCCGCCCCCAACTAGGTGGCCTGAATATATCATTGTCCACAATAGACTTTCATGAACCATTTATATATAGTACTTAAAAAAAATGAGGGTGCTTTTAAAAATGTGAACCAATGGACTTAAATAAGTTACATTTATATTTGCTGTTTATAGAATTGCTATCAGTGTATCTTTTGTGTTTATAGTCAACATGTCGTCCTGACATCTTTAACTCATAACTGTCTCTCCTGTTTTCATTTTCAAAGAAAATCTAAGATACAATTAAGTTACCAACAAATCTTAAACATCTTTTATAAACCTATGCCACTATAAATTATGTGACTAAATGCTATTAAAAACAGTGATAAGAGGGGTGCCTGGGTGGCTCAGTCTGGTTGAGCCTCCGATTTTGGCTCAGGTCATGATCTCATGTGAGTTCGAGCCCCGCGTCTGGCTCTGTGCTGACAGCTCAGAGCCTGGAGCCTGTTTCAGATTCTGTGTCTCCCTCTCTCTCTGCCCCTCCCCCGTTCATGCTCTGTCTCTCTCTGCCTCAAAAATAAATAAACGTTAAAAAAAACAAAAAAAAACAGTGATAAGAAACGTGGTTACTACATGTATGGTGTCCCTGAGTTTTATCGTCCATTTTTGTTCTAATTAAAAATGTATGCAAGTCAAGCCCCTTTTTAATTTAAGGAGTTAGGTTAAGCAAGTTTCTCAATATGACACATCTTCAACAGAATCTGGGGTGCCTGTTTAAATAGGCAGTGCCTCCTACCTTACTCCAGTCCTACAGAATTAGAATCTCTAATTCAGAACAAAGTCTGAAAACTATTGGTAGGGGAATTCAATTTTCACAACACACACACACACACACACACACACATGTATATGTGTATATATATATATATATATGTGTATATGTATATATATGTGTGTGTATGTATATATAAAGCCATAGATTTCTATGTTGTTCATGAAACTTAGAGGTCATTTAGCTAAAATCTACATTTTTTTCTTACCTTTAATAGGATTGAAATTATATTTTATACTATATCACAGATATAGTATTTTATAGCTACTTATAATTGACCTCATATTAGCCTTGAGTCCCCATCATCTCTGGTGGTAGGAACTGAAACTTAAAATTCCAGTTTAGGTCAATATTTAATCGAAGTTCATCTCCCTTTTCAAAGGGTTTCTTTCCCTCCTTCCCTAGATATTTGCAACAACCGCTTAGCTCTATGTTAACCCAAACTAATTAAAGCAAGGGTGGACAATCTAGACTTGGCTGTGCCATTTAGATTCTTGAGAATTTGAACTGATTTTCTGCATTTGGGTGAGGTGGCAGCTGTTCCACTGTAATGGTCATTATTACAGCAAAGGTGCCCTTACTTCCTGCTGCTGAGGAGCTCCCAGGGACCCCTGGCCCCTGTCCTGCCTCAGGCCCATCCAGCTCTTCCTTGGGACTTCTACGGTGGCCCTCATTTTCTTGACTTGTTTTGACAGTTTCTGTTCTGTGCAACCCACGACTGATTGGCATGGTTCTAAATTTATTGATGCTAAGAAGATAAAACATTTGGATTGTATACTTTTTATACTGTTGAAGCCTCTACCTAATGTGTGACTTATATAACCTAGGTAAAGAGATCTTTTTTACAGTGGTATCTTTTCTAGTCTCTTAGCCTTTTATTTATTTGTTTTTTATTTTTGAGAGAGAGAGATCGTGAGTGGGGGAGGGGCAGAGAGAGGAGGGTACAGAGGGTCTGAAGCAGGCTCAGTGCTGACAGCAGTGAGCCCGATGAGGGGCTTGAACCCACGAACCGGGAGCTTCAGCCCACAAACCGTGAGATCATGACCTGAGCCAAAGTCAGATGCTTAACCAACTAAGCCACCCAGGTGCCCCAGTCTTAGCCTTTTAAATAGATGTTGCTAAATCCTGCAGTCCTGGCTAGTAAGCACTTCCTTGCACCCCTCTCCTGGGAGTCACTTACAAATTCAGTTCCATTCCATATGTATTTGTTAATACACACCCTGTAAAACATCGTAGTATGCTGGGGGGAACAGGAGGCCTGCTCTGAAGGAAGTCACAGTGGAGAGGAGCCTGTTGTGGCATAGCAGAAATGATAAGGAAGCCAGAGGGCAGTGTACCATAGAAGAGGCATTCAGAACACAAAGCATTCTAGACAGGCCTGGAAGTATTGGTCCGATTTTACCTGGAAGGGCGGGAAGAGCTGCTCCAGGCAAAGGTCAGGATTTCATAATCAGAAGTAGGAAGTAAGACCATTGGGAGGGCTGCGGAGGATAATGGGAAGGGCAGGGGGCCAGTCAGAAGCCCTAGGTGAGGCTTCAACATTGCTTCCCCCCCCGAGTATGGGTGAATGGGGGTAACTCATTCAGCCTCTCTTGGCATGTCACTCTGTCTCACCTGTAAAATAGGAACAGCACCCACTCTGCCTACTTCATAAATTGTCTAGACCAGTATTTTTCCGAGTGCAGGCCTCAACCTGTTACTAAATTGAGAAGCCAACTTAATGGCTTTAATGGGGTGTGACCAGCATTTTTTTCTTTTTTTGAAAAAATAGCATGAGAGTGCATGGCATGTGGTAATAGGAGATTTTGTTTCACGAGTCTTCTATTTCCATGTGTGTGTGTGTTTTGCTTGTTTTGTTTGTTGTACTAGTATGTAAGATCTCTGAGGTGAGGATTTGTTTCCTTCCCTCCCCTCCTCTTTGTTCACTACTGTATTCTGTTTAGTTTTTGGCATATAGTAGGTGGCCAGTACCTGCTTATTGAGGGAATGAATGGATATATATGACCTGGGTCGTGATGGAGAATGTATTTGTTTTGTTTTTTTTTCACTGTGAGTCACCCCAAGAAAAAGTCTTGAAAGCCACTGCTCAAAAATACAGATAATAGTGCTTTGTATGATTCTGTAATAAAAACTAAAATGACTCACTGATTTCAAACAGATTTTGTTTCCTCTGAACAATCTATAAAACGTCTCATTAAGTGGTCTCAGTTCTTTGTTTCGCTTTGGCAGTAGAAACTCAGCCTTTCTAGGAGTTTAAGGCCCACGGAGGCAAGGGTCTTTGCAAACATGTTTACACTGAGAATAAAAGGTCAACCTAGGGCTCATCAGGTCATTGGTGCCGGTCAGCCCCACCACCAGCATCCGGCAGCCAGCACGAGTCCCGTTTCAGCGTCAGCTCAGCCAGTGTTTACTGAATGCTGTTCTTCTTTACCTCTACGCACAGGGCACACGGGTTTTTTTGTTTTTTGTTTTTTGTTTTTTGTTTTTTTAATGAGCAATAAGAATGAACATAGGAGGAACTGGAGAACTTCACTACCCTCAAGAACCTGACAGTCTAGAGTGGGTGAGACAAACACGGTAATAGATAACTTTCTGGTTGCACCTTATTAGTGAGGAGAGAATAAGCCTGGATGGGCCAGTGAAGCCTATGTCAGGATAAGAATCTGAGGGGCGGGCTTCTGTTTGACTCCATCGGTGGAACATGTGACTCTGGATCTTGAAATTGTGAGTTAAAGTCCCATGTTGGGTGTAGAGATTACTTAAATAAATATATCTTTAAAACAACCAAACAAACAAAAAAAGAATAAGCATTTGAACTTGACTTTTGAAAGAAGAGCGTCTCAGCCAAGGAAGATAGAGCAACAGTGAAAGCAAAGGAAAAGCCTGCACAGAGGCAGAACAGGCATAGGGGCCATTGTGAAACACCAAAAGTCCAATTTGGCTGGACTTGTATGGATAGATGTGGATAAATTTGTATCCTGCAGTAATTAGAAATGAGGCCAAAGGCGCTAAGGTGCTCCATCCTTCGAGGAAGCTAAGGCCGTGTTGGGGTGAGGCCCTTGCTTCATCCAGCGACTAGCACTGTGACGGCAGCACTCGCCAGCACTGGGGCCTCCATCTCAGCACACCTGCATCATCTACTGGGCCCTCATCCTGCACAACGGTGAGGTGACAGTCACTGAGGAGGAGATCAATGCCCTCATTAAAGCAGCAGGCGTAAATGCTGAAGCTTTCTGGCTGGGCTTACTTGCAAAGGCCCTGGCCGACGTCTACATCGGCAGCCTCATCTGCAATGTAGGGGCTGGTGGACCTGCCCCAGTAGCGGGTGCCGCACCAGCAGGAGGTCCTGCTCCCTCCACCACTGCTGCCCCAGCTGAGGAGAAGGAAATGGAGCAGAGAAGGATTAGAGGAGTCTAAATATTTTTAAATTATTTATTCATTTAAGTTATCTCTATACCCAAGGTGGGCCTTGTACTCACAATCCTGAGATCAAGAGTCACATGCTCCTCCAACTGAGCCAGCCAGGTGCCCCAAAAACCTGAACTCAAAAAAAAAAAAAAGAAAAGGCCAAAGACAGGCTGGACAGACACATCCTCTGGAGAGTCTTGAATTCCAGGGTGAGGCAAATACCTCCAATCTGTGGAACATTTTTGAGCATAGGCAGGTGTGGAGATGAACCGGTTAGGTCCTTCTCAGCCAGCTCATGGCAAAGGGGCCCTTGTGATAAACACCAGAAGAATACTACTCTTAATTTCTACTGAGATTTCAGACTGGTGTCTTCTGTTGATAACCACATCTTAACGCCAGCTCTCTCTTCCATTTAGTTCCTGGACCCTTCCCCCAAATTTCTCTTTGCTCACCTTCCATTATCTACCATTCTTCTCTCACCAATTCCTAGATCTCCACTTCTAAGAATGTCCTTTTGTTAGTGTTTTTTTAACATTTATTTATTTTTGAGAGACAGAGTGCAGAGACAGAGTGGGAGGGGCAGAGAGAGAGAGAGAGAGAGAGAGAATTCGAAGCAGGTTCCAGGCTCCATGCTGGCGGCGCAGAACCCGATGCGGGGCTCGAACCCATGAACCATGAGATCATGACCTGAGCCGAAGTTGGACACTTAGCCAACTGAACCACCCAGGTGCCCCTCTAAGAACCTCTTAAGAAAGAAAAAGCGAGGGCAGCTGGATGGCTCAGTTCGTTAAGTGTCTGACTCTTGATTTCAGCTTAGGTCATGATCTCATGGTTCCTGAGATCAAGCGCTGTGTCGGGCTCTGTGCCTACAGCATGGAGCCTGCTTGGCATGCTCTCCCTCTCTGCCACCCACCTCAAAATAAATAAACTTTAAAAAAAGAAAGAAAAAGCAAGGCAACCTCACACCATATTCACTTAATCTTCACAGCAGCTCAGCGAGGTAATGAAGTGGATATTCTTAGTAATCGCAGCATTAATCCTTCCTTTCCCCCTTGCCAACAATACCCAAGTTTTTATTGGGTATGCCCCTTCTCCACAACAGCCAGTATGCCTCAGGGAAAGCTGACTGCCCCAAGCAGCAGGAGTGAGCCTTCCCCACACACTCAAGCCAATCCGGGCAATTCCTTTTTGCCACATCCAGTGTATAGCAACACTGCATTTCACAGACCACAGGAATTGGTTCAGCATTGGACATGTTACCCAAACGAGACTCCAGAAGAGATTTGCTGGGCTTATGGGAAAGACGTTCTCTCACCTTTGAGAATGCTACCAAAAGGCAGTCGTTCTATATGTGTAAAAGGAAATATATGTGTGTGTGTATTTAATTATATTATATTATATAATATATATTATATATACATAATATATATAATTAATATAGTGACTGTGAGATGGAACCAGTCTTAGAATGAAGCCACTATCATAAAAGGGGCAGCAGAGAAATATAATGAAACTGGGTCCTTGACAACATCATCGGGTTGCTAAGTCAAACAATTCCTAAAAATGCTACCCTTCCTCTAGAATTTCCAGTTGTGGGAGGTAATCCTTATTTTCGTTTAAGCCAATTTAAAGTAGGTCTTCTGTCACTTGCCACCTACATACACTAGGCCGAGGTGCACTGACTTGCTGGCTAACCTCTTAGCCACAAAGCGAGGCAGTGGGGAAGCAGAACTCAAACCCACATCTGTCCTCAGGCCCACACAGTGCTGCCTCTGCTGCTTGCTAGTCTTCATTGTCACCAGAGTCAGTTGTCTATGCATTCCCTCCCTGCCCTCCCTCTCACCACGTAGCTCAGAACGTTCAATACAGCAGCCAAAGGGATAGCTGTAAAATGTAAATGTGGCACATGAAAAGTGGCATCACTAATCATTAGGAAAATGCAAATCAAAACCCACAATGAGACCACACCACACCCATTAGGGTGGCTACCATTAAAAACAAAAGCAAGTGTTGGTCAGGATGCGGAGAAATTGGAACGCATGGACACTCATGGCGGGAACATACGATGGTGTAGCTGTTGTGGATAACAGTATGGTGGTTCTTCAAAAAATAAAATACAGAATTACCATTTGATCTAGCAGCTCCTCCTCTGGGCATATACCCAAAAGAACCGGAAGCAGGGACACAAACATATTTGTAAACAGCAGCATTATTCACAATAGCCAAAAGGTGGAAACTACTCAAATGTCCATCAATGGGTAAATGGATAAACAAAATGTGGTATTTCCATACAATGGAATATTATTTAGCCTTCAAAAAGAGTGAAATTTCAAAATGGATTAAGGACCTGAATGTGAGACAGGAAACCATCAAAACCCTAGAGGAGAAAGCAGGAAAAGACCTCTCTGACCTCAGCCATAGCAATCTCTTACTCGACACATCCCCAAAGGCAAAGGAATTAAAAGCAAAAGTGAATTACTGGGACCTTATGAAGATAAAAAGCTTCTGCACAGCAAAGGAAACAACCAACAAAACTAAAAGGCAACCAACGGAATGGGAAAAGATATTTGCAAATGACATATCGGACAAAGGGCTAGTATCCAAAATCTATAAAATGCTCACCAAACTCCACACCCGAAAAACAAATAACCCAGTGAAGAAATGGGCAGAAAACATGAAAAGACACTTCTCTAAAGAAGACATCCAGATGGCCAACAGGCACATGAAAAGATGTTCAGTGTCGCTCCTTATCAGGGAAATACAAATCAAAACCACACTCAGATATCACCTCACGCCAGTCAGAGTGGTTAAAATGAACAAATCAGGAGACTGTAGATGCTGGAGAGGATGTGGAGAAATGGGAACCCTCTTGTACTATTGGTGGGAATGCAAACGGGTAGAGCTGCTCTGGAAAACAGTGTGGAGGTTCCTCAAAACATTAAAAATAGACCTACCCTATGACCCAGCAATAGCACTGCTAGGAATTTATCCAAGGGATACAGGAGTACTGATGCATAGGGGCACTTGTACCCCAATGTTTATAGCAGCACTCTCAACAATAGCCAAATTATGGAAAGAGCTTAAATGTCCATCAACTGATGAATGGATAAAGAAATTGTGGTTTATATACACAATGGAGTACTACATGGCAATGAGAAAGAATGAAATATGGCCCTTTGTAGCAACGTGGATGGAACTGGAGAGTGTGATGCTAAGTGAAATAAGCCATACAGAGAAAGACAGATACCATATGTTTTCACTCTTAGGTGGATCCTGAGAAACTTAACAGAAACCCATGGGGGAGGGGAAGGAAAAAAAAAAAAAGAGGTTAGAGTGGGAGAGAGCCAAAGCATAAGGACTCTTAAAAACTGAGAACAAACTGAGGGTTGATGGGGGGTGGGAGGGAGAGGATGGGTATTGAGGAGGGCACCTTTTGGGATGAGCACTGGGTGTTGTATGGAAACCTTCATATATTGGGGGGAAAATAAAGAGTGAAATTCTGGCACATGCTACAATATAGATGAACCTTGAAGCCAGTATGCTAGGTGAAATAAGCCAGACACAAAAGGGCAAACATTGTATGATTCCACTTAGATGAGGTACCTAGAGTGGTCAAATGCATAGACACAGAAAACCAAACAGTGGTTACCAGTGGCTGGGAGGGAGGGGGAAATGATGAGTTATTGTTTGGTAGGTACAGGGTTGCAGAAGACAGAATGAAAGAGTTCTGGAAGTGGACAGTTGTAACAGTTAAACAATGTGCCTGCACTTAATGTCACCAAACTTTAACACTTAAAAATGGTTAAAATAGTTAATTTTGTTAAGTATATTTTACCACAATAAATTTTTTAAAATATAAGTAGGATTGTGTCCTTTTTCTTCTCTGATGAGTTTCCATTCCACTGACAGTAAAAGTCAGAATCTTTACAATGGGTTACAAATACACAAAATATTGTCAAGTGAGTTTCGTTGTCGGAACAAAAAGAATTTGGCTGAAAACAAAGTGAAGTTTTCTTCCTCCTTGAATCTTAATGTACTCTCTTTCCCCCTTGGAGTTATTAAGTACTTCTACTGAGAGGCTATCTACTGAAAATGGCCAGTGATCAAAATGACTATTGGAATTTGAGTCAAATTATATGTAGTTCTACCCCAGCGGGGTAGAGAACCAGCGGGTCTGGATGATAAAGAATGTCAGTTCCTGATCCAGAGCAATATCCTCGTTCTGTGTGTCTTTCGTTAGGCAAACCAGCCTGGTCCATCCAACAAAAAATGGTTTGACCTGAGATGCTTAGCCCTTCCACTCTTCTGGAAAATGATGTTGATGCTTGGCCCCTGCTGTCTAATGTCAAGCGAGAGCAACTTTGAAGAGAATCCTCTGGATACCTCTGGGACGTTGGGGCCTTTGCACTTGCTGTGCCCTCTACCTGGTATGCTCTTCTTCCTTATACCCATGGAGCTTGGTCCCTCAACAGCCTCCAGTCTTTACTTAAATGTCATCTTTTCAATGAAGCCTTCTTTGACCACTCTATTTAAAATGTCATCTCCCTTCCCAGTACAACCTTGCTTAGTTTTTCTCTGTGGCTCTTAGCACCTTCTAACATAGAATGTAATTTACTTTCTTGTTTATTGTCTGCCTTTCCCACTAGAATGTAAGTGTTGTGAGGGCATATGTTTTTACATGTGTTTTTTTGTCCACTGTTCCTAGTGCTTAGGACAGTGCCTGATACATCATGGCAAGCAATGAAATATTTTAATGAATAAAGAAAAGAAGTCTGATCATCCAAAGGGAACACTGGCATCTCGGTCTTCAGCAGTGGACCCTCTGCAAGTGAAATGTACAAAAAGCTACACCTATAATTTTAGGGGATGCCTAGACTCCCTGAAGCCAAGCCATAAGTGCTAGTTAAAAACCTTTGATCCAAAGTAATTTAGCTGCTATACCTCTTTGAATGCCTCTCCAGTGCAGCCTTTGGGAAACCTCAGTGCCACAGATGTGATTACTACTGGGAGTCTCCCAGGAGACTCGGAGCCTTGCAATATTGTAGCAAATATAGCAAAGCTGGCAGCCATAGTTCTGCTAAGAAAACAGGAGTGTGTGCCAGCCCGTCATTTTTCATAACTGAGCTATTAATTCATGTTATCTTAGGAAAACACCCAACAGTAAAAGTATAGGCTCTGTGCAGCCACAAACTGAGGCACTGCCCTCCATCCCCAGAGGCACAAACCTTCATTCAAAAACCCATCTTCCAGTGTAGCCACTTTGTGAGTCAAATGCTCACAGATGCAAAGTTGCTCCCTTGGAGTATAGTTGGCTCCTTGGGAGCAGGAGATGGGGCAGAGTGACACTGATCGGCTTGTAGGTTCCGCTCAACATTGCCAACTTGTGAGGCAGCAGAAGCCAAGGGGACTCACTGCTTCTCAGAGGAGCTCACATGCGCAGCCAGACGAGAACTGAAGAATACGTAAGAATTTTACAAAATAGAGAGTGATAGCAGAGGAGCGGGTAGAAGAGAGAGGGCACTCAGGCGGAAGGTGAGCAGTCAGCAGGCAAAATGGCAGAGGGAGGGGATGGAATGGTGTCACAGCGCCGGCCAGAAATCCATGTGGAGGAGTTGGAGCTTATCAGAAAGGCCTTGGAGCGCCATTAAAGGGGGAAAGATGGAATACGATTTGTGAGATTTTCCCAGGAACCAGTGGAAGGTAGACTGGGTGGAGCAAGGAAACCACTCGGGTTGCTTTTAAATAATCACAGGAAAAAATGGTATGCACTGACCAAGCTGATGGCAGCAAGGAGAATGGGAAAGGAAGAGATTCGAAGGATATTAAGGTAGATAGAATTATCCACTAGTAGACAATGATTATGGAGGATGACAGAGGAATGGGGAGAGGGAGGAGCGAGGTCCTAGAATAACTGTCAGGCTCCTGGCTTGGACAACAAGGTGGATACAGGTGCATTTCCTTAGGAAGAAATATAGGGTGGGAACATGGGGTTGAGGTGCCCTTCTCAACCAGAGTTCCACTAGGGAAGTAATAAGCCCTAATGCCCTAAGGCCTCCATTGTCTGGAATGAATTCTCGTCTCTCCCCTGCATCTATAACGTGTTTCTTAGGAATGATTTTAGTTGTTGTATGTATAGAGCAAAGTACTTTATGTACCTCAGTTCTCCAACTGAGAAGATAGGCACTCAAGTTATCTTCTGCCTTCTGTGGTTCAGAGGAAGGACCCCAGTTGAGAAAGGTTTAGATAATGTAGTTCGCCTTATGCTAAGCCTACAGGAGTGAGTGAAATTGCCCTGAGAACGTATATAAGATTGAATCAGAAGAAATGAGAGGGTCAAGGGATGAGGAGCTGAGAAAGAAACACTCTAAAGATACACCAGAAAAACCAGGAGATCATGACACTGTAAATTCTCACAGAAATCAATAAGAAGATAATCTCAGAAAGGATGGGGCGGGAGGAGGGGGGGGGGGTCAAGCTATTTCCTAAAATGTGATTATTGTGTCACTGGTGATGATAGAGACGATTCTTGGAGTTTATACTGACAAGCATTTTAAATTGCGATAGTTATGTGTTTATTTCAAGGAATACAGCATTTATGTTATAAATAATAAGCATAGCTGACAGTTACTTATGTTTTGACAGTTACTGTGTATCAAGCATTGCTCTAAGTGTTTCATCATATGTATTAATATTATTACTCAATCCTCACCACATCCTTATAAGATACATATTGTTGTCCCCCTTTTAGAAATGAAGAAATTGAAGCCCAGAGAGGTCACACACCTTGCCTAAGGTCACAGAACTAGTAAGAAGCAGGGCTGCAATTTGAACCTGAGTGGTCTGACTTGAGAAACCCTGCTTAAGAGAAGTTACTACTACTATTTGCTTTAAAAGAAATTCAAGCAAAAAATGAATCCATTTAAAGCAAGTATCAAATAAATAAAAGACCGAGTGGACTCAGCTATCACAAAAATTGTGAAAGAGGTAGAGGAATGACTGACATTTGAGAAACAGTATCCTGGCTGGGGAGTTACACTGAGAAATCAGGAGAGAGCAAAAGAAATACATGGCAGTGGACCTAACACAGGCCATACATGTCCTGAGAATACAGCACAAAAGGAAACATCTGGATCACACTGGTTCCCTGCCTACGGGGAGGTCAAACTACATCCTTTCAATTCTGGGCCATGATCCTACGGACAGACAACAACAACAAACCACAAATACAGTATTAACTATTAACTGTCAAAAATGCATTTGTGAAAAAAAAATGCATTTGTGATTGTGGGGGTAGACTCCTTAGCAGTGTCTTAAAAGATTCACTGGATTTTTAAAATTTGGCCAAACTCTTAAACATTATGACCATAGTTAAGTGTATTAGAAATGTGCTAAATTACTTCCTTGATTGCATTTTGAACATTTCAGCAGCTGAGTACATTGTAAATACTCCAGCAGGAGTTTTTATTTCTCATCATTATTTCTTTGGGATCCCATGAGAAATACAAGAATCTTGTTTATTGCTGAAATATATCTTGTTTAATATCTTTCATGTCTGTCCCTGGTGTCTTACCAGCAAAAACGATAGTGAAAGTGCTCCTAAGCAGAGGGAGAAAACCAGGGAAACAGAAAGGAAGAAAAGGAAAAGGAAGTATATTGGAGAAGGAAGACAGAACCCACACCTTCGGGGACTCCGGGTCCTAATCTGGGAGAGGCCAAGAAAAAGGAGACGGAACAGACTGAATGAGTCAAATGTGTGGGGTCACGAGACTCCTCCAGGAATGGGGAAATCACGTCTTGACACCTGAGTGAGAGGAAGGGCGTACCAGGCCACTGCTGCATTGCCGCACACATTGCACTCCTTGCCGGTGCTCACCTGAACCTTCTCTGGTCCTTTCAAGGTCTCCGTAGAACCTGGCTTCCATGGTGACCCCTGAGGAGGGTCTGTTCTCGAGGCCAGAAAGTCATGTGCTATCCCAGCCCTTGGACTTCCCAGCTCAGCGTGCGAACCTTCACGCCCCTTTGGCTGGAGTGGAACACGTCTCTATCTGTACCTCACAACTACAGCTCTCTGAAGGCTGCCAGAATCAGCCCCCGAGGGTTCCACAGATCTACTCTCTGCATTAAAGGGAGAGAACAAAATGTGTTCCCATCTGGTAGGTGCAAATGAGGTCACGTTAACAGTTAATGATTCAAATGTCACTGGTTCTTGTCCTTCCTGCGCCAGCCCAGCATTCTCACCTGAAAATCAACCTCAGGTTTGTCTGGCAGGGGGATGTCTTACCTGGCTGTGTTGGCATCCTTACTCTCCTCTCTCCTCCAGGGCTTCCTCTCAGCTGGAAGTTTCTGCGATTCCATGAGATCTGTGAGGAGGGTAGTAGAATCTCCAGTACAGGAGCTTGTTGCTGTTTTAAACTCTTCCTTATAGAAAATTTCAAGCATATACAAAAGAACGTTGGTATAACAAACTCTCACACACCCCTTGATTTGCTTTAACCATGATCTACTCTAAGCCAATTTGTGTATCGTCTGCATTTCCACCGACTCTTCCCCTCTGGATTATGTTGAAACAAATCCTTAAATCTTTTAGACTATATCTCAAAAAGACAGCTCTTAAAAAAAAAATTGAATGCAGGAGTATTTAAACCTCGGTTTATGTGTGTAAAATGCTACATGCATATATGCATTTTCCTTAGAAAATGGTCTATAGCTTCCATTACATTTTTATTTTTTATTTAAAAAAAATTTTTAATGTTTATTTATTATTGAGAGACACAGAGAGTGTGAGCAGGGGAAGGGTAGAGAGAGGGGGAGAGAGAGGGGGAGACACAGAATCTGAAGTAGGCTTCAGGTTCTGAGCTGTCAGCACAGAGCCGACACAGGGCTAGAACTCACAAACTGTGAGATCATGACCTGAGCGGAAGTCAGTTGCCCAACCGAGCCACCCAGGCACCCCAGTTTCCATTACATTTTGTAAAATGTAAAATGTAAAATTTTAAAAATCATTGCTCTAGGGTGTCTGGGTGGCTCAGTCAGTTAAGCATCTGACTCTTGATCTAGGCTCAGGTCATGATCTCACAGTTTGGGAGATTGAGTCCCACGTTGGCTCTATATGCTGACAGTGTGGATCCTGGTTGGGATTCTCTCTCTCCCTCTCTCTCTGCCCCTTTCCTGCTCTCTCTCTCAATATGAACAAAATAAAAACTTAAAAAAAAATCATTGCTCTAAGTAGGATAATGACAAGAGAGCCATTGTGCCTAAGGGTCAATAATTTTCAGTGAAACAGCTTATCTTTTCACCCTTATCACCATGACACCCATATGGAAAGATTTCTCAGACGCTCATTTCTCAGGAATGATTTAGAGCTACAAATTGTCTATTTTAAAGGTATTCAGGATTAAATACACTCTCCCAAAACCAAAGATAATAATTTAGAAAGCAGAAAAACAGTAATCCGAGGCATATACACAATGGTGGATATATTGTCATCTACAAGGCCTTTCCAAATGGGCTCCCAGCTGCCCAGTGAAGAAATGCAAGTTGGAGAACCAGAGAGAAGGTCAGTCAGAACAATTTCACTCAGGGCATTAGCTCAGGAGCATAGCATATGGGCAAAGAACTGCTCAAAATGTCCTTACTTTGCAAACCACGAAGAACATTACTTCTAGGAACGTGATATGAAAATAAAAAGCATTCAGAAGCCATACATACTGCTAAGTTTAAATAACTAAGTTATTTTAATAAAGCAGACATAAAATATAGATTAAATTTTTTATTTTCAAAAATCTGGGGCAAACAGTCAAGCTGCACATACATAAACCAAACAACAACAACTTAAAACAAAACAAAACAAAACCCAGAACCTTGCAAACTGTTACCAGACTAATAGACTATCAGCTAGAGGGCTGGACTAGATGAACAGGAAAGTCTGTCTCACCTCTGACGTTCTATGACAGAAGACAGATGCCACATGTGCTTTCCCCCACGTGCACATGTGTGTGTGTGTGTACATGTACAGGCATGGGGGGGTAATAAAAAGTTAAAAAGTGGTACATTAAAATCATTCAAGTTACTGACCATTTCTTATGTGATTCAGGATGATGTTTCCAGTGTTAAGAAATGATGGATATCCTCCTCTACACTAAGAAAAGAAAAACACATCCAGAATAGCGAAAACATTAGGACACAGCTTTGTTGTTATCATTTGGAACATACAGCCACATAGAAAATATTTAAAATGTTAAATAAAAGCACTGCGTTTCTCATTTAAGCAGTTACAGTGAACAGACTTTTGTCAGTCACAGCCAAGCAACAGGGGACCTTGGAAAAGGTTACACTTGGAACCTATCCAAAAGAGACTCTCTCCATCTGGAAGAGGTTTGCTGTGCTTCAGAATGGAAAACTAAGCAAACGCAAAACAACCTATTAACTATTCTATTGCTAAATTTAAAGCAAATATGCTTGTCGTGTTGAAAATTTAATTTAGAGTTTAAATTGCAAGGAAACTTGGGGCACAGATAAACCTTTATACTGTCAGGAAGGAACTGAGCATTAAGGCCAATGATACTCAACATTCCTGGGTCTTTTCAAGTCCTTCCAGTGCAAGCGAATGAAAAACCAAACCACACAACCCAGCTTCAGTTCTAACGTTGACATTAGACTCCAGAAGTAATTAATTAGCTTTTTTTTTTAAATGCTTCTATTCCCTTAATACCTGAATTTAAAACTTCGAGCACAGCTAAAGAAATCACTCTCACTGCCCCAGGCCAGCTTCCTGCTGTTCCAACTGGACCACTCTTGTATTGGAAAACAAGATTTGTTTTCCCTGGTCTCATTTTAAAACACAGATATAGATTCTGTAATTTTCTACCTTGGCACCTGTTAGTTCTGAATTAGAGGAGCAGGGACAAGCACATGGGATGGCCTCAACAAAGGTCTAGTTCAGGCTCTCAGACCCCAAAACAGAAGTGGGGACCCCTTTGCCTTTTCTCACTTAGAAGCAAAGGACTCTCTCAGAATAGTGTTTTAGGTGGTAGCAGAGGAAATTGAGGGCCATTTAAATTTTATTTGTAAGGAATGTATCTGAATTTTCTATTTATACTATAATGAACACTGCATTACTTCAGTAATAAAAATGAAAAAACACAATGCTGTCAAACGGCAATTATTTTCAGGTACATTTTCTTACACTAGGGAAGCCCATTCATGCGAGGACCTAGGGCACTTTCAGATATGTGGCTTCTAACCATGTTACCTATTTAAAAGCATATATTTCCTTCTTCTGGTGGGTAAATGATCTGATATTTAATACCCCAGAGTCCCTTGAAATTATATTAAGCAAAAATTGCTTTATAAACCAAACTTTGTAGGCTAGAATAGTACATAGATGGTTTATTTCCTGAATGCTTGTCATAACTAAAAATCCTTTCTGTATCTTAACGTGTATCTAATTTCAAAATTCCACAATGTTTCCCCTCAAAATTCCCTATAGTTTCCTGGCATTTGGTGCTATAGAATAGAAGGTTGAAGCCAGAAACCTCTTTTGTTTTCTGAGAGGCAACTGGTGACTTTCTGGCTGGATATGCCTGCAGGATTCTTCATTCTCTGTCCTTGGTAGTTTGACATTTTTTGCCAGGACGTGCTTAGGTACAGGTCTCTTTGGTTTTATTTTATTTTATTTTTTGACCAGGAATGCAGTGAGTCCTTTCTAGTTTTTTCCATCAGGAAAGCAAAACTCAGGAATGTTAGCTAATGTTCTGTCTTCCAAATCCATTAATCTCTCCCCATTGTTTTCATCTCTTCTTTCTTTTGAAAGAACATTAGGAAGAAAATCTCAAGTCTGTCCTTCACATTATTGATTTGTGTTTCTAAGCCCAGTTGTGTTCTTTTCTGCTTCCAGCACGGATTGTAATCTGATGTGTTTTAGCTTCCTTGAAATTCTTCTAAGCATTCTTCTTTTTCATTTTATTCTACCTCCTTTTTCTCTGAACCAGTCCCATTCTGACATAACTTGCTTCACAGAAGCAATTCTTCTGTTCTTTCAGTTACAACAAGAAGAGCCCTACACTTTTGTTTCTTGCAGGAAACCACTTTAATTTTCAAATGCTCTTGGAAGCTGTTTATTTCACCTGGTTCAGTCATTTTTTTTATAGACCCCGTGTTGCTTTTTTTTCTCTATACTCATCCTTAAATATGGTCGTCTCTTCCCAGATCCAGGACTTGCCTTTGGTTGTGCTATCTGTCCACACTGAGTGTTCTGTCAACACTCTTCTGTGGATACATGTGGTGGTGGGTAAGGAGATGTGCATACTTCCAAGTCCAATTTCAAGTTTAATGCTTTTCTATTGAAGTGGCATTCTTTTCCATCCTATTGCCTGGTTTCCTGGTTCTCTGAACTGATATTGTACGTGAAAAATTACAGTATTTGCATGTTCCGCAATTAGTTGTATCTGTCCTCACCTAAAGGACATTTTTCACAGAATGCACCAGGCCTCTAAGAGATCTCTCTGCTTTCTGCTCACATTTTGGGCCTAGGGTTTGGAGTCATGGACTGAATGAGGAGGAGGTGGGGCAGGGAGAAGGGTGGTGGGATGGAGAACCTTCATGGTCTGCTTCCTGGTTAAGAGGAAGGATCAGTCATTTTTCTGGCTCGGGAGACCTGATCCTGAGCAAGGAGGCAGGACATGGTTGGTGAAGAAAATGAGTCACTAGATATCTTTCAAATTTTTAAATTCACAGTATGTCCATTTCATGACATGAAGCCAGAGAAAAAAGTGAGCTACAGCCTGCAAGATTTTCCCTCAATCCACCACCATATGCCTCATAAATTGTACCAATTCCTTCTAGATTCTAGAACTGAGATTTGGCCTTCTTTGGGGTCTCCATGAGTATTTCTTTGGGAAGTTAGGAGCTCAGTGGGGGCTTCTGACAGCCAGATGTCATTCTTCCAGATGCAGTTCAATAATTAATTTTGAAAAACCCAAATCTTCCCAGCTATGGTATGGAAGAAAGAGTTCTGGATTAATTTTCTAGTACTGAATCTACTTACTGTCTTGCTGATCTTCGATGGCCCCTTAAATATCTCTGGGCTTCAATTTCCTTATAGGTAAAATGAGGGAATTTGACTACGTGATCTCAGAGGTACTTATAGCCTATTGTTTTTTAAGTCTCAAAACAGAAAATAAAAATGCCCTGATAAAGGAAAGAAGAATACAAAACAAAAGACTAAGGTAAGTATATTTTGCTATGAGGGTGCTTTACCCTAAGGATTATAAAAATCCTTTGACACCAAAATTAAAAAGCAAAAGTAAAAAACACGAGCATATAATTGTGACATAGGTTAGGTAGTTCTTTACATTTTATTCAGTGATAACAGTGTCAAAACAGGTGCAGTAAGTAAACTACTTGACTCTTTTTAGAATAAACTGGCATGATCATCTGCCCTTTGGATTAGAGAATAGGTAATACGAGTTATTTATTGAATAAAGACAGAAACTTATCACTATGCAGAAAGTTCACAGAAAACCATCAGGCCTCCCAGGAACTACTGAATCATACTAATGACCAACAGATTAGTAAGAGAGTGCATACAAGGTGTGCCACAGTATGTCTTGAGAAATGAAGTATTCCCAAACAAACAGAAATTGTGTTTAATTTTTTAAAGGTTCTGTGATAAATGGACCTCTGTGGCCCTGAGAAAGACAGTTTTCTCTAATGGACTGAGCACTATATTTGAAGCCAGAAGACCCTGGGTCCAAACTTAATTTCTCCTTATTAGCTCCGTGACACTTTGGGAAATTTACTTAACTTCTCTGAGCCTTGGTTTCTCAATAAGTAACATGGGAATAATTAGACCTACCTTGCAGAGCTGTTGTGAGGTTAGATGAGAGTATGAGGCAGCTGTCAGGAAGCACTTACCATAATGTTAGTCAAATGTGAACCTTCTAGAAACTTATTTGAACTGTAACAATAACTACAGTTAAATGCAAATTAATCATATCAGTTATATTGACTATAAAACACTTAGGAGCCCGACCTCATCTCAATGGGGGTCTATTTAAATGCTTTTAATAGTAATGTAAGCAATATGCATCCAATATAACCCAGTGATCTTTTTGTTTTGGTTTTAGTAAATATTTCCTGAAATTATTAACTTCCATATGAGCTGCATTAGATAAATAATAAAGCACTTTAATTGAGCATAGAAGTCTGATTCTGATCAACAACTAAACATGAGAAGCAACTCTGGTTTCCTTGGATCATAAAGAACTGGAAACACTCAAAATCATAACAAACTTTGCCAGAAGGAGGGGCAGCCTCCCATAAAGGAATTTTGGGAAATCCAGTGATGTCAGGAGTCAGGGATATGGAATACATAGGAATTCCCAGAGATAAGTTAATCACCCACATGCCCACATGGCGTCCTCCTCTCTCACAAAAGGAGCTCAGCCATAGGTCACCACCAATCTCTCCCTCCACTCATGGTTTTGCTAAGGTGATTAATCTATGTGGGGGAAAGAAAACAACAAAGATTTTTCAGAACACTGACTAAATACAATTGAATGTTTTTCTCCTAATACAGAGCATTAAACATCCAATCCCACAGCAAAAACATTTAAAGATATATGTGAATTTGAATATCTGTGAATTGTTAACAGTTTCTAAATGTGCATGGGCCTTTACTTAGATGAAACTGGAGCTCATGTAGAGAAGATGAGGTAACTTTGAGGTCTTTGTTGTCTGCATTTATTGGTGCCTAAAGGTAATGGGTTACTAGCTCAACAAGGTTTAGCAATCCAGATGTCAGTAAAAGCAACAAAGTGATGCATGTTGATAAGCACAATATTTAAACATCCTGTTTCCTTTATTTAAGTAATTAAAGTGTGGCCAGCATTAGCCTAGACTGAGAAAAGCAATCAAATATTCTGTTGCCTAGAAATAGCAAAAAATAATTTTAGAAGTTGTGAAAACTGAAAATTGAAGAAAACTGTTATTCTTGAAGAAAGTGTTCCGGTACAGCAAGAAACTTCTTAAAATTTAGGAGATTCACTACATGACCTTGAGGAATTAGGAATCTTGCTTCCAAGTTTTGCCACTTCCTAACTATATGGGTTTGAGGAATTGTGATACTGTTCACGCTGGAGATGATCCATTGCAACAATCCCGCTTTATTATAGTTGATGGAAGTGAGACCAGAATTGCCAAGTGAGTGGTGAAGGAGCTCCCAATCAAGTCCTCTTCCTACTACAGAAAAGGGCTTCAGCTTCTAAATGAAGGTTATTTTGTCCAGATTCTCCCAATGACAGTCTATGAACATGCTGAGAGAGTGGTATAGTGCTTGATGCTTTTAATAAGGTCGAATTTAAATAAAAATCAAAGGAATAGAATTTCACATTTCTTCAAACACCATTTAACAGTTATGGCAGATTAATACAGCATATAATCCAAGGAGAGCTGGGAAACGCCACACAACCAAGGAGACCACTTCGTTCACAACTTTGGTTAGGTTCTTCCGTATTACTCCCCTTTGCAAACACACTAAACAATGCAAAAGCTTTCTCATAAAGCCTCTTAAGGCATCTCCATTCTTCACTAGTTTTTGCTTACAGCTGAGGTATCAGGGCTGGGCTGTGTTGGAGGTAGAATTTATGGGCATAAATGTGACCAGATTATCAGGTTTGTTTTCCTCTTCAAGTTTAACGGTTTGAAGGAGAGAGAATCTCCACAATGGAAGAAATAATTGATGTAATGCAGATTAGTTGAATATTATTATTATTCTTACCAAAAAGGCTCACTTAAGAGCAGATGCAGCAGGTGCTGGGGGCAAGAGTTCACCCAAAGCACTCACTCCACAGGTACTCTCCTAATATCTGTAGCCGTACAGATGTAAAGCCAGAGGCAACTTGTGCTTAAATGAGCTTGTGAATTCCTGATATTCACTCCCACTTTTGAGATAAATAAATAAATAAAGGGAAGTGGAGAAAATGCCCTTAATCTCCCCGCTTCTTTTTCTTGGGATTCTCCTTTCTCCTGGCTTAGGCAAGAGTAGAAAATCATGGCATTCCCAGCGGGCATGATTTAGAGCTGGCTGGAAAGGCTGAATGCCAACTAGAACTAGCTACTCTGGCCCCACTTCAGATCCTCTGAGGATGGACATGGCCGTATAAAGGAACAGGTGCTTTGCCATTTTAGCAGGTCTACCAAGTGTTACCACATATAAATTTAAAGTATGTGTTGCATACGCACACATCTAACACAAATACATAACAAAGCACCTAGTACAATGTGTGGCACAGAGGAGCACTTGATATGTGTTTTCTTTCTCACTTTTGCGCTCCTCAAGGGAGGCATGTAATGCACGGCATTTATGATGCTGAGATACAATTCTTTCATTCCATCAGATAGCACTGAAGATTCCACCTCCTGATTTTTTATTATAACCATTCACTTCAGAACGCTGGGGATTTATAACACATCAGATAGTGATAAGCAACAAATGTGAGGCAGAGGTGGTTATTCAGCTGATGAAAAGCCACTCTCAACAGAAAGATGACAACCTCTGGGTCAGTTATTGCTACTTACAGAAATGTTATAATCTGAAAAGATCCCGGAGATCCCTAATGGCGACTTCTTCTCATTTCTATTTAAAATAAAGATGGAGGTTTTATTCAATTAGGCTGTAGGCTCTGTCTGCCCAATAGTTCACATGGGTTATATTTCTGTTTAAGTGCAGAACTGACAGAAAATATGACCGTCTGCCTTCCACGAACAAAATAGCCTTTGGGTGTTTAGCAAACTAAAGAAAACTGTACCTAATGTTTTGTGTCTCTTTTTAAGCAAAATCCTAAAATCACTATAGGAAATCACAACAGAACAGTACGCAATATCAAGTCATAACACTGATTATTCAGTATTGCCTGTTATTTATATACACATGGAGACATACCAAAATTAACCCATATTCAGGAAAGATCAACTAGTAAACAAAATTATAAATGTGCAGTTTAACTAAAAAGGGAAAAACATTAAACCTTAAGGCAGCATTGGCTGAGTCTTTTCTGGTAAGGGAAGTATTACATATTTCAATGACTGGTGAATGATATTTAAGAATGATTAATTAAAATAAATACTAAAATAATGTTTTGAAAAAGAAACAGGACTGATTTTAGGACTCTTATAAAATGAATTTATATTGGAATTTTAATTTTGGATTAGAAAGCACACGCAGGAGCATACTGGTATAAAGCTGTAGCAGTCTTTCCTCAAATACAAAATACAGATTTCTGGAAATTATTATTAATTACCACTCTTTGGGCTCCTTTCTCAGTTATCATTCAGAGTAGTTATTAGAAAATTCTGCTGATGTTTCAGCAGCATGTGTTCAGGTTGAAGTTTACCTGAGTGAAATGATTTCAAACTGCATTAATAGCCTGTCATCATGCTCTGATTCTTACAACTACGTCCAAAATGCTGAGCCTGCTTACCTGGTAGGCTGCCTACGTCATCATGTCCCAAGCAGTGGTGCCAACCTCAAATGATGACATCTACTGTGGCTGAAAGAGTCATACTTTGACAAACATATTTCAAAGCTCTTTAATGAACACATTTTGGGGTTTTCTTTGCAGCTTGCCTTGTTGGATTTTCCTGGTTAAGCTGAAAAATTACCATTAGTTGTTTTACAGATCCAGTGCTAGATGCTGACAGAACAACTGTGTGACACAAAGAACAGATTAAAGACAGTTCCAAAAAAACGTTCGAATGAAAACAGCTTTCACGTGGTACTGAGAAATAAAACGTAGGCACTTCTGCTTCAGGAGGTTTTCTTATTTTGATCACAGATCGCTTTCCCAAGCCACTTTTTTTTTTTTTCCACTACTGGAAATTCCCTCACGATACAAACCATCTAGTTCACCGGAAACCTTGCTCTCATAAACATCTTCTGGTGCATTAATCTCTTTCCATAAAATTAAAACTGCCTCCGTTGATGCAGGAATCAAGTTGCTCTTGTGCTGACAGCAGTGGGAGGCAGCCCCCCGCCTCTCTTATCAGCACTACTGAGTGCAGCCCCACCAGCTTCTAGCAACCAAAGCTGCTTGCTCTGCAGAACCAAGTCATCCATCAACAAGACACAGAGAGGAGTGTCGAGTGCAATTTTTCTCCTGGAAACAGTTAACATGTCTGCCTCTCTCCTTCCAGTTCCTTACTGTGAGTGTAATTCAACAAAGTATATATAGTCTTCATAACATTCTAAAGCTACTAGGCTACTGGGAGTTTTTTAATGACTACTTAAACAGTCTCCTTTTTCTTCCTCTTTTTTTTTTTTTTTTTGAGAAAAATCTGTGCTAAAAAGGCACTAGATAAGATGAACTTCCTCCACTTTTGTGTATGGAACAATTATACATTGTGTTAGATTCTATTATTTAACAAAGGTGACACACATTTGGATAAAATACCCTAATTACTCAGACCCATCTACTTTCACTTAAAAAAAAGAACAAACCCGAAGTCAAAGAAACAGCAGGTCACACTGACAGAGACCAGCCTGACCTTGATGTCACAGTCGTCCCCTGCCACCTCGGAGCTCTGGCCCTGGCTGCCTGAGGGAGCTCCCTCCCATCAGGGTAAGCAGGGCAGTGGCCTGGACCCAGGGAAGACTCATTGACAGCAACTGTGGGAGCCAAGTCTCCTAGAGACCTGAGTAAATGAGACAAAGGTGAAGTTCTCACAGTTTTCCAGCTTGACCTTCTTGGCTAAGTTTGGGACAATTCCCCGAAGAGAGCGCAGTCCCATCCTCTGTTCCTCATACCATACGCTGCCCATGTCTGTGGCCTCCTTCCTGGCTGTAAGGTAGAAAGGGGACTTGGCCTCCATTTGGGTGGGCGGCCGGTGGATGTACATATACTTGTAGAGGAGGCAGTAAGGGCACTGTTTGTGTCCCCGGGAATGCTCATGGTAGATTTTCCCATGACACACTCTAGTGGAACCGCTCCGGCTCTCCCGCTTGACACTGTCTGTCCGGGCAAAATAGGGCTGGTTCTGTGGGTCTTTGAGCAGCTCAATGTCACCATACATCAGATCTGCATGCTCCTGCAGTGTCCGCATGTTCAGGTACTGGCTGTTGTACTTGACCACAGTGGACAAGAGAGTAATGGGGCTGTCATCCCCTAGACACCCTGCCTGCCACATCTCCTCCTCATCAGAAAGAGAAAAGTAGACAATATTGCGAGAACGAGCACCTGACATCCCTGCCTTGCTCAGCACCCACAGCTTCTCCTTGAGTTTCTTGGTGGAAGAGCTGAAGGTGCTGCTGGTGATGGAAAAGCCCACACCTGCATTCTTCAGGATGCGGTCCAGGCCCCGGCGGATGGCGTGCAGCGAGGTGGCCAGGAAGTCGGAGCCGTCACTCTTCTTAACGGTGACGTAAAAATTCTCGAGCAGCTCGTTCAACTTCGCCGCGGGGATCTCAAATGAGACAAACACTGAGGTTACATATTTGAGGACACCCAAAGAGCCAGACCCCTTCCTTCTCCTGATCCTCACTAGGGACTGTATTGTGGACAAGACATTTTGTGGTCTCTAGAGGGTTGACTCCTCAGCATGAGACAGTGAAAGAACTTCAAGCAGAAGATCTTGGTTCCACACTTGTAAGCTAAGTGTTTCAAGCAGCAAAATGGGACATAATACTCAAGACCTACTCAAAGAATTACTGTAATGCTTAAATAAAGTAGGGGATGAGGGTGCCTGGGTGGCTCAGTCAGTTGAGCGTCTGACTTCGGCTCAGGTCATGATCTCGAGGTCCATGAGTTCAAGCCCTATGTCGGGCTCTGTGCTGACAGCTCAGAGCCTGAAGCCTGCTTCGGATTCTGTGTCTCCCTCTCTCTCTGCCCCTCCCCCACTCATGTTCGCTCTCTCTCTCTTTCTCTCTCTCTCTCTGTCAAAAATAAGTAAACATTAAAAAATTAAAAAAAATAAAGTAGGGGATGTGAAGTGGTTTGTAAACGGTGAAGAACACATATACACGTATATCTATATAAATATTCATATGTATACTAGTTACTGTTATTGGCCTTTGTAACTTTCACTATTCTGTTCCTCTCTGGAAGCCCCTTTTTCTCCAGAAGCCCCTTTTTCTCTTTTCTACCAAATCATTTCCTTCTCTCTCCTTTGGGAAAATTCAACCATTCTTTCTGAAGAATTTGTGAACTAAATTTATAGACTGAATCATCCAGCATTAATTTCCTCAAAATCTGCACATACGATTGGGTCCTGCTGGCACTAAACACTGGGCCTTTAGGGAAAGGTGATGGGCATGTCTGGGTTGCAGAGCAAGTTAATGACCTTGATTCTTCACTTGAACCTATCTGAATGGGTCCAGAAATATCACTGGCTTAATGACCCATAGGGTTGCAATATCAATACTTTTTCAAAAAATATGAAAAGCTTAATGACTGCACTGACAATTAGAGAGAGCTTCTCAGTTGGATGTGGTAGGAGAAGAAGGAAGCCTGGCCAGTGAGACAGCTTTATTTTCAAGAAGGAGCTAGACAGAGAAAACCAGACTTTGCTCATAGTCATTTCAGGCCGACTACACATTCTAGGACAAAAGAAAGTCTCAACAGAAAACTTTTTAAAAGTAGAAACTGTACAGGTAACACTCATTCTTCTAATAGCCCTTGGGTCAAAGAGAAAATAAAAAGTGAGTTAGAGATTAAAAATGAACCAAACTGAAAACATTCCATATCAAAATGCATGAGATTTGCTAAATACACTCTCATAACATCATACTCTTGAATGACTTTGTTAGAAAATTGTCCTGAAAATAAGCAAACTGATTATTTAGCTGAAAAAGCTAGAGAAAGTAAACCAAATGAAAAAATAATAGAGCAAATCATGGGGTACCTGGGTGGCTTAGTCGGTTAAGTATCCGACTCTTGATCTCAGCTCCAGTCTTAATCTCAGGGTTATGAGTTCAAGCCCTGCACTGGGCTCACACTGGACATGAAGCCTACTTTAAAAAAAATAGAGGGGTGCCTGGGTGGCTCAGTCAGTTAAGCCTCTGACTCTTGATTTTGGCTCCAGTCATAATCTCATGGTTCATGGGACTGAACCCCATGTTGGGCTCTGAGCTGATGGTGTGGAACCTGCTTGGGATTCCCTCTCTCTCTGCCCCTTCCCTGCTTGCTCTCTCTCTCTCTCTCTCAAAAATAAACTTAAAAAAACAATAGCGTGAATCAATAAAAAATAAAACATAAATTAATGAACTAGAAAAGATATAAATTGGGATAGATTAAAAAGTGAAAATATGTAGGGGTGCCTAGCTGGCTCAGTTGGAAGAGCATTCAACTCTTGATCTCCAGGTTGTGAGTTTGACCTCCATGTTGGGTGTAGAGACTACTTAAATAAATTTTTTAAAAAGCTTATAAAATGAAAATATGAGGTAACTGGGTGGCTCAGTCGGTCAAGCCACTGAGCTCAGGTCATGATCTCATGGTTCATGGGTTCAAGCCCACAAAGGGCTATCTGCTGTCAGCATCAAGCAGACTTTGGATCCTCTGTTCCCCTCTTTCTCTGCCCCTCCCCCACTTGCATGCTCACTCTCTCTCTCCCTCTCAAAAATAAACATATTTTAAAAATTGAAAATATGTAATCTTTGGAGAGACCTACTTTGACAAACTTCTAGTGGTTGTGACAGCAAGAAAGAGAAAGAAGAAGAAATGAAATATACATTTAAATAACATTAGGAATGAGAAAGACAGTAAACTATAGAAAATGAATCAATAATATGAAAGAACATTATATACTTTGTACATATTAACTTGAAAATCTAGGTAACCTGGGCCGCCTGGGTGGCGCAGTCGGTTAAGCATCCGACTTCAGCCAGGTCACGATCTCGCGGTCCGTGAGTTCGAGCCCCGCGTCAGGCTCTGGGCTGATGGCTCAGAGCCTGGAGCCTGTTTCCGATTCTGTGTCTCCCTCTCTCTCTGCCCCTCCCCCGTTCATGCTCTGTCTCTCTCTGTCCCAAAAATAAATAAACGTTGAAAAAAAAATTAAAAAAAAAAAAAAAAAAGAAAATCTAGGTAACCTGAATAATTTTCTAGCAAAATGCAAATTACCAAAGTTAGTTCAATAAGAGGTAAAAGATCTGAAGAGCCCCCAAAATATGGTGAATGATGGTCAGGGATGTACATCACTCCTAAGGAGTTGGCTTTATGGAGTCTATTCAGCTTTTGCATTTAAACAGTTTTGGAGCATAGGAAAAAGAAAGTTTCTTCATTTTTTTCTACTCCAAATCTAGCAGATATATAATAAAAAGTGTATGAATATAAAGGTAAACAGACAATGTTTGTTTTGCACAGTGCCAGGTTAAAGTAAGGGATGTTTAAAGTGTGCATGTTAGAACCGTGCAAAGCGAGAACAAGGCTCCAACACACGGCTCTGATATGCATGAGCAGCAATTAACATGGTACCATGGAAAACAAGGGCTGCCTCTATTATCAAATCAGATTCAGAACTGCAGGAAAGCAATACTACATCGAGACAAGTAGGGATTGTTGCAGAGTGTAAACATGATTCGGTCTTAATAAACATGTTAATATCATTGACTTACTCATAGAGAAAGTAACATGGACTTGCTGAGTACTGAAAAATGACTTGAAAGTATGATATCCATTTGAAATTTTCTTTCTTTTTTTTTTTTTTTAATTTATTTTTTAGAGAGAGAGACAGAGCGTGAGCAGGGGAGGGCCAGAGAGAGGGAGACACAGAATCCGAAGCAGGCTCCAGGCTCTGAGCCGTCAGCACAGAGCCCCACGCAGGGCTCGAACCACGAACCATGAGAACATGACCTGAGCCGAAGTCGGACGCCCAACCGACTGAGCCACCCAGGCGTCCCTCCATTTGAAATTTTTAAGAATTCAAATTAAATTTAGATTGGAAGAAAAAAAATCCAATCCTCTTACTATGATGAAGAGTATTTTACAGACCAGAACTATAAATATTATACCTACCATGGAAATGTTAGAAATTTTTTTTTATAATGTCAGGAATAGGATGAGCTTGCTGAATATAATTACTGTTATATAACACACTGTTCTGGAGGTCCTAGCCAACCAGGCAAGACAAGAAAAAAAATGACACACACACACACACACACACACACACACACACATACACACGTATGTATATGTGCATACTAAAGGAAGACGATAAAAATATAATTGTTTGCTGATAATCTGATTGTTGGTCTAGGAAATTTCCAAGAGATTCAGCTGAAAAGCCATCAGTGGGATAGTTATATGCAAAATATAAACATGCAACAGCTTTCTTACATACCAGTAAAAACCAGTTAAAACAACTATGACTCCCAAACTTAACTGGTTTCAGATTTTTATGTTGTCACTTGCAACTCCCTACTTGCAGGTGTTAACCTCTCTTTGTATTAGTTGGGATTCCTTTGGTTGCAAGAGATAAGCCAAATTTGAACAAGCCTGGGCAGGGATGTCAGCATTAGTGGTCTCCAAGACCATCAGGACTCTTCTCCCATCTCCGCTTCTCTGTGTAGAGTGGCTTTCTTTATATAGCTTACAACATAACCCCCCAGCACTCCCTAAGGTTTGCATCTTACAGCTTCAGGTACTGGCAATGTTCCAACTCTTATTTTCAACAGAAAAAAATCTAAAGAAAGGATTCTGGTTGTCCCACTCCTGATCCAAACATCCAACCAAAAGGTAGGCTGTTGTACTAACAGGATGGCTTCTTCAGTAACAATTGGGACTAGAGGAATGGCTCCTTAATAAGGGATGTTGAGAAAAAAGCCTTTTGCCTGTAGTACTTAAAAACAACACAAGACACGACAAGAAACCAACCAACCTCTGATAGCTTCCTGTTGCCCTTAGACTAAATTTCAAACTGTTCACCTTGTAAGCAAGTCTTTACATAATTTGCTTTCACCCTCTGGTACATTGGTTGCAAAGACAGCCACAACTGCTCCCCTCCCTATTCCCACCCCTCTCTGCAATGCTGCTCCTCCCATCAAGGGGTGGAACCTATTTTTCCCATCCTTGGAATCTGGGCTGGCCATGACTTCTCTTGACTAAAGAACATGGCAAAAGTTAACTGTGTGTGAATTCCAAACTTAGGCCTCAAGAGATGCTGCTTTCATCTGCTTTGGTCTTATAGGTTCCAACAGGTTGTGCTTTCATCAGCTTAGTACATGTTACCAAGTGAGGAAGCCCAGTTAGACCATGTAACATGTGAAGCAGAGACAAGCTGTCTCCCATCTAATACCCTGCACCCACATGTTAGATACTCCAAGTGACCAGTAGAAGAAGTACCCAGCTAAGAACAACCCATAGAATCATGAGCAAATAAAATGTACGTTGCTTTAAGCCACTAACCTTTTGAGTGGTTTGTTATGCAGCTATCATTAACTGGTACGCACACTATTTCTCTAGCCTAATCTGCTGTTTTCTCTGTATATTATTTTCCAGCCTCACTGAACTCTGTGCCATTCACAGGAACCATCAGGTACTCTTACGTCTTTAAGTCTTTGCACTCTACTTCCTATGTCCAGAATGCCTTTTTCTTCTAACCTTCTCTATTTGGAAAATCTCTCTTATTTCAGATCTAGCTCAAATTCTGCTGTCTACATAAAGGCTTTTCCAGCTTCCCTAAGCAAAGTTACTCTCTCACCTAGGATCCCACAACACTTAATTTAATTTTTTATTATGGCCTTCTCCATATTGCAGAGCTTCTTATCTATTTTTATGTCTGCTTCTCAAAATGGACTGAGAGCTCCCTGAAGGCAAGAATGACATCTTATACATGACCAGGTCTTCAACACACAGCAGAACGCCTGCAATACATCAGTGATCCACAATGAACTGATAAACACAGTTAAGTCAATGAATTTACCTCACAGTCAGGACAGCCAAACTGACTTAAGATGCAGAATGTTTTTCTTGATTTACATAGAATACCACAGATTACAAAGTAAAACCACAGCAAAAGCAATTCCTGGAGAAATGTCGAGTCATACAACTTATATTGTATGTACATAAGAAACCATTCATTCTGGCCCACGTTGGCTGCCTCCTTAGTTTTCTCAGACTGAATTTTGGTTGGTGGTTGGTTATTTGTCCAGGTTACCAACGTCTTTAAATTTGTTACAAAGACATCACATGAAACTATTTTTCTTCATTAATGACTCTGTATAGAATCACCATGTCAAAATTCACCATGGATTATAAACTTGGTTTTTTGGATGTCAAAATGACCAAAGAGAAGTAAGAAAGAGCATGGTCATGGGGTCGATGACTCCAGAAAGAACAGAGTAAGAAAAGGCTGACTTGCATGGCAAGTTCCAAAACTACACAGTAATCTTTGACACTTGAAAGAGTTATAAGACAAGCCAATGAAGAGTTACTTTTGGGGAATGTCTCAAATCCCTCTGTGGATAATCTTACCTAGGAGGATGAAAAAAGTGGAGAAATGTTTATGAACTACACGTACTCTTCTAGGAAAATAAAATGAATCCTGAAGTAACCATTGCTGACAACAAAAATTAACTTCATTCTTGCAGTTACCAAATTTTAATTTATTCAGAAAGATAAGTGTGGAACCTCAAGATGCTCTATTTTCCAATGAGTGAGTCTAGGTCACTGAAATAGCAACCTTGAGGGAGATGGGTCAGGGAGGATCAGATCACACCTGTGAAAATAACTTATATGAAAAATACTATGTGAAACTCACACAGGAGGCAACAGAGTGAGACTGGAGGGTACACCCCACTTATTTAGATGATATTTTGAAGTCTGATTTGACTCCTTGCTTTCTCCCTTGAACAAACAACTAAATTTGAGGCTCACCAGCTACCAAATCATGCTCAAGAGCTGTTACCTACCTTGTCTGCTGTCAGCTATAACTATCTTTAAAGACACATCTAGATTAAAAATATCTCGGGGTACCTTGGTGGCTCAATCGACTGAGTGTCTGACTCTTGATTCCAACTCAGGTCATGATCTTGCGATTTGTGGGTTTGATCACCGTGTCGGGCTCTGTGCTGCTTGGGATTCTTTCTGCCTGTCTCTCTGCCCCCTCTCCCATGCATGTGCGTGCACTCTCCCTCTCTTAAAATAAGCAAATTTGCTTAAAATAAGCATATATATACATATATATATACACACACATTGAGACCAAGAAGGTGAGACTAAAGAATATGGATTTTTGGATGCCACAATTCCTTCTTTTTATTAAATATTGGCTAATCCTTTAAGATACTGGCCTCTTTCTTAAGTTATTAAAAATGTTTATTTTGGGGCGCCTGGGTGGCGCAGTCGGTTAAGCGTCCGACTTCAGCCAGGTCACAATCTCGCGGTCCGTGAGTTCGAGCCCCGCGTCGGGCTCTGGGCTGATGGCTCAGAGCCTGGAGCCTGTTTCCGATTCCGTGTCTCCCTCTCTCTCTGCCCTTCCCCCGTTCATGCTCTGTCTCTCTCTGTCCCAAAAATAAATAAACGTTGAAAAAAAATGTTTATTTTGAGTGGCCCATGTGAATAGATTACAGAGGACTGAAATACATCTTCTTTCTCACCCATTATTCCTCTAGCTAACACAGGGGAAACTAAGAAATACCAGTGCAGGGGTGATAAGGCACACTCTATCAGACAGATGGGACATTTTCTTCACCTGGGTTGCAAAACTTATCTAATCCTTAGAGAGTGTGGAGAAATTAGGTTCTTTTCAGGGATTCCTGCATGGGAATGTAAAGGTTCCCAGTAAGAGACAACTGTCTCATAGTGACTTCACAAAGTTTAGAAGACAAGACCCTCGAGCCTAGAAAAGTTTAGTAGGGATGAAGAAATTGTGATGGGGTATGTGAGAACAGTGAATTTTAAAATTATTAATAAAGGTGAAGTGGTTATATTTTACTGATTTTTTATTATGGTAAAATACATACAACATTTACCATCTTAACCATATATAATTATACAATGCAGTGGCATTAAGTACATTTGTAACATTGCACAACCACTACCACTATTCATTTCCAGAACTTCTTCATCATTCCAAACTGTACTCATTCGACAATAACTCCACACTTCCTCCTCCCCCAGCCCCGGGTAACCTCTATCATACCTTCTATCTTTATGACCTTGCTTCTTCTAGATATCTTACATAAATGGAATAATACACACTTGTCCTTTTGTTTCTGACTTTTTTCAGTTAGTATAACATTTTCTAGGTTCATTCACGCTATAAGCATCTGTCAGTACTTCACTTCTCTTTATTGCCAAATAATATTCCATCGTATGGATATGCCACATTTTATCTATTCATCTGCTCATGCCATTTGGGTTACTCCTATGTTTTGGCTATTGTGAATAAGGCTACAAAAAATACACTTGAACTCAGATTTTTCACAGATATATATGTTTTTAATTTTCTGGGTATATGCATAGGAGTGGAATTGCTGGGTGAAAGAGTAACTCTATGTTCAAAAACTTGTGGGGAAATGCCAGATTGTTTCCAAAGCAGCTATACCATTTTATATTCCCACCAGAAGTGTAAGAGGCTTCCAATTTCTCTACATCTGCACCAACACTTGTTATTATCTTTTTACAAAATGTTATTATTATAGTCTTTCTATTGGATGTGAAATGGAATCTCATGTGGTTTTGATTTGCATTTCCTTGATGTCTAATGAAGTTGAGTGTTTTTTCATGTGCTCATTGGCCATTTGTTTATCTTCTTTTTTTTTTTTTTTTTTGCTTACCCTCTTTATGATAACTGTTTAATGTCTTGTCTAATTCTAAAATCTGTTAGATCTGGGTTGGTTTTGATTGATTCATTCTTTTAAGGGATATGTTCTTGCTTCTTTGCATGTCCAATAATTTTTGACAGACATTGTGAATTTTATTTCTTTGGTTCTGTATATATTTATGTTCCTATACATATTCTTAAGCTTTGTTCTGGGACACAGTTAAGTTACTTGAAAATCATTCAATCCTTCTATGTCTTGCCTTTTTTTTTTTTTACTTAAAAAATTGTGATATAAATGACACATAACACTATATTAGTTTCAGATGTACAACACAATGATTCAATATTTGTATATACTGAAAAATGATTACCATAGTCTAGCTAACATCCATCATCACATACAGTTAAATTTTTTGTATTGTTAATGGGAACTTTTAAGATCTACTCTCTTAGCAACTTTCAAATATACAATACAGTATTGTCAACTATTGTCACCAAACTGTACATCATATTCCCACGACTTATTTATTTTATAACTGGAAGTTTAAACCTTTTGACCACCTTCCCCATTTTACTCTCCTTCCCAATGCCCCTCCCCACCACCTCCAGCAAACACAATCTTTTCTATTTGTCTATGAGTTTGGGTGTTTTGTTGTTGTTGTTGTTGTTATTTTGTTTTGCTTTTAGATTCCACATATAAGTGAGATCTTAAGGCATTTGTCTTTCTCTGACTTACTTCACCTAGCATAATGCCCTCTTAGGTCCATTCATGTTGTTGCAAATGACAGGATTTCCTTCTTTTTTATAGCTGAGTAATATCCCATTGTGTATATATGCACCACATTTTTTTTTATCCATTCATCCACTGATGGACACTTAGGTTGCTTCCATGTCTCGGCTATTGTAAATAATGGTGCAATGAACATGAGGGTGCCTAAATCTTTTTGTTTTTGTTTCCTTCAGATACCCGGAAGTGGAATTGATGGATCATACAGTAATTCCATTTTTAATGTTTTGAGGAACCTCTATTCTGTTTCCCATAGTGGCTACACTAATTTACATTCCAACAATAAAGCACAAGGGTTCCCTTTCCACATTCTCACTAACACCTGTTATTTCCTGTCTTTTTGATATTAGCCATTCTGACAGGTATGAGGTGGTATCTCATTGTGGTTTTGATTTGCATTTCCCTGATGATTAGTGATGCTAGCACCTTTTCATGCACCTGGGTCTAGCTTTTAAGATTTGTTGGGTGGGATTAGAACAGAGCTTCGTCTAGAGCTAACTATTCTCTACATCTGATACAAGACCTTTCTCATTTGTTACCTTTCTCTAAAGGATTTGTTGCTATCTGTTCTGTTGAAAACACTTTGTTGCACATATTGTGCTCAGTGTTCTGGTTGTTATAGCAGAAGGGTAATTTTGGGCCCTTTTCCTCTTATGGCCACAAGCGGAAATTTTTCGTTATTTTCAAATCTGCTGGATTATTTTGATTAGCATGTTGTTGCTTGCTCATTTTTATAATTCTTATCATTCATTTCTGTAAATATTTCATATATATTAGTCTATAATCTACTGCCTAAAGTCCTTGGTGTCTAAATCTATTGCTTGCTGTGTCTATGCAACCTCATTCATAGTGATCTATTTCCTTGAGTGGCTGGTGTTTTTTTTTTTTTTTTAACTGCTTATTTTTGACAGAGGGAGTGTGAGACAGGGAGTGGCAAAAAGAGAGGGAGACAGAGAATCTAAAGCAGGCTCTCTGCTGTCAGCACAGAGCCCACTGTGGAGCTCGAACCCATGAACCGTGAGATCATGCCCTGAGAAGAAGTTGGTTGCTTAACTGACTGAGCCACCCAGGCACCCCTCCTCCCCCTAACCTTTATTAATGAACACATATTTAGCTGACTTTAATCTGCAAAAAAACTAAACCCCTACCTTTTGGGTGTTTCACTTCAAAGATTATTAGCATATGACTCTGTGAGGAGACAAATGTAGGGCCTAGAACCTCTTAAGGCTCCTTTCAGTGTCCTCTCCTAAATCCAGGATTCTTCAGTGATGTATCTGTCTCTTCCCTTCCTTAATGATGCTATACATCTAAACCTTCAGGAGAATCCTGCCTTTCATATGTGCTACTGCTCACTGCTCCAGTTCCAGCTGTCTTGTGTGTGTGTGTGTGTGTGTGTGTGTGTTCAAGTGTGTGCACGTGCACATGCACACTGTGGATGTTTCCTCTCCTTTTTGCAAGTAGAGAAGAAAGGCCCCTCACAGTATCTATAGCACCATGCTGTCAGGAGTAGAAACCTGGAGGGGTGCCTGGGTGGCTCAGGCAGTTAATCGACCGACTATTCATCTCAGCTCAGGTCATGATCTCATGGTTTGTGAGATGGAGCCTCATGCTGGGCTCTGCACTGACAACATAGAGCCCGCTTGGGATTCTCTCTGCCCCTCCCCTGTGCACACACAATCTTGCTCTCTTTCTCTCTCTCAAAATAAATAAATAAACATTAAAAAATAAAGAAGTAGAAACCTGGATTTCTTATTTCATCTATTGTTGGTGCCCTAAACACAATACCTGAACTTGGAGATGTCACCGGCCTTGGGCTTCAGTTATGACCCCTGTGTGCAAGACCTTTAAATCTATACTTCCAGCTTTAACATCTCTCCCATGTTTGTTTGTGTGCGTGCGTGTGTGTGTGTGTGTATGTGTGTGTGTATTTTTTTTAATTTAATTTTTTAAGTAAGCTCTAGGCCCAATGTGGAGATTGAACTCATGACCCTGAGGTCAAGAGTCATATACTCTACTGACTGAGCCAGCCAGGTGCCTCCTTTTCTCCCATGTTTTAATTCCCACATTCCCAACTGTTTATTGGACATGTCCATCTGGATAGCTGTCTGATTTAGACTCAGTATATCCAAATCAAAACACGCCTTTCTGTTCTGTCTCTGTATGCCCAAAAATGTTTCCTTCACATTCACAAATCTCAAACATTTCAAGTTGGAAGAGTAAATTTTAAGAGCTCATTTTGCAACTAGGGAAATTGAGGACCAAGGATACTAAATAAATTTTTCCTTATCACTTCCAATTAATTTTTCCCAAATATCTCTTTCATTATGTTATTTCCTGTTAAGGAAACTTCAGTGATTTCCCTTTAGCCTAACCCTTTAGATCTTACAGTCACAGCATTTCCCTCTTGTGACAGTCTCTTCCCAGTTGCCACTGCAATAATCCTTCAGATAAACTCACTCCTTACAAACAAAAACAAAACAAAACTTCAAGGGCATCCCAATATTCATAAGGTTTTAGTTTGGCATTTAAAGGTTTATCAAAATCTTGTTTTAGAGTCCACTATCCCCATACGTGAAGTCTATCTTCCAAATCTTTTTCTTTCCTTCTCATGTCACTCAGCCTAGAAGACTCTTCTTCATCTAATTCTAGTGAAATTCCAACTCTCCTTCAAAACACAGCTTTAACTATCAATTCCTTCACTAGTCTCATCAGACTGAAATTAATTTATCCGCCTGAATTTTTTTTTTGCATTTCTGACCTGTAAATTCACAGAACACTTACTAAATTCTGCTTTGTACTGTGCCTTTTTTTCTTTCGATTTCATGTCCTTCCCAAGTTTCCTTAAGCAAAAAGCATGTGTTTGGTGTTCCCCACAATGCTTAACACAATGCCTGGCACTAAGAAGCTGTGAAGCTGGCTGAAAGAAGAAGTACACTCAAGAGTTTCTTACCTTGGTGATGTCTGTGTGATCTTTGAGCCCGTTGGTCATGCACCAATATCGCCACACATTCAGGGCATACCGCGTGGCTTTGGTAGTATTTGGGCTCACAGCACTGGTACACAGATCATTCAAGTCATCATTAATATTAAATACAGGAAATTTGTTGAGCTTAGTAGAATAGGCTAGAAACAAAAACAACAAAAGGCATTAAAATAATTTGCCATTCCTTTCTTTAGAGAATTACATCTTGGGATCACGTTCAATAACACAAATCTAAGAGGTAACACTTTAAAAATGAAATTTCTATGAAGTAGACATGTATTAGAATAAATAAAGTAGGGAACAATATTTCTAGCATAGAATTAAGGCAGTAAACTTGCCTTTGGCCCTAGTATTTTTGCCATATATATCAACTGATACACCAATGCAGGCATTCCAGTAACAGAAAGAAAAAAAATGAATGCAGAAAAACAAAGAATGTTCTAGCTAAAACTTTCACTGGAAAGAAAAAAAGGCATTCATATGAACAACAAAAAAATAGAAGGAAGTAAGGGAAGGCAAGTTACACATCCTTTCTCTTGACCCTCAGTGCATGTAGAGCCGTTATTTCTCTGTAATATAGTGTCTTATGTACCATCCTGGACAACCTTGAATTAAGTGGTGTTGGCATAGTTCTTTAATTTTTTTCACAAATGAACAAAGAGATATTTAAAAAAATTTTTTTAACGTTTTATTTTTATTTATTTTTGAGACAGAGAGAGACAGAGCATGAATGGTGGAAGGGCAAGGAAAGAGGGAGACACAGAATCGGAAGCAGGCTGCAGGCTCTGAGCCATCAGCCCAGAGCCCGACGCGGGGCTCGAACTCACGGACCGCGAGATTGTGACCCGGGTGAAGTCGGACGCTTAACTGACTGAGCCACCCAGGCGCCCCTCAAAGAGATATTTAAATCCTGACTCCACAATCCATCAGCTACCTTAGAATCAGAAAAGAAGGTAAAGTGAGAATAACTTTAGGGGAAAGAAGAGAGAACTGCCAGAGGGCCTCACAGCATCTCAGAGGAGAAGGAACAGATTTTAAATTGCAATTGTCAAACTATGTCAGAGAAAACTGGTCTTCCTCAAGGTGTCCACTTTAATTGTTGGCTACCAAAGAGATAATCAAGTCCATAACCATTAGACCTTTCTTTATACTCTGTGATCTACTAAAACCAAGCTTAAATTGTTTAAACTGTTGTCTTTGAATAGAAAAAAAAAATCAAGGTAGACCACCTTAAAATGAAAGCAATGCCAACCTGTAGTTTATCTAATGGTTCTGATCCTCTTTGGAATGTTTCTATGTTCAAACAAGGTGCTAAGAGGCTGAGAAACAGCAAAATGGAAAGTTAGTGCAATTACCAAGGTGATCTGCAGATTGGTTCCATTTTGCCTAACTCACCTCACCTTTCACTGCTCCCACTGAGGAACTCCCAACCACCAGCTCCTGCTATCCCCAGCATCCACTTGGGCCCAGGACACCACACCAACCTTCCCTACCCGAAGCCGAGAAATCTCCCCATGGTCTTCGTGCCAAATAGTGTCTTTTCTCTCATTTCTAATTCCAAGCTCACTTCTACATAACCTTCTTCACATGAACCCAACTCCTTATTCTCTCCAGTATGTGTCTCACATTTGCTTTATTATTCCTTAGAACTGTGATGTAATTGTGTCCAGAAGATCTCCAGTTGGTTTGTATTGCTCCTTAAGACTGTGTTCTTCACACTTTGAGTTTGCTGTTGAACTGCTGAACACATAATCTACTTTAATAGATGCTTTTAGCAAGAGAGGAAGAAACAGTGCTAGAAATGTTATCCAAAGTGACTGAATCATGTAAGCATATTCTTCTCACCACCCTCATAAACTGAGATCATTCATATTGTTTCTGGGCCTTGCTTGGTATTAACGAAAGGATTCTAGCACAAAATTTATTATTATTACATCTAGTATTAATTGAATGCTTACTATACGCCAAGAGTTATATAAATGATCTGTAATCACTAAGCAATTGTGTTGTTATACTTATTTTACAGATAAGGAAACTAAGTCACCTCATACATTTAGTAACTTCATACATCACTCATCCAATATTTACCAAGGTGCCCTCTCTGTGCCAGACCCTGGGCTGTCCCAAGTCATGGAGTCAGCAAGTGCCAGAGCTAGGGTATGGACCTGGATCCCACTGACTCTGTGCTCTGGCTGCCACAGCAAAGGCAGCATGTACTACACAGATAAAGTTCTCAGTACAGAATACAATTTAGATATTAGCCACTTATGAAAAGTATATCCTGGCCCCCAACATATACTCGTATTAGCCTTCAGTGAGGAGAACTAAGTCCGATTTATTTGCACAACCACTACAGTTTCACTATGTTTATTATTATTTTTTTAGTGTTTATTTATTTTTGAGAGACAGAGAGATACAGAGCGTGAGCAGGGGAGGGGCAGAGAGGGAGAGGAAGACACAGAGTCAGAAGCAGGTTCCAGACTCTGAGCTGACAGCCGAGAGCCTGATGCAGGGCTCGAACCCATGAACCGCAAGATCATGACCTGAGCCAAAGTTGGATGCTTAACTGACTGAGCCACCCTGGTGCCCCTATTTATTTATTTATTGTTAGTAACCAGAACACAGGATGTATTTGCAACACAGCCCAGTCCCCATCATTTCAGTACAGTACAGGAGCAGAAAAAAGTCACACTGCAAGATAGGAGGTTTAATTATTACATGAAACAATTACATGGCTTTAAATAATTTCATTTTTATCATAGGATAGAGACTGTATACTGAAAATGGAAAACAAAATCCTAGTACATACAGAAACAGTAAAGAATGCTTGTATGCTTACATAAAGGGAAATAAATTGTGTGAAAAAGATTAAATGACATATATGTTTCTTTCATAAGTGTATTTAAGGATTAAATTAAACTTACATAATAAGCTGCTCTTTGAAAATTCTGAGTAGAAGTGGCAGAGCTATGGCGTCGAGGGCATTTTTAGGAGACCGTATGATGGAGAAACAAACAAAAGTAAGAACTTATAACTGAATATGGAACAAAGAGGGGACCACTAAAGAAGGATTGAATTCTCCTTCCATTGGAGAATAGGCAAACTCTGAGCTCAAAGCTAGGAAGAGCTGGCCATTGGAGGGGGAGTGGGCCATGGGGTCAGGTACTCACTCTAAGGACGGCCAGATCTGAACAACCGCCCTGGCTCTCTACGTGTGGCTACCACATACATCATGTACAGCATAGGTGTTGGCAAGCACAGTGTGTAATGTGAGGGAAATCACTGTGGAAGACTATCCTCAGAGTCAGAGACAGAAGGGGCCTTGCCTCGGGAAACCTGAGGCAGCCCCACTGGACACAGGGAAGGAAAAACAAAAAGCAATTGCAAAAAAGCAAAAAATCCCTGAATGCATGCATGCCCCGTCTTAGGTAGCACCTTCCCTGTGTCTACATTTGCAAGTTCCTGGCTTCCCAGCTTGCTTTCAGCTTATACACCCTGAAGGGATGCCTATTCATGGGACTTCTTTGTCCATTCATTATAGCTGGGTGAAGTCCACTTGCAAAACCCTGTGTTCAACTATTAGCCGCAAAAGTGAGCTCTATCCAGATATATCAAACAGGAACACTTAACAATGTCTAAGGAAATCCCTGTGAGCTGGCAGCAATGATACATCTAGACTTTCATTTTAAAATGTGAGCACACAAGCATTACTTGGCAACTGGGGAAAACCAGTAGCATGAAAGTTACCAAGTTTCACAAGCAGATCAACGGGATCCACATTCCCACTCTCCCGCAGTGTTAATTCAGAAAACCAAAGAAAAAGTTTAAAAGATCACAAATGTATCATTACATAAGCCTGAGAGCATAATGCATCCTTAAAACAATGACAGCTTTCATTGGAAAAGAAAAAATAGGAGAACAAGAAAGACCGTAGAAATTGAAAATGATTGACAAAGTAATATTTTAAAAATATTTGATAGAAGAACTGTGTATTTGAATGAACACTGCTAAAAGACAAATTAGTGATATGGAAGGAATTTCCCCTGAGGGCAAGCAAAATCATAACAGTTTTTAAATTATGAGGGTGGGTTAAGAGGGGTGGGAGACTGATATAGGAGATTCAAAATCCATCTGATAAGAGTTCAAAAGAAAAAATTGAGAAGATAGAATACAATAAATAGTCAAAGAAATAATATATGAAAAGTTCCATTAATCAAAGAGATTTTAATCTTTAGGATGTTAAAGCTCATGAACTGTCAAACAGACATACTGAAGAAGACACATATATAAACATATCTTAGTGAAATTTCCAAGGTCTATGAACAAAAAAGAAAATTCTGTGATCCTTCTAGTAAGAGGGGTAGCGGGGAGCCATTAACAGTAACATGAATCAGATTTCTCATCTGTGACACCCCATGTTACAATATAATGACTCTGTCTTCTCAGAGTTGTAAGAGGAAAAGGCTAAGAAATGAATAATTCTATTACCTACCTAAGGTATCATTCAAGTGCTAGGGCAAAATAAAGACATTTTCAATCGTGAAAGACAAAGCATCAAGAACAAGTTAACAGAAGAAAAGAAAACTCAAAAATGATGGCAGGAGGACTTCCGCTTAGGGCTATCATGAAGCAGCTGGTATTACACTATCTTTCCTGCTGAAAATAAAGCTAGATACAATGCCCTGGAAAACAACCACAGTAACTGGAACTCAAGGAGCAAACATCCTGGTGAGAAGGGAAATGCACAGAGGGGAGTCCTGCATTGATTGCCATGTTTTCCTCTTCAGTCATCTGAAGGGTTGCAGTGCAGGTCATAGAACCCAAACAAACAAGCAGCCTGCAGTCTACAGCAATCCTAGGGAAACAAGTACACAAATATTCAAGTACAGGGCTAACAAGCAGCCAGTACTTGAGAGTCGGAGAACCTGGAGGAAGGGAACCATGCAAAAGGAAGCCAACATTCTGCATGCAATTTTCCTTCTAGGAATTACTGATTCCTAAGCTAAACACACAGGGGTAAGATGCAAAAAAACCAAGTAGAAAGGAGAAATCACTAAGAGGAAACCTCATGGCACTGAGGGTCAAGAATAGTAATCCAGGGCCTTCCAAGGCATAAAAAACTTGGTAACAATACAGACTTTCATTTGAGACCCAGGAAGGGCTTAACTGTAAGAATAAGAGAAACGAAATACAGATGGTCCCTGACTTACTATGGTTCGACTTTATAATGATGCAAAAGTAATAGGCATTCAGTAGAAACTGTACTTCAGAATTTGAATTTTGATCTTTTCCTGGGCTAAGCAATATGTGGTAAGATGCTCTCTCACAATGCAGGGCAAGGGTGGCCAGCTGCAGCTCCACATGTCAGCCACATGATAAGGGTAAACAACCGATACTCTCATAACCATTCTGTACCCATACGACCATTCTGTCTTTCACTTTCAGTACAGTATTCAGTAAATTACATGAGATATTCAACACTTTACTATAAAACAGGCTTTGTGTTAGATGATTTTGCCCAACTGTAGGCTAATGTCAGTGTTCTGAGCACATGGAGGGTTAGGCTAGGCAGAGATGTTCACTAGGTTAGGCGTATTAAATGCATTTTCTACCGAAAACATTTTTAACTTATGATGGGTTTATCAAGATATAACCTCACTGTAAGTCAAGGAAGACCTGTAGAACAGTCTCACCTGGGTTGAGGTGATCTGCCTACCTTATTTGCTAGCTAGCAGAAATTTAAATCCTCTCTGGAGGAAGGATAACATCTTCAGCAAGCTTTCATACAAAATGACCATCATTCATAACAAGTTAACAGACATAGTATAAAATAAGGCCAAATGAATGAAAAACAAGAGAAAAATCAGACATGATTATCCAGATTACTGGAGTTGTCAGACACGGACTTTCAAGCAAGTTTAATATGTTCAAGAAAATAAGAAAAAGGTAGAGAATTTTACTAGAGCATTAAAATCTATTAGCAAAATGGAACTTACAAAATCCTCTTCCGTCTTTCTCTTTGTCCTCTTTCCTTCATCTGTTTCCCTTTTCTTCCTGAACTACTCAGTTTCAAAACTGTTGGTGGGGCAGAGCAAAGTAGACACCTGTACTGGAGTATGTGTATGTTGAAGGGACTGTGGTGGCTTACAGTGAGGCATGAAGCCTGAAAGGGTAAAGAGGACACCTGCATAGAAGTGCCCAATGAGGGGTGTAGGAAGCTGGGGCAAGAAATATGTTTCAGTGGGGAGACAATAGATCCTGAACTCAGAGGAAAAAAAAACATCTCATGCAGTGGTATCCAGGTATGTGGTGTGACTGTCTGAGCAGACTAAGGACACCCACACAGCAGCGGGAGATATGGGGAAAAGCCCTATGTGAAAAGTTAGAGTCTTGCTGGAGTGAGTAGGGCTTCCCTGCATGGGAGTGGCCTGGTGCCAGTTATCACAGCCCAAGAAGTGTGATGAGAGCTTTCCATGCAGGAGGGCTTACCAGCATAGGATGTCAGGATTTGAGTGCAGTGAGAAAGGGATCTGTGGTTGGGAGGATGGCCCAGTGCAGGGTGTTATAAGTTGAGGAGATAAAAGACAAGGAGAAAATCTTAAAAGAAACTGGAGGAAAAGTACAAATTACCTTCAATGGAGCAACAACAGATTGATTGGTTTTTCAACTGGTATGATGGAAGCCAGGAGACAGATGATCATCTTTAACATGCTGAAAGAAAACTGCTACAAGTGTAGAATTCATACTAAGCAAAGCATCCTTCAAAAATAAAGGTGAACTACAGAGGAAGTCATACAAAATAATGAATGTCTTCGTTATCAGCAGTCAAGCATTAAGTGATAATAAAGGGAGTTTTTCAGGCAAAGGAAGTGATCCAGGACGTAAGCACATTGATATAGCAAAAAATAAAGAATACTGGAAAGATTGAATATGTAGGTGAATCTAAATGAATGCAGCTGTTTAAAACAATACTAGTGGTGTCTTGGGCTTTAAATGCATGTAGAATTAATATTCATTACAACAGCACAGAAGACAGTAACTGGAGCTAGTGTTGAAAGGTCTTTGTATTATCCAGAAAATGATGAAAACACTAATTTAAAGTAGACCTTAACAGTGCAAGGATGCATATTTTAATCTCCATGGTAACCACTACAAGAATATTGAAAGAATGTATAAGTTGATAGGGGAGGAAGATGGGAATAAAAAAAAAACTTGCTTAATCAAAAACAAGGCACAAAGAATAGATAAGACAAAGCAAAAAAATGTAGGATATATTTATTTTTTATTTTTATCTATTTATCTATCTATTTATTTATTTTGAGAGACAGAGAGAGAGATTGAGAGAGCGTGTGCACAGGAGAGGCAGAGAGGGGGAGAGAGAATCCCAAGCAGGCTCTGCACTGTCAGTGCAGAACCTGATGCAGGGCTCAAACTCACAAACTGTGAGATCATGACTTGAGCTCATATCAAGAGTTGGATGCTTAACCAACCGAGCGACCCAGGTGCTCCTAGGATATATTTACACCTAAAAGTATCAATTATTACAGGATCAATATTTCAATTAAAAGATAAGTGATGTCGGGGCGCCTGGGTGGTGCAGTCGGTTAAGCGTCCGACTTCAGCCAGGTCACGATCTCGCGGTCCGTGAGTTCCAGCCCCACGTCGGGCTCTGGGCTGATGGCTCGGGGCCTGGAGCCTGTTTCCGATTCTGTGTCTCCCTCTCTCTCTGCCCCTCCCCCGTTCATGCTCTGTCTCTCTCTGTCCCAAAAATAAATAAACGTTGAAAAAAAAAGATAAGTGATGTCAGTCTGGATAAACAAAACTCAGCTACGTGTCCCTTACACATAGGAATAAACGGGGTAGAAAGGTTGAAAGCAAAAGGATGAAAAAAAGATATACCATATAAACAATAAAGAAAAGAAGGCTGGTATAGCTATCTATCAGACAAAACAGACTTTAAGGCAACAAGTATTACTAAAAATAAAGAGACCTTTTTTAAGGTTTATTTATTTGAGAGTGGGAGAATGCACACCTGCAGGGGAGAGGCAGAGAGAGAAGGAGAGAGAGAATCCAAGCCAGCTCCACACTGTCAGTGCAAGCCTGATGCAGGACTCATACTCACAAACTGTGAGATCATGACCTGAGCCTAAATCAAGAATCAGACACTTAACTGACTGAGCCACCTAGGCACCCCTAAAGAGAAATGTTATAAAATTCAACAGAAAGATATAACAATCCTAAATTTCTATAGATCGAATCACATAGCTGCAAAATATAAAAAGCTAAAGTTGTAAGAATTTTAAAAAGATATAGGCAAATCTACAACTAACATTTTAATATATCCTTTTCCATAATCAACAAAATAAGCACACACAGAAAACAGTAAAGATATAGAAGACTTAAACAATGCAAGTATCAAACTGTACTTAATTGATAGACAAAGAGCCACATATCTAACAACTTCAGAAAACACATTCTTTTCAAAGATACATGGCACTTTTACCAAAATAGAAATGCTACGACCTAAAGCCAATTTCCACATTCCAAAGGATTAAATCATGCAGAATATCAGCAAAATTAAAATATAAATCAATTACAAGAAGATAACTTTTGACAATTAAGCAATATTATGCTTTTAAATAAACCCCTGATGAATGGAAAAAAACTCAATGGGAATTAGAAAATATTTCAAACTGAATGATAACAATAATATACATGTCAAAGTTGTGAGATGCACTTTTTGCAGTACCTATAGAGAAAATGATAGCATTGAATGCAGAGATTAGGAAGGAAGAAAGGTTGAATATCAACTGTACTAGGAAATTATAAAAAGAATAACATATATACTCAAAGAAGTAGAAAGAAGGTAATAATACATATATTAGAAATCAATGAAATAGGAAATTTACAATTAAAAAAAAGTAATGCCAAAAAGATTGGAAAAGACTAACAAAATTAATAAACTGGTATAAAAAATGAGAGAAGACACAAATTGCTATAGCAAGAATGAAACAGGTGTTATCACTACAGATCCTACAGATATTAAAAAGACAGTAAAAAGATATTATGAACAATTTGATGCCAATAAATTTGAAAATTTGGACAAAATGCACAAATATCTAGAAAAGCCACAACTTACTAAAACTGAACAAGAAATGTAAAATTTAAATAGTACTACACCCATTAAAGATATTGACTCTATAATTTAAAATATCACAAAAAAGGGGTGCCTGGGTGGCTCAGTCAGTTAGGCATCTGACTTCAGGTCATGATGTCGCTGTTCACAGGTTCAAGTCCTGTGTTGGGCTCTGTGCTGACAGCTCAGAGCCTGGAGCCTGCTTCAGATTCTGTCTCCCTCTGTCTCTGCCCCTCCCCTGCTAGTACTGTGTCTCTCTCACTCTCAAAAATAAATAAAACATTTTTAAAAATTAAAATAGCACAAAAAACCCTTCAGGTTCAGATGGATTTCACTAGCAAATTCTTTTAACGTTTAAGGAATACATAATGCTAAACCTAAAAACTCTGCTAGTGACAGAAAATGAGAGAATAATACTCATTTTCTTTTATAGGGCAGCATAACTTTTCTATTAAAAATATAACAAGAACAATACAATAAAAGAAAATTACAAGCCAACACAGCCCATAAACACACAAAAATCCTTACATAATATGAGCCAACTGAATGCCTACTTCACACCACAAACAAACAACAATTCCAAATGGATTATGACCTAAATATGAATGGTTAAACAATAAAGCTTCTAGAAAAAAAACATAGGAGACCATTGTTATGACTTTGGGGTAGCTACATATTTTAAAAAATTGTTTTTAATGTTTTTTTTTATTTATTAAAAAAAATTTTTTTACATTTATTCATTTTAAGAGACAGAGAGAGACAGAGCACAAGCAGGGGAGGGGCAGAGAGAGAGGGAGACACAGAATCTGAAGCAGGCTCCAGGCTCCCAGCTATCAGCACAGAGCCCAATGCAGGGCTCAAACTCACAAACAGCGATATCATGACCTGAGCCGAAGTCAGATGCACAAATGACTGAGCCACCCAGGTGCCCCATGTTTTTTTTTTTTATTTTTGAGAGGGATAAAGAGACAGAGTGCAAGTGGGGAAGGGGCAGAGAAAGGGAGACACAGAATCTGAAGCAGGCTCCAGGCTCTGAGCTGTCAGCACAGAGCCTGACAAAACCCATAAGCCTTGAAGTTGGATACTTAACCAACTGAGCCACCCAGGTGCCCCGCGACATATTTTTAATAGAATATCAGTAATATTACCCCAAAACTAAATGATTGACAAATTGAATCATTAAAATTAAAAAGACATTTATTAAAATGCACCATTTGGAGGGTGCAAAGGGAAGCCACATGGTGGGAGAAGATATATCTGAAGGGTGTATCTATAACAAACCAATTAGAAGGCAGCTAGTCCCATTAAAAATGGACAAATTGAATGGACACTGCATAAAATAAGAAATACCATTAATATTTCAGGAAATGTAAGTTAAAATGTATTCACCAAAATGTCTAAAATGAAAAACAAAATCTGCAAATATCAAGCATTGGTGAGGAGGTGGAGTGACAAGAATACTCCCACTCAGCTGGTAGGAGTGGCACTTGCACAAGCACTTTGGAAACTAATTGGTAGTATCTACTAAAGTTGAACACACAAATATTCTTTTTTTTTTAATGTTTATTTTTGAGAAAGCATGCATGTGTGAGAGGGTGAGGAGCAGAGAGAGAGGGAGAGAGAATCCAAGCAGGCTCCATGCTGTCAGCACAGAGCCTTTCACAGGGCTCAATCTCATAAACCATTAGATCATGACTTGAGCTGAAAGCAAGAGTCAGATGCTTAACCGATTAAGCACTCAGGTGCCCCAGAACACACAAATATTCTATGATCCAGCAATCCTACACCTGAGTATACACCCAACAGAAATAGGTACATGTTTACTGAAAGGCATATGAGTGTTCATAAAAGCACAATGAGAGAAAGCCCTGAACTGGAAATATCCCTAAGTCCATAATAGAATGCATTTTAAATTATAAAATATTTATACAATAATTTATTGTATAATAATGTCATTATTTATAATAATGACAAGGAATAAGTACTGGAATCAACTAACATGAAAAATATGGATGAAGCCAACAAACACGAGGTTAAACAAAAGAGTCCAGACACAACACAGTATATTGAAATCGTTCCCTTATATAATCTGAAAACAGATAAAGTGACTCTTAACATAGCGGTTATCTTAGGGAGGTAACTAAGGCAGGGCACGTGAGGGAATTTTATGGGGTTCAGTAATGTTCTATGTTACAGCAATAAGCTTGCTTCATAAAAAATTAATCAAACTGTACATTAACTATTTGTGTACTTTTATGTTTATAAAATTCAGTAAGAAAACTTTCAAAAATCCTTAAAATTAAAAATATATAAACCTAATAAATGAAGAGTCATAACATGTATCTGGATGGGAAGGTTCAACATTATAAAGATGTTTAATTTCTTCAAGTAATCTTTGATGTGGTGTAATTCCAATTAAAATCCCTCCCTTTTGTTATTACTGGTCAGGTTGATTCTAAAGTTTCTCTAGGAGAGTAAATGCATAAGAAAAGGAAGGCAATTTTGAAAATAACTGGGAGGCTTTGCCCTGAAAGAAATAAACATGTACTATAACACTGCAATAATTTATAGTTTAAGTTCTGGTAAAGAAAAAGACAAATAGATCAGTGCTATAGAAGAAAGTCCAAAAGACGTCTGTGTAAATATGCAAATTGAGTCGATAAAAAAGGCTCCAATACGAATTACTGGGGAAAGGATGGACTCTTCAATAAATGCATTGAGATAATAAGCTATTGAGTTGGAAAAACAAAAACAAAAGCAAATTTAGATTCCTATTTCATACCACACACAACGCATTTCCAAATGGATCTTTTTTCAAAAGGCTCTTTCCATAAAGAAGAAAATTTCCATGATTTTGGGAGTAAGAAAAGCCTTTCTCAGCATGATACAGCCCAGAGCTATAAAAAATAGATTAACAAATCAGATGACATAAAAATTCAAAAGTTCTGCATTGAATAAATTTTAAAAGACAATAAACAGACCTGGAGAAATACTTATAACACATAAAGTGACAAAGTACATATGAAAATCTTCCTTAAATCAATTGGAAAAAGATAACTCACTAGAAAATGGGCCCAGGATGTGACAGGCAATTATTCATAGAAGAAATACAAACAACAAAAGCATTAATAATAATAAGACCTTATAATCAAAAGAGGATGTATTTCATTTATCAGACTGGCAAAAATATAAAAAGGTCTATATCTAAGTATTGGCTCAGATAGGGGGAAATTGCACTAGAGTTTAGAAAAAAAAATTGGAAGGGTAAGGATACATATCACCTTGTAAGTATTTAGCTCTGTGCGACTTTTAAGCTTTATAATATGAATAATTATTTTTGCCAGTCATAAAAATGACTAGGATTTTGGAAATGTACATGCAGGAAAAATAAATGTTTTTTATTTGACCCAGGAATTCCTCTTGTAGAAATTTATGCTGGACACCTAATCATAGATTTGCACAAAAATGTATGCTCAAGGATGTTCTTGAAGGCAAATGTGTAACAGGGAAAAACTGGATACAAATCCAAGCCAACAAAAGCATTGTAAGCTAGATTTTGGTACTACTATGCAATGGAAAGCTATGTAACTATATGATAATCACACTTTCAAAGGCTAACGATCCAGGGCGCCTGGGCGGCTCAATGGGTTGAGCGTCTGACTTTGGCTCAGGTCATGATCCCATCCATGGTCTGTGGGTCCAGGCTGACAGCTCGAACCTGCTTCATATTGTGTGTCTCCCTCTCTCTCAGCCCCTCCCCTGCTTGTGCTCTGTCTCTGTCTCTCTCAAAATAAAATAAAATAAAACAAGACAAAAAAATCAACGGCTAAAGATCTTTTCCAAATGTACAAAACAGTAAATACAGTTTGACTACATTGTTTTTTTACTACAACTTTTGAAGGGCATCTAAGCATAAGAATTAGAAAATAAAACACCAAAATGTTAAAAGTTGTTTTTATGGGTAGTAAAATTCCTGTGATTTTTATTTCCTATTCTACTTATCAGTATTTGTCAAATTGTTCACAATTAGTATTTATTTATTGCCTTTACATTTTAAAAGCATTATTAACTGTAATAAAGAAAATATGCTCTTTTAAAAAACAGTAGTTTGGCCTGAGGATGCTTGCCACCAAACTAAATGTTTGCTTTCAACATAATCTTTTCAGATGATGTATCACCAACATTAAGTATTTTGTACATATGAGCCATTTTAGTTACTTGATGTCTTTTCAGAAAAGATAATTATGAATAAATTAAATAAAATTAAAAAAAATATTTTCTGAGTTGTAGGCTAAATATTACTCAGTTTGAATTCTAATATTCTTCCTCTATTGGGGAAATAAAATTTGTCCGATTTTATTTCATTAAAAAAATTTTTTTTAATGTTTATTTTTGAGAGAGAGATAAGAGTGCAAGCAGGGGAAGGGCAGAAAAAGATGGGAGACACAGAATCCGAAGCAGGCTCCAGGCTCCAAGCTGTTAGCACAGAGCCTGACACGGGGCTCAAATCCACAGACTGTGAGATCATGACCTGAGTCAAAGTTGGACCCTTAACCAACTGGTGCCCCTAGGCGCCCCTAATTTGTCCCATTTTAAATGTGTAACTTGTAAACAAATTTAAAGGTGAGTTTCTTGTTTCTTGAAGTACCAAGAACACATAAACTAAGTTACAACTACTGATAAAGTAACTTTAATACAATTTAAAATACTATCACGCAAAAATAAAGCTGTTGTTTCTATTTGCAATATTCACTTTTTTTTTATTTAAAAAAATTTTAATGTTTCCATATTTTTGAGAGAGAGAGAGAGAAACAGAGAGAGAGAGACAGAGCATAAGTTGGGGAGGGGCAGAGAGAGAAGGAGACACAGAATCTGAAGCAGGCTCCAGGCTTTGAGCTGTCAGCCGGGAGCCCAACACAGGGCTCAAACCCACAAACTGTGAGATTGTGACCGGAGCCGAAGTTGGACGCTCAACCGGCTAAGCCACCCAGGTGTCCCTGCAATATTCAGCTTTCTATGAGTAAAGACTGGTGGATTATTCATAGACATGAAATAAATACATTTGCATTTTGGCAAAACCAATGACTGGGATAAGGAACATTATATTTTCTGGTTTTTCTGGTTTTTTATTTTAACATTTTTCTCTATTAATTTTAGTGACATAACAAAGATGTCTGAAGTGATAATCATTTTGAATACCCATTCCTATTCTGCTCAAAGAATGTCATCAAATAAGCTAAATGCAAAAAATGGCACATGGAGAATTATGACCAAAAAGACTTTCTTAAAAACTAGGAAGTCCGGAACCTGACATCTACTTTGCTGGGTGTAACTTTCATACAACTGGCTGACAGAGCTCACAGACAAGGAGTTTGCAGTGGAGCCTTCTGTTTCATTAATAGGACTTTTGGACCTGGGGCTCCAGGAAGCATAGGATTAATTCAGCTGTTCTAAAGTGTCTTCCCTACCCTATGGGCTGCATATGAACGCACACATGTAGAAATGACTCTCTTCCAAGATTTCCCCTCCACAGCGGTTAGAAACAACACCTGATATTCATTGACTATATCCTGGGGCCTAAGGCACAGTGACCAGGACAATTTTTTTTTTTTTTTTCAAAATGAGGCTATGTTTTTAAAAACGTTTGTTTTAGCTACAAAGAGCAGCCAGCCAGCTTTGCAGAAAACCATTTATTAAGTGAAGGAAGACTGGTCATATCCAAATACAGACAAAATACTGTGACTAAAGCATGCTCTCATTATGGAGACATCACGGATGCTCATTAGCTGATTTTATTGGATGTTTTTTCTTACTTCCATAGGTTTTAGGCTGTATCAACAAATACTGAAAGCAAAAGAAAATTACACGACGTTAGAGGCCAATATACACACAATGGAATAAGCCACTGGGACATAAAACTAGAATTTTATTTAGAGCACAAGTACACAGACAAATATGAAGCAAAAACAGTGAGCTGAAAAAGATGAAAACATTGTAGTGTGAAACGCAGTGAGCAGCAAAATAAAGATGAAGCCAACAGTATATTCTTATTAACAAAAAAAGGTCTATCATATTAATACAAATATCAACTGGCAGAGGATTAACCAAGAGCATCAAAGTCACACATTTTAACATATTAACAGAAATTTCCCTCCATTTCAATTCACCTTTCTCCTCTTTCACAAATTATAACTGCAGCAGTTTAAAAGAGAATTTTAAAATATGATTAGAATGAACATCAGGCACACATGTGCTTTTTTTCACGTAAGTCAGTTAAAAGTCAAGTGGCCGGAAAATATATCAAAAATGACACTCTACCAAATGGGTGGGGGGAGTAATAAATGTATCTTCAAAGAACAGTACCATTTTTCATAACATTTTTCTAAGTATTCACTGTGGTGGCTATATTTCTGTTTTAAACAAGTGTCTGGAGTTAAATTATACTGAATACATTGATAAATCTACCTTTTTATTCCCAATTAACCTCTAAGTGGTAGAATGAAAGAAATCTTCATAAGGAAGATCTTATTTAAGTTGAACACAGCATTCATTCTAATAAGCAACCAAAGTTCTTCATTTGAACAGATAAATGAGTGATTTAAGTGATTCTGTTGAATCCAAAATGCTTCCAGTCATTCTCTTACCAGGTTTCAGGCCTATGGGGTTACATTTACATTTTCAGATTACAACGAAAAAGGGGGCTATCTGGCAAATCTAGGTCTAATTTTAGCAGTGAAAAAAGGTTTTAAAGTCATGATGGAAATATACTATATAAATTAGAAACCTAATAAATACATATGTATTACTTAAAAGTTGCCCTGGGCATAAGGGCCTTAGGACAGACATACAAAATGTAAAGAAGATCCAAAATGGGAAAAAAAAATCCAAGAGCAGGATTCAAATAAACGTGCCCACAGCTATCTAATAGAAACCATTAATCATCATGATCTATCATGCCATAATCTTTGGTGTCCAAAATATAAAAGAAATTCTATGTATAAACACCTCACCTGAAAACCCCCAATGCAGGAATCAAGAAATACTTTAGTGTTGTTCTGGAGGCCACTGGACAAGGGCAGAACTTCTTTAGAACATACATAATTGAGTTTCCTTTTATTGCTTTATCACCTCCATTGAGGGGTAAATGTTTAAAGCATATTCTGGAGAAAAGGCTCACAATTAAAATCTGCCTTTCTTTTCCTTTAAGCAAAGGAGTGGCAGGGGCCTTGATGAATTAGTTTTAATATTCTTAAAATTAAATCAGCAATTTCAGCAGCAATGTTTCCAAATACAGCATTGGCTGTCACCATGTATCTGACAGTCACACAAAAAGCCTCTACATAACTCAGGAGATTAAAGAAATCTCATAATTATAAACCCATTGAGCAGACAGAATGAAACCCTGCACTAAGCAAGGAATTTTGACATGTTGGTATTAAAATGCTCTTAAGAACATAGCCTACTTTTCTTTAACATTTTATGACTGTTTCCCTTCCAGTTTGAGTATAAATGTATAATATTTCCCCCATGTTGAATTTTAACAAAACATAGAATTCATCCACTTTTCTCTCGAATTGCAGGGTTTGTTTGGAAATACTGACACAAGATGTAAATACTAGGAAAAACTAACGACAGGTGGGTATGAAAAAATTCTGATGGTCATAAGGCAGCCAAATAGGTTATAAAGCCCATGTGAATGCTGAATATAAAAGTTAATTATTTGGGAACTCTGAGACTTCCACAGTCCCTAATAAATAAATTTGAAAAGCTAAAAATTCTTATTAAAACTAATTCAAACAATAAGCCAGGATAACCAACAAAAATGATGTAGGCACCTCATAGTTCTGTTATTACATCATTTACCTGGATAGAAATAACCAGATAAAAGTAAATTAAGCTGCTACATTGTCATTCCATAGGATTTTTCTGTAAGGTGTTCAAGTATCAGAAGAACAAAATAGATTTGAGGTGGGAGGAGTACCGAAAAAGCTAAAAATTCTTACTTTCTCTTTTTGCAAACATTTCCTTTCAAAGAGTTGGGGGAAAGTATGGAAGAAAATTTAACGTGGAATTTACACATATGAAACAAGATGCTGAAGTTGGCACCACTTGACAACTACAATATTTCCTTCCGTAGAGGCCACTAAGTGCTGGCTCAAAATATTAAACAACTAAGTACACATTTTCACAAGTCACACATACAACTGTTGACTGGCACAGCCTCTTAGCACAGTTCTTCAGTTTAGCTACAATAAGTGATAGCAGCAATGGTTAACAATTCCACATAAACATCACAAACACAGATAGGAAAGGGCACCTATAACAACATGCAAATCTCAACAGTGACATCACTGAATATTACACAATGCATAGAAATTGTAATGGTTTTTGGCAAGATGGGGTTTTTTTGTAACAAATACTTTATAAAACAAAAGTTCTTTTGTTATAAATGCTATTTAAAAAGTTGTAATATAATGAACTGTATAAAAATTCAGTTAGATAAAGTTAATCTGGGTGGATTAATACTAAAATGGACCTGCTACTTCATCCAGTATAAATAATCCATTATAAATTAATTTCTAGTGGAAGTATACTAAGTTATTTGATTTATAAAATGTAAGAATTACAGAAAGTAAACAGACATAAAAATCACTTAAATACAGTATGCGCAATTACTGTTAAGGTTCTATATTGCTGATGTCTTCCTAATTCTACTTACCACAAATAAATAAATTATACCAAAGCATTTTCAAAGCTCTTTGAAATGGATGTACCATGGTAAAAATACTCTCTAATTCCAGTGTAATACAAAGGAGAACATTAGAAGTCTAGCAAAATTCAACACTGCATTCAAAAGACAATTCCACTGTACTTAAAAAAAAAATCCTAGAATTTCACCTTTTTTCTTCAACTATAATCTGGTAAATATAATTTGTAAAATAAAAATTTGTGAAAATTTTTCATTTATGCTTGAATTCTTTTTTAGAAGAACAAGCAGGATAATCAGAGAATTTATAAATACTTTGTATTTTTACATCTTCCTGCTATAGGTCTTCCATTAGTTCCCATTTTCTCTTTCTTCCCTATCTTTAACTAAATTCACTTCAGAAACATCCTAATTATGTTGACAGAACTTTGATCCTTTGGATTGAAGATACATCTCAAACCTTCAAGATGATATTTTAACCTTTCCATAGAATAAAAAAGGATATTATAGACTGCATTCGAAACTAATAATATAGATACTATGAAGCTGGATATGCAAATGAGTGTCACAATAAACAAAAAGTTACTTTTTAGTTCATGATCTATAATTGGAATTCATATACTTGAAAACTGTAGTTTGTTTTCCCTCTGTAAATGAAAACTAAGTATGAATGGGGAGAGATGCTTGTTAAAAAATGATTACATTTAGGGGCACCTGGGTGGCGCAGTCGGTTAAGCGTCCGACTTGAGCCAGGTCACGATCTCGCGGTCCGTGAGTTCGAGCCCCGCGTCAGGCTCTGGGCTGATGGCTCGGAGCCTGGAGCCTGTTTCCGATTCTGTATCTCCCTCTCTCTCTGCCCCTCCCCCGTTCATGCTCTGTCTCTCTCTGTCCCAAAATAAATAAACGTTGAAAAAAAAATTTAAAAAAAATGATTACATTTAGAGATTATTCTATCATATTTCAAAAAGAAGTTGCTAAAATCAAGATATAACACTATACAATGAAAAGTGACAATTCACATGTAAAAATAGCCTATTTGGAAACTAGCAGCTTGAATCTACTTCTAATAGAAACTTGATTGAGGGCTTAAAAACAATTTTGAAAACAAGAAAAGGATACTCTTTCTCAGTGGAAACGCAGGGTTGTTTTCCCTCCCTAAACTCTGATCTATGGATTAGAAGTCAGGGTGCCTAGGTTCTAGTTCTGGTTCTGACAAGGTGTGTACACCTGGGCATTCATCTAATGTCTCTAGGACTGTTCCTCTCTTCTATAAAAAAGAGGGGTAGATTAGGTTAGATGTTTCCAATCTTATTTTCCAGACTCCCCATGTGAAGGATGTGTCATAGAGGTAGTAGCTCATTCAGTCTAGTGAGTCTCAAAATAGGAAGGTAGGGGCATAGGGAACATGAGAATTCCTGGGGAATCAGCGTGAGGACTCCCTTTGCAATCTCTACTCCTTGACCTCCTTGTCCTCTACTCCCAAGAGGACATGGTGACTCCTATTCTTCATAGCACTGAAAAGCACTGGACTCGAGGTTCTCTTGGTCAGCCTCTAGGATTATAATTCAGCAAAGATGATGGTTCACATTAATATTCTGACCTAATTAATATTCTGATCAAATTAATACTGACTTCATTAATACTGAGTGTAATTCAACAAAGTCATGGTTTAGAAACCAACTCAATTGTATTAAAATGTTGTCTTTTAAAAATAATGCAATCTTTCATACCAACCTAGGTGTTTCCCTCCATCTGATTAATTTACAAATAGGATGAAGCATGATAAATTTTTATTAACTTCCTTTTCTCTGATTAGAAGTGAAATCAGAGTTGTTGGCAGTTTGCCAATATCAACCCCTTTTCTGTTTTATATCATTAGAAATACATTAACCAAAGATGATATATGGAGTATATTTATGTCCCAGTTATATTCTATGGCAAGGATCTCTTAAAATCATCCTGTCTTCATCACTTTGCCTTGTGAAAATGCATTCATTTCATCTCAGCCAGATCTGAGCAGGGAAGAGAAGCAATGTTGAATTCCATGCATTAAGGGAAAAACAAAAACAACTGAGGATCCCGTTGCCAATGGTATGTTTCTTAATAAGCAACTCTCTATCTGTACCTTATCATATGGTAATATGCCAAGATCTGATATAAAGGAATTCTATTTGAGAAAAAAATCTATTAAAACTAATTGGTAGAGAACTTGTTAATTCCTTAGTGTTTATAACATTTTTTTTCATAAATGAACCTTTTAAAAATTAGCTTATTGCAATAAATTATCATACACTCCTCTTGACTTCTCCGCTAGGCTTGGAAATTTATTTCCTTTATCACATAGTAGAGTCTTTATTTATAGATGCTAAGTATTATAGCTCTATTTTGGTTAGAGAAATACAGATCAAAATATTCCTTTCCTATAGATAGAGAAAACCAGTCACAAGAAGCCTGATTAAAATCAGAAGTGTTTGCCTCTAATATGTTGAACTATGGAGATAGCTAACTAGAGAAAATCTGAATGATTTTGGTCTATCTCTAATTCTGAGACTCGTAAGGATAGTATTTTTCTTCAAAAATTTTGTTAAAAACAATCTTTATTTATTTGTTTGTTTGTTTGTTTGTTTGTTTGTTAAGTAGGCTCCACAACCAACGTGGGGCTTGAACTCACAAGCCTGAGATCGAGAGCCACAGGCTTAACTGACTTGAACCAGCCAGGCACCCCAAAAACAATCTCGATAGATAAGAAACCAAAATATTAACAACAAATTCTTCTATCAAATATTGTCGGGGGTGGGGGTTGGGTGGCTCAGTTGGTTGAGCATCCAACTTCAACTCAGGTCATGATCTCACAGCTCATGGGCTCAAGCCCCACGTCAGGCTCTGTGCTGACAACTCAGAGCCTGGAGTGTGCTTCAGATTCTGTGTCTCCCTCTCTTCCCCTCTTGTGCTCTGTCTCTGTCTAAAATAAATAGACATTAAAAAAATTAAATATTGTTTATTTGCTGGCACCAAATTTGCAGGCAAGATCAAACTCCCTGGCAGACCGGCAATCAATGCTCAGTAACTGGTGGCTGGCAATACTGGTTTTTGGGCTTAAGAGCCCAACCTTCCCTTTCCCTATCTGATTTATGAGGAACTCTCTTAAAATTGAGTTTTTGGTTTATTTGGGGGTAAAAACAAATGGAAATCACTTTTTAAAATATAATTACTTGTATACACACTCACCTCCATGAAAAAGTTAAGTGTCCTTTAAAAAGTGACACAGACTTATGCTCTCTACTCATGGCCAGGGGAGAAACAAACTGCCAAATGTCCTATATCAAAATAATTAAAATAATGAGGCCTAAACAATGTTGTACCAACAAACATGCCAGGTGATGGCACTGCTCTCAATTTGGAATTGAATGAATATTGATGATTTTATTACACTAGGGATTTCATGTATAATTTATCACTTCAGAGTCCACAGATGCACAGCAAATCACCTTGTGAACAAGCTGCCTCAGCCGAAAAGGACAGAACTTAATAGGATCTGGATCTGGTTTCAGATCCGGATGCTCTTATGTAGTAGCTGTGATATGGGCAACCCATTTGACTTCCGTGATTTCCTCATTTATGAAGGAGAAATAATCACACTTACCCTCAGGACTATTGTGAGAATTAAGTGAAACAGCTTACAGAAGCACTTACTACTCTGGCATACTGTTAAGTACTCAGTAAACGATAGTGATGGTAATCTGCACATTCTTGGACATGTGTGCACCTATGTGAACCCAATAGATGGTGCAGGAGTGGCTGCCTTCATATTGGTTTTAAAACAGGCTCTAAGGAAGATTCTCGTCAAAATACTCAAAGCAGTGTTATGTATTCCACAGCAAACCAACATATTCAGTGGCTGAATAATAGACAAACTGTATGAGTACAAATTCGGGAAATGATGCAAAAAGAGTATCGGCAGAGACTTTTTTGGTGAGCTCTCAAAAATGAAATGAAACTTTTATTACAGTATCTTTTATAAATTCTTTGAGGGTAGGGACTGTTTTACACATCTTTGTACCCCTCCCAGTGTCTGGACAATAGGTGTTCAAATATCTGTTGATATGGCTGTAAATTCTCTCTCAGTGAAAGTTATTTGATGTCATGACATCTTAAAAGCTAAGCCATATGACTGAGATCAGTTAATGTGATGAAAGTTTCAGCTAACAATGATCTAAATGAAAAACCAAAGAGACCTGATCTACTCTAGAAAATTTTCAGACTATTGTTTACTGCTCTGGGAAGTGATTTAACACAGGGGAAAGTGAATTGACATAGGGAAAATTTAACACAGGGAAAAGATCTAGAAAAATATTTTAAGTAGCTGGCGTATTACAAACCATATTCAGACCACCCCTACTAACTAGGAGAATAAATGGAATTTTAAGAATAAGCTCTGTTGGATTAACATCCTGAATTTCTCTAATCTTTTCAGATATTATGGTTTTAAAAACAATTGCTACCATCCAAGGTTTTCAACAGTCACTCACATGAATATAGAAGAAAGACTGAATTTTGCAGCTATCTCCCCTCAAATGCTGACAGATGGGCTTGACACTTTTGTTGTAGACAGTGCAAACCTTTCAGAGTCATGTGAGGAGCACTGGAGAATTCCTTACGTGGCATTACACTGACTTAAAAATGTAAACCTTGCAAATATGGTTTTATGGTTTTTGTATGAATCACAGGATTGACTGGAAAGGCAGCACATTTAGTTGTAGTGAACACGTGCTGGACTGCTGAATTTTCACGAAAGCACATGAATGATATTTTGGCATGTACCAGTGCCACAGTATGAACATAACTTCTTTTAAATTAAAGTAACAATGAAAATGGCATCTGGCAATAGCATGTCTTCAGTATTGTTTATATAAAAACACAAAATTTAGAGGTAGTTGCAGATAATTTTTCATAATTCCATTAATGCAAAGAGATACTGTAATTCAGCTAAACTTCTACCAAGCCATTCTTCAGAAAAGCTTTCTAAATCTAATGTCACAATGTTCCCATTTGGTTTGAGTTATCAAAGCAAAATAAAAATAAATAAAAAAGTAATTTACATTCTCAATTTGTGTTCTTCTGAATGAAAATGCAATAGAGACTGTTAAAAACTGAGAACAAACTGAGGGTTGATGGGGGTGGGAGGGAGGGGAGGGTGGGTGATGGGTATTGAGGAGGGCACCTTTTGGGATGAGCACTGGGTGTTGTATGGAAACCAATTTGACAATAAATTTCATAAAAAAAAAAAAAGAAAATGCAATAGAATGAAATAGGAGAGATTTTCATTGTAGTGCCTTAATCAACACAAATAGGAATGCAAAATTCCCTAATTCTGCTTTCTCAGTACATCCTCGCTGCCCTTCTTCCTCATGACAAACTTACTTTGCTGTCAAAAACATATTAAGAATTTTTAAAAGTATGTCAATGCAAAAATAAAATGCACACATTTTAAGTGTTTCACAAAAACCTTTTTTTTTTTTTTAAACGAGAGGTAACCCATTAAGAACAGCCTTATTGGCACCTAGGTGGCTTAGTTGGTTAAGCTTCTGACTTTGGCTCAGGTCATGATCTTGCAGTTCTTGAGTTCAAGCCCCAGGTCAGGCTCTGTGCTGACAGCTTAGAGCCTGGAGCCTGTTTCAGATTCTTTGTCTCCCTCTCACTCTGCCCCTCCCCCACTCATACTCTTTCTCTCTCAAAAATAAACAAACATTAAAAAAAATTTTTTTTAAGAGTTCTTTTATAGTAGGCTGTCCTGTGCACTTACAAACAAGGTTATAGAATAAGGAAAGTTTTGTAAAGGGAACTGGGAGAAAGAGGCCCTGTGGCTCAAAATGAACAGAAGAAGGGGCACCAGGGGACACAGTGTGCCATCATGAAAGGTCACTCAGCATTCCTTCTAATCAGATAGCCTTGAGAGATGGGAAAACACTGTGTCCCCATTTCTGGCTCAAATCACTGGAAACTGACTCTGAGTTGGAACTAAGGAAGATAAACAGAAAAAACTCAAGTCAGAAGACAGTACCATTTCCTTAACAATAACTGATTTGTCTTGATCTCAACATAAAATGAAGATAACTAAGCTTTTCAAGGATTGAAAGGATGAAAGATGTGTACAGAAATAAATACATATGTATTGAAATATCTAAAGAAATATTTACTAAAATATTAACAGTGGTTATTTGGGCCAGCAGATTTATGAGTGTTTGTGCTCTTTATGCTTACCTAAATTTTCTAATTTTCACACAGTTAGTAACTATTATATAAATGATGCATGTAAGTCACTTGACACAGAGCTGGCATACACACTAGTTAAAAAATGGTGGCTGCCATCATTAATACAAAAAAAAAATAAAGCAAGATATCTTCCACTCTCTCTTATTTCTGGATGCCTCTCTATGGAGGAAAAGTCACGAAATGAAGTTGATTCCACCACAAAAAGTCCACAGAAGACTTTCTATTCGTGAACCAAAGGAAAGGTCACCATATAGAGGAATGAGTCTTTATGTGTTTATGACTTGGTGTTGAAAAAAACTACCAAGCCAAGGGAAACCTCAGCTTTTGTGATGATTTAGGAAGGCATATAAAAATGAAACCTGAACTCGTTGTACAATAAGTTAACACATAAAATACCACCTACCCTTCTAGCTAATGTGAATTAAGAGGTTGCCTTAAAGAACAAATACTTCCCAACAGAATCCAACAAAGCAATTAAGATTCAGATTTTCTATGTGTTAATGATTATACAGGACAGGAACCAAGCTCAACTTCATTGTCACCCTAATGTCTAAATTTATGTTGTTATTGAAGGATCTTAACTAAAAATACACCACAGGCTTTAAGACTTGAAAATAAAGACCTTGGGAAAACCACCACAAAGAGTTGTTTAACCAAAATTATTATTATTATAATTGCAGGGTATCACAGATAAATTTATATTTACTAGAAACTGCACATTTTCAAGAATGCTTTGAATTCAGCTAAATCCATTAACAAAATGTTGTTACCCAAAATGAGTGTCAATATTCTTTTGATCTCAACTACAGAGTTAAGTAATCTCCTAGGGAAAAGAGACTGAAGTTTAATGCTTATAAATAAATAATTCAGGGGGTTTGGGCTTTGAAGAGTAGTCCTCTTTTGTTGTCCTGACTAGCGCTTCCAGATTTTTAATAAGACTCTCCCATTCTCTACCTTCTCTTTATGTTTGATATACAGTCTAATGCTTGGGAACATTTTGAAAGCTTTGGTAGTTTTGTAAATCTGAAAATCACACTTCATTTAAACTGATTTCTTAGGGAACAAAAAAAATCTATCCAGGTTCAAGCACAACAGTAAAGAGCTGTTAACAGTCTTTTTTGCCACAATATTGGACTTTGCATATTATTTAAAAATTATACATCTTTCAAAAAGAATGGCACCTTTATTGCCCTCAAAAGAAAAGATGTTACCTAAACATCTAGATTTTCAGATATTACAAAAAAGAGGCACAGGAGCTAAAATTCTAATTCAGCTAAAAAAAATATGTAAATAATTTGTAGAGCTTATGTCAACACTCTCATATTCTGGATCTGACTGAATATAATTCTGTGTAAGCAGCAGAGCTAGTATTGTTTCCTCCTGATTAATATAAAATTTTAAAACTTAAAAAAATAAAGCCATTTATTAACTAGACTCAAAATGAGAGGTGGGGTGGGAAGGAAAAGCAGGCGTTGAGGACACACATGTCTAGGACGACTTTCAGTTACTTTTCTGACAGTTTTTTAAAAAACGGAATTCCTTCTCTACTTTGTATTGCCTGAGAACCACTATGGTTTTGTAACGGCTATAACAGTAATTACATTTAATCACCCACAAGTACATTTGTGTTAAGCCTATAAATACTATGTTAGCAATACTAAACTATCTCCATTGGCTTATTTGTAAAAAGAAAAATATATTATATATTTATATTTTTATAAAGTTAACACTGAGGGCCGAGGAAAGGAAACGAGAAGCAGTGTATAACCACAGTTTCTCTGGACACAGTAACCAAGCTGGGGTCTTGCTCAGGACACCTGGTCAAGCAGTGTCTGAGGAAGAGTCATAAGAGGCAGAGACGATGAAATTGCCACTGTTGGAGTGCCCGGCCACTGACTGTGCAGCCTGCTGGCTCAGATTGTTACAGATAAGCACCAGCTGGTTGCTCTGGGCCTCAGACAAGGTGCTGCAGCTCTGATACACGCTGAAATTGGTCTTCCTGCCGGGGATGTTGCCCTTCTCACACATGGTCTTCACCATCTTGGCCAGCTTGTTCTTGCCGAGGGCTTGGCAGTTATACCAATGCAGAGCTGCCAAGTTCACCACTGGCTTGATGGACAGGTAGAAAGGAGCATCCTCGTAGCGCATGGCAGGAGGTCGCCGCTGGGCATACTCTTTATAGTCCTGTACGGGGCAGGTCTGTGGGGCATGCTGGGTGGCATACACACGAGAGTCCGTCCCCCCTCTCTTGGTTTTGGCATTCAGGTCACCAGTGTCTTGACCCATCCACTCTAAGTACTCCAGCCCCGTTTCTGTTACCCGGAGCCGGATATCACCCCACTTCAAGGTAGATCCATGGAATCCTGTGCAGTGCCCAAAAGCTTTTGTGTTGTTGAGCCACACAAGGTTGAGAAGACCCTCAGGATTATAGCGGCTCAGCAGTCCTCTTTTCCGCAGAATGAGCTCATCAGCAAAGGTGAGCTTCATGGACTTGTGTGGCTTATTTCCTTTTCCTTTGCAGCGGAGTTCAATCTGCTTCTGTTTCAGGGCCTCTTGGGAACGCTTGAATTCCTTATCCCTCGTAATACTGTAGCCATACCTGTGTTCTTTTAGGTACCGTTCAAGTCCACACTGGTAATTGGCCAAGCTGTTGGGTTCATACTCGGACCCATCCTTCTGCCTGGCATCCACAAAGAAAGAGGCCAGGTAGGCATCCAACTCCTTGCAAGGGATGACATAAATCTCTCTTGTTTCAGAAGGATACTTGGAGATGAGGAACTCGCGGAAATTGCGGAGCGCAGTCTGCGTGCTCCGGATGGTTTTCTCATTCTGCTCCCTGCTGAGCTCAGCTGCTCTTTCATCCTGGTCTGCAACAAATTGGGGAGGGGAGGGATAGAGAGGGTGTTGATGAGTTCAGACAATGCACTTTCTACTCTGAAATAAAGTTTCCTCTTATAATGAAAAGGGAAAGAAGGAATCCATTTTATAGAGATCACTTACAAATGTTATTTACATACCTGCTGCATTATAATAGCCAACTTCAGTTTCACAAATGATGTACTAGACAAGGGTATGGCCCATTACAATCAAAATGAGCTTCTTGTGTCACTGGCACATAAGCTTTGTGCATGAAAGTTTGTGGGAGGAGTGAGTTTAGAAACAGCCTTTGTTTTAGGAAGAATGCAAGGGAAAAAAATGTGTTCATCCTACTGCAGTGTGCAAGGGCCCCATTAAAGCTGACACACTCATTTTGAATCACTTCATTTGTGAAACCAGAGGTTGTACTGGTTCCATTTTATTGAATTAACTAAATATTCAAATTTGTTATTTAGCACATCACTAGAGATCTATATTTAAAAGTTACCAGATGATTTGCAGTAGTTAATTCAACACTTTATGGCAATTTAGGTTAACACAATTTATAAATATTCTGTGTGTAATTGCAGGGCTATTTGTAAGAAGTGGTAACATATTCGGTATTTTGTAAAGTAATGAGGATAGGGGCGCCTGAGTGATTCAGTTGGTTAAGTGTCTGACTTTGGCTCAGGTCATGATCTCACGGCTCAGGTTTGAGTCCTGCAGGTTTGAGTCCTGCATTGGGGCTCTGTGCTAATGACTCAGAGCCTGGAGCCTGCTTCAGATTCGGTGTCTCCCTCTCTCTGCCCCTCCCCTGCTCGTGTTCATTCTCTTCCTCTCAAAAATAAACATCAAAAAAAATTTTTTTTAAATAAAAAAGTAACGAGGATAAAACTTCTGAAGTGTAACAAACAGGACAACGAATTTTGAATTAGGTTACTACAATCCAGATGTAAGGAAAGGGATGTATCTCTTGGACAAATCATTTTATTTATTATTTATACTCTTCCACCAAGAACTAGAATTGCTTCTTCTCATTATGGATCATCCACGGTTAAGTGATGTTGCTCTAGAGTACCAGTTCTCACACTTGAGTGTGCTTCAGGATTGCTCAGGATGCTTGATCAATAGCAGATTCCCAGCTGGCAGGAATCCATGCCCAGGAGGAGGTTTGAGAGAAACTCCCTTGAGAAACAAAGTTCTAGTGTTTATGTGTTATGATGGAAACCCTATTCTATTTTTTACTCAATTTTTTTTTATTAAGTTCAGTGATATCATCTAAATGGTTTCCTTTCAGTAGTATGTAATTTAAATTTGGACTCAATAGTAACAATAAAAATGTTTTGTCAAAAATCACTATGTCAGACATGGGTGTAACTCAAAAAGAGAAATTCTAAAAATGAAACCACACAATAGAAAACTTGGCTATCCTATTGATTGTTGAGAGGCAAGCATCAAGCTTAGTTTAAAACAACATAAAAATGTAATTTCTGATTTTACAGTATAAAGGTAAAATATTTTGTTTATCCTATTTATCTTATTTAGGAAAATTTTAGTTTGTAAGGTTGCTCATTGGAAGTCTTTGTAAATAACCACATACAATAATAAGAATTCTAATAAACTGAATTTTATTCAGAAAATACACTTTTTGTATTACTATACACATTTATGAATAAGTATGTTATTTTAAAATGACATTCTAAAGTGTAATTACCAAAATCCTCATAACTTTATAAAACAAAATGAACTAAAATTCACTAGACTACCTAATTAGATATTTTTACAGGCATGTTTTTGAAGGATCATATTTCTAAAATTCAATATACAAAAGTGTATTTTATACTTCGTTAGACTTGACTTTTGATTATGCTATTTTCTTGCAGTTAAAACTGTTTATATATCACCAATAAAGATGTGTATCTTTCCCTCAAAAAGATGGAAGGCACACTTTGCATGTAACCTTTTACCATGCTGGCTGGCTTCCCTGGCTGTTTACATGTAAAGCCAAAGGGGCCAGCACAGCTGTTCATTCTGGCTAATTGTTTAAATATCCATCACAGTGGTCTTCAAACCTCAGAGACTTTCTAAGAAATAAACAGTCATGGACAACTTTAGGGAAAAAATTTCTAGTTTCTCAAGTTTCACACAGAATGTTTTATAAAACTTACTTGTCTGAGATGAAGACTGAGTTTGCAAATGTTGCCATCCCCAATCTCATATGGTACATATTCTGGGGTGCAAAAGACTTTGAGGAGGCAAACAAAACTTATACATTGATGATTAAACCCATAGCATGTCTTGTCCTTTGTTCTTATACATATTCTTATATAGGTGAAATTTGCCATCGGAAAGAGGGTATTTGGGCCTGAACTGGGGTGAATTTAGGACTTCTGAAGGGGTTATAGGTTAGTAAGGTTGGTTCTTTTCACTGGAAATGGACTATTCTGCAGGACTACCAGGATGTTCAAGATAGAAGCTTAAAACTCTATTCAGTTCTTTCAGACTCAGCATGCTTTTGTTCATAAGATGCTCAATAACTATTTCATACACATGAAACATTATTTGTAGTTACAGTCAATCCTCATCTTCATTTCATAAAATATTCAACATTTTCTCCCTCTTTTTTATAAAAATAAACTGTTGAAAACCTTTGGGTGTCCATTTAAATGGATAGTTTTTTCAAAGTTCTTTTGAGGGGTATGTGAGTAAAAGAGTTAAAATAAGACTTCCTCCTCTTTCTACTTGGCCTCAATCTTTAGTTGAGAGCCATTACACATCTACAGGGAAAAAAAAAAAAAGAAACTAAAAACTCCTTTCTTAATAGCCTGAAATGCACCACAAAAGGAGGGGGAAGAGTAGAGAAACCCTTATTCATTTTGCACGAATAGGGGGAAGTAAATGGCCTTAAAGTCAAGTAATAGTTTTCAGCTAATTATACAATCAAAAAAGACCAGAAAAGATTGATAATAAAATATAAAACTGTTACATTTATCTTGTTTTTATCTCTAGTTTTAGAAAAACTTCTGATCCAATTCTTTTTAAAAACTTTTTATTAGGTATAACATACATACAATAAAGTATACTAGTCATTAAGTGCATGCAATTAATTTTCACAAATTGAATCCAGTATCCGGATCAAGAAAAAGACCACCACCAGCATCCCAGAGGTCTTTCTCATGTCCCCTTCTTCCAGTTACTCCCTCTCATCAAAAATAACAGCTATTCTGATGAAACAGAATACAACTGTCTGGTCTACTATTGTAACTAATATGAATGGAATCTTAAGAGGATGAACTCTTTTGTATCTGGCTTCTTTTGTTCAGCATTGTGAGTTTCATCCATATTGTTTTGTAGTTGTAGATAATTTACCCTCATTGCTGTGGGTACATTACACACATTCCATTGTGTGACTATATCACAATTTTTGTTTCCACTCTATCAGGCATTTGGGTAGTTTTCAGTTTGGGGCTATTTCCAATGAAATTTTTATGAACATTGTATGAAATGATCATGTCAGGTGTTTACTTAGAAGTGGAATTACTGGGCCAAAGGAAATCATAGGTTCAGCTTTAATAGATACTGACAGACAATTTTCCAGAGTGGTTGTACCAATTTACTTTCACAAACTTGAGTATGTGAGAGTTCAGGTTGCTCCGTATCTTCAGCAACAACTAAGTAGTCTTTCTTTATTTAAGCCATTCTGCTGGGTGTGGGTGGTACTGCACTGTAGTCTTAATTTTCATTTCCCTGATGACTAATAAAGTCGAACACCTCTTTATAGGTTTATTGGTCATTTGAATATTCTCTTTGTGGAATGCCTGTTTAAGTCATTTTTTCTGTTGCCCTTTTGTCTGCCCTTTTCTTACTGTTTGCAAGAGGTTTTCACAAATTTTGAGTCTTTATCAGATACACATAACACAAATATCTTCTTCCCAATCTGTGGCTTGCCTTTTCACTTTCCTAATGGTGTTTTTAATGAGTAAGATTTCGAATCCTAATATAGCCCAGTTATCAATTTTTTCTTTTATGGTACATGCTTTTTGCATCTTATTTAAAAAAATCGTGCTTATTCCAAAGTAATGGAAGATCTATTTCTTCCGAGGGCTTTAGTTTTATTTTTCACATTTCGATCTGCCATCCACTAAACAGCCACCTGTACGTTCTAGATAAAAATTAAGATTAATTTTTTTCAATATGGACCATGATTCATTTGATTTTAGTAAATTAATAAATTTTGACCAGGCAATACAGTAGGTACAGTACCTAAGTTACATATGGGTATAGAGTGAAAGTGAGTCACCCTTCCATCCCATCTCCTTGTTTCCCTCTGCATGGCAACCAGTATTACCAATCAATTGGGTATAATTTTTGAGATTTTTCCTATGCACAAACACTTATTTTTTGTCTTTCAAGTAGGGGGGTGGAATATACTCTACATCCTATTCTACACTCTGCTTTTTACCATTATGGTGTATTAAAGATAGCTCCATACCACTGCATACATATTTGCCCCAATCTAATAGCTGTAAAGTTCTTCTATGGATACACCATAATACATTTATCTAATCTCCTAATTCTCTATTGATGGACATTTGAATTATTTCTATCCTTTTGCTATTACAAACAATGCTACAATGGGTATCCTTGTATACGTGACATTCCCCATATATGAGTGAGTATATACACAGAATTAATTTCCAAAGTGAAAATGCTATATTGCTATTGCCCTATATGTATATATGTTGTATCAATTTATACTTCCATAAGGTATAAGAATGATGGTTTAATCACACCTTCCTAGATATAATGTATTATCAAACTTCTTAATCTTTGCTTATTTAATTGGTAAAATATATTAAGGTTTTATTTTGCATTTCTTTTATGATAAATAAGATTGAATATTTCTTTCAAATACTTATTAGCCCCTTATATTTTTTCATTTTCTTTCTGTGGATTTTTTTTGGCCTCTGCCCATTTTCTTTTTTTATACTGACTTATAGGGGCTACAGATACATTTAGGACTTTTCATTTATATTTAGTCTTTTTTTATATTTAGTCTTAATATTTATTATATCATTTACTTAACGTTATCATTATTACATTTAGCTCTTTGTGTTACATATAATGATGTGTATGTGGATAAGTATATACTTTTTTTTAGTTCACCTTTGTATTTGTGACTATTACACACTTATGGTATTGAACTTACCTCTGTTAAATGTTTTTTATATTTTGTGGTATACTTAGAGATGTTTTCCCCACTATGAAGCCATAAAACAGTTCTCTTATGTTTTCTTCTAAAACATTTTTATTTCATTTTCCATTTTCATTTTATTTCATTAAAATTTCATTTTTACTCTTTAAATATTTAATTGCCTGAATTTATTTTGGTGCAAAAAGTAGGCGCCAACTTGGTATTTTTCTAGATAGTCATCCTACTGTTAACAATAGCAGTGACAGTGGCTCATTATTCACATAACTGGACCTTTAAAACTTTTTTTTTTTTGCAGCAAATTCCTGTATTTGTTGTAGGACGTCACTATTTATTAGAAGTCTATCATGTCTTTTAAACTATTGAAGTATTTTTATTAGAATTAGTTTGGTTGGTTAGTGACTTGATTACAAAGTTGCATAGGCTTTGAATAGTCTCTCCCAAAAGTGGTCATTTAAAAAAAAGTTTTTTTATGTTTATTTATTTTTGAAGGAGAGATAGGCAGAGCATGAGTGGGGGAAGAGCAGAGAGAGCGCGAGACACAGAATCCGAAGCTGAGCTGTCAACACAGAGCCCGAAGTGGAGGTTGAACCCACAAACTGTGAGATCATGACCAGAGCTGAAGTCAGATGCTCAACCCACTGAGCCACCCAGGAGCCCCAAGCTCTGTCATTTTTTAGTGTGCCATTTGCAAAATGATTTTTAGAAATGCATATATTCTTTGATGACAATAACACCTGCATAAGATATCGTTGGGTTTTGGTTTGTGATCCACTTTTAGAGTCAACACTGAGTTTATCTCATTTCTTTGTTTTAATATTAGTTGTATTTATTTTGCATACTACACATTAATGTATAGACTTTTTCCCAGTTTTATTGAGAAATAATTGACATATATCACTGTGTAAGTTTATACATTACAGAATAATGTTTTGAATTACATATATTGTGAAATGATTATCACAATAGGTTTAGTTAAAATCCATCACCTCATATGGATACAATAAAAAGAAAAGAAATTTCTCCTCATGGTGAGAACTTTTAGGATCTACTCTCTTAATTTTCTCATTTCTATTTGTTTCATTTAATCTTAGTTCTTGTGATCATAATATATGCCAGGATCTGTTTTGACTATTGTATCAGGGCTCTTGCTCAGCTCCTCTTTTTCTTGGCTGAACCGTCTTCCTTGTGTTGGCTTCATCCACAAGCAGGATAACAACAGCCAGAGGTGGAAAAGTGACCGTCTATTCCAGTCATCTCCTTTTAGGAGTAAAGAAAACCTCTTCCAGTTTATGTTCTCTTGTTAATTTTTCTAGTGGTTATCATTATTTTGATAACTCTGCATATCACAAATCCTCTATTTTTATACAACATATATTGATACCCCACTACAAGCAATGTCAAAATTAACATGCCATATACTTACATTTCTTCCTCCAACTAATCATTTTCAATTTTATTATTTTTCTTGGTCCTTATAATTGTTAGCTTTTATTCTACTGTTTAGTTTAGTTCTTCTAGTGTTACCTTTATACCTTCAATCTGAATACCCTACTACCTGAATTGGTAGCTTTAAGTAATATCTTTTGAATCTTCGTTTATACTATTTCCCACATTCTCTCTCCTGTGCCCTCCCAACTTTTGAAAAATTATACACTTCTACATTGTTGTGGCTTATGATACTTACTATAAGTATTTATAAAATAATTGATACAATTGTTTTTAATAATAATTTCTACATTTTGTTCTCAATTTTGCAATTAAATATACAGAATCAATGCTTACCACCAGTGTTTTGCCAGTCTCCTTCAGTTAGTTAAAGTTTGTCCTCTAACAGCTTAATCAGAAAGTACTTATGAAAACGATATTTTCCTGAGGTCTTGAATTTTTTAGTATGTCTTTAAGCTTTTATTGTCTTTATAACTGAACAACATGAACAACAGTTTGACTAGGTACAAGACTCTCCACTCATACTCCCCGCCCTCCCACACACCCTGGACAATAGCAGCATTGCTCAAGTATTGTGTAGAATTCATTGCTAGCATAGAAAAGTCAATGGTCAGCATAGTCTTTCTCCCTTATAGGTCTCTTGATTGCTTTTTTGGGCAGGGGTCTGCCCAAATAGTATCTAAATGATTTCTTTATCTGTGAAGGGCAGTAAGGTTACTAGACTATATCTCAGTGCTGATCATTGTACACCCATCTTTTTTCTGGTACACAGTGTGCCCTTTCAAGCCATAAATTCAAGTATATCTCCACTGCCTTATCACACTGACAGACCACCTCCCACAAAGATGGCAAGTGTATTTGTGTTTCTTGACTCAGTCCTGCCTCCTCTGCTATTCTCTGGTGTCAAACAGGGCCCAGGGAAGCTCTCAAGACCAACCCAAACACCCCCATGCCAGTTCTTCAAAAGTGACTGTTAATTTTACTGCTCAGCATGTATCATCCTAGGTGGAAAACAGTTCTCACACCTCCATCTGAGATCTACAGTCACGTGTCTCGCAGTGTCATGTTCAAATCCCTAACAGATCACTGCATCTGGCAGTCTTTCTTTGTATACTGTGGTTCTAGCAGAAGACTTATAGTTTAATTTAAGAGAATGTTTGTTTCTGTTTCTTATTTTGAAGTTATTTTAAAAAGAAGCTGGAATTCAGATCCAGTTCTTTACATATGAATGAGATTGCTGCAACTTTTAGTCCCTAACCTGGTGCCTAGCACTTAACAGGGATCCCATAAATGTTCACTGAATGCATTCTCATCACATGAATCTACTCCGTGAAGAAGAGTTACATTCCTGAAGATTTTGTCATTCATCAAAAACTCAGTAGCCAAATTTTATTAAATTTTGTTTGAATGTATGTGGTAAAAAATAGAACTTGGATTCTAAATAGTTCTATTTTTTATCTAATACTAATGATAAACAAAATTGTTTTCAACACAAACGAAGATTCTGTAAAGATCACTTCCAATTTTCATAAGTGTTCATATCATTCAGCAGGCAAGCTGAATGAGTCATTGTTACTGATGGAAAAAAAAGCATGCATTGAGATGAGCAAAATGGTCTTATTATATATAGGAAGTTGTGATTAAATAGCAAACTTTAAAAATCATTATTTAAAAATTTAAAAACCCCAAAGGCCTAGAAAATGGAATGAAGACAAGGTAGCAGCCAAAAACATAGAAGTACAAATTATTGTTTTCTAAGCAGATCAGGTATTTAACAATTAGAGATACAGTTTTGCAGACGGTGAATGAGTAGGCATCAGAATCATGTTCCCTACGGCTCCCATGAACCTAATGTACCTAAAAGCCACGAATCATTATATGTGCCCAGACCTAAAACGTAGCTTTGGCTCTGTTCCCACAAACCTGCTCTTCTATCTAATCAGTGCCTCCACCACTCACTTACCATTTGCCCAAGTTTGAAATCTGAGCACCAGCCTTGACACTGCTCTCCCTTTCTTCTACAGCTAATCCATCAATCCCTGCTGAACCACCTCACTCATTCAAGCACACTTAATGAGTGACTGAAACATGTTAGGAATTAAGTAAGCTCATTCTACAGGGATGAGTATAATGGTGACAGTCCCTACTTTTGTGGAATTTACCACAGAGTGAGTGAAAACAGATAATAACACAAGGTAACTTTAGACAAACTAACACAAATACTATGAAGAAAAAGAGTATTGTGAGAAAGAATAAATGACCAACTTAAGGATGGATGTTCCAGGAAGGACTCTCTAAGAAGACTTTTTAGTTGAGACCTAAAAATGAGAAGCCAGTTACATAAACTATAGAAGGAGGAAGAGCAGAGGGAACAGCACTTGAGAAGTTCCTGCAATGGAAATTAAGTTTGAGAAACTGAAAGACTCTCAGTGTGCCTGGAGCAATAAAAAGGGAGAGTGATACTAGGAGAGGTCTGAAAGCCCATGGGGGTCAGATCACACCAGGCCTTGTAGGTCTTATTAATGACTTTGTATTCTGTCTTAAGAAAACTAGTTGGTCAGAAAACTACATGGTCAGGTTTGCACTGCCCTCTTATGATACAAAACTATCTATAGGTTTGCAGACCTATCTCTTCTCATGCAAAGAACTCTACCTTGTATAACTAGGGCTGAGTTCACATTTGAATGACCTGGTGCAAAACACTCCCAGACAGTGAAATGATGCCTAAACTACCTCTGTGGAAGGTCAGAGCCAGAAAAAACAAGAGGAATATCCAAGTCAACCATCACCTCACCTTTCCTCCTCACTCTACCCCTCAAAAAGAAAGAAAGGTATTAAGAGTTTGTAAAAACTGTGGGACAGAGATTTGAGCTAATCTTACTGAGATCTTAAAGGACCAAGAGACACCAGGTGACAAATGGATTATGCTTCCATTATCCTGCCCTATTATTTTATTCCATCTTACTCACACCTCTCTGTTAGGTTGTGACCTCCTTGAGGAGAAAGGAATGCTTAGCACAGAAAAAAAAATTTTTTTCTTTAAAGATTTTAAGTAATCTCTACACCCAATGTGGGGTTGGAACCTACAAACCCAAGGTCAAGTGTTGCACGCTCCACTGACTGTGTCAGCAAGGCACCCGAGTCTTAGTAAAATTTTTAAGCAATGGTTTTTCTATACTTATTTATATAGTCTTTATGCCCCCATTAATTACATTATTTTTCATGTATTTATCATCTCTGAATCCTGAATACCCAGCATATGTTCCAGCACTCCAGAGCTACCCAAAGTATGAAGACTGAATGAATAAATATAAGAACTATCAAAATTTTTAAATTTATTTTAAAGATCTTATTTTTAAGTAATCTCCACACACATCATGGGGCTCGAACTCACAACCCCGAGATTAAGAGTCACATGCTCCATTGACTGAGCCAGCCAGGTGCCCAAAAGAATTTTAAACCTACGTATCCTACACATATATTTTTCTTTTCTTTTATCTTTTTGAGAGAGAGACAGGGCACAAGTGAGCGAGGGACAGGGAGAGAGAGAGAAGCGGGGCTTGGGCTCACTCAGAAGTGGGGTTTGAGCTCATCCGATGTGGGTCTTGAGCTCATGAACCATGAGATCAGGACCTGAGCGGAAGTCAGATGCTTAACGGCTGAGACACCCAGGAGCCCCCTACACATATATTTCTAATGACTGAATGTTTCAAGCTTTGACTGGAGGATGGTAGAAAAGGGAGAACTTCTGGACATGGGTGGCTTTCAGAAATGCATTTTTAAAATGTCTGCCTTTCCTCCATACCTTTAATTTATATAAGTTCCCTTCTACCCATACTGTACCCTGCTGGGCTACTGTATTAGGGATCTTTGCTGTCACTAGTATGCAAGTAGTTTTTGTTTTTAAGTAGGCTTTGGTTTTAAGTAGGGAGAGTGAATAAACTCTTCAGGTAGAAGGTATGGGTGACCTTCGTTCTTTGAATGAATGTGGTCCCTTACTTCTTGCTTGTACCATACACAACCGCCATCTAACACTTATCACTTAAACTCACTCTAAGCTTTTCAAAAGGAGAAGCCGTACTATAAAACCTAGTACAGTGAAGTGGGCCCTCTATAAATGTAGCCAAGAGATGGAAAAGTTTTAGGTTACTGTCTTCCAAGAGATCTGTGACCTGGAACGGGGCCCGAGAGAGAGCCTCAGCAGTGGCACAGGAACCCCTACAAAGAACCTGAGTAAAGTGTTTATATACACAGCCTTTCTGTACTTATTTACATAGTCTTCATGCCCCATTAATCCAATTATTTCCTCCCTTGTTAGGAGATGGCATGGAAAAACACATAATTAGTGCAGTATCTTGTGTTCTCATTTAATTTGAGGAGATTTATGTTCAATTTAAATTCAGATCCATTTCCTTCTATTGCTGTAGCATTCAATTTAACAAAAAAGAAGCTTAGCTATCACATTCTTTTTGTGATTTTATTAAAGCGATACATCTGAAGCAATAAGAAACATTTCTTGATATTTAACTTATTATTTTCATTTGAATATTTTATCTTTTCATTTGATAGAGAAATGATGTTCAAATTCTTTTTATAAACCAGTGAATGATAAGTCTACAAGCTTATTAAATAAGAATGTATTTTTAGGGGCGCCTGGGTGGCGCAGTCGGTTAAGCGTCCGACTTCAGCCAGGTCACGATCTCGCGCTCCGTGAGTTCAAGCCCCGCGTCAGGCTCTGGGCTGATGGCTCGGAGCCTGGAGCCTGTTTCCGATTCTGTGTCTCCCTCTCTCTCTGCCCCTCCCCCATTCATGCTCTGTCTCTCTCTGTCCCAAAAAATAAACGTTGAAAAAAAAAATTTAAAAAAAAAAAAGAATGTATTTTTAAGTTTGAAAAATAAAAAAGTAAAAAGAAATCTGGCGAGTAGATTTATATTTATGAGACTACAGTTGGGATTAATATAAATCTACATTTGTGAGTACCCCCCTCCCCCCTCCCTAGCATTTCAAGAAGTCCTGAGGTGGTAGAGTCAAAGGCAAGTCCCTGATGGTTATGTAGATTATATCATAGCTAGAAGAGATGACTAACACACGTAAAATTAATTAAAATGACCATACAGGGCACAGTGCGATTAGGCACTGTGTTTATGGCATGGCCTCCCGGCCCTATAGGAACTCAGAAACAAAAGAGAAGTCAAATAGAGCTTCAGATATGTTGTAGCTCTGTTCCATGGGGGAAAGGGTACCATTTGGTTAAGAAGAACAGGAGGGTAGAGCACTGCAGGAAGAAACTGCATATGCAAAGGGAATGATATGAGAGGGAGTCTGGCTTCTGATCATAAGGACAGTAAAACACTGATCCTGGTCTGAAGGTGGGAGAAGGGTTAGAGTGGGGAATATAAAGCTTAAACAGTGGGAGAGCCACATGAAGTGCTTTATATAGTAATTATAAATATATACACCAGGAGAGGAAACAATATGCTAAGTGCAAAGAACCTCCAAATGCCAAACATTTGAAGAAACTGCCTTTTAAAAATAAATCAACAACCCATTTCTCTACTTCTGACATTCTTTATTCCCCTTGTGCTCTTATTTTCTTCTGTACACCTGTCACCATCTGACATACCACATATTTACTTGATACCTTGCTTAGCATCTGTCTGTCTCCAGTGGGCTGTGAGCTCTGTAAGAGCTGGGACTTTGCTACTTTACTCACAGGATCTGGAAAAGCACTTGAGAAGTAGTAGCATTCAATAAACATTTTTTGACTGAACTAACACCAAAGCTAAAAGGAAAGTTACTGAGATAACAGTATGTGTAATTATACAATCTACTTTAGACGAACACTACTGACTGCATTTAAGAACAAAAGTCAATGGTATGAAATTAAATTTGGGGGCTCACAATCAGAATCTCATAGTCACCTTATCCTTCATTAAGCCTCTTCAGAGAGTCTGTTGTGGTCAAGGCAGGTGGTATGATCATCTGCAATAACTATACGAAATGGCTCATTACAAGGACACTGGAAGCTTTTCCCAGGGCTAGTCCCTTTGGATAAAAGGACCTATCACATAAGGAGGGACTGGCTGGCTCAGTCAGTAAAGCATCTCACTCTTGATCTCAGGGTCTCAGGGTCAAGCCCACTTTGGGCATAGAGCTCACTAAAAAACAAACAAACAAATAAGACCTATCACACAAATTGCTACAAGACAATATCTTTATATTACCATCAGGATAAGAAAAAAACCAATACTTTAACAGAAGTCCATATGAGAATTAACATGTCCATAAAATCAAGATAACTCCCTCCCCCTAGTCCTGACCCTCACTTTAAAAGAGATTATACTGACATGATGATGTTTGCTTTAGGTACTTACTTCTACATATGTATTCCTTTGAAAGAAATTAAATTTTCTTAGAATTCTTTCATATGCTCAAGGAAAATAATCTTGGTATTAAAATGTAAAAGTGCCCTAGTTGGTAATTAGGAAATAGGACAACTTTATTTGTCAAAGGGTTACAAAAATCATATTTGCCAACACTCATATTTCATTTTTGAAAACAGCAATAGCTCCTAACTCCTGTAATTTATTTTAAAAAAGAATACTGTGGGGTACCTGGATGGCTCAGTTGGTTAAACAGCCAACTTTGGCTCAGGTCATGATCTCATGGTTCGTGAGTTTGAGCCTCGCATTGGGCTCTGTGCTGACAGCTCAGAGCCTGGAGCCTACTTCGGATTCTTTGTCTCCCTCTCTCTCTGCCTTCCTCTGCTCATGCTCTCTGTCTCGCTCTCTCTCTCTCTCAAAATAAATAAACATTAAAAACATAAAAATAAAAAAAGGAATAGTGAGCTATATTTACTTTAAAAGTGGAAAAAAGGGGCACCTGGCTGGCTCAGCCAGTGGAACACATGACTCTTGATCTCAGGGTTGTGAGTTTGAGCCCCACACTGGTTGTAGAGATTACTTAAAAATAAAATCTTCAAAGAAAAAAAAAAAGGTGGAAAATAAATTGAGATAACCTAATAACTACCATAAAATGTATTAAAAGTTACTGTCTTCTTTCTCCTTTGATTTTTATGCTTTTTCCTAGAACCTTCAAACACAGGCTATTTTGTAGGATTGTTAACATCACTAGTTGAAGCCAGACTTGTATGTTATTATAGCTATCTGACCAACAAACTATTTTAAAGCTCAGTTAATCTTTTCCAATAGTGAGAGTAAAACACATCTCTTACATACATATTCAAAAGCTTGATAATTTAGAATAACAGTATGAGTCAGTTTGGTATGATTTTGATAGAATTTTTCACTGAAGCAGAAATCACTTAAACATTGGTCATCTGTTCATTTCTCTCAGTTGTACGTTATGTGACTCTAGAGCTTCTGGAAAATTTTCTCCTTAAAAAAATTTAGAAATAAAATACATTACAAAAATACCAGCACTTATTAAGCAAGTACAGGCAAAAAAAGAAAGAAAGAAGGGGGAAAAAAACCCACCTTTTTTTCATGCATATTCACTGTTGTCTCTCTCTTTACGAATTAAATCAGGCTAAGGAAATGTGTGCATTGGATGATGGAGTAAGATATTGTACACGTAAAGGAGACCAGGCACTGACCTTGCAAATCCTCCCAACAAGGAATTAAATGAATGGCTCATAGCAAAGCATAAGAGACTGTTAAAAACTGAGAACAAACTGAGGATTGATGGGGGGTGGGAGGGAGGAGAGGGTGGGTGATGGGTATTGAGGAGGGCACCTTTTGGGATGAGCACTGGGTGTTGTATGGAAACCAATTTGTCAATAAATTTCATAAAAAAAATAAATAAATGAATGGCTCATAGCATGCAGGAGTCTACATTTTTAACAAGTTCTCAGATGATTTAATATAGGTGTGGTCCAACAGGCCATGCTTTGAGAAACAGCGCCTCCTCTCCATCTTCCCCTAAAAGGCCTAGAATATCTTCCTTCAAGTGAACCTCAGCCTAAGCCTGGCTTCAATTGCAGCACTCGCCTCCCTGCTGGGACAGCAGATTTTCTGATCTGAAAATTTTTATTTCCCTGGCAAAACAGTGGCTTCTTAAATAAATAATAAATGCTTAAGTGATTTCTGCTTCTGTGAAAAATACTACCAAAAATCATTATAGATAACTAGTATTATTACTTGACAAAATAATGAAGGAGTTAAAGAATTATTTCCCTCTGAAATCCACTGGATTCAAACTTCGTCTTTTGTAACTTTTGTGAAATTATTAAATTCAACACTGTTTCCCTAATTGCCAAAAATAATGTTTCAAATCTAATCTTATTTGGTCCCTTTCAAGGCACTTGATATGGGCAGTGTAGCAACTCATTTATGGCTGCAGCACTGCCAGTAAGAATGGCTGGGTTTGAGTCCCAGCTCTACTGCTAACCAGCTACGTGAACTCGTGTTAGTAAGTCTTTTAACTTGAGTTTCAGTTTCGACAACTGTAAAATGGGTGTAATAACTGTACCTATCTCTTAAGGGTTGTATTAAAATTATTTGACTAAGAGAAAAACAAACCACTTAGCTCAGCATTGGGTACATAAATCATCTAGTTCAACTCTTTAAAAACATCACTGCTTAGAAATGTGTTCCACCCGGGCCTGGGTGGCTCAATTAGCTAAGCGTCCGACTTTGGCTCAGGTCATGATTTCATAGCTCTTGAGTTCAACCCCGCATTGGGCTCTGTGATGACAGCTCAGAACCTGGAGCCTGCTTCAGATTCTGTGTCTCCCTCTCTCTCTGCCCAGCCCTGCTTGCACTTTGTCTCTGTCTCTCAAAAATGAATAAACGTAACAAAAAAAAAAAAAAAGAAAGAAAAGAAAAGAAGAAGAAATGTATTCCAACCTAGTAAATCTTATTTCACTAGTTTCTCCTCTATTGATGCTTTAATTTGTAGCTAATATTTAATTCTCCCAAGTTATATCACCAGTGTTAGGCATTTGTGTATAAGTGAACATATTCTGTCACAGACATATGTAAGCAATCAGAATTAATATCTGTATCTAAAACAGCTCTTAGGACACCTTCCATTCCACATCACTTAGAATCCTGTGATGTGACAAGCTTCCTGTCTCACTGAAGAAGAGACATTCTGTGACTATGACTTCAGTACAGCACTAAACAAGGGTAAAACCATAGAATTCTCTAAAAATTCTGCTTCCTTGCATTAAGAAAATTAAGATTTCTCCTCAATTGCTCCTTCACCTCAAAAAGAGGTGTAGTATTGCAGGTGTGACCTAAGAAGTCTTAGGGTCAGCACTGCTAGCTAGGGACAGCTGTAGGCTAGCCACAATTGCTCAAAAGGGAGTTAATTCAAACAGGCTTCACATATAGAGGACAAGCAACATTCAGTGACAACTAAGACAACACAAAAAGAGAAAAAGGAGACCAGATGACACAAGTGAAAAAAAACTAGACGAAACTTTTCAAATCTCGAACTTAATTTCAAGTCACAGAAAAGAAATTAAGCATTTCAAAGGCAAAAAAAGAGTAAAACAAGAGAATAAATACTGTATTTATTCTATATTATATAATATAATTATTATATAATTTTATAATTATATATTATATAATTATAATATATTATATATATATATAATTTTATATATTTTATTTTATATTTTATTTTATATTTATATTTATATTTATATTTATATATTTTTTTTATATTAATATTATATATTATATATTATAATATTATTATAATATTATTATATATATTATATATATAATATATATATAATATATAATATATTATATATATTATATAATAATATTAATATTATTAATAATATTAATAATATATTATTAATTATAATATATTTTATATATATTATAATTATTATATATAATATATAAAATTAATTAATTAATTAATAATATTAATAATATTAATAATATATATAATATAATAATATTATATATATTATTTATATTTATATTTATATTTATATTTTATTTTATAATTTTATATATATTATATATATATATAATTTTATAATATAATATAAATATTATATAGTATTATATAATACTATATTAATCACAATAAGGACCCCTTTTGTCTTGGCCAAAATATATTCTTAAATCAACTGTAGAATGTGGCTGCATTTTCAGGCTTCGCAGCATGAAACCCACATGACTATAATTAACGTAATAAATCATGTTGTGGAATTTTCTACAGAATCTGACAGTACTCACTGATATATTGTTTATTAGAGACTGCAGAGATTTCTCCTCCACTTTTTTTTATTACACTGCCAGAGACACTGAATCAAGAGGACCTTCTGATGGGTCTGAAATACCTGCAGCTGGTGTAATACATAAAATATATAGTGAGCTGCTGCCTTCAGACTTTCATATACAAAACATCATATACAATTTCCCAAAAGAACCTTATTTTTGAGTTCTTACTTTCCTGGACTTAAGGCAGTTGTAGGAGAGACAGGGATTCATTACTGATGTGACATTTACATTTTCTAGTTTCTTTTTTTTTTTTTAATGTTTGTTTACTTTTGAGAGAAAGAGCAAGTGGGGGAGGGGTAGAGACGGAGACAGAGAATCCAAATCAGGCTCCACCCTGTCAGACTCCAGTGTGGGGCTTGAACCCACAAACTGTGAGATTATGACCTGAGCTGAAGTCGGAGCCCTAACCAACTGAGCCACCCTGGTGCCCCCCATTTTCTAGTTTCGATCATGAAGTCACAGCTTTACACATGTGGCTTTCCTTTTCAGGTTAGTCTGTGATGACTCCATTAGTACACAACACATAATACTGTTTAACAGGCATTATTTAATCAGCCCATGTATGTTCTTTCATGATTTTTAAGTAAAATTTTATTGGATATTAAATCATTTTCAAAAGTAAAAATTACTCCTTGCACAGTTCAGAAATTCAGCCATGACTGCATTTAACCTTGGTGAGTTCAAATATCCTTAAATATGCTTTGCTTAAATCCAGAAATATCGAAGTTTAAAAAACAGATGACTTAAAGAGTATTCACATGAGGAAAAGGTTATTTTATGTATATTTCCCCTAATAAAAATAATTTTATTAGTTTTATTATGAAAGTAGTACTTTAAAAAAATTTTTAATGTTTATTTTTGAGACAGAGAGAGAGAGAGACAGAATGCGAGCGGGGCGGGGGGGGGGGGGTGTGCAGAGAGAGAGGGAGACACAGAATCTGAAGCAGGCTCCAGGCTCTGAGCTGTCAGCACGGAGCCTGATACAAGGCTCGAACCCATGAACCATGAGATCATGACCTGAGCCGAAGCTGCATGCTTAACTGACTCAGCCACCCAGATGCCCCAGTAGTACATGTTTAATATAAATAAATGTATAGAGAAGACAGAAAAACTGCCCATAAATCCATCATCCAAAGGTGGCCACTGTATATATTTTGGTGTATATCCTTCTGACTTAAAATTTTAATTACAACTATTACTCTTCAATTACCAAGAGTTTAGTCCATTCCACTTTAACTATAGACTTCAGTGTCCTTTTGTGATGTATTTTTATTTTTCTCTGGAAATACTGCTGTGTCTTATGTTCAAGAGGGAAACTACTATTAATACAGTAATGCCTGGTTAAGTTACTACTTCTGACATATTCCCTTTGATCATTTGAAATTAGAGGTTTTAAGACTTGAAAAAGAATTTGATATTGGATTTATTACCCATTGATGATATACAAATTCCCTGTGTCTATTCTTGCCTCTATTCAAACTCCACATAGCAGCATGAGTTTTCCCAAAAGAAAGCGGAAAGTTACCTCTTTTTTCTTTCTAGAAATTTTAGTATTTGCATTATTTACTTTTTAACACTCAACAAAAAATACATTCAGCACCTCAACACGGTAGGCATTGTTTTAGGCATGTCTGTATATGTCTCCTCAACTGTTAAACTTTATTATCCCCTTCTTATGGAGACAATTAGACAATAAAAGCAGATGGGAGATTGGGACTAGAAAAGGAAGAGTAAAAGTAGAAGTTTTGGCAATGAAGTTTTTGGAGAAATAAAACTGAAGGAAAGTTGGTGTACATCCTAAAAGGACATCTAAGTGCTAAGAGGGAGGGCTGCTGAAACATGCAAGAGAAGCATCACCATGGCCAGTGACTCTGGTGGTTAACAGCGTGAACCAGACTACCTAGGTCAGAATCCCGGCTCTCCTAGCCTCTTACTGTGTGACCTCCAGCAAGTTCAACTTTTCTTGCCTTAGTTTCTTCATCTGTAAAATAGAGTTAATTATAGTCCTGACTTCACAGAGCTGTGAGAACAGAGTTACCACAAGCAATTAGTGAGATAATAAGCACCCTATAAGTATTGGCTATTTTTATTGCTATTCTGCATGTAGTAATCAAAGAGCTAACAACATATGACCCTGCCTATGAAGAAAAATAATCACCATTTGTTAATAGCTTATCAGTACCTCAGTCAGAAGTGAGTGTCTGAAAAGCACTTTTCATGAGTTTGTGAAAATTCTATGGCTTCAGTGACCCCAAAACAAACAAGCATGTTACATTAGGTAACATCAGATGAATTTAAGAAATGAAATACTATACACAATAGAAACAGTTATAAAAAATTATGATTGGAAACCAGGTCTTTCTTTACATTTACATTCAATTTACAGGACTGCATATCTTAATTAGTAAGGCTCAAAATGTGAAGGCATCTTTTACTGAAAATGAATAATAAAGTAAAAAACACAAAGATATTATTAACCAACTTGAAACAAAAGATGTATGGCACATAATGCATAGGAAAACAGGTAACACATAAAAATAGAAATGCAGAAAACCCTAATAAATTATCTTTTTTTTCTGAGTTAGTCTATTAATATTCATTAAATTCCACCCAAGAAGTAATAATTTAATGGATAGGAGAATGCTAATTTCTCTAATTGGGTCAGTGGGTAAAAACAAAACATAGTTTTGAAAACTTCATTATAAAATAAAAACTAAATTATTTTTTATACATGGATTAGCTTTCTATATTACCCATTTATAAGTATGGGCAAAACAAGCAAAGTTTTTTCTTACTGATGAGATAGCTGCTTTTCATTACACAGAATGATAATTTAGCAGCAGTTATGCAACAGTATAAAGGTATAAAACATTAGTGATCTGTAACATAAATCTTAACATACTCCAGAGACTAAAATATTATGTAAAATATAATTTCAGGCATTATTTTTAAGGAATATGTACCAAACACTAAAGTCAAATTCACAGCAACAGCACATTCTTGGATTATAAGGATTCTTTTTTTCTGCTAAATGAAGTTAACAGGTAGAAAATTAAGTAACACTGATTTTTTTTTTTTTTTAAGTTTCTAGGGGTGGGAGTGGTTTCAGTAAGATGTCTGAAGACATCCGTTACTCATATCACCCCTGTCAACAATAATTTGATATCCACTCAAGGACAAAAGTGGCTTTCTGGGAGTTTTGGAACTGGGTGGGAGATTGTGAAACCCTACCCTAACTGTTTTGAGAAGGCAAGCTCACACCCAGGTGGCTGACTCACCAATCATGGTCCAGACTTCAGATCCTTGAACAGCTCCATACCCCTGAGAACTATAGCCCCATGTGGCTTCAGTTCTGTCACCAGCACCATATGCCAAGGGACCCAGGAGTAGTCATGCCCACATGCACTGGGTAATAGGCATACAGACCTCGGTTCAGGATGTGGACCCTAAGTGGCCTATAAAGCATGTCCATTCTCTTCTTGGTTGTGGTCTGGAGCCCCTGGAGGTAAGCCCTCCAAATTCTTTCAGGCTGTAGATTCTGAAAGGGCCCTGTAACCAGGGCCATGCTGCTTCTAGCTGTAGCCTGAAAACGTCCTGCTGACACAGGGACCTGGCAGGAGACACTCCCATCTGTGTGGCCAGAAATTCCAAAAGGGTCCTATACTTGGAGTTTGCCAGCAGTCCTACAGGTCCAAGGACCTAGTACCTAGTAGGAGATACTAATGTTGGCAACCCTGAAGATCCTGAAAGGGCCCAGAAATATGGCTCTAACCCTGTCACAGCCACAGTCTGCCAGCGGTCCTGAGAGTCCAGGACCCCAGCAGGACATAATCCCATCTGCAAACCCAGAGATTCAGAAAGGGCCCAATACTCAGCTCCAGCTTCTCAGCCAGTCCATGACTAGTACCACTGGCCAAGGGAATCTGTGGGAAATACCCCTGTCAGCACCCGCACAGATCGTGAAAGGAACCTATAATCAGGTCTAGCTCCTTTAGCCACACAGGGAATGATGCAGCCTACCTAGGGACCTGGCAAGAGACACACCCATGTGTGCCTCCAGAGCCAGGTCTGCAGACCTCAATCTTGGCTGTGGAACCAGAAACAGTGCTGCCAATCAGTTACAGCCTTTTCTAGGCCATGGTCCAGGGCCAGTCCTACCAATCCAAGGACTCTTCCAGTGACCACTTAGGATCATTTTCAGGGGCCTGGTGGGAGCCACAACCGTCTGTACACCCAGTTAATAGCGTCACTGTCTGAAGACCTAACCATGGATCCTAAAATGGACCTTTGTCCCAGCACTACCCTACCAAGCAAGGTACTGGAGACAGTCCTGTCCACCCAGGGACCGGGTAAGATCCACACCCACCTGAGCCACTGGTAACAAGAATACCAACTGCAACCCAACTGTAACCCAGGAACAGCCTCCTAACTGTCCAGCCCAGCAGGACTGTGATTCCAGAGGTAATCCTATCAGCCCAGTGAACAGGAAAAGACCTTTACCTGCTAAAACCAGTCTGTAAAAACTGGAAGAGGTGTTACTTCAAATGTATAGACAACAATGCAAGGCTACAGGATCAGGAAGAACCAGGCAAACATGACAAATAAATTAATAAAGGAACCAAAGGAAACTAATCAAGCTCCCATAACTGATCTCAAAAAAAATGGAGATCTAGCTCTTTTTTGTGTGGTGCCTCGGAAGCAGTAGGCTGCTTCAGGATGAAGCTGAACACCTCTTGCCCAGCTACTGGCTGCCAGGAACTCACTGAAATGGACGATGAATGCAAACTTCATACCTTTTATGAGAAATATATGGCTACAGAAGTTGGCATTGATGCTCTGGGTGAGGAATGGAAGGGTTATGTGGTCCGAATCAGTGGTGGCAATGACAAACAAGGTTTCCCCATGAAGCAGTGTCCTGATCCATGGCCATGTCTGCCTGCTACTGAGTCAAGGGTATTCCTGCTACAGACCAAGGAGAACTGGAGGAAAAAAGTGTGAATCTGTTTGGGGTTACATTGTGGATGCCAATCTCAGTGTTCTCCACTTGATCACTGTAAAAAAGGGGGGAGAAGGATATTCCTGGACTCAGTGACACTACTGTGCCTCGTTACCTGGGGCCCAAAAGAGCTAGCAGAATCCACAAACTTTTCGATCTCTCTAAAGAAGATGATGTCCACTAGCATGTTGTGAGAAAGACCCTAAACAAAGAAGGTAAGAAACCTAGAATCAAAGCACCCAAGACTCAGTGTCTTGTTACTCCATGTGTCCTCCAACACAAAGGTCAGCATACTGCTTTGAAGAAACAGTGTACTAAGAAAAATAAGGAAGAGGCTTCAGAATATGTTAAACTTTTGGCCAAGAGATTGAAGGAGGCCAAAGAAAACACCAGGAACAGATTACCAAGAGACGGAGGGTGTCTTCTCCGAGAACTTCTACCTCTATGTCTGAGTCCAATCAAAAAGATTTTTCTAAGAGTAACAACTAAGATCAGACATAAAAACAAAAACAAAAACAAAAACATAAACGGAAATCTATAATCTGCAGGACAAAACATTCAAGATAATCATCTTAAAGAAACTCAACAAGGGGTGCCTGGGGGGCTCAGTCAATTAAGAATCCAACTTCAGCTCAGGTCACGATCTCACGGTCTGTGAGTTCGGGCTCACAGTGCTGACAGCTCAGAGCCTGGAGCCTGCTTAGGTTTCAGTGTCTCCCTCTCTCTCTGCTTCTCCCTCACTCATGCTCTGTCTCTCTCTCTCTCAAAAATAAACATTAAAAAATTTTTAAAAACAAAACTCAACAAAATGTAAGAGAACACAAACAACTAAACAAAACCGGGGAAACAAAGCATGAATAAAAGGAAAAGTTTAATAAAGAAACAGAAACCATGAAAAAGAACCAATCAGAAATCCAGGAGCTGAAGAATGCAATAACAAAAGTGAAAAGTTCAATACAGAGCATCCAACACACTTGATCATGCAAAAGAATCGTGACCTTGACAGATTATTTGATATTAGTCAATTAGAAGAATAAAAAGAAAACAATGAAAAAAAAAATCCTATGTGAATTATGGGATGCCATCAAGTGAATGAACATTTGCATTGTGGGAGTTCCAGAAGGAAGAGAGAGAGAACGGGGCAGAAAGCTTACTTAAAGAAATATTAGTTGATGGGGCAGTTGGGTGGCTCAGTCAGTTGAACATCTGACTTTGGCTCGGGTTATGATCTCACAGTCTATGGGTTTAAGACCCGTGTCGGGCTCTGTGCTGACAGTTCAGAGCCTGGAGCCTGCTTCAGATTTGGTGTCTCTCCTTCTCTCTGCTCCCCTCCCCCACCTCAAAAATAAGTAAACATTAAAAAAAAAGATATTTAAAGAAATATTAGTTGAAAATTTCCATCTTGGGAGCTATATGGTCATCCAGATACAGAAAGCTCAAAGGACTCTAAGTAAGATCAACCCAAAGACTATTCCAAGATCTATTATAATCAAAATGATAAAAGTCAAAGAATTTTTAAAGCAACGAGACAAACTATTTTTAATAGTTCCCAGGTGACCACACATGGAGTCATGAGGGCCTAGAACACACAAGGGCTGCATCCAAGGTGGAGGCCAATCACTCTGTTGAAACCCTCTGAGGCTCTAGGCTTAGGGACAACTGACAAGGGGATGTGACAGTGAGAAGTAGAGTTGAAAACTGGGCTCCCTAACCTCTCACTGCTCCACCCTTATCCTTTTCCAAAACAAAAACAAAACAAAACAAAACAAAACAAAACAAAACAAAACAAAACAAAACACAGACAAAACTTTGCTAAGGAAATTGAACCCAATCATGTGGGAAGGCATGGCCTGTAGCATGGGTGCTGGTGCCTGAGACTCATCTTTGGAGGCCTGCGGACCAAGCACCAGCTCTCTATCCACTCTCTATAACCGAGTCCTGCCAATCAATACATCTCACATACTTTTCACTCCGGAAAAGGCCCAAAGTAAGCAAATCTATTTACACAACCACAGAAGAAACCAACACCAGATTCCTGTCCTGTGTTCTTAAATGTGAACTATTTGACTAGGCATCAGAAGAAAACTGGCAGCAATAAAGAGAAGGATGGAAAAAAAAAAAAAAGAACAGAAATAATTTAAGGATAGAAAATAATTTTTTAAAAACTTTTAATCAAAATTCTGAGAGATTTGAGAGATTACTATAATTACAATCCCTGTGAAAGGAACAATTACTAAAGAAAAAATTTTTAAATTCTTACTAGAGGAAAGGAATTTGCAGCAATTTAAAAACTCAAAAGTTTACTTCCCACCTATCCATTCTTGGGAAATTATTTGATGGACTCTAGTAAAATGAGGGGAAAAAAGGGACACGTGAAAGCTAGGAAACAGAGGATGAAACCTAGAGAATCCTCAGGGTGGGAGGGTTATCTCAGGCTTGTTAAATCGGTTAGTCCAAACTGCAGCAGGAAGACGGAATGGAAAATGGAAATCTTGGGAGGACCATACAGATACGATAACAGCACACTGTTCTTCTGTCAAGAAATGATACCAAAACTTTTAGGAAAACACACAAACCCCCCAAAACTAGAATAATGTATTTCATTGATTGTAAGATGCACTTCTACATTTTAATATCTCTGAAATTTGTCTCACAATTCCTGGGAACTATAGTTTAATTCGTAGCATGCTTTTTCTTTCATTGTGGAATATAAAATAATGGTACATTTTTACAACCAATGACATTTCAGATGCAACAAATACAGTAATAATAATAATATGGGGACATACTTAAGTAAGCCCTTTTCATTGGTTAGGTCATTTATCCATACAAGAACCCTTAGGAACATCCTCTTTTCAGTGCCCCAGAGGTGGTGAAATTCATCAGGATGAAAAGAGATTCAAGTTTAGAACACTAATAACTATGAATAGTTTTTACACTGTCAAAATAACATAAATGGTACTATTAGTTTTTAATGTTGAAGAGTCAACTTAAGGATAAAGCAGGAAAAGACTCCGTCATGGCCACCAAAGACGATGAAAAAATATTGACAACTTTGTCAGATTAAGAAGATGGTTAGAAGGGAGATGAGAACAGTTGAAGGAAGGACAGAGACACTAGTATCTTCAGTCTTAGGTTGAGTAAGCCTATTTATTTCCTTTTTCATTATTTTTATTCTTCTATTGGGTATTTGCATATTTTAATTGCCTAAAAATAAAAGACTGAAAGGTTAATGGAAATGAGTTAAATTCTCATCATTTGTAATAAGGAGTCTGTAGAGATTTTCTCAAGCTGATAATCAAGAGACAGAAGTATAAACAATTTGTTTAGAATTTGGAAAGAACTGAAAATAGAATTGGCTCAAATGAAGTTTCTTGAAGAGTGGGATTTATGAGGTGATGAGCTTTGAGGTGAGAGACTGTTAATGTTAAACAATATTATTGGGGCGCCTGGGTGGCGCAGTCGGTTAAGCATCCGACTTCAACCAGGTCACGATCTCGCGGTCCGGGAGTTCGAGCCCCGCGTCAGGCTCTGGGCTGATGGCTCGGAGCCTGGAGCCTGTTTCCGATTCTGTGTCTCCCTCTCTCTCTGCCCCTCCCCCGTTCATGCTCTGTCTCTCTCTGCCCTAAAAATAAATAAACGTTGAAAAAAAAAATTAAAAAAAACAAAACAATATTATCTTACTGATTGCCACGTACATGTATTACCTTGATAAGAATGCAGAAAATTGAAAAAGGTAAGAAAATTGTTTTGCCTGAAAAAGCAATCCTGCAGCTATTAGGGCAGTACTGAAGATTCAGCTATGTGTATCATAAGTGAAGACAAATAAGCTAACTAAGGCATATCAATCATTAAATCAGATTTACTTGATGATAAATTTGATCACTCTTCTCAACTAAAATAAAGCTTAAAATCACCTTGTAGCCATGTAAGCATAATTTATTGCTTTTATTACATTATATATATATATGTACTTCTTGTGGTTCTAATACACTCTTGGGAACACAAGCCATCAGTTACATAAATGAGATCTAGACTGAAAGAGAAGTTATTGCTGGGCCTACGATGCAGGGGATCACCTGCACTCTGCCCATACCTGGTGAGACCCAAGATGGTCAGGCAGCAAAATCTGTAAGGAGAGATCGAAGGCTGCTGCTTCCCTGAGGAAAACAAATAAGGAAGATGTTTTAATCCCGGGACACTGAAGCAAAGACTTCAGTGTTCTGACACTGACCTCTCTGCTGAGAAGTCATACATTATTTCATCTCTTTAGACTACAAGGAATGGATACCAAGACTAGAAAAACAAGATCTATGCCTCTTTGATTCTGAACTTCCTAGCAGCCTTAGTCAAATCTAAATTCACTGAAAGGAAATTACATGCTGAGGTTTATAGTTATTTGCTAGTCTGCTGTATTTGGGTACATTTTGCATATTTGGAAGTCTCAGTTATATCTGGATGAACATTAAATAAATAATAGAGCTCTTATTTCATTGGTATAATAAAAAGTGCCTTTAGTTTAGAGAAATAAAAAGCCAATTGGGAAGATTTTCTTGTGAAATATTAAGACAAATGACATTTTAGAAGTATGTGTAAGCACTAGAGAAAAGCTGATAAAAGTATTTCTCAGAACATTATGCATTTGCACAATAGAAAGCAATTAGGTTGATTTTTTATTTTGCCTTTTGGAAAACTAGTAAATAATTATACTTTTAATTCTTAAAGATAGGTCACTAGTTGATTGCAAAAATAAGCAATATTACAATTTTAATATAACTAGGCTCATGTTATGTTTAGCTAAGTATAAAGTATTTCAAATAAGTGATGTGGAGTGGGTTGTCTGTAGCCTCTGCACTTTTAATTTCCAGCTAAAACTCACCTTTCACTTACTATAGTGGCTTAATTGTTCATTTAACCACATATCATCCTAGAAACAGCCTTCAAAAATGTATTATCTAAAGGCAACTGATTTAATCTTACAAAGTCATTTAAACGTGAATAGCATCTTGGTTCAGAAAATATTTTCAACTTTTTTCTCTTAATTGAGGATGTTTTGAGAGGGCAAGTATATGTCTCTCTCCCATTAGACTGTAGGCAGTATGACAAAGGGAACCGTGTTTTTGTCCTGAATGTTGGTGTACTAGTGGTACTCAAATTGAACTTGGCAATTTGTAGCCTTCCAATGGATATTTGTCAAATGAATGAATGAAATGAATGTCACAGCATGCTTCAGAACTCCAAACACTGTTTTACCCTACTCTCAGAGAATTATGCCTTCACTATAGATATTTGGGTTCTGAAAACCTTTTGGTGTTACCCAAAATAGTGCTGTGCCTTCAGGGAGAGAATATGAGGGTAGCAACAGAGATCTCAAGAGGCCAAATACTCAGAGTAATCAAGGTCTGTACTTTTTAACTCCTGAAGCACCAACCTCTGTCTCTCTCCTCCTCTCCAATGTCTGTATTGTTGTCTCATGAGCACTTTACTGCCATCTCCCATTGGAATCACCGTAACACCCTATAAAACAGCTCTTGTGTCCCAGTCTCTACTTTCCCACTGCTATCAGTATGATCTTCTAAGACAATGAATTATGCCCCTCTGCTCTGCATGTAGGACATTCGTGACATCACAGGTACAGCCCTTCATGGGAGGCTCCAACCTCCAGCAGCAACTCTCCTGACCCCTTGGAAATTACTTCTCAGCCACACTCAAATCCATGCTTCCCTATGGATTAATCTGCAAAATGTTTATGCCCGAATGTCTGCTCATTTGTTCTGTTTACCTGAAATACTCTTTCCTGTGTACCGTAAGGCTGAGTAAACTGCTCCTCATGTGTGTTCCACTACATTTCATATACCTCTTTCTATACACTTGGAATTGAAGTTGTTGCTTTACTGGCCACCTTCTCTAAACAATGCTATTGTGGGGCTTGGGAATCTGACATTCATCTTTGTATTTTCATCACTTCTGTCATATAGTTGATCTTAAAAAAATGTTTGATAAATTCAAGTGCAAGTGACTTGGCCAGATGCTTAGCAGAAAAAGAGACTAAAACACATGTCTCCTGTCTCCCTGAATCCTTCTATTTAAACCCTGGGTCCTTTCAGAAATGATTCTCAGAGAAAATAAATCATATCTTTAAGATGTACTCTGGCAGTCTAAACTTTGGGTAAGTGATAGGCATGACCTGAAAATGAAAAAAGGAGAAGAAGGAGCGTTTGGAGGTTTAGGCTATACCTATACCAAGACAAGCAGAGGTAGGTACATAGCAGTGACTCAATGTTAACTTAGAAGTTAACAAGCACGAGACCAAGTTTCTCCCACCGTAACTAAGCAAATCACCTAGTTTCTTTGTGGCTCATTTCTCATCAGTAAAATAATGGAAACAACCTCTTTCTTCATGGAACTCAGGCAGTATTATTTTGGAAATAAAAGTGCTAATAGATAATAGAGAACATTTGGGGGTATTTTTTGGTTGTTTTTTACATATTATAGCAGAGGAAGTTAAAAAAATTCCCCATGACAGCGTCCCATTATAAGCATAGGAGGGAAGCCACAGTGTTGAAATTTGTAAGAATAATCCCCAAATTCTTTGTCTATAAACAAGTACACCAGAAGATAATGTTAAGTAAAATTTGCTTTCTTACACACACAAAAAAACCCTTCTATATTCAGTAATAACAATGTCGTAATGCCCTCATCTCATAAATATTCCACAATTTTACTTATTTTCATAATCTATATTTATTTAAAAAATGTTTTTAATATGAAATTTATTGTCAAGTTGGTTTCCATACAACACCCAGTGCTCATCCCAACAGGTGCCCTCCTCAATACCCATCACCCACCCTCCCCTCCCTCCCACCCCCCCATCAACCCTCAGTTTATTCTCAGTTTTTAAGAGTCTCTTATGGTTTGCCTCCCTCCATCTCTAACTTTTTTCTTCTTCCCCTCCCCCATGGGTTTCTGTTAAGTTTCTCAGGATCCACATAGGAGTGAAAACATATGGTATCCGTCTTTCTCTGTATTAAAAAGTAATCATGTTTGGGGCACCTGGGTGGCTCAGCTGGTTTAGTGGCCAACTTCAGCTCAGGTCGTGATCTTGTGGTTCAAGCCCCGCATCAGACTCTGTGCTGACAGCTCAGAGCCTGGAGCCTGCTTTGCTGCCCCTCCCCGACTGATGCTCTGTCTCTCTCAAAAATAAACATTAAAAAAATAATAATAATAAAAATAAAAATAAACCAACAAAAAGTAATCCTGTTTTAGAGGCGCCTGTTGGCTCAACTGGTTAAGTGTCCAACTCTTGATTTTGACTCAGGTCATGATCTCTTAGTTCAGGAGATGGAGCTCCATGTTGGGCTCCGCGCTAATGGCGTGGAGCCTGCTTGGGATTCTCTCTCTCCCTCACTTTCTGTCCCTTCCCTAAAAATAAATAAACTTTTTTTTTTTAAAAAGTAACCATGTTTTAAAAAAAGTAACCACGTTTGAAATATACAGAAAAGTATACAGAATAATGCTAAAGTATGCTGACCTTGAATCAGAGGGCTTTGTATGGATTAATGTAATCCTTGTATCAACCCTATAGAATAAATACGTTATTTTCTTCATTTTACAGATGAAAAAATGAAACCACAGAGAAGTTAACTAACTTGCCAAACTCACCCAGAAAAGGAGTGGCAGAGCTGGAATATGAATCCAGGCAGTTGTGTGTCTGGATATCCATAATTAAGCACTGCACTTGTGTTGCCTCTTATGTAACACAATTCATGTTCCTGTCATTCAGATTTAATACATGTTATTATTTTGTCATATTTTTTACATGTTTTTAAAAGAAAATGTTACAGATATAGTTCATTTCCCATCCCCCTTCCTCCTCAAAGGCAACCATTATCATTTGTGGTATCTCCTTTCATGTTTCATAATTAACTGTATGTGAGGGGCTGTGCATAAGAACAATATATTTTGGTATTTGGGTTTTTTAAAAAAGGTATGGTACTCTATTATTCTGCAACTGTATCTTCAAGATTTATCTACATTAGTAAATTTAGATCTGACTGATGCACATATTCCATTGAAAAATATAATTTAGGGGCACCTGGGTGGCTCATCGGTTGAGCATCCAACTTCGGCTGGGGTCATTGTCTCACAGCTCATGAGTTTGAGCCCCTCATTGGGCTCTGTGCTGACAGCTCGGAACCTGCAGCCTGCTTCAGATTCTGTGCCTCCCTCTCTCTCTGTCCCAACCCACTCGCATTCTGTGTCTCTCTCAAAAATAAATAATAGTCAAAAAAAAATTAAAAATTATATATACAATTTCTCTCTTGATAGACACTGACATTGTCATTTTTTTTAACTTGTTATCACAAAGTTGCAATGTACACTCCTGTACATCCATCCTTCCCTCTTTCTCTTTGTCTCTCTATCTATGGATATTTCTCTAGGGCAAATACCTAGATATTGAATTCCTAGGTTGGATGCTCTGCATATCTTTAATTTTATTAAATATTACAAACTGTTCTCCAAAATGGTTGTACTAATTTATATTCCCACAACCATGTTCCCATTTTTCCATACTTTCAACAACACTTCGGATAGTTAATAATTTTTGCCTTTCTGTACCTCGTTGTTGTCTTGTGTCCCTTTGATTACCAGTGAGGTTGAGCATTTTTCATGTTTACTAACTAAATGGGTTTCCTCTTATTAGAAGTGCTTCTTCAGTTCCTTTTTTCATTTCCCTACTGGATTATTTGACCTTTTTCCTACTGATTTGTGGCAGTTCTTTATATATATTATCTGTATGAATATTTTTGGTTATGCACATTAAACTCATCTCACAGATGGTTGCTTATCTTTTAACTTTGTTTATGATATCCCTTGTGTCAGCTAAGACTTTTACTTTAAGACTTTTACCTTAAGGCTGTTAGCATTTCCAATCTTTTCCTTTATGGTTTGTGTCTTTTTTGTGCCATGTTTTAAAAATTCTTCCTAACATCAAGGCTATTTTGCAGGATTTCCTTTAGATAGTTTTAAGTTTATAATTCCACATTTAGATCTTTAAATGAAATTTATTTTCATGTCTGATGTAAGGTGAGGACCCAATTTTATTTTGTTCCACATACGTGACCAAATGTCCAATACTATTCACTGACTGGTCCACCCTTTTCCCACTAATCTGAGATGCCATCTCTTTTACATACAGTTCCTATTTATGTGTAGGTGGGTTTCTAGGCTCTCTATCCTGTTCTGCTCTACTTGTCTATCTTTATGTCAGATCATTCCATTTTAATTATTATAGCTTTATAATAAGATGTATGTAAGTTTGTTTTTTTTTTTAATTTTTTTTTTCCCAACGTTTATTTATTTTTGGGACAGAGAGAGACAGAGCATGAACGGGGGAGGGGCAGAGAGAGAGGCAGACACAGAATCGGAAACAGGCTCCAGGCTCCGAGCCATCAGCCCAGAGCCTGACGCGGGGCTCGAACTCACGGACCGCGAGATCGTGACCTGGCTGAAGTCGGACACTCAACCGACTGCGCCACCCAGGCGCCCCAAGATGTATGTAAGTTTTATACTGTAAGTTATAATGAGTTTTCTGCCTTAGTAAAACTGTCTTTGTAAAAACCTAAATACTTTGAAAAGAGATGAAAATACTGTCATTTTTTTTAACAGAATGATCCCCACAACACCTCCCCTATTGCCAGTGTAGAAAATAAAACTAGAAATTACTAATTTAAAACCAAGTCTTTTCTTTTTTCAAAGAACTACACTGCAGGAAGGAAGGAGGGGAGTGCTTACCAGCCAGGAGCTAAAGACCACCAACCCCAGATCCTTAAAACTCATTATTATAAGCTTTCTGCTATGCGTGATAAAACCTAAGACAACCCCCACCACTCCACTCTGAGAACTGCCCTTTCATCATTTGGGGAGGAAGGGCTTTCCAACACCTAGGTAGAGGAGAAGTGATCCTATGACACTCAAGTAGGAAAATCAAGAGCTGGTGATCTTCAAATGGAGAAACAATCAGACTGTGATACTCAGGAGAGGGGTGGAAGGTGGCATCTAACAGGCTAAGGGAAGGGCGGCTGATGGTACAGATCTGAAAAGGTTCACAGTATTCAGTAACACATTAGAGGCCTATAATTTCATCAATGTTTTGACTTGCCCTCTCTTCCTGTGGACATGCAATCCACTGTCCAATTAGGTGAAGAGAGGAATGAAACAAGGCTCTTGCTTCTTAGATGATGTTGCTAGCATCAAGCAGTGAGCCCCAGAAACTCCTGTACCCAGGTACGTAATTTTTCCCTAAGTTATATACTTGAGGTCAAGAAATTACTAATATAATGACCACACTCATGCTACTTGCGAGGCACTAGGACTGGAGAGAAGGGTACTGTGTGGAGAACACAATAAATTAGATACGTATCTAGTTCATTAACTTTCTTCTCAAAGACCTAATGAAATAAAGCTTACTCCTCTTCACCAGATCTTACAAAACTTTTGACATTACCACTACTATCAATGGCAACTCAAGGGCAAAATTATACAAGGAGAGAAAGAAATGGAAGAAGGAATAAATGAAATATATGAGGCAATTAAAAAAAAGTCAATGTCCAGATTTTCTTAATCCTCCTTATTTGGGCTACCTCCAGGTGATTTTGCTATTCAATCCCTTTGTCAGAGGTACCAACTTAAGAAATAAAATAGATCATTTCAGAAAATAGTATCATGTGAATTAGTGTGGAAAAAGGTACACCTAAGAAAAAACTAATAACTCAAAATTAACTTTCAACCAATATTTAACATAATGGTAAGAAGTTCCAACTGGGATTTCTCTCATTTCCCAGAACTGCCCTTTAAATAAAGTCCGTAGCTGAAAGCAAAAGTACTAAGTACCTCCTTCCCCCATTCTAGGTTCAGGGAATATGTTAACCTGTGCTTCCAACCACTTCCCAACAAGGGACACATTCCAGCAAAAACTCCCACTGGAAGGAAGGGAAGATTTAGTGTGAGGAGAAGCTATCTCTACCCTCACCATCCTATTGATTGTTTGTACAATTTGTACAGCAAGATATCATATGATACAGGCCATCCTGGTATCAGTGGTTACTTACCAAAGGGATGTCATTAATTTTAGCTGAAAATACAAACCTAGTGACAAAAAGAAAATTATTTTATTTTTCATGCAACATTTCCTAGGTTTAGAGGTTATATGCCTCCAGATTCTTTGTTTAGAACAATGAAAGCCCAATCTAGTGAGGTTCGGCATAAAAGAATTTAATAAGGGCCACAGGGTTTCCTAGAATACCAGTAAATCAGGTTTGCAGGAATCCACAAAAAACTCTCTGACCCAACACAGATTTGCTCTGGTAGATGTCATGAAGCCACCAAACTCCAACAACGGGCCTCTAAGGCTGAAACCACTGCAGGGATGCTGCTTCTGCTACCTCTAGAAATGGCAAGATTTGCATTTGCAAAATAGATTCTTCTAGGTACTTTTTTTTTTCAATATATGAAGTTTATTGTCAAACTGGTTTCCATACAACACCCAGTGCTCATCCCAAAAGGTGTCCTCCTCAATACCCCTCACCTACCCTCCCCTCCCTCCCACCCCCCATCAACCCTCAGTTCTCAGTTTTTAAGAGTCTCTTATGCTTTGGGTCTCTCCCACTCTAACCTCTTTTTTTTTTTTTCCTTCCCCTCCCCCATGGGTTTCTGTTAAGTTTCTCAGGATCCACCTAAGAGTGAAAACATATGGTATCTGTCTAGGTACTTCTAATTGGAGTCTGGTGTCAGTGCATTTGACTGACAAAGCCTAAGGTCACAAGACTGTGCCCTCATTGAAATACAAACTTGGAACCAAGTTTTTGGCCTCTCCAATGGGGAAATGCAGGTGCACAGAGGGAATTCTCTCACACAGCAAGAGTGTTCAGTTACTGGGTGGCTGGATGGAATAACAATGTGCCCCATAATATGGGCCCTGCATTCCCTGTATCACTGCTTCTTTTTTTTTCAACGTTTATTTATTTTTGGGACAGAGAGAGACAGAGCATGAACGGGGGAGGGGCAGAGAGAGAGGGAGACACAGAATTGGAAACAGGCTCCAGGCTCTGAGCCATCAGCCCAGAGCCTGACGCAGGGCTCGAACTCACGGACCGTGAGATCGTGACTTGGCTGAAGTCGGACGCTTAACCGACTGCGCCACCCAGGCGCCCCTGCTTCTTAAGCTTCAATGTGCATACAGGTTATGTGGAGATCTTATTAAAATGCAAATTTTGATTCTTTAGGTCTGGGGTAGGACCATAGATTCTGCACTTCTTCTAAGCTTCCAGCTGATGCTGGTAATACTGGTCCATGGAACATTTTTTAGAAGATGAATGGATGTAATTGCATAACATCGGAATCTACCTCATTACTTAAAGAGTATTGAGCACAGCCTAATAATGGCAACAATGGTGATGATAATGAAATAAAAATATTAGTAATGGTAGAAACTTATTTGCTGAGTGTTTATTATATGTCAGGTATTCTCTTTAACCTATATTTTTGCATTTGGTCCTCAAACAATCCGATAAGACAGGCACTATTATTACTTTACAAATGAGAAAACAGTCTCAGGAAAATGAAATGACAGCTAATTTCACAAGGCCAGCAGGAGGTAGGGGTGAGAATCGAGCTAGGCATGTCTGATTCCAAACTCTGAATGGCCAGGCTCTACTATCTCAATGCCCAGCACTGCCTGACTTATCAATCCTCAGATAAGCACCCTGTGATAAGGAGGGAAATGATGGCATAAAACTGAGCCTGAATTTTTACTCTCCCTCCCTTATCTTTCAGAATTTATGTCTCAGGTTTTCCTGCAGGAAGGCACAGAAAAGGGTGTGGCTAAGAAAACATATTTAGTCTTGTCCTATCTTGCAAGAAGAGGCATATATTTCTTGTGGAATAAGAAAATATATATAATATCATGGATATGTATGTATACATATGCATATACAGACACACACAAGCATACATATTCATATATGTTTCTACCCCTTATGTTAGAACACTGTTCTAGTATATCCTGTCCTTGAATGACATATATAAACATCTCCTCCTATCTGACCACATTAAAAAAGACTTAAGTGCTCAAGGGCACCTGGGTGGCTCAGTCAGTTAAGCATCCTACTTTGGCTCAGGTCACAATCTTGCAGTTTGTGAGAGTTCAAGCCCCACATCGGGCTCCGTGCTGACAGCTCAGCTCTCTCTCAAAAATAAACATTAAAAAAAAATAAATAAACAAACAAAAAACTTTAAGTGCTCAAAACAAAAACAAAAATACACACAAATAGTAGTAAGTACCTACTTACTTACCTACTGGTTTGCTGCCCCTTTCAAGATTAGTACCTAGAATGAATGTCCTTGGAAGAATACCCCCATCCAACCTCTACACCTAGCTATGTGGTTTGTGTAGAACTGGCCTCAATACCATTTCCTGTTGGGGGCGTGATGCTCCAAAGACTGATTCAGGGGTTAAGGGGAATGCTGTGACAAAGGCACAGTCTACTGCAAGACAACAATCTTAGCAGCACTTGGCAATCACCTTAGGGACAATGCAGGAATCAAATATCTACAGATAGAGCTAATACCAAGGAAGCTAAGGGTGAGAAATAGCAAGAAAGAAACTAGACATCATTTGACCATTGCATAAAAGCTTGTTTCAAGATATGTCCTTGGACTATAAAGCAATTTATTCTCTTTTAACTTATTTTAACTCAGGTTTTTTGTTTTTGACAAGAAAAATCACTGTTTATGCATGTAAACACAGACCAAATAACTAGAATATATGACTTAATCATTTTAAAAGCTTATTAAACTTGGGGCACTAGGTGGCTCACTCAGTTAAGCGTTGGACTCTTGGTTTTGGCTCAGGTCATGATCCCAGGGTCATGGGATCAGGGCCCGAGCTGGGTTCCACGCTGAGCGTGGAGTCTGCTTGGGGTTCTCTTTCTCCCTCTGTCCCTCTCCCCCACTCATGATCTCTCTCCCCACCCAAAAAAAAAAAAATCTAAGAAACAAAAAACTTACTAAATTCTATTAAATACTTTAAATTATGCTATTCTATTCTATTCAATACTTTAAATTATACTCTTCTTTTTCTATGAATGCATTTTGTTTTGTATAAGATATAATCAAATAGTGGAGAACCTAGCTAGTTCAGTTGGTGGAGTGAGTGACTACTGATCTCAGGGTTTTAAGTCCAAGCCCTGTGTTGGGTGCAGAGATTACTTAAAAAAAAAAAAAAATCTTAAAAAAAAAAATACTCAAATAATAAAAAATTAGAAGAAAAAGAGATCAACAACAGAATTGAAAATCTACAAACAGACCCAATTATAAACAAAAATGTGATATATAAACAGGAATTATTTAATGAATGATGCTGAAACATCTAACTGCAAAAATAATGAAGTGAGGTTCCAATCCAAAATATATTCTAACTGCAGAGTTAAAGGTAAAAAAAACAAAGGAGACAGGATGGGGTTGCGGGGGACCAGAAAAGAACCAGAGTAAAATACAGGTAGTTATCTGACTCAAGGGAGGGAAAGGACATCCTTAGCAAAATAACCAAAGGCAGAAAAGATGATAGCTAAATAAAGGCTAAAAAGATTAACCTTCATAAAAATTAAGAAAACCCATCTTAAAAAATGCCATCAACAAACTTACTTTAATTATACCAAAATTACTTTAACAGTAAAGACAGAAATGTATTTCCAATGTACAAAATAGACTATGAGAGAGGTGCCTAGGTGACTCAGTCAGTTAAGCCTCCAACTCTTAGTTCTGGCTCAGGTCACGATCTCGCAGTTCGTGAGTTCAAGCCCCGCATCAGGCTCTATGCTAATAGTGTGGAGCCTGCTTGGGATTCTCTTTCTCTTTCTCTTTCTCTGCGCCCACCCCCCACTTGTGTGCTCTCTCTCAAAATAAATAAATAAAAAACTTAAAAAAAAATAGACTGAGTTAATATTTCCGATATATATATAGAACATACGATTTATTAGAAGAAACTAAAGATGTGTATTTTCTTTCTTTTAATGTTTATTTCTTTATTTTTGAGAGAAGGAGTGAGCAGGGGAGGAGCAGAGAGGCAGAGAGAGAGAGAGAGACAGAGACAGAGACAGAGACAGAGACAGAGAGAGGGACAGAGAGAGGGACAGAGAATCCCAAGCAGGCTCCAAACTGTCAGCACAGAGCCCAACGCAGGGCCCAAACTCAGGAAATGTGATATCATGACCTGAGCTGAAATCAAGAGCCAGAAGCCTAACCAACTGAGCCACCATGTGCTCCAAGATGTGTATTTTCAAGAGAAAAACACACATATATTATAAATCCGATAAGAAAAAGTTGATTGCTTGCTACTATAAAACTTCTGGGGGAAAAGCTGATTAATAAAAGGGGTCCTTGTACAAAATCATAAAGTAAGTCGTGTGTATGTGTGTGTATTTGAGAAATATGCACATAAAAACCCAACTCACAATGCAATAGAGATTTAAATTTATAACAAATGCCCCAAATTTACATTTAAAAACCTCAAAATGTAATGGAATCTAAGCCACTGGGAGATAGTTAATAATTCTTTTAATAATATATGTCCTCTCTCCTCATTACTGTTTGCTAAGATTTGGGTTGAACAGTATAACAGGGTTGGTATGAAAATAATTTTATCCATACCTTGATTAACATTTTATCACTTTGGTTGTTTAATTTTGAACATAAATAAGGATGACTTTACACTAGGAGAATACAATTTAAATAGCATCAGTAAAACTAAGTAAAATGAGACAATTTCTCTTTGTTTTTGGTTGACTCAATAGTCATTTGTCAGATTATTTTAAAAATATTATTCAAAGATATGCAGTATTTCTACAATGATCTGATAAGAACTCCAGCTTATACAACATCTGTTTTCTTAAGAAGAGTACCTGATTTTGCTTACAGCAAGTTCTTTTCAAAAGCTTTCTTCTTTGCTTAGTCCCAAGTACACTTTATATATTAACTGAGTAAGGTCCATCTGTACATAATCATTCGCATACATTTGGATGTGCTGAATTCTAAATTTAAAAAAAATCTATGTTTAGAATAAAGACTACCCACTGCAATAAATATGCAAAACAAGTAAATAAAAGCGTTAGAGCACAGAGCCTAATTGGGCTCTATAGAACAATGGTAAATTTAAGTCTACGGAACGTTCAAAAATGTCAATCAGATTATTTGTTCCATGATGTTTCCAGTACAAATAGTGTTTCTTTAGCTAATGATATCTTAGCAATATAATATCCTTCCAAAGAACAACGGATCAAAAAAACATCAAAATGATTCCTTAGGAAATTCCCATTACCAGTTCTTTATACTGTTTTTCTTAAAGGTTCAATTCCAAGCCAAACCAATTCTCCTTGCTAGAGTAAAGCTAAATCACAGTTTACAATTGTATTCATTATGTGCTGTACTTGGCCATACCTGCTTTTATAGCTATTATAAAAAAATACAATTTCATTAAGAAAAGAAAAAAGCCTAAGAGAATGTAATCTATATAAAAATAAATAGATTAAAATATTTTTTTCAAATAGGCTGAATTTCTTTTCAAAAACAATTATATAATAAGATATTCATATTTTATTTAGTAAAGAGCCTTGATGTTTCATTCCTTATCCACTAGGCAGATACAAGAAAATCTGGGGTAAGTTAGTGGAGGGGACAATACAATTACTAAGCTGTGGTACATTAGAGGAAGGATGCTGGGTAAGTTCATGGAAGGATATGTAATACAACAGTCTTACTAAGCTGTTTTGGTATACTGGACCACCGTGCAAAATACATTTCTGAATTCTACCCTCAAATATAAATTAAGTGGGAATGCAGAAAACTCTGTCAGGCCAAGTCTCCTAATTTATATTTAAAAAGGGGGGGAGGGGACACAAATAAACTAGATACAACTATTTATTTAAGTGAAAAAGTACTACTACTTATATCCTATATGTATCAAGAGTCAGATTTCCTACCTAGTACAAATACTTCACCAGCCTAATAAAAATAACGTGTCTAAATTATGCCAGGATTAGCCAAAGACCATATTGTTATTAAATGATTGAAGTAAAACTTTTAAAAGTTCAATTAACACCATTAGTCATTAGGATAATGGAAATCAACACCATAATGAGATACTATTTCATGCATCTAGTAGGATGAATTTTTTTTAATGGAAAATAACAAGTACTGGTGAGCACATTAAGGAACAGGAACCTTTTAACATTGTTGGTGATTTTAAAATGGCGGAGGTACTTTGGAAAACAGTTTGGCAGTTCCTCAAAAAATTAAGCATAGAGTTATCATACACCCAGCAATTACACTTCTAGGTAGTTGCCCAAGTGAAATGAAATTATATGTCCACACAAAAACTTGTATATGAATGTTATTAACAGTATTACTCATGACAGCCCCAAAATAAAAACAACCTAAATGCCCACCAGCTGATGAATAGGAAAACAAAATAAGGTATATCCATATAATGAAGTACTATTTGGTAATAAAAAGAAATCCTGATACATGCTACAACATAAATTAACATTTAAAAAAGTAGCTAATTGCAAGAAGGTAGTCACAAAAGGCCACACGATATGATTCCATTTACATGAAATGAGCACAAAAGACAAATCCATAGAGACATAAAGTAGATTAGTGGTTGATGGGTTGGGAGGAGGGAAAGAGAGACTGCTGATAAGTATGGGCTCCTTTCTGGGGTGATGACAGGGTTTTGAATTATATAGTGGTAATGGCTGCACAACTCTGTAAATATACCTGAAGCCACTGGACTGTATACTTTAAAAGAGTATATTTTATGGTATGTGAATTATATCTTGATAAAGCTGTTACTTTAAAAAGAAGGAAAAATGAATAAACTGAAAAGCCTAATTCTTAGTCAGGATATGAATATTTTCATTGTGTATTTTATTAATAACACCAGGGCTATCGCAGGAAAATCATAAATTGGGTAAAGGCACAGGTACCACAGGATTCTAGGAGACTTTTCCGAAAATACAGGACTTCCTTGAGAGGAATTAAAATGAAACCAAAATGTGCCACAAATTTCTGCTTTCTCTACTCTCTGTTCTACATATCTGTCATCCTTATCCATGTTTCTACTTCTGGCCTATTAGATTTGAATAATGGATCCAAACACGCGACACTCAAGCCCCCTTTATATAATAATATCCCAGATTAAATAAGAACTGAACATGAGAATTACAGAATATCAGAATATCAGAATAACAGATAGAGACCTCATATGATTATATCCCTCCCCTCTCATCCGCTGAGTTAGGCCCATGTATTCCAGGAATGCAAGTTATTTTAAATTATGAGATAAAAGATAAAATATTTCTTCTAGAATTATTTATTGCTTTTTAAAAACCTTGTTCTAAACTGCCACACCAACTAAAATGAATAGAAATGCCAAGATGGTTCAGACAAATAATAAAGGAAAAGCGCCAGTTCTATTGTCATTATTTGTCTAACCCAACATCATTTTTGGCTTCAAACAGCAATCAAATACTTTGATACTGATAGGAGACAAATTTTTTTTCAAAGATAACTCTGCTATATAAAGTTCGGCTTAAGATCAGATACAAACCTTAAATCTAGCCATGCAATAGCAACAGCACAATCCTACAGCTGTCCTCTCAGCCCTGAGGTACACTGACTGGATGGATGGCCTTAATTCAGATGAATTTCCTTTAGAGTAACACCTGGATGTCATATATTTCATTATTTCTATCTTTCTGAGAATAATAAAGGCCTGAATTCTAGCAAATTGAGCCAATGGTTTCATAAGTGTTGACGGCGCAGAATTCTCTGACGTACATGGATGAGGGACTCTCTGTCACCTCATGTGCCATACCTGGTATGCACTGTGCTGTGGCCTCAGTGGTTATGGTTGGAGCAACTGGGGGCTGCTGCTGACTGGAGCTCACTTCTGGCTCTGTGTTAACTGAGGGAGAAAGAGCTACCTCACAAGAGGAGACCTGGCTGGGCAGATGGGGCAGGAACTCTTCAGAAGCAATTTGGTCATCTTGTCCAGGCAGTTGCAGGGCAGACAAAGGGATGCTGATCTGTTTATTAGGATGGGAAGTGCTCACAGGCATCTGCATGGCCACCTGCTGGTTTGTGCCATGGGCACTGGGAGGTCCTCTGTTTGGTGAAGCCAGAGATACCCTGGCAGTCTTCTGGACGATCGGTCTGGACATCACAGAGGGGGATGCAGACACACCATGTGGGTCCAGCTCTGTGCTGATGGCAGATGTTACATGGGGAATCAGCTTAGCAGACCCTATACAAGAGGGACCAGCATGACTCTGAGGCTTGGGTTTTGCCATCTGTGTCAATGACAGGGCTGGTCCGTCTACCCCTCCAGTCAGCTCTGCATTCGCCACAATGTAATAATCCTCAGGAATCTCTTGTTTGATTTTCTTAATGATGACATCATTGCTGCATTCATCAACCATTTGAGCTTGGGAGCTGGAATGGAGAGAAGATGGAACTATTCCAGGCCTTTTTCGAGCAATGGTTTGAGGCCTTTGGGTTTGGGGTTCAAAGTCACTATCCTCATCTGTAACAGAAGACTCACAAACCATGTCAAACAGGGTGTTTTCATCTTCATATTCTTCAACAGCTTCATCCAGTTCAGAGGGCTCACTGCAATAAGAGAAGTCACAAGAGTCTCTGGTCCGATTACAGTCTAGCTTCGCTTTCACTGGTCTCCCAGGGTACCTTTCAACAGGGCTAGTTTGTGTCTCGGAGGGCACTCCGATTATACTGGGACTATCAGAGTTAAAACTTCTGTTATCCTGGAAACAGACCCTTTCTTGGGACCCAGCTCTGCAAGTAGCTGTCAATGGCCAGTGATAAGCATGGCCAGCACTACAGCCCCACATTGCTGTGAGGTTCCCATGGGAACCTTCTGAAAGCAAGTGTTTCAGGTTTGGAATGAGGCTGCAAATGGTCCCATGGCTGTGGGCCCAGCTGACCAATTTGGACAGATTCTCAGATGAGGTATGAAGGCAATCCTCCATGTTACAGGATCAGCAGTGTCTTTCCTAAAGGGAAATAATCAAAATAAGAAGCCATTATTACCCAAGATATTCCCGTATCTCCATCATTTCAATATCCTTGAACTATGATCATGTGTCATAAAAAAGAAATGCACTTCAAAACTTTATCTAGTTAATATTGCTGCACATGGGCAGGGACTGGAAGAGAATACAGGGAAAAGTAAAAAACAGTTGATGCCTTATGGCTGTGAAACAAGATTTTTGTCCGTTTCCTTCAATGTTATAATATCTACATAAAAAGTAATATCTGCATAAGAAAAAATGTGGGAAAGAAAAAAAAAACAAGCAATAAAAAAGAGGTGAGGTCTGTCATGGTACATTTTACTTCCAAAGTCACAAAAAGAGGCTTAGTCAGCCCCTTAAGAGTAAAATGTATGCATTATTTGTATTAACCAAGAAAATGCACTTCCAACTTTACACTCTGCCATCAGAAACTTCATTACTGAAGGCAGAACCAACAAAGGCTGAGATCCATTCTAGGATGAGTTACAGAAGGGAAGTCAATCCTCTGCTGGGCACCAGAAAGCAATGATGCAACTAAGAGTCCAAGGAAAGAATCAAGTGCTGAAGTGCAGAAGGAAAGTCTAATAGAGAAAGGAGAATGGACTGGGAGGAGAGCCACTAGAGTGCACCTGCTGGGATCTGGGTTGCAGGCAGTCTGTAGATCAGAAGCAAGGATGGGTGGGCCAGGTGCTGGGACTCTAACCAAATCTTAGAAACAGGCTTTCTGCCTCCTTGCTGTCTGAAATTCCTGAAATACTGCCTTTCATGTCACAATTTAGAGGTAAAAGATGGGTCTGGTGTGTTCCACCATCTGAGCCTCCTGGGCACCCTAGGATAACCAACTACCAAATAGGAATAAACTATTCTTTATTGGACAGACTTCAGAAAGAATCACTTATTATGAGTCCTTGGCTGGGTAAGAGTGAGGACAAGATGATGGGCAAGAAAAGTAAAATGGGGCACGTGGAGTCTGCATGTGATTAGAAAGGTCAAGTAAAAGGGAGATCCTGGGGAGAACTGGGATGAGGGGCGTGGAGAAGGAGGAACAAGGATCTTGATGTGTGGTTAGTCGGTCCTGTTCATCTGTAGCCGTGAGTTAACAAGTGGTGCCTCAGTGTAGGTGGGCTCTGCACTGAGGTACCAAGGTCTAACTATAATGTCAGGTGGTCATACAAAAAAGCACATTTGAATCTCTATGGCACCTCATCAGTAGAGTTAGGTAAAGTGAAACCTTTCACATGTTATGAGGCCTCTGTGATGTGGTCAGGACCACAGCCAACCTCTCAAACCTCATTTCCTACTACTATGGGATTTCCCCACATTTTTTATGGTCTCCTCTTTGCTAAAGTTTCTCACCCTCCACTAGGCCTCTAAAAATTTGTTCTTTGTCTTGATATGCAGCCCTCTTCTTTATTCATCTGGAAAATCCTTTCAAAACTGAACTTGAGACCACCTCCTGTTGAAGTCTTTCCAGAACTTCTTTCAGCCTCAAAAATGTATTCAAATTCTTTTCACTTGTGCATCTATCATCTCCTGAGTTATCTCTGTACTGTTATCATTGACATTCTTGTCTGTTTCCCAAACATGACTGAGAATTACTTGACGACAGGAACTATAATTTTGCATTCATCAATGAGGGCCTACTTGGGGATTAATACGATATGGTCCTGCTCTTGAGAATTTATAATCTACTGTTAATGATGAGTGAATGAATGAAGAATGAATGAATAAATATATAAATGCTGGCAGTGCCATCAACACTAACAAAGTGAACACATAAGACCCTCAAATAAAGGGGTGCCTGGGTGGCTCAGTCAGTTAAGCATATGACTCTTGATTTTGGCTCAGGTCATGATCTCACAGTTTGTGAGTTCAAGTCCTGTATCAGGCTTCTCACTACCTCTTTCTCTGCCCCTCCCTTCCTCAAGCTCTTTCTCTCTCTAAATAAATAAACATTTTAAAAAATCTTTTTTCAAAGACCCTCAAATAAGAAACAAGAAATCTCCTCCTATCACTTTATTGTAATCACTGAAGGGAACAGAGGATTTTCTTGCCAGTGGTATAACCAAACCACGGCTGTCTTGTGTACAGAAGACTAATACATGAGCAACCAGATTTTAAGAAGCAGCACAGTAAATGGAAAGAACAGTTATTGGCATAGGAGTTGGGAACTTCAATTCTAGTCCTGGAACCTGAGTCTGTGGCCTCAAACAAATCATAGATTACCTCTAAGCTAAAATGTCAGGAGTATATGATCTTTATGTTCCCTTCATACTTTAGGAATTTAGGGACTTATTTTTATTTGTTTCATATAACTTTAAACTAAAAATGCAGAGAAAAGAGAAAGACTGCTACAATTAACACAATGAGCACTGAGTAATGTACAAAATTGCTGAATCACTATATTGTACACCTAACACTAATATAAAACTGCATTAACTATATTGAACTTAAAATTACAAAATTAAAAAAAAAGAAAGGGGCGCCTGGGTGGCTCAGTTGGCTGAGCATCTGATTTTGGCTCAGGTCATGATCTCACGGTTCTTGAGTTCAAGTCCCGCACTGGGCTTGCTGCTATCAGCATGGAGCCTACTTTGGATCCTCTGTCCCCCTCTGTCTCTGCCCCTCCCCTGCTCACGCGCTCTCTCTCTCAAAAATAAACACACACACACACACACACACACACACACACACACACACATATAAAGCAAGAAGGCCTGACGTTTTTTATTTTTGTTTTTTAAGTTTCTTAATGTCTATATTTAATAGGAATAGGAATTGAAATAGGAATTGTCCCTTGAAATAGGAATTGTCATATAACACATTTCTGGGCAATAATGTGTTAAAAAAAAAAAAAAGCCACTGAGTGGGGTTTGGGAAAGCCTTCTGAAAAACAGACTTGTCCAGTTTTTGCCTTTTTTTCTTTTGCCCTTTGTCCTTCTCTTTCTTCCCGACTAGAACAAGGACATGATGGTTGGAGCTCCATATGGCAATAGAGGCCATAATGGGAGCATGAAATAAGAACTTAAAGATGGGAGAGAATAGCCAGAAGGAGGTTGGGTCCCTGTTGACATCATAAAGCCATGACATCAACTCTGGACTATCTAGGACTCTTTATTACATAAGGAAAGATGAGCCCCTTACCTTGCTTAAGCCACTGTTGTTGGAGTATTTAATTACATACAGCTGAACTCAACTACTACCTGACACACAAAAAATAACATTCATCTCTGGTTTTTGGAACCTCAGAGCAGAATCCTTCAATTTCTCTGCACCATGCCCCAGTACAATTGTTTCTCAGACTGGACTCCACAAATAAATTCTTGGGAAGTCTATAATTCTATTCCAAAATGTTTTATTTTGATTCTATAAAAATATGATTATTTTAAGCATATCATGAGTCATCTAAATAATCACATTACATCCAAGTATTGCCTTTGCATCTATACTCACATTATTGTCCATAATCACCTAAAGTGACATGACTCAACTTCCAATTTGTTGGGAAACCCATTCATGCTGTTTCCTTTTTAGCAGATATAAATACAAAACTTCTCTTTTGCATTAATTTTCAGATGAAAGGCAATCATGATTTGACGTCATGAAAATGGCATATGTGATGGTGAAGCAATATACCACTTTAAGTGTCACAGGGTAATGAGAAAATAAAAAGGAGTTGAAATAAATATATATGTTCATAGAAAGAAAATAACATACATTAGGCACAATATTTGACTAAGGACGTTGTAACAGTTCAAACAGATAAAAATGTGACAGAATCCAAACATAAAATTGTATAAGCATGTAGAACTCCAAAGAACTTACTGTATAAGTAAAAGCTACAGTAGTAAAATAAGTACCTTTACTGAAGGTCCCACAAGCCGGAAAAAAAATTATAATAAAAGACAAAGTAGATAAAATTTCAAATTTTGTTAAAAGCTTATCCACTTAATTCTATAATAATAACCAACCTTTAAGAATCAATAGACAGTAATCAGAAGTCACTTTTATTACATTCTGAAATTCACTAGCAATCTTATGAAGAGGCTCTTAAACTTTTCTTGAGTATGATAAAGTGAAAATATTTTTCCAGTATCACTATTAATATATTTCAGCCAGGCAACCAATGTTAACCAATACAGTTATAAGAGAGCATAATTAGCTGATATTTAGGGTAATTAAATGGATTGAGTCCAAGCTGCCAAGGAATAACTATCAATATGCTGCAATATATTCTAAATTTAATAAAAATAGAATCAATAAGACAATTAGGGTATTTCCAAGGTGCTAAAAATAAATCCTTTCAAGAACCTACTGGTTTCCTTCAACAGTCTGATGATAAGCTCTATGCTGAAAAACAATGCTTTTTCTACATTTTCAAGAATTAAAAATAACTTCAGACAGTATTTTCCCATATTCATATGGGCTATGATTGGATTAGGCACACGGATTAGGAGTTATCACGTGACACTTGATTAAAAACAAACTCAAAGAGCCCTGACTAGCAGAGTTTAGGTTAAGTATGAGATCTAGTTACCCTAAATTTGCAAACAAAGCTATAAAGTTATTATCAACACTTTATATGTTAACTTAGGGAAGCAAACATTCTATGTATTAGGATTCATACTATTAAAGCCAAATCAGAAACCCATTAAATATAGAGTCAGACATTCTACTATTAAATCCAACACCAATCATTAAGGTTTCAGTAATATGAAACTAATTATTATTACAGCTAATACTTATTGGACATTATTAATTTCCAGGCACTATTCTAAGACTTGACATACCAATATCCTAACTATAGTAATACTCCTAATAAATTAACTAAATTATTACCCTCACTTTATGAATAAGTAAACTAAGTCACTTGAACAAAGTAGTGGTAGAGCCAAAGTTTGAACCTTTGTCTTTCTCCAGAGCCTATGCTCTTAAAATTAACATACTACACTGCTTCTGATATAAAAGTAGAAAGATATTGTCTCCAATCTGGTTTCCTATCACATTAATGTTAATTTGAGTTTATGTTGGTTTTATAGTTTAACTTTGGTTGAATTTGTGTGATTATTTTGGTTTACAGCTGTCTCAGAACTATAAGCATAAATTTTATGTTTATACATATTTAAATAACATTATGACAAAAATGACTTAAGGCAGCACTGGGCTAAGGACAGTCCATGAAAATGTTTTTCTTTCACAAGTTTGAGAAAAACTTCTTACAGGCAAAAAAAAGGGGGGGGGGTATGAAAAGATTATGTCATTCTTAGAAAACCTGACAAAGTACCAATGAATACCAGCCAAATACCAGTGAATGTCTAGTTGGCTTTCACCTCACTTCAGTTCCAACAATCTGCCCACAGCCATTATAGTCTCTCTCTTTATAAGATTCTGAACCTGGGGCGCCTGGGTGGCTCAGTCAGTTAAGCGTCCGACTTCGGCTCAGGTCATGATCTCACCATCTGTGAGTTCAAGCCCCGCATCAGGCTCTGTGCTGACAGCTCAGAGCCTGGAGCCTGCCTTGGATTCTGTGTCTCCCTCTCTCTCTGACTCTCCCCTGTTCATGCTCCATCTCTCTCTGTCTCAAAAATAAACATTAAAAAAAATTTTTTTTATAAGATTCTGAACCTTTCAAAGGATTTAGTGTGGTGTTGTTGGAATGCCACTAAATGTCAATTGCTGATAGATGATAAAATTGACACAAGAAAAAACAGAAAATCTTGGTAGTCATATATCTATAAAAGAAGTTGATGCTAAAAAAAATCCTCTCCAAAAAAAATATTTCACTGATAAATTCTATCACCATTCAAGGAAGAAATAATACCAAAATGATGCAAATATTTTCAAAAAATAGGAGAAGGGAGCACTACCCAACTTGTCTGAGGAAAACAACATAACCCTAATAACAAAAACCTGAGAAAGGTACTGCAATAAAGAAAATTACAGACAAACATCCTTATTTTATACAAAAAAAAAAAAAGCTTACAAAACATTACCGAAATGAATCTAACAACATATAAAATGGGTAATAATACATCATGACCAAGTAAGACTTATCCTAGGAATGCAAGGTTGGCTGAACATTCAAAACTCCACCAATATAATTCAACATATTAACAGTCCACAGAAGAAAAAAATCCACATGATCATCTCAAAAGATGCAAAGCACATGACAAAATTAAATATTCATTTACAATTAAAAATGCTTAGGGACACCTGGGTGGCTCAGCCAGTTGAGTGTCTTGATTTCAGCTCAGGTCATGATCCCAGGGTTCTGGATTCAAGCCCCATGTTAAGCTCTGCGCTGAGCATAGAGCCTGCTTAAGATTCTCTCTCTCTTCCTCTGCCCCTCTCCCCCACTCACACTCTCTCTCTCCCAAAAAAAACAAAAAAACAAAAAAAAACCCCACCAAAAACAAAACAAAAAAACCCTGAAACATCTCTTAGTAAGCTAATATTAGTAGGAATTTCCTCAAACTCATAAAGGATAGCTGTAAAAAATCTACAGCTAATATTAAACTTAATATAAAAGGCTGAATCATCTTCTCCCAAGATCAGTATTCTGAATGCTCACTTTCATCACTTATTCAATATCATACTAGAGGTCAGTGCCACTGAAATAATGCAATAAAAAGAAATAAAAGGTAGAAAAATTAGAACAGAAATAAAACTGTTTTACATGTAGATGATACTGTTTACGTAGAAAATTCCAGAGAATTCATGAAACTGCTAGAACTCATAAATGAATTTATTAGCAAAGTAGTAAGATAGAAGATTAATAGTTTTAAAAATCAATTATTTTCTACATACTAACAACAAAATATTAGAAAATTAAATTTTTAAAAATTCTATTTATGGTAGTGCCAAAAGTATTAAATACCTAGGAATAAATCTAACAAAAGATGTCCAAGACTTCTATAACTAAAAACAACAAAACACTGATTAGAGAAATTAAATGTGACATAAATACAGATAAATACTATATTTGTGGATTGAAAGATTCAATATTGTTAGGTTGGTATTATTATCAACTGATATATCTATTCAATGCAATTCCAATCAACATTCCAGTTGGCTTTTTTAGAAGAAACAGAAAAGAATAGACACATACATCAATGGAACAGAATGGGTGCTCAGAAACAGACCCACACATATTTGGTTAATTGATTTTCAACAAAGGCAAAGGCAATTCAATAGGAGAAGAAAAAATTTTCAAAATACAATGCTAAATCAATTAGACAGCCATTAAAAACAAAAACAAAACAAAACCTTCAGTTAAATCACACATAAAAATTAACTCAAAATGGGAGCCCCCACGTGGCTAAGTTGATTAAGCATCAGACTTCAGCTCAGGTCATGATCTTGCGGTTTGTGGGTTCATGCCCCACGTCTGGCTCTGTGCTGACGGCTCAGAGCCTGAAGCCTGCTTCAGATTCTGTGTCTCCCTCTCTCTCTGCCCCTCCCCCATTCACACTCTGGCTCTCTCTCTCTCAAAAATAAATCTAAAAAGTTAACTCAAAATGGACCTTAAACCCAATCTGAAACCTACAACTAAAAAAATTCCAGAAGAATTTTTTTAGTATCTGTGACCTTGGGGTAGGCACAGGTTTGTTAGGTTGCAAAAAGAAAGAGCCATAAAAAATTTGATAAACTGGACTCCAATTGCTAATGGAATATAAATAATCCAGGGATGAAGAAGGTATCCATCAAAATTAAACACACTCAACATTGCTACCTTCTTTCAGGAGATCCCCTATGTAATTTTCATTGCTATCTAAGGAAATGTGGGTATGGTCTAAAAAGCACTGATGATGTCTCAACTAACAGACCAGTGATGAACAAAGCTAGAAACAAAAGAAAAAACAAAACATGGGAAGTATAGCTCCTTTAAAAAGCCAGAGACAAGGTTTCTATGTTTTTCTTACTGAGAATGACATATACTTTCTATTTTATTATTCCATTAACTACAACTCTTAGAATCTAAAGAGTAGATCATACAATCCTAATTTCCCCATATTTTCTTTTTTTTTTTTTTTAATTTTTTTTTTCAACGTTTATTTACTTTTGGGACAGAGAGAGACAGAGCATGAACGGGGGAGGGGCAGAGAGAGAGGGAGACACAGAATCGGAAACAGGCTCCAGGCTCTGAGCCATCAGCCCAGAGCCTGACGCGGGGCTCGAACTCACGGACCGCGAGATCGTGACCTGGCTGAAGTCGGACGCTTAACCGACTGCGCCACCCAGGCGCCCCTAATTTCCCCATATTTTCATTAAAGGATGCAATTTATTACATATGCTACATATAGAAAATATTCGAACAACTGGAATTTTACCAAAAAAAGTCTGAAGAAAAAAGTTTCAACATTAATGCATAATAATGTACACAAAGAAGATACTACTTTAAAAAAAAATGTTTTTAACGTTTATTTATTTTTGAGACAGAGAGAGGCACAGCATGAACGGGGGAGGGGCAGAGAGAGAGGGAGACACAGAATCGGAAGCAGACTCCAGGCTCCGAGCCATCAGCCCAGAGCCCGACGCGGGGCTCGAACTCGCGGACCACAAGATCGTGACCTGAGCTGAAGTCGGACGCTTAACCGACTGAGCCACCCAGGCACCCCAGAAGATACTACTTTTAAAACCACAGTGAAAGGACAGGGAAAGGATATTTATTCCTACTGAGGCCTGAAATGTGCTTTCCAAAATGTAAGACCCATCTATTATTTTTAAAAATGTATACGTAAGTTACATAAATTAGCACAAACATTAAAAGTGAGCTTACAGGGGCACCTGGGTGGCTCAGTGCGTTGGGCATCCAACTTTGGCTCTGGTCATGATCTCACAGTTTGTGGGTTCGAGCCCCACGTCAGGCTTTTCACTGACAGCCGCAAAGCATGCTTCAGATTCTCTTTCTCTCTCTCTCTGCCCCTCCCCTGCTTATGCTCTCTCTCTCAAAAATAAAGAAGCATTTTTTAAAAAGTGAGCTTACAAATATTTCAGGGGCGCCTGGGTGGCTCAGTGGGCTAAGTGTCCGACTTCGGCTCAGGTCATGATCTTGTGGTTTGTGGGTTCGAGCCCCGCGTCGAGCTCCGTGCTGACGGCTCAGAGCCTGGAGCCTGCTTTGGATTCTGTGTCTCCCTCTCTCTCTCCCCCTGCTCCAATCGCATTGTCTGTCCCTATCTCAAAAATAAACATTAAAAAATAAAAATAAAAATAAACAAGAAACCAAATAAATAATTCAGATTATATGATATTTGCTTTTACTTTAATACAGTTATTAATTTTCAAATGTTATAAGTACCATGCAATCTATGATGTAATTTTGGGGAACAGACAAATCTAAAAGATACTTCGCACCTAGTAAATTAAAAAATCATAATATAAAAAAGTTTTAATTCTATACCATGAATATATAACATGTATTTCATTTATATTTCAATTCAGTAAACATCTATTAAGTACATATTACATGCTAAATACTGTGTTATAGACTGATTTGTGCCACCCCACCCGCCGTAAAGATATGTTTTAGTCCTAAATCCCAGTACCTCAGAATGTGACCATAAGATAACTTATAGGGGCGCCTAGGTTGCCCAGTTGGTTAAGTATATGACACTTGATTTTGGTTCAAGTCATAATTTCACTGTTCATGAGTTCAAGCCCCACATCGTGCTCTGCACTGACAGCATGGAGCCTGCTTGGGATTCTCTCTCCCTCTCTCTGTGCCCCTCCCCATCTCTCTCTCTCTCTCAAAATAAAATATTAAAAAAAAATAACCTATAATTGCAGATGTAATTGGTTAAGTTTTCATGAAGTCATACAGATGTAAACGGGGTCCCTAATCCATTATGACTGGTGTCCTTATAAGGAGACAGCCACATGAAGACAGGCACAGGGAGAAAGCCATGTGACAGCACAGATTAGAGTTATGCAGCTGCAAGCCAAGGAACACCAAAGGTTGACAGCAAACTACTAGAAGCTAGGAAGAGGAAGGAAAGATTACCCTATAGGTTTCAAAAGGAACATGATTTTGCCAACACCTTGATTTAGGACTTCTAGACTGAACTATGAAACAATACATTTTTGTTGTTGTTGTTGTTTTAAAGTGTATTTATTTTGAGAAAGTGAGAGAGTGCAAGCTCAGCCTGACATGGGCTCGATCTCACCATGGCAAGATCACGACCTGAGCCAATATTGAGTCAGATGCTTAACCGAATGAGTCACCCAGACACCCCTCATTTTTGTTGTTTTAAGCCATTCACTTGTGGTACTTGTTGGGCAGTCCTAGGAAACCTAATACACACTGTGTAAGACATTCCAAAAATAAAGAGAAATAAGACCAAAGTTCTTGACTCCAAGAAACTGAGAGTTGACTAGTACGTAAGTCAAGTAATTGAATGTGGTACAACAGAAGTTCCATATATGGGGATAATGGCTAATTCTACTCTGGGGTGGGGAGTATGTCTGAAAAAGTAGGGAAGGGCTAGATCATGATGGTCTTCTAGATCATGTACAAGACTTGACTTTATTATAGAGATAATTTAAAACGTATTACATGGTTGTAAGTAATGAAGTGACTTTAGAATCATAATTCTGATTATAGTTGAAGAGATCAAGACTGCAAGGCAGGAATCCCGTCAGGAAAGATAATGCAGCAATTCAGGTAAGATATAGTGGTAACCTGCCTTGGATAGTAGCAGAAGGATGGAAAGAAGGGGACATACTTGAAAATCGAGTAGGAGGTAGAAGATGAAAGATTGGATAAGGGTAGTGAGAGGAAGAAAGAAGTTATAGATTCTGACTTGGCCACTGAGAAAAGGTTTGATTTTTGTTATGTTACTTTGAGGTGCTTTTAAAACACCCAAAAGGAGGTATCAAATAGTTGGACATATAGATGAGCATAAAGAGACTGATAAAAGAAATGATTTAAGGAAACAATCAGCAAAACTAAAGGCAGCCAATGGAATGGGAGAAGATATTTGCAAATGACATGTCAGATAAAGGGCTAGTATCCAAAAACTATAAAGAACTTCTCAAACTCAACACATTTAAAACAAATGAACAAACAGTGAAGAAATGGGCAAAAGACATGAATAGACACTTTTCCAAAGAAGACATCCAGATGGCTAACAGGCACATGAAAAAATGCTCAACATCTCTCATCATCAGAGAAATACAAATCAAAACCACAATGAGATACAACCTCAAACCAGTCAGAATGGCGAAAATTAACAACTCAGGCAATGACAGATGCTAGCGAGGATGTGGAAAAAGAGGAACCCTTCTGCACTGGTGGTGGGAATGCAAACTGGTGCAGCCACTCTGGAAAACAGTACTGAGGTTCCTCAAAAAATAGAGTCACCCTAAAATCCAACAATTGCACTGCTAGGTTATTTATCCAAAGGATGCAGATGTGCTGTTTCAAAGGGGCACATGCACCCCAATGGTTATAGCAGTGCTAGCGACAATAGTCAAAGTATGGAAAGAGCCCAAATGTCCATGGACAGATGAATGGATAAAGAAGATGTGATATATATATATATATATATATATATATATATATATATATATGATAGAGTATCACCAAGCAATCAAAAAGAATGAAATCTTGCCATCTGCAACAACGTGGATGGAACTAGAGTGTATTACACTAAGCAAAATTAGTCAGAGGAAGAGAAATATCATATGATTTCATTCATACGTGGAATTTAAGATACAGAACAAGTGAACAGAAGGGAAGGGAAGCAAAAATAATATAAAAAAAGGGAGGAGGACAAAACATAAGAGACTCTGAAATACAGAGAACAAACTGAGGGTTGCTGGAGGGGTTGTGGGTGGAGGGATGAGCTAAATGGGCAAAGGGCATTAAGGAGGACACTTGTTGGGATAAGCATTGGGTTTTATATGTAGGGGATGAATCACTGGATTCTATTCCTGAAATCATTATTGCACTATATGCTAACTAACTTGGATATAAATTTTAAAAATTGAAAGAAAGAAAGAAAGAAAGAAAGAAAGAAAGAAAGAAAGAAAGAAAGAAAGAAAACTGCAAATACAAAACAGCTATGAACATTTCTGCACAATCATAGAAAATAAAAACTGAATATACAAAATAACACTAACAATAGCTCCATGAACTCTGAGCTCAAAGAGTTTGAGATTATTTAGGGATTTACTCAAAGCTGGATGGGGGTTACTGGGGGGAAGAAAGAGGCATATTACCTAGCCAATTCATGGCTAACCTTCCTGTATCTCAGCAGTGACAATTTTCTCCCTATGTTTTTATTTCTTTGAACATTTATATAAGAAATTAAGATGAAAGGGAATGAAAGGTTATGAACTTAAACTGTGATTGCACAGACACCATTTGGCAAGTGTCAATGTTCAGGTTACCTGAGAGATGAGACTTGGTAAATCAAAACAAGATTTATAGGAGGATGGCTACAGAAGGAAATCAGGTCAATCAGGCAGAAAACAGAGTATCAGCAACATTCTCCATGACTGATAGAGTTAAAAGCTTTTGAGTCTCCCAAAAGGGCCTCACTGGTAGAGTTACAGATAAGTCTGATAAGATGAGGGTCACATGAAACTTTCTACAAACTCAACTGCTTTCCCCCAAGCCCTATCTTAATATGCGTAAAACTGAAGAAGTTCTGTATACAGACTATCCTGGATGTGTATGAGGGACCACTTCCATGTAAGATGGGACAGTACATGGGACTCTGCTGCCAGACAGACAAAACTTAAATCCTAACTCTGCCGTTTGCTGTGACCTTGGGCAAGTTACTTTACCTCTCTGTACCTTAGTTTGCTAATCTGTAAAATTATGCTAAGAATAATCCCAACATCATAGTGTTACTGTAAGGATTAAATTAATTCATACCGTAAAATGCCTAGAATAATCACCTGATCATTGTTCACCTAAAATCAGACTCTTTTCCCCATTTCGATGGTCTACAATATAACACACAATTTGGCATGGTACCCTTGTGAAGGCATGAGACCCAGAGAGCACACAGTGGTATACTCAGTCAAGAATAAGGTCTTCATTTAACTTTCTCAGACACCTTAGAATAACAAAGATTCATCAAAGTACCCACTAAATTTAGAGCAGCATAACAGAACAAGGCTTAGCTACCCAGACATCCCTAGGAATCATGCAAATAGGCCTTAGAGCAGCCATAGGACCTATTGTGCAGCCACCTTGAAACTTTGGTCCCAGAATTTCTTTTAAGAGAAATCATATGGTATTTTCAGTGGCATCCTTTCTTTCAACAAATACTGAATGACATTAAGGCCACTAAGCACTAGAATACTGTCATGAACAAGATAGCCATGATCTGTGCCTATGTGGAACTGAAGGAGGCAGGTGGGATGGGAGAAACAGCTAATTACACAAGAAATCATTCTGTTGAAATTTTGACAAAAATTCTGCAAAAAACAATCCACTGAATGCTAAGAGAGCATAAAACTAGAGAGACTTGTTCTATTCTGGGGGATCAGAGAAAGCCTCTGAGAAAGTAGTATTTAAGCTAAGAGCTGAAGTGCTCGCTTCGGCAGCACATATACTAAGCTAAGAGCTGAAAAATTAGTAAGAATTCACAGATGGAAGGAGGAAAGGGCAGAAGGAGAGAAGAAACTTCCAAGTAGAAGAAAAAGTACAAGCAAAGGGCCTCAGAAAGGTTCTGAAATTCCATTATATACTCACCCTGAGCAACTATTATGAAACATTCTAGCACTCCACACAGAGGTCAGGATAAAAGATGAAACTTTCCAAAGTACTACTTGCCTTATCCATCCCACCATAGTTCACCTACGCTCTCCTAACAAATGCTGCTCACCATCTCTTTGAGAGACTGATCCAGTAGAAATCACGTTTATGTCATGCAAGCTAATTATGCATTTGCCAGAAAAAATTTCATTAAAAAAATTTTTTTTATATATGAAATTTATTGACAAATTGGTTTCCATACAACACCCAGTGCTCATCCCAAAAGGTGCCCTCCTCAATACCCATCACCCACCCTCTCCTCCCTCCCACCCCCCATCAATCCTCAGTTTGTTCTCAGTTTTGTTTTTTTTTTCAACGTTTATTTATTTTTGGGACAGAGAGAGACAGAGCATGAACGGGGGAGGGGCAGAGAGAGAGGCAGACACAGAATCGGAAACAGGCTCCAGGCTCCGAGCCATCAGCCCAGAGCCTGACGCGGGGCTCGAACTCCCGGACCGCGAGATCGTGACCTAGCTGAAGTCGGACGCTTAACCGACTGCGCCACCCAGGCGCCCCATGTTCTCAGTTTTTAACAGTCTCTTATGCTTTGGCTCTCTCCCACTCTAACCTCTTTTTTTTTTTTTTCCTTCCCCTCCCCCATGGGTTCCTGTTAAGTTTCTCAGGATCCACATAAGAGTGAAACCATATGGTATCTGTCTTTCTCTGTATGGCTTATTTCACTTAGCATCACACTCTCCAGTTCCATCCACGTTGCTACAAAAGGCCATATTTCATTTAAAAAAATTTTTTTAACAAAATTTCTACTGTCATGGAAAGCAAACACCTAAATCTTACTGAATAATTTGATACTGATATTATATCAAAAATGCTTTCAAAATATTGATGCAACAAAATACCCATAAATACCTCAGAATTCTTAATAATTCCCAATTATTCATGTTTTAAATTTCTATAGTTTATACTGTGCAGAAGTTTGTAGTATATACTATTAGAAAAGGATTAAAATTAGTGGCATTCCATTCATACAAACTGTTCCATATGTGTTGCCTAGTAGTATTAATCAATCACATTCTTTTCTTTTTTTTAAATTTTTTTTAATCTTTATTTTTGAGAGAGACAGAGACAGAGTGTGAGTGGGTAAGGGGCAGAGAGAGAGGGGAGACAGAATCTGAAGCAGGCTCCAGGCTCTGAGCCATCAGCAAAGAGCCCGACACGGGGCTTGAACTCATGACCTCGCGAGATCACAACCTGAGCCAAAGTGGGACGTTTAAGTGACTGAGCCACTCAGGTGCCCCTCAATCACATTTTAAAGTGGTTTTCCCATCAATGAACATGATTTGACAGGTTGGTTCATAATTTACAGTCCACTCAAAGAAGTATAGTCAATGGAAAAACTGAAAATTCTATCTCAAAGTGAGTGATGTTAACATTCTTAGCTACCTTACAATTACATACCTTCATTTTCCTGATAGAATTTTCCAAGACTTGAGTAGCAGTGTCTTATAATGAAGACTGTATCCTAGATGCTGCTGGAAATACAGCCCCACCTCAGTAAATAAACTTAAGACAGGGTGATCCCAGATTTCAGAAAACCGTGCGGAAAATAAGCATGCCACTCCATTCTCCACTGGAACTGCTCTAACCAACATCACCAATAACCACATCAAGAACTTCCAACTGATACTCAAGTTCTTCTGTTGGCTTCTCAGCAGTTTAAACAGCTGTTCTCTGTCTCACTTGAAATTGTCTCTTTGCTTAGCTTCTAACATACTCTGCCATTTTTCAGTGTCCTTTGCTGGGGCTCATCTTTTTGACCTTTAAAACGAGAGTTTATCAGTGGTCCTGGCAGTCTGCTCATATGACTGTCTCGCTAGACGATGTTTTCAGCCATCCCTATGAATTTGGTTATCAGGTACATATCCTGACAATTAATATCCAAATTAATATCTTAACAAATGGCATGACCACCTCCTCAGCTGCTGAAGTCCAAATTCCTGCAGGAATCTACAGGGCAGGTTCAATTCTAAAAATTCATCTCTGGCCACTGGTTTCCAAAATAACTAGGTTTTACAAAGCATCTTGTTTATACTATTGCTACACTTCTAAAGCTTGCAGAAAAAAATGAAACATTCAGACAGAGATGTACTTTATGCATAGTGGATAAACCTTAACATTTTAAACGTATTAGTAACTTTATAAACATGGATAACAATTATATAATTCTTACATATGGACATAATTATAGAATATATAAATTATTTTTTTTATCTTTACTGATTCTCAGTAAAAGGGAAGACAGGTCTTTCTTATTATTGTGAAACATCTGCTCCTGGGAATAAAATTTTGAAGCTACCAAGTATATATCATACTAATAGTCCTCCACTCTGACTCTCATTTTTAGGAATAAGCATGGTGAGTACTGCAAGTGGTATAACTGTTCCAGATGAGATGATGAGTCAGTGACATGGGTTAGGAATGTTAATAATCTAGTTTTGCTCATAAAATATTTTAGAAATCCTTAATAGATATCAAAATGGCTTAAATTTCAGAGTACTGGTAATAGGACTAAACTCTCTAATTTGGGGCCAGAACATTTGTTTTAGAAAACATACAAGAAGGAGGGAATGAGACTATTTCCCTAAAAGTGCAAAGGAATTAAAAAATTAATATAGTTATCCAGTTCTCTCAGCACCATTTGTTAAAGAGACTGTCTTTTTTCCATTGGATATTCTTTCCTGCTTTGTCAAAGATTAGTTGGTCATACTTTTGTGGGTCCAATTCTGGAGTCTCTATTCTATTCCATTGGTCTATGTGTCTGTTTTTGTGCCAATACCATGCTGTCTTGATGATTACAGCTTTGTAGTAGAGGCTAAAGTCTGGGATTGTGATGCCTCCCGCTTTGGTCTTCTTCACTACCACTTTGGCTATTCGGGGTCTTTTGTGGTTCCATACAAATTTTAGGATTGCTTGTTCTAGCTTCGAGAAGAATGCTGGTGCAATTTTGATTGGGATTGCATAGAATGTGTTTGTAGATTGCTTTGAGTAGTATTGACATTTTAGCAATATTTATTCTTCCAATCCATGAGCATGGAATGTTTTTCCATTTCTTTGTGTCTTCAATTTCCTTCATAAGCTTTCTATAGTTTTCAGCATACAGATCTTTTACATCTTTGGTTAGGTTTATTCCTAGTTATTTTATGATTCTTGGTGCAATTGTGAAAGGGATCAGTTTATTTGTCTTTCTGCTGCTTCATTATTCGTGTATAAGAATGCAACTGATTTCTGTACATTAATTTTGTATCCTGCGACTTTGCTGAATTCATGTATCAGTTCTAGCAGACTTTTGGTGGAGTCTATCAGGTTTTCCATGTATAAGATCATGTCATCTGCAAAAAGTGAAAGCTTGACTTCATCTTTGCCAATTTTGATGCCTTTGATTGCCTTTTGTTGTCTGACTGCTGATCCTAGAACTTCCAACACTATGTTAAACAACAGCAGTGAGAGTGGACATCCCTGTTGTTCCTGATCTCAGGAGGAAAGCTCTCAGTTTTTCCCCATTGAGGGCTTTTCATAAATGGGCTTTTCATAAATGGCTTTTATGATGTTTAAGTATGTTCCTTCTATCCCGACTTTCCCGAAGGTTTTTATTAAGAAAGAATGCTGTATTTTGTCAAATGCCTTTTCTGCATCGATTGACAAGATCATATGGTTCTTATCTTTTCTTTTATTAATGTGATGTATCACACTGATTGATCTGCAAATGTTGAACCTGCCCTGCAGCCCAGGAATGAATCCCACTTGATCATGGTGAATAATTCTCTTTATATGCTGTTGAATTCGATTTGCTAGTATCTTGTTGAGAATTTTTGCATCCATAATCATCAGGGATATTGGCCTGTAGTTCTCTTTTTTTGCTGGGTCTCTGTCTGTTTTGGGAATCAAAGTAATGCTGGCTTCATAGAATGAGTCTGGAAGTTTTCCTTCCCTTTCCATTTTTTGGGACAGCTCGAGAAGGATAGGTATTATCTCTGCCTTAAATGTCTGGTAGTATTCCCCAGGGAAACCATCTGGTCCTGGACTCTTATTTGTTGGGAGATTTTTGATAACTGATTCAATTTCTTCACTGGTTATGGGTCTGTTCAAGTTTTCTATTTCTTCCTGTTTGAGTTTTGGGAGCGTGTGGGTGCTTAGGAATTTGTCCATTTCTTCCAGGTTGTCCAGTTTGTTGGCATATAGTTTTTCATAGTATTCCCTGATAATTGCTCGTATTTCTGAGGGATTGGTTGTAATAATTCCATTTTCATTCATGATTTTATATATTTGGGTCATCTTCCCCCCCCCTTTTTTTTTGAGAAGCCTGGCTAGAGGTTTGTCAATTTTGTTTATTTTTTCAAAAACCCAACTCTTGGTTTCACTGATCCGCTCTACAGTTTTTTTTAGATTCTATATTGTTTATTTCTGCTCTGATCTTTATTATTTCTCTTCTTCTGCTGGGTTTGGGGTGTCTTTGCTGTTCTGCTTCTATTTCCTTTAGGTGTGCTGTTAGATTTCGTATTTGGGATTTTTCTTGTTTCTTGAGATAGGCCTGGATGGCAATGTATTTTCCTCTCGGGATGCCTTCCCTGCATCCCAAAGCATTTGGATTGTTGTATTTTCATTTTCATTTGTTTCCATATATTTTTTAATTTACGGAATTAATTTTAATTTTTTAATTATTTAATTTTTTTAATTTTAAATTTATGCCTGGCTGACCCATTCATTCTTTAGTAGGGTGTTCTTTAACCTCTATGCTTTTGGAGGTTTTCCAGAGTTTTTCCTGTGGCTGATTTCAAGTTTCATAGCATTGTGGTCTGAAAGTGTGCATGGTATGATCTCAATTCTTTTATACTTATTAAGGGCTGTTCTGTGACACAGTATGTGATCTATCTTGGAGAATGTTCCATGTGCACTCGAGAAGAAAGTATATTCTGTTGCTTTGGGATGCAGAGTTCTAAATATATGTCAGGTCCATCTGATCCAATGTATCATTCAGGGCCCTTGTTTCTTTATTGATCCTGTGTCTAGATGATCTATCCATTGCTGTATGTGGGGTATTAAAGTCCCCTGCAATTACCACATTCTTATCAATAAGGTTGCTTATGTTTGTGATTGTTTTATATATTTGGGGGGCTCCTGTATTCAACACATAAACATTTATAATTGTTAGCTCTTCCTGATGGATAGACCCTGTAATTATTATATAATGCCTTTCTTCATCTCTTGTTACAGCCTTTAATTTAAAGTCTAGTTTGTCTGATATAAGTATGGCTACTCCAGCTTTCTTTTGACTTCCAGTAGCATGATAAATAGTTCTCCATCCCCTCACTTTCAATCTGAAGGTGTCCTCAGGTCTAAAATGAGTCTCTTGCAGACAGCAAATAGGTGGGTCTTGTTTTTTTATCCATTCTGATACCCTATGTCTTTTGGTTGCAGCATTTAGTCCATTTACATTCAATGTTATTATTGAAAGATATGGGTTTAGAGTCATTGTGATGTCTGTAGGTTTCATGCTTGTAGTGATGTCTCTGGTACTTTGTGGTCCTTGCAACATTTCACTCACAGAATCTCCCTTAGAATCTCTTGTAGGGCTGGTTTAGTGGTGATGAATTCCTTCAGTTTTTGTTTGTTTGGGAAGACCTGTATCTTTCCTTCTATTCTGAATGACAGACTTGCTGGACACAGGATTCTCAGATGCATATTTTTTCTGTTCATCACATTGAAGATTTCCTGCCATTCCTTTCTGGCCTGCCAAGTTTCAGTAGATAGGTCTGCTACTATTCTTCCGTGTTTACCTTTGTAAGTTAGAGCCTGTTTATCCCTAGCTGCTTTCATATTTTCTCTTTATCCTTGTATTTTGCTAGTTTCACTATGATATGTAGAAGATCGATTCAAGTTACGTCTGAAAGGAGTTCTCTGTGCCTCTTGGATTTCAATGCCTTTTTTCTTCCCCAGATCAGGTAAGTTCTCAGCTATGATTTGTTCAAGTACACCTTCAGCCCCTTTCTCTCCTCTTCTTCTGGAATTCCTATGATATGGATATTGTTCCGTTTGATTGCATCACTTAGTTCTCTAACTCTCCCCTTCTACTCCTGGATTTTTTTCTTCTTTTTCTCAACTTCCTCTTTTTCCATAATTTTATCTTCTAATTCACCTATTCTCTCCTCTGCCTCTTCAATCCGTGCTATGGCCACCTCCATTTTTTTTTGCACCCCATGTATAACACTTTTTAGTTCCTCATGATTATTTCTTAGCCTCTTGATCTCTGTAGCAATAGATTCTCTGCTGTCCTCTATGCTTTTTTCAAGCCCAGCGATTAATTTTATGACTATTATTTTAAATTCTTGTTCCATTATATTGCTTAAATCAGTTTTGAGAAACTCTTAAATACAAAGAACAAACGGAGGGTTGCTGGACGGGCGGTGGGGGGGGGGGTGGGAATGGGCTAAATGGGTGATGGGCATTAACGAGAGCACTTGATGGGATGAGCACTGGGTGACATATTGAAGTGATGAATCACTGGGTTCTACTCCTGAAACTAATACTACACTGTATATTAAGTAATTTGAATTTAAATACATACATACACATACATACATACCCTTTCAGTGCCAGTTATACTCAGCTAACAAGGAACTGCTTTACATAGCTTCATTAGTGATCCTTAGTAGATAGGTAACCAAGAATTCAGACTTGCTAGAATGGTTTTTTTCAGCCCAAGTGTCCTACCATGGGTGTCTACTGATGAACTCAGATTTGTTACTAGTTACAAAGCACCAGAGTATGTAAACTGTTCACCTCTTTTACATAAGCATTTGGGCTGGATAAATCTTTCTTTGGGGGATGGTCCTGTGCATAGAATATTTTGCAGTATTCCTGGCCTCTACTCACCAGATACCGGCAGCACACTCTTCTCCCTCAAGCTGTGACAACCAAAACTGTCTCCAGACCTTGTCAAATGCTTCCCTCTCTCTACCCCACCTCTATTTGAGAACCACTGATTTAGTCATTTCTTCAACACTTCCCCCAAAAGTCGCTTTAGGTGCCACTCCATTTGCTCCCCTGGGATCCTGTTACCCTATGTAAATGCCCACCTCCACTACAGTGTTAACTCCTTGAGCATAAGGCTTATAATTTTACTAATCATTATAGTCTCAACTCCTAACCCAGCGTGTGGCATACAATGAGGTCTCAATAAATACTTGTGGATCAAATGGACAGGATCAGGATATATGGAGTAATATGGGAATTAAAGGAAGAAAACAATGTTGAAGGAAAGAAATTGGGAAGCTCAGGTTGTACAGAAAATAGCAAACATTTTCATTTGCTTGAGAACAGAATGGGTTAAAGACAGTAACAGGATATGAGTTAAGAAAAATAGGGTGGAATAGCACAGAGTTATAAAGGCCATGCTAAAGAGCCTGAACTATACTGGGAATGAGAAATCAGGGGACTGAAACAGATGGTATTTGTTACAGTCCCTTCTACAAATGCCATTCCTGAGTTTATGTTATCAAGCATGAGCTTATATATTATGGCAAAAATGAGGCAGCACATCCTCTGGTGTTTCTTTGGTCAACTGCTGTTCTGTACAGAAGTCCTCTGCATGTTGAAAGCCAATGTGTGGAAATGTGTAAGTTGTAGAGTTTGGCATGCACTTAAGGAAATTAATCATTTCCACCGGTCCTTACTCTCTAGGATGGTGGAGTAGATTACAAATGTCCAACTTTAGTGTGCTGAAATAGGATTCAACAGCTGTGAGCTTCAAGTCCCTTCACCAAGCTTGGTTCATTTATTTATTTATTCAACACCAGTAACTGAACATCTATTCTCTTCCAAGTACTGTGCCCAGGCCAGAGATGCAGTATTAAATAAGAGAGATGTAGCCCTATTCCCACTGAGTTTAAAGTCTCGCTAGAAATGCTTACAATTAGGCAATTATAAAACAGTGGAAGGTGAGTTATAGTGAGGAAGTAATTAGAACTTAAGGTTCTTTCATCAGTAAAATAAAGGGGTTGAATAGTGATCTCTCAGGACCCTCCCAGATCTGACATTCACTTCCAGTCCAACAGTACATAAAATTTTAAAAACTTGTCAAGTTGCTACATACTTTCCTCCATTTTATAGTAAAAAACAAGGACACAGATATGAAAAGGGCTCAGAAATGAATCTAATATACTATGGAACTGAGGGAAGGAGGATCTTAGTGCAAAAAGATTGGGTACATATATGAAAAGAGGACCTCTGTATTAGGAAAACAGGGACACAGACAAAGGTTCACACCTACCTCCTTGAACTAGTTAATGGACAAAACAGCAACATAAATATCACAGAGAAAATGTAACTATTGTAGGAAAATCTATGTTCCAATGACTTGGCATTTCAGCGGACATCTCTTACATATATTATGATAATCACCCATAAGAAGGTATTTCTATGATTGATGTTTCATGTATTTATTCATTTAAAATATAGGAGCAGTTGGTTAAACGTCCAACTTCGGTTCAGGTCATGATCTCACAGTGTGTGAGCCCACATTGGGCTCTGTGCTGACAGCTCAGAGCCTGGAGCCTGCTTCAGATTCTGTGTCTCCCTCTCCCTGCCCCTCCCTGTTCATGCTCTCTCTCAAAAACAAAAAACGTTAAAAAAATTTTTAAATATAAAGATTAAGTATCTTCTATATACAATAAATTGTACTAAATGCTATAGCTTAGCCAATCTACATCAGACATGGGTACTAATCTTAAGAAGCTCACAGTTTAGTGGTTACTAAAGGAGTTAAGCATTTTAAGGTTCTTTTTTTTTAATGTTTACTTATTAATTTTGAGAGACAGAGCGGGGTGGGGGGGAGGGGAGAGCCAGACAAAAACCCAAGCAGGCTCTGCACTATCAGCACAGAGCCCAATGTGGGGCTGGAACCTATGAACTGCAACATCATGACCTGAGCTGAAACCAAGAATCAGACATTTAACCAACTGAGCCACTCACGTGCCCCAAAGGAGTTACACATTTTACAGAATTCTTTGTACAAACATCAAACAATATCACATGCAAAACATTACATAACCAAGGTATTCACAAGATCTAGCCCACTTAGCATCTATTTATTTACATTTAATGGTTGACTGTTTACTCAAATATGTATGTGAAATAGATGGTTATTTCTGAATATACATGGAATGTTAAGAGATTTTAATTATATTGTTTTTCCAAAAGATGCACCTATAATGTGGGGGTTTTTTAATTAAATGGGTTGAGAAGTTTGGGTTGTTGCTGGCAGGAAGCCTCTGGGTGAACAGTATTCAAGCTTTCCAGAGCTTCAATCGACTCAGAGTGAATACAGGCCATGAAGAATGCTTGATTTATGAGATCTCAGAGTAGCAAACTGTCTGAAGTCTCAGCATTCCTTTATGAACTACCAAATCATGAAAATGAAGTAAGAAACTCAAAATGCAAGCCATGTGTTTCCCAGTGTCCCTCCATTTTGAGTTTAACTCTCTCAATTTGCAGATGGTAATGAGGCCAAACTCCTCAGCCCCCAGATACTACCAATTCAACAAAAGAAAATACTAAACTGCAGAGTATCATTAGCTCCAGGTTTGAAAACATAAAACATATTAAATTCTCCTATAGCAAAAGAAAGAGTTGTGCCTGACAGGTACAACCTAGGTGTGTTTGCAACCTAATGTAACTGGCACCCACTTGTTAATGTTACTGTGAATGTTAAATGAGAAGGTATGGTAAAGCACCTAACATAAGTATATGACACTTCACTAAGAAAAAAAGATCCCGACCCCTAAGTGGCCTGTAAAGCCCATTCTGAAACAACCCATTCCAACTTCTCCAGTCCATATCTAAACTAAGATCTGTTAATAAATACTAGGATGATGGCACAAAAACAGACACATAGACCAATGGAATAGAATAGAAACCCCAGAACTAGGCCCACAAACGTATGGCCAACTCATCTTTGACAAAGCAGGAAAGAACATCCAATGGAAAAAAGACAGCCTCTTTAACAAATGGTGCTGGGAGAACTGGACAGCAACATGCAGAAGGTTGAAACTAGACCACTTTCTCACACCATTCACAAAAATAAACTCAAAATGGATAAAGGACCTAAATGTGAGACAGGAAACCATCAAAACCTTAGAGGAGAAAGCAGGAAAAGACCTCTCTGACCTCAGCCGTAGCAATCTCTTACTCGACACATCCCCAAAGGCAAGGGAATTAAAAGCAAAAGTGAATTACTGGGACCTTATGAAGATAAAAAGCTTTTGCACAGCAAAGGAAACAACCAACAAAACTAAAAGGCAACCAACGGAATGGGAAAAGATATTCGCAAATGACATATCGGACAAAGGGCTAGTATCCAAAATCTATAAAGAGCTCACCAAACTCCACACCCGAAAAACAAATAACCCAGTGAAGAAATGGGCAGAAAACACGAATAGACACTTCTCTAAAGAAGACATCCGGATGGCCAACAGGCACATGAAAAGATGTTCAGCGTCGCTCCTTATCAGGGAAATACAAATCAAAACCACACTCAGGTATCACCTCACGCCAGTCAGAGTGGCCAAAATGAACAAATCAGGAGACTATAGATGCTGGAGAGGATGTGGAGAAACGGGAACCCTCTTGCACTGTTGGTGGGAATGCAAATTGGTGCAGCCGCTCTGGAAAGCAGTGTGGAGGTTCCTCAGAAAATTAAAAATAGACCTACCCTATGACCCAGCAATAGCACTGCTAGGAATTTATCCAAGGGATACAGGAGTACTGATGCATAGGGCCACTTGTACCCCAATGTTCATAGCAGCACTCTCAACAATAGTCAAATTATGGAAAGAGCCTAAATGTCCATCAACTGATGAATGGATAAAGAAATTGTGGTTTATATACACAATGGAATATTACGTGGCAATGAGAAAAAATGAAATATGGCCTTTTGTAGCAACGTGGATGGAACTGGAGAGTGTGATGCTAAGTGAAATAAGCCATACAGAGAAAGACAGATACCATATGGTTTCACTCTTATGTGGATCCTGAGAAACTTAACAGGAACCCATGGGGGAGGGGAAGGAAAAAAAAAAAAAAAAAGAGGTTAGAATGGGAGAGAGCCAAAGCATAAGAGACTGTTAAAAACTGAGAACAAACTGAGGGTTGATGGGGGGTGGGAGGGAGGGGAGGGTGGGTGATGGGTATTGAGGAGGGCACCTTTTGGGATGAGCACTGGGTGTTGTATGGAAACCAATTTGTCAATAAATTTCATTAAATAAATAAATAAATAAATAAATAAATAAATAAAATAAAATAAACATTTAAAAATAATAAATAAATTACAAAAAAAGCTACAAAAATCGTATTTACCAAGGCACTTCTGTTAAATAAAAATACTGTTTTATGTTTAAAAAAAAAAATTAAATAAATAAATAAATAAATACTAGGATGATAGTCCTTTCAGTTATATTCATAATTATTTTGTATTTTGTTGCTAAAACTTTCATTTTATTATTTTTTTTAAATAGGCTCCACACCTAGCACGGAGCCCAATGTGGGGCTTGAATTCACAACCCTGAGATCAAAACCTGAACTGAAATCAAGAGTCAGGTCGACTGAGCCACCCAGGCACCCCTGAAACTTTCATTTTAACCAGTATATGTGTCTCAAAGCAAAGTAGATATGCTATTTAATACATACTAGGTATTTAATACACTATATTTGATAATCCTTTCATTAAAAAAAATGTTGAGAAATGAGTATAAAAGCACAAGCATACAACTAGTAGTCTTATTCCTAATAGTCCGAAACTGGAAACAGCCCCAAATAAAAATTGGGTTGAAAATTTGTTGTATATTTATAAAAATGGACAGCAATAAAAAATAATATACTACTGATACACACCACTATAACGAATAAACTTCAGAAATATGCTCAGTGAAAGAAGCAAGGCACATCAGAATACTTACTGTATATTCCATGTATATGAATTTTCTCCCCCATGTATATGAATTTTAAGGACAGGCAAAACAATCTATAATGACAAGAGCCAGCATAGTGGTTATCTGTACACGGTAAAAATCGACTAGAAAGGGGCACAAGGAAACTTTCTAGGGTGAGCGAAGTGTCCCACATTTGATGTTGATGGCATTTAAGTAATTGTATACATATGTAAGAATTTATCACTCTATACACTTAAGATGTGTGCATTTTACTGTATGTAAATTATACTTCAATTAAAAAAAAAAGACTCAAAGTCTTGTAAGTAGTCCAACCCTAGAAACCTATTCTTTATTACTAAACTGTACAGTTTCATGAATGTGAACCCAAGAGAAATAAACATTAAAATAACAGTGTCTGGCTACACTCCCTGCCCGGCATATTAAATTCATCTGCCTGACTACTTTGCTCCTTAGAAGTTATGTAGGGTTTGAAGGCCTCCCTTGTAAGAGGTACCATCATTTCTTTAGTGTCATCAATCAATCTCTGAGTACACAGATAGCCCAGCTGTTTTCAATACCCTCTCTTTCTTGTCTTGGTTTTCCCAGAATAGATGCTGTAATAAATAATGGTCCATCTCATGTTGAGACAGAGGGCTCTAAATTAATTTGCCAAAACCTTTCACTAGCAGTCAATTCATAAATAGATCAATTCACTGAATATATCAAATTTATACTCTCACTTTTCAATATTTCAGTGAAATTTTAGAATTTGCTTCATAGCATTTTAAGAACTATTTAATTTGCAAAAAGCAAAGAGTTGTAGAGTGGTTTAGTTTTCTTATAAACATATTCTTCATGAATATATTCAATAGATGTGAATATATTCTTTATGATTATATTCATGAATATATCCTCCTTATAAATATATTCATGAATATATTCTTCTTTGCCCTATTGGGAAAACGTTTTAATGTAGTTTAAAATTAATGAATATCAATATATTCATGAACATTTCATAAGTTTATATTCACATTCATGAGCTATGTTCTTGACCATATTGGGGTATTTTTGAAGATGGTTTAAAATTTAATGAATATCAATATATTCACTAAGACTATATTCATATTTTCATCAGCATATATTCATATTCATGGCCTGTACTTTTAACCTATACTGGAAAATTTTGAGTTCAGTTTAAAACCTAATGAATATCAACAGATTCATTAAGAATATATTCATAAGACTACAATCATATTCATTGCATATATTCAAGAAGAGTATATTCACAACACAACAAACCCATCCGATAATTCTGACCTTTGACAAAACGAACGTTCCTTAAAACAGTGCTAAGAATATATTTGTTTTTATTGATGAACTGGCATCCTGCCTTCTAGAAGGGTTTTTATCTCCAACCAAGTACATATTGGCCCCAGGATTTACCCTGTGAAACTCATTTGGACATGTGCCAGTGGTGTCCCAGTATTTCTCAGCTCTCACAGGCTCTGTAACATCTATGTTTTTCTTATTTTACTCAAACTCATTGATTTGGAACATATACAAGACTAAATCAATGTTAAAACTTCCGGCAGCCCTATCAGCCAATTATTACAATCTACCTTCAGGTATAATTTCCATTCCACCTTTTAGAATTATTTTTCAACATATATTTTTTTTAATGTTTATTTTTGAGAGGCAGAGAGAGACAGAGTGCGAGTGGGGAAGGGGCAGAGAGAGAGAGGGAGACACAGAATCCGAAGCAGGCTCCAGGCTCTGAGTTGTCAGCATAATGCCCGATACGGGGCTCGAACTCACAAGCTGTGAGATCATGACCTGAGCCAAAGTCAGACGCTTAACCGACTGAGCCACCCACCCACCCCAAGAATAATAATTTTTTTAATGGAATTAATAAACAGAGAATACAGAATTCTAATTAGCTTAGAAATTTAAACAAAAAACAAAAGAACTAGAAAAATAATTTCATAATTTTGAGATGTTTAAGGAATTTCTCTTTAAGCATTATTTTAACATATTAATATGTAAATATTACAAAAATGTCATCATAGAAAGAAAACATTCTAGTGGAGCTTTTTTTCTAAATTTCTTATTATTTTCAAACATAGATAAAAGTTGACAGACTAATAAAGTGATCACCCATAGAACCCTCACACAATCAATTATTATTAATATCATAAAACATTAGAGTACAACCTTTAAATATTGTTTTTTCTTTATACCTGGTTATCATAAAACATTCATGTAACACAGCAAAAGTTATAACATGAATGGGCCTTAAAAACAGTATCATGAGGCATCTGGGTGGCTCAGTCACGATCTCAAGGTTCATGAGTTCGAACCCCATGTCAGACTGTGCTGACAGCTTGAAGCCCGGAGCCCGCTTTGAATTCTGTGTCTCCCTCTCTCTCTGCTCCTAGCTCCCCCCCCCCGCTCACACTGTCTCTCTCTCTCTTTCTCAAAAACAAATAAACATGAAAAAAAAAAAAAAGAGTCCAACTTTGGGTCAGGTCATGATCTCACACTTTGTGGGTTTGAGCCTCATGTCAGGCTCTGTGCTAACAGCTCAGAGCCTGGAGCCTGCTTCAGATTTTGTCTCCCTCTCTCTCTGCCCCTTCCCCTGCTCACGCTATGTCTCTCACTCTCTCTGAAAAATAAATAAACATTAAAAAAAAAACAACCCAGTATCCTAATTGAAATAGTTAAATGATAAAGGCCCACACATTACATTTACATGAAATGGGTACAACAGGCAAATCTCTAGAGACAGAAGGTAGATCACTGGTTGCTTAGGACTGGGAGAAGGTCGGTGGAGGGGGAGGATTTGGGAGTAAATGCTAATAGATGCTAGGTTTCTTTTTAGGATTTTGAAAATTTTCTTGAACTGACTGTGGGTGATCAGGTTGCACAATTCTGTAAATACACTAAAAACCATTGAATTGTACAGTTTAAACATGTATATTCAAGGTATGTGAAATACATCCTAAAACTGTTATTAAAAATAAGAAATTAATTACAGCTACATCAATTGACTTTAAGAGTTCCCTATGCCATATTTGAGTAAGGAAAGAAACATGCAGAAAAGTGTGTACATGATTTCATTTTTATAAGACAGTGACAAAACCGTATATATGAATATATGCATGTATGTAATTATAGGAACATGGAATAAATATGGAAGGACACATACTATGGTATCAATATGGGTTACCCAGATAGGGGATGCTAATGTGGGAAAAGGGTGACTAGAGTGGAAGGAAGTAGTAGCAACGCAATACAGGTTCTATTTAGACAAATTGCACTTAGAAATCCATGATGCATCACATCTGCAACTTACTTTCAAATGATTCAGTAAAAAAGTGTGTATGTGTATACATACATGATTTCACATGTAAACATACGTATACACCCAAAAATATGCATAAAGCAGGGGCACCTGGCTGGCTCAATCAGTAAGAACTGAGTTTTGGTCTCTGAGCTATAAATTCGAGCCCACATTGGGTGTAGAGATTGGTGGTTCAGTCAGCTGAGCGACTGACTCTTGATATCAGCCCAGGTTGTGATCTCATGGTTGTGATCTTGTAGTCATGAGATCAAGCCCTGCGTCTGGCTCTGGGCTGAGTGTGGAGTCTGCTTGGGATTCTCTCTCCTTCTCTCTCTGCCCCTCCTCTGCTCATTCTCTCTCTCTCAAAATAAATAAATAAACATTTTAAAAATAAATAAAATATTTTAAAAAATGGGTAAAGCAAATATGACCAAATGTTAACAGTAGGGTTTTTTTTATGATAGTGATTTTTCAATATTGAAACAGTTTTGTGAATAGCCAAATTTTGTTGCAATGATTTCTAAAGGGCAACTTTGAGGGCCATTATTAAGAAAAGAGGTGCTACTATTCTGCACAGTTCTTGATTATCATTTTAGTGTACACATGAATCTCATTATGAAAAATTCATGGGCATTCTAGTGAAAGGCACACTAGCTTATCAAAGCACAGGGCAACCTATGTCATACACAGTAGCACACGGACAGACTGGAATAACTAATCCCACTAACATCATGAAACCAGGCTACTAGAACACAAGCCCAGTTTTTGATACTGCAGTCCTAATTCCAGGGCTGAGCTACCAAATGCCGTGGTAATCTCACCACTGTTATATCAGAAACTTGAAACAGACTACCACCCCTGACCCCCAGGAGGCAACCAAGGAAATGACCACTCCAGTCCCTACTCTCTTATATATTGTGTTATTTCCCAGCAACAGAAAGAACAAGAGATCGAGCACTGGCTATTAGAGAGCAGGGTCATATTAGGAGAAAAAAAAAGAAAAGGAATTTTCCTCTGGCTTAAGGACAAAAATTACATTCTCTTTGAATATATCTATAAATACTAAGTTAAAAAGAAAAGGCTTTACAAAAAGAAAAGATTTAAAATGCATCTGCCTTTAATTGTGGCAAATCTGGCATAATTTTTAAGACTGGAACGTATCTTTTATAAACTATAATCTTCTATCTATGACCCATCCTGAGGCCACCCAGAGACAGCAGCCTGCGAAAGACTGCAACTTCCAAGCCTCAATTCACCTCTTCCTCACCATCAGAAGTTTAAAAAATTAAAAGCAGCTCAATAATGCTAGGTATTTTTAATCCAAAGAGGTTCCCCAAGGTATCTATTGAGGCCACTAGTCTCCAATGAGAGGAATGTGAGGCTGTCCCTCAAAATGTGGTCTGTCTGGCAGCAGTAGCAGCAGCGGCAACAGCAAAGCTGAGGCTTCAATGGGCAGCATTTAGGGCCCTGGGTCTCCCAAATCTGTCCAGTTGAGCGACATTAACCAAGTCATGGTTTCAATATATCAACATTGAGCATTAACCTTTATACTGTGGCCCATTTCTGTGTATAATTGAAGTAAAATCCATCTGATAATAGATTTTTTAAATGAAATAAGATGTACTTAAAAACCTGTAAACTGTAAAGTGTTATTATACAAAAAGAACTGGGTCACCATTGGAGAAAACCAGCCTGAGTTACAGAGTATTTTTTTTCAAGTCTTTTTAACTTTCAGTATCTAAAATGGAACAAACAAGGGCGCCTGGGTGGCGTAGTCGGTTAAGTGTCCGACTTCAGCCAGGTCACGATCTCACAGTCCGCGAGTTCGAGCCCCGCGTCGGGCTCTGGGCTGATGGCTCAGAGCCTGGAGCCTGTTTCCGATTCTGTGTCTCCCTCTCTCTCTGCCCCTCCCCTGTTCATGCTCTGTCTCTCTCTGTCCCAAAAATAAATAAACGTTGAAAAAAAAATTAAAAATAAAATAAAATAAAATAAAATGGAACAAATTAGCACCTGATAAAAATCCTTGCAAGATACGCTTTTTCCTAAATTTAAAAAATGCCCTCATTGCCTCATTAAATAAGTAACACATGCCATTTTCTAAAATTGAAAAATAATAGAAAAGCTGGGTCACACCACCTAGTAAGACATTCACTATTAATATTTTGGTATTTTCCAAATGGTTGTTTGTATGTATGGTCAGTTAGTTTCCTTTAAAACAAAGTTATAATCAAACTATTACTATTTATATTAAGCATTTCCCATGTTGCTATACAATCACTTGCTATATGTTATTCCATCAGCTATAACGCAAGAATAAGCTGAATATACAATATATAATGGAATTACTGACAGTTTCATAACAGTCTCTGAAATATTTAGTTACAGATAAACATACAAAGAATTTTGGGCTTCTAAGAGCTAAACTTAATTTCTGGCGAGCATGACTGGTAATTACAACCAAAAGCCAAATATTTTGAAGTCCTTTTTTTAGACTAAGCAATCTTACCACTCAGCATATATAATCACTGAAACACTTCCTGCATAATATGTGCTCAGCTACTGGCAACTGTAAATATCCCTGAAAGCTAGAGAAATATAAAATTTTTCTAATATGATTAGCAAAATGGAAGTTATACCTGATAATTTAAAAGTATAAACTGGTCACAATATTATTCTAAGAAGTATTTACACAGTATTTATTCTGAGAAATACAATACATTCTGAGAAAAATCATACTCATATTTTACCGATTAAAAGTAATTATACAGACCATCACAAAAAAATAAAAACAATAACGATTGAAGATTTATCTGTTTAATAGTCTTGAGTTCACATAAGTACATAAAATTATTTTCAAATTCTATAGAAAATCGCTGAGGGGAAATTATTTAAATTTTCACCATCAAAAATACATACTTGAATATCCTTATAGTACTAGAAAATAAGGAAGCATTCAAAACACAAACCAATGGGAGCATGCCGAAGGGACACAGGAGCCAACTCAATGAGTTCTCAATGCCCAAATACAGTTTGGGCAATCAATAAAGTAGTATTGGATTATAAACCAAACTATAAAATAAATAAATGATTGACTAGATAACTGGGAGAGAAGAGACAAATCTATTGTACAGAAGAATTCCTTCCCAAGAAGATGGAGCATAACTCCCCATCACTTAAGTGGGCTGCACATAATAACTTCCTTCCAAAAGGTAACATATGTGGCAGTGAGGGGAAGGACTTTACAGTGCAAGAACCTGACAAACATTACCTCAGTCAAGTGATCAAGGCATCAATAGCAATAATTCATGTTGATAACATGTACCATTGATATGATGAGAATGGCACTTTACCTCTGTGATCTTCTTCGCAAGAACCCATAATCCTCACTTAATCATGAGAAAAATATCAGACAAACCCATATTGAGGGACATTTCCATTCTACAGAATATATCAATACTCCTTAAAACTGTCATGGTCACCAAAACAAGTAAACCCTGAAAACTGTCACAGCTCAGAGGAGCCTAAGAGGGCATGATGATTAAATGTTATGTGGTATCATGAATGAGATCCTGGACAGAAAAAGGACATTAGGTAAAAACAAAGGAAATCTGAAAAAAGTATGGACTTTAGTTAATAGTAATATATCAATATTGATTAATTAGTTATAACAAATTTACCATACTAATGTTAAGTTAGTAATGCAGGATTTCCGTAAATCTAAAACTATTCTAGAATTAAAAGTATCTACAAAATGTTTGAAATGGATATATAGGTACTGATAGATCATACACACATCTAAGTTCCAAGACAGCAGCAGAGACTTTGTTTTGTTCACTACTCTGTACTCCACTATTAGAACACATTTAGGTAATCAATAAACGTTTTTGAAATGAGTAAATGGATATATTGGTTTTAAGACACCAGTTTTATTTCTATGATTCCATTCACAAAAGAGTATGTTGGAGATTTAAAAACAAAACATGAAATTCACAATTGCTTTGGATTATCATGAAAGTACACACCAGAAGCACCTCGTCTTGCATGAGATGGTAAGTGGTGAAGGATTCCCAGGCAAAGAAAGTCAAGCAAGCCCAAAACAACTGACACAAGGAGAGACAGAGAACATTTCTGTCTATGGGGCACTGGATGCCAGGCAAAGCATAGTGATGGACAGCGCTTGAAAGGCAAGGAGGTGTCAAACTATCTAGAGGTCTAGGGAGTTGATGGGGTGGGGGAGTGACTTCAATAGATCACCTCTCTCTGGAGGCAGTGGAGCAGGGTGTAGCTGAGTGATTGCTGTGAAGTTGTGAGAGTACAACAGGCAAGAATGGTGGCCTGCGACAGTGAGAGAACAGAACTGAGAACAATTTAGGAGCTAATATAGGCAGATTGGGCAATTATTAAATATGGATCACCATGCTCTTAACTCATTTCTCTACTTCATCCTTTGCCCTGTTCAACCCGTTCCCCTACAACAGGCAGAATTATCTTTGTAAAAGATAAAGCAGGTCATCTCACACACACACCCCTTAAAACCTTCCATAGGTCTTCCCACTGCATATTCCAAAACTAAAGTCCTTAGTGTGCTCTCCAAAGGGCATCATAATCAAATTCTTGCTTTCTTCTCCAACTTCATTCTGTGTTACCTTCCTCCAGCTACAATGACTTTCCTTCAATTCCTTAAAAATATCAAGCTCCTTCCTGTTCTAGCACCATTTATGCCTGAAATATTCTTCTTCCTATTTGTTCCACAGATGTCAACTTAAATGTTACTTCCCAAGAGGCTCCAAATAAGGGAAGTCTCTGTCTTACCATTGCTAGTTACTCTCCATCATAACATCCTATTTGTTCTTTCTTTGCATTTAAGATACTTTGCAAGTACAGCTGATTCTTGTTATCTGTAGTAACTACGTTCTGTAAAGTCACTGCAAATACTAAATGCTGAAATTCCTAGAGGAAATATAGGGTTCCTCTGAGCCATTGGTCATAAAATTTTTGCCAACTGGTCAACATATAATCCTGTTTTATTTGTGTTTCTGTTTAAAGATACCTATTCATTAATTATTCAAGTAATTATTCATTACTGTATATGTTGGTTCATTAACAGTGAGCTCATGGCCAACAGCCCTATAACTCATGTCTGAACAAAACTTATGTAATAAGTACTTTCTCCATAAGACAAATTACAGCCTTCTTGTGTTCAGGAACATTAAAAAGCACATTAACACTACACTAGAGGGTCATTTTAAACATTGAAATCACCATCAAAAAGCACAAAAATACAAAAAGTGTGGCATCACATTGAGCATGAAAAGGACACTTGTTTATAGTATGAGAACCAAAATAGAAGCAGAGCATTGCCTTGTTCAACCTCAGCTGGGAACATGTGCATCAATTCAATTTTTTTGCTGCTCTGTACATGTCTGCAAATGACTACAAAAGTACTACAAGTACTGATTTTGCAGTTACAAATTAATTTTAGTGAACAGGTAGTTTCACAAATAGAGAATCCACGAATAATGAAGATCAATTATATTTGATTACCATTATTTGCTTTATAATCTGTAAAACCACAACGATAGGGCAGAGGCCAGGACTGTCTGTCCTCTCAGCATCCAGCACACAATAGACATTCAATAAATGATTGCGAATAAATGAGTACCCAATAGGTAGGTGAATATATAAACCAGAAGGTCAATCAGAGGAGAACTTAAGATAAAAAAAAGACATGCTAAATAATCACAGATGTGATAAATGCTGAAAAGAATTTAAACAAACTGCTATGACAATTATAGGAGATCTAATGAGAATGGTCAGAGAAGGCCTTTCTGAAAAGGTGATTTTTTTAAATGTTTATTTTTGAGAGAGAGAGAGAGAGAGAGAGAGAAAACGAACAAGCCAGGGAGGGGCAGAGAAGGGGGGGTACAGTGGATCTGAAGTGGGCTCTGTGCTGAAAGCAGAGAGCTTGATGTCAGGCTTGAACTTGAGAACCACGAGATCATGACCTGAACCAAAGTCAGATGTTCAACAGACTGAGGCATGTAGATACCCCTGAAAAAGTGATTTTTTTTTATTTTATATATGAAATTTATTGTCAAATTGGTTTCCATACAACACCCAGTGCTCATCCCAAAAGGTGCCCTCTTCAATACCCATCACCCACCCTCTCCTCCCTCCCACCCCCCATCAACCCTCAGTTTGTTCTCAGTGAAAAAGTGATTTTTAAGTTGAGGATGGAGAAACAGGAAGGAGCAAGTCATGTAAAGTGGAGTGGGGAAAAAATGTTAGGCAAAGACAACACTAAGTATAAAGATGCTGAAGTAGAAAAGTGTCTTAAGGCCGAGTCAATACTATTTAAAAGCTGAGATGAAAAAAACAAGTACATAAACATATTAGTGCCTGAATGAGTTCATCACAAACACTATATAGGCTTCCTTATGTAAAGCAGCAGTAACTTCAATCTATTTAGCACCTCTCAGAGATGTACAAGATTCCTTTCTTTAAACCCTGTAGAACAATTCAGATAAATATGGACACCAAGACCACTGACAGCCAATGATTAGGATAGCACCGGGAGAATTCACTGATGGGGACACACCAAAATAAAAAACTTAAAAGAAGCCTCCCAATTTCTCCCACTCCCAAGGTCCGTAATGATAGCTCCTGAATCCCTTTGTCCTATTCCTTCTGTTCTATGCTCATCTAGACTCACTAAGTTTAGGGTCTATTTGTTCCTATTTTGGTTATGTAATGTAGTAAGTTTACAAAACAGCAACAATAATCAAGGACACAATGTGGCTTCTCTCATTCACAGGAAATAAAATTGTGCAATTCTGTGAGGACTAGAAAATTACATAAAAAAGAAATATGTAATAAATTCTCCTTCATATAATAGGTACTAGGCAAAATTACTTTTATATATGAATAATTGCAACAATAAACACCAATAAGGCAGGAGTAATGGCATCATTAGGAACAGCCAAATAATTCAGGCAATGAACAGACCACTCACTGGTGGTCCCCAGAATCAGTCCACTTCACCATTACTGGGAACATGCTATTATGAATAAATGAAAACCATAGGATATGCTAATTTTCTCAAGATTTGTATGCTTATAGGGAGGTCAAGTGCTGTGGATTTCAGGAAAGAATGTATTTCTAGTGTTTATGGACCTGAGAGGATGGGCAAAGGATGACTGATGGGAAATCAGACAGCAAAGTAGAAAAGGAAATGTGTCAATGTCAACTCATAGCTAGCCCAGTAAAATGTTCTCTGATTATTCAGTATATAGAACACACACCCAAATACCTTCACTGATGAAATGATCTCCGGCATACCAGTTACAGAATCAACATGTAGTGAGCCTTACATAGTATGTGCTATAATCTGCTGTGAAGGGGATTCTGGGAAATAAAACACGTGACAAGTCTTCACAAGGAGACCAAAAATGGTAAGTCAATTAGTTTAGAAAACAAATGAGGATTTTATCACAAAAGCAGTGCTATACAAATTATAATTAAGTTCTCAGGCCACCCACCAAAATCTAATTTAACCCTCTCTGCTAACCAGAAACAGAACTAATATTGTTGCATACCACAGCCAACTAGAATTTTTATTATTATTCCTGTGAGAAAATGCAATTCTAGTTTACCATAGACAGCAAACTCTGACTCCTTTGTAGGCAGCAAAACCCTATCCAGCAACAACCCCAAGATGCCAGGGCAGCAGAGAGTCATTAAAGACTTACTAATTCTATTCTACAGTGGCTATTTAAACTTAAAATAATTAAAATTAAATATAATTAAAATTTCAGTTCCTTACTAGCCACATTCCAAGTGCTCAACAGCCACATGTGGCTAATGCTACCACAGTGGGAAGCGCGGAAAGAAAACATTTCCATCATTGCCTAAAGTTCTTTTGGACAGCACTCGCTACCTTCACATCTTTACGAATTAAAGATTCTCACTTTTCTAACAACATCATAAAATAGGTCTCTGAGGAATGGACAGTGGTGATGATAGCACAACAACGTGAATGTACTAAATACCACTGACGGTATATTTAAAAATGGTAAGATGGTAAGCTTTATATGTATTTTACCACAACAAAGAGGGGAAAAATTTTCTCAGTTACATTCTTTCCTTATATTCCAAAGTGTGGCACAAATTGCAACTGGTCACTAAACTGGACCCCCTTCAAGTATGAGACACACAAAAGCCAAGAATTTGTAAGTGGTTGTGAGCATACAAAAAAGGGGCAATTCCTGGAGTCCAGTTCTACTGCCCATGCTTTGGTTTTCTGAGTTTACACATGTCGTTAGTTGTGTCTTGGATCCATCCACATTTTATAGACCCCTCCTCAAATTTCCACCATGAACAATTCTGTCCTTCAGACCATGTTAATCCCTCAGCATGAACATCAGTGCCACCAGTGGCATCTTGTTGGCTTTGGGTATGCGGTAATGTGGTTGGGAAATGATCGATTAACACTGAAAAAAAGAGCTGAAATCAAAAGGAGAAATAAGATGGGGTGCTCCTCAATCATGAAATCTTACTCAAGTTTCCTGCCTTAAATCTATATGGGGTTTGCATATTATGCACACTCACCACTTGAGGCATATTTGATGTATATAGTGACTTCTAGGAACACAACTCCCTACATAAACAATGCCTATTCACCCATGAGGTCCCAGAATAAAAGCAAAGCCATCTAAATCAGAGCCAACTTAAAATGAACAAATCAGGAAACTATAGATGCTGGTGAGGATATGGAGAAAGGGGAACCGTCTTGCACTGTTGGTGGGAATGCAAACTGGTGCCGCCGCTCTGGAAAACGGTCTGGAGGTTCCTCTAAAAATTAAAAATAGAACTACTCTATGACCCAGCAATAGCACTGCTAGGAATTTACTAGAGGGATACAGGAGTGCTGATGCATAGGGGCATATGTACCCCAAGTTTATAGCAGTGCTTTCAACAATAGCCAAATTGTGGAAAGAGCCTAAATGTCCATCAACTGATGAATGGATAAAGAAGATGTGGTTTAAATTTTTTTTAACATTTATTTATTTTTTAGAGACACAGAGAGACAGAGCATGAGCAGGGGAGGGGCAGAGAGAGAGGGAGACACAGAATCCGAAGCAGGCTCCAGGCTCTGAGGCAAAAACACAGAGCCCAACGCGGGGCTCCAACTCACGAACTGCGAGATCATGACCTGAGCCAAAGTCGGACGCTTAACCGACTGAGCCACCCAGGTGCCCCAAGAAGATGTGGTTTACATACACAATGGAATACTACTTGGCAATAAGAAAGAATAAAATCATGCCATTTGAAGCAAGTTGGATGGAACTAGAGGGTATTATGCTAAGTGAAATAATCAGAGAAAGACAGATATCATATGTTTTCACTCATATGTGGATCTTGAGAAACTTAACAGAAGACCATGGGGGAAGGGAGGGGGAAAAATAGTTACAAACAGAGAGGGAGGGAGGCAAACCCTTAAGAGACTCTTAAATACAGAGGACAAACTGAGGGTTGATGGGGGTGGGGGAGAGGGGAAACTGGGTGATAGGCATTGAGGAGGGCACTTGCTGGGATGAGCACTGGATGTTGTATGTAAGCCAATTTGACAATAAATTATATTTAAAAAAACAAATAAGGGCACCTGGGTGGCTCAGTCGGTTGAGCGTCTGACTTCGGCTCAGGTCATGATCTCACGGTTCGTGGGTTCAAGCCCTGAGTTGGGCTCTATGGTGATAGCTCGGAGCCTGGAGCCTGCTTCGGATTCTGTGTCTCCCTCTCTCTCTGCCCCGCCCCCTCTCGCTCTGTCTCTGTCTCTCAAAAATGAATAAATGTTAAAAAAATTTAAAAACAAATAAATCAGAGCCAACTTTATCACTGTATCTCCATCTTGAGTTTTGCTTTAGCGTTTCTTTTAATATAGAGAGAAATATTAACTTCATTAACCATGCTTAGGTCATATACACTGAGTTTTCTATGGTTCTGCTAAACCACCCACACTACTTTCCTAATCCCATTTGTTAGCAGTCTGTAAACATGGAACAACTGGCCTTTGAAAGAAGCCAACTCTTTTGAAACAGCATCATATGTGTGACGTGGGCTCCAGTGCAACCATCTGGCAACACACAGATTTACCGTTGGATGTATGCTGAATGAACCTACTACACTACCTCTCATTCAATCCTCAAATCTTAAACCAAAGAGCTACTTGCAAATTTCCAGTCAGGTCAAAGTTCCTGTTAAATCTGTCTGTTAAGACATAGTTGGGCAAACTTCTAAGCTTTTTTTTTTTAATAGAATTCAAGAAAATTTACAGATAAGTATCACCTCGTGGGGCTTATCTGCTGTACACAGTGGTTCGATACACTATGCACAAGGTCTGGCACCAGACAGACATGACTCAAATCTTGGCTCCAGCAATTACTAGCTGTATAACTTTGAACAATTTATGTAACCTCTGAGACTCAATTTTCACATTTATAAGATGGAAATAACAGTCACAATACCTTAGTTGTATAGCTGTAGCAAGATAACATATGTAAAAGACTGACATCACATCCAGCAAAAGGGTTATTTAAGAAACTTCTCTCTGCATGACTGCCACCGTCCGGTCCAGCCAACTGCCCCTCAGGTTTTGCTGTACATTCAGCACTCGCCCTAGCTCACATAGTCTGTCCTTAATAAATGGTAGCTATTATTTTTTATAGTACTACACTCGTCATCCAGATCAGTTCAGCTCTATCCCCTCACCTCACCTCTGATCATTTGCAGATTTACTGACCCCGTCTACTCATTAATTATGGCATCTCAGAGCACACTCTACAGCCAGCCAGTGCCCTTGCCCCTCTCCAATTGGCACTCCAGCCCTCCGCATCAGTGCCTGTTAATACTAGGGACAGTTCCACACAAGTGTAGAGGTTATAGAACAACCTATACTAAAAAGATACTAGAGCATGTGCTCATATACACACCTTCCAGAAAGATCTGTGCAAGGGCTCACTTTTAATTACCTTTAGAAAAAATATTTCACAAAGAAATTCCAAACTATCTTCCCCAGGACTTTCAACAGCACAAAACAAGGTGAGGAAATTCCAGGCCAGAGACCAGATCTGATAAATGGCTTAAATTTCATGTAATCCAAGACAAGCTTCTAAAATGACACATCTACTGGTTGATTCTTTAAAATCAACACATCTAATTATGCATGTATTGGAAAAGTCTCAACATCTTACAGGACTACCCTCCACCCTTAGAGTCTCATTCTTATGTCACTTCTCAAATTAGAAGTCATAAGTACAAAAAAGAAATCCATTTCTGATGGGTGGCTGTGATGATAGCTGGTTTTGATGGTAGGTGACTATGCTATGGGTAGAAAACATATTACCCAGCTGTCCTCACACAGCCCTGTATCTTGCTAAGTCAGGCCACCCAAAACTGTTAATTTGTGGATACCCCTACCATCCACTCAACTCTAAAAGCAGTCTGAGCCACATGAATTCAAATTTCCAGTCCATCTAATGTGATCAAAAGACAGATGACTAATGTTAGATCTACACAATAAGTTCCTGTACTGGTACTTTGGGCAGCTATTCCAAGGACCCACCAGAGGCTGAGCCAAGTCCTTCTGAAGCAGTACATTCATTTTACCCAGCTTCAGACTAGGGGCTGGCTAAGGGGGATAAGCTCTATGGCTATACCCAAGGAAGAAAGCCACAGAAAAGTAGATATGCCAAGGGGAGATAAGGAAGCTGATCCCAAATGGATCAACAAGGGCCAGGGTTCTAGGTCAAAGTACGCAATGAGAAGGCCTGCACATGGCAAGCTTATCATTTCTGTGGTATGGAACCAAAGAGTAGGGAATCCTGGCCTTTTGAAAGGTCTTAGGAGCTGAGATAGGTGTAGGAAAACAGAGACTGGATAGATATCAAATGTGACTCAGATAAAATGAAAGTAGGACCAGAGCTACTTAGAGATGGTAGAAATACTAAACAGAACAGGGTTAAGACTTGAGTAGCTGTGGTTGGAAAGTAGTACTGGGGATAAAGTACTAAATCAAAATATGAGATACCTTATCTACAACATGAAATACTAGAGAACAATAAAGATGGTCTATAGTTTCTTGGGGAAAAACTATTCAAAATCAGGATTCTGGGCCTCCTGGGTGACTTAGTTAAGCACCGACTTCAGCACAGGTCATGATCTGAGTGAGTTCGAGCCCCACATTGGGCTCTCTGCTGTCAGCACACAGTCCACTTCAAATCCCCTGTCTCCCTCTCTCTCTGCCCCTCCCCTGCTTGCTCGTGCACACACACTCTCTCAAAAATAATAAACATTAAAAAAATAAATAAAATAAAACCAGATAAAACCAAACAAAATCATGCCCAGCAATGATCATTCAAGTGGGTGGACAAAAATAAAGGCATATTCATTTAGGGAAGTTAAGGCCATAATCAGCCCAATGCACTTATACTGGAGGAAAAAAAGAATAAAGAACATATTCCAGTGATATGAAAAATATGAACAAAGATTTCAAGCAGACATAAAAAAATGAGAAAAACACAATTAGACCTGAATAGATGTATTTTTTTTCAAATAGAGAATATACATTCTTTTCCAATGCCAATAAAACCTTTCTCAAAAATTATCATGCAATATGTCAAAAGAAATCTCAAAATTCTAAAGTGCGAAAGCCTTATTTATGACCAAAATGCAATAAAATTGAAAATTAGCATAATAATCAAAAGAAGAAGAAATCTTTAAAATACTATATTAGGGGCACCTGAGTGGCTCAGTCAGTTAAGCGTCCAACTTTGGCTCAGGTCATGATCTCACAGTCTGTGAGTTCGAGCCCTGCATCGGGCTCGGTGCTGACAGCTCAGAGCCTGGAGCCTGTTTTGGATTCTGTGTCGCCTTCTCTCTTTGCCCCTCACCTGCTTGCACTCAGTCTTTCTCTCTCTCTCTCTCTCAAAAATAAATAAACATTAAAAAAAATTTTAAATACTATTTTAAATAAGACACACTATTCAGAAATATAAAACACTGAGAATAACACACATTAAAATCCAAGGAGAATAGGCAAAGCAATGGACCCAGGAAGATGAATTGCCTTATATGCTTTTATTAGAAAAAAAACTCAAAATTGAAAAATAAGCTAACTAAATATTAAACTCAACAAGCTTGAAACATGATAAAAGAAACTAGAATTAAGGGCTTATAGGTAAAGGAGAAATTAATAAAACCAAAAAAAAAAAAAAAGATGAAGGAGGAGATGGCAACTGAAGCAAGTCAAAACATGAGGGGGAAAAAAAGATCAAATGTAGACATTATTTATTGGGCACATCTCAACTCCAACTACTGCATGACAGGTGCTAGGGGCAGAATGTTGAAAAAAAAAAACCCAAAAAACACCAACATATGCTTGTCTGATCCAAACCATAGATGGTCTAGAAAGGATTCCTAGAAGAAAACCTCAGGACCTTCGTGTTTCCAGTGTCCATTTTTAATCTTTATAGTTTGACTTTGTACTTATTGGAAAATAAACATTAACATTTACTTGTATTCAGTATTTTCTTGATGATCTGGATTTCTTCCCTTAGAATCACTATAATGAACAGTTACAGTAAAAAAGAGAATTGATATATTTCTCACAGTTTCAATAACCTGTTCATTTCTCTGTTCCTTCAGTTTCTTTCTTATCTGTGTTTCTACATCCTCTATCATTCTCCTAACTGTAGTTTTAAGTTTATGGATGTTAATTTACAAAGGAAGTCCACAACTTACTGTAAAAAAGTTAATCTAGGATTAATATACCCACTCACTCAGAGCATAGAGTATCATCATGTAGATGGTGGTAAAAGCATCAGGCATATGCTGTTGCTTTATCAGACATGATAAATAATGCACAACTAATGCAAAATATCAATTTCACTCTGTCTCTAGTTACCTGAGACTATACCGCATGCATTATTTTATCTACAACTGAAGATAGTACTTCTACTCAAAGCCATTGCTGAAGACAATTCAGCCATTGCTGAATTAAATTTCCTTGGAAGTAATATAGACATAGTATTTTATCTACCTGTCTTTTCTATTTCCTACCATGTTTTAAAAATATAAAAGCAATTTAATTTGCTGCTTTCTACATAACCAATTTTGTAAATTGGTGCGATTTTGTAAATCGCAAAAAAACTATTTTCACTTTGTCATTTTCCCAAACACACAAACTTAAGAAATCCTTGATCTTAATTAAGATGACATATCACTGAAGGAACTGAAACACCTTTCTTCTATTATACTTGTCCACTTCCTGCAATGTAATATAATTAGGAACAAGACACAGGTAATGTATTTATATTAGCACTTACTAAAATAAAAATTAAATGTTTTAATAATCCAACAATTACATGAGCATAATCCAATGGGATCCAATTGTTTCATCAGAAACAAGATGGTACGAAAATGTCTTTGAACTCCAAAAGGTACACGAGCATTTCTTACGATAATTGACTTGTAACAATAGTATGTATCTGCTGGAAAGGCCTCAAAGAACTGAAGGATTTGGAATTAATTTTCATGATAATCACACTTTACATAATATTTGCTCACTCAATAAATAATCACTGAGTACCTATGTACCAGGTACTGAGGAAGGCAAACTTTTGTTCAGAGTCATAAGAATAATTTAAAACAACCAATCCCTAAAAGCCTGAAAGTCATCTGTATTTGAGTTTGAAAAAGATTTTGCTACTGTGAAGTTATATTTAAACACCAGAACATGTGATGTCCTGGTAGTAATCAACACACAAAAACTAGATCACGAAATTTCCAAATGGATCCTGAACAGTATATAGTATGCTATGCATACAAGTTTAGACATCATAAAGGAGTATCTCATTTGTGTTAAATCTCACATTAGCGAGGCACCTAAGTGGCTCAGTTGGTTAGACATCCGACTGTTAATTTTGGCTCAAAATTTTGGCTCAGCACAGAACGTGCTTGGGATTTCTTCTTTCCCTCTCTCTGCATGCACTCACATGCATGCAGTCTCTTTCAGAATAAACAAACTTAAAAAAAAACTCACGTTATTATAATAATAGCATACTTAGTAAAAGCCGCATGATGTTTCATAGAGCAATCAACAGAGAAATCATACACTAAAAACAGCAAAGAATAATATTTCATATGCTTTCTTTAGCAGTCATTTATTTTACTCTAAGATTTTTATGATTTTAGGTCTTACAAGGTGTTGTTACTGATTCATTTTAAGTTAATTTTCCTATTTCCTATTTAAGTTAAATTTCCTACCATACCTTACCTTATGGTATGAAGTAGGGATCCAACTTCATTCTTTTGTGTGTGGAAATATAATTGTCCCAGCACCACCTGCTGAAGAAACTTCTTTTCCCATTGAATGGACTTGGCACCCTTGTCGAAAATCAATCAGCCCTGGGGCTCCTGGATGGCTCAGTCAGTTAAGCATCTGACTTTGGCTCAGGTCATGATCTCACAGCTTGTGGGCCCAAGCCCCATGTCGGGCTCTACTGACAGCTCAGAGCCTGGAGCCTGCTTTGGATTCTGTGTCTTCCTCGCTCTCTCTGCCCCTCCCCCACTCACACGCTGTCTCTCTCCCTCTCTCAAAAATAAATAAACATTTAAAAAAAATAATAAAAAAATCAATCAGCCCTATATATAAGGATATATTTCTAGACTGTTAATTGTATTCCACTGGTCTATACTTCTATCCTTATGCTAATACCACACTGTTTTGATTATAATAGCTTTGTAGTAAGTTTTGAAATCAGGAAGTATGAGTCCTCCAATTTAAAAAATTTTTAATGTTTATTTATTTTCGAAAGAGAGGTGCAGAGTGTGAGTGGGGGAGGGGCAGAGAGAGAGGGAGACACAGAAACCAAATCAGGTTTCAGGCTCCGAGCTGTCAGCACAGAGCTCGACACAGAGCTCTAACTCCTAAACCATGAGATCATGACCTGAGCTGAAGTCAGGCACTTAACCAACTGAGCCACCGAGGCACCTACCAATTGTTCTTTTTCAAAATTGTTTTAGCTGTTCAAGATCTTTCGCAATTCCAAATGAATTTAGGTATCAGCTGTTTAATTTCTGTAAAAAAAAGGCTATTGGAATTTTGATAAGAATAGCTCAGGGGAATATTGACATATTAACAATATTAAGTCTTCCTATCCATGAACACAAGCTATATTTCCATTTACTTAGGTCCTCTTTAATTTCTTTCAGCACCATTGTTTTTTAATTTTTTTTATGTTTGTTTATTTTGGAAAGAGAGAGAGTGTGAGTGGGGAAGGGGCAGAGAGGGAGACACAGAATCTGGAGCAGGCTCTAGGCTCTAAGCTGTCACCAAAGAGCCTGATGCGGGACTCGAACTCACAAACTGTGAGATCATGCCCTGAGCCACAGTCAGACGCTTAACCGACTGAGCCACCTAGACACCCCTCAGCACTGTTTTAAAATTTTCAGTGTACAAGTATTTCATTGCCTTGGTTAAGTTTATTCTTAGGTATTTTATTCTCTTAGATGCTATTATAAATGGAATTGCCATCTTAATTTCCTTTTTGGATTGTTTCCTGAATATGTACAGAAATACAAGTGACTTGTGTGTGTTGATTTTTGTACCTTGCAACTTTGCTGAAATCATTTATTATCTCTACTGGATTCCTTGGGTTTTTCTATATATATATGATTAGGTTATCCATGAATAGAGATAGTTTTACCTCTTCCTGTGAATTCTGTGAACTCTAGTCACCTTGGCCTCCTCAGACTTCTATCCCTACCTTTTCAACTCAGCAAAACTGGCAGTCTCTACTTGAGCTCCCCCTCCTTGCACCACAGCCTAGAAATCCTTTCCAGGTAGTAAGCTGAAGCAGTCATGGGGTTCACCTTACTTGTTTCTCATCTCTCAGAAATCACTTGTATGTCAATGCCTGATATCCAATGTTTTAAAAATCACTGTTTAATATATTTTGTCTGGTTTCTTAATTGTTTCAGGTGGAGTAATCGTTTTATGTATCAACTTGACAGGTCACAGGGTACCCAGACATTTGATTAACATTATGTTGGTATGTTGAGTCTGTGAGGGCATTTCTGGATGACGTTAACATTTGAATCAGTAGACTACATAAAGCAGATTGTACCCCTTAATGTGAGTGACCTTATCCAATCAATTGAAGACCTTAATAAAACAAAAAGGCTGAGTAAGAAGAAACTCTTCCTGCTTGACAAATGAACTGAATAATCAGTCTTTTCCTGCATTCAGACTCTAAAAAAAAACACTGGCTCTTCTTGGGTCTTGAGACTTCAGGCTTTCAGACTGGAAAGTATACCATCAGCTTTCCTGGTTCTCAGGCCTTCAGACTTGGACTGGAACTACATCATTGGCTCTACAGGGTCTTTAACTTGCAGACTGCAGAATTTGGGAGTTCTCAGCTTCCATAATTAAGCGACCCAATTCCTTATAAAAAATATGTAAACAAACACATCCAATTGGTTCTGTTTCTCTGCAGAATTCTGACTAATAATACAGGTGGGGTGATAAATCTGCTCCCAGTTACTCTAGCTTGGCCAGAAGCAGAACTCTTTCCATACTTTGGCTATTGTTGATAATGCTGCTGTAAACATGGGGGTACATGTGTCCCTTTGAAACAGCACACCTGTACCCTTGGGTATTTTTAAGACAACGTTTTATTACAAGGCAAGCAATAAGAGTCATCAATACTTTTTCTTACTTTTCTACAAGATTCATATCTTTTTAACAGACATAAGGCGAAATTATTTGTACTGCATGAACAAAATTCAGGATATAGAAGAGCAGGAGGGCAGTGTGGAAAACAGTGGAGGGTAATGATTAGGAGATGTGACTTTATTATTAGGAGTAATTTTATAAAATATTTTCATATGCTTGTCTCTCATTTCATACTGTAAACAACTGTGAGACTAAGCTATTAGGTACTTTTAGTTCTATTGTACAAATATTGAAATTGATTTAGAAAAGTTAAGTAACTTACCCAAGGCCAATTACAAAGGCAGGACCTATACTTGGCAGTGACAAAGAATGAAATAGGGCCTTTTGTAGCAACGTGGATGGAACTGGAGAGTGTTATGCTAAGTGAAATAAGTCACACAGAGAAAGACAGATACTATATGTTTTCACTCTTAATGTGGATCCTGAGAAACTTAACAGAAGACCATGGGAAAAAAAAAAGTTAGAGAGGGAGGGAGCCAAACCATAAGAGACTCTTAAAATAGAGAATAAACTGAAAGTTGATGGCAGATGGGCGGGAGGGGAAAGTGGGTGATGGGCACTGAGGAGGGCACCTGTTGGGATGAGCACTGGGTGTTGTATGGAAACCAATTTGACAATAAATTTCCTATTAGAAAAAGAAAAAAGGCAGGACCTGAACTCAAAACTTTTTAAAACTTGTTTTTTTTTTTTTTTTTAATTTACATCCAAATTAGTTAGCATATAGTGAAACAATGATTTCAGGAGTAGATTCCTTAGTGCCCCTTACCCATTTAGCCCATCCCCCCTCCCACAACTCCTCCGGTAACCCTGTTTGTTCTCCATATTTATGAGTCTCCTCTGTTTTGTCCCCCTCCCTGTTTTTATATTGTTTTTGTTTCCCTTCCCTTATGTTCATCTGTTTTGTCTCTTAAAGTCCTCACATGAGAAGTCATATGATTTTTGTCTTTCTCTAATTTCACTTAGCATAATACCCTCCAGTTCCATCCACATAGTTGCAAATGGCAAGATTTCATTCTTTTTGATTGCCAAGTAATACTCCATTGTATAAATATACCATGTCTTCTTTACCCATTCATCCATCGATGGACATTTGGGCTCTTTCCATACTTTGGCTATTGTTGCTAGTGCTGCTATAAACATGGGGGTGCATGTGTCCCTTCGAAACAGCACACCTGTACCCTTGGATAAATGCCTAGTAGTGCAATTGCTGGGTTGTAGGGTAGTTCTATTTTTAGTTTTTTGAGGAACCTCCATACTATTTTCCAAAGTGGCTGTACCAGCTTGCATTCCCATGAACTCAAAACTTTTGACTCAAAATTACTTGCTCTGACATACAATTCTAAAGTCAGGAAATACTAGTTTTTGGAGACACCTGACTGAAGGGAAAATACTTGTAATTTAGAGTTAATCAGAGATCTGTATCAGAATTTCTTTCACTGACCAATTCTTTGATTCATTGGGACTCAAAGTCAATCCTACCATGTTTTCGCTGTCCCAATGATCCATCCTCCCTTATTTCTTTATGCAACTTAGATTTTGTGGTATATCATTTAAAACAATACCTTGTACACACTCAATTCCCTCGTCCCTTTCTTTCTTCAACATAACCTAATGACTATTTTCACATTAAATTTAAGATCATTAAACTCAAGTGGATCCTCATGGCTATGTACTAATTTGTACTTATCTCTTTAGTCCGATGGCTCTCAAACTTTTTTGTGCATAATATCCCAGAAGGCTTGTTAAAACATACATTGACTGTCCTCACCTCCAGAGTTTCTGATTCAGTAGGTCTGGGATGAGACCCAAGAATTTGCATTTCTAACACATTCCCAGATGATATTGGTGCTGCTGGCCCAGGGATACACTTTGCTCAAATCTATTCTCTCTCTACTGTCCTAATTGAACAGCTCTTCAAATCTCCACTTCCTTCTGCTCCATCCTTACTCTCACTGAGGAAACATAAGCAATCAGAAGATAACTTTCACATGCTCCCAGTGTGCATCTACTTACTTCTCTGACATCATCCCCTTGTCTGTCACTCTGTTCCATCTGCAAAACCCTCCTTGCTCTTCCTCAAATGCATCAACCTTGCCTTCACTACAGGGACTGTGCATTGACTGCTTAGAATGTTTTTCTCCCCAGATATCTCTATGATTTGCTCCTTAAATCTGCTTTAGTGTCCTGTTAATAAAGATACCTTCCCAGACCACCTTATAAACCCCCACCCCAACATGTGTCTGGCACTCCCAAACCCCCCTATCTTGAATTATTTTTCTTCACAGCACTTATTATCACCTGATCATTTTCTTAGGTGTTTGTCTATTAGGTAGGTCTAATTTTGTGGAGACTTTTGAGTAGAAGGGGCAGAGACAGCCAAATTCCCTAAGATTAAAGAGAGTTAGTGATAAGAGAAAAGATAGCACCATAATCCATTTATTTAAGAATCTGGCTATGAAAGAAAGGAAATGGGAACAAGAAGTAGCAGGCAGGCTCAAGCACAGGTTTCTCAGTATGCAAAGACAAGGATGAAGGACCAGGGGCTAGGACCAGTGCGAAGAAAAAGTTTAAGGATGGTGAATATTGAAAGGATGCATGGGAGACAAGACTGCTTAAATATCTGGAAAGAATGGGCTCATGGGGCACAGGATTTTTACATTTGTTTTTAAACCAGGTATCTACTAAGAGGTTACTATAATGCAGAGCACTGTAGGAAACAGTTTATACCATCACATCTAATTTAGTTAATCTCCACAATAACCCTAGGAAGTAGGAACTTCATCTAGACCTTTTTGAACATAATCAGAGACCTCTACTAACAGATTTTCCCACTACAAAAATAACACAGGCTGGTGCTCCTGGGTGGTTCAGTCAGGGGTCCGACTCTTGATTTCAGCTCAGGTCATGATCTCACAGTTTTAAGATCAAGACCCATGTAGGGCTCCATGTAGGAGCTTAAGAGTCTCCCTTTCCCTCTCCTCCTGCCCCTCCCCCACTCACACAAGTGGATGCTCTATCAAATAACTAAATAATAAAACAGCTTTATTAAAAAATAAATAACACAGGCTTCTTCTCCAAATAATTTCATCCTTCCTTTTTCCCTTACCTTACTTATAATTGATCCTGTAGGATCTCTAACTTCAGGGCCTCATGGAGTCAAACATCAGATCTCAGAAGCAAAATTGTGTGGAAGAGGATGAACTACTTCTTTACCACCTCAGGTGGTTATCAAGGTGCCCACACAGGTAATCAACTGCTTATGCTCAGAGAATTCAGAAATCACCCTGACTCACAGGCACCAACCTTTGTTGAATGACTCCTCAGTGTCTTCATATGATTCACCCTCAGTTGAACCCTTAGAGGTACACCACATACTTTTTCATCACAGCTACTCTAAATTCTTTCTTCTCGTTCTTCTTAGTTGCTCAATTTCCCTCTCAGCGCCCCCCTACCCCGACCCCCCCCCACCACTTTCTGCAGAAAGCCTTCATTCACCAAAAACTTGGAGGACCAACAGAAAATGTTTCAATCTCCCTTCCCTCCAATTTAAACTTTCATCTTATTCTCAAAAATATTCTTTTCCTTGGGGCGCCTGGGTGGCTCAGTCAGTTGAGCGTCCAACTTCGGCTCAGGTCATGATCTCGCAGTCCGTGAGTTTGAGCCCCGCGTCGGGCCCTGTGCTGACAGCTCAGAGCCTGGAGCCTGCTTCTGATTCTGTGTCTCCCTCTCTCTCTGCCCCTCCCCCCACTCATGCTCGGTCTCTCTCTCTCAAAAATGAATAAAGGTTAAAAAAAAAATTTTTTTTAATATTCTTTTCCTCTATCCCATCACTATTCCTACAAATGGTGATAATTATATGGTTTCCTTTCCAATATCTATATCCATTTTTCTTGCCTATCTTAGGATTTGCAAAACAATGGTTTTGCATAAGACATACTTATCTTAACAGACATTCTGACTTAACCTGAAGGCCTTCAGTGTTTTCCTCATGTGGACATACCTTTACTACATCCATATGTTTTTAGTGTTTCCCCACTAAGAATGGGCCTGGCTTCTCACAACAATGCTTATTTTAAATGCTCAAAAATGGAACATCTACAAGGAGTCAGTCAGTTCAGGCTCACACAAAACCTCTTCTCTATAATAAAGTTATCTATATACTATTCTGCTAACAGAGAAGACATTAGACATAGCTACATTACTTCTTTTTTTTTTTTTTTTTTTTAACACCATGTATAGTAGTCCCCCTTATCTGAGGTTCTGCCTTCAGTTACCCACTGTCAACTGTGGTCTTGAAGCAGATGGTCCTCCTGATATAGTGTCAGAAGGTCAACAGCAGCCTAACACTGTGTCATTCACATCACTTCACCTCATCAGTTAGACATTTTATCATCTCACATCATCACAACAGTGAATGCAACACAATAAGATATTTTGAGAGAAACCACATTCACATAACTTTTATTATGTATAATGTTCTAATTGTTCTATTTTATTATTGTTGTCAATCTTTTACTGTGTCTAATTCATAAACTGAACTTTATAATTGGTATACACACACACACACACACACACACACACACACACACACACACAGAGTTTGATACTATCTGCAATTTCAGGCATCCACTGGCAGTTTTGAAATATATCCCCCCACGGGACAAGGGAGGACTACTGTATTATCTTTCTAGGCATTTTAATTATAAGTCAGCTATTTCTTGAAATGTTTATTTTAGTGTCTTTTTTACACAAAATAATTTTCTTTCTATAATAACTATAAATGCAGGCTATGTATGCTCATATGTATGCAAAAGTACAATATAGGTGACTAGCCTATAAAAGTGAATAATTTTTAAATTGAACCATATAGTTTAACTAGTGGCCAGCAGGGCCAAATAATCTTATACAAATCTTATTAGAAAAAAGAAAATTAGACAATCAGCTTTATGGTACACATCAGCCAACAGAAAACTGATTTCAAAAACAATTCTCAAATGTTTAATAATGTATATTTTTATGACATGACTTTCAGCTGTTGTTTCACCTTCCAGCTAGACTGAATCAGATTTTAACCACCCTCATGGCATTGTACATATGCAGGGAGCAAATGCAATCTATTGAAGCGAAGCAGTGTGTGCAAAAAGGGCTCAATTAAATTGTGGAATGTTTCTTGTAAATTAAAGCCCTATTGAATAATCATCTTCCATGCAAATTATCTTTCATGGGGTGTTCCAACAATGTGCCATCATCATATGTAGCCGCTTTAATACATGCTTATTTGTAATGCTTGACATAATGAATTCACCCTCTTTATTCTCACAGAAATGAGAATGAGAATTTAAGCTTTTAAATTTTTCCTTGCTAGACTGCCTTTGTGAATGTACCAGTAGTGAGACACTATTTTTTCATAACCTACAGTGCAGAAGAATGATTTAACCAGATGCACTACTCGTACATTTATCAGAAACAACAGTCTAAATGGATTTCTGATGGAAAAATACCATAGTATCCCCTCCTTCAAAAACGTAAATTTTCCCTGGAAGTCCGTAAGTTCACTCTCCTAATTCTTATCTCAAACCTTTAAGGTTTCCATTCTTATGAAGACAGAAGAAAGTCACATGCTAAAGTATAAATACACAAAATAGAGGTTGTTAGCATAATGTGTCAGAAAGATCTAATTTTTTCCTAAAATGTATACAGAATTGTATGCTATATATGCAGATGTACATTTTCTGAGAAGAGAATCCAAATTTTTTATCCAATTCTCAAAGGGGTCAAAGACCCACAAAATGATTAAGAATTACCAAGTCAAGCTAAAACATACAGTATCTCAGAGTCATACTTGATCTTACAGGAATATAAACTTTGATATCCTAGTCAATAGAAATTTAGTTCCCCTGCTGCTAATGCAGTATATTTATCACACAAAACAGAAAGTCCTACTCAAAAAACTCAAACTAGAATATTCAATCATAGTCATTTCTTACAATCTAAAGAGAGATTCCATACATCCTTCCTGAGTATTCAGATTAATTCTGTGCATTCGATACACCAACCCAACCCTGAAAAGAATAACGAACCCAACAACAAGGGTGTTAGGGGGAGTGTGAGTCATATGCTACCTCTTTGGACCAGAGCCTAGGGTAACAGCAGAGGGCTGGGAAAAAAAAGGCTAATTCAGTGTCACAATTTTATGTTTCATGAAAGTCTCTGTAAATGTATGGCTTCTTTCCTCCCACCTCCAAATACTTCTAAAAGTCCTTAGCTTAAGTATTAACTAAATCATAAATACTGAATTGCATTTTTAAAAACTTTCTCAGTTTAATATAATGGACTAGGAAAGCTCCAAGGGACCTTCAGGTTCAATTAAATACCACAACAGCTACAACAGCAATGTCCTACTGAGCATATAAGTACCTGAGTTCTGTTAGGAACTCACTACCAAAACCACCACATTTCTAGTTAAGCACAATCCCTAGGTTCTATTCAGAATTAATGTGCCCACAGAAACCCTAAGTTATAACCTATGATTCTGCAAGGAAGGCAGAAACACTGCTGACTATATCTGCATTTATCCAGCTATGTTAAAAAGAAAAAAAGCAGCAGCTTGAGCAAGTAAAACTCCTGAAGACTTAGCACTGAAGAAAACAAAATCAACAGTGCAAAAAGATTTCAGATTTTTCCCACTAAAAAGTAATAGAATTTTATGCAACCCCCAAATAGTCACAAACACAAAATATAGTATGGACACAGTATGTATATAAAATCATCCTTCACTAAATTAAATACCACTAAGAAAAATATATCTTTTTTTTTTTCATAAATTGTCAAAGTACACTGTAAGTTAAATTCTGGGGTGGTTTTTTTTTCATACTTCAAATTTTAGCAAGCTTTATAATACATTTTGAAAGTCATTTTCTAGAAAAACTAAAAAAAAAGTGTTAATTCTTAACTATATCCATTATTTGAGTTCATTGGTGCTCAGCCTCTCTGAGATTAGGGGCACTCAAATACTAGAATTTTGGTGGCATGCTTCAGAGGACAGGGTTACATCCTCATCACTCTCTACTTGATTCCCTTTCACCAATTTGTGTCTGTCTATGCAGAGTTCTTTACTGCCCTGTGTATGCAGAGTTCTTTACTGCCCTGACCTATATACGCACAAAGCAAAGCTCTTGCATGCTCCAGTAAACAAGCAATCTTTCCTAGAGCTGGCTGGACACTGTGCCAATAGCTTTCAGGCCAGCCAGTGGCCTTTTATCATTCATCCTGTGCTGTGTTTAGTCATGTGACCCACTCACTCAGGCCACTCACCTAAGTCACAGTATTTCTCCTACTGAAGTTAAAATAAGTATTCTTGGGGCGCCTGGGTGGCGCAGTCGGTTAAGCGTCCGACTTCAGCCAGGTCACGATCTCGCAGTCCGGGAGTTCGAGCCCCGCGTCGGGCTCTGGGCTGATGGCTCAGAGCCTGGAGCCTGTTTCCGATTCTGTGTCTCCCTCTCTCTCTGCCCCTCGCCCGTTCATGCTCTGTCTCTCTCTGTCCCAAAAATAAATAAAAACGTTGAAAAAAAATTAAAAAAAAAATAAGTATTCTTCCCCCCAAAATTTGATAGCTGTGAAGGGTTTATAACATAAGTGCTACAACAGCACATGATTTGAACTCACTATGCTAATTAAGCTGATGTTAATTAAAATGTTAATAAATTGCTATTTGTTACCTATTAAGTCAAAGTAGAAAAACACATACAAACTTTCAATAACACAATCCAAGTACTTGTCGAACTCAAATTTCTCTGGTATCTAAGGCTCAAATACTTTCCCTTCCTGATATTTAAGCCTCCATAATAATTTGGCCTAGTTGCCTGGCATTCTACCCACATGAATTCATTTAATCCTCACAACAACCCTATGAGGTACATAGTTAGTACCAAATCATTTTATAAATGGGAGGTTAAGTACTAATAAGAGCCAGAAACAAACCCAGGTAGTCTGAGTCCTTCTATATATATGGTCTCAACCAGGGTGCTAGTCAAAAGAATTCATTATTAACACCATATTGGCTACAGGGGTTTTGGCACTGAGAAAATCTGGACAACAGATTTAAATTTCATTATTTTAAAAGGATTTTTTTATGTTAAAGATTAGATAAATTATTAATGACAAAAATCACTAAAATACAGAATAACCTCAGATTAAACAGTGATGGAACATACAAACACATATGGAAAAAAACTGAAAGCCTGAGTTCCTTCACTTCTTCAGATCATTTCCTTTACCCATAAAACAAAAAATAAAGGGGTCTCCACAGTTCCTTCCGGTTCAAACACTGAAAAATTAATCATTAAAAAACCAGCAACTCCTAAGATGATTTAAGACAGTGCTGTCCACTGGCAGGCTACAATCAACCAGAAGTAATTGACTACTAAAGTATGCAAAATCCTTCAAGTTTCAAAATATGCATTTTATTATAAAAGATAGCTAAATTATACGAGGTTGACCATGATGCATCATCACTGCCACCCCCACCCCCATTACCTGTCCAACCTCATCCCTTGCTACTCTTCTCCCCTTCCTTCACTCTACTGCAGCCCTTTATCTTACTGTCGTTCTCAGAACACATCAAGCACATTTCCAACTTTGCTCCTTTATGCTTGATTTTCCCTCTGCCTCAAATGCTCTTCCTCCAACTCCCTGTATATCAAGCCCTTTCACTTATTTTAAGTCCTTACTCAAAAGTCATTTTCTCAAAGAAGGCAATCTAAAATATCAAGCCCTCACCCTAAAATATTTATCTCCCTTCCCTTTTTTTCCCATCTTAGCACTTACATCATACATATTATTTTAGATATTTATCTCATTTATTTTCTATCTCCTCCACTAAAATTAAAGTTTTATGTGGGCAGGAATTTTTGTCTTTACTGATTTGCCAGCACCTAGAAAAGTAGCTAACACATAGCAAATGCCCAATAAATATTTGCTGGATTAATAATCTCTATCATCATTTTACTATTTAAAACAATTTTTAACGTCTATTCATTTTTGAGAGAGAAAGACACAGAGTGTGAGTGGGGGAGGGGCAGAGAGAAAGACACACAATCCGAAGCAGCTCCAGACTCTGTGCTGTCAGCATGAAGCCTGGCGTGGGGCTTGAACCCACAGACTGTGAGATCATGACCTGAGCTGAAGTTGGCCACTTAACCAACTGAGCCACTCAGGTGCCCCTCTGTCATCATTTTAAATGACTATATCCTACTCCATCAAGTGCTTACACCAGGATTTATCTTGTAATTCCCCAACTGATGGATATACTGGTTATTGCTAATCTTTCACTACTCTAAATAATGCTCTGATGCAGGGGTCAGCAAGCTTTTTCTGGAGAGGGTCAGATAGTAAATATTTTCTGTTTTGCGAGGTTTCTACAACTAAACTCTTCCATTATAGCACAAAAGTAGCCACAAAAAACAAATGGTTGAGACTGGATGTGGGCTATAGCTGGCCAGATTTAGCTTGTGGTCTTTGATCTCTGCTTCACGGAATGTTTTTGTGCATGTATCTTTTTCCATCTTTTCAATTAGTAGAATTACTAGATAATTGGCGATAGATATATTTATGTCTCCTGATACATTCTGTCAAAATGCTTTTCAAAAGGATAATCATGAAGAAGTGGAGCCACTGGGACACTAACACACTGCTGATGGCAGTATAAATTGATACAATTACTTTGGAAAATTGGCAGTATCTATTAAAGCTGAGCATATATACCCTGACTCAGCAATCAGTCAGGATACTTATTTTCCTTCAAAAAGACTATGTCAGATACAGAAAGCAGTACAAGGGGTTCCTCTACGGTGCTGATAAAGTCCTGCTTAGTGATATGAGTGCTAGTCACATTTATACAATTTGTTAAAATTCAACTGTATACTCAATATGTTCATTATTGGTACACATTATATTTTGAAGGGGTTCAGAACATGCCACCCCAAAATATGTCACTTTGGCATATTATTTTGGGCTGAAAACACTTGAGAAATAGAAAATTCAGGAAAGTCTCTCTGACCTCCCTCTTTCTACCCAAAAACAGGTCATAAAATTTCCCATGAGAAAGATGCCCTCTTTATACCAGAAGAGAAGAACATTCTTAGCACTAGAGACTGGGAGATGATGCCAAAATGGATCTGTACAACCAAACCTACTAAAATAACCCTTACCTTCCATTAGTCTCTCCCATATATTTTCTAGTCACTGTTTCACAATTTATGGCCTCTAGCTGAAACTCCTTTGCCTAGTCACTTCCCATCAAATTTATTGATTCTTCGTTTAAAACTTATATAAACTTTCTGAGATGCTGGGTGGCTCAGTCAGGTGAGCATCCAACTTCAGCTCAGGTCATAAACTCATAGTTTGTGAGTTTGAACCCCACTTTGTGCTGACAGTGTCAAGACTGCTTCGGATTCTCTGTCTCCCTCTCTCTCTGCCCCTCCCCCATGTGCACACACTTGCACTTGCACGCGCTGACGTTCTCTCTCTCAAAAATAAACACTAAAAAAAAAAAAACTATATAAACTCTCAGTTCAACCCATTTCTTCAGGTCTTAATTTCCCTTATGAAGACCCTGTGTGCACATAAAAATATTAAATAACATCTCAGGGCCCCTGGGTGGCTCAGTAGGTTGAGCTTCCAACTCTTGATTTTCATGCAGGTCATGATCTCATAGTTTGTGAGTTCAAGCCCTGCGTTGGGCTCTGTGCTGGCAGTGTGGAGCCTGCTTGGGATTCTTTCTCTTTCCCTCTCTCTCTGGTCCCTCCTCTGCTCCCAAGTTCTCTCTCTTTCTCTAAAAACAAATAAACATTTTAAAAAAATTTTTACTGTTTATTTAGTTTTGAGAGACACAGAGACAGAGCATGAACAAGGGAAGGGCAGAGAGAGAGAGAAACGAAACTTGAAGCAAGCTCCAGGCTCTGAGGTGTCAGCACAGAGCCCAACGCAGGGCTCGAACTCAGAAACTGCGAGATCATGACCTGAGCTGAAGTCATATGCTTAATCGACTGGGCCACCCAGGCGGCCCCTGAAAAATTTTTAATATTAAGTAACATCTGTATGTTTTTCTCTTACCATGTTTATTACTCAGGCCCTGCCACAGAATTGAGCAGGGTAGAACCAAGTTTTACCTCCCCTACACCTTCAAAGTTTAAAAGAACAGGGGCACCTGGGTGGCTCAGTCGGTTAAGCAGCTAACTCTTGATTTTGGCTTGGGTCATGATCTACTAGTCATGGGTTTGAGTCCTGCATCTGGCTCCACACTGGAAGTACAGAACCTGCTCTGGATTCTCTCTCTCTCTCTCCTTTCCTCCCTCCCTCCATCCCCAACTCATGCTTTCTCTCTCTCTTGCTCTCTCTCTAGATAAATAAATTTAAAAAAAAATTAAAATTAAAAAAAGGGAAATTTCCTTTAAAAAAAAGTTTAAAAGAACAAATAAATAATTCTATATACGCATTGGCAAGATATGAGAATAACTTCCTCCCTTCTTTTCCCCCCACCAGCAATGGGCATTATCTCATTTTATATTTTTTGCTGATTTTTTAAAAAGCAAATGATTAAGAAACAAAACAAAGGAACACAGAAAAAGAGAGACAAACAAACAAAAAAGCAGACTCTCATATATAGACAACTGGTGGCTACCAGAGGGGAGGTAGGTGGGGGGATGGCTGAGATAGATAAAGGGGATTAAGAGCACACTTTTGGTGATGAGCACTGAGTAACATACAGAATTGCTGAACTAGTGTACACCTGAAACTATATGTTAATTATACTGGAATTAAGAAAGCAAATTAAAAGAAAATGGATTGCTATATTATTTTTGCTTAATTATCAGTGAGGCTGAACATTTTTCTTGCTCATTTAACCTAATTGTCCTTGAAGTTTTATTAATTCTTTTGTAAATCATAAAAATAATACAGTGCCATGAAGACCTCAACTCCCTATCATATTGCTACATTTTCTACAAACTATTGCCTTTCTTTTTAATTGCATTATCTTTTTAAAAACAAACTTTTTATTTGTGTGTTTATGTGTGTGTGTGTGTTTTGAGAGGGAGAGCACAGTGAGTTCAGGCAGGCGCGCGTGCACACACACACACACACACACACAAAGGGGAGGGACAAGGGGAGAGGGAGAGAGACAATCTCAGTCTCCACACTCAACACCGAGCCTGCGCAAGGCTCAATCTTACATAAGTGACCATGAGATCATGACCTGAGCCGAAATCAAGAGTGGGACGTTTTTTGACTTTGGCTTAGGTCATGATCTCACGGTCTGTGAGTCTGAGACCCGCATCGGGCTCTGCACTAACAGCTCAGAGCCTGGAGCCTGCTCCGATTCTGTCTTCCCTTCTCTCCCTGCCCCTCCCCCCCACTCGCACTCTGTCTCTCTCAAAATTAAACAAATATGAAAAAAAAAAAAAAAGAGTAGCACTGGTTGTTGTATGGAAACCAATTTGACAATAAATTTCATATATTGAAAAAAAAATTAAAGAGATTACTTCCTTGAAAAAAAATTAAAATAAACATTATCATGCTTGTGAAAAAAAAAAAAAACAAAAGAGTGCGATGCTTCAACCAAGTCACCCTGACACCCCAAAAGCAAAACTTTTTAAAAGTTTAAGTTTTCACATAGCCAAACTGACGGACCTTTTCACCTATGTAATCTTTTCTCAAAAAAAAAAAAAAACCAAAACTATTATATAGAACTACATTCTTTCATTTTAAACAAAAATATTGTTTCTTACTACATAATGTATAAGGATATCCCTACTTCTCAGACTAATAGTATGCTCTTAGAAAGACAAATAAAATAACTATTTGAATGACTAACAGGAAGGCATCAACTAAAAGGGTATTAAGGCAAATCTACAGGATGAATTTTGACTCTAAAAATAAGTTTTAATAAGAAAAACCCTACGGGTGCCTGGCTGGCTCAGATGGTAGAGCATACAACTCTTGATCTCAGGGTCATGAATTTGAGCCCCATATTGGGGGGGGGGGGAGGTTAGAGTTTACTTTATAAAGAATAAAAAGGGATGCCTGGGTGGCTCAGTTGGTCAAGCATCCGACTTTGGCTCAGGTCATGATCTCACGCTTCATGGGTTTGAATCCCACATCGGGCTCTGTGCTGACAGCAAGGAGCCTGGACCCTGTTTCAGATTCTGTATCTCTCTCTCTCTCTGTGCCCCTCCTGCATTCACACGTGTGCTCACTCACTCTCTCTCTCTCTCAAAAAATAAATATACATTAAAAAAAAACAACTAAAGATTTGAGGCAATTACTTTATTAATGGAAAGTGTAGATTTTTTAAGTTTATTTATTTACTTTGAGAGAGAACCTGGCAGAGAGAGAAAAGAGACAGAATCCCAAGCCAGCTCCATGCTGTCAGCACAGAGCCTGGCGCAGGGCTCAAACTCACAAACTGTGAGATCATGACCTGAGCCAAGAACAAGTCAGACACTTAACCAACTGAGCCACCCAGGTACCGCAAAAGTGCAGAGTTTTATACCTTATCAGTGTATAAACACATGATCAGAGAAATGCTAAATATACAGGAAATATAATTTGCGGTAAGACTTTTGTCTGTCAGAAGTAAACCAGCCAGTTGGCCAAAAAACAATTTATGAGTACTGCATATTAAGAATATATTCACAAATACTAAATATATTTAACAAAATATATTCATTGGTAGAATATTATTTACAAAAATATATACTTTTCATTCAATATACACATTTGCATGAAATATATTAGAAAGAAAATATTTACAAAAAGACTATGCCATCATATAATCTTTGCTTTCAAATACAGAACATTCCTAAAAACAAACAAAAAAACCCAGAACATTCCTTAAAATGCTGCTCTGAAGGTAGAATGGGAATACCTTCAGCTAAAATTTCACAGAAATATTCAAAGACTGTTTAAACAAGGTTTTGGTAAATCCACAAATTTGATCAATTTGTCAGTTAGGTGGATGGAATCTTCCTTGCATTTGTTGTAAGAAACCTGTCTAAAGTTGCAAAACTTCAGAGCCAGAAAGCTGAAGAGAATTTCAGAAACAAATTTCTTTATCTGCTTGTGTTCATCCAAATGCCAGAAAACGATTCTTGGCAGATTTCCATAAGTAACTGAATTGCCACCCTTTATTTAAATTTAACCACAGATGGGAAACATTTTCCCTAAAAATAATTAAAATCTTAAGTTTTGTACAAGAAATAAACTTTAGTTATACAAAAATTCATTAATGTGGAGCTCTGTTTTCTCAAGATGCCAAAGTATACTTATTATTATTGAACCACAATTGTCAGGAAAATGTTAACAACCCAAGTAATTTACAAAAGAATTGAATTCTCTGAAACAAATCTATGTCAGCTTATCACTATATTATAAAGCAAATAAACTCAAAAAACTATTAATCAAATTACTGCATATCTTAACCTTTTTTAACCTAATATTTGTCCCCTTTGACCAACAGGAACAAAAAGTTTTCCACGATAGTAACAAAAAAAATCATACTTAAGAATGAACAAGGGGGAAAAAAAGAATGAACAAGGAGTTCTAAGCAAGTTAAACAGTAGCAAAGGCTTAGTTCTGGATTCTCCTCAAATCTATTCACAAAAACAGATGGAATAGACCAAGAAACAGACCCATCCGTATGCTCAACTGCTTTTTTACAAAGATGCAAAAGCAATTCAATGGAGGAAGAACAGCTTTCTCAACAAATGGTGCAGGAGCAACTGGACATTCACAGGCAAAAAAATGAACTTCAACCTAAACTTCACACCTTAAATAAAAATTAACACTGGGGTGCCTGAGTGGCTCAGTAGATTAAATGTCCAACTTCAGCTCAGGTCATGATCTCACGATTCATGGCGTTTGAGCCCTGCCTCGGGCTCCGTGCTGACAGCTCAGAGCCTGGAGCCTGCGTTGGATTCTGTGTCTTCCTCTCTCTACTCCTCCCCCACTCACACTCTGTCTCTCTCTCAAAAATAATAAATAAACATTAAGAAAAATTTTTTTAATTAACACAAAACAGATCAGACTTAACTATAAAATGTAAAACTCAGGGGCACCTGGGTGGCTCAGTCAGTTAAATGTCAGACTCTTGATTTCAGCTCAGGTCATGCATGAGCTCACAGTTCATGACCCACATCAGGTTCTCTGCTGTCAGTGTGGAGCTTGCTTCGGATCCTCTGACTCCTTCTCCCTCTCTGCCCCTGTCCCACTTGTGCGCATGTGTACACACACACACTCTTTCTAAAATAAATAAAATATTTAGAAATTAATAATAATAATAATAACAATAATAAAAATAAACTATCTTGGCCTACTTCCACCTCCATCACAGAAACCTCCTAAAGTACAGGTGAATCCATCTAAATTAAACATGAACAAGAGAAAAGAATGGAATCTAATCCTATGTGAAGTACTGTGATAAAAAGACAAAAAGAACCAAATAATGCATTAACCAATGAAGGCACATCAGAAAAATATGGCCATAAAGTAGATAAGAACTGTAACATAATATCTTAATATTAATTAAAAGAAACTAAGAAACTGACAGGAGCTATAAAGAATAAATCAGAAATAGAAAACCTAAAAAAAGAAAAGAGAGAGAGAATGTAGACATAACAAGAGCATTTACGAAAGCAATGACAAAATTCTGGACAGAATAAGAAAGAAAAAAAATTCAGAAAGGAAGACAAAACTGGAGGAACACTAGACTTAAAGGACAGATACCAGGGATACTGCTTAATAAAGGATAAAAATGAAAAATACAAAAATAAAGCAAACTTTAAAAATAAGATAAAAAGAATTTGAGGAAAGATGTAGATATAAAAGACAAGCAATGAAGATCCAACATACATGTAACAGGAGACCCCAAAAAGAAAATGAAAGCAATGAAACGTTAAATACTAAAATCTATCACTGATGAAAATATTTATGAGAACATCCAACACTTTATACATATTCTAGGGGCATCTGAATGGCTCAACTGGTTAAGCGTTCAACTCTTGATTTTGGCTCAGATCATGAAGATCTGCGCTGACAGCACAAAGCCTGCTTAGGATTCTCTCTCTCCCTCCCTTTCTACCCCTCCCCTGCTCATGCTCTGTCTCTCCCTCAAAATAAATAAACCTTTAAAAATACATATTCTAGTAAAAGTTTCGGTTTTTAAAGATTAAAAGTACTTTGGGCATCTAAAAAAAAGTTAAATTCACTTTAAAAAAACCACAGGTATTAGACTCTGACAACAACACTTTTTACCAGAATACAATAGAATAGGGCTCAGCAAACTATGGCTTGGGTACCAAATCCAGCCCACTGTCAGGTTCTGTAAATAAAGTTTCTCTAAACACAGCCATGCTTGCTCATTTACATACTCTATATGGCTGCTTTTGCACTACAGTGGCAAAGTTATGTAATTTTGACAGTGACTTATGTTCCACAAAGCCTAAAATAATTACCATTTGGCCTTTTACAGAAAAGGTTTGCCAAACCCTACCAGAGAGTAACATATTTAAGAAACCCGAGGAGGGGCGCCTGGGTGGCGCAGTCGGTTAAGCGTCCGACTTCAGCCAGGTCACGATCTCGCGGTCCGTGAGTTTGAGCCCCGCGTCGGGCTCTGGGCTGATGGCTCAGAGCCTGGAGCTTGTTTCTGATTCTGTGTCTCCCTCTCTCTCTGCCCCTCCCCCGTTCATGCTCTGTCTCTCTCTGTCCCAAAAATAAATAAACGTTGAAAAAAAAAAAAAAATTAAAAAAAAAAAAATTAAAAAAAAAAAAAAAAAAAGAAACCCGAGGAAAGAAAATGTGAGCCAAGTACTTATATTCAGCAAAACTGACCTTCTTTTTTTTTTTTTTTTCAACGTTTATTTATTTTTGGGACAGAGAGAGACAGAGCATGAACGGGGGAGGGGCAGAGAGAGAGGGAGACACAGAATCGGAAACAGGCTCCAGGCTCTGAGCTATCAGCCCAGAGCCCGACGCGGGGCTCGAACTCCCGGACCGTGAGATTGTGACCCGGCTGAAGTCGGACGCTCAACCGACTGCGCCACCCAGGCGCCCCTGACCTTCAACTATAAAAGCCACAAACAGTTTTAACCATGAAAGACAGGACACATTATTCACATGAGGCATTTATGAGGGTTCAAAGAGCTTTAAACTATCAAATGATGATTACAGAAGCCTTAGCATAAGGACTTGTGTTGTGCATTGAATATATTTAACTGTAGAACCAAGACCAATGATAGGCAAAGGTGACAGAGTACTATGTGATCTGTATGGGGCAAACAGAACTGACAAATCTTGGGAAGCAGGAACCAAGTAGTCTAGGGACTTGATTATATCACACATATGGAGTGAAGTAGGTATGCATGAAAGGCAATGAGTGGAGGAATGGGCTGTATTATGAGCTGAATTGTTCACCCCCTGCCCCTGCCAAATTCATATACTTAAGTTCTAACACCCAGGACTTCAAAATGAGACAATATTTGGAGACAGGGCCTTTAAAGAGGTAATAAGGTCATTTGGGTGAGTTCTAAGGTGATGACTTGATGTCCTATAAAAAGAGGAATATAGGACACAGACAGGCACATAGTGAAAATATCTGAGGAAGACTGCCATCGAAAGCCAAGGAGAATCCTTAGAAGAACCCAACTCTGCCAACATCTTGATCTGGGACTTCTAGCCTCCAGAAGCGTAAGAAAATTTTGTTGTCTAAACCACCCAGTTTGTCATACTTTGTTATGGCAGCCCTTGTTAACTAATACTGGCTAGGAAGAGGAAGTAGTTCCGGCTAGACAGGAGTTCACAAATACTGTTAACTCTGTCCCAGAAGTATGAAGTCTCAGAACAGCAGAGCTTTTGATATGTGGTGACTATGCCTTAAATAACACAATGATTATTATTTTTTTTTATTTGGGGGGGGGGGGCACCTGGGTGGCCCAGTTGGTCAAGTGTCCCACTTCAGCTCAGATCATGATCTCACAGTTCATGGGTCTGAGCCCCAGGTGAGGCTCTGTGCTGACAGCTCAGAGCCTGGAGCCTGCTTTGAATTCTGTGTGTGTGCCCCTCCCCTGCTCATGTTCTGTCTCTCTTTCTCTCAAAAATAAACAAACATCTAAATTTTTTTTAATGTTTATTTATTTATTTTGAGAGAGAAAGAGAGAGAGAGAGAGAGAGAGAGAGAGGGAGAGAGAGAGAGAATGCATGAGGGGAGAAGGGCAGAGAGAGAATCCCAAGTAGGCTCCACAAAGTCTGCACAGAGCCCAATGTGGGGCTCGAACCCACAAACCCATAAACCCGTGAGATCATGATCTGAATGGAAACCAAGACTCAGATGCTCAATCAACTGAGTCATCCAGGCACCCCAATTAAAAAATGTTTAAATAGGGGCACACAGCTCTTGCTTTTTTTTAATGTTTGTTTATTTTTGAGAGAGAGAGAGACAGAGAGAGAGGGAGAGAGAGAGGGAGGGAGGGAGAGGGAAGGGCAGAGAGAGAAGGGGACAGAGGATCCAAAGCCAGCTCCGCGTTGACAGCGGACAGCCCCATGTGAGACTCAAATTCAGGAACCCTGAGATCATGACCCCAGCCGAAGTCAGATGCTTAACCAACTGAGCCACCCAGGCACCCCTGGAGCACAAGACTCTTGATCTCGGGGTTGTGAGTTTGAGCCCCACATTGGGCGTGGAGCCTACTTAAAAATATTGTAAAGAAAAATAGGGGTGCCTGGGTGGCTCAGTCAGTTAAGCGTCTGACTTCAGCTCAGGTCACGATCTCGCGGTCCGTGAGTTTGAGCCCCGCGACGGGCTCTGGGCTGATGGCTCAGAGCCTGGAGCCTGCTTCCCATTCTGTGTCTCCCTCTCTTTCTGCCCCTCCCCCGTTCATGCTCTGTCTCTCTCTGTCTCAAAAATAAATAAACGTTAAAAAAAAGAAAAGAAAAGAAAAATAATAATAATCCAAAAAAAAACTTTAAATAGTGAACATTCAAGAGAAAACATAATGGACACAATATTTGCAACTTGAAAAGCCCGGAAACATTTCAAGTAGTGTCAGTTCTAAGGAAAACCAAGAAGAAGGAACACCCAAATAAGATACGTCTTATTCCTGAAATCAACTAAAAAAGTAAGTAATACATAAACAATCCTGCCAAGCAAGAGAAAGTAATGGCAGCAACTTTGGATAATTCTTTAGAATTCAAATTAACTTTTTTTAAAGTAAGCTCTACACCCAACATGGGGCTCAAACTCACGACCCCAAGCTGCATCCTCTACCCACTGAGCCAGCCAAGTGCTCCTCAGATTAACTTTAAAAAATTTTCAGGGGCACCTGGGTGGCTCAGTTGGTTAAGCACCAACTCTTGATTTCAGCTCAGGTCATGATCTCACAGTTCTTGGGATCGAGCCCCATGTCAGGCTCTATGCTGACAGCACAGAACCTGCTTAGGATTCTCTCTCCCTCTCTCTCTTCCCCCCTCCCACTTGCACTCGTTCCCACTCTCTCTCAAAATAAATAAATAACTTGGGGCGCCTGGGTGGCTCAGTCAGTTGGGCATCCGACTTCAGCTCAGGTCACGATCTCAAGGTTTGTGGGTTCAAACCCCGCATCAGGCTCTGTAAGACAGCTCAGAGCCTGGAGCCTGCTTCAGATTCTGTGTCTCCTTCTCTCTCTGCCCCTCCCCCACTCGTACTCTGACTCTCTCTGTCTCTCAAAAATAAATAAATGTAATAAATAAATAAATAAATAAATAAATAAATAAATAAATAACTTTAAAAATTTTTTTTGCTAACAGAATCCCTGACGATCAACAAACAAAAACAGTTGCAAGCATCAAATGAAAAGATAGTTTCAGTGAGTATTAATGAAATTATGGTTCATTGCAAGTTTTTTTTAAACAAGTAATAATCACTAATAATTGAACCTATATTATTTCTTGCCCTGTATCTAAAACTATACAGGCCATAGATTTTGAGAGGACGGTAAGGTAAAGGGGAAAGCTATTTTCCAATTTGTAGCTACCTAAAAGAGACTTGCTCCCAGGTGCTGAGGGGGCCAAAGTTCAGGCAGATCAGAGGGGAAATAGCTAGAGTCAAATGCATCATTTTACAACAAGACTTTTAATGTTTTTAAAAGTTTCTTAAATGTTTTAATGCCTTCTTAAAGTTTTTAAAAGTTGTATTTCACATGAAATTGCACAAGTTAGCAACATATATGTTACTTTTCTTTCAGTACAAAAGAACCAATTACAGATGTCCTAGACAACAACACTTTGCTATCTATATTAAAGTGTGACAAAGTTTTGAAATACATCTTGTCACTAAAGCCATTGGTATTACCAATATAGAATAGTGAAAAGGCTCTCCAACTGTTTCAAGACTTTACAAAATACACTTGAATACTGCTGCATAATTTGCCTTTCTCCAGAAAAGCATATTAAACTTTGTTGACATTGAATACAAAATAAAATTCAAAAATCTGCATCTTGAGTACTTTTGGTTTCTTGACCTTTATTTGAATTTGAAACTAAGCTTTACCAAACAACAGAATTTACACTGTAACTAGCCAACCACAGTCCTCATTATGGAATCTATGCAGTACATTTGTTACCTAGGAAACAGATCAGAGCACAGGCAGAGTGCAATTTCTGTATAGCAAAAGAATTCTCCAATCATGCTGGTAAATAAAGTCCATAAATCAACTAATCAAAAGCAAAGTCAAGAAGTATCACATAAGAGTTAAGCTCTATGGAAACTTTTTTAAAGGAAAAAAGAAACCTGTGGGGCTTCCTCAGGCAACTATGTAGCTCTCTTAAGTAAATATTATGAGCAGGTTTCTTTACAAACACAAACTGTCAAAAAATAAACTGTTCAAAATAAATGGCTTCTCTCCAATCTTCAGCTTCTCTATTTTTGACAGTATTTAAAAGAAAAAGCTTCTTCAGAGCCAGCCTCGTACATCTGGTAGCAGAATATTAATCCAAGAATGAATTCCACATTTTCCAAGAGCAGCACGAGTTTGTGCCGTTCTTAAATAATGCAGGACGATAAAGGCTGGAATGAGAGGTCACTGTCCACACTTCTAACAGTCAAGACCTGCTTCCACACCAGGCTACAAAAAACTTCATGAAAAAGAAGGATCTGAAAGTCACAGGTCTATTATAAAGAATAAAATTGCTACTTTTCAGCTTCCATTTGGTTATTACTAATGATAATACTAGTCCTTTGAGGGTTCCAAGTAATCTCAAGTGGCCATTTTGGGTTTCCTTTAATGGTAACACGCTGGTAACTAACAAGCAGGAAAAGTCTATAGATTTTCAAGCCTATCAAATTTAACTGGACAGCTTAGTGTTGTTTAAAAAAAAAAAAAAAGAAACTGGTGTCAGTTTATATTGCTCAAGTATATTTAAAACCCAGCTTTACATAAAAATTCAAAATTTCTGGAAGTAACATTTAGTAGCTGAAAAAAATTTCAACCATGAAGACTAAAAAATAATTTATATGCCTTCCTAAACACCGACATACCAGAAGAGAAATCAATTGAAAATATGTAAGGTTCTCTGCACTGCTTCTGATTACACTAAAATGTTACTGCTAATTATACAAAAACCAAAAAATATCCACATATCAGAGCCAAAAATAAAAACAAAGCAAAAAAAACTAGGTGTTATCTTTTAGCCAGCCCACGTAAAGACACTACACTGCCAATCCCAGAAAACTGTTAGGCATAACTACAAGTTGCCAAGCAATTCTCAAAACAGGCCACACACTCTTAATGTTTAATTTACACACTGACTCTTTGTTAAACCTTATCCCTCCAATTGCCAGTCCTATAAATAAAGACATAAACAAGCAATTCAAGTTGTTATTTTCTTTTTTTGAAACTTCTAAGAACTGATAAAGAGTGTGTAATCTAATAGCTGAAACTCTGGGAGTGTTTTCGAATTCCATCCCATTCCTAATACAAATTAGGACAATAATAAAAAACAAAACAAAACAAAACAAAAACAAAACAAATTAGGACAATAAGCCCGAACAAATTTCAATACCCATGCTCTTTAGGCCATCCTTATTGAAAAAGAAGAACCCTGCTCAAGAGCTTACTAGTGCCTTGCACTGAGCTCTATAAGCCTAATTTGGTTTAGCTAATCTAGACAGGAAGTCAAAGCAGGAATATAATTTGATCAATTCAAAGGGGCTGGTGAGACAAATGTTAGAAGTAGCCTCTTCTAGGTTTTAAGTGTACAAAAATGTACACTCCAGGTATACATAAAATTAGGCATGCAATAATATTAATCTGTTAATGTAACTAGGGCAAGAATCTAGGATAAATTTTTCTCCTAGAAGAAGATCACTCTTTTTGGCATACTAAAATGGTCTCCTCTTCATAAGGACAAAAATCAGTTTGCCTAATTAAAACTGCATTAAAACTGTGCACTGCTGGGGCACCCGGGTGGCTCAGTCAGTTGAGCGTCTGACTTCGGCTCAGGTCACGATCTCACGGTTTGTGGGTTCGAGCCCCGCGTCAGGCTCTGTGCTGACAGCTCAGAGCCTGGAGCCTGCTTCAGATTCTGTGTCTCCCTCTATCTCTCTCTGCCCCTCCCCCACTCTCACTTTGTCTCACTCTGTCTCTCAAAAATAAACAAATGTAAAAAGAAAACCTTTCTTTTTTTAAAGTGTGCTCTGCTTTCTGATGAAAGCACATTGCGTCTGTAGAAGCACATTGCTTTCTGTATCTCATTTGATGAAAATTTAAATATTTTGCACCACTATGTTTTTCAAGGAAAGCCTCTGTTTTCTACATATAGCTGTATATATAACTGAGTGTACCCAAAACTATTCTTTTAATCTCCTTGATAAGTCAGATTTAAATTTGTCAACATGGATTCCAAACAATAGACAAAAAGAAAAAAAAAGTCTCCAGAAGTGAGTAAATTGAGATTAATGTAAAGATATAAATCTGTACCTGCATTAAAAATCTGTGCAATATTAAGTTTCTGGGTACTTATTCAACTTCACTTACAATTTGGATATCTACAAATATATATCAACTCTTCATAAGAAACTCAGATAAATAACATAAACCGGAAATATCACCCACGGTACTTTTCAAAAAATTATATCCACCAGTGCAACCCAATCGTTAGGTTTTGTAAAGAGAGAATACATAAAAACATAGAATAAAAGAGGGAAAGAACAATCACAGGGAGAAAAATCAGTTCTAACATTCACGTTCTCCCCATACGCTGTGGAAGATCTCATACTTTAAACCAGCAAAAATAAAGGTTTTAGCCTGAACGGAAAACTAGATGTTTACTGCACTCCAACTTAACCTCCACTGTGGAAGCTATCACTATCTGAGTCGCTTGTTAACTGTTTACTTAATAGGTAGAAGAGTCGGTCAGGCTAATCCTAAGGAGTCTGGGAAATAGCAAAACTTTACCATCAAACTTTAAAATATGGAGAGATACCCAAAAATTCCTAAAAAATCACAGCCATGTTCATCTTTGATTTGCCTGAAAGTCCCAACCTAATCTTAAGAAACAGAAGAGGAACCACCTGGAAACTGGAAACCAGAAACCTTCTCTGATCTGGGTTTGATTCTGGTCAACCCAGCCTCCTTGCACCCAGGGAATACATTTGTCGATGTATTTGATAACAAACACAAATCACTGCGCGCAGCCTCGGATGGGGGAGGGGGCGGAAGAGCGCTTCGGAGAAAGCCCTCCTCCGTTAGAAACAATAAATAAGGGACCGAAGCGATGCACGTTCCTCCACACACGCCCCACACGCACCTCAGCGTGCCTCTCGCGAGGGAAACAAGTCGGGCAAAGACCCGAACCACCTCTCTCCCTCTCTCCACAACCATCTCAACACTTGGAAACTAAGAGGGCAGATCTTTTCTTTCTCCTTCCCGCCCTCCTTCCCACCTCCAAACAGACCCAAGAGCAGGAGCAGGCGAGCCAGACCCACGCAGCGCGCCCGCGGCGGCGACAGGAGATGCCGAGCGCCGCGCCGGCCCCGCGAAGGCTGACCAGAGCCTCGGCCGCCGAAGCTCGCTCCCGGAGCCCGCTCGGCCGCCTGGGGTCTCACCCGTCGCGCCCCCAAGCCCGGCGACGGCTGGCCGCCCGGGTCGCTGCCCTGACTCTCGGCCTTCCCACCCCGCCCCCCCCCCCCAGAGAAGACAAAAGAGGGTTCAGCCGGGTCACTGCTTGGCGGCCGAAGGGGAGACAGCCCGGACCCCAGCGCGGCCGCCCCCCACACAAAGGGGCTCCCCGGCCCAGGTCGCAGCGTCGGCGCGCTCGTCCCCGCCCCGCGCGCGGGCTCTCACCCACCTGCAGGTGTCTGTGCGTCTGTCCATAGGAACGCGGGCGGCGGGGGGGGCCTGCGGGAGCCGGGCAGCCCGGGCTGGACGGGGCGGGACCGAGGGGAGGGAGGGAAAGCGGCCAGAGGGCCGGGGAGCGGCGGCAAGAAAAGCGGGGAAGGCGCCGGGCGGACGGAGGCGCGGAGCGGGGGGCGGGGGCGCCAGCCTGGCTCTCCCGACCGGCGCGCGCCGCTCCGTGCGCCCCGGGCTCCGCGCGCCCGGCTCGGAGCGCGGCGGGCTGGGGGCGGGGCGCGGGCGGGGCGGGGCCGGCGAACGGGGCGGGGGCTCGGACCCCGGGCTCCAGCCGGCACCGGAAACGCGCCGTGGTCCGCGAGACCTACAGGAAGTGTGTAACGACACCTCCTACGAAGCGCTCCGAGCTCGCGGTCGTCGCTGCCCGGAGGGGGTGTGGACCGACCCTCCTACCACACACCGGCGCGCACGGGTTCGGGTCTCTGCACCCAGACAGGTGTGAAACCCACTATCCCCGCTACGCTCTGAAGTGGGCAGCTCTCCGTCCTGCCGCGGTCCCCACTGCTCCTTGGAGCTCCATGCAGCTCCACCTAAACCCAAGGAGCAGACCTTGCAAGAACCTGCTCCGTTCGTCTGGTGTGTAACACCTGTTTTAACGCACCGAGTAGAGTCACCTCCACACCCAGGCACGTCCAGGGACACCTCCTGCTGACACATCTAACCCACAGTCACCACAGCCCAGTAGAAGTTACCAATCCAACTACCACACTCGCATCCATCCCATAGAGAGAGAGGGGCAACTTAACACCTAAAACACACTAGAACCGGGGAGGCATACAATAGTATCACCTAGACAGCTTGGTACAACAGAGGTAGGGCTGGCACCTTCCACCTTTATTTTATCTAGCACACACTTTTATAGCACTTAATATGTGTCCGGGGTTAACACTAAGTGCTTAGAGAATATTAATTTGTTTAATCCGAAGAACTCTATGCAGTGAGTGTTGTTAGCATTACCAGTTTATGGATGAAGAAACTGAGGCACAGAGAAATTAAGACATCTGCCCAGGATCAGATGGTAGCTGGAGGAACCCAGATTCATCCCAGATAGTTTGGCACCATGCTCTTAACTCCCTTTCTACTCATAGCATTAAGTATCTCCAAAAAATAATAGTGGTAATAAATAACATTTAAAGCATATCTTATTAGCTATATGGTGCTCACATCCTTGCCTCACCCCAGTGACAAAGGACACCTTAGTCCCTTTTACGCTTGGGGTATGTGAGGGGAGAGAAGAATATGAGGCAGAGAAAGAGACTAACTTCTAAACAAAGAAGGATTCTTAACACCTTGCTCTATCAACATCAGGACTCCTCCTGGCATAGGCTAATTAAAAAAAAATCCATGTGAACATTTTTGACAAAATAATGTCTGTCCAAAAAACAAACAGTTACTTGCCACATATTTCAAGTATGTTATCCTGTGGAGAAATTGGAACCCTGTGCACTACTGATGGAAATGTAAATGGTGTAACCACTATAGAAAACAGTATGGAGGCTCCACAAAAAGAATAAAATTATGAGCCAGAAATCCCACCTCTGGGTATATGTCTAGCAATTAAAGCAGAAACTTGAAGAGTTATTTGCACACCCGTTGTCACTGCAGCATATTCACAATGGCCAAGAGGTGGAAGTTGCCCAAATGTCCACAGTTGGATGAATAAATAAACAAAATGTGGCATGTACATACAATAGAATCTTATTCAGACTTAAGTCTTAAATTTTAAGAAAGAAATCCTGTCAAATGCTACAAGAGGAATGTACCTTGAAAATATTCTAGTAAAATGTGAAATACTTCACATTCTTGTGAAGTAAACTAGTCACAAAAGGACTATTGGAATACTGCATGATTCCACTTATGTGAAATACCTAGTTGCCAAAATCATGGAAACAAAGTACAGTCTTATGGCTGGTGCCAGGCACTGGGGGAGAGGAACATGGGGAGTTGTTCCACGAGAATAGAGTTCCAGTTTAGCAGAATGAAAAAGTTCTAGAGATCTGTAACACAACAATGTGAATATAGTTAACACTACTGAACTGCAAACTTAAAGGTGGTTAACAGGATAAATTTTATATTACATGTTTTTGTTTTGGTTTTATTACAAATAACTTTTTAAAAATGCAATCCCTGGGGTGCCTGGGTGGCTCGGTTGGTTAAGCATCTGATCTTGATTTTGGCTCAGGTCATAATCTCACGGTTTGTGAGTTCAAGCCCCACATCTGTGCTGATAGCACAGGGCCTGCTTGGGATTCTCTCTCTCCCTCGCTCTCTCTGCTTCTCCCCCCACTTGAGCTCTGTCTCTCTCAAAATAAATAAATAAACAAAAAGAATGCAGTCCCATTTAAAGGGTATTTCCATCATGATGAATTTCTTCAATGATGCAGGCTTTCAGCTATGGTGGGATACTTTGTTGAACAAACTACTTCTCCCACTAAGGACTGTAAAATCTGTATTTAAAACATTAAAACAACAACAAAAACTGTTTAAAGCTATTGTAGAGCAACCTAGGCAACCAAGGCTTGAGAGTCCCAGAGCTCAGCAAGAAGGGAAACACATTGAAGTGAATCCTATATTCTCAATCACTTTTCCTTCTTAGGGCATTGTTGATTTGTGCCTAGGAGTATAGAAACCAGTGAGGAGCATCCTAGAATTTTCGACAGTCTGATTGGGCTATGGATACAAAATTTGGAGGTCAAGTCTATCAAGGCAGCTAGGACTTAAGAAGCCAACATCCGGGGCGCCTGGGTGGCGCAGTCGGTTAAGCGTCCGACTTCAGCCAGGTCACGATCTCGCGGTCCGTGAGTTCGAGCCCCGCGTCAGGCTTTGGGCTGATGGCTCGGAGCCTGGAGCCTGTTTCCGATTCTGTGTCTCCCTCTCTCTCTGCCCCTCCCCCGTTCATGCTCTGTCTCTCTCTGTCCCAAAAATAAATAAACGTTGAAAAAAAAATTAAAAAAAAAAAAAGAGGCCAACATCCCAGAGAAAAGGCAATCATGGCAAAAGGAGTCAATCACTCTATATGTCATTTGCTTTGTACACACAACAGGCATTTGCTTTGTGCACGCAACAGGCAAGAAGCCATGAAACTGCTGAGTACCTCCCCCCCACAAAAAAAAAATCTTGGCAACAACACTTGACTGTCGTATAGTGTTAGAGAAAATTAAACAGGAAGGAAGGGTCCCAGTGAAACCTCAAACTTGCAGTTGAGACCCTTGAAGAACTATACCCTAAGAGTAAAATCATATCAGAAATAGCACTAACAATGCCTGAAACAGCCTGAACTATTTATTTTTTTTAATTTTTTTTAATGTTTTATTTATTTTTGAGACAGAGAGAGACAGAGCATGAACGGGGGAGGGTCAGAGAGAGGGAGACACCGAATCTGAAACGGGCTCCAGGCTCTGAGCTGTCAGCACAGAGCCCGACGCAGGGCTTGAACTCACAGACCGTGAGATCATGACCTGAGCTGAAATTGGGCGCTCAACCGACTGAGCCACCCAGGTGCCCCAGCCTGGACTATTTAAATGACTAGGTGGGTCAAGATGATCTTTCCATGTTCTATGTGCCTGCAGGAAAAAAAATCTTCTTTGAAGAATCTTAATATTTCATATACGATATCTAACATTCTATCAATAATCACCAAATACACCAAGAAAAAACTAACTGCACAAACGCCAAGAAGAAAAAAAGACTTTAGAAACAGGGGTGCTTTCATGGCTCAATCAGTTGAGCATCCAACTCTTGATTTCAGCTCAGGTCATGATCCTAGGATGGGGGGATCGAGTCCCACATTAGGCTCCACACTGAGCATGGAGCCTGCATGGGATATTTTCTCTCTCTCTCTCTCTCTCTCTCTCTCTCTCTCTCTCTCTCTCTCCCTCTGCCCCTCTACCCCACTTGTGCTCTCTCTCTTAAAAAAAAAAAAAGAGGGCGCCTGGGTGGCGCAGTCGGTTAAGCGTCCGACTTCAGCCAGGTCACGATCTCGCGGTCCGTGAGTTCGAGCCCCACGTCGGGCTCTGGGCTGATGGCTCGGAGCCTGGAGCCTGTTTCCGATTCTGTGTCTCCCTCTCTCTCTGCCCCTCCCCCGTTCATGCTCTGTCTCTCTCTGTCCCAAAAATAAATAAACGTTGAAAAAAAAATTAAAAAAAAAAAAAGGACTTTAGAATTAGATGTACACATGATCCAGATACTGTAGTTTTATATGCAACTTTTAGAACAATTATGGTTAACATGTTCAAGAACATCAATAACAAAATGGAGAATTTCACTAGAGAGCTAGAACCTTTAAAAAAGAATGAAATAGAGCCATCAGGGAGATACAAATCAGAACCACAATGATATCACTACACACCAAGATGGTTATAATGAAAAAGATAGACAATAACAAGTGTCGGTAAGGATGTGGAAAACTGAAACCCTCATACACTGCTAGTGATATTGTTAAAATGGTGCAGATGCTTTGGATAACAGACTGGCATTTCTTCAAAAGGTAAAACAAAGCTACTGTATGACTCAGCAATTCTTCTCCTAGGTATATACCCCAGAGAAATGAAAACATGCACACAAAACTTGCACATGAATGTTCATAGCAATATTATTCATAATGACCAAAAAGCAGAAACAACCCAAATGTTCATCAACTGCTGAGTGGATAAGTAAAAAATGGTGCGTTCATACAATGGAGTATTATTCAGCCAATAAAAGGAATGAAGTACTGTACATGCTACAATTTGGATCAACCTTGAAAACATGCTGTGTGAAGAAAGCCAGTCACAAGAGACCATATATTCTATGGTTCTATTTGTATGAAATGTCCAGATAGGCAAGTCTAGAAACAAAAAGTAGATTAGTGGTTGTCTAGGCCTGAGAGGCTTTGGGGGGAAAATGGGGTAACTGCTAAAAAATAAAGGGTTTCTTTCTGGGGTGATGAAAAATTTTCTAAACTTGATGCTGATGATGGTTTCACAACTCTGAACATATGAAAACCACTAGATTATACACTTTATATGGGTGAATTATATGGTATGTGAATTATACCTTAATAAAGCTGTTATGAGAAGTACTGCGTGCCTGAATGGCTCAGTTGGTTGAGTGTCTGACTTCGGCTCAGGTCATGATCTCTCATGGTTCATGAGTTCAAGCCCCGCATCAGGCTCGCTGCTGTCAACATAGAGCCCACTTTGGATCCTCTGTCTCCCTCTCTTTCTGTCCTTTCCCTGCTCATGCTCTCTCTCTAAAATAAGTAAACTTTTTTAATAAAAAAAAAAAAAAAAAGGTGGAGCGCCTGGGTGGGTCAGTTGGTTGAGCATCTGGCTTTGGCTCAGGTCATGATTTCACAATTCGTGGGTTTGAGCCCCACCATCGGGCTTGCTCCTGTCAGCACAGAGCCTGCTTTGGATACTCTGTCCCCCCTTTGACTCTCCCCCACTCGCTTGCTCACTCTGTCTCTCAAAAATATATAAACATTAAAAAAAAAAAAAGATAGTACCAAAAAAATTTTTCCAGAACCAAAAACTGTACTAACTAAAATCCTAAATCCAATAGATGTTTAACAGCAGATTGGACACAGCAAACATGAAAATTAGTAAACTGCCATAAAACACCCTACCATATTTCAAATTCAGATACAATGCCACTTGATACTGGCTCCCATCCTCTGCCCAGCTCCTATTCTCAAACTGGGGAGAATTAAAGTTCTTATCTCCTAGAGGGGTAGGGAATAGCTGGGAAGTGATTTGATCCTTTCTTGGATAAATATATGGTCAACTGTGTATACTTTTAAGTTTCACTAACTTTACTGTCATGCTTTTTTGTGTGTGTTTAAACAATGTTTTGCATTAACCCTACAATAATGAAACCCTCAAGTTATATTATTGCAAAGTTTTAATAGGTTATATTATACATTTCAAAGTTCTATTAGATTCTTTTTATTTTTAATTAACCTGTTTTAGATTACTAGTTACTAGTAACTCAGGAACAGCCAGGAAGATATGGAAGGTGTGGGGAAAGGGTGTGAGGCTTCATTGCCTTCTCTGGATGTGTCACTCTCCATGTGTTCATCAACCCAGAAGTTCCTCTTAAGCTATTTTTAAAATCTGCTGTTTTTCAATAAATGATGCTGGAATAATTGAATATCCCTAGTTAAAAAAATGGTCTACACCTTTCAACATGTACAAAAATTAACTTGATTTGTATCATAGACTTAAATGCAATACTTAAAACTATAAAACTTCCAGAGTTTTCAGTTAAGCCAAGATTTAATTATGACACCAAAAGCATGATCATGATTCATTTAAAAAATTGGATAAATTAAAACTCCATCAAAATTAAAAATGTATGTATATAACTGGTAAGAAAATGAAAAAAATAAGCCATTGAAAGGGAGAAAATATTTGCAAATATCTGAAAATGACTTGTATCTTGAATATATAAAGAACTACCATAATTCAATAAGAAAACAATGTAATAAAATATGGACGAAAGGTCTGAGCAGACACTTCACCAGGAAGGTATACAATGTCAAATAAGCACATGGAAAGATGCTTAACATCATCACGGATATGAAAATTAAAATACAATGAGATACCACTATATACTAGAATGGATAAAATTTAAAAGACTGAACATATCAAGTGTTGATGAGAATGTGGAGAGATGAAATTCTATACATTGCTAATGGAATGTAAAATGGTACAACCACTTTGGAAACAAATTTAGCAATTTTTAAAAAAATTTTTTAATGTTTAATTTTGAGAGAGAGAGAGAGAGGCAGAGAGGGAGACATAGAATCGAAGCAGGCTCCAGGCTCTGAGCTGTCAGCACAGAGCCCAGTGTGGGGGCTCGAACCCACAAACCATGAGATCATGACCTGAGCTTAAGCCAGAATGCTTACATCTACTGTGCTACCCCAGGCGCCCCAGCAATTTTTTAAAATTAATTAATTAATTAATTTTTAATTTACATCCAAGTTAGTTAGCATATAGTGCAACAATGATTTCAGGAGTAGATTCCTTAATGCCCCTTCCCCATTTAGCCCACCGCCCCCCACACACAAACCCCTCCGTAACCCTCTGTCGTTCTCCGTATTTAAGAGTCTCTTATGTTTTGTCCCCCTTCCTGCTTTTATATCATTTTTGCTTCCCTTCCCTTATGTTCATTTGTTTTGTATCTTAAATTCCTCATTCCAGTCATATGATATTTGTCTTTCTCTAATTTCACTTAGCATAATACCCTCTAGTTCCATCCACGTAGATGCAAATGAGCCCTGGAAATTTCTTAAGTTAAATATACACTTACCATATGATCCAGCCATTCCATACCCAAGAGAAAACAAGGGCTTGTACATAAATGTTCATAGCAGCTTTATTTGTAATAGCCAAAAGCTAGAAACAACCTAAATGTCTGTCAACAAGTGAATGGATAAACGAATTTGGTATATCCATATAATGGATACTCAGCAATACTACTCAGCAATAATAAAAAAGGAATGAACTATTGATATATGGAGGAACATGAATAAATCTCAAAATAATTATGCAGATTGAAAGCCAGAATGATAGAGTATATATTGTATAATTCCATTTATATAAATTCCAAGGAAATGCAAATGAATCTAGTGATAGAAAGAAGGTCAATAGTGGCAAGGAATGGTGTGGAAGATGAGCATAAATGACTACAAAGGGGCAGAAGGAAACTTTTGGATATGTTTATTTTTGGATAGTTAGTGATGGATATATATTTACAGTGCAAATAGTAAACATATGGATAAATTTAAAAGGCATTTCTCATTTTTAAAAAATTTTTATTTATATTTGAGACAGAGAGAGACAGAGTGTGAATGGGGAAGGGGCAGAGAGAGAAGGAGACACAGAATCCGAAGCAGGGTTCAGGCTCCAAGCTGTCAGCATAGAGCCCGACATGGGGCTTGACTCACGAACCATGAGATCATGACCTGAGTTGAAGTCGGATGCCTAACCGACTGAACCACCCAGGTGCCCCGACATTTCTCATCTTTTAATTTTTAAAAAGATAATTTACTTGTTTAACAGAACTATTAAATGATATACTGTGGAGCTTATAACATACAGGAAATAAAATGTATAACAAAAATAACACAAAGGATGGGAATGGGTAAAGGAAATATCTTGTGATATGCTTGCATTACATGGAAGACAGAATGAAATGGAAGACAGAAGAACTAGAAAATAGAAGAACAAAGATATACAGAATGAATGGGAAAGAAAGCAAGACAGTAATTAATAACCTTCCAAAACCTAAAGCACCAGGTCAAGAAGTATTCACTAGTGAATTCTAAAAAACATTTTTTTTTTTTTTTTTTAATTTTTTTTTTTTTTTTTCAACGTTTATTTATTTTTGGGACAGAGAGAGACAGAGCATGAACGGGGGAGGGGCAGAGAGAGAGGGAGACACAGAATCGGAAACAGGCTCCAGGCTCTGAGCCATCAGCCCAGAGCCTGACGCGGGGCTCGAACTCACGGACCGCGAGATCGTGACCTGGCTGAAGTCGGACGCTTAACCGACTGCGCCACCCAGGCGCCCCAATTCTAAAAAACATTTAATGAAGACATTATACCAATTATCTATAGACCCTTTCAGAAGAAAGAAACAGAGAAAATATTCCTATTTCATTCCATGAAGCCAACATTACCCTAATACCAAAACCAGACAAAGACATTATAAGAAAACTAAAGGCCACTATCTCATGAACATAGAAAAAAAATCCTCAACAAAACAGTAGTAAATTGAACCCAACAATATATAAAATGAACTATGTTCCATGACTCTCATAGCCTGCTCAGGCTGCCATAACAAAGTACAGATCTTCCTCAACTTACCACGGGGTTGTACCAATAAACCCACCGTAAATTGAAAATATTGTTAAGTTAAAAATGCATTGAATACAGATAACCTACCAAACATCCTAGCTTAACCTAGCCTACGTTAAACATGCTCAGAACATTTACATTAGCCTACAGTTGGGCAAAATCATCTAGCACAAAGCCCATTGTATAATATGTTGTCACGCAGTTTATTGAATACTATACTGAAAATGAAAAATAGAAAGGTTGTGTGGTACAGAACGGTTTGTAAGTGTATAGGTTGTTCACCCTTGTGATCGCGTGGCTGACTGGGAACTGCAGCTAACTGCCACTGCCCAGCATCATGAGAGTATTTGCCAGGTATCATTAGCCCAGGAAAAGAATAAAATTCCAATTTGAAGTGTGGTTTCTACTGAATGTCCACCGCTTTCACACCATTATAAAGTTGAAAAATTGTAAGTTAAACAATCATTAAGTCAGGGACCCTCTGTGCCAGAGACTGGGTAGTTTTTTAAACACTAAAAATTTATTTTGCATAGTTCTGGAGGCTAGGCGCACACAGATTCGGTATATGGTAAGGGTTCAATTTCTGGTTCATAGACGGGAACTTCTTGCCATGTCCTCACATGGTGGAAGGGATTAACTAGCTCTCTTGGTTCTATTTTATAAGGGCACTAATACCAATCATGAGGGCCTTACCCTCATGACCTAATCACCTCCCGAAGGCCCTACTTCCTGATACCATCATCTTGTGGGTTAGGGTTTCACCACATGAAACGGGGGAAGAGGGGAGACATGAACATTCATATGGAAACAACCATGTGGGATTTATCTCAGGTATGCAAGGCTGGTTCAATATTTGAAAATCAATTAATGTAAGCTACGACATCAACAGGCTAAAGAAGATCATATCAATACATGGAGAAAAAGCAATTGACAAAATCTAACACATACTCATGATAAAATCTTTTAGTAAACTAGGAACAGAGGGAACTTGCTCAACTTGATAAGGAATATCTACAAAAAACCTATAGCTAACATACTTAAATGGTGAGAAACTAGAAACTTTCTAAGATCATGAATAAGGCAAAAGGATGTCCCTTCTCATTAATGCTTTTCAACATGATACTGGAAGTTCTAGCTAATGCAATAACATCAAAAAAGGAAATAAAAGGTATTGAGATTAAGAAGAAAGAAATAAAAACGATCTATGTTCACAGATGACATAATTGTCTATGTAGAAAATCTGAAAAAATTGGCTAAAAAATCCCTCCTGGAAATAATAATGATTATAGTAAAGTTGTAGGATACAAGGTTAATATACAAAAGTCAATCACTTTCCTATATACCACTAAGGAAGTACTGAAATTTAAAATTTAAAACACATTACCACTTACATTAGCATCCTGCAAAATACTTAGTTAGGTACAACTCTAACAAAATCCAACAAGATCTATATGAGGACACCTATAAAACTTTAATGAAAGATACCATAGAACAACTTAATAAATGAAGAGGTGTTTCATATTCATGGATAGGAAGACTCAATATTGTCAAGATGTTAGTTTGCCCTAAACTAATATATGGATTCAGTGCAATTCCAATCAAAATCCCAGCAAATTATTCTGTGGCTATCAACAAATTGATTCTAACGTGTTTTTTTAATTGAGAAATACTTTTACTTTTGTTTTTAAATTTTTTTTTTAATGTTTATTTTTGAGAGAGACAGAGCATGAGTGAGGGAGAGGCAGAGAGAGAGGGAGACAGAATCTGAAGCAGGCTCCAGGCTCTGAGCTGTCAGCACAGAGCCTGACGTGGGGCTTGAACGCACAAACCACGAGATCATGACCCGGAAGCTTAACTGACAGAGCCACCCAGCATCTGTACAAATTGATTCTCAAGTGTTGTTTTTTTTTTTTTTTAATTGAGAAATACTTTTACTTTTGTTTTGTTTTTTTTCTAATTTTTCTTTTAAGTAAGCTCTATACCCAATATGGGGCTTGAACTTATGACCCCGAGATCAAGACTGGCATGTTCTACCGACTAAGCCAGACAGGTGATCCTGATTGCAAAGTTTACATGGAGAAGCAAAAGACCCAGAATTGCCAACTCAATATTGAAGAACAAAGTTGGAGGAGTCTCACTACCTGACTCCAAGACTTACTATAAAGCTACAGTAACCAAACAGTGTGGTATTGATGAAAGAATAAACAAATAGATCAGTGGAAAAGAATAGAGAACCTAGAAATAGGCCCACATAAATACAGTCCGCTGATCTTTGACAAAGGAGAAGACAATCATTTCAAAAAGTGGTGCTGGAACTGGATATCCATATGCAAAATAAAACAAATCTAAACAAAGACTTTATACCTTTCATAAAAATTAACTCAAAATGGATCACAGATCTAAATGTAAAATGCAAAACTATAAAACTCCTACAAAATAACAGAGGAGAAAACTGAGATGGCCTTGTGAATGGCAATGACTTTTTAGGTACAGCACCAAAGGCATAATCCATGAAAGAAATGATTGCTAAGCTGGACTTCATTAAAATAAAAAAACCTCTGCTCTGCAAAAGGCAATGTCCAAAGAATAAGAAAACAAGTTACAGACTGGGAGAAAATATTTGCAAAAGACAGCTGATAAAGGTCTGTTTTCCAAAATACGCAAAGTACTCTTAAATTGCAACAATAAGAAAACAACTCAATTTAAAAATGGGCCAAAGACCTTAATAGACACCTTATTAAAGAAGATAGAGAGGCAAGGAAGCATGTGAAAAGATGTTCAGCATTGCAAACTAAAATGAGATACCATTACACACCTGTTAGAATGGCCAAAATCCGGGGTGGCTGGTCCGACTTTGGCTCAGGTCATGATCTCGAGGTCTGTGAGTTCGAGCCCCGCGTCGGGCTCTGTGCTGATAGCTCAGAGCCTGGAGCCTGTTTCGGATTCTGTGTCTCCCTCTCTCTCTGCCCTGTCTCTGTCTCTGCTCTGTCTCAAAAATAAATAAACGTTAAAAAAAAAAAAAAAGAATGGCCAAAATCCACAACACTGACCATACCAAATACTGAAGAGGATGTAGAAAACAGGAACACTAGTTCATTGCCAGTGGGAATGCAAAATGGTACAGCCACTTTGGAAAACAGTTTGGCAGTTTCTTTTCTTTTTTTTTTAAGTTTATTTATTTTTTGAGAGACAGAGAGGCAGAGAAAGAGGGAGAGAATCCCAAGCAGGCTCTGCACTGTTAGCTCAGAACACAACTCAGAGCTCAAACTCACCAACTGTCCGTGAGATCATTAGTTGAGCCAAAATCAAAAGTCGGATGCCACCCATGCACCCCTTGGCAGTTTCTTATAAAACTAAGCTTGCTACCATGTATTTTCTTTTGCACAATTTGCCACCCTAGAAACTCATTTTTTTGGTATTATTTCTCTAAAAATGCATTTTCTTTTGTTAAGATGTTATATAAGCTCAAGTTCTAACCACCCCTTTGAGTTACTCATGTCTGAATACTCCCACGTATATTTGTAATGCACTTTTTAAAAAATACAATTTATTGTCAAATTGTGTAATGTACATGTTAATACACTTCTCTTTCTTTTTCTCTTAAGCTATCTTTTGTTAATCTAATTTACAAGGCTCCAACTGAGAACTTGATAGGCAGAGGAAAAAAAGACATTTTTTCCTTCTGCTTAAGAGGTTCTTTATAAGAGGATTTGTTGAAATATAGGATTACTAGCAACAAACCATCTTCAAAATGTCTAAATAACTTCACTCGATCACTCACAAGCCCAGTGACCTTGATTTCCCTCCATACATTTAATTTCAGAAATAGGGTTCAACTGGTTGCTGGACAACACACAACATGGCCATTCAAAACTTATGGGAGGTTCCACAACTTCAATGCAGCTGATGGGTAAGAGCCAAAAAAAGGTAACAGGTGAATTCATCAAGGCATCTGGTGGATGTGGCAGAAGGCGGCTTCAGGAATCTAGGTGTGGCCACCTTTGTTTCTGACACAATACTGCAGATGGCTCAGAACTTCTTAGTGATAATGAGCTCAAAGGGGCTGCAGATGACATAACCCAACTTCCTCAATTAGAGATGTGAATACCAGGGCCCTTGTGAAAATACTTTTTCCTAATGTTCTAAAGCCTCAGTAAGCAAGTTCATGTTTGAGTGATCAGAACCCAGAATTCTTGTCTCACAAGATTTTCTACTTTTTATTTTCCCAAAGCTTTGAGACACTTAGGAGAAGGCACAGAAAAGAGAAGTCTTTAATAAGCTTCAGTAAAGGGGCGCCCAAGTGGCTCAATCGGTTAAGCTCTGACTTCAGCTCAGGTCATAATCTCTCGGTTCCAGCCCTGCATCAGGCCCTGTGCAGACAGCTCAGAGCCTGGACCCTGCTTCAGACTCTGTCTCCTTCTCGCTCTCTGCCCCTCCCCCACTCACATTGTCTCTCTCTCTCTCTCCCTCAAAATGAACATTAAAAAAAATTAATAAACTTCAGCAGAAAATGAGTCTGCTGGCAACATCTGACCGGGATCTTCATGTAGCTAGAAATGACTGGCAGATGTAAAGGCAGTTGTGAGGCTGCCACCCCAAAGGCAATCCATCTGGGCTTCCTGAATGAGGAGGCAGTCTTCAGGTTCTATTCAACGATAATATCCTGGGAGGTTTTCATTGGATAGGGACTGTTAATTTTGGCTTTGGGCTAGTCTATTCCCGTCTCTGATCAGGTTTCCTCATTTGTACCATACAGATAAATGCTTTTTAATATTAAGATTCTATGGAATGCCAGAATTAAGCTCAGTAATATTAGAGAATGTAAAATGAGAAGTAAAAGAATTACACCGAGCAAGTTTTTTTTTTTTTTAAGTTTACTTATTTTGAGAGAGAGAGAGAAAGAGCCCAAGTGGAGGAGAGAAAGAAAGGGAGAGAGAGAGAGAATCCCAAGCAGGCTCTGTGCTGTCAGCACAGAGCCAGATGCGGGGCTTGAACTCACAAACCATGAGATCATGACCTGAGCTGAGACCAAGAGTCAGACGCTTAATCAATTGAGCCACCCAGGCATCTCTGAGCAAGAATTTTTAACATATGAAATGAAAGGAAAGGGTTGTTTCTTTTTTTTTTTTATCCTTAGCTTTTTAAAAAAAGAAAAACAAATCATTATATTAGTTTGCTAGGGCTACGATAACAAAATACCACAGACCAGGTGGCTAAACCAACAGAAATCTTACAGTTCTGGAGAGCAGGAGTCTTGGTAGAATGGCTTCTTCTGAGGCTTCTCTCCTTGGTTTACAGATGACTGCCTTTTTGCTGTTCCTCACATGGTCATTACTTTGTGTGTATGTCCCTGGTCTTTTATCTCCAAATTTCCTCTTCTTATAAGGAACCCAGTCAGACTGAATTACAGCCTACCCTTAAAGTCTCATTCTAACTTAATCACTTCTTTAAAGGCCTTATCTCCAAGTACAGTCACATTCTGAGGTACTGGGGTTAGGAATTCAACAAATGAGTTTGGAGCATGCAGTTCAGCCCGTAACAACCAACTATTCTAATGTTCTCATTTTAAAAGCTTTTATTTATTTTTAAGTAGTTTCTACACCCAATGTGGGGTTCGAACTCACGATCCCAAGATCAAGAGTCACGTGCTCCTCAGACTGAGTCGGCAAGGCATCCCTGATGTTTACTGTAAAATGTTGTGACCAAATGCATACTTCTGGGGAGAAATTATTTTATTTTAGGACATTATTACATACTTTAAAAAGAAAATACATACTATAATTACTTGAATTACATTAATAATATTTTACTATAGGTAACATACCTAGAAATCTAGTTAAAATGAAAAACTTTTTGTTTTATTAGTCTTCACAAATAATATTATTAAGTAGTTTATGTGATTTCTGTGAAAATGCACTGTAGATGATCTTCTTTAAAAAAAGTATATAAAAATCTAAAATATCATTCAGATTTCATTAGTATACAATCCAAAACTGAAAAGTTTAAAAGAGATTAGTCTCCTTTTATAAGGGAAAAAGTGTTGAAAAGAGCTAATTTTACTGCTGGGACCTGATTAGTCGCTCATAATAACTTTCCTAGAAAATAGTGAATGAAATATAGAGCTCAGAGGGCAAAACTCACTAAATACAAAAGGCAGACTGTCTTAGAATTCCATGTAATGAAACTTATGTTAGCTAGCTGTTTTAATTACAATTTCAAGTCTTATAGATACAGAAATTCTATTTTTTCCAGAACAACATGCATATCCTTATAACATGACAGAGAAGAAAACAGACAGATTTTTAACTGTTGAGCCCTTTTACTTTTTAAGCTTGGCAGTCAACAATTTTTTTCCCTTTTCCTTCACAGCCTGGCATTCATCTGATTCATTAACTTCTCCAATTTGATTGCTAGGGCCATGTTTCCTTTAATCTTCAATTTCCCTGACATGAATGCCATTGTTGGTTTTAGTTTCCCTAAAATGAGAAAACGAGAGAAGGAAAAGCATCCATTAGTGCCCTTAGGGATATACCACTTCAAGAACACACATTATAAAAAGAATCTCCTTGAGTTCTATAAATCTCGGAAGCACACAAATTTCTATTCCATAATTTTTTTTATCAGTACCTTGGGAATCCCAATTCCTAGGCTTAGATGTTAAAAATATATTATAGTATGAGAGATAATGTAAAAACAACAATCAGCAAAAGATTATATCAAAAAGCTGAAGATGCAATATTTATATACAAGTTACAGTACATTAAAGGTACATCGCCCTCAGATGAATTATAGTAAACAAATCTACCTACTTTAGTTGATTTTCCAATCTACTAGTTCATTAAACTTTAGCATTTCAGGTTTATATTAAAAAAAAATCAAATGTTGTAAATACGTATGATATTCTTTTTTTTTTTTTTTTTTCAACGTTTATTTATTTTTGGGACAGAGAGAAACAGAGCATGAACGGGAGAGGGGCAGAGAGAGAGGGAGACACAGAATCGGAAACAGGCTCCAGGCTCCGAGCCATCAGCCCAGAGCCCGACGCGGGGCTCGAACTCACGGACCGCGAGATCGTGACCTGGCCGAAGTCGGACGCTTAACCGACTGCGCCACCCAGGCGCCCCAATACGTATGATATTCTTAAGAAATTATCATTAAAAATATAGGGTAGGGACAACAAAAGTGTTAGCAATATTTTAACCACAGAAATGCCAGGATGTAAAACCTGAGTATTAAAATGGAATTGTAGTTAATAACAACATAAAATAAACTGAAGCTCCACAGAGGGAGTGAACTTTTTATTTGCTACTCTTATTCCAGTGTTAGTACAGGGTCTGGCACATAGTGGAGTTAATGAGGAAACTGAGGCTCTGAGAGGATTTTGACTTCCCCGATGTCACATAGCGTGTATATAATGGTATTGCAATTCAAAGCCAGGTGTTTCTGATTCTCATTTTTAGTTTTCTGACCTATAGCATGCCAATTTATATATAGATCACATCTCCAGCAGGCACAATATATGTCTGGTACATTAGTAAACTTCTACTGGGCCACACACAGACAGGATCTTTGTGTGGGTTGATGTATTTATATATATTGAGATATTAAATACCTTTAAATTCTTTTTAAAAATTAGAAAACATATATTTATTTTAGAGAGAGCATGGACGCACAAGCTGGGAAGAGGGTCAGAGGGAGGAAGGGAGGGCAGGGGGAGAGGGAGAGGAGGAGATAGGGGGAGAGAGGGAGAGGGGAGACAGGGAGACACGGGGAGAGGGGGAGAGGGGGAGAGGGGGAGAGGGGGAGAGAGGGAGACGGGGAGAGAAGGAGAGGGGGGGAGAGGGGGAGAGAGGGAGAGAGAGAGAGAGAGAGGGAGAGAGAGAATCTTAAGCAGGCTCCATGCTCAGTGCAGAGCCTGATGTGGCACTAGATCCCACAACCCTGGGACTCATGATTTTGGCCAAAATCAAGAGTCAGATGCTCGACTGACAGAGCCACCGGCATACCAAAACACCTTTAAATTATTCTATGTAGGGGTTGTAACACAATATTATAGATTGCTTAGGGATAGAAAGAATCAAGTCTAATTCTTTAATGAATAAACTGAGCTGTGCAACCTTCTATGGAAATGTGATGTTAAAATACCAACATTTACAAATAAATAAATAAAGGGTAATTTTTATTTACATTGAGGATACTGGAAAATCTGGGTTTTTTTTAATGTTTATTTATTTTTGAGAGAGAGAGCCCAAGCAGGGGAAGGGAAAAGGGAGGGGGACAGAGGATCCGAAGCAGGCTCTGTGCTGACAGCAGAGAGCCCAAAGTGCGGCTCGAACTCACAAACTGTGAGATCATGACTTGAGCCTGAAGTCAGACGCTTAAACGACTAAGCCACTGAGGTGCCCCGATCTTTGTTCTTTAAAGGAACAGAACAGGGGTGCCTGGGTGGCTCAGTCGGTTAAGCGGCCGACTTCGGCTCAGGTTATGATCTCGCGGTCCGTGAGTTCGAGCCCCGCGTTGGGCTCTGTGCTGACAGCTCAGAGCCTGGAGCCTCTTTCAGATTTTGTGTCTCCCTCTCTCTGACCCTCCCCTGTTCATGCTCTGTCTCTCCCTGTCTCAAAAACAAAACAAAACAAAACAAAACAACGTTAAAAAAAATAAATAGGGGCGCCAGGGTGGCGCAGTCGGTTAAGCGTCCGACTTCGGCCAGGTCACGATCTCGCGGTCCGTGAGTTCGAGCCCCGCGTCAGGCTCTGGGCTGATGGCTCAGAGCCTGGAGCCTGTTTCCGATTCTGTGTCTCCCTCTCTCTCTGCCCCTCCCCCGTCCATGCTCTGTCTCTCTCTGTCCCAAAAATAAATAAACGTTGAAAAAAAAAATTAAAAAATAAATAAATAAATAAATAAACGAACGAACAGAACAGCTCTCTGGAAACCTACAATCACTGACATCTAGGTGCCCTTCAGCTAAAAAATTGGCTCCCTGTTCTGTCACCCTCCAGTGGAACCTACTAGTCCTCAAGCCCTACTCACACATACGCAGCTTCCAACCAGCTTTATGGAGACTTGCCTACAAAGATGAATAGACATCATTAAAAAAAAATTAAAAGGGCGCCTGGGTGGCTCAGTTGGTTGAGCATTCGACTTCAACTCAGGTCATGATCTCGTGGCTTGTGAGTTCAAGCCCCGCATCAGGCTCTGTGCTGACAGCTCAGAGCCTGGAGCCTGCTTCGGATTCTGTGTCTCCCTCTCTCTGACCCTCCCCAGCTCACACTGTCTAATCTCTCTCTCAAAAATAAATAAACATTAAAAACAATTAAATAAAAAAGAATGGACATCAAGTGGAGACAACAAAACACACAGGTAAAAGCCATCTGGAGGAAACAAAGTGAGGCACTGAAGAAAACTCAAACAAAGTAAATGAAAAATAAAAAATTCCATAATTCATGTCCTTATTGTTAAGAGAAAACATAACAACAATGTATTAAGAACAGAATGCTAGAGAAAGGGGGAAGAACAAAGCACAGGAAAGAGGGAAAAAAAGAGGAAGCAACTTAAAGGGGTAGGGGAGGAAAATGAGAAGGAAGGGAGAGAAGCAGCAGCAGAAGGCGAACAAAATGGGATTGAGTGAGTAGGAAGGGAACGGTAAGAGAAGAAACAATGACTGGAATTTAAGAAGCAAAACAGGTGAACATATGAGAAGGGGGAAAATAAAAGAGAGGGAAACAAACCATAAGAGACTCTTAATGATAGAGAACAAACTGATGTTGATGGAGGGAGGTGGGGAGGGGATGGGGTAAACTGGTGATGGGCATTAAGAAGGGCACTTGTTGGATGAGCACTGGGTGTTGTATGTGAGTGACGAATCACTCCTGAATTCTACTCCTGAAACCAATACTGCACTGTATGTTAACTAACTAGAATTTAAATTAAAATTTGAAAAGAAAAAAAAAATTAATGAAATTTAAAAAAAAAAAACAATGACAACAAAGGTGAATGCCTGGAAATTAAAAAGTTGACAGATAATACTAAAATACAATAGGAAAGAGGCACTTGCAGATCTCTGGTCACAGAAGTCAACTCTCTATTGCAACCATCCCCCTCCCATTGCAAAAGTCTCTCTCCATGCACCACCCCCAAAAACAGTCTTTCCAAATTAAGTTTCTCCTTACTATATAAAAAAAGAAAATAGTTCAAAATAGGAAGGTGAATCAATTTCCCCCAAAATAAAAAGGTTATACAAAGAGATGTGCAACCGAAGAAAGAGATGATGAAAGATCAAACGTTTTCTCCAGAAAGTGAGAACTGAGAGATCAAAGATATAAGACACATTCCCAGGGGCCCACCAAATACCCAGGAAAAGAAAAAATAAAAAATAAAAAAAAAAAGAAAGAAAAAGAAAAAAGACCACACGACCCTGCATCATTGTGAAATTTCAAACCACTACAGAGAAAGAGAGCATTCTGATTCCAAAGCTTTTAGAAAGAAGAGGGGGTAGACGCAAAAGATTAAGAACAACAATAGTACCAAATTCTCAATGGTAATCTTAGAAGATGGAGCGATGGCTTCACAATTCTGAAGAAAAATGAATTTCAACCCAGAAATCTCTACCCACCCAAACAATGTGTTGGTGGGATATAAGTAGTTTTAGACACTCACAAAATACTACCTCTTCTGTATCCTTTCTCGTGAAGCTACTGGAGAATGTGTGCCAGCCACCAAAAGAGGATGTAAGCCAAGAAAAAACATGAGACACGGGAAAAAAGAGGTTCAGTGCTGGAGAGAGTTAAAAATTTCTAGGATCACAGCTGCGTGGCAGGCTTAATGAGCCTATCTGTCTATTATAACAAGACAAAGGGCTCCAGGAAAAAAGTAGACTGACAGGTAATCCGACACAACTGGCACAGTGGAAAAGTGTATCAAAAGGTTGTGGGAAGAGAGCATAGGAAGATTTTGCTCAGTTTCTTTACACCTATTCTAATGGGGAAAAATAGGGCAATTATTATGTCCAGGAAAAAGAAAAGTTCTGAGAGGAAACATAATAATAGTATACTATTTGACTCAGCAGGAAGCTACATCAGAATCATAATTATTTCAACAAACACAGAGTATTGACTTAAGCAAATATGGTGATATAATTAATTGGGAGGATGGGAGAGGGGGAGGTAAAGCAAAATCAAGGTGCTGAAAGAGAACTTAAATCCCACCTGCCAGTCTTTACTGAATCTAAACAAAACAGCATTAAGTATACATCTAACATTGAGAAATGTGATCGCATTGAAAAATGTGGAGTTAGATAATGAAAGAAATACCAAAAATACCTGAAGGAGATCACCTCTGTGGAGAAAAAGGGGGAAAGGCCAAAGAAAACTTTTTGAAAATAAATACTTTGGAGGCGCCTGGGTGGCTTAGTCGGTTAAGCATCTAACTTCAGCTCAGGTCATGATCTCGAGGTTCCTGGGCAAGCCCCATGTCAGGCTTGCTGCTGTCAGCAAAAAGTCTGCTTCAGATCCTCTCTTTCCCTCTCTCTCTGCCTCTCCCCCACTCTCACATGGTCTCTCTCTCTCTCAAAAAAAAAAATACACATACACTTTGGGGCACCTGTCTCAGTTGGTGGAGCATGCAACTTTTCGATCTTGGGGTCATGAGTTCAAGCCCCATGTTAATTTTTTTTTAAATTAAACATTTTTTAATTAAAAAAATAAAAATATATACTTTTAAAAACTGAGGTGAAATTCAGAGGATATAAAATTAACCCTTTTATTATTTTTAAAAAATTTTTAATGTTTATTTATTTTTGAGAGAGAGAGAGACAGAGTGTGAGTGGGGGAGAGGCAAAGAGAGAGTGGGACACAGAATCAGAAGTCGGCTCCAGGCTCCAAGCTGTCAGCACAGAGCCCATTGAGGGGCTCAAACTCCTGGACAGCGAGATAATGATCTGAGCTGAAGTCAGCCACGTAACCAACTGAGCCATCTAAGCACCCCAAAATTAATCCTTTTAAAGTGAACAATTCAAGGGAGGTGGGTGGGAGATGGGCTAGATGGGTGATGGGTACTAAGCAGGGCACTTGTGACAAACACTGGGTGTTTTATGTAAGTGATGAATCACTGAATTCTATTCCTGAAACCAATATTGCACTGTATGTTTAACAGAAATTTAAATTAAAAAAAGAAAAAAATAAAGTGAACAATTCAGCATTTAAGTACAGTCACAGTGTTGTACAACCACCACCTCTATCTAGTCCCAGAACATTTCTATCACCCCAAAAGGAAACCTACATCCATTATGTATTCACAGTTCCCCTTCCTTCTAGGCCCTGGCAACCACCAATCAGCTTTCTGTCTCCATGGATTTACCTATTCCAGTGTATTATATAAAAGGATTCATGTAATATGTGATCTTTTGTGTCTGGCTTCTTTCACTTATTTAAGTTTTCAAGGTTCATCCACATTCTACAATGAATCAGTACTTCATTTCTTTTTATGGCTGAATAATATTTGTTTATCCATTCATCTGTTAATGGACATCTGGGTAGTTTCCAACTTTTGGCTACTGTGAATAGAGCTGATATGAACATGAGTATACACGTATTTGAGAGTCTACTTTCTTTTGAATATAGGCGTGGAAATGCTGGGTCATATGGTAATTCTTAGGGTTTTTTTTAATGTTTATTTATTTTTGAGAGAGAGAGAGACAGACAGAGCGTGAGTTTTGAGAGGAGGGACAGAGAGAGAGGAAGACACAGAATCCGAAGCAGGCTCCAGGTTCTGAGCTGTCAGCACAGAGTGCAACGTGGGGCTGGAACTCACAAACCGTGAGATCATGACCTGAACTGAAGTCGGACGCTCTACCAACTGAGCCACCCAGGCACCCCATATGGTAATTCTGTATTAATTTTACCCATACATCTATGGTCAACTAATCTTTAACAAGGTTGCCAAGACCATTCAATGGGAAAAGAATAGTCCATTTAACAAATGGTGCCGGGAAAACTGGATATCCACATGTAAGCAAATGAAGTTGGGCTCCTACTTCACACCATACATAAATATTAATTCAAAATGGATTGGAGGCCTTGGGGAGCCTACATGGCTCAGTCGGTTAAGCGTCCTACTTTGGCTCAGGTCACAATATCATGGTCTGTGAATTCAAGCCCCGCCTCAGGCTCAGTCCTGACAGCTGGAGCCTGCTTCAGATTCTGTGTCTCCCTGTTTCTCTGCCCCTACCCCGCTCGCGTTCTGTCTCTCTCTCTCAAATGAATAAAACATTTAAAAAAATGGATTGGAGGCTTAAATATGAGAGCTAAATCTAAAAACCCTCAGGGATGCTTGCGTGGCTCAGGCCTCAGGCATTTAAGTGACTAACGCATGGTTTCAGCTCAAGTCATGATCTCACAGTTTTTATGTTTGGGCCCTGTGTTGGGCTCTGTGCTGACAGCATGGAGCCTGCTTGGGATTCTCTGTCTCCCCCTCTCTGCCCATCCTCTGCTCATACTCTCTCTCTCTCAAAAATAAATAAACATTAAAAAAAAAAGTGAAAAGATAACTCCCCAAAATTGGGAGAACATATCTGCAAATAATGTATTTCAAAAACAATATCTTCTTTATACCTGGAATGTATAGAGAATACTTATGTTAAATAGAGAAAGTCTTTTTTTGTTGTTGCTTTTTTTTTAATGTTTGTTTGTTTTGAGAGACAGAGAGAGAGACAGAGAGAAAGAGCACTTGAGCAGGGGGAAGAGAGAGAGAGAAAGAGACAGAGAATCCCAAGCAGACTCCATGCTGTCAGTGCAGAGCCTGATGAGGGCTCAAACTCACAAACCACGAGATTATGACCTGAGCCAAAATCAAGAGTCAGATGCTGAACCGAATGAGCCACCCAGGTACCCCTGGAATATATAAAGAATCCTTAAAACGCTGTAAAAAAAAAAAAAAAAAAAAAAAAAGGGGGGGGTGCCTGGGTGGCTCAGTGGGTTGAATGTCTGACTCTTGATTTCGGCCCAGGTCATGATCCCTGGGTCATGGGATCGAGTCCCACATCAGGCTCTGTGCTGAGCATGGAGCCCGTTTAAGGTTCTCTTTCTCTCTCCCCCTACCCCTCTCCCCCACTTGTGTTCTCTCTCTCTCTAGGATGGAAAAAAATAATAATAAAAACCAACTAAAAAAAAAAAGACACCCAATTAAAATGTGCAAAGGACCTGAAGAGACATTTCTTCAAGGAAGATGAACATATAACCAATAAGCACATGAAAAAATGCTGAACATCATTAGTCATTAGGAAACTGCAAATCAAAACCACAACGTGGTATCACTTCACACCCACCAGGATGGCTATTAAAACAAAAACAAAAACAACAAGTGCTGGTAAGGGCAAGAATGCAAAGAAACAGAAGCCTTCATAACACTGCTAGTAGGAATGTAAATCGTACGGCTGCTGTGGAAAACAGTTTGGCAGTTCTTCAGAGAGTTAAACATAGAATTACCACATGACCCAGCAATACAAGAGAAATGAAAACGTGAGTCCACTCAGACACTTGGACACATATGTTTATAGCAGCATTACTCACAACAGCCAAACAGTAGAAACAACCCAAACGTCTGTTAACAGTGAAAGGATAAACTAGTTATGGCGTATCTCTATGATGGAATACTATTCAGTCATAAAAAGCAATGAAGTATTGATATAAGCTACAACTTAGATGAACCTTGAAAACATTATGCTAAGTAAAAGAAGCTACACACAAAGGTTACCTGTTGCGTGATCCCATTTATGTGAACTATCCAGAATAGGCAAATCCATAGAGAGCAAGAGAGAAAGCATTATTAGTGGTTGCTAGGAGATGGAGAAGGCTGGAATGAAAAGTGTTACTTAAATGGTATGGAGTGCACTGGGTGTTGTATGGAAACCAATTTGACAATAAATTTCATATATTGAAAAAAAAATAAAAAATAAAAAATAAATAAAAATAAATAAAACAAACAAAAAAAATGGTATGGAGTGTTCTTCTGGGGTGATGAATAAGCTTTGAAACTGAAGGGAAATGATGGTTGCACAGCATTGTGTATTCACTAAATTAAATGCCACTGAACTGTACACTTTAAAATGGTTAACTGTATGTCAAATGAATTTCATCTCCACTAAAGAAAAGAGAAAGTACTGATACGCGCTACATCAAGAATGAAATTTGAGGGGCACCTGTGTGGCTCAGTCGGTTAAGCATCCAACTTCAGCTCAGGTCATGATCTCACGGTTCGTGAGTTCGAGCCCTGTGTCGGGCTCTGTGCCGACAGCTTGGAGCCTGGAGTCTGTTTCGGATTCTGTGTCTCCCTCTCTCTCTGCCCCTCCCTGACTTGCACTCTGTCTCTCTCAAAAATAAATAAACATTAAAAAAAATTCTTTTTAAATTAAACTCAAACACATGCTAAAAGGAAAAACATGCTGAAAGAAGCCAGTCACAAGCAAATCAACATTATACTATTCTGTTCATATGAAAGTTCGGATTAGAAATCTATAGAGACAAAAAGTAGATTAGTGGTTGCTTAGGAGTGAAGGTAGGTAGATGGGGATATGGGGTTAACAGCTAATGGGTATGGGGTTTCTTTTTGAGGTGATGAAAATGTTCTGAAAGTAACTGTGGTGATGGTTGCAAATATCTGTGACTATGCTAAAAACTATTTAACTGTACACTTTAAATGGATGAATTGTACAGTATGTGCATTATTCCTCAATAAAGCTTTAAAAAATAAAAGCTATTGTTATATATAACAATAAATTGAATTAATAATTTAAAATTTTCCCACAAAAAATTCCAGGGCTAAATGGCTGCACTGGTTTTTCACAGGATATAAAATTAATACACAAAATTAATTATATTTATGTATAGTAGGAACAGATCATTCAAAAATAAAATTAAAGACAATAATTCCATTCACAACAGCATAAAGAAGAATGAAATACTTTGAAAAAAAAGCATGAACTGTAAAAGAAAGAAATGATGGATTAGACTTTATCAAAACTAACAAACTTTTGTAATTCAAAAGACACCATTAAGAAAATGAAAAGAAAACTCAGACTGAGAGAAAATATTGGCAAATCACATGCATCTAGAATTTATAAAAAAATTTTAACAACCTAACAATAAAATGATAAGTCAATTCAAAGACGAGCAAAAGTTTTGTTTTTTAATTTTTTTTTAATGTTTATTTATTTTGAGACAGAGAGAGACAGAGCATGAATGGGGGAGGGTCAGAGAGAGGGAGACACAGAATCTGAAGCAGGCTCCAGGCTCTGAGCTGTCAGCACAGAGCCCGACGTGGGGCTCAAACTCACGGACCGTGAAATCATGACCTGAGCCGAAGTCGGACACTTAACCGACTGAGCCACCCAGGCGCCCCTGCAAAAGTTCATCAAATGTATATATCCATTAAGCAGATGGAAAGATGCTCAACATTAAGAAAATACAAATTAAAGTCACAAAGATGTACCACCACACACTTACTAGAATGGCTATAGTATCAAAGACAGGGCCATGTGTAACAACACAGATAAACCTAAACATGGAAAGACAAATATGGATCTCACTTATATGTGGAACTCAGAAGCAGAGAATAAAATGGTGGTTGGCAGGGGTTGGGAGTAAGAGAAATAGGGAGATGTTGGTCAAAGAGTACAAACTTTCAGTTACAAGATGAATAATTCCTGGGGATCTAATGTATAGCATGATGACTACAGTTAATAAAACTGCATTGTATATGTGAAATTTGCTAAGAGTAGATCTAAGAGTAGATCTTTTTTATTTTTTTTTAAGTAGTCTTCACACCCAGTGTGAGCCCAATGCAGGGCTTAAACTCACGACCCTGAGATCAAGACCTGAGCTAAGATCAAGGGTTGGATGCTTACCTGTTGGGATGAGCACTGGGTGTTGTATGGAAACCAATCTGACAAGAAATTTCATATTAAAAAAAAAAGAAAAAAAGAGTTGGATGCTTAACCAACTAAGCCACCCTGGCACCCCACTAAGGGTAGATCTTAAGTGTTCTCACTACACACACAAGGAAGTTAACCATGTAAGATGATCAATGTGTTAATTAGCTTGATTATAGTAACTTAACAATGTGTGTGTGTGTATGTATATATAAAAAATCATGCTGTTTTATACCTTAAATAGTCTTTGTCAAGTATACCTCAATAAAGCTGTAAAAGAAAAAAAAGCCACTAATAAGTATTGGTGAGGATTTGGAGAAACTGGAGCCTTCACACATTGCTAATGAGAATGTAAAATTGGTGCAGCTACTTTAGCAAACAGTCTGGTAGTTTTTGAAAAAGTTTTATATACAGAAACTTTAACAGTTTCACTCTTAGGAATCTATCTAAGAGAAATGAAAATATATATCCACCCAAATACATGTATGACAATATTTGGAGCAGCATTATTCACAAAAGGCAAAAACTTGAAGTAACCCAAATGTCCACCAGCTGGTGAGCAGACAAATAATATGTAGTACAGCCATACAGCAGAATGTTATTCAGCAATAAAAAGGAACTGAACTATTGATAAATACTATGACATGAATGGATGAATCTCAAAAGCCTTATGGTAAGTGAAATAAGCCAGATACAAAAGGCTATATATACTGTTTGATTTCATTTAATATCTAGAAACAGCAAATCTGTAGAGACAGAAAGCAAATCAGTAGTTGGCTAGCTGGGAGTAAAAATGGGGACTGACTACAAAGAGACATGAGAGAATTTTCTGGGGTGATGAAAATGTTCTCAAACTGGATTGTTAATGATGGTTGTACAGCTCTATGAATCTACTAAAAACTACGTACTACACTCATACTGGGTGGACTTAATGATATATAAATTATATTTCAATAATACTGTTTATAAAAATAACTTTTAAAAAATTGCTAGTAAGCACAATATCCTATATAGAATCTCTCTTCCCATATATTAATCAGGTAATCCTGTACAATTTATTTCCTTTCTATTATAATGTTTTACCATACAGTGGCCTCTACTGGCCAAAAGGAGAGATTTTGATTAGTTGCTTAAAAATCACTAGTTGCTTAAAGTTTTTATATTTATAATGTATCTGCTATATAAATTAGGTCAGGAATGGCTATGGTTTCTTAAAAGAGAAACCATATTAAGATATAAGGGCTGGGGCACCTGGGTGGCTCAGTGGGTTAAGCATCCAACTTCAGCTCAGGTCATGATCTCACAGTTCACAAGTTCAAGCCCCTCCTCCAGCTCTCTGCTGTCAACACAGAGCCCACTTTGGATCCTCTGTCTCTCTCTGCCCCTCCCCTGTTGTTCCCCCCCAACCAACTAAATAAATAAACAAACAAACAAACAAACAAACAAACTTACAAAACCAAAGATATAAGGTCTAAATTGTGCCCAAAGGAAAGCAGATGGGATAGAGTAGGAATGAAAGGACATAAGAAGCAGAAGCAAACTCACTGTTGCTATAAAAAGAAACCTTGTAAGAATACTTTTTTTTTTAACTTATTTATCTGACTGATCTTTCCTAGTCAATCCAAAGACACATTCACAGAAAGATAAATGGAAAGCCCATTATTACAGGTTTATGATACATAAATAAAATGTAAATTAAAGTCGCCGCCTGACTTTCACCTTTGGAAGGCAGAGTAACATGATGATTAAAAGAGCATGAGTAAAGAGTTAGCCTGGATTCAAATTTCGGCTTCAACATTTCCTCACTTTGTGACTTTGGGTTTATTATTTAATTCATCAATGCCTCAGTCTCCATTTTTATAAAATGGAGAAAATATTTTATCTCAAAGCATTTTTCAGAGTATTGCTCATCTCATAGTAACGATACAATGCATATAATGCATATAATTATTGTTATTTAAATTTAGAAATCGACAGTAAATTTTTTTTTAATTTTTTTTTAACATTTATTTATTTTTGAAACAGAGAGAGACAGAGCATGAATGGGGGAGGGTCAGAGAGAGAGGGAGACACAGAATCCGAAACAGGCTCCAGGCTCTGAGCTGTCAGCCCACAGCCCTATGCGGGGCTCGAACTCACGGACTGCAAGATCATGACCTGAGCCGAAGTCGGACACCCAATTGACTGAGCCACCCAGGGGCCCCGATAGTAAATTTTTAAATGATCTTTAAGTTCAAAATATTACTTATTTATAAGATGCAAATTTGCCAACATTTACTGATCATCTAGTATGTACAAAGCACTTTAAGTTTTATAAGGAAATAGCTGTTGGAATACTAAAATACTAAAAACACTATTGAAAATGACTAAAGAGAGGGGTGCCTGGGTGGCTCAGTCGGTTAAGCGTCCGACTTCGGCTCAGGTCATGATCTCACGGTTTGTCAGTTCGAGCTCCATGGCAGGCTCTGTGCTGACATCTCAGAGCCTGGAGTCTGATTCAGATTCTGTATCTCCCTCTCTGTCTGCCCCTCCCCCACTCGTACTCTCTCTCAAAAATAAATATTTAAAAAAATAAAAATAAATAAAAGAAAATGACCAAAGACATAACTATTCATTAACACTGAAAGATGTTATATTAGTGAAAAAGATTACCAAACAGGAGTAGTGCTATAATCCTGTTTTTATAAGCACATATGTTATTTTTGAAAAACACAATTTTTCTTTAAATGTTTATTTATTTTTGAGAGAGACAGAGACAGAATGCAAGTGGGTTAGGGGCAGAGAGAGAGGGAGATGCAGAATCCGCAGCAGGCTCCAGGCTCCGAGCTGTCAGCACAGAACCCAACACGGGGCTCTAACTCACGAGCTGTGAGATCATGACCTGAGCCAAAGTCAGATGCTCAACCGACTGAGCCACCCAGGCACCCCGAAAAACACGATTTTTAAAAAAATGTTTATTTATTTATTTTTGAGAGAGTGAGAGACAGCAAGTGCAAAGCGGGGGGAAGGCAGAGAGAGACACAGAATGTGACGCATGCTCCAGGCTCTGACCTGTCAGCACAGAGCCAGATGCAGGGCTTGAACTCACGAACTGAGACATCATGACCTGAGCTGAAGTTGGATGCTTAACGAACTGAAACACCCAGGGGACCCATGTGTGAGTATTTATATACTCACTCACAGAAATATATATGACTCTAAATCAAAATCGACTGATGGTCATTTCTTAGTAGTGTGATAAAGAAGTATTTTTATTTTGCTTTTTCTTAAGTGTATTTTCTGATTTTTGTACCATGGATATTTACTACTACTGTAAAAAAAAAAAAAAAAAGGAAAAGTTGAAGGGACCTCAACCATTAGTAACACACACAGGTTGGCTCATAAAGTATGTAGGCCATTAGCACCCTGGATTGGAGATGGAAAGCAAGACCTAGAAGGTACGGAGTATGCACTGTGATCTTCAATTTATGAAGATTAAAACAGAGCAAAGAATGAATAACACTTATAGATCATTAAGTGAATCTTTTTGATTAGAATGTTGTAACGGTTTAAAGTGTTGTTTCTAAAAAATACATGTGATAATTACTGTTTGGAGTAGCGTTCTAAGAGTAGAAAATTGAAAAAATACCCTTAAAGTTTTCTGGCACAGTTAAGAGGTACACGAGCAGAGTAGAAAACTACGAAGAAGATTCTCCTGGTTAGGGATGCCACAGAAAGCAGGCTCATGGGGCCATGGGAGAGGGCCACTGTTTCCTATTACAGTCACGGCAAGATTGAAATATGACCTTACTCTCAACAAATGGGCTGCAGCTGAGTGCAGCACCTTTGGTGTCCCAGGTGTTCTCGGAAAGGGTTTCTTAGTTCAACTAGTACAAATAAAGCCCACCTACAAGTCCTCTTGAATTACGTCTCTGTTCCTAATATTATCTTTGGGCTTCTCAGCCATGAAAAAAGGAAATTCTGACTTCTACTTCCCACTTGTTGGCTGAAGTAGAAGGGGCAGGAGAGGTTAGTCGTAAGAGTAGGTACCAAACAGTAAGAATCACCTTCTGCAGACTATGTGCTCTTCAACATCAATAGTCGCTAAGGGTCTGCAGCTACAAAAACAAGTCTTGATTATTTGGAAAGGAATCAAGTTGGAACTAAAGTCTCCTTAAACACTCAGTAAATTCATAAAATTGAAAACTCACCTGAAAACATTTTTACAAAATCATCAGTAGACATACTCATCACCACATCTGCCTGATGAGAGGGCTCTCCATATCCAACGTTTCCACCTTTGCTTTTAAGATCAAGAAACCACATTCCACCATCTTCACCTACACAAAATATAAAGATGTAGAAATAAATGCCAAAGTAGCCCTGTTCTTCTTAAACTTAATAACTGCTACAGTTAAAATAAATGCTCTTTTCCAGGTTAAAACCCTCAAGCCTCTATCAAATTCAGCAAATATCCATTAAGTACTCACATGCCAGGCACTAGGTTAGGCTCTGAATACTCTGCAGTAACATGGTTCTTACACAAGAAGAAGTGGAAGGTTAATGTGGAGTCAGGCAAGACCAGCGGAAGGTGATATTTAAAAGTCAGGTAAGTGGGTGCCTAGGTGGCTCAGTCAGTTAAGTATCCAGCTCAGGTCATGATCTCACAGTTCATGAGATCGAGCCCTGTGTCAGGCTCCATGCTGAGTGTGGAGCCTGCTTGGGATTCTCTCTCTCCCTCTCTCTCCACCCCTCCACCTGGTTATGCTTTCTCTCTCTCAAAGTAAATAAGTAAACACTTTAAAATGAGTAAGAGTCAGGTAAGAATTAGCTAGATAAGGAACTGAAAAACGTATACTGTAACTGAAGGCAGAAAGAGAATGAAGAGTGGCATCAGATGAGCTCATGAAGTGGTCCAGATGCAGGGGGGGGCAGTGAGCCATGTAAAAGATTCACTGACTTCATCCTAAAGGGATAGGCTACGGAAGGAGAATGACATAAGGCTGGTATTTTCAATAAATCACCCTAAAAGCAGTGCAGAGAATATACCGGAGAGGGATGAAGAGGATGCAAAAGGCAAGTTAGGATGGTGTTGGGGTAGTTTGGGAACTTGAGGATGTATGCCTGGACCAGAACTGTGACAAAGGGAATATGGGAAAGTAGGCTTATTTGAGAATTTCAAATAAGAAACACAAGACTGGGTAAATGAATATGATGAGGAAAGGTATGGAGAGTGCATAAAAATGATTTGCTAATTTTTGGCTCAGGATACTGGGTAAAACTGGTGTATTTTTTACTGAGAGACAACTACTGAAGAAAAACAGATTGAATAGGTAGTGTCTGAGGCAGGTGTTGGGAATGGTGTGCTGTTTTAGGCATTTTCAGATTGTTGAGGCGTTTTTGTGACAGCCAAGGGAAAATGTCAAATGAAGTCTGACTAGCCTAGAAATATAGATACATAAATAATCATTTCCTCTTTTTTTTTAATGTTTATTTTTTGAGAGAGAGAGAGAGAGACAGAGAGAGAGAGTGAGTATGGGGGAGGGGCAGAGAGAGAGAGGGAGACACAGAGTCCGAAGCAGGCTCCAGGCTCCAAGCTGCCAGCACTGAGCCCGATGCGGGGCTCGAACTCACAAGCTGTGAGATCATGACCTGAGCCGAAGTCAGACGCCCAACTGACTGAGCCACCCAGGCTCCCCTGAGTAATCATTTCCTATGGTCATTGAAGCCATTTGAGTGACTGAGGTTTTCTAGGGCAAGTCTGTAACTGACAACGATGATTACAGACAGAGGAAGGAAGCGAGGAGAGGGGCTATCAGCAAAGTCAAGGGAGTATTTCCAGAAGGAAAGAGTGGTCAACAGTTTCAGATGCTGTAGAGTGGTGACAAGATAAGAATGAATGACAAAGGCCCACTGACGATATAGAAGTCACTGAGGACTTTGGTGACAGCAAATTCAATGGAATGGAGAAATATACCAGAGCAGAGTGAAGTGCACATGGAAATAAGTTTGGCTCTTAAAAGGGAGAAGAATGGTGGAGGCAGAAGTGGGGCTGGGGGTTGTGCTTTGATTTGAAGATGGTATGGACTTTGAGAATGTTAAAATACCACCAGAGAGTAGGCTGTAGGATGAGCAGGTCAGAGAGAGGGCATAATTACCAGCACAATGTCCCTAAGGAGGCCACAGGACATGGGATCTACAGCTTTGCTACTCAAAGTGTGATCTGTGGGGGTGCCTATGTGGCTCAGTGGTTAAGCATCCGACTTCGGCTCAGGTCATGATCTCGCGGTCCATGGGTTCGAGCCCCGTGTCAGGCTCTGTGCTGACAGCTCAGAGCCTGCTTCAGATTCTGTGTTTCCCTCTCTCTCTCCCTTTCCCCCATTTGTGCACGCTCTCTCTGTCTCATAAATAAACATTAAAAAAAAGAAGAAAAGAAATGCAGAATTCAGACTCTGCTGGAGACAGGCTAAATCAGATTCTGCATGTTAACATGATCCCAGGTGATCAATATGAACATAAAAGCTTGAGATGCATGAATCTAGAGATGAACTCTGTTCTACTGGGAAGGAAGAAAGAATGATGCTCATAATGGCTGATTTGATATCAGATGGCAGGAAGCTGAAGCAATTTGTCTGCAAGTTTCTATTATCTCTGTTAAAGAGGAGGTGGGATTATCTGCTGACACTGGCAGGGATGTGGTGAAGGGAGAACTGGGAGATTTGTGGAACACTGAGAAGGTTAAAAATAATTACTGTAGTGCTTTCAAAATAGCCTAACTTATGGAAAGAGCCTAAATATCTATCAACTGAATGGATCTATCAATGGATAAAGAAGATGTGGTTTACATATACAATGGAATATTACTTGGCAATGAGAAAGAATGAAGTGATGCCATTTGCAGCAACGTGGATGGAACTGGAGAGTATTATGCTAAATGAAGTAAGTCAGCCAAAGAAAGACAGATATCATGTTTTCACTCCTATGTGGAACTTGAGAAACTTTAAGAGAAGACCACGGGGGAAGAGAAGGGAAAAAAAGTTACAAACAGAGAGGGAGAGAAGCAAACCATAAGAAACTCTTAAATAAAGAGAACTGAGGGTTGATGGCAGCAGAGCAGGGGAGAGAGGAAAATGGGTGATGGGCACCGAGGAGGGCACTTGTTGGGATGAGCACTGGGTGTTGTATGTTAGTGATGAATCACGGGAATCTACCCCCAACACCAACAGCACACTGTATACACTGTATATTAGCCACCTTGACAATAAATTATATTAAAAAAAGTTAGAAAAAAATAAAATAAAAATAAAATAAAATAATTACTGTGAAAAAGGAGGCAGTAAGCTTGACTACAGAAAGAGAATTCTCAGGCACTGCTTAGACCCCAGCTGAAGAAGGGCAATGATGAATTTCTTTACTTTTTTTTTAAAGAACTTTTTTTTTTATATGTTTATTAATTTTGAGGGAGAGACAGAGAGCCCACACGTGTAGGGGAGGGGCACAGAGACAGGGAAAGAGAGAATCCAAGCTCTGACAGTGCAGAGCCTGATGGGGGGGCTTGATCTCATGATCTGTAACATCATGACCTGAGCTGAAATCAAGAGTCAGATGCTTAACTGACTGAGCCACCCAGGTGCCCCAGTGATGAATTTCTACTGGTACAGATCCACTGGGTGGTGTGATGGGTTTTTTCCATTTCTCCAGGAGGACTTGGCAGCCTGGGTGCAACTGTGGGACAGTCACATAACGTGACTCATCCAGGATTAGGCTTTTGACAGATGGTGACATAAGCACAAAAAGTTCAGGAAATTTAGGATACAGGCAAGAGAGTGATTAAAGCAATGGACCATGGGTTCTAAAGGGTAAAAAGGAAGAAGAGATGAAACAGGGGAGGCAAAGGATAAAAGAACTGATAATGTCAAAGTTTGCATTCAATGGGACTAAAGTAGCTAGTTCTCAAAACTATCATTAATGTGTTAATACTATGTTGAGAAGAAAACTACTGAGAAATTTGAAAAAACTGACTACATGTAGACTGACCTAAATAATTCCAAAGATAAAAATGGTAAGGTGCTACAGCTAATGATAAATTACTGTATCATACTGCCTGTCATGATCCACATGCCCTCCTAAACAGGATTTTCTCTCAATTACATATGCCAAAAATGTATTTAACACTGACAGTATAGGTAACGAAATTTTATGTTTATTTATTTTTGAGAGAGAGAGAGAAAGAGTACAGTTGGGGAGGGGCAGAGAGAGAGGGAGACACAGAATCTGAAGCAGGCTCCAGGCTCTGAGGTGGCAGCACAGAGACTGACTCGGAGCTCGAACTCACGGTTTGCCAAAGTCAGACGCTTAACCAACTGAGCCACCCAGGCACCCTGCTATTCTTGAATGTCTACATTCTAGGGTTAAGGGTTCTGGATACAGCCAACTATCAAGGTGATTACTACTGGAGGCTGATTTTCTGCCAAGGGACATACCCTACTTTGTTTCACAAAAGTGCCAAATTACTAGATATGATTTTTACCTGAGAGTTCAAACTGATAGATTGCTTGAGTGGCTTGAACGATGTCATCAGTGAGAGAGTCCTTAACAATTCTAAATGTTTCTTCCACAGCTCCAGAACGTGGTTTTGGTGGTGGCTGTGGCTTCTCTTCTTTGAGTTCCGGAACAGCACCTATAAAACATTATTGATATAAATGTCTTTAAAGCCTAGGCAGTGTAAGGCCCCACACAGAATTAATTAATTAGCAAAAGAGACTTGCCACCAATTAGACCTGTTTGACCAAAATGACTTTAAATATATTTGGTGACAAAGTGTTAAGTCAACCTGATGAAATAATATCCAAATACATCAGTTACACATCAGTTGGTTTATACTCTCCAGGTAAAAGGCTGACTCTCAGATTACGTTGAAAAAAACCAAACCATTACTAAACAATAGTGTTTTTTGTTTTTTTGGGTTTTTTTAAGGGACCTAAACAAACTTTTGGGAGTTTTAGGAGTAATAATCACTCCTTTATCATCCGCTCCAAGTTCTAAAACCAAATGAGAAAAGACACTAGAGTAAGTACCATGGAGATCAGAACATCAACCATGTAAACAGCAGAGCTGAACTAGAGATTGTAGCTTGAATTAACAGCCAAGTGAACTTCCTAGTAACTTTGCTTCTAAATTTGACTTAGTTCCTTCACCCCTGGATTGAACTTGCCTCCTCCCATCAGGGCTTAGAAATGCCTCTAAAAGTACAGGTCATGTGAAAACCGGGGACAACCTGCTCAGACAGAAAGAACTTTCACAAGAGTCTAAACCACACAAAATTAGTTCCTCTTCCAGTTTCATCAGACTGGTCCCCCCCATTGGATAAAGATGGAGATCAGACTACAAGCCTCATGAAAGCCCCCCCTGCCTAGAAATATAAGGCCAGGGGAATGGATGTTATAGTGTTTTTAAACTTGTATCCATGTAACCCATTGGCCGTAACCATTCAGCGTATAACGAGCCAGTAGATGTGCAGTCCATAGGACTGTTCAATTGCCATAGCATGAAGCTGTCCTCCAAAACCAACCTCTATTCCTTTATTTTTCCTCCTGGAATCACTTGTGGGCAGTTTAGCAGTTGCCCCCAGAAACAGGTGAAAACAATTCATTAATTAAATTAATTCCAAGGCCAATCTGTGCTCTAGGCTAAAAATGAACTCTCCATCTACTTCCCGACTCAAATTACACCGAGCCATATAATTCACCAAAGGTTATTAAATGAAATATAATTGGCAGCACAAAAATACTCCATAGTACAACAGAAGCAATATAAAAGTATCCCAAATTTGCTGGATATAGATTACCCTCCACTATAATGATTCCAGAGACAAAAACACCCAAACAAATAAACAAGAAAATCCTTCTCTTCTTACAAGTTAAAATCCAAACAGATATTAAAGATGAAATCCTCAAGATCCAATGGAGCAAAGATACACACTTTTAAATAAACTTTTAGTTTCTTACTAGTTTTAAATTCATTAGAGAGTGCACCTCTTTATTGCCTACACCCATGGCAAACAACTCCGACTGCCTTGCCCTTGCTTTTTATTCATGGATAACATGCATGAATAATGATCGTAAGTATATAGCTCAAAAAGTTACCAGAGGGGTTGGGGGATGTGTAAAAAGGGGTGAAGGGGAGTAAGAGGCATAGGCTTTCAGTTATGGAATGAGTAAGTCATGGGGATAAAAGGTATGGCACAGGAAATACAGTCAGTGGTATTGTAGTAATGTTGTATGGTGACAGATGGTAGCTACACTTGTGATATGCACAGCATAAGATATAGACCTGTGGAATCACTATGAAACAAATGTAATATTCTGTGTCAACTAAACTTCAATAATTTTTTAAAACTTATCAATAAGTGGATATACTGTGTCATCATCACCTAGGTCAAGAAAGAAGATAGGGGCGCCTGGGTGGCTCAGTCGGTTAAGCATACGACTTCAGCTCAGGTCATGATCTCACAGTTCATGGGTTCGAGCCCTGTGTCGGGCTCTGTGCTGACAGCTCAGAGCCTGGAGCCTGCTTCAGATTCTGTGTCTCCTTTTCTCTCTGCCCCTTCCCACTCACGCTTTGTCTCACTGTTTCTCAAAAATAAATAAATGTAAAAAAAAAAATTTTAAAAGAAAGAAGATATGACAAGTCCCCCAGAAGCCTGTGGTGGCAGACTGTAGCAAAAACTTTAGTGTAGCCCCAAAAGACATTTGCCAAGTGATAAATTGCATAATTTGATCATCTGGACTATTTAGACATGGCATGATGACTTTGCCCAAGAGAATAAAACTTCAGGAGACAAAAAACAAATCAGTAATATATTTGAAAGGTACAATCAGTAGACTACAAATATGTAAGCTTTAATGAGCAACAACATTTTGGTTACTTAAAAAAAAAAGAGGGCGGTGCAAAAACAGATACTCAGATCAATGGTACAGAATAGAGAACCCAGAAATGGTCCCACAAACGTATGGCCAACTAATCTTTGACAAAGCAGGGAAGAATATCCAATGGAATAAAGACAGTCTCTTTAGCAAGTGGTGATGGGAAAACTGGACAGCGACATGAACCTGGACCACTTTCTTACACCATACACAAAAATAAACTCAAAATGGATGAAAGACATAAATGTAAGACAGGAAGCCATCAAAATCCTCGAGGAGAAAGCAGGCAAAAACCTCTTTGACCTTGGCCATGGCAACTTCTTACTCAACACGTCTCCAGAGGCAAGGAAAACAAAAGCAAACTACTGGGACCTCATCAAAATAAAAAGCTTCTGCACAGCAAAGGAAACAATCAGCAAAACTAAAAGGCAACCGACAGAATGGGAGAAGGTATTTGCAAATGACATATCAGATAAAGGGTTAATATCCAAAATCTATAAAGAACTTCTCAAACTCAACACCCAAAAAACAAATAATCCAGTGAAGACATGAGCGAAAGACATGAATAGACACTTCTCCAAAGAAGATATCCAGATGGCCAACCAAGACATGAAAAAATGCTCTACATTGCTCATCATAAGGGAAATACAAATCACAACCACAATGAGATACCACCTCACCCCCGTCAGAATGGCTAATATAGGGGTGCCTGGGTGGCTCAGTTGGTTAAGCGTCCGACTTCGGCTCAGGTCATGATCTCACAGTTCGTGAGTTCAAGCCCCGCGTCGGGCTCTGGGCTGACAGCTCAGAGCCTGGAGCCTGTTTCAGATTCTGTGTCTCCCTCTCTCTCTCTGACCCTCTCCCGTTCATGCTCTGTCTCTCTCTGTCTCAAAAATAAATAAACATTAAAAAAAAAAAAAAAAGAATGGTTAATATCAACAACTCAGGGAACAATAGATGTTGGCAAAGATGCAGACAGAGAGGATCTCTTTTGCATTGCTGGTAGGAATGCAAACTGGTGCAGCCACTCTGGAAAACACTATAGAGGTTCCTCAAAAAATTAAACATAGAACTACCTTATGACCCAGCAATTGTACTATTAGGTATTTATACAAGGGATACAGGTGTGCTGTTTTGAAGGGACACATGCACCCCCATGTTTATAGCAGCACTATCAACAAAAGCCAAAGTATGGAAAGAGCCCAAATGCCCATTGATGGATGAATGGATAAAGAAGATGTGGTATACATATACGATGGAGTATTACTCGTCAATCAAAAAAAATGAAATCTTGCCATTTGCAACTACGTGGATGGAACTGGAGGGTATTATGCTAAGTGAAATTAGTCAGAGAAAGATAAAAATCATATGACTTCACTCATATGTGGACTTTAAGATACAAAATAGATGAACCTAAGGGAAGCAAAGCAAAAATAATATAAAAACAGGGAGGGGGACAAAAACATAAGAGACTCTTAAATATGGAGAACAAACAGAGGGTTACTGGAGGGGTTGTGGGAGGGGGGAATGGGCTAAATGGGTAAGGGGCATTAAGGAATCTACTCCTGATCATTGTTGTGTTATGTGCTAACTAATTTGGATGTAAATTAAAAAGATAAATTAAATTAAAAAAAAAAAAGAGGGGTGACCAGCTGGCTCAGTTGGTGGAGCATGTGACTCTTCATATCAAGGTCGTGAGTTCAAGTCCCACGCTGGGTGTGGAGATTACTTTAAAAATAAAACCTTAAAAAAAAAAAAAAAAGATAATGGCTAGCAGCCCCCATCATACCCTAACTCCATACTTACATAAACATGTAAAAAAATTACTAAACATCACCCAGACTCACAAACAATCACTGTCAGAATCTAGGAACAAATGTTCAATAATTCTAAGGTAGACAGAGTCAGCCTAAGAAACACGGAACTGCCTGTGCTTTGCCTCATGAAAGATCTCAGAGAAAGAATAGCTCTACTAACCTAAACAAAGAAGACAGGTTTTCATATTTTTAAACCACTGGACCAGACTCTGGGCTTGTTTCAACTAGAAGACTAGGATCTGTACCTCTGTTCTACAATGCTGCCTTTTAAGAACACCTCCATCTTTTAAATCCAATTTCAAAGCTTGTAGCTCCCAAATATCAGAGGAGCAGACAGTAGGGGGAGCCCTTGTAGTGAGGCACCCTGGGAAGTACACGCCCCAAAGCAATACTGATAAAAATGGGGAGGGAAGAACCTTGAGAGCAGGGCATGAAGGGGACAGTAGGAGGTAAAAGAAGTTCCCATGTCAGCCTTGCACACAGGCACTAGCTATGTGCCTAACAGGTACCACAACAGAAACTATAGCTCTGAGAATGCAATTCTACCAGAAGGACAAGGAATGAAGCCAGAAGCAATCTATACATCCCTGTCATTTGACTCTACTAGCTCTAGAGATATTTCCTAATATGAAGATAAATTAGCAGTGGGGAAAAATAACCTGGTGCCTATGAGAAACAACATACCACAAGGGTAATGGAAAATTATTCTGAAGAGAAAAAAAATCTACCTCTAAAAATAATTTACTATGAAACCCACAAAAATTCCTCCACATGAAAACTATATGAAACGAGGGCACAAAGTCATATATAACTGGCTGGAATGAAAAGACAATGGAATAAAATGGACAAGGAAAGAGGGAACATGAGAAATGAAACATAATAAAATTAAAATAAACATTACAGGCCAAAGGGAACAGAGATGAAAGTGTCAAAAGTCTTTTTTTTTAATGTTTGTTTATTTTGAGAGAAAGCGAGAGCGCAAGTGTGCGTGCAAGCAGGGGAGGGGCAGAGAGCGAGAGCGAGAATCCCAAGCAGGCTCTGCACTGTCAGCACAGAGCCCAATGTGGGGCTCCATCTCACAACTGTGAGATCATCACCTGAGCCAATATTGAGTTGGATGCTTAATGAACTAAGCCACTCAAGTGCCCCAAAAGTCTTTGTTTTTTAAAGTAGGCTCCACGCCCAATGTGGGGCTTGAACTCCAACCCCAAGATGAAGAGTCGCATGCTCTACCAACCAAGCCAGCCAGGTGCCCCATCAAAAGTCTTATTGGTAATTTACAGTACAAACTTGAGCAGGTATCCCAGAATGCAGAAGGAAAGAACAGTAAGATAGAAATAATAAAAGATGGTGACAACTACAGGTGAAAGGAAGAGGACAGCAGCTAAGAATAAGTATTTCTGAGGAGAATCCAGAGCAACCGGAACAGAAGCAATAAAAAGTGTAACTAAAGAAAAAAAAAAAAACAAAAATAAACTGAACAGACAAAAAAGACTATGGGTTCCCTGTGTTGTAATGGGAGGAGGGAGATCAATGAAGAAATGACAGTATTGCTTTTAATATGAGAAAAAACACTTAAAATTATGAACATAATCTACAATATACTTCATAATTACAAATACACTATATAAAACAAATATACATAGCACAAATAACCAGAAAGGGTACAATCAAACGTTAATAGAAAGGTGAGCTGCTCCCCCTTGGGAAATAAGGGATACACACTGACCTCTGAGAGAGAGGATGTGGATAGGGACTAACCAATCACCTGAAAGATGTTAGATTCTAAGCCAGATATACTGGACTAAATGAATATATTAAGGTATCTACAGCAAATGTTGAGTACAATTGCAGTAGACTGAACAAGGAAGAAGAGGGAATAAAAAAAGAGAGCTACAGTAGCAAACCCTCTCTCCAGCAGCATATGGGGAAGAAAAGCTTCAGCCAAAGGAATTTGAGTATTGTGACCTCAAGGCTGAGGGCATCCCTCATGTGAAGATGATATATGGATTGTAGTCAATGTACGTGACACATTCTGATCCCATAGGCAAAATCATTCCTATCGAAATTTGATGCCAGTAAACATTTATCTTACATTTTACTCATCTAACCTCCCTTGTTCTGATTCCACGGTCATGAAACAACCTTCTGATCGTGATTCTGTTCCCTATGTAATTAGGACCCAAGGGAGAGAATGGGCTGATCATAGCAACTGTATGCCTAGTCCATGAGATGGCAACTCATTATAAATTAATAAGTTGGATTACTGGGGGGAAAACATGCTAATTTAAAGGACTTTAAGTATTCAGGAGTTAGAAAAGCAATTTAAATTTACTGGTTAAAGTTACAGGCTTAGCAATCAGAGAAATACAAATTTAAATCCTGGCTCTGCCACCTGCCATGATCTCAGATGTAAAATGAAGATAATAATACTTGTCTTGCAGGCTCGTGTTAACTGTGACAATGCATACAAAGCACCTGGCTTAGTGTTTGATGCACAGTAGTGCCCAATAAAAATGTGCTGAAAAACAAAATGAATATACATGATCGTAAGTGGTTCTTATTATTTAAACTTGGAATTTAGAGAAGCTCAGATCCAATGTTAGGGTGCTGCACAAAAATCAGGATTTTGCTCTTGCCTGGCCTTAAGCCTAGACTCTTTTCAGACTTTGATGTGTTTTCAAGTTTTCCATGCTACAAATGAAAAGTTGCCATTTTTATTAAGTAATTTTTAAAACTATCTCCAAAAATTTAGACAAAGATAAGGTAAAGGTAGAAAAGATTAAGCCAGAAAAAAGGTGGCACTAAAATGCACTGCGGTATAAGATTCTATAAATTTGCTATAAAGGTATAGAGGAAATTTGTTCTTAAATTTTCTAGCAGCCATCTAAAGAATCTGTGATCACTTAGGAGATTCACACTGTCTGTGAGATAAAATAAGGTAAGGGCCCAGGAGAAGCACAGCCATTCTTGTTAATAAACCATGAGAGAAATTCTTCTCATGGGTATTTGTTAAACAGTGTTTCTTCTGAAATCTTTCAGTAAGCTAGTGACACAATGCGAGAACACAAAAACTAAAATGTAAACTCTGGACCAATTAAGGGAGGCTATTGTTTCTGAATTATAAAAGCAAAATAAAGTAAAACCAAAATCTCCTTTGAAGTGAATTTCTCCAATAAAGCAGTCACACAGCACAAACTCTGAGAATGCTGTTAGGTATACTTTGATGTGACACATTTTTCCTCAAAATAAAATAACACATCAACATGAAATACCTAAACACAGTGCCAAGGAAAAGAAATAAAAATCTTAAAAAAGGGTCTGTTTTCTTTTTAAGATTTTTTTTTTTTGAGTCAAATGAAAAGCATATATTAAGAACTTCTTACTGGTGGAAGGAAAAGACAACCTTCTTGAATTAACAAGACCACATATTACTGTCTAGTTTAAATTACAATGGATCAAAAGCAGAAGGCAGCAATGTCCAATTTTATATTCTGAAAGAAATATGTAAGTTAGTATCTTTATTTTCCTACACAAAGTATGGTCTACATCTTACCACGTGATTCCACTTTCTTGATAATTGTATCTGGGTGTTCATCTAAGAAGAAATCTGGTAACAAAGGATGGCCTGAAAAATGACCCCAAAAATAATCAGGTTACTAAGACAACTTAAATATATTAAGACTCCTAACACCTGTTTAATGAACATTATATCTGTTTTTATTGTAATAATCATTCTTGTGCAATGGAAAAGACTCCCATGAGAACTGTTAAACTACTTGACTTTCACAAAGCTAAAATACTTTTCCCATAACCCAGTTATCCTCCTCTCCAATGGCAAATTTCATCACTAAGATCCAAACAGAGTCACCTGTTACATTAAGCTCCTAGCTGCCCTCCCAGGAGGCTCTGCCCCCTTCTCATCTATCCATGCAACCCTTCTGTCCTACATCCCTCCGAAGTACTCAGGACTCATTTCTTACCTAGCCCCCTGAGAAAAGGGGGTTCCTTATTAAGAAACTTGTTTCCCATCTCTGTCTCTGTCTCTCCCTCTCAGAAGATTAAGAACACTGGAGGTCAGGAAGGCATTGGTCTTTATTATATCCTAATACTTATCATAGTACGTATTCATCTTAAGCTCTCAACACTTGATAGGATTTTTTTTAATGTTTATTTATTTTTGAGAGAGGGAGCGTGAGCTGGGTAGGGACAGAGAGAGAGGGGGATAGAGGATCCGAAGCAGGCTCTGTGGTGACAGCAGACAGCCCGATGTGGGGCTTGAAATCACAAACCATGAGATCATGACCTGAGCTGAAGTCAGAAGCTTAATTGACTGAGCCACCCAGGTGCCCCGATTGTGCACAAAATTTTAAATTTAAGATTAAAAATCAGGGGCGCCTGGGTGGCGCAGTCGGTTAAGCGTCCGACTTCAGCCAGGTCACGATCTCGCAGTCCGTGAGTTCGAGCCCCGCGTCAGGCTCTGGGCTGATGGCTCGGAGCCTGGAGCCTGTTTCCGATTCTGTGTCTCCCTCTCTCTCTGCCCCTCCCCCGCTCTGTCCCAAAAATAAATAAAAAACGTTGAAAAAAAATTTTTAAAGATTAAAAATCATATCAAGTGGGGCGCCTGGGCGGCTCAGTCGGTTAAGCATCCGACTTCAGCTCAGGTGATGATCTCACAGTTCATGAGTTTGAGCCCAACGTCAGGCTCTGTGCTGACAGCTCAGAGCCTGGAGCCTGCTTTAGATTCTGTGTCTTTCTCTCTCTCTGCCCCTTCCCCTGCTCTCTCTCTCTCTCTCTCTCTCTCTCTCTCTCTCTCTCAAAACTAAATAAACATTAAAAAAAAGAGTACATTAAAAAATTTTTTTGTGTGCACAGTGACACTGTGCCTTTCAAACCTAAAGTGATAATTACATTGTACCAGGACCCAGGACACCTCAATCTGGTTCAGGTTCTGCCACTTATTAGCTGACTGCTCCTAGGCAAAGACTAAGCTCTTTAAGCCTGTTTTCCTACTGTAAATATTAACTACTGAATACTACAATTGTATCATATGTCAGGCACTGTGACACACACATTATACACATTATTGCACTTAGTTCTTACAAAAATCCTGCATGGAAGCTATTATTCCCCTAATTTTACCAATAAGGTAAAATAAGTGAAGCTCAGAGAAAGTGGGTGATATGCCTAAAGTCACACAGCTAGTGAGCAGCTGAACTGGAATCTGAACCCGGGTTTCTTCTCTCAAACTCCATGCTTTTAATCCCTAAACAATACTGCTTCTCTCACAGGATTGCTGTGAAGATTAAATAGATAATGTATATAAAACTGCCTTGTAAGGGTACTTGGGGGGCTCAGTCAGTTAAGTGTCTTGATTTTGGTTCAGGTCATGATCTTGTGAGATTTAGCCTGACATTGGGCTCTGTGCTAACAGCATGGAGCCCACTGGGGAGTCTCTCCCTCTCTGCCCCTCTGCTGCTCACAGGTACTCTCTCTCTCAAAATAAATAAATAGGGGTGCCTGGGTGGCTCAGTTGGTTAAGCATCAGACTTTGGCTCAGGTTATGATCTTGCAGTTTGTGAATTTGAGCCCCACGTTGGGCTTTCTGCTTTCAGTGCAGAGCCCGCCTCAGATTCTCTGTCTCCCTCCACCCCCACCTCTCCCACGCTTGTGTTCTCGGTCTCTCTCAAAAACAAATAAACATTAAAAAAATTGTTTTTAAAAATTAAAACTAAATAAATAAACTTTAAAAAATGGCTTTGTTAAACTGTAAAGAGTTATTTAATTCAGTTCAAACCGAAGAGACAGGGATGACGTGGAAGCTCAACCTACTGAATAATATTTAAAATACACTTTATTTGGGGTGCCTGGGTGGCGCAGTCGGTTAAGCGTCCGACTTCAGCCAGGTCACAATCTCACGGTCGGTGAGTTCGAGCCCCGCGTCGGGCTCTGGGCTGATGGCTCAGAGCCTGGAGCCTGTTTCCGATTCTGTGTCTCCCTCTCTCTCTGCCCCTCCCCCGTTCATGCTCTGTCTCTCTCTGTCCCAAAAATAAATAAACGTTGAAAAAAAAATTTTTTTTTAAAATAAAATACACTTTATTTTTATCTTTTAATGTTTTATTTATTCTTGAGAGAGAGAGAGAGAGACAGAGCGTGAGCGAGGGAGAGGCATGGCGAGAAAGGGACACAGAATCCAAAGCAGACTCCAGGCTCTGAGCTGTCAGCACAGAGCCCAACGCGGGGCTCGAACTCACGAGTCGTGAGATGGTGACCTGAGCCGAAGTCAGACACTTAACAGACTGAGCCACCCAGGTGTCCCTATTTAAAATACACTTTAGCACAAGTAAAATAGACCCCTCGCTTATGGCTATGTTGAATATTATTTAAAATTTTTTAACGTTTATTCAGTTTTGAGAGACAGAGCACAAGCGGGGGAGGGGCAGAGAGAGGAGACAGAATCTGAAGCAGGCTCCAGGCTCCGAGCTGGCAGCACAGAGCCCAACACGGGGCTTGAACTCACAAACCATGAGACCATGACCTGAGCCAAAGTCAGCTGCTTAACTGACTGAGCTACCTAGTCACCCCTATATTGTCTATTATTTAACATATATTATGTTTTAGGGGTACCTGGGTGGCTCAGTTGGTAGAACATTCAATATCAGCTCACGTTATGATCTCAGAGATTGTGAGTTTGAGCCCCACATTGGGGTTGCAGCTCTCAGTGCACAGACTGCTTCAGATCTTCTGTTCCCCTCTCTCTGTCCCTCCCCAACTTGTACTCTCACTCCCAAAAGTAAATAAAACATCAAAACATATATATAATATTTTATACATACAGTCAGAATTCATTTTCACCACCAGCATCTACAATTTTGGAAAGAATGATCTTTGAAAAAGGGGGCCTTGAGAACTTCTCAAATCATACCCTTGTACCAAGGACAGATTGTGTTTACTCATCTTCACCATCTATCAGTGAGTTACTCTAAGAGACTGCACTTAAGAGACAAACATTTGGGGGAGTCTGGGGAGCTCAGCTGATTAAGTGTCTGACTTCAGCTCAAGTCATGATCTCATGGTTTATGGGTTTCAGGCCCTTGTCCGTGCTGGCAGTGCAAAGCCTGCTTGGGATTCTGTCTTCCTCTCTCTCCCTCTGTCTCTTTTTTAATTTAGAGAGAGAGGGAGAGAGACAAATATTTGGAAAGAGTCCATATATTTTTTTAAGTGTTTGAGAGAGAGAACAGGGGAAGGGCAGAGAGAGGGAGAGACAGAATCCCAAGCAGGCTCCACGTGGTCAGCACAGAGCCTGACACGGGGCTCAATCCCACTAACCGTGAGACCATGACCTGAGCCAAAATCAAGTCCGACACTTAACTGACTGAGCCACCCAGGGTTTTGTAAAAAACTCACTCCTGTATCATCTGTTTCCACGTCCTTGAACAAAGTCTTTCCTCTGATTTTAAGGCCAACTTTAAAAACCAATTTTCATTTTTGGTTTCTTTCAAGATTTGGAAATGGCTAATAGCTGATATGCCTTCCATATCTGCATATCATTTAAAAAGCCCTCAACTCACTTCTATTTTTCCTTTCTCTCTTTTAAGTCCTACCCTTCATCAGGAGGACAGCTTTTAAAAGAACATATTAATTTTATAATGACACAAACGTGCACACAAAACAGAGGTGTGCTCCTTGCAGGAAATGCAGAAACAGACATCACTACTTTTAAAAACTGTAAGCACTGGGGCGCCTGGGTGGCTCAGTCGGTTGGGTGGCCGACTTCACCTCGGGTCATGATCTCACGCTCCGTGGGTTCGAGCCCCGCGTCGGGCTCTGTGCTGACAGCTCGGAGCCTGGAGCCTGCTTCGGATTCTGTGTCTCCCTCTCTCTGACCCTCCCCTGTTCATGCTCTGTCTCTCTCTGTCTCAAAAATAAATAAATGTTAAAAAAAAAACAAAAACTGTAAGCATTACCTGGTTTAATTGCATAGACGTCAAAATTTTTTACTCCTTCTTCTCTTAAGATGTTTTCATCAATAATAAAGTTTCCTGTAAAACTTTTTGGCTTTTTAAAAATGGAATAGGCAGCATCTGCAATAATATCAACTTTTCTACACTGGCTTTCAATACCGGATCCTCCCAGCATGTCCATAGCAGCAGTGTGGATGGCTGTGGAGAGAGCAAATACACACACAGAGAACTCCAGATCAAATAATGGGGCTCTGGAAGTAACAAACCAGACAGCTGATCTCTTTACTTCTCAGATGATGAAAATAAGGTCCAGAGAGCTTAACGGATTTGCCGAATGTTCTACTGACATAACCGGGTGGAAAACACATGTTCCTTACTCTTCACAATGCTGCCTCATACAATAGAATGGGTTCCTGAGACTCAGCAAAATTCAATTGGACTTCTGATTTAGAATGCTCAAGAATTTGCACAGGATTCCTGAAAGTTGAGAAAGCCAGGAGGGTATAACAGAAAAAGCACTGAGCAGTAAGTCAGGTGAGTGGGATTTTTAGGCCAACTATGCCAGGATTTTTGGCAAGTCACTTTAACATCTCTGGGCCTGTTTCCTGACTCTACAATAAGAAGCTCCTTTCCTAAGTTTATTATCTCGCCCCTCTATTAAAATACAGATATTTTGTTTCTGTCATTCATCAGGGTATTCCTCGTGGCTAAAACAATGACAAATGCGTTATTAGCACTCAATAAATACTAGTTGGATTTTTGGTGGTCCCTTTTAAGTTCAGATACTTTCTTTAATACAGGAAATACTAGAAAATAGAGAAGCAAAAGGAAGAACTTAAAAATTATCTATAATTCCCCTAGCCAGAAATAATTACTATTAATATTTGCATACAGAGGCACCTGGGTGGCTCAACAGGTTAAGTATCAGACTTTGGCTCAGGTCATGATCTCATGGTTTGCGGGTTCAAGCCCCGCTGTCAGGCTGACAGCTCAGAGCCTGAAGCCTGCTTCAGATTCTGTGTCTCCCTCTCTCTCTGTACCTCCCCCACGTGTGTACTCTCTCTCTCTCAAAAATAAACATTTAAAAATTTTTTTTAAATTCGCATACAATTTTTACTATTTTAGCTGCATATAATTTTTAAATTCTGTGTTTACGAAGTAACTTGAAACTCTACCATTAATAGTACACTATTAATTATACATTGTCAAAATTGTGAACAGTAACTTATCTCAATTTACTTACATTATCTTAGCTTATATTTAAAGCAATGAAAGTCAATTTGTTTAAATGTACTTTAGGTTTCAGGGTTTCTAGTAATTCAGATAAGGTTCTCTCCATACCATTGCCGAACCATTATTTTAAATTAATACACACTGGAAGAACTTACATAAGTCAGTCCATAAGATAAAAACTTTGTAGCTTTTAATAGCCACTGACCCCTTTACATTCATTCAACATATAGTTATCGAGCAATAAGTCAGGCATTACTGTAGGGATTGGGGACAAATGCGTTGATAAAATAGACAAAAGTTCCTACCTTCATGGTGATTACTTTTTAGCATACACCTTTACTACTAAGACAACACAATCAACTTGGGGAATTTCCAAAAGCACAGAGTTAGGAAATATATCCTGTTCCTATCTTGTAAGTATGGTTTCTTACTAGGAAGAATTTTTTACTTAACCAATAGCTCAAGAGCTCTGGTCTTGCTCTTGGTGTGACACTTCATTAATAAAAAATAACAGCTAATATTTATTAAATGTGGCCTACGCTGGGCATGCTGCTACAGACTTCACATACATTATCTGAATGAATTCTGTGAGGTCCGTACTGTTATTCCAATTTTACAGATGAGAGCACTCATGCACAGAGGAGTTAAGATTACAGGAGCTAGAGTTCAAACATCTGACAGCTTGATTTCAGAGCCAGGATCTTAACCATCAAGAGACTAAAGGGTCATACTTTGTAAACCAACATGCTTAGAGTTGGTTTACACCATTCTCACTCCCATAAACCATAGAATTTTATTTTTTTAGAGAGAGAGTGTGTGCAAGCAGGGTAGAGGGACAGAGGGAGGGGGGAGAGAGAGAGAGAGAGAGAGAGAGAGAGAGAGAGAGAGAGAGAATCCTAAGCACGCTCCATGATCAGTGCAGAGCCCGATGTGAGGCTCAATCCCATGACCCTGGGATCATGACCTGAGCTAAAATCAAGAGTCAGATGCTCAACCAACTGAGCCACCCATGTGCCCCAAACTGTAGAATTTTTCTAAAAATATTTCAGGGCGCCTGGGTGGCTCAGTCGGTTAAGCGTCCGACTTCGGCTCAGGTCACGATCTCATGGTTCGTGAGTTCGAGCCCTGCGTCGGGCTCTGTGCTGACAGCTCAGAGCCTGGAGCCTGCTTCGGATTCTGTGTCTCCCTCTCTCTGTGCCCCTCCCCTGTTCATGCTCTGTCTCTCTCTGTCTCAAAAATAAATAAAAAACATTAAAAAAAATTTTTTTAATAAAAAAATAAAAATAAAAATATTTCAATATAGGGGTGTCTGGCTGGCTCTATCTGGAAACCACACGACTTTTGATCTTTAGGTCATGAGTTCAAGCCTCATGTTGGGTGCAGAGATAATGTAAAAATAAATAATTTTTTTCAATACGGTGCACCTTAAGTCTATATGCATATGTATATACTCTAGTCTCAATGTAGACTATATGAATGGTATAAGAATTCTTAAAAGCTTTAATTAAGAGTATGTCATAGATGTATACGTGTGTTGTGTGTGTTCATATGTATAGACACACACACCACATAAGAACAGTGAATGATTTCTCCAAGCAACCTATCTTTACTTCAGTAATCTTTCTAAGGAAGATACAAAGGCACATACACTCACAATCAGGAAATAAGCCAGAGTTATTCTCAGCAAAGGTTTTGCAATGTCGTAGGCTAACCTAATAGGTCATAAAACTGACAACAATAGAAATAGGTTAACAATAGGATACAACAAATGAAATTCACTGATGATTCCTGGGAAAGAAAAAAAGCACAAGTTTTAACGAAAGCTGATATGCCTTGGATTACAAGAATCCTAAAGGTGAGCCTAAAACTTAAGTATTATTAAGGAATAATTAAAAAAATATCTAATAGCTTCCAATTGATACTCCATTTAAAACACACAGTAACAAGTCTTCGTATCAACCAAAGATTTCCTTTCACATAAACATATAGAGTACATATCAGACTTAAAATATCAGCATTGCCTTTGACTCCTTCTCTGGAAAGAAAGTTTGTCTCACCTCTGAAACACCTGCTAGCCACCACACACACACACATATTCTTTGGGTACTCACTGAACCAAAGATACCACTGATTATAAAGTGTTCCGCTAAGAAACAAACCACCTGCCAATAACCTATTGTACATCATTAATAGTAAGAGCAGCCTGATATCAGAGACGTAAAAACATGAAAACACGGGCATCTCAGAATCAATGAAATATATATAAACTGCTATTTAAACAAGTTAGTAAGCAAGCCCCTTAAAAAACAAGGAAACTAGTTTCAGTTTCTAGGACCAGAGAGGCCAGCTGCCACTTTATTACCCTGACCTCCGTGGTTAGCGGAGTTACCACGCCTGTATGTAGCGTGGTCCAGGTGGCAGAGGCCTGCAGCTGCTCTGTGATACATCTGTTATCTTCCACTCGGCTGCCAGTACCAAGATCGGTGGCTGGATGCCCAGACTCCTCACCCCAGCCCACATGCAATCCTTCCCAAAGTGGACCTCCCTCTTCCACCACACTTGTTCTGACCAGCCAAGAGGTCAGAGGCAGCAGGCATTTTGAATGGCAGCTCTTCTCCCTCCTGCTTTCCCCACCCTCCACTTCAACAGAAACTATGAACTAAGTCTTGTAAAAAAACAAACTTCTGAAGGTGACCTAGTTGGGGCTTGAGATCCTCATGTTGTTCAACCACTCAGGGCTATTCTCTGATCCCTTCTCTGGATGTGTTGAATTCAGTGGGGTGAAAAGTTCTAAACCCAGAAAGGGGGATTGTAGCCGGTTCAGAGAAGAAACACTGAGCCAGAGAGGACAAAGAGTGGACCAGGACACAGTTTAGATTGTAGACAATGTATGTTACACTGTATCTCTTCCATTAAGTGTCATAAATCTCCTTTTCCTTGAAGGGAATAATGCTGGGAGATTACTTCTGGTTCCAGCAAGCATAGAGAGCCGCTCTACACAATCTAGGAAGAGAAACCATGTTTTTGAAATAGAGGCCTCACCAACAGCCAGGAGCCTGGACACCCTCTCGAATCCATTTTTATTGCCTCAGTTATGAATAATGCAACATCCTAGCTAGCTTTCCAGCCTCCTCTCTCCATAATCTTACAAGCCATCCTACATTCAGATGCCAAATTAAACTTCTTAAACCTCATCAGCAACCACATCACTCTACTGCTCCTATATTCCCTCTGCTCTCCTGCTTCTCAAATTCTAAAGTGGCTCTCTATTGAATACAAGTTAGAATTCAAGCCCCTAAATTTGGCAATCAAGACCTGGGGCTGAGCTCAAGCTCCTCCCCCCACCACCTCACACCTACCCAACAATCAAGACAACTGCCCAAGTCCAGTGGGAAATAAAAAGCTCAGAGCCTATCACATATACACCATTATCAAATTCCTTGACAGTTCCACCAAACACACGGTATTTTCCCATACCATGGCCTTGGTTGTTCCCTCTGCTAGGAATGCCTTGCCCAATGTTCCTTCTTGCTAATTCCAACATCCCCCTGAGGTCCTATTCCAATCGATTACTTCTATTAGAACACCTCTTTTCCTGACCTTTAAACGTGAGCTACATGGCCCTCCTGCTCTCTTTCAAAAGTATCCTGTACACAATCCCATCATGCCACATATCACAAGGTACATGACTGTAAATTCAACTTACTGTGCCATCAAGTCTAGGCTAAAAAAAATAATACCAATGGTTCTAAGTTGTCTGGTAAAACTTCTAAAATGAACATCTCAGACCTAAAACAAAGATGTTGGCAGTGAGCTGATTTCTCTTGCCAATCCTGGTGGCGACCTCCACATTCTCTGTCATGCAGTATTCTGTTTGGAGCTAGGCAGAAGGTAATCATACTGTACATTCATTAACTCATCAAATATTTACTGAATGTTTACCATGACTACAGTAAAATGAGCAAAGCAGATTCTGTCTCTACCTTCTAGAAACTTTCATCCTAGCAAGAAAGACATTAAACAACTAAGTTATAAAATCAAGAGTTTAGGGGTGCCTGGGTGGCTCAGTTGATTAACTGTCCGACTTTGGTTCAGGTCATGATCTTGCAGTTTGTGAGTTCGAACCCCACATCGGGTTCTGTGCTGACAGCTCAGAGCTTGGAGCCTGTTCAGATTCTGTGTCTCCCTCTCTCTCTCTGCACCTCTGCTGTGTGTGCTCTCCCTCTCTCAAAAATAAATAAATAAATATTTAAAAATTTTTTAAAATAACATCAAGAGTTTAATTACAAATGTTGTTAAGTGATGTGAAGGAGATGTACAGACTACTAAATCCAGTGGTCGGTCCCCATCTTATAACAACTGCTAGCAGCATTTAACATAATGAATCTCTCCCCTTCTTCCCTTAAAACACTTTCTTCAATTGGCTTCCAGGATATCACACTCTTTCATTTTCTTCCTACCTTTCTCTCCTATATGGTTCTTCTCCTTCCTAATCTCTGAATGCTGCAATGGCTAATGGTCCTTTCTCTTCTTATGTAGCATTTACATTTGATAGCCCACAAATTGCTATCTCCAATTGCTGGACCTCTCTCCTGACACCCACACTTACAAATCCAACCATCTACTGACCATCTCCATATGGATGCATGAGCACAATGCCCCCAGATGAATTCCTAACCTTGCTCCCTAACCTGCCCCATCTGCAGCTTTCCCTGTCTGTTGGTTCCACCTTCAAAATAGGGGCACCTGGATGGCTCAGTCGGTTGAGCATCCGACTTCAGCTCAGGTCATGATCTCACGGTTTGTGAATTCGAGCCCTGTGTCAGAGCCTGGAACCTGCTTCAGATTCTGTGTCTCCCTCTCTCTGCCCATATCCCACTCATGCTCTGTTTCTCTCTCAAAAATAAATAAACATTAAAAAATAAAAATAAAAAAATACAGCAGGATGTGACCACTCTCCATCGCCTTTACTGCTATCACCCCAGTCACAGCTACCAACATGTATACTGCAGTAGTCTCTGAACTGGTCTCCCTGTTTCTCCCTTTACCCAAGAATCTATTCTTTAGATCCTTTAAAAAATTCAGGTATGATCAGGTCCCTCTCTACTCAAAGCCCTGCAAAAGCTGCCCATTTCACTCAGAGTAAAAACTCAAGTCTTGGCAAGGACCTACAACATCTGATCCCCATTTCCTTATGGACACGATCTCATTTTCGACTGCTCTCCCCTCACTCTGGCCACACTGGCCTTCTCTCTGCTCTTCCATCATGCCAGGCATGCTCACCTCTTAGGACCTTTCCCCTGGCTATTTCCTCTGCCTTCAATGCTTCTCTCAGGTACCCTGTAGCTAACACATTCCTGGGGCTAACTCCAGCACCCTCTTCAAGTCTATGCTCAAACGTCACCTTCTTGAAAAATATAAACCCTTCTACTCTATTTAAAATTGCAATCTACCCTCCCAACATCTGAGACTCCCAATCCCCCTTACTTTGTTCTATTTTTTTACATAGCATTATCACCTTCTAGCATGCTATATACTTGACTCTTCTTTATGTTAACTGTCTATTGTATCTCTCCCAATTAAACTGCAAGTTCCAAAAGGACAGAGCTTCTTGTCTGTTTTGTTCTCTGATGTGTCTTAAACAACTCAAACAGAGCTTGGACATAACGGGTATCCAAAAATTATCTGTTGTACAAATAAAATCTAAAATTCTTAGAGTCAGACTAGGCTTTTTCTAACTTTGTTACCCTATGATTCCAAAGACCTAAAGGTGAGCAGAGTAGAGGGGTGAAGGGAAGGACAGAGTTTAGACAATGGTACCCTAAACAGTAAACTCCAAGAGTAAGGCCTGTTATCACAGGCATCTTCATTCCCCTTAATGCCTCGTACACAAGTGGACACTTCATAAATCATCTTCAGATGCGTAACGAATAAAGAGTGCAGAGAATTGTACCTGGCATATACACATGTTCAGAAGATGAATGAATAGAAAATGACAAGTAACAGGGGCGCCTGGGTGGCTCAGTCGGTTAAGCGTCCGACTTCGGCTCAGGTCACGATCTCGCGGTCCGCGAGTTCGAGCCCCGCGTCGGGCTCTGGGCTGACGGCTCGGAGCCTGGAGCCTGATTCCGATTCTGTGTCTCCCTCTCTCTCTGCCCCTCCCCTGTTCATGCTCTGTCTCTCTCTGTCTCAAAAATAAATAAACGTTAAAAAAAAAAAAAAAAATTTAAGAAAATGACAAGTAACATAATAGAGGTACAAAAAAGGGAAAATACGACATTAGGACTTTGTTATCAGAGAGACCCCTTTCTAATTAACTGCCTGACCCTCACTATCTACCAATAACAGCAACGACTGAAGTGAGGGGAGGCTGAGAAAGGATGAGAGAAGGAAAAGAAGGTGAAAAAGAAAAGCACCACAAAGTGTGAGCTTTTAAAGTTCTTCAGTGTGATCCACAATAAGTAACACTTTTTATCTACATGACTAGCAATACATAATACATACATATACACACACTCACACACATATTCATTCAAATATGAAACAGTACCGACTAACTACCTGCAATATTTTCTTTTTTATTTCATTAGAAGTAAAACAAAACAATGAAATTCTGGCTGCTACCTTCTAACTCAATTTTACAAGCCACGAAATTGATTTCATGATTCACCAATGAGTCCTGACATGCAGTTTGAAAAATGCTATAGAAGCACTCTTTCACTCTCACCTTTTGCCTCACTGCAAAGAATATCACTCTCCAGAAAAATCTTAAAAGAACTGTATCTGCTTCAGAAACATCAGGGAAATTAAGAAGCAACGAAACACGGTTCCGATCCCACAGTGGGCCAGGGAAGAAAGGAATCTCGGTCAAACAGAAGAAAGGAATTTTTAAAAATTGATTCTTGGAGCCCTCAGAAGAAAAGCAAGGTGGTAACTATAGAGGTGCTTGCAACAGCTAAATTTTCCTAGAAATTGTATCAGCAACACGCCCTCGGGCCCCATACATTCTCACCTACAGCCCCATTTCCTGAGCTTCAACACCACAGGCCATTGGCCCTTCCACTACTTCTTGATGCTGAGGAAATCCCTTCACTCAGCAGATGGGAATAAAGATAAAAAGAAATCTCCCAATTGTCCTTAAGCTAGAACTCTGGGTATGTTTCACAGGTTACATGTGGCAATTCAGTTCAAAAGTACCGCTAGGGCTGCAATACTTTGCAAAAATGCTGGATTAAATGTGCTTTTCATGGTCAACTCTTACCAAACTAGTCATCTATTAGGTGAAAGGTCAAAGAAGTAGGCACAGTACCCTGGCACAAGGTCTGCCACATGGTAACTGTCCAACAGATATTTGTTGAGCAATAAATGAATACACAAAATAATTTCAGAAGGAAGAAGAATAGGAATAAACAATATAAAGGTCCTTAGAGAATAAAGAAACATGTTAAAAGACACAATGGGAGGGGTACCCAGGTGGTTCAGTCGGTTGAACGTCTGACTTCAGCTCAGGTCATGCTCTCACGGTTCATGGGTTCAGACCCTGCGTTGGACTCCTGCTATCAGGGCAAAGTTGGCTTGGGATCCTCTGTCTCCCCCCACTGCCTCTCTGCCCCTCCCCAGCTCACGTGCTCACATGCATTCTCTCTCTCTCTCTCTCTCTCTCTCTCTCTCTCTCTCAAAATTAAATTTAAAAAATTAAAAAAAAAAAAAAGACACAGTGGGAAGAATCAGGAAAATACAGGATTTTGGAAATTCTATAAATGACCTGGTTTTTCAAGAAATCAGTGACGAGGAAAAAAAATTAAGTGTAACTACTAAAAATGAAAAATATCACACAAATGTAATGTGTTAACTTTTTTTTTTTTTTTTTTTTAGAGAGAAAGGGCAAGCGGGGGAGAGGGGCAAAAGGAGAAAGGGAGAGAGGGAAAGAGGGGGAGAGGGAGAGAAAAAGAATCTTAAACAGGCTCCACGCTCAGTGCAGAGCCTGATGCAGGGCTTGGTCCCACAATCATGGGATCATGTTCTGAGCTGACATTAAGAGTCGGACACTCGGGGCGCCTGGGTGGCGCAGTCGGTTAAGCGTCCGACTTCAGCCAGGTCACGATCTCGCGGTCTGTGAGTTCGAGCCCCGCGTCAGGCTCTGGGCTGATGGCTCCGAGCCTGGAGCCTGTTTCCGATTCTGTGTCTCCCTCTCTCTCGGCCCCTCCCCCGTTCATGCTCTGTCTCTCTCTGTCCCAAAAATAAAAATAAACATTGAAAAAAAAAATTTAAAAAAAAAAAAAAAAAAAAAAGAGTCGGACACTCAACTGACTGAGCCACCTGGGTGCCCCTATGTGAAACCTGTTTATATCCTGATGTGAATAAACCAACTGCAGAGAAAGTACCTGAGACACCTGGATAGAGCTAGAGAGTATAAAACTAAAGTGATATAAGTCAGTCAGAGAAAAGACAAATACCACAGGATCTCACTCATATGTGGAATTTAAGAAACAAAACAAATGACCAAAGGAGAAAGAAAAGAGAAGAGACAAATCAAGAAACAGACTCTTAACTATGGAGAACTAATGGTCACCAGAAATGAGGTAGGGGGGGAGACAGGTGAAACAGGGGAAGGGGATTAAGAGTACACTTATGGTAATGAACACTGAGTAATGTATGGAATTGCTGAATCACTATATTGTACACCTGAAACTAATATAACTATGTAACTGTACGGGAATTAAAATTAAAAATTAATTAAAAGAAAAGGTAGGTAGTTATCTGTAACTTTAAGATCCTAAGGCATTTCCATACCCTAGCCCCAAAAAGAAAATATAATTTTTAAAAAGCATACCATCTAGTATTGTGGCTGCCACAAGATGAGACTGTCAGAATACTTTTCCCTCCCCAATCTTCCAATGCTTATATAGCCCTTCAGAATTCAATTACTTTCATATTTCATCCTTTCCCGACTTCTAAGCTTTAAAAAGACAGTTTAGTGCTTTTGCCCAGAGACTAATCTTAAAGTTTTCTCTTATGCATGTCTTCTATACCAAGAGTTCTTATTTGATACCCTATATTTCATATTCTTGGTCATTCTATCACACCTCATTTACATTTAACCATCCGCATTACAGGGTTTTTTGCTTGCCATTATTTCCTCTCCATTCCATTTCCCTCTGTGTTGAAAAGTCTTGACTATGACTGATTTGCTGTTTGGTTAACAGCACTTCTAGATTTTTCTCAAATGTGATATCCTTGCATGCTCCTATATCTTCCCCTTGTCAATAAATGTTATCTTGACTGGGTCCCTTCCTATCAGTAATCCACGATGTTATTCCACTGCCTTCTAGTATTGATGCAATCTTTTTCCTTTGTAAGTAACATATTTTGCCTGAAAGCTTGCAAGATTTTCTTTTTATCCTTGAAATTCAGAGATTCTCCCAGATGTCTATACCACCACCCCCCCCACCCCCCCATAAATTCAGCCTCCCACTTGGTAAACCTTTCAACTGACACATTTAAGTCTTTGGCTAAAGGGAATTGTTTTCTTTTTCTTTTTTTTAAATTGTATGTATGTATGTATTTATTTAATCTCTATACCCAACATGGGGCTTGAACTCATGACCCTGAGATCAGGAGTCAGATGCTCTTCTGACTGAGCCAACCAGGCACCCATTTTCTATTTTTAGTTAAATTATTGTTTTTCCTCTATTTGTTTTCTCCTTCTGGGGCTCCTGATATTTACATGGGAAGTCCCGTGAGTCTATTTTCTTTTTCTTCAGAGTGTTTTTGCTCTGCATTTTGAGATACCTCTTACACTTCAATGTCCAAGCTACTTACTCAGGTGTTAACAATGACAACTCAATCCTTCAACTAGTTTTTTTTTTTTAATTCAAAACACAATCTCTGTGTAGATCCAGAAAGCATTTTTATGCTATAATTCAATCTCCTAAGTAGCTGTTGCATTTAGTTTCTTTTTTTTTTTTTTTAAGTAAACTATGACTAACGTGGATCTTGAACTTAGAACCCTGAAAAAAAAAAAAAAAAAGAACCCTGAGATAAAGAGTCACATGCTCTACTGATTGAGCCATGACCTTGGGATCATGACCTGAGCCAAAACCAAGAGTTGGGACACTGAACTGACTGAGCCACCCGGGTGCCCCTCTCTTTAATGAAACTCTTCAAGTGTCCCAATGTTCGATGTCTCTAGCATAGTAACTGGCTTTAAAGTCAGTCATGTAGTCCAAGTCAAAGGTAGAAGGTGACTGAAAAGAGCCTTGTATGTATAATAAAAAGTTTAACTTGTTTGCCACCTCAACCTACCCACCCAAGATGCATCTCAAAACTGTCAAGGACAATAAATGAAAATCTAATAAATGGATATATTTTTTTAAGTACATACCTGTTTTAGGCCATAATGCATTGACTGCAATTTCACCCTTAAATTCTTCTGCCATTCCAAGCACACACATAGACATACCATACTTAGCAATGGTGTAAGCTGAAAGAAACCACAAAGAATAGGATTTAATTAATGGACTAATTTGTGAGTATAACCAATTTCTTTCTATGGCTATACTGCCAGTGAAACAAGAACAAAAAGTTGCAAACCTGTTTAATCTAGTCAATTAAAACTGAACTTCTTTCAGTTTTACTGGGAGTTTCTATTCCAATTGCCTGTCCAAATTTTAGTAAATTATGTACAAAAAAGGACTAAGTATCTGATGCAACTATATTAAAGGAAGCACCTATACATAATTCTTATAGGTTAGCATACACACCTCAAATCATTAATTTGCTGCCAAAGTGAAAGTACTTCATAGCTTTTAACCAACTTTATTGAAGAATAAGTTATATACAAAAAACACACCTACTGAGACTGGAGGGAGCTTTCTGGAATGATGGAAATCCATATCCCAATTTGGCTACTGGTTATGCAAGTGTATACACATTTGTCAAAACTCATCAAACTGAGCCATTAAGATCTGTGCATTTTATTGAATGTAAACTATACCTCAACGTTTTAAATTACAGATAAAAGATGAAGAATCTACTTTCCAAAGTGCTACCAATATTGCACAGAAACTTTAATGTTGAATGCCATGTACAAATTTTGATCACATCATAGATACACTGACTTAATACAAAGCAAATTAACCAAACAAACCATCCCCTCAACCAACCACCTACCACAGTGCTGTTTGAACCACAATGGATTTAGGTTCAGTGGTGGACTGAGATTGAGGATATGGGCAATTTTACTCTTTTTCAAATAAGGAATACATGCTTTAGATCTGAAAGCAAAAGAAAACACAAGTCAACAGCTTTCTAACAACTTACCCACTTTTAAAAATTATATATTTAAATTTTTTTAAATTTATTCTTAAGACAGAAAGAGAGAGAGAGACAGAACATGAGCAGGGGAAGGACAGAGAGGGAGACAGAATCGGAAGCAGGCTCCAGGCTCTGAGCTGTTAGCACAGAGCCCAATGTGGGGCTTGAACCCATGGACCACGAGATCATGACCTGTGCTGAAGTTGGATGCTTAACCAATTGAGCTACCCAGGTGCCCCTAAAATTATATTTTAAACTACTTCTACAAAGCAACTAATGTAGTGATGTAGTGTAATGTAGTGATGTAATGATGTAATGTAAGTAATGTAGTGTACTTTTTGTTTGTTTTCACTTTTCTAGAACAAAGACAGGAAAAGCAGTAATTTTCAATCTTTGAAGTTTTGCTTACTAGCCTAACATGATCTGCTTGATGAAAATAATCAAATCCTTGGTACATTAGCCTTAAATCCAACTGAGGCTACCCTCAACTACATCCTTCCAATTCTCCCTCCCCAACACACACACACACACACACACACACACACACACACACACACACACTTTTCGGTAAGTTAATGTATTTGTCAGCCAGCACAGGCAGCACTGTAGTAGAGAACATGGTACGCAAGTCAGACAGACCTGGGTTCGTACCCTCTTTCTGCCTCTTCATTGTGTGATCTTAGGCAAAATATATTCTAACTCACAGTTCATTTGTAAATGCTGGTAACACCTACTACCATCGACGACTGACCAAAGGATTAAAATGAGATGATAAATATGAGGTACTTAAAACAGTGCACAGGGGCGCCTGGGTGGTTCAATCGGTTGAGTATCTGACTTCAGCTCAGGTCATGATCTCATAGTTCATGAGTTCGAGCCCCCCCATCAGGCTCTGTGCTCACAGCTCAGAGCCTGGAGTTGCTTCAGATTCTGTGTCTGCCTCTCTCTCTGCCCTTCCCCCACTCACGCTCTCTCTCTCTCAAAAATAAATATTAAAAAACATTAAAAAAAAAAAACAGTGCATAACTAACCATGAAATAAACAACTATTATTACTATTACATATGCTAACTTATTTCATCCTAGTAGGTGTTGGTATTCCTGCTACACTGGAAGTGTAGTTTAATAACAAAACTCCCAATACATTCCCAAATTTAATTTGTACCAATATGCAATGCAATATACTTCTGGGAGCAATATTTAGTTTTTATATATTTTTTAAAAAATGTTCAAAAAGATTCAATATTTTAAATTTATTAAGCTATAACATACTATATGTAGATTAATAGTTGTATAGCTTTTAGTTTTGTATCACATTCAATAATCTCTAGGATTTTGAATTAGTTCATTCTTCTCATTAGTTTTATGAACATGTACAACATTCTCATTACCTGTTTTCAAGCCTACATCTTTTCTTTTTTTTTTTTTTTTAATTTTTTTTTCAATGTTTTTTATTTATTTTTGGGACAGAGAGAAACAGAGCATGAACAGGGGAGGGGCAGAGAGAGAGGGAGACACAGCATCGGAAACAGGCTCCAGGCTCCGAGCCATCAGCCCAGAGCCTGACGCGGGGCTCGAACTCACGGACCGCGAGATCGTGACCTGGCTGAAGTCGGACGCTTAACCGACTGCGCCACCCAGGCGCCCCAAGCCTACATCTTTTCAAGCCTAGAAACCAAATACAATCCATATCACCAAAGGGTTTTTTTATACACATTGTTTTCCCTTTCCAAAGGTGCTTTACTTTTGTGGGGGTGAGTTGGGGAGGGGCAAACAATATTACAGCTAATACTCGTTAAAACAGTGAAGATGCACCTCAAAAATCTCAAGAGGAAAAAAACTCCAATCTATTCTAGGCAATAAGACCATGACCACATTGTACACTCAAAAAGTAAAGAACTCATTTCATTTACATTATACACAAGAGCTTCTCCTTTGATCTATTAGACAAAACCTTTCCACCTGCACTTTGCCTACCTGGCCCTCAGCATTACTGACCCTAAATCAGCTGCAGTTTTAACAGTAATAAGCCCTATCTTACATATTAAAAACTATTAGTGCCATGCTTAGGTACTAATATTTCAGCTTAATAAAATAGTTAAGCTTACTGAAAACTTACTGTGTGCTAGGCACTGCACTTACCACTCTTACACGAATTATTTTACCTAATTAGGGTTATGAGCTCAAATGCCTATAGGGTATTTGAGTAAATGAATAAAGTAAGCTGGGTACAGGAAAAATCAACCGTTCAGAAATACTACAATTAAACTTTATTACTGAATTTCTATAAGCATTTAACATGATACCAACACATATAACACCTGAGGTTAAATATTTCATTGAAACTTAAAAATATAAATTAAGGGTCTGCCTTCTATCCCCTCTCTGCCTTCCAACCCTGTTTCTCTAAACCTTTACAACACAAGTCACAGGCCACAGGGTCCTGCATGCCAGGGATCAGGAAACACTTTTAGATCCTTGCTGAAACTTCCAAACAGGTGAGTTCTTTGGGCCTTGCCCCCCACTCTCTCCCTCAAAATGATCCTCAGGCTTGCCTGAGAAAACAATCTATACCTTCCCTCCATGAATAAATGGGTGTCACAAAATAAAAAATAAAACAAAATAAAATGGAAATATTTCATTATCAAATTTCTCTTTTTCACCTTCCACAGAGGACCAAAAACCTGACACCTTTTCTCTGGTCCAAAGGCCAATGTCAAGTCTTTCATTCAGCATTGCAATATGCCTTTAACTGGAAAAATATTTAGTTTTATTTTAAAAATAGCTGTTCCAGGGGCGTCTGTCTGGCTCAGTCAGTAGAGCATGTGACCCTTGAACTCAGGGTTGTGAGTTCAAGCCCCATGCTGGGCATGGAGCCTACTTCAAACAAAAATAAAAATTAAAAATTAAATAAAAAAAACAGCTGTTCCTAAATGGAGGAACTTTCAACAATAAATAGAATCTTTATTTTAAAAAAGGGTTTATATTTTAGGGTATCTATTCCTGAGATATTTGTAGATCTGCTATTTCAATGTACTCATATTTAGTTTTGAGTACCTTAGTGCCATATGGCTTACACGTTCCATTTGTGGTTCTTCAACTACACAAGTAGTATTCATTGAAAAAGGTAGCTGAACAAGGTTAGTTCACTATCTTATAGTTTGAAAACTGGTTTTTTTTGTTTTCTTTTGAACTGAACCTTCAAATCTACAATTGCAAGAATGTAGTTTAGGCCATCATTTTCACGTTTAGAAAATGACCATGGTATAGGAAACGGGCCAGATTGCTCTTGCCAAATGTTTTCCAAAGACGTAATTTCACAAGGAATGATCAATGACAATCAAACATTTGTGTTTACATAAGTCATAATATCAACTGAAAAAACTGTCTTTGATCCAATCTTTCTATAGGAATTGAGTTGGGAATTTTATCATGGGTGGTAAAAAGTTGATTTCTGGGATGCCTGGGTGGCTCAGTCGGTTAAGCATCCAACTTTGGCTCAGGACATGATCTCACAGTTCGTGACTTCAAGCCCTGCATCATCCTCTGTGCTGACAGCTGGGAGCCTGGAGCCTGCTTCTGATTCTGTGTCTCCCTCGCTTTCTGCCCCTCCCCCACTCATGCTCTGTCTCTCTCTTTCTGTGTGTGTGTGTCTCTCTCGAAAATAAACATTAAAAAACGTTTAAATAAAAAAAGAGTTGATTTCTTTCAAATTAAAGCCAAAATGTCTTCAACAATACACCATTGCCACATAATCTCATCACAGAGCAGACAATCATGTTTGTAGCTCACATGAGTAAAGCATCTAACTAACTGTGTGGTTGAAACCGTGGAAGTGTATGTGGTTCTTAAAACTCATAACATAGTCCATTTTTAACTTTTTAGCAAAAGCAATTCCTAATGAATAATACAATGAACAAAATTATCTTTTGCATCTCTGTGAAACATTTCTACATTAGTTTAGTAAGTCTAAAATTAACACTGACCATTCGGGCTTAAAGTTAACAACGACCATCACAATAGCGTTATCTATAGTTATGGTTACTAAAATTTTGACAAATCTATATTAAACTTCCTAAGACGTTTCTCAACACTTAACAAGTCATTTCCATGCTCATGTCATGGATACTAGTCTAAAAAAATCTTAATCACCTCAAAATTCTCTTGATCCCTTAAATAAATAAAATTTGGTGAGTGGAGTATTTATATCTGTGGCTTCATCGTCTACAATTGAAACTGCCACAAATGATTTAACTTTTCACAAATCGTTTCCTTCTAAGCCTTAATTCAACATGCTGAGCAACAGTATTCCTGGTTAGATTATACTTTCTAAATGCTTTTTAAATGAATGTTTATATTTAATCAAAATTCTTTCACAAAGTTACCATCTGTAAAAGATTTTGATGCCCAGATAATTTCTTCATGTAACATATGACTACATCACAGAGCTGCAATGCTTATTTTAGCTGAAAATAAACACAAATCCTATTGAAATGTTAGTCCTTTTTCTAGTTCATTAAGTTTTTCACCACAATCTCTTCTATATCTTCGCCATAGTTCTTACTAGGATTTGATTCACTACACTTTCCATTCAAGAGAGATAATATCTTGCATATTGAATTTACAGAAATATGTGCCGCATCCACAAAGTAGTAAACTCTAATGCATTTTTTTTCAACATATGGTCCTCCTGGGCATATGTCTCATTTTCCCACTTTAGACAGACACATGGGTATGAGAAATATTTTATTTCCCTCTTTAAGAAAAACAGCAAGGCAAGTACAACAATAAAAATGGCAACCTTTAAGCCTGTCCTCAGCATCCAAAAGACAGCACACTCATGCCATCTACTGAGGCAGCTAATACTCTCACTCAGCTACAGCAGCTCAAGGTTGCCACATGAGTATGTGTGGCCACATTTTCTAATGTTTCAATAAAAAGCCAGAAATCTGGATCTTTGTGTAAATCTAATCTTTTTCATATAGGCAACTAATAAAATTCTCAACTAGCAAAGTAGCTAGTAAAAACAAACTTTTTAAAATGGTCAAGGCCTAGTTTTGCATACCCAACAAAACACATCTGAGAGAAAAGTTCAAGACTATTAACAAACTTTACGTTCAACCCTCACAACGAATCCTGTGATTTTATCATCCCCGTCTTACAAACGAGGAAACAGAATCTGCAAGAAGTTGCTTGCACAAAGTTATGAGATAGCACATCAGAAAGGGTGGGAAGTAGGACTTGAATCCTACTCAAAGGAGTTTAACGCCAAAGCCCAAGGTCCTAACAACCTATTTTGTGTGTACATGTAAGGCAGATACATATGAGACACCTAGAAGGCAGACCAACAAGTTCTATATTGATCTATCCTTGTGTCCACATGAAAAAAAAATGGTAGAACCTCAGGGTAAATAAACAGAAAAAAAAGGAACAAACAAGAGTGGGCTGTCTGACCCATCCAGAACAGATCACGACTACATTTGCTTTCATTCTGTATTTTGTATTGCCCCTGATAATCCCCAAGATAGCATTAGCCTTTGTTACATAAAATGTGATTCACAGACACCTGAAGCTAATAAATATAACACTCTATGTTAACTATACTGGAATTAAAATTAAAAATTTAATAAAAATGAAAAAAAATGTGAGTCTTAACAGGCTTCTTACTTATATAACTAAAACCTCGGGTTTTTCAGAGGAAGGAAAGGTGATTGCTAGCTTGAATAATCAGAAGACTTGGTATGCATGTATATATTTATTCATGCAAATGTTTGAAAATACTTGGGCTATACTTTAGACTTTATTAGATTCACAGAGAAAAGGAGCTCTGAATAAAACTGTTTAAAATACCATCTACCAGCTTGGAGCACTTTTAGGCCTTTGTAACAAGTGACTAGGTTTTAAATTGTATTGCTGATCTGGTTCAAATCTGTTTACAATTAGTTCTCTGAGAAAACATTGCAATGTTCTCCCCAACAACTCTAACTTACGTCAGATAGGTGCCTCTGGTGTTGACATTCATCATCAAATCCACTCTCTTCATAGGCGTTTCCAATGTGTTGGTCAAGCTAATGGCACTGGCATTATTCACCAAAATATCAATTCCTGTTTTCAAATAATCAACTTCCTATTAATGCAATTTAAACTTTGTAACAAAAAGAAATAACATTTACACTATATAGTTGAACCCTAAGTTGGTTCACAAATACTTCTTTTAGATAATATGACTGACCAATACGCCAATGCAAGACTCAATAGCTGTGTTAAAACACCCAAGTATTTTCACCGGCACAATGGAGATAGCCAATAGCCAGAGCTTCGCGTGAAACTGTAAGAAGGCTTAGTCCTCAGTGATTTGTGGCTTTCATTCTTATTTGTTCTCTTACCTCCTGGTCTTCCCTCCTTGCCTCCAGGAACCTTAGGTTAACTTCCTTAAAGTTCTCCCTTCTCTCTAGCATCTTTCCAAGGCCTGTCCTCCTTCCAAGCTCACTGACCTCCCTCCTAAGACCCTCACTTAAATAAAAGAGGTCCTTCCTGGTCTTGAGAACTGGGAAAAGAAAAAAGACCTAGAGTGAATTTTCAATTCTAGGTAAATCATCAAAGTATATCAAATTTGTTTTAATAATTCATACACAAAATAAAATTAATTTAGAATAACAGTTATTTATGTATATTCTGTCCAGTTCCTCTATATGTAACATATTTTGTTTATAAGTTTAATTATAAGTTTTAGTTAAATAATGTTAAATGAAAATGGTAAAATACAGAAGTATCTTAAACCTTCTCTGTTTCTACATGATTCATAGTTCTTTTTAAAGGACACTTAATATTCCATCAAATAGAATATCATAACTTCTACTGCTGGGGTTATACTGTTGCAATAAACATTATTTGTTATCCTCTTAACTTTCCTATGCTCCTCTCTCACAATATGTGGATAATGGCTTAAATAAGTCTATCATACTCACTAAAACATTTTTGTCTTAAGCACCCTTTCTTCATATATAGTAACACTATAACATTTTGATCACATCCTCATTCCCCAATTTCTACATCTTTTTGTATACAGTTTGTGTTGCTAATGTTTTCTTAAAATGTGTCCTTAGAATAACTTTAGACTCAACTACATTACATTTTATACCTTCATTATAACAAAACTCAAACTCAAGTAAATCACCTGGATATCTGAGACAAGTACCAGGCCCTGTGACTACCAACTTTCTAGAAGGAACATAATGATGGCTGCCTTCACAAAGAGTAAAGACCTGTGAAAAAAAGTTTTTTCTTTTTTTTTATTAATGTTTTATTTTTTTTGAGAGAGAGAGGAAGAGAGAGAGAGACAGCACCAGCAGGTGAGGGGCAGTGAGAGAGGGAGACACAGAATTTGAAGTAGGCTCCAGGCTCTGAGCTGTCAGCACAGAGTCCAACATGGGCCTCGAACCCATGAACCAGGAGATCATGACCTGAACTGAAGTAGAACGCTTAACCGAGGCACCCAGGCACCCTTAATTTTTTTTTTTAATTTTTATTTTTGAGAGAGAGAGACAGAGCACGAACAGGGAAAGGGCAGAGAGAAAGGGAGACACAGAATCCGAAGCAGGCTCCAGGCTCTGAGCTGTCAGGGCAGAGCCTGACACGGGGCTCGAACTCATGGACCATGAGATCATGACCTGAGCCGACAGAAGCTTAACCAACTGAGCCACCCAGGCATTCCCCTATGAAAAGAATTTTTAAATATAGGATATGCTTCTCATTCCACAAAGCTATGAGCTACTCAACCACATCAAAGATAATCATGGAGTGGCTATTCTATATAAGGCTAGGGCCTAAGAGGCAAGAAAGATGATACTCACTAAAGAAGCAGCCAGGTGGGAGCAAAGAAAAATGAGTGTACATCTGAGTGAAACACTGGACTGAGGAGTATATACACCACTTGCATAGAATTACCCTCTTCAGAGAGATGAAGGTAGCAGGGGTTAACCAGTCAATAGATTCCTTAAGCAAATCCAGACTTTATTGACTTCATCTCTCTCACTATGTGACAACAAATGACAAGTATGTTAGCAGAACAAACATCTGGGCCCACAGGCAAAGAAAGGAAATGAGGAACAAAAATATACTGATGTGGTAAGCTGTATTTGACTTGCCAATGCTAAAGAAAAAAAAATGGCTCCAATCAAGATGTAGGTTAAAATTTCTAAATTCCAAAGGCCCAAATTAAAATGGATTAGGGAACAGTGAAAAATAATACACAAACAGCATATATACGCCAGCTGCAGAAGAAAAAAAGTAGCAGGAAAGAATGTTTCTGTGGTTTATGAAATAGCATAATTTACTCAAGGCTTGGACAACTCAAGGTGAGGGAAAGCAAGGTGTTAGGGAGCACCCTGTGGTAGAGAACCCTGAGGGCACAGGTTTGAAAGCATTATCAACTGCTCAGGACTTTGTTAAAGACAACTCTCCAGCACAGAGAAATATCAGGAAAAGGTAAGGTCTTCCCAACAGGCAGAATTCACAGGCCTACAGAATTCCAAAACAGAAGGCCACAATAGTAGCAACCACAGTATGCAACTAAAACCAAACAAATAAAAACTACAGGCGTGGGATCTTTGTGGAAAAAAAACAAACAAACAAACAAACACGGGGGGGGGGGGGAAGGAGCATCTTAGAGGTCATCTCTTATAAGTGTGGCATCCACCATAATTATGAGAGAGCAGCTGAGTGGTTGAACAGAGCTCCCTCTTTTTTTTTTTTTTTTTTTTTTGAAAGAGAGAGAGAAGGAGAGAGAGAGAATCCCATGAGGGGTAGAGAGCAAGAGAGAAGTGGGGCTCGTGTTCACCTGAGACGGGGCTGGAGCTCACCCGAGATTATGACCTGAGCCGAAGTCAGATGCTTAACCAACTGAGCCAACCAGGTGGCCCAAAAGGGTTCCCTCTTAATTGTGCATTGTTATGGCAGGAAAGCAGAAGCTGATAGTTAAAAGGAAAGCAAAAAAATTTAAATACATCAAAGTGGATACTAAGGAGGAAGGAAGGAAAACTTAAGACTTCAAAACAGAGATAACTCCACTGCCAATCTATAAATTTATCAAAAAGATAAAAGTGTTTCAGACACCTCTCTCAATAAAAAGTAGCAAAATATACTGGGAGATTTTTTTCTTCCTCAAAGGTATGGAAAACACATCCTCTTAAGTGAAAATTTCTACCAACAGGGTTTAAGTTTAGGGACACAAATGCCAGATCAATAGTATGGATCGACTGGCATCTGAAAACACAGAAGCCAAGATTTCCTTTTGCTCCTTTCATTTCCTCTGTCCTGGAAAAGGAGATCATATGACTGGCAGAACTGGATTAATCCAACATTGAAGATGCTGAAGGAATGATCCCAGAACCAATGGAAGACAATCTATAATGGCTAAATAAGAAATCCAGACCATCCATGTTTCTGAGTGAAAATTCTTTGGCTGGGACAAAACAGAGTATGAAAATTGAAGAGATTTCAATGTGGGTCCTTAAATTCTCTGTGGCAAGAAGAAATTAATTTGTGAGAATTCAATTTCTCTGTAGGAGCCCAATACTGCCCAGTGGAGGTGCATCCCATTTTTGACAGGCATAAATTAATGTGCTATGCTGTCATGTACTATAGAATGTGTAAGTCTTTCTGGTGAATCAGGATAGATCGCACAGCTAGAATTCAAGATGGAAGTCAAACAGGGGGTGAATTCTGGGCCTGTACAGTATGGCTTTTAAGCACCTTTAACTACTGTCCTATCTTGACCTAATGTCTCTACATTTCTTGGGACCATACTGACAAGAGCTGAATTGCTGACATTTTCCAGGAGAAAGACAGAAATAAAGACAGGAAGGGCTTAGACAAAGGTGGTCGTGGCTCTCTCTGATATTCTGATGATCTCATTCTCCAGGAAGGATAAACTCACCCTCAGTTGACAGACACAACAGAAAAAACTAACACTGAACTAAATATAGGAGGGGCACCTGGGTAGCCAGTTAACCGTCCGGCTCTTGATCTCAGCTCCGGTCATGATCTCATGGTTTGTGAAATCCAGCCTTACGTATGTTGGGCCTTGTGCTAACAAGCATGGAGCCTGCTTGGGATTCTTTCTCCCTCTCTCTTTGCTTCTCTTCCACTCAAGCACGTGTGTACTCTATATACATACATACATAAAAAAAAAAAAAAGAACATAGGGAAAGGAAAAGCTCCTGTCTACCCCCTTTCTCTTTCTACTATCTACTTTCTCCCTTAATTCTTCCCTAAAAAGGAATGTTTAAGCTAATCAAGCCAAATCTTAATTAGCACTAATTGGCTACTTTTACTACCAGGTGAAGTTATTTTAGATAAAAGGTCCTGCACATGAACGTGGCTTCCTCTCCTTTCTCTTCCACATGTGTCCCTATCAGTAAGAAATAAATAAATAAAACCAATAATTTTGCATTCTCTTTCTTCTTCTCACATAGGCATTGACATTACTTTGCCAGGTAGGGGTTAAGACTTAGGATTTAAAGATAGAGGCCCCACTTGAGCCAAAGCTGTGTTCTGATCCTTTATAACACAGTGCTCTGCACCGAAGGTTATAAGCACAAGCCATGCTAACAATAAAATATTATCTTGTTTCAATTACCTTGTTGTCAATTATCTTTCACATATACATACAGTCTCTGGAATACTATGGGGGACAGGGAAGAGTGATAATGGTTTGGGCAGGATTTGGACATGGCCAGGTGCCTTGCTATAATACCTTCAAAGCCTTAGCTCAATCCCCAACACCTGCCTTCTAGGAGCTTGTAAACTAACTGAGGAGGAAAAAACCCACTAAGATCTAAAGCAGTACAAGAGAAGGATCAAAGGAATGATTTAGGAATTCAGAGAAAGAAAAATACACTTCTGATAAGTCGGCAAGGTCAGGAAGAAGGTAAGATTTAACCACAGAAAGGTGGGATTTCAAAAGATAGAGAAGGGAGCATTTCAGGCAGGATTGGAGATGGAGAGGTGGGCACTAGAGAAGCCTCAGGAAGAGGAAAAGAGACAAAATCTTAAGGCAAGGATATGGAAGTAAACTATCTGGGCAGGAGTAAAGCATTTACACAGGGGTATTAAAAAAAAAAAAAAGGAACCAAAAAAAGTCTGTTGAGATCAGAATGCGAAATACCTTGAATGTCAGTAAGTTATCTACACTTTATCCAATAAATACCAAAGAGTCATCAAATGATAGGCTACATTAATCAAGGAGAAGCAAGAAGACAGGATCTGGGAAGCTCATTGATTAGACATATGTATTGTCAAGGGCCTAACTTTATATTGAATGGTAAATTTGTTATATTATTCAAAATAATTTTTAGCAATAAAAAAAGTCATCAGATGGTTTTAAGCTGCATTTCTACATAACCAAATACTCCTACCTGGTGATCCTTCAATGACTTAGAAAATTAAAAAAAAAATTTTTTAATTTAAATTATAGTTACAGTATTCAATAATTATTTCAGAATTAAGGCACTACCTCCAAATTGCTCCACTGCTTTCTCCACAGCATTATTGATTTGCTGTTCATCTCTCACATCAACAGCACATGGCAAGGCCTTTCCTCCAGCTGCTTCGACTACAAAGAATAAATAAACAAAAACAAAGCATTGAGGCATTCAAATACTAAACTTTCCATTCTGATATGAATCAAAATAAGTATCCTATTTTCAGAAAATCAATATAGATATGTCTTAGAACTACTAGTGATTCTACCCTACAGTCGGACAGACTGACTAACCCATATCCAGCCTCAGATTAGAAAAGCCAACTCTATTAAAAAACAAAAAAAAGGGGGTGCCTGTATGGCTCAGTCGGTTAAGCATCTGCCTCTTGATTTCAGCTCAGGTCATGAACTCATGGTTCCTGATTTAGAGCCCTTCTGAACTGACAGTGAGGAGCCTGCTTGGGTTTCTCTCTCTCCTTCTCTGTCTCCTCCCCCTGCTCTCTCTCTCTCTCTCTCTCTTAAAAAAAAAGGGGGGGCAAGTAAAAAATATCCTATTAAAAAGAAAAAAAGGGAAGATAATTTAAAAAACCTTTATTATGAAAAATTTCACAAAAAATATACAACACAAAGAAGAGTATAATAAACTACCATGAATCTATCACTTATTGATTATTAATGCTTTGCCAGGTGTTTGAGTTGTTTAATTTTTCTACCCCCGATCCTGTTTTGTTTTTGGCTGGTATGTATTTTAAAACAAATCTCAGGCATCATTTCACTCATATGTGTTCCCCTAACATAACCACAATGCTATAAACATGACTAACAAAACTAGCATTATTAACCAAAGTTGAATTTTAAGCCCTCCCTCCCGGTACTGTGTCTAGCACAATGCCTTGAATATAAGCACTTGATAACTGTGAACTGAAAGTATTAAGATAATGACTTTCAAATGGCACAGAGAATAAATAACATGGAGAGCTTTCTCGAAGTGCTCACATCATCCACCTCTCCATTTCCACTCCCCCCTTTTCTGCGTAGATCCAAGAACAACTGCCCTCAAGAGACATGATTTTTAATGGGAGTCTCTCACATCGCTCAAAAGTGATGGGAAAAAAAGTTTCTGAATCACTGCCCTCAGCTGACAAGATACTTCTTTAACCAGATAAAATGATTTTAGGGCACCTTTCCAATAGCTACAATTAAACTCTCCAGTAAATTCTCTATGTATTGAAACCATGGTTAGGACATTTCATGAAATGGCACTGTCACATTCACTCACTTTCTTCAGCAGCAGTATAGATTGTGCCTGGGAGTTTGGGGTGTGCTTGGGTGGTCTTCGCAGCAATGACAATGTTTGCTCCATCCTTTGCTGCTTTCAACGCAATAGCTTTGCCAATGCCACGGCTGGCACCTGTGATAAAAACTGTACATCCTGCTAGCTTCCTACAACAGAACAAATATGACCTTATAAGAAGCTCAATGTTTTAATTACTTATTAGTAACAGGAACTTCTGCATATTTCACATACGTATGTTTCCCCTTCTGAAACTTTCTCTGAACCTTCCTCCTTCCCTCCCTGATAGCTAATAATTCTGTGATATTGCCACTGCTGTAATATTATAACGGCTTTTGGCCAGTCTTGATATGATTTGGCAATCAAAATCTGCTCAGATACAAGTAAATCTTAAGAAATAAGGAATTATTAACCTATATAGACATGTATTTTTTTTCCCCACAGAAAAAGTGTTAACAAAGCTTATTTTTGAGTGGTGGTATTGTGAACAAATTTTATATTTTTATATTTTTCAGGATTTTTCAAATTTTCTACAATGAATACAAACCCACTTAAAAGAAATTATCTGGGGGTGTCTGGGTTAAACATCCAACTCTTAATTTTGGCTCAGGTCATGATCTCAGGGTTTGTGACTTCAAGCCCCGCATCAGGGTCTGCACTGACAGCATTCTCTCTCTCTCCCTCTCTCTCTGCCCCTCTCCTACTCATGCTCTCTCAAAATAAATAAATAAACATTTAAAAAAAAAAAAAAGGAAATTACCTGAAAGCAAATAATTGTATAATGGATGCTCATCATTGCTCCTAATAGCCAGAGTGGAAACAATGTAAATATCCATCAACTGATGAATGGATAAACTGCAGCATATCCATACAGTGGAATAAATTCAACAGTAAAAAGGAAGTAAGTACTGATCCGTGCTAAATAGGTGAACCTTGAGAATATTATGCAAGTGAAAGAAGCTAGTCACAAAGGACCACACATTGTATGATTCCATTTATATGAAATGTCCAGAACAGGCAAATCTATTGACACATGAGGACAGTGGTTGCCTAGGGCTGGGGGCAGGAGTAGTTGGGAGTTGAGAGCTGAGGGGTGTGGGGTCTCTTCTGAAGATGATAAAAAGGTTTTAAAAATTGTGGTGTTGGTTGCACAAGTCTGTTAATTTACTAAAAAACATTGAATAGTATACTTTAAAAGGATGAATTGTGTGGTAGGTGAATCACATCTCAATAAAGTTAAACAAACAAACCTAAGAGACTGGCAGAGAGCTCAGAGTACTGATGGAAATTCTCTGACCCAACTGTACTGAGGAAAGTTCTCAGTGCCCATTCATCTTTACATTCATCTACCATAACTTTTTTTTGTTAAGTTTATTTATTTTGAGAGAGAGCGCAGGTGCATGTGAACATGAGTGGGGGAGGGGCAGAGAGAGAGAGAGGGAGTGAGAGAATCCCAAGCAGGCTCCGTGCTGTCAGTGCAGAGCTCGATCTCATGAACTGTGAGATCATGATCTGAGCCAAAATTAAGAGTCAGACACTTAACTGGTTGAGCCACCCAGGCACCCCCATCTGTCTTAACTTTAAACTTTCTATTTACTTAGGTGTTAGGCGGGAAGGAAACATCTAAAATAAAATCAGGTAGGGCGTGTCTAGGTAGCTCAGTCTGTTGAGTGTCTCTTTTTTTTTTTAATCTTTTAATGTTTATTATTTTTGAGAGACAGAGAACAAATGAGGGAGGGGCAGAGAGAGAGGGAGACACAGAATTTGTAGCAGGCTCCAGGCTCTGAGCTGTCAGCACAGAGCCCGACGCGGGCCTCCAACTCATGAACTGTGAGATCGAGACCCAAGCTGAAGTCAGACGCCTAACCGACTGAGCCACCCAGGCGACACGAGTGTCTGACTCTTGATTTCAGCTCAAGTCATGATCCACAGGTCGTGGGATCAAGCCCCACATTCGGCTCCATGCTGAGCGTGCAGCTTGCCTAAAATTCTCTCTCTTGCCCTCTGCCCCTCTCCCCCACTCATGCTCTCTCTCTTTCTCTCTGAAAAAAATTTTAATAAAATCAAATAAATAAAAGGAAATAAAGTCAGGGAATAGGGAGGAAAACCACTCCCCTATTTATTTTCTAAATGCATATAAAAAGCTTGCCTAAGGAGAAGGATGAAGAGAATACAGTGGAAGTGACGATGACAAAGAGAAAAGGGGACAGTACCCAAAGATTAGCATGTTTGTTAACAATGTTAACATGTTTTGAACATGGGAAGGGTTTTAATATCATGAATAACCAGTTTGATAAGAAAGAAGCGGGGTGGAGAAGAGGGGAAGAGACAGAGAGGTGGTGACTATTTTTAGTGAAATACAGCAAACATACAAAAAGCACATAAACTAATGTATATAAAGAACAAAATAATATGAATTGCAAGAAAGAGAAATAGAATATTACCAATACTCCAGAAGCCATTGGTCTACTCCTCTAATTCTATCCTCCTCCTTTCTTTCCTACCCACAAAGTAACAACTACTTTACATAGGATTACTTATTCCTGTTTTTTATGATTTCTAATACCAACATAAATGTGTCTAAGCCATGAGCCAAATCCAACCCTCCACCTGTTTGTGCATAGTCCTAAAGCTAAAAACAGTTTTTACAGCCAAATGTTTTACGATCAATTTGATGATAGCAAACACTAACTTTAAACCTCAATGAAGCCAAACTTTACCTCCCTGCTGTGGATTGAATTGTATCTACCTAAGTGTATGTTAAAGTCCTAACCTCTAGTACCCCAGAATGTGAACTTATTTAGAAACAGGATTGTTGCAGATGTAATTAGTTAAGATGAGGTCATATTGGGGGCATCTAGGTGGCTCAGTCGGTTGAGCATCTCAGCTCAGGTCATGATCTCATGGTTTGTGGGTTTGAGCCCTGCACCAGGATCTCTGCTGTCAGTAGAGCCCACTTTGGATCCTCTGTCCCCCTCTCTCTCTCCTCTCTGCCTTTTCCCCACTGGTTCTATCTCAAAATAAGTAAACTTAAAAAAAACAAAAAAAGATGAGGTCATTATTGGAGTAGGGTGGGCCCTTAATCAGGTTACAATCTTGCCATTTGTGGGTTCCAGACTCAAATCAGGCTCCACAAGGACAGTGCAGAGCCTGCTTGGGATATTCTCTCTCTCTCTCTGTCTCAGCCCTTGCCCTGCTTGTGCTCTCTTTCTCTCAAAATAAATAAACTTAAAAAAAAAAAAAAAAAAGAAGAGGAATGTATTTTTTCCCTTTGAGTCTGGATTAGCTTTATGGCTTTTTCTGAGCAACAGAATATGATGGAAGTGATATTCTGAGATTCCCAACCCCACACTGTAAGATAGCTGGCAGCTTTCACTGTCTCTCTCTTGGTAGCCAGATGCCATGATGCAGAGGGACAGATTACCAAACGATGACAGGCCAAATCCTGGAGGGTGAGAGGCCATCTACGATGTTTCAGGCCCAGCCAAGGACTCAGCTACATACAACCATATAAATGACCTCAACATATACTATGGAGAACAGAAGAACCCAGTTAACCCAAGAACTGTGGATTAAAAAAAAAAAAAAAATCACTGTTATTTTAAACCATTATGTTTTAGAGTCACTGGTTATATAGCAATGGGTAACTGAAATCCACTTTGAAGTTCAGCTTTCCCAAATAATGCTAAACATCTTTCCAAAGAGGTTAATACTCCTACTAGCAGCAATATATGCAGCAATGTATGAAAGTTCCCATAAAAGTTCCCATATCTTCCAAGCCTTAATGTCAGACATTCAAAATTTCTGCCAATTTGGTAAACATGAAATGGTACCTCAGTGTTTTTATTTATTTATTTATTTATTTATTTATTTATTTATTTATTTATTTTATTTTATTTACTTATTTATTTTTAGAGAAAGAGAACATGTGAGTGGGGAAGAAGGGCAGAGGGAGAAAGAGAGACTCTGAAGTGGGCTCCACTTAACTGAAGCATGGAGCCTGACACAGGGCTTGATTCCAGGACACTGGGAACATGATCTGAGCCAAAATCAAGTCAAATGCTCAACCAACTGAGCCATCCATGCACCCCTCACTGTGGTGTTGTTGTTTTATTTTTTCTTTATTTTTGTTGTTGCTGTTGTTTTTAAATGTTTATTTATTTTTGAGAGAGAGCACACAAGCAGGGGAGGGGCACAGAGAGAGGGAGAGAGAGAATCCCAAGCAGGCTCCATGCCCAGTGCAGAGCTCTATGCAGGGCTTGCTCTCAGGACTGTGAGATCATGGATCAAGCTGAAATCAAGACATTCAACTGACTGAGCCACCCAGGCACCCCCTCTCAGTGTTTTGTTTTGTTTTTAAATGTTTATTTATTTTGAGAGAGCAAAAGAGAGGCAGGGAGGGACAGCATAAGCAGGTGAGGGGCAGAGAGAGAGAATCCCAGGTAGGCTTCCCACTATCAGCATGGAGGCAGACTAAGGGCTTAATCTCACAAACTGTAAGATCATGGCCTGAGCTGCAACCAAGAGTAAGATGCTTAACGGACTGAGCCACCCAGGTGCCCAGACAGCACTGTCTTAATTGCAATAGCTTTATCGGTCTTGATAACTGATAAGGCAAATATTTTCAGTTTGTTCTTCCTCAAGAGTTTCCTGGCTATCTTTGGATCTTTGCTTTCCTACAAATTGTTTTAGAATCAGCTTATCTAACTGTGTAAGCAAATCAGTTGGGATTTTGATAAGAAATTTTATTGAACCTATATTTCAATTGGAAAGAACTAGATGACCCTGAGTGCTCCAATCAACGAACATGATATTGTTCTCTACTTCACACAATGCTTATCTATACTTACTGGTAATATTAATTTTGATCATCCAATCATTGTGTTACTAGATATCTCCATTATTAATTACTATTCTTTCCCTTGCAACTAATAAACAATCCAGGCAAAAACACTTAAAGACCACTATAAAATTTTTATTATGAAATTTTCAAGTAAGTCTTAAAGAAATACTGTAAGATCTCATGTTTAACAATGCATCAATTATCAAAATTTTGAAAGTGATTATCAGGAAGCAAATCTCAGAGGTCATATAATTTCACCTATAAATGCTTTATAGTGTATCTCTTTTTACGTGATATCATTATGACTAAGAAAATTTGTATATTTATTTTTTTGAGAGATAGAGATAGTGCACACACACTCACATGCCAGAAAAAGGGGGAGAGGAAGAGAGAATCTTTTTTTTTTTAATAATTTTTTCATTTCTATTTTTTTGAGAGAGACAGAGTGCAAGTGGGTGAGGGGCAGAAAAAGAGAGGGAGACACAGAATCCGAAGCAGGCTCCAAGCTCTGAGCTGTCAGCACAGATCCAGACGTGGGGCTCGAACCCATAAACCATGAGATCATGACCTGATCTGAAGTCAGATGTTTAACTGACTGAACCATCCAGGCGCCCCTTGGAAGAGAATCTTAAGCAGGTTCTACACCCAGCATGGAGCTCAATGCAGGGCTTGATCTCATGACTGTGAGATCACGACCTGAGCTGAAATCAAGAGTCAGACACTTAACTGAGCCACCCAGGTGCCCCCATTATCACGACTAAGAAAATTAACAGTAATTCCTCAACATCATCTACTACTTATCCATTTTCAAAGCCATAACTATCTCAAAAATGTCTTTTTACAGTTGGTTTGATCAAATCAGGATCTTCTAAGGACCTCACACTGCATTTAGTTGCTATAAGTTTCTTTTAGTCTGTAACAGCTCTCCTTCCATTTTATTTATGACATTTATTTGCTCAAGAATATAGATTATTTGTCCTGTGGTATACAGCCCATATCTTAGATTTGGGACTTCTGATTTTTACTGCTAATGTACTGTATTACTTGCAGTTTTTGCTTTATGTAGATATGTGATTCTTTTCACTGACTTGTATCCTGAAAATTTGTTAAACTCTTATTAAATCTAATAACTTAGTAATATATATTATTTTGGTTTTCTATATAATATCAACTGCAAATAATGACAGCATTGTTTCTTTCTCTCCAATCCAGAGACTTTTATTTTTTTTCATGCCTTATTATTACTTTTTTTAATGTTTACTCATTTGGGGGCACCTGAGTGGCTCAGTTGGTTAAGTGACCAACTTCGGCTCAGGTCATGATCTCGCAGTTTTTGAGTTCAAGGTCTGTGTCGGGCTCTATGCTGACAGCTCAGAGCCTGGAGCCTACTTCAGATTCTGTGTCTCCCCCTCTCTCTACCCCTCCCCTGCTCATGCTCTGTGTCTCTCTGTCTCTCAATAATAAATGTTAAAAAAAAAATTTTTTTTTAATAAAAATTTTTTTTTTCAATATTTATTTATTTTTGAGACAGAGAGAGACAGAGCATGAACAGGGGAGGGTCAGAGACAGAGGGAGACACAGAATCCGAAACAAGCTCCAGGCTCTGAGCTGTCAGCACAGAGCACGATGCGGGGCTTGAACTCACAGACCGCGAGATCATGACCTGAGCCAAAGTCGGACGCCCAACCGACCGAGCCACCCAGGTGCCCCTAATAAAAATTTTTTTTAAATGCTTACTCATTTTTGAGGAGAGGGAGAGCACACACGAAGCAGAGGAAGGGGGAAGAGATAAAGGGAGACAGAGGATCCAAGCAGGCTCTGCACTGTCAGCCCAGAGCCCGATGCAGGGCTCAAACTCAGGAGAGTTCATAACCTGAGCCAAAGTCAGACACTTAACTGACTGACCCATCCAGGCACCCCTTATGCCTTATTTATTCAAAGAACTGTTCCCAGATGGAAGGTCAGAAATGCAAGAAGACATTAAAACGAAAAAGACTAAAACAAACAAAACACACACACACACACACACACACACACACACACACACAAAACCCACAAAAACACTGGTAAATTAAGAACAGAAATCAATTAATGTATTTATAATAATTAGTAATAACATAAATAATAAATAATACTTGTATGGTTAAAGAATTAAAATGTATTGTTACAATAACGTAAGTTTAAAACAGAGTGATTAGAGTTTAAGTTTTGTAGATCCTTACAGTGTTTGAGGGAGTGGTAAAATTTTATTTACTTTAGAGATTTTAAGTTATTTACACGTTAAAATTTCTACATTAAGTGGCACCTGGGTGGCTCAGCTGGTTGAGCATCTGACTTTGGCTCAGGTCATCTCACCATTCATGAATTCAAACCCCCATATTGGCTCTCTGCTGTCAGCACAGAGCCTGCTTTGGATCCTCTGTCCCCTTCTTCCTCTGCTCCTCCCCCGCTCACACTCTCTCTTTCTCAAAAATAATAAATTTAAAAAAACATTAGGGGTGCCTGGGTGGCTCAGTCGGTTAAGCATCCAACTTCGGCTCAGGTCATAATCTTGCAGTTTGTGGGTTCGAGCCCCAGGTTGGGTTCTGTGCTGACAGTAAGGAGCCTGGAGCCTGCTTCAGATTCTGTGTCTCCCTCTCCGACCCTCCCCTACTCGTGCTCTCTTTCTCTCTCTCAAAAACAAATAAACGTTAAATTTTTTTTTAAAAAACATTTAAAAATTTATACATTAAATGTGATAAATAGAAATCCCAGATCTTGGGGCACCTGGGTGGCTCAGTCAGTTAAGTATCCAACTCTTGATTTTAGCTCAGGTCATCATCTCACAGTTTCGTGGGATCTAGGCCCACGTCGGGCTCTGCACTGATCCTGCAGAGCTTGCTTGGGATTCTCTCTCTTTCTCTCTCTTTGTCCCTCCCCTGCTCACACTCTGTCTCTCTCAAAAGAAATAAACTTTAAAAAAGTATAAAAAAGAAAAAAGAAATTCCAGACCTTGACAGTTTTGGGAGACAAGGATGGGATGCTGACACAGGTATGGCTTTCTACAAGAAAAAGGACAAGAGCACCAGGAGCCAGCTTAGGGGATATGAAAAAAACCCCAGTAACACACTCTTGCCCAAGGCAAAGGGGGAGAGTAAGGATCTTCATCTGTTCTCTTAAGGAAGCAGACCAACTAGAGGAAGGTATATACTACAAGTTACAACAGTATTTGAATTTTTGTACTAATATCTCTCTCCTCCAATAATCTACTAAGTTCAAGTTCTCTTTATATTTCTTTCGTTAGACCAAATCCCTCACAAGGTATACAAATTACTATGTTAAAAATTATTTCTTTTTCTCTGTATATTTGGGATAAATTTGATAAATAGTTAACTTCCTTTGTGAATGTTTGCATTCCATTTCAGCTTATTTTCCCTCATCTTTAGTGAAGGATGTGGTAAAACACAGACATGGTTTAAAAGTTACAACCTTATAAATATGTACACTCAAATCTCTTACCTGTAGGTAACCAGCTTCAATTACTTCTGGCTTTTTATCCTTGTAGTTCTTTTTTCAAAATATGCAACTACACACATGTATGTATAAAAACACATTGTGTGTATGTGTGTGTAATTTTCCCTTTTTATACAAAAGGTAGCATATACATAGACTTTTTTTTTAATTTTTTAAATGCTTATTTATTTTTGAGAGAGAGATAGAGCATGAGCTGGGAGAGGGGCAGAAAGAAAGGGAGACACAGAATCCGAAGCAGGCTCCAGGCTCTGAGCTGTCAGCACAGAGCACAATGTAGGGCTTGAACTCACAAACTGTGAGATCACCACCTGAGCTAAAGTCAGATGCTTAACCGACTGAGCCACCCAGGCTCCCACCATAGACTTTTTTTTTTTTTTTTTGAGAGAGAGAGAGAGCTTGTGCATGCTAGTGGGGGAGGGGCAGAGAAAGGGAGGGAGAGGAAGAGAATACTAAGCAGAATACTAATACTAAGAGAATACTAATACTCTGCACTCTTAGCAGGGAGCCCAAAGCAGGGCTCAGGGCTGGAACTCACAAACCTAAGATCACGATCTGACCCAAAATCAAGAATCAGATGCTTAACCAACTGACCCACCCAAGTGCAGGGGCACAGACTATTAAAGTGATTTTTTTAGTCTAAGTATTAACATGAAAATGTCTTAACTGTTGCTTTAAAAGCTCCATCCCTTTGCCTTTGGTCTAGCTGGACTGATTCCCAGTAGGATAAAGGACATTTTTCTCCTCACACTGAATCTAAACTTGTGAATGGCTAAAACTTGCTAATGTAGAATTAATCTACACCACAGTTTACAAAACTTCTCTGGTATCTCAAAATCAGAGTCAATGTGATGAAATTTTTATTAACAATTTTTAAAAAGAAAAACAGTAACTTAAAAAAAAACTATACAAGTTACTCTAAAGTTCATTTAGAAAAACAAACATCCAAGAATAACCAGGAAAATTCTGAAAAAAGAAAAAATTCAAATGAGACAGAAACCACCCTTCCCAAATATTTAAACATTTTATAAAACTAGAGTAATTAAAATAGTTGGGTAATAGTGCATGAATAGACACATTAATGTAATAAAATAGAAAATCCAGAAACAGATCCTTATACAAACAAGAATTCAATATATGATAGATGTGGAGTTTCTAACAGAAAAAAAGATTAGTCAGTCAATGGTACTAATACAACTGTGCAGCCAGCCATCCGAACCAAAATGAAGTGGACTTTCTAACCCACTTCCTATGTCAAAATAGTAAGCAAAATAGTATTTCACCTCGGGTGGATGAAAAATCTGAGTAAAAACGAAAGTAATACAAATAAAAATACTAGAAGAATACTTACCAATTCAAAAGAAAATCCTAGTTTAAGATGGCCTTATAGATTGTCACAAAACCACAAAGCCTTAAAAGATTAACTCTGACTTAGTAAAAACATGTTTTTTCATGATAAACAGATAGTATAATCAAAATCAAGACACAGTGGAAAAAAATCCAAAAATATTTGTACCACATATGATAAGTTTTTTTCAAATAGCACTCTCAGAGATCAATAAAACCTAATTGTGGGGGCACCTGGCTGGCTTAGTCAGAAGAGCCTGCAATTCTCAATCTCATGGTGGTGAGTTTGAGCCACGTGTTGGGTGTAGAGATTACTAAAAAAAATAATAAAAACTATAAACAAACAAACAAACCTAACTGTGTAAGCCAGAAAAAGAAAAGACACACAGGTGGCTTTAAATCAGAATTTCTCATCTGCACTGCTAACATTTTGGACAAGGTTAAGTCTTTGTTGTACAGGGCTATCCATCCTGTGCATTGCAGGATATTTACCAGCATTCCCGGACTCTAAAGATCCAACAGCGTGTACCCCCACGCATACACAATTAGGACAACCAAAATGTTCCCAGATATTGCCAAATGTCCTATGAGGGTCAAATTGGTAAAAAGATCCTCATCCTCGCTCGTGATGCAAAACTTAACTGTAACGAAGTGCCATTTTTTTTTTCAATTAGGTTTTTATGATCAAACATTTTGTTGTTTGCCAACATGTTGGATTAGAAAATTTCATTCATCCTTTTTACTTCTTTGGAGTGCTAAGGGTATCAGCCATCAAGGTATATCAGCCATATACTTTTTCATTCAGGAACTTCACTTCCAGGAGTTTATTATATAGACACACTCAAATATGTGCAAACAGTGGATACAAGGATAATCATTGCAGCAAATATGCAGTAACAAAAACCTAGAAATGATCTGGTATTCAATGACAGGGGACTGGGTAAATAAATTATGGTACATCAATAGGATACCATGTTAACTACCAAAAGAAAAAATCCACATATACATACCTGAAATGTGTGTCCCAATACATATTATGTAAAAATGGCAAGGCCCAGAAGGGAGTTTGCTACTATTTTAAAAAGTGGTGTGTGTGTGTGTGTGTGTGTGTGTGTGTGTGTTTAAGGTGGTGTGCAAATGTTTATAAATGCATAGACTATCTCTGGAAACAAACCAGAGTAACTGGGGGACTGAATGTTAAGGATGAGAAAACACACTTTTTACCTTAACCATTAGAGCTGTTTAAGTCTTTTTGCCATGCGCCTGTATCTTTCAAGCAAATTACAAAACAGACATGTCACTCAGCTCAAGACACCTACACTTAACAAAAACAGACAACAGAATGGTGGTTGCCAGGGTCCGGAGAGAAAGAAGGAGTTGTTTAATGGGTATAGAGTTTGTTTTGCAAGTTGAAAAAGTTCTGGAGATTGGCTGCAGATAATGTGAATCTACCTAACACTACTGCACACTTAAAATTGTGGCTGCGTGGCTCAGTCCATTCAGCCTCCGACTTCAGCTCGGGTCATGATCTCACAGTTTGTGAGTCCAAACCCCACCTTGGGGTTTGTGCAAACGGCTCTGAACCTGGAGCCTGTTTCATGTTCGGTGCCTCCCTCTCTCTCTGCCCCTCCCCCACTTGCGTTTTTTCTCTCTCTCTCTCAAAAATAACCATTTCTAAAAAACGGTTAATGGGGCGTCTGGGTGGCGCAGTCGGTTAAGCGTCCGACTTCAGCCAGGTCACGATCTCGCGGTCCGTGAGTTCCAGCCCCGCGTCAGGCTCTGGGCTGATGGCTCGGAGCCTGGAGCCAGTTTCCGATTCTGTGTCTCCCTCTCTCTCTGCCCCTCCCCCGTTCATACTCTGTCTCTCTCTGTCCCAAAAATAAATAAACGTTGAAAAAAAAATTTAAAAACAAAACGGTTAAGATGGTAGATACTGTTATGTGTATTTTACAATGTTTAAAAAACTTAAGTGAACCGTCCCCCCCCAAAAGATACCCATACTTTAAGATTGGTTTAATTTGTTACTCATTTGAAAATCACTTTTTAAACACCCCATTATTATTTCATTATTCCAGAATTGAGCGTTCAGGAAAAGTGAAGACTCACTGGCGGTGCAGCGGTCCAGTGACCTTTCACCTAGAACTTGAAAGACTTCACAAGCCACGGAGAAACCCACGGAAGGGCCCGCCCCGCGAGTGGTGGGGTAACCCACTCTGGATCCTTTACGTGTGAGAGAGATTTGCACGTGGCTGCCACCCCGAAGTACATAACTCCGGGTTACTTTCACGCTCGTCACCGCAGATTCCATGAACACCGCGTCCAGCGCAGACCAGCGCGTCCAGCGCAGACCAGCACTCCAAGGAGCGCCCTCCCACCCCGGGGACCCCAGCCATCCACTCCAGCCTAGCCGCGCACCACGCCCCTTACCCGCTCTCCTCCCGCGGCGCCCCCATCCCCTTACCCGGTGTTGGGTAACATGACTTTCCTAGGGCAAAAGTGGTGGCGACAGCAATGGCAGCAGCGGCAGAGAGCGGCGTGCGAGGGGCGGGCCTTCCCTCCTCATTTACGCCAGTCCCCCGAGGCCCCACCCCGAGGCCTGCGGGGAACGGGCCCTTCAAGCACTCGCAGATCTCTGAGTGCGCCTGCGCACGCAGTGGGCCTCCTGGCTCTCGGAGCTAGTTTCCTCCTTCCCCGGCCTGGCCCCTGGAAACTAGCTCTCTGCGCAAGCGTCGGGAAAGGCAACTCCACCCCACCTCACTCGCGCGGCTCTGCGGTGACAATCGGTCTCCCGTCGGCGTCAGCCGCTACGCACGCTTTTTCCGGCTCTGTGAAGGCCTCCTCGGCGCAGCGCTTCGTTCCTGCGCCGGTGGGGTGGCCGTTTTGAGTCGTGCACTAGGGACCTTGAGGGCTAGGGTGCGGCTTCTCCTCGGCAGACACTGAGCTGCGAGTACTTGGCTCTCCCTCTTCTCTCCCTCCATGACCCGAACCTGGGAGCCTGTCCAGCTGCATGCGCTCCGTCGAATTTCCCCTAGTAGGAACCAGTTTTCCTCGGCAGGTACTTTTCTGCCAGAAGCCGGCCAGCGTCTCATTTGGACTCTCCCATGGAATCTGGACTAAAGCCTGCCGACCTCACCCAGCTCTACATAGCCCTGTGATGAGCAGCAGCTTCTGGGTCAGAACTCTGCAGGAAGTCTCGCGGAAGAATGCATAGTTAGCCCTGGTCTCGTAGAAGGAACATCCAAACTCAGTGCTGGAAGAAGGTGAATTCTGGGATCTTGTATTGCCTTTTTTTACATATAAAGTTTTAATTTAAATTCCAGTTAACATACAGTGTATGTAATATTAGCTTCAAGTGTACAGTATGGTGATTCAACACTTCCATACAACTCCCAGTGCTCATCACAGCAAGTGCACTGCAGTATTGCTTTTGGTAGTATCTTTGGACATTAGTTAGCTACCCTAATGAACTAAAGACCAACACATTTTTAGGGAGACGTGAAGAAATTTTATTGTGAAATGATACAACAGGGCGATGAGGTTGTTATCTGAGGACTAGTTAAACTAGCTTGGAGATGGGGTATGTACTCTACCATTTACTGCAAACCCTAAACGGCTCTATTCATGTATATCTCTTGCCTGCCTCCTATAGGTATTTGAATTGACGATCTATGATATTGTCCTTAGAGACAACAGAAGAATTTCTTTATTCAATAAATATCAGCATCTAGTGCACGCTGGTCACTGTCGAGATGCAGCAGGAGAAAAAGACAAGGTCAGCCTACGTGGGAGGAATGAGGAGTGGCCAGTGTGTTGTTTAGAATGTTGTAAATATTAGGTGTTTCAAAAAGAGTTGATAGGGACTGTTAGATGAAAAGCTTACTCTCCACTCAAGGAAGTGAAAAGACAACCTGCGGAATGGGAGAAAATATTTGCAATTCATATATCCAATAAAGTCTGGTAACCAGAATATATAAAGAACTCTTACAACTCAGCAACAAAAACATGAAAAACACAACTAAAAAGTGAACAAAGGATCTGAATAGACATTTCTTCGAAAAAAATATGCAAGTGGTCAGCAAGCATATGAAAAGATGTCCAACAACAATCGTTACTAGGGAAATGCAAATCCAAACTACAATGAGACTCCATTTTACATACACTAGGCTAGCTATAATAGAAAATATGGAAAATAACAAATGTTAGCCAGGATGTGGAGAAAATGGAACTCTCTGGGCTCCTGGGTGGCTCAGTTGGTTAAGCGTCTGACTTAAGCTGGGGTCATGATCTCACGGTTTGGGAGTTTGAGCCCTGCATCAGCTGTGCACTGATAGGGTGTAGCCCGCTTGGAATTCTCTCTCTCTCCCCCACCCCCTCAAAATAAACAAATAAAAATAAATAAATAAAGTGGAACTCTCATACATGGTTGGTGAGAATGTGAAAAGGCACAAACCACTTTGGGAAACTTGCAGCTCCTTAAGTTACCACCTACTGGATATCCATATGCAAAAGAGCAGTTACACTTTTTGGGTACCTGGGTGGCTCAGTGGGTTAAGCATCAGACTCTTGGTTTCAGCTCAGGTTATGATCTCACAGTTCCTGGTTTCAGATCAGGTCGTGATCTTCCTGAGTTCAAGCCCCACATCGGGGTCTGTGCAAACAGTGCAGAGCCTGCTTGGGGGATTCTTTCTGTCTCCCTCTCTCTGCCCCTCCCTTGCTTGTGCTCTCTCACTCTCTCTCTAAAAAAAAAAAAAAAAAAAAAAAAGAGCAATTCCACTTTGAGATTTATACCCAAAGAGAAAGAACCACCAGATGGCACTGTTATTTTAAAATTCAGAATTCTATAAAGCAAAATGTTAATTTATTAACAATATTATGGTATAATATAATCTGACTTTCATTAAGGCAAAAATAGCATGAAGAGCTACAGGGCTCCCATAAAGGGGAAATAGGATGTATAAATTTTAAATTCCTTAAAGAAAATACTTTGTATAATTAAAAAACAGGATGTGATATTCTAGGGGCTCCTGGGTGGCTCAGTTGGTTAAGCATACGACTTCGGCTCAGATCACAGTCTCACAGTTCATGAGTTTGAACCCTGCATTGGGCTCTGTGCTGACAGCTCAGAGCCTGGAGCCTGCTTCGGATTCTGTGTCTCCCTCTCTCTGCTGCTCCCCCACTCATGCTCTGTCTCTCTGTCTGAAAAATAAACATTAAAAATTTTTTTAATAAAAAATAAACAGGATGTGATATCCTAATTCATCTTATATTATTATTTAAGTTAATTACTAATTAATTACTTTTACCAACATTAAGAAGTAATTTTCAAACACATGGGAAGTTGAAAATGTATACTTAAATTGAAATACTAAAAGACATGACACTGAGAACAACTTTAATCTTAAGTTATTGAATAAGGACTCTTCTAACCCTATGTTGCATAAGAATATATATTTTTAAGTGTGTAATGCAGTAACATTCATGTTTGTTGGCCACATCCACATAAAGAAAGACATTTTCATCCAGATCCAGTAAACACAATTTTCTATTTTATTGAATCTATTATATTCTATCATATTAAGTAGATCATAACTTACTTAATTATGTTGATGACTCCAATGGATCATAACCTACTGTTTGGAAAACACTGTTTCAGTGTGTATAATTTACCATTGTGATTTTTCAACTTGCCTTTTAAGATATTTAGCCTTCTCCAGTCAAATATAAAATTACTAATTAATGGTCAGAGGCCAAGAACACAATGCAGATGCTTTCAATGGCTTTGGAACAGTCAGGGCTCTTGAAACTTTCCATTTCCTTCACCCACAGGACAGCTCACCCTGGTCCAGGTTAAACAGGGGAAGTCCCTGGGATTTTGAGGGTATGGCAGCTCCTCTGACAATGTACCAAATCTTCCCCCATTGGACCGGTAGCGGTAACTTCTGTTGCTCAAAGAATTATTACTAGTCACTATTTTATTAGTAACTGTTGGATATTAACCTCAATGCTGTATTTTAATGTCTTTATCTTTCTGATGACTACACCAATCTAGAGAATGTGAAAATCTCCCTCTAATACCGTCCTTCAGAGATAATCATGAACAGTTTGGCATGTTTCCTTTAAGACTTTGAAATTTTTATATAGGTTTTGATCATTTGTAAATCATAGGGGAGATTGTTTTGGAAACTGTTTTTGTTTTACTTAATATATCATAGACATCTTTACAAGCTTACAACTAACGGTTTACCTTGACTTTTTTAAAAAGAGGTACATAGTTTTCTTTTATATAAATATACTGAAATTAATTTTACCATTCTCATTTGTGATGGACATTTTGTCTCAACATCATCCCTGTTATAAACAGTCTTCCAATAAAAGCTTCTGTGTATGCATCATTGTGTACTGTTCATTTTTCCTTAGAATACAAAAATCAAGACTGTTAGCCCAATGGATATACATAACACCATTTCGCAAGGCTGTGCTAATATAGTCAACTCTTGAACAACACTGGTTTGAACTGTGGGAGTCCACTTATACATGAATTTTTTTTTCAATAAACACAGTACAGTACTATAATCATTTTCTCTTCTTTATGATTTTCTTTTTTTTTTTTTTTAATTTTTTTTGTCAACGTTTATTTATTTTGGGACAGAGAGAGACAGAGCATGAACGGGGGACGGGCAGAGAGAGAGGGAGACACAGAATCGGAAACAGGCTCCAGGCTCTGAGCCATCAGCCCAGAGCCCGACACGGGGCTCGAACTCCCGGACCGCGAGATCGTGACCTGGCTGAAGTCGGACGCTTAACTGACTGCGCCACCCAGGCGCCCCCTTCTTTATGATTTTCTTAATAACATTTTATTTTCTCTGGCTTACTTTATTGTAAAAATACAGTATATAATACATATAATGTATAAAATGCATGTTAATAGACAGTTGATGTTATTGGTAAGGCTTCTGGTCAACAGGAGGCTATTAGTTACTTTTTGAGGGAGTCAAAAGTTATATACGGATTTTTGACCATGTGGTCATCAGCGTCTTTAACCCCTGCATTGTTCAAGGGTCAACCATAACTTAGACCAGTATTTCTCAACCTTGCTGCTATTGACCTTTTGGGTGGGATAATCCTTTGTTCTAGGAGTCTGCCACGTGTATCCATATGTTTAGCAGCATTCCTGGCCTGTACCCCTTAGATGCTAGAGCCCCCACCTCCATGTATGTATGTTTAGATATATAATGTAAAATTTACCATGTTAACCATTAAAAAAAATTTTTTTAAGTGTATTTATTTTGAGAGAGAGAGAGCATGTGCAAGCACAAGGGGTTACGGGCAGACAGAGAAGGAGAGAGAATTCCGAAGCCCGACTCAAGCCTCCAACTCACAAACCGTGAGCTCATGACCTGAGCCAAGATCTAGAGTCAGACTCTCAACCAACTGAGCCACTCAGGGACCCTCGTGTTAACCATTTTTTTTAAATAATGTTAATAGTTTACTTATTTTTTAGAGAGAGAGCAGGGGAGGGGCAGAGAGAGAGACAGAGAGAGACAATCCCAAGCAGGCTCCAAACTGCCAGCACAGAGCCCAATGTGGGGTTCAAACTCAAAAACCATGAGATCAAGACCTGAGCTGAAATCAAGTCAGATGCTCAACTGACTCAGCCACCCAGGCACCCCTCATGTCAACCATTTTTAAGTGCACAGTAGCCTTAAGTACATTCACATTGTTGTACAACCAACACCACCATCCCAGCCCTTCCAGTCTTGACGCTCCAAAATTGCTAAATATCCCCTGGAGAGCAAAGTTAACCCTGATTGTTTATATCATCACGGAGGTAAATGAGAAGTCAAAAATGTCAATGTAATAGAAAAATGAGAGGCTGAAGAGCTATAAGAGATATTTAAGAAGACTAAAAAGACATTACAACTAAACACAACACATGATCTTAGACTGGATTCTATATAGAAAAAAATTTTTGCTATAGCACAATCAACAAATTAGAATACTCTACCCACTACAGGTTAAAGTATTAGGTCAATGATGAATTTCCTGAATTTGATAACTGTACTGGGGTTAGGAGAACATATGTCTGTGTTCTTAGCATGAAATATTAAGGAATAAAAGGAAATTAAGATCCACCTATTCATGTGCGTGTGCACACACATGTGGTGTGTAGAGAGAGAGAGGGTATGCTAAAACAAATGTAGAAAAATGTTAAAAATTGGTGATTTGGAGTAAAGATATATGAGAGTTCCTTTTTTATTACAACTTTCCTCTAAGCTGGAAATGAATTCACACTAGAAAGCTCTGGGGGTGCCTGGGTGGCTCAGTTGGTTAAGCGTCTTACTTTGGCTCAGGTCGTGATCTCATGGTTTGTAAGTTCAAGCCCTGCATCGGGCTCTTTGCTGTCAGCACAGAGCCCACTTCAGAACCTCTGTCTCCCTCTCTCTCTGCCCCTCCCTACCCCCTTTCTCTTTCAAAAAAATAAACATTAAAAAAATTACGAAGAAAACTAGAAAGGTTTTCTTTAAGTGAAAGCAAATGCTTACAGCTGACACTATTCTTTGCTTGCCCGTGCTTTTTCAACTCCTAGTCCTTGCTAATTTTGTTCATCCATGCTTTAGAAAATGTAACCATAGGGGTGCCTGGGTGGCTCAGTCGGTTAAGCGGCTGACTTCGGCTCAGGTCATGATCTCACAGTTTATGAGCTTGAGCCCCGCGTCGGGCTCTGTGCTGACAGCTCAGAGCCTGGAGCCTGCTTTGAATTCTGTGTCTCCCTCTCTCTCTCCCTCTCCCCCATTCACACTCTGTCTCTTTCTCTCTCAAAAATAACTAAACATAAAAAAAAAATTTTTTTAATAGAAAAGGTAAACATAACTACAGTTTTATCAGAATAAAATCCTGATTAGGGGCACCTGGACAGCACAGTCAGTTGAATGTCTGACTCTTGATCTCAGCTCAGGTCATGCTTTCACAGTTCATGAGTTCAAGCCCCACATCAGGCTCTGCACTGATGGCACTGAGGCTGCTCGGGATTCTGTCCTTCCTCTCTGCCTCTCTCTCTCTCAAACTAAAATAAATTTAAAAAAAATTTTTTTTTTAATCCTGATTAGTCTAGGTCAGTGGTTCTCAAACTTTAATGTGCACCAGAATCACTTAAAGAGCTTTGTAAAATGCAGGTTAATGAGCCTGACCCAAAGTTTCTGATTAAGTCTAGACAGTGGAGTTGAAGAATTTGTAGTTCCATTAAGTTTCCAGGTAATGCTAATGCTGTTGGTTGGGGCACCAGAAGACGTAGGTTTGTAGTTCTTAACTATGTTTGCAAATTGAAATCACTTGGGGGTCTTTAAAAAATTCTGATGTCTGGGTCTTACTGCCAGAGATTCTAATTAAGTTGACACGGAGTACACAGGTGGTATTTTTTTAAATGTTGGTTTGTTTGCCTATTTATTTATTTTAGAGAGAGAAAGAGTATGAGGGGAGGTGCACAGAATCTGAAGCAGGATCCAGGCTCTGAGCTGTCAGCACAGAGCCTGATGCAGAGCTCGAACCCACAAGCCAAGCCGTGAGATCATGACCTGAGCCAAAGTCAGACGCTCAACCCACTGAGCCACCCAGGCACCCCTCACACAGGTGGTATTTTTTAAAGCCCCTTGAGTGCTTCTGCTATGCGGCCAAGATTGAGAGTCACTGGCCTTAGTCAATGTAATCCCATGGCCCTCGCCGATGCCTTGTTTAGAAGTGGGCATGTTATCTGGTTCTGGAAAATGTGAGGTCTGCTGGGAAAGTTTTTCTTATTTTAAGAAAGACAACAGAATTGGTTGCCTCTTCTACATGTTATTTCTGGATGTGATGCTTGGAACAGCAGCATCTATGTTACAATCATGGAGGGGGGACTAGCCTTCCCCTTTCCTGTGGCTCCTTCAAAGGTGAACTTTCCCCTACAACATTCATGAAAGAAAGCTTAGGGTTGGGGGGGCAGTCGTCTCAGTACCCTCCTGAGTTTCCCACATAGCCTTCTGATATTCTCACTGCTCCAAGGTACACTGTGGGTTTTCCTCACTTTGCAGCTGCCATCTCGTAGAATTCCAAGAAACAATTTCCTCAATAGACAAGTGCTAGTTTACTTGAGTGCAAGTAGTGGACTAGGTATGTGGGTGTATGGATCATGCCTTATTTCACTTTTTTGCTTGTTGGTTTATTTACTACACCATCCGCACACAACTAAGCCAAAGGGTTGAGGTTTACATGAGGGCATATTATTATATTAATATGTTAATATAATGATATCATATTAATATATTATAATTATATATAAGGCAATTAACTTTAGCTTTATGTGATAATTGCTAATGCAGAGACTGATATTTGCCTACCTATTATGCATTCTCCACTTCTTTTTACTAACAGTATCTATTTTTTTTTAATTTTTCTTTAATGTTTTTTATTTATTTTTGAGATAGAGAGAGACAGAGCATGAGCAGGGAAGGGGCAGAGAGAGAGGGAGACACAGAATCGGAAGCAGGCTCCAGGCTCTGAGCCATCAGTACAGAGCCCGATGCTGGGCTCGAACTCACAGACCGTGAGATCATGACCTGAGCCGAAGTCGGACGCTCAACCGACTGAGCCACCCAGGCGCCTCAGTATCTATTTTTTTAATGTTTTTTATTTATTTTTGAGAGAGATAGTGCAAGGGGAGAGGGGCAGAGAGAGAGGGAAACAGAGGATCCCAAGAGGGCTCCACACTGAGAGCAGTGAGCTGGATGTGGGGCTTCAACTCAGGATCCATGGAGCTGAAGTCCATCGCTCAACTGATTGAGCCACCCAGGCGCCCCTACCAACAGTATCTATTATTGGAAGTGTCAACATGCCCAGAAAAAAACCTGCATCTCTCAACTTGTCTTTATCTAGGGGTGGCCATGTTACCAAATTAAGGCCAATGAGATATAAATGGAAGATATTGCAATGGACTTCCGGGAAAGTGTCTTTTTTTTTTTTTTAATGTTTATTTATTTTTGAGAGAGATGGGAAAGTTTCTTTAAAGAGCTTCTAGGGGCACCTGGGTGGCTCAGGGGGTTAAGCCCCCAACTTCGGCTCAGGTCATGATCAAGTCACGATATTGCAATCTCATGCATGGGATTCTCTTTTTCTCTCTCCCTCTCTCTCTCTGCCCCTCCCCCACTTGCCTTCTCTCTCTCTCTCTCTCTCTCTCTCTCTCTCTTTCTCATGCACGTGCAAAATAAACTTCAAAAAAAACCCAAAAATTTCTTTTTTTTTAATTTTTTTTTAACATTTATTTATTTTTGAGACAGAGACAGAGCATGAGTGGGGGAGGGTCAGAGAGAGAGGGAGACACAGAATCCAAAATAAGCTCCAGGCTCTGAGCGGTCAGCACAGAGTTCGACGCGGGGCTTGAACTCACAGACCGTGAGATCATGACCTGAGCTGAAGTCGGACGCTTAACCGACTGAGCCACCCAGGCGCCCCAAAAATTTCTTTAAAAATAATAAAAATAAAGAGCTTCCAGTCATTTTTGTGATGTTAAGAATGAAAACCATACGCTCACATAATAAAACAAAAGGGAGGCTGGGTCTCTGATGACCATGGAATGACATAATAGCCCTGAAGCTACTACTGCTAGACTTCTTTTACAGGAGAAATTAATCTTTAGTTTAAGTCACTGTTACTTTTTTGTTTTCTGTTATATGCATCTGTACCTGAGTCTTAAGCGATACTCTGTCTCAAGACAAAAGTATCAGAAGAATACAAACCACTGCAGGGGGTTCCCTCTTGAGCTTCCCCCCAGCTTTGCTCTTTGTCTTCATATCTGCTTCATATCTGTCGCTAAGAGCATCAATATTGTTCAGATTTCCTTCTTCAAACTTACTTTTAATAACTCCATCTCCTTTTAGGAGATACCATGCCCCACGCACAGGAATTTGTCTCATATCATGAGCCATCCCCCTTTCCCAGGCCATACATTTTCCCAAATCTGAATTATTGATTCTATATAGAATATGACATTAGTAAGAGAGTCCAGGGTTGGGTCTGGGTATTCCAAGTACAGTTCCCTTGGAGATATTTCTACCTAATTCTTCCTGGTGTCCAGTAAAAAGCTATTTGTAAAATACACTCACATCTCCCAAAGCCAGGCATTTATTCTATGACACAATACTCTACTGTCAGTATATGTATTCTTTCCAAGCTGAGAAACACTTGACTCTTCTATAATCAAGAGAGCTTCATCCCTGTTCACTGTAAAGATAGTATTTTATTTTGCAGAATGTCAATTCTTTTCTTTATCTTCTAGCTTTCAAACTGTGCCTAACAGTCATTAAAACAACAATAAACCATTCAAAGTTAGCTTAAGAATCCGGCCCATAATGGAGCTATCTATTTCTTAATGCCTACTACTTTACTACACAAAGATCAAGCTTTGGACTGTGCCAAATTAAATTTGTGTTGGTGTCATCCTACTACCTCCCTCTACTAAATTAAATTCTTGATTAGGGTCTCATACTCCCACTGCTCCAGGAGAAGAGAGGCTATATGAAGACTTATTATCCTCTGCTAGAAGTAACCCTCCACCTCCATGGATGGGGGAAGGGATGGGGACATTTGCTTTTCCAGTGACATAAATAACATATTTTCATAGAGAAATGTCCCAGATTGTTCTTTTGTTTTTCTGCTACTGACCTTTTGCTTGTTTGCCTGTTCAAGGTTGAACATTTGCCTGGTGCCCCGTGGGATTATCTGCAGTTAAACATTTTTTAGAAACATATTGGGGAGGGAGAACAGCAGCTCCATCCAGTTGTCCAGCATCACTGGAACATTTCCACTGACCCTGTAGACTATGATCTCCTTTTTGCATAGGATAATATTTCAACAAAAGGCAAAGGAGGAAAAAGAAAACAGATGTACTTGAATCAATCTATTTGGCTCCTTGTTAAATAGGTATGTCAAAAATTTTAGAGAAGGTTTGAATTAGTGGCCAGAGTAAAGGTTTTGTTCCAATTGTAAAATAAAATTTATATTTCCTATTGATGATACATTCTCAGATACCCAAGAATGGACTATTTTGTCCCATATAAGAAATTTTACAATATTATAGACATCTGTAATATGTATCGACTTTATATATCTATAGACAAATGTAATTCCAAGGTAGGAAAAGCAAATCAACTATGCTATAGTAATATATAGTATGCTAGACCAACTATAGTATACTAAACTATATAGTATAGTAGACTAACTTCAGCTCAGGGAGAAAGAGTTGTAAGTAGCAGGTTAAATGGAAAAGAAGGGAAAAAAAGGGAGTTGCCCCTTTTCTTCTGCTACCCTACCCACAGCTATTTCTTTTCTCTTTTTTTATGTTTTATTATTTATTTTTGAGAGAGAGAGATAGAGAAAGAGAGAGCACAAGAAGGGGAGAGGCAGAGAGAGGGAGACAGCAGATCCAAAGTGGTCTCTGTACTGACAACAGTGAGCCCAATGAAGGGCTCAAACTCACCAACCCTGAGATCATGACCTGAACCAAAGCCAGACACTCAACCGACTAAGCCACCCAGGTGACCCTCTGATATTTCTTTCTGCCTCCCCTTTTTTGAAAAGACTGAGATGAATCATATGTTAGTTAACCAGTTAGTGATAAAGTAAGGGAGAATCCTGTTAAGGGCTGTGGAAGGAAGAGTGGAAATAGCTGCTTGAGAAGAGTGGAAATATATATATATAATATATATATGTATAATATATATATTAAGTAGGCTCCACATTGAGCGTGGGACCCAGTGTGGGTCTTGAACCCATGACCCAGAGATCAAGACTTAAGCTGAGATCAAGAGTTAGATGGTCAACTGACTGAGCTACCCAAGTGCCCCATAATGAAAGTCATTAATGATTACATAACTTTGAGGGAAGATGGAAGTCTAGGAAAATGAACAGAAATGAACTAAAAGCAGAGAAGAAAATTTCAAGTATAATAAAACTAGGGAACTGACATAATCCTATCACAGACTATGAAGAATACCTTCCAATTTGCACCCAAATTAAGGAAGGTGGTGAGATTTGTAAGCATTTCCTCTAAATAGTAACTCACTGCTTTTCTCAGAAAGCAAATGAGATTGTCCTAAAGATCCAACAGTAATCTGAAACTTGAAGAAATAAGGACTAAGGACCTGGCCGGACTATGGAAAAATTAAGGCCACCTTGGCATCCATTCTCAAATGCTAAGGAAGGTAGAATTGAGGAAGAGACAATGTAACACACATTTTGATTTTCCAGAACTCAGTTTTTGACTTATAAGTGAAATGGGAAAGTGAGGGGCAGCTGAAAGGTTAACAGTGACCTGCAAGACAGATCTGCAACCATTGATCAAAGTAAACTGAGCAGAGTAAATAAACACTGACTATAAGATTAAAATCCTGTACGGAGAAAAAGGATCTCTTTTGTACTGCTGGTGGGAATGCAAATGGTGCAGCCATTCTGGAAAACAGTGTGGAGTTTCCTCAAAAAATTAAAAATAGAACTACCCTACGACCCAGCAATTACACTGCTAGGTATTTATCCACAAGGGATACAGGTATGCTGTTTTGAAAGGACACATGCACCCCAATGTTTATAGCCGCACTATGAATAATAACCAAAGTATGGAAAGAGCCCAAATGTCCATTGATGGATGAATGGATAAAGAAGATGTGGTGTGTATATATATATATATATATATATATATATGTATATATATATATATATCTATAGTGGAGTATTACTCGGCAATCAAAAAGAATGAAATCTTGCTATTTACAATGACATGGATGGAACTAGAGGGTATTATGCTAAGCGAAATTAGAAAAGAACAAATATCATATGACTTCACTCATATGAGGACTTCAAGATACAAAACAGATGAACATAGGGAAGGGAAGCAAAAACAATATAAAAACAGAGAGGGGACAAAACATAAGAGACTCTTTTTTTAATTATTTTTTTAATGTTTATTTATTTTTGAGAGAGACAGAATGTGAGTGGGGGAGAGGCAGAGAGCGAAGGGGGGACACAGAATTTAAAGCACACTCCAGGCTCTGAACTGTCAGCACAGAGCCCAACACAGGGCTTGAACTCACTGGCTGTGAGATCATGACCTGAGCTGAAGTCAGATGCTCAAATGACTGAGCCACCCAGGTACCCCAAAACATAAGACACTCTTAAATATGCAGAACAAACAGAGAATTACTGGAGGGGTTGAGGGAGGGGGGATGGGCTAAATGGGTAAGGGGCATTAAGGAATCTACTCCTGAAATCATTGTTGAACTATGCTAACTAACTTGGATGTAAATTAAAAAAAAAAAAAAGATTAAAATCCTATAAATCCTATAACATGCTAGATTGAAACTTTCAAACTAAAAAAAATCAATCTTAATTCCAGTAAACATGAGCATACTTAGTATTCAGATTTGATTTCTTTCTTTTTTTAAAAGATTTATTTTTAAGTAATCTCTACATCCAATGTGGGGCTCGAACTTAAAACCATGAGGTCAAGAGTCAAATGCTCTACCAACTGAGCCAGCCAGGTGCCCCTTAGATTTTATTTCTTTCTTTTTTTTTTTTTTTGTTTATATATATTTGATAGAGGGACAGAGTGCAAGTGGGGGAGGGGCAGAGAGAGAGAGGGAGACAGAATCTGAAGCAGGCTCCAGGCTCTGAGCTGTCAATACAGAGCCCAACACAGGGCTTGAATTCACAAGCCATGAGACCATGACCCGAGCTGAAGTCAGACGCTTAACCGACTGAACCACCCAGGTGCCCCCGATTTCTAATACTATACTCCAATAAAAAGAATCAGGGCTCTTTGGAAAAAAGGCCAATTCTAGGGGCGCCTGGTGGCTCAGTTAGTTGGGTGTCTGACTTTGGCTCAGGTCATGATCTCATGGTTCATGGGTTCAAGCCCCACATTGGGCTCTGCACTGACAGTGCAGAGTCTGCCTGGGAGTCTCTCTCTCTTTGCCCCTTCCCTATGTGTGCCTGTGTGCATGCTCTCTCCCTCTCTCTCAAAATAAATGATAAACTTAAAAAATTAAAGAAAGTTCCTAAAAAAAAAAAAAAAAAAAGAAATGACCAATTCTAGAACTAGAGCAGAAAATATACAAGATGGGCCTGGAACATCTTGTTATGGAAGAAAGTTAGGAAGTTCTGAAAAATGAAAACAAAACAAACAGCTCACATTGAAGGAAGTATTCAAAAGAGAATAGAAGTCAACTGAAAGAACTTCCAATGGACAAAGCTGCAAAAAAATAAAGTGGTATTAGACTATAACCAAAGTAAAAATAAGTATCTTTCAGTCCATACAGATTGAATAAATAAATGGGAAGAAATAACAAATATCCTGTATAGAAGAATTCCAAATAATTTATGTAAATACTGCCCCCCCCCTTAAAAAGGTGGAGAATAACTCTTCATTCCTTAAGTATGGACTGTATACAGTGACATCTCCCAAAGAGTACAATAGGAAAGGGGAGGAAAATGACTCTACTGTGAAGAAAGCTGACAAACATGATCTTGGTTAGGTGATCAAAGTCAAATCAACTGTGATAAGCCATGTTGATAAAACATACCCTTTAAAAAGTTATTTTATATTTAAATAATCTCTACACCCAATGTGGGAATTGAACATACAACCCTGAGATCAAGAGTTGCACACTCCACCAACTGAGACAGCCAGGCACCCAATAATACCTACCTTGGATATGGCATGATGACAATGGCAATTTATCTCTATGGTCTTTCTCTCAAAAACCAATAACCCTAGTCTAACCATGAGGAAAAAAAACAAAACAAAACGGACAAATCCCAGATAAAATACCTGCACAAAATACACGAGCAGTACTCATCAAAATTGTCAAGACCATCAAAAACTTTCAAGGTCAGGGAAGTCTGAGAAACTGTCATAGCCAAGAGAATCCGAAAGAGACATAATGATTAAACGTAACGTGGTGTCTTGGATGAAATCCTGAATCAGAAAAACAATATTAGGTAAAAACTAAAGAAATCTTAATAAAGTATGGACTTAGTTAATAACAATGTATCAATATTGGTTCATTAATATGATTAATTTATCCTACTATGTAAGATGTTAATAATGACAAAAACTAGGTAAAGGACATGTAAGAACTCTGTACTCTGTTCACAATTTTTCTGTAAATCTAAAACTGCTCTAAAAAATAAAGTTTGTTGAAAAAGTTAAAAAATCTTGGGGCACCTGGGTGGCTCAGTTGGTTAAGCGTCTGACTCTTGGTTTTGGCTCAGGTCATGATTTCATGGGTTGTGGGATCAAGCCCTAACAGCATGGTGCCTGCTTGAGATTCTCCCTCTGCCCCTCCCCTGCATGTGTACGCACTCGCCCTCAAAATAAATAAATAAACATTAAAAAAAAATGTTTTAAAATCTTAAAGGACTACATAGTTTTTTTTTTTAAAACACATCATTTTCAATGATTGAATTCAGAAGAAAATAAGGGAAATCTCCAAGGCAATGGTTCTCAATGGATTTTGCTAACCAGGGGACATTTGTGAATGTCTGGAGACATTTTTAACTGTCACATTTGGGAGGAGAGTGGTACTGGCAATCTAGTGAATAGAGCCGGAGTTGGCTGCTAAACATTCCACAGTACACAAGACAGTCCACTTTCCTCCTGCAAGAATGACCTAACCCAGGGTGCCTGGGTAGCTCAGTCGGTTAAGCATCTGACTTCGGCTCAGGTCATAATCTCACAGTTCATGAGTTCGAGCCCCACATCAGGCTGTCTCCTGTCAGCACAGAGCCTGCTTTGGATCCTCTGTCCTCCTCTCTCTCTGCTCTCCCCCCCCCCCCCATTCTCTCTTTCTCTCTCTCTCCCTTAAAAATAAACATCACAGGGGCACCTAGGTGGCTCAGTTGGTCAGGTGTCCGACTCTTGATTTCAGCTCAGTTCATGATCTCATGGTTTCATGGGTTCGAGCCCTGTGTCAGGATCTGTGCTGACAGTGCAGAGCCTGCTTGAGATTCTCTGTCTCTCTCTCTCTCTGCCCCTCCCCTGCTCACGTTGTCTCTGCCTCTCTCAAAAATAAAGACTTAAAAAAAAATCACACAAAAAAATTACAAAAATGTTAATTGTATCGAGGTTGTGAAACTTCTACCCTAAGGAATGAGGTCTAGGCACCTATATCATTGCTGACAGAAATAGGTTAGATTTTATGGATATGTGTGGGTATAATAATTTAATACATCCAAAATATGTGTAATGTAAAACCTTCGATTGTGAGTTAACTTGTTCTGCGAGTGTTCCATAAGACCAGCAAACATTTCTAACAAATTTTAACTTGATAAACAAGTGATGTCTTGCAATACAAGTAGTACATGATGCCCAATGTCACATGATCACAACCAAGCCAATGGTTCCTCCCCACCCCTTTCTCTCTGTGGGATTGTGAGTGACCATCTCCCATACTCAGATGCTCGGTCTCAGGCCATGGTGTTTGGTAGAAATCAGTGATTTTTAGAATGTTGGAAAGTGCCCACAACTGGCACTAGTGTATTTTTTGTCACTACAGATAGTCCTTTGTTCTTCCATACAAGTGTAAGCCTAGGAATGCTTTGCTTCATTCTAGGTCAGGCTGCCTGCAGATAGAGACCCTTTCCTCTGCTGCCTTATTGCCAGTTACATTAAATACAGTATATGACAAAGTTTATTAATACTGCACTGTAGTCAACATCCGTGCGAGCATGGTCCCCATGCAGAAAAAGGTTGAAAAGAAAAGCAGTAAGAATAAGGAGATGATCATAGTGGAAGTTAAGAAGGAAATCATCAAGAAATACGAACAAGGTATGTGAGTGGCCGAAACTGCAAGATTTTATAAGAAGTCTACATGTGCATCTCGTCTGCAGAGGAGGAGGAGAGAAAGGCAGAGGAATCCCTCACTTAAAATGAGCTTAGGGAGATGTGTAAAATGTGGGAAACAGTGAAGAATTTTGTAGAAAAGCGCCACCCGAATAAGGCTGTAGCAGCCCGAGCGATGAATCGGTTTAACAACAATACAACGTCACATTTCTGCGAAATCCTCAAAAGGAGGCAAAAGCAAGAATCATTGGATAGGTTCCTTGTTAAAGTTGCAGGAAAAGAGAAAGATTTCACTGAGCCAATAGACAGCAGTGATTCCGTTAGAGTGAAAGTCGTCCTACACGATAACCCTCCTCTCTCGTCTCCCTCACACCAGCCACCAAGGTTTTCAAAGGTAAGTGCAGGTTAATTTGTTTATTTTTCTTTATATTTTGTATTTTCTTTATTATTTTGTATTCTATTGCACTATTGTAATCATTTTTATATGAATATTTTTGTGTTGTGGAATGAATCATCTGAGTCTCCATTACTTCTTATGGGGAAATTCGCTTTGATATATAAGTGTTTTGGATTACAAGGATGTTTCCAGAATGATTTATGCTTGCAAACCAAAGTTCTACTGTATATGTAAATCATGAGATGATAATAAACATTTATGAAACTATCACCCAGTGAAAGGACAAGAAATGAATCATGTGCTTCTCTTGATCCCACAAGCTTTATATTTATCTTTTTATCTATTTATCTATATTTATTTTATATTTATCTTTCCCTTGTCATCTTTTATAAAAGTGTGTGTGTGTGTGTGTGTGTGTGTGTATGATACATTGGTTAAATTTGGTAGAAATGATATCCTAGTACATACAATTTTCTCTGATTTATTTTTTCATTATTTTATTTATCCATATCATTGCCTATTGTACTTTATTCATCTTCATTGCTGTATAGTATCCAATTGTGTGAATATGTCACAATTTATTTGCCCCTTTCTCTTGTTAATGGACATTTAAGTTCTTTACATATTTTATTATAAGCAGTGGTGCTATGAATATTCCTTCACACGTCTCATGGTGCACATGTGCAAGTTTCTCTAGGTTGCATATAACTAAGTGGAATTGTTAAAGTGTACATACATGTCTTTAACTTTAAATTGAAATTATTTGTGGGGCTCTTGGGTGGCTCAGTTGGTTAAGTGTCCAACTTCGGCTCAGGTCATGATCTCGTGGTTTGTGGGTTTGTGCCCTGCATTAGGCTCTATGCTGACAGCTCAGAGCCTGGAGCCTGTTTCGGATTCTGTGTCTCCCTCTCTCTGCCCCTTCCCTGCTCATGCTCTGTCTCTCAAAAATGAATAAACATTAAAAAAAATTGAAATTGTTTGTAAGAACTCCTTTTTCTATCCTAAAGTCATAAAGATAGTCTCCTAAACGTTCTTCTAGAAGCTTAAAAATTTTGCCTTTCAATTTTTAGTCATCTGGAGCTGCTCATTGTATGTGAGTAGGAGGTTGATAACTGTATTTGGAATGAGCTAGAGATCAACTTTCCACTTCCCCCCAACCCCAATTGATCTAAATACCTCCTGTGTCCTACATCAAGTTTTCATATATGGTCAGATCTGTTCCATTAGACAACTTGCCTATCCTTATGGCAATACATTTTTCTGGATTATTTAATTAAAAAATTTTTTTAATGTTTATTTATCTTTGAGGGGGGAGGGGCAGAGAGAAAGGGAGACAGAGAATCTCAAGCAGGCTCTTAACTGTCAGTGCAAAGCCCCATGTGGGGCTCGAACCCATGAACAGTGAGATCATGACCTGAGCTGAAGTCAGACACTCAACTGACTGAGCCACCCAGGCGCTCCAAGGATAATTTAATTTTATGATATACGTATTAATACTTTGTGAGGCAAGTCCTCTTCTGTTGTTATTCCTCAAGATTGTCTTGGCTATTCTAGAATACATTTCCTCAAACTCCTGGGAAAATCTTTCGAGATTTTTCTTTAAATCTATAGATATTTTTGGGAAAGTATATCTTTACAACTTACTATCTTCTGATCTATAAACATATCATTTAAGTAAGCTGGGTCGTTTCTAATATAATTTCATCTTCCTTTCCATAAGGTAGTACAAATATTTGGTTAAACATATTCCTCAGTATCTTATTTTTTTATTGCTAACAAAATTTAATGGCATCTTTTTTTGCTTTTTTGTAGTAAAATACACATAACATAAAATTTGTCATTTCTACCATTTTAAGTTCTATAGTTTTGCGGCAATTGAATTGCCATTTTTATTTTTATTTTCTAAAGTAATCTCTACACCCAACATGGGGCTTGAACTCATGACCCCAAGAACAAGAGTAGCACATATTCTTCCGATTGAGCCAGCCAGGTGCTCTATTTTTAAATGATACTTTCTAACTCTTGTTGGCAGTGATATATCCAAATGCAATTGATTTTTATATATTCATCTTATACGGAAACTCCTTACTAAACCATTTCATTAATTTTAATTTAACATACTATTAAACTTTCTACATAATGATTTCAACTGGAAAAATGGCAATTTATTTTCTCCTTTCCAATGTCAATATCTTTTGTTTCTGCTTCTTGTCTTTATTTCATAGAAACTATGGTATAATACTGAATAGAAACTTAAGCTAAAGGCCCAAATCATAAACAAAAAAGGTTGATAAATTTTACTTTGTCAAAATTAAGAGTTTATGTTCATCAAAAGACACCATTGGGGTGCCTGGGTGGCTCAGTTGGTTAAGTGTTGGCCTTCAGCTCAGGTCATGATCTCGAGGTTCATGGGTTCAAGCCCCATACTGGGCTCTGTGATGACAGCTTGGAGCCTGGAGCCTATTTCAGATTCTGTGTCTCCCTCCCTCTCTGCCCCATGCCCTGCTCATGCCCTATCGTTCAAAAATGAATAAACCATTAAAAAAAAATTAAAAAACAAAAAAGACACCATTAAGGGGCACCTGTCCGGCTTAGTCAGAATAACATGCAACTCTTGATCTCAGGGTTATGAGTTCAAGTCCTATATTGAGTGTAGAGATTACTTAAACAAATACATCTTAAGAAAGAAAGAAAGAAAGAAAGAAAGAAAGAAAGAAAGAAAGAAAGAAAGACACCATAAAAAAATGGAGAGAGAAGATACATTCTGGAAGAAGATACCTACTGCAGATATTACCAAGGATACTGTCACCAGCTAGACACCAACACCTGACCTTTACTGCTCATCTGCTTGTACCCACTGACCTTTGTCCCACATTTTTCCTTAAGCTCTTCTTTACAGCTCATCTCTTAACTCAGGCAAACGACCTGAGGGGTATAGTATCTCCTGATAGAAATCCAAACTACCCCTTAAGCAATAACAACTCTGCTGACAAAGAATTCTGGCAGGCCCAGACCTCTCAGACCAGTTTGAACTTAATCCCAGACTCATGCCTGTGCAGATGGAGCAGAGGGTAACCCAGGGAGAGTTATCTTTACCTCGTTATAATGCTAAAATCTCTGCCCCAGAGGAGCACACATTTCTTTTACATAACATACAATATAAGTATAGGCATGTTTCCATAAGGCACATATGCCACCTTATGCCCGCCTCTAAATACGGTAGAGGTGACAAGGCTCTGCTATCTAAATACTCATTCTAACCCTATTTAAAAGGAACCCATTCACCCTTCCTCAAGGAGTCATGGGCTTTGGAAGTTATTCCCTGTGATCTCTTTATTTGCTGCAGGTAAAGTTTCCTTTGTGTGACAACTACACCAGCTGGGTAGTTTCTATCTGTCACTCACCAAGGAGCAAACTCACCTGAATTCGGTTACAATACATGCAAATAATTAAAAACCACAACAAACAGGAAAAAAAATGGGTATATAATAGTATATAATAAGAAAATTGTCTATATGATTGCTTCTAGAAAAATTAATATGTTCAAAATAAGGCATATTCTAAAAAATTATCTAAATTTCAAAGATGAAGAAAGGTTTCTTTACACATCTGCCCAAAGAATTAGTTCATATAGAAGGAAAGACTGGCTTGGGGGCACCTGGCCAGCTCAGTTGGTGGAGCATGCAACTCTTGATCTTGGGGTTGTGGGGTTTGAGGCTCACAGTGCATGTAGAGATTACTTAAAAATAAAATCTTAGGGGTGCCTGAGTGGCTCAGTTGGTTGAATGCCCGACTCCTGATTTCAGTTCTAGTCATGATCCCAGGGTCGTGGGATCCAGCCCTGTGCTGGGCTCTGTGCTGAGTGTGGAGCCTGCTTAAGATTCTCTCTCTCTCCCTCTGACCCTCTCTGCCACTCAAGGTCTCTCTCTTTTAATCTCAAAATAAATGAATAAATAAATACGTGAAATCTTAAATATTCTAGAAGGAAAAGACTGGCTTGAATCCTTTTCGTCATAGTTTTTCTTTTTTGGTTTTACTGATCTTTCATTTATTTATTTTTTAAAGTTTATTTATTTATTTGGCAGGGGGAAGGTAGAGAGAGAGGGGGAGAGAGAGTATCCCAACCAAGCTCTGCAATGATAGTGCGGGGCTTGAACTCGTGAACTGTGGGATCATGACCTAGGGCGAAGTTGGACACTTAACCAACTGAGCCACCCAGGTGGCTCATCATAGTTTTAAAGAAGAGAGTTAGGCTATAGCTACAGGGTTTTCTGGGAAAGGAGGGGAACTCAATAGTTCTTCATCCACTAAAGTTTTAATGTAGAAAAGTAATAGAATCATAAGGACTCAGGAAACAGATAATCCATGATGTCTTCTAAAAAACTTGTTATGGGGCGCCTGGGTGGCACAGTTGGTTAGGCGTCTGACTTTGGCTCAAGTCATGATCTCATGGTTGGTGGGTTTGAGCCCCACATTCGCATTGGGCTCTGCGCTGACAGTGTGGAGCCTGCTTGGGATTCTCTCTCTTCCTCTCTCTGCCCCTCCCTAGCTCATGCTCTCTCTCTCTCAAAATAAATAAACTTAAAAAAAAATAAATTGTTGAAGATATAATTCTGCTGACTGAAAGATAAATTTAAAAAAACATTGTCAATGAGCATTAATTCACTTAGATGTGAATATTCATAAAATATAACATGATGGTTATAATTCTCAACAGAAAATTTACATAATGTGAAGATAATAATACTCTGACAAATTGACTATAAAGAAAGAGAGTCATGACAGAGTGTGAGGGTTAATTTGTTCATTTCTTAGAGTGGAATCAATAAATACATTTTTGTTTCTGAGGTTGACGATTTAAGTATATTATTTAAAGTTTAAAGATAACCACTAGTGGAAACTAAAACTAGATTTTCTAATTTACCAGAGGAAGTTGCCATAATTCTGATACTAAAACTGTACAGACCACAAAAACTCTAAAGCAATCTCATTTATTAATAGAGATATTAAAACTGGAATAAAAATATTAACAAATGTACTAATGTATTTAAAAATGCATACCTTGACAAAGTACATTTTATTCTATGAATGCAAGAATGTATTGACATGAAAAAATCTATGACAATAAATTTTCTACGTTAAAAGAAAAAAGGAGTGGGCACCTGCATGGCTCCATCAGTTAAGCCTCCGACTTTGGCTCAGGTCATGATCTCACGGTTTGTGGGTTTAAGCCCCACGTTGGGCTCTGTGCTGACAGTTTGGAGCCTGGAGCCTGCTTTGGATTCTGTCTCCCTCTCTCTGCCCCTCCCCTGCTCACATTCTGTGTCTCTGTGTCCCTCAAAAATAAATAAATGTTAAAAAAAATTTTTTTTTAATTTTAAAAGTAAAAAGGAGAAAAACTAAATGATAATCTCATGATCATATACTGGCCATCAAGATAATCTCAAATGTCAAAATACTTGATATATTGAATTGAATATCTACCTGATGAAATTTTCAGAAAGCTATAAATAGAAGAACACTTTCCTTTTGATGCTGGTGTGTCATTTATGCCAATACTTGGTAATCTTTTTACCAAAAGAGAGATAGGCTTTTGGGCAGGAGCCAAATAATAGTATCTGGCTAGAAATTAATAACATTTTCTATTTTCATTGTATCTATTTTTATTTATGATAGCTCTTATGGCAAATGATACTGGTTTTCTATATATGACAGTGATAGAAAATTCCCTTTTAGAAAATTAAGTAAAAAAAGTGAAGTGCTTTTAAGAAAAATGTTAAGTAGACAAAAGTAAAGATGGTTCATGGATTGAGAAAGAATTATGGAACTGGTATTGGAATGAGTCAAGTTTGATAGACTGCTCCAGGCCAATGTTTCTTTCTTTCTTTTTTTTTTTTTTTATGTTTATTTTTTTGGGGGGGGGAGGGAGAGAGAGAGAGAGAGAATGAGCAGTGGAGGGGCAGAGAGAGGGAGACAGCAAATCTGAAGCTGTGAGAGGCTCCTCACTCTCAGTGCAAAGCCTGATTTGGGCTTGAACCCACAAACTATGAGATTATGACCTGAGCCAAAGTCAGATGTTCAAACGACTGAACCAACCCGGTGCTCGCAGGTCAAGATTTCTTAAATGAGCCTGTGAATACATTCATGGAAGTCTAAGGGTTTTTTGTAAGAATGTTGGGATTTTTCACATTTGTGTTTATATATATATAGATCTAGATATAGATATCTATATATAACTATATTCTAGATCATGTGAATAACCATCTTAAAACGAAGTGCTATCACGTATATTTGTGTCTACATTTGTATTTACAGTTGCTTTCTCACCCATTAGTGGCACTTTAATTGTCTTGGGCTAATGAGAAAAGGATAGAGAGGCTTGGTATGTAAGTGATGTATTTGATTCAGATAGAGGACAAATGGTATCACGGCATGCTAAAATGAAGGTATACAGAAAGGTATCTGATACAGTTGAGTCATTGTGACATAGCCCACTATAGTAAAGTTATAGCCAGGAAGGTATTAAGCTAATGTACAAAGGTTTGGCCTTACTAGTTGTTTAAGGACACCTGTTTTGAATGGGTGGTGTCCATTTAGTACCAGTTAGTAACTATTTCAAGCGTCACCTATAACAGAGAACAAGTGGAAGAAAATCTCATTGACACTTACTTGGGTTGCTCATGAGAAAAAGGAACAAAGAAGCAAGAATATGAAGAGGGGACAAGGGCAAAAATACGTTATTAGTTCTCAAGAAGTAGATGGCCTAAAGGTAAATCTGAAAAAGTATTCTGTGAGCTCAGGTTACAAAAAAAAAAAGTTACTGGGCAACATCACCTGGGAATCAGCAGTATCACCTGGGAATCTGCTAGAAATGCAAACTTTGGGGACCCATCTCTGAATCAGAAACAATCAATTTCTGTTTAACAAGCCCTCCTGGTGATTCTAACTCATGTTAAAGTTTGAGAATTACTGATCTACACTGATAATTTTTTTTAAGTTTATATTTATTTATTTTGAGAGAGAGATAGAGCTGGGGAGGGGCAGAGAGAGAGGGAGAGAGAATCCCAGGCAGGCTCTGCACTAACAGTGCAGAGACCAAATCGGGCTCAAACTCAGTGAGATCATGACCTGAGCCAAAATCAAAAGTCAGATGCTTAACCGACTGAGCTACCCAGGCGCCCCTCTACACTGATAATTTATCAGTGGATTTAAAATGATCAGTGATGGGTAGTTGAGGGTCATTAAACTATTTCCATTTATTTGTTTGTTTTTAGGATTTATTTATTTATTTTTGAGAGACAGAGCGCAAGCAAGGTAGGGGCAGAGAGAGAGGGTGATACAGAATCCAAAGCAGGCTCCAGGCTCTGAGCTGTCAGCACAGAGCCTGATGTGGAGCTCGAACCTGAGAACCGTGAGATCATGACCTGAGCTGAAGACAGACGCTTAACCAATGGAGCTACCCAGGTGCCCCCATTTATTTGTATGTTTGAAATTTTCCATAGTAAAACATAAAAAATAAAACAACACTCAAATAGAGAACATATTCATATATTACTTCTAAAATAAAAAGTTGAAAAAAATTTTAAGTTTTATTTTCTTTATTTTGGGACAGAGAGACAGAGACAAAGAATCCCAAGCAGGCTCCACACTGTCAGCACAGAGTCCTATGCAGGGCTTGAACTCCCAAACTGTAAGATCATGACTTGAGCCAATATCATGAATCGGAATGCTTAACCCACTGAGCCACACAGGTACCCCCAAAATTGAAAATCTTTTTTCTGTTTTTTTTTAGAGAGAGGGTGAAAGTGAGCGAAGGGCAGAGAGAGAGAGAATCCCAGGAGGGGAAGAGAGAGAGAGAGAGAGAGAGAGAGAGAGAGAGAGAGAGAAGCAGGGCTCACTCAAAGTGGGGCTTGGGTTCACCCAAAGCAGGGCTCATGTTCACCTGAAGCAGGGCTCATGGTTACCCAAAGCAGGGCTCGAGCTCACCTGATGCGGGGCTTGAGCTCATGAGCTATGAGATCATGACCTGAGCTGAAGTCAGATTGCTTAAATGACTGAACCACTAAGGCACCCCAAAAGCTGAAAATTTTTTAAAAAAGGGATCCATATATAAAGAAATAGTAGACTAGTGCTTCTCAAATTGTGAAGAGCCATTTTTTAAGAAATTTCCAATCCTTTGTGGAGTATTACTTTTTAAAAAAATTTTTCCCTGTTTATTTATTTTTGAGGGAGAGAGTGCACAAGTGGGGGAGGGACAGAGAGAGAGGGAGACGTAGAATCCAAAGTAGACTCCAGGCTCTAAGCTGTGAACACAGGGCCTGACTCGGGGCTCAAACCCATGAACCATGAGATCATGACCCAAGCCAAAGTCAGCAGCTTAACCAACTGAGCCACCCAGGCACCCCTTGAGTAATACTCTTGTAAAAATACAATAAAAATAACTAGAAATTGAAATAAAAAATAAATACAGAATATTAATCCAATTTTTTTATTAGGTTCAATAGAAATAGTATTTGTTCAATTGTTAGGAGTTTCCAGACACTTTTTCTCATTCTATTCTTTTCTTGTTAGGAATTAGTTAACAGTTTAGAGACCAGCACCATTCCACTGTCCACATTAAATGATAAAATGATAAATAAATGACTCAAGGAATTCTGTTGTTTTGTAAGCTCATAATAATAATCAAAGTAATAATTATGAACAACTATAAACATTGAACATTTACCATATGGTAAATATCATCTTAGGTACTTTTCATGTACTAATTTAAACCTTCCCCTAAAGCTATAAGTACTATTATTATCCCCTCTTTACAGTTGTAGAAGCTGAAGCACAGTGAGGTTAAGAAAATTGTTCCAGTTTACTCTTAGCAAGTGCTGGTCTATAAACTGTTAAAAACTTAACAGAAAATCAGGAAATGAAAGTTTAGGAGTCGTGCTAATGGAAAACAGGGAAGCCACGGGGCCAGGGTTGGGGTAGCTGGCAGTAGTGTCTCCTTCGCTCCCACACCTGGTGTTGTCTCCTGCAGAGGGACAGATAGACACATTTCAGAATAGGTGGGGGAGTCTTCTACTGTGTCTGTTCAAGGTATGATGACATGTCTGTCTCATCAGGTAGCTCATTAATATTGACCTCAAAGCAATCCTCTACATCCTTGAGGATCTTGGCATCATTCTCATCTGATATCTGACATAAGTGTGATGGCCAAGCCCATGGTACCAAACTGGCCGGCTCTGACCACACAATGCCGATAGAGGTTGGAATCCTCAGGCATTTTTTTTTTAATGTTTATTTATTTATTTTGAGAAGGAGGCAGGGCAGAGAGAGGGAGAGAATCCCAAGCAAGTTCTGTGCTCAGCACAGAGCGCACTGCAGGACTCGATCCCACAAACTGTGAAATCATGACCTGAGCCGAAATCAAGAGTCGGAACCTCAACTGAGCCACCCAGGTGCCTCTCAGGCATGTTGTTGTTAAACGCAATTTGCAATAGTGCAATGTCCATGCCTCAGCCGAATAGGTTGGTAGCCACCAGAATTCATCACTGAAAATCGTTAAACTAGGGCACCTGGGTGGTTCAGTCATTTGGGCATCCTACTCCAGCTCAGGTCATGGTCTCGTGGTTTGTGAGTTCAAGTCCCACGTGGGCTCTGTAATGACAGCTTAGAGCCTGCAACCTGCTAAGGATTCTGTCTCCCTCTGTCTCTGCCCCTTTCCCACTCTCTCTCAAAAATAAACATTACATTTTTTTAAAATTACTTAAAAAAAAAATCTTTAAACTTCTAGTACTGAGAAAACCTCTCCTCCTGGGGCATCCCACAGGGGATGGCAATGGCTGGGAAATTCGGTTCCAGTAGGAGCTGGCCCAGTGTGATGCTACACAGACCAAGAAGATTTAAGGTTCTAAACTAGGTAGTCTGGTTCTAGAGCACATCCTTAATCATTATACACTATTGTTCATTTGATTGTGTAGGCAGAGGTATTCTTCTACTTAAAGTGTCCTTTTTCTAGTTCTTTGATAGTGAATGGAATTCACTTTGTGAGAGCAGGAGTTATCAGCTTGAAATCAAACAGGAATATATTTAAGCATATCTGAAAAGGTGTGCCAACCTCCACTTCCAAGAGTTCTACTCCTGCAGTGGGGCCAAGGAGTTTCCCAGATTAAGAACCCATCTTCAGGGCAGAGAGTGGTGTGCACCAGTTTTAAGGATAAAATGTCAGTGCCTAGGGGAATGATGACACTTGGAACACTGCGGTGATTGTTAGTTGGTTCTCTGGCCTAGTCCCCACAAATTCATGCTTAAATCCTAAAAGATTTCTGTGAATAAAAATGGAAAGGGCTGTTTCATTAAAATTTTTGAGGGACCTATGTGATATAATATGACAAAAAGGGGAAAGGAATGCTCCCATTTCGGAAAAATGCTCCAGAAAATCCAATGCAATTCTGATATGGGCTGGTAGGTCCTACTACAGGATGGTGATAGGAGACAGCACCTTCCATGCAAACATTGGAAACCTCTGAACCAGGTATTGGTCATGTTAGGAGCTTCATGTGCAGATGAGTATGTCAGGGCCAGGTACAGGTTGAAGAAAGTGGACATGACTCATGGTGGTAGAGCAGTCAGTAGGAGACGCTTTCAAGCTTCCTCCTGATAGTTGGGAAGGCCTTTAAAGCAAGGTTCACAATTCGACAGATTGGGCAGTCTGTGAGGCTCAGTGTGCTAGCTATTATAACCCTGTTTGACTAACTACCAAGGTGATGTAGCCTGAAAAATGTGAATTATACTCCCACACATTTTTCTTAAGCCTTGAAGTTTATTATTGCTTAGCTATTGAACAAATAACAAGTTTGAAGGGAACACTCCTCAAGTTTTCTTTTGAAATAATTGCAGATTCATACGAACTTTAAAAAGCAGTGCAGAGGTCCTGTGTACTCTCTACCCAGTTTCTCCCAAAGTAACATCTTAATTATAACAAAACCAGGAAATTGATATCGATATAATCCAGAAATCTTATTATTCAGATTTTGCCAGTTTTATATGCACTTGCATGTGTCTAAAGTTCTATGTAATTTCATCATGTGTAGACTTGTATAACCAGTCCCATAATCAAGATATAGAACTGTTCCATCACCACAAACATCCCCTTGTGACTCCATTATAGTGCCATCTGTCCCCTTGTCTTTCCATACTCTCCCACCCTGGTCCTAACCCCTGGAAACCATTAGTCTGTTCTCCATATATATAATTTTTTCATTTTGAAAATATTATATACAAATGGAATCATAATGGGTACCTTTGGCATTTAGCTTTTTTTACTCAGTACAGTTTCTATTTTAAGGAATACATATTAATGATTATATTTTCTATTTGTCATGGGATAATATATTAAAATGTTCTCCTTCCAGAAAAAATAATAAAGAATTATCTCTCAAAAAAAAACATGCTCCTTCCAGATTCACCTAAAGGCTGATCTTATTTCTGACCTATACTGGCATCTTTCTATTACTTGTATGTCTTAAGAAGTCTTACCTGTAAACATGAATAGGATAATGTTAAAGGTTAACTATCAATGCATAATGGAATGCCTTAAGGCAAATGTTCAAAAGCTACATTTTGTCCAAACATAATAATAGTGGATAAAGTGGATGTGTGTGTGTGTGTGTGTGTGTGTGTGTGTGTGTGTGTGTGTGTGTGTCTTCTCAGTGAAGGCATTTCAGGGGAATTTCTTATTTTTTTTTCCCCCAGGGGAATTTCTTAGACAAATTAGAACAAAAACAAAAAGAAGCAAAATCTTAGAAAATTTATAAATTAAGTCATTGTAACTGTCTTACTTTTCAAAAGTTTAGAGCAAACAGAGAACACAATATTCTCTTCACCATCAAAAAGCCACTAGACAGGACATAAAGTTCTCATGACCAGCTAGGTCTTGTGGATGATATCTGATCATTCCGGAACCTCAGAAACTTTTGCTGAGATTATAGAAGGCCATGGTTTTCCCATGCCATTTGGACTATGGGAATATCTAGGATTCTAAAAGTGGTTCTAGAAGACCTAACTTCTATTCTGTCTATTGTTTTGAATCAGAGGCACTCACAAACCTAAGGCACTCAATCAGTGAGAAGTCTTTTGAACTTAGGACCAAAAGGCAAGAGAAATAGAAAGGTTCCACCTTGCTTTCTGTTGTGAGCTGTTTTCTTCTATCTATGCTTCTGTTGTAAAAATGGGATGTTAAGTGTTTAGGAAATGTCAGTTTTGTTCATTAGTCAGATATGCTATCTTTACATTGGAGACTTTCCAGAGCTATTGTTAGTAATAGGGACAATGAGCTTCAGATCGATTTCACATTTATTTTTTTTACTTATTTTTGGGACAGAGAGAGACAGAGCATGAACGGGGTAGGGGCAGAGAGAGAGGGAGACACATATCGGAAACAGGCTCCAGACTCTGAGCCATCAGCCCAGAGCCTGACGCGGGGCTCGAACTCCCGAACCGCGAGATCGTGACCTGGCTGAAGTTGGACGCTTAACCGACTGCGCCACCCAGGCGCCCCTAACATTTATTTTTTAAAACTGAAATCTGTCAGCTATCTTAAGGCATGGGGCTAAGAGAAAGGCAACTTAAGAAAATGTAAATCAGAACAGCCTTTTTGGAATCATTTTGGCAATATTTATCAAACTTGAAAATGTTTATACCTCTTCTGCAATTCTACTTCTAGGAACCTATTCCTCAGAAACACTCACATGTGCAGAGATGCTCATATATATTATGTTCTTTGCAATATTGTTATTTTGAATTAGCAACTCTAAATTTCCACTATTTTGGAAGAGGTTAAATTAATTATGGTACATGAAATTATGACCTAGCATGCAGTATAAAAACAAATTAAGTAGGAGCACCTGGGTAGCCCAGCCTTTTGAGCATCCAACTCGTGATTTTGGCTCAGGTCATGATACCAGGCTCGTGGAATCCAGCCCCACCTTGGCTCTGTGCTGAGTGTGGAGCCTGCTTGGGATTCTCTCTCTCTCCCTCTCTCAGCCCCTCCCCTGCTTGTGCTCCCTCCCTCTCTCTCTCAAAATAAATAAATAAGCATTAAAAAAAAATAGCTTGTCTTGCTGAATTTTTAACATCTGTCTGGCAATGTAGAGTGCAACTTAATATTGTATTTAACATATAAAACAAAATATATTTTATTTTTTGGAAAGAGGGATTGAAGTTACAGTTCTTTAAAAGTAGGCTCCCTGAATTAGATACCTGAGCTATCTGAAAATTGTTTTTTGCCAATAAATAATAAAGTGATTGAGGAATCCATTCAACCATGAAGGCTGGAATCTGATTTCTTGGTTATTCCTGCAGTGCTCGGCACATAGTAAACACTCAATAAATAATGCCTTAATGATGGATGAATCGACAGTTTAAGTCGTTTTAGTAGCACCTACTTATTTAAAAGCAGGATACTAGCAAAGATAGAGGATGATTGTCTTGTTACTTGCTTTTCAAATGAGGAGGCTGGGGGGAGGGGCAGCCCCTCTCTTCCTGGTCAGGTTAAGAATTTGGTTGAGGATAGCCTTTCGTGGCTCATGTTTTGATGAACTGTGAATTGGGAAATCATTGAATTTCAGAACCATACAGCATATAAAAGGGAAAACGATCGAGGTGCCACTACTTAGATACAAAATTTTGCCCAGACGAGAGGAAAGAGATCTAGTGGCAGTGAAACTGTGGGCAAATCACTCTACCAGTATCTACATTTTCACGTGGAAAAAAAAAAGGGAATCATCACTCCGTCATAGGATTTGTTTCTTTACATGAAGGGATATGAAAACCTGTATAAAATACTGGCAATATAGGGGCCCTTCCGTATTGTGCAACGACTATTTCGTGTAAATCCAAACCCAGACAGTAGGGTCGAATAGAGACTAAAACTGTACACAATTGAGAGGTTCTTAAATTGCGGGCAGTCTGTTTCACCTCATTCATTTTAATCTCAACCTATCGGGCCACTGGGAGTCCCAGGGATCCACTCATAGGACCCGGCGGACGACCGGCGGGTCCCGCACTGGAGTTCGCACCGGCCCGGGTCCTGAACCCAGGCTTCCGTGGGTTGCAGGGCTCGGGGCTTCGGAAGACCACTGACCGCGCCTTGCCTCGGTGCTTGGGGTCGAGCCACCGCCAGCCTCGCTCACCAGGAGCAATTCTAGCGCGGTTCTGGGGTCCTGGCGAGACACTCCTACCTACACTCAGGAGTCGGGTCTCCAACGCTCTTCCCGCCGGTAGACAGCGGAGTCGGACCCAGGCAGCCCGAGGCAGAGTAGCCGGAAGGCCGGCAGGGCCCGCGGGTGGGCGGGCGGGACTGCAAAGCGAGAAGCACAAGGAGCGCGCTCCCGTGAACGCAGGAGGGAGGCAGGGGCGAGGCGCGCGCGTGCGCTGGGATGAGAGGCCGGGAGGCGGAGTCCTAGGGCAACGGCAGGAAGAGGGCGCCCTGGAGCCGAGCCGGAGGCCGGCTGGGGGCGGGGTGGAGGGAGGGCGTCGACGCTAAGGGGCGGGATGAGGCGAGGCGGGGACGCGCTTGCGGGGTGGGGAAGGTGGGGGCGCGGCGGTGGCGGGAGCGTCCCTGGTCTCCGCCCCTGTTTCCCACTCTCCTTCCACCTCCCACCCGGCGGGGCTCCGGAGAGGCGCCGCTTGCCAGTCCCCGGAGCCGCCCAGCTGCCGCCGCCTCCGCCCTCCGCTCGCGGTGAGCCCGTCAGTCCCCGCACCGTGCGCTCCTCAGTCTGGGCCATGGATGGGTAAGTACTCGGTGGCTCATCGGCTGCGCTTGCCCCGCTTCCTTTCGGCTCTCGGCCGGACGCGCCGCGGCCGGGGAGCCTGGCGCGGCGTTGGCGACCGGAGGAGCTGCCCCGGCCGAGCCCGACGGCGGGGCTTCCGCGCGGCCCGAAATCGTGGAGGGGCGGTCCGCCGCCGCCTCTCTTTCCCCCACGGGGCGCCCCCGTAATGTCCGCCCCTTCCCATCCTCACACCCGGAAGCGGAGGAAAGCCGGGTGCAGCCGCCGGGTGCCGGGGTCCGCCCTCCGCGCGCAGAGTCCGGGGAGCCCGGCCCGGCCTGCCGACACTTCCTCTCAGAAAATGGTGCGCGGCGCTGGGGGAGGCGGAGGCGGCGCTCGGGGCGGGCGTCCTCCCGCTTGGGGAGTTGCTGTTTACCGGTGAGGTGGGGCGAGCGCCGGAGCTTCCCCTGGCGGGGAGGCGAGCTGCCGCGGAGAGGCGGATGGCGAGTGCACGCGTCGGTGCACGTCTGGGCGGCGACCTGGTCCCGAGGCCAGTGCCCCCCGCGGATGTAGACGTGCGGGGAGGCAGGGGGGTACCGGAGGAGGTTTCCCGACTTGGGCTGTGAGCTGTGCCAACGATATCTGTATACCGGGCGTCTGGACTTGGTGACCGTGGACGCTGTCCCCCACAACCCCCCAAAAGAAGCCCCGTGAATTTCTTCAATTTTCGAGGAGCTCTTTAAAAGTTAATGAGGTCCGTGACCAAAATAAAAAGATTTGGAATCGCCGTTATAAATATTTGTCTGAGGACCCAGGGATTTGGCGTGGGACCTGACAGATAATTTAATGTTTAAGGAAACGACTGGATTAAGATCTTCATAGATTAATTATTGTTACATATGTACATCAAGATTTTAAAAATATCTCCAGCTCTATTAGAGCTTGCAAATCCTCTTACTTATTCCTATTATGTATTTGAGGTTTTGTTTGGCCTTTTACTTGCTTTTGAGGACAAGATATCTGCAAACCCCTTGGTTGTAGAATAATATGAAACTTCCTTAAACAGTAAAAGCCTTGTGCATGTTACCATATAGTTGATGATTGTTGCCATGCTGTGTAAAGACAATGGAATCTTCCAACATTTTTTGTCTTCGTTAGACTTCATTTATGTATTTTCACAATATGAAGTGTATGGAATATTTGGATTAACTCATTTGAATGCTAATTGCATACTGCTACTGACTTTAGACAAAGTGCGATTTTAGATTTCATTCATGGTTGTGATGTTCTTTCTTTTGTTTTAATTTAATTGAAGCTATTTTTATTGTTTAATTGAAACTTTTCTGAGAGCATTGTTGAAAACTCACTGCGCATCACCTTATTCAGTTACACTTTATATGGGTGCATAATTTTGCTGTTTTAATTATTTGTGTAATTATGCCAGTATTTCAGTTTCGGGAGGTTGTGAAATTGGTGTCTCACAGTGTGTAGTGTGTTGTCCGTTAGATGATTTGACTTGAGCTGTGGACGCAGGCTAGCTTTTGGTATTGGAAAATTTAGAGTAATAATAAAGAGGACTGGAGTTCTGCATTTTGTGCAGTGCAGACTTACTCTTTTGGATAGTTTAATAACTCTCTCTTCACCCTTTATATGTTATTAAAGCTAAGAATGAGTTGTTTATTCGTTGAAATATGTGAGGCAGTAAGACAGATCCTGGAAGGTAAGTTCAGGACTGATACAATCTTAATTTTTATGCACAGTTATTTGACACATTTAAATTTCAGACAAATGAATTTCAAGTTTTCACCAAGTCTAAGGAAAAAATTTTAACCTACATGGTTGTTTAAAACAAGTAAATTTGCGTCATTGAGCAAGCCAGATTCATAAATTTGTTTACTTTTATTAAGTAATAGCGGTAAAGGTTCTTAATAATATGTTGAATTTAGTTAGAGCTTTAGGAGATATGGAGGTAAATTGTAATTGAAGATGGTTTCTTGGGGGTTAGAAGAGATGGATTTTTGCTTGGGAGAACTTTATAGAGTTTCTACACCTTGGGGTTAAGGGATGTGGTTTTGAACACAGTGAATTTTTGCTTCTAGAGGCTAATTAACTTTTTGCATTTTCCCACAGCCTGAGAAAGGTCCTTTTTCATTATTTCGGATAGTTAAAAAAGAAACAACAAACCACCAGTCATTGTATCTTTCTAGTTCTTCCTCAAATTCCAACTGTCTTTTGTGTGTGTGTATGTGTTCATTTCCTCCTGAGATAATTTATACTTAAACACAGTTTTGATGTGGTAGAGCTTTTTTTTTTTAAAGCAGATCTTTGAAATTTTTCATGTCTGAAATTTGATGTTTGCATTTATTTTAGTTCTGAGAGACTATCTTAGCTGTATTTTGGTGAGCTGTTTTGGGTGGTAGATGCAAATTTGCAAGATACCTTCTATTTCTGTAAAAGCCACTCAGTGGTTTTATTTCATTTAGAATTTTAAACATGATAATTCAGACCAGTGATTTAAAAGAATGAAATTTGGTGATTTTTAAGTTTTGATTTGGATTTGTTAAATAGAGGAAAATGGATAAACACATATTCATGTTATTGAAACACACCTATACTTTAATAAATACTAAAAGAATTTGATCTACTATTTGTTTCTTACGTTGCGGTTAAAGCTTTGCTTTTATACTCTGCTGTTGCTAGACTGACCCATCACTTTTCTTTGTATTAACATTTCATAACTCATCACATTCTTATTTTTATTAATTTTTATTATTATAGTGTTTTCCTTTTTTTCTTTAATCTTATTATCTCTGTCTTTTAAAAACCTGTTCTCTAACTTTGTTTTCCATTTTCTCTTTTTACTTTTTCCATACAGTGTTGTTACAGATCTTATAGCAGTCGGTTTAAAGGTAGGACTCTTTTACTATCCTTTCATAAGCTTTTTTAAATCTTAGTTTCAGCATTTTTTTTTTCCAATGGTGAAATCATCTCACCTGTTCATAAAATTATCTGTTTTACTGTGTGATAATAATCTTTCATTTTTATTTAGCTCCAAAATAAGTGGATTTGTAGCTGATTTTGGATTTTATATATTTATGAAGAGGTACTACAGTATTAATCTTGTATATCTAAAATGTGAACAAAAAGTTTAGCCCATAGTTTTACTTGAACTATCAGAGTGAGTGTGTTTGATTTTCTTTTGTTTTGGCTCAGCAGTTAAATGTAACCTAGGCTGTGTTTCCCTGTCATGTTCTTTCTTATATCTTCTCTTGGATGTGCTTATGAGTAATACAGTAATAGTAGCAGCTAAGGTTTCTCTAATTCCTACTGTGTGCCAGCTTGCTTTACACGTATTTCACTAATTAATAACAGTTCTTCAAGGTAGATATCAATAAATTCCCATTTTAGAGATGTAAAATAGGTTCAAGGTGTGGTGCACCAAAGTTCAAACCCATGTCTTCCTGGTTCTAAAGCTGGACGTTTACCCCACACCCCATTATAACTGGCTGCCAGTAATAAGGGTTCTGTCTAGAAGGCGAGCAGCAGGAGAGCTGGATAATTAGTATTTGACAGTAATAATTCTTCTAAGTAATGTCACATCAGTTTAATCAGTTTTCTTGTTTATTGAATTCTAAACTATAAATCAAGTAAACAATGTTCATCAGTATGAGGTTTTTAAATATAAATGGATGTTTTAAGGTTTCCTTTAGCAATTTGATATTTGATAAACCTGTTGAGAATCTAGTTCTAGAGGCCACTTAATAGTTTGGATTACTGTAGAAAACAAATAAATAATTGATGTTTATATATATTTTATGTAAAGTTGTTTAATCACTTTCTTCTCTTCATCATCTCTTCTTGCTAGCAATTTCAGCACTTCCACATTTGCAGTTATTCTATGTGGTGCTGCTCATATTCTTGAAACATCTTAAAAAATAAGCATAGGGGCACCTAGGTGGATCAGTCTTGTAAGCATCTGACTCGATTTCAACTCAGGTCATGCGTGATCTCCTGGTTCGTGAGATCAAGCCTCATGTCGGGCTCAGTGCTGACAGCATGGAGACTGCTTGGGACTGTATCTCCCTCTCTCTCTCTGCTCCTTTCCTGTATGCTCACTCTCTCAAAATAAATGAATAAACTTAAAAAAATCCACAAATACAGCAAATAGCATATGAAACTAACAGTAGGATTCTGAGACTAACATAATTGGGAACTACTGCTTACACTGTCTTTTGAAGTTGGGTTGAATTAGCTTGCTTTGGCAAACTTTAAACATATTTTATGAATTGAAAATAAATGGAGGAACCTCTTAGGTATGCTTCTCATCGTCGTCGTCTTTTTTTTTTTTTTTCTCACCGCAGATACTCAAGTCATTTTCTCTTTTGAGAATGACGCTAAAGAGAATGACATGGAGATTAGAAATTGCAGGCTCATGTCTAGAATCACTTTTCGTGTCTCTGTATGTCCCTGTGAGGGAAAGGATATTTAAAGTGAATATTGTTTTGGTCTTATCCAAAATGTAATTCGTGATACTAGTTTATCTGGCAAAAATGAGTAAGCCAGACATTTAAAAAACTTACCATTTTGAAATTGAGAAATTATCCTTGAGGGACTGTTATGCCTGTTTTACTGTGGGGAAAAAATATATCTTGATGATAAATAAAAGAAAAAGACTAGGCATAGCCACTGGATTTGAATACATGATTTGGATTTCTGACTACCTGTTTAGTAGCAAGCACTTTGGAAACAAAGGTCAAATCCTACTCTGAAGAAACAATATGCTGATTTAGTTGTTTCACTGGTCAATCTATATTTTTATAGACTTACATACTGGAAATGTCTGTAAAATTACTCATTATATGGAGAATTTCTCCTAAGATTGTTCTGCTTCTTTCTTGGATCCCATCCAAGGAATTTAGTTACCAGGTAATAGGCTAATAAGGCTCATAATTTGTCTAGATTGTATAAACCAAAATTAGCAAATTTAAACAAGTCTTTTGAGAATATCAGTTTCTTACCTTTATTTGCTATCTGAATATGATGATACAACAAATAGTTTCAGCCACTGGCAAGAGTGGATTTCAGGTTATGCTCCACAAGTTGCTTTCCCAGACTCAGACAAATAATATGGATTTCATTTTTAAAGAATTAAAAATACTCAATATAAAATCTTTTATTTTAGAGAAACAAAATGGAATTGTTTTTAGAGATGAAGTTATTGACTATGATATGTCATGAAGGCAGGAAATTGTGATATTTTCTTCACTACTGTGTTTCCAATGTCCGGCACATAATCTCTCAAAAAATACCTGATAAGTGAATGATAGCAAAATGGGCAGCTAGTTTGGTGACAAACGTAAAATGGAACCCAAGCCTTCTGATTTTGCTGGTGTTTCCTCAATTAGGTGTTACTGTAGTGAGAAAGAATTAGACCCATTTTTTAGATTGGAATTTTCTTGAATACAGATAAACATTTTCAAGCAGTTTAGGGACATACCATGTTTGAGATTTACTTATGTAGTTGTATACCCTGGATACAGTGTATCAATTTTTGAGCCTTGCCTAAATTATGCAGGAAAATTAATTTTGGGTACTTCTCACAAAGTATTTGTTTTATTGTCTCATGTTATTTCACGTTTTAATATGCTTTTAAAAACAAGCAGGGGCACCTGAATGGCTCAGTCAGTTAAGCACCCGACTCTGGATTTCAGCTCAGGTCATGATTTCAGGGTCGTGAGATCAAGCCCCCAGTTGGGCTCTGTGCTGATACTGCAGAGCCTGTCTTGAGATTCTCTCTTTCTGCCTCACCCCTGCTTGCTGGTGTGCTCTCTCTCTCAAAATAAACATAAAAAAAAAAAAAAAGAAACAGTGTTATCCTTTATTTTAAATTCTTTTGAATGAAGAACCAACTAGGTGACTATGAGTGATAATGGACAAGTTTCAAGAACTTTATTATACTGGGTGCCTGGTTGGCCCAGTTGGAAGAGCATGTGACTCTTGATCTTGGGGTCATGAGTTCGAGGCCCACATTGGGTGCATACATTACTTACATAAATAAAACTTAAGAAAAAAAAAAGAACTTCATTATACCAGATAAACCAAACTGTCCGCATTGTGGGTAACATAGCTTTTTGTGTGTGTACCTAAGTGTATTTAAAAGTTCCAGCTTATAGGTCATGACCTCATGATGCATGAGTTTGAGCCCAATGTCGGGCTCGTTGCTGACCATGCAGAGCCTGCTTGGAATTCTCTCAACATCTCTCTCTGCTCCTCCTCCTTTTCTGTTTCTCTCTCAAAATAAATAAATAAACTTAAAAAAAATTTCCAGCTGACACTTTATTTACTGGTTGGTTTATCTGAAACTCAAATATTTCCTGTATTTGTAGTTATGTTTTCAAAATGCTGTAGTAGCTATTAAAACAAATGATTAATTAAAAAAAATTTTTTTTAAATAAAAAAAAATATTTTTTTAAAAAATATTTCTGAGAGAGAGTCCGTGTGCATGTGTGGAGGAAGGGCAGAGAGAGAGGGAGACACAGTCTGAAGCAGGCTCCAGGCTCTGAACTGTCAGCACAGAGCCCTGTGTAGGGCTTGAACTCACAAACTGCGAGATCATGACCTGAGCCTAAGTCGGGCGCATAACCAACTGAGCCACACAGGCGCCCCACAAATGATTTTTTTTAATGATGATTTTTTTATATGTTTTCTGGGTTGTCTTCCTATTTTATTTTATTAAAGTTTATTTATTTATTTTTGAGGGAGAAAGAGAGGGAGAAGGAGAGAGAATCCCAAGCAGATGCCACACTGCCAGTGTAGAGCCTGTCGTGGGGCTCAAAATCGCGAACCCTAAGCCAAAATCAAGAGTCAAATGCTTAAGAGACTGAGCCACCCAGACCCCCGTTGTCTTCCTATTTTAATTCATTAGATGCATATAGAAAAACTCATTTTAGGAAAGACTATTAATTGGTTTCTGATAATTATCATGCCTGTTAGTATAAAGGGAAGAACAATATATTTAAATTGATTTTGAAGATTGGGTTTTTTTTTTTTTTTGCTTGACCAGAGCTTAGCAAAGTACACAGACTGTGGACCATATCCAGATTGCCACCTGTTTGGTAAATAGTTTTGTTGGAACACAGCCATGCTAATTCCATATTGTCTGGTGATTTTCATGATAGATGGATAGAGTTGAATAGTGGTAGCAGAGATCATATGACCACAAAGCTTAGAATATTTACTTTTTGGCCCTTTTCAGAAAAAGCTTGCCTGCTGCAGTGCTTGAGCTATACAAAATAAAGAAGGCCTTTACTGGATTTTTTTTTTTTTTTAATTAAATCGGGCGGTAATTTGCATAGAGTGAAATGCACAGTTTTCAAGGGTACAGTGCAATAAATTCTGAGAAATGTATCCACCTATGTTTCCTACTCCCCAGTCAAGGCCATAGAACATCATTCCAAATTGTTTTGTTGCCTTTTTTCAGAGTCAGTTTAGGCAACTGTTCTGATGTCTATTAATTTTTCTGTTTATGAACTTTGTATAAATGGAATAAAATATTTATATGTCATATATACAGTAAAAGCTCGTTGATGTCTGGCTTCTTTTACTCAGCAAAATGAGTTTTAGATTCAGCCATGTTGCATGTATCAGTAGTTCATTATTTTTTATTTCTGAGAGTATTCCTTTGTGAATGTATTACAATATTTAAAAATCTGTTCTCATGTTGATAGACATTTGGGTTCTTTCCAGATTTGGACTGTTGTGAATAAAGCTGCTTTAAGCATTTGTGTATGTCTTTGGATAGATGTATGCTTCATTCTACACCATATGTAGGAATAGAATTAGATATGCATATATTTAAATTTGTAAGAAACTGTCAAACTGTTTTGTTAAATGTTGTACCATTTTATACTCGGACTAGCTTTGTATTATGGAGTTTAGGTTGCCTGCATCCTTGTCTACAGTTGGTATTGCCAGTCTTCACTTACCCATTCTAGTGGGTATAACCAGAAAGGCTGACAGTATCTCATTATAGTTTTAATTTGCATTGGCCTCATGACTGATGGTGGTGCTTACCTTTTCATGCTTTTCTACTCTTTCATGTATTTATTAGTCATTCACTTATCTTTTGTGAATGTTCATTAAGTCTTACATATTTCTTAATTTATTTTTATTTTTTTTAAGTTTATTTATTTATTTTGAGAGAGAGAAAGAGAGAGCATGCAGGAGGAGCAGAGAGACTCCCAAGCAGGTTTCACACTGTCAGCTAGAACTGTGAGAGCATGACCTGAGCCAAAACCAAGAGTCTGATGCTTAACCGAATAAGCCACCTAGATGCCCCTCCTACCTATCTATCTATCTATCTATCTATCTATCTATCTATCTATCTATCTATCTATTTATTTATGTTTACTTATTTATTTTGAGAGAGAAAGAGAGCATGGGCAGCAGTTTATTTATTTTGAAAGAGAGAGGGAGAGAAAGAATCCCAAGCAGGCTCCACACTGTCAGTGCAAGGCTCTGTGCAGGGCTTGAACTCCCAAACCGTGAGATCATGACCTGAGCAGAAGTCAGACGCTTAACTGACTGAGCCACCCAGGCGCCCCTGTAAGGTCTTTTTTCAAATCCACTCTGACAGTCTTTTGATCGGTATATATAGACTCTGCACACTTTAAGGGATGATTTAGTCGGATTAACATCTATCTTGTTCATAATTGTTTTCTGTTGTTAAAATCAACCAAGTAAATTTCAAGATCTAATTGGATTTACTGAGGGGTTTATGAATCAGCATTCCAGCTAAGTAGAGAGGAGCTTCAAGGTGTTGTACAACATAGGTTTTTATAGGAAGGAAGGTGGGGCAAGCTATTAGCAAAAGAAAAGAAAGGATTGTTCAGGCAAGGTCACCTTCTTTTACAGGGGTCTTACTATGTAGATTACTCCATCTTCCTTTGAGGGATTGAGAGGGCCCTGTGACAGATGGCCTCATTGATGCTCCTCAGAAAGTTCCTGCTGACCAATTAAGACTCCAATTCTGAGGGAGGTTGAAACTGCTAGTAGGTTAGGTATTAAGTCCAGACTTGGTGATTTGTCGTAAGTGGTGCCATTTGGGGCCTGCAGTTTTGTTTTGTTCTTTCTTTCTTTCTTTCTTTCTTTCTTTCTTTCTTTCTTTCTCTCTCTTTCTCTCTTTCTCTCTTTCTCTCTTTCTTTCTTTCTCTCTTTCCTTTCCTTTCCTTTCCTTTCCTTTCCTTTCCTTTCCTTTCCTTTATATGCAGTTTATTTATTTTGAGAGAGAGAGTATGTGTGTGTGTGTAAGTGGGGAAGGGGCAGAAAGAGAGGGAGAGACAATCCCAAGCAGGCTCTACACTGCCAGCGCAGAGCCCAATGCAGGACTCAAACCCATGAAATAGTGAGATCATAACCTGAGCCAAAACCAAGAGTCGGATGCTTAACTGACTGAGCCACCCAGGTTCCTCCTCATTCTACTTTCTTAATGGGTGCAGGGTTTCTGATGAGAAAGAAACCCTGTAATTCTTATCTGTATTTCTCTATATGGAAGGTATTTTTCCCCCTATGTTTTTTTCCCCCAAGATCGTCAATATTTTTTTTTCTTTATTTGAACTCTATTTGAAATAGGGTTATAAGGGTTTTCTGTATATTCTAGGTGTAAGTCCATTTTCAGATATATGTACTGTGAATATTTTCTCCTAGCCTTGTGGCTTGCCTATTCATTTTTTAATGGTATCTTGATAAATAGAATTTAATTTTGATAAATTTCTTTTGCATTTTTTGGTTATGGCTTTCTATGTCTTGTCTAAGAAATCGGCTTATCCCAAGGATATAAAAATATTCTATTTATTTGCTTTAAGCCTGTACTTTAAACTTTTAAGAAAGGTTAGGTTTGAGATGAATCTCAGACTTGTTTTTGTGTGTGGTGTGTGGTAGAGATGGAGATTCACTTGTTTCCATATGGTTATATAATGAGTTTGACACATTTGATGAAAAGATTTTCCTTTCCATGATGAATTGTATTGGTACCATTATTTGAAAATTAGTTCACCATTTGTGAGTGTGTCTATTTCTACACACTGAATTCTTAACCATTATCTATTACTGTGTTATTTTCACACTGTCTTGATAACAGTAGATTTATAGTGTCTTAAATTCAAGTAGTGTTAGGTCCTCCCAACATTGTTCTTCTTTATCAGTATTGTTTTAGCTATACAAAATCATTTGCACTTTTCTTAAAAATTTTACAATCTGCTTGTCAGTTTCTATTTGGAAACTGGGATTACTGGGATTGCACAGACTATCTAGATCAATTAGGGAGACATTGATGTTTCAACCATACTGAGTCTTGTTACCTGTGGAATAGAGTATCTCAATTTTTTTTGGTCTTCTCTAATTTCTTTTAGTGCTGTTTTGTAGTTTTCAGTGTACAAGTTTATATGTATGTTTTAAATGTATCCCATTTTTTTTTGTATGGTAAATTGTATTTTCTCTTCAATATATAGAAATCCTTCTTTGCACATTTACTTTGTAACTTATGGCATTGCTGTTACTGTATTTTTTTAACTGCTTAGGATCTTTTTTTTTTTTTTTTTTTTTGTACATGACCATGTCATCTGTGAGTAGAGTTTTATTTTTTAAATTCGAATCTGGATGATTTTTTTTTCTTGCCTTAATCCAAAATTAAAACCTCCAATATAATGCTAAGTAGAGGTGACAACATCCTGCTCATAAAGGTAAGTAGTCTGTCTTTGTTACCTGTAGGTTTTTCTTAGATGTCTTTCTCATGTTGAACAAATTTTTCTATTCATTGTTTTTTGTTAAAATGAATGGGTGTTGGATTTAGACCTTTCAAGGAATTTGTCAAGTTGGAGCTCCTTATCTTGTTAATCCCTAGGATCTGTAATGATTTCCATCTTTTCAGTTCTGATCTTGATAATTCATGGTGGGTTTTTTTTTTTGTTTTTTGTTTTTTTTCTGATTAGTATAGCTAGAGGTTTTCAATATTAATGATCCTTTTTAAAAGGCAATTTTTGGTTTCATTTATTTTCTCTTGGTTGACTTTTCTGTTTCATCACTTTTACTCTTTATTATTAAGATTTATTTTCTTACATTTTCTGTGGGTCAGGAATCTAGGTATGGCTTAGCTGGGTCCTCTGACTTTGGGGCTCTTATGCTAGACTGCTATCAAGGTGTTGGTAGATGCCGCTGTCATCTTCTGGGGAAGAATCTGCTTGCAAGCTCACTCATGTGATTGGCAGGAGTCAGTTCCTCCTGGGCTGTTGACCTGAGGGCCTCACTTCCTTATTTGTTGGCTAAAGGCTGCCCTCAATTCCTTACCATGTGAGTCTCTCCATAGTGCAGCTTGCCTCAGCAACTTGCTTCTCCCAAGTAACCAAGAGACAGAGTAAGAGTTAAGCAGAAGTCAGTCTTTTGAAACCTAATCTGGAAGGGAAGAATCTATCACTTCCGCTAAAGTATTCTGTTCATAGAAGTAGGTCACTAGGTGTAGCCTACATCTAAGGGGAGGGAGTTAGGCCTGGGTGTGAATGCTAAGCAGTATAGACCATCTTAGAAATGTGCTTGCTACTCCAGAAGAGAAATTGTAGGCTGGTGTAGGGACAATACACATGTTCAGCTTTACTAGATAGTTCCAAATTATTATTGGCAGTGTTTGAAAGTTACTGTTATTACAAATTCTCACCAACACTTGGTATTTTCACTTAAGATACTTGCAATGTAATAATTTTAATGCTATAAATCTTCCTCTTAGCATAGCTTTAGCCACATCCCAAAAGTTTGATTTGTTCTGTTTTCATTTTTATTGAGAGTAAGTAAAACCACAAGAAAGTAGAAGGAGATAATAAGTAACAACTGAAATGTACAAATTCCTTGAAAGACAGAAAATAGCAGATGACCAAAACTGACATGAGTTGGAAAGTATTCCCTTTTTTTTTAAAAAAGAGTTTGTATGGGGCACCGGGGTAGCTCAGTCAGTTGAGCGTCCAACTTCAGCTCAGGTTATGATCTCATAGTTCGTGAGTTCAAGCCCTGTGTCAGGCTTTGTGCTGACAGCTCAGAGCCGGAGCCTGCTTTGGATACTGTGTCTGTCTGTCTGTCTGTCTGTCTCTCTCTCTCTCTCTCTCTCTCTGCCCTTCCCCTTGCTCACACTCAGTGTCTCTATCAAAAATAAATAAACATTAAAAAAATTTTTTTAAAGAGTTTGTATAAGATTAATATTTCTTCCTTAAATGTTTGATGAAATTCAGTGTAACTATTTGTGGGTGCGTATTTTTGTGTGGGAAGGTTTTTAATTATGAATTCAGTTTTTAAAAATAGATCCTGTGTTAATTCAGATTTTAAATTTCTTTAGCTGTATCCCACAGATTTTGATATACTGGGAATTTCTAAATATTTTGGGTTTTTCCAGATATCTTCATGTTACTGTTTTTTCTTTTTTATAGTACTTTGAATCATTTCAGTCTTTTTACATTTCCCGAAAATTTTTTTAATTTTTCATTTTTAGAGAGACATAGAGAGCTTGAGCAGGGGAGAGGGACAGAGGGAGAGAGAGAGAGAATGAGAATTTTAAACAGGCTTCATGCTCATTGTGGAGCCCAATGTGGGCTTCATCCCATGACCTTGGGATCATGATCTGAGGCAAAATCAAGAGTCAGTCGCTCAACTGACTGAGTCACCCAGGTGTCCCTCCTGAAATTTGTTTTAATGTCAAGTATATGGTGTGTATGAATGGTCTATTACACTTTAAAAGAATATATAGTTTACTTTTGTTGAGCGTATTGCCTTTTAAATGTCAATAAGATAGGCTGGTTGATAATTCAAGTCTTCTGGGGTGCCTGGTTGGCTCCACTGGTAGAGCATCTGACTCTTGATCTTGTTGTGAGTTTGAGCCCCATGGTGGGTGTTGAGATTAGATTTCTTAAAAAAAAAAAAAAAAAGATGCCACCTGGAAGGTTCAGTTGGTTAAGCGTCTGGCTCTTGGTTTTGCCTCAGGTCATGATCTCACATTTCATGGGATCAAGCCCTGGGTTGGGCTCCACACTGTCAGCCTGGAGCTTGCTTGGGATTCTTTCTCTCTCTTTTCCCCTCCCTCTCCTGCTTGTGTATATTCTCTCCCTCTCTCAAAATAAACAAACTTGGAAGGAAGGAAGGATGAAAATTCAAGTCTTCTGATATCCTTTCTGATTTTCTTTCTTTTTGTTCTGTAAATTACTGAAAGAGGAGAGGGTATTGGAATTTCTATGTATACTTACAGATTAAAAAAAAAATTCTTTGTAGTTGTGTCAGTTTTTGATTTGTATTTTTGAGTCTCAGTTATTAGATGCACTCATATTTAGGAATGTTCTATTTTTTGATGAATTGACTCTTTTATTATTTGAAATATACATCTTTATTTTCAGTAATAATTCTGCCCTAAAATCTACTTTGTCTGATAGTAATGTAGTTATTCCATTGTTCTTGTGATTAGTATTTGGTATTTGGTATATCTTTTTCTTGTTCCTTTTCCTGTTCTTTTAATCTGCTTTTTGTCTTTAAGGTAGGTTAAGGAATAGATAAGCCAGGCAGACAACAAGGTAAAGTAGCAAGATGGTGGTATTAACATCTTAACAACTTGAGAGGTTGAGTTACAAAAGACTGGCTTCTCTTGCTGTCTACTTTATTCACTCTGATGAAAGTGAGGTGACATGTTAGCTGCCTGGTGGTCCACATACAAACTGAATACTGCCAGCAGCAACTTGACTAAACTTGGAAGTGGATCCTCTATTTCCTCTACTGAACTTTGAAATTATTACAGCTTGTGAGAGACATTGAGTCAGGGGATCTAGCAAAGTCATGCCCAGATTTCTGACTTATGGAAATTGAGTTAAAAAATACTTGTTTTTTATCAGCTGCTGAATTTGGGGGTAATTAGTTTGCATCTGCATGTAACTAATACAACTACTTAACTCAAAGTGGTAAATAAATATTGAAAAAAATGAATAATAAAATAGCTTATTAATATCCAAATAAGATTGCTTATGTAAGTGCAGATACTTTTTGGTTGTCAGTCATTATGCATATGACTTTTTTATATGACCACATTATCTCTTTCTAATAGCTTACCATGGTTTGTATATACTTTGATTTTCCTTTTTAAAGGTTTTCTTTTTTCTTAGTGTACTAATGTGTATTTCATTGATAACCGTATTTTTTTTTACTTTACACTAAATTTTTTTAAACCTTTTTATTTTAATGCAAACATAGGTTGCAGAGTAGTACAAAAAACCTGTGTAACCATTACGCAGTTAGCTCACATTTGCTCCATTTGTTTCATCACTCATATTCATTTGTTAATATTCTCTACACACACACACCCCATTCTCTAGGTATACATACATCTCTACATATATCCTTTTTTTTTTCCTTCTGATTGTAAATTGGCTAATGTGATTGTCATCTAGGTTTCTCTACTATTAAGTTACTAATTTTCCCTCATAATCAATAATTTGTCAGAGTCTTTGAAACTTCATTGATATATTATCTTAATTTATTTAAAGCTTATTTTTTTAGTAATCTCTATATCCAACATGGGGCTCAAACTCATGACCCCCAAAATCAAGAGTCACATGCTCCTCCAACGGAGCCAGCCAGGCATCCCTTATTTTACTTTATTTATTCTCTAACTCCTAAATACTTCAGAGTATATTACCTAAAAACAGAACTTTTCTTTACATTACTATGTATAATTATGAAAGCCAGAAAATGTCAAAAGTTTCCTCAGTCCTTTTTTTTTTCTTTTTCTTTTTCTTAAGTTTATTTATTTTGAGAGAGAGCACGCATGAGCAGGGGAGGGACAGAGAGAAAGAATCCCACTGTTGGCGTGGACCCCGATGTGGGCCTTGAACTCACAAACCATGATGAGATCATGACCTGAGCTGAATCAGATGCTTAACCGACTGAGCTACCCAGGCACCTTGGTTCCTCAGTCTTTTTGATTCATGACATTGACATTTTAAAAGAATACAGGCATTTTATTGTGTAGGGTGTCCGTCACTTTGAGTTTATCTGTTTCTTCATAGTTAGATTTAGGTTGTATATTTTTGGTAGGAATACCATAGAAGTGATGTTATGTTCTTCTCAGTGTATTGTATTAGAAGGCAAAGGATGTTGATTTGTCCTGTTATTTGTAATGTTAATTTTAATCACTTGGTTAAGGTATTTGCCAGGTTTTTCACTGTAAGTTTATTAATAGTTTTTCTCTCAGAAGTTTGAAAGTTTGGTTGATCTCACCTGTAAAGCCATCTGGGCCTAGGTTGGGAGTAGAAGGTGAGAGGTCTTTATTTACTAATTCTCTATCTTTAATTCTTACGGTTTAATTGAAGTTCTGTGTTTCCTCTCATAGTAGTTTTGGAATTTTATATTTTGTAGGAATATATTCATTTGATTATTGATTTCTTAAGCTTTTATTTTGCAGTTCATAATACTCATGTTAATTTTAATCTCTTTAGTCTTTTGTTATTCTTTTTTTATTCGGAATTGTTTTTTCTCTCCTTGATCAGTTATGCTAGAGGCCCAGGTTGGTGTTTTAAAAGAACCAGCTTTTAGTTTTTAGTAATCTTTAAGTGATTTTTCAGTTCTTGATTTCATTTGTTTTCTGTTATTTAAAAATTTTTCTTTTTTCATGTTTGGGTTTGTTCTTTTGCTCTTTTTCTAAGTTTTTTTTTTAATTTTTTTTTTAAATGTTTATTTTTGAGACAGGGAGAGACAGAGCATGAACAGGGGAGGGTCAGAGAGAGGGGGACACAGAATCTGAAGCAGGCTCCAGGCTCTGAGCTGTCAGCACAGAGCCCCACGTGGGTCTTGAACTCATGGACCGCGAGATCATGACCTGAGCCGAAGTCGGCTGCTTAACCGACTGAGCCACCCAGGCGCCCCTTTCTAAGTTTTTTTAATTGGATAGTTAATCCACTTATTTTTAAATTTCTTGTTTCAGCTGTAAATTTATCTTAAAGTACTAAAGCTCGATACCACAAGTTTAGTATCTGTGTTTTAATTTCATTATATCTTAAATATTTTTATACTTAAGACTTTAAAATTTTCTTTTTTTAATTATTTTATTTATTTTAAACGTTTATTTATTTTTGAGAAAGAGAGAGAAACAGAGCATGAGTGGGGGAGGGGCAGAGAGAGAGTGAGACACAGAATCTGAAGCAGGCTCCAGGTCTAAGCTGTCAGCACAGAGCCCGACACGGGGTTCAAACTCATGAGCTACGAGATCATGACCTGAGTCAAAGTCGGACGCTTAACCAGCTGAGCCACCCAGGTGCCCTGAAAAAAATTTCCTTTTAAACCCAAGATTATTTACTGGTGTTAAAATTTTAGTTTCCAAACATTAGCTACTCTTTTATTGTCTGTAGTTTTATTAAAAAAAATTTTTTTTTTAATGTTTATTTTTGAGAGAGAGAGTGTGTGTATGCACAAGCAGGAGAGGGGCAGAGAGGGAGACAAAGAAACTGAAGCAGGCTCCAGGCTCTGAGCTGTCAGCACAGAGCCCGACGGGGGGGCTTGAACTCACGAACTGTGACATGACCTGAGCTGAAGTCGGACACTTAACTGACTGAGCAACCCAGGCACCCTGTAGTTTTATTGTAGAGCCTCTGTTCACTATATTCTTTTGGATAAAATTGGTATTTCTTTTACAAACTAATGCAGGAGTTGGCAAACTGTGACTCAAGGGCTAAATAAGAGTTCATTGCCATCTGTTTTTATAATACATCCTGCAAGCTAAAATGGTTTTTACACTTCCAAATAGTATTAAAAAAAATCGAAAGATTACTATCTTTCATCCCAATGTTTATAGCAGCACTATCAACAATAGCCAAAGTATGGAAAGAGCCCAAATGTCCATCGATGGATGAATGGATAAAGAAGATGTGGTATATATATACAATGGAGTATTATTCGGCAATCAAAAAGAATGAAATCTTGCCATTTGCAACTACATGGATGGAACTGGAGGGTATTACGCTAAGTGAAATTAGTCAGAGAAAGACAAAAATCATATGACTTCGCTCATATGAGGACTTTAAGAGACAAAACAGATGAACATAAGGGAAGGGAAACAAAAATAATATAAAAACAGGGAGGGGGACAAAACAGAAGAGACTCATAAATATGGAGAACAAACAGGGTTACTGGAGGGGTTGTGGGAGGGGAATGGGCTAAATGGGTAAGGGGCACTAAGGAATCTACTCCTGAAATCATTGTTTCACTATATGCTAACTAATTTGGATGTAAATTTGAAATAAATAAAAAAGAACAAAGATTACTATCTTGTGACAGGTGAAAAATTGGTAAGATTTGAGTCTCAGTATCTGTAAATAACTTTTCATTGAAACACAGCCATGTTGTGTTTTGTCTATGGTTGCTTTTGTGGAGTTGTGGCAGAGACTCTATGGCCTGTAAAGCCTAAAATGCTTAATATTTGGCTCTTTATAAATACAGTTTGCCAAGCTGATACACTATCCTTTTTGTAAGTGTATATTCTTTGGTGGATGTCTGGGTTTGCAGTAAGTGTATCTGTTAGTTCAAGGTATTAATTGTATTATTTGTTTTTTTCTGGTCATATGTGGTATGTTTTGTTGGTTTCTTTTTAAGTTTATTTATTTATTTAGAGAGAGAGAGAAAGAGCGAGCAGAGGAGGGGCAGAGAGAGAATCCCAAGTAGGCTCCACACTGTCAGCACAGATCCTGATGTGGTGCTCAAACTCACAAACTGCGAGATCGTGACCTGAGCTGAAATCAAGAGTTGGATGCTTAACTGAGCCACCCAGGCACCCCTGTTCTATTGATTTCTAATAGGAACGTGACATTTCAACTCAACTGTTGATTTATCCTTTTTTCCTTATTATATTTCATTATAATAATTATGATCCAGAACTTTAGTCTTGGGTTATACATACTTTCTCATTTTCTCTAGAACTCAACTTTTTTTTTTTTCCATAACAGTTTAAACTTAAAGGTATCTGATGACTTTTGTTTTTTAGGTTTCTTGTATCATCTCTTAGATTTGTTTTTCAATTGGTTGAGTACTTTTTTCCAATAAGTTTATAACATGTATCTTTGTGTGGCAAATTTAGTAAGGCTTTGTATCTCTGAGAATATTTTTAGAAAAGAACAGTTTAAAAAGCTTTCTTCTAACTTGTCCTGTCACTGACACCTTTGGGTTCTGAACTGCAGTCTGTAGCTTGCTCATCTCCACATTATGTACTAAATGAAAATGGGACAGTGTTTATAATTTTTTGGACAAATACTTTTTTTAATGTTTGTTTATTTTTGAGAGACAGAGACAGAGCGTGAGCAGGGGAGAGGCAGAGAGAGAGGGAGACAGAGAACCTGAAGCAGGGTCCAAGCACTGCGCTGTGAACACAGAGCCTGTTTCAGGGCTCAAATGCACAATGCATGAGATCATGACTTGAGCCAAAGTCAGATGCGCAACCAACTGAGCCACCCATCGCTCCTGGACAAGTAATTTTTAACCCAGAATTCTTTTACTAAGTCAAATGATTAATTACGAGGCTACAATTATGAGGATAGAATTTTCAGACATGCATGGACCCAGAAAGTTTGCCTTCTGTTTACCATCATTTAGGTGGTTACTTAAGGATATACTGTGGCAAAATGATAAAGTAAACTAAAGACAATGAAGACAGAAGTTGAAGAAAAAGTTGAGCCAACCCAGAAGTGTAAAAAGAAGGCTTGGGTTAACAGTTGTTCAGAAGGCCTAGAAAGCACTCTAGATTGAAGCAGGGGGAAGTAGGATTTAAGGAAGGAGATTTTGGGAAGAAAAATGGGGACTGGATTGAATGATTGGTATCTTCACAATCCTGTGAGGAAAATAAAGGCATTTAAAAATAATCATGGAGAGCAAAACAGGAAAGAAAATCATGATCTGACTATAAGCCAAATTAGAATGCGGCATGGTGTTAAGATATTGAATGTAACAAAGAATCCATTTGATCTTGATTTTAGGAATAGTTTTTTTCAAGTGGTCCTTAGGTTGTAACATTAGGTAAGCATTATGTTTCCTTGAACAGTATTTACATAGTCATGAAAATGTAAATGCTGTTTATTGATTTTTCAGCTTTGAGTCAAACTTAGGGCAGGACATGATTGGTGGAAGCCTAGAATGCTGTTGTTGCAGGGCAGAATGTAACAACTATAACAAGATGGAAGTGAAGCTGGCAGAGGGAGGGAAGGAGAGAACAGATTACTTGTGCTAACAGCTTTATTTTTCAAAGTAGAGAATCAAGAGGTTGTCAAATTGGCAAAATAAGGACTAAAACTATAAGGTTACTATTTAAGATTTAAAGGTAACTTATATAAGAATTAAAATTAATAGTGTATATTTCACACATTAAGAAGGCAAGAAAAGTGGGAAGTTTAAGAGATGAATTTTTAAGTTTTCATATTAGAGGTCAGTTGGTTTATTTTTAAAGTTGGTAACTCAGAAGTAGTGGTATATCTGTATTATCTAGGGTTATGAGGATGTCCATTAGAATAACTGAGAGCTGTTTAAAGATTAGGGTTAGGTTGGAGAGATTTGCTTTATCATATAAACTTGTTTGTAATACTTGTTATAGAACATGAATTTGATGAAAATAAAAGTTCATAAATAAAAGTTAAAAGAACAGAAGTAATTCAACAAAAATAAATTTAATTATGTTTACACAGAGAACTTTCATTTGCAGTGTTGTTTTAGTCTTCCCCCAAAGGTAACAGTTTTATTAGTTTTATAATTTACACTTACAGTATCTTATATGCATATAAAGGCAGATATACATATTTTTCTTCCTCCTCCAATACCAAAAGCAGAACATTTATATACATTGTTCTACACTTTGATTTTCTCACTAAAGTGTAGGGAATCTTCCTCAGAATTCCCCCCATTCTAATTTTTTAATGGCTATAAAATATTTTGTGGATATAGAAGTTAATTCATTAGGCCCTTTAATGATGGACTCATGTTATTTCCAGTATTGTGCTATAATAAACTATTCCTCATGAATAATCTTCAGATTCTTTTTCTATATTTTAGGGAGAGAGAGTATGTGAGTTGGAAGAAAGGCAGAAGGAGAGAGAGAGAATCTTAAGCAGGCTCCACACTCAGCGCTGAACCCAATATGGGGCTCAATCCCACGACCCTGGAATCATGACCTAAACTTCATGTAGAAAGTAGTGGAGTTAGGATTTGAATCCAGAGGTTATGCTTTCATAGCCTGTGCTGTTCAACGCATTTAACCCTATAGCACTGTGTCCTGTCTTTGATCTTAGTGGAGGCAGCACAGAGCCTCTGGTTTCTCCCCTTTCACATTCATGACTAATGCCATAGTAGCAGCAATGATCATGGAAATAGAACCTGAACTAAAGAAGTGTGTCTGGGTTCCAGCCTTACCAGAGAGCTACAAGAAAAATCAAGATCTGTTTGGCCATTTGGGCTTGGCAAATGTATGGAAAACAGTTAATGTAGCAGGCCGAAGACTGCTATCCTTAGAAAGGCTGCTTGTAAGGTTGGCCCTTGGCTAGAATCCTGGTTGGTAAACAGTTCCCTACATTGATATAACTTATCCTTAAATGATAAGAGTGGCTTATTGTTCCTAGAATCTTTGTGTAAATGATATGGTTTATACTTTCTGGAATTTTTGGTACATGCTGGACAGAGGGTGTCTGTGTGACCCAGCTCCCAATAAAAGCCCTGGGCGGTGAATCTCTAATGACCTTCCCTGGTTATCACATTCCACATGTATTATCACAGTACATTGCTGGAGGAATTAAGTATGTGTGTCTCCATTGGGAGAGGACTCTTGGAAGCTTGCTCTAGGTGTCCTCCAGATTTTGCCCCATACGCCTTTCTCTTTTGTCTACTTTGTTTGGTATCCTTATAATAAGTCTTAGCTGTGAACACAACTTTCTACCAAGTCCTGTGAGTCCTTTTAGAGAATTATTGAACCTGGAGTTGGTCTTGAGGCTAATTTTAGACTTCAACATTACAATATTTGTTGTGATTTGGGCAATAGGGGTATGTGTATATATGTGAAGGTGGAGGTTGGAGGATCATAGAGAATGAATGAATGTATGTGGAATTTGAGAGCTTTATATCTTTGGGAGGTTAGCAGCAACAATAGTTGAGACTAACACCAGAGAGTTTCCTTCTTCACATGCAGAGGGAATACTGGCAGATTAACAGTGGTTTGTGCTCAGTCACTATTGCAGACAGGAACTTCATTCAGTAGCTGTATTGCTAGTGATGACATTTAGAGCAATAGCATCAACAATGAAGGAATAGTAGAAGCTGCAGAGAATCAACGTTTTAGACTAAGCTAGCAGTCCTCAGATTTTAGGATTTGTCATTTAAGAGAGGACTCCTGCCTAAGAAAATGAGACTTTTCTTGAGAAGTTGCATGACAGTTTTGGGTGACAGAAGAAAGAGCCAAATCCGTAATCATAGATTTTAACATCTATCTCAATTGATAGAATAAGTAGACAGACATCAGCATTCTTTCCACCCCCCCGCCCCCCAGACATCAGCTTTCTAAGTACTGCTTTTGCCCCTCCTCCAGATTAAAAAAAAAAAAAAAAAAAAAAAAAAGCATTTAATCCCTATCTTGCTAGGTATCAGTATACAAAAGTCCTTTATAAAAAGGAACTTTGCATATTTATTATAACATTAGACCAATTTTACAGAACAGGATACCAAACCTGTGATGTTACTGTAATCTAATACCTTAGATCAAACAGGTAGTAAGTGACAGATTCAAATAAAGGTTTGTTGGCAAAGCATATGATCTGAAGACCATCCTAAGTCCATATAATTTGGCTATTACACAGTTCAGAGGTGCTTGCAGATCACTAAATGATGCAAAAATAAATTTTATTTTTTAAAGAAATTTTAAATGTTTTGTTAACATTTTTGAGATGATAATATGGTAATGGTCTATAGTAGAACTGGCCAAAAATCCTCATGAAATGTGTTTAATTGAAAGATCCAGTTACAGAGCTTGAGACACATATTGGCAAAATTTTAAGAGTTGATTATTTTTCAAAATGAAGATAACTCCTTTCTCTCTGATTAATTAATATTTAAACATGACAGAAAAGCCAGATATGATAATCCCTGCTGACATTTAGGTAAACTTGCTCTTAGACTTTTACATACAGGCTCATGGTACATATGTATTTATTATTTATTTTTACAAAAATAGAAAATATGTATTATAACTAATGAACAGTGTTATATTAAGTGATATGCAGATTGATAAGTATTATTTCATCATTTTATTTATTTAAAACAATTTTTTTTTTAGTGTTTGTTTATTTTTAAGAGAGCCCAAGTCAGGGAGGTGCAGAGAGAAGGGGACAGAGGATCCAAAGAGGGCTCTGTGCTGACAGTAGTGAGCCTGATGTGGGGCTTGAACTCATGAACTGCAAGATCATGACCTGAGCCAAAGTCAGAGGTTCAACAAACTGAGCCACCCAAGTGCCACGTTTCATCATTTTAATAACCACCTAATATTTCATTGCATGGATATGTTGTAACTCATTTAACTAATCTCTTATTATGAACATAGTGATGAGTTAATGTTTTTGGCAGTTCAGTGTAGCAATTAAAAGCATGAACTCTGAAATTGCCCTACATGGGTTTGAATATTTTTTTTAAATTTGTTTTAATGTTTATGAGAGAGAGAGAGAGAGAGAGACAGAGACAGAGCATGAGCGGGGGAGGGGCAGAGAGAGAGGAGTGGGGGAGGGGCAGAGAGAGAGGGAGACCCAGAGTCTGAAGCAAGCTCCAGGCACAGAGTCCAACATGGGGCTCAGACTCACAAATCACGAGATCACGACCTGAGCTGTAGTCAACACTTACGACTGAGCCACCCAGGCACCCTGGTTTGAATCCTTATTTGCACTTTATTTGTACTCTTTATTTGTAGTATGATTTGTCTGAGTTACATAACTCATTTGTGCCTTAGTTTCTTCATTCCCAGAATGGTGTTATCTTTCCACCTCTGTTCTGAGAAACCTAAGAAATTGTTAGGTTTTGTTTACAAATGTATGAGGAGAGGAAAGTTGTAATTGTAATGGTTGGGTTAATAAAAAAAACTTGCAAGTGTATATATATTTCAGAAAATAGGTGTCAATATAAGTATTACTACTGCTAGGACAATAAATAATATTAAGTATGACAACTAGCCAAAACCCAGACCTTTGTTATTTTTATGACTCCTTTGTTAGAAATAGCATTTGTAAACAGTTTCATGACCAGAGTTGTGTCTTTTTCAGCGGCTATGATGGAAGAGAGAACATTTTTTCCTTGCCTTGCTGAGATTTCTTTTACATGTGTTTATAAAGGCTTGTGGTTTTTTTTTTTAAAAAAAAAGAGGTTAGAGTGGGAGAGAGCCAAAGCATAAGAGACTGTTAAAAACTGAGAACAAACTGAGGGTTGATGGGTGGGAGGGAGGGGAGGGTGGGTGATGGGTATTGAGGAGGGCACCTTTTGGGATGAGTACTGGGTGTTGTATGGAAACCAATTTGACAAATTTCATATATTAAAATAAATAAATAAATAAATAAAGGCTTGTGATTTCAAAGTTATGCAGTAATATTTCATTAGTTATCACCTTGAGGGAAAAAAGGTAATTGAAAGAGGCTCAAAAGTTAAAATGCGGAAAGGAAAAGGGTAGAACTAGTATTTTTAATCAATTATATATGAAATAATATTTTGAACCAGTTGGTCACCATAATAATATTGAATGATTAGAATTTTGTGAGGATTTGATATTTCATTGATTCTCAGGCACAGTTTTTTATTAACATTTCTGACATCAGGGTGCATCCATAAGTTGATAGCGTATTAGTTGATAGTGACAATTTTTAATTGGCAGTACTTTTTCTTTTAAGGTGTTAGATAAAGTTTTGGGTCTTAAAATTAAAGGTTTCTTAGATTACATGAAATATGTATGCTAGAGCGCATAGAACACTACGTGGTGTGTACTATGTAATCAGTAAGTATCCTTGTTTTTATTTTGCTCTTGTTAAGGATGATTACATGCAGCTGGTCTCCAATTATGATGGTTTGACTTAAGATTTTTCAACTTTATGATGACATGAAAGCAATATGCATTCTGTAGAAACCATACTTTGAAGTTTGAACTTTTCTTGGGCTAGTGATAAGCAGTGCGAAACTCTTAAGATGCCTTGCAGCTGCTGAAGCAAAGAGCTGCAGCTCCCCGTTAGCCGTGCAATCACAAGGTTAAATAGTTGATACAGTTAAAACCATTCTGTACTCATTCATACAGGCATTCTCTTTTTCACTTTCAGTATAGCATTCAATAAATTACATGAATTATTCAACTCTTTATTATAAAATAGACTTTGTGTTAGATGATTTTGCCCCACTGTTGGCTGTGTAAAGTGTTCTTGCCCCACTGTAGGCTATGTAATTGTTCTGAGCGCGTTGAAGGTAAGCGAGGCGAGGCTAGGATGTTCAGTAGGTTGGGTGTATTAAGTGCATTTTTGACTCAGGTTATCTTTATGATGGATTTATCAGGACGTAACCTCATTCATAAATTGAGGAAGGTCTATATACATATCTTTGTATATGGTTGTAATGTAAAATAAGGTCTAGATGTGGAATAAATATATCAAAAGGTTGGCATAACATACTAGAGGAGAAATTTGTTTATTATACTCTAGAGGAACAGATACGTAGGATGAAAAATAAACCAGGCCTAGATTGTTTTTAAATTTTTATTTATTTTAGAGAGAGAGAGAGTGTGAGCAGGGGAGGGACAGAGATAGAGAGGGAGAGAGGGAATCCCAAGCAGGCGCCAGGCTCAGCAACCATGAGATGGTGACGTGACGCTCAACTGACTGAGTCACTCACATGCCCTTAAACCAAGCCTAGATTTTAATTGTACCATTTACCCTCTAACGTGTGTTAAATAACATAACCTGATTTTTATAGTTTCTTTGAAGGATGAGAATTAGAGAATATGAATATAATCTTAAAAATGTGTGTAGACTAACCACAGGGCAAGGATATTTTACAGTGTTAGCTATTTGGGACGACCAGGACTTTTCTACTTCTTTTTTTCTCTTCCCTTCCACATTTAATTCATTAGCAAATCTTTCCAAATATATTCACACTCCAGCCATTCTCCGCAGTAACTGGTGCTCTTTTGGCCCCTTATCTAGATTGTCATTATAGTTTCCTAACTAGAGAAGCTAGAGTTTTTGCTTCCCTCTTTGTGTTATTACAGACTGTTCTCAACACAGTAGCCAGAGTGATCTTGTAAGAAGTAAATCAGATCATATTATTCCTCTGTTCAAAAGTCTGTGTCCTTCATTTCACACAATAACATTTTTTAGAATTGCCTTCAAGGCCACACATATTATGACACACCCTCCTAATCTCTATTTGTTTTCCCTTTGCTCACTTTGTTGCAGTAACAGTTGCTTCCTCAGAGTTTTCTAGAACATGCAAAGCATTCTAGTCAGTTTCCTCTGCCTATAACATTCTTCCCTCAGATAACTACATAGCTTACTCCTTACCTCTTTTAACATTTTGCTTAAATGTCACTTTATCTTGTCTTTCCTCTACTGCCTATTTAAAATTGTAATCCTCTTCATCTCTGGCTATTCCTTATCCTACATTTTAAAAACCACTTATGACTCTAAAACATATTACATAGTTTAATATTTTTGACTATCTGTTTCCTTCTGCAGGATTGTAAACTCCATGCATAAAGGGCAGGGTTTTTTCTTTGTCTTGAACATTGTTATAGCTTTATGTTTGTAGAATTTGCCCCATCGTTGTCTTTTTTACTCTCACTGTCCTAAAATCTCAATAGTGGTAGACTTGGAAAGGAAAATAGCACAAGAGAACAGTTTGGCAACTGTTTTTTGGGGGGTGGTAATTGTTTTTTAAGAATAATGTTGGCTCAGTTGGCTAAACGTCTGACTTCGACTCAGGTCGTGATCTCACAGTTCATTCATGAGTTCAAGCCCTGCGTTGCGCTCTGCCTTGACAGCTCTGAGCCTGGAGCCTGCTTCGGATTCTCTTGAGCTCGCTTGCGTGCACGTTCTCTCTCTCTCTCTCTCTCTCTCTCTCTCTCTCTCTCTCTCTCTGCCCCTAATCTGCTTATGCTCTCTCTCTCTCTCTCTCCCTGCCCCTATTCTGCTTATGCGCGCTCTCTCTCTCTCTCTCTCTCTCTCTCTCTCTCTCTCTCTTCCTCTCTCTCAAATATAAATAAATAAACATTAACCAAAAAAATATGTTTAGGTATAGTCACACATTTAGTAGATGATGAGTGTTAATGGGGCCACAGTGTTTGGGAATATGATCTCCAAGTCATTTGCAAAGGTAGAGATACCAATAATAGCTAGTGCCTGTGGGTTTTGGATGTGCTTTGAATAACAGGAAGCTGTGAAATGGTGAATGTTAACAAAAGGCTGAATTAGGAAAAAAATACTTGAAGTTACATACTGCCTCACAGTTAATCTGAAAGCCTCACTGAATATTGTTTGTTCTCTTCTCTGTGTAGTTTTTATTCATTTTTAAATTCCTTTTTAGACAAAGTTTTGAACATAGGTGCCATGTAAAATGTTATAGTAGGTTCTGTGGAGGAAGATATAAAGGTGAGTAATCAGGAGATCATAATCAACAAGTGTATATACTATGGTGAGACTTTATATAATATCACTTTTATTCCTGTTTACGGAAAAATGTATCCACAGGATTAACATGTGTGTCTGTTCTGGGAAGTGTTCATAGAGCCTCACTAAGACTGTCTGTTAGAAATTTAAAAGGGGGGGCTAGCTTGGCTTCATGGTACAACTTGGATACTAATTTCAGTATTTAAGATTCTTTTGTTTAAAAAAAGTACTAGGATCATAGACAATTCTGAGATAATTTTGATAGCCATTTTTTTTTATGGTCATAGCATCTTGATAGGCTAAAACAAATGATATCTTATTCTTGAATTACGTGTGCATTTTTGATATGATCTGAAGATTAACTGTGAGTTAATGGTTTATTTTTCAGAATCTTCCTTACATGTTACTTTAGTGGCTGTTTCTCAGTTGTGTGGGTTGCTTTCTATCATAATAATATTGCTCTAATGCTAAATAAAACCACTCTCCATCAAATTTGTTAATGGAACACTTTATTTGTGCTGCTAATTACAATATTGTTTTGCTTTGTTGGTCCTGTATATTTCATTATTCTTCAATAGGAGAGAACTTCAGTAATTGGTACCAGAGGCAGTGAAGCTGATTGGTGTGTTGACTTAGCCAGAGAGCTAACAAGTCCAGAAAGCAACTGCTGCACTTACGTAAATTTACTGTGTGTTTCTAAGGAGACGGTTGAGCCAGTGTTTTCATGCAGCCCACCTTCTGTGATGTCTTCATTTGGCTTGTTAAAGCCTTTTGTGTAATGTTAATTTGTTTCTCTGTGGTACAGGGGTCTTCATTCTGCTCATCTTCCACCCATCTCTTAAACCATCCTCTCTCATAGCAGTCATCCCTTGTGAGAGATCCTCAATTTGCGTAGTCTGCATCGCTCTTCCCTTACTTTAATGGAAAATTGCTTTTCAGACACATAGGATATAAATATTAAGTATAATTTTCAGAAATTTGTTTTGTACTGAAGTAATCTGTAATTATAGATGGTGATGTGTTTTCAGGAGAAAGAATTTATGTCTAGGAAAGAAAAGTTGGTTTTTAAAAGAAGGGAATGTTTAATACAGAACTAATTGTGTTTTTCTCCTCTTTTACAGAGTTTTACAAAGTAATATGGCTTTTGGGATTTGAGCTTTATAATATTAATAACCTTTGTTTTCTATAATTTGAAAATGAATTCTTGGGGAAAAGCTTAGCCAGTAAATTTTGATTATCAGAATACTTTTTCTGTGACTGAATTTTCAAATGTAAGCCTTTTTGTTCTCTTTGTCTTGTGTTTATCAGACCCCTATTAGGGTCAGAAAGTTACCATTTTTTTTAAAGTATCGTAACTATTTGAGAGATATGTGGTTTATTTTATATGATAGTCAACCCTTTTTCTGATGTAAAACAGGATTTTCAGGTATGAAACTTTAGTATCAAATATTTTTTCTTGTGTGATAAAGTATAAAAATAAAAGTAGTCATGGGGCTTCTGGGTGGCTCAGTTGGTTAAGCACCCAGCTATTTATCTTGGCTTGGGGTCTTGATCTCACGGTTTGTGGGTTTGAGCTCTGCATGGGGCTCTGTGCTGTCTGCTGCTTGGGATTTTCTCCCTCTCCCTCTTCCTCTCTTCCCCCCACCCTTTCAAAAATAAAGAAAAAGAAAAATACATTAAAAAAATAAAACCAGTCATTCCAATACTTCACTCAATACTATAGTGTTTGCTTTACTTATAAGGTGCTCCTGTTATTCTTGAAAGATCTTGTAGAATTTTTAGACTTAAATATAATTAATTAATTAATTAATTAATTTTAATGTTTTTATTTTTGAGAGAGAGAGAGAGAGACAGACAGACAGAGAGCCAGCGAGTGCGTGTAGGGCAGGGGCAGAGAGAGAGAGGGAGACACAGAATCTGAAGTGGGCTCCAGGCCCAGAGCAGTCAGCGCAGAGCTTTGATGCAGGGCTCAAACACACAAATTGCAAGATCATGATGTGAGCTGAAGTTGGGCACTTAACTGACTAAGCCACCCAGGTGCCCCTTATATGTGTTTATTTTGAAGACTCTGCAGTGTTCATCATTTTTTTATTATGGCAGTTTATATTTTGTGTGGAAACATAGAATGTGATAGTTAAGATGTTACATTAATTTATTTAAGGTGTCATATAAATTTAACTTAATTATTCTGGTTTTTCTATACTTGAATATTTAATCACATTTTTAGGTTAAATTTTTCTTTTATAGTTAGAAGTCCAAATGGTAATTCAGAGGTTAAGAATACAGTTTTTAAAAATCTGCTAAATGAATACTTTTGTTATATTTGATTGATTCATCATTTAACCTTGAGAGGAATTAGGCCAACTGCAAAGTTAGGGGACATAGTCCACAGAAGACTACCCTCACTTACAACACCAACTGTAAGTTCTGGGGGTTTCCCAAACCAATGCTGAGGTCCCATAATTTGCTAAAAGGATTTATGGAACTCACTGAAAGCTGTTATACTCATGGTTAGTGGTTATTACAGGGAAGGGGTATAGATTTAAGTCAGCCAAGGGAAGAAACACATACGGCAGAGTCTGGGGAAGTACCAAACACAGAGAGCATCCTTTGTCCTCTCTCTGTGGCATCAGGACACATTACTTGCCCGTCATCAGTGTGTGGTAGTACTTATGGAGTATTGTCAAACAGGGAAGTTCACTTGTGCTTTAGTGATTAACTATATTTTTTTTATTGAGAAGCTCCCTTGTGTAGGCATAATTGATTGCCCTTGAGGCAGATCTCAGTCTTTAGGCATGAGCAAAAGCCCATATTTACCCTAAATTACATTGTTGATTTTTTTGATGTGGTCAGTCCCTTGTCAGTGACCTAAAGCCCTCAAGTTAAAAAAAAAAAAAAAAAAAAAGATACTTCTTTCAAGCGTGACCTTCCAGGACTTTAGAGATACTTCCCAGAAGGAGAGGGCAAAAGCCAGACCTCTAATTGGCAAAGTTAAATTCTTTCCTACACAAATTGTGAGCCAGACTCTGAGTAATACTAAAATGTTGTGGGAAAAAAATAAAATGAGGTGGTCATGTGCTAATTCTAACAATATTTGAAAGACCCCTATAGAAATAAAAATGCTTCTTCCTAGTCACGTGTAGTGTAGTAGCAACTTTAAGTTACTCTACATCGTTGAGTGGAAACTTGAGATTTCTTGCAGTCTTACTTTATGCTCACAAAGGACGAACTGTTTATTTCATTTCTGAATATTCATTTTGAATAGAATACAAAGACTCCAACAGTGTGGCAAAAGCTTATCAGTTATAAAAGGATTACAGACAGGGGCATGGATTCATATTATAATGTTGCAGAATGTACTTAAGATAAAATGAATTATAAAAATAAAAAATCAGGCTGTTTAACATCTACAGATTTATCCTGAGATAATTGAATAAGTATGCAAAGATGCTTAAATAAGGATGGTTATAGTGAAAATTTTTACTTTTTTCTCTTAACAGATCTTACCAGTGTTCTGCAGGAAAAGTCCTAATGCCCAGGCAGATACATGCTTTATTCTTTCTCATCCTCAGAGGTTAATCATAAAATGGGACTTTATTAGCTCTCGTATGCAATCCTATACAAAGAATGTTTCAATTTTATTTATTAGAAATGGATATATATTTTAAGAGTTTGTTACATAAAATGTGAAAAGTATTGCTTTCAGTTTTTAAGCATGTTTTATCAAAGCCAAGTCTTTCGTTAATTTTTTGCTGTTAGGATGGGGAGGTGACGTTTCTTTTTAAAACTTTAGAAAGTTTTCTTTATTGAAAGAATGTTACCTTTCACCTTTAGGAGATTGTTATCTAGTACTAATTACATTGAATACAAGTAACTACTGACATGTATAGCTTTTGAAAAGGACTGAGTAATTAATCATTAGTGTTTATCTGCTAGTGTTTAGTGATACCTTATGCATTAGAAACATTAATCCTCAGAGGATGGTGATGATGGGTAGCATTATTATCCTCATTTTACAGATGAGTAAACAGCCTTAGATTAAATAACGTGTATGGCACAAGAACAGACACATAGACCAATGGAATAGACTAGAAACCCCAGAACTAGACCCACAAACGTATGGCCAACTCATCTTTGACAAAGCAGGAAAGAACATCCAATGGAAAAAAGACAGTCTCTTTAACAAATGGTGCTGGGAGAACTGGACAGCAACATGCAGAAGGTTGAAACTAGACCACTTTCTCACACCATTCACAAAAATAAACTCAAAATGGATAAAGGACCTGAATGTGAGACAGGAAACCATCAAAACCTTAGAGGAGAAAGCAGGAAAAGACCTCTCTGACCTCAGCCGTAGCAATCTCTTACTCGACACATCCCCAAAGGCAAGGGAATTAAAAGCAAAAGTGAATTACTGGGACCTCATGAAGATAAAAAGCTTCTGCACAGCAAAGGAAACAACCAACAAAACTAAAAGGCAACCAACGGAATGGGAAAAGATATTCGCAAATGACATATCGGACAAAGGGCTAGTATCCAAAATCTATAAAGAGCTCACCAAACTCCACACCCGAAAAACAAATAACCCAGTGAAGAAATGGGCAGAAAACACGAATAGACACTTCTCTAAAGAAGACATCCGGATGGCCAACAGGCACATGAAAAGATGTTCAGCGTCGCTCCTTATCAGGGAAATACAAATCAAAACCACACTCAGGTATCACCTCACGCCAGTCAGAGTGGCCAAAATGAACAAATCAGGAGACTATAGATGCTGGAGAGGATGTGGAGAAACGGGAACCCTCTTGCACTATTGGTGGGAATGCAAATTGGTGCAGCCACTCTGGAAAGCAGTGTGGAGGTTCCTCAAAAAATTAAAAATAGACCTACCCTATGACCCAGCAATAGCACTGCTAGGAATTTATCCAAGGGATACAGGAGTACTGATGCATAGGGCCACTTGTACCCCAATGTTCATAGCAGCACTCTCAACAATAGCCAAATTATGGAAAGAGCCTAAATGTCCATCAACTGATGAATGGATAAAGAAATTGTGGTTTATATACACAATGGAATATTACGTGGCAATGAGAAAAAATGAAATATGGCCTTTTGTAGCAACGTGGATGGAACTGGAGAGTGTGATGCTAAGTGAAATAAGCCATACAGAGAAAGACAGATACCATATGGTTTCACTCTTATGTGGATCCTGAGAAACTCAACAGAAACCCATGGAGGAGGGGAAGGAAAAAAAAAAAAAAGAGGTTAGAGTGGGAGACAGCCAAAGCATAAGAGACTGTTAAAAACCGAGAACTGAGGGTTGATAGGGGGTGGGAAGGAGGGGAGGGTGGGTGATGGGTATTGAGGAGGGCACCTTTTGGGATGAGCACTGGGTGTTGTATGGAAACCAATTTGTCAATAAATTTCATAAAAAAAATAAAAATAAAAAGGGAAGGCTGAAAAAAAAAAATAACGTGTAGTATCATACAAAGGTAAATTTAAGATTGTGGAGTCTGTTGAACCTAGATCTGGTCTACTCTAGAAGACTATTTTATTTTAGTCTTTTAAACCACTTCACTCTTATATTTCTGTGTTTATTAAAACATCTGTTTATAGTGGTCCTCAGGTGGGTACACATTAGACCTTTGGAAATATACAGGTTCCGCCTTAGCCTATACCTATTGGTTAAGAATCTTTGGGGTAGGACCTGACATCTGGTGTTGATTTTAAACTGATTATATGGGATTCTCTCTTTCTCTCCCTTTGCCCCTCTCCCCCTATTTGAGCACATACTCTTTCTCTCAAATAAAAACAATTTTTTTAAACTGGTTATATGATTGTAATGTATAACCAAGGCAGAGAGTCATTACATATAATATACCTGACACTGTCCTATAGACTGTGGGGAAATACAGTCAAGTGTAAGACACAATAATAGACTGAAAGTGGCTGAAAAAAAAAAAAACTTTGCATGCATATTTGACAAAATGTGTGATATTGATAGCTATACATATAGGAAGAATACATTATGCAAGTGTACTAACATCCTAAAACATACGTACATTTTAATCCCGCAAGGCAATCAAAATTAAGTTCAGCCTCTTCATTTTGGGGAAAGGAAAATTTTCAAGGATGTGATAGTATTTACTTGTGATCATTATGTAGGAATGGATATGTAGTGAAGGGATAGTGTTTGAGGTGGGAGAATAGCATAATGAGGCAAGAATAAAGATAGTGTGTCTGGGGTAAATTACAAGACAGGAGTGTTACTGTGTGTAGGAGGAGGTCTGGGTTAGAAAGAGCTTTTAATGGCCATATAGTAAGTTTAGAATTGATTCAGTAAGCAACAGGGAATAATTTCATGTTAATGGTTGATTGGTGATTTACTTGTTAGGAAACCAGGTAACAGTTTATTGAATAAGATGGAAATAGAACTATGAGTAACTCAGTTCTCCCCAAATTGTAACTGAAATAGCTTGTGTGCATTAAGAAGACTGCAGGGAAGTTTTTGGATTCTTAGCTGTCAAACATTGTGTGGGGCCTTTGTTAACAGTCTGACACTTTCGCCAGTTGCATTTAAGTAATCTCATGTGCCTGCAAGGGAGGGCTTTCCTGAAAATTTATTCTTTGTGGCTTTTGGATACTTAAAGTCCAGATTAAGAGTTGGTTCTTTGCAGTAGGTAACTTCCTTGGATGGTGGAAAGGTGTGTTTTGCACTTTTGGCTCTCCTCTTTGTAATGTCTGACTTTCACGACACTGCTTTATTCTTTTTTTTTTCATCAATCTATCTTTTAAATCGTTTGGTAGAATTCTTACTTGCCTCTCCTTTGAGCTGTTATATCCCTTTGCATTTTATTTAGGAGAGGCTATTTTCTTAATTTTTTATTTTATTTTACAAAGTTCTTATTTGCTCATAATTTAAAGTTGTATACTTTTTCTGGTGTATGTTGTCTGGCTTCTGAGTCTTCCCTTCCTTTGCCTTATGTACAGATTCCCATAAGGAACTCATAGGATTGTTTTTCTTTGAATGTTGCCTGTCTTTGAAGGGATGCCTTCTGGATCACCATTGTATGGAACAGTAGTGTGAGGCATGAGCTCTGACAGTGAGCTGTAGTAACTGACAGCTTGACCAGCCTTGTCTTATCCCTTCTTGAGGGTTGATCGAGCACAGGTGTTGGTGATGACTATTTTAGGCCAGCAAAAAGTCTCAAGTCAAGTAGGAATCCTCTGGCTTAGAATGATACATGTTTTGTTCTGTTTTGTTTTGTTTTTTATTTTTTATTTCAAAAAAACTTTTTAATGTTTTATTTATTTTTGAGATAGACAGAGTGTGAGTGAAGGAGGGGCAGAGAGAGGGAGACACAGAATATGAAGCAGGCTCCAGGCTCTGAGCTGTCAGCACAGAGCCCGATGTGGGGCTCAAACTCACAAACCCAGAGATCATGACCTGAGCCAAAGTCAGACACTCAACCGACTGAGCCACACAGGCGCCCCTGTTTTGTTTTTTGTCTTAACTTTTTATTTGGGAAAAATTTCAAGATTCACAACAAATTGTAGAGATATTGTGGAGGGGTCCTGTGTACCCTCCCAGGTTCCTCCAATGGTTACATTTTAATTACAGCACACTATCAAAGACATTGATAAAGTGCCTGTTTATAATTGTTTCATTTTGTTGCATGTGTAGATTCATGTAACTATTACAGTCAAGATACAGAACTAACCTATCACCACAAAGATCTCCCTTCTGGCATCCTTTAATTACCCACTACCTCCTCCCAACCATCTCTGCTCCCTCACAACTGTTGGTCTCTTTTCCATCTCTATAATTCTGTCATTTTGAGAATGTTGTATGAATAAAATCGTAGAACATGTGAATTTTTGTTTTGAGAATGTGATCTTTTGAGATTGCTGTGTATGTTTCATTTTAAAGAAACCACCAAACAGTCCAGAGTGGCTGTACCGTTCCTATCTTCAGTGTATGAGAGATCCACTTTCTTCCACATCCTCACCTGCATTTGATATGTCACCTTTCCTTATTCTAATTGTTCTGGTAGGTGTGTGGTGATGTCTTAGTCTTACATTTTATTTGAAGTGCTCTCTGTGGTTTTAAAATTTGCATTTCTCGGGCAACCTGCGTGGCTCAGTCGGTTGAGCGTCTGACTCCTGATTTTGGCTCAGGTCATGATCCCAGGGTCATGGGATTGAGCCCTGCTTCAAGCTCTGTGCTGAGTGTTGGAGCCTTTAAGATTCTCTCTCTCTCCCTGTCCCCCGCTTGCGCGCTTTCCCTAAAAACAAACAAATAAAGTGCAAATACTGCACTTATTTTTTTTAAATTTCCATTTCCTTAATGTCTAATGATGTTGATATTTGATATTTTCATGTGTTTACAGGCCATTTGTATATCTTTGGAGAAATGTCTTTTCAAATGCTTTTTGCCTGTTTATTATTATTATTATTATTGGGTTATTTGTCTTTATTTAGTTTTTGCAAATATTTTCTCCCATTCTCTGGCTTGGTTTTTCATTCTTTTTCTTTTTTAATGGTGTCTTTGAAGAATGAAAGTACTTTTTATTTAAATTGCAGTTAACATAGCCTAATATTAGTTTCAGGTGTATAGTATAATGACCAGCATTGCCATACAGCACCCATGCTCATCACAGGTGCACTCCTTAATCCCTGTCACCTGTTCAGCACATCCCCCTTCCACCCACCTTCTTCCTGGTAATCATCCATTTGTTCTCTATAGTTAAGAGTCTGTTTCTTGGTTTGCCTCTCTCTCTCTTTTTGTCCCCCCTTTGGTCATGTGTTTTGTTTCTTAAGTTCCACACATGAGTGAAATCATACGGTATTTATCTTTGGCTGACTTATTTCGCTTAGCATAATACTCTGGCTCCACCTGTGTCATGGCAAATGGCAAGATTTAATTCTTTTTTATGGCCAAATAATATTCCATTGTATATATATGCTGCAACATCTTTATTGATTCATTAGTTGATGGACACTTGGGCTGTTTCCATAATTTGGCTATTGTAGGTAATGCTACTATAAACATTGAGGTGCATGTATCCCTTTGAATTAGTATTTTTGTATTCTTTGGTAAATACCTAGTAATGCAATTGGTGGATTGTAGAGTAGTTCTATTTTTAAGTTTTTGAGGCACCTCCATACTCTGTTCCATGGTCACTGTACCAGTTCGCATTCCCACCAACAGTGCAAGAGGGGTCTCCTTTTTCCACATCCTTGCCAACACCTGTTATTTCTCGAGTTGTTGATTTTAGCCATTCTTACAGGTGTGAGGTGATATCTCATAGTAGTTTTGATTTGTATTTCCCTCAGATAAGTAATGTTGAACATGTTTGCAGGTGTCTGTTGGCCATCTGTATGTCTTCTTTGGAAAAGTGTCTTCGTATCTTCTGCCCATGTTTTAATTGGATTATTCATTTTGGGGGTGTTGAGTTGCATCAGTTCTTTATATATTTTGGATACTAACCCTTTATTGTGTATGTCGTTTGCAAATATCTTCTCCCATTCCATTGGTTGCCTTTTAGTTTTGTTGATTGTTTCCTTCGCTGTGCAGAAGCTTTTTATTTTGTTGAAGTCTCAGTAATATATTTTTGCTTTTATCTCCCTTGCCACAGGAGAAATATCTAGAAGAAGTTGCTATGGCTGATGTCAAAGAAGTTAGGATTTTTATGGTTTCAGGTCTCATACTTAGGTCTTAAATCCATTTTGACTTTATTTTTATATATGGTGTAAGAAAGTGGTCCAGTTTCATTCTTTTGCATGTTGCTGTCCAATGTGTAATTTTGTTTTCACCATATTCTTGAACTCCATATAAATGCAGTAGTATGATACAGTATATATTCTTTTGTGAATGACTTCTTATGCTTGTGAGATTTATCTATGTTAGTGTATGGGGCAATAATTCATTCTCAGTGGCATAAATCATCGAGTGCATTTACAACAATCTATCCATACTAGAGTTGATAACGTAGCTGTTTCCAATTTGATGAGTAGAAACAATGCTGATGAGAACATTCTCATGTGTTTAGGTGCACATAAGCATGAACTGTCTTGAGTGTATTCATAGGAATAGAATACATAAGGTTTGTAGGATAGTCATATATTCAACATTAGTATATTGGGTCAGTTTTCCAAAGTTGTGCCAACTTGCACTCCCACTAGCAATATACTAGTTCTGATGTTCCACATTGTTATCAACTCTTGATATTGTCAGTCTTTTTTAATATCTAGTATTTTATTATGGTTTTAACTTACATTTCCCTGATGACCAGTGAGGTTAAGCATCTTTTCATATGTCTATTGGATATGGTTTTAGTCATTTAGATATAGCTTAGACATAACATTTGTTTCTCATTCACTTATAGTGGCTGGTGGCTGTTCTGAAGCTGTATGTGTTCTTTTTCTGGGAATCAGGTTGAAAGAACAGCCCGTATTTAAGGGGGAAAGAGGAAAAAATTAGCAGAAACTAGTAATATCTTTTGAAGCTTCTGCTTGGATTTAGTATGGGTCATGTCTACTCATATTCCATAGGCCAGAGCATATTGTAAAACTGTGCTCAGTGTCAGTGGGTGAGGGAAGTATTCTCCCACAGGAGACATGGCAAGTTATGTCACCATGGATGGGGGTGAAAAATCCTTTCACAGGAAAAAGGGAAGGCACAAATACTCTGGAACACAAGTAAAGTCTACCACTTTGTTAGGTGCCTATGGAACTCTTTTGTTGTTTTCTTTTATTTGGACTTTCTTAGTGATTGCTAGTGAGGATTTTTTTTTTCTCCTTTTTTCTCTTTCTTAGTAAGTTCTGGATATAAAATTTGTTGGTTATGTGTATTGCAGATATTTTCTCCCACTCTGTTACTTGCCTTTTAAATCTCCTAATGTCTCTTATTAAATAAAATTCTTAAAAAAAACCCAAAAACCTGACATACAGCATTAGTTTCAGATGTACAACATAATAATTTGACATTGTGTATATTGTAAATAAAATTAATTTCAATGTCAAGTTTATCAGTATTTTTCCTTCATAATTGTGCTTTTGTTTCTTGTTTAAGAAATCTTTCTCTACTCCAAAATTATGAAAATACTCTTCTGTTATCTTTCTGGAAGTTGAGATTTTCCTTTTTATTTCTTCTTATGTGCTTATTTAATTTCTTCTTGTCCCAAGCTGTCTGTATAAACTCGTGAAGAACGAAAGGGAATAATTTCCAGATGTTTAATACAAGAATTGTTTAAGTAATTGTATTTCTGTTATGCAAACACATCAGTGCTTTGCCTTTCTTTAGCAAAGGCTGAAGTTGTTTCCTACAATGGTACTCAACACCTAAACATTAAACATATTTTGGAGCATAATTACTATTCTGATATTTGTAGGATAGTTTAAGGATTAAGTTTTATCATCCAGTAGACCAAAATATTTGATCTTCAAAACTGACCAGGTTAAACAAACAGTAACATTGGAAATTGGTTGATTTTAACTTTGTATATGGCATTTATTGTCCATTGTAAATGTAAACTTTTAAATCTTGGTAATAGATCTTACAATTAAAATGAGAAGGCTTGTCTGACTTGTCTTTTCGCATTGACAGTTCAGCTTGCAATTGGTCAAAACTCTCATCAGCAGAAAAGAGTAAATTATTTAAACAGTAGTTGTTTAAGAATTAGTATACACGTTAAAGATCATTCTGAAGATTAATGGGTAAAAAAATCACCAATTATAAAGGGTTTCAGCTATCACCAAATATAGAAGTAAATTGCGTCTTTGTGTTCAACTTTAAAAAACACATAGGAAAAAATACATGAATAAAAAATGAAAAATAAAAAAATATGTAGGTATCAAGTCAGGATTCTTAACAGGTGCTACACAAATTATTTCCACATGAATACTTAAGAATATACTAAAAAAAACAACATATTTTAAAATACTAAGTATATTTAAAATATACCAAATATACCTTAAAATAAATTACAGAAAAAATTTCAGGATGCAACCCCTAAGTATGGTTTTTGGTACTTCAAATGAAACATCTGAAGATTGGGTTTGTTCAAAAAGGGATGAAGGATTATGTCCCCAATTATATGATAGCAGGTTGGCTTTTTTTTTTTTTTTTTTTTTTTTTTTTTGGTATATATAACTAACAACCATGTGGATATACAGTAATTTTTTTTTCTGTGAAATTCACTTCTCCAACCTTTAAGTTTTGTGATTCTTGAGGATTTCCCTTTAAAGGCCTTGATATTCAAACAGAAGTAATAATATTAACTTTTAATATTTTTAATATTTTTAGTAGTAAATGTGGACCATTATCCAAGACTTGTTTTATTAACAATATTGCCCTTGCTTTTCAGCGGGGATCTGATGAGCTTCTTTCTTCTGATGACATTGACGGACCCTTTACCATGAACAATTCTACTTCTACAGGTGTGTATGGTGAGTTTTCGTTTTTTCAGAATCTAGAATGTTTTCTTTCCATGAGTTTCAAAAAATTTTTTTCTTCGTTTGCTCATCTAAACATTTATTGAAATGCCATTATTTATAACAAAAACACTTATTGCAGTAAAGTTCAGTAAACATTTATTGTGGTAAAATTTATTGTAGGAAAGTTCACATAGATGAAGTTAGCAGTTGTGGCCCTTAAATTTTAACTTGTGTCTAATTCGATAATTCCTTTTTTGATTGATGTTCTTTGTGTTACATAATTGTGATAAAACTGTCAATATGTTGGTGACCCAGAACAATTGAGTAAAAGAGCTGGATTTAAAAGCTTGTGTTTAATGATGATTTAGAATAATAGAAGTATTAAAACTATAAGTTTACATGATTTTAAAAAATTGGAACATAATTTACATTCCATAAGTTACCACATTGTTTAAAAATACATGTTCTTAAAATTTAGGGACTGTGAAATGAACTGGAAGAGTGCAATACAGGAGGGAGGGTGAACAGTTAAGAGGCTATTGCTGTATAGGATTTCCCAGTTAGGGATGGTAATTAGTACTATAGCACTAGCAGTTGTAATGGAGAGAATTAGAGAATTCACAGAAGGTGAAATTGATAGTAACTGGTGATTAATTGAATATTTGGATAAGGGATTCCATTGATGATTTATCTCCAGGTTTAGGACTTGGATAATTAGATAGATGAGTGGTGGTGCCATTCATATAGAAACTGTAGGAAGAACAGAGTTGGGTAATATGGCAGGTTCTGATGTTTATATATTGAATTTGAAGTTCCTCTGCAACATCCACATGGAAATGTTGGGTAGTCATTGGGTTCTTCCCAACATCACAAGAGAAATTTGGAAGTTAGTATCATCCGCAGTTTAAAAGGCTTGAGAGTGGAGAGTGTCACAAAAGGCAAGATTTTTATCCAAATGTTTTTGGAGATATAGGAAGCAGGAATGAGTGAACCTCACTTTCCAGACCCTCAGCCACATGGTGTTTGGGAGAGTGAACAGCTTTTATGTGAGAACTCTATAAGAGAAGAGGGTTAGTTTCAGTTGAGGGAAAAGATAGAAAGAAAATTCACTGAAGAGATTAAGAATGTCTAGGAATTGGTTAACCATGGTACATTGCTCTAGAGGACTAAATGAATAGATTTTATGGGCAGGACAGCAGCAGAGGATTTGTTCACGTAGAAGTGTGAACGGATAATATGAGCATGAGACTAAAGCAGCTTTCTCAAACTGGAGCTGGTGTCAGAGTCACCTGGAGGGCCTATTAAAGCATGGTTGCTGAGTCCATACCCAGAATTTCTAATAAAGTAGATCTGAGGTGGGTCCTAAGAATTTGCATTTCCACAAGTTCCCTGATAACAGTGATGCTACTGCAGAGCCACACTTTGAGAACTGCTGTATTAATACTAGAACCTGATGTTTCTAAACCTGATTATCCTCTTGGTGTAGGATGCTAAAAAAATGTCCTTATTCCTAGAGTTACAGTACACCTAGGGTTGGGCCCATATGTTTGTTCTTTTAAAAACAGGTCACTTTGTTTGGTCATGTTTATGAACTACCAGGATGGATGACCAGGAGGATTTTCATCCTGGTTGATTGATTACTTAGGGAAAAAAAAAAAAAAATGAAATGTGAGTTTAGCTGGCAACAAGAATTTGTTGTGTTTTTTGCTTTTATGTTTTGAATTTCTTCTTATATCCCATTCCATTCTATGTTCAGCCCACCCTATTTAATAGCTCTTTCTGCAAAGCTCTATAAATGGTAACTTCTCAGACTTTATGACTAAAAAATGTCTATTTCATTATCACTATTGAATGTTAGTTAGCTATTTAGAATTTTAGGTTGACAGTTACTTCTCTCTACACTTTGAAGGTATGATTCTGTTATTCTTTTAGCTTCTATTGTTGGGAAGTTTGTGAGCAGGCTTACTACTCTGTAGGTAAAATTACTTCTCTGAAGTTATTTTTAACATTTTTCTCTTTATTTTTGTTCATTGGTTTAGCTGTTTGTAGGTATGGATCACAGGTTCTCAAACCTGGATACTCACTAAAATAGCTTGGGAAGCTTTGAGGGAAACAAAGATACTTTGACCTACCCCACACCAATTCTAAAATCTCTGGGTGGTGTAGGTTTAGGCACTGTTTTTCTTTCTTTCTTTCTTTCTTTCTTTCTTTCTTTCTTTCTTTCTTTCTTTCTTTCTTTTTTTAAGCTTCTTAGGTGATAATCTAAGGTTCAGCCAGTATTAAGGACCATTGCTGGAGACTTAACTTTCATTTATCCTGTTTTGGAGTGACCCAGCTCTTCACAGAACTGCCTCCTGTGGGCACCTGGGTGGCTCTGACTTCATTTTGGCTCAGATCATGATCTCTCTCTCTCTCTTTCTCTCTCTCTCTCTCTCTCTCTCTCTCTCTCTCTCTCTCTTCCTCTCTCTCTTCCTTTCTCTCTCAAAATAAATAAAATTAACCTTAAAAAAAAAAAAAAGAAGCAGCTCCTTCTGTAACTCCAGTTAGACATGTATGAGACCCATTTCATTCAGTCCTGTATTTGTTTTAACGTCTTATATTGTCATGTCTTTTTCCTTGAGGTCCTGTATTTTGGATAATTTCTTTAAAATGTTTTTCTGATTCACTCATTCTCTGTTCAACTTTGTCTAGTGTACTGTTTAATTCTTCTGTTGAATATTTGCTTATTATATTCTAGTGTTTTTCCTTGTGTGAGTAATAGTTTTTAGCTGAATTGTTTTTTCTTCTGTGAGAATCTCTAAGGTGTTTTGTGGTTTGCTCTGCTAGATTTTCTAAGGTACCACCAGCCCCTACATCTTCTAATGTATATGTTAATTTATTACCTTGGAGATTCTTAAGCCAGAGAGGAAGAGAAAATTCAGAATGTAAATTCCTGAACAGAGATAGGCTTCCTTTTTAAATGTTTCTGGTAGATGGGAAATTTCTCTCCTTCCCTCGCCTACCCTTCTTTTCTTTCTTTCTTTCTTTCTTTCTTTCTTTCTTTCTTTCTTTCTTTCTATGGGAAATTTCTAATTTTAGTTTGCTTTTGCTGAGAGGTTTGGCTGTTGACACCTGGAAATTTTACCTTTTTTTTTTTTTGGAGGTCACTTACACACAAAAATATTTTTACGATATTTGGTCTAATATTTGCAAACTTCAAAAAACTTTAAACTTTCAAGATTTTGGTGTTCCATTCCATGACTATATTCTAATTGATTTTGAACAAATTTGGAGAGAAAGGCTTTACTGCTCATTTACAAAGGAGTAAGTTGATTTTTTTGTTTTTTTTTTTTTGCTTTTAGTTTTTAGTTTTGAGAGAGCATGAACAAGGGAGGGGCGGGGGGGGGGGAGGGGAGACAGAGGAATTGAAGCATGCTCTGCACTGACAGCAGCAAGCCCAGTGTGGGGCTTGAACTCATGAACTGTGAGATCATGACCTGAGCGGAAGTTGGATGCTCAGCCGACTGAGCCACTTAGTGCCCCAGGTATTTTTTTAAAAATACAAAAATTTATTTTATTTTATTTTTTATTTTTTAAAGTTTACATCCAAATTAGCATATCGTGAAGCAATGATTTCAGGAGTAGATTCCTTAATGCCCCTTACCCATTTAGCCCATCCCCCCTCCCACACCCCCTCCCGTAACCCTCTGTTTGTTCTCCATATTTATGAATCTCTTCTGTTTTGTCCCCCTCCCTGTTTTTATATTATTTTTGTTTCCCTTCCCTTATGTTCATCTGTTTTGTCTCTTAAAGTCCTCATATGAGTGAAGTCATACGATTTTTGTCTTTCTCTGACTAATTTCACTTAGCGTAATACCCTCCAGTTTCATCCATGTAGTTGCAAATGGCAAGATTTCATTCTTTTTGATTGCCGAGTAATACTCCATTGTATATATATACCACATCTTCTTTATCCATTCATCCATTGATGGACATTTGGGCTCTTTCCATACTTTAGCTATTGTTGGTAGTGGTGCTATAAAGATACAAAAATTTTTTAAATTGCATTGATAATGGGTAGAATCACAAAATTTTTGTGGTTCTAAATGTGGATTTAAAAATAATTTGTAAAATTTGACAATTATAGCTTCTTTCTATTAGTAGAATATTGCTTGTTTGGTAAAGGAGTTATGTATGCACCAGACCAATTGCACATACACGTCTGCCCCTGGGACTGTCAGAACAGTATTTTTATCATGACACGGTTGCACCAAAACTTACATTTGTATTACTGCCTCATAAAAAGTTGATGTTGAAGGTAGAACTTTTAAAACTCAATTTTCATTAATGTTAGATATTTCACTTTTGATAGAATGACTTCCCAGAAGCTATACTTTGATTCCTTGAGATGATTCAACATTAAACCTTTATTGGGTAATAACGGATATTTCAGTGTTAGCAGATGATGATAAAACTGATAAAATGTAGCTGTTGGCATAGTTCTGTTAATGGGGTCAACATATTAACACCTTTACACATGGAGAAGAAACTTTGCAAGTAAATTAATTACAAATTTATGGATTTACCGCAAGATATAAAAATTGGAATGGTGATAAACAAAATTGTGTCTTTCTATCTGGGAACCTGACCTGTGATTTCATATTTGTGGGTCCTGTTTTATGTCCTTTGGTAATTATGAAAATGTTCTACATATTTCTTCATGAAATGTATACCTTTCCTTTTAAATTTAATCTTAGGAATTATCGCATAGATGGTTTATTGTGTACCCCAGTACTTTTCTGTTTTCTTCTGTTTTCTTTAGTGACAGAACCCTAATTTTCATCTGGGCACATTGTCTCCCAAATAAAACAGCTACTTTTCAGTCTTCCTTACAGCTAGATGTGGTCATGTGATTAAGTCCTGGCTAATGAGATGTAAGAGGAAGTTATAGAAGTTACTTCTGGAGTATTTCTACACGGGTATACTTTTTCCTCTTTTATCCTACTGCCTGTGGGAGTTCCAGTTTCCATTTTAGAGGATGAAGTTGAAGGCTGCACCCCAACAGAAAGACAAGTAGAGCCTGAGTCACTGATAACTTTGTATGTCACCATTCCACGTTTGGAATGTCTACATTTAGACTTTTTACATGACTGACAAGTTAACTTTTTTTTGAAGCAGCTGTTATTTCAAATATATTATTATTATATGCAGGACTAGGATTTCGGATCACAATGAACAACTGAGGCAAGCCCTATTATCACTTTGCCATTTTTTTTTTAGACTTTATGTAAGCTGCGGGGGCAGGGTGGGGGCACAGTAGAGGGGAACCCAAGCAAACATGGCAGAATTGCTGAGTTGAATAGACAGATCCAGGTTTGAAAGGCTGAGGCTAGGAGCTGTGGAGGCAGTGTATGGGAGAGAAGGGAGCTCTGTGAGAAAAGTGCTCTAGAAATCTACCTTTGAATCTATTGCCAAATAGTAAGCCACACATGCCTTACTGCTAATGGTACACCAGCTCTAGCATAAACGCTACCATTCTACACCACACTAACAAAGCTTAAAAACAGATTCCAGGGGCGCCTGGGTGGCTCAGTTAGTTAAGTGTCTGACTTTGGCTCAGGTCATGATCTCATGATTTGTGGGTTTGAGCCTTGCATCCGGGTCTGTGCTCACAGTTCAGAGTCTGGAGCCTGCTTCAGATTCTGTGTCTCCCTCTCTCTCTGCCCCTCTCTCGCTCGTGCTCTCTCTTCTCTCTCAAGAATAAATAAACATTAAAAAAAAATTTAAATTAAAAAAACAAAAGACTCCAAAATAATTGCCTGATATGAAATTACCTTTTTTTCCAGAAAAGAGTCCGGCATGTTAAAGTTATAAAACAAATCCTTGTGCTCACGATGTTGACTGTTGAGTCAAAAATTGCCAAACATAGAAAGAATCACAAAACTGTGACTCATAACCAGGAGAAAAATCAGTCAACAGAAGCAGACCTAAAAAATGACAGAAGTGATGAAATTAGCAGATTTGGACTTTGAAATGGTTATTAAAAGTACGTTTAAGGATTTAAAGGAAAATATTAGTATAAGACAGAAAAATGGAACCTATAAAAAATCAAATATAATTTCTAAAGATAAAAATACATCTAAAAAACAGGGGCGCCTGGGTGGCGCAGTCGGTTAAGCGTCCGACTTCAGCCAGGTCACGATCTCGCGGTCCGTGAGTTCGAGCCCCGCGTCGGGCTCTGGTCTGATGGCTTAGAGCCTGGAGCCTGTTTCCGATTCTGTCTCCCTCTCTCTCTGCCCCTCCCCCGTTCATGCTCTGTCTCTCTCTGTCCCAAAAATAAATAAACGTTGAAAAAAAAAATTTAAAAAACACATGGCATTGCATTAATAGCACATTATATAGTTATATAATGATCACTGAATTTAAAGACATCAGTAGAGGGGCGCCTGGTCCTCCTGGTCAGTAGAGCACACAACTCTTAATCTCGAAGTTGTGAGTGTGAGCCCCACGTTGGGTGTAGAGATTGCTTAAAAATAAAATCCTAAAAACAAACAAACAAACAAACCACAATAGAAATGAAAGCATACAGACCAAAAGAGATTGAGGAAGAAATGAATAGTTTACTATAGAGCAAAAATTAGGTGGTCTGACCATATATGTAATTAAAGTTCCAAAAAGAAAGATGGGGGTAGGGAAGCAGATATATCTGCCTCTCCCAGTGACTTCTAGTGGATTTAAAGGCCTGGTGCTCTTTGCTTCTTCCTTCATTTTTCCTCTTTTACCTTATTTGGGAGTGAGGCATCAAAAACTAAGACATTAGAAAACAACTGTATCTACAGGGAAAATTAGAAAGTGATAGTATATGCCTAGGCAAAGGCTCGGAAGAAACCAGAAGAAAAGACCTTAAGTTTACACTTGAGGCTGATTCTTGGTACAGAGAAATAGCCTACAACAATCAAAAAAAGAAAAACAGTAACAAAACGGAAGACCCTGAGGAAGGGGAAGAATCTGATTTCCAGAGTTACCACAGCCACAAATTTGATGCAAAACAGGAGTATAAATATCCAAGAAGCTTAATGAATTCCAAGTAAGGTGAACTCGAGGACACCTCCCATGAGACACATTATAATAAACTTTCTGCAAAGAATCGTGAAAGCAGAAGGAATCAACTCATCACACACAAGGATCCTCAATGAGAATATGAGCACATTTCTCATCAGGAACTTTGGGCACCAGAAAGCAGTGAGCCAATCTATTCAAAGTGCTAAAAGAATTAAACTGTCAACCAAGTGTCCAATACTTGGCAAAACTGTCCTTAAAAAGTATCTTTGTGTTGGAATGCAAGCTGGTGCAGCCGCTTTGGAAAACAGTATGGAGGTTCCTCAAAAAACTAAAAATAGAACTACCCTACGACTCAGCAATTGCACTACTGGGTATTTATCCAAGGGATACAGGTGGGCTGTTTCGAAGGGACACGTGCACCCCAATGTTTATAGCAGCACTACCAACAATATCCAAAGTATGGAAAGAGCCCAAATGTCCATCAATGGATGAATGGATAAAGAAGATGTGGTATATATATACAATGGAGTATTACTCGGCAATCAAAAAGAATGAAATGCCATTTGCAACTACATGGATGGAACTGGAGGGTATTACGCTAAGTGAAACTAGTCAGAGAAAGACAAAAATCGTATGACTTCACTCATATGAGGACTTTAAGAGACAAAACAGATGAACATAAGGGAAGGGAAACAAAAATAATATAAAAACAGGGAGGGGGACAAAACAGAAGAGATTCATAAATATGGAGAACAAACAGAGGGTTACGGGAGGGGGTGTGGGAGGGGGGATGGGCTAAATGGGTAAGGGGCATTAAGGAATCTACTCCTGAAATCATTGCTTCACAATATGCTAATTTGGATGTAAACTTTAAAAAATAAAAAATAAAATTAAAAAAAAGTATCTTTGTGTTTTGCGGTACTGGGTGGCTTAGTTGGTTAAGTGTCCAACTGTGGCTCAGGTCATGATCTCATGAACTCGTGAGTTCATGAGTTCAAAAAGTATCTTTATGTTTTATTTTAAATAAATTGGATTTAAAAATAAATTAGGTCATTTACATGTAGCATACCTGGCTCTATGGGCCAGTCACAAATTAAGAAAAAAAAAGAGAGGAGCATCTGGTTGGCTTGGTTGGTGGAATGTTCAACTCTTGATCTTGGAGTTGCAAGTTCCAGCTCCACATTGAGTATAGAGATTACGTGAAAATAAAATCTTTTAAAAAAGAAAGAAATTAAGACATTTCCAGATAAACAGAAGTTGAGGGAGTTTATTACCACTAGACCTGCCCTGCAAGAAAAACTCAAAGAAGTCCTTTAGCTTGAAAATGAAGGCCATGAGACAGTAACTAAAAGCCATGTAAAGGAATAAATATCTCAATGAAAGTAAATACAAGGGCAATTATAAAAGTTAGTATTTTGGGGCGCCTGGGTGGCGTAGTCGGTTAAGCGTCCGACTTCAGCCAGGTCACGATCTCGCGGTCCGTGAGTTCGAGCCCCGCGTCAGGCTCTGGGCTGATGGCTCAGAGCCTGGAGCCTGTTTCCGTTTCTGTGTCTCCCTCTCTCTCTGCCCCTCGCCCGTTCATGCTCTGTCTCTCTCTGTCCCAAAAATAAATAAACGTTGAAAAAAAAAAAAATTAAAAAAAAAAAAAAAAAAAAAAAAAGTTAGTATTTTATTATGTGTGTATGTATTTATTTATTTATATCCAAGTTAGTTAGCATATAATGCAATAATGGTTTCAGTAGTAGATTCCAGTAATTCATCCCCTATGTATAACACCCAGTGCTGATCCCAACAAGTGCCCTCCTCAGTGTCTCATACCCATTTAGCCTGTCCCCACACTCATAACCCCTCCAGCAGTCCTCAGTTCTCTGTATTTAAGAGTCTAAAAAGCTAGTGGTTTTTGAACAATGATTATAACTCTTCCTTTTATTTTCTGCATTATTTAAGCTGTTACTTTTTTCCTGTAAGTTTTCATTTTAATCCCACTTAGTTAACATACAGTATTGTATTAGTTTCAGGTGTACAGTATAGTGATTCAACAGTTCATACATCATCCAGTTCTTATCACAAATTCACTCTTTAATCCCCATTGCCTATTTAACCCATTCCCCCTCCCCTCCCCTCCCCTCTGGTAACCATCAGGTTGTTCTCTGTAATTAAGAGTCTGTCTCACAATAGCACCATCTTCCAGTAATTCACCAAAATGACCAACACAAAGGGAAAGAGGAGAGGTACTCGCTATATGTTCTCTAGGCCTTTTAGAAAACATGGAGTTGTTCCTTTGGCAACATACATGCGAATCTACAAGAAAGGTGATATTGTGGACATCAAGGGAATGGGCACTGTTCAAAAAGGAATGCCCGACAAATGTTACCACGGAAGAGTCTACAGTGTTACCCATCATGCTATTGGCATTGTCGTAAACAAACAAGGGCAAGATTCTTGCTAAGAGAATTAATGTACGTATTGAGCACATTAAGCACTCAAAGAGCCGAGACAGCTTCCTGAAGCGTGTGAAGGAAAATGATCAGAAAAAGAAGGAAGCCAAGGAGAAAGGTACTTGGGTTCAACTGAAGCGCCAGCCTGCCCCACCCAGAGAAGCACACTTTGTGAGAACCAATGGAAAGGAGCCTGAGCTGTTCGAACCCATTCCCTATGAATTCATGGCGCGATAAATGTAAAAAAAATAAAAGACGTCAAGACTGTAAAAAAAAAAAAAAAAAAAGAGTCTGTCTCTTGGTTTCTCTCTCACTTTTTTTTCCTTTTGCTCTTAGTTCCACATATGTTTCTTAAATTCCACATATGAGTAAAATCGTATGGTATTTGTCATTCTCTAATGGACTTATTTCATTTAGCATAATACTCTCTGCCTACATCCATGTCAGTGCAAATGGCAAGACTTCATTCTTTTTTATAGCTGAATAATATTTGGTGTGTGTGTGTACACATACATACATATACCTATATACATATATGCAGAAGATGTATATATACCATATATTCTTTTTTTAAATGTTTATTTATTTTTGAGACAGAGAGAAAGACTGAGCGCAAGTGGGGGAGGGGCAGAGAGAGGGGGAGACACAGAATCCGAAGCAGGTTTCAGGCTCTGAGGTTCAGCACAGAGCCTGACTCAGGGCTTGAACTCACAAACTGTGAGATCATGACCTGAGCTGAAGTTGGACACTTAATCAACTGAGCCACCCTGGTGCTCCTATATACCACATATTCTTTATCCATTTATTTATTGATGGACACTAAGGCTGCTTCTATATCTTTGATATTGTGAATAGTGCCGCTATAAACATACAGGCCACATGTATCCCTTTGAATTAGTGCTGCTATAAACATAGGGGTGCAGGGGACGCCTGGGTGGCTCAGTCAGTTGAGTGTTCGACTTCGGCTCAGATCATGATCTCATGGTTCGTGGGTTCAAGCCCTGCGTCGGGCTCTGTGCTGGAGCCTGCTTTGGATATTGTGTGTTTCTCTCTCTCTGCTTTTTCCCTGTCTGCTCCTACTCTGTCTCTCTCAAAAATAAATAAACATTAAAAAAAATTTTTTTTAAACACATAGGGGTGCATATATCCCTTTGAATTAATGTTTTTGTATTCCTTGGGTAAATACTCACTAGTGTGATTGTGGGATCATAAGGTAGTTCTGCTTTTAACTTTTTGAGGAACCTCCATATGGTTTTCCAGCGTGGCTGCACCAGTTTGCATTCCCACCAGTGGTGTACAAGGGTTCCTTTTTCTCCACATTCTCACCAATACCTCTTCATTCTTGTGTTATTGATTTTAGCCATTCTGACAGATGTGAGGTGATGTCTCACTATAGTTTTGATTTGCATTTCCCTGTTGGTAAGTGATGATGAGCATCTTTTCGTGCGTCTGTTAGGCATCTGGATGTCTTCTTTGGAAAAATGTCTGTTCATGTTTTCTACCCATTTTTTAATTGGGTTATTTGTGGGTTTTTTGGGTGTTGAGTGTTGTAAGTTATTTATTTTTAATATTTATTTTTGAGAGAGAACACCAGCACGAGAGGGGGAGAGGCAGAGAGAGAGAGCGGGATAGACATCCAAAGTGGGCTCTGTGCTGACAGCAAAAAGTCCGATGCTTGACTTGAACTCAAGAACCCTGAGATCATGACCTGAGCCAAAGTCAGATGCTTAACCAACTGACTAAGCCACCCAGGCGCTTCTATAAGTTCTTTATGTGTTTTGGATACTAACCCCTTGTCAGATATGCTTTTTACAAGTCTCTTCTCCCATTCTGTAGATTGCCTTTTATTTTTGTTGACTGTTTCCTTCACTTTGCAGAAACTTAATTTTGCTGTAGTCCAAATAGTTTTTGTTTTTTGTTTCCCATGCCTCAGTTGACATCTAGAAAGAAGTTGCTAGGGCCAGTATCCAAGAAGTTACTGTCCCTGTTCTGTTCTAGGATTTTTATGGTTTCAGACCTCACATTTAGGTCATTAATCCATTTTGACTTTATTTTTGTGTATGGTTTAAGAAAGTAGTCCAGTTTCGTTCTTTTTCATGTTGCTGTCCAGTTTTTCAACACCATTTGTTGAAGAGACTTTTTGTCCTCATTGGATATTCTTTCCTGCTTTGTCAAAGATGAATTGACTATATAATTGTGGGTTTATTTCTGGATTTTCTCTCCTTTTTTTCTTTTCTCTTTTTTAAGAGGGAGGGGGAAGAGAGAGAGAGTCAGAGTCAGAGTCCTAAGCAGGCTCCAAGCTCAGTGTAGAGCCTGATACGGGGCTCAGTGCCACAATCCTCGGATCATGACCTGAGCCTAAATCAAGAGTTGGAGGCTCAACTGCCCCCTGCATTATCTCTTCTGTTCCATTGATCTGTGTGTCTAATTTTTGAGCCAGTACTATAGTGGTTTCATTACTACAGCTTTGTAATGTAACTTAAAGTCTGGAATTACAATTCCTCCAGCTTTGCTTTTGCTTTTCCAAGATTGCTTTGGCTGTTCAGGGTCTTTTGTGAGATTGTTTGTTGTAGTTCTATCAAAACTGCTCTTGTTATTTTGATAGGGGTTGTATTAAATGTGTAGATTGCTTTGGGTAGTGTAGACATTTTAACCGTATTCCAGTCTGTGAGCATGGAATGTCTTTCCATTTCTTTGTGTTGTCTTCCATTTCTTTCATCAGCGTTTTATAGTTTTATAGTTCTATAGTTTATAGTTTATAGTTAAAGACCTAAAGTACAGGTCTTTAAAAAGAGACTGCCTTTTTTAAGGAGTTCTTAATCTCAAAGCATGTGACTTGTTTGTAGCTCCACATTTGTTTTTCCATGTAACTTAGGAGACTAACACATGTAAAAGAATTAGTTTGTGTTTTGGGGCACACAGTGTATAAGGATATAATATGGTGGCGTCAACAACAGAAGGGTATGGGGACAGGTGTAAAGGAGCAGAGTTTTTGCATATTAGTGAAGATAAGCTGGTATAAAGTCAGATTAGAATGTTATAACTTGAGGATGTTAATGTAATCCCCATGGTAACCACAAAGAAATTAGCTGTAGAATATGCACAAAAGGAAATGAGGGTACTCAAAGTCCTAGAGGCAGCAAGTAGAATGGTGGTTGCCAGGGGCTGGAAGAAGAGGGAAATTAGGGAGTTACTGTTTAATGAGTATAGAATTTCAGTTTGCGTGATGAAAAGAGTTATTGAAATGGATGGTGGTGATAGTTGCACAACATTAAGAATGTATTTAACACTACTGAATTCTGCATTTAAAAATGGTTAAGGGCACCTGACTGACTCAGTCGGTAGAGCATGTGACTCTTGATCTCAGGATTGTAAATTTGAACCTCATGTTGGGTGTAGAGATTACCAAAATAAATAAATAAATAAATAAAATCTAAAAAAAAAAATGGTTAAGGTAGTGAATTTTCTTATGTGATTTTACCCTAGTTTAAAAAGAAAAGAAAGAGAAAAAAGGTATGGAATGCTGTCTATGGAAAGGTCTGTAAGATACGTTCAGTGTACAAAAACCTGATGCAAAAAGAAAAAAAGATAATTGACTATTTAAAGCAAGATAAGGGAGATAAATTTTGGGGGTTATAGCATATGTGAAAACTAAAATATGACAGTAACATAAAGGTTATGATGAGGGAAATAGACCTATGCTTTGAAAAGTTCTTACGTTGTACCTAGGTGATATCATTTAAAGGTAGACCTTGGAAAGTTAAAGATGCATATTGATTTAGCCCCAGAGCAGTCACTTAAACAAAAGTAAACAAAGTGTAAATATTCCAATTAAAAAGATCGTCTGCCTTTTATGTGTCCGGTATATGTTGTTGTTGTTTTTTTTAATGTTTTTACTTACTTTTGAAGGAGAGAGAGACAGAGCATGAGCGGGAGAGGGGCAGAGTGAAAGGGAGACACAGAATCCAAAGCAGGCTCCAGGCTCTGAGCTGTCAGCACAGAGCCCGATGCGGGGCTCAAACCCACGAACCATGAGATCGTGACCTGAGCCGGGGTCGGACGCCTAACCGACTGAACCACCCAGGCGCCCCCAGTATATGTTTGCATGTATGCATGCAGTACATGTATGCATGACATATTATGTTTTCTTGATAAATTGATTCTTTTATTACTATGAAATGTCTCTCTATCCCCAGTAATATTCCTTTTCCTGAAGTCTACTTTGTCTGATAGTAGTACAGCCACTGCATTTTATTATGATTAGTGTTTACATATTTATCTTTTTCCATTCCTCTTACTTTGAACGTGAGATTTTTATATTTAAATGCATTTCTTCTGGGGCACCTGGCTGGCTCAGTCGGTAGAGCATGTGACTCTTTTTCACAGGGTTTTGAGTTCAAGCTCCATATTGGGTGTAGAGATTACTTTAAAATAAAATTTTTAAAAAATGGATTTCTTCTTCACATCACATAATTGAGTCTTGCTTTTATTAGACTGATGAACTCTGCCTTGTATTTGGAATCTTTATGTCATTTCCACTTAATATAGTTATGTGACATGGTTAGTTTTAAGTCTATCATCTTGCTATTTGTTTTCTATTTGTCCCATTTATTCTTTGTTATTTTTCTTCCTTTGTTTCTTGGCTTTCTTTGTACTGTTTTGTGTGTGTGTGTGTGTGTGTGTGTGTGTATTTCATATTTATTCATTATTTATCATTTTGTAGTCCATTGTATTTATTTGTATTTCTTGATAAGTATACGTATCTTGGATATACCTGTATATTTACCTAGTTACAGAGCTTCAAGATATATAAAGTAAAAGCTAATAGAACTAAACAGAGGAATAGGCAAATTCACAATTATAGCTGGAGATTTCAAAATCTCTGTCTCAGTAATTGATAGCATAGTAAACAGAAAATCAGTTAGGACACAGGACAAGGGTTTATATTTCCTGTGACCTAAGACTGATTTTTACATTTTTAAATTGTGAAAAAATAAAACAAAGAACAATATTCTGAGATACCTGAAGCTTATATGAGGTACTAATTTTGACGTTTATTCATAAAACTTTATTTCAGTGGAGGCACACTCTTTTATTTCTGTCCATATGGCTGCTTTCATGCTACCACTGTAGAGGTGAATAGATGCAGCAGAGATTGTATGACTCACAAAGTCTAAATTATTTATGTAGCCCTTTAAGAAAAAGTTTGTAGATCTCCTAATATAGATGTTTTCAACACTAACAACCAACTTATTTTAATTGACAGTGGAGTAGTTTCTGCAACACCATCAGAATATGCTTTTTTGGAAGTTCACATGACATAATCACCAAGATAGGCTATATGTGCATCCTAAAACAAGTCTCAAAGTGAATGCATTAAAATTATTTATAGTTCATTCTCTTTAAAATTATATTAGAAATCAAAAACACATAATCCTCAAGTATATGGGGGAAAATTTTCCAGTTATTTATTTAAAAATTAACATTTAGGGGCGCCTGGGTGGCGCAGTCGGTTAAGCGTCCGACTTCAGCCAGGTCACGATCTCGCGGTCCGGGAGTTCGAGCCCCGCGTCAGGCTCTGGGCTGATGGCTCAGAGCCTGGAGCCTGTTTCCGATTCTGTGTCTCCCTCTCTCTCTGCCCCTCCCCCGTTCATGCTCTGTCTCTCTCTGTCCCAAAAATAAATAAACGTTGAAAAAAAAAAAAAAAAAATTAACATTTAACCCATGAATCAGATAAGTCACAAGGGAAATTAGAAAATATTTTGAGGTGAATTAAAACAAAAACAATATACTAAACTTTGAAGGGTTCAGCAAGAACTGTTTTTAGAAGTAGAAATTTACAGCTTTGTTTACATTAGAAAAGTGTAAAATAGGGGCGCCTGGGTGGCTCAGTTGGTTAAGCCTCCGACTTCAGCTCAGTTCACGATCTCACGGTCTGTGAGTTCGAGCCCTGCGTCGGGCTCTGGGCTGATGGCTCAGAGCCTGGAGCCTGTTTCCGATTCTGTGTCTCCCTCTCTCTCTGCCCCTCCCCCGTTCATGCTCTGTCTGTCTGTCTCAAAAATAAATAAACGTTAAAAAAAATTTAAAAAAAAGAAAAAGAAAAGTGTAAAATAAATTATCTAAGCTTCTAAGCATAGTATAAGAAAAACAAGTTAAACCTCCAGGTTTAAAGGAAGAAAATATTAAATATAGGAGCATAAATTAAGGGCATAGAAAACAGTAGAGAAAAATTAATGAAACCAATAGTTCTTTTTGTATAGGTCAATAAAATTGATAAACCTCTAGGTAGGCCAAAAAATGAGAGAAGACAGAAATTACCAACATCTGTTAGTAATTTGTTTAAACCCCACCCCCACTGTGATGGTATGTGGAGATGGGGCCTTGGGAGTTGGGCCCATTGTGGGGCCTTCACAATGGGATTAGTGTCCTATCAGAAGAGATATTAGAGAGTTTGCTCTTGCCTCCACCTCTGCTATGTGAGGACACTGAAAAGCTAGCTTGTCTTTAAGCCAGGAAAAGAGTCCTTATTCAAGTGACATTGCTAGTACCTTAATTTTGGACTTTTAATCTCCAGAAGTATGAGAAAGTAAATTTCTATTGTTAAATGACCCTGTCTATATTTTGTTACAGTATCCTAAGCAGGCTAAGACAGATATTAAGGAAATATTATGAACAATTTTAAGCCAATAAAATGAATGAATAGGCATTCATTCAATGTAGATGAAGTGGACAAATTCCTTGAAAAATACAGAGTATCATAACTGGTACAAAATGACTAGAAAACCCAAATAACCCGTATACTTGTTTTAAAAATCAAATTGATAATTAAAAAGTTAAGACCCAGGGATGCCTGGGCGCCTCAGTTGGTTAAGTGTCTGACTCTTGATTTTGGCTCAGGGCATGATCTCGTGGTTCCTGAGTTCAAGTTCTGCGTCAGGCTCCACACTGCCTCTCCCCTACTCACCTCTCCCTTGCTCACTCCCCCCTGCCACCTGCCCTTCTCTCTCTGAAAATAAATAAACATAATTTTTTTTTTTAATTTAAGACCCAGTGGTTTTTTTAAAGGAAGAAACCGTACCAGTGCTACACAAACTCCTTCAGAATATAGAAGACAACACTTTTGGGGTTCCTGGGTGGCTCAGTCTGCTGAGCGTCCAGCTCCTGATTTCAGCTCAGGTCATGATCCCAGGGTCGAGAGATTGAGCCCCACATTGGGTTCCGTGCTGAGCTCGGGGCCTGCTTAAGGTTCTCTCTTTCCCTCTGCCCCTCTCCTCCATTCTCTCACGTGTGCTCTTTCTCTCAAATAAATAAAATGAAAAGAAATTTAAAAAAACACTTTCGAATTTATTTTTATGAAGTTAGTATTACCCTTGATACAAGAGGGAAAATAAAATTACAGATTAATATCTCTCATGAAAATGGACCCAAATATATTTAGAAGGCATTAAATCAAATTCAGCTATATGTGTGTGTGTATATTTTATATATATATGTAAATATAAATATATATATATACATGGGGAGGAGGTCATATATCATGACCAAGTCAGATTTATTCCAAGAATACAAAGTGGTTTAACTTTAGAAAATTAGTACAATATACTCTATTAACAGAATAAAGAGAGAAAGTTTATGATCATCTTAATATGTGCTGAGAAGGCATTTAAAATTCAACTTTGACTTTTATTCATGATAAATAAGACCTTCGGCCAAATAAGACCTCGGCCAGGAATAGAAGGGAACCTGTTTACCCTACTAAATGTGTGAAGCTACAGCAAACAATATACTTAATGGTGTAAGACAGTCATGTCCCCTGAAATCCACAGTAATGGAAGTAATGTTCACTCTCATTATTTCTATTCATCTTTGTACAAGAAGTCCTAGCCAGCTCAATAAAACTAGAGTAAGAAATAAAAAGCATCACATGTTGGAAAGTAAGCAATAAAACTGTATTATGTAGAAAATTCTAAAGAATTTAGCATGGTTGCAGAGTATAGGGTCAGCATACCAATATGTGCAAGACCATTACACTGAAAACCACAGGACGTTAAGGGATATTAAAGAAGGCGTAAATAAATGCAGAGAGAAATAATGATGTGTATGTTTTAGATGACTCAAAATTACTATGACATGAATTCTCCCCAGTTAAATACCTGATTTCAAGAATTGCTGTAAAGGAGCTCCTGGCTGGCTTAGAGCAGCATGCCACTCAGTCTTGGGGTTGTGAATGCAAGTCCCACTTTGGGTATAGAGATTACTAAAAAAAAACAAACTTAAAAAAAAAAATTGCTGCTGCGCCTGGTTCAGTAGGTTAAGTGTCTGACTTCGACCCAGGTTGTGATCTCACGGTTCTTGGGTTCAAGCCCTGCATCGGCTCTGCACTGACAGTGTGGATGAAGCCTGCTTGGGATTCTCTTTCTCCCCCTCTCCCTCTGCCCTTCCTGCGCTTGCGCTTTCTTTCTCTCTCAAAATAAATAAATAAACAAACTTAAAAAGAATTGCTGTAAAGCTATAGTTTTTTGTTTTTGTTTTTGTTTTTTTTTTTTTTGTAAATCTATAGTTATTAAGACACTATGGTAATGTCAAATGATAGCCATATGGCTTGAGAGTCTTAGAGGGAGGACTGACTACAAAGGAACACCAGGGAACTTTTGAGGATGATGGAAAAGTTGTGTATCCTGATTTTTGTGGTCATAATGGGTATATACATTTGTCAAAAGTTGTCAAACTTTGCATTTAAAATGTTACATAGATTTTATTGTATCTAAAGTATACCCTAGGGACGCCTGGGTGGCTTAGTCGGTGAAACGTCTGACTTCGGCTCAGGTCATGATCTCACAGTCCACTGGTTCGAGCCCAGTGTCGGGCCCTGTGCTGGCAGCTCAGAGCCTGGAGCCTGCTTCAGATTCTGTGTCTCCCTCTCTCTCTGCCCCCTCCCCTGCTCAAAAATAAACATTAAAAAAATTTTTTTTAATAAACAGATAGATAAAGTATATCCCATTAAAGTTGCATTTTTAAAAAGATCCATATTTCTAGGATAGTTTTCCTGGTGGATTTCTCCAATTTTGAGATGGAAATACATGAATTTTAAAAAGCTTCTTTCAGGGCACTTGGGTGGCTCAGTAGGTTAAGCATCTGACTTCTACTTAGGATCTCATAGTTCATGGGTTCAAGCACCACTTTGGGCTCTGCACTGACAGCATGGACAGAGCCTGCTTGGGATTCTCTCTCTGTGTCTCTCTTCTCGCTCTCACTCTCCCCCTCCCCTGCTTGCACACTGTCTCAAAAATAAATAAATAAACATTGAAAAAAATAAAAACCTACTTACTCTCTTTGGAACCTAATATGTAGCAAGTATTCAGTAATTTTCAGTGTATCATTCAGTAAAATATGAAATTTTTACAAGTGAAGTATTTTGAATGCTGATTTTTATAATAAAAATTTTGGAAAGTCTCATGTTATTTTTTTGTACAGAGAACAATTCTTCAAAGTTACGTGTTTAATACATTAGAATTTCCTTGTTTTCTGTTGACTTTTATTAAATGATGCCATATATTTGCTTATGTATTTTCCATTTTCAGATTATTATATTTATTGAGTCTTTGGCTATCACCTTTTCTGGGGTCATTCTTAGATTTTTAGCTTTCATAGAATAATTAAATTTTTAGTTAATTTGGACAGTGTCTTAAATTTTCCAAAGTAAGCACTTATAAGAGAAAGAAATCATTGTTACCTATAATCATCATTTTAATACCAAAAAAGTAGAAAGACTATCACTTCTAGATAAAAATCTTTCTTAAGAAAATCGTGACATATTATTGATTACTATGTGCTAGGCATTACACCTTGTATTTAAATATGTTATCTAATTTACTTTTCAAAATAACCCTGTTACGCTCATTTTACTGGAAAAGAATTTGAGGCTCAGCTATTTCAGGTAACTTGCTAGAACAGGGTGTCTGATTTAATAGCCCATGCTCTTAACATTGCTCAGGCACTTTTATAATTCAGAACAATTAACAACCTAAAATGCTGGGTTTTTATAATTAAGTATCTCTTGATAAAATTTGTCACCAGGGGTGCCTGGGTGTCTCAGTCGGTTAAGTGTCTGACTTTGGCTCAGGTCATGATCTTGTGGTCTGTGAATCTGAACCCCTCATCAGACTCTCTGCTGACAGCTCGGTGGAGCCTGGACCTTGCTTCGGATTCTGTGTCTCCCTCTCTCTCTGCCCCTCCTCCGTTTGTGCTCTGTCTCTGTCTGTCTCTTTCTCAAAACTAAATAAACATTGAAAAAAAATTTTTTTTTAATTTGTTACCATAGGTCTTTATTTGATAGTACAACACGAGTTCACATAGCATGTACAGGCATTCATTTTTGCTTACACAGTTTTACAGAGATGATGAAAACCTCTGTTAAAGAAACCACCTCAGGGTGCCTGGGTGGCTCAGTCCGTTAAGTGTGGACTGTTTGTTTCAGCTCAGGTCATGATCTCATAGTTTGTGAGTTTGAGCCCCACAAGGGGCTCTGCGCTGACAGCTCAGCACCTACTTGGGATTCTCTCTGTCCCTTTTTCTCTGCCACTCCCCTGCTCAGGAGCAGCCTTTTCAGTGTTCTTCCATTTGTTTTTGGAATATTCTGGGTCAACTGATAAAATCTCCTTGCATCTAGGAGGTTTTTCCAGTCTTTAACACCTTGTGCTAGTTAAGAAGGCACAAGATGGTGGTAGTGCTATCTTGCCATCGAGGCAAAGGAGGGTGCAAAAGGGCATACTCCATGCCTAGCTTTCACTCCTGTTTAGGACGTGATGATTAGTGTTCTAATTTAATGACAGTTGTCATTATAATCCACATAAATCTGCACATACTTTCCAAATGTATGTCCATGTCAAGTGGCTTGCTTTTTTCTAGGAATGGTAAGACATTTTGAGATGTTTGTGCTAAAAAAAAAAATTACCTTTAAACTTCAGTTTGAATGACGTTTTCACTTGCTAGCTGTGTACAAAATCATTTAGTTTCTGAACTTCTGTCTCTTCACCTGTTAATATTTAACTCAGTATATTTTTATTTGTGTACTCAAATGAGGTAGTATAAGTGAAAACAGTGTGAAAACTAGAAACTAAGGGACATTTCAGGTGGTTGCAAGCTGGTCAGCGTGTTTAGAGCAGGATAGTGTGGTCGGTCGATAGGATGTTGAATCTGAGTGGGGGTGGAGGAGGGACTGAGGCTAGAGGGAGGTAGAGTAGAAGTGGAAATGATCATAGGTGAACTTAGTGACATTGTGAATGGACATGAAAAATGTAATTAGTGATTTTGGAGGGAAAAATCAATATTTCTGGGTGGTTGAGAGAAGAAATCTCTTGACTCACAGATTAATTTGCAATAAATATTTAACTGCCTATTTTCCACAGTCTCACTAGGCATTTGTTATATACAGGTACAGACCACTAAGGACCTGAAGGAATCAGTAGTATTTGGTGTCTGGGTAGGATGCTGCCTGCATTCATGAACAGAGAATTGGGAGTGAGTGCTGATTTGGGTATTAAGTCAAGCTACTCACTTGAAAGCAAGTTGACTTCTATGCCACAGATATGGGGACACAATATGGCCATATAATTTTTATGTGGTCCTCATTTATTTATAGCCATAGACATCTGATTGCAAAGTTCCATTAATGTTTGGAAAAATGACAATTTAAGACATTTGGAAAGATTGTATTTTCCTCCTAATAGCGCTAAGTATGGTACTGTTTAGCATTTACACACACACACACACACACACACACACACACACACACACACACACTGTAATGAAACAGGCTTTCAGATAATTTGCATTCAGTCTTATATGGTGCTTTTTTTCCAAGGGAAAACATTTCTGAATCTTATGTACATAAATTTGAGTATTCATTACAGGGTTATCAATTCTAGTTATTGTCAGTGTTAAAACAAAAGAATTTAAGTAATATCTAGCTGTAACTGGGATAATGGATTTCTTTATTGTGCAGCAGTCTTCTCAAACTTCAGATTGCATCAAAATCATCTGGAGGGCTTGTTAAAATACAGGTTGCTGGGTGCCACCCCTTAGGTTCTGATTTAGTAGGTCTGAGGTGGGGCTGAAGATTTGCATTTCTAATAAGATGCTTATGTTAAGACCTACTGTTACATGATAAGGAATAAGATTGTCTTAGGAAACTGCAATTTAGCTTCTAAAAAACACTTTATAAATAGATTAGTAAAAACTACATAATGCCTGAGAAATAAACTTAATTTTCATAATGATACAGCTCGAATCCAAATCCCCTCAGGATGTGGTAAATATAAAATTTCTTTTATAGTCTTTCCTGAAAGTTAATTGTTCATATTTACTTATTTAGCACGGGAACAAGTTAGCAGAATATCTTTAAAAATACATTAAAGACATTATAAACATTATTCTCCATTCACAATAGTTGTTTAGAGGAATTTGATCCCTCTCTATATTAATTTATTTATCCAATACTTTTCCTTGAAATTAAAAATCAGACTTCAATTTTTTAAAAATTTAATACTTGCCATGAAAAACCAAAAACACCCATTCATTGAAAGTGGATGGTTTTCCACTGTCCTTATCTCTGATCAGCCCTAGAGTTTCCCTGAATTTCAAAAAGTAAAACTGTTGGAGATGAAATGTGACAATAGGGTTAATGTAGTATGTCAACCTAAATTAGTTTCAGTAATTTGAAAAAATCTTATATTTTTTTAGCTAATGGGAATGACAACAAGAAATTTAAAGGAGATAGACCTCCCTGTTCGCCTTCTCGTGTTCTCCATCTTCGCAAAATTCCAAGTGATGTCACCGAAGCAGAGGTCATATCATTAGGTCTACCATTTGGCAAAGTAACTAATCTTTTGATGTTGAAAGGAAAGAGCCAGGTATGTAATATTTAAAGATTGAACCACAGTGATTATCTCTGGGTACTAGTGTTAAAGATGACTTTTATTTTCTTGAACTTTTCTGTATTTTCTAAATTTCATTTTATTTACATAAAGTAGTTTTTTAAATAGAATTTTATGTATGACAGGAAGCAACAAACAAAAATATTAACACAGGACATAGGATTATCTCTTTTTCAATGACTTGTCCTTTTCTTCCTGAACAAAAAAATTGTATATTCTTAATTACAAAATAGTTTATGAAAATACCCTGTGATTATCAGAAGACCAAGACACAGAGAGGATATAAATTATGCCTCATTTGATAGTTAAAGGATAAGTTTTCCAAAATCTGTATAGAATGTGTAGTATATTTTAGTTTAGAATTAATATATAACTTCTTTAATAATTCAAAAGAGATTGTTAGAGGTTCTTCATTTCAGAAGTTAATAGGTTTTTCTTAAGATGAATAAGGAAACTTGCTTTTGTGGTGACCATGACAAAAATATAATACTTGTTATGTTGATTTGAGCAATCACCTGCTTTTTTGTTCCAACTCAGACCCCATTAGGATGAATTCTTTAGTTCTTTCCCAGTCTTTGGTTGTCCTGAAAATCTTTTAAACTGAGCATTGCTGGTAAGAAGAAGACAACAGATTTAAGCCCTAAACATTGTGTAGTACATTGTGATAAGACCCTATGTTCTTACACTTTTGTAAATAAGTTTAAGAAACAAATATATTTATAAATAGATTGGTATGTGTTTGGACATGAAAGAGATTATCATGTCTGATTCTGGCCCTTTAGTGAAACTAACATTCCTGTTTAATTCGGATGAGGTTATTTAAATCTGGAGAGGCTAAATAACATGTTTTAGTATTTAGCTCTTGTATGTTTACACATTTATCTTACATCTTCTGGAAATCTTACATGTGCCTGGATCTTTATTTTAACTCAGTTGCCACTACTGAGAATATATGGTTTGGGTGGTTTTAAAAGAGCCAACATGGCCAAGTCTAATGGCTGTGAGATGTATCGTGTATGTGTATCATGTACATTGTCATGTTTCATGCAGTGTATCCTGTATATTCTGTTAGATGGTTGTGAGGGGCAGCAACGTCACAATTTGTTTTTGTCTCTGCTATTGGTTCTGGGTTTATTATTTATCTGCAGTGCTATTGTGTTAATTGCTTATCTTTCAGTCATAAATCATGTTTAGAAAATATTTTGTTATATACTTTAGCAAGAGAGTGATGTGAGTCATTAGAACTACTTGTAGCTGTAATCTTTCTGATGGCGCTTAGAGGTGGGAGTGTTGAGGGCAGCATACGGGATATTTTCGCCAGCCTTTCTGTGGTTAATGACTTCTGGGATTTTTTTTTTCCACCCCTTATTATGAAAATTGATTTCTTTGGATACTTTAGAAAAACCTAAGTAATTCCTACTGGGGTCCATGTGGAAAAAGTTCTTTTTATGTATGAATTTTTAGGTTGTATATACTTTCAAGAAAAATTTTCTGTAACAATAATCATGTATTCCAAAGATACTGTTTAGCTTTTCCTTTGTGTAACTAATGTTAGACATTGAGTTTAGTTCTTTGCATTTATGAAGGGGTTTTCAGAAAGATTCTCTCCCTCCATATAGTGAATATTATTAGCAAAAAGTTTATATATTCTTTGTTCAAAAGGTGATTAAAAACCAGACAGGAAATGTTGCTATTGCTTTTTGGTTACCTTGATCATTTTTATCTTCCTTAGAAAAATTAGTAAAAGCATATTACTAATACAGATAATGGTTTTAAAGTACATTTCTTGAAGATAGTAGAATTTATTTGTTTATTGAGGATCAGTTAATTAATGATATTTGATCTATTGTGGTGTGGCTAACATTACTACTTCATAGAATGTTGTTAATTAAAGCATTTAATTGGTTCATTTGTGACATTTGATGGATACAGTTAAGCATCACATTTAACATTTGTCAGGTTAATATTCCTTTACTGGAATATTTGCCAAATAGAAACACTTAGTAAGATAACTATAAACAAATAAATAGTTTGACTTACAGATATTTGCCATTTCCTATGTTCAGGAAATTTTGTTAATAAACATTTTTATAAATTGTGTTTTATATATAATTTGAAGTGGTTACTGTACACTTGCTAATTACATGCTCTGTTGTAGTAAAAAAGAATTGAGTTATCAAACTAGAAATTTGCATGGACTTGGATCAGGAGTTCTTCCTATACATTTTTAATTTGAGATGTTCATTATAGGTAGTTCTGAGGGCTCAGAATGGTTAGTATTTCATCTTTCTAACTAACCATTATGATGGGTGGCAGAACCTCTCACGGAAGTTTCAGGAGTTCTTACAGCTGGAAGAAGCCATGTGTGGAATAAGACATAGATCTCAAGGAGACTTTTCTGATCTCAGCTCTTCCTGTGTTATTTTGCAGATATCTAATATTCGTACAATGATTACAGGTGTTAAAAGATGAATTCAGTTGAGTAAATTTTAAAGATTTTATTGGCTTTATTCAAGGATTCGTGAATTGGGTAGCATTTCATCCAGCAGATAGAAAGGAGCTGTGAAGAGCAGTGCATAATGAAAGGCTTCTGTAGGCAGAATAGGGTGGGACAAGGAAGTTACTAGTAGAGTGAGTTGTTTGAGGCAAGGTCATCTTCCTTTAGGGAATGGTTGGGGTCTGTCAGGCAGATAACCTCACTAGTGCTGACCAAGTAATTCCAGATGAACTGGTTTAAGATTCTAATCTTGGGAGAGGTTGAAACTATAATTGTTAGGTATTAACTCCTGGTTTGGTGATGTGGGCTTAGTTGGGCTTAGTACAGGTGACTTCATTTTGGGCTTGTTGCCTTGTATTTTTTAACACAGATCTCAGAAACAGTCACTTGAATGATTCAAATCAATATTGACTTAATGTAGGAAAGATGTTATCCCATTTCCCTAACTTGAACAATTGAGCCTTTACACCTGAATTCTGCATTTAATTTTATCATAAACTTAAGTGTATCATAAACAGCTATTTCATTAAAAGGTGAAAGAGCAAATCATTATGCCCCATCTTGGAGAAGTTCTTATTTAGGAAAGAACTATTAAATTCTAACCCCTGAAAGCATCCATTTTACAGTACTGATGCTCACCTTTATTTTCACCTTTTTAATTATTTCTAGATTTTAGAAGAAAGAGAAAAAAGAGGAAAACCAAAAACCACATGAAATCATTTATTCAACTGGCAATTTCCCAGTCCCAAATCCTTTATTGAGCTCGACTTTTCATATGTATTTTCATTTAACATCAGTGGTACACTTTGAAGCAAGAGTTTTTTCATAGTTCTTAGCTGTCTTTCAAAAACATGAGCTTTCACTTTACTTTCTTGTGTTTATTACAGGCTTTCTTAGAAATGGCTTCTGAGGAAGCTGCTGTTACTATGGTGAATTACTACACTCCTGTTACTCCTCACCTTCGAAGCCAGCCTGTTTTTATTCAGTATTCCAATCACAGAGAACTTAAGACTGACAATCTACCTAATCAAGCTGTAAGTATTGAAAGCATTTAAAAAATTAGCTACAAAAAAAAAAAAGCTACAAGAATACATGGTATAATAGCTTAAGATTAATTTTCTATTTCTCAGAGAGGAAAAAATCATGTTCCTTCCTGTTAGGATGCTTTATTAGTAAAGATCATGTATGTAAATTCTTACCTGAAGGCTTAAGTAGTGCCATTTAGAAATACGTTTGAAGTTGCAGTGCTAGAAATGACAGATACTGGGGGTATAGCTCAGAGGCAGAGCATTTGACTGCAGAAATGGCAGAAATTTAGTTTGCCCTTGAAACCTTTTTCACGAGTAAGAGAAAAACTTACATTCTTATCTCTTAAAATTTCAAGTCCAAAAGGAACTTTTTATACAATACTTAGAATATATAACAAAGGCATTAAGAATTTCAGTGCCGCGTCTATTTGATGTTAACATTTAAGATGTTAATAAGAATTTGTATAGATATGTTCATTAAATGGTTTTTGGCTCTTCTAGGTGAATGTGGAATGTAGAATATCAACATCTCTAATCTCATTTTTCAGTTTTTATTTTGATATAGTTCATATTGACTATAGTTCATCTTTTGTGTCTCTCCAGGTTGATTTGTAGTAGCTAAAATAGTAATCTGAAGTTACTTAAGGGTAAGAAAAATTGATCCACAAAGCAAGAAAGAGGTTTTTTTTTATTATGTTATGAGCATGTTTGGGCCCTATAGTCTTGCTCTAGGTAAAAGAACTCCTCCAGCCCTTTGATTCTGTGCTGAAAGTCATTATAGTGCAAGCTACTGAATTTAAATTAGTTTTCCACATTTTTAAAACAAAGACTTTTTCTGTGCATAATCCTTAGCTTGTTCTAAGAGATATTAGTGGCATATAATAACCTATATAAACTTAGTAAATGAGATGTTAGACATTTTTATTTTAAATTTTTTTTTCAACGTTTATTTATTTTTGGGACAGAGAGAGACAGAGCACGAACGGGGGAAGGGCAGAGAGAGAGGGAGACACAGAATCAGAAACAGGCTCCAGGCTCTGAGCCATCAGCCAAGAGCCCGACGCGGGGCTCGAACCCACGGACCGCGGGATCGTGACCTGGCTGAAGTCAGACGCTTAACCGACTGCGCCACCCAGGCGCCCCTGTTAGACATTTTTAAATAGTGTAGACTTTTGTAAATGAAAAATTGACTTCAAAATTCTAAATAGCATCCATTCTCATGGTAAAACATTCAAATAGTCCAGAAAAGTAAAAATGACAACAACAACAACACAGTTGTCCAGAGGCAACTAATTAACATTTGCTAACAGTTTGGTGTGTATTCCTTCTCTATCCAGGTGTATTATTATCTGTGTATATAATTTTACATAAGTGGAATCCTAATGTTTTGAAAGCTCATATTTTTTCTTTATAATGTGTCATGGATATATTTTTGATGGCTATAAAGGCAGAATTACTTCACAGTTTTTAAGTGAATGCATAATACTCCCTTCTATAAGACAGCCATAATCTATCCAATGTCTTGTTAATAGACATTGAAATTGTTTCCAATTTTACACTTTTTAGAAATAGCACTGTAGCAACATTCTTACATATCCTATCACACTTGCAACATTTTCTTACTAGTTAACATTTGTGGCAGTGAAATTGCTGGGACTAAGCATATGCATATTTTATATTTTGATATACGTTTCATGATTGCTTTTTTTAATGTTATTTTAGAGGGAGAGGGTATGTGTGGAAGTGTGGGGGGTGGGGGTGGGCAGAGAGACAGGGAGAAAGAGGACCCGTAGTGGGCTCTGTGCTGACAGCAGAAAGCCCAATGGGGGGCTTGAATTAATGAATGGTGAGATCATGACCTGAGCCAAAGTCAGTCACTTAACTGACTGAGCCACCCAGGTGCCCCACATGATTGCTTTTTTTAAAGAATATGTTCCAGCTTAGGGTGCCACTCATATGTGTAAGCAAGCAGTTTTCCTGTCATCTTTATTAGAGGATGAAATCATATCTTATTGTTTACTTAATATTTATTTGATAACTTATAAAGTATAGTGATTTCTGTTGATGCAGTCTTTTTCCCCATTTTTAACACTGTGGTAAATTACATATAAAATTTACCATTTTGACCATTTGTAATTGCCGAGCAGCATTAAGTACATTCATATTGTGCAATCCATCACCACCATCTTTCTCCAGAATTCTTTCACCTTGGGACACCAGGTCATGATCTCATGGTTTGTGAGATTAAGCCCTGCTTTGAGCTCTGTGCTGACAGTGCAGAGCCTGCTTGGGATTCTCTCTCACACTCTCTCCCTCTCCCCTTCCTCCTTCTCTCTCTGTCTCTGTCTCTCTCTCTCTCTCTCTCTCAAAATAAGTAAATAAACTTAAAAAAATAAATTCTTTCACCTTCCCAAATTGAAACTCTATGCCCTAAACGCTAATTCCGCATTCTTCTGCCCCCCTAGCCTCTGGCAGCCACAGTCTACTTTCTGTCTCTGAGTTTTGTCTACTAATGCGGTTTTAAAAATATTTTTACACAATACTCAAATCTCTTAAGATTGTATTATGGTTTCTGATTTTGATACCATGCTCATCAGGACCTAGTATACCAACATTAAAAAAATTGTTTTTGGGGTGCCTGGGTGGCTCAGTCGGTTAGGCGTCCGACTTCGGCTCAGGTTGTGATCTCTTGGTCCGTGAGTTCGAGCCCCGCATCGGGCTCTGTGCTGACAGCTCAGAGCCTGGAGCCTGTTTCAGAGTCTGTATCTCCCTCTCTCTCTGACCCTCCCCCATTCATGCTCTGTCTCTCTCTGCCTCATAAATAAATAAACATTAAAAAAAATTTTTTTTAATTTTTTTTACCTGTGTTTTCTTCTCATATTTTTATGTGTTAGTTGTTTTTATTTAAATGTTTAAATTTTTGTTTTATTAGAAATATTTTGGAGGTGGGGAGTGAGGATAGGCTTTGATCTCTTTTTTAACTCCCATTGACCAGTTTCTCCTTTATCGTTTTTTTGAATAACCCATTTATTATCTACTTATGTGAAACTTGTTCTTTGTCATGTTCTAGTTTTCTGTACATTTGCTGTACCTACTTAAAACATGCATGTTGGGGCGCCTGGGTGGCTCAGTCAGTTAAGCGTCCGACTTCAGCTCAGGTCACCATCTCGCGGTCCATGAGTTCGAGCCCCGCGTCGGGCTCTGGGCTGATGGCTCAGAGCCTGGAGCCTGCTTCTGATTCTGTGTCTCCCTCTCTCTCTGCCCCTCCCCCGTTCATGCTCTGTCTCTCTCTGTCTCAAAAATAAATAAACGTTAAAAAAAAAAATTAAAAACATGCATGTATACCCTTCTTAGATATGCATACACATTCTGCTTGCCTGGCTCTGATATACCCTATGTCTGTGTTACTCACATGGTGTGCACTCCATGTCTAATCCAGACTACCTTTTGTATTCACTTCTGTTCCATTCCTGTTTTCATGTCCCTAGAGCTAATGTCTCCAGTATTAATATTTTGTAGGGCAAAGCCCTCTTTTATACTCTTTTTTCAGACATTAATTAGCTATTGTATTTTACTTATGTCTCCATATATAATTATTTAGATAACTTCTACCCCCCCCCAAAAAAAAAACCACAATTGGAATTGGGTTGATTTTATAGATTAATTTGAGATAACCTATTTATATTGTTCTATGATTCTTTTGAGGAGGATGTATTTTGACTCCTGTCTTTCACTAGAGTTTTAAATTTTCATTCATGTAAGTCATGGCAGTTTTCTTATTAGTGTGATTCCTAAATATGTTAGAATAAGTCTTGAACAAGGAATAAACAATTTAATAAAACTCTTAAAGACTGGATTATTCTAAAGAGAAACTGTGAGGCATTCCAGTTGCTTGGCAACCAAAGCCAGCTGAAATGACCTAGTTAATTCTTCGATAGCCTTGATTTCTTCCTAGTGCCCTTTCCATTTTGTTATTTTTGTGCAATTTTTATACATTGATGTTTGATAAAATATAATAGTTTTTCTTTTATTCAAAGTCCTACACCAAAGTTGAAGTCAGAATTTAAGGTACTTGTTTGCATATATAAAATGTACCAAATGTCTTTTTTTTTCTGACAGCCCTGGGAAACTGATAAATTACTATTTCATTATCTTTTATTCTCTGAATAACAAGGTAACCCAAAACATGCACATAACTTCTTTTCCAGCCTATAGACATACTTGCCAGAGAGGGTCAGGTGAATATCAAATAATTTTTAAAATTTATTTATTTGAGAGAGAACACAAGCAGGGGAGAAGTGCAAAGGGAGGGAGGGAGGGAGGGAGAGAGCGAGAGCGAGAGAGAGAGAGAGAGAATATCTTTAGCAAGCTTCGCACTCTGCACAGAGCTCAGCCTGGGATCATGACCTGAGCTGAAATCAAGAGTCAGCTGCTCGACCAACTGAGGAGCCCTTCAAGTATCTTTATCTTTTTATTTAAACTAAAATTATAGTTGGGGCACCTGGATGGCTCAGTCAGTTAAGCATCCAACTCTTGGTTTTGGCTCAGGTCATGATCCTGTGGTTTAGTGAGTTCTAGCCCCACATCAGGCTCCAAGCTGACAGTGCAGAGCCTGCTTGGGATTCTCTGTCTCCCTCTCTCTTTGCCCCTCCCCCACTTGTGCTTTCTCTGTCTCTCTCAAAATAAATAAGCTTAAAAAATATGTAAACTAAAATTATAGCTAAAAAATTTAGATTGTATTTTGAGGTACAGCATTTGAGAAATGGTTTTATTAATAACCATCATTAGGGTATAGACAGTTTTGTTTTATTTTGTTTTTTTACCTTGTGGGTGGACATTTATAAATCTGCAGAGATAACCATGGAAAGATTTTGCCTAAAAATGTTTTCTTAAAAAATCATCTAACTCTACACTTAAGGTCTGTGCATTTTAAATACATTCATTTCTATCTCAATTTTAGAAATGTCTTTTTCACATTATCCAGACATGTTTAAATTTTATATGAAGTCTATTTGTCCTCCCCTCACCTTGATGAAATACTTGCATTTCCAGTCATGCTACTGCTGTTTCCTTTATTAAGTTATTAAACTGTTCCAGCGTGTTTGTTTAGAAAACATTTTAAAAATTATCTCCCATAGTAGGAATTCTGCTGCCTCATAATTTGTAGCATCAAATACACAGAACATAAATCTTCTATGTGAAATAATCTCTTTATATTAAGAAAATATTTCTCATTTTCTCCCACCCCCAACTTTTCTGTTGCCCTCTGTGGAGAGTGTGCCTCAATTTTATTTTTTTTTACTTGAATGTTTTGTCTAATTAAAAACGGAAACTACAGAGTTATTTATTAAATAAATTTGTCTTCAGGTGTTATTTTCTCAGGTTTTTATTGTCAAAAGCATTTCTTGCATGCTTGCTGCTCAGAGACCTTTGTACTCAGTCCTCTGTGAAATACTAATGCAGAATATGTTGAGAACTCTAGAATGATTAGCACAATAGGTACCGTGGCTTCTCCTATTTCTCTGTTGTGGTACCCCCCCCCCCCATGCCAAAAAGGATGAGTGAAGGAAGAGGAGCTATGATAAAAATAGTAATATCAGTAGCAGGAAGCATATGTGTAGAGTTGTTTAATAAAAAGGATTGGTAGAATGATTGATGGCATAATGAAGTAAAGTCAGCAAGGTTAAGTTTACTTTTGGTTGTGCAGGCTTAGTTTTGTAAAGATTTAATCCTCCTGATCTAAGAAAAAAAGAACCATTATTCCATTTAGAACTTCTCTATGTTGAAGTCTTTGCCTAGACGTTCTAGAGTTATGTTTGGTATGGTAGCTGCTGGCTACATGTGGCTAAATTTAAATAAATTTAAAAATGAAAAATTTAGGGGTACCTGGCTGGCTCAGTCAGAAGAGCATGTAACTCTTGATCTTGGGGTCATGAGTTCGAGTCCCACATGTTCTTGTCTGCTAATTCTACCTTCTGGGTCTTTTTAAAATTAATTATTAATTGACCCACACCTTCTGCTAATTATAGACTCAAAGTGGAAGTCTGAATCAGTTTTCAAACTTGAAAACAATGGAACCCATTTTCCAAATAAACACTTACTGGGGATCCCAGTGTAAAATATATGAGATAAACTGCTGTTTTTGAGGCAGGCTTGGGATGCTCAGTATTCCATACACATGGCTGTTTTTATAAGAGCACAGTTTTGAAAACAAATGATATAAAATTTTCAAATAATTACACATACGTTGTTCTCAAAGATAATGATGTTTTAGAAACTGAATGTTGGGCAGTTTGAATATTACCTGATACATAAAAATCTATATGGTCTAAAAATGCTGGTAAAAAGTATAAAAAAGGAGTTGCATATAAGCATAAAAGTGGAAGTTGTTCTGGGGCATCTGGGTGAGTCAGTGGGTTAAGTGTCTGACTCCAGGTTTCAGCTTAGGTCATGATCTCATGGTTCATGGGTTCCAGATCCCCATCAGGCTCTGTGCTTCTGGTGTGGAGCCTGCTTGGGATTCTCTCTCTCCTTCTCCCTCTTGCTGTCTCTCTCAAAATAAATAATAAACTTTAAAAAAAAAAGTGGAAGTTCATCTATTAAGCATACACAAAGTTAAAAGCCAGTCTTCAGAAAGATTCTTCTTTTAATGTTATTTGTCATAGCATAATGTCTCACATTAGAGAGATGATATAATAAACTAAAAATTAAAATAATGTGGGGCGCCTGGGTGGCGCAGTCGGTTAAGCATCCGACTTCAGCCAGGTCACGATCTCGCGGTCCATGAGTTCGAGCCCGCGTCAGGCTCTGGGCTGATGGCTCGGAGCCTGGAGCCTGCTTCCGATTCTGTGTCTCCCTCTCTCTCTGCCCCTCCCCCGTTCATGCTCTGTCTCTCTCTGTCCCAAAAAAAAAAAAAAAAAAAAAAAAAAGTTGAAAAAAAAATAATAAAAGCAAAACACAAGAAATGTTAATTTAAAATTGGAAGTGAATATAATATGTAAAAAAGTGGTGATTTTTTTTTCATTTTGTGGCACAGACTAATTATCACCATTCTTAAGGAATGATGAGAATGGAACAAAGAGATTGATGAAAACTTGCATTTGATTTCATTAATCATTAACCATGCTTTTTTCCCTTAAATTTTCCTTCCTTCACCCACTTCATTTTCTAAATAATGGTTTTAAATTTTGAGGCAGTCATAAAATTGAAAGAGTTACAGATACAATACAAGTTTTGATTTCTTCAGGCATTTATGAATAAGTTGCTTACCTGATCGGTCTTCATTGTCCAGTATTTTAGTGTGCATTTCCTATAAGCAAGGACATTTTCCTACACAACCAAAATATAGAGGTCAAAATTAGGAAATTGACATTCAGTCCTCAGTCCCCATTCAAGTTTTGCCTATCATCCCAGTAATGTTTGTTAGAGCAAAACAAACATTATTTAGAATCACATGATCTGTTTAGAAGTCACATCTTTTAGTGTTCTTTAGTCTGAAACAGTTCCTCAGTTTTTGACTTTCATGACCTTGATTTGACACTTTGGATAATTATAGGCAGTCTGTCGTCTTGATTTCCCTCAATTTGAGTTTATCTGGTATTGCCTTGTGATTACATTCAGTGTATATAGTTTGACAGGAACATCGTAGAAGTAATGTCCTTTTTTTCTCATTGCATCATATCAGGTGGCACATAATTTCAGTTTGTTGCATTACTGATGTTGTGCTCTTAGATTCCTTGATGAGGCTCATGTTTGGCTTCTCCACTGTAAAGTTATGACTTACAAAGGAGGAAAGAGGAATATTTTGGGGGAAGGTACTTTAAAGCAGTATATATATATATACTTCTTACCAACTGTTAACTTATACCAGTATGGATTTAAGGTTTCCTGTTTTATTTGATGGGTTGTTATTTGTTACAATCACTGTTTTGATTCTCAAACTGTCCTATATTTGGCCACTGGGAGCCCCTTCAAGAAGCTGTCTTCTATCTTTTGGCATGTTTCCATAAATATTTGAACAGTTTTTTGCATCCTAGTAAAAACAAACAAACAAACAAAAAACCAAAGAAACAAAAAAGTTACTCATTTTGTACTGTCTTTGCTCCAGCTCTGGAACTCGACTTGTTTTAGGGCACTCTGGTCTTTTTAGTGGAGCATGCTATTTCGAAACTCATCTGCCGAATGAAATCTTGCCATTTGCAACAATATGGATCTACCTAGAGGGTATTATGCTAAGTGAAATAAATCAGACAGAGAAAGACAAATATGTGATTTACTTATATGTGGAATCTAGAAAATAAGTTAAAAACAAAAAACAAATTCTTAAATACACAGAGCAAACTAGTGGTTGCCACACAGGAAGGTGGTAGGGAGGAGGGTTTGGCAAAATAGGTGAAAGGTATTAAGAAGTGCAGACTCCCAGTTATAAATGTCATGTAGATAAAAAGTACAGCATAGGGAATATAGTCAATAATATTGTACTAGTGTTGTATGGTGGCAGATGGTGACTGCATTTGTGGTAAGTATTGAGCAATATATAGAATTTTCAAATCACAATGGTGTACACCTGAAACTAATATAACATTGTACGTCAACTGTAATTCAATAACAACAACAAGAACAATAAAAATAGGAGACGTTTCCAGGAGTTTGACAGAAGTGGGGTTCAGAATTGTGTTTGAGACATTTTCAGATTTTCATCAAGTGTTTAAGTACCACTGTTTACAGTCTTCTGTGTGACTCCAGACAAACCATTTAACCCATCTCAGACTCGGTTTTCTCATCTGAAAAAAATGTAATAATACATGTCTCGTAAATTGTTGTGAGAATTAAAGAGAGTTGTATAGTGAATGCATAGAATGATACCTGCAATTAGTGCTCCGTAAATGTTCTATTATAAGTAAATACTGTCTTCTTGCTAAAAAAAAATAAAAGCTTGTCTGCCTGCCCCTGCTTGGGTTCTTACATCCTATTTTAGGCTGCCCCACCATTGAATTACCTTCTTACCCCGGTCAGGCCTTCATGGACCTCCTCTTCACCCTGCTTGGACTGTCTTCACTACATTGGTTCACACCATGTGGACCCTTTCCTAACTCTCCTTGGGCTCTAACAGTCCTGCCAGGCTATTCTCTTCTGGATGCATTTCTTACCCTTTTCATATTCCTCAGGTTTGATGTCTAGCACTGAACCACCCCCACACTAGATACCTTTCTTAGCTTGTTTGGGCTCAAGTTTGCCCTTGCCAGGCAGCCTACTGTGTAGATGCTGTCCTCATCGCTCAGGTTCTGATGCTTATGCCAGGATGCCTTCCTATAGGGATGCATTCCTAACCCCCTCTGAGCCACCTTAGCTCCATATTTGCGTCTATCATATGCCACCCAAAGGTTTTAGAACTCAGTGGTTCAGGGAGGGAAAAAGAAGAGGGACTTGAGTGGTTTTTAAGTCATCTTTAATGTTGCTTTCACTTTTTTTTTCTGTTATTTAAAAATTAGGAAATAAAAATCATCTCCACATTTTCCTCTTTTTTTTTTTTTTGCCATGTGTTTTTTTCATTTCTTCAAGTAACTTTAAGTACCTTTCTTAAATATTGTGTCATTGTGATAAGAAAGCTAGTCTTTTGAATCTTAACTGATTACAAATTTAGGATATGTGCATCTAGAGAAAGTAGATATGTATTTTTTTCCTTATTTTGGATTGTTTTATAGAGAGCCCAAGCTGCACTGCAGGCTGTCAGCGCTGTCCAGTCAGGAAGCCTGGCCCTTCCTGGAGCTCCTACCAATGAAGGCACAGTCATACCTGGGCAGAGCCCTGTGCTCCGAATAATTATTGAAAACCTCTTTTACCCTGTTACTCTGGAAGTTCTTCATCAGGTAAAGTGGAACAACACTCTTAAGAGGCAAATGTGACCTCTGTAGCTTTTGATGTTTATATCTTAACTTGCTTTTTTTTTTTGGCTGGTATATATGTTTAAATAATAATAACCTTAAGCATCCTGTTTTATGTAGGAAATAGTATCTATTAGAGATCATTTTTTTTAATGTTTATTTTGAGAGAGAGAGAGAGGGAGAGAGAACACAAGTGGGGGGAACAGAGAGAGAGGGAGACACAGAATCTGAAGCAGGCTCCCAGCTCTAAGCTGTCCGCATAGAGCCCGATGCAGTGCCCGAACTCGTGAGCTGTGATATCATGACCTGAGCGAAGTTGGACGCTCAATCAACTGAGCCACCTAGGCGCCCAGAGATAACTTTTCTATAGCTTCATTTTTCTAACTTAAATACTTGATATAAAAGGGTATGTAAGAAATTCTTTTTTAAAAATACATAAGCATGAAAATGAACAAAGCATAGAATCCTATTAAAAACACACTGATAGTAGTTATTCTATTAACTCTTTCTTACATTTGAGTATTTTCATTTTAGAAACTCTGAAAGGAAAGTATGTGGTAACTCTTCATGTATAAAATGGAAGTATCATGTTAAATACTGACTGATGGTCAACATAATTTTCATAGACTACCCATTAATATGTCCAAACTGTTGTGATAAAAGGCACCCCACCACATCATGGCCTACTATGAGAGTGTCGAATTTAAGAACTGGAAGGTAACTAAGTTACATAATTTTGTAGTGAGTAAAACTGAGAGATAATTAAATATTGTAGAGAGTAACTGAAGAGACAGAACTCAAGCCTCCTAATATGAAGTCCAATGTTGTGTTTTGTATGCTTGTTATACATATATATATGTGTGTGTATATATGTGTATGTATATATATGTATATGTGTGTATATATATATATATATATATATGTATATATATATATATGTGTGTGTGTGTGTGTGTATGTATTTCCAAAAGAGGGCAAGAAAGAAGAGGACAGAAGATCCAAGGCGGGCTCTGTGCTGACAGCAGAGAGCACAATGTGAGGTTTGAACTCATAAACTGCAAGGATCATGACCTGAGTCAAAGCCGGCTGCTTAACCAACTGAGCCACCCAGGCACCCCTGCTTGTTACAGTTTTAACTAATACTCCATATATACATATCCTCAAAATGTAACGTACAATTACTTGGTATCTAACCCGAAAACTTCAATTAGTTTTTGTCCTCTTTTGCTGCATATTGATTCCATTCCCTCATACTTGTCAAGCCATACACTGTAATGTTAAAACACTAAAACGGGTACCTGGGTGGCTTAGTCAATTAAGCATCCAACTTCAGCTCAGGTCATGATCTCCTAGCTTGTGGGTTCAAGCCCTGCATCCACCTCTGTGCTAACAGTTCAGAGCCTAGAGCCTGCTTCGGATTCTCTCTCTCTCTCTCGCTCTCTCTCTCTCTCTCTCTCTCTCTCTCCCCACTCTCCCTCTCTCCCTCTCCCCACTCTCCCTCTCTCCCTCTCCCCACCCCAATCCCTCACTCAGGCGTGCATACTCTCTCTCTCAAAAATAAATAAATATTTAAAAAATTTTAAACACTAAAACATATACTTATTTTCATATTTATATCTCAGTATGTACTGCATAGTGTGATGCCAAGTCAGTCCAGAATCATTTAACTGTTTTCCAAACCTTTGGCTTTGCACTACTAAGTGAAGAGTCATAGGGATGTATATGTGCATGTGTGTTTAAGAATTGAAGTACATTCCGGGGCGCCTGGGTGGCTCAGTCAGTTAAGCGTCCGACTTCGGCTCAGGTCATGATCTCGCGGTTCGTGAGTTCAAGCCCCGCGTCGGGCTCTGTGCTGACCGCTCAGAGCCTGGAGCCTGTTTCGGATTCTGTGTGTCTCTGTCTCTCTCTCTGACCCTCCCCCGTTCATGCTCTGTCTCTCTCTGTCCCAAAAATAAATAAACGTTAAAAAAATAATTAAAAAAAAGAAAAGAATTGAAGTACTTTCCATCCTATTCTCACATTTTATAAATTAGGAAACTGGGGTCCTTAAAGTCACATTACTTTCCCACAGTCATTGTACTAATTGGCAATAAAGTTCAGATACATTTCCCAACACAGTTCCTGTGCCATGCATATAAATATCAAAATATACCATTTATTAGGCCTACTGTGTTCCCTATAGTAGTTTTATGCATACCATTTTCTAAATATACGTATTTGTGAAGCATGTCTAGGAAAGGCCTTAACAGTACTATCCATAGCCACCCTTCTTCCTTACAAAGGTTTCAGCAGTTGCTTAAGTGATTGGCTTCTTAGTTCTGGTGACTTTTCTTGTCCTATGTTTATCCCAGAGTGTCAGTGAGCACTGTGATCCATCAGCAGTGTTTGTTTGCTTTTGTAACGGTAACATCGAAGCTACTACTAACTTACTAACGCTGTTTTACAGAAGATGTTCTTGCACCTGTGGCTCAACAGTGCCATCATTCAGCCTTGAGTTTAGCTAGAGTCTTGTGGTTCTGCCCTGTCATTCCATTTATTTTTTCCCTGAGAGCAGTAACAAACCTTGTTTCTCTCCCAAAAGATCATGGGGTCCTTCAGAGTGAAGAGGAGTAATTCTGAGAGTCCTTAATAGTAAGCAGGACTCTCAGCCTTTCAGTTATCACACTTCCTTGTTTAATCCTCTTTTCCCTTGCTGTTGGAATGAAATCAAAGCCCTTACCAAGGCCCTTAAGGTCCCACATGCAGACCTCTCCCCTTCTCTTTAACCTCATTTCCTAACACCCTTCTGCTTATTTAGCCACTGGCTTTTCTGGCCCTTTGCCCCCAGTTTACTCATGTCTTAGTCCGTTTCTATCTCCTATTTCTTTCCAAAACACTTCACTGAGACGGTCACTTAGTTGAACCTACATCATTCAGTCTACAGCTCAAATTTGCCTCCTCAGTCTTTCTCTCATTGCATTAACTGAGCCCTCTCCCCTAGCACTCTGTGTCATTAGCCAACTAAAGTGTAGTATAACATGATTAAGGATACAGGGTCTGGAGCTGGTTTGAATCCTGGCTCTTCCACTTACTACCTGTATAACCCTGGGCAACTAACTTACCTCTCTGTATCTTTTTCTTATTTATATAATGGGGCTGGACATGGTGTCTATCTTTTATATATCTTTATATCTTTACTGTGAAGGTACCTTTATATCTTTATTGTGAAGATTACATGAGTTAATGCATTTAAGGCACCTAGAAATATTAAGGTATACATTAGAAAGATACATATTAAGTGCTCAAGAAATGTTAGCTATAATTATTAGACACTAGCAAATTGCACTGTAAGAAACTGATCCTTGCTCTGGTCTTGTGGGTAAGATATAACTTCCTAAGTAATAGCCTAAAAATGTGATGAATATTGTGGTGGGATAATACATGGAAGTATGGAGTTGGTTGCACCTGTTATAATTAATTAGCATATTATTTTATATTTTTTGCTGAAGAGTTGGCATTAGCTAAGCTCTTCTCTGACATCTCTTGAAGTTAGTGTTTTTTTCTTTAGCTCATGGTAAGGGGAGTGAGTGAGTGAGATGAGAGTGGTGCTATTTCAGGTGAGGAAAGTTAACGGAGGTTTTCAATATGATATTTGAGCAGAGGCCTAATGTATGTGGTAAAATAACACAGAAAGAACAGCAAGTGTGAAGTGTCTAAGTGCAAGGGTGCTTAATGTGTTGAAATATCAGAAATAAGGCTATGTAATTGCAATTGTAAAAAGTGGGAAAACTATAAATGATAGAATCAGAGAAGGGGTTAGGATCCAGATGATGCAAAGCCTTTATAATCTTTACACTATGTAAGATGGGAAGCCATTAGAGGATTTTGAGTAGAGGAGTAAGATGATAGATTTATGTTTTAATGGAATCACTCTTGTTGCTGTGTTAAGAATAAATTGTAGGCATAAGTGGAGGATCTTAGCATAGTCCAGGTAAGAGATGGTGGTGACCCATGTGAGGATGTGGTCTCGGGAAGTGGTGATTATGGATATATTTGGAAGGATTTGCTGATGGGTTGAGTAATCGTGGATTATGAAGAAAAAGTGGAGTAATCAAGAATGCCTTCCAGATTTTGGATGTGAGCCTCTGGTAAAATAGAGCAATTTTATGCTAAGATAGTAAAGACTAAAGGGAAAAGAAGATTTGGGGCAGGGGTAGAGGTAGTGTTTTGGACAAGATAATTTTGGGATACCTATTAGGCATGCAAGTGGTTGATGTTGAATAGACAATTGGGAAATAAGTTTGGAACGAGTGTAGGAATTCAGGGCTGGAGATTTGGTTATCATCAGCATATGGGTGGTAATTAAAGCCATTGGATTGGATTGCATAATCTAGAGAGTGTTTGTAAGTTAGGAAGTCATTTCTCAACAATTCCATAATGTAAATTCAACCTTGCATACTAAAAAATTTCTTTGTGTACTGAAATAGTACAAAACAATGTTCTCATGTAGTCCATTACTTCCAAATACTGTTATTTATGGGAGTTTTTTATGAATGTCCAATAGATGAATGTCTTCAAGATAAAGAACTGATCTTTTTGAATTGCAGAGTAAAGATAAATAACTTTAAAAAGCAATTATTAAAAGAGTCAGTACTAGTAATATACAATTCTGGTTCTTAAATCTTACTGTTTCATTGGGGACAAAAATTACTGTAAACAAATTATGGCCGATACACTAGGTTTTTGGGTTTGTTTTTTTTTTAGTGTGTATTTATTTTTGGATGTTTGAGCCACCCAGGCGCCCAAGTACACTTTTTACAAGTAAATACTAGTGAACTTTTTTAGTTTCTGATAAGTGCTCCATGTATAAACATCACCATGAAGATTAATTTTACCTGAATTTGATCTTTGGTATTCTCTTCATCCCCCCCCCCCTTTTAATGTTTGTTTGTTTGTTTGTTTCGAGAGAGTGAGTGCGCACATGTGCACACAAGCAGGGGAGGAGTAGAGAGAGAGGAAGAAAGAAAACCAAGCAGGCTCCATGCTGTCAGTGCAGAGCCTGACTTAGGGCTTGACCTCATGAACCGTGAGATCATGACCTGAGCTGAAATCAAGAGTCAGGTGCTTAATCCACTGAGCCACCCAGGCACCTCTCTCTTCATCCCATTTTAAAGTCTTAGAAGATTAAATGCACAGGAGACATCAAGAGTTGGGTCTGTGTGTTTGTGTTTATGACAGAAAAATAAATATATTAGAGAAGTAGAATCAAAGAGTCAAATTATTACTGTAATCAATAATAATAAATCCATATATATTAAACTTTCCTGAATGTTAATCTTATGAGACCAAATCTGTTTAAAATTGTTGGTAAATTATTACTGTTGGTATTACTGTTGGTAATTATGAAAAGTTGTTAAAAATCACACTCGAGGGGTGCCTGGTTGGCTCAGATGGTTAAGCGTCCGACTTCGGCTCAGGTCATGATCTTGTGGTTTGTTCGTGGGCTCAAGCCCTGCATCAGGCTCTGTGCTGACAGTGCAGAGACTGCTTAGGATTCTCTCTCTCTCTCTCTCTCTCTCTCTCTCTCTCAAATTTTTAAAAAAATCACACTTGAGACATTAGCCTAGATTCCCTGGTGTTGCTCACTTACTTTGTTCAAAAGTATCAGATTGATGTTTAAAGCTACTCTGTCAGTACATACAATCCAGGGGACCCTAGGTAACTGTCCATGGTTAGCCAGTTCCACCCATTTATATTCTGTTAACACATTCAGTTAAAAATCACACAGCCAAACCCATCAGTGAGTGAGGATGTGCATCATGTTGGTATTCATGTTAAATGAGAGAATGTAAACATTAATAAAATCTGAAGGTTAAGTAGAAATTTTCTAGGTTCTAAGCATAATTTAGTGTAAAATTCCAGATTTGAGAGCGAATTGTATGTTCTTACTACTTCATTAATGAGATATTTTACATGAAGAATGTTTATTATTTTCAAAAAACTGCATGTTGCCGTAATTCCAGTCAGGTCTAAGTATAATTCTTTATCAGTTAATAATAAGCATTTACGATGTACTTGTTTATATGCCAAGAATTTTACTCAATGATATAGAAATGATTAAGACAAGGTGTGTGTGTGTGTGTGTGTGTGTACATACACACCTTCAAGGAGCTTTCAGTCTAATTAAAGGAGACATATGTAAACAAATGTATAGCACAGTATAAGTAAAACAAAAATATATATGAGACCAAGAAGGGAGTAATAAGAAAGGGAATGAACTCTGTTGATACTTGGGAGAGGCTGAGAATTTTCTGGTGGCATTACTTTCCTGAGCTGAATTTTGGAAAAGATAAATGAAAATTTACTAGGTATTAAGCATAGAGTTCTAAGAAAAAGGGAATAGCCATGTGTATAGGCATAGATGTCTGAAATCCCTTGGTACATTTAGAGAACTAGACACAACTGCACATTGTTGGTATAAATAGTGTGATATAGAGTATCAGGAAATGTGGTTAGAGAAGTAAACCAGAGCAAAATTGTATATGATATAATCTTACTTGTAGTTTAGAATACTACCTGTGGCTGCAGTAAAAAAGTCTATTACTACTCCTTTACCCAACACTCAGATTATGCACTTATACAGATCGGGGTGTGTTTGTGATCACAGTATCACCAAGGATGGAAATAAGAAAATACAAGACCTTTTCCCAGGAATGCTTGTATCTTAAAGAAAGATACAACATAAAATCTATATTCTTTGACAGTCAGCTGAGAAGATAAGTGTGGTATTCTTTTATAAATTTTAAGAATATTATCTAGAACACACAGGGTGTACTGAGGAAATGCCTGTGACAGGACCAGAATTTTCATTAAAAGAACAAAAAGAAATTCCTAATGTTTTCAGAACAGTTAAATGAGAGATTAAGATCAGTTGTTTGTTTGTTTGTTTGGTTTTTGTTTGTTTTGAGAGAGCGAGGGCACTAGTGAGCAAGGAGCAGAGAGAGAAAGAGGGAGGGAGAATCCCACGAGGGGCAGAAAGAGAGAGGCAGGGCTTGCCCAGGGCTCTTGTTTTACCTGAAAAGCTGATCTCGTGCTCACCAGAGGGGCATGAGATCACTCTAGGTGGGGCTCAAGCTCACCCGAAGCAGGGAACGAGATCACACAAAGTGGGGCTCAAGCTCACTTGATGTGGGACTCAAACTCATGGAATGTGAGATCCTGACCTAAGCCAAAGTTGATGCTTAATGACTGAGCCACCCAGGCGCCCAAGATCCCAAAGTTCTAAACTCTGAAATATGACCATAACTAAATTAACTGCGTTTTTTTTTTTAAGGAATTTCAACAAAGAATCCTCAGACTAATTTTAAGTAATAACATTTTTTGATGAGCCCTTCTAAGACAAATTGGTTCTGCAAATCTTGTTCAATGGTGTTATCTCCTATAAGAAGTGTTTGACTCTAAGCTGATTATCTGTTAGCATTTTGCCAAAAATGAGTATTTGGACTTTAGGACAGTTTATTTTATTTGGGGGTTGTAAAGTATACGTAAAATTTACCATTTTAACTGATTTTTTTTTTTTAATTTTTTTTTTCAACGTTTATTTATTTTTGGGACAGAGAGAGACAGAGCATGAACGGGGGAGGGGCAGAGAGAGAGGGAGACACAGAATCGGAAACAGGCTCCAGGCTCTGAGCCATCAGCCCAGAGCCCGACTCGGGGCTCGAACTCCCGGACCGCGAGATCGTGACCTGGCTGAAGTCGGACGCTTAACCGACTGCGCCACCCAGGCGCCCCAACTGTTTTTAAGTGTACAGATCAGTGACATTAAATGCACTCTCATTGTTTTGCAATTATCACCACTCACCTTATATCTCCAAAAAGCTTTTTGTCTTCCTAAATTGAAACTCCCACACCCATTAAAAAATACCTCCCCATTCCCCTTTTCTCTCAGCCCTTGGCAGCCACCATTCTACTTGCTGTCTATGAATTTGACTTCTTTACATTATATAAGTGGAACCATGGATAATTTGTTCTTTTGTGACTGGCTTACTTCACTTAAGTGTCTTTAGGGTTCATCCATGTGGTAGCATGTATCAGAATATCCTTTCTTTTAAAGGCTGAATAATATTCCTTTGTATGTATTTAACACATTTTTGTTTATCCATTCATCTGTGGATGGACATTTAGGTTGCTTCCATCTTTTGCAAATAATGCTGCTACCAACATGGATGTACAAATAAATACCTCTTTAAGTCCCTGCTTTTGGTTCTTTTGGGCTTATACTAAGAAGTCGAACTGTTGAATCATATGGTAATTTTTTTTTTTTTACTTTTCTTGAAGAACCACCATCCTATTTTCCATAGCAGCTACATCATTTTACATTCCTACCAACAGTGCACAAGGGTTCTGTTTTCTCCACATCCTCACCAACCCTTGGTATTTTCTGTGTTTGTTTTTTGTTTTTTGATAAAAGCTGTCCTAATGAGTGCGAAATCTCATTGAGTTTTTATTTGCATTTCCCTGATGATTAGTGGTGCTGAGCATCTTTTCATGTGTTTATTGGCTATTTGATTATTTTTAAGTCCTTTGCTGATTTTTGTTGTTGAATTATAGGAGTTCTTCATATATTTTGGATAGTAACCCCTTACCGGATATGATTTGCAAATATGATCTCCTGTTTTGTGGGTTGCTGTTTCACTCTGTTGATAGTGTCTTTTGATGCACATAAGTCTTAAATTTTGATGTAGTAGAAGTTGCCTATTCTTTTGCTGCTGTGCTTTAGGGTATTTATTATTGATCATTCTTTCTAAAGGTAATTAAAAGGGAGGAAGGACTATTTGGCTATTAAGGACATTCATATATAGTATTTGATAATAGTGATAATAGCAAATTCTTACCAGCATAGGGAATAATTATCTTTTTATTCTTAAAAGTGGACGGACAAGCTTCTGGCTGATTAAGATCCACATTTAAGATGGGATGGGATATAAGAGGAAAACAAAGTGCATTGTAGTAACCGTGGCTATTGGTGATGGAGTAGAGCAAGTATATTGTAAGAATTTGCTAGGGTAACCAGGTATCTGTCAGGAAATCTCCACACTGTGTTTATTCCTCTTCTCCAAAGACACTTCAGAGAGGCCTTCTTTGACCAGTCTTGCACCTTCCCAAGTTACATTCCAGTTCACTCTTATCCCTTTTCCTTTTATTTTTATTCATAACACTTTTTTATGATGAGACATTGTTTTTCATTTATCGTCTGTCTTTCCTTAGGGCATAGACTTTTGTTGTTATTCACTGCTGATTTCCAAGGCCTAGAACAGTGCTCTTTGAATATTGAATGAATTAACAGAGTGGCCTGTAGAGGAACATTTTATAGTTTGTCTGCCTATAAAAATCTTAAGAAGTTGATGCTGATTCTCAAGGTGAAATAGTTGATCCATATGACTCTTCCACTTCCATTCATATGCTTTGTAACACCATTATCTCTTACCAGTAATTAATTCCTACTGTAGTCTCATGTTTTTCATATTGTCCCATTTATCACATACTATAAAATAGGTTAAATATTTGAGTGCCTGTTGTGCATCAGGCACTGTTTTAGGCCATGCGTGGATGTTGAAACATTAACATCTTAGGCTTGATTTAAGTCATTTTTGTACCGACAATTTTAATAGAGGAAATTATTTTCATTAGGGCTGCCTAGGTGGCTCAGTCGGTTAAGCATCTGACTGTTGATTTCGGCTCAGGTCAAAATTTCATGGTTCGTGAGTTTGAGCCCTGCCATCAGGCTCTGCGCTGATAGCACAGAGCCTGCTTGGGATTCTGTCCCTCCTTCCCTCCCTCCCTCTCTCTGTCTCTGTCTCTGTCTCTCTCTCTCTCTCTCTCTGTTCCTCCCCCACTTGTTCTCACTCTCTCTCTCTCTCAAAATAAATAAACTTAAAAAAATAATAGACAAAAATGGAATTTATGAATTGAGTTATATTTATAAAAGTACATTAGCCTAATTTTTACCTTAGATTTAACCTGTGAACTTTTTCCAGATATTTTCTAAATTTGGCACAGTCTTGAAGATTATCACCTTTACAAAGAATAATCAGTTTCAAGCCTTGCTTCAGTATGCTGACCCAGTGAATGCACATTATGCCAAAATGGTAATTATGATCTTTTTTCATTTTTCATTTGTTAGTCTTCAGTGATACCAAAGAATGCCATCATGTCTTCTCCCTTGCTGCAATTTACTGTGTTTTTAATTGTAGTAAAACATACGTAATATAAAATTTACTGCTTTTAAATGCACTGTTCCATATGCTTTTTAAAATGATAAGCTAAAGATTACTTTCTTCATATGAAATGGTTTCAAATCATTTATCACCTCTCAGATCTTTGGGACTCATTTCTGTCATATTTTTAAAGTCTAGAAGTGGAGCACAGTATTCCTGATAAAATCTGAATAATAAAGTAGAATTATCTTTTTTCTTGTATCTTCATTTTGATTCAGTCGCCCAAAGATTGTAATTTTGTAACTGTATTCACTGCTGAATTTTGTTGAGCTCTGATTTTGTGAATATACAATATTTTAGGAAGCTTGGCTGCTGTTGGTTTATATTGTCTTTTTTTTTAGTACATGAGTGCTTGACTTTTGACAAGTAGAAAATTTCATACTCAGTTTAATTATATTTTACTCATCTCCTATTGAGATCTATTCTTAACCCTAATTCTATCTTTTATCAATATCTGAATTATTTCTAATTTCTTTTCAAAGATTGGGACTAAGGTTTTTAGGAGTTTTCTGTACCACACACTGTCTGCCATATTAGGAATATGGACTTTATATTTGCTGTACCCTTTACCTGCACATATTACTTTGTACCTTTATGATGATGTACTCATCAATAACTGTTTATAAGTCAGTGTTTTTTGTATATTTGCATATTTCATGTTTTGGGGTTTCTGGTATCTATTTTTATAAATTTGAGCATTTGTGAAAGTCAAGTGGCTATATATATTCCTTTGATAAGTTTTCATTATTGTGAAGGGGGTAAGAATTACTGATCTTTGGTCTTATGTCAGAACTAATTGCAAAATTTCCCTCATTTATTATTCAAAGTATTATAAAATAGATTTACAAGAGAAAAAAAGAGATAGATAATATTTCATATGTTGTGGTTTCATCTTAAACTGTGTGAAGTGTGCTAAAAAATGCGATGAAATATAAAATCAAATCATTTTTAAACATTTGTTGTGGACAAAATAATCATAATGGTAGCTAGTACGATGCTCAATAATGTGTAAGTTTTCCACGTTTTTACATTTCTCTCCTTTCATTTGATCTTACCATAGACAAGAAAGGGATTATTATGACATTGTGAAAAACTGAGAGATTTTCTTTTTCTCTCTTACGTTCACAGTTAGTGACCTAGGTAAAAGTAAACACAAGTCTTTGGCTGTTAGTCCTTTACTCTCTGCTTTACACCTAATTGCCACTCTGTGTCAAAGTAGAGGCTACTTGATTTATCAGTGTTGTTGTCTTGCAAAACCTCAGTCCCTTTCTTACATGCTTTAGGCTCTGGATGGCCAGAATATCTATAATGCATGCTGCACTCTGCGTATTGACTTCTCCAAGCTCACCAGCCTTAATGTGAAATATAATAATGACAAAAGCAGAGACTTCACTCGTTTAGACCTTCCTACTGGTGATGGCCAGCCATCCCTTGAACCCCCTATGGCTGCTGCTTTTGGTGAGTAGTTCCATTTTGGGTCGCAAAGCAAGCTTTCTGAAGTTACAAGTTTTATACATTAATCTGTGCATATCAGCCTTTTTCTTCTTGGATTCTCTCAGGATTTCTAAAGGAAAGAAAAATCTTGGAACAAAATGTGTCCTTTAATTAAATCTTAATATTAGTAGATTCTGTTAGTTGGCAAAACAAATGAATATCTGAAATTGAGTTAAAAATTTATGTTCTAACATTAATCTTACTCATTCTTTATAAGCCAAACAACCATTTGCTTTAAATTAATGCTCATAAGTATTAACATTGCTTTAAATGTGTTGACTTATAGCCACGGAATATTGGTATCTGTGTTCTTGAGAGAAATACTTTTCTCCTTTTGAAGTAGTAGTATTTTATTTATTTTTAAATATTTATTTATTTTTGGAGGAGAGAGATAGGGAGTGACCAGGGAGGGGCAGAGAGAGGAGGCAGAATGCCAAGCAGGCTCCATACTGTCACTACAGAGCCCCATGTGGGGCTTGAACCCATAAACCATGAGATCATTACCTGAGCTGAAACCAAGAGTTGGACACTTAACTGACTGAGCCACCAGGTGCCCCTGAAGTAGTGCTATTTTAAAAAAGGGCCTAAATTAGTGGTATGTTCTTCCTCTGTTCAAAGAAGGGGATTTATTTTATTTTGTTTTTTTTATAAATCAGAACTCCCATCTGTAACTTAAGTTTGTGTGAAGTTGTATTTTTGCATTATAATTATTAAAATTACAACCTTCTGAATTATCTCTGCAAATGTTGGTTTGAAGGGCTTTTTTCTTTTATTTAAAATTAGTTACCAATAGGGGCGCCTGGTTGGCTCAGTTGGTTCAGCGTTCGACTTCGGCTTAGGTCATGATCTCATGGTACGTGAGTTCGAGCCCTGCATCAGGCTCTGTGCCGACAGCTCGGAGCCTGGAGCCTGTTTCAGATTCTGTGTCTCCTCCTCTCTCTGACCCTCCCCAGTTCATGCTCTGTCTCTCTCTGTCTCAAAAATAAACATTAAAAAAAAAATTTTTTTTTTTAAATAAAATTAGTTACCAATATATGTGTACTTTTAAAACAAATCATTATGTAAAGGAAGAAGCAATGGATGGCCCAGTTGGGTATATCATTAGGTTGATATATGCTACTTTTGGATTTTGCAGCCCTTGAAGGTGTGGTTTATTATCTAGATAAAGTATTAAATTTTATTACCTTTTGTGATTAGTTTTCATTTCCCAGATGACACCATAAAATACTGCTCATTGAGACCTTAAGTGATATTTAGTCCATATTTATTTTATAGGTGAGGAAAATGAATCCTTAGCCACATGTCCAATTTTCTGGAAAATAGTTTGTAACTTTATTTTCAAGTAAAAGCTTTCTGTTATTTATAACTGAGAAAGACAAGTGAATTTTTCAGTTCATGTTCCTGAACTGTTAAAGTTTCTGTCTTGGTCTAACCAAACTTTTGTGTTTTATACTTGTTACCAGCCTCTACTTACATGTCCGATTTGGCAGAGCCAGAGGTCTTTGTAATCACAATTTCAGGAATACATGATAGAAATTGAGGCTGTCGTTCAAGTTTACCAAAACTTTGCTATCAAATGCAGAACTGTACTTATTCCAATAATTGAGTATATATTTTTGATGTAATTAATTATACATTATGGGAGGAGGACATTTTTCAATTATGATCAAGAATTTTGGTTTCTGAGTATAAAATAACAGAGTAGTAACAGTCTTTTTCATCGTTTTAATAAATCCTTAGTCATTGCAAAGTAATGTCTACATCTTAAGAGAGCTGATTCATCAACAGAGAACAATACTTTTTTGCATATTATGTGAAAGTTTACTCTGCCTCTTGCTAATATTTAACATGATTCACTATTCCCTTCTTTTCTCTTGGCTTGTGCAATACCACTCTCCTGACTTTTTCCTTACTATCTCTTCTTTCTTTTTTTAAAGGTTCTTTACTGCTCCTAGGGTTAAGTCATAAGCACTCTGTCCCTGTTTTTAGTGATAATACACTATACCTTTAGAAGATCTTCTAAAATATGCAAATATATATTTTAACACCCATGTAGTTATCATCCAGGTTAAGAAATAATATATTTATATATCCTGAAGAAGCAGTGTTTGTAGCACTCTCACTGATTATGTATGTTCCTTCCCTTCCTGTCCCAGGATGATCAGTCTCAAATTTGATGATATTCATTCTTTTGCTTTTCTGCTTTTTCCTTGTGTATGTTTTTCTTATCACTCATTATGCAGCTCTAAGTGTTAATTTAAACATTTTTTCTCCTTTATTTAGAATTTTATGTAAATGGCATCATGCTCTTCATTTTCTTTTGTTGACTTGTGATTCATCCATATATATATATATATATATATATATATATATATATATATATATATGGCTGTTGCTTATTCATTCTCAGTACCATCAAGTGTATATATATCTATTGAATGAATATACCATAGTTTGTTTATCCATTCTATTGTTGATAGTCATTAGGATTGTTTTAGTTTGAGGTCATTATGGACAATGCTGCAGTGAGATATTCCTGATTACCCATGAGGTTAAACATATTTTTATTTGTTTATTGGCCATTCTCCCTTATGAATTTTCTGTTTTAACTTTTTTTACCTATTTTTGTGTTTGCTGTCTTGTTTCTTTCTTTTCTTTTTCTTTTTCTTTTTTTTTTTTGGTGGAAATTCTTTTTATATATATCCCACACAATAGTCCTTTGTTGGCTATAGCTATATGTGTCTCAAATAGTTTCTTCCATTTTTGGCTTACTGGTTTATTCTTGTTATGGTATTTTTATTTAGTCAAATTTATTTGCCATTTCTTTTATATTTATATTTTTTGTGTCTTGTTTAAGAAATCCTTTGTTCCTCTGACATCATAAATATATATACCTACATTCTAAAGTTTATAGTATTTTAGTGCCACCTGGGTGACTTAATTGGTTGAGCATTCAACTCTTGGTTTCAGCCCAGGTCATGATCTCAGTTTTGTGAGGTCAAGCTCCGCGTCGGGCTCCATGCTGACAATGCAGAGCCTGCTTGGGATTCTCTGTGTCTCCCTCTCTCTTTGCCTCTTCCCCACCTTCACTGTCTCTCTCTCAAAATAAATAAACTTTATAGTATTTTAATAATTTTGTTTTGAAATAGTTGAAGTTGCAAGATTAGTACAAAGAAATTCCCTTATATCCAGAAGCATCCAAGATTCCTCAATTAACATCATGCCACATTTACTTCATCGTCTCTCTGATTATATGGAAGAGGTGGATAGTTGTTTTTTCTTTTTCCCCTCAATTACTAGAGAGTTAGTTGCAGGCATGATGCCTCTTTACTTCTTAATACTCAGTGTGTATTTTCTTTTTTTAATTTTATTTATTTAATTATTTTTTTAACATTTATTTTTGAGACAGAGACAGAGCATGAACGGGGGAGGGTCAGAGAGAGAGGGAGACAGAATCTGAAGCAGGCTCCAGGCTCTGAGCTGTCAGCACAGAGCCTGACGTGGGGCTCGAATTCACGGACCGTGAGATCATGACCTGAGCTGAAGTCGGACGCTTAACCGACTGAGCCACCCAGGCACCCCTCAGTGTGTATTTTCTAAGAACAAGGACATTCTTACCTAAACACAGGTCACTTATCAAAATTGGGAAATAAACATTTATATAATACTATGATCTAATCCATAGACCTTTTAGAAATTTGCCTGTTGCAAAAGTAATGTTCTTTATAAGAGAATTTTTTCTGGTAAAGACCCAAACCAGTATTAGGCTAATTTATTTGGAGTCTCTTTAGAGTCCTTTAATTTGGAACATTTCCTCACTCTTTGTCTTTCATGATATTTGAATTGGTGAAGATTTCAGGTTGGGTATTTCATAGAATGTCTCTCAATATGAGTGTCTGGGTTTTTTTTGGCTAAAACAGCGTGTGTCTTTCTCAGTTGGTTACATCAGGAGACATAGGATGCCAGTTTATCTAATTCATGACGATACTAACTTTGATCACTTACTAACGTGATTTCTGCAAAGTTTCTTCCCAGTAAATTACTATTTTTCTCTGTAATTTGTAGGGTGATACATTGAGACTATATAAATATCCTGTTCCCTATCGCTTTTCACTCTTGAATTGTATCATCCATTGCCAAATATTGTTGTTACTGTGATGGTTACCTTATTGGAGATTTGTTAATCTCATCATTCCTTTAATGCTTATTAGCTGTAATTTTATTATAAAGGACTTTTTTCTTACCACCACTCCCTTCATTTATTTATTCATTCATTTTGAATAAATTTGACATCTAACATTGTGTGAATTTAGGGTGTGTAACATGTTACTTCGATACATTTATATGTAATAATGTCTGTCTAAATTCATTATACTGTGCATTAGGTCTCTATGCTTATTTATTACTCATTTTTTCTTGTCAATGTGGTCTTACAGATTTTTTTATAATTTTTAATTTAATTTTCTTCTAATTTACATCCAAATTAGTTAGCATATAGTGCAACAATAATATCAGTAGATTCTTTAGTGCCCCTTACCTATTTAGCCCACACCCCCTCCAGTAACCCTGTTTGTTCTCCATATTTATGAGTCTCTTCTGTTTTGTCCCCCTCCCTATTTTTATATTTTTTGTTTCCCTTCCCTTATGTTCATCTGTTTTGTCTCTTAACGTCCTCATATGAGTGAAGTCATATGACATTTGTCTTTCTCTAATTTCACTTAGCCTAATACCCTCCAGTCCCATCCACATAGTTGCAAATGGCAAGATTTCATTCTTTTTGATTCCCAGGTAATACACCATTGTATATATATATACCACACCTTCTTTATCCATTCATCCAGCGATGGACATTTGGGCTCTTTCCATACTTTGGCTGTTGTTGGTAGTGCTGCTATAAACATGGGGATGCATGTGTCCCTTCGAAACAGCACACCTGTACCATTAGATAAATGTCTAGTAGTGTAATTGCTGGGTCGTAGCGTAGTTTTATTTTTAGTTTTTTGAGGAACCTCCATACTGTTTTCCAGAGTGGCTGCACCAGCTTGCATTCCCATGGTCTTATAGATTCTTCTTATTCTGTGGGTTTTATGCTGTGATTTTTCATTTTATGTTCAACCTGTCCCAGGTTTGGCCAGTGGGAGCCCTTTCACAGTGGCTTCTATGGCCCTTGACATATCCCCGTCTTCGTTTAAACATTTCCTAACTTTCTGGTTGAAGATATTTCAGCTCTTCTTTACCTTCCCTCCCTTAGTGCTGCAATCGGCTACTTCTCCATTGAGGCCCGGTTCCTTTTAGTTAGAAATGGTTTTTTGAAATCAATACTCAGGCATTAGATGTGCTGATTGTTGATAGGAACATCATTGCTTCTAGGCACTTTAAATGAACATTACTGGGATTCATATGTATGTGTAGGTCATAAATGTATTTCTTTGTGCTTCATAAATATATGTCTCTGTGTGGTTAAAAACCACAAATTTTAACTAATACCTCCAATTCCAATCCCCGCACCCTTATCATACTGTTAGCTCCCTGCTTCAAGAATGAGATATTTCGTTTCTATTAGCTTCAATGTGTTTACTTATTTGCTCAATCTTGTAATACACAGAGTGTGGTTTCAGAGTTGTTAACACATAGCATTAACTTTAGCTGAATATTTGCTTAAGTTGTTTTGTGGGTATTATTCCTGGGTCTTTTTATTAGTCTCTCCTTTAATCATCACCACAAGTCTCAATACCTGACAGAATAAATCTATTTACCTTATTTTTCAAGAGTGTCTTTGCACTTCTTCATCATTTTACCTATGAATTTTAGGGTCAACATGTCACATCCTCAAGGAAAAAGCTGTTAGAGTTCATTTGGATTACGTTGACTTTTATAAATCATGTAGAAGATAATTGACATCTTTACAATACAGTCTTAACCGTCTTTGAACATTGTACGTCTCTTCATTTTTTTGAATGTTCCTTAATGTCTTTCCAAAGAGTTTGGTGACTTTAGGTGACTCCACAAATATGTGCATGCTTTGTTATGTTTATTCCTCAGGACCATACTTTTTAAATGTTTATTTTTGAGAAAAAGAGTGCAAGCGGCAGAGGGGAAGATAAAGAGGGAAACACAGAATCCGAAGCAGGCTCCAAGCTCTGATCTATCAGCAAAGAGCCTGACGCGGAGCTCAAACCCATGGACCGTAAGATCATGACCTGAGCCGAAGCTGGGTGCTTAACCAACTGAACCACCCAGGCGCCCCAGGATCATACTTTTTAGATTCTAATTCTAGACCTACTATATATGATCTGTGTGACTTGGGGCGAATTGTTTAACTTCTCTGCACTTTTGTTTATTCATATGTGAAATGAGCATGGGGCGCCTGGGTGACTAAGTTGGTTTAGTGTTCAACTCTTGATTTACTTTAAGGTCATGATCTCCTGCTTCATGAGTTCGGGCCTCACGTCAGGCTCTGTGCCGATAGCATGGAACCTGCTTGGGATTCTCTGTCCCTCTCTTTCTGCTCCCTCCCTGCTTGCATGTGCGCTCTCTCGTGTGCTCTCTCTCTAAAATAAATATTTTTTTTAAAAGCTATCTAAAATAGTCAAAGTATTTACAATAATTGCTTAATGAAAGACTTAATGTAAAGCTGCAGAAATCAAGCCAGTTTGGTAGTGTATATAGGATATATAGATTTACATTAATAGAGCAGAATACAGAGTCTAGAAATAGTCTCATTTATATGTAATACATCTGTTGATTTTTCAACAGTGTAAAATTCCACAGGGAAAGAAAATCTTTTCAAAAAGTTTTTAGACACATAGGTATTCATAGTGAAAAAATTAAAAATTTTTTTCTGTATCTTGTACCATACTGACAAACTGACTTTCTTGAAATAGATCTTTAGACCTATACTGTAAGGTTTAAACCAATGCAGAAGAAGTTATATACAAACCTAATGGTAACCATATACCAAAACCCACTAATAAAACATTCAAAGAATAGAGAGGAAGAAATCCAAGTATATCACTAAGGAAAATCAGCAAAAACATGAAAAGAAAAAGGATCAGAGAAAATCAGAAACAGCCACAAAATAAGTAATAAGATGGCAATAAACACGTATCTGTCAATAATTACTTTGAATGTAAATGGACTAAATGCTCCAATCAAAACAGAGATTGACAGAATTGATTAAAAAATAAGACCCATCTAGGGTCGCCTGGGTGGCTCAGTTGGTTGGGCGTCCGACTTCACCTCAGGTCATGATCTCGTGGTTCATGGGTTCGAGCCCTGTGTTGGGCTGTGTGCTGACAGCTCAGAGCCTGCTTCAGATTCTGTGTCTCCCTCTCTCTCTGCCCCTCCCCCACTCACACTCTGTCTCTCTCTCTCTCAAAAATAAACAAACATTTAAAAAAATTTTTTTAAACAAGACCCATCTAAATGCTGCCTACAGGAGACTCATTTTAGACCTAAAGACACATTCAGTTTGAAAGTGAAGGGATGGAGAAACATCTGTCAGACAAACAGATCTCAAAAGTACTGCAACAGTACTTACATTGGACAAAAACAGACTTAAAAACAAAGACTGTAAAGAACAAATAAGGATGTTATGTAATTAAAAAGGGGACAATCCAACAAGAAGATACAAAAATTATAAATATTTATGCACCCAGCATAGGAGCACCCAAATACACTATAAAACAGTTATTAACAAACATAAAGGAATTAATTGATAGTAATATGCTAATAGTAAGGGACTTTAACACCCCACTTACCCCAATGGACAGTTCATGTAAACAGAAAATCAACAAGGAAACTGTGGCTTTGAAGGACATACCAGAACAGATGGATTTAACAGATACATTCAGAATATTCCATCCTGAAACAGCAGAATACATATTATTTGCAAGTGCTCATGGAGCATTCTCCAGAATAGACCACATATTAGACCACAAAACAAACCAGCAAATTCAAAAGATCAAAATGATACCATGCATCTTTTCAACCACAAGAAAAAATCTGGAAAGACCATAAACACATTGAGGCTAAATAACATGCTAATAAACCATGACTGAGTCAACCAGGAAATAAAAGAAGAAATTAAAAAGTACATAGAAACAAATGATAATGAAAGCACAACAGTCCAAAACCTCTGGGATGCAGTAAAAGTGGTTCTAAGAGGGAAGTTCATAGTAATACTGGCCTGTCTCAGGAAGCAAGAAAAATCTCACATAAACAACCTAACCTTATACCTAAAGGAGGTAGAAAAAGAACAACAAACAAAACCGAAAACCAGCAGAAGGACGAAAATAAATAATAAAGATTAGAGCAGACATAAATGATACAGAAACTAAAAACAAAAAAACAAAAACCAGGAGCTGGTTCTTTGGAAAATAATCAGTAAAATTGATTATCCTTTAGTCAGACTTGCCAAGAAAAAGAAAAAGAAAGGACACCAAATCACAAATGAGAGGAGAAAAAACCAACACCACAGAAATACAAACAATTGTAAGAGAATATTATGAAAAACTATATGCCAACAAACCGGGCAACCTAGAAGAGATGGTTAAATTCCTAGAAACCTATAAACTATCAAAACTGAGACAGAAAGAAATAGGAAATTTGAACAGTCAGTAACCAGTCAAGGTATTGAATCAGTAATTAAAAAACTCCCAACAAACAAAAGCCCAGGACCAGATGGTTTCACAGGCAGTTTCTACCAAACACTTAAAGAAAAACTCATAACTTTTGTTCTCAAACTATTCCAAAAAATAGAAGAGGAAGGAAAACTTCCATATCCATTCCCTGAGGCCAACATTATCCTGATACCAAAACCAGATAAAGACCCACTAAAGAGAACTATAGGCCAATATCCCTGATGAACATGGATGCAAAAATTCTCAATAAGATACTAGCAAACTGCTTTAAACAATACATTTTTTTTTAAATCACAATCAAGTGGGATATTCCTGGGATGCAAAGGTGGTTCAATAATCGTATTTCAATCAACATCATACATCACATCAGTAAGAGAAAGGATAACCATATTATCATTTCAGTAAATAACAGAAAAATCATTTGACAAAGCACAACATCCATTCTTGATGAAAGTGCCCAACAAAGTAGGTTTAGAGGGCCTAATGTAAATAATGCCATGTGTGAAAAACCCACAGCTAACATCATCCTTAATGGGGAAACACTGAAAGCTTTTCCCCTAAGGTCAGGAACATGACGAGGATGTCTACTGTCAGCACTTTTATTCAACATAGTACTGGACGTCCTACCCACAACAATCAGACAACAAAAAGAAAGAAAAGGCATCCAGTTTGGGAAAGAAGTAAAACTTTTAATATTTGCAGATGGCATAATACTATATATAGAAAACCCTAAGACTCAACCAACAAACTGCTAGAACTGATAAGTTCAGTAAAGTTGTAGGATATAAAATGAAAGAACAGAAATCTGTTGTATTTCTGTATACCAATAATGAAGCAGCAGATAGAGAAATTAAGAAAACAATCCCATTTACAATTGTACCAAAAATAATTTAAGATATCTTATGTAGGATACCTAGGAATAAACTTAACTAAAGAGGTAAAAGACCTGTACTCTGAAAACTGTAAAACACTGATGAAAGAAATGGAAGACAACACAAAGAAATGGAAAGACATTCCATGTTCGTGTATTGAAAGAACAAATATTTTTAAATGATTGTAGTACCCAAAGCAGTCTATACATTTAATGCAATCTCTATCAAAAACCAAGAGCAGATTTCACAACTAGAACAAACAACCCTAAAATTTGTATGGAACCACAAAAGACCCCAAACAGCCAAAGCAGTCTTGAAAAAGAAAAGCAAAGCAGGGGACATCATAATTCTGGACTTCATAGGTCAATAGACCAGAAGAGAAAACCCAGAAATAAACCCACGATTGTGTGGTCCATTAATTTTCAACAAAGCAGAAACAAATATCCAATGGGAAAAAGAGTCTCTTCAACATACAGTGTTGGGAAAACTGGACAGCAACATGCAAAAGAATGTGTGTACACATGGAATATTATTCAGCCATAAAAAATGAAATTTTGCCATTTCCAATGACATGGATGGAGGTAGGGAGTATAATTCTAAGTGAAATAAGTCAGAAAGACAACTACCACATGATTTCACTCATGTAGAATCTAATATAAAACAAAGGAAGAAATAAGAGAAAGACATCAATAAACAGACTTTAATTTGTGTTTGTTTGTTTGTTTGTTTGTTTGGTTTGGTTGTTTGGTTTTGGTTTTTTTGTTTTGGTTTTTTTGGTAATCTGTTTACCCAACATGAGACTTGAACTCATCACCCCAAGCTCAATATTTGCATGCACTTCTGACTGAGCCAGCCAGGCACCTGAACTCTTTTTTCTTTCTTTTTTTTTTTTTTAAGTTTCTTTATTTAGAGAGAGCACATGGGAGGGGCAGAGAGAATCCCAAGCAGGCTCCGCACCGTCAGCACAGAGCCTGATGCGGGGCTTGAACTCACAAACAGTGAGACTGTGACCTGAGCCAAAATCAAGAGTCAGTCACTTAGCCACCCGAGCACCCCACCCCCGGCTCTTACTTACAGAGAAGAAACGAATGGTTACCAGAGTGGGGGAGGGGGTTTAAGTAGGTTATGGTGATTAAGGAGAGCACTTGTAGTCATGAGCACTGGGTGATGTAGGGAATATAGAAATGTTGAATCACTGTAATATACACATGAAACTAATATTACACTGTATGTTAACAGTGCTTGAAAGATAACATCAAGAAAATCAAAGGCAGGGGCACGTGGGTAGCTCAGTTGGGTAAGTGTCCGACTCTTGTGTTCAAGCCTTGCATTGGGCTCCGTGCTGACAGAGCCTGCTTGGGATTCTATCTCTCCCCCTTCTCTGCCCCTCCCATGCTTATACACACTCTCTCTCTCTCTCTCTCTCTCTCTCTCTCTCTCTCAAAAATAAACTTTAGGGTGGCTCAGTCATTTGAGTGTCCAACTTTGGCTCAGGTCATGATCTTGCAGTTAGGGAGTTTGAGCCCCACATCAGGCTCACTGCTGTCAGCCTGTCAGTGCAGAGCCTGCTTCAGATCCTCTGTCCCCCTTTCTCTGCCCCTCCCCTGCTTGTGCTCTCCAAAAATAAATATTAAAAAAAAGTAATAGAATAAAGAAGTAAATTTTTTAAAAAAAGGAAATCAAAGGCAGGCTACAGACTTGAAGGAAAACCTTTGCAGCACATATATCAGACATAGTAGTTATATCAAGTTATGTGAAGACCTCTTATAACTCAATAGGAAGAAAACAAACCAAGAAAAAATGTGCAAAAGATATGAAGATAGTGTACAAAAAATGGCATATGAATGTCGACAAGCACCTGAAATGATGCTTATCCCCAGTCATCAGGGAAGTGGAAATTAAAATCACTATAAGATAGCAGTACATGCCCATTAGAATGGCTAGATTTTATAAGGTTTACTGTATCAAGGATGTGGACCATCTTTCACTGGTGTACTATGTTGGTGGCAATGTAAAATTTAGGTAAGGCCACTTTAGCAAAGACTTGGACACTTTCCTTAAAAGTTAAATGTGTGCCTGCATTATGACCCATTCATTCTACCTGATCACTTATCCAAGAGGAATCAAAGTTCATATCCACACAGATACCTGTGTAGAAGTGTCCTTAGCAATTTATTTGTAATGACCAAAATCTAGAAATATTTTATTACAGGTGAGTATTTTAAAGTATAGTTTGTCCATATGATGAAATGCTATTTAAATACACAGGAATATATCAATAAGGAGAACCAGATTATTTTGATTGAAAGAAGCCAGACAAAACTTTATTCTGAATTAAAGAAACCAGATTTTTTAAAGAACACCTATTGTAGGATTCTGTTTATGTGTAAGTCTGAAAAATGCACACTCATCTATCGTGACAGAAAGCAGATCAGTGGTTACCTAGGGACAGGGTTTGGAGGGAGAGGGATTACAAAGGGGCACAAGGAAATTTTTGAAATGAAGAAATATTTGTTATCTTGATTGTGATGATAGTTTCACATGTTTTAACTATATGTCAAAACTTTACATAATCCCTTTTAAAAAAGAAAAGTGAGTCCTATCAATTTCAGTCTAATGCTGACTGAAAGCCCTCCAAAACTTCCTTTTTCTTTCAGAGTAAATGCTCACATCCTTATGTTGGATTACAAGGCCCTATACCATGCACTCCAATTTTACTTTTTAAATATCTTTGTCAGTACCCTCCCCGCCCCCCTCCACCCCACTCTTTCTGCTCACCAAACTGACAGTCCCTCCAGTTTATAAAACATTTTAAGTATGTTCCCACCTCTAGATTATTCTAGTTATTCCCCCTAGCTGGAGTACTTTTTTCTCTCAGGTACCCTCAGTTTTTTTCATGCTGCCTTTGACCTACCCTGACTAGCCCTCAGTGCTCCTGATTCTTCCTATTCTATTTTTTAAAGGTTTTTTAATGTTTGTTTATTTTTGAGTGAGATGGGGAAGGGCAGAGAAGAGGGAGACACAGAATCTGAAGCAGGCTCCAGGATCTGAGCTGTCAGCACAGAGCCCAACAAAGGCATGAACTCACAAACCCAAGATCATGACCTGAACCGAAGTCGGGCATATAACTGACTGAACCACCCAGGCACCCCTATTCTGATTTCTATAGTATTTATCACTTTCTTACTTGTAGTTTTTTACTGTATTTATTATTTTATTTTTATCACTAGAATTAAGCTTCACCAGGGTAGATTTTTTCTTCTATTTAGTTTATATATGTTTATGCCTGACATGAAATAGGCATTCAAAAATACTTGTTGAAGTAATGTTTTTTGTTTATTATTCTGTTTTTCTTGCTGTTTTTGGAATTTAGTACTGTTTTGTGTTTGTATCTGTGATTTTTAACTTTCATACTTATTTTACCAAAATCAAAAGTTAACTGATAGTGTACCCTTTCCTTACATAACTTAAGAACTTTTAGGGAAGTTTAACTGCTTTTACCCTCTTTTACCTTCTCCTAACTCATGATATTATTGTACATTTTAAAATTAAAACTTTTTTTTTTAATGTTTATTTTTGAGAGAGAGAGAGAGAGAGAGAGAGAGAGAGAGAGCGCGCAGGGGAGGGGCAGAGAGAGGGAAACACAGAATCTGAAGCAGGCTCCAGGCTCTGAATGGTCAGCACAGAGCCTGATGTGGGGTTTGAACCCACAAACTGTGAGATCATGACCTGAGCCAAAGTTGGACGTTTAACCAACTGAGCCACTCAGGTGCGCCTTAAAATTTTTTTAATCAGGCAACTTGTTAGTATTGTTTTATATAATAAATATTCGTTTAGATCAAACCATATGTAACTGTAGACTTTTTATTCCTTCTTTATTTTTTTTAATGTTCATTTATTTAGTTTCAGAGAGAGAGAGAAAGGGAGCGCAAGTGGAGGAAAGGCAGAGATGGAGAGAGAATTCTGCACTGGCAGCGTAGAACCCGATGTGGGACTTGATCTCATAAACCATGAGATCATGACCTGAGGTGAAATCAAGAATCAGATACTCAACTGACTTAGCTGCTCAGGCGCCCCAACTTTTTATTCTTTCTTACAACTCAGATATGCCATCTGGATTCACTTACCTGAATGGTATCCTCCAGTATTCACTTAGGAAAGTCCATGATAACATATTTGAAGTTTTCAAATTTTTGTTCAAAAATGTCTTTATTTTGTTTTCAGTTTTAAAAGATGCTTTTGCTTACTGTGGAGTTTTAGATCAACAGATGTATTTCTTTTTCTTTTCATTCAGTATATTAAATCATTTGATGATGTTCTGGTTTTCATTGTTGCTCTTAGAAAGTCAGCTGCATCAGTTTAACTACTGCTTGTTTCTCTCTGGCTATTCTTCAGACCTTTTCTTCATCTTTGATGCCCTGTGGTTTCAGTGTGATGTGTCTGTGATGTGTTTATTCTAACTGGAGCTTCCTTGAGCTTCTTGATTTGATGGGTCATTGCCTTTTATTGGTTATAGAAATTATCTTTTCATATATTTTCCCTTCTCACAATTTCTTTTCTTACTCTCTGAAACTTTGATTTGACCTGTTATACCCTCTTACTCTATTCTGAGGGTCTCAGACTTTCATATTTTCTATTTTATCTCTCTAAAATGCATTCTGAATAATTCCTTAGGACCTTTGATTTCACAAATCAAAGTTTTTGAAACTTTGTCTAATCTGTTGTTAAGCTCATCCAGTAATTTAGATTTCATTAATTGTGTTTTTCATTTCTAGAAATTTTATTTTGCTCTTTTTAAGTGTCTTCTGACCTACAGTATTTTTTGGCATATCTTTTATTTCTTCAAGTGTACTATCTAAAATCTTGATCTGATAATTCCTGTGTCTGTCTCTGTTAGGTTTTTCTTTCTTTCTTTTAAATGAGCTATTCATTTTACTTAGAGAATTAATTGTATGAGTTATTTGGGATCGTGGTATGCTCCTCCAGAGAGAATTTGTTTGTCTGCAAAATTAAAGGCTCTGTGTTTGGGACCATTTCAGTCTAAATCCATAACTTCATTAGTTTTATTTTGGACTCCTAAGAAATGTGAATTTGAGCTGCTGCAAATTGTCAGAGCTTGCTTTTGGTTAGGCCTTTTCAGCAACTTTTTTCTCCCTTTTCTACTAGACATGAAGTCACTTTTTCTTACAGTCTTGTCTGAGGGTGAGAAGGGTAGGTTATTAAGGTGTACACTTCCAGATTAATGCCATAAAGGTCATCTATTGACTTCCTTCCTGGGGCCAATCCTGGAATTTTCATCTTGTCTACTACCCCATGAGGCTGATAAAACCAAAGCTCAGTTTCTTGGGGCTTGACTTTTGACCTCGTTATTCTTTATCATCTTGTTGGCTGTTAGATTTTTTAAAAAATCTTTACACTCTTCGGGCATTTTCTGCATGAAGGTTGGTCTGTTTATTTAATCTGCTACTGGGTCCACATTTTTAAAAAATAATTACGGAGCATTATTTTTTTTGTAGTACACACTCTCTGTAGTATTTTAAATGGCTCTGTATTTTGTCTAGCAACTCATAATTTAAACATTCTCCAATTTGGACATTAAATGTGTTTCTTTAGGGTTTTATTATTATAAATATTATTGATAAACTGATTTCACAGGTAAAAATGTTAACAATTTTTATTGCCTTAATTGCTGTTGTAGGGGTACATTTTCCAGATGTAAACAATTGTTAGTCACTCAACTCTTAAGCCTTTTTCATAAAAGTTTGTATAATCTTTTCATAAAGATACTAACCCATTGTCTAAAGGTTACTTTGCTAAAATGTTTCTGTTTCTGCTTATTTGGGGGAATGTTTATTTATAGAAACTATCAATGATTCTTCTGTCAAATTTTAACAAATGTTCTTATTAATCATATTTTACTTGGGAGCAATTACTTAAAATTTATCCCTGTTAATTGTTTGCCAATTCTTTTATTTGTCACTATTTAGCATTCTGGGATACTTACCTCAAAATTTTTCCTCATTTCTCTAAAACCTACTAGTCTCGCAACCTCATAGCCCCCTACCATAGCCATCTGTATTAGTCCTTTTGTGTGTTTTTTTAAATGTTTGTTTAATTTTGAGAGAGAGAGGGAGAGAGTGTGAACAGGGGTGGGGTAGAGAGAGGAGACAGAGGATCCGAAGCAGGCTCTGAATGCCAGCAGAGAGCCTGATGCCGGGCTCGAACCCACGAACTGCGAGATCATGACCTGAGCTGAAGTCGGACACTTAACTCACTGAGCCATCCAGGCGCTCCAGTCTTCTTGTGTTTTAAAAATACCTCATTTGCCCTCCCCCCAATTTCAGTAGCTTACAGCAATTAACATTTATTTCTTTCACACCCCTGACATTTCTGCAGCTGTGAACCCATTCTTGCAGCACTCCTTCACATGTATTTGTGATCTAGTGCCCAGTTTAAAAGTGTCATTACATTTGAGACATGGCATTCTGGTGCCAGAGAGTAAAAAATAGGAGAGCTGGTGTAAACCCGTAATGCCTCTTGAAGGTTCTTTATAGAGAGGTGGTATATGTCATATTGCTGTGTACTCCTAATTAAGTGCAGTGGGAATTGCATAAAGATGTGTGCAAGTCATAGTACCAGCCAGAGTTATATGGAAGGGGCAGGTAAATACTTGGCAACAATAATGCAGTCTACTATATATCTCTTCATATGTTTAACTTTCTAGCACAGATTTTCATAAATGCTCATATCCATGTTGAAGCCTCTTTGTTAAGTCTTTATGCCTTAAATATAGTTATTTCTGTTGTAAAGATGAGTCATTTTAGGAGCGCCTGGGTGGCTCAGTTGGTGTCCAACTCTTGATTTTGGCTCAGGTCATGATCTCACAGTTCTTCGATTGAGCCCCACATCAGTCTTTGCTCTGGCAGTGTGGAGCCTCCTTGGGATTCTCTCTCCCTCTCTCTGTGTCCCTCCCTTTCCCTCAGAATAAATAAATAAACTTAAAAAATCTTTTTAAATCATTTTTATGTATGGTCTTGAACCTACTTGAATATAAGTTTAACAAGGACAGTTCTTGAATATAAGTTTAACAAGGACAGTTCTTCCTTAGCACTAGAAAAATGCTTGACTCTCAGTGTGCTCTCAATAAGTGTTACGTTCCTCTTACTTCATCACTTAATTCTGTCAGTTATCTCATTTTTTGTTATCTTCACTTAACTGTCAGTTCTCCCTGCCAGCTCTATCCCTGAAGTCTCTTAATGACTATATATTTTCTTGAGTCATTTTAATAAATCACAACTACATATTTAACAGATTCTGTTAACTATTTTTAATGAAGAGAATAAACTTTTTGAGTTTTTAATTCCTCTGGAAAATACAGCCTACATATTTCTTCCCGTAAATATGCTCATCAACCTATCATTAAAACGAAAAAAACCTCTCCCTTTGACTCTTAAAGTCTAACTTCTCGATATTGCTCTAAAACTTCTTTACTTTTTATATTTCTTACTCTCTTTGACTTCTCCTGAGCCCCCACCCACTTAAACACTGTTCCTCTAGATCCTGAGGGGTTATAATTCTCTGTTTTGTTTTTTTTTCTATTTCTAAGGCTGTTCTCTTTTTCTTAGAATGTTCATCTTCTTCCTCTGTCACTTAAATGTACTAATACTCCATTCCATTTTTGGAATCCATTAAAGTATCCATTAATACTCTCTTCCATTTTTTGTCTTCTGTCTTTTTAAAAAAGTGTAACTTTTTTTCATATGGCTTTCACGTTTATTTCTACATAGATGATTTACAGATCTGTGTCTTACTTTTTCTAAGTATGCCTTCTCATTTCCACTTGTGTCTTACCATCACCTCAACCTTGACATGTCCGAAATCACATTGTCTTGTGACTAGTATTGACTTCTCCATTGGAACTAACTCCTGTTTTTCTTGATGGTCAGTCCCCAGGCTTCTGGAAAGAAAGGAAATAATACCAGCATTTGTTTAGCATCTGGTATGCAGTAGGCACTGTGCTTTTCAATTACATAATGTCTAGCTCAAGTTTTACTTCCTGAGACACCTCCAAACAATCACAGTGAATCCTCTGCATTTCCTTCTTAGACCACTTGCAGTACATTTGTGTTTAAACCATTAGCTCTTCAGTATAATTCATACAATTGTAGTTTGTAAGCCTTTCAAAAGTAAGGATTTTTATTTCATATTTTCATCACCACCGTACCGTCTAGGTATAGTACATTTTAGTAAGTATTTGACATAGAAATTTTCACATAGAAATAGGGCTCTAAATAAGGGCATGAATCTCAGCCTAAGTAACAAAACAAAATAAATGAAAATGAAGTAACTAGTAACTCAAAACTAAATAACAGCTAAGCTGTACTCTTGAACCTTGAGCCCAGGTGAAAGAGGTTAGGCTCTGGAAGGGGCAGAGGCTCTTACACATTAGGTATCACCTTTTGAACAAATCTTTATTCCATAACAGTATCTCTTTATCAATAGTATACCATCATAAAACTTTTTTTTATTACTTTGATAACCATATCTATAGAAGGTAGAATATTTACTTTAGCTTTTCTTCCCCATTAGGTGCACCAGGTATAATTTCTTCACCATATGCAGGGGCTGCTGGATTTGCCCCAGCCATTGGATTTCATCAAGCTACAGGTGACTCTTTAAAGTTGAATTTGAAACAGTTTTTTAGTGATCTGTATGTTCTAAGAGCTTATCAAGATGAAAAACATCACTATATTTGAAGGATTTACAATAAAAGCATTATGTATATCAACCATAGGAATGGCTCATTGTATGATGCACAGCTTCCTTGTCTTTACAGCTCATTCCCTGTGGTTCCATTCTCAGTTCCCAAATTCCATTATATGTCCTGCATCATTTATACTTGTTATTGACACAGATATACTATAGGTTGACTATATTAAGTAGCCTGACATTTGCCTTTTAGATTACTCTATGAAATGTATGAACTGCTTCTGTCTTTGCTAATAAGCTTATCAATTACATGTTGAATGGACCTGTGTCTTATTTGCATTTAGGTTCTTAATGCCTTTGATGGCCTTCAACACATACTATGCAGTCAGTAAATACCTGAATTAATAAATATTAAATATTAAATCCTTTCTTATATCATTAATGGTTTCAGAGGATTACCATAGAGAGTATGCATGCTGTTTATTTTAGGAGATATATATATTTTCTTAGCTAATAGAGATAATTAAGAGATAGCAATTGGTTAATACTTTGATAATGACTCTCTCACTCTTTTCCAAATAGTAAACAAAATAAATTCGATCATAAGTTCAGGAAAAGAAAAAATTTACTTTATGATTTTCTCTTTTTTTCTTTTTCTTTTTTTTTTCTTTTTTTTTAATTTATTTTGGGGACAGAGAGAGACAGAGCACGAACGTGGGAGGGGCAGAGAGAGAGGGAGACACAGAATCGGAAACAGGCTCCAGGCTCTGAGCCATCAGCCCAGAGCCTGACGCGGGGCTCGAACTCCCGGACTGCGAGATCGTGACCTGGCTGAAGTCGGACGCTTAACCGACTGCGCCACCCAGGCGCCCCAATGATTTTCTCTTTAATGCCTAAAGAAAACACTATGGTTGGTGATTAGAAGAGTGGCATAATGTTAAGCCTAGTGTACATATGACATTTCCAGTTTCCCGCTGATTTATGAGTATAACTGTATTTTAAATTGCAACATAACTCCTTTCTGTCAGTAATCTTCATATTCTGCCCCTCTAATCTTGGGAATTTTAACTACTATCTTTGATAGAGAGGATGAAGTTGACTAAAAGAGAAAACATAATAAGGTTGACATTTAAGTTTTATATTTTTGGTGGTTTTAAGAAATCTGAATACATGTTTAATTAAATGAATATTCTACCTATTCCATTAAAATGAAGGCATACATTATTTTTATTTATTTGAAGCTCCCCAAAGTTTAATTGATAAACATTTGGGAGTAGTGATATATGGTTTCCTTCATCTTAGATATATTTTTTAAATTTTTTAATGTTTATTTATTATTGAGAGACAGAGACAGAGCATGAGCATGGGAGGGGGAAGAAAGAGGGGGAGACACAGAATCTGAAGCAGGCTCCAGGCTCTGAGCTGTCAGCACAGAGCCTGACACGGTGCTCCAAAACACGAATCGTGATATCATGGCCTGAGCCGAAGTATGCTTAACCGACTGAGCTACCCAGGGGCCCCTTGATATTTCTTTTTGACACACACCATGTGTAAATCACCACAGATATTAAGGAAGAGAGAAAAAAATGCATTTAGGAGACTCCTGAGTTGATAAGACTTAAGCTTCAGTAGAGGGTAGATACGTACACACACACATACACACACACCGCATACGTACATAACATACTACACACCGTACCATATAGCTACATTGTACGACTGGTGATATGTAATAAACCTACACAGGTTATTCAGAAGTTGCAGTGTTGGATTGGAGGGGCATGGGAAGAGGCCATGTAAAGGACCCATTGAATATCGATTTCATGGGAAAAATATCCAGCCTGAGAAAGTGGTCTGCAGAGTTTTAAAACTCAGGAGGAAGATGGTCATAATGACCTCATTGGATAGTCAAGCAGAATAGTCTGAATGTAAACTATATTGTTTAATTATGTGATTTGTGGGAAAGTGACCAGACTGTATTATAAGGAACTTTGAGCTTAAAGAATCAAGAAATACCATTAAGGAACTGGTTTATTTTACATAAACTAGAGATTTTGCCTTAGATAATTTTTAAGCTGAGAACACAAATAGTAGGACCTTCTGAAAAGTAAAGTGCTATTTTAGGCATAGTATATAGTGTCAATATTCCAGTATTACCAAACTTGAAATAGTTCTGGACTATCTAGGGGAATAGAGAGCTCTGAAAATTCTCACTACAGAAGAATACTGAACTCTATAAATCAATTATTGATGGTTATAATATTTATATAGCACTTTACAAGGTTACAGGTTTTTTTTCCCACAAAATACTTCTCTTATACAGAATGTTATGTATTCTGAATGCCTGGTATACAGTCCAGTGATTTTTAGTGAATTTACAGAGTTGAACAGCCATTGCCACAGTCCACTTTTAGAACATGTAATACTTCCTAGTCACAAAGATGACTTTTGCTGAAGGGCTTTTTTTTTTTTTATATATATATAATTTTATGGTAAAAGCCAAATGAAAAAATACATCTACCTTATAGGGATGTGCTAAAATATCTTTGAAGAAATGGAGCACTTAACAGTTGATAGATCCTCTAACGACTTTTAAGACCAGTGAATTCAGTTGCTCTGCAAAATTCTATATTATAAATAACAGAGTACTGACTGTGATGATGTCAAAGAATAAGGATCTTGACTTCTAGGCTAACTGGCCTTTGATATTTTTATGGTAGCTTTGACTTATTTTCTTCTATATTTTTGCTTTCATCTTCATTTATTTACTTAAGTTATATCCAGTGTTGTAATTCCCCAGATAACCAGTATATGAAATGCTTTTGATGTTTTAAAAAGGTATATCAGTCCCAGCTGTTCCTGGAGCTCTGGGCCCTCTCACAATCACCTCCTCTGCTGTCACTGGAAGGATGGCCATTCCTGGGACTAGTGGTGTACCAGGAAATTCTGTTCTGCTTGTCACCAATCTCAATCCGGATGTGAGTTGAAAATTATTTTATAATTTTACTCTTTTCAGGAGGAGGTATCATAGCTTCTGGTCTAGGGTTATTATATTCAAATTAAAATGTTTAAGTTTGTTTCAAGGATTTTTATTAAAATTCATCGCTAGTATATATAGAAGAAGCATATAAAATCAGTGCTTTAAACAAAGTCAGCTGCTGTTTTTATAAGTAAACTTACTTTAATTGTTTTACTTAGACACTTATATTTTGTGTTATCCTTTTCAAACAGCTTATCACACCACATGGGCTTTTTATCCTATTTGGTAAGTTCTTTTTTGCTGTTTTTAATGTCTGTAATGTGGATTAAACATGTTTCGTCATTCAGTAATATTTATCGATTGTCTCTATGTGCTAATAAATAGTGTGTTTGACACTGAAGATAGAGAAGGAAATAAGTAAGACTTAGTAATTACAATAAAGTTTTATGAAACGGGAAATAGAGATTGTAATAGGAACGTGTACTTAGGAGACCTAACCTAGCTGAGAGAATCAAAGGTGGTGTACCAATAGAAATGATAGTTAAGCTGACTTGTGAAAAATGAGTAAGCATTAGCCAGGCAGAAAGGAAGGGCAGATGTGCTTTCCCAGATGCTAGCAATGCGTGAGAGAGCTCCTGGAACATGGAAGTGAAGGAAGCCACTTCCCACTGGAAAGTGTTGAAGCTGAACAGATGAATACGGACATGGTCAGGAAGAGCTTTGTAACTAAATTAAGGAGCTGGATTTTTAACCTAAGAACAGTGGGAAACCGTTGAATAGTTTTAAGCAGAGAAGAGGCATAATGAGATTCAGGTTTTAAAAATAGTCTCCAGGGGCGCCTGGGTGACTCAGTCAGCTGAGCGTCCAACTTTAGCTCAGGTCATGGTCTCACAGCTTGTGAGTTCGAACCCCACATAGGGCTCTGTGCTGACAGCTCGGAGCCTGGAGCCTGCTTCGGATTCTGTGTCTCCCTCTCTTTCTCTGCCCCTAACTCCCTCACATTCTGTCTCTGTCTCTCTCAAAAATAAATAAACATTAAAAAATAAAATGAAAATAGTCTCCAGACCTTCTAATAGTGTTCCTCTCTTAGTTCAAAAAAAAAAAAAATGTTAGCATGTACTCCTAATTTATGTATGATTATTTATAAACTTTATCTACCTTTTACTGTACTCATTATGTATAGTATAATATGCACAAATAGAAATACAAGAACAACGAAATAAGTAGTCAGTATTTTACAGATTTTTATTAATGGTGAAACTTAGTAAAAAACTTCCTAACATTTAGTGAGAAATATTATTTAATATGTTTCATTATTTAAAATCTTTTCCATTTTGAATCTGTATTCTCAGCTTTGATTCCAAGTTCACTTTATTTTAGTGCTTGATCTTAAAGGTTGTCATAACTGGAAATGATAGCTCATAAAGATAAGCAATTTAAGTGGAAATGTTTCATTGTCACTGTACCTCATGATTTAGTAATTTTTCAGTCTAATCCACTTGTTTTCATTGTACTTTACCTAGAAAAGTTCCATTTTTTCCTCTTGTTAAATAAATCAGCTGATGTTGACAACTGCTGCATTAGAATATTTTTTTAACAAATGGGGTTAACAAATGGTACTCTTTATTTGGAAGTTTTAATAGGCTAGAAAAGTGTTTCAAATTTTTGAGTGGATAATAGGTTTTTAGATGATCTTTTTGAGGTATAATTTATAACCATATAGTTCACCTGCTTTAGGTACATAAATCATTGATTTTTAGTAAATTTACATCATTGTGCAGCCATTACTACATCCAGTTTTGAACATTTCTATCATCCCACAGAGATTCTTCATACTCATTTGTAGTTCATAAAAAAGTAAAGTTTTTATTCATGACACATTCATGTAATTTTCACTAACAAAATTATGTATTAATGATAAATTTTCACATGTCTCTTTAATAACTAATGTACATTTCTTTCTAAAAGTAGTTAATTTCTTACTTGTTTAAAAAAATATCACCCTCAACTTGAAGAACAAATTGTATGTATTATTTTTTTAATGTCTATTTCAGCCACTTGTCACTTCTGAGAAGGACAGCTAATTTGGAATTCAGAATACTTGTCTTTTTTAAAAGTACCATTCATCTCTGACTTTAGTTGCTGTTAGGTGCTTGCCCACTGGATAACCAGCACTCCTTTTGTGTCCCTTGAAGATACTCATAGTCATTCTTTTTGTCACATAACAAAGTGTGGTTATGGTGCTACTGATATTTAAGGGTCTTATTTTTATTATATTGGTGATACCCTCTAGCATGTAAACTGCAATCTATTTTGATATATTGAATTTTTAAAAAACAATATTTTTCCTATTGTAGAAATTTCTGCCTATAATTTCATGCATATATTAAAAAATTAGTAAAATATAGTTTTTCATATTAGCTTATATAATCAACTCAGTATAAATAGGAGTTTGACTATTTTCCCCCTATACCCCAATCATTTTACCAGTCCTTTGGAATATTAGATCCACTTTGGGGAAGACTAATACAGAAAAATTGGTTGTATTGAGGTCAGTTGGGAGGCTGTTACGGTAGTTTAGATGTGAAATGATAATGGTAGCTTTGATGGTGGTGAGGATGGGGAGAAGTGGACAAATATAAGAGATATTTAGGCCATAAAATCAATGGATGCTGGTGATTGGGTGATTGACTAAATGGAAAGGAAAGGGAGCAGTTAAAAGATGAGTCCCAGGTGTCTGACTGGAGCAAATACATGAATGATGATAATATATATCGGTAGAGTTGGTGAACAGTGGAAGCGGGGAGAGAAAAGGGGAAATGAATCCGTTTGGGACATACTAAATTTGAAGTGTTTATGGGACATCCAAGTGAAAAGGGTTGAGTACACTAATAGATCTAGAACATAGAAGGCAAATTTGTTAATTTGGGAGCACATGTGTGGAATTGCCCAGGGAATGTGTATATGAGAAAAGAAGCCTTCTTTAAATGTATGAGTAAAACTGAACATTAAGCAGGCATTTTTTTTGTTTAATTAAGGTTTTGTTTTGTCTTTTCCATTAGGAGTATATGGTGATGTACATCGAGTGAAGATTATGTTTAATAAGAAAGAAAATGCCTTGGTTCAGATGGCAGATGCAAGTCAAGCTCAGCTAGGTACTATGGTTAATAGTAGTAATGAAAGCCTCCTCCTTTTGTATGTGAATTTGCCTATAAAATAAATTTCTAGGTGGTAGGACTATCATTTTACTGAAGGGTACCTTCTTACGCAGATGTCTTCATTATTATTTGAGCCTACTTCTGGTTTAAGATTAAAAAAAGAGGGGCACCTGGGTGGCTCAGTGGGTTAGGCGTCTGACTCTTGATTTCGGCTGAGGTCATGATCTCACAGTTGTGAGATCGAGCCCCACATCGGGCTCTGTGCTGGCCATACAGCCTGCTTGGGACTCTCTCTGCCTCTCTCTGCCCTTCTCCCTTTCAGGCTCGAACTCTCTTTCAGGGGAAAAAAAAAAGGTTAAAAAATAATTATTGCTCTTTGAAGTCTGAAGTTCGTTTATCTACTTTAACATATTGTTGACGTTTGGACCTTTATAAACTCTAGGTTTTTTCCATTAAGTATAAACTAATAAATGTGACTTTTTTTTGTTTCATTTAATTTTGTTTATTTATTTGTTTTTCTTCCAAATTAAGTTTTCTGTAACTGTTTCATGGCTTAAAAGTTTGAGCAAACTTCATAATAATGGTGTAAGAAAGTTTCATTCCATGGCCTTATAGTTCATAGTTACAGTGGCTCTTAAAATATTACTACTCAGATTTTTTTATTAAAAGAATGTGTTGCCAGGGGTGCTGGCTGGCTCAGTCGGTAGAGCATGCAACTCTTGATCTCAGGGTTATGAGTTCAAGTCACTTTGGGCATGGAGTCTGCTTTTAAAAACAAAAAACAATGTGTTGCTTGAGATTAAAATACTTTATTCAATAACCATTTCCTGAGCACTTGTTCTGTGCACTATGGAACTTTCTAGCACTCTGCTAGAAAGATAGTTATTTTTTGTTTAATTGCTTCTCTTTCATCATAGTAAAGTCATTTAATACATTTCTATATGTAAGAGTTTTTGAATTTAAAACTATTATAGCACCCAGAACTGGCAATATAATTTTAAGTGATTAAATAAAAGACTTTAATGATAATTTAGACAAATTTTACAAGAACTTTATCTTAATACCCAAACTTTTCTTAATTTTCTTCTATGCACTAGCCATGAACCACCTGAGTGGGCAGAGACTTTACGGAAAAGTGCTTCGTGCTACACTGTCCAAACATCAGGCAGTTCAGCTTCCCCGAGAGGGACAAGAAGACCAAGGTCTGACTAAGGATTTTAGCAATAGTCCTTTGCATCGCTTTAAAAAACCTGGCTCTAAAAACTTCCAGAATATTTTTCCACCATCAGCCACTCTGCATCTTTCCAACATCCCGTATGTACCTAATTAATTATTATTCATTTAGATGATTAATAGTCTACAGTATATGGTTTGGGAGAGGTAGAAACTCTGAAATTATTGTAACGTAGCAGTTGTCCTAGTCACCAATTTCTTACAAGATTACTTATTTACCATCATGTCTTAAAGTCATATCTCTAGTCATACACCAAAAGTGAAAGATAAGTCTCTTTCCAAATGGAGAATTAGCAACTAGTTACCTTTCAGTTATAAAAGGGCATAAAAATAAGTTTATGCAGAAATATTCCATTGGTACATACTTGTTCATCCCTTTGTATAGAAGTAAAGAATTAACATAACAAACTCAAATAATTTATGTGTCTAAGAATATGGTAAAAATGAATTTTCTATTCTTTATCTACAAGTTACAAAACCATGTATATGTTAATTACTCTGGGGCACATGGGTGGCTCAGTCAGTTAAGCATTTGGACTCTTACTTTTGACTCACATCGTGGAAGTCAGGGTTTGTGAATTTGAGCCCCGCACCAGGCTCCACAATGACAGCACAGAGCCTGCTTGGGATTCTCTCTCCCTCTCTCTGCCCACCCCACCCCCGCACCTCGTGCATGTGCGCATTTCCTTTCTCTCTCTCTCTCTCTCTCTCTCTTTCTCAAAATAAAAAATAAGCTTTTAAAAAAATAGGGGTGCCTGCGTGGCTCAGTCAGTTGAGTGTCCAACTTTGGCTCAGGTCGCGATCTCACAGTTTGTGAGTTCAAGCCCTGCATCGGGTTCGCTGCTATCAGCATAGAGCCCGCTTCAGCTCCTTGGATCCTCTGTGTCCCTCTCTCCATCCCTTCTCCATTCCTGTGGTCTTTCTCTCAAAAATAAAATAAATAATTTTTTAAATGTTTACAAAAGCTAAAAATTACTTTATTGTGACTACTGCATTTTAACCAGTGTTGTAGGAGACTTGTTCTTTAGTCATCATCTTTTTTTTTTTTTTAAGTTTATTTATTTATTTTTGAGAAAGAGACAGCTGAGTGGGGAAGGAGCAGAGAGCAAGGGAGAGAGAGAATCCCAAGCAGGCTCTGTACTCTAAGCACATATGAAGATGGCAGTTGTATGTAACTTAATCTAATACATGAAAAGAGAATAAACTTTGGAAAGAGTGGCGTTGTGTATGGCCATGTGTATAGAAATTTAAAGACTTGAGGGAATGGAGAAGGGTAAAAAAGTTCTAGAACATTATTGAGAATGAGAATGGGGATGAATAGGAATAGAAAGTAATCACCCAAAATAATGTTGAGTGCTCAGGCTGCCAGCTAGTCTCTGGGTAGGCTACCTGAAGGAACCTTGAATCTGAATTGGACAATGGCTCAAATCTCATGCCAGCTAAGAAACTGGAGGAGTCCCTTAAAAAATCTCTAGGTTATGTGGATCTAGAAATGTAGCAGCTCATCATTATGGAGACAGAGCGACAACATATTTGGATACCAGGGCAGGCTCTTGTCATTATTACCTTCTTAAATACATTATCTAGGGGCTGGTCTCAGGTTGCAGCCTACATAGGATGTGTAGGCAGAAGAGGGAGAGGACATTAATATTTACTGAACCATCTACCAAGTTCTGGGCACCATGCTGGCAATTTACATTTGTTACCTCATTTAATCTCCATATAATAACCTTTTAAAAAAATGTTTATTCATTTTTGAGAGATAGTGTGCACGAGAGCAGGGGAGGGACAGAGAGAGGGGGAGAGAGAATCCAAAGCAGGCTCTGCACTGACACCAGAGAGCCTGATGCAGGGTTTGAACTCACAGATCAGGAGATCATGACTTGAGCCAGTCAGATGCTTAATTGACTGAGCCACTAAGGTGCCCCCATTTTAACCATTTTTGAATGTGCAGTTTGGTGTGCATTCACATTAAGTACATTCAGATTGTACAACCATCACCTCTGTCCATCTCCAGATTCTTGTCATTATCCCAAATTGAAACTCTGTACCCATTAAGAGTAATTCCCCATTTCCCTCTACTTTCCAGTCCTTGGTAACCACTATTCTTTCTTTCTTTCTCTGTTAATTCATACCTAAAAACCTTTGAAATAAAGTCATTTGTTTCATTTCATCAGTGAAACTCAGGTTTAGTACCTTACTCAAGGTCATACACCAAATGAATGAGAAATAGAATGTGAACTCAGATCTGTCTCCATGCAGAACCAATCATTGTCCTCCTGCACCATCCTTACTGGCAGTTATGAGATGAGATACAGTGTTCTTAAGACAGTATGGCAGTTAAATCATCTCATAAGAAATTAGTGAATAGGACAACTGCTATGTTGGAATAATTTAGTCAGTTGACTCTCATGTGATAGGCCACTATATTAGTTATCTAAAATGTTTATTAGCTGATACTGTTACTGTGATTCAGGAATACAGAGTGGCTTAGCTGGTTAGTTTTAACTTAGAGTGTCTCAAAAATTTGAAGTTTTAACTGGGGCTACAGGATCCACTTCCAAGGTGGCTCACTTACTTATGAATCTAGTTGTTGACAGGCAGCCTCAGTTCCTTGCCACAAAGGACTTCTCCATATGGGTGTTTGAACATCCCTCTGAAAGAGTAGCTGGTTTCTTCCAGAGCTGATGATTCAAGGGAGGGCAGGGTGGGAATTGCAATGTCTCTTAGCCTTAGAAGTCTAACACGTCAGGACCTCTGGGTGGCTCTGTTGGTTAAATGTCATGATCTCTCAGTCTGTGAGTTCGAGTCCAGCGTCAGGCTCTGTGCTGACAGCTCAGAGCCTGGAGCCTGCTTTGGATACTGTGTCTCCCTCTCTGTCTGGCCCTCCTCCACTCATGCTCTGTCTCTGCCTCTCAAAAATGAGGGGCGCCTGGGTGGCTCAGTCGGTTGAGCGTCCGACTTCAGCTCAGGTCACGATCTCGCGGTCCGTGAGTTCGAGCCCCGTGTCGGGCTCTGGGCTGATGGCTCAGAGCCTGGAGCCTGCTTCTGATTCTGTGTCTCCCTCTCTCTCTGCCCCTCCCCCGTTCATGCTTTGTCTCTCTCTGTCTCAAAAATAAATAAACGTTAAAAAAAAATTAAAAAAAAAATGAATAAACATTAAAAAAAAGAAGTCAAACATATTGTTTCTATGGTACCCTAAAGGTTACAGAGGACATCTCTTCCTTATGGAAGAGGAGTATCTAAAGGCCTTGAATACTAGGAGGCAATAGTAGTGAGGGGAGGGGGAAGCATCTTAGAGCCTGACTCCCACATACGTGTATTCAGAATTACCCTAAAAGCCATTAAAAATGTAGACATCTGGTCAAGAGCCAACAAGTCAGAACTGGGAAGTAATTTTGGAAACACTAGAAGTAGTTTTGGAAATACCATTAACATTAATTACTGAAGCCAGTGGTATGGGTAATTATCGCTTTAAAAGAAATACAGATAGATTTTCTTGTTCTTTAAATACCTGCCCGTGTTTTTAAAAAATTTTTTAACGTTTATTTATTTTTGAGAGAGAGAGCTCAAGCAGGGGAGAGGCCGACAGAGAGGGAGACAGAGTCTGAAGCAGGCTTCAGGCTCTGAGCTGTCAGCACAGAGTCTGACGCAGGGCTTGAGCCCATGAACCATGATATCATGACCTGAGCTGAAGTCAGATGCTTAACTGACTGAGCCACCCAGGTGCCCCAATACCTGCCCGTATTTTATGCAAAAGATTTTAGACCAAAGTACATTGTTTTAGAACATGTATGTGTCAACTTTGAACATCTTTCAGGGCAGTTCCAAAAGCCCTTTCAGGGCTTTATTGTCTTAGAAATGTGAGATACTCTCAAGATTTGACAGTTGAAAATTAATCTTTGGTTCATTTGAGAACTGGGGCTAAGATAGTTGACACTCTCTGTGATGTTTTCACAGCCCTTCTGTTACAGTGGATGATCTGAAGAACCTTTTCACAGAAGCTGGATGTTCAGTGAAGGCTTTTAAATTCTTTCAGTAAGTCCATGCTTTCAAGAAATACATTATTTTAAGTGGTGTGCAAATTTTAAAGGTAGTTCAATGAAGTCTTCTAGGGTTGGGGAGATTTGTGGGTAAAATTAATTCTACATACTTTTTATATTTCTTCCATTATTTTCAGGAAAGATCGCAAAATGGCACTCATTCAGTTGGGATCTGTGGAAGAAGCAATCCAGGCCCTCATTGAACTTCATAACCATGACCTTGGAGAAAATCATCACCTCAGAGTTTCCTTCTCAAAATCTACAATCTGATTTTTCTGTGAATTTTTCTCCTAAGACTGGACCATAATTTCAGTAAAACCTTCAGACATAGACTGAAGCAACTCAAGACCAATTCTGCCTCTTTCACAAAAATAACTCTGAGTTTGATATCCAAGTATATTCAGAAAATTAAGGGACGTTCTTTTTTTCCATTTTTCCCCCTTGCCAGTATGTGATCAAAGGTTCGTTTTTTCCTTTGTACCTTAGTGTCTATGAAAATAACCTTCAGGAAAAACAAATCAGGAAAAGAATTTTTTTAATAATTTAATTCCCTGTATTAAATTGGATTTCAAGAGGACAGTCTTTCTTTTAGTTTGGGTCCAGATCAGCCTTATACAACATTTCTAAACTCCTTTGTACTTTGGAAAAATTTAAACATACAGGCTTTTAAAATTACTTACAACAAAGTTTTTAACTTTATGATTCAGAAGTTCGACCCCTATAGGAAATTATGTTCACTTCTAAATTATATCGGTTGTTAGGCATATATTGATAGGTATTATACATAAACAAATTGGGTTGTATTGGAAGAAAATTTATAAACTTGCACATTTTCTTTCAATTGTTTCTTTTTTTCACTGTAAGACACTCCTTTGAAGAATACATATCTTTAATTTTTTAAGACTATTTGGAGAAATGAAGTGTCTCAGTTGTCCCCAAAGGAAATTAAGTGGAATCCAAGATCTGTTAAGGTGTCAAAAGAAATAGTAATTTTATGAGGAAAAATCATGGTTTAATTTTCAAAATGATACTATTTGCCGAGTAATATGATCTTCGAAAATTTAAAAAGAAAAATAATCCTACTTATAAACTACTTTTTTATAATTGTTTTCAGAAAAAAAAGTTTACAAGGAAAATATTCAGGTCTATCATATGGTTTGACAGATTTTTTAAAAGTTATTTTTGGTAAGGTCTTCTTTTAGAAAAAAATTAATCTCAAGGGTTTTTTGTACCACTATAATCTCTAATACTTATTCAGAATTACTGTGTATTTACTTAATTTCTTATTATGTGCCTTATTATGTGCTTATGATACAATAGGTTAGAATTTTATCTAAGTATCTTGAAAGCTATATTGTGGGCTTGGTGAGCATTTCGTTTTTTCTTTCCCTGTTTTGGTAAGGATTTTAAAGTTTTTTCATTGCAATTTTAAGTGGTTTTCAATAAGTAATAGTTTTTATTCAAATTTTTGGTGCTTTGGTGCAGAGATGGGGTGGGGAAGGGTGAATGGTTTGGGGAATAACTCAGTTGCACACCTGTAGGCCTCTTCACTTTGTGACCAATAGCGGTCATTGCCAGTTATAGCATACCAGTTTGGGACTATAAAATACAATTTCAGTTTCTGAATCTTGTCTAACCTTTATCATCCATTAGAATTTGTCTCAGGATTACTTGGTTTTTCTCAGTACAGTGCGATGCTTTTCTTTGTTAATGTAACTTTATTACTAAGTGTCCACATTATATGGGGTATGAGAAGGTGGGTCCTTTCTCATACTCTGTCCCTTTCTCTTTTTGGTTGAGTGTAAGAATGCATTTTAATGTTACTTCAGTGATTCTATAATGTAAAATTATTTCTTTTTAATAAGAAACTTTGCATTTGTTCATTATTTTTTCAGTGCTTGATTAGATTTTTTAAAGCAGAATTTGTCATAGGGGTCATTTTTGTCCATCCCTTTTACACTTTTCAGATTCTCAGAGTAGCTCATCTCACCTTTAAAAAGAATATCTCAACTTCTTTACTGTATTGCAGCCATTAATTCGAATGTTGGAAGATTTTACAGAAAATTGGAGACTACAAAAGATACTATAGGTTATAAAAAACAGAATTCACTTCACACTGAGGAGCAGGTATCTGATAGACTAGGAAGGAGGCCGCTAAATTGAGATTCATTTCAAATGAATCCATTTTAGCATTGGCTGAATAGATAGTAATAATTAGCGATATAGTTTTTATTTTTTTCACTTTACAAAATGTGTGTTTACACATTTTTACCCCTCTGGTAAGAGGGGAGAGGAAAAAAAACAACTTCTTTTTTTTTTTTTTTTTTTTGAGAAATCTCCCCAAATTTGCTTCTTTTTTCCTTCCATACAGGCACTATTATAATTTTCAGTGTCACATTTATTGGATTATTTTGTTTGCTTTGAGTTAGGAATTACTGTGTAATTTTAATTCATGATTCTCATAACATTTAGTGTCAGTGTAGCAGAAAGGAGATAGTAATAGTGTTGAATGTTAATTTTGAAGTAGGGAATGGCCTTTAAATCTGAGAGAGAACATTTGAATCTTTTTCAGGGATGTGTGTGTGTGTGTGGGTGGGTGTGTGTGTGTGTAGGTAGGTAAGTATGTATACATATACATGCACTCTTCTAATGTACATACATATACACATTACATACATTTTAATTTATTGACAAAATCAAATTAAGATTTGGAAAAGTGAGATATTCTTGTCTAAAACAGTATGTTTGAAATCTTCAATTTGTGTCTGAAATTAGCTGTAGTGCATGGATATTGCCCATATTGAGTTATTTACTATTTGAATTATAGAGGTCTACAGTATTTGTTGGCATAGTTTCTGTAGAGAGATTTAAAGATATCAGGGTAGTGGAAAAACTAGATCTTCATACTTTTGTTTTGGCATACATTTATTCAGTATCTTCTAAGCAATGTTTATTTTCACTGTTGAGCTGTCATAGCATCCTATTTTTAAGTTTATTTACTTTATTTTAAGGACTATTGTCTTAATCACTTTTGGAGGTGTCTTGACTTGTACACAAAGTATATATATTCAGGTCTTCAAAAAATAGCAGTACACGTTCAGCAATAGCAATGTATGCCAAAAAGTTTGAGATTTAAATAACTTGCATAGCAGTAAAATGTATTTTGTGTGAGATGCAAATAGAAAAATGACCCAGTATCTTAATATCTTAATAACTTACTGAAGAATATCAGAATTCCCCAGTAGCTCCAATTGAATGCCATATAGTCTTTAAAAGTAAATATTATGATGTTATTTTTAGTAATGTTTCTTATTCTGTAGTTAAAAGTTGCAGATCTCACAATTTTTAAAGACTTAATTTCTGCCTGCCTAATTCCTTAAGGGAGCAATGTCTTATTTGGCTCCACCTAGGATGGTGATCATTGGTTCTGCTTCAGATGATAAAGAGATAACTCTCATAAATGTCATTAGGCAGTGGAATTTATATAATGAATATATTATCATGTAATTTCTGGTCCCACTAAATATTTTTGGGCAGAAGGTGACAAGCTCAAAAGTATGTGTTTTTCCCCCCCCTTGAGTCACTTAAAAACCCTAAGTTTGCCAAACTATCAATCTATCTCTTAGAAAACCTAATGTGTACTGCTATTTTTAAACCAAAAAGACAGCATGACTATGCGTAAAAGCATTTTTCTTAGCCTTTCGTCTTGATCAGTCGTTAACAAGAATAAAACTGCCAGACTTAAAATATTCTATTATTGTGCTAAAAAAATACAATTTAGATTGCACAGAAGTTTTCCTTTAAAGAAAACAGAACTCAGCTGTCCTTCAAAAGAGCTGTGTTGTTATCTACAAGACTATTTGCAGTCTTTTTTCACAGCAAATTCTAACAGTTATGAATGGTTTAAAGAGTAGAAAATTACTAAAATATTAGTGGGGGGTTTTATAGAGGGAAGAAAACAAAACAGGACCAAAGTTTATGTGCCTTCTTCAGTAGTCTTAATTGACCTTTTCTTCCTATTTGAGACTAAGGTAGTTATCAGTATTCTGGTTTTCAGGAAATATGTACTATAAAGTTTTAAAAGAATGTTATCTCACAGACTATTCATACGAGCAAAGAATTGTAACTGTAGAAATGAGGTTTCAGTTACACTTCTGCCTTTATCACATGATATTCATTATATAGCATTGTGCAGGTCCAAGAATGAGCCGCTCTAAATCTCTGTGGTCGTCATTTTTGTTTTTGTAACCTGAGGCATATGTTCCAGAAAACAGGGATATTTGTCTGGTCCAGTGACCTTGGTGATAATAGTCATGATCGAAAGCTGCTTATAGCAAGCTTAAGTCAGCACTGTAAACAGATTTTGTTTTTGTTGTTGTTATTTTCAGTTTTTGAATCTATGTAGTAGTTGTATTAACAAATATTTAAATAGATATTTTTGATGTCATTTAAAAAACAAAACATGCTCTGGCCTTTTCCCCCCTTACCATTGTTACCCAGATCTTTTAAAAATTCATCCCATATCCAGAAAGTACTAATTATAGATTGCTGACCAAGCAAAGTTTTGCATCAAAATGTCACCTCATTGCTCTGACCAAAGACTTAACTGTTCTGGTTTTAACTCCTCTCATTAAGCATTTTTTCCCAAGCTCCTTTCTGCAAGAAGACCCAGCGCAAAGCGGCCTTTACTTTCTACTTCCTATTGGTGAATAGACTACTTAGAGAAAATGGGAGTATAAATGTGAACAGAATGGATTAGGATGACAAGGGTTTGATGGGCATTTTCAGTACTGTATTTAAGAAAAAAAAAAATAGCACAGCTAGGAGCCTCTGACATTGTCTTGTGTTTTATGTGGTCTGTTCATAAAATTCCCTTTTTCAGTTTATAAGAATGTTCATCTAACAGAAGAAGATGCTGTAAATATTTGTAACAACATTTTTTTTAACCAGGCCAAAAAAGAAAAAAAAAAAAAGGTTTTTGGGAACAAGTTAACATATAAAGTGGTTTTATATAAAACATCAATTGTCTTGTATATTTTGATAAGCAGCAGTACCAGCTTTCATTTGTAACACAGTTTGTGGTGTTGGAAGAAGAGGATTCTGTGATTAAGTGAATTATGTTATAAATGCAAAGAGAAGATAAAATATTAAAAAACATATTTTCTAAATGCGTAGTGCATGGTTAATTCAAGCTTCTGTACACTACAGTATATTCCATTTTCGTTCAGTTTGTATATTTGCTGACAATTACTTGGTATCTCTAATCTCTTTTCCTAACAAGTATAGCATTGTAGCATGCCTTTTAATAAATGTCATGACATCTGTACTCTCTTAAAATTTTTCTGTGTTCTTGTGTCTGTACTTTGGGTTTCTTCTTGTCTTACTTGTAATTCTAATGATGTCATATTTTCTTTTCTTTTTCATAGCCATCCATCTAAATTTGTCATAGTTAGGGATCATAGCAAGCACATATTCATACAACTTTAAAAACTGATGAAACCCTAAGTCTGCTAACCACCTCTCTTTTAATTAATTAAGGAATGATTTTTAATAATGAGGGGCATAGTGCTTTTCTAATAGTCCTACAATGCAACAACTTCTATGGCCCTCTCCCTGTAGCACAAGCATATTGGCACACTTGCATGAGTTCTCTTTCTCCTCTCTCCCTTTCTCCACCTTTCTGTGTAAGTGTCTAACACGCACAACTCTTCATATAAATGCGATTGCCAAACAAGAGTTGGAACACTTTTTCCAGTTCGGTTTTTGGCTTCCTGTGGGATTAGTATACATACTTGAAACGTGAGGTGTCATTCCAGACCAAATTTGTGTTGCTTTTAGTTAAAAGGTAACACAGCTGCAGCTGCCTATATATTGCTTTTACTTAGACAAAAGTATTATTTCTGTGTTCTTTAAAGACCTATTGGATTGTAGGAGTTTTCTTTAATCTTTTACTAAGGATCTTTTGGAAGTGGGAATTTATTTTTAATGGAATAGGAAATTAGGTAACCACTATTGATCTTTGCTGGCTAGCCTGTAAAATCTCTTGTATCCGTAAATGTAATTACTTTTTTTTTTTCCAGCATTACAGACATTTTTATCAACAAAAGATAAAATAACACTATGGCCAAATGAGGTTTAAAACTTGCTTTTCTGTGAAATGCTCATTTACACAGTAGAGGGCTTACAACCATCCCTGAGTCATGTAGTTTGGAAATAAATGGATCTAAGAGACCACCTAGTTCAGTTTACACTTTTTAAAGATCAGCAGTGCAGAGAAGGAAGTGACCGGCCCAAGGCCACATGACAGTTAATTGCAGAATCTGGACTAGAACCCAGGACTCTTTGGCATTACTCAGTACTCAGTGTTGCCCCTAGGGGTTCTGTCCTGCCAACTGTTAGGATTGAGATCTTGAATGTCTGTACGCAGGATTGAGGTACTTCTATGCTGTTCTGAAAGCTACTAAGACCAATTTGAAAGCATTGCATAGTGGTGGGGGTGTTTCTGCTGAAGAGTAAAAAAAATGCTTACCTCCTTTTGAAAAGTTTAAGCTGAAAATGTAATTAACAAGTTGCAAGTTTGAGAACTCTTAAAAACAGTTGCTGTTTTTATTACTTTGCTAGGGCTGACATGACAAAGTACCACAGACTAGGTGACTTAAACAAAAATTAATTTTCTTAATTCTGGAGACTGAAGTTTCAGATCAATGTGTCAGCAGGGTTGATTTCTCCTGAGACCTCTTTCCTTGGCTTATAGATGGCCATCCTCTCCCCATGCCTTGACATGGTCTTTCCTCTCTTGTGTAACTGTGGAATGTCAGCCTAAATCCATAAACCAAATAGTCTTAAACTCTTGCCTTCAATAGCAAGCCCCCAGAATGGATCCTGAGGCCTCTCTAGGCAATTCTAGTCTGAATACATGTGGCTGAAACTATCCTATAGCTAATTATTAATATGTAGGAACACATACACTGCAATAATTATCTAGTCTTCATTTTTTAAAAGATTTTTTTAAGTGTTTTTTTTTTTTTTTTTTTTTTTTTTTTACTTATTTTAAAAGAAGGAGAAAGAGCATAAGCAGGGAAGGGGCAGTGAGAGACAATCCCAAGCAGGCTCCACACTGTCAGCGCAGAGCCCAAGGCTAGGCTCAAACCTAGCTGTGAGATCATGACCTGAGTCGAAATCAAGAGTTGGACACTTAACCGACTGAGCCCCTCTTCACTTTTAGAAATGAGCCATTTCAGAGCAGTGGCCGTTTCTAAGATATACCAATACTAGAAGGACAGTTGGAGAAATCAGAGGACACCATCAAAGCTATGTCAGATTTTTAATGGCCAACATTTGTTGATTGAACTAGGACTGAAAATTGAACTTAGGAATAGTTCAAAGTGTTAAACTCCACTCTTTGCAATCTGAGTGATTATTCCTACATCATCAATTTTTTTTTTCTGTTCTCCTATTTCAGCTTTTAGTGGAAATTCATCACTGTGTGTTTCTAGCAAAATATACTGAACTGATAAAATTCTAATAATTTTGTTGGAAATACTACACTTACAAGCCATCGGGTTTGAATGTAGAACTTTCAACTCTGCTGGTACAAAGAAAGTATAGTTCACCAGGAAAAATTAATAATTCTGTTCCACGCAGGGCCATTTAACCAAATGAAAACTGGTATTAGTTGTATTAATTAAAGTAAACTTTAAGGCATCAGGCATTATTAGAGATAAAGAGATTTCATAATGATCTATAAAATGGAATACTTTATAGGTATGCAAAATATATAATAAAACTGCATAAAAGCTACATGAAGAATCTCACAGATGTGGTGTTGAACAAATAAAGCCGTACACAAAAGAGTAGATAATGTATAATTCCATTTACATCAAAAACAAGATAGTGGTTACCTTTGGAAAGGTGATAATTGAGGGCATGAGAGGTTCTGGTGTGTGGTTAATGTTTGATTTCTTAACCTTTGCACCAGTCATCCAGGAGTGTTTACTTTCTGGTGATTCATTGAGCTTGGACACTTTAGATTTGTACATTTATCTGTGTGTTATACTTCAATTAAAAGGATTTTGAGAGGCGCCTGGGTGGCTCAGTCAGTTAAAAATCTGACTTCAACTCAGGTCATGATCTCACAGCTTGTGAGTTGGAGACTCGTGTCAGGCTCTGCTGACAGCTCAGAGCTTGGAGCCTGCTTCAGATTCTCTCTCTCTCTCTCTCAAAAATAAACATTAAAAAAATTTTTAAAGGATTTTGAAAAATGTAATTCAGCAAGGAGCTATAAACCATTCTTGGTGCTTAACCTAGCTGATTATTCGATCCTAGTAAGTAAGACCTGTTGTAAAGTACTCAAGATACCATGAACTGGGTTTCACAGTGTAACCCTCCTGCACATGTACAGCATTTCTCTAACCATGCATACCTATAGGAAAAATAGTACCTTCAACAAAACAAAAAGCACAAACTGTTTTCAAGTAAATTTTACATTTTTGAACAATTTTACACCCAACTCATTCAGAAAAGTTTTCATTAATAAGTAGTTTTGTTTTTGCAACTATAAGCCTGATCATATGGGCTATTTGATGTCTAATCCCATATATCCACCAAGAAAAGCCAGAAAGACCCCTAGCTCACTAGCATCCTTAAAGGAAGAGACTTTATACAAAAGGCTTAGCAAGACTTCTTGTCGTTGATTCTCAAATATATACTAATCAGTGTGATGAACCCCCATGTACCCAATACCCACTGCAACCAGTACTGATTTCGTTTCATCTATTCATCTCATTCCTTGGATGATTTTGAAGCAAGTCCCAGTCATCATATGTCATCTGTAAACACTTAAGTATGTGTAAGTACGTATGTTGTAGTTGCTGATAAAGTCTTTCAATACAGTATATAGCTTTCCTTTCCATCATTTTGATGTTGTTCCCTTGCAACTTAATTGTTGAAGAAATTGAGCTATTTACTATGTAAAAATTCAGTCTGGATTTCACTGAGTATGTATGTCCCATGATATTACTTCTTTAATGTCTCCCCACTTCAGATTTTCTGTAATTGGGAGCTACTGCTTTCCTCACCTTCCTCCTGACCTCCCTCCTTTTTTGGGGGTGGGGAGAGAGAAGAATACTTCATAGATAGCATTGGGCATTTGAGTGTGTCAAAATGGTACTAGCCATTGTTGACTATCCTATAAATTCATTAATTTGTAAGGATAACAAAATGGCAAAGTTCTGTCCTGCCTTTTGCATTTATTATTGTGATTACTTTTATATAATAAGAGAAACTTCCCATATCAACAGACAAGGTAAACACTTGATTCTTGGCCTTTACTTGCCTGTTTTCAAAATGATTCTTTTGTTTTCTGTCATCCTCCAAAACTTTATTTGCCTTGGTGTTTTTTTTTAAGCCTGTGCTTTTGTGAAAAATTTCAAACATTTGTGAAAGTAGAAAGCTTAGTATAAGAAACTTCATGTCTCTGTCACCTAACTTGTACAATTCACATTCAGTGTTTTCTATACCCATGCACACTCTCTCCTTCCACTTGGAAGATTATTAATAATTTAAACCACTTTATATAATAGTTTTCAAACTGGTAAAAAAGTTTATAGTATTTTTTAATTGTTTATTGTGAGAGGGGGTGGGGGGAGGGGCAGAAAGAGAGGGAGAGAGAATCCCAAGCAGGCTCCACACTGTCCGCACAGAGCCCATTGTGGGGTTCAATCTCAGAAACCATGAGATCATGACCTGAGCTGAAATCAAGGGTCAGACCAACTGAGCCATTTAAGTGCCCTTGTTTATTTTATAGTATTTTTAAAAGTCTACCTAATTCGTAATTTTAGTCATTTTTTAATATCTTTTTTTTAGTTGTGTCTTTCTTTTTCTTCAGCCATCTTGCCAGAAGTATTTTTAAAGAACTTGCTTTTCAGTTGTTTTGATCTCCCAAATAAGTTTGTTTTTTAGTTTGTTAATGCTTTATTATTTTTATACTACCTTTGATTTTATTTTGTGTTTCTTTTGGAAAAGATTTTTGACATATTAATCATAGCTGTATACTCCAATTTCCTAATTTATCCTAAGGATTTCTACTGCATATCTATTCTTTGTGACAAAAGCAATAAATATGAGAAAATATGAGAGAGATAAAATGATTTGAGTAGGAATAAAAACTTACTTTTTTTAAGAAAAGGTGTGGGGGGTGCACCCAGGTGGTTCAGTCAGTTGAGTGTCCAACTCTTGATTTCCTCTCAGGTCATGATCCCTGGGTCACAAGATCTAGCCCCACATGGGGCTCTGTTCTGAACATGGAGCTTAAGATTCTCTCTCCCTCTGCCCCTCTCCCCTGCTCATGCTTGCTCTCTAAAATTAAAAAAATAATAATAAAAAAGAAGGTTTAGGATGTCCCAATGATTCTCTCACCCCCCATACCTCTTACTGTTGTAGTTTTATGTAGACCAATTTCATAGACACATATATTTGCTGGGAAGCTTAAAGTTGAAAAGCTACTCTAGCCATGCCATCAAGGAATGTAGTAATGGTGCAAAGGACTGGTGTGTCTTTTGTTGTAGCTTGATGCTGGCTTACAAACTAGTTCTAAAGAATTTACCTGATTTTTCTTCTCTCCCTCTTCCTCCTTTGGGTAACAGGAATTTTTTTCTTCAGATTTCAGTATCAGCTCAGCTATGTGCTTGGAACAGGTTGGTTGGTTCTCAGATACTATGAAAAATGTGGCTTGTGTGACTTCCAAGGCAGTGTTCTCTGTGTTGACAGAAAGCTAGTTTACATCCACTTTGAGGTCACAGCAAGGCCCCTTTTTGGCAATAGAATATTAGGCTGATGAAACCTGACTTGGTTATCTGTAACAACTTCCAGGCAGCAGTAGGTGACTTCAGAGTGCATACTGTAGTTGGTTATTATTGTCTTTGCATGATCATTTGGTTAATAGCCGTTTTTTGCACTAGACCATAAACTCCATGAAGACAAAGTCATGGTGCTGTTTTATTTTTTTTTAATTTTTTTTCAACGTTTATTTATTTTTTGGGGGGGACAGAGAGAGACAGAGCATGAATGGGGGAGGGGCAGAGAGAGAGGGAGACACAGAATCGGAAACAGGCTCCAGGCTCTGAGCCATCAGCCCAGAGCCCCACGCGTGGCTCGAACTCACGGACCGCAAGATCGTGACCTGGCTGAAGTCGGACGCTTAACCGACTGCGCCACCCAGGCGCCCCATGGTGCTGTTTTAAAAGCCAGCATTGTATGTCCAGAACCAACTGCACTACCCTGTGTACTTAACAAATACTGGTTAAACAAGTAAAAAAAAAAAAAATATATATATATATATATATATATATGAAGAATCTACCTGATTTATTGATATCTAGTGTTTTTAAACATCTCTCAATAGGGTCCAAGAACAGTGGCTATCAGTTTCAGATTTTCCAAAACAAGCATAAGATCTGTATATTCAAAACATGGCTTCCAGGGTTTTTTTCTTTAAACACACACACACACACACACACACACACACACACACACACACACACCAGATCTTCAAGCTACAAAATTGTTTGCTTGTGTGCCTGATGCATGACAAGTTAGCTCACTTTTAGATTAATTACTGTGGGGGCACCTGGGTGGCTCAGTTGGCTCAGGTCATGATCTGATGGGTTGAGTTTGAGTCCCCCATCAGGCTCTGTGCTGACAGCTTAGAGCCTGGAGACTGCTTCGGATTCTGTGTGTCCCTCTCTGCCCCTCCCCCTCTCACACCCTGTCTCTCTGTCTCAAAAATAAATAAACATTAAAAAAAATTTTGTTTAGGGTGCCTGGGTGGCTCAGTTGGTTAAGCATCCGACTTCAGCTCAGGTCATGATCTCACAGTTTGTGAGTTCGAGCCCTGTATCAGGCTCTGTGCTGCCAGCTCTCAGAGCCTGGAGCCTGCTTTGGATTCTGTGTCACCCTCTCTCTCTCTGTTCCTCCCTGGCTCACACTCTGTCTCTGTCTCTGTCTCTGTCTCTGTCTCTGTCTGTCTCTCTCTCTCTCTCAAAAATAAATAAACATTAAAAATTTTTTTCTTTTAATTTTTTTCAGATTAATTACCCTGAATTCTCACAAATAAAGGCATGAAGATTAAAGAGATTACAGGATTCTAATGATAACCCCTGTTCAGTAAGTTTTTCCTTAAAGCACCCATGCAGAGACCAGCATATGGTAGATTATCTGTTGAATAAATAAAGAGTTGCCATTGCCTTGCAGTGGTAGGAGTTTATGGTGGAACCAGCCCTAAATTCTTTACCTTGGCAGTGCCCATCCTCCATTCCTGAACTAAAAATACTAAGACCATTATAGATAGAACCCTGGTGTTTTCTGGTAACTTTGCAAACTGGCTATTATAGACCAACAATCTTGTCTAAACCAAGCGGCCAGCTGATTAATGAAATACACAGAAAGCTGAATAAATACAGAAGGAAGTGGGGGGGGGGGGCCCTGCCTCAACCTACAAAAATACCTACTCTCCACGTCAGGGCTTTGGGAATTTTGTGACAAACTCCCAACAGCACAATTATCTTTTACAGTATTTGTATTTGCAGTATTTGCAGATCCCTACCCTTACTGAGACTGTTGCTTCTAACCTATACATTTTTGGGGTAGCCATAATTTCTTCAATGATGTCCCCCAGAAGCAAAGGTTTCCTACATCTGGTCAGTCCCAAGGAACCCAAAATATTCCCCTGCGTAATGTATTAGATAGTTGGTTTCTTTTCCGCTTGACTTGTACATGGCTGCCTTCTGTGTCCTCACGGTCGTGTGTGTGTGTGTGTGTGTGTGTGTGTGTGTGTGTGTCTATGTCTTTCTGTATAAGCACACCAGTCATATTGGATTAGGGCCCACCCATCTGACCTCATTTTACTTTCATTACAGTTTTAAAGGCCCTATCTCCAAATATAGTTACACTCTGAGGTACTGGAGGACTTTAACATGAATTTGGTGGGTGGGTGAGGGTGGGGGCACAAACTAGTCCATAACACATTTTCCCCTAGGAGTGCATGACCCTGCTAAGAGAATCTTCAGGACCTTAGGAGCCAGAGTTTCAGAAAAACTGTCTTTTCCTTAATCTTACTACCTGTGGTCTGTGCTATCTGTGTAGGAAAAAAAAATCAGAATTGAGACTACAGAGGTTTGAAAGTAAAATTTTTTGATTGTTAAAAACATAATTCTCATACAAAAATAGACACGAGTTAAAGTTTTATTTAACTCAATGAAGGAGCTGGCAGGATGACAAGCTGTGTAGAAAAGAACTACGTTTCATGTAATCAGTGGGAAAAGAAATTCTAAAATGAAATTTCTAATTTAGATATAAAACCAGCTAATCTTCAAGCAATTAAACCACGACACTTGGGGTTCTCTTCTCTACTGGACATAGATGTGTTTTTTTAAGTTTATGTATTTGCGAGAGAGTATGAGCAAGCTGGGGAGGGCAGAGAGAGGGGGAGAGAGTGAATGTGAGAAATAAGCCCACTGACCCAATCAAAGGAGGGACATGGAGACTCAGCACAGTGAAGCCAGGCTTTAATCAACATTCTTGCAAGAGCCGTGTCTAATGGACAGACACACTCTGGTAGGTTAGTCTCCTAGTGTGCAGGCCCCTCCCCTCATTGGCTGAGGACTACAGACGCTACACCATTAGCCGGAAGTTGCCTATGCCCATGTAAGGCAAAAAGTAGTCTGATTGGAACAAATGTACATCCCCTCACGTGATGCAGAAACTTCAGTTCTTTGGCACATGCTCATTGCAGAGCCCACAAAATGGAGAGGATAAGAAGAACCAGGAAGTGAAGTGTCTAAGGAGTTGGGACTCCATTGTTGGGAGAGGTTCGTACATATTTCCAATAGGTTGTAAACCTATTAACTAGACAGCACAGCTTTTTGTTTTATTTCTGAAAGTGAAACCTTTCACTTCTCGCAGAGAATCCCAAGCAGGATCCGTGCTGTTAGCACAGAGCCTGACATGGGGCTCGATGTCATAAATATGAGATCGTGACCTGAGCTGAAATCAAAAGTCAGATGATTAATCCACTGAGCCACCCAGGCACGCCTCTACTGGATATATATGCTTTCTCAAATCACACCTTAATGGCATTCTATAAGTTAACCTCTAACATTACAGGATTGTTAGTCACATAATCGTCCATTGTGTACTAATTCAAAGCTTTAGATCCTTTCCTGCATACATAAAATCACCACTTACAATCTAATACATATTGTCCTTCATCCTGAGTCTCCTTGAACAACTTTGCCAGCCATGGATCTTAAAAGAAATACTTCTGAGGACTGACTTCTGGCATGATGTCATAAGGTGCTCCACTGACCTGCTCCCCAGTAAAAGTGAAGCTACAAAAAAAAGGGGGGGGGGAGAGGGGGACTCCAGAAATGTTCCTAAAGGCAAACAGCACATAAGGAAACATTTATTGAAGAACAGCTAGGTAAGAAAACATAATAAGAAAGGTGAGAGTCTGTGGTATTTGAACCAAGATGGCAACCTGTCCCCAGGTCCCACACTGCTGAGACCCAGAACATCCCCAGTAACAGAACAATACCTTTTCTCATCCTTCTCACAGCCACCTATTGCTGACACTAAGTCCAAGTGTGGTCAAGAAGTAGGGACCTTCTTCTACTCAGCCCCTCTTTGTGGAACGGAGGCTCTTCCTCAGGTGTGGCATGTTGAGAATACTGGGTCCCTGTCACTTTTGCCCTGGCTTGTGAAGCAATGGTTCCATGCCAGGAAAGGCAAGCCAAGAGGACCTTAGGCTGCTCCCCGTTGACATAGACTCTCCCTTTGACAAAACTTGAGTCAGGCTCTTTTTTCTTTTTTTTTAATGTTTACTTATTTTGAGAAAGAGAGAAGGTGTGCACGGGACAGCAGCAGAGAGAGGATCCCAAGCAGGCTCTATGCTGTCAGTGTGGAGCTGGACACAGAGCTCAGGAACCAAGAGATTGTGACCTAAGCCGAAATCAAGAGTCAGACTAAGCCACCCAGGCACCTCTAGTCAAGCTCCTTTAAACTCTTATTCTCAAATAGACCTCATCCTTGGGCCTGTCCTCATGAGCCCAATTTTTGCCAGAATCCTGCTAAATCAGTTTAGGGAGAATCCTTTGTTTTCATTAGCCTGACTTTGCTACTCTTCTGTCTTCATTAGGGTGACTTTTATTTTTCCAGGAGTCTCCTGTGTAGGTAAATAGTTTGATTTTTCATATAAGATCTTAAAGAAATACTCATCAAGTTTTCAGTGGAAAGCAATCATTTTTGCCCTTGAGTCTTGAGTCTTCCCCTTAAAATCCTTACCTTGCTATTTACATCATTCCTGGACTGTGATATTGTGACCTTAACCCAATCCTAACCAAGATCCCCCCTCCCATCCCTTCTTTGAAAAACCTGTCTTAAATCAAACTTCCACCTAATTCTGACCTTACTCCCTCTATCTGAGACCATCTGAGACACAGCCAAAGCTTTTTCAAAGCTTACTGAGGTAAGCAGTAAACTAGCTTTGTCTTCTCAATAGGTATGTTGGTGAAATTTGAAGATCTGACTTTTGACACTGCTTTTGCATAGAAAATTTGATTTTACTTTGATTTTATGTTTATTTAAGGAGTCTTTAGATTATAGAGACACAGCACCCCACACACCCACATTTACGTAGCTCTAGTGCCCACCCATATTTCCCTCCAGGAGGCCTGTGCCTGGTTTCCTCATGATTTGGGGGAAATTCTGGTCAACCAGGATGAAGAATCTTGTATGCCAAAGCATGTGTATTAAGTTCAGCTTAACTTTACTGTTGCCTTTTATGTGTCAGATTCTGTGTTGGGCACAGAGATAAATAAAGCATATCTGCTACTGAGCTCACAGTATAATCAGAGAGGCAGACACATATACAAATAAGTATAATAAGAAGACCTAAATGTCAGGATGAATTAGGATGAAATGTTATGAGGAAACACATAGATGAGGTATCCGGGGCGCCTGGGTGGCTCAGTCAGTTAAGTGTCCAACTCTTGATTTCAGCTCAGGTCATGATCTCACGGTTCGTGAGTTCACTGTACTGACCTCGCTGAACGTGCTTGGGATTCTCTCTCTGCCCCCCCTCTCTCTCTTCCCCTTCCCCACTTGTGCACATTCACACACGCTTTCTCTCTCTCAAAATAAACAAATACATTAAAAAAAAAAAAAAAGGCATCCAATTCAGCGTGGGCTGTAGGAAAGGCTTCCGGGAGGAGGGGAAACCTGAACAGGGTATCTACAAGAGGCAGGAAAAGCCAGATGGATGAGAAGAAGGGCATCCAGACAATGGGGAGAGCATGATACCAAGCTGAAAAGCAGCATGGTGTGAATGGAAAGCTAACATTGAAGTATTGCCAATTTTAGGAGCTTAAAAAGTCTGCAGCTAGGAAGGACATGAAGCTAGAAACATGGGTGGAGTCTTGATTTTATCTTGTGCACAATGGAGAGCCATGAAAGTGCTTTAATCCTATGCTGTCCAGTATGGTAGCCACCAGCCATATGTGGCTTATTTGAAATGTGGCTAGTCCAAATTGAGATGTGCTGTAAGTACAAAATAAACCCTCGATTTGGAAGACTCTGTACAAAAGAAGAGTGTTAAATATCTCATTAATAACTTCATATTGATTAAATGCTTAAATAAGACTTTGGTACATTGGGTTAAATAAAATACATTATTAAGGGGCGCCTGGGTGGCCCAGACGGTTAAGTGTCCGACTTCGGCTCAGGTCATGATCTCACGGTTCGTGGGTTCAAGCCCCGCATCAGGCTCTATGCTGACAGCTCAGAGCCTGGAGCCTGTTTCGGATTCTGTGTCTCCCTCTCTCTCTGCCCCTCCCCCACTCGCTCTGTCTCTGTCTCAAAAATAAATAAACATTTTTTAAAATTTTTAAATAAAATACATTATTAAAATTAATTTATCTGTTTTTTAAAATGTGACTGCTAGAAAATTGTGAATTACACGTGAGGTGCAAATTTGTGGCTTACATTATATTTCTGTTGAGAAGTGTGGCTTTAACTCATTGGATGAAGACAGAAAAAGGTTGAGAGTATGATTGCTGAAGCCAGACTACCCGGGTTCAAATCTTAGCTCTCCCGTTTAAGAGCTAATCCTGGGCAAATTTCTTAGTTTCATGGTATATTAGTTTGCTAGCTGCCACAACAAAATACCACAAACTAGGTGGTTTAAACAACAGAAATTTATCTTTTTACAGTCCTGGAAGCTGGAAGTCCCAGATCAAGTTGTCAGCAGATTTAGTTTCCTCTGAGGCCTCTCCCCTTGGCTGGCAGACAGTCCTCTTGCTGTGTTCTCACATGGCCTCTCTGTGTGTATGCATCCCTGGTCTGTTCCTCTTACTCGGACACCAGTCCTGTTGGATTAGGGCCCTACCCTCATGACCTCATTTAACCTTAATGTTCTCTTTGAAGACCCCCATCTCCAAATACAGTCACATTGATGGTTACGGCTTCCACATATGAATTTTGGGGAACACAATTCAGTCCATTGCACTTGGTCCTTTGGTTGCCTCTCTATAAAATGAAGAGGCACCTGGCTGGCTCACTTAGTACAGCATGTGACTCCTATCTCAGGGTTGTGAGCTCAAACCCCACGTTGGGTGTAGAGCTTACTTAAAAAGAAAATGAGGATCATAATAATGCCTTTCTCATATAGTTGTTGTGAGGCATTAATGAGTTACTGTTTATAAAGTACTTAGGATAATCCTGTAATACCATAAACGTTATCTAAAGTTACCTATTATTGAACAGTCATCCAGCAGTCCAGGAAATGATCCAAAAGTTCTACATTTACCTCCAGTGAATAGCTATGTCCCCTTTCCCTGAGATCCTAAGGTTGTAGCCCTGATACAAGAATGAAGTTAGAAAATCCAGTTGAAGGGGCGCCTGGGTGGCGCAGTCAGTTAAGCGTCCGACTTCAGCCAGGTCACGATCTCGCACTCCGTGAGTTCGAGCCCCGCGTCAGGCTCTGGGCTGATGGCTCGGAGCCTGGAGCCTGTTTCCAATTCTGTGTCTCCCTCTCTCTCTGCCCCTCCCCCGTTCATGCTCTGTCTCTCTCTGTCCCAAAAATAAATAAACGTTGAAAAAAAAAAACTTTAAAAAAAAAAAAAAGAAAAAAAAAAGAAAATCCAGTTGAAGAGAAAGATTGCTATGTTCCTTTGTCTCCGCCATGAGACCTAATTATCTTAGCTAGGTGTTTGGAAGACGCCAAAGATGTCTTAAACTGGGGAAGTGGGTCCCCACCCCATAATAAGATGATATTATACCATCATCTTACAGAAATGTCAGCTAAACAGTGGTTTGGCCAGAAAACGATGGAAATTAGCATAAAGCCAGAGAAACCTTCATGGTTTCATGCCACGTTCCTACTCTGACACCAGGCAACCCACACACGGTCTAGCAGGTCATCTGGAATTAATGATCTCAGTGGGCATGAAAGGGTCAGGTGGACAAGGAAACCCTGCCCATTTATCTCAGACCCAAAGCCTGAAATCTAGAATGTCTTCACAATAAAGTGTTTCTTATCCTAAAGTCACCGTCCTCATAGAACCAGATATGCCCTCCAACTAGGCCAGGAATTTGAATTTAAGTAAGGTACTGTCAGCACGGTAAAGCCTCTGTGATTATTCTTGGTACTGTTTTTTCCTATTTAGAGCAGTTTTTCCTCAACTCTTCCTTATTCTCCTTTGATAAACTTACAACACCCCCCACATCACCCTTTAGGCTCATTAGACAGTTTATACTAATTAAACATCACGGCTAAAAACAAAGCAATGGCAATTTTTGAGAACAAATGTATTTTGGTCTTTAAAAACTTCGTGTTTTTATGTATGTATGTATGTATTTAAATATGAAATTTATTGTCAGATTGGTTTCCATACAACACCCAGTGCTCATCCCAACAGGTGCCCTCCTCAGTGCCCATCACCCACTTTCCCCTCCCTCCCACCCCCATCAACCCTCAGTTTATTCTCAGTTTTTAAGTCTCTTATGGTTTGCCTCCTTCCCTCTCTGTAACTTTTTTTTCCCTTCCCCTCCCCCGTGGTCTTCTGTTAAGTTTCTCAAGTTCCACATATGAGTGAAAACATATGATATCTGTCTTCCTCTGACTGACTTCTTTCACTTAGCATAATACCCTCCAGTTACATCCCTGTTGTTGCAAATGAAGAGGATTTCATTCCTTCTCGTTGCCAAGTAGTATTCCATTGTATATATAAACCACAACTTCTTTAGCCATTCATCGGTTGATGGACATGTAGGCTCTTTCCATAATTTGGCTATTGTTGAGAGTGCTGCTATAAGCATTGGGGTACAAGTGCCCCTAGGCATCAGCGTTCCTGTATCCCTTGGGTAAATTCCTAGCAGTGCCATTGCTGGGTCATAGGGTAGATCTATTTTTAATTTTTTGAGGAACCTCCACACTGTTTTCCAGAGCGGCTGCAGCAGTTTGCAATCCCACCAACAGGGCAAGAGCGTTCCCGAAAAGCTTTGTGTTTTTAATCTTAGTAAGGTAGTATCGGTGTGAGTGCTGAGTGTACTGGCTCCCACAACAAGCCTTGCATCTTATGTATGTGGAAGGCACAGCCTGCCTCTATTTGGTTTCTGTGGCCCGATGTGCAGACAAATCAGCCTGGCCTCATACGTTGACGGAAATGATACTGTGGCATACAAAACCAGTCTCTTCTTTACGATAAACAGGGAACTACTTCATCCCTAGATTTCCAATGTGCTTTTCTAAATGTTTTCTTATGAACTGACTCAACGCCGTATCACTTAAGCTGTTCTTGAGGCATTTTCTGGCAAAGACTGAAAATCAGGAAGGAAGAATTTCCCTCCCACCCTGAGTTTCACAAAGGAAATTTGGGTCTACCTCCCCACACACAAGGAAAAGTTAGCCTGAGTTTATCCTGCAGCTGGACTAGAATGAGGTTGGGATTTGTTTTTCTTGGAAACCATTTTCAAAATTCTTGTCCTTTAGAACATCATCAAGATGAGCAAATGAAAAGACATTCAAATATCAACTGGAATAATCTAGAAATCAATTTTTGTAACACATGCTTAAAGGAATGAACAAGGTTGGTATTTGAGCCTTTATAGCTCAGATTCAATGTCTTCAGGGCTTCAATTCTATATTCCAAACAAAACAAGCTCAATTGCAAGCTAGCCATTTTTGAAAAGTTTGAAAATGTTAGCCTCACCCTGAAGTAGGATAATAGTTTCTAAATTTGGCCGAGTGAATTTCTTTGACCACCCACAAACTTCAGTATGGAACTGCAGAAATTTGTACAAATTTAGCATTGGAGTTCAGATATTCATAAAAATAGGCAAATAAATCCAGTTTTCTACCTACCCCCTGATTACCATGATGGCCTGCAGTCCCCAGAAACCTGCCAGGGACTCTCAAACCAAGTCTTTGTCCGTGTGTGTGTGTGTGTGTGTATTAATTTTGAGAGAGACAGGGGAGGGGCAGAGAGAGGGAGACACAGGATCTGAAGCAGGCTCCATGCTGACAGCAGAGTGCCCCTTGCGGGGTTTGAACTCACGAACCAAACCAAATCATGAGATCATGACCTGAGCCGAAGTTGGATGCTTAACCGACTGAGACACCCAGGTGCCCCAATTCTTTGTCCCTCTTAACCTCTTCCCTCGTCTGTTCAGTTTCTTCACCCCTCCCCCCTGCCCCCGAGATCTCTCTCTATCCACAATCCATTATCTATATCCATCCTCCGTTCTCTCCTGCTTTTTCCACCTTATCTCCTGTACTGGATTTTCCTTTCAGCCTTTAAAACATGCTCAAGGGGCGCCTGGGTGGCTTGGTCGGTTAAGCATCCGACTTCAGCTCAGGTCATGATCTCACGGCCTGTGAGTTAGAGCCCCAGGTCGGGCTCTGTGCTGACAGATCAGAGCCTGGAGCCAGTTTCAGATTCTGTGTCTCCCTCTCTCTCTCTGCCCCTCCCCTGTTCATGCTCTGTCTCTGTCTCAAAAATAAATAAACGCTAAAAAAAAAATTAAAAAAAAAAAAAACATGCTCAAGTCTCTCCAATCTTAAAACAAGGAAATACAACTCCCAAAACTCTTTCGCTTTACCCTTCTACTTCTCATCTTCCCTTTCACAGACAAACCTCCAAACAGAATTGCCTCTGCTTCTTCATCTTTCTATCCTCATCAAAGCCCCCTCTTTTTTTTTTTTTTGCCACATCCTAAGAACTGCAAATCAAAACTTGCTTTAAAATAAAAGCCTCCACTCCCCTTAAAACAAAGATGACTTACTTTGTGTTTGCAGTGGGAACAGTAGCACAGATGGTACCAAACACGCAACACAAACGACACCCTTTGGCTAACAAACGCGCACCGATTTCCACCTCAACTGCAGCTTGTTCTGACTGCTTGCCCATTCCATATTCTCCACATGCCTCACAGCCTAGAGTGTCACACTTGAATCTCTCTGTATTTTGTATTACAAAATGAATTTTCACAATAGAATAATTTTTTTTTAATTTTTTAAATGTTTATTTTTGAGAGAGAGTGAGAGAGCACAAGCAGGGGAGGGACAGAGAGAGAGAGAGAGAGAGAGAATCCAAAGCAGGCTCCAGGCTCTGAGCTATCTGTCAGCTCAGAGCCCAACATGGGGTTCAAACCGGTGAACCTCAAGATCATGGCCCAAGCCCAAGTTGGATGCTTAACTCACTAAGCCACCCAGGCACCCCAAAATCAAAATATTTTTTATGTTTTCCCCCATTCTGAGATTCTGATATGCATGCACACTTCCCACTTCGTGGTTGAGCATCACTGATCTAAATTTTTAGGGAAATAGTAATTCCTTTTTTTCTTCTAAGTAGACTGTGGGCCCCAGCCTTTCTGTATTAGTAGCAATGACATCTCCAGAAAGCATAGATGATTAGAATGTAAACATGGCCTTGCAATTAGGGCTTCTGAATGCCAGGTAGGTGACCTTTTCTCTCACAGTGGAAATGTCATTGTCGTGTTTCTCTTTTAATTTGTGACTAAGAATGAATGTCATCACCCACAATCTCTTGTTCTTCTGATGACCAGTCACTATATAAATAACACAGCTACATGTAACTAAATTTCCCAAGATTGCAGACCTATTTAAAGAGACGTGGTCCTTTATTTAAGGAATAATGGAGATAAAACCTAAAGAGGTAACGTCCTTGGTGATACCAAGATGAATTTGAAGAGAACTTCTGGCCATTCATTCAGCACACACTAAAGTACTTCCTGTGTGAGATCCGGTGATCACAAAGTCAAATAAGGCAAGACTCTTGTGCCCTGGTTAGAGGGAGAGAGAGAACTAAGCAGGCATTTATTAAACATTGGAAGCAAGGGGTTCATAAAACATGAGAGGAGCACAATGGAAGAGGAAGGAGCCAGAGTAACGTCTGGGCAGGGTCTCGAATGATATAACAGTCAGAAGGGTCTAGGTGATGCTGTGGTAATAGATAAACCCTAAAAATTCACAACTTTCCAGCTATGAATGAAAGTTCATTTCTATGAGCTGGGCACCATCCTTTAACTTTTATATATATATATATATATATATATATATATATATATATATAACTTTAACTTTATATATATATATGTATATATATATATATATATATACACATATATATATATATAATGTTTATTTTTGAGAGAGTGAGAGAAAGCACAAGCAGGGAGGAGAGGGGGGTGGGGGACAGAGGATCCAAAGCAGGATCTGTGCTGACAGCAGAAAGCCTGATGCATGGCTCAAACTCACAAACTGAGATTATGACCTGAGCTGAAGTCAGATGCTTAGCCGACTGAGCCACCCAGGCACCCCACCCATCCCCTATTGTATCATCTAAAACACATAACCTCCAAAGTCTCCTCAGCAGGGGAAGAACAGTGACTCTCAAATGCCCGAGTCCTTAAGTGCCTTGTCTGAGAAGTGACACGTACTTTAATGTACAATACTATTGTATGGGACACGCTCATACTGAAACAGCATTTGTCATTTATGAATTCAAGTTTAACTGGGCATCCAGCATTTTTATGTGCTAAATCTGGCAATAGTTAAGGAAAAGTTTGCCAACATTTTGTGAATAGTTGCCTCCCCCAGCAGCAGAGACGGATGCGTCCTGAGTGTCAGCCTCACATGTTGAGTTACACAGTCCCCACAGGCACCAAGAGCTCTTGCTGGCATATAGGTTCTGCCTGGGCAGGCAGAGGAGAGAGCTTGGGCAGTGGCCAGAAGACCATAGCTGTTGAAGGAAATGCAGAGCTGCCTGCGTGGGTGAGAGAGCTGTTTCGGCACTGACCGAGCCCTCTGGAGCTCTTCTCCATGCCAGAGCCTCCCACACACCTGGCCTGGAAGCTCACATGGGTTTCCAGGGCCAAAGTGGGTCCCATCTGCTCAATTGCAGAGGGAAGTGTCCTTCTGGGGACTGAGTCTGTCCAAACGTCCTAATGGCCACCCATCTAGAAGCAGGGCACAGAGCGAGTAAGAGTGTTACTGTTCCGGGATGGTGCCCTCTGTACAAACTCCCATCAAAGGCACAGGGGTCCATCTCCCAAGCTCCAGCATCCAGGCTGGGACTTCAATATGGCAGAACAGGGGTATATTTCAGAGTACACTCTGGCAAGCCTGCCCCTGTATTTGCAGAGCCCAGGGCAAGAGTAAACACACCTCATATGGAAAAACATAACTTCCTAAATATAAACTAGAAAAATATGTGAAAAGCTCTGGCTTTTATACAGCTAAAAGTTGGCAGGCTATTAAAGATGACTACCAATATCACACATGTCTGGGTGTTCTGTTGAGAAGCCAGTGATGTTTGGATAAGTAATAAAATAAAGACATTCATAATTTATAATTTGTATATATGTATTCCATAAATTATAAAAATTCATTTCAGCAAAATTATGTTGATATATTAAAGATTTTCACATAATTTGTATTCCTTTGGCAGTAATCATCCAAAGCAGAGATTGGCAAACCTTTTCTATGAAAGACTAGACAGTAAAAATTTTAGGTTTTGTGGGCCATATGGTTTCTGTGAAAACTACTCAACTCTGTCACTGTAACATGAAAGCAGCCACAGACAACATGTAAACGATGAGCAGTATAGCTGTGTTCGAATAAAACTTTATTTGCAAAACAAAAACAGGTGGTGGGCCAGATTTAATCCTGCAGGATTAAAAATCTTTTTTGAATTGTGTTCACAGGGTACAGCATTTAATATATGTTATATTCAAAATCCTCCGTTAAAATTAAGAATAAAATTCAAATTATGATTACTCAGTATCAATATTTTAAGGCAAAATCACTTAAATAAAGCTGACTTTTAATGTTAAAGATTTGGTTAAATCTTATTAAATATTTTTATAAAAATGAAACTATTCACGATTCTAGCCATCAGTGTTCATTTTGTTGCCAACATAAAGAGCTGGTATCGTGGTTCATATACATTGGATCTAGATCTATATATTTACAGATTTAAAAGTCATATGAACTGGTAATGTTGCAAAATATTTTGTCAGCCATCATAAGCAAAACTGTGCAAAAACTGTGCAAATCTCCGAATATCTTTAGAGCCAAGAATTGGATAAAACATGAAAAAAACCCAACGTGGGCCCTGAACACTGCTGGGAAATGGTACCTCATCACGTCAGAATCTGACATTTGTACCGTCCCAGAGAAGGGATTTACAAGGTAGCCAATCTGTCTTCTCTCCTTTTGATGTACTTTCAGTTTTCAGTCCTTCCTGTAGTTTGAAGCATCTACATCTTAAGTCAACAGTGATACAGTGAGAAACTTCCAAAGCATTTGGAAGCTACTGCCTCTTGTTTAGGAATATGGAGCATGAGAAGCGGAGAGGCATTTCCTAAGTCTGGACAGGGTTGATCACGGGGTCGATGTTTAGAGTGATGGGGTGCTTATGCCAATGCTAAGAGTAGGATCCTGAGTGAGAGGGCACGTTGTGTGATTTTCAATAAGATAATTTTAATGTTCATGCCAAGTCTTTCTTTTCTTCTTTATAATTTATCTGTATTAAAACATTCCACTTTCCCAGGAGGCCACGGAAGATGGCAGAGGGCAGGTCCTGGTGCTCCATGGCCCAGGCATCTCCCAGGGCGCCTGGCAGCCATTGTGGCCAAACAGGTACCACTGCGCCAGGAGATAATGGTCACTTGCTGTGAGAGCATCAACGTATCTGGCAATTTCCACAGAAACAAGTTAAAGTACCTGGTCTCTTTCTGCAAGAGAATGATCGCCAGCCCATCCTTTGGCCGCTACCACTTCTTTGCCTCCAGTTATTCTTTATGAAGGTGCGAGGCAGGCTGTCTCCAGTACCAAGGGAGGCCAGGCTGCCCTAAGCACCTCAAGGTGTTCAATGGGCCCCACTGCCCTACAACAAGAAGAAGCAGAGGGTCAGTTCCTGCTTCCCTCAAGGTTGTACATAGGTAGCCTGCAGGAAAGTTTGCCTGAACCGGGCACCTGGCTCTCAAGGCTGGCTGGAAGAACCAGGCGATGACAGCCACCCCAAAGAAGAGGAAGAAGGCCACAATCCATTATCTGAAGGAAGAGCAGCTCACAAGACTAATGAAACAGGCCTGAAAGAAGGTTGAGAAGAAAACTGACAAATAGACAGAGGTCCTCAAGACTCTCAGACTCTGGTCTGAGTCTAATAAAGACTGTTCATTAAGACTGTTCATTAAAAAAAAAATCCAAAATTTACACATATTATTTTTATGATTAGATGATGAAATGCTATTTTGTGCATTAATAAATTTAACTTGGGGCATGCCTTGCTGGCTCAGTTGGTAGAGCATGCAACTCTTGATCTTGGGGTTCTAAGTTTGAACCCCGTGTTGAATGTAGAGATTACTTTAAAAAAATCTTTAAGGGGCGCCTGGGTGGCGCAGTCGGTTAAGCGTCCAACTTCAGCCAGGTCACGATCTCGTGGTCCAGGAGTTCGAGCCCCGCGTCAGGCTCTGGGCTGATGGCTCAGAGCCTGGAGCCTGTTTCCGATTCTGTGTCTCCCTCTCTCTCTGCCCCTCCCCCGTTCATGCTCTGTCTCTCTCTGTCCCAAAAATAAATAAACGTTGAAAAAAAAATTAAAAAAAAAATCTTTAAAAAAATTTAATTTTTAAGACTACGACTGTAACATGCAGGGTCCTCTGAAAAGCAGGGTTCAGGATGGGGACTCCTCTTACTACAATTAAAGAGTATCCTGACTTGGAGACATTTCCTAGGGAAGTGACAACATGAAGGCTTAGGGCTGGGAATAGGCAGAATTTTCCTTTTAGCTTCGTTTTAATGTATGCCTTTCTTTTGTGTGTCCATGACAAATCAGACACCTCCATTCCCCAGCAAATTTCTTTTTTAAAAAAATATTTATTTATTAATTTATTTAGAGAGAGAGAGCATGGGAGCAGGGGAGGGGCAGAGAGAGAGAATCCCGAGCAGGCTCCATGCTGTCAGCACAGAGCCCGATGCAGAACTTGATCTCAGGAACCGTGAGATTGTGACCTGAGCTGATATCAAGAGTTGGACGCTTAACTGACAAGCCACCCAGACGCCCAGCAAATTTCTTCATGTGTAGATTTTTTTAGACAAAAGCCCTTTTCTATCTTGTGTTCCCTCTTGGGACCCCATTTTCACCTGTTGAAAACATACCTGTCTTTTAGGGTCTTGCTTGAAGGCCTTCTTAATGATACCTTTCCTAATCTTGGAGACCGAAGCCCCTTTTCTGAGGCCCGCATAGGTCTTTGTTTAAGCCAGACAAATGCTTCTTGAAAACTAGGTTGGTGTATATGCCTTCCAGTCCTTCCTACCTCTTTGCAGAGGCTACAAATATAGTGTGTGGTTTAAGGAGACCATGGATTCTCCTTGCCTAGTACCTCCCACCCTAGAGAGGTCCTGGGAGCCAGCCTAAGGTGACTTCAGCCTCATTATTCCTGGGGGAGGTGGAGAGTTGGTTTCCAGAAAGCCAATGTTTATTTATTTTTGAGAGATAGAGAGATGGAGCGTGAGCGGGAAATGGGTAGAGAGAAAGTGGGAGAAACAGAATCCAAAGTAGGTTCCAGGCTCTGAGCTGTTAGCATGGAGCCCGATGCAGGACTCCAACCCAGGAACCACGAGATCATGACCTGAGCCAAAGTTGGATGCTCAACCCACTGAGCCACCCAAGTGCCCCAGAAGTCATCACATTCTATTTTTTTTTTTTTAGAAATTTTTTTTTCAACGTTTATTTATTTTTGGGACAGAGAGAGACAGAGCATGAATGGGGGAGGGGCAGAGAGAGAGAGGGAGACACAGAATCGGAAACAGGCTCCAGGCTCTGAGCCATCAGCCCAGAGCCTGACGTGGGGCTCGAACTCCCGGATCGCGAGATCGTGACCTGGCTGAAGTCGGATGCTTAACCGACTGCGCCACCCAGGCGCCCCAGTCATCACATTCTAAAAGACCAGAGGATCTTTCTACCCCTTTACCAGAGGGTACACACAATGGACTGCATCTGAAAAGGTAAAGTGTGATGGGTGTGCATTTAAGGTTGTATACCTGAGTTATACAAAATTTGAGTGTATTACAAGGGTCTACTATCAGCACCTGGGGGGAAAGAGCCACTTGATTCTACACTAGTCAGACTATTCTCAGAGTATTGTGTTCAGCTTTAGATATAAATAACTCCTTGAGTAGATACAGTTTAAAGCAACAACAACAACAACAACAACAGGGGCACCTGGCTGGCTCCCTCAGTAGAACATGCGACTCTTGATCTCAGAGAGATCAATCTTGTGAGTTGAAGCCCCACGTTGAGCGTGGAGCCTACTTAAATGTAAAAATAAAAATCAATCAATCAATCAAACGAAACCAAAAGGAGTTACTTAAGATTACTTCAGGGTTTTGGAATCAACTCTTCGCACTCACAGATAATTTTTATATCAAATTATTCTTTCTCATCATGGTAGCTACTTCTTAAACTCGATTTGCGAATGATAAGAGAATGATAAGAGATTCAAAGCCACACCCTCGAATATCATATGGGAAGGGAGGCGAGTTCAAATGAGTTAGGATTCATGGAGATGCATGTTCACTAAATTGAGAAGAGAGTGATTCAGAATAGCCAGTATGCTCATAAGCTATTATCACACCTGCTGTTTTTGTGACTTGCACCCTCTTTCCTGCTGATAAAATATTTCTCTGTATTTCCATCGGGAACCACTCACTCCTCTCCAGCTCGGTCTTTGGGATTTGGATGCGGTTGACCCCACACTCAGGGTGAGTCCCGGTGGCTCCAGGCTAACTATTGGCCCTATTATCCGGTAAGGTGGCGTGGTTGGTTTAGCTAAGGGTACTTGTCCCCAGGCGTAAACAGGCTCAAGGCTTTTGTGTCACTCTTGGGGAAGAGAAGCTTTCTCTGTCCACTGAGTTTGAAGCTGAGAGGATTCAAGAACTTCTATGGCAAGAACCACGTTATGATTGTCAGGGAGAAACTGAGGAGCAAGCAGAGCCAAGAGGACAAACTGGATTCCAGGAGCACTGTTTCAGTTTGGTGATGACCTTGGGTCAGATCTGTCTGTGAATATTTTAGGTTATGGGAGCCAATGAATTCCAGTTTTGATTTCAACATTTTGGATAATTTAAAGTCCCTCAAACAAAAAGTCTCTTAAACAGTACACAGCAGGGCTATGAGGGAGAGGGACCTGGGAAAGAAGAACTTTAACAGCAGCTGGTGAGTTGGTAAGTTATCCTGTTTGAGCAGGTGCAGTGGGTGCAACTTAGATGATGTGTGACAACCTCACATAACATGTGAGCATCTACGATTTCTGGCCTGTCAGCCCAACGCTGTGGCTGATATTGGCAAATCGAGTTTAAGAAGCTACCATGATGAGAAAGAATAATTTGATTTAAAAATTATCTGTGAGTGTGCAAGGTTGATTCCAAAAACCTGCCAGGGAAAATCAAAGCATAAGAAATCTTTTGAACTGGATAATACATGCTTTCTTTTCCATTACCCACTTTGGCACAGATTCAAAGTTTCTCACTCATATCCATTTTAAAGCAACTGTGTGAGCAAGTCAGTACAATGCGAGGTGTCTCAGAATCCTGGAGACAGTTTGGAAGACAGTCACCTGGGGATATATCGTCTAGGAACCACTGAACCCTTGAATGAACAGGAAATTAGACATGTCGGGAGATGAGTAATCTGAAGCTTTTCCACATTGGCCTGCTCCAAGGATGTGCAGCTGAGGTGAATATTAACACCCACAGTGACTGACTCCACTCCTTCCTTCCTTCCCCAAATATGTAGAACACACACTAGGTACCAGGAGTTGCCAGATACAAGGATAGCTGGTTAACAAAGCACTTGCCATGCCCTTGAGCAACTTATAGTCCAGTGAGAAAGACAGACACGTGAGTGCCAAAAGTAATTTACAGGAGGACTTTCAGAAGTAGAAATGTAAACTTAGTATTTGTGTGTTTCACTGAGTGTAAATTATATCTCAATTTTTTTAGGTGAGGGGGAAAAAAAGAGGAATCACTTGAAAGCACTGGCAATCCAGGCAGGGGGTTGTCAGACCACCAATATAGAAATGATTTGTGACAGATATAAGGCAGATGTGATCAGATTAATAAAAATGTGAAAGAGCCAATGTACCCACACCCCCATAAAGGTAGAAAGAGAGGATCTCCAAAAAAGTGTACTTTCTGTTTAAAACTCCAGAATAGCTCCAAGTGCAGAGACAGCAGGGACCGGGAGAAGGAACTGGTATGTCGATGATAACTAATTCCTGAGCTGTAAACATCCGTGCTTTGAAGTGGCAAGTTTAAAATTTTTTCCTCAAGTGAAAATTTGGAGTAAAGCTTATTGCTTACCAAATAAGAGGAGAGTCATGAGGGGCGGCTGGGTGGTTCAGTCAGTTAAGCGTGTGACTTTGGCTCAGGTCATGATCTCGTGGTTCGTGGGTTCGAGCCCTATGTCGGGCTCTGTGCTAACAGCTCAGAGTCTGAAGCCTGTTTCAGATTCTGCGTCTCCCTCTCTCTGCCCCTCCCCCACTCACGCTGTCTGTCTGTCTGTCTCTCTCTCAAACATAAATAAATGTTAAAACAAATTTTAAAAAGATAATGTATAGAAACCAATTTGACAAAAATTATATTTTATATATATTTATAATAATTTTATGATATATATAATATATATAGATGATATTATATTATATAGATATAGATATAGATAGATGAGAATCAAGAGTCATGATACAAGAGGCTCCCAGAGAAGGCACTAGAGCCAGAGAAAGTAGCAGTTTCCCCCTTCCACCCCCAAGACCACTGGAGCTATGACCACTGTAACCAAATCTTCACTTACTCCTAAGAAAGCACAGATTCCTGGGGCTCCTGGCAGGCTCAGTCTGTAGAACACATGACTTTTGATCTTGGGGTCATGAGTTCAAGCCCCACATTGGGTGTGGAGCCTACTTAAAAAAATAAAACTCTTAAAAAACAAAAAACAAGCAAGCAGAAATTCTCACCAGGACAGAGGAAGTATATCCAAATCTCTAATTCTAAATAGACAAGATTCCCTTGGAAAAAATAAGAACAGTCAAAAATCATGAAACGACTGAGGAAAACCAGCAGAAGAGTCATTGAACTACAAGTCAGTGAACAACCTCCTGATGAAACAGAGTTAATCAGGAAAGAAAAGAACTTTAAAATACGATAGTTGGTATACTAAAGGGAATTCAAGATGCTATCACATCTACAGAGATAAAAACCATTTTTATAAAAAAGAAACAGAGTTCTTGGAAATTAAAAGCATGATTGCTGGAATAAAAAAATATTTCGACAGGGGCGCCTGGCTGGCTCAGTCGGTAGAGCATGTGACTCTTGATCTCAGGGTTGTGAGTTCAAGCCCACACTGGGCATGGAACTTAAAAAAAAATTATGTAAAAAAAATTTCAACAGATGGACTGAAGAGCAGAACGGGTATGGATGAAGGTCAAATTAGTGAACAGAGTGACCTCAGGGTGGCCTCAGGTAGAATTAGTGAGATAGGCTGGTCTCCCACATTCAGTGGATAAAGCCAAAGCAGAGATGGACCATGGAGGCTAGAGGCACGCTTTTAGAAATTGCCTACCGTAAATCCCAGAAAGGATATACGTGAAAAGAATTGAGAGAATGAAATAATCAAAGAATCAAAAGGAAAAAAATGTCTCTGCCAAAGAAAGGCTCAAATCACAAAATAAAAGGGTCCATTGAGTACTAGGTAAGAATAATGAAAAACTACATCCGCATGACATTTCTGAATTCCAAGGGGAAGGAGAAAAATCCCGAAAATTCGTGGTGGGGGGGGTGGGAGGGTCAGGGAGACGCGTCACCTAGAAGGAGCTGATCACCAAAGTAGCCTGGGGTTCTCATCTGCAACACTAAAGCTAGAAGGCTAAATTTCAAGGGAAAATTCCGGACCCCGTTAAACTACCTTTTAATCATTTTGATTTCAGAATTCTATACTCAGTTAATCTACAATCGAATTTTGAAAGCAAAATCAAGACACAGTTGGACGTGCAAACATTCAGAAAGCTGACCGTCCAGTAAAACTTTCTGAAAGACATGCTCAAAGATGTACCAGAAGAAGTTTAAAGAAGAGGAGGGGGGGGGGGGGAGAGGAAGACCTAGGGCGTAAAAAAAAAAGCAAAGAAACCGAGTAAACTTGTAGCTAAGTGCATTGCAAAATCAGAGAATAAAGTGTTTATATTTTGAAGGTTGAACAATTTGCCAAGGTCAGTGATCTGGGTTTCACCGTCAGCTGCCCTTTATCACACAAAATCTGTCGTGGGCTTCCTCCGCAATTGTGTTTGTCGATGCTGGGCGTGCCCTTCTTCTCCTTAGGGCTGTGGGTGGCTGCGCAGGGTCCTGGGGCTGATCCTGGGTCCGGAAATGGGCTGTCAGCAGGCTTCCTTTCCGGGTTTGTGGAACAAACAGACCGACAGCTGAGGCTTCCTCAAGTGAAGCAGGTGACTCTGTGGGGGCCTGCCACATGTGTGTGTGTGACAGACTGGGTGACAGAGCCCCAGTCTCACCGAGGTCAAGGGGAGGATGGACAAATACTGGAATGTGAACTTCAGTCTGTTAGAGGGTCTGGAGTTGGTTCCCAAATCCACATCCGCTCCTCCAGCTTCTGCTGGTGGGATCACGGGGCGTCTGAGCCCCATTGGAGAGCAAGTGCCGGTGGGAGGTGAGAGGCAAGGGCATTGCTCTGCCAGGGGCCTTCCCTGCTTTCCTGAGCCATCTCTTCCCACCCATGTTTTGTTTTGTTTTGTTTTTAAATATTTATTTATTTTGGGGGAGAGCGCAAGCAGGGGGAGGGGCAGAGAGAGGGGGACAGAGGATCCGAAGCAGGCTTCGTGCTGACAGGCTGACCGCAATGAGCAGGGAGATCATGACCTGAGCTGAAGTCGGAGGCTCAACTGACTGAGCCACCCAGGCGTCCCATGGTTTTTGTTTGTTTGTTTGTTTTGTTTTTTTTTAAGTACAATTTGGAATGGATAATCTTCCAAGGTTTTACTTTTTTAAACGTTTATTTATTTATTTTGACAGATAGAGAGTGGGGCAGAAAAAGGGGGGGAGAGAGAGAGAATCCCAAGCAGGCTCTGCGCAGTCAGCACAGAGCCCGATGCAGGGCTCCGACTCATGAACTGTGAGCTCATGACCTGAGCAGAGTCAAAGCTTAACCTGCTGGTCCACGAGGCGCCCCCCAACCCATGCTTATTTTGCTTTTGTAAGAACACTGGCGTTTTGGGTGGGCTGTGTATCTGATAGCCCTGGTTCCAGCCCACCCGTGTGCAGCAGCAAATAATGTATTTGCTACCCAAGTTCCACAAACGAACTCCAGGCTAAGTGTATGGTTTGTGTGCCTGTTTGGAGGGAGGGAGAGACGTGTTAGAGAGGGCAGAATAATCCTGGTGTTCCTTACATGGCAACGAGGGGTCTGGGAGTCCCCGAGCATCCAAGAAGGAGAAGTCTAGAAGTCTACCTTTGCTTGACTTAGAGACAGCCAGCAGCAGGGGCATTTCTCCAGAGACAGGTCCCTGTTACCAGTCTCTACACATCTGCTTGAGATGACACCTCTGTTCTGGGAAGGTCAATGTGGCTCCTTTCAAGGTCAAGGTGGCCTTCTGGTGTTCTCAGATGTCTTGTCAGCTAGGGTAGCTGTGTGTGGATGTACAGTGGGGTGATATAGAGGGATTCACTTTTATCTGCTTCTTTTATTTATTTTTTAAAGTTTATTTTGAGAGAGAGAGAGAGCACATGCGTGCATGTGCGTTGTGGGGCGAGGGCAGAGAGAGAATCCCAAGCAGGCTCCTTGCTGTCAGGGTAGAGCCCAACTCAGGGCTTGAACCCACGAACCATGGGATCATGACTTGAGCCGAAATCAAGAGCCAGACTGAGCCACCCAGGTGTCCCCACTTTTATCTGTTTCAAACACAATTTTCAATCAGCATAATTTAAAATGTTAAACAAAATTCAGGCAAGTAAATTTGAAGATTTAATTGGCTTCATTAAGTGATTCATGAATTGGGCAGCATCCCATCTAGCAAGTCCAGAAGAACTCTGAGGACTTGCACAAAATGGAAGGGTTTTATGGGAAGGAGGGCGGGGCAAGAAAGTTATTAGTAAAAGGACAGGATTGTCTCAGGCAAGGTTGCTTTTTTTTTTTTTTTATGTTATATTTATTTATTTTGAGAGAGAGAGAGCATGAGAAGGGGAGGGGCAGAGAGAGAATCCCAAGCAGGCTTCACACTGTCAGCTGCAGAGCCCGGTGCGGGGCTCGAACTCATGAAAGGAGAAACCATGCCCTGAGTGGAAACCAAGAGTCAGATGTTCAACTGGCTGAGCCACCCAGGCACCCCAAAGTCACTTTTCCTTAGGGGAAAGAGCAAGGGATCTTATCATGCAGATGACTTCATCTTCCTTTGGAGGTGGAGAGGGCTCACGCTACAGATTCATTGGCTCTTCTGGGAAAATTCCTGACTGCCCCATTGAGACTACATTTTGGGGGGAGGTTGAAACTGCAATTAGATTAGGTATTAAGCTCCCGCTTGGGGAGTTGGCCCACGGGACACCCTTTTGGGCATGTGGTTTTCTTTTCTTCAAACATTAGAATCATTCCTGTTAATGCAAACTTCAAGCAAGAAGTTCAGTGCCAGAGTATATCAAACTCATTACAATAGGATATTTAAGCCATTCCTAAAACAAGCCTATAAGCACTTCACTTAACATTTGCAAACGTGCTGGTGGTGTTCCCAAGCCAAACTGTAGGAAAAGCTAGTATATCCCTTCTGGTCGGTCAAGCAAGGGATGTTTCCAGAAGAGTTCCAGAATATTTGGTACCCAGCCTCCCTGTCCCCTTCTCCTTCTGGCTTTGTACCCAGAGGAGCATCCACTGGACAAACCCCAAACTTTACATTGGAAGCAGACATAGCGAAGGGGAGCCTGAGGAAAAACCCTAGAGATGGTGGACCGGTGTTCCCTTTCTATTTGCCTGTCTTCCTCCTTCCCACACCCTGGCTGTTTCCCAGTCCACTCAGGAGTCTCTTGGGATCCCATCCACTTATGTCTATGGGGGGATGGGGCTTTTCCAGGGAGCTTTCCTATAATTCTAATCCCACATAGAGTTACCAGGATCCAAAACTGATTTGGAAAGGCCTACGTGTTAGCTCTTGTCTGGTAAAATAAAAAGAAAAACTGGCATCTAATTTTTTTTTTGCCACTGACTTAAAAAAAAAAAAGATTTTAATCATTTTGAAATGTACAGTTCAGTGGCATTAAGTACATTCACATTGCTGTGCACCCATATCCACCATCAGCCACAGAACTGTTTTCATCTTGTAAAACCGAAACTCTCTACCCATTAAACACAAATTCCCTGTTCCCCTCAACCCTCAACCCCGGGCAACTACCCTTTTACTTTTGGTCTCTAGAAATGTGGCTACTCTAAGTACCTCGTATGAATGAAATCATACAATATTCATCCCTATAAAAGTGGCCTATTTCACTTAGCATTGTGTCATCAAGATTCATTGATATTGAGGCACATGTCAGAGTTTTCTTCCTTTTTAAGACTGAGCGATATTCCATTGTATGAATATACGACATTTTGTTTCTCCATGGATATTTGGGTTGTCTCAACCCTTTAGCTATTGTGAATAATGATGCTTTGAACATGGCGTACAAGTTGTCGTTGAATGTTTCAATTGTGCAGCAAGATACATTAAAGATAGACTTCAAAATTTCTTAACTTTGGTGATGGAGACAGGATCAAATTAGCAATTCTAGAACTATCAGAAACTTCTTTCCTGTGCTTCCAAAGAGTAGAGTAATTTTGTCCTGGAAGGAGTCCCTTTAAGAAGCTCTCTTCATCTTGTATGCCTGTTTGAGGTCCCTTAAAAACACTTCAGATATTGGTCAGTAGTCTCCATATTTTAGCTGCGATTCAAGCATTTTGTCTAACTATACAAGGGCCCTCTGATGAGTAAATTACTATAAAAGTCCTTTTAAAAAATGAAGTTTAAAATGATTTTTTGGGGTGCCTGGCTGGCTCAGTCGGTAGAGAATGTGACTGTCCATCTTGGGGTTGTTAGAGCCCCACGTTGGATGTAGAGATTACTTAAAAATAAAATCTTTAAAAAATAAAACGGTTTTTTTTTTAAGTGTGGAAATTGACAGTGTTTTGGAGAGCCAGGTAGCTGGGATTTGGGAAGCCTGAAGCCTAAAGCAGGAGCTGATGGTGGTGAGCAGCCTGTATGCAGCATGTACACAGATGAGGAGAATAAAATGCTTTGATTTGGTAAGAAGTGTACTCTCCATCTTTTTCAACAATTTCTACATAGTGATTCTCAATTTAATCTTAAAACATTATAAAATCTGCACATTATATTAATATGTACAAATAATAACTTGAAGTTATTAAATTATTACCTATAATTAAAATTTTTAATAATTTTTATAAATTTTTTTATAATTAAAAAAAAATTTTAAATTTTTTAAAATTTTTTTATAATTTAATTTTTTTTAAATGGTATGTATTTTTATTTTTTTCACCCTACCTCCTATCTCTTTTGGTGGATATTTTTGTGGAGATCATGTGGCAAATGTAACCCAATACATTCCTCAAAGCTATCTGGTTTGTTATGTCATCCTTTCTTGTTTGAAAGCATTGTTGCATATTTAATTGTGTGTGTGTGTGTATGTGTGTGTGTGTGTGTGTGTGTGTGTGTGTGTGTGTGTATCTTTGACCACTTTACTAGGGTTTGGGAAGGTGGGGGAGAGAGAACTTTCAGGGCTTATAATGCCATCTTGAAACCAAAAGTCAAAAGGTTTTTTTTTTTTTTAAATGTTTTTATTTATTTTTGAGAGAGAGAGAGTGTGAGCAGGAGAGGGTCACAGAGAGAGAGAGGGACACACAGAATCCAAAGCGGGCTCCAGGCTCTGAGCTGTCAGCACAGAGCCTGACAAAACCTACAAACCTTGAAGTCGGATGCTTAACCGACTGAGCCACCCAGGCGTCCCAAAAGTCAAAAGGTTTTTGATGAAGTTATAAAAATCTAGATATGGACAAAAAGGGCTCTCTCTAAATTTCTTTAAGAAGGTGTTGCGTGTTGGCTATGTTCTCTTAAAAGCAGAATATTTTTCTTAAGCTAAATATTTTCTCAGCAATAATCCTACTGCTGCAAATTTAGTGCTAGTTTAATATTCTGTTTTAATTCTAGTGACACATATCGACCAGGAGATTATTTTTCATTTTGTGATTCCATGAACTCGCTTTTGGGTAAGAAGTAATTCTTTTTATGAAAAAAATATTTGCTTGAAAGCAACAAAATGAGCCAACAAAATAACTGATGGGAGCCACAAATCTAATGTGGAATATGAATGACATGGATTGTGCTAGTATAAACTTTTCAAAATATTAAAAACACGAATCACATAAATATAAAAAGAAAACCTAAGATTTTATTCAACTAATTAATTCATGAGGGATTGAGCGAGATGTTGACTTCAAAGGAGAACTAGTGGGGCGCCTGGGGTGGCTCAGTAGGTTCAGCCCCTGATTTTGGCTCAGGTCATGATCCCACAGTGCAGTTTGTGAGTTCCAGTCCCACATTGGCCTCTGTGCTGACAGCTCAGAGTCTGGAGCCTGCTTGGATCCTGCGTCTCCCTCTCTCTGCCCCTCCCCCACTTACACACTGTCTCTCTCTCTGAAAAGTAAATAAACATTAAAAAAAATATTTTTTAAAGGCCAACTAGTAAGATATCAAGGTTCAGAGGAAAATTTGAAGAATTTATGTGTATGTATATGTATATACACACACACACACACACACACACATATATATATATATATGTATATATATATATATATATATATATATATATATATATATATATATAGATGTCTGTTAGGTGTGATGAGATGAACCTAGTCAATAGAAAGTCTACCTAATACCTAATAGAATTAGGTAACATCTGGAAAGGTTACAACACCCAACACCTCACTGAAAAGACCCAGTAAACTTGCCCATTTCCAAGTTTTGTACTATTTTTCCTGATATCATCAATTAATAAATATATGTATACATACAGACACATATACACAAATATATTTAATTGTATTTATTTACTCTGCAGAAGGACATGGCAGAGAAGAAGTATAGGTTGGTTTAAAAAGGTCATAAATGAGTGTATTTTTGTGGAAGCAATTACATGATTTCAAAGTTCACGAAGAGTTAACCTTAGCAGAACTTTTGTCTAAATTATAGAGGACAGACCACAGTATCCCCACTGCCCATCTACTACTCCCCAAAGCATGCTCTTATCTTTGCTTCACAAAAAAATAATTAGCAAGAAAGCCTGCTGCAAAAGAGCCTAGGCAGTTTATTTTTAACTACTTCTTTTTAAGGCTACACAACAAGTTTGGCCCTTATATGGGTGTGTTCATGGGTGGTTAGATTTAGAGCAGGCTCATGGAAGAGAAAGCACGTGAAGATATGGGTTTAGGAGTGGGGGGCCCTGCTCTTGGACAGGCACAACAAGCTCGAAGCCTTCAAACTGGAACTTATCCCCAACTTGCCAATATTCCCTTTGGGTCTCAGTCTCAGTGACTCCCACCACCATCATCAACCCAGCTGCCCAAACCAGAAATTTAGGCGACATCTGTGAATTTCTCTTTCCTTTTCCTTCACATTCTACTGGTCACAAAATCCAGTGGATTCCACCCAATACCACTCTGATTTGCCACTTCTCATTGCCAATACCCTGCTCCTGGACTTGTCCTCTCATGCCTGGATTCCTGCAGCAGCCCCAGGCTGGTCTGCCCGCCTCCCTTGTCCCAGTCCCACAGAGCAGACATGGGAGCCTTTCCTGATGAGGTCACTCTCTGCTTAAAACCCTGTTACAGCTTCTGAGCAACCTCCTTTCCTTGGTTTATGAGGTCGATTTTATCTCTGCAGCTTTAATGCCTCTCTCCAACCATCTGTTCCTACTCTAAGGAGGTCCTCCCCATTTCTAGAATACACTCTCAAGTCCCTGTGTCTCAGCATTTGCCCATCTTACCGCTTGGATTCCCCTCCCACATCCTTTTCAGCCTTAGCTTACTTCCTCAAGAAGCCTTCCGACGCCCCAGGCTGAATATCCTGGGTGCAGTAGGAACTCCTGTTAGCTCCTCCCCCACCACAGCTCGGTTGCCTGGTGTAATCTTGTCACCTGGTTGTTTGCCGCGCTTCTGTGGATTGGGTACTTGGCTTCTTGCCCTCTCATTTTGCCCTTGGAGTGCCAGCCACTTCACCCCAGGTCTCTTTTCCCCTCCTCGAAGATTCCCGCTCCTTCTGCCTCTCACCCCTCTTCCGCTGCCACCCGGGGTGCCACCCTGATCCCCAGGCAGGTTCAGATCTCCAGTTCGTTTCCTATGCTTGAAGCACGGCAGACGTTTCCTCCTGGCACGGTCCGGGACTCTAGGGTCAGCTATGTCATTGTGTGCTGGATATCTGTTCCCAGTTGCGGAACCTCCGCGCGGACCGTGTCTCTCTGACCGCTGTGTTCCCCGGGCCACCTCGCGCCAGGCGCGCAGCAGGTGCACGGGGAAGTGAGGGGCGCGTAGCAAACGAACGTCTGGCGGGCGCGCAGAGCGCGCAGGCCGCGCGGTGGGGGGAGGGCCCGCGCCCTCCTCGGGACCCCGCGGCGCTCTCCGCGCTCTGCGCGGCGCCGGAAGCGGCCGGCCGGCCCCCTCCCCGCGGCGCCCGCCGCCTTATCTCGGCGCCTCGGGCCCGCGGGAGGAGTCGCGGGCGCCCAGGAGGGACACGGCGGCGGCGGCGGCATGGGCCGGGGGCCCCGGGGCGCGGGCCGCCCGCCTCGCCGCCTGCTGCCGCTCCTGCTGCTGCTCGGCCTGGCCCGTGGCGCGAGCGGAGCGCGGGGCGCCGACGGTGAGTGCAGGCAAGGGACGGGCAAGGCGCAGGGGCGCCGGCTGGGTGCCTCGCTGGGCCCTCGACGACGCCAGGCGCGCCCCGGACGCTTCCCCGCCCCCAGGCCGGGCGGGCGCGGTGCCGGGGCGTGGAGCGCAGGCGGGGCCCCCTCCGGCCGTTGGGGCTCGGGAAGGCGGGCGCACGGACGGAGGAGGGGCTCCCCGCCCTCGCCCCGGGCCGCCGGGGGGCGGGGGTTGGTGGGGGGGAACCTGTCGCAGACTGCCTCGCCCTCGGCGCCCGGGGACCTGGGGCGAGGCGGGGGTAGGCGGGAGCGCGAGCCCCTGGGGAGAGCCGCGCCCGGTGTGGAAGGGCGCGGAAGGGCGTTCCGGCTGCACTGTCACGCTTCCTGCCCTGCTGTAGCTTTTGCACGACAAATTCTTTACCCCAAGCAATTTTCTTTCTGCCTTTTAATTTTTTTTTCACCTTAATGAAGACCCAGATGCTAATGTGAGAAAGAAGTGCAAGGAAGTTTACAGGAATAAAGCATTGCTTAACCAAGTCGTTCATCCAACACATGGGCCTTGAATAGTTTCCCTGTGCAGGATGTGATGTCCTTGCGCTGGCCCTCGTTGAGCTCGTATTCTGGAGGCCACAGACAAGCAAGTCAGCCATTTCCAGACAATTGAAACGTATTGTCACATGTGGTGCGAGTTACACAAGAGGATTCGAACCCTTAAGGGCGGTGGTATTTACCCAAGTAACAGTAACGGAAGGCAGACTGCCCTAAGTGCTCCGAGAAGGTGTAGGTGGTCAGAGGAGAGAAAGATTAATTCTAGCTTGGGGAATCTGGTGGCATCATGGATGAGAGGACTGTTGAACTGGGCAAACAAGGCTTGGTAATATTTGGGTATGTGAAGATGAGGGAAAAGGCGTTCCAGCTCATAGCAGAGGGTACTGTCAGCTCTCCATAAATACGTATAGAACGAATGAATTCTGCATGGAAGGGACAATGTGAGGATTCACACGGAGGTGTAAAAGCATGGGGCCTGTGATTTCAGTCTGACTGGAATGTAGAAGATGGGTGGGAAATTGAGGTGGAAAAGCAGATTGAATTCAGCAGAAGCCTGAGCACCTTAACTGGCAGACCCAGGGATTTAGACTTAGCTGTTCCTGGGTGCTGGGAAGCCATTGGAAGTAATTGGAGGTTTCCGTACAGGGAGTGACATAAAAAGTGAGAATAACAAAACCCTCCAGCTTTCTTAGTAAAACCATTCATCCTAAGGTGGAAGGGAACTTCCATGAAGGGAGATATGGGGAGATTTTGTGGCTCCGACTCCTGTTCCCCCAAATTCTCTTCACCTTTTTACTTTTACTACAACTTTTACTATCACTGGTGGACATTTCTCTTGATGGCTTAACCTTCTGGGATGGCCATTTTGGTACATCAGGTATTCTGGTAGGCTTTCTAACTTCCTTCCCGGACTTGGTGCACGTGGCAGGGTGCAGACAAACTTGTAGATGCTTGGGGCCAATTTCAGAACCTGTGTGAAGATTCTCTAGCCTAGGAAATGCTCCAGCGTGGTCCCATCAGGTGACTGGGCTAAGACAGTGGAACAAAATTACTACCTAAGGTCATCCTTAAAGGCTACTATTGGGTGAGTTTCGGGAAATGGAAGTCAGGGTTGCCCTGCTGAGCTTCCTCTCCCTATGTAGGTATCCTTCTTCATTTCCAAACGTGAGGAATCTGGTTTTATTAAGGGCATGTTTCCTTCCAGTGGACAATGTGGGGCATGACTGGAGGCTTAGAGGCACTGAGGAAGTTGTAATAGCTGGCCTGGAATTTCTGAGGACTGGCCCCACTGTAAAGACAGCAGGAGAAGGAGACTGAATGGAGATAAATGAAGTAGAAATGGAATGGAAGGACCTAACAGACATTAAGGTGCAAGGGAACAGAAGAGAAAGGGGACACTAAGGTTTGGGGACTGCGTGAACTTACATACATGGTTCTGTAGGAGGAGGAAGAAGGTTTGGGAAGAAAGATAAGTCATTTTGGATTCCTGAATTTGAGGTGATGTTAGGGCTTCTGGAGAGGTTGAACTCAATAGGGCGTTAAGACTGTGGATGATAGGTGTGTGCCAGTGATGGAGACTTGGTGGTTAGTTGAAGCCTTGAGGTTAACAAGAGTAGAGCAGTGAGGCTGAGAGCTAGATGCAGAGAGCTCGAGGAAGTGCGGAGACATCCGTTGGCTCTTAAAGATTTTCTTCAAAGGGGGGCACCTGGGTGGCTCAGTCGGTTAAGTGTCCGACTTCGGCTCAGGTCATGATCTCACAGCTCACGGGTTTGAACCCTGTGTCAGGCTCTGTGCTGATAGCTCAGAGCCTGGGGCCTGCTTTGGATTCTGTGTCTCCCTCTCTCTCTCTGCCCCTCCCCCACTCATGCTGTGTGTCTCTCTCTCAAAAATAAATAAACACTTAAAAAAAGTAGAAAAAAAGGATACGCTTCAAAGAAATTAGAAGGAGGGGTGTCTGGCTGGCTCAGTGGGAGGAGCATGCGACTCTCAATCTTGGGTTGTGAGTTCGAGACCCACATGGCGTGTAGAGATTACTTAAATAAATAAAACTTAAAAAAAAAAAAGAAGAAGGAAAGAGAAGATAGCATTCGGCTGGCTGGTGGTGGTAAAGAAGACACAAGCACGTTTTAGAATGAAGGGTATCATTCCGTAGAGAGGGAGACACTGAAAATTAAAAAATAAATGAGGTATTTAATGGAGCATGTCAAAAAGCAAAATTGGGCTACAAGTGGGAAAGCTTAGTCTCTGAGAGGGGAGGGAGGGAGAAGAATGGAGAACTGCCCTTCCCTCCTCCCGAGCTGTCTACTTAGTGAGTGCTATTCATATTTCAAAACCAGCCCAGTTGTCTTCCCCCTCCCCCCCCCCCAAGTTGTCCAGTTCCCTTGCAGCACCAGCGGTACCCTGCCTGTCCCTGTGTACCATACTTGTATGGGATACTCTCACAATTGTGTACGTATTTATATGGTACCCTTACTCTACACACTGATACCATATTGCAGTGTAGTTGTTTACTAGACTAAGAGCTCCGTGTGAGTAGAGATCGTGGCCTGTATTAGGAGTTTGGGATGAAAGTAAACGAAGCCCACCCAAATGAGAACAGGCGAGGGCTCTTTATATAGAGTTTGCTACTATAGCAGGAGAGTCAGCCGGCATCACTTACATTTATCAGACTCAAAAACAGGCAGAGGTGTATAAAAGCTTGATAGTGGATCAAAGGGGAAGGGGAAGGCTTCCTGGTGGCATGGAGAAGCTGGCGGTGGCTTTACTAACAGCAGGCGTTGTTTGTGATTGGTTACGGGAGTATATTTGGCTTTCTCGGATTGGTCCTAAGTTTGAAGTGAGGGCAACAGTTAGGGGAGCCGGTTGTTATTGATTAAATCCTGACCAATTTGGGACTTACAGCTACAGAGGTTGTGGTTTGACTTCCTGGACTGATGGCTGCAGATTGTGGGTCAGCGTTCTATTTTTGTATATGGTCTGGCCATTGTCTGTTTATAGATTCAGTCTCTCATTGGTTACATGTGCTGAATTACATTGAATTGTTATCCAAGGTGCTTTGGGGAAGAAAGAGTGGAGGAGCTCTATTCAGAGGGCCCTAGTGTGAGGGAAGTGTGAGTTGCACAGTTGGGAGAGCAGGAGGGTGTTGGTGGGTGGGTGGGGTGCCAAGCCCAGGGGAGGGAAGGTTAGGAATGGGCTAGGATGGGAACCAGTCAGTCCTGTTTCTCTCCCTTCTCTGGCAGGGCTCTGAGGCGGGAGTGGCAGGGGCCTTGTTGGCTCAGGACTGGCTGGGGTTCGAAAGGCCAGAAGGAGGACAGGCAGAGGCCTTGAGAATCTAGAGGGAACACTGGGGCAGAGGCCTGAGGAAATTGTTCTTGCTTTGTAAAGTGCACATGATGTCACTAATCATGCATTTCATAGGCCTCTTATTCACTCTGTCATCCTGAGTCAGAGCAGCATAGTCACTCTTCAGCCCCGGGGTGGTGGTTGGGGGGGGGGGGGGGAGAGAAATGGTTGAGGGAGGGAGGGAGTTGTTTTGGAATGATTTACAGTTGCTCAAGGTAAGGGAGCCGAATTCGAGCTGATGAAGAAGATCCTCCCTGTAGCCTGTCTTCCATCTCCAGGGACCTGACCCTGGGCACGTCTTCAGCCTTCCGGTCAAATCCTAAAATGGGTTCCCCATTCTCTGTAGCCCCAGCTAGCAAGTGGCCTATGGGCAGAGGAGACAGGGGAAATGAATTGCATGGATTAAAAAGAAGTTTTCCATCTGGTTGACAGTGTGAGTCAGGTGTGAGGCAACGCTTAGTGGGTGACATGCTGGATGTCAACCAAGGGTGTGGCCTCAATGAAGCGCTCCTTAACTCAAAACCTTTGAAATTGGGGCACTTAGGATTGGTTCCTGGTCTGTAGGCCACGTGTGGGGGGCCCCACCGTGAGCTGGTGTTGGTCAAACAGGAAAGGGGACACAAGAGGGCAAAAGGGCAAAAGGAAGCTGAGGGCCCTATAACCATTTTCCACAGGGAAAGACTGCAGGTTCCTGATGTGGAATGTCAGTCCTGGGTTGGGGTGGGGAAGAGAAATGTATGGTGGTCCACATTGTCCTGCGAGGATCGCTTTGCCCGAGAGGAGAGTGCACTCTGTCTTGGGGGATTTTAAAGCAGAGGCTATGGTTTTGTTTTGTTTTGTTTTGTTTTTTGGGGATGTGGAAAGGAGAGAATTTGAGGTTTCTCAAGTTCCATTCATTTCAGGAATTTGATGCAGTCCTTTAAGAGCAATGCAATTTTGGGGTGCCTGGGTGGCTCAGTCAGTTAATCCTCCGACTTCGGCTCAGGTCATGAGTCCAAGCCCCACATCAGGCTCTCTGCTGACAGTGCAGAGCCTGCTTTGGATTCTTTCTCCCCCTCTATCTCTGCCCTTCCCCTGATTTCTCTCTCCTCTCTTTCTCAATAAATAAAATAAACTTAGGGGTGCCTGGGTGGCTCAGTCGGCTCAGTGTCCAGCTTTGGCTCAGGTCATGATCCCACTGTTTGTGAGTTCAAACCCCACATCAGGCTCTGTGCTGACAGCTCAGAGCCTGGAGCCTGCTTCAGATTCTCTCTGCCCCTCTTTCTGCTCCCTCTCTGTCTTTCACTCTCAAAAATAAACATTAAAAAAAAAGAAAGGAAGGAAGAAAAAGAGCAGTTTTACATAATGTGGAAGACTTGGGAATGCTCTTCCAGAGTTTTAGCTGGATGTTTTAGTTTTAAGCTTGTTTCCTCAGGTCATTTGCAGTGTTTCCACATATGGCCACAAGTATATCCTGAGAGACAGGATCTCATGAAGCTTGTGCAGTGCATTTGTTTGGTATGACTGTGAATAGCTGGGGATTAGATTAAGATTTAAATGGAAGCACTCCATTTGTGATTTTAAACTACCTTCTTCCCTTGGCAGTGGACACAATCTCTTCATTGTGTTGTCAGAGCCCATGTGCTGTTATTTCATTTAAATCGTTGCTTGCATATCGAAATACAGAGCAAGGGCGCCTAGGTGGCTCTGTTGGTTAAGTGTTAGACTCTTGATTTTGGCTCACATCATGATCTCACGGTTTGAGAGTTCAAGCCCTATGTTGGGCTCTATGCTAATAGCATGGAACCTGCTTGGGATTCTTTCTCTCTCTCTCTCTCTCTCTCTCTCTCTCTCTCTCAAAATAAATAAACTTAAAAAAAGGAAAGAAATACAGAGCGAGAATGTCTTGCTCAGGCTGCCACCCTCCATTCCATCCTGAGGTTTGGTCTACTTGGTGCTTAGTGGAGAGGAGGGGGTGGTGAGCAGGGCTGAAAGGGTGAGGACGCTGAACACTTCCAAGGTCTGAGTCAGGTGTTACCCAGAAGGCTGGAAGGATTTGGAGAAGACAGAGGGGGTGATTATGTAAATTAAGGTATTATGGATCCTAGAATATCAACCCCATGAATAGGTAGGCATCTGTCCACACAAAGATACTGCTTTGGGTTTTTGCACAAGTGCAGTTTTCCATCACCCTCTTCATTAGTATAATTGGGAGTTGGCTAGCTGTCACTATTTTCATTTATTCATTAACGGAATTGTTGAGTGGTGGTTATAATAGCATCTAACGTATTCTAATTGCTTTACGTATATTAACTCATTTATTCTTTATTCCTCACAACATCCATATGAGGTGGGCTTTTATTATTCTCACATTCAGAATTACAGGAAACTGAGGCACAGAGACCTCTCAAGGATTACACAGCCAGCAAGTGGCATAATGTCTCTTCCCCCTGCTCTTAACCACTGTGCCAAATAGTAGGCACTGCATCTTGCATGACCTGTTTCTAACAATAATTGCAACATCAACGGAAAGAGGCATAAATATTCATGTAAATTAGCCCTTTGTTTAGTGCTTTAGAGTTCATACAGCATTTATATTTTTCATTTAGTCGTCGTGACACAATTCCATCTCACAGATTAAAACTGGAGGACTGACAGTTCAATTTGCCTGAGATCACCTAACCAGGGAGCAAGAGAGAAGTCCTCCAGTCTAGGTGGAGACACCAAAAGCTGTCTCGTTCTCTCACTGTTGAATGTGATTTTAGCTGGCTTAGTTGATAAGGAGTGCTGAAGGGAAGTGAATGTAGGTCGTCCTTGCTGGGGGCACAATAATAGTAACAAAAAGGGCTTAGCCTTTTTGTCTGTCTAGACCTTAGAGTCCCCATTGTCTCTGCCAGTAATTCTAGGTATCCCTAGGGTGGGGGATGGGGGTCCCTCACCTCCATACGAGTGCCCTTGGTTACTGCATGGCCGCCACCTCTTCATGACAGAATTAAGTCATCCTTGGTATGGATGTGAAGCTGCTTCCCTACACCTCCTCCCCCACCACCCCACTTCCCCTCATGCAAAGGCATGGCAGTCTTTCTGTTGGCCTGGAGAATTCCCATTCCTTGGGAATATCTCTGTCACCTTGTCCACCTATGCTGTGCATCAGTTTAGACTTGGTGAAAGAGATCTTCAGTGTTGCCTTTTCTTTCCCCAGGATTCTGACCCAAGTCCATGAGGTTGAAGCAGACTTGCAGTGCTGTTAGTGTGGTGGACCACACTAGGAGCTCCACCCAGGAGCTTCTTAGAAATGCAGATTCTCAGGCCCCACCCCATACCTACTGAATGAGAATGTCTGGGGATTCTGGTGTTCCCCGCCTCCCCACCTCCCACCTGGGGATTCTGTTTTAACAAGCTGTCCCAGGTCGGGTGACCAGCTGTCTTGGTTTGGACCTTAATGAGGTGTTTTCTGGGTCATAGGATTTGTAGTATTAAAACCGGGATGAAGGGGTCACTCCACCTCTATGTGATTCTTAACTGAGCTACAGGCCGGTGAACAGTGGAACTGTTGTGTGCTCAGATGTGGCCCTCCCCGCCCTGTCTTTTCTCCCGCCCTTGGATTAGAGTTGTGCTTCCTGCCCCTTTCTTTAGGATAAGTTGTTTTCCGCTGCCCCCCAAAAGGCTACTTAGTTCCTCAAGCAATTAGAACTCAGAAGCTGCTGTGTAAGGCCCTACAGACTAGGTTAATTATGGCTGAATAACAAGATTTAGCTGAAGTCCTTCTTCCTCTGGAAGCTGCTTTCCCTTCTGCAGGTAGTCTGAGAAGCCTTTGGTAGCCTCGTGTATGTCTTGTCTTTTTTTTTTTTTTTTTTCCTTTTTTTTGAGACACAGAGAGACAGAGCCTGAGCAGGGGAGGGGCAGAGAGAGAGGGAGACACAGAATCGGAAGCAGGCTCCAGGCTCTGAGCTGTCAGCACAGAGTCCAATGCGGGGCTCGAACTCACAAACTGAGATCATGACCTGAACCAGAGTTGGGTGCTTAATCGACTGAGCCACCCAGGTGCCTCTACATGTTGTCTTCTTTGCTGGTATGGGGAACAGACATTTATTGAACCAAACATGCCAAGTACTGTCCTTTTGGGGTTATACTTCGCTAAATTATTCCTAGTGGGTCATTAAGATAGGTACCCTAATGATGGGGTTTTGGGGTGGTCGGGGTTTGGAGTCGACGGCCAAGAAAGAATTCTTGAAGACATCTTTGGTGCAAAAAGGTGATTTTATTAAACTACGGGGACAGGATATGTGGGCAGAAAGAGCTGCACTGGGGTTGTGAAGAGTGACTATATACCTTCAGGTTAGGAAGAGGTTAGGGACAGCATAAGTCTCTAAGGTATTTTGGAAACAAGGTTTCCAGGACCTTGAGGGGCTAACTGTTGTTAGGAAAACGTCATTTAGTATTGCTTAGTAAAACCTCAGTCATGAGACACTTGAGATACATATCAGGGGCCACATATTTGGAGTATAATTGCCAACAAATACTTGGGGGTTAAAGATAAAGGATGTTTGCAAAGGAATTTTTATGTGTTTAAGGAGACTCAGGATCCTGGGGGGGGGGGGCAGTCAGGATAATGTTAAGCCAAGATTCTCTTTTGCCTCTAGCAAAGTGTCATCATTGAGGCAGCTGAGCTCCTACAGGGAGGTCACTCTGCCTGTTTCAAGGACTTGTCATTGGGCTGTAGGCAGTAAGGGAATTTAATTTTTCATTTGCCTTTGTTTCCCACATTATCATGGCAAGCACTTAAACTCCCTTACATCTTGATGAGGCTGATATTAGGGTTCCAGGAACGTAAACTGGAGACTCCTGGCCTGCAGGATTGTGATCTTTTTCAGTCAACCATTTTCCTTTCCTTTCCTTTCCTTTGTTGTTGGCCAGCCAGGAGTGTCTGAGGAATATCACACACATCCCACCTAGGGGATGGGGCACGGGATGCTGTTAGTTTATACTTTGCCCTCACCTTGCCTTATGTTCCCTCATCACTAAGGGTGAAGTCTCAGATGATTAGGGAGGGGGCAAGGACTTTGGAGCCCACTTAAACTCTTCTGCTCAAAATGTGGTTCCCCTGGGAGCTTGTGAGACCTGCAAACTATAGGGCCCCACCCAGACAAGCTGAATCAGAGCCTGCAGTTTAACATTGTGTGTCCCCAGGTGATTTGAATGCTCTTTAAAATTTGAAAAGCCCAAAGCCCTTGTTTTACAGAAGAAAAAACTGAGATCCAGAGAGGTTCAATGATTTGTTAAAGGTCATACAATGAATCAGACTCAGCTAGATTTAGGATTCAATTTGGAGTCTCAGGTCCAGTGCTTCCTTCCCCCTGCCCCCCCACCCCCCCACCCCTATCTGACTGCCTTCTTATAAGGCCTTATTTTGTCTGGTTCTGTTTATTGAATGAACTTGAACTTAATTCAATTTATTTAAAAAACTTTACATTCTGTCCTTCACTAATTCAGACTGGACTTCCTTTAATTTATCTGAGTGGGTGGCACTACTTTATTTCTTAATTTGTGTGTGTGTGTTTATTAGATTCAATCAAGGATTGAATGAAATAATCCTTTTCTATCTGATACAAGTTTCTGGAACTGGATGTATAAAAATGCTTCCATGTTTATAAAGACAAATATTCCATATAAGAAAAAAACTCAGACATTTTGTCATTTTGTTGTTGGTTTCATTAATATGGTATTTATTTCTGTTATTGCACAATACATACACAGAAGAATGTTCATCATTATATGGTTGATCACAGTGGATTTGTGGACTTGACCAGGATCCATTTTTTCAAAAGTATTTCCAGAATTTTGGTTGTGTGTGGTTATGAATTGAGTGTCCTACAGCACTGTTTAAAAATGTTATATGTTAAAATGGTTACATATATTTACCTGACGGACATTTAGGTATGGGGATGCATTCTCACTTCAGCTCTGCCTGTTGCCCCTATAATCCGGAGCCTCTCTGGTCCATTTCTCCAGGTTGCACAACTCTGTTCTATTCCAGGGTTAGCGAGGGCAACTGGGTATCCCATACTCCTTATCTGTATTTACACCTAGTTCCTTCACTTTGAGCCTGTCCCTTACTCCTGCCTTCTAAAGTGCTCAGTGGCCCCAATTCCTGAGCCTTTTGGGGTCAGCTCTTAGTTCCTCTTCTCAGGACATTCCCGTATGTCCATCTCTTCCATCTTATGAAATATTGTTGACATCCTCATTTGCCATCATCTTGTCTGCCAAAGTTTATGCCTTTCTGGTCCTAGATGTCATTCGGTTGGGGGGGGGGGGGGCTTTGAGAATGTATTAAATCTGCAGTGTTCAATTGGAAAGTCATTTGTAATAGAAAAACCTTTAAAAAATGTTTATTTTAAAAAGAGAGAGAGAGAGAGAATGAGTGAGAGAAGGGCAGAGCAGGGGGACAGAGGATCCAAAGCAGGCTCTGTGCTGCCAGCAGTGAGCCTGGCGTAGGTCTTGAACTCATGAACTATAAGGTCATGACCTGAGCCAAGGTCGGATGCCCAACTTACTGAGCCACCCAGGTACCCCTGTAATAAAAAAACTTTTATGTGTATTTTCTTACAAGCTCTTTTTTATTCCTAATGTTGTGTGTTTGCATATGCTTTTTTTCTCTCACCAATTTCACTGAGTTATGACTACCAGTCTTTATGATGCACTGAGTTTGGGGAAAGGTTTTTTTTTTTTTTCTTTTTTTTTTTTATCCCAATGAATTTGAATATAGTTTTTTTCTTTCTTTTTTAAAAGATCTTATTTTTCAGTAATCTCTAAACCCATTGTGGGGCTTGAACCCACAACTCTGAGATCAAGAGTTGCATGTTCCACTGACTAAGCCAGCCAGGCGCCCCTGATTTCTTCTTTACTAATTCCTCACCCTCTCCCCAGATAAACCTCTATTTTCTTTTAGGAATTTATTTCCCCCCTGAATTTTTTGCATTAAAATTCTAAGGTGTGTGTGTGTGTGTGTGTGTATGTGTGTTTCCTGGCTGGCTGCTTTCTTTCTCTCTTTGAAAGTACCAAACCATGAAAAACCCAAAAGTTTCTGGAGTAAATACCTTCTTATATCTAGTATTAAACATTCAATTTTGCTATCCTCTTAGTCCTGAGAATTTTTTAAGAGACTGTTCTGCAGTTCCCAAGTAGGTTTTTTAGGGGGACACTCATCTTTTGTTTTATTTTGTAGTCTTATCACATGGTTACATGGTAGTCAGATAGAATGTCCTCTACAATCTCTACTTTTTTTTGCACCTTGTTGCATTTTTTTGTAATGGTCTGGGATATAACACATTTTGTAAATATTCCGTGGTTAATTTCATATCCCTTAGTGATAAGCAGTGGTTTGTCTCATTTCTGTGTTATATTTGTTTTAAAAGAAAAAGCAGGCATGGTTAATGAGCAGTACAGATCTTCCTGAATTTATGATTGCATTACATCCTAACTTGAAAATCTCCTAAGTCAAAAATGCATTTCATACTCCTAACCTATCAAACATTGTAGCTTAGCCATGCCTACCGTAAACTCGCCCAAAACAAGTTTGCCTACAGTTGGGCAAAATCACTTAACTATTTTATACTGAAATGTTGAATATCTCATGTAATTTATTGAATACCATACTGAAAATGATAAGCAGCATGGCCGTGTGGGTGCAGAATGGTTCCTGAGCATATGGGTTGTTTACCTTTCTGAGTGCTCGGCTGACTGGGAGCCGCAGCTGGCTGTCACTGCCCAACATCATGACAGAGGGTCACTGCGTATCACTGGCCTGGGGAAAGATAAAAATTCAAGGTGTGTTTTCTACTGAATGTGTATCACTTTTGCTCCATTGTAAAGGTGAAAAGTTGTAAGGTGAACCATTGTAAGTCAGGGATTGTCTGTCCTTGGAAATCTCCCTGTCTCAGTTGCTTAGAGCAACCTGAGGGCTAAGTCTTTATTAGCTGGGTGGTAATGGGGCCAAGGCTAAGATGGAATTTCATGCTCAAAGACTGTCCTCATTAGGCCACTCCTGAAATTACAGACACTCGGAGGACAACGTGATATCCCACATAGCCTCAGGTAGAAATTCTTGATCTCGGGGCATATATGGATTACGGTCTGGTAGATTTGTGTGTGTGTGTGTGTGTGTGTGTGTGTGTGTGTGTGTGTGTGTTAGCCTCACGCATTTTTGCTGCCTATGTGAGTAATTGGGATCTGGTCATCTGGCTGGGACCTGGCTATTATCTCAATGGCACTTTTTTTCTAAGTTTATTTATTTTGAGAGAGAGAGCAAGAGTGAGGGAGGGGCAGAGAGAGAGGTGAGGAGAGATAGGATTCCAAACAGGGTCTGCACTGACAGCACGGAGCCACACGTGGGGCTCGAACTCACGAACTGTGAGATCATGACCTGAGCCAAAATCAAGAGTTTGACTCTTTTTTTTTTCAACGTTTATTTATTTTTGGGACAGAGAGAGACAGAGCATGAACGGGGGAGGGGCAGAGAGAGAGGGAGACACAGAATCGGAAACAGGCTCCAGGCTCCGAGCCATCAGCCCAGAGCCCGACGCGGGGCTCGAACTCCCGGACCGCGAGATCGTGACCTGGCTGAAGTCGGACGCTTAACCGACTGCGCCACCCAGGCGCCCCAAGAGTTTGACTCTTAACCGACTGAACCACCCAGGTGCCCCTCAATGACATTTTAAACGCATTTATTTTTTTCCCTAAAAGAAAAAATGATAGGGTAATAGACAGATGAGTTCTTCTGCCTTCCACTTGCTCTTTGAGTTGTAGCAAGTAGGATTACAGGTTCCTTTATCCATTTGGTCAATAAAAGTATATTGAATGTTTTTATACTGTGCCATGATGATATGTGGGCAAATGACATAATCCCTGTCCTTGAGGAGCTCATTAATAAAATGCAGCTGGGAAGCCAGAGCTGGAACAGTGTATAATAACAAATTTACATGGTGGATGTGGGAATTTACAAGGGTTAGTGGAGCACAGAGGAAGATACATTTAATCTTCCCCAAGAACGGAGGAATGGGGAAGACCCCAGGGAGAATGTAATGTTTAAGGGGTGTCTTGAGACAGGAATGGGTGCAAGCTGGAGAGAGAAGGTGGGATAGGCATTTTAGTTGAAGGACAAACCGTGACTACAGCATGAAGTAGGACAGTGGATAGAATGGGTGGGAAAAAGGGGTCGTTGGCCTCCTGCCTAGAGAATACTGTGTGTGGTTTGGGTTTGGGTTTGGAGGGATTAGCTTAGAGTCGGACTGTTAAGAGCTTTGATTGCCAGGTAGAGATATTTGCACTTTACTCTGTGGTCAGTGAGTAGCTGTTTTGTTGCAGGTTTTTAAGGATGGGTCAGATCTATCTTTTATAATTTTGCAATTCAAATTTTGGTTTTTCATTGTAAATGTCTACTACCCAAAATAGGACTGAAGTTTTCTTTTCCTAGGGCACCTGGGTGGCTCAGTCGGATAAACGTCCGACTTCTGCTCAGGTCATGATCTTACTGCTCAGGTCATGATCTCACGGCTCATGGGTTCGAGCCTCATGTGGGTCTCTGACAGCCCAGAGCCTGGAGTCTGCTTCGGATTCTGTGTCTCCCTCTCTCTGCCCCTCCCCCACCCATGCTCTGTCTCTGTGTCTCAAAAAATATGTGGAAGTTTTCTTTTCCTGAAATATACAATTTATGATTCAGGTTTAGATGTCTGTGCCACTTGCCACAAACATGCTACCTGCGAGCAAACAGAAGGAATGAAGATGTGTATTTGCAAGTACGGATTTGTGGGCAATGGGAGGACTCACTGCGTTGGTAAGTTCTGAATCCCGGGTCCAGATGAAAAGTTGAATCAACTAATAAGATTCTCTAGTATTAAAGAGCTTATTACTTCCTTGTGGGGAAAATGTTGTTTTGTTCACGTGTTTTTCTTACAGGAAGTTTTGTCTGTTGTAATACTCCTTTCCTTTAGTGTTTCCCCGAACCCCTTTCTTTAGCATTTCCAAGGACATATCTTTCAATGTTAGAGGGTTGTTGAACTTGAATCTCTGGCAACTCTCTGACCTAACACAAATTTGAAATGTTTCAAGTCTTGAGTTTAACTTAACTTGAGTGAATGTTGTATTCCTAAATTTCTCCTGGTTGTTTTGGTGCAAAACGATGAGTATTAGTACCCTGAGGAAAAACAAAATACAATTGCCTATTGGACTTCTTGGCTAATTGGTGAAATACTGTTGCTTAGACTCTTAATGACTACCAGAATCCATCCTCCAGATTTTTTATAGTTGTAGCCCTTTGGGGTCTTGGGTGTCTTAAAGGAATACAAAGACCTTTAGTCTAGAAGTGTCTAAGATTATTTTTTGCTTCATGGTGTCCACTGTGCCATGAGAGTCGGGCAATATCCAGGTTCAAGCCCAACTCAGAGAGAGGGAGAACCTCACAGCATATTTATAATAGTGAATGTTGGGAGAACACAGTTTTCTCCCAGGAACCTTATTACGTGCAGTACAAATATTGATAGTTGTGCACTGGCAGTGTATACAACCTTGTTGTGATATCTTTGGTTTTTTTCTACCTAAAGAAAAATAATAATTCTGAGTTCCAAAAGTCATATTCTACTTCAAAGATAACACGCTTTCTTAGTCACACATCACTGCCCATTCCTGCAGACTGGAATGGTGTCACCTTTGACCCTCTTTCTTTGGGATTCTGTCCGGAGAATCATGGCTGCCTTGCAGTCTGAGGCTCCTGACGCATTTCCCCCACCCCTCTCCTCTGGCAGATGGCTGGCAGGGGCTTGGAAATGAGGTTGGAATCCAGCATGGACAAGCTTTTGCTGTTCCTTCCCCTAATACAGTCCCCCTCCCACGTAAGCCACCCCACTCTCTATTCTTCTTTGACTTCTGAGTAGAAGCTTCTCCTAATGGGATGAAGGGGCTTTATTAACTCATGTGACACTCGCTGTCAGACACTGGACCCTGCGTATCCCAGTACTTGGCCTGCTGAGACCACACCGTAGCATGAATACATGTCTGCCAGGCCTGCTGTAACCTGGTGTTAAGTCAGGGGACCCAAGAAATTTGGAATTCTCTACAAACCCAGTGTCCGTGCTGGGGAAATCTGCAGGGGAGACGAGTGTCAGAAACAATAGCAAAGGGCAGGAATATGGCATTTTGGGTCTGATAGCCCAGTGCAGTGCTCATAAGCTGGGCTGGAAACTTGGCCTGGCTGTGACTTGAGGGTTCTGTTTCTCTACCGTTCCGTGCAGATCTCACCGTAGACGGTTTTGACAGTGAACTGTGTTCCATGTTCAGTTACATTTCCAAAAAGATAATGCCTATAAGGAAAATGAGGGGGAAGAAAAAAAAAAAAGGAACACTGGATTTTGGGGAGGGTACTTTTGAGTTGGCAGGAATTGAATGCAATTGTGAGACGCTATTGAAGTGCTTTGAAGGAACCAGTGCTGTAGTGAAACACCAAATAACAATCCGAAGAAGTTGATGACCTCCCCTGCTCCCCCCAAGACAAAACAAAACTAGCTGGATAGATCAGCTCTGAAAGAATGAATAAGAAACTGGTCACAGGAGTTCTGATGGTAGAGTCCAGGGCAGAGTCAGCAAAAGTCTGGCCTGCAGGCCAAATTTGGCTGCTGCCTGTTTTTGTAAATAGAGGTTTATTAGAACACAACATTGCTCATCCGTTTACTTATTGTCTGTGGCTGCTCTCGTGTTCCAAAAGCATGGAAGCAGAGATTGATGATGGGTCCTTCACAGAAAAAGTTTGTTGACCCCTGAGCTACGGAACAGAGACAGGAGGGAGGTTTACTTTCATTTTACATCCCTGTCAAATTATCGAATTAAAAATATTCAGGGCAGGCTTCTGTGGACTCATCAAGCTCCTCTCTTTCAGCTCCTTCTCACTGGGTGACTAATATTATTCACATGGGTCATTGACGATTAGCAGGAACTGTTTGTTATTAGCCCTGCTCCCGGATGAGGCTTAAGCACTAATTCCATTGTGTTTCCTGGTAACTCAGAAGTAACGAATTTTCCGGTTAATCACTGGATGCAAAATCGTCCTATTCTGCCTTTCATGAAAAAAGCAAGAGAATGGCTGGTGGAGCTGGAAAAATGGGATGCTGCGGATTCGTTTCCCCAGGCCTATGATAAAATCTTTTTAAATACGGAGAAGTTGAAAAAGAATCCCCTTCGCCCAGTCTTCAAAAAAGATGAATGATCAGATTAAGATGTTGGGTTTCTCTTGTGGTTTTATATACACCTCGTGCACGCTCCAAGGGGCCCGCGCCCTATCATGTGAGAGGCCTGGTGAAAAGAAAAGAGGCTGGGGGGTAGATCACTGAGACGTTGTCAATGCAATAGGAACTCCTGAGTCTGTAGCACAGCAGAATAGTCTGGGTTGTTGAACGTGGTATGGATTGATAGCCCTTTCTGTGTGTTATTTCAATGTATCAACAGATAAAAATGAGTGCCAGTTTGGAGCCACTGTGGTCTGTGGAAACCACACATCTTGCCACAACACGCTCGGAGGCTTTTATTGCATTTGCCTAGAAGGATATCGAGCCACGAATAACAACAAAACATTCATTCCCAATGATGGCACCTTTTGCACAGGTACTCAAGAAGGGGGCTGCAGGGATAGCATCCTGGTGATGACGGGACAGTATCTGGGGTGGGGAGGAGGGAGGTGGCTTGGCTGGGACAGGGTGTGATTTAAGGGGGGAACCCTCCTTTGTTTAGAAGGTCCATGAGTGGGGTGCCTAAGTGGCTCAGTTGGTTGAACATCTGATTTTGGCTCAGGTCATGATCTTGTGGTTTGTGGGTTCAGGCCCCGTGGTCGGGCTCCGTGCAGACAGCTTGGAGCCTGGAGCCAGCTTCTGATTCTATGTCTCCCTCTCTCTCTCTGCTTCTCCACCGCTCATGTTCTGTCTCCCTCTCTCTCTCTCTCAAAAATAAATAAACATTAAAAAAAAAAAAAAACTAGATAGTAAAAAAAAAAAAAAAGGTCCATGAGGGAAATTTGGATGTGGACTGAGTATTAGTTAATATTAGGGAATTATTGTTAATTTTGTTAGCTGTGATATTTGAGATATTCTTAATTTTATTTTTTTTTTAATGTTTATTTTTGAGAGAGTGAGTGGGGGAGGGACAGAGAGAGACAGAGACAGAGAGAGAGAGAGAAGGAGAAAATCCCAAGCAAGCTCCACACCCCTTGCAGGGCCCGTTTCGGGGCTCAATCCCACAACTGTGAGATCATGACCTGAGCCAAAATCAGGAGTTGGACGCTTAACTGGGACTGAGCCACCCAGCCAGGCACCCCAGTTTGGGATAATATTCTTATTTTGGGAGATGCATGCTGAAATATCTAGTAACAGTATTATCTGCTGTTATTAGGATCTATAAGGAATCTTAAATGACAAAATGTAAATGTTGAATTTTGAGGGAGCGGGTCTATGGGAGTTGAGTATAATATTCTTTTTCTTGTTCTGTGCATTTGAACGGTACTCTCAGAGATGGTATGCCATCTGCAGGTGGGGTGTTCTTGGGGTGACGCTGGCACTCACCACTGTGCGCACTGTGGGCCCCGGGGGTGGGCATTCAGATGTTGGCTTCTGGGAGATCAGAGCACAGCCCTGTTAGAGATGGGGAATGAGGTGTGAGGAGTGCAACTTTTTGTATCTCAGTTTTGAAGCTTTGGGCATATGTTGGTTGAATACAGTGGATCGGCAAAATCCTAATTTTCAATGGGCCCTCTATTAGCCAGACTCTATTTCATAGCATGTATGACACTATAGGTCTTTGGTTTTCTAACAAAATCTATGAACAGTGAGGAAGAGGAAAGTCAGGAAAAGACTCCTGGTTCTAAGATGGTTTTGCATAGACTTAATGACTCTGCTTAAAAGCTTTGTGATATTTAAAGATTTTCAGAGAAAAGGAAGGGGGAGGAGAACATGTTTTATCTCCTTACCCACCAGGAAGCACAGATCCTGATGCTCTGATTCATTCTCCTTCTTGACCTGTACCAAGGTCAAAATCCCCCAAAGGGTAGCACATTTGATTTATTCTTGGCATCAATGAACCACATTCCCTTAGAGAAAACATTTTGGGATACATTGTTGTTTTAGGTAGCAGACCACTTGCTACATGATTGCCAGAGTGCAATGCTGCAAAATTAAATTAGATACATTAAAAAAAATACCAATTTTTTTTTAAAAAAACCTTACAAAATGATGATGTTGTGTTCAGCTCATTCAATACACATTTCTCATGCATGGCCTGTGTGCCATGGCTGTGCCAGCGGGAGGTGATGGCAGACCATTAATTTCATTAGAAAGTGTTAGTTGTAGGTAAGCAAAGGTTACTTTCTGGAATCTGGAATCCACTGGGGCTCTTATCTTGAAAGCAGGGAAGGGATCAGGGAACTTTCTGGAGGACATGATACTGGAAAGTGTGCTTTCAAGGCTGTGGGAGTTTGCCAGGAAAAACTTTTATAACTGTGTAGAAGACTGTAGTTCCCAAGGATGCATTTGACTTTAAAACAATAAGAAGAAGGAAAGAAGAAGAAGAAGAAAGAAATATTTTATGCAGGGGCCAAGTAGATGTCAGCCTAATAAGAACCAATCTTTCTGGAACAAAATCCTAATCTAGGCTCTGCTTCTGTTTGTTCTACTTCTTGTAATTATTTAGTGATCTTTTTTTTTTTTTTTTTTTTTTTTTTTTTTAAATGAGATAGGGGTGCCTGGGTGGCTGGGTCGGTTAAGCGTCCGACTTCGGCTCGGGGCATGATCTCATGGTCCGTGAGTTCGAGTCCTGCGTTGGGCTCTGTGCTGACCGCTCAGAGCCTGGAGCCTGTTTCAGATTCTGTGTCTCCCTCTCTCTCTGCCCCTCCCCTGTTCATGCTGTCTCTCTCTGTCTCAAAAATAAATAAACGTTAAAAAAAAATAAAAAAATGAGATATAATTCACATACCATCAAATTCACCCTTTTGAAGTATACAGTTCAGTGGTTTTTCGTATATTCACAAAGTTGTGCAATTATCACCACTATCTAAGTTTAGAATATGTCCATCATCTCAAAAGAAGCCCCATATCCATTGGCAGTCATTTTTATGACTTTTCCTTTTGAAGTCTCCAGTTATGACTTTGTAAAAGCTGGTGGATGACTTTTCTCAATGATACTGAGTTTGTATCAGAAGCACAGTTGCCACTTAAAGGGGGGAGGGGCACCCCTGAGTGGCTCAGTCAGTTGAGCATCTGACTCTTTTTTTAAAAAATTTTTTTTTTCAACGTTTATTTATTTTTGGGACAGAGAGAGACAGAGCATGAACAGGGGAGGGGCAGAGAGAGAGGGAGACACAGAATCGGAAACAGGCTCCAGGCCGCGAGCCATCAGCCCAGAGCCCGACGCGGGGCTCGAACTCACGGACCGCGAGATTGTGACCTGGCTGAAGTCGGACGCTTAACCGACTGCGCCACCCAGGCGCCCCTTCTTTTTTTTTTTTTTTTTTTTAATTTTTAGCATCTGACTCTTGATTTCGGCTCAGGTCTTGATCTCATGGTTCATGAGTTCGAGCCCTTATATCTGGGCTCTGTGCTGACAGTGCGGAGCCTGCTTGGGATTCTCTCTCTCTCCTCTCTCTCTGCCCCCTCCCCTGCTCATTCTCTCTCTCAAAATAAATAAACATTAAAAAAAAAAGAGTCACAGTTGCCACAGAAATGTCAGTGGACTTTATCTGGGGCAGAGGCTTAGCCAGTTTTGGGGGCATCAGCAGTTATCTGGTGTTTGTCTGGAATCACAGGATAGGGATCCTAATTCCTGAATTCTGAGAACTCCTGTGACCCGGTGTTTATCGTACTTTGCAGAGGTTAAGCCAATTTTAGGAGCTGGTTGCAGGTAGGCCTCTTTGGATGTCACCAGCGAGAGGTGAGGAATGAGTTGTAGGGGTTCTAGTTACAGAGAACCTGCAGACGTTTTGGTCCCCAGGGCTGCCCCCAAACAACTTCTGGGGAACATGGAAACTTTGCAGGGGAAGAGGCTGTGTGGTACCTCCAGTGGGAGGGTGGTTTGGCTTGGGTGACCTGACAGTAAGTCCAGAGAAATGAAATTGGTGAAGGAATATGCAGGCACTGTCATGTCCCTGCCAGCACAACTCCAGAGAGGCAGGGCCCTATCAGGGCTGCTGCAAACTGCAAACTGTCTTCTCTGAACCTTTGAATTGCCCACATCTTGGGAATCCATCTTGACTCTGATGGCAGCCACAGCCTTCTTTCTTGTCAGCTCATTTCCCACAGTATCATGGGACTGATACCATTTCTTCTGGAGAAATGCGATAGCATTTCAGCCTTGACTGCGAAATGGGGAAAAGGGAAGGGGAAAAAAAAAACCTAGAAGGAGTGAATGCCTTGCTATTCCAGCAGTTCCTGGAACCTTCTGCTCAAAGCCTGTTTCACGTAGGTCTGCCTATGGTAAAGTAAACCCCTTCATTCTAAGAGGTAAATCCCTACCCCCGCCAGGACAAGTCTTTTGGTTTCTCTCCCAGGTCAGGAGCCTATTTTCCGTGTGAGCCTTTGCCCACAAGCTTCTCAGCTGCCCTGCTGTTTCAGGTCCTGGAGCCGCCTGCTGTGGCCTCAGGCACAAATGCGTAGTCCCACGAGACTCTGCTGGCTCTATGTGGGGTATTGCTCAATAGGCTTGCAGCTGTCCTGAGGTTTCTCCTGGTGTTGTCTCCAAATGGGATTTTGCTCCCCAAATACTTTTTATGTATTTAAAAAAATTTTTTTTAATGTTTTTATTTGAGAGAGAGCGAGAGAGAGACAGAGGGTGCATGAGCAGGGGGAGGGGCACAGCGAGAAAGGGACACAGAATCTGAAGCAGGCTCCAGGCTCTGAGCTGTCAGCACAGAGCCCAACAAGGAGCTCGAACTCACAAGCCATGAGATCATGACATGAGCTGGAAGTGGGAAGGAGGCTCAACCGACTAAGCCACCCAGGTGCCCCTCCCCAAATCCTAATCCTTTGTTTTAGCTTGGTTTCATTACTAAAGTGTTATGTTTCACTACTCTGAAAGAAGGAAGAAGCAAGAAAAGATAAACCTAAGGAAAAGTGCACTGGGGGACTATTGCTGCCCACTTCCCAGAGCGCTGCTCATAACCGTTGGCTCCTTGCCTGCCTTCCCTGTGGAATCCCCCTGACTCCTGCTGAGGTCTCCTAGTAGTGGTAGGTGATAGCTTCAGGGCCCTGCTCCTAGGAAGGAGAGAGAGGCAAAAGGTTCTGAATCAAAAGATAATTAAACCAAAGCTCCATTCCTTAAATGCTAGAGGCCTTGACTAAGGCACCATGTTTTCTCTTTGGTAGTGAGGGGGCATACCTGAGCTCCCCCCACAGCTGAGCATCCCCCTCACTTCACTCTTGCCTCTTGCTCGCTCAAGCGCCAGGATATGGGTATCCCATGTTCTTTCCCAAGGCCCTGTTGAATGTGGTAAAATATGCACACATGGCTCTTTTTTGCTCCACTCGTTTAAAGTTTTTGGGAGGAGTAATTGGGACAGGAGCTTTGGAGCATCTATAAAGTAGGTTTTCCTAAGCAAACTATTGATATTGGCAAGATTGTGAAGGAAATGGGTACCCCTTTGAGTTCAGGCTGTTTGTTCATGATCAGTGCCTCTCTGAGCATGATGTTGGAAATGGTTCTTCATTTATTCAGCTATTACATTAACAAGAGTTGTGTCAAGAAGGATGGAGCTGTTACCCTAGGATGGAACTCTGGAAGAAAGTAGAGGTGAATTTAGTTTTGATTGTAGTGATTGTTTCTCCTAAAACAAGACAGAGCAGGGGCAACTTGCTGGCTCAGTTAGTTGAGCGTCCAACTCTTGATTTTGGCTCAGGTCATGATCCCAGGGTCATGGGATCAAGCCCCATGTTGGGCTCTATGCTGGCCATGGAGCCTGCTTAAGATTCATTCTCTCTCTCTCTCTCTCTCTCTCTCTCTCTCTCTCTCTCTCTCTCCCTCCCCCCCCACCCCCACCCCGGTCCCTCTCCCCTGCTCATACTCTCTAAAAAAAAAAAAAAAAAAAGGATAATCCAGTATGTTTTTCCCCATAAGAAGGAATATAGCTTAAAAAAAAAGAGGAATATAGTTTTGTTTTTTTTCCATTTATTAAAAAAAATCACATATTCATGTAGAATAGTCAAGCAGTTACATAAAAACATAAAGGAGAAAGAAAAAAGTCATCTAATACTAACTCAGAGGCAACAGCTCTTTTTTTCCATTAAAATTTTTTTTCAAGTTTATTTATTTTGATAGAGAGGGGAAAATGCATGCACAAGTAGGGGGAATCGCAGGGAGAGAGGAGAGAAAGAGAATCCCAAGCAGTCTGTGCACCGTCAAGTGCAAAGCTCGAGGTGGGGCTTGAACTCACAAACCGTGAGATCGTGACCTGAGCCAAAATCAAGAGTCAGATGCTTAACCAATTGAGTCACCCAGGCACCCTTAATAATCTTGGTTTTACATGAGTATTTGTGTCTCTCTAAACATGGTTTCTTAAGATGTAGGCTTTGAGCTTAACTTCACATTTGAGGAGGGAAAATGGCAGGAAGAAAACAATTACTTTCCAGGATGTGGGGAAGTAATTTTTGTCTTATCTTCTTGGAGTTGGAAGGAACTAGTTGTTAGTTGGTGATGTGGAGAAAAGCAGGCTGTGAGAGCATTTCATGAATGTGAAAGTTCTTCAGTGCATTTTTCCTCATGGAGTTCATTCTAAGTCTTCAGATTTTAAAGGCTTCTGCAGGCAAAGGCTTGTGTGGTTTTTGTTTTTGTTTTTTTTTTTTAAATTTTTGAGAGATTGAGAGAGAGAGAGAGAGAGAGAGAAAGAGAACGAGCACGGGAAGAGCAGAGAGAGAGGGAGACACAGAATCCGAAGCAGACTCCAGGCTTCGAGCTATTAGCACAGAGCCCAATGCAGGGCTCAAACTCACGCACTGTGAAATCATGACCTGAGCCAAAGTTGGATGCTTAAGCGACTGAGCCACCCAGGTGCCCCAGAGCTTGTGTTTAATGGGGGATTCACAGACTTGCCTCTCTGGCACTCTTGCCAAAGCTAAACTCTTGCCTCTATGACACTCCTTTTCTACCTAAGGGCCCTCCAGATGGATCTTTTGATTCTGTTCTAGAGCATTCAAATCTAGTGGAACAAGCCATGTGGCCACTCCTCAGACCGCAGCCAAGAAACCCATGAGAGTGTGTATATGTGTGTGTGAGGATTGCTCATGGTCACATTCAGGGTTTGGTGAGGGTTCTGAAGGGGTGGCTTATGCTCCAGGGAGAACTGAGTCAGTAGAAAGGCAAGGCCCATTCATACATTAGCTCACACGTACTGAGGAACTAATTAGCTTCATTTTACAAAAGTGTTTAGAAAGGTTAAGGAACAGACCTTAGTCCATCTAGTAAGTAGCAAAATCAGTTCTCAAACCTGAGTCTGACTTTCGAACACAGGCTATTGGTTGAAAGGATTAAATATAGAATGCCAGGGCCCTAGGACCAGGTCAGTTTGTCCTGCTTAGTTTTGCTACTTTCTGGCAAAGAATTGTCCTGGCTGTGGATGAAGTTAAATAATCCTGTATATACAATGGGACAAGGACAAATTTCCTCCCTTGATTAGTTAAGTACGTTGATAAGGTTGCTCACTTGCTCAGAATGTTTTTTTCTTCACAAGCAAACATGGTATAACCTTGGAGGCCCATGGAATCCACCACATGGAAAAATTATTCTTTATTTTATTTTTATTTATTTTTTCAATATGAAATTTATTGTGAAATTGGTTTCCATACAACACCCAGTGCTCATCCCAACAGGTGCCCTCCTCAGTGCTCATCACCCACTTTCCCCTCCCTCCCACCCCCCATCAACCCTCAGTTTATTCTCAATTTTAAGAGTCTCTTATGGTTTGCCTCCCTCCCTCTCTAACTTTTTCCCCCTTCCCCTCCCCCATGGTCTTCTGTTAAGTTTCTCAGGATCCACATAAGAGTGAAAACATACGGTATCTGTCTTTCTCTGTATGACTTACTTTACTTAGCATAACACTCTCCAGTTCCATCCACGTTGCTACAAAAGGCCATATTTCATTCTTTCTCATTGCCACGTAGTATTCCATTGTGTATATAAACCACAATTTCTTTATCCATTCATCAGTTGTTGGACATTTAGGCTCTTTACATAATTTGGCTATTGTTGAGAGTGCTGCTATAAACATTGGGGTACAAGTGCCCCTATGCATCAGCATTCCTGTATCCCTCGGATAAACTCCTAGCAGTGTTGCTGGGTCATAGGGTAGATCTATTTTTAATTTTTTCAGAAACCTCCACATCGTTTTCCAGAGTGGCTCCACCAGTTTGCATTCCCACCAACAGTGCAAGAGGGTTCCCATTTTTACATGGAGAAATTATTCTAATGAGCTTAACATGTTTATCCAGCTAAGATTCTAGAGTGGATTAGAGAAGGGATGGTTTGTGAACATTAAGAGGTCATTAAGAGTCAAAATCATGTCAAACTAATTTCAGGGACAGATGGTAGATACTTGTGGACTTCATTAAGGCAGCTGATATCTTTGACAATGTCTGTGGACAAGGTAGAATTATTGATTGGATAATGGTACAAACCAATTGCAATGGGAGACGCAGTGTGGCTAGTACGGTCCTGGCGCCAGACACCTGGTTTCAAACCCTACCATTTCGACTCCTTAACCTGTGTGACTTCAGTCCAGCTACTTACCCACTCTGTGCTTCACTTACCTCATCTGTAAAGTGGGGATACTAATAGCGTCCGTTGTAAGGATTAAATAAGATGAAAAATAATTAGTAATAAATAATGAAGTGTTTAGAACAGTACCTGGCATGTGCAAGTTGATATGCAGAGGCCATTGCTATTAGCATTCATTATAACAGTCATTGTTATTAGGCTGTTGAATGACTGTACACAAAGCAAACTGATTAATGACCGTAGTGACTCATGCAGAATTGATTAGTATGTAGAAACTCTTAAGTCTTTTCCATACCCTCACTACTTAGCCACATTTTTGCCCTGTAGTACTTGTACTGCCGATTTTTAGAAGTCTACTGAAAAATCCACTTATTCTCACTCTGTCTTTTGAGGAGTCTGGGGTAGGTGGGCAGGCTGGAAGATGATTTCTCTGTCAAAGGTATATGTATGCATTTTACAAACATACTCCTACTTGGAACACAGATCTTGATAAGCTAAAATGATAGCTCCAATTCTAGGAACACATGCTGGATCCTGGAGTGTTGAAATCATCTCTAAAGTTTGTGATGGATTGAGATTGATTTTATTTCATACTATTTACATTTTAAGAATCCTTTGGTAACTATTACCCCAAATTCCATGATTCTGTTACCAACAGTTGTTTAACTGAGTTTTCACTGGTTTCATTTCTTACCACTCTTTGTTGATAGAAGTTGTTTTTTTTTGTTTGTTTGTTTGTTTTAATTATGTTTTCCCCTTTCTTCACAGTATTTATTCTGATGTTTTTCACTGGCTTGAATACTTTTCAAAATCTTTTTCAGAAAAGAAATGCCAATAGTATAATTTCTGAGATCCTTCATGTTCTGAAATGTCACTCCTTGGCTTAAATATAGTATAATGTCTTGTTCCCTTTTCCTTAGAATTCTATAAATATTACTCTATTATTATCTGGTTTTCAGACAAGAAGTCTAGGTCAGATTGTTTTCTTTTCCTCATAGATTACCATTCCTTTCTCTCTTCCTTTATAGATTTTTCTTTTATTCCATGAAATTCAGAATGACTTTCATTTTCAACATTCATGCCTGTCACCTCAAAAGGCTGTTTGGATGTGAATACTTAAGCAGAGGAAATTTTTCCTTTGATATTAATTCTTATACATCAGCACCATTCCCTTCCACAATTCCTCTTAAATGGATACTGAATATTTTGGATCTGTCCTTATTTATTGTCTTATAGCTACTGTCTCATATAATTTCTTTTTCTTTCTTTCTTTAAAAAATGTTTTTATTTTTGTGTGTGTGTGTGTGTGTGTGAGAGAGAGAGAGAGAGAGAGAGAGAGAGAGAGATTGAGAGAGAGAAAGAGAAGAAGAAGGAGGAGGAGGAGGAGGCACGGAGAGAGAGAGGGAGACACAGAATCCTTAGCAGGCTCCAGGCTCTGAGCTGTCAGCACAGAGCCCAATGCAGGGCTTGAACTCATGAACTGCAATATCATGACCTGAGCTTAAGTCAGATGCTTAATCAACTGAGCCACCCAGGCACCCCTGTTATAATCTATTTTTCTGTGTTTTTGGAGAATTCTTCAAGTTGGAATTTGCAAGTTTATTTCTCAGCAGTGATCAACCTGTTATTCAGTGCCTCTATTGGGTTTTTATTTTTGGCATTCATATTTTGTTTTTAATTTCCAAGATCTCATTTTTTTTTTCAGAAGCTCCCCTCTTTTTTCATTGATTGTGGTATCCTTTTTTTTTTTTTTTTTTTTTTTTTTAGAGAGACAAAGAGATCATGAGTTGGGGAAAGGGGTAGAGGCAGAGAGAGAGAATCCCAAGCAGGCTTCATGCTCAGTGCAGAGCCACACATGGGGCTTGGCCCCACAACCGTGGGATCACGACCTGAGCTGAAATCAAGAGGCAGATGCTCAACTGACTGAGCCACCCAGGCACCCCTCCTTTTTTTTTTTTTAAGATTTTAGTTTTAAGTAATCTCTGCATGTAACATGGGACTTGAACTCACAACCCTGAGGTCAAGAGTCACATGCTGTTACAACTGAGCCAGCCAGGCACCCTGTTATAGTATCTTCACTAATCTCATTTGGACTTCTGTATCTCTTCATATGTGAAGAGTGTTTTGGTCATCTATTACTGCGTAATTTGTACTCTCCATCTCCCCTCCCCACACTTCCATTTAATGGCTTGAAACAACAATTTATTATTACTCACAATTCCATGGCTAGGTGGTTCTGTCACTCATGTGGAAACGTTCAGCTGGTGGCTGGACTGGGCTGGTAGTTAATAGAGGGCTTCTTTCACATTCTAGGGGCTTGATGCTGACTATCAGTCAGGCCACCTTAGATTTCCATGTGGCCTCTCTCTTCACATGGTATCTCATTTGTAGGGCATCCTCTGGCCTCTCTCCTAAGCATGATGGCTTGGATTTCCTTACAGCATGGCCACTGGATTCCAACAGATGGAAAGAGGAAGCTGTCACTTGTCTCTACTGTTAGGTTCAGAGCAGGCATAGTGTTAACTTCTGCATTCTATTGTCCAAAACAAGTCTCAAGACCAACCCAAGGGGAGGGGAAATGGATTCTACTCTTGAATCTCCAAGAAAGAGGGGGAATGGCCACCATCTTTGGAGATAGTCTTCCAGATTTTCCCGTAAGTCTGATACATTAAAGATATAGGCTGATCAGAATTGGTAGCTTGTATGGACTCTTTCAGCAATTAAGTGAATTTCTGGCTCTCAAACAATGATCAGTGAGTGATGAAGAGTTCATTGGTCCAAGACCAAAAACCAAACAAAAGGGAGAATATAGTGAATTTTAATAAAGTCATAATTAAACAAATTTTAAAGGGTTCTGATATTACTTTCTTCCTTCTTTTATGAAATTATGGCTTTAGTAGTTTTTGGAAAACAAAACAAAACAACTCTTTATCTGGCAAAATAGAATATTGGCCACTTTATAGTGGCCCTTTCAAAATTACTGGCCTTTAAAATCCCAGAGCCGGTTAAGAACCAGGTTTTCTTCAGTCCTGCTATTCCCTTGGTCCCCACCCCCCACCTGGGTTCTTAAAAGTGTCCTGGGAAAAGTCCCATTTCACTTAAGGTATTTTTTTCCTCTGGGTGAAATAGGAGTGTGTGTGTGTGTGTGTGTGTGTGTGTGTGTGTGTGTGTGTGTGTGTACATGTGTCTGATGGAATTCCTAAAGTTTTTAGTTTTGTTTTCCTAAGCCATTTCTTGGGGAAAAAACTGCCGGCTGGCAGAGAGGTTTCCTCTTCAGTGTCTGAATTACCATGTGGTTTTTACCTCTATACCTGATACTTCTGGCAGTCAAGAGGAGAAGTCTGCCAAGGGGCATGTCTTTTTCCTCTTGAAGCCTGTTTTAAGCTCTTGGAATCTTGGTAAAATTGGTGAGACCCTTCTGAATTTTCCTCTGACGACCTGCCTCACCATCCTATGCTCATGAGCTGGAAAGCATTTTTCACTCTGGTTTAAATTGTTTTATATTTGGAGTTCTACTCCAGGTATTTTAGTGTGAGGTAGAGGCCATCCTTATTTTGTACTAATTGGATTTTTTTCAGCATGCTTTTTTTGGGTTCCTTTTGTTGGCGTCAGAGAGTTGGTGATGGTGGTTGGTTTTAGTATATTTCCAGAACACATCGACAAGCATTTATGGAACACCTTTTAGTACTGTCGGTGTAAAGGACATATGAAAAGAACCTTTGAAGAATAAAATAAAATCAATGATACCATTGTAGACAAATGCATCCATTTTTGCAAGGGTAGATTGAGAATATGAGAAATGGCAGTCACCATGCCCCCTGCCCGTTTTTTCCTTTTTCTGTTTTTCTCTCCCTTCTTATATTTGGGGCTCAAGACATAGATGAGTGTGAGGTTTCCGGCCTGTGCCGACAAGGAGGACGGTGTGTGAACACTTACGGAAGTTTCGAATGCTACTGTATGGATGGGTACTTGGCAAAGAATGGGCCTGAGCCTTTCCACCCGACCAGAGACGCCACGTCATGCACAGGTGGGTTTCTGCCAAAGAAGGAAGCTTCTGAGGGCGAGATTCTGTTCTCAGATGACTTTCTCCTGAGCTGAGCCTGTGTCTGTGGGGTTGGGGTTGGGGTCTGTGTTGGGGATGTGAGTGGAGATTATCTATTCCTTTGTGCAGCTGTACAACCTATGAAACAAAGCCAATGATACAGGGTAGAAGGGGGCTATCTTATATTTTTAAAAAAGCTACAATTTTTAGGGATTTTTTAGCAGTAAATAGATATTATGCTATTAAACATGATTTTAGGTAGTAAATATAGCTGATCTGGTAAGGACCAGCAGAGGAAAATTGACTCTGGAAATTCCAAAGCCATATATATCTTTAGGTATTTTGCAATTTAAATTTTTTACTTTGTTGGGCTAGGCTTCTCTTTAGGGTGAATTAGTGAAGGCTGACTGCCAAATTCCATCAGCTTTATGCATGTATGGATGCTATTACCTATGGAAGGCCAGAAGGCTGAATAGAGACAATCATTGGAAACGTGCCCAGAAGTCAAATGAAAATTAATCAGTCTGTAAAATATGACTCAGGTGTGTGTGGAGGGAGGGGGATGATGGGGCAGAGGTGGAGGGAGATGATGAATTTTGAAAATTTATATTCACATAGTAATGAATTTGACATTAATTTATTTTCAGAAATAGACTGTGGCACCCCTCCTGAGGTCCCAGATGGCTATATCGTAGGAAATTATACTTCTAGGCTTGGCAGCCAGGTTCGTTATGCTTGCAAAGAAGGATTTTTCAGTGGCCTGGAAGATACAGTTTCAAGCTGCACAGCCTTGGGCACGTGGGACTCCCCAAAATTAAATTGCCAAGGTGAGTTTTCAAGAGGTTCAGGTTCCCAGATTGTATCATTTTGAGATTGTTTTCATATTTCTTTCTAAATTTCTCTTTAGGGTAGTGAATGAATTAAATAGATCCAGTAAATCCCTGTTGTTTGTAATAGGCTTACAGTTGATTCTCTTGGTATTTTCCGAAATAGTTATCTTATCACCTGCAAATAATGATAATTCCATCTTTTTTTTTAAGTTTTATTTTTTAAATTTTATTAGAGAGAGACAGAGACAGTGTGAGTGGGGGAGGGTCAGAGAGAGGGAGAGAGGGAACCTCAAGCAGCCTCCACACTGTCAGCGCAGAGCCTGACATGGGGCTCAAACCCATGAAACCATTTGATCATGACGTGAGCTGAAACCAGGAGTTGGATGCTTAACCGACTGAGCCACCCAGGCACCTTTTACTTTTCTATGTTTATGAAAGTTCTGTTTCTCTTGATTGACCACAGGCTAGTATTTTCAGAACAAAAATTTAAATAGTAATGTTGACTTTGAATATTCATTTCTTATTCATGACTTTCATGGCTTTGGTTTTAGTTTTTTATGACCTTAGCTTTTTGATGTTACGGGTACCTACTTATATTCTTATGCACACTGATCCAGTGCTATGTGCCAAGTGCTCTTCTAAGCACCGTATATATGTTGATTCATTCAATCCTTACAGTAACCCTATGAGGATGTACTGTTATTATCCCATTTTACAGGTGAGAAAAGTGAGGCTTGGAAAAGTGACGTTATCAGTTCAAGGTCAAGGTCATGCAGCTAGTGATAGAGCTGAACTTGAACCCAGGAATTCTGGTTCCAAAGGTTGTATTCTTAATCATGCTGGGGTACTGCTTCTGTTTTTATGATGTTGGTGGCTTTTGGTTTGTTTCTTCCTTTTGGCTTTCTCTCTTTTCATTTATTACAATTATGCTAGTTTTTGGCATAACATGATCTTAAGGAAGCACCTATCCCAACTTTACTAGGGCTTAAAAGAATCAGAAATGAGTTATTTTTTATCATGTCTTCTAGACAGGTGTTAAGGTGATCATGTATGTTTTTGCTTTAAACAAGTCATGTCTAACCTATAATTATATTATTAGATTTCCTGATAATATATTCTAGTATCTGGAATGGATTCTTCTGGGTCTTTGGTTTTTTATTCTTTTCATCTTGATTATAGTTGCTAAATTAAAAAAAGTATTTTTATTTTAGAGAGAAAGGGGGAGGGGCAGAGGGAGAGAGAGAGAATGAAAGAGAGAGAGAGAGACAGACAGACAGAGAGACAGAAAGACAGAGAATCCCAAGCAGGCTCCATGCTCTCAGTGCAGAGCCCAACATGGAGCTCAAACCCACAAACCATGAGATCATGACCTGAGTTGAAATCAAGAGTCTGACACTCAACCGACTGAGCCATCCAGGCGCTCCTGCTAAATTTCATTTAGAATTTTTCTGTTGATACTCAGAAGTGAGGTTGGCTTATTTTCTTTTTCTGTACCATCTTTGTTGGGTTTGGTGTCAGTGTTATTCTTAATTTTAAAAAGAGAATTTGAGAGAATTTCTTTCTTTATTCTTTGGACTACTACAAATAGAATTTTTAAAGATTTGGAAAATTTCACTCGAAAATTATCTGGTTATGGCTTTTTTGGAGAGGTAGCCCTGGGGCTATTAAAAAATCCTATACTTATTGGTCTAAGTTTCTTACCCATTTTGGTGTCTATTTTGGTAATTTATGTATTCCTAGAAAATCATCTATTTTATCCAGATTTTCAAGCTTATTTGTAGGGAGAAGTGTAAAGCAATCTTATTTATAATTTTCTGTAGTTATAGTTGTTTATAAGTGAAATATTGGAAACGGCTGCAGATGTCTATCAATAGGAGATTGGTTAAATAAATCATGGCATATACATGAAATGGAATATTATGTAGCCAGTAAAAATTACATTAAAAAATAATATTTGTTAACATAGTTTAGTCTTAATAGTATATTACTGAGTTATCAACTATATGTGTAACATGATCTTGGTTTTGAAAGAGTTCATATGTACATATATGCTTACAAAAGCTTAGAAGGGTGTACAACAAAATATTAACAGCAGTAACTTCCACTGGAGGGGATCCTAGATGATTTTCATATTTGATATTCTTTATGGAAAGAATTTTGAACATATTAGACAAAGTAACAAAGCTGTTTCCATTTTGGAAAAAAGAAAACTTTTCATTGACTTTACTGCATAGCTAGAAAATCTCAGTGAAGTGCTTGGCTAAGTTAATTCTTGTGCTGTTCTGATCTGCGATTCAGGCTCTACACATATTTTAATAGTTAATGATCATACTGGGGGTTAAGAAATTCTAAAAGTACATTATAGTTCTAACATTATCTTTCAATGGATCAATTAAAATGCACAACTTAGATTAAAATGTGCCATAATGCATATCAAAGAACTCTCTGAGGATTTATATAGGAAAACCCTGATAAAAGAGTTAGTGTGGCTTTGAGAACTACTAGTTGTCTGGATTACTGGACTGAGGATGGAGAAAGTTAATTTAGAGGAGAATACTTGTTACATTCCCCAAAGAACTGTTATTTAAAAGATCTTCACTCCATTTTTACCTCCTCTAATAACTGCTCCGTCTGCCTGCTGACACCTTCTTCTTCCTCCCCCGTGTCACCACATGGCCACCAGCTTCTCAAGGCTGTGCCTGCTTTTCTGAGCACACCCCTTCTTCTTTATCCTTCATGTTCTCTGGGGCTCCAGATTCTGGGCTGTGTGCCAGCCAGCACTGTATTCTCAGCTCAGAGGAATTAGGAATTCCACTGAAAACACTAGCAAACTGTGAACTTGAACAGGTACTTGGGAAGGGAGCCGCTGTGTGTTACAGATGCAGCTTTGGTGTCCAATTTAACAGACTTCCCCATCAGAGAAGGTACAGTTGGTGGATCCCATTGTTTGCCAATTACTGTGTCCCTGGAGGTTCTGCTGCTGTGGCTGGGACCCCGAGGCACAGACTCCCCTCTGAATAGCTCTCAGAAGTGGGACCTGGAAGGGAGGATGACAGCTTCTCATGCCAGGGCATCTGGGGCTCCTGAAACATCAGTCCCACGTTTCCATCAGCTCTCTGGAAAAGACAGAATCAATCTCTAGTTGGTATTGCCAATTATTTTATTATTACTTGTTTAACTTTCAAAGAAGATGCAAGTTGTACATGGCAGTTTAGAGAACTTAAACTTTTAAAATTCAACCAAGCCAGAAGCAAAGTGAGGGAATCACTTCAACTGTGTTATCATCAACAACAATCCAGAGTCCAGGTCTGATGCTAGATAAACTGTAGACCTTGTGACTAAGGAAATCTTAGTCTGGGGTCTGGGAGAAGAGAAAAGACAGGTATATCATGAACTATGATGCAAGGGTGAGCTCCTAAGTATTACGTGAAAAGATGGATAAACACTAAGGGTTCTGATGGGAGATAGGGTGGTTCCAGGAAAGAGATGACATTTGTGCTCTTCTCTTTGAGTAGTTTACTTGCTGTGTAAGAGTCCAGGGAGGAGTGGTTTGCAGTGTTGGTCGATGAGTTGGAGGGTTCTGGGGGTGGGGGGAGTCTATCTTCCAAGATAAAATCCAACCTCCTAACCATGGCCTCTGAAACCAACAGGGTTTGGCCTTTTTGACTTCTCTACAGGTTACATTTCCCATCATTCTCTTCCAACCAACATGTCAAGCTTTTATCAACGTCAGGGCCTTTACACCTGCATCTCCTGCTACTTAAAATACTTGCCAACCATCTTAATTTTTTTTTTACTGTGATAAAATACACATAATATAAAATTTACCATTTTCACCACTTATAAATATACAATTCAGTGGCATTAAGTACATTCACAATGTTGTGTAACCATCACTGTTATCTGTTTCCAGAATGTCTTCATTATCCCAGACAGAAACTCTGTACCCATTAAACAATAACTCCTCATTCCTGTGTCCCTCCAGCCCCTGGTAACCTCTGTTGTACATTCTGTCTCTGTGAATTTGTATTCTAGGTACCTTATAGAAGAGGAATCATGCAATATTTGACTTTTAATGTCTAGCTTCATTCACTTAGCATAATGTCTTCAAGGTTCATCCATGTTGTAGCAGGTGTCAGAACTTCATTCTTGTCTAAGGCTGAGTGATATTCTATTCTACGTATATATTTGGTGATGGAGTCTCCCTGGTTTTTTACATAGCATGCTCCTTCTCATCTTTCAAGTTTCACCTTCAGTGTCACCTCTGACATTACTGTCTTCCTTAGTGTCCAATATGTAAGTATCTTATTTATGATTATTTTTGTAGTTTATGTCACCCCTACTGGACTATAATCTGGGAGCTCTGTGACCACGGAGTCGTCCTAGGCATGATCTCTCCAGCACCTGGCACCCTGCCTAGCATGGCTAAGGCCTGTGGGAGCACCCTGAACTCCATTCACAAGGGGGTGCAGACCATGCCCGACAGTAGGGAGTTGGCTCCTGAACTGCTGTCCCAGCTGATCACGTTCTTCTCACTTGGCATGACACCTCTGTGCTTTGATGAAGCAGGGCAAGGCCTTGGGGCTGATTCCTGATTTTCCCCATATCCATGCATATGGCCCTCAAAGAATGGGGGGCCCAGCACTTCTGGGCTGATTGCAGAGGCACGAGTTTCTCCTTTGAGTTAATGAGGATACAACATGGTTTCTAACGTCTACTAATAACAGAGCCTTTCTCTAAAGGTGGCCAGCACTTTTTTTTTATTGTTTCTTTTGTTTTTTTTAATATAATTTATTGTCAAATTGGTTTCCATACAACACCCAGTGCTCATCCCAACAGGTGCCCTCCTTAATGCTCATCACCCACTTTCCCCTCTTCCCCGCCCCCATCAACCCTCAGTTTGTTCTCAATATTTAAAAGTCTCTTATGGTTTACTTCCCTCCCTCTCTGTAACTTATTTTCCCCCCTTCCCCTCCGCCATGATCTTCTGTTAAGTTTCTTAGGATGCACATATGAATGAAAACATATGATATTTGTCTTTCTCTGCCTGACTTATTTCACTTAGCATAATACCCTCCAGTTCCATCCACGTTGCTGCAAATGGGGTGGCCAGCACTTTAAGGTTGACAAGGTTTTCTGTAAACATTGTCTCATCTGATCTTTAGAAATTCCTTCTGAAGTGGTTAATAGGTTATTTCTCATTTCACATATATTCTATTTACAAGTAATAATGGGTATTATTTCCCATTAAGAACCAGAGAGAGGAAGTGACTTACCTTGTGTCACTAGCTTATGTATCAAGATGAGAACCCAAAGCACTTTCTAGAAGGCAAATTCCATGTAGAAAGAACCCTTGTGAGTGCTGGAGGTGGGAGGCAAGAAGGAAACCTGGAGGGCCCAGAAGCACACAATAGGGTCCGGGATCCATCCAGAAGAATATTTATTGTTGTTGAGCCAACTCTTCCGCTTTTAAGATTTTTCTAAATAGAACCCAATCTCACCTCTGCAAAGTGGAGAGTGTTTGAAAAAGTTTTGACATAAGTTGGAACACAGATTAGGGCATTCAGGTGAGGAACTGCACACAAGTTTTGTTGCACCGCTGTCTCTGAATTTTTAGCAGGGGTCTGGAGACGATTCTGAGGCCACGTCCAGACCTGGCAGGAAAGTGTGCCATGAGTGACTCATGACCTCTGCTGTGAGCGAGGGAGGGTATAGTGGCAGCACACTTTTCCTGTGGTTATCTTTTGTGTTCCAGGTAATCATTTGAAACAGATTTTCTGACACCCTCACTACATACTGACAATTTAAAACATTTAGGAAAACAGTATTGACTTCCTTGCTGCGTGCAACAAATCTCTTGTGTTATCCTTTTGCCAAGTAAATGCCATTGAAATATGTCACTTGCAAATGGAGTCATTGCAGCGTGAATGATGACGCTCTTGTAAGACTGACACGGGCTGGTGAAGCACGAGCTTTAGAATCAGAGAGACTTGGGTGAGTTTTGGCCGAACCACTTGGGAATTGTGTAACCAGCTCTAAACTTCTCTGAACTCCAGTTTCCTTCTTTAGTAGGGAATGAGATTGTTTTCATCCTGTGGACTTATTGTGAAGATTTAATGAGATAATGATATAAAGCACTTGGTGCTGTGCTTGGTGTAAAGTACCTGCCAGATAAGTGTTCACCATCAGAATAAGAGGTCATAAGCTAGTAGGGAGCAGCAGGTAGTGTTTCTAACTTAAAAATGTAATATCTTTGTGAAATTTCCTACCACATAGTGGGAAGATCTAAAATCCTCCAGCTTTCACGTTGCCTGATCTATTAGTTTTCAATTCAAATATTCTGTTTACAAGTAGAGCATTAAAAGGAAGAGGGTTTTTTTTTTTTAATTTTTTTTTTTTAATGTTTATTGATTTTTGAGACAGAGAGAGACAGAGCATGAGCAGGGGTGGGTCAGAGAGAGAGAGGGAGACACAGAATATGAAACCATATTCTCCAGGCTCCAGGCTCTGAGCTGTCAGCACAGAGCCTGATGCGGGGCTCAAACCCATGAACTGTGAGATCATGACCTGAGCTGAAGTCAGACGCTTAACTGACTGAGCCACCCAGGCGCCCCGGAAGAGGTTTTAAAAATATATATATATATTTTTTAGTGTTTATTTACTTTTGAGAGAGAGACAGAGCGCGAGTGGGGGAGGGGTAGAGAGAGAGGGAGACACAGAATCGGAAGCAGGCTCCAGGCTCTGAGCTGTCAGCACAGAGCCCGGCACGGGGCTCTAACTCACAAACTGTGAGATCATGACCTGAGCCTAAGTCAGACGCTTAACCGACTGAGCCACCCAGGTGCCCCAGAATGAAGAATTTTAATGTTATATTTTTGAAAAAAAGAAAGATTCACACGCTGCTCAAAGCATCTACAGCCATTATCCCATCTACAAATGGAAGATCCTTAGAAGAGATACGCTGATAAATTCTTTGTTTCTTCCCAGCACTCACACTTTCACCTCCTCCGAAGGAGGTTTCCATACCAGACCCTATTTCTTGACAATCAGTATTATGTGAAATGGAAATTTTTTTTTCTTCCAAGTGAGCCTTCTCTATGAATATGATCTGAAGAAAATGTATTGTTAGCCGAAGCTAACATTCATGGAAGACTTTAGAATACAAAATACATCAAAAAGTTATTTTTTTCCCCCTACTGCCTTGAGGGCAAGTGGACTTTTTGGTGCTAATGAGCTCATTAGCTTAGTTACAGCAGTTAATAAGCTACTCTTGAGAATGTGCTTCATGGCATCCTATAACCCTCCCACTTTCCTTTGATGATGGCAATACCATTTTCTAAATGCAAGTTGCCACATACTGAGATGTTAGATTCCAACCCCCCACATTGATCATATATGAAATTTAGTACTCCAGTGATCCTGGAATGAGGCTCTAACTCCATGTGGGCAAATTAGGAGCATGCCATAAAGTGCATGAAACTTTGTCGCAAGGTTACATTTTTCAGCCCCATTCCTTAGGCCATATTTCATACATATATGCATCACAAAGATTAATGTTCATAATAATATTAATAGCTCACATGACTGCAGGGGTTATTTTAAAAATATGGGCTATAGGTACAGCCCATGAAGAGCTTACCATTAAGAGGTGGGGGAAGAACATTTTTACAAATGAAGAAAATAGAGGGCTAAGTGCTGAATTATCTGATACAGAACATGAGTATAGTGTAGACTCTGATGTTAACCTGACCATCTGGACCCTTACAACCTGCCATGTCACACAAATTTCTAGGCAATATGTAATTCTGCTTTGACTCTAAGGCACAACAGAGACATTTCTGTTATTGTTGTGTAAATGAAACTAACTTTAATGTGATTTTCTTTAGTTTTCATATTTGTTGCTGCTTCTCTGCCAGAGCTCTCCATCTACAAATTTATTTCTCTGGGAAGACTTTTGGAGTCAATATCAGTATGTGGAATAGGTCTATCATTCCTTCCCCTGGCAGTTGGCAAAACGTCTGCTCAATTTATGGACATTATTGGTCATTTTTTTTTTTTTCATTCTCAGCTTGGGTATTTATTGGTCTCTAACTCAGTCTTAGATGACGCCTTAGATTACTATGTTATTTCTGAAATCAATCACATTATTGTGCTGATGTTCATAATAGGAAGCAGCCAATGGGGATGAAATTTGTGATGCAGTCAGCTGTTGACTAGATGCCATAAATCTCCTATACCTTTCATCAAACAGATTAACAGATTTCCTTCCAGAATATTTTCTTGGGTTGAATATTAAAGCTAGTAATGTGGGTAAACATTTTTACCTTCAAGATATGAAATAGAGTGTGAATGTGGTCCTTGAAATTGGCACAGCACATCTTCCCCCTGGGGAGACCAGTTTTGCAGTTGATTATTTGAATAAAATCACAGATATAGGAGGACAGTAGGGAAGAATTCCCAGCCATGTTCATAATTAGTTGACTGTATTGCTGATACATATCCAAACGTTGTTCCTTCATAATAGAATTAGCCAGAGAAACGTGTGCTTAAATGAACACCCCTAATGCATATCTAATGCAAATTTGTGCTCTTTATTTTTCTTTCCTTTGGATATAAACTGTTTTTTTTTTTTTAACTTTTTAAAAAATGTTTATTTTTGAGAGAGAGAGACAGAGAGACAGAGAGACAGAGCGTGAGTGAGGGAGGGGCAGAGAGAGAGGGAGACACAGAATATGAAGCAGGCTTCAGGCTCTGAGCTGTCAGCACAGAGCCTGATACGGGGCTCAAACTCACAAACCGTGAGATCGTGACCTGAGCCAAAGTTGGATGCTCAACCGACTGAGCCACCCAGGTGCCCCTAAAGTGTTTTTAAATGGCTTATTTCCTTGTGATAGTGAAAGCTTTGGGCATTTCATGTAGAACCATATTTTTATTTACTTTATTATTACTTTTTAAAGTTTATTTATGTTGAGAGAGAGAAAGAGAGAGAAAGTGTGCATGCACGTGAGCAGGAAAGGGGCAGGGAAAGAGGGAGAGTGAGAATCCCAAACAGGCTCTGTGCTTGCAGCCTGATGCGGGGCTCGAACTCACAAACTGTGAGATCATGACCTGAGCCGAAATCAAGACTCGGGCACTTAACCAGCTGAGCCACCAAGGTGCCCCAGAGTCATATTTTTATTACCACCTATTGTAACGTCTGTTGGGTTGATTTTGGGGGTATTTTTAAATAGCAGCCACCTGCTTTCTTGTGTACCATTTGTTCTGAGCAGAAGTGGCAGTAGCTGCCATGTCTCTCAAGCGTGGTGGGGATATCTGTGACAGGCCAGACCCAGGCCAGACCCCATCAGTACTAAGAAGGCTTCAGGGTATAACACTGATGCAGAGGTAAGTCTATTTCCAGCAGCTGTCTTGCTCTGGAAAAGCTTGTGGAGGCAAGATTTGGCAGAGGGAGTTGTTACACAACACTTCCATACTCATTTGAATGCTCCTTCATGCAGCCTTTTCTCCTGAGGTTTTAGCTAACCTCTAAGGTCAGTCCCAATCAGGGCTTCAAGTGGACCTCTTCATTGTGAGCCTTTCTAGATTTATTTATTTTTATTTTTTAGTTTTTATTTTGAAAAGTTTATTTATTTATTTTGAGAGAGAGAGAGAGTGCATGCCCAGCACATGCGAGTAGGGGAGGGGCAGAGAGAGAGGGAATCCCAAGCAGGCTTCGCACCCTCAGCACAGAGCCCAATGTGGGGCTCGAACCCATGAACAGTAAGATTGTGACCTGAGCCGAAGCCAGGAGTTGGATGCTTAACTGACTGAGCCACCCAGGTGCTCTGAGGCTTTCCAGATTTAATGGACCTGGACTTTGGGACCATACATCCCATGGCTTGAATGCTGGCTCTATCTTTTACTATTGGTGTGACTTTTGTTTTGTTTTGTTTTTTTTAATTTTTTTTTCAACATTTATTTATTTTTGGGACAGAGAGAGACAGAGCATGAACGGGGGAGGGGCAGAGAGAGAGGGAGACACAGAATCGGAAGCAGGCTCCAGGCTCTGAGCCATCAGCCCAGAGCCCGACGCGGGGCTCGAACTCACGGACCGCGAGATCGTGACCTGGCTGAAGTCGGACGCTTAACCGACTGCGCCACCCAGGCGCCCCTATTGGTGTGACTTTTGAATGTGACTTAAGCTCTTAGGAGCTCTTAGGGGCTCTTAAGCTCCATATTCATATCTATAAACTACATGAGAAAAAACCATCTACCTTGCAAGGTTTTCTGTGAGAAATCAGTCAGATAGTATATATCTAATAGACTGATGTTGAGTAGGATTTCAGTGAATGCTGTCATGATTAAAATTATTGAGGTTTGGGGTACCTGGGTGGCTCAGTTGGTTGAGCGTCCGACTTCGGCTCAGGTCATGATCTTGCAGTTCGTGAGTTTGAGCCCCTCATCGGGCTCTGTGCTGACAGCTCAGAGCCTGGAGCCTGCTTTGGATTCTGTGTCTTCCTCTCTCTGCCCCTTCCCTGCTCATGCTCTGTCTCTCAAAAATGAATAAACGTTAAAAAAAATTGTTTTTTAATAAAAATAAAATTATTGAGGTTTGAACAGAATTCCCTGGTACAAAACTGATACTAGTTTTTGTGAGTCTTTTACTCTCTTTTCATCTACTTGGTGTTTGGTAGGTGTGAGTTACCTCTGTTGGATAACAAACACAGAGGTAATGTATACCTGTCTTGTTATTTATACTTATAATGTACTGAGGTTTCCTTCCTCAGGGGCTTTGCTCATATCAAAGTAACATTTGTTGCATCTTGAGCAATGATAAAGTAGTAGTGTGCTATCAGTGAATAGTTCTTTAAGTATTTACTATGTAAAACATATAATTTTTTAAAAGAAATTTATGATTGTTTTATTTATCTTATTTATTTATTAATTATTATTATTTTTTTAGTGTTTATTTTTGAGACAGAGTGTGAGTGGGAGAGGGCAGAGAGAGAGACACACAGAATCTGAAGCAGGCTCCAGACGCTGGGCTGTCAGCACAGAGCCCGATGCGGGGCTCAAATCCACAAGCTGTGAGATCATGATCTGAGCCAAAGTTGGATGCTTAACCAACTGAGCCAACCAGGAGTCCCTAAAACATACTATTTTAAGTAGGCATTGTGGGGGTGCAAGAGATTGCAAAATAAAGAGTCTGTCCTTTACGAACTGGCCATATTTTGGGAAGACATAATATATTCATAGAAAGATGTTAAACCCTCAAGCATGTGATGATAAACGGTAGCTGTTCATACTAGTATTCCATTTAGGTTCTCAGCTGAGGGTGTGCATAAAAACCAAACTTGGAACCTTGTAGAAATGTGGTTGCCAAGAACCCAACTCAGTACTACTGATTCGGAAGAATTATCTCTGGGGAAGGGGAGAGGCTGTGAGGCTCCAGATGGGTGTTTTTCCAAAGCCCCATAGGCAAGTCAGATGTACACCTTCTGTTTAGAACTATGTGTTTAATCCAAGCCATGCTAGAATCCTCTCTAAATATCTCTTGCCAAGAGACTCTCCAACTTGAGTAGCTGTGGAATGGAAGGCATAGAGTCACGAGCCCAGGTTGTCTACCACTAGGCACCTTCCTGAGTTGCTGAACCTTAGTTCTTAGAGACCAAGCTATTGATGTCTCACCAACTCCCAAATTAATATTTTTGGTATTAATTTTTTTATTTAAAAAATTTTAAAGTTTATTTATTTTGTGAGAGAACGAGAGAGAAAGAGAGAGAGAGAATGAGCAGAGAGCATGAGCAAGGGAGGGGCCGAGAGAGAGGGGGGAGGGAGAAAATTCCAAGCAGGCTCTGTGCTGTCAAACTCACAAACTGCAGAGATCATAACCTGAGCTGAAACTAAGAGTCAGACACTCAACTGATCGAGCCACCCAGGCTCCCCATGTTTTTGGTATTAATTAAAAAAAAATCTTGTATTCCCAACGAAAACCACCATGTCTTCCATTATTCTTAGTTGTGTCCAAGGATGGAAGGCAGTTTAGTTATCTTCTGTATTCTTATACCTTTAGAATCTGTGCTTCTCCCTTAATCCAATTATCTATCACTGGATTCCTTCCCACTGTCTCCAATGTGCTGTTTAGAATTCCAGTTTCAAGGTCCATAAACCTGCATAACCTACACCCTCAATCTCTTCACTGCTGTTCCCTCTATTTCCTGCTATAACTGAACCCTGGTTTTAACTGGAAGATATTTTAGATGTCAACAATGACTGGGCAGCCTTATGAAACATTAACCACCTGTTCGGTTGGCTGCTCACGTACACACAAATATACTTGTGTCTTGGAGTGTTTTGGGCTGGTTGATATGTCTAAAGGTTTGATGCTTTGAAGGGAAAAACATGATGAGGGCCAAGAAGCCTTGTGTCTGGTAAACATGTATGAAAAGGGAATTAATCTCTGTGGGCAAATATGGGACTTGTACGGTAGGCAGGGTTGGAGGATTTATGAAATGACCATCTGGTTCTGGTCCCATAACTGCTAATGATTTGAATCTGCACTGACCAGAGACTAACTCCTTTTTAAAAATCTCGGAATCAAGTGACTGGTCAGGTGGGTTGAGCTGTTGTATTGAAGTTCTTACGATAACTTCAGTGACAACAGATGAAAGCCTGTTCTGGGAGGCCTCCCTCAGGGAAATAACTCTGGGGTTCTGCAGCAGTCCAAGCATCCATAGTGGGATGGAGGCAAGTGCAATTCCATGAAATCTACCTGTTCTGTATCAGAAGCTCGTTTAAGAGAAGCCACCTACTTCTAAGGCCAAGAATGGTCTTTGGGGAGTAGGGAACAGATCACACCATTTTCCTCTATCTTGAGTGCTTTATCTCAATAAATGCCCTTATGTTGTAAAAGCCTGGATGTCAAGAGTGCTTAATTTTCGTGGCTTTCTACAGACTGGGGAGAAAACTAAAAAGCAGGATGAATAACAAAAGTTGTATATATTTTTTCCTCTGTATTTAGGTATGACCGGGATTGTTGGTTGCATTTGAGATTATTATGACCTCCTTATTTTATATTTATTATGCTTTCTTTAATAAAATGATATCTGTAAACTCCCCATAACTGCATGAGAAATTTAGCATGTTCATTTCTTCCCTTTGCCTCATTGCTCAGAGTTTTTGAAATAATTTGGAACTTTACTTTCAAATTATTTTTTTTTTACCTTGTTCAACTTTATTTATTTAAAAAAATTTTTAGTGTTTATTCATTTTTGAGAGAGAGAGAGTGCGAGCCGGGGAGGGGCAGAGAAAGACTTTCTTTTACATGAGGTAGAGTTTGGCTGGGTCTAAAATGGTAACATCAAAATCCATTTACTTTAGATAGTTTCTGTAAATATTCTAGTGTCTTCTAGTAGTTAAGAGTTGCAGAGAAGAAATTTCATATCAATTTTGTAATGTCAGGCCTGCCTCCCTCTTTGCAGCTGATTTTTTTTTCTTTGAAAGATACTTATGGGGCTCCTGGGTGGCTCAGTCGGTTAAGCGTCCAACTTCGGCTCAGGTCATGATCTCGCGGTCCGTGCGTTTGAGCCCCGCATCGGGCTCTGTGCTGACTGCTCAGAGCCTGGAGCCTGCTTCAGCTTCTGTGTCTCCCTCTCTCTCTGACCCTCCCCCGGTTCATGCTCTGTCTCTCTCTGTCTCAAAAATAAATAAACGTTAAAAAAATATTTATAAAAGAAAGATACTTATAAATTGAATGTTTAGACTATACTTTCCTTATTAATTTGCTTTACAAAGTTCAAATATTTCATTTATATTTCATTTAATATTCAGTGGGCAAGAAAACTACATCTATTATCTATTATCATCTGTTTTGGAGTTTGTGATCTGATGATACATGGTAGAAGGTACTTGAAAATGTTAATATTTAATAGAACCCTGGGATGGATTATTTCACTGAACAAGGAATTCTTCATAATGTAAACAGTCTTATAATTGGAACATTTTCTTTAAAAATTTTTTATGCTTTATTTTTGAGAGAGAGAGAGAGAGAGAGAGAGAGAGAGAGAGAGAGAGAACGAGAGGGGGAAGGGCAGAGAGAGGGGGAGACACAGAATCCGAAGCAGGCTCCAGGCTCTGAGCTGTGAGCACAGAGCCTGATGCGGGGCTTGAACTCTTGAACTGCGAGATCATGACCTGAGCTGAAGTTGGACACTTAACCGACTGAGCCACCCAGGCATCCCTAATTGGAACATTTTCTATGTATACATGTTTGTAAATTTCATTAAAGTCAGGTATATCTATTTTATCTACTTCTGAACAATCTTATTTTGTATGTCTGCAACTGGATTATTTGATGGGGTTCATGTTCTCTCTTTTCCCAGATGAATGGACTCTATCATTACTAAATGTATCTTTTAAAAAAAATTGTTTTTAATGTTTGTTTATTTATTGAGAGAGAGAGGGAGAGAAACAAAGTGAAAGCTGGGGAGGAGCAGAGAGAGAGGGAGACAACAGAATCCGAAGCAGGCTCCAGGCTGAGCTGTCAGCGCAGAGCCCGACATGGGGCCCGAACCCATGAACCGAGAGATCATGACCTGAGCCAAAGTCGGACGCTCAACTGACTGAGCCACCCAGCCGCCCCTACATGTTTATTTCTAAAATATGAATTATAAGGATAGAAGTTGGGGGTCATAACTAGTGCTTTGCTACTTCCCATTGCAGAGATCAACTGTGGCCATCCTCCGGAAGTGCAGCATGCGGTCCTGGTGGGGAATCACAGCTCCAGGCTGGGCAGTGTGGCTCATTACGTCTGTCAAGAGGGCTTTGAAAGCCCTGGAGGAAAGATCATTTCCATTTGCACAGAGAAAGGCACTTGGAGAGAAAGTCCTTTGACATGCACAGGTATAGACTCTGTTCTGTGGGGCTTTTGTTTCCTGGCAGCAAATGGCCAGCAGGAGCGTGGGACCTGGAGCCATTCCATTGCTCCCTCTGTGTACTGCTTGGCTGTGCCATTTACTTGAGAGGGCACCTGGCTTTAGGTTTGTCAGCTAAATCCTGAAGATTTAGGGGGTAGATTGGGAAAATAGGTTGGATAGAAAATTTTGTGCATCCATCTTTTGAAACTCACCTTAAATCACAGTGAGTCCTATCTCCTCTACTTGGCCGGCTGAGAAATTTTTCTCATGAACCGTTTTCTCAGGGGGACCTACTTAAGAGTCCTGTGTAGTGCACGTTGACACCTTTTCAGAGAAAAGGTGGTGTAATAGATAAAGAGGTTTTTAATGTTTATTTTTAATTAAATTTTTTTTTTTTTTATTTTGAGAGAGAGAGTTAGCAGAGGAGGGACAGAGAAGGAGAGAGAGAATCCCAAGCAGGCTCTGTGCTGTCAGCACAGCGCCCAAAGTGGGACTCGAGCTCATGAAGCATGAGATCATGACCTGAGCCGAAATCAAGAGTTGGACACTTAACTGACTGAGCCATCCAGGTGCCCCTATTTTTAAATTTTCAGTTGTGGTAAAACACACACAACATAAAATTTAGCACCTTAATCATTTTTAAGGGTTAAGTATATTCACGTTGCTGTGCAACCAATCTCCAGACCCTTTTCATCTTGCAAACCTGAACCTCTGTACCCATTAAACAATACCTCCCCTCCACTTCCTCCTCCCCATAGCACCAGCATTTTACTTTCTGTTTCTGTGGATTTGACTAATTTAGATACCTCATGTAAGCAGACTTATGTAGTATTTGCCCTTCTGTGCCTGGCTTACTTCACTTAGCATAATGTTCTGCAGGTTCATCCATGTTGTTGCAAACGATGGGATTTCCTTCTTTTTAAAGGCTAAGTAATATTCCACTGCGTGTGTTTACATTTTGTCTATCTGTTCATCCATTGGTGGGCACTTGTGTTGCTTCCACCTTTTGGCTATTTGAGCATGGATATACAGATATCTCTTTGAGACATCTAAGAGTTATTTAGAGGAAGTGAGGCAAGCTATCTCATGGGGTGCTGAATTAAACATTTGGGGAAACGTTCCTGGCCCTGAGCCACTTCCGGTGTCACTTTTGGAGAGAGCTGGGCATAGCTTCTGGACCCTCAGCTGTTTGCTTCACTGCTCACCCTGCTCTGCCTCCGCCATCCAGAGTTCAGTGGGGATACAGGGATTAGTCACTACTTGAAAAACCAGTGGGTCTGCATGGGGCATAGTAAGCTATTAATTAGCTGATGCTTGTAGAGCACTTTGAAGAACAAACATGTTATGTAACTGCTAATTATAATTACCGTCCTCAGCCTGCCACCTTTCACGGAGTCTGTGGCTCCAGCTGCAGCTGTTTCCTTGGGTTTATGCAAGCTTTGATTTAAGGAGAGAAAAGGCATTTTCCCTGAGAGCTGTGATCTTTCTGTGAGGAGGCCTCTATGCCCTCAATCAAGATTGGCAGCTAAATTCAATTTCCGCAGATAAAGGGGGTAATTTGCATGCTGATGAATTCACGGTGCAGTGCACACGATCTGGGTGGGTAGGTAGGAGAGGCTTCTGGAAATGTAGTGAGAAACGCTGATTGCCATGGCTCTTGCCCGGCCGAACTCCCTTCTTCCTTCTTTTCCCTGTTTTCACCGATTTCTTCACACCTCTTCTGTACCAGCTCCCTGTGTGTATTTTGTGTTTACCTTCTTCAGTGTCCATTTCTGGGTCTTCCTCCCGTCTTCTGCTTTCCTGCCTAACCTCCGAATGCCTTCTCCCTCTGCTCTCTGTTTTCATTCTGTTTATCCCTCTTTTTATGTTTGAATGTTTTGTTCCAAGTTGGGTGGAATAATTTATCTTCACTTTACCTGGGTTGTTTTTAGTTAAAAATATTTTTGGAGGCCCTGTTTCTTTGGATTAGCAGCATGGATCTGTATATGTTTTTAATGGAGTGTGGACTCCGGCAAGATGGTGGGACTTTTTTTTTTTTTTTTTCTTTAAGGCCAGTTTGGACTGGCAACTCCAGACAGCTGAGAATTAGGCAACCATTTTAGTGTCTGGAAAAACCCCAGGTGGAAGCTTGATGTTTAGTGGGTTGGTTTACCTCAAGATCAAAGAGGCTGATTCATTCTTGATAAGACTGTGCCTGGCTTTCATTCTGTTCAGGTCATTTGGCTTTTCATGTTTAGAATCTGAGTTAATAATTATAAAGTGGATGCTCACTCACGCCATGCTCTCAGAAGGGTAATATCTCTATTGAAACACAGACTGTTTATCTGCTGGGATCTGTTCTGAGCCCCCTAACCTGACTCAGGTCCTGACTCCTCTAGGCTGCCTGTGAGCGTCTGCCCCTCTGTTTTGTTGTTGATCTTCCTTTTCAGCCTAGTGAGTGCTCACATGAAGCTCTAATGCAATTATGGAAAAGAAAGATGGAAAAGAAAGGTCAGCTGGAATAAATGGACACATTTATATAAAAGCCACATGGCTTGGATTTGTTTGAATACGTGTATGAAGTTTGGCTGTCAAGCATTATAGCTGCTGTTGATTGTGTACTGACTTAGGTGCCCAGGGCTCTGCTAAGGGTCTTAATGCTTGGTTTCATTTTGTCCTCAAGAAAACCCTATAAAGTAAGTATGTTACATTTCATTTTGTAGATGAGTACTCTGAGACTCATAAAAGTTCAGCAACTTTCACAGGGTCATTCAGTAACTAGTAAATGGCAGAGACAGGATTTGAACTTAGGTCTGGAAGCCTGGAACGCCCACAGTCTCTCTCCTACCAGTGTTTCCCAAGCTTGAATTATTTGAATGCCCCCCCGCCCCCCGCCGATAATGTTTACCGTAGCAAAAGTATTATTTAATAAATTTCTTTAAAAAAACACAAAATTTAAAATTATAATTTAAATTTATTTTTTTATAGTTTTTTTTTAATGTTTATTTATTTTTGAGAGAGAGAGAGAGCACAAGCGAGGCAGGGACAGAGAAAGAGGGAGACATAGAATCTGAAGCAGGCTCCAGGCTCTGAACTGTCAGCACAGAGCCTGGTGCCGGGCTCGAACTCACAGACTGCAAGATCATGACCTGAGCCGAAGTCAGATGATTAACCGACTGAGCCACCTAGGTGCCCCAGTATAATTCAAATTTATTGATCAAAGAAACTTTGTAGTATGTGTGATATTATGAGTTGGATGACTATGTGTATTTTTTCTAATATACAAAGAAGTCAATGCAAGCAAACATATAAATTTATTCATGTGCCACAAGAAAATCATCCTGAGGTGTACAATGCTTTTTAGGAAAGCACTACCCTAAGCCATGCTATTTCTACCTATTTAATGTGACTTGAAAAAAGGAAAAGAAATATCGAAGAACTCTTACAGCCAAGCATGTACTTATTCAAAGTAGTCACTTTGATTTCAGTGATGCTGCCATTATCGAAATGTGTCGGGTAATTTCTGCCTTTGGAGGTAGTTTATGAGTCATATTAGAAGATCAGTCACTTACCTTTTGGAATCAGATACTGATTTTGACTAGAAGTGACACTGAGCTTGACCATCTGCTTGGGTTACCTCAATTCATTCTCTGAGCTTTTACTGTTTCTAAAAATAGAGAAAAAGGATATAAAATTGGAAACCAAGAGAGTTTGCTGGATTAGTCCCTGTCCACACTGAGATTTCTGAAGGAATAGTCTATGCCCACTTTCTCTGTCCGCACCCACACTGCTTCTCCACTCAGCTTCCTGAAGGAGAATCAGGCATCCAACACCCTCACTCCATGGTGGCTCTCTCGCCAAGGTCCACTAGTGATCATGTGCCAAATTCATGTTCTAGTTTCAGTCCTCATTCCTCTTAACCTTTCCACAACATTTAGCATTGTTGATCAGATATCCATATCCATCCACTCAATCAACCAAATAATAAATATTAAAAAAAAATACAAGATAGTCTATTAGGTTCTGGGAATAGAGAGATTAACCCAGTCTTTGCCATCATGGAGCTCACATTCAGGAGAGATTCAGGAGACATTAAGGAGACATTAAGTAACCAGACAAAATTATTTAGTTACAAATGTGGTAAGTACTGCAGAGAAATACTTGATGCTAGTAGAATACTCATATATTTGTGTGTGTGTGTGTGTATGTGTACGTGTGTGTGTGTATATATGTATATATATGTACACACACATTTACATACATACACACACACACACACACACACACACACATACATACACACATGCATGCACCACATAAAGAATCCAAAGCAAACCAAAGGTACTTTATTACCTACTGAAGCTTTGGTTCCCCGAATCTAGTGAATAGTTCAACTGGATGGTGTGGGGCCCTCCTTTTTTTTTTTTTTTGTTTTTTTTTAAGCCAGAGAGGCCTAAGTGTCCTATAACTGGACAAGGCAAAGGCCTGCTCTGCCCGCAGTCAAACCTCGGATCTCATCATGACGCTGTGGGCACCCTGTCAGGGGACAAAGAGCCATGTGAGAGAAGAAAGAGATGGAGGTTTTCCCTGGTGCCATGATGATCTGCTCCAGGTCCTTCTTGGGCCGGAGGTGAGGAGGTTGTGGGGAACTGGTGGCAAGGAAGGGAGATAACTTTCGAGGAAGTAGACACTCCTTCAGATCTTCATTCCCTGACTTCCAGGCACCCACCAGCCAGCCTCCTCCTCCCTCTCTTCTGCTCTTTCTCCTGTAGGTTCCCGTTGGGTTCCATGTTTCCCAGCATTCTGCCTTTGGGCTCATCTCCGTGTCCTCCCTGGACGTTCCACCTGCACCCACAGCTTCAGTGACCATCCACACATGGCTGATTCTCAGGATTATTTCTCCCCTGGATATTCTGCAGATAACTCCTATCTGGCATGTTCTGAACACATTCGTTAGTCTTTTCCTCACAAACCCAGGGTAGCCCTCCCTGTGTTTCTCAGGAGAACAATAAAAGGCAATCCATTCAGACTGTCAAGCTCGAAAACTGGCAGTCAGCCTCAACTCCTGACTGTCCTTATCGCTCACCTCCTGTTGTGTCTCCCTCAGAAGTGTCTCATGGCTTTAAACACAAGGCCCTGAGACCATTCCTCCCCTTTGCTGAATAACCTCTGCAGTGCCTTGGCTTTTGGCTTTGGAGTCGGACAGGCCTACTTTTGAATCCTGACTTGACAGCTTACAACCCGTATGACCTCTGGCAGGTTACTTAACTTCTCTAAGCCTCATGTCTATAAAATGGACACAATAATGTCAAGCTCATGGGCTTATTTTAAATTAATTCTTTGGGCGCCTGGGTGGCTCAGTCGGTTGAGCGGCCGACTTCTGCTCAGGTCATGATCTCGTGGTCCGTGAGTTTGAGCCCCGCGTCGGGCTCTGTGCTGACAGCTCAGAGCCTGGAGCCTGTTTCGGATTCTGTGTCTCCCTCTCTCTGACCCTCCCCCATTCATGCTCTGTCTCTCTCTGTCTCAAAAATAAATAAACGTTAAAAAAAATTTTTTTTTAAAAATAATAAATTCTTAATATATTAAAAAAAATTTTTTTTTAATATTTATTTTTTTGAGAGAGAGACAGAGCATGAACAGGGGAGGTTAGAGAGAAAGGGAGACACAGATTCCGAAGCAGGCTCCAGGCTCTGAGGTGTCAGCACAGAGCCTGATATGGGGCTCGAACCTGTGAGAGGTGAGATCATGACCTGAGCTGAAGTCGGATGCTTAACCAGCTGAGCCACCCAGGTGCCCCTAATTCTTAATATATTTTTTCTAGTTTTATTGAGAAATAATTGACCTACATCACTGCATAAGTTTAAGACGTACACTGTGGTGGTTTGACTCATGTATATGGTGAAATGATTATCATGGGGTTATTTTGAAAATGAAATAAATGACACTTTTAAAGTACTATACATACTGTCAGACCCATAGTAATTACTCAGTAAGTGTTCACTGTTGCTTCTTATGACTGCTGTTAAAATGAGATCTTTTTTTTGTAAGTTTATTTTTATTTTTGAGAGTGAGAGAGAGAATAAGGCGGGGAGGGGCAGAGAGAAGGAGAGATAGAATCCTAAACAGGCTTTGCACCATCCGCACAGAGCTGGATGCGGGGCTCAAACTCACGAACTGTGAGATTATGACCTGAGCTGAAGCTAGACACTTAACCAACTGAGCCACCCAGGTGCCCCAAGATGAGATCTAGTCTTTAAAGATCTATCAGTGTTTGCCATATTGTAAGTGCTGAGTAAAGAGTATCCTGTTCTTACAACCTCCAGTTCTACTCCGGTGTCTACTTCAACAAATACCAGAATCATCTTTCTAAAAAAAAAAAAAAGTTCCATTTTCCTGCTTTTGCTCACGGGAGTAAGTCTGCACTTAGTCTGGCGGGCAGGATCGAGCCCAGTCTGTTCTGTCTACGTCCACAGCCTCATTTCCTGTCATTCGCCCTTCTCAGTGCCTTACGCTTCTCTGTCACTCAACACCGTGAATATGCCACACCCTCCTGTAGCTCCAGACCTGCGTTAGGTTCGCTCTGCTTGGGTGTCTTCCCCCCTCTTTAGCCATTCGTCCCTTAAGGTCATGCCCTCCACAAAGCCAGCTTCCCCAGGTCTTCCAATGACAGTGGGTGGCTCCTTTCTCTCTACCCTGTGGTACTTGTGTGTAACTTTGTTCTAAGATTTATTGAGTTGTACTTACCTGCTTCTATGTCTGCTCCCTCCGTTAGACCACACATTCCCAAGGGAACGTTCTGATATGTTCTGATCATTGTCACAGTCCAGTGTCTGGCATGGGAGGATTCATCATTCAGTGAATGGTGAATAAAGAACCCTGGAGCCAGTTCCAAAGAGAACTTCCAGAAATGTTTTCAGTTATCAGTACTGTTAGAATGAGGGCATCTCTTTTAAAAAGGCAGCATTAATGTGGATGTTTAATACCTGATGTGTTTATAAAGAGGTCTTTCCACCTGGTGACACCTGGAGGGAAAAGCAAGCAAGTTTTGTTAAACGGCCCCTTGGGATGAAATATCTGCCATCCCCGTAATCAGATCTCGGTCCATCCGTGCAAGAGAGCACGGCACAGGCAGGAGGCAGATGGCAATTTTGAGATGTCATTTGCTGTTGTCATAGTGAATGAGCAGAAGGGAAGGACAAGGAAAGAAACTTTCATGTCTCCTTTCTAATCTCTGCTTGGATAGCAGGGGGGTCCTGAGTGAGAAGAACATTTGCCTCACTGGCGGTCAGAGACAAGGTGAGGGGTGGGATGTTTCCTTTTCTTTCTGGACCAGGTGGTGAGTTGGTATCAGAGTGATGTGTGAGTGAGCAGGGGAGTCCAGGGCTCCAGGGACTTTGAAGGGTGATGGGGAGGGAAGGGTCCCGGAGTATTTGGGGCTTGTTCACGCTAATGAAAGATTGGCACCAACGTCATCTTCGTGCTCCTCAGGGCGGCAAACAGATAGGATCTTTACATCTCTTAGGATACTCATGTCCACAACTGGAATATTTCTTTGATTTCATTTTATCTGTGCTCTGGGAAAAGCATTGATGTAGAGACGCAGGAATGCTTTAGACAGCCATAGGTGATCCTCTGGTGTCTCACCAGAAATTTGCCTGGTTTCCTCTCTCTGCCTGTATTTATTCTCACTTACTGATGGCTGACCTGGGTTTACCCGAGACCCAGTAATGCTGCTGATGGGGTGATTTAGTAAAGATGTAAAATCTTCTTTGGCAAAGAGATCATCCGTAGATCACAGTCTGATGGTGGCATTGGTTGTGAGTACAGGGGAAATGAGTCAATCCTACAGGTACCCAAGGTACAGGTCAGGCTCTCTTTCCCATGTTGGAGGCTGAGAAGGGAGAGACAGGGGATGAGATGAGGGGAGGCATCTTCTGAGATGGGGAATTCTCTTTCTCACCCTTCTTGTAATCATTCTCCTCCTCCTCCTCCTCCTCCTCCTCCTCCTCCTCCTCCATGTTCATTCACTTTTGAGAGAGAGAGACAGAGTCAAGCAGGGGAGGGGCAGAGAGAGAGGGAGACACAGAATTTGAAGCAGGCTCCAGGCTCCAAGCTGTCAGCACAGAGCCTGATGCAGGGCTTAAACCCACAAATGGCCATATCATGACCAAAGCTGAAGTCGGACACTTAACCCCCTGAGCTACCCAGGTGCCCCTTTCTCACTCTTCTTGATGGGAGTCTTATCTTGGGTTTCCCAGAAAGCAGAGCCTGTGGCAGAGGGCTTACATTTATTACACAAGGGGGAATGACACCCTGGGAAGCAGGAGTGGGGTAAGGTGAGTAAAGCAGGGGAGGAAAGAGAGCCAGTACAATCCCTTGGAAACTGTGTTACCTCAGAACCAATGCCCTCATATGGTTTCCCACACTGCCAAATTTATTACATGAAATACACACAATATTCAAGCAGAACAACTTGAAGAAATCTGTGGCTTTCTGATAGATCAGAATTAAGTAGCTTCAGTTAGAGGAGCCCCAGAAGTATCCAGGGACCTTGTGGGGAATTTATGTAGTTTACCCCACACTGCTGCTGAAGAATGGCCCTGTGTGTGGTGATGCATGTCATTTCCTTGTTGGGAACAGCAGTGACCTGGAAATAAGAGCATTGTGTCAGCCAGGTCAGATGGGGAAGCCAGAAACAGATCGTACCTATGTGGCTGCAGGAAGATTCAGGGCTCAGCTCTGGGCCTCTCCATCCCACATGAGTGGAACGCCAGTGGCATCCAGTGGCCTGCCAGGCCAATCACAGGTTGGAATTCTTACCCACACTCAAGTGGCTATCCGTCTTTTCTTTTCCTCCAAGTCAGGTAATGGGCCAGGCCCATCTTTGATGAAGATGAATTGGGTGATTGGCCTGGGGCAGCTCGAATTGCCTGATTTGGCTTCTGAATCAGAGCATGAATGGTGATTAGCCGAGTTGTCAGCTGCACAGATAAACTACGTACATCATGATTGCCATTGGGATTTTTCCAAAGCCCATTGATGCATTTTGTGAGTGGACTCTCTTTTTCTGTTTTAGAAATAATTGCAGAAGTTAATGATGTATCAGTGTTTAATAACAGCTGTGTGAGGTGGCAAATAAACCCAGGAAGAACAGTCTCCAAGATTATCTATGTGGTAAGTAAAATGATCAACATTTTCTTGACAGGGCAGAAATAGTATGCGACAGGAACGTGACTTGGAGGGACTTCCTGCTCTAAGGTCTTCTCAATCTAATTGTCTGATTGTCCTTTTAAAAAGTGATCAGAATTTTTAACATAGTCTGGTGTATTTTATTTTACATTCTGTGTTTAATATATTTGTCATTTGACAGAGTATACGTGTGGGGGATATATTTATATTTGGCATCATCACTATCGCTTGTTTCCAAGCACTTGTATTTCACTCCTCCAGAGGGGGCCTGGAAGCATCTGCTGACTGGGTGACAGGATGCAGAGAGTGGCTCTCAGGTTGTGACTGCCTCCTTGATGGCTGGTCATTCATGTCATTTTATGTCACTTCTTAGGGTGAGACTTCATCATCAGATACCCGATAGCAGAAACTTAACCTATTCATCTCCCCTGGGTGCGCAGTGTAGTAGGGGGATGGGATCCAGCCCCACAAAGTGTCTCTCTCAGTTGTTTTTTTATTTCTTTAATTTTTTAAATGTTTATTTGTTTTTGAGAGAGAGAGGGACCAAGACTGTGAGTGGGGGAGGGGCAAAGAGAGAGGGAGACAAAAAATCCCAAGTAGGCTCCAGGCTCTGAGCTGTCAGCACAGAGCCTGATGTGGGGCTCGGACTCACGAACCGTGAGATCATGACCTAAGCTGAAGTCGATGCTTAACCAACAGAGCCACCCAGGCGCCCCTGTCTATCGTTTTAACTGGAGTCATGGTGGGTTCTTTTTTCTTTCTCTCTCCCAAAGATACACATAAAAGGACAACGGTTGCACCCTGTGGAATCAGTTCATGAGGAGACTGTCAACTTGACCACAGACAGCAGGACCCCCGAAGTGTGCCTAGATCTGTACCCAGGCACCAACTACACCGTGAGCATCTTCACCGCCCTGCCCACACGCTCCGTGCCCACCATCATTGGGTTCCAGACAGCTGGTAGGTAGAGGTGAAGTCTCATTGCCTCCTAGGAAACGTTAAGCACAGGATGTGGGGAAGTGTACTTCAGAATCAACTGGGCATGAGAGTTCCCACTTATTTTCTGAGATCTGTAGCCAGGAGGATGCAGTTACTCCAGGGGTCAGAACCAGCGCAGGTCTAGTAAGAGAGATTCCTATCTTACTGATACACCGATGTATTGTTTCACAGCTGGGTCCCTGGTTGAAATGGAAGTAATGAGACATTTAAAAGAGGAGAACATTTGGTGACAGTGCAGCCAATTCCCAATTATCCAAGGAACTAGAGAGTAGCCATGTGGCTTATCTTTGGTCAGAAAGGGCAAGGTCATTTCTTACTCTTGGCTATAAGAGAGGAGGAGCCAGAGAGGGTGACCCAGCAGCTTTCCATCTAGGTAGGAAACTGACCCCAGGACCGGTGAGGGGTGGGAATCAAGTTGACAGTGAGGGAGTGGATAGGGAAGAGGCAGCCCTAAGATGCAGGAAGGGAGATATTAAGTGAGAAGAGAAGTGGACAGGAAGGAGTTTCAAAAAGTAGTAATAAACCTCACTGCACATAGTTATCACATGATTTTTACAACAATATTGTGACAATTATAATAAATTTTTTTTTCGTAATTTTGGTTATGGGGTGTCAGGACTGATTAAATACCTTATAAGCAAATCTCAAGAAGCCATTAGTGTCATTTATTATTTTGGGTGAGTGGAGGTGGTTCTCAACTAGCTGTTTGATGTCCCACTTAAAATGTACCTCAGCCTTCGGGTATTACTACCACCAGGAACTGGAAAGTGACATGGATTTGGCAGAAATAATCGAATAGTCTGCTGATCTTAACAATAGAAAGCCAAATATGAAATTACATAGATTAGATTCCTAAGGTACTTATATATAAAAAACCCAAAATATTTCTTTCTAAACAAATAATATGTAGGGAAAGATGTTGTAGAATTAATATAACTAAAGAATCTTAGTCAAAATTAATGATAAACTGCTGTGGGTTTAGTAAGAATAGGTCTTATTGGAGCATATTTCTCACATCCAGTTTTGGCTCAGGTTGTGAGTTTGAGCCCCGCATCGGGCTGTCTACTGTCGGCACAGAGCCTGCTTCAGATCCTCTGCCCCTTTCTCACTCTGCCCCTCCCCCACTTCTTTCTCAAAAATAAACAAACATTTAAAAAGGAGTATGTCTTCTCTTTTTCATAAGTTTTAAATTTTAATACAGTACAGTTAACATACAGTGTTACATGAGTTTCAGGTGTAAGATATAGTAATTCAGCAGTTTTCTGCATTACTTAGTGCTCATCACGATAAGTGTATTCTTTTTTTTAATGTTTTATTTATTTTTTTTGAGGGGGGAAGGGGCAGAGAGAGGGACAGAGGATCCAAAGCAGGCTCTGCACTGACAGCAGTGAGCCTCTGCAATGACAGCAGTGAGCTGATGTGGGTCTTGAACTCACGAACCATGAAATCATGACCTGAGCCGAAGTCAGCCACTTAACCAACAATAAGTGCATTCCACGATAAGTGTACTCTTAATACCCTTCACCTGTTTCATCACCTCCCTCCTCTCTGGTAACCGTCAGTTTGTTCCCTATACTTAGGAGTCTGTTTCTTGGTTTCTCTCTCTCTTTCCTTTTGTCATTTGTTTTGTTTCTTAAATTCTACATATGAGTGAGATCATATAGTATTTGTGTTTTTCTGATTTATTTTACTTAGCATTACACTCTCTAGCTCCATCCATGTCATTGCAAATGGCAAGATTTCATTCTTTTTTATGGTTGAATAATATTCCTCTCTGTGTGTGTGTGTGTGTGTGTGTGTGTGTGTGTGTGTGTGTGTGTGCGCGCGCGCATGTGCATGCACCCATGCCACATCTTTATCCATTCATCAGTCAACAGATACTTGGGCTGCTTCCATGTCTTGGTATTGTAAATAATGTTGTGATACACATAGGGTTGCATGTATCCCTTTGAATTGGTGTTTTTGTATTTTTGGGATAAAATACCCAATGATGTGATTACTGGGCCATAGGGGTAGTTCAGTGTTTAACTTTTTGAGGAACCTCCATACTGTTTTCCACAGTGGCTTCACCAGTTTGCATTCCTACCAACAGTGCATGAGGGTTCCTTTTTCTCCACATCCTCAGTAACACTTGTTGTTCCTTGTTTTGTTGATATTAGCCATTCTGACAGGTGTGAGGTCATATGTCATTGTGGTTTTGATTTGTATTTCCCTGGCGATGAGTGATGTTGAGCATCTTTTCATCTATCTGTGGCCATCTGTATGTCTTCTTTGGAGAAATGTCTGTTAATGTCTTCTGCCCCTTTTTAAATTAATTGGGTTATTTGTTCTTTGGGTATTGAGTTGTATCAGTTCTTTATATATTTTGAATACTTTTTATTGGTATGTCATTTGTAGATATTTCTCCCATTCTGTTGGTTGCCTTTTAGTTTGGTTGATTGTTTGCTTTACTCTGAAGAGATTTTCATTTTGATGTAGTCCCAGTAGTTTATTTTGTTTTTGTTTTCCTTGCCTTAGGAGACATATCTAGAAAAATGTTGCTATGGTTGATGTCAGAGAAATTACTGACTGTGCTTTCTTATAGGATTTTTGTGGTTTCAGGTCTCACATTTATTTATTTAAAAAAAATTTTTTTTAATGTTTTTATTTATTTTTGAGACAGTGAGAGACAGAGCATGAACAGGGGAGGGTCAGAGAGAGAGGGAGACACAGAATCCGAAACAGGCTCCAGGCTCTGAGCTGTCAGCACAGAGCCTGACATGGGGCTCAATCCCATGAACCATGAAATCATGACCTGAGTTGAAATCAAAAGTTGATGTTTAACTGACTGCATCACCCAGGTACCCCACAATATTTGTTCCTTCAACCCATGACCATGGAATGTCTTTCCATTTATTTGTGTTATCATCAATTTTTTTTCATCAGGGTTTTATAGTTTTCTTTCACCTCTTTGGTTATGTTTAGTCCTAGGTATTTTATTGTTTTTCATGGAATTGTAAATAGGATTGTTTTCTTAATTTGTCTTCCTGCTGCTTCATTATTGGTGCAAAAGATTTCTGTACGTTGATTTTGTATCCTGTGACTTTGCTGAATTTATCAGTTCTAGCAGTTTTTTGGTGGAGTTTTTAGGGTTTTCTATATGTAGTATCATGTCATCTGTAAATAGTGAAAGTTTTACTTCTTTGTTACCAATTTGGATGCCTTTTATTTCTTTTTGTCTGATTGTTGTGGCTAGGACTTTAAGTATTATGTTGAATAAAAGTGTTGAGAGTGAACATCCTTATCTTGTTCTTGACATTAGGGGAAAAGCTCTCAGTGTTTCCCCATTAAGGATGATGTTAGCTGTGGGTTTTTCATATGTGGCCTGTATTATGTTGAGGTATGTTCCCTCTAAACCTACTTTGCTGTGGGTTTTTTTTATCATGAGTAGATGTTGTACTTTGTCAAGTACTTTTTCTGCATCTATTGAAATGATCATATGGTTCTTATACATTCTCTTATTGATGTGATGTATCATGTTGATTGATTTGTGAATATTGAGCCACTTTTGCATCCCAGGAATAAATCCCACTTGTTTGTGGTGAATGATTTTTTTTAATGCATTGTTCAATTCATTTGCTAGTATTTTCTTGAGGGTTTTTGCATCCATGTTCATCAGAGATATTGACCTGTAGTTCTCTTTCTTTTGTGGTGTCTTTATCTGGCTTTGGTATCAAGATGATACTGGCCTAATAGAATTAATTTGGAACTTTTCCTCCCTCTTCTATTTTTTGGAATAGTTTGAGAGGAATGGGTATTGACTCTTCTTTAAATGTTCAGTAGAATTCACCTGTGAAGCCATATGGTCCTGGACTTTTGTTTGTTGGGAGTTTATTGATTACTGATTTAATTTCTTGGCTGGTTATTGGTCTGTTCAAATTTTCTATTTATTCCTGTTTCAGTTTTGGTAGATTATATGTTTCTAGGAATGTATCCATTTCTTCTAGGTTGTCCAGTTTATTGACATATAGTTTTCCTAATATTTTCTTACAAGAGTTTGTATTTCTCTGGTGTTGGTTGTTATTTCTTCTCTCTCATTTGTGGTTTTGTTTATTTGAGTCCTCTCTCTCTTTCTCTCTCTTTTTTTTTGGAGTGGGGGGAACGGTCTGGCTATAGGTTTATCAATTTTGTTGATCTTTACAAAGAACCAGCTTTCATTGTTCTGTTCTATTGTTTTTTGGTTTCTATATCACTTACTTCTACTCTAATCTTTATTACTTCCTTCTGGGTTTAGGTTTTGTTTGTTGCTCTTTTTCTAGCACCTTTAGGACTTAGGTTGTTTATGTGAGATTTTTCTTGCTTCTTGAGGTAGGACTGTATTATTATAATCTTGCCTCTTAGAATTGCTTTCCTGCATCCCAAGGATTTGGGGTCATTATGTTTTCATTTTTATTTATTTCCATGTAATTTTTGTTTTCTTTGATTTCTTGGTGGACCCATTCATTGTTTAATAGCATGTTATTTAACCTCCATGTATTTGTACCCTTTCCAAATTTGTTTTTTGTGGTTGATTTCTCATTTCATAGCACTGTGGTCAGAAAAGATGCATGGTACAGCTTCTGTCATTTTGAATTTGTTGAGACTTGTTTTGTGGACTGTTATATGGTCTATTCTGGAGAATGTTCCATGTGCACTTGCAAAGAATGTGTATTCTGCTGTTTTAGGATGGAATATTCTGAATATATCTGTTAAATCCATCTGTTCCAGTGTATCATTCAAAGCTGCTTTTTCCTTGTTGATTTTCTGTATGAACGATCTGTTCATTGATGTAAGTGGGGTGTTAAAGTCCCCTCCTATTATTGTACTAGTATTGATTAGTTCCTTTATGTTTGTTATTAACTGGTTTATGTATTGAGTGCTTTCATGTTGGGTGCATAAATACTTACAATTGATCTATTGTCTTGTAGGATTGTCCCCTTTATTATTACAAAGTGTCCTTCTTTGTCTCTTTTTACAGTCTTTGTTTTAAAGTCTTTTTCCATTTTAAGTATTGCTACTTCAGCTTTCTTTTGATGTCTATTTGTGTGATAGATGTTTCTCCACCCCCTTGCTTTCAATCTGCAGGTGTCTGTATGTCTGAAATGAGTCTCTTGTAGGCAGCATATAGATGGGTATTGTTGTTTATCTCTTCTCTCACCCTATATCTATCGATTGGAGCATTTAGTCCATTTACATTCAAAGTAATTATTGATAGATATGTATTTACTGACGTTTTGTTACTTGTTTTATAGTTTTAGTTTTTCTAGGGAATAGGTCTTATTGAAAAGACTTCAAACTCGTGTGTCATTATTTAGTCAAAATGACAGCTTGCTGTTCAGTGTCAGCTGTTTTTACTAATACCCAGTCACCTCTACAAGGTAATTTCTCTCCAAGAAAAAGATGGTCTGTAGGGTCAGACAGACGTGGTTTGCATTTTAACTCTGCATTGAAGAGTTAGGTGACCATGGCTGAGTATTTAAATGTCTCCAGATCTCTTTCCTCTGCCTGAAATTTTAAGTGGAATTGGATTAAATTTGCAAGTTAATCTAGTGAGAATTGGGTTATATGGAGGCATCCCAACTGGGAAAAAGTACATTTCTACATTTACTCACTATTACTTAAGTTTTATCTTTTCTGTTCATATATGCACTGTTGTAAAGATTTGCCATTCTCTTCCTTTATATCCTGCACATTTGGTGATCTGATCTCATTATAAGCTTCATGCTAGTTCTCTTAAAATGAATTGGGAAGTCTTCCATATTTTTTATGCTCTAGAAAAGTTTGTATCACTTTGGAATTTTGCCTTCCTCTAAAGTTGGACACATTTTCTCTTGAGATCGTTAGGTTTTATCCCTTTTGGGAGATAATTCTTTGATAACTTTGTTAATTTCTGCTATGACTTTTTTTAAAAATCTGTTTATGTTTCCTATAATTTCTTCAATTTTTTTAATTTTTAAAAAAAGTTTAGTTTTTTATTAAAAAATTTTTTTTTAGTTTATTTATTTTGAGAGAGAGAGAGAGGAAGCTCATGTGAAAGCAGGGAGAGGGGCAGAGAGAGAGAAGAGAGAGAATTGCAAACAGGCTCTGCATGTTGTCAGTGCAAAGCCTGAGGTGGGGCTTGAACCCATGAACCGTGAGATCATGACCTTAGCTGAAATCAAGAGATGCTTAACTGACTGAGCCACCCAGGTGCCCCTATTTATTTTTGAGAGAGAGACAGAGAGTGCCAAAGAGTAGGGAGGGGCAGAGAGAGAGGGAGATAGAGAATCCCAAGTATTCTTCATATTGTCAGCACAGAGCCTGACTCAGGGCTCGAACTCATGAACTGAACCATGAGATCATGACCTGAGTTGAAATCAAGAGTCGGACATGTAACTGACTGAGCCTCCCCAGCGCCCCCTTCAGTCAATTTTCATTATTTGTATTTTCCTAAAAGAGTATGGTTGAGATTTTAAGTGTATCAGTGGAATGTCATATGGAATAGTTACTGACAATTCCTCTGGGGTTACAGGTTATATAACCCCAAGTTATTTTGATTCCTAATTTGGGTTTTCTCTCAAAAGTTGATTAGCTTAGCTTGAGTTGTCTGTTTTATTACTGTTCCTTTCCCTGAAGAATAAACTCTTGGTTTTTTAAGTGTTTTTCTTTTTCTGTGTCATTAATTTCTCCCCTTAGTTTTATTATTTCTTTCTCCTTGATTCTCTTAAGTTGATTATGTATTGTTCTATTAAGAAATTCTTCCACTGGATGTATAATTCAACATATTTCCATTTTTTCCTGTTTGAGGATAAAAGTCTTTAATGCTTCTGAACTTGAGCATTGGTAGAATTCCTTAGACGCTGATACATATTCTCTTTATCCTTACTTTCTAGGCATGATATAATTGTGATTCTGATTTTCTCTTTGATTGATTTTCTCTTTGGTTGAAGAAATGTTTATGAGTGTGTTAATATATGTTCTCTTTATGTTTACTTTCAAAGCATTACATAATTGCTATTTTGATTTCCCCATTGACTGAAGGATTAATTATAAGTGAATTATACAAGTGGCAGGTTTCTTTTTGGTTTTTTGTTAACATTTAACTTTGTTGTTAATTTCTAGTTTTATTACATTTTGGTATTTTTTGGGGGGGACTTATTGACATTTTCTTGGGGCTTATTATTTGGGAAAGTTTTGTGATAATGTTTGCTTGTGAGTAGAGTAAGATCTGGTCTTCAGTCAACTTTATTAATAAAGTTATTCAGATCTTCTATTTTTTGTTGTATTATTGGTTTTTGGTTACTTGGATCGCCATTTTTCTCAGTTTCTCTCAGAAATCCTAATTGTTTACTTTCACACATTTTGATGTTCTGATATTTATGTCTTAATTGCAGATTCTAACTTTCATTAGTAATAAATGCTTACTTTAACCTGTATAATATTTTTTGCCTTGGAATATAGTTTGATAACAATATTGGTTTTCTTGATTTCTTTGTGTATCTATTTGCATAATATGTTTTTGTTCACTGTTGTTCCTTTTTAATAAGAAAAATTTTAATTTTCGTGTAGTTAATGTACAGTGTTATATCAGTTTCAGGTGTACAATATAGTGATTCAGAAGTTCCATGCATGACTCAGTGTTCATCATGATAACAGTTTTTAAAAAAAATTTTTAATGTTTTTATTTTTTTTTGAGAGAGAGAGAGACCGAGTGCAAACAGAGGAGGGGCAAAGAGAGAGGGAGACACAGAAGCTGAAGCAGGCTCCAGGCTCTGAGCTGTCAGTACCGAGCCCTGTGCGGGGCTCAAACTTGTGAACCACGAGATCATGACCTGAGCCAAAGTCGGACACTTAACTGACTGAGCCACCCAGGCGCTCACATGATTAGTGTACTCTTAATCCCCTTCACTTGTTTCCCCATTCCCATATTCTAAACACTTTTGTTCTTAAAAGCTGTCTGAATAACATTGCTGTAGATGTACTCTAGGAAGCAGCATATACTGTGAGCCTTCTTGAGAAAAGCTTTTTGTTTTTTTTTTAATTGAATCTTTACAAACATTTTTTTTAATGTTTATATATTTATTTTGAGAGAAAGAGATAGAGCATGAGCAGGGGAAGGGCAGAGAGGGAGACAGAAGTCCGAAGCAGGCTCTGCACTGACAGCAGAGGTCCCGATGCAGGGCTCAAACCCACAAATCATGAGATCATGACCTGAGCGGAAGTCAGACACTTAACTAGCTGAGCCACCCAGGCACCTGAGAAGAGTTTTGTTTTTAAGTAGATAAGTTAAGCAATTTATTTACATTTAGTGTTCTTTGTAATATGATTTTCCTTTCTTCTGTCATCTTAATTTTTTTTTCTTTTTTATGTTGCTTTGCTGTGTCCATTGTTTTCTATCTTTTTGCTACATAAATTTCTTTTTCAGTGATTCAGAGAGTATAGATTTTGTTTTTATTCTATGTTACACATTAAAAAACAAACAAAATCCGGGGCACCTGGGTGGCGCAGTCGGTTAAGCGTCCGACTTCAGCCAGGTCACGATCTCGCGGTCCGGGAGTTCGAGCCCCGCGTCAGGCTCTGGGCTGATGGCTCGGAGCCTGGAGCCTGTTTCCGATTCTGTGTCTCCCTCTCTCTCTGCCCCTCCCCCGTTCATGCTCTGTCTCTCTCTGTCCCAAAAATAAATAAAAAACGTTGAAAAAAAAATTTAAAAAAACAAACAAAATCCTATTTGAATATATATTTTTCTGATTACCAGTGTTCTGAAATAATGTTAATTTCTTCCTGAATAAAGAATTTAGCATTCTGTACTTCCTTTTTTTCCTTCCCCTCTTGCTTCCCTTATGTTATTGGCTTAATACAGCATTTTACTGCCAGCTTCTTATTTTTAATCATTTTAAACATGTATCTTTGTTTATTTTTTAAAAGGTTTTTTTTTTTTTAATTTATTACTTATTTTTGAGAAGGACAGAGAGAGTGCAAGCAGGGGGCAGGGAGAGAGGGAGAATCTCAAGCAGGCCCCGCACCATCAGCTCAGAGCTTAATGTGGGCTTGAACTCACCAACCGTGAGATCATGACCTGAGCCGAAGTCGGACACTCAGCTGACTGACCCACCCAGGCGCCCTGGCCTTCACTATTTCTAATGCACTTTAAATTCTGTTGTTGGACTTGCATTTCCTTTTGTTTCTTGTCTCATCTAGTTCCTTTTTTTTTTTTTTTTTAAGTAAGCTCTAGACCCAACATGGGGCTTGAACTCAACAACCCCCCAGATCGAGAGTCACATGCCCTACAGACTGAGCCAGCCATATTTTCTTTTTCTTTTTGCCTCTCAACCAATTTCCTTTCTGCTATTGCATTCTCTTATTAACTCATCCTTTATCCCGTTTTAATCTATCTTTAAAATTGTTTTACTGAAGTTACAAAACAGATGTTGCCTAATTATACTATTACTTTGCTCAATATTTTTAAACTTTTATTTATTTTTAAAATATTTATTTATTTATTTTTGAGAGAGAGAGAGAGAGCGAGCGCGCACACAACTGCAAGAGGAGAAGGGCAGAGAGAGAGCGAGAGAGAATCCTAAGCAGAGCCTGATGCAGGGCTTGATCTCATGAGCCACAAGATCATCAGTGAGCTAAAATCAAGAGTCAGGTGCTAACTGACTGAGCCACCCAAGCAATCCAATTGTTTTTCAAAGAATATTTATTCTTTGCCTCTTTGTAGAATCGTTTCACAGGCTTTGTTTTTTCTAGATTACTTCTAGATTATTTTCTAGATTATTTCTAGATTACTTATTTTTTTCTAGATTACAATAAGTAATCTTGTTACTTTATTACAATAAGTAAGAAAAGTTTTATCTAGGTCTGATATTTCCCTCATAATAAAATGGATGGCATTCTCTCTCACTTTGCTTTTTATTGGATGATATTAGTGTGTGCTTTTGTCACATCTCATCTTGAAGGATTTGCTGCTGATTGGATAATCCAGCATCCTTCAGGAAACAACTAGCTGTGAGAAAGCCCACTGGCTTGAGCTTTATTTCTGAGCACTTTGCTGTCTTGATTAGTGAAACTGGTGCTCTCGGACAGTGTCCGTTGTCCGACTTCATTGTGATGCCGTGGTCTACAGAGGCAGGAGAGCACTGATTCCCTCCTTCTGCCAACACAGGCTCTCTGTCAGGTGGGACCTCCAGGTCCCTGGGCCTCCGTGTAGAAGTCGTTCCATGTCACTGGTCTCCAGTATGCTAAGGAAGGACTATTATTATTATTACTACTACTAGTAGTTGTAATAGTAGTATATATTACTTTTTATCCTGGCTGCCTATCAGCATTGCCTGGTGAATTAAAACAAAATACAGATGTGTATTCACACCTCAGATCTGTGTCTGGGCCATTCTGATGTTCAGATAGGATCAGGAACTACGAGGCTAAATTGTTCCAAGTGGAGCATCCGTCACTTATGTGTCCTGTTGCCGTCCTTACTTCTAGCCCCTACCTCTGTGGGCACCAGTTTCTTCTCCAGTTCCTTCCTTGAACACTTTGAGGCCATCATGCCCCTTTGCTTGATGGCAAAGGCACATAGTAGCTCTCGGTATCTTCCTTTCATCTGGTCTCTTCCGCACGGTGCTAAGCAGAAACATCTTCATGTTTATGCCTTGTGTATGTCAACCCACCCTTCTTTCTAACCCAGATGCAAATTTTGACCCATTTTTACTATTCTCAGTCACTTCTGTCAGGACTGGGGGTGGGAAGTGAGAGCCAGATGCCTTTGTTCACATTGCCATCTTCCCCTGAATTCAGACTATGATGGCTGTGAGTGAGAAATCATACTGAGCTGGGAACCATGCAGGCAGTACTTCTATTTTATGTTCCGTTTGTGAACAGACATATACTGTGTGTGGTAGTCCTTACGTACATATATTTGGCGTGCCTCAAAATCATGTACACACGTAGCAATTTTTGCTTCTGATGTCCTTATTAAATCTTTAAAAGGATCTTATAAAATCTTTAAATCTGAGCCTGGGTGGCACAGTGGGTTAAGTGTCCAACTCTCGATTTCAGCTCAGGTCATCATCTCATCATGGGTTGTGAGTTTGAGCCCTGTGTCAGGCTGTGCACTGACAGCGAGGAGCAAGCTTGGGATCCTCTCTCTCCCTCTTTCTCTGACCTTCCCCTGCTCAAGCTCCCTCTCTTCCTCAAAAGTAAATAAATAAATAGGGGCGTTTGGGTGGCTCAGTTGGTTAAGCGTCCAACTTCAGCTCAGGTCATGATCTCACAGTTTGTGAGTTTGAGCCCCGCATCAGATACTGCTGCCGGCACAGAGCCTGCTTCGAATCTTCTCCCCCCCCCCCCCCCCCCCCACTCTCTGCCCCTCCCCCTCTTGTGCACTCTGGCTCTCTAAAAATAAATAAACTTTTTGAAAAAAATAAATAACAGCTAAAAAGTTGTGAAGATAAAGGGAGAACAAGTGATAGATAGGTCTTCAAATTGTCTCTCATAACCATAGTTTTACATTTTCCAATTATAGCTAGAATATTTTCTCCCAGCTAATTGCCTTGTGCTGCATGTGTGAGTGATATCTAAAATGCTGTGGGCAATTTTGATTTTGAATAATTTGTTGTCATTATTACTTCTTAGGTAGCAGAGACTCCCATGGGAGAAATGTAGTTTTCTAGGTAGTTATAAAAAGCCTCTTCTTTCTGATAGACATTTAAATTTTTTCTCATTTGACAAAAATGTACTGGCTTGTTAGGAAACTTGCTTTTCCTTGCAAATTAGCCATGGTATTCCTAGACATTCTGTAAGGTGTTTTTTTGTTTTTGTTTTTTGTTTTGAGAGCGTGAGGGAGAACACATAAATGGGGTAGAGGGGCAGAGGGGGAGAGAGGGAATCTTAAGCAGGCTCCACACTCAGCACAGAGCCGGACATGGGGCTTGATCCCATGACTCTGGGATCATGACCTGAGCCAAAATCAGGAGTCAGATGCTCAACCGACTGAGCCACTCAGGTGTCCCTGTGAGTTTTTTACTCATTAGTAACAAACCTCTTCACTCTCAATGACATGTGAAGAAACTAGAACATTGAAGGAATAAATTAGACTGGAGGAGGTATGAAATTACTTTTTTTTTTTTTTAAACCGGCAGTTGAAATAAGTCTGCTCTCTGATTATGTTACTGCCTTAGTTCTCTGAGTAGCTCTTGAAATACTGCCTGCTATGAAGCAAACATCTTGCCTGGCCATCTACTTTCTGATCATCTTCTGGGTAGGAAGCCCCCACTCTGAGAGTTCTAATCCATGCTCTTTGACTTTTATTGATCTTTTCCTTATTCTCAGACTTTCTAGCTTTTGACACATTTCCCTCCATGACATTTTACATATGGACTATCCAAGTGATATCCAACTTTCTAAAAGTATCACAGCTTTATTAGATTACATTGATTAATTTTTTTAATGTTTATTTATTTTGAGAGAGAAAGAGAGCAAGCAGGAGAGGGGCAGATAGAGAAGGAGAGAGGATCCCAAGTAGGCTCCTCCCTGTCAGCACAGAGCCCGACATGAGGTTTGATCTTTCATGGACCGTGAGACCATAACCTGCGCTGAAATCAAGAGTGAGATGCTTAACTGACTGAGCCACTGAGGGGCCCCCTATTAGTTTACATGGATTTTTAAATATGAATTATTTCATCTGATTCTCTCAATAGCCTGTGATGTAAGGAAAAGCAAGTCACATTACTGGATTTCACAAAGAAGGACACTGAGGTTTGGAGGGCTTAAGTGACTTAGCTAAGGTCATGCAATTAAGAAGTTGTGGAGCCAGGACTTGAAGCCAAATGTGATACCCTTGCTGTTAAACACCCTGTTGGCTTTTATAAGGTGTCAGTTTCAAATGTTACTTAGCCAAGATATGTTTTGCTAAGATATACAACCTGTCCACATGTCTTATCTTTTAGAAGATGATCTCTCAGAAGATGATGCAACTTTCAATATTTCAATATTCAGCGAAGCTTGTTTGAAACTGAGCAGGGGCCCTAGGAAAGCTGGATCAGAACAAACGTACCAAGTAAGAAGATCTCTCATGCTGTCTGTCAAAGTACTGTGTCACTTAAAAATTTGGGTGCTCTCCAAGTGAGGATCCAAAGTATTTAAAAAATGAACATCTAGACAGTTTGATTTTTGTCTCTAGAGATGGATATGAGATGTGAGATGGATGCCAAGTGAGGGGTTAAATTGGAGGAAGACACCGTATTAGGTGACTTGCTATCGGTCTCCCTGTCTGGTATTTCACATGTGTATGTTTTATTATTTTATGCATTTTATAATTACAGCTTATTTTATCATCAAATTCATACTTGCAGATCTTTAAGAAACTCATTGTATGGCTATTGGTCCCCATTTAACTTGACTTTTTAAAAGTCAACACATCTCAAAATTATAAATAAACTGAGGTAGGAACTGAGAGTTTTTATTTTGTGTCATTTTTAGTGCCTAGCAAGTCATTTGGCAGAGTAGACTAAGTATTAAATTAAAGTTAATTAATTCATTAGCCATTTACCAAAACCATATAATGTATCAGTCACACTAAGGTAACTTTCAAGTCACACTAAGGTAAAGTGTTTTTGTTTTTTTGGTTTTTTTAAAATTTAAAAAAAAAAATTTTTTTTTTTTACGTTTATTTATTTTTGAGACAGAGAGAGACAGAGCATGAAGGGGGGAGGGGCAGAGAGAGAAGGAGACACAGAACCGGAAGCAGGCTCCAGGCTCTGAGCCATCAGCCCAGAGCCTGACGTGGGGCTCGAACTCACGGACTGCAAGATCGTGACCTGAGCTGAAGTCGGACGCTTAACCGACTGCGCCACCCAGGCGCCCCCTTTTTTTTTTTTAATTTTTTTTTAACGTTTATTTATTTTTGAGACAGAGAGAGAGCATGAAGGGGGGAGGGGCAGAGAGAGGGAGACACAGAATCGGAAGCAGGCTCCAGGCTCTGAGCCATCAGCCCAGAGCCCGACGCCGGGCTCGAACTCACGGACCGCGAGATCGTGACCTGAGCTGAAGTGGGAGGCTCAACCGACTGCGCCACCCAGGCGCCCCTGTTTTTTTTTTTTAATATTTATTTTTGAGAGAGAGAACACGAGTGAGTAAGCATGAGCGGGGGAGGGGCAGAGAGGGAGGGAGACACAGATCTGAAGCAGGTTCCAGGCTCTGAGCTGTCAGCACAGAGCCCAATGCGGGGCTCGAATTCATGAACTGCGAGATCATGACCTGAGCCCAAGTCAGATGCTTGACTGACTGAGCCACCCAGGCAACAACCTCCCCCCCCCTCTTTTTTAAACATTTTTTTTTTTTTTTTATCCCACAATGATGTGGGATAAAGGTGAAGAAGGACACTGTGGGCAAGTAGAGTAGCATATTGAGTTTTAGGGAACATGGTTCTCTTAGGGAACAAAGAAAGCAAGGGAGAATAGCAAGAGATGAGGCAAAAACCTAAGCAGTGGCTAGATCGTGAACAGCCCTGTAATTTGGAGTTTGGGTCTTATTTTGATGTCTCTGTGGAGTCACTGAAGGATTTTAAACTGGTGACCAAAATATTCATATTTTTATATTAGGAAGAATACAGGGGCTAGAAACATATTCAAGTACCTAAATAAAATTAACATTAATTTAAGATACAGATGATGTCAAAAAATCAGTGTAGGGCCTCCTGGGTGGCTCAATCGGTTGAGCTTCCGACTCCTGATTTTGTTTCAGGTCGTGATCCCAGGGTCGTGGGATTGAGCCCTGAGTTGGGCTCCACACTGAGCGAGGGGTCTGCTTGAGATTCTCTCTCTCTCTCTCTCTCTCTCTCTCTCTCTCTCTCTCTCTCTCTCTCTTACTGCCCCTCTACCCTGCTCATGCACTCTCTCTCTCTCAAAACAACAACAACAAAAAAAACCCAAACCAACCCCCCACCCAATAAAGGCAGTTTGCAAAGACAGTATAGAATATATATGTATTATAAAAATGCAAATGAACACCTGTTAGTGTAAGCCAAAAAAGAAAAACAAATTAAACCATGAGACACCATGATTCTTCTTTGAGCATAGAATACTGTTCTCCACAGCTGCTGGCCACTGAAACTGTCATGACTGTCATGACTTCTCCAGAATAGTTATTTGTTAGCATCTATCAGTAAATTTTTGGAAATGGACTGTAATTAATTATGCAGACATATACAGAAAGATTATGCTGTTCTCTGAAGCTTTATTTATAATAGGGGAAATTGGAAACAACTTAAATGTTCATCAGTAGGGATTTGGTTAAGTAGAGAATCACACATTCATCTGATAGACCACTATGCAGACATGAAATAGGTTCTGCCTCACACTGGACAGCATTTGCTACTGGAGACCCTCTCAGTCTCTCCCTCCCAGGATTCCTTTCCTCTGCCTGTCCCTTAAATCTGATTACCCTCAAGGTTGTTCCTTGCCCATTCTCTCGTCATTCTGTACCCCACTTTGAGCCATCTTATCCAATCTCTTTATTTCCTTCACTGTCTCTCCTAAATCGGTTTCTTCAGGCCTCATTGGTTCTATAAGCTCTAAGCCCCGTACTCCCTGATTAGCTTCTTGTGTTCTTTTGCATTGTGTCTTCATGTATGTGACCCTCCTACCAGCAGTGTCCTTCCTTTCCTTATCCTACCTGACTGCCTCCTATTTATCCTCAAGGCTCAGCTCAGTCAGCAACCCTGGTGGGACACCTTTGCTGACTTCCTGTCCCAAATGCTGTTCCTGATCTCTGAATAGTTTTTCCTACCCCCTAACTCACTTGGTTAATGCTAATTTCTCCTCTGGTCCATAATTAAGATAGGGAAGCTTTTCCCCATCCCTAAAGAGGAGGATGAGGTGTTCCTCCTGAGTGCTCCTACAGCCTCATGTATTATAGCATTTCTCCCTCAGTGTTTTTAAAAAAGTTCTTTTTAAATGTTTATTTATTTGAGAGGGAGAGAGGGAGAGGGAGAGGGAGAGGGAGAGGGAGAGGGAGAGAGAGAGAGAGAGAGAGAGAGAGAGAGAGAGAGAAAATCCCAAGCAGACTTCACTGTCAGTGCAGATAGAGCCTGATGTGGGGCTCGAACTCACAAACCCTGAGATCATGACCTGAGCCAGAGTCAAGAGAAAAGATACTCAACTGACTGCACCCAGGTGCCCCCTCCCTGGGTATTTTGTTTGCCTAGATACTCATCTGTGAGTTCCTTGAGGTTAGGACCTTATCTTATTTGCCATTGTATACCCAATGCTGTATGCTCTGTATATCTATTTAGAGAACGAATTAATGACAGTCTTTACAATATATGTTAAAAAAAATTTTTTTTTACCATTTATTAATTTTTTGATAGAGTGTGAGTGGGGGAGGAGCAGAGAGAGAGAGACACACACACACAGAATCCAAAGCAAGCTCCAGGCTCTGAACTGACAGCACAGAGCCCAACGTGGGGCTTGAACTCACGGACCATGAGATCATGACCTGAGCTGAAGTCGGACGCCCAACCGACTGAGCCACCCAGGCGCCCCTACAATATATTAAAAAAAAATTTTTTTTTTCAACGTTTTTTATTTATTTTTGGGACAGAGAGAGACAGAGCATGAACGGGGGAGGGGCAGAGAGAAAGGGAGACACAGAATCGGAAACAGGCTCCAGGCTCTGAGCCATCAGCCCAGAGCCTGACACGGGGCTCAAACTCACGGACCGCGAGATCGTGACCTGGCTGAAGTCGGACGCTTAACCGACTGCGCCACCCAGGCGCCCCTACAATATATTTTTAAATAAAATAACTTCAGTATAGAATCATGCATGCAGTGTGATTCAAATTTGTAACCAGAAAGTAATTTTTTGTCTGTAGACTAAACCACGTGGCGTTTAGGATGAGACTGTGTAGAAATGCAACCTCCATAGTTGTGAGGTCTTCTCCAGCAGATGGCAGCAGCCTGAATGTAGAACTGGTGGTCAAGTGTCTGGATTGACCCACTGTGTTTTGCATTTTCTAGAATGGGTAGAATTGAGAACCAAGGGGCAAAGGGATTGAGGGTACTGGACAAGAGAATAATTGAAGTGATAGACAGTGGTACCTGAGAGAGTTGGGGAAGACGAGGACTGGGGTGGTAGAATATTGGTAGAAGATCTTGAGTGAGGAAATCTTGGGGGAAGAAATCTCTCTCTTGAGAGAGATGAGGAATAATGGGCAAGTGGTTCAGAAAGATAGGGGCTTGTGAGATCTTGGAGCAACTCAGCGTGACACAGTCTGGGATGTGGCCATGGATATGAGTAGCTAATGTGGAGTGAAGGAACTTTATAACATTGAGCTCAAGGAACTCTGAGGCCAAGTTTTGATGGCTTATTTATAAGGATCTTTAAGTTACTGAAGATAATGGTAGGAATTGAGGAGAGAGGAATCTCCCAAAGCACCTGGTGTCAGGGTCTTGGATGACTATGGAAGATTGGCAAGGAATGAGGAGGGATGGGGGGTGGTATAGCCAGTGACATGAGCATCAAAGGAAATACTAAACACAAAGATGTCCAGCTGTAGCACACTGATTGATCAAGGATTTATCATATTACTTCTGGGACCTTCACATATTTTTTTTCCTCTTAAATCCCTATATTATACATGCATCTTGGGTCGGCAGTGGGTAGGGTATTATTGGGTTAACAGCGTGCATGACGAATCCATGAACCAAACACTCTTTTATCAGAGCTCTAATAGGAAGGACCAAGTGAAGGACCATTGAACAGTTGCTTTGAATGCATAATTTGGAGGAGTCCTCATAAAGTTAAAGAATTCTACTTTGTGAAGCTTGTCGATGGATTCTTTATGAATGAAAAGAAAAGAATTTTGCCCAATAGCTCCAGTGCAGTCTTGTAAAGTATTTTTTTTTTAATTTTAAAGTATTTTTAAAAATGTTTTTAAGTTTATTCATTCATTTTGAGAGAGAAAGCATGAGTGGGATTGGGGCAGAGACAGAGGGAGAGAGAGAAAATCCCAAGCAGGTTCTGAGCATGGAGTCCAATGAGGGGCTTGAACCCACAAACCCACTGTCAGATAATGACTTGAGCTGAAGTCAGACACTCAATTGACTGAGCCACCCAGGTGCCCCTCCAGTGCAATCTTCTTTACCTGGGAGGATATCAATGGATTACCTTAGGGTAGCCTATGTTTTGTTCATGTGAGATGCAGTTATGCATTTTAAGCTCTGCCCTATAGCTGGTTGAGGGGGACGTTGAATAGGATAGGTAAGGTAGCTTTGTAAAGTCCATCCTGGTTTAGCTCGCTATGGTATTAAAAATGATTCTAAGTGGGTGAAGACTAATAGAATAAACTTCTTGCTTTATCTCCATTTTGCTTATAGTCTAGATATCTGCAAGCCAACAGGAAATTTAATGCAACACTTTATTTTAATCTCATGACAGTTTAAAGTTCTGGGTCAGAGGTGGTATCTGAATAATTTTTATCATGCTGCATCATTTAACTTCACAACGAGGGAACAAGCTCCAGTAGTGTGTTTAGACCTGTACCCAGCAGCGGATTACACAGTGAATATCACTCTACTGGGATCTTCTGAGCAGCACTCAGTGCAAATAACAATGACAACTGCACCAGCAGGTGGGTGTGTGTGTCTTTCTGTTTTGTGGCTCAGGACAAGAGAAATATGTGAATTACACAATGTTGGGAATGCTCATCTGGGAGGCAAGAGACTTGGGTTCTGTTTCTAATGACCACCAACTTTTTCTGGGCTTCAGAGTGCCTGAATCTTACCACCTACTCCCTTCCCCACAGGGGTTCTGGCTCCTAGAGGGTACAGATCAGGAATGGACTGTGTTATTTAGGGCTCTCTGACAGTGATGGATTGAAAATACCTGTAAGGTCTACTGTCTTTTACCCAGACTTGAAGATAGCTGAGCTCCAAGGGTAGACCATATGGACAACTAGAACCAAATTCCAGGAGATCATGAATGTGAGCCGGGACAAAGAAGCCTTATGACTAGACTGTGTATGAGCATATGAACCCGACATAGAGAGCAGTGGCCTAATGAAGGTCAGGCTTCTTAGGAAAGGGCCATGTGCCCTTGTGAGGAAGCCAGATAAAGGCCAGCTGTGTCAACTCCACAGCTCTCACTAGTGGGGAGGGTCACAGAATTGTTTTGTTCTTGAATCCATTGGGTTTAACAAATTGATGGGTGGAGAGGCTGCCACCTTTGAAGGAATGCAGTTGAATAGGGTAGATCCTGCTCCTACCTTCCTGATACTTCTCTCCCAGACTAACCATTGTTCTGAGGGAAGAAAAGCAGAATTATGTGATGGTTGCCCAACATTGTGAACTTACTAAATGTCACTAAATTGTACACTTGAAAGTGGTTAATTTCATGTTGTGTGAACTGTACCTCCATTAAAAAAATTTTTTTTAAAAATTTATTTATTTTGAGAGAGAAAGAGAGCTAGAGAGTGAGGAAGGGGCAGAGGGAGAGGGAGAGAGAGAATCCCAAGCAGGCTCCGGTGGTGACAGCACAGAGCCTGATGCAGGGCTCGATCCCACTAACTGTGAGATCATGACCTGAGCCAAGCTCAAGAGTTGGATGCTTAACTGACTGAGCCATCCAGGCACCCCATTATTCCCATTTCATAGACAAAGATCATGAGGCGCAGAGAAGTTAAACAGTTTGTCCAAGATCACAAACCTAGTGATTTGAACACAGCAGTCTGGCTCCAGGGCCCTCATTCTTAATCAGAAATTCCACTGTTTCTCACTAATTATTTAGTTATTCAAAAGAAAAAAGCAAAATTATGCTCTATGAACCCAGTGCATAGTCAGTCCAGACCCACCTTGCTTTTTGCCAAGCTTGGACCGTGAACAAAAACTTCCAATGATGCATAAATGCATTCATTTAATGCATGTTTATTTCTTACCTACTATGTGTCAGGCAGGTTCTAATAGCTGACATCATAGCAGCGATAAAACAGTCCCAGCTGTCATGGCGTGGGAGTCAGGAGGTCAGGATAGCGAGAGATAAACAAGTAAGGAAATAAATCAGATGTTGAGTGGGGCTTAGTGTTAAAATGAAGAATAAAGCATGGCAAAGGAGTGACAATGAATGGTCAGGGAAGGCCTCTATTATAAAGTGACATTTAAGCACAGATCTGGAGGAAGTGAGGGAGTAAGCCATGCATAAGGAGGACGCCAAGTGACAAAGTCTTGAGAGAGGCATGTCCTTGACATGTTCTAGGAACATCAAGGAAGCTAATATGGCTGGAGCAGGGTGAGCTGGAGAAAGTGGTAAGAGGTGAGGTCTAAACTGTAGCCTGAATATAATCAGAGTCCCATGGTGTCAAATTCAGAAAGTAAGTCCATTGTTACCTTCTCCTTACAAGGTGGATCCCAAATTACCATTGGTAAGTATAATCTAGCACGTGATCTTTCAGCCTCTATAGGTTCCTAAGCAATTTGGAGTCCACCACTTGTGAATTTGAACTTAGTTTGGGAAATGGTCTCTTCTCATAAAGTTACTTGGATTCTGTCTGACAGTAGTCTTGCCATATGTTTTTATGGGGAGGGAAATCCTCTTCTGTGGAAAATTTTAGAACTTTGCCATGGTGGCTCCAGGTCTTTCTTGGTTCCCACCTCAAGTATTTAGCACCTTTTCATTTTCATTTCTCCTTCAGGCCCTGTTTCTATCCATCGCTGAAGATCTTTATGTCTAGTGAAGGACCCTCCTTGCTTTGTGGGAAGAGTACCCTACGGTATAGTGGGAGGAATAGTAGGAAAGTCTTCAAATGAATTGCACTGTCTTGCATGCCTCCTTCACCGTTGCAGTTTCCTGCCCTTTTCTCTCAATTTCTCTCTCCCCAGAAAGATCTTGAGAATCGTTTTAGTTCTGAGCTCCTGGGGTTCGTATTACTGAATGCCTTGCCTCTGAGTGCTGCTTCGTGGTTAGGAGTTTTTGCATTTGTCGCCTGGAGAATTATCTTCAGCTGATCCTTGAGCTGCTTTGAGTTTCTGGAACTTGTGCTTTCACTGGTCTAATGAGGTCCAGGAAGTGCACTAGGTTAGTGGTGTTCACCCAGGCCCCGCCTTTCCTTAGAACTGACTTTTTAAAGACTCAGCCGCCTGAGCTTCCTTAATGGGCACTGCAGCAGCCCTTCTGGCCACCAGTTCCTTTTCTGCAGCGGGTAAGCGTCCAGCATCAGTTCCCTCTGGTGATGCCCACTGTAGGCTTTCAACCTGCTTTTTCCCACTTCTCTATCCCCAGGTCTGGCCAATTCCTTTTGCTGGTTGTTAGTACTTTCCTTCCCTATAGTTGCCTTTTGTTTTCACGTTTAGATTTTTGTTCTACTGACATACTACTTTGGATTTGGCCAGTGAAGTCTCCATAGAGAGAGAATGATGCCAGAGAGTTCTGGATCTGCCAGCATCATCCCGTGCTCAAATAAATCCTGCTCACCTTTAATGTCATTAGGAGGTACATATTTCTGTTCAGTGCAACCTATAACCCAGGCCTGGGTCTGATCAACTGTCCTTCTCCCTGGATCCTCCCTAATGCACCTGTTTTTCTGTTCCTTCTTCCTCAAGTTCTAATTCCTTGCACTGCCCAGGCAGGTGTCCGTAGAGCCTGTGCTATACCTGCTGTTCCAGCTACATGAACAATGCTACTTGAAACTAATTTAATAGTGCATGAAAAATTCACTGATTTTTCTAGTCATTCTCTTCTTTTAAAAAAATTTTTTTTTGAATATTTTTTTATTTTTATTTATTTATTTAAAAAAATTTTTTTTTAACGTTTATTTATTTTTGGGACAGAGAGAGACAGAGCATGAACGGGGGAGGGGCAGAGAGAGAGGGAGACACAGAATTGGAAGCAGGCTCCAGGCTCTGAGCTATCAGCCCAGAGCCTGACGTGGGGCTCGAACTCACGGACCGCGAGATTGTGACCTGAGCTGAAGTCAGACGCTTAACCGACTGAGCCACCCAGGCGCCCCTATTTTTTTATTTTTGAGAGAGAGAGAGAGAGAGAGAGAGAGAGAGAAAGCTGGGGAGGGGCAGAGAGAGAGGGAGACACAGAATCGGAAGCAGGCTCCAGGCTCTGAGCTGTCAGTACAGAGCCCAACGTGGGACTCGAACTCATGAACTGTGAGTTCATGACCTGAGCTGAAGTTGGACACTTAACCAACTGAGCCACCCAGGTGCCCCTAGTCATTCTCTTCTTAAATATGTCCACATTTTCTATTTTTTTAAAGTTTATTTAGTATTTATTTTGAGAGAGAGAACACATGCACACACATGAGTTGGGAAGGGACAGAGAGAGAGAGGGAGAGAGAGAATCCCAAACAATGTCTGTGCTGCCAGCACAGAGCTTGACATGGGGCTCATTCTCACAAACCATGATATCATGACCTGAGCCAAAATCAAGAGTCAGACGCTTAACTGACTGAGCCACCCAGGTGCCCCAGGATGTCCACATTTTCTCTAACTACATAGCATCACAATTCTAGTTATTGAGGAATTTCCCATTAATGCTGACCCTGCCTTCCCTATTTAAAATGCTAAGAAGACCCCTCTTGATAGAATGATACCCCAATCTGGGCACCTGTTGGCACAGGTGTCATTTTCTTCTGTCTGCCAAAGGAGTCCCTCTCTTCTTATCCTTGATGATCTTGAGCCACTATCCCCAACCTAGTAAATATCCCCATCTTTTCTAGGCTCTTTAGAACAGTTACATTTGGATGCATTTCCTCATCCTTATCTTATTTTTTCTAGCTGGACCAACAGGATTTCAAATTTTCTTCACCTTGATGTGATTTCCTTCACTTTACTTCATTCTCTCCTAATCTTGTCTTGTATGTAAGAACAAAATCTGTTTTGTAAACTGATTTCATTCCTTTTTTTTTTTTTTTTTTTTTTTTTGAGACTTGGCAAATCTCATTTCTAGAAACAGAGGATTCTAGGCCTGCATCTTTTATGATTCCTTCTTGGCACTGGAGTTTGTAATTATCCCACTGGATTTTATCTACTTTAATGCAAGAAAAATCATTGCTGTAGAATCCCCAGTCTGAGTCTCTGTGATAACATAAGAATAACTAAAGAACTTATTAAAACACAGGTGCCTGGGCTGTACCCTAGAGGTTCAGATTCAGTAGATCTGGAGTGGGGACATCAGATTTTCGTTTCTGGCAGGCTCCCAGGCCTCGGTGGTGCTCCTAGTCCACATTGTGAGTAGCACTGCTCTGACTGTATAGACCTTAGCTACTCCTGGGTAATTTAAAGGCCCTTTCTTGAATGTAAAGATGTGATAAAGTGATAGAAAGGAAAAAAAAAAGTAGCCAAAGATAACTCAGTGTGCTCATGCCTAAGAACTCATGTTGAAGTTTTTCCTGGTTTGTGAAGTTTTCTTCATAATTGAGTATCTACCTCCTCTATTCCTGCAGTTTCAGCTACAGAGACTTGAGAGTCTCCATTTTCCCCCATGGTACTTTGCTCCCCCGTGATAGCTCTTGTCTTTATATAAACTCAGGGTCCAGTCAGTGTATCTACATTTTGCAGTTGGGAGAGACTGAATCTTACCCCTTCTTTCCATAGAATGACAAATAAGAAATATCAACTTTATTGCCTGGGCCAATTCCCAGATAACTACCTCCAACACAGAGTTTCCAATAAAAGTTATATTAGAGAATGAGGCTTAGGTATGTGGCCAAATGGAGCTTCCTACTCCTGTTTCCTCCAGGAGTATGGGCAATTGGATCTGCAAAGGACCCTCCCCTGGCTTAGCCCAAGCTAAGGGCAATGGGTGAAGTCTGGTTAGTTGCCTGTTGGAGACTGGAGATGTATGTGCCCCTTGCACCTGAGAACAGGCAGGTCCCAGAAACCAAGAATCTGTGTCTTGTTTGGGCTGTGACCTGTGATATATGAACTCCACCCACTAGGAAATGGGACCCAAAGAATGGTAGTGTCTTACCAGTGAGATTACATATTTATTGTTCCATCCTTGAGGATTAGTGAGTAGGGAGTGGAGACAGACCACAATTGTCTTTCCTTTTGTGGAAATGGAAGACAGGTAAATAGCAACCTTTAACACACTTGAGCAAAGTTATTGATGTCTGCAATGTTAGAGGGTTGAACAGGAAAGTTCTATTCTAGTTCTAGGAGTCTATGTTAGGAAAGCAATTTTAGGTTCCTTCAAATTCATTTATTTCAACATTTAAATTCTTTCTTTCTTTCTTTCTTTCTTTCTTTCTTTCTTTCTTTCTTTCTTTCTTAATTTTGGAGAAAGAGAGGGGCTCTTAAGTGGCTCATCTGACTTCAGCTCAGGTCATCATCTTGCGGTTCCTGGGTTTGAGCCCCATGTTGGGCTCCGTGCTGACAGCTGGGAGCCTGGATCCTGCTTCAGATTCTGTGTCTCCTTTTCTCTCTCTGCCTCTCCTCCACTTGTGCGCTCTTTCTCTCTCTCACTCTCTCAAAAATAAATGAACATTAAAAAAAAATAAAAATAATTTTGGAGAGAGAGAGAGACAGATTGTGAGTGAGGGAGAGGGGCAGAGGGAGAGAGAGAAAGGCTCAGTTCCATGACTCTGAGATCATGACCGGAGCTGAAATCAAGAGTTGGATGCTCAACTGACTGAGCCACCGGGTGCCCCTCAACATCCAAATTTCTTGAACAATTTATTTACCATTATTATTTAATTTATCCAATTTTGTATTCTTATTGATACAAACAACTTATTCGTATAGTAAGAATTTCATTATTTGTGTCAAACATTTTTCTTGTTTTATAGTTTCTTTTAATTTTGTTTATGGTGTTTTTGACATATAAAAGTTTTAGATTTTATGCAGTCAGTACTATTGATCTTTTCCTTTGTGATTTATTACATTAATATTAAACATAGAATTTTTTATGGGGTGCCTAGGTGGCTCAGTCAGTAAGCATCTGACTTTGGCTCAGGTCATAGTCTCACGGTTCGTGAGTTCAAGCCCCATGTCAGGCTCTGTGCTAACAGCTCAGAGGCTGGAACCTGCTTCAGATTCTGTGTCTTCCTCTCTCTATGCCCCTCCCCTGCTTGCATTCTGTCTCTCGTTCTCAAAAATAAACATTAAACAAATTTTTTTAAACATAGAATTTTTTAAACAAAAGAGTATTACTTATATCCCATCTTGGTTTTTTAGGAAAAACTTTAAGTGACCTGCCTGGGTATAGAAAATAAAATGAGTTAGATATGTAAGCTAAAGAAGAATGAAAACAAAGTCAGGGGCATAACAAAGTATGTAGGAATAAGGTTGGACTAATCCATATCCTTACAACCTATTTGTTCATTTGTGGCTCATAAATTTAGGTTTAGTTTTCGACCCATCCAATCAGAAAGGGAGCCATTACATTGTCCTTCAGGTAACAACAAGGCTGTGTTTCTCGGGAGACGTACAATTTTTTTCAACAATGTGATCAGATGGGAATTCCAATTCTAGGGGGTTTCATAAGTAGTGAAATGTACAAGCAGCATTTTAAGAGGATTTTATGAGGCTGTTTCTTTTATTGCTCGTCAGCATGGCTCATATTACAGGAAAGCACAGTTCAGTGTGGAGTGGACAAGGAAAGATGCCTTAAAAGTGCCTGTGCTCTGATGATCTGGCTTGATTCAGGGGAGGATTAGATTATTTTAGATTATGAGGAGGAATGACTGGAGTCCATGTGTCCTAAATATTGTTTTTGTCAACGCAGATCTGATACATGGTAGGTGTCACTGAGCTTCAGACTGTTCTCTCTCATCAGTACTGAGGAGGCAGTGGTTCTGGGTTGAATCACAGGGGTCTGTGCCTGAACAGAAGGCTGCCCAGCTCTGGTAGAAGATTGAGCCTCTGGAGCTGAATCAAGGGAATTGTTTGAATTTTCCCTGCACAGTTGAATGAGTGATTGAACTCCCCAAATTTCTCTCCACATAATATGATCACATACTTTTAGCCTGCAAATTTCAGGGTAGGTGTAACCAGATACCAAATTTGCCTTAAGAAAAATTTCAACAAAGTGACTGTAAAACTCCCCACTTTGAACAGATTTATATCTTCTTGTTCCTTCTAAGATAAAATGCAGAATGTACATCAAGGACAACTAAAGGATGATAAGATGATGCCACTGTTTATAGAACGGTTATAAAAATAGTAATTTCGTTTTCAGAATAGTTGATGCTTAGCCATTCTTTCTGACACTATTTCCCTTGCAAAGCCAACTGTCCATTTAGACTGCTCCTAATTAGTGTTTTAAAAACTATAATGTTTATGAATAAGAAATTTTTTTTAATGTTTATTTTTGAAGGAGAGAAAGACAGTATAAGTGGGGGAGGGGCAGAGAGAGAGAGAGAGAGAGAGAGAGAGGGAGGGAGACACAGAATCTGAAGCAGGCTCCAAGCTCTGAGCTGGCAGCATGAGCCTGACACGGGGCTCGAACTCACAAACTGCGAGATCATGACTTGAGCTGAACCCGGACACTTAACCAACTGAGCCACCCAGGTGTCCCTGAATAACATATTTCTTTTTGTTGCTGTTATTGTTGTTGTTGTTCTCTTTAGCAGAGGAGTGCATGCACTCAGTTACTTCTAAAATACTGTTGGTACATTTTCTAAAAAACAAAAAGAGGGAAATAGTATGGTCTTCCCTCTATTGCCTGGTAGAAAATCATGACTGTTAAGGTGGCTTATTTTATCTTTAAAATCATATTTATTTATTTTAGAGAGAGAAAGCATGATCGGTGGAGAGGGGTGAGGGGCAGAGGGAGAGAGAGAGAATCTCAAGCAGGCTCCATGCTCAGCATGATGGAGCCTGATGCGGGTCTCGATCCCATGACCCTGGGATCATGACCTGAGCAGAAATCAAGAGTCGGATGCTCAACTGACTGAGTCACCCAGGCGCCCCTGTTAAGGTGGTTTATGATTTAAGTTTTCTAACAGCACACATAATTTGAGATCTGTGTTGACCTTATAAAACTTCCCCCATAACTGATTCCTATTTACAGAATTGAAGTCCAAACAAAAGGTAAAAAAATTTAACATTGTTTCTGACAGTTTCCTTCAAAATGATAAATATTATAACAGTATTCTCTGGTAGGAGAGTTATGTCTGAAGTCTTTCTGCCTCTTTTGTAAACCATCAGCCTGAGAAGCTCATACTTGGCAGCTGGTCAAGCCAAAAACTGGCATGTATTTTGAACAGAATACCCGATCATTTGCAATATGCCAAAAATGGGGAAAGTAAATGGTGTTCTGTCCTTTCCTTTCCTTTCCTTTCCTTTCTTCTTCTTCTTTTTTTTTTTTTTTTTTTTTTTTGAGATAGAGTGCTCGAATGGGTAGGGACAGAGAGAGAGAGAGAGAGAGAGAGAGAAGGAAAATCCCAAACAGGGTCCGCACCGTCAACGCATAGCCCGATGTAGGGCTCAAACTCCCAAACCGTGAGATCATGACCTGAGCTGAAGTCGGACACTTAACTGACTGAGCCACCCCGGTGCCCCAATGGTTGTTTCATTGTAAAATAATATAATGACATTGTAGATCCAGCTTGGTGGTATCATAACCATGGGGTAAATAAAGATGAATAGGTTATTTAACATTGGAGTGCTTCACTAAATGGGTCCTCAATGGCTTTGGAGGCAGTGGGTTCATCTTACTCTTTTCAGGACTTGCATATTCTTTTTTTTTTTTTAATTTTTTTTTAACATTTATTTATTTTTGAGACAGAGAGAGACAGAGCATGAATGGGGAAGGGTCAGAGAGAGGGAGACACAGAATCCGAAACAGGCTCCAGGCTCTGAGCTGTCAGCACAGAGCCCGACGCGGGGCTCGAACTCACGGACCGCAAGATCATGACCTGAGCCAAAGTCGGCCGCTTAACCAACTGAGCCACCCAGGCGCCCCAGGACTTCCATATTCTAATCATGTATACACAGACTTCAAGGCTGCTGTCTCCTAGGCTGAAATCAGAGAAAAGATCACTTACTCCTTAGTCTAAAATGTCCATTAATACAATGCAAAGGAAAGCTAACTACAGTATATTCTTTTTTATTTCATTTCCTTTAACTTTTAAATTTTGGTATGATTTCAAATTTCTCTCTCTCTCTCTCTCTCTCATAGCCCCCCTACACCCCTCCCCACCCCAATTCTCTCTTCCTGAAATAAATCCTACTTGGTTATGGTGTATTTGTTTCTTCTGTGGTGTTGAATTGTTTCCACTAATATTTTCTTCCGCATTTTTGCGCCAGTATTCGTGAGTGATACTGGTTTATAGTTTTCTCTCTATTTTGTACCATCTTTATCAGGTTTAGGCATTAGTATTTTCTTTGCTTCATAAAAAGAATTTGAAAGATTTCCTTCATCATTATGCCCTTCATTATTTGAAAGGTTTCCTTCTTTGTTACAATTCACATAGCATTTGGACTATCTGGTCTCGGATGGTTAGGTACAATTTCCCCTTGAAACCGTCCAGGCATGGGGCTTTTCCATGAGGGTAGTTCCTTGATAACTGTCTCAGTTTTTTGCTTATGGAAAATGGTCTGTTTAGACTTTTTACATCTAATGGGGTCAGTTTTAGAAAACTGTATTTTCCTAGGAAGTGCCCATTTTCTCTGTTTTTAAATTTATTTGCAGAGTGGTCTGCAAAGTAGTTTCATTTAACCATTTGAATTTTCTTCTGTTTCAATGAGTATTTCTCCCTCTATTTGTATTTTCTTCCTTTTTTTATAGATTTAGTTAGCTGGCAGTTGGTCTCTTATTTTAAAAAAGCCAAGGTTTTGTTTTATTAATTAGATCTGTTTTCTTTATAGCCTGTGGGCCACATCTCGCCTGTTGCCTGTTTCTATAATAAAATTTTATTGGACACAAAAGGCCGAGCCTTTTATTTACATAATGTCTGTGGCTGCTTTTGTGCTACAAAGACAGAGTTGAGTAGTTGTGACAGAACTGGACCAGAAACTTTTTACAAAGATAGTTACAATCTGACCCTCTATAGAAACAAGTTGCTAGGGGTACGTGGGTGGCTCAGTCGGTCAAGCGTCTGACGCGTCTGACTCTTGATCTCAGCTCAGGTCTTGATCTCAGGGTTGTGAGTTCAAGCCCCAGGCTCAGCACTGGGTGTAAAGCTCTGAAGTTGTTGACCCATGCTCAACTGCATCATTAATTTCTGCTTTCATATTTATTATATTCCTTCTTATGCTTTCTTTTACTTTATAAAGGTGGTTGCATTTGATCTTCATTGTGAATTGTGGTTTTTTGCATTAAAAAGTGTTCTTTGTCATATTTAATGCTTTTTTTTTTACTTGAACTCTACTTATGTGAGGATTGCAACCCCGACTTTCTAACGGTTTCCATTTGTCTGCGATACTATTGTCCATCATGTTATATTTAGTCTTTCTGAATCACTTGGTTTTAGGTGTCCCTCTGGTACCCAGCATATAGTTAGATCTTGTGTATATGGACTATTATATGTATATAAACTTTATTTTTGTTATTTTTATTTATTTATTTTGAGAGAGTGTGCGAGTGTGCCCTGTCAGTGCAGAGCCCAACGCACGGCTTGAACCCACAAACCACGAGATCGCGACCTGAGCCGAAGTCAGACACTTAACCGACTGAGCCACCCAGGCACCCCTATATGTATATACATTTTAAAACTCTCTGTGGCCTTGATACTTGATAGTTTTGGCTGGATATAAAATTCTTGGTTCACATTTCTTGATTTGAGTTTTCGTAAAATTCAGTTCTTTGGTTGCCTTGCTTTTTATGTAGCTTTCGAGAAGTCTGATGCCACTTAAATTCTGTTGCCTTTGGATCTTATTTATTTCCTCGAGTGAAGATGCTGAGGAGTTTTTCTTTATCTTTTTTTTTTTAATTTTTTATTTTTAATGTTTATTCATTTTTGAGAGACAGAGAGAGACAGAGCATGAGCAGGGAAAGGGCAGAGAGAGGGAAACACAGAATCTGAAACAGACTCCAGGCTCTGAGCTGTCAGCACAGAGCCTGACACAGAGCTCGAACTCACGGACTGTGAGATCATGACCTGAGCTGAAGTCGGACGCTCAACCAACTGAGCCACGCAGGTGCCCCTCTTTATCTTTAAGGTGTAATAATTTTATTTGGCTAAGTCTTAGATTTGATTGTTCTGGATGAGCTTTCTCAGGTATAGAGTGGGACCTTTCAGTATTTATATTCAGATCTTTTGATTTTTGTAAACTTATCCTGGATTATAGTTTTAAATATTCTGCTTTAACATTCTTTTTCTTTTAGAGACTTCAATTATACATATGTTGGATCTCTGCTTATATTCTGTTTCAACCACTTGAATTTTGTTCCTTGCTACTTCTTTTTAATATCATTTTTTTTCTTTTTGGTTGGTTTCCTGTATTTCTTCAATGTCCCTTATTAATTTTTTATTCTAATCCTTCTTTGGGTCTGACGACATTTTAGCTTTATTTCTGATACAGATTTGTCTTTTCCTTTTGCTTGTTTCCTGAATTCAGTCACTTTTGTCTCATTTTCTGCCTGCTTTGTGTCTATTTCTGTTCTTAGTTTTTGAATTTCTGACCCATAGTGCTTATTTGAGGATATTTATTTCAATTAATTGTGTCACAGCGTTTTTTTTTTTTTTTAATTCTAGTTTGGGGGTTATTTAAAAATCGTAGTTTTTCATAAGCTGAAATATTTTGATTATCACCTTCTTATCTTTCTTTCTTTCTTTCTTTCTTTTCTTTTCTAAATGAACACTGCTTTTGTATATTAATTATATAACATTGGTAGTTTAGAGTGGTTAATAATATTTCTAGGTTAAGAGTGCCCTCTTCTGTTACTCAATGAAGTGCAGTTTCTTTAAAGGATATTTTTGTTGTTTTTTTGGTGAGTGTGGGGATGAGTTATATATTGTTTTATTTTGGGGTTCCCTTTTGTCTTGTAGGATCTTACATTCCCCCCTTGCTTTTTCTCATCACTGCTTCGTCTCCCCAGGACACCAGTTCTTTCCACTGAATCATCTTCTTTCCCAGAAGCAATGCCTTTTTCATGCCACTACCTGAAGTGTCCTAGACCTTCACCCTTTGCTTGTAGACAGTCCTGTGGTACACCAGATTTTCCTTTCAGTATTTTCACACTCAAGATGGGATTTCTCCTTCTGGGAGTGAATCTGGCTCACGTTCAGGCCCCTCATTTCCCTCTTCTCTTTTCCCTGCTCTTTCAGAGCCCCCTACTTTCTACAGTGACTTGTGGGAGGTTGAGAGATAGCTTTGCTGGAATTTGGCATTTATTCTTCTGTTAAAAGGCAACTTAAAGTTTCTTATATTCTCTGTCTTCTGGTTAGTATGACAGCACTGGTTTTATGTTGATTTGTTTGTTCTTCTTGTTGATCTGAAGAATATTTTGGGAAAGGTGTTGAGAGATTTGGATTTAACTGGCCACCATTATCATTGAACAAATTGCAGCACTAATCTAGAATAAATTCTCAAGTGCTAACTTTTCCACCCCCATATCTTTGCTCATGCTCGCTCTTCTACATGGAACCCCCGCCCCTTTTTTATTTAGTTCCTAATATTCCCATCCCCCCTTCTTCTACAGTCTCTCCAACTGAAAATAAATTTTCTTTCTGAATTCCTATACTCTGCTCCAGGGAAGTATGTGTAATAGTTTGGCACACTCTGGAGTCAGACTATCCAACTCAAATCTCAGATCTCTTACTCTTTGTATGCCTTTGGGCAAATTACTTAAACCTTTATGTGCCTAAGTTGCTTTAACTGTAAAAATGGGAGTAGCAATACCTATATCATGGGTTTGTTGAGAAAATAAGTGGGTCATGGGGAACCAGCACAATACCTGACTCACAACAAGCATCTGTGAGATGTTAACTATTATTTAAATTTACTTTATGACATTTATTATATATGCCCTTATATTTTTATTATACAGATATAGGGTATAACTCTTCTTCTAGATTAAATACATGTTAAGGGCAGAAACCGTGTCTCTCAGTTCAGTGGGGAATAGACAGAATCAATAGTAATATGGTGCATAACATGTAATTGAGGTATTTGCAGGTACTATGGGGGCACAGAGGAAGTAATGACTGGTTTTGCCCAGAGTTGCTCCCTCACGTTACTGAAGCAGAAACAAAGTTTCAAAGAAGTTGATGAACTAGGAACCAACTCTTCTCTTCTGTGAGGCATTCTTGCAGGTCTGGTTTTTCAACTGCAGGATTCTTGATTAGGTTGGCCTTCTGGGTGGGGAAGGGAGAGAAAGAGTAGGCAGAGTGACCACTAAAAATGAAGCAGGGAAGGAATATTGGTATGAGGGACAGGGCATGTACTTTCCATAGCAAGGGGTCAGAGAGCAGGGTAAGAAGAGATTCAGGACTGGTTCTGTTGGGGATCCTTTTCTCCCCAGTTGAACACATCACGGGTTCAACCTGCCTGTGGTCCAAACCATAAGCCCCCTGAGTGGAGGGAAGGGGACCTAGGGTGAGAGTTGCCCTCTGACCAAGATGCAACTGAATTTAACCAGTGAAACAGTTCTGTTTAATTACTCTAGCATATTCTCAGTGGGGGTGATGTCACCCTGGGGGCAAAATCACGCACAAGGGGGCAAAAATTTGTTCTTGAGGGGCGAGAGAATTTTATTCTTTTTATATATGAAGCACAGATAAACATATAGTACATAAGAAACCTACAGCATATCTGGGGGTATTAAATTTTTATAGAAGGGGAGAGATTAGGGGAAAGCTGTTTAAAAAGGCTGCTCATTTTTGCTTTTAATTCTCTTGCCTTTGGAGAGGTGTCAAGCAAGAAATTGCCGTGGCTGAGGTCAAATAGGTTGTTGCCTGCTTTCTCCTCTAGGGTTTAAATTTGATAGAAAACCATGGGGGAAGGGAAGGGGGGAAAAGTTACAAACAGAGAGGGAGGGAGGCAAACCATAAGAGACTCTTAAATACAGAGAACAGAGAGTAGGCGGGGGGGGGGTGGTTTGGGAGAGGGGAAAGTGGGTGATGGACGTTGAGGAGGGCACTTGTTGGGATGAGCACTGGGTGTTGTATGTAAACGATGAACCACAGCAATCTACCCCCCAAACCAGGAGCACACTTTACACACTGTATGTTAGCCAGTTTGACAATAAATTATATTAAAAAAATTAAAAAAATAAAGGGCTGCTTGTGGGGCTGTAATGAAAAAAGGTAGAGAAACACTGTTGTAGCTTTATAATAGGTACTGATACCTGCTTATGACCTCTTTCAGTTCAGTGTTTTTCTTGCTATTCTCATTAATCCTTCCAAAGAAATGTAGCAGTGATTGCTTTCTGTTCAGTGAGTGTGCCAAGCTGATTTCCTACATGGGGGACACAGACCTTGGAGCTCCCTCTGACTGCTCTTCTTCCATTCTTGGTGACTCACATCCGTCGGGTCTCTGCTCACAAATCATCTCTGTGCTTTCTAGCCTCCTGCGTTGCTTTTCTTCAGACTTTACCAGCACACAAGATTACATTTTTTATTTGTTTTGTCTACTTATTTATTTTCTGCCTTTTTTGCTAGAATTAATTCCCTTAGGTGTAGCAACTTTGTTTCCTCTCCACTTTATCCCTAGCCCCTAAGGCATGCCTGTAGATGGTAAGAACTTTCTAAGTATTTATTGAATGAATGTGTAAACTCACCACATTCCAAGAAGGTTCACTTTTGAGTCTTTCCATTCATGGATGTGGCATTTCTCTATTGTTTTCTTTTCTGTCCTTCTGGAAAAAAAAATCTTCATAAGTCTTGGACATTTCTAGTTAGATTTATTTCTAATAAATCTATTCCTATTCTATTTTATTTGAAGTTTGTGGTTTCTTCTCCTGTGGATAAGGATCTTTTGATTATTTTATTTAATTTTTTTAAAATTTAGTCTTAATTTTATTTTATTTATTTTTTTAATGTTTTTTTTTTTTAATTTATTTTTGAGACAGAGACCGAGCATAAGCAGGGGAGGGACAGAGAGAGGGGGAGACACAGAATCTGAAGCGGGCTCCAGGCTCTGAGCTGTCAGCACAGAGCCAGACGTGGGGCTCGAACTCACGAAGTGTGAGATCATGACCTGAGCTGAAGTCGGACGCTCAACCGACTGAGCCACCCAGGCACCCCAGTCTTAATTTTAGTTAGCACAAAGTATTATATTAGTTTCAGGTGTACAGTGTAGTAACTCAACACTTCCTTACATTACTTGGTGCTCATCATGACAAGTGCACTTCTTAATCTCCATCACCTACTTATTTTTTTTTTAAGCTTATTTATTTATTTTTGAGAGAGAAAGTGCACATGTGTGTGTGCTCGAGAGGGGGAAGAGGGTAGGGCAGAGAGAGAGAGGGAGAGAGAGAGAATCTGAAGCAGGCTCCTTGCTGTCAGCGCAGAGCCCAACGTGGGGCTCCATCTCACAAACTTTGAGATTATATGACCTGACCCGAAATCAAGTGTTGGAGGCTTAACTGACTGAGCCACCCAGGTGCCTCTAGGATAGTTCTTTTTTTTAATTTTTGAGGAACTTCTATACTGTTTTCCACAGTGGCTTCACCAGTTTGCATTCCCACTAACAGTGTAGGAGTGTTCCTTCCTCCACATCCTCACCAACACCTGTTATTTCTTGTGTTGTTGCGTTTAGCCATTCTGACAGGTGTGAGGTGATAACTCAGTGTAGTTTTGATTTGCATTTCCCTGATGGTAAGTGAAGATGAGCATCTCTTCATGTGTCTGTTGACCATCTGTATGTCTTATTTGTAGAAATGTCTGTTCATGTCTTCTACCCATTTTTAATTGGATTATTTGGTTTTTGGATGTTGAGTTTTATAAGTTCTTTATTTATTTTGGGTACTAACCCTTTACCAGATATGTCATTTGCAAATATCTTCCCTCATTCTGTATGTTGCCTTTGGTTTTGTTGATTGTTTCCTTTGCTGTGAAGAAGTGTTTTATTTTGATGTGGTCCCAATAGTTTACTTATTGCTTTTGTTTCTCTTGCCTCAGGAGACATATTTAGAAAAAAGTTGCTATGGCCCATGTCAACAACATTACTACCTGTGTTCTCTTCTAGGATTTTTTATGGTTTCAGGTCTCACATTTAGGTCTTTAATCCACTAAAAAAATTTTTTTAATGTTTATTTTTTTTTGATTGATTGATTGAGAGAGAGAGAGAGAGAGAGAGAGAGAGAGAGACAGACAGAGTGTAAGCAGGGGAGGGCAGAGAGAGAGAGAAAGGGAGACACAGTATCCGAAATAGGCTTTAGGCTCTGAGGTGTCTTCATAGAGCCTTACATGGGGTTTGAACTCATGAACCATGAGATCGTGACCTGAGCTCAAGTTGGATGCTTAACCAACTGAGCCACCCAGGCCCCCCTCTTTAATCCATTTTGAATTTATTTTTGCGTATGGTGCAAACAGTCCTTTTTTTTTTTTCTTTTTCATGATGCCATCCCAGCACCGTTTATTGAAGAGACTTTTCCCATTGGATATTCTTCCTCTTTTGTTGAAGATTAATCGACTATATAATTGTGGGTTCATTTCTGGGTTTTCTATTCTGTGCCATTGATCTGTGTGTCTTTTTTTTTTTTTTTTGTGCTAGTCTCAAGTGTTTTGATTACTGTAGCTTTGTAATAAAACTTGAAGTCCAGATTTGTGATGCCCCCAGCTTTGCTTTTCCTTTTCAGGATTGCTTTGACTATTCAAGGTCTTTGGTGGTTGCATACAAATTTTAGAATTGTTTGTCTTAGTTCTGTGAAAATTGCTATTGGTATTTTGATAGGGATTGCATTAAATCTGTAGATTGCTTTGGGTAGCAGGGATATTTTAACAATACTTATTCTTCCTATCTGTGAGCATGGAATGTCTTTCTATTTCTTTGTGTCATCTTCCATTTGTTTCATCAGTGTTTTATAGTTTTCAGAGTACAGGTCTTTTACCTCTTTGGTAGATGTATTCCTGGGTATCGTATTATTCCTGGTGCAATTGTAAGTGGGATTGTTTTCTTAATTTCTCTTTCTGCTGCTTCATTATTGTTGTGTAGAAATGCAACAGATTTCTGTACCTTGATTCTGTATCCTGCCACTTTACTGAATTTGTTTCTCAGTTCTAGCAATTTTTTTGGTGGAATCTTTCAGGGTGTGTGTGTGTGTGTGTGTGTGTGTGTGTGTGTGTGTGTGTGTATACATATGTATGTCTCATATCATGCAAATAATGAGAGTTTTACTTCTTTAGCAATTTGGATGCTTTTTTTTTTCTTTTTGTTGTCTGATTGTTGTGGCTAGGACTTTAAGTATTATGTTGAATAAAAGTGTTGAGAGCGAACATCCTTATCTTGTTCTTGACATTAGGGGAAAAGCTCTCAGTGTTTCCCCATTAAGGATGATGTTAGCTGTGGGTTTTTCATATAAGGCCTTTATTAAGTTCAGGTATACTCCCTCTAAACCTACTTGCTGAGCGTTTTTATCATGAATAGATGTTGTACTTTGTCACATGCTTTTTCTGCATCTGAGATCATATGGTTCTTATCCTTTCTCATATTGATGTGATGTATCATGTTGATTGATTTGCGAATATTGAATCACCCTTGTGACCTAGGAATAAATCCCACTTGATCATGGTGAATGATTTTTTTTAATGTATTGTTGGATTCAGTTTGCTAGTATTTTAAAGAGGATTTTTATGTGTCTGTGTTCATCAGGGATATTGCTCTGTAGTTCTCTTTTTTAGTGGTGTCTTTATCCAGTTTTTGTATCAGGATAATGCTGGCCTCAAAGAATGAATTTGGAACTTGTCCTTGCTTTTCTGTTTTTTTTTTTGAAATAGTTTGAGAGAAATAGGTATTAATTTTTCCTTAAATGCTTGGTAGAATTCACCTGTGAAGCCATCTGTTCCTGAACTTTTGTTTGTTGTGAGTTTTTTGATTACAGATTTAATTTCTTGGCTAATCATTGGTCTCTTCAAATTTTCTATTTCTTCCTTTTTCAGTTGTGGTAGTTTACATGTTTCTAGAAATTTATCCATTTCTTCTAGGTTGTGTAATTTATTGGCATATAGTTTTTCATAATATTCTCTTACAAGAGTTTGTATTTCTGTGATATTAGTTGTTATTTTCTCCTTTCTCATTTGTGATTTTATTTGAGTCCTTTCTCCTTTTTCTCTTGATAAATCCGGCTAAAGGTTTTAAACCGTTTTTTTTTCCCCCCAGAGAACCAGGTCCTGGTTTCATTGATTGGTTCTATTGTTTTTTTAGTTTCTATATAATTTATTTCTGCTCTAATCTTTATTATTTACTTACTTCTTCTAGACTTAGGTTTTGTTTGTTCTTTTTCTAGATTCTTTAGGTGTAAGTTTATGTTGTTTATGGGAGATTTTTCTTCTTGAGGTAGGCCTATATTACTATAAACTTCCCTCTTAGAACCACTTTGGCTGCATCCCACAGGTTTGGACTGTTGTGTTTTCATTTTCATTTGTTTCCATGTAGTTTTTTATCTTTTTTTAAATGCTTATTTATTTTGAGAGAGAAAGAGAGCAAGGGAAGAGCAGAGAGATTCCCAAGAAATTTCTGGGCTGTCAGTGCAGAGCCCAATGTGGGGCTTGGTCCCATGAACCATGAGATCATGACCTGAGCCGAAATCAAGAGTTAAGACGCTTAACTGACTGAGCCACCCAAGTGCCCTACTTTTTTATTTCTTCTTGATTTCTTGGTTGACCCATTCATTATTTAGTGGCATGTTACTTAACCTCCATGTATTTGTGTGCTTTCCAGATTTTTTCTTGTGGTTGACTTCTATTTTTATAGTACTGTGGTCAGAAAAGATACATGGTATGACTTCAGTCTTTTTGAATTTGTTGAGGCTGGTTATGTGACCTAATATATGATCTTTCTGGAGAATGTTCCATGTACTTGCAGAGAATGTATATTCTGTTGTTTTAGGTTGGAATGTTCTGAATATATCTGTTAAATCCATCTGTTCCAGTGGGTCATTCAAAGCCACTATTTCCTTGTTGATTTTGTGTTTAGATGATTTGTCCATTGACGTAAGTGGGATGTTAAAGCCCCCTACTATTATTGTATTACTATTGATTAGTTCCTTTATGTTTGTTAGTAAAGGTTTTGTGTATTTGGATGCTTTCATATTGGGTGCATAAATATTTACAATTGTTATATCTTCTTGTTGGATTGTCCCCTTTATTATTATGTAGTTTCCTTCTTTGACTCTTATTACAGTCTTTTTTCTTTTAAGTTTATTTATTTTGAGAGAGAGAGAGAGTGTGCACTACACCTGAGTGCACAAGCGGGGGAGGGGCAGAGAGAGGGAGAGACAGAATCCCAAGCAAGCTCTGTGCTGCCAGCATAGAGCCCAGTGTGGGGCTCACATCCACAAACCGTGAAATCATGAGTTGAGATCATGACCTGAGCCAAGATCAAGAGTTGGATGCTTAACCAACTGAGCCACTCAGGCACCCCGACAGCCTTTGTTTTAAAGTCTATGTTGTCTAAGTATTGCTACTCCAGTTTTCTTTTGACGTTCATTTGCATGAGATGTGTTTCTCTACCCCCTCACTTTCTTTTTTTTTAATGAGTGTTACTTTTATTTTTTTTATTTTCTTTTTTTTTACTTTATTAAAAAAATTTTTTTTCAATATATGAAGTTTATTGTCAAATTGGTTTCCATACAACACCCAGTGCTCATCCCAAAAGGTGCCCTCCTCAATACCCATCACCCACCCTCCCCATCCTCCCACCCCCCATCAACCCTCAGTTTGTTCTCAGTTTTTAAGAGTCTCTTATGCTTTGGCTCTCTCCCACTCTAACCTCCTTTTTTATTTTTTTCCCTTCCCCTCCCCCATGGGTTTCTGTTAAGTTTCTCAGGATCCACATAAGAGTGAAACCATATGGTATCTGTCTTTCTCTGTATGGCTTATTTCACTTAGCATCACACTCTCCAGTTCCATCCATGTTGCTACAAAGGGCCATATTTCATTCTTTCTCATTGCCATGTAGTACTCCATTGTGTATATAAACCACAATTTCTTTATCCATTCATCAGTTGATGGACATTTAGGCTTTTTCCATAATTTGGCTATTGTTGAGAGTGCTGCTATAAACATTGGGGTACAAGTGCCCCTATGCATCAGTACTCCTGTATCCCTTGTCTACCCCCTCACTTTCAATCTACAGGTGTCTTTAGGTCTGAAATGAGTCTCTTGTAGGCAGCATATAGATGGGTCTTGTTTTTTTATTCATTCTGTCACCCTGTGTCTTTTGATTGGAGTGTTTAGTCCATTTACATTCAAAGTAATTATCAATAGATACGTATCTGTTGCCATTTCATTACGTGTTGTTTCTGAAATTTTTCTCTGATTCTTTCTTCTCTTTCTCTCTCTCACAGTTTACTGGTTTTCTTCTTCCTTTTTTTTTTTTTAAGGTTTATTTACTTATTTTGAGAGAGAGAGAGGGAGGGAGAGGAAAAGAGAGAGGGAGAGAGAATTCCAAGCAGGCTTCACACTGTCAGCAGAGAGCAGGATGTGGGACTCGATCTCATGGACCTTGAGATCATGACCTGAGCGGAAATCAAGAGTTGGGCACTTAATTGACTGAGCCACACAGGTGCACCAGTTTTCTTTAGTGATGTATTTGGATTTCTTCCTCTTTATTCTTTACATGTTTATTAAAGGTTTTAAATATATGGTTTCTATTAGGTTTGTATCTAATGTCTTCTGCATATAGCAGTCTGTATTCAGCTGATGATCATTCAAGTTTGAACCCTGTCTTTTTTCCTCTCCTCCCCATATTTTAGATATATTTTATTATATTTTATTTGTGTGTGTGTGTGTGTGTGTGTGTGTGTGTGTGTGTGTGTGTGTGTGTATTTTTGAATGTTTATTTGTTTTTGAGAGACAGAGAAAGAGCGCAAGCAGGATTGGGCCAGAGAGAGAGGGAGACACAGAATCCAAAGCAGGCTCCAGGCTCTGAGCTGTCAGCACAGAGCCCAATACAGAGCTCAAACCCACAAACCATGAGATCATGATCTGAGCCCAAGTCAGAGGCCCAACTGACTGAACCACCCAGGTGCCCCTTATATATATATTATATGTAATATAATATATATTACATGTAATATATATATGCGTAATATGTATATGTAATATATATCATAGATATAGCATATATATATTATATATATTAATGTTTATTTTTGAGAGGGAGAGAGACAGTATGAGCAAGGGAAAGGCAGAGAGAGATGGAGACACAGAACCCAATACATTCTATGGACTCTGAGCTGTCAGCACAGAGCCCAAAGTGCGGCTTGAATTCATGAGCCATGAGCTCATGACCTGAGCCAAAGTTGGATGCTTAACTAACTGAGCCACCCAGGTAGGTGCCCCTTATATTCTTTTATTTTGTGAATTCCTTGACTGATTTTTTTACAGAAACATTCATTTTTATTGCTTTTGTGTTTCCTTCCTTTATACTGTCATTTTTGGTCTCTCCACTCAAAGAGCCCCCTTTAATATTTCTTGCAGGCCTGATTTGGTTGAACTCTTTTAGTTTTTGTTTGTCTGGGAAACTCTTTATCTCTCCTTCTGTTGCTGGATAGAGCATCTTTTGTGGCAGATATTTCCCATTCAGCACTTTGAATATACCATGCCATTCCCTTCTGGCTTACAAAGTTTTTGTTGAAAAGTCTCCTGTTAGCCTTATGGATTTTCCATTGTAAGTAACTGTCTTCTTTTTTTTTTTTTTTTTTTTTTGTTGCTTTAAAAATGTTTTCTTTACCACTATATTTTGCCATTTAATTACAATATGTCTTGGTTTGGGTCTGCTTTTGTTGATTTTGATTTGAGTTCTCTGTGCCTTCTGAATCTGGATATCTGTTTCCTTCCCCAGATTAGGAAATTTTTCGGTTACTACTTCCTCAAATAAATTCTCTGCCTCCTTTTCTGTCTCTCTTCTTCGTCTGGGACTCCTATACTATGAATGTCATTGCATATGATGGAGTCACTGAGTTCCCATTTTGCATGATTCTTTTTTCTCTCTTTTATTCAGCTTGATTACTTCCTATTACTCTGTCTTCTAGGTCACTAATTCATTCCTCTTCTTCCATTCTTCTGTTCATTCCATCAAGTGTGTTTCTCATTTTGTTTATTGAGCCCTTTATCTCTGCTATATTATTCTTTATCTTTGTGCTAAGGGTCTCAACTCATGTCTTCCACTATTTTTCTTAAGTCCAGTGATTATCCTTATGATAATTGCCTTAAATTCTCTATCAGTAATGTTACTTATATCTGTTTCTCTTAGATCTCTGGTCATGGCCTTGTCTTCGTATTTCATTTGGGATAAATTTCTCTGTTTCCTTGTTTTGTCTGCTTCTCTGTGTCTGTTTCTGTGTGTTAAGAAAGTCAGCTATGTCTTCTGATCTTGAAAGTAGTGACTTTATGAAGAAGAGGTCTTGGAGTGCCCTACAGTTCAGTCTCCTCTGTTCACCAGAACCTGGCACTTCAGGAGAGTATCCTATATGTGCTGCTATGTGTGTAGTCTTCTGTAGTATCTGAATCACTTTTCCCTTCAGTGCAGTTGTTTGCACTGATTCTCTGCCTGTTGTGGGCTGTGCTTGCTCTCTGTGGTGTTAGTGGGGCCCAGGCAGGGTGGGCATGCCTGCCGGGGAACTTGAGAGCAAGTGGTGGTGTTAGCAAAATTTGTGCTGGGTCACTAGTTCTATACTGGATTTCCTGAAGCACTATGGTGGCTGGGGGCTGCGTGCTGGTGTTGCTGGGGGCATGAGGCTGGCCATGGTATGCATCAGTGGCTGGGACTAATCTGAACCCGGTGGCTGGGCACGGTGAACTGCGATGGCTGGGTACTGCATCTTTTTGTTGTAGTTTATTTGTTGTTTTAGTTTCCTATTGCTAGTTTGACAAATTACCACCAATTTAGTGGCTTAAAACAACATGAACTTATAGTTCTGGAGGTCTGAAGTTCAAATCAGTTCCATTCTGTTAAAATGATGGTGTCAGCAGGTGTGTATTCATTCTGGAAGCTGGAGGAGAGAATCAATTTCCTTGTCCTTTCGAGTTTCTAGATCCTACTAACATTCCTCAGCTTGGGCCCCATCCTCCATCTTTGAAGCTCGTTGGTTTAACTGCTGCTTTTGTCCTTGAATCTCTCTCTAACCCTGATCTTCTTGTCTCTCTCTTATGAGGACCAAGGTCACTACATTGGGCTCATCTGGATAATTTTGGATAATCTCCCTATCTTAATCAATTGCAGAGTCCCTCTGCCATGTAAGGTAACATGGTCACAGATGGATGTGGACATTTTGGGGGGGCCTGTTTTTAGCCTACCATACTTGTTCTTATAGATCTATTGAAAATGACTAGTTTTTCTGTGTTCTTATATTTGGGTACACTTTGCCAAACTCCATTATTTGCATGTGTTTTTCTCTTGTTTTCAAGTGATTTCATACTTGTTTTCAGTTGATTCTCTTAGATTTACTGGAAGTTGCGTTATTCCCTTTCTTCCTAGTATTTATAGCTCATTTTGTTCTTGCCTCTCTCCATGTCATCTAGAATCTCATAGCTAATGCTAAATAATAGCTATGAGAACATGCATCTTTGTATTGTTCTTGACTTTACTAGAAATTGCTTCATTATTTTACCAGCAAGGATGGTGGTTTCTAATAAACACTCTTAAATTAACGAGTTTCTATCAAATTAAATCTTAGTTGACTAAGATTTTTAGTCAGGAACATGTATTAAATGTGTTAACCATAATGGATATAGAAGTAACCATGTGGCCTTTCCCTTTTAATCTATTAATACTTTCCCAATAATGATCACCTCTGTATTCCTGGAATGAATCTTCCTTGATCATAGTGTATTGTTCTTTGAAGGTACTGCTGACTTATGTTTACACATATTTTATTTTAGGTTTTTGCATTTATAATGATAAGTGAGTTTGGCATAGTGTGTTTTGTAACTGCTTGCACAATTTTGGAATTGTGGATATCCAGTCATCTTGAGTAAATTGGGAAACTTTCTACCTTTTTGTATGGTCTGAAACTTAAATAGTATTGAGGTTATCGGTTTTTGAAAGTTTCATAAGTATAAAGTTCCTTGGACTACTGCTAGTTATCTTTAAATTCTGTACCCAATAGTGAGATTCCATTATTCTGAAACACCTGTACTTTCTTACCTACTCTGTCTTACAACATTTGAAGTACAGCTTGTGACCTGTGGAACAGGTTTTCTCTGGGCAAAGCTGCCCAATCCATAAAGAAGGGTCACATCTACCAATGTGGCTTCATTCATAGGAACCTGTCAGGCCAGGGGTTTACACAATAAAGGCTTGGTTCCCTTGAGACTTTTCTTTTTTTCAGGTGCTTTGGGAGTTATCTTTATGATTTATTAATCATGGCAGTGTTGCTGTGAAACTTCTTAGCAAATCGTTTTTCAGTTCCTCAAAGAAGAGCACTTCTCAATGCTCTGCTCAAGTGTTGCTCCCTGCTCAGAATTTGAAATTGATACTTACCTGTATAAATGAGGTTGTCTAAGCCCGAATTGCAGTTTTAGGTTAGTAAACCAGGGGAGTTTGCAGTGACTGGATTTAAGTAATTTTTAAAAGGGATCCTCTGACTGGGTATCTTTTGATTTTAAATCTTACATTAAGATTGAGTTTACATAAATGTAAAAGTGGTGTTTCTCAGACTGCCACCACTAATTTCTAAATTAAAGTACTACTGAAATTGTCCTGTGTAAGTGATTCCATGACAAGATAGCATTCTATTTTATAGATTTTATTTTTTAAGTAATCTCTATACCTACTGTGGGGCTCAAACTCACAACCCTGAGATCAGGAGCTGCATGCTCTATAAAAGGTAGCATGTTTGTATAGAGTGTAAGTTGATTTCTCATTCTTTCCCCCCTGCAGTAAAACAGATCATCAGTAACATTTCAATATTTAATGAAACCTGCTTGAGATGGAGAAGTACAAAAACAGCTGATACAGAGGAGATGTATTCAGTAAGTTACTCTATGTATAGATGTTGTCTTGTGTGGGAGGCTTAAAAAATACCAGTGAACCTAAAAATCTACTTCTACAGCTGTGATTATCAATGGCGGATTGATAGTGGCAATTGCAAGCACAAGCAAGAAGATGGGCACTTTAGTGCATATTTGAAGAGAGAGACCTTGGGGATTGATGAGTAAGTCATGAAAGTTTCTTTGGGCACGTAGCCCGATGCAGAGCTGATGCTCACACAGGATCCGTGGAAGGAATCCATGGCTTTTGCATGTGTCTCTGACCAGGGTATGAACATATCATCTAGGGAGCCAAGGGGAATTTTTGAAACTAGATGCAGTTGTGAATAAGAAAGGTAAAGCCCGTGGGATGAGCTGCTACTAGAAGAATTTAAGTGGGCAGAAAAGTATGTGTATTGGCCCCTGTACTGGGATATTCCAGGAAAATGGAGGGAATGTCAGAAGGGGGCAGGCAGAGGAGAAGAATCCTGCCGAGGTTTTACCAGACCAGCTTGGGGTTTCCTAATTCAGGTCCTGCTCTGGAGAAGGCTTAGTTCAGATTCCTCTTTCTTTCTTTCTTTCTTTCTTCCTTCCTTCCTTCCTTCCTTCCTTCCTTCCTTCCTTCCCTCCCTCCCTCCCTCCCTCCCTCCCTTCTTCCTTCCTTCCTTCCTTCCTTCCTTCCTTCCTTCCTTCCTTCCTTTTGTTCTTTCTTTCTTTCTCTTGCTTTCTTTCTCTCTTTTAACTTTTATTTAATGTTTATTTAATCTCTCTTTTAACTTTTATTTATTTAATGTTTTATTTAATGTTTATTTAATTAATAATATTTAATAGAAAAATATTTTATTTTTGAGAGAGAGACAGAGTGTGAGCCGGGGAGGGGCAGAGAGAGAGGAGTCACAGAATCTGAAGCAGGCTCCAAGCTCTGAGCTGTCCACCCAGAGCCCCGTGTGGGGCTTGAACTCACAAGCTGTGAGATCATGATCTGAGCAGAAGTCGGATGCTTAACCAACTGAGCCACCTGGACGCCCCTTCGTTTTCTTTCTAGGAAAATGTTCTGTGGCTTTGCTCCTGTAGTTTTGCTCATTGTATATGAGCAGACTTTCACATTGCTCATTGTATATGTGAGAACGAGACCAAGAAAATTGTTAGTACTGGGGCCTCGGCCTTTCGCACATTTTGATTTAAAGCTATTTTTATTGCGCTGATATATCGTGGCGACAGTATTTATGGTATTACGTCTCTAATATTTGTTTACTGTTGTATTTCACTTTTTGAAGGAACTTTAGAGTTAAGAGCCAGATTGCTCATGAGAAAAGGTTTGGAGGCATTTGGAGCCTTCCAGGCCAGCCATTCACCTAGTGAACTTTTCTGTGTTTCAGTTCCACATTCAGGGCCAGAGATGGTATCAGAAGGAATTTTCCCAGGAAATAATCTTTAATATCACTACCAGCAGTCAGGCTCCCGAGGTGTGCTTGGACCTGCATCCGGGCACCAACTACAGTGTCCACGTCCAGGCTTTGTCTTCTGAACTTCCTGTGGTCTTCTCCCTGACAACCCAGATAACAGGTAAATCTTGAATAACAGCATTTGGATGAACGAAGTCACCACAGAGCCGTAGATGGGCCCAGATAGAGAGAAACACTATTGCTTCCTATCATTAAAGAATGAACTTGAAGAGCGAGAAGAAAAAGGGCGTGGAACTGGAGAGACTACTGTAACTGTGACTATAATATTTTATTCCTTAAAAAGACAGCTGAAACAAACCATTAATGCGAATTAAATCCGGCTAGCGTGTCTATGAATGCTGGTTACATTCCTTCTGGATATTTGAAATAGTTCAAACATTTCATACCTAAAAAGAATTTTCTCTCATTAGTACTGTTTCTCAGTAACATGAGTTAATCGTCATTCTGTCGCAAGTGCCTCAAGAGTCTGTCCTTTCCAGGGAGAAGTGATAGGCAGTCCCACTCTGGTCCCTGGAAAATTCACTTTCCTCTCATTTTCTTGTCTCTCTTCAAATCTGGGAGAGTTGAGCTAAGACTCGGAGTATTGCCTTCTTGTTTCTTACTTCACCGAGCAATTAGAAGTCATCACGGAGGACTTGCCTCTCCCAAGTCTCCCATTGCTACTCTCGTGCAGAACCGTGTGTTCTGTCTTCTCTCTGGTCCCCGCTCCTCAGGCGACTGCTCCCCTCAATGGGTGTGTTGGATCCCATCCCTTCCTGCCCAGTCATCATCCCCAGTAGAGAAATCATCCCAGCACTGCACAAGCATGTTGTAGGATCTCCATTTTTAAATGAAAACCAAAGAAACTAAAAAACTCACTTCCTTTGAGCCCGTATTCCCCCCAGCTACTTCTTTTTAAAAATTTTTTTTTTTCAACGTTTATTTATTTTTGGGACAGAGTCAGAGCATGAACGGGGGAGGGGCAGAGAGAGAGGGAGACACAGAATCGGAAACAGGCTCCAGGCTCTGAGCCATCAGCCCAGAGCCTGACGCGGGGCTCGAACTCACGGACCTCGAGATCGTGACCTGGCTGAAGTCGGACGCTTAACCGACTGCGCCACCCAGGCGCCCCTCCCCCAGCTACTTCTTTCAGCATCCCCTTTACCATAAAACTCCTTGAAAGAAGTGTCTGTTCTATAGACTCCACATCCTTACTTCAGGTACTTCCTTTAACTGTTTCCAAACTGGAGGTGGTTGTCCTGGCCACACTGCTTTACTGAAAGTGTCTCCATCTTGCAAAATCCGCTGCCCAATTTTGTTTTTATTTAATTTTTATTCCCTCCCCCCCCCCCCCCCCCCACCATAGCATTTGGCATTCCTGCCTTCTTGAAATACAGTTTCTCTGGGCTTTTAGGTCCTCCTGCCTCACTGGCTGCTCCTTCTCAGTCCTCTTTGCTGGCTCCTCTTTGCTCAGTCCTCTTTTACGGATGCCCTCTCTGCCTGTTCCTCTTCCTTTTTCTTCATTATCTACCCCCTCTGCCCAGCTAAGACTATTGCCTGTATGCTGAGGATTCCCAGATATGTATCCTAGTCCCAGATTCTCCCCTGAGTGCCATGCTCATATATCCAGTCACCTTTTAAACAACTTCTTGCACACCCAGTTGACAAGTCCAAGAGGATTTTGATTTCTCAACTCTTCTCTCACCTTCAAAGCCATTTTCCGTCCAGGCTTCCCTATCTTGGTTATTGGCATTCCTGTTCACCTGTTGCTCAGGCGAAAAAGCTTCTACCCTTCCCGACCAACTTCTGCTTTTGTTTCTAAAATATATTTGGAATCCACCCACTTCTCTCCATCTTCACCTTCACCACAAAGCAACCTTATCCAAGTCAGCAACCTCTTGCTTGGACTCCTACACTGACTTTCTTACTGGTCTTTCTGCTTTCATGGGTGCCTGTCAGTCTCCCACCCCTCACCCCCACTCCCAAGTGTGGTGAGACCATAACTTTAAAAAGATGGTCTGAGTCTGACTTCTGACTCAGAAGTCAGAGTGATCTTTTAAAAATGCATAGGAGAATGTGTCATCCCCAGCTCAAAACCGTCCAATGAGTTTTCATTAGCATTAGAATAGAATCCACGTTCTTACCGTGAAGCATGGAGTCTGGCTCCCTGCCTCCCTGACTACATCTCTGCTCTCTCTGTTTCTAGCTAGCATCTGCTGCCCTCCTGCCTTCTTCGCTGTTCCTCAGATGGGTCAAACCTGTTTGTGCATCCAGGCCTTTCCATTTACTGTTTACTGTTCCTGGTGCACACTCTGCACATGGCTTCTTTATAATCATCCAGGTCTCTGCTCAGATGCCAGTACCTTAGAGAAGCTCTCCCTGCCCGTCCTTTCAAAAATAACCTCCGTCTCCACCCCATCATTCGCTATCCACTTATCCTGTGTGAATTTCATCATAGAACTTGTTTTCAGAACTTGTATTTAAAAAAATTTTTTTAACGTTTATTTATTTTGAGAGAGAGAGCGGGGGGAGAGAGAGGGAGGGAAGGAGGGAGGGGCAGGCTGCAAGAGCAGGGGAGGAACAGAGAGAGAGGGAGACAGAATCCCAAGCAGGTTCCAGGCCGTCAGTGCAGAGTCCGACACAGGGCTTGAACCCACAAACCATGAGATCATGACCTGGGCCCAAATCAAGAGTCGGATGCTTCACCGACTAGGCCACCCAGGCACCCCCAGAATTTGTGTTTTTTAGTTTACTTGTTTATTTGCTTTTCCCCAACTAAGCTCCTTGAAGGCAGAGATGTAAAGATAGTGCTGGCACATAGCACAACAAACCCTGAATGGCCATTGCATGGTATTGGCATTGAGGGGATGGCTGGTGAGTTAAGAAAGGCTTTCAAAAAAAAAAAAAAAAGAATTTACTAAGTTTTAGGCTGGAAGGAGAAGTAATGTCCAATTGGGCATCTCTCTGTGGTGACTTAGTCAAATGAATACCTATTTAGTTTCCTGCTCTGTGGTCCTTACCATGTTTGGCTGGTTTGTACTGCTGATTTAAATCAGTATTTCAAATTTTTTGAGTTGGATAAGGGAGTCTCTTCTTGAGGAGACATTTATTTTAATCTTGTTTTGTAGGCTAACTATAGCCCCCTTAGCTGAAGCGCCCTGTACTCATGGCCACCAGGGGACACTGTTGAGCTATTTAAGTCCATTGAGACCCTTCAAAAAGTTCTTTGTGACAACGGCTGCATATTTTCCAACTCTACCCTACTTTAAAGAATTTGAAATTTTAAAAAAGTGAAAAATTCAAGTTGTTATGATCTTTTCAAAAGGTAAAAAACAAACAAAAAACCACCCAAACTCTCTTTTTTTATAAAAGGGGAAAAAAGAGAGCCTTATGTGTTGATAGGAAGAGGTATGCCTTGATTGCCTAAGATATGGCTGTGTTTCAATAAAATCCTGAACTTTTCAATCTTACCAGAAATGTGAGGCAAGGGATTTGGGCCTGGAAAACTCAGCAGCTGATTTCCCAGAAGGAAAGTGAATGGAATTTCCCTTCCGAATGCCTTACATTAAACTAAATCTTCCTGATGGGAACAGGATGAAGAGTAGTGCTTTAAATATATCGCTGACCTCAGAGGAGGGTGCAAGTTCTAGGCACGTTGAAGGGCAGAGGAAAGTGTTGGAGTGAGAAAAGGAGAACGTGTTGGCCTGAGGGCGGGGGGGGCGGGGGGGGGGGGGGGGAGACCAGGTCCTCTCCCAGGGCTTGTGCCTCAGGGCTGACAGGCTCCCTCAGGTAGAGCCCAGTGAGCTGAATTCCTCAGAAGAGCTCCACTACTTACACTCCTTTTAGGACAGGGTAAAGAGCAAACTCCATCCTTGGTGTAGACCCAGAGTCAGAAGAGCTTTCACACGTTGGTTATGCTATTTTCTAGCCAAGTCAGAAAGCTTGTCTTCCCATAGGGAGAGAGAAAAAACCAGAGAGGGGAAAGTGGGGGACGGGGGAGAGAGAAAACAAATGTGTGTGGAAAGGTTAAGCTAAACCACTTGTGTACACAACACGGTGATAATTTGAGGTTGAATATTTATTATAGAGTCAAGAATGCTGGAGGAGAAAAGGGAAGAAAGGATGTCAAGGAAACCATTCCTTCCCATCTCTGCCTGCATTCGGGAAAAGAAAAAGAGAATGTACTTTTTTCAGATATTCAGGAAAGCAATCAAAAACATAGGTATGTCCTGAGCATTAGCAGACTGTCCCTTTAATGGAGAGAATGGAGAGGTCTAGTCAGGGTAGCTCTGATTCCCCCACAGGACTAGAAGCCACAGCCCCCACGTCTGATATCTCCTCTCTTCCTATTGGGTGTCCCCAGAAAGCACTGTACAGGACCAAGTCTGGTGAGTTCTTCTGCCAGAGGCTTCTCGTCCGTGGTTGGCTACCCATAGACTTCCCAAGGACAGTGCACCCCTGTGTCCTCTGAGAACCCTATTTCCTTGGGCTTTTTCCAGGGTACCACACTTATTCCTGCTGGTCCCCCTCACTCCCAGGGGGCAGAAGCTGCAATAGAGGTCCGGAGAGGGACTGGCCTTCATCCCAGCTGTTCCTGTGTTTGTCTGGACTCTCTGAGAGTCTTTCATGGGCACAAGTTCTTTGACATCTGGGTACGTAATGTTAGACCAGAAGGAAGGTATGGCCCTTCCATACCTCCATGGGCCACCTATTCTCTCATTCCCCGAACTCTCCCAGCTACTTTCTAGCAGATCTAAATCCCAAACCTCCAAGTGAATGGCTATGTGGGGATGGGTATCTCCCAGTTCCCCTCACTGAAAGCATCCACACCCTGACCTAGGCCCCATGGAGACAAGATGATACACCGCAGAGGAAAATAGGCTGGGTGTGTTATTTTCTTGTATTAGCGTTAGCTTTTACAAAATATGAATGAGAACATTTCTTTACATCAGAAGCCTAAAAACCAGAGTTTCTGTGTGTGGTGGAAGAGTGTGGGAAGGGCATGGGGTGATTTAACAATTTAACCCAGCAAATATTTATTGACTGGTTATGTACAAAGACCTGTGCTAAGTGCTGAAGCGGGGGATGTAAAGATGAAGAGAAGATTGTTCCTTTTCCCCGGAAGGCCAAGTCTCACAACTTCATTGATAGGGGGAATGTAGCCAGCCTTGTAATGGCTGCTGACTTATGGTGCAAGCTACCATTGTTTCTGTTGCTGTTAGTTTCAGTTGATCATGCCTCCCCAAGTGTGCAGTGTGATCTGCTGGGGAGGTGCTGAGGATTCAAAAAGAACCAACGCGGTGTCTTTGTATGTATTTATTTATGTGTGTCATTTCCTTGTATTTACTTGAAATTTATAGCATAAAGTTGGGGCTTTAGTTTTGGCACAGATTCAATTTTCTTTTCCGTTCTTTTTACTCATGTTGGTGTGTTTTAGAGGAATTTTAACACATTTTCACTTATATTACTTCCTTTCTCTTACTGATTTTAATAGTTTGCCTACATTAATGATATTAACCTTTTGTTATACATATTATAACCCACCTCCTGGGTTATTTACTGTTTATTTTTCTTGTCAGTATTCTTTTTTAACATTTTAGACATTTAAAAATTTCATGTAATCAATTCTATTGATTCTTTTATAGTTTCTGCCTCTGGTCATGCCAAGAAAAACCTCCCCCCACCCTGAAATTAGATCAATTCTTATTCTGTAATATTGTCTAATGCTTCGTTGTCTTCTTTTTTTTTTAAAAGTAATCTCTGGGGGCGCCTGGGTGGTGCAGTCGGTTAAGCGTCCGACTTCAGCCAGGTCACGATCTCGCGGTCCGTGAGTTCGAGCCCCGCGTCGGGCTCTGGGCTGATGGCTCAGAGCCTGGAGCCTGTTTCCGATTCTGTGTCTCCCTCTCTCTCTGCCCCTCCCCCATTCATGCTCTGACTCTCTCTGTCCCAAAAATAAATAAACGTTGAAAAAAAAATTAAAAAAAAAAAAGTAATCTCTGTGCCCAATGTAGGGCTTGAACTCACAACCCCAAGATCAAGCGTCAGATGCTCTACTGACTGAGCCATCCCTCTGATGCTTCTTGATAGTTTTGCTTTTTGCCTTTAAACTTAGACCCATTTGGAATTGATATATAGTATAAGGCTAAATTTACAGGGTATTTTTTTTCCCTAACTGATAAGCCAGTTTCCCACCACCTTTTTTTTTTTTAATTCTTACATTATTATTATTTTTTTAATATTTATTTATTTTTTAGAGAGCACGAGAGGGAGAGGGGCAGAGAGAGAAACAGACAGAATTAGAGGCAGGCTCCAGGCTCTGAGCTGTCAGCACTGAGCCTGATGTGGGGTTCAAACTCACAAGCCATGAGAATATGACCTGAACTGAAGTCGGACACTTAACCAACTGACCACCCAGGTGTCCCCCATACTACCTTTAGAAAGACTGTCTGTGCCATGCACTATATTCTCATTTATTCGGATCTCTTTCTAGACTGTGTAGTTTCTTCCATTCCTTTGCTTGTCCTGGGCTTGTACCATACTATTTCAATTATTGTAATTTTATGCTATATTTAATTTTTTATAGGGAAAGTTCTCCTTCACTGCTTTTCTCCTTACTCTCCAGAGTTTTCTCACATGGCAGTCCCCATATTTTCCTTTGTCATTTGCTTCTGGGGCCTTCCCCCATCTTACATACCCAGGGTGGAAGAACTACACTCTCCAGCCCAGACATGACCCATTTCTGGCCTTGGGTCTGATTTGATTTAAATCAGTAATGAGGCTAATGTAAAGAAAAGCACATCTACCCAGGACAGCAGCTGGGGCCGGGGGGGTGGGGTGGGGCGCGGGACTGGGAATAGCACCTCGGAAAACATGGCTGGAAGTTAAGATTATTTAACCTTGAAATGAGGCAAGCAACTCGCCTAATGAAGTTCAAGCTTTTACATGAGTGAAAAAAAAAGTAGCCTATTTAAAATAGAAGGTGGGGAAGGTCTTGGAACAGAAAGCAGTCTGGAAGTCACATGTGGATGGAATTGGCCGGATGGCAGTGGCACATTTAGAACTAACTGCAGGCATGAAACTAGCAAAGGGCAGTGTAGCATGAAACAGTCAGGGGTGGCTTTCCAGCTCCTTCTGTGGGCCTGCCTTCTCCCAGCTGAGCTAGCACTTTGTTCTGCTTGTACCGAGGACGGGACAAAACTGGGCAGTCTTAAGAGGTGAACCAAAAGACTAGAGTAACTGGAATTATTAATCAGAGAAGAGCAAACAGAGGAAAAATTTAAAAGAGCCCGAGGAAGGTTCTCAGAGAGTGAACAGTTCATCCCCTCTGGGCTGAAAACAGGAAATGTGTGATAAAAAGCACTTGCTTTACTGTGACAACAGGACATCACAAATGAAAGGGCATTTCAATGTTAGCGTGAAGGGCTGAGGGCAGAAATTCTCAGACTGGAAGGGGTACATTACCCTGGAGGACCTGGCCAAGGCTTTTCAAACCTCAGCCTCCTCTCCCCATCGCGTCTGCGGGAACCTGGCGGTCGTCTTCCTCAGGGGTGTGAGTTTCGGAATCTCTTTGGAACACACACCTCTTGGAAACAGCGTAGACCTCCAAGGCCTTTTGTGAGACCCTGACTGTGTAAGCAGGGGCTGTTCCAGGTCACCTTCCAGGGTCCCTAGCAATCCCACAGGCTTATGGAAATGTAATTTATGTGGCCATATCTAGGTGACTTTGGAAGGAATTCTAGATTTAGCACTGTTTAATAAAAGTTACTGGGGCTCTCACTCTTCCACTTGGTATCAGATGCCTGGGGATCCTAGTGGTCGGTGCTGAGGTGCATTTACCCCATCACCCCGGGGAGCTACCGACGGCTGACTGTGAAGCACCACCACGGTTTGCTCCTGTCTGGACCTGCATTCTAACTGCTGGCTGGACAATTCCACAAGCATACCAGTGAGCTGCTTCTGAACTTCTCTTCCAGACCTTGCATGACATCGCTGCTGACTCAGTTGTCAAAACCAAAGCCCAGATTCTTCCCCCTTCCTTATCTTCCACCACGTTCTGTTTTCTCTTTCCCTGAGTGTCTCTTCCACCTGCCCCCTCTTCTCCATTCTCAGTGCTGTCACTTGCTTCAGACCTCAGGCACATCTTGACAAGGTTTTGGACAACTGGTACTTTGGTTCTTTTTCAATTCCTCCTTCAACCAGCTGTCTACATTGTATTTCTTTTTTTTTTTTTTTTTTTAACATTTACTTGCTTTGAGAGAGATAGAGACAGCACAAATGGGGGAGGGGAAGAGAGAGAGGGAGACAGAGAATCCCAAGCAGGCTCTGCACTGTCAGTGTGGAGCCCAACACGAGGGCTTGAACTCAGGAAACCCATGAGATATGACCAGAGTTGAAACCAAGAGTCAGATGTTTAACTGACTGAGCTACCCAGGTACCCTAATATTTCTTTTTTTTAAATTAATTAATTAATTAATTATTTATTTATCTATTTATTTATTTATTTATTTTGGGGGAGAGACAGACCATGAGCAGGGGAGGGGCAGAGGGAGAGAGAGAATCCCAAGTAGGCTCCACCTTCAGCTCAGAGCCTGACTCGGGGCTTGATCTCACAACTCTGAGATCATGACCTGAGGTGAAGTCAGGAGTTGGATGCTTAACCATCTGAGGCACTCAGCTGCCCCTAAATTGTCTTTCTAAAATACACATCTGCTAAGAAATCTGTAAATGACTTCATTCTATTGCCAGGACCTCAGATCTGACCTCTACCCACACCTCCCACTTTGTTGCCTACCAGACCGGGGCTCAACCTTTCAGCTACGCTGAACTACTGGTGGGGCTGCAGTTCTGTCTCTGCCCTCTCTCCCACCTCCTGCCCCTGTATACATGTATTTCTGCATTCTGTGGTCTCAGCGCCCCCTGCCCTTGTTCAGGTGTCCTTCCTCTGCACCTTCTACAATACCCTGTGTATAACTTTCTCATGGTTCTGAGCACTGCCTGTTTCTGAAACCGTCTCCACTATTAGAGTCTGAACTCCTGGAGAGCAGAAACTGTGTCTTCCATGGCTGTTTCTTCCAGCCTCCCATGGTACGTGATGTATAAAGGTAGCTAATAAAGGTGTTGATTGATGATGTATAAATGACATATTTGTTAGAGCTTTTTTTTTTTTTTTTAATTTTTGAGACAGAGAGAGGCAGAGCATGAACAGGGGAGGGGCAGAGAGAGAGGGAGACACAGAATCTGAAACAGTCTCCAGGCTCTGAGCTGTCAGCACAGAGCCCGACATGGGGCTCAAACTCACGGACTGTGAGATCATGACCTGAGCCGAAGTCGGACGCTTAACCGATCAAGCCACCCAGGCACCCTGTTAGAGCTTTTTTTAATTGGGGAATGATTGGCATACAAGTTATATTAGTTTCAGGTATACAACATAATAATTTGATATTTATATACATTATGAAATGGTCACCACAATAAATCCAGTCACCATCTGTCACCATACAGAGTTGCTACAATATTATTGACTGTATTCCTTATGCTGTACATTACATTCCCATGTCTTATTTATTTTATAACTAGAATATTGTACCTCTTAATCCCTTTCTCTTATTTTGTCTACCCCCCAAATCCCCTTCCCTCTGGCAACTATCATATTATATTTTATTTTTTTAAGTTTATTTTTAAGAGAAAGAGAGACAGAGTACAAGCAGGGTAGGGGCAGAGAGAGACGGAGACACAGAGAAGGAGGCTCCAGGCTTCAAGATGTCAGTGCAGAACCCAATGTCTTGAACTCGTGAACTGTGAGATCATGACCTGCGCCAAAGTTGGACGCTTAACTGACTGAACCATCCAGGCGCCCCTCATGATAGTGCTTTAAAATCTCTCTAGGAAGGTCTAAGTTTTTATTATAATTTGGATTGGAAATTTCTACCCCAAGTCTATTTTCTGATTGGGTAAATAGAGTCTTGAGTGTTTATTTTGGCCTCCTACTCCTCACTTTCACTGTAACAGAGTTCTAGGCCAGGGTTGGGAGGGGGGGCATTCATATTTCATTCTTTGTCTTTCTTCCTTTCTCCCTCTATAAATCTCATCCACTTGATAGCAGTGTTGAGAAGATCATATGAGATGAGGCCTGTGCAGAAAACAGCTAGTACATTTAGTTAGTGTCCAGTGCATCTCAAGGCACAATGGCGGCCGGTGCCTTCATACTGTGAATGTAGCTATCAGTTAGATACTAGAACACTGGTGTCAGCCAACATAGTCCCCTCCCAGTGGAAAGTCTATTTGGGAAACCTGGTTGCTGGAGAGAACAAAAGAAGGACAGAATGTTCTGTGATTGGGAAGGATCTAGAAGTCTGATATGCTGGTTTTCCCCAGCATATCTGGAACCTGTCCACCAAGTTAACTGTAAGGCCCACTGTATCCACCCTGTCAGCACTGGGGAATTGCTTTTTTTTTTTTTTTAACTTTATTGTGGTAAAATATATAACATAAAATGTACCATTGTAACTGTTTTCTGGCACAGAATTAAGTACGTTCATGATATTGTAAATCATCACCACTATCTATTTCTACAATCTTTTCATCACCCCAGACAGAAATTCTGTTGATCATTACACAATTAACTCCCCCTTGCCTACCCACCCCTCAGTCCTTAGCAACTTCCAATCTACTTCTGCTTCTATGAATTTGTCTGTTCTAGATATTGCATGTAGGAGGGATCATACAATGTCTAAGTTTGGCTTATTTCGTTTAGTGTCATGTTTTCAAGATTCATCCGTGTTATAGCATATGTCAGAAAATGCTCATCAGTCCTTACATTTGAACTTTCCTTTTGATGGCCCCCATTAGGACCACTTTGGTCATGCTTCCATTTGTTCTGATCACACCCTTTTCCTCTTTTCGACTTGTTTTCAGAGCCTCCCCTTCCAGAAGTAGACTTTGTCACAGTGCATGGAAAGCCTCTACCACGTCTGAGACTGAGGAAAGCCAAGGAGAAAAATGGACCGATCAGGTGAGCAGTGCCCCCTTCTCCATGGTTGTCCAGGTATCCTCATAGAGAGTTTTGGAAACTGGTTTTATTAAGGAGATCTCTCTTTAGGTGCTGCACTCAAATTATTGGGGTAGTATAGGCAGGGCCTCTTATTCATTTATTGTTTTAAACTTTTTTTTTTTTTAAGTTTTATTTTGAGAGAGACAGTGAGTGCATGGGAGGGGCACAGTGCGAGAGAGAGGGAAAGAGAGAATCTCAAGCAGGCTCTGTATTGTCAGTATGGAGCCAGATGTGGGGCTTAAACTCACAAACTGATCATGTCCTGAGCTTAAACCAAGAGTCGGCCATGCAGGTGCCCCGGGGCCTTTTATTTTTGATTCCTTGGGCACAGACTGGGTCTTTAACTCCAACCAGGGCCCTTCCAAATGAATAGAGAGACTTCTAAGGAGCCAGAAACAAGCATTTGGGCAGCTTAGCTCAATAATTAAATCCATTCCTTTGGTCAGTGGACAAGCATTGGTTGAGTGTGACGTATCAGGTGTGATCCTTTGCACTCATATCTTCACATACATCTCTTCGTGATGATGGATCAAGAGCATCATTTCATTTACCAAAGACAGAGTATGTTTTTCTTTATTTAAGGATGATCTTTGGGTATGGGTAGTGGCTTCTGAAAGGGTCATTTGGATAACTCTCTTAATTCAACCACGTATTGAGTTAAGGGCAAGGCACTGGGTAGTTAATAACTGCTTCTGTGATTCCAGATTGCATTAGGATGGAATTAATCCACCTCAGTTGGAGAACTACATTGTCTTCCATTAGGCATTTTATTTAGAGGGTCATGGTTGGATTAAGAAAGTAGAATTATTCCCTTTTTTTTTTTTTAGAAAGGAAGATAGAGGTTTCCCTGGAGAGATAAGCAACTCTCTCACAGGAATAAGGCAAGGACGTGGCAATAACCTTGCCATCCTTGACCTAACCTTCATTGTCTTATGTCAGTCTTGACCTGTTAGTCTAATGACCCTTCAGTACAATCAAGGTGAAAATAAATGTGAGATATTATAAAGTTAAAAGAAAGTCTGGATCTATTATTTGTGTGTCCATTTATCTTTATTTTTTTTATTTAAAAAAAAATTTTTAATGTTTATTTATTTTTGAGACAGAGAGAGACAGAGCGTGAGTGGGGGAGGGGCAGAGAGAGAGGGAGACACAGAATCCGAAACAGGCTCCAGGCTCCGAACTGTCAGCACAGAGCCCGATGCGGGGCTTGAACCCACGAACCGTGAGATCATGACCTGAGCCGAAGTCGGACGCTTAACCGACTGAGCCACCCAGGCGCCCCCATTTATCTTTATTTTTAAAAAATGTTTATTAATTTATTTTGAGAGAGAGAGTGAGGCGTGACTGGGAGAGGGGCAGAGAGAGAGGGAGATAGAGAATCCCAAGCAGGCTTTACACGGCCAGCGCAGAGCCTGATGTAGGGCTCAAACACACAAACTGTGAGATCATGACCTGAACCAAGATCAAGAGTTGGTTGCTTAACTGACTGAGCCACCCAGGTGTCCCAATCTGTGTGTCCATATATAATGAAACTTAGGCTTTTCCTGTCTTTCCATTAGTTTAAGTGCAGCAAATTCTTAAAGGTCTTTCCTGGGATGGCTATTGCCCACATTGTTCTGTTTCTGACAAGTTACTGGAAGGCACTGCAATTCTGTTGCTATAAGGAGAACAGAAGTTATGATATCACTGTCTGAGAGAACTTGCAAGAGTAAATGTAATATGTAGGCCAAATAGTTACGTAAGGCAAAAAGAAAAGCCAAATGACAGTCTATCTTTGTGGCTAATGTGCTCTCCAATGCCTCCAAAACAGGAAGTGGAGATCTGTGAGTCATTCAAGTGGGGGGGGGGGGTGGCAGTGAGAAAGAGGGGAGAAGTCTTTCCAGAACAGTCATGTTCCAAACAGCCACAACTGCTTCCCTAACGTCATCAGGGTTAATTACCAGAAGGCAAGTGGGGTGATTTCCTCTCCCTGAGTACCTGGTTTGAGCTGGGGCAGCAGCTTTGCCAGTGTGTGAGACAGGCCTGAGTCTGCTTTGTGCATCATTGGGGGTAGGGCATTGGCTTGGGGCACTTGGTGGAGCTGGGCTCTGGGACCATGGCTGCCTCCTTAGCTTGGTGATCTTGGACAGATGATACAGCCTGTTCCCGGGTTCTCTTAATGCTAGTGTCTCCCACACTTGCCAACTTCTAGAAATCACCTAGGGGTGCTTTATCAGCAGTGCAAATTCTCGCACTTGACTCTTGGAGATTTTGATTCAGTAGGTCTGGGATAGGGGCTGGAAATTTGTATAATTATCAAGCAACTCAGCTGATTATGATCATGCTAACTGGGGAAGACTGCTTTATGCCCCATGACTGGTGCCTCTAATGGGCAGTGTCCAGAACCAAAGGTATGCCTTGAACTTGCACTTGAACACCACTATCTACATGGAAAGACAAGGTGGATTTGAAGAGGAGCTTGTGGGCAGCATGGAGCTGCCGCACTATTTACTTTCTTACCTGCAGCCATGATTCGTAGGAATGTCTTCAGGTCTCCAGGAAACTGTGTTGTTACAAGTGTTCCCTTGTAGGGAGTGGATTCTTAGTAAATGTTTACAGTGGTGGTGATGACAGCTCACTGCCCTGCAGGCTTTACTTTGTACCTTTTTGAGAAAGCCCTTTGCTGGAAAGTGAGCCCAGACTTTGTGGAAATCAGGACTCTGGGACACGTAGGGTTTTTGGGGTGGAGATTTTCCAAGTCCAACACCTACTATGGTGGGGTGCTCCCTTTTCTTAACGTAGTGACCCATGGACTTTTAGGAAGGAAGAGGTAGGGCGTTTAGGAATGTGGAGCAGGTAGTGTATATTTATTGGTAAAATAGATCATGTGGCCTAATGGTTTGGAAATGACCCCAATCATATTCGGTACTGATGCATATTTTTCCTCTTTACTGAAATTTCAACTCAAGAAATGTTAGTGGGGAGTCAATCACAGCCAAAGAACTGTGTAAGGATTTGCAAGGATATAAGTGTCAATCATTTAAATCCCTGCTCTTAAGCCTGATCGGGAAAGCAGGTGTTCAGACATGTGCTATACTAGAGGCAGGAGATAAGGACTGAAGAGATGGGAACAAAAAAGAAGTCGTGATTCATTCTCAGTGCGTTTTTATGCTGACACCTCCTTTCACCGACAGGTTTTGAATTTGGTGGGATAAACCATAATAAACACACACAAAAGGAGAGTAGATTGCTGGTGTGCCTCTTTATCCACACTTAGGGAACAGTTCCACAATGCACATATGACATTGTCCCTTTCAGGCTATTTCAGGATATTGTCAGGCTGGACTAACTCATGGTGACTTTGCACTCCTTCCTTCTCATTTATTTCACATGAACTTTGGTATCAGTCTGTGAACCGGAGGGAATGCAGATCACATGAGTTCCGTTTCAGGTTGCCATGTGATTAGAGCCTTTTTGCAGACTTAGCCCATAACTCTTGTAGGCGGCCAGCCTCCATGTGACTGCTGAACCCTTGGCCCAGCTGGGCTTTATTTGCCCACGTGGAGAGCATTGATTAGATCGGCTTTATGGCATGCACACTCAGGGCGGCCATACTTGTAACAACTTCTCCCAGCTCTAGAGGATGTACTTGGCGTCCATCCTCAGCGAGAACTTGAGATCCCTCACCCCATGTCATGTGGCGTTAGCAATACAGGTTCAAACTGAAGTGCCCTACCTGTTGGAGCCATCAGACTGTCGATCCGCTGTGGGCACGGACTTTTTCTTGTGCAGTGTTGTATGTGCCTCTAGTGCCTAGAGGAGTGTTTCTCTCATAGCAGGTGCTCAATAAATATGAATAAATAAATGAATGAAGCAAGGGTCTGATAGACATTTTCTTTTTATTTCCAGTTCCTACCAGGTGTTGGTGCTTCCCCTGGCCCTCCAAAGCACTTTTTTTTGTGATTCTGAAGGGGCTACCTCATTCTTTAGCAACACCTCTGATGCCAGTGGATATGTGGCTGCCGAACTACTGGCCAAAGATGTCCCAGATGATGCCATGGAGATATCTATTGGGGACAGGCTGTACTATGGGAAATACTATAATGCACCTTTGAGAAAAGGGAATGATTACTGCATTATATTACGAATCACAAGTGAATGGAATAAGGTATATACTTCTTTAAAAACTCTTGTGACTTCTCTGTTTTCTTTTTCATGTGAAAGTTAAATGTTTGGACATTTGTTTTCCTGGTATTGGAGATGGACACTGCATGTAATAACCATAAAAATGTGTTGACTACTTTGCCTTTATAAATGATGGGCAGGTGAAACCTTTAAGGAGGTTGATGTTCTGAACTTCCTGCAGGACCTGGCTGGATTTATGCTTGGACTGACCTAGTTTTGGTTCTTCCAAACTTGGAATGCCCTCATCCTACTGCACTTCTGAAGCCTTAGTTAGAAAGGAACATCTAGATTTCCCTGTCACTTCCTTGTACTCCTGCCAAGCTGCCGCCTCCCCTCACTCTGTCTTGGAAGCAGGAAGGAGAGGCAGATTAACGTCAGCACTGCCCTATTTTCTCCTTCCATTGCTTCCTCGGCCATACCCACCTCTCCTTATCCTTAGAAAGACTATGTTATTCCAGTGGTGGTTCTTTCTACCTAGAACTATGTAGTCATTGTATAATGAATAAATCTAGTGAGTTGGATAGGCAGAAAGCAGGAGCTGGATCAGTGGGCCGGGTAGAAGTTCTCCTGGAAGAGCCATTGTGATGGGTTGTCCCAGGAGAACTCGAAGAGTGGGATAAATTCACATAGACTGGTGATGGAAATTAGAAAAACATTGTATTAATATTATTAGAAACATCTCCTTTTTAAAAAGGTTTTTAATGTTTAAGTGGAGGAAGGGTGCAGAGAGAGAGAGAGAAAGAGAGAGAGAATCCATAGCAGGCTCGTTGCTGTCAGTGCAAAGCCCAATGTGGGGCTCAAACCCACTAACAGTGAGATTATGCCCTGAGCTGAAGCTGTCTGTTCAACCAACTGAGCTACCCAGGCACCTCAATAGAAACATCTCTTGACTAATGCATCTGAGCCACCTGGACTATAAGGTTCATCACATACTTACGACCAAGACACACTCTATTTTTTTAATTAGAAAAAATATTTTAAGGTGTAGTTTTGAGAGAGAGAGACAAAGTGTGAGCAGGGGAGGGGCAGAGAGAGAGGGAGACACAGAATCTGAAGAAGGCTCCAAGCTATGAGCTGTCAACACAGAGTCTGATGTGGGGCTCGAACCCACAAACTGTGAGATCATGACCTGAGGTGAAGTCGGATGCTTAACCGACTGCGCCCCAATTTTTTTTTTAATTTGAGAGAGTGCACGTGCATGAGCATGAGTGGGGAAGAGGGCAGAGGGAGAGAGAATCTCAAGCAGGCTCCATGCCCAGTGGGAACCAGATCTCACCACCGTGGGATCATGACCTGAGCTGAAGTCGGACTCTCAACCGACTGAACCACCCAGGCACCCCATCCTCCCTTTTTAACATTCTACTGTATGTATGCACCACATTTTAGCCATTCATCTGTGGATAGATGCTTGGGTTGCTTCCATCTTTGAGCTATTTTGAATAAGGCTGCTATGAACATGCTGTACAAATATCTCCTTTGAGTCCTTGCTCTCCATTTTTTCGGCATTAACCCAGAGTTGGAATCGTTGGGTCATATGGTAATTATCTTTGTATTTTTTTGAAGAACTGCCACACAGCAGTGGCACCATATTACATTCTCACCGACAGTACACAATTATTCCATTTTCTCTACATCCTCCCCAAGAACTGCTGTTTTCTGTTTTGATAATGGCCCTCCTAATGGATGTGGGGTGGTGTCTCATTGTGGTTTGGGCTTCTGTTTTTCTAATGATTAGCGATGTTGAGCATCTTTTCAAAACGCTTTTGACAACTTTTATATCTTCTTTGGGGAAATGGTTATTCAAGTCATTTGCCCATTTTTTTTAATGTTTACTTTTTGAGAGGGCACACATGCACACACGTGTGTGAGCAGGAGAGGGGCAGAGAGAGAGGGGGGACAGAGGATCAAAAGTGGGCTCTGTGCTGACAGCAGAGAGCCCAACTCAGGGTTCAAACCCACAAACTGAACCATGAGATCATGACCTGAGCCAAACTTGGATGTTCAACCAACTGCGTCACCCATATGCCTCCCTTTACCCATTTTTGAAAAAGGTTATTTATTTCTTTGTTGTTGGGTTTTAGGAGTTCTCTATATATTCTGGATATTAATCCTTTATGAGATTTGCAATGTGCAAATATTTTCTACCATTCCATGGATGGCCTTTTTACTCTGTCGTAAGTGCCCTTTGATGCACAAAAGTTCTTAATGTTACAAGCTTCTTTTTTTATTCCAGTATAATTAATATACAGTGTTACATTTCAAGTGTACAATATAGTGATTCAACAATTCAGTGCATTATTCAGTGCTCATCATGATAAGTGAACTCAGTATTTCATTTATTTATTTCATTTTTCACCCATTTATTTCACCCACCCACCAACCCTTGGGCATCAACCAGTTCTCTGTATTTAGAAGTTTTTTTCCTCTTTGTCTCTTCTCTGCCTCATTTCACTTAGCATTATACTCTCTAGATCCCTCTATATTGTTGCAGATGGCAAGTTGTCATTCTTTTTTATGGCTGAGCAACACACACACACACACACACACACACACATCTTTATCCATTCATCTATTGATGGACACTTGAATTGCTTCCATATCTTGCTTATTGTATATAGTGCTGCAATAAACATAGGGGTGCATATATTTTTTTCAATTCAGTTTTCATATGCTTTGGGTAAATACCCAATAGTGGCATTACTGGATCATATGGTAGTTCTATTTTTAATTTTTTGAGGGCCCTCCGTACAGTTTTCCACAGTGGCCACGCCAGTTTGCATCCTGCTAACAGTGCATGAGTGTGCTTTTTTCTCCACATCCTCAAAAGATCTTAATTTTTTTTTTTTTTTAATTTTTTTTTTTTTTTCAACGTTTATTTATTTTTTGGGACAGAGAGAGACAGAGCATGAACGGGGGAGGGGCAGAGAGAGAGGGAGACACAGAATCGGAAACAGGCTCCAGGCTCTGAGCCATCAGCCCAGAGCCCGACGCGGGGCTCGAACTCACGGACCGCGAGATCGTGACCTGGCTGAAGTCGGACGCTTAACCGACTGCGCCACCCAGGCGCCCCAAAAGATCTTAATTTTGATGAAGTCAAGTTTGTCTATTTTTTCTTTTGTTGCCTATGCCTTTGGTGTCACATCCAAGAAATCATTGCTAAATCCAATTGTTAAAAAGATCTGTATATCTTCTTTGGCACCATTTGTCAAAAAGATTTCCTTTACCCATTGAATGTTCTTGGCCACCCTTGTTGAAAATTATTTGATATGTATGCAAGAGCTTCTTTTTGGGCTCTCTATTCTGTATTGGTCTATGTGTCTGTCTTTATGCCAGCACCACACAGTTTTGATTACTATAGCTTTGGAATAAAATTTGAAACCAGGAAGTGTTTTCCAGTTCTCCCAGTTCTCTGTGTATCTGTCCCAGTAACTAGCACCACCATGCACCCAGTTGCTAAGATAGAAATGGAGGAATAATTCTTGCCTCCTGCCTCCTTATCTTCTTGTCTAGTGCATCATCAAATCCTATCTATTCTATCACCATAATGCTGTGTAAAATCATCCTTTTCTCTCCTTCCTCATTAACACTGTTTAGCCTTTGACATCTCTTGCCTGAACATCAAATTTTCTAACTCATCTTCCTGTCTCTTACTCTGTCTCCTTGATCCATATAACTGCCAGAATGAGTTTTTTAAAATGTAAATCTGGTCATGACATTCTGTTTTAATGAGCTCCCTTCTTCACCTGGCCCCACCAATTTCTCTCCTTTAATATACTCCATTCCCAAGTACCTGCCTTACTGGTTATTAAGGTTAGATCCCTTTCACTGGTTATTATTGGATATTATTTTCCACTAGATGCACTTAGCATCAAGGCAAAATTAGTCACATTCAAAAGCTTATGGCCATTTTGAGCTTTCCCCAGAATTTGTCAGTGTAAATATATTTTTTCAATTTTTAAGAAAACCAGATTGCCCAAGGTTGTCACTTGAAAGAGAATTTCCTTTTGAACTTAGAGGGATCCTTCTCTAACCCCTGCTGTTTAGCTTCCTCTGGGGAATGTTTTGCAGAGTAATCCCAGCCATTCCTAACAGACAAATATGCACATAATAACTGGGGGAGAAGAGAAGGTATTTCATTCCAATGAGTTTGTGGGTCTCCTCTACCGTGGATGAGCTTTCATATGTTATTACTATTGTTGTTGTTATTTTGTTCTCTTTCTGGCCCTTGGCTACTGTTTGGGTAACTGAGGCAGCCGGGTAAGTATTGTCTAGAGAGGTGAAGTATTATTATATGCCAAGGCTTCTCATAGCCTAGCCTATCACATGCATCACTATCTTGCTGAACTGGATGTGACCTCGGAATCTTTCTCAACAGAGTTCACAGGCAGTCAATGCCAGTTGCTCAGAGCTGGCCAGGGGAATGAAACTCATTGCCATTTCTGTCCTTTACCCATAGTGTGTGCTTTGTGAGATCTTTCGAGAAGCTATAGAATTGATCCCCAGGGTCACTTCTGTCCCTGCTACCTATGCCAGTCCCTCGAATACTTAGTAGTCACATGGCTAAGGTATGCTATGTTAGAGCTAGAAGAGGCCTTAAAGATATTTTCATCCAAATTAAGAGAAATAGAACATTAAATTTTCTGGGCTAAAATGTATTATTTAAACTGATGTCATGTGCTGCCTAGTTAAACGTGTTGCTGTGTTTTCCTTTATAGGTGAGAAGATGCTCCTGTGCAGTTTGGGCTCACGTGAAAGGTAAAACCATTTTCTGCTTAAGCATCCTGTCCTTATTTCTCCCCTCCAGCCTGCAGCATTGAGTTATGTTAATGAGATTTCTTTTTAAATTGTTAAAGGTGACAGAAACCCATCTCATACTAGTTTAAGCAAAAGACCATAGCTGAAAAGGATGGGGGTGGGGAGCTTATGGACCCAAACCTACAAGGGCACCAGGACTCCAGAAACTGACACTTGGGACTTGACACCAGGAGTGGCACACTCTGCCTCTGTCTCTGCTGTTTCTTTTCTTTCTTTCTTTCTTTTTTTTTTTTTTTTAACATTTATTCATTTTTGAGAGACAGAGCACAAGCAAGGGAGGGGCAGAGAGAGAAGGAGACATAGAATCTAAAGTAGGCTTCAGGCTCTGAGCTGTCAGCACAGAATTCCACGCGGGGCTCGAACTCATGAACTGTGAGATCATGACCTGAGCCAAAGTTGGACGCCTAACTGACTGAGCCACCCAGGCACCCCTCTGCTTTCTGTTTCTAAGGATGGGTTGGCTTCATTTTCTTCTACAATAAGCCATGCGATGGAGAGGGATGGGCACCAGCTGCCCAGTTTAGCAACTCCAGTGGGAAGAGAAAGTTTTTCAATTCAGGGGAAGAACCCTTTCTCCTAGATTAAGTGCCTGTCCGTGGGAGACTGGTACCACCTCCTAGAGTACTATGTACTATGAACAGCCTACCTTGGATTTTGGGCTTATTCATGTGGCTGGTTGGGGGCAGATCAGTGTGATTGACATGGACAGCGACACTCGGATTGCACTGAGAGGTGGACATGATCCCCATCAGGAAAAGAGGCACGCAGAAACATGTTGACAGACCAATACAAAGAGCAAAACAGTCCACTGCTTTGAGCCATTTAGCTGCTTCGCATGTGCACACACTTACATGTATACTTTTAAGAAAAACCCCCTCCATGATGGAAGAATTATCCTCTATACAACCACAAGTAGAATTCTATTGGACGACAACTGTGTGTGGGTCTGTTACTGCATCCAGCTCCAAGACCAGGATTCCTGAGGATGGTCCATCCCTCTTGATCAAATCCAGGGGGACCTCTCACGATCTGTTAGCAATCTATGACTAAATGCCCAATGTAAGCATCCTCAAACCGCAGTTTATAATGTGAAAGGGGAAACTGAATAAGCGCAATAAGCACTTTCATTTAGAAAGGAGGAAAAGATAAAAGGCTGTGCAGTGGTCAGGGCGCCCATAACAGCGACCACATCCTGCTGGATGGGAAAAACTGGCATCCCCTGCCCTGGCAGCAGAGTGAGCCGCCTGGTTGGTTAGATGGGCTGCCTCAGTCTTTTCCTGGGTCTGCCCGATGGGAGAGTGAGTACCCTTGTCCCTTTCCTCCAGAGCTGTACAGACACAAGAGATGTAGCAGCTGGGTTCTGTGTAGCTTAAACCTTCTTCCTCCCACGGGCAGTTGTCCAGGTGGGAGAACTGCCTCAGGACTTGAGCAATCACAGCTCCTTGGTTGCCAGACTTGGGATTTCCCTGGCAGTACATTTCTTTAAACCAACAGGCAGCCAGCCAGTGGATTTGATTCCTAGGAATTCCATTAGTTTGTTGCTTAATACCAGAAATCCTGTCAAGTTTATGACCTTTGTATCTGGACCTTTTTTCTTTGCGGTTTATGAGTCCTAGCAACACCCTGAGGAATTTTGCTCTTAGCTTGAAGTATCAGTTTAACCCCTTGCATCCTGTCTGTTACCTCAGAGCAGCATAAAACAATAGGCTGGGGTGGTAAGGAAGTGCCTGGAGAACTCTGCTTCCAGGAGGACTCCAGCTCGGAGCACTTCACAATGGGGGATTTGTTACCTTGTCAGTAGAGGGTGCTTAGCAGGAAATGATGGGAAGGGAGCTGGAGAATTAGACTTCCTTCATTTGTCTGCTTGTCTTCTAATCTTATTTCCCATCTTTTTAATCTCTACTGACACCAGCTTCAAAAAGAGCAGAGGACATGGCTTTTTTACTGGGCAAGGCGCATTACCAGACCATTGGATTGTGGTTGCCAGGCAGCGAGGGTCTTTGTGCCCCACCCCCTTCTACTCTCTTGAGATATAATTTACATATAACATTGAATTTAAGGTGGTGACTTGATCTATATTGCAAAATGATTACCACAATGAAGTTAGTTAACACCTCCATCAGCTCCCATGATTACCATGTATATTTGTGTTATGTGTGAACATTTAAGATCTGCTCTCTCGGCAGCTTTCAAGTATTTAATACAGTATTGTTAATTATGGTTGCCATGTTGTACATTAGATCCCTAGTACTTATTCATTTTATAACTGGAAGTTTGTACTCTGGCCAACATCACCCCATTTCTCCCCACCCCCCTGACCCTGGCAACTACCATTCTACTCTCTATTTCTATGAGTTCTCCCTTTTTATATTTCACATATAAATATGATCGTATAATATTTGTCTTTCTATGTCTGACTTATCTCACTTAGCATAATTAGTGAGGGTCTTTCTTAACAAAGATGTGTGTCGTTACACTTCTGTGTGTAGATGGGCTAAGCTCCCTGTCTTGGAATTATTTTTTTATTTTATTTTTTTAATTTACATCCAAATTAGCGTATAGTGCAACAATGATTTCAAGAGTAGATTCCTTAATGCCCCTTACCCATTTAGCCCATCCCCCCTCCCACAACCCCTCCAGCAACCCTCAGTTTGTTCTCCATATTTATGAGTCTCTTATGCTTTGTCCCCCTCCCTGTTTTTTTGTTTTTTTTTTTTAAATTTTTTTTTTTCAACGTTTATTTTATTTTTGGGACAGAGAGAGACAGAGCATGAACGGGGGAGGGACAGAGAGAGAGGGAGACACAGAATCGGAAACAGGCTCCAGGCTCTGAGCCATCAGCCCAGACCCTGACGCGGGGCTCGAACTCCCGGACCGCAAGATCGTGACCTGGCTGAAGTCGGACGCTTAACCGACTGCGCCACTAGGTGCCCCACCCCTCCCTGTTTTTATGTTATTTTTGTTTCCCTTCCCTTATGTTCATCTGTTTTCTCTCTTAAAGTCCTCATATGAGTGAAATCATATGATTTTTGTCTTTCTCGGACTAATTTCACTTAGCATAATACCCTGCAGTTCCATCCACGTAGTTGCAAATGGCATGATTTCATTCTTTTTGATTACCGAGTAATACTCCACTGTATATGTATATATACCACATCTTCTTTATCCATTCATCCATCGATGGACATTTGGGCTCTTTCCATACTTTGGCTATTGTTGATAGCACTGCTATAAACATTGGGGTGCATGTGTCCCTTCGAAACAGCATACCTGTATCCCTTGGATAAATACCTAGTAGTGCAATTGCTGGGTCGTAGGGTAGTTCTGTTTTTAGTTTTTTGAGGAACATCCATAGTGTTTTCCAGAGTGGCTGCACCAGCTTGCATCCCCACCCCTCTCATGGAATTTAAATGAAAGCCACAAGAAATAGCCACGTATTTCAACATTTGGACATTTTGCAGCCAATCCATTCCCTAAGGCTATAAGGATGGGAATAGAGTTCCCACAAAGAAAAAAGGTGCTTTTATCAGAAGAATGGAGATGTGCAGGCCTCCTGGACATAGAAATAGCTTCCAGAATCCACGGCTTTCAGCAGCTGTTTGATATGATTAGCAAACTCAAACTGGGTGGAAGAAATGGCCAAAGAGCTGGCTATAGTCATTCTACTGTGATTAACTTAACAGGGAGGATTTTGCTTTGGAAATGTCTACGTGGCTTTTGGTGGTACCTTTTTACCCCCTCTCAACTTAAAAACCAGTGTTGAAAGAGGGTTCAAACCTTTGAAATCAAACTACTGGGAGGCTCTGGAGATAATAGAAAACCCAGTGTAATATTGAAATTCTGAAGGCAATTCTACTCTATATTGTACAAACATTACCTGTACCGTGCACACACCTTTGGCAGTCCCCTTTCGCAAAAATGTTGGAGACTGCCATCTCACAAAATAATTTGCAGGATCCAGATTAGTCCTGAACTTGTTCCAGTTCATTTGCCGAGCAATGGCCCCATTCTTGCCTTTGCCCAGTGACCAATTATGCTACTTACCTGACGCAGATTGCTCCTAAAAGGGCTTTGTGATTAGCAGGGAACCAGCAGTTGGTTTGATGGGAAATGGGGAGGCCTGGGCTTCCTTGCTTGAGCCTTGCTACTAATCAGCTGAGGGCCTTTGCAATTATATTTAACTTGGCAGGTTCTCAGCTGCCTCTTACCACAATCTTTCTGATCCCTTCCAGCCACAAAGTACTGAGTCTATAATTTCCTGGGTCACAAAGCAAAGTCATTTGATATATGGGAGATGATCACACACTGTAATCACAGAACACTCTTCAGTCATAGGCATGAAACCCCTGAGTCATTAGTGACCCTTTCCCTTTCAGCCACATTTTACGCCTAGGGTGTGCTGGTGTCATTTCTGGATTCGTCCCCTTGTGCATAGGCCTTTATTATCTGTAGCACAGACAGTGGGCAAAGCCTCCTTTCTCCTCTTCCATCATGGTGTTCATAGTTTCCTTCTTTTTTAAAAAAAAATTTGTTTTAATGTTTATTTTTGAGAGAGAAAGAGAGAGAGAGAGAGAGAGAGTCGGGGAGGAGCAGAGAGAGAAGGAGACACAGAATCCGAAGCAGGCTCTAGGCTCTGAGCTGTCAGCACAGAGCCCGAAGCAGGTCTTGAACTTCCAGACCATGAGATCATGACCTGAGCCGAAGTCGGACACTTAACTGATTGAGACACCCAGGCACCCCAGGGTTTCCTTCTTCACTCCAGCCTACATGCCTGACTCATCTGTCCAAACTGTGGCTCTGATTTTCCTATTTCCCCTGATGGTTCTTCCATGGTTCTCCATTACATTTTAGACTGGTTTCTAAGGCCTCACTTGGACACCAGCATGCCCTTCTAGTTGCATCTCTCCTTCTCCATTCAAAATGATGTGCTAGCTCTTCTCTGGTTACGGCCCTTGCTTATTTTCCTCAGTGTCTTTGCTCATACGGTTACTTGCTTATTTCCACCTGGATTGCCTTATAACCTTCCTGTAATCTTTGCTTACGAGTTTGTTACAATCCCACCTATTCATCAAGATTAAAATCAAATGCTGTCTCCTCCCTGAAGCTTCTTAAAATTTACTCAACCGGCAGGAACGCCCTCTCTCTCTCTCCCTTCTTCCCTCTTCCTCTCCCTCTCCTTAGCCATTCTGCCATACTTTAGAGAAACTGGTGCACTTGTCCTTTCATACTAGATTTCATACCCTGAGGGAACACGTTTGAAGAGTGGAGCAGTGCCTGGAACCCATTGGGTTGGATGATTACTGGTGAGCCAGCCGCATAGTCTGATGAAAAATGAAGCATAGGAAGTGTAATACTTAAATAAGCCAGGGAAGAGTTACCTTAAGATCTAATCCTAGTGTGTATGTTTATGTTTGTATACGCTACACACATGTACGTATACACACACACACACACACACACGCGTGCATATTTTAAACCTGCATAATTGTGGTAGGCAGAATTATAATGTGGCCACTGCTGGACACCCACCTTCTCTCATTTACTCATTCAAAGGCTATTCTCAGTGTTGCCGTGAAAGGATTTGAAGATGTAATTAAGATCCCAAATAGAGTATCCAGATGGACCTGACCTTCACATGAGCCCTTTCAGTCTGGATCTAGGGGTCAGAAACAGGGGAGATTGGAGATTCAAAGGGAGAGATGGATCTGACATAAGGGTTTCTCCTGCCGTCTTTGAAGATGGAGGGAACCACATGGCAGGAATGTGGGTGGCCCATAGGAGCTGAGCCGCCAATGGTTGATAGCCAGTAAGAATATGGGGACCTCAGTCCTGCAGCTGCAAGGAATTTGGAAGCAGGTTCTTCCCCAGAGGCTCCAGAGGGAAAGGCAGGCCACCTGACACATTGATTTCAGCCTTGGAAGACGCTGAGCAGAGGACCCAGTCACAATGTGCCTGAGCTTCTGGCCTACAGAAGTGCAAGCTAATCAATGGGGGCCAGCTGCTAAGTTTATGGTAATTTGGAAGCTGCAATAGAAAATGAATTTTTAAAAAAAAAAATTTTTTTTAACGTTTATTTATTTTTGAGACAGAGAGAGACAGAGCATGAACAGGGGAGGGGCAGAGAGAGAGGGAGACACAGAATCCGAAACAGGCTCCAGGCTCTGAGCGGTCAGCACAGAGCCTGATGCGGGGCTTGAACTCACGGACCGTGAGATCATGACCTGAGCCGAAGTTGGACGCTTAACCGACCAAGCCACCCAGGCGCCCCGAAAATGAATTTTTAAAAAGTTGCTGATTCATCAGGTGTTACTTATCTCTAAATTAATCTTCTACTTTGATCTCCTTCACCTTCTCCTCCTCTGCAGGGAATTCAAGTGAGGAGACCCTAGAATAGCAGACAGGAATTTCACATGCCAAACAGAAGTCATGGTGCTAATTATTTGTACCTTTTGGAGAACAGAATTATTGCTTTCAGGAAATGGCCCTGCTTGTGTAAATTCATGAAAAAAATGTCCACCTCCATAGGCAGTTTTCAAGCTGTCCCAGAGCCTGAGAGTAGGCACAGGGTCTTTCTAACTTGCTCCTCAGCACCTGTGATATTTGCATTAGTGCAAGAGTTGAAGATAAGCCCAGAGAAGGCCTGTCATTCCTCCTGAACACTGTACCTCCTCAGGGAGCCACCCTGAAGAGAATGGTGGAGTTTAGCCTAATGGATTTACTCTGTCAAGGTTGAGTCACTGCAAATCTGTGATATAACACATGACTCACTCACTTCAGTTTCTGATAGAATATTCTACAAGTGATTCAGAAGAAAAATAAGCATGATTTTATAGCATGAAACCGTGGAAGGGAGGGTAACCAGAGGATGGCAGAACTTCAAAAAATGTAATACAAATTGGTCAGCCGTAAATGTTCTCAGTGAGGAATTAACGGCGGGAAGTCCCTAAAGAAATCTTGTGTGGCTACACTGTGAACACTTTGGATTGGATGGACTCAGATTTTCACAGACTACATGCACAAAGTAGACCAAGAGATGCATACCAGCAAGAACCATGCCTGGAGCCAGAACCCAAGTCATGTTATACAGAACAAAAAAGATGATTGTCCAATACTTTTGTGTAGGGTAAGGAGTAGTTGGGCAGGCCTGTGGCTTAGGGTAAATGATGTCCTGCTGGTGGATGGTCAAGAGAAAGTCAGGTTCATACACTCCCACTTTGCTTCTGTCCTGTTGGTTTGTGAGGGGACATTTCAAAGCAAGAGAAGAGCTAACTGCTTCACATAAAGTCTTCTGACCAGGATGAAGCACATTCTGTAATGCAGGTTCATACAGTTTTCACATGAGCCAGTGGACCACTGCAAGTGGTCTTTGAGAAATGGTGAAGAGAAAGCAGGCTGGAGATGAGCAAAGAACATGGAACTTTGTAGAAGGAAGATAGGCTTTGCAAAGGGTAGTCGATGATAACTTGAAGTCAAGGCCAGGCAAAATCTTTTAAGAGGTGGCTTTGTGGTAGGAGCCACAGTAGTTCCCAGCAGTTAGCATTATGGTTTCTGCATTAGTAAATAATGCTTAGAAAATTCTCACCTGCTTTAGATAAATATTTTAGGTAGGCATTCACTTACATTTTGTTCTAATTTTTTTAGGTTGCTATTTGAGCCTTTAACCTGTCCGGGTTTTATTTTGGCATATATAGTGTAAGCTCAAATGGTCAAAATCCTTTTATTCTAAATGGCCAGCCAATTTTCTCAACACTAGTTAGAGTGATGTGTCATTTCCCCTAATGATTTGAAACAGTAACAAAACAATAATTAACAATAGCTAACATTTGCCAGTTGCTTACTGCGTGCCAGGCACAGTGCTAACATGACTGACCTCATCTGTTTCTCACAATAACCCAATGAGGTGGACACTGTTATTATCATTCCCATGTTACTCGATCATCCCTCAGTGGGGAAACTGAGGCACAGAATGGCGAAGCAACTTGTCCAGAGTCCACAGTTACAGACTTGGACAACCCGACTTCAGTATTTAAGCTCTGAAATTTATTTGGTATACGTGGGTTTATTTCTAGGCTGTTATGTTCCAGTATATTCATTCCTATGCTGATACCGCACTGTTTATCACTAATAATGTGAGTCACTCTCCTAGTTTTTTTTTTTTTTCACCACTAATTTCTAGTGTAACCACATCCTTCCATTTTGTAGTATGGCCTCTTAAAACACCAAGACATTTTTTTTCTTTCCCCTGAATATTAAAGGTAGCCAAACAGCATAAGCCATGGTTTTTTTTCCAGAAAGTCTCCTGAAAACACTTTCTGAGGTAATGGATTTTGCAGAGCTTTTTAGCAAGAAGTGTAGTCCATGGCTGCTTTTGCTGGTGCCAGCTACCCTATTAGAGAACAGAACCCAACTGCTCCCAGCCTGGTTGGAGAGATCTGAGCAGGTGCCAATCAACATAGCTTTCTGCAACAGTGGGAAGATTTTGAAGCTGTGCTGTCCAATATGGTAGCAACTAGCCACGTGTGGCTACTGGGCACTTGAAATGTGCACTTGAAATTGAGCACTTGAAATGGTATGACTGAGAAACTGAACTTTTAATTTAATGGAAACTAGTGTAGATTTAAATAGCCACATTGTGTCCAGTGGCTGCTGTAGCGCAAATTAAGTAATGAAAAAGTTAAGTAGCAGGAACTCTTCTCAGATGTGCCTCATTCACTCCCAAGGAAGAGAGTCATCTATGTTTGAGGGTCTCAAGTCCAGGGGCTACTAATTTTCCTCTCAAGCCCCTCCTTACTTAACAGGGCTTTGCTTTTGCTGTTTTCAACTCTTCCAAGGCAGTGCTGGATGACCCAAGGGGCAGACTAAGCATGTGCCTGGGGCATTGGTAACAGGAGGGTACAAAAAAATGAAATATTTGGATGTTCCGGCAGTAAAAACCACGGCAAATCATTTGGCAAAATTTGGACTTAGTTGTGCTTCCTTACATTTATTCCATGGCTTGATGGCATTTTTCTTTTTCTTTTTTTACGTTTTATTTATTTTGAGAGAGAGTGCGTGCAAGTGGGGGAGGGACAGAGAGAGAAGGAGAGAGAGAATCCCAAGCAGGCTTTGTGCTGTCAGTTCAGAGCCCAATGTGGGGCTCAGTCCCACAAACCATGAGATCATGACCTGAGCCGAAATCAAGAGTCAGATGCTTAACCGACTGAGCTACCCAGGTGCCTCGGTATTTTTCTTTCTAATTCTATGCATGCAGGGTCATCCTGCAAGATCTTTTTGATGTCTGGTGGCACCATTGCACAGTTGGTCTTTTCACTGCTACAGTCCGAGACCCCATCATCCTCAGCCTGTGCAGGAAAGGACAGGGCCTACACGAGGGGGAACATGACCTTCTCTGCTGTAGACCATGTAGCTTCAGATCTGCACTGGGAAAGCATGGTGTTATGGTTAAAAGCAAAGATGCTGGAACCAGACAGCTTGGGTTTGGATCTGGCTCTGTTGTTTATTAGCTAGGTCACCTTGGGCAAGTTGTTGAACCACTCCGTGCCTCCATTCCTCATCTGTAAAACGGGAATAATAATAATAATAGTGTCCTATGTACTATTATTACGCTGGGCACTATTATTGCAATACACTATTATTATAGTCCTCACTGGGTAGTTAGGAGAAGTAATTAGAACAGTGTTTGGCATATAGTAAATGCTAAATAAGTTGTTTGCAAATGAAAATGAGCCCTTTAGTGTAGAACACGATGCTCTGATTCAGTCACTTGGCCCAAATGTACAACTCAAATGTGGGTGTCTTTTGGTTTATAACAAAGCATCCCCCTGGGGTTGACATATGATACCCCCCAAAGAGAACATATACACATCCTCCAAAGAGGTTTTACATCAATTTTCTTACTTTATCCTCATGGCAACCTGCTGAGCAGAGCAGGGAGGTGCTGTCCTTGTAGGTGTGCAGGGAAAATGACAGATGACTCTATCCGGCAGGGAGGATTTGTTTGCTGTGTTTGACCACTGGACCTACCTATCATTTTTGGAGCAAAAATCCAAGCGATGTCAGAATGACTTCTTTCTTCCTCAACGCAAACGAAAACTGCCTATAAAAACTTTCAGGCATAATTGGTTGAGAGAGGACCAATACAAGCAACACGGTCTGCTGTATTTGTATTCACAACAAGATGAGCTTTTTTATCCCTTGTAACTTGAATGTGGCCTGGTTTTCTATTTCCTCTTCAGAAATCCCTTGGAACTGTATTTTCCTTAGGCCCTACACCCTCCAGGCCAACTCAGGGGACACAGAGGCACTCTGAGCATTCTTGGGATGGTTTAGTAAATGGGGCCAAGCTCTGGGTTAAAATGTAGTCAGCACAGGTGCACCTGTGCCTCCTGGGAAGGCCACGATTCCTGCTGTGGGCTTAGCATGTGGTTTTGTTCCGCAGATTCGTCATTCATGCTGCAGCAGATGGTGGGCGTTGGGCTGGGCTCCGTGGCTGTTGTGATTATTCTCGCATTCCTGTCCTTCTCAGCCGTGTGGTATGTGAGACTGTCATTTTTGAGAAATGAGTGGAATGGCGGAAGGATGGGGTTGGAGTCATGAGAACAGCTGGGATTGAAGAGAGCCAAAGGGAATGTGGGCAGAGGTTGTCCTGGGCTCAGCACTCAGCAGGTGAAAGGCACGAGTAGTCTACACCTTTGGGCAGGGAGGGAGATGTGCTTCTGGTGCAGAAAAAGAGCAGGGTTGGTGATGGCTGTGCTGATTTCCCATGCTGCTTCCCATGAGGGTACATGAGCTGCACATAGAGATACACCAAGGGAAAACCAGAGTGTGTCAATGGACTCTTTTCCTCCTCCACATCTAGATTGCAGACGGGCACTACCTGTGGAGGATGCACGGTGCTGAGGCAGATGTTATGGCTGTTTCTCAGGTGCCTGCCTAGACAGAGGCCCCATGTGGCTTCCACCCAGGTGTGTATGGGTCCGCAACTTTTTCCATTCCCAGCTTGGTCCCGTTTCTGGATTCAGGATGGTGAATACCTCTGTGGAATTCCCCAAAAGGAGGAAACTCGGGAATTGCTGATGTCTTCTCTGCTTGCTACACAACCAGTTCTGTGTGTGAACGTGAGACCCTTGATATACAATATAATATTGACCGCAGGCTAAAGATCATGTGGGCTGGACCCTTGTCTTCCTCTGAGTGATACCTGAGAGTCAGCTCTTCTGGACATTGAATACAAGAGAGTCTCTACATCTTCCTTTATGGCATCTCTGAATTAATTTGGGATCCATCCTTTTACAATGAGCGATGAGGGGGACTTAAGTTTGGGCTAGAATTTGCCTTTATGAAGGAGGTCATTCAAAAGGATAGAGCTCTTTGACAGTAGGCAAACTTGTCAAACATTTTAGAAGCAACCCTTTTCTTACAATCGATCGACATGCTAATAGTATACTAACCCGGCCTGACTCCAGTAAGTTCCCTGCAATGTGTGTTAGGCAGTGTCGCTTTGATACAGATCCATTGGTTTACAGGTAATCAAAAGCCACAAGTTTTCATTCCAATAAAAATATTCTGTTAATTTAGTCAGTTCTTCTCTTCCACACCAAAGTTTATAGCAGCCTTGTCTACCTTTTTTATTACTCTCTGATATAAATGACCTCTGCCTTCCTTTAGTAACAATGGGTTGAAACATTATAAAGCCCATGGCCAGAATCCATGTGTTCATAGGGAAGGGGGAAGAATGTGAGTGATGTGTAATCTTCCCCTTTACCTACAACCTCAATGACTATGACTGTTCCTTTATCATGAATCATGACACATTAAATGCAAGCAGCCGTGGGCCCACCGTCAACTTGCTGAATTTACAGACGGAATGTACTAGATTTGGCTTTTAAACTCTGAATCAGTGTTCTTTAACTTTCTTCTCTAACTGGTGGTGTAATTCCAAGGCTCAGTAAGAAATGAATGGAGAAGACAGAGGCGTGTGGCTTTCCTGAGTAACAATGGTATTATCCCTTTTCTCCCTCTTCTAGGCCTGGAGAATAAAAAGCAAGGGGGAGGAAACCAGGAGACAGTTATATTGTATAACCTCAGGGCAAGGTGCATATGAACGTGGCCCTGGAACTGTGCAGTGTTGCAGTCCTGAGGAAAAGGGACAGTCTTTCTGATAGGATGGACTTGTGTGTCCTCTCTCCATGAGCTTCCTGGGTGTTAGTGAGGGTCACATCTGTGTGGTCTGAGCTTGTGTATTACAGATGAGGAAACAATAGGAACAGTAGAAACAGGTGGAAACTGTCTATGAAGCTGCCCTGGGAGATCCAGGTCCAAGTATATCTCCTCAGTTAGGAAGAGTCAGAGAGAGGGAAGCAATATCCTGACACCTGGATGTTCAGTGACAGCTGTTGGCCCCTGGCCCTGCCGGCTTAGGCAGTATTAGGAATAGTTGTCTTTTGTCCTCTGAGGTACTACCTTGGACTACAACCGCAGATGAGTGTTTAGAAACTTTCCTGCTCTCATCTTAGGTGATTTATAGAGTAGAGCTCTCAAAAGACTAATACAAATACCTTTCTACTTTTAATCTTTATGTGCAACTATTCAAACTCATACTATTTTCACAGCTCTTGAATGAAATTTGGAATCCTTACAAATTATTGTGGTTACTGTAGGGTAGGGTCTCTGATGAGTAAGGTTTTTCCTAAAGTCTCCTCTATCCAAAGAGAGAATCTGAATTAATTATTGTTGTTGTTGTTGTTGTTGTTGTTTTACTGCTTCTGTAAACACCATATGTTTCTGTAGCCCCCTTAATTTCCAGCTCTAAAATTAACTGCCAAAGAAGTTACTGTGGTCCACATGGGAACTTGGCAAAATTGTCGTTGAAAGCAAGAAATCCCACCTGCTCAGTATCAAAAGTTTCTGGGTAAAATAACTGACTAAATATTAAGTAAAATGTTCAGTAAACTGTACTTCTGAGTACATAACACAGTTGCTCAGTAGTATTACTGAACAGAAGCAGGTGCTGAAGTTTGCAGAAAGGATGTATATCTTTCTGCAGTTCTTTTCTAACAGTTTCCTCATAAACATGGCGGCGGGCAGCTTGAGGTTCTCTAAATTCACCTGGGAGCTTTACCACAATACTGTTCCTTTTTTTTTTTTTTTCCCCCAAGCGGATTCGTGGTTAAGGTGGGGAGGGCATCTCAGGAGAGCAATAGTGGGTCTTCCCAGGAGAATGCAGGGTCTGTCTGCCCAAGGGCTGCCCAGGCAGCACTTGGGAGTCGCTTTGGAGTGCCTCTAAATAAAGCCAGGTCCAAGCTGAGGATGGAGGCAGGATCTCTCCCTATTGACTGTCATGGGGAAGCATGTAGAGGTGAGCACTGGGACCCAGTTGTGAGCTCCCTTCTAGGTTAAAAATCAAAATTAGAGGTTGACCAGATAGGAGCAGATTGTTCCCTGGCTGATTTGTGTGTCTGCATGCCTGAGGTTTTTGTTTATCTCCACTGGAGTTTTTGTTTATACACATTCTTCTATTCCATCCTCATAGCAATCATGTGTGGTGGGAAGGTTAGGGGTTACCGTTTTTCCCACTTTAGAATGGAGAAATGGGTTCAGACAGGTATGTGACCTGAGTTGTGGGGCCGAGTCATCTGATGCAAGTCTAGTCCTCATTCCTGGGATTTGACTGGCCTTGAGCTCACCTTTGGACATCCTTTTGGTTTTGGGGAGAGTCAGGCCTTTGTGTTTCTCTCTCCATGTATGTATTTTAACCATTGACCTTTCTACTGTAGCCGATCTTCTTTTATCTGTCTTTTCAGTAAAAGGTATCTCCCCCGAGATCTCTTCTACAAGGAGCCACAAATCACCAAAGAGTTGGAGGTTAATTAGGGGAAATAGGTAATAGTTTGTCTCTGACTCAAGACCTGAAACTGTAGCTGGGCACTTAACCCAAGACCAGAGCAAAAGTGATTATCTTGCAATTCCACATTAGTTTGGGATCAAGTTAATACTTAAAGTGATGTTAAAGGAAGTAAAAAGGTGTTCCCTTTTTATTGCTGATCTCACATTTGGAGTTTCTAAACCTTCTATTTTTCCATTCTATTCATCTAAGAGAAAACCAATGTTAGTAGTAGTCAATCAATTAGTGCTTTAGGGGACTTTGGCCTGCATGACTGTTGTTGCTGAACTGAAGTGCTGCATTTTGGAGAGGAAAGAGGATGGGGCTTTCTTTGTGCCTAAGTTTGTGGACAGGTGATACATTGAAGCAAATCAATTAAAAAAGCAGTGTTCGTATTGTTTGAGAGAGAGAGAAGGAGAATAAATGAATCATTTTGGTGATGTGTGTGTGTATGCATGTGTATCCATATCCATACATTTTTTGGTGCAACCCATTTTTTGGGTTACAAAAATGGGGTCAAACTACATGTGTAGTTTTGTAAACTGCTTCTTTCATTTCTGGGCACATTTTTTAAATGCAGTCAATGGTGACCGCATTAGAATTTTGTGCCATATTTTATTTAGCCAATACTCTTCTGTGCATTATGTATTTAGGATGTTTCCAGATGTTTACTATTCTTATACAAATTGTATAATTGTGTGAAATTGAAAATGATATATGTTTTACGTTTACTACGTATTGTCAGAGGAATCTTAGCAGAAAGTTTATACCAGTTTACAATCTCACCAGTAGAAAGCCTCAGCACCACTGTGCACTGTTGATATCTTTCATCTTGCTTAATCTGATGGGTGAAAAATGATGTTTCCATGCTTTATTTGCATATCTTTATTTTTGCATGTTGACTGGTCATTTGTAATTCTGTCTGGGTGAATTGCCTTTTTTCTCGGTACTTGGTTTGTCTTTTATTGATATGAAAAGCTCTTTGTATCATAGTAATTTTTATTCCTGGCTGTCATATATTTTATAAACAAATTTTCTAGTTTATCATTCCCCTTTTTGACCCTGATTGTGTCATATCTTGCCACACAAAACCTTAAAATTTAGGTAGTCAGATTTATCCATTTTTTCCTTATATATTGTATCTTTGGTGCCATGCTTGAGGGACCTTCCAATCTCAAGGTAATAAATGTAATTCAGCAGTTTTAAAAAACATTTAAATCTAGGGGCGCCTGGGTGGCTCAGTCAGTTAAGCGGCCAACTTCCGCTCAGGTCACGATCTCGCGGTCCGTGAGTTCGAGCGCCGCGTCGGGCTCTGTGCTGACAGCTCAGAGCCTGGAGCCTGCTTCAGCTTCTGTGTCTCCCTCTCTCTCTGCCCCTCCCCAGCTCATGCTCTGTCTCTCTCTGTCTCAAAAATAAATAAACGTTAAAAAAAAAAAATAAAAACATTTAAATCTTTAATCCATCTGAAATTTATTTTAGTATACAGAGAGAGGTTCGGGACAGAGGGGATCTTTTTTTTTTTTTTCTTTAAATTAAGCTGTTAAATGGTTTTAGCCAGTTGTCCTATTAATATTCATTGACTTTTTTCCCCTAGTGGTTTGAATTATATACTGAATTAGATACCAAAGTCTATTTCTGAATGTTCTCCTTTGTTCTGCTGATCTATTTCTGCGCCAATACCATCTGTTCTAACTTTAAAATAGGATTTTTAGTACCAAGTAAAATTAAGTTACCACTCTTTCTGTTAATTCTCAGATTATTCTCAGATCTTATTATATATTTATTCGTGTATACATATTTATTATACATAAACTAAGGAACTATTTGGTCATATTCCCCCCAAAATCTTAATATTTTTTTTGGTTGGAGTGGGGGGCATGTGGTCAATAAAGAGTGCTCCTGTCTCGCAACATGGACTGTGTCTCCATTTAATTTTGTGTGTGTCCCTCTCTAGAGTATTCTAGTTTTCAGTTTACAAGGTAGCTTATGCTTATTTTGTGTTATGTATATCTAGGTATTTTCTATTTTGTTATCCTGGCCTCTTAAGTCACTGCCTCAGCTCCTGCCCCTGAACGTGTATCCCATGGCCTCTCACTGCTGGTGTTCCTGGAGATGTCCTGCCCTGGAAGTCTGTCCTTTTTTGGGAGAAGTCACACCAAGGTGTCTCCCCCAACATAATTACTTTCCCAGGTATCCACTGGACTCATGGGATCCTTCCATGCCAAATGGAGGACCGCCTGCTCTCACAGGTCACTCCAGCCACACAAGTTTCCTTATTCATTTGACCCTTTGTCCTCACATTAGTGGAAGTGTAGCTTGTTCCCAGTGTGGATCCCCCTTTTTTGTCCTATTGCTGCCCTGACAGCCTCAGCTTCTTGACCCTTGAGTTTCTTATCCTTGGAATCCGCTACCAGGCCAGCGTGTCTTTCAAAGTTTTACGGGACGCAAGTCAGAAACTCTGAGTGTGGGGTCCCCTTGAAGCTTCTCTTTCCAGGCTGAGGAAAGATCCCCTTGTCATTGTGGTGGGGGATTGAAAATTCTTGGGACACCAATGACTTTCTCCAACGAATTTCTCTCTTTTGACCTTTTCCATTTAAATCACTTTACATCCTGGATATCAGGTGTCGTAAGACTATTTAAAAAACCTCATTTTAGAATGTGGAAGTATTGGCAACCTATTATTTTCAGTTTCTTAGAAATTTGGTCAAAACAAAAAGTCCAATTAGGGGTCAAAGGACATGAAACTATAGCTCACAAAAAAGAAATGCAAATGGCTCTAAAACATTTTTAAAAAAAGATGTTCAACCTCACTTTTAAGAAAAATGCAAATTAGTAAGATATCATTTCTTAGCTATCAATTTGAGGGAAATCCAGAAGTTTAACAACACACTCCACACACTCTCTTTTTTTTTTTTTTTTTTTTTTTTTTGAGAGAGCGATCATGAATGGGGTAGAGTGGCAGAGGGAGAGAGAGAGAATCTTAAGCAGGCTCAATGCCCAGCACAGAGCCCAACACGAGGCTCAATTCCATGACCCTGGGATCATGACCTGAGCAAAAATCAAGAGTCAGATGCTCAACTGACTGAGCCAGGTGCCCCCAAAAAACTTCCTTTTTTTTTAAATTTTATTTTTTATTTTTTTTAAATTTACATCCAAATTAGTTAGCATATAGTGAAACAATGATTTCAGGAGTAGATTCCTTAATGCCTCTTACCCACTTAGCCCATAACCCCTCCCACAACCCCTCTAGCAACCCTCAGTTTGTTCTCCATATTTATGAGTCTCTTCTGTTTTGTCCCCCTCCCTGTTTTTATATTATTTTTGTTTCCCTTCCCTTATGTTCATCTGTTTTGTCTCTTAAAGTCCTCATATGAGCGAAGTCATATGATTTTTGTCTTTCTCTGACTAATTTCACTTAGCATAATACCCTGCAGTTACATCCACGTAGTTGCAAATGGCATGATTTCATTCTTTTTGATTGCCAAGTAATACTCCACACACACACACACACACACACACACACACACACACACACACACCACATCTTCTTTATCCATTCATCCATCAATGGACATTTGGGCTCTTTCCATACTTTGGCTATTGTTGATAGTGCTGCTATAAACATGGGGGTGCATGTGTCCCTTCAAAACAGCATACCTGTATCCCTTGGATAAATACCTAGTAGTGCAATTGCTGGGTGATAAGGTAGTTCTGTGTTTAATTTTTTGAGGAACCTCCATAGTGCTTTCCAGAGTGGCTACACCAGTTTGAATTCCCACCAGCAGTGCAAAAGAGATTCTCTCTTTCTGCATCCTTGCCAACATCTGTTGTTCCCTGAGTTGTTGATGTTAGCCATTCTGACAGGGGTGAGGTGGTATCTCATTGTGGTTGTGTTTTGTATTTCCTTTATGATGAGTGATGTTGAGCATTTTTTCACGTGTCGGTTGGCCATCTGGATGTCTTCTTTGGAGAAGTGTCTATTCATGTCTTTCACCCATGTCTTCACTGGATTATTTGTTTTTTGGGTGTTGAGTTTGATAAGTTCTTTATAGATTTTGGATACTAACCCTTTATCTGATATGTCATTTGCAAATACCTTCTCCCATTCTATCAGTTGCCTTTTAGTTTTGCTGATTGTTTCCTTTGCTGTGCAGAAGCTTTTTATTTTGATGAGGTCCCAGTAGTTCCATTTTTGCTTTTGTTTCCCTTGCCTCTGGAGACGTGTTGAGTAATAAGTTGCTGCAGACATGATCAAAGAGGTTTTTGCCTGCTTTCTCCTTGAGAATTTTGATGGCTTCCTGTCTTACATTGAGGTCTTTCATCCATTTTGAGTTTCTTCTTGTGTATGGTGTAAGAAAGTGGCCCAGGTTCATTCTTCTGCATGTCACTGTCCAGTTTTCCCAGCACCATTTGCTGAAGAGACTGTTTTTATTCCATTGGATATTCTTCCCTGCTTTGTCAAAGATTAGTTGGCCATACGTTTGTGGGTCCATTTCTGGGTTCTCTATTCTGTTCCATTGATCTGAGTGTCTGTTCTTGAGTAAGTCTGGGATTGTGATGCCTCCTGCTTTGATTTTCTTTTTGAAGATCGCTTTGGTTATTCAGGGTGTTTTCTGGTTCCATGAAAATTTTAGGATTATTTGTTCTAGCTCTGTGAAGAATGCTGGTGTTTGATAGGGATTGCATTGAATATGTAGACTGCTTTGGGTAGTATCAACATTTTAACAATATTTGTTCTTCCTATCCAGGAGCATGGAATCTTTTTCATTTTTTTTGTGTCTTCTTCAATTTCTTTCATAAGCTGTCTCTAGTCTCCAGTGTATAGATTTCTCACCTCTTTGGTTAGATTTATTCCTAGATATTTTATGTTTTTTTGTGCAACTGTAAATGGGATCGATTCCTTGATTTCTCTTTCTGTCGCTTCATTGTTGGTGTATTGGAATGCAACCGATTTCTGTGCATTGATTTTATATCCTGCAACTTTGCTGAATTCACGAATCGGTTCTAGCAGTTTTTTGGTGGAATCTTTTGGGTTTTCCATATAGAGTATCATGTCATCTGCGAAGAGTGAAAGTTTGACCTCCTCCTGGCCGATTTGGATGCCTTTTATTTCTTTGTGTTGTCTGATTGCAGAGGCTAAGACTTCCAATACTATGCTGAATAACAGTGGCGAGAGTGGCCATCCCTGTCTTGTTACTGACTTTAGGGGGAAAGCGCTCAGTTTTTCCCCATTGAGGATGATATTAGCATTGGGTCGTTCATAAATGGTTTTTATGATCTCAAGGTATGTTCGTTCTACCCCTACTTTCTTGAGGGTTTTTATCAAGAAAGGATGCTGTATTTTGTCAAATGCTTTCTCTGCATCTATTGAGAAGATCATCTGGTTCTTGTCCTTTCTTTTATTGATGTGATGAATCACGTTAATTGTTTTGCGGATATTGAACCAGCCCTGCATCCCAGGTATAAATCCCACTTGGTCGGGGTGAATAATTTTTTTAATGTATTGTTGGATCCGGTTGGCTAATATCTTGAGGATTTTTGCATCCATGTTCATCAGGGAAATTGGTCTATAGTTCTCCTTTTTAGTGGGGTCTCTGTCTGGTTTTGGAATCAAGGTAATGCCGGCTTCATAGAAAGAGTTTGGAAGTTTTCCTTCCCTTTCTATTTTTTGGAACATCTTCAAGAGAATAGGTGTTAACTCTTCCTTAAATGTCTGGTAGAATTCCCCTGGAAGGCCATCTGGCCCTGGACTCTTGTTTTTTTGGCAGATTTTTGATTACTAATTTGATTTCCTTACTGGTTATGGGTCTGTTGAAATTTTCTGTTTCTTCCTGTTTCAGTGTTGGTAGTGTATAATGTTTCTAGGAATTTGTCCATTTCTTCCAGATTACCCATTTTATTGGCATATAATTGCTCATAATATTCTCTTATTGTTTTTATTTCTGTTGTTGGCTGTGATCTCTCTTCTTTAATTCTTGATTTTATTTAAGGGTCCTTGATTTATAAAGGGTCCTTTCCTTTTTCTCCTTGATCAAATTGGCTAGTGGTTTGTCAATTTTGTTAATTCTTTCAAAGATCAGCTTCTGGTTTCATTGATCTGTTCTACTGCTTTTTTGGTTTTGATAGCATTAATTTCTGCTCTAATCTTTATTATTTCCTGTCTTCTGCTGGTTTTGGACTTTATTTGCTGTTCTTTTTCCAGCTCCTTAAGGTGTAAGGTTAGGTTGTGTATCTGAGATCTTTCTTCCTTCTTTAGGAAGGCCTGGATTGCTATATACTTTCCTCTTATGACCGCCTTTGCTGCGTCCCAGAGGCTTTGGGTTGTGGTGTTATCATTTTCATTGACTTCTATATACTTTTTAATTTTCTCTTTAACTGCTTGGTTAGCCCATTCATTCCTTAGTAGGATGTTCTTCAGTCTCCAAGTATTTGTTACCTTTCCAAATTTTTTCTTGTTTTTGATTTCGAGTTTCTTAGTGTTATGGTCTGAAAATATGCATGGTATGATCTTGATCTTTTTGTACTTACTTAGGGCTGATTTGTGTCCCGGTATATGGTCTATTCTGGAGAACGTTCCATGTGCACTGGAGAAGAATGTATATTCTGTTGCTTTAGGATGAAATGTTCTGAATATATCTGTTAAGTCCATCTGGTACAGTGTGTCGTTCAAAGCCGTTGTTTCCTCATCAATTTTTTGATTAGATGATCTGTCCATTGCTGTGAGTGGGGTATTGAAGTCTCCTACTATTATGGTATTACTATCAATCAGTTTCTTTATGTTTGTGATTAATTGATTTATATATTTGGGTGCTTCCACATTTGGTGCATAAATGTTTATGGTTGTTAAGTCTTCTTGGTCTATAGACCCCTTGATTATGATATAACGCCCTTCTGCATCTCTTGATATAGTCTTTATTTTAAAGTCTAAATTGTCTGATATAAGTATGGCTGCTCCGGCCTTCTTTTTATGACCATTAGCGTGATAGATGGTTCTCAATCCCCTTATTTTCAATCTGAAGGTGTCTTTAGGTCTAAAGTGGGTCTCTTGTAAACAGCATATAGATGGATCTTGTTTTCTTATCCATTCTGTTACCCTATGTCTTTTGATTGGAGCATTGAGTCCATTGACATTTGGAGTGAGTACTGAAAGATATGAATTTATTGCCATTTTGATGCACATTGAGTTGGAGTTTCTGGTGGTGTTCTCTGGTCCTTTCTAATCTTTTGTTGCTTTTGGTATTTATTTATATATATACATATTTTCTTTTCATCTTTTCTGCCCTCAGAGAGTCCCCCTTAAAATTTCTTGCAGGGCTGGTTTAGTGGTCACAAACTCCTTTAATTTTTGTTTGTCTGGGGAACTTTTTATCTCTTCTTCTATTTTGAATGACAGCCTTGCTGGGTAAAGAATTCTTGGCTGCGTATTTTTCTGATTCAGCACACTGAATATATCCCGCCACTCCTTTCTGGCCTGCCAAGTTTCTGTGGATAGGTTTGCTGCAAACCTGATATGTCTTCCCTTGTAGGTTAGGGACTTTTTTTTCCTTCTGCTTTCATGATTCTCTCCTTGCCTGAGTATTTTGTGAATTTGACTATGGTATGCCTTGTTGATGGTCAGTTTTTGTTGAATCTAATGTGGGTCCTCTGTGCTTCCTGGATTTTGATATCTGTGTCTTTCTCCAGGTTAGGGAAGTTTTCTGCTATGATTCGCTCACATAACCCTTCTACCCCTATTTCTCTCTCTTCCTCTTCTGGGACCCCTATGATTCTGATGTTGTTCCTTTTTAATGAGTCACTGATTTCTCTAGTTCTTAAAATTGTGCTCTTTTGCCTTAATCTCCATCTTTTTTTCTGCTTTGTTATTCTCTGTAAGTTTGTCCTCTATATCGCTGATCCTCTGTTCTGCATTGTCCATCCTTGCTGCCGCTACATCCATCTGTGATTGCAGCTCAGTTATAGCATTTTTTATTTCATTCTGGCTATTTTTTACTTCTTTTATCTCTGCAGAAAGGGATTCTAATCTATTTTCGACTCCAGCTAGTATTCTTATTATCGTGATTCTAAATTCTGATTCAGACATCTTGCTTGTATCTGTGTTGGTTAAATCCCTGGCTGTCGTCTCTTCATGCTCTTTCTTTTGGGGTGAATTCCTTCTTTTTGTCATTTTGAAGGGAGAAAGGGAATTAATGAGGTAGAAAAATTGAAATTAAAAAAAGATTAAAAAATATAAAAATTAAACACACACACACAAATTGAATAGATGATGCTAGATCCTAGGTGTGTTTTGGTCTGGGTGTTAAAAGTGGTTTGACAGATTCGAGAGAAAAAAAGGGGGGGTGGAAGGAAATCGTTTGAGAATTAAAAAAAATGAATACACTGAAGTAGACTAAAATGAGATGATGGGGGGGGTAAAATAGAATTTGAAAAAATACATGCAAAAGAAAGAATATAGTAGAAAAAATTAAAGAAAAATATTTTTAATAAAAATTAAAAATAAATATGAATTTTTTCATTGTATTTAAGAAAAAAGAAAAGAAACAAAAAAGAGAAGAATAAAAAAAAGAAAAAAAGAAATCGTTTGAAAATTTGAAAAAGTGAATACACTGTAGTAGACTAAAATAAAATGATGGGAGTAAGAATTTGAAAAAATTTACATACAAGCAAAAAATATAGTAATAAAAATTAAAAATATTTTTAAAAGAGATTGGAAATAAAAGTGAAGTTTTTCTCTTTCTGCATTCAAGAAAAAGAAAAAAAGACAAAAAAAAGAAAAAAAGGAAATTGTTTGAAAATTTGAAAAGGTGAGTACACTGAAGTAGACTATAATAAAATGATGGAAATAAAGTAGAATTTGAAAAAATTTACACAAAAGTAAAAAATATAGTAATAAAACTTAAAGACAGATATTTTTAATAAAAATTGGAAATAAAAATGAATTTTTTCTCTTCCTGTATTCAAGAAAAAGAATTGTAAAAGAGAAAAAGGAAAAAGAAAAAATATATAATAGATGAACCTGCTAACAGATTGAAGTAGGACTGAAATTGCTTGTTTTCCCCTAGAAGTCAGTCTATGTAGCTCTTTATAGTCCATAAATTAAGCCGGTATGAGGCTTGTGTTAATGAAGAGCGAAGTTGGCCCAGTTGGGCGGGGCTCGGTGTAACAGCTCCACTCTCCACTAGATGGTGCTGCTAGCCTACTGGGGTGGATTGTTGCAGTGCTCGTAGGTGCGTATGCGCATGTGCGGGAGCGGTGAAAATGGCGCCACCCAGTTACCCATTCTGTTCTCCTGGATCAGCAATCGTGTACCAGTCCTCTGTCTTCAGCTCTCGTCCACTCCCCACTTTTTCACTCTCTGTGACCAGGCCCCAGGTAGTACCTTCTCCCAAGTTTTGTCTCAGATGCGGCTGTTTTCTCTGGCCCCTTGCTTCCGAAGGACGGTGGGTTTGACCCGTTCCGCCCCTCTGCAGGAGGGTCTCACCGAGCAATGGCCGAATGAGCAATGGCCGAATGTTGGCTGCAACCAGGAATGCCTGCTGGACCCTGCTGTTGCCGGTGCCCCAAGACTGCGGCCAGGTGCCAGCCTGCCCCAGAAAAAGTTCATGAGACAGTGTAGCAGCAGCGTTTCAGGGATTATGGAAAATCACAACATACATCTGGCACCAGACTTCACCCTCAACGACCTTGCCCCGGTACCAGCGAATGTGGCTGTCTTCCGGGGTCTGCTGGGACCAGGTGGCTTCAACAGTCTCTACCAAATGTCCCTTCCAGCAGTGGAACCGCTTTTCCCTGTGTGGCCTCAGAACCTCCCGGACCCCACTCTGTTCCTGGGGATTCGCCCTTCCCACCAGAGCACCGCCAGGTATCGAGCTGCGGAGTTGCAGCCTTTGTGCTCCCCCTTGTTTACAGTCTTAATGGAGTTTAAGCCCTCTCTCCTTTCTCCCTTTTTAGTTTAGTCCCTGCGGCTGTTTCCAATTTTCCATTTTCTCTCCAGCTGCTTTTGGGAACGGGTGCTTTTCCTGTCTGCTCCCCCCTCCCCAGTCTCCGTCCTCTCTCCACCTGCAAAAGGGGTTCCTTACCTTTCGTGGTTTCTCGCTCCCCAAGTTCAGCTCTCTGCACCGCGTACCTGGTGAATTCTGTGGTTCAGGTTGTGCAGATTGTTGTGTTAATCCTCCAATCAGTTTTCTAGGTGTGTAGGATGGTTTAGTGTTGGTCTGGCTGTATTTCATGGATGTGAAACACACAAAAAGCTTCCATGCTATTCTGCCATCTTGGCTCCTCCCCCAACATACTTCCTTTTGAGGCTGTGGGGAAGCAGGCACTCAAACATTGTTAGAGAGGTTATGGAATGGTACAACCTCTATGAAAAGGAAGGGAACCTGGCAATACTTACATTGCCTTTGTCCAGGTGCCTTTATCCTGTAACTCAGAATTCCCACTTCTTGTAGGTTCACTTGCATATGTTGAAAATGACACATGTACAGGGTTACTTGCTGTGACCTAGTTCATAATCAAAAAAGCAGAGAAACAACCCATATGCCTCTACGGAGGAAATGAACAATGATATCTCCATGTAACACAGTGGAATAACCATGCAGTTGTGGAAAGGGAATGGAGAAGAGCTTTATGTACTGATATGGAGAAATTTATAAGATATATTGTTTTTTTTTTAATGTTTATTTTTGAGAGGGAGAGAGACACACACCCAGTGTGAGTGGGGAAGGAGCAGAGAGAAGGAGACAACAGAATTCAAAGCAGGCTCCAGGCTCTGAGCTGTCAGCACAGAGCCTGACATGGGATTTGAACCCACAAACCATGAGATCATGACCCGAGCTGAAGTTGGACACTTAACTGAGACACCCAGGAATCCCTCTAAGATATATTGTTTTAATGAGAAGAGCAAGGTAGAAAATACTGGATATGGTATGCTATGCTTTGTGTAAGAGGGGAAATGAAAATATGTATTCAATTTTATATAAAGAAACACTGGAACAATAACAGTGAATTAATGAAAATGGTTACAAATAGAGCAAGGAATAATGGGGTGGAGGTGGACAGGGTGAAAGTGAGTCTTTTGAGTGTTTATCTTCTTATTTTGTTGTGATTTTTTTTTTCATTTTATTTTAGAGCAAGGGAGCGCAAGCAGAGGGTTGGGGAAAAGGAAGAGAGAGAGAGACAGAATCTTAAGCAGACTTTATGCTCAGTATAGAGCCCAACACAGGGCTTGATCCCACAGCCCTAAGAGCATGACCTGAGCCAAAATCAAGAGTTGGACGCTCAACCGACTGACCCACCCAAGCACCCCACCAAAGTATTATTTTAAACAAAAATATTTTCCTCCTTAATTCTGTTGCCAGCTGTTAACTTAAACATTACATATTTGGCTTTCTTTCTTCTTTTTTTTAATGTGTATTTATTTATTTTTGAGAGAGAAATAGAGAGTGGGCAGGGGAGGGACAGAGAGAGAAAGAGGGAATCCCAAGCAGGCTCCACACTGTTAGCACAGAGCCCACTGCCAGGTTCGAACTCATGAACCATGAGATCATGACCTGAGCTGAAATCGAGTCAGGTGCTTAACTGAGCCACCCAAGCACCCCTACATATTTGGCCTTCTGAAAATTTCCTGAAGCTGCTTATTATTGAGGTCATTTTTCCTTGCTGCACAGTAGTGATTCAGATTTCTTAAAAGCTTTTTGTGAATCTTTGGTAATGTGACTTTGGGAGACAACTAGAAACTAGAGAGTGAATTTTTATAAGAGAAATATAGTAAAGACTATATATGCTTATAGCCATGTGTTAATTTTCTATTTGCTATGTATCAAATTACCACAAACTTAGTGGCTTAAAACAATACACACTTACTATGCCCCAGTTTGTATGGGTCAAGAGTCCAGGTTTAGTTTAGTTGGATTCTCTGCTCAAGGTGTCACAAGTCTGCAGTCAAGGTATTGGCTAGGTTGCATTTTCAGCTGGAGGTTCGACTGAGGAAAATTTCTCTAACATGCTTATATAGATTGTTGGCAGTGTTCATTTCCTTGTGGTTGTAGGGCTGGGTGGGGGGTCCCAACATTTTGCTGGCTGGTGGCTGGTGGCCCAGGTCCTAGATGCCTGGATGCCTGTTTGTCTGCCACATGGGCTTCCTGAACACAACTGTCTAGTTCATCAAGCCAGCAACGAGAATCTATGGCTGCAGGGAGGTGTTCAGTCCCTCTTTTAAAGGGCTTTCATCTAAGTTAGGCCCACCCAGGATAATCTCCTTTTTAACTAACTAAAAATTGGGGCACCTGGGTGGCTCAATTGGTTAAGTGTCCGACTTCATCTCAGGTCATGATCTCATGGTTTGTGAGTTGAGCACCACATCAGGCTCTCTGCTGTCAGTGCAGAGCCTGCTTCAAATCTTTTGTCCCCCTCTCTCTGCCCTTCCCCTGCTCGTGTGTGCTCTCTCTCTCTCTCTCTCTCAAAAATAAATAAACGTTAAAAAATAATAGATTTAATTAAAAATTAACTAATTGGCCTTAATTGTGTCTATAAAATCCTTTCACTTGTGCTGTATTCTGTTGGTTAGAAATAAGTTCCAATGGAGGGGGACATCTGATGTGAACACTAGGGTGCAGGGATTGTGGGCCATTTTAGATTTCTGCCTACTACAAGTTGCTAAAGAAAAAAATTAATGATAAACTTTAAACCCCACCACAGTATTTCCTGGGTCCTTCTGACAGGGCTATTTGACTTTATGGCCAAACCCTAGGGCATAATTCTGTTCTCTCTAGGGAGAGGTGCCAAGGCTTACAGGAGTAGAAATGGTCAATGGCCCTGAGATTTTTAAGAAGGCAACTGGGTCTGTAAGACTGCTTTCTTAACTTTGACTGAATGCATTCACTTGGGTGAGGTACATAGATTTTGGGGGAGGGAAAGGGTGCCATTTCTCTGTGTCCCTAGGCGCGTATCCTTTGGGTTAACAGGATTCAGGATTTGTGAGCTTGGCCTGAAAAAGTCTATCTCTGCCAGACTTGAGAGAAGTGGTGTGTGGCCCGGCGGGTTAGCTCTGTCCTATAGTCCCTGGAAGCAGCCATCCTGAGTCTTGGTGAACTGGGCAGAGTAAGGCAACATTGATCAGACTCAAGGCTTCCAGATGGCCAGAGCTCCAGGGATCAGAGCTGGAGAGCACAAAGGTCCTCCCCAGCCCCCAGGACCCTCCCTAGCCAAGGACTTGTTAGTAGGTGTATGCAGCAGAGAGTGGATGGGGCTGAGGGCAAAGCAGTCAAAACTCTTAGCCACCAGCTGTGACTCCCTGTGTCCAAAGTGCCTTCTGGTGAAGAGTGGACCCAAGAACCTGAAAGAGGGCTGAGTTTCAAGAGCCAAGGGAATTTGGCTTTTTGGGGGGTGGGTTGTGTTAGCTGCAGCTTGGGATCCTATAGAGATTAGCACCAGATGAGTCCAGGGCCCTTGTGGTTTGCAGGGACTTTGCCATGCTGGTGATGGTCAGGGACAGTGGGAGATACTTCACTATGTTGCCTTCTGGCTAAAGAAGGGCAGTGTGCAGGGCAGGGGAATTGTTATCATGGAACCTAGGAAGGGGCATTGGCTGGGCAGTCAAGTCCTGAGCTGAACAAGGAAGACCACGTGCTGGTCCTGGTTGCAGAACATACATGTCCACACTGTGTATGGCCCTGTAAGGGAGATGGTGCATGGGGCTGTCAGGTTCCAAGACTCCAGCCTGTCTCCAGCTTGCTACCAAGGGTACAAAGCAGCTGAGTCTGACTTGGCTGCCTGTGATCTGTGTTCATCAGCATTCTTACTGGATTTCTCTTGGAAAATTAATAGATAGCCATCTGGTCTATCAGTCTGAGTTTGGTGCATCTGAAATAATTGGCTGGATTAGATAGAGGCTGAAGGAACTCCACAAAGGCAAAAGGACCAGCCCCATACCGATCTCATGAGACTATATCTCAGTCTCCATTTCCTCCATCTTCCTCCACTTCCCCTCATTTCTACAGCCACTCCTCTGGCCTCCTCTCCCTCCACCCCCAGGATGCTGCTGCTGAGCCCTGCAAGTCTCATGGAGAAGCCACTCAGATAGGGTTGGAGTTAGATGCAGAGCTGGAACCCACAGTGGAGATACAGCCGGGAGAGCATGGGAGGCTCAGTGAGAGCCAACCATAGAAAGATCAAGGCTTATAACATATAAAAGAAAGAGAGACCCACTTCTAGAGGGAAGGAAGTAGCCTGCCTTCCTGGAGGGATGCATGAAGCTGAACAGCCTTGGGGAGTTGACTGACAGCTGGGGAGTTGGCCTGGCAGTGTGGTCTGTATTAACTGTATTGCATACTTCACTTTCTAAGGTTGACCAGGGAGGTCATCGTCCTCAGCCTCTGCCTGCAAGTGGGTTGCCAAATGGCCCTTTATTGCCCATGCAGCTTTCATCAGCTTGGTCACCCAGGTGATTGCCCTCAATCCCTGAGACTTCACTGGTTTCCCATGAACATTGGGTTCATAGTACCTCTTGTCTGCCACTGCAAGCTAGCCTGTGTTTTAGGAAACTCTAACAAACTTTCCAAATGGACTTATCTTTTTTGCTGTAGGACTTCTGCTTTGCATAATCACTTGCTTGGTCAGCCACGAGGCTGCATGCTGATAAATCAGAAGTAAAATAAGTTGTTTGAAGTGAGCGACAGGAAAAAGAACTGATTTTGAGCAGATACTTTCTGAGTGAAATGAGAGCCTGAGACATGAGTCTGAAGAACAGGATGCCAACTTTCAAGCATTTCAACCGGGAAGCTCCAAAATTCTCTGAGCTCAGTGAATTCCCATTTAATTCTGAGGAGGCTCCTCAGGGACCTAGTGAGGTTTTTTTGTTGTGTTTTTTTTTTTTTTTTACCATAACACAAGGGATGGGGTTTGATGCACAGTGAAAGAAATTATAGCTTAAGTTAGTCTGAGTTTTACCGTATTTTGGAAATGCTCCAAATAGGCCACATCCTCTAAGACCATAGTCTGTAGATTATTATTCTTTTTTATTATTCTCAGGAATAAACTTGCTGAATCACCACAGGTTTTTGTTTGTTTGTTTAATGTTTATTTTCTTTATTTTTGAGAGAGAGAGAGAGACAGAAATGAGCAGGGGAGGGGCAGAGAGAGAGAGGGAGACACAGAATCTGAAGCAGGCTCTAGGCTCTGAGCTGTCAGCACAGAGCCCAACTCAGGGCTCAAACCCACAAACCGTTAGATCATGACCTAAGCCAAAGTCATATGCTTAACTGACTGAGCCACCTGGGTGCCAGTGGTCTGCTTTTAGCTACTAGTTTCCCGTATGTCATTGTCCGGTTGGTTTCGAGCATCCTGGGTCCACCTTGAGCCCACTTTACAGCCTGTGTGGCATTTGGAGATGTGCATTATTGGTGGTCCTCCTTGCTAAGGATAAAGCTTTGGTGGCAATTTCAAATCACCGAGGAATGATGGATTTTTAGGAAAGGGTGGGAATAAGTGTCTAACCATTTGGGAAAAACTTGCTTGCAATAAATATGGCTAACAAAAGAGTTAAGAGCCCAATTACACGGAAGTCTTACACATCAGTAAGAAAAACTGTAAGCTCCTCCTGCAAGGGGGGAAGATGATCAGATAGTTCACAACAAGTCTGCTGACGTTTTTCTCTGGAAGTCATACCTGAATGTTTTAGTTTTTCTTGTACCAGTAAAAACAGAGCAACCGATGAAGAACATGAGAACATTGGAGTAGGAAGCCAGGTGAACATCAGACACAGCTGACCAACATTTTCACTATCTAAAGGCTAGGTGTGATTTTCATCCTGGCTCACACAGTGTGTATCTTCAATTTCTATATTTCCAGATTTTTTTTTTTTTTTTTTTTTTTTTTTTTTTTGCCTACTACTCCTCTAGTTGATGGCTTCCAATTGGTCACATCTCTCTGGGTCATATTTCTTAAACCCAAAGGAAGGCTTGATGTGTGTCCCCCATATTAAGCATGCTCGAGAAGCTTCCCCATATAGTTTTGAAGATATGAGACTGGAAGTGTAAAATCCAGTCCAGTCTGTTGTCAATTTATCATTCATTCTGAAACAAACTAGTGGGTTTTTTTTTGCTTTCCTTTTGACCCTGAATTTCCCCTGTATTGAGAAATCAGTCTAACCTTCATTTCACAACACCCAGCATGTATCTGACTGAGTGCCTTCTGTGATGGGAGTTCAGAGTGACAAGCAGGATGACAGGAAGCAATGCAGGAGGCCAGCAAATCCACTACTCAGATGGATTTGGGGCTGGGCCTTGAATGATTAGTAGGATTTTGTCCAGTGGAGAAGACCAGGAAGGAAATGCTGGTAATGGGGGTGGGGGTATAAGAATGTGAACAAAGGCATGAAATTTCAATAAGATTTTTTTTTATTTTAACTTGTTTTATTTATTTATTTATTTTTTAATTTGCATCCAAATTAGTTAGCATACACTGCAACAGTGATTTCAGGAGTAGATTCCTTAATGCCCCTTACCCATTTAGCCCATTCCCCCATCCACAACCCCTCCAGCAACCCTCAGTTTGTTCTCCATATTTATGAGTCTCTTCTGTTCTGTCCCCCTCCCTGTTTTTATATTATTTTTGTTTCCCTTCCCTTATGTTCATCTGTTTTGTCTATTAAAGTCCTCATATGAGTGAAGTCATATGATTTTTGTCTTTCTCTAACTAATTTCACTTAGCATAATACCCTGCAGTTCCATCCACGTAGTTGCAAATGGCATGATTTCATTCCTTTTGATTGCCGAGTAATACTCCACTATGTATGTATGGGTGTGTGTATATATATATACATACACACACCCATACATACATAGTGGAGTATTACTCGGCAATATGTGTGTGTATGTGTGTGTGTATGTGTGTGTGTGTGTGTATATATATATATATATACACACACACATATATTTATGTATATATACATATATACATGTATACATACATACACACCACGTATTCTTTATCAATTCATCCATTGAGGGACACTTGGGTTCTTTCCATACTTTGGCTATTGTTTATACTGCTGCTATAAACATGGGGGTGCATATGTCCCTTTGAAACAGCATACCTGTTTCCCTTGGATAAATACCTAAATAGTACAATTGCTGGGTGATAAGGTAGTTCTATGTTTAAATTTTTGAGGAACCTCCATAGTGCTTTCCAGAGTGGCTACACCAGTTTGAATTCCCACCAGCAGTGCAAAAGAGATCCTCTCTCTCTGCATCCTTGCCAACATCTGTTGTTCCCTGAGTTGTTGATATTAGCAATTCTGACAGGGGTGAGGTGGTATCTCATTGTGGTTGTGTTTTGTATTTCCTTTATGATGAGTGATGTTGAGCATTTTTTCACGTGTCGGTTGGCCATCTGGATGTCTTCTTTGGAGAAGTGTCTATTCATGTCTTTCACCCATGTCTTCACTGGATTATTTGTTTTTTGGGTGTTGAGTTTGATAAGTTCTTTATAGATTTTGGATACTAACCCTTTATCTGATATGTCATTTGCAAATATCTTCTCCCATTCTGTCAGTTGCCTTTTAGTTTTGCTGATTGTTTCCTTTGCTGTGCAGAAGCGTTTTATTTTGATGAGGTCCCAATAGTTCATTTTTGCTTTTGTTTCCCTTGCCTCTGGAGCCGTGTTGAGTAAGAAGTTGCTGCAGGCAAGATCAAAGAGGTTTTTGCCTGCTTTCTCCTTGAGAATTTTGATGGCTTCCTGTCTTACATTGAGGTCTTTCATCCATTTTGAGTTTCTTCTTGTGTATGGTGTAAGAAAGTGGCCCAGGTTCATTCTTCTGCATGTCACTGTCCAGTTTTCCCAGCACCATTTGCTGAAGAGACTGTTTTTATTCCATTGGATATTCTTCCCTGCTTTGTCAAAGATTAGTTGGCCATACGTTTGTGGGTCCATTTCTGGGTTCTCTATTCTGTTCCATTGATCTGAGTGTCTGTTCTTGTGCCAATACCATACTGTCTTGGTGATTAGAGCTTTGTAGTCTAGCTTTAAGTCTGGGATTGTGATGCCTCCTGCTTTGATTTTCTTTTTGAAGATTGCTTTGGCTATTTGGGGTGTTTCTGGTTCCATGAAAATTTTAGGATTATTTGTTCTAGCTCTGTGAAGAATGCTGGTGTTACTTTGATAGGGATTGCATTGAATATGTAGACTGCTTTGGGTAGTATCAACATTTTAACAATATTTGTTCTTCCTATCCAGGAGCATGGAATCTTTTTCATTTTTTTGTGTCTTCTTCAATTTCTTTCATAAGCTTTCTCTAGTCTTCAGTGTATAGATTTCTCACCTCTTTGGTTAGATTTATTCCTAGATATTTTATGTTTTTTTGTGCAACTGTAAATGGGATCGATTCCTTGATTTCTCTTTCTGTCACTTCATTGTTGGTGTATTGGAATGCAACCGATTTCTGTGCATTGATTTTATATCCTGCAACTTTGCTGAATTCACGAATCGGTTCTAGCAGTTTTTTGGTGGAATCTTTTGGGTTTTCCATATAGAGTATCATGTCATCTGCGAAGAGTGAAAGTTTGACCTCCTCCTGGCCGATTTGGATGCCTTTTATTTCTTTGTGTTGTCTGATTGCAGAGGCTAAGACTTCTAATACTATGCTGAATAACAGTGGCAAGAGTGGCCATCCCTGTCTTGTTACTGACCTTAGGGGGAAAGCGCTCAGTTTTTCCCCATTGAGGATGATATTAGCATTGGGTCGTTTATATATGGCTTATGATCTCAAGGTATGCTCCTTCTACCCCTACTTTCTTGAGGGTTTTTATCAAGAAAGGATGCTGTATTTTGTCAAATGCTTTCTCTGCATCTACTGAGAGGATCATCTGGTTCTTGTCCTTTCTTTTATTGATGTGATGAATCACGTTAATTGTTTTGCGGATATTGAACCAGCCCTGCATCCCAGGTATAAATCCCACTTGGTCATGGTGAATAATTTTTTTAATGTATTGTTGGATCCAGTTGGCTAATATCTTGAGAATTTTTGCATCCATGTTCATCAGGGAAATTGGTCTATAGTTCTCCTTTTTAGTGGGGTCTCTGTCTGGTTTTGGAATCAAGGTAATGCCGGCTTCATAGAAAGAGTTTGGAAGTTTTCCTTCCCTTTCTATTTTTTGGAACATCTTCAAGAGAATAGGTGTTAACTCTTCCTTAAATGTCTGGTAGAATTCCCCTGGAAGGCCATCTGGCCCTGGACTCTTGTTTTTTGGCAGATTTTTGATTACTAATTTGAACACAGTGGAGGAACTAGAGAGGAAGGCCCAATGTGAAGGAGACATCACCAACATAAAAACCGAAGGAGGTGATGGTGACCTGGATTGGCTGGTTTGGAGGGTGCAGGGAAGGAGGTATAGGAAGGGAAGATCTGCTTATTAAGCCTTTCAAAATAACAAAATAACATTTAGAAAGAAGAGAACATCTGCTAGACAAATTGTGACTTTAATGAGACTTATCACCCCCCAAAACAAACCCGATATTCATGGTTTCCCCTAAAACAAATCGGATTATTCACTTGTGATGGTATTAGTGTTTTAATAAATCTTTACATATCCCCTTTGGGAACTCTTAAGAATGTGCTCATGAGCTACAACAGAGCCTCAGTTAGTCTTACTACCTCACAGTGTTCTCTGTCTTTGCATGCCTCTATATAGGATGAAAATGTTCTGTATGCATATAAGGTATATATCATTAAAACTTAGTTGTAAACATTTCTTTTATAAATTGGAGAATGTGGCAAATGACTTTTACCTATTTTCAAAAATCAAATACGATCTAAAAAGGATTTCACTTGTGGACTCAGAATACCAAAAAAAAATGTGCTGCAGGCTCCGATGGTAATCTCTCAAGAGAAATTCCAACAATATTTTGAGCAGCCACTGCACTGGAATTAATGACCTCCACAGTGTCTGTTGACCCAGGGACCATGTTCTATGATTACATATATTCTGCGGAATTTTGGTCATTGTGATTAGACAAATTTAAGGTCCACGTTGTCTCCAAATGCAGTCACTCATAATTAGAACCTCTCCCAAAATCACCCATGGAGTACTGACAAAATTGGGAAAGGAAGGGGATTTCCTAATACCACCAAAGACTAAGACAGACACCCTAACGAAGGAATCAGCTCGTTGCGCACTCTGGCTTTGTTTCATGAAAACAGAGCCCTTGTGTCAAGGGGAGAAAACCCTTTCCATGACTTGAACCAGGAACTAGGCAGCTGTGCTTCTCTGTGCACTGATTCCACTTTAGTGGGCAGACAGAACGTGCCCCCCATTTGTGGGCAGTATTTCTGGCAGAAAGGATACAAAGCTTAGAAACGACTGAGCAGTATACCAGGAAGGAACATACTACAAAAATGCAGGTGTGATTCCTCAATGAACTGCCCAAAGTGTGCATGTGTGTGTGTCTGTATTGTACATGTGTGCGTATGTGTGTTATGTGTACTCACAGTGTGTGTTGCATGGGTGTGTATGTGTGGTGTGTATGTAGTGCGTTTGTGTGTGTGTGTGAAGGGCGCTGGAAGAATCCTGATAAGAGTGAGTGGTAGGAACTGCCATTGGTCATACCTCCTCCTTTCTTCTTCAGAGCTCAGTAGTGACAGGAGAAAAAAAATTTATCAGTTGCAGAAACTATACTTTTTTTTGTTCGTTTTGTTTCTTAAATTCCACATATGAGTGAAATTGTATGGTATTTGTCTTTCTCTGATTGACTTATTTCACCTGGCATTCTCTTGAGCTCTATCCATGTTGTTGCAAATGGCAAGATTTCATTCTTTTCTATGGCTGAGTAATATTCCATTGTATATATAAAGCTCGTCTTCTTTATCCATTCATCTATCGATGGACACTTGAATTGCTTCCATACCTTCACTATTGTAAATAATGCTGCAGTAAACATAGGAGTGCATGTATCTTTTTGAATTAGTGTTTTCATTTCTTTCTTTCTTTTGAAGAACGTATTGGTTCTTTTTTTTACTTAGGAGGAGGAATAATTTATTCTTAACTGCCCAACTCTTTATGTTAGAGTAACAGCAGGTTGTCTGTCATTTGTACTGCACATATTTTCCCATATTTGTCCTTTGTCTTTCAGCTTTATTCTTAAGCTTTTGTTTGTTTTTGTCATTGGAAAGTTTTCATTGTTACCCAGTCGAGGTTATCAATCTTTAGTTTGTGATTGCTGTTTTTCATGATGTGCTCGGAAAGATGTTCACCCAAGATTATAAAAATACCTGTGCAGTCTTTCTTCTAGGTCTTATGTAATTTTGGTTTTTACTTTATTTTTTAAATGTTTTTATTCTCACCAAGACAATACATGTACATGGTCAAAATTTCAATTGGTACCGTAAGTCATAACAAAAACAAAGCGGGCCTCTGCGCCACCACTCCCAACCCAATTTCTACTTCCTTGAGAGAATCATCTTCAACTCTTGCAGCCATTTTTTCTGGTATTTTCTCCCTATTTCTAAACAACAGCCTTACATAACTACTACTTTATTATTTTTAATTTTAGGCATTATTTCCTAACTTCTCTGTATGGAATCTGAGCTTTTAGCTCGCAAACCCCCTTCCTCCCCTTAAACCCCCAATAATTACATCACAATTTTTATGTAAATGTATAGTACTTTTTCATTTCTACTTTGCTCACTGTCTAATTACAGAGTATATTACAATTAAATTTGTTGAACTTTTCTTTTTTTTTTTTTGGAGTTAATAACTGCCATACTTTGGTTTTTCTTCATTTTTTACGAGCCTCAACTTCTTAGGAGAACTGTAAACTTCTCAGTTATGATCAAATACATCAGATAATTAATTTGCCACTTGCTTTTATTTTGTTCTCCTTTGGAGATATCCTTCCTTGAATACTCTGTCCTCCTCCTCTAGTCTAAACTGGATGCTTTCTAAGTTCAATGCACAGTGGTCCTTCCCATCTCTTGGGCATTTCCTGGTGTCTAGCACTATTTTGGCTGAACATATCCTCTTCCAGTGGTTTCTTAACAATGAATGCAAAGAAGGTTAAAATATCTAAACCTGGCATTTTTGAGTGTCAATATTCTAACTTTATACTCAACTTACAGTTCACCTAGGAATGGAATTCTAAATGGAAATCTTTTCTTTCTTCAGCATTTTGAAAGTATTGTTTCCACAGCATTTGAAAGCAATGCTACTGGCATCCAGTGTTGCTATTGAGAGGTAGAATGCCACACTGATCACTCATCTCTGATGTGCTGTGTGTGTGTGTGTGTGTGTGTGTGTGTGTGTGTGTGTAGAAGCTTGGGGCGCCTGGGTGGCTCAGTCAGTTAAGTGTCCAATTTCTGCTCAGGTCATGATCTCATGGTTTGTGGGTTCAGGCCCTCCATCGGGCTCTTTGCTGACAGCTCAGATCCTGGAGCCTGCTTCGGATTCTGTGTTTCCCTCTGTCTCTGCCCCTCCCCTGCTCATGCTTTGTCTCTCAAAAATAAATGTTAAGAGAAAATATTTAAACTTTTAGAATCTTTCCTTTACCTCCAACAGTCTAAAATGTCATGAGGATTTGCTTTCATGGTGGGTGCCTTCTCTGTTCACTCATCGTATTGGATCTTTGGTAATAGGTTTTCTCATTATCAGCAATTTATGTCTTTCAATTTTTAAGAATTTGTTTTGACAATTCTCTCTCCACTGTGCTTTTCAAAAATGTTCTTTTTATAGAACTCTTATGAGTTGGATATTACCACAATTAGTTGACCCTCTACATTTCTTTTCTTGTTTATTTCCTTCTTCCTTATTATTTTCTCCAGGAGATATGCTCAATTTTATCTTCCAGTCTATTTTTTTAAATATAACTTATTGTCAAGTTAGCTAACATACAGTGTATATAGTGCGCTCTTGGCTTCAGGAGTAGATTCTCATGATTCATTGCTTACATACAACACCCAGTGCTCATCCCAACAAGTGCCCTCCTCCATGCCCATCACCCATTGTCTCCTCTCCCCCACCCTGCCATCAACCCTCAGTTTGTTCTATGTATTTAAGAGTCTTTTATGGTATGCCTCCCTCTCTGATTGAAACTGTTTTTCCCCTTCCCTTCCCCCATGGTCTTCTGTTAAGTTTCTCAAATTCCACATTTGAGTGAAAACATGTGATATCTTTCTCTGACTTATTTCACTTAGCATAATACCCTCCAGTTCCATCTATGTTGTTGCAAATGGCAAGATTTCATTCTTTCTCATTGCCAAGTAGCATTCCATTGTATATATAAACCACATCTTCTTTATCCATTCATCAGTTGGTGAACATTTGGGCTCTTTCCATAATTTGGGTATTGTTGAAAGTACTGCTATAAATATTGGGGTACATGTGCCCCTATGAATCAGCACTCCTGTATCCTTTGGATAAGTTCCTAGTATATTGCTGGGTTGTAGGGTAATTCTATTTTTAATTTTTTGAAGAACCTCCACACTGTTTTCCAGAGCGGCTGCACCAGTGTGCATTCCCACCAATAGTGCAAGAGGGTTCCTTGCCAACACCTGGTGTTTCCTGAGTTGTTAATTTTAGCCACTCTGACCAGTGTAAGGTGGTATCTCAATGTGGTTTTGATTTGTATTTCCCTGATGGTGAGTGACATTGAGCATCTTTTCATGTGTCTGTTGGCCATCTGGATGTCTTCTTTGGAAAAGTGTCTATTCATGTATTCTGATCATTTCTTCACTGGATTATTTGTTTTTCAGGAATTGAGTTTGGTAAGTTCTTTATAGATTTATCCTACCCCTTTATCTGATATGTCATTTGCAGATATCTTCTCCCATTCCGTCGGTTGCCTTTCAGTTTTGCTGATTGTTTCCTTCACTGTGCAGAAGCTTTTTATCTTGATGATGTCCCAATAGGTCATTTTTGCTTTTATTTCCCTTGCCTTCAGAGATGTGTTGAATAAGAAGTTGCTGCGGCTGATGTCAAAGAGGTTGTTGCCTATTTTCTCCTCTAGGGTTTTGATGGTTTCCTGTCTCACATTTAGGTCTTTCATCCATTTTGAATTTATTTTTGTGTGCGGTTTAAGAAAGTGGTCCAGTTTCATTCTTCTGCATGTTGCTGTCTTGTCCTCCCGGCACCATTTGCTAAAGACACTGTCTTTTTTCCACTGGATACTCTTTCCTGCTTTGTCAGAGATTAGTTGGCTATACATTTGTGGGTTCAGTTCTGGGTTCTCTATTCTATTCCATTGGTCTTTGTGTCTGTTTTTGTGCCAACACCATACTGTCTTGATGATTACAGCTTTGTAGTAGAGGCTAAAGTCTAGGATCAAGATGCGTCCCGCTTTGGTTTTCTTTTTCAACATTCCTTTGGCTACTAGGGGGTTTTGTGGTTCTATACAAATTTTAGGATTGTTTGTTCTAGCTCTGAGAAGAATGTCAGTGCAACTTTGATTGGTATTGCATTGAATGTGTTGATTGCTTTGGGTAGTATTGATGTTTTAACAATATTTGCTCTTCCAATCTGTGAGCATGGAATGTTTTTCCATTTCTTTTGTCTTCTTCAATTTCTTTCATAAGTTTTCTATAGTTTTCAGCATATAGATCTTTTACATATTTGATTAGGTTTATTCCTAGGTATTTTATGGTTCTTGGTGCAATTGTAAATGGGATCGATTTCTTGATTTCTCTTTCTGTTGCTTCATTATTGGTGTATAGAAATGCAACCGATTTCTGTACGTTGATTTTGTATCCTGCGACTTTGCTGGATTCATGTATAAGTTCTAGCAGCTTTTTGGTGGAGTCTTTTGGGTTTTCCATGTGGAGTATCATGTCATCTGAGAAAAGTGAAAGTTTGACTTCTTTGCCAATTTGGATGCCTTTTTTTAAATGTTTATTTCTGAGAGAGAGAGAGAGAGAGAGCAAGTGAGCATGAGCAGGGAAGGGACAGAGAGAGAGGAAGACAAAGAATCCGAAGCAGGTTCCAGGCTCTGAGCTGTCAGCACAGAGTCCGACTCGGGGCTCAAACTTGTGAACTGTGAGATCATGACCTGAGCCAAAGTTGGATGTCTAACTGACTGAGCCACCCACGTGCCCCTCAATGCTTTTTATTTCATTTTGTTGTCTAACTGCTGATGCTAGGCCTTTCAACACTATGTTAACCAATGATGGTGAGAGTGGACATCTATGTCATGTTCCTGATCTCAGGGGAAAGCTCTCAGTTTTTCCCCATTGAGGATAATATTAGCTTTGGGCTTTTCATATATGGCTTTTATGATGTTAAGGTATGTTCCTTCTATCCTGACTTTCTTGAGGGTTTTTATTAAGAAAGGATGCTGTATTTTGTCAAATGCTTTTTCTGCATCTATTGACAAGATCATATGGTTCTTATCCTTTCTTCTATTAATGTAATGTATCACATTGATCTGCGAATATTGAACCAGACCTGCAGCCCAGGAATGAATCCCACTTGATCATGGCTAATAATTCTTTTAATATACTGTTGAATTTGATTTGCTAGTATATTGTTGAGAAATTTTGCATGCATGTTCATCAGGGATATTGGCCTGTAATTCTCCTTTTTAGTGGGATCTCTGTCTGGTTTGGGAATCAAACTAATGCTGGCTTCCGAGAATGAGTCCAAAAGCTTTCCTTCCATTTCTATTTTTTGGAACAGCTTGAGAAGAATATGTATTAACTCTGCTTTAAATGTTTGGTAGTATTCCCCTGGGAAGCCATCTGACCCAGGACTCTTATTTGTTGGGAGATGTTTAATAACTGATTCAATTTCTTTGCTGGCTATGGGTCTGTTCAAATTTTCTATTTCTTCCCGTTTGAGTTTTGGAAATGTGTGGGTGTCTAGGAATTTGTCCATTTCCTCCAGATTGCCTAGTTTATTGGCATATAATTTTTCATAGTATTCTCTGTTAATTGTATTTCTGTGGTATTGGTTGTGATCTGTGCTCTTTCATTCATGCCTTTATCTATTTGAGTCTTCTCTTTTCTTTTTGAGATGTCTGGCTAGGGGTTTATCAGTTTTGTTTATGTTTTTTAAAAAAATCCAGTTCTTAGATTCATTGATCTGTTTTGTTTTGTGTGTGTGTGTGTGTGTGTGTGTGTGTGTGTGTGTTTTGGATTCTATATTATTTATGTTTGCTCCAATCTTTATTATTTTTCTTGTTCTGCTGGCTTTGGAGTTTCTTTGCTGTTCTGCCTCTAGTTCCTTTAGGTTACAGTTAGATTTTGGTTAGGTTAGGTTGCTGTTAGATTTTGTATTTGGGATTTTCTTGTTTCTTGAGATAGGCCTGTATTTCAATGTATTTTCCTCTTAGGAGTGCTTTTGCTGCATCCCAAAGGGTCTAGGTTGTCGTGTTTTCATTTTCATTTGCTTCCATATATTTTTAAATTTCTTCTTTAATTGCCTGGTTGACGCGTTCGTTCTTTAGTAAGATGTTCTTTAACCTCCATGCATTTGGAGGTTTTCCAAATTTTTTCTTGTGGTTGATTTCAAGTTTCATAGCATTGTGATCTGAAAGTGTGCATGGTATGGTCTCAATTCTTTCATATTCATTAAGTGCTGTTTTGTGACCCAATATGTGATCTATCTTGGAGAATGTTCCATGTGCATTTGAGAAGAATGTGTATTCTGCTGCTTTTGGATGAAAAGTTCTGATTATATCTGTCAAGTCCATCTGGTCCAGTGTGTCATTCAAGGCCATTGTTTCTTTACTGATTTTCTGCCTAGATGTTGCAAGTGGAGTATTAAAGTCCCCTGCAATTACCATGTTCTTATCAGTAAGATTGCTTATGTTTCTGATTAATTGATTTATATATTTGGGTACTTTCAAGTCGGGGGCATAAACATTTATAATTGTTAGCTCTTCTTGATGGATAGACCTTGTAATTGTGATATAATGCCCTTCTTCATCTCTTGTTACAAACTTTAGTTTAAAATCTAGTTTGTCTGGGGGCGCCTGGGTGGCTCAGTTGGTTAAGCGGCCGACTTCGGCTCAGGTCATGATCTCGCGGTCCGTGAGTTCGAGCCCCACGTCAGGCTCTGTGCTGACAGCTCAGAGCCTGGAGCCTGTTTCAGATTCTGTGTCTCCCTCTCTCTGACCCTCCCCCGTTCATGCTCTGTCTCTCTGTCTCAAAAATAGATAAACGTTAAAAAAAAATTTTTTTTAAATCTAGTTTGTCTGATGTAAGTATGGCAACTCCAGCTTTCTTTTGACTTCCATTGGCATGATAGGTGGTTCTCCATCCCCTCACTTTCAATCTGAAGGTGTCCTCAGGTCTAAAATGGGTCTCTTGTAGACAGCATATAGATGGATCTTGGGGTTTTGTTTTGTTTTGTTTTTTGTTTTGTTTTGTTTCAATTTGTCTTTTGATTGGGGCATTTAGTCCATTTACATTCAGAGATATTATTGAAAGATATGGATTTAGTGTCATTGTGTTATCTATAGGTTTCATGCTTGTTGTGATGTCTGTGGTCCTTTGTAGTCTTTGCAGCATTCCACTCACAGAGTCCCCCTTAGGATCTCTTGCACGGCTAGTTTAGTGGTCATGAACGCCTTTAGTTTTTGTCTGGGAAAGCCTTTATCTTTCCTTCTATTCTGGATAAAGGATTCTTGGCTGCATATTTTTCCTATTCAGCACATTGAGTATTTCCTGCCACTCCCTTCTGGCCTGCCAAGTTTCAGTAGACAGGTCTTCTATTACCCTTGTGTGTCTACCCTTGTAGGTTAAGGCCTGTTTGCCCCAGGTGCTTTCAGAATTCTCTTTATCTTTGTATTTTGCCAGTTTCACGATGATATGCCATGAAGAAGGCCTGTTCTTGCTGAATCTGAAGGTAGTTCTCTGTGCCTCCTGAATTTGGATGTCTGCTTTCTTCCCCAGATTAGGGAAGTTCTCAACTATAATTTGTTCAAGTAAACCTTCTGCCCCTTTCTCTCTCTTCTTCTTCTTCTGGAACTCTTATGATACTGGTATTATTACATTTCATTGAATCAGTTCTCTAATTTTCCCCTTGTGGTCTAGTATTTTCTTATCTCTCTTTTTCTCAGCCCCATTATTTTCCATAATTTTATCTTCTATTTCACTTATTCCCCTCTCTGCCTCCTCCCTCCTTGATGTTACTGCATCTAGTTTATTTTGCACCTCATTTACAGAATTTAATTTATCATGACTGTTTCTTAGTTCCTTGATCTCTGCAGCAATAGATTTTCTCCTCTGTTCTGTGCTTTTTTCAAGCTCAGCTATTAATCTTACGACTATCATTCTAAATTCTTGATCAGATATATTGTTCATATCTGTTTTGAGCAATTCTATAGCTCAGTTGTCATTTCTTCCTGTAATTTCTTTTGAGAATTCTTCCATTTCATCATTTTGGCTAGTTTTCTGTCCTTTGCATGTTTTAATAGCTTTTTATGTGTCCTGCACCTGTGAGCAGGGGTCATACACTGTCCATGGCCTGGCCCTTCAGGAAGTGTTTTTGGAGTGTGTTGCATGCTCTCTGTTGTGGCTCTGGTTGCTTTATCTTCCTACTCCTAGTGGTGGTTGGGACCTTCCACCAGGTGTGCATTGATTTGTTCATTGGCGTAACCCTGGAAAAAATTTGAAAAGGGGGTGGTCGTAGAAGAAGCCTTATCCCATACAAAGAGAGAAATGACAAAAGTGGGGAAAAAGAAAAGAAAAAAAAAAGAGAGAGAAAAAATTGACCAAGCAGAGAATCAGAGAAACTATATGGCTTAATCCAGAGAGAGAGAGAGAGGAAAGCAAAGGCGATACAGAAGAGGTGTAAAAAGAATAGGTTAAAAATGTCTGCTTCAACAAACCAACAACCAGAATAGAGAAGGGAAGAAATAGAAGGAATAAAAGAAATAAATATAAAATAAAATATATATAAAAGAATGGACCAAGTATCAAATTAGAAAACGCAAAACCACTGGACAGATATCTGTCTGTGCCTTGGAAACGGTGGCTGTGCTAGTATGGAGGAGAGGCTGTCAGTGTCAATCTTGCTCTGTTAGGTATGCAGTCACCAGGTATGGAGGTGTGTGGGTTGATGTAGGTGGGCCCCACCTCCACTGTAGGCCAGGTGTTTTGTTCCCTGAAGCCCCACTTTGTTGGTAATGGGGGGAGAATAGCGACACCCAAATCTCTCCTCCCTGGACAGGATGTCCCCGATTACTCCGTTTAGGCCGTCCTCACAGTGCTGCATGGGCATGAGCAGGCCTCTTTGTCCCACTCCACAGTCTCCCATACTTCCCAGGCACTTGGCTGGGATTCAAACCCTAATGTCTTAAAGGATTCTGCTCCGCTGGCCCTGGTTCTGGGGGAGTGCCACTCCACCCAGCCAACAGAGGGCCTCCAGCTGGGGGGAGCCTGCAGGGTCTTTTGTTCTTGGAATGGATATATACCTTCTTCCCACAACACTCAAGGGAGGGGACTGCTCTCTCTGACTGCGCCTCTGAGCTGGCTACCGAGCCTGGAGCTGGTTCCCCTCCTCCCCAGGTGTGCACACAAGGCGGTGGGCCCCAGTCTAGAGGAAGTCCTGCAACCCTGGATCCTCCCTGTTAAGGCTATTTGCAAGTTAGAAGTTGGTTCTTTTTCCGTTTTTCCCGTTCCCCGGTCTGTAGTTTTTCTTTTGTCCAAATGCAATCCTGCGCTTCTACAGACTTTTTTTCTCTTCCTTTTGTCTCTCTGCAGAAGGGGATCCCTACCCTCCGTGCCTCTGCTGCCCGTTTTATCTCTCCCAGTTCGCAATCACATACCTATGGCCCGTCAGGTTGTCCCTGTGGACCTCTAGAGATGTTTCTGTCAGTCTGTAGCCTGGATTCCTGGAATTCCAAGTCTTCTGGCAAAATACTGCTGTGTTTGAGGGATGAGGAAACTTTGGGTTCCCCTACTTCTCTGCCATGTTGACTCTAGTTTTTACTTTTTTTAAAAGTGTTTGTTTGTTTATTTATTTATTTTTAAAATTTACGCCAAGTTAGTTAGCATATAGTGCAACAATGATTTCAGGAGTAGATTCCTTAATGCCCCTTACCCGTTTAGCCCATCCCCCCCTCCCACCACCCCTCCAGTAACCCTGTTTGTTCTCCATATTTAAGAGTCTCTTATGTTTTTGTCCCCCTCCCTGTTTTTATATTATTTTTGCTTCCCTTCCCTTATGTTCATCTGTTTCATATCTTAAAGTCCTCATATGAGTGAAGTCATATGATATTTGTCTCTCTCTGACTGACTAATTTCACTTAGCATAATACCCTCTAGTTCCATCCATGTAGTTGCGAATTCTAGTTTTTACTTTAAAACATTTGTTGTATTTGGAATTTATTTTGCATAATGAATGAAACAAGAACCCAAATTTTATTTAAAACATTTCACACCAAACCTGTATTTATCTTTCCTACTATTCATCACAGTTATAATATCATAATTATTTATGTGATTATCTCTTCCCAGTCACTATTGATTTGAAATATCACCTTTTTATTATGCAGTTGGAGTACTTTTTTAAATGCTCCCTCCCACAAATACCATGTTGGGATTTTGACCATAAACAAGGTGATTTTCTAGATTTTTAGAATTTATATTTAAGTATTTATATTTTTACAACCATACTGAATATTTCTGTTTACTCACAAGGCATGCCTTTTCACCTTTTCACTCACTTTATTTTATATTTCTTGGTAATTTTCTGCTTTTTCATATAATTCAAATTTGTGTAGTTTTATTTTTTTGTGTTTTTATGAATGGATTGATTTGGGGTTATATTTTAATATACTGTAAGACTTGTGATTTTTGAATATTAATATTATATCATGAAAAAATTTTCAACTCTCTTATTTTTACTTTTCAATAATTTTCTGCTGAATCTTAGACTTTTGTATTATCTGCAAATAATGATAATTTTGTTTTCTTCAATCTAATATTTAACCCTCTTATTTTGTTGTTTAATTGCAATATCTATCACGTAAAAGCAATGTCATACACATTATCAGCAAGGGTGGTATTGGCCTTTGGCTTGAGATATGTCTGGATGTTAAGGAAATTATTCACCTAATCCCATTTCACAAAGAGCATTTATCAGGAGTGGACACTAAATGTCATGAGTTATTGATATCTATAAGGGTTCATATGGTAGGACAACCCTTTGATCAATATTAGTATGGATTACCTAATATTTAGCCACATTTGCATTAATGGAATACATACCCACAATCATAGTGTACTGCTGTTTAAGTCCATTTCTAGATTCTATTTGCTAATACTTTATTTAGAATCTTTTAAAAATCAGTTTTGATATCTCTAGTTTTCTCTTGTGCATTATCTGTTTAAAACAGAAGTATATTGGTATTTGTTAATGGACAAGAGTTCTTTCTTTCACCTAGGACATTTTAAATAACAAGAATCTCTTTCCTTCTCGTTTTCCAATTATGTCAGTACAGAATCATCCAGTGTTCTCTGTGATTGTGAAGTAGGCTTTGCCTCTAGACAGTGCCCCAATGTGATAGGAAACAAGGAAGAAGAAATGGTGTGTTGGGCAGGACAGTCTCTCTTGCAACACTATATAGCAATTAGTGGTGGACCAATGGACTCTATGAGGGAGCGTTTATTATTCTTCCAGAAGCTTGTCCATGTCTCCAGAACTCATACTAGTGAGAACCTCTGGAATTTCCTTCACTTATGACCTGCAGCACTGCACTGGTTGGTGTTAGGTCATGGGACTTTCAATTTGTTCCACGTGGCATTCTATCTGGCTATAATCTTCAGAGTGAACTGATATGCCGATGGGAGATGGTTATGTTTCCAAGGGAATCAGAAAATTTAAAAATAAACCAATAGCTTGTAGCCTGTTTACTCAGTGTATTTTTAGTTTTTCACTGGAGAGAGGGCACTAGGGTAGCTAAGAGATGGGAACACAACTTCAGAAGGAGAGTGGTTTCATCTGAGGGATCAGGATCAAGAGTTAAGATTTAGAATAGTGCATCTGTAAATGAAACCATGTGTCCTTTATCAAAGCCAGAACATTTCAGTTATTTCTTTATGATCTTTACAAATCAGACAATGACAGCTAGGGACACTTCTAAGTCTCTTGTTTTATAAATAGAATATGAATACAGGAATGATTATGATCTATTGAATGCCTACCCTGTCCTCGGTCTGGAGCTAAGCCCTTTGTAAACAACTTATGTTGTAGGTATCTAATTGTTATCATCATCACCATCATCCCCATTTTAAAGATGGAAAAACTGAGATTTAGAGTGGTTACATCATTATTCAAGGTCACTTACAGCACCCACCAGGGCTTTGTACTCTCAATCTTGAGCTTGGAAATTTTTTTTTGTCTACACAGTTACATAAGTGCAGACATCTGGCTCATTATGAGAGGAGTCTCTGGATGATAAACTCAACTTCCTGTTCTCTAGTTAAGAGATCACAAAAAGACGACCCCTGGGAATAAAAATCAAACACTAGCAGATATTGCTTTTTGCTTCTCAAATGTCAGGGTAACACCCTAGTGTTCCATTTTTTTCAGATTTCAATAGAATTCATTTTGTTTTCCAGTAAATACAGTTTTAGTTTTGCAAACTTAGATTTTAGGGTGGGTGTGAATACATGTTTGTTCTAGTTGCTTGGATGTCAAAACAATTTGTACCATAGTTAATTTTTCTATGCCTCTTGGCCGTTGGTTTAAACAGCATTCCAGCCCCTGGGAGAGTTGGCAAAGAAATGAGTTCACCTCCTAGGAAACTCCTAAGTGAACGACTCTTGTTCTTGCTCTTGGTAATTAAATTCTCACATTCACCTCAGGAGTAGCTTCTGTTTCATTTCCTATGATATTTTAACCTTTTTATCCCCTGAACAATGACCAGAGCACCCCATTATGCAAACACCGTTGTGTCTTCTTGAGTCTTGCCCATGTTGGAAATACCCTGGCAAACACCGTAATTCAAGGTATCAACAGCTTTCTCCTTGAGAGACATCCTAAGTAAAGTGGCCTGCAGAGAATATCCTCTGTCACATGGAAGAGTGTTGGTCATCTGTCTCTAATATTTCTTCACACTGAAACTTGCCAAGGCTCACATGTCCCAGGTTCAGAAAACAGCATTGCATGTCAGCTGATTCAGAAGCTCTAGATCAGTGGTTTACAATCTTCGCGGTACATTGAAATCACCCAGGAAGCTTTAAAAAATACTTACACTCGGGTTTCACATGACTATGATTTAATTGGCCTAGAGTGCCACGTGGGCATTGACATTTTTTTTTTTAAAGCTTCTCAGCTAACTACTGTGCAAGCCACATTTGGAAAACTCTGCCCCAAAGGGTAGGAATGCGGGTTTGGCTTTTCCCTTATTTGGAGCAGAAGAAAAAGGAATAGGCAAGTCCCTGTGATGCCTCAGAACCCAGTGCCTTCCAGAGTGCCTGGGTGGCTCAGTCGGTTAAGTGTCCAACTCTTGATTTCAGCTCAGGTCATAATCTCATGGTTTGCAGGGTTGAGCCCCATGTCAGGCTCTGTGCTGATGGTGCGGAGCCTGCTTGGGATTCTCTCTCTCTCTCCCTCTCTCTGCCCCCCCCCCCCCCGCTCTCTCTCTCTCTCAAAATAAATAAAACTTAAGAAAAAAAAAAGAATACAGTGCCTTCCATGGGCCTCCTCCCCCAGTGTCTATCCTCAGAATCATACTTTACAGAGAAAAAATTAACTTCATCATAGTTTTTACCAACAGGGAGGATGTAGTTGATATTTATTTGTTTGTTTGTTTGTAATTGAAGTGTAGTTGACATACAATATTATGTTAGTTTCAGGTGTACAGCATAGTAATTTGACATTTATATGCATTACTAAATACTTGGCGTGATAAGTGTATTTACCATCTGTCACCATACGAAGTTATTATCATATTGTTGACATTATTCCCCATGGTGTACTTTTCACCCCCATTACTTTTGTGACAGGAAGTTTGTACCTCTTAATCCCTTTCACCTATTTTTTAAATTTAGTGCTTAATGTTGAATTGAGACTATAGCAAGCCTTAATGACAACACATATTATACAGAGCCTGAAACCAAGTAACACCATTTTATAATTGCAGTATTTTAGTTCTTCTGGAAAGAAGTTCATGGATGTTTATAACTCTTTGTTTAGTAGGTGTATATCCTCCATTGTCAGTCCCCTTCCACTGACTCTTTCATTCTGGGTCACAAACGTACATATCTTCCCTGGGCTTTAAAAGATTTCCTTTTTTTGCTTCCCACTCAATCCACCTTACCACCTTCTCATGTCCTCTCACTGCCAAATTCTTGAAGAGCACAACCTATACTTTCTGCTCTTTTCCAGACATCGCTAGATTTAGGATTCCTCTCTATATTTCCATGAAACTGTACTCACAAACGTGATCAATGGTTTGGGGACTCAAATCCAAATCCAGTAGCTTCTCACTCTTCTTTCTGCTTGACCTGTAGTTACTTAACACCTTTTACAATTCTATGAAACAATGGCAATGAAAACACCATGAACTTGACACAAAAATCTCTACACAGATCAGGGAAACATAATTGAGTCCAGAAATAACTTTGGGTGCATGTAGTCAGTTAATATAGGACAAAGGTGGATGTCACATTAAGTGGGAAAAGAATCCATCTATTTAATTAGTGGTCTGGTTATGCATCATGAAGAAAATGAGGTTGGACCTCTTCCTCATGCATCACACACAAAAAGTATATCTCAGATGGATTAAAGTTTTAAATGTGAGTAAAAGATGGGTGCCTGGGTGCCTCAGTTGGTCAAGTGTCTGACTCTTGATTTTGGCTCAGGTCATGATCTCACGGTTCGTGGGTTTGAGCCCTGCGTCAGGCTCTGTGCTGACAGTGCAGAGCCTGCTTGGGATTCTCTCTCCCCACCCCCACTCTCTCTCTCTCTGCCCTCCACCACTTGCATTCTGTCTCAAAAATAAATAAACATTAAAAAAATAAATGGAAAAAAGGAAAATTTAGGGGAATATATGTATAAACTGGGATAAAGGGAGAATTCTTAAGCAATTCAGAAAGCCCAGAATTTATCAAGGAAAACATAGATATGGATAGCTACATTAATATTTTTTTGTGTATATTGAAAAACACCAAAATCAAAGTCAAAAGACTCATGGCAGGTTGGGAAAAATACCAGTAATACATGGTAATAGAGATTTAATGTCCTACAGATTGATTAAAAAAAATTTTTTTTTAATGTTTACTTTTGAGACAGAAGGAGACAGAGCGCGAGTTGGGGAGAGGCAAAGAGAGAGGGAGACACAGAATCTGAAACAGGCTCCAGTCTCTGAGCTGTCAGCACAGAGCCCAATGTGGGGCTCTAACCCGCGAACCATGAGATCATGACCTGAGCCAAAGTCGGACGCTTACCCGACTGAGCCACCCAGGCATCCCTACAGATTGATTTTTAAAAAGTCAAATTTTGTTTAAATTTTTATGTTTATTTATTTATTTTTGAGGCGGGGGGAGAGCCCACAAGTAGGGGAGGGGCAGAGAGAGAGTGTGAAGCAGGTTCTAGGCTCTGCACTATCAGCACAGAGCCTGTCACCGGGTTCAAACTCATGAACCGTGAAATCATGATTTGAGCCAAAGTCAGTCGCTTAACCAACTGAGCCATCCAGGTGCCCCCTAAAAAGTCAAATTTTAAGTGTGTGAGGACATAATGAGGCAATTTATAGAAAAGGAAATGCAAATGTCCAATAAATGTGGAAGACAGAGTGATACAAATAAGGCAATTAGGAGATACCATTTTTCACTGAGGTTGGCAAAACATAAGCATTGATGAGCTGGTAGAAATATGAATCTCTGCAGTTTTTACGAATTCAGTCCAACAATATCCATTAAAATGAAAAACGTATTTATATTTGGCCTTGAAATCTCACATTTGGTAATCTGCCTCCAAGAAATAAGGACACCGGTATGTAAGTATGTGTGTACAAGGATCTTTGCTGTTTCTTTGTTTGTCTTAAATGTAAGAGAGGAGAGGCATGGAGTGTGTCCCTTAGAATTGGGGGGCTGAGCCCAGAAACAGATCTTACAGACAGGTATTCTTCTGAATTGATCCTCATCTTATTACTTATTATTCAGTTCTTCTTTTCCTTGCTTCTTTTACCTTTATGGCAAGTTTGATTTGTCACATAATAATAGAAATATTTTAGAATCTCTTATTTTTATTCTATTTTTGTCATCTTTTCCTTAGTTTTCAGCAGGTTTCACTCTTACATGTTATTTGATACATAAAAGATAATGGCTATTATCTTTCAAGTGTAAGTTATGTGACTTTTTCAAGTTCTTTTTTTCTTGGGTTCTACTTTATCTAGAATAATAACTACAGTCTCTACTTTTTGTTTAATTTACATTTGCTTTATAATTCCTTGTCCATCTTTTAATAAATCTGTGTCATTTTTATGTTTTTCAAGGTTTTGGGATGTCACAGATGACATTAAAATTTTTTTTTTCAATGTTATTTACTTTTGAGAGACAGAGCGTGAGTAGGGAAGGGACAGAGAGAGAGGGAGACACAGAATTCAAAGCAGGCTCCAGGCTCTGAGCTGTCAGCACAGAACCTGACATGGGGCTCGAACCACAAACCGTGAGATCATGACTTGAGCCGAAGTCAGACACCCAACTGACTGAGCCATCCAGGTGCCCCACACATCACATTTTAAGTTATACTTATGGTTTTCTCTAAGCTTTTTAAAAGCATTTTTTAAGCTGTAATTCTCTATTTGTCAACAATGGGATTTAAGTAGTGGGATTTACTTTTCTTACGGAGTATGAGGAATTCAGAAAACCTCTGATTCCTCCTGTTCTTGACAGAGCAGTTGAAAAGCTGCAATTCTGGGGTGCATCTGGTATGTAGCTGCATCCTCATCTTTATACAAGGCAAACATTTCTTATCAACCTACGAGCTGGAAGGAGTCAGAAAATTGGGATATTTAGCTTCATGCACCTTCATTCCAGGGAGGACCATCTCTCCTGCTTTTAGTTTCGGGTCTCACTGCTGGCAGTAGGTCTGGTAGATCTGGGGCTCTTCCAAAGGAGGTGTGACAAGATCAGGGTTAGCGGTGTGAACTCTGGGGTCACTCCACCAGGACTTGCATTCTGACTTCATCACTTACTGGAAGAAGAAAGGAGGGAATGGCAATAGAATTCTAAAAGGTGGTTTTGAGGATTAAGTGACACAATCCATACCCCTGCTATATACTAAATGCTCATTAAATGTCAGCTGCTATTCTTATTTTTATCATCATGATCATGATCATCATCATCATGGACTGATGAACTTTCAGGATCATTTCTGCCAGAGTTTAACAAAGTAGAAACACAATGGTTGCTCTCTCCTCCTCTAGAACTTTCTGCTCAGTTTTCCCACAGACCAAGCACATGCTGGAGCCTGGGAGGCTCAGTCAGTTAAGTGTCTGACTTTGGCTCAGGTCATGATCTCACAGTTCATGAGTTCGAGCCCCGTGTCAGGCTCTGTGCTGACAGCTCAGAGCCTGGAGCCTGCTTCGGATTCTGTGTCTTCCTTTCTCTCTACCCATCCCCTGCTCTCACTCTGGTCTTCCTCCCTCTCTCAGTAAAAAAAAAAAAAAAAAAAAAAAAAAACAAAACATTAAAAGAAAAGAGTAAACTTACTGTCACAGAGCAGAAACTGAGACTTTCTTCAGTTGGCTCATTTCTCTCATATAACATAAGGGGCAAGTCCTTACCACCTCCAGAAAGAGTCTTCCACAGAGTCCTCTATTAAAGAACCTTCTTTCTTCCCATGTCCCTTTGTGAAGTCCCCATGGCTCCTGGTTCCCACTCAGTTTTCTTGGAAAATGCAACCTCATTTCAGGAGAAAGAGAAGTTATAGTCCCCAGGATCTTCAAAATGCACCTTTACCATCTCCTGGATGCTGGTGCAGGCATACTCTGCTCCTACTTTGCCAGCTTCAAAGGCAGGAGAGGGTCTGGCCTGCCATCGTGGTAGATGGTGAGTTCCCTTCTTCTGGGTTTAACTTCCCTCCAACAAGAGCGACGGCTCATTCAAAGCCACAGTTCCCTAAGCAGCAAATGTACTTCATCATCCAGCCCAAGAGTCAGCAAATTTTTTAATTAAATAAAATCATATATTGAGTCATTATATATACATATACGTATATACAGTCTGTGTATATATAGTATATGTTATATATATATGTATATACACAGTGTATACATACGTATTGTATATTTAAATATACGATATGTATAATGTGTATATGTAATATTATATATAACATATATAATAACATATAAATATAATATGTATTATATATATATGATCTATTTCTGAGCTAATTCTTCCTTTCTATGAATCTCTGTTCAGATCTTGGGTGTATCACTGATTATGTTCCTGTGTTTTTATAATCTATTTCAGTAGAGAACAGAGCTAGTTTCCCCTTCAGTGCTTTTGTTTTTCATAATTGTGTAGCCATTTGTGACCGGATTTTAGGTTAACCCCCCCGTACGTATCTAGATCCTCCTTCTCTTCATGAGAGGCTAGAGAAGACAACATTCAAGTTCCCAACCTCCTTTGTTGTCTTTGGGGGACAGAGGATACAGTTTTGGTGAATTAGGTTGAAATGAGATCTACTTGTGGACTTTTTGGGAAAGTTTTCACTTTGCTGATAAAGGGTACAATTGGGGCTGTTGCCTCCTTTCCCTTTCTTCTTGTCTTGAAAGCAGCCGTGTTGTGGCCATTTTTTTTAATTGGAGAGAGAGAGAATCTTTTCATTTTTTCTGAATTTTTTTGAGAGAGAGCATGAGGATGCATGAGCTGGGGGGAGAGGGGAAAGGAGAGAGAGAGGGAATCTTAAGCAGGCTCCATACCCAGCTTGATCCCAAGACCCTGAGATCATGACCTCAGCTGAAATTAAGAGTCAGATACCTAAATGACTAAGCCACCCAGCCACCTGGGAATCTTTTTTTTTTTTAAGTTTATTTATTTATTATTTTAAGAGAGAGAGAGAGAGAGAGAGAGAATCTTAAGGAGGCTCTGCACTGTCAGGGTAGAGCCCAATGTGGGGCTTGAAATCAGTGGGGCTTGAACTCAGGAACTGTGAGACCATGACCTGAGCTGAAGTCAGATGCTTAGCGAAAGAATATTAAGCAGCCTCCACACTTAGTGTGGAGCCCAATGTGGGGCTCAATCCCATGACCCTGGTGTGAACTCTGGGGTCACTCCACCAGGACTTGCATTCTGACTTCATCACTTACTGGAAGAAGAAAGGAGGGAATGGCAATAGAATTCTAAAAGGTGGTTTTGAGGATTAAGTGACACAATCCATACCCCTGCTATATACTAAATGCTGAACGCTTTGGACGCTCAACAAACTGAGCCTCCCCGGCACCCCATGGAAGCCATTTCAAGCATGAGAATCATTTTGTCATGTTAAGAAGTAAAGTCAGTTAAACACGGGGCTTTGTACAGCTCTGTGGAATGAGAAGGCTATTTTATAAAATATCCTTTCTCTAGAACTGTGGGGAAAATTAGGCAAAATGTGGCCAAAATCCTGAGAGTGAGTTTCATTAATTCATCCATTTAACAAAGCTTGGTTGAGTCTTTCCTGCATGATGTTTGTGTGCATAGAAAATGATCTTGTTGGGGTGTCTGGTTGGCTCAGTTGGAAGAGCACGTGACTCTTGATCTTGGGTTGGGAGTTCAAGCCCCATGTTGGGTATAGAGATTACTTAAATAGATCAATAATCTTTAAGAAAATAAGCTCATTGTCAACGATTGATGGGTGCACAGATAAGGAGCAAGAAATCAACCTGGATGATGGTTTCTATTTTCCACCTGAGTGAATAACATTCAAGTCTGGGTGATAGACACCTGCCTCTCATGGACTCTTTACAAGAACAATTTCCCAGCACAAGCTGTTTGCATTTCCTAGGCTCTAGTGTCCACCCAATCCCTAACTTCCGAGGATGACTTTTCCTGTCTCAAATTGCCTTGCATAGAGAACATTCCCTTCCAGTAAGCCTGGCCATCTACTGGGGAGCAGGTGGCAGCAGGAACCATGCTTGGAGCCCGTGCTATTACTACAGGGGCCTGAGAGAGGCCAAGGGTACAATGATGCCATGAATAGCAGGCACTGTTGAGTGTATGCTTTGAATTCAGGAGGGACGAGGCCACTTGAGGCTGGGGGTTTGGAGACAAGTTCACAATGAAAGTGGCATCTGTTCTCCTGTTCTTGGAATTATGGCTAAAGTTCCACAGAGCTTAAACAATTCACCCAAAGCATAAGCAAAACAGGCTTTTATGGGGAAAATGGAAACTGGCTGGTAGGTGTACTTCACACCACAGATATGCTGGGAGTCCTCCTGGAGTGGTGGCTGGTAGGGACAAGTGGTTTGTCAAAGTGATTAGCAATGTTGCTTACAAGCCAAGGCTGAGTCATCTTCATTGGAGCCTGGTGTCCCAGGGAAGGATGAATCATGCACTTCCCCTCTTTATCACCAGAACCCTGACCTGTCTTCAGAAGTTTTCTGAGGACCTCCAACACCAGGACCCACTGAGGTGTGGAGAGATGGTCTGGATTTGTAAGTTTGGAATGTCAAGGCCTGAACTTGTTCTGGGGCTAGAATGTTCTGGTACTAGGCAAGATAATTAATTGAGGTGTTTGTCATTGTATTCTTTGTATATTACTCAACATTCCAGCAGGTGGCCAAGCCTCTGTGCTCCCATGCCACAAGGCCTATAGAAGAAGTATCCACCCCCTTTCCTGACTTTTCCCCCTTTATCCTGAAGGATTTGAGCACATTATGCTAGGGAAAGGAGCTGTAGAGTGCCTTTGAGGGGTAGGGTTTCTAGTTCTGAAAGAGCAAAGATTTTTTCCCCAAGAGAAGGAATGGATGTCCACAGTTTCTGTAAATACAGGTTTCCCCCACTATCCAAAAGTGGAGCGTTCCTCTGAAAATTTTCAGAAGCTGAAATGGCATAAAGGGAAGAAGCAATTACCATGAATTTATATGAAAAAACTTTAGAGCATTCCCAGACCCCAAAAATAACCTCTCTCAGGCTTTTCTGATACCTTAGGGCACATCTTGCTAACGGAAGCACAGAATAAATCAAGATAGAGCACAGATGCTCACAGACACAGCTCAGAACTCAGGTGGCTAGATGCTGAGATGCTGAGTGTAGTTTCCAGGGAAGGAGCTTGGCGGGTGACTCACTGCTCAGCGTGTGTGCTTCCTCTGTAAAGGCTCACTGAAGGGCCCCTGGGTGGCAAAGTTGGTTGAGCCTCTGACTCTTGATCTTGGCTCAGGTCACGATCTCATGGTTTGTGAGTTTGAACCCCACATCAGGTTCTGCGCTGATGGCGTGGAGCCTGCTTGGGATTCTCTCTTTCCTTCTCTCCGTGCCCCTCCCCTGCTTGTGTGCTCTCTCTCTCTCCCAAAATAAATAAATAAACTTTAAAAAAAATGATAAAGGCTCACTGCAAAACAAATGCTATTTTTGCTTTTTGCCCTTTTTCATGAAATTAAAAAAAAAAAGGTTTACTTCAGTTAGGATAAAACAGGTACTAATGTAGGTCTTTCATGAAAGCCCAGTGGCCTAACATGAACTTTCAAAAAGTAGAGCATTCCTGTCATGGGTCTCTGTGGTCCATCCTCCACAGAACCTCAGGAAGATGCCAAGCTGTCCAGTGGCAATAAGTCCATGTTAAATATAGGAAGGTCTTCCTGGACTCTGGGTCCTGGGGCTCTCAGCCATGGAAAAAGGCCACTCAACTTCAAGGATCAATGTAAGTTTGGCCTAGGGGGATCTTGGATCGTGGAAGACATGTTGATGAAGGGTTGACCCATGGGTCAAATCTGGCCCACCATCTATTTTTGTATGACCAGTCAGCTGCTTTCAAGCAATAATGGCAGAGTTGAGTAGTTGTGACAGACACCCATCTGGGCTGCAAAACCTGAAATATTTGCTCTCTGATCCTTTATGGAAAAATAGGTTGCCAGCCCTTTGTGTACACCAGTGACCAGAGATGCCTCCTGAATGTTTTGCTTCACATCACAACTCCTGATCATTAACTCTTGGAGAGGTGATGGCAGTGGGAGGTGAGAGGAGAAGAGAACCCTGTCAATCTCTGAAATTAAATTTCCTGCAAGCTGGAGGGAACAAGGGCTCAGTGTCATACATACCTTAATTTTATGTAATTTTGTATAATTTTATGAATCTTGCACATTCAGGTTTGAGTTTACAAATCATCCTTATCATGTGTCAGCTCCTAGGCCTCCTGTTTGACAATCATGCCTTTCGTTTTATTGACCCGGTTCTGGAAGTAACATCCATAGGTCTCCTCCATCTCTGTACATCCAAAGCCTACCATTAGGTCCCAACTTAAATGTTCACTCCTAGAAGTCTTTTTTTTTTCTTCATGTTTATTTGTTTATTTTTGGGAGAGAGAGAGAGCATGCACATAGGGTAGGGGCAAAGAGAGGGAGACAGAGAATCCTAAGCAGGCTCTGAGCTGTCAGCACAGGCCCAATGCGGGGTTCGAATTCACATACCGCGAGATTGTGACCTGAGCCAAAATTAAGAGTCGGATGCTTAGCTGACTGAACCACCCAGGCACACCTAGCCTTGGAAGTTTTACTTTGTTTTTTTCGACTTGCAAATCCACCTAACAAGATTTTTGAAAACAAATTTGCTTCCAGATATCCTGACTGGTTTGCCTCAGACAGTTGGACCATTTCTCCCAAATTAAAAACGTTGAGATGTGATGTCTCCCTTCTGTCAATTCCTATTGCAGTCTAATGCACATAATCACATTATGGTAATTTGTGTGCATTCCTTGTTAGTTTCTGGAGTGCAGGGACTGAGTCTTAAGCAGTTAAGCCGTACTGGACAAGAACCTGCTTGATCTGAGTTCAAATTCTGACTCCTCCACTAGCGGTAAGACCACGGGCATATCATTAACATCTTTGGGCTTCAGCTTTATCATCTAAAATATTCCAGTAATCCTCTCTGTGCCTCCAGAGATGGGAGGATTAGTTGAAATAGTGCCATAAAAATGCTTTTTGAGAATCACTACCCTTTGCAGTTCAACCCAGAGCCTGGAGTGCAGGAGGTAAAATCACCAAAATGCGTGTGTGTGGCAGTCACCTTAGGGGTAAGATAAGGCCCTGACGGGGAACAGGAACTTGGCACCAGCCTTTCTTCCTCCTTCTGAGGGTTGTGACTCATCCTGAGAATCAGTAGCATTCCCTTGACCCCCACCTCAACCCTCACAATCACATCATAATCACATGATCATGGCTGTGCTGGGAACACCCAGGAGGAGGGGAGGGAAGAGCTTGAGTTGGTTCCCTGGTGGGACTGTAAAGGCCAGGGAGAGGGGAGGCTTGCAGAGGCTCCAAAGCAGAGGAGGCTGAGCAGGGCTCCCGAATGCGTCAGCTGCTGCTGCAGGCTGGTGCCCAGCCTACCCTCAACCCTTTCTGAGCAATCTGGCCTCGGGTGCTCGGTCACAGTGCCACCGCTGGTAATGAGACTTAGCAGGAGGAAAAGCCGCTCGTGCTTGGTCCTAGCTTTTGTGTAATCTCATTGGAAATGGAGCCAACTGCCTGGAGAGGCCAGGCAAGTCTCAGGATGTACATCCTGCAGAGACAGGATAATTAACGATTCAAAATCCTCCAGATTTATTTATTTTAAATAACCAAATATTGTTTGTACCTCTTCCTATGACACATGCTCTGTGCACTTATTTTGATCATTTCCTTTGTCTGTTTAGTTGGTTCATCCCTCAGAGCCTGCTCCATCTGGGGGATATTGCCTCTGTCAGAAGGAGTGGGGGGATCAAAGTTTGGGAGCCAGGAATCCTGTTTTCTGGCTCTTGCTCTAATCGAACTTTTCCACTCATTACTATCCCTTTACCCAATGAAAGACTCTCAAATAGAGGCTTTGTCTGCCTCTAGGACAGCTGTGAGGGAGTCCCCGAGGGAGGAGTGTTGACAGGAACCAGGCTGGCTCTGCACCAGTTCCTCATCTAAGACCACTTACAGGAAATCATTTTGATGTGAGGGCAGACCAGTCCTGGGAGGAGGCTCTCACCTGCCATTTTTCGTGCCCACACCGTTACTGCCTAGGGTCTCCCTGCTTCCAGATATGTTCGATAGACTGTGTGCCTGGTGGCTGGGGCAGATCCACTTTTAGGAGAACTTTGTTCTGGCTGCATCCTCTGCCTTCTGCGGGCCGTCATATGTGGCTATCTCTCTTCTTCTTGTCAAATCTCTCCTTTATAGAAACTCCCTATCAGCATTAAAACATGCTCTTTTCTTTCATGCCCCTCCAAAAACCCCAGAAAACCAAAACAATTCTCCTGAGACCCCATGCCCCTCTTTAGATGCACCCCACTTTCTCTTCTCTCCTTTGTAATCAGCCTTCTTGATATTGAGTATCTTTGTGTCCATTCCACCCCCATTCTACCTGCAACCCACAGCAACCTGGCTTCCACTGGAACTGCTCTTGTGAAGCTTGTGTCTTCACCGTCAGCTTGTTTGATCTCTGTTGACTCCTCTCCCTTTCTTGAAACATGCTTTCATTGGCTTCTGGGATATTTCACAATCCTGGGTTTTTCTCTTCCATCTCTAATCACTTTTCTTGGCCTCTTTTTCAACGACTTCTCTATCCAGTCTTTTCTATCAGAGTTCTTCAGAGCTCTGTCCTAGACCCTCTTCTCATCCAACACTCATTCCTCAAGAAGTTGCAGCTACTTCTTTGGCTTCAAATAGCATAAGAGAGCTCAGTCCTTATAGCAGAATGGCCCCGCTGCAGTGTTGGAGCTATTGACTTTGACGTCCAAGACCAGGTTGCATCAAGGTTGGATAGGCCCAAAGAAGAGGGAAGATGGGGTTTCAACCCATAGATCACTGAAAAAGCAGCCCAGTCAAATATCTTTCCTCATCTGAGAAAGTCACTCATTGGGGCAGTTAAGGTGGCCTAGACCACAATGGAGTTAGATTAGCCTGGGGATCCCGATTGGCCAGGGGCTTCCAGGCCAGAACCCCTCGGTGTGATAGGTTAGCCTTAGCTCTTAAAGATATGTTATCAATATGACTCCATTCGTATGAAATATCCAGAATAAGCAAATGCATAGAGACAGAAAGCAGATCAGTGGCTGTCAGCATCCAGGGGAGGGGGAATGGGGAGTGGCTGCTCAGTGGGTTTGAGGTTTCTTTTGGGGATGATAAAAATACTCTGCAACTAGAGAGTGGTGGAGGTTGCACAAGACTGTAAATGTACTACACGTCCCTAATGGTATAAAAAAATATATCGGGGGTTTACTCCGGAAGAGGAGCCACCACTGCCGAGCCAAGTCACATAGCCCAGGGATGTGTTCAGGGTCAGCTGTGACAGGTGGATGAGGAGCTCTAAAATGTAAATGACTCTTCTCACCAAAAGGACTGAAAACCATACAGTCCCCCAAGATAGTGTTCAGAATGTGCTATTTCACAAGATAACTAGAGGATTTCTAAACTATATTAATTAACAGTACACTACAGGTGTGTAGTGTGACAGTAGAGTACAGGTTGAAAGTTGAATGATACCTTTTTTTTTTTTTTTTTTTTAATTTTTAATGTTGAGCTAGAGCTTGAGCGGGTTAGGGGCAGAGAGAGAGAGGGAGACACAGAATCTGAAGCAGGCTCCAGGCTCTGAATTGTCAGCACAGAGCCTGATGCAGGCCTTGAACTCACGAACTGGGAGATCATGACCTGAGCCGAAGTCAGATGCTTAACTGACTGAGCCACCCGGGTACCCCTTATGACACACTCTTTTTCCCCTTCACAAATCTATTTTTCTGTGACTATGATGAAGTCAGATTGGATAGATGAAGTCTGTTTTGGTGGAGCATTCTGGTAGCCTGAACGAGGTTGGGGAAGGAGGCTGATTTGACATATTTAAGGATTTGAGCTGGCAGGACCCTGTAACCATTTGGAGAAGTCGAGAATTACCCTTGACCAGTGAAGTGAGTGAACAAACACTACCACGTGGTGGTTTTCCACAGATGTTGTTTTGTGGCTTTCACAACAACCCTACGAGGGGAGCCAGTGGAACCAGGATTTGAACTAAATATGTCTACCTGTGGAGTCTGCTAAATCCTACGGTGTGTGTGAGTGTGTGTGAGCCCTCAAATCAGAAAGGGAGGGATTGGCTGGGGGAGGGGAGAGCTGCTGGTGCCCCAGGGGTTCCGCCTGCCATTGCTGAGCCAAATCTGTGATTTCTCTCACTGTGCCTGCAGTCCAGTGTGGCTTTGGGAGACGTGGTCTACACACTCATCTTGCAACCTTCTACCACCTTGACATGTTATCTATCCTGCTGATAACAAAATGTGAGAGAACCATACTGCCGAGTGAAAGTTCTAGAGTTGGCTTGCTTGTCAATTTTCCCCTCACACTTGTAATCCCTGCTTCATTTCCTGACTTGTAAACAGGCGGGATAGGAGCAGGTGACTGACAAGTGCGATAACCAAAGAGCTCTGCTGTGCTCAGCGTATCCTGTTATTGTGAATCTCAAGTCCTGCTCTGGCGCTGACCGCCCTATTTTCCCTTTTTTTTTTTCTGGCGCACTCGCAAGATCATGTGCCTTGGAACCAGCACTGGATTCAAATCCTGGTTCTAACACCAAACTTCAGTTTTCCAGTGTGCCTGGAAATAAATAGAAATATTGAACTCGGACTCATTTTTGAGGGCTATGTGAGATCATGGAAAAGCACCCAGTTCTTTTCTTGGCTTTTGGTAGGCACTTAAGAAATTATCTTTCTTTCCTTTTTTTAATGTTAATTTATTTTTGAGAGAGTATGTGAGCAGGTGAGGGGTAGAGAGAGAGGGAGACACAAAATCTGAAGCAGGCTCCAGGCTCTGAGTTGTCAGTACAGACCCGACGTGGGGCTCGAACTCATGAACCACGAGATCATGACCTGAGCCGAAGTCAGACGCTCAACTGACTGAGCCACCCAGGCACCTGAAGAAATTATCTTTCTTCTCTTCCCTGTACCCCTTGGTTCCCCCATCCCATCCCAGCTGTTTTAATTTTAGCACTTAACCCAGACTAAGCATTTGACCGTGAGACTGTCTCCGTATGACATGGTGCTCAGAGTGGAGGCAGTGTGGTGTCATGAAGAATATGGTTCAGCCCGAAACAGAGGAGGCAGGCCCCTGTCTCTTCCTGACTGACTGGAACAGGAAGGTTGCGGAGCTCTGAAGGAAATTCTACCTTTTCCCTCCTCTCTTCCGAAGTACACTCTGGTTTGGGCCTTGGTTGGCACAAGTTACTCTACAGGCTTTGCCCCACTGTTTCCCTCATTCCTGCATCAGGATTGAAGGAAGGTGGGGTCCAGACTTGGGAGAAAGATAAAATATGTACTTAGCTCCTGGGGCAACCAATATCCTGAATCTGGTACTTTCTCTCCTTGAGGTTAGCTTTCCTTGCAGTGCACTGATCTCTCCATCTTTCCCTAAACACATACACACACACACACACACACACACACACACACACACACCCACACACACACCTACTCCCAAACCTCAGCTTCCAGAAAGGGGCAAGCCAGCCCTGCTCCAGTCCTGCCACAGCATATTAGGACATGGTTGCCCAAGAAATGTTCAGCAGAGCAGCCAGCAGTAGAGTCAAAGGACAGCTCCTTGCCTTCATTTATTAACCTGAATAAAGGAAGTCAGCTTGGCACTTGATTACAGTATTTCTGTATTTCTTCCTTTCCTTCTATATCAGCCACTTGAGCAAGAGAACTCAGAACAACAACATCAGCTAGCATAAAAAAGTATATGGTATGGCTTTTGGAACTAGTCTAAGTTCTGTATTAATGTGTATTAACTCATTAGGGACAACTCTATGAGTTAGGAACAGTTACTATTCCCATTTTACAAATGAAGAAACAGGCATCAGAAAGGTCAAGTCTCTCATCCAAGGTCATACAATTAGTGATAAATGAAGAATCAGAGGACATTTAATTCTATATCGTGGGCTTTTAACATTACACGAATGCAGAATAGGACATAACATGACTTTAAGTCAAGTGTTGAGGTCTGAATTTTGGGTCATGACATAGGAATCAATAGTTCCTGGGATGCAATCAGGATCTTTTGAATGAAACTTGTTATTTGCACTTTTCTATAATCAGAGTATGTGGTTTGGGATATATATTGGAAAATATAATTTGCCCCAACATATTTGAGGATGTTATAAAAATTAGGACCTTTATATAAAATATTCAAGTTTATTCTAACAAAAAACCACAAAATTTCATTCTTATTCTGGGTTCTACTCATACCTTCAAAGCATGACCTACATAGAGGACAGGGGTGAGCCCAAAGCCATAGTCCTTATATACAGAGAAATTTAAAAGACCACATAAAAAGCTTCTGCTTTTAAACTTACATGTTGTCCCAGGTAAAGGATGTATTCCAATCCCTTAATGGATACTTAAAAAGCAAGAGGGGAAAATTACTTTCAACCTTAAGATTTAGAGAGAGAGACCAAAATGTTTGGGTATCTCCGCCTATACATACAGTAGCATAATGAGTGAACATGACCATGTGGTTATCCCCATACTGTCTCAGATTTTGTTGGGCTGGGCCTGCATTCCCTGAACATGGCTGTGACCTTCTTCTGGATATTGCTGCCTGGAGGCCTTCCAAGGGCATTCCTGGTGACATTCCTATACCACATACAAATGCTTCTTACAGCACAGGCTCTGTTATGACATGGACCTCAACAAACATAGGGGCTCCACAATTATTTCTCCCCATCGAGATAAGTATGATTGAGCACATGTCTTTTCCCTGGTGACTGGAGAAACAGACTGATTAACTGGCATGAATGTTGAAACAGGAAAGTTATGTTATCAGAAAAAAATCAGTTCTAACCACAAAGATGGTGAAAGTCAATTTGAAAACATAATGCAGTGTGGTTGAAAGGAGAATATAATAATATTAATCAGTGATTATTGAGTCCCCTCACAGTGTATTTTATTTAATTTTCACAATGAGCCCTATAAACTGGGTGCTAAAATAACCTCCATTTTTATGGGTGGGGCAATTTAGGCTTTGAAGGTTGAAATAACTTGCCCACAGTTACAAAAATCGTCAGTGGTGGAGCCGGAATTCAAACCCAGGATGTCTAACTCTGATATTCACATTCTTAACTGCTAAGCAATGCTTCTGGGCCCTCCACATGGCTGTTACTCTTCTGAAGCCTGGTTGAGTTAATGGTATTATCTCCCAGTTGGTCACCCAAACCCGAGAGTTACCTTTCAGTCATCTCCCTCCATTTCCCTCACATCTACTGTTTGTTTAACATGTATACTGGGGCTCTCCCATGTGCCAGGTAGCATGGATAGAATGGAGGACAAGGCAGTAAAGGTTCCTGCCTGAGTTAAGCCAATCTTCTCTGGGCTTTCAAAGTTTGGAACCAGACAGAATGAATCCCAGTCTCATTCTGGTAGTGAAAGAGGGAGACACCAGGCTGGGGAGCCTCCTTCAGCCATGTCTCTTGTGTGGAGAAATCTGGAGGAAAGTAAGCTGACATTTAGATAAAACAAGAAGTGAGAGATGGTCCTGGCAGGGTGTCCAAGATTCTGTTCTTGAGACCAGTTGTACCCTGCTCTCACTGCAATCATGTTAGCCTTTTGATAATTTTCACTTTCTGCCTCAGATGGTTAGAGTTGTGTTTCCATTTCTTGCAATGAACCCATCCTTGAATGATACAAACCCAAACAAAAAGACTTCTGCAATCTCACCCCCAGAGATAAGCCGTTTTCACATTGTGGCATGTGTTCTATAGTAGCATGTCTTAGATTACCTGCCCAGCTCACAGAGTCTCTTCCCGGCCATGGCCCCTGATTCACAAGACCTCTCCAGTTGTCATGTCAGTACTACTTGGCTCTACCCACTTGGCCATAGTTTATTAATCCAGTCATTCCCACCCCAAGTTAGGCCAGTCAGAAACTCTCTTCTTAAAATGTTTCATTCAGACAGTTAAGATGTGTACTATTGTCTATTTCAGGTCTCTCTGTCTTCCAAGTCCAGCTTCTGATCTTGCTACTTATGATACCAGACCCAAGGCTGCTTTGCAGTCCTTCCTAAGGAAAATCCATTTAATCCATTTAACAAAACATTAATGATCAATGTAGATTTTGCTAAATATTTACTAGGAAAGACACAGGAGTGGGTTTTCATCACATACCAATATACAAACGAATCAATAAGCCCCCAGTCCCAGTTGGGCTGAGCCACCTCAAAAGGCCTCATCAGCTCTATGTTTCTCCGCATGGGTCTGAGTCCTGGCGGGATTTTCAAATATTTGTTTCATAGTTGAAAGTCAGTTCTCCAGATCTGTACTCCCACCCAAGCTCTTGCTCAAAGGCCTTGGTGATCAAGAAATTCGGGTGCTCAAGAGGAGGAGCTAGGATCCAGGGTTGCCCTTGTCTATATCCTTGTATTATGGGGCTCTGGAGGTATGCTGCTTCCCCTTGTTGGCTGGGATAGCTGGACCTTCTGACTTATGAAGGGTCTTTAACCTCATGGCAGCCTACCAGCAGCTCCCTGGTGGGTGTGAACACATGTTGCATTTGAAAGCTGAATGTCATGGGTGCCCTAGAACAGACTCAAGGCATGTGTTGTCTTATCTCATCCCTCACTGAGCAGTGAAACCCTTCTCCCTACACTACGAATGTATCAAGTACTGCATTTTGCAAAGTACTTCCATATACGCTACCTGATTTGCTCTAAAAATTCTCGGATACGTGTGCTGATTATCTCCAGTTTACAGAAAAGACAAAATCGGAAATTATACAACTAAAACAGAAAAGATGGGACTAGAGGAGAAATTGAACTGATTAGTCTGGTGCAAAGTTGTTTAGCTTTTTCCCCATGGAACATTTATGATCCTCTCTCCCACCCTCACCCCTACCCCCATTTGCTTTCTCCTGTAACAAAGTCTTTAGTTCTGTGTTTTCCAGGTCAAACATTGGGCTCTATGCCCTTTAGTCTCCACATTCTCCCAGCTTATTTTTCAGTTAGGCTTTCTTACAAGGCTAACAGGGGGGCTGTGGTTCAGCTTGAAGGTCAACACTACTTGAAAGGAATGGGCATTTTGCCCTGAGGTTTGCTACATAACTTGAACTTTTTTTACATTGTTAGAGAAAAGGATTGAGAAGTCTTGCCAAGCCTTAAGGGCCAATCATCTTTTTGTAAGATTTCACTGCTTCAGGGCTGTTGAAGCGAGAAGTGAAGTCTTGGGGTGTGGTGGGGTGCCATGAGTGGCAGGGAGGTTGGCAGAAGTGAGAACTGTGTATTCCATTGGGATCTTCCTATTCAATTAGCACACAGAAATGTATGGTATTTGCTGATGAGTTCTAGATCTTCATGCCGCTAAATAAATCCTTTTAAAACTCAGGATAAATCTCATTATTTATGTTGCCTTAGTATTATTTTTAAATAACTAGATAACCCAAAGAAACAGCTCTTGGATTTACTTCTCTGTTCTGTCTAGTTTTGTTTCCTAATTAATTGGTGTCCACTTTTTTCTTTATTATTTTGATCTTCTTAATCCCTTTAGAGTAGATTTATTTAAATCTCTGTCATTAAGTGTTAACATGTGATTGTTATTCTTTGGCAAAAGAAAGAAAGCATTATTAAATGGAAGCATCTCATTCATTTTTGTAAATAGTTTACCATAGTATTTTATTTTTAAAGTTTACTTATTTATTTTGAGAGAGAGCATGCACATGAATGGGGGAGGGGCAGAGAGAGGGGGAGAGAGAGAGAGAATCCCAAGCAGGCTCTGTCTGTGTTGTCAGTACAGAGCCCAAAGCAGGGCTGGAACTCACGCACCATGAGATCATGATCTGAGCCAAAATCAAGAGTTGGACGCTTAACATACCGAGCCACCCAGGTGCCCCTGCAATAGTATTTTAATGTTGGGCAGCACAGAAGTCTTTTCTAGTTTCAGTTGGTAGATATTAAAAATCAAGATGAGATTTGGTGAAACTTGACAGTAATTTTTATGTCTGGGATTGCAAAAATGCATAAATCATCCTCATCTCATCTCTCTGTACTTCTCCTTAGAGAGCTTCTCCTATAGCTTTATATAAGAAACACGAATCTAATGGGAATCAAGGCACCTCTGTATTAATAGCTGAGCCCGTTCATAATAATGTTCATCCAGGGGCACCTGGGTTGCTCAGTCATTTGAGCATTCAACTCCTGATTTTGGCTCGGGTCATGATCTCGCACTTTGAGCCGTATATTGGGCTTTGGGCTGATGGTGTGGAGCTTGCTTGGGATCCAATCTCTCTGCCCCTCCCCCACCTCTCTCTCTCTCTCTCTCTTTCTCTCTCTTCTCTCTTTCACAAAATAAATATATAAACTTTAAATGTTTATTTAAAAAAATAATATTCAGAAGCTCTGGAGAAGTTAGAGGAGCACAGAACTCAGGGGGTCAAGCCCAACAGAGACCCTGCTCTAAATCCTAGGAGCAAATACTCAGGCATCATGCTATGAGAACTGACTGGGCTCTAAGAGGTATCCTGTGGTCCCTAGTGGGGCATTAGCAGTCAGTCCCCAGGCACACAGAACTGGAAAAAGACAAGGAAGTAAGCAGAGCTCTAAAGCCACCTGACTTGGGGAAGAGTGTGAGGAGGGAGGTGGGGGGGGGGGGCGCAAAGAAGCATGCAGTGTGGGGACAAGAACTAGAAGTTCATCCCTTTATAGTAGAGGTTTTATTTTTGTGTTGTGGTCTTGTTATGAATGTCTACTTAATGCTCTGCAGTCAGAGAGTGTGGTCTGAAAAAGTTCTACGTTTCAGAACTTAATGAGGTTTTCTTGCTGGGCTGTTTCTCTGCAAATTTTTCTTATACCTTTAAACAGAAACTAGTTTATACATCTTTGATGGATCTACAAATTCAAGCTTATATGTATTATTCAACATTTTTATAAATTTATTTATTGCCCATTTGATCAGTGATAGACTAATAGGAACATATTGCTACAGTCATGTATTTAGAAGATGAGAGCATGACAAGTTTTACTATTTCTTCCCTGCATCTTTTACCTTTTATTCATAAAATGATTCTTTGTCTCACTGAAGGTTTAACCCATGAATTCCACTTTTCTGCTATTAATATTGCCAGGCTTTTATGTGTTTTGCTTGGTATATCTTTACCCACATTTTAGTTTAAACTTTTGAGTGTTTTGCATTAACTATGTCTTAATCTGAAACTTTGGTGTTACTTCTGTCACCTTGTTTTCTATTTTTTGTGTGTTTGTGTTTCAATTTTTTTCTTCCTTTCCCTCCTGCCCTGCTTTGTTGCTTTCCCTCCACTTCACTAACTTAAAATACACCTCAGTAATTTTTAGTGCAACCCTTACCACAATCCAGTTTTAGAATTTTCTCATCATTCCCCTTTTCTGTAAAATTCACCCAAGTGAAATCATAGACTATGTAGTCTTTTGTCTCTTGCTTCCCCTCCCCTGCCCCCCCCGCCCCCGCCCTTAGCATCATGTGTTTGAAGTATATTGTGTATGTCATTTCATGTATCATTATTTTGTTCCTGTAATTGACAAATAGTATTCCAGTATGTGGAAACACCACATTTTGCTGTTCCATTCACCAGTTGGTTGACCAGTTTTTGGCTATTGTGAATAATGCCACTGTGAGTATTCTCGTACAGTTATTTGTGTGGACATATTTTCATTTCTTTTGGGTAGATTCTCAGAAGTGGAATCTATGATAAGTTTTATGGAAAGGTTCTGCCTGACTTTATTTTTTGCTTATGAAAACACAATGAGATCAATAGATCATTTTTATCAGACACAACCGGTCTTCCTATTTCTCTCCATTCCTTTTTTTTTTCCACATTGAAAAAGATATCCTTTATGTAATTGAATATATCCATATAAAGTTGTTGCTTTAATTCAGACCCTTTGGAATGTGGGACCCCGGTGTTTTTAGTTTTAATGTGTTTTAACTGAGATATAATTCATATAACATAAAAATCATCATTTTAAAGTATACACAGTTCTGTGGGTTTTGGTACATTCACTATATTGTGCAACCATCACCACTAATTCCAGAATATTTCCATCATCCCAGAAAAAGACCCATACCTATTAGCAGTCAGTCCTAATTCCTCCCTCCCCCTGTCCCCTGAAAACCGCACTAATCTACTCTCTATTCCTTATAGATTTGCTTATTCTGGAAATTTCATAAATAGGGAATCATACAATATGTGGCCTCTTGTGTCTGGCTTCTTTCACTTAGCGTAGCATGTTTGACCTTTTAAGAAATTGTGTATGCCAATTTACATTCCAATCGAGGGTTCCAGTCCCTTTGGATAGTGTTTTCATTATTGCAGTTCTTTCTATTCCTGTGAAATTGAAACAGAAGAGATGTGCCTGATTCAGCAGTAAACACTCCCCTCTGACTTGTGTCAGCATGAACAATGGGGTGGGAGAAGGAGACTTAGCTTAATCCCATGTGGATGGCAATTTTGTTTTGGGCCTTTTACTGAGAAGGGAACAGTCCGGTCTCATTTCCTTCTGGTGCTTCCTTGGGGCTTCAGGAAAGTCTTTCTAGTTCTTCCCACATTCCAGGTCTGGACTGAAGTGAGGAAAGAAACAGCACACTGGCTGATTTAGGAAATTTACAAAGTCACTGTGAAATGGCATCACTCTCCCAGATGACTCTCTTTCTTTTCTTTTTTTCTTTTCTCTTGGAAGGAGTGAACGGTGCTTTCCAACTGAGCTTACAAGAGTAATCTTTGTGATTTATTTGATTATATGAGTTAGTCTGAAAAGAGAAAACTTACAATTCTGATAACTGCCGCTCATCCCTGCTCCATGGCTGTCCTAGAGCCAGTTCTGTGGTTTGTGTTGTGGGAGAATTGAGGCAGCACGGTGTTCCAGGAAGAATTCTGAGTCTAGCAGCCAGGTTTTGGGGCTAGCTCTGTCAGGCACCTTGGGAAGTCACTTCACTCAATGTCATTGCTACTGTGTTTAGTTATGACAGGTGTTAGAAGAACAAATATAATACAGCAGAAAGAGAAAGGTTTGCTAAAGGAAAACAAACAAACAAATGAAAATTGTGCCAAAATTTATTTCTTGAGTCTTCTATTTTGGGCCTTCGAGCAATTAGTAAAGACAAGTTGGATGGGTTTCCTTACAAGTTGAAAGAACAAATATCTCAATGCAAAAATATAGTGACAATGTCCTATAGTGACATAAGTGGGTTTTCCAAAAATTCATATCACCCTTTTAGCTGTTTTGTCTATCATATCTTGGAGGTGTCTTTCTTGGGGACAGTCCAGATCCTGTTTAAATCACTGTTTCCCTTTCTTACTTATTCTGTAGGTTTGGGTAGAAAGAGCAGTTTGAGATTATGCTCAATAACCCAGTGCAAATAACAACATATGGGATGAAATATTCAAAAGGCTACTTTCTCAGGGAAAAACATTGGGATTGGAAGGAGGTTAGGCCACCTCCAATAACTGCATTTTAAATTCAAATCAACTCCCATGAATTTAAGTACATTTATAATGCATTTTTAAAGTTCTTTTTGTTTTGTTTTATTTTTTTGAGAGAGCAAGAGAGCAAGCGGGGAGGGGGCAGAGGGAGAGAGAGAGAGAATCTGTTTTTTTAATGTTTATTTATTTTTGAGAGAGAGAGACAGACAGAGTGCAAACTGGGGAGGGGCAGAGAGGGAGGGAGACACAGAATCCAAAGCAGGCTCCAGGCTCTGAGCTGTCAGCACAGAGCTCGACTTGAGGCTTGAACTCACAAACCACGAGATCACGACCTAAGCCTAAGTCCAATGCTTAACCAACTGAGCCACCCAGGTGCCCCAAGTGAATCTTTTCTTAATTTTTAAAATGTTTTTATTTATTTTCGAGGGGGGTGGAGAGAGAGTGCATGAATGGGGGAGGGAAAGAAAACCAGGGAGACAGAAGATCCGAAGCGGACTCCATGCTGACAGCTAAGAGCCCTGTGTGGGGCTCAAACTCACAAACCATGAGATAGTGACCTGAACCAAAGTTGGATACTTAACCAAGCATCCGAACCACTGAGCCACTTAGGTGCCCCCCCTGCCTTTTTTATGTGAGATAGATGATAGATAGATGATAGATACATAGATAGATAGATGTAGATCTGAAGGAAATACCTTTTACTGAAAATCACTTGTGAATACATTGTCTATGTTTGATGAAGAGAAATGGAAGAGAAGAGAGGAGTGAAATGATGGTAGAAACAAATCCTTTACATTATCAAACCATTGTCCTATACATCTTCTTTTAGTAAATCCTTGTGGTCCCACATAGAAAATATATCTCTTCTCCAGGTGTCTCCACCTCCTTTCCCAAGAGTACGGATATGAGGCTCTGCCCCAAATACCCCACCCACACTTTTTCCCCCCTAGGACTAACTCCTATTTGAGAAGTTAAGGGTTTGGTGGTAGGTGATAACATTTCTAGACCTTTCAAGGGTCAAGAGAGTAGGCCTGATTATTGGGTGGTTTATCCTCTTTCTCACACTAGCCTTTTCTCTCCCACCACCTTCAGGCAGCTGATCAACATGGGCAGGCAGGCAGAATGTTCCAAGTCAGCATCAATATGTATTGTATAATCGAAGAGCTGTCTTTGACATACAGGCAAGGCTGTCCAATATTGGCATGGAACTTAGGCTGGTTTCATGACATCAATCTCTTGACACACTCTCTTGACTCTCAGATTAATTTTTATTTCCCCAGTTTCTGGGCTGTACAGTTTCAGAGCTGGCCTCCTGCTTATATCTGTCTAGATTAAGTAGCTGTTCATAAAAGCAGTCGTTATTCAAGTGGCTAGTCTTTCCCCTTCCCCACCATCCTGTATCAGGTCCCAGATGTCTGGTATGAAAGAAGAAACAGGTGCCATCTCAATCTAGACTGTGGGATCAGAGTACATCATTTCAGTTCCTTTCTGGTTTCCTGAGACAGGCTTCTCCATGCTACTACTACCAAACACACCTCAACTTTTGCATGGCTAGCTATGAGATCTCATTATGGATGCAGTGAATCTTGAGATGGTAATTGTGCCTATAAGCAATGCAGAGTGGTTACTCTAGCTCCTAAAGTCTTAGAAAAATATCTCTTTCAAAACTGAGCAGTGGTCTCTATAGCTTTGCTAGGAAGTTTTTTTTCCTAACCCACAACCTTGCTGCATGTCCTCTGATGGTGAAAAATCATGAATGTGTCAATTTTTTATGGTATTGAGTTCCCTTTGCCTTGTAGCTGGCTCTTGGAGAGCCCATAAAAGAATCCCTTTACCAAGCTATTTGAATGACATATCGTAGCCAAGCGGAGATAAATAAAGGACCCAAGAATTGGAAAATCATGGCAACACTGAAAATCACCTACTATATATAATAAAGGTAAACTTAGTTCCAAAGGGACCAGAAAAGCCAAAGATTATTCTTGCAATTGATTGTATAGTTAAACATGTATGACAATAACCTGAATATAAAATCTGTACTTGGCCCTATTTTACTTTTTTTATGTTATGGTTGGTCTTCTTTGTTAAACTGTAAGCTTTGTGAGGGAAGAGATTGTTCCTTTTCTTTACCATTGTGTCATCTGTGTCTTTTGCATACTAGGTTGTCAATAACCAATATTGAACAGTAGGGAAAAAAGTGGTCTAGTCAAAATTTTAAAACTTTTTCACCATGCAAAGAAATAAAGATAAGAATTAGAAATTAGGAACATTGACATATTTTCTAAAACACTATCAAAGGCCTGTCATAAAGCTTTGAGCTAAGTATTAGAAGATAGAAAACAAAGAAAAAAAGGAAGCATAAGAAAAAATGCAAAACCTAAAATTCAAGACAAAAGGCCAAATTTATCAGTCATGACAATAAATGTAAATGGGTAAAATTATCCTATTAAAAGACAAAGATGTTTGTAATAATTTTTAAAAGTTCTATTTATTTATACTTAATATCACATAAATACATTTTATTTGTGTAAAACAAGCTATTCAAAAAAGAGCCACTATTATAGGGGGCGCCTGGGTGACTCAGTTGGTTAAGCGACCCACTCTTAGTTTTGGCTCAGGTCATGATGTCACAGTTCATGAATTTGAGCCCCATGTGGGGCTTTGTGCTGACATCATAGAGTCTGCTTGGGATTCTCTCTCACTCCTCTCTCTCTTCCCCTCCCCTGCTTACACTCTCATCTCTCTCAAAATAAATAAATAAACTTGAAAAAAAAGAAAAATACATAAAGAGCTACTGTTATAAAATCAGAAGCCATGGACACAGTCAAAGAGTGCTGGAGGTATTGAAGTTTTAGTCTTTATGAATAACCAGTGATTTAAGTTACATCCAAAAATAACAGAGGAGGCAAGATTGAAAGTGTGAGTATAGAAAGGTGTCATAGTGAAACATTTTTGGAAACAGTACCTTCACCTCTAAGCACTTTTCAGGTGATAGCTATTTTATAGGCACCAGAAATTCACAATCAAAACTAAATTTCCCAAAAGACACAGATGAAACATTAACACAAATATGAAAACAATTTTATGTAAAGTTAAAAACCTATTTTTAAATGCTCCTAAATATGTAGAGCTATAGATTAATCCATCACACCATTTGAGTTGAGAGTGGAAGTAGAAGTAGAGGTAGGGTCATGAATGGACTTGCATACTATGTTAGATTGTTCCTAAAGGCAATGGGAGCTATGTAAAAGTTTTAAGTATAGGAAAAAACATAATTAAATTTGCCTTTCAAAAAGATCATGCTATCAGTCATACAGAGAATAAAAGAGATCTAGAAGTACCATGGAAGCCAGTTAGGAAGCTAAGACAAGAGTCCAAAACAAAAAAAATGGTGGCCTGCATAAGGTGATGATAGTGGTAAGGGAGAGAGGTAAATGCATTTGAGAAGCAGTTAGAATGCAGAGCAGATAAGATCTAGCAATTGATTGTGTGGGTAAACATGGTAGATTGTACTCCCAAAAATGGTTGCAATAATATTTCCCATCCATATCAAGAGATGGAGCCTTTCTCCACCCTCTTAACTCTGGGTGTGCCCTGAGACTATTCTGACCAATAGAATGCAGAAGATGTAACATTGTCACTTCCAGGTGTAGTGCCCAACTAGCCTCGTATCTTCCACTTCCTATCTCTTAGAACCTCTGGGTAAGAAATATGACTACCCAGGGGTGCCTGGGTGGCTCAGTCGGTTGAGCGTCTGACTTCGGCTCAGGTCATGATCTCACAGCTCGTGAGTTCGAGCCCCACATCGGGCGCTGTGTTGACAGCTCAGAGCCTGGAGTCTGCTTCAGTATGTGTCCCTCTCTCTCTCTGCCCCTCCCTTGCTCATGCTCTGTCTTTCTCTCTCTCAAGAATAAATAAAACATTAAAAATTAAAAAAAAAGAAAGAAATATGACTACCCAGAGAATAGGCTGTGAGAAGCCCAAGGCATTGGAGAAACCCTGGAGAATGATCAATCAAGGAGTACTGAGATGTCACACAATGTGAGTGAAGAAGACATCTTGAAAATAGAACCTCCACTCCCAAGATGCTCTAGCTGATAGAACGTAGATCGGAGATGAACTGCTGATCCAAGCCCTTCCTGAATTCTGACCCATAAAATTATGATTAAAAATAATAGGCTGTTTCCAGCCACTATGCTTTGGGAGTAATTTTTTATGCAGCAATGGATGACAAGAACAGCAGGGGAGAGGGGAGAATGTAATAGGAATGCCAAGTTTATGGTGGTGCCTTTCCCTGAGCTAGAAGATGGTTGGGAAGATGATACATTCACCTGAGTGTAATCCATCAATGAGAAACCTTGTGGAGTTTCCAGTAGGTATAGAAGTAGTTGGTACAGTGGCTAGATTAAGACAAGAACAATACAGAATCCCCAGGAAACCAACATTTAAGGGAGAGGAAAAGAAAGAGCTTGTTAAGAAGGTCTTGAAGGAGAGGCCAGACCTCAGAAGAGTGTGGAGATTCAGAAACCAAAGGCAGAAAAGAGTCTTAAAAAAGAGAGAAAGATGAGTCTTTGGGGCGCCTGGGTGGCTCAGTCGGTTGAGTGTCTGACTTTGGCTCAGGTCATGATCTCGTGGTCTGTGAGTTCGAGCCCTGCGTCGGGTTCTGTGCTGACAGCTCAGATCCTGGAGCCTGTTTTGGATTCTGTGTGTCCCTCTCTCTCTGCCCCTCCCCTGCTCATGCTCGCTCGCTCGCTCGCGCTCTCTCTCTCTCTCTCTCTCTCTCTCTCTGTCAAAAATAGCTAAACATTAAAAAAAAATTTTTTTTAAAGAAAGAAAGATGAATAAAGTCACCTTAAGATTGAAGAGAACTCAAATCTTATATGGATGCCAAAGTGCCCACTGGACTAGTGACTGCAGGATGGGTTTTAGGCAAAGTGATGGGAGAGAAAAGCAGAGTGAAGTTCATTAAGGAATGGATGGGAAGTGAGGACATGAAGACAGGGAATGCAGACAATATTTAACATCAGTTTGACTATAGAAGAGAAGGAACGGGGCACCTGGGTGGCTCAGTTCATTAAGCATCTGACTCTTGGTTTCAGCTCTCTGTCTCAGCTCAGGTCATGATCTCACAATTGGTCAGATCAAGCCTTGCATCTGGCTCTGTGCTGGCAGTGTGGAGCCTGCTTGAGAATCTCTCTCTCCCTCTCTTTCTGCCCACCCCCCTGCTCGTGTGCAGGAATGCTCGCTTGCTTGCTTTCTCTTTCTTTCTCTTTTTCTCAAATAAATATTTTTTTAAAAGAGAGAAGGAAAAGATAGATATATCTTGAGGAAGGTGGGTTGATTGAATGATGGGCTTCCCCCCCCCCTTAAGATGAGGAAGACAATCTTTTTTTTCTGTACTTACCATAATATATTATATTTTGGGGACCCGTGCTATATATTTTTTTATTTTTATTTTTTATTTTTTAAAATTTACATGCAAATTAATTAGCATATAGTGCAACAATGATTTCAGGAGTAGATTCCTTAATACCCCTTACCCATTTAGCCCATCCCCCCTCCTACAACCCCTCCAGCAACCCTCAGTTTGTTCCCCATATTTATGAGTCTCCTATGCTTTGTCCCCCTCCCTGTTTTTATGTTATTTTTGTTTCCCTTCCCTTATGTTCATCTGTTTTCTCTCTTAAAGTCCTCATATGAGTGAAGTCATATGATTTTTGTCTTTCTCTGACTGACTAATTTCACTTTGCATAATACCCTCCAGTTCCATCCACGTAGTTGCAAATGGCAAGATTTCATTCTTTTTGATTGCCAAGTAATACTCCATTGTGTGTGTGTGTGTGTGTGTGTGTGTGTGTGTGTGTGTGTGTATACACCACATCTTCTTTATCCATTCATCCATTGAGGGACATTTGGGCTCTTTCCATACTTTGGCTATTGTTGAGAGTGCTGCTATAAACATGGGGGTGCATGTGTCCCTTCGAAACAGGACACCTGTACCCTTGGGTAAATGCCTAGCAGTGCAATTGCTGGGTCATAGGGTAGTTCTAGTTTTAATTTTTTGAGGAACCTCCATACTGTTTTCCAGAGAGGCTGCACCAGCTTGCATTCCCACCAGCAGTGTAAAAGAGATCCTCTCTTTCCACATCCTTGCCAACATCTGTTGTTCCTTGAGTTGTTGATATTAGCCACTCTGACAGGGGTGAGGTGGTATCTCATTGTGGTTTTGATTTGTATTTCCCTGATGATGAGTGATGTTGAGCATTTTTTCATGTGTTGGTTGGCCATCTGGATGTCTTCTTTGGAGAAGTGTCTATTCATGTCTTTTGCCCATTTCTTCACTGGATTATTTGTTTTTTGGGTGTTGAATTGGTAAGTTCTTCAAAATTCTAGATTTTGAATACTAACCCTTTATCTGATATGTCATTTGCAAATATCTTCTCCCATTCTGTCAGTTGCCTTTTAGTTTTGCTAATTGTTTCCTTTGCTGTGCAGAAGCTTTTTATTTTGATGAGGTCCCAATAGTTCATTTTTGCTTTTGTTTCCCTTGCCTCCGGAGACCTGCAGGCAAGATCAAAGAGGTTTTTGCCTGCTTTCTCCTCGAGGATTTTGATGACTTCCTGTCCTACATTGAGGTCTTTCATCCAGTTTGAGTTTCTTTTTGTGTATGGTGTAAGAAAGTGGTCCAGGTTCATTCTTCTGCATGTCACTGTCCAGTTTTCCCAGCACCATTTGCTGAAGAGACTGTTTTTATTCCATTGGATGTTCTTCCCTGCTTTGTCAAAGATTAGTTGGCCATACGTTTGTGGGTCCATTTCTGGGTTCTCTATTCTGTTCCATTGATCTGAGTGTCTGTTCTTGTGCCAGTACCATACTGTCTTGGTGATTAGAGCTTTGTAGTCTAGCTTTAAGTCTGGGATTGTGACGCCTCCTGCTTTGATTTTCTTTTTGAAGATCGCTTTGGCTATTGGGGGTGTTTTCCGGTTCCATGAAAATTTTAGGATTATTTGTTCTAGCTCTGTGAAGAATGCTGGTGTTACTTTGATAGGGATTGCATTGAATATGTAGACTGCTTTGGGTAGTATTGACATTTTAACAATATTTGTTCTTCCTATCCAGGAGCATGGAATCTTTTTCCATTTTTTTCTGTCTTCTTCAATTTCTTTCATAAGCTTTCTCTAGTCTTCAGTGTATAGATTTTTCACCTCTTTGGTTAGATTTATTCCTAGGTATTTTATGTTTTTTTGTGCAACTGTAAATGGGATTGATTCCTTGATTTCTCTTTCTGTCACTTCATTGTTGGTGTATAGGAGACAACTTTTTTTTCTTTAAGAAAATGATACTTGTAGCAGTTTTGGCTGCTATTATTCAATTGTCTTCTGGCTGCTTATGTTGCTGTGAGAGATAATAGTGTCTCCAAGCCCTAAGCCTTTCCTGAGTGGGAATCATCTTGCTCCTTCTTGGCCTTCCCTTACAGGCTCCCCACTTTTCTCCTATCTTCTAACTCTTCTATCTGCTTTCCATTAAAAAAAAAATAGTTCTGACATCTAACTCTACTATTATTTCCTTACAATTCTCTTTGTTGGTTTATGGCTTTTGAAAAAATATTCCATTTACTGTCATTTTTGTGGGTTTTCAATGCAGAGAGGTAAGTGTGTGTCCAATTTGCCTTGTTTAATTGGAATCCCTTACTCATGAAACACTAATAACACCGCTTTTGGCCAGATAGGCAACAATCATATATTCTCCAAAGCAAAAATCTTTAGGTCATATTGTCTAATGGCAACGGAAAAGGAAAGGCAAAAATAGGGGTGACAGGACTTAACTGGGGCCCGGAAACAAGGTGCAGTGAGTTTTGTGTGAACCAGGAGCTCCTTTTCCTCATAGTCATTTGTTACCGGCAGCTGCCAAATGGCAACTGTCAAATGTGGGCACAGCTCGTGGCAATGAGGAAGTAGGCCTGAGCCAGATGTCCCTTCCTTCATGGTCATGTATTGGTCCCCTCTGTGAACTACACGGAACTTTGTGGTGGGCGGAAAGATGTCATGAGGTGGCCTTACTTTCCCTTCTCTAGTGGTATAACCACTTCATCATGCTGCGTTATCTCAAGAATGCAGTTGCTCTTGGATGGTGAGGGACCCTTGCCTAGCTGACATGGTGTTAGTTCGTGCCCTCATTTTTTTAGTAATAATACAGGTTTCTTAAACCTTGTCACAGGATTTCCCTGCTGTGACTTTTGTTCCAGTAGGCAGTGGCTCCCATTCTCTAGGGTGGATCTAGACAGTGACCAGACTTACAGTTCCTCCCTGGCATGGACAGAGTGTGCTCACCTCAGCCCCACGCAACCCATCTTTCTGGTGTATCTTCTGGCAGCCTCCTCATGACTGTCCACCTCACCAATTCAACCCATACTTCTCCATTCTGCCATGGAAAGTGAATTATTCTCCCTGAATACAGCCTCTTACCTTTCTTAGGATTAAATCCCAAATATATGGACAGTCAATGTATTTCAACAATTAACACCTATTAGGGGGCGCCTTGGTGGCTCAGTCAGTTGAGCATCCAGCTTTGGCTCAGGTCATTATCTTGTGGTTCATGGGTTTGAGCCCCATATCGGGCTCTGTTCTGACAGCTCAGAGCCTGGAGCCTGCTTCAGATTCTGTGTTTCCCTCTCTCTCTGCCCCTCCCCCACTCGGGCTCTGTCTCTCTGTCTCTGTCTCTCTCTCTCTCTCTCTCTCTCAAAAATAAACATTAAAAATTTTTTTAAAAACCCAAAACATTTATTGAGCTCTTCCAGTGTGTCAAACACTGCCCTAAGCACTCTGTGAGGAGTGACCCATTTCATCCTAACAATACTGAATCAGTCATGTTTCACTGATTCTATGGATTTGTTTTCACATTTTAACATCTCTAAAGATGAATTGCGTCCTATAACAAATAGAACATTTGGTTTAATAACATTTTCTTCTTTCTCAGTGGTACATAAAATAGGGCTGTATTGGGGCACCTGCGTGGCTCAGTTGGTTAAGCCTCCGACTTTGGCTCAGGTCATGATCTCATGGTTTGTGAGTTTGAGCCCCACGTTGGGCTCTGTGCTGACAGCTCAGAGCCTGGAGCCTGCTTCAGATCTTGTGTTTCCCTCTCTCTCTGTTCCTCCCCCACTCAGGCTCTGTCTCGGTCTCTGTCTCTCTCAAAAATAAATAAACATTAAATTTTTTTTTTAAATAGTGCTGTATTTACTTTAATGATGTCTTAGATTTGATTCAAAAAGCTCAAAATGTGCTACCCTGTGAACTTCAGTCTGGGTACCACTATGTTAGAAAAGGTCTGATGTCCCATGTATATTTTAAGGCCTCAGCAGGAATAGTATTTACTCTAATACTGTGTCCCTGCTTTGTCCTTCTGATGAAGAACACTGGGCTTTTCCTTTGGTGAGGGGCAAACCTCCTTTGGCTATTTGCTATCAACAGCTCTTGGAGGTTTGGGCAGTTAACTTTACAGGTGGCATAATAGAAAAAGGAAGAGAAGATTCTTAAGAAGGTTTGTTTATAAACTTCAAAGCCCATCCTTTTGGCAGTCTTAACTTTTAAAGGCTTTATCCCACATAACCTCATTGGAAATTATAAATTAAGTCCCTTCTAATACAGTAGAGATGCAACTTAAAGATTTGGCTTCCTTTTAAAAATTCTTTTAGCTTGTGGACTGTGCTTTTTGAACTCTGACTTCATGCCTGCTTGGGTTTGGTATTCATAAATGTTTTCTGTGTTTTCCCAGAACTCCTGCCATGGGAATATTAGGCTGAAAGAGGTCTTGCATGGTTCCGGGCAATGTAGGCAGCAAAAGTGAAAGGGAAACTAAAGGGAGAATGATGCCCACGAGACTGTCATGGGCCCATCCTCAAATGACTGGGACCACATGGTTTCCCACATGAGGGTCAGTAGGAAACATCTCATGAGACCCTTCGTATTCCTCCCACTGCTGAGTCACATTGGAGCTGAGCCTGTAGGACCAAGTCTTGGTAGAGTAAGGTGCGGAGGTTAAGATTGCCCCTTAGGTGAGGACTGGGGTCCCTGACTGGCAGTTGGACATCTCTTCCAGCTGCTGAGCTCTCTGGTGGTCCCTTGGTGTGTCTGGGAGCTGGCTTCTAGCCTGGGGTGGCAGGCTGAGACGGTAGGCTCGCCTCTCTCTTCACAGGGAGGTTTGGCAGCCAGGAGAAATGGAGCAGACAGGTTCTTCGGAGAGTATGTCCCTGAGTTCTTTCTAGAACTGAGTCCATGGTCAAAAATCATTCCTTTCCTGTGCCTGGCTGAAGAACCATAACCACACAGCAAGTAGAGAGCCAGTCTATTCCCAGCCTAAAACTGCAGCTTAACATGGGGACTATCTTTATGCTGGATAAGGCCATTGAATATGCATCGTGCTGCTCCAGAACCAGAGGAACCTTTGAGCAGTGGACTGCCTGGTCGAAGAAGTACCATCCTTGCCTTACCTGCTAAGAGTGAAATGAAGAGGGGCTCACACTATCCATCTTTAAACCTGTAGTATGTCTGCTAGAAAAGGAATTTCTGTGAGAGGGGCAGAGGTGTGCTGAGGGTTTTAATGGAGTGGGTGGGTACTGTATTTCATTTTGAGAGTCGGTGTGGTACAAAGCTTAAATCACCAACTTTGGAACAGACTTCCTGGGCTGGTTTTGTTCCTTAAACTAGCTGTGTGATCTTGGGCTAGAGTTACTTAATCTCTCTGTGCCCATCTCCTTATCTGTAAAATGGTGATAACAATAATAATGCCTCTCTCAGTGGATTGATGTGAATATTAAGTTACTAATATAAGTAGAATACATTGAACAGTGCCTACAGTGTTTGCCATAGCTCAGTGCCCTCAGCTGTAGCATCACAGCCACTAGAGGGAGCTGTTAGCCTTAGGGGCAAGATCATTCCCCTAAGGGGAACAGGATTTCCGGACTGAGGAACTCAGCTATGAAATAGCCCCTGTTCTCTCCCTCATTTGAGTAAGAAGAATTTGTAATTGTTGAAGAATCAACAGACCATGCACAGGAAAAGGGCAGGGTGAAGCCAGGCTACAGATAGACGAAGCAAGCCAGAATCATCATGTCAAGCCTGAGCTGGGGCCTGGAATAAACGTGGACCACCCCGGGGCAACAAGGGTAACTGTTGAACTTTGGCTTTTGAGGGAGTAGCACCCATTTATTCCCACCTATGCTTCCTGAAGCAGCCAGAGAAAAGGAGTCAGTGGGAAGGACCTGTGGCTTCAGTGTGAGGAAAGAGAGAATCACAAATGAGTCCCTCCTGAGGAAGCTTGGAAAGCCAAGAAGAGCCAAGAGTCCATGGGGTGGGGGTGGGGGGTAAAGTGGAGAACTGAAGCCAGATGCAGAGCCAAGGTCTGAAGGGGAGATCAGAGGCAACGCGGGAGCAATTGGATTGAGGATTGTTTGGGAAGTACACAGCAGAAAGGAACAGTTTGCCAGAGGCCTGCTTCCAGAGCCCCAGGACAGGGGGAGTGCTCTTAGGGCCACCAAGCCTGTTGGGAATCTGTCCTGGTCATGCCTCCTCCCCCTGCTGTGTAACCCATGATGCAGGCCTGCAGCTTTGCGAGCCCACGCTGATGGTCTTTCTCTCTCTCTGGGGGAAAGCATTCTGCAGCCCAGTGGGTCTAGACCAGTGCTCTCTTCTTACCACTTCATTTGCTCTACCCCTTGCAGTAATCAAACTGGTTCGCACCTGGTGGCTTTGAGCTATCTCCCTGTTTCCACAGCCATGGCTCCCCTCTCAGTGGATTTCCTTGATGGGCACCTTTTGGACCAACTTGCCCCCTCCCTGCTTCCTCTTACCGACAACCTCAGCATTTTTGCAGCATCCTCTGTGCATACGTGTGGGTGTGCAGTAGGGAGATGCTGAAATGAGAGAGAGCGTTCGGATTGTGACCGAGGTGAAATATTTGGCTCACCAAGTGTGTGAAGGCCCTGAGCAAATTGATCTTATTTATAGAAACAAAGAAATATGACATTTCTCACATCTGCGTGTCATGCAGTAAAACTCACATCAGCTACCCCAGCTTCCAAAAACTGTCTGTGTTCAGAATGGGGCTCTTTGTGGTCGAATTTGCAAGGCCCTGCTAGAGGACTCCGGCTGCCCCAGAATAGCTCCCCAGCCACCTCCTCGTGTCTGCCATTTTAGTCATTAACATTATTCCTGTATTAGAGGTATTTCTGTAAGAAGAGGAAAACTTTACCACCCGTTGCTTAACCGGCACAACAGCCTGCAGAGAGCTGGGCCAAGGGCAGCCCTACCTGGGGGGGCTTGGCTCTTTGTGGTTTCTCCTGGTGAAACAGCCACTCCAGGGGCCAGTTTTCCCATGTGTTTTCTTCTTGGCTCAACCGCCACTCAAGGCACATGGCACGGCGGTGAGTGGCCTCCTTCCTGGGGCCCCTGCCTCCTCTGCTGGCCCAGAGTCTTCTGTTAATCACAGAAGCCACTCTGACCATGGTTGACCCACAGCGGCACAGATGACATAAGCACCGTGGGTCCCACGTCCCACGGCCATCCTTGCTTCCTGGCCCTCCCCTCCACATCAGAAAGTGGGGCACACTTCCCAAGTTTCTTCTTCATTTTGTCTTGGATGAAGTACCCCCTTTGCAGGAAGTGGGATTGTGAGTCCACTACTGGAAGCTTCCTTCTGTATCCACATGCTCAGGCCAGAAATCTCAATGTCATTACAGATTCCTCTCTTTCTCTCACCCTCCCCATCCAGTCCCTCAGCAAGGCCCATGAGTTCTGTCTTCCTAAGGCATCTCCAGCTGCACAGGACATATTTCACTTTTGTAATGAGGAAAAATAAACATGTGCGTGTGCGCAGGGAGAGATTTGCTGGCAGTTTTTCTATTCGAAAAGGCCAGAGAAGGTAGAGAGCGGAGGTTAAGGGTGAGATGGGGTGGGAACAAGAGTTTAGGTCTCAGGGTTTGAACAAAGGATGAAAAAAGATAAGTTTTAAAATATATTTCCCCCTCTTCCTCTGTCACAAGAAAGCTTCTGAGAATTAGCACATGTAGTCCCAGTGGGAACATACTTCCTGGTTTTAGATACAGTTAAATCAGATTTCCTACAGGCCCATAAGTGGGAGGGTGGAGTTGGGCCAGGTGGTGTTAATCTCAGGTAACGTAGTGGTTTCCCTGGAGACAGAGTGGCTCAGGTAGTGATGAACACAGGCCGGCCAGGGGCAGGAGACTGATGGATGGCGAGGACTTGTTCCTTGGGCCTGCAGCTCAAGGGTTGGTCTCCTTCACGACAGGGACTTTTTTGGACAAGGCCCAGGAGGGGGCCTTTCCAGAGGAAGAAGGGGTGGGCAGGGAACACAGAGGTGAAGGGGAGGAGTTTGTTAGCTCCACAAGACCCTGAGCCCCTGGGAGCTGGTCTGGCTCAGTTGAGAATCCAGTGAGAGGGGCTTTCTTTCTGACTTGAAGGCTGGGGTGATTCTGAGGGCATGAAGAGGTGTCAGATTTTAGCTGGCATAAACATATTCCCCACCATCTGGGAACTGGGGAATGTTCCTTAGTTCCTCACAGATGTTTCTCTCCATCCCTAGAGGTTGCTTACTAACAGCCCCCAAAGGAAACCCTTGTACGAACCTCCTCCCTTGACTTCTCAGCCCTATCAGAGAATATGGAAATGGTGGCAAGACATAAGACTTTGGAGTCTCGCTTCCTGGGTTCAGATTTCCAGCACTACAGCTCACCAGGTGGTGAGTTTGGGTAAATTATCTCATCTCTCTAAGCCTTTTTTTTTCACTTGAAGAATGAAGGAAATAATATCACATGCCTTATAGAGTTGTTATGAGCATCAAATGAGATAATTAAAGTGGGATAATGCCTGGGCAAACAAAATAAATGCTTAATAAATTTTAGCTATAATTATTACCTCCAAAAGGAGGTGGGTATGGCAGAACATGTGTTGCTCTGGATCCTGAGTAACAAATGAGAGGGAAGAGTTCGTTTTTTTTTTTCTTCTTTTTTTTTTTTTTAATTTTAAGTAGGGTCCATGCCCAACATGGGGCTTGAACTCATGACTCAGAGGTCCAGAGTTGCATGGTCCACTGACTGAGCCACCCAGGTGCCCCATGAAGAAAGAGTTCTAAGGTAGTGCAGTGGTGCATATGATGGTAAAGGACCTTCCCTGGGGTCCCCCAATTCTAACCTCATCATGGCGGTAGGGAATGGTGCCCCAGGATAGGCAGGGATACAGAAGGAGCAGGATCCCAGAGGCCTAAAAGTGTTTAGACTCTGCCCCCCCCTCCCAGCCTTCTGGGCACCAGAAGGTTTGCTGTGCACCAGAAATAGAAAAACTCAAATTTCCAGAGAAATCGTGGTGAAAGAAAATCAGCCTCCGGGAGTTTGATAGAGGCTGGCCAAAATTAACTTTTGCCCAAAGAGTGAAGACACATGGCCAGAAGAAAGAGAAGTAGTAATCTGCTGTCCAGTGCTTGGGGCCTGGTTCTTTCTTCTTGGTTCCCACTGCTCCAAGGGGTTCATAACTCATCTCTGGGGACAAATGGACAGGTTGGGGCGGGGGAGGAAAAAGTGAAGGATCCACATCTGGGCTTACAATGCTGGGACCGTTCTGAGGGAAGGGAAGTGGTTTCATGGGTTTGGGGTTTGGTAACCCTGAGCTGCTTTGGCTCTCCGCCCAGCATAGGAAACAGGCAGCAAAAGAAACAGAACAGAGAAGCAGAATGGGGTGGGTGGTGGTGCTGTTGGTTTTATATCAGCAACACGAAAAAGCAGCTGCATTTATGAGGTGACTGCCTTTTGATAACTGGGTGAGGGCCTTGCCTCTAAGGTCAGTACCAAATCAGGGGTAGGGTTTGCAGAGCAGAAATTTTACCAGTGGTGCCCACAGGAGGAAAATCCAAGCAGGCCTCTCTCCTACTCAGCCTTTGGGGGCTTCTCAATCCCCAGCTGGCTCCCAAGCTCCCTGGTCCTTCCTATGCTGCAGGCACTCTCCTCTCTCTCTCCCCCTTCCCTCCTAGCTTCTTCAGAGGTCACCACCACTGACCCCATGCCATGCTCAGGGCTTGACTGCAGTGTAGAGGGAACATTCCCTGCTTCTTCCCCTAGAAGGCTCTCACATAGACTATCTTCCCTTTAATGATTTTATCCTGACTCATGGAAGAGAAATAAGTGGCATCATGAAATCAGCACATCTAGGAGAATTACAAGTTTTTACTGTTTTTACCACACAGGTCTCTCATCCATATTCACTCCTTCATTCATTTGTCCATTAATTCATTTATCCATTCTGCAAGCATTGACTGAGCACCTGCTATGTACCAGGGACTGGTCTAGCATTGGGGATACAGTAGTGGACATGTCAGGCACAGACATGTTGCTGCTGTCCTGGAGGTCCTCGTTCCCCTGAGAGTCACAGGAGCCTATGCGTTTGTGTCCTCTGATATCTAGATTTCATTAAGGAGCTCACCGGGAGGCACTGCCTCAAAAAGCCTGCATTTTAGGCCAGAGGCAGGACCAGACACCCTGAGCTGTTGACCCGGAGCAGCTAGAAGCAGGGTAACCAGGGATGAATCTGCTAGTCCTCGTGGAGGAAAGCCAGAAGTCAGGGCCACAGGGGTAGTGCCATGGGTAGGTCTAAGGGGTGGGTGCGGGGCTGCAAAGTGAGTCCATGCATTTGGAAGAGGTCAGGAGACAGAAAGCAGTGGAGGTGGCTGTTAAAAGGCAAGGGTATTAGGAGCCCATCGTGCTGGGAGCTGGCTGAGCAGCAGGAAAGCAGGGGGTTAATCATGGTAACGACCTTAGCAATCATAATACTTGCCATCAAGTGTGTATGGAGTGCTTACTGTGTCTGCACCAGCCACCAGGCTAAGCAGTTTACATATACAGTCTCATGTGAAGAGGTAAGGGACTGGGCAGGACATCTGCTCTCAGGCATAGAAAGGAATTCACCAAACCTTCCCTTCCTAGACCCTAGCCAAAAATTAAGACCAAGCTGAGCACCAACTCTCCACCACCCAGCACTCCCCACTTCAAGCTCTTACTATTATCTATATTTTGCAGTGGATATTAAGATAAAATAAAGGCAGGGATGCCTGGGTGGCTCAGTTGGTTAAGCGTATGACTTCGGCTCAGGTCATGATCTCACAGTTCATGGGTTCGAGACCTGCGTTGGGCTCTGTGCTGACAGCTTAGAGCCTGGAGTCTGCCTCAGATCCTGTGTCTCCCTCTCTCTCTGCCCACCCCCCCCCCCCCCCGCTTGCATTCTCTCTCTCTCTCTCTCTCTCAGAAATAAATAAACATTAAAAAATAACATAAACTAAAGGCAGAATAACAGTCCCCTTACCCCCAGGGGGACAGTTAGCATTGCGAAGCCTTTGTAAGTCCCAGGAATGATTCTCTTTGGGCATCACCTTTTATTTTTTTGGAGAGAGAGAGTGAGGATGAGCGGGGGAGAGGGGCAGAGGGAGAGGGAGAGAGAATCTCAAACAGACTTCACGCTCAGAGAGAGTCCTACGTGGGGCCTGATCCTATGACCCTGGGGTCATGACCTGAGCTGAAATCAAGAGTTGGATGCTTAACCAACTGAGCCACCCAGGTGCCCCTGGGCATCAGTTTTTAAAGGGGCACAGATTCAAGTCTCAGGGGCCAGGCAAGAAATGTAATGGAGTGTAGGTGAAGAAGACCCTAGTCTTCAGAGCAAGAGAAAACCCATGGGACTGAGGCCATTTGGAAGGTTCTTGCCCTCCAAAACACGAAACCCAATGGCCAGATCTTCTGGGGTGTTTTTTTGTTTTTTGTTTTTTGTTTTTAATAGAAGACAGAAATCCAGATTATAATATGAAAACTCTGAATTGTTCAATGTTGACAATACCTCTCTGGAACTTCTATTATAGAAATCAAATGAAACACATCTGAAAGCTGTCCCTTTGCCACTCTGCCTTGCAACATCTCAGCGATATCAAAACTGAATCAGAGTCCTTAGAACTCCTTCCCCAACCATGTTACATCCTTCCACAGAGATAGTAATACCTTTAGGATACCGTGTTTACCAAACTCTAAAGTGGCTTTGAATTTGCATGAACTACTGACTTTGGGAGAGGTGGGAGGGGAGGGGTAAGAAAAGACACAGAGGGGCCCCTGGGTGGCTCAGTTGGTTAGGTGTCCAACTCTTGATTTTGGCTCGGGTCATGATCTCACAGTTCGTGGGATCGAGCCCTGCACTGGGCTCTGCGCTGACAGTGCAGAGTCTGCTTGGGATTCTCTCTCTGTCCCTCCCCTGTTCTCTCTCTCTCTCTCTCTCTCTCTCTCTCTCTCTGTCTCAAAATAAATAAATAAACATTAAAAAAAAAAGACACAGAAGTGGTGGGGAGGGAGAAGATGAAAGCATTAAGGGGAAGGCCACCACTGTGTTCTGAGCCTGACTATATTATTGATACCTTATCTCATTTAATCCTCCCAGTCTGTGGGGCAGATACTTTTCCTGTTTTCCAGAGGAGAAACCTTTCCTGAGGTCAAACTCCGAGCCAGAACTTTTGCTCTTTCCAGTATATTCTGTAGAATTGACTGGAGGGACATTTGGGCCAATGGCCTCAGGAGAGCTAACGCAGGCAAGTCATTGCTGTGTGTCTCACGGGACTCACTCAGTGTTGAGGTGCTAAAGCACACACCGAGCACAGCATCCAGGGCCGAAGGGATGGAAAGAACCTGGGGATTACCCACAATCCCTGCTGAAACCTTGCCCTGCACACAAGCATTCCTCACACGTATCTATCAGGCACTTGCTTTTTGCCCAGCACTGTTCTTGGAAGACTGAGACAATGTAGAAGCAGCTGAGGACCTGATTTCTCCCTGCAGAGAGCTTTCATTCTAATAAAGGAGAACCAGGACCACCAGAGGACATTGCGTTGAAGATGCGAAAAGCAAACTGTTGCCAAATGCGAGGTGAGGTGGTCAGGTTTGCCCTCCCATGAAGACAGAGTTGGACAAACGTTACTCAGAGGCGGGGAGGCCCTGTGGGTAGGCCTGTTGACGTCTTCTCCGGGAAAGAGGCCTAGAAGAAGGAGCCATTGGCCTGAGCTGCTCATTCAGTCCCATTCAAAGCACACGTCTGGAATACTATTCAGTAAGTAAAAGGAACAAAATATATACATGCTACAACATGGATGAACCTCAAAAAAATTATGCTAACTGAAAGAAGCCAGCCACAAAATGTCACATATGGAAGATTCCATCCATGTAAAATGGCCAGAAGGGCCAATCCAGACAGACAGAAAGTAGATTAGCGGTTGCCGTGGGTTGGGGGTAGAAATGGGGATTAACTGGGGGTGTCTCAGTCCGTTGGGCATCCGACTATTGATTTGGGCTCAGGTCACGATCTCACGGTTCATGAGATCGAGCCCTGCGTTGGGCTCTGCTAGCTTGGAGCCTACTTGGGATTCTCTTTCTCCCTCTCTCTCTCTCTGCCTCCCCCCCAAAATAAATAAATAAACATTTTTTAAAAAAGGGAATGAGGATTAACTGTAAATGGGGATGAGAGACTTTAGTGGGTGAGAGGAATGTTTAACACTGGGTTGTGGTTCTAGTTACACAACTTAGTAAAGTTACTAGTGAATTTTATGGTATCTAACCTTGTTTACACACACACACACACACACACACACACACACACACACAGGCCTTGAGGAAGCCAGAGCACAGCACATTTTAATACAAGGCCAAAGAGGAAATTAGCTCAAGCACAGATAGGATCTGTTTCCCCAAGCTGCTACTTTCTCATCGAACCTGGTTGGACAGTTGGACAGTTCATAGCCTCAAAGGAAGATGGATTTGGGTACACTCTACATGATAACAGGTAGGACTTGTACAAAGGAGGCAGCCCCAGCCTCAGCCGGGCTGGTAACAATAGCCCTCTCCATAAACATGTCCTACCAGAGCCTTTCCTGGACGTGCAAACCCACTGTTGGCTATGCTTTTAATCAAGAAAGGGTTGATATCTTACTGTTTTCACAACAATGGCTCAGTGGAGAAGCCAAGGGTGACTTTGGGAATAAAAGAGTTAAATCTTTCCTTGGAAGAGGGCAATAAGGAACCCAAAGCATGGGTGGTAGCAGTAGAGGCGATGAAATAGGACCTGGATGATTTTAGCCTCCATTCACTCACTAGCTGTGTGACCTTATGTCACATGAAGTGAATTTTCTCTTAACCCCTCAGAGTTCCGGGTTACTCCTCTGTACAACAGTGGTTGAAATCAAGCATGTAAAGCACTTAGCATAATGCCTCATAGACAAGTGCTCCATTCATGTACTTTATTCATTCAACTAATATTTTGGGGGAATGTACTATGTATCAGGCATTGAAGAGACATCAGCAAATGTGGAAACAACTATCATAATTTCATAGTGATGAGTGTTTTGGAAAAAGTAAAACAGTAATGGAATAGCGTGATGGGGATAGGGTGGGTGATTTTGTAGCAAAGTCAGAGAAGAGAGGGCCTTTCTGAGAAGACGACACTAGAGCAAAATCCTAAATAATGAGAAGAAGCCAACTATGCAAGGATTTGGGAGGAACATTCCAGACAGAGAACAGCAAGTACAAAGCCCTAAAATGAGAATGAGTTTGGTTGGAGCCATGGCTAGGGTAAGGTGAACACAATGTTCACTCTCAGGGTCGAGCAAGTATAGGATCAGAGCCCACGGTTATTTATTTTAATTTTTTTGATATTTATTCATTTTTGGGAGAGACAGAGACAGAGTGTGAGTTGGGGAGGGGCAGAGAGCGAGGGAAACAGAATCTGAAGCAGGCTTCAGGCTCTGAGCTGTCAGCACAGAGCCCAACGCAGGGCTCGAACTCATGGACCCAAGATCATGACCTGAGCCGAAGTTGGACACGTAACTGACTTAGCTATCCATGCACCCCAAAACCCTTTGTTATTTAAAATATTTTGGTTTTGTTTTGGTTGTTTTATTGAAGTATAACTAACACAGTGTTATATTAGTTTCAGGTGTATGATATAGTGATTCAGCCATTCTCTACATTACCCAGTGCTCATCATGATAAGTGTATCTTCCCTCTAGTAACAGTTCTCTGTATTTAAGAGTCTGGTTTTTTCTTCATCTCTTTTCTCTTTATTTATATGCTTAGTTTCTTAAATTCCACCTATGAGTGAAATCATATGGTATTTGTCTTTCTCTAAAAGTTTGCTCTTTTGTTCATCATGGACTTTTTTGCATCAATGCAGTTACACGTTTATTGTGACGACTGTGTTTTGGGACACCCCTTAAATTTTGCACCAAAGCGAGTGCCTTATTTACCTCCCCATAGTCCTGGCCCTGTGGGCAGAAAAGAAGTGGAATAAAATGGTAGCTGCTGTTGACTTTCCTGTTGGGGATACTTTCTGTAAAAGTTGGGACTGGCCTCTGAGCCGCTGATTCTGTGATTCCATGATTTGAGCACAAGGTCAGGGTTACTGCAAAAACAATCTAATGATAAATATTTCTCAATTTTCCTTTTTTTTTTTTTTTTTGGAAAATTAAAACCCAGTTTATACTCAGAGGTGTTTGCCAGATTATGCTGAGACTCCTTGAGATCCCAAGTCTACCAGTGTCCCCTCTCCCTCCTCTTCTGGGGCCATGTGTGTTAAGGGGATGCACCAGAGTCTCCCCCAAATCACTCCAGGTTGGAGGAGAATTCTGGGACTGCGGGCTGTGGGGCCCTTCCAGTCAGTTCCTCCGAGGCCTGGCACCATACTGATATTCCTATTCTTCTCCGGCCCCTGCGTGCCCTCCCTATTCTGGACAGTTCCTTCGAGATTAAGAAAATGTGTATAAATGGCAAAGCCCTAACAAAGTCTCATCTGCTAGCTCTTGCAAGGCCTCAGGCCTCTCTGATCCCTTGGAAGAAAACCCTTCCGCTCTCTGTTCTGCCAACCCCTGCCCCTCCTCAGGAGGACCAGCCTGGGGTGTTCGTGAACTCATGGCCCCCACAGGTAGCTTTGCTTTTTCACGTTTACAGAGGCTTCTGTGAGAGATTTAGGCCACATCTTGTTTTTGCCTCTGACCCCATTTATTTTCCCTTTCATAGGGATTGGAGAGAAGCAGTTTACTTCCTTCCTGGTTTGTAGCAATTTTTAGGGCTCCTAGCAGCCTTTATGCAAATAGGTGTCCAGTGGCCTAGTGAGACGTCTTATCCTGTTTCCTTCCTTCCTTTCTTTCATTCAACAGATACATTTTTTGATTGCCTGTGTGCATGTCCCTGTGCTGGGGACACAAGAATAAATCAGACAGATATGGCCCCTCTCATACTCAGCTCTCAGTCTAGTTGGGGAGACAGAAGAAGCAATTGCAATCTGGTTGCCATGATGAAGAAGGTATTGGGTACGGTAAATGTTCACAGATGGGAGGGGAAAGAAATCTAGTCCCCCAGTCTTTTAAAATATGGCAATGAAGTTCAGAGAAGGGAAAAGTAGCGTCCTCAGTCACATGATCTAAAAGCTCTGGGCTTCTTCTCATTTCCTGACTCATGCCCTTTCTACTTCTTAATAAATATCTCTCTTGAGGCCCAGAAAATCTCTAAAGGCAGGTGTGTGACATAAAAGCAAAGGGATTTGCTGGAAAGCGTTGGGCTGTGGGCAGTCTGAGGAAGCACTCTGGCTAACACGGAAGGTGAGGACACTGCCCCTGGGGTGACCTGGCTGCAGCAGGGAGCCTCCACCTGGCTGGGACCTTGAGGAGCCTTCTTAATTTTTCTTTGTGTGTTTCCTGTGCCAACTCTCCTTTTATGTGTAGTGCTTAGTCTGCACAGTATTGGTTTTCTAGCAGTTCCTCCAATTTCATGTGGAGACCAGAAGTCTGTGATGGGCACTGAAAGCAAACAGTGTGTTCACATAGAGCAGTCAAAGAATTCCTTAAAGCCATCAATCAGGGGCACCTGGGTGGCTCAGTCGGTTAAGCTGCCAACTTCGGCTCAGGCAATGATCTCACGGTTAGTGAGTTCGAGCCCCGAGTTGGGCTCTGTGCTGACAGCTCAGAGCCTGGAGCCCGCTTCTGATTCTGCACGCGCGTGTGTGTGTGTGTGTGTGTGTGTGTGTGTATGTGTGTGTATGTGTGTGTGTGTGTGTGTGTGTGTGTGTGTGTGTCTGCCTGCCCCGCCCCTGCTCGCTCTATCGAAAAAATGAATAAACATTAAAAAAATTAAAAAAAATAAAACAACCATCCATCAAACCATTCCCATTTGCGACTCGCCCTCCCCTCCCAAGGGCACTTTTCATGGGTTTCCAGAAAGACCGGAGATGGTTTGTGATTTCTGTCTCAGTGACACATTTCTGTGGGTTTAATACAGACCTGCACCGCCGGCACTGTGGATACGTGGATACGTAAATGAGTGAATCTAGCAGCTGCTCCTGCTCAATCTTATCTTTAGTGGTCTACTGTTAAGCTGCTTCTCTCCCCGCAAAGCAGTTGTTAACAGGTCTTTCAGCAGGAGCTCAGGCAGTTAGGCCTAGAAAAAGATCCCGACTAGGAAAAGATAAAGGGTTTTCTTCTCCCCGACCCAGAAGATGTTCAGGCCTGACGAGGGAAAGAGGCCAAGAAATGTCCTCTCCACAGGCAAGGTTACTTAAAGTTTCCCAGAACCTTTCTGGCCTAGAACAATCTTCTTCCTTCCTTAAATTGTTTAGTTCTTGGTGAAAGCTGAGAGCAGGTGGCTGGCTGCTTGGAAACCAGGAAGAAGATCTGGAAATAAAGGCAGAACTTTTTGACTTTAGAAAGACTTTTGGTTTCCTCACTATCTCAGGCTCTGTGGGACGGTCTGGTGATTTCTTGGTGCTGCTCTTAACTGACTCAGTCCCGCAATTAAATGGGACGTCTGGCAATTAAATGGGACCACTTCCTTTGCTGGGTTTGGGGGTACCATCCAAATAGACGTAGAAGGTCAGAGTTCAGGTGCGCTGTACAGATTCTTCTGTGACACCAGGGAAAAGTAAAAATTCCATTCTGTTATGATAGCTGAAGCAATTAACATTCCCCAGGGAAAAATCTAAATGCAAAGTGTACCTGCCAACTAGGATCCCCTAAGGGGAGGAATGCAGGAATAGCGAGCAAAATCTCTTAATAAACAACTGATGTGAAATTTGTTCCTAGGAAATTAACCTTTAATATATCATTTTGGTAAAATAATGTCCTGTAAAGCAGGAGTTATTTATCCTGACTGCACGCTAGAATCATCTGGGGGAAGTCTTTGAAAAATGCTGATGTCTGGGCCCCATTCCAGAGATGATGACTTAAATGGACAGGGCAGGGCCCTGGACAGCAGGAGGTTTTGTTTTGTTTTTTAAGTTTATTCATTTTTGAGAGAAAGAGACAGAGCATGAGCAGGAGAGGAGCAGACACAGAATCCGAAGCAGGCTTCAGGCTCTGAGCTGTCAGCACAGAGCCCGATGCAGGGCTCAAACTCACGAACTGCGAGATCCTGACCTAAGTTGAAGTTAGACGCCTAACCGACTGAGCCACCCAGGCACCCCTGGACAGCAGGAGTTTTAAAGGCTCTCCACCTGAGTCTGCTATGCAGCCAGGGCTGACAACACTGTCTGAAGTGGACTTTACCCATCTGATTCCCAGCCCGGATGGATAACCTAATTGAGAAAAAGCACCATGCGTGGCACTAAATTAAACGAGCTCACTAGATGAAATAGCCTATACTTTCCCCACTGATTCTACATCCTTATTATCTATTAATATTATCCCAGTATAATTGGGACTTCTCTGAAGTCTCCAATCTAGTCCATTGATCTACCTCTTTCTGCATCAGTATCACATGGTTACAATTACAGTAGAGTTATTCCTAATTTAGCAACTTTCCTTGATTACGAAAGTAACAGAGGTGAAATGTTCTCCAGAAATAGCCATTTTTTAACAAATAAAGTAACTAATACTTAGTGAGCAGTTGCTGTTGGTCAACTGCTCTTCCACGTAACGACTGGTTTCATCTTTACAGCCCTGAATTAGGTACCATTATTTCCCCATTTTATGACAAAGGAAACTGAGTCATGGAGAGATTAAATATCTTGCCAGAGGTTACCCAGTTCATAAATGGGAGAGCTGGGATCCAACCATGCAATATGATTACAAAACTCTTACCAGACTATTCAATCTGTGTCTTTCTCTGTATCTCTGTTTGTTTCTATATCTATATAATATATAATTTTATTATGTACTTATAATTATATTAAAATTAAATAAGTTTATATAAATTTATATAAATATAATATCATATATCATATGATGTGTATGTATAATGTATACTTTTATTTTTTAATATTTATTTATTTTTTAATATGAAATTTATTGTCAAATTGGTTTCCATTAATGTCTATTTAAAATTTTTTTTTAACATTTTTATTTATTTTTGAGACAGAGAGAGACAGAGCATGAATGGGGGAGGGTCAGAGAGAGACGGAGACACAGAATCCGAAACAGGCTCCAGGCTCTGAGCGGTCAGCACAGAGCCCCACACGGGGCTCGAACTCACGGACGGCGAGATCCGTGACCTGAGCCGAAGTCGGACGCTTAACCGACTGAGCCACCCAGGCACCCCTATTAATGTATATTTTTAAAGGAAATTTTTACATACTATTTTTGGAGTTAAATCCCCTCCCCCCCCAACCTAAACAGTGTATCTTGGGCAGTTAGTATATAGAGACCTATTTCTGATCTCATTGGTGAGGGGCATGTTAGTAATCACATGCTTTGGCTTTTAGAGTGAGATTAACTGGATTCAAGTACCAACTCCATCATTTCCTAGCTCTGTGATCTTGGGAGTATTAACCCTCCCTAAATCAGATTCTTCAATGAAAAAAATAGATACGGGGGTGCCTGGGTGGCTCAGTTAAGTGTCTGACTTCAGCTCAGGTCATGATCTCATGGTTTGTGGGCTCTGTGCTGACAGCTCAGGCTGGAGCCTGCTTCAGATTCTTTGTCTCCCTGTCTCTCTGGCCCTCCCCTGCTCATGATCTGTCCCTCTCTCTCTTTCAAAAATAAAATAAACATTAAAAAAATTAAGATAGATAGATAGATAGACAGATAGATAGATAGATAGATAGATAGATATGTGGCAAAAACCACTGCTTAAGTGGGACTCCTGCATGCCCTGTAAATGTATCTGGGCAGTTAGTAGTTCAGAGGAAATTGGATTTGATAACACCCAGAAGCTCATAGACCATGAGACTTCTCTCAGACCTCTGCATTTGGGAACAAGAAAGGGGAATTACTTTGTCGACTTCTTTCAAAACATTTTACAAAATATAGAATTTATACCTTGTAAATCACAACATAAAATAAGTACAGGGTATGTGTCCACATTTTACTAGATTTTAGCCCTACTATTTTTAAGACAGAAGAAAGCATTGCCCATGAAAAAAAATAAAAATAAGAGGAAATAAATAAAATGATGATGCTATTACATCTCATAATCTAATATTTAAATATTAAGTGTTTACAGCACATTTAGAAGTTGGGTAACCTTGAGCAAGATTTTTAGTTTTCCCATGCCTCAGTTTCCTTTTCTATAAAATGGGGATAATAATGGTACCTAGCTCATGCAGTTGTTGTAAAGATGGAATGAGAGAGTGCTTGGCACCGGTAGGTACTTACTAAATATTAGTTCTAAGAATTAAAGGAGATGAATCTGGGTTAGCCAGGGTCTAGTACTTGGAAAGAAAAGAAGAGAAAAGAAAAGATAGGTATTCTATGTTGATATCAGAGTCTCATTCTTATTTAGCCAACTGTCCTAGAATTTCATCTGTTTCATGCAGATTTTTAAACTTTTAGACTGGCTTTAATTTTTCTGGCTCTATAAATTTCCTCTATCATTATTAATTTTATAAGTCAGTATCCTGTCTCTTTCTCAGCGAGACTTCCTGTTTTTGAGAATCACCGCTATAGTAAGGCTCTTCCTTCAGATGTGCTGAGAAAAAAATATGTTGCTGTCCTGCTTTTAAAATGTTCAATCATGTATTTATTAAATCTTCTATGCTGGTAATTAATTTTTAAAATCGGTGTGATCTAACAGTTTCTGAGTAAGTGTCAAACTTCTTCCAAAAATGGTGGTTTTATCTGTTTCTTCCCTAGTTTTGTCAGTTATGGCTTTATATATTTTAAGGCTAAGTAGTCAGATATATACATGCTCATAATCATTATGTTTTTTGGGGTCTACTATACTTGTACAACTATATGACATCATTATTTTTCCCATAGGCTTTTTTTTTTTGGAGGGGAGGGGAATGAAGAGTTTGAAATCTATTTTACCTAAAATTAAGCTGCCACTCCAGCTTCTTTTAGCTCTTATTATCTGATGTGTTTCTCCTTGTTACCTTATCATATGCCTTTTATTTTATCTTATTTATCTTTTTAAGTTTATTTATTTATTTTGAGAGAGAGAGAGAGAGAGAGAGAGAGCGAGCGGGAGAGGGCCAGAAAGAGAATCCCAAGCAGGCTTTCGAACCCATGAACTGTGAGATCATGACCTAAGCTGAAACCAAGAGTCAGATGCTTAACCAACTGAGCCACCCAGGCTCCCCGCCTTTTATTTGATTTTTAAGTAGGCTCCATGCCCAACACGGGGCTTGAACTCACGACCCTGAAATTTAGAGTCGTATGCTCTTCCAACTGAGCCAGCCAGGTTGCCCCTACATTATGCCTTTTAAAATTCTCCATGTCTTCTCCCCAAATATCTTAGCACAATTTCATATCCCTGTGACCCAACCCTTTTCTCCCAGTACGTTGGTATTCTCTAGTTTTAATTACGCATTGTCACACGTTTTGTTTTTTAATTTTTGCCATTATTTATTTAGGTGGCAGTGAAATTAAAGTTACTTACTTACCTTATTTCTCACATGACATTGCTTCTTCCTCATAACATCTATTATTCTTTTCTAATACCCTCCTGTGTTTCTGAGCATATCTGTAATCTTAACTTGATATTTATTTTGGTGGTCCTTTAACTCTGCTTCCTCTGGTGTTGGCTCTTTTATAGTGTTTATGTTCCTCAGATGTCTCATTGTTTTCTTCTTGTGAGCTCATATTCCCTTGTGCCTGATGGCCACTGTCTTTGGGGAGAGATGAAAACGTGAGCACTGTCATCTTCTCCAGATGAGTGGGATGGGGGAGCCCCTGGTGGGCTTAACCACTCCACATTAGTGCACCCCGCAAGGACCCCAGGCAATCCCACTCTTTAGGCAATCTCTAAACCACTTTATCCAGGCACAGATCTTTTGCAGGGTGGTATCCTAGTTTGTAATTTCCTAGTCACAGATGGTGGGAGAAGCAAGGTAATGATCAGGGGCCAGTCATGGCCTCATCTTGTCATTATCAGAAGATGCTGTGGAGAACAGAAGCACCCTCTCTGATCAACCTTCTGTGGGTATTGCCATCCTCCACCCAAGGAGGGCAATATGGAGGAGAGGAAATGGCAGGGGGAGAGTGTGTTCCTTCAGCCATTCCCTCACCGTATGGCTCCTAACACTATAATGGGAAGCCCCAGGGTGCAGACACAAGAGCCCTAACTCTGGAGCCAGGCTGCCTGGGTTTAAATCCTGGCTCGGCCCTTACTGGCTATGTGATATTAGGCACACTACTTAGCTTCACCCTGCCTCAGTCTGCTTATCTGTAAAATGGGGATAACAATCCCCACCTCACAGAACTGTTCAGGGGATTAAATCAGATAATATATATATCCAAGACTTAGAAGAGTGGCAAATAATAAACACTGTGTATTACTTTTATTACTATTAGGCTTCCAAAGTCTATCTCCCCCCCTCACCAAGACCCAAGCACTTTGTGTCTCTTCAAGACTTTCTTGCAGTCTTATGTTAGGTTCTGGAATTTATTGACATCTCTCTCACATTTCTGTTTGCACCTTCAGGGGAGAGAACTAGCAGCCCTTGCTCAGCTTGTTATCTTGATCAGAATCTGAATCTCTAATTACCCATGAATAACTTCTTTTGAAAGATAAGGATATTATACATGTATCTGAACTCCCTCCCTACCATGCTGGCTAGTCCAGGTTCCTGTTTATCATCATAAAGATATTTTTATATCATGTAGCTTTTTTCAACAAAAATGTTGTTTTGTTAAATCAACTCTATTGAAGTACATTTGCATACAATTAAAATGCACGCATTTGCAGTTATAGTTTAATGAGATTGGTAAATTGTACATACATGTCACCACCACCACAGAAAGTACAAGAACATTTCTCTCAACCCAAATAGTTCATTTCTGCTTTCCCGGTCAATCCCCGCTCACCATGGAGAGCCCCAGGCACCACTGATCTGCTTTCTTTCTCTCTATATTAGATTTGTCTTTTCCAGAGTGCCATATGCATATGTATGAGGTCTTTTGTGTCTGGCGCTTTTAGTGGACCATATGGTTTTGAGATCCGTTCCTTTTGTTTCCTGTGTCAATAGTTTGTTCCCTTTTCATACTGAGGAGTATACCATTATATGGCTCTGTCACAATTTATTTATCTGTTCACTTTTGAAAATTTTTTTTAATGTTTATTTTTGAGAGAGAGAGAGAGAGACAGAGACAGAGACAGAGAGACGGTATGAACAGTGGAGGGGCAGAGCGAGAGGGAGCAGGCTCCAGGCTCTGAGCTGTCAGCACATAGCCCATGCAGGGCTCGAATTCACAAGCCAAAAGATCATGACCTGAGCCAAAGTCGGACACTCAACAACTGAGCCACCAGGCATCCCTCACTTTTTTTTTTTTTTTTTTTTTGAGAGAGAAAGAAAGAATGAGCATGTGCGTGCGAGTTGGGGAGGTAGAGAATAGATCTTAAGCAGGCTCCATGTCAAGCCCCATGCAGGGCTTGATCTCATGAACTGTGAGATCATGACCTGAGCAAAAATCAGGAGTTGGATGCTTGAATGACTGAGTCACCCAGGTGCCCCTATCCATTCACTTTGGGTGGATATTTGGGTTGTTTCCAATTTGGGGCCAGTATGAATAAAGCTGTTATGAACATTTGTGCACAAGTAATTGTGTGGACATACTTTTCTTCAGGTAAATAACCAGTCATGAAATTGCTACATCATACTGTAAGCATATATTTAACTGTATATGGAACCACCAAACAGTTTTCCAAACTGGCGTAGCTTTTTATATTCCCGGACTTCTGTATTCTCTCCAAACTGCTGCTATTATTGTCCATTCTGTTGATTTCAGCCATTCTAGTAGGTATGTGCTGGAATGTTATTACAATTTTAACTTGTATTTCCCTAACAACTAATCATATTGAACATCTTTCCATGCACTTAATTGCCAACCACATATGTCCTTTTGCAAGGTGTTTGTTAAAGCTTTTTGCATATTTTAAAAATTGAGTTGCTTGTCTCATCACTACTGACTATAAACATTCTTTATATATTTTGGGTATATGTACTTTGGCAAATAGACATACTGTGAATTTTGTCTCCCAGACCATTGCTTTCTTAACAGCATCTTTTGAAGAGTAGAGTTTTAAATTTTGGTGAAGTCCAATTTATCTCTCTCTCTCTCTCTCTGTTTTTTATGGTCCATGCTTTTTGTGTTTCATCTAAGAAATCTTTGTCTAGGGGGCACCTGGCTGGCTCAGTTGATGGAGAATGTGACTCTTGATCTTGGCGTTCTGAGTTCGAGCTCCACATTGGGCATAGAGATTATTTAAAAATAAAATCTTAAAAAAAAAATCTTTGTCTAGGCAAAGATTGAAAAAAATTTCTCCTATGTTTTCTTTTAGAAGATTTATAGTTTTGGCTTTTGGATTTAAGTAAATGATCTATTTTGGTCCATTTTGTGTTAATTTTTGTGTATCGTGAGTCATTAAGTGTTGATGTATATATAGTGTGAGGTAAGGTATTTCAATAGCACAATTTATTGAAAAAGACTATTCTTTCCTTATTTGCTTTACCTTGGCACCTTTATCAAAAATTAATTGACTATATTAATTGACTCCTCTACTTCTGGACTCTCTCTTACATTCCATTAGTTTATTTATTGTTTGTTGGTTGGTAATCTGGGAAATGGCATTTCCTTTCAGAAGTTGTTAAAAATCCCATAGCTGTGAGTATAACTTCACTGATCTTGTCCTTCTGGCTGGGGTAACAGTGGAGTGAATCTCCATACTTCTGTTTACTTTGGGGAAAGGCAGCTATTTTGGTGCACGTCTGGCTAGGGAGATGCTAGCTAGGGCTAGGGCTAGGTTTTGTTGGTTGGAGAGTCTCCCCGACACCCCACCCGGTCTCCTGTGCTGCATCTTCCCTACAGACCTAACCGGTCCTGAAGTGGAAGCAATGTTAAGTCAACAAGAGGAGCTACTTACCTAGTGTTCTCTGTAAGCTTCTTAATACTTTACAGAGGAACGTGTCCCAAATGTACACAACCCACTCCAACTCTCTGTTGGTGGGGCTCTCAGAAGTTTGTCCCCTACCCATCCCAGCAAGGGTCACCAGTTTGAATGTTAACACTTTGAATTCCCAGCACCACTTTTCAATTTGGTATGAATTGAATCACAGCCAGCCAATTTTCCTAATATGTATGAGATTGGGGCCCCACTCTATTGGGGGATATTTCTATTTATTTTAATGAGCATAGTCTGGAAGGGAATTTTTAAACTTGCATTGAAGTGACCATTTTCCCAGAAGTGTTTATCTGATATATTTTCAACAAGTTACTTCTTTAAAAAAAAAAAAAAAACGTTTATTTTTAAGGGAGAGAAAGAGATTTAATTCACAAACCACAAGATCATGACCTGAGCTGAAGTCGGACGCTTAACCAACTGAGCCACCCAGGGTCTCTCAACAAGTTATTTCTTAACTTTCTTGTGCAGTTTATTCTATTTTATTTTATTATTTTATTTTTTTCACATTTATTTATTTTTGAAAGACAGAGAGACAGAGCGTGAGCAGGGGAGGGGCAGAGAGAGAAGGAGACACAGAATCTGAAGCAGGCTCCAGACTCCAAGCTGTCAGCACAGAGCCCAAGGGGCTCGAACTCACAAACTGTGAGATCATGACCTGAGCCAAAGTCGGAGGCTTAACCGACTGAGCCACCCAGGTGCCCCTTGTGCAGTTTATTTTTAATGTGAGCTTAGGTCAGCTGAGAGCATCACTTGAATGTGATTTGGGCTTTTTTTTTTTTTTTTTTTTCTGTTGGCATGATTTCTTTAATCCTTTCCATTTATGTTTGCAGATTCCTGGTGAGTTTATTGACCCCCAATCATTTTCAGTTTTGAGTTCAAGTTCTAGCTTCCTCTTGGCTTCATTTACATCCCACCTGCTGAAGCCAGTCTCTCTTCTCTACCCCATAACTTGGCTCCTTTCTGTGACGCTTTGCCCCACAACTGCCCCTGCCTCCCGAAACTCCCCACAGGCATTTGTTTTTCGTGTATGGTGGACTTGTTGAAGACTTGAGGTAAAGGGAGAGGTGAGGGCAGGGCACTCCTCTTCTTACTCCTGAAGATTCTGCCTCCTTTCCTCTTAGAGTCCCTGCAGCTCAATTCCCCTTATTCTACTAGGCATGATAATGACAGTAGTATTAATAGTCATAATACTAGGGGTGCCTGGGTGGCTCAGTCAGTTAAGCGTCTGACTCTTGTTTTCGGCTCAGGTCATGATGTCATGGTTCGTGGGTTCGAGCCTCGTGTCAGGCAGAGCCTACTTGGGATTCTCTGTCTCTCTCTGCCCGTCTCCTCATCACTCTCTTTCTCTCTCTCAAAATAAATAAATAAACTTTAAAAATATTCATAATAGTAAATGTCACAGGATTTACTGTGTGCCACGCACTTCTAAAGTGCTGTACATATACCACTAATCATGTAATCTTCACCACAACCGTGTGAAGAAGCTATTATGATTAACCACATTTTACAAAGAGAAAAATGTAATTCTATCTAATCTGCTCTGCTCAGAAATGGACCATTAGAAAAACTAACAGAGGTTTTGAAATTCTGTTTATCCTTCCCTCTCCCCACTTGTTTCTGGGAGGTAAATTGAGCAATATGGCAATGCATTTCCCCAAAGGTAGGAGTGATGCCAGTTCTTTTGAGAGGCAAACACAGATATAGCCAGTGAAGTTTTGGGTAACTACAGAGCTGGGATCACCCTGCTTGCAAGATTTAATATAATCGAAAGTCCCCATTTTATAACTTGTAGAAATCAATGATCTTCCCCAAGGTTTCGCAACAGTTTGAGGAACCTACTTGCTCATGGTTACCTCTGCTCTGGTTCATGTTTCTGCTGAATAAGTTTAGATTATGGACCATCCATGACAACTCATGGAACTAGATATGAACACAGCTGCTGTCCTCTACTCCCTTCCCCCCTTAAACACAGGCTTTTCATTTGAGGAGCAGATGATGCTAAGAACCTGGAGAGATGGGGGAGTTTACATCAAAGCTATCGTAACAACTCAACTTTAAATATTGGGTGTCCTCTTAAAAGCCCATTTAGCTCTCCCACCCCTGGGGATTTTACTGTATCACTGGCTTCTGTTTTTTCTCTTGTTCTTCCTTGTTTCTGTCTTCTCCTCATAGGAGTCTAAAATCATTCCTTTTGTTCTCATAAAGCATTTGAACTCCCTCTTTACACTTCATGATTAGGCTTTGCGACCCGAGAACAAACTTGATGTATCTAAGTGGACCATGAAATGTTTTTTTAAACAAAGAGTGCTCCCTCCCTAAGATAAATCTTGGGGTCACTTGTTTTGGTCATCAAAAAAAAGTCTATATAAGACTTTGCCCTGTCTGCTATAGTAAAATGAAGATTTGATAACTTCAGACAAATTTCTCACTCTTGAGTCACGGCATGGGTCCTTTTGCCCTGCTCTTGTGGCCCTACCCACAGGCAGTAGAGGCTGTCCCTAAGTTTTCTTGTTTAGGGCATATCTGTTATGCCCTAATCAGGTCAGCATTATGATTAGACCTTGTACATGGGGTATAAGTGGGGGGTGAGAGCAGTGGGAACTTTTGTTTATGCAACTTTCAATTTCCTGTATTATAAAGCTAAAATTTTATATATATTATGTCTAAGAACAGACTATAATGCAACATAATCTGTTTGTGAATATACATTTGTGTTCTGAAAATAGATACAACTGGAAGAGCTATTTTAGTGAGATGGAGAGAAAAGCCTAGAAAAGTTCTGTGTCTGTACACTGTTCAGTATATCATATCCACTATGTGTATAAACACTGTCCGGCAAGTTATATAGGTAGGAAAGATTTGGGGAATTTAAAAAATTATATTGGAAAAGTTGGCTAGCCATTTGGAAACAATATAATAAATATACTTCCATAAATGGATGAATATTTGTATATGTCTTGAAGTAAGAAAATCTTTCCTAAGGATGACATTAAAGGCTAAAATAGGGGCATCTGGGTGGCTCAGTCAGTTAAGCATCTGACTTTGGCTCAGGTCATGGGTTTGAGCCCTGCATCCAGTTCTATGCTGACAGCTCAGAGCCTGGAGCCTGCTTTGGATTCTGTGTCTCCCTCTGTCTTTCTGCCCCTTCCCTGCTCATGCTCTGTCTCTCAAAGATAAATAAACATTAAAAAAAAAAGACACTAAGATAGATTTGACTGCTACATCAAATCAGTGCTCAGGGGCCTTAAGGGGCCTGCAAGGGAATGAACTTCACCTCAGGTTGGGAACACTCTACAAAATGAAGGCAGCCCACAGGATGGGCCCTGACAAGGTCAAGTTCCAGAGAAAGAAAGTTGAGACAAAATTCATAAATGCCAACTGCTCAAGACCCCTGTGCACATGTGTGCGTGTACACACACACACACACACACACAGACTCAATGAAAGGCTGAACATAGGGCATCAATGTACATTTTTAAGTACCAGGGGCAGAATATAAAGGGACCCTAAAGACACAAGGAGGGAAGCAACAGAGAAACCACTCACACTACTGAGAGTCAAACAGGAGACTTGGAGAACACATCCTAGGAGGCAGCAGGAACTTTCAGGTAACACATGCCTTGCACTTTCCACAGAAGAGAAAGAGCGAGATAAAAGATGTAGTCATAAATCAACTGACTGAGATAAAGCAAGGAAGCCAGAAGAGCTAAGAAAAGAAAGCAAGGACATAATATCATTTTGCAATGAACACCCATCATAGAAACAGCAAACAGAGCATAATTTATGCAATAACCAACTTAATGTGGGATATGAAGAAAAAGCATAAGAAAATCACGTGAACTTCAGATGAAAACACAAAGTAATAAAAGCAATTAGAAGAAGGAAGAGAGGCAGTGAAGAGCCAGTGTATCTTTGACCGATGCTATTGGTTGTGGACCCAAATGGCCATTCCCAACCCCTTCTCTTTCGCCATATATAGGAGATGAGACAGCTAAGTACTCAATCTCTCAGCCTCCTCAGAAAGATACACAATCTTCTGACTTGAAAATGTGTTGAAACTACCTTAAGTGAAAAAAGCAAGTTGCATAACTCTGCTGAAAAAGAATTATTATAAGAATTATTACATGTGTGTGTTGCGGGCTGAATTTGTACATCATCCCCCGATTCCTATGTTAAAGCCTTAATGCCCAGTATTTCAGGATGTGACTGTTTTTGGAGAAAAGATCTTTAAAGAGGTAATTAAGGTTTAAATGAGGTCTTTATTGTGGACTTTAATCCAATATGACTAGTGTCTTTATAAGAAAAGGAAATTAGGACACAGACACACACAAGTAAGACCATGTGAAGACAGAGGTAGAAGACCGCCATCCTCAAGCCAAGAAGAGAGGCCTCAGGAGAAACTAACACTGCTGACCCCTTGAGCTCAGACTTCCAGCTTCCAGAACTGTGAGAAAATGAATTGCTGTTATTTAAGTCACCTAGTCTGTGGTGCTTTGTTATGGCTGCCCCAGGAAACAAATACAGTGTGCACATGCCATAAGATCAAACCGGAAAAAAAATCTATCAAATTCTTGCTGAGGTAATTTCTGAAGAGATGATTCTATAAGGGATTTTATTTTTATTTATTTAGTTTTTTAATGTTTGTTTATGTTTTTGAGACAGAGAGAGACAGAGCATGAACGGGGGAGGGTCAGAGAGAGAGGGAGACACAGAATCCGAAGCAGGCTCCAGGCCCTGAGCCGTCAGCCCAGAGCCCAACGCGGGTCTTGAACTCACGGACCGTGAGATCATGACCTGAGCCGAAGTCGGACACTTAACCGACTGAGCCACCCAGGTGCCCCTCTATAAAGGATTTTAATTGTACATTTTACTTTGTACACTTTTATTTGAACATATGACACTGAACACAATTTCTTAAGGGAAATAAGGAATTTTTAAAAATTAGGCAGGATAAAAGAAAGAAAAAAAAAGCTAAAATGCATAGGAACCATTACATATCTGTGTGTGTCCACAAACTCTCCTCCGAGCTGTCAATAATGCAACTCACACAAGTACAGAGTATTGGTTACAGTTCACCACGTCCATGAGATAAAAAGTTCAGGTCAGTGGTTACGAGGTCCTCACCTAGTGTCGATAGTGTTATCAGTCAAGAATTGACTCATATTCCTCACAAAGGTAACATTACAAGCATTCTTATAATTCAAACTATGACTTGCTCCATTTTGTCTACCAGCCCTAAGCACCTCAGGAAGTGTAAGCAAAGGCAATTTTATGGGGCCAGGATCAAATCCTACTCTTCAATTTGTCACACATCTTCCCGGGCCTGCTTCACTTGTTTACACACCTGTCTGTTCTCTATGGTATTTAAATTTGCAACCCTGTGTAAACAGAGAGCAGGAATAGAGGTGGGACTTAGGGAGTTAGGCCCTCTTCTTCCTTCCCTCCCTGACCCGTGTTTGAGCAAAACCAACAGAGTGATGCTTATGACCAGCTGTGGAAAACTCAGTACCAACTACCTAATAGTTTGGGCACAAGAATTGGGGGTAGGAGATGTGTTTTCCAGGCTGTGGAGAAAGTGTGCTGTGCCTTTTCTCCCCTAACATGTCCTGAACACTTATTCTGTGAGTCAAAGTTATGTTAAGTACGTGTCATTTATTATTTCATTTAAGCATTACAACAACCTTCTGAGGTAGATTCTATTACAGTCTCCATTTTTATAAATGGGGCAGCTGAACCTGAAAGAGGTTAAGCTGGTCAAATCTCAGCTAGTAGAGGAGGAGGCAGGATTTGACTGTGTGTTTTTTGACTCTAAGGCTGATGTTCTCTTAACCACTTTACCTTGTATAAGAAGGCCATAGGGTACCTGGGTGGCTCAGTCGGTTAAGCATCCACCTCCTGATTTCAGCTCGGGTCATGCTCTCACGGTTTGTGGGTTCGAGCTCCACACTGGGCTTTCTGCTGTCAGCGCAGGGCTGCTTTGGATCCTCTGTCCCCCTTTCTCTCTGCCCTTCCCCTACTCACATGTGCCCTCTCTCTCTCTCAAAAACAAAGAAAACATTTTTTTAATGTTTAATGCCCCACAAATAAAACATTTTTAAAAATTACTGAATACCAATATTCTTTTAGTGAATGGCTATTATACATTTTAAAAAGTATGTGGCAGGGCACCTGGGTGGTTCAGTCAGTTGAGCATCTGACTTTGGCTCAAGCCATGATCTCACAATTCCTGGTCATGATCTCATGATTCCTGAGTTTGAGCCCCGTGTCGGGCTCTGGTGCTGACAGCTCAGAGCCTGGAGCCTGCTTCAGATTCTGTCTGTCTCTCTCTTTCTCTCTTCCAGCCCCTCCCCACTTATGCTGTCTTTCTCTCTCTCTCTCAAAAATAAACATTAAGTAAATAAATAAGTAAGTAAGTAAGTAAGTAAGTGGCTTTACTCTTTGCTCACCAAACTTTAAAGATACCCATTGACTATAGCTGAAAGGCCAAATCCTGTTTGCTGACTTGAGAACCCTCTGAGGTCTGACCCCATCTACATTTCTAGTCTTACCTCACACTCTTAACCCACCATGCTGTGCTTGTCCAAGCCAAGCTTCATTCTTCTCCATGGAGACAGACGCCCAGCATTATCACAAGTCTGAACTTTTTGCTCACAGGATAGCCTCCTTGGCCCAAATTGCCACCCTCCCCATCTTCACATTTCTAAATTGTTCTCATTCTTCAAGGCCCATCTTGGAAGCCCCTCCTCCTTGAACCCTGTCTTCAAATTGGAAGTGACATGTTGCCCACTTCAGAGCTTTCATTGGAACTCATCAATTCTTTTATTAAAGTGCATGCCACTCCTATCTCACAGCATCGTTATCTGGTAATGTCCCAACTAGACGGGTAAACTACAAGGATTCAAGTCACATGGAGCATCTTTCATGTCCCACAGCACCTAGGACATATTAATGATTGATGAACTCAAGGTACGAGAGTACAAAGCATGAGTAATAAACTCAGTGAACGCTGTTCCAGAGACTCTGGGGCATGAAACATAAGATTGGAACACAGAGATGAAAGAGAACAGAGTTACTCAAGGGAACATTTATGGTGGTATGGAAATCAATTACCTTAGGCTAGAAACTCCATGCAGGGCACATAGGTAAGGATAAAAAGGGAGAAGGAAATAAATACCTTGGTTGTGGGAAAGGATTGCAGCCTGCCCACCAAGCTGAAGGGAAGTATAGGGCAAGATAATGGCAGTACATAAGCTCTCCACCCTTTCCTGAAAATCTCATTCATGTAAGACCCAAATGTGGGGTGACCTGATTGGATGGGGGGGTCACCAAATGTGAGACATTCTAATGGGTGGGGGGCCAGTGGTGTGGGCAGTGAAAGAATTCACCCAAGGCAGAACAAAAGAGAAGTTTATTAAGTACACTGAAAGAGAGAGGAGGCAGGCAGGATAGCAAAGGAGAGACTATCTGCCTTGAGGCAGTGGTGGGGGCCACAGTTATACCATAGAGAGGCGGAGTATAGGAACATATGGAATTTTCCCTTTTTTAGTAATCTTAGGAACTGTGTCTGATTGTATTGGTCAGTTGGGGCCTATGGCTATGTCGCTTAAAGTGTCTGTGGGCCCTTTTGCTTTGTTCATGTTTCCATTGCTCAAGCCTGCTGCCTAAAAGTGGTGGCCTCTATGTCAAATATGTGGCAAAGTTCTTGCTTTGCTTTCCTGATGGTTTTGTGGTGGAGGGAAAGTGGGGGGGTAGGGTGGGGAGAGGAATCAGAGAAGCAAGGGTGGAGAAGCAGTACTGACCAAAAAGTGACGTTAAATTTATGAGAATCACAAGATCATGTGCAAGTCGGGTAATTTCCTCAGGGGGATTAGGAAGCAAAGATACACTTTTACTGTTTTAAGATAAGGTTTTTATCCTCTGGAAAAAATAACACCCATTCTGACTAGGAAAATGTTGTGTGTCTTGGGATTGGGGTGATGTGAGACTTCTGCTCTCAGGAGCCAGGACACTGAGGTTGTAGGGGAAATTGGTTCCAGGTAGAATGGATGGCCAAGTTTGGAAAGTCATCTGGATGTAGCACTCTAGTGCTATGAAGACACCTTGAGAAAAGAGTTTGTGTGGGTATGTGTTATGTAAAGATAGTGCTGTGTAGCTGGAGAGCTCGCACATCAGATGTGACTACAGGTGAACATACACCATAGAGAGGAAGCATTATCTTCCCTTCTACCTCTGGAGAAAATACTGTCTGGCTATAGTGATAGAGCATGTCTTTTTTGTTTTGTTTTGTTTAATGTTTATTTTTGAGAGACAGAGACAGAGCGTGAGTGGCGGAGGAGCAGAGAAAGAGGGAGACACAGAATCCGAAGCAGGCTCCAGGCTCTGAGCTGTCAGCACAGAACCCAATGCAGGGCTCGAACTCACAAACCATGAGATCATGACCTGAGCCAAAGTCTGATGCTCTACCGACTAAGCTGCCCCAGCGCCCCTAGTGATAGAACATGTCTTGATAGCCAAAGCACTTTCTTCAGTGGTCAAGGTCCTCTGGATCTCCACATCACTATATTTTGGTGACACTGGTACCTAAGTCACCATCATGGTTTTGGTAATGGATTATAAAAGCACAGAACCACTGACTTAGCAAGTGCAGATCTTCCTTAACTTACAATGAGGTTACGTCCTGATAAGTCTATCTTAAGTTGAAAATACTTTAATTAGCCTAGCCTGCTTTAAATGTGCTCAGGACACTTCAGCCTATGGTTGGGCAAAATCATCTAATAGCAAGCCTATTTAATACTAAAGTGTTGAATATCTCATGTAATTTATTGACTACTGTACTGAGAGTGATAAACAGAGTGGTTGTGTGGGTACAGAATTGTGGTGCGTGTGTATCAGTTGTTTGCCCCTGTGAGCACATGGCTGACTGGGAGCTGTACCCACTACTACCCAGCATCATGAGAGATGATTCTACCGTATGTCACTAGCCTGGAAAAAGATCGAAATTCAAAATTAGAAGTATGGTTTCTACTGAATGTGTATCACTTTTGCATCATCCTACTTGTCAAAACATTGTAAGTTGGGGACTATCTGTACTGGACTTTCCAGCCTTGATAATGGAAGATGGCAAGGAAGAAGGCCTGGAGTGGGTTGATGTATGAGTTTTCTATGGCTGCTGTAGGACGTTTTACCACAAAGTTGGTAGTTTAAAAACACCAAGTTACTGTCTTACAATTCTGGAGGTCAGAGCCCAAAATGGGTCTCACAGGGTTAAAATCAAAGAGTAAGGAGGGCTTTTTTCCTTCTGGAGGCTCTAAAGGAGAATCCATTTCCTTGCCTTTTCCAGTTTGAGGGGTCACCTGCATTCCTTGCCTCATGGTCTCTTCCTCCATCTTTAAAGCCAGCAATGCAGCATCTCTAAATCTTTTCTGCCTCTCTCTTCTACATTTAAAAAACTGGGATTACACTGGGATCATCTGGATAATCCAGGATATTCTCCTTATTTTAAGATCTGTTTAGCAAGCTTAATTCCTTGTGCAACCTTAATTCATTCCTCTTTGCCAAAAAATATAACATGTTTACATGTAAGATAACGTCCTTCCTAATCCAAGGATTAGGATGTGGACATCTTGGGGATGGGGAACTTATTCTGCCCATCAGTTAGCAAAGATTATCTGTCATGAAAACATGGAGAAAGGATCCTTTCCTTTATTTTCCTTTTATCATTCTCATCAAGTAGAAAGATCTTTGGATCCAAAAGAGAAGAATAAATATTGGTTGGAACCAAAGCTCAAGGTAGGTGAAGAGGCAGTATGTACTCTGGGCTCCCAAATTGGAATGGGATTCACCCCAAGTTACTGAGAATTTAGGAATGGGATTTCTAAAATGTGCTTGGAGAGTTTTAAGGACTTATGGAGAATAGTAAACATGCTAGAAGATTAGAAATGTACTAATTATTTTTGTTTTGAGAGAGAGAGAGGGAGAGAGAGAGAGAGAGAGAATGAATGGGGGAGGGGCAGAGGGAGAGGGAGAGAGAATCTTAAGCAGTCTCCATGCCCAGCATGGAGCTCCACATGGGGCTCAATCTCACGACTGTAAGATCATGACCTGAGCCAAAATCAAGAGTGGGACACTCAACCAACTGAGCCATCTAGGTGCCCTATACTAATTTTTTTTTAATTTTTTAATGTTTATTTATTTTTGAGAGAGAGACAGAGTGTGAGTGGGAGAGAGACTGAGAGGGAGACACAGAATCCAAAGCAGGCTCCAGGCTCTGAACTGTCAGCACAGAGCCTGAGGTGGGGCTCGAACTCACGAACTGTGAGATCATGACCTGAGCTGAAGTCAGATGCTTAACCAACTGAGACACCCAGGCACCCCTCAATTTTTTTAATGTTTATTTATTTTTGAGAGGGAGAGAGACAGTGTGAGCAGGGAAGGGGTAGAGAGAGAGGGAGGCACAGAATCTGAAGCAGGGTCTAGGCTCCAGCTGACAGCACAGAGCCTGACGCAGGGCTCGAACCCACCAACCATGAGATCACAACCTGAGCTGAAGTCACACGCTTAACAAACTGAGCCACCCAGGGACCCCTGTACTAATTTTTTTTTAAAGGAGGAGATAGGATTCCTTAAACTATACGTGAATGAGTTTAACCTTGCTTCTGGAAATAATTTTGAATGAAACATTTAGGTTCACAACCACTTAAAAGGTCCACTGCAAGTATGAAACACAATGGTTCACTGAGAACAACTTATACCTGACAAATCTTATATCCTTCACTGACATTGTTTCTGCATAGTAGGTCTAGAGAGAAGAAGGGCATTGTGCATCATAGATTCTAAAAACCTCTTGGAGTTTTTCTAAGGCAGAAACCACCTATGATTCATGTGTACATCATCAGTAGTGTGCTGGAGTTGGCTCATGCTAGTTCACAAGAGCTAATTGTGCACATCTCCTCCCAACTCCATGTTCAGTGACATCACATTGATAGTTTGAAGTCTGCCATTTTGGAAGTACTTATGTCATGGAAATCAGCAAATGCTACAGATCAAAGATTTTTTTTCTGGGAAGTCAGTGTTAAATGTTTTCCAGCACAACATTGCCTGTACTATAGGTATCTACTACAGTATCAAGACACAGTAGGTGCCCAACACTGTTGTCTGAAGGAATAAATCATTTGAACAAGAAACTCAACAAAGTCTCCCATAGTACAGTTGTGGTGAATAAAGAGACATCTTAACTGTATGTTAGTGAAACAAGTATCGGAAGGAAGGAAGGAAGGAAGGAAGGAAAGAAGGAAGGAAGGGAGAGAGGGAGGGAGGGAGGGAAAAAAGAAGGAAGGAAAGAAAAAAGAATCTATGTCAGTTAGGGAGAATTTTCTAAGAGTGGGAGAAAGAACTCTGCCCTTTGTCCTGTGAGTCTTGAGTAATCTCTGTACCAACATGAGAGAATGAGTATGTTGCATGACACAAAGATGTCTTCACCATCTGGAATGATGAGCTGTACCCAGCTGGATGAAATTTCATAGGGGCAAGTGTAAGGATTAAATGAGAACTGAAATAATAAAATGAACCATACAAGTTCAGGATGGAATTGGGGTGAGAGGACATAGCTTAGTGGTGTGAAATGTGAAAAGTGGGTCTCATTTCTCCAGACTGGTCAGATGATGACTAAAGCATTGTGCCCAGATCCAGGCAGTACCTAGTTGAGCACTGAGTGACTTGAGTGATGAGAGATGCAAAACTTGTCATGTGAGACATGATAGAAGCAATTTGGAGGTTTTCATTGGAGAAGAAAAGACTCAAAGGAATGTGAGGTTGACACTAAATATTTGGATGACTTATACATAGACAGGGCCATCACAATGCCCAACTCCAGGAGGCACCATTTACATTGTGGTCTGTGTGAACAGCATCGCCCAGAGATGTGTGGTACAAGTCTGCACAGTCAGAGTGCTACTCTTGTACATGGGTAAGGGGTTACTATTCCAAATAGTCGAAGCCCCTTAGAGCTATATTTCAGCTCAATTTCAGCAAGAACCTCAGAACTCCTAGGAGTATTGTCTCTTGCCTTGATACACTCAAAGTAGAGGCTGGATGGCCACATGTCTTGGAAGTGCAATAGGGGATTCTGGCAACAGAATAACAGAAGGAGGGTCTTATTGGATAACCTTTAACATTTTTTCCAGTTCTGAGACTCACTAATTCCAGAGATGAAAACTACCACTTTTTTTTTTTTGTGCTAGGCACTGTGTTAGGCACTTTATAGAGCTGATTTAATTTAATCTTCAAAAAACACCCTACAGAGTGGGTATTATTATTATTAATAAACAGATGAAGAAATCGAGACTCAGATTATTTGCCCATGGTCATCCAATTATTAAGTAGCTTAGCCAGGGATTAAACCTAGGAGTATATGACTACTTGTTCTTCCTGGAGCCCTGGGGATGAGAAGGAAAGCTAACCATTCCATCCATTCCCAAACTATAAGGTAGCAGGGTGATAAGTGTCAATACCAACATTACAGGGGGCTTGGAAGAGGAAGCTCCCTGCAGGGAACATGGTACCATAGCTGTTGGTGCTATGGACTGGGCAGCACGACCATGTCTTGTGGGTAAGATTTCATACCTTGCCAGAGCTGATTTTGCTGGACCAGACTCTTAATTTGCTGCTCCTCCTGTGCTGTCCACATAAATTCACAAGGCCCTGGTGAAAATGAAGATGCTCACAGAAACACAATCTCTGACTGAAATCTTCCTCTTTGGATTAAAGGATGTGAGTCAGGAGGATTTTGCTTCAGTGCTTATGACACTGAAATTTGAGTCTTGATGTGGTCTCGTAATCAGCCCCAGGATTGCTTGCATGGAGCCACTGGAAGTCTGGAGCAAGTTCCTGGGAGCTACCAAGTATCTGACAAGCTAGGAAGCGTGATCTTTGACTCATCCACCCATTACACAACTAATCAGCACTACGGAGCTTGGGTGTTCACCGTGTGTCACCACACACCAGAGCCACACCTCTCCCTTGCTGGAATGGCTTGCCTGGCTAGCCCTTGAAGCATCCAAAGATGTTTGTTGACTTGGAGGATCAGTTCCTTTTCTGTTACCTAATGAGCTGTATCAAGACTGGCATTCCTACTTGCCAGTGACTTTTCAGTGTGAGAATTTGGTTGTGGGCTAATGTTGTGTCTTGGGCAATTACTGTGAATTTCTCTGGAACCACCCCTGTTGACATGACTTGTACTCACACCTAGGATTAAAGTCTACTTATTATCAGAGGGCAAACACCTGTCCTCACAATGAACACAGCTAACATTACTAAACTCAGAGTACAACTTATTTAGGGCCTTGCTATTCATTCTTCTCTTTGAAGTATCTCTCTGCCACCCAGGCACTCCAGACCCCACCATTATTCTATTCAACCCCCTCCCCTTCTCCCCTATTCTTTCCATGTTAGTAAATTTACCACAGAATCATAAAAGTTGATACTGCAGATAAGAAAAGAAGGCACAGGAAGCCTCGTCCTACATAAAATAGACAAATGAAATGATCTTTCCATCCAATTAACCCCTGAAATGAAGAACTGTTGTAATGTATGGCAGGAATGGTGGGGAAAAAATTAGTAAAAGGCAGTACCTATCTTTATTTTTCTAGAGGACTCTAATATTGCCTTGGAATTCGCCAAGCTCAGAACTTTATGGAAATGGCAAAGTGAAATGTTGAGAAGGATTGAAGCAAGGCTATATAATACACCCTGGTAACAGCCCGTGATGGCTTCTGAACCCCAGCTCTGGATCCTCTTTAGGTGATTCTGGCCATGACCCTAAAGCAAAGGGGCAGGTTGGGTCTAATTCTCTGTAGGTAGCCCATGTCTCCCCGTCTCACACAGTGTGCCCTGCACTGGGAGGTCTGCCTCTTTCTATAGGATCCATTTGCTATAGGTCATCTTTCTGCACATGGTTCAAGGTACCGGTATTTGGATGCTGAGTCTAGGAATAGCTGAGTGAGCCTGGCGCTCTGAATCTCTAACCAAGGACTCTGTGCGCTCTTCGAGTGGCTGAATTCATTACAGATTGTGGTGGCAAAAAGGAGTTTTAAAGGCTGTCTGGCTAGAGGAGCCCCTTCCTGCTTGAGGTCAGAACTGAAAATGACTTCCCATTTACACCGTACTCTGGCATTTCCTATGCAACAGTACTGTCGCTTTTTGCCCAATATCCCCTATTACATGGTCACAACACTCTTCTACTCTTTCATTCATCAGAAAGGCAGAATAGTTGGTGAATAGTTTGAGTTCTTCAGTTGCACTCTGTAAGGGATGTAGTGAGGTGCTCTGTATGTTGTTCTATTGGAAAAATCGAGGAAGGCTTGATGGAAAGAGAAAGGCCACCTACCTATATCTATTCTCAACCCAGACAGGCTGTTGGCTACATACAACACTGGTTATCCCATATCATGGGCTACAGAGAATTCCAAAGACTGCTGCTTCTTCACTGGAGCCATCCTTAATGGATGCGTCCTGAAAGAAAGCGAGTAAAGTTTGCTACGTGTATATCTTTAGAACACATTCTTAGACGTGGAGCTAATTAAGTCAAAAGGCATGTGATTTGTAATTTTCAGCCTGAAAATTGTGCCAACTTATATGTCTACCAGCAATGTATGAGAGTACTTGTTTTCCTACACCTTTGTAAATAAAATGGGCTTTTAAACTTTGCCCAGTTCTTCCCTGGATTATTTGTTTTTTGGGTGTTGGTAAGTTCTTTATAGATTTTGGATACTAACCCTTTATCTGATATGTCATTTGCAAATATCTTCTCCCATTCTGTCGGTTGCCTTTTAGTTTTGCTGATTGTTTCCTTTGCTGTGCGGAAGCATTTTATCTTGATGAGGTCCCAATAGTTCAATTTTGCTTTTATTTCCCTTGCCTCTGGAGAGGTGTTGAGTAAGAAGCTGCTGTGGCTGAGGTGAAAGAAGTTTTTGCCTGCTTTCTCCTCAAGGATTTTGATGGCTTCCTGTCTTATGTTTAGGTCTTTCATCCATTTTGAATTTATTTTTGTGTATGGTGTAAGAAAGTGGTCCAGTTTCATTTTTCCACATGTCACTTTCCCAACACCGTTTGCTGGAGAGACTGAACTTTGCCAATTTTATATGTGACAAAATAAAGTCAAGTTTGTAACCAACTGTGAAAAATCCATGCTCTTATCACTGGAGACTCTCTAGGAGGAGACCTGGATTTGGTAGAAGCTTTGTTGGGGTTTACTCATATCACCCCAGAGTCCCATAGAGAGGCCAGGGAAGGGGGGAAGGGGGAGGAGAGAAGAGTGGCAGAGAGCAAAAATGGGGTGAAGAAGGTGAGGAGGTCAAGTCGCAGTAGGTTAGGGCACATCCAAGCAAAGCTAGAGATTACAGTTCCTAGCTAGCCGGGCATTCTTCTTATCTTCCCACCTGACTTACCTCCCTTCATCCAACACGTGCATTCCCACCCAGCTGCTCCACGTTTTGTGAATAGGGAGTCATGCTCTGGGCACTTAATCATCACGACTGCTCATGCTATTCTTGGACCTTAGGACAGACACTAAACACAGAGGCACCCAGTGCCCAAGGAGTGCCTGCTTAGGGAAAAAGGAGTAGTATAGGCTGTACCAGGAGGTTTCTAAGGCTCTGATAGTGATTATTTGGGATGGAGGAAAGGATCATAAGTGAATTCTGGGCCAATCAAAAAACTGTAGGTGTTGGGGCGCCTGGGTGGCGCAGTCGGTTAAGCGTCCGACTTCAGCCAGGTCACGATCTCGCGGTCCGGGAGTTCGAGCCCCGCGTCGGGCTCTGGGCTGATGGCTCAGAGCCTGGAGCCTGTTTCCGATTCTGTGTCTCCCTCTCTCTCTGCCCCTTCCCCGTTCATGCTCTGTCTCTCTCTGTCCCAAAAATAAATAAACGTTGAAAAAAAAATTTTTTTTTTTAAAAACTGTAGGTGTTGCTGCCAGAGGGGACACAACTATGGGATCAAAACTTTCAATACTGATTTATGTGGTTTGTACAGGTGCAGTTGCTAGTGGAAAAGCCAATGTGTTAGCCTGTTCGGGTTGTAATGTACAAAAAGGCTTACCATTTTACCCTGAGTGTTGGTGTTTCATGAAGCTACGTGTTTTAAGAAAGGGTGACATCTTGGCCATATAACCAGGTCCCTGGTGACCCTGTTAATAGCTCAACAGCTAACCTCCCCAGGGCCTAGAACATAGTTTGGTAATTGGAAGGTAGTGCAGGATCCAACGTGGTCTGGCAGCTGGGTGATCTCTATACCTCCCTCCGCAGCAGGAGGAGCCAATCGCTACTCCAGAGCTTCCCCATCATTTGAACCCAGATCCTCCATCCTTTCTTTGCTGTTCACATCTCCACCTATGAAACGCTTTTTGCTCTTCATCTGACCTCACACCCTGCTCACTCATAGCTTCAGCTCATGTCTTCTTACTGCCTGTTCTCTGTGTCTTTTGCCCTTCCTATCAATTGCTCAGAGCCCGATGTCTCATATTCAAAAATCCTCAAAAGACAGAATCTAGCGGGTTCAATTAGTCACTGGAGTCCCTCCTGCTCAGTTTATAGACCAGCATCTAGGCTGGCTACCCTTCCCCCCTTCAGCTATGGCCATGCTGGAGGGCTCAACAGTAGCAGCATGGGCCCTAAGGTGAGAAAGCCTTAGAAGGGGGACATGGGTATGGGGCTGAGGTCATTAAACTTCTTTAGGACAACCAAACTAAATGCTGGACTCACACCCCAGCCCCATGAATTCCCACATGACCTTGCCAAACAAGCCTGTCAGGTAAGCAGGGATTTGTTGTATGTGATCTCTAAGTTCTTTACAGCCCTGAAAGTCTAATTTGGTCGTTCCACCTGTCTGCAAATAACACATCTGCTCTTCCTGGTTACTAGTCCTTCCTCTTACACGATTGTCTCATTTACCTACCATTCTAGATAAGACATCAAGACCATTGTCTTTCTTTCCTCGTCAGAATGAATTACATATTGCATCTGCTGACGATCCCTGGTAGACTCAGGATGTTGCAATGTGGGAAGCACAGTGTTGAGAGGAAGGAATGCTTGTTCCCCCTTCCTCACACTGTCATAGAGAAGAGGTGAAAGCATGGGCAGACACGTTCAGCCCCTCTCTCCTTCACACAGTGCTCCCCAAGGGAGAAGTGACTAACCAGAAAATTCTCTTTTGGAGCAGCTTGCTCTCTGAAAACTCAGGTTCTCTGCTCCTCCATGCCATGAACTTACTGGGATATATTCTGCCCCTCAGAGAGAAAAGACTGTCATTCTGGGGATAAATAATAGAAAGTCTGGGGAGGTGAACCCATGGTCTCCTTTTCAGCCATAAAGCTAGTATTTTGAGCTTTGTTTTTGTGAGATCTTATGATTATGCCTCAGTCACTTTGGAAGCTGGCTTAGGTGGGAGGAGTATGGTGAATGAACACCACCTTGTTTCCTAATATATGACCATCCTTGGGCTTGGATGCTTGAGAAAGCATGCCACACCAGCCTTTGACTACAATACACAGTGATTTGCCTTAAAGTCCCAAAGCAACCTGAGGAAAGAAGGACACCCTGCAGGGATACTGGCCCCCTACAGGGAATCTCAGGCCCCTGACTCTATCCAGAAAGATGCTCCATGCTTCATTTTCCTCTGTGGCCTGATACAGTGGAAAATGTTCTGGTTTTGGAGTCAGATGATTTGAACTCAAACCTTGGCTCTGCCGGTTATGAGTTACATAACTGTACACATGTAAGTCTACTTCTGAGTCTCAGTTTCTCCATCTTTTTTCCCTAAAATTGTTTATTTTTGAGAGAGAGAGAGAATGAGTGGGGAAGGTGCAGAGAGAGAGGGGGACAGAGGATCCAAAGCAGGCTCTGTGCTGACAGCAGACAGCCCTATACAAAGCTCAAACTCAAGAACTGAGAAGTCATGACCTGAGCCAAAGTTGGGCACTTCACCGACCGAGCCACCCAGGCGCCCCCTCAGTTTCTCTATCTTTAAAATGGACCTCATGATACCTACTCAGAGAGTTCTTGTGAAGATCTTATTCAATAGAGAAACAAGTGGGAACACGTTTGTAACTCTACAGATGGGAGTGGTTGCCATCAACCCTGCTGAGAATGAGCACACTGAGCTCTTGCTCCCCACTCCCCTACCACCCCTCTGCTTTTCCTATTGGGTTCTGGTGGTCCCAGGCTGGAAGTCAAAAAGACAGTAGTTTTCCAATGACCGTAGCATTACTAAGTTTTCTGTGAGCCCTTTTGTATGGAGCAAAAGGAGAAGTGGGGCCTCAGCCAGATCAACTGGGGCTAAGTTAGCCTGGCAGGTGGGAATTCTGAAAACAGTGGGGAACTCACTTGTCAGAATCCCTGATTACTCTTATCATCTATAAAATGAATATAATCAGGGGTGCCTGGGTGACTCAGTTGGTTAAGCATGCAACTCTTGATTTTGGCTCAGGTCATGATTTCATGGTTGCGAGATGGAGCCCCGAGTAGGGCTGTGCGCTGGGCATAGAGCCTGCTTAAGATTCTCTCTCTCCTTCTGCCCCTCCCCTGCTTGCATGCACGCGCGCACTCTCTCTTTGTCTCCAAAAAATATATATATATATATAATCATTACAATCTTATAAGGTTCTTGGAAGGAATAAATAGGCTCACAGATTTGGTGCATGATTAGATAGTCGAATGTTACTTCTCTTCTTCCCATTAAGCACTAAGATGCTACTCCTTAGAAATATTTCTTATAGAATTAATTTGCTTTGCAGAAACGTGATTTTTGAGGACCTCCCAACAAAGAAAGTTCAGGGAATGTCAAATTGAAACTTGAATCCACACAGAACTGTCATATGACATCTGTACAGATTTGAGTTGATAATTTTTTCAGTCAACTCCCAGAAAAAATGGTTAGTAGTGACTTTTAATATATTAAAAGTTGTGATTGGAAAGCCATGTGAGTTCTTTGACAACAGCCAAACCAGGAATGAGACTGTTACCCGCCTCCACTCTCCCTGATCTAGACCCCCATCTGGTCCAAGCCTAGTGTCTCACCTACACTAGTGCAATGGTCTCTTCATGAGCCTTGTCGTGGCTTTCATTGGAAATTGTCTCAAGTTCCTCCTTAATAAAGCTTCCCTATTTTTGCCAGTTTAATTTTTCCCAATGTTTGCACGTATGAGAGACTTACACTTAACGAGGCAGCAGCCCCCATATTTTCATGGCATGCTTCTCTCGCTTCAATCACATCTGTATCTTACTCAGGTCCCTAAAGCATCTGCTGCATCCGGGCCTCCAGGGTCTATTAGCTTGATGTCATCAATATAATGGGCCAGCATCATGTCCTATGGAACAAGGAGATAGTCAAGCACGGACTAAATTGTGGCACAGAGGCAGAGTTGATGTAATCCCAAGGCAAGACAGCCAAGGTGGACAGCTATGCTTGCCAGGTAAAAGCAAATTGCAACTAATGCTTTCTCCTTATTTGAATGCATAAAAACAGTTATCGCACCCATAGTTGCACACCAGATGTTAGGAACTATGCTTTGCTCGAGTAAAGACAGCACATCTAGAACAGCAGATACAATTTGAGTCACTACCTAATTAAATCTGTAAGAATACTATATATTTCTTTGAGTTTATCTGACAGCTGCAGAGATAAAACAGGTATGTTAGAAAGGGATATGAAAGAAACATTACCAAATAACCATAACCACAATCAAATCTTTTTAATTACATATGCATTTCTGAGAATCTTCCAGGAATGTATCATTGCTTCTGGCTAACTCTCATGGTAGGCAGGAGAAGGTCTAGAGTGGGGCTATCCAGTCCTGTAGCCAGTGGCCACATGTGGTTACTGAGTACCTGTAGTCCATAATAAGTTGTTCTGTAAGTGTAGCATAGGACAAAAATAAGTTTACTAATATGTTGTATGTTGATTTAGTGTTGAAATGATACTATGGTGGATATAGCGAGTTAAATTAGATATACTACCAAAATTAATTTTACCTGTTTCATTTTACCTTTTTAAAATATGGCCACTAGAAAATTTAATATTAAATGTGTGCTCACATTATGTTTCTATTGGATAGTACTCCTTGAAGGCTTAATTTGCTTTTTTTTTTTTTTACCACAATAGCCCTCATAACAGGGGTCAGGAAGCAAACTTGGAAATTATACCAATTGCTAAATTTATTTATTCCAGCTACACTCAACCACACGATGGGTTCGAGGGGCAGAAAGAGAGGGAGGGAGACAATCCCAAGCAGGCTCTACACTGTCAGCGTGGAGCCCGACATGGGGCTGGACCTCATGAACCATGAGATCATGACCTGAGCCGAAACCAAGAGTCAGACGCTTATCCGACTGAGCCAGCCAGGCACCCCTACCTAAGGTTTTAATTTAACATTCTTCAGAATTAAATTTTGAATATTAGGTAGCAGTAGGGAAAGCCAAACTGTGAGTGGGAGACTGGAAAAGGGAAATAAAGTTAGCACTGAGAGCCTGTCATATGCAGGAACAAATTGGAGAGTGATGTCCTGGAGAAGTCAGATGAAGGTAGGAAGTTAGATGAAGTGGGATGTCACTCTGACAGGATTTTTCTTAGGTGTCAGCCTCCGGGATTTTGTGAGGTCAGACCCTCATAAAGACAGATATAGGGTCGGTATGGGACATGTAAGGATTCCCACTGTAGAAAGTGCCAGGTTGTAAGTGGCACATTCCCATCTGACCTGCACAAATGGAAAAAAGAAAAGTTTCTAGCCACCCTGAGCTCATAAAGGTGGGGGTGATTTCCATAAATAAACAGAATTCCTCTTAAATTAGAACAAAAAATTTCCTTCTGGTCTCTGCCTTCAAGGTCATTATCACTAAAAACTCTATCTCCATGTAGCAACCAGAGAAATCTTTCTAAAACACAAACCCTTCAATGCCCTCCCTCCCCCACTGCCTTCAGGATAAAGCCTACATTCTTTATCTAGGAGTTCAAGGCTTAGCATGCTCCTGCCCTGTCACCCCATCCGTCTTCATCTCATGGTCCCCACCTCCATCCCTATCCCTATTCTCAACCCTATTGCTTCCCAATGACCTTGAACTTCATACAGGACCTTCTTTTTTTTTTATGTGTGTTTATTTTTGAGAGAGAGACAGAGTGTGAGCGGGGAAGGGGCAGAGAGAGAGGGAGACACAGAATCTGAAGCAGGCTTCAGGCTCTGAGCTGTCTGCACAGAGTCTGACGCAGGGCTCGAACTCACGAACTGTGAGATCATGACTGCAACTGAAGTCGGACACTTATCTATCTGACTGAGCCACCCAGGTGCCCCAAAGTGCACAGCCTTCTAATGAAAGTGTATTCTGTAAAAAGACAGACCATAATCACAAGGTTTCTGCTAGTCCTTTTTTTATTTCTAAGGGAGAAGTTGTTCCTTTTGTCCCACTGAACATCTTGATGGGTTTTGGATCTGAACAGGTGGGCCTGGAGCTAAGTTTGCAATCTGTAGCTAACCTGCCCCGTGCAAAGGGTAAGACGAATGTGGGTAGAAAAAAAAACAGACAAAAAGGTTGGAGAGCTGAGGCGGTAAAGAAAAGACACCACCAGGTGGGAGAGGCAGAAAGAGAGACAGCAGACAGAAAGGGGTGGGGGGTTGGGGAGAGAAAGAGCTCGAAGAGATACTACTACTACAGTGAAGAAATCCTCAGTGGAAGAACAGACAAAGGATGTTTCATGTCTAAGGAGCAATTTTGAGTTGTTTGTTGCACGCCGTGGAAATGGCACGGCAGCCCTTCCCTTGAGACTTGTAGAGCTCCACAAAGCTTGAAGCCCTAATTTCTTTCACGTCCCTACTCCTAGGTTTTGAGAGAAATTAGAATTTTAGCCAAGGCCATTTGAAATTTCCCCTATAAAAAGTCTTATCTGATTCAGAAATTCTCATTATTCCATGCTACACTAGCATCATCCTTTCAGACCGTGACTAACACAAGGTTCATTATTCACCACTGTTTCCTTGAATTCTTTCAACTCTCCCATGCAGAGATTTCTGATTGGGGTTGTTTTCTTGAGTACTTTCTTGATTTCGGATAGAGTACATGGTTGGTGTGCCTTCTGTAGCCCTACAGGTCCAGAAATGCCTTCTTTTTGCCCTCCTATACTAATGTTTTGACTGGACATAAGCCTTTCCAATCATAATCCACTTTGCCGCTCCCCCCCCTCCCCCCCGGCCTATCCATATCATTCCTGTCCCTCCCAAGAGCCTAGGTAGTGCTGATAGTCCGATGATGGCCTCACTCTGTTTCCTTTGTCAGTAACTTGTTCTTTCAAGCTGATGAGGGTGAAATTAATCCTTGAAGCTCAGAAATTTCACCAGGACACTTCTTTGAGAGTGTGTCTTTTCAATAAACCCACCCGGGCCCCTTCAATGGAAATCAGGCCTTTAGTTTTCTTTCATGTCCCCTTTCTCCCAGGACTCCTACTGTTAGTCTATTAAGTCTCCACCTGACGAGTCCTTTATGTCTTGTATCTGTGAATTTTTGCATTTAGTATGTTTTGTTTTGTTGTCTTTGGCTCTGGGTTATTGAGACACCCTCCCACCCAAACATGAATTTGGTTTTTACAAGTAATTGCTCCATTTATACGTTGAAAATTTAAATTTAGAGATCTTGCTTTTTAGTTCCAGAATTTCATTTTTTTATGCTCTGTCTTCTTAAAAGTTGTCATTATGTTCCCCCCCGCTCCTTGTGTTTTGATTGAATTTCCCCCTCTGTTTCTCCCATTATTATTTTTTTTATTTTTTATATTTTACCGTTTTTATTTATCTTTGAGACAGAGAGACAGAGCATGAACGGGGGAGGGGCAGAGAGAGAGGGAGACACAGACTCGGAAGCAGGCTCCAGGCTCTGAGCCATCAGCCCAGAGCCCGACGCGGGGCTCGAACTCACGGACAGTGAGATCGTGACCTGAGCTGAAGTCGGACGCTTAACCGACTGAGCCACCCAGGCGCCCCTGTTTCTCCCATTATTCTGCCTCCACTTACCCTCATCTTCTGGCCAGCTTGGTCTCTACCACAAATTACACGTTCTCTTCATTTGCAATCTCTTTTCCCTGATAATGTGGCAAGTCAGCTGTTGGAATCCCTCAGGCAGTGTGGACTGATGGCCACTGTAATACAGGCCGGCTGTAACAGGGACAGGAAGCCCGACATTTCTGTTGAGGTTTTGGGGATTGAGACTTTGGGGTCTCTGTTCTCAGATGCAAGAGAGCTCAGTTTTCTTTCTAGCGCTACTGCTGTCTATGGAATCACACCGGTTTCCCCCAGACAAGGTCACAGCAGGACGTATGGCAGCCTGAGTGGTCCTAGCTGGGAGGGGCTGTGATCAGAAGTGAGATGGCAGCTTGTCATTTTCCCAGACTTCCCTGGCCGGACAGGTGTGGCACTGCTGGTCCAAATCAGTGGGACTCTGAAGGACAGAGGCTGCTTCCTACCTCTGCTCAGCAGCTTTGGTTCAGTGTCTTTAGACACAGCCATGGTACTCCTCCATACACTTTCCCCCTTGTGCTAATCCATGCAAACAAAGTAAAAATTTAAAGTTCCAGTTACCCTGGTTATAAAGTTCAAAATTACAGGTTCTAAGAAAAAAATATTGAAAACTTTCTGTTAACTTTTCAAATATGTTTTCCTCTGCCTCGAGGTTCCTGTTACCAGACCTCTGGATTGCCGATCAACACCTACTGTTCGGTATGGTCTGCCTTGTAGATTCCTGTGTGTTGTGGCAACCACTGGTGATTACACTTCCACCCGGCCACTACTGGGTTCCCGATCAGGATTCCAGTGTGTGGCGGGAGAGGTTCTTCCCATGTTACCTAGCAATGCACAGGACACCAGCTAGGTGTCCAAGAGTTTAACTCAGTTGTGACACTATCTACCCAGAGAAAGCATTAGATCCCACAGGTTAAGGTTTCAGTCCTACAGGACTGTCCCCTAACTGGCCCCCTGCCCCTTCAGACACCTGTCCAGGTTGTCACCTGTGCTTCTGACCAACTGGCTATGGATTGGAGTTTCCAACCACCCCTGCCTTGGGTTCCATTAATTTGCTAGAGTGGCTCAAAGAACTCAGAGAAACATTTTACTTACCAGATTACCAATTTACTAAGGCAAATAACTCAGGAACATCCAGATGGGAACGATGCAGAAGCTAAGGCATGAGGAAAGGCTTGGAGATCCCATGCCCTCTCCAGGCACGTGAATCTCCTCAAATCTCCATGTGTTCACCATCCTGGAAGTTCTCTGAACTCCATCCTTTGGGTTTTTATGGAGGCTTCATTACATCGGCATGATTTAAATCATTGCCCATTGGTGATTGATTCAACCTCCAGCCCCTCTCCCCTCCCTGCAGGTCAGGAGGGTGGGACTGAAAGTTCCAAACCTCCAATCCCAAGTTTGGTTCTCAGGGCAATCAACCCCAACTCTAGATGCAGGTCCTAGAGTCGACTTATTAACATAACAAAAGACCTCTCTTCACATAGGAAATTATAAGGGTTTTAGGAACTCTGTGCCAGAAAGGGCGCTGAAGATGAAATATATGTTTCTTATTAAAGGGGTGCCTGGGTGGCTCAGTCAGTTGAATATCTGGTTCTTGATTTAGGCTCAGGTCATGATCTCATGCTTCATGGGATTAAGCCCCACTTTGGGCTCTGCACTTTAAGTAGGGAGCCTGCTTGGGACTATTTCTCACTCTCTCTGCCCCTTCCCTGCTCGTGCTCTCTCAAAATAAACATTAAAATACACACACACACACACACACACACACACACACACATATCTTACTGTAAATCACAATATTGCAACCACTTCACCTAGAGATCAAAAAAATTATATCCTAGGGGCTGAGCCTCAACCCTCCTGCCCACAAGGCCACCACCTTCACTCCACTGTCAACTTGAGTAAAATGCATCCCCATGGTGATACAACTCCACTGAAATGTTTCTCACAGTGTCCTGGAAAGTGCCTGCATCAGAATCTCAGGAAAGCTTATAAAGGTTTAGAGTTTGGGGCCTTATGATAGGGGAGTGGGGCACTACAGTTGGCATGTAAAATAATTCTTATCCGGGGCGCCTGGGTGGCTCAGTTGGTTAAGTGGGCTCATGAGTTCAAGCCCTGCATCAGGCTCTGTGCTCATAGCTCAGAGCCTGGAGCCTGCTGAGGATTCTGTATCTCCCTGGCTCTCTGCCCCTCCCCCGCTTGCCCTTGCGGTTGCTCGCTCTCTCTCAAAGAAAAAAAAACATTAAAAAAATTAAAAATAAAATAATTCTTATCCTACAGCTTAGGAACCATGAAAGCTGCAAAGCCATGTGCAAGAAAATTCCCCTTCACATGGCCAGGTCTAGAGACCTCAGCCTCCACACTCACTGCTCTCGGTGCTCAGGGTCAGAGAACACCCAGGAAATGTCTTTTAGTTACACAGAACCAGTTGTCCTTTTAAAGAATAATAGCAGGAAACATTCCAGTCAGGTAAAATTCCTTGAATGTTGCCCATGTCACGGGTGCACCTCATTGCACATAGCGTGTTGCAACGCTCTGCTGTGAACACCACGTGCTCAGTCTTCAGATTTTGTGGACTGTTCTTATGGGAATGCAGGCCTGTGCAGTGAGGCCTTGCAATTTTCTGCCAGGCCTTGCAGTTCAGGCCACCAGCTAACATTCTGGCCAGTATTATATGGGCTACAGTAGCACTATTTATAATAGTTTAAATAAATCAGATTGATTTTTTTGTCTTGAACGCTAGATAGAATATTTACTGTGAACCACCAAGGGCGGAGGGGTCAGTTGCCCTACAAAAGATCAAGCAGCTCTCTCCATCAGATTCTGAACGATTCTTTTCCTCAAGCCTTGGAGGAAGAAGAGCTACTTTGTCCGACTGTGCAACTAAGCTTTCATTTTCACTTAGTGACTGGAGATCCTTATTGTAACACAAGCTTTTACCAAGAATGTGGCTTTTCATATGCAGTATTTCCTTTAATTCTCACATCGACCCTGAGAAGTAGATCACACTGGAATCCACTGAGGCGCAGGGAGTGTATACAGGAAGCATATGGTGACGCTGGAAAGTGGGCCCAACCGGTCTGGCTCCACAGTCTGCGCTCCTAACTATGACGTGATTGGCTGTAGGCATAAGATTAGTGCTGCAGGCATGCTTATCTTTATTTGTTCGTTATTTCATTCAATAAAACGGACTTTGTGTCAGGTCCTAAGCTAGGCGCTTGGAACACAAAGTCAAGTAAGAGACTGACCCTCCCTGCCCTTGACATTTCGAATTTAATGATGAACACAAACAACTATAGGAGCAATTACAAGAACTAGTATTAAGTGCTAGGACAGAAGTGCAGGGTGAGGCTGGGGAGGCACAGACACCGGGCATATAACCAGAGAAGATAGTCATGGAAGGGTTGGCACCCTGAGCAGAGTCCCGGGAGCGGGGCAGAGGTCAGAGGAACTGGAGTTTGAGTAAGCAACAGGCACAAAGCCCAGAGCAGGGAAGGGCAGACGTCAAGGAATGCAGGAAGTTTACAATGAGAGTTTATGTGAGTGAGTTTGGCAAAATGGTAACAAGTGGATCTGGAGGTGCTGGCGAGGATATAACCTAAAATGGCGCGCTTTTTCATGTTTTTATTTTTGAGAGAGAGAGAGAGAGCGCCAGCAGGGGAAGGGCAGAGAGGGAGACACAGAATCAGAAGCAGGCTCCGGGCTCTGAGCTCTGAGCTGTCAGCACGGAGCCCGACGCAGAGCTTGAACCCACAAACTGTGAGACCATGACCTGAGCCAAGGTTGGAAGCTTAACCGACTGAACCACCGAGGCACCCCATAAAACAGCCTTTCTGCCATAGTAAAGCTTGGGCTTTACCCTGAAGGTAACATCAAGCCATTAAAGCATATCAAGAGAAGGAGTCACAGGGTCAGGGTTTCTTTGTAGAAAGAGGGTATTGGTAGTCTCGGGAGGGATGGCCTTGCCAGCCAACTCTACTCTCAGATCAGAGGTCCAAGTTCAACCCGCATGGGGGCTGCAGACCTCCTGCCCTGCAGCATACGTAGCTAGCGAGAGTTGGAAGAAAATTATGAGAATGCCATATGCATCTCTATGGTGTAAATGACTAAAAGTGACTTTAGAATAGTAGTTGGAAATGTGAACTGATTATTACCAATGAAATAAACTGAAAAGGTTTTTGAAGTGCTAAGCCCGTAAAGTCTTATGGATAGATTCTTTTGAACTTTCAAGGAACAGATAATTCCTGACTAAATAATTTCTGAAGCATGGGGGTGGGGGAGTGGGGTGGGGAGGGAAAGCCCAAATGACTGCACTGTTAGCGTAACCTCACTCTAAAGCCCAGGAAATATTCCACTAAATACTAGCCAATGAAGTTCAGAAATGTATTGAAAAAAAATAGTACTCACATGCCACGTAAGCTTTATGTCAGCATGTTGTTACTTCAAAGCTGAAAATGGTGTGTTCTAAGGCAGGGAAATCACATTTGGGAAGACTGATCTTTGATCAGGACACTTGTGTGGGCCATTTAGTTACACAAATGCTAATCAGTTATTTCCATGCCTACCCCATCTTGCCTTGGGAAAACATTATCTTAAATGTAAAGATTTTAGCAGTGTTTTGTCTGGTAATGTAAATTGTTTTTTATGGTTAAAAAGAAAAGAGATGTGGAATACACAATAGAAAAGCATTAAGACCCTCATTTAAATAAGACCAAGAAATGGAAGACATTCCAGCGGTTGTAAATCTTACGTGCAGAGATAATCTTGCCAGTCGTAAAAAATTCCTTATGTTTAGGGCGCCTGGGTGGCTCAGTCATGAAGCATCTGACTTCAGCTCAGGTCATGATCTCAGGGTTTGTGAGTTTGAGTCCCACGTCGGGTGAACTCGAGCCCTGCTTCAGGGGAGCCTGCTTCCCTCTCCCTCTCTCTCTCCGCCCCTCGCTCACTTGCACCCTCTCTCTCTCAAAAACAAAATCCCTATGTTTAAACAACGAGGTACAATATTTTCATCTGTCAAATTTAGAAAGATTTTGAAAATGGCAATTCTTAGTCTGAGCAAGGAAGCCACATAAAGAGCAGTCCTACGCACTCTCTCGAAGCCATTTCAGCAAACGGTACCAGAAGACTGGAAGGAAATAATACATTTACAGTGGTTTTAATTTTCATTTATTAAAAAAAAAAAAAAAGGAATAGAATTAACCAGACCATAAAATTTGCCTTTAAAGGCAGACAATTCAGTGGGTTTTTTGGGTATAGTCACAAGGTTGTGCAACCATCGCTATTTAATGGCAAAACATTCTCATCCCTTCAAATTCCTTTTCGACTCTTCCTCTCCTGGGATGTGCTCCTCAGTTAAAAGTACTCTTCCCTCAGAGGCTGGTGGTGAAATGGGCCCAGAAACGCCTCTAGGCCGGGAGGGGCCTGGCACTGGAGAGCGTGGGGGACGGCCTAGTCTAGCTCCCATGTAGGTCTCCAGCAGCAGAGCCGGTTCCTTTCCTTGGTTCCGCCTTTCCCCACCACTGGAGTTGTACCATTTAAGAGGCTGAGTCAGGCTCTGAGCCTAGGCGAGGGGGTCACGGGGGCGAATGGGTCTCTTCTACAGGCGATTGTGGGCCAGCGCTTCTCAGGTCTGCCTGCACAAACAGAACAAGCAGAGCTCAGCCCTCACCCCACACTAATTAAACCAGAATCTCTGTGGGCAGGGCCCAGGCATCTGTTTTTTTTTTTTAAGTTCTCCAGGTGGTTATAACGTGCAACCAACGCAGATAAGCCGAACGTCAAGCCATAAGCCTGACTTTGTAGCCCAGGTAAAAAGGAAGATATCAAATTAACACTTGACACAATTCTTTTGGTAATTCTGATATGAATGGTGGAATTGTTTATAAAAATATAAGACAGCAAACAAGAATACATTATTGTTAATGTTTTGATTGTATTCAAATTTTTATTTTAAACAAAAAACTTCATACAATGATTTTAAATAAAACGTGGTATATTCTAGACAATTTTTTTTAACGGTTTATTAAATTTGGACTCCTACAGTTCTGTTGTGGTGCTTTCTTCAACATTTATATTATTTCTTACCATTTTACCATCACTCCTAAACTTGCTAAACAAAGAATCACTCTGTCCTGCTTAAGTGAAGCTTCACTTCAAGGAAATACTCCACGACCACATAAAACACACACACAGAACAGTCATTGTTTCTATTTACAAAACACAAGAAGTCTGTCCAGCCATTTGGATGTGTTGTTACATTGCCCATACTGAGATCAGCAAAAAGCCAATAAGCAAGATTTCACTTCAGCAGCGCAAAGGATGGCATCAACCAAACTTCATTAAACAAACTGACAAATTACAAACATATTCAGCAAAATTCAACTTGTGTAATAGAGATTAAAAAAAAAAAAAACACAGAGTGGGTCACAACTAGACTGGTTTTCACTGTGCAACTTTCCTCAGGGAACACTACTACCCATTTCACATAGAAAGGAATATGCATCAAAGCCTTTGTTCATGAAGAAAATGCCCTTCAAACAAATTCGTCATAAGGCGCCAAAAAAAAAAATTTTTTTTTTTAAATGAAGCAGTTTGGCCCAGAGAAAAGCTTATACATAATGTATATACATAGTGTATACACATTGATATATTACAATTTAAACCATGTATATTAGTCATTAGACAATTAAATGAGTTGGCTCAGTGAGGTGAAAACGTGTTCATTTTCTTTAAATATGTAATTATTGCTGATATGCTACACACTATGCTTTGACATGGAAACTGTAGTAACAGAATTTAAAGCTGCCATATTGCCAGCATCAGCCCTGCAGCAGGCGTTCATATGGACAACATGCCATCTAATCCCGAAGAAAAAGCAAAAATTCCACTACCAAAGGTTTAAAAAAAAAAAAAAAAGGCTTATGCACTATCCCTTACATTTTTGCCTATTTTTTTTTTTAAACAAAAACAAGTCCAGTTCACCACAAGTTAAGCACAACCTGACAAGCAAGTTCAGCGGCATGATGGGGAGAGAAAAGTGACATACAGCATGCATTTACAACTAGCACTGATCTATTCTGTCATACAAACTGGAATACAAAAATCCAATTTAAATAAGACTAGACTAACTGTAAGAGTAAAAAAAAAAAAACACACACACACAGTAGACTTAGTTTGATACTGATTAATTTTAAGAGTAAAACTCATCCTGTCCCCACTTAATACTCTACTGCAATTTATTTGATGGCTAGAATATTTACTTAAAAAAGATATTAAATACCTGTATCATGAAATTACATTCTTTTTAACAAGACATACTGTGTAAGAAAATAGCTCATGTGTGAAATGTGTCTGAAATGCATTTTTCCTCACAACTATCAAAACATCCACTCACACTAAAACAAACCCCACCCCCCACCCCGAAAAAAAAAGTTAAGGAAAGAAGGGACTTGGGCAGGTGAGGAGCAGGGAAGGAAAGGTCTACCAGCACAGTGATTAACAATGGTTCAAGACAGAACCAACAAGAGTTGGTCAAAAGGATGCCTTCAATACATGGCTACAATTAAAAACCAAACTCAACCACTTTTGGTTCATTGCAGTGAGACCAAAAAAAAAAAAAAAAAATATCTCTCACAGATTCATATAAATACTAGACTCCAGCTCTTTTATTATTATTTTTAAAGTTTTTCCATTTGTTTTTGCAAGGCCTAGCTACCTTATTACAATTTATATTTGCTCTGCAACAACTACAAGAGGTAGGCATAGAGCATGAAAAAGTTTCTTAGTTAGTACCTCACTGTAGACTGTTCACCACGTGACACCATTCACTTTAGATCCGTAAAGTGATTACTTTCTAGTCTTTTCTAAACCCCAAAACAAAGCTGCTGCCATCCCATAAATGTTCTAAAAGAGTGTACTCACAAGTAAGAAACTTTCTCTACTGAAGGATACTGTCATAGTGTTTGCTGCAGAGCATTCATATATTTTATATATATATATATATTTATTTTAAAAAATAAACAAACAACAACAAAAACCAAAGCCAGGTTCCTAGAACCAATTCTCTTGATTCTCTACTTCCACAAAACAAAGGGTACCATTTGGCCAAGACTACAGATGTGGGTTTTTTTTTTTTTTCCACAGATGCAAGTGCCATGCAAAATAAATTAAAGAACAGATATCAAACATACATGTGATAAAACTACTGAAGGTAGATCTTTAAAAGCATTTATATAAACATAATTTATAATACTTCTCTTTTTTCCTTTATGTACAGTCACAAAGCTGTAGCTATACATCTAGAATTTCCTCCGCTGTGCCCCCACAGCGCAATCTGTAGCGACCAGTTCTCCAGCTTATAGTAGGGTCCCATAATGCCGACAAAAAAATGTATATTGTCATGGATTCACGGATGAACCAGGCTACTGCATAATCAAGTTTTGAAAAACACAGTGTGCCACCCTAGGAATTAAAAAAACAAAAATTTACTGTCGAACTATACACAGTTAAAAAATGGAATTCTTCAATTTCACTCTTTTAAAATATACCATATGAAATCAAGCCTGCTTCTTTAGATAACTGAACTGCTTAGCATCATTTTTTTTGGAGGCTTAATAAAAGTGATAGTATAACTATCACCTGAAAGTTGAAAATCAAGTTAAGTTTTGTGTCCACATTCCACTAAAGAAGGTAATGTTTAAACCCGATGTTAACCTTCAATGGGAAGCTGAAGAATGGGTTGGATAAATTTCAAGCTTTTCTAAATTAAACCAGTTTTAGTTCCACCAAATGACTGCCAACCTTTTCATGCCTATCCACATACCTGGACACCCCTGAGTTGAATGTAGTCAAATATAAACCATGCCAGGCAATGACACATGAAAAATACCATAATATCCCATCTGAATACATGGTGGGCTGCCCATCCAATAATTAAACTGGCAACAAAGCACTCTGAAATTGGCTCACAAATTATTGTAGCGGGAAGCATGTTAATTCGCAATTTGGTCCACCTAAAAAAAAAACAAAAAACAAAAAAAACCTTTTCTTTAAAACAGCCTGGTTACAAGACTAATCAATTCCCTGCCCCCCAAATGATCAGCTCTTTAGCTTGTTACATAAAAGCCCTTGTCTCTTTAAAGAGTATTTAAGAATCACTTTTCTATTTTTACTTAGTACATTAAAGAAAAAAATCTATAAATTCATTTGTATGGCCTACACTCTAATGAGTAAAGATTATAAAATTCACAGTGTAGAAAGAAAATAGAGAACAGCACATTAAAGATAGCAAAGTCTCAACATCTCTTTACTGAATGCATTCAGGATTACACAGCAAGAAAATATATTTAGACATTAAATTTATTTTAACAAAGATGCTAACCTCTCTTTTCTGGAACTAAACAAAAATTTGACTTTTAGATATTTTAAATATCAAGTTAGACCATGTAAAAATTACTCTCTCCCCCCTTTTTCTTTTAACCATGTATAAAAAGAAGAAAGCCAACTGATTTACCTGATCATTCTGGATTGAAATTGGGAAATTGAATAAGAGCCAGAGTTTTGCATTGCAACCTGAGTGGACATCGCAAACCTCCAACCTCTGAAAATTAAGACAATTATTAAGTGAACTGTGATGATGAACACCTGCAGGCATGACTGGTTATGCATTTACTTACTCATCACTGTAAGGAGTTAAGAACTGTTGGTGTTCAGGGTGAGCCTAGTTCTCAGGATCAGCACCCTTAGGGTGTATCGTACTCCTGGATGTTTTAGCAAATACACAGACTATGACCGTACCATCTAGAACTGGAAGGAGCTACAACCTCTCAGTTTACAGTTTAAAAAACTTATAATACAGATGTTCTCAAAGTACCAAGTGGAGTGGGTTCGTATTTAATAGTTTAGTCTCGCGTCACCTAGGTGGGACAGTCGGTTAAGCGTCTGACTTCGGCTCAGGTCATGATCCCACGGTCCGTGAGTCAGAGCCCCGCGTCGGGCTCTGTGCTGACAGCTCAGAGCCTGGAGCCTGTTTCAGATTGTGTCTCCCTCTCTCTCTGACCCTCCCCTGTTCATGCTCTGTCTCTGTCTCAAAAATAAATAAACGTTAAAAAAAATTAATAGTTTAGTCTCTGATCACTACTAACCAAAACCAAAACCAAAAAAACCCACCAAATCAAATGGCGGGCAGTGGGGGGTGGAGTGGGGTGGGGTGGGATGGGGAATATGTGTGATGTGTGTGTGGATATTCAACATGAAATGCAAACAAAAGTGGTATTATATATACATCGCATTGGAAACGCTATGAAACTATGAGCCACATGAATAGCATCATGAATTTTTAAAACATACCAATTTTTAAAATCCTATCTTTAGTAAATTATCACATGAGGCAATGAACTCCTTTAAAAGCAAACAATTTTGTGACAGAGAAAATGTTAAGCCAGTCATATGAATCGTTAAGTGGCTATTTAGCAGAGCATCAAATAATCTACTGAGAAATTCCAAAATGTGGAATCATATTCTTTAAATTTTGTAAATCTTTAAATTTAAATCACCTGCTAGCTTATGACTGCACTAACATTTTTAATTCTTCTAAAACACATAGAAATTTACATCCATAATAATGAAAATTTATAATCACAGAGAAGCTTCCTTTTCATTATGTCAAATCACATTAAAGAATGTAGAACAGTCATTTATTCACATATTTCTTTCATAACAATATCTAGGAACAGGAATTACTTTCTTAAAAAATATTGACCTATTCTGTACTCACTAGCAAAAACTAAAATAAAATAGCCCCTTAATCCAAGACTTTAACAAATACAATAAACCAACAGAAGTCAGGTACTAAAAATACTACAGCCTAATGTGATTTAGTTTGCTTACCGGTCAGCTATGGCTTTGGCCATAAAGTAATCCTCAGCAATGTATTGAGCAAAAGCTATAAGCCCTCCTGCTTGATCTAACACATCCTTTCTCATTAAACAAGACATTCCTGTCACACATTTGAAGCCAGTTACGTTGGCAGAGATATAGGACCTTGGATGAGAAGTTCCAAAATATACCTGCCGAAACAAAAGCAAAAACATATGTGTGTAATTAGGATGTTATGTTAAAAGTATGGTATGTATAAACTTTTTTTTTTCCGAAAGAATATCCTTTAGGTATGACTATCTTAGTATTCTTACATAAACTACCTGAATAAAAATTTTTATAAAACAGTGTTTTCATGTAGCAGGCAATCAGTAATTTCTTGTTTGGTTGACTATTCCTGTTATTACCATTACGAAGAAAATATACTTCTAGGAGGGAAAAGTATATATTGTATTCCCAAATAAATACTGTCTTCCCTAAAGATTCATCCAAATAAAACCTAATTTGGATATAAGTCAGGTAAAAATAGGACTCAAACACATATAAAATATTCATTAATATTTTATATTTTATAATATATAATGCATATTGTACTTTAAATATGTGTAACTGCACACACACACCCCTACACATAAAGGTGTATGTATTTGCATATATGTGTATGCGTATGCACGTGTGTTTATGTGTGTACTCACACATGCATACATAACACACAAATACTCAAATACTCACCTGTAGGTATATCAACCTACAGGACAATCCTGTTTCTAAATTCCTTTTTTGTACCCTTTTTTGCAGAGCTGGCTGCTTCCTGCCCCCGAGTCACTGAGCTGCTTCCTGCCCCCGAGTCTCTGAGCTTCTTCCTGATTTGCCCAATGTTATCTTTCAATGTATCTTTCACAAACAGGGAAGATACTGAGATTCTGTCTTCCATTTTACTCCCCCTTTCCCTAGATATGCTTTGAAGTCATGAGCTATGCAAGTTGCTAAATTAGTGGTAGAATAAAATGGTCATCATCCTAATTATTAGACATAAAACCCTTTTGTTTACATCTTAGATATGCTGCCTTTCCTAACTAGCTTGAAATAGAGAACGGTGATTTTTCCCAATGGCAGCAGTTACATACACACAGCATGGAACAAGAGAACTGGCAGGGGTGGTGACAAATAATAGGATTCTTGCTGCCTGCTCAATATCCAGACTGTAGTGAAGTTGTGGTTTATGGGGCTGAACTGAACCAAACGCTGAAGACCAGAAGCACACATCTTAATTTCTTAAGCAGTTATTAAGTGAGGCTTTAGGAATGAGGTGGAAATAGGGACTCCATCAAAGGCTCCCAGGATTTCTTTACAGACTGGAACAATCCCTCTATTTCCATTCACTCTAAGTATGGCAAAGGGGCCTTTAAGGATTACATTTAACCTAAGTCACTGATTTGTGTGATCTGGGAGATGCTTACCACTGCCATTATAAATCAACTTGGATATTTGTAAAACAAAAGTATGATGTGGCATGTAAGAATAAAAAGTTTTATTTTTGGGGTGCTTGGGTGGCTTAGTCGGTTAAGTGTCCAACTTCCGATCAGGTCACGGTCTCACGGTTCCTGAGTTCAGGCCCTGGCATCGGGCTCTCTGCTGTCAGTACAGAGCCTACTTTGGATCCTCTGTCCCTCTCTCTCTGCCCCTCCCCCACTCGCACGCTCTCTCACACTCTCTCTCAAAAATAAATACTAAAAAAAATTTTTTTAAGTATTTTATTTTAAAGTAACTACTCAGAGTTTCTCTTACTAAACAAAAACTCTGATATTTAAAGACTTGCAATAGGACAAATCTATTCATGGGCAGTATTAAGAGGTCATGGCTCAAAGTGCCAAAGGTTAAATTCCACACACAATGTACCTTTACCCCCTAAGATCTGTAGTAATCACAAGACTGCAATTCAAAATCATACAAGTGCAGATACACTTAAAAGCAAGTTGACGTGTTTAAAAGATTGCAACCATATGTCCTTCCCTTATGACGTGAAAACATTCTTCCTAAATGTTTAACAGCACAGGAATGGTTAAGTCAGGTCTAGGATAGGATGATAGACTATGATACAGTCAACAAAAATCACTTTTATAAAAAATTACTCATGAGGCGCCTAGATGGCTCAGTCAGTTAAGTGTCTGACTCTTGGTTTCATCAGGTCACGATCTCATGGTTTGTAGGTTCAAGCCCTGTGTTGGGCTCTGCACTGACAGCATGGAGCCTGCGTGGGATAAGCTCTCTCTCTCTCTCCCTCTCTGACTCTTCTCTGCTCATGTGCTGTCTCTGTCTCTCTCAAAATAAATAAACTTAAAAAAATTAAATGTTGCGGCACCTGGGTGGCTCCGTCGGTTAAGCGGCCGACTTTGGCTCAGGTCATGATCTCGTAGTTTGTGAGTTCGAGCCCCACGTCGGGCTCTGTGCTGACGGCTCAGAGCCTGGAGCCTGTTTCCAATTCTGTGTCTCCCTCTCTCTCTGCCCCTACCCCGTTCATGCTCTGTCTCTCTCTGTCTCAAAAATAAATAAATGTTAAAAAAAAATTTTTAATTAAATGTTAAAAATTATTAAGGATAGGGAGAAAAGCTGATGAAGTGACAAAAATCATATATGAATTGTTTTTAGAGTACCACCTCAATATAGGAAAAAAATAGAAACTTCCTCTAGTTGGTAGGGTTATGGCTTTTTTTTTTGCTTCTTACATTTTCCCACAATTTATAGTTTATATAATTCTATTATAGGGTGAAGAGAAAAAAATGGAAACCACAAAATAAGTTTGTCCAGTAATTAAAAAAATTTTTTTTCAATGTTTATTTATTTTTGAGACAGAGAGAGAGTGTGAGTAGGGAAGGGACAGAGAGAGGGAGACACAGAATCCAAAGCAGGCTCCAGGCTATGAGCTCTGTCAGCCCAGAGCCTGACGCAGGGCTCGAACCCACAAACTGCAAGATCATGACCTGAGCCGAAGTCGGACGCTTAACCAACTGAACCACCCAGGCACCCCTCTCCAGTAATTTTTAGAAATCCATTTTAAAAGGAAATCAAATGGATTTTATAATAACTTATAATTGTAATAACTTATAATTTTATAACAACAGTTTTCCTTTGTTGTGTGTATTTGAAATACTCTGATATTTAAAAAAGATTCTTGGGGTGCCCAGCTGGCTCAGTTGGAAAAGCATGTGACTCTTGACCTCAGGGTTGTGAGTTTGAGCCCCACTTTGGGTGTAGAGATTAATACTTAAAATCTTAAAAAAAAAAATTATTTTCAGATTAGATTTCTGAAAGAACTATATGTCATGTGCTTTTATGTAAGCCTAGAACCAAACTCTAGAACTGAAAGCAAGGACCAGAAGGAAACAATATACTGTGTTCAGCTGGTAATGAGACCACAAGATATTTCCTGTGCACATTCATTCACCGCCAGAGCGTGGCTGTGAGTGATTCCAGGGGCCCAAGAATTTCTTCACTACTAAAACAGCTACTCTCATCTTGAGGATGCCAGTACTTAGCAGGTTAAAACAGACTTAATTACAGTTAACTTCACGTAGTCCATCCCAACTCTCAGAATAATCTCAAGTTTCTGGAAGATCAGGGATGCGACAATATTATCTATGACAACCATACTTACCTGTTCTAATGTAGCAGCAAAGCCCTGTCTGTCTGCTACATAGGGCAGCCCATGAACCAGGCCCACTTTCTCTGTCATTTGGTTAACCATGTCAGTAAGTGTGTCTGGAATTACTACAATAAAAAAAGACAAACAGGTGGTGAGGGAAAGAGAAAAAAACAATCCTTTTTAGTAAAATGCCCACCAATGTGAAATGTATTTTGTGAGCTGTTATAAAGTTCTTTTTTACATCTGGATCTAATAAAATCATTCTCAATCACTTTTCTAGGTAGAATACAAAATTTCAAAAAGGCATACTTTATGATAAGCTAATTTACTCTACACACTTTCAGGCTAATAGGTACCAGAGCTAGGATATACCTTGAAAATGGTACTCCCCCTATTTCAGAACCTCCCAACTAGAATGTGGACAATGTGTTCCTAATGGAAAAGTTACAGGAGCAGAGCTGAAAGGACCTCAGTTCTTACGCTGGTTTCCTGCACTCTCTAACTACAGGAGATGAGCCTCCACTTTCTTGGAGGATATGAGATATCCTATGTCATAAAACTGCTAATGGGAATTGAATGAGATTATACTTGACCGAGAGATGAACATACATTATGAAAACAAAACAAATGTACGATAGAAAATAATTTAAGGTAGCAAACACGAAGAATGAACGTAGTCTCTCTGTCCATGAACTGACAAGACTCATAATGAGCCTGATTAATTAGGCATGTCACACTTCTATTAATTTTCACATCTGTTTCAAGCTAATAAAAAAAATTTAAATCACTGTCCCCTCTTCAAATAGCAAATACCTCCTACCTTTTTCCATGACTTTGTATTTTTATTTCCTTCAAAAATACAAAAGCTATGAACAAACCTATTGTATAAAAGTGTATTTGGGCCTTAAATACACATATTCTACAACAGTGGTTCCCAACTGCTGCCCTGCAGGGGACACTTAGCAACGTCTAGGGACATTTTTGGTTGTCACTACTGAGAAAGAGGTGCTACTGGCATCTAGTGTGGAGAGGCCAGGGATGCTTGCTAACCATCCCATAGGGCAGCCTCAACAACAATCACCCAACCCCAAATACTGAGCTTGAGAAACTTACGGTAATTAGAATATAAATGTTTAAAAATGCAAACACGCAAATTATGATTTCAGTATATTTTCCTCCTAAAACCAATTAAAAGCCATGTTTGTATTTCGGTAAAATATTCACTTATTAATTTCTGTCCCTTTGTGTGAGACAGTATTGGTGCCACAAACAGATTAAAGTAAAAGACAAGTTATTACATGAACTCGGGAAAACTTACAACTATGAAAAATCTTGTGTAAAGGATTGTATGGTAGACCGTGACTATTCTTTTTTTAATAGTTGGAATTTTCTCTTCAAAACAAAAACAATTCTACAGATGTAACATTCTAGAGTAGCATTAAAAAAAATTCCAAATAAGTATAACTTGACATTTTACCATGAAATAATGATGAAATGAATTACTTTATTAGGCAAACAAAAAGGATTGATGCATGTATTTTTAGAATGCTTTTGGCATTTTATCATCAAATGAATAGTTCTGTAAAACAAATAAAAAGCAGCTCACCTCTTATTCCACTATCACAGATCCATATCAGATCATACTTTGCAACTTCATATCCTGGCATTAAATTATTAATTTTAGGGTTAATGCCAACCTTTTTGCCACCTAAAAATTTAAAGATACAACTATGAAAGATTCATCCAACACTGAAAATATATTCTATTATACAGATACATGGTAGGGAGAAGTGAAAAGTACCTTCATACGTAATAACAGAAACAAACATACTTTAATGTGTTTTGCATTCCTTATTATTCATATTTAGAAAAAATTGTTCATTCTCAAAAAGAGAATGAATTTGTCTTTGAAAATACATTAGTTTCAGTTTGATGCTTAAATTATTGCATCAATAGTTAAGTATGAATCAATGTTTAATGGCAAATATCTCTCTGCAAGTCTTTAGAATAAGCCTGCAGGCTTTTGAAAAATATTCTTTTTGCAATATAATAAAAGTAAATTCTATTGCTCACTCCCAACTACAGTGAATGAGATATAAGAAGGCCCACAGGTTGAAAATAGTAAAGAAACAAAAATAACAGATTCTCGTGTCTGAGAAAAACATAACTTGGGGTGGTTTTTTTTTTTGGTTATTTTGTTAATCCCAGATATGGAAAAACAACGACGACCACCACCACCACCCTGTGTTTTTATAACTTAAGTTCTCTCGAAAGGCTAGAAACACCTTTCCCTACTCTAACAAACACGCAGAAAGCAAACATCCCAATAACGTCAGTGGGTGGCCAACAGCTTAATCTATAGTTTAATGCAAGGATTACTGATACTTAATACTATTAAAGCAAAAGGGTTATGGTAGAATTTATTTGTTACCTACCAATAAACAATCTAGCATCAACATTTGGGTATTTTCCAAGAAGCTTCTTACATACATCAATGGCTGGATCATCGTGATCTTGTACACAAAGGAGTACTTCATACTAGTCAAAGAACACATTTTACGGAGATTAAACCTCTTTTACAAAAATAAGCACATTATTGGTATTTACTGATTGATAAAAAGCATTAGGAAAAAGAAGCCGTTGTACACACAGCATTTAAAAGTTAAGAGAGTACTCATAATGATGCAAATACTTATGACATCAAGTGTTGCTTTAATTGAGAGCAGCTTCTCCAGAACAGGGGCTGATTTGCAAGCAGCAGAGGTAATGAAGAGACTGGCAACCCCCACAGTTGGAAGTCTTGCCATTCCCAGACAGGCATGGCCTGAATTAAACTGGATCTCAAGCTTCTCTGTGGCCTTCATCATGAAACATCTCCCTGTTCTCTAGAAGCTCTGTCTCTGAACTTACTATTTCATGAAGGTGCCGTAAAGTATGTATCAAATCCCAGAATGATCAACGTAAAGAGTTTTTCCAAACTCTTCCCATGAAAAGGACAAAGTGCTATTAGATTTTTGCTGTATAATAATTTTTTGAAATAAAATAGAATTTGGTTGAAAGTCTATCATCCTGAGAAGCATGATTAGCCTTCTAACAATGAAAATATCCAGGGTTTTATTTTGCTCAGTGCTACGTTTACTCTTTGATAGGATGTTTACTCTTTGATAGGACATTAGGGAAGTCATTTCTTCACATTTGACTGGCTGTGTCGGTTACCCTGGGACATTTATTCAAAGAGAATACTGGGCCCCACTCTTACTTTTGAATTAGAATCTCTGGGGGCAGTTCGGACATGTAACTAAGTTTAAAAAATCTGGAGCTAAACCTTTAAATTACCATTTAATAAACTACTACATTTTTTTTAAAAAAAAGTGTTTGCTTTCACATACAAAGATGCTACTTTATTATTTTGTGGGATAAGTATTCTTAGTAGTAACTTTTTTTTTTAAGTGCTGCTAAATTCATGCTGACTCAGTCAGTGACAAATATCCTACCAATTCTCTTTCTAAAATGGGATGGACATTTTTAAGCAAAGGAGGGAGGTTAGCTGTGTCCCCGAAAAAACAAAGCTATGTGTTTAAAAAAAAAATACAAAGAGCTAAGGACATAGCTTTTTAAGTATCTAACATACAGGAACCAGCTCAGGTAAAGGGAAACTCAGCAAAAACTGGCAATATGGAAATTAGGGGCTGAGTATGAGAAGGGCCAGGACTAACTAAGGTCAATGAAGAAGGTAATAAGATTTTTTTTTTCAGGTGGAAAAAAAAAAAGTTTTCTCAATAGTTAAGTAGACTCTGGGAAAACAATGTATAGTTTTCTCATACTTTGTACCTATTATTATTATACATTCTATCAACTAGCTACCTTTAATGATGACTGACCAAAATTGCCACTCAGGAGGTATTGAAACCAACTTTATAGCTACCTAGTCTTCAGGGACCAGATAAAAGTCTGAGAATGGGAAGGACACCACTCCTGCCCACGCCCTTGAATTTTCCAAAGGGTTGACTCCTAAATCCTGTAAAGCATCAGTCCTCTTCCCAACCTGACTCTCAAAACAATGTTCCACTGAACTAGCCAAAAGGCATCGACCTTAACAATGAAGATCAGAAAGATTAAGTGACTTTCCAAAGGGTAAAAGTTACAATTAGCTTCCCTCCTAGAATGAGCTGCTCAGCCAGCCTTGCTGTAAGAATGCCTAGTTTTTCCCAACACCTCAGTTTCTTTAATGCTTTTATAATTTATGCTGTTTTGCAGGTATGAGCAAATACAAGTGAAAGGAAATGTCCATAAATGATACAATTCCATAAAATATAATAAAAAAAGTTAGTCTTTGCTTTCTTCCCTAGCAAGAGAAAACTTTGCAAAATACAGCTCTAGAAAAGTATTCAAAGGAGACAGAGTTTTACCTTTATTCAAATGTAAGATTTAAAGTTTCCATTTTTATTGATTATGCCTTTTAATTTCAAATGAAAACCAAACATCTCCTGATTAGCCAGAGTGCAAATAAAACTCAATTCACATTATCTAAAAAATGTTCAGACTTTTATTTAAACACACGACTTAACTTATGCTTTTGCTTGTTTCTAATATTGAAAATTATACCAAATAGGAGGTAGCATTCCAAGTATGTTCTAAGGTATTAAATGTTACCAGGAATCTTGATTTTTCAGCTCTGCTAACCACCTCTGTGTCTTCAGTTTGATCAAACATTTTATTTGCTAGGAATCTCTGTATTGGAATAATTAAATCACTCCAACTACACTGTAACCGGCAAAACAAAGCATATTAAGTTGGTTGAAAGCTTTCTTAGCTAATACAAAAAAAAATTTTTTAGGGGTGCCTGGATGGCTCGGCAGGTTAAGCGTCTGACTTTGGCTCAGGTCATGATCTCACGGTTTGGGGGATTTGAATCCCATGTCGGGCCCTATGCTGACAGCTCGGAGCCTGGAGCCTGCTTCGGATCCTGTGTCTCCCTCTCTCTCTCTGCCCCTCCCCCGTTCGTGCTCTCTTTCTCTCTCTCAAAAATAAACAAAAAAAATTTTTTTGTATATTTTTACACTATCTAAAGGATCAAATGTAAGTATTTATGTTCAAAAATATAGCATTTATTAAAAATATTTCAAGAAAACGCTTACTTTATAAATCTGAAACAGCTATACAATACAGTGAATTCCAGTATAAATGGGCAGTATGAATCTAGAAATAAACACCAGAGCAATTTATTTATTTATTTTTAATAAACTTTTCATATCTCTTTATTTTATCTTATTTTATTTTATTGAGAGTGTGAACGGGGGAGAGGGGCAGAGAGAGAAAGACAGAAATAGAGAATCCTAAGCACGTTCCACACTCAGCGCAAAGCCCAACACAGGGCTCGATCCCACAACCCTAGGATCATGACCTGAGACGGACACTCAGTTGAAACAACCAGGCACACCTAAAACCCAGAGTAATTTAGATGAGAAGATTAGTCTCCAACAACTCCTTAGTAATTTCCTTTTCAAACAGTACAATGACTAAAAGGCTGAGAACAAGAGAGGTGTAGGAAATCCACAACCTGGGATCCAGCCCTTTGATATTCAAGAAGTGAATGTCTGAAATGGCAATAATCACGTATGCTATGTTCAGATGCATATATAGCATTAAATTTAGGTAGATAAATGACATAAGAAAAAAGGGCTCACTGATTCAGCCCTGTAGACATTAGGAATATAAATTTTGAACTATAGCAAACAAGACAAAACATTTTCTTAAAATAGAAAACTTTTTTAAAAATTTTTTTTAACGTTTATCTTTGAGACAGAGAGAGACAGAGCATGAACGGGGGAGGGTCAGAGAGAGGGAGACACAGAATCTGAAACAGGCTCCAGGCTCTGAGCTGTCAGCACAGAGCCCGACGCGGGGCTCGCTCTCACGGACAGCGAGATCGTGACCTGAGCCGAAGTCGGCCGCCTAACCGACTGAGCCACCCAGGCACCCCAAAATAGAAAACTTTTTAATGATATTAATCAATTACATTGCATATCAGGTAGGAATATCTTCAATTGTCTATAAATAACTACATATCATTTTTAAAGAAAAATTTTATGAGGGTATTTGGATTACAGAATATAAATTTTCTATGACAAGAAGAGATTTAGACCCCAAATGCCTAGAACAGTCTCTGGCATGGAACGATTAATAATACACTTATAAGTTAATGCATTTGTCTTTAGGGTAACTTCTGAGTAAAAGATAGATGCTAAGAAGGAAATGTTTCGTAAGAACACAGCTCTGAATTCAAAGACTGGACAAGTTGAGTTATATGTATCTCTATTTTCAAGAAATAGTTTGTTTATACTGTTTTCCAAGTTTACTTGGTAAATTCCTAATCTTGCAGATTTGGAAGTTTCACTAACATATGTTGTGCTTGGTCTTTTGATAACGGATTCGATTTTCTGTCTTCTAATTCTTTGTTTAGAAGACTATCCAGTTAGAAAACAATTCTTCTTAAGGAGAGCTACACCACTGGTAAGAAAGAGTCTAAACATGGCACTGGACTTGTAACATTTTAAACCAATTGTGTATTTGCAAAAGAAGCAAAAAACCCACCACAATGACCACACCCTCACTCTGGTAAGAATTCTGATCATTTAACTAAAAAACTCTTCATATGGCAAGGATTTACTAAAGTAAAGCTATTTTGCTGAATCTTCCTGCTACAGCTAAATCTCTCCCTAAATGCCTTCTTTGCTGCCACCGAGTGCTCAATTTGCGGAAAATGAATTACATGGCTTTTCCATTCCCCCCCCCAAGAATAAATATCAAAATAAGTGAATTGATAAGACACGTAAAGCACAGACATCTTTCAGGACAATTAACATAGTAACAGTCTCACCAAAATTTAAACCTAGAAATTTAGAACAAGTACCAGAACAAGAAATTTTCTTGCACGTGTCCAAAATTAAATTTCTGACCATGTTCTTTTTTTTTTTTCTAGAATCACCTATAATGTTCCAAATCAAATCAGGAGGAAAAATTTAGGTCCAGGATGAAACCAGACATATTTCTCTAAAACAGTGTTCACACTCGACAAAAAGCAAATAGTAAAGTTTGCTGGGCCTGGCAGTCACACAAATGTTCGTTTCAGGACTACAGGCCTCCTTGGGCACACAAGCGACTTGTCTGTTCACACTCAGATTGGTGGGAGGTCAGTGGTTTCACTTCAGTTTCTTGTGGAACATGGGCCATTGCTCTTGGTCTTTTAAAAATCAAACGAAATTGGGGCGCCTGGTGGTTCAGTCAGTTAAGCATCCGACTTCAGCTTAGGTCATGATCTCCTGGTTGGTGGGTTTGAGCCCCGCATTGGGCTTTGTGCTGACAACTCGGAGCCTGGAATCTGCTCAGAGTTCTGGGTCTCCCTCGTTCTCTGCCCCTCCCCCACTCACACTCTGTCTCTCAAAAATAAATAAATATTTAAAAATTTAAAAAATAAAAGGCAAATGAAATGCCGTGAGATCCAAATTTTCCTTTAGACTGCAGGTGCTTAACACTTTTCCTCCACTTTACAAATTTTCGATTTACACAGCTAACAGTACTTTTATAATTAGTAAATAAAATTTTGAAAAAGTAATAAAAACAATCTCTTACATTTGGAGTTCCTCATTTTATAGTAAGAATCAAAGTAGTTTTCTCCTTGACGAATTTAAATACCTCAAGGGCATAATTTGTGGAAAAAGCAAAAACAAGAGCTCTTGAGATAATCCCACATTGTAATAAAAGAAAAATCATTCAGAAGAAGAAATCAGTTATCGACTTACCCCAAATGTTCAGAATTAATGGATACATATGTTCCTGGATTATTTTTAGAAACTCTTTCTACAACTAAAGCCCACACTAACTTCCTCAACCAATTAAATTCTGTGACTATCATCTCACAAGGGCTGCAACACAGAAGTTCCATAACTTAGTTGAGAGTGGTTGAATGGGGAAAGGGTAGGATGAGGAAATTGAAATGTGACATTAAGTTTCACAAGGATAAATGTATGATTCTAAGCTGTTCTGAGATTTAATAATAATCAATGAAGATATTCTTTCATTTATTAAAAAAATCTCTTGCACCTGGATGGCTCAGTTGGTTAGGCGACAGACTCTGGGTCTCAGCTTGGGTCATAATCTCACAGTTCGTGGGTTCAAGCCCCACGTCAGGCTCTGCACTGCCGGTGCGGAGCCTGCCTGGGATTCTCTCTCTCTCTCTCTCTGTTCCTACCTTGCTTGCACTCTCTCTCTCTAAATAAACAAACTTAAAAAACATTAAAAAAAAAAATCTCTTGGGGCGCCTGGGTGGCGCAGTCGGTTGAGCGTCCGACTTCAGCCAGGTCACGATCTCGCGGTCCGGGAGTTCGAGCCCCGCGTCAGGCTCTGGGCTGATGGCTCAGAGCCTGGAGCCTGTTTCCGATTCTGTGTCTCCCTCTCTCTCTGCCCCTCCCCCATTCATGCTCTGTCTCTCTCTGTCCCCAAAATAAATAAACGTTGAAAAAAAAATTAAAAAAAAAAAAATCTCTCTGCATATATTTATACAATGTGAGGCTTGAAAAACTTCCATTTTTATTTTATTTTTACGTTTATTTTTGAGAGAGCGCAAAAGGAAGGGACAGAGAAAGGGGGACACAGAATTAGAAGCAGGCTCTGCGCTGACATCAGCAAGCCAGATGTGGGGCTCAAACTCCCAAGATGTGAGATCATGACCTGAGCCGAAGTCAGATGCTCAACTGACTGAACCACCTAGGCATTCCTGAAAAAACCTTCCATATTCCTTATTGCAAAGCTTATTTTACAATTAATTTTATTGAAGGCCACTTTTTGCACTTCTAGTCGGGGAAAAAAATCAAGTATAGATCTTATTTTTTTTTAATTACATATTCAATTTATGGGATAGATAATACATGCGTGATTCAGATCTCTAAAATTATTAAATACATATATAATACACAACACACACAAATTGTAAGAAAAACACATAATGGTTTTGCTTAAAATTAGCTTCAAATACCTCGACTTCCAAACTTTAAAAGCAGTAATATAAAAACACTACAAAATGACTGAATTATACTCGTGTCTACATACTTAATAAGAGCTGCATTAAGGCTATCACGTCTGTGTCTTCTCTATTCTTTTCATTGATGCTACTGAGAAAAATAAGAGCAAAAAGAAAGAAAATAAGAACATGAAAACCAGTTACTACGAGAAGTGTGGTGTGTATTTTATCTTCCTTCTCATTACTTGGGTTACACTGTCCTAAAGAAATAGGAAGGAGTCTCCAAGTGGCAAAAACTATAGAAAAGCTGAGACAGTGAGGGTAAAAACTGAGACAGTGAGGGTAAAAACTATTCAAGTGAATAGAGACCGTGGAGGGAAAATTCAAATGGACTTAAAATCAAGCATGTAGACATGTAAAGAGACATTCAAAAGCAGTGTTTCAAACAGGCAATTTAAAAAGCTGAGATGAAGCTAAATATATAAATCGAGGAATAGTTAAGTTCTCGTAAGAAACTATAGGCAGAGGGGCACCTGGGCGGCTCAGTCGGTTAAGCATCTGACTCTTGATTTGGGCTTAAGCCTTAACCTCATGGTTTGTGGGATTGAGACCCGCACAGAGCTCCTCAAGGTCCACACTGACAGTGTGGAGCCTGCTTGGGATTCTCTCTCCCTCTCTCTTTGCCCTTCCCCTGCTCATACGCTCTCTCACTCTCAAAATAAATAAATGAACTTAAAAAAAAAAAAAAAAAAAAACTACAGGTGGAATATTAAAAGGAAGAAATAAAAAGAATGCTCTCATCTCAACAAAACCGGGAGTTCTCCAATGAAGGATTAGGTTGAGTTCACAGATCTACAACTTGTATAGATAAATGATAGGAACAAAACAATTGGGCATTAAAACTCAGAAAGATACAGAAATTAGAAATTAGGTATGAGGAAGACCCATGTTATCACTAACTGCAACCTATTCTTGGCTCAAAAGCCACATTTTACAGGGGGGTTATGTTTACTTCTAGCTATCCTGAATCCCATTTCAGACCATTAAACGCCGCTTTTTCTTTCTCATTGCCTCTTCTTCCTGTCATTCACGTACAACTCTCATGGAACAAGATTTTTATATTCAAATTGCCAGGCACTTAACCATGTCCGAGTTCCAGGAGGTTTACTCACAGATTTCAAATTCAGATGGACAAGCGGTTACAAAAAGGAATCTGCACCCCTCCCTTCCTCAACCCCATTTCTGTCCTGTGACTGCTGCTACTAGAGCATAAGTTGTATGAGGCCGAGATCACCATGAATGTTTAATACCTTCACCTTTTACAGTATCAGAATGCCTCTTTAAGTGTTTACCATGAGGGAGAAGCGTGTGCACGCACACACACACCAAAAACCAAACAAACATGATCCCACCCATTTCTTTTTTTTTTTTTTAATTTTTTTTTCCAACGTTTTTATTTATTTTTGGGACAGAGAAAGACAGAGCACGAACGGGGGAGGGGCAGAGAGAGAGGGAGACACAGAATCGGAAACAGGCTCCAGGCTCTGAGCCATCAGCCCAGAGCCTGACGCGGGGCTCGAACTCCCGGACCGCGAGATCGTGACCTGGCTGAAGTCAGACGCTTAACCGACTGCGCCACCCAGGCGCCCCATGATCCCACCCATTTCTAATGAGTACATGACTGTACTTACTTTGGGATAATCCAATTCGAAGAATGTCTCCAAGTTGTTGATTAGGTTAGGATCTACTCCTTTCAAAGGTTTCAGAAGAGACACACCTGGGAGCTTGCTATATGGCTGTTTGTCCGTTGCCTTCTTGTTGAGGTGTAATCGGCTGAAAAGCAAATAATATATACGTTATTTCTGGAGAACATAATAGTGCTATATAAAGTATGTGTCAAGCTATCAAGAAACTACTAAGTTCTAAGTTAAATTTTTTTTTAATTGACATCTTTTTAAAGGGTTATCTGAAAATGAAGGAAAGTAATCAGGTAAGCATCCAGTTTAGGAAAACCAGATCTAAGCAGAATGAGTGTTCCAATGGAGGCTGGAGCTTAAGAGTGTTGTTTACTGCTGTACTCACAGTGCTTAGAGAACTATGCTTGGCAAACAATAGGCATTCAATAAACACATGGTGAAGAAATGAATTATAGTGTTAGCCTACACATTAACTGCCCTTCCTCCCAAAGAGCCATCAAAAGAGACCAAAAACTATAAAAACTGTAGGGGGCGGGGGGAGGGAAATCCCTATCTTTCCCAGAAAAATAGAGATGTGTAACCAGAAAAATCTGAGATATTTCTATAGTAAGCAGTCCACATAACACATGATTGAAAGAAGCACTAGGCTACCAGCAGGGCAAGCAAGAAAATGGGATAACTAGCAGCACTCCCAATATTCACAAGCTCAGAATGGCTGGGATGGAACAGAGGGAATTTGAAATCTCAATAATGAGAAAAATGTCTGGTAATGACACTGGAAGATACACCATTGCCACCAATTCACAGATAAGTTGGCCAAGGTTCTCAGTGCTGGCCCATCCCATGGCTCTTGAGGAGGGAAGCCATGCCAATTAAAGAGAGAATTTGCCCCAGTTAATGTTCATGGTGTCACAACAAAGAGAAGAGATGCCTTTCCGCAGAGTGATGATGTTTCTAAAGGAGGTCACCAAAGTCTTCCTCCCTCCTTCTCATAAGCACGTCTCTAAGCACTCAACAGTAATTACAGGTTAGAACAATCAGGGGGCCACGTGCAAGATATTTTAAGACACACGTTCTTCCACATTTTAACATCTCCGAAATCAATGGCATCTTATGATTGGTAGCAGCCAGATGGCAGTCCTAAGTTAATAGCATGAAACCCAACCAATGAAACCTTCTAGAAGATCAAGAAAACACCAGCATCCTGGATTTGATGAAATACGCAATTAATCTATGAATGACTTCTGGAAGTACATCACTACCATCATCCAGAACAGTTAGCCATGGGCTCACTCTCAGCTAATTAAAGACAGGGATGTGCCACAGTGAACATCTAATGTTTCAGATAAAGCCATAAAAGATTTTACAGAAAGAAAACAGGTTACCTACAATGGAAAAAAATTTAAACCAACAAAAGATTTCTTAAAGAACAAGGTGATACCAATTTCTGATCCACAGTCCCCAAATGCTGGATAATAATGGGGCACCATTTCCAGCAGTGCTGCTCAGTATGGTCAGTGAATAAAGTGGCTTTTTACTGGTCTGTGATGAGAAGAAATTGAGAGAAGCATTTAGAAATGTTTATAGCACTTTGACCTTTCCATGCCATCCAAGCACATGATCAGTATGTATGTATGTATATGTATGTATGTATGTATGTATGTATGTATGTATGTAGTTAGTAGCCTCCCAAAACAGGGCTTGAACTGACAACCCTGAGATCAAGGCCTGAGCAGCGATCAAGAGTCAGACAGTCAACTGACTGAGCTACCCAGGCGCCCCCAGTATTTATTTTTATTATAGTTTACCAGAGTATTAGTCCATGCCAGACTGGAAAAATTTTAAAGAGCTGATCCTTTGCCATAGATAGTTTGGAAAATATTCATCTACCAAGTTCATTGAGAGGTTGGACAGAGGTAAAACCATAATCTAAAATTTATATAACCACAAAAATGACCACTATTCCGTATCTAACAAAATGGCAGATTAGATGTCTGAGGAAACCCAGCCAATAGAGAACATATAGACTGCTGGAGACAAAAAAACTTATATATTTAATTGATTGAACCAGTTGTATCCACATGGTTCAAATCACTGAAGATATTAAAATATTCACGTAAAAGAAGTCTCCCTGTCGCCCCTGTCCCCCATCTGCCACGTTCTCACCACCACATTCTCAGCAATATTAGTTTCTTGTTCATCTTTCCAGACTTCTAAAAAATGCATATACAAGCCAACACAGATGCGCGCACGCGCGCGCGCGCACACACACACACACACACACACACACACACATATTCTTACAGAATGGTTATAATATTTGATACAACTGCACTCAAAGCATGTTTTTAAACACATGACTGAACTGTTAAGAAAATAAGGGAAACCTCTCAGGTCAGAAATGAGGAGAAATTTCTGAGTGAGTGAGTGTTGGATGCTTTTGCCCCAGGGCCATCTGTTAGTCCCAGGTGATCTGGAGATGGAGACAAGCCTGAGGTAAGAATGATGGGAACTCTGTTCTGACAACCTTGTATAATATGGAATCCCTGAAAGGCAAAGTAGAAAAATGCTGGCCCACAGAGGGAAGATGGGGATGTTGCCTTCTTGGATCCACCCCTCAAAGAAGGAAAGTCTTCCAGGAGAACACCTGACCACACAGGTTTGGAACCCATAACGCAAACTACCTGTGTTGCTGAACAAAACCCAAGAGAAAGATTGAGAGAGACCATCATATATATAAAGACAACATGCAATGTCTAGAAATAAAAATCATGATTGTTGACATAAAAACTCAATAGGCAGGTAAAACAGAAGACTGCATATACAGTTTAAGAGAGGACTGGACAAACGGAATCTAGATTTGAAGAAATTATCCAGAATGTGGCACAGAGAGAATGAGAAGCAAAAACACTGAAATCATGAAACAGTTTGAGACACGGAGGATAAAATAAGGTGGACTAAAATCCCAGAAATTTTTTATTCTCTTCCCACTGCAAGATCATTCAAGTGCTATTAAGCTTATCAAAACACGCACAAGGTCATGACCAATTCAGAGAAACCCAGCCCACTATCTCATTGCATTTAGCAAGTCTTTAGATTAAGAACAAGGATAACTTAAACAGTGTTAAATAGTCTAGTACTGATCCTATTCCCCCCACCCCTTCTCCTTCATTAAGATATTTTGGTTTAAACACTAACATAGATATACCTCCTATCCTTTGAAGAGCTTTTCATATCAAGAATGCAGTATTTTATCAGACTCATTCTGACTCACCAAACAACAATGAAGTCCTCTCCAGGTTTATGATGAAGACAACTGGTAAATACTAGATCTGAAATTTCTACTCAAAAATAACTCGAACTCCCAACTATATCACAGGACCTTTAAAAAAAGGTCTTTTGTGTTTTCCCCCACATCCATCTCTCCTCCCTCCATCCCCCAATATTTTCTTTCCATATCCCACTGAGTCCTCTTGTGGAGTATACCCTAGGATACAAGAATCCTACTTTGGAGAATACAGTTTCAATTTATGTAACACAACTGACAAAGCCCCTTGTTACAAATTGCTTGAAATGTTTAGCAAAAACAATAAAAGAATATCCATGAAGTCACACACAAAATCACAGAGCACTATGATGAGCACACAGTGGTGCTCTACAACTACTTAGCATCCCCTTACCAAATAATCCCTTTTTTAAATTTAATTTTATTTTATTTAAAAAAAATTTTTTTTAACGTTTATTTATTTTTGAGACAGAGAGAGACAGAGTATGAACAGGGGAGGGTCAGAGAGAGGGAGACACAGAATCGGAAACAGGCTCCAGGCTCTGAGCTGTCAGCACAGAGCCCGATGCGGGGCTCGAACTCACAGACTGCGAGATCATGACCTGAGCTGAAGTTGGCCGCCCAACCAACTGAGCCACCCAGGCGCCCCTAATCCCTTTTTTTAAACAATCATTTTTGAACCCCGAATGTATACTATGCATTATCCTGTGTGCTGGAGATACAGTGATGGACAGGCAAATTCCCTACTGTCAAGGAGCTGCAGTCTAATGGGGGAATTGCACATGTATAGAAGTTCTTCTTCATATAAAACTCTTACGGTCAACCAAGCTATGTCCTAAAGCAAGAAATCTATTAACTTCGCCTGCCACACAGAGAAATGATGTTGGCGGGTGCCTTGGCCTTGGCCAGTGTATTGTAAACCAATCTGTAGCTTTCAAAACATGATCAACAGCCAATTTGCCTGGAGTCTCAAAAGTGGCCCAAGTGGTAGAGTCTTCCAAGTGGGGTGGCTCTGACAGGGTCTACAAGGTTTCCTGGTTTCAAACCAGTTTTTACTTTGGTATCTCGGGGCACGGTTTCTGCATCACTTAGAATTGAACTTGAGCCTACTGCATCCACACATTGCACAGGATCGATCACGGGTATGCATTTCCACCAGTGGCCTGGAGCAGGTGACCTGCCTTCTGTCAGGATCCTTTGCACAGTTCTTTCTCACTTTCAGGTTCTACACTGGGAATCCAGTTCTACCTTCCCATCACGCATTTTGTTTGCGACCTTGTCCTTCTTTTAGAGGGTGGAGGAGAGTACTTTTTATTGATGCATGACACACATACAGTGAAGTCACATATAAATAAGTATACAGCTCAATGAATTTTCTCAGAGCGAAACACCCATGTAACCAGTACCCAGATCAGGAAACAGGATTACCAGAACCCCAGAAGGCTTTGCATGTCCCCATCTACTAACTACCTTCCCCCTCAAGGGTAACCACTGTCCTCACTTCCAACACCATAGGCTAATTTTGCCAGTATTAAAATGTTATCTAAATGGAAACCCATAGGATGTACTCATTTGTGTCTGGCCTCTTTGACTTCATATGTTTGTGAGATTCATCCTTGTTGTTACATTTAGTTATAGTTCATGCATTTTCATTACAGCATGTATTCCTTATATTAACATACCACACTTTATTTAGCTACTTTCCGTTGATGCGCATTTGGGTTATTTCCAATTTGGGGCTAATACAGCCTTGTCTCTGTCTTTACAAAAGTATCAAAAAACTTGACCTAAACCCCACCCCACCCCCCACACTTAAACTTTTGGGCAAGATGAAGAAACAGGGACCCAATTTGCTTGCCCACCTGAAACAACTTTTTAAAAATCAGACAAAATCAGGGTGCCTGGGTGGCTCAGTTGGTTAAGCCTCCGACTCTTAATTTTGGCTCAGTTCAAGATCTCACAGTCATGAGATAAGTCCTATGTTGGGCTCTGCACTGAGCATGGAGCCTGCTTGGAATTTGCTCCCTCCCTCCCTTCCCTCTGTCTCTCTCTCTGTCCCTCCCCTACTTTTTCTCTCAAAATAAATAAATAAGCATAAAAAATCAGACAAAATATAGGAAACAATGGTTTTTAACATACTAGACATCAGGTAAAGAAGCTTAGTGACTCCTGCAACAGGGAAAACAAAGAAGCTAAGCCCTCCAACTGCTCCAGCTACTGCTTTGATACAGTTTCCAGACCAGGAGACCAGTGTTTCTCAATATTTGTATACATAATGCCCACAGGTGAAAATCACAACTTAATGGACTGGTTGCAGAGCCTAAGAATCTGTATTTTTATAAGCATCCAAATGATTCTGATGCAGGCCAGCGGTGAACCACACTGCTGTAGATTATAAATTCTCCAGGCTCCGGCAAAATAAGGATAAACAACAGTATGTTCTCAAGTTTAAAAAACATTGACTAGATAAGAATAAAGAAATATATATACAGAGCTCAGAAGGTCAGGTTAGTCTAGAGAGAGAAATATGGAGCCGTCCAGAGTTTGTTGACTACATAAGCTCTCCCGGGTAAAGCATGCCATTAGCAGGTGGCCACAAATCAATGTAACTGACATAGAGCCAATAATACATGCAGGAGACCAGGAGGGAGTAAGCCAAGACGCAGAAAGGCAGGAAGAAAGGATTTATTAAAGATGGCTTTATTTGGCTGTTTTCTTTCTGAAAGGGTTCAAGGAAGAGCAACATTGAATGCAGCTGAGAGGTGAAGGCAAGAACTGAAATGTCCACCTCACTGTGTGGATCTGCTGCCTCTGGAGCACTGTGCATGGGGAGGGGGGAGCATGGAATGAAAAGGAAGCAAAGGAATGAAGCAAAGGAATGGATGCAAAGGAATGAAAAGTGCAATGTGGTAACACGGAATAAACACTAATTTCTCATGAAACCTGACAGTGAATAAAAAGGCAAGAGTAACTAGATGGAAAAAGGTTTTTCAGTTTAATTTGGGGGAAAATATTTTTAAATACTTGAGTATACAGAGTGAGGGGAAGAGCTAGTCAAAGGTAAAGACAGAGAAAATGGCATAGTACGACAGGCTCCACAGTGTGGAGCAGGAGTGAAGAAAAGCTGACAAGACGGAAGGCAGGATAGTGAAGATTTAGAAGGGAAGGCAGGATAGTGAAGATTTAGAAGAGATTCCGCCAGTAATGGGTGACCTAGGCTAAATAAAGAAACAAGGCAGTGCCAGAGAGCACTGAAGGCTTAGCTGAGATCTGAGACCATGAATGTGTAGTAGTACTAACCCACATGGCTGTGAGATTACCCTCTGCAGGATTTTGAAAGTTGAGAAGCTATAAATTATGAGACGGGTTCAGGATAACAAGGCAGACTGATAGGAGGGAAGGCAAGGGGCAAGATGATGAAGGGATGAACTTGAGTTCTGGCTACATGGAGGATTCAATGAAACCAAGAGAGAACAGGTGAGGGCCACAACTGTGGATGAACAGCCCAGGGCACCTGTTCTCAACCTTAACTGCACATGAAAATCACCTGGGGAGTTAAAAAAAAAAAATCCTGATGCCCAGACCAGTTAGATCAGAATGTCTAGGGCTGAGACCTAGGCAAGCAGTACTTAAAAAAAAAAAAAAAAAAAAAAGTTTATTTATTTTTGAGAGAGAGAGAGAGAAAGAGTCCCAAGCTGGCTCTACACTGTCAGCACAGAGCCCAAGGCAGGGCTTGATCCCATGAGCCGTGAGATCATGACCTGAACCGAAATTTAGAGTGAGAGGCTTAACTGACTGTAATTTTTTTTTTTTTTTTTTTTTTTAGGCCTCTCCTGGTGACTCCCAAGTGCAGTCAAAGCTGAGAACCATGGACCTAGGAAGACTAGATTTCCTGTAAGGAGAGAAGAAAGCTCAGGAAAATCAGGAAGATCAGCAGCTAGTTACAGGATGGGCTGAAAACAAGTAGCCCACGAAGTAGCTCAAACAGTGTGAGAATGGGGAAGAGCTGCAGGAAAGCAGTAGGGGCTCTCTCCACACGAGTCTCAATGTTGCCAGTTATCAGAAGCAAGATTCACAGCAACTGAAGAAATTCCCATACTAACACTCTATCCTTGCAGATTACTTCCGGGGTTATTTTTAGGTTATCCACAGCCGTACAGACAGCATACTGGTTTAAGAGCCTGGGGTGGAGGAGGTTCTCCTGGATTTCTATACCAGCTTCACAGATAATTAGCTGAGTAATCCTTGGGTAAATCACTTCTTTATCTCAAATTTTTTTAAAGTGTGTATAATTAATTAGTACGTACCTCAAAGTAGTTGTAAGAAACAGAGGCAATTAAGCCACAAGTAAACATTCAATGATAGCTAATATTGATCATTTTTTAAAGCTGCTAATTTTAAGGACGTTTTCCACCAAATGTAACTTCTCCGAATTACTATAGTTCTAGTAGGAGATTTAGAGATGACAAACATTGATGAGGCTTATACACCAGAATGGAAGAACTGGAAATTCACATATTTAAAGATTCTTTCATAGGTACTTAAATATTAAGCTATTACGTTGGGTTTAAAATTTTTTTTTATTTTTTAAAGGCTTTTATTTTTAACTAGTCTCTACACCCAATGTGGGGCTCGAACTCACAACCCCAAGATCAAAGAGTCACACACTTCACCGATTGCGAGTGCCAGCCAGGCACCCCTATAAGGCGTTTTTTTTTTAATTTTTTTTTTCAACGTTTATTTATTTTTGGGACAGAGAGAGACAGAGCATGAACGGGGGAGGGGCAGAGAGAGAGGGAGACACAGAATCGGAAACAGGCTCCAGGCTCCGAGCCATCAGCCCAGAGCCTGACGCGGGGCTCGAACTCCCGGACCGTGAGATCGTGACCTGGCTGAAGTCGGACGCTTAACCGACTGCGCCACCCAGGCGCCCCAATATAAGGTGCTTTTTTAAAACATAAAACAACTCTGGTGTATTAAGAAAGATTAAAGGGGGGAAAAGGGATCATCAAAATTCCCAAATCACGGTTAAAAGAGACAGTCAAAACATGGCATAAAACACATTTAATACAAAGTTTAAATGATACGCAGTTCTCAGGCTAAAATTATATCCCAAGTTAAAATTACACCCAATACTTAGGAACAAATCTGAAGTTCTGCGGAGATCATCCAAAAGTGTAAAGGCAATGCAACTAAGGAACATTAACAGCAATTATCCCCTGAAGTGGCCTGATCTCTTCCTTTAAACCATTAGATGGGTTCTCAGTGGGTCAGAGGCGCTGCATCAGTCCTGGCTTCTCTGAATTCCTCTACCCTCAGAGCCTGACTCAAAATGTGGGATTCTGCTGCCACAGAACCCTTCACTTGGCTCTCTCTGCTAGAGGGAGAGCTGGCCACGCTCAGAGTGGAGCGGGGAAGGCCAGACACCATGAGCAAAGGAACCCCCAGTGACTATGTAATCCAAGCACACTGCCTCCTAGAATGGAGACATTTTGAGGGAGTCCAAAAGAGACTGTTCTGTAGACTATTAAATCACCACGCCCGGTGCAGTCCCCAGAGCAAACACTGCAAGGCAGCCTTCTAAGCACTCCAGTCCAGGCCAGAGGGAGGCCCCTCCACACAGCCCTGAACACCTGGAAAGCCCTCAATCAGGGGCAGCGTGTCCCAGGCATCAGGCTCCAGCAGAGCCATAATTTGGGATTTTAATAATAATCTTAGTTCTTTATGGAAACAGAACCACCCCTCCTAATATATATGTCCATCTGAGTTTCAGAAATTTGATTTTATTACATTTTCAGGAACACACTGGGTTACAAAAAGGAATGGACCTCCTCTATGTCCGGTCAATGGTTTTGACTGGTTTCATGTTTAAAGAATAAAATCATCCTGGAACGTGACTGAGCCATTTTGGGGAGACAGAAAGCACGGGAAAACTTCAATGTGTCATTTTCCCGAGGAATTATTTCTAAATTAAATGTTCAGTCAGGAGCTGGAGTCACCCTCTGTCACAAAAGTCGCATTCATGTAATTAAGGCACGTCACTCTCAAGGGCAGGGAGGAGGAGGTGCTCATGGCCAGCTGCTCCAGGGCTGTACCTGCCAGCAGCAGGACAGGGGACAGAACACAGGGGACAGGAGTATGGATACACGGGCTGGGCTGCTTCCTCAGAGTAACTTGGTCAAGTCCAAAAAGTCGTGAGGGGTGAATCACAGTCAAAAGAGAGAGGCCTTCAGGTCCTGCCCTCCATTGTGAGCTAGAAGGACATCTATTCACAGAACACTTCAAAGACCTCCAAGTGACTGTAAGAAATATTCAGGGTTTCTGGTGGACTTTATAGCAGCTTTACCTCGATGAATCCTAACTGCCGCTCTGCAGAAGGGTTTTCAACCTCTAAGCTGATGGGATGGCCTTATTTTATCTTGGATGATTTGTGTTTCCTAACAGCTCATTTCTAAAACTGTTACTCTTTTTTGCCATTTTGGCTTATCGTTTGAGCCTTCTAATCTTTTTTTTTTTTTTTTTTAACGTTTATTTATTTTTGAGACAGAGAGAGACAGAGCATGAACGGGGGAGGGTCACAGAGAGGGAGACACAGAATCTGAAACAGGCTCCAGGCTCTGAGCTGGCAGCACAGAGCCCGACTCGGGGCTCGAACTCACGGTGAGATCATGACCTGAGCCAAAGTCGGCCACTTAACCGACTGAGCCACCCAGGCGCCCGAGCCTTCTAATCTTTTAATTCCCCTCCCTGCTTTCCCTTTCTCATAAATTTTTTTATTTAATAGTGCGTACCACTTAAAAAAATGTTTGTTTATTTGGGGCAGGGGGAGAAGGAGAATCCCAAGCAGGCTCCACACTGTCGGCACAGAACCCAAGGCGGGGCTCAATCTCACAAACTGCGAATTGCAAGATCATGACCTGAGCCGAGATCAAGAGTTGAGCCACCCAGGCGCCCCTAGTGTGTACCACTTTAAATGGCTTATTTTACAGTTTCATATTCTGATTGCATTTTGAGCAGGAGGGAAGCCTGGTATGAAGGGACACTCCCTGGAGAGAGGGCAGGCTCTGCTCTTCCCCTTCAGTCGGTTGGTAGCAGCCTCTGCAGCAACCTTAATGCAGAGAACTACACCTCCCAGAAGTGAAGAATCTCACACAAGGCTTCGAAGGGAGTAAGGATTCCTCGAGGGCAAAGTTCACCTTGCTTAACAGCCCCCCACCCCCACCCCCACAGCGCTTTTTTTTTTTTTAATGTTTTTATTTATTTTTGAGACAGAGAGAGCATGAGCAGGGGAGGGGCAGAGAGATGGGGAGACACAGAATCCGAAGCGGGCTCCAGGCTCTGAGCTGTCAGCACAGAGCCTTCGCGGTGCTCGAACTCACGAGCTGTGAGATCATGACCTGAGCCAAAGTCGGACGCTCGACCGACTGAGCCACCCAGGCGCCCCCAACAGCGCTTTTTTTAATAGTTCTGCGGGGTGGCTCGGTTGAACCGATTTATCTGACTCTCGGAATTCATCTCCTCTGTTCCATGCCACCAAGCCTGTTAATATTTCATGTAAAATTAGGCTGACTGCTATATCAGCAGGTCCCCTACTTCACATAGTCCATGCCTGCAATTTCCAATGATTAAAGGCTTCTGTTGTTGTTACTTCTGCCTGTGCCCTGGAAGGCTGTTACTGTGTGTTTATGATCACTAGGTGTCATGACTAATGTTACTTCTAGATACCACTTAACTTTTAAAAAATTGCACTGCATCAAAATGGGCTTCTTCAGCAACACAAAGCACACCTTCTGGTGCAACCTGAACTCTGCAGACAGAAGATTCCCCAGAGGACACAAAATAACCAATAGTGAGTTAGATTTATGGGAAAACACAAACCATTTCCACTGGACAGTAGACTTTAATTACATACTAGAGAATACGAAAAATTCCATTACCATTGAAAACAAATAAGATCTTTATTAATTTTACCATTCCCTCCCCCCAAAAAACCCCAACTCACTAATCCTTTGGTGACAAGTTAGCCCTAGTGTATGGGAGATGGACAGGGCATGGTATTTTGCTAATAACAACTAAGTAAGACAGGCACCCAACAGACTATGAGCCCAGCACACAGTGCTCAAAAACACAGGAGACCCTCAAATATAGCATCCACTCAAGCTGTTTTCAAATCAAAACTGTCTCAATGGTCTTCCAGAAAATTCCCTAAAGCAGAATGTGATGTTTAAATTAAACTGTTCTGTTTATAAAATAAAATTCTGTGGATGGAGGAAAAGTGGGGACACTTAATGATCTGCATGTCAACCAACTCAGGAAAGCACTGGGTTCAGCATCCCCTGAAGGCCAGATCGAAGGGTAAAGATTATTTATGACAAGACAGGCATTCCCATAGGAAAACCTTGGGGAGGAGACTCAGATCTGTAAGTAAACATGTTATTAATAGAGTCTTGTTTCTATTTTAATGTGCAATTAATTAGAAATAGGGAAATAAAGATTCCGTTCGGTCCAATACATTTCATCAGAGTCCATGGCCACTGAAAGCATCCCCAAATCTGACCATCTACCTCAGATCACAATGGCCAAATGATACTGAACTAATGAACGTAAATCCACCATCACTACTGGAAAAAATTTAAAGACGATTCATTCAACCAGCAATAATTGAGTGCCTAGTACACACTGGAGACGGAACAGTAAATAAGACACTATCCCTACCCTCAAAAGCTTACAATCTAATTGGGAAAAGAGACAACTGAACACACATTTACAATTTAGATGGGTAAAATCTAGTTACTAAAGAAGGATAGAAGGGGGGTGCCTAACCCAGTAAAAAGCTAAAGTCTAAATAGACTTGAATGAGTAGAAGTTAGTTAAACAAAAAAGGAGGGGAAAAAAAGGAGCATAAGGAAGGAGAATTCTAAAGAAAACACATTGCATAATCAGGGGAATGTCAGTAACTCAATGTTGCTGAAGAAACAAGTACAGGGCTCAGCTCCTAAAGAACTATGCATGTCTTGTTAAAGAGCCTGAATTTTAACGTGAAGGCAATAGGGAATCATAGTAAAATTTTAAGCACATGATCTAAGATTAGTGCTCCAGGAGGATAAGGCAACAGTAAGAAAAGTAAAGTAAAAAGGGAGCAAGGCTGTTGGAAGCGATACCAGTGAACAGAGATAGTTACAATAATCTAGAATAGAGATAAGGGGTACTGCACTAACCACGTAGGAAGAGGGAGGGTTAATGAATCAACAGAACCATCACTGAATATTAACACTGAATTACAATGGTCATTTTGCTTTTTAAAGCTATCACACTATAGTCCAATTTGGTATCTTCCCAGGCTCAGGTTAAAGGGGCACCCAAAGTGGTCCTGGCAGCAATGACCCTACCTGATCAACATGTGGCCAAAGTCCAAGTGTATCTCAGAACTGAACCCAAACAAGAAGCTCTCAATTCACATTCCACTAAGGCTCAGAACGCCAATGTATTAATGAATTTAAGGCAAAGGCCATACTATCTAAAAATAACATTTAAAGTGCTAAAATTTACATTAAAAACAATTCGTTTCTGACAGGTGGTTTACCACAGACATCCTGATACAATGAGTATTTAAATTCCATTCAAAAACTACGCAGCAGGTATAGAAGTTGTTGTGCTAAATAGGTTAGAAAAAAGTAGAATGAACTGGAAGGAAACCTCCAGGGAAAAGACCTCTGCTTTACTAGAGGGCAGTTAATATTTACAGATACAAGGAGTATTTCTACACTAGCCTGGCACCTCCAGTCAATTAAACGATAAAGCCTAGCACTAATCATTAGGACATTACACACAGAGGACCAAAAAAAAAAAAAAAAAAGATAATCCAAGCAGAGGGAAAATGGGAGTGCGGGGGGAGAGAAGAGAAAAAGAAGGGAGATAGAGGGAAAAAGGCAAGGTGTCTTGCTCAGATACCCTTATCATCCAGCAATATGGCTCCCAAGGGCTAAAAAGAGAAGAAAATGGCTGCTTCCAGACTTTTTAAAGGATTTCACCGCAGCCCCCAAGCTATCAAACCACATTAGATCTCAAAAAAGGAAAAACTCATAAAGATCACTTAGGGAAAAAAAAAGTCTTGGGGATAAGAGCCCTGAATTTCAGTGCTCTAATCTGAATTTTATCTTGAGCATTATAGGCAGTAATCCCGGAAACGTGTGCCATCTAGAATATATCATGAAATGACTAAGTATCAGTTCAATATTAAAATTGGAAAAGAGCAAAACAGTAGTATACTGATAGAGATACCAGTGAACAGAGATCATTTTGAAATATTAAAAAGAATGGCTCTCTAGTTTACAAATTATCTCAGTTATGTTAAATTGCAGGCTTATAAGAATTGTAAGACATCTGTGAAATCTTAACAAATAATCTGAGCAAGAATTGTTCACTGTATTAATCACACTGATCTCTATTTTTTTTGTTGTTCATTTACCCTTTTTTTAGTAATCTTACACCCAATGTGGGGTTTGAACTCACGGCCCTCACATCAAGAATCACAGGCTCTACGGACTGAGCCAGCCTGAGCTCCATTTTTTTAATACTTGGCTCTGTCTCTAAGAAGACACAATTCAATAGAACACTGAATCTAAATTAACTAGATACCATTGCACATTGTATTTGATTTAAAAAAAGAAACAGTTGGTTTTTTAAAAGTTTTATAGCTTTTCTCAGCCATTTTCCTATAGTATCTGTATGACCTAAATGTTTTTGACAATTAGGTGTCCATGATTAATCTCTTTAATGTGACAACCAGAGCCATATAAGTTTTTGAAACAGGATCCATTTCCATCAGTTGCTAGCACACAAATTTTATAAATTTTTTTTTTTACATTTATTTATTTTTGAGTGTGAGCAGGGGAGGGGCAGAGAGAGAGGGAGACACAGAATCAGAAGCAGGTTCCAGGCTTTGAATTGTCAGCACAGAGCTCAATGCAGGGCTCAAACCCACGAACCGTGGGATCATGACCTGAGCTGAAGTCGGACGCACAACCGACTGAGCCACCCAGGCGCCCCAATGAGCACACACATTTTAGAAGAGTCTCAATATCTGCTTATTTTAATATGTATACTTTACCTTGTTTCAAAAAGGATTCTAGAGGACACAGAACATGCATTCAGAAAACATATTATTCAATAAAATACAGAATATTGGCACATCTTAACCAAAATATTGTTGCCAGTGTTCTTTAGCTTTCCTTGTCAAAATGTTGATATTAAGTTTGCAATTTTACTAAGTACAGTAGAAAAAGGGGTAGAGGAACAAACCTTAGTGCTCAGCTTGAAAACAATTCAAACCAGGAAGTATCCTTATTACAATAAGAAAGGGATCAAATCAAATCAGTAAGTAATTCTGAAGGTGGCACCAGAAGAAAGAACTTAGCAAAAAAAAAAAAAAGGGGGGGGGGAGGTAAGATTTAATTTATACAGAAATTAAGCTGTTGCCTGGGTGGCTCAGTCAGTTAAGCATCTGGATTAAGATTCTGGATTTTGACTCAGATGATGATCTCAGTTTGTGAATTTGAGCCCCACTTCTGGCTCTGCTCTGACAGCATGGAGCCTGCTTGGGATTCTCTCTCTCTCTCAAAATTAGTAAATAAACTTAAAAAAAAAGAACTGTTAAAAAAAAAGAAATTAAGCTGTTGACTATTTGCTCTATGTTGAGTTACTCATTTCAAAAAGGTATTCTTCAGATTCCTTTAATGAATGAACTATTCATTATAATGTTATAAACTAATTGCATTTTTTTCATTCTATTTTCAGGATCCTGTTACTGGAAGTCACAAAGGTAACTATGTAGGGCATGAGAAAATAAATACAAAGCCTCTCTATGGTATTTTAATGAAGCTAAATGCACTAACTGAAAGTATTTAAAGAAAACTTTACTGTGTATCATTAAGCACAAAATAAATAACTTACAACAATTGTAGAGTTGTCTCAAGTCTAACACCATGGGTTACTTGGAATATTAAGCTACATTTCTCATGTTTGTTTTAATTAAAAAAGTGCGATTTTATCATTATGTATATATTATAGAGGGAAGGGGATATATCATACTCCTATGTTGAAAGAAGTCAATTTTCTCCAAATTGAGCTGCAAATTTAATACTTCCAATTAAAAATAATATTTTAATCATTCCAATTGAAAAACAAGGTTACTTAGGGCTTGGGAAAAAATCTTAAAGTATATCTTTAAGCAAAAATGCATAAAATCCAATAAAGTTTGCAAAAGAATAAGGGGCTTTCCTCACCAGTAATGAGGTAATAAAACTTCATTAATTAAAACAGTGGAGGGGTGCCTGGCTGGCTCAGCGAGTGGAGCATTTCACTCTCGATCTTGGGACTGTGAGTTCGAGCCCCTCACTGGGTGTAGAGATTACTTAAAAATAAAAACTAAAAAAATCTTTAAAAAATAGCGGATACTAGTACAAGAACAGATCGATGAAACAGCACTGGGAATCTTGAAACATGCAAGAATACAGAAGAATTTTAGTCTATAATAAAGATAGTATTTCAAAACTGTGGTATAATCAAATAATAATTCAATTAGTGATTTTGGGAAAAGTGGCTAAATATTTAGGTGAACCTAAAATTAAGTCTCTAGATCTCATCATATCACAAAGCAAAATAATGAGTACATTACATGATAAAATGTAAAAAAAAAAAAAAAAAAAAAAGGAAAGAATTCAAATTACTAAAAGAAAACGGATATTAACCATATAATAATTGGAGGAATAGCTATAAAATTACACAAGTCAGAAACATTAAAAAAAGAAAAAAAAGGCCTTGACAATCCAAAACACAGGTGCACATACTTTCCTCTACGTTAAACGTATGTACAAAGTTGAAAGACAAAAAAAAAAAAAAAAAAAAAAGCTGGGGGAAAAAAATGCAACCTATCACAGAAAAACAATCTTCGTATCAAAAAGATTAATACAGCAATAGATTGCAGCACAAAGGATTATGAGTATGTAATTTACAACTAAATGTAACTAGCATATCAATATATGAAAAATGTTCAATAGAACTAGTAATTAAAGGAATGAAAATAAAAAACAGAAAACAGTGAGGAGCACGATAAAATGCAAGGGGGAAATGAGGACCAAAATACAATGTTACCAGGACTCCGAATAGATACAACCTTCCTATAGGGCAATATGTAGCAAAGTTTAAAATGTGCTCCTGGCCCAATAATTCCTTTCAGGAACCTAAACTAAGGAAATCCTCTCAAAGATGTACACATATGAATTCATCACAGGGTTGTTTGTAATGTTGATAATCGGAAACCTAAATGCCCATCAACGAATACATATTAGTACCTCATAAACGAAAATGCCATAAATCTATTTAAAAGGATGCAGAGATGATATTTATTAAAATAGGAAAAAAGTGGTCATGACATTTTACATGGAAACCCCATGTGAGCAGGTTGGGCAAAGCCTGGATGTCTTGTTCTTCAACCTTATTTCCAGCACCTAGAAAAGTGCCTTGTAAAAAAGGAGCTCCCAGAAAGCATTTTACTAAATAGATAAATTTTAAAAGCAGGCTACAGAACAATAATTATAATGTCAATCCCCACCCCCTTCCTTCTTTCTCTCTACACACACACACACACACACACACACACACACAATTGGGAGGACAGCCACAAAAGGCTGACAAGGTGAAGTTCTGGTGTGTGTAACTTTTCTTTATTCCTCTCTGTATTGTCTAAATTTCTTACATAGTTAGCATTTTTAAAATTTTTATGATTGGAAAATAGTAACAACATTGCTTTTTAAGAACTCATATATATTTAAAATGAACTCCAGAAAGTGTTCAGTGACATCAGCTACAAACTACAAAAACTGAGATCAGCAGTATCCAAGTGGCATGTTTTTTTCACCTCCAAATAAATATCTTTGGAGTATGTTTTCTACAATGTACCACCTTTTTCCAGTACCAGGAAATGCCACCCTATCCTGATAAAATGCAAAATTTCCAAAAGGAAAAGCACATTTTTTTCTAGAGTAAAAAGCAGGGGGGGGGGGGGTGAGTAACAAATTTCTTAAAAGTCCTCCCATCTCAGGGTGGCTCAGTAGGTTAAGGATCTGACTCTTGATTTCAGCTCAGGTCATGATCTCACAGCTCTCGGGATAGAGCCCTGCATCCAGCTCTGCACTGACAGCCCAGAACCTGATTGGGATTCTCTCTCTCCCTGTCTCTCTCTCTGCCCCTCCCCCGCTTGTGCTCTCTCAAAAATAAATAAATAAACATTAAAGAAAAAAGTCTTCCCATCTCCTCTATTGACATACGCCCTCTTCTAGTTGGTGATAAAGATTACTATGTATAATCATGTTTTTTTCAGACTAAAATGCCAGTGAATCTGTATCAGCAATGTGCTCTCTGTAATTCTTCCCTTTCTTTAGGAAGGCAGATTTCATTTTAAAGACATTTAAACAAGTGAATGTTTATTATTATTCTATCATTATTCATTACTCATTATTCTATCATTATTCATCCCACTACCCTGTTTTATATCATTCAGACTTTATCACTATGTGAAATAACCCTATTTGAATTATTATCTGCCTCTCCTTTCCAGAATGTAAGCTCTATGAGGACAGGAATGTTGTCCTGCTCACCACTGTGTCCCCAGTGAATGGCATCTAGTAAGGACTCAAGATGTAGTTGTTAAATTAATAATGAAAAAGGTCGGGAGGGGGGAGACAAATTTAAATAAGACTATATGTAAGGAAATGGAAAAAAGGAAAGAAAACTACAATGAAATACACAAGCTGACATGACTCTAGGCTGTAACGTCAGCCCGGAGGTTTGGTGGATATTTTTCAAGGTGGACAGGTGCTCCACACCTATCTAAAGGCATCCAGGAAGAAGAAAAATCCACAGGGAGGTCTCCGGGTAGCTGTGTACAGCTCCCAGAAGAGTGAAAATGATCATCATCATAACAGAAATGTCGTCCAGTTCGAAAAAACAACTACAGCACAACAACACACTATATTTGGCCCAGATGAAAAATCAAACGAAGCCCCAACACAATGAAACCAAGCAAGCAACGTTCCGCCGACACATAGAAAGATCATAGTCTCCTTTCCCCAGGCCGTGCAGTCGCCCGCAGCCCAGCAAACCCCCTCACTCACCACTTTCCCCCCTCAAGGACCCCCGCCCCAGCTGGTCCAAGGTGAGAGGGAATGGAGTAACAGTCTGAGAATTAGCTTTCTCCACTCCCACCCGAGCCCAATCCTCTCCAAAGCGCAATGCCTCCCACTCTCCCACCCGGAGGCCCTGACCCCCGCGCCAAGGGCTTCTCCTGCTGCCCCTCACTCACGTGTAGATGATGGCCATGAAATGCATCAGCCACAGCACCAAGAAGAGGACGAACCCGAAGACGGCCATTCCCTCCAGGGCCAGGTCCAGCAGCGCCATCCCCCGGCCCGGCCCGGCCCGCTCCGGCCGCCGCCGCGGACCGCGCTCCCGCCGGAGGACAGGGTGGGCGCCCGGCGCGGGGGCGCTGGAGGGGAGAGGAAGGTGGGGAGAGGAAGGGGCGGAGGGGGGTGGGGACGGAAGGGGCGGGCAGGGCCTGCGCGCCCCGCCCGCGCGCACTCGTTCGCGCGCTGCCCTGGGCGCGCTCGCAGCTGCGGGCGCTGCGGTGGCCGGGCTCCGTGGTCAGAGCGGCAGTGGCCCCCGCGCTCCGGCTCGCCTCTCCACACCCTCACAGGCGCCGGCCGGTCCTTGAGCGCCTGCGCCCCAGATGCCAACGCCCCGCCGCCTCGCCGCGGGACCCCGGGCCGCGCAGCTCCGCACCCTGCTCCGCCGCCGCAGCTCCGTGCTCTAATCGAAACCGCCGGCCAGCGATCCGACTCCCCGGCGCGCCCCGCCTCGCCCCCGCCCTCCGGAACCGTGGCGCCCGCCTCTCCGAGGGGCGGTGCGCGCCGCTGCTCCCCGCCCACCTTGCCGCCCTCGCGCCCGCTGCGTCACCGTCACCTTCGAGAGCGCGCCCCTGCGAGGCTTCTGCTGGACGCGAGCCCGCCTTCTCTCCCCGGGCTCCTATCTCCGCCCGCGCCTACCCCTCGGCGTCGGGCGGCGGCGCCCCGGGCGGCCAGCCCTGCAGCCCCGGGGCAGGCCTCCCCCGGCGGTGGCGGCGCGTGACCGTGTGTCCGGCTCAGAGGCTGCTTGCCCTCTGTCCGGCTGCAGTGTTCGGGGGCGCCCCAGAGAAAGACACGGAGTTCCAGGCAGCCTCTCGGGTTGTCTCGAAATCCAGTTTCCAACGCTGTGTCTGCAGCTTCTCCGCCGGGCACCACTCAGAGAGGCTTAGGCCCTCCTCCAGGCCATGCTCCTGGACGCAACGGGTGTCCCATTGCCTTTCTTTCTCAATGCTTTTAATGCTGTGTTGTCTTGGATCACAACCGACCGGAGAGCAAAATAATCGTATGCCTCACATATCTCTAAGCACCGTAGAGAATGTAACGTAAAAGAAATTCTCACATTCACAAATATAAGGAATCAGTTAGTATGGAAGTCCCCTAAGACTACTGTCCAATACGGTAGCCATATGTGGCTATTGAGCGCTTAAAATGTGGTTGGTAGAAATTGAGACGTGCTGTGCGTCTAAACCATCCGCCGATGTCGAAGACCACCTCATTAACCAATTTTGGTTACAATTATTGATTACATCGTGAAGCTATTTTTTGATATATTGGGTTAAATTAAAAATTATTAATTTTACTGTTTTTGTTGTTTTACTCTTAAAATATAGTTACCAGAAAATTTTAAATTACGCATGTGGATAGCACTGCTCTAAAATGTTAAGCAGTGGCACTATGGATTGTAAGGCAATTTAGCATTTATCTTCATTTTAAATCTGTCCAGGGAGACGTTTTAATCTAGTATTAAATGTTCCTGTTTGTTTCTTTAGCCTAGATGAGTTTATATTGTTTCTTGATTGTTTTATGTTTAGACGGTGTTTATTATTTCAAGTGATTTCCTTTAAAATAATCCATGACCTCCCTTGAGATTTCAGAATTGAATTCAATTTTGAAAAGAAGTTGGTTATTTTATCATTGCTATTTATTATAGCTGATATTGAGTAAATGAACTACCTTAATCTACAGTTAAGTGATAAATTACAATCAGAGAAGAGTTTAAATTAATGTCTGTACTGAGAACCAATCTGCATTTACTATACTTTGTGTTTTACTGGGGTAAAGTCGGTGAGAAAGAACAGTGCTTACAAAGGAAACTTATATTGTTCAGAGTTATTGGTTGATGAATTAAAGTTATAGTGGGATGATACACTACTAGCAAAATAACTACAAATGGAAAAAATTTTTAAGTTTATTTACAGAGAGAGAGTGTGTATGTGCGCACGTGTGCGCGTGTGCAAGCAGGGGAGGGGCAGAGAGAGAGGGAGAGAGAATCCCAAGCAGGCCCCACACTTGGAGTGCAGAGCCAGAAGCAGCAATATTGTACTTGAACCTAGTTTCGGTTGGTCTTGTACAAACCATTCTACAGTATCTGTTAGGACCACATATTCCAAAATGAATATGCATGAATATGTAACCCTAAATTAGAATATATAATCCTAACATTCTATAGATACTATAAAAGTGTGCATTTCTTCCATGTAGCACAGCAGCATAGGAGTCTAGCAAAGAACCTATCCACTGATCTCACTTTTAGCAGTTAACACTTTTTTTGGTTATCTAATGGGCACTCTTCTCTTTTAGAAAACCGATTTCATGAAGGCCAGGGCTTCTGATTCTCTCCAGAGATAATCTAGTAGCATTTGTATATATTAGAATTCACACTAATAAATTTTGAGGAGCAGTGTTTTGAGGAGCAGTGTTTTCAGAGGCAAACAAAATCCAAAATTAACTATCATTTAATGGCCCTAGAAACTTTAGTTTATAAAACCTTAACAAGAAAATAATTCCAAATATCTGGTTCAAACCAAGTAGTTACAACACATTTTTGGCTTGAGCCAAACCCAAACCAAAATATTTATAGCTGACTCTAAACTGAAACTTAAATAAAATTGTATTAATTCTGGCCCCATGTCCCCGAAAAGATAGGGCAGAAGGCTGGGAGAATACAGGTACATACATAAAATTACTTCATAGAAACAAAATTTATCTTTGGTAAGTTAATACTCTTAGTTATATAATGCCCTATATGCCTATATATAAAGGTTCATATTACATTTTTTAAAGTTACATTTTCAACAATCAGGATACCTAATTTGGGTTGTGTCTAAGAAACATCATCTTTGGTGAGATTCTAGATAAATCAAGTTTAAAATGTGACACTTGAAAGGCTATGCACAGAAAAAACACTGAAAGAAATACCAGACAATTATTTATCTTTGAAGAATGAAATGTGTTGATTTTTTTTACCTGCCTTTTTATATTGTTGATTTCCTATAATGAGCATTATTGTTTTTATGGTGAAAAATATGGCCATTTTTCTATTTTACAAAGGGGTTGATGAGAACCAAGTAGAAAATTTTTGTTATTTATTCTTTTAAAATTATGAGTGGTACGGTCACTTTGGAAGACAGTTTGGCAGTTACTTACAGAACTAAACATACTCCTAACCATATGATCCAGCAATAGCATCCTTGATATTTATCCAAATGAGTTGAAAACATGTACACACAAAAACCTGCACACAGATGTTTCTAACAACTTAATCATAACTAACAAAACTTGGAAGCAACCATGTCATTCAGTAGATGAGTGGATACAATGTGGTACGCCCAAACAATGGAATATTATTCAGCACCAAGAAGAAATGTGCTATCAAGCCTTCATGAAAGACAGGAAGGAAGATTCAATGTATATTACTAAGTGAAAGAAGACAATCTTTTCACTTATATGGCATTCTAGGAAAGGCAAACCTAGAGACAGTAAAAAGATCAGTGGTTGTGGTTGTCATGGGAGAGAGACATGAATAGGTGATCACAGAGGATTTTAAGGGCAATGAAACTAATCTGTACAATACTTTGTTGGGGTGCCTGGGTGGCTCAGTTGGTTAAGCGTCTGACTCTGGATTTTGGCTCAGGTCATGGTCTCATTGTTTGTGTGATTGAGCTCCATGTAGGGCTCTGCACCGGCAATGCAGATCCTGCTTGGGATTCTCTCTCTCTCCCTCTCCCTCTGCCCCTCTCCCACTTGCACTCTCCCTCAACATAAATAAAGAAACATTAATACTAAAATGGTGGGTACATGTATTATACATTTGTCAAAACCCATAGAATTTACAACACCAAGAGTGAATTCTAATATAAGCTGTGGACTTTGGGTAATGACATTGTCAGTGGAAGTTCATCAGCTGTAACAAAGGCACCACTCTGGTGAGGATGTTGTTGGGGGTAGGGGGTGCTGTGCATGTGTTGAGGCAGAGTGCATATGAGAACTGTCTATAATTTCTGCTCAGTTTGGCTGTAAACCTAAAACTGCTCCAGAAAATAAAATCTATCTTTTAAAAACTAATGAGTACTCCACCATATGTATATGTACATATTGTAAGTGTCTGAATGAGCGAGATAATCTAGTTTGTCATCAGATCCCAGGGCTTTGCACCTTCTAGGCACTCAAATATTTGTTGAACGAATGAATAAATAATCTATGTTGAGAGAAGTCACCGGAAAAATTGTTAAACTTTCTCCTTTTCTCCTTTCAACTTTTTAAATACTTTAAAAATATTTTTTCTTTGTGGAAAAAAATACACATTATTTAACATAACCCCTCCTTCATATTACATAATTAGATCACAGAATTGCAGAGAGTAACTACATGTTAGTTTGCCTAATCACAACCTGAAGACCTGCTCCAACTCCTATATTCTCCTTGACAGAGTCAATGCATGACTTTTATGTCAGCATGGGACGTATTTTCCATCTTTGTCATTATTATAAAGAATCTTTCATATAAACATTTTAAAAATCACAATTCAGTTCCCTACAGTTAATGTGTTGTTATTTTTAAAAGACAGGTATACTGTGAATTTTCAGCCCTATAAAAAACTTTTTAAAAATAACATTAAAAAAAAAAGGTGATCTTCCAGAAATTGGGTAAATTTGAAGTTTCAAAAACAAAGTTAAAATAAATTGATCTGGAATTTGTGGTGCTAGTGCCAAAAGAAGTAATTTAATTCATTTGTTTTTTTCTCCCCCTCAGCATGTTTTGCAATTAGTTAGAAAAATGCCTTATCTACTCATTTAACTCAGGTGCTTAACTTACATTGGTTTTGTTACCCATGAAATCCTAAGATACTATATTGCTGTGAATAGCCTTCAAACGCACAAAGGTTCTAGGTAAATTCTCAGTTCAGGGCCTGATCCTGACGGTCCACACGTATAGTGTGTTTGTATGTCTGGGTGTGGTCCAGGGGAGTGCCTGGAGTTCACTAGAGTTCATTAGTTCATTCTCAGCTGTTTTGCTAACTTATTCAAATGATTAATTAAAATGATTTACTTATACTAATTTTTCTTTTCAAATCTCATATTTGGTTTTGTTTTAGTCCATAGTGTGCTAGTGTGCTAGGTTGAAGCACTAATGTTTATTCTTAAAGGAAGCTAAATAAAAGATTTCCAAATATGTCTCATGTAAATGTCAACTATTTTCTTTTTCAAAATATTTTAAAAATTGCTTTCCTTTTATTCTTTTAATTAAAAATTTTTTTTATTTATATTCTTTAGACTTTGTTTTTTTTAAAGTAATCTCTACTCCCAAAGTGGGTCTTGAACTCATGACCCTGAGATAAAGAGTTGCATGCTCCACCAGCTGAGCCAGCCAGGTGCCCCTAAAGTTGCTTTCTTTTTAGATAGACTCAAGTCAATTTTTTTATTAAAGTTTATAATGTTAAAACATTATCCTAGGCTGTGTGCGTGTGTGTGTGTGCGTGTGTGTGTGTAAACAAACTTGGTAGTTTATTGAAAGAAAGAGACAAAGACAGGCCGAGACTCTAATTTATTGAACACAACATAAGTTATATGCCAAAAAGTTTTTGAAATATTAACTTGATGGGGTGCCTGGGTGGCTCAGTTGGCTGAACGTCCGACTTCAGCTCAGGTCATGATCTTATGGTCTGTGAGACTTATTAAAGTCTGGGGACTTTAATACCCCACTTACAACAATGGATAGATCATCTAGACATAGGATCACTAAAGAAACAAGGGCCCTGAATGATACAATGGACCAGATGGACTTGACAGATATATTTAGAACTTTTCATCCAAAAGCAGCAGAATACACATTCTTCTCAAATGCACATGGAACATTCTCCAAGTTAGAACACATACTGGTTCACAAAACAGCCCGCAATAAATATAAAAGAACAGGCACATGTTCAGATCAAAATGCTATGAAACTTGAAATCAACTACAGGAAAAAGTTTAGAAACCCTCCAAATGCATGGAGGTTAAAGAACATCCTACTAAAGAACGAATGGGTCAACCAGGTAATTAAAGAAAAAATTAAAAAATATATGGAAACACATGAAAATGAAAACACAACAATCCAAATCCTTTGTGATGCAGCAAAGGTAGTCCTAAGAGGACAATACATTGCAATCCAGGCCTATATCAAGAAACAAGAAAAATCCCAAATACAAAATCTAACAGCACACCTAAAGGAACTAGAAGCAGAACAACAAAGAAACCCCAAACCCAGCAGAAGAAGAGAAATAATAAACATTAGAGCAGAAATAAACAATATAGAATAAGAAAAAACCCCAGTAGAACAGATCAATGAAACTAAGAGTTTGTTTTTTGAAAAAATACACAAAATTGATAAACCCTTAACCAGACTTCTCAAAAAGAAGAGAGAAGACACAAATAGATAAAATCACGAGTGAAAATGGATTTATCACAACCAATCCCTCAGAAATATAAGCAATTATCAGAGAATACTATGAAAAATTATATGCCACAAACAGGACAACTTGGAACAAATGGACAAATTCCTAGACACCCACACACTACCAAAACTCAAATGGGAAGAAATAGAAAATTTGAACAGACCCATAACCAGTGGAAAAATTGAATCAGTTATCAAAAATCTCCCAATAAAAAAGAGTCCTGGACTGGATGGCTTCCCTGGGGAATTCTACCAGACATTTAAAGCAGAGATAATACCTATCCTTCTCAAGCTGTTCCAAAAAATAGAAACGGAAGGAAAACTTCCAGATGCATTCTGTGAAGCCACCATTACCTTGATTCTTCAACCAGACAGAGACCCACAAAAAAGGAGAACTACAGACCAATATCCTTGATGAACACAGATGCAAAAATTCTCAACAAGTTACTAGCAAATCTAATTCAACAACATGTAAAAATAATTATTTACCATGATCAAGTGGGATTCATTCCTGAGCTGCAGGGCTGGTTCAGTATTTGCAAATCAATCAACGTGATACATCACATTAATAAAAAAAAGGATAAGAACCATATGATCCTGTCAATAGATGCAGAAAAAGCATTTGACAAAATACAACATTCCTTCTTAATAAAAACCTTCAAGAAAGTCGGGATAGAAGGAACATACTTGAACATCATAAAAGCCATATATGAAAAGCCCACAGCTAATATCATCCTCAATGGGGAAAAATGGACAGCTTTCCCCCTGAGATCAGGAACACGACAGGGATGTCCACTCTCACCACTGTTGTTTAACATAGTGTTGGAAGTTCTAGCATCAGCAATCAGACAACAAAATGAAATAAAAGGCATCAAAATTGGCAAAGAAGTCAAACTTTCACTTTTCACAGACATGATACTCTACATGGAAAACCCAAAAGACTCCATGAAAAGACTCCTAGAACTGATACATGAATCCAGCAAAGTCTCAGGGTACAAAATCAATGTACAGAAATCGGTTGCATTTTTATACACCAATATGAAGCAACAGAAAGAGAAATAAAGAAACTGATCCCATTTACAATTGCACCAAGAACTATTAAATACCTAGGAATAAACTTAACCAAAGATGGGAAAGATCTGTATGCTGAAAACTATAGAAAGCTTATGAAGAAAATTGAAGAAGACACAAAGAAATGGAAAACAATTCCATGCTTGTGGATTGGAAGAAAGAATATTGTTAAAATGTCAATACTAGGGGCGCCTGGGTGGCTCAGTCGGTTAAGCGGCTGACTTCGGCTCAGGTCATGATCTCGCAGTCTGTGAGTTCGAGCCCCGCGTCGGGCTCTGTGCTGACAGCTCAGAGCCTGGAGCCTGTTTCCGATTCTGTGTCTCCCTCTCTCTCTGACCCTCCCCCATTCATGCTCTGTCTCTCTCTGTCTCAAAAATAAATAAATGTTAAAAAAAATTAAAAAAAAAATGTCAATACTAGCCAAAGCAATCAACACATTCAATGCAATCCCAATCAAAATTGCACCAGCATTCTTCTCAAAGCTAGAAAAAACACTCCTAAAATTTGTATGGAACCACCAAAGACCCCAAATAGCCAAAGTAATATTGAAAAAGAAAACCAAAGCAGGAGGCACCACAATCCTGGACTTTAGCCTCTACTACAAAGCTGTAATCATCAAGACAGTATGGTATTGGCACAAAAACAGACACATAGACCAATGAAATAGAATACAGAACCCAGAACTGGATCCACAAATGTATGGCCAACTAATGTTTGACAAAGCAGGAAAGAGCATCCAGTGGAAAAAATACAGTCTCTTTGCAAATGGTGCTGGGAGAACTGGACAGCAACAGGCAGAAGAATGAAACTAGACCACCTTCTTATACTATACACAAAAATAAACTCATAATGGATGAAAGACCTAAATATGAAACAGGAAACCATCAAAACTCTAGAGGAGAAAGCAGGCAACAACCTCTTTCACCTCAGCCACAGCAATTTCTTACTCGACACATCTCCAAAGGCAAGGGAATTAAAAGCAAAAATGAACTACTGGGATGTTCAAGATAAAATGCTTCTGCACTGCAAAGGAAACAATCACAAAACTAAAAGGCAACTGACAGAATGGGAAAAGATATTTGCAAATGACATATCGGAAAAAGGGCTAGTGTCCAAAATCTATAACTTACAAAACTCAACACCCAAAAAACAAATAATCCCGTGAAGAAATGGTCACAAGACATGAATAGACACTTTTCCAAAGAAGACATCCAGATGGCCGACAGACACATGAAAAGATGTTCAACGTCACTCATCATCAGGGAAATACAAATCAAAACTACACTGAGATACCATCTCACCCTGGTCAGAGTGGCTAAAGTGAACAAATCAGGAAACTATAGATGCTGGCGAGGATGTGGAGAAATGGGAACCCTCTTGCACTTTTGGTAGGAAGGCAAACCGATGCAGCCACTCTGGAAAACAGTGTCTCAAAAAATTAAAAATAGATCTACCCTATGACCCAGCAATAGCACTGCTAGGAATTTGCCCAAGGGATACAGGAGTGCTGATGCATAGGGGCACATGTACCGCAATGTTTATAGCAGCACTTTCACCAATAGCCAAATTATGGAAAGAGCCTACATGTCCATCAACTGATGAATGGATAAAGAAGATGTGGTTTATATATACAATAGAATACTACTTGGCAATGAGAAAGAATGAAATCATGCCATTCACAGCAATGTGGATGGAACTGGAAGGTATTATGCTGAGTCAGAGAAGCACAGTCAGAGAAGCACAGATAAGACAGTCAGAGAAGCACAGATATCATATGTTTTCACTCACGGTGTGGATCTTGAGAAACTTAACAGAAGACCATGGGGGAAGGGAAGGGGGAAAAAAATAGATACAAACAGAGAGGGAGGGAGGCAAACCACAAGAGACTATTAAATACAGAGAACAAACTAAGGGTGGATGGTGGAGATGGGGAGAGGTAAAATGGGTGATGGGCATTGAGGAGGGCACTTGTTGGGATGAGCACTGGGGGTTGTATGTAAGCCAATTTGACAATAAGTTATATTCATAAAAAAAGAAAGATTCTGAATTTGACAGGTAAAAAACAAACAAAACAAAAACTAAACAAACAAACAAACCCCAAACCACCACCACCAACAGTAAAAATGTAACCAACAACAAAAACCCATAAAAACAATTCTCACGGTTCTGGTTGTAAAGTGATTTTTGTTTAGCACTATTTAGTTTGGAAACCAATGCTCCATATAGGTGAATTTCACCGTTGAAGGTACAGAAAAGCGTATTAAGAATAGGTCATGTATTTTACGCCTAGAGACACTGGCAATTTAAACATCTTACTCTTTTACCACATCTTTTGCTTCGGTTAAGAGGAATTTCGTAAAATATGTTGTCATTTCAGAACAATTCACCTAGGAGAGTAAAAACTAGTAGAAGAATTAAAAAGAACAGTCTTTTTTCGTAAGTGCTTTCTTCTCATAACATAATTCAGGGAAATACCAATAAAATCTGCTTCTTCTGGTATTATTTCATAGTATTAACAATGTAAGAAAAATGTGAATTTAACTTTTACTACGGAGCAAAGGCTGTTGAGATAACCTGGATCACCTGAGTTTAGGATCTCTACAAAATACCTTTCATCTTAAGAATGCTTTGTTTTAGGATTCAGTGTAGACTATCAGTTAAGCACATATACTGTGAATGTCAAAGTGTCTGGGTTTGAATCCCGGTTCTACCGTTTACTAGCTCTACGACCTGTGTTGTGAGGATTAAAGTTCACGTATTTTAAATATTTAGAACAGTTCCAAGCACATGAAATTCTATGAAAGTTTTATTATTATTCTTTAATAGAGTTCATTCATTTTAATTTCATATAGATCACTAACTTGGTCTTCTCCATTTCTCCTTCTACTGTTTTTAACTATTAAAAAATATTAAAATTAACTATTCCCATAAGGATTTTTTTTTTTAGCAAATCAGCCTGTCTGTAATACAAGCATATAACAATCCTTGCTTATTACACAAATAAGAATATCCTACTGATCTCATTTTCTTGCCAACATAACTAGTTTAGTCAATAAGAAACAAATGCAATTAGATGACAATTGCATGGAATAGGAAAGATATAATTAACTAATAAAGAGCAAACAAACTTTTATTCCATGAATAAATTCCTTTTATTTCAGGCCTTGAAATATAATATTATACCAAGCGAAGAATAAGATTAAAAAGGTATTTAAGGGTGCCTGGGTGGCTCAGTCGTTTGTATCTAGCTCTTGATTTGGGCTCAGTTCATGATATCACCATTGTGAGCTCAAGCCCTGTTCTGTACTGACAGCCTGGAGCCTGCTTGGGATTCTCTGTCTCTCCCTTTCTCTCTCTGCCCCTCCCCTGCTCACATGCATGCAGTGCTCTCTCACTCTCTCTCCCTCTCCCAAAATAAATAAATAAACATTAAAACAAAAGGTATTTAGATATATGTAGGGCCTTCTGACATGTAAGAAACAGTGATATTGAATAAGTGTTAATATTTTTTTGGGTAATAAATACCTTAAAAATACTTAGAATGAAATGCATCAGGATGGGGGGCCTGGGTAGCTGAGTTGGTTGAGGGTTTGACTTTGGCTCAGGTCATGATCTCACAGTTCAGTTCATGAGTTCAAGCCCTGCATCTGCTTTCTGCTGTCAGCACAGAGTCTGTTTTAAAACTTCTGTCCCCCTGTCTCTGTCCCTTCCTCATGCTCTCTCTCTTTCAAAAACAAATAAACATTTTTTAAAAAATGCCATCAGGATATCAGGATTAACAGAAGATGAAGTTTTCAGACAACAACATGACAGTTTACATGACAACATATATACCTGGGTTTTTTTTTAAGGTCAGAATTTTCTTTTTCAAAAAGATTACAACAAATGCATGAATGAGCAACAAACTAAGAATGAATTTGTGAAGATGAGCCTTCCTTCCATCCTACCAATTTTATGGTTCAAAAATCCTAACAGATTATTTTTAAATCTTTATTTTGTTGTGGGCATAAATTTTTTTTAAGTTTATTTATTTATTTTGAGAGAGACAGAGAGAGTGCAAGTGGGGGAGGGGCAGAGAGAGAGAAGGAGACCGAGAATTCCAAGCAGGCTCTGCACTGTCATCTTGAGCCCTTTGTGGGGCTTGAACTCATGAAACTGTGAGATCATGACCTGAGCAGAAACCAAGAATTGGATGCTTAACTGACTGAACCACCCAGGCACCCCTATTGTGGGCATAAATTTGAAGTATTATCTCAAGTGTGAAGAAGCATGAAATAGCCCATTGTGCAACTCAAGGAAATAGAAACAACTATTGAGGCCTTTTCTTTACTAAGCTCATCCCTAAATTCAATTGCCCATTTTAATTATTTTATAATCATTTGGGTTTGGGAGATATCATTAAGGGTCAGTCACTGTACAGTGGAAAATACTGAGCAAAATTATACGAACAAGATTGTTAAGATGACAAGGTAAATGAACTGCTTTCCTATTTAGTCATTTCTTTTCCTTTTCTAGTCCTCAACAAATTTCAAAAGAAACTATGTTCCAGGCGCACATTGTTCTTGTGCTTTGGATACAAACTTAAAATTGATGTAATTGTTTTTTCAGGAGACACTCATAGCTGGCTACGAAAGATAAACATGAAAACAGATCATTGCATGCAATGTTAAAAGTGTTGATAAAGAGGTATGAGGAGAATTGTTTGGGACTGGGAATGATTACATGTATTTAGGAAAGTCTAGAAAGACTTCACGGAGAAGTCCTGGGTCCTGAAGAAAGAGTTTAAGAGACCACCAGGTAAAGTGAGAGGAAAGCAAGAGGTCTTCTGTTGTTCCTCCGTGATTCCAAGTATTTTAAATAACTGAATAACCGGAGGGAGCTTACTGAGAGCCAGCCAGGAAACAGTGTGAATGGACACAATCTGAGAAACAGTTGGCCTTGACTAACTATTAAATTTAACTGGATATGTAATTGAAAATTCAGTTATAGGGAATTGACCATATAAATGATTGTCTAAATCAGGACCCTTTCCAGAAAGCAAGGAGCACTATTACCAATCAGGCTAGGAGAATTTGTGTAAGCTGAGACTTGTCCTAGGCAAATTTGTCATGTGGCACAGGACATTAAGTCACAACTTAAAAGACACAGGAGTCAGGCAAGGCTCCATTAGGGCTTTTGATCCATTTTTTTGTGATAGTCTTGGCTTTCTCCTTCTCAGTGTGTCAGGTTTGTCTTCTAGCTGACTTCTCTCATGGTTGTAAGATGGCTGCTAACAGTTGCCTGTACCTCACAGTTTTCCCTTCATGTGCAAGAAAGAAAATGTGTTATTCATTCATACCCACTTAACAAAAACCCTGATGCCACTTGCTCACTGGTTTATGCTATGGCAAAAAGACTAGAATGGTCAAATCAGGACCCACTGAAGCTGATAGTATGGATAATCACACCCTAACTGCATAGCAGCTATGTAATGAATGGGGAAAAATAGAATTGGAGAGATAACCACAATACCCACTACACTGAGTTTTTCTCCCTCCCTCCCTCCCTCCCTCCCACCTTCCTTCCTTCCTTCCTTCCTTCCTTCCTTCCTTCCTTCTTCCCTTCCTTCCTTGCTTCCTTCCTTCCTTTTGAGAGAGAGAGAGAGAAAGAAAGAAAACATGAGTGGGGGAGGGGCAGAATTTGGAGACACAATCTGAAGCAGGCTCCAGGCTCTGAGCTGTCAGCACAGAGCCCGACATGGGGCTCCAACTTGTGAATGGCGAGATCACAATCTGAGCTGAAGTCAGAGGCTTAACCGACTGAGCCATCCAGGCGCCCCGCATACTTTTATTTTAATGAAATAGCCAGAATAGGTAAACCTATAGAGACAGGAATTAAACTAGTGGTTGCCATGGGCTGGAGGGAGGGGGAGGTGGGGAATGACTTCTAATGAGTCTGGGATTTCTTTCTGCAATGATGAAAATGTCCTGAACTTAGATAATAATAGTTGCACAACTCTGTGAATATACCAAAAATCATGGAACTGAAATCACATTTAGATCATAGAAACATTAGACACTAAGGAAATGCAAATCAAAACTGTAATGAGATACCATTTCACACTTACTGATATGACTATACCAAGTTTTGGTGAGGATGTGGGAAAATGGAAGCCCACATATATTGCTGGTGAGATGGTCAAATGGTGCAGCCATTTTAGAAAACAGTCTGGCACTTCCTCAAAAAGTTAAAGTTACCACACAACTCAACACTCCTAGGTTTGTATCCAAGAGAAATAAAAACATGTCTACCTCAAAATCTTTTAACCTGAATGTTTGTGACCACCTAAAATTCATATATTGAAATACCAACCCCCAGAGATGATGTTATTAAGAAGTGGTGCCTTTGGGAGGTGAGTAGGCCATGAGGATGAAGTCTTCATCAACAGGATTACAGCTCTTTTAAAAGAGATCCCACAATGCTCCCCGGCCCCTTCTACCATGTGAGGGCACAGTCAAAGGTGCCAGCTATGAACCACAAAGAAGGTTCTCAACAGAACATGACCATGTTGGTACCTTGATTTTGGACTTCCTGGCCTCCAGAACTGTGAGGAATAATTTCCCACTGTTTATAAAGTCTGTGTACTTTGTTTTAGCCGCCTGAATAGACTAAGACAGATGGTGAACATATTTTCATGTGTTTATTGGCCATTTGTATACATTCTTTGGAGAAATGTCTGTTAAAATCCCTTGTTGATTCTTAATTGGGTTTTTATCTTTTTATTATTAGGTTGTAAGAGTTCTTTATATATTCTAGATACAAACCCCTTATCAGATATATGACTTGCAAACATCCCATTTTGAGGGTTATTCTTTTTCCTTTCTTGACGGTGTCCTTTGAAACAAAAACTTTTCATTTTAATGGTCCAATTCATCTATTTTTTCTTTTGTCTCTTGTGCTTTAGTATCATATCAAAGACACCATTGACTAATTCAATGTCACAAGGTTTACTCCCCCATTTTCTTCTAAGAGTTTTATGGTTTTAGTTCCTATATTTAGGTCTTTGATCCAGTTTGAATTAATTAAAAAAAAATTTTTTTTAACGTTTATTTATTTTTGAGACAGAGAGAGACAGAGCATGAACGGGGGAGGGTCAGAGAGAGGGAGACACAGAATCTGAAACAGGCTCCAGGCTCTGAGCTGTCAGCACAGAGCCCGACGCAGGGCTCGAACTCACGGACCGCGAAATCATGACCTGGGCCGAAGTCGGCCACTTAACCGACTGAGCCACCCAGGAGCCCCTGAATTAATTTCTTAAAATTGATTTTTATATGATGTGAGATAGGGGTCCAACTTCATTCTTTTATACATGGATATCCAGTTGTCCTGTCACCATTTGTTTAAAAGATGATTCTTCCCCCTTGAATGGTCTTGGCATGTTTGTTGAAAAACAGTTGACCATCAATGTATGGATTTATTTTTAGAATCTCAATTCTATTGCCAGTCCCATATGGTCTTCATCACTGTAGAGTTGCAGTAAGTTTGAAATTCGTATGTATGAGTTCTCCAAATTTGTTCTTTTCCAAGATTGTTTTGGTTGGCTCTTGAGTTTTAATATGAATTTTAGGATCAGTTTGTCAATTGTTGCAAAAAAGACAGCTGGGATATTGATAGGGGTTGCATTACTATTATAATAATAGTAAGTCTTCTGATTCATGATGGGATGACTTTCCATTTACTTAGGTCATCTTTAATTTCACTCAACAATGTTTTCAGTGCACAGGTCGTACCTTTTCCTTTCTTAAATTTATTCCTAAGTATTTTATTCTCTTTGATTATATTATAAATGGAATTATTTTCTTAATTTCATTTATGGATTGTTCATTGCTAGTGTACAGAAATACAATAGATTTTTATATAATGATCTTGTATCCCAAAGCCTTACTAAACTTGTTTTATTAGTTCTAATGGCTTCTTTGTGGCTCATTAAGATTTTCTACACAGAAGATCACGATCTTCCAATAGAAATAGATTTATTTCTTTCTTTTCAATCTGAGTACCTTTTATTTCTTTTTCTGGCCCAAGTGCCCTAGCCAGAACCTCTAGTGTAATGTGAATAGAACTGGCAAAATCAGAAATCATTGTTTTGTAACTGATTATTGGGGGGAACTTTCAGTCCTTCACCACTAACTATGATGTTAGCTGTGGGTTTTACTGGGTTGAGAAAGTTCCTTTATATTTCCAAATTGTTGAATATTTTTATCATAAAAAAGTGCTGAGTTTTGTCACAATACATTTTCTGCATCTACTAAAAGGATCATATAGTTTCTGCCCTTTATTCTATCAGTACTTTAATCTATCAGCAGTGATTGATTTTCAGATGTTAAACCAACCTTGTGTTCTTGGAATAAATCCCACTTGGTCATGTTGTATAACCCTCTTTAGATATTGCTGGATTCAGTTTGCTAGTATTTTGTTGAAGATTTTTAGGCCTATCTTCATAAGAGATGTTGGTCTGTAGTTTTATTTTCTTACAATGTCTTTGGTTTTGGTATTGATAATATGGCCTCACAGAATAGCTGGGAAGTATTCCCTCCACTTCTAATTTTTAAAAAATTTTTGAGGGATCTGTGTTCTTCTTTAAATGTTTAGTAGAATTCACTAGTGAAGCCATCTGGGTTTGGGTTTTTCTTCTAGGTAAGTTTTTTTTTTTTTTTCTTTTTCGTTATTGTGATATCTTTACTTGTTACAGTCTAATCAGATAACCTATTTCTTCTTGAATAAAGTCTCCTCAGATGGTTATAGGTCTTTGGTTAATTTACAGAGCTCTGACAAAATTAATTTTGACAATTTCTGCTAGTACTCAAATTGCTTTCAGTGTTTCAAAAAGATAGAATTTAACATTTTTTAATGTTAATTGGGATATTTAACCACCTAGCATACATGGTACAATGGGAGTTAGGTTACATCTTAAGACTGATTAGGAAAGGGATTTTTTTTTTTACCAACATTTATAACCTCCTATATTACAGTAATTTTCCCAATCTCTTCTTACATCTATGTCCTCCTATCACCTTGACCAGCTCATCTTGTACATGGCCCCTGATGATTTATCCATGGTTTATATTACCAAGCAAACTTAGGTAGGGTACATGTATTTATCTTTATCAGTAGAACTGGAATACTGTCAGAGGACTATAAAATGTATATGCCAGAAAGAGATAGGAAATAATCTAATATCCTAAAGAAGGAATAAAAGGAAAGTCGTTGTATTAATGTTGGTAATTCATAATTCTTCCAAGAGGGACTATTGTTAGATCCCTAGAAGAGAATAAATGAGAAGCAGATTCACAAGTTTTATACCTTTCTTTGATTTGCAATAGAATCTCCTCGTTATCAGTATTAGGGAAGGTGCTGCTCCACACTGAGCCACATTACTCTCAAGATTTTATTGAATACCCTCTTCTAGCTCTAGCTGTTGGATCATCTAACATGTTGGCAGACTAAGCACATTTATTTATTCACTCATTTAACAAATATTTATTGAGCACCTATTATGTGATATCACTGTTTTTAGTGATAGTGAAATAGCAGTGAACAAAATTACTTAGTTTCTGTTCTTACAGAGGCTGTATTCTAAGAGCAGGCAGGCAATACAAGTAAATACATACATAGTACAGTGTGGGAGAGGGGATAAAGAGTAAATATTTCTGCAGTAGTAGAGAGGGCTCCTCTGAAGAGATGACATTTGAGCAAAGAACTGAATAAAGTGAGGAAGTAAACAATGTATGCATGTAAGGAAGGAGAGATCCATTTAGTGCAAAGTGCAAGTGCAAAGGCCCTGCAGAGGAGCACTTTTGGCTTCTTGGAGGAAGAGCACATAAGCCAGTGGGGCTGGAGTATAGTGAATGAAGGGAAGAAAGGTAGGAAATTGGTTAGAGTGAGGGCCAGGGTCCAGACAAAACAAAGCTCTGATGGTCAAAGTAAGGATTTTGGATTTGGCTTTGAGATTTGAAGCCACTGGAACATTATGAGTACGTGGGTGACATGATTTTGATATGACTTTAATAGGATCTCTCTGGATGTTGTACAGTGAAGAGTCCATGAGAATGAAAATGGAAGCTAATGATCCAGTTGGAAGACTATTAATGTAGTCCAGGAAAAGGCTGTATGGAATTGTATTAGGGCATATATATATATATATATATATATATATATATATATATATTTTATTACTTGCCTGCTCCATTAAAATATAGATTCTATGACAGCAGGAACAATGGAGGTGAAGAGAGTAAGTAATTAGATTTAGGATGTATTTTGAAGGTGGTGCTAACAGGATTTGCTAATAAATAAGATACAGAGTATGAGAGAAAGAATACAGTCACAGATGGCTCTAAGATATGGACCCTGAGTAACTGGGTGAATAGTGGTCCGATTTACTGGGATGGTAATCACCACAAGGAATAGATTTCGAGAGGAAATTAAGAGTTTTGTTTGGATGTGTTACAACTGAGATACCTATTAGGCATCTGTGGTAGATTAAAGATGGCCATGGATTCTCTGCTTCCCTTCTTTTTGAGAGGTAGAGTCTAATTCTCCTCCTCTTGAATCTGGGCTGCTTCCTGGGGAAAACCCAGCTTGCAACAGTCTTCAGTCTGCTTTGGAATTTAAAGACTCTGTAAGTCAGGTTAAGAGTCTGGCTATTATTCTGAGGATAAAGTAGAATTACTGAAGGGTTTTAAGAATGTGACCAGCTGTGGTTATTAAGTCCCCAGCCTACAATGTGGAGTGTGGACCCAAGAGGGCTCCATTGGAGGCAGGGACACCATATATGTGGGTACTGAATTACACAGACACATGATAATGCCATGAATTTGGTAATGTGACAACAGAGATGAAGAAAATAAGCTGTCAAATTCTAGAAGTATTTAGAAGGTTCAAACAAAAGGGCTAATTGATTATATGTGGATGTGAAATAGTGGGTAGAGTCAGAAATGATGTCCAGGGTTCTGGATTGACAACTAGTGATGCCATCACTGACTCTAATTCAAGTCAAAGCTTTTAAAAAAGAGGGCACTTTCTACTTACTATTGCATCTGAGCAGCACTCTAAGTTGACAAGCAGCCCAATGATTTCCTAGGTCTAGGAATGATTTCCTATGGTGACTTTCTCCCATTCACTCCTGGTAGAATGGATAGCCAGCCATCCCCCTTCCAATGCCTCATGACCGGAATAAGAAAGAGGGAGGATTGGGCCCAACTATTTTGTGCCCACAAAACATATAAGTAATTATTTATGCACAAGAGAGAATGCAAATTAAGCATATGAAAACATTGAGGAGAAGCAATATAGTATAGAGATTAAAAGCATTCATTCTGGAGTTAGACTGAATTCAAATCCTGGATCTACCAATTATGACATACCAATTTGGGCAAGTTATTAACTTGCCAAGTTATTAACTCTGTGCTTAGGTTATTTTTTTTAATGTACAAAATATGGATAGTGATGGCACATACCCCAAAGGATTGTTGCAAATATCAAATAAATACAAATAAAATACTTAAAACCATGTCTTGCATATAGTATTCACTTAATAAATGTTACCAATTATTATTCCACTGGAATGTGAGTTATGTGAAGACAGAACTTTTTTTTTCCCCTGATGAAATCCTAATGCTTAGAATAGGGTCTGGTGCCTAATAAACAGAGTCATGCAATAAATATTTTTTGGATGAATGAAATCCCTGAGAGTACATGTTGCCTACCTCAACATGAATTCTTCCCTCCCTCCTTAGTAACAGAATCTGGACTTTTGTCTGGGCATCTTACCACGTGGAACTATGTTTTTTCCAGCTTCCCTTGCAGCTAGTTTTGGTCAATGAAATGTAAACTGGAATGTTTTGTGAAATTTTCATAAAGACCACATAAAGAAGACTGCCCCCTGTGGAAGTGGCCTTTTATTGCCCCTATGCCTCTTCTCTTCCTTCTGGCCTGCAACTAGGAGAAGATGCCTGCTGCTCCAGCTGCCATCCTCAACCATGAGGTACCCTAAGGATGGTAGCCATGTGCTAATAAGGCAGACAGAAATATAGTGGCTTGAAGCCCTTATGTTATCAGATTATTGCTGAGCTACCCCAGGAATGCCTACCTTCAGGCTTCTTTTACAAGAAATACATTTCTATCGGGCTCTGTGCTGACAGCTCAGAGGGCCTGGAGCCTGCTTCGGATTCTGTGTCTCCTTCTCTCTCTGCCCCTCCCCCGCTCACACTCTGTCTCTCTCTGTCTCTCAAAAATAAACAAACATTAAAAAAATAAAAAAAATACATTTCTGTATTTTTGAGCCATCCTTGTTTTAGGGCATTTAGTTTAATGCCACCAAACTAATCCTAATTAATACCTTTGTCAAATTTGTATTTTAAACTATAGTAATAAGGCCAATTATTCACTCTCTGAGTCCTGTATAACAATCTTCAACAGCATTATAAGAAGAGAAAGATGGAATATCAGAGATGGAATGGACAAGAATAAAGACACCTCCTGTAGTGCTTAAGGATTACTTTTTTTATATATACCATGCATTACAGGGAGAAGATGATTACTTCACACAATTAGAAAAGGCTGCAGAATAGGATTTTGAAAATCAATGAACAGAAGGCACAGTGGTATCTGGTGAAGTGGTCTGAGTAGGCCATTTTGCCCTTTGGGACTTTTTATATAAATTTAACTGGAGACCCTTTGTCCATAATAAGAAGAAAGGGTGGGTGCCTGGGTGGCTCAGTCAGTGAGTATCCAACTCTTGATTTTGGCTCAGGTCGTGATCTCATGGTTGTGATCTCATGGTCATGAGATCAAGCCCCATATTGGGCTCCTTGCTGAGCAGGGAGCCTGCTGGGGATTCTGTCTCTCTCCCTCTCTTTCTCTGTGCCTTCCCCGTTCATTCTCTAAATAAATAAATAAATAAATAGTTTAAAAACAGAAGAAAGGGGGGCGCCTGTGTGGCTCAGTAGGTTAAGCGTCTGACTTCAGCTCAGGTCACGATCTGCAGTCCATGAGTTCGAGCCCCAGGTCGGGCTCTGGGCTGATGGCCCAGAGTCTGGAGCCTGCTTCTGATTCTGTGTCTCCCTCTCTCTCTGCCCCTCCCCCGTTCATGCTCTGTCTCTCCCTGTCTCAAAAATAAATAAACATTTAAAAAAAATAAAAAAAAAGAAGAAAGGGAAATCCATATATTTTTTTTTTTAATTTTTTTTCAACGTTTTTTTTTTAATTTATTTTTGGGACAGAGAGAGACAGAGCATGAACGGGGGAGGGGCAGAGAGAGAGGGAGACACAGAATCGGAAACAGGCTCCAGGCTCCGAGCCATCAGCCCAGAGCCTGACGCGGGGCTCGAACTCAGGGACCGCGAGATCGTGACCTGGCTGAAGTCGGACGCTTAACCGACTGCGCCACCCAGGCGCCCCGGGAAATCCATATATTTAATGCCCATAATGAATTAACTTCTTCCACATATATGAAATTATTTAAACCTCAGGCCTGGGATGTTTAATTGGCTTGCCCTCAATCACAATGCAAGTAAGTAGTGGAGGTGGGGTTTGAACCTGTGTTTGTTTGGCCCTAGAACCCTTGTGCCTCCCCTCACCCCTCATTCCAACCAACTGCATAAACTCATTCTCAAAGACTCAAGATCTGTGTTCCTCATCATATGTCTGAAGAAGGTCTGCATATTTATTTCCTTTGGCATTATCTGCCTTTACTTTTTCATTTTCTAGCATTTTGGAAACTTGAGGCCCATTGCTCTAAACCCATCTTTATTTTTCACATGCTTTGCTTGCAAACCACAAATTCCTATTCATGAGGTAAGAGAGGCTCCTAATATCTCCCTCAACCACTCTGACTGGCTGGAGCCGGTCCTGCCAGTGCTAACCAAATGCTGGTGACTCAAATTGAGATTATGACCCTCTCATCAGACCAACTGGAAAGAGTGGATGGCCTGTCTTGGCCACACCCCGTTCTCCTTCCCAGACCTTTTCTCATTTACTAAATATGACCTAAAGTTTGCTCCACCTCTGTGCTCTCTCTCAGTGAATGTCATCACCATCCATTCTGTTGCCTAAACCAGAATCTTCTGAATCATTCTTCACACTTCCTTTCCTTCTCCCTCATCCACCACACACATAGGAAATACCAATCACGCTCTTCCTTACCTTTTATGTATACAATTGATCCATTTTGTATTTCAGGCCACTGCTCTCTTACTGACATTATTCCTAATTTTTATTCTTGCTTCCAGTCCATTCTACAACGAGAGTGGCCACTCTAAGATGCAAATCTTGTTATGTCACTCCCCCCCTTTTTTAATGTTTATTTTTGAGAGAGAGAGAGAGAGAGAGAGAGAGAGAGAGAGAGAGAGAGAGAGAGACTGTGAGCAGGGGAGGGGCAGAGAGAGACAGGGAGACACGGAATGCAAAGCAGGCTCCAGGCTCTGAGCTGTCAGCACAGAGACTGATGCAAGGCTTGAACCCACAGACTATGAGATCATGACCTGAGCTGAAGTCAGACGCTTAACCAAATGAGCCACCCAGGTACCCTTCTGCTTTTTAGTTTTTATTGAGGCATTACTTAATAAAGGTGGTGACTTAGTAAAAGTGCCCAAAGTGAGAGGTGTAACCTCATAAAGTGCCCAAATATTAAATATATGAATTGATATATTTTCAATTATGTATACCAGATCAAGATATAGAATATTCTGGCACTCCAGAAGGCTCCCACATGTCCCCACTTGAGTCATGCTCCACCTCCAAGGTAACTACTATTCTGATTGCTGTCCCACAGATTAGTTTTGCTGACTTTAGCTTTGTTTTAATGTTTATTTATTTTGAGAGGGAGTGTATGTGTGAGTGTGCAAGATGGGGAGGAGCAGAAAGAGAGAGGGAGAGAAAGAATCCCAAGCAGGCATCGTGCTGTCAGTGCAGAGCCCAACACAAGGCTCAATCTCACAACCCTGAGATCATGACCTGAGCCAAAATCGAGAGTCAGGTGTTCAACCGACTGAACCACCCAGCAAGCACCCCAGTTTTGCCTACTTTAAAAACCCATATAAGTGGGGGTGCCTATGTCGTTCAGTAGGTTGAACTGATTATTGCTATGTATTATTGCTATGAATGGTTATTGCTATGTAGTACTTCATTCTGTGAATACACCTCAATTTATTTACCGTTTTTAGTGTTGACAGCTATTTGGGTCATCTTCAGGGTTTAGATATTAGATATTATAAATAAAACTGTTTGAACATTTTTGTGTATATCGTTTGGTTGATACAAGCACTAATTTCTGTTGGTACATAACATATGGTGGAACCGCTGGATTGTGGTGCATTAGTAGGTATTGTATATAAGAATTACAGTTACTTCACATCCTTATCAATTCTTTGTGTTGTCAATATTTTCAATTGTAGTCACTCTGATTTTTAAAAACTCTTTCTATGACATCCCACCTAGATAAAGTCTAAACTCTTTAACATGATGGACAGAGTCCTTCATAATCTGACTTTTGCTTATCTGTTCAGCCCCATCTTTAATCACTGCCCTCCTTGAATTTTAAGCTGTAGTCCTGCTCAACTACATGTGGATCTTTGAGAGTTCTTTGGTTGGGTTCATTCTGTTTTTCTTCTGGCCTCTGCACTGTTCTTCTCTTGTGTCTTTACATCCGGATTAAGTCCTTCTCATCCACTGAGTCTCAGCTTAGACAATACTTTCTAAACTTTCTTAACCTTCAAGATTCAGTTAAATGCACTTCAATGGGCACCCAGCATTCCATGTGCTTGCTCTCTCATTAACCTGCCTCACACTATATTGTAATTGCCTACTGACTTGTCAATTTTTCCTGAGAGCAAGGGCTATATCTTGTTCATTTTTGTTTTTATCACCAGTGCTTAGAAGACTATGGGAACATAATGGGTGCTTAATAATGCATGGAGCTAATGAACAAAGGAATGAATTTAAAAATGAAGTATCAATGGAGTAATTCAAATTATTATTATTAGGAATTAAATGATCAGGCTACTTGGGGTTAATATATTGTTTTCTAAATTCTCAGTCCTTAGGTTGTGCTTTTGACAAGTGACAGTGAGGGAAAAAACATAGGAAGTATTACATAATTAGTTATTCAAGCCATAGAATTAAATATGGTAGGATGGGATAAGAATTTTTCAAAATACACATGCCTCTAAAGACAGTTCCTGCAATTTGAAACTAAGGCAAAACATTGGAAAAATCAGGAAAGTTTTAAAAAAATACTGATGCCTGGACATCTAGCTCTGGAGTTTCTGATTTGGGTCAGCGTGGGTCTCTTTTTGAGGCTTGCCCACCGTAAAACAGAATAGGTTATAATCGTAAAGTTCTAGGGGGAAAAGTGGTTTATTTATAAGAAACAAGTATAGAAAAGCCAGTATACAGTTATCTTCATGCTTCTTGAGTGCTATGAAACTATATAGGGGCTGTCATTGTTCATACTCAACTATCATTTTCAATGGGAAACCTTTAAGATAGAAAGAAGAGAATCATATACACATGGTATATTGTAAACATCTGCTCTCAGGATGGAACATCTGTTAGTAAAATAAGAAATGTGGTTATCTAGCTGGGATCTTGAGCTTAATACATATTCTAATATCTTGAGGGTGAATAACCCCTTGAAATGTGTCAAGTAATAAATGTAAGTATGAGCCTTAGAGAATTGGGCCCCAAATATTTAAACTGAGTCTATTGAGGCAGTTCTCTCTTCCAAAGGCCCTTTCAGATGTAAGTAGAATGTATGGCAAGATTCTCCCCACTCCTATACTGGGCTCACAAGGGCCTTCCAAATAAGATTTAATCCTGTTTAACAGACTTAACCTGATTCTCAGATGTGGCCTCCTTGATCTTTGAGATATACATAGAACTCACTGAACTGTCCTAATTCCATGGCCAGCACAAGTTCAGGACCCTTTCTAAAGTTCTGGCACAGTCTAGGAGGCTTACATCTCATGGTCTTTCCTACATACTGGACTTTGGCCTCTTCTGTCTCATTTTCCATTCTGAGCAGGTCAATCTGTACATGAAATTCAGTTCCTTCATTGGTTTCCACACAAATCTCACTCATACACACAGATTTTATTTAAGAGCCGGGCCTTGTAGGGAGGAGAGATTACAACACACAGAACACATTAAGCAACTTTTTTTTTTTTTTAAAGTAGGCTCCATGCCCAGCATGGAGCCCAATGTGGAGCTTGAACTCATGACCTCAAAATTAAGACCTGAGCTGAGGTCAAGAGTTGGACAGTAGGGGTACCTGGCTGGCTCAGTTGGTTGAGCATCAGACTTTGGCTCCGGTCAAGATCTCACAGCTTATGGGTTTGATCTCCGCGTTGGACTCTGTGCTGACATTTCAGTGCCTGAAGCCTGCTTCACATTCTGTGTCACTGTCTCTTTCTGCCCCTCCTCCACTCATGGTCTGTCTCCCTCTCTCAAAAATAAACATTAGAAAAAAAAGAGTTGGATTTAATGTTTATTTATTTTTGAGAGAGCCCAGGAGTGTGAGTGGGGGAGAGGCAGAGAGAGGGAGATGGAGGATCTGAAGTGGTCTCTGCTGACAGCAGAGAGCCCAATGTGGGGCTTGAACTCATGACCAGCAAGACCATGACCTGAGCCCAAGTCGGATGTTTAACCGACTGAGCCACCCAGGCACCCCCCAAAAGATTTTTTAAAACAAGAATATCTGAAGAGGCTTTTAAAAGTTGTTTCATGGTGGGGCGCCTGGGTAGCTCATTCTGTTAAGGGTCCAACTCTTGATTTTGGTTCAGGTCATGATCTTTGTATTAACCTTTTTACCAAAAGCTTTATTGAGATGAAATTCACATACCATAACATTCATCATTGTTTTTTAAATGTTTATTTATGTCTTTGGAGAGAGAGAGAGAGAGAGCATGAGCTGGGGAGAGGCACAGAGAGGAGAGAGAGGACCCCAAGCAGGCTCCACACTGCCAAGTGCAGAGCCTGACACAGAGCTCTACCCCACAACCCTGGGATCATGAACTGAGCCGAAATCAAGAGTTGGACACCCAACCGACTGAGCCACCCAGGCATTCCCACTGTTATCTAACTTTAAAACATGTTCCTCACCCAAAGCATTAATTTTTTTAAGTTTATTTATTTATTGAGAGAGAAAGGGAGAGAGAGAATCCCAAGCAGGCTCCATACTGTCAGCACAGAGTCCAATGAAGGGCTTGATCCCATGGACAGTAAGACCATGACTTGAGCTGAAATCAAGAGTCTGAGGCTCAACCACTGAGTTACCCAGGTGCCCCAGCATTAATTTTTATTTAAAGAAGTATTACATTAAATATTACTGAGTGTGTAATTACATGTATACTGTCTCTACTCAGCTTTCACATGTGACACACACATCCAAAGCCATCGCACACTCCCCATCCCAGCCCCAGGGATATCAGACATTGCTTCCACTCTCCTATACTTCTTTATCTCCCTGCCTTGGCCCGCCAACACCATGCATTGCTCAAACACAACACTACCACAGATATCTCATTCTTTCTCTCACATTACAACATTAAAAGAATGGAGGGATATGTAAGGATTCCAGGGTTGCTGGGGGGAATGCTTATGTTTATGATGCCTACAAATACTTTCTTTCATGTTGAAGTACTAGCTTGGGTTTCCATGAATGACTGTACTTTTGGGTAACACAACATTTCCCCCATGGACATGTAGTCACTTGTTTTCAACTGTTACACTGTTCCTTTTGAAAAAGGCCAAGGAAAGCATTGCAACACAGGGACACAGAAACATATAAATCAAAGATAAACTGAAAAGTTAAGAGCTTTTTATTTTTTATTGATAGGAATCACTTTCTTGTCTTTATGCCTTTCAAGATTTGAAACCAAAGCTAATTGGCACATCATTAACATGTGTATGCAACCATTATACATCCTAGGTCTCAGAAGAGCAGCATTCAAGAGCATAAGCAACTTTCAAGGTGCAAAAAAAAAAAAAAAAAAAAAAAAGTATGTGTGGAGAGAGTACATTAGCATCCTTAAATCTGAGGGCTATAAGTAATCTAACAATTCTCACTGCAGTCCAGAAATTTTCTCTATGGCAACCACTTCTTAATAGGCCATAGGGAATCAGTCTCCTCCTGAATATTGCCAGGGTTGGGCAGCTCTTGACTTCTCAACACTACCACCCTGACCTCTGATGGCAGGAAATTTTGGGGGGTGTTGAAGCCAAAATTATTTTCCTAAGCATTAGTACTATTGGTTCTAGTCCTTCCCCCAGAATAAAATAGAACACTCTAGGGGCGCCTGGGTGGCGCAGTCGGTTGAGCGCCCGACTTCAGCCAGGTCACGATCTTGCGGTCCGTGAGTTCGAGCCCCGCGTCGGGCTCTGGGCTGATGGCTCAGAGCCTGGAGCCTGTTTCCGATTCTGTGTCTCCCTCTCTCTCTGCCCCTCCCCCGCTCATGCTCTGTCTCTCTCTGTCCCAAAAATAAATAAACGTTGAAAAAAAAAATAAAAAAAAAAATAGAACACTCTATTCCATCTGTTCTAACAGTCTATGGAGAATTTATTCTTTACTTAACTGATTCAACAAATATTTATTGAACTCCACTGGGTGCCATGTAATACAGTAGCTACTGGGGAAATAATGGTGAGAGAACCAGTCACAATCTCTGTTGCAAAATTTAGTAACTGTGACTTCTCTGGGGGTAGTTGGAAATGGAATTATGAAGGAGAACTTGGACAGGTAAGAAGAACTGGTGATGTGAATTGGGAAACATATATGATTATTCAATAAACTCAGAATCTGTTAGTCACTTCTGCTCTCTTGTTGAAATGGGAATTCGAGAGGAGGCAGAAATTGCAGGAGCCAGGATTTGGCATTAGATAAGAACAGAAGGCAAAAACCTGAATGGACACCAAGGAAATTAGATGGTGGCCCAAGATCCATGGGTGTTAATGATGTTACGTTCCAAGATAAAATACAGGATGTTCAAATAAATTTGAATTTCAGCTAAACAGCAAATACTTTTTTTAGTGTAAGCAGATGTCATGTGATATTTGGAATAACTACTAAAAATTTACCCATTGTTTATCTAAAATTCTAATTTAACTGGGCATCCTGTACTTTCATTTGTTAAATCTGGCAACTTTACATGATGCCAATAATAGGCAAGGAAGACAAGGTTCTCCAATTTGTGTAACTGGACTTTTCGATTCACTAGTAAACAGGAAGTAAATGGAGTCAAAGTGAAGAAGCCAGAGCCCCAATCTCCAATGAGAAGAAAGAGGCAAAAGGAGGAGGTAAGAAACAGGGCACTGATAAGTGGTGAGGAAGCTAAAGCCAGTGACCTAGGGCCCATTCCTGGCACGGAGTCTGTATCACAGATCTTATAGCTTGGTTTTGTTGCCAAACCAAAATCCATCTCAGAGCATATGCATATCTTAATTTAACATTTAGGGTAGCCAAAAATGAGATGGAAAGGAGCCAAAAACTATAGACCCCCTTAAATGTTCTGAATATCACATTTTTTGGGCTGAGTTCTAGTTCACTTTGGGGTTAACTTATAATCTGAAATTTTATTCTTTTCTAGCTATCAGTGTAGCTGACATTGTTTGCTACCTCCTGTTGACAGTAAATCTTCCTTTTAGAAAACTCCAATTGGTCTAAGAAGAAAAGAATGTTTTCTATACCCAGGGTGAGCTATATAATTTGTGGGGTTCAGTGGAAAATGAAAATGCCAGGCCCCTTATTTAAAACTTGTTATGAATTTCAGGTAAAAATTAGACCAAGCATGGGGTCTGTCTAAGTGCAGATTCCTGTGCAACAGCACAAATCATATACCCATGAAGCCAACCTCATCCATACTTTAGTCATAGAGAGATAATATCTATGTACTAGAGCTAGGGCTGAGATGGAAGAAGTCTGGACTCATTTTAGAACTCAAAGGGATAAAAGGAACTGGGCAGAGACAAGGAGCACAGGAAGGACAGAGATGGGAGCCAACATTAGCTACTGCTACATTCCTCTTGAGTTGTTGTCTGGCTCACACTGACCTTCAGATAGTAAGTCTCCTTCTATTTGTTACTTGCCAAGTTTTTTTCACCACTTCCATCTGACATGGTGTTTAGACCCTCTTCTAGTTTTCTGACCTCTCACTGTCCTTCCCCCTCCATCTATCTCACCTATTTTACCTCACCATAGATAATCATGTTTCAGGTATGATATGACAACACGCAGTACAGTATGGCAATCCCTTCTTTTGATCTGGATCCTATTTTTGATTCACAGTCTAATAATATGTTAGCCTTTTCAACAGCTGCTTCATGCTTTGGCTTCTACTAAGCTAATATTCAATTAAAACCTTTCAATCTAGGGGCGCCTTGGTGGCTCAGTTGGTTAAGCGTCCAACTTCAGTTCAGGTTCATGATCTTGCAGTTTGTGGGTTCCAGCCCTGCATTGGGCTCTGTGCTGACAGCTTGGAGCCTGGAGCCTGCTTCAGATTCTGTGTCTCCCTTTCTCTCTAACCCCTCCCCTTCTCTCAAAAATAAATAAACATTAAAAAATTAATAAACAACAACAACAACAACAACAACAAACCCTTTCAATCTAGCTCACATGAACTAATCCCACTCAGGACCTGAGTTTCTGTCAGTTCTCTTTAAATTTAACACATTGAACTTTACATCCATCTGCCTGATTTAAATTTCAGCTTATTGATTTCATACCAGCATTCCAGCCAGCCATCTATGGTCTTAGCTATCCTTCCTGGCTTTGAGTCACCTGCAGATTTGGTAATTCTGACATCTATATCTTCATACACATCCCTGTTAAAAGTGTGGAACAGGGCAGGGCCAAGGACAGACAGGATCCTCCACAAGAGACTTGCTCCTAAGTGACACAGAGACAATAATAATCCCATTCCTCCAGGTGTGGTTCTGTCAAGTGTGGGAATGTATGAGGAATCATGAGAGGAACTTATTTGACATGCCTTGAGAAATGAATAGTCTAAAGAGTTACTTGAAATATTATTTTAGGTAAAGTGTTAGAAACCCAAATCACTAGCAGAAAAATTTAAATGCCCAAAGAGATACTGGTAGGCATACAACAAATTAAAAAGAAATTTAGACAAAAGAAAAAGAGAAAGGGAAAAGAGGAAGGATGAGGATCAAAAGGAAAGATAGAGATCAAGGAGAGATGAAGAGGGACCTCAGTGACATTAGCTCTAAAAGTCATGTGACCTGTTTTAAGATTTATCATCTCCTGCCTTTGAATACAAAATAAAGCTAATAGCCAGTCCTTAAAGATTTTTTTTTTTTTGCAAATATAATAATTTAGTTTATGGACCACATGGATAAAACCAGGATTTCCTGAGGCTAATCCAACTGACTCTTTGAGGTTTGGATTCTACTTGCTACAACTGGTCATACTCCTCTATCTTATGAAAAATAGAATTAACATCCTTCTGATTTGAATGAAATACTGCCAGGAAGCTTGGCTGAAAATAATTGAGGAATTATTCCCTTGACTATTCCTATTAATAACCATTCCCCTCAGCAAATAGTAAGAATAACTCTTAGAAGTTGAAGAGATGCAAAACTTCCTTTGAGTTCCGTCTTCCTGTATTTGGTACTAAGGCACTTGTAATTAAATGGTATAGAATCAGGGGTGCTTGGGTGGCTCAGGTGGCTGTCAACTCTTGATTTTTGGCTCAGGTCATGATCTCATGGTTCATGAGTTCGAACCCTCAGTTGGGCTCTGTGACAGCACAGAACCTGCTTGGGATTCCCTCTCTCTCTCTCTCTCTCTCTCTCTCTCTCTCTCTCTCTGAAAATAAATAAATAAATTAAAAAAATAAATGATATAGAATCAGATTATATTCTTTTCAACTTTTTAAGGATTCTGCTAAAGAAGAGGGATATAATTAAGAGCTACTTTTATTTTTACTGAAATATCATCAGAATAAGTGACCAGACTCTCCTTTATCCACGTTCGCACAATATGCTCATTTACATTTCACTATTTACAAATTCACCATGTGCTCTCACTCTTCCATGAAAGATTGTTCATCATGTCTCCTCTGTCAGGAATCCCTTTTCCCCCCTGCCTGTTTGGTTACTTGCTGCCCATCTTTGAAGGGTAAGTTGAAGCATCATCTCCCTAGAAATATTTCTTTTTAAAAAAAAAAGTTTATTTATTTTGAGAGAGAGAGAAAAGGAGAGAAAGAATCGCAAACAGGCTTTGCACTGTGAGCGCAAGAGCCTAACATAGGGCTCGAACTCACAAACCATGAGATCATAACCTGAGCTGAAATCAAGAGTCAGATGCTTAACCAACTGAACCACCCAGGAGTCCCACAATAGAAATATTTCTTGATCACTTAGTTAAGAAAAAAATATGTCCTGCCTAGGTTCCTGGCTGCAGTAACATATTCTCTTTTTTCTACCAGGTAGAGTATTAAAGATAGGAAATGATTATTCATCACTAAATCAATACTAAATATTAATCAATACTTACCATAAGACCTTGAACATTGTGAGTGCTCAGTAAATGTTTGTGTGAAGAGGAGGACAAGGAAGAAGAGAGGAAGAAAGGGAAGGAGATAAGAATATATTATATACAAATGGCCAACAGACACATGAAAAGATGCTCAACATCACTCATTATTGGGGAAATGCAAATCAAAACTACAATGAAATATACCTGTCAGAATGGTTAAAATCAAAACACAGGAAATAATAAGTGTTGGAGAGGATGTGGAGAAAAAGAAACCATTGTACACTGTTGGTGGAAGTGCAAACTGGTACAGCTACTGTGGAAAACAGTATGGACATTCCTCAAAAAGTCAAAACCAGAACCCTACGATCCAGCAATCACAGTACCAGGTATGTACACAAAGAATACAAGAATACTAATTCAAAGGGATACATGCACCCCTACATTACAGCAGCATTATTTACAACAGCCAAGATAAGGAAGCAGCCCAAGTGTCCATTGATTTATGAATGGATAAAGAAGGTGTGTGTGTGTGTGTGTGTGTGTGTGTGTGTGTGATGGAATATTATTCAGCCATAAAAAGGAATGAAATCTTGCCATTTGCATGGATGGAGCTTGAGACAAAGACTACTGCCATATGATTTCACTCATATGTGGAATTCAAGAAACCAAACATAAGAATAAAGGGGAAAAAAAGAAGAGCGAGACAAACCAAGAAACAGACTCTTAAATACAAAGAACAAACTGATGGTTACCAGAGGGGAGGTGAGTGGGGGGGATGGGTGAAATAGATGATGGAGATTAAAGAATACACTTATCATGATGAGCATTCAGTAATGTATAGAATCATTGAATCACTATATTGTACACTTGAAACTAAAATAACACTGTATTTTGGGGTACCTGAGTGGCTCAGTCAGTCAAGCATCCAACTCTTGGTTTCAGTTCAGGTCATGATCTCAGTTGGGCTCTCTGCTGACAGCATGAGCCTGCTTGTGATTTTCTGTCTCCCTCTCTCTCTCTCTGCCCCTCCCCTGTTCAGTCTCTCACTTTCTCTCTCAAAAATAAATAAATAAAAATTTAAAAAATAAGGTAATGATACTAGAATTTTAAATTTTAATTTTTTTTAATTTAAAAAGGAATATATTATAAAATCTTATCCTATGGAATGACTTATGGTCTAGTGCCTAAAAAGAGTAGGTGGCCTTTAAAAGACTCTTCTAGTCTTATAATTCCAATCTTCTTATTTATAAGTTTCATCCATCCAAACCCCATATAATGACCTCTGATTCAAAGAGAAGACAGATGACCATTTGGCAGAGTGGCACTGCAGATATTCAAGCACATTGATGAATGTCATCCTGTTCGTTCATGGAAATCTTCAAGTTTCTGATGAATGTTCAAGTGTACTTTGTGATGATATTTATAATCAGTGTGTTATCATCAAAAGAGTGTGTTGGTTATGGCAGTTCAAAGCAACATAAGATAATTTTTAAATATGTAATGAGGTAATTGAGAGTGACAGCAATTATCCATCAGAGAAACAAAGCTCAATTTTATCAAAGGGAATTTGGAATATGATAAACTTCTGAGGAGTAGTAGTTCAACCAAAGGCCAAAGACATGCCACCCAAAAGTTCATCAGCATTTCTCAGCCTCTGCCTGTTTCTACTCTAAATGTAGCAGATATTCTGTCAGTAAGTGGTACTCAAAGGAGGAGGTTGAAGCATCTGTAGAATAGTGTACTTTGACTTCTGGGGAAACAGTAAACTCATTTTCTTTTCCTCCCTCCTTTCATCCCTCCCTTCCTTCCTTCCTTCCTTCCTTCCTTCCTTCCTTCCTGAGAGAGCACAGGGGAGAGGGGCAGAGGGAAAGAGAGAATCTTAAGCAGATGTGGAGCCCAACACGGGGCTCAATCCCATGACCCTGGGATCATGACCTTGATGAAAATCAAGATCGGATTCTCAACTAATGGAGCAACCCAGGCACCTGCCCCCCCCCCTTTTTTTAAAGCAAACCTTGTTTTATTATTATTTTTTTAAGTAGGCTCCACATGTAATGTGGGGCTTGAACTCACAACCCTGAGATCAAGAGTTAAATACTCTACCAACTGAGTCAGCCAGATGCTCCAATGAAGTCATTCTCTAACAAAAGTTCAGGGAGCCTTTCTTTTCTTTAAAAAAAAATTTTTTTAGAGCTTATTTATTTTTTTGAGAGAGACAGAGACAGTGTGAGTGGGGGAGGGGCAGAGAGAGAGAGGAGAGAGAGAGAACCCCAAGCAGGCTCTGCACCACCAGAACAGAGCCTGATGTGGTGCTTGAACCCATGAAATCATAAGATCATGACCTGAGCTGAAACCAAGAGGGTCTCTTAACCAACTGAGCCACCCAGGTGGCCTGGGGAGCCTTTCTTTCTTTCTTTCTTTCTTTCTTTCTTTCTTTCTTTCTTTCTTTTTTTAAAGTTTATTTATTTATTTTGAGAGAGACAGAGACGACCATGATGATCAGAGAGACAAAGAGAGAGAGACTCCCAAGAAGGCTTGCAGAGCCTTTCTTTTAATAAATAGGGCTGTACAATGACTCTAAGGGTTTCCTCAATTATACAAAAATATAAGAATTCCTAATAAAGACCCAGAGTTACACTGTTATTTTCTGCTTATAAGACTAGAGAATTTTTTTTGGATTCCACATCTGGATATTGAGATGAAATTCAAAGTTATAACATCTGGATTTTCAGCACCAAAGACATAACTTTTTTTTACATACCTTTAAATATGTTAATATCCCCAAAACTTAAGAGGACTTTTGTAGCAAAATACTAGGAAAAGAAATACTCAGGGATAAGACCCACCCCCGTCTCATCCAAGTTAATGGATAGTTCTATGCCCTTGATGTGCCAGGGATATCTGGAAGGAAGAAAGTTGGATATCTAGGATTGATCTCTCTCCTAAAGATACATATGAGCATCTCCAAACCTCCTACTCTACATTTCTACTGGAATGGCCCATCAAACTCTGTACTTAAAAAACTAAAGTCGCAATTCCTAATTCTTGTTCCTAACAATTTTTCCCCTTTTTCTGACTTTCATATTTCTATCAATGGCACCCCTGAAGTAATGCTCAAGGTGGATATTTCCCAGGTGAGGCAAAAGCCTAGTGAACCAGGACCTGCCTGGTATAGAACCTTCTGAGATGCAAGTTGAGAGGGAGACATTAATGATAACAAAGAGTTAACTGATAAAGGCCCATGAGGATGTAGACAGGGATAAAATTCATGGCACATGTAGCTTTGGCTTTAGATTAGCTTTAGATCAGAAGATTAGTTTTAGACCAGAGGAGAGAGATGAAGGTAATTTTGCATACTGGAGATGAGGGACAGAGACTTAAAGGCAATTACTCTTTAACACTTTCTATTTTCTGTGTAAGGTATTAAATGAGGATGTCTTGTAAGAGTGACAAGGTAGGGTGGGACACAGAAGGGGTAGGGAATTTGTAGAGAATAGATAAATTAAAAATAAACATCGATGAGGAATAGGAGAGTTGATCAGTGATGTGTCATGAAAGGTCCAGCTGTTTTTCCAGGTAGGTTAGATAAAAGGTTAAGGAGACAAAAGAACAGAAATTTTTGCCAAACAGTATTTGATCTGAAGAACTAAGAATTTCGTTTAGATAGGGGAGAGACAAATAGACTGGAAGAAAGTGGAAAATGGAAGAATCAAATACTGGAGGTCTTGTTAAGATCAAAGAGCAGGTTTAGAAAGAGCAAGGGGTGTGAGAAGTGGAACACTGAGGATAGGACACTAGAGTTATAATTCTAGAGATGGAGTAGTTTGGGGCAATTGACAAAATCCAAGATTAGTCCATGACTGGGGGGGGGGGGGGTGTCACTGAAATTACATGGAGGTCATGGGATTGAGAAGGTCAAGAAGTTATGGGATAGATCATCCCCACAGACATTGTGGTCACCCATGGTTATTAAGGGACTGGACACGGATCATGAGCAAGAAGTAAATTTGGGGAAAGGACTAGGAAGATAGTAGTTTGAGTCAAGGAAGGGAATTGTGATACAACCTAGTGGCTTGAAATTCAACAGAGGAAAATGTTCTATTTGATGTATAGGAATAATAGCTTGTAAATGACACTGGACTGTAAGAATGCTGCTCTTTCTTCTGGCTCCTGCAGTAGACAGAGTATGGAAAGGACAGCAGAGGAAGCAGTAACCTTTGAGAAGAACCTGTGTCTGTTACGTCAAGGTATGTCAAGAGGAAGAAGTCAAAGGTGTAGAGGACCTTGGTTATCACAATCTGGGATGGAAGTAAGGGGAAAGTGGGAAAGATGGTCTTGGAAGTAGAAGTAGAAAATGTGGACCACTTCCCATAGGTAACTTTCCTCCACCAATCCAGTTTTTATTGATCTTTCATTCTTTGCACTTCTAAAAATTAAGGCCTTCAAGCAGAGAAACTGAAGGGCATCCCTCAGTATTCAGACTGTCTGAGTCATTGTAGAATGCTGTCTTCCAGGCATCCTCCTAGATCCTGATGATGTTACACACCTGAGTTCAGACTTTGTGAATATCCTAGCTTTCCTCAACTGGTCCAGCAAGCAAGTTGAGAATGATCAGAAGTGGGAAGTTATTTCATGCTCTGACTACCAAGAAGCCTTAGTAATTCTAACATACCCTAATACCTGCCCCCCCTTTCATTTTGTATAGCAGGGTAAACCAAAACCCAGATAACTTTGCCAACAGATTCCTTGTGTCCTTTCTAAAAACTCAGGCCTCCAGCACCAAAAGCAAGCACACTCTTAGGATTTAGGCATGAGGCCAGAGCCAGGAGCAACTTTTTTGCCTTTTCTGCCAAGAAGTTCTCTCAATCAGGTGTTCCAAGTCCTGGTGGAGCCATTTGGTAACTGACACAAGTTGCATATACTATTCATAGCAGCAGGCTGAAGTCAAGGACATGGTCTAGAAGTTCCAGGAGATGGTTGGGTCATGGGCATCGAACCAACAATGCAAAGATGGCTGGTGATCAGGAATTCACAGCCATTCTGACCTTACTGTCCTCAGGTGTACTGTACTCACCTGGCAGAGACAGAGACTTGAGCTCTCAGATGATCAGCCAGGAGATCAATAAGCAGAAAACTGCTCTTCACATTGAAATCTTCCTTCTAGTTATAATGGTCTGTCTCAAGACAAGGTTTCTAGGACCTGTAGCTGGGTATATCTCTGAAATGGATGGTTCAAGTGCTAGGTACTGGCTCCTCTCACTTACCCAGTTCTACTGCTGTTAAATGGGCCATTCTCAGCTTTATTCTGGGATATGACAACTTTTTGTGTGGAGGGGAGATCATTGTCAGTATTATAAAGGAACACTTATAAGAACTAATTATGTATCGGACATTTTATACATATTGAATCATTTAACCAGGTTGACCCCATTTCTTTAGATAAGGAAATTGAGAAATTAACCATATCCAAGGTTACAAAGCTAGTAAGTACCAAAGTCAATCTTCAAGATCAAACAGTCTGAATAAGGAGACCTTGCTCTTAACCAGCACATTATACTAACTTGCTTGTTTTCTACACATCAGAACAGTGTGTGATTGTTGCAGATAGTACATTTCATTAAAAGAGAACTCTCCACAGATAGAATGGGCTGCCTTGTGGAGGGGGTGAAATCCTTGAAGAATTCTTTAATTCTTGGTATCAGTAACAACACAATGGGGCTTCAAATCACAGATGGATGTTGGGAGACAGTCAACTCATCAGAGAGCACTGAGGTTGAAATTTAAGGGGACTTCCCAATGCCATTTGAGTGGACCCATTGGATGCTAACCTCTTCCATACACACACAAAATTATCAGGTCCAGCATAACTGGAGGAAACTACCACTTCAGAGGAAAAACATACATTTTTTTTATCATTCTAATGAGACATCTGTTCAGATGAAACTGTGGTGAAAAAATGGCAAGCGTGAGATGTCAAGCCACAAATAGCCAAGTGCATACCTGTTTCATGTCTGAACGTGTGTCATTAGACAGTCAAGTTACCCCTCCACAGTGCAAAATTTTAATAGTCTTTACTGCCATGTGCACACTGGTGGTGGGGCAGAGGGGAGTGGATAGGTAGGAGAGGAAAGGAAATTATTATGTATTAGCCAGGCCCTGTGTTATGTGCTTTTTAGACAGAATCTCATTTAATCCTCATAGCAACTCCATGACATAAACATCATTATCTCCACTTTACAGATTAGGAAACTGGGAATCAGTCACATAACTATTAAGGGGTGAAACTGGAACTTCAAAGCTCCAGGATTTTTACTGTAGCAACCTGCATACTCATGCACAGGTGGGAGGGATGGCAACTTAACGAATAAAAGGAGAAGCTGAAGCTGAAGTAAGTGCAGTAATGTTCGGTATGCCAAGGGTGATTATATCCTTGATTCACTTGGCATGAACTGCATAGGGAGAGAAGCACAGGGCTCTGCGCCTTCCAACCATATCATTCCTCTTGTCCTAGATGCAGGCTCCACGGGACTACAAACGAGGCCTTGCTGCCAAGTCACTTTTATGCTTCCAACCTCAGAAAGCCAAGCAGGGTATAACCACAGCCTAAGGGAACAATAAAGACCCAATCTTCTTATTGTATAGACCGAGAAACTGAAACCCAGAGAGAGGTAAGGACTTATTCAAGAGCAGGCATAGAGTTGGGATCAAGCCACGACTGGAAACTTGTGTTTTCCAGGCAGGTTTTTTAGATGACAGGGTTGGTCCTGGGTGATATCTCCTCAAATACTTAATGTTCAAGTCCCATTGCATCTTCCTGAGGATTCTCTAGGAATTTCCCATCCAAAGATGTCAGTGAGGATAAGGAGGATATATTCACATTCAGGGAGACAAACATCAACAGGACTAATGTGAGGACGGACTGGCTAGAAACCAGAAGCCCCACTATGAAGTCTGAATCCCAAGTTAGAAATATATTAGGATTGTCAGAAAAAATCCTGGCTCTAGGCTGTTTCAAAGCAGGGGAACTGATGTGGATGGCGATGTCCACTCTATACCTTGTTTTGTAAAGCCTGTGCCTCTTCACACAGCCGGTGTTCCCTCTCTGGTTACAACTCCTTGACCTTCTCATCAGAGAATTACAATCAGAGAAAATGGATCTACTTCCTAAAACATAGTCAGTCTACCTTTGTAGGAATGAGAAAAATGTGCCATCCTTTGCAGCACTCACCTCATGGTTTAGTGCGCAGAGCACAAGCTAGATTTCTGCCCTGACTCACCTTCTCCAAGCACTCCTTTGCATAACCCAACTTGCACAACCATACTGGGCAGTGGCCCTTTCTGTTCCTCCTTCAAAGAGCCCAGATAACTCAAGGGAATCTTTCTATCCATCATACTTACAACTGCCCACAGAATCTTGCCAACCAAATCAGGTGTGGGTGTAGGAGAGGGTATTACTCAAGCATATGCAACTCTGATGGGGATTGCTCAGGTTTTTGGTTTTTGTTGTTTTTTTTTTTTTAAGATTATTTAGTTTTTTGAGAGAGAGAGAGAGCAAGCATGGGAAAGGGCAGAAAGAGAGGGAGACAGAGGATCTGAAGCAGGCTCTGTGCTGACAGCAGAGAGCCTGACGCAGGGCTCAAACTCACGAACCGTGACCTGAGCTGAAGTCAGACGCTTACCTGAATGAACCACCCAGGCGCCCCAGGGAGTTGCTGTTTTGTTTGTTCCACTTATTCCTCAGAAAAAAACCTACTTCAGTTCCTGATGTTGGGGTCTTTCAGACTTTTCCTAATTTAAAATTGACATGTGATTCTTACCACCTTCTTATTGGAGTAGTATCTGATACACATAGTTCAAAGCATGCCTGGTGAGTGAAGGAAGGAAAAAGGGAAGAAAGAAAAGAGGGAAGGAAGGAGAGAGGAGCAAGGATGGAGAATCCTCTGTGACAAAGACCATGCCTATATGATGAAGAATATAGAATTCCAGGATCAGCCTTGGGCCACGCTGTATTCAGACAGCTGATGCAGGATTATTGGGCTAAATGGTATGCTATGTGGCAATGATCTTATGTCTCTCCCCCTACCCCTGGTCGGCAGGTCTGCAATTGCCAGACAGTGCTGTAAGTGGATGTGTTTGGTCCCTGAGAGATAAGAATGCATCACTTAATAATACGGTTTCTGATGATGCTTTGCTTGGTTAGTGAGCACGTATTGCTTCCTGAAATCTAGGTTCCTCCCAAATGCATGGTCCACTCTCAACCACAGCATCAACTGCTGAGTGGAGAGAATTCTGATTCAGGGTTACCAGATCTAATGGTGATATTTCCGAAAACCCACTTGGGGGGCAGAATGATATGCTGAATGAGTACAGAGGAGACACTCCTTATAGCAAGTAGAAGTCATGTTAAGGGCAATGCCCAGCCCTGAAGGAAATGGGCAATAGCATTGTTGACATGCCATTCTGGAGAAATCAGGATGTTGACTCTTCACAAAGCTCTGGTGCTTGTGGAGTGAAGAAATGAGTTCCTGTTCATCTCATCATTGCCACTATCATAATCATTATCAACAATAACAACACCAATGTCAGCAAATATGTGCTGGGTGCCTTTTCTGCAAAACTGTCAACAGGATCTTTGAGCTGAGGTTCTGAAAGACCTTTTCTTAAAAAACCTTGCAGAGAGAGACTTAACTATATGTAATATTATCAAGTTATAGAGTGATATTAAGATTTATAGATTGAAGCAGGTGGGATTCCCTAGACTCTTCGAATGAAAAAGAAAATTCCCTCCCCAAATTTGAAAGGTACCAAAGTGCAGACTGAGAAAAGTAAGTCTCTCTTAGATTTTAGTAGCCACGTTTTTTTTTTTTTGCACCCTACAACACTCCACCAGGTGCCCCTGTCCACCCTCTGCTTTGTAGTCATCTTTATTAACAATAAATTTGTGGGGTGTCTGGGTGGCTCAGTCGGGTAAGCGTCCCACTTTGGCTCAGGTTGTGATCTCAAAGTTTATGGGTTCGAGCCCCACATTGGGCTCTGTGCTCAGAGCCTGGAGCCTGCTTTGGATTCTGTATGTCTCTCTCTCTCCGCCCCTCACCCACTCATGCTCTGTCTTTGACTCTCAAAATAAATAAATGTTTAAAAAAACAATAATAAATTTGTGTCTTGAAATTTTGTTTCATCTTAAGTGAGAATTTGTTGTTTTATTTTACAGTTCTCTCTCTCTCTCTCTTAACCTCTCTCCTTACCCTTTGTTGCCTGTCTGAGTTTTTACCTCCACTCAGCCCTTTGGGTCCCTAATTCAGAGCTAGGTCTCATAACAGTGGATCAGAGGTGATATTAACGATAAGACAGACTAGTCACATACCATTGGATGTCTTGGTTTATCTCCTGGTTGCAAAGCTATGATCTTGATCTCTGTCTCCTCAGGCCTGCAGTTCATTAGAAGTTATGGTCTCAGGCAGCAGTTAGCAGTGGTTAATTTTCATTCTCTTTTCAGTGTTGAAGATGGCCCACTACTGCTCAGGGTTTTGAGGTATGTGTCTGGTTCCAGTTTCCTGTCTCACAGGAGCATTTTTAACCCCTTTCACTTTATAAAAGGCAAACTTCCAGCTGCCCGCTTTCGTCCTTTTTACTGCTTTGAGTTTCTGTTCCTTTTTTGGATTTTTTGCATTTATCTGGTATTTGGGCCTAGTTATGACTTCCGGTTTTCTTTCTTTATGGTTTTATTATTGCTATGCATACAGAGCAAAGGGGATTTTCATGGAATATATCCACTCTTACCATCTTGATCTGAAAGTCTTTTGCTTCACATTTGGGTCATGACTTTTTTCTATATTTTGTAATTCTTTTCCTGGGATTTCTAATGACTTTTCTTTCTTCTTGATTTATTTGTATTTACATTTTCCTCAAGTTCTCCAAGTTGTCAAACATATTTTCTTTAATATTGGGTTCCCTTTATTTCTGTAAACTTTCATCTAAGAGCCCTTAATCTTCTAGTTTCAATCTGGAATAGCTGTTCTATAGACTTGCTAATTAGCTTCATCCAGGAACTTCCTTCCTTTGTCACTTTTTTTAAATGTTTATTTATTTATTTTTGAGAAAGAGAAAGTGCATGCATGGGGGAGGGGCAGAGAGAGCGGGGAGAGAATCCAGAGCAGGCTCCGTGTTGTCAGCACAGAGTCCAATGCAGGACTCGAACTCAGGAACCGAACTCATGAATCATGAGATCATAACCTGAGCCAAAATCAAGAGTCAGACGCTTAACTGATTGAGCCACGCAGGTGCCCCCTCTGCTGCTTTTTTTTTTTAACTCTTTTTTTTTATCTTTATTTTTGAGAGACAGAGAGGGAGAGAGAGAGAGAGAGAGAGAGAGAGAGAGAGAGAGAGAGCGCCAGAGTGTGAGCAGGGGAGGAACAGAGAGAAAGGGAGACACAGAATCTGAAGCAGGCTACAGGCTCTGAGCTGTCAGCACACAGCCTGACATGGGGCTTGAACCTACCAACAATGAGTTCATGACATGAGCCGAAGTCCGACAGTTACTGAGCCATCCAGGCGCCCCTTCCCTTTGCTGTTTTTCTGGGGGGGTTAAGAGTGGTACACTGTTTTCTGGATTCCATATCTCATCTTGCTTGGTCTGTTCTCTAAATTTGCTGGGGCATATCTTCAAGTAAGTTCTAAGAACAGTTACTTGGAAGGTAAAATTTTAGCCTTTTTGTGTTTGAAAAAATCTGTTTTCTTCCTTTATCCTTGATTAATAGTTTTCTTAGTATTTGATTATATTTTGAAAATAATCTTTTCTCAGAACTTTAAAATTCTGGAGACATGTTCTGGAAGTTGTCCTAGGGACATTCATGATTAGGAATAGGTAAGCAGTTCCTTAGACCTCTGGAGGTCTGTCTTTACATCTGGTTAGGGTGTCATTAGTGTGAGTACATTAGAAAAGGACATGTCAGGCTATCAGAGCTCTTTGTGGGGGCGTGTCAAAGGTTTTGGATAATCTGGAGAGGTTGGCTAGATTCATTTTTAGGACAAAGATAAAACACCCAGAAATGAGCTTCTCTGGCCTGACTTTCATTTCATTCATAACTGTTCCTGGTCAGAAGAGTCCTCCTCTGAATTCTGTATTCCCACAGGCAAGCTCTGGGTAGCTAGGTAATAATCAAGCTCAGGAACAGAGCATCTGCATGCTTCCTGTACCAAACAGTGCTCAGTCACCACTGGGGCAAGATTGCTGAGATATCACAGGACAGAGGGAATGAGGAATGGAGAAGTGTTTGTACTGTTATTTCCCTTGTTTCCGAGATAAGGCACTATCTACCTGCCTGCCCAGTAGCCTACAGGACAAAAATAAAAAGCTCGACCATCTTCTATGACATGAGGTAAGCCGGTAGTCTATCTCAGTTGCTCCAAACTTACTCCCTGATATTAGCCCTCATGCTTCTAAGGCAGCCTTTAAAACCATTAACTCTTACTCCCACATGAGGTAGTTGTGGAAGCCAGTTATCTGTGCCTGTATGAATAGGATAACCCTATACCACAGAGGAAAGTAAAGCTTCCAATAGTATGGTTGTGGGGAAGTCTTGGATGATGGGAGTTTTTTATGGTTTAAAGATGTAGCATGTTCTATGTTAAGAGGCAGTTTGGATAGAATTGGGGTGATGAATTGCTCATAAAACTAGAAAACGCCAAGATACCCCAAATGCTTTTGACAAAGTCCTATTTCAAAACCATCGCTGAATTATTAGGTACCAAACAGAAGTCTTGTTTATGTGGACCAATAGTCAACCTGTGAGTACTCAAACACAAATCTAATAGTTAAGCCAGTTCTTACTATATTGTATCCATAAATATCCATGTCAAGCTAGATTTTTAGAGAAGGAGGATATCCCAAAACAATAAGCAAAGTAATCTTCTAGCTCTTGAAGCTCTGTGAAGTCAGGTTTCTGGGTTCTTCCTCACTCTGTTATTTACTAGCTGTGTGACGTGGAGCAAGTAATCTGCCTTTATTAATCTTCAATTTCCTTTTCTGCAAAATGTGATTAATACTAGCACTTAATTTTACAGATGTGTGGTGAGGCTTAAATGAGATAAGCATGTAAAGTACTCAGCACAGTGCCAGCAAAGAATAACTATGTAATACAGATTACCAGTTAGCAGTTATTAATAGCTATTACTTTAGGAAGCCCTTCTGTATCCTTATCACTAACCACTGGAAAGATGATGGTGCAGTTATCCAAAGTCCAAGTAGTCCAAAGGTATTCTCAAAGGCAACAGTGTAACATGGGACCTGGAAAGCCAAGTCTGTTTACTGTTTTAATTACCAGGTACCCCAAAGATCCAGCTTCATGCTGCCCATGTCCTGGGGTTGGTCTTGAGGTTGGCCATCAGTGAAACTGTGTGGCCATCTCCTATGGAGCCCAAGGAAGCTGGATTAATCTTGTAACAGGCAGAACTCCCTGTTCCTCACAGAAGAGCTCCAGAATTGCCACAGATTTGAGAAGCATCTTAGTTGTAGGTTTGGAAAAGGCATACAGCACTGTAATGGGAATACATTTCACAGTCACACATATCCATGCATGTGTGGAAATGGAAATGACTTATGTGTAACTCAACTTACATTAGCTCTGGAATCCTTCTTTCACTGATGATGGAAAACCTAACCCTGTTATCCAAAGTAATCTCGGCACCTTCTAATTTAAACTCAATCTTTTTTTGATAAATGGTCAAGTTGGTATTTTCTCCCTTCACCTTTTTCTGTCCCTTTTTAGTAGTCATCTAAGATCTGGATGATCTGAATCCTGGGTAGTATATCATCTTAATTTGGGGGGAGAGGAATATGTTTTGCAGTCATTAGCAAACCACCCAGTGATTTCTGTTGAGAGGGGAAAATGTCTGTTTCCTGTGTGGTACCTGACTATTCCCACTATAACCATGCTAAACTGTGTGTCCCCTTGGCTTATCAGTCAGCAGGGCTTTACAAATCACTCTATACCCTCCTCCTGACCTCTCCAAGGCCACTGACTTGACTTTCAGTCATTTTTGTCTTCCTACTGGGGGCATGGGACTTTTCCCAATTTTAAAAATTGTGGTAAAATATACATCACACTAAAATTTCCATTTTAACCATTTTTAAGTGTACAGTTCATTGGGATTATTGTTCATATTTACCTTTTTGTGCAGCTGTCACCACTACCCATCTCCACAACGTTTTCACCATCTCAACTAAAACCCAATACCTATAAAACTCTCCATTCTCCCTTCCCCCAAACCTCCGGTAACCATTATTCTACTCTCTATGAATTTGACTATTTTAAGTATGTCGTCTGCATGGAATCATATAGTATTTGTCCTTTTGCATTTGTCTTATTTCACTTAGCATGTTTGATAGGTTTAATCCTATTTTAGCATGTATCAGAATTTCATTCCTTTTTAAGGTTGAATAATATTACATTATGTGTATACAACGCATTTTACTTACCTGTGTACCTGTCAATGGATACTTGGGTTGTTTCTACGTTCTGGATATTGTGAATAATGCTGCTATGAACACGGTTATAAAAATGTATGTTTGAGTTTCTGCTTTCAATTCATTTGGGTATATAGCTAGAAGTGAAATTGCTGGATCTTATGATAATTGTGCTTACTTTTTTGTAGAACTATCATACTGTGGCATAGGGATTTTTGATGGTTCTCTCACATCATGCAGGGGTGTGCATGACTCCAGGAAGCTGCCTCAGGCCCAGCTACTTGGTAACCTCATTTAGGAATTGCTATTCCTCAGTTCAGATGCTCTCCGAGGGACGAAGCCTTCACTCCAAGGTATGCCATCTCATCATGCAACACTCTGGGGAGTCTGACGATGGTTCTCGTGCTCTGACGGTCCCCTAAACCTCATGGAATAGCTGATGTGTTTCTTCAATAACCCTCTTGGGACTCAGCCTGAAAAGTGTAAAGGATAGAAACTACACCCATAAAGACAAGTTCCTTTCATGTCCTCTCCAATTCTCTGTTTTCTGCCAAGTCCTGGAAATCTTACTGTCTTTTGGCTAGGAAAACTGCTCTTCCGGCATCCTATATTGTTCCAAAATCTGGTAATTATGGTATAAACTTTATATTTGGATTTTGGCTCCTGGTTTTCAAAGACAGGCTTCTGAACTTAAAAATACTTTCACTTTCAAACAGCCCAACGATTACAATTTAAAAGTCTGTGCTTGTAAGCCTATTTTCTCTGCTATCAATTTCCACAGGCTACTTTAGAATTCAAAGCCAAGAATTTGACTTTTTGTTCTTGGCTGTATAGGCCCATCCCTCTAAAACAGTACCTTTGGAAGCAATTGCTGCCACCCAATAGTTTGTTCAAGAAAGCTAGGAAGAGGGTAGCTTGTTCAAAAAAGTACAAGAATCAAAAGGAAAACAGCCTTCAACATCTCAAACTATTTTACAGCTGTTCTCTTGGCTGTAACACAGATCATGGATACAAAGTGTGTTACTTAGTTACTGGGGGTATGAAACCGGTCAGCCAGAGAAGAGCCTGAGATAGTTTCTCAAAACCAGAGTATAATAGAACATCAGAGAGCTCCAAAAGCTGAAAACTCAGAAAAATAGGATACTCATGCATCCTGGGATCAGGATCCTAGCTAGGCAAATACCACTGGCATTGATAGCTGGTACTGGTGACTGACTTTGACCTATTCTCTATGGGCTGGTGAGGACACACAGTATGGAAGTGAACTGCCTTACATCTTAAAGTGTTCCTGGTATCTCTCTAACATCTTAGCCTAAAGGGACTCAGCAGGACCACATACTTTTGATGCACTTATCCTTCGATTATCTAAAAGTACTTATTAGTAGGTTATTGTTTAGGAAGGAATTTTCTCAATAGATTGTGTGTGTGTGCGTGTGTGCGCACGTGTGTGTGTGTTTGAGACACACGCACACACACAGATAGAGAGACAGGTTGATTGTAAGCACGATTTGCTCTTGCATAGCAAGAAACAACAACAAAGCCCACTTCTGAATACCACAAGCACAAACATAGGAAAGAACCATAAAATTGCTAATGGTTAACAAAGGTTGATTGTACAAGGCAATTGTGATTTGAGATTCAGAACCTATTGAATTCTAGTCTTCATCCTTGCCCTTAACTTGTTGTGGCTTTGGCTAGGTCACATTGTTTCGGTGCTCATGTTCCTTCACTTGAAAAATGAGGTTAATTGTGAGTACCAGCCTCACTTTCAAAGTGGTTCGTGGTTGTTACTATTTGATTAGCAAGTCTTTCAGTACTAAGAATGATCAGTATAAACCATCTATATTTTTTACTAGTAACTGTATGGGTGGAGATGTAAATATCACATATCAGAAGTTTCTGACAAAAAGAAATTATGTGAGGGTCACTCTCCTTCAAGTGCCAGGTCACCAGAAATAAATGTTCTCCCCATGAATGACTTTCTGGGAAAATAAAAACTTTAAATCTCAGGACCCTAAAAGGAAATGCAAATTGAGTTCATCATCTTCATAATATTAGTTTTTGTCATTCTTGTAATGTCTCCTGTGGCTTTGGGGAATCCTACCAGGGTCTTTGCTTCCCAGACTCTCCATGTTTTTAGAAAACAGGTCAAGAAACAGGAACTACTTTTCCCAAGCAGATAGAGACAAATAATCTTTTTTTTTTTTTTTTGCAAGTTTATTTCGAGAGAGAGAGAGAAAGTGAGGGATGGGTAGGGAAAGAGGGAGACAGAGAACCCCAAGCAGGCTCCGCACTGTCAGCTCACAGCCCAATACGGGGCTTGATCCCACAAACTGTGAGATCATGACCTGAACCCAAATCAAGAGTCGTACGCTTAACTGACTGAGACACCCAGGCACCCCAGGACACATAATCTTTTTAAAGTTAATGGGCACTCATGTGAATGAATGTTCCATATCATGTGACATCAGGATGGCTAACTACTCCCTGGCCTACAGACAATGTTCACTTTGCACCAATTTTGTCATCTGAAGGCTCCCAGGGTAACCAGCACAAGAGGGAAAGGACCATTATGTGCCAGCACACTACTAGAGCTGGTGCATACCTGATCTCATTTATTTCAACAACAACCCTAGGACTATTTTGCATTTGAAGAAACTTAATATTATAGTTTAAGAACCTTTTTCCTACGACCACACAATTAGAAAGTGACAGAACCAGCATTCAGACTCAGACCTATAGGACTCCAAGCCCAGGTTTTTCCTGAGGTAATATATGAAAAGTATTTGTAACAGTCCCTGATTCATAGTAAGTCCCATGTAAATCCTGGCTATTCTTTAAGTCATAATTACATAATACAGGGTTTCTCAAGGGTGCCTCCTCTTTCTTCTGACAATGATTCCCATGTGCTGGCACAAGTGTGGAGACACTACTTAAAGATGACTTCATTCTGTAGGGGAAGAAAAATTTCCCCTTCTTCCTTTCTAGGTTCTTTGGGTTGTCTAATGATTAAAATGATAGAAGACATTAAAAAGAGAAAAACAAGTCTACTTTTGCATATACAGAAGCCCCAAAGATATGACATTTGAGGGCAAATCAAGCAGTTGAAGCTTATATGCTGTCCTGAGCTAAGGAATGGGATAAGGGCTTGGGGCTTCAAAGGTGAGGAGGGTAATTCACAGGATGATAAGAAGAGATGTTTGGCAATTAGATGTTTGCCCTGCCATACAGATAGGTCTTTTAGATAAAAAGTTATCTCTGGTAAAGGAACCCTCATGCACTGTCAGTGGGAATGTAAATTGGTGCAGTCACTGTGGAAAACAGTATGGAGGTTCCTCAAATAATTAAAAATAGGGACACCTGGCTGGCTCAGTCAGTGGAGCATGCAACTCTTAATCTCAAGGTCTTAATCTCAAGCCTCATATTGGGCATGGAGCCGACTTAAAATAAAAAAAAATTAAAAATAGAAATACCATACAATTCAATAATTGCACTACTGGCTATTCACTCAGAGAAAATGACAAAAAAATATATGCACCTTATGTTTATTGAAGCATTATTTAAAATAGCCAATATATGGAAGCAACCTAAGTGTCCACTGACAGATGAATGGATAAAGGAGATGTGGGATATATATGCATATGTACCTACATATACATACATATACATACATATACATATGTGTATATATATGTGTGTGTATATATATATATTATGGAATATTACTCAGCTATAAAGAAAGAATGAGATCTTGCTATTTGCAACAACATGAATGGACACAGAGGGTGTTATGCTGAGTGAAAGAAATCAAAGACAAAAACCATTTTTCATTTTTATATGGAATCTAAAAAACAACAAATTAACAAACAAAAAAGCAGAAACAGACCCATAAATACAAAGAACAAACAGGTGGCTGGGTGGCTCAGCAGGTTTAGCCTTGGACTCTTGGTTTCAACTCAGGTCATGATCTCATGGTTTATGAGATTAAGCCCTGCCTCTGGCTCTGTGCTGAGAGCATGGAGCCTGCTAGGGATTCTCTGTCTCCATCTCTCTCTGCCCCTCCCCTGCTCATGTGCACATGCATGTGCACTCTTTCTCTCTCAAAAATAAATAAATAAACATTAAAAAAAAAAAGAATTGATGGTTGCCAGGGGGAGGGGTGGGGGGAGGGGCAAAGTGGGTAAAGGTGCGTGGGACACACAAGCTTCCAGTTACGGAATGAATAAGTCACAAGGATGAAAGGTATAGCACAAGGAATATGGTCAATGGTATTGTAATAGCATTGTATGATGACAGATGGTAGCTACACTCGTGAGAATAATGTATACAGTTGTTGAATCACTATGTTATACACTTAAAACTAATGTAATATTGCATATCAACAAAAAAAGAATATACTACTTCAATAAAAAATACATTAAAAAGTTATTTCTGGTAACAGCTCTCTTTTTGGGTTAGGTCCCTTATCTAAAATTCTTTTGGATATTTAGGAGAAAGGTAAAAGTTTTTGAGTCTTCTGGGTCTTAACTGACTTCAGCTCAAAATAATCCGTATTTTGATTATTTTGTGGCACATTCTGCTTCCCTTCAATTCCAAGATCCCATTCATATCAGGAACTTGAGAACAAGTATTTGTCCAATTTATAGGTAAATTTGTCCAATTTACAGTTTCCCACTTAAAAAGCCAGGTTCCCACTTAAAAAGTCAGTTTTTGAAAGTTGTTTGAAAGTACATCTTTTTTCCATCGTTTGCCCTCCCTCTGACCTTTATGTCTGATGTGAAGTTAATGACATTTTTTTGAAGTCCCCACAGGGCACTGGGCTGGCTGTCACAGGTTTACCTCTTCCTTTAACCTTATGAAGACATGATTATATCTTGTGACAATCATGGTGTGTGCATCTAAAACTTTCAGCATGGATATACAAATTTATGAATAAGGCAGATTTGTTCTCCCTTTGCTTGGCGGAGATATGAAAAGCCATGTGACTGCCACATAGGATAAAATCAAGAGTACTTGCACCACAAAAAAGAAATGGTAATTATGTGACATGAGAGAGGTATTAGCTAATGCTACAGTGTTAATCATATTGCAGCACATAAACGTATCGAATCAGCATGTTATACACCTTAAACATACACAATATTATGTCAATTATGCCTCAACAGGAAAAGAATCAAGAATATTTTATTAATCTACAAGTTATTCTGCATAAAACTTCATGTGATTTCAAATGAACACGTTCTAATACTGTTGACTTTTTACACTCCAGAAAGGGGCCATAAAGTTCCTTCTCTAAAGGAAAATAGGGAATATAGACTAACTTTTTACATAAATGCTGTACCTCCAGCAGTCATACTGGTAGCCAGTCTGGAGTTCCCACAAAACTACATCTGTTTTGCTAGTAACTATAGAGAGCAGCTAAAGTTCAAGTATGTGTGAAACTAGTTTTAATGTTTTATTCACCTCATATTCTTGTAGATAAGAATTAGAAAAAGTGGTTGGGATATTGAAGGAAACAGAAAACCTTAGGGAAACTGGGTTGAGGAAGAAAAGTGAGAAAGATGCAGAGAGAGGAATTCTCCAGAACTACTCGTCCTTCATTTGTGAAATCCTGACTGTTTACACAAAATGTAGTTTATAATTAGAGTAACTGTATTACCTGGTTTGCCTGGGACAACCTCAGTTTGTTCCTGTTGTCCTGGTGTGATTATGAATTTGCTTCTTTTGTTCTCAAAAGAGTCAGGTTTTGGCAATAAATTATATGATCACTTTGTTTATAATCTAATCTCCAAAATTCTGGTTTCATATCAATGTAGCAGTTTTTTAACTATCAAAGATTAAATTTCAGCAAGTCAAAATTTGTATTTACAGGGTGCCTGGGTGGCTCACTCAGTTAAGCGTCCGACTTCAGCTCAGGTCACGACCTCACAGTTCATGGGTTCAAGCCCTGTGTCCAGTTCTGTGCTGACAGCTCAGAGCCTGGAGCCTGCTTCAGATTCTGTGTCTCCCTCTCTCTCTCCCCCTCCCCTGCTTGTGCTCTGTCTCTCTCTCCTTCAAAAATAAATAAACATCAAAAAAAATTTTTTTTTAATTTGTGTTTACATCTATCCTTCCTCACCTACAGGTGATTACATAAATGTTGTTGGCACCATTCTAAGAAGATTCTGGCAAACATTCCTGAATTAGCTGAATTAATATAAGTTAAATAGCTGTAGTAGAACTTAGAGATCATGTACTGTCCTATCATACAAAATATTCTGTCTCCTTAGGTTGTCACATGAAATCCAAAGTCAAAATATGTAGAGGATTATTTAGGACTGTCTTCTTTTCTTTTTTGGTCTTGTCTTCTGCCTTCACACCTGACTGGTTGAGGGAGGATGGTGTAAGGGTTGAGAATAGTCCTATTCCATAAAACAGATGTGTCTGCTGGAATAGAGTAGTGCTGGATCAAACCTCAAGCAGACAACATAGCTTAGCAACAACAACAACAACAACAACAACAACAAAACGGAGTAGTAGTAGACAAACTGCTTCCGTAATCCTTATTGGACAAGGCCTACCTGCCTGGGATCAGCCTCTTATCGTTAGGTGGTCCTCAGGAGAAAATTAGTGAAATCTTTCAGCATTCATACTTCAACCTAAGGTACTTTTACCAAAGAGCCAGATCAAATTACTGTTGGCTAACAGGAACCTCAGTACCTATCCATCATGGGGTGATTATACTACAATGTCCTTTAAATTCCCTCAATTCTGGATTTAGTAGAAGTCTCCATAATTATAGGAAATCAGTAACAGGCCACCTAAAGCCTAAAGAAGCATTGTTTTCTTATTTTTTCCTAACCAGGGTTTTTGATTATTTTAAGATTTTTGCACTGAATTCTAAGGTATGGTTTTTCCTCCCACAACTAGCAATGTTCTGACACCAGCTGGGTAACCTACAACTTAATTCAATTCTGATGCTATCTACCCAAAGATAGCATCAGATCCCACATGTTAAAGGCTCAGATCTACAAGACTGCACATGCACCCCCCAACACACACACACACACACACACACACACACACACACACACACACACACTTCAGACACCAATCTCAAGTCCAGGTAGTCACCTGTGCTTCTGACCTACTGGATATAGATAGGAGATTCCAACGACTCCTCCTTAATTTCCATTAATTTGTTCTAGTGGCTCACAGAAGTCAGAGAAACATTTTACTTACTACATTACCAGTTTATTATAAAAAGGATTTAAGTCAGAAATAGCCAGATGGAAGAAGTTGCATCGGGCAAGGTCTGGGGAAAGGGGCACTAAACTTCCATCCCCTCTCCGAGCACACCACCCTCCCACAATCTCCACATGTTCACCAACCTGGAAGCTCTCCGAATCCTGTCCTTTGGGGCTTTAATGGAGGCCTCATTATGTAGGCACAGCTGATTATATCATCAGCAGCTGCTGCCTAAACTCCATTGCCAGCTCCTCTCCCCTTCCCAGAGGTCGGGGAGGACTAGACGAAAGTTCCAACCCTCAAATCACGTGGTTGGTCCCACAGGCAACCAGCCTCTAGCCCTAAGTGCTTTCTAAAGGCTGCCTCATTAACACAATACCAGACACCTTTTATCTCCGTCATCACAGTTAATTCCAAGGGTTTTAGGAGTCCTACGCCAGGAACCAGAATGAAGACCAAATATATATTTCTTATAAATCCCAATATCATAGCTGCATTCTTTCTGGGATATTTCATAGGGATATTTAGTATACATTTCCTTTGGGGACAGCTACACTCTTCCTAACTTCCTCTCATCTCAGGAATCTTGTATGTATTGACAATCCAATTAATTTTTCCATTGCATTTTTCAATCCTCTCCCTACACTCTTAGACATCTGTACCCTGGTACCACTGATAATTTCCCTGAGGCTATAACTGCTAATACTCACTTTGCTGCTTGAGTTAGAAGCAACCCATAATCTGTGTTAAGTAAAAGCAGAAAAGAATAACAGGAATATGAGGAGGAAAGTCAAAAGAAGAGGAATAGAAGTAGAAAAAAGTTTTTTTAATTTTTTTTTTTTTACTTATTTTGAGAGAGAGAGAGCGAGGGAGCACGAGTGGGGAGGGGCAAAGAGAGGGACAGAGAATCCCAAGCAGGCTCCACAATGCCAGCACAGAGTCTGATGCAGGGGTCTTGAAAACTGTGAAGTCATGATCTGAGCCGAAATCAAGAGTCAGATGCTAAACTGATTGAGCCACCAAGGTGCCCTGAAAAAAAGTTTTTTAACAAAAGAATACATTGAGGAAAAAAGATGCATATATATATATATATATATATATACACACACACATACATATACACACATACACACACATATATATATATATATATAAGATGCATATATATATGATTCTAAATATGTATGTATGAATGTATGATCTCACTTATATGCAGAATGTAAAAAATAAAATAAAAAACAAACTTCCAGATACAAAGAACAGACTGGCTGTTGTGGGGAGATTGTGGGGCTGGTGAAATGAGTGAAGGTGGTCAAAAGAAACAAACTTCCAGGGGCTCCTGGGTGGCTCAGTCAGTTAAGTGTCTGACTTTGGCTCAGGTCATGATCTCATGGTTTGTGGGTTTGATCCCCAAATCAGGCTCCATGCTGATAGCTTGCAGCCTGGAGCCTGCTTCGGATTCTGTGTCTCCCTCTCTCTACCCCTCCTCCACTCATGTTCTCTCTCTCTCTCTCTCAAAAATAAATAAACATTAAGGGAAAAAAAAGATAGAGTTGCCTGGGTGGCTCAGTTGGTTAAGCGTCCAACTTTGATTCAGGTCATAATCTCGCAGTTTGTGAGTACGACCCCACATAAAGCTCTGTGCTTACAGCTCAGAGCCTGGAGCCTGTTTGGGATTCTGTGTCTCCCTCTCTCTCTGCCCCTCCCCTGCTCACGCTCTCTCTCTCTCTCTCAAAAAAAAATTTTTTTTAAAGAAAAAAAAGATAAAAAAAGAAAAAACTTCGTTATAAAATAAATAAATCCTAATTTATTTGGATATAATAGGATAAAATTATCTTATTTTATTATCCTAATTTATTAGGATGTAATATATAGCATGGTGACTATAGTTAATAATAATACTGTACTGTGTATTTGAAAGTTAACAGAATAGATCTTAAAAGTGTTCATCACACACAAAAAATTGTAACTGTGTGGTCAGATGAATGTTATGGATGCACTTATTGAGGTGATTATTTCACAACGTATACAAATATTGAATCATTATGCTGTGCACCTGAAACTAGTATAATGTTACATGTCAATGGTATAAAAAAAACCACACATACACAAATCATAAGAGCCAGCCATTCACTCCTAGTTATTTATCCAAGAGAAATGAAAACACAGCCACACCAAGACTCGTACACATTCATAGCAGCTTTATTTGAATAGCCACTAAATAACTTAAGCGTCCATCAATACGTGAAACAAATTACCGTATCTTCATTTTATTTTTTATTAAGATATAACTGACATGTAATATTGAGCAAGTTTAAGGTGTACAATGTGTTGATTTGATATTTATATATTGCAACATGATTACCATCATAGCTTTAGCTAAAACTTCCAACACATCACATAATTATCATTTCTTTTTTGTGTTGAGAACATTTAAGATCTAGTCTCTTAGCAATTTTGAGGTATATAACACAGTGTTGTTGACTATAATCACTATACTGTCCGTTAGATCTCCAGCTACTATCTGTATTGGTAGCAGAGGGAAAAAACTAGTGAAACAAATGCTAAGTGAATGGGCTCATATTCCAATACTGTCCTCATTCTCTGACATTTACTGGCCCTCCCCTTGTCTGTCAGTGTTAGCAGAGCATGCTATTAGGTTAAATAGATCCAGAATATATGGAGATGACAATTCCTTCTTATTCGATTTCACGAGGCTACAGAAGGAGCAGTTTCCCTGTTAAGAGTGCCTTGAAAGCAATGTTACATTAACTAGAAAAAAGTACAGAGAACATAATAGAATGCAAGTAGATTTGTGAGGAAAATTTACATGTCTTTTGGTTACTTTTTTCACTTGACTTATTCCAACAGAAATTTGAAGAAGCATACCAATCAAATTATAAATTAAAAAACAAAGACCTGCTAAGTTAAATGAGAGCACTCAGGCTAAATATAGTTACTGCAATTGAAATTTTTCTCTGAAATCATAGGCAACTAAGTCCTAAAGGAACATGTCCTAGGTTCGGTAGCCATTACAGGGGGTATCCTCTATTTCTCTGGCTTCATGTCTCCATGCAGAATTTCAGTTAGAATAAAACGCCTGGCCTTTCTCTTCACCTCTAAGTTAACCATGGGAAGAGTGACTGACTTGATTAGTACTTTTGATTAATAAATAAATTAATACATTCTATTAATAAATACATTAGCATCTTCTAGGCTCCCGACAGAGGAGGTTAACACTAGTGTGTTCTTTACCATATGGTAAGAAGCTAGTGCTTTCCAGGGAGGTTGCCCAACTTTGCTTCCAACAGGAAAAGGAAGTTTGATTTTTTTCTAAGGTGAAATATTGAGAAGTCCAGTCTAGACATCAAAATCGTGTCCTCCAATACAGCTTTTTATAGTAATTGGCTAACATTTTTTATTTCCAGTTTTGTTCTGTGTATAACTCTCAGTGGATTTTGCCAAATATTTATATATCAGGCTTCCAAAACACAGAACTCAATTTTTTTTAATGTTTATTTATTTTTGAGAGAGACAGAGACAGAATGTGAGTGGGTTAGGGGCAGAGAGATAGGGAGACACAGAAGCAGAAGCAGGCTCCAGGCTCTGAGCTGTCAGCACAGAGCCCAACACGGGGCTCAAACTCACAAGCTGTGAGATCATGACCTGAGCCGAAGTCAGACGCTCAACTGACTGAGCCACCCAGGCACCCCAACACAGAACTAAATTGACTGTATCTCAAGAGTTCACAATTTGGTAGGGGAGACAAACAAGTTAACCAGCATTTATAGAACAGTATAGTAAGTCTGTAATAGAGGTAAATACAAGGTATTGTGGAAGTGTATAAGAGCAGTATCTTCTTAGCCTCAGGTAAGGCGGTGTCAGAGAAGGAGACCGAGATGACTTAAGTTGAGTCTTCAAAGAGAAGTAGGAGTTTCCTGGACAGAGAAGAAGATGTTCTAGGCTGAGATGATCAAACAAAGTAGCAAAGCAGGATAATATTAGGAGAAAAATGCCATGAAATATTTAAAGATTTACTTGTTATTTAGCTGCAAATCATTAGAGGCTCATGTCTTAATATACTGAGCTATATTTGCATTCCTGGAATAAAATCTATTTGGATCATAGTACATTCAACTTTTAAAATGCTGTTATATTCAATTTGTTAATGTTTTATTTAGGATTTCTGCATTTATTTCATTATTAAGATTGGCCTATAGTTTTTTCTTCTGCTATTCCTCACTAATCTGGTTTCATAGTTATGTTAGCTTTGTTTAATGAGTTATAATAAAGTTTTTCATCTTTTTCAATGTTCTATAAATAACATTGCTCCTAAAAGTTTTGAGAGAATCCATGTTTAAAAACATCTTGACCTAGTGGTAGAACTTTGGTAACATTTCCCATTTCTTCTATGTTGTTGACTAATTCAAGTTTTCTGCCTCTACTTGTATCACTTTACATAACTTATATTTCTCAGATAAGTTGTCAAAATTTTCACTTTATTGACAGGTTAAACTTTGAGTATTCTTATAATTTTTAAACTTCTTGGATATTTATGTTTCTGTTAATTCCTTTTTTGTTTTTACATTTTCAGCTGTTTTTTCTTTCTTCAGTTTTGCAAGAAGATTGCTTGTCCTGTTAGTATTTTCTTTTTTTATTATTTTTATTAAAAATTTTTTAACATTTATTTAGTTTTGAGAGAGACAGAGTGCAAGTGGGGGAGGGGCAGAGAGCTGGAGACACAAAATCTGAAGCAGGATCCAGGCTCTGGGCTGTCAGCACAGCTGACACATGTAGGCTCGAACCCACAAACTGTGAGATCATGACCTGAGCTAAAGTCGGATGCTTAACCAATTGAGCCACCCAGGTGCCCCAGTCCTGTTAGTATTTTCAATGGACTAGTTGTTGATCTTATTTATCTTACCTGACCTTTCAAATGCATCACATACACATTTTCCTCTTCATCACTTGGCTCTAAGTGACACAAAATTCTTAAAAAAGAAGTTATGAGAATGACAATAATTCACAGGAAAGGGGAGCCCTCTGGAGGCTGAAATTTCAAAATTTAGTGTTGATTGAGATTGCACTCCATAATCAAAATTAACAACATGACCACCCATAAGAAGAGAATAGAAAAAAAATCCCCTTTTTAATAATAGTATATAAAACACAAATAAATAAACAAATAACAAGAAATGTGTATAGCATATATACACATGTAATCATAGGTAGTACTTATGGAGTACTTACTATGTGCCAGATACTGTCTTCAGTTATCAGTTCATGATAACTCTAAGAGGCACTATTATCATCACCCATATTATAGGAGAGGGGAAATAAAGAACAAACACAAAAAGGTGAAAGAACAGGTTACATGGCTAGTAAATGGCATAGCTGAGTTTGAAACTCAGGTGGCTGATTCTTGCATATAAGTACTAGAGCACTATATTCTATTGAAGTATGCATGCACATACACACAAACACAGAAATTGTAAAATTATAAAATTATTGCAGGGGTTCCTGGGTGGCTCAGTCGGTTGAGCATCCAACTTGATTTCAGCTCAGGACATGATCTCATGTTTCCTGAGGGAGCCCCATTTCAGACTTGGGGTTGACAGCATGGAGCCTGCTGTGGGATTCTCTCTCCCTCTCTCTCTGCCCCTCCCTCACTTGCACACACACACACACACACACACACACACACACACAGACCCTCTCTCTCTCAAAATAAATAAATATTAAAAAATAAAACAAATGTGGGGCGCCTGGGTGGCTCAGTCGGTTAAGCGTCCAACTTTGGCTCAGGTCATGATCTCACAGTTCTTGAGCTTGAGCCCCGCGTCGGGCTCTGTGCTGACAGTTCGGAGCCTGGAGCCTGCTTCGGATTCTGTGTTTCCCTCTCTCTCTGCCCCTCTTCTGCTCTCTCTCTCTCTCTCTCTCTCTCTCTCTCTCTCTCAAAAATAAATAAACATTACAAAAATTTTTTAAATAAAATAAAGCAAATGTTAAAAAAAATTAAAGTAATTGGGGAAAATGACATAAGACTTGAGTAAATGGAAAACCATATCAGGTTCTCGGATTCTGAAGACTCTATATTAAAATGTGTCAATTCTCCAAATGAATCCATCACTTTTATTTCATCTCAATCAGAATCCCAGAAAAAGAAAATGTGGGATCTTGACAAAATATTTCTTATGTTTATTAAGAATAAACCTTAGAGGATAGCCAGGAAACTTAAAAAAAATTATTCGTTCCAACATTTTTTTTTTAATTTTTTTTCAACGTTTTTTATTTATTTTTGGGACAGAGAGAGACAGAGCATGAACGGGGGAGGGGCAGAGAGAGAGGGAGACACAGAATCGGAAACAGGCTCCAGGCTCCGAGCCATCAGCCCAGAGCCTGTCGCGGGGCTCGAACTCACGGACCACGAGATCGTGACCTGGCTGAAGTCGGACGCCTAACCGACTGCACCACCCAGGCGCCCCCGTTCCAACATTTTTTAAAGTTTATTTATTTTTAGAAAGAGAGAGAGAGAGAGAAGGAAACCGCCTTGTCAGTGCAGAGCCCAACTCAGGGCTCGATCCCATGAACTGTGAGATCACGACCTAAGCAGAAATCAAGAGTTTTTTTTTCCTATTTTTCCAAATTTTAATTTAAATTCTAGTTAGTTAACATATAGTGTAATATTGGTTTCAGGAGTAGAATTACGTGATTCATCACTTACATACAACACCCAATGCTCATGATAACAAGTGCCCTCCTTAATACCTGTCACCCATTTAGTCCATTCCCCACCCACTTCGCTCTGTCAACCCTCAGTTTGTTCTCTATTGTTAAGAGTCTCTTATGGTTGGCTTCCCTCTTCTCTTTTCTTTTTCCTTCCCATATGTTTATCCATTTTGTTCCCTAAATTCCACATGAGTGAAATCAAATGGTATTTGTCTTTCTCTGACTTGACTTATTTTGCCTAGCATAATACACTCTAGCTCCATCCACATTGTTGCAAATGGAAAGATTTCATTATTTTGATGGCTGAGTAACATTCCATTGTGTGTGTGTGTGTGTGTGTGTGTGTGTGTGTGTGTGTGTGTGTGTGACTTCTTTATCCATTCATCAGTTGATGGATACTTGGGCTCTTTCCATAATTTGGCTATTGTTGATAATGCTGCTATAAACATCAGGGTGTGTGTACCCCTTTCAATCTGTATTTTTGTATCCTTTGGGTTGGGTAAATACTTAGTGCAATTGTTGGATTGTAGGGTAGTTCTATTTTTAACTTTTTGAGGAACCTCCATACTGTTCTCCAGAGTGGCTGCACCAGTTTGCATTCCCACCAACAGTGTAAGAGGGTTCTCCTTTCTCTGCATCTTCACAAACATCTGTTGTTTGCTAGTTAATTGTGGCCATTTTGATGGGTCTGAGGTGGTATCTCATTGTGGTTTTGATTTTTATTTCTCTGATGATGAGTGATGTTGAGCATCTTTTCATGTGTCTGGATGTCTTCTTTGGAAAATATATATTTTAGCCATCTGGATGACTTCTTTGGAAAATACCTATTCATGTCTTCAGCCCATTTCTTAACTGGGTTATTTGTTTTTTGGGTGTTGAGTTTGATAAGTTCTCTATAGATTTTGGATACTCATCCTTTATGTCATTTGCAACTATCTTCTCCCATTTCATAGGCTGCCTTTTAGTTTTGTCGTTGTTTCCTTCAATATGCAGAAGTTTATCTTGATGAAGTCCCAATAGTTCATTTTTGCTTTTGTTTCCTTTGCCTCCAGTGACATGTCTAGTAAGAAGTTGCTCCGACCGAGGTCAAAGGTTGCTGCCTGTGTTCTCCTCCAGGATTTTGATGGTTTCCTATCTCACATTTAGATCTTTCATCTATTTTGAATTTGTTTTTGTTTATGGTGTAGGAAAGTGGTCCAGTTTCATTCTTCTGCATGTTGCTTTGCAGTTTTCCCAACATTGTTGAAGAGACTGTCTTTTTACCATCAGATATTCTTTACTGCTTAGTCAAAGATCAGTTGACCATATAGTTGTGGGTCTATTTCTGGGTTTTCTATTCTGTTACATCAATCTGTGTGTGTGTGTGTGCGTGCGCGCGCGTGCCAATAACGTACTGTCTTAAACTACAGCTTTGTAATATAGCTGGAAGTCTGGAATCGTGAAGCCTACAGCTTTGCTTTTCTTTTTCAAGATTGTTTTGGCTATTCGGGGTGTTTTGTGGTTCCATACAAATTTTAGGATTGTTTGTTCTAGCACTGTGAAAAATGCTGGTGGTATTTTAATAGGAAAAGCATTAAATGTGTGGACTGCTTTGCATAGTATAAATATTTTAACAATGTTTTTTCTTCCAATTCATGAGCACAGAATGTTTTCTTTTCTTTGTATCCTCTTCAATTTCTTTCCTAAGTGTTCTATAGTTTTCAGTATACAGATCTTTTACCTGTTAGGTTAAAATTATTCCTAGGTATCTTACTGGTTTTGTTGCAGTTGTAAATGGGATTGGTTCCTTGATTTCTTTCTCTGCTGCTTCATAATTGGTGTATAGAAATGCAACAGATTTCTGTACACCGATTGTATATCCTGCAACTTTGCTGAATTTATGTATTAGTGCTTCCAACTTTTTTGTGGAGTCTTCTGGGTTTCCTACATAAAGTGTTATGTTGTCTGTGAATTGTGAAAGTCTGGCTTCTTCCTTGCCAATTTGGATGCCTTTAATTTCCTTTTGTTGTCTGATCACTGAGGCTAAGACTTCTGGTACTATGTTAAATAGTAATATTAAGAGTGGACATCCCTGTCTTATTGCTGACCATAGATGAAAACTTCTCAGTTTTCCCCACTGAGGATGATATTAGTTGTGGGTCTTTCATATACGGCCTTTATGATGTTGAGGTATGTTCTATCTATCCCTACTTTGCTGAGGGTTTTTATCAAGAATGGATGCTGGATTTAGTCAAATGCTTTTTCTGCATCTATTGAAAGGATCATATCATTCTCATCCTTTTTTTACTAATGTAGTGAATCACACTGATCGATTTGTGAATATTAAACCACTCCTGCAGGCCAAGAATAAATCCCACTTGATCGTGGTAAATGAAAGAGGAGAGATCACAACCAGCACCACAGAAATACAAACAATTTCAAAATAAGATTATGAAAAATTATATGCCAACAAACTGGGCAATCTGGAAAACATAGACAAATTCCTACAAACATACAAACTACCAAAACTCAAACAGGAAGAAATAGAAAATTTGAACAGACCCATAACCAGCAAAGAAATTGAATCAGTAATCAAAAATTCTCCCAACAAACAATAGTCCAGGGCCAGATGGCTTCCCAGGGGGATTCTACCAAATATTTAAAGAAGAGTTAATACCTATTCTTCTCAAACTATTACAAAAATAGAAATGGAAGGAAACTCATTCTATGAGGCCAGTATGACCTTGATTCCAAAACCAGACAAAGACCCCACTAAAAAGGAGAGTTATAAGCCGATATCCTTGATGAACACGAATGCAAAAATTCTCAACAAGATACTAGCAAATTGAATCCAACAGTACATTAAAAGGAATTAAAAGAAAAAAGAATAGTGAATGAGACTGCTGCCCAGAAATTAAAATTGTAATAATTAAAACCATGTAAATTAATAAATAAAAACAGCTCAGGAGTAAACCATCAACAGAATAAATTAAAACTCTGGACGAAAACCTGGGTGGCTCATGGTTCACGAGTTCAAGCCCTGTATTGGGCTCTGTACTGAAAGCGCAGAGCCTGCTTTGGGATTCTCTGTCTTCCTCTCTCTCTGCCCCCCTGCCCACCTCAAAATAAATAAATAAACTTTAAAAAATTCTGGAAAGTTTATATATATGTAAGAATTTAGTATATGGAAGTATATGATAAAGATGTAATTTAAATCAGAAGGGAAAATCAATAAATAACTCATTGAACTATTTAAGAAAATATTAAATTAGAAACCTATTTCATGCCTTATACACATACATAGAAACACATACACATACTTAAACACAATCCAAGGGATTCTAAATGTAAAGAATGACATGATAAAAACAGTAGAAGAAAATATATTAGAGTATCTGTATAATTTTTGGGATAGAGGTGACCTTTCTAAACATGACCCAAAAAGTAGAGACAATAAGGAAAGAGAATGATAAATGTACCTACATAAAAATGAAAAACAAAAATTGAAAAATTATTCTGAATTTTTTCCTACTTACTGATTTTAAATCACATAAAAGCTTGTTTGTCAAAGTCATGTGGCACAGGTGTTCTTAAGTGGATAATAATACAGACTTCAACCTAATGTTACCTAAGATATTTTATCACAATGGGTGGGTTTGTTTTCTTTCTGTCTAAATGAATAATAAGTATTATGTATGAGTATGAGTCACATCCTAAAGTGCTCTTATTCTTGGTGGCCAAGAAATCTCTCATGACTTTCAACATCAAAGAATATGTTCTTAACAGACATTTACTCATTCATTCAGCTCATATTCAGTACTACTAAGACCAAGGCATAGAGCTAGGATATACTGGGGAATCAAACTTCTAAAGTCCTAAGTAGTATAGTAGAAAGAACCCCCAATTAAAGACAAAACTCTTGCGTTAGAGTTTGGGTCATCCTGGAATATTTCTGCCCTTTGGCAGGTCACTTGATCTCTCTGAGCCTCAATTTTCTTATCTGTTAGTAAAGTATAATAATACCTTGGAGAACTGCTCTGAAGATCAGACCCAAACAGGCAAACAAACATTTATTGAGCTCTTGCTCTTTGCCAGGTTCTTAACATATATGAAAGAGTGCTTGTAAAATTCTACCCAAAACTATGTTACTATCACATAACAAGTTCCTGCTGTAAAGGAGGCAGGAATAGAGAATGAGCAAAAAAGCATATACGTAATTTATAATAACAAAATTTGTGAGAAAAATTTCACCAGGAAAAAACAAAAAAAGGAAAAGATCAGAGGTTAGGGAACTCGGCTGGGAAGCTTGAGTTGGGCTTGAAAGTGGGTCACTATATGGAACTCTAGAGCCATGTGAGAAGGATAACAAAGACAGAGGGTATGATATGAGTGGGAGAAAAGAAATAGGAGAAAAGAAAGCAAAAAGAGTATGCAGAGACAACAGTACTTTAACAAGAATATAGGGTGGATGAAGGTCAGCAGTACCTGGAAAAAACTTGGAGACAGATCACAGAGACCTGAAGGCCAAACTCAGGAATCTGGACTTGATTCCTTAGGGAATGAAGAGTTGTGTACAGACTTTGACATAAGACTGACTTGGTTTTAAATTGGCTCCTCACTTCCTACCTAGCTATAGAGTTTTGAGAAAGTCACTTAACCTCTCTAATCCTCAGTTTCTCATCTATATGATGGAGATATTAATAACTGATTTAAGTCAAGTTCCAAGCACAGTATTTTGTAAATAAAAGATGCTTTATATGGCATGGTTATTATGTACAGGCATTGGTTGACTACTAGAGGACTTTGATGAGAGTAGTTGACAAAATCTAAATTCTACAGCACTATGCAGACTTAATTAGAGGCTGGGTGAACAGTTAGGATAAAAGTATAGGAGTCCTAAGAAATACAGATAATTTAACAAAAGATCAAAAATAAGAGTTTTAAAGAACATTTTAAGATGGGATATAATTAAGTACTTTTTAGACACAGAGAGAATCCATTATAGGGGAGAGATTGAAGATATACATGAGAGGAAATAATCTATCAACTAAATTCTGGAGATGGTGAGTGGGTAGGATATAAAGAATCCAGAGGGAACAGTACTCTGGTTTCTTATCTGTTTTATTCTGTGATACAGAATGCATTTTTGTCAGTAGCATAAATAATTTGGAAAATAGGGTAGGACAAATATTGAAAGAGATTAGTCTTGAAAAGAAAGAACAATACTTATCCAGAGAAAGAAGAAAATGCCAAATGAGACTATATAGACATTTTGAGACAAAAAAGTAAAAAGTGAAGGAACACAATTTCTCCTTCAAGAAGAAAGTGAACTCATCTCCAGGGAATGGGGTAAGTGGTTTATATATGAATAGAAGAGTGTGGATATAGTTTAGTCTTTAATCAGTTAAGATCAGGATTTCTCAACCTTGGCACTAGGCCAAGGCACTAGGCACTAGGTTGACAGTTTGGGCTGGATAATTCTTATTTAAGGGAGGTGGTGGATTTTCCTCTTAATTTTAGGATGTTCAGCAGGATCCTGGCCTCTGCCAATAGCCAGTAGCACCCCTTCCCCAAGTTGTGACAACCAAAAATGTCTCCAGATATGCCCAAATGCCCTGTGGGAGGCAAAATCACCTCAAATGAGAACCACTGATCTAGTTGTTGGAATATAACAAGGAGCCTAAAGATATGGACATTGTCTTGAGACTCTATTTCTCAAATCTCGAACATTGCTGGCACATATATATACATATATGTGTATATATGTGTGTGTATGTGCGTGTATGTATATATATATATATATATATATATATATATATATATATACACATATACACAACAAGGAGAAAAAATGATTGAGAGTTGGCATTGGAGGACAAGCTGAAGTTGCATAACATATATATGTAGTGGAACCAATGAGCCTGATATTATGGTTTTATTATTTTCTCCCCAAATTAAAGAGAGTCCAGATGTGGAACAGGTGAGAGAAATCAGGAAGCTAGAAGCCAAAAGAGAAATATATTTAAAAGATGAAGTGGTCAATAGTGTTAGATATTGCGTCTGGCTATTCTTTTTTTTTTCTCTCCTGTAAAAGACAACACAAGTTACTAAACTATTAAGTTTGTACATACCAAGCACATAGTAGGTGTTCAAAATTTATTTGTTAAATTAACTTACATTGTGAGGTAAAATATTGGGTCTAAATTCAAAATATGAATTTTGACTGGGTGGCTCAGTCAGTTAAATGTCCAACTCTTTATTTCAGCTCAGGTCATGATCTAACGGTTGTGACATAGATCCCCACGTCAGGCTCTGCATTGGGCTCCACACTGGGCAAGGAGCCTGCTTGAGATTCTCTCTTTCCCTCTGCCTCTGCCTGTCCTCTGTTTATGTGCGTAAGTGCATGGGCATTCTCTCTCTCTTTCAAAAAAAAAAAAATGAAGTGGTGAGAATTGCTGTTTATGAAACAACATTAACACTTCTTTTGGAGAGAAAAAGAGAAATAGTTTTCCCAACTCTTATAAGGATGATATTGGCTACCCCGGATATTTGTTATAACTTATTGTAGTTTGAATTTGCAGTTTAGGCCTTGAGAAGTTATTTATTTTATAAGTCACTTCATTTTCCATTAGGTACACAGTGGTGCTGTTATGTTTTTGTGGTTCAAACAGCTAGATTTCCCATAGGTGTGGTTAATCTGGTGAAATAGCTAAATGAGTTATCTACTCAATTACTCTTCTGTATCTCTCCAACTTATTTATTAAAACAATAAAACATTATTTCCCTTTTAAGCTCCTGTAACTCTTATGACATTAATTTCCTCAGGGAATAACTAGTTATTTATGAAAATATCTTATTTTCCCTGTCACATTGACAAGAGTAGAGTCATTTGCTCTTCCCAGCTAGCATATTCTTGGCATATAATATGTGCTTGAAAATAACTAATGGGTAAGTCGATGACTGAACAATTTCACCTCCCTGTGTGGAAGTCAGAAGACCTGTGTTCCTATCCCACCTATGTAATTTTGGGCAAATGGCTTAATTTCACTGGACCATAAAATATAAGAAGCGTTAGGACAAACATTACCCAAGGGAAATGTTAAAGTGTAGATAGAGTTAGCTCTTCCATTTTTCAGAAGGAAATGGACCGTTTACTCCAGCGTAAGTCTTCTTTGAGGGAACAGAATCAAATCTAAGCATGGATAAAGTTTTTATCCTGGCCAGAAGCTTAGCTTAAGTGAATTTTTCAATATGTGTAAAAGATATGATACACATACGAGATATGAGATTGCTCATAATCAGAAAAATTTTGAAGGGTTCAACATATGGAAGAGAAAGGTGATAGCGTTTAGAGAAAGAGATGTTTCAAAAGCAGGCTACAATAACATTTGGCTTCTGTATTTGAAAAAAATGTAAACTACATGAATATGAAATATTAGGCTTCCCTTCTATACTTGTGAAAATTTCTTTACATGTTAATGCTACCAGTTTATCATTATATTCTAGTTTAATTAGATTAAATATGTTTTGCCAAAATATATCTCTCATCCTACTAATGTAAAATAGTCCCTTACTGATTAAAAGATAGTATGTGAGACTACACCCACAAATTAGCAACCACAAGACAAATTACTTATGCAACACATTTGTGCAATATTATTTCATTCCATATATCCAGATTTTCTGCATAATCTGATTCAGACTAATCTGCAACTCTGTCTCAAATTGATTATCTGCCATATTTATGTCATGTTCACTTTGGCTGATGTGTGTGTGTGTATGTGTGTGTAATATTTCATACACATTAATGCTCCTGCAAAAATGCTGAAAGCCTATACTTAATACAAAATGCAAGAAAATTTTTGATTATTTCAAAATGACCTAATGCCAAATTTTAAGTAGTGAATTACATATCTATTTTAGAGCATTAAGGAATTATGCTGGTATTACAAAGTGTATAAAGATAATTAAAATGTGGTCCATGGTCCACAATCTCAAGAAAACAACAATCTGATAGGAGAGGTGGACATGAACAAAACAATTATAATGTAAAGTATGAAAACTGCCCAAAGTGGGACACTGAGAAAAACTATAAGAGTGCCAAAAAGGTAACAACTAATTCTAAGTGGGAGGAGGAAACATTCAAACTAAACCCTATAGAATAAATAGGGTTACAATGTATGATCAGAATACAAATAAAACAGCAGGAACAAAGACCTGGAATTCAGAGGATCTGAGAGATATTCAAAGAATGGCCAATTGTTCAGGATTCCATAGTAAATGGGGTGGAGTAATTGTCCTATGCTAAGAATTTCAGATTTCATCCTGTATTTGATAAATTATGAAGTTTGAGCAGGGGAGTGATGTTCTCAGTTGTTTCAGAAATGTCACCCTGGCGGCAGTGTACAAGAATTGCCTGAAGAAAAGAAAATTGAAAAATAAGAGCAACAGGGGTGCTTGGGTGGCTCAGTCTGTTGAGCGTCTCACTTCGGCTCAGGTCTGATCTCGCCGTTAGTGAGTTCGAGCCCTACATCGGGCTCTGTGCTGATAGCTCAGAGCCTGGAGCCTGCTTCAGATTCTGTGTCTCCCTCTTTCTCTGACCCTCTCCCTCTCACACTCTGTGTCTCACTCTCTCAAAAATAAATAAACATTAAAAAAATGAGAGCAACATCAGACAAGGATTTGTAAGCTTCTCAAAGGCTAAGATGTGTTTTCCTTATTTTTGCATCTTCAGTGTCTAACATTGTGCCTGGCACAAAGTATGTTCTCAGTAAACCTGAAACATTACTACTTTGTCCTCAACAGCATAACATGTGAATACAACAATGAAGCCTATATTATTATAAGACATTTCCACAAATGTGTGGAATTGATCTGAAGAGTAAAGGGTTTTTCCAGCTTCCTTTATGTCTCCTCAGCTTAGTTTATATTCAAGTGTTTTAAACATATTTTATTTCCATCTAGATACAAAATGAGGGGCGGCTGGGTGGCTCAGTCAGTTAAGTGTCCAACTCTCGATTTCTACTCAGATTGTGATCTCATGGTTGGGAGCTTGCATTGGGCTCTGCACTGGGCATGGAGCCTGCTTGAGATTCTCTCCCTCCTTCTCCCTCTGCTCCTTCCCCATGCATGCATGCTCACTCTTGTTCTCTCTCTCAAAATAAATAAACTTTTAAAAATATATAAATAAATAATAGATACAAAACAATAATAGTGCAAATAATGGTGCATTAAAATTTAATTAAAATTTATAGGGAAAAGTAATTGTTCTAAGTAAGATTCTTTTCATATGCATCATTTTAGAAATGATGCAGATATATCTGAGGAAAAAAATACCACAGATGACTTAGATATGATGAAATTCACTACAGATATATAAAGAAAACTAGTTCTATAAATTTCCAAAGATAAGCAGGAGGAAAATCTTCATAAAATATATGTCAGAACAAAAGCAAATATTCCTTTTAAAGAGTCTATGGCCTAGCTAAAAGCATGAACTCTGAAGTAGGCTACTTGGATTTGCAATTCTGTTTCATACTTTCTAGTTGTTTAGTCTTGGGAAAGATACTTAAGTTTTCAATGTCCCAGGTTTTTAATCTGTAAACTGAGGTTTGTAATATAGTATCTAGTTTATAAGTAGTTGCAAAGTGTTTAGAATAGTGCTTGGCACATAAGTACTCAATAAAGTTAGCTATTTTTATTATTTTTAATGTGGCAGAAACTACTATATATTTCTCAAAAAAATCTGTTCTTTCCTTCTTATTTTAATAATAGAATCTCCAAGTTGTAACTATGCACACGACTGTCCAGAATAAACAATAAATCTTTTAGCCTTTATTACAGCTAAGAGTGACCAGCTGACTAGGGCCTAACCAACAAAATGTAAGCAGAAGTGGCATGTGGCAGCTTATGGGAACTTTCCTTGAGAGACAACTAGATACTTACCATATACTCAAAACTAAATAATCTGAAGCTGCTAAAGGTTGGTAAGCTTACAGAGCACTAGGAACTCTCAAACATTGCTGGTGGGAGTGGAAATTGGTACAATCAGTTTGGAAAGCAGTTTGCCATTATTGAATAAATGTGATAATATGAGCACTCGATAATCCCAGAAATTCATTCCTAAAATTATATTCCAGAAAAAAACATTTATGTATGCTAGGATATATGTATAAGGATATTGAGAGCAGCATTATTTGTAATCACCCAAAACTATAAAAATCCAAAGGTCCAACAACAGTAGAATGGATAGGGACACCTGGGTGGCTCAGTTGGTTGAGTGGCTGACTTAGTTTTGGCTCAGGTCAGGATCCCAGCATTGTGGGATTGAGCCCCACATAGGGATCTGTGTTGAGTATGGAGCCTGCTTAAGATTCTTTCTCTCTCTCCATCTGCCCCCTCCCCCACTCCTGTGCTCTCTCTAAAATTAAAAAAAAAAGAGTTAAAAAAAGCAGAATGAATAAAATGAGGTATGTTTATACAACGTATTCAGCAATGAAATTGAATTAACATATATACTTATCAAAGCATCCACTGAATAGAAGCAAAACCAAACTAACACATACAGCAATATTTAAAAATAAGGAAAACTATATCATTTAGAAATATATACTTGGGTGAAACTAAAGAAAAGAAAAGCAATGATTACCATAAAGTCAGGATTATAGTAATCTCTAGGTCTAGGGGAGACTTCCTCAAGGGAGAGCTGTGATTAGAAAAGGAAACACAGCTTCTGAAATTCTTGCAATACTCTTGTTTCTTTACTTGACTGGAGGTTGCATGGATGTTTTAAACTACAGATTGTCTTACGCACTTTCCGTTATGAACATTATATTTCACAATTTTAATTACAGATATATAAAGAAACATTGCACCCTGGGCCTCTCCTCTTTTTCATTCCTTCTTCCATCTTGCTGACTGAACCATAAGTACTGCCACCTGAGACCATGAAAACAAGGACCACAACACAGGAATATCAGAGTAATAAACTGGATGATTAAGTCCCTGAGGACCTTGTGGGGCACAGCTGTCATATCAGACATGAACCTTTTACTTCTGTACCTCATTTACATGACAGAGAAATACATTTCATATTGCTTGGAAATTTTCTGTTATTTATATAGTCAAATGTGATACTAACTAATGTACCTATATACAAGATCTTCAAAAGACAACCTACTGAATAGAAAAATTGCCTGATCTTGTACACACACACACACACAATTAGGCAATTAATGGAATTCATGGAAGAAGACATCCAAAGGGCCCATAAACATCTAAAAAGTGTTTAAACTCAGCAGTAATCAGAAAAGTGAAAAAACAATAATGAGATAGTATTTTTCATGTGTCAGACCAGCAAACATTTTTAAAGAGCAAAATGTTCATTTCTGTCGAGTATTCAGGAAAATGATCCCTCTCAGGCACTGTTAACATAAATTGCTATACATTTTTGGAAGGTAAATTGGCAATATCTATTAAATTGGCAATGTTCTTACCATTTGAGCCAGTAAAGCAACACAAATCTATACCACAGGAATAAGAGCAATAATATTCAAAACCGTATGTCTAAGAATTCTTATTGCAGCAATATTTTCAAGGTAAAAAAAAAAAAACTAAAAACAATCTGTTAAATCCTTCAGTAGTAGAATGAATAAATTATGGCGTATCTTTACTCTGAAATATTATGCAGCTGTTAAAAATGAGTTAAATATATATATCTATATATATCTATATATCTTGATCTGGAAGTTTCTTCAAGATGTATTGCTTAGTATGGAAAATAAGTCACCCATTTTTATATAATTGGCTAGACTATTTTGTGTGTGCATGCCCATATAAATTTGTATGAACATGCAAGAAGGTATAAAAAGATATACTCCAGATTGTTAACATTGGTTACCTAAGAATAGGGTTAGTAATAGAGATTACTTTTTCTGTATTCACCTTTGGATGGTTTTACCGGTTACAATGAGTATAATTATGTGTTACTTTTGTAATTTTTACAAAATTATTTAATTCAAAATTAGTTTTAATAAAAGGTATACATCCAGGAATGCATAGTAATATACCCCAATGCCAAATGAACATCTTTATATTGATTATTGCTAAACATGAAATCCCTATCAGTGAAGCAAACCACACCAACCTGTGCAAAATAGAATGAAGTCTGTAACTTGAGAGAATAAGATGGCTCATCCACTGATGTTTCATGATTAGTACTTTGCTAACAATGAACTGGAAAGACACCCGTGTGTTAGTGAAATAAATAAATACATGCTGCCTCCTGCAATATTCTGGGAAGAAATTTAATGCCAAGCTATGTCACAGAAAGGAAGAAGGAGTTAAGAAATACAAAGAAAGAAACAATTCTTCCTTATCAGGTGGGTCTAGTGATTCCTAAGTGAGCGTGCTTGTGAAGGGGTGGCTATCAATCAAAGTGTACAATCTGCGTGTCCCAATTCTAGCTATGCTCCTGCTCCTCCTCAAATGCTCTTCTGCCGTCAAGGCATGGCCAACACCTAGCCAGACACCTGAGTCACGTTTGCCCCCTCCCTTTTCCTTTCCTCTCTCCCTGATTCTGGTGGCTAAATCTTCTCTGTTTTACTTCTGCTATGCTTCTGCCCTTGCTCTTCTTCTGGCCCTGTCCTGTTTGTCCAGGATTAGCTAGTAACATCGGAGCTGCTACTACTAATGAAGTCCAGACTCCTTTGCCTGGTCTTCCCTACCTTTCATACCAGCTCCTTCTAGCTTCCCGCCCTTCTCCACGGCCACCCTCCGCTTGGTGCCGCAAAGGTTTCTCTCGCCGGGGCGCCCGGGGCGGAAGTGCCTGAAACCGGAGGGGCGGGGTGGGGGCGGGGGCGGATGCGGGGGGCGGGACCTGGCCTGGCTGGCCAATGCCAGTGCTGAGCCCAGGGCCAGAGGTCACATGTTCAGTAGGCCGGAATTTTCTCCGGCGAGGGCAGGTACGTGGCGATTTTAGCTGAGGTAGAATCCCTGAGAGGCTTAGGAGACAAGGGAGGGAAGGTGTTCTTGAGCTGAGGGGAAGAAAAGCGCAGGATGGGGCTAAAGTATGGCAGCTCCAAAATTTCTGGAAAACCTATTTTTGAGGTCCAGTTAATATGGCTCTGTGGAGACAAGACTCCAGAACCAGGGTCCACGTAACCTAATTAGGCGAGAATAGAGTGTGCGAAGGGCACAGAAAGGCCAGTGGGATTTCAACCCACTAATGAGAAGTTGTATAGGTGATATAGTATGAGAAACTACGTGAACCTCGCCTGCTCTGGGATTTTACGTGGTTAAAGTGTGGTTTTAGGCAATGGATTGAGGAAGGGGAGATGGTTTTAGGCAATGGATTGAGGAAGGGGAGAAATCTCCGTATGTCTTGGGCTGGTGGGAGGAGATTGGATGCCAGCCCTAAAATTCACATTCACTTGTCTGTGGTCTTAAATAATTTTGGGAATAATATTCTATTATACATATGTACACTTTAACTATATACAATTTTTATTTCTCAATTACACTTCAGTAAAGCTGGGTGGAAAAAAGTTTGTGCCTTACTTCTCTGGCCTTGTGCATAAAAGCCTGACCTAATTATTTATATGCATTTCTATTTTGGCCCAGATACCTGTCAGGAGGTAGCACAAGAGACAAAAAGTTTTCATAAACAGGTAAGGAAAAATATTTCAGGAATTGCTGCAATTCAAAAGTTGATTTTTTTAAATGTTTATTTATTTTTGAGATGGAGACAGAGCGTGAGCGGAGGAAGGTAGAGAGAGAGAGGGAGACACAGAATCCGAAGCAGGCTCCAGGCTCTGAGCTGTCAGCACAGAACCTGACGCGGGGCTTGAACTCACCAACTGTGAGATCATGACCTGAGCTGAAGTCGGACACCCAACCGACTGAGCCACCCAGGTGCCCCAAAAGTTGGTTATTTTAAAAATACCTTCTCTTTAACCATGATTTTGCTTGTTTTCAGGCCAATTTATCTCTCTTCCTATTTTTCCACTATTATAAGATGGGTTCAAATACCTGTAATGCAATGAAATAAAGTTGACAGGTGAAAGAAATTTTATGAATATATATGGTGTAGAGTATCTTATTTAAGTTCTGTATGTTCAGCATGAATTTAAACGATTAACTTCAATACAACAGTAATTATTATTTAAGGTAGCTGTTGAGAATGATGAATCTGAAGCTGATAGAGGTACTAGGCTTCACAAGAAAGGAAATTTTAAGATAAAAGCTGACAATAACTGAATGGATAAACTAAGTAGAGTTGGTTGTTTTACTTAAAAAAAATTTTTTTTTAATGTTTATTTATTTTGAGACAGAGAGAGACAGAGCATGAACGGGGGAGGGTTGGAGAGAGGGAGACACAGAACCTGAAGCAGCTTCAGGCTCCGAGCTGTCAGCACAGAGCCTGATACGGAGCTCCAACTCACGGACTGTGAGATCATGACCTGAGCTGAAGTTGGATGCTTAACCAACTGAGCCACCCAGGCGCCCTTGTTTTAAACTTTTTGAAGTGACTTCTAGAATGAGGCACAGGGGCGCCTGTGCCCCTCTCTCTGTCTCTCAAAAATAAATAAACATTTAAAAAAATTTAGAATGAGGCACAATCAGATAATGTTTTATGAAAGCACAATATCAAGAAGCGGAAATTCTAAATTAATATTTGCCTCAAAGATCAAGGACAGACTGTGTGGGAAAGGTATGGAAGTACAGTGACTGGAAATATTTCCAGAGAAGTAATCACCAGTAAAAAAAAAAAAAAAAAAAAAAAAAAAAATGCTATGTTGGCATTATTTAATTAAGAGTGAAAGAGGACTCCAACACTATTCCCTACGTTTGTTGATACCACAGAATCAAACAATATTAGAAATAACCCAAATAACTTACTGGGTTTGTTTTCATTGGAAAGCTTATTGTAATATACAAAATGGCTTCTGATTCATTAATCAAATAAAGTAATTGTATTCACTAACAAGTTTGCTCTTAGTTTTTATAGTACAGTAGTTGAGTAGTTAAGAATGTTCACTTGATGATGATTGAAAATAATAGATTCATAGTCAATTAATGTAGATGTACTCTTAAGGTCTTCTGGTGCAGTACTTTCAGTATAGATAAGGAAACAGGTAAACCTTAAACAAATTTAAAATAATAATGAAACTAAGGCAAAACCATTTGGATGAAAATGTTTATTTTACTCACTAAAAACTTACAAACAACCATATGAAGACTTCCTAGCTTACACCTGAATTCCCCAAAATATTTTAAGTGACTAATTAAAAGGCTGAAAACTATCTGATAAACTAGACTCTGTCCTAGAGTGACCCTTCCAGCCTATAACTGCTGTAGTTCACACATAAATGAGAATCATCTTGGACTCTTTCAGCATTCCAAATTTTACTTACTGTTTCATTAGATGAATTTGTTTATTTATCAATAATGACACATTGACCTAGGAATAATATGTCATAGTGGCTTTATTCCAAATGAGCTATTAGGAAATTCTAACTTCAGCCTTTTTTTAAATTTTTTTTTAAGTTTTTATTTTATTTTTTTAGTAATCTCTGTTTCCAGCATGGGGCTTGAACTCATGACCCCAAGATCAAGAGTTGAATACTCTTCTGACTGAGCCAGCCAGGTGCCCCTGGGCTTCTTATTTTTTACTTTTATTTTTTTTTAAGTTTATTTATTTTGAGACAGAGAGAGAGAGAGAGAGAGGGAAAACGCACATGTGAGCAGGGGAGGGGCAAAGAGAGAGAGAGGGAGAGAGAAAATCCCAAGCAGGCTCTGTGCTGTGAGCGCAGTTGTCGATCTCATGAACTGTGAGATCATGACCTGATCTGAAATCAGTAGTTGGACACTTAAAGCCATCCAGGTGCCCCATGGGCTTTTTATTTTTTAAGTAAGAGCAGAATTTCCCAAATTCTATTCCTCCACTTCAGCAAAGTTTTGCCTGTGGTTATGCTATTTCAGCACCACTTAAGAAATATGATTCTCTTGAGAAAACAACTGTACCAGTCTTGCGAATTCCTGCCTCTTTTGCAACAAAATGATCACAGTATATATTTCAATCTACCAACCAGAAGTTGTGTGGATTAAACAATATATGAACATATATGAAAAATATATGAACAATTTTATATCAACATGTTATTTTCATATTAGATTTAGATCATAGTAATAAATGTTATTTTTAGAGTTAACTTTTTTTTTTAATATAATTCAGCATCTTTTTAAAAATGAATGAACCAGGGGCACCTGGGTGGTTCAGTAGTTAAGCATTCAACTTTGGCTCAGGTCATGATTTCACGGTTTATGGGTTCGAGCCCTGCATCAGGTTCTGTGCTGACAGCTCAGAGCCTGGAGCCTGCTTTGGATTCTGTGTCTCCCTCTCTCTCTCTGTCCCTCCCTTGCTTGTGCTCTCTCTCTCTCAAAAATAAATAAACATTAAAAATAAAATAAAATGAATGAACCACAGTTTTGTGATTAAGAATGGTTTTCTACTCCTTGCTTTGCTATTTTACCAACATTTAATATTAATTTTTTTATTTCCAGATACTGAAATTTGTATGACTTTCAGAGAAAGAAGATATGTTTTCAACATTCAAATATTGTGCAATAGACTATTTATATGAGGTAGAGTGTTACTGGATCACTGACTACTAAGAATTATGATATAAAAAGTGCATTTATTACATGATTATGATAATTTTATAGTAGTCCTTAGATTAATCCTTATTCTAATTACTTTGAGATTTAAAATTTCTTCCCACTTTTTAAAAAAAAATTTTTTTTAATGTTTATTTATTTTTGAGAGAGACAGAGACAGAATGCGAGTGGGTTAGGGGCAAAGAGAGAGGGAGACACAGAAGCAGAAGCAGGCTCCAGGCTCTGAGCTGTCAGCACAGAGCCTGATGCGGGGCTTGAACTCACAAACCGTGAGATCATGACCTGAGCCGAAGTCGGACGCTCAACCAACTGAGCCACCCAGGTGCCCCGCTTCCCACTTTTAATATACCTTTAAAATACCACCTTTGGAAAGAAATTATTGACAATGTAACTGAATTTGAAGCTGTCAGCAGAAGAAAATAGAAACTCTTGGCAAATTTGGTTTCCTTTTATGAACGTTCTTGAGTGATCTTTCTTGAAAAGAATGGAGGGAAAGCAGCCCTAGTTATCTTTATGAGAAAATAACAGTAACAGCGTGTATTGACCACTTAACTGTGGGACAGATACTTTGCTCTTTTCTTGGATTATGTCATTTGACCATCTAACTAGTCAAAGAGCTAGATGCCAGGATTACATAGGTTTTAGAATTTTACAGGTTAAGAAATTGATGCCTAGAGAACTTAAATAGCTTATACAAAGCTGAGATTTAAGTCCAGCGCATTGTTAAGAAACTAAATGGAATAGTCATCATACAACAATTCATTGTTCTTATGATCTTAATTGACTAGCGATATTTTGATTTTCTTTATAATCTTGACCTCATTACCAGGAAAAGAAATTACTCCAATGTAATTAAAACTGTTAACGTTTTATAGGAAAAAAGAGATATTTGGACATTTTCAAGTTTTATTTTTTTGATAACTGAGGGAGGTAAATGTGTTGTTATAACATATACATGGTAGGGAATCAGAAGTCATTGTTAAACAAATATATTTATAAATATATTGGCCACTTCAAAATTAGTCTGTATTCAAACATCCTCAGAATTTATCCTTGTTTATGGTATCTTAGTTTCTTCCTGGTGGATCGCACTCCATGGTATAGTACAAATATGATACTAATCAATGGCAAATCTTGAAAAAGTTGTAGGATTTTGTAAAGTTCATGAAAACAGTGTTGAGGCACCACTTAAATAACAGGTAAAGCTATTGTCAAATGAAGATCTTGCAATATTAGATTAGTTACAGATAAGAGGAAGACAATCGTTTGAATATTAAAGGAGTCAGAGATGCCTTGGGAATATTTTGCTTAAATATTTTTAAAAAATATCTTCTTTATGATCAAAGGTAAAGTAATGACTAATATCATGCATGTCATATAATATAGCTTATGGGAAAATTCTGACAAAAAAGCAATTACGATTATAAGCTAATTATAAACAACATTTTGTTTAGATATAAAATTTAATTTTTATAACTTTATTTCATTTTTTTTGGACAAAGTATAAATCAAGCTTTTTGGTTTTTTTACAATGCATCTTTGGTCTGCATTTTATTTATTTATTTATTTATTTATTTATTTATATATATATTTTTTTATGAAATTTATTGACAAATTGGTTTCCATACAACACCCAGTGCTCATCCCAAAAGGTGCCCTCCTCAATACCCATCACCCACCCTCTCCTCCCTCCCACCCCCCATCAACCCTCAGTTTGTTCTCAGTTTTTAACAGTCTCTTATGCTTTGGCTCTCTCCCATTCTAACCTCTTTTTTTTTTTCCTTCCCCTCCCCCATGGGTTCCTGTTAAGTTTCTCAGGATCCACATAAGAGTGAAACCATATGGTATCTGTCTTTCTCTGTATGGCTTATTTCACTTAGCATCACACTCTCCAGTTCCATCCACGTTGCTACAAAAGGCCATATTTCATTTTTTCTCATTGCCACGTAATATTCCATTGTGTATATAAACCACAATTTCTTTATCCATTCATCAGTTGATGGACATTTAGGCTCTTTCCATAATTTGGCTATTGTTGAGAGTGCTGCTATGAACATTGGGGTACAAGTGGCCCTATGCATCAGTACTCCTGTATCCCTTGGATAAATTCCTAGCAGTGCTATTGCTGGGTCATAGGGTAGGTCTATTTTTAATTTTCTGAGGAACCTCCACACTGCTTTCCAGAGCGGCTGCACCAATTTGCATTCCCACCAACAGTGCAAGAGGGTTCCCGTTTCTCCACATCCTCTCCAGCATCTATAGTCTCCTGATTTGTTCATTTTGGCCACTCTGACTGGCGTGAAGTGATACCTGAGTGTGGTTTTGATTTGTATTTCCCTGATAAGGAGCGACGCTGAACATCTTTTCATGTGCCTGTTGGCCATCCGGATGTCTTCTTTAGAGAAGTGTCTATTCATGTTTTCTGCCCATTTCTTCACTGGGTTATTTGTTTTTCGGGTGTGGAGTTTGGTGAGCTCTTTATAGATTTTGGATACTAGCCCTTTGTCCGATATGTCATTTGCGAATATCTTTTCCCATTCCGTTGGTTGCCTTTTAGTTTTGTTGGCTGTTTCCTTTGCTGTGCAGAAGCTTTTTATCTTCATAAGGTCCCAGTAATTCACTTTTGCTTTTAATTCCCTTGCCTTTGGGGATGTGTCGAGTAAGAGATTGCTACGGCTGAGGTCAGAGAGGTCTTTTCCTGCTTTCTCCTCTAAGGTTTTGATGGTTTCCTGTCTCACATTTAGGTCCTTTATCCATTTTGAGTTTATTTTTGTGAATGGTGTGAGAAAGTGGTCTAGTTTCAACCTTCTGCATGTTGCTGTCCAGTTCTCCCAGCACCATTTGTTAAAGAGGCTGTCTTTTTTCCATTGGATGTTCTTTCCTGCTTTGTCAAAGATGAGTTGGCCATACGTTTGTGGGTCTAGTTCTGGGGTTTCTATTCTATTCCATTGGTCTATGTGTCTGTTTTTGTGCCATGGTCTGCATTTTATTTAAATTACTTTAACTCATCTTTCCATTTAGTTTTGGGTGATCAAGGCCTCTTATTTAATATGTATAACACCTTCAGCAAACTCTTGGGAAGTGATGCAAAAAACTATCATTTGTCCTAATTAAAAGAATAATGAATTCTGTGGGAGGTTGAGAGTCACTGAGGAAAAGCTTCATAGAGGAGATATTGCTTTAGATGGGCCTTGAAAGATAAATAGAATTTTGATAACCTGAGAATAGCAGGGCATTTTTCCAAGGCACACTGTAGACCACAGGGTTGAAGAAATACTTTTTGTTTATTGATATTTTTTTAAAGATAGAGACATATTTGCTGGTTGTCACAAGTTTAATAATTTGTAGACATAGAAAATCAAATGAAGACAGCTATATTGTACTGCTAAGTGGCATACTGTATAAATGATGTGGTCTCATTTTTGTCCAACATACACACACACACACACACACACACACACACACACACACACACTCACACACAAATTTTAGCCTAACCTACTAAGAGAATTTTGTGGAAAATATGCCAAAGTATAACTGATATTGCTAGGGACCTTGACTGTCTCAGTTATGTGTTTCTGTGTTATTTGATATTTTATAATGAGCAGGTATTGCTTTTAAATAAAAATAATATAAATTGAAAAGAATAGAGAATTTTAATATTCTGAACACTGATAGTTAAATCTGATAAACATATTAAAAGATTTTATAATCTTTCTTACATAGAATATAGTTAGAAAGAAGTTTTGCAGAGATGCTTTGTTGCTTCGAGTCCCTTCATGTTTATGTCAAGATGGAAATTATTATGCAGGAGTTATTGATAATAAGTATAGGAGGCCATGGATGAGAGGTATGTTTTATTTTTATTTCTCAAAAATCTATTTTAAAAATGATTTTAGAGTTTAGCACAGTAAATTATTAAGAAAATACAGTGCTTTCCTTATAAAATAAAAATGCATTGCATTTATTCATATCAGAATTCCAAGAAGGTTACAAATTAACATTTTTATGACAATTTAGGTGACAAAGTAGGGAATTGGGAAGCTTATACTAGATATGAATAGAACAAATAAAAAATATGTAGGTGATGAAATCTTAAAATATTCTAGCCTTATAAACACTTATTGTATTATATAATAAGGTCTTGCTTAACTGTAGGAGGGCTACTTTAAAATGTAATGATACATTGAATATAAAACTATTTTTTTCTATTTTTTTTAATTTAATTTACATTCAAGTTAGTTAGCTTATAGTGCAACAGTGATTTTAAGGATAGATTCCTTAATGCCCCTTACCCATTTAGCCCAGAACCCCTCCCAGAACCCCTCCAGTAACCCTCTGTTTGTTCTCCATATATAAGAGTCTCTTATGTATAAACCTACTTTTAAATGTTTATGTACAAAATGTTATTTTTTGCTCTTATCATGTCATGGATTTAAGAAAGAGGAAGCCTTCCATAGAGGAGTCAAGTCAGTTAACAACATTTATTCAGCATGTATTATGGACCAGGCACTGTTTTTTGGGTGCTAAGGACAGTGGCTAATAAGACAAAAATAATTCCTTCCTTTCGTGGGTTTTCAGACTGGTAAGAAGGATGCAGCAATAAAACAATTAAATATATACACTAATGTCTGGTATTAATAAATGTGTAGAGAAGACACAATAGTGTAATGTGATACGAAATTTGGTAGGGAGCACTATTTCCTAGGATAGTTAGGGAAGGGGGCAAACAGTTGAGTGGAGTTCTGAATGATGAGAGGGCAACAACCATAAAAAGATATGGGAGAGAAGGCTTTCAAGCAAATGCAAAGTTCCTGACTCAGGAATAAACTTGATGTGTGTAATAACCAGAAAATTAGGCCATTGTGACAAGTTAATTAAAAGGGATATCTGAGAGGTAGGCAGCTTTTGAAAGATGTAAGATGTTGTAGGCTATAATATGGAGTTTATTTGTTTATATTATGGCTAATGTGGTAAATCATTTCCAGTTTTTAAAAAGGGAGTGACATAACCTGATTTATGCTTTAGAAAGATCATTCTGGTTGTTTGGAGTATGGAAAGGCAAGAATAGGGATGGTAGAATCAATCAGAAAGCTGTCATATTGGTTCAGAATCTAGACTGCTTAGTAAATCTACCCTCTATGTAAAAGATGATAGTGTCTTGAACTAGGCTTATAGTAATGGAGGTGCGAGAAGTGTTTGAATTGAGACTATTTTAGAGGTCTAACCAACAGTGAGAGGATTAAAGAAAAAAATAGAACAATAAAGAGTTTCCTCTAGGTTTTTGACCTGAGCAAGTGGGTGGATGGTAGTACTGTTTCCTAAGATAAGGAAAGGCTCATGGGGAAGCCAAAATGTGGCTGGAGTTAATAGCTCTGCTTTGGCTGGGTCAAAATGCCTATTTAGGCATCTCAGTGAAGGCATCAAGAAGGCAATTGGTTATATTAATCTTGAGCACAGCTAGAGTTTCAGGTTGGAGTAATCATAAATCATATATAGATTATACATAAATTTATGGAACTGGATGAAGTCACTGAAAGCATGAGTATATATAGCGCAGAGAGCCTAGGACAGAGCCTCAGAACATTCCAACAGTTAAAAGGCAAAACTAGATTAGATGACAAGTGAGATAGAAAAGCCAGCTATTGTGGAATTCTAAAAAAAAAAAAAAAAAAAAAAGTTTCAAGCAAAATTAAGTGGTCAAAAGTACTGGTTCCTGTTAAAGTATCAAGTAAGATGAAGATAGTGACCATTAGTTTGACTAAATGTAGGTCATCAATGACCTTGGTAAGAGTAGTTTAACTGGAATATTGGTATGGAGGCCTGATTGGAATATGCTGAGCAAGAATGAGAAGTGGGATGTGAGGTGGTAAATATAGGCAAATCTTTTGAAGAATTTTGCTATGAAGTAAAATAGAAAACTGAGGCACTAGCTGAAGGAGAAGTGCAATAAAAAGAGGGTTTTTTTCTTCTCTTTTTTTTTTTAGATGTGTGATTAAAGAAAATATGTGTCATAAGGAAAGAGACGATAAAATGTTTGTTTGCCAGTGGAAATGATCTTGGTAAAAAGAGAGAAACTAATGATGTAGGAAAGAAAAAGGGTAGCTTAGTAAAGGGGGATAGTATCAAGAGCACAGTTGGAGGAGTTGGTATTATACAGAAGCCAGAATATTTCTTCCATTATGATAGATAGGAAGGCAGGGTTTGTAGGTACTTAGTCCAATGAGATGGTAGAATTGGTGGTAGAAGATGAGGTAGTTCTTCTCTGTATCAGTTTTCTATGTGAAGTCATGGCCATAGACTGAGACTAAGTAGGGGATGAGTATCAAAATTTTGAGAAATGAAAGTGTTACATAATTGTCTTAAAGAATGAGAAAGCCAGTTTGATTAGGAAGGCATACTTTTATCATCTGTTAATGATGGATGCCTATTTGAAATTTATGGTCGTGGGTGGCACAGTCAGTTAAGCCTCTGACTCTTGATCTCAGCTCAGGTCATGATCTCACATTTTGTGGGTTTGAGCCCCACATCAGGATCTGTGCTGATGGCTGGGAGCCTGCTTGGGATTTTGTCTATCCTTCTCTCTGCCCCTCCCTTGCTTGTGCATGCTCTCAATCTCTCTCTCCCTCAAAATAAATAAATGAAAACTTTAAAAACTTAAAAAAAAAGAAATTTTGGTCATAATCTGAAATGAGTTCATTCAGCATGACTGGATGACTTTTTTTCCAATGATTTTTAGCTTTCCTAGTGTGTGTACACAAGGTGGAGAGTGGGGGTTTTCCTGAGTGAATACAAGGGAAAAAGAGGCAAGGGAATCAAGAGTCTTTTAAAGGGAGTAGTTATGGGACTGGCTATGGAGACTAAAGTGTGTAAGAAAGGAAGTGAGGACATGAGGGAGGATGAATATTATAAAAATGGAATGAATCTCAATCAGACTGGAAATAAGAAGAAAAACAGTTTTCATGAAACTGCTTCTCTAAAAGTACAAAAGGAAAAAATTAGTTTATCATTTATTCCTATTTCTTTTCCTCTTTTTAAAAATATCAATAACATTAACAGCCAAAATTTAATGGATATTATTTATTGGATATTATTATTTATTTATTCGATATTATTGGTATGTCAGGAATTGTTCTGATACGTTTATATGTTTCATCCCATTTAATCAACAACACAATGAAAAGGCAATTATTATTATTTCTAATTTGTAGATAAGGACACTAAGATACAAAGCAGTTAAGAGATTTACCCAAGATCATACAGTTAATAAGTAGCAATACATGTATTGAAATCTAGGCAGGATAATTCCAGAATCTGTACTCTATTTTTTTTCTTTTTAAGTTTATTTTTATTTATTTTGAGAGAGAGAGAGCTGGGCAGAGGCAGAGAGAGAGAGGGAGAGAGAGAATCCCAAGCAGGCTGTGCACTGTCAGCACAGAGCCCAGTGGCGGGGCTTGATCCCACAAACTTTGAGATCATGACCTGAACTGAAATCAAGAGTCAGATGCTTAACCAACTGAACCACTCAGGTGCCTCCAGAACCTATACTCTTGACCACTACACTTTCATATATTTTTTTTAATGACATGCAAACTCAGACATTAAGTAATTTGTCTAAAATAATAACTAGTAAGAAGTAACATTGGTGGTAGAATGCAGCTCCTTTGACTCTTAACTTCACTCAGTCACTTCCTCTGACATTAGTATATGACATGATCCTTTTAGGAAACCAAGGGTCGAATTTGAGAGACAAGCTATAGACACCTAAAATTTTAAAATATGGCTGTTGTGATTATGTACCAGAGTGAGTGCTACTGACAATATTATGGCCCTTCGAGGGGAATATATCAGAGTGAGCTGAAATGGTTAATAATAAAAGCTTTATGAGGAATAATACAAGTTGTTGAACAGGAATATCTAGGATGGTAAGGCTGTATGAGCAAAAGAGAGATTGTAAAGATGAGGATGGTATATGCAGGTGGTATTGTTCTGACTATAGTTGAGGGATTTTTTTGGGGGGTGAGTTGTAATAATGAGAATGATTATTTAAATATCTGGAATCTGGTATAATTTTGGGAAAAATTACATTTGTGAACAAAGAAAGATAACACCATGATATAAAAGATTCATATTTAGCTTCCTTGTATTAAGTGTAAAAGAAAATTCTAGAAGCTAATATTTACCATTCTGCTTTCTAGCTTCAGCTGTTTCAGTGCCGGGAGTGACAGATCTCTCAGTCTTGGATCAATGGAAAGCAAGTCTCTTTGTGGAGGATTTTCTTGAGAAGTATGTGTCCTTAACCTCAATCTCCCTTTACATCTAGGAGATAAACATTAAGTTCTCCAGACACCTGAAGAGAGAAGATCCTTTCCTTTGTACCCTAACAGATTTTATTCTTTTATCTGAAGAAAAAGCCCTAATATGAACCACAAAGGGGGATTTATACCCTCTTTGAAAAATTTTTTTTTGTTTATTTATTTTGAGAGGGAGAGAGAGAGAGAAAGAGGGATCCCAAGCAGGCTCCTCACTGTGACAGCACAGAGCCCAATATGGGGCTTGAACTCACGAACCATGAGATCATGACTTGAGCCAAAATCAAGAGTCAGTTTCTTAACTGACTGAGCCACCCCTCCACCCTGACTTATACCTTCTTTTTATCTTCTCATTTCACATATTAACTGTTCTCTATGCATTTGTGTTACAAAAGACATGAAAATAAATATGTTATTATGCTTTTAATTAGTAAGGAAACTTCTTATAGAAAATGTCTATAGAACACCTTATATTAAAACCAGTTTTTGGGGGGCACCTGGGTGGCTTAGTTGGTTAAGTGACTGACTCTTGATTTTGGCTCAGGTCATGATCTCACAGTTCATGAGATTTAGCCCTGTGTTGGGCTCTGTGCTGACAGCATGGAGCCTGCTTGGGATTCTCTCTCTCCCTTTCTCTCTGCCCCAACCCTACTCATCCTCTCTCTCTCTCTCTCTTTCTCAAAAAAATAAATAAACTTTAAAAAATAATAAAATAAAGTAAGTCTTTTATCCTATAGTATAATGCAGATTTAAGGCTATTTTCTAACATACTTTGTCAAAACATTACTTAGTTCAGTCGTCAAATATTTATTATATATCATCCTATGTGATGCAAGTCTCTGCTCTCAAAGAACACAAGAAACTAGGGAGTAGAGATTTATAAACTAATTACAATACAATATGGGAAGTATAATGACAGAGGTAGGAACACAGAACATAATATACGGAAGAACATCTAACCCAGTCTACATTATTAATATAGACATAAATTAGAGATTCCAGTGCAAAGGTAAAGAGTTTGTTGCTTTACTTTGTACAAAGAGTGCTGATCAGGGGCACCTGGGTGGCTCAGTTGGTTAAACATTTTTGTTGTTGTTGTTAAGTTAACAAATATACAGTGTAGTCTTAGCTTCAGGAGCAGATTCCTGTGATTCATCACTTACGTACAACACCCAGTGCTCATCCCAGCATCTGACTCTTGACTTTGGCTCAGGTCACGATCTAATGATTCATGAAATGGAACTCCACATCAGGCTTATTGCTGACAGCGCAAAGCCTGTCTGGGATTCTCTTCCTCTGTCTCTGTCCCTCCCCTGCTCATGTACGTGCATGCATGTGTTTTCTCTCTCTCTCTTTCTCAAAATAAACAAATAAACTTAAAAAAAAAAGAGTGCTGACCTAGGAAGGATATAGTTATTATTCATGTTTTCAGGTTTTTAATAATTTAAGTTGTCCTTAGTTGTGCTGGAAAGAAACAAATTACCTGTTTAAATGTGTCCAGACTCAAAATCCTGAGAAGCCCATTTTTTTTTTTGAGAGAGAGAGAGAAAGAGTGTGTGAGCTGGGGAAAGGGGCAGAGAGAGAGACAGAGAGAATCCCAAGCAAGCTCCATGCCTAGCATAGAGCCAGACATGGGGTTTGATCCCACAACTCTGGAATCATGACCTGAGCTGAAATCAAGAGTTGGATGTTCAACTGACAGAGCCACCAGGTGCCCCCCAAATACCATTTCTATCATCTAGGAATTTAAAAGTCAGATTAGGAAGATAATATATAAACATTATTTATAATTAAAAATTACAAATTAATTATAACAAAAATTAACCTTGTAAGGATTAAATGATAATATGACTATCATATAGTCTATCACAAGGCCTAAGGCCAACACAAGGTATGTATTGCATGACTAAACTGAGCTGTGAGGAAGCAGGAAGATGTAGTTAAAAGAGCTCTGCTCCATGAAATCCAAAAGATGTGGATTTCAAGTCTTGATTTGAAACGTCAAAGTCAAGTACTACTTACTTTGACAAGTTCTTGTCTCTCTGTGACCCTCATTCTCTTTGTCATTATAATGATGCTGGAGCAGTGCTTCCAAACTTTAATGTGCATATGAATCACCTGAGGATCTTATTAAAAATGGAGATCCTGATTCAATTGGTCTGTGTTGGGGCCTGAGATTCTGCACTTCTAATGTGCTCCTAGGTGTGCTAATGCTGCTGGCCCAAGAACCTACTTTAAGTAACAAGAAACAAGATGATCTCTAAGATCTCTTCACCCTATGAGTTAGATTGGTAGGGCTGTGCATTTATAAGCAGGAGAGATCAGCTTCACAAAGAAGTAGGAACTGGGCTTGAGCTGGACATTGAAGGAGAAAATAACTAGAGAGAAAGTATTTCAACCAAAGGAAACAGCATATTTGAAAGCATATCAAGAATATACAGTAAGTTCCAATAAAGGCAGTGATCTGGCTACTTTGATTCAAACAAGATTCATGTATGAGAGAAATGGGAGGCCCTGAAAGAATGGACACCTCACCATACCTGACCTTACATTCATTTTGCAGCACCAAGATAGAGTCCATGACAAAGAAGGTGGACCTGTGGCACCACCTAGAATCACATTTACATTTCTTGGCTTCTCTGTAGCTAAACATAGCCATGTGACTAAGTTCTTCCCAATGGAATATTAAGCAAAAGAGGCTTATTCAAGCTCTGGGGAATGTCCTTGAAAGGAAGCAGCCATGTTTTTCTCCTTCACTTTTCTCCTTCCTAATGCTGGAATAGAGATGTAATGACTGCCTACAGCAACCAGCTTGGATTATACTGACAAGAACTAAACGTAGGAGTCAATGAGTGGAACAAAAGGATACTGCATCCCCTCTACCACCACACCACTCTCCCAGCATTTCCATGTGGTCGCTAATCCAGAAGCTCTTTGAACCCCATCTTTTTGGTTTCCTATGAAGGCTTCATTACACACACGTTTGATTAAATTGTAGATCATTGGCGATTGATTCAACCTCCAACCCTTGTCTCCTCCCTGGAGAGCAGAGGGATGGGTCTGAAATTCTAGCCCTCTGATCACATGATTGGTTCTCTGGGCAACAGGCAGTTTTCCAAAAGTCACCTCATCAACATAACCAAATATACCTTTATCACTTTCAATACTTAGGAAATTCCAAAGGCCTTAGGAGTTCCTTGCCACAAATAGAGATGAAGACAAAATACACATTTCTTATTATAAAACACAATATGGGGCACCTGGATGGCTCAGTCGGTTAGGCATCTGACTTCGGCTCAGGTCATGATCTCATGGCTTGTGGGTTCGAACCCCACATCAGGCTCTGTGCTGACAGCTCAGAGCCTGGAGCCTGCTTTGGATTCTGTGTCTCCCTCTCTCTCTGCCCCTCCTCCACTTGTGCTCTGTCTCTCTCTGTCTCTCAAAAATGAATAAATGTAAAAAAAATTTTTTTTAAATAAAACACAATATGACACATACAATATGGGATCTTTTGTGCTGGCTTCTTTCACATAGCAAAATGTTTTCAAGGTTCATCTGTGTGGTAGCATGTATTGACACTTCATTTTTTGGGGGGCCAAATAATATTCCATTGTGTGGACATAGCACATTTTATGTATCCATTTTTAGTTGATAGACATTTAGGTTGTTTTCAGTTTTGGGCAAGTATGAGTAATGCTGCTATCAAGATCTGTGGATGAGTTTTTGTGCATACATATCATTTAATTTCTCTAATAGTGGAATTGCTAGATCACATGGTAACTCAGTGTTTAACTGTTTGAAGAATTGCCAAATTTTTCAAGCAACTGTACCATTTTGCATGTCTACCCACAGTGTATAAAGGTCACAATTTGTTTACATCCTTGCCAACACTTATTGTTTGCTGTCTTTCTGATTATAGCCATCCTAATGGGTGGCTCATTGTATGTCATTGTACTTTGATTTGCATTTCCCTCATGGCTAATGATGTTTAGCATCTTTTTATGTAATTATTGGCCTTTATCTTCTTTGAGAAAATGTTTATTCAAGTTCTTTGCACATTTTTTAGTCGGTTTATATGTCTTTTTATAATTGAATTTTAAGGGTTTGTTATATATTCTAGATACAAGTCTCTTATCAGATACATGATTTATAAATATTTTCTTCTGTGGATTGTCTTTTTGCTTTCTTGATGGTATCCTTTGGAGCGCATTTTTTTTTTATTTTGATGAAGTCCAATCTATCCATTTTTTCTTTTGTCACTTGGGCTTTTGGCATCATATCTGAGAAGGCTTTGCTTAATCCAAATCATGAGGATTTACTCCTCTTTTCTTCTAGGACTTTGCCTGGAATTTTTTTTTTTAAGACACAAATCAGATCATGTTATAACTTACTGACCATATGCCATTGCATGTAGAGTAAAATCCAAAGTTCTTGCCAGATGTTATAATGTCCAACATGATCTTGTCCCTGCCTATGTATCTAACCTTATTCTGTTCCAGTCACCCTGTTCTTTCTGCTTTTCTTAGAATATGCCAACCTTGTTCCCCAGAGTACCCTACGATTATCCAGGTAGCTGTGGAATTATCAGCTCCTCAGCTGGCTGTTCACTAACTACCCTCTCTAAAATATACCTCTTACCAACCCTCTGGCTGTTACTTGAAGTCCTAATATTTTATTCATAACAGTTTTCCCCCACCTGACATTATGTTATTTGTTTGTTTGTTTATCATCCTACTAATAGGTAAACTTCATGAGGGTAAGAACACTGTTTTGTTTTACCACTCCATTCTCAGTGCCTAAAATGGTGTTAGCACATTATAGACACTCAGTAAATATTTCTTTTAGATTAAGGAATTAGTGAATTGGAGTGGATGAATTTACCCAAGTACCATGATATGGAAAGACAGCAAACACCATCTAGATTGGAAGCCTGGGAAATACCAGTATCTACAGGTTAGGCAGAGGAGGAGACACCAGTGAGCAAAGAATAGATAATATTGGACAAGGAGGTAGGAGGAGATCCAGGAAATACTTTTCTTCATAGAACATTTATATCTAGGGAAAGAGATTTCTCTGGGTTTTCTCAAAACGGTACTACCAAGGATTATTACAAAGTGCTCACCCTACCAGTAATATTTAAAACCAAAAGGATAACTGTGATATAAGTGCTAAACTTAAGTGTATAAAGATTCACATAGGAATCAATGGTCTTATGAGTAATATGGACCTGGGTGAGTTGAAAATTTTTTTCTTGTACCTTGCATTATCTTAAAGAGTAAAGGAGAAACTTTAGAGAATTTTCTATATGTGATTTGAAGATATGGCATATTCATTTTTCTCCAGTTACATTGGGGAGTTATATTGATTTTGGTTCTCTCAGTCTGTGTAGGGAATCAGTGAGACTAAAATAGTTTAGGATATCAGGGAGAAAAAGGTATATTAGAATATATAGCTAAAAGGTGTATTAGACTGTGTAGCCAATAATATATTTATTTGTTAGAAAATTCATTAAAAAGACCTCTTATAAGGGGGCACCTGGGTGGCTCAGTTGGTTAAGTGTCCAGCTTCAGCTCAGGTCATGATCTCACAGCTTGTGAGTTCAAGCCCTGCATCAGGCTTGCTGCTGTCAGTGCAGATCCTGCTTTGGATCCTCTGTCTGCCCCCCCTCCTTCCTCCCCCAATCATGCTTTCTCTCTCTCTCTTTCTTTCTCTCTCTCTCAAAACTAAATAAACATTATTTTAAAAATCTCTCATAAGTCCAAATATCCCAATGTTACAGACAGTGACAGATATACCTGGATGAATCAGCAAACAGGCAAAGTATGGGCAAAGTCAAGGGAGACAAAAAATGTGCCCAGATTAAGCAACTGCAGGAAGTTGTTAACACTCTAAGCTTGAAGCAGCAAAAGGACTGAGCAGTAATCAACCCAGTAAGAACTGCAGCTAGTTATAGGAGAGGGGCTGTCTGACAAGAGATGTAACCATTGGTAGAAGAATGCAGCCACTTTGAAACTGGCCCAGAAGAGAAGGATTTGGGAAGAATAATATCCAGACCTCTCTTCCCACCTTTGATCTCCTGCCAATGCTTCCTATTGGCTTCCTATTGGCTGAACCCAACCAGAAGCCAGAGGGCAAGAGAGTTTAGTTTGGTCATGGAGATCAGCTTCCTAGTTTGAAGAACAGAATATAAAATGTTGGATAGTGATATGGAAAAGCAGACATTGAATACCCAACACTATGGCAATTTGGCAATGCATGGCAAATCTGCATACCTTTAACCTCATCATTTCTGTTTTTAGGAAACATTTTGAGAAAACAATTAGGCAAGTGCATAAAGATATTCCTTGCATTATAATAGCAAATGATTACAACAAATTTAAATTGCCAATAATAGGGAACTGTTTGAGTCAATTATGGTTTACCAATACAATAGGATCCTGTTCATGTGTTCAAAAATAAAGTGAGTGTACATTGATTGATATGTAAATGTACTCATATTTTATTGTTTACCAGAAAAGGCAGGTTTCATATGTGCATGAATCCACTTTTGTGTAAAAATATTCAAAAGTAATTTAAAAAGTACACAATTTTTTAAATCTCTTGAGTATTGGGGCTATGGGTAATTTTTCTCTGTGTCTGTTGGAATTTTGTAATTTTACAATGAACATATACTATTTGTTAAATAAAGATGCTTTAAAATGACATACATAAAATCAGTAATTTTATACTGTCATAGAAAAACAATCACAGGAATGGTGACCCAGATTAACTGTGAATTTGAGGAAGTTGTTCCAAGTTCAAACCCAAACTCCCAAAGTGAAGTAGAGGAAACCAGTTTATACACCCATGAGGACTACACTGAAGTCTTTACACTTGTCAGCGGTTTAGAAAAATATCCAGCACTTCAAGCACAGAATGAAGGTAAAACATTTGTTATTTCTATCATTATAAAACATATCTTAGTAACATACAGTTGTTCATTTTGGTGAATTTTTTAATTGGATTTTTAATTTTTCTATTTTATTAAAGGTATCCACCTGCAAAATTATAATTCCAAGCTTTGCCACATTATGGAAATACTTGTCTTTCATCTTCATCCCCTTTTTGTGAATTTGGTTGTTTTTGGAGTTTATGTGTGCTGGGCCTCAAAATAGCATCAGGGACTTGATCATAGTGTGTTCACATCATATTACTACAATGATATTAGCATCTGTGCAAGGATCTGATGACACAGCAACCTGGTATAACTTTAAAGTAGTAGATTATTAAATGATGGCTGTATTTTATTTTCCAAAATATACTAAAGATTTTCTGTCTCATCTAATTTATGTGAAACTATAATTCAAAGTAGAGATGGAATAGTTGCAGTATTAGATCAGGAAATTCACCTAGTTTTTACAAACTTACCATAAATAATAATTAAAGTACATTTTATCCAAATTATATTTCAAATTTTCATCTTCCTAAAAGGTGTTGAATTCTTCCAACTTGCTGAGAACTACTTTTCTTGTATGTGGAACAGCCTATTCCCTTTTAAAATAAAAAGACTTAAAGTTTAAGGTATGCTATAGCTTGAGCTACAATAACCTAACAGATAAATAATATATAATAATTTGGTCCTTTTACTACTGTTTTTATGCAAATACATAAATTGTGTATAAGATTTTTAATGTTGGCAAACAGGTGTGTGATGATATAGAGTTAAATCCCTCTTATAGTTTGAGATGAAAGAGAGTAAGAAATTTCATTAAAGACTAAACTTGAGAGAATGATGTATTAGGAATAATCTGAATTTGGAGTCAGAGGATTTGATCATAGTCTGAATCTACTCTTAAAAAGTGGTGCAATTTGGGGACGGTTATTAAAAATTATGGTTTTCAATTTTCTTCTATAATTTCTTTTAATTCTTCTAATTTTCTTATAAAAATGTGGGGATTCAGGGGTACCTGGGTGGCTCAGTCGACTGAACACCTTACTCTTGATTTCAGCTCAGGTCATGATTTCAGGGTTGTGAGATAGAGCTGTGTATTTGGCTTCACGCTGAGTGTGGATCCTGCATAAGATTCTCTCTCTCCCTCTTCCCCTCCTTACTGCTTGTGCACTCTCTGTCTCTAAAAATAAAAAAATAAAATTAAAAAAAAAAATAGAAATATAGGGATCAACTAATATATATGTACATGTAAAGAGATGGTGTATAAAAATAACAGATACACAAACATAGCTATTATTATTAATGTGGAAAACCAGAAGCTGTTATTGGCAAACTTCATAATATCTACCATCAACTAGAGTCAGAAGCTTCTTTAACTACTATTCACTGAATGAAAATATGCTTGGGTCGGGTGCCTGAGTGCCTCGGTTAAGTGTCCGACTTTGGCTCAGGTCATGCTCTCATGGTTCATGGGTTTGAGCCCAGTGTTGGGCTCTATGCCAGCTCAGAGTCTGGAGCTGGCTTCAGATTCTGTATCTCCCTCTCTGTCTCTGCCCCTCCCCTGTTTGGGCTGTCTCTCTCTCTCTCTCAAAAATAAGTAAACATTAAAAAAATTTTAAGAAATATGCTTGGGTTTCCTAAATATATATCCTATATTGCCTTTGGGGTCTTATGTCATTAGACATCATTTTATAAATTTACATTTGCAATTTTATTTATTTTCTTTGCAGCTATATTGATTGCTGCCAGATTTATAGATACTTTGGTCTCAATGTTTAAATCAAAAGGAATGCATTATGCTTTGAAATTCAGTTGCTACTGTAAATTCTCTGTCTTAAAAGAATGTCATTAATTACTAAATTATAAGTTGATTTCAAAACATATATTTCTTTAAGACAAAAACAGTGGGTAATTTTCTTTTATTGTTTGTTGGTTTGTTGATATGTAGTAATTTTGCTACAACATTCACATGTTATTTGTCAGTAAATGTAATAATTTTATGCATATCCTTTTAGACATCCCAGTAATATATAATCAAATGTAAATGTAGCTTTATTTTTAATTTAATGTAATATAATTTAATTTAAAAATTTCTACGTTTTTATTTAAATTCTAGTTTAATATTGGTTTCAGGAGTAGAATTTGGTGATTCATCATAACAAGTGTCCTCTTTAATACCCATCACCCATTTATCTCATCCCCCATCCACCTCCCTCCATCAACCTTCAGTTTGTTCTCTATTGTTAAGAGTCTCTTATGGTTTGCTTCCCTCTCTCTCTCTTTTCTTTTTCCCTACCCATATGTTCAGCAATTTTGTTTCCTAAATTCCACATGTGAGTGAAATCATATGGTAGCTTTCTCTCTCTGACTTATTTCGCTTAACATAATATCCTCTAGCACCATCCACATCATTGCAAATGGTGAAATTTCATTCTTTTTGATGGCTGAATGATATTCCACTGTATATATAAACCACATCTTCTTTGTCCATTCATCAGTTGATGGACATTTGGGCTCTTTCCATAATTTGTTTTTGATAATGCTGCTATAAACATCAGGGTGTGTGTACCCCTTTCAATCTGTATTTTTGTATCCTTTAGGTAAATACCTAGTACTGCAATTGCTGAATTATAAGGTAGTTCTATTTTTAACTTTTTGAGGAACCTCCATACTGTTCTCCAGAGTGGCTGCACCCGTTTGCATTCCCACCAACAGTGTAAAAGGGTTCTCCTTTCTCTGCATCCTTGCCAGTATCTGTTGTTTTCTGTATTGTTAATTTTAACCATTTTGATAGGGTGTAAGGTGATATCTCATTGTGGTTTTGATTTGTATTTCCCTGATGATAAGTGATATTGAGCATCTTTTCATGTGTCTGTTAGCCATCTGGATGTCTTCTTTGGAAAAATGTCTATTCATGTCTTCTGCCCATTTCTTAATTGGATTATTTGTTTTTCAGGTGTTGAGTTTGATAAGTTCTCTATAGATTTTGGAGACTCATCCTTTATCAGATATGTCATTTGAAAATATGTTCTCCCATTCTGTAGGCTGGCTTTTAGTTTTGTTGTTTCCTTTGCTGTGCAGAAGATTTTTATCTTGATGAAGTCCCAATAGTTCATTCTTGCTTTTGTTTCCTTTGCCTCTGGTGGCATGTCTAAGAAGAAGTTGCTCCAACCGAGGTCAAAGAGGTTGTTGCCTGTGTTCTCCTCTAGGATTTTGATGATTTCCTGTCTCACATTTAGGTCTTTCATCCATTTGAATTTATTTTTGTGTGTAGTGTAAGAAAGTGGCCCAGTTTCATTCTTCTGCATGTTGCTATCCAGTTTTCCCAACACCATTTTGAAGAGACTGTCTTTTTTCCATTGGATATTCTTTCCTGCTTTGTCAAAGATGAGTTGACCGTATAGTTGTGGGTCTATTTCTGAGTTTTCTATTTTGTTCCATTGATCTATGTGTCTGTTTTTGTGCTGATACCCTACTGTCTTGATTACTGCAGCTTTGTAATATAGCTTGAAGTCTGGAACTGCGATGCCTCCAGGTTTGCTTTTCTTTTTCAGAATTGCTTTGGCATTTGGGGTCTTTGATGGTTCCATACAAATTTTAGGATTGTTTGTTCTAGCACTGTGAAAAATGCTGGTGGTATTTTGATAGAGATTGCATTAAGTGTGTAGATTGCTTTGGGTAGTATAGATATTTTAACAATGTTTTTTCTTCCAGTCCACGAGCATGGAATTCTTTCCCATTTCTTTGTGTCCTCTTCAGTTTCATTCATAAATGTTCTATAGTTTTCAGAGTAAAGATCACTTTATTTTTAATTTTTTAAGAAAGTTGCACATGCATTTAGTTTAGAGAGGCAAATAGTTATTCAAAGTTTATAATAAAAAGCATCAGTCTCTGGCTTCATCAACCACCCATGTATTTTTCCAGCTTTATTGAAGTATAATTAATAAATAAAAATTGTAATATATTTAAAGTGTACAATGTGGTAACTTAACATACATATACATTGTGAAAGATTCCCATTCATTGAATTAACACATCCATCACTTCACATATTCACTTTCTTCTTCTTCTTCTTCTTCTTCTTCTTCTTCTTCTTCTTCTTCTTCTTCTTTTTTGGTAAGAACACACTTAGGTTCTATTCTTTTAGCGAATTTCAGTTATACACTACAGTATTATCAATGATAGTTACCATGTTATACATCAGATCCTCACACCTTATTCTGGAAGTTTGTCTGTTTTACCAGTCTCTCCCTATTTCCCCACAGCCCAGCCCCATGGCAACCACCATTCTACTCTCTGTTTTCATGAGTCCTACTTTTTTTTTAGATTCAACATATAAGTCATACCATGCAGTATTTGTTGTTCTCTGCCTTGTTTATTTCACTTAGCAAAATGTCCTTTAATGTTCATTCATATTGCAAATAGCAGGATTTCCTTATTTTTTAAGGTTGAACAATATTTGTGTGTGTGTGTGTGTGTGTGTGTATAAAACATATTTTCTTTAAAGCACATTTTCTTTATCCATTCATCTATGAACAGACACTTACATGGTTTCCATGCCTTGGCTATCGTGAATAATGCTACAGTGAGAGTGTCTACAGGTATCTCTTTATGACATTGATTTTGTTGGCTGTCTGTTTCTGACTTTACATTTATGTCTTTTTTTTTTTTTGTCTTATTATGCTGACTAGGACCTCCAGTACATTGTTCAATTCAAGCAGTGATGGTTGCCGTCTTTGTCTTGTTCTTGACAGTAAAGAAGATACTCTAATGTTTCACCATTAAGAATGATGTAAATACCATTTCAGTGGTGAATCATTTACAGTGTTTACATCAGTTTCAATGGTGAAATGTTGACAGAATTTATTGGGCTGAGGAAGCTCTTTCTGTTCTGAGTTTGCTAAGAGCTTTTGATCATGAATGAGGACTGAACTACGTTTTCTACGTCTATTAAAAAATATCTACATTCTAAATATATAGAATATCCCTTTATTAAAAACTTCCAAATCTATAATCTAAACATAAATCATTTTACTCTTGAGATCATATTTTGTCTGTATTATATTATTTTTAAATATTAACATTGGGAACATTTCAGCACATAGTTATCTTCAAAAGCATGGCTTTTCAAAATAAGTCAGTCAAAGACAAATATCATATGATTTCATTCATATGTGGAATTTAAGATACAAAACAGATGAGCATAAAGGAAGGGAAGCAAAAATGAGATAAAAACAGGGAAGCAAACCATAAAGAGACTCTTAAATACAGAGAACAAACAGGGTTGCTGGAGGGGTGTTAGGTGGGGGGATGAGCTAAATAGGTGATGGGCTTTAAGTGGAGCACTTGTTGGGATGAACACTGGGTGTTCTATGTAAGTGAGAAATCCCTAAATTCTACTCCTGAAATCATTATTGCCCTCTATGTTAACCAACTTGGATTTAAATAATAAAAAAAAGCATGGCTTTTAATGACCCCAGTTTTAAATCTTATGTATGTATCATACATCTCCCAATTTGAGGACACTAATGTTTTTTTTAGTTAAAAAATTTTTTAATGTTTATTTATTTTTGGGAGACTGTGCATGAGCAGGGGAAGGGCAGAGAGAGAGGGAGATGCAGAACCTGAAGCAGGCTCCAGGTTCTGAGCTGTCGGCATACGAGTTGTGAGATCATGACCTGATCTCACTGACCTGAACCAAAGTTGGACACTTAACCGACTGAGCCACCCAGGCACCCACTAATGTTGTTTTTAATTTCAAATATGTACATGAACGTATGCTTCCATTTCCAATTCTTTCCTTGGAGTGAATTTGTGGAAGTGGAATTATCTGATATATGTATTTCTTTTAGCTATTTGTCCACTAGCATGATATGAGGATACCCTGTTCACAGCAACCTTATCATCATTAGGTATATTACTACTAATATTATGTTAATATATTTTAACCAATGTGATGGACAAAAATTATGTTTTTACTTGTATTTTAAAAATTATTCATGTTTGGGGCGCCTGGGTGGCGCAGTCGGTTAAGTGTCCGACTTCAGCCAGGTCACGATCTCGCGGTCCGTGAGTTCGAGCCCCGCGTCGGGCTCTGGGCTGATGGCTCAGAGCCTGGAGCCTGTTTCCGATTCTGTGTCTCCCTCTCTCTCTGCCCCTCCCCCGTTCAAGCTCTGTCTCTCTCTGTCCCAAAAATAAATAAACGTTGAAAAAAAAATTTAAAAAAAAAAAAAAAAAAAAAAAAAATTCATGTTTATTGGCCATTTATATATTTTTATTTTGTGAAATGATTCTCACTTTTATCTATTTAAAAAAAATTTTTTTACATTTATTTATTTTTGATAGAGACAGAGCACAAGTGGGGGAGGGGCAGAGAGAGAAGGAGACACAGAATCTGAAGCAGGCTCCAGGCTCCAAGCTGTCAGCACAGAGTCTGATGCGGGGCTCGAACTCACAAACTGCAAGATCATGACCTGAGCTGAAGTCAGACGCTCAACTGACTGAGCCACCCAGGCGCCCCTATCTATTTTTCTATTATATATATTAAATATAAGAATAGAAGATATATTTGTTAAAAGATATATTTAATATATTTGAAATTAACTAGTTTCATTAGTGTTTACTTTTAAGGTTTCTTTCATTGCTTTTATACTTAGAAAATTCTTCCTTAAATTAGATAAATATTTATTCATATTTTCTTTAAGGTTTTCCTTAAGACTTTGGTATATCTTTAAAAGTACAGATATCAGGGTGCCTGATAGTGCAGTTGGTTAAGCATCCAACTTTGGCTTAGGTCATGATCTCATGTCTTGTGGGTTCGGGCCCATGTTCGGCTCTGTGCTGACAGCTCAGAACCTGGAGCCTGCTTTGGATTCTGTGTCTGCCTCTCTCTCTGCTCCTCCCCCACTCATGCTCTCTTTCTCTCTCACTCAAAAAATGAATAAACATTAAAAATATAAATAAATAAAAGTAAGAATAAAAAATATTTTTTCCAAATGTGTTGGCAGTTGTCTCAGTTTCATTTATGGAATAGTCTTTCCTTTCTCTACTGTTTAGAAATGCCACTTACAAAATATGCTAAATCCTTGCCCACATTAGAATGTTTCTGGATTTTCTATTATATTCTATTGATTTATCTGTAATTGTATCATACAGTTTTAACTATTTAATATATAATTATAACATGTATTAATAGTATATATGTTTTTGCTTTTAAAATTTTTTTCCCTACTCTCATGTCCTTATTCTTCCAGATTTACTTTCAGTAAATCGGTTTTCCACATTCCAAAATAGATCTCTTGACAAATTGAAATGTCATTGGGATTTTTACTTTTTTTTTTTTTTTTTTTTTTTTTTTACCATAGTTAGTCTTACTAGCCAGGAAAATGGTTTATCTGGGCTTTTATTCAGTTTTTAATGGTCTTCATTAAAGTTTTAGTTTCCTGCATATACTTTCTTGCTCATTTTTGTTATGTTGCTTCTTCAATGTTTGTATACTTGTCACCATTATGAATGAATTTTTCCATTAATTTCTGAGGTTTTTATATGTTTGAAAACCATAGATTTTATTTTTTTTTTATCAGACACCTAGTGAACTCCTTTATTTGTTTTCATTTAGTTATCTTGGGTTTCCTAGGAAGACACAAGAATCTTCTGCCAAGAATAAACTTGTCTTTCGTGTCAGTAGACCTCTATTTTCTGTTGCTTTTCATAGTTAACTAGCTAAAATTTTGTTTCTTTATAACAATTTAACATTCTTTTACAATAGAAGAAAACAGTCTCCTCATATCCATGTTGGTACATAGAAGAGCTGTAAGAAAGTAAGAACTCCAGGAAATGTTGTATAACCTTAAGACTATAGGAAGTAGTACCCTTCCTAAAACAATTACTGTGTGGTTACAAAGAACATTGGTTATGGTGTGATGCTGCCCTCAAGTGGCTCTTTCAAAAAAGGGTGCTTGGAAAACAGGACTTCATAACTGATAGATGTTTCCATGCACTCACAGAAATACTAGGATGAGCCGTTGGAAGGGAAGATGGCTAGAGGGCCTGTGTTTGGAAGTGCAAGGTGGAGACAGGGATATAAACAAATGCTGTTTGTGGTTTTGCTATGAATATGACTTTGTTAATACTTACAGAATGGATGTATGAATGAACAATCTTAAATGGTCTCACATAGGCCCTATTTAGACATTGAATTGATTGGCTGGCTTTCTTTGGTATATAAAAGAACTATGCCATGAAATTGAGAACTCTTGGCCATGAAATTATTAGGAACTTAACAGGTTCAGTAAGTAATCTCTTAGGAGGCCAGTTTATAGAACAAGTTTTCTTGGCATTTCAAGGTAGCACCAGGCAAAGGGATGTTTCCTGGCTGCCTTCTTAACACCACATATTTATTAAACATATGCATACCAATGATGTAATTGGTTATGGGAGACATCACTCCATGCTATTTGTCTCTCATGCCATTCTAAAAGTACCTAACTGAAAGGCCACTACCCAGAACAAGAGACTGTTGCTCCTCCCTCAGTGGGGCTTTTGCTTTTGAAATTTGGCTTTCTGAGCAGTTTTTCATCTGAACTTAGATTTTCCTTTTCCTCTTTCCACTCAGGATCTCACTGAAGAACAGGAGCAAGTTTTATGTTCTCTCCCTTGTCTCAGAAACTGTTTAAAGTGCTGACACAGTTGGCTAAGATTTTAAAATAACTTGAACATTGTAGGGTGGGGATAGGAGAAATTTATTCCAGCAATTAACTGTTAGCTATAGTATTTCCTAATATATAATATGTATAACACTTCTCAAGTAGATCTTGCCATATGACTTTCGTTGTAAAATTGACTATAATTTTCTACTTCTAATTTACAATAGAAACAATTTTTTTTTTTTTATCATTGCAATGATAGGATCTGAGTTGATCTCATTCGTAGGTTTTGTAGACCATCTCCATTCCCTACATCTCAGAATCTCTGGGGATGAATTAGAGACTTTAAGAGGTAAAATGATTCAGGGCACCTGGGTGGCTCAGTTGGTTAAGCTTCCGGCTCTTCACTTCGGCTCAGGTCGTGATTTCTACGGTTTGTGAGATTGAACCCCTCATCAGGCTCTGCGCTGACAGTGTGGAGCCTGCTTGGGATTTCTCTCTCCCTCTCTTTCTGCCCTTCCCCCACTTGCTCTCTATCTCTCCAAGTAAATAAAAAACTAAAAAACAAACAAACAAAAAAGAGGTAAAATGATGCGAAGAAAAGACTAGGTTCAGAAAAAGTCAAATGCTTTTATTTCTTTACAACTTTGCTTAGGCTACCCCTGGTTGTTTTGAAGCATAAGGCCGTAAGATATTTTCCTCCCTTGATTAAACTAATCTCTGTTGAAAAATAAAAAATGAAGCATTACAACTCTTTCAGGATGTTTGGTTACTACTCAGTGTGCTAAGTAATACTAAAATCTATTGAGCTTTTACCTATATGCTAATCCTATGCAGCATGCTTTATATGCACAATACAATGAAGAACTAAGGACTTTAAAGTATGTTTGAAAATCCCACCTATATCTAATGGCTGACTGCAGTAACTATCTAGATCCCGTTGTGTAACTTTTAGATTTTTTTCTTATTCCTTTACATTTCTTTTTTTTTCCAGATTTTTCTATTGATGAAGAAATAATTTTTGTAAATAGCTTGATGTCCTATAAAAGTCAGCTACCAACTTTGCATACTCTGTTGAGTAGGCTAAAACTATATTTGATAAATGACCCCATTTTAGATTTCAAAGGACAGATCTTCACAGAAGCTAATTTCTTCAGGTACTTAATTGTCCAATGTTGATTTTATATATATATATATATATATATATATATATATATATATATATATATAATTTTATATATATATAAAATAAAATATATATATATATTATATTTGGCATTTAAAAGAATTTAAGTTTATTGATTTAATTAAGATAGACCTGTCTTTAAAATTATCAACATTAAATATAAAACTTTTTCTACTTAAGTTTACCGAAATCAAAGAAGTTCATATTATCTCTGTTGCAATTTGTTAACAAAAATACAACTTAAAATGATTGTTAATACTGTCTCAAAAGATTTTATGGGTAATTGTTTTTGTTTTTGTTTTTGTTTTGTTTTTGTTTTTAATTTACATCCAAGTTAGTTAGCATATAGTGCAACAATGATTTCAGGAGTAGATTCCTTAATGCTCCTTACCCATTTAGCCCATCCTGCCTCCCACAACCCCTCCAGTAACCCTCAGTTTGTTCTCCATATTTATGAAGCTCTTCTGTTTTGTCTCCCTCCGTGCTTTTATATTATTTTTGTTTCCCTTTCCTTATGTTCATCTGTTCTGTGCCTTAAAGTCCTCATATGAGTGAAGTCATATGATATTTGTCTTTCTCTAATTTTGCTTGGCATAATACCCTCTAGTTCCATCCATGTAGTTGCAAATGGAAAAATTTCAGTCTTTTTGATTGCCAAGTAATACTCCATTGTATATCTATATACCACATCTTCTTTATTCATTCATCCATCGATGGACATTTGGGCTCTTCCCATACTTCGGCTATTGTTGATAGTGCTGCTATAAACATTGGGGTGCATGTGCCCCTTCAAAACAGCATTCTTGTATCCCTTGGATAAATACCTAGTAGTGCAGTTGCTGGGTCACAGGGTAGTTCTATTTTTAATTTTTTGAGGAACCTCCATACTGTTTTCCAGAGTGGCTGCACCAGTTTGCATTCCCACCAGCAATGCCAAAGAGATCCTCTCTTTCCACATCCTCGCTAACATCTGTTGCCTGAGTTGTTAATGTTAGCCATTCTGACAGGTGTGAGGTGGTATCTCATTGTGGTTTTGATTTGTATTTCCCTGATGATTTGTATTTGATTTGTATTTCCCTGATGATGAGTGATGTTGAGCATTTTTTCATGTGTCAGTTGGCCATCTGGATGTCTTCTTTGGAGAAGTATCTATTCTTGTCTTTTGCCCATTTCTTCACTGGATTATTTGTTTTTTTGGATGTTGAGTTTGATGAGTTCTTTATAGATTTTGGATACTAACCCTTTATCTGATATGTCGTTTGCAAATATCTTCTCCCATTCTGTCAGCTGCCTTTTAGTTTTGCTGATTGTTTCCTTCGCTGTGCAAAAGCTTTTTATGTATGTATGTATGTGTGTATGTATATTTATGTATTTTTGAGAGAAAAAGAGTGTGAGAGGGGGAGAGGCAGAGAGAGAGGGAGACACAGAATCTGAAGCAGGCTCCAGGCTCTGAGCTGTCAGCACAGAGCCTGATGTGGGGCTTGAACTCATGAACCATGAGATCATGACCTGAGCCAAAGTCAGATGCTTAATCTACTGAGCCACTCAGGCGCCCCTGTTTTTTATAATTTTTATTTTTTTAAGGTTTATTCATTTTTCAGAGATAGAGAGACAGAGCATGAGCAGGGGAGGGGCAGAGAGAGGGAGACACAGAATCCGAAGCAGGCTCCAGGCTCTGAGCTGTCAGCACAGAGCCCGATGTGGGGCTTGAACTCATGAACCATCAGATCATGACTTGAGCCAAAGTCAGATGCTTAATCTACTGAGCCACTCAGGTGCCCCTATTTTTTATAATTTTTATTTTTTTAAGGTTTATTCATTTTTCAGAGATAGAGCATGAGCAGGGGAGGGGCAGAGAGAGAGGGAGGCACAGAATCTGAAACAGGCTCCACGCTCTGAGCTGCCAGCACAGAGCCCGATGCAGGGCCCGAACTCACGGACGGCGAGATCATGACCTGAGCTGAAGTGGGACACTCAACCAACTGAGCTACCCAGGCACCCCAGATGTTTTTTTATTTTGATGAGGTCTCAATAGTTCTTTTGCTTTTGTTTCCCTGGCCTCTGAAGAGGTGTTGAGTAAGAAGTTGCTGCAGACAAGGTCAAAGAGGTTTTTGCCTGCTTTCACCTTGAGGATTTTGATGGCTTCCTGTCTTACATTTATGTCTTTCATCCATTTTGAGTTTATTTTTGTGTATGGTGTAAGAAAGTGGCCCAGGTTCATTTTTCTGCATGTCGCTGTCCAGTTTTCCCAGCATCACTTGCTGAAGAGACTGTCTTTATTCCATTTGATATTCTTTCCTCCTTTGTCAAAAATTAGTTGGCCATTCGTTTGTGGGTCCATTTCTGGGTTCTCTATTCTGTCCCATTGATCTGAGTGTCTGTTTTTGTGCCAGTACCATACTGTCTTGATTACAGCTATGTAATACAGTTTGAAGTCCAGGATTGTGATGCCTCGTGCTTTTCTCCTGGTTTTCTTTTTCAAGATTGCTTTGGCTATTCAGGGTCTTTTCTGGTTCCATACAAATTTTAGGATTGGTTGATCTGGCTGTGAAGAATGCTGGTGTTATTTTAATAAGTATTGCATTGAATATGTAGATTGCTTTGGGTGGTATTGACATTTTAACAATATTTGTTCTTCCTATCCAGGAGCATGGAATGTTTCTCCATTTTTTTGTGTCGTCTTCAGTTTCTTTCATAAGCTTTCTATAGTTTTCAGTATATAGATTTTTCACCTCTTTGGTTAGATTTATTCCTAGGTATTTTATGGTTGTAAATATTTTTTTTTAATTTTTTAATGTTCATTTATTTTTGAGAGAGACAGAGAGAGAGAGAGAGAGAGAGAGAGAGAGAGAGAATGAACACCTGAAGTAGGAAGGAGCAGAGAGAGGGAGACACAGAATCTGAAGTAGGCTCCAGGATCTGAGCTGTCAGCACAGAGCCCGATGCGAGGCTTGAACCCACAGAATGGCGAGATCATGACCTGAACTGAAGTCAGACGCCCAACCGCTGAGCCACCCAGGTGCCCCAAGTTGTAAATATTTTTTAAAGGAGAAAATATTCTGGGCACCTGGGTGGCTCAGTCGGTTAAGCATCCAACTCTTGATTTTTAGCTTAGATCATGATCCCAGGGTCATGGGAACAAGCCCCAAGTTGGGCTCTGTGCTGAGCGTGGAGCCTGGGTAACATTCTCTCTCTCTCTTCCTCTGCCCCTCCCCCACTTGTGTGAGCTTTCTCCCTCTAAAAAAGAAAAATAAAGGTAAAAATATTCTTCATGTGCTCACAAGTCTAGTTGTTATCAATATCTTATCATTGCTTTACCTCAACTCCAGTTTTAATCATTGTGTAGTTTGATTGGCTACATTTAATATGTACCTTGCTTTTAGTAAACACTAACTTAATGTTTCACTTTTTGTTAAGGGAATCTTTCTCTTTTCAAGGAGATTTGAAAAATTTTGTGAAAGAAGATTTTTACATGGATAAAGAAAACTTTTGTCAGGAAAAACTAGAAGATACAGTAGGTTTAAATGAAATTGTAATACTTGCTTTCAGTAGTATTTTTGTAAAAGTTAGTAAAGCACACTTTTATAAATTTTAATACATTGACCATCTACTACTGTCAAGTTTAAAAAGATTTGGTAATGAGTTGAATATATTAATAGTGGAGTCAAATTTAAGATAATGGTTCTAATCTTTAGCCACACATTGGAATTACTTGGATAGTTTTAATAAAATACTGAAGCCTAGGTCCTACTCAGATATATTCTGATTAAACTCATCTGTTTTGCAGCCCAGGTATAATGAATTTAAAAACCTTCTTAATGATTTTAATAAATATACCTGGTATAAGACATTAGGTGGCCATGTTCTAATTTACAAAATGGAGACAAGCTATAATTGTTGATTTTGATTTATGAGTTAAAACACAAAACAGCACACACTATTAAGAGAAGTGATCTCACTGAAATAGTAAGAATAAATATAGTCTGAGACTTCATTTTAGGTGCTGCCAATGGTTAATAAGGAAGATAGCATCTTTCATATTAAAGATCAAATTTTGGGGCACCTGGGTGGCTGAGTTGGTTAAGTGCCTGACTCTTGATTTCGGCTCAAGTCATGATCTCATGGTTCCTGAGTCTGAGCTCCATAGCAGGCTCTATGCTGACAGCATGGAGTCTGCTTGGGATTCTCACTCCCTCTCTCTCTGCCCCTCCCCTGCTCACTCTCTCTTTCTCTTTCATTCTCAAAATAACTTTAAAAAAAAAAGATCAAATTTCTCAAAAGCACCCCCTCTTTTTTAGTATACAGTTCCAATAGCACACAAAATTGTTATTATGATATTAGTACAAAGAATTTTAGCAATTGAGAGTAAAAACAACTTTTTGCAGCATAGCAAACTCAAAAAACTAGGCCCACATAGATTAGATGCATTTATAAAATTACTTTAAACATTTTTTTGAGACAACTAAAAATATTGTATATTTGGGGCTTAAGACATTCAAAGGAGATAGATATATCCATATCTTAAGGCATTTAAAGGGTTTCCTTACAATTAAAAATTTTAACACACATGGTGAAAATATTAATTCACTTATTATCCCCTTTCTCTAGTCCCCCTCTTCCTCACCCATTAGCTCTGAGAATTATGCACATAGGATCCAGTTCTGTAGGAATGAAAGAGAAGTGTATTTAATGAAGTGCAGTGAAGATCCATTCCATTTCATTTACCCCTTTTACTTCTCCCCAATCACCATCTCTGATCTGCTGCAGTTACTGCTTTTAACGTAGAATTTTTAAAATTTGTTATTAACCCAAAAGAAGATATTTCTGCATCTGGGAATATTGTATATCACTAGTGTAATCAGTAGCCATAAAAGACATTACTCAGAACATTGCTTATAATACATTTTTGGCTAGTATACCTCTGTTTTTTTAAAGTGTTTGCATAACATTAAAATTTTTGAATGTTTAGTTTAAAATTTGGTATACCAATTAGGGGTGCCTGGGTGGCTCAGTTGGTTAAGTGTCCAACTCTTGATTTTGGCTCAGGTCATGATGTCACTGTGAGGTTGAGCCCTGCATTGGGCTCTGAACTGACAGTGCAGAGCCTGCTTGGGATTCTCTCTCTCCCTCTCTCTCTGCCCCTCCTCCACTTATGTGAAGATGCTGTCTCTCAAAATAAATAAATAAACTTTATAAGTAAATAAATAAATCAAATTTGGTACACCAGTTAAAGTTATACAATTATATAAATTTAATATAAATTATATATATCTGTTTATGAATCCAGAAATATTTATCTGGAAAATCTCCCTAAAAACTTGTTTTACATATTATTTCAGCCATCAATTTTGCTTGAGTGTGAATTCTTAATACCTACAAGCCTCAAACAAGAAGTTGATATTCCATCACTCACCAAACTAAAGGAATCGTTAAACTTAATGCCAGAAATAATAAATTATGTAGATGAAAATGAAAAGCTTTTCAAAAGAGGTGAGAATAAATTTAAAAGTATATTACTTGTAAAACTACTTAATAATGTTTGTTGTAAAAAATGTGTTGATTAAACTGTTTTCTGAACCTCCAGATTTTTGAAGTGTCTATAGTTTACATGGTGAAATCTTAGAATTATTGTTGATGAGATTCTTTTCTCATTGTCTTTCTCTTTATATACTTGCAAACTTAAAACCTCTCTGAAATTAACCATGTCAAGATAATTACACAAATAAAGCTAAATCACCTATGACTTATTCTAATTTTTTTAAATTGTTTTCTTATAAACAATGACAAAGTACTAACAACTCTTAGGTTGAGTTTAGTTATATAAGGAGAAGCACAGAGTGAGGTTATGACTCATGGAATCAGATGACTGGGAGAATCATAACCTAAAATGTAGATGTTTTTATCCCAGTTAGATTTAGTAAATATTGTTGAATTCTTTCTAATGACAATTTAAGCCCAAATATTTACCTTTTTATTTAATTCCAGTTGAAATCATCAAAGATGTATAATATTACAAAGGAGGAAAGGGAGATTTATGATGTCCATTAAGGACAGGGATGCTTGCCATTAATGGATCACAGACTTAAAGGAATCCTTGCAGACAAGGCTAAATCAAGTGAATTACTGATCAATCTATAAGTCAAAGCAAAGGAATGAAAAGTCAGTCTAAGAAAGTTGATCAAATTCATACCAGAACGTGAAAACATAGTAGAGCTTAAAACTGCAGAGTGGCCCGCTGGCTTGTTAGGAGGACAAAATCTATGAATGCTAATGTAAAGGACAAGTGACTTTACTGAAGTGTTACACTCCCAGCCTTCAGTTGGCTCTGATGGTATACTAAGTAAAACAGAGTCATTGCCACAGCGGAATGAGAAAGATTACCAAAAAACTGATGTAATAGTTATGCTGATAGTAAACTTTCTTCCTTTTCAGATCTTACTACCAAGCATGGAATTGGCATTGAGGATATAAAATGTAGCTCCACAGAGATTTTGGCCATTCAAAGCTATGGTGAACCGGAGTACAATCAACCAGGTAGAAATTTTGAATGAATCATTGAGTTTATCAGAGATTACCTCTATGTGATGTAAAAGTACAATACATTCACATATAAGGTCTACTATGAGACAGTTTTCACATTTAAAACTTGATTATTGCAATCTAAGTTGTCATTTTTTTTCTCTTATCTATCCATTTACATTTGTTATGATAATTAACTCTATCCTTCTGGCATCAAAACTGAATAATATAGGGGCGCCTGGGTGGCGCAGTCGGTTAAGCGTCCGACTTCAGCCAGGTCACGATCTCGCGGTCTGTGAGTTCGAGCCCGGCGTCAGGCTCTGGGCGGATGGCTCGGAGCCTGGAGCCTGCTTCGGATTCTGTGTCTCCCTCTCTCTCTGGCCTTCCCCCATTCATGCTCTGTCTCTCTCTGTCTCAAAAATAAATAAATTTAAAAAAAAACAAAAAAACAAAAAAACCTGAATAATATACAGAGAGAATTAAAAGATTGAGGAAGAATGGAGGAAATAGCATTAATATTAAGATCAGAAATCTTATAATATTATAGTTCAGTAAATAAAATTTTATATTTTATCTCAGTGTTAGTAATCTTGCTGACCCTTGTTACACTTTTGTAAATTTGACTTTTTAATCACCCAAAACAATCCTATCATTTTTATTATTATTATCCTACCAGATTTGGACTCTGAATCATCTTTTGTTCCACTGTAATGCCAAATTGTGTTGCTTCTTAACTATGTTGATGGTACTGTTATTTAGTTACATTTTGGAAGTTTTATTTATGAAAGTGATAGAAACACACCGACTACTTATGAATAAATGAGTTTCAGTTTCTCAAGCCCACCCTATAAATCTATAACTCTGTGTTGGGCCACCTAGACTCTAGTTTTATTAAGGTAAAGTATTAGTCGCCATTAATACTATTTACTTAACTTCATCAATATTTCGTATGGAGATAAAAGTAGTACTGTCTCTGTAGTACTGACAACATAAGTTTCAGAATTAAAAGCATTATTACATATAAGACTCTTAGAGTTTATTTCATACTATAAACTCAATATAGTTGTCAGTGTATTTTTTTTAAATCACCACTATCACAGTTGAGATACCATGAGATAAATGTGTAAGTCCTTATATGGAAATTTAAAACTATCATTTTGTATTTCAAGTAACCCAAATGTCTTTTTACTAAAAAATTATTTTTGAAAATTTTTATTGTAACAGAATGATCAACATAATAGTTATTTATAAAAAAAGTTCTAAATTATACTTAATTTTATTTAAGGTTAATATAATTTGTTATTTTTTAAACTTTTATGTATTCTAGTCGAGTTAGAAATGCCACTAACTCATCTATGTCAAACAGACCAACATTCTTCCATGAGTTCATTAACAGGACTTCAGACATTTCCATTTTCTCCTAGTGAAAAAATGTAAGTAAAGAACTTACTACATTTTACCTATTAAAATGTAAGTAAAGAACTCAAATTGTGGGACACCTGGGTGGCTCAGCTGGTTAAACACCGGATTCTTGATTTCCATTCAGGTCATGGTCTCAAGGTCATGGGACTGAGCTCTGTGTTGGGCGCTGTGCTGAGTGTACAGAGCCCGCTTGGGATTCTCTCTCTCCCTTTCTCTCTGCCTCTCTGCCTCTCTCTCTCTCTCTCTCTCTCAAACTAAAAATAAATAAACATTAAAAAATATATATTAGCAGGGTTGGATTCCTTCTAAGATGTCTTTCCTTGGTTTCTAGATAACTTCTCTTCTTACGGTCTTTCCTCCATTTGTGTCTGTCCTAATTTCCTAATCTTATAAGGACATCAGTCATATTGGATTAGTAGCCATCTTAACCACCCACCTCATTTTAACTTAATTACCTCTTTAAAGTCCCTGTCTCCAAATACAATCACATTCTGAGGTACTGAGAGTTAAGGCTTCAGTATATGAATTTTGGTCACAATTCAGCCCATAATAAGCAACCAAGAGCCCTGAACTAGAGTCTGATTGCCTGACTGTATCACTTATTAGCTCTGTGACCTTAATTGCTCTGTGCCTCAGTTTCCTTATCTGTAACATTGGGATATTTATAGTATATACCTTTCAGGGTTGTTATGAGGCCTTTTAAGAGATTTTCAAAGCTTTCTGACCAGGAATAGCCAAGGACCACAGGGCAGTGTGGACAGGGGTCCCTCGATAGATTTGGCTGTCAAATTACTCCTCTAGGAGTACTAGGGGTCACATCCCATCTCTAATAGATGACATCCACTGACCTTGTTTACCTGCCAATGTACTATTGGTGTTGGGGGAAGTAGACATGTAGAACCAAGTATTGATCCACAAATCTGTTCAATTCCCCATTGTTTCTGCACAGTATAGTCTGTAATCTCAGAATTGACATTGTAGGGCTGGATCATTGTATTCTAGTTTGAGCCAAAATTGTATAGATAGCTTAATAGCCAGCATTTTTGCCCTCCAGGGGAGCCTTAGATACCTTTGGTTGTTATCTTCTACCATGTGGCATATATGTAACTTATTTTCTAAATTAGATTAATCTGCTATCCTGGAATTGTTGATCCATTCCCCTGCTCTGAGGCTAGTTACAAAACTAGGAGCATAACCAGTAGAGTCCCTTTGTTCCCCACTGTAATCCTGAAACTTAATGAGTGACGAGTCCAAAATAATATATTTTCAGGAAAATTACAAGAAAGTATAAAAATATCTGATGAATTGTTCCCAGAATGGACACTTTGGGAGCTGAGTATTGAGTTTTGAGTTCTTATACTGAGTTTTGAGTTCTTAGCTATGATTGGCTGATATATCAGAGAACACTGCTGTTGGGTTACTTGGGAGTAACTCATCCCTAGCTACTCAAGATTTCTATTAATGGTCTCAGGAAGGTGTCACAGCACAAGATGGAGGCGTCTGGTATTGAGGATCCCAATTACCTTGTTTTGGCAAAGAATTGTGTCATTTGGGGGATAAATTGGTGATATACAGAACTCTACAATGAACCAGAACTGCCCATATCAGCTCTAAAAAATAGCATCGAACAAGTACAGAAACTACATATAATTTGTTTAAATACTTTCAGTCCCTTTGCTGAGGTGCAGATATTTATTTGTAGGATGTAAACTGTCTTTTTTAGTGCTCTTTTACTCCATATACCCTAATCCATCTGTTAAGGCAGATTGGCAATCAGAAACAGAAACTAGCAGAAATTAGTACAATCTTGAATTTCAATCTGATATTAAAAGTATTTACTTAACTATAATAAACTCCTTTTAATTACACAAGTTATATATCTAATTGTTATAACTCAAATGTCTAATTAGAATTTATGAAACTTAAGTCTTTCCTATGTTTTATGCTTTCCCTAAAGTTAGAACAAAGAAGGCTTTTTTAAATTAGCCAAATGTTTCCAGTTTTCAAAGAGTTTGTAAGGAGAACATGAACCCACCTAGTCTAGAGAAAATGCAAACAAACTTGGAATGCTTCAAGTTGAGCTCTGTTGTGTTTGGGAGAAAAAAATTTAACCAGAAATATATTTTACTTTTATGTTGTTAAGCTACAGATATCTTTTCTTGTCAGTATTTTTGACTACCTTATCCTCTCCTTTTTAGCTGCTCAAACATAATTCACACACCATGCATGTTATCCATTTAAAGTATAAAATTCAATGGCTTTTACTATATTCACAGTTGTCCAACCATCTAATTCCAGACTTTATCACCTCAAAAAGAAACCCATATCAATCAGCAGTCATTTCACATTTCCCAGACCTTTACCCTCACCATTAGGCAAGCGCTAATCCACTTTCTGTCTCTACAGACTTGTCTATTCTGGATATTCAATAATTTTTTGTAGTTTACAAAATATAAGTTTTACAATTCTTTTGTTAAATTTACTCCTATTTTGTTGTATTGTAGGTTAAATAGTTTTCTAAATTTCATTGTCAGATTGTTCATTGCAAGTATATAAAAATACAAGTGGTTTTAGTATATTGCTCATGTACTATACCTGCCATCCTGCAGAACTCATTTATTAGTTGTAATAGTTTTATAGTGGACTCTTCAGGATTTTCAACATATAAGATCATGACATCTTGCAAATAAAGTTTTACCACTTCTTCCTTTAAATAAATAAATAAATAAATAAATAAATAAATAGCCCAAAGTTTCTAGGGCCATTTGAAACAACTTAAAGAAGTTGTCTCACCACTGCTACATTCATTAGCAAGAGATAAATCACTTTCATTTGGTTTATGAATATAAAAATCTTAAAATTCCTATATTCAAAAGAGATTTATACCTCAACTGTGAATCTAAAAACAAAGAAAAAAGTTAAAATTAAAAAAACAACAGAAGTAAAAAATAATATGTAATGTTATTGTGCTCTTAACTTGCTTTTATGTCCCCAATTACTTTTATTTCAGAACACATTTTTGCGGAAATAAGCCCAGTTAATAAATATTTTGAGTGATTACCACATGTCAAGCTCTATGCTAGATTTTTAAAAATTTTTTTTCAATGTTTATTTATTTTTGAGAGGTAGAGAGTACGAGCGGGAGAGGGCCAGAGAGAGAGAGATACACACACAGAATCCGAAGCAGGATCCAGGTTCCGAGCTGTCAGCACAGAGTCCGATGTGGGGCTTGAACCCACAAACCGCAAGATCATGAACCTGAGCCAAAGTTGGACACTTATCCAACTAGCCATCCAAGCGCCCTTCTATGCTAGATTTTATGGAGCTAGAAAGAAAAGTCTGTGTAGCATCAGACTTTATTTCCACACTGATTACTGAATTGTGAACATATTTTTATATATGACCAAACAATATATCAAATGCAGACATGTCTTCAGAAAGTTCCATTAAGAGTGAGAATATTTGTTTATATTATGGTCTCCTGATGGACTTAACTTGCTTTCCTTTTGCTTTAAAGTAATTGCTTTACTTTACTTGGCTCAGTTGGTTAAGCGTTCAACTTCAGCTCGGGTCATGATCTCATGGTTTGTGAGTTTGAGCCCTGCATCGATTGGGCTCTGTGCTGATAGCCCAGAGCCCAGAGCCCGAAGCCTGCTTCGGATTCTGTCTCCCTCTCTCTGTCCCTCCTCCACTCATTCTCTCTCTCTCTCAAAAATAAATAAACATTAAAAAATTTTAAATTAATTGCCAATAATCTGAGGTGTCTGGTTTTCAAAGAGATCTTGGTAAGGTTCGAGAATTACCTAGAATCTCACATTTTGCCACCACATGCTAAATTTTTGGATTATGTGGGTAAATTGGATAGCTTGGACATAAAACCTAGCTTTCTACTGCACAGGACTGTCAACTAGCAATACTTATAATTAGCATACTCACATATGTTTTGTATGAACAGAGAAACAGAATACCATCAATCTTTGCTTTGGAGTAAGAGATTTGCAGCCATAGATTAAGGGGTTTATGGATTAATGGTATCTTCCCTATCAAGGCTAGTAACTTCATGGCTACTGATAAACTGTGATATACACTAATTGTCATGCATATTTCTTCCTTTCTCCTCTTAGCACCCTGTAACATGCAAACAGACATAAATCATTCACTCACACACACACCAAGAATGAAGGACCTGAACTAAACTTTAGGACTAAACTTTTACCTTCCTGAGAAGGTAGAAAAGACAGAACTGTTCTTTCATTTCGTAATTCTGACTCTCAGCCAGCAGAGGCTCCAGAATTTGTTTAAAATGGACTTGGGGACAAGCCCATTTTGTAAAAACTTGTGTTAAAGCTACTGTTTTGTATGGAAAACACAGTAATTTTACCTAAATTGTATTTTTATTTGGGGTGGTTTATAGGGTTGGTGATGGCACACTTCATAGTTGGAAGTGTTCCACTGAGGGAGCTAGAGGAAGGAGTAAGTTATAGGCAAGCAGGAGCAATTCAGGTAACACACTGCCACACCTTCCCAGGGGGAGGAAAACCAAGTATTTGAAATTTGGCTTATGGAACTCTCTACTTAGCTTTACACACTTACAGAGTTAATTTTTCACTGCTTTCGAATGTAAAAAATACTTAGAAAAAGAACTTTCTTAAACTTTTCTTATGCAAAAAGCCTCAATATTATCAATGTATTAAGCTTTAACTCTTCTTTTTCAGTAGTTTGCTTACTGCTGAAGAATCAGCTACCAAATACCATATGGTGTGGCAGTTAGAAAGCTCTTTGAAACCATTTTTGCTTACAGGTAAAGATTAATTGACTTTGAATGCTAAACGAAAAGTAAAAGTGAAACCGTATAATCAGTAGAAATGTATTGTCAGTTTTGTTATTTCTTTATTATTGTTACTGTCATTATAAAAATCACAGTTCTAAATTAAGGTTTTGAAATTTTTCATTTTAATTTTGGGTAGATGCTTATAATGCAGATAATAATATTAAGTAGTTGTGCTACTTTGATTCCTCCCTACATTATGATTTGCACTATTTAGTTTAAAGTAATGAGGGAGAAATCTCTGTGCCACAATATATAAGATGATACCCATCATGAAATCTGATCAAATATATCTTCTTGTTTAGGTTCATTATAATAAATTAGAATCTCAAATTTAATTTAATTAATTAAATTCTTCAAAATTAATTTAATTCTTCAAAATGTTATTAAATATATTAATTTAGTAATTACTAAAATGGTCAAAATAATGGTTCTATCTCCTACTAAATATTAGAATAATTTTAACTTCATGATATTTCCATAGATTGAAAAACATCCCTTATGTAACTTCAACTGCTAGAGTATTACAAATATTAGCATCTTGAAGACAAAATACTAGCTATAACTTCAATTTTCACTTTTTTCCCCAATGTGTGAAAATCTATTTCATAAGCAATTTTCAGTGTGGTTCTATTTATTGTGTTTTTCATCTCTTTTTCTCTGTGGACTGTCTCTTTTTGTTGTTTGGTTTGTTATTGTTTTGTAAGTGCCAAGAGCTGAAGAGCCCAATAGTCAATATTCAGTTACAGATTTGAAAAAGATATTTTCTATTGAAGAAGAAAGCCTTGTAGTTGATCCTGTAAACCCAGAGTGGTGGGAAAAAGAAGGACTAAATCTAATGGAGACAGAAACTTTGGAACATCTGAATACATATTTGTGTCATGATGATCTATCTGCTGATGATACTAAAATGGAGATATTTTTGCCTACAAAAGTACTTCAATTTGAGTGTAAGTACATAATAGGAAATATCACTTGTATGAATTATTCAGAATGAGAAAATGTTTGATACTGGCTTTCCATTAGGTGATTGGGAAGATATAACTAAATTCCAGCATTCAGTATTAGTTCTGGCTCTGCCAGAATTTATAACTTTGAGCTTCACAAAGCCCCACTTTCTTCCTTGAAAAAAAATGAAGTTTGACTAGCTCATCCTAAAATCATTTACTGTCCTAAAATTCTGTAGTCTCAGTTTTTAAATTTCTAGCCATTTTCAATTAAAGTGACTTTGTTTCTTTTTATAAGTGATTAATTGCCAGCTCAATGTTTGTCTACATCAGCTTAGACACAAACCAGCACTGTTATTTTTTGATCTGACAGGGGAACTCTGGGTATTCAATAATATGTAGTAACCTGTGTTCAACAATATATAAGCTTCCTTTGTTACCAAAGAGTTTACTCAACATTTTAAGTTACTTATACAATTATACAATTTAAGACAGCAAAAAATGTCTTGTAAGTACCTATCTTTCAAGTATTTTGGTTGCTATATGTGCCACTATAGTAAATGGAGTATTCTTAGTCTGAATTATACTTTTTTGAAGTATTTATGAATTATTTTTAAATCTTTGTGCAATAGTTACTAAATTTAGATCTTAAAGAATTTGGTAAAGCTCACTTTTAGTTTATTATAGAGTAAATAATATATTTAAAAGTGAATTTTAGAAATTGTGTATATTAGGAGACTGCTCTAAGGAGATAGGAATTGGGGCAAAAATTGTTATCAGCAAAGAGATGTTTCAAAGACAGAAGACAGAGGGCTTTGGTAGAAGGGAGGATAGATAGACTATGTTAAAGAAATGCACACCAGTCTATCCTAAGACCTAGATGATTACTCAGGGTGGAAGAATAATTTTAAAAGAGATTAAGTCAGATTGCTAGACAAAGAAAAAGGAGAGGAAGATTTTATGGGGTCTTCAAATTTCCAGAATAATGTATTAAATCTATAAGACTAGTAAAGTCTTTATTATGATATGTAACTATTTTGAGGTTAAAATAAAACATATGATTCACCTTGATATCCAATAGAATTATGATGATAGTTTAATTCTGAAGTCTAAAAAGCAGTAATAGTATCAAGAACTCATTACCAAGTTGTCAGGATAGGGCTGGTTAAATAGTAGAGGAAAATATTCAGAAAAGTGAAATGATAAACAGTTCATATTTGCCTACTAAACATACCAGGATATCTCTAGAAAATATCTCAGAGGTTGCAAACTGGTAGCACTCAGGTCCTGGTATTTTATTTAGTTACCAACATTTACAATTTGGAGGGTTACACATAAATGACATGTATTTTGAGATTGTCTTTAAAATTTCAAAGACCAGACCCTTATTCTTATATGGCAACAACTGCCTGGAGCCAATAGCAGCTCACCACTTTAGACAGGCCTATAGCAGCTCACCCACCTCCAATTTGCCACAGTTCCCAGCACTCATAAATTGAGGCCAGGTGTTAATTGGCATTTAGCATTACTTTTGCACTTTTATCTTACATTTAGTGTAATTAAGAGGAAAGTAAAATGTTTCTGATACCAGTATCTCTAATAAAAACAAAAACGAAAACAATTATTGCAAGAAAAAAGTTCTACATTTTGGAAGAAAAAAGTTCAAAATTTATCATCCTAAAGATTATGATTTAGGGGCTCCTGGGTGGCTCAGTCATTTAAGTGGCCAACTTTGGCTCAGGTCATGATCTTGCGGTTTGTGGATTCCAGACTCATATCCGGCTGTGTGCTGACAGCTCAGAGCCTGGAGCCTGCTTCAGATTCTGTGTCTCCCTCTCTCTCTGCCCTGCCCCTGCTTGTACTCTCTCTCTCTCTCTCTCTCTCTCTCTCTCTCTCTCTCAAAAATGAGTAAACATTTAAAAAAAATTCAAACATTTAAACATTAAAAAAAGATTATGATTTAAGCATATACTTCCCTCAGTAACATACCTCATTTATCTGGGCCTATAGGCATTTAAGCTTTTTTGCAAATAAATTTTACAAGATATAATATACATATAATAAAATGTACCCATTCTAACTGTACAGTCTTATGGATTTTGACAAATGTGCATACCAATGAAACTACCACCACAATGAAGATATAGACTATTTCTATCACCCAAAAAGTTCCCCGTGCTCCTTTGCATTCTGTAGTTCCCACCCCTCTCTTCTTCTAACCTTCACCCCTGACCCCAGGTAACCACTGGTCTACCTTCTGTCACTATGTATTAGTTTTCTGTATTCTAGAATTTCATTTATGGAATCATATAGTAACTCCTTTGTGTTTGGCTTCTTCCACTCAGCATAACATTTTTGAGATTCATTTACAATGCTGTGTGTATTGCTATTCACTTCTTGTTACTGAAGAATTTTTCATATGGATGTACCCCAGTTTGTTTATCCACTCTCCTCGATTTATTTCCCAGGTTTTTACAGGGAAAGTTAGGAATAAAACTTCTATGAATCTTCTTATTGAAGTCTTTTTGTGAACATATGTTATCATTTCTCTTGAATGAATACCTATGAGTACAATTACTGGGTCTTATGGTAGGTGTATATTTAACTTCATAAGAAACTAGTAAATTGTTTTCCACCGTGTTTGCAAGATTGTGCATTCACATTAGCAATGTGTGAGAGTTCTAGTTATTCTATATCCTTGCCAACAGTTGGTATTGACAGTCTTTAATTTCAGCCATTCTAATGGGTGTGTTGTAGTATCTCATTGTGCTTTTAATTTGTATTTTCCTGATGACTAATGATGATGAACATCAGTTAACATGGTCATTGACCATTTGTATATCTTGCTTTAAAAAATATATTATAGGGGCTTCTAGGTGGCTCAGTCAGTTGGGTATTCAACTCTTGGTTTTGGCTCAGGTCATGATCTCGTGGTTCATGGGTTCGATCCCTGCATTGGACTCTGCTGACAATGCAAACCCTGCTTGGGATTCTCTCTCTCTCCCTCTCTCTGCACCTCCCCTGCTCACTCGCTCTCTCTCTCTCTCTTTCAAAATAAGTAAGTAAACATTAAAAAATATATTATAGCTTTACTGAAATATAATTCAAATGCCATACAACTCTAAAGTACACCATACAGTGGTTTTTAGTATAGTCACAAAATTGGGTAATCATCACCACGATCAATTTTAGAACATTTTTGTCATCGCTCAAAAGAAATCTTGTACCCATTAGCAGTCACTCCCCATTTTCTTTCTTTTTTTTTTTTCAACGTTTATTTATTTTTGGGACAGAGAGAGACAGAGCATGAACGGGGGAGGGGCAGAGAGAGAGGGAGACACAGAATTGGAAACAGGCTCCAGGCTCTGAGCCATCAGCCCAGAGCCTGACGCGGGGCTCGAACTCCCGGACCGCGAGATCGTGACCTGGCTGAAGTCGGACGCTCAACCGACTGTACCACCCAGGCGCCCCACTCCCCATTTTCTACAGCTGTGGAACCACTAATCTATTCTCTGCCTGTATAGATTGCCTATTCTGGATGTTTCATATAAATGGAATCATACAATATGTGGTCTTTTGTGACTGGCTTCTTTCATTTAGTATGTTTTCAAGATTCATCCATGTTGTAGCATGTACATATCTTATATGAAGTATTGTTCAAATATTTTATCAAACTTTAAATTGGCTTTGCTTTTTAAATATTAAACTAGGAGAGTTTTTTATATATATTGGATACAGTTCTTTTCAAGTATATGTATTATAAGTATATTCTTCTGATCTGTCAATTGCTTGATACCTAAGTTTTTGACCTTTAGACTTCATTCTAAGCCTATTGGCAATAGGACTTTTCTGGAATTCTTTACCTGGTAACCTAACTCCAGTAGTAAGAAAAAAGGTGCAGAAATTTTGCCCTTTTAAAAAATTTATTTTATTCAGGTCAAAATTGATTTTCAAAGCAATAAACAAAGTATTTTTAAGGATCAAATTATATTAATAAGAACCTATAAATAAAAGTTATCCTAATACCCTAGCAGAGCACCCATTTATTCATGGTGTAATTTGGATATTTTTATTTTCTGTTTTCAGCATGGCTAGAATATAAAAGTTGTTCCTCACCTATTGCACTTATTAATGAGAAATCTACAAATGATCGTTTATTGCTCCCACAAAAGATTTCATCTCTGGCAAAAGAAATACCAGACCTGTGTTTTTCTGATGACTATATATCTGTTAAAAGACCAACAAAAGAAGAAAAACCAAAGAATGATCTAGAATTAGTTTATAGAATAAGCCAAAATAAAGAAAATGAAGATTACTTGGAACTTAACTGCACAGTACCATCTATTGAATCATCTTCCTCTCCAAAAATTGAAAAATCATCTTTTAAACAAGGTAGAAAATGGAAGAATGATTTGGACCTTTTGAATGACTTTATTGTACTGCGAAATAAACATAGAACTTGCACCTCAAAGACTGAACTCACGGGCAGTAAAGAAAATGATGGTGGGTAACTTAGTAATAGTTTGACATAAATATGATAGCTTTAAGGACTAAATATATAATTTACTACAGAAGGTAAGGAAATAAAGCTCTTTCAAATAGAATATATTATTTTTCAAAGCCAAAGAAAACATCTTTCATTCATGATACTCATTGAGTATGGAGATCGATGTGGATATTTGTATATGTATTTAGACATAGATGTAGATACGTATTTTCCAAAAAATTTAAAAGTGCATTTGAACTTGTAAAAAAGTCACTATTTGTAAAACTTGATTCCTACAACTTGGCCATACAGATTCATGGTATTTCTAACTTTTGTTGATTGTTCTGCCATTGTTTTTTCTCTTTTAGCTGACAGTTCTCAGTATTATAACTTATAATGTGTACTTGAGAACATTTTGCCCATTTGATTGCTTATTACTCTTTTTAACTTTAACAAAGAGTTTCTGTCTGAGTTGTAACTGTTTTACATTCACTGCTTAAAACCATATCAAATGTAGTATGTGCCATATCATTTCACTTCCGGTAAAAAAGGAAAAATAGGTATTCTAGAATATGTTTGACATAAGTTACTCAGAAGAATTAAGTACAAGAATATATATGCGTGAGAGTCACAGCATACTTAGGTCTTACCATCTTATATATTGTTAATGTGGAATTCTGCTGTCCACAGCCAGCCCATTTGATTCTCAAACTAAGCTCCTTTTTCCAACTTAGCCTTTGTTAGTAATAAAGTTAGTGTTTTGGTATATATATTTTACTTCTTCCCTTATTTTATAATTAATTCAGGGGCAACAAAGAATGTTACAACTTATTAGGCCCCCTCAAAAACTCTAGTAATTAGTATTATTTAATCATAACTATTCCAATTATTTATAGTTAATGAAAAATATACTTGAAAATAATAACATAATCTAGTTTAGGATATTTTATTCCATTGTTTTCACCATATATTTAAAGTTCATATTTTAAAATGTTTCAAGGTGGTATTATGTTTCTAAAATTATCTGGTAATCATATTATTAATAGATAACTTTGCTATCTAGTTAAAATAAGTAACTATAAATAAATTAATTAGTTATATATATTTTGTAATCCTCCACACTACTTAGAAAAGAAGGAAGACAACTGAACTGTATGCCAGGCACTAAATTACATATTAGAGATAAATATGATACTGTTGCTGACCTTGAGAAGCTTATAGGCTCAGAGAAAATGCCTGAGACCTAAAGGGTGAGTGGTAAGAATTGACCTAATTGAAAAAGGTTGGAGATAGGGAGGGCTTGGGGCATAGGAAAGAATTAATAGCAGAAGGAAGGGTATATGGAAAGTCACAGAGAAATGAAGTTGAGCTGTATGTGCCTTTTAGGTGTCAGGAACTGTACTTGGTATTTATTCCTTATAACAGTATTCACAATAGGTATATTTATCTGTATTTTACATATGAGGACACTGAAGCTAGTGTCAGAATTGACACTGAAACAGTGATTTGATGCCAAGATTCTTTCTGTTATGGTCATTCAGCTTCCTACCCAGCACTGTCGTTACGTCCATTGACCTGAATAGTTGTTCACTTTAATACTGACATATTTCAGGGAAGAACTTTAACAATTATGATCATATTATATCAAAGCATTTTAAGTAAAGTGACATTAAGTTTCTCTGAATAATGCAAATTAATATTTTTTATTAGAATTTCAAGATAAAGAAGAACATTCCTTGACTCTTCAAGAAGAAAGTCCCATTGTTTGTACTAATAAAGTCATAGAGAAAATAAGTCAGGAAAGGAAAGTAGACAAGGTCATTGAAATTCAAGCATCAGGTATGCTGTATGCTTTTAAAGTGCATTCAAATTAAGTGAACTTGAAGCCTTTTCTGAGTATCTAGGACATACCTGATTTTCCATGTTATTTTCTTCACTTGTTTCAGATGTTTCATCATGCCATTCCTACTTTCAAGTTATTCCTGGGCCTGGAACACCCCCATTCACTGCCTCTGCCCCTTTCCATTGCCCTACTCCAGTCCACTCAGTGTTATTTCTCCCTTCATTTAAACTCCTGCTTCTCTATATTCATCAGACAACAGCAGACTACAGCTGCTCACACCGTTCTGCCCAGTCTGGAAAAATGAACTGATGTTGCTTACTCCCTCTATTCTTTTACCCATTGTCAGCATGATGTTAAAAAAGCTACCACCGTTGGGGCACCTGGGTGGCTCAGTTGGTTAAGCATCCAACTTTGGATCAGGTCATGATCTTGCAATCCGTGGGTTTTAGCCCTGCACTGGGCTCTGTCCTGACAGCTCAGAGCCTGGAGCCTGCTTCAGATTCTGTCTGCCCTCATCCTCTGCCCCTCCCATGCTTGTGCATACCTCTCTTTCTCTCTCTCTCTCAAAAATAAATAAACACTTAAAAAAAATTTTTTTAAAGCTATTGTTTAAATGATTAAACAATACTGATTAAAATGTTTGCTTCTTCTGAGAAGAATATTCTTCGACTCCTAAAGAACAGCCTGCTTAAGAATATCATGCTCAGTCTCCTGCTCCCAGCAAAGTCACCCAGACTCTCCCCTCCCTGGAGTCTCTGCAGAGGCTGTTTGACCAGCAGCTCTCCCCTGGCCTCCCTCCATGGCCTCAGGTGCCTGGTGAGGCCAATCCAATCAACATGGTGGCCAAGGTTAGCCAACTGACGAGTATCTTGACCTCCATTGAAGACAAGGTCAAGGCCTTGCTGCATGAAGGCACCAAGTCTCCCCATCAACGTTCCCTCATCCTTCCTGTCACCTTTGAGGTAAAGTCAGAATCCCTGGGGATTCCTCAGAAGCTGTAGCTCAAAGTTGATGTTGAGTCTGGGAAACTGATAATTAAGAAGTTCAAGGATGGTTCTGAGGACAAGTTCTACAGCCACAATAAGATCCTGCAGCTCATCAAGTCTCAGACGTTTCTGAACAAGTTGGTGATTTTGGTGGAAACTGAGAAGGATAAGACCTTGTGGAAGGAATATGTTTTTGCTGATTCCAAAAAGAGAGGTTTCTGCCAGCTTCTCCATCAGATGAAGAATAAGTACTTGGAGCAAGCAGAGCCAGACATGATCACCATCTTCATCAGCACCTGGAACATGGGTAACACCCCCCCCCCCCAAGAAGATCACGTTCTGGTTTCTCTCCAAGGGGCAGGGAAAGACTCAGGATGACCCTGCCGATTACATCCCTCATGACATCTATGTGATCAGCACCCAGGAAGACCCCCTGGGAGAGAAGGAGTGGCTGGAGATACTCAGACACTCCCTGCAAGAAATCACCAGCATGACTTTTAAAACAGTTGCCATCCACACCCTCTGGAATATCCAAATCGTAGTGCTGGCCAAGCCGGAGCATGAGAACCACATCAGTCACATCTGCACCAACAATGTGAAGACAGGCATCGCCAACACGCTGAGAAACAAGGGAGCCGTGGGGGTGTCATTTATGTTCAACAGAACCTCCTAGGGCTTTGTTAACAGCCATTTGACTTCTGGAAGTGAAAAGAAACTCAGGCAAAACCAAAACTATATGAACATTCTCTGGCTTCTGCTCTGGGAGACAAGAAACTGAGTCCTTTTAACACCACTCACCGCTTTACCCACCTCTTCTGGCTTGGTGATCTGAACTACTGTGTGGACCTTCCCACCTGGGAGGCAGAAACCATTGTCCAGAAGATCAAGCAGCAGCAGTACGCAGACCTTCTGTCCCATGACCAGCTGGTGATGGAGAGGAAGGAGCAGAAGGTCTTCTTACACTTTGAGGAGGAAGAAATCACGTTCGTGCCCACCTACCATTTTGAAAGACTGACTCGGGACTAATACGCCTACACTAAGCAGAAAGCCACAGGGATGAAATACAACCTGCCTTCCTGGTGTGACCGAGTCCTCTGGAAGTCTTACCCGCCGGTGCATGTGGTGTGTCAGTCCTATGGTCATGATCTCATGGTTTCATGAATTCAAGCCCATGTTGGGCTTTGTGCTGACAGCTCAGAGCCTGGAGCCTGCTTCAGATTTTGTGTCTCCCTCTCTCTCTCTGCCCCTCCCTCGCTCACTCTGTCTCTGTCTCTCAGAATAAATGAAAAATAAATTTTAAAAATTCAGAGCAAAAACAAGAATATGCTCATTATTAACATCAATAAGAAAATGACACTGTTTTTTAATATCTTTTCATTCTCTTCAATTTTATTTACAACCTTTAGATGGTAATGCAAATCTTTATTGACATTCTAGTGTAAACTAGAAACAATTTGTCATTGTTATAAATTTGTTTGGCTTAAGGTTGTAAGCTAATTTCAGTGGGGGGAGAAGAAAAAAAATTATGTGGTTCTCTTTATATGGCTCTTCATACTTGCCATGCCAAATTAGTTAAAGAATAAATATTTTCTAATAAGCAGGATAGTCATAAAATTATACTAATTCTACAGAGGGTTTTTGGTTTTGTTGTTATTAGTTTATTTAGAATAAATATTCTAAAATGAGCCTCTGTACAATCTCTTGATCTTTACTCAGAAAAGAATTAGGATGGAGTTCAGTTTTCCAAGAAGTGACATGTTTAATTGGTTTGTCAAAAAGAGCAAGCATACCATCCTTATAAAACACTATCTTTAATGCTTTTATTTTCACAGATAGCCAGTGCCAAGCATTCTGTCTCCTAGAAGCAGCAGCTACTCCTATCTTAAAAAAACTTGTATGCCTCTGTACTCTCCCTGCTGCTAATTGGACATTTGCCACTGTCATTTTTGATGAAACAAGATTCCTCTTAAAGGAACAAGAAAAAGTAATAAGTGATGCTATTCATCAAGGTGAGTACAAATAAAAATCATACTATTTAAAAGGATATAAAGTTATGGATTATTGTATCAAATGAGTAAAAATTGAATATAGAAGGTATAGTAATTAGTCATGGATGAAGGCATAACTGTAATTCAGCATATGACAACCATAAACCAATATTGGAGGATCAGCTAAGTGAGGAGAAATAGGTAATGAATATCATCTGGCTTTGCTTCTCAGTGATACTCCTAATTGACATATATTACTTGACAGGTTCCTATTGCCCCCAAACCAAATTAACCCTATTATTGTTAACATCTGAACCACCTAATTCCCTCCCAAAAGTGGGGTGGGGGGGAGGTAAAAAAATAGATTAAGTAAAGTCACTCCTTAACTTTTGCTTCTGGACAAAATGGAGAAACAGGGATTGGATTTACCCTCCTTCAAGGAGGAAAAAAAAACCAAAAACAAAGATGAAATACATGAAACCAGTTTTTAAGACCCTACACATCAGGCAGTGAAGCACAGTGATTTGTGAGAGATGGGAAACAAGGTGAGCCCTACCATTGCCCTAGCTTACTGCCTTGAAAGAGTTGCCAGGCCATAGCACAGGGAGAGGTACTGGGGCAGAGTCAAGTGGACAGTCTGCACTGAGGAAACAGAACTGAGTGTCCAGGGAGACCAAGGCCATCTAGCCTCTTGGCTAGAGGTCAAAGGATAGAATATTAGAGAACAGAGAGCTTCACACAGAGTATTCGGCAGAGTACTGATCAAAGAGTGTATATGAGGAAACCACTTGAGGTTGGGGAAGGAAACCATCTGATGGGATTAGAGGGAATAGCATCCTGCATTCACACAGGGCAGGGAATAATGCCTGCTACCACCAGCCAGGCTAGAAAAACTCATAATTCATGGGGCACCCAACAAGATAGAATTCACAGTGTCTGACATCCAATCAAAGATTATCAGGCATAACAAGAGACAGGAAAACACAACCCATAATGAGAATAATCAATCGAAGCAAACTCAGTACTGACAAAGATGTTAGTATTATTAGAGAAGGACACTAAAACTTTTTATAACTGTGTCCCATATGTTCAGTAAGTTAGGGACATATAAAGGACACAAATCAAGCTTCCAGAAATGAAACTACAATGCATGAGATGAAAAAATGCACTAGATGGGATTAATGGCAGATTAAATATTGCAGAAGAAAAGATTAGTTAACTTGAAGACATAGCACTAGAAACTAAAATAAAACACGGGTAGGTAAAAAAAAAATCTAAAAAAAGAAAGAAAAGAGCATCAGCGAGCTATGAAACAACTTCAGATAGCTAGACATAATAGCAACCAGAATTCTCAAAGAGAGGTAAAAAGAGGGTAAAGAGAAAAATATTTGAAAAAATAATGACTGAAAGCTTTCCAAACTTAGTAAGAACTAAAACCCATAGATCCAAGAAACTCAGTGAACAGCAAGCACAAGAAACGTAATAAAGCCACACCGAGGCATATCATAATCAAATCGCTCAAAACTCGCAGTAAAGAGAAAATTGTAGGAGCAGCCAGAGGGAAAAGAAAAAGTATGTTACATAAGGAAAGCAAAGATAAGGATGACATAATTTCTTGTCAGAAATAATTCAGGTGAAAAGACAGTGGAGTAAAATCTTTAAAATACTGAAAGAAAAAAACCTTAGTTGTCTACACTAGGCAAAAACATATTATGAAAGCAAAGGTAAAATGAAGATGTTTTCAGACACATGAAAGCTGAAAATTCATCAGCTGCAGATTGGCATGATAAGAGATGTTCAAGAAATGTTCTCCTAAAGACAGAAGAAAAATGATACCAAATCTTGTTTCTCTGCCCTGTTCTTATCCATTCCAGGTCATGATTGACTTGTTTCCACAAGTCCTTAGAAGGGCTGAATATACTAACCCATAAATGGTTCTCCTGTTGCCCCTTGTTCCCAGTGACTACTTCTTATTTGCCTTGATCTTCACTAATTGATTAGATGAGCAATTTTCAAATTTTTCAGCAGAACGTTTTGTACAAATAAATATTTCATGGGATCCCATTATATAAAACATGGAAAAGTAGAGCTTCTCTGGTTGAATTGGGGCAGTGGGCCTAGACTCCTATCTTCTTGGTTTCACTTTTGCACATAGTAAAATCCAATCTATCATCTTCAGAAAGCTCTGGAACTACATGGAACACATTAAGTAGCCAATACATCTCTTGTATTGTAAATACACCTCTTGTTTGAGTCATATCTTTGGACAAATATTCCCAGGTGCCTACCTCCATTTCAAGGTATTGCTTTATGTTATGATCCCCATCTTTCTCTTCACCAGTTGGAAAGTTATGAGTTGAATTTGCTTTTTGTTTCATAACTGGGAATCACTGGCCTTTTTTCCTACCAAGAGTAGAAATAATTGAATATCCTTTGTAAGCAACAAGAATGTGAACACTAAGGTTAGCTGTCTGGGTTTGAATGCCAGCTCCACCACTTATTTATTCACAAATTGACCTTAGAGGGGTGCCTGGGTGGCTCAGTTGGTTAAGCATCTGACTGTAGATTTCTGGTCACATCATGATCTCACAATTTTGTGAGATCATGCACTGGTAGCACAGAGACTACTTGGGATTCTCTCTCTCTCTCTCTCTCTCTCTCTCTCTCTCAACCCCTCCCCCACTCATGCTGTCTCTGTCTCTCTCAAAATAAATAAATAAACTTAAAACAAAAACAAAAACAAAGTGACCTTGGACAGTTACTTAACCTTGTTCAGACTATTTCCTCATCCATAAAATGAGGATCATAATAAACTTGTCTGATAGGGTTATTATTATAGATTCAATGAAATAACCAGCTTACCTACAGCCTGGCATATAGTAAGCACCTGATAATGAATGTTAGCTATTATTGTTAAGCATTCTGATACATGTTCTAAAATTCTGATGTGTATCTTATGTTTTTAAATATATTTCTGCTTGCTTAGGTATGAATGATGAAAGAGAAATGACATACAAGCATGCTGCTCTCTTACATCTTCTGGTAACAATTAGAGATGTCCTTTTAACATGCTGCTTGGACACAGCATTGGGTTAGTGGGATAAATTTTTATTTCCCCTTTTAGTCCTATTGAAATATTTTTATTTCCTCTTTTACTTGCACATTAAGCACTATATACATTTTGACATAATTCTAATAGAATGTATATTTTATGCTGCCTATATTCATTGAAAGAAATCATTTGTAACAAATACCATCAATTAAAAAAATAGGTTTAGGATTCTCTAATCTAGGCCTGAATTGTAGACTCATAATGGCCTCAAGCAGGTTTGATTATATAATCATTTTCATGCACTACTTTTTAATGTAAGATGATATTTTGGCATGTACATTTTAGGTCCTCATTGAATGTTGTGGCTTTGAATCTTTGCTAGGTGAATATAACTAATATAACCAAATTATTAGTAGTAAGATATTTTACAATTTTTTTAGTTTTACATGTAAATTAGGATATGAATTACTTGAGAAATAAAAATCAAACTATTTGAATATATTACAAAATGTTAAGATTTTGGAAATTATTTCCAAACTATCAAAATCATTAAAATATCTGTCTCAATACATTACTACTGCTTTAGGCCTCTTATTGCAGGATTATTTAGATTTGTTTAGTAATGGTATACTTATAGAATTGTTTTATAATTTAGAATTTCTAGAACCTATTTAAAATATAAAGTGAAAATAATTTTTCTCTGATCTGTGACCCAGAGGTTTTGTCTAATCTATGACCCAGACAACTATTTCTCTAATCCACGGTTTTGGTAAATACTGAGCAGCAATGAGTTACAGCTGTCCTCCCTCTAAGCACTGGAAATAATAATATTTGGCCAAGTATTGTATTAGTATTATCTGGTCAAGTATTATAACTATGTTACAGGTACCTTTAGAAATCCTAACATGTTGCTTTTCCTTTCTTCTCCAATTAAACCACTTGGGTATTGATGCTGGATCAGGTTGTTTTACCTCCATCCCAAGAAAACTATGGATTAGGGACTCCAGCCCTAGTTTACAGAACCTGCAATTGGTGTAAGGGTGTAATATCACTTGTCCTTCTATTTAGTCATCTGTTTTCATTATACTTATCAGCTTCCATGAAAGGTCACCAGTCCTACCAAAAGCAAGGCTGATTATTAAAGCATAATAATAAGGCAGAATATCAGAATCTAAAACATCTGAGCTCTCCGTGCTATAGAGAGAGTGCAGTTGTGACTCACTGCTGCTCAAACTTACTAGTATTAGAGAATTAGAATTAGAGAAATAATATTTATGGAGGATTATTTGAAGTATATTCACCTTTAAGTACTCTTACGATCTACACAAGGATTAAGTGAGACCATTAAGAACTATGTACTTGGGCTGAATGATTTTTGCTCCTCAAAGAAATACTTTTGCTCAATCAAACTTGGTCATTGCTATTTGGCTACCTTGAGGAATACTCTAGAAGTAAAATTAAAATTCTTGTTGGCAAGCAAACTTCTTAAGCCCTAGGTCCCAAGCCATAAGGAATAACCAAGACACTTTGGACATTTTTAGTGGAGAGTTTTCTCACTCTAAACCTCTCAAAGTCAAAGAGTGAATTAGGTTGTCCTCTTTTCTTTTTTTCTTTGCATAGTGGCAGAGAAAGAAAGGTCCATGGGGGTCTGGCTGCCTGCCCTGTACCCTTCTAGAATTCTGTTTTTTTCTCCCAGCTGCCAATTTGTTACCTCTCCCAAGCTAGCAAGGTAATGACTTTCAAGATTAAAGGTATAGTCTCACTTCTGGGCTTTAACCCATAAATAAATTCAGTATTGTGTAATGGGTACTGTAGTAAAGATAGGTACTAATGATACAAAGGATGGAGACTGTTACCTTTAAGCTGAATGTTTATTTAAAAATAAATAAACTCCTGGGTGGCTCAGTCTGTTAAACTTCTGACTTCAGCTCAGGTCATGATCTCATGGTTTGTGAGTACCAGCCCCACTTCAGACTCTGTGCTGACAGCTCGGAGCCTGGAGCCTGCTTTGGATTCTGTGTCTCCTCTCTCTCTGCCCCTCCCCTGTTCACGCTGTGTCTCTTTCAAAAATAAATAAACGTTAAAAAACTAAAAAATAATAATAATAAGTACGAGTTTGCTAAGTAAATAAAGTATGAAAGGGTACTATAGGCAGAATTAAGAGCCCGTAAGAATGACCCAGTGGGTGTGCTGCATACAGTTCCATGTAGTTAAAGTGAAGAGTACAAGGTAGAAAGCGGTAAGAACTAAGCATGAAGACATAAAAAAGAGCCAAATCATGAATAGCCTTGTAAGCTGCACCAAAGAGCTCAGACCTTATTCTGTAGATGATAGGGTGCCATTGAAATAGGGATGGTACTGGATTAGGCTTCTCATTCAGAAAGTTAGATCTAGAGAATCAGCAAGAGGTTTGGAGATTAGAAGGTAGAGAGAACATGGGGCGCCTGGGTGGCTCAGTTGGTTAAGCGTCGGACTTCGGCTTAGGTCATGATCTCACAGTTCTTGAGTTCGAGCCCCGCGATGGGCTCTGCACTGACAGCTCAGAGGCTACTTGGGATTCTCTCTCTCTCCCCTCTCTCTCTATGCCCCTTCCCCACTTTCTTGCTTTCTCAAAAATAAACTTAAAAAAAAAGATAGAACATAAGTCAGTCTAAATTGCCCATCAGTCAAGCTGTACTAATGTAAAATTTGAATATGCACATAAATATAAAAATGTGAACATAAACATAATTTTAAAATATATTATTTATTGCCAAAATATTCAGTGAACACCTGACCTACATAAGTTACTATGCTAGGTGCTTTTCAGTAATTCACAGAACTCACTGTGTTGTGGAATTACCAGGAGAGCTTTTAGGCAAAAAACCCCGGGATACAATCTAAATTTACTGAAGATGAACTTGCAAGGATAGGTCGCAGGATTCTGTGTTTGGAAACTGCTTGTAGTGGGTCTGAATTTAGGCTCTGCTGTTTTTGCAGTTATACAAATAAATTATGCATAAATATCATGGATTTATCCCAAGAGCTTATAGGCTGAGATTGTCATATACATAAAGAACCAAAAATCAAGTACAATCTATTTATTCTACAGATAAAATACTAAGAAAATTCCAATGGGGTGGCATTTCCATAGGACTTGCATGTAAGTGTAGATCAAGCCAGAAGGCAGGAAAAGATGGGATATATTCGAGTATGTTGTGGTAGCTTAAAAGGAGACATTTGGTACATAATTTTAAGCTTTACTCAACTTTAAGGTTTCTATTAATCAATATCTTTGATCAAAATCATAAAAGGATTAAAGTAAATTTTAATTGTTATGACTCTTGTTTCCTTTTAATTTTTACCATGGAGTTTCTCAAAGAATGAAAAGATATGCCTTTTCCCCCTACTTTTATTTTTAACAGGATATTTGTCAAATGCAAAAGATATCTACAGAAGCATCTTAGGCTCCTATCTGGACAACATTTGGAGACAGCTGGAGATTGTACAGTTTGTTAGGGAAAAAAAGCCTGAAACCAATTACAAGATACAAGAACTGCGATGCCAGATACTAAATTGGATGCAGAGTGAACAGCAGATTAATGTAAGTACTGGAATAAAGCAGATAACGGTAATCAGCTTAAGTAAGAATTGGATTGGTGATGGGCATGAAGGAGGGCACTTGTTGGGATGAACACTGGGTGTTATACGTAAGTGTTAAATCACTGGATTCTACTCATGAAACCAATACTACACATTAACTAACTTGAATTTAAATAAATTAATTTTTAAAAAGGAATTGGATATAAGATAGATTTTTGCATTTAACTCTGAAATTATGAAGTAGTCTAGACTATTTGGTCCCTTGACAGTTTTCTCCTTAAGTAAGTTAACAAAACAGAATCAGACCAAGAGAAAGGATGATTTTGCATCATTGTTCATATGTCTTGAATTTAAAAATACTTTAATTTTTATTATACAGAGTTCTCTATGGATTGACTCTCCAAATCTCAAAATTGTTGTCTGGTACTTTTAAGTTCATGGGCATATACCAGATAACAAAACTACAATAATTTACTTTTAGATATTGAGCCAGAATCTCATCTCATATGATTCTACAAAAAAAGCTCTTAGTTTATGCCTTGGATTATATTGGGGATTTTTGCCCAAGCTACTTCAAGCATATGAAGGTTGCATTACTAAAGACTTAAGAGGGGAAGCCTGAGTGGTTCAGGTGGTTAAGCACCTGGCTTGGGTCATGATCTCACAGTTCATGAGTTCGAGCTCTGCGTCAGGCTCTATTCTGACAGCCTGGAGCCTGCTTTGTATTCTGTGTCTCCCTCTCTCTCTGCCCCTTCCCTGCTCATGCTCTGTCTGTCTGTCTGTCTCTCTCTCTCTCTCTCAAAGGTAAATAAACATTTAAAAAAAAGACTTAAGAAGAAATACTTTCTTAAATGTTTTCAAGCTGAAAAATGTTTCAAATACTTTACACAAAATCTGGATGTAAATGTGGCCTTCTTCTTCTTCCTCTTTGCCCCTCCTATATCTTTATCCCCAACTCTGTGGTTACTTGGATAACTTGCCTAAGTCATTAAAATAAAGTAAAATAATCAGTAAGAAATTTAAAAAATTGAAATTGATTTATTGTCCTCCCCCCAACCCCGTGCCAAAAAAAGAGCTGTGATGGTAAGTAGGAAAGTATAGCAGCAAATCATTGGTTTTCTCTAACAAATTCAAACTTGTCTGAGTCGAATTTAACACTAACAATGCAGGCAGAGACAACTTATATATACAATCACCTATATGGAAGTACATGAATGCTAAGAATGCCCTACCCTAGAATATTTTCCTCATTGATATTTGATCTTACCAGAATTTATTCCTCTGTGTTTAAGCACTGACATCTTTTATAACACATATTTACTTGGTAATCTTATTGTCATTATTTTCATGTAACCAGTGAACCTTGGTTTTTTTGTTATAGTAGCATAACTATGAAAAGAATAATTATTCAGAGATATATGAAATTCTTATTTTTGACCAGGTGCTGATTATAATAAGAATGGACTCAGATGGTGAGAAACATTTACTCATTAAAATCCTTAACAAAATGGAAGGTAGGGAGATTTATTTATTTGTTTGTTTGTTTATTTATTTATTTATGGCAGTTGGGAGTCTTAAATTATGCTTCATTTGATAACAAATGTTTGAACATATACAAATGTAGTGATCTAAGTGTTTAAATTAAGATATAATAACATACCATAAAATTCATCCTTTAAAAGTATATAACTCAGTGGGATATAACCAGTTTTGAAATAAATCTGGACTTTAAGTCTGTAATATAAATATACTGTAATGTACTTATACATACATTATATATCATATGTATTTATTATTATCAATTAACACCTTTTATTATCTACTAGTTGCTACATAATACTGTATACTTACAACTCTATAAATCAGTTTTAGTAAATCAGTTTTACAAATAAAGAAACTAAAATTCATAAAGGTGATGTAGCATGCCACATCTCATAGGTAGCAAGTAAGGGAATCAGGATTTCATCTAAGGTCTGTCTTGTTCTAGTGTCATTCTTCAACTCTTCTACCCATTATTGCCCCCTCTGCCAATTCTTTCCACCTTGTGCTATGGTTTACATATTGCTTATATTTAAACTCTTCTCCTTTTTCATCTCCTTGTCTTTTTTAATGTTTATTCATTTTTCAGAGAGAGACAGACAGAGTGTGAGTAGGTGAGGGGCAGAGAGAGGGAGATGCAGAATCAAAGCAAGCTCCAGGCTCTGAGCTGTCAGCACAGAGCCCGACATGGGGCTTGAACTCATGAACTGTAAGATCATGACCTGAGCCTAAGTAGAACGCTTAACCAACTGAGCCACCCAAGTGCCCCAATTTCATCTCCTTGTCTTAAGTGAAACCCTGCTTTCCCCAGATGATATGGCTTCCCCTGTATCCCTCTCATAAAAAAGCTGATAATTCTCTCATATATATGTGTGTGTGTATATATATATATATGTATATTATAGCCTTTCTAATATATATATACACACACATATATATACATATGTATATGTACACATATGTATGTATACATATATATGTATGTACACATACGTATATATATGAGATACATGAGATATATGAGATATATAAGATATGTATATATCACAGGGATGAGAAGGTTAGTTTCTTGTTTTATCCTTTCCAAAACATTATTCCTCTATCTCTGAGGTTATGCCGTATTGCCACAGCATTTTCTGCCATTCCAACTGCCATCCTCTAGTTACCACCTGAACATTCCCTGTCATCTGTGGACAGTTCTGCACCTGATTCAGGGTATTCTTTTCACTCCTAGTCCTGCCATTATCCTAGGTGTCTTTAACATGAATGATGATTCAACACTCTGACCTTTTAGTTTTGTTGACCCCCACAGCAAAAATGATATTCATTCCTTGGCTATGCCATCAACCTTGTAATAATGCAGAACTGTGCTACTTCTGAACTTTAAACTCTGATATATTGCTCTCTGTCTACAGCTACATTAACTCTTTCACGATGTTCAGCATCTTAGAGATCTGTAATCTGTCGACTCCTTTTTTGTTTCACTTTCTTCTCTTTCCAGACTTGGTGATGTGCCCATGACTCTAATCAGTCTTGTCCTTCTAATGTACCTTCCATTTAAACCTTAGCTCTGAATCCATCAAGACATTTAACTTCTCTGTTTCTATACCTGAGCTCCTGAGCATTATTAGAAAAAATAAAATAGTTTGGTACCACTACAAACTTATCTTCTCTGAACTTATATGGGCTGTTAATACCTCTTAACAACCATTCTATATGTTCTTAGTTCCCATTCTTATCCACGTAATGGCTATACCACAAACCCCCACTATGCTACTCATCCCCTTATTATTTCTTCTTTTTACTTGAGAGAGAGAGAGAAAGAAAGTGTGAGTCAGGGAAAGGGGCAGAGGGAGAGAGAGAGAATCTCAAGCAGGCTCTGTGCTGTTAATGTGGAGCCCCATGTGGGGCTCTATCCCACAACCCAGGTTTCATGACTCCTCATCCCCTCATTTTTAAGAGAATTATTCAGGGTACCTGTGTGGCTCAGTTGGTTAAGTGTCTGACTCTTGATTTTGGCTCAGGACATGATCTCACAGTTCGTGAGTTCAAGCCCCATGTCATTCTCTGTGTGGACAGTGCAGAGCCTGCTTGGGATTTTCCCTCTCTCTCTCTCTCTCTCTCTGCCCCTCCCCTGCTCATGTGCGTGTGTCTCCCCCCCCCCAAAATAAGTAAATAAACATTAAAAAAAGAGAATTATGCTTTTTAATGTCCATTAATGGGGTAAGAATCTTCAGTTTTCTTCCCTACCATCTACAAACTTACCTAATTTCTTCTTTTACCTTTTCCTCCTTTCTTTATAAAGGAGGTGAACCTCCTCCTTTTGAAAACCAATTTTTCATTTCTGCTTTGGATCCTATCTCTTCCTGCATCAGTGTGTTCCTTAAGTTATTCCATAGCCCAGCCTTCCTTTCTAATGACTCTCCCTTAATCTTTAAGCCCTCTGGTCTTCTTTTTTTTTTTTTTTTAAGTTTATTTATTTATTTTGAGAGAGACAGAGACAACCCAGGTGGGGGAGGGGCAGAGAGAGAGGGAGAGAGAATCCCAAGCAGGGTCCATACTGTCAGTACAGAGCCCAACTCAGGGTTTGAACTCATGAAACTGTGAGATCATGGCCTGAGCCAAAACCAAGAGTCAGACACTTAACCGACTGAGCCACCCAGGCACCCCAAGCCCTTTGGTCTCAAAAATAAAATAAAATACCACACTCAACCTATGTCATTCTTTTTTTACTATTTATTTTCCCTCTATAAATTGCATCTTTGACCATCTCCCAATATATTTCTTTGCTGTAACCCTACCAAACTTTATCATGCTGTTTCTTTTCTCCATGCCCTTATGCCTTCTGTTCTGCTATAATGGTGCTCTTCTCCCTTCTTTAACAGCTAACTCCTACACATCCTTTAAAAATCAGTTAAAACATTTGTTCAGGAAGCCTTGATTTAAATGCTTTCCTTTGTGATTTCAGGGTATTATGTGCATACTTCTAAGGCGCTACGTACCATCCTGGACTGTACCAACTGATTCTCTTGTCTGCTTTCCTCACTAGTATGTCAGCTTCTGGAGGATAAGCACTATGCCCTAATTTGTTTTCCCAGCACCCACAAAAATGCCTGGAATATAGAAGGAACTTAATAAAAATTAATAACTGGATGAGCTAATGAATGCCTCTCTATATACCTAGTAGACTGGGACTAGTGAAAAAGATTAAACTGAACCATATACACATATTACAAATGTCTGCTTATCAGTGCAGTTAGCAAAATTAACTATTAAATTATAGTAATGTGAGAATGGAAGATTCTTTCAAGCAGAACTGTATTAGGTGCTATTTCTTTTTTTTTTTTTAAGTTATTTATTTTGAGAGACAGCGAGTGGGGAGAGTCAGAGAAAGAGGGAGAGAGAGTGAATCCCAAGCAGACTCCTCACTGACAGCATAGCGCCTGATTCAGGGCTCAAACTCACAAACTGTGAGATCATGACCTGAACCAAAACCAAGAGTCTGATGCTTAACTGACCGAGCTTCCCAGGCGCCCCTATAAGTGCTACTTCTTGATGACATTATCATGTGTCTAGAGTCCAAATTTGCAAACTTGGATCTTATTATTTGTTCAGTTTTCCAGTCCTGGGCAGATGAGGTCTTATCTACTAAATTCACAAGATATTTCTAGTATGAAATTGGTAAAGCATTAGTTAACAATTGTGAAGCTGAACCTGCTACAACTGTCTGGAATCAGGCTAGTTGAAAACATTTTTTTAAGTTAGGAAAGTGATGAGCAATGTTAGCATTATAAAACCAAGGGATCTGGGTAACTGAAGGACTATTTTTGTGAAGAAGCTGAGGAAATATTTCTGATATTTCTGTCCCACAGAGAAGAATACTTAAACCTACTTAATGGGGCAACTTTCCCTTTAATACACCTAAGACACATGGACAAATTATTAGTGTATATGTCACTTCTTATCTAGGCTTCATGCTGAACATGCCTATTTCTTTGGCTTTTGGGATTATATCATCACTACTCTTCCAATTTCTTTCAACAAGGTCTACTAACACAAAAATATTAACTCTCTAAGCTGAAAAAATGTTTTTACTCCTTCTAACTAGCAGCTGTCCTCTCTGTCTAGGAGTAAGACCTTTTTTTTTCTGTCTAGTGTTAGAAAATAGAAATGTGGTTTCATCGTCTATTTTTTTGGAAGATCCTAGCAGTTCACTTAGTAAGTAATCTGCTTTGGGATCATAGCTAAGACAAATCAGGTAAGGAGATTAGACTTTATTTTATTTTATTTTATTTTATTTTATTTTATTTTATTTTATTTTATTTTATTTTTAAATGTTTATTTATTTATTTTGAGAGAGAAAGCTGGAGTGGCGTAAGGGCAGAGAGAGAATTCCAAGCAGGCTCCATGCTGTCAGTGCAGAGCCTGATGCAGGGCTTGATCTCATAAACTGGGAGATCATGACCTGAGCTGAAATCAAGAGTTGGATGCTTAATCGACTGAGCCACCCAGGTGCCCCTGGAGATTAGATTTTAAATAATATGATCTTGGGGTGCCTGGCTGGCTCAGCCGGTAGAGCATGTGACTCTTGATCTCAAGGTTGTGAGTTCAAGACCCACATTGAGTGTAGAGGTTACTAAAAATAAAAATTTTTAAATAATAATAATACCTTGTAAATTTATATACAGAAGACAAATAGTACCCATCCTCTTCTTATTTCTACTAAAACTATTGTCATATTAAGCCAAGTAAACATGAGTAAGTAAGCATTACTTTGTTATTATTACATCATGCCTTTGTGAACTTTACAACTGATGAAAGTATACCAATAGAGTGTAAGTTTTATTTTAACTGGAACTAGCTATTCCTAAACCAGTTATGCCTACCAAAAATAAACTGTATGTGTGGGTACAGAATTTTTGAAATTAATTTTTTGTTAAGAAATTAGTAACATAGAAATTTAAGTTATAGTTGAGAAGCAGAAGTGAATCTAATGAGCAGGTGGCATCCAATAGATCTTCTGTTTCTTACACAACCAATAAAAAGGAAAAAACGGGGGCACCTGGGTGACTCAGTAGGTTGAGCGTCTGACTCTTGATTTCAGCTCAGGTCATGCTCCCAGGGTCATGAGATCGAGCCTTGAGTTGGGCTCCGCAGTGAGTGTGGAGCCTGCTTAAGATTCTCTCTCTCTCTCTCTCTCTCTCTCTCTTTCTCTCTCCCCATCTGCTCCTCTCCCCTGCTTGTGCCCTCTCTTTCTCTAAACAAACAAACAAACAAACAAAACAACAACAACAACAAAAACCAAAAAGTTAAGGTGGTAATTTTTAAAAAAGGAAAAAATGACATCAAAATGTAGTCTCTTGCTGTTTCATTATGTACTTAAATTTTTGAGTAGAGAAAAAAAGGTGAAATCAACCACGATTTTTTACAAATAAAATTAAATGTACAGAATTGATGAGTATCTTATTTGGTTACTTTAAAATTAAGGTTTTGATCCACTCTATTATTTTACATCATAAATTCAGACTTTCCATGCTTATACACACAAAACATACACACATACCGGACATATTGCCCATGCGTCAAACTTTGATACCACAGACAGAAAAATAATCCAGAAAATTGTATTTTAAGCAGTTTCCTTGTTTACAGATCTTTAATTCATTGTTATGGTAGTAAAATATATGAACACCTAAAACTTATATATAAACAGAACACTGAAAAAAACCTTTTTTTGTATTACTCTTCTTTTCTAACAGGTTTAACACTGACTGTCTTACAAAACAAAAGAAATGATTTTCTGGAATCTGAAGGTGTTTTAAATGGGTAAAAATGTATTTATTCATCTATGGGAAATAAACATACCAGTTTCACAGATTTCTTCACAATTTCTCCTGGAATTTAACTTTTTAAAAAGGCTTAATAAAACCTGAAATTAATCAATATCTCTCTCCTCTTCCTGAAAAATGTATTATATTAGAACACTTGAACTCAGGTCGTTGCCTTATGTATTATATATTATTGTTGTCCAGAATTTTAGTTCAGTCTTGTTTCAATATCCCTAAATTATCATTGTTATTTTTAGTACAGGAAGTACCCATTTAGACTTACCCTTGTTTAACCAGTTTTGGGTTTTTTTGCTCAGCATTGTTTCTTATATCTCCTTCCTTTCTTTGGAGTTCTCTTTCTTCCTGAAGTATATCCTTTAGAAATTCGTTCAGTGAGAGCATGCTAATAATAAAATTCAGTGTTGACATGTCTAAAAATGTTTTTATTTTGCCTTATTTTATGTAGAAATTATTTATTTCCAATACTGAGATCCAAATTATAAAAAGAGGTGTAAATCAAGTAGAAGCTCATAAAAGCACTTATGTCTATTATCTATCTGGATTGCTCTATATAGAAAATATCAGTAGAGATTTTTCATTATAGCAAGTGCTATTATATGGAATCTGAAGATGGAAAAGATAAACTTATGATATTTAAGTATCCATCTTTGGTTGTTGCTAAAGCATCTGTGAAGCTCACTGAGAAAAAGAAAAACCATTTCAAAGTTGTCAGATAATATTCTATTATATAGATCCTCAAAGATGAAAACCTCACATGTATAAGAGAATGAGATTGATTTCTCATGGTGATTTGTCTGTTATTGATAGGACTCAGTTAATAGTCCTTTGCATTTGGGGATGTGAAGTAGTCCTGTTTTTTTAAAAAAATGTATGACCATCAGGGTGCTTGGCTGGCTCGGTCAGAAGAGCATGTGACTCTTGATCTTGGGATCATGGGTTTGAGCCCTACATTGGGTGCAGAGACTACTTAAAAATAAAATCCTTAAAAAATAAAAAAAAAATGTATGACCATCAAAAGGAAATATAAAGAGAGATTAGCACAACTGGAGAACAAATCAACAGAAAATACACCAGTGCCTTTCCAAGAGAAGCAGGCACAGACTAGAGAAGAATAAACTAGCCAAAAACAGTCATCTTTTTAGCCTTCAAAGTAAATAATGACACAAATATAATTCCATTTTCTTGGCTTTCCTTTGTCTTCAGTACAAGTTCCTGTGTAGTTGCACATAATCAATATATTGGAGCAGATTTCCCCTGGAGTAACTTCTCATTTGTGGTGGAATACAATTTTGTAGAAAACTCTTGTTGGACTAAACACTGCGAGAAATTGAATATTCCTCACATGGCCTTTAAAGTGATTCTTCCAGACACAGTATTAAAGAGTAAGGATATAAACTAAAGTCCTTTTGTTGCTGAAGTAGAATGGAAATTGTCTGTTTTCTGTTTCTGATCTGTGGAGATGAGAATGAGCTATGGCATTAGAGGACTTGAGTTCAAGCTCTAACCTCACCACTCGGGTGTGACGTTGGGCAGGTTCTTTCCCTCTTACCTCATATTCATTTGTAAAGTAAGCTTTACTGATGATACCTGTCTTCATCTCTTTACCTTCTAAGTTTTATTTATAATAGCCCAATTTAATTATGATTATATCGCATTTTTTTGTATTTATATCACATTTTGTATTTCGTATCTCATTTATATCATATTTTTAATTGAATTTTAGGGGAAGTTTTGTTGTAGTATGTTGACTGATTCAGAAGACTTAATATGCAACAAAAAGTTACACACAGACACTTAGAGAAGACTCTAAAACCACTTTGTATATCATTTGGCTTCTCTGTATTTCTCAGCAACCCTTCACATGACTCAGATTGTGAATTCTCACATCCATTAAGCTTCACATGACTCAGATTGTGAATTCTCACATCCATTAAGTAAAAAAAGCCTGTACATTTTTAGTCCCAGGGCATTCCTTTCAATACTTGCCATAAATTACTTTCTATCCACCTCAAATCTGAGTGGGAAGTTTGAATTCTGAGACATTCTAGTTCAATTCTAAAATACAGTCACCATAATGGTTACTTTGGAATTTTTGATAAACAGAATTAAATGTTAAATTGATTAAATAATTGAAACATGGGCCCAAGAAAAGATAAAAGCATCCTAGTTTATAGGTAGAGGCTTCTTCCAGTCTCTTGAAGATGAACTTAATTTATTCAACCATTCCTTATTTGGAGCATTTACAACACTTCAGTTTTCCACTACTGTACTACAAGATTTATAGTAGTTTATTATATAATTTTATATACTGTTCTAAGAAGTGAAATGAATTGCTGGGTCAAAAGTATATACACATTTACACATTGTCAAATATCCTTCCAGAAATGCTATCTCAATTCGTATTTGTGCAGAAAGTGTAAGAGAATCCTTTTCCCAATATCTTTATAGTAAGTAGGTATTATTATTCTAAGTCTTTGACAGAATTATAGGCAGAAAATATTTTATACTTATATTATAGTTAATTAATTATAGATAATTAATGTCTTGATTATCCATATCTTTTCATACATGAATTGATCTTATATAGCCATTCTTTTGTAAATTGCCTGTTAATGTTCTTTGTCCATTTATCTATTGAGGTATTTATTATTTTCCTATTGATCTGTATCATATAGTAGTTTTAGTAAATTCTGTTAACTGTGTTTTATTTCTAGGTAATAGGATAACATATGCTTTTTATTTTATTCTTCAGACCTTTCTTTATTCTGATTTCTGATTTTTTACGGTGAATATGTTTTATTTTTATACTGCTCCTTGAACATACACTTGTTATTCTCATGTTTAGTAAAAAAGAGAAAGAGCTGAAAGATGAGAAACAAATATTTATAAGCTTTCTCTCATTTAGGAAGAACCTTGCTGGATAGTTTTGGGGGCTTTCTTTTGGAAATTCAGGTTCCATATGTGTTTTTTGCATCTGAAGGACTTCTTAATACTCCAGAAATTCTTCAGTTGCTAGAATCCAAGTAAGTTATTGATTTCATAACTTTTAGCAAGGGTATATATATTCTAAATGACTAACCATTATGCTATATATGCAGTATTATTATTTCTCTCTGATTCAAGCCTGCAATTATATCATATGAATAGTTTTCCAAAGAGTTTATGTCAAGTTACACTTCTCTCCCTGTAGTACACCATCATAATTACTGAATGTTATCTTTTTTGGCAATATACATCAATCTTGTGGAGAAAAAAATGTTTCATTATTGTTTAAATTTATATTTTAATTTCATTTCTTTTGTTACCAGCAAGTACGAACACTTTATGTGTCTTTTTTTTCTGTGAATTATATGGTCATATCTTTGGGTCATTGATAATATGGACAATGAGTGTTCTTATTTAGAGGGCCTTAAATACTGCCTGGGAAATAGGACTATGAAGTTCTAAATAAATTCTCAAATTTTTAGACTTTAAGTACTGAGGTCAGACCAGCACTGAACATTTTAAAATCATATAAAACACTTTATCACAGCATACAAGTTGTCACAGAAATATTAGACATTCGGCTATATATCAAGGAGGAATAACTGAGCTGTGACCTTAATTAAAATACAGATCTAAAAATAAATAAATAAATAATACAGATCTATTTTCCATGCTTTTGTTTTTAAATCTTAAGGCTATGGGGCATTCACAGAAAACTATGAGCTTACAAAAGGTAGTTAAAATCTAGGCCAGTTTTAAGGAAAGAGAAAAGAAAATTCTGATAAATGCAGAATGTTTTAGTCTATTACAAAGTGTTTTGATTTCATGAATTATTATTTAAAACGCTGGAAGAAATTGGTCAATACATTTATAATAGTATTATGTGCAGTAATATTTAGTAAAATACCTACAGCAATGCACATCTTAACGAATTTTTCATATATACTGAATAAATCATAATTTAATTCCTCAAATTTATAAAGTAGAATAAATTGATATATGAAAGAAAAAGTGCAGTCGTTAAAATAATTTAATATGCAAAAGGACAATACAGACTTTCTTAAAGAATTTTTCTGGGACGCCTGGGTGGCTCAGTCGGTTGGGCGGCCGACTTCAGCTTAGGTCATGATCTCAAGGTTCGTGGGTTTGAACCCTGTGTTGGGCTCTGTGCTAACAGCTCAGAGCCCAGAGCCTGGAGCCTGCTTCGGATTCTGTGTCTCCCCTCTCTCTCTGCCCCTCCCCTGCTCACGTGTCTCTCTGTCTCTCAAAACTGAATAAACATTAAAAAAATAATAAAACAAAAGAATTTTTCTTAGTCATTTCATGATGTCACCTAAAAATATGGTATTTTACAGCTATAATATCACACTAGTGGAGAGAAGCTGCAGTGAGTCACTGAAACTCTTTGGAAGTACAGAGTGTTATGTAGTGGTGACAGTTGATGAACACACCGCCATAGTTTTGCAGGTAAAACTAGACAGTAAGAAATACAAGCCAAATATCTGTGTAATTTATTATTAGCTCTACTATAGAGAGCTTAACTATAATATTAGTGATTTCTTCCAAAACTTTGCAAATGGACCACAAGTACTAAAATCATCACTATACAAAATTACTATTACCAAACTTCTTCAATGCCTTATAATTTTTAACATACTTTAAGAGGACAAAGCAAATACGGAATCTTTAATGTTATATATTGACTATTTTAAAATATATTTATAGAATAATTATAGTGTTGAAAACCTGAAAAATCAAATCCTAGCTACTATGCTTCTTAACAGGTGGTAGTATATTAATCCATGATTAGTGATACGAGATTTCCTCTCAAGTAAGTGGGGGTTACCTATAAGTAAGCTGATTAAAAAAAAAAAAAAGATTCTCGTTAAAAAATCCCTATAGTTTGGAATTTAAGATTTACAAATTCTTGACTGAATCTCCTTGATATGTTTGCTTGATTGGAGTACAAAGAAATTAATTCAGTAGGGTGGGAGTGGGGAGCAGAAACCAAGTTTGATGGTATGGAGTATAAATTAATGGCAGAGATTATGATAACATAAGTCTGATTTAATGAGCAAATGTTAACAATATGGAATTATATGATGGAAACACCAGGCTCTATTAGAGGGTTTCTTGAGAGATACCATGTCTTACATATTTGAAGTTTTTAAAAAACAATTATTTGGGGTAAATACTGTTTAGGAAAACTTTTAATTCAGTTACATAACTTACTGTCAGAGTAAGACATTTCCTGAATCATTCACTCTATAGAATTTAATTGTGTTAAAGGAAAAAGGGAATGATGGGCCATTAGAGAGCAATTCCTGGAAGTCCATTGACTGCTTCCTTCCTTAAGTAATAAGCAATCAGTGCAGATTATCCCATGGGCTTTTAAATGTATTTTATTTTGCCCTTATGAGTAGCCAGATCTCTATCTATAAAGGACCTTGCCTGAATAGGGACACTCTGTAGGTGGCTTTCTTCGTATCTAGGACTTTGGGAGATTCATGAGCTGTCCTTGCTTAAGCTGTCATTCGCTGTTTGACATCTACTACATAATTTTCCCCCTACTACTTCCAGTGTGATTTTAATTTCTCCATAAAATTTTAGGGAGCCCATACTCATGTTTCTTCTCAAGTTATAATTTATATATCATGGATTCTTAAAATAGGGTAACAATAACTTCAAAACAACTGTTCAACCTAGTGAACCTTTTTATTTTATTTATTTTCTGGTAGGACCTAAAAGAATTGAATTGTGAGAAGGCATCGGACAATATCATTATGAGACTGATGGCATTATCATTCCAGTACAGCTATTGTTGGATAATTTTATATACCAAAAAAACATTAAACTCAGAGTAAGTAAACATTTCTTTATCCAAAGTTACATTTATATTTAAGTTATTTGATCCTCTTCTTTGAATAAAAATCGTTATGCAAATTTTCCACTTGCTCATCTAGTTTGCTTTAAGTCAGGGATCCTCCAGGTGGAGGAGCCATGCCCATAGGAATTTGGGATGCCCATAGGAATTAGGATTTGGGAGATGATGTATTTCCCCTAGACGTTCTGTGCAAATCACCCTCCCCTCCTCTACTTCACTAAGAATTGCAGCTTTAAGTGTCATGTTTTATTACTTTTTATTTCTGAACTTGTATGTTAAAAGATGTCATTAAGTCACTCTCTCTAAAATCTTATTAAATATACCAACAAAATAGCATCTTTTGGGGCAGCTGGATGGCTTGGTTGGTTAAGCGTCCGACTCTTGGTTTCAGCTCAGGTCATGAACCCGCGGTTTGTGAGTTTGAGCCCCACATCGGGCTTTGTGCAGACAGTGTGGAACCTGCTTGGAATTCTCTCTGCCCCTCCCCTGCTTGCTCTCTCTGTCTCTCTGTCAAAATAAATACATTAATTTTAAAAAAAATTTTAAATAGCATCTTTCTATACTTTCTGTCATTGATGTGCTTAACTTAAAAATTACAAAAAAAATCCATGCTGAGACACTGGCTTAATTTGTCATTATGTGTCTCTCCTTTCCCTCATCTCTACATTTTATGAACCCACTGCTTCCACTTCCTTTTTTTCTCTGCAGTCTGGCACTTCTTCCTACATCTGTACTCATCTCTGTCTCTCAGGGCAACTCATCATTCATGGCTCTCTCATGATCAGCTCCAAAAATATTTTCATCTTCCACTGCTCTAAAGCGTTTAAGCCTGTTGTCAGTGCCTTCTTACTCGAAGCCCTTCAGTCCTATGATGAGTCAATGTTTTGATCTTCCATCTCTCTAACTACTCTTTCTCTGTCTGTACCTCTTCTTCCTTGTCCCAGTCTTCAGATACATCTGAATTGTCTTCTTTCTTCTATTTGATCCACTGGAAATCTTCCCCACTCCCATGGATTCAGTTACCATCATTCTGCATATAAATTATGATATATACATCTGCAGCTGCAGTCTCTCTTTGAAATTGCTGACATGTATCTCTAATTTTCTGTTAAATATTTCCACCCTCATATTTTATAGGCTCTCAAACTTAACATGTTCCACGGTGAATTTATTATATTCTCTATCCTCTTCAAAACAATATCTCCTCTTTTCTGCCCTTTACCTATTTATGACCATTGCCTTTCTTTTAGTCACCAAGTTTAGAAACCAAATCCTATAGATTTAACCACTGTCTCTTTTTTTTTTTATTAATCCCCTCTCTCCATTTATGTTACCAGCATCTTAGTTCAGATTCTTGTTATTTTATGTGGACTGTTACAATAGACTACCAACTGCTTTCCCACCTCCAGATGGCTCTCAGTGTTACTCTCCATAATCTGTCAGACATCCAATTAATATTCCTAAAACCAGGCTGTTACTGTTTCACTCCGATAAAAAGCCTTCACTGACTTTCCCATTATCTACTGTATACATACATACTATTCACCCAAATATTCAAATTCTTCAGAGTATAATCTCAACTTATATTTTCAGCTTAGTTTTCACTGCTTTCCATTTCAGCTAGAAGGATTTCTCATTGGCTTGCAAATATGGTCCTGGTTTTCCTACTTCTACTTTTGCCAATACATTTCTCTCTTTCTACGATACTCTCTACTTCCTCTAACTATTTCATCTGGTGAAATTGTGCCTATTTTTCAGAAACTATCCCCAAATACCACTTTTTCTATTCAGTCTTTCCTTAATACCCGCCCCCCAACTCACACGTACAAATAGATATTTAGTTGTGACCTCTCCATCCTTTGAACTCCTTAGCTCTTTGTCTTTTCCTCATCTTTGATATTTATCACATTTTGTTTTGTATTATCATTTTAGAGTACTTGCTTTATGGCACCTCATATTGTTTCATATGATAGATGCTTAGTAAATATTCCTTGACTGAATGAATGCATCTTTCCTACTAAATTGAAAACTAGTCTCATTCATTTTTTAAATCTCTACAGTTATCATGCAACACATACCACATCACTCACAGTAGAAGTTTTAAAAATATTTAATTTAGTTATTAGAGAAGGTAGAGACATCTTACCTTATTTGACATGGCCTGTGTGACTTTTTTCTTTATTGACTTTTTGCTTGACTCCATTTTTGTTTATCTACTGTTCTGAGCTCTTTGTATATGATTATTATTAAGTGGAAATAAGTTTAAGTTAGAATATAAGAGTCCAAACTCCCTGGTTCTTATTCCTTTTTCTATTAACAATAACCTTTGGCAAGTCATTTAACCTTGCTTTTCCTTTCTACCAGAATTGAAAAAGAAAAATAATAATTTAGATCTAAAATCTTCATTTTGAATATTAGTAAAGTCTCTGAAGCATTTTAAGCTTGGAACTTGCTTATAAAGCATTAAAGCTTTATCAAGATCTTGGAAGTATTATAGAGATAAAACTGCTTTGAAAAAATTTTTAAGTTGTTTCTAGATTGCTTTCCACATATGTTCTAGAGGTGCAATTGAAGTATAAGCAAAAAAGAGGAGATTCACACTTATTCTTACCCAGATTTTCAGGGAAACAAACCCCACTAATTATGTAATAGCCTGAGATAGTTTTATGTTCGGGATGTGATGAGCTATTTATTCACAATAAGATGTTATTATAAAATGTAATTATTTTCAGACTTCTAGGTATCTCAGCTCTATATTTTTAGATTTATAAAAACATTTAAGAAGTATCTTAATCAACTGACCAAATGAGGAAAATTCAACATACAAAATAAAATTGCTTGAGTTACCTTAGTAGTTCGTATCATTAGTTCCTGCTTGAAAAATGTGTTAGGACTCCTGAGGACTACTCCCAGGTTTGATGATTTGATAAGAAGATTCACAGGACTTGGTGTAGACTTGGACTCATGGCTATGATTTATTATAGTAAATGGTTATAAGGCAAAATCAACGAAGGTAAAAAGTGCATGGAGCAAAATCCAGAAGAAGCTAGAAGGAAGCTTCCAAGAATCCTAGCCTAGTGGAGTCACACAGAATGTGCCTAATTTCCGCAGCAAAGAGTTGTGACAACACTTATAAAATATCATCTGCCAGGGAAACTCACTAGAGACTCAGTGCCCAGGGCTTTTACTAAGGACTGGTCGAGTAGGCACTGTCTGCCTAGCACATACCAAAATTCTAGACTCCAAGAAGGAAAGCAGGTGTTCAGCAGAAACCACATTGTTTGTACTGTTTAGGCACAGTGAGTGACTCTTATTGGTCACTCTTATGAAATAGCTCACCTGAGAAAGAAACTAGCTGGGGAAACAAGAGCCAAGAAATTAAGAGAGCCCTTATCTCAATGATATTGAGACCCTGGATCCGACAGTGTCTTCCCTGGACTTCTTAGTAATATGAGCCAATAAATTTCCTTTTTGCTTCTTAGGGTATTTAAAGTGAATAAAGGTAGTAGAAATATCTATCCAAAGCTTAAGACTCACATCTGATCTGCTTAATAACCATAGAAGAAGAAAAAAAGTAGTTTTTTAAAAAATTGAGATATAATTGACATACCACATTGTGTAAGTTTAAGGTCTACAACATGCTGACTTTATGTATTTATATACTGCAATATGATTACCCATGTAGGGTAATGATCTTTTTAAAAAGCGTTTTTTTCTAACAGTTCAGGAAAAAAGAGCCAGGGAGGATTCTAGTGAGCCTGGCTCTGGTCACATATTCATATCTGAACCTGGTACTTTGGCCAGGGAGATAGAATATTTTAGTTTGTGTCAGTCAGCTAGCCATCCCTGAGTCAGTAAGGGTATGAGTTAAACTCTCCTCAGACACACTCTCAGCATCCCCTAGATTTAACTGGATTGTTAAAGAATGGAGGTGGAGCCATCTTTTCAAAAGAATGCTGAGCCTACCACACTAGCATTACTTTAGCCAGATTATTCTAATAATATGAAATGTCAAAAGGAAATGAACTTCTAATAAGTAGAATCAGACATCAAATGAGTACAAGAATAGTAATATAATCTTTTTTAGGTACCATCTTACAGAAAAGGCACTTCATCATCTAGCACTGATTTATGCAGCTTTGGTTTCATTTGGGCTAAAATCAGAAGAACTGGATGTAAAGGTATTCTTTTCTTACATGTTTGTTTTAATAAACCAAAATTATACTCAAACTCAAGTGCCCAGCTAGTAAACTAAAAAATTCTTAAAAGCCTTTTAACAGTTATTCAAATTAATAAATATTCTTTCCACTTAAACTTCTGTTCTAAAAGCCTTTAATGAATTTAAAGTCATATTTTATCTCTTAATTACTATTTGGCAGGATATGAATAAAAAATATTTGTTGATCAAAAATGTTTTCTTATGAAAGATACACTCTTTTTATCTGCTGTAATCATCTCTAACCAGTGTCTTTTCTTTGTTTTCAATGTCCCACTCTGAAATTTAGACACTTCCCCCAATTCAGGGCTCAGTCCTCTTCAGTTATCACTTTATACTCTTTCCTTAATAAACTCAGACATTCCCACAAATTTAGCTTTCATTTCTGAGTATAATCCTTAAAAATTTCCTGACTTTTCTTTAGATCTGTACCTGTATTCTAGCATTCTACTGGAAATCTTCACATGAATATCCCACAAGTGCCTCAAACTCTGCATTTCCAAAACAAAACTTCTCATTCTCCCCAAACTTAGTTTATGGCATTACTATTGTAACCTACTCAGTAGTAGGTTACTATTGTAACATAATCAGTCTTTAGAACATGTCCCTCTATCCTACTCCTGCTATTTCCCAAATTCAGGCCTTTGGAGTTTTAAGCAACTTCCTGACTAATGTCCTTATTTCTAGTTCTACTCCAGTGTATCATATATATTGACATCACTTATATTTCTGAAATACAGCTGTGAATATTTCACTTCCTGGGCTGTAAGCTCCTGAAGGAAAGGAAACATGTTTACTTGTTTTCATATTCCTGGCACCCAGCACAGTGCCAAGTACGTAGTAGACTCTTAATAAATAGTTGTTGTTACGTTGAATTTTCTTGCTCACAAGACCTTCCATAGCTTCCTACTTTATTGAAAGAGAGATCAAATTCAGCTGGTTTCAAATTTCACAATTTGGCCCCTAGTAATCCTTCCTTTAGCATCATTCTACTCACCATTTCCTGAATATGACCACACTATCACCTTTAAGCCATTGCACTAACATATCATCCCAGCCTGTCTCTTCCTTCCCCCTAACCACCAGCCTTCATAGTTCTGTCTGTTTTTGCCTGGCTCAAACACTACCTCGTTTAAGAAATGTGCCCAGTTACACGGCTCAGGTTATGATCTCATGGTTTGAGGGTTTGTGCCCGTCAGGCTTTGCATTGACAGTGCAGAGCCTGCTTGAGATTCTCTCTCTCCATTCTCTCTGCCCCTCCCCCGCTCGTGCTGTCTCTGTCTCTCTTAAAATAAATAAACTTTAAAAAAATGTTCCCCAGTTATACCCTCTCAGGATAAATCTCTCCTCCCATTCTCCCAGGAGCACTTTATGCCTTTATTATAGTATAAGGTATTCATTCATGTACCTTCCACCCTGGAGGGTAAAAACTAGGCCCTTTTTCTTTGTAAAATGTATAACATCTAGCACATTACTTTATAAACAGTAAAAATATTCAACAAACATCTACTAAATAAAATTAAATCAAAACACATTAAAATATGTCACCAATACTCAAGTCTCCCATTCTTCTGACTTAATAACATTATTACATAAAAGGGGCTCCCTAGACTCATATTATTTTAGAATATATTGTTGCTTTACCTCACTGTATTTAGTAGTATAGTTTTTGGCTTTTTAGAGCACATCAGTTATGGGTTTCAAAAATTTTTTTTCAGGCATCTGAAGAGCCTAGCCATAAAAGAAACATGAGGAAGTTTAAGTACATTTTCTTAAACTAAAAGAATATACTGCTATTAGTGTTAGGCTATGTTTTATTCTAATGTCAAAAAAAGGTCTATGTCTTTTTGAACTCATTTTGCAGAAAAATGCATAGATAAACACATATGCAAAATTTTGAAAACAGTGTTAGGGGGTTTCTGAATCTCTCAAAGCCTAGCCATGAGCTCCAGAATCCTTGCTCTAATAAATTAAGGTAATATTCATTATCATCACCATAAAATTGTGCCTTTATACATTTATATAAATGTGTCAAATCTTCTCAAAACATCCAAAACTGAAATAAAATTAATTTCGAATCAAACAGTGTTGTTTCTATACACTCTATATGTACTTAATACAGTTTAAAGAAAATCCTTCTTTAGAATACATGTATCCCTACAGGTATGTATTAACAGTCTTGTATTTGTTACTCTTCTTGTGAAATAAAAAATTGTCATAATGATTTTATAAGGTTTCTACAGTCTCTATTTCTTGAATTTTCACTACAGGACAGGGTGTTTTTATTTCTAAGATATGACTGTTTAGGGCAGTATTCTCTATCCACATTAAACTGCTAACCCATGGACTATACTTCCTTCAACTGAATCTAAAAGATGAAGGTAAAAATAGAACTGAAAGCAGAAGAAAAAGGCTGGCATTTCGAAAGAGAAGGGCCTGGAGGAAAACACAACTGAAAGACAGGAAGTAGGAAATATTAAGAAACTTTTTTTAAAGTTTAGTACACAGAGCATAGTATCAAATAAGCCAATATTGGGTGAACAATTCCCAAAATACTCTAAATCAAAACTTTTTTTCTTTTCAAATACACATCAACTTCATCTGTAAATATCCTTTTTTAAAAAAGTATTTGAAAAAGCTTGCAGTATATTTTTAAAATTCTTATTTTTGGTAACTATTAGAGTTAACTTGGAAAAGCAAAATATTAAATATTATTAATGATAATCTAAATTGCTTTGCTTCTAACATAGGTGAAATATAAAACCAAATATGTTATTTTAACAAATTATTAATAAATGCCAAATGGAAGTAAAGAAATTTAGTTCCAAAAATTGGAAAACTATAAAGATACCACATTTAAAGAAGGGAAGAAAATTGCTTAGACTCACAAAATATGCTGGATTTCACATAGATACTTTAATAAGTTATATCTAAAATTATATTCAAAGGTTAAAATCAGGGCTTTTTTCTTCTAATTACAAACAGTTTTTGCAAGATATATTTTGCTCCCTAATATTTCCTATAATCTAACATATAGAAAATATATTTTAGCTTGTACTTGCCCCAGGAGTGGAAGAGGCTGCACTGATAGTTCGACAAATTGCTGATCACAGTTTAATGACCTCGAAGAGAGATCCTTATGAATGGTTGGATAAATCCTGGCTTGAAGTTTCACCATCTAAGGTTCATCCCCTAAATGTGTAAATTAGATATTTGCAAAGCAAGTATAGATACATATACTTGAATTCTCTTTTTGGTTGCATATTTTTGTCCTATAATGTTTGCATAAGCATATAGAACAGTAACCATAATGTACAGTATTTATTTAGATCATTTTCCAGAATCATGGGTATTTTGCAACTTGACAGAAGTATTTTAATGAACTTTTAATGCCTAATATTTTTAAAACATAACTTTTTCTAATTCATAAATTTATACATTTAAGAGTGGTAAATATGATAATAGCAAAATTCCATCATTGCCTTTGTCAGTAATTAAGTTACATAATCAAAACTGAAAGTAGAGTTGTAAAATATTCATAAGATTGAATAGTAACTTTTTAGAAATTCCTTCAGGTTAAGCATAATGTCTAAGTTCTCATACCAACCTTATATCTCAGTTTCCTTTATTTTTTTAATATATTCAAATCATGAAACCATAAAAAAAGAATAATAGAGCTTTTTATTTACTAACATGGAATGACCTTTAAGCTATATTAAATGAAAAATGAAGTTGTGGCATACAGTTTGTATCCTACCACTTGAACAAGGGGAAATTAATATTTATATGTGTTTGTAAGTAAATAAAATATCTCTGGAAGAGATCATGATAATGCTATCAAGAAATGATAACATTAGTTATCTCCAGACAGGAAAACTGGGGTAATGGGGGGCAGGAAGATGAGAGTTTTTACTGCACACCTTTTTTGATAAGTTTATTTATATATTTTTCGAGAGAGACAGAGGGCACAAGTGAGGGAGGGGCAGAGAGAGAGAGGGAGACACAGAATCTGAAGCAGGCTCCAGGCTCTGAACTGACAGCAGAGAGTTGGACATGGGGCTCGAACCCACAAACCATGAGATCATGATTTGAGCCACAGTCAGACGCTTAACTGATTGAGCCACCCAGGCACCCCTACTGCACATCTTTTAGTACCCTTTGAATTTTGAACCATGTGCCTATTTTGCCTATTCAAAAAATAAAATTATAAAGCAAATAAATATTCGTGTATTCATATACATTAAAAAATATTCATGTATATTAAATCACAGAATTTTTATATGCCTAAGCAAAACATAGTACTATTGGCAAGTATGGGTATAATTAATTATGGGATGTATATGTCTGCAGTTTCCCTATTACCAAGGCATGTCTAATCTACTCACATGTCTGTCATTTGATTTTATCAAAGAGGGTGCAAAAAGCCAGTATATCCCAGAAAGAAGAGGGAATATGACAATAATAAAAGATGGCTGCTATATTTCTAGATTATTATGAGATCTCTCTGGAACACATTTTTAGGCCATCAAGGTCAGTTCTGGTTGATAGAAGTTCTTCCTCTATTCTTCACAGCAAGGCTTTCCTGAAACTACAACATCTGTTAGATATCATAAACATGGTTCATCTTAAATCAAATAGTGATAGTAACATATGGCCTACAAAGGATGAGCTAAAGAAATCTTGAGGTACTAAAGTCCCTGAAAATGTTTTCATTAGACAATTTACCATTAGAGGGGTGCCAGGGTGGCTCAGTCAGTTAAGCACTGGACTCTTTGGCTTAGGTCATGATCTCACGGTTCATGCTTGAGAATCTCTCTCCTTTCTTTCTGCCCTTCCCCAGCTCGTGCTCTCACTCTCAAGATAAACATTTTTTGAAAAAAGAAAAGAAAATCTACCATTATATAATACAATTGTCATTTGAAGGAGATGAACTGTAACAAGTTTTTTGGATGAATGATTGACATGAATGAACTTTAAGATCTTTCCCAAATCTGAGAGCATATGAATCTTTTTTTCAAATATTTTCATTTATTTTTGAGGGGGAGGGGAAGGGCAGAGAGAGAGGGAGACAGTGGATCCAAAGTGGGCTCCATGCACAAAGCAGGCATCATGCTGTCTCCATCAGCAGAGAGCCTGATGCTAGGCTCGAACTCATGAACCACGAGATCATGACCTGAGCTGAAGTCAGATGCTCAACCTACTGAGCCACCCAAGTGCCCCTGAGAGCATATGAACTCTAACTGACAAAGAAGTTTCTTTCCCTACTAGCCATATTTTTTCCCCAGCATCTCAAATTGAGTGGTAGGTGCAATGACAAAAATTTTAATCTTCTAGATTGAGCAGAATAAAATGGGTTATTTTCAAAGGACCAGTGGCTGATTTTTCCTTTAAACTCTTTTCTAGGAAGAAATGTACTTACTTGACTTTCCATGTATTAACCCATTGGTGGCTCAGCTCATGTTAAATAAAGGACCATCACTGCACTGGATATTATTAGCAACTCTTTGTCAGCTTCAGGAACTTTTACCTGAAGTTCCAGGAAAAGTCTTAAAGGTTAGTTATTTGAATTCCATATTCTTATATGAATGTATTTCCTTTCCATTTGAGTATTGATTTTTGCCATAAACATTTTCAAAATGGAGGTATCCAAGTTTAATTGTTTTGGACTTCACATATTGACAAAGAAATTATGTACTTGAGGGGCACCTGGGTGGCCCAGTCAGTTAAGCCTCTGACTTAGGCTCAGGTCATAATCTCGTGGTTCACGAGTTTGAGCCCTTCATCTGTGCTGGCAGCTCAGAGCCTGGCGCCTGCTTCAGATTCTGTGTCTCCCTCTCTCTCTGCCTCTCCCCCACTTGCACACACTCTCTCCCTCTCAAAAATAAATTTAAAAAACTTAAAAAAAATAATTTACTTGAACTAAATTTCTTAGAATTCTCATTGACTGTCAATCACATTATATATTTAAACCTATCTTATATAGATAATTCAGTACAGTCCATTTATCACACTTTAAATTATTTTGAAATGTTATTGTGCCCACTAATATGCAGTCACATACTCTATTCATATGTGTTTACATGATCTCTTCCAAACAATCCTGATGCCCTTCATTATAGTAGTAAAGAGAACTTTAACTTTAGCCTTATTGTAAAAACTCTAATTTTTTATCAAGCAAATGACATTCATGTATAATTTGTGTAACTAAAAATTCTATTACAAGTGATTAGAAAAGAAATACAAATCATAAGTTTTTCTTTTAATGGAGCCTAATTATGTTATGTTCTTATTACATGGATCACTGTAATACCCTACTTATTTATATTTTGCTTTCTTTCCATATAGATAAGTGCTATTATTTATATTTACTTGACTGATGTGTATATTGTATTTGTATTACATTAATTTAAAAAAATTTTTTAGCATTTTTGTAGCATCACTTCCTTATTCAAGATTAGTTCTTCTTCCATAACAAAATCACCTCAAATTCCATCACCTCGGGAAAACAGGAATCAGGCTAGTACCATTACCTCCCAGAGTTCAGCTTCTGGCTCTTCAAACTCTGTCTTTCAAGAATATAATGAATACCAGAAATCAGACATAGGAGCCACAGTGCACAAAGACACAAACATCACTTCAAACTATAACTCTTCCCTTACGCAACTCAGAGAAATGCCATGCATTTTATCACCTGTGACTTCTTATAATCAGGCCAGCTACCAGAAAGACTCCAGTTGTAATCCTAATATAGTACATAATCCTTTCCTAATTAATATAGGATCAAGGAACATGGCTGGTAACTCCTTTCAAAACTGGAATGATTCAGAGTCAGATGTTTTTTCTTTGGATCTAACACAAATGAACTGTGAAAATATAATATCACCAATTGACACTCAGAAGAGAGTTGCCCCTAATTTTATAAATAATCAGAAAAAGGGAACACATGTTGCAAAAGGACCTATAAATAAAGAAGTATGTACCCCTAACTTTTCACTGGAAGGCTCTCAATCTCCTCTTCCCTGGAACTTCAAGAAGAATGTATGGGAACAACAGAATCACTCATTCAACTTAGAATATGGTGAAAAGCAGACTACATGTGACAAATGGTACTCTCAGAAAGATAATTTATTCACTACTCAGCAGAAATGTCTTTCGGATGAGGTAGAAAGCTTCCTTCATCAAAGTTCAAATGCTGGGACTAAAAAGACTTTCTGGAGAGAATTACCATCTGTCCCCAGTATGGATTTATTTTGCGCTTCTGATCCTAATGTAAATCAAAAAGAATTCAGCAGTCTTTATTTCCACCAAAGAGCCGGGAAATGTTTAGGACAGAAAAGGCACTCTGAATCTTCATCTAACTCAGGAGACAAAAAATCATTACCAGGTAACACTATCTAAAATTAATAAAACTACTGGCAGACGCAATTTTAAAAGATAGAACCATCTCTAAACTAAAAAAAGAATTTTTGTTTGTTTGAATTACTATACTTAAAAATCTTCACTAGGGGCACCTGGGTGGCTCAGTTGGTTGGGCGTCTGACTTTGGCTCGGGTCATGATCTTGCAGTTCGTGGGTTTGAGCCCCACATCGGGCTCTGTGCTGGCAGCTCGGAGCCTGAAGCCTGCTTCGGATTCTGTCTCTCTCTCTCTCTCTCTCTCTCTCTCTTTCTCTGCCCCTCCCCTGCTCATGCTCTGTTTCTCTCTCTCTCTCTCTCTCAAAAATGAATAAACTTAAAAAAAATTTTTTTTAAATCTTCACTAACTTTGGGGTCAAAAAGAAAATCAAAAGTCTAACTATAGACATCTAAGCAAATAAATGTAAACAAAATATGTCAAATTCTTGTAGCTTTAGATGAACTAAGCATTAAGGGCGCCTGGGTGGCTCAGCTCGTTAAGCGTCTGACTTCGGCTCAGGTCATGATCTCATGGTTTGTGAGTTCAAGCCCTGTGTGGCACTGTCACTACAGAGCCTGCATAGGTTTCTCTCTCTCTCCCTGTCTCTGCCCCTCCCCCAATCACTCATTCTTTCAAAATAAATAAATAAATTTGAAAAAAAAAAAGTTAAAATAAATTGCAGTGATGACTTGAGGCTGTCAATCCTGAGTGCAATCACTGATAGAAAATAATAAAAGAGTACCTCCCAACTTGTATAGTGGACCCTTGAACAACACAGGTTTGAACTGCATGGGTCCACTTACACATGGATTTTTTTGATAAATACAGTATGGTACTGTAAATGTAGTTTTTCTTCCTTTGATTTTCTTAATATTTTCTTTTCTCTAGCTTATTTGATTTTAAGAATACAGTATATAATACATATAACTTACAAAATGTGTGTTAATTGACTATGTTATCAGTAAGGCTTCTGGTCAACAGTAGATTATTAGTAGTTAAGTTTTGGGGGAGTCAAAAGTTATAGATTTTGGGGGCACCTGGCTGGTTCAGTCAGTAGAGCATGTGACTCTTGATCTCACAGTCATGAGTTTGGGCCCCACATCAGGTACAGAGATTAGGTTTTTTAAAAAGTTACAGGGACTCCTGGGTGGTTGAGCATCAGTCAGTTGAGCATCTGACTCTTGATTTCAGCTCAGGTCATGATCCCAGGGTTGTAGAAGCGAGTATGGAGCCTGCTTAAGATTCTCTCTCTCTCCCTCTGCTCTGCCCCTCTCCCCTGCTTATGCTCTCTCTCTCTCTCTCTGAAATAAATTGAAAAAATAAAGTATTTAAAAAGTTATGTATTGAATTTGGGGGAGGGGTCTGGGAGCAGTCAGCCTCCCTAACACCCACATTGTTCAAGGGTCAACTGTATAAGCCTCAGGATTCACAAAACTTGGAGTTGGTCCTGTTTAATAGTCATAATTTGTTTTGTTCCTGATTTTATTTTATTTTATTTTTAATTTTTTTTTCAACGTTTTATTTTATTTTTGGGACAGAGAGAGACAGAGCATGAACGGGGGAGGGGCAGAGAGAGAGGGAGACACAGAATCAGAAACAGGCTCCAGGCTCTGAGCCATCAGCCCAGAGCCCGACGCGGGGCTCGAACTCATGGACCGCGAGATCGTGACCTGGCTGAAGTCGGACGCTTAACCGACTGCGCCACCCAGGCGCCCCTGTTCCTGATTTTAATGAGAAGTATTATCTCCCAAATTTTGTAAGAACTTTTGTGAGGAACAGATGCTGAATTTTATCCAAACATTTTTGGCACCTAGTGGGGAAAATCACACATGTTTTCTCCATTGACCCATTAATGTCAATGATTATATTAACAGGTTTACTAATATTAAATAATAATTGTCATTCTGTGATAAACTTAAATGGCTTTTGAAGAGTGATTCTTTTAATATGCTGTTGAATATGGTTGCTAATATTTTTTTCATTATCTACATTCAAAATGCAATTAACCTGTTGTGTTCTTTATTTGTGCTGTCACATTCTGACATGAACTTTATTCCAGCTTCATAAATGAACTGAATGAAAATTCCATTTTTTTTTCCATCCTGGACCAAATCAAGTATGTGAATTACTATATGTTCTTAAACATAGGGTATCCCAGTGTATAAGATAATCCTCCCATTTTCTCAGTGAGATCTTAGAAATTATTTCTAATAACTTTTTTTAATGTTTTAAATGTTTTAATGAGAGAGAGAGAGAGAGAGAGAGAGAAATAGCAGGGGGGCAGAGAGAGAGGGAAACACAGAATCTGAAGCAGGCTCCAGGCTCTGAGCTGTCAGCACAGAGCCTGATGCTGGGCTTGAACTGGTGAACTGTGAGATCATGACCTCAACCTAAGCTGGATGCTTAACTGACTGAGGCACCCAGGCACCCCTCTAATAACTTTAATATTTAAACTTTTAGGGATATGGATGGAATAGTAAAATGTCTACCTACATTTTAATTCCTTAACTTAGTTATAAATATATTTTCCAATCATATATTAAATAAATAATGGCTTAGAAATATTTTTTTCCACTTTCAAATTTCTTCCAAAAAATAATTTTATTCAAACAGGTCACATGAATCTTTGATACTAGTATCATTAACACTATGGAAACTTTTGACTTTTTACTGTGGTTTCCCATAGCACATCATTACCTTCCACTGTTTAAGATGCAACACTTTTAGAATTGATGTTAATGCAGCCCTAGACAATTTATCCAAAGCCATTGGCATAACCTCAAGATAATGTTCTATTTGTCTTATATTACAGATGTGTATTTGTGACCTCTATGATACAATTACCTACTACATTGCTTTTTAAATATGCTTATAATGGCATCCAAATCTTGTAATTATGAGATTATATCCCCAGGAATAATTACCAAAACAGTTTTAAATATTTTAGCCTACTTTTTTACTGATTTAATCAATCAGCCTCTGTAAGTATCCAAATCTAGGATATTTCAGGCTAATGTGTCATATTTAATACAGTCATAGAAGGTGAGTCCATACATGATCACCACCTATCACATATCAGACCTCAGGATAAATTCTACAACATTACAGATTTGAGTTAAAGAACAGGCTTATGCTTCAGATTCTGTGTCTCCCTCTCTCTCTGACCCTCCCTCGTTCATGCTCTGTCTCTCCCTGTCTCAAAAATAAATAAACATTAAAAAATTAAAAAAAAAAAAAAGAACAGGCTTAATGAGTGAAAACTTAAATGAAGGAGTCTTAAATCCAGGGAGATTTAATGATTTGTGCAAAGCATGAGTATACAATATGTATACATGGCACTAATCAGTATTGGGCCATTAGGTACAGGTGCAGTTATGCTAAAAATGTAATTTTTATAGTCATTTTATCTCAGTTTGGAAATTTTAACACTTTGTAGATAGATGAAGAGATAGGATGCACTTGAATAACTGGAAAAAATAGCTATGTCAGAAATAAAATGGTTTTCCTTTTTCTCCTTTTAACAGATCTCATGTGTTCACAACTACCACAATTCAAAAAACGACGTCTAGTGTATGAAAAAGTCCCTGGTAGAGTTGATGGACAAACTCGTCTGAGGTTTTTTTGAAAGAAAGGACAGTGTTCTGTGCCACATTCCTTTGTTTTTGATGAAAATCCAGTAACAAAATGATAGATTTGCTCATTTATTAAAGAAAATTCTGTCGTTAGATGTTCTTGGTGTTATCCATATTAAAATTTCAAAATATATATTCTGCCCTATAGTTTACATCTTTGTAAGTAAAATATTCTAATTAGCATAATTGTCATAACATCCAAATATCTTCCAGATTCACCCGAACATTGCAAAGCTTTTTTTTAGAGCAATAGTTACAACATATATTTTTAGAACAATAGCAATATATACATTTCAGTATATATATATATATAAAAGGGATATTTAGTTGTCTTCTGAAAGCCATGCTGCTTCCCACCTTTCTTCCAGCAAGCCTTTTTAATTTTTTTTTATTTTTTAATGTTCATTTATTTTTTTGAGATAGAGACAGAGTGTGAGCGGGGGAGGGGCAGAGAGAGGGAGACACAGAATCCAAAGCAGGCTCCAGGCTCTGAGCTGTTAGCACAGAGCCCGACGCGGGGCTCGAACCCACAAACCATGAGATCATGACACCGGCTAAGCCACCCAGGCGCCCTTCTTCCAGCAAGCCTTTTTTAAATGAGCCTCCATCTCAGTCTGACCCTTTAGGTCAAGAAGTTAAGATCACCAGAGTTGACCCTACATCACCAAGAAAGGGCAAAGTTAATGTTAGAGAACTTCCTATTTAAAGTGTTACCTTCAGGGGCACCTGGATCGCTGGGTGGGTTAAGTGGCCAACTTCAGCTCAGGTCATGATCTCATGTGAGTTGGAGCCCCGAATTGTGCTCTCTGCTGTCATCACAGAGCCCACTTCAGATCCTCTGTCCCTCTTTCCCTCTGCTCCCTCCCTGCTCATGCTCACTCTCCTTCTCAAAAATAAACATTAAAACAAATTTTTTAAAATAAATAAATGGTTGCCTTCATAAACAAAAATTTAAAACAAATTACTAAGAAAATATTTGCTACCTACATAATAAAAAAAAGATTTACATTCCTAATATTCAAAGAATCCTACAAATTAATAGGAAAAAAGACAACCTAATAGAAGTGTGGGTAAAATATATGAATAGATATTACACAGAAGAAACAAAAATAACCAATAAACATTTGAAACAATATGTAGCTTCATTACTGATTAGGCAAATGCAAAGGAAAACAGAACACCTATCAGATTGGCAAAATAATATTCAGTGTCAGCATACTGGAGAAAGAATATTTTCCTATATTGTTAGTACAGTATTTTTGGAATACAGTTTGTAAATATATACTTAAGTTTACTTATTTATTTTGAGAAGAGTGTGTGTGTGTGCACACAAGCCAGGGAGGGGCAGAGACAGAGGGATAGAGAATCCCAAGCAGGCTCAGCGCTGTCAGCACAGAGCCCTACGTGGAGCTCAGTTTCACAAACCGTGAGATCATGACCTGAGCTAAAATCAAGAATGGGACACTTAACTGACTGAGCCACCGAGGTGTCCTTGTGTATTTTTTAATGGACAGTTGTAGCTTTCTAATTACTATGGTATTAAAAAAAAATTTTTTTTTCAACGTTTATTTATTTTTGGGACAGAGAGAGACAGAGCATGAACGGGGGAGGGGCAGAGAGAGAGGGAGACACAGAATCGGAAACAGGCTCCAGGCTCCGAGCCATCAGCCCAGAGCCTGACGCGGGGCTCGAACTCCCGGACCGCGAGATCGTGACCTGGCTGAAGTCGGACGCTTAACCGACTGTGCCACCCAGGCGCCCCAATTACTATGGTATTTATACTACATTGAATACTTTTTTAAAAGATGTAATAATTTTATTCTAAAATGTCAGAATTTCTAATAAAATTATATTCTTTGCAACTATTCAAAGTTACAATAAAACTTTTATATGTCAACTCTAAAAGAGATATAATGGGTTTTGACATTATTACAGGTGGTACACCAGCAAAAATGTTTGAAGACCATACGCATACTCTCAGTCCTGCCTTCTGAAACTCACCCTATTACTCCCAAAATTGACCTCTATCTTTTTAGATCCAAGAGACACTCAATATCACCTTACTTGGCCTCTCTTCCATATTTGATACTGTTAATCACGTCCTCATTTTTTTCCCTAATGTTTATTTATTTTTGAGAGAGAGAAACAGAACATGCACCAGAGAGGGGCAGAGAGAGAGGAAGACACAGAATCCGAGGCAGGTTCCGGGCTCCGAGCTGTCAGCAGAGTCCCATGCAGGGCTCTAACTCAGGAACCATGAAATCAGGACCTGAGCTGAAGTCGGCCGCTTAACTGATTGAGCCACCCAGGTGCCCCATCACGTCCTCATTTTTGAAACAGGCTTAACTTAACACCACCTCTTACTTTCCTCCCACTACTCTCCTCTTTGTTATACTTTTTTTGCTTTGGGTTTTTGCTTCGGTATGTAGGGAGTGGAGACTTTAAAGAGAAACTATTTCTGGAAATCTAATTGGAACTTCTGTTCTACTTTCTTAAAGTTTTGGAAGGATTGCTTCTAAGGTAAGGCTAAGGTTTCTCAGCTTGCAGATCTCCTTTATCCTACTTTTAATCAGCTTCCAAAGGAGAGGAATTTCTTCATAGGCCATAGACTGTGGCAAACCTTGAGGTTAGGCTATCAACACCTACTTCCCTGCTTCCCTACCAAATGGAGTGGAAGTATGAGTCTTCCTGTGGGCATTTCTCAATGACACTTGCTGTTTAAGGACATATTCTGCCTGGGCCTTGGAACAGCCTCTGTCAGAGTTATTGGGAAGGAAGTTTTGTGTTAGGAGTCAGGGAACAGTGATAAAGTGAGCTCTGCTCCATCAGAGCAGTCCCTGGGAGCCACTGTCACATAACAGGTTGGGCTAATCCATGGAAGCCTGAAGGGTCTTCTTAGGCCCTTGTTAGGGGACCAAAAGTGTTAGTCCAGCCTCCCAAATACCCTGTTACATGGAATTGTTTGGAACAGCCCCACCTTCTCAGGTTGGCTCTTGCAATGGAAACTTCGATTTTTTTCTCTGAGAGCATTTCCCAGTGAGGTTTTTCATGTTCTAAAGAGACTTACTTGCTCTTAGATCCATTGCTGGTGATAGTGCTGCTCACTTTTGAGGGCTTTTGAACCACCTTACTTCAGGTTTCTAGGTCCAGCCCTAACTGTATAGGCCTCACCAGAATATCAGCTGTCCCTTCCAACTGTGTATGGACATAGATACTCCTTCCCTTGCCACTGAGACTCAGGGTACAAATGGAAATCAACACCAGGGTGATCCATGCCTTGCCTCTCACAGTCATAGCTTGATTATCCTCCCCAAATAATAAGCCAGTCCTCAAACAAGGGATACAACAATTTCAATAAATAGAGCAGCCTCGGTTGGTGAGCTGGGGTGGGGTGGGAGGTAGTGCAAACGAGCAATCCAAAATGAAGACTGAAAAAGTACATGTTTTTCTGATTTTTGCTTTTTTATTGTTTCTTATGATTTTATCATACAAGATTTTTAAACTTAATACTTAAATTGAATTGCTTGTTTATTTAAGCTCATTATTTAAATTTTATATAGTCAAGTGTACACACTTTCCCCCCTCCTGGGTTTCCTGCCTTGCTTAGGAAGACCTCTTTTACCCTAGTTATATAACTATTCCCCTAATTTTTCTTCTAATGTTTTTGTATTATCCTTCTTTAACCTATGTGGATTTTTTTTTTTTTTACATATTACAGGCCAATTTTATTTCCTTCCAAATGGACAGCCAATAATGCCAGCACCATTTAAGTAAATGATACTTTCCTACTGAATAGACAAAAAATCTATTACTAAGCTGTTGCCTATTCCTGTCCCACAATATTATTTTCTTTTTAATTTTTTAAAAATCATAGTTTTGATTCAGCATCTTGAAGTAAGTTTTAATACCCATTAAGGCATGTTTCACCCTCCCAGTTTTATACATACATACACACACACACAGAGTTTTAAAAACTATTCTTGGACACTTCATTTTCCATATGAACCTTCTGATATTTTAACTAATTTCCCTTTAAAAAAATAGGAATTCCATTAATTTTATATATGAGTTTTAGTAAGATTGCATTTTAATGGAATTGTTTTAATATCCCCAAATTTTAGACCCTGTTAATAAAACATTTTATTAATCTTGCACTTTGTTAAGTGTATTCTTAAGTATTTTTATAGTTTTGTCCTTAAAGTCAAAATGGGATATAATGCCCATTTCCAACTAGCTATTGCCAGTGTAGAAAATGCTTTTAATTCTTCTACATAAACTTTGTATGCACCCAGCCCCTCACACTCTATCACAAATTCAAGTATTTATTTTCCTATATCCTCATCAGTTTTCAAAATGTACAATTGTATATAATCCATAAATAGATATTTCTTCTCAAATGTTTACCCCATTTCATTTTTTCATCTCACTGCATTAGGTAAGACCTCTAAAGCAATGCTGAACAATAGTAGTGATAGAACGTATCCTTGTCTTGGGTGCCTGGGTGGCTCAGTTGGTTAAACGTCTGACTCTTGATTTCAGCTCAGGTCATGATTTCACTGTTTGTGAGATCACGCCCCATGTTGAGCTCTGCACTGACAGCACAGAGCCTGCTTGGCATTTTCTCTCTCCCTCTCTCTCTGCCCCTTCCCTGCTCTCAAAATAAATAAACGTTTAAAAAAAAAAAGTATCCTTGTTTTGTTCTTAACATGCTGCTGAATGCTTCCACATTTCAACATGTAGTATGAAATTTGCCACTGCTGCTGATAAAATCTTTATCATCTTTCTTCTTCTTCCTATTTCACTAAGCCACGTAGTTCTTATCCAGAACAGCTACTGAATTTTGTCAAATGACTTGTTGGCATTGATGCTCTTCTTTAAACCACTTATGTAATGAATTATAACGACAGATTTCCATATATTGAACTAGCTTTGTCAGATTGTATCTTCTCTTGAATTTGATTTGCTAATATTTAGGACAAAGCTATATTCCTAAGTGAGACATCTATGGTTTCTTGTACTGTCTTATCAAGTTCTTGCTAAAGGAGAAACTGGAACCAAGAAAATATGTATGTATATGTGTGTGTGTGTGTGTGTGTGTATTACATATCAACGGCTGTATATAATAATGTGTACAACTTAATGAGTTTGGGGGTAAGTGTACATTTCTGAAACCATTATCACAATCTATGCCATAAACTTACCCATCACCTCCAAAAGTTTCCTTCCACCCTCTTTTTATTTTTTAATTTTCTTTATTTTATTTATTATTTTTATTTGTTACTTTTACTTTTTGTGGTAAAAACACCTATCATAAGATCTACCCTCTAGGGGAGCCTGGGTGGCCCAGGTGGTTGAGCATCTGACTCCTGATTTCAGCTCAGGTCATGGTCCCAGGATCCTGGGATCAAGCCCAGCGCTGGGCTCCACACAGAGCATGGGGCCTGCTTGAGATTCTCTCTCTCTCTCTCTCTCTCTCTCTCTCTCTCTCTCTCTCTTTCAGTCTCTCTCTCCCTCTGCCCCTCTCCACCACTCATGCTCTTGCTCTCTTTCTAAAAAATTTAAAAAATTTTTCTTTAAAGATCTCTCTTAGTAAATTTTAAGTATATAATGCAATATTTTTTATTAAAAAAATTTTTAATGTTCATTTTTTGAGAGAGAGAGAGAGAGTGTGTGCAAGCAGGGGAGGGGCAGAGAGAGAAGGTCACACAGAATCCAGAACAGGCTTCAGGTTCTAAGCTATCAGCACAGAGCCTGATGCCGGGCTGGAACCCACAAATCATGAAATCATGACCAGAGCTAAAGTCGGACACTTAAGTGACTGAGCCACCCAGATGCCCCTATAATGCAATACAGTTAACTATTGGCACTGTGCTGTACAGTAATCTCTAGGACTGACTTATCTTGTATAACTGAAAATTTGTTTTTTAATGGAGATTTTTTATTTATATTTATGTATTTATGAAATTTATTGTCAAATTGGTTTCCATACAACACCCAGTGCTCCTCCCAACAGGTGCCCTCCTTAATGCCCATCACCCACTTTCCCCTCCCTCCCACCCCCTATCAACCCTCAGTTTATTCTCAGTTTTTAAGAGTCTCTTATGGTTTGCCTCCTTCCCTCTCTGTAACTTTTTTCCCCCTCCCCCTCCCCCATGGTCTTCTGTTAAGTTTCTCAGGATCCACGTAAGAGTGAAAACATATGGTATCTGTCTTTCTCTGTATGGCTTATTTCACTTAGCATCACACTCTCCAGTTCCATCCACCTTGCTACAAAGGGCCATATCTCATTCTTTCTCATTGCCAAGTAGTATTCCATTGTATATATAAACCACACTTCTTTAGCCATTCATCAGTTGATGGACATGTAGGCTCTTTCCATAATTTGGCTATTGTTGAAAGTGCTGCTATAAACATTGGAGTACAAGTGCCCCTATGCATCAGCACTCCTGTATCCCTTGGGTAAATTCCTAGCAGTGCCATTGCTGGGTCATAGGGTAGATCTATTTTTAATTTTTTGAGGAACCTCCACACTGTTTTCCAGAACAGCTGCACTAGTTTGCATTCCTACCAACAGTGCAAGAGGGTTCCCGTTTCTAATGGGAGATTTTTTAAATGCTTGTTGTTAAGACAAAGAATGAAACATGTTTAAATGTTGACAGAAAGGATCCAATAGAGGAGTTGAAGATAAAAGAGAAAGGATAATTGACAGTGTAATGTCAGAGAACGTGAAACAGATCCAGAGAATAAATAGGATTAGAAGAGGGACACCTGAGGGGCACCTGGGTGGCGCAGTCGGTTAAGCGCCCGACTTCAGCCAGGTCATGATCTTGCGGTCCGTGAGTTCGAGCCCCGCGTCAGGCTCTGGGCTGATGGCTCAGAGCCTGGAGCCTGTTTCCGATTCTGTGTCTCCCTCTCTCTCTGGCCTTCCCCCGTTCATGCTCTGTCTCTCTCTGTCCCAAAAATAAATAAACGTTGAAAAAGAAGAGGGACACCTGATTTTTGATCAAATAGAAGAGACTCGGGGCGCCTGGGTGGCGCAGTCGGTTAAGCTCCGACTTCAGCCAGGTCACGATCTCGCGGTCCGGGAGTTCGAGCCCCGCATTGGGCTCTGGGCTGATGGCTCAGAGCCTGGAGCCTGTTTCCGATTCTGTGTCTCCCTCTCTCTCTGCCCCTCCCCCGTTCATGCTCTGTCTCTCTCTGTCCCAAAAATAAATAAACGTTGAAAAAAAAATTAAAAAAAAAAAAAAAAAATAGAAGAGACTCAGATCACTTAGATTTCGAAGTTTAGTGGCCGAAGTTAAGGAAGTTTCCATATGATAGCTTCTATTTTTTCTATAGTAACACTAATTATGCTAAAAGATATTTTCATGTATTTATTTATGGATTTATACATAACTATTTCAAAGTGCAGGGGTGCCTGGGTGGTTCAGTCAGTTAAGTGTCTGACTCTCGATTTCAGCTGAGGTCATGGTCTCCCGGTCCTGAGATTGAGCCCTACATCAGGCTCCATGTTATAGGCTGAGAATGAAGCCTGCTGGAGATTCTCTTTCCCTCTCCCTCTCCTCTGCTTGTGCTCTCTCCAAAAAAAAAAAAAAATTAAATATAAGTGTAAATGTTGCCAGAAATTGAGATTTCTCAGCAAGTTATACATACATCTTTTTTTTTAAACAAAGTTCTACAAGCACTTATAAACAAAAATTTCACTTCCCGCTTCCAGCACTCAATTTCACAAGGCAACAAAAGTCCATGAAGCCTTAAAACAAACAAAATCAGACACAAAATGTTGCTGCCATAGAAAACGATGAATTAAGCAAAAAATTTTATTTCCAAGCTCATCAAAGATAATTACAAACACAAATCAAGTATCCTTTTAAAAGTGTCCCAAATTAAATCAAAGGCACATCATCAAAGTAAAACCTACTTGTGACAGTAAGAATTCATTTAGGCTGTAATATTTTCACATTATTTTGTTTTTAATCATTTGCAATGTTCTGAAGATCACATTTAAACATTTTTTTAAAAGGCCTAATGTATTTTTGTTTTGTTTTTTTAAATACAACCACAACTATAAAATAGAGGAACTTAAGAAGACAAAGACGAAATCTGGTTCATACACAGGATGGGGCAATCTCATACACAACACAACATGAATCTTTCCAAACAAGTTTGCTAAGAAATAGCTCCCATGTTTAGTGTTACAAATAAAACAATCTTCTCATTTAGGAAAATCAAGACATGATTTGATTGATAAAGCCTATTCTTCCCCCAGTTTTACACTTGCTTGTCTTTATTTAAACTGTAAATTCACAAGAAAAGAACAAGTTTTGTGGTATAAAAAATCTTAGGAACAACAAATTACAAATATTCATTTTTTTAACAAACAAAAATGTTTTCCTTCCCAAAATGTAAACATCCAGTAAATAAAACAAACATAATTTCCAGGTATAGAAACACCAGTAATTCGCTTATTAAAGAGGTGTATTTGGTGGTAACATTTTTGTTTGTCTTAAATATAAAAGAACTTTACCAAAAGAATCAGGCCATTATTATTTAAAGTCTACTCTTTCACCCAGTTTCCTTATCTGAGTAGAAATTCATCAATTTCTATAGAATTTTGGCTATAGGACCAGGCCATAGGAAAGGTATGAAATATCTAAAAGTCATTTGGCTGGAGAAAAGTGTTTTCTTGAGACTTGGACGCAGTTATTCATCACTTTGCGCTTAAAAGCATTCCTCAGTGAACTTCTTCCCTACTGGAAACAGAATTGGGTAGGTTTTCACTTTAGTAAGATTTATACATAAAATTAACTAGTCATCATTTCAGGTCACTTTAGTGTTCTCAAAGTACAAAGTAACAATATAAAAAACATCCAAGCCACACCATTGAATGAGTAACATCCATTAAAGTGCTTTATAAAAAGGAAAATGCTATGTCAGCATAAGACTATTATTTTAATACCATAAATGTGAACATTTTCCATCAGGAGGTACAATAGTATCCGATAGTATGATTACTTCCTTCTTGTTAATATGAATAATTTCCTTTTGCAAATATATGAAAAAAGACCTAAGATGATTACTCACTGAATGAAAACCCTCAGAACACATAATTTGAAATGTGTTGGCCCCAAAAGACTCTAGTAATCTATACCTTGACCTCTTCCAAAAAAAGGGAAAAAAAACAAGTGAAAATGTGAATGAAACCCCATACAACACATTAGAACCTATGAAATTTCTAATATGCCACCAAAGAGAGGTGTTTTCATTTCAGTAATCAATTTTTAAAGTTCTTTTAACTCTACCCACACTTTTCCCTAATAGCTACATTTCTTCTTCCATTAAAACAGATCTATTGTGAAAGCCTCCAGGAAAGAAATCACAGCTGGTGGTAGGAACAAGACTCCACTGCAGAGTCCTTAGTCCCCAGAGCAGCAAGTCAGCTGATAGCACCGAGCAGCAAATCACAACTCTGGGATGGTGTCAGGACAGAGATGGTGGGATTAAGGTCATGAAATTACTATCAGCCAACTCGGTTAAAGAGCTCAAGTACAGAAGGATATTAACATCTCAGAAGTTAGTACCAAAGAGGATTGAGACTCTCTTAATGAGATGTATTCCACAGGCAGCCACCTAGACTCACCTTCAGGGAAAGTTGTGCATTTTGCTATTCTTACTTTAATTCCCCCAACAATAGTAGATATTGAAAACTCTGTTGCCCAAGCCCTTGGGGAGCCCTGGGATAATGCCACAGCCCCTAGACAGCATGGTGGTGTATCATTACTCACCAGCCTTTAGAATAAAGCACAGGATCTGGGCTCCCGGAAGGGGTTGCTTCCAGCTGGAACACCTACCAGCAGGGCGTCCTTGCAGGCATTCTGCATGCAGTACTGTTGAAGCTCTGCAGCTGCCTGCGAGACCTGAAACAAAGGGACCACAGCTTGACATGCTGCTCACAGCCAGAGCCATCTGACAGCCATTTGATAGTCTGAGAAATGATCCCACAACTTGATAAAGGCCACACATCCTGTGATCTCCACAAGTCTCTTTTTTGATGAAAGTTCTAATACCTGAACTCAAAAGGGAAATGTTACCATTTCTATGATTTAGGGTTGCTTCTTCAATAAAGATAAAGCTGCATCTTTGATCCATTTAGAATCCTAGTTTTGAGACTGAGTTTGAGTTTTGGTAAAGAAAATAGCTCATTCTAGCACATCTGTTACAAATTTTCACTTATATAAAAAAGCATGCATTGATATATTCAGGTTTGCCATGTGAGCGAACTGTTTTAATGTTTACAAGGCTGGCGCCTTATCCAGTCTGCCCAAAACAAGTGACAAGTTTTCTCCACCATGCTTTTGAAGCAGGATGGCTTATTGGTTATGAGCACAGCCTCTGGAACCAGACTGCCTGGACTCAAATTCAGCTCCATCACTACCTGTAGGATCTTGGGCAAGTTAACTTAATTTCTCAGTTTTTGTTTTCTCATCTGTGAAATGTATTTTGTAACAGTACCTGACTCAGTGAGTTGAGACAATTAAATGAGCTAAATGCATGTAAAACACTTAGAATAGTGCTGACACACAGTCAGCAATACATTGTGGTAGATAGACTGCAAGAACAGTCACAATATTTTGCAGTTCCTCTCACCAAAAGGTAGAGTCTGTACCCAACCCTTGAATCTGGGCTGGCCTTGTGACTTGCTTTGACCAGGAAAATGTGGCAGAAATAATGGGCAAGTTCCAAGCCTAGGCTTCAAGAGCCTTTCCAACTACTCTTGCTGTGGTTTGAACTCTAAGACCACCATCCAATGAGCCCAGGCTAGCCTACTGGAGATCGTGTGGAGAAGAATCAGTGAGCCAGCTCCCACCACCTGCCTACCAACCTCCAGACATGTAAGTGAAACCATCCTGGATCATCCAGCTACCAACCAACCCTCCATTTGATTGCAGATCCATGGAAGAGCCCAGCAAAGAGCAAGCAGCAGAACTATACAGCTGAACCCAGCTCAAACTGTAGACCTAAGAATTGTGAGTTAATAAATGTTGCTTTAAATCACTAAGTTTTAGAGAAGTTTATTAGCTTGCTTTTCCCTCAAAAGAAGTTCTGACATTTTCATGTTAATTATAATTGGAATTAATGGTTATAAAATAAGTTATTTATTCAAAAGGAATTTAGAACCAATTATGCTCATGCTTACTAACTCTATATCAGAGGGAAAACAGATGAACTCCACACATGATGGGTAGGAGAAGACTACCTTCCTGGATCCCTGGAGAAATGGGACTAACTGGACCCCATCCTACAGAACATGGTCAAAAAGTTGAGGGGATATGCAGAGAAAAATAAGAGAAAATTAAAGGGTGCAGCATTTCTCTAGCACTTTTATAGAAGAGACTCTGGAGGGGGTGGAATACAAGCCCAAACACTTAGAAGTTGTCACTGCCATTGGAGGTGGGATACCCAAAGTATATGACTTTCCTTCATTTGAGTCCATGCTTACACAGCAACTTCTGAGAGAATTCTCCAAAACAGAGAAGGGGTCCTTAGAAGGATATGGAACAGTCCAATCACTGGGAAGGGATGCCTTCCATTATATGCTAGAAAACTGATGTCCTGGTTTATTTACCAGTTAGCAAGTCTGCTCAAGAGAAGACATCTCTGGGTGTGCTGAGGGCATCCATTCATCACTGAGCCCTGAAATGAGGCAAACTAGACCTGGAATGTTGTGACTCCCAAAGGTGCTGCCTGAAAGAAGCCCACCAAACACCTGAAACCATACTACCGTGAGAACACCCCACAAATAAGCTTATTATCTGTGTGACCTTGAGCAATTGACTTGAATTCTCTCAGTCTGTTTCATCACCTATAATTATTTTTTAAATGTAGAAAGTATCTTCCCTGTCTAGTCCACAGGGTAGGCAGGCATCTGGCTCACAGGTCTCCTTTCCATCTCAGAGGCCAACATCATCTTGAACATTTTTCGACAATCCTAGTTTCAGTTCCCTGACCTCCTTTCCTCAAACAACCTTCTCCCCAATGCCAAGTTACAGCTAAACCTGTAACTGCTCCACATCTGAAATTTTACACTTCAACATCCTACTTTCTGATCACAATCTCTCCTACCCATCCAGAATGCCGCTTCCTTTCTTCTTACTATTCAAAGGGTTTTACATGCATTTAGCTCATTTAATTGTCTCATCAACTCGCTGAGTCAGGTATTATTACAAAAATACATTTCACAGATAAGAAAACAAAGACTGAGAAATTAAGTTAACTTGTCCAAGATCCTACAGGTAGTGATGGGGCTGAATCTGAGTCCAGGCAGTCTTTGACCTCAGGGAGAACACCTCCTCCCCTTGTGCCCTCCCCATCACCAGCAGGCTGACTCAGTTTCTTCTCTAACCAGCCTAGGTTCAGCCTCTTCCTGGCTAACCCCTCAAACTCCTTGCCCTACATCCCCACCTCCATCTTTCCAGCATACTTCCCCTGATAACCCACTACTTGGATCAACCACTATTCACCTTGAGTACTCCGAATCCCCAAGCAGGACAATCAGTCTCCAATCTCAAAGTAGCTGGGTCTTTAGAGTCATAAGGTGTCTACGGATGTGCCTGGTTGGGGATCCTCTTCCATTCCCACCAGCACTTTCCCCACCCTCACTCTTGTGATTCCATTAGCTCCCTCCCCTCTGCCCTGGAGGTAAACTTCACAGAGAAAATCGTCATCCTACAAGTCCTTAAGTCCGTATGTCTAGAAACATCTATCTTCATACATGTCCGGATTTCCTTTCTTCCCATCTCAGAAGGTGTGCCTCCAATCCCATACCCCCACAGAGTGTCTCCTCTACCTCCAATTCTCCTTCTCTGTTTGTTCCTCCTCAACCTAAAAATCGTTTGTTCCCTTCCCTCAGCCTCGAAATAAGGCTTTTCATTTTCTAAATTAAAAAAATAAAAGTTGTTTCCTCTTTAAAACCAGATTTCTTTTTTTTAAAAAAGTCTGTCTACCCTATTACGATCTAGATTCTGCTTCTACTACCTATGTTATTAAAACCTCTTCTGTGGTCCGTAATTCTTTACCTTGTTTTATAATCTTCACTTATGGTCTGAAATTATTTTACTTGTTGGTTAATGTGTTTATTGATGATCTTTGCCACAATTATCAGCATATTCTCAGCACCTAATACAGTGCCAAATACAGACAAAAGGCACTATGGAGGTACTTGGAATATCACAGCAGGTGTATTCATACATACGGACATACATTCTACATATGAACATAGGCTGAATACGTGTTCACGCATACGAACATACAGACCCTCGTTGCTCAACACAATTACACAACAGATGTTTTCCAATCAACTGACTAAACACTGGCCACAGTGACTAAGATTCCAATTTTTGAAAATCCCTCTTTCCTCACTTCCTCTTGGTTCTCTCTCGGTCACATTTTGGCTGGTCCTGGGCTCCACACTCTGATTTCTTCGTTAATACACTGTTTTCACCCCCATACATTCTAATGACCTCTTGCAGCCTCTTGTTCTCTGAGCTTTGAGCTTCAAGCCCATGCGGCCCAACACATGGAAATCTCCGCAGAGTCCACAAGTCCAACACTGAACTCCATATTCCCCGATCCCGCTCTCCCTCCTGTCTGTCGTGGTGCAGGGCAGGGCCCTACACCCTGTCACCACGCCGAAAACCTGAGCCCCGTCTTCACGCTCTCGCTCTCGTCCCATCAACCCATCAGCGAGGCCGGTCCTCGTCGCCCCGCAGGCCGGCACCAGCCCAGCCAGGCGAGCCGCGCGGCGCGGGCATCCCGGGTCTGCGCGCGTGCGCCCCGCGCCGCACCGCCTCCCACACCCCGAGTCACCGTCTGCGCCGCCAACAGGGAGACGCCCCCAGGGCACTCGACCCCGAGGGCGCGCCCGTCTCCCCCGACCCACCAGGCCCTGCCTCCTCCCTCGGGCCCGCGTCCCCGCCGAGCCGCGGCATCTAGCCGGGGCCGGGCCGCCGTCCTCACGGCCGCCATCGCGACCGAGCCGCGGCGAGAGGCAACCGGCCTCTTCTCTCACGGCTCCCGGGCGGCGGCGGCCGCCGCAGGGAGGGAGGGAGGTCCCCGCGCCCTGACCAAAGGGCGCCGCCGCCCGCCTCACCTTGATTCTCTCCACGCCAGCCTCCAGCTTGAGCTGCTCCACCAGGCGCTGCAGGGCGTTCACGCTGGCCCCGGAAGACATGGCGGCGGCGCTGGGCTCCGAGGGCAGGCGAGCCGGGCTGCGGGAGCCGCCAGGCCCCTAGAGCGAGCGCCGCCCCGGGGCGGGGAAGCCGCTGCGCCCGCCCCACCGCCCGCTGCCCCGCCTCTCCCGGCGGTCGCCCCCCGCTCGACCGGAGCTGCAGGTAAGCGGCAGTGTGGGGTTCCCGAATCACCTGACACTTAACTCTCTCTGCTCTCTAAACATGCAGAGTACCCGCTCTGAGCCTGGAAGCAGAGCCGCTCTGCGGGCGCACGCGGGGCTTCTGGAGGAGCGAGCGCGACCTGAAGGGGGGTGGCAGGGCGGTGGGGACCGGGAACGCGGAGACGCACCCCTGAGAAACCGGAGCCGTGACTCCGTGTGGCTGCAGCTAAGGTGGCAGAGGAGTTGAAGTAAGCTCACGAAGGCTCCCATGCCACGCTGAGATATTAGCTGGGAGAGACCAAGGACGGTTGGTAGGCGCCCCATGAAGCGGTAACAGGTCTGGAAATCACCTGGTACCGTTTCACGGGAATCCCGCCAGTTGACTGGATAGGAAGTAAGGTCAGCAGGGCAAAAATCCCAGGCCCTGACATCTTTGCGGAACGTGTGGAAGAAAATTAAATTCTGCCCCACCCCACCCCCACCCCCGTCCCGTCTCACCATTTAGTTATAACCATTGTTTCTGTTGTGCTGCATTCTTTTTACTTTTTTCATTGTGTACCTGGGTTTGTTTTACAAAACTGGCATCATTCCTATGTGTAAAATATATGTTTTGTGCTAGTCTTTTCACTTATTGTATCATGAATACTGCCTTTATTGTTATTATACATCATTGTACAGTGGTAGATCTGTGAGCAACACGGGTTTGAACTGTGCGGTTGCACTTATTCGTGAATTGTTTTCAGTGCAGTACTGAAAAATATTTTCTCTTCCTTATGATTTCCTTAATGTTTTATTTAGCTTTGTTGGAAGAATGCAGTATATATTACATACAGCATACAAAATACGTGTTAATCAACTTTGTGTTATTGATAAGGCTACCAGTCAACAGGCTATTAGTAGTTAAGTTTGGGGGGAGTCAAAAGTTATATGTGGATTTTTGACCGCATGGGATCAGTGCCCCTGCCCGCCTTTGATACAGTTGTTCAAAGGAACTGTATTTGTCAGAACCCACATAAACTGAGTAATGCAAAAACACAATATATTGGCTTGTGTACCTGAAGAGCCCAGGCACTTTAAAGTAGTGGATTTAATTGCCCAAATAGTAGCTTTGGGACTCTCTCTCTTGGCTCTGCTGTTTCTGAGTGTTGGCCTCATTTTCTTCAATGGTAAATAGACTCTATAAGAGGTGCTGTGAAGAAAGTTGTGTGTGTTTTTATTGTCCCAGCCTATCAGACTCAGGAGCAAGAGCGCCTCTTTTCTCGTTGTTCCAACAAAAACCCCATACTGGATCTCATCAACCTTATGCAGTCATGTGCCCACCCTGAACCAGTTATTATTTGAAAGCAAGCATTGTGTAGTCAGAATGCTCAGATTAGCTGTGCCTGGCCAGGAGGAGGAGGAGAGATGCACCACCCGACTTCCCCATTTAGGACTGAGCCACTCATTCCCCCAGCCGCTGGGAGTAGCCACAGCTGATACCTCAGCTAAGTCCCTCTCTGGGAACTGCCCTTAGCTGAGAACCATCCCTCCCAGTGTCAGCTCTCATCCACATTGACATGGGATGTATAAAACCCGAACCCCAACCCCATTGCCTCAAGTTGGAACAACACTGAAAGATGATCCACAGCTCCTTGCTGGGATCATCTGAGGCCTTTATGGCAACTACTTCACAGTTCAATTCCTCCCTTTGCCCAATCCCCACTCCCTAGACTTTCCCACAGGTGTTGATTTTCACACTCCCCAGTAAACTTTCTGCATGAATATCTCCATCTTAGAGTCTATTTCTCTGAAAAACCCAAGCTAAGCTACCCAGACTACATGAACTGAGAGGGGTAGGGGAAGAGTGGTTGCTCAAAGAAAAACCAGGGTGCTGATACCAGAAGGGGGCCAGGAACAGTGAGAAAAGATATACCCTACATCCATTATTTTTAATGAGTGCATGGTATTCCATTGTACAACTGGATCATAATTTACCTACTGCCCTATTAATACTATGATGACCACCTTAAACATACAGCTTTGTGCATGTTTTTTTTTTTTTTTGGTTGCGTTCCTAAAAGTGAAATTGGTGGATTAAGAATATAAACAGTTTCTTAAACTTTTCCCTCCTGTATCCTCCAGAAAGTGGTAGTATGTGCTATTCCCACCAGAAGACTGCTTATTTCTCTGCACAGGTGCAATTCTACATTGTGGTTCTTTATCTTTATCAACCTAATAGATTGGTATGGCATCTCAAATCTTTTAAATATCTTGAGTGTTGAGACTGAACATTTCTTTGTGTGTGTGTGAACTATGTGTTTAGTTTTTCAGGTGTTAAAGTTTTTCTTATGATGAGCAGATTTGCAAATTTTGAAGCCCTCTCTAGTGACAAGTTCCCTCACCACAAAGAACTTAAAATACATGCTAGTCAAAAGATGAAAGTACATGTTAAAAACATTACTAGATTGGTGAGCAATACAGAATAGAATGGTCATGGGTCAAAAAGATGTGGCAAAGAACTCAGAGCAAAGGTATAGACCGGAAGGATTAGAGAAAACTCCTCATAAATGGCAGGACCTAGACTTTGAAAATATGTGTCCTGCACAGGGCACAGGGGAAGGGGAAAGAATTTCAACAATGGGAGAGCAGGCTATGTACAAATGGAATGAATGAATGAATGAATGAATGAATGAAGGCTCTAGGTGGTAATAGAAGATACACAGCTGTTAAGATTCAAAGTCACAGAAAACCTCAAAAGAAACAAAAGTTTGTGGCAAACAGTGGGATAGCCACAGGGTAATAACACATTTTAGAAGTATTAATCCAGGATGAGGATACAAAATGAACTGAAGTTGAGGAAACAAAATGACTTCAATAATGGCTTTTTGTTTTGTCTTTTTGGTGGAGAAAGTGGCTGGGATGAGGCCTTAGACAGGACTATGAAGGAAGGATGGAGAACAAATTCAAAAGACTAAATCAGGAGTACTGTATGGTGCTTATAAAATGCAAAGGAAAGGGAGGAAAGGGTTCTGAAGCAGAGTGGGCTAGAATTGGTGCCTGTAACAGATGTCAGGAAACAGGCCTAGGTTTGAAGAGAGGAGTAAAAAAGAGGAGTTTGGTTTAGGAGAAGCCAAGTCTTCAGCTGTAATGCTACATGCCTCTAGGCTGTTGGAAATGTTGTGGCAAGATGGTGATGTGGGAGACATCTCACAATGAAAGCTGAAGCAGTGAGATTATCTCTAATTAGAAAAGGCAACTTTGGGGCTGCCCACACTGAGGGAACACATAGTACTTGTGTATCAGCCATAGGTAGATGTGTCCCACCTCCTTCCTTCATGCTATATACACCCACCATCTCTGCCCACCTCGGTATGACTGATTGTGCTACTCTTGGAGAGTGGTCGAATGTAGAAAGAAACACCAAAGTTTTAGCATACAGCCTCCCACAGTGATCCACAGACAAGCAAGCTTGGTGCCACTTGTAATTGAGGAGGGCAGACCATCTGTGTTTTGCTTTGTACTTTACCAAAATGTCTTCTCGTCCATTATTTTTGCATCATGGAACTTCAGAGTGAAGAGACTCAGATAACGTAGTCTATCCCAATTATACTTATTTATTTTTTAATGTTTATTTATTTTTGAGAGTGCGCGCGTGTGGCCAGCACAAGCCAGGCAGGGGCAGAGAGAGAGAGGGAGGCAGGGTATTGGAAGCGGGCTCCTCGCTGACAGCAGAGAGCCCAATGCAGGGCTCGAATCATGACCTGAGCAGAAGTCAGACGCTTAACTGACTGAGCCTCTCAGGCCCCTCATCCCAATTTTAGAGGTGAGGAAAACTAAGAGCCACTAAGGAAAGTGACTTAACTAGTATCTCACAAAGTGGGAGTAGGGAAAATAACTTTCATTTCAGCTTTCAAGAGAAGTCACTGCTCATCTGGAGGAGTAGAATCTGTTCCCACAGATGTAGTTATTTCTAGAGCTCTGAAAGGAGCTGAGGCCTGGGGACAAAGAATCCTTTCCCTCAGCTGAAATGAACAGATCACCAATATATTATTTTAATTTTCTTAAGTCTTTGTTTATCTTTTGAGAGAGAGAGCACGCAAGCAGGGGAGGGACAGAGAGAGAAGGAGAGACACAATATGAAGCATGCTCCTGCACAGAGCTTAACGCAGGGCTCGAACTCACAAACTGTGAGATTGTGACCTAAGCCGAAGTTGGACATCTAACCAAATGAGCCGCTCAGGCACCCCACCAATGTATTATTTTAAAGAATTTGTTACACATTTTTTTTTTGGTTAAAATAAGAATGTATAATACAAATCAAAACCACAATGAGATACCACCTCCCATTTGTCAGAATGGCTAAAATTAACACAGGAAACAACAGATGTTGGCAAGGATGTGGAGAAAGGGGAACCCTTCCACTATTGGTGGGAATGCAAACTGGTGCAGCCACTCTGAAAAACAGTATGGAGTTTCCTCAAAAAGTTAAAAATAGACTTACCCTACAACCCAGCAGTTGCACTAAGTATTTACCCAAAGGATACAAAAATAGTGATTCAGAGGGGCACATGTACCCCAATGTTTACAGCAGCATTATCAACAATAGGCAAATTATGGAAAAAGCCCAGATGTCCATCAACTGATGAATGGATAAAGATGTGGTGAGTGTATACACACACACACACACACACACACACACACACACACAATGGAATATTAGTCAGCCGTGAAAAATAACGAAATCTTGCCATTTGCAATGCCATGGATGGAGCTAGAGTGTATTATGCTAAGCAAAATAAGTCAGAGAAAGACAAATACCATATGATTGCACTCATGTGGAATTTAAGAAAAAAACAAATGGATATAAGGAAGGGAAGAAAATAAAAAAAGAGGGAGGGAAGCAAACTATAAGAAACTTTTAATTATGGAGAACAAACAGGGTTGGTGGAGGGACATGGGTGGGGGACAGGCTAAATGGGTGATGGGGATTAAGACACCTGTTGTGATGAGCACTGGGTGTTATATGTAAGTGATGAATCACTAAACTGTACACCTGAAACCAATTTTACCATATATGGTAACAACTTAGAATTTAGTTGAAAACTTGAAATAAAATAAGAATTTAAAAATTTCCACTGTTTCTAAGAATCTCAGTACTTTTTAGAAGTGTCAGTGTTCTGGGGCTCCTGGGTTGGTTAAGTGTCCAACTCTTAGCCAGTTGGTTAACTGTCCAACTCTTGATTTCAGCTCAGGTCAAGTTGGGCTCTGCACGGACACCGTGGAGCCTGCTTGTGATTCTCTCTCTCCCTCTCTTTATGCCCCTCTCCTGCTTGCACTCACTCTCTCTCTCAAAATAAATAAACATTTTTTTTAAAAAGTGTCCTTGTAGAGGCAAATGTTTTGTTTCCCTTTTATGATCTACCCAATTCTTCACCCTCTGACATGTGTTTTGTCACTTTTTTTTTTTTAACTAACAGTGGGTTATTTTTCCAGAAAAGGGGCTTCAAATAACTCTTCTCCATAAAAATAATGATAAAATGGGAAGGTATGTCTTTCTGCCAATGTTATGTCAAAATGACAATACTATATGCCTTCAGTTTTCTAAAATAATTTAAAAGAAACAGGAAAACACATCAACAACTGTATTTCGTGTGATAGTGTAATGTACCATAAAAGTTATTTCACTTCCTTATACCCATTGCATTATTTTTAGAACTTAGAACCATGAATCAGGAGCTAAACACTCACCAGCAGGTTTGTAGATTCAGCTTCTCCCAAGAAGATTTTCACAGGCATTTTTGAGACTTTGGGAGGCAGTGGAACTTAAGGATACTTGTCCTTTTGAACAGACATTCCAAGCATGCCTCTATATCTCATTGATAGTGTCCCTGTAGTAAAGGTAGGCCTTAAACCCCAAGTGGCTGATCACTGTTTGTTGTCTCTGAAAGTTTAGTTTTCTTTGAGTTGTCCTCTCAGCTGATTCACCCTCTATTCCAAAGGCAACAGGGGCAGGTAGCTTTCTCTAAAATCTACAGTTCCAACCCTGAGGAGCACTTTTTCACTCTAGCACAGTACCTTGCCCAAGGTAAGGGATTCAGATACCCATTAAAGGAATAAAGAAACAAGGGGTTTGTAGTCATCACTAAATACTCTTCTGTTAACATATATTTTGACAAATGAAAATGATTTCCCTGTTTCCTCTAAAGGCAAGAAAAAACTCATTTATTGAACACTTAATATATGCCAGCACTTTATCCCTATCTTGTTTAATTCTCACAAGAGTCCTGTGAAGTAGTTAGTAACCCTAGTATTAAAAATAAGAAAATGAAGTTCGGAGCTTACCCTGCCCAAAGTCAAGCTACTGGTCAGTTGCAGAGCCAGAAAACAAATTTTGGTCTATCCAGCTACAAAGCCTGAGCCCTGCTACTGCATCTGGCTCACTCTTCCTGAGGTTATAAAAGAAATGTCAAATGAGAGGGAGTTTCTCTATCCCCTAATGACACCCAAGAGGAGTCTGTAAAAAAACCCCTAAGTCACTGACGTAAGACCATGTGATCCATTCCATACATAATTGTCAAAGATACTCTGAATCCTTTAAGTACTAAGAATCTGATAAAAGTTTACAACTAATTATGTACCCTTTTTAAAATACCCATAACATTTCTCAATTGCAGGCAATCTAATCTATGTCAGACCCTAAACCTGTATGAATTTGCAGGCTGATAGTATTTTAAATCCTAATTATCTAAAAGATCCCCTCATTTCACAGATGAGGAAACCAGAAAGGTTAAATAGTTTAACAAATTTTATTTAGTTATTAGGTTCTAGATTTGGCCTTTCCCATACTTAAATATGAAGAGTATCACATTTTGGAAATAAAATACACTTTATCCATACACTAGTTTGTGTCAGTACTGATATTTATCTCCCTCAAATGTACAATTACAACTGAACAGAGATCATGTCTAATTTAATGTCTTAAAGTAGCTATATCTATTTTAATAATGTCTAATAAAAGCCATTTCTCTTTACTTTCCACAAAACCTTCAGTTTAGGGCCAGCAGACTGGTTCATAATACTTACTTGAATGTTAGCTTAGCTTAGCAATGGCTTCCTTCCACTCAAGCAAAATATCTCCAAGGTTTTGGTGTTAAAAGGTTTACTGCACTGTCCAAAAGGGGAAAAAAAAAAAAAAAAAAAAAAAAAAGAATCTCAAAGTAAATGAACTATGATTTTCTAAACATAAACTCAATAGTACTAAAATACTTGTTAATTCTCTCAACTATTTTTTCATGTGACACTTAAAAATCCTACCTAACAATCATAGTTTTTAAGATAATACACATGGTACCTACCTAATAGATGTGCTCTGAAACAGCAACTTATGATTGGTAGAACTTGGAGAATTCATAAAGAAATAAGACCACTGAGGAAAGAGTTAGTAGTGGAATCTGTTATGAAGATATTTGACATGAATATAATCCTAAGAATAATTTTAGCACAGACCTCAAAAGTATATGAAGTGATAGCAATGAATAGCTATGCACTATAGACACGTAAACGTCCATCAAAAAGAAATGGTTATAGCCTTTAAATGAAGCATAAGAAAAATTTCTAACTACTGAGGTGGGATCCTCTACCCAGGATTCTTCTCCAGATGGTTCTAAAATTCAGAAGCTTTTGTGGGTTTTTTGGTGGGGGTGGGCAGAGTATGGAGACAATAAAGATACCCAGAGTACTTGAATAACTCTTGTAAAACAACTAATGGCTCTTTCTTCACTTTAGGATTTTGAAGCATAGTTCTTTTGTTGAGAGAGGAAAAGAGAAAAATCACAGTCCTTCTGTTAAGGAGAGTCCATTTATCTTCACCCATGCAATGATCCTGATTCCAAAAGAGCAACCAAACTTTTACCATGTGAGCAGGCTGGTGGGGGCAATTCCAGAAATAGCTTTCTAGAAAGCCATGGAAAATACAACAGTCTAGCAGATATGCAAAATAATGTCCAGGGGTGCCTGGGTGGGTCAGACAGTTAAGTGTCCCTTCGGCTCAGGTTCTCATGGTTCTTGAGCTCAAGCCCTGCATCAGGTTCTGTGCTGACAGCTCGGAGCCTGGAGCCTGGAGCCTGGAGCCTGTCTCAGATTCTGTCTCCCTCTCTGCCCTTCCCCCACTCACACCGTCTCTCTCAAAAACAAATAAGCATTAAAAAAATAATAAAAAAAATAATATCCAACAGTTTGTATCAGGCAACCTTTATGAATGCTAACATTTCCAGTCCTTTTATTATTCCTTACTACTAGGTAAGAAGGACCTAGAATACCATAAGTTTCTTTGAAACTTTAACACAGGGGCAAGTACCTATATTTCTTTTTGGTTCCTACAACCTATGGCACATATTTCTGTTCCTAGATGATAAACACTATTGTGTGTTAAATATAATAATGAATCCTAAGACAGGAGGTCGCTAACTGCAGATAACCTCAGCATCTCTGAAAGACATTTATCTATGGTTGGGCATTTTTGAGGTTTGAAACATAGTTACCTATAATTTAGCTCTGTAATTTCTCCACCCTCCTAAAAATGAATACATGTATGAACCACTTTTATCTGAACAATTTTATCTAAAGTTTACAAAAATATAAATATTTCAGAATTTTAGAACTGTAAAAAGATCCTACTGATAGCTAGTTAAGCTCCTCCCCCAATTTTCCATTTAATGAGGCAACTGAGGCCCTCACTCATAGGTTAAACGACTGACAAGGATAAAACTCTTCCCTCCTTGCCTCTTTGTATATGTCACATTTAGGCTGAGCTCCTGAAAGCACTAGTTTACTTTTGCTAGAAACAGAGACTCTGCATCTCTATTATCTACACTATTCTTTTAAAACTATATGATACAAAAGCGGTTACCTTAATCTTTGATTTAAAATGTCATACCTTGGGCACCTGGGTGGCTCAGTCAGTTGATTTCGGCTCAGATCATGATCTCACACTCCATGGGTTCAATCAACCCCCATGTTGGGCTCTGCGCGGACAGTGCAGAGTCTGCTTGGGATTCTGTCTCCTCTCTCTCTGCCTTCCCCTTGCTCATGCTCTCTCTCTCACTCTCTCAAAAACAAATAAACTTAAAAAAAAAAATATATATATATATATATATAAATTAAATGTCATACCCACAAACTTGTGACGTATTGCAACCATTTTATTAATATGAAGCACTGAGATACATCCTTTAACAGGAGTATTGATTCACTACCATGATTGTGTATCGATACTCTGATGCAGTATCATACTTGCTTCAGTCAAATTATGTGTGAATTGCTTTCACTTCCACATGTATAAAACATATATATTTCATTGTTTGAAAGAACAGCACACAGCCATGCACCTCCTCTTTCTGGTTTAAATGCATGTAAATACACTGATGTACACTGGATTTTTCATGGCTCAAAGACTTCATAATACATGAACAACTTTTCAGTACACTATTTCTGCTCCATCTTTTTTTTTCTTTAACTGAAGGGGTGGGGGAAGCAATACTGTGGTACAAAAGACCTTTTTACAAGGTCTCTTCTGGAAAAATGTTTGAGAATAGTTTTAGTCCTATAATGACTGTAATCAAGATCATCCTACAAGGACATGAAGGTAGATTCACTCTCCTGGAGAGTTTCTGATCTTATTAAGAATAGCACGACAGGGGGAAAATAGTATAAACACATTCTGGCAGAAGACTCTCCTAGAGAGATATTTTGAACATATTTCAATCCTAGAATGACTGTAATGAAAATGACATGACAGTTGAAATCATTTTGCTGAAGTTCGTGTCTAAAGACACAGTGTATTTAAATGCTGTTGTAATTTTTTATGTTTTGTGAAAATATGAGGCCATGGAAGCAGAAAAAGGTAGCACTAGAACAAAGAATAAGGAAACACTTTTAAAGAATAAACACTTAACACATAAAAATTTTAAATGGTATCTAATAAATTTTCATGTCAAATATTTTAACTAAAGATACAAATTTTAAATGGCAACTAATAAATCTTCATGTCAGATCATTTAACAAAATCCACAAATAGATTATAAAAATTGAACAATCATAAATGTCTTATATATAAAGTTTTAAGGGAAAGTTTAAATTTCTATATTATTCTGTTTAATCAGATATTTGAGGAATTTTAAGTACTGCTGAGGAGCAGTTTTTACAATTCTAAAATAATTCAGCTATGAAAATAATATCACAATTAAGGTTTGGCACAGTAGCATTCCAGCAATCCTCAGTCATCCACAAATGTTAACCGTCCAGGCCCTTCATTCTTCATCCATCTCCTGTATCGCTTCCATCTAGGGTCATTTGCCAATTTTTTCTTTAGTTCTTCCTCTTGTTCTTGTTTATAAACCTGTAAGTATAAATAACCCTAAATGACTTTACTATCCAAAGGGAAACATGTGTCATTACTTTTACAGCATATTAATATTTTTCAAATATAACTTCAGGTAAAAGTTTCCTGTGAATGTACACAGTCTTCTGAAGACCATGCATCTAAAAATACTAAGCAATTAAGCACCTTAACATTCAGGGTTAAATTAAAAAAATTTGTACAACAACTTAGTAATTTTTGTCACTGATTTCTGTAACCTGAGAATACATTCGTTTCCTTACTGAAATCATACATCAGCTGAGTTTAAAGGGTGTAAACATTTCCTCTCCACAATTAATATCCAATATTAGAGAATCACACTATTACTTTAATACAATACTCTGAAAATTTAACTGATGACTTTCAGTTTTTGTTAATGCTAACGAAGGGAAAAAATGACCTTTTATATACACTTGTCTCCAAATTGAACTTACATCTACTTTTATCTTTGAAGAGAAGTTTTGGTTTTTCAAAATATTTTACTAAGGTTCCCAAAGAGGGCTAAATAAACCACAAAGGTATAGAACAAAGAAGATCTTCATGGATGTCAGCTGAAGCTAAATGGACAAGTTTTCATAACCAGTTTCATCAAATTGTAGAAAGAAATGATTTTACTACCAAATTTTAGGAGGTAATGACTAAGATCACCTCATATAATTAACATATGATAATTCAGCCCAGGATAGTACTCCATGGAAAATATAGTTTTGTAAACTGGGCTGCTTACCCTACTTAAAAGAGAAAACTTTTCAAATAATTCAGGAACAAAACAGTATGTTACCTTCCATTTTTATGTTATTTACAAGCAGGCTAACTACATCTACTTGCGAAAACATTCTGGCAATTCATAGTAAGTTAAATATAATTCAGACTGGAACCCTGCCTTCAGTAAAATCTATTTAGGACACCACCTATAAAAAGGAATGTTGGGGTGCCTGGGTGGTTCAGTCAGTTGAGCATCTGACTTTGGCTCAGGTCATCATCTCATGGTTCCTGAGTTCAAGCCCCAGTCTTATGGTTCATGAGTTCGAGCCCTGCATCGGGCTCTCTGCTGTCAGCGCAAAGCCTGCTTCGGATCCTCTGTCTCCCTCTCTCCCTGCCCCTCCTCCACTCACGTGTGTGTAAGCATATGTTCTCTCTCAAATAAATAAATAAACTTAAAAAAAAAAAGGGAATATTTATGAAACTAAAAAAAAACAAACACACTTCAGATTTCTTAAGAAGGTCTCACTGTATTATTTTTTTTGTTTTGTTTTAAGTAAACTCTATCCAATGTGGGACTCAAACTCACAACCCTGAGATCAAGAGTCACATTGGGGCACCGGGGTGGCTCAGTCAGTTAAGCTTCAGACTTCACCCAGGTCATGATCTCGTGGTTCGTGGGTTCTAGCTCCATGTCGGGCTCTGTGCTGACAGCTCAGAGGCTGGAGCCTGCTTCGGATTCTGTGTCTCCCTCTCTCTGTGCCCTCCCCCACTTGTGCTCTGTCTCTCAAAAATAAACATTTAAAAAAAATAGGAAGAAAAAGAGTCACATGCTCCACTGTGGTGCCTGGATGGCTCAGTCAGTTAAGTGTCTGACTTTGGCTCAGGTCACAATCTCAAGTACATGTTCTACCAACTGAGCCAGCCAGGCACCCCATCACTGTGCTTTATTCTTATATTTAATAACATCAGTCAATTAATTTTACCCCAAACCTAATATAATATCATTATGATGAGATTACTAGTTCCTCTAGGACTTTAGCTAAGCAGCTGCTCACTTCAAGGTAACTAGTATAGATGACAATTATGTAGCATTTATTAAACTGCCCAAAATTTAGAGACATTTTTTTTTAAATAAAAGTTAACTTTTCATAATATGTTATTTATTATACAGAAGATTCTGTGCTCATTTATTTTGAAATGAAGTTATTTCAACAAAATTTCCATCTCTTATTCCTTCTCTGTTTTGTTTTTTTTTAATCTCTGGCTAAGTTTACATGACTGAAAGAAAATTTGGGGAAGAACAAATTTCAATTAGAGCAATTAACAGAAAGTTGTTGTGACACCCTTGCAAACATAAATATTATCCCACTGCAGTTTAACACAACAAATTAGACCCTTCTTAAGATTTTCAGCATGAGTCAATTAAACTATTTGAAGTTCATCTTTTAAGACAAATTACAGGTTAAAAACCCATTGTCCCACTACCAAATATAGTCACACTTCCAATAAAAATTGAATCTTTATTATTTAAATCTTGGATTTCAGAAATTGGAGTGCATTTCTGTGATCCGTTCTCATACACCAAATTTTAACTTCAAAAGTAAGATAACACTAAAATCCCAGCAGAGTAATTACTCACCTCATAATTCTCTTTTATCCAGAGCTCCCGTTTAAGAAAAGTTTCTTTCTGATGATCTTCTAGACTATCAAACTGAGACTTTGACATCTTCATGGATTTACGTATGATATACAGTCTTTCTTCTTCCCCATATTCTTTGCCTTTGATGTTAAAGTTATAGATCCACCGGCAATACCAGACTATATATGAGCACAGGTGAAAAGGTGCTAAGAGAATCTGAAACAGGAGAAGATCACATATCTGTGGTTTCTGATAGCCTCCCTTTATATCTATTTTACTTTTTATAATGTTTTTTATGATGCTCTCCTCCTTGTCACGAATTTCCTCTTTGGACTTTTTGTTTCTGCCCTTCTCTTTGGCTTTTCCAAGCAACCCCTGCTGCTTGGCAATCTCCATGGCTTGGATACGGTATTTGGGCACTGTGGCTAGGTAGCTGATTGCCTTGTCGTAGCTGTTCCACCAGCTGAAAAACTGGAATATTTAACAAAGAAAAATGGGTCATTTTTACTACCAAAATGCATCTTGGTGAACACCTCCCCCCTCCCAAAAGCCATTCTGATTAAAAATAGGGATCTCAAGGGGCGCCTGCCTGGCTGGCTTAGTCTGTAGAGCATGCAACTCTTGATCTCGGGGTCATGAGCTTGGCATAGAGCTTAACTTAATTAAAAAAAAAATCGGGACCACAATCATGTTTCTCTGTAAGTAAAAGATAAAATTGAATAATACCCCCATGTACATGGGATCTCAGGCTAGATAAATCAAGTAAGCCCTGAGCTGGGCCAAAACAGCCATTAATTCAGACAGGAGATAACCAAGATCAGAAGATAAATCCATGGAATCACACCATACCTTTCATTTCACATCTTTACGAAATGACTTTCCCTAGATCACTATTAAACAATCTCTCTCTTGGGGCGCCTGGGTGGCGCAGTCGGTTAAGCATCCGACATCAGCCAGGTCACGATCTCGCGGTCCGTGAGTTCGAGCCCCGCGTCAGGCTCTGGGCTGATGGCTCGGAGCCTGGAGCCTGTTTCCGATTCTGTGTCTCCCTCTCTCTCTGCCCCTCCCCCGTTCATGCTCTGTCTCTCTCTGTCCCAAAAATAAATTAAAAAAAAAAAAAAAATCTCTCTCTCTCTCTCTTTTTAAGACTGTGAGACTGTGATCTACATTCTGGAGGACGAGTTAACTGGCAAAACTAGCCAGTGATGAACTTGTTTAAAAAAGAGATCACAGGATATAGACTCAGGCAACTATATTCATTCCCATCTCTTTCCTAAACCATCTAGATATATCACAGCAATGCTCATTATATTCTGAAGATTCAAATATGTTTGAACTCGTATTTGACTGGAAAACATCTGGGACACCTGGGTAGTTCAGTTGGTTGAGCATCTGACTTCGGCTCAGGTCATGATCTCTCTCTCTTTCTCTCAAAACTAAATAAACATTTGGGGCGCTTGGGTGCCGCAGTCGGTTGAGCGTCCGACTTCAGCCAGGTCACGATCTCGCGGTCCGTGAGTTCGAGCCCCGCATCGGGCTCTGGGCTGATGGCTCGGAGCCTGGAGCCTGTTTCCGATTCTGTGTCTCCCTCTCTCTCTGCCCCTCCCCCGTTCATGCTCTGTCTCTCTCTGCCCCAAAAATAAATGGAAAACGTTGGAAAAAAAAAATTTTTTTTTTAAAACTAAATCAACATTAAACACACACACACACACACACACACACACACACGGACTGTGACTGTAAAACATCTAACTTATTTCATAAATATATACAAAGCGTTTTGTTAATTGTCAGAAGAAGCCCTACTGCTCACTATTCCACACATTTCATTTGCTGTGTTACTGAATGAATATTGCAGTTACACCAATAATATCTTGAAATATTATAGTAGCAATCTATTAGGACTAAGGAAAAGAAATGTTACTAGGATATCACATTATCTAAAACACAAAGGTAAAATTATCCCTGCTTTCCCCTTTGAAGGGAAAATACTTCTGCAAAAGCAGATACATTTAAAATACACATTAGTTTTCAACAGGATTTCTATTTGTCATATAAAGTGACTCTCACTTCTGGGAATTAAGCTGGAGCAGCAGTTTTCAGACTAGCAAATTGCTTCATTCTAATCATTTGACATGTTCTTTTCCTCTAGAGAACATAACAGGTGTGGTTAGTTTAAGAATAGTAGGAAAAACTCACTTCAAGCTGAAGTTAAATTTTTGTGACATTTAGAAGAACATGAAAAGTTACTACAGCTCTTTTAATCTGTTTCAGTAGTTTTCAGCCTAAGCAAGAGTGCCCTTAGCAGGCAGTGGAAATGTGTGGGACATTTTTGGTTGTTACAGTAATGGCAAGCACTTCTGGCATTTTGTGGATAGCCAACAAGACTTATTAGTTCATATTAAGAAGTTCAGGTTTGGGGGGCACCTGGGTGGTTCAGCTGGTTAAGTGTCCGACTCTGGATTTCAACCCAGGTCACAATCTCACAGTTCCTGGGTTCGAGCCCCATGTTGGGCTCTCTGCTGACAGTGTGGAGCCTGCTTGCGATTCTCTGTCTCCCGCTCTCTCAAAAATAAATAAATATTTTTTAAAAAATAAAGAAAAAGTTCAGGCTTTCCCTAAATTTAATGAGAAATCATTTAAAAGTCCTACAGAAATAATGATATGATCAGGTTAACATTCACTCTGGCTGTTGGGGGGGGGGGGGGAATACTCTAAATGGAACAATGAGAAAAAGATCTACTGTTGAGTTTTTTATAGTTAAATTATGACATTCATCATTAATTTCTTGGATTTCCCATTTACAATGATTCCAATGTTATCGATTGGTTGAACAAATGAATATTTTTCTAGTCTAAAAAAATTAGTCTCAACTGCAAGTAAAATTTTATAAGAATTTATAAGTATAAATTTTAAAAGAAGGTACTTCTAGGGGATGCTGGATGGCTTAGTCAGTTGACTGTTTGAATTTGGCTCAGGTCATGATCTTGCAGTTCATGAGTTTGAGCCCCGTGGCCGGCTCTGTGCTGACAGCTCAGAGCCTGGAGCCTGCTTTGGATTCTGTGTCTCCCTCTCTCTCTGCTATCCACTGCTTACACACACACACTCTCTCTCTCACAAATAAACATTAAAAAAAAATTTTTTTTTTAAAAAGGTACTTCTAATTCAGTTTTAATGCCCAGTACTAGGCAATGTGCACTCAAGCACACACACGAAGACATACCCTCCATTAATACCAACCTGAAACACTGAAATAGCACATACACTGACCAAAATCACAACTCTAACATCCACTTTGGGGGCTAAGCGCCTGCTGTAGTAATGATAGTAATGGCTATAGTACTCTTCTGGGTGATCCAGCATGTAGTCATAATCTTTTCGTGTTTCTTCATCCTGTAAAATAACAAGATACTCAATTTCATAGGACATTTCATTAAATGGACTTAGTTTATAATCTGTTAAGTCAAACAGAATTTTATAATCATGTAAGATTAATCTGAATAAAAGAACTGAAACTATCAAAATAAAAAAATTTCCCACCACTCTTCAGAGGCACACATAAATTTGTTTCTAGAACTTTAATATTAGGTATAAAGCATAAAAAAAGTAATCTCTCCAAATTCGTAAGTGTTGTTAGTCCTCCTGAAAAAATAAAAACATTTTAATAGCAATTAACCATGATGTTTTAGGCAGCGTTATGATGCTAATAAGGATGTTGTCACGTTCTTTTAACTTCAGAACATGTTGATACCTACTTTCAATAATTATTTATAGGAACAAATGTTTATCTCTATTATAGATATTCACCATCATTTTCCAGCCTTGTGTAGAAAGTTTTCTGTTGAAAGTAATGATTAAGACAACAAAAAGCAGACAAAGCCAGTCTGTGCCTTATAAAACTGAATTATGCTCATCTCCAAGAAACACTGATACAGTATAATGGTAAAAAGTTTAACTTTGTGACTTCAAGTGGAATCTTTAGCCTCTCTGAGCCTCACTCTTCCTCATCTGTAAAACACAGATAATATCTACCCTTCTAATATTACAGGGTTATTTCAACATCAAGTGATACAACATTATAAAAAAAATGTTACAAATACAGAGTATTTTACTATTATATTGTCACAGCCCAGTTCATAAATAAGGTAACATATAGATCTTTCTTAATTACACAAACACGTTGAAAAAAAAAAATCACAGCATTCTGAAATGCTGCTCTGAATGTTCACAAATAAAACATTTCTTAAAACCTCTAATTTTAATCAATTCCAAATAGAGATAAATGCCAATCTCTTACTGAGCTACATAGGTTGAAGAACTCTACACGGGGTTATGATTTGCTTCTTTATCACACAGGAAACCTATTTTGTCTTTCTTTTTTTTTTAAAGTAAACTCAGGGTGCCTGGGTGGCTCAGTCAATTAAGCATCCGACTTCAGGTCATGATTTCATGGTTGGTGGGTTTGAGCCCCACGTCAGGCTCTGTGCTGACAGCTCAGAGCCTGGAGCCTGCTTCGATTTCTGTGTCTCCCTCTCTCTCTGCCCCTCCCCCTCTCATGCTCTGTCTCTCTCTCTCAAAAATAAACATTAAAAAAAAAAAAAAAATTAAACTCTTCCCCCAATGTGGGGCTCAAACCCATGACCAGAGATCAAAAGTCGCTTGCTCTACCAACTGAGCTAGCCAAGCACCCCCTATTTTGTCTTATGTCCAAAGAGTGTTAAAGAGTAAAACCACAACAAATTCTTTACTCTCTGTAAGGGAGGGAGTACAACAGAAACCATTATGAAAATTAAAAATCTTATTTAACCTAGAGGCTGTCTTTCTAGCATGAATTATGTAATATTCATAAAATTGTAAATTCTTAACTAAAGGCATTTCAAAATCTACACCCAGTGCTCTACTACCACAGATGAAGGCTCTGGGGTCTATTCAGGACCTCCTGACTCTTCCAACGTATAGTTTCTGAGATTTGAAATGAGTTTGCTAATGACAATATCTCCTCTGTACCCATTAAAATCATTATATGTTTTCTAATAAGAATTGTGAGTTTGAGCACATTTTCAGTGACAATTCTCTTAAATTCAGTACATTCAAACTATTTTTTACCTCTGACTAGAATTTGAAACCAAATAAACTAGTATCTAGTATAATGAAATTTAAATATATTTAAAGTCTACTCTACAGCACTATTTGGAGGGCCAGTATGAGAACTGTCTGTTATTTAGAGAGGGCTGAGTTCAGGCTGTTTTTATTTTCAAATTCACTCTTTGAATGTTCTTTTCTGTTAAAAAAAAAAGATTTTCTTGTGGCAATTGGCACATGCCTCAACTGTCAATCCATTATTCTTTCTATAAGGCATATTTTATAGCTTCTAACCTAAAAAGGGCAAAACTTTATAGGTCATACAGATAGCTCTGAAGACTAAAACCCACATATCTTGATGTATCTCATTTTGAGTACTTTAAGGCATCTTTTAAGAATTTTTCCATTCTCCCTCTAGTTTTTGCTTTTTGGACTAATTTTATAGAAATGTTCTGCTTTTGGCCTGAAATCTTTGACTTTTCATTCAGCCTCCCAATCTTGGTAGATGCCTTTTGAAATGCGTTTCTTCAAACACAATTCTTCTTGCTCCAACTCGATTACATGTAGTAGTTTTGAAACTAACTGCCACACTGATCAGATTCCTAAAGAACTCCAGCCAGCATCATTAACTACACAGAGCCCTTTGCCCAGCCTGACTGTACACCTCCTGGTTAAAGTATACAGCACTGTCTTTGAGTGTGACTGAAATCTGCTATGTGAATGTCATGGGTCCAACAGTTATCCTCTCGTCTTTGTTCTCTTAGTGAAGGTCACAATCCATAGAATGCAGGTATCCCTATTCAAACATTTCACCCAGATCTTCTACCACGGTCACCATCTTCTCACTGGTCCCTAAATTTGTGACTTACTTCATTGAGTCCTGAGCTCTTCTAATAGGATGGTCAACTAATGTTCCAGCAACCAGCCACTCCAAAATCTGAACCTTGTGTCTGGCCTCTCTGCTGCAACCAGAGCCTGTGAAGTCTATTCAGAGCCCTCTAATGAGGCCTCAAATTAATTCCTGCAAAAGGTTTCAGGATCAAGTCTGACTTCACAGGATGGTTTTCTTTTCTTTGGGGTCACTATAAATTTATGACCCCGTTTTTGTCACGATTAAAGACAAGAAAGGTTTGCCACCTCCTTGTTATAGGATTTAATCAGCCAGAATCTTTACTCTTGGGTTTATAGCTTTCTCTCCAGATTGAAGAAAACTATATTAGGCTGAGGTATGCATAATACACCTTGGAAGGTATTCAAGGTTGGCACAAATTGGAGAGTTAGTTTTCAACAGTCTAAGTCAAAATTCTACTCTCTAGTAGCCTACAAAGTTTAGAATCAACCTAGTAAGAATACTAGGTTACCAACGATACCAGGAATACTAGCAAAAAAGGATACCAGGAATACTAGCAAAAAAGGATACCAGGAATACTAGCAAGGATACCTGGAATACTAGCAAAAAAGAAAAGACAAGAGGCTGAGACCCAATTGAAAGCTACAGGTACATACATATTTTAAAACCATTATATTTATTTTTTCTCCCACCCATCCTGGAACTCAGTCCTCAATCTCCAGTGATTCCCTGTGGCTAGTAAGTTAAAATTTCTTGACATGCAACAAGGCCTCCATAACTAGTGCGCTCTTACCTAGCAACATCTCATCACTTGCCCCTCTTTTGCCCATAGCAAACATCAGATAGTAATTTCTGAAATTTGGTGTGTTCTTCCAGTACAGCATGCCCTTTCATACCTATGTCTTCGAACATATAATTCTTTCTACCTCAAATGCCCATCCCTTTCTTCCAACCTCATGAGCTCCTATTAATCCTTTAGGACACTCTTATTACATATGTGACCTATTTATTATAGCACTTATCACATTGTAATCATTCGTTTTTTCTTTTGCTTGAGTGAGAACTTCTGGAAGATAGGTAGGGTGACACATTAATCTCTGTATATCCAAGACCTACCATAGTGCCTGGCATTCAGTAAGTGTCATTTAAAAAATGAGTAAAATTTTGTAAAGGCTCTCCCTCACTATACACAGGTCTTCATCTCACCAGGAAGGCCGGTGATTATTTCACAAAAACTTGGGCTTAGCAGAAATGACTGCTTGATTTCATAGCTTATGAAAATATGCTACTGTAGCTAAAACAGCTTAAACCTTAAAACAGTTTAATGTCTTACCTTTCAATAAGGTAGTATTTTTTCTTTCAGCAATTTTGTGGATCTTAAGGTCCCAGGGTCAGGAGATTCCAACTTCTTTCCAAAACCAAAACCTTTATACTTGTTTCTTCCTCCTCTCTGTCCTGAGCCTTGACCAGCAGGGCAATAAGCTCCTTGTTTCTAATCTCTACAGGAAAAAATGGTGCTTCTGCTGGTGTCCACTCCACTCCCAATCCTCTTGGGCATATGCAGGAGGACTGGAACAGAACCACCAATATCTAGATCAAAAGTGAACAAGAGGAAACCCACAAGCAAAGAAAGCACTGAATCCTTCCTTCTCTTATGAAAATGATCATCCCCCCCCACCTCCCCAGAGGCAAAAATATATTATGTTCTTGCCCTTGAAGAAATAATGAATTGTTTGGTCTCAATATACATAAATTGCAATAATTTGTATTGCAGCCACTTATACATTAAAATTTTTCTGTTACACAGATAGTAGAAACCATTTTAGGTTGGATGTTAAAGGCCAGGAATCAATAGTATATTTTAAAAAACGTAGTAATATTTTTGTTCATTCTTAAAAATATATATTAATCCCATTTGAAAAGAAATACACACACACAAATGATCCTTTAAAAAAAATAACATCTGTTCCTACATTTTTATCCAGGCCATTACATCCTACTACAGAGGAAGGAAATTTACTGCTGTCAGTTTCATTTCTCTCCCTGCTTCCTGACCCCAGTCACTATGCCACTGTCTTCCCACGTCTTCTCTTCTTTCCACATGTGACCTCAACAACTTCCACAATTTGCAGTATCACCTACATACTAGTGATACTCGGATTTGCTTTTCCTGTGTCCTCCTATTTTCAAATGTCTCCTAAGCATTTCCTAAATATAACATAACTATCTCAAAACAAACATGCAAATCTGTCCCTCCGTGTCAGTTAATAGTATAGTATCACCATCTACTTGGTAACCTGAGCTTTTAAAAACCTTGGTTATTTTCAAATCAGGGGCATAATTACACGGGGCATTAAGCCTGTGCAAAATTCAAAGGAGGATAAAAAGACAAATAAGATAACGTCCTGGTCTCAAGAACTCTTCCATTTAGAACAATCTAGCAAGAAAAATGCAATTTGATGTGCTAAGGAAGAAAAGACTAACTCTGCCTGAGACTACTGGTAACAGAAACCACAGCAGAGAAGAAATAAGTACTGGATCTTGAAAAGCAAGTACAGTGTAAAATCTGTTCCAGGCACAGGTAACATCAAGTGTTGAAGTACAGAAGCATCAATGAATTTAATGGATTCAGTGAAGGTTGCACAGTAGGGAAATTTAGGAAGAAAGTGTAGTAAATGTGCCCAGGAAGACAGATTTGGATAAGAACCATGGAGAGAACCTTGTATGCCATGCTGAAGTGCTAGAGTAGTATTGTCTGTGCTATTCAAAAACAAAATGTTTTAAAGCATGAGAACAATACCACTAAGTAGAAGTGTTTATTTTTGAAAGCTAACTCTGACAATATCGTGCTTAATGGAATGAGGGTGCCTGGCTGGCTCAGTCCGCTAAGCATCAGACTCTTGATTTCAGCTCAGGTCGTGATCTCATGGTTCAAGAGTTCGAGCCCCATATGGGGCTCCACGCTGATGGTGCAGAGCCTGCTTGGGATTTTTTCCCTCTCTCTCTGCCCCTCTCCTACTCATGTACTCTTGCGCGCTCTCTCTCTCTCTCTCTCTCTCTCTCTCTCTCTCAAAATAAATAAGCTTAAAAAAAAAAAAGAACAGGATATCAAGTTTAGAGAAGATGCTAGAGAAAATAGTGGAAGATTCTGAAAAAGGAAGAAAAAAATTACTGGAATCTTTTCAATTCTTGGAGCCTCCTGGGATTATCTATTCCTGAAGGAGGGTTGCACCTTTATAGGGACAGAAGTAACATGTAGAAAACTGGAAGTAATGCAGATAATTCTTCTTCACAGAAAGATAAATTGTGTCCAATGGAATACAACTGACTATTGCCTTGTCATACTGGCCAGTTTTACAGGCACTTTAGTGTTCCCTGTTCGTGAATGTGTGGCAATTTTTCTCTTTTGAACTGATTTTAATATCTTAGTGGTTCCTTCATTAATTAATTAAATAAAATCTGACAATGTTCATTTTGTGTTTATATGAGTCATAATTACATCCTCTTTTAAAATGTATGCTTTAGGGGCGCCTGGGTGGCGCAGTCGGTTAAGCGTCCGACTTCAGCCAGGTCACGATCTCGCGGTCCGTGAGTTCGAGCCCCACGTCGGGCTCTGGGCTGATGGCTCAGAGCCTGGAGCCTGTTTCCGATTCTGTGTCTCCCTCTCTCTCTGCCCCTCCCCCGTTCATGCTCTGTCTCTCTCTGTCCCAAAAAAAAAAAGTTGAAAAAAATTAAAAAAATAAAATAAAATAAAATGTATGCTTTAACAAACATAACAAGATTGACTTCTCAAATGTTTAATTTTGGGTAACTATGCTACAAAATGAGACACAACTGAAAATATGAACCTAGAGAACACAGATTTTAGAGTTGTCACAGATGTAGTTGAGTTTCACCAGGAAGAGATTAGAAAGCAAAAATAAAAAAAGAGTACCCAAAGGATAGAACTCTAAGGAAAAGCAATGTTTAAGGTGTTGGCAGAAGAAAAGGTTATAAAGACTGAAAAGAAATGACTAGAAAGACAGGTGAAAGGGGAGAGAATAACACTGAGGGTGTTTAGGGAGAACAGCTTAAAGAACTATATGATCAGCAACATCAAATGCCACAGATCACACCAGGAGGGAGAAAGGAAGAGCAGCTCTCAGATCTGACACCTAGAGCACCACTGTTCACCTGAAGAACAATTCCAGTATGTGTGCTGATACACGTCAGTCTACAGCAGCTGGAAGGAAAAGGAGGTGAGGAAGTAAAGATAGCCAACAGTGAAAAAAGAAGAAAGATGTGACAGTAGCTTTGAAAGAAGCAAAATTAAGTGAAAGGAATGTGAAATGAACCAACTAAGAGATTTTCAAGTTACCAAAGAAGAATGACAAAATTCCAGAAAATGGTGGAAATGAATTCAGTCAAAAACCTCTCCGTCTTCCCTAACCCATTCTCAATATTGTTCTCAGAATTTTCTTCCTGAGAGAAACATCAGGTTGTGTTATTTCTCCTCTTTAAAACCTCTGGTAACTATTCGATACATAAAGTTCGAATTCCTGAACACAGATTAAAAGGTTGGTCATTATCTGATCCCAAACTATGTTCCAGTCTCCTGAAACATCTCCTTACCATATGCCTGACAGGCTTCTAACCTAAAAGTAGTGGATCCTCTAAAATCTGTGAAAAATGCTATAAGGGTCTCTGTGCTGTGAATATCTCAAAATGTTCTTTTTACCCATGATAAATCTGCATAGGCTAAATTAAAATCTCAAGTGCTCAGTTTCTGGCCAGAATTCTATCAACTCAGTCGTTTTTGTGTTAATCAAAAGCTCTGATTGGGTGTTGATAACATCATGTGTCAGGTAGTCACAGAACTAAAATTAAATACATCTGGTATACAATCAGTCTTTGCCATAAGTAGGGAATAACAGTTGAAATTAAGGGATCAGTAAAAAATAAACACTTATGGACTCACAGCAGAAATAGTGTGTGTGGTGCATAAGGTACCACACCCTTCTTCTGGGCCCATGGGAGAAATCACTATCGAACATGTCCTCCTTCCTTCTCACTAAACCCAGACAAGATCTCAAAACCTTTACAAGTGTTTCAGGGAGTCATAACCAATCAGAGTTGACATGTAAAATGAAAACTATCTGCCATCAAGCTTAATTAAGTTGGCTGTTTATCAGCATCACAACTGTATTCAAAATTTACATGTTTTTTATTATTTTTATGAATACCCAATTATTATGAATGATTGATTAATCTGGATAGATGCTAGGAAAGAAAAACAATAATTCTAAGAAATGCAGTTAATTGTTCCTCAAAACAAAGAGTACTTCAGAGAAATATAATAAAAGTGATCATTGGTGGAGAAAATACTATTATAATACCTTACCAAACTAGATCTCATTCCTGGAATGAGTCTTACATACTCATGACTGCATGTTGTTGTTGATCAGGTTTTCCCTCTACCAAAAATATCCCTTCACTGTCAACTGTTGGTGACTGCTCTAGATCCAGATCAAAGAGTACATTCTTCTCCAATCCCCAAAGAAGAAATAATTGTGTCCTCTCAGTGCTGCAATATAACCTACACATTTTATTATATAACTTAAATAAATAATAACCACACAATAAGTACCTGTCTCCTTGTTATGTTAAAAGATTAAAGGCAAGAACTGTGCCTTCTTCATTGTTATTGTCTCCTCCCTCAGCGCCTCCCTCAGTACCAGTTACAGAAAGGACTGAATAAGAGAATAATAAACTAAGGAAGAATAAACAGTCACATAAAAGGGTAGGGTGTTCAGAATCCCCCCCCTTATGCCCAATTCTTCATAAGTGCTAAAGCTCTGCTACACCAACTAGACTGATAGAAAACTAAAGTGTTCTTGTGACTTCCCTGCCAAGACAAGGCTAAAGTAGTAAAAGGCTCTCACTACAGATCTCCTACCTTATCAGATAACATTCATGCCAAGATCTTTTGGCAATACTGCCAAGATCTTTTCTGTTCTTTTGTGAGTTTGCAAAATGGTGTCAAATTCTATTTTCCCATTTTCTAAGTGCATTCTTTCCACCTGTTCCCTCATCTGCTTACTTCTATGCCTTCCGTATTCCATCTACTTCATCCAATTGTTATCTATATTCAAAAAGGGTTAATGTTTTCACTCAAAAAAACAGAATTTATCCTTAAAAATAGATGAGCATTTTCTCTCATGCAGGAACTTTTCATTCATAGCCATCCAATCTACTTTATCTATACCACTCTTTAAAACTACAGTTAATTTAGGGTAAAATACCAAAGTAGGCTTCACATAACAAGGTCACAATGTCAGAAATCCACTTTCAATTTCCATTCAATCTGAATCTATCTCCAAATATGAGTTTTCATTTAACAAACATTCATTATCTGATGTGCCAGACACTGAGCTAGGTTCCATGGATATACATACAAAAAGGCAAGGAGATGGTTTAGTGAAGAAAGGAGGGCTACTCCATATTTACAGTGCAGTGTGATAAGTGCTATATCCACATAAAAAGATTCAATGTTGACACAGCAAGTGAGAGTCCATTTACTTAACTTCCAAAGTCCACAAATTCCCTGAATCCCAGTAGTCGAATACACTAAATACTATTTCATTGTCTTAACTTTGCTTATATGATGAAGCAAATATAACACAGTGTGTAAAATCATAATGGTTTGACGTCCTACTGCGAACTGCATTTTTAAGTTATTTGAAAATCTGAACTAAGCATGACTTGATGAAAGCATCTGACCAGTGCCTTCGCCTTCCACAATTACCCATCCTTCTTTTTCTGGTTTTCCTCAGTATCTCTGTGCACAGGTAGAATCCGTGTTGCTAAAATAACAATGACCACGTGTGATATCTCCTGTCTTTCCAACTGTATTTAAATCCCGTTAGTGTACTTATTTTTTTAACAACCGCCATCTTAAAAAGCCTCTCTCTCTCAAAGAGGTATTTATTTGACCAAGACAACTTCAGGCATAAATCCACAAGAATTCACAAATATAAGTTCCCATTTTGGTGATGTATTTTATTATCAACATTCAGAGATCCTTGGTTATTAGAAGTTTTGATGGAAAACCACTATAAGCTTATAATGAAGATATAATGTAGCTTCTTATATCACATATATTAAAAATATTAAGAGACTTGAACAGACTAATAATAAGAGAAATCAAAAGGTTATCAAAAAATTATGGGGGAAGAAAAAAGACTCCTAGCTCCAATGAATTTATAAGTAATCATTTCAGATTTCAAGAAAGGAAAAATTTCTTTTAGATACACTGTTTCAAGATGGAATCTACCTGTGCATTTTACAAAGCAAATATAAAATCAACTTCTTCCATATGCCAGGAATAACTGCACATGCCTATGAAGGAGGACACAGTCTTCCCAAGTCCCTTCCTCTTTCTGGCTGGCTTTGTACATAGTACACCTCTCACAGGGTTTACTGTTATTCTTTATGGAGAAAGATACAGCGCATACCAAAACTAGCAAACAGAAAAGAAGTGGTCCCAGGTAGGCATCTGCTACCTCCATGAGATGATATGTGGAATTCTAGATAGGCTTCTGCATCTCCTTATTCCAGAGCCACTGGAACCTACCAACTCCTCCCACTATTCTATCTGATCTGCTCTTAGCAAAGGCCATGTGAACCTCTTATCCCTCACAAGCCCTGATTCCAGCCTGCAGATATAACTCAAGTAGTAGTTACATCCCCATTGCCTCAAAGGGATAATTTGAAGGCTGAGGCTGTCCAAATTGGATGACCCCAGTTCACTAGATCTTTGCATTACCCAGAAATGAATTCTCTGGCCGCTTACTCACAGTTTTTCATTATGACAGAAATAAAACCTGACCACCCTGTTTGTTTTTAATAACTTCCACATACAGCAAATCAAAGTCCTTTTCTTTATTCCAGGAGAGGGAATCTGCAATGAAGTTTGAAAAAGAAAAGTTTCTGGAAGTGTTCCACTTAGAAGTCCATCTCTATAACTGTAAAACTGTTTTCATAGAGCTGAGCTAGGTCTGATTTTCAGGGTCCAAACCATCCCTAGACATCCCTTTCCTCTGACAGTAACTCTGAATGGGGCTGGGGAAACTACTGCACATTCTCTCACTCCCTCCTCCATCAGCACAACTCCAATTGTTTCCTGTTTGGAGACATTTGTAGTACTGCAAACCTCTTGTTGGAATCAAGATTAAAAGTGTTACTTTTGGGGTGCCTGGGTCACTCAGTCAGTTAAGCGTCCAACTCTTGATTTCGGCTCAGGTCACAATCTCATGGTTCATGAGTTCCAGCCCCATGTCAGGTTCCACACTGACAGTGCGGGAGCCTGCTTGGGATTCTCTCTCTCCCTCTTTCTCTCCACCTCTCCCCAACTTGCTCTTTCTCTCTAAATAAATAAATAAACTTGAAAAAAATTAAGTGTTACTTTCTCCAGACATACCAGTTTTTTTTTTAATTTTTTTTTCAACGTTTTTTATTTATTTTTGGGACAGAGAGAGACAGAGCATGAACGGGAGAGGGGCAGAGAGAGAGGGAGACACAGAATCAGAAACAGGCTCCAGGCTCCGAGCCATCAGCCCAGAGCCTGACGCGGGGCTCGAACTACCGGACCGCGAGATCGTGACCTGGCTGAAGTCGGACGCTTAACCGACTGCGCCACCCAGGCGCCCCATAGACATACCAGTTTTTAACTGCCAAAAAGTGCACAAATTATTTCATTGAGCTTTCATTAGCTAACCAATCAACCCTAAACTTTAGGGGTAAAACCTTTTAGAGGCAATCAATGCAGATCTGCCAAATCAGCCTCCAAATATGTGTCTTCAAGAAAATGGCAAGAATAGTTAAGAATCTTGGGGTTCCATCCAGCAAGAATTTATCTACCATCTCTCATTCTTGGTTCTCGTTTACTAACATGCTCACCACTCTCATGCCAAACTATCTCCAACCCCAGCAGAAGGCAACAGTTGCCAGTGTTTCTGCTGCCCTCTCTTCTGGAAGTTCTCCATCCCTCCAGTGCTTCCTTATATGCCACCAGGTCCTTCTGCCTGTTTGTCTGGACCACTAGATTTCCTCACTGCAGAAAAACACAGATTGGGGCTTTAGATGCTGGGTTGTCCTGGATGGAGAAGTTCTTTCCCATTTTTGGGAAGTCTTTCTTCAATCACTCTATATCCTAAATAATAAGCAACTAAACCCTCCGATATCTGCACTTTCCCCATGCCCCACTCATTTCTTCAGTTAATTGCCAGTAAGAATTACAATCTAAACAATGCTAGTCATAATTTAGCAAACTCAGCACACTCATTAATATGACTCCGTAGTACATAAACTGCTCTGGAAAGCATGAATGAAAAGCCTTTAACTCCTTGTTTCAGTATTTTCAGCTCTGGGAAGCCAATCTATAAAAATAATCCATGGTTAAATTACAGTATACCCAAAGTAGTCATTAAAAGCAGACAACATAGCAACATGGAAAACTTTGACTCCAAAAAAAAAAAAAGGAGGGGGGCGCCTGGGTGACTCAGTCAGTTGATCACTCCACTCTTGATTTCGGCTCAGGTCATGATCGCAGGGTTGCGGGGCAGCTCAGAGCTGAGTGTGTGTGGAGCCTGCTTGAGATTCTTTCTCTCTCTCCCCCTCTACCCCACCCCCACCCACCGCAAACACACTGGTGATCTCCCTCTCAAATTAAAAAATATATATATATATATAAATATATATAAAAAATATATATGTATATATACATAGATATATATTTATATTTATTTTTTTTTAAGGCTGGAAAGAAGTACCTTACAATTGCTGTAAATTGCTGGTACATTTGCATGATGGGGCCCTTGAAGCAGTAACATTTCCATCCAATAGGAGTTATACTTGTGATTCCTTATATGGTTTGATTTTTGCAGTAGGAGAAGAGAACAGGATCAGGCTAAATCTCCCCATCCCCAAAGGACTCCATAAAGCCTTTGTCAAATGACTACACACATATTCACAAACTTTTCCTGTCAAAAATTCTCAGAGTCTTGAATCCCAAGTCATTAAGCACCTATTTACAGGTCCTATACAGTGGATTTCTCACACTTATTCAATCCTCATAATAACCCTCTGAGGAGGTATCACGGCTTTAATTTTGCATATGAAGAAACAGCTACTGTGACATATTGAGTCACTATCCAAGGTCATACTTGGGGTGTAGGAGCCAAGAGTCAAATATCCGGTCTTCTGACTGCTTGTTCATTGTTTTCTTTTTCTAGATCCGTAAACCCATGCTAAATGGCACATTTATTTTTATTTTTTTTAGCATAATTTATTTTATTTTATTTTATTTATATATATGAAATTTATTGACCAATTGGTTTCCATACAACACCCAGTGCTCATCCCAAAAGGCTAAATGGCACATTTAATACCATGCCCAGAAATCAAGTTTCTGTCATGTCAAATTGGCGCCATCACAGTCATTCAATATTGGAGACCTTTCCTGTGTTCTATCACAGATCCTGGTAATAACAACTACCTTGCTTTACAAGTGTAAGCTACACGTTTTTAAAGCGCTTTCACTAAATCCTTAGATGCCCAAAGGTTTGCAAAACTGTAACAAAAAAGGAGAGGGCTGTCCCCCAAGGCCCGAGGGGGCTCCCATCTTTGTCAATGAGCCGTATGGGTTCTTTCGCGGGGCCACGTAGGAAATCGCGAACATCCTAGATAGGAGTCGTGGCGGTGGCCGCGCCCGGAGTCGGGGTCACCGAGAACCCTGCTCCGCAGGCCAGGAGTCTTCGCAACCCATCTGCTCCCCCAGACCTCACCTTAAGAGTCTCGTAGGCGGTCGCCACCAACAGGAAGGCCTCTTCGGCGCTCTGCGGCGTCAGTCCCGGGCCCTCATCGCCAGGCTCAGGCCGGTAGCGGTCGGGGTGGTAGCGCCGGGCCAGCTGGCGGTAGGCCCGCGCTATCTCCGCCTTGCCTGCCGTGCGGCTCACGCCCAGCACCTCGTAGCAGTCGCGCGTGCCGCAGTAGAGCCCCTCCACCAGGGCCCCCGCGGGCCGCACCAGCAGCAGCACCAGCAGCAGGGGCGGCAGCAGCACCAACCAGCGCCGGCCGGCAGCTCCGGCTCCCCGGCGCGGAGCGAGCGGCGCCGCCATCCCGGCCTCGGCCGCTGCTCCACCACCCCAGCACCTCTGCCGCACACCGCCGTGCGCCGGGCTCCGCCTCCCCGACCTAACTCCACATCAGCAGGCGCCGCCTCCGCGCAGGCGCACTGGGCACTGCTGCGACAAGCGCTTGTTTCGCGACCGTTGCTAGGGGAGAAGGACGCCTAATCCGCCGGGCCGCTTCCGGTATGCAGCTGGCCTCTTTCCTAGCCTCAGCTGCTGGAGGATTTGTTGTTAGACTTAAAGGATGTCTCAGTGTCGCACGTAACCAGTGTGCGCAGAGCGCTTTACGTAACGTCCACGGTACCCTTCACACGCGATCTTTTGTACAGCCTTACTTCACCTGCGTCAGTTGGTCGTCTGGCTCTCTTACCATCTGGTTATCGCCGTGAAGATGTGTGCACAGGGTTTTAAAGCGAGTCCCGAGCCCCAGACGCCTTCCTTTAGTCCCGTGCTGTCTTTCCCAAAGGAAGATGAACTTAGAGATTCTAGTCACTCTCTGCCTGCTGGGGACCCTTAAATGGTTTCTCAGCCTCCACACTGGTAACATTTTGGACAAGATAATTATTTGCCAAGTAAAGGGCTGGCCTATGTATTGTAAAATGGTTAGCAGCCCTGACCTCTACACGCTAGTAGTACCACCTATCTGAGCGTGACAGTCAAAAATGTCTCCAGATATTGCCAAATGTGTTCTGGGTGTAGAAAAACAATACAGGCGGCTCACTTAAATTTGAATCTCTGACACAACAAATAATTTCTTAGTGTAATTGTATCCCAAATATTTCATGGGACTATACAACAATATGAAGAACTTTGCCTCAAAAAATGTGTTTCTGTCATTCGCTTAGTACATATTTATTGAGTCTCTAATAGGAGCTAGGCACTGTTGGAGGCTCTGGGGACATAGTGGTGAGTAAGGTAGACAAAAATTCTTGATCTCAGGGAACATATATTCTGGTGGAGGATGACAGACAATAAACAAGAAAATAAGTAAACTTTAAGATATAATAATGTCCTTTAAGAAAATGAAACAAAGAAAAGATACACATATATGTATGATATATAGCATACATACATAGAAGAGAGAGAGAGAGAATTAATGAAACACATAGGAAAGTCACCTAAGCTGAAATTATTAGAGCCAGGGTCAATTGTTAGGGTCAATTCCAGGACATCTAAACTGACTTTGAAGGACAAATAGAGGATGACTTGAGGAATGGGAGTTAGGGAGTTTTGGGATAAGGGAGTTGTGAAGGAAGTACCAAGAAGGGGAAAGAGGCAGGCAAGAAGAGAACATGAAGCTTTTCAAGAAATAAAATATAGTCCATAGGACTGGGATGGGAATGAGGAGTGAAGGGGATGAAACCAGAAGCAGCCAGATTGTGAGGGGACATTTTATTCCATGTCGAAGAAGTTACTTTTTATCCTAAGAGCAATGGAGAGCCAGAGTGGAATTTTAAGTAGTAAAATGACACCTTCAAATTTGCACTTCAGAAAAATTACTCTGCTGAGAAAATAAGTTGGGAGATGTCAGGACGACCATTATGAGACAGTTTTAAGAGTCCAAGTAAGAGATGCTACAGGACCATTTCAAGGTAGTACACTGAGAATAGAGAAAGCATAGTGAAAAGTTGAGGCACTTTCGTGAAACAAAATGGGCAGTTTAGGATCATTGGTTCTGGAGAAGCTAAGGAGAGGAATAAGTCATGATAATGCTCACATTTCTGGATTGGACAGCCAGGTGCCATCTCTAAAATAAGGAACACAGAAGGAAAGTGGGTTTATGATGTAAGATGATGCATCCATTTGGGACATACTGTGTTTGAAATTCCATCCATGTCCACATCAGAGCATGGCATGTCCATATTTGAAACGTTTGATGATTCTCATTGAACCTCACATCCCATGAGGCTCTCAGATATTCAGATTTCCCAGTCCACTTCCTCCATGCAAGCTCTTCTTATAGAAGCTCATTGCTACCTGTTCAGGCTCTCCTTCCCAACTGGAAGAACTTGCTGTTCTACCTTGAGTTAAAGGAAATTTTCTACATTACAAATGTGATAGTGTTACTCTCACTCGACTTTGCCCTCAGATTAGAGTTCAAATACTTTAGCAGGCTCTCAAGATTCTGTGACAATCTAGGGCCTCACGCACTCTGCTTTTGCTCACACTGGTCTGTCTGTGTAAAATATCATCCCTCCCCTGCTGCAGTCCCCTCCAACCCCCTATATCCTGCAGGACTTAGAGATAGTTCTCTTCTATTTGAACTCTCCCCTTGTCGTGTCATAGTCCCACAGCTGATTTGGAGCTTTGTACTCAAGATCAAACTAGCAGAGGGAAAGCTCACTTCAGAGCAGACAGAACTGTGGTGGATATTAATTTAGTGCCTCTGAGTTGCAATCTCACAATTCTTTGCCCTGGGGAACAGGACTCTGCAGACTGCATTTCCCCCATGGCCACCTGACTGTTAAACTCTACCTACAGAGGGTGCTGGGGCACACTGCAAGGCTGGAAAAGAAAAAGAGCATTGCATTTTTTTTCTCAAACAGATCAATATGCAAAATTCCCTGTTCAGCACCACTTTCTTTGCCACCATGTTGGTGATGGCTCCTACTATGGGTTGATTCATGTCTCCCCCCAAAAGACATGTTCAAGTCCTAACCTCTTGTACCTGTTAATGTGAACTTTTTGTTGGAAATAAAGGCTTTGCAGATGTAATTAGTTAAAATGGAGTCATGTTAGGGGCGCCTGGGTGGCGCAGTCGGTTAAGCGTCCGACTTCAGCCAGGTCAGGATCTCGCAGTCCGTGAGTTCGAGCCCCGCGTCAGGCTCTGGGCTGATGGCTCAGAGCCTGGAACCTGTTTCCGATTCTGTGTCTCCCTCTCTCTCTGCCCCTCCCCTGTTCATGCTCTGTCTCTCTCTGTCCCAAAAGTAAAAATAAACGTTGAAAAAAAAAATAAAATGGAGTCATGTTGGAGGTGCCTGGGTGGCAGTTAAGTCAGTTAAGCATCTGACTTGACTTTGGCTCAGGTCATGATCTCATGGCCATGGGATGGAGTCCAGAGGCTGACTCTGCTCTGTGCTGATAACACAGAGCCTGCTTGGGATTCTCTCTCTCTCTCTCTCTCTCTCTCTCTCTCTCTCTCTGTCCCTCCACCTCACGTGCTTTCCCTGTCTCTCTTTAAATAAACTTTTTTTAAAAGATGAAAAAGGGGCGCCTGGGTGGCTCAGTCGGTTAAGCGGCCGACTTTGGCTCAGGTCATGATCTCGCGGTCCATGAGTTTGAGCCCCACGTCGGGCTCTGTGCTGACAGCTCAGAACCTGGAGCCTGTTTCGGATTCTGTGTCTCCCTCTCTCTGACCCTCCCCTGTTCATGCTCTCTCTCTGTCTCAAAAATAAAAATAAACGTTAAAAAAAAATGAAAAAAAGAAAATGAAGTCATGCTGGATACAAGTGGGTTCTAATCCAACAACTCTTGTCCCCTTAATAAGAAAGCGGCCAGACACACAGGGAAAATGACCATGTGAAAACAGAGGCAGAGATTGGAGTTATGCTACCCCAACCCAGGGAATGCCAAGGATTGTCAGCAGCTGCCAGAAGCTAGGAGAGAGGCATGGAAAAGTTTGCTCTCAGAGGCCCCAGGAGGAACCAACTCTGCCAACAGCTTGATTTCAGAATTATAACCTCAAGAACTGTGAGAGAGTAAGGGTCTGTAGTTTTAAGCCAGCCAGCTCATGGTGATTTGTTACAGCAGTCCTAGGAAATGGATAAATCTCCAGTCAGGGTCTTAGTCACCACACGGGCGGCAGCTGTTAGCTTTCAGCAGTTTCTTCGCCACAGCAGCAGGCAGCCTGCTTCGGTGATAACCACACTCTCTCCTCAGAGCCAAAGGAATTACAGTAATATATAATAAATGCATGCTTAATGGATGATGAAAAGTTCTGGAACTAGATCATGGTGATGGCTGCACAAAATGGCTAAGATGGTAAATTTTATTAAAAAGAAATAGTAAATACGGGGTGCCTGGGTGGCTCAGCCGGTTAAGCAACCGACTTCAGCTCAGGTCATGATCTCATGTTTCATGAGTTCAAGCCCCACGTCAGGCTCTGTGCTGACAGCTCAGTAGGCCTGGAGTCTGCTTCAGATTCTGTCTCCCTCTGTTTCTGCTCCTCCCCCTCTCACACTCTGTCTCTGTCTCTCTCTCAAAAATAAACATAAGAAAGAAAGAAAGAAAGAAAGAAAGAAAGAAAGAGTAAATGCAAAGGGTAACAGCTACCCCTGAGGCTAAGGGGAAAAGGAAACAAGGAACTCAGAAACTCAGAGGAGTGTCTTGCCCCACATCTGAGATTAATTCTTTTTATTGAGGTAAAATACACATAAAATTTACCATCTGGACCATTTTTAAAATGTACAGTTCAGGGGCACCTGGCTGGCTCAGTTGGAAGAGCATTCGACTCTTGATCTCAGGGCCATGAGTTTGAACACCAAGTTGAGTGTAGAGATTACTTAAAATGAATTAATTAAATTAAAAAATAAAATTAAAATAGGGCACCTGGGTGGCTCAGTTGGTTAAGCATCTGACTTTGGCTCATGTCATGATCTCACATTCGTGGGTTCAAGCCCGGCATCAGGCTCTGCACTGACAGCACAGAGCCTGCTTTGGATCCTCTGTCTCCATCTCTCTCTCTCTGTGCCTCCCCTGCTTGCTTACCTGCTCTCTATTTCAAAAATAAATAAACAAATTTAAATAAATAAATAAATAAATAAAATGTACAATTCAATGGCATTAAGTACCTTAACAGTGGCCTACAGCCATTTCCATGATCTAGTTCCAGAACTTTTCATCACCCCAAAAAGAAATGCTGTATCTGTTAAAGCATGCAATGCATTTACTACTTCTTTTGCTCTGTACCCGTTAGAGCTCTCTTTAGCTCCCTTTTAGTCACTATGGCTGGCACCATGAAGGAGTATCCCTAATCCAGGGTTAGAACTCCGAGGGAAGGTAAGGCAAACCAGAGGGCAGCCAAGGAGGGTCACAAAAACCCAGGCCAGACAAGGGTCAGGGGGCTACATCCTGGAAAGAATTACCCTACTCAGAGAGGTGAAAAAGGTGCTCTAAAAGTGTTGACCCAACTATGTCTCACTTCTTCTCTCTCACTATAGGAAACTCCATGAATCAGAATCTGGAATAAAATATCAGGAAAACTCCTATATGGGTAGTAAATTGGAAAATTTGGATGAGATGCAAAATTTCGTAGAAATATATAAAACGCCAAGATTGGTGTTTATGTAAATATGAAGGAAACTGAAAAGTCATCAAATTTTTGGGGTTTGAGGCTGTTATTACCTGTGACTCAACTGCTTAGGTAAAAACATGTTCAATAAATCAGAAAAATCATCTGGGTAGGTTTTGTTGACCACTATAACCTATCTGAGTAATAATATCTTAAGCCAAAATATCCTTATTACTTAAACTCTGGCCTTTGGTTCCACTTATTATAGTCCAAAGTTCAGTATTAGATGATCACAGATGGAATTTTGAGATGTAGTTTCTACAGACCAATTATCTGTACCTTGAATTTCTTCCTAAGGTATATGAAAGGAGAAATAATAAGCATGGTAAATAGTGATTTCTTCACAGATAACCGTTTGCCAAATGACTTCAATGAGTTAGTAGGTTCATAGGCTAACCAAGTTTGTGATTAGCAACTTGATGACAACTGTATTTAGGATTCTGGTAATTGAGACTGAACTCTACATCATTTCTAGGTTTTGATAAACCATAGTGGAAAGTCATATGGAACACAATTGATTTTATAGCGTCAGCATGGTCTTGAGACTTCCATAAACTTTATTTCACTTGATGTTAACTTGTTACATTTGGAATAAGCACACAAACTTGTTCCAAAATGTAAGTCTCTATTAAAAGTAACATTTGAGGGACGCCTTGGTGGCTCAGTTGGTTAAGCCTCCAACTCTTGATCTCAGCTCAGGTAATGATCTCACGGTTCATGGGTTTGAGCCCCACATTGGGCTCTGCACTTACAGCATGGAGCCTACTTGGAATTCTCTTTCCCTCTCTCTGCCCCTACCCCACTTGTGCTCTCACTCTCACTCTGTCTCTCAAAATAAATAAATTAACTTAAAAAAAAATAAAAGTAACGTTTGAAATTTTGTAAGTACAAGCATAATTAATTTACACACATAGCAGAAAGTCTCAAAATTTAAATCACTCCCTTCAAAGTGGAGGAAGAAATGCCTTAATTCACATATATTTAAAAAATGAAATTATGGTTTAAAAAGCTAAGTCAACTGGAGTATGGTGGTGACTTAAAAAATACGACACCAAAGATGCGGTCCATGAAAGAGATAATTGATAAGCTACACTTCATTAAAATTAAAAACTTATGCTCTGTGAAAGGCAAGCTCAAGAGAATGGATGAGCCACAAACTGAGAGAAAATATTTGCAAAAGACACATCTGATGAAGGACTGTTATCCAAAATATACAAAGAACTCTTAAAACTAAACAAAGAGAGGGGTGCCTGGCTGGCTCAGTCAGAGGAGCATGCAACTCTTGATCTCGGGGTTGTGAATTTGAGCCCCACGTTGGGTGTAGAGATTGATTAAAAATAAAAATCTTAAAAAAATAAAACACTCAACAATGAGAGAACAGATAGCCTGATTAAAAGGTGGGCCAAAGATCTTGACATCTCACCAAAGAAAGTATATCAATGTAAAATTAGTATATGAAAAGATGCTCTGCATCATATGTCATCAAGGAAATACAAAACAAAACAACAATGAGATATCACTACATACCAATTAGAATGGCCAGAATCTGAAACACTGCCAACACCAAACGCTAGCAAGGATGTGGAGCAACAGGAGCTCTCATTGAATGCTGGTGGAAATGTAAAATGGTACAGATGCTTTGGAAGACAGTTTGATGTTTTCTTATAATGCTAAACATACTCTGGGACACTGGCTGGCTCAGTTGGTAGGGCATGCCACCCTGGATCTCACGCTCATGAGTTTGAACCCCATATTGGGCATAGAGATTACTTTAAAAAAAAAAAAAAACCAGGTGCCTGGGTGGCTCAGTCAGCTAAGTGTCCAACTTGGGCTCAGGTCATGATCTCACTGCCCATGGGTTCAAGCCCCACTTTGGGCTCTGTGCTGACAGCTCAGAGCCTGGAACCTGCTTCAGATTCTGTGTCTCCCTCTCTCTCTGCCCTTCCCCCACTTGCGCTGTCTCTCTCTCTCTCTCTCTCTCTCTCTCTCTCTCTCTCTCTCTCAAAAATAAATAAACATTAAAAAAAACACTGCACTAAGTATACTCTTACCATATAATCCAGCAATTGCACTCCTTGGTATTTACCCAAAGGAAGTGGAAATTTATGTCCACACAAAAACCTGCACATAGATGTTTATAGAAGCTTTATTCATACTTGCCCAAACCTGGAAGTACCAAGCTGTCCTTCCACAGGTGAAATGGATAAACTGAAGTACCTCCAGACAATGGAACATTATTTAGTATTACAAAGAAATGAGCTGTCAAGCCATGAAAAGTCATAGAGGAAGCTTAGATGCCTATCACTAAGTGAAAAAAGCCAATCTTAAAAGGCTACATATTGTATGATTCCAGCTATATGACATTCTGGAAAAGGCAAAACTATATATGGAGACAGTAAAAAGATCAGTGGTTGCCAGGCAAGAGGGAGGGATGAAAAGGCAGAACACAGAAAATTTTTAGGGCAGTGAAAATGTTCTGTATGACACTGTAATGACAAGTACATGTCATACATTTGTCCAAACAAATAGAATGTACAACACCAAGAATGAACACTAGTATAAACTATGCATTTGGGGCGATTATGATGCGTCAATGTAGGCTCCTTAATTGTAACCAATGTACCACTCTGGTAGAAGACGTTAATAATAAGGGAGGCTATGCATATGTGGGGGCAAGGGCCATATGGGAAATCTCTGTACCTTCTTCTCAGTCTTGCTGTGAACCTAAAATCGCTCTTTGAAAACATCTATTAGGGGCGCCTGGGTGGCTCTGTCGGTTAAGCGTCTGACTTCAGCTCGGGTCATGATCTCGCGGTTTGTGAGTTTGAGCCCCATGTCAGGCTCTGTGCTGACAGCTCAGAGCCTGGAGCCTGCTTCAGATTCTGTGTCTCTCCATCTCTCGGCCCCTCCCCTGCACATGCTCTGTGTCTCTCTGTCTCTCAATAATAAATAAATGTTAAAAAAAAATTTTTTTAAGTCCATTAAAGGGGTGCCTGGGTGATTCAGTTGGTTAAGCATCCAACTTTGGCTCAGGTCATGATCTCATGGTTCATGAGTTCTAGCCCCACATCTGACTCTGTGCTGACAGCTCAAAGCCTGAACCCTGCTTCAGATTCTGTGTCACCCTCTCTGCCCCTCACCTGCTCACTCTCTGTCTTTCTCTCTCTCTCAAAAATCAACATTAAAAAAAATTTTTAAGAATTAAAAAAATTCTATTAAAAAACACTAAGGGGACACCTGGGTGACTCAGTCACTTAAGCGTCTGACTTTGGCTCAGGTCATGATCTCATGGTTCATGAGATCAGTCAGTGCAGAGCCTGCCTGGGATTCTTTCTCTTTCCCTCTCTCTCTGCCCCTCCCCTCCTCAAAATAAAAATTAACTTTAAAAAGAAGCCACTAAGGCCATGCCTTCTAATTCTTTGTATTCTTTTAGTGTCTTTATGTAATTAGCATTCAATAAATACATTTCAACTGATGCACAAATTGATTCATCTACCAGGTGAATAATCTGGGTAAAATAATTTAGAGTCGATTGGCTTTTTCTGTGTCTCCAATGGTGAAACAGTAAAGATAAGAAACTGCTCTAACCATGGATTTTAGCCTAGTGGATCTACACTGTCCAACTAGAGCAGTGGGGTGTTGTAATTCACACTCCCAGATAGATGACATTTGTACCACTATGCTAGATGACTACTGGTCAGTCTGGCCAAAAGTCACCTGAAGTGAGAGAAAACCTTGTTATAATTTCTGGTATAAGACTTTTAAAAGGTCTTCCCATTCAAATTGAGCATACTTTTTTTCACACTTACATTGAATGGCTTGGCCCAAAAGTTGACTTGAATTAAGTGAACAAAAGTTACACCTACATACCCCCAAATCAATAAATGGTTGAAAAACAACCATTCTGTATACAACTTGGGATATTATAGTGTTTTAAAGTTCTCTATACTTCTAAGGCAAGGAATTGGTACTATAAGATCTTTTTAAAAGATTTTTAAGAATGTTCTAAAACTAGGAAGGCAAAAAAAAAAAAGGCTAACTCAAAACCAGCATTGCTCTTGAACTTCATTTTGGTCATATCTGTTAGCCCAGAGGTCTGGTCATGTGAGTGAGGTGATTTATGGAGTCAGAACACCACCAATTTCATTGCCATACCCATTTTTAAATTTTGTCAGACTCGTATGAATATACCCTCTCTCTTGTTTTCTTTACATATGCCTATCTTTTTAAAAATTAATATCTGTTTCTTCCTTATCTCTTCTACCAGCCACCCACTTGAAGAATGGGAGAGTGTTAGTATCTGACTGTATTAATTCTTGCTTTTTTAAACACCCATTTGCCTTTTAACTATTTATCCCATTCAGTCACTAATGTGGAGAAACTCATTTTACAATTCTCCCCTCCTCTCTTATTCTTATTGAAGGCAAGGACAAAAATTACACAACACACACAAGGCACTCTTACTGGGCTTATGTCCTGGACCTGCTAGGTCATCAGGAAGACAGAAGCCAGTTGTGTATTTGCTGACCACCAGGAAACCACAGATAAAATCTCATTGAGCAGAAATTCTGGAGAGAACTCAACCTGGCCCTGTACCTCTAACTGGTTCCAAAGCACCCAACAGAGACTGATGCCAGTTCCAAATTGTCCACTAGTGGATGCTACCCATTCCTGCACAGTCTGTTATAAATGTCTGATGGATAAACCCCATAATTTACAATGGTTTCTGTTTTTCTTAGCCTTCCCTCAGAATTCTTGAATGAAGCACCTTTTAAAAACAAGCATCTAAGAAGGGAAACGAAACCTGATTGGTTGCATAGACAAGAGGGGAAAGCTAAACACAGTTCCAGCACCCACTCCCTGGCATGCTTCATAACAGGATGGTGGTCACGAGGATTTTGCACCAAACATATAATTTAAACACTGGCATTGGCTCTGTTTTTAAAGGGAGGAAAAACATTTCCGATGTACAAACATATATCTATTTAATTTTTGTTGAAATAATGTGTAAACTTAGGTAAACAGTCACTTCAGAAATATTCTCCGTGGTAAGGTTTTACATGGGAAGTTTAAGGACATAGGAATTTACTAATTAGCATAATACCCACTCAGATATGGATGGCTCCTGAGTGGAAGCAGGGGATATAAATTTGAGAACCTTTAGTCTACAAGGGGTTTTTGCCTTTTTATTTGTTGTCGAAAGTACTCTAGTTGATACAAGAGGTTGATTATGCAGGAGAAAAGAAATAACCTAAGTAGCCTAAGAAGTTAGAAGGGATGCAATCCAAGTTCATGAACCTTCAGTAGGAGGGGATGGCTTCCCCCATCATCAGAAGAAGAAAAGGGAAGATGTGTGCGCATGCAGAGAAATTTGTAACTTTGACCATGAAAAGTCAAGGTCTCTGATCTAATGGTTTCTATTTTCTTAATGAAACCTAAGGTAAGATTATCTCTTAAGGGATAAGACTTGAGAACAGAAGTGAAAATATGAAATTGTTATCACACTGTGTGAGAAAGCAAATTTACTGGAGAATGACTGGGATTGTTGGGTGGGGTTGAGCAAAACCAGTGGTTGTGTGTTTTTCTCCAGTAATGTTTAGCTGCTCATGAGCAGATGTGAAAAAGGCAATCATTTTTACTCAGGGTTAGTATTATGCCAAGGTGACTGATAAAGGAAGAGAAAAGCAAGGAAGCTGAAGGCATTTGCTAGGCAGTAATTATAGTGAAGAACCTTGGAATTTTACCTGAACTAAGTTGGACTAAAATTCATACCCACTATGATAATGGTAATTAAAAGTCAGAATGTCAAAACCAGGGAAAGAAAAGCACATAAATAAAAGAACCCATAGGTTATTAAATTTGAGCTTTATGCCCTGCCGACTCTGCCAACGCCTCATTCCTTGTTCCTTTCCTGTCAAGAGGCTTTTCACGAAGCCTGACAAGTGTAGTGAAGGCAGTAGCAAACACCAGCATTGCATTTCAGCCTCAGCCAAAACAAATATGCCCAGAAGTGTCTAGCCAGAGCCCTTAGCCTCTGCTATGGGACCCAGCCATGAGATGTTTCTTCTCCCAAGCCTTCCAGAAAGATCAAAGACCACAGACAGTTTGTTTGTTTTTAATTTTAGAGAGCAAACACAAGCAGGAGAGAAGGGTAGAGGGAGGGAAGGAGAGAGAGAGAGAGAGAGAGAGAGAGAGAGAGAGAGAGAGAGAGATTGAGTCCCAAGTAGGCTCCACGCTCTAGCCTAATGTGGGGCTCAATCCCACGATCCTGGAATCATGACCTGAGCCGAAATCAAGAGTCAGATACTCAACTGACTGAGCTGCCAGGTGCTCCTATAGACCACTTTCTTACTGATTCACTTTTTCCTGGCCAAAGGCTTCTAGCTGGGCGTGTAGAACTCTAGCAGGGAGGTGGGTGTGTGTCATTAAATCCCACTCCCACACAAGCAGAATTTGGGAGGGCTAACATGGAGCTTGTGGGATGCAGGCAGGATGAGATTGTCCCATGGCCATGTGGAGGTGAGGATGAAAGGTGGAATTGGGTGGAGCAGACAGCTAAGCATCAGGGAGATGATACCCAGTACAAGATAAGGAGATAGCAATCAGAGACCCCAGAACAGATTACATGGCTTCAGAATACCAGACAGGATTGGGAGACATTTCCTGGGATGATGGAGCAAAACCCACAATGATGTGTGAAGAGTATTAGGGGCTACAAGGCCATTTAGATTACACACACTCTGTCTCACACCCAGGTCATCATTAACAAAGCAGAACTTGTATTTCTGTGGGTTTCCCACATAGAAAGCTTTAACGCAATACTTCTCAGTCTGTAAAATATGCATCTGAATCATCCAAGAATCTTGTTGAAAATGTAGTTTCTGAATCAGTAAGTCTGAAGTGGGACCTGAAATTCTGCATTTCTAACAAGCTCACAGCTGGTGCTGATGCTGCTGATCAAGGGATCACATTAGGAGGGGCAAGGCTCTGGTGATCCATCCCCACAGCCATCCTCTGTGTACTGGGACTTACCAGGAGTCCAGCCTCTCCGGAACAACATTCTCTTGTTATCTATTCTGTGCCCTCGTTAAACTTGGCGTGACAAAGAATGGTAAAAGACAGAGTAAATACACTGGGATCCAAAGGGCTTTGGTCTGACAACTTTCATCATTTAAAGAAAATGTTTATTCATTTTGAGAGACAGAAAGAGAGTGCAAGCAGGGGAGGGGCAGAGAGGGAGGAAGGGAGAGAATCCCAAGCAGGCTCCGCACTGTCAGCACAGAGCCTGCCATGGGGCTGAATTTACCAACTGTGAGATCATGACCTGAGCCACAATCAAGAGTCAGACACTTAACTGACTGAGCCACCCAGGTGCCCCCAACTTCCATCATGTTGAGAGAACTCAAGTAACTGTGCTCCTCCTTCAGGCTTGAAGATATGTAAATCATGATGGAAGAACCAGGCAGTGTCCACCACTTAGGTTTTCTGTCTGGAGCTAGTACCACTAATCATTGTTCTAATAGTGTTTGACACACACACACACACACACACACACACACACACGCACGCACATAGTCACACACTCAGGGTTTCCTAGATGTCCTTCTTGGTGACTTGTATTTCTTTTAGGCCTGGGTCAGCCATCAGGATGTCAGTGGTACTGAGTGGACTGAGAAGTAACAGGGACAAAACTATATAGTTGCTCTGAAGTTGGGTGTTTGGGAAGAAGATGCTAGGAATTGTGCATCACACACCAGAATCAACGAGGAAGGGGTCAGTCGAGATATTGGAGGGAGTTCAGAAATGCCAGTTCTCTTAAAACACTTTTTACCCCTTGGCCACCGATCAGTGATTTTGGATAATGGCCAGATAGATTTAGATTCCATGGGTCATTTGGAGTATCCTTCAAATCAGGAGATAAGATGGGGACCATAATTGTATGTGGAAGAAGCTGGATGGTGCCATGGTTGTACAGTAAGATAATTATGAATTGAATCCTTTAAATATTCATTTAGAGATAGGAGTGAAAAATGAAATTACTTTTTATAATCAGTTTTGTTTGCCAAATTGTGCTTCCTTATATATGACTGCATGCTTTTGTACTTTGTAATTGTCAGGAACCGTGAAGGGGTTGAGATTTTTACCTTCCTTTGCAAGCTAGCAGGTTAGCCTGCCACAGTTTCACAGATGATGGCAGAAGACACAGACTCCTTGGTCAGAGAAAAAGGACTTTATTATTTATAGCCCAGCAAGCAGCATGAAGTTCATGTTCACATTGGCTCCCAACCTGCACCCCACCCTAGCCCACAGGGGCAACATAGGCTACCCCAGGTGAATACTGCACGTGCAGTGCAGTATATCACAGCAGAGGAACTCTGAGCTTAAGAAACCCAGCTCCGTGCTGGATGTGGAGACTGCTTGGGATTCTCTCTCTCTCTCTCTCTCTCTCTCTCTCTCTCTCTCTCTCCCTCTGCCCCTCCCATGCTCACTCTCTTTCTCAAAATAAATACATAAGAACTTTAAAAAGTTTTTTAAAAGATGGAGCACCTGGGTGGCTCAGTCGGCTAAGCTCGGGTCATGATCTTGCGGTTTGTGGGTTTGGGCCCCGCATCGGGCTGTGTGCTGACAGCCTGGAGCCTGCTTCGGATTCTGTGTCTCCCTCTCTCTGCCCCTCCTCCACTCATGCTCTGTCTCTATCTCAAAAATAAATAAAACAAAACATTAAAAAACATTTTTTTAAGTTTTTAAAAAGAAAATTATGCTACGTGAAATAAGCACATCACAAAAAGACAAAAGCTATATGACTTCACTCATAGAAGACATCTGAAGAGGTCAAATTTGTAGACATAAAAAATAGACTTGTGGGTACCAAGGGCTAGGGGGAGATGGCAATGGGCTGTTGTCATTTGGAGGGTATGGAGTTTTAGTTTTCCAAAAATAGTTCTAACGATCTGTTGCACAAGAACGTGAATATAGTTAACACTATGGAACTTAAAAATGACTTAGATGATAAACTTTATGTTTTGTGGTTCTTTTCCATAATTTTTAAAAATGTTAAAACCATTTTTTGCTTGCCAGCTATATAGAAATTGTAGGCTGGATTTGACCAGAGGGTCATACACAGTTTGCCAGCTCCTGTTCTAACCAATAGTACATATTCAGATCTCACCAGTTGTTTCTATCATGCAGTTAGAGCTGTCTTGCAATCCCCATTCCAACCCAGTTTCCTGCACTGCATCTAAGTGTCATGTCTCTTAGTCTTTAATCTAGAAAGTCAGTCTTTCAGGCTTTCCTTGACTTCCATGACCTGGACACTTTTGAAGATCATAAGCTAATTATTTTGTAGCAGGTCTTCTTTCAATTTGAGTTTTCTGTTTCCTCATAATTAACTCCACGTATGCATTTCTGTCAGGATACCACAGAACCGATGCAAGGTGCTTCTCAATGGATAATATCAGAAAGAACAAGATAACATCTGTCTCATTATTGTTAATGTTAACTTTGGCCACTTATCTGCCAGGTTTTTATACTGTAAAGTTACCTTTTCCCCCTTTAATAAATAATGTGTGAAGAGAAACTTTTAGGTGTATTCTTTTCTGAAACAAACTTTCACCTATTTGTTTTAGCTTCCATGATTTTTGCCTGAACCAATGATTAATACGATGGTTGCAGAATGGTGACATTCTAATTTTGTCGTTCCAACCACATTTATTTTAAAAAATTTTTAATGTTATTTATTTTTGAGAGAGAGAGAGACAGACAGACCATGAGTGGGAGAAGGGCAGAGAGAGAGAGAGAGAGGGAGACACAGAATCTGAAGCAGGCAGGCTCCAGGCTCTGAGCTGTGAGCACAGAGTCTGATGGAGGGCTCAAATCTGCAAGCAGTGAGATCATGACCTGAGCCAAAGTGGAACGCTCAACTGACTGAACCACCAAGGTGCCCCCAACCACATTTACATTCTTACTATAAAGAATATCTTTCTCTCTCTCTTTTTTTAAGTTTATTTATTTATTTTGAGAGAGAAGGGGAGAGAAAGAATCCCAAGCAGGCTCCATGCCATCAGCACAGAGCCCAAGCCAGGTCTCAATTCCACAAACCTCGAGATCATGACCTGAGTAGAAATCGAGAGTCAGATGCTTAACTGACTGAGCCACCCAGGTGCTCCAACGAAGACCTTTCTTTGCTTCTACATTTATAAACTCATGGAAACTTATTTTATGGGCAATAAAATATGTTAATTCCACTAATGTATTAATTGTTATTGTTAATCATATGGGTGCTAATCTGTCAATTTCATTACTTGTTTTGATGCTCAAATTGTCTTAGAATCAGCCAAGGGAAGCTCCTTTAAGATGGTTCTGTATCCTTTTAACATGTTCCATGTCCTTTTTTGTTCCCATCATATTTTATGTGTTTTCTTACTTACTGGTACCAAAAGGTATTTCAGGTTCATTTTGTATTTTCTCTGTCCCAGTCCCAGCCACAGCCTTCATGCGACAGAAAGGAGCTCTGCCATGGAATTACATCAGACACCAGCCAAGTGGAGAGGAAGGTGGGAAGAGGGACTAAGAGAGGAAACCAAGATGAGAGAGTGACATTCCAAGACAAGTATATTTGTATGTACAAAATAACATTACTAATAGTTGTTTACAGAGATCCCATAAGTGTGATCTTTCCCACGTTTGTTCTTGCCTACAAGAGGAATCCATCTCACTTATATTGGTAGGTAACATGAAACAGTGAAAAGTGCAGGGCTTTGGAGCATGTTAACTCGGATTCAAATCTCAACCCTCGTACTGACTAGCTCTGTGAGCTTGTCTAACTGATTTCACCTCTTAGAACTTCAGGTTCTTTAAGCTTCTGAGGAAGATAATAATAATATTTGCTTCTCTGGACTGTTATAATCCTCATAACAGTATACTAGAACCTCATACTAGATACTGGGGTGCCTGTGTGGCTCAGTCAGTTGAATATCTGACTGTTGATTTCAGCTCAGGTGAAGATCCCAGGGTTGTGGAAAATAAACTCAAAATGGATGAAAGATCTAAATGTGAGACAGGAAACCATCAAAACCCTAGAGGAGAAAACAGGCCATAACCTCTTTGACCTCAGCTGCAGCAACTTCTTACTCGACACATCTCCAAAGGCAAGGAAAATAAAAGCAAAAATGAACTATTGAGATCTCATCAAGATAAAAAGCTTCTGCACAGCAAAGGAAACAATCAACAAAACTAAAAGGCGACCAACAGAATGGGAGAAGATATTTTCAAATGACATATCGGATAAAGGGTTAGTATCCAAAATCTATAAAGAACTTAACAAATAATAAAATAAATAATAAAAACAAATAATCCAGTGAAGAAATGGGCAGAACACATGAATAGACACTTCTCCAAAGAAGACATCCAGATGGCCAACAGATACATGAAAAGATGCTCAACATCGCTCATCATCAGGGAAATACAAATGAAAACCACACTGAGATACCACCTCACTCCAGTCAAAGTGGCTAAAATGAACAACTCAGGAAACAAGAGCTCCTGACGAGGATGTGGAGAAATGGAAACCCTCTTGCATTGTTGGTGGGAATGCAAACTGGTACAGCCACTCTGGAAAACAGTGTGGAGGTTCCACAAAAAATTAAAAATAGAAGACCAATGGAATAGAATATAGACTCCAGAATTGGACCCAAAGATTTATGGCCAACTAATCTTTGACAAAGCAGGAAAGAATATCCAATGGAAAAAAGAAAGTCTCTTTAACAAATGGTGCTGGGAGAACTGGACAGCAACATGCAGAAGAATGAAACTAGACCACTTTCTTCCACCATTCACAAAAATTAACTCAAAATGGACGAAGGACCTGAATGTGAGACAGGAAACCATCAAAACACTAGAGGAGAAAGCAGGAAAAAAACCTCTCTGACCTCAGCCACAGCAATTTCTTACTTGACACATCCCCAAAGGCAAGGGAATTAAAAGCAAAAATGAACTATTGGTATCTCATGAAGATGAAAAGCTTCTGCACTGCAAAGGAAATAATCAACAAAACTAAAATGCAACTGATGGAATGGGAAAAGATATTTGTAAATGACATATTGGATAAAGGGCTAGTATCCAAAATCTATGAAGAACTCACCAAACTCCACACCCAAAAAACAAATAATCCAGTGAAGAAATGGACAGAAGACATGAAAAGACACTTCTCTAAAGAAGACATCCGGATGGCCAACAGGCACATGAAAAGATGCTCAACATCGCTCCTCATCAGAGAAATACAAATCAAAACCATACAGAGATATCACCTCACGCCAGTCAGAGTGGCCAAAATGAACAAATCAGGAGACTACAGATGCTGGAGAGGATGTGGAGAAACAGGAACCCTCTTGCACTGTTGGTGGGAATGCACTGGTGCAGCCACTCTGGAAAACAGTGTGGAGGTTCCTCAAAAAATTAAAAATAGATCTGCCCTATGACCCAGCAATAGCACTGCTAGGAATTTACCCAAGGGATACAGAAGGGCTGATGCATAGGGGCACTTGAACCCTAATGTTTATAGCAGCACTCTCAAGAATAGCCAAATTATGGAAAGAGCCTAAATGTCCATCAACTGATGAATGGCTAAAGAAGTTGTGGTTTATATATACAATGGAATACTACTTGGCAATGAGAAAGAATGAAATATGGCCTTTTGTAGCAACGTGGATGGAACTGGAGAGTGTTATGCTAAGTGAAATAAGTCATACAGAGAAAGACACCATATGTTTTCACTCTTATGTGGATCCTGAGAAACTTAACAGAAGACCATGGGGGAGGGGAGGGGGGAAAAAGTTACAGAGAGGGAAGGAGGCAAACCATAGGAGACTCTTAAAAACTTAGAATAAACTGAGGGTTGATGGGGAGTGGGAGGGAGGGGAAAGTGTGTGATAGGCTTTGAGGAGGGCACCTGTTGAGATGAGCACTGGATGTTGTATGGAAACCAATTGGCCAATAAATTTCATATTAAAAAATAAATATAAATAAATAAATAAATAAATATATAAACAAACAAACAAACAAAGATTAGGAGATACAGTAAAAAAAAATTAAAATAGCACTACTAGGAATTTATCCAAAGGATACAGGAGTGCTGATTCATAGGGGCACACATACCCCAATGTTCATAGCAGTGCTATCAACAATAGCCAAATGGGGCACCTGGGTGGCTTGGTCGGTTAAGCGTCTGACTTCGGCTCAGGTCATGATCTCATGGCCCATGAGTTCGAGCCCCGAGTCGGGCTCTGTGCTGACCGCTCAGAGCCTGCAGCCTGTTTCAGATTCTGTGTCTCCCTCTCTCTCTGACCCTCCCCTGTTTATGCTCTGTCTCTCTCTGTCTCAAAAATAAATAAACGTTAAAAAAAATAGCCAAATTATGGAAAGAACCCAAATGTCCATCAACTGATGAATGGATAAAGATGACGTGGTTTTCCCGGTGCTGCAAGGCCCCTCCTGAAGCGGATCACTGAAGGATAAGCAAGCTGAGCCTGCCCCTCCTGCCCCTGTGCACCTTGCCGATCCACCCCAGCTAATACGCCAGATCCCCAGCACCACAAGCCTGGCAATGTGCAAGTAGCACAAAAGGGGCCATGCCACCCCACAGTGAATCCCGCCCCTAGGAGAGGTGAAGAGAAGGTACACACCAGTCTGACTGTGGCCCCAGCGGTGGGCTGGGGGCAGACATCAGGTCTGACTGCGGCCCCACCCACCAACGCAAGTTATTCAATACAGCACAGGGGAAGTGCCCCACAGTTCCGCACCGCTCCAGGGACTATCCAAAATGACGAAACGAAAGAATTCCCCTCAAAAAAGCCTCCAGGAAATAACGACAGCTAATGAACTGATCAAAAACTATTTAAACAATAAAACAGAAAGTGAATTTAGAATAATAGTCATAAAATTAATCGCTGGGCTTGAAAACAGTATAAAGGACAGCAGAGAATCTATTGCTACAGAGATCAAGGGACTAAGGAACAGCCAGGAGGAGCTAAAAAATGCTATTAACGAGCTGCAAAATAAAATGGAGATGACCAAGGCTCAGATTGAAGAGGCAGAGGACAGAATAGGTGAACTAGAAGATAAGGTTATGGAAAAAGAAGAAGCTGAGAAAAAGAGAGATAAAAAAATCCAGGAGTATGAGGGGAAAATTAGAGAACTAAGTGATGCACTAAAGAGAAATAATCTATGCATAATTGGTATTCCAGAGGAGGAAGAGAGAGGGAAAGGTGCTGAAGGTGTACTTGAAGAAATAAGAGATGAGAACTTCCCTGATCTGGGGGAAGGAAAAAGGCATTGAAATCCAAGAGGCACAGAGAACTCCCTTCAGACGGAACTTGAATCGATCTTCTGCACGACATATCATAGTGAAACTGGCAAAATACAAGGATAAAGAAAAAATTCTGAAAGCAGCTAGGGATAAACGTGCTCTAACATATAAAGGGAGACTGATAAGACTCGTGACAGATCTCTCTACTGAAACTTGGCAGGCCAGAAAGGAATGACAGGAAATCTTCAATGTGATGAACAGAAAAAATATGCAGCCGAGAATCCTTTATCCAGCAAGTCTGTCATTTAGAATAGAAGGAGAGATAAAGGTCTTCCCAAACAAACAAAAACTGAAGGAATTCATTACCACTAAACCAGCCCTACAAGAGATCCTAAGGGGGATCCTGTAAGACAAAGTACCAGAGACATCACTACAAGCATGAAACCTACAGACATCACAATGACTCTAAACCCATATCTTTCTATAATAACACTGAACGTAAATGGACTAAATGCGTCAACCAAAAGACATAGGGTATCAGAATGGATAAAAAAACAAGACCCATCTATTTGCTGTCTACAAGAGACTCATTTTAGACCTGAGGACACCTTCGGATTGAAAGTGAGGGGATGGAGAACTATTTATCATGCTACTGGAAGTCAAAAGAAAGCTGGAGTAGCCATACTTATATCAGACAAACTAGACTTTAAATTAAAGGCTGTAATTGGGGCGCCTGGGTGGCTCAGTCAGTTGAGCCACTGACTTTGGCTCGGGTCATGATCTCACAGTTTGTGAGTTCAAGCCCCACATCAGGCTCTATGCTGACCGCTCAGAGCCTGGAGCCTGCTTCAGATTCTGTGTCTCCCTCTCTCTCTGCCCCTCCCCCACTTATGCTCTGTCTCTCTCTGTCTCAGAAATAAAACATTTTTTTAAAAATTAATTAATTAATTAATTAAAGGCTGTAGCAAGAGATGAAGAAGGGCATTATATAATAATTACAGGGTCTATCCATCAAGAAGAAACAACAATTATAAATGTCTATGCACCGAATACGGGAGCCCCCAAATATATAAAACAATTACTCACAAACATAAGCGACCTTATTGATAAGAATGTGGTAATTGCAGGGGACTTGAACACCCCACTCACAGCAATGGATAGATCATCTAGACACATGGTCAATAAAGAAACAAGGTCCCTGAATGATACATTGGATCAGATGGACTTGACAGATATATTTAGAACTCTGCATCCCAAAGCAACAGAATATACTTTCTTCTCGAGTGCACATGGAATATTTTCCAAGATAGATCACATACTGGGTCACAAACCAGCCCTTCATAAGTATACAAGAATTGAGATCATACCATGCATACTTTCAGACCACAATGCTATGAAACTTGAGATCAACCACAGGAAAAAGTCTGGAAAACCTCCAAAAGCATGGAGGTTAAAGAACACCCTACTAAAGAATGAATGGGTCAACCAGGCAATTAGAGAAGAAATTAAAAAATATATGTAAACAAACGAAAATGAAAATACAACAGTCCAAACGCTTTGGGATACAGTGAAGGCAGTCCTGAGAGGAAAATATATTGCAATCCAGGCCTATCTCAAGAAACAAGAAAAATCCCAAATACAAAATCTAACAGCACACCTAAAGGAAATAGAAGCAGAACAGCAAAGACACCCCAAACCCAGCAGAAGAGAAATAATAAAGATCAGAGCAGAAAGAAACAATATAGAGTCTAAAAAAACTGTAGAGCAGATCAATGAAACCAAGAGTTGGCTTTTTGAAAAAATAAACAAAATTGATAAACCTTTAGTCATGCTTCTCAAAAAGAAAAGGGAGATGACCCAAATAGATAAAATCATGAATGAAAATGAATTATTACAACCAATCCCTCAGAAACACAAGCAATTATCAGGGAATACTATGAAAAATTATATGCCAACAAACTGGACAACCTGGAAGAAATGGACAAATTCCTAAACACCCACACACTTCCAAAACTCAATCAGGAGGACATAGAAAGCTTGAACAGACTCATAACCAGCAAAGAAATTGAATCAGTTATCAAAAATCTCCCATCAAATAAGAGTCCAGGACCAGATGGCTTCCCTGGGGTATTCTACCAGACATTTAAAGCAGAGATAATACCTATCCTTCTCAAGCTATTCCAAAAAATAGAAAAGGAAAGAAAACTTCCAGACTCATTCTATGAAGCCAGTATTACTTTGATTCCTAAACCAGACAGAGACCCAGTAAAATAAAGAGAACTCCAGGCCAATATCCCTGATGAATATGGATGCAAAAATTCTCAATAAGATACTAGCAAATCGCATTCAACAGCATATAAAAAGAATTATTCACCATGATCAAGTGGGATTCATTCCTGGGATGCAGGGCTGGTTCAACATTCGCAAATCAATCAATGTGATACATCACATTAATGAAAGAAGAGATAAGAACCATATGATCCTGTCAATCGATGCAGAAAAAGCATTTGACAAAATTCAGCATCCTTTCTTAATAAAAACCCTCGAGAAAGTTGGGGTAGAAGGAACATACTTAAACATCATAAAAGCCATTTATGAAAAGCCCACAACTAATATCATCCTCAATGAGGAAAAACTGAGAGCTTTCCCCCTGAGATCAGGAACACGACAGCGATGTCCACTCTCACCGCTGTTGTTTAACATAGTGTTGGAAGTGCTAGCATCAGCAATGAGACAACAAAAGGAAATCAAAGGCATCAAAATTGGCAAAGATGAAGTCAAGCTTTCGCTTTTTGCAGATGACATGATATTATACATGGAAAATCTGATAGACTCCACCAAAAGTCTGCTAGAACTGATACATGAATTTGGCAAAGTCGCAGGATACAAAATCAATGTACAGAAATCAGTTGCATTCTTATACACTAATAATGAAGCAACAGAAAGACAAATAAAGAAACTGATCCTATTCACAATTGTACCAAGAAGCATAAAATACCTAGGAATAAATCTAACCAAAGATGTAAAAGATCTGTATGCTGAAAACTATAGAAAGCTTATGAGGGAAATTGAAGAAGATATAAAGAAATGGAAAAACATTCCGTGCTCATGGGTTGGAAGAATAAATATTGTTAAAATGTCAATACCACCCAAAGCTATCTACACATTCAATGCAATCCCAATCAAAATTGCACCAGCATTCTTCTTGAAGCTAGAAAAAGCAATCCTAAAATTCATATGGAACCACAAAAAGCCCCGAATAGCCAAAGTAATTTTGAAGAAGAAGACCAAAGCAGGAGGCATCACAATCCCAGACTTTAGCCTCTACTACAAAGCTGTAATCATTAAGACAGCATGGTATTGGCATAAAAACAGACACATAGACCAATGGAATAGAATAGAAATCCCAGAACTAGACCCACAAAAGTACGGCCAACTAATCTTTGACAAAGCAGGAAAGAACATCCAATGGAAAAAAGTCTCTTTAACAAATGGTGCTGGGAGAACTGGACAGCAACATGCAGAAGAATGAAACTAGACCACTTTCTTCCACCATTCACAAAAATTAACTCAAAATGGACGAAGGACCTGAATGTGAGACAGGAAACCATCAAAACACTAGAGGAGAAAGCAGGAAAAGACCTCTCTGACCTCAGCCACAGCAATTTCTTACTTGACACATCTACAAAGGCAAGGGAATTAAAAGCAAAAATGAACTATTGGGATCTCATGAAGATGAAAAGCTTCTGCACTGCAAAGGAAACAATCAACAAAACTAAAAGGCAACTGATGGAATGGGAAAAGATATTTGACATTTGGCAAACGACATATCAGACAAAGGGCTAGTATCCAAAATCTATAAAGAGCTCACCAAACTCCACACCCGAAAAACAAATAATCCAGTGAAGAAATGGGCAGAAAATATGAAAAGACACTTCTCTAAAGAAGACATCCAGATGGCCAACAGGCACATGAAAAGATGCTCAACATCGCTCTTCATCAGGAAAATACAAATCAAAACCACACTCAGATATCACCTCATGCCAGTCAGAGTGGCCAAAATGAACAAATCAGGAGACTATAGATGCTGGAGAGGATGTGGAGAAACAAGAACCCTCTTGCATTGTTGGTGGGAATGCAAACTGGTGCAGCCACTCTGGAAAACAGTGTGGAGGTTCCTCAAAAAATTAAAAATAGACCTACCCTATGACCCAGCAGTAGCACTGCTAGGAATTTACCCAAGGGATACAGGAGTACTGATGCATAGGGGCACTTGTACCCCAATGTTTATAGCAGCACTCTCAAGAATAGCCAAATTGTGGAAAAAGCCTAAATGTCCATCAACTGATGAATGGCTAAAGAAATTGTGGTTTATATACATAATGGAGTACTATGTGGCAATGAGAAAGAATGAAATATGGCCCTTTGTAGCAAGGTGGATGGAACTGGAGAGTGTTATGCTAAATGAAATAAGCCATACATAGAATGACAGATAGCATATGTTTTCACTCTTATGTGGATCCTGAGAAACTTAACAGAAACCCATGGGGGAGGGGAAGGAAAAAAAAAAGAAAAAAAAAAGAGGTTAGAGTGGGAGAGAGAGCCAAAGCATAAGAGACTCTTAAAAACTGAGAACAAACTGAGGGTTGATGGGGGGTGGGAGGGAGGGGAGGGTAGGTGATGGGCATTGAAGAGGGCATCTTTTGGGATAGCACTGGGTGTTGTATGGAAAGTAATTTGACAATAAATTTCATATAATAAAAAATAAAAAATTAAATTAAATTAAAAAAAGAAGATGTGGTTTATATATACAATGGAATACTACTCGGCAATGAGAAAGAATGAACTCTTGCCATTTGCAACAACGTATATGGAACTGGAGGGTATTATTTCTAAGTGAAATGTCAGAGAAAAGACAGATATCCTATGTTTTACTCATATGTGGAATTTGAGAAACTTAACAGAAGACCGTGGGGGAAGGAAAGGGGAAGAAATAGTTTCAAACAGAGAGGCAAACTATAAGAGACTCTTAAATACAGAGAACAAGCTGGGGGCTAACTTTGGGGGGGGGTGATAGGCATTGAAGAGGGCACTTGTTGGGATGAGCACTGGGTGTTTATTGTATGTAAGTGATGAATCATGGAAATCTACTCCTGAAGCCAAGAGCACACTGTTTATGCTGTATGTTAGCTAACTTGAAAACAAATTATATTAAAAAAAAAAGATCCCAGGGTTGTGTGATTGAACCCCACGTTGGGCTCCCCACTGAGTGTGGAGTCTGCTTAAGATTCTTTGTCTCTCTGCCCCTCTCCTCCTCTTGTGCTCTCAATCTATCTCTTTCTCTAAAATAATTTTTTTTTAATTTAAAAAGAAGAAAGAAATACTAGATGCCAAAGGCTCCTAGTTGGTGCTGCACCAGCCACACGTCATAGTTCTGTGTGGGAAGAGGCATAATTGTTATCTCTCCAAACATAGTGTCTTATGTTTATTAAGGGATTCTTTCACTTATGAGACTAATATTACTATCCAGTTTTCTAATAATTTCACAAGCCTTATCTCACTGGACCAATGCAATGGAAGTTGTAGAAAAGAAAGGGAAGACAGGTCTGTCTGTTTTTAAAGTGCATTGCCATAGAAAGCCATCAAGTAATTTCCACGAAACAGATAACGACTTTTGCTTTTTATGCTCTACACATCTGTATTATCTGAATTATTTGCCCAGATACATACTCTTATTATTTGTGTGATTGTATTGTTTTAAGTGGAGTGTTCCCTCAGCTCACTAGATCAGAGCTCTTTGAAACCTAACATCAGAGCACTGAATTGAGTAAGATTTTGTCCTAAAGCAAAGTAAGGGAAAATCTTCCTTAATCCTTTAAGACATATTCTAACTAACTCTGTGTGAGGATGTAACAGCCTTGATTGAGCTTAATCATCATGACATTCACTTCATTCATAAGCCTGAGCCACAATGACTGACTGAGAAAGAGATTCTGGTTGGCCCAGAGTGGTCACATCTTATCCATAACTTCCATTTAATGTCAAGAAAGTAAGTGTTCAAGGCAGACTTTGTTCCTGGCACTTTCTTTCTATAACTCTTATTTGCTTTACAAAGACTTTTCATACCTGTGATTTTATCAGCTTTTCCAATATTCAATATCAGAGAGTGTCTTTCTCATTTTTGAACTCTGATGTACCTTACCTGAAACATGCTTTGTTCACAATAGGTACTCAAGAAGTAATATTTTTTTTAATTTGAGTATACTTGACATACTGTGTTCCATTGGTTTCATGTGTACAACTTAGTGATTTGACACACTTATACATTATGCTGTGTTCACTACAGGTATAGCTACCTCTGTCCCATTACATCACTATTACAATATGATTGACTCTATTCCTTATGCTGTACTTTTTATTACCATGACTTATTCATTCCATAACTGGAGGCTTGTATCTCCCACTCTCCTTCACCCATTTTGCCCAATCCTCACCTCCCTCCCTTCTAGCAACCATTGATTTGTTCTCTGTATTTATAGTTCTGATTCTGCTTTTTGTTTGTTTATTCAATTTTTTTAGATTCCATTTGTGAGTCGAAGGAATCATATGGTATTTGTCTTTCTCGGTCTGACTTATTTCACTTAGCATAGTACCCTCTAGGTCTATCCTTGCTGTCTCAAGTGACACAATCACATCCCTTTTTATGGCTGTGTAATATTCTGGTGTGTGTGTGTGTGTGTGTGTGCACGCGCATGTGTGCTGTTTTCCTTGTACATTCATCTATTGATGGACACTTAGGTTGCTTTTATGTCTTGGTTATAAATAATGCTGCAGTAATGTAGGGGTCTTTTCAAGTTTGTGTTTTTATTTTCATTAATGCCCAATAGTGGAATCATTGGATCATATAATATTGCTATTTTTAATTTTTTGAGGAACCTCCATACTGTTTTCCACAGTGGCTGCACCAGTTCACATTCTTACCAACAGTGCATGAGGGTTCCTTTTTCTCCACGTCCTCATCAACACTTGTTGTTTCTTGGTTTTTTTTTCCTTGTCTTTTATTTTATCCATTCTAAAAGGTGTCAATAAGTATTTTTTAATGGCTTAAAAAAAAAAACAAGATAGAGAAGAGGGGAGGGAAATGAAGATGTTTTGGAGGCTTGCCACTTGCCGGTACTTTATGTCCCATGTCACAACCTTTTCAACAATCTTGTTTAGTAATGTAGTGAGCACTGCAGATATTTCCCCAAAATCTAGTCCATGCATGCCGGGTAAGCTTTGGAAATTCTCACCCCACCGGCAGAAGGGGCTTCTTGACCAACAGTCATGATTGTCCTCTCTTTATCTAGAAGAAAGATAGCCTTGATAAATTCTCACGACAGGAGCATGGTGGTACAGGCTTATCTTGTTCCATTCCCCAGATGTAGGGCTGCATTCAGTGGTTCCAGAAACCAAAATCACAATGGCTTGAAAACCTTTTTATTTATTTATTTTTTCATATAACAAGGAGTCCAAAGTAGAAAGTCCAGAGCTTCTGCAACTGCTCAGGAAAACAGACACCTTTTCTCTTCTTCTACTGCTGTCTGTAGTGAAAAGCTTTCTTCCATAGTCATAAAATGTTTGTTGTACCACTGGGCAGTATCTCCACATCCCAAGCAGGAAGAAAGACCAAGGACAAAAGATGCATATCTGGGGGCACCTGGCTGGCTCAGCTGGTAGAGCATGTGACTCGTGATCTCAGGGTTGTGAGTTCAAGCCCCACATTGGGCGTAGAGCTTACTTCAAAAAAAATCATGTCTATTAAGTTTGTCCCTTTTCATCTTAATCAGGAAAACAGTAACTTTCCTAAAAGCCCTACCCATTAGGTATTAGAGTTCTGTTTCTCTCTTACTGACTAGAACTGTGTCAAAACCCCAGCTGCAGGGGAATCTGGAAAGCAGAGTTCTTTAACTGGGCACACTGCTACCCTGAACAAAATTAGGATATGTTTGTAGGAAAAATGAGGGGTAAGTGGATATTGGACAGGCAATACCAAGCATGAAATATTTTTCTAAGTGTTTATATCTGGCTCTTTGCCATTAATTGTACATGCTTGCCACTTTGGTTACTTTGCAATGTTTCTGTTGGATAATAGAGAAAACCATAAACTCTCTGCATCCCAAATCAGAAAGGATATGTTGCAATTGGATGTCACCATATGGGCCAAATATTTTAGAGGAAAAAGAGGGACATAGGTTGTCTTGTGTCTGTGTAGCTGGACTGTGGCAAAAGCTTTCTGTGACCCTGCTAAGAAGAGAGGTATCCTAATTTCTTCACTGTTCATATTTGATTTTGGACCTCAGGGCCAGAGGGTTGAGTTCTTCATACTCATCATAATTTACAGTGTATCATCACCACTGGTCTGTCCAAAATTCTGTCTCTCTCATTAATTTATGTACTTAAAAAAAGACCCATCCTCTACTCTTCTCCTCCTTCTACTATAGACAATTAGAGTGGTGTGTTTAATGTATAGTTTGTCTTTTTTTGTAAACGTTCTTGCATAATGCATATTGGAGGTTATACTTGTATTTATTTTTTATTTTTTTAAGATTTTGTTTTTAAGTAATCTCCACACTCAATGTGGGACTCAAATTCATAACCCCAAGATCAAGAGTTGCATGTTCCATAGACTGAGCCAACCAGGCACCCCTCTGGGCATATACTTTTAATTTGTAGAAATGATATTGAGTTATATGCCCCACTGTGTTGGGGCATATGATGTTCTTTTCTTAGGCAGCATTGGGTTTTTAGGATCCATCCAAGTTGCTTTATGTACATCTAACCCAGTGTTTCTGATTGCTGCATTATACCTCACAGTGTGCATCCATCTACTTTTCATACATACATTTTGTTATGAGCTGAACTGTGTTCCCCCCAAATTCATATATTGAAGCCTAACCCCAGTACCTGAGAATAAATCGTATTTGGAGATAGAACCTTTAAAGAGGTAATTAAAGTTCAATGAAGTCATAAATGAGTGAGCTTTAATCTACATGATTGTATTTGGAGACAGGACCTTCAAAGAGATGAGTAAATTCAACTGAGACTCTTAGGTGGGGCTCTACTCCAATATGACCTGTGTTCTTAAAGAAGAGAGACACAGCAGGGATGTGTGTACACAGAGAAAAACTATGTGAGGACACAGAAAGAAGGTGGCCATCAGCAAGCCACGAAGCATGGGCTCAGGAGAAACCAAACTTGCCAACACTTTGATCTTGGACTTTCAGCCTCCATAACCATGAAAAACTAAATTTCTGTTGTTTGAGCCACCCAACCTATGGTATTTTGTTATGGCAGTTCTAGAAATCCAACATACTTTCTCAGAGACACCCAGATTTCTTTCAATTCTTCTGTTGAAAGCCTTCGAAGCCAACAAACAAGGTTTCCTACAAAACTGACAATACTGTACCGCTAACGTCTGATTATTACTTAATGCCATTTTATGTTGAAAACTGAGAAGTCTTTCTCTTGGAGTTCTGAATCTTTCAGTGCCTTGTTAATTGAAAGCCTGGCAAAAGGAAAAGAGGAATCCTATCCCTGATGACATATGATAGGTTTGGGTAACCCAGGCCCAAGCTTTTCAGTCTTTAATTGGCCAGAGATTGGTTTAGAGACATTTCAGTCAATGAGAGGTAGAGGACTCTGGCTAGGAATTTTGTGACATGGGTATTTTTCTTTCCTTTAGGTTAGTGGAGCTGCTGCAGCCATTCTGTTACCATAAGGGAAGCAAGCTTTAGGATTATGCTGATGCCACATAAAGCTGTAGGTAAGGATGAAATATGCCAGGTCTTGATTCAGACCAACCCTGAAGCCCATTCTACTTCTGCACTTTTCAGCCGCATGAGCCATATTTTTTAAGCCAATGTGAGTCCTCTGTAACTTGGAAGAAAAAATATTCTAAATGATACTACAGGTAGGTACAAGGGTACAACTGTGAATAAAATCAGATCTCAGCCATTTGTGGGCATAAATTCATTTGCACTGATCAGTTTGGCAAAAAGTGAATACAACAATAACACCAGTCCTGATTATTGGCTTTAGGTAACAGAAGCTCACATACATTGATGGTAGGAATGTAAATTGCTGGGGCATCTCGGTGGCGACTCTTGATTTTGGCTGAGGTCATGATCTCACAGTCATGAGATCAAAGTCTCATGATCTCACAGTCATGCAGATCAGCCCGAGTTGGGCTCTGCACTGAGGGCATGGGGTCTGCTTGGGATTTTCTCTCTCCTGGCTCTCTGCCCCTCCCCCAAGCTCATGCGCACATGCTCTCTCAAAAATAAATAAATAAACATTTTTTTTTTTTAAGAGAGGAATGTAAATTGCTATTTATTTTTGGAAAACAAGGTTATTAGGCTTAACCTTTTGAAATTGTGATTTCTTTAGGTCACAGTGGTTGAGTATCAATAGTTTCATGTGATTCAACTCAGTATATTAAAAATACATATTCTTTGGAGTGCCTGGGTGGCTCAGTTGGTTAAGCTTCTGACTTCACCTCAGGTCATGATCTCATGGTTCATGAGTTCGAGCCCCGCGTCAGGCTGTGTGCTGACAGCTCAGAGCCTGGAGCCTGCTTCAGATTCTGTCTCCCTCTCTCTCTGCCCCTCCTCTGCTTGTGCTCTGTCTCTCTCTCAAAAATAAATAAAAACATTTTTAAAAATTTTAAAAACACATATTCTTTGACCTAACAATCTCAGTTTTGGGAAACTAGCCTATAAGAATAAAATCATTATAATATAAAGCTCTTCCTAGATAGGCATTTATTGCAACACTGTTGATAGTGACAAAGCAAAGCAAGATTAGAAAGCATCTAAAAAAAAAAAAAAATCTCAACATTGAGGAATAAAGTATCATACACCCAAAGTATGAAATATTATCTAAGAACTATTTCAGTAATGAGTTATATCTGTATCTCTTTACTTGGAGACAGGTCCCTGATGTTAAATCAGAAAAAAAAAAAGAAAAAAAGATGCAGAAGGAAAAAAAAGAAAAAGGAAAAAAGATAGAGTACCATGTTGACAATGATCCCAGTGATGTCAAAACAGGGGGAAAAGTCTTCTCTATGTATATGTCTGCCTGGCTACAGAGAAGGGAGTGAAAGGTAAATACTGCACTGGTAACATGAGTTAGCTTAGTGAGAGGGTAATGGAGGAAATTAAGGGGTAGTTTTAAAATTCCTTAAACATCTTTACATTGTTTCACTATTTACATGACATGGCTGGCAAGAATTGGGCTAGAAGATGGGGATACATGATTGAATCAGACACAATGTGGGGCTCCTGGGACTGACTTAGGGTCAACGGGGAAGTCCAAAGATTTTGTTACTGGGAGCTAGGTTTATTGAGTTTACCACACACCTGTGTGGTAATCTCTAAGCACTTGAGCTTTATGAACTCATTTTGTTCTTTAAAAAGACACGTAAGGGGTGCGTGGGTGGCTCCATCTGTTGGGCTCTGGACCCTTGATTTCCCCTTAGGTAAGAGCCCAGGATCACGTGATCCAGCCCCTGCTCAGCACGGAGCCTGCTTGGGATCCTTTCCCCCACTGGTGAGCTCTCTCTCTAGAAGAAAAAAGAAACGGGGGAAAGAAGATATTTAATGTTCATAAAGCACTATTTTTCTTTTAATGTCTTATTTATTTTTTTAAACACCCAACATGGGGCTGGAACTCAGACCCAAGATCAAGAGTCGCAGGCTTTGCGGGGTGGGCCGCTAGGGGGAGCCCCCATAAAGCACTGTCTTATCCCCATTTTGCAGAGGGGTGAATTTAGGCAGGAAGAGGCTGAGGAACTCCCTCAAAGCTGCACCACTAGGAAAAGGGAGACACACCAGCTTCGAATCAGGGTAGCCCAAACCAGCACTTTGGCTTTGTGTACATTCCCTCCCTTAGACCACCTCTCCTCTCCTCCCCGAGTCCCAGAAAGGCCCTGTGAAGGGCTAGATGTTCTGACTCGGAGGTCGCCTCAGTGAAGAGCACTCACTCCTGCCTGGGGGAATCTGACCACAGCTCACAGACGTTGGGACCTTTGTATCTACTTGTGAAAGGTAAACAGGTGTTCATTAGGGAGACTTGGGGACTGGGCATGGGGTGGAGGTGTGGACACCAGGCAAGCTGTGATCTGAGGAGGATCCTGCGGATCGAAAGCAGCACTGGGCCAGACCAGGGCTGCGGCCGCCGGGGGACCCTGCGTTTGGCTCTTTCCTTCCTGAACGGTGGACGCCAAGGCTCGTTCTTCTAAGCGGCGTCTTTCCACCGGATTGCCACTTAGGACGCTAGTGGAAGCACAGTTCCACCTGGGCAGGGCTCCAATAGAGGCCATTATCATTGGAATCACGCCCTGCACACACACTTGTGGGTAATCCTGGCTTTCCCTTCCGAAGCCCTCTGCGGGCCCGGGCTCCACCACTCTTGCAGGAGCAGCTCCGCCCCTGCGGGAAGCCCCACCCTCTCCCGGGACCCGCCTGGATTTAAGGGGGAAGGTCCGCTGCACAACCTCAAACACGTTCTGTGTCTAGCTAGTGGAGCCCGCGTATTCTCGTAAGTAAACATCCTCACCGTTTTTTTCCTGCTGATTTTCTAGAATTCCCTATTGTGGAGCGTTTGCGCGTTGCTCTCCCTCACCTCTTGCTGCATAACCTCTGAGTCTTGGGCTAGGAGGAAACTAGAAAGCCAGATGTCCGGATCGGTTCCTCCCAGTCCCAGCACGTTCTTGGAGAAATCAGAGACCTACTGGAGGGAAGGGCACGGCCTGCATTCCGGGTTCTCAGCATAGCTGCCCAACCCCGGCGGCGGCTGGCCAAGTAACTTGCGGAACCGCGGAACTGGGACAAGTGTGGAAGGACAATTAAGATAGGGGTCGGAATTCGGTTAGTGGGCACGGGTGTGTGCAGGCCGACGAGGTGGGAAGCTAGGAGCAAGCGCGCCTGCGGACTCTGCACCTGGACATCTCCCTCTGGTGGGTGGGACTCCGTGAACTCTGCGGCCTCTTCGGCTACGCTCTTTCCCGGGTGGGGGGGCTTCTGGACTGGCAGCGAGTTCAGAATTCGCTCTCAGCTGCCTTTTCGGGAAAAGAAGTAGAAGAGCAGGACTACGGATCCGCCCGCCGGGATCGCTCCCCTGGCAATGCAGAAATGTCCAGGGCCCTGCTGTTACCCTAAACTGGGGTCGCCTCTTGGTGGGTGTTCAGTGAAAAGACACAACCGAGCCAAAGAATAGGAAAAGTAGGGGGTATAGCTCAGGGGTAGAGCATTTGACTGCAAAGAATAGGAAAAGGAAGGATTTTATTTGTGAGTAAAGGAGAACACCAGGGGTGTTTCCCTAAAGTAGTGTCTCCCCGAACAAGAAAAGTGAGGAGGTTTTAAGCTAATGATACATGCATATTCATGAAGGGGTTCTGCAAAGGCAAATTCATTATGAATTGGGGCAAAGGTCGTCCTAGTTGATCGAAGTCTTGAGGGTCAGCAAGGGTGGGCATCGTCAGTTCTCTGGCTCCAATTAGCCCGGAATTTGAGTGCTCAAAGGGTTTCAATCTAGCAAAGAACAGCCCAACCATGTGCATGAGGTCAGTCTTTGCTTTTGAAACAGCGCTGGGAGCTTTGGGATTGATTTATGGTCTCTGATAAGGTTAGGCTATTCTCTGGCTCGGCAGAGACTATTTGTTTCCATAAAATCCTTAACTTCTGAGGTTTTTGCATTCCTTTGTAATTCTAACACCTCCTAGGAAATTCTGAAGGAGGTGCACTTGGGTAAGTAGTGTCAGGAGGGCCTAAAATGACTTCTGTGTCGGCAAAGCTCTATTTCAGCTTTTTATATCCGTCAACCCCTCTTTCTGCTTCCATTGCTGGGGGACAGGCCTGTCAGCTGGCAGTACACACGTGAGGAAGGAGAGGCTCCCACATGATGCGGGGTAGATCGGTCCAAGCAAAATGTCCTGATCCCAAAGCTCAGGGCAGCCTGGATCATCTCTCTTGGTTCCCTGTGAAGGCAAGTTTAAACCCTGGATTTCCCTTTTGGTGCCAGAGTAAATTCACCACTGAGCAGAGCAGCAGCGCCACGCCGTGGTGTTCAGCAGGATGAGACTGTTTGCCTTAGAACGTTTCTTTATCCGGCTGAAAGATTTGAGTGTTCCTCCCTTCGGTTCTTTGTGTTTGACACTCTTTCTCAGGATTCGCTCTATGTGAGGTGAGAAACAGAATATTTGCACATGAGGTGGCTGTTGAGTGTCCTGGTGAAACCCTAGCGGTAGCTGAGAAGAATTCTGTGTTGGTTTACATTTTCCCTTGCCTTGGAGAGTTCTGAGGAAGCCTCAGTTTCCTCATTGGTACTGGCAGTGATAATGCCTATCTAATAGGGAACATAGGAGGATAAAATGAGATAATGCATTTGAAGTGTTTTGCACAGCAATAGAAATATAATAAATAATAAATGTGGTTGGTATTAAATGATAATGAAGAGAAGTAGATGATGAGTAGACCCTCCTGTCTGTCTTCATTGCAATGGCTAGGAAGTCTTAATAATCCAGTCACTTCGTGGTAGCTGACTACATCTTTACTGTGTTCCAGGAACTTCAGGATGGCTTATGCTAAGAGCTGGACCCTGAAGAAGCACTTCGAAGGCAGCCCCACTCATGGTAACTTTGAGTTGAAAACAGTTGAACTCCCACCCTTAAACAATGGAGGTAAGTCCTAAGATTTGAGTTGGAAAAGACTGTATCAGTTAGCCTTTGCTTCATAACAAAAGTACCTCAAAGTTTAGTGATGTCAAACAACAATCATTATTTGTTCACAAGTCTGTGAGTTGGCAATTTGGGCTGGGTTAAGTTGGTGGTAACTCTTCACGTCTCATCTGGGCTGACTGTTTAATGTAGGATGGGCCCCCCTCATATCTGGTGGTTAGCAAGCTTTCTGCTGAGGTGTGTGTCTCAGTTCTTCTAGTAGGCTGACTTGAGCTCTTTGTTTTCACAGTGGCCTCATTGATCTAGAACAGTAGGAGTTGGCAGGCTCCAATGTGCAAGTACTTTCATGCCTCAAGTTATATCATGTTTGCTAATATGCAAAGCAAGTCACATTAGCCAAGTCCAGATTCAAGGATTGAGAAATAGACTTCTTGTTGGGAGGAGTGGCAAAGAGGCCCCACACAAAGAGATGGGAGGCATTTGTGACAATTTTGCAATCTGCCACAGAGACTTTTTCAGGGTGTTCTTGTGTGAAGCCTTCATGTCATGTGGGATCCCTCTGATTTCCTGCATAATTGAAACTCACGGTTGGGTACATTGTTCATGACTTTGACCAGACTCTGGGGAGGATTTCCTCTCTGTCCTGGCAAGCCTGATGATGGGGTAAGCAAGTGGGGAAAGCAATACCTAGCAGCTGTGTGCAAAGCTCAGATTATCCTATACACAGACAGGAGGGATAAACCCTCTTCCTTCATTGAAGACTCTCCCATCCCCTTAGGGAAAGTGAAAGGACAAGGTAAACCTAAAGAAATCTAGGGGAGAGAAATGGCAGCACATGCCATAACATGTTTGGAGATTAGCTTTGTAGAACAGGCAATAAAAAGTGTTTACAGGTAGGTAGGCAGGCTTTGAGAAAAGGACATGCAATCAAATAGCATGGCAAAGTTCAGTCCCATCTAAATTGGGGTAGCCAGGACTCCAATTCAAAATTCCAGAGAATGTGTGCATGAGGTCACTGCAACAAAATATAGATTCTTTAATACTGATGGGGGCTGTTAGTGAAACCTTATATGATCATTGTAACATAGTGATTACAAATGTGGCCCTGATCAAGTTCCTTAACCTAGGCCTAAATAAAATGAAAACAGTAATCGTTGAGAATATCATCTAGAATAATCCATGTAAAGCATGGAGTGCTGAATAAATAACGTGATGATGATGATGATGATCTGGGCTGGACCAAATGTGAGAGCCCCTTTTGTCTCTTCCATAGAAAGTACTGATGGAAGGGCAACCTTGAAGCAGAAAGGTTATCTGTGTTTATTTAGAGTGCCAAAGTCAAGGAAGGCATCGAGTGTTGAGTATCTAATTGCCTATGGAATGCTTTATTTTGTAGAGGTCCTGCTGGAAGCTTTGTTCCTCACTGTGGATCCTTACATGAGGTATTATTTTCCTCCTAAAAATTCATGTATTGTGTTTGGGACCTTGTTTTGAAATAGTCCATCTTTTATTTAATTAATTAATTAATTGATTAAATTTTAAATTTAAAAATGTATAATGTTTTTTTAATGTTGATTTATTTTTGAGAGAGAGAGAGAGTGTGAGCAGGGGAGGGGCAGAGAGAGAGGGAGACACAGAATCTGAAGCAGGCTGCAGGCTCCAAGCTGTCAGCACAGAGCCTGATGCGGGGCTCAAACTCACAAATCATGAGATCATGACTTGAGCTGAAGTCAGATGTTCAACTGACTAAGCTACCCAGGCGCCCCTGAAATAGTCATCTTTTCAAATATCCAACTGATTGTCATTTCCCCCTGTTGTCCCAGTATAATATCAGCGATAAGATTCATGGATGCTCATTCTGCCAGCGAAGGTGTGAGAAGGTTGACGAGGGATTACCCTGCCCCTGTATTTTACCATCATCTCCTATCTTAATGTACACAATTTGCCTCAAATTGCTTATCAGAATTGCTTCCCAAAAAATTAAGACAAATCCAATTTGTCCATTTTACTACTGGCACTTATTTGTGTAGAGGAAGATGGTAAGACTAAAATAAGGTTTTCTTGACTTCCATTTACCTGTATTCCTGTAATCAAATGTGTGTACTCAGGAAACAATTTGAGGGGGGGAGGGAATAAAAGGCCTTTATGGGGCACTAACTTCTCAGTGGTTTTTGCCTAGGTAAATAATGTAGTCATCATTCTTTAAAATGATTGTTTTCAGAGCTGATCAACAGAGATTCAAATTTAATGTAAAAAATGTTTCAAAATGTTAACTAGCATCCCTTTATGTGTGGCGAGTACGATTCTGCAATAATAATTCTAATTTGTAGGTTTTCCCCCCACAATACCAACCAATTCTCTGATAACCCCTGGGTGTCCTACAATTCGACTCAATTCTAACAGTATCTACAGTTAGATAGTGTCAGATCCCACACGTGAAGGAGTCAGTCCTACAAGACTGCCCCCACACACTTCAGATGCCAGACTCAAGTCCACATTGTTACCTGTACTTTGGAGTTTCCAACGACACCTTCCTTGCTAGAGTGGCTCATAGAACTCATGAAACTAGTTTACTCACTAGATTACTGGCTTATTATAAAAGGATATATAACTCAGGAACAGTCCCATGGAAGAGATGCATAGGGCAAAGTATGTGGGGAGGGGTAAGGAGCATCCATGCCCTCTCCAAGGGCACTACTCTCCCCAGATCTCCTTGTGTTCACCAGCCCAGAAGCTCTCTGAATGTATTTTATGAAGGCTCATTACATAGCCACAGTTGATTAAATCATTAACCATTGGCAACTGATTTGACTTCTAGTCCCTCTCCCCTTCCTGAGATCTGGATAAGGGAAATGAAAGTTACAGCCCTCTAATCACATGGTTGGTTCTGGCAACCAGCTCCCATCCTTAGGTGCTTTCCAAAAGTCACTTCATTAACATAACAAAAGATACCTTTATCAGTCTCATTAATTAGGAAATCCCAGGGTGCTCTGCCAGAAACAGGATATAGACAGAATATAATAATTCTAATTCTAAATCACAATATCACAGCTTGTGATTTGAGTAACAAGTACCCAGTGGTGTCTTTGTCATCTTTTAAGTCATTGGTAGAAACTCAACCCCAGTGGAATATGATGGTAAGATTCTCCTGTTCATTTCCCAGAAAAATACTATCAGAATGCTTCTTTGGGGTCACAGAGCAGAACTACTTACTTCTAGCAGCTCTCCCGCATTTCACCCAGTTATATTACCTTCATGTATCAGCACATACTTTCCCACTGATTTTCCATTTGGCTTGAAACTCAAGATGGTTTTCCCTTGATGCTCTTATGTATTAAGAATTTTTTTTTTTTCCAGAGTGGCAGCCAAAAGATTGAAGGAGGGTGATACGATGATGGGGCAGCAAGTGGCCAGGTATTTCTATTTGTCCCAGGACTTGAAAAATACATCTCTCTTTTACCTTCTGTTGGGTCCTGAGTCTGTCCATCGCCCCTACAGTTTCTTCAGCCTGTATGGTTCACTCACTGACCTTGGAAGCAACTTGGGACATCTTGCCCCTTTCCTGTGAGGGAGGGACGACTGTGAGATTGTCATCACTGCAATTTCACTTTGCTAGTCTTGCTTTTAATTAGTTAAAAAATTGCATTTGTCCAGTTTATGACTATAGTAAAAATTCCAATGAACCACAATTTTTTATTTTGGAAACTGAAAGTTCCTCCATCATCTGAGCCTTAGAGATGACTATTGTTAGTGTATTCTTATTTCAAAAATTGTTCAGTACACAAACCAATGTCTATAATTTTTCTTAACTAGCAGTATTGCCCTTCAGCAAATTTATTTTTCTCACTTAATATGGATATCTTTTGTTGATAGTATATAAATATACTACCTACCTTTTAATGGCTGCAAATTATTCCACTGTTATCTGTCATTTAAGTAATCTATTCCTGATAGCAAATGTTTCCTATTTTTTATTAGTGATGTTGACATTCTTTTTGTAAATTAATTATCAATTTTTTTCTGTGAATTATGTTTATGTCCTTTCCTTTCCTCCTTTAGGTCTTTTTATCTTTTATTAGTGATTTGTACAAGCCTTTTTATATGTTAGGAATAGGAGTGTTGCAAATATCTGTGTCTTTATCTTTATCTTTCCCCTGTGTCCAGTCATAATTTAAAATTTTTATGTGATACATTATTAATATTTGTAATTGTGGCTTCTGGGTTTCATTTCATCATTAGAAAGGCATCCTCCCCTCCAAAATAACTAAAATACTTATTCATGTTTTCTTCTGGTATTTTATTTTATTTTAAGTGGACTGGCACTGACAGCAAAGAGCCCAATTCCAGGCTCAAACTCATGAACCATGAGATCGTGACCTGAGCCAAAGTTGGATGCTTAACCAACTGGGCCACCCAGGTGCCTCTCTTCTGGTATTTTATATGCTAATTTTTTATAATTAAATCTTCAGATCCTTTAATTTTTATTTTGGAATATGGGTGAAGTATTTACTTTATGTCCAAGTGACAAGCCAGTTATAACACCATTTATTGAAATTATATTTGGATTTTTGGGATTTCAATGACTTTATAGATTCATTTAGAGGAAATGTGTTATCTTTAGTACATTTTTCTCCAGGCACAAAGTATACCTCTCCATTTATCCATCTTTGTCTTATGGCCCATTAACAGTTTTCTTCATATAGGTCGTATACATTTCTTGCTGATGATCAAAGATATGAACAACATATGTCTGTGTTTGCTGAATTGGCAAAGTTGTCTGTTTTTTTTTTTTTTTAAGACAGTACTGAGGGATGGAAATGTTGTTATGATACACTTATACCCTGAAGGTGGAAGCAAAAGTTGGCATAACCTTCTGGAAAAGAATTTGGCAATATGCATGCAACAAGAGTTAACAAATGTTTTAATAGTCTCTGACCTAGTAATTCCATTTATAGAAATATTGCCTAGGAAAATTATAAATTCATATTTACGAATATTAATTGAAGTATATTTAGAAAATACTGGAAATAACCTAAGTGTCTAATACTGGTATAATAAATTCATTTCAGGTTTTTTTTAGATTTTATTATTAAAATTTTTTCTTTTTAACGTTTATTTATTATTGAGAGACAGAGAGACACAGAGCGTGAGCAGGGGAGGGGTAGAGAGAGGGGGAGACACAGAATCCTAAGCAGGCTCCAGGCTCTGAGCTGTCAGCACAGAGCCCAACATGGGGCTGAAACTCACAAACTATGAGATCATGGCCTGAGCCAAGTTGGTCACCTAAGCAACTGAGCCACCCAGGCGCCCCTAGATTTTATTATTAAGTAATCTCTACACCTAGCGTGGCATTCCAACTCCCACCTCCAAGATCAAGAATTGCTCACTCTGCTGACTGAGCCAGAAGGGCGCCCTGAAATTCATTTCAATTTTTAAAGGATTCTTACTAACATGAGAAAAAGTATAAGTCATATATGCTAGTGTAGAGAGAGAAACCTGGCTTGCAAAACATAAGGTGATTTCAATTATGTAAATATATATAATAAACATTTTTAAAATGCACTTACTTTCTTTTCAAGTATAATTAACATACAGTGTTATATTAGTTACAATATAGTGATTCAACAACTTTATACATTACTCATTGCTCATCCCAATAAGTATACTCCTTTAAAAAAATTTTTTTTTAATTTTATTTATTTTGGGGGGCCTGGGTGACTCAGTCGGTTGGGCACCTGACTTTGGTTCAGGTCATGATCCCACAGTTTGTGGGTTTGAGCCCCGTGTCAGGTTCTGTGCTGACAGCTCGGAGCCTGGAGCCTGCTTCAAATTCTGTGTCTCCCTCTCTCTCTGTCCCTCCCCTGCTTGTGCTCTGTCTCTCTCTCTCTCTCTCAAAAATATTAAAAATTAAAAAAAAATTTTTTTCTTTATTTTGAGAGAGAGAGCAAGCAGGGAAGGGCAGAGAGAGGGAGAGAGAGAATCCTAAGCAGGCTCTGCACTGTTAGCATGGAGCCTAATGCAGGGCTGAATCCAATGAACCAGGAGATCATGACCTGAGCCAAAATCAAGTCAGATGCTTAACCGACTGAGCCACCCAGCCACCCCAATAAGTGTACTCTTAACCCCCTTCACCTATTTTACCCATCTCCTCACCCACCTCCCTTCTGGTACCATCAGTTTGTTCTCTATATTTAAGGATCTATTTTTTTGTTTGTATCTTTTTTTTCTTTGTTCATTTGCTTTGTTTCTTAAATTCCACACATGAGTGAAATCATATGGTATTTGTCTTTCTGACTGACTTATTATTTCACTTAGCATTATACCCTGTAGATCCATCCATGTTGTTGCAATTGTAAGATTTCATTCTTTTTTATGGCTGAGGAGTATTCCATTGTGTGTGTGTGTGTGTGTGTGTGTGTGTGTGCGCACGCGCGTATCTTATTCCATTCATCTATGGAAGGACACTTGGGTTGCTTCCATAGTTTGGCTATTGTAAATAGTACAGCAGTAAACATAGAGGTTCATATATCTTTTTCAATTAGTGTTTTCCCATTCTTTTGGTAAATACCTAGTAGTGGAATTACTGAATCATATGGTAATTATATTTTTAATTTTTTGAAATTCTATACTGCTGTCCACAGTGGCTGTACCAGTTTGCATTCTTATAATACACATTTTTAAATATATCATTAAGATTGCCATAACATATCCCAAAATATTAGCAGTTATCTTTGTATTATGGGATTAGAACTGATTTTTTATTTTATATATTATAACTTTTCTAAAATAAATGTGTTACATAATTTTATGATCAAGGGAAAGACAGTAAAAAAAAATGGTAACAGTGGGAGAAGATGGGAGAATAAGAATCAGCAAATGAGACAGGAAAGGAGCAGCTTAGAGGGAGAGGCAAAAAGCCCAGTGAAGGCAGTATTGTGGAAACCAATGAAGAAGAGTTTGGGTAGCCCAGAGTGCTGAATACAGTTGAAAGGTGAAATCAGATGATGAGTAAAGAGTGTCCACTAGATTTTGCAATCAGAAATTGTGACTTTAGTGGAGTAACAGGGGTGGAGGCCATGTTGCATTGGGTTGTCAAGTGATTGGGCAGTGAAGAAGTTTGAATATAAAAGGGAAAGGGGGCAGTGGAGAGGACAATGTTAAATATTCAGGAGAGAGGAGGGGCTAGGAGATGGAGGGTGGCCCCTGAAGAACAGAACAGAACACCTTGAACCAGAGGATGTACACCTCTTGCTTAAAGAGAAGTGGGTGAGGACAGAGACAGATGTTGAACCAGTTCAGAGAGTTCCTCCCTAATGGCCCATACTTTTTTCTCAAGGAGGAGGAGAAACCAATGGCTAGGAATAAGATGGAGAGATGTGGTGGGGTATTCAATCATGGAATATTAACTTCCATGCCCTTTTAGGAATACTAACCATGCAACATCCTAACTCCTTTGAAAGAAAAGAGGCTTCCCACATCTTAATGTGCTTTATCTTTCAGAGTTGTGGAAAGTAAAAACTCAGCCTTCCCAACAGGAACTATGGTAGTGGCTTCTTCAGGCTGGACAACTCACTCCATTTCTGATGGGAAAGATCTGGAAAAACTGCCTGCAGAGTGGCCAGACACATTACCAGTGTCTTTGGCTCTGGGAACAGTTGGCATGACAGGGTGAGTTTCATGGGTATGTTTCATTTATTTGAATATCTGACATTCTGGTTTTCCAAAATAGTTTGTCTAGAATGTGGTCAACAAGAAGAGACCCAAGACATTCTAGGCTCAGGGGCTGGTTAGAGTAAATGGTGGGACTGAGAAGGGAATAAGATGGGTTAGAGTTGGCCTTGGACTAAAGGAAAGAAAGGGAAAAATCCAGCCAGAGACCCTCAGAACCAGAGAGCGGCAGTGAGAAGCAGCATGGGGCATGATCCCTCTTTAGCAGCTGGCAAATGGTAACACAAAGGGACCAGCTCCTTTTGTCCCTGGAAGGGTCTTGGCTTCAGGGTCTCTGTCTCCATTTCAGAGTTTGAAAAGGGGAAGAGAATTCAATATACCTTGGCTTTTCTGTGCTGTCTCTCATTCCTCACCTTTCCCTATGCACATCTGAATCTCCTGAGGTATAAAGAGATCTGAAGTTTACATGAGATGAATCACAAGTATGGTTGCACAGTCACTCAGCTGACACAGACTTAAACTCCACAAGAGTCCTTTGGCCTTGTCCCTCAGGAAGACTCCTGGTCAGTTCATCCTATCTCAGCTGTACTTTAGGCTCCAAATTTCCTTTTGTGGCCTGGAGAAGCAAGGTCAATTGAATTCCTTTTGGAATCCCCCAAAACTTTTTTAGCCTGAAATTCATGTATTTCCTTTCTTTCTCTAAGTTATTTGATCTCTTCCTCCCTCCCTCCCTCCTTCTTTTTCATACTTTGAAGGACTTCTAAAGAATGAACTGGATATGTATACCTCAAATGATCAGCTTCTAGCAAAAACCAGTCCCATACACCCCAACTTCATATTGCACTCAGATTATGAACTCTTTAGTATTGCTGTGACCAAGAGGCAATGTTGAAATTAATGTGAAATTAGAGGGTGCTTAATATCTTTTTGCTTTTTTTTTTTTTAGTCTTCTTTTAAAGTTTATTTTTTGAGAGAGAGAGAGAGAGAGAGCATGAGCAGAGGAGGGGCAGAGAGAGAGAGGGAGAGAGAGAATCCCAACACAGGGCTTGATCTCCCGAACCTTGAGATATGACCTGAGCCAAGATCAAGAGCAGGACACTTAACTGAGCCCCCCCAGGCGCCCCCTTCTTACTTTCAAATAAGCACTAAATAGAATTATAGCACTTCCAGGTCCTGCCTACCTGCCCCATAACCTCTACGAGGGAGAGCTTCTCCTCCCACCTTGTTATCCCACCTGTCGTTCTAAGTTGTGAGCCAGGTGTAGGAATGCAGGGGTGAAGGCAGACATGAGGAAACCTTGGAGCAAGTCTCCCATGACTTAGATGGGGAGAAAGTAATCTGTAAAATATTAGGAGATTTGAATCCTAAGACAGAGGATAACTTACTCATTTGTGTGTACTTCTCATTCACCCTGTTCCAAACCCCCAAGGAGTGCATTTTTACTCCATAAACAATCAACTTCATACCATTGGTTCTCACTGATTGAGGGAGAGGCATTATCCCATGCTTCTAACCTTCTCTAGTGACACACTGCCCATTCTTTGAGCAATTCCTGCCTTCTGGACTACTTACCAGTGGGATGGGTCGGCCCTTCAAGAGTGCTAGAACTTCTGCTATAGACCATAAAAGAAGTTGAACTTTAGGGTGCCTCGGTGGCTTAATGGGTTGAGCGTCCAACTCTTGATTTTGGCTCAGGTCGTGATCTCATAATTTGTGAGACTGTGGGGCTCTCTGCTGACAGTGTGGAGCCTGCTTGGGATTCTCTGCCTCTCTCCCTGTCTCTTCCCCACTCCTCCCCCTCTCGCTCGCTCTCTCAAAACAAATAAATAAACATTATAAAAAAAAGAAGTTGTGGGGCGCCTGGGTGGCGCAGTCGGTTAAGTGTCCGACTTCAGCCAGGTCACGATCTCGCGGTCCGTGAGTTCGAGCCCCGCGTCAGGCTCTGGGCTGATGGCTCAGAGCCTGGAGCCTGTTTCCGATTCTGTGTCTCCCTCTCTCTCTGCCCCTCCCCCGTTCATGCTCTGTCTCTCTCTGTCCCAAAAATAAATAAACGTTCAAAAAAAAAAAAAGAAAATTTAAAAAAAAAAAAAGAAGTTGAACTTTGAAACCTAGGGTGCCTTTCAGCTGTCCAGGCTCCAGAGATTTAGCATTCCCTCCAGGTTTGCATTATTTCCTTCAGTGGACCTCTGTTTTCTCAGTTAAGCTGGAGGAGTTCGTGTGTTTTGCTCTCCAAACTGTTATATGTTAAGTCCCCCCTTAGTCCCAAGGGTACCTTTAATTTTTCCTCTAAGATTGCTTTACTGTTGGCTTCTCCATTTTACTTCTAAAAGGATATGATGTTTGGGAGAGGCCTTGTGTCTTCTAGGGCAGTATGTCTAATTGAGAGGTGATTTTAGGGTTTCTAGAAGGGAGATCGGGGTTGGGGGGTGGTAACGATTGTCATGAGTGGAATGATATAATCAGAAAATGCACCTTCTGCTTCTCTTTTGAGGTTATGCTAGCTCACCCAGTGTGCTTTGGTTTCGGCATTCATTAAGGTGGTGGTTCTCAGTTGCTTAAATTCCTAAGAATCACCTACTCTTATGAAATTCAGATGTTCATGTCCCAGTATTTCTGGACCAGTGGGTCTGAGGTGGGGACTGGGAATATAAATTTTTAATAAAACTCCAGGTGATTCTGAGGTAGATGGTGCTCCATTCATCTTTTGAAAATTACTGGGAACATTAGCTTTTGGGTCCTCAGAAAATGTGTAGATTTCTATGCCTTTCACTGCCTTGCCTTTAATGTCCAACTCTAATGGGTCCCCGGATATAGGCAAAGGCTAGTGTATAGTTTGTTTCTTATAGAAACAACTTTACATGAATTTGTCTGAAATTTTGCAAGTGGCTTAGCAATTGCCACAGTGGATATAGATTTCTTTGACTCAGACTCAGGGGTGTGATTATAAAACTCAAAATTTTTCTATTGCTGTACTTCATCTCTATCCCAAGCCTGCATCTTGGCTTGTGTAGTAAAACAGAGCCTCAGTTTAATTTAGTGATTTCTCACATTGTTCAGGTTCAAAACTCAGAATTTTCTTTTTCTTCTCCCCAAGATTGATGCAGAGCTTCCAGGGCTAACAGATTCCATGTCAGCAGGGGGGCGACAGCAACTTCTTGATCTTTTTTTTTTTTTTAACTTATAAAAAATGTTTATTTTTGAGAGAGAGTGAGTGCAAGCAAGGGGCAGAGAGAGAGGGAGACAGAAGATTTGAAGTGGGCTCTGTGCTGACAGCAAAGAGCCCAACGTGGGGCTCGAACTCATGAGCTGTGAGATCATGACCTGAGCCGAAGTTGGACGCTTAACCAACTGAGCCACCCAGGTGCCCCAATAACTTCTTGGTCTTGATCTATCTTAGTCTTATGCTGTTCTCCTGCTTCAAAGTGTGACTTTTCCCACTGAGTCCTCAGTGACATCCCCTTCCAAACTGGCCATCCAAGCTGGTGGTTTCTTCACTCAGTTCTTGTCAGTACTCTCTGAGCTGCATCTTTGTAGACCCCATAGTTTTTTCCCTGCAAGCTAACTTCAACATCTCACTTAGGATGAGATGGGGAAATTTCAGAAACTCTTCCATACCACTTAGGAGCCATGGAAAACTCAAGGTGTTTCTCTTGGATCCTCTCATCTGCTCTATGGTTGTGGCACCATGATGACATGGAGGCTTTCCCCATGAAGTTCACCATCTCCCCAGGGCGTGTATAGGAATGAGGCACAAGCTCTCTATTCTAGGACCCCCAGAGTCCTAGAATCTTCTTTTGCTCTTGAGACTTGGCCTAGGGATAGACAGGGTGCAGCGCCTTTCCAACCAACTCTCCATTTCTTCTCTGGTTCCCATCATATTTATTCCTATCTAGGAGCGAGGAAGGAGGAGGTGGACCATTAGTGGCTGGTAATATTCAATTCATATATTTTCTGTCTTTTATTGGACCCATGGCACTGGGCTGTTGAGAAGGCCTTCAGGATATATCTGAACAACTTATAAGAGAAAGCCACAAATCAACCCACATATCTTTAATTTTCTTCCCTCAGGCTAACAGCCTACTTTGGCCTACTTGACATCTGTGGTGTGAAGGGTGGAGAAACAGTGATGGTTAATGCAGCAGCAGGAGCAGTGGGCTCTGCTGTGGGCCAGATAGCTAAGCTCAAGGTAAGTGTCTTCTTCCATTACCCAACATTTACTCAATACCCACAGTGTACACTGAGAATACAACAGTGAACAGAGTAGACCTTCTCTGATCTCAGGGAGTTTTGTTTAGTGGGTCTTGCTTGGAAGTTGAAGATACATTGAGAATGCAAGAGAGATTTCTGAAGTGCTACTCTCTGTGTACCAATACAATCTCTAGCTCATCCTGAAAGTGCTTTTCAGAATGCTCTCCAGTTCCTCTATGATTCTATGATTAGACAGGTTCTATCTAGTCCAATGCTTGAGCCCAAATCAAAGAATAAAGGGGCAGTCACCAGGAGAAGTGACCAGATGGCTGAGAGTTCCAGAGCTGAGCCCAAATTATAGTCTAAAGCACCACTGTTCCAAAAGATAGCATGCAAGTCACTGCAAGAGAAGACCCAAAATAAAGAAATGAGAGTCAGATGAATAGGTTGTCGAGTCAGTAAGTTGAAACGAGCTGTAAACCATATAAACATAGACCAGAATCTGTTGGTTGGTCAGAGACAAGCTAAAGTTAACGTTGGGTTGTAGGCTGATTCAGGGACCAATTTCACCTATGGGTCTGTTGGCCCATTATGGTATCTTCATGTATGTGCTTCAGCACCTAAGAGGGTGTTCTTGGGGAACCTGACCATACTAGGCTAGGAAGGTGAGTTAGTCCATGCTTTTGGCTTATAAATGGTCTCCATTTTTTTCTCCCCATTTAGGGCTGCAAAGTTGTTGGAGCAGCAGGGTCTGATGAAAAAGTTGCCTACCTTAAAAAGCTTGGATATGATGTTGCCTTTAACTACAAAACAGTAGAGTCTTTGGAAGAAACTTTGAAAAAAGCCTCTCCTGATGGTTACGATTGTTATTTTGATAACGTAAGCACAAAATGGACTTAATATCTTATTTACTAACAAAGTACTACACAAGGGAATAGCCTTCTAGAGTTCCATCTAAAATATATAAAGTACATATGCCTTTAATAAACAGCTTTATTGAGATATAATTCACCCATTTTGAAGTGTTGAATTCAGTGGTTTTTAGCATATTCACAGAATTGTACAACCATCACCACAATGAATGTTAGGGCATTTTCATTATCCCAAAAAGAAATGCTGTACTCAGTAATTACTCCCCATTTCCCCCCCAAAGTGCCTTTTGTGACTGGCTTCTTACACTGTACATTATTAGCATGTTTTCAAGGTTCATCCATGTTGTGGTATGTATCAGTACTTCATTCCTTTTTTATGGCTGAAAAATAATATTCCATTGTATGGATATACCACATTTTATTTATCCATCAATTGATTGATGAGCATCTGCGTAATTTTCACCTTTTGGCTATTACGTATAATGCTGTGAACATTCATGATCTTGGGTATATGCCTATAAGTAGAATTGTTGTGTCATGTGATGACTCCATATTTAACATTTTGAGGAACTGACAAACTATTTTGCAAAATGGCTGCACTATTTTACATTCCCACCAGCAGCGTATGAGGGTTCCAATTTCCCTACATCCTCACCAGTACTTACTAACTATCATTTTGATTATGGCTATACTAGTTGGTTTGAAGTCGTATTTCACTGTGGTTTTGATTTGCATTTCCCTAATTGCTAATGGTATTGGGCATCTTTTCATGTGCTTATGAGCCATTTATATATCTTCTTTAGAGAAATGTCTACTCAGATATTTTGCCCATTTTTCAATTTGTTGAGTTTTAAGAGTTTTAAAATTTGTTTTAATGTTTATTTATTCTTAGAGACAGAGCATGAGTGGGGGAGGGGCAGAGAGCGAGGGAGACCTAGAATCTCTGAATCTCTGAAGCAGGCTCCAGACTCTGAGCTGTCAGCACAGAGCCCGATGTGGGGCTTGAACTCACGGACCATGAGATCATGACCTGAGCCGAAGTCAGTCACTCAACCAACTGAGCCACCCAGGCACCCCAAGAGTTCTTTTTTTTTTAATATATGAAATTTATTGTCAAATTGGTTTCCATACAACACTCAGTGCTCATCCCAAAAGATGCCCTCTTCAATACCCATTACCCACTCTCCCCTCCCTCCCACTCCCCATCAACCCTCAGTTTGTTCTCAGTTTTTAAGAGTCTCTTATGCTTTGGCTCTCTCCCACCCAAGAGTTCTTTATAAGAGTTATGATAGGTTCCTCATCAGATACAGTCAATTCTCAGTATTCCTGGTAGTTATGTTCTATCAAGTCACCACGAACAACGAGCATTGCTTCTAGGGCAAGTATGTACATACATGTATATATTTTACCTCCATTGCAATCTTAAATCCTAGAAACAACTCTTCCTACAGCTTTTATTTTCTTCATTTTTTAAAAGAGAAAAGGAGGTTCAGAAGTGTTAAGAAGTTTGCCTATGGCTGCCCCACCAACTGATCCTCCCAGAGTTGGGATTCAGACCCCATCCAACCAACCCCAGAGCTGGAGCTTTTTGAACTACTCTGTACTGTGCCCTTCTGCCTTCCCTCCTTGGTAATCTCTGGGAGAGGTGAAAAAAGGAGAGAGAACCTCGACTTTTTTTTTTTTACTTTAGCTGGGAACTTTGTGCATCTTTCACTGCTTTAGGCACGTCTGCAAATGAGCAGGAAAGCCCTGTGAGTGTTGATTTGAGGGATATAAATAAATGTTAGCAAGTAGTCTCTTTCTCAACTACGGAATATACCAATAATGAGGATTGACTGAATATGGTTTGCAATAATTTTCTCCTATTCTGTGAGTTGTTTTTCACCTTCTCTTTTCTTTTCATTCACTTTCTTGATGGTGTCCTTTGAAGCACAAAAGTTTAAATTTTTAAAAAATGTTTATTTATTTTTGAGAGAGAGAAAGAGAGAGAGAGAGAGAGAGAGCGTGAGGAGGGGAGGGGCAGAGACAGAGGGAGACACAGAGTCCAAAGCAGACTCCAGACGCGGAGCTGTCAGCACAGAGCCTGATGCAGGACTCGAACTCACAGACCACGAGATCATGATCTGAGCCAAAGTCGGGCACTTAACCAACTGAGCCACCCAGGAGCCCTGTAGAAGTTTTAAATTTTGATGAAGGCTGATTTATGTCTCCTTCTGTTGTTTGGGCTTTTGATGTCATGTCTAAGAAGGCTTTACCTTATCCAAGGTCACAAAGATTTACTCCTATGTTTTCTTGTAAGAGTTTTATGACTTTAGCTTATACATTTAGGCCCATGATACATTTTAAGTTAATTTTTATGTATTGTGTAAGGAGGGGTCCAATTTCATTCTTTACCATAGCCAGTAATTGTGTACCAGTTGTTGAAAAGACTGTTTTGTTCCCCTATTTCATTGTGTTGGGACTTTTTAAAAAATCAATTGACCATAAAGTAAGAGTTTATTTCTGGACTCACAACTTAGCTCTGTTGATCTATATTTCTGCTCCCATGCTGTCTTGATTGATACAGTTTTGTAGTAAGTTTTGAAATTGTCAAATATGAGTCTTCCAGCTTTGTTTTTGATGTGCCTTCTGACTATTTTTTTCCATGGTTTTAGATAGGGGCAAAGAGATTATTGAACTGGTCAGAAAACCCCAAAATATAATAAAGTAAAATGTATAAGTTATATATGGTATGTTCCTACAGTAAAACAGAAATGTCCAACCTCACATGTCCCTTTCAAGTGCAATTTTCTGCACTGTTGTGCTAATTCAGTCTGATTTTTTTCCTTCTAAAATAAATGTTATGAAATGGTAATTGTGACTTAATGATTCTCCTGAATCTTCTAGTGTTTAGATTAAAGTGGATTGGTTGTTTTTGTTTTTGTTTTTTTCATCCTGTTTAGGTAGGTGGAGAGTTTTCAAACATTGTTATCCCCCAGATGAAGAAGTTTGGAAGGATTGCTATTTGTGGGGCCATCTCTGTGTATAATACTACTCGCCCACTTCCCCCAGGTAATGAGCTCATGCACACGATCACAGATGTAGAAAGACTGGGCAAGGAGAAAATTCACAGATATGGTATATAGGCCAGTGACTATCAAAATATTAAAAAGACTTCCTGATAATAATTTTCTCCTTTTTAAAAAATAATTAAAAAATAATTTTCTCCTTTTTCCTCTTTTTAAAAAATTTGTTTAATGTTTATTTGTTTTTGAGAGAGAGAGAGAGAGAGAGAGAGAACGAACAGGGGAGGGGCAGAGAGAAAGGGAAACACAAAATCCAAAGCAAGCTCCAGGCTCTGAGCTGTCAGCATAGAGCCCAACCTGGGGCTTGAACTCACGAACTGCGAGATCATAACCTGAGCCAAAGTTGGACACTTAACTGGCTGAGCCACACAGGCTCCCCAGACTTCCTGATATTCTTGATGAAGTAGTGTTTATTAAACTAAAACTATGTATTTTTATATGTTTGTGCTAAATAGCTTATGTTAGATTTTAATATAGAGAAATAACAGAATCTGAAAATACGGAAGAAATGTTGATAATTGTTAAAAGTTTTAATTGTTTACCTTTTGTTTTGGGCAAAGTTGTGAAAAGACAACCATGCTTTGATTTAGAGACAGAACACCTTGGTCTGGCTCATGCAATATCAGGGTTCTTTAGGATATTCAGAACGTTGCTGGAGGAATGGGGATCGGAGAGGATGACTCAATGTGGTTGAAGCAAACAACAGGCCGCCATTTCCTTCCGACAGTGGAGGGCAGTGCCTCCTAGAGCTTCAGGACACACTGGCTCCCCCAGACTGACAATTTCCATGGAAAGGGAGAGGAGCATGCATTTCCCCTCTGTTCCTGGACTGTCCTTGTTTTGTTTCTTTTGTGCATCCATCTCCACTTCTCCACTCTTCCTATGCTGAGACTGCCCTCTGCCCTCTTCATACCCACAGAGGTCCAAAAGCAGTATCAACTAGAGAACTCTATTTGTGAAATCCTAACTCTCTGAGAGATGTTGTGCAGGCCTCTTGTTTTATGAATGGGGAGATGAATGGGCAAGAAGGCCAGAGGCTCTTTAAATCCTATTAGCAAGAGACTCAAAGACAGGCCTTCTGCACTCCTCCTACAGAGTCCTTTCCTACTACAACGATTTTGTGCTGTTGGTGAGATTATAGATTGACCTGTGGTCCAAAAAAAGAAAAAAGCAAAAGGAATCTTAGAGATTATCATCAAGATCTGGGATGATAACCATAAATAAATTGGGCTTCTATGATGGGCTTCACTCATGGGAATGAAACCCTACAGCCCTGCTAGTTAACAATCCCACAACTGCACTGAGACAGGTGAGCGAGAGTGGAAGGGACTGAGAAAGGACAGCTTGCAGACTCCCTCTTGGGCTGGGAAAAATCAAAGATACTACCATCTCCAAAAAGACTCCAGGTGTACTTGGCAGTCTTATTGCTATGGAATTTTCGCCCCTCTATTTTTCTAATTGAAGCTAAGCTAGAATCCTGGGAAATCTTCTGCCTGTCCGTTGAGCAAAGCACCAGGATGCATTTTCTTGACCCTAGTCCAATAAGGTACAGCCAAATATTTGGGTCCAGTAACTTGATCTCGTCTTGTTAGCAATTAGAGTTTGGAAGTTGAAGGTCTTTGAGACGTCAGCTGGCCTTGTCCATTCATTTTAGATGAGATCCTGCCCTGCCTCTGAGCTCCAGAAATTCTAACATATATCACTGTTAGGATAGCTCAGAGGTAATTATTTGCCCCAGCATTAATGCCACGTTCAAATGCCACATTCTTCTTGCTCCCAATAAAGAAACTATATTCCCATCAGGGTGGATAAGCCCAAAAATGGTATTTCATCCTCTTCCAAGATGAGGAAATGAGGATTCCAGTTCTTAACCTAAAGAGAAATATGGTTGGTGTGCATCTCCTAAAGAAGCACCCTCTCTGCAAGGGCAACCTGACATTTGGACGTGCTGCTGTCTTGTGTCACCCTCGTATCTCACTCCTCTTGCACCAGTTTCTTTTGGTTCAGGACAAGGCCTTATTTTTCTGACTGCTAATGTGACTTTCTCCAAAGTAGGGAGTAGGAACTTTCAGCCTGAGCGATGCCAGTTATCAAGGATGCCGCAAATAAATTCTGCCAGTCACCTCGGCTCATCTGGTGCTGAGGTTTCAGGGGCATGTTCACCTGACTTCCTGAAACTTTTAAGACTATGTTCAGGTGTCATTTCCTCAGTTTCTGATCACTCAGGATCCTTGGGAAAATAAGCCAGGAACCAACACAACCTTTTCTCTCTCACACAGAAAAGTACTACCTTTTTTTTTTTTTTAATGTTTATTTCCTTTTGAGAGAGAGAGAGAGAGAGCGAGAGATAGCGTGTGAGTGGGGGAGGGGCAGAGAGAGAGGGAGACAGAATCCAAAGCAGGCTCCAGGCTCTGAGCTGTCAGCACAGAGCCCGACATGGGGCTTGAACCCATGAACCATGAGATCATGACCGGAGCCGAAGTTGGATGCCCAACTGACTGAGCAACCCAGGGGCCCTGAATACTACCTTCTTGATAGGCTGCAGAGTAGGCTGGTACTTTTTCTAGGCTGGTGGTTCTCAATGTGTGGGCCCAGGACTAACAGCATCACCATCTCCTGAGAATTTGTTAGAAATATAGATTCTTGGGACCCATTCCATACCCACAATCAGAAACTGGGGGAGGGGCCAGCAATCTCTTTTCATAAGCCTTCCATGTGATTCTGAAAAAGAACATTCTACATGTCGGGAATATCAGGGTATTTATGCTTGATTAGCACAGGAACATTTTCACGTTATCTTCAGGACCCACTTCTGTTCCATAGAACAGTGTTCTATGGACTGCCATTGGGCAGTGTTTGGTGGGCCTTGCTTCTGGCATGTGCAGGCTGAACATTCCCTGGCTTCCTGGCCTGTGCAAGGACTGAGTGTGTATTAGTTTCCTATTGCTGCTGTAACAAATTACCACAAATTTAGTGGCTTAAAACAACACAGATTTATTGCCTTATAGTTCTGGAGATCAAAAGTCTAACATGGATCAGCAGGGCTGAATTCTTTCTGAAGGCTCAAGAGGAGAGTCTGTTTCCTTGCCTCTTCCAGCTTCTAGAGGCTGCCTGTATTCTGTGGCTCATGGTCCCTACCTCCATCTTCAAAGCCAGCAGCACAGAATCTTCCAAAGTCTCTCTTTCTCTCTCTTTCACTCTAATCTATACTTCCATCATCACATATTTTTTCCTGACTCTGACTTTTCCGCATCCCTTCCAAGGACCCTTGTGATTATATTGGGCCCACAGAATAATCTCTTCATCTAAAGGCCCTTAACTTAATCATGTCTGCCAAGTCCTTTTTGCCATGTAAGGAAGCACATTCATAGGTTCTGGGAGTTAAGATACAGCCACCTGTGGAGACCATTATTCTGTCTACCACAGAGGGCATGTTGATTTTTGGACAACCTCGTGAATCAGAAAAGAGTGGAGAAATCTAGAACAGTGATGTGACTTATACTGTTTGTGTTTTCACCACGGCCACCTCCCTGGACCCTGTCACCTAAATGTGTCCTCCTCTTTCACAGGCCCACCCCCAGAGAATATCATCTATCAGCAACTCCGCCTGGAAGGGTTCATTGTCACCCGCTGGCAAGGAGATGTCCGTCAGAAGGCTCTGAAAGACTTGCTGACATGGGTCTTAGAGGTGAGGAGCTCCAGAGCCACTCCCCCAGTTGTACACTGGATCCCATTCTCTTCTGACACGATAGGCTTCATTTCCACTGCAGATACAGGTCCATCTCACTGCTCCCCCTTTTAGAACAAAATACCAGGAAGTGTTTGTTTTTTAATGTGATTTTTTTTTTGAGAGAGAGAGAGAGACAGACAGACAGGCAGAGTGTGAAGAGGGGAGGGGCAGAGAGAAAGGGAGACACAGAATCTGAAGCAGGCTCCAGGCTCTGAGCTGTCAGCACAGAGCCCCATGTAGGTCTTGAACTCAGGAACCATGAGATCATGACCTGAGCCCAAGTGGGACACTTAACCAGCTGAGCCCCCCAGATGCCCCAGGAAGTGTTGACACTCAATGTCTGCAGTTCCTCTCTTTCCATTCTCTTGTGAACCCACATATTAGGCTTTTGTACTCTTGCCGCTCCACCATAATTGCTTTGGTCAAGGTTGATGATGTCCTGATTGTGAACTGCAGTGGTCAGTTCTTAGTATCATTTGGCTCTGGGGGGTGTTTGACAGAGGTGATCACATTGTCCTTGGTACACTTTCTTCCCTTGCCTTCCCTTGGCTCTTGGTTTTCCTCACAGATTTGTCCTTCTCAGAGGACCTCCTCCTCTGCTAACTTCTTTTTTCCTCTGCAGATCAATAATAGAGTGTCCCAAGGTATGGTCACTGGACTTCTTTTCTTCTCTGCCCACAGTCTGTCTATCCCTTACTTAGCTCATCCAGGGTCTTGGCTTTAAATATCATTGGTATGCTGACAGCTCCTGAATGTCTGTCTCCAGCCTGGATCTCTCCCCAGGGCTCTGGGCTGCTCAACAGCTGCACTTAGATGTGTAATACACATCTTCGACTCAACACGTCAAAAACTAAATATGTCTTGATCTTTCCTGCCAAATCCATTCCATATACAGACCTCACCATTTCAGTGACGGCAATTCTATCCCCACCCCCACCCCCCAGTTGCTCAATCCAAAAACCTTGAAATCATCTTTGATTCCTTTCTTTCTCTCAGACCCACATTTAATCTGTTGGGAAATTCTGGTGGCTCAGCCTTCAAAATATACACAGAATCTGTCCAGCTCTCCCACCTCTACTGCCACCACCCTGGTCCAGGCCACCTTCTTATCTAGCCTAGTAGCCTCTGTCTGGCCTCCCAACTTTGTGCCCCAACAGACAATTCCCAACACAGCTGCCAGTGTGATCTTTTAAGGCATAAATCAAACCATGTCATTCTTATGCTCAAAACTCTGCAAAGCTCCCCATTTCACTTACAATAAAACCTACGAGGGGCGCCTGGGTGGCTCAGTCGGTTGAGCGACCGACTTCGGCTCAGGTCTTGATCTCACGGTTTGTGAGTTCGGGCCCGCATTGGGCTCTATGCTGACAGCTCAGAGCCGGAGCCTGCTTCTGATTCTGTGTCTCCCTGTCTCTCTGCCCCTCCCCCACAGGCACTCTGATTCTCTCTGCCTCTCAAAAATAAACTAATAAAAAAAAAAAACCTACAAGATTGTACATGATCTGGCCTCCATTACCTAATTTCATTTCTTAGTGTTCACCCCTTGCTTTCTTTGCCCAATCCCTCCCCACTTCCCTCTGCCCTCTGTAACTGCTTCCTTAATTCACTCATCTCCTTCAAGTCATAACTACATTCTGAATGAGGCAACTTTTAAAATGGCCCTATTTCAGGGGCGCCTGGGTGGCGCAGTCGGTTAAGCGTCTGACTTCAGCCAGGTCACGATCTCACGGTCTGTGAGTTCGAGCCCCGCGTCGGGCTCTGGGCTGATGGCTCAGAGCCTGGAGCCTGCTTCCGATTCTGTGTCTCCCTCTCTCTCTGCCCCTCCCCCGTTCATGCTCTCTCTCTCTGTCCCAAAAATAAATAAAAGTTGAAAAAAAAAATTAAAAAAAAATAAATAAATAAAATGGCCCTATTTTATTTTATTTTTTTATTATTTTTTAAATATTTGTTTATTAAATATTAATAAGAGAAAGGGACAGAGTGTGAGCAGGTAAGAGGTTAGAGTGAGAGGGAGACACAGAATCCGAAGCTGGCCCCAGGCTCTGAGCTGTCAGCACAAAGCTGGATGCAGGGCTCAAACTCATGAACCACCAGATCATGACCTGCGCCAAAGTTGGACGCTTAACTTGACTAAGCCACCCAGGTGCCCCATAATGCCCCTATTTTAAATTGCAGTCCCCCTCCATTCTTGATCCTCCTTATCTTTTACCCGTAGCAATTATTATCTTTTAACATGATGTATACTATAATTCATGTATATTTATTGCCCATCGCCCTCCTGTGAGAATGTAACCTCCATGAAGGCAGCAACATTCATGCGTTTTTTTCTGATGTATCCCCACCACCTAGAATAGTGTCTGAATCAATGTAAACTCTAGATGAATATTGTTGGATAAATGTTGGAGAGGCATATATTTGGGGCTGTGGCTCTTCCAGGTCCCAAATTGGCATCTTCCTATAGCCATGGCTTTCAATCCACAGGAAGAAGCCAATCCTGTCCTATGTTGTGATACTTTTCCCGTCTTTCACAATTTGCAGTTTTAGTCAACAGAATTCTGAATAACCAAGGGGCATTATTTTAGTTTTGGAGGGGAAAAGTGATATCACACTTCTAAACTCTTGGCTTTATCATCCTTTCCCAATTCAAACAGATTGCTCCTCTGGCAGCCACTGGAGCTTGGTGTTTTTCCCAGTCCAACGCTTGGAGTGCTGAGCTGGGCTCTTTCCAGGAAGCTGGGAAGAGCTGAATGATTTTCAAGCTCCCAGTGTGGAGCCTCTTTGTCCCTGTTGGTGAAATCTGATCTAGCCCTCCCATGATGGCAACTGACAACAAGAAACCACTGTGCTGGTCTTCCTAATGCCTCCTTCTAACAGAGTGGACCTAATTACAGTTTTGTTTTCAGTAACTAGTGAATTGGCCTAATTTCTCTCTCAACTACTTATTTTTTTTTCTCATCTCTTTTTCTTCTTGAAAATATACTTTTCTTTTAGAATAGTTTTAGATTTATAGAAAAATCACAAAGATGGTACAAAGAGTTTCAATATGCCCTGTATTCTGCACCTTAATTTACCATATTATTATCACCTGTATATTAGTATTCATCCTCTACTTTTAACTTATAAACTTTTGATTACAGCATTTGCCCCTTTACAGGTTCTTTGCCTCCTTTAAGAACAGAAAAGAGCTGGGGCTTCCTAGTCAAGGCCTCCTCAAATCCCAGCCTCTGTACTTATCAATTAGTTGAGTGACCCCAAGCAAATTGTCCCTCCATAAATTCATAAAGGGTACTAAGCCATCACTGGAATATGTTAAGAAAATAAATGGTATCCGGTAACGCCAGTTTCCACAGAAGACCCTTTATAAAAACCTTGAAAATGTAAATTAGTTCCACTTAGTAGACTGCCTTGTAGCAGAGAAATGAAAAACCCTCACTAAATAAACCCTTCCCTCCCACATTCCTAAGTGAATGTTCAACACATATTGAGAGAATCTGGGCTTGAAGGGAGGACGAATTATTAGATTGCCATGGTATTTACAATTCCTGAACAGGCTCTGCCGCTTCAGGGGTCAAAGAGAGGTAATGATGCTACATCATGAAGCTACTGGAAGGATTAAAGTAGATAATACTCTGGAAGGGGGCCCCTTTTTCCATCTTCTTCCACCTCTTCTGAGATCATTACATTATTAAACTTTTCCATGTGATTTACTTATAAATTGCTTAATCACTTTCCTGTAACATTTCTTCTATTGTTATACTGTGACCTAACACCTGTTAACCAAACTTTTATGTGTACTTTGTGGCTCATGCCACTAGATTGAGTATACGCTCATGGTGGATTGGGCCTCCCTCTTAGATGTCCAAGATAATGATGTTCCTGATAAATTTGTTGCTATGATGAGAAAAGTATATCATTCAGAATATGAAATTAATCTGTTATATTTGTTGTCATTTTGATACAGGGTAAAATCCAGTACCGTGAATACATCACTGAAGGGTTTGAAAACATGCCAGCTGCGTTTATGGGAATGCTGAAAGGTGAAAATTTGGGGAAAACAATAGTGAAAGCATGAAAAAAAAAAGACACATGGAATCTAGAATTCATTTGGATGATTACCACGTCTTTTTAACCATTTAGTAAAAATACATACTGCCTTCATTATCTAAAAATTGTAGTGAGTTTGATCTATCTAATAAAACACATTTAAGTGGTATGTAATTAGCAACAGAGAGTGAAAATTGCATAGTGAACAACGGCCAGCCATGTCACTGCCTACTACAGCTCCTTCTAGGTTAAGGGAGAAAATAATGGCTTAGAGGCCAAAAGTTTACTGCCTCTGTGACTTTGGAGTTCTTTTTTTTTTTTTTTTTTCCGACCTGTAAAGTGAGGATAGTAACATCTGCGTTATGTACATATTATAAATTTATTTAAAATACCAGCATAATGCCTGGCCTATATTAGGTACCCAGTAAGTGTTAGTTATCTCCCTGCAGAAATCAGTGAATTTGAAGTCATAAAATTATCACTCTTATTGCTTATGATTACATGAGCAGAAATAATCATTGCTCATGGGGGTCTCAGGGCAGCCCAAACTGGTTCTCTGCAGCTGAGTCTAATAATATGACAGACCAAGGAAGGGATTTATCATTCCCAACAGCTACAAAAAGATAGCACATGGGGATATAAGCCTCCAAAGTGTTTGAGAGTTAAATGAAGACCACTTTCAAGCTCTCTCTTTTTTTTTAAATATACTGTCTACACCCAACGTGGGGCTTGAACGCATGACCCTGAGATCAGGAGTCAGAAGCTCTATTGACTGAACCAGCCAGGTGCCCACCCACGAACACTTTAGAGCTTTAAAGCATTACTGAGGAACACAAAGACTTAAAATTTGGAAAGGTACCATGCTTTTGGATAGGAAGATTCAGAATTATGAAGATGTCAATTCTGCCTCCAAATAGGGTAAGGGGTAAATTAGACCACAGTGAAAAATGGAAGGGAAAAAATGGAAGAAGAAAATGTGTGTGTGTGTGTGTGTGTGTGTGTGTGTGTGTGTGTGTGTGTATGAGAGAGAGAGAGAGAGAGAGAGAGAGAAACCTCAAGAAGGATGTAATAAACAATTGATAATATGACTTGTCTCCAGAGAAGAGAACTGGGGAGTGCCTGAAGGCAAGAAACTTTACACTGTATAACCTTTCGTACTTTTTGAATTCTAGGTCTTACAAATTATCCACTATTTAAAATACAATTAAAAAATAAAAATCTTCACCCTTCTGGGTCTCCCATACAGGGATGAGATAAAACTCAGGCAAGTGTGGAGGTATCCCCAAGATGGGCACCCCTGCTTTTTTTGTTTGTTTGTTTTTTTAACTCTCAAAGATATCCAGACTGAGCCTCCAATAATTCCTCAATTATAGTTTAAGTTTTCCTGCCATGGGACTACTGGTTCCCATGGAGATTTCTGCTCTTGGGCTTTGACTCCAATCACATGATTCTCTGTGTCTGTCTGACTTTCTAAATTTGGGGGCAGCAGTTTGTGACCTCAGTTCTCTGCTGTATCTAAAGAGAGTTGATTTTTCAGTTTCCTCAACTTCTTTCTTGTTAGGACAGAGTGATGACTTCCAAACCCAACATGGGCTGGCCCAGAAATTGGAAGCCAAGAGCATTTGTTTTTAATTTTGATAATACTTATCTTTTTTTCCTTTATGGTTACTGATTTTATTTTTTTTATTTTATTTTGAAGATTATTTATTTTGAGAGAGACAGAGACAGGGTGAGTAGGGGAGGGGCGGAGAGAGAGAGGACCCCAACCAGCTCCACACTGCCAGCAGAGCAATGCAGGGCTCGAACCCATGAACCATGAGATCATGACCTGACCTGAAACCAAGAGTTGGACGCTTAACAGACTGAGCCACCCAGGTGCCCTGATGGTTACTGATTTTAGTTTCTCACCTAAGAAATCTTTGCCTAGCTCAAGGTCATGAAATTTTTCTCCCATGTTTTATTCTGTAAATTTTACAGTGTTAGCTGTTATGTTAGATCTGTGACAGCAGAGAATAGGGGATTGAGACTGACTGCAAAGAAGCAAGAGAGAATTATCTGGGGGCGATTTCAGTGTCCTGTTGGGGGTGGGTATTACATAAGGGGAGACATTTGTCAAAACTCATGAAGTGGTACATTTAAATGTGCATCATATTGTATGTAAATTATACTTTACTACAGTTAATTTTTAAAAAGAAGAAAATATGTCCAGTACGAAAGGTAGGCTCCAAGACAGGAGCTTGCTTGCTACCAAACCACTGCAGACTCCTGACTTACGTGCAGAGAGAAAGAAATATGATAAACAGCCAGCCTAAGGCCAAAGTCTGTAAGATCTACAACCACAAGGTATGTACTTTGTGGAAAAGCCTCCTAAATGGGAATTAATATTTTCAACTTGAGACAGGATGAACACAGGTCTTCATGTTTCCCCCACTCCCATCTACTTCTCTGTCTGGAATTTATCTTGGTCCCCACTGTAAGATACATATTCCTCTTTATTTTTTCCAAGTTAGGAGCCAGTTTTTCCTACATCATTTATGGAATACTCCCATCTACCCTTCACTGATTTCAAACACATCTTTCATTGTGTTTTCTATTCATAGGTACTTGGTTCATAGCTAGACTAACCCGCTCAACTGATCTTTGTGTTTCATTATTTTGTCACTACTGGGAATAGGATTTTTTCCTATTACACTTTTTATTAGTTATTCCTATAGCTTGGGAAAGTTTTTCTTTTTTTAATGTTTATTAATTTTGAGAGAGAGTGTGTGCATGTGCACAAGCAGTGGAGGGAGAGAGAATCTCCAATAATGTGGGGCTCAGTCTCACCGTGAGATCATGACCTGAGCCAAAATCAAGAATCGGACGCTTAATCGACTGGGCCATTCAGATGCCCCAGGGCTTGGGAAAGTTTTTAAATAATCTGTCAATCTATGCACAATTATGCATTTTTGTAATAGGGTATTACAAGAGTGCTCCTTTTTAAAATATTTTTTAAAGTTTATTCATTTATTTGAGAGAGACAGAGACATGGTGAGCAAGGAAGGGGCAGAGAGAGAGGGTGAGAGAATCCCAAGCAAACTCCATGCTGCCAGTGCAGAGCCCGATGCAGGGCTCGAACCCACAAAACCATGAGATCATGACCTGAGCTGAAACCAAGAGTCAGATGCTTAACCAACTGAGCCACCAGGTGTCCCGAAAAGAGTGCTCTTTTAAATACAGTATTTCGGATTAACTCATTTAAAATCATCACTGCAGTGGTTTAGCCTGATGCTAACAGCATAATCCAGAACTGCTTCCAGGTAGCTAATTGGACTTGATATGATACAACTGATTGCACCAAAAATGTGCTTTTTTCCAGCATGTAATATGTTCTGTGAACTTGTGCATATCCCAGGAATATAATTTTTTTCAGTGAAATTTCAATAGTAAAGTGACAGACATTTCCAGATGAAGAACCAGGTAGGACATTACCACTGACAGCATATTATTAGCCCAACTGAAAAATTTTAAGATCTATAGGGCTTCTGGTTTTAAGGGAGTAAAGAATTCTGCTTTGTCCTCCGGAAAATGATCCAAAATAACATAAGGCATAACAAAAATACAAACTCCAGTGGCACCCGGGTGGCTCATTTGGTTAAGCATTCAATTCTTGATCTCAGCTCAGGCCTTGATCTCTGAGTTTTGAGTTCAGGCCCCACACTGGGCACTGCACTGGGCATGAAGCCTACTTAAAAAAAAAAAAAAATGCAAACTCCATTTAAGAAAAATAAAGAGGAACCAGTAGGATTTTTGTAACCAATTGTTACAAAAAAGGTTAATAACAAGTGATGGCAAAGAGGTAAAAAATTGATTCTAGCAGTACTCATACATTGCTGGTAGGGATGTAAAATGGGGTGGCTGCTTTGGGAAATAGTTGAGCAGTTCTTCAAATGCTAAACAGAATTGCCCCATGAACCATCAATGTCACTCCCAGGTATGCACCAAAGAGAACTGAAAACATATGTCAACACAAAAACTTGTACACAAATGTTCATAGCAGCATTATTCATAACAGCCCGAAGAAGAACCAAGCCAATGTCCAATATGCTATAATGTGGCATATTTATAATGGAATATTATTCAGCCATAAAAAGGAATGAAGTACTGATACATGTTACAACAGAAGATCTTGAAAACCTTAGGCTAAAGTGAAAGAAGACAGAAACAAAAGGCCATTCATTGTAGGATTCTGTTTATATGAAATGTCCAGAACAAACGGGCACATTTAGAGACAGAAAGTAGATTTAGTAGTTGTACAGATGGGACTGGAAGGAGTAGAAAGTGATAATAGGTATGGAATTTATTTGGGGGGAAATAAAAATATTCTTGAATTATATAGTAGTGATAGTTGCACATCTTTGTGACTATACTAAAAACCCCTAAATTGTACACTTCAAAGAAATGAATTTTTGCAGCATTATTCACGATAGCCAAGGTATGCAAACAACCTAAGTGTTTGTATCCATATGAACGGATAAACACACACACATGCACACGCACACTAATATCCTTCAGCCATAGAAAAGGAAATTCTGTCATTTGCAACAGTATGCATGAGCTGGAGGGCATTATACTAAGTGAAATAAGCCAGTCAGAACAAGACAAAATACTGTGTGGCATTACTTATATGTGAGGTCTAAAAAAAAGAAAGAAAAAAGTCAAACAATTTTAAGTGTGTTTATTTATTTTGATAGAGAAAGCACAAGTCAGGGAGGGGCAAAGAGAGGGAGAGAGAATCCCAAACAGCTTCCACACTGTCAGCACAGAGCCTGATGCGGGGCTTGAAGTCACGAACCATGAGATCATGACCTGAGCCAAAGTTGGACATTTAACTGACTCAGCCCCCCAGGAGCCCCGTAAGTTCTGAGAACCCAGTGTATAACATGATGAGTATAGTTAATAACACTGTTATTATATAATTGAAATTTGCTAGGAGAGTACAACCTAAATGTTCCCATCAAAAACTGGTAAATATGCAAAGTGATGGATGTGCTAATTAACTCGGTGGTGGTGGGAGGAATAACTTCACAATGTATATGTACACCAAATCATCACTTTGTATGCTTTAAGTATCTTACAATTTTGCTGATTTTTACTTCTATAAAGCTGAAAAAGTGAAATTTTGATGTGAATTATATCTCATTAGAGCTGTTGTAAAAAATTACACACATGTAACTGCAAACAACATTACATGAAGACACATGTTGTTTACAGGAACTTTTGTTGTCAGCACAGAAAATAAGGCACACCTGCATTTTTTAAAAAATGTTTTTATTAAAAATTTTTTAATGTTTATTTTTGAGAGATAGTGTGAATGGGTAAGGGGCAGAGAGAGAGGGAGACACAGAATCTGAAGCAGGCTCCAGGCTCTGAGCTGTCAGCACAGAGCCTGACGCAGGGCCCAGACTGATAACTGTGAGATCATGCTGGGGAGGGGCAGAGAGAGGAAGAGAATCCCAAGCAGGCTCCATGCTGTCAGCACAGAGCCCAATGTGGGGTGGATCTCACCAGCTGTGAATGACCTGAGCTGAAATCAAAAGTCTGATGCTTAACTGACTGAGCCACCCAGGCGCCCCAATGCCTGCATTCTTTCAAAGGGTACTGATGAAACCTATATAGATTTGGGAGGCGAAGGCATCAGGTTCTCTGGAAGTGGGGAGGCAATTGGGGGCTAAAATGAAAGCTAGTGCTTAAAAATATGTGTAAGGAGCAGTTCAAGCTCACAATGCCACTCCTACCTTACATGGTAAATGATTATCCATCCCTCCATAAACCCCCCCAGAAAACCAGTATGATCTCTCACCAAGTGGAACTTGAGAGGCTCTTAAGTTGGATCCCCTGGCCCTGGAGGAAGGTGGAAATGAAATGTCAGGCTGCAAACAGATTAAGTGGAAGTCTATATAAGGGGGGTGAACTCTCAACTCCCATCCCACAATGCAGCATTTCTTCTGCCTATTCCACAATAGCCAGGTGTGTAGCCCCTGGCAGAATAGCTCCTTCTCTGGAAAAACTAGGTCCTCCTGGAGAAATCACACTGCTCCAAGGATGACTGACAGACACTGACATTTGGGCAATTCCCCGAGGCGAAACCTAAGTGAACACCCAATCATCTTTCTGTGAAGCCCATAAATTGACCTGCTGCTCCCAGGTACTCAGTTTGTAACCCAGAGACCCTGGACTTCAAGGTGTAAACACTCATCAACAGACTTTGGATTATCTCCCTGGGGGAAAGAAGGTATGTACTGGGGGGGGGGGGGGGTGAGCAGGAGGGTGGGCGGGGAGAATGAAAGGGTATAGTGATCAGGACAAATAGTGGCAGAAGCAATCTATGTGCTCACAATGAGGGCAAGACAATTTCCCAGCCTCCTTTGCAGTTAGTGCCATGTGACTGATTTCTGGCCAATGGAAGAGCAAGGAAGTGATTTCTAAGCTACATGTTCCCAAAGTTTCTTGGTTAGAGCATTCTTAGCACCACAACCGTCTTTTCACAAGAAAAGAAATACCAAACTGTCCCATGTGCTAAATAAGTTCCAAATAATAAGACAGTAGTATCTGGTACTATGCCCAATAGTTGTATCTGTGTTTCCCTAAAATTTAAAATATCCTGGAATCCCCTAAGAATTCTCTACAGTGACCTGGGACACCGTGGCACCCATTTGGGACCCATGTATATAATGCTCCCCACTCTGGCTTTCTCTGCTTCTGGGACCTCCAGATGGTACAGCTACAAAACAGTAGAATGCAACACAATGTAGGATGTCTGCCTGGGAAATGAATGGTTATCAGTTAAGCACTTTGATCTGCTGGGCTCTCTGTGGCTAGTGCTGCTTACTCTGACTCTGTAGTGTCCAATATGGTAGCTGCTGAAGGCTTCTTACGACTGCAAGTACAGACAGTGCCACATTCTGAGGCTTAAAAAACTGAAGCAGAGTCAATGTTTTTCCATTAAACACAACTTTATTGTTTTTGTAGAACTACAATTCACTTTAACTGTTGCATCGCATAGGATGTTGTACTGTAATGCTTGTAGAGGGACGTGCATTATTTCTAGTATTACAGATAAACACTTCAATCTACACAGTTATCAACGGATTGATTCAGTTCAGATGATTTTCTTCTATGCACTGAAAGAACATCACAATGTGTTTACTTGGGGATGTTATGTAGCTAGCACAAGTTAAAGCATACCTATGCAGACAGCACAGTTACAGTGACATCTATGCAAATCCTAACCACCAACTGAGATACTATTTTAATTATAACTTTTTTCTAGATAAAAAAATAAGGGAAAATATTTAAATTTCAAAATGAAGGCATGTTACTGAGGCAGAATTCAGTGCAATACAGAAGCTAGTACTACAACTAGTACAGGAAAGACAAAAGGGGGAGAGGATATAGTGCACAATCGATGAATGGCCATTGCAACTTACTGCAGGCACAGCAAAATGAAGAAGCTGTTTGTTGTATACAAATGTGTTAGATACAGTAGACAATATTTAAGACAATAGCTAATATTTGTCATTTTCAGCAACAATCTAGTGAGTTTAAGTATTCTAACAGCAAAAAAAAAAATTCCACAAAATTAGTTATATGAAATGAGCAATTTCCATCAAAAAAATTTAAACAGTTTTTAACAGGATTTTGAACTTGTCAACTTGGCCAGCTATACAATAGTTGAATTCTTCAACACATACACAAGAAATCTTAGATGGAGAGACGATAAAAAGAAATTATGTTAGTTATGGTAATTTAGTTAGAAATTATTAAAGACTTAAAAAGACATTTACAAAAATTGAAATTTTCAATTAACTCTCTAAACAAAGTTGTTCATAGAATACAAGAAGTTTATAATACTATCAAAGATCAATTGATTTAAAATTCAGAAAGTATTTACTTTTAGCTTTGGATGAGTCATGTACTAAGACAGTGCCCATTGAAAATCTGGTACATTCTGTCTCAAAGAACATCCAAATTTACAAAGAAATGTCAATTCATTGCCTAAAAACTCAAACTCATGACAGGTATTTTTGACATTTTTCCATCTGTCAAAGAAGAATTTCAGCTAGAGACAGAAAAACGAGTTTCTATCATAAGAATGAGACTCCAGCTATGTTAAGTCAAAAGACCAGCTGTATTAGAATTTTAAAGCAAGAGAATGATGTTTCCCTCACTGCTTTGTTCCAGTGTCTGGTAACTCTTGAAAATATTTGTGTTCAGTTTTCTCAAGGAGACTCTTAAAGAGAGTCAAGCATACAGATGTTAAAATTCTTCAGTATATAATGTGCAAATGCTATAAAATTATCATTGCCAGGTTATGGAACTGGTGAGGATAATGTTTTTAATGATCTTGTGTTCTCTACCAATGTTCCTTGGTTGAGTTAGAAAAGAATTTTTACAAAGATTTCCTGTACTAAGAATTTCAATTTAAGGTTTTCTTAAAATGAAAGGAATGCTTGCCATATATTCAATAATCATGGACAAAAAGTGGCAGTGTGATTCATATTTCTCCTTAACTGAACGCTGCATGTGAATGAGCTAAATATGAAACTCCTTAGAACAGGAAAAACTTGTACCTACTTAGGTAAAATAATTTAGTTAAAATTGAAACACTTCATAATACAAATAAAAAATGACAACTGTACACATTTTTCTAACATTGGTCAATATGTAAATTTTAAATGTAATCAATAGTATTCTGTGTAAGTTGGATGCCAAAAAAGAAAAAAGCAAATGTGAAGAATGGTTTGTTGATTGGATAAACTTAGTTTTATTTCCATTTCATGCAATTATTTTGCCAAATTTGATGTTCACAATACTGAGTGGACACAAGAGTTAGTGAATTTACTTAAATAATTTTCAAAATGATTGCTTTTGCTTCAAAATCAAATCAATTCTTCCAATAAAACAATGAGTTTTGTCAATGTGGATGCAAATATCAAAGTAATGTTTTTGATATTTGATCCAGTTATTGGAAAACTTTAAGTACATTTACATTAACATCAAGATATGTTTGGAAGAACTAGGTGAATCTACTTTTCAATGCTAAGTTTTGTAAATCTAAATATAGATCAAGTACTTCAAAGGAAAAATTTAGTGTATGAATTAAGATGTGCTGCAACTTTTATACATTATACACTGGGTTTTGAAGACAATGCAAAAAATATGTCTCGTCAATTTTTACACTGGTTGTATGTTGAAATAATATGTCTCTAAAATATATTGTTCACCTCATCTGCTTTGCTTTTTAAAAGCAGCTACTAGAAAATTTGAAATTACATGTGTGGCTCACATTATGCTATCGGGACAGTGCTGCATGCACTAAATGAAATACCTTCCAGTCAGCTCTTTAGAGCCCTCTTCTTAAATGCGAATAGTCAAAGCTCTCCAGACATTTGAGGAAAGCCTCCAATGTGAAAGAGAGAAAACAGATTAAAAGCAACTCAGAGAAAAGACAGATAATGCAGGGAGTAGAAGAACATGGAATAAAGACACTATATTAGCATCCTCACAGAAAAGAAATTCACCCATGAAACAAAAAAGGAAAAGAGAATCAGAAAATGCACTTAGAATTATAAATGTGACAACACAAATAAAACATGCAAAACATTTAGTAGTAGAGTTGCAAGATAAAGCTAAAGAAAATTTCCAGAAAGCAAGATAAAGATCAAAGACATGAAGGAAGTGATGACAGGGAAGATGGCGGAGAAGGAAGAGCCAGGAACCCATCTGTCCACGTAGACAACAACTGTACTGGAAAAAGGTAGCTAGTGATAATTCTGGAATAGAGGAAGTCTATTTTAAAACTTACAGCTCCCAGGGGAACTCTTGACTGGTACACTGCAATGATTAGTGGTGGATTCTAGCCTTCAGGACAGTAGGAGCCACTCATTCTCTACTGGCCAGCCCAGGGGGAGGCAGCTGTGGAGACGAAACCCACATCTGTAGTTGGGCTTGCTGGTGCCAGAGGAAGTAATAAAAACCTCTGTCTCTAAATGTCGGAGTTCTGGGTTCGGACTGTGGGTGGCCGCTTCTGATCATGAAGGAAGAGCACAGAAGCCAGCTACCATTCTTCCAACCCCCACTGGCTCAAGTAGCTTCCAGAGGATTAAGGGACAGGACCTGGGTTTTTTTTAGACATTGAGAAAAAATTTGATATATGGGAGAATTTAGAATACCATGGACTCCTCCCAGGGAAATACAGAGTCAGAAGAGAGCTGAGAAAAGTTTAAGCATTCACAGACTGATCCCCAGCAGAGAGACATGCTAAAACAATAAAAAAGACAACTCTGAAAAGAGGGAAAGCCTGATTTCCAGAGCTACTGTACTGTAAGATTCAAATGTTGAGTTTTCAACAACAACCAAAAAAATCACAAGGCATACAAAGAGACAAAAAAGTATGACCCATTCAAAGGAATAAAATAAATAAATCAACAGAAAACGTACTTTGGAAAGCCCAGAGGTCACACTTGCCAGACAAGACCTTTAAAACAATGGTCTTAAAAGATGCTTTGAGAGCTAAAGGAAGGTTCTGATGAGGTTGGCAAATCCAGTGAGAAAAATGAAGATTCTTCAAAGAGAAAAAACTAGGGATTATGCATCCATTAATTACTACTTTAGAGGAATGCTCTCCTTGGTCTCATTTTATATGGGACATCTTGACAAACATCTTGAATACCAATGGCAAAAAAAAAACAGAAGAGCTGCAGATATTTAGCAAAGCTTGTAGATTATCAGAACCACTCTATAGGGGTAGAGACCTGAAGACTCTCATCTGGAAGGACCTCTCAACCTTAGAACCTATGAGAGAGAGAGCCCAGCAGAGAGATCTCACCAATGTTCTCAGGGTAGGAAATATTTTGCTAGTAATTTGCAACTTACTAAGCATCAGATTAACTTAGGAGAGACATTTCACAAGTGCCCTGGTTTGGGGAAAAGATCCCTTACATCAGATCATAGAGACATCCATATTTCCACAGAAAGGAGAGACCCTATGTATGTGCTATCCTGTATAGACAACAATTTGACAGTGTATTTCCAGAATCTTAAAATTTTTGTTTCTCTCTTTGCATCAAGCTGTTCCACAACGGAGAAACAATTCTGAGGAAAACACAAAACAACAACAACAACAAAAAAAAACAGCAAAAACAGAAGTTCTCTATCAGCAAACACATGTACACATGAAGAACCTCTACTGGTTCCCCACTGCCCTGGTAACAAAACACAAACTCCTCACCAGGGCTGGAAAGAAAGGTCTTTACAATGCAGGGCCTGCACCGTGGCAGCAAGGAACACAACGGACTCCTATCCCCAAGCATCAGAGCCACCTTTCCTGGGTGTTCCCACGTGCTATGTTTACATTTCATTTTTAGCAATGAACACAGTTCATTTTCGCTGTTAAATGCAACCATACTGTGACCTGCATCCTACCTGCCCTCCAACACACATCAGTCTTACACATAAGACTGGATTTCTGCAGGAATATTCTGGGGAATATTCATTCATCTCATCTCTTAAAGTGCACTGTATATATGAAGCATTAATAAACGTAGCATTTGTGAAAATGAACCTAGGCATATCTCATTTAATTGTGCTTCATAGATTGTGGTGTTTTTTGTTTTCACAGACTGAAGATCTGTGGCAACCTGTGTTGAGCACGTCTACCAGCACCATTTTTCAAATAGCATTTGCTCGTTTTATGTGTCTCATTTTGGGAATTCTCACAAAATTTTAAACCTTCCCATTATTATTATAGCTGTTATGGTAAACTATGATCAGTGATCTTCAATGTTACTCATGTAATTGTCTTGGGGTGCCAAGAACCACACCCACGTAAGACAACGAACACCAATGATAAACGCTGTGCATGTTTCTGACTGCTCCATCGACCCTCTGTCCCCATCTCCCTGTCTTCTGGCCTCATTATTCCCTGAGACATGATACTCAAATTAGGCCAATTAATAACCCTCCAGTGGCCTCGAAGTGCTCAAGTGAAAGAGTCACACATTTCTCACTTTCCATCAAAAGCTAGAAATGATTAAGCTTAATAAGGCAGGCATGTTGAAAGCTGATAGGCCAAAAGCTAGGCCTCTTGCCCCAGTTAGCCAAGTTATGAACGCAAAGGAAACGTTTTTTGAAGGAAATTAAAAGCAGCGCTCCCATAAGTACATGAATAAGAAAGCAAGGCAGCCTTACTGCTGATATGAAGATCAAACCAATAACATTCCTTTAAGCCAAAGCCTAATCCAGAGCAAGACTCTAACTCCCCTCAATTCTCTGAAAGCTGAGAGAGGTGAGGAAGCTGCAGAAAGAAAAGTTTGAAGCTAGCAGGGACTGGTTCATGAGGTTTAAGGAAAGCTGCCTCCTTAACAGCAAGCGAAGCAGCACATACTGATGTGGAACCTGCAGGAAGTTATCCAGGAGATCTAGCAAGACAATTAACGAAGGTGGCTACATTAAACAAACGATTTTCAATACAGACCAAACAGTCTTATAAGAAAACGCCACCTAGGATTTTCATAACTAGAGAGAAGTCAGTGCCTGGCTCAAGGGAAAGGCTAACTCTCATTTGGTGACTAATGCAGCTGGTGACTGCAAGTTGAAACCAATGCTCATTTACCATTCCGAAAATCCTAGGGCCCTTCAGAATCACACTAAATCTTCTCTGCCTGTGCTCTACACATGAAACAACAAAACCTGGATGACAACACAACTGTTTACAAGATGGTTTTGTTTTGTTTTTTGAGAGCGAGACAGCATGCGCGTGCGAGCGGGGGCAGGGCCATGGGAGAGGGAGAGAGAATTCCAAACAGGCTCCCTACTGTCTGCACAGAGCCCCATGTGAGGCTCAATCCCATAACCTTAAGATCATGACCTGAGCTGAAATCAAGAGTCGGATGCGTAACCGACTGAGCCACCCAGGCACCCCTACCACATGGTTTTTACTCAATTTTCTAAGTCCACTATTGAGATCTGCTCAGAAAAAAAAAAAATTCCTTCAAAGTATTACTGCTCAAAGACAATTTACCTGGTCACCCAAGAGCTCTCACGAAGATGTATGACTTGTTTTTATCACTGCTAACACAGTATCTACTCTGCAGCCCCTGGATCAAGGACTAATTTCAACTTCCAGGTCTTATTATTTATTTAACAAACATGTTTTGTAAGGCTATAGCTGGCACAGATAGTGATTCCTCTGATGGACCTCGGCAAAGTAAATGGAAAACCTTCTGGAATGGATCACCATTCTAGATGCCATTAAGAACATCTGCTTAGAACTAGGGACTCTATTTTATACCACTAATGATAGCCAAAATGGTGGAAACAACCCAAATGTCCGTGGATGGATGAATGAACAAAATATGGTACATCCATACAATGGAACATCATTCAGCCTTGAGAAGTAATGAAATTTTGACACATGCTGTATCATGAACCTTAAAAACATTATGCTAAGTGTAAAAAATCAGACACAAAAAGACAAATATTCAAATTCAGAGAGACAGCAAGTAAAATAGTGGTCACCAGGGGCTGTGGGCAGGACAGAATGAGGAGTAACTGTTTAATAAGTGTCCGTTTAGGATGACAGAAAAGTTCTGGAGATAGACAGTCATGAAGATTACACAACAATGTGAATGCACTTCATGCCACCGAATTGTACTCCCAAGAAGGGCTAAAAGGCTCAACTTTATGTTCTGTGTATTTTACCACACTAAAAACTAACTCAAAAATAAGTAAATAAAAGTAGACTCACTGACAGGAGAAGCTTTTATCTTGTCCTGTGAGCTGAAAGAAGTTTCTTCAACAGAAACTCCGTAAGAAGAAACATTTTTAAGAGCAAGATCTGCATTTTAAATTAGAATGTGTTAAAGGGCTGATTTTAATACCCGTCAATGTATATAAAAAGCATAAAGTCAAAATACTGGTTAATAAAAACAAATCTATAAGGAATCAAAAAAAGTTTAAAATCTCTTGATGAGCTGATAGGGCATAAAAATGAATTTAAGTACTTGGATGATGGCCCAGATCAAATATCCTTTAGGCAATTACACAGAAGTAGTTACTGAAAGCAAGCTTTTGATAAATACCATGCAGCAGGGTTTGAGGTCACTCTCTGTGGCTAGTACCTGGTATTTAGAGAGTTCATACTGGAGAGAAGACTGTTACGTAGACTAAAAACCATGACTACTCAATAAGGCAATTTTTTAAATGGAAAAAAAAAACACTTGAATAAATATTTTCCCAAAGATTTATAAATAGTTAAAGAGCGCATGACAAGACTCTCACCATCATTAGCCACCAGGGAAATGCAAATTAAAACCACAAAGAGATACCATTTCAAATACCTAGGAGGGCTCTCATAAAAACAGATAATATAACCAGGGTTAGTGAGGATGTAGAGACACCTGACAGACTAAAGGCTTCAGCTGCCTCATCAGTTAGAAATTATTATTCAGACTCTGTCAATGAAATTCTTAAGAAATAATCCACTAATATCTACACACTCTATTCCTTTGAGGTGTAATTTTACAATGAAAACTTAACTGAAGAGTCACTCTGTATGATTTTTACATTCTTTTCCTGAATTTTTCTGTCAATGGAATCTCTTTAGATTTTAGGATCTGTATTTCCCAGATTGTATGGGACCATACAGTGCTGCTCAGAAAGCAACATGATGTACTCGCTTGAGAAGACAATTTGGCAATTTCTTAAAAAGTTAAACAAAAATTTACCAGATGAGTCAGCCACTCAGGCATCTACCTAAGAAAAATGAAGACATGTCTACACAAAGACTTACACATCAATGTTCAAAGCAGCATTCTTTTTAACAGCCAAAAATTGTAAACAACCCAAATGTCCTTCAACTGGTGAATGGACAAAATAGGGTATACCCATAAAATAGGGTATTATTTAACAATAAAAATAACGGACTGATACACTATAATATGAAATTAGAAACATGTTAATGAAAAACAAAAGACCACGTATGACCCCATTTGTATAAAATGTCCAGAAAAGGCAACTCTACGGACAGCGTAAACTGATTAGTGGTTGCCTGGGACTAAGAGTAGGCATAGGGATTAACTGTAAACAGGCACGAGGGATCTGAGGTTATAAAATGTTCTAAAAATGGATTACGGTGATGATTGCACAACTCAGTGTATCTGCCAAAACTCAATTATACCCTTGAAATGACTTTCATATGTAACTTACACCCCAAAAAACTTGTTAAAAAAAACTATGTTCCAGATTCCCAACAATGGTATAAAACATCCTCTTATGAATGTTGGAGAATGTTGGTAAACATCCTGGAACGAGCCTCTTCTCAAGAATTTTAAATACTTCCCTTCACATACTCTATCTTTTCAGAAAAAAAAAACCAAACCAGGGTTTATATATGTTCACAAAAAACACTGAAACCAGATTGAATGATTCTCATAAACCATATTCCTTTCATGGCTAGAATGTCTCTGGTTGGTCCACTGAGCAATTAACTATGCGGATCAATTTACCACTCAGCAGTATCTGAACTACAAGCTTTGGGGTGGGGAGAGTTGGGGTACAAGGAAGAAACCAACAGTATAATCCAGAGGTAGCACTGCAAACCCACACCTATTAAATCACAGCAAATATTGCTGAGTCTCCAGTAAGCATGAAAGATCTTCTTCCATAAGCCAAAAGTTTTCTGGTTTCATTCTCTTTCATATAACAGCTGCCTCAAACTTCAACTTGAGGAACTTTTTAGTACCACTGTTGAATCAGTAGGGCACCTCCAGAACCCTATCACCTGAGACGTAACCCAAATGGACTCAGGGCTCTAGTTCCTTTTTCAGTTAGAAATTGTTATTCACACTCCACCAATGAGATTTCTAAGTAACAATCCACTAGTATCTGCACACTCTATTCCTTTCAGGTCCAGTTTCAACAAGAAAATGTAACTGAAAAGTTTTTTTTTTGATTTCTACATTCTTTTCCTGAATATCCGTATCAATAGAGTCTCTCTAGTTTTTAGGATCGGCATTCTCCAGATGGTAGAGGATCACAGTATCAAGTTCCTATAGTGGGCAAGTCAGGTCCTATAAACAAGAGAACTTAGCAAGTAGAAGAGTGGATTCCCCATGTAAAGGCAGCAGGCACCACACCAAACCAGCTGACTACTCCACTGAAATATGGGCCAGTGTGGTCACCCCTTGCAATTTTTCAAGGCAAGCCTTTATTTTTTTAAATATGAAATCTAATTTTTAAATGGTGACAACTCCACCAACACACATACACACACCCCTTATCGTGCAGACCAATGAAACCATATCAAATGGCCCATTCTTAGCTCGTGACCTTTGCCATACACAATGTTTGCACTCCAATTACAAGGAGCTATACTTACTATAAGCAAACTTTTAAAAAAATATAATTCTATTTTGCAAAAGACAATCCATCCAGAATAGCTCTGCTTTCAGCACCCATTTCTTCCCCTACCACCCCCCTCCCCAGCCCCCAACCTATTTTCCGAGGACTGGTACTCTCATGGCTGAGATGGCTCCCATGCATGCCCTCTAGATTCCTAAGCCCCTTACTCAAAGTCCAGAGGAAAAAACAGGTTGGGATACTTTGTCCAATTAAAACGCTCCCTGAAAACACACCTGCATGAGCTTCACCGACTTGTTCCTGCTGACAGATTTGGCATCAAGTATTCCAAGAGTATACTTCATTCTCACTATGCTAGAAGCTCAGGCTCTTGAGTAATATCCTACCACAGAAACTTGAAAATTCCAACGAGCCAAGTGTTTAGCTTATTCTCACAGCTTCAGAGAGGATCAGAGGTAAACTCAGAAATCATGAGCCTCAGCCACTTCATTGTACCAGTAAAGAAACTCAAATTTAGAAAGGGCAAATGACATGCCCCAAGGTGATATATCGAGGTGGTTGGCAAACTGGAACAGAATTCGACCAGTTCTTGCTAGAAGCTAAGAGAAACCTCTTGAAGAGAAATGGTCAAGTGGGTCTTGTGCACCGCTTCTTGCTTTTTAAATCTGCGTTTGGCCTTTTAGAATCATTGCCCATCTCGCCTGCGTTCTTCACTTTCAATGTGACTTTGCCAACCCAAATTAGGATTTGCCAAAGAAGTGTGCATGGGAGAAAGTGTTTTTCCTAGCTGCCAACCCATCAAAGTTGTGGCTGCAGATCAAGGCTGTGGTAGTTTACACCCCAGGTTTTTAATAAGGGACAATTTGGTGAGATTCCACCACCCCCACCCCCCACCCGCACCCCCTTACAGTATTTCAAGAACTACTCTCCAGAGTGAAATCCCCGATGTCTGATGAGGCCTGAGTTACTCTTAAATGTCTTTTCACATTCGTTACATTCATATTCTCTCCTTCCGGTATGAATTTTTAGGTGTTCTACCAGGATTGAGCTGCGGCTGAAGGTTGCTCCACAGTAGTTACATTCATAGGGCTTCTCTCCAGTATGAATTCGATGATGTTCATTGAGAGATGAACTCTGACTGAATGATTTTCCACACTCTTTACATTTATAAGGTTTTACACCAGTATGAATTCTCTGATGACGACTGAGGAGCGAATGGGTAGGGAAGGCTTTCTCACACTGGGTACACTTGTAGGGTTTTTCTCCCGAATGAAGCCTCTGGTGATAAATGACAGATGTAAAATGGCTGAAAGTCATCCCACAGTCATTACACAAATAGGGTTTCTCTCCAGTGTGGATTCTCTGATGTCGAGTAAGGCAAGAATTCTGTCTAAAGGCTTTTCCACATTCACCACATTTATAGGGTTTCTCTCCAGTATGAATCCTCTGATGTTTGGAAAGGGATGAGCTGTGACTAAAGGACTTTCCACAATTGTTACACGTGTAGGGTTTTTCTCCAGTATGAATTCGCTGATGTTGAATAAGAGATGAACTGTCACTGAAGGGTCTCCCACATTCTTTACATTTGTAGGGTTTTTCTCCAGTATGAACTCTCTGATGTTTAATGAGGTGGGCACTCAGGGTGAAAGCTTTTCCACAATCATCACATTTGTAGGGTTTCTCTCCACTATGAGTTCTGTGATGTGGCGTGAGGGATGAACTGTCACTGAAAGCTTTTCCGCATTCATTGCACATATAGGGTTTTTCCCCTGTGTGAATTCTCCTATGTTTGGTCAGGGAGGCACTATAGCCGAAGGCTTTTCCACATTTGCTACATTTGTGGGTCTTCTCTCCCATCTCAGCTCCCTCATCTTTATCTGAGGATGCATCTTGATGTAGATTTTTCCAACATTTTTCACATATAGTGCAGTTTCTTCTCTTAGTAAGGGACAAGCTTCGTGTAAAGGCTATCCCACAGTTACTGCATTTCTGGGCCTTCCTCCCCAAATTCCTCCCCATTTTCTGATGTTTCTGATGTTCAGTAAGAGATGAAGAGTGACCTAGGGCTTTCCTGCCTTCGTTACATTTCCGTGGCTTTTCTCCAGTGTGTTCTTTGCGGTTCATAAGGTCTGAATGAAAACTGAAGGGTTTCTTGCATTCATTATACTTCCGAGATTTCTTCCTTAAGTAGACTCTCAGATGTTTAATTATGTCTGAGGTTTGTTTGAAATTACTTCCAAAGGGGCTCTTATCTGGGTCAAATTCCTCACCCTTATTGCCTCTCCCATGAGTTTTCTTTTGTGTGACTGCGCCTTGTGAATATTCCTTACTGCTACGCTTCCGGGATTCTCCCATTAAGCCATGATCCCCACCCATTAGGCATCTTTCTATTATTTTATTTAAAGTTGATTCATCCAGGAGAGCATCTTGATTTCGAAAGGATTCCTTCAATTCACCTCTAGGTTCACACTCTAAAAGAAATAATAAATAGGGTATGTCCTGTTGCAGTAAAGGGAGCTATCATATTTGGGACTGAAACAGGAATACAGATAAATAGTAAGGACTATGAACAGTAGGTGCGTGGCTTGGACAGTTCTCAGAATCTTACAAAACAGAGCAGAAAAAAGTAATATAAGAAAACTAGGTAAATATAGGGATTAGGAAAAATATTGAGGAAAGTGAAGAATTTATGCTTTATAGTTAAAATAAAGATGCATGTTCTCACCCTCATTTCAAATTTCTGTAATATGTTCAAACTCACTCTCTCTACAATCTACCCTTTTTCCAAATAATGACGACAGTGCAAACATTTATTGAATACTTAGTAAATTCCAGGTCCCACATCCGGCACTTGTATTTCACTTAATCTACACAGCAACCCTATAAAGTAGGTCCTGTCATTATCCCTATTTTGTGGATGTGACAACCTAGGCACATGGACTATAAGGAGCTTACCCAAAGTCACATGTAAGTGGCAGATTTTAATCTAGTCTGGCACCAAAGCCCATAATTTATTTTTAATCATTTTATTTATTTTTTAATGTTTATCAAAGCCCATACTTTTGATCCCTATACTACACTGCTTCTCAAAGCAGCCAAATAGCACTAAGTTTATAGAAAATGTTAATCACATCACAGACATGTAACATCAACTACGCTAGACTTTCACACATTACCCCAGTCTGGCCCTATCAATCTTATGGATACACTCTACTCAGGCATCCATTTGCTGTCCCTACACACTATGGTGGCGTTCTCAATCCTATTCTCTCAGTCTTTGTACTACCTCAAGTGCAATCCCAAGCATTCACTATTCACTATTCAACTATTCACTATTACAAACACATAAATTTGACAGGGCCTAGGGTTCAAGTCCCACAATCTCCACAGCCTTCTCTAATACCATATTCTATTTACACCCTTCTCAGAACTTCGAATTCATTTACTAGCCATCATCATTCAACTTGGCTCTTAATCATAAGATCACACTGTCACTTTCGTAAAACTATTATTATTTTAATGTTTATTTATTTTGAGAGAGAGGGTGAGCACGAGTGGGGGAGGGGCAGAGAGAGAGAGAGAGAGAGAGAGAGAGAGAGAGGATTCCCAAGCCGGACACAGGGCTCAAATTCAAAAACCATGAGATCACGACCTAAGCCAAAACCAAGTCAGACACTTAACCAATGGAGCCACCCACATACCCCTCATGAAACTATTTTTCAAAGCACTAACTATAAAATACAAAAATTCTATTACCCAGAAGCTAACCATTGTTAAAAATTCTGTGTATTTTTTAAAGATATTTTTCTCTATATTTTAGAATAAATCTTTCGTATACATTTAAAAGTAAAACCATGTATAACGTGGCGTTACTTTTTTCATTCATTAATTCCTTCCCATCTCATGGATAATGCTTCGTAAGAGTAATTTGAATCAGTAGTAATTCATCATTTAGATGCATTACAGTTGAGACATTCCCATACTGAATGTTTATCAAATGATTAATATATATTCAGAAAACAGTCATAAAAGTGGAGTTATGGAACCAAGGGTAGAAAAGTTTTACCACCATATGAAAAATGATGAACACAAGTATTTGAGTCCTCCTCTCTGGTCAAATGATCTTTCTTTAAATCTTTACAAATTTGATGGATAATAAGTAGATCTGCTGCTTTAAATGTATATTTCATTGTTGACCAGTGACTGGGAAAATTTTTTCAAATTTGCAGGTATTTAAATTTTAGTTTTGTCAGTTATTTTTAATTTTGTCAGCTATCTGCTCAAGTTCTTCACCCATTTTTCGAACAGACTCAGCATTAGAAAAATCAGTTCCTTGCTGATTTACTTAAGTATTTTATAAATTATAAGTACTGACTCTGCTTTGTCCGTCATCTCCAGTCTGTTGTAAATAACTTTTTAAACAAGGTGTACATCTACATGATGATTCTGGGGTGGAGAGGTACATATTTATATCATTTATACTAAACATAATATTCTTTACTTGTGTATCTATACTGAAAAGAGCCAACAGGTTGACTTTGGTTAAGATGGAATAGAGATGGGACGCCTGGGTGATTTAGTTGGTTAAGCGTAGGACTTCGGCTCAGGTCATGATCTCATAGTTCGTGGGTTTGAGCCCCGTGTCAGGCTCTGTGCTAACAGCTTGGAGCCTGGAGCCTCCTTTGGATTCTGTGTCTCCCTCTCTCTTTGTCCCTCCCATGCTCACGCTCTGTCTCTCTCAAAATTAAATAAAAATATTAAAAATAAAATAAAATTTAAGAAGATGGAATAGAGCTAAGGGGCACCCGGGTAGCTCAGTCAGTTAAGCATCCAATTCTTGATTTTGGCTCAGGTCACTATCTCATGGTTTTGTGAGTCCAAGCCTGTCAGGCTCTGTGCTGACCCTGCAGAGCCTCCTTGGGATTCTCTCTCTCTCTGCCCCTCCCCACCTTTCTCTGTCTCTCTCAAAATAAATAAACTTAAATTATATAAAATAAAAGGTGGAACAGAGCTAAGTGAAATTATTTAATATAAAAAAGTATTGTAATAAATTATTTTTAAATGTAAATTTAGGGGCGCCTGGGTGGCGCAGTCGGTTAAGCATCCGACTTCAGCCAGGTCACGATCTCGCGGTCCGTGAGTTCGAGCCCCGCGTCGGGCTCTGGGCTGATGGCTCAGAGCCTGGAGCCTGTTTCCGATTCTGTGTCTCCCTCTCTCTCTGCCCCTCCCCCATTCATGCTCTGTCTCTCTCTGTCCCAAAAATAAATAAACGTTGAAAAAAAAAATTAAATGTGAATTTAATACATTTATTGTTAAATATAAAGGAAGGATAAAGAAAAAAAATGTAATCCCTCAAAGATAACCAGGGTGAACATGAAAGCTCTCCAGACATTAAAAAAATCTATCTATAGCTATATATTTAATACCTGTACATGTAACATTTTTTTGCTTTTAACAAAGATGAGATTATACTCTACATGTTGTCCACTGGATGAATTCCTACTTTTCCTTCAAGATTCAACTTAAACGTGAAAAAAGCTGTCACTCCTGTATTTCCCACTGTTCCTTACACATGCATTATTATAGTACACATCCCATTACTAACACCTTTTGTTCTGATACCCATATTATATAGCACTTCGCAGATCTCCAACTCTGGGACACTTACTTACCAGTCCCTGCAGCTGCCCTGAATATCCACCACCACATTCATGCCAAGGCCACTTTCCCATAAGCTGCTCCCAGTCCATGGCAAGTACAGCAGGGACACTTGGGCAAGTCCATTTTTTGTGAGACTCAGGAATCTGACAGGCAGGTGATTCCAGTTTTTGGCCTTGCCAGAGCTTTTTTAAGTTTATTTGTTTGTTTATTAATTTATTTATTTTGAGGGAGAGCACAAGTGGGGCAAGAGCAGAGAGAGAGAGGGAGAGAGAGTCCCAAGCAGGCTCCGTGCTGTCAGCACAGAGTCCAATGCGGGACTCGAAATCACAGTGAAATCAGGACCTGCGCCAAAATCAAGAGGTGGACGCTTAACCAAGTGAGCCACCCAGGCGCCCCCTTGCCAAAACTTTCTTAAGCAGCACTGCAGTCTAAGATACTTCCTACCCAACCTTTCTCCCTTCCCTCTCTCACTCACAGACGTTACAGTCACACTATGCTCTTGAAAGCTCCTCTAGCCTCTTCCAATAATCCCCATTTTCCTTCACTGAAATTCTCCCCAGTAAGTCTCTGGCATAGCTATTCGTGTCTTGGCATCCACTTCTCAGAGGACCTACACCAACAGTCTCCTCACTAAAATGAATATTCCAGGAAGGCAAGGGGTATATTCTAATCACCTTTCCATTTTAGCATCTAGCCCACCCAACATTTCAAAAGCTCTTCACAAATGACTTGGCTAAACAACCGTTTTAATTTCTTTATCTGCTTTTCACCAACTCACCTGGTCTGGAGCCTTTTGAGACTTCTTTTTCCAGCAGCCATGGCAGTTCAACCCACTTAAGCTGGGAAATCAAATCTAATTTGGAAACTGCAAAGCCTGCTCATAGAGAAAAGAATACCAAATGACTGTTTTCTGCATAGAACAAAAATGTTCCAACATTCACACACAGCCTCTGGTTCTCTAGGGAAGAGAAGCTTTCACATACAGACATCAACACTGGAATATGAGGAGGAAACCAAGGAAGGTATGCCCCTTGATGACAGCACAGTGATACTCAACATTTCCAGTTCAATAAAGCAGAACTCTTTTTTTTGGAGAAAACACTGCAGAAAAGTACATTTTCAGAACACACTTTTAGGATCAGTCATGGTCAACCCTGCATGCCCAGCCAAAACAGTTAATAGCATTTACCTTTCAATAATAGTGAACAAAAAGATACACAGCTTGTATGTTAGATCAAGAAGAGATATCTTTACCCAAAAATTCTAGGTTCCTAAAGTTCTCCAGTAGCACTTCCTTAAAGAGCTCCTTTTGAAAAGGCTCCAGTTTTCTCCACTCTCCTCTGGAAAAGTTCACAGCCACATCCTTGAATGTTATGGACTCCTAATGAACACACAAAACATAGTCTTTTTGCATCGGCTTAACATTCACAGGTTCTGGGGATTAAGAACTGGGTATACTTTTGGGAGCCATTATCAGTCTATTTTAGCGGTATTATTTACTATTGTGAATAAGAATTTTTTTCTAACCGATAATTATTGGTCTATAGAAAGCTTATCGACTTGTAACCAGCCACTTTTCTCAACTATTACGAGTTTTAGTACTTATTCAGTTGATACTCAGAGGTTTACAAATAGACCATGTCATCTGCAAATAATACACGTTTGTCTCTTTCACACCAAAACTTACCTCATTTCCTTTTTACCTTACTGCATTGGCTAGAATATTCAAGAAATACTCATTAACAGCAGCATGATTAGACAGCCATATCTTTTTACAGGAGAGTTGTTTTTTGTTTTCCAACACTGTTCAGCTAGAGTTTTACTGTGTTAAGAAAATATAACCCTATTTCCACTTGACTAATTTTACCAAGAATAATTTAAGAATTTTAGTAAAAATATTTTGTTGGGTTTTTTTTATAATTTTTTTAAATGTTTATTTATTTTTGAGAGACACAGAGTGTGAGCAGGGATGGGCAGAGACACACACAGAATCTGAAGCAGGCTCTAGGCTCTGAGCTGTCAGCACAGAGCCCAAGGTGGGGCTCAGACTCATCAACCATGAGATCATGACCTGAGCTGAGGTCCAATGCTTAACCAAATGAGCCACCCAGGAGCTCCACAGAGCTGTTATTTTCATTAGAATCAGACTTGTGACAAATTCTGGTAACTGAAATAAAATAGCATCTGAAGAATGAGCTCGAAGAATATGAAGAAAAGGGAGACTGTCTTCTTTACTCTAATATTTTTATACCACTCTGTAGGAGCTCAGTAAGTATTCACTAAAGAATGAAAACCAGTGAAGGGAAGCTTACCCGGGACTCAGCACTTGGAAGGACAGAAACCATTTTATTTTCTTCAGGGTTCTCCTCTTCAGAAATAACAGACTCTTGAGAGGCTGGATCTAAGAAGGGGAGAGAAGAACACTCTGGTCTTTCAAATGTGTTCCTCAGACTAGAATTTCTTACAGGTCTCTCTGGATAAAAACGTCAGAAGAAACAGTTTTTCCCTACTTTTTAAAACACAGATAAAAGCCACAGATACACTCTTTTAAAATCCAAGCTCTTTCCCCTACCCCATAAAAAAGCCTTTCGATTCCTAAGCTCACAATAACTGATTTCATTCAATCCATACACCTACAGTTTTATGAATTTAAATGGCATACTAATTATTCTTTTAAAATATTCATAGGATGTTTTAAGGTAAAAAAGCATTTTGTTTTATGTGTTAATTTGTTTTCTTCACAGTCCTAGCACAATGCCTTGTAGAGTCATTTATTGAATGAGAGAACCAAGATGGTCTCAGGAACAGACCCTTATTCTGGGGTCACCAGCAGATTCCTAAAGACTGAAATCAGGGAGCCAAACTATCAACTGAATATATTACATACCTGGCAATGTCAACAGCTCTCCTAATAAGAGAAAAGTATTTTTTAAATCATGCTTCACTTTCTTATGAAAAGAATTTTAGGCAGCTTATTGATTAGACAATCAACAGAAATTAAGAATCAGAATTATATAATCAAAGAGACAGAAGGGACGATTTAAAGGAAACTGTTCTTACAGAAGGCTAAAGCAATCAATTCATGAACTTCTTTACTGCAGGGGCTTCCATATAGAGGCCCTAATTTTGGAGAAGCACCACACTGCAATGACAGACAAGTGAGAGGAAAGTCAGGAAACCCAAATGTTGAATATACCTTTAGCTGTGCAAGCACAATTCAAGTCTGTGGTGGTAAATGCCACTTCTGTGGAACTCTGGGTAGAATACAAACTTGTACATATGTATTGGGAGTCTTATGGTAACTCATATGTTACACATATTTGGAACATTGTAGGATATTAGAGGGATTTTATAAAAGTTGAACCACATGCCCTCAAAGGGCTATCCACCCTAGAAGTCTTTTTATCCATATCTTACAATGATAAGTTAGTTATAATTCATAGTTTATACATTTATAATAATGTAGGCATAAAAGTAAAAGTCAGCTGTTCCTCCCTTAAGGCTGTGAACTGCACTATCCAATAGGGTAGCTGCTCACCACGTAAGGCTATTTAAATTTAAGATTCAATTCCTTATTTGCCTTCGCCACATCTCATATATTCAATTTGAAGAGCAAAACCGTGCACAACACATTTCCATCATTGCAGCTATCGGGCAGCCCCGTTCTGGAAACATGCTCCTGTACCCGCTGGAGGCAGAAGTTGAGGCCTGGGCAGGATGATATGCTTGTGACTCCAAACACATTCAGATAATTTCCTTCTCTCCCATGTTCTAAGAGTCCCTCTTACTCAAAGGGAAGAGGAAAGAAATTAGTATTATGCCTTGACCTGTTTAACCCTCACAAAAGACCTAGACAGGAACCCCTTTTTTACAGATTAAAAAAAAATGAAAGTTCAGAGAGGTTACATAGCTTGCCCAAGATTCTACAGTAAAAGGTGAGGCTGATCCAAACCCAGTCCCAACCCCAAACCTGGACTCCTATTTTAGCAATCAACTGCTTTCTTTGGAGGAGTTTACTTTCACACCTTGAGGAAATTACTCCCTCTTCCTCCCACCATCTATGATTCTCACCTTCCTTTTCTTCAAGTGTTTGGGTCAAATCCTCTATGAGGGTCACTACTTCCTCACTACTCTCAGGACGTTGTGACTTTACCCATATCCTGATCTCCCCAGGCAAAATGGTCAGGAATTGCTCAAACACCAAAAGCTCTAAAATCTGTTCTTTCGTGTGGATGTCTGGTCTCAGCCACTGAATGCAGAGCTCCCAGAGCTGATTCAGGGCTTTTCTGGGTCCAGCCACTTCTGAGTAACAAAACCACCTGAACCTCTGTCTAAAAGTCTCTGGGTCAGTCGCGTCTCCTCTCCGGATAGCTTCTTGATCCCCAGGAGTATCCATTCTTAGGACCTTGTTTGGTTCACTTGAGGCCAGAGTTTGAGGGTCCGGAGAGATGGCTGTCATCTCGTCCAAGGTACTACAGCTTGCAAAATGTATCACCAGCAGGAACACAGTCCCCTTCAGACTCTAGGTGAATTAACAGTACAGTCCACCGACAGGCACTAGGGACAGCAAAATATCAAGGGTTCCAAGCATTCAGCTTATGGTCTTGCAGAAACTGTCAAGAAATAAAAGATATTAAACAGGTAAAACAATTACTTCTAAAAACATTGTTCTTGGTTTGGTTCACAGACATAAACATACACAGAGGCCAGCAACAGCCCTGCCCAACTGCTACATTAAAGAGCAATTTTCTTTGTGGGGGAAAGGCTGGGGAGTTAATTTAAGGGTAATTAAAGATACCCACCAAGAAAACGGTTTCTTCAGACTAAAGACTCTTCATAAGCAAAACACATCAGAAAAGGCACACTGCTAGAAGAGAATCCAGTCACAAATTTATTCTATTCCTCCTGTCCTGTTGCAGTGAATGGCCACATATTCCCAACAGGTGTTCAACTCAGAAGCCCGATTTCGTATTTGCCTCTCAAACTTCTCACGTAATCAACAACCAAGTTCTGGCAGTTTTATTTCTTAAAAACCTCCCCATTCTACCTTTTTTTTTTTTTAATGTTTATTTATTGTTGAGACAGAACATGAATGCGGGCAGAGCAGAGAGAGAGAGGGAGACACAGAATCTGAAGCAGGCTCCAGGCTTCAGCTGTCAGCACAGAGCCTGATGTGGGGCTGGAACTCACCAACAGCAAGATCATGACTGGAGCAGAAGTCGGACCCTTAACCGACTGAGCCACCCAGGTGCCCCAATCCTACTTAAACTACAAATGTACGGGTACCTTCAATCCAGTCTCATGCTGCAGCCTAAGGATCCCTTCTAATTTGCAAAATAGGGACCTATCACTCCCCAGCTGTCTCAGGGTGAAATTCAAATGCAGAGGCCATGTATTGATGATCTAGAGACCCTGCCCTGAGAACCTCACCTCTTGAGCTCTAGCTGCCCCTGATGGATGCTGCAGCCATAAAAAAAACAAAAAACAAAACAAAAACTATATCCCCTTTCATCCTTTGCACTAGTGCTGTTCCCTCTCCTAGGAATGCTGTCTTCTTTCTCTCCTACCAAACTTTTACTCATCCTTCAAAACGACTCCTTTCAACTGTCACCTCTTGCACAAAGGTTTCTCTGATGCCCAAGTGCTCTTTTGCACAGAGCCTATCGTGTGTTACACGCATGCTTTCATTCTGCAAATAACTGAAGATCAGGAAACTATGACAAGCGTGGAGAGATCTGGTGGGGTCCTCACCCTCAGAGAGCACCCAGGAGATGAAAACACAGTCTGAGATGTACTACATTGCGGCAAGTGAAAGCCCTCTCCTCCTATTGCAAGTATACCAATAATTCCCCCACCTCTGAGCACAGAGCCCGGCACACACGAATGCATGACGTCATTTATTCCTTCGCCAAGTATTAGGCACCTACCACGTACCTGACGCCGCTCTGAGCACCTGGGGCTCTGTGGTGACTAAGACACTCGTCTAGGTCTCCAGGGAGCCTACAATAGAGGCTCCGCGAAAATGTGACGCAGGCAGGCAGAAGTTCTCAAAGGGGGTGGGGGGCGGCTGAAGACGTGGTTATCACGACTGGAGGAGTGCTAGTGGTACCTACCTAGCGAGTAGACCTAGGGATGCTGCTAAACATCCTGCAGTCACCGCAATGCTCCCTTCCCCCACGCACACACATAAAGGAATTTTCCCGCCGAAAAAGTCCGCGTACCCAAGTTAAGGGAGAATGGAAGCAGGGAGGGGATGGAGGAAAGCTCCGTCATTCAGGACAGTGCCCACCTCCCCCAGAAGCTGCAGCATCGGGAGTGCACTGGGAGATCGCTCGGCTCCCCACCCACCCACCCACCCACCCCACCAAGGATGCACCCAGCCCGGGTGCATCCTTGCAGCCGGCGACCTGGCCGCGGCCGCCAAATCAGGGGCCCGGGACAACCACTACCTGCATCAGCACCCGCAGTCAGGACCAACGCCACCGCAATGAGCTTCTAGAAGCTGGTCCTGCAGGAGCTGCGCGCGCAAGCCCGCGAAGAGCCACTGCGCCTGCGCAAGGGCGCAGAACTACGATTCCCGGAATGCGTTTGTCCTGCTTTGCGAAAGTCCTGTGTTTTCCATAGGCTCCCACCTGGCCTGTTGCGCATGGTCATTGGGAAACGGCTGGTGGGCTCGGCCACAGAATTATTGCTGCGCCAGAGGCCTAAAGGCCTAGAACCATCTCAGGTTTTCAGATTTATGATGCTCGGTCTCCTAGGTAACCTCAAACCATCCCTCCTCCTTCCTCTCCCTACCCTTCCCTTAAATCCAGGCTGGAAAAACCCACTGCAGAATGCATATTAGTGATGCATTCTATGTAAGCCATAATTAATGCCGCAACTCGAATTTAACAAATATTAATTTTATGACTTTCACACCTGCCACCATGGTGCAAACCACCATCATGCCTCCCCTGGATTATTGCAATAGCCGATTGAATGCACTTTTCTTCCCTTGTCTATTCTTTACACGGCAGCGGGAGAGATGGTTTAAAAACGTGAAACAGATTATGTCCCTCCTCTGCTTAAAACCCTGAAAAGGTTTCCCATTTCACTCAGAGTAAAAACCCAAATTTTAACAGTGGCCTACAAAGCTGGATAGAATCTGATCAATCACCCATAACCTCCCTGACCTCTTCCTGGACTTCCCTGCTCCAGTCACAATGACCTCCTTGCTCTCTCCTTCCGACCTGCCTGGCATTTCTGGCTGCATGCTCTTGCTGTAGGCAGCTATATGGCTCACTCTCCTACCCTTTCGTATCATATCTTCTTGGTGAAGCTCTCCCACCACCACAATGCTTAAATTGGAACCCATCCATCTCCACTCCTGTTTCCCTACCTAACATATAATTTTCTAATTTGTTTACTACTTACTGTCTTGTTTTGTTTTTTGTCTGCCTTCTTCACTAGAATACCAATTCCACAAGAGTAAGGATTTTTATCTTTTATCTTGTTCCATGAGAAACAATCTCCAGGCCTTATAAAACAGTACCTGGTGCTTAGTAGGTGGTCAGTAGATTTGTTGAATTTAGAAATGGGCGCTTGCACAGATTACTGGGGACCTTGCAAAAAGGGCTGAGGAACTCAGGAAGGATTTTTTGGAAGGTTCTAATGACTAGATGGCTTTTGGAAGGGTGGAGTGAGTTAGGAGAGAAAAACATTCTAGACTGAGAGAGCAGGGTGAGTCAGGGCCCTGAGACTTTAAAAGAGAGCAGGCTCAACTAATTGAACCACTGGGTTCATCTCACAGGCAGCAAGGCAAGCTGAAGAAACTGCCCACAGTCAAAACGAAGCTATCCCAGTCCCAGGTCTGAGTACATGCTCTTCTCCTCTACCCACCTCTCCTTGTCAGGCTGAAAATGGGACATCAAGGAGAAGCTGGAGAAAACAGAGGGACATGATATAAAATTGGCTTGAAAGTTTAACTGGGCAAGTCAGAGGAACTTTAATTAGTGGTTCTCAAACAATGTGTACCTTAGACACACATGATATTCTTCATTTGAGTACAAATTTTGGGACCTTCCCCTCCACAGCTGTTGTAGGTGATCCTTGGACTATACTTTGAGAAACACTACACAAGTTGAAATGTTCTGTAATTAAGTGACATGCTGCATATGAATAAATTACCAGGAAAAAATGATTCCTTGGAACTGGTGACCAAACTAACTTTTGATTAAAAGCAACCATCGCGGTAAAGAGTGATGGGTTGTGCATCAGTAAAGAAAGAGAAAAACCACATATCAATGAGTTTCACTTATAAGCAATCTGGTGGGATGTCTAGTCAGGATAAGCACACTAGGGAACACTTAATCAAATAAGTGGGCTTTTTGTTTGCTTGTTTTTTAGCTGTTTTAGCTTCAGGATGGAGAAGAGATTGGAAAGAGGTAAAGCTGGAGGCAAAAAGCCTAGTTTTGTCAGGACGTTGTGCAATAATCCAGGTGGGACGATGAAGGTGGTCTAATTGGTGGTGAACTAAAAAAGGCCCAGGACATAGTAGTAGTAGGTTTTGGTGAGTTATTGCAAATGTGGATAGGTAGGAACAAAGAAATGATCAAAATGATGCACTATATGGTAGATAATATTTTGTAAAGATGGTTGCAATGATATCTAGCCCATCTAGAAATATATTATTACAATGTGATGTTGATGTTGAAAGGAAATACCTGTTTCTATCCCTTCAGCCTTGAGTGTTGCCACAAGCTGACAAAATAGTGGCCTTCCTTTTGGCAATTCCTTCACATGTATTCACTTTTAATAAACGTCAGAGGATACAAATGAATATGGTATGAGAGCTGAATGCAATTGGATAATAACGGTCAGGACAAAAAAATGGATCACAGTGGGTTACTTAATGCTTATCGTCTCATAAAAGACAGCATAGAAGTTTCCCTGAGAGCCAAACATTTTTCTGGTACTAAATTCCAGGAAAAGGTATTCCTTGGGTATAGGAAATTGGAAAACATAATGGTCAATTTCTTCAAATGGGTTTTTAGAAATGTGAAAAATGTTACTGATGAAGTAAAATAGCTCTGTTAGCCTGAGTAAAATCTTAAGGGAAAGCATTACCTCTGAAGGCCAGTGGAGCTAGCTGAGCTGAAGGAAACGCATTGTGGAAAGTAGGAAAAAATTGAACAGTACCTTTGAAATTATGAGGAGCGGTTTTTCCAACCTGGAATTCTATTCTAGCCATCCTGAGTATTTAAGTTGGAGATTAGAGACATTTTTAGACATGCAAGTCCCCAACATTCATTTCCTAGTCTCCCTTTCTCAAGAGGCTCCTAAATGAGACATCAGCAAACTACGGTCCCTAATCCAAATCAGCCCACTGTTTTAAGTAAAGTTTTGTTGGAACATGGGCAAGCTCCTTTATTTATTTAGTGTTTATGACTGCTCTCATGTTATAATGGCAGAGTTGAGTAGTTGTGAAGGAAACTCTATGGCGCACATAGCCTAAACTATGTATTAGCAAGCCCTTTACAGGAAAAGTTTGCCAATAAGGTGTATTTAAAGGAGTAGGAAGGGGAAATGATGGAAACAAACAAACTTTAGACAGGTGGAAGAAAAATGAATAACGGGTGACAAGAAAGGGTGGAATTGCAAGAAATGTTTAATGTTTGATGTTTGAGAGATGTTAATGAGGCTAAGCTGTCTTGAAAAACCACTAAATATACTATAAGATGGAGGAGTATGCAAAGTGGGTGAATATGGCCAAAAGGTGCAAACTTCCAGTTACAAATTAATAAAGTCCTAGGGATATAATATACAGCATGGTGACTATAGTTAAACTGTAGGGGCGCCTGGGTGGCTCAGTCAGTTAAGCATCCGACTTTGGCTCAGTTCATGATCTCATGGCTCTTGAGTTCCAGCCCTGTGTTGGGCTCTCTGCTAACAGCTCAGAGCCTGGAGCCTGCTTCCGATTCTCTGTCTCCCTCTTTCTCTGCCCCTCCCCTGCTCTGTCTCTCTTTCCTTCAAAAATAAATGAACATTTAAAAACCCCAAAACTGTATGGTATGTTTGAAAGTTGCTAAGAGAGTGGATCTTAAATATTCTCATCACAAGAAAACTTTTAAACTGTGTGTGGTGATGGATGTTAACTGAACTTATTATGGTGATCATATAGTAATACACATATATTAAATTATGTTGTACACCTAGAAAGAATATGATCTTATATGTCAATTATATCTAAGTTATAAAATATATATGCATTAATAAATTCTTTGTATTTATAATAAAATACATACAATATAAAAATGTATAAAGCATATGTGTATATACATATTAAATTTTAAGAATTGAAACATAGAGGGGCGCCTGGGTGGCTCAGTCGGTTAAGCGGCCGACTTCGGCTCAGGTCATGATCTCACGGTCTGTGGGTTCGAGCCCCGCATCGGGCTCTGTGCTGACGGCTCAGATCCTGGACCCTGTTTCAGATTCTGTGTCTCCCTCTTTCTCTGACCCTCCTCTGTTCATGCTCTCTCTCTCTTTGTCTCAAAAGTAAATAAACATTAAAAAAATTTAAAAAAAGAATTAAAACATAGAGAAGGGACGCCTGAGTGGCTCAGTCAGTTAAGCAGCAGACTCTTGGTTTTGGCTCAGATTTTGATCTCATGTTTCATAGGATTGAGCCCCATGTCAGGCTCTGCGCTGACAGCACAGAGCCTGCTTGAGATTCTGTCTTTTTTCTCTCTCTGCCTCTCCCCCTACTTGAACGTGCACGCATGCACTCTCTCTCAAAATAAGTAAACATTAAAAAAATTAAGGGGTGCCTGGGTCGCTCAGTCAGTTAAGCATTTGACTTGGGCTGGGATCATGATATCACAGTGAGTGTGAGCCCCTCCTCGATCTTCTGGCCCGTCTGCCCCTGTCCTGCCCATCACATGCACGTGTGTGCATGTCCGCTAGCTCGTGCGCTCTCTCTCTCTCTCTCTCTCTCTCTCTCTCTCAAAAATAAATAAAACATTTTTTAAAAATTAAAAAAAAAACTTAGAGAAATCATGGTAAACCTCCAGAGTAACAGTGATCTTTATTAGGGTAAAGTGAAGAAGACACAAGCTGGAATGCAAAGGATTAAAGGCTGAAGACTTTTTACCAAGAGATGCCTTGGAGAAAGTAGACTAAAGCAAGTAATAGAGAGGAAGTGGCAGATTAGAACCATTTTAAGGAGACTGAATATTTGCTATTTAGATTAGTGGGAGGTGGTTACTATTGTTTGTCTTATTGTTCAACTTTCCCTTTGTCCTTCTATTAATATCCCAGGGGCACCTGGGTGGCTCGATCTGTTAAGTGTGCGGTTCAGGTCATGATCTCACGGTTCATGGGCTTGATCCCCTCTTTGGGCTCTGTGCTGACAGCTCAGAGCCTGGACCCTGCTTCGGATTCCATGTCTTCCCCTTTCTCTGCTCCTCCCTGGCTGGCACTCTGTCTCTGTCTCTGTCTCTCTCTCTCAAAAATAAATAAACATTAAAAAAAATTTTTTTTAAATAGTCCCAAGTCTCCATCAGTGGGGACAAGTGATCCAAACTAAATCAATCAACTCTCCCATCCCAGGATTTTAAACTTGACACTGTCAAAGGAATCAGACTTTTTTGTGTTTGGATCAGCTATATCTTACTTTCTCCAGGTATGAGAGAGAGTCATTCGAAATACTCTTGATTTGACAAAAGAACCCACACAATATATATAGTACACCTAAGATTAGTTAATTCATTTATAGCATGAATGAGATAATTCGATTACATAAGATGGTAGTCTCTTGTTTTTTATGAAATATTAAAGAAGCAATAATCATAAAAACAAGAAACAGAGCAGATCTAGATCTGAAACTTAAACATGACCTCTGCCACTCACGAGTTGGTCTCTTATTTAGTATGCTCCTCTAGGCATCAGAATGTGTGTGTGTGTGTGTGTGTGTGTGTGTGTGTGTGTGTGTGTGTGTGTGTTAATCATCTCTTTTGTTGTTGAGAAACAACAACAGAATAGACCAACAGACTACTTTGGGTTCCCAAAGAATTTATGTCAATAAAGTTATTTACCTTTCATCTACTATCATTTGCCCCTATGGTTTCTTTTATTTTTAATCAAGGTTGAATCAAAGTTTGGAGCTTATAATTCTTATTCCACAACATCCAGAAATGAAAGGCTGTGCTGTTGCTGAATCATCTGGTTGCAGTTCCCTGAGGGATGATCTTCAAGTTCCTGGTCCAGAGATCCTGGTTGCTGCCCAGTTCTTATCTTTTTGGAACATATTTGTTTCATTATTCCTTGTTTCTGTGAACTACTCCAGTACTCTTCTTCAAATATTGTTCTACTTACATGAGTTGGGTTCTGTGCTGGGGACCAGAGAAACCCTAACTGATACTACTCAGTGACAATCTGCAGATAGTGAATAAAAGTGAGGGAGAAAGTAGAATTATGGGTTACTCTCAGGTCTCTGTTTTGGTCAACTGAATGCTGGTTTCACACACTTTGAGGGATACAAGAAGTTGGTTTGAGAAGGAAAATATGTTCAGTTGCGGATATATTGAGTTTGAAGTGGATGTAGCACATTTAGGTGGACATGTCCAAGAGAACTTAACTGGAGAGAGAAAGTAGTTATTTAGTAATTGAAGATGAGGGAGTGGGGAACGCAAAGAAAGAGCGGGTAGAATGTCAAATGGTCTGAGATTAAAACTGAAGTGAAGTCCCAACTTCAAAGGGGTGGCAGAGAATGAGAGGACAATGAAGGCAACTGATAAGTGGAAAAGAATCAGGAGGAAATTGTGTAGGGAAAACCTAGCAGAGGAGAGTTTTGAAAGGGAGGCTGAATCCATAGTTCAAACAAGATCAGGATGAAAGTGTCCATCAGAGTTTGCTATTGATTAGTTTCAGGGAGGTCCAGTGGGTTGAGGACAGAATACAGGAGCGGCTTGAATATGAGAATGGATAGAGAAGGGTGGGGTAGGTTATTTTTCTAAGGAGAAACTAGGGACAGAGTAGGATAAGAAGAAAGAACACTCAAGATGAACTATGCTGAAGCTATGGTCCCCTGGGAGTAGGGAGGGATCTCTTGGAATACAAGGACATGGATAACGTTAAGAGAATCAATCTGTAGATCATATACATTTTTCATTTAATTTGTTTTGCCTAAGAATGCTGTAAAGTCAAGGTGTCCATGGGGTGCCTAACTGGCCCAGTCAGGAGAGCATGTGACTTTTGATCTTAGGGTCATGAGTTTGAGTCCCACACTGGACATAGAGATTACTTAAAAATAAAATCTTAAAAAAAAAATAGAGGGGCGCCTGGGTGGCGCAGTCGGTTAAGCGTCCGACTTCAGCCAGGTCACGATCTCACGGTCCATGAGTTCGAGCCCCGCGTCAGGCTCTGGGCTGATGGCTCAGAGCCTGGAGCCTGTTTCCGATTCTGTGTCTCCCTCTCTCTCTGCCCCTCCCCCGTTCATGCTCTGTCTCTCTCTGTCCCAAAAATAAATAAAAAACGTTGAAAAAAAAATTAAAAAAAAAAATAGAGTCACGGTGTCCTATTTCACAATGGCCCTTCTCTGACTTTCCAAAACAAGCCACACCTCTCAGCTACCTCCAGTCTAAGTATGGTTGATTACCCCCAGGGAAGAGCTTCAAGTGACATCAAAGGGACAATTTGATATACTAAATTAGGTAATGAGGAAGTGAATAGCTATACCTACATATTTTTTTTCTTTCCAAAAGCCCCTACCCCTACAACTCTCAGAAGTTGTAACATAAAAATATGCCAATCACTAAGAGTTGAAACCTCTAAAAAATTGTAATATATTTATGTTGTTTTGACAAGTTGTGTACTACTATTAATTATGGTTATTCAATCATCATAATTCTTTAGATGGCCACAGAAAAAATTTAAATACTTTTATGTTACATATCATTTTTGTTGAAGAAAAGGGTACTTTCAAGGACTTTCAAGGTTAAAACTATATTGCATTAGTATAAATTATCATGGGAGGTGTACCTCAGTGGCTCAGTTGGTAAAGCATCTGACTCTTGATTTTGGTTCCAGTCATGATCTCAGTGTTTGTGAGATGGAGCCCCACATCCGGCTCTGTACTGAGCATGGAGCCTGCTTGGGATTCTCTCTCTGTCTCTCTCACTCTCTCCCTTTCTCTGCCTCTGTTCCTCCCCTGCTCGTGTGCATGCCTGTGCACGCACACACACACACTCTCTCTCTCTGAAAATAAATACATAAACTTAAAAAAAATAAATTATTGTGTGGGAAGAAACATGTTGGTGTAGAAGTTCAAGGAGCAAATGTAATTACGTAAAATTTCTGATTATTAAGAGCTTGTTCATGTATTTTATTAATGTTTATTTATTTTTGAGAGAGAGCGAGTGCACAAGCAGGGGAAGGGCAAAGAGAGAGGGAGACACAGAATCCGAAGCAGGCTCCAAGCTGTTAGCACAGAGCCTGATTCAGGACTTGAACCCACAAACCTTGAGATCGTGACCTGAAGTCAGAGGTTTAACTGAGCCACCCAGGCACCCTATTCATGTATTTTTAAATAGAAGATAGTAGGCATCAAATCAATATCTTAATTAGATCCTATATATATGTACTTTTAAATAACGGAAGGGTTTTTATTTTAAGATGCTAATATTGGAGTGCCTGGGTGGCTTAGGCAGTTGAGCCTCAGAATCTTGATTTCAGCTCAGGTCATGATCTCAGGGTCATGGGATGGAGCCCCACTCAGCGTGGAGCCTGCTTAAGATTCTATCTCTCACCTTCTGCCCCTCTGCCTCTCTCCCCCTGTTCTTGAGTGTGCTCTCTCTTAAAAAAACAAAACAAAACTAATATTTACAATAGAATTTGTTGTCAAAGTTTCTCCTTTTCAACTATTTATAAGGGAAAATTTGAGATGTCAATCTAAAAATGTGTAAATGGATTACCCAAATTTCATAAATTTGGGGCAGGAGGAAGAATGTGAACCAAAAGGTTTGAAACCACCATCTAAAGAAAATCAGAGGATCTTCTGGTATAGGGATAAGTTTTATCCGTAGAGAAAATGTTGCCTTATCTTCTAAGATGCAAGGTGTAGTACTGTATTGAACCAGGTCAGCTTTTTGCCTTTTTCCAGAGATATTTGGGAGGGAAAAATAAAGTGAATGATAAGATTTGCCAAAGGTTGGGGATTGATTGGCACTGTACTTTTAAGATAGAAACCAAGGGAAGAAAGACTTGAATTCATTACCATCTTTGGGGTTCGGACTGAGAGTGGAGCACATGATACTTAGAGGAAACAGAGACCAGAGAGTAGTGGAAATGTTTGAGGCGATGGGGAGGATCCAAAATGTACTTTAAATCCACAGGAAGTGGGGAGTACAACAGTGGAAGGATTCTACATGGCGGTTAGGACTGATGTTTTGGAGTTTGATTTTTAGAAAACAGAATTTTTTGAGCCATGACATGGTTTTATGTGTAGTGAAACATGTTTTTAATAACTGAAAAGAGCAGAGATGAAGATCATTAGCGTTGTGGATTCTGTTGGCAGACTGGACCCAGTACCCGACTTCTTCGGCAACCAAAATGAATACTGTATGAGACACATCTCTGCAGAACTTTGGCTTCTCTAGAGATCCTTGGGAATGGATCATTGAATCATTTGGGATAACTAGATTTTCTAGATAGTTTAGAATCAATCCTTTTAGGCATCTAAAATTGCTTATTAGAATCATTTTGGATGAACAGCTTTTTAAGATATACTCTGTACTTCCTTGATTTTTGATGCTGATATAGTAGACATCATTTTACTGTTTCTTGATGTCAGGATGATCACCATGAACATCAGTTATTCAGGTGAAATGACGTCAGGGCCTCTTGGGGGTGGTGCTTTTTGTACTTAACAAATAACACCAGCATGTTTTGCTTTTTGAGCTCTTATAGCTTCTGTTTATAGTTTTCCTCCTTTTCCTCTTGTTTTTAGGGTGTCTAGTAGCTCTTCTGTCTTCCTAGTACTTGCCCAGAAGAATGCTCTCTAATACTCTGTTTCTAACTTGCTTTGACTACGGAAACAAGACTATTTACTTTCTTAGAACTATGCTTGCATTTAGTGTGATTAGGGCCTAACAGAGGGAGAGGGGACTTCTAAATCTACAAGATGTAAGTTTTTAGTTCTTGGATTTTATGATACATTATTTTGGCTTCCCAGTGGCCTCTTCTCTGCCCCCCCCCCCTTCACCCCCTTCCACAATTCCTTCTTGTCTGTTTTGGAAATTGAAGTAAATTCTAGATAGGAAGTACCTCAAGGCCACTATTCTTTTTTTTTTTATAAATTCTTTTTTTTAAAAAAAATTTTTTTTTAACGTTTATTTATTTTTGGGACAGAGAGAGACAGAGCATGAACAGGGGAGGGGCAGAGAGAGAGGGAGACACAGAATCGGAAACAGGCTCCAGGCTCTGAGCCATCAGCCCAGAACCCGACGCGGGGCTTGAACTCTTGGACCGCGAGATCGTGACCTGAGCTGAAGTCGGACGCTTAACCGACTGCGCCACCCAGGCACCCCTCAAGGCCACTATTCAAAACCAAAGTGTGTAATAAGAATATGAAGCTATTTAGTGGGGAAAAGAAACTACAACTAGTATGAAGGGGGAAAGCAACTATGAAAAAGCTTAGAGACTTTTTATTTATTTATTTATTTATTTATTTATTTATTTATTTATTTATTTATGGGAAAAGCTTATAGCTTTAAACTCTAGTGATTAGAAGCAGCATTGTAAATTGCTATAAAGTACTGTATATAATGAGATGTTAAAGGTGTCTTTTTTTGCCTAACAATCCTATCTCTACATATTTCTGTCTCTCTATATAACATGTGACTTAGCTTATACATGTATAAGAATTTTTTATGGTAGTATTTGCTTGCAATAGTAACAAAAATTGTTGACAACCTAAATGCTCGTCAGTAGGGGAATGATTAAATATTGTCATGTACTCATCATGCAGCCGTTTAAAAGAATGAAGTAGGGGCACCTGGGTGGCTCAGTCGGTTAAGCATCTGACTTCACTCAGGTCGTGGTCTCGCAGTTTGTGAGTTTGAGCCCTGCATCTGGCTCCCACTGCTTGGGATTCTCTCTCTCTCCCTCTTTCTCTCTCAAAATAAATAAATAAACTTAAAAAAATAAAAGAATGAGGTAGTTCTTTTTTAAAAAATTGTTTTAACATTTATTTTCAAGAGACAGGGAAAGACAGAGTGCAAGTGGAGGAGGGGTAGAGAGAGGGGGAGACACAGAATCCTAAGCAGGCTCCAGGCTCAGAGCTCAGAGCCCGATGTGGGGCTCAAACCCACCAACCATGAGATCATGACCTGAGCTAAAGTCAGACGCCCAACCAACTGAGCTATCCAGGCACCCCAAGAAGAAGGTAGTTCTGAACAGACCATAGTGGTGAAGAATGATTCCCACTGCCTAGGTTCAAATTCCCACTCTACCCCTTTCTAGTTTGTGGCATTTTAGATTTGTTCCTCCATGATCTGGTGTCATTAAAAATCCCTACTTCATAAGATTGTTGTGAGAACTAAGTGAATTCAACCACGTAACCCCCCCATGTTTATTATTGAGAGAGTGAGGGGGGAAAGCAGGCTCCATACTGACAGCAGTGAGCCCCATGCAGGGCTCAAACTCACAAACCGTGAGATCGTGACCTGAGCTGAAGTTGGTTGCTCAACTGAATGAGCCACCCAGGCACCCCAACCATGTAAAACACTTTAAAACAGTGCCTGGCACAATTAGTATTAGCTATTATTGTCATTACTGGTATGGAAAAATACCTGTGATATTTTGTTTGGTGAAAAGAAAGTTACATAATAGTGTATGTAGTAGGATTCCATTTTTGTTAAAATAAACATAAATCTGTGATTTGCACGTGTGGACTTTAAAAATTTCTACATAGAACTTATGAGATGCTAGTTTTGTCTATAAGTTAAAATTGCCTAGCAAACTTTTTTTAAAAACTTATATTCTATGGGGTTTTTTTTTGTTGGTTTTAGAAGAATCTATTTGAAGTTATGAGACGTCAACATTTCTCCAAACCAATCCTCAGTGCAGCTACTTTATATATTCATAGTCGGAAAGTTTGGGTGCATCAAACAGGATTCTTTCCAGGGAGTAGGATGAGGGGATGGTGGACAGTGAGATGGGGGACAGCCTTTATTTTATACACTTCCATATTGTAGTCTTGGCAAATAGTTTGTTATGCAGTGACTTTGTGCCAACATCGAACTAAAGAGCCAAAATGTCCTCAAAAAAGGAATTGGTTAATTTAACGTGCTATGAGGTCATTAATAAAAAAAGAGTGGTGATGTAGACCTTTTTGAATTAACATGGAAGATTGTGTGTGTGTGGGGAAACTGATGCAGAACTTCATTGTTGAGTATGAGCCTATCTCTTTCCTAGTCGCTTTTGAGGGTGTAGATATGTGGCCCCAGAGCACTCGCGCCCAACTGTACCTGTTAACCACATTTTTCTCTGGGGAGAAAATGGTGGGAGAGGAAGGGATGTGCAAGAGGAAGGCCCTTCACTTTTAATTTTGTGACATTCTGAATCATTTGAAATGTTCCCAAAGATCATGTATAATTTCCTTATTAAAGCAATAAAGGAAATAGATGTCTTTAATGTCGTGTAAGTACCTTGTACTTGCCTCAGTACAAGATGTACTTGCCCACATCTGGAATGACATATAGTCATTTTTCAAGACAGTAACCAGGGCTTTATAGATTTCTTTTAGGAATAGACGCAATTTCAATCTATTTAGGGTCTTGATTTCTTCCTTTTATACAAAAAAAAAAAAAAAAAAAAGGGATCTGATCTTGTACCTAATTTGTTGTGACAGTGCCACCACTTAAAGTACAGCAATTATGCAATCCCTTAATTTGAATTGCATTTTGCGAGTGTTTTTCACGTACACGACCTCACGGACCAACTTAAGCCGTCAAGTTAAAATCGGCATATTGAAAATAAATCACTCGGGCTACCTAAAAGAACGTAGGTATTACAAATAAAAAAAAAAGTTCATGTAAGCATATATACTTGAATTTGAACTTTAAACATATAGGTTCATGTAACTTTTGGTAGGGCTTCACGGCTTTCCTTCACTCGGCCGTCCTAGTTCTGAGAGGATCGAAAAAGTACACTTTCTCACTGCCTTTTAGTGAGAAGTGGAGCCGGGGGAGCCGGGTCCCGGGCGCTCCACGCGCCGGGGCCGAGAAGTTCGCGGGAGGCGCAGGGCGGGGCTTCCTCCCGCCGACTCGGAGCCCGGCTCTACTTCTCCGAGTCCACGTCTCTTCCTCTGGACAGACGTGTTTCTTCAGGTCGGGACCGGCCAACGTGACAGCCGCAGACCTTTCAAAAGGGAGCTTGGGCCCCGCCTCGAGGATCTCCCCCGGCCCCGGCAGCGCGGGCCAGCCGGTCAGGCCCTTCCCGGACTGCGGCGCGCGGCCCCTCGGGCCCGAGCCCGCCGCCGCCTCGCCTCCGGGCGCCCACCTCGCGGCGCCGCGCGCAGCATCCCCGGCATGGAGACCGGCTCGGATTCAGGTCAGAGGCCCGCGCGTCCGTGCCGAGCCACGGCCGCCGCAGGCTGCTACGGCGCGGCGGGGCGGCTAGGCCGGGCCGCCCGCGCAGGCCGCCGCGTGCCGGGTCCGCGCGGGGAGCGCTCGCGGGGCGGGCGGCGGCAGGTGGGCAGGACGAGCCGCGAGCGAGCGAGCGAGCGCGGGCGGGCGGGCGCGCGAGGGGCCCGGCGGGGGGGCCGCTGGGAGGATGGCTCAGCTCTTTCTAAATATAAAACCGGCGTGAGTTGGGCGAGCGCGGCGCGGAGCCGCAGAGCCGCCGGGCGGGCCGGGCGCACCGGGACTCGGCCGACAGACGGCGGCGGCTCCGCAGAGGCGCGAGGCGGTGGGAGCGCCCGAGTCGCGAGCTCGCGGGGGACCGCGAGATCGACGCGTGCTGCGAGGAGGACGCAGGAGGCGGCGGCAGGCGGGCCTCGTGGGCGCAGCGCGGCCCGCGCCGAGCGACCGGAGGCGGCTCCCGGCCCCTGCCGCACCGCGAGCGGCTAGCCCCCCGCGCCTCGCGTCCGCGCCCTCCCGCTTCGGCCCCTCCCTCCCTCCCTGGCGCAACATGGCTGCGGCCGCCGCCTCCGCCTCCCAGGACGAGCTGAGTAAGTGCCACCGCGAGCCCGCGGCCGCGAGTCGGAGCCGGCGCTGCGCAGGGCCGGGGGCGGCGGCCGGGGCCGGGCGGGCAGGCCGGGGCGCGCTGCCTCCCGCCGGGTGCCGGGTTGGGTGGGCGGGCGGCGGCCGCGGGGGGCTGGGGCGCTCGGGCCTGGCGGGCGGGCGGGGCGCCGGCCGCCGGCGCTTGTAGGCCTCAGGTTTGCACCGTCACGTTGCGAAATTGAAACCGGAGCCCCGGGCGGAGCCACCTCTGCCCGCGATCCGCCCCGGCCCGGGGGTGGGGGCAGCCCAGCCCCCTGCTCGCGACGCTCGGGCGGGCGGACAGGCTGGGGGCCCAGGGTGGCGGGCAGTGTCGGCCCGTCCCGTCTGACCCCGCCGTGGCCCCGAGTCCCAACTGTTTGGGGAGTTCTAGAAATGTAGGTTTGGCGGGGAGGAAGGGAAGAAGGTGCCTTTCTGTGACACCTTAGAAATCAGCGGAAAGGTCAAGAATAGGCGGTGACCCTCAGGTGGAGCAGAAAGGACGGGAGGGCGGAGAGAGGGTCGCCGTGCTAGACGCAGGAGGAACCGCGGGGTGACAGCCGTTTCAGAAAGGAGAGCCAGCGCACACTCGACCGTAAACGGTGCAATTTTTCAGGGGCCGGCGATCTAGGTTCGGGGAGAGCTGTGGCCACCCTGAATCCCAGGCCGCCCCGCCCGCCGCCCGGGTTCACCTCGATGCTTTGTGGGAAGTGTAGTTCCAAGGCGCCGCAGGCCCACGCTGGGGTCATAAAAATTGAATTTTCCTAGAACATGTAAGATGATTTCTGATTGCGTTTGGGGGTGGTTAGATGAAATGCTTACGTTGAGCGTTTGTTTGTTTCCTCAGCGCTGCCCTTCAGTTCATGACAAAAACAAGAACGGTGTTACTTAGGGATGATGCGAGTTTTAAATGGAATGTACCATGGGCGAGGTGTCGCAAGCCTTGTGAAGTTTTTGTTGTTATAGTCCCTTCGGAATTTCCATCCGAAAGTAGTTATAAACATAATAATTTCTGTTTCTTTGGTGCTTGGCAGTTTGAAGCTACTTTTATATGTACGTGATCTCACTCTTGCCCTCATAACAACCTTGTGAAGTAGGTAGGTAGGAATTATCCTTGTTTTAAAGAGGAGACAGGTTTAGAGAGATTAAGTTGCTGCTTTGACATAAAACTGGTGTAGGCGGAGTAATGTTTGTTCATTTTGAAGTTGAAATACACAGTTGGTGTGACCCTGGGCGTGATGGAGAGTCTGAGTGGACAAGGTCTCCTGGTGTGTTCAGAGATAGACATGGTTTGAGTGACAGAGTTGATTGTTCCTCTGTCAATTCCAAGCTGGAGCACCCTTCCAGGCCTCCTGGGGAGATCAGGTCCCTGATTTTTTTTCTTCCATTTTTGTTGTTGTTGTTGTTGTTATTGTGGTAAAATACACATAACATAAAATTTACCATCATAACCACTTTTAAGTGTGCAGTTCAGTGGTGTTAAATACATTCATATTGTGCAACCATCACCACCGTCCATTTCCAGAATTCTTTTCAACTTGCATTACTGAAACTCTGTACCCACGGAACCTTAACTCCCTATCCCACCCCACCTTCCTCCAGCCCCTGGCAACCACCATCCTGCTGACTGTCTCTGTGATTTTGACCTCTCTAGGTATCTCATATAAGTGGAATCATACATGGTTTGTCTTTCTGTGACTGCCTTATTTCACTTGGCATAATGTTCTCAAAGTTCATCCATGTTGTAGTATGTGACAGTATTTTCTTCATTTTTAAGTTGAATGATACTCCATTGTGTACATATATCACATTCTCTCGTCCATTCACCTGTTGTTGGACACTGGGGTTGCTTGTACATCTTATCTGTTGTGAATAATGCTGCTATGAACATGGGTGTACAAGTATTTCTTTGAGATTATGCTTCCAATTCTTTTGGGCATTATATGCAGAGGTGGGATTGTTTGATCCTATGGTAATTCAATTTTTAAGTCTTTGAGGGACCACCATACTGTTTTCCACTGTGGTTGTATCATTTTACGTTCCTACCAACAGTGCGCAAGGGTTCCAGTTTTTCCACATCCTCACCAATGCTTGTTATTTTCTTCTGTATTTTTAAAAAAAAATTTTTTTTTCAACGTTTATTTATTTTTGGGACAGAGAGACAGAGCATGAACAGGCGAGGGGCAGAGAGAGAGGGAGACACAGAATCGGAAACAGGCTCCAGGCTCTGAGCCATCAGCCCAGAGCCCGACGCGGGGCTCGAACTCCCGGACCGCGAGATCGTGACCTGGCTGAAGTCGGACGCTTAACCGACTGCACCACCCAGGCGCCCCTTTTCTTCTGTATTTTTGAAAGTAGCCATTGCAATGGGTGTGAGGTGGTCTGTTTAAATTGTTATACTGCATGGTATCTGGGTTCCTGATGTACCACTAAACACTTAAAATCTGAATTACCATTTGGAATGGAGGACACAACTGGAAGAAGAATTGGGTATCATTCTGTATGGCTGATGTACATGTGTAGATGCACTGTGCTTCTGTATATTAGGTACCTGTTAAGGTGCTGGTAGTCCTTCTGGTTAAGGAACTTATGGTTTTAGCAGCTACTGGAAAAGTTAGGAGCAAATAATTCCAGTCCTTGCTTTTCCATTTTTGTGTTTGGTCACATCATCAATCATCAACCACAAATGTCTGTTGACTTGGTTTCTGTACTTCAGAAGAGATTAAATGCTTGGCAGCTGGTACCTTAGAATAATTTAACTTGAAATTAAATACATAAGTAAGTGGCTAAGAAGTTTCAAATAAGCCACTTTTAGTTTTAGAATGGCTATAATAAAAGAGATGGCTGATGGAAAGATGCTTTATAAGATTTTTTAAAAAGGAGCCAAGAATCTGAATATTTGCTGGTTATTATTTTTCAGTAGTAGATGAAAATAAAAGTGAACTATTGGATATCTGCATTATTTTTTCCCCTAATATTTTATTGTAAAAATCTTCAAAAATACAGAAAAGTTGAAAATAAGCATTTATATATTCACTACCTGGGTTCTGCATTTGATATTTTATTAGCTTTATCATGTATCTGTCCATCTTTCAATCCACCTTTACAATTTCACTTTATTTTTTATTAAAAAATTGTGGTAAAATACACATAACAAAACTTAATCATCTTTATACAGTTGAGTGGCATTAAGTACTCAATCCATCCTTTTTAGATGCATTTCAGAGTAAATTGGAGCTATTTGTAAACATCCCATTCAGTATTTCAGGACTAGCATTAAGTGCTTTGTGTATATTCTTTTATTTGTCAAAGTAATCCTAAGGGGTAGGCAAACTTATTATTGCTGTTTTATGTAATGGAAAACAGACTTTTTAGGTTCCCCAGGTCCTGCAGCAAATGAGTTGGAATTGAATCCCAGGTGTCTCAGACTCCAGTGTGCACTCAACCAGGCTTTAGGCTGTATTACCTCTGTGTACCATAGAGTGTTCATGTGGACAAAAAGATCTAGTCAGATGGGCTGCTAAAAATCTTAGCTGGATGTTACTATTACAATTATTTGACTACTGTTTAGCGTTGCTGTGGGGTGCAAAAGAAACACCACAGTCCACGAGTGGAATTATAATACTGCTGAGAAGAAGGAAGAATAACTGTAAACAACTATGTTAAGGACCAAAATGTATGCTTACATAATATAGATAATGCTAAAATAATGCTATCTGTGGCTCCTATGTCTGCTATTTAGAGATGTATGGCTGGTAACAGTGGGTTTCTATAGATTTCAAATCAGCATTTTCTGTTTTTGTATTTGAGGTGACATGCGTGCCATAAATTTAAATTAAATCTACAGGTGCTTTCAGTTGTATCTGCCACCGCACTTTGCAGGAGCTCCTGAGAAGCAGAACTGTTAGGTTTCTCTTTCATTTCATTTTTATTGATTGATTGGTTGATGAGTATCATTGACACATGAAAGGTAAGCAGGACAGTCTTGGGCTGGGATATCTTAGAATCTGTTATCCTTTCACAAATATCATGTAATTGTCACTTTGAGTCAGGTGATTGTAAAGCTTAATGTTTACCAAAAGCTTACCATGTGTTCTAGTCACTTTGTACATATTAAATGAATCCTTGCAGCAACCCTGTGAGTTTAGTCCTATTATTGTCTCAGTGGTGGAACTTCCTTCATGTTACAGAGTTAGGACTTCAATTCAGATTCTCTGATTCCTGTTTATATGTTAATTCCGACTGACTGCTGTATTACCATCTCTGAAAGGGAGAATATACAGTTTATAACAAGAGCAACATGTCCCCCCCTCCCCCACATCTTAATAGTCTCTGGAAGAAATCTGCTGTAGTGTATAAAATGTGGTAGTATTCTGATGTTTATTGAATAGCAATAGTAGATTTTTGGGTGAGATGCAACCACGGAGAACAGTTCTGATTGTTAAAGAGAGTTCTGAAATCTAGATTGTAAATTACTTGAGATCATAGTCTGTAATTTTTTTCTTTATATTCAGGGTGCTATAACTGTTTGGAATGAAATGAAATTCAGTGCAGAGCATGTGGGCTAGTTTTTCTTCTAATATCCTCTGTCAGTTCATGGAAAAGTTGACATTGTAGTTATATTGCAGGAGTGGATAGGGAGACTTCTGATAGAAGGAAGGAAGCATTTGTGACTTTTCACCTGGTCAGCAGTTGAGGGGTTTCATATTCTGGGCTTCATAATTATAGGGCATCCTTAGAATCTGATCTTCATTGGGATAAAGACAACTCAAGGAGTAATGGCCTGTAATCTTAAGGCACACTGACACTATTCAATTTGACCATTTGACATAACCATGGGGCACTTCACTTGCAAAAGTTGGCCAGATAATCAACATGTCAGATACCTTCTGAGAGAAGCTCTGCCAGTGCCAGGAATCCTAGTGGCTTTTAGAGGATGAGATGTGGGAAGCTGTCTGTGTAGGTGAACGTGATTCTGTGGTCATACTGAAATAGCCCTAGAGACAGCCATCCATGCAGCTGAGCTGATCTTTGTAAATCAAACCTGTATGTTTTAAATTTTGGTTACTTAGTCACATATGAAAAGTTAAAGTGAAAATAATGATATTTCTATTTTTTATCAACTTCTAATTCTTAATTTTCACCCCATTCTGTTTTGAATTAAGCTTTCAATAAACTAATATTTAATAAAGGCCAGTGTCAGTGAGAATAGTTGGCACTGGGACATTCGAACTTGTTCAGAAGATAGATGTTAAAATTGTAGGCACTTCCAGGGTGCTCAGATGGTCTGATCCAAGTTTCTGGTCTCTGGTTTCAGGCCTGGCCAGTCTCTGCCTTGATGCTTGTCATCTTATGTGGCTTGTTTTCCCCACACATTTTCCAGTTAAATAAGACTTTAAAAATTGACCAACTTCTGGTCTTGTCCTCATAGGGCTTATAATTCAGTGTAGAGACAGGTTTATATATGAATATAAATAACTCATATGAGGCATAATATGAAAAATGCCTAACACAGTTCTTTGGAAATTTCAAGTGAGAATAGCATTCCAAGTTAAGAGAAAAATAGATTAAGCTAAGACACAGAGGTTAGAAAATGTTGTGCATTTTCAGAGAAAGTGTGAGTGAGTCTGATGTACTGGAGTAGGCGTGCTATGGCTGTGTGAGGTGCTGGGAAAAGAGATAAAATTTGTAGTTTGATACTTGGCCCTTTTTACCTTTTATGTTCTTCTTACAATTTGGGATCTTGGAGAAATAATTTTACCTTTCTAGGTCTCAGTTTCCTTCTCATAAAATTGGGATAATAAGAAATACTCATAGTGTTGTTATGATTAACGTATGTGAAAATGCACTGTCTAAACAATTAAGCTATATATAAATTATTATTATTCAGGGGGGGTGCAGTAGGAGATGGAGCTGGGAAGATAGGTTGGGACCAGCTTGTGTGGGAATGCAAACATAACTAGTTTGGACTTTGTTCTGTAGACAGAAGAGGACCATCAAAGGCTTTTAAGCTGGAGTGTAACATGAGTAGATCTGTTTTATAAGGATAACAGGTGGCAGTGGCGTAACATTGATTGTAAGAATCCAGAGACCAAGAGCGCAAGACTAATTAGGAGGGTATCACCGTGGCCAAGTGAAGGAAACATAGGGTCTGAAGTGGGAGAGTGAAAGTGGATTTGGCAAGAAGGTGATATATCCTACAATCCCTAACGTAGGCAGAAATTATTGGCCAAGTAGATGAGCATTATTTAAGAGAGGGAGGAGTTAGAGATGATTCTAAGAATCTACTGGAGAGATTGCGGTGGAGTGGAGATTGTAGTATTTAGACAGATGTAGGGAGGTGGAAGTGGAGAAAAGAGAACAGGTTTGTGTTCAACAGAGTATTTGTTGAGTGAGTAAGTTGAGTTACTGGGGCGCCCATGTTATGTTGTTTGGGGAGACAGTTTTCAACAGTAACAAAACATCTGGTGTTGGAGTCAGAGATGGTTTTGAATCCTGGCTCTCCTGCATTCGATTAATGTCCTTGAACAGAGGACCTAACTTCTGGGCTTTGGTTTTCTCATCTGTAAAATGGGTTAATAACAAAATCTATTTCACAGAGTTGTTATAAGAGGGGGAAGAGATAATACATGTTAAGAACTGGGCATAGTGCTAGGCATGTGGATTCCTGTGTATAGGAACTTAGGTTCTGAAGCTTGGTAGAGTGTGGGGGTGATGGTAGAGTCATGGGAATGGACACATTGTCCTGAGGACAGCTGTCTGGTGCTATAAGCAGGGGTGAGAAGAAGACAAAGAAGAACCAGGGAAGGGGATCAGGAGTGCTGAGAGAGGGCAGAGGTTCCCAGGGTTATGAATATTAACCACTTACATCCTCAGTTGTAATGTACTAATAATGTGTACCTACTAATACTCATCTTGTAAAAATGTTATATAATTACACTTTCTTCTAATTTTAATGTAAGGCTTTGTATGCTGATGATTTATATGTATATGTACACATATACATATATAATAAAATAAATGTTGTATTGGTATTCCAGTTTTTTTAGTCTTCTGTGAATAATTACCAGTGTATTTTTTTTAAGTATTCGCCTATTACTTCTATACAATAAATTTTGTTTGTGGACATATTCCTTACTCCTTCTCCAATTTGATAATCACTGTAATTTTTTTCCTCCTCATTTTGAATTTACAAAGCAGGGCATCAAATTAGATCTTAGCATAGAAATGAAAAGTGCTTTTTTGTTTTCTTAATGGTAGCTGTGAGTATAAATCTTTTAATTGTTTTCTTTCCTGGTGTTCTAAATAATAGATTCTTTATACAATTGCATGTGTACGAGTGGATGAACGTACCACTGGTGATCCAGAGGATTTTTGTCAAGACTGGATAAACCATGTATCACATTGATTGTAGAGGTTAGTAGTTCCTTAGTTCCTTAGGATGTGTGCATTTTTTTGTAGTAGCATTTAAAAATGCATAGGTTATCAAGTAGCATTTTCCTGCCAAGATCTTCATGGGTTTTTCTCCTTTTCTAGCTATCTTAAGAGAGTTGGTGAAATTCATGTTAGTTTATATATTCCTGAAGCCTCTATTCTCTGTCATTGCACAAACATAAATTTAAAAAATCAGCAAGAGAGAGAAAAAAGATAAAACTTGAAGACATTGCTTAGCTGTGTGTACAAGGAAAAATCTATATGAGTGTTCGTTTACAAGTGGTATTGTCTGCCACAGCCACAAAAGATGATTTTACACGCTGCAGGAATATTATCCTGGAGTTAATTGTTTTATTTGTAAAAAAAAAAAAAAAAAAAAAAAAGGCGTTAAAAATGGCATCATGATAGTAATTGGATATTCCTAATTCTGCCTTTTTGACATCTACTGTGATAGAAAAGCCACTTAATTCTACTTCATTCTGAGGCTGAATCCGTACGGTGTCAGTGTCCTTCTTGGATGATATTGGATAGTCCTTTGATTGAAACTCTATATGTTCACATTGCAACTCTCTGATCTCATGAGCTCAATATCCAGTGAGTACGTGGGATTTTGTGGCTTCAACTCAGAGTTCATTTTGTTGCTGTCTTCTATTGCATTCCCCTTCCCCCAGTGCATTCTGTTTTTCAGTATGTATATTGCTGATGATGTGTATGATGCCTGAATTCATTTAGGTGGAATTTTGAGGGATAGAATGAATGGAATATTTTATAAATCAAAGTTCAACTTCAGAGTAAACTTTGGTTTATTTTTGCTATCTTCGTTCCATTTTAGAGAAATGGAAAATTGGGAGGTTGGAGGAATTGTAGAAGAGAAATGGGGACATTGTTCATTTGCTTCTAGATTCTTTCTCTGTCAGTGTTTTTGGGCCCATGACAGATGTGTTAATGAAATTAATGATCTACTGAAGGCAAGCAGTATACCACAAATGCTGGAATTTAAATAGTGACTTAAATAAGGAATATTCTAGTGTTTACACATCCAAATGAGCATTATCCTAAGTAATTAGCTGCTTTGGGTGGATCTTCACTGTCACATATTTGACTTTTATGTAGTTTGACCTCTTGCATAGTATATTGTCTCCTCTAAGCTGGCTTTCATAAGCTGAACTAATCTTTCTGTTCATCAGTTTACTAACACTGATTTCTAAGTGGACACCTGCCAGCTGCTGTTTCTGGGGGAAAGGACTTCCTTGGGAGGTGGGAGTGGTTGTGGAACTTAGTGCATCTAGAATCTGACACTTATTCATTAAATCTAGGTAATAGATGGCTTCTGTCTCATCACTTGGCCCAACCCTGCCAAGCTAACCTAGTCACTTCTTCCTTCCCTCCCTCCCTCTGTGTGTGTGTGTGTGTGTGTGTGTGTGTGTGTGTGTGTGTGTGTGTAGGGGGTAGTAGAATGTGTATGTGAGAGCAAGAGGGGGTGGCCTTGCTTTGGGCTATGCTGGGTTAAAGTAGCCTGACGTCATATGCAGGTGGCTAGGACCTCTGAAGTGGCAGGAGAAGGAAGACTCCTTTTCCCTTTCCTGCTCAGAATGTAGTCCATAGTGCATCCTGGTGCAAGGCTTTCAATATTGCACTATCTGCCTGGGCCCTGGGGGGTAAGACTGGTGGACTAGGGGACAGGAAGATGGTCTGTCTGATTGCCTTAGTTTGGGGGTAAGGGGTACCAGCAGGGACTGTGTCAGCAGCAACCTTTTGCTCTGAACCTTGTTGCTTGCAGAGATTTACATCTGTCACCCCTTGGGGCTGCCCTGGCTGGATAGGAGGCAACTCTTGCAGCAGCCATGATGGAATGGGTCCTCTCCCCACCACCCGACCTTTATTGGTGTTTACTACTGGACTTCCTGACGTTCTGCTTTTAATTTAAAAAATTTTTAAGTTTATTTACTTATTTTGAGGCGGGGAGGGGCAGAGAGAGTGACAGAGAGGAATCCCAAGCAGGCTTCGCACTGCCCAACATGGAACTTGGACTCACCAACCATGAGAGCATGACCTGAGCCCAAATCAAGAGTCGGACACTTAACAGACTGAGTCACCCGGGTGCTCCCTGACATTCTCCTTTTAAGTACGTTTGCATTTAATATGTTTTTTTAAAGGTAGAGAATGAGGGCAAACATATTTTTAAAAACTTAGGAGTAGAGATCAAAATTGAAAGCATTACTTCTTGCTGGCCTCATTTGGATTTGGTCAAGTATTAGAGTGGCATTTAGTGAATCAAAATGGCATATAGAAATTAATAGATGATGTGGACTTTATCAGTTAGTATTTGGTTAGATTTATACTTCACAGGATTGATCTACCTGAAAAGATTATTACATATAAAATCTAGATGGCAGTTAGGCTTTCCTTCCTCATCATAGTTTTATTTTTTTATTTTTTATTTTTTTATTTTTTTCAATATATGAAGTTTATTGTCAAATTGGTTTCCATACAACACCCAGTGCTCATCCCAAAAGGTGCCCTCCTCAATACCCATCACCCACCCTCCCCTCCCTCCCACCCCCCATCAACCCTCAGTTTGTTCTCAGTTTTTAAGAGTCTCTTATGCTTTGACTCTCTCCCACTCTAACCTCCTTTTTTTTCCCCCTTCCCCTCCCCCATGGTCTTCTGTTAAGTTTCTCAGGATCCACATAAGAGTGAAAACATATGGTATCTGTCTTTCTCTGTATGGCTTATTTCACTTAGCATAACACTTTCCAGTTCCATCCGTGTTGCTACAAAGGGCCATATTTCATTCTTTCTCATTGCCACGTAGTACTCCATTGTGTATATAAACCACAATTTCTTTTTTTTTTTTTAATTGTTTTTAACATTTTATTTATTTTTGAGACAGGGAGAGACAGAGCATGAACAAGGGAGGGTCAGAGAGAGGGAGACACAGAATCTGAAACAGGCTCCAGGCTCTGAGCTGTCAGCACAGAGCCCAATGCAGGGCTCGAACTCACGGACTGTGAGATCATGACCTGAGCTGAAGTCGGCCGCTTAACCCACTGAGCCACCCAGGCGCCCCAAACCACAATTTCTTTATCCATTCATCAGTTGATGGACATTTAGGCTCTTTCCATAATTTGGCTATTGTTGAGAGTGTTGCTATAAACATTGGGGTACAAGTGTCCCTATGCATCAGTACTCCTGTATCCCTTGGGTAAATTCCTAGCAGTGCTATTGCTGGGTCATAGGGTAGGTCTATTTTTAATGCTTTGAGGAACCTCCACACTGCTTTCCAGAGCGGCTGCACCAATTTGCATTCCCACCAACAGTGCAAGAGGGTTCCCGTTTCTCCACATCCTCTCCAGCATCTATAGTCTCCTGATTTGTTCATTTTGGCCACTCTGACTGGCGTGAGATGATATCTGAGTGTGGTTTTGATTTGTATTTCCCTGTCCTCATCGTAGTTTTAGTCTCAGACTCCTAACTGCAGAAGCCGTCAAAGTCCAGAGGTGGTCATCCTTCCTTCACTACCGCATCCCCCTGCCCCATCACATCCTATTTTTGTACATGTCCTATACTTAAGCTTTTCTTAGCTGTTAGGGTCCCATTTCTGAAAATGATTATTTTGGTTCCACTCATGTAAGCTTGGACGTGAAAACTACCTGTTTTCACTGGTTTATATACACGCATGTGTGTGCACACGTACACACACACACACACACACACACACACACCACACAATCCACTTTCGCAAGCATTTCAGTAATTTAAGTTAACTCTAGAAGATGTGAGTCATGGGGAAAGGCCTTGCTGTAGAGTGCTGGACTTCCTGTTCTTTCACTGGTCCTTCCTCCCTCTCCATCTTTTTCTCTTTTCCCCTCTTCCTCTCCTCTCTGTAGTAACTACTACATCATTCCTGATTTGGAGCAGACCAGTGCTGCCACACAATCAGACCTTCTGGAATTTACCCCACCTTTCTTTTTTTTCTTTTTTCTTTTGGTAACCTTAAGCACTTGTTGTTGTATTAAAATACATATAGTCCCCTTTTCCAGAAATTCTGATGTCAGATACTATAAATTGCTGCCAATCCCCTCCTTTCTCTTGCTAGACATTAAATGTATAAACTTCTAAATGACTTTTTTAATGCATGAGGAATTAATATTTCATGCATTCAACAGGTATTTGAGCAATTACTCTCTGCAAGGGCCTGAATTAAGTGCCGGTACACCAAGAAAGTTAGGTCACAGTTTCTCAACCTGAGGAGTTCTATAGAAGGACAGAGTGTATGAGTGGGTAGTCAGGTGGAATCAGATTGAAATCACACCTAGAAGAACTGCTTAGAGAAGATTGGGCAGTTACATAATGTATAGCAAAAGACAGTGAGTGCCAGGAGAGATGTAGAAGAGGTCTGTGAGAGTTTGTAGGGCCCAAATGGTACGTACAAGTTGTGGAGCATGGAATATTTGAGCTGGACCTTGAATGGGAGGATTTGGCTGTGTGGAGATGGAGAGGTAGGAGAGGTTGGGAGAGTATTCCTGATTGGGGGACTTGGTTGACCAAATAATTGGGCAGGAAAACATGGCGCACTTAAACGATTGCAATTTGGGTGGCTGTTGGGGAGTAATGGGGTACATGGTTGAGAAGGTTCTTTTGGGGCTAGATTGGCCCACTCTTAGAAAGGACTCCCTCTCTGATCTAATTATTCACACTAGGCTTGTGCTAGCTGCTAATTTTTTTAATGTGCTTTTATGAAGGAAGTACTTCTTCCTTGTCCCCCATTGCCCCTTTGACAAAGACCTTCCATTTGTATTTGGACCCAGTTGTAAGCTGGCTTAAGCAAAACCAGGGTTCTTACTATAAGGAATCAGGGAGTTTTGTGGAAGTAAGAGGAGCCTTCAAGAACTAGAAATCATCCACTTCTTCCAGCTGCTGTCTGTGCCTCTGTGACCATTCTTTCTTCAGACCAGACTTCTGATTTTGTGTTCCAAAGGATAGGCTAAAGATGCCCATGCCATATCCACTGGCTTATTCTCATAGGTCCAAGCACTCAAGGGTGGCTTGACTTTCTGGTGCCAATTCTGAATTGCTGCGGAAGGTATGAATTGAGCCAGACCCATGTCTAGTAAGCCTTTGTATCATTTCCATCCACTTTCTCTGCTTCATCAGTGCTGCAATTTAACATGCAGGCATGAGCATTGTGTTTGGAGTTGGACTGGCTTGGAGTTTGAGCCCTAGCCCTGCCACTTACTACAGTTCTGATCAACATTCTTTTTTTTTTTTGTAAATATTTTAAAATATTTTTAAAAAAATTTATGTGTTTATTTTGAGAGAAAGAGAGCATGTGCATGCAAGGGGGGGGGGAGGGGGAGGGAGTGGGCAGAGAGAGAGAGGGAGAACTTGAGAATCCCAGGCAGACTGTGCTGAGTGTTGAGCTGGATGTGGGGCTCGAACTCACTGTGAGATCATGACCTGATCCGAAATCAAGAGTTGGACACTTAACTGACTGAGCGACTCAGGTGCTGCGATCAACATTCTTTTTTTTTTTTTTTAAATTTTTTTTTTTCAACGTTTATTTATTTTTGGGACAGAGAGAGATAGAGCAAGAACGGGGGAGGGGCAGAGAGAGAGGGAGACACAGAATCAGAAACAGGCTCCAGGCTCTGAGCCATCAGCCCAGAGCCCGACGCGGGGCTTGAACTCACGGACCGCGAGATCGTGACCTGGCTGAAGTCGGACGCTCAACGGACTGCGCCACCCAGGCGCCCCTGCGATCAACATTCTTAATAAATATTAGACTGTTTCTTCATTTGTAAGTTGGAACTAATACTCCCTTCACTAAATGGTATTTTAGAGGGAGGTACTGCATTCTAGTGTGTTCTTGCAGGGTAAAGATCTCTTGAGGTTCAGCTTACGATTCTTCGTCTTATTAGATTGATGATGATGACCTTTGGCAAATCAGATCCAGAGCCTGTTTTTTTAATTATAAATGCAGACAACAGTTGTCCACCTCACAGTGTTTTTTGAGGCTCAAAAGGCCATGTGAAACTGTTTTGTGACTGTGCGGATATATATGTATTAATCAGAAGAAAATAAATACTATTAGGAAGGATATTTCCTTGTGATATTATTCCATTATAGTTTAGTATATTTCTGTGGTAACTTGACAGCTCTTTCTCAAAATATCTTATAGCTGTAGAGTATTAATTGATTTTTGGTGCAGTAGGCAGTGGTCTAGGTATTTTCAGATTTCCATTTCAGTCACAGCTTCCGCTAACCCAATTTATGATTTATAATTTAAAATTTACTTTCACATTCAGAAAAAATAATGTTCTTTATAGAAAACGTAAGCAACTTTAAAAACATTCCTAAACCTGTTACCCTGAAATAACTGTTTTCTCTTTCTGGTTCATACAAGTAATTCATGCTCATGAAGTAAGATAGTAATGACATAAAATTAAGCCAAAAAAGAATCCTCTGAAATTCCACCACATGGAGATAACCATTACCTTAAATTTAGTAACTTTTAGTAACTTTTCCTATTCTTTTTGATGGTATATGCTTGCTTTGCATACTTTGTAAGGAATGTTTTGACGTTCAAGTTGTTATGAAAAGATGATACATCTGAGGAAACAGATGTATTGCTGTTTTTTTTTTTTTTACTTTTTTTCTTTAACTGATGATGTAAGTGACAAACCAGTATTTACCTTTTCTAATCCGATGGAAAAGTTGCCTTTCTTCCTTAACTCAGAAGCCAAAGTTGCATTTTTTGGCGTAATCCAGAGAATGAGTGATTTGTGTAGATAGATTTGTCAGGAATAATTAACACGGTTTCAGAAATATCAGTGGCTACTGGTGGATAACATTGAAGTGAAGTCCTTGAACCTTTACTGGTTATTACTGTTTTGGGTGGGGGTAGAAGGAAGGAAGGGCCCTTTTCTTTGTCTTTACATAGAGAAATGAAAGGCAGGTGAATAATATGGATTAAAGAATTATTTAATGAAGAGTAAATCAGTATATTTATTTTTTCCTATGTGAATGGAATAGTAGACATAAACTAAGCTGGAAATTGTTTTTTGTTTTGGGATTGAAGAATTTCAGTGTTTTTGAAATTATTTTTTCAAAATAAGTTTTTTTTAGAAAGACTTTTTTTTATTTTTATTTTTAGCAGATTTAGGTTTAGGTTTCTCCTCCTCTGAGAAGAAAGCACAGAGATTTCCCACATAAGCCCTTGGCTCCCATCCCTCCCCCACAATTACGCAAATTACACGGCCTCCCCCATCACCATCACTCAACCAGCATGGTGCATTTTTGAACCAAGGATAAACTACATTGATACATAATCACTTGAAGTCCATGGTTTATATTACAGTTCACTCTTGGTGTCCTGTATTCTGTGTGTTTGGACATATAGCCATGATTTTAATACCATTTCTTTTTGGCACTGAAAAATATTGTTTGTACCAGTTTACTTATCCACTCACCTACTGAAGGACATCTTGGTTGGGGCTACTCACCTACTGAAGAGCTTTTAAGTGTTAGCAGTTATGAATAAAGCTGCTGTAAACATCCCTGTCCAGGTCTTTGTATGGACATAAGTTTGCAGCTCCTTTGGGTAAATACCAAGGAGTGCAATTGCTGGATCATATGGTAAGACTATGTTTAGTTTTTGTTGTTTATTTATTTATTTTGAGAGAGAATGCATGCATGCAGGTGGGGGAGGGGCAGAGAGAGAATCGTTAAGTGTGGTGCCTCACACCTGGCTCGATCTCACAACCTCTAGATTATGACCTGAGCTGATATCAAGAGTTAGATGCTTAACCAACTGAGCCACCAGGCACCCGGGACTGTTAGTTAGTTAGTTAGTTAGTTAGTTAGTTAGTTAGTTAGTTAAGTTAGTTAAAAAAAATTTTTTTGGGGCGCCTGGGTGGCGCAGTCGGTTAAGCGTCCGACTTCAGCCAGGTCACGATCTCGCGGTCCGTGAGTTCGAGCCCCGCGTCGGGCTCTGGGCTGATGGCTCAGAGCCTGGAGCCTGTTTCTGATTCTGTGTTTCCCTCTCTCTCTGCCCCTCCCCCGTTCATGCTCTGTCTCTCTCTGTCCCAAAAATAAATAAACATTGAAAAAAAAAAAAAAATTTAAAAAAAAAAAAAAAATTTTTTTTAAGGTTTATTCATTTTTCAAAGACAGAGACAGAGTGTGAGCAGGGGAGGGGCAGAGAGAGAGGGAGACACAGAATCTGAAGCAAGCTCCTGGCTCTGAGCTGTCAGCACAGAGCTCGATGCAAGTCTTGAACTCATGGACGACGAGATCAGGACTTGAGCTGAAGTTGACCTTTAACCGATTGAGTCACCCAGGCGCCCTGGACTGTTATTTTTATAAGGAGCCTCCAAACTGTCTTCCAAAGTGACTGAGCCATTTTGCATTCCCACCAGTAAATGTTCTTATTTTCATTTTTCCATATTCTTTAAGGTGCATTTTAAGCTTTAAAATTCTGGTGTTCCTTGTGCTTATCTTTCCCCCAGAGAGTTTTTCTCCAGGGCGGTGATACACAAAGTATGGTCTGAGGGTGGGAGAATTATTTTTTGCAAATAGGGAACTGTGGAAGAATGTAAATTAATTATCATTGTTATTTTACTTAACATTTCTTATCCTAGTAAGATAGGATGAAGGAAGAGTGTTCCTTATTTTTTTCTGACTGGTGACAGTTTGCAGCTGGCTTACTTTGAGCAGAACTTCCTTAGGGTTTGTTACCCTGGAGTAGAATTGCTAGAAATTTGTTTTCAGAGATTGTATGGGTGTACACCCCATCAACAGTGAACTCAAGTATCTCTTGGTTTGTTTCCAGGTTTTGCCAACAATTGGTAGTTAGATTGGTAGTTAGATTTGCAGAGTTTTCTGATGTGAAAAATACGATACTGTATCTTACTGTGTTAATTTTGCATACTTCTGACAAGTGTAATTGAACATCTTTATATGTGTTGTTTAGTCTATGGGTCTCATCTCTGAATGGCTTGCTTATATCCTTTTTTATTTGAAAAATTTGGATTAATTTGCTTTTTCTTGATTTGCATGTTTCATTCTGTATTCAAGTCCTTTTCATTTAAAAACATCATTATTGGGGCGCCTGGGTGGCGCAGTCGGTTGGGCGTCCGACTTCAGCCAGGTCACGATCTCGCGGTCCGTGAGTTCGAGCCCCGCTTCGGGCTCTGGGCTGATGGCACAGAGCCTGGAGCCTGTTTCTGATTCTGTGTCTCCCTCTCTCTCTGCCCCTCCCCCGTTCATGCTCTGTCTCTCTCTGTCCCAAAAATAAATAAATGTTGAAAAAAATAAAAATAAAAACATCATTATTTATAATGTATCTTTTTATTTTATGGTGTGTTTTCTGATATTTTAAAATCTTAACCGATTAGTCTTTTATGTTTTGTGTGTGAGTTTTAATTTTCCCTTCTCAGTTTTATTTTAAAATCTTTAAAATCCTGGGGCACCTGGGTGGCCCGGTCGGTTAAGTATCCGACGTTGGTTCAGGTCATGAGCTCATGGTTCAGGAGTTTGAGTCTCCAGTAGGACTCTGTGCTGACAGCTCAGAGCCTGGAGCTTGCTTCGGATTCTGTGTCTCCCTGTCTCTCTGCCTCTCCCCCACTCATGCTCTGTCTGTCACTCTCTCACAAAAATAAACAAACATTAAAAAAAATTAAAAATCTTTAAGATCATACTTTGTACATATGTCATTAATCTACCTGCAAGGGATTTTTAGGTTATTTCTTTTCTGTATAGGTAGACAATTTTTTTCCAGTTTTCATTTGACTAGTTTGCTTTTTCTTTCCCTAGTTCTTTAGATGCAATACTCAGTTTTCTCCTTATTTTTATATACTGCCTATCATTTCCTTTTTTGGATTCTCTTTCCTTTATCCTTAAATGCTATTGTCTTTTAAAAAATCTTTTTGTTTAAGGTTTATTTATTTTGAGAGAGTGTGAGCGAGAGGGACATGGGCAGAGGGAGAGGGAGACAGAGAATCCCAAGCAGGCTCCACAAGCGGGCTCCACACTGTAGGTGCAGAGCCTGATGTGGGGCTTGAACTTGTGAACTGTGAGATCATGACCTGAACCAAAGTTGGACATTTAACAGACTGAGCCACTCAGGTGCCCCTAAATGCTGTTTTCTTGAGCAATCTGTCTCTGACTTTCTATTATGTTCTTTCAGCATGCAACTAGCATATCCAAGTGTGGTAATCCTGTGCTACATCCTTGCCTTTTCCTTCTTAACTCTGTTTTTCCATGGCCACTAAGCTCTGACACAGACTGAGGTTTCGGTAAATATTTGAAAGGGTGCGTGACTGATCTAGCCAGAGTAGTTAGTGCTTCACAGTGGAAATGGGAGGGTACTGGGCCTTGAAAGAGGAGAGAATTTAGATGAGCTGGGAGAAAGAGGAAGGGTGAATTGCACCTTGACACATTTGGTATTAGCTTTTGATTCATAGTGTTGAGCTTTCTCTAGTGTTTTTTTTCTTTCTTTTTTTTTTAGAGAGAAACAGGGCTCGTGTGTGAGTGGGGGAGGGAAAGAGGGAGAGACAATCTTAAGTAGGCTCCACACTTGCTGAGCATGGAGCCTGACGTGGAGCTTGACCCCATGACCTCAGGATTATGACCTGAATTGAAATCAAGAGTTGGTTGCTCAACCGAGGGAACCACTCAGGCGCCCCTTTCTCGTGTTGCTTTTTGACCTTTGAATTTGTACATTGTTCCATATTGTCTTGACTACCACTTGAATGAGACAAAGTCTCATGATCTTTTGGTGATGCTCTTAAACAGGGCTCCCTGTGTATGATGTAGTATATGTAGCATAGGTCCTTTTAGAAAATGGGACTATTGTTGCAGACAGTTGCACAGTGTAGGCAAGGTTTTTTCGACCGAAGGTCAGAAGACCTCATTCTAGTTCTTGTGCTGCTGCTAATTACCTCTGTGAACTTGGGTGAGTCCCTAAAACCCACTGTTTTTTATGCTAGTCTTTCAGTCCTCTCCAGCTGTGAATTCAGTAGAAATCTTTCTTTGTAGTACACGTTTCAGGGTGATAGTTTCGTGGGTGTTTATAATAATTCATTAAACTGTACACTTACATTTTGTGCATTTTTGTAAGTGTTTAATTTACATTGAAAAAGATTTTAAAAACCCACAGAAAGGGGGCACCTGGGTGGCTCCGTTGGTTGAGCGTCCAACTTCGGCTCAGGTCATGATCTCACGGTTCCTGAGTCTGAGCTCCGCATCGGGCTTGCTGCTGTCAGCACAGAACCCGCTTGGGATCCTCTGTCCCCCGCTCTCTCTGCCCCTCCTCTGACTGTTCTCTTTCTCTCTCTCAAACATAAAACTAAAACCTTAAAAAAAACACACACAAAAAGACTAGGTTTCAAAAAAAAGAAAGACTAGATTTCTTACATCCATGTGCTACCCCCCGCCCCCCAAAAATTCAAGCTCGATTAAAGACTTGAATGAAAAAAGCAAAATCATAAGGCCAGGAAGAAAACATAGATAAATATATGTGTCAGAGGTCTCCAAGGCCACCCCAGCTTCAGTGATTTGTTAGGAAAATTCACAGGACTCAGCATATATTTGTATTCATGTTTAAGATTTATTACAGTGAAAGGACACAAAGCAAAATCAGCAAAGGGAAAAGGCACATGGAGCAAAGTCCAGAGGAAACCAGGTACAGGCTTCCAACAGCCTTTTCTGGGGAGCCCCAAAGGATGTGCTTAACTCCCTCTAGCAATGAGTTGTGACAACATGTGTGACATGTTGTCCACCAGGGATGCTCTTTAGAGACTCTGTGCTGAGGGTTTGTATTTATTGTTTATGTATATATGTGTGTATGTAATGTATTTATGTATTTTTGTTTTATTTTTTTAATTTATTTATTTTTTCAACGTTTATTTATTTTTGGGACAGAGAGAGACAGAGCATGAACGGGCGAGGGGCAGAGAGAGAGGGAGACACAGAATTGGAAACAGGCTCCAGGCTCTGAGCCATCAGCCCAGAGCCCGACGCGGGGCTCGAACTCCCGGACCGTGAGATCGTGACCTGGCTGAAGTCGGACGCTTAACTGACTGCGCCACCCAGGCGCCCCTGTATTTTTGTTTTATATAAACTCCTTGCTACACATGGGGCTCGAACTCACAACCCCGAGATCCAGAGTTGTATGTTCTACTGACAGGCATCTAGGCACCCCTCAGTGCCGAGAGCTTTTAATCAGTGCTGGGTCATGTTGGCATCTTCTGCCTAACACGTACCAAAATTCCAGATTTCAAGAAAGAAAGCAGGTGTTTGGCATAAACCGTATTGTTTGTGTGAAGGGTTTAGGCACAGTGAACCACTCTTATCCGTTCTAGGAATGGAGGGAACTGTCCTGAAACCCATTTCCAAATGCTCAGTCAAGGGCCAGCCTGGCAGGCAGGCATTTCTAAGGATAGCAGTCTCAGGCCTGCTAACACTTTTCTGCAGAATATACTATTTTTTATAATCTTGGAGTAAAAAAGGCATTTCTAAGTATGACTAGAAGCTCCAAAGCCATAAAAGGAAGGAAAGGTAAATTTATATTTAAGAACCTAGATATGAAAAGCAAGTGCTATAGAGTCACAGGCATACTAGGAGAAAAGTATTTATGATGTGTGGGAGAATGGAGGAGATTTTTTCCCCAATATATAAAAGCTTTTACAAGTCATCAACTCAAAAGAATAATGAGTAATTTGCTGAAGAAGATATTTCAAAAGACCAATAAATATTTGAAAAGATACTTTACCTTAGTGATAAAATAGGTATGAATTAAGACAACAGAGTGATCTTTTTTCATCTACCATATACAGCTAAGATTGACTACTTATAATCTTTGTAAAGTTGATTACTTAGTATAGGAGTGAGCATAGGGAAATTGCAACTTACATACGTTGCTGGTGGTATAAATTAGCACAAAATTTTCTTTTTAAATTGTTTTAAATTTTATTTCAAGTATAGTTAATGTACAGTGTTATATTAATTTCAGGTGTACAATATAGCAATTCAACACTTCTTTTTAAAAAAATTTTTTTAATGTTTATTTATTTTTGAGACAGAGAGAGAGACAGAGTATGAACGGAGGAGGGTCAGAGAGAGAGGGAGACACAGAATCTGAAACAGGCTCCAGTCTCTGAGCTGTCAGCACAGAGCCCGACGCGGGGCTCGAACTCACTGGCCGTGAGATCATGACCTGAGCCGAAGTCGGACACTCAACCAACTGAGCCACTCAGGCGCCCTGCAGTTCAACACTTCTATACATTAGTCAGTAGCACAGGGTATTTTTCCAAAATCTGTTAAACCTGACGACACTCCTACCCTTTGACTTAGCAGTTCTGTTGCTAATGTTTTAGCTTACTGAAACCTGTGCAAGTGCACAGATGTATGGGTAGGAATGTTCTCTGGAGTATTGTTTGTGGTACTATAAGGCTGGTAATCGCACAAATAGAGTGTTAGTTAATTACATTACTGTATCTATAGACATAGTTGCCATGTAGCCATTATCAATTAGATTTTTATTTAGTGCTACAGAAAGATAAAGTTTTATACATATCCAAACATTTTAGTGTTCTTTGGTATTTAAAACCTGACCTGAATGGATTTATGGTTCCTTATAATCTTTGATTATCCTACTGAGTATGAGTGTGTGTTTTATTACAGAATATGAATGTATTTGGTTGTAGGTGCTGCTCTAGAACCCACTGGATGGGTAGGGTTATTTGAAATACAGTATATACACTATGTCACTATATATCATTCTAAAATCTGAAAAGTTCTGAGACATATATTGCTCCAAAGGTTTCTAATAAAGGATTTGTGTTAATCAAAAGGAAAAAAAAGAGGGCAAACTGTAAAATACTGTATGCCATATTCCAGTTTTTAGGTTAAAATAACACGAGTGTATGAACAGGAAATACTAGTGCATAAGCTGTTCTCCACATTTAACAGTGATTATCTGAGGTTATTGCAGTTCTTTAATTTCTTCATAAGTGAAAACAATTTGGATGAGTTTGTGTACAATATGTAATGTAACTGGAGAGGATGGAACTTGCTTCTGACTTGGAAGTAGTGTTTGTCTTACCTCAGATACTGTTGTGGTGACCTGAAGGATCTCATTTCCTGCAACTAAAAACTGAGTCTGTGTGAAAGATGAATTTAAGTTTTGGATTCCTTTTGAATTTTCAGAACTTTTGTTTACAATCCTTCTTGTTTCTGAATAGACACTTTTTGGGTCCCAGGCCTAATTTACTTTCTTGAGGTTGTTTCCAGGGTTGAGGGTAAGGGCACAGAGTTCACATTCTTTCTGTGCCTCTAAAAACAGGATTCAGGGACCATACTATTGCTAAACCTTTACTTTTTATTTTGTTAACTTTGACAGGTTGATAAATTTAGTTCTTGATTATATCAGCACTTATTTACGTTTCTTTTCATAAAGCTTGAACATGATTAATTCCCTTTTATTTAAAGTGTGGTGTGTAGCTACAGATGACATACAGGTGTTAACACCGATCCCAAAGGCTGTAGGAGGCTGTTACTCTTCCTCAGGTGCACTTGGCCTGTGTTGGAGGGACCCCACATGATGTTTGGGGCTGTTTTTGGCATTCCCACGTTGCCATCATAAGTAATTTTATTGCATTTAGGAAGCTCCATTTTATATTCTAGTGAGGAAGAGAGAGAAGTTTAAGGCACTATACTGGGAATACATAGGAAGAAACCAAATGGTTATGTGAAAAATGAAGGAGACCAGATATCACTTGGTTTTTTAAGCCTTTGTTTGGTCCAGATTCTCCAGGTCAGTTTGTTAGGAAGAATTGAACTTTCTGCCTTCTTCCACAGAACAGTTTTTCCGCAGTTTCTGTAGCTAAACTCTGCGGGCAGTTTCTTCTGACCCTGGTCTGTAAGGTGCCAGGCAGAGCCTCCTGTAACTGGCACAAATATGCGGAGTGAGCTCCCTGTTCCTACAAACTCCTTTCACTGCATAGAATCATCTGGTCTGCTTATATTTCACAGTCATCCTGCCTGCTTTTCCTTGCTTCCTTCTTCCTTATTCTTTTCTTCCTTTGTTAGTCATTTTAAAAGCTAAACTTGAGACTTATTTGGATTTCACCACTTTTCCCCATTAATGTCCTCTTTCTGTTCCAGGATTGTACCCAGGGACCACACTGTTTAGTTGTCCTGTCTCCCCAGTCTCCTCTGGTCTGTGACAGTTTCTTAGGCTTTCCTTGTTTTTCATGATCTTGAAAGTCTTGTGCAGTACTGGCCGGGTGTCCTATAGAAGGTTTTCCAACTTGGGTTTTTCTGTTGTTTTACTGATAATTAGATGGAGAGTTTGGGTTTTTGAAAAAACATCACAGAGGTGAAATGCCTTTCATGTCACATCATATCAGGGATTGTGATATCCATGTGACATCACTCATGTTAACTTTCATCACTCAGTTAAGGTAATATTTATCAAGTGTTTCCACTGTAATTTTCCTCTTTCCTTATTCTGTTCTTTGGAAGCAAGTCACTAAATCTATTCTACCCTCTCAAAGAGGGTGGAGGCAGATATTAAGCTGTACCTCCGGCAGGGGGAAGTATCTACACATAAATTGTTTGGTATTATTTTATAAGAAAGTCATGTTTCTTTTCCTCAGTGAATTTAATCATTTAATCATTTATATCATATGGATTCACGTACATTTAATTTATGCTTTGGGTTTAATACAATACTGTGTTACTTATTTTGTTCCTCAAATTATTCAGCCTTGGCCATATTGGAACTCTTTTGGGGTGGTTCCTATAGACCTTTGATATGTTCCAGGCCTCGTTTTCTTCCTAATGTTACAAGATACTTCAGGTTCATCATGCTTTTTTTCACTGCTCCAGCCTTGGAATTAGCCATTTTTTCAAAGAGCCTGGTTCCTTTTTTTGAAGAATGGTGTTTAAAAACCAAGATTTGGGTGCAAGGTGTGCTTGCTGCTGCCAGGGTGTCATTGCCTCTAGGTTCTGTGTGTGTGTGTGTGTGTGTGTGTGTGTGTGTGTGTGTGTTTAAAAAAATTATTATGGAAAATTTCAAACATATGCAAAAATATAAATTCTTAGTATCTATCATTCAGCTTGTACAGTTATCAGTTAGTGGCCAATCTTGGACAATCTTGGTTTCATTTATATGGCTTCTCCTCATTTTCCTCACTCCTCGGCCCCCAATTATTATTTTTTATGAGTACTAAAATGAGGCTGTTACTTTATTTATTTTTGTATTAAGGTATACAACATGATTTGATATACATGTACATGTGAAATGATTATTGGAATTAACATATCTTCTCATGTAGTTACGTGTGTGTGTGTGTGTGTGTGTGTGTGTGTGGTGAGAACATCTGAAATTTCTTTCTTAGCCAATTTCCAGTATGCCCCTGGTTATTTCAAGTAAATCCTGTCAACTATGTTATTTTATCTGGATGTTTCAGTCTTGATATCTGAAAAAATAAGGACTCTCTTAAATAAAAATTTTAAATTGAGGTATAATACAGTAGAAAGTATGAAATTGTAGAGCGTGGTGAATTTTTATCAATGTATATATTTCTGTAACCATCACCCGGAATGAGATGCAGGACATTTCTAGCCCCCTAGAAGTCCCCTTAATCACCACTGGTAATTTTTAGAAGAACCTTTAAAAACAAACATAAACCACATTCCCATTATTATACCTAAAAAATTAACAGTTAATTCCTTAAAATTAGATATCCAGTCGTTTGCAGTTGGTAGGTTCCCCTGTCACTATTCCTCCTCCACCTTGTACTGTACTGGTTACTTGTTCAGTACTTTGTCACAGCCTGGGTTTTTCTGAGAGCGTCCCCTTGGTATTTTTTTTTTTTAACGTGTTTCTCTCACAGTGACTTTCATGGTTGCAAATGGTCTCTCACATTCTGGTTAGGTAATGCCAACACAATAATGGGCAGTGGTGCTGTCTTTGGAGAAACTGCATCATCAGTAAGATGGTTTCTCCAAATATATATTATCCCTGGTATCTGATTAAAGTTCTCCTGTTTCCCTCTGCTGGCTAACTCTAGAACATTTCTTCAAAAGTTTTGTATTTCTGTAGAAAGAAGGAGTAACTTTGTATATAGGAGAGACTTTTGTTATTCTTGGCTTTGTTTTTCCTCCTTCTAGAGGTTAAATGACCGGGGACAGTTGTAAGAAAGTATAATTAGCTGGTAAACCTTTTTAGTGCTTCCCAGCTGGGTCAGAGTCATCTACCTACTAGTTGTGATTAATTATGACTGAAGGATCCTCCAGTACAGAAAAAGGATTAAGCTATGAAAATACTTAGTTTTGGTTGTGTTTGTTTTGTTAAGTTCTTCTTTTTTTCTTCTTATAGATCAGCTTGAACGGGTCTTTTTACGACTTGGCCATGCTGAAACAGATGAACAGTTACAGAATATTATATCTAAATTCCTTCCTCCTGTTTTGCTCAAGCTGTCCAGCACCCAAGAAGGAGTACGTAAAAAGGTATGCATGTTGGGACAGTGGTGGGAATTACATGATGGGTAAATGGTACATATAGGAAGTGAGTTTTCTGTTCCCATTATTGAAATCTAGGTTCATGATCCAAATCTGGCCTTTCAAGATGGAAAGTAAGTCTGGGACCAGCTTACGTGATTTAAAATAGCTTTTGTATGCTAAGCACAGCTGAATTTAGTTTCACCTGTACACTGGCATGAGTGCAGTGAAATAATTGAGATAATTATTCTAAAATATGTGGGGGCTTGATCTAAAATCCATTGTCTTGATTCCAGTATGAAAGGGGGGAATGGGCCAAAATTGTTCTTTAATCAGTGGCTAACTGTGAATAAAACCTTCATTAAAATTAAGCAAAATAGTTGTTTTAAACACCAAGATATTGTTGTGTAGCTCCTGTTTTAGGATTCTGTAAAGTATTGTTACCAAAAGTTGGGTAGCCATCATAGCAAGATTTTCTTTCTTTCTTTCTTTCTTTCTTTCTTTCTTTCTTTCTTTCTTTCTTTTTTTTTTTTTAAGATTTTAATTTTTAAGTAATCTGCACACCCAGTGTGGGGCTTGAATTTACAATCCTGAGATCAAGAGTCATATGCTGTACTGACTGAGCCAGCCAGGCACCCCTCAAGATTTTTTTAACCTAAATGTTCTACAGGGAACATTTGCCCCCTTCATTTTTAAAATAGTTCAGTCTTCTGGTGTATGTATGCTAGACCTTCAGGTCTTTGAGCTGTCATTGGGTTTCATCCCTTGGGCCGCTCTGATTGATTGGCAATGGGTTCTTGGAGGTCTGCCCTAAGAGGGATTCTGAGACCCAATTTGGGTTCATTGGAGAAAGAGTATCTTTAAGAATGTCTGTTATGTTTGCAGGAAGGAATAGGGCATTCTTGTCATGTATTTGACATGCCTGTTGTTAACACTGCCTTGCTGAGATAAATATGTATTTGATCCTGTCACTGTCCTATTTAAAACTCTTCTGTGGCCTTCTGTTACCCTCAGCATAGCAAGGTATGATAAAAGGCACTTCATGAGTTGGTTTCTGCTTTCTTATTTAGCTCCATCAGTCTCGTTATTCATTTGGCAAATCCTTACCAGGTGCCTTCTACCGTATATGCCAAGTGTTAGGGACATAGTGAATGAAAGAAACATGTAGTTGGGAAGACCAGCATTAAACAGGCAAGGGGCGCCTGGGTGATGCATCTGAATTTGGCTCAGGTCATGATCTCACTGTTCATGGGTTTGAGTCCCATATCGGACTCTGTTGACAGCCTGGAGCCTGTTTCAGATTCCGTGTCTCCCTCTCTCTCTGCCCCTCCCTGCTCATGTGCGCGCTTGCTCTCTCTCTCTCTCTCTCTCTCTCTCTCTCTCTCTCTCGCTTTCAAAAATAAACATCAAAAAAAAAAAGTAAAAAAAAACAAAACAAAAACAGGCAAGTAGTAACTAGTTATAAATTGCAATAAATGCCAAGGTAGAAAAGGGTTCTGGGGTGCCAGAGTAGCTCAGTTGAGCATCTGACTTCGGCTCAGGTCATTATCTCACGGTTCTTGGGTTTGAGCCCCACCTCAGGCTCTGTACTGACAGCTCAGAGCCTGAAGCCTGCCATATCTCCCTCTCTCTCTGCCCCTCCCCAACTCATGCTCTGTCTCTCTGTCTCTGTCTCTTTCTCTTAACATTAAAAAAATACTAAAAAAAAAAAAGAAAAGCATTCTATGAAAGAATATGTTTGAGGACTTGATTTAAACAGAATATGGGGCATTAGGAAGGGCTGTGTGGTGTGTAGCCAGACAGAGAGATGGGGAGACCGTTGAAGACATGAAGGCCCTGTGCAGGCATTCTGAGTGGGAACAGAGTATGACGCCTTCAGGGAGCTGAGGACCACCCGCTGCATCTAATGTTAGGAGTGATAGGAGGTCAGGCACTGGGGAGAGGAAACAGTGATTCCAGTGGGCAGCGATTTGAAAGTTCATGTATAAATAATTTTAATATGTGAAATTTTGTGATTGATGAAAACTTGTATTGACTTTCAGTTGTGTAATTTTGGGATTCCTTTCTATGTTTTGTGGTGCACATTCGATTCAACCAGGATATCCTGCAAGGTAGCTGGTAATTTGTGGATAAACTGAATGAAAGAGAAATTAAAGTTTTAGATTTCTAGTGACATGTCCTTAGAGTACATTTGCTATTTTAAGGAAAATGAGTTTTGTTATGTAGGTTCTACTTTATAGCCAAATTTATGTTTAAACTCATTGGAATAGCTAAAGATTAAAGACTGACCATACCAAGTCCTGACAAGGTTGTACTGGAACTCTCACAGATTGCTGGTAGGAGTGTAAATGAGTATAACCACTTTGGGAAACTGTTTGGAAATATTCTGAAGCCGATCATATGCATACTCCATGACCAAGCATGGTCATAACAAGCAAGTTATATATAAACTCAGTCCGAAGTTTATATATAACAGCACTATGTATATATGTGCACTAAAAGCATATCTAAGAATGTTCATAGCAGCATTATTCATACTAGGCCAAATTGGAAATTATCTAATGTCTATCAGTAGGAGAGTAGATAAATTATGGTGTTTTCTTTCTTTTTAAAAAACATTTTTTTAAATGTTTATTTATTTTTGAGACAGAGACAGATCATGAGTGGGGGGAGGGACAGGCAGAGAGGAGAAACAGAATCCAAAGCAGGCTCCAGGCTCTGTGCTGTCAGCATAGAGCCCGACTCGGGGCTCAAACTCCCAGACTGTGAGATCATGACCTGAGCTGAAGTTGGACGCTCAACCGACTAGGCCACCCAGGCGCCGCTCTTTTTTTTTTTTTTTTTGGTTAATTTTTTTTAATGTTTATTTTTGAGAGAGACTGAGTGCGAGTGGGGGAGGGGTAGAGAAAGAGGGAGACACAGAATTCGAAGCTGGCTCCGGGCTCTGAGCTGTCAGCACCGAGCCCGATGCGGGGCTTGAACTCATGAACTGTGCAATCATGACCCGAGCTGAAGTCAGATGCTTAACTGACTGAGCTACCCGCGCACCCCTACTTGTGGTATTTTCTTACCAGAGCAATGAAGGTGAACTGCAGCTCTGAGCGACAACATGAGTGAATCTCATATATGGTATAGAATAAAGCATATTCAGACACATGGGTTCACCCTATGTGTTCCATTTACATAAATTTAAACATGGTGTTTGAAGTCAGGACAGTGGTTACTTTTGGGAAAGAGGGGTTGGTGAGTGGAGGGGCATGGGATACAGGGTTTTTATGCTTCTGGTGTGTTTAGTCTATGAAGTTGGGCCATGCCTACTCTTTGGGCCATGCCCTTTCAATTGTGCACTTTAGCCATATGTTATACTTTAGTTAAAAGTTATTAATGAATAAATGAATATAAATGAATGAGTAATAAGAATTGGTATGCACAGGACACTATATACCCAAGGCTAGTGATTCTGTAGGTTTACTGATAGGTTAACTGTTACCTAGTTGGCCTTGGGGAAGGACTGGCTCAGTTGTTTTTTTTTATTTTTATGGGTTTATAGAAGATTTCAGATAGTGGATAACTAAACAGGAAATTAACCAATATTTAAGATGATGATATTGTTAGAAGAAAACTAGTCATTAATTCATTTAAAGTAAAAAGAAAAGATAAAAAAAGAAAGTGCAGGGTGCCTGGGTGGCTCAGTCAGTTAAGCGTCTGACGTTGGCTCGGGTCATGACCTCATGGTTGGTGGGTTTAAGCCCCGCATCGGGCTCTCTGCTGTCAACTTGGAGCCTACCTCAGATCCTCTGTTTCCCTTTCTCTCTGTTGCTCCCTCTCTGTCTCTTTCTCTCAAGAATAAAATAAACATTAAAATTTTTTTGTAAAGAGTGTGTGATTGTGGACATGATTGTCTGTCACTAATAATGATTTCCCAAGAGTCCTTCTAGGAAACAGCCTAGATTAGATCGCCAGAAGAGGGCTATTGCTTTTAGGCTGCTTCCTCCTGTTTCTTTTCCTTGTTGGTTAGCTGTATCACAGGTCTGGACAGCTAGGAAGTTTGGATGAAATATGTGTGGTAATGCATGTTTCTAGGTCTCTGTAAGGTATCAGTGGTCCCAAGGATGTCTCGTGGAGACAGGCACTTTAGATGAATTGAGCTCAACTGCCAGTGTTGGGAGGGGTTAAACAGATGGGCTCTGGAGTCACATCCTGACTGTGCCACTTAGTGGCTCAGTATCTCCTTGGACAGGTTACTTCAGTTCCCTGAGCTTCGGCTTCCTCACCTGTGAAATGGGAATGACAATACCACTTCTCTGGTTGTTGTGAGAATCAGATGGGAAATGCAGAGTGCTGTGCACAAGTGTGTTCTGTGTAGAAACTGCTTGATGAATGTCTCGTATTTCATTATTGTCATTCATTAAACGGACATAGATTATAGATTTGTTGTCATTTTTTAAATATAATTTTTAAAAAATGTTTATTTTTGAGAGGGAGAGACAGACTGCGAGCAGGGGAGGGGCAGAGAGAGAGGGAGACAGAATTTGAAGCAGGCTCCAGGCTCAGAGCTGTCAGCACAGAGCCTGATGTGGGACTTCGACCCATGAACTGTGAGATCATGACCTGAGCCGAAACCAGATGCTTAACCAACTGAGTCACCCAGGTGCCCTGATTTGTTGTTTTTCTTAAAATTCATATTTCATTATTGCTCTAGATTCATTGGAACTTTTGTTGCTGCTGGGAGAAGTCCTACAACTCCCTTTAATACTTGCCTTGAGGCTGGAGCACAAATTTCAGAAATGATGGAGAGTAGTGTGGGCCTGGTCCTCCAGAATAGATACCTTAACTCTTTGAGTCTTTCTTAGGTGAGACTTTCTAAAAATGTTATTTTTCAGTGCTTAGTTTCTTCTCTCTTAGCAAGATAATTTCATTGTTAGAGTAAGATCGGGGCCATTTGACTCAAGCCTCTTTTTTTTTTTGCTTTCCACCCACAGGGACTATTGACTTGCAGACTTCTCTTTCTGCTCTTTCCCCACTTGAAGGACAGAAAGCTTGTTATTACTTAAAGCTCTTTAGTAGAATCAGATGATCTTCAGAATAAAGTAAAAGTTCTCTATCTAGCATTTTACCTGAGTCGTTTTATAATCTAGGCCCTACTTTTATCCTCATCAATCTGCATGTTAGATTGTGTTACATTCTTTTGGACCTCTGTTCTTCTTGTAACTGATTCTCTTCTTGGAAATTCATCTGGTTGTCAGCATTTAGTGTTCCTGTGACTTCCTCTCTAAGTCCTCCTTGATTTGGCAGAGTTTTTCTTTTCAGGAAACTCACAGTATCTTGTCTATTTCTCTTTTTGTCATGTTCACAGTGTATGTCAGTCCATTTGACTGCTGTAACAGAATACCACAGACTGGGTGACTTAAACAGCACTTTATTTCTCCCAGTTCTGGAGGCTGTGAGTCTGAGGTCAGGGTGCCAGCAGGTCCGTCTCCTTGTGGAGGGACCTTCCTGGTTGACAGAGGCAGCCTCCTTGCTGCATGCTCAAGAGGGGAAGAAAGAGAGAGGACTCTAATCCCTTCATCCCCTTGTTAGGACACCAATCTCATTGCGGGGGACCCCACCCCCATGATGTTAGCTAACTCTAAGTACCTCCTAAAACCAGAAAACTGGGGATTAGGGCTTCAACAGATGAGTTTTGGGGAGACACAAATGTTCAGTCTGTGGTGTAGGGTGTTACAGTCATTTATTTGCAGGTCTTTTGGGGAATAGTGCCTCAGTATAGGCTCAGCTGGGATCCCAGCCTTGGGGGGCACAGCATTTTGGAACAGGACCTTGATATTGTAAATTCCCTTTCTGGAATGTTACATTTATGTCTTTTAAAAGAACAAAGTAGCTGCTATTCATCAAATTAAGTAATGTTGGAAAAATGAATTTGTTTCAAAGGTATCAATAATTTTGATTCATATCTTTCTGTATCTTAGGTAATGGAACTGTTGGTCCATCTGAATAAGCGTATAAAAAGCCGCCCCAAAATACAGCTCCCGGTAGAGACACTATTGGTTCAATACCAGGACCCGGCTGCAGTTTCCTTTGTCACAGTGAGTGTTCTTTTGGAATGTTGTCTGATGTAAGTTTTCTCTCCTAACACTTACTAGATGCCATCACTATATTGGCAAGTTTAGAACCTCACCTTAGACTAATTCTAAATGGAATATGCGATGTTTTCCTTTAGATGACACACTGTTTTTCCACTGAAATGGTAGGAATAGGATAAGGCATGGTCATTTCCATGGGGCAAAGGAAGGTTGGTGAAATGACTTGTCAGGTATGCTGGTATATAAAGGAATGATTGGATTTTTTTTTTTTAATGTTTCTATTTATTTTTGAGACAGAGAGAGACAGAGCATGAACGGGGGAGGGTCACAGAGAGAGGGAGACACAGAATCTGAAACAGGCTCCAGGCTCTGAGCTGTCAGCACAGAGCCTGACGCGGGGCTCGAACTCACGTACTGTGAGATCATGACCTGAGCCGAAGTCGGACACTCAACCGACCAAGCCACCCAGGCGCCCCAGGAATGATTGGATTCTTAGCAGAAGCTTGTGTGAGACCAGTCTGAATAGAGAGAAGAAAGGGTTATGTAGCATAGGCATGAATAAATGATAATAGAAGAAGGAAACGAAAGGGTAAATGGCAAGGATAGGAAGCTGAATTTTTAAAAATTCTGTTTCTGATATGTTCAGAAAGGTATCCTTTTTAAAAGTGAAGTAAACTGAGCCTGGTAAGAAATACTCCTATTAAATTGTTGTCTTCATGAAAAGTAAATGTATAAGAGTGTGGATGCCATGTGATGTCAGATGATCTCTTCCTGGCCTTGTTGTTTCTAGCTTTGAGGCAGAATCTATTGGGTCTTATCTAACATCTGGATTCCAAACCTTGGGAGCCATGTACTCGTCCAGACATCTTTCTGTGCCTACTCTGTACATACTGCTTCATTACAGATGTCCCTTTCTTTAAGTAGATAGGAACATTAGGTACCAATAAAACTGCCAAAGAGAATGTCTTCAAAGGAATAACCTTATGAAGCCTCCTTCATAAAGTGAAGACTCCTTCAGAAAAGCAAATCTTTAATTATGCGTGGATCCAGATACGCATTTATAAGTTTGCTTACAGTGAGGCATTCATACAGATTATAGTAATACAGACATACCCACAGCACTCAGTTTGCCTTGGTTCATCATTCATTGGTCAGTTGTCCGGGTGAGGAACCAGAGCACTGCCATGTACTGAGGAGGCTGTAGTAACTGACCAGTTGGGAAACAACAGCCTAGGATTTCACAGTTGGTCTCCTCTTAGCTTCAAAGGATTAATGCTAATGTGTAGCCTGTAGGTTCAGATTGGCCAAATGCTTACTTTTCCTTTTCAGCGAACATTGCATATTTGAGTGCTTTATTCCCCCCACCCCGCCAACTTTATTGAGGCATAATTGACAAATAAAATTTTATGTATTTAAGGTGAAAAAATGGAATGTTTGATAGATGTATGCATGAGTACTTTCGATTAGGTCATGCTCCCTCACGTGAAGCACATCTTAAAGCAAGCATTTTGACTAAATAGGGCTGGAATTCTTCCTGAAATATACTGGTTGATCAAGCTGTAATAAACACGTGGTAAATGTATGCAGAGAGAATGTAATTTCTCTGTTATGACAGAACTCCCTAAGTTATCAACCGTGTGTTTTCTTTGAAATCCCAGAGTATTTCCTTCACACTCACCTGCTTTTCTCTCATTGCATTAGAATTTTACTATAATTTATGTTAAGATGGGCTATCCTCGCCTGCCAGTGGAAAAACAATGTGAACTGGCCCCCACGCTTCTTACTGCCATGGAAGGGAAGCCTCAGCCACAGCAGGATAGGTACGGTCTCCTCAGTTATCTTACCTCTCACCTGCATGAGTCTACAGCTACCTTTCAAAAAAACAAAGTCGCATGTTTTGTTTTACTTGGGCTAATGTGAAGGCTTGAGCTCTTTCAGGTGACAAATAATTGAATTTCCTGTGTTATTTAATTGTTACTGTTTTGGTAATTATAAAATTTCTTGATGTGAGCATATTGAAAATGTGCAGAACTAACAACGTGTTTCTCAATCTAAATGCATTTATTTTGTTAATTATTTTGAAGAAGCTAATTTCACGTGATTGCACAAATTAGTTATAAAGTGCTTTTCATCAAAACATTTTGGAGGGTATGACATCTTAGAGCAGTTTTCTTAAGGAACAGATCACTTGTTTATATTAATATGGGAATTGGAGGGGTGAAAAGGTTTAGATAACACACTTAGTGTCCAGGTTTGGCTCAGAGTTCTGTAGGGTAGCCTGGTTGTAGTGAGCATCGTCAGGAAGAGCACAGAACTGTGGAGGAAAGATGGAGTTAAGTGGTGGTTTTACTTTACTTTTTAGAGTGTGTATATTTTTAAAAGAGAAACTGTAATCCACGTATTTACAAATACAACTGATAAACAGTGCAAGCACTCTTTGAAGTTTTCATGTGTTTTTTTTTTTTTTTAATTTTTTTTTTTCAACGTTTATTTATTTTTGGGACAGAGAGAGACAGAGCATGAACGGGGGAGGGGCAGAGAGAGAGGGAGACACAGAATCAGAAACAGGCTCCAGGCTCTGAGCCATCAGCCCAGAGCCCGACCCGGGGCTCGAACTCCCGGACCGCGAGATCGTGACCTGGCTGAAGTCGGACGCTTAACCGACTGCGCCACCCAGGCGCCCCCATGTGTTTTTAAGAATAGCAAAAGGTGTAATGAAAGAATTACGGAAGGCGTGTTACATAAATTCACACAGTGGACGTTTATTCAAAATATTAAACCATTGCTTTTTATATTTTTAGCTTTAAAATAACTTTTTTTTTTTTTAAATTTTTTTTCTTTTTTTTTAAATTTTTTTTCAACGTTTTTATTTATTTTTGGGACAGAGAGAGACAGAGCATGAACGGGGGAGGGGCAGAGAGAGAGGGAGACACAGAATCGGAAACAGGCTCCAGGCTCCGAGCCATCAGCCCAGAGCCTGACGCGGGGCTCGAACTCCCGGACCGCGAGATCGTGACCTGGCTGAAGTCGGACGCTTAACCGACTGCGCCACCCAGGCGCCCCAAAATAACTTTAATTAACTATGGAAAAGAAAAAAAATATTGAGGGAACATGTTGTAAGTTGAACTACCTAAAGTTTAATAGAAAACTCTTTTGGTAACTTCAGATACTAACACTGAGGTCATATTTTGTACATTTGTTTCTGGTGTTTTTGGTGATGAGCCAGGTTGGCTAAATGGCAGTCTTTGCCCAGTATACTGAAGTTTCAGTAGCAGAACAAGCTAGGCTAGCCCCTGGGTTTAGGACTTTGTAAATTGGTGGTGTTGAAAATGCATGGCCCTTGCTACACTTGCCACTTTATGTTATATGTTTTTTGTTTTGTCTGTTATTTGCATGTTATAAAAACCTTATTTTTAAAGTAGTTGCAATAAATGTAATTGTTTTTTCAGCTTAATGCATCTTTTAATACCAACCCTTTTTCACATGAAATACCCTGTTGAATCATCAAAATCAGCTTCTCCGTTTAATCTTGCTGAGAAACCAAAGACTGTGCAGCTGCTTTTGGACTTCATGCTAGATGTCCTTCTGATGCCTTACGGGTAGGTTAAGAAATCAAAACAAAGCAGCCTTATTAGTAACTGCTTTTACTGTGTGGAGTGAAGTACTCTTTTAAATGATTCACCTTTTGCTTGAAATTGGATATGTCTCAGATTTTCATGTTTGCTGCAGCCCTGACCTCTGCTAAACCCCAGCTCCGCTGCTCATTGACCTCACAGGTGTGGACCTGCTGTAACCATTTCGGGCTCAACCTGTCCAAGCTGAAATCAGTTTTTCCCCATAAAAATAGATCCTTTTCTTTAATTGCCATCAGTGCTGTGATGGTTCTCATAGCTGAGTCGGTATAGTTATAAATTGCCTCCAGCTTTCCTTTTCCTTTTAGCTAATACCAGTCCCATAATTCCCCCTCTGTGCTCCCTGATGCATCCTGGAACCGCTCTCACCGCTGCCTGCTGCCATCTACTTTCGTCTCTGTTCAGCTCTTGTCACGACTTTCTCACCAGCTGCTCTTCTTCAAAACTGTCTACACTGCCAGAAAGGTCCCTGATTTTTATGCGCGCCTCTTACCAGTCACACCTTAAAGTCCTTGGGCTATCGTTTTCCAGTCGTTACTACTCATGCATTTGATGCGCTCTTATGTGTCCTTGCCTTTCGTGTTTTAAGACAGTACAGTTCTCTCTGCTTAGAATGCTTGCCCATCAAAAAAGCAGGGAAGAAGGAAAGAAAGAAAAAGAAAACAACAGCCAAAAAAACTGCTTTGAAAAAGCACCTCAAACTAGCTTAGACGTCAGCAGTGTGTGTCTCTGGCATGAATTTCTTTCCCTGGGCAGAGGATGCCATTTTCCGTGTCCTTAATGACACTCACATCCATCTGTATCACCACTTTGTGTATTTATCACACTGCTGACACGTCTGTCTTCCCTAATGGATTGGGACTTGTTAAAGCCAAGAGCTGTTTTACCTAGCTCTGGTCCCTGGCACAGTGGCCCAGGTTGTGATCAGCTTCTGGCCTAATTATTTTCTTGCTTCCAGAGATATTGATCTAGAATGCTGCTTTTCTTGTCTCTTCGCTGATCAAGAGTAGAACATATACTATAAGCTTACCGTGCAGAGCCCCATATCAGCTGTCCCTCCATCCAGACACAAGAGGGTTCGTGCTGTACGATTTCCTTCCTTTCCAGTTTACTTCCTTCCCACCCCTCTTGTTTGGTGGCTTTATTTTTCAGACCTTGAAACACTTCCACTACCTCTATCTAGTACCTGTCATACCATTTCTTATTTTTCGGTGGTTTCTTTGCCCTGTGATATCATGTCAAACGCTGTTATATGTGTTATTATCTCAGCTTGCTCCAGATGGCAGGGACTCAACCTCACACCTCTTGGTATGCTTCTGACTTGTGCTTAGGATGATGTTTTGCGTAATGTTAGCTGTTTGGTAATTATTGATTAATTTACTGACCACCACCAGTCTTGCTTATAACTTAGAAATAAATGAAAACCTCCTTTTTATAATTGTTAAATCAGGAGGCAGCCAGAATTGGCAGGTGATGATGGCTTTGGTAAATAAACTCTGAAATCCAAATTTAACTTAGGCACATGATGTACTCAATCCAGTTTTTCTTACCAAATCCAAATTTAACTTTGGCACATAATGTACTCAATCCAGTTTTTCTTACCAGTGAGAATTTGCCTTATTTTTATAAAAATATTAAAGTGGTTCCTTAACAGGTTTTTTTTTGTTTTGTTTTGTTTTTTATTTAAAAGAAATTTTTTTTTTTTAACGTTTATTTGTTTTTGAGACAGAGAGAGACAGAGCATGAATGGGGGAGGGGCAGAGAGAGGGAGACACAGAATCTGAAACAGGCTCCAGGCTCTGAGCTGTCAGCACAGAGCCCAACGTGGGGCTCGAACTCACAGACCGTGAGATCATGACCTGAGCCAAAGTCGGCCGCTCAACCGACTAAGCCACCCAGGCGCCCTGTTTTTTTTTTTTTTTTTTTAGTAGATGGATTTAGGAATTGAATGGATATAGCAAGTAAATAATATAGAATAATTTACTATACCATCAGGATCCAAGTGTTTAATTTCTATTACAGCGAGTATTTCATTAAAAAAATTTTTTTTTAAGTTTATTTATTTATTTTGAGAGAGACAGAGATAACACAAGTCAGGGAAGGGCAGCTAGAGAGGGAGAGAGAGAATCCCAAGCAGGCTTCGTGCTGCCAGCACAGAGCACGATGTGAGGCTCAAATCCACAAAGCCATGAGGCCATGTCCTGAGCCAAAACCAAGAGTTGGACATGCAACCTACTGAAGCCATCCAGGTGCCCCAACAGCGAGTATTTCATTTTAATGTTCAGTCATAATAAGTCAGCATAGAACTTTAGAGTTTGGAAGGGACTTGAATTAAATTTTTTTTTTCAAAAATTTCATTTCCTAGATGAGGACTACCAGTTTAACTGGATCAAAAATAATTTACCAGAAATCTTATGTTTAATCTATAGAAGCCAAAAATGGAAATAGGATGGTAAATTAATAAGTAGCTACAAAGGGCTTTGAACATACAATGGGAAAAGCTAATTGTTATGACTTTTCCTCTTTGGGTTCTTTTGAATTTTTTTTTCCTTTTTGGGGTGTTATGTGTTTGGAGTGTATGTGTTGGAGGTTTCAGTGGGTTTTCTAATGCAGGGATATAAGGAGAATTGGAGGTGGATTGCAACTTAACAAAAATGGGACTGACTAAAAATGTTCTGTGCTTTGGATATAGAATAATAATTTTTTTTTTTTTTAGGCCCTTCTTGCAGTCAGCTAACCTTTCTCTGTTATTGTTCAACCAGAAACTCAAAATGCAGTGGGCCCATAGTGGCTCTTGAATAGTTGTATTTATAGATTGAGAGCAAAATATTTATACTCATTGTTGGTAACTGTAATAGTTCATTTGTAACAAAGTTGAACAGATGGACTCTTAACAGTTAATTTGTTAAAGATGTAAATAGGTTTTTTAGACACCTTTAGAATTTTTCTTTATGATGAAATTGTAACTTCAAGTATTCTAGAAAAATTCTCTGGGAGAAAAGTATATAACTGATTGTATTAAATATGCATGTGTGTGTATGTGTTTTAAGAAGGAGGTTAAATTTGTTTCCTTTTCAGATATGTGTTAAATGAATCCCAGAGTCGCCAAAATTCATCTTCAGGACAGAGTTCTTCTTCAAATAGTGGGGGAGGTTCTGGAATACCACAGCCTCCTCCAGGAATGAGTTTTTATGCAGCTAAGCGAGTTATTGGTGATAACCCGTGGACACCTGAACAGTTGGAACAGGTATCGTACACTGCTTGTTCATAATGGAACCTCCCCCTGTGTACCAGCCCCTATGAAGTCCATGGAAGCATGTGTAACATAATTCCCACGTATTCAGGCTCTCTAATGAAATATGTTTGCAAGGACCGATTGATATAATGTGCTCTCTTCATGGTGTCAGTTATTTGTTAAAGTCCCAAGGGAAGGGAGGAGTGGGAAGCGCTCTTCAGTTTTTCTAACATTGTGTACATAGTTCAGGGGTAAAATACAGCCCCCTTAGAGACTATGTCTCACTTCTTTCATTTTAGCTTTTAATTATAGGTTTAATAATCATCTAGCTATTTTGGTGAAGTTAAAATACAATTTATCTCAGGTTATTCAGCTTTTTAGGGCTGTACCTTTTGTGTAAACTGAAGAACTCCTATACTCATATGTGACAATATGGGGGAAAAGCATGACTCCCTTTTATATTTCTTCCTGGGAATTTAAAAATTGGCATTAAGAATTTTATTCTGGATTTAAACAGGACACAGATGTTCTCTGAGCAGCTTTTAAAAAAGACTGGTGCTCTCCAGAGAAGTTGCCTCACTGTGTCTGTGCCCTCAGGCACCTCAGGGAAGAACAGATGAGATCAGTATGTAATTATTTTGGAATTCAAGCAACATGGGTTAGTCTTCCAATCCTTCCTTTATCTCTCCATGGCAGTCTAAATGATTTGATCTTTTTCTTTTTGGGAATGTAACTGACCACTGATCAAAACAGTGTTCCCCAGGAGAGGGAAAAAGGCAAGCGGGGCATTCCTGCCACTCACAGATTTATAGAATGATTTGTTCAGTGAGGGTTATGTTTGAGTAGATTTACTTCTTCATGTGTTATAGATCTTTTTTTCCCTCCTCAAACCAGGATGTAAGTAAGAAAGAAAGGTAAATAGTAGTAGAGGCTACTCTTTTTTGAGTGTGATCTATGTGACAGGCACTGTGCTGAGCACTTTGAATACATTGTCTCATTTAATCCTTACGGCGACCCAGAGAGGTAAAGAAATTGTTCCATTCTGTAAAAGGAACTGAGGTTTTGAGATGTACAATGGTCTCACTTCTAGCTCTAGGCTTTGACTCTAGGTCTTTCTGAGGGCTAAAGCTCTAAATGCTGGCGAGTAGTTGTTACCATTAAATTGTAATATCGTGTCAGTAATTATTTGCTGATTTCTAAGGGCCTATGTTTTTTGTCAATTTTATACTTTGGTGTTGAAGTGAACCATTTCATTTCAAAGATGAAATAAAATTTTGTTTTTATTTCAATAAAAATGGTTTTTATTTTTTCTAATGATGAAGTCATGATAATGTAAAGATTCAAACAGTACAGAACATTATAAAGACAAATTAGAAATAACCTGGAATCCTGCCACCCTAGTTTATAATTTTTTTTTTAAACATTTATTCATGAGAGAGAGAGAAAGAGAGAGAGAGAGAGACAGAGCATGAGTTGGGGAGGGGCAGAGAGAGAAGGAGACACAGAATTCAAAGCAGGTTCCAGGCTCTCAGCTGTCAGCACAGAGCCCAATGCGGGGCTCGAACCCATGAACCATGAGATCATGACCTGGTCTCAAGTCAGAAACTTAATCAACTGAGCCGCCCGGGCGTTCCCCCTAGTTTGTCATTCTTACAACCTACTGTGTGTGTGTGTGTGTTTGTGTGTGTGTGTGTATACACTATTACAGTTTTACACAATACATTTTTATATTACATTGTACATTTATATATAATATATGGTTTGTAGTTTACTTTTTTCATTTAACAGCATATCAGGTTTTTTTAAAAAGTCATCTTTTTAAATGTTTATGTAAAGTTTAGTTATGTGTAAACCACATAAGGTTTTAACTAGTCTCCTATTGATGGGCATTAGTATTGTTTTCAGTTTTCTTTGCACATTTTTTTGTTTATATCTTTGTGTAGTTAATTTCCATAATTGTTTTTCTATGGCTTAAGTGTTTGAGTGCTTTCTGTTGTAGCTCTTATTATAAGTAGGTTGTGTTGAACAAGGGGAAGGAAGGCAAGCGTTTTATGATCTGTTTATATATCTTTTTAAATTGAACCCATTGTCATTTCATAATTATAAACTGTATCAATCTTGATTCATATACATAATAACTATTATGTAACTGGCTTTTAGGTAAAGACAGTTTTACTCTTCAGGCACATGTGTCCTAAATAGAATTTTTATGAAATTCGTAGCTCCTTCACATTGCATGAAATTCAAATTAGAATCCCTCTTCAGTCTGTTTTTCATTTGAGCCATTCAATTACATTGAATAGTGTTTGGTTAGAATTTCACTTGCCTTCATTAGAGTGTGTTTGAAATCCTTTTGTTTTCAGTATGTAAGAATATTGAGGACAGAATGAATATGTTAACAATAGAGTGGAACTCTGTGGAATGTGGTTTAGTTCTTTTTGAAATGTCAAAACAATCCATGGAGCACTTTATTCATAATGTTCCACTCTCTTACCTGCAGGCTCCAAATTTGGACTTCAGTTCAAGGCTTTATCATTCTAGAGAGACTGTAACCTAAGTAGGAAGGCTGTGTATCATAATGGTCTTCGAGTTGGAGAGACTTGGGTTTGAATCTTGTTTTCATCACTTACTATGTGTCTAAATTCTTAAGCCTTGCCTCAGTTCCCTCATCAGAAAAATGGGTATAATATTGCTTATCTCATAGATTGTGAAGGGTTAAATGAAATCGTGAATATATATCATATACAGTCCCTGACACGATGTAAGCCTAAACAGGAGCTGCTCCTGTTGTTACTGTTGATCCTTGGTATATGACCATACTGATCTGTTAAACAGTATTTTTGGTTGGGGGTCTTTGTTTCTTTGATCACTGTTTCTCCTTCCCTTCATTTATCTGCAGTGCAAATTGGGTATAGTGAAATTCATAGAAGCTGAGCAGGTGCCTGAACTTGAAGCTGTTCTCCACCTGGTGATTGCTTCTAGTGACACACGTCACAGTGTAGCGACAGCAGCGGACCTAGAATTGAAAAGCAAGCAAAGGTAAACTACATCTCTTTTCACCTTTAAAAGATGAAAAGAGGCTATATTTCTAAAAGCTCACTGAGCACAGATTTCTTCTTTCAGGATTCTGTAATGAGACCTTTGATTTAGGAGATTATGAAATATACTTAATTTTTAATAAAGACAGTTTGCCCAAGAGCAGGATTCTGTATAAGACAAAGAAGAGAAGCTGTTTGGAGATGCAGTTTAAAACTGGAATGGATTAGAAATATTACCATAAGAAATGAGACCTTTGGCGGCTAGGTAAATTGACTTAAAATAATTAATGTTAAGAAAAATGCCAAAACCCAGAAATTACTCATTTTTGACTCTTCCTTTGTGTGAAACCAATTGAGATTGCTTTTAATAAAGGATATGTACATATTAGGATTAATATGGTAAAAATCAGGTCCTGTGAAAAGTGGTGCTGAATAGATCTTAATTCACATGTGAAGAAATACAAATACTAAAAGGCTCATAGAAAATTAAAAAAAAATTTTTTTAATGTTTATTTTTGAGAGAGAGAGAGAGAGAGAGAGAGACAGAGTGTGAATGGCGGAGGGGCAGAGAGAGAGGGAGACACAGAATCTGAAGCAGGCTTCAGGCTCTGCGCTGCCAGCACAGAGCCCATTGTGGGGCTCGAACAGACTGTGAGATCATGACCCTAGCTGAAGTTGGATGCCCAACTGACTAAGCCACTCAGGTGCCCCTCATAGGAAATATTTTGTATGAGAAATCAAATCTGCAAAATAAAACACTGGTGCACCAATTTGTACCCATTGGTAAATAAAATTGTGTAATAGTTGAAACTCCATTTAGTTTCTGTTGAAACTGCTATTTTTATATTCTGTTGATTGGCATTATAAGCTAAAATAATTTTTGGAAAGCAGTTTGAAGTATGCAGTGAATCATAAAAATATTTATAATCTTTTATGTAAATCTTCTGGGAATTTATCCTAAGAGAGTCATTCAAAAGAAGAAAAATATATTTAGAAAAATGTTATAGATTTGCTCATTATACCATTTCCTACAATTGTAAGAAAAATGGAAACAAATTATTTTCGCTATAGGGAAATAGTTAAGTAAATTAACTCTGTGTATCTATGTGGAATATTATATATCTGCCGAAATAATTATAAAAGTAATAAAGCAACATGGAAATTGCTCCCAAGGAATGGCAAATGAATAAAGCAGAAGACAAAATAATGTGTGTACTGATTTAAAAAATGAGATGTGTGAAGACTGAAAAATGACATGAAAAATTGAAGTTACTTGGTTGAAAAAACCAAATTATGGAATAATTATTAAATTTGTTTCAATGCTTAATGTAATAACATGCTAAATAACAGTGGAACGCATATTGTAGTTTTCCCTTTTCAAAGAAACCAATACAAATAGGTATTACAGAATAAGGAAGTTAACTTCTTTGTGTCTTTGATAATATGGTTCCATTTCAGTAAGTAAGCTGCATGTATGGTGATGGTTGGGAACAGCTCACTGCTACAGGGCAGGGGAGGTGGCATATAGGAGGAGTGGATTCTTACGCAGTTAGTTACTTCTGGTCATGCCTCTCACTGATTGAGTATGGAGGACTCTCATAACCTCGCCAGATCTTGGGCTCTGTAAATAAGAAAGTTGGCCAGAACTGTACTTTGATATTCCCTCCCCAGGTCTGAAATTCCTTCGTGCTGCTTGTAACTGCCTTTTCCTTTCAAAGACTTTTGGTTTTGAAGTATCAGAAAATCTTTCTTTAAAACTTCTCATTGTGTTTGAACTGGCCCCAATCTTTACACCATGTAGTGGATTGGATTGTTGGAAATAAAAATGTGGTCTAGAAGTATCCTAATTAGTTTTGGCTTTGTCTATTAAAACAAGTGTCCATTTTTTCAGAAAGAATAGTATGAGATTTTTAAGAGACAAAAAGTAAGTTGAGAACAATATGTAGATATTTTCCCATTTTGTTAAAGAAAAATCCTGAAGTATCTCTCCATGTGATCCATCTATCTATTGATCTGTTTATTTCCCTACCTGCCTGCTGTACCCACCCACCCATTTTACATGCATAGAAAAGAAGTCTAGGAAAAGATACACCAAAATTAGTGGTTACTGAAAGGGAATAGAGAGGGATATGGTACCGATTATACATTTCTATACATTTTTGAATTTTCACATCAAACATGTGTTTATACATTTCTAAAACTATAAAGATGGCAAAAGGAAAATATAAGATACAGTAAAAATTATCCTTATTAAAGTGTTTAGTTTGTTTTACTGTTAAGTTTTACTTCATTTTACTAATGTGTGTGTGTTTTGTCAAAATATACCTGATGTATTTATAGAAGGGAAACAGAGGTAGAGCTTGAGGATTAGTTAGTAGCAATTGGCTGAGGAAAGATGGAGGTGAATAATAACTAAAATAGAATCATGGACCGTCTTCAAGGATAGTGGAAGAGGCAGATTGATAAACTATGAAAGAAGAGGCGGATAAGAAAAACCGTCAAAGCAGCATCTAAACTGTGTTTACACAGATACAGTATAGCTTGAAGCAGAACCAATGTCAAAAGACAGAGAGAAGACAGTATTGTTAAATCTCACTGATACGTGAAATGCAGGATTGCAGTGTTGCTAGGTTTGTAAAATGACTGGGAGGGGCTGCTGCAGAGGGCAGGTGCCCACCACCAATCAACGCTATATTCTAATTCACCTGCTGGTGGAGCTCACTAAGGAACAAGTCTCAGTGACTAATGGCAGCATGACTGCTGTATAGAATTAGATGATAAAGCTGCAAATATGTGCTGATAGATAAGAGAGGGAGGCTAGGAATCTCAGTGACACAATTTAAGAGAAATGGGAGGGGCTTCTTAGGGTGTGGGTTTAATGGATAAATTTTTTTGTCGCTTTCCTTGTCACTTTTGAATTTCCAAATGGTTAAACAGATGCTTGGCTCAGGGCTCTTTGAACAAGCGTAGTATAGCTCTGCTCTGTCAGAACTGCTCCATGGCATTGGCCTTGAGAGTGAAATGCAGTCCATTTTTTCTTGTGTGGTGTCAAATTGGACTGTGGATATAATGATTTTTTGAGTCAGGATGGGATAAGTGACTTACTGTATTTTTTTAAAGTTTATTTATTTAATGTTTATTTTTGAGAGAGAGAGACAGTGCATGAGCAGGGGAGGGGCAGAGAGACAGGGAGACACAGAATCTGTAGCAGGCTCCAGGCTCTGAGCCATCAGCACAGAGCCCGACACAGGGCTCAAACTCATGAACTGCGAGATCATGACCTGAGCCAAAGTTGGATACTTAACTGACTGAGCCATCCAGGCGCCTCAGTTTATTTATTTATTTTTGAGAGGGGCGGGGTGGGGGGGGAGGCGCAGAGAGAAAGGGAGAAACAGAATCTCAAGCAGGTTCCACGCTCTCTGCACAAAGCCCGATGTGGGGCTCGATCCCACGAACTGTGGGATCTTGACCTGAGCTGGAATACAGAGCTGGACACTCAAGCGACTGAACCACCCAGGTGCCCATACTTAATGTATTTCTGTTTAAAAACTAATTTTGATCTAAATTAATCCCTTTCCTTTTCTTCTACAATGTCAGTTGCCCAGTTCATTTGTGTATTTCTAACATTTCCTTTGGTAACAAATATTGGGGCTGTGTGTTTTTTGAGATAATTGAAGTGGGAGAAAAATAATTTTAACAAGCTGTGTTGAAACCTTCTGTAGCTTGATTGACTGGAATAATCCTGCCATCATTAATAAGATGTACAAGGTATACCTTGGAGATATACCACTGAAGACGAAAGAGGTAGGTTGTTTTGATTTATTCTCACATCATAATAAAAAACATTTGGTTGATAGGAGCTCCATATATTTGAATTTTTTCTCCGTAGTTATTTTGATTTAAGCCGAACCTGTACTGTAGGAAATATAGGAGGAAATTTTAAGCCATGCTAGTCTGGGTGGATTAAAATTTTCTGGTAACTTAGTTTATTTGATCTGGTAGTTTCAATTCCTGTGCTTAAATAATGATGATACACTGTGTAGATTAGGGATCCACACCTGTTTTCTGTAAATTATTTAGGCTTTGCTGGCCATGTGGTTCTGAGGCAGCAACTATTTAACTTTGCCCTAACATGGAAGCAGCCATAGGCAGCACATAACAGAAGGAGCATGGCTGTGTGCCAGTATATCTTTATGGGTACTGAAATTTGAATTTCATATAATATTCGTATATTATAAAATATTATTCTTTTGATTTTTAAAGAATCATTTGAAAACATAAACATATTCTTCACTCATATCAAGACAGATGGTGGGCCAGATTTGGCCATAGGCTCTAGTTTGTTGACCTCTAGTCTAGAATCTGGAACAATATGTGGGTTCTTCTGAAGCCTCAAATTAAGGCGTTTGCTTAATGACCTAAGTTCTGTTTGGTTCACTGTGTTTAAAAGTGTTCTCAAGTCCATATCCAGACATACAAGGTTTATTGTTTGTTTGTTTGCTTGTCTGCTTTTTAAGCCATAAATAGTTATTTTAAAAGTCATACCATTTCCAGTTAGGTTAAATTGAGTGTCATGTAGCAGAAAGAACAATGAATTGGGAACTGGGAGCTCCCTGTCACTCTGGGTTCTGGTCCTGAGTGGCTGCACATAAATGTTGTACTGGGGAGGAGGAATTTGGCTAATTACAGAGCTTTTCTTGGCTCATATTCTTCATGTGGAACATGAAAGGGTTGGATTAAATCTGTGGTGTTTAGAATGTGGTCCATGCACCCTTGTTGGGTCATAGGGAGACTTTTTTTTTTTTTTTTAAACCATGTTGATATTTATACTGATGGTGCTAAAACAATGATGGGTGTCACTGCTGGGGTCTTAGCACAGACCAGAACTGTGTCACTAAATAGCGCTAGTAGTTATTCTGCTCTTTATCGTCAGCACTCATGGTTAAAAAAAAAAAGAATAAAACTCAGCTTTACTTAAGAATATCTTTGATGAAGCAGTAAAACTTATTTTACCTGTAGACAGGGCAACTATGTGGTTATTGAGATGGTATTTGGCAGATATGTTCTCCAAAATGAAGAAATGAGGCTTCAAGAACAGTTAATATAGTTTATTGCCAGTGGTAAAAGTTGAACTTTCAAGCAAAAGTTAGAATTTAGGGAAACTTGAATCCCATCACAATGAGCCTGACTGCTTGTTAGTACCTACAGATTTTTCTGATGAGACTGGTGGTGATATTAACGTGTGATTTTTAAAAATGCTTTATAATGAGATGTTTGCTTAACTCAGTGAGCCACTATTTTCCAAATGACCGGTGATGTTATAGAAGTGTTAAAAGGTTATAGCTCAGTGGAATTTAGTATGACACAATATGCAAAAGTTCAGTGATAATGGTTTCAAATCCAGATTTTAACCTTTAAGGTGCTGTTGTTTATTAAGTTTTGGCATAGTATCAAAGAATATCTACAATTACCTGAAAAGGCTAAAATCATCCCAAGTTTTCCAACCATGTATCTTTTTTGAAACTGGGTTTTTTTTTTTTTTAAATGTAATTTAACCAAAATAACATAACCACAATAGATTGAATGTAGAAGATAAAAGAATCCAACTCTCTTCTATTAAGGTGGACAATCAAGATATTTATAGAAAAACATGAAACAATGTCAGTACAGTTTTTTGTCTGGGAAAATATAGTTAATTTTCTAAAAAATATGTTATTAAAATATATGATAGGTTTATTAATATAATTTTAAGTGAATATGTAAAAATTCTCAGTTTAGTTTTTAATGTAGCATATGGTGATATGTGTTCCAATATAAGCAAAAACTCTGTGTGTTCAGTAGTTTGTAAGAGTGTAAAGTGATCTTGAAACAAAAGTTTGAGAGACTACTGATTTAGATGATCTCTCATGACTTTTTCAGCACACAGTAATTTTGAAATGCTGAGTTATAATTAAACATCTTTTGAACAGGGAGCAGTTCTGAAGCCAGAGCTGAAGAGGGACCCAGTCAGTACAAGGGTCAAGTTGAAGATTGTCCCCCATCTCCTTCGTTCTAGACAAGCTGCAGAAACGTTCCCTGCTAACATTCAGGTAATTTGTTCTTTCCAGAGAAAAATGGCCTGTTTACAACTTTTATGTCTGTTTAATTAGAGAAAGAAATGCATTAATGGATATTTAGGAGATGCATTGACGTATTAACAAGATTAATGAGAATCCATCTTTTTTTTCTATCTTAAGTGTAACTGCAGAAATGATTTAAAAAATTTTTGTTGTCGAGTGTGTACTATATATAGTTAACATCCAACTTAAATGTATGGTGACTGTCCTTTCAAACTAATGTTTTTCTGAGTTGCTCTTCTCCAAAAATGTGTTTTTTTTTTTGTCTTCTTTTTCTGTCTTCTTTTCCCTTCCCTTCCCTTCCCTTCCCTTCCCTTCCCTTCCCTTCCCTTCCCTTTCCTTCCCTCTCCTTTTCTCCTTTTCTCCTTTTCTCCTTTTCTTTTCTTTTTTCTTTTCTTAAGCTTACCTATTTATTTTGAGAGAAAGAGAGAATCCCAAGCAGGCTGTGCATTGTCAGCACAGAACCTGACGTAGGGCTTGAACCCATGAACCGTGAGATCATGACCTGAGCTGAAATCAAGATTGAACACTTAACTGACTAAGCCACTCATGTGCTCCAAACATGTTTTTAAGTGAACAAGTTTCTACCAGTCAGTTAAGTGGAAAAGAACCCCATGTGATGACAATGGCCAAATCCTCTTGATTCTGCCTTCTTAATGTCTTTATCTCCCTATATTTAATGCTGGTGTTAATTGAGACTGTCCTTTCTTATTTTGGTTATTCCAGTAATCTCCTATCTTGTTTCCCTTCCTCATGCCCACAGCCATTCTGTTTTCTCTGTTGCCACCAGGGCTTTTGCTGCATTGGAAATCCTTATACTCTCTTTTGATGTGGGATGAGTCCCTCTGCAAAAGCTCTTACCTTTTATCTAAGTAGTGACCAGCAGAGCTCAGGAGTAGAGAGATTTGGGTATAATTTTGTCATTAGTTATTTGCTTTTGAGCTTAAATCAGTGTCAGAGCTTTTCCTGTTTTTCTAAAAAAATTTTTTTTCCACCCTAATTCCACCCTAAATTTCCACCCGAAATTTTTTTCCCACTAGCAGTGACTAGTTCTCATTCAATTATCAGGTTCCTAGTGACCGCTGAAAAGTTAGCAGTTCTTTATCTTCCGGTATCCTCTCTTGCCCCCCACCCCCACCTTACCCTGTACCTTAAGCTCCAACAAAAATTGTTCCTCTTGAAATATACTGTTTTCATGGCTCTGTCTCTGCTCAGAATGTTCCCTTTACCTGGCAGAGCTCCTCTTCCCCCTTTAGCTTGGTAAACATCTACTCATGTTTCAGGATGCACTCCAGTGCGCTACCTCCCGTCTGAAAAATGTTCCCATTTCCTGCCACCCTTCTCTTTCAGTCCCAGAATGAGAACACTCTCCTTCATGTTCACTGTATGGTGGACATAGACTTCTTAGCATCTCTCCCTCTTAAAGCCTATTTTGTATCAGTGGCTGCTTCCTCCTCTTAGATGATAAAACTTGTATTCTCCATATCTGGCACTCTAAGATTTGAGTAACTTTAAAGTATTGTTTTGTGTCTCCTTAAACATAAAATTATCACGGAGCTTCTTTCATTTCTTTTTCATGATTGGTGTTTTATAATTGGTATTCCCAAGCACTGTTTCCCAGACAGCGTCTTGATAATTTTGGTTCAGAATATTTGGTTGTAGTAACACCATGTTACATAATAAGCAGCTAGAATTTTGTGACAGAGTATTCATAGATATCCTGTAGGTGTATAATTTATTTGTAGTTATTTAGTGTTTTCAAAATAAATCTAGCCGAAACTTTGTATATTCAAAGACAAACTCCTTGTTCATCGCACACATTCTTTGTTACATTCCTGTTTTTAATGATTGCATATTACTGTTCTACATAATTGGCCCTGCCCACCCCCTCCACCTTTCAGTCATAGAATCCTTCAAGGTATCATTTAGATGAGCCTCTTCTTTCCTGATACCAGTGCCTTTAATTAGTCATATGTTACCTCATCTTGATTTTGAACGTAGCATAATGCTTTGCATATAATGTAAGCACCATGAATTTTATTTTTTCTGACAAAACATTAGTGTTGATTATTCCTTTTGCTTCTTTCATTTTACCATATTACTCTATATAATATAGCATTATCAGATAAATTTTCTAAAAGTCTTTTCCAAAAAGTAGCATGTGATTATATATTGTCCTATATCATTTTTAATGTATGTACATTTTGACCCCTCAACACGATCGAGTGCCTCGGGAGCGATGCTGCCCTCTTTGTATCTCACAAACCTTGCATAGTGTCGGTTACCCATTAGAGGCTCAGTCCTGTTCTGTGTTCAGTCACATGTCGTTGTTAAGTAAGATCAGAATACTACTAGAAGTTTTAGAAACCAGTGTAAGGAGATTTTTTTTTTTAAGTGTAAGACTATCCCATAAAAAGTAGAAATTTGGGAAATTTAGATTTCTTTGAGCCTTCTGGATGCTACACAAAACTCACGTACTGTGTGCTCTTTTGCCACCTAGACATGACTACACAATACATGGAGCACCTATGTCCCGACTGTCCGCTTGTAGAATGCTTTAATCTTGGTGTTTTCTGTGAAGTTTTTATATAATCTGTTCAGAATGACTGCATGTAATTGAGGAACTTAATACACCCAAAGTGGTTTTATCTGATAGTGTCCCCTGTGTGGTACAGAGTGGCAGAGAGGGGGCCCGCTGTGAGCTCTGTTGCTTTCTGGTGGTAGAGCCACAAGTTTTGCAGACTTGTAAGGTCAACCTTTGTGTTTGTACTTCATGGACTACTGACTGGAGCCACTGATTGGCTGGCTTCCTATGGTGGTCAGCTAAAATGATTATAATCATTAATTTTGAAGAATGAGGGGTGGTGCGCAAGATCTGCCGTTGAAGCCTAATATTTGAAAATAGTAAATTGCTGCTATTAATTGGTATTGTCATTGTCCCTTTCTTGTAGGTGGTGTATGACGGACTTTTTGGTACAAATACAAATTCAAAATTGAGAACGTTATCCTTGCAGTTTGTGCATCACATTTGTATAACGTAAGTTTTTTCAACTATTTGACTGTAAGATTTCAAACTGTTGGAATGATCAGATGTTTCAAGTATTTCTTTCCTATCCAGAAAGAAATCCATGTTTGCTCATCTTAAAAAAAAAAAAAAATTGTAGGTTTCAATAGATTATTTTAATTTATTTCAGTTGTGTCTCATTATTTGAAGTAATCATCTGAAAAGATAAATAATAACGAGATTTTTATCTTGCTTTGTGTATGTGTGCTATTTTTTTTAAAGTTGTCCAGAAATCAAGATTAAGCCCCTAGGTCCAATGCTTTTGAATGGCCTGACCAAGCTAATCAATGAATATAAAGAAGTAAGTGACTTGTCTTTTACATATTGTTAACAGCTTCTATTTTAGAATGTTATCCACCTTTCTGGTCTACATGTTGGTTTAGTTAGTTACAGTTTGCTGTTGTTCCATCATTTCTAGCATTTTTACTTGAAGTGGTACAAATTTCAGAAATTACTGCCACCTTTTGCTTTTTTTTTTTTTTTTTTTGGAACTAAGTGTTAAAAAAATTGATATGAATTTTGAGAGGTCTTATCTTTTTTAAAGCATTTGCACTTTATTCTGCTTTTAGGCACTATGCAAAAATGGAATGGAAAGAATTAAATTTTATTTTATGATTTGTTTTCATGTGGATGTTTATTTGGATTTGCTTAGATTCAGAAATAGTGTTAATTCTTAAGGGCTGAGCTTTCACCTATTCACAATTCTGTAACAACATGCATTCAGTAAGTTTTTGATTCCTTAAGCTCAGTGAGATGAGGCTTCCTTGAAACCAAGTGTTTTGAATCCTGTTTGTCCTGGCTGTGTCCCTCGTGCCATGCCGTCTTCATTAGTTCAGGTGAATTTGCTAAAGAAAGTAAGATTTAAGAACTCTAGTTAGCGTTATTTTCCTAAGTCTGAGCTACACACAAATGCATGTTTGCAGTGGTATAGTCACTAAGATCCTGGCATTTGGAGTTAGAATTGAGTTTGAATCCTAGTTTTGTCCTTTGATGAGTGGCTTAAAGTCTTTGGAGCTCTGCTCTTGATTGGAAAAATAATACCTCTTCATTGGATTATTGTGAAGATTAAAGGAGATCACACACCATTATCGACGCACTGAATGCACATTAACAGGTATTATTAGTGAAAAGTCATTCTTTGGTGTGCAGTTGTGTTTTGGGGGCTTGGCTCTCCTGTCTTTTATTGAATAGTATTTGTGTGGTTTTTGAGGCCTAAGGAACCTTCCAGGTTATTTTTATGGCATGGATAGTCAGATGCTTGGGATCGTTGGTAGAAATAAAAGTGCTTTTGGGTTTTTAGGGGAGAATTTGTATATTTAAAAATAGATTAGAGAGGCCAGGTAAAACCACAGGGCCCCGATCCTTGTACTTGGAGATGACACCTGCCTGTCTTCCCAACAGATGACTCCTTAAGAGTGTCCATTTAGGTGCAGAAGAGTGAGCCCTATGCTAATTGTATAAACTTCAGCTCACAGAGGGGTTACTTTGTTTTGAGGCATCAGACTATTGGCTTTCATAAAATTTCATAAAAATTCTGTCTGTCTGAGGAGGGAACCTCACTCTCTTGATGACTGTGATCCCTTTAATTTTTTATAATGGAAGATATGAGAGGAAGCTGTTTGTTATGCCGACTTGTAGGTAATTGTTCTTCGCTTAGCTTATCACAGTTTTGGGTTAGAGATGGAGGACCTTAGTATGTGACCAGTGGTGAATTTTCTGCTAAGTTCAGCTGTTTTCCCAGTGTGTTGAAGGTGAATTTTGGTGTTTGCAGGTTACATAGTGTTGCAAATACCCTGAACTTAGCACAACTAAGAGAAACCTTTCATTTATGACATCTGCATTTCCTTTTGGAGTGAGTTGGGGATGCAAAGTTTCATTTTTGTTTTTCCTTTTCCTTTTAGTAGTGTGATGATTCTGGGTTTGGATTTTTTTGTTGGTTTGTTTTGTTCAGATGTTAATATCTTGTAGTTAGGCAGAGTGAGACCAGGTTTAACAAGGAGTAAAATAATGCATGTAATTGCAGCAAAAATGTTTTGCTGTTTACTGTATTTTTTGTTTTGTCTGTTTTTTGTTCTTTTTTTTTCTTCTTAATTTCAAGGACCCTAAGCTACTGTCAATGGCATATTCAGCTGTTGGAAAACTCTCCAGGTGAGTAAACTCTTCTTCAGTGAGAGATATCCTGTTGGCAAACTAAGAGAAATTATGTGGCATTTAATAATAGATGGAGAATAATTTTTTTTTCTGATTTTGAAAGGAAATGTATTTAAGCCATAGGTTGTTTAGAAATGTTTTCCTTGTAGTAGGAAAATGATGTGAGATGTTTCAATTTACATTTGAAGGTATGTTTCCATATTAAATGGTAGTCTTGAAATGATATTTTGAACTGGATTGTGTCATGATGGGTTACTTTTTCTTGCACCCTGGAGACATTTGATTGATCTTAAGTGTTCTTGTGGCTTCTTTATTACCAGTCTTTATAATCCCAGTCATCAAGGTTTATCTCTTTGACTCTCTTTTCTGATAGTACTATATTATGATTCTGGGTGGCCCTGTTTCCAAAGGTGGATTTTTTCTTTTTTTCCTGCTTAGTATGATTTCCTTTTTCTACTTCCTCCTGGTTTCCTCTTCCTTCACTATATTTCAAAGCAGGGAGATAGAGGTACAGCACCCTCAGTAGCACCATATGGTGCTTCTGTCCATGGTACAGGTTTTGTACTGGCCCATGTAGATTGGGTCTTGCTCTTCTGTACTGTGCAGGGAAAGGATCTTTGGGGCTCAGAAAAAAGCCACCCTAGATCCCCCGATACCGCACTTGTCCGATAGCCTTTAGTTTAAATAGCAGTTTAGTCTTAATTGTGTTTTTTTTTCCTATTAAAATCAGAAATGCTAACTGAATGCATGGAATATTGTAAAGGGAATATCTGGACAGTATGTATTTAAATCATGGTTACTTGGATTAGAGGGCTGAAGAATTAAATATTTGCTTTAAAAAGTATTTGGCTCTTTGGGGGAGGTAATCTAATGATGCTGACATTGTGTTCAGAGATGAAAATGCAATTCAAGAAAATTTTCATTTAGTTGCATTTTCTTGCAACCTTGTGGAAATGTATGATCATAACAATGGTCTTATATTCTCTTACAGTCGAATGCCCCATTTATTCACTAAGGATATAGCTCTTGTGCAGCAGCTTTTTGAAGCCCTGTGTAAGGTAGGGAAACACCTGGCAAGTTTATGCTTTCCATTTGGATGCTGACCTGGACACCTGACAGGAGGGAAATGCTATTTTTATCATACTTATAGGAAGAGCCTGAGACTCGGCTTGCTATTCAAGAAGCGTTATCTATGATGGTTGGAGCTTACAGTACTTTGGAGGGAGCACAGCGAACTCTCATGGAGGCACTTGTGGCTTCATACTTAATAAAGGTAGGTCCAGCTATGTGAACTGGAGAGGTTGGCAATATAGACATTTTACATTTTTAAGAACAAAATTTGAATTGCTTTTCTCCTTAACTATCTTGACAAGTAAGAAGAATATTTGCTTTCATTTGGGCTGTGCTTTATGATTGATTTTTTTTATTAAAAAATTTTTTTTTAATGTTTATTTTATTTTTGAGAGAGAGAGAGAGAGAGACAGAGCGTGAGTGGGGTAGGGGTAGAGAGAGGAGACATAGGATGGGGAGCAGGCTCCAGGCTTTGAGCTGTCAGCACAGAGCCTGACATGGGGCTTAAACTCATGAACTGTGAGATCACAACCTGAGCCGAAGTCGGCACTTGATTGACTGAGCTACCCAGGGGCCCCTATGGTTGATTTTTGATACTTTGTGATGGGAATATGATTTTAGGGAAGAGGGAGTGGTGATATTCACAGAGAGAGGCTTTATGTTTAAAGCCTTTCATGTTGGGAAACTGTTCTTAATGTTGTGTTTTCCCAAGTTGGAAGTCTTTTGTCTTACCTGGTAGTTGAACCCTACAGTCCACTGGCTAAGCCGGAGAGAAAGACAAATTTTATACATTATAATGAGTGTGTAGGAAGTAAGCCAGTACCATCATACATACTCTTCTTCCTTCTAGACTTTATTTGGCTGTCATGGTTGTTTGTAGAGAATTTTGAGTTATCTATATGTACTCAATATGTACATGCAACATGTATATGCAATATATATTATACAATAAAAAATAATATGTATTTGCTGTGGTCAGTTCTTTGTCCTCCATTTCTAGGAGTAGAAAGGGAGATTAGAAGAGGGAATGATGTCAAAAAGTCTTAGTGTGATTAATATGTTGTGTCCTACTGAAATGTGGCTGGCATATTTAATATATTCATATCGAGGGAATTACTGAAGGTTCAGAAAGGTATCTGGTTTCTATTGAAATATGACAGGATTATTATATACACTTAAGAAAATTACTGTATGTAGAGTTCCATTGTCAGATGCTCTTGTACATGGTTCATAGTCATATATTGTGGACAAAGAAGTGCAGGCTTTTTGGAAACTCATTAGAATACTTAAGACTTTCCCTAGGTAACCTTACAAGGATGCATGATGCTTGTATAATGCATGTGGGTGCTGGTTGTACCTACACGGATAAAATCATGTAACAGTATTACTACAGCAAAGCTAATTTATATTCTTAGACTACACTGAAAGCAACCAGACTGTAGGCTGAATCATACGAACTAGTCCTTAATATCATTGCTGTTTATTGTAGCTCAAGGAATGATAAAGAGCAAGATAGACCTGAATGTAGGACAGTATCTGTTTCTTACTATCGCTCTCCTCTCACGATGTTAGGTTTGTGACTAAGAGAAGGACCTGGGGCGGGGGAAGTGCATGAGAATAAGGCTTTTCAGAATAAAGATTCTTCAACTGCTTCTCCGGTTGAACTTTGTATTCATAGATACTTAATCTATTTAAGTTCATTGCATATGTTTACGTAGTTGAAACTGCTTTGGAGTCTGTTTTAACTAGAGCTAATCTGAAAAATTTGGACATATTTTGCTCCAAATTTGTAGAGATTCCAAGTAACCTCTGTTTGTGTTCGCTGCAGAATGTCTTAATTTCATTCATGTGACTAACAGTTTGAGAATTGGGGAAGCAGGGGTGATGGCCAGAAACTGCAGTGACCTTGGTCCCAAAGTTGGGCTGAGGATGTGCACGTACAGAGAGATTCTCTGGCTATGTATGGTCTTGGTGGGTCTTCCTGCTTTACTTGGAGGGTCCTTTTAGATCATAAAAGTACTTTTTAAGTGATGTCACTTTCCAAAGCTTCTAAACAACTTGATTAAAGATTTTCAACACATGATTTGTCTTTATTTATTTAGACATACTTCCTAAAATAGCAGTTTTAATTTTGATTGTTTACAATTAAGATGACTTACCTTGACTAGAATGAATTGTTGCTAATTGAGTTCTTCTTTTTTTAAAATCCGTATGTGTTTGTGTGTACATGAATTCATGTGTCAAATAGCCTGAAGTTCAAGTTCGACAGGTGGCTGTGAAATTTGCTAGCACGGTGTTTCCCTCAGATCATATACCGTCCAGATATTTGCTCTTACTAGCTGCAGGAGATCCGTAAGTTTCAAAAGGTGTTAATTTGAATTTGGGTTCATTTAAAATTATTTGAAAATTACTAAAATTTATATTGTTTTTAACGTTGGTCTATGGAATTTAGAAGCAATTTATTAAAGAGTTAAAAATATGGCCCTTGATATGATAGAGACCTGTAGTTATACCCTATCTTGTTTATTTCTGGGCAAGCCACATAACTGTTCAAATCTCAAGATATTTCCAAAGAGAAGTAATTTCTTTTTTTAAAATTTTTTTTTTCAACATTTATTTATTTTTGGGACAGAGAGAGACAGAGCATGAACGGGGGAGGGGCAGAGAGAGAGGGAGACACACAATCAGAAACAGGCTCCAGGCTCTGAGCCATCAGCCCAGAGCCTGACGCGGGGCTCGAACTCACGGACTGCGAGATCGTGACCTGGCTGAAGTCGGACGCTTAACCGACTGCGCCACCCAGGCGCCCCCAAAGAGAAGTAATTTCTTGCAGTGTATTTTATGACTTTTTTCTTAGATAGCCGAGAACGTATTTAAGACATTTTCTCAGAACCCCAGCTGTCAAATAAAATTGCTGTTCTTAATCATCAAATGATCATTTTGCCATTATTGAAATTAATTTTTTATTTTTATTTGTCTTTCTGAAAGACGAGAAGAAGTTCATGGAGAGGCACAGCGAGTATTAAGATGTCTTCCTGGTAGAAACAGAAAAGAAAATGCTTCTAAGCAGATGCCTTCTTTCCCAGAAATGGTGTATTATATTCAAGAAAAGGTATGGCATTTAACTTGAGAAAATTAGCGTGGGTCATATAATGAATGATAAAAATAAACGCATTTTTAGGTGACATATTTGAAATGTCATTGCTAAATGTTGAATAGTAGTAAGGTTTTTAACAATGTTAATATTTACAGTAGAGGAAGAGAATACAAAATGAAGAAAATGTAATTCTCAAAATTGATTTGTTTTGCCCCATTCTGAATTACTTATAATTCCTTATATGCTCTTTAACATTCTGGCTAGGTTTAAAAATTTTCCCCTTGGTATGACATTCTTAAACATAGGTCTCCTTTTTTATTTTTTGAGAGAATTATTTAGGAACCATAAGTTTAAGAATACTCCAGGAAATAGGTCAGATTTTTTCCACTCTGATCATAGGAGGGCATCACATCTGCTTTTGCAAACCTCCCATGTGTGCGCAGTTCTCTCTGCTGGTGGATCAGACAGAGTGTTGGCTATCGTGACCCCCCAGTCCTGATCCTGGCCCTCTTTTTACATCAGTGTTTCTTTGAGTATGCTGGTAGTCCTAGCTTTCTGCTCAGACAGATATCTTAAGGGAGTTGGAGGTCAGGACTAGGTAGCCATAATTCTCTATAGCACAGTCACATTTGTGGTCAGAAGATGCTTTTGTGCACATATTTTCCTCTTGCTCCATTAGTAATGAAAATAACGGGCCTGCAGTGGCCCGAGGTGACTGTTAATAGATGCCTGGAGCAGTTTATTCTTTTTAAACAAGCAGTAAACACGCCAGGAGAAAAGGAGAGAAAAGCCAGGAAAAAAAGCACCACACCTGTCATTTAGGGTTTGAGGGACATGTGCAGTCAGCATGATTGATGGAAAAATGCTGTGACTAGAAAAAAACTGTAGCAAACAATAATGTAGTTAGAAATACAATTGTGTTTGAATTGAGGAGGGGCACATGTGCTCCATTTTTTAGTAATAGTGTTTGTTTTTGGCTTATTTTTATCAGGCTTCCCATCGAATGAAAACTCCAGCCAAGTACATGACTGGGACCACTGTCCTTCCGTTTAACCCAGCGGCCTTTGGAGAGGTGGGACTGGGATAGGTTTCCATTTCTCTCTCTCTACACATTCTGAAAGATCATGTCACACCCAAAGAGATGTCCGAACTTTTTTGTGTTCTACATAAACCCATATTGTGATGTCATTGTTTTTCACCAGGTTGTTTATTAGCAAAAAAGCGTTTGGTAATTGGTATTATTTGTTTGTTTATTTATTTATTTATTTATTTATTTAAGTTTTTAAAAAGTTTATTTATTTTGAGAGAGAGAGTGAGAACGGGGGAGGGGCAGAGAGAGGGGGAGAGAAAGAATCCCAGGCAGGCTCCGTGCTATTGGTACATAGAGCCCGATGTGGGGCTTGATCTCATAAACCGTGAGATCATGACCTGAACCAAAATCAAAAGAGTTACGATGCTTAACTGACTGAGCCACCCAGGTGCCCCTTGGTAATTGGTATTATTTTAATTCATGGTGGAGTCTTTAAGTATATTTAGCTCAGTGAGATTCTCTTTGTGGAGGAACTGGGTGCTCTGCATTGATTATTGTTGTTATTTTCAGCAAATTATTACAGCAAATTAGATTTGAATTTAAAGCCAACAATATGCCGAGGTTGTTTGGGTTATCTATTTAGGTCATTGACTTGCACTAATTAAACAACAGGAGGTAATCTTGTTCAGAGTGAGTAAGAATACCCACGGTGGAATTGTCACCTGTCCTATTTTAGCTCTCAAGGGAAGAACTTCCAGAGGACTCCTTGTTAGCCAGTTTGTATCACAAGTTTTTGTGGTGTTGTCTCTACTCTTTGGTAGATGGTACGAACCCATATTCTCAAATTCTTACGTTGGTAGAGGTTAAATACAACTGGAGTTCTACAGGAATAGATGATTTGCCCCAGGTTTCTGCTCACTCTCTCTCTCTCTCTCTCTCCCCCTTTCTCTCTCTGTCTCCCCCCCCACCTCTTTTAAAAAATAACGATTTTGTTGTAATTGTTTAGACTTTAAAAAAGTTGAGTTTGCATTTTAACTCCATTAAACTCCACTAAAAACACTCTTTGGATTTATAAAAGCTTGTTATGTAAACTGTGCTGCATTACTGTAGTTTCAGTTAACTTACTGAGTCATGTTTTCCAGCTTTTGTGAGGATTGTCGAATAGCTTTATGAGGGAGGGTGGGGAAATGAAGCTAGGAAAGTGTCCTTTTGCAGCACACCCTCCCACACTGACTTCTTGAGGAGCTTGACTGCTTTTCCTCCTTCTGCTTTCAGATCGTCCTGTACTTGCGCACGTGCCTAGCGCACAGTGCGGGAGTGGTGCCCACCTCCCAGAGTTTGGCCGATATGCAAGATCACGCCCCAGCCATTGGACGCTACATACGGACTCTGATGTCAGGTAGCCAGGCGACATCCTCATCATCTTCCAAGAGTGGAGAGACCAACCCTGTTCAGATCTACATTGGCCTGCTTCAGCAGCTGCTGGCAGGTGTTGGAGGTAGGTGGTTGTGCGGCTGAGGACAGATGGTAAAGCACTTAGGCAAAAATCTAATCTTAACTCTCTTCACTCCTGTACCTGAACATTAGTCTTTGTTTCTTTTCTAAACTTACTTGATTCATCCTGGATGCACTGTTACTCCTTCAGAAAGAAATGCTAACAATAGATAATGTTTTTTACTTTGGAAGTGGGTATGTAGAATGGTATATCTTTTTATAGGTATTTAGTCTGTAAACTTGCTGTATTGAATCACATACTGGATTTAAGTTGATTTTTGTTTTGTAGAACTGGGAGATGCCTTCCAAAGCAGGGGCCTTATACTTAAAAGGAATTTAGTGAACCCTGTGTGTTTACCACTTTTCTTGAAGCTAAAACAGAATTCTGTCTCAATTAGGTTTGCCAGTCATGTACTGTCTACTGGAAGCTGTCTCTGTGTATCCAGAAAAACTGGCTGCCAAATTTGTAGACAAAACAGAATGGATAAAGGTACATCTTATGCATGTACATTTCTCTTTGATTCTGTATATTTTTCACTGTAGTCTTAGGATTTTGTCTTCCTGCTAGTGTTGCTATGACCATTCCTACCTTTGGGCCATTTTGAAAACTCTCCTACCAAACACTTCCTGGGAAGCATGTTAGGTTAGTGTATCTCAATGATCCATCTAGATGAGAGTGAGAGATGAATTGAGAATCATATAGATAAAAAAAAATTATGTTTTTCTGTTTTAAAAGTTAAAAAAAATAGATTTGTAGTTTAAATAAAAAATATGTGGGGCACCTGGGTGGGTCAGTCGATTAAGCGTCTGACTCTTGATTTCAGCTTAGGTCATGATCTCAAGGTTCATGGGTTCAAGCCCTGCGTCAGGCTTCACGCTGACAGCACAGAGACTTCTTGGGATTCTCTCTCTTCCTCTCTCCCCCCACCGTCCCCTCTCTCTTTCGTTCTCACTCTTACTCTCAAAATAAACTTAAAAAAAAAAAAACTGGTTGCCTTATGATAGTGGAATAATAGATCATTTAAAAAAATATGTAAACTGTCTCCTTTCTGTAACTGTCTCCTACTTACCCAAATCTCCCTATTTCCTGCCCCTTCCCCTCTCACCTGACATACATAGGTCATCACTTACTTATATATGGTGTACTTTCTCGAGTATACTTACACACATACACACAGATAAAAGTAAGCATTTTTAAGTTATTTCCTTCTTTTACACAAAAGGTGCATAGTTTTCACACTGTTTTATTGTTGTTGTTGTTTCACGTTTTTTAAAAATTTCACACCATGTTGTATCTTACTTCTTTCGCTTAAAGTTAAAATGTGTAGGCACTCCTGTGGAACTACAGAGAGGATATTGTCTTTAATGGCTTCATTTTTTCCATTATATAAATGTGCCATAATTTATTCTAGAGCCCCACTGATGGTCAGTTAGGGTGCTTCCAGTTTGCTGCAGTGAACAGTCTATCATTTTGAATATAAGGCAGTATATTTTTTAGATGGATTCCCTAGAAGTGGAATTGAGGACATAGGCTTAGCATTTTTGAGGGATACAAGCATCCTGCATATGAGCAGTACCAGTTTACACTCCCACCAGCCATGTAGGAGAGTGTTCTTGTCCCATGCTCACACCAAAAGCATTGCCAGGTTTAACAAAGAAAAATTCAAGATGCTCAGTTAAATTTGAATTGCACTGCAAAGTGAAACATTGTTTTTAGTACAGGTATGGCTCATACAGTTTCATATACCTCTTGTGCCACCTAATGCAGTTCTTTTTGGAAAATGGAACTTGAGTTATGGTAAAATGTACAGATTATCTCTTAGTGTGAAAGCATGAATGTAATATACCAAGAGGTGTGAGTTTTGCACTTTTCTGGAAAATCTGGTCTCATGAAATCGCTTCTGGCTTAAAAGGTTTTTTTTATTCCTTGTGAATATTTGCTGATTGTAAAATGATGTCAGAGTTTCTGACTTTTGATCATGTAGATCAGGGGTCATTAAGCTGTGGTTCATGTACCAGATCTGGCCTGCCTCCTGTTCTTGTATGGCCTGCAAGCTTAGAATGGTTTTCATATGTCAGTTTAAAAAAATTTTTTTTAAAAAATTTTTAACGTTTATTTATCTTTGAGACAGCGAGAGACAGAGCATGAACAGGGGAGGGTCAGAGAGAGGAGGAGACACAGAATCTGAAACAGGCTCCAGGCTCTGAGCTGTCAGCACAGAGCCTGACATGGGGCCCAAACTCATGGACTGCGAGATCATGACCTGAGTCGAAGTCGGACGCCCAACCAACTGAGCCACCCAGGCGTCCCTAAAAAAATTTTTTTATGTTTATTTATTTTTGAGAGAGAAAGTGCGAGTGGGGGAGGGGCAGAGAGAGAGGGAGATACAGAATCCGAAACAGGCTCCAGGTTCTGAGCTGTCAGCACAGAGCCTGACGCGGGGCTCGAACCCATGAGTGTGAGATCATGACCTGAGTCGAAGTCGGACGCTCAACTGACTGAGCCACCCAGGCGTCCCTTCGTATTTTAATTTTTTTTAAATTATTTTTTTAGAGAGAGAGAACGTGTATGAGCAGGCAGGGGAGGGGCAGAGAGAGATAATTTTAAGCAGGCTCTACACTCAGCATGGACCCAACACCGGGGCTCTACCTCATGACCCTGGGATCATGACCTGAGTCAAAATCAAGAGTGAGAGGCTCAACCGACTCAGCCACCCAGGCACCTCAGTTTTTAATTTTTAAATAGTTGGAAAAAAAAAAGATGAATAACATTTTCTGATACATGAGAATTATAGAGTCCATAAAGTTTTACTGGAACACATATATACCCTTTCATTTATCTGTTGCCTGTGGCTGCTTTTGTGCTACAGTGGCAGAATAGAGTTGTTGCAACACAGATCATAGGTCCCACAAAGCCTAGTTGGCCCTTTACAGAAAACATTTGTTGATCTCTGCTTTAATTTTTTTTATTTAAGTAATCTCTACACTCATGATGTTCGAACTCATGACCTGGAGATCAAGAGTTGGATGCTCCTCTGGCTGAGCCAGCCAGGCACCCTGACCTCTGTTTTAGATCATCTGTGTATTAATTCTTTGTGTTTTATATTTTTGATGAAAAGGCATAGGACATTTTGATATATAATTCAGCTTTTTAAAATAATAGCCTATTGTGTTATTTTCTTGCAGATACCAATAGATTGAATATATCGTATTATTAATTTTAAATGTCAGATGTTGTCAGTAGGAAGATGATTGCATATGATGTATATATTTGTTTCTTACACCACTCAGAGTCTGATGAATAGCAGTAAAGAAGAGATGCGTGAACTGGCAGCATTGTTTTATTCTGTGGTGGTGTCTACAGTGTCTGGAAATGAGTTGAAGTCAATGATAGAACAGCTTATAAAGACTACAAAAGACAATCATGTATGTTACCAGTTTTGTCTTTATTCTTTTTTGGGGGAGATGGCAGAGCTTTCCAAAAGCATCTGTTTTTAGGTTTCGTCTTCTCATTTCTAAAAGGAACTTTTATGATTGTGAAGAGTGAGATAGATGATAGATAATACATTGATTAATTCATTCTGTGCAACAACTTTGAGTACCTTGTGTCTGATTTAGGTGCTGAATTTTAGGTGCTGGGAATTCAGTAAATACATGAGGATCCCTAGTACTATAGGTGCTCAGAAATGTTAGTTCCTTTTTCTTTCCCTATCTACTGGTGCCTCTCATTGTGCCTTTTCTATCAGAAAGCATGTGCTTGCAAACATTCAGACCTCAACTTTGTGTTTAGAGGTTTTAGCAGTTAGAAATAGTATCTGCTCATTGTATTTTGTTGGCAGTAGGGAGAAGTTAGGCTTAAAGATTGTGGTAATGTAGTTATGTAAGTGCTCTAAGCTAGAAGAATGTATGGGTGCTACAGGGGGGCCTGCAGGAGAGCCCCTTCACACCGACATGGAGTGGGTGTAGGATTAGGGAATTACTTGAAGTGAGTCAAGACCCAGCTTGCCTTCTTAGAATTCTTGAGTGTTAGAAACCCCAGATTCATTAGTATTCGGTCGAATCTCAAATGATCACTTTGTTGTCTGGCTTTATGTTTTATTGGAGATGACTGTAAGAAACATAGTTATTTCGGTGCATTCTTGCATGTGTGAGAGAGTGACAGACACGTATGCTGTTGTGTGGTTAAATTCAGAGCCCAGAGATACAACACGGATCCTTGCTTGCATTGGGGTTCACAGTAGGAAGATATTTGGCTAAGAAGAAAATGAGAATGGCCGAACAACAAGACCTGGAGACAAATGCCGATTTCCTGCCTGACCAGGAGGAGCTCATTCAGAGTGCCACCGAAACGATAGGTAATGAATACGCTCATACTGACTTGGATGTTGCAGTGTCTGAATTAGGTTAAAATTTAATACAGCATTTTAGTTTCTTTTTGCAGCATTGCATTTTAAAGGCACAAGCCTTTTCACAATACCTTACTTAGTGTTAGATAAATTCTGTGTTTTTAATAGCAATGAAAGTACTCTAGTTTTTCTGTATATTTTTTCCTATACATAGGTTTCAGTATGACGGAGGTGATATTTCCTCATGGGAAAAACCTTAAACATTTACCAGAGTACAGTGCTGTCTACCTAATTTCTATGTTGTTTTGTTACTGAGTAAATGCTAACAAATTATCAACTAGAGGGAAATGCAGACTTTGATTTGTTGTGCTCTCTTTAAAACAATCTCAAGTACCTTGCTGCTTGCCCTGGATCCCAAGAGCAAAAGTGTATTCTTCTCAGTTTTGTCTCAATGTGCTTTCAGGCTCGTTTTTGGACAGTACGTCGCCCCTCCTGGCAATTGCTGCCTGTACAGCCCTGGGTGAAATTGGCAGAAACGGTCCCCTCCCAATCCCCAGTGAGGGATCTGGCTTCACCAAATTGCATCTTGTAGAAAGCTTACTGAATAGAATACCCTCCAGTAAAGAAACAAATAAGGCAAGTTTCTTTTTTTTCCCTTCCTTTCTGAAATTCTTTCTATTTGTAGATACATAAATGAGCAAAAACACAGTTGTAATGAGGATAGAGGGCCATGCAGCTGGAGGAAGGATTTAATATAAAAGAGAATGATACAGGAAGTCTAGGTGACTGTTTAATTTTGAGTTAAGGGTGGTTTTGTTCAGCCTTTCTGCATGCACCATTTGGCCAAGCTGCTCCAATGTAGGCCCATACCTGTTAGGATTTGGGTAAAGAATTAAGTGCATCAGGTAGTTCTTTTGTCCTGCAAACAATGGATAATAAAGTGTTAAATAGTTTGTAAAGTGTTAAATAGTTTTATCACGTTTGTAATTTTAGAACAACTCTAAATCTTAATCTCTGACAGCCGATTTGGTTTTAAGAAATCTGGGCATTAGTAAGAGGGTTGAGTAATATCTGAGGAGAGGGACTTTTATCATTTTTAAGTTTCAGATAAACATTTTCATAAAGTTAAAAACATTATATTTGTGATCAGAGTACCTCAGTGTTGAAGTATAATATGATTTAATGAGCAGATAAATCAACTTTCTACAAATTTAATAGACACATAAGCTTATTCTTTTTAAGTTTATTTATTTTGAGAGAGAGAGAGAGAGAGAGAGAGAGAGAGAATGAGTGGGGGAGGGGCAGTGAGGGAAGGAGAGAGAGAATCCCAAGCAGGTTCTGCAGTGTCAGCACAGAGCCTAATTTGGGGCTTGATCTCCCCCATTGTGAGATCAAGACCTGAGCTGAAATCAAGAGTCAGATGCTTAACTGACTGAGCCACCCAGGCACCCTTTTTATTCTTTTTTTTTAGAGAGAGAAAGCACAAACAGGAGAGAGAGAGAGAGAGAATGAATCTTAAGCAGGCGCCATGTTCAGCACAGAGCCTGATGCGGGGCTCAATCCTGTGGTCCTGGGATCATGACCTGAGCTGAAATCAAGAGTCAGATGCTCAACTGACTGAGCTACCCAGGCACTCCCATAATCTGATTCTTGATCTGGACACCGTTTAAAACTTCCTGAGAATGTCACAGTGTAGTTTTTGTTAGCTGTTATTAACTAATTAGTGATTATCAACCCTTGGTGAGCACTTATAATGTGTCAGGTGTGTGCTTGAGTGATTCGCATACATTAATTAATTGAATTCTCTGAAAGGTCTAGTGAAGTAGGTACAGTTGTCATCTCTGTTTTCCCAGATGAGGAAATAGAATCACAGAGAGGTGGAGTATCTTGCCTAAGGTTACATATCTGTAAAGGCTGCTAATATGGTCAAGCTGTGAGTTGATCTTAGGTCACCCAGGCCCAGAAACCTACATTTATAGACAGTTTGAAGGATAATAAACCTACTTAGAGGCTTTCTTCTTTCTTCTTTTGCAGCCACGGACCCTTAATGAACTCAGTTTTATGTCTTTCTACCTCCAGTGTCTTATAAACATAATTATGTAAAATTGGATACTTTTAAGAAGAAACTTGCGTGTATAAGTGCTTTAGCCAGCCTACTCCTCCCTGTCCTCTCATTTTGGAAACACTGTTCTCTGATAAAGCTGTTATGTACTTTGTTTAAAAAAATTTTTCTGTTCTTTTAGATGAAAGAACGAGCAATCCAAACACTGGGTTATTTTCCAGTTGGGGATGGAGATTTTCCTCACCAGAAGCTCCTCTTGCAAGGTCTGATGGACTCTGTGGAGGTATTTATATTGCTATCTGATTGTTATTCAGAAAAAGGCATTTTTTTTTTTAAGCTGGAGTTTTGTATGCTATGAGATTTTAAATTAAACTTTTATTCATTTATTCACCAAGTACTTATTGAGTACAAACCAGCCTTGGGCTTACCACTTCGGTAGGCATAGCATTGACTAAATCACCTATGTGGGAAAATCCTCTCCTCATAATTATTGAGTAAAGCCCAGTGCATTGTGGGTAGAAAAGGACACTTAACGCAGTGAACTAGATGTGGGAATTGGATGCTGGTATTCCAGTTGCTCTTGAGTTGGATGGCCTAGCTTCTGTCTTCTGGATAAATTTCTAGGGTAGTTGGGAAGACCAACAAATGGGCAGCTGCTAGGCCTGTGTCATGAATCTTAACAAGACCTGATATGGACCCTCATCTAGGCTTGATTCTCGTCACTTACTCACATTTTTGTACACCAGACTCTTTGTCCTTCTTTGCTCTGAGCTTTTGAAAGACTAATACTTCCTTTCTTGGGTTGCGCTGAGCCCCTTGAAAGCCATCAAACTAGAGTAGATTCTTCATTTATTGGGCTCTCATGATTCTCCAAACTTTGTCTTCACAGCATTTATCACAGTTTCTAATTGCCCACTAGACTGAGGCAAAGTCTATTTTGATCCCCATTATGAAACAAGTGCCTGGCAGTGTGATTGGTAGTAGTAGGACCTCAATAAATGAACAAAGAGACATTTGCATAGAAGCCAGTAGACTCACAAAGGAGGGTATGAGTACTTCTGTTTGGGAGACTTATGTTAGGGTTTTGGAGGTGAGGTTCCTTTTGGGCCTGGAAGGATGGCAGGTAGACAGGAAGCTGATTGGGGTGAGGACTAAGGCCACTGAGTGACAGAGCCAGTGTTAGGATCCAGGTCTCTGGAATCATAATCCGGTATTTTTTTTGAATTTTTTTAATGATTATTTATTTTTGAGAGAGACAGAGCATGAGCGGGAATGGGGCAGAGAGAGAGGGAGACACAGAATCTGAAGTAGGCTCCAGGCTCTGAGCTATCAGCACAGAGCCCACTGCAGGGCTCAAACTCTGGAATGGCGAGATCATGACCTGAGCTGAATTCGGAGGCTTACCTGCCTGAGCTACCCGGGTGCCCCAATAATCCAGTATTTTTAATGTGAATTTTTTTGAGTATGAAATATACCCACATTAGGTTCTCCCTGGTGTCATTGACATTGTAACCTCTTGGGGAAAAGCTTACAGTGTCTGCTTTCTTACCTTTTTTTCTTTTTAAAAAATTCATGCGAGAGATGGATTTCCTCTAGTTTGATTGATTTTTGAGAGAAAGGGAGCATAAGTGTGGGAGAGGAGCAGAGAGAGAGAGGGAGAGAGAATCTTAAGCAGACTCCACGCTGTCATGGAGCCTGATGCAGGGTTTGATCTCATGATAGTGAGATCATGCATGACCTAAGCCGAAATCAAGAGTCGGACACTCAACTGACTCAGCCACCCAGGCGCCTCTCTTCTAGTTTTATTTAGATAAATGAAGGTTTGTTTGGATTATTAACTTGTTACTGAAGTTATTTTTTAAGAGTGTAGAAGGACAGAGATAATACGAAACGCTAGAAACATGATGGAGAGATTAAAGTTTAAGAATAGTGAGAAAGGGGTCGCTGTATGGCTCAGTGGGTTAAGCGTCCAACTCTTAATTTTGGCTCAGATAGTGATCTCATGGGTTGTGAAACTGAGCCCTGCACCAGGCTCTGCACTGACGATGCAAAGCCTGCTTGGGATTCTCTCTCCCTCTTTCTGCCTCTCCCCAACTCACGCTCTGTCTCTCTCAAATATAAATAAACATTAAAAAATACATTTAAATATCCCAGAAATAAAGGATCATGAGATGAGATAAAAACAGGTACATGGGGATTCATTATATTAGTATTATCTTTACTTCTGTGAGAGACGGAGACAGAATCTGAAGCAGGCTCCAGGCTCTGTGCTGTCACCACAGAGTCCATAGTGGGGCTCAAACTCATAAACTGTGAGATCATGACCTGAGCCGAAGTCAGACACTTAACTGACTGAGCCAGCCAGGCACCCCTATTTCTGGAATATTTAAAGTAAAGTCTGGGTATCCTATCATTCATAAATGGAGTTAAGGAATTTTGTTTTTGTTTATAATGCCAGTTATGTTGTTAGTAACAATGGGAAAAACGTGTGATAAAGGGTACATAAAATGAATCCTTACTATGGGATCCCCTGTGTTGAGATACCTTTTCTCTGCTTAGAATTGCCAAAGCGGCTTTTGGCCAGGAAAGCTGTACAACTGAAGTCCTGAAATTCTTTTTCCTCAGAGTCGGAAGCTCTCAGCTCTTGACACCCCACCGAGACCAGAGTATTTAGTTGATTGAGCTTAGGAATGGCTACCCTGGTCTGTGTGCCGAGTTCTCCCAAAGGTCGCTATTTCCATGCTCCTCACGGGGACCCTCTGTTCTTCATTCTCTTCTTAGTCCCCACATTCTTAGCTCTTTTCCAGTTTACAGTAAACAGAAAAATGCTGAAGGGAGCTAAGACAGGCCCAATTCCATGTTGTCAGTGCAGTGATTCATGCTTGTGAAATGTGTCAAAATTTCTAAACCAAATTAAAAAAATTTGAGTCTATACTGTATAGAATTGTTTTAATGTTTGATTTTTGAAACAGTTTCAAACTTACAGTGCAGTGTAAGAATGATATAAAGAACTCCCATATACCCTTCATCTAGATACACCAAAATTTCACATTTTATCGCATTTGCTTTATCATTCTTTTTTTTTCTGAACCACTGGAGAGTAACTTGCAGACACCATGTAATTCAGGAGTGCAAAGAGGGAGGTGCTAATGAATTAATACATTGTAATGGCCGCTGTTTGTAGTGCAGTTACTGCACATGAGGATCCTCTGGAAACCTTAAACATATTACCGTCATTCCCTCCTCGCAGCCTGATGAGGCAGGTGATGGTCTTATGCCCGCATTACACACAAAGTTGAGACTCAGAGTTTAAATATGCCTGTGTGGCTAGTGAGAGACAGATTAGAATTTGCCCCGAGATCTGTGTGGTTTCACAGTCCGTGCCCTTTTCTCCAAAGTTACTGGTATCACTCTTCCAGCAGTTAAAAATCCCTGCTTAGTGGTTCTCTGCTGAGGGTGAAGAGTGCAGTGTGGTGTTGAGGTCATTCTCTACATTCTCTGTTCCCTCCCCTCCCCAGCCCTCCCCTGTGAGCCACCAGGTTAGGTGAGAGCAATCCAGTAAAAAGCGTAAACGCAAAGCATGTTGACAGGGTTGATACCAAACAGCCTTTGTGTGGAGATAGACGTCTTTGGGAAATGTTCTCGCTGATTTGCGGCTTTTGTTTCCTTCCATGCAGGCCAAGCAGATAGAGCTGCAGTTCACGATCGGGGAGGCCATCACCAGTGCTGCCGTAGGAACGAGCTCTGTGGCTGCCCGCGATGCCTGGCTGGTGACTGAAGAGGAGTATACTCCCCCTGCTGGTACGGTACCTGCAGCTCATCCCTTCAGAATCCAGGAACCCTTTCTGTTCTTGTTTGCACATTTGAAGCAAAAGAAAAAATGTATGCGTTCCATTTTAACTTTTTATAAAAATATTTATATCATTTTGGTTCAGTCAAGAAAAATAGTTGGTTAAAGGAGAGTGAACACAAAATGAACAAGAACTTCTTTGTTTAGTCCTTTGGCAAGCAAAGGAATTCGCTATGTTGTACCTTCAAGCTTAGGCTCTTTTCTGGAGGGTTGGGGTATTTAGCCAGTTTCAGAAGTCGCAACACAGTTACATTGCCAAGCTGTGTGTCCCTTAATCTTTTATCACATAATGAAACCTCAGGGTCTTCTGTTGGTGTTCCATGTACCTCTGCCTGGAGGGTCACTGGCTTTCAGTGACTATGCAGGAGAGGGAGGGTGTGGTTTCCGACTATGTGTCATAGATACTATGGTTTCATACGTCTTGTGGTTCGATTTCAGTTTGGAATTGAAAATGAATTCTGTTTCAGATACTGAACTATATTTTTAGTCATAAAAACAAAAGAAAAGTCACCTGATGTTTTATATGTTATCTTCTCAGTTAAGGAAATGGTAGTGTTTTCATGGTAATTGTTGCATTATGAATTGTATTTTATCATGAATACACTAGTTTTGCATTTTGCATTTTTGCATACTTCCGTGTTCACCTGTTTGTTAACCACCATAAAGAAATGTAAAGGGAATGGAAAGATATACTTTCACTTGCTATCTAATTAGGAGAGCTATAACTTGACAGAAGCTGATAGGGCTAATTCTCTGAGGCTTCTCTCAATGGGTATGAGGCCAGGTAAGGAGGATTGTCTATAAAGGGGAGAAGATACTAAAGGAAGGGAAGTGACCATTGTTAACAGGCAACCAGACTGGAAGTAGAAACTCGGAGTTTGCACATGAGGGGTGATGTTGGAGGCTTGAGAGTAGTGAGGGCTCATGACGCGGAAGAGCAGATCTGCTGTAAAAGCCATGTTTCTGAGTCCATGGATTTCTCTGTAGTGACTTAAGCAAATGAAGATTAATAGAGAGGTACCTATGCCCGTCTTCAGACTTACAAACTTCCTATGTCTCATGCTCTTCTTGGAAGAATTTGTTCTTTGGTTGGCTTGGCTCTTTGCTCATCCAAAAGAGTCTCAGTTAAATTGTCCATCAAGTGTTAAGGTTTGCTCCATCTTTGTGTGTTTAGGGAAAGGAGAGCATAAAATCCTGTGAAGTGGGTAATGATGACTTTTCGACCTGAATTTTGATCATGCATGTTTGTCATTCTCCTCTGAGTGCTACTCAGCTTTTTTGATGTCTTTTGTTGTAGTGTACTGATCTTGCTTTGAATAGAAGATACAGTACTGGAGAAGCTACTTAGGGCCTAGGTCTTAGCCATCTTAGCATCTCAAGCATGTAACACAGTACCTGGCACAGTGTGGGAATCTAATCAGAGCTTGTTTACTTGGTGATTGCAGCTGCTTAGGTGGCAGACCTACAGATAGCTGGAATTGTGGTTTTGGGAAGGTAAAGGAGAGATTGTATTTGCCTCTGAGACCTAGATTTATTTATTGAATGAGAGAGAGAATGCATGGGGGAGGGGCAGAAGGAAGGGGAGAGAGTGGATTCCAAGCAGGCTCGACGTGCAGCACAGATCCCAATGCACAGTGCAGAGCCCGATGCAGGGCTCGATCTCATGACTGTGAGGTCATGGATGAGCTGAGCTGAAATTGCGAGTCAGACACTTAACCAACTGAGCCGCCATGCAGGCATCCCTGAGAACTAGATTTATGTGACCAGTGAGGAATTAATAGCACCTGCCTCTGTCTTTTTTTTTTTAATGTTTATTTATTTTTGAGAGAGAGAGAGACAGAGAGACAGAGTGCAAGGAGGGGAAGAGCAGAGAGAGGGGGAAACACAGAATCGGAAGCAGGCTCCAAGCTCTGAGCTGTCAGCATGGAGCCCAATGCAGGGCTTGAACCCATGAACCATGAGATCATGACCTAAACCGAAGTCGGACGCTCAACCACCCGAGCCACTCAGGCGCCCCTGCACCTGCTTCTTTCTGTATCTGAATTCCTATGAAGAGGGGGATGTCCCCTAATAGAGCTCTACCTTTTTCAGGCCTTTTGTTGGCTTTGTGGGAGTCCTATTCTGGCTTTTTTTTTCCCCCCTTAGGAATGTTATCATTCTAGGGTCGTCTTCTAACCATTTCCTTCTTTCTGAAATCTTGTCTTACCTGTATTCTCCTTTCTTTTTGGTCTGGTTGGGTTGCATTTTCACCCAGGCCTTTACCATATCCCCAGCACTTTCTTGGAATATTTTTCACCTAGGTTTTGCAAGACTGTGTTTGCCTGTGTTTCTTCCTTACCTCTGACCTCTTCTCGTTGTCCTTCACTGGTCTTGTTCCTGCATACTCCTCACTGTGCTGGGATGTCCCAGTTCACTCACTCCAGTATATGTTGATGGCCCCCAAATGGATATCTCATCCTAGAACCATTGTGTTGTACTCCAGAACTATATTTCCATTAGATGTGTCCATACACAGGTCCCCTAGGCTCCACTGTAGCTAGATGCCTGACTCTGAAATCACCTCTTCCTCCTGTTGGCTTCCCAAGCCGTTTGCCCTCTTTATTTCCCAAAACTATTCTCTCTTTAGTCCCTATCTCAATTAAAAGTAACACTGTTTCTATCCAGTTTCCTGGGTAGCTGAAAATCCTGCTCTTACAGAGCTTTATATTAAGTGGGGAGTTGGCAAAAAGCAAATAAGAGAAACACACAACATGCTAAATGGTGACAAGTGCTATGGAGGGAAGTATAGCAGAGAAAGTGATAGATAAAATTTGGGTAGGAATTGAGAGTGCACGGGGCACCTGCTCTCAGGGAGGTGTCATTAAAGTGAAGACCTGAAACAGAAGAGCATTGGAGGCAGAAGGAGTAGCAATTGCAAGCAAGGCCCTGAAGCATGAGTATGTTTGAGGTCAGTGGGACCGGAGTAGAGTGTGTGAGGGAACGGGGAGTAAGAGATAACATAGAGGGGCTTTGTAGGCTACCGTGGGGGTCTTAATAGGAAGCGGTTATAGGAGGGCCATGGTCTGACTACATTTTAAAAGGGTCATTTTGGGGCACCTGGGTGGCTCAAGTCGGTTAAGCATCCAAGTTCAGCTCAGGTCATAAAACTGCGGTTTGTGAGTTCAAGCCCCACGTCAGGCTCTGTGCTGGCAGCGCAGAGCCTGGATTCTGCTTTGGATTCTGTCTCCCGTCTCTCTCTCTCACTTTCTCCTCCCCTCCTCACACTCAGGCTCTCTCTCTCAAAAATAAACAAACATTAAAAGTAAATAAATAAATAAGTCAGTCACTCACTCATTCACACACTCACTCAGTCACTCAGTCATTTGTATTTTGTTGAAAGTAGTCTGGAGCATGGGGCGCCTGGGTGGCGCAGTCGGTTAAGCGTCCGACTTCAGCCAGGTCACGATCTTGCGGTCCGTGAGTTCAAGCCCCGCGTCAGGCTCTGGGCTGATGGCTCAGAGCCTGGAGCCTGTTTCCGATTCTGTGTCTCCCTCTTTCTCTGCCCCTCCCCCGTTCATGCTCTGTCTCTCTCTGTCCCAAAAATAAATAAACGTTGAAAAAAAAAAATTAAAAAAAAAAAAAAAGAAAGTAGTCTGGAGCAGGGCCAGGGCAGAGCAAGGAGAATAGTTAGGAGGCTCTGGCAGTATTCCAGGTGAGAGAGGATGGGGACTTTACTGGGATGGATGTGAAGAGTGAGAGGAGTCAGGGATGACCTCGGAGGTTTTGATGCGAGTAGCTGAAAGAATGGAATTGCCATTGGGGTGCCTGGGTGGCGCAGTCGGTTAAGCGTCCGACTTCAGCCAGGTCACGATCTCGCGGTCCGTGAGTTTGAGCCCCGCGTCGGGCTCTGGGCTGATGGCTCAGAGCCTGGAGCCTGTTTCCGATTCTGTGTCTCCCTCTCTCTCGGCCCCTCCCCCGTTCATGCTCTGTCTCTCTCTGTCCCAAAAATAAATAAACGTTGAAAAAAAAAAATTAAAAAAAAAAAAAAGAATGGAATTGCCATTTAACTAAGATGGGGGGCTGTGGGAGATACAGACGTGGTGGGTGCAGGGAGAAATCTGCTTTTCTGACTCTTCTTCTCACTCCTCCCTCTCAGTGTTGGAATGCCCCAACGCCCCCATAGGTGAGTTGTAACCAGTATCTTCATGGACATATCTGGAAGTCAGTTGGATATATGAGTATGGCATTTTGAGGAGTCACAGTTTGGAAAATATTTGGGAGTATCATGTAAAGATAGTTTTTAAAGCCATGTGTTATGTGTAATCGCTGAGGGGTAAGTAGAAAGGAGAAGAGATCCAACAGCCAAGCCCTGGGGTCCCCAGAGTTCCGAGTTTCAGTAGATGAGGAGAATTCAGGGAAAGACACTGAGAAGAAGTGGCCTGAAGTAGGGGGCCCTGGAAGGGAAGTGAAGAAAATCTATGTAGAGGGGAGGGAAAGGACTGGGATGGGGATCAGCCAGGTCTCACACTGCTGAGAGATCAATTAAGATGAACACTGACAAGTGATCATTGAACTTAGCAACAGGATGGTAATTGGTGACTTTTATAAGTAATTTCTGTGGAGTGGAGAAGGTAAAAGCCTGATTTGGAGTGGGTTCAAAAAAAGAGGAGAGAAAAGCTTAGACTATTGAGTATAGACAACTACTTGAAAGGTTTTAATGAAAAGCAGTGATTCTTGACTGTAAGAGGGAGATTTTACCCCGTGGGGGACATTTGGTAATGTCTGGACACTGGACAGGGCGGGTGCGGCTGGTCTCTAGAGAGGGGAGGCCAGCAAGCTGCTGAACATGCTGCAGTGCACAGAATGGGCCTGCAACACACTTGCTGGCCAGAAATGTCCAAGGACTTTGAAGTAATAAAGGAGAAGAAAAAAAGGCACGAGTAGCTAGAGGAGGAAAGTCAAGTCTGAAGAGTTTTGTTTGTGTGTCAGTTTTTAGATGGGAGATGGAAAAGATGTGGTAGAGAAGGAAAAATTGCTAAGACCAGAGAGAGTAGGGATAATTTTTGTTTAAATTGGCTTAATTTTTTAAGAGAAGGTTTAGGTTCACAGCAAAATTAAGAGGAAGATACAGAAATTTTCCATATGCCCCCTGCCCCCTACACCTACATAGCCTCCCCCGTAGTAGGAATAAGTTTTCGTTCTAGGGAGCTAAAGTTACGAGAGTACCTTTGAAGGTTTATTTAGCTTATGTTGGGTTCTGAAGTAGATGATTACCAAAATTCTTTCAACAACTTAAACACCTTAGTCATTCAGATATTTATATGTTATAAGCTTCTTGTGTTGAATAAATATTAAACTTTAATTTTTCAGGAAACTCTAATTATTTTAATTACTTCTATCATTCCTTTTTTTCCCCTCAGGAGCCAAAGTGAATGATGTGGTCCCCTGGGTGTTGGATGTGATTTTAAATAAACATATTGTCAGCCCCAACCCACACGTGAGGCAAGCGGCCTGCATCTGGCTCCTTTCCCTTGTGAGGAAGCTAAGTACCCATAAAGAAGTGAAGGTAAGCCATGCTATACATGTGCTCAGCACCTTTGGAAATTGTTTATGAAATATTTATAATTGAAAGGTGGTAGGAAGAAAAGTGTATGAAGGGGAGGGCCACAAACTGATAACAAATATTTTGAAATAAGCTGTACATGAAAGATGACAGCCTGATCTATATCAGCTAGAAGATGATTCTGAACTTGAAGGTATAAAGTCAAATGGTAAGGATAGGGAGGCTGAGAAGTGGTCCAGCCTTCAAGTAATTTGGCTGCCTTCAGAGACCAGAGCATAACATAATAGGTAATGTGGCTGCCTGGGGTTGGAAGACTCGAACAAGGTGTTGTGTACGCTGAGAAAAGATTCTTACCCTCCCTTATCTACCAAGAGGTAGAGTTTGTGTTCTAAACTCCTTTTTTCTTCTTTCAGTCTCACCTGAAGGAAATTCAGAGTGCATTTGTTTCCGTTTTGTCAGAAAATGATGGTAGGTTATTGGTAAATATTTGATTGCCAAACTTCAGTAAACTTGTATTTTAAATTTTGAAAAAAATCTAGATTAACGAGCATAAAAGAGGGACAAAGGAAAGTCGATTCTTATTGACTGATTTGATTAATCAGATCATGTGCTTCAGTTTTGCATTTAAAAATGGAGCTGAGGCCTTGGGGCACCTGGCAGGCTCAGTCAGTAGAGCATGCAACTCTGGGTCTTGGGGTTGTGAGTTGATACCCTATGTGTGGCATAGAGTTTATTTAAAATAAAAAAAAATTAAAATAAAAATGGAGCTGAGGCCTCAGTGATAGTACTTATAAACAATCGCTTTCTTTTACTTCTGATTCCTTTCCATTTTGTGATGTAAGCCAGGGGAGGGTGAACGTGTTAGACATTGAAATAAGTAGCTCTGTTTTAGAAATTGTTTCAATATAATAGGGTCTCGTATTGACTTTTCATTTAAAAAACATTGGACGTGGATGTGTTGAAATCCCATGAGGCTGTTGTACTTCGCATGAGTATGCCTTGTAGCACCCTGATCCTCTCTCACGGTGCCTGCATGCCTAGGCCCAGCAGTGTGGACTTGGCTTGTGAATTGACTCTTGTGAATGTAGTTCTCCTTTACAGGGACTTTTTTGGTGCCATGTCCCCTGAGATGATTTAGTATGTTTTAACAAAATAAGCAGATTGATGATGTTTTCATATCTTTACTTTGATATTATTTTGGATTTCTGTTACAGCTTTTTAAAAAATCTAGTGATGGCCAGAAGACAAATTTCTCTTAAAGTAATACTATTCTGTCTGACTTGTGTGCAGAACTTAGCCAAGATGTTGCCTCAAAAGGTCTTGGGTTGGTGTATGAACTGGGCAATGAACAAGATCAACAGGAATTGGTTTCAACACTTGTAGAGACACTCATGACTGGCAAAAGGTACAGTGAACTTGAACATTTCACATTTAAACATGTACAGCAAATTTTGCACATACTGAGAATATGCAGTGGAAGAAGGAAACGTCAGCTTTTGGTGTTCCTGTTTATTAAGCTCTTGTAGATTGCACGTCAGCGATTGTTCTGCAGTGGAGAGTGGTTTAATTACTCAGTGTATCCTGTTTAGACAGTAAAGTGAAAGAAACCAAACTACTGTTCAGAAACATGCCAGTAGGTTGGGCTTTGAAAGTTGAATGCTCTCGGACAATCAAAGCATCGGATTACAAAAATACCATAATTGCTGTTGACTAAATGAACATGAAGATGTGGAGAGGAAGCTTGCATGTCTTTCGTAGCTTGATCTGTGAAGAGGATGAGAGGGGCGATCATTCTTGTAATTGGGTCACTGCTTTATGTTGCCTTCCTTACAGGGAGGATAGTTTTTAATGGGTGACCACATTTAATGCAGTTTAACTTGACGTGGGATGTCTTTTATGTCTCTTTGTTCATCCTAGAGTTCATTTTACAAAATTCTTAGGCTTATTGGAAAGGATTTAGGTGACTTTTACATCTTGCACATGGTAGATTCATGCTGTGGAATTTGATGTTATCAGTTGATAAAGGAAATGAATCAGTTGAATGAAAAAATTTCATTGGTATGAAAAAATTGAGGCTAATTTCAAGTCTTATTGTTCTGCTTTAGAGCGAAACATGAAGTTTCTGGAGAGACAGTGGTATTTCAAGGGGGAAGCCTTGGCAAAACACCCGATGGGTAAGTGTGCCAAATGCATTGATTGTTCATCATAAACACCTTTAGTCTTGTCAATAGAGCGCTCACAACGCTGATTCCCACCTTCCTAGGAAATGTTGTATGTTAATGGAAGAAGAAAACGTCTGTGGAGAAAGTGTAGTGTCTCAGCTTGAGGTTCTTGGGAAACAGACTGTGAGGTGGAGGTTTGTCTGCTGGAACCTGAAATGAAGAGTGCCCCAGCCTTATCACCTGGGGGAGCAACGAGGCCGGAGAGAGGGTTGGTGGCCCAAGGAGGAGCTGACCTGCTGCTAATACTTAAGCAGATCCTGAGCTCTGGAGATGGGCTGGGCTGGCCCTTCAGAGCTGTCCTGCTTTGAGGGGCCAGGCCTTTACATCCTCTCATTAGACTTTAAATCCCCTCGGTGACTAGGCATCAGTGGTGGGCCTCTCTGGAGAAGGACCTGACCTTGTACTGAGGGCAGTTCTGTTAGCTCCCGGGCGGCTGAGTCCTGAGGAGGGGTCTGGCAGCACAGCTTGGCATCCACTGCATTTCGTTTTTTGGGGGGAACAACTCTCCTTGGTATTGTGGGGTCTACCAAGTTAGCATTTCAGATTAGTTCCTAGAGCTTTACCCTCTTTTTGTCTTATCATTATTTCATTGTGGTTATGCTGCTGCTTTTCCTCAGAAAACCCTCAGGTCAGACTGCTCGGCTGGGCCTTGCTGTGACATCACACAGAGCCCTGTTTCAGTGTTGTCTACAACACCAGAAACCAGTTGTTTGTTCTGTCCTTGACTTTCTCCCATAGCTCACTGTTTCCACATTGAAAGTAATTTGTTTTTTTTAAGTTTATTTACCTTGAGAGAGTGAGTGAGCACTATCAGGGGAGGGGCAGAGAGGGAGAGACAGAATCCCAAGCAGGCTCTGCACTGTCAGCACAGAGCCTGACTTGGGACTCAGTCTCACAACCAGCGAGATCATGACCTGAGCCGAGATCAAGAGTCGGAAGCTAACCAAGGCACCCAGACACCCCTTGAAAGTTATTTTTGTTCCACTTACCCTCCCTGTAGACTTTTTTCTGAAAAAGTGCTCTTTTCACAGAGTAACACAAATAATCGGGTCTTTGAGTAAATATTACTTGTTCAGAGGAAAGTTAACAAGACTCAAAAGAAGTTATCAAGATTGGGGTGCTGCAGTACTACAATTTGTATGGAATCTCAGAAGACCTTGCATAGCCAAAGCAGTCTTGAAAAAGAAAAGCAAAGCTGGAGGCATCACAATTCTAGACTTCAAGTTATAGTATAAAGTTGTAGTCATCAAAACAGTACGGTACTGGCACGAAAATAGACACATAGATCAATGAAACAGAATAGAAAGTCCAGAAACCCATAATTATGTAGTCAGTTAATCTTTGACAAAGCAGGAAAACATATCCAGTGGAAAAAGACAATCTCTTCAACAAACGGTGTTAAGAAAACTGGACCACTTTCTTACACCGGACAGAAAAATAAAGTCAAAATGGGTTAAAGTCATAAATGTGAGACCTGAAACAATAAAAATCCTGGAAGAAAACACAGGCAGTGACCTTTTTTTTTTTTTAATTTTTTTTTTCAACGTTTATTTATTTTTGGGACAGAGAGAGACAGAGCATGAACGGGGGAGGGGCAGAGAGAGGGAGACACAGAATCGGAAACAGGCTCCAGGCTCTGAGCCATCAGCCCAGAGCCTGACGCGGGGCTCGAACTCACGGACCGCGAGATCGTGACCTGGCTGAAGTCAGATGCTTAACCGACTCCGCCACCAAGGCGCCCCTGCAGTGACCTTTTTGACATCAGCTGTAGCAATTTCTTTCTAGATATGTCTGCTGAGGCAAGAGAATCAAAAGCAAAAATAAACTATTGGGACTATATTGAAATAAACAATTTCTACACAGCAGAGGAAGCAGTCAACAAAACTAAAAGGAACCCGTAGAATGGGAGAAGATACTTGGTAAATGACATATATGATAAAGGGTTAGTATCCAACATGTATAAAGAACTGATAACACCCAAAAACCAAATAATCCAATTAAAAGATGTGAATAGACATTTCTCTGAAGAAGACATACACAGATGGTCAACAGACACGTGAAGAGATGCTCAACGCCACTAATCATCAGGGAAATGCAAATCAGAACTAAAATGAGATACCATCTCATACCTGTCAAAATGGCTAAAATCAACAACACAAGAAACAGCAGTGCTGGCAAGGATGTGGAGAATAAGAAACCCTCGTGCACCATTGGTGGGAATGCAAAATAGTGCAGCCACTGGAGAACAGTATGGAGGTTCCTCAAAAAGTTAAAAATAGAATTATGGTCCAGCAATTACATTCCTAGGTATTTACCAAAGAATACAAAAATACTAATGCAAAGGGATGCATGCACTCCTATGTTTATAGCAGCACTATATACAATAGCCAAGATAGGGAAGCAGCCCAAGTGTCCGCTGAGGTAGATGAATGGATAAAGAAGATGTGGCATATATATACAATGGAATATTATTCAGCTGTAAAAAAGAATGAAATCTTGCCATTTGTAGTGAAATGGATGGAGCTGAAGAGTATAATGCTAAATGAAATAAGTTAGAGAAAGATACCATGTGATTTCATTTATATGTGGAATTTAAGAAACAAAGCAAAGATCATAGTGGGAAAAAAGAGAGGAAAACCAAAAAACAGACTCTTAACTCTAGAGAGCAGACTGATGTTTACCAGAGGGGAGTTGGGTGGGGTGACGGGTGAAATAAGTGATGGGCTCAAGGGGCGCACTGGCTGTGATGAGCACAGGGTGTTGTATGGAACTGTTGACTCACTATATTATTGCACATAACACTCACTGTGTGTTAACTAACGGGAATTAAAAAAAAAACTTTAAAAAAAGATGGGCTGCTGTAGCTTAGAAAAGGCTTAGGGATGATAGAAGTTGTCTTTAAGTCTCTTTCATGATTCTGAGAGATTGGTGCACAATATAACGAAGAGTTACCCGCCTCCTGAGGTGGTGAGGTCTCCGCCCCCATGGGAGTCACAGGGGTCTTCAGGTCATTTATCTGGCATTGTCGATAATTGAACCAGGTGACTTGTATATTCCTCTCACCCTGGTTCTCTGCCTCAGTGGTGATGAGATTGAAAACAATTTTAAAATGTCCTAATATTGGTGAAGTAACTTTTACTGGGCTGAAGGCAGAGAAATACATTATCGTATGCTTTGTGTTTGTTTGTTTCCAAGCCAGGGCCTTTCTACTTACAAGGAGCTTTGTTCTCTGGCAAGTGATCTTAGTCAGCCAGATCTGGTGTATAAATTTATGAATTTAGCCAACCATCACGCAATGTGGAACTCTAGGAAGGTAAGTTCCTATCACTGGATGGTTTTTACTTTTTACTTCCAAAACCAAACCTGCTACGTTGGCAGGAAGTGGCAATTGATATGCAGTGTATTTTGTAAGAATCTGGGATGAGAGAGAGCCAGGCCACCACCCAGGCTCATTGGTAAAGCTGGGACACCAATAAATCAGGCTGTATTCAGGGACAAGTTTGGGAGGGGTAATTTTGTGATCTTTATATATTTAGTGTATTAATATTTTACCACAGTAGATGTATCTGAGTCACTTCATCTTTTTATTTTTCTAGGGTGCTGCTTTTGGTTTTAATGTGATTGCCACCAGAGCTGGAGAGCAGCTGGCTCCTTTTCTGCCTCAGCTAGTTCCTCGTCTTTATCGTTATCAGTTTGATCCCAACCTGGGCATTCGACAGGCCATGACAAGTATTTGGAATGCATTGGTCACTGACAAATCAACGGCAAGTATCTGTGAACCCTTGTCTAAGATTGCCCAGTGCTCATCTTTCTTTCTACTTTGTATGCTTGTTTATTTTTTTTTATTTTTATTTTCTTTCAATATATGAAGATTATTGTCAAATTGGTTTCCATACAGCACCCAGTGCTCATCCCAAAAGGTGCCCTCCTCAATACCCATCACCCACCCTCCCCTCCCTCCCACCCCCCATCAACCCTCAGTTTGTTCTCAGTTTTTAAGAGTGTCTTATGCTTTGACTCTCTCCCACTCTAACCTCCTTTTGTTTTTTTTCCTTCCCCTCCGCCATGGGTTTCTGTTAAGTTTCTCAGGATCCACATAAGAGTGAAACCATATGGTATCTGTCTTTCTCTGTATGGCTTATTTCACTTAGCATCACACTCTCCAGTTCCATCCATGTTGCTACAAAGGGCCATATTTCATTCTTTCTCATTGCCACGTAGTACTCCATTGCGTATATAAACCACAATTTCTTTATCCATTCATCAGTTGATGGATATTTGGGCTCTTTTCATAGTTTGGCTATTGTTGAGAGTGTTGCTATATACATTGGGGTACAAGTGTCCCTATGTTTGTATGCTTGTTTAAACAAATGAGCTTTCTTTCATCTTTCAATGTATCAAAGATGCTCGTGGCAACATTTATTACAGTCTTAAAAATGGAAACAATCTAAATGTCCATGGGGTGGCTGGCTAAGGAAATGGCAGTGTATTCACACAAATAGAACAGTGTGTAGGTACTGGTGATGCAGTAGAGAACAGGTCATAATAGTTCCTGCCTTCAAGGAGTTCACTTCATTGAGAAGATAGACAAGGAAACAGGCAAATGCCAAGTATGGTTTTCTCTCTTGTATTTCTGTTATCTGGCTGCTTCTCATACTCAGTTTCACTTTTAATTTTTTTTTTTACATTTATTTATTTTTGAGACAGAGAGAGACAGAGCATGAACGGGGGAGGGTCAGAGAAAGAGGGAGACACAGAATCTGAAACAGGCTCCAGGCTCTGAGCTGTCAGCACAGAGCCCGACGCGGGGCTCGAACTCACGGACCGTGAGATCATGACCTGAGCCGAAGTCGGACGCTTACTGACCAAACCACCCAGGCACCCCACAATTTCACTTTTAGATATTAGGATTTATCAGGGCTTGCCTCTGAGTACCTTTTACTCTCAACTTTATCTTCCTAAGTGAGCTCATCAGTTCCAGTGGATACAAATGTCATCTTTGTTGTGATGGTTCCCAATCTTACAATTTTGGCCCAGACACGACTTGCGTTTCTGACTTGCACATCCAAATGCCTTCTTGATGTCATCACTTGGATATTGTTTCAAGATACCTTAGACTTAAGAAGTCCAGAACAAGACTTAAAAAAACAAACTTTCCCCTCTCTTGTCAGCATTTATCCATTTACCCATGCCAAGAAACTTGGTATCATCTTGGTTTTTTGTCTGTCTTGCCCCTACACACAGTTGAATCCAGTAGCAAATTCTGCTGATTCTGCATCCAAAGTATCCCTTGAATCCATTCTCTTCTTTCCCTAATTCTTTCCTGATTAACAGGGTATCATCTTTCTCTTTTCTTTGCCTTCCTTCATTTAATAAGCAACCAATTAAAAAAAAATTGGATTGTGCCATTTTGGGTTAAGTCCTTTATTTAAAGTTAACTAAAGGAGTTAGTCCCTGCACATGTTGTGGCCTTTTCCTCTTCCTCAGTTTGGTATCAGGTTGAGTGTGCTCTTGTTCATGGTGATAGGCACTTGAGGATTCAGCTTTGAAGGCTCTAGGAGAGTATTTGGCATCCCTGGGTCAGTCAAGATCTAATAGGCCAGTTGGCTTTACAGATCTGAGTCCAAGGCACAGGCTGAGGCTCTTGAGATGTATCATCTCCTTATAAGCAAAAGGTGATATAGAATGTTTAGAGGTGGACATTGGAAGATGTCAGTTTGTTAAATCATAGGTGAGTTATTCACGTCTGTCTTGGATTTTTTATGGGTGAAGGAGGGTAACAAAACCTCTTCTACCTACAAGAGTAAAAGTGGAAAAGCCATAGTTTTGAGATTCTTTGGATCAGTATAAAAACTGAGTCTATCATCGGTTGGTTATTACCAAATATATCAAACAAAACAGGCATAAAAGATTGAACTCACCTTTCATTCTGAGCAGTCATAATCTGTCTTTATGTGCCAGACACTGTGCAAGTTACCAGGGAAGCGAAGACAAGTGAGACCCTGTCCCTGTCTTTGAGGTCTCAGTGTGATGAAGCAGCGTAGTTGTTTACAGTCTGATACGCCGTGCCTAACAAGGTGCTGTGGGAAGTCAGAGGAGAGTAGCTGGTCTTCTCTGCAAAGGTGATGCCTGATTTGAATCTTGAATGACAAGTAGGAATTAGCCAGGCAAGCAAGACATGGAAGGGGATTGTAGCGAGAGGTAGTATGTACTAAGGAATAAGGGTGAGATGGCACATGATACCTTTGGAGCTAGATCGGTCACAGAGGGCTTTGTATCCATGTCCCAGTGGCTGGACTTTATTCACGTACTAAGGAAAGCAAGAGAATCAAGTTTGCATTTTTGAATGATCGTTCTGGTAGCTGGCAACAAGCAGAGTGGGGAGAGACTTGTAGACTGAGAAGCCTAGAGACACTTAGGCTTGACCTTCAGGGATGTGGTCAGTATGGTTGAGAGGTTAATAATCTGTGGATGAATTTCACATTTTAAATCTTACCTTTTTCTTTCATTAGGTGGATAAATATTTGAAGGAAATTCTTCAAGATCTGGTTAAGAACCTTACCAGCAATATGTGGCGAGTTCGAGAATCTAGGTACCATTTTTTGGAAATATAAGACTAGTCAAATAGAAGTGACTTTTTTTTTTTCTTCAGGTTTCCAAGCTTTATACTTTTGCAAAAGGAATAAATTCATGTTACTAAAAAGCATATTTTTGGTTGGGTTAGACAATCTATGTTTAACTATTTAAAACTCAAAAAAAAACCTCTAGTTAGTGGTGTTTCTAACTTGTCTTAGTTTACAGAAGTATGACATTAAAGAAGATCACTTGTTAAATTGGCACTGTCAAGGCTTTGTAGGGCATCATTTATTTATGTATTTATATGATTTATTCAGTGCCTGCTGTGTCCTTTCACTTTGCTACCCATGTAGGGATACACTGGTAACTAAAAAGTGATGTATCCTCTCAAAGAGGCTGTATTATAGTTGTGGGACACAGACATTTGATGAGTGCAGATGTCACATGCCTGTGGTGTGTGCGGAACTAGGGAGAGAATAGGTATTGCTGTCCAGCAGTGAGGGGGTAGGAACTGGAAATACAGGTACAATCCCTATTCTTGTTTGGTAGGACTGTTTCATAGTAGAAGATTGAACTACCTTGATCTTATATTTTAAAACCAAATTGTTTCTTTTCAGCTGTTTAGCTCTGAATGATTTATTGAGAGGAAGACCCCTAGATGACATCATTGATAAACTTCCAGAAATTTGGGAAACTCTTTTCCGGGTACAAGATGATATCAAGGTATTATAGAAATAGTCTGCATTTATTCATGGAATAGGTGTAAATGGATTGTTAAAGTACATATGTTAGGTGTTTCACAACTCACTCCAGACAGTTTTAAGAGACTACAATTTCCTCCCGAAGTTTCAGTCTTGATGTGTCTGTGAAGTTACGAGAGTGGATATCCTTAGATCTAAATTGAATTGACTTAAAAAAAAAAAAAAAAAGTGGCTACAGTCTGACTTTCTTTCAATAGAGATTTAATGATGCTGTTGATTAGGATAAATAACAGTTTGGAAATAATCCAGACTACCTCTACTTGATCAGTTTTATAAATTGGATCAGTCACTCCCAAATAATGGGACTAATTCTCTTGAATTTTTCCTAAGTGATTCAAATTTTAAATACTTGGGATATCTCACCATTAGAATTAGGTACTTCAGTTTTACCTTTCTTTTTGCTTTATTCATTACAGACTTTTAAAAGTCTTCCAGAATCCTCACATAGATATCTATATGTTTGTGTTAATAATACATTTAGCTTCTAAACTGTTATAATAGCCAGGTTTTTGCAAGGTCACAATAGGTCCTTCCTAATTCAAGGAATATATGCTGTTATGTTCCTTGATGGACAAGGAGCCTAGTGAAACACTATTTTTACCTGGTATCGAAAGTAGGATTTTTCACTAATCTGTATAGAGTCGGGGGCAGTTAAGTACACATTGTGGGGTGGATGAGAATGAAACGAATCTGTATCATGCCATACTTTTCCTCATTTTTAGGAATCTGTACGGAAAGCTGCAGAACTAGCCCTGAAAACCCTAAGCAAGGTGAAAACTCCTATCTTATCTCGGGGATGAGGTGGGGCAGGGTTTTCTGAGACCAGGACAACAGTGACTTCTTTTTTGTCATATAAGTTGACATTGAGTTGCAGTGACATGAAGTAATTGGCTTCATGTTCTAGTTCACAGTTCTTAGAGTGAATGAGAAATTGGGTGCCATTATACTAGAATACTAGTAGTTGTGACAAAGTCTATGTCTGATCTCTTTCTGTGGTCAGCTTCTCTGGGCCTTTACATAAGATGTGACTTTCACTGGACCCTTGTAGATCAAGCAGCATCTATCTCGTCTCTTACTATTGCTATGGTTATGTGTTAATCTTCCTTGCATATTTACGAGGTTGCCAGGCTTTTTGAAATAAGTTTCTTACTTGAACTTGATTTTGTGGTATTTCAGGGACTTCTACATTCTAGCTATGTAAACCTTGCCATAGGTTACATGTAAGTAGTAAGTAGTAAAACCAGGTTTTAAATCCAGATGTTTCTATTTATTTATTTAATTTAGAGAGCATATGTGTGACTGAGCGGGGGAGGGTTAGAGAGAAAGGGAGAGAGAGAGAATCCCAAGCAGGCTCTGTGCTGTCTGCTGAGAGCCCAGTGCGAGGCTCAATCTCACAAACCCATGAGCTCATGACCTGAGCCGAGATCAAGAGTCGGACACTTAACCAACTGAGCCACCCAGGCGCCCCTAAAACAGGTATTTCTTATTTCTCATTTGTGTCCCTGACCACTGTGTTATGCTGCCACCCAAAGTTATTGATGATGATGATAATACCTTAAGCCTTCTGCAAAGTGCTTTCTTACACATTTTCTCATTTTATTTTCGACTGTTTCCTGTTGGCCTGAGAAAGCCAAAGCTTATAGAGTGGAAGCATTACCCAATTCCTTTTAGTTACTGGCAGACAGAGGACTCTTTCCTGTTTCTCCCCAAAGTATCATGGAAAGTTGATTAACTTACTCTTTTCTGTGGCTATGGGAAATATTTTGTTAGAGGAATGCTTTACTGGGTAAGAGGTCATTGTCACTAATTTCCACACTCTGTGTATGTGAGGTTTGTGTGAAAATGTGTGACCCTGCCAAAGGAGCAGCTGGCCAGAGAACCATCGCTGTCCTTCTGCCTTGCCTTCTGGACAAAGGAATGATGAGCCCTGTGACAGAAGTTCGAGCCCTCAGGTGTGAATCCGCTGATTAAATGAATATATTGGATTTACTTAGTTCCTAGCCATTCAGCAGAAATAGTGTGTCTCTGAATGTTAGATTCTTAGAGTATGGAGAAATGAGTTGAGGATAGCCTATTGAGGTGACCGAAGAACATTTGTGAAAAGTTGTGAGGTAGACCATTTTTGCAGAAACAGACATTCTCATGGGGACCTTGCTTTGGACCGGCATTCTGCCATTCTGCCTTGACCTTGAGTTAGGTATCTTACTGTGTTGCCATCAGCCTCTGCCCCCAGCAGGCACACATTTCTGTTATGTCACAGGTCCTTGGGAGTTATTGGTTATATCATTTAGTTAATATTTCGCAGATTACTAGCTTTAAAATAAACTGTACCACCTGCAACAATGAATTACTAAAAAAATGCACTCACATGTTTAGACATATATGGGTATTTTGTAAAATTCAATGGTGAACGATTCTAGTTTGTATTGTTTTTTTGTTTTTAAACTAGACTCCTATCTAGGAATTTTATCTGTCATTTTAGTTCAGTCTTAAAATTAGATCAAATTAATACTACCAGCATAGTACCATACTTATAGTAACTGTTTCATACTACTAATAATAAAATAGCTGAGGGGAGTTTTTTTTTTTTTTAAAGATTTTGCATGACAAAGGCAAGGGAATTATAAAATTAAGATATTACCATTTTGCTATTCTCTGTAAGATAATCTGCGGTAATGATCATTAGTAGCTTCTAACTCCACTGGTGAAAGGCTGATGGGAAACTTTAACTGAATGGTTAGGTCAACCAAACTTGAATCCACTGATAACTCTTCACAAAAAAAGACAAGCAATGAGGAGGGCACTTGTTGGGATGGGCACTGGGTGTTGTATATAAACCAATTTGACAATAAATTATATTAAAAAAAAAAAGACAAGCAGACATTACATGCATCCTGATGTGATGGAATAGGACATGTACACCACCACCTGTGAAAGATTTGTATTAAAAAAAAAAATTGAACCTGATGTAGCCTGCAGATCTGTACAGGGGACAGAGGAGCATGTTAAATGACACCATTGGAATACAATTGATGAGCACAGATTATAAAAAAAAGGGTAGGGACGATACTGTTAAAAAGGATTTGGGAAATGCAGTAAATTGCAATGGGTGGGTGGGCTCTGGATCCAATTCCAACAAACCAACTTTTTTTTTTTTTTTAAGTTTAATTATTTTGAGAGAGCAAGGGAGAGGCAGAGAGAGGGAGAGAGAATCCTAAGCAGGCTTTGCGTTATTAATGCAGAGCCAGATGTGGGGCTTGATCTCACAAACAATGAGATCATGACCTGAGCCAAGATCAAGAATTGGGACACTTAACTGACTGAGCCACTCAGGTACCCCAGCAACAAACCCAACTCTTAAATACACTTGTGAAACAGGGAAATTTGGATATCAGATTATGTGAAAAATATTATTAATATTTTCTAAGCTTGAAAATGGTATTTTGGTTGTAGTAAAAGATCCTTGTCTTTTAGGGACACATACTGAAGTTTAGTTAGGAGATACTTGAAAGTAATATGATGTTGGAGAGGGGAAGTGTGCTTGTGTGTATGGAGGAGGTATAAATGAAACAAAATTGGCCAAAAATTGCTGGTTGTTGAACCAGGTAGAGAATATGTAGGATTTCATTTACGATTCTTTTCTTCTTTCACATATGCTCAAAAATTTCTATAATAAAAAGGAAAAAGGTAGTGTTAGGACCAGACTCTAACCAGGTGAATGTATTCCTGAATGCAATAAACTACAGAATGTCCCCATGATTAGATTTGTAGAGCTTCTTGCTTTTGTTAAAAGGACTTAGGAGTTGTGTTCTGTGTGTCTGTAGCATTAACACCCTTGTGAAGATTAGCAAAAGTGCAGGAGCCATGTTGAAACCACATGCACCAAAACTCATCCCAGCTCTGTTGGAATCCTTAAGTGTGTTGGAACCCCAAGTTCTCAATTATTTGAGCCTCCGGGCTACAGACCAAGAAAAGGTGAGTTGACAACAAGACATGTTGGTCATGGTCAAGGAGGAAAAGCCTTGTTAAGGTCCTGAGTTCTGTCTGAGCAGTCTTTCTGGTGTTCCTAGACAAACTCCATGACTCAAATGATACCTTCATCACTCTTGAAATAACTCCTGTGACTACATGCAGTGTGTTTTTTGGAGGGGTGGGAGGGTGTATGAGGAGTGCTCATGTACTATTTTGTGAATTGGATGAAAGCTAGCACTTCCATTAAAAAATGGATTTATGTTTATATAACACAGTTTTTTGTACATGTTTCATTTTTTTTTTTTTTAAGGGGTGGGTTCCACACCTTCAGAGTCCTTCTGTGGACCACTCCTGCCCTTATAAGAACAGAGGATTTGTATCTAGACTTGGGCATAGTCCAAAATTATTCTGCTCTTCAGATATACTGTAGGTGCCTAGACTGATCAAAGTTTTTTAAAAATTGTAGGTGAAACATTTGCTGTGAAAAAATAATGCAGAAGGGTAGACAGTAATCCCCTAGGCGCCCCCTCTCCCTTGCTGGTATAGTATCACTTCCTGAGGGTACCCACTCTCAGTGGTTTCCTGGGTCTGTTTTGAAATTCCTTTGTAGTCATAGCCTACAAACACAAACAAGCACACGAATTTGAAAATAGACAATGAATGTTGTTCTACAACTTTCTTTTTGTTACTGACAATACACCATATCTGTAGATAGAGCTACTTCGTTCTTTTTAATGTGTGTGTCATATTTTATAGTGAGGTGATTGCAGATTTTTGTCAGATTATGCAGCATCAAAGGTTGTGCCTGTTCCTTTATATATTATTTTTTTGAAAATTTCCTCTAGAAACCAAGCCCTTTTATGGGTGGGTGTGTGTGTGTGTGTGTAGGGGTTCTTCTTAATTAATTGTATGTGCTGAGTGACTTGAATTTGTGTTCTCAGGCTGCGATGGATAGTGCTCGACTTAGTGCTGCCAAATCCTCTCCCATGATGGAAACAATCAACATGGTCAGTGCTTAATGTAATAGCAATGTTTGGCTACCTTAGAGTGTAATTTTTCAGTCTTCAGGGTCCATCAAGTGATGTAGAGATTTAAGGGGTGAGTCAAGCACCTATTGTGACTCTAGTTTTTTCTTAGTATAGTTTTTTCTTCTTCTTCTAGATTGCTAAATGGAATAAATCATTTTCTAAATACCAACGTCCATTAGTTCAGATTTGTGTTATATTAAAAGATCCCTCAAATGTGTATTTCTTTTGGCCTGCCTGTTTAGAAAGATTCAGATAGTTGTCTCTGCCTGAGCATTGTCCTTGGGAGGACCTAGGAAGGTGTAAGCTGGAGGTTCAGTAAAGGTAGGCGGCATGAAAGAGAGGGAAAGAGAAGTGAAGCAGTGCTGAAATGTTTTGGTCGTGGAAAGGGATTTGCAGAAAAGAGCTGCTTGGCACTGAGGTTCTAAATTCTAAAGGTCCTAGAGTCTGGGATTAGGGGTCACTAAAGTCTAGAGCCAGCTCTGCTATGCATACACTGGAGTGCTTAACTGACAAATTGTGAGCTACTGGAAGTTGTTTTGCTAAGCAGAGTGCAAGGCTGGACAAGAGAAGAAGATCTTCTTTAGTGCTTATGGGGGGACTATCACCAAATTTTGGTCTAAGGATATTATGTCTTAATTGGATTATTGAGGGGAAAAGAAATCTTAAATAAATAGAAACGGTTAGCAAATACCTTACAGATACGCTCATTTATAATAGAATGTGTGTCATTGCATTTTTAAAACATAGTATTTACCTAAGAAGTTGACTTTAATAAGATGGTTTGGTTGGGCAGGCGCCCTGAAGCCAATTCATGTGTTTTACACTGAACATGAATTGCGAAAGAGGAAGATAGAAATCCTTTCTTTTTGGGTAATCATGATTCATTTTCTCCTGTAGTAAGTAAATGTTTTTGTTATTTTTGTTTTGCTTTTATTTTTATTTTTTTAAACATTTATTATTTTTTTTAAAGTTTATTTATTTTGTGAGAGCCCCTGAGCCGGGGGAGGGGCAGAGAGAGGGAGAGAGAAAATCTCAAGCAGGCTCTGCCCTGTCAGTGCAGAGCCTGATGTGGGGGTCGATCTCACCAACAGCAAGATCATGACCTGAGCCGAGATCAAGAGCTGAACGCTCAACCGACGTAGCCACCTAGGTGCCTCTTGTTTTGTTTTTATTGTTGACCCACTGGTAAATGGTTTTTCTGCTTGTAGTACAGTGGTGGTTTTTATGTTGAAATCAGTGCAAAATCAAACCAGCAATTTTCAACTTCATGTCAAATCCAGCGGGTAACATATTTGACATGGCAGTTTTAATTGATGTGATATTGACTTCATCATTTTCTGAGGTTAACTTTGTGTTTATTCTTTTCCCAAAGTGCCTGCAGTATCTTGATGTGTCGGTGCTGGGTGAGCTAGTTCCTAGATTATGTGAATTGATCAGAAGTGGTGTGGGTCTCGGAACTAAGGTAAGTAAGTGTATTTTTTCACAAGAGGAATTTTCATCTTCATTAGTTTAGGCCACAAAAATGTAACAGCTATCATACTGAAATTTATAGTTCTCTGTAACACTTAATAATATCTTATATTAACTATTTTGTTTCTATGGTTGCACTAATAAGTTAAAACCTGTAACTCAGAATATAAAACATGTGCCTTATTCAGTAAATTGTATCTTGCTTTTTTTAGTGGAATCATTTCTGTTCCCTGGTTGCCATGTACATGCTCTCTGGGTCCTCATCATGATCAGTTATTAATGGAAATGCTTCTAGATGTCAAGGCACGGTGGTTTTAGGTGGTGATTGGTATTTTCACAGGGGCCAGCAGGTGTCTGGTTAGAAAAATGTCTTCCTGTTTAAGATCTTTCAAGGATCAGACCCAGTCCCCACACTTTCAAAACAAACAACTCAGATTTTTTTTTCTCCTGGCAAAAGTAATACTGCTTGCATTTAAAAATTTTACCATTTATAGATCAGGAGGAAGTTAAAGATTGTCCACTAAGTTTACATGCAGAGGTGATTGCTGTTAATGTTTCACAGTGTTTTCTTCCACTCTCTTTTCCGGGCCTGTGTCTTCTATAGCATCCTCTTTAATGACCATAGGGTACTCTGTTGTGTGGCTGTAGCATCATCTACTTCAGTCCCTCAAGGAACATCTGATTTCAGCCTTTTTGATATTAAACAAAGCACTGTGATGAATGTCTTTGGACACATCTGAAGCTATTTCCTTTGGTTAAATTCTTAGAACTGAAAATGTTAGAACCAGGGTGGCCAAGAGGACATGTTACCCCTCCTGAAAGACTGTACCAGTTTTCTTTCTTTCTTGCAATGTATGTGAGAACACACATCTTCCTACTGAAAGCCTTGAAAAAGATCTTTGCATTGCTAATTTAAAATAAGGACCTTCCTCTTTCCAGATTGAATCCTGCAGGGGCTGTTAGGCTTCATATATTTCTCATCTTTAAATCATTGACACCTAAGACAAAGGGTTTGAAAGAAAGAACATTGTGACCATCAAATTTAGACCTTTGCCTTTGTAACCCTGTAGGGAGGCTGTGCCAGTGTCATTGTGTCATTAACTACTCAGTGTCCCCAGGACCTAACACCTTACTCAGGTGAGTTTGTCAAAACCTTGTGTGGTGACATTTTGGTATGGCCATGTCTTGTGTGACAAGGTTTTTAAAAAAAATTATTCAGACACGCTTGTGATCTTCTGTATGGTTTTTCTCCCTTTGACCCCCCCTTTCTGCCTTTGTTTCTTTGTTTGCAACAAGGTGCAAGGATGATCAAGTTTAGTTGGTGTTCACTGTTTTATAAGTATTGGATCAATTCTTACTGGTATAAGGAGGTGAAAGTATCTGCCATTTTGTAGGATTTGTTTACCACTTACGTCTATTTTTTTTTTAAAGTTTGTTTATTTTGAGAGAGAGAGAGAGAGAGGGAGAGAACAGCAGGAGAGGGGCAGAGATAGAGGGAGAGAGAGAGACTCCTAAGCAGGCTCCACGTTGTCAGCATGGAGCCTGATGTGGGGCTGGAACTTATGAACCATGAGATCATGACCTGAGCTGAAATCAAGAGTCAGACGCTTAACTGACTAACCAAGGTGCCCCTTTTTATGCCTAATTTTATGTTAGCTTTTTTCTCTTCTTAGATTGCCTTCTACATGGGGCAAATGAACTTTATAGTACCTAGCTCTCATTTTTGCAACGTTTCCTACAGTATTCTAGACACAGATTGTTTAATTTTATATCAGGCAAAGGAAACAAGTGGATAGTACAATTGTAACATACTTGGGTTCCAAACTAGTGTGGAATAAATCAGATACTAATTACAGGATTAAGTTTGTTTTTGTCCTGGGAACAGAGCAGAACGTTTTTCCTTGTTGTTTCTGATAGGTAAATAAGTGTCATGTGTTTCTCCGTTACTTCTGATAGGTAAACTTATGAGTGCTTTGCTTAGTGGCCTGACAGATCGGAACAGTGTAATTCAGAAATCTTGTGCATTTGCCATGGGCCATTTAGTTCGGGTGAGTTGAATTTTGTATTTAATTAAGTAATTATACTTTGGTAATTATAAAGGAATAAATAGGGTTGCTTTCTCTCTCAGACTTCACGGGATAGCAGCACTGAGAAACTCCTACAGAAACTCAATGGCTGGTACATGGAGAAAGAAGGTACCTTTCTTTTCCTCTTCTCTACTATTTTTAACTTAGATGTTAGCAATCTAGGAACACAGTACAAATCAGGTCTTGCCCTCTGATATTATGCGCTTTGCTTAGGAACATTTCTGACTGGTTTTACGGATTTGTTTTGCCACGGTGCAAGCTGAGCTAGTAGTCTGTTGAGATCAGTCACCCTGACTGACAGCAGCAAGCATGATGAAGATTATGGTGTTTCTGCTCCTCTTTAGAACCCATCTACAAGATCTCTTGTGCTTTGACTGTTCATGCTATTGGACGATACAGCCCGGATGTATTGAAGAACCATGCCAAAGAAGTTCTGCCTTTGGCATTTTTGGGCATGCATGAAATTACTGATGAGGAGAAAGCAGAGAAGGAAGAGTGTAACTTATGGACTGAAGTGTGGCAGGAAAATGTACCTGGTTAGTAAACAGTGCCTGTGAATTAAACCTGTTTCTTAAAAACCACAGCTGGGGTTTTTACTCTTACTTTTCATCTATAAACTCTTGTAGTTACTTTCCCAGGACTTTAACATCATGTGTCCCATTTGGTTTTAAACCTGTCCAAATTGCTACGTTCTCAAGGTTGGCCCTCAGACCTCTTTGCTCTCTGCCCTCATTGCTGCCCACGTAACAGAACAGAACTCTGCCCAAGCAAAGTAGAGCTGTACCTATTTGAGTTGGGAGTGAATGGTGATTTTATGTTGCCTTAGTGTATTATTTCAGAGTAATGCTTCTTCATTCTGTACTTCACCTTCACGTGTACAAATGGATGGTGACCATTTGCATGACACCCTCCTGTGGGCATATTCAGGTTTATAAAGTCTTACTGTTATAAAGGTATATCACAACACTCCAACACTCCCCTCTTTCTCTTTCAGAGAGTGGTATGATGTAACTGTTGAGAACATTTATTGCTGATGGTCATTGCCTTTTTTTTTTTCAGACTTAGAAAAAAGTTGATTTTTTTTTTTTTTTGTCATTTAAAAGTTGCTCTAATTTTGCTTTTCATAACCTAGGTTCCTTTGGTGGCATTCGGTTATACCTGCAAGAGTTGATTACCATTACCCAGAAGGCTTTGCAGTCCCAGTCCTGGAAAATGAAAGCCCAGGGTGCAATTGCCATGGCATCAATTGCAAAACAGACCAGCTCCCTAGTACCTCCATATCTGGGAATGATACTGGCCGCGTTACTGCAAGGCCTGGCTGGAAGAACATGGGCAGGAAAGGTAAAGGAACCATTCATGCCCAGTTAAATTGAAGGTATCCTTAAAGGATTATGATTTCATCTTTCATTTTCCATAAAAATTAGAATCTGCTTTTGTGGGATGTCAGGTGGATTGTTTTATCTGAACCAGCTTTTCTAGCCAGTGGGAAGCTCTGTGTAAACTTGGCCTGATTAAATATGATGTTTCATGAAAGTGTAACCCACATGTTTTTGAATACTGCATAGTAATGCTGGAGATTGATTTTTATCTATCACGTTTAGCTTTCCAAGAGAAGTCTTAAATCACCTGGTTGGCTGTTTCATACCTGGTGACCTCGTGAACAGATCAGGATTTGGCACACGTGAAGTTGAGTAGAAAGCAAGCTGTGCCTAAACCTGGAGCTGAGGGTGCCCATCGGCGAGGCCTGTGAATTAGTCACTTCATACACATGGGTGATAGTAGATTACTTAGAGTGAACACTCAGCGGGGAACATGACATGTGGCAGCATGTAACAATCTACTTGCTGTGGTCACAGTCAGTGGCGGCCAACACAGTACTGTAGAAGAAGTGCTGGACTGGGACTTCTGTGATTGACCTTGGACAAGTCAGGTCTCTAGGCTTTCTAAAGTGGAGATGAAGACACTTGTCCTCCCTCTGTGGTTTGTAGTAAAACTCTGTGGATGTGCTTGTTAAATAGTAAAGTGTGTTAAAGATACTATGACTCTGGCTAAGTTATTAAATACTCCTCAGGTAATGCAGTCATCGTATATAGAATGTCAGTAACACACATGTGCTTAACAGTATTCCCTCATCTTTCAACCCTTTAGGAAGAGCTGTTGAAAGCCATTGCCTGTGTGGTGACAGCATGCAGGTAAATGTTCTTCCAGTGACGATGCCATTTCTTAAACAGAACTCGAGAGCTGCATTCCTTACTAACTGTCCTGATTCTTTTGTGTGGATCCTCTAGTGCACAGCTGGAAAAGCCTGTGCCCAATCAGCCCAGCACAAATGAAATTCTCCAGGCTGTTCTGAAGGAGTGTTGCAAAGAGAATCTTAAATATAAGATCGTAGCAATCAACTGTGCGGCGGATGTCTTAAAGGCCACCAAAGAAGACAGATTCCAGGAGTTTTCGGACATTGTCATACCTCTCATCAAGAAGGTAACCACCACCTGTAAACCCTTCTGGTTTATTTTATTTTATTTTATTTTATTTTATTTATTATTTATTATTTATTATTTATTTTTAAATTTATTTTTTAACATTTATTTATTATTGAGAGAAAGAATGTGACTAGCGGAGGGGCAGAGACAGAGAGAGAGGCACAGAATCCAGAGCAGGCTCCAGGCTCTGAGCTGTCATCACAGAGCCTGATGTGGGGCTCAAACCCACGAACTACGAGATCATGTCCTGAGCTGAAGTTGGACGCTTAACTGACTGGGCTACCCAGTTGCCCCCACTCTGGTCTAGTTTATAAAAACTAAATTTAAAAAGATTAACAAGAAAAATTTTTTAAATTTTGAAACTTAAAAACTTAAAAAATTTAAAAAGAAGGGAAAGAAAGGAAGATTTTCCACGCACCCTGTTTACATATTTTATTAGGATTAGTGTAACTGCAAATAGCAGAAAATCCCACAATATCATGGCCTCAAACAAGATAGATGCTTTTCTGTCACCTAGGAGCCTAGGCATTCTGGCTGATTATGCTGTGAGCTCTGCCTTCCCTACCGTGTGCAGGTGTAACTGCCTTCCAGGCGGGTGGTGGCAGAGGAGATGAGGAAATGATGCAGGATCCAAGTAGGCATGGCCATTCTTCTCTCAAGGAGAGTTCTTGGACACTTTGTGGCACTTTGACTTGTATTTCCTGGTACTTAGCTAGGTGGCCACACCTGGCTGCAACAGAGGCTAGGAAAGGTAGTCTTCTAGGCATCCATTTGCCCTTCATGGGAGAAGGGGAGAGTGTGTGTTTTATTTTGTTTTTTAAACAGAGCAGAAAGCAGTTTATTGCAGGGATTTCAGCCCGCAAGCTGAGAAACTCATGGCTATGGGAACAGTGAGTTGGCAGGAGTGAATGTTGGAGCGAATGGACAGTCTCTAACATAGTGGTGATGTGCTTTTGCCTTTTAAGTGTGTGCAGAAGCCATCCTAGTCATCCTAGAATGAAGACAGGGAGGTCAGTGTGTCACTGTTTTGTTGTTTTAATTTTTTAATGTTTTTAAAAAAAATTTTTTAACGTTTACTCATTTTTGACAGAGACAAAGTGTGAACGGGGGAGGGGCAGAGAGAGTGGGGGGCACAGGATCTGAAGCAGGCTCCAGGCTCCGAGCTGTCAGCTCAGAGCCCAATGCAGGGCTCGAACTCACAAACCCCGAGATCATGACCTGAGCTGAAGTTGGACACTTAACTGACTGAGCCACCCAGGCGCCCCAGTGTTTGTTTATTTCTGAGAGAGAGACAGAGTGAGAATGGGGGAGGGGTGGAGAGAGAGGGAAACACAGGATCTGAAGCAGGCTGCAGGCTCCAAGCCGTCAGCACACAGCCTGACACAGGGCTGGAACCCACAAGCCGTGAGATCATGTCCTGAGCTGAAGTCAGACACTTAATTGACTGAGCCACCCAGGCGCCCCCTCAGGGTATCTCTGTTATTTGTCTCTACTGTATATTGAGGGGACTTTGATAAAAAAGACTTAGGTGTCATTTGGAAAATGAAGTACTCATTTTTGGAGATTGGACACTGGTTCAGAGAGAAAAAAGTTACGGCTTATCATTTTTTTAAGAAACATGAAATGTTTTAATGTTTATTTATTTATTTATTTTTTCAACGTTTATTTATTTTTGGGACAGAGAGAGACAGAGCATGAACGGGGGAGGGGCAGAGAGAGAGGGAGACACAGAATCGGAAACAGGCTCCAGGCTCTGAGCCATCAGCCCAGAGCCTGACGCGGGGCTCGAACTCACGGACCGCGAGATCGTGACCTGGCTGAAGTCGGACGCTTAACCGACTGCGCCACCCAGGCGCCCCGAAACATGAAATGTTTTAAATAGGATTTGTATTTCTTGTGTTGCTGCTCATTGGTTTTCTTTTAACAAAAAGTAGTTTAGATAATTTCTGTTATATACTGATATATGGATATACATGGATTTAGGAGACTGTGTTTTAAATACATTATTTCACCAGCTAGCTGCATGAGTCACCTCTCAGCTTGTTTCCCTTTCTTATTAAGAAAGAGTTTGGAGGGGCGCCTGGGTGGCGCAGTCGGTTAAGCGTCCGACTTCAGCCAGGTCACGATCTCGCGGTCCGTGAGTTCGAGCCCCGCGTCGGGCTCTGGGCTGATGGCTCGGAGCCTGGAGCCTGCTTCCCATTCTGTGTCTCCCTCTCTCTCTGCCCCTCCCCCGTTCATGCTCTGTCTCTCTCTGTCCCAAAAATAAATAAACGTTGAAAAAAAAATTAAAAAAAAAAAAAAAAAAAAAAGAGTTTGGATTTAGATGATTACCAGGTTCTTCCATTTTTAATCCCATGACTCAAATGCAAATCTTTTTGTATTATGCTTAAAATACTACATATACAGGGGTGCCTAGGTGGCTCAGTCAGTTAAGCATCTGAGTCTTTTTCTTTTTTCTTTTTTGTTTTTAAGAGAGAGAGGGTGCAAGTGAGCGAGAGGCAGAAAAAGAGAGAAACTTATGAGGGACAGAGAGAAGTGGGGTTCACCCGAAGTAAGGCTTGAGCTTACCTGAAGGTGGGGATCATGCTCACCCAAAGTGGGGCTTGAACTCATGAACCGTGACATCATGACCTGAACCAGAGTCAGATGCTTAACTGACTGAGCCACCCAGGTGCCCTTTTTTGTTTTTTTGTTTTTTTTGTTTTTTTACAGTTTATTTGAGAGAGAGTATGTGAGCATGCGCACGCACGCAGGGGAGGGGCAGAGGGAGGGAGTGAGAGAATCCCAAGCAGGCTCCCTGCTGTCAGTGCAGAGCCCAGATAGGGAGCTTGATCTCATGACCGTGAGATCATGGCCTAACTGGAAATCAAGCGTTGGATGTTTAACTGACTGAGCCACCCAGGTGCCCCATGTGTCTCTCTCCTTTTTTTTTTTTAATCTTTTTTGTTTTTATGTTTCATATTATTTATTTTTGAGAGAGAGGGAGAGAGGGAGAGAGGGACAATGTGTGAGCAGGGGAGGGACAGAGAGAGAGGGAGACACAGAATCTGAAGCAGGCTCCAGGCTCTAAGCTGTCAGCACAGAGCCTGACGCAGGGCTTGAACTCATGAACCGTGAGATCATGACCTGAGCCAAAGTTGGAAGTCTGACTCTTGATCTCAGCTCAGGTCTTGATCTCAGGGTCGTGAGTTCAAGCCTGCATGCCCAGCGTGGAGCCTACATAAAAACAAACAAAGCTACATATACAGCATATTTTTCACCTTTTCTTACAGATTGCTTTAAAGGATTTTCCAAATTTATTACAGAGGTGTAGTATTTCTGTAACAAATTCTTTTTTCAAAAAGGAAGACTCATGATAGAGAATTTAGCATTTAATTCTCAGTTAACATTTCCTACTCTGGTACCCTGGTTGTTTTTGTAGTACACCTGTAACTCAGAAGGAAAAAAATTAAAATTTGCTTTCTTATATCCTAGAACTCACCTGAGAGCACTGGCATTCGGACAACCAAAAATGAAGATGAGAATGAGAAGGAGAAGGAGCTCCAGCTGGAATGTCTGCTAGGAGCCTTTGAGAGCCTGGGCAAAGCCTGGCCCCGGAACGTGGAGACCCAGCGTAAGCACTGGAATCTGCGTGTGAAGTGCTGTAACCAGAGGTTACTTGGTGGGAACGAGGATGTTCTGTATGGCAGTTGGTAGTTGTTGTTGCTTGCGGAGCCTGATTCATAGTAGGGATTCACTGTAAACTGTCCTCCTACCTCCGCAAACAGTCTCGTGGACACCCGTGTAAGGTCTGCGAGGGCTCCCGCCACGACACAGTAAGACACACTGGGCGTACTAAACAACGGAAATTACTTTTTCCCAGTCCTGGAGGCTGGAAGGCTGAGGTGTTGGCAGTGTGGGCTCTTCTGTACCCTCTCTCCTTGGCTTGTAAATGACCATCTGTGTCTGTGTCCTAACCTCTTCTTATAAGGACACCAGTCAGACTGGATTGAGGCCCACCCTAATGGCCCCTTTGAAGATCCTGTCTTTCAGTACAGTCACATTCTGAGGTACTTGGGGTTAGAACTTGAACTGATGAATTTGGGGGACACAATTCAGCCCATAACAATCATGACAAATTTTATGTATTTTGACCATAAAAAGAATTGTTACTCTTTATGGTGCTCTTTTCTGGGGAATCCATAGAATTTATTAGTGAGCTGTTTTCTTCAAAACTAACGGCCTTGTTACCAAATCTTCAATAAACAGGTGAAATCTGTATTTCACTGAGAAACTTGGAACTTTTTGAGAGATTTTTTAAATTGAATATATATTTCCAAAGGTTTAAGTAAAGAACCACTAAACCTTTGCTCTTGATTTAAGTTGCAGTTAGTTCAGAGGGCCTCTTGGGATGACACTGTACTCCTGAGTTTGCCTTATGCTGGTTCCTGCAGAGCACCCTGCTGAACATGTTAATAATCTTGGATACTGTATAGAATATTGTTGATTATTCAGGATTGCATATGTCTAAAATCAGACTTAAGATTGTCTTTGAGCCTTGGCTGTTCTTTGTGTGACCTTCATACAGCATATTTGCTATGTATTGGAAGAATTTTCCATAAGACAGAGATTTGTTAAGTAGTCTTATTTCTTCATCTTATGTTATGGGCTGCAGTGAAAATCCACTTCATTTGACACCATTTGGACTCCTAACTTTTGCTTGATAGATAGGAAAAATTAAAGTAGGGAATTCTATAAAAAAGATCCCACACAAAGCAGTACATTATAGTGTAGGGCAATGGAATGTACATTCATTTGCTAGTTATTGAGGAGAGGGCCAAGGTCTGAGAATTTAATTGTTCCACATTGGCTTCTTATGTACATTTTACTCATAATGTAGCATCTACAATTTCTGGTTTATGTTTGTTTATGGTGGAGAAAGAAATTATAGTCTATTAGGAAACAAGTCAGGTGCAGAATTCTTTTAGATTTTTATCCCCATGCATCTTTACATTTGTGAATCGTACTAAATTCGACAGCATTTAAAAATAACTACTTTGTTGAGTTTTATCCTCCTTTGCATCATTGAGCGTATTATTAATGATGTAATTATAACAAGTGCAGTTGGCATAACATGTTGGAATAAAGCATTGTTGTCTCTTGATAAGCCTATAATATGCAGGAGCTTGTGAGTGTCCAGAGAGGAGTTCCCTGCCTCCAGAGTTCTGCTTTCTTTGGCTGTGACTCAGGGTATTTTACAGGAAAAGGGAGTGTGGTTAAGATTCTCTGTTAGTTCCTTGGAGAAGGATATTGCCTTGAAAATGAACAGTTATGAGCAGTTACGTAGGACCCTGGATGGGGGGATGTCTCTGGTCTGGGAAATTTGGGAATTGGGCACAAAGTTACGCTGAAGTTTCTTGAGATTTCATGGCTTTAATTTAAAGGCATATGTTTTATTTTTTCCTCTTTCCTACCCTCCCTATCCTTGTGTGCTCCGGTTTCTGTCTGTCCCTCGTGTGTCCCTCTCTCACTGTGTGTCTTGTTCCTGCACTCTCTGTCTCGCTTTGTCTTGTTCTGTTTGCCCCAGGTTGTTACCGTCAGGAGCTGTGCAAGTTGATGTGTGAGCGGCTAAAACTCAGCACGTGGAAGGTGCAGCTCGGAGTCCTACAGTCGATGAATGCCTTTTTTCAGGGGTAATTCTGCTTCACACACAGTTTAGTCATTTATTTTGCCTCCCACATCCACTCAGCGTTTTAGATCTAATCAAGGAATTCTTTCACATTTCATTTTTTTTAATTTTTTTAACGTTTATTCATTTTTTGATAGAGACAGACAGAGTGTGAGTGGGGGAGGGGGCAGACAGACAGGGAGACACAGAATCCGAAGCAGCCTCCAGGCTCCGAATTGACAGCACAGAGCCTGATGCGGGGCTCGAACTCACAGACCGTAAGATCATGACCTGAGCTGAAGTCGGACGCCTAACCGACTGAGCCATCCAGGGGCCCCTGAATTCTTTCAAATTTTAAAACCAAATAGCTGAAGTGACATTGTAAAGTGATAACATGCAGATAGAAATTGTGCCAGAGAAATTTGGGGATGTTTCTTTAATAACTGGCACTTGTATCTTGCTTTTATTGTACAGATTAATGCTTTTGGAAGAAGAACATGCAGATCCTGAGGCTTTGGCTGAAATTCTTCTCGAAACTTGTAAATCAATCACATATTCTTTAGGTGAGTGTGGTGAGCTGATGTGGATATAAGGAGTCCTAACCTTAGAGCTCAGAGAGTGGAGCTTCAGATACTCCCTCCCTTGTGCAAGGAGCCTCATTCACAGAACAGCTGCTGTAATACTTCATGTACTTGACATGTGTCCCCAAACTGTGGCATGTTACTCTGGAACTAACCCCTAGGTTAGGAGAACCTTTGTGATAAGTATTTTTATTTAACTTTTATTTGGAAAGAATTTCAAACTTATAGAAAAGTTGCAGAAATAGTGCATATAATACGTGTGTATCCTTTACGCAAGGTCACCTGTTAATATTTTGTCCCATTTACTTCATCATTTGTACTTCTGTGTACCTATGTTTTTTCTTGAACCATTGGCGGTATGTTGCTGACATCGTGCCCTTTTACTCCTTAGTTTGCCACGTGTGCTCTTTGATGTAACACGTGCAGTTACCAGCTGTAGGGAGTGTAACACTGATGCAGTAAGTTTAGTCAGATTTTTACCATTCATATTCAGGGTTTCCAGTTGACTTTACTATGCTCTTTTTTTTGTCTTAATGTTCTTATTTATTTATTTTGAGAGTGAGAGAGAGAGAGCATGCGTGCATGTGTGCAAATGGGGCAGGGGCAGAAGGAGAGGGAGAGAGAATCCCAAGCAGGCTCCATGCTGTTAGTGCAGAGATTGATCCCACGAACTGTGAGATCATGACCTGAGCCAAAACCGAGTCTGATGCTTAACTGACTGAGCTGCCCAGGTGCCCTCAACAAAGTTCTTTCTCCCCTCCCATTAGTAAGGAGTCCAGTCCAAGATCATTTACTGAACTTGGCTGTCATGTCTTTTTAGTTTCCTTGAATCTGGAACACTTCCTCAGCCTTTCTTTATCTTACATGACATTGATAATTTTGAAGAAAAGTCTCCCCCCCCCCCCCCCCCCCCCCCCCCCCGTTTTTAAAACTAGAATGTTTATCACTTGGTGTTTCATGTTTACCGGTGACTAGATGCAGGTTATGAATTCCTGGCTGGGACACTCTGTGAGTGATGTATCCTCGCACTTCCAGAGGCACACAGTGTTCATCTGCCCTGATTGGTGATGTTAGTTTTGATCACCTCCTCAGGGTACTACTCACTTTTCTTTATTCTTTATTGTGTCATTACTCTTTTTCTCCCTTGTGTCTGATAAGCCCGTGGGAACACACTTTAAGACCATGCAGATAAACCACCCCTCTTCAAAATATCCTCTTTGGACTTAGCATGCATCAAGGGTTTTTCCCTGAACCAGTGTTTACGAGGATGATTTTCTACCTCGGGGCACTTCCTTCACGTTTACCATGTGGCCATCGGCATCCTCTTATAAACAAGATGCCACCTCTCCCTCTCTTTATTTATCTCATCAGTACGGATTTGTGGATTTCCTTTTCCCCCCATTGGTTTATAATTAATTATTTTCCTTAAGTAATTTTTTTACTCAGATGGTTCCAGATTTGGCTGGTGGAGGCTTCTTTAAGCTGACTCCTGGGTCTTACTGACAGGTTGCTAGCATCCTTTCAGGCACCTCTGTACTTTGTAGCAAAAAAAAGGATGTTATAAGCTCATCTTGTGCTTTCCTTGCCTCAGGCTTGGTTGTCTGTTAATTTTTTTGGTAGACGGGATCACCCTGAACTAGATGCTGTAAGACACCAGGGGCGCCTGGGTGGCGCAGTCGGTTAAGCGTCCGACTTCAGCCAGGTCACGATCTCGCGGTCCGTGAGTTCGAGCCCCGCATCGGGCTCTGGGCTGATGGCTCAGAGCCTGGAGCTTGTTTCTGATTCTGTGTCTCCCTCTCTCTCTGCCCCTCCCCTGTTCATGCTCTGTCTCTCTCTGTCCCAAAAATAAATTAAAAAAAAAAAAAGTTAAAAAAATAAATAAATAAATAAAATAGACACCAGGGAAGCATGTTTCAGTTGCAGTTCATGGAGGTAGAATGCTTTTGAATAAGAACTGGCAGCCAAGGGGCGCCGGGATGGCACAGTCAGTTAGACGTCTGACTCTGGATACTGGCTGAGGTCATGATCTCATGGTTTATTAGTTCAAGCCCTGAGTTGGGCTCTGCACTGATAGCGTGGAGCCTGCTTAGGATTCTCTCTCCCTCTCTTTCTGCCCCTCCCCCGCTTGCACGCACACAGGCTGTCTCTCTCTCTAAAATAAATAAATAAACATTAAAAAATGAAGAAAAAAAAAAAGGAACTGGCAGTGAAGACGCAGGTGTCCTTGATTGTCCTTAACCCTCTGGGTTACTAATGTTCTCTGATAAAATGAGGAACTCATCATGTAAACCTAAATACCTTTCTTAGGTGTCATGTGAAGACAACTCTTGAGATAGTGTCGTTTGATTTCTCATTTCTAAAACGGGTCCTTCAAATACTGGCATTGGTATATTTGGCTGACAGTTTGCTTTTTTTTTTTTAAAGTAAGAAATACGGACATGTAGCATATTTTAAGTATTTGATGATAATAAGCAAAAGGAAGCTTACTTAAGAACAGGTATATCTTTCTCTGAATTTATAATTTCTGAATATCTTTCTTCCAGTAACACTAATTTACTCTTGAAGGTTCTGTTTGTAAGGCATATAAAACAAATAACGTGAACTATCTGATTTTCTTCTTAGAAAATAAGACCTACTCATCTGTGAGAACGGAAGCTTTATCTGTGATAGAATTACTGCTTAAAAAACTTGAAGGTGAGCTCTTGATGGTTCTGATCAGAGGATCAGAAAGGCAGGATACTTTATGGCATATAGTTTAGGAATTTTTTTCTGTTTTTGTTTTTAATAAGTGTATAATCTAAAATACAAATTAATACATGTGCGTGTAAGTCAAATATACAAAGCTAAAACCTTTAAATTTTATTAAGTGTTTAAATTTGGTACTCTTTTATTTTATATACTTTTAATATATTATGAAGCCATAGCTATCTTGAGGGCTCTCTGTATATACACAAAGAAACAGTGACGCACTAGGGAGTGGAGTTGGGAAAATACTTTAACAGTTGAGTCATCAAATTTGATAGCAGTTTTCTTAATCCTATTTTTTCCCCGTTTTTCTTTTTTTTTCTTTTTTTTTAAACCTTTTATCAAGAAGCAGATGTCTTCTAAAGGTCTGTTGTATCAGTGGTAAAAGAAAACCACTAGCATTTTCTCCAGTGGGGTTTTTCAAAAGGAGGCCTCTTTTCTTTTTTCTCTTTTTTTTTTTTTCATTTTTCTAACCCCGTAGGTTAAGAATGGAGAAGATGGAACAGTTTTCTTGAGAGTCTTAAATATTTTCTATTTCTTCTCTCTCTCTGCCTAGCAATTAAAGCACCCCTCCTAGGATTCCATGAAGCAGGCCTTTTAGACTCAGTAATGCTACACATCTCATAATCTTGTTTTTCCTTGTTGAAATAAAAGAGCTAGGAACTTATTTACATTACTGAATTTTCATAGTCAGATGTGTAGAAATAAATTCTAGATGAGGAAAACGAGGCTAAACAGTGAAACAACTTGTTTGAAACCACGTCACTAGAAAGTGGCAGAACCTGATAGACAAGATTGAGGATCTGGTATACTTTCTGAGTTTCTAAAATTTCCAGTATGTGTATAGGTCTCTGGTGCCTTCAAGAAAGTCAGTCTGTTCAGACTGACTTTGTAATTGTGAAGTTTATTCAAGATTTTTTTACCGAGTGTGTTTTATAAAGAGGGCTTTTGTGTTAAGTGGCTTGTTACTGTGTGCTTTGCCTTGATTCTTCCTACTTCCTGCTTTCCTCCAGCATCCTTAGATCCTCTTTGTTCCACTAGTGTGTGTGTGGGGGGGAGAGGATGAAGTGCTCTGACATATTCTTGGGTTATTGTCAATAATTAGGTTTTGAGACTACTATTGAACCTGTTATCATATGTCAAACTGTCATCAGGGGGTTGCTTTGCATTTATTTGGGGGATACGCTCTGGGGAGGAAAAGCAGAAGGAACAGTTTGAGGGTTTTTTTGCTTGCTTGTTCTATAAAGATTCTTCTTTTTCCATTCAGAATCTAAACAGTGGGAAAGTTTGACATCAGAATGCAGAGTGCTCCTAATCGAGTCTTTAGCTACTATGGAGACGGACAGCAGACCTGAGCTGCAGGAGAAAGCATCATTACTGAAGAAAACACTTGAAAACCTGGAATAAATTAGAAGGGGAAGAAAGCAACAAGTGCCATGTTCATTGGGGGTTGAAATGGTGGTATTCTTTGAAAAACCAAGTGGGTAAAAGTAAAGATTAATCTGTAGCATGCATCATTCCTTGGCTGAAATAAAAAAAAAATGCCTTAAATTTTGTTCCTTATTAGCTTTATTTTACTTGATTTTTAAAAGTGTCTGGGCTGAGTGAGCTTAATGGGACCTTGGATGTTTGAGAGGTGGTCAGAGGTGAAACTGATGGAAATAGTTATGAAAAGAATTAAGGCTGTAATTAAAGGAATAGGCAGAGTTGCAGAGCAAGCTGGATAAGAATCTTGGAACTGCATCCAAATTAAATAAGGTTATTTCAGGAAGGGACTCTGTAATTCACTTATCTTAGCCCCCTTGCTTTACACCTGAAGAAATAAGCTAGCAGATGACTTAGCTTCTGATCTGAAGCCTGTGCCAAGGCTGGGGCCCAGGTGTTTGAAGACCTGCCCAGTATACTTCTTTTATAAGCTGCTGCCAATCAGTGCTACCCCTGGCCTGCCTAAGAAACTCCCAAGATGAGGTGTATACTATAGTCCTTGAACCAGAACTGAACCGACCCGTTATCTAAGTACTATTGGATTCTTGAATTCAGAGGCTGAACGTTGTCTCGTCATTTGTTTAGATGATCGGTTTTTAGAAAATGATTGGTTACCATCTTTATGGGCTGAGAGACTTTGCTCTCCATGTGATAATTCTGATCGCCCTTTTACAGGCATGTGAAAGGAGATTAGGACAGGATTGCTTGTTCTGTCTGTATCTGTAGTTTGCGTATTTTGCAAAAGCCAAAACCAACAACAAAATTGTGACTGCTCTGTTTTAGACCATTTATAATCTCAAAACTGTAAAGACAACTTAATAAATTGCCGCCCATTCTTATACTAACAGTATGACTCTAGAAATAGAAGGCAAGCGTCTTCATTAACCATTTGGGAATAACCTATCACTGAAAGTAAGCAATTGCAGCTAGGGTTTCTTTTGTTGTTGTTGTTCTGCTCATACCCCTGCCATAGGGTATAGGGTAAGGGGAAGAACCAAGTCTAACACAAGTGTTTATGGTAAACTGAGAACTCTAGCTCACCTTGGATTCCAAGCACAAAATTGGTGTTACAGTCAATACTGACCGCTTACTGACATTAACACCAGGTGGAAACTCCATGGTTGTTATTTTTGGTGGTCTCTATAGGCCATTGTATTGACTGTGACCCATAATAAAAGTAACTTCTTACATCTTGACCCAGAATTGTGTATGTGTGTATGAATCAATATAAAATCTTTAACCCAAATAAATGTTTTGTGAAATAATACACATACTCTTAACTATGTGTGATCTACTTTGATCCCTCCTCCCCCCCCCCCCCCGACCATTTTAGATTCTTTTCAGACCCACTAAATTCATTTCCTGTCTTACAAATGGGTTGCAATTCACAGTTTGAAAAACATAGCTGAAAATAGTACTTAGGCTTGGCTGGATGTACTGTTTTGGAGTTGCTTCCTATTTGGAAAGGGAGTCTACAAATGAAAATGTAGGTGTTTATTATTAAAACGTCCTCTTAGCTGATACTAAATACAATTGTGGGTTTGAGTAGCATTATGGATTGTAAGGAGCTTCTCATGGACTTCAACTTAAGAATGGCTTTTACTTGGCGGAAAATCAACTTTGGATATTTTTCAGAAGGCATATGGCCTCATAGAATTTGGTGTTTTTCCAGACCAGTATTTCCCCCTCTGCTAAGTGCCCTCTTTCATTTACAGGACCTGGGACATGCCTCTAAGGCAAGAATGCAGTACAGGTCGGCTGTTTTCAGAAAGAGTGTAAGGGCAAGAATTGTGCTCTCGGCCCATGTGGAGTGTTATACCTCATCAAATTGTATGCTTTTTAAACCTTTTGTTATTTACCGTTGGGAATTTCCCATGGTGCTGAGAGAGTGGTGCTGACACTTGAGCCTTTGCGCTCAGCGCTGTTTAGTTCATTTATTGTCGCTTTCTATAAGCACAGTTCCAATTTACACTCTTAATGCCTTCATCTCAACCAGCCAAGTCATTTGCACAACTAGTAATGTGAAATCATGGTCTCCCAGTGCAGCTCGTGTTGGGTGTGCACGGGTGCACATATCTCCTAAAAGGGTTACTAACTTAGTCTGTAATTGTGGGATGGTTCTGGTGAACAAATGGCAAAAGGACCCATGCATGGTTATGTCTTTGGCCCTCATTTTCCAAAGCTGTCTGGAACTGATTTTTTATTTTTTTCCCTGAGAACACTCAGTGCTACCGATCATACAAGTGGCTGTTTTAGAGTCTAATTACTGAATTCCTTATTCCTGGAATTAGGGCACTAGCTAGAGCTTCACAACTCTATTGATAACGTGAGAAGGAGGGACCTGAAGTTTGACCATTGGAAATCAAAACAATGAAAGTAGTATAAAATCGTGTTTTTGGTGATAAAGAGCGGCAGTTTCTTTAATTAATGTTTGTGTCCAATTTGCAACTGCTGGCGTGTCTGCCTGTGGCAGCGTACCTGCCAATAAAACTGACTGCCACCGAATCCCCATTGCTTTCCCCTTCCACCTTTTCCTTGTGTATGCACTAACAAGAAAAAAGAAAAAAGATGTGACCTTGTTGATCTGTGCTCTCGTAGCGGTTGCACTGTGTGAACACTGTTTGCCCTTTGCGGGGCGTCTCCACCGGCTGCCGCCACAATATATTCATGCTGCTTGTTAAGTACAGGGAGTTCTTTTGACATTGGCACTCATTGTAATGTACAAATGTTGTTAAATGGATGTATATGTAACAGATTTTTGTATTTTATATGCAAAGTCTTCATAGAATCCTTTGCAATTTGTGCTGAACTAGTTAAGCATGTGATAGTCTTATTTGAAAGGAAAACTCTCCCCATGCCCAAGAAGATAATACGTGGTAAATAAAAGCTGCATGATCAGTTCTTTTGAAGTAGTGCATTAATTTTTACTGGTTCTCGTGGAAAATAGTTCAACTTCCAGGGAATTGGCTAGTTACGTTTTAAAAACTGAAAAGGCTCCATTGCCTGCCATATCCTGAGCAACTTCTAAGCAGACATTTTTGGCTTAACTGGAAGTTCCAAGGCAAAGCAGAAATGCAGGCAGGATACCTGAAAAACTGCAGTCAAATACTTGGAGAAACATAATCACTGAAATAATTATTTTTTTGAGCAAGGTAATCTCAGATGAACACATAGAAGCAATAGACCAATCTTTTGACTAAGATTTTTTTTTTAATTTTTTAATGTTTATTTTGAGAGAGAGAGAGAGAGAGAGAGAGAGAGAGAGAGAGAGAGAATCCAAAGCAGGCTGCAGGCTCTGAGCTGTCAGCACAGAGCCTGATGCAGGGCTTGAACTCAAGAACCGCGAGATCATGAACTGAGCTGAGGTTGGACGCTTAAGCAACTGAGCTACCCAGGCGATCTTTGACCAAGATTAATGTACATAGTTGTGGACATAAAATGTCCAAAGTACAGGCACAGCCTACCCTAAACTGCCAAATAAATTTTTATGCTGTGGCAGATAGGCCTAAAAGGTGAGAGACCTTAATTTATCTGTAGTAGCAGCCAACAAGCCTAAGTCATTCCCCTCTGTTTCCTTTTCCCCTAAGTGCAAGTCCCAGATTGACTGATTGGATTAACAATTTGTTTTTAAAAAGAGGAATTTAAATCCTAATGTTACAAAAAACCTGGAAATAATCAAACTTCCCAACAAGGCTTTTTTAAAGAAATGACATTTCTTTTATATTTAAGAACTGTTGATAAAGCTGCCTTAAAAAGTTTAAAGGACAGGGGGCTCCTTGGTAGCTCAGTCGGTTAAACATCCCACTCTTGATTTTAGCCCAGGTCATGATCTCATAGTTTGTGGGTCTGAGCCTTGTATTGGGCTCTGTGCTGACCATGTGGAACCTACTTGGGATTCTCACTCTCCCTCTCTCTCTGCCCTTCCCCTGTTTATACTCTAAGTCTCCTTCTCTCTCTCTCTAAATAAACGTTAAAAAAAAAAGTGTAAAGGACAGGGAGAAAACAGGTAATGGTTGAAGGACACCTAGTTTTTGTTTGGATATTCCTGAAAAGAATATTTTAAAACCGATTTTGGGTGTTAGCAGTTAGATACATTATTCTGTTATGCTACTTTTGACTTCAGAACTATCTTCAAACACAAAATCCTTTCTAAATAATCATTTGAAGCAAATGTTTTTTGAGTATTTATTTCAGAACTATAAAGATTTCTACTGTTTCTAGCCCCCAAGATCCCCAGTGTGATAACTGGTCATTCAAGCTGTTGTTTCCTTAGATGCACCATTTTTTTTCTGGCTTCTTTCATGATTTTCTTTTTGGATTTCAGCACTTTGACTACGATGTGCCAAGATGTACTCTTCTATGTATCCTGTTTAAGATTTGCTTAGATTTTTGAATTTCTAAGTTTTGTGCTTCACCAAATTTGGGATATTTTGGTCAGTTTACTCAAAAGTTCTGTTTTTGTTTTGTGCCATATGCTCACTCCTCTCCTCCTGGGACTCCCAATGACAGCTATGTTAACTCATTTGATACTGCTGTACAGACCTCTGAGGCATTTAAAAAAATCTGTCCTGGGGCACCTGTGTGGCTCAGTTGATTGAGCTTGATTTCAGCTCAGGTCATGATCCCAGGGTCGTGGGATCGAGCCCCGCCTTGGGCTCTGCACTAAGTGTGGAGCCTGTCTAGGATTCTCACTCTCCCCCTGCCCTTCTCCCCCACCCCCCTGCTCACGCTCTCTCTCTCTCTCAAGCAAACAGAAAACCCCACAAAAACTCTCAAACGCTTCTGTCTTTAATTCACTCACTTTTTGTTTACTATATCCATTCTGGTATTAAAGACCATCCTGTGAAGTTTTATTTCAGCTCTTGTTTTCACTTTTAAATTTTGACTTCTTTTTCTAATATTTCCAATCTTTTCATTCATTAAGAACTTTTTTAAAGTTCACAAAGCATACCTATAATAACTGATTTTAAGTTCTTGTCTCAGTGTCATATCTGGGTCACCTCAGGTTTAGTTTCTGTTCATTGTCCCCTTTCCACCCCCTGCCACCCCACCTTTTCCTGGTTCTTCATATGCCCAATGTTCTGGGATTATAGCCTGGACGTTGTGAATGTGGTAGAAATTCTGGACTCTATTACATGTATTCCTCCCAACGAGATGCTTTTCTTTTAGCAGGCACTTAGCGGGCTTAGACTTAAAACTGCAAACTATCTTACCTTTGGTGGTGGCAGCCCAGATCTCAGTTCAGTTATTATTTATTGTTATGTTTCCTTCACAGCTGTCTGCAACCTGCCATGCAATGTGTGTGCTTTCAGAGGTCAGCCACAACTCGGGCAGAGCTTACACGTAGAATGGGGAACTTCCCCTGCTGCCTTGTTTTTTTCTTTTTCCGGAATTTCCCCTTCACTTTCTGTCTTGGGCTCTGCCTCCCTTAGGCCAGAAAGCAGTGTTTTTTAATGAGAACATCAGCCCTTCTTTGCTCTGTTTTGGCTGTGTTTCACTTTAGACAAAAGCCCAAAATCCAGGGAACTTAGCCTGTGTTGATCCCTTCCATGTTTTAGCTCTTTTCTAAAGTCTGCCTTTGTTGACTCCAGAACCAGTTTTGTGTTTTGTCCAGAGTTTAGTTGTTATATTATGTGGAAAGGTCAGTCTTCTGGAAAGTTTATAAATTACATTAAACTAAATAGACCCCGGGCGCCTGAGTGGCTCAATCGGTTGAGTATCCGACTTTGGCTCAGGTCATGATCTCCTAGTTTGGTCTGTGAGTTCGAGCCCTGCTTCGGGCTCTGTGCTGACAGCTCAGAGCCTGGAGCCTGCTTCAGATTCTGTGTCTCCCTCTCTCTTTCTGTTCCTCCTCCGCTCACGGTCTGTCTCTCTCAAAAATGAATAAATGTTAAAAATTAAAAACAACAACAACAAAAAGTAAATATACCCCCACCATGTGATCTGGCAGTCAAACGCCTTGGTATTTACCCACATGAATTGAAAATTTAGGTCCACACAAAAACCTGCACGTGGATGTTTATATCAGCTTTATTCATAAAAAATTTCCAAGAAAGACTTGGAAGTAATGAAGATATCCTTCTGTAGGTGAATGGAAAGTTAACTGGAATATCCAGACAATGGAATATTTATTATCTGGCATTAAGAAATGAGCTATCAAGCCATGAAGAGACTTGGAGGAACTTAAATGAGTATTACCAAGTTAAAGAGATCCGAAAAGGCTACATACTCTTATGATTCCAACTACATGACATCCTGGAAAAGGCAAAACTATGCAGACAGGAAAAAAGATCAGTGGTCGCCAGGGAGGAGTGTGGAAGAAAGGATGAATAAGACAGGATTTTTAGGGCAGTGAAACTATTCTGTATGATACTATGATGCTGGTGTAGGACGCCAGAGTGAATCCTAATGTACACCTGGAGTTTGGGTGATAACAATGTAGCTGAGGTTCATCGATTATAACAGATTATAACAAACGCGTTGGTGCCAAATGTTGACAGTGGGGGAGGTTGTGCGCGCTTGAGGGCAGACGACATACGGCGGCGAATCTTTGTACTTTCTGCTCAACTTTGCAGTGTGAACCTAACTAACACTGCTGTAAAAAATAAAGTTAAGAAATAAATTATTTTTTAGGTAAATCTAAAAAGATAGGACTTTATAGATTTGTTTTGGATTACAAAGGTAACAAATGCTTTTTGCACATATAACAAAACTAAAGATGAAAATAAAGATCACCTATCTGCAACTATTCAAAGATAGTATCTGTTAATATTTTAATGGCTACTCTTCTAGGAATAATAACAATGACAATTATTAATAAAAATAATAAAATGTTATTAATTTTTAACTTAATTTGTTTAATGTTCGGCTACTATTGACCTTCTGATGCTGCATTAGAAGGACGGTCCTCCGCTTCTGGACCTCGGTTGACTGTGGCCAACTGAAACAGTAAAAAAAAAAAAAAACGTGGTATGGGGCGCCTGGGTGGCTCAGTCAGGTGAGTTGACCCCCTTCACTCAGGTCTTGATCTCACAGTTCTGAGTTTGGGCCCCGCATCGGGCTCTGTGCTGACAGCTCAGAGCCTGGAGCCTACTTCTGATTTTGTGTCTCCCTCTCTCTCTGTCTCTCCCCCACATGCGCTCTGTCTCTCTCTGCCTCTCAAAAATAAAACTAATAAAAAAATTTTTTTTTAAATAAAGAAAAAAAAAAGAAACATGGCTCAGGGGAGGTAGGGGGAACACAGCCTGTCACAAACATTACCCTTAAATAGTCTGAATTCCTGACCCAGACATCCATGAGATAAAAGAAAATGGCTAAAGGCACTGTTTTTGTTACTTTGTTACGCAGTAAAAGGACTGATGGTTAAATTTTTATACCATGTTGGAAAATCATTTCACACCATCTACTAAAGGTGACTTAAGCATGTTCTGTCACTCCTAAGTATATATCTATCCTAAGTGTGCATATCATGTACCAAAATACATACACATGCAGGGTTATAACAACATTAATTGAAATAGCCAAAAAGTGGGGCCAATTCAAATATTTCACAATAGAACAAATAAAGTGTGTTGTGATTGTAAAATAGACTATTGAATACAGCAATGAAAATGGGCAAACTGTAGCCACACACATCAACATGGATCTTGTAAGCATATTGTGGAGGGAAGCCAATCATGCCATCTGGCACACTATATGATGGCACAAAATCAGCAGGTAATGTTCTGTGTGCACTTGAGAAGAATGTGTACATGTGCGTGTGCGTGTGTGTGTGTGTGTGTGTGTGTGTGGTTGGGTGGGGAGTTCTATAAATGGTATTAAGTGTAAGTGGCTTGTAGTGTTGTTCCAGTCTTCTCTCTCTTCTTGATAGGCTATCTAGTTGTTCTATCAATTGTTGAGAGCTGAGAGTATTAAAGTCTTCAATTATTATAGTTGAGTTGTCTACTTCTCCCTCTAATTCTGTCAGTTTCTGTTTCAAGTGTTTTGGGGGCTCTGTTTTTTAAGCACATGTATCTGTATTTACTACTGTTAAGTCTTCTTGATGGATTGACCCCTCTATCATTATTAAATACAGGCTATCCTTTCCTGTTCCTTTGCATGTCTCATATCGATTCCCCTCATGCCAGACTTGTTGCTGTTTTCTTTCTTTTTTTTTTTTTTAACGTTTATTTATTTTTGAGAGAGAGAATGAGACAGAGTGTGAGCAGGGGAGGGGTAGAGAGAAAGAGGGAAACCCAGAATCTGAAGCAGGCTCCAGGCTCTGAGCTGCCAGCACAGAGCCCGACATGGGGCTCGAACCCACAAACTGTGAGATCATGACCTGAGCTGAAGTCGGATGCTTAACCCCACTGAACCACCCAGGCGCCCCTCTGTTTTCTTTTTTAGTGACTTCCTGAACGATTCTGTAAAGTGTCAATTCTTTATTGTATGTGACCACGGAATGCTCTGCTCAGTTAGCTTAGCAGTCAGCTATTAATTGGACAGAGATCTCTTCAGATACCTTTCACCCAAAAGTTCTCTGTTCTGGTAGCTATTCCTATTCCTCTGTTCCCCAAAGCTCCATTACTCAAGACTGTTGTGTTTATATGACTATAACTGAAATTTTGGGATATTCCTGCTACTAGATATTTTTCATTGGTTATTACTCTGGATTCCTTTTAGTCTTCAGGGTTTCCAGGCTTTCTTCCTAATACTCTCTCCACTCTCCTGTCTTCCAGTTTTCCAAACCCTTCTCAGGAGCCAGGACTGAACTGTGCAATCCCATAACTTCATTTTTAAATAGAATAATTCAGTTATCTTTATCATAGCCTTTTCCCATTGGCATGAGCCAGGGCCCTGCTTTCTCAACAAAACAGCCCCATGGAGGTGGTTTTCTGAATAAAAGAACCACATAACCAGGAGATGAGATAATGCCACTCTTCTGAAAGGTAAAGTGGCTGGAGTCCGTTTTGCTATTAAACACTTTTTCTTTCGTTTGGTTTTGTGAGAAACGATTATGAAAGCCTCTTTCATGTCTACCATCTTTTGTAGAAACTCCTCCTGCTTCAATTTTGAAGGTATCACTTTGACACAGTGATTTTGTAGTTTGCCAGCCAAGAATTATTTTTTGTTCACTGATCAAAATAACACAGGTGAACTCTACATTTTGCATCAGGATTCATTTAGTTTACTGGTTATGGAACTACTGTTATAAACTTTTACTGTTTCCTTCATGTAAGTTCTCCACTGTTCTTGTTAGAGTCATCCTAAGATTTCTCACAATTTTAATATGATTGATAATGGCATCTTTTTCTGGTCAGTATATCTGCCAACTGGCCACAAGGAAATTACTGATTTTTCTTTATTTATCTGTTATTATGGCAGTTAAACTCTTTATTGATGGGGAACGGTTTTAATGGGTCCTCTTCTTTTTTCTTGCACTATATGCTAACTAACTTGGATGTAAAATTTAAAAAATAAAAATTAATGTAATTTTTATAATTATATAATTTAATTATAAAAACATACTTTTTATAGAAGTTAATAAAAATAAAAATTAAAAAATAAAAATTAATTAATAAAATTAAAATTAAAAATCACATAGTTTGGAAGTGATAATTTTATCTCCTTTCCTCCAATACCAGTGCCTGTTTTTTCTACTTAGTATCTAATTGTCAGTCTTCTAGCAAAATTATTGTTCCCTTGTTGCCTGCTGATGGAGAGACTTATTGTGAGCACTGACTTTTAGGAAAGTAAAGTTTCAAGCTGAATATTAAAACTGTGAAGTCACTAACTCTATGTTGTTTGCTGTGTTTTACAATCAAACAAGCCCATTGGGTGCAGAAGGTTTAACTATTGCAAGCTTATCATGAATGGGTCACTCCAGCCCATCATCCCCAAAATGTTATTCTACAACTTAATTAGTTCTATTGTTAATTCTTACATTAGTCTATTCGTTACTTCTTTTCCTAAGAAGGAAGAAAAAAATCTGCTTATTCATGTGGTATGACCAAGTTTTCCTGATCATCCTTTATCTGGAGAGTCCATTCGCCCTTGGTGATCCAGAGTATGGGAACTGTCATAAGGACACAGGAAACTGTGTGTGGGAACTGCGTACCTTGCAAAAAGAATGTGGTAATACATGTACCTGCGCTCCACACACAACTAAAGTAAACTACTCCCCTCCCCCCAACAAGATCTGGTTTATTGTGCCTTGGGAAGGTGGTTCTGAGGGTGACAGGTGCCACCCTGTCCCAGGGGAGGCCCCAAGGACCAGTTAAGGCTACTGGTGGGAGAAGTAGGGCAGGGACGTAGCCCCTGGAATGTGGCGAGGCTAGGCTGAGGCCTGGCATTGGTGGAAGGCCAGGACAAGGAAGGGCCCTTGCTGCCCAAGGTGGAAAGCACGGGGCTGGGCCCGGCTATGCCTACAGGAGGACGCGGGCACCCCAGGAAGTGGAACACAGGGTCACATGACACACAACATGAAATACAGGCACATGACTCATGAGTAGGCATGGAGACAGCGTGCACAGACTCACAGGCCTGAGAGACGCCCAACCTTGCTGGACGCATTGGCCCTATGGTGATACCATCCAGACTGCAGGGACACATGGAACACGCGGACTTGGTGGCCACAGGGGTAGTCCCAGGTCACAGAGTGTACTGGAGGAGAGGGACGTCCGGGCCGGTCTGGAGGTACCCGGGGGCAGGGCCCACGCAGCCTCACGGGGCTCGGTCTGCCGGCCATACCTTGTTGAGCAGCTTCCCCGTCTCCCCGTAAATGATGAACGCGATGTCCACGTCCAGGCTGACCCGGCGCACGGGGTGGAGGTGGGGGCAGCGCCCTTGCAGAATGCCTCGAGCCCCTCATTCCTCAGGCTCTGCGAGCCACACCTCCACGGTTCCGGTGTCCCTGCGCCTCCAGGCCCTGCCCTGGGGCTTGCTCACACACGCAGGTGTGGTCCTGAAGCCATTACTTGCACCTGTGCGAGCATGCGGGCTCAGCGGGTTCACGCCCCTCGGTACCAGCTGCGCCGGGAGGTCGTGAGGAAGAAGCCCGTGGCCTGATGGGGGTTCTGTTTTGGCACGGTGGCCGCGAAGCCCGCTGTGGCCCTTGCAGCCCTTGTTCCCCGCCCCCAGTCTCCCTGTCCCCGCGGCAGGCTCCTCTGTACTTGGCTTGGGAGAGGGCTTGATGGTGGACGCACTGCACTCTGATGGCCCCGCCGCGCCCGCACGTGGCTGCTGAGCCTCGGCGTGACGCCGCAGGTGGGCACCGAGGGATGCCAGCCCCGCGGCCTGTGGGGCCAGTCCGGGTTCCCCAGACCCCGCCCGCCGCTGCCGCCCAGGACTTTGCTCCAGGAACCGAGGGGCCACATGCAGCGCGAGACCCTCCAGAGCGAACTTTTGAAAAACGAATTTTTAATGGACTCTTTGAGGGTAAGTTTAAGATATTTTGCCCCTTGGACACTAACTACTGAAGTATTTTGCAACAAGGACGTTCTCTTACATAGCCACTAGGCAGTTATGAAGATCAGGAAATTTAACTCTGATACAATACTGTTATCTAATCTACAGCCTATAATAAAATTTCGTCTACTGACCTAGTAATATCCCTTAGAGCTATTTTTTCCCTGGTCTAATACTTGGTGCTGGGTCATGCATTGCATTCAGTTGTCATGTTTCTTTAATCTCCCTGAACATTTCTTAGCGCTTTTCCTTTGTTTGTTTCCTGACCTTGACAGTTCTGATAAGTATAGACTGGTTATTTTCAGAATGTGCCTTAATTTAAATTTGTCTGGTGTTCCCTCATGGTTTGATTTAGGTTATGTATTTTTTAATGTTTATTTATTTTTGAGGGTGGGGGAGGGCCAAGAGAGATAGGGTGGAGGTGGGGAGAGAATCCCAAGCAGGCTGCCAGCTATCAAACCAAGAGATCATGACCCGAGCCCAGATCAAAGAGTCTGTTGCTTAACTGAATGAGCCATGCAGGTGCCCCTGGGTTATGTATTTTTGAGAGCAAGCCCACAGAAGTGATGCTATGTCCGTCCTATCAGAAGGCACGTGGAGTCAGTTTGTCCGGTGGTTGGTGATGTTAAGGTGGCCGTCCTCCAGGTCTCCCTGCTGTAAAGCTATTATTATCTTGTTTTTGAAATTAATAAGTGGGATACTTTGACACCATGTAAATATCCTGTTTCTCATCGAACTTTTACCTCTGATAACTATGATGCTTCCATTTACCTGTGATCAATTTAACCTGCTCTAATCTATTACTACAACAACCTTTAATGTCTTTCTAATGACATCATTTTTTTATATTTATTTTTTTGGCATCCTCCTGTAAGAAAGAGTTTTTCTTCCTTTCAGAAGAACTCATGCATTCTTATTTTATTCTATGGATTATAATGTATTTTAACCATTATTTATTTTGATGCTCGAAATAATCTGTCCCAGATTTGGCCAATGGAAGTCTTATCAAGTGGGATTCTATGGTCTTTTGAAATATTCCTGTAATTCTTTGCATACTTCCTTATATTCTAGTGCAGTAAACTACTCCAGGCCAATTTTGTCCTTTTCTGGCTCCAGCCTTGGAAAGAGGAACTACATTTCCTTTTAGATGAGAACTGTATTTAGAAACCAAGATCTGAAAACTGGAGGCATCACAATTCCTGACTTCAAGCTGTATTACAAAGCTGTAATCATCAGGATAGTATGTTACTGGCACAAAAACATGTATGCAGATCAATGGAATAGAATAGAGAGCCCAGAAATGGACCCACGAATATATGGCCAACTGATCTTCAATAAAGCAGGAAAGAATATCCAAAAAAGACAGTCTCTTCATCAAATGGTGTTGGAAAAACTGGACAGCACCATGAAGAAGAATGAAACTGAACCACTTTCTTACTCCCTACATAAAAATAAAATGGATGAAAGGCCTAAATATAAGGTAGGAAACCATTAAAATCCTAGAGGAGAAAACAGGCAAACTCTTTGTGGCAGCAGCAACTTCTTACGAGTCGTGTCTCTGGAGGCAAGGGAAACGAAAGCAAAAATGAATTATTGGAACCTCATCAAGATAAAAAGGAAGGAAACAATCAGCAAAACTAAAAGGCAACTGACAGAATGGGTGAAGATATTTGCAAATGACATATCAGATAAAGGGTTAGTATCTAAAATCTGTAAAGAACTTATCAAACTCAACACCCTAAAAACAAATAATCCATTGAAGAAATGGGTGAAAGACATGACCAGACACTTTTCCAAAGAAATCATCCAGATGGCTAACAGATAAATGAAAAGATGCTCAACACCACTCATCATCAGGGTAATACGAATCAAAACCACAATGAGATACCACCTCACACCTCTCAGAATGGCTAAAATTAACAACTCAGGAAATAACAGTTGTTGGTGAGGATGCAGAGAAAGGGGAACACTTTTGCACCACTGGTGGGAATGCAAACTTGTGCAGCCACTCTGGAGAACAGTATGGAGTTTCCTCAAAAAACTTAAAAATAGAATTGCCCTGTGACCCAGCAACTGCACTACTAGGTATATATCCAAAGCATACAAAAATGCTGATTTGAAAGAGCACATGCACCCTAATGTTTATAGTGGTGCTATCAACAATAGCCAAAGTATGGAAAGACCCAAAATGTCCATCAACAGATGAATGGGTAAAGAAGATTATATATATATAATGGAATATTACTTTGCGATCAAAAAGAATGAAATCTTTCCATTCACAATAATGTAGATGGAACGATAGTATATTATGCTAAGTGAAATAAGTCAGTCAGAGAAAGACAAGTATTTCATTCATTCATATGTGGAATTTAAGAAACACGACAGATGAACATAGGGGAAGGGAAGAAAAAATAAGATAAAAACAGAGAGGCAAACCGTAAGAGACTCTTAAATATAGAGAACCAACAGGATTGCTGGAGGGGTGTGGGGTGGGGGTATGGGCTAAATGGGTGACGGGCATTAAGTAGGGCACTTGCTGGGATGAGCACTGGGTGTTATATGGACATGATGAACCACTAAATTCTATTCCTGAAACCATCATTATGCTATATGTTAACTAACTTGGATTAATTAAAATAAAAAAATAAAATTCACTAGATGTAGAAATAAAATAATTAGATTTATAAAAAATAATAAGATTTATTAAAAAAAAAAAAAGAAACTAAGATCTGGGTGCTAGGTGTGTCCATTGCTGCTGAGAGTTCATTGCTTAAAGGCCCTCTTCAATATGTATGCATTGAATAAAATTTGAAATTTCTGATCCCTTGTTGGGACAACTGTCTTAAAAGAGTAAACTTTGAAAACTAGGAGTAGTTCCACATATGAAAAAATGTGTATCTTAGAATTCTAGGGAGAACTTTTCTCTGTAGACTGTTAAATATTCTACACTGTAATCATTCAAGAAAAAAAAGATGTAGCAAGGTTGGACAGGGAAGAAGAGAAGACTTTGTTTTTATGAGTTCTTTGAAATTATTTTGGGAGAACTGTGGGTTCCTCTCGGTTTTTCAAAGTTTGATATAATTGGATCATTGGGACATTATCCCTCAAGGACCTGAAGTTTTAAATCTCTGTATATTATGGCTGCTGAACTTTAAATTGTTCAGGGACAACAGGTATTCCCCCAAAACAACAGATGATTTAAATTTATGTAGTATGTCACTTGCTATCCTTTGGCACTTTTAGCTATGGAGGTGACAGTCAATACTTTTGAAAGAAATGAACTGCAGTGTTGATTTTCATATAATATGTTTAACATTTTTAACATGGATACATTCATTCTTTTCTTGCACATAGCTAACCTCACATAGTAATCATAAAACAATATTTTATTTGGAGTTGGTGACAGGGAATTCAGATGCGAGGACCAATTTTTCCTGGCTACTATTTTTTAAAATATTTTTTTAATTTTTATTTTTAAGTGATTTCTGCAGTCAGTGTGGGGTTCAGACTCACAAGCCCAAGATCAAGAGTCACATGCTCCACTGACTGAGCCAGCCAGGCACTCCTCCTGACTACTATTTTTAAACGGTAGAAAAATATCAAGTTCCAGGCAACCGGGCTGATTTTTCATTCTAAAAAATAATTGTCTTTTTTTGCCAGTCTTAAGAGTAATACACACTCACACACAAAATTAAGTTTCTTTAAAATAATGTCTTACAATAATAAGATAAAATGTTTGTACCAAATTTGTTAAATATAAAACCTGGCAGAGAAGTTCCTAAGAAATAATCTGTTAACTAACAAACGAATAAGAACTATCTCTTGTGATGTAGGAAAAATGAAGCTCTTAAAAGGAAAAGCAAAAACTCTGCACGCTCAACAAGTCTCCGCAGAGGAAAGCCATACTGGTAGGCTTTCCCTAGAATGCTAATAGCATATTGAGCGTTAACTGATAATGTTTGAACCTACAATGCAACTACTTTGGGGACAGATGAGGAAAACAGAAAACAACGGCGGGCTTGATAATAGGCTAAGAAGGAGATACAGTGAAGCAGAAGTCACAGAGAATAATGTAATATAATGAAAACTATTTGAAAAACATTGCGCTCCTGTTCTAGGGGCATGGTATAAATAAGCTGTTGTCCCCAACATGATTATTTCCACCATCCCCCTGCATGCCAGGTTTTGAAACGTGGAGAACTGGGGGGCAAATGATAACATTGACGGAAACTGGGAAACCGAGAAGGAACACCAGTGATAAGAAAGTGAACAGTGAAACATTGTAAAGTGAGCCACATCATTGAGGAATTTGCCTATGAAAGAAAGAGCAAAGCCTATGGCAGTGCAAGGGAAACAGGACAAGGGAGGGAAGTTTTCAGAACAAGGATATCTGAAAATAGAAAGGAAAAAACTAGTGGGAAAAGGAACACAATTAAAGGTGAAAAAGAGCAATCTGTGCAGAAGGAAGGTAAGTTTTTGTCTTTTCTTTTTGTTAACGTGAAATGTGAAAAAAAAACCCAAAACATTCAGCATCTCGTTTATAATTAGATGATCTATAATATTCTTTTCCAAGAGATTTTAAGGTAGCTTAAAAAGGGAGTTCAGTTTCTGCATCTTCTAGATCTTCATGGGTTGTAATGTATAAGAAGAGTATTGCCTGGGTATAATTTTTTAGCACTATTTATATGCTCACAAAAGGTATGGGTCCCAGTAATGAATGACACTGTCCCGTGGATGTGTCAGTGTTTAAAGAAGGTGGGCTATTTTGTGTGACTTGTAAACTGGTTCTTAAGTATAATCAGAATGGGTACCTACAATGCTTTAAACAATGTCATCATTTCTGAAGTGTATTGACCTCCAAGCTATTTGCTGGAAAGGAAAGAGTTCATTTAGACTCAGAACTTCATAGGTGTTAGTTTAAAATTCATTTATTAGTTTCTTTCAGTATCCCTCCTCTTCTTTCAGTGAAGATCACTGCTAGTTTTTATTGTACAAGTGTGGTTTCTTTATCTCACTTATCTGGCTTACTTTTCTAATCCGTGCTCAGTTTATTCAGTGTTTTTTCATATTTTTTGGTCACACGGTACTTTCAAATCTACTGAAAAACTACTGCGTGCCGAGCAAGATAATAGGCTGAGATTCAGGTATTAAATATGTTTATCCTTCTTTTCAAATTTACTCTTTTCTAAATTTTGTTGTGGAAGAACCAACTTTTTATGTAGATCAAACCTGTCCCTCCCCGTTAGATCAAACGATAAGTCTTGTGATTTCTTGTGGTAAAATAGAATTGTGTTTATACTAGTGAATATAAGTTTGAGAAGTGTTCTCCTAACTAAATGAACATTATGCCTGATCCGTCTCTTTATGTCCTCAGATGAAATGAAGATTAATATTAGAATAACTACAGGTGCAAAAAAGGAGATGCAAGGAGAAAACCTCACCATTTGGAGCTTTTTTTTCCTGGAGGGTTTTTCTAGATACCCAAAGTTAGAGATTGTTCTCTTCGCCTTCAGTCTTGTGATGTATCTGATAACCCTCTTGGGCAACAGCACTCTTATTTTAGTCACTGTCCTAGAGTCACGCCTTCAAACCCCCATGTACTTATTCCTCGGAAATCTCTCTTTCATGGATATTTGTTACACGTCTGCTTCTATTCCCACGTTGCTGGTGAACTTGCTGTCATCCCAGAAAACCATTGTCTTTTCTGGGTGTGCTGTACAGATGTATCTGTCCCTTGCCATGGGCTCCACAGAGTGTGTGCTTCTGGCTGTGATGGCGTATGACCGCTACGTGGCCATTTGCAACTCACTGAGATACCCCGTCATCATGAACAGGCAGGTCTGTGTGCAGATGGCCGCTGTCTCCTGGGTGACGGGTTGTCTGACTGCCCTGCTGGAAACCACTTGCGCCCTGCAGATACCCCTCTGTGGGAATCTCATAGACCACTTCACGTGTGAAATTCTGGCCGTGCTGAAGTTAGCTTGTGCACATTCCTTGCTCATGGACGTGATCATGCTGGTGGTCAGCGTGCTCCTCCTGCCCATCCCAATGCTCTTAATTTGTATCTCTTATTTCTTCATCCTTTCCACTATCCTGAGAATCAGCTCAGCAGAAGGAAGAAACAAAGCTTTTTCTACCTGTGGTGCCCACTTGACGGTGGTGATCTTGTACTATGGGGCTGCCCTCTCCATGTACCTAAAGCCTTCTTCCTCAAGCTCCCAAGAAGTAGATAAAATCATTTCACTGCTTTATGGAGTGCTCACCCCTATGTTGAACCCCATAATTTACAGTTTAAGAAACAAAGAAGTCAAAGATGCCATGAAAAAACTATTGTATCGAACACATGAAAATCTCTGACTGGATGCCCGCAGTTTTATCAGAGGGGTGTGCTCCTGGCAGAGTTCCCCATAGAAATTCTAGACCGTACACTCACCCACAGAACACTGATTTGACCTTGAGCCCTATAATTTTACAGCTGTGAGGTATGTGTACACAGAAGTGACTGCCCGTGGACAATAGCAGGTCCCCGTTTGCATTTGGCAACATTTGCTGTCTCTTGTGTTTCACGGTTGGAGAAGTTTTAGGCTGCAGAGTCCTGACACATTGGCTCCTGAAAGAAATTTGGATAAATTTACTCAGTGAATGTTGGTGCCAGAAAAATTTTGGATATGTTCTCTGCCTTAAATCCTTTCTAGAAGGAGGTGGGACCATAGGGAAACAAACGAATAATAGAGATTGGCCTTGATTATGCAAACGAGAAAATTAAAGAAAAATTAAAAGGCTCGCTCACCATCACACAGTTGCAGAACTGGAACTACAACCCCATTATCCCTTCATCTTTGGAAACATGTTGGACCACAGTGTGGTGGCTCCCTAACTACCGTTCCTCATTCAGAACTCCTGATCAGAGCTTCTGACTTTCTGAGTAAGGCATCCAGTACTCATCTGCCAACCTTGATTTGCTCACCTGCCAACCTTGCCTTTCTAACCACATTGATATTTGTGTAAATTTTATCTGTTTCTTTGCCAGTATACCACGCATATGCTAAGCCTTTTTGTGTGTTTGTCTTCTTTCTTCTTTTTGGGTGATTGACTTCGGAAGGGCAGGGAAATCTATTCTATTGTACCTTTCGTGTTTACAGCGGTCATTCGGTAAACTAATAAATTTACCAGCTTTAAAGTAATCTGTTTGAGAAGTAAGTCCCCCTTGAGAAAATTAGGAAGAAACAATATAGGGCAATGAGGTATATTGCTTTATAAATAGCCAAAGATGACAGAGACAACATTTATATCCACGTTTGAGCTTTTATTTGTCTAAAAATATTGCTTGTTGAAAATGTGGACTCTAGGCCTCTACTCCCAGAATCTGATTCAGTAGCTCTGACGTGGGGTCCTGGTATTCTGCATTTATGATAGATCCCCGAGAAATTTTGATACAGATTTTGAGATGACCAGACTTTGGGAGACATTATTTCCAGCAAAAACTGATCATTCCAAAATAAATGTGGGATTAGTTCTCATTTCTTCCCTTTTTCCTTTTATTAAAGAATTAAAAATTTTTTTATGGTGTTTATTATTTTTTTTGAGAGAGAGAGATAGAGTGCGAGTGGGAGAGGGGCAGAGAGAGAGGGAAACACAGAATCTGAAGCAGGCTCCAGGCTGTGAGCTGTCAGCACAGAGTCCAATGTGGGACTTGAACTCACAAGCTGTGAAATCATAACCTGAGCTGAAGTCGACGCTCAATCAACTGAGCCACCCAGGTGCCCCTAAAAAAATTTTTTTTAATGTTTATTTTTGATATATAGAGAGAAACAAACCATGAGCCAGGAGGGGAGGGGCAGAGAGAAAGGGAGACACAGAATCTGAAGCAGGCTCTAGGCTGTCAGCACAGGGACCGATGCGGGACTAAAACCATGGACTGCAGATCATGACCTGACCTGAAGTGGGATGCTTAACTGACTGAGCCACCCAGGGGCCCCTACCTTTTTACCTTTTAATTTTGTTTTGCCTTTCATTGTTTGTGCCTCCATTGTACCTCCTCATTTGCCTACCTCCACTTCTAGAGTAGGGAAGGGGGGAGGGTTTTGAGTGGAGGAAGGTTAGCCCACTTGGTAAATTTTACCATATGAAAGACCCAAGAAGTTCTAGTATTGGATGTTGAGTTTGGATTATTTAACTCATACACCTTGAGATCTAGGGCTTTCGTGACATGTTTCTGGATGTGTAACCCCCATATAAAGACACTTGAAATAATCACCCAGCAAAATTCTAGTGATGCAGCAAGGGGACCAGCTTGATGCCAAAATTGCTAAGAGATGTTTGATAATGGAGGATGAAGACAAGCCCTGAGTAAATGGCTTTGGGGTAGTAGAGGAGAGCTGACCAGGAAGCTTTCATCCCTGATGTGATTATTCTTCTCTTTGGATACCTCAACCTTCACAACCAGATACCACATTCATTTCCTGGTAATTTCAGAGTCATTTTGAAGTGCCCTTCTGTGGGAGACTTCTATTAGAGTGGAGCTGGATTTCATGTTAGAGTAGAAGTAATGGCCTCCCAGAATTAGCTGTAGTCTGTGTAGTACCAAGTATAAACAGGAATAACCAAAGTTCTAGAAACAGCTGAAATCTTTTCTTCAAAGAGTGAATTATGAGAACTTTAAAGACACAGCAACTGAGTAACCTCTGTAATTAGTGATCAACTTTGATACAAGGAACTGAGCAAATTGACATGGAGACCAGAGTTTCAGAATGGGATATGGATCAGAATGGGATGCTGAAACAGATTAGAGATGATCCAGATGTCAGAAAAGGACCCACAAAGGGGCCCAGGCAAATATCTCTGTAACAGCTCTTGGCTCAGATATAAGAGATTAGGAGTTATGGTAGTCACAGCCATATGTTATGCAAAGTTGCTGTGAAAAACAAGTGAATATAAATATAAATGTGGTTTATATAATGTAGGCATATATATATCATATATCTATATGTCATATCTATATGTCATCTATATATCATATATCATATATATCACATATATATCATATATCATATATATTCCTATATATATATCACATATATATCATATATATTCCTATATATATCATATATACATCATATGTCATATCATATTTATATATATGCCTATATATGCCTATATTATAGGCAATCCTGAAGTTAATTATTGGTAACTTCAATAGGAGTGGTGCATTCCTTCACTTGGATTAGATTCCATCTCAACCAGTACTAACTACAATCATTACTTTTAGAGAGTCTCAGGTAAGGGATCCTTTTCAGGTATTATTAAAAAGAGGAGTAAGGTAAAAGTATGCCTGGCACATCATTTCCTGGATGATTGCATAACCAGATTTATGCTGGAGAAAAATATGATCATGTCACTTCCCTGCTTAAATCCTTTAGTGGCTTTTAATTACCCTAAAAAAACTTGAAATCCTTAAGATGATATTCAAGGGTTTTCTTAATATGATTGCCCACCATTTACATCCTTGGCTCTGGGAACACACAACTCCTTTTGGTTTCATGGAAGTGGTATCCTGTGTCTTGCTTCTTCTCTTATTAGGAACGCTTATCACAATTTGTAACTTGATCATAATTTGTGGGTTTGCTTTTTAATATCTATTTCACTGGTCTGTAGGTTCATTGAGGCAAAGGCTGTATCAGTTTCATCGGCTGTTGAATACCTAGGGCTTAGCACAAGGTCTGGCGCAGAGAAGACATTTTGTGCATACTTTTTGTGAAGGACCAGCTGTTCAGTGAACATATGTTGAATAAAAATATGCATGTAATAAACCTTTGATGGCTATTGAATTTGGTGCTTGATCATCCCTGAAGGTGTCTCTGGTGACCTCTAGGTGTCAAAGAAGGCTGATAATGGGGTTGGAGGGTAATTCATGAGTTGTATTTTAGACATGTTGAATTTGTCATTATTTTGAGATCTAGAAGTAGAAATATCAAGCAGTCAGTTGGGTATGCAGGTTGTAACTAATGAGAAAGATCAGCCTGGAGATACAAACTTGTGACATATTTGCACATATGTAATTAAGTGATGAACATGGTTGACGTGAACTTAGGGAGAGGGTATAGAGTGAGAAAATAGCCTAAGATGAAACTAGAGAAACACTAATATTTAAAGCCCATCAAATAGGAAAAGCCAACAAAGGGGGATTGAAAAGGAGCTAACTCTAAGTAGGAAGAGGGCAAAAACCAGGACACAGATTCCAGTTTTGATCAAGATGAAGTAAATGCATGCCATCTTGTTTCTCCCACTGAATGAAATTAAAAACTCTAAGCAGCCCAAATGTCCACTGACTGATGAATGGATAAAGAAGATGTGGTGTGTGTATATGTACACACACACACACACACACACACACACACACACACACACTGGAATACTATTCAGCCCAAAAAAAAGAATGAAATCTTGCCATTTGCAATGACACGGCTGGAGCTAACGAGTATAAATGCTAAGTGAAAGAAGTAGTCAGGGAAAGACAAATACTATACGATTTCACTCAGATGAAATTTAAAAAACCAAAGCATATGAGCAAAGGAAAAAGAGACACAAACCAAGAAACAGACTCTTAACTATAGACAACAAACTAATGATTACCAGAGGGGAGGTTGGTGGGGGGATGGGTGAAATAGGTGAGGGGGATTAAAGAGTGCACATGTGATGAGCACTGGGTGATGTATGGAAGTGTTGAATCACTATATTGTGCACCTGAAAAGAATATTGCACTGCATGTTAACTGTACTGGAATTAAAATAAATAACATACACACACATGCTCTAGACAGAATGTGTGGAGCAACTCTCTGAGGATTCTGGAAAATAAATGCTAGCAGGCAGACCTGGGAAGGGAACTACCTTGCAAGCTACCAACAAACGCATGGTGAATTTTTTGCCTCTCCTCTCCCTGCCCCGATATCTCTTGGCTTTGACTGCAGGGAAGGCTGAAACCCAAACCTGTGCACTGGGATCAGATAGAAAGATAGAAGAAAGAGCTCCAGGTGACATTCCCTTTTCTTTTTTGGTCTGGAAGAGAGAAATGGGACTCCTGTCCATCAGAGTGAAGTACATTCCCTGATGTTTTTCTGTTATCTCTTGCCCACATCCCCAGGCAGTCCTGTGGGGACAGTGGCGATACCAGCACTGGTGAATGGGCAGGCAGCTGAAATCCTTAGGAAACAGCACTTCTTGACCGGAGGGACTGTGGTCCCAAGAGCATGGGAGGACCTTATAGTTTCTCCTCTCTCTCTATCTTCTCACTGTTTGGTACCTGAAGCAGGGACTTTTAGCTTCCAGAACTGTAAGAAAGTAAATTTTTTCTGTTTAAGTTACCCAGTCTGTGGTCTTCTGTTATGGCAGCTTGCATAGACTAATAGGTGGCCCCTTCCTCCATCTCCAAAGCCAGCAAATGAATCAAGTCTTTCTCATATTGCATCACTCTGACCCTGCTTCTGTCATCATATCTCTTTCTTCAATTCTGTTCTGTCTCTTCCTCCCACTTTTAAAGGCCCTTGTGATTATACTGGGCTGAGGCAGATAAGCTCTCTGTTTGTTGTAAAGTCAGCTGATTAGCAACCTTAATTCCATCTGCAACCTTATCTCCTTCGCCAGTTTGTATACAACACATTTTCTTTATCCATTCATCCATCAATGGACAGGACATTTGGGTTTCTTCCACCTCTTGGCTATTGTGAATAATGCCTTTGTGAACATGGGTGTACAGATATCTCTTTGAGATCCTGCTTTCAATTCTTTTGGATATGTAACCATGAGTGAGATTGCTGGATCATATGATAATTCTATTTTAAATTTTTTTGAGGAAAACACGTACATTTTTTCCCAATTTCTCCACATCTTTGTCATCACATGTAATTTTCTGTTTTTCTTTTTTTTATACATTAACCGTCCTAATTGGTATAAGGCAATATTTCATTGTGGTTTTGACCTGCATTTCTTTAATGATTAGTGATGCTGAGCATCTTTTCATATAATTTTTGGACATTTGTATACTTTACAGAAATGTTTACTCAAATGTTTTGCTTATTTTATTTTACTGTCTCTATTATGTCCTTGATTAAATGGTAAGTTCTTTAACATGGTACCTTGGCTCTCTTAAAGTTCTTTTTTTCATTAGGCTTTAATTTTTTAGAGTAGTTTTAGGTTCCCAGTAGAGTTGAGGGGAAGGTACAGAGATTTCCCATACACTCCCTGCTCCTGTGCCCACAGCTTCCGCCATTATCAACACACCTCCACAGGAGGGGTACATTTGTTATTCAGTTGATGAACCTACGTTGACACATCACAATCACCCACAATTCATCATTTACAGTATGGTTTACTCATGGTGTTGTATATTCTGTGGGTGTGAACAAATATATAATGACCTGTAGCCATCATTATGGCTTCATATGGAGTATGAGACTTCATGGTATTTGCAATATATAAAATAGAGTGAATTTCTTAAGCTTGAGAGTAATACTACTCTTGGACCCTTTCATGAATACTTTAAACTGTCTCTACCTCTCAATATTTCACTCTTTCTCTTAAGTAGAGATTACTTTACTTTGAAGGTACTTCAAATTTCCCTTAGGAGAAACTTTCTAAGAAGAAAACTTCTCTTACTAATAAGTCTCAGTTGGATTTTCCCATGTTTGCTCTCAACCCCCTGCCTACCCAGGAGGCTGGGTCTCACGGTGTCTCATTTAACCTGTGTGCACTTCCAGAGCACCAGCGCCACTTGGGTTCTAAACTATAATGAGTCTTGACAAAGCACAGTTCCCTGCAGGGCAGTGAGAACCAGCCTGTGACTTGTACCCGTGTAGTGGGAATAGTGTCATGATGAAGAAGTGAAGTGCTGCAGAGAAAGAAAAGCATTATGACTATTTTGGTTAGGTAGGTTTTGTCAACAAAGGCATTCTTGCACCATTGAAGAGTTGAGCCAAGTAGCTGCTTGTCCCAAAGGGCCATGGGAACATCTCAGAGGGTGATGGAGAATACGGAATAAGAGAAGTGGAGTGGTGTGCATTCATTTTCCTGCCCACTGAGCAAAGAAGTACCTTCTCAGTGTAACCCTCTTCTTATCTTCTATTTCTTTTTTTTTTTTTAACATTTATTTATTTTTAAGAGACAGAGAGAGACAGAGCATGAGTGGGGGAGGGGCAGAGAGAGAGGGAGACACAGAATCCGAAGCAGGCTCCAGGCTCTAAGCTGTCAGCACAGAGCCCAATGTGGGGCTTGAACCCATGAATCATGAGATGATGATCTGAGCTGAAGTTGGACACTTAACTGGTTGAGCCACCCAGGCATCCCTTATCTTCTATTTCTGTACCTCAAATGGGCCTCGTGTTAACCAATACAACTTTTCTCTATTTTTTTTAACTTTCCCTATGTTTTCTCTTTTTTTTTAAGTAGTAAATAAGTCTTAGAGATTTAATGCACGGTATAAATATACACACCAATATTGGATTATAATCAAACTTGTTGAGAGACTAGAACTTAATTATGCCAACCACTAAAAAGAAATGATAATTATGTAATGTGATGGAGGTGCTAATTATCACTACAATGGCAATTGCTACCTTATAAAAATCTATCATATTAACATGTTGTACACCTTAAATTTATACAACATTGTAAGTCAAAAATGTTTCAATAAGAAAAAGGAAAGGCAATTTTAAGATAATAAACCAATACACACATCTATATATGTATAAGTAGATACATATATATATGTGTGTATATATATGTGTGTATAAATATAAATATAAATATAAATATGTATAAACTGAAAAACAAAGATTAGAGTCAACTATCTTCGGCTTCCATAAAATGGTTCCACTACTTGCCTGTGATGTGTTTAATGTTTTTCCAAGTCAAATCACTGAAAACAATTTTATAGAGTAACCCAGGAAGCAGAGCAATGATGTCATCAATTGAAAAGTTGTAGGGGTGCCTGGGTGGCACAGTCAGTTAAGTCAGGTCATGATCTCACAGTTTGAGTTTGAGCCCCGTGCTGGGCTCTGTGCTGACAGCTCAGAGCCTGGAGCCTGCTTTGGATTCTGTCTCCTTCTCTCTCTGCCCCTCCCCACTTGTGCTCTCTCTGTGTCTCAAAAACAAATAAATGAAAAGTTATTAAACCTTTAGTTGCATTATATAATTATACAGGCATATCTTAAAGAATAGCTAACCCATTGGCAATGAAGACAGACTGTCATTTACCTGACTTCTATATTAGAACTGAATTCAGGGATGCCTGGGTGGCTTAGTCAGCTACGCATCCAACTCTTATTTTCGTTTCAGGTCATACACCCAGGGTTGTGGGATAGAGGCCCATGTTGGGCTCCACGCTGGGCGTGGAGCCTGCTGAAGATTCTCTTTCTCCCTCTCTCTCTCCCCTCTCCCCTGCTTTCATGCATTCTCTCAAAACAAAACAAAAACTGAGTTCAATTTACCGTTTCTAATATTATTGAGAGAGCTTATTAGAACATAAGACTTTGATGACAGAGACCCAAATCTTTTTTTTCCCCCAGAGTTTGCTAGTCAAACATGAATTCTTTTTCATACTTCTATAAATTCCTAACCTTTTTAGTCTTAAAAAAACCAAAAAGCCACAAACTAAAGTATGAAATTCGTAAGTTCCATTGTAATTATTAGTCTCAGCCTCCCCCATCAACATTTAGCTCAACTATGTATTTAATCTTCCTTTTTTCTTCACTCACCTGTATCTTTCAAAATCTCCCAGCATTCAAAAAGACAGTCTTCTCCCTGATTAACAGTGCACAAAACTCTCACAAATTGCCTACTTTTTTCCCCTACAGTTTTATTCTATTAATTTGGGTTTACTTATATATTATATTGTAAAACATTTTTTTTAAGTTTATTTATTTTGAGAGAGAGAAGGAGTGTGTGCGTGCAAGTTGGGGAGGGGCAGACAGAGAGGGAGAGAGAGAGAATCCTAAGCAGAGCCTGACATAGGCTTGATCCCACAAACCGTGAGATCATGATCTGAGCTGAAATCAACAGTTGGGCGCTTAGCTGACTGAGCCACCCAGGTGCCACTATAAAACATTTAAAATCAGCCTTTTCATTGGTATTTTGTTAACTAATTTAGAAGAAGTTCAAGTCCTGATGCCTTCTGTATGTATGGTAGGAGCACCAAAACACACCACAAAATATATTTTGTATTAGACATGGCTTTTTCAGTGAAGTAGAGCAGCTGCGCTCATCCAGTTAAACAAGTGGCCAATGGTGAACTGTAGAGTGAGGGGAGTCAAGGATCCAAAATAATCACATTCCAAATAATTAGTGAGATAGGAATATGTACGTTCCAAATGCCTATGTTTTATGAAAGTGTGTTACTGACAAAGGAGAACTAAAATAATTACTATTATTATTGAATTTATTTATCTTGAGAGAGAATAGAACACATAAGGAGGGAGGGGCAGAGAGAGCAGGAGAGAGAGAATCCCAAGCAGGCTCTGCACTGTCAATGAAGAGCACAGCTCAGGGCTCAAACTCACAAACTGTGAGATCATGATCTGAGCTGAAAGCAAGAGTCGGACGCTTAACCGACTGAGCCACCCAGGCACCCAAGAACTAGCAACAATTACTAAAAGGACAAAGCGGCTAATTCTAGACGTTGGCTATACCTCTTGGCTGTATGTGTGCGTTCTCATCTGTTACTCCTCATCCATGTCCTTACCGGAACTGCTACAGTGGGAGGGATCTATAGGTCTTCCATTTTTGCCAGAGCAGGCTACAGCTCTAAAGTGCATGCCTTTTCCACATTCTTTGACATCTCCTCTTACCCAAAATCCTCGTTGAGACTCCCTTCTGCCTTCTGGAAGAATGCAATCTCACCAGTTTCCCTAAGGTTGAGATAGAAATACATCACAAACGCAGAGTTCCATTTCCACAAAAAGGTATAGGTCAGAGCCTTGGCATTTCTCCTTCTTCTCACCTTCTCCCTCTTCCCTGTGGGCTGTCGCCATGGACTTAGGGCTGTTTCACAGTTCGTGGAGCAGGATTGTCAACTTGGACCACGCTGTGAAGTTGCAGTCATCTCCACAGTGCATTCTCGCACAAGGGGAGGCATGCCATTTGTCTGCTTGAGGCATTCTGTCATTTCTGCTGACTGGGTATCATCAGAGATGCAGGACACCAAAATTCTTGGGACTCTTGAAATCTGACATCAGTTTCACAAGGCTGAAATCAAGATGTCAGCAAGGCTGGTTCTTACTGGAGGGTAGGGAGAATCAAGTATCTCACCTTTTCCAGCTTCTAGAGGCCACCTACATCCTTCACCGCTATGCCCTGGCTCCAGCTTCAAAGCCCACAGTGTAGTAGCAGCACACCTCCACCTCTCTGTCCCTCGACACATCATAAAAGAAGACTGTTTCCCTGACAGAATGTGAATAGTAGCATAGTGCCCAGAACAAATTAAGGCTGTGGGTCAAGAGCTATGCCTTCAACATCTGTTGATTTATTTTTATTTTTATTTTTTTAAATGTTTGTCTATTTTTGAGAGAGAGAGAGAGAGAGACAGAGAGAGAGAGAGAGAGAAGGAGTGGGGGAAGGGCAAGGAGAGAGGAATACAGAGGATCCAAAGTGGGCTCTGCACTGACAGCAGAGATCCCAATGTGGGGCTCGAACTCACAAATGGTGAGGTCATGATCTCAGCCAAAGTTGGAGGCTTAACTGACTGAGCCACCCAGGCGCCCCAATGTCTGTTAGCTCTCGAGAACATGTACCATTTACTCTAATTATCCAAGCAGTCCTGGGAGGCTCCGTCCACTATCACATTGCCTACCAGCTGTGCTTCAAGGAGAGGAATTTTAGTAGTTCATCAAAATTCTTTTTAATTTCCTTTCTAGCATGTGCTGTCTTTCAGCCACAGGCAATAGTTAGCTCGATGGAATTTACGTCTGGAGAACAACATTCCAATGTAAGAGAGACATTGATAAACAGGGACTATGTCGTATTTTATGCACATACTTCCCGAGTACATTTTCCTTGAAAAATTATTTTGTCTTTTTTTGCATAGTCAATGAATAAATACATTCTTGTGAAAACCATTAAAGCACAATGATTTATCAGGCTGCTCCTTTGGATATATCCACAGTTCATCCCACTCTCACCACCAGGGTTAATTCTTCTAATCAGACCTTTCTTATTCTTATTCAGTACTGTGGCAGTACTCAAACTTTATTGTGCTTAAGTATTACCTGGAAAGCAAGTAGTGAGCAAGCAGCTTGATTCCTCAGCCCTACTCTAGAGATTCTGATTCAGTAGGTTTGGGGGGGAAGTGAGAATATGTTTTTCTGATTAAATCTTAAATGATGTTGACGTTGCTGATCCACAGACCACATTTTGAAAGGCACTGCTATTGGCATATGGTATAGAAGTATAGAAATATTTAGTATAATTTTGTGTATATGGTGTTATGCAAATATTACACTGTTTATAATTTGCTTTTAAAAATTAATGTATCTTGGAAACAGCATCATGGCAAGAATATGGGTCTACCACGCTCTTTTAAGCTCCTACAGAGTATCTTATATTTCCTTCTGTTTCATTAGGTGCTTACTATAATTTGTTAGGATTTCCTTTCTTGTACAAGAATTTGTGTTGATACTTGTCTGTTTAACGTTTGGTTTTTAATGTTCTTTTTATTAACTGAAACACAAGCACTAGCCAGAGGATGTATATCTTCTCTAAGTATAGTCACACTTTAACTATTGTATTTCATCTTTTAAAGAAATCTTTCCTCAGAGACTCCTAACTTGCTAAAGTCTTTCCTGGTCATTCTCTAGACTTGGTATAGAACTGTGATCTCTATCAGTAATCTGTGGTCTCTATCAGTAATCTGGGATTGCTTTTGCTTCTGACTTGAGCTGTGTTCCCCAGTTCCTGATTTGATATTTTCCTCTCGCCTCTTCCCAAACTGCCTTGTTTTGTTAGTTCAATAGCTCTCCAGAAAAGGGTGCATGAGTGGTAATTTTTTTGTGACTTTGAATGTCTGGACATATCTTTGTTCTGTTGATGGTTTGGCTGGCTATAGAATTCTCAATATTTTGAAATTTCTTAATGATGTGTCTTTGTATGGATTTTTTTTTTCAGCCACAGTTTGGGTACTGCTTGGAAACTTTCAATCTGAAATCTGATTGATTTCAGATATATATCTACATATATACATACTGTGATGATTTCCTTCTCTTTATTTTCTGGACTTTTAGTATTATGTTGGAACTTCTGGATTGGTACTCTAATGGGCTAATCTCTTGTCTTTCTTTGTGTTTTTGCTCTATCCACTGGGAGATTTTTGTAACTTCATCTTCCAACTTTTTTGTTTAGTTTTTCCTAGTTTTGACCTTGTTTTTACTTTCCAAGAGCTATTTTTATTCTTTGAATGATTTTTTAAATTTTTTATGCATAAAATTTATTGTCAAATTGGCTTCCATACAACACCCAGTGCTCATCCCAACAAGTGCCCTCCTCAGTGCCCATCACCCACTTTCCCTTCTCCCCCACCCACCCTGAGTTTGTTGTCTGTATTTAAGAGTCTCTTGTGGTTTGCTTCCCTCCCTCTCTGTACCTATTTTTTTCCCCTTTCCTTCCCCCATGGCCGTCTGTTAAGTGTCTCAAGATCCACATATGAGTGAAAACATATGATATCTGTCCTTCTCTGACTGACTTATTTCACTCAGCATAATAACTTCCAGTTCCATCCACATTGCTGCAAATGTGGATGATTTGCATTTCATCCACATGATTTCATCTGAATGATTTTTATACACTACAACTTCTTTATCCACTTATTTGTCAATGGACACCTAGGTTGTTTCAACATCTTGGCTGTCATAAATAAATAATACTGCCATGAACATGAGGGTGCAGATATCTCTTTGACATAATGTTTTAGTTTCCTTTGGATACATTCACAGAAGTGGGGTTACTGGATCATATGGTAGTTCTATTTTTATATTTTTGAGGAACCTCTATATCATTTTCCATAGTGGCTGCACTAATTTATATTCCCACCAACAGTATACAGGGTTCCCTTTTCTACACATCCTCACCAGCACTGTGCCTTGTCTTTTTGATGCTAGCCATCTTAGTAGATGTGAGGTGATATTTCATTCTGGTTCTGAATTAATTTCCCTGACGATTAGTGATGTTGAGCACCTTTTGAGGTACTTCTGTTGGTTATTTGTATGTCTTCTTTGCAAAGATACCTATTCAGATCCTCTGCCCATTTTTAAATTAGACTGTTTTTGCTATTGAATTGTGAGTTCTTTGTATATTTTTGAAATTAACCTCTTATATATAATTTGCAGATGTTTTCTACCATTCCACAGGTTGTCTTTTCATTTTGTTGATGGTTTCCTTTGCTGTGCAGAAGCCTTTTATATTAGATTTTGATTTATATATTTCAAAGCTGTGTAGTTAAATCTATAAAATATCATGACTGTTGTGTCTTTTTGATATATTGAAATGTGCTTGCACAGTTATTAATATGCAATAGTCCTCCTGGGTTACTCTAATAATTTTCATCTTGTATTTATTTCAATATTAATATTGTTATGGTTGGTTTTCCTCTAAGCATTCTCTTGATATACCGTTTCTCATCCCTTTATTTCAACATTGTCTTGTTATTTGAAGCCCATCTTTTAAATAGTTGAGTTTAATTTTAACCTCCTCAATCTGTGAGTCTGTCCTCTAAAATGAATTTTACTTATTAATATTTATTGTTATTTTATATTTAAGCCTGTTTGTACCCCTTATTTATTTGCTCATTCTTACTATTCTTTTGTATTATTTTTTACTTCGCTCCCCACCCCCATTCTATTGTTTGTTGAATTGATGATTTCTTTTTTTTTTTCCTGCTAGTGTATTAGAAGAAATAATGCCATACACTCATTTAAACTTATATTTTCTAACAATGTCTATAAGTTAATACCTACATCTGTAGGGGCTCCTGGGTGGCTCAGTTGATTGAGCATCTGACTTTGGCTCAGGTCATGATCTGGCGGTCTGCCCCTCCCCTGCTTGCACTTTGTGTCTCTGAAATAAATAAAAGGTTAAAAAAATTAAAAAAAAAACCCTACATCTGTAGAAGTTAGGTACTGTTATAATGATGTTTTGTAATATGCTATCCCCCAGATAAACCCAAATAATAGCAGTCTTTTTCACCATTCATGCATCTATGTGGTGGCTGAGGTTCAGCTGATATAGGCTGGGTGTGGTGACATAGCTGTGCTACTCACGGTGGCTCGGTTGATTGGTTGGAATACCTGTGCTCCATGTGTCTGTCATCCTCTCCTTGGAACAGCAGGCTGGGGCATGTCTTAATAGCAATAGTGTAGGCACAAGAGGGTAAGCTTAACTCTGAAAGCCCGTTTTAAGTCTCTGGTTGAGTCATAGCTGCTAACATGTCACATGTTCTAGCACACGGTGAATAGATAAGGATATATACTCCAAGGCATTATGAGGGCATTGCAAAATTACATGATAAGGAATGTGGATGTGTGATCCCATTACTAAGGAGAGAGAGAACAGAGTAAGGATCCAGTCTACTAGGACGTTCTTCCCTTTAACAAGATGACCTTTAAAAAAATTTGTACAGTCCCTCTTTTTTTCCTCCCTACCATCTTCTATGTATGTATTTGAGATTTTTGTTATTTGATATTGCTGTTATTTTTAATTTAAAAAATGTATACTTATTGAGACAGGGATATCCAGGGTGCTGCATGGATCTGAGTTCTGGCAGTGGCTGCTATGATGCACTGATCAGAGTCTCCATCAGGAAAGAGGGACTCTCAGCTGTGAGGATATTGCCCCCATCCAGACTGTTCTCAACTCTCAGACACTGTCAGGGATTGCCTTGACCGAAGAAGGTGCCTTGCCAAGGCCATGCCCTCTTCACAGGTGGTCCCATCCAATGACTGTTGAGTATGTTGAGTATGAGGATATCAAAGTCTGGCCCTTTTGCTCCAGTTTAGGGTGGTCCTCAAGGGTCATCCAACTTTTGGAACTCCTTGGAGAATCAGCTAGGGCTTCTTCTTTTTTTTTTTTTTTAATATGAAATTTATTGTCAGATTGGTTTCCATACAACACCCAGTGCTCTCACCTAAGGCTTCTATTGCAATACATTGTATCACTGCACAGTTTCTGCCTAATCTTGCTCCCTTACCCTCCTTTCTCTTCCTGAAGTGTTGATTCTCAGAGCACTCCCAATTAAGCTTGTTTACATGCTAGTTCCTATTTCAGATAACTTACCTGGGAACCCATCCCTGAGAGTTGACGTGGGTGGTCCCCCAAACCTAAACCAGATCAAAACAAAAGACACATGCTGGGATAAGATCCTGGAGCAGAACCACACATTACCTGGTTGGCAAAGAGAACTGTTACTGGTGGTAGCGGGAGCACCATGAGACCCTGACAAAAATAAGCAGTATAATTGTGAAAAAATCTACTGTTGGGCAATTGGGACAGTGGATCAGTGGAAGGTAATGTGTTAGCAGGTACAATGTGTAAAGCAGATGGTAAAAATGAGAGAAAAAGCAACTATAAGTATAATAATATTGAATGTTTATTGCTAAACTCAATTGAAACTTGGAAAAAGATAATGAAAAGTTAAGAAAGAGCAATTAGAAATTACAAGCTAAATGTGAAAGTCAAAGGGCCTACTTGGTATCATATGCAAATGTTCTCATGTCCTATGGCTGGAAAGCAGAGAAAACAAAGGACCAGGGTCATGAGATTAATTGTGAGTAGATGAGCCCTAAACCAAGGTATATCTGCAATGTCAAGGTTGGGAAACAATAGGACCCTGCCATCTTGGATGGGGACAGTGATATTAATGCATCCTAAAAATCTTGAATCCTCCAGATTTTTCTGAGTCTTTGAGCCTGAAGAAGTGACCCACTTTCTTATAAGGGCTAGAATTCCTTCCTTGCTTGAAGATGATGCAAAGGCACCTCTCCCTTACCCCCATCAGGATGTACACCTGTCTCCCTTCCTGGCCCAAAGCCAAATCTCCCTTCCTGGGATTAAGTTATAATATCACCCAGGAGGGGATGTACTAGATCTGAAAGACAGGAAAAGAACACAACCTCAAAGGAGCCGTAGTATTTAGCTAGCATGTTTCAGCAAAAGCTGGGAGAAACATGGGGTTGGGTTTTGAGGGTCCCTGATCAAGAGGAGAGGAACAGGATTTAAGGTAGAGGAAAGGAGAGTGTGTCAATTTGAGAGCACTCTGTCAGGAATAGGATGTATATAAATAATATATAAATGTTTCACATATGAATATTTTTTGTGTTTTCATGTAACATAACTTTTCTTCAATTGAATACAGACCTCCATCATTTTCAGTCACTGCATGGTGTTCTATTATGAGGCTGTGTCATAATTTTAATATTGTTTTGTGTGTCTCTGAATGAACACTGCTTTTCCTTTTTTGAGTAATTACATTTTGTCCATTGGTCAAGCAGCAAATTTTGTCCTACCGTTCTGTTACTCAGTCTTGCCATATTGTTTGCACTTTGGATGTCATTCACTATTCTTGATCAGCTTTTCCCTCTCTCTTTGGAATTGCTTCACATTTGTTTACTTTAGTGGAACAAAAAGAATTCTCAGTGATGTTGCTTTTACTAAAGACTGTTCTGAAAATACAGCAGATTTTAATAAGTCTTATTTCCTCAAAACATGCAGACTCTTTTAATTAAGAATTTTGTGTTGGTCTGAAAACTGCAAAGTTCTTTCACTATTGTGCCTTGTGGTTTTGTGATATAGAGAATGTACACAAAAATAAGGATTAATTCTATGAAGACACATGGGTCTGCTCACCTGTTTGCCTCCACATTTTGGAAACCGGATAATCTAATAGGATAGTCAAGTGTGATTGGCTTCATCAAAATGTATTTCCAAAGCAGTACATGGAGGAAGTCTTTACATTGAACCTTTTGAAATGCCGTAATGGGAAAGAAGTGTACAAAATCTCTTAAATGGTCAACTTAAGGAGGATTGTATACAATAAACATATACATATATAATGGGGTCCTGATATTAACTTACAGTTGGTGTATAACTATGAGTGCTTTCCTTATTCTGTCAGGCTTAGACTTCTCTTCTCAAATAATTTAGGTTCTCTTGGTGTTTTTCTATCTAGTGGTCATGAGGAAGCTTAATTTGCATGACATATTTGAGGACATTGAGATAAAGTACTGGCCAAGGAAGATTTCTTCAAAGCAGTGAAGGGAATGTTGAGGACAATAGAATTCAAACAAAGAGCGGATAAGAACTCTACATACGTTTTTGGTGAAACAAAGAAAGAATGAAGACATGAGAGTAGAAACATTGGGCGAATTTGCGGATATCAGGTGGATCCAGCAAGGGGAAATTCTTTTGGGCACAGATTCATAGCCAAGTACTCCTCACTCATCTGACTACCTTCTTGCTGGGTTTCATGGCATTACTTCTTTTCATGATCCCCAAATGTTGTAAACCCTCAGATATCAGAAACTTTTGGAAAAAGCTATGATCATTTAAGCAGAAAAAACTAACTTCCAACTTTAGGGGCCCTGGTGGAAAGCACCAATAATTGCATAGACGTGTGAAGACCTTTGATGCTACCAATGGTAGCTGGTGGGCAAGAAGAACATTGATGATAGGAGTTCTTTTATTTTTTTTTAAATATAATTTATTGTCAAATTGGCTTCCATACAACACCCAGTGCTCATCCCAACAAGTGCCCTCCTCAATGCCCATCACCCATTTTCTCCTCTCCCCCACCTCCCACCCACCCTCAGTTTGTTCTCTGTATTTAAGAGTCTCTTGTGGTTTGCTTCCCTCCCTCTCTGTAACTATTTTTCCCCCTTCCCTTCCCCCATGGCCTTGTGTTAAGTCTCTCAAGATCCACATATGAGTGAAAACATATGATATCTGTCCTTCTCTGGCTGACTTATTTCACTCAGCATAATACCTTCCAGTATCATCCACGTTGTTGCAAATGGCATGATTTCATTCTTTCTCGTTACCAAGTAGTATTCCATTGTATACATAAACCACATCTTCTTTACCCATTCATCAGTTGATGGACATTTAGGCTCTTTCCGTAATTTGGCTGTTGTTGAAAACGCTGCTATAAACATTGGGGTACATGTGCCCCTATGAATCAAGACTCCTGTATCCCTTGAGTAAATTCCTAGTAGTGCTATTACTAGGTCATAGGGTAGTTCTATTTTTAATTTTTTGAGGAACCTCCACACTGTTTTCCAGAGTGGCTGCACCAGTGTGCATTCCCACCAACAGTGCAAGAGGGTTCCCGTTTCTGATAGGAGTTCTCTTATGAGGAAATTAACAAAGGTGGGTGTTGGCTCAGAGCAAAATGCCATATTATCATTATCCAAGTTTGTGATATTCCTTCAAGTTGGTATGCTCTGGGGGCAGTAAGAGTCTTTTTCCACCTTCTTCTCCTCCTTCTTCCCTTTCTTTCTCTTTCTTTAAAAATGTGTCTTTATCTTTTGCATTATCTCTTTCCACATGCCTTTGTGCCATTTCCTTCCACCTGAATCTGATCTTTCTCAATGCCCTGTTTTTATTTGAAAATAATTTATGTGTCTTGTTAAAATAAACAGGTTCATTCCGAAAGACCGATTCCTGGATGATTTAAAGGGATAAATTCATTAATGTCTTCTAATTTACTTTTTTCCAGCCTGATTTATTTTGCATCTTGGGCTCATGCTAATTTTTATAGGTGCACTAGGAGGCACTGTTGAGTTTTAAATATCCCAGTAGTGTTTTCCTGGTTTATATTAATGCTGAACTTGCAATTCCTTTCATTTATGTCAGTATTTCACCTTCTGTGCTAGCAGTAGGGTATGAAAAAGATGTGTAGATTTGCTTCCAGTGCAGAAAAAAATAATGATGATTTAAAACAGTGCTTGTTGAAAGTTAGGGTAAGAAAAATGCATATTTGTGAAGGAGTATTGATTTTTTTTCTTTTGGCATTTATGGGTTATAAATTCACATTAGTGATACAGCCAATATACAAACCACAGTTGTAGCAACCAGAGAAGGAAACAGGATATGGCCCCTTTTGTAAGATGCTCATAATATTCCCAAGGAGGCAGGGGAAAACTCCATTCATCTGCAGTTTATTCAGAATGTTCTTTTCTTTCGCTTGTCATTTTGGAATGGATTTAACTGCTGGGTTTAACTGGATTTAATGGATTTAACTGTTGCTAAAAAGTTACAGGAACAACAGCCTCATAGCTAGAAATCATCTGTTTCTTCACAAAACAAGTTCGCCCAGATCAGTCATGTGACCTCCCCAGCAGTGCCCAGCCCTCTGACCTGAGTCTTGTTGGAACAGCATCTCTTTGGGATTGAAAAAGAATTCATGTTCTAAGTCTTTCCTGCTATTTCTCTCAAGTTTGTTGCCTGCTGTAATGTCGAGTCCTTTTTCCTTTTAAACCACATACTGCAAAGTAAACCTAAAAACCCAAATCCTTTCGACAGAGAATTCAATGTGCAGATTTGGGATAATATAAGCCACAAATGTCTGATCAGTATCTTACCACTACACAAGTTAAAAAAATTGATTAGGCGTGGTTTGAGTTTTCTCATTGGTAAAGCAAGGTTAGCTGTGTGAACATTTAAACTGTTTTTAGTATAATTCAAGCTGAACCTCAGAAGATTCTTAAATTTATGTTTGATTTTTTTGTGTATTAACAGAATCAAATCTAAGTCTGTTTTTTAAAATCTGCATTTAATACATTTTCATCATTTTACAAATATTTTGGGAATGATTAATTAATTTCCCTTAAAAAGCATTGATTAAAAACACATTTGTTTATGTAGTTACTATGTGCAGCTAATTACTTGTGATTCTTGTTCACCTGATGTCCGCACTCCACTGAGGCACCAAATATATCTGGATTTGCATCCGGCTCTCTTGGACAACTTATTTGATTCTCTGAGTATCAGACTGATGAGGACAAAAATACTTTCATCATAATGGCTTTGTAAGGATTAAATGAGGCACTGATGTAAAGTAGTCAAGGTAGCAAAGTGTTTGGTCGAATCTAGCATGTTCCCTTTTGTATCTACGTAAGACCAGCAATGATGCAACAGGCAGAAACAGCAAGAGTCCAAACTGCTGCCTTGTGGTGTGTTCCCACATCATGCTGGAGAAATCTCACAAAGGTGAAGAAAGTAATACAAAGGGGTATGCACATTTCTTGCACTATGGCATCAAAGGAAAAGTATAGCTACTGTTCAAAACCTAGGATAAATTTGAGCTATTTATAATATATGCTGCACTCCAGAGTATTTTTTTTTAATTTTTTAAATGTTTTTATTTATTTTTAAAGGAGAGAGAGAGACAGAGCATGAGCGGGGGAGGAACAGAGAAGGAGGGAGACACAGAATCCGAAGCAAGGCTCCAGGCTCTGAGCTGTCAGCACAGAGCCGGATGTGGGGCTCAAACCCATGAACCATGAGATCATGACCTGAGCCTAAGTCAGACGCTTAACAGACTGAGCCACCTAGGTACCCCTGCACTCCAGAGTATTTTAATCAAAGTTCTTGTGAATGACTTTGGATCAAAGAAATGAATCAAATAATCAACGGAAGTAGAGCCTCTATTTCCTTAGCGCTGTATATTCGTGCTTAGAATATGGCGCCTTTGAAAATTTATGTTAATTTTTTTTTTTTAAGAGATACCAGGGCTCAAAGCCCAAGAAGTGCAAATGAACATAACTAAATATAAATCACTCTACTCTCATTGCCCTTCCTGGGGTCAGCCTCTGCTACATTCTTGGGTATCTTTCTATTGAGAGTAAATAGACACATGATAGAGAGATAGATAGATAGATAGATAGATAGATAGGTGAATGGATATGGATATGGACACAGACATACATGTAGTTACAATCTTTTCACTCATTGGGATATAGCTTTAGGATACATTACTAGAAAAGGAATTGCATCAAAGGCCTTGTGCATTTATAATTTTTATATTGCCAAATTGCCCTCTGTAGAGAATATATATATATCCTCCCCATATATATATATATTATCACCAGTGCCTATATTCTTTTTTTTGTTTGTTTTTAACTTAGGAAAAATTGGTATATAACATTATATTAGTTTCAAGTGTACAACATAGTAGTTTGATCTTTGCATATACTACAGAGTGATCACCACAGTAAGTCTCATAACCATCTGTCACCATACGGTTGACCCCCTTCACACTTTTTGCTCACTTCCTAGCCCCCTTCCCCTCTGATAACCAACAATCTGTTCTCTGTATCTATGAGTTTTGTTTGGTTTTTTTAGATTCCACATATAAGTGAAATCATATAGTATTTGTCTTTCTTTCTCTGACTTATTTCACTTGTCATAATACCCTCAACAATACCTATATTCTTCAGCAGTACCATTTATTACTTTTTGGATCACAATTTGATAGGTAGAAATGATCTTTCAGTGCAGTTTCAGTGAAGTGTCTTTATTATGAGTGATATTATTACATTTTAGGAGCCATTTTTATTTTTTTCTGTGAATTGTCTTTTCATATCATTCACCTATGTTAGATTGGTCTCTTAGTCTTGTTATTAATATATTAAAAATACATTAGGAAAATAAGACCTTTGTAATTTGAGTTGTGATTTTTTTTCCAGCTTTTTATTTATCTTTTGGCTTTTTTTACGTGAATTTTCATATGCAGGCATTTTACATTTTTCTGTAATGTGGTCCCACTAAGATTATAAAAGCATAGAATTTGCCACATACTGAATTCCCATGTGTATTTTGCTGTGTTTAGAAAATTGCATTTTAAGATAAAGTTTACTTTTTCCTGGAATTATTATCTTTTATTCCAGAAGAAACATAATACTATTTCTAAAAGAGTTGGAGGAGACCAATATGGGTTATAGAAAGGGATTGTATTAAAGATTACATAATATTTAAGACTAGATAGAGTAAGGCATCATAGCTTATTCAAAACCTTTGGAGGTCTTGCCTGGTGAATAGAAACAAATGATTTTAATCAGCACATTCATTGTATGCCTGTAAATGGATCCTTCTAAAAGCCTGAAACTAGTCCTTCTCTTATTTGGTTAAGACAACTTCATTTGGTGGGAATCTCTGTGAGCTTTAGGAATATCCCATTTGCATGGCCAATTACTTTTTAGCATTCCTGGGCATGTCTGTCATAGATGACAGGCATATCTAGTCCAATAGCACAAAGTTACACTCTTAATATAAAGTTAGAGAAATGTTTTTTTTCAATTAGCTTGCTTACATGATTGATATATGTATGTGCATGTGTGTCCTTTAAAGGACAATGATGAGCCTTAGCAGAAAATTTCCAAAGTATTTCTTATAAAACAGTAGAGCCCAACCTGATGAAGTTTCTCTACAATATTTGAAGAACTTCAGACAATCACGTGCTTATAATTGTAAATATTTAAATAGTGCCATTGGGAGAAATTTTGGTTTGTAAAAAGCTAGTGTAGAAATGTACTTGAAAACAATTTACATAATTGTAAAAAAAATTCTCAGTGATTAAAAATGGCTAAAGAAAGGCAAAGAGTGGGTTTCTTCCTAGCCCCTCTTAGAAGTCTCTGGTTTGTATTACTAAATGGCTACCTACAGCTTTACTCAACAGTTGTAACTTAAGGCCGCCAAGGCTGATTTCTTTGAGTGAAGGTTGCTGGATTGCTCTTTTTCCAATAAATGTAGAGTCTGATTTATTTCATGTTAAGCAGACAAAGATTCCCTTTGAAATATGTAGTCTGAGCGCCAAACACTAGACCCATTGTCTCTGAAACAATAAGCGCCACATTCAGGCCTTGGGAATGGTGAGCGATTTGCTTGTATTCCAGAACCAAAGAAGTTTTACACATCTAGAAAAGTGATGCACAGCTGAGTTTTCAATAATGCTAATACTGTGTGTATGAGTGCGGACATACACTGTGTGTATAGTGTTGTACCCTGGCTGGTATATGCCACTCATGGATCAGCCTTGCACTGACTTCTCATGATGCATTATTTATATATGTGTATGCTAATAGAAACCAATCACTTCAAATGGAAGTAGAAAGGACTTCTATTCATGTTCCATTTTGCAGATGAGTATATAGAATTAGATTATATTTGTTACATAAATTCCAGATGTAATGTGGCATTCAAAATTAGGGATTGCCTTGTGTCAGTTTCTGCAGATGCCAACCCTGAACTGAGTATTTATGTGCAAATGATTTATTAGGGAATTGCTCCCAGGAGCAACAGGTAAGGGAGTGGGAGAAGCAGATCAGTGAAAAGAAGGAATCCAAGCAAGGGTACAATTCCTGGCACAGTTTTAGTCTCAGCTGGATTGTACAGGAGAGCTTTGGAGAACAAATTAGCTCAGATTTTGTCCCAACTTGAAAGAGCTGGGCTTTCATAAGTCGTTCTTTGGCTCAGAGACACCCAAACTAAGCTAAGGGGTACCTCATCTCTCAGATACTTCCAGCTTTTTGCACAGGCGTGCAAAGTGGTGTCTGTGGCTGAGGGCAATCTTCTGAAGATCATCACAAATGGGAGTCCATAGAAGCAAAAGCACAAAGAAGCTGGGGATGGGGGTGTGTACAGAGAAATGGCTCAAGGGTTTCAAGGGGATCTGGATTCAATATCAACTGTTATTTGCTATAGGGATCACTTATTAGTTCTGATTAAATGATCCTAGTCATTAAATGAATAATTCATATAGTGATTCTAATACATTCCTTTTATTTTATTTATTTTTTAATATGAAATTTATTGTCAAATTTGTTTCCATACAACACCCAGTGCTCATCCCAGCAGGTGCCCTCCTCAATGCCCATCATCCATCCTCCCCTCCCTCCCACCCCCCATTAACCCTCAGCTTATTCTCAGTTTTTAAGAGTCTCTTATAGTTTGGCTCCCTCCCTCTCTAACTTTTTTTTCCCTTCCCCTCCCCCATGGTCTTCTGTTAAGTTTCTCAGGATCCACATAAGAGTGAAAACATATGGTATCTGTCTTTCTCTGTATGACTTATTTCACTTAGTATAACACTCTCCAGTTCCATCCACGTTGCTACAAAAGGCCATATTTCATTCTTTCTCATTGCCAAGTAGTATTCCATTGTATATATAAACCACAACTTCTTTAGCCATTCATCAGTTGATGGACATGTAGGCTCTTTCCATAATTTGGCTATTGTTGAAAGTGCTGCTATAAACATTGGGGTACAAGTGCCCCTATGCATCAGCACTCCTGCTAATACATTCATTTTAAAAGAATTGTCAGTAGAATGATCCTTATCAGTTATTAGCTTAGCCAAGTGCTATAGTATAGGGAATCTTTCTCCTTACTATTTCTCAAGCACACCAGACGTACTTCCATCTCACAGACTTTGTACTTGTTTCTTCTGCTTGGGTCTTACCCCATGGACTGATTTTTGGTAAAAGGTGAGAAAAATATGACTTTGTGATGGAGGCATTTGGCTGTTTCACCCTGATCCAGTCTTGCCACCATTGACTAGATGTCGTGTACCTCTTAATGTGATGTAACATGAAGTATATACAACATCCTCACAAAGTATTCTTTCCCCAAACTAAACAGAATTTGATCAAACCTTTCCCTAACTTCTGGTGTACGATATAAATATTGTTGTTTTAGACAGTCAGTGTCCCTTAGGGACATTGGGTTTGCCCAAGTTTTTACCACTTGTTTTGCTCATCCTCTCTTCTTGCATCTCAGCCATTTTACCAGGAATAATCTTCCTTCTAAGTATGTCTCTTAGCACTGTGCTGACCAATATGGTAACCACCAGTCATATGGATATTGAGTACTTGAAATATAATTACTAGTCTGAATTGAGATTTGCTGTTAGTATAGAGTGTGTACCAGATTTCAAACACCAGGTACCAGAAAGGGTGAAATATCTCATTAATGGTTTTTATATTGATTACATATTGAAATAACTTTTAATATATTAGATTAAATAGACCAGTGTTAAAATTAATTTTACCTTTTCATGCATTTAAAAATGTGGCTTTATGCCAGAGCATTTAAATTTACATATTGTTCATTATATTTCTATTGGGCAGCTTAGTTTTAGAATTTTCTTTAATGATGGTCTAATGGTGACAAATTCCTAATTTTTATTTTGTCTGAGATGTCTTTATACTTGCTCTCGAAACCTTTTTAAAAAATGTTTATTTATTTTTGAGAGAGAGAGGGAGGGAGGGGTAGGGGTAGAGAGAGGGAGACAGAGGATCCAAAGCTGGCTTGGTTCTGACAGCAGAGAGTCTATAGTGGGGCTCAAAGTGGGACACAAACTCAAGAACGATGAGATCATGAGAACCGTGAGATCGTGACCTGAGCCAAAGTTGGATGCTTAACTGACTGAGCCACCCAGGTGCCCCTGGATTTCTTATTATTTATCCTACTTGGAATTCACTGGATTTCCTGAAACTGTGTATTAGTTTCTTCAGTCAGTTCTGAGAAATTACTAGTCATTTTCTCTTAAGGTATTACCTCTTCCCCATTCTATTTCATCCCTCCTTCTGAAATTCCAAGTAGATGTATGTTAGAAATTTACTTTATCTTCTGTTTTTTACCTACCTATTATGTTTTCCGTATTTTTTTCCTCTGGAGGGTGCATACTGAGTTAATTCTTTATAACTACCTAAGTAGTACCTAAGTACTTTTGCTACTACTATTATTTGTGTCCAATCTTCTGGTTCAACTCTTCCATGGACTTTGTTAATTTCAATGATTTTATTATTATTTTTTGTTACTAGGAATATAATTTTGTTCTTTTTAAATCTGCTTATTTTTGTCTTAGTCTCTTCAGGCTGCCATAATAAAAATACTATAGATTGGGTGGTTTAAATAACAAACATTCATTTCTCACAGTTCCAGAGGCTGGGAAGTCTAAGATCAAGGTGCTGGCACATTGGTGTTTAGTGAGAGCCTGCTTCCTGGTTCATAGATGTCTGTCTTCTCACTGTGTCCTCACATGGCAGAAGAGGTGAAGGAGTCCTTTGGGGTCTCTTTTTTAAGGGCACTAACCCATTCATGAAGGCTCCACACTCATGATCTAATTACCTCCCAAAGACTCCAACTTCTACTGTCATCACATTGGGGGCACGTTTCAACATATGAATTTTGAGGGGGCACAAGCATTCAGTCTATAGCATTTTTTAATAGTCTCTTGTTTGTAATCATATTTTATTTTTTATTATTTTTATTATTTATTTTTAAACTATTTTAAAACAGTTGATAATTTTCACATCTCACAATACAAATGAAAATTGCTTTTTTTTTTTTTTTTTTTTTTGGTCTCACTACTCTTCTGCCAAAACTATTCTTTCTTTAATAGGAAGTGGGTGGGGGGGCAAGTCTTCCTTGTCATGCTGTTAGAAAACACCCAGAGTCACAGCACCATGATCTCCTAGTGAAGTAGAACAAGTAATATAAAATGGATATAAAGAAGCTCCCCTCTCTCCTTATTTGCCTGGTTGAGGCATTCCTGGCTGAGTGGGCACCATCACGGAATGGGTGGGAGGTCTCATCACTGGGGGCCCAAGTGCCATTGGCATGTGGCCTCCCATAGGTGGCCTCATTCCAGGAGCAGGTCACACTGGCATTGTCCCTGGCAGAGGAGCGCCTATCATCATGGGAAGGGCCTATATCATGGGAAGACCCAGCATATGGGGAGCTGGCATCATACCAGGGCAAGGAGGACCCAGGAAACTGGTGGGAGGTGGGATCATTGCCCCTGCAGGAGGAGAAGCAGAGAATGGAGTAGGAGGAATCTTGCCTTGTTGATATGCAGTGGTGGTTTTGTCGATCAGGCTCTGAGACTGCTTTCCCATCCATTTCTGATAGCATTTCACATTCTCTTTGTGTTTCCTACCTCTGTGGTGTGTCTTCCTCACAGATGGAGAGTCATGGGTGAGGTATGTGTCACTGGAGTCACAATAAAACTTTGGCATGTTGCTCTGCAGGCCACTGGCCATTCCCCAGCCCCTGAATCATATTTTAAACACTTCTTCCTTTTTCGTTTTAAATGTTTATTTATTTATTTTGAGAGAGAGAGAGAGACAGAAAGGGAGAGAAAGAATCCCAAGCAGTCTCCAAGCTGACAGCACAGAGACCCAGATGGGGATCCATCTCACCAACCGTGAGATCATGACCTGAGCCAAAACCAAGAGTGGGTGTCTTAACCAACAGCCAACACTTATTTATTTCTTTAAATATCTTAATCCAATATACTTTTCCATATTCTGTGTCTAATAGTTGCAATATCTGAACTCTTTGAAAGTCTGCTTTTGCTCTCTGCTATTACTATAGATTTTCTCTTCTGGTACCCTCTTTCCTTGTATATTTTGTGATTTCTTACTGTATGCTGTTCATATTCCTTGGATTTTTTTTTGGGGGGGGGGTGAATTCTTTGAGGCCTGTGTTGAAGGTTGGTTCATTCCAAAAGGATTTCTGTTTCCTTCTTCCAGGAGCCTAGGGGCATTAGTAATCCAGTGGGACAACTTTACAATTTCAGTTCCTCAAAATTTCAGACTCCTGTAGGGGTCCACTTGTGGAATGAGCTTTCCTTTTAGTTCATCAGAATATCATAAATGGCAGTCTTACGATTTCTTAAAAATAAAGTTCAAAAAATACTTTTCAACTTGTTCTACTTCATGGTGAGGAATTTATTTAGCTTTGACATTCTCTGTTCTTTCTGTGATTTATTCTCGTGGAATTATTCCTAAATAGCATTTTCTTTTAACCAATGAAAGTTTCCTTGCAACTTCTTTTTTTTTATTGGCTTTGAGTGCAACTCAAAAATTATATTTACAATAAGTTTTGTAGTTATTTTCTGTGTCAAATTGTTTTCTATACGTGCTGACAGCAGTGCCTGCATATTTTGACTGTTGACTTCTGAAATCCTCTTTTGACTTCCTCAGCTATAGAATGTACTTTAGGTCATTTCTATGAAGAGTGTACATTTGTGGCATTCCTGCTGAATCCTTGCATGAGAAGTTCTTTCTGTTGCTTTTGTTTGTGAAGGAGAAACTAAGTTTGGTATTTTGGCTCACTAGGATTTTTTCCCTCAACATTTTACAGAACACCTCCATTTTATAACAGAATTTAAATGTGTAATGGAGACTCGGGGAAACTTGAATTTCTTCCTTTCTAGGTAAGCTTTTCTTCCTCTTACATCTTATAGTACTTTTCTTTAGCCACATAATTAAAATAGTTTGCCTTTTTGTGTCTAGCAATGGTTTCTATTTCAATAACTGTTCCTGGAACATGATGAACCCTGTGTGTGTGTTTTTTTTTTAAATAGATTCAGGCCTTTTTATTTTTTTTAAGCTGGAAAAATGTTCTTCGTTTTCTTCTTTCTTTCTTTTTTAGTTTGTTCTTGGGTCCTCCTATTTCTTATTTCTTTCTTCAAGACACATCAATCTTAGGTTGGATTTTATTCCCTGTTCTTCTGTGTATGTCTGTTAAGTTCATCTGGTCAGCGTGTCATTGAAGGCCAATGTTTCGTTGCTGGTTTTCTGTCAGGATGATCTAGCCAATTCCATGTTCTTAAAACTTACTATTTTTTCCTGTCATAATTAACATTTTTGTTCTCATTTCCTCTCTGTGTAGTGATACCTTCTCAAGTTTGTCTTCAATATATTGTTCCAGGTATATTAATGTCACTTCTGCTTTTGACCTCCTTCAATGGATTTCTAATTTTGTTATGATGTATTGGACTTTCTTGTACTTTTTTCTAGCTTCTTCAGCATCTCTTTCCTCATTAAGCTGTATTCTTCATTAAAAGTTGCTATTTCTGTTTTACAAAAATCATATCTTCTGTGTCTTTGGGAACACTAGGGTTGCTAGAGTTTTTTTCTGGTTCTTTTAGAAATCATTTTATTATTTTTAACAGTATTTCTAAGTGTTTATTTATTTACTTAGAGAGAGGGAGAGAAAGAGTACACAAGTGGGAGAGAGACAGAGGGAGAGGGAGAGGGAGAGAAAGAGACCCAACCAGGCTTCATGCAGTACGGAGCCTGATGTGGGGCTCAGTCCCATGGCCATGAGATCATGACCTGAGCCAAAATAGAGAGTTGGATGCTTAACCAACTGAGTCACCCAGGTGCCCCTTTTTAACAGTACTTCTATTATGAGGTTTCATGCCTTATGGCTGGCTCCTTTCTTTGTCGCAGTATGTTTTCATTGATTCTATGTTGACTTGTTCATATACTTTTTAATATTTAGATCTATCCAAGCATGACATGGTCTACAAATCAGGGTAGAACTTGTCAATATTTATAAGGTATTTAAAGAATTCATATTCCTTTAGTACAAGTTTTTTCAAAATGTGGTCTACAGATTCCTAGATTTCTGGAAAGGTCCTTCTGGAAAGCCTCAATGAGCACGAGCCCACCTATCTGGGTTCTCCCACCCCTGAAAACAGCCACTTACACATCAAGTTTTTTTTTTTTTTTTGTAATTTAACTTTATTTTTTATTTTTAAAAATTTACATCCAGATTAGTTAGTATATAGTGAAGCAATGATTTCAGGAGTAGATTCCTTAATGCCCCTTACCACATCAAGTTTTTATATTAGACACCATTTGAAGGAAGGGGCTAGCTGTGTAAGATATTTATGAAAACTACTTTTTAGATGTATGAATAACATCTTAGGCTAAGTTAGTCACTTTTGAAAGCTTTACTGTTTTAAGATATTAGGATACCAAAAAGTATGAAAGCTGAAGGAAAGATGTCCCAAGAGAAAATAATGGATTAATAGCTGCCTGTTAGGCTTATGGGAGGAGTCAGTGACGTAACAAGAGGAAATGGATGTAAATTACTTTTACAGAAATTAGCCAGCTACCATGAAGAAGTGCTTCACTAAAATGAAATATGACTTGCAGGTGAATTCTGAGATCATGAGTAGGTCAGCTTAGGGGTTGATAAAGTGGCAGCTCCTTTTGTTTCCACTCCTTTGTGAGTGTCTAAAATATAACTGTTCCTCCACTGAATGCACAAGGATGTTGGTAATTTCTGTTAAGGGTACACAAGGGCACTGATTGGTTGTAGGGAGGGCAGATGACTTCAGAATGTCCACGGTAGGGACATCAGTGGGATTGAAGTCTCAAGATGGGAGATGACACTTAAGGAACCTCCAGACCACTAAGAACAGAAGTTTTCATACTAGTGTGCTCATTATGTGATGGTGATTGAATGGATTGAAAGTACAAGATTAAAATTTGAGGAAGGGCCTAGAATGAACATTAGTATAGAGTTTAGGAACATGGTAGAAGATGTAGATGGGAGTGTAGTTTTGGGAACTTGATCATTTCGTGCTTGGATCTTATAGTTAGCTTCTGCTGGGCTCAGCCAGAGTAAAAAGATGTATTGCATTTCCTCCCCCTTCTCTGTTTTCTTCTTCCTGTCACCTCATATTTTATCTTATAGATATAATAATCATAAACCTTTAAAATGTTTTTGTTTAAAAGCTTTCTCTTCCTATACAAAGGACCGATTTTTTTTAAAAGGAATGAATAATTTGACATAAGACTTTTAGATGTCTATCTATCTATCTATCTATTGGGACACTAACTGTAGAGTTTATGAATTCTAAGATATGTGGAGACTAAGAGGTCAGAAATGAGTTAGCTACCTTGAAGGGATGGTAGTTACTTACTCAAGATTGCCTTCGAGGCATGGAAAACTTTTTCCAAGACTCTGGCTGGTGTGTTGATGCATTCCAATGCTCCTAGCTTGAAGCAGTTGAGGCATGGGTTGAGGATGGGGAAGACCAGAAAAACACCTGGAAGTGTGTGCTTTCCTCTTTAAGAGAGTTGGCTTCTCTTCTGAATGAGTGCTGGGAATGCTATGAAGCCAGCCAGGCCCTCTGCCCCTCAGGCTGTGTCATTAGGAGGCAAGTGAGCCTGCCCCATCTTGAGAACCCTTCTTTCTCAGGAGAGAACACTGCCACTGTCTCCAAAGGTGGCCCAGGCTTCCCAGAAGTACCTGTTCAGCTGGAGTCATTTACACCCTTCAGCTAAACCTCACACAGTCCATGATGGCTTTTAGTAGCCTTTTCTGATATGGCACCACATAGAACATGGTGCCTAAACTATGTCTGTGCAGCAAGATCTAGGAGGTTGTAGTTTAAGTAAGTATTCTAGTGATTTTGGTATAGAGAGACCAGCATTCTTTCAAAAGATGTAGCTTATGGGATGAGTACTGGGTGTTGTATGGAAACCAATTTGACAATAAATTTCGTATTAAAAAAATTAAAAAGGCAAAGAGAGGTTAAAAAAAAAGGTGTAGTTTAGAACCCCTGATTTAGTGCACAGACAACTGTGATATTGCATCTGCAGAGAGGACAGACCTAGGGGCTTATGAAGTAAATAGCCCTACCCAGTCTTGAAACATGAACTTCCCTAGGGTACCCCCATAGAATTTGTGTAGCATTAATAAGTCACTCTAATCCTTTATGCAGAATGTCCACATACATAGCAGTAATGACTTGGGACCACATTATCCCTTTTCTCTGTACCTCTGTGTAAGAGACTGTGGGTTGCCTTTTGAATATCTACTCTTCTTCCTTGCCAACAGACCTGGATTTTATTGATGTTAGTAATATACCCACCCGAAACACTACAAATCCCTGCCTTCCTTGATCATGGGGTAGCCTTTGACTTAATTCTACCCAATGAGATATAATCAGAAATTGTCAGGTGGGGCTTAAGGAAAAGTTACTCATGCCCTTCTCTTTATTTCTGCCTGAAACATAGACATGATGGCTGGAGTGTTGGTAGCCATGTGGAAGGCAAGGATTAAAGTACAAAGCCAGAAGGAAACTGGGTACCTGGAGAGTGCTACTGTGAAGTTTTTGGGCTTCATAGAACTGCCAAAATAGCTTTAGTCTGCTTACCTCTGGACTTCAGTTATGTAGCAGACAAAGTAAAGTTTAAATTTGATTAATCCACTCTTTTTGGTTTGCTATTAATAATCACTAAACTACAAGGTGCCTGGTGGCTCAGTCAAGCATCTGACTTTGGTTCAGGTCATAATCTCACCATTTGTGAGTTCAAGCCCCACATCAGGCTCTGTGGTGACAGCTTGGAGCCTGGAGCCTGCTTTGGATTCTGTGTCTCCCCCTCTTTCTGCCCTCCCCTGCTCTCTGTCTCTCTCTTAAAAATAAATAAACATTAAAAAAATTTTAAAAATCACTAAATGAATTCCTAACTTTAATAGTTAAATAGTTAAAACCTCGTAATATCTACATTATATCAGCATTTGCCTACTTTCTGGAGAAGCTTCAGGACATTCTAAAGAATCTCTAAGACGTGCATGTAACCATTAACTTGTGCCGCAAACCAAAGGGCCACCCCATGTCAAACCAATAGAGATCACTAATTCCATGGCTTTTCAGCTCCAATTGCAGCTTCTAACTCTCCATACATAACCAGTGTGCTGCTCCACTCCTAAGCTTGAACGTCCAACCCTGATACCTTATGATGGGAAACCCCACATATACTGTGGGGAATACCAGAACCTGGGGCCCTGGCTAAGAGTGAAACTCATGGAACTCTGTATCCCGCCTCAAGGATATCTCTCTATACTTCAAAGCTTATGGCTAGGTAAACCCAAGGAAACCTTGACTTTACTCCATGATGGAAGGGTAGGTTTCAGCACTTTTATGATTTTAGGCACCTTTCCTATCTAGCATGCTGCTATGAGCTTGTAAAACTTAGGCAGAGACAATAGCTCCTATCTCAGGTGTTCGGTTATTACTGTTCGTTGCTTCACCCTTTACTTTGGTCTCCATTTCTCTGATTTTCATCCTCTAGCTCCAGATATTGGCTTTTGGTCATCCTTTATGATGTTTCCTTCAGGCTCCCTTCCTCTGGTTTCCTGATCCCATTCTCCTGCTCATCTGTGTCTGGATGCTTGACTATAGTTCTGGGTAAGGGACATACTCATCTAGCTTTTGTGCTCGGCCTCTCTGCTGCTCAACCTCCTTATCAGAAATGGCACTTAGGCATCGAAACTTCTTACGCATTGAAAACTTCCTTGTTTTCGTAGGATTTTTTGCCTACATGCTCCTCTTAGAGTCTTTCCTCAGACCCTTCTCACATAGGCATGGGTGGAGTAAATTACCTGATTTAAGATTTTGAGAAAGGAACGGGGCATGCATAACTCAGCCCTTTATTTCCTTCCTTTTCTTAGAAGCAAACTTTCTGAAGGAAGCCCCCCATACCGATTGGCTCTTCTACGCTGTACACTCTACAAGTACAGGCCCCAATGTGGAAAGGGCTGAGATTGTCTAGTTGGTCTGTGGCAAGGAGGCAAGCCTGCCTAATTCTGGGGGTACATATTATATCAGAAGGCCCACTTGGCAGATAGACTGAAAGCCATGTCCTTCCCTTATCAAAAAATAAAGGAGATATTTTTGCCCTGCTCTGCTCACTTTTCTGTCTCTCAGTAGGTGCAGAATTCAGGCAGGAAAAGAGGAGTGCCATTTATTTGGGATCACTCAATTCTATGATATTTGAAGACAGCTTTTCTAATAGCCTAATGTACTCTGAAATCCTAATGCATTATGCAGATCGAGTGCAAATCCACATCTTCCTCTATACACTTCCTGAGCTTTTTCTAATGCAAAAGAATATGAGCCAAACATGAGACATAAATTGTGTACATATTTGTACTTTCTGGTACGCAGAGCTCACTTTGCTAAGGAACTGTTATGGTAGAGTGAAAAGGTCACATTATGGTGTAGTGGCATCATGGTATAGTGAAAAAGCATAGGAAAATCATCATAATCAGAGAAATCTAGGTGTAAATAATACTCCGTCACTCAATTGTTGAGTTACCTTAGACATTTTACTTACGCTTTCCTTATTTCTTCTTAAAATGAGAATAATAATACCTAGCTCTTAAGATTATAGTGATAAGTAGTGTACTTGAAGGACTTGCCATGTAGAAGGAACTCAAAGTGTAAGTTTCTACTTCCTGTGTGGATCCAAAGAAATAGATCTCCTGTAAACTACATTGTTTGTGCTAAATTTGAATGCTTTCTAAATGATATTCCACCATGTCTAGTAAGAAATTTGGGATATTGTTTTACTCCCATTATCCTATGGAAATTACTCCTTTCAATGCCTTTTTTAAAAATGTGGTTTACCAAGGTGGAGGAGTAAAAGGTACTCATCTGCCAAACAAATTAGCTAAATACTATTGTTGTCCTTTGTGCATGGCAAATCTTATGAGTAGACTTGGAAGATGGATTAAAACTAAAGTACAGAAAAGTACCTTTAAAATTAAGTTGGACTTCACTGTGTTTCTTTTTATGTCAATAGTTTATAAACTTTTAAAGTTTGCAATGTCATTTTTCCCCAACTTGGTTGTATTTTAGGGTATCTATCTGTTGAAAAGGCGCATATGCCCTATCAGTTTGTACTGTCCTTGCATACAATTTGCAGCCCCCACAGGTTCAGATACCTCAGATTGGGAAATGCTGCCTTTTGGGAGACGTTTTAAGGTTGAAAGGGTCTTATTTAGATCAGGTAACTCAAATCTTTCCCTTGGCTTTATGTTGATTTATTTTTTCAGGACACTGTGCTTCTCTAAACTCCAGATGAATCTTCAACATTAGGATGATGGGCACCAGATTCAGCACCCTGAAGGTTCAGCATTCAGTTGGAGTCAGATAGAAGGGCACTTTCATATCCTCCTACTTTATCTGTAATCTTCTATGGCACACAACATCTCCCAGGTGTATCAAACAGTTAATGGGCTCAGAGTTAGCTATTTCTTCAGTAAAAAGGTAAATAGAAGATTATATATTCTCAGGTCAAAGTGATGACTAACAATACCTTCTGTGTGTGTGGCGGGGGGTGAGGGAGAGAGAGACATAGGGGAACTTATTGCTTTGTCTAATTTGGCTCAGTGGGACTGATGATATGTAAAAGTGTTCTTCCTCTTATTATAACACAAATGTTGGGACCCATCTGAGAAATTCATTCATGTAAAAATCAAAATAAAATACAGGTCTAACTCAAAAACATTAAAAAAAGATGTTGGTTTTTACTGTTGCTTTATCATGGATAAGGAAGATAGGGTTTCAATGTACACCTTAGAACAAAACTTCTTAAAAGTCCTCCTCAAGAATGTTTCTTCCCTAAAGTTTCACTCCATATGGTGGCTTTTACATCTCTCCCTTTCTCTTCTTCACCCTTTCCCTGAAACTCTTCATCTCCTTTTTCATCCCTTTTAGAATTCTACCAGCATATATTATTCAGGCACCCGTCAAGAAAAGGGCCACCTGAAGGCAGTGAGCTGAATGAAAACCCAATCCTGATCATTTTTGTCCCCCAGGCATGCCCACTGGGAGCCTCTGTTCATCTTACAATTATATCATGGAATAGCACAGTGCAATGGAACAAGCACTATATTAGGACTCAGAAGACTTCTGCCAGCAGCAAGTGGTGTGGCTTCAGTCAACTTTTTTTAATGCTGAACCCCATCTTTCTCATTACAAAATGGAACTAGTAATATTTACCTTATCAACCTCCAAGGGCTGTATGAAGGTCAAATTTAGTGGTGCATTCAAAGAAAGTATTTTAAGAATTAGAAACTACTTTGATGTTGCTATGAGTTCAAGAATGAGAATGTGATAACTGGAAGGGGACTCGGAGTTATCTAGTCTTACCCTTCACTTTAACAACAGGGAAGTTAAAACCCAGAAAGTGTCATGACTCACTCAAGCCCGTAAAGTCAGGCAGAAGCAAAATCAGGTTACAGACAGTATTCCCAATGTTGGAGACTGGAGTTAGAATGAGTTTTCAATTGTTCAGTAATGAATTCACCACAGATTGATCCACTGGTTGTCAGTGCTGGATGTGATGCCAGTAGATCAAGGATGTGAAGGAAGAATAGAGTCAGAGACATTGCTGATCGTGGACAACAAGGGAGAACAACATAAAGTCGGGTGTAGGAAAGGGTGATGAGTTGTCACAAGAGGGTGGCTAGGAACTTGAAAAAGTCTGTAGAATCTGTTATTATACCTATTCTAAAATGCTACACAAAGATATGTTTTGTTTGGAGCACCTATTTATTTTGAATGATTAATGATAGATTATCCACTCAAATTGAGCCAGTCTTAATTATGGCTATATAACAACTGTGGATATGTGTCAGAAATTCATTTACTGGAATGAGAAAATTTCCCTTCCCCATGAGTCATGAGAATCTTCTTTCCACTGGAGTTTTATTTTGTTGAAGCCAGGGATTAAGCAATTGGTAAGTTATTTGGTTCATGATGTCCAGAATCTCATAATCTGTCTACACGTGTTGCTTATCTTTTAGACTTGGGTTCTCTACCACTCGTGTGAATAAACCTCAGATGAGGCAGATGGCCAGAACATTCTCTTCCTTGTAACTGGCAATATCATGAGAGGTCCAATGATGAGATAGTTGTTGGGTAGGGAGCTGGCACTCTCTAGACATCAGATCGATACGTGTTAGGAATGAAGTTAGTGCGTTTACTCTTCTTTTATTTTTGTTTTTATTTTTTTTTGTTTTTTCCACTTAAGTGTCACATGGTGTGTGTTATTAAAGATTATTCTATTATCAAGTGTTACCATTTTTCTTAAGCAATTTCTTCAAGGGAAGTTTCATTACCTCTTTCTTTGAAATGATACTCTCCATCTGTTTTTTGTTGGCAACACAAGGAACAATTTCCAGTACCCAATTAAAGTTATGCAGGCTGACTTTCATTAATATGTCACCAAGCATTTCTAACTGTTGTGCATTATTTTCTTAGAGAATACAAAACCAAGGGCCCTTGATACTCAGTTTCTGAACTTTATCTAGAGTTTACATATATTCTTAGGCCCTTCTTTAGAGGTACTAATGATTTTTCTTGTTATGGAGAGAGCAGTGTTTAACGTGAGAGACAGTTCCTTGGAGAACTCTATGTTTAATAGGTGATTTAATAAGCTCATTTAGGTTCTTACCATGAATATAAGTAGATGGCTGTGGTCAAAGTGTGTAACTTTAATACACATTCATGGGTTAGACTATCTTCTTATAAAATTTTGACATTCTCATGTCCTAAAGCACATTTCATTCATCACATCCCAAACTCTTGAACCTATTCTCAGGATGGACTTTTGTACAATATGAATATCTCTCATTGCTAGATTTGCAACTCAACACAGTTGATCTCATTGGAAGCAAAACAGACTCTGAAAGGGACTTTTTCAATTATAACATGGTTGGATTTTTTCCGGAAAAAAAAAACAAACAAACCATCCCTGGAGAATGAAAAGGGGGACGGATCTTGAGAATGAAAAGAAGTGAAGTATTCTGCTCTTGGGAAGTAGGGGTTTTGTGGGGAGACAGAAGGGAGGAGGTGCGGGTGGAGGGAGGGAGGAAGAGAGGGAGCAGAGAGGAAGGAAGAGAGAGAAAGAGGGAGAGAGAGTATGATAACTCTTAGCAGATGCTGCGATCTGAAATCCTGGATCCAGTCATCCCAATCCTGACTGTGTCTTGGGGAAGATGGCTGCTTGTGCATATGGATAAGGCTGAAATAACTGAGAAGCAAAATCGAATTTGGACGATCTGTTGAAATGTCCAGAAGCCCATGGGCCCAAGTGACATGAATCCAGTCAGTATAGCATGGGGGCTGTGTTTACCACCCCCCTTTTTTTTTGGCCTTGGGGTTTTATTTTAATGAAACCAATGATTGATCAAGTGGTAATTTATTTGGTTCATGAAGACCAGATTCTCATAGCCTCTCTACATGTGTTGCTTATCTTTCAGTCTTTTGTCCTCTACAGGCTGGTTGAATAAACTTCAGGTAAGTTCCATTCCCATTGGTAGAAAAGCCTGAACTGAAGGAACTCTCCCTGGTAGTGGACAGTTGTCATAGAGCTGATGGGTTGAAAGATTTTTGGTGGAGGTGTGTGCCATTTTGCCATAAATCTGCCAGGAAACAAGCTGGATCATGCATAAGTGACAGAACTATCTGGGACACCATGTGACAATGTCAGGCCCAGTAGTGGTAGAGAAGAGAGTTACCTGGTAGATGAAATTTTCTCTCTAAAAGGGACTTATAACCAGGAATGAGGCCTTGAAATGAGGAGTCAGTTCCTGGTGTTGGTGGGCTTATCTTGGATGAGGCAGTGGTGTGTGGAGAGAGATGAAGTATTCAAAAATGTGACTTTGTTTGCTGTCCTCAGCTGTTAACGCAGGGAAATATCTATTGCACAATACTGATTCTATGGGATTTTCCTTAACACAAATCTATCTGGGACATACTTTGATAGATATAAACAATATTTACAATTCTAGGGTCTTAGTATTTATATTGTGTTTGTCTAATTAGAATCTTATTTAACTGCACATATTCCCAAACTAATATAGAGTTTTTAAAAAGCCATAAAATTATACATCAAAAAACATAAATTATGAATGTTAGACGAGAGAGGAAATAGGAGTTTTATGATCTTTTAACTCATGACTTACCTTGCAACTCCCTAAGAAGAGCACTGTATGGCAAGACCATGACTTTGAAATTATGCTGATCAAGATTTGAATTATTTTTTAGTATGAACTTGAGCATCAATTTCCTTATGAATAAAGTCTACTTTGTTATAAGTCTTTTAAATAAAATTCTAGGTACCTGGTAGTTGCCTAGTTGGTAACTATTATTAATATGCATCATTTTTGTTCATGAATTATACTTTTATGTATATAGATTCAGGTTCTTACATAATTAAAAAAAGATTCTTACATTTTTCGCCATCTTTTTTCCATCTTTTTCAGAAATTGTATGCATCGTATTTGTAAGCCTTGGCAATTTACCTTATCAGTAACAAACGCCTCCTTGTTCAAGGGTGTAGGATTATAAATCTGTAAGTTAAGCATTGTTATATAGATACCATTTTACATTAATTTATAACCTGCATCTATGATTCTTTTTCTACTTGGGCATAAGGTCTCAATATTGGATTCAGAGTTATCTAAAACCTATGAAAAATTACTGGAGAGGGAAGTGAAGTAGAATTTTATTTTATTATTTGAGAGAGAGAGAGAGAGAGAGAGAGAGAGAGAGAGAGAAAGTGGGGGAGGGGCAAGGGGGAGAGAGAACCTTAAGCAGGCTCCATGCTCAGCACGGACCCTGATGCAAGGCTAGATCCCACGACACTGGGTTCATGACCTGGGCTGAAACCATGAGTTAGACACTTAACTGACAGAGCCACCCAGATGCCCTTCAGTGAGGTAGAATTTTAATGGACAAAGGAAATGAAAAAAATAATTAAGAAAGATAATGAAGTTAAATAATTGTGGGGAAAAAAAATCTCTGTTGGAAATGAAAGAAACAAGTAGATACCATTTCCCATTTAATGAAGTAGCAAAGTAAAGAAGAAAATGGTCAACCAGAACTTGAAGTTTTTTGTTTTTTTTTTTTAAGTTTACTTATTTTTGAGGGGGGAAGGGGGGAGGGGTAGAGAGAGAGGGAGAGAGAGAGAATCCCAAGCAGGCTCCGTGCTGTCAGTGCAGAGCCCGAAGTGGGGCTTGAACCCACAAACCATGAGATCATGACCTGAGCTGAAATCAAGAGTTGGATGCTTAACCAACTGAGCCACACAGGCACCCTGAATTTGGAAGTTTTTATTTTATTTATTTATTTATTTTTTTTAATGTTTATTTATTTTTGACAGAGACAAAGAGAGACAAAGCATGAATAGGGGAGGGGCAGAGAGAGAGGGAGACACAGAATCCAAAATAGGCTCCAAGCTGTCAGCACAGAGCCCGACGCGGGGCTTGAACTCACGAACTGTGAAATCAGGACCTGAGCTGAAGTCAGACCCTTAACCCACCGAGCCACCCAGGCGCCCCAATTTGGAAGTTTTTAAATGACAACATCAAACATTTGAAGAGGAAGTAATGAAAATGATAATTTTTTTTTGTTTTTGTTTTTAGTGATAGTACCTTTTGCAGTAGAAAAAGTGAAATTGAAAAACTAATTTGATTATATTTATCTATTAAGACTCAAAATTATTTCATCACATTGACTCACTATCTAACCCCTTCTGAGAATTTAGAATGTTATGAGTCAGGAAAAGGCTGAATATTCTCCTTACAATATTGGAAACAGCTTAAATGTGTAAATCTCGGGGATAGTTCAACAAATTTTATGGTGAAGAAATATTCAACAAATATTGTGAAGCCAGCGGAATCAAAATGAAGACCAGGAGGCACCTGACAAATTGCTAAGGATAAACTTTCAGGGAGAAAGGAAAAATGTAAAGAATGAATGTATGCTGTGGTAACAAGTGGAGAGATCTGCAATGTCCCTTCTCTGTTCAGGTGGAGGTCTGGCTTACTTCTTCCTCCTTTGCATCCTCAGGTCTCATGGGTGACGGCCTCCCTTGAGTCCTTATTCCCCATTCCTAGTGTCCACTTGCTGCTTAGGGAAAATACTGTTTGCCTTCCCTCCCATCCCTTTGGACCACACTTCATTCCGCATTAGGCTGAATTCTTTAGAGGGGAACTTCACCTAGTGCCTCAGTGGAGTAAGGGAGTTCTCAGCCCTTTTATATTTACCATTTACTGCCCACAGGGCCCCAGCACAGGTCCTTAGTGGAAAGGGATGGTGCTGGGACAAATCTGAACAGAGTACACAAAACTGAACTGGAGAGGACATCTGACTTCTTGGCCGAAGGATGTATGCTCCTTGTACCCTTTTCTTATGTTGTTGTTTTTTCTTAATTTCAGAGAGAAAGAGAGTGCAAGAGTGTGAGAGAGCACGAGTTGAGGAGAGGTGCGGTGGGGGAACAGAGAGAGAGAGAGAGAGAGAGAGAGAGAGAGAGAGAGAGAGATTGAGGAGAGGGAGGGAGAATCCCAAGCAGGTTCCACACTCAGCGTGGAGCTTGACCCCATGACCCTGGGATCGGGACCTGAGCTGAAATCAAGAGTCAGACACTCAACCGACTGAGCCACTCAGGTGCCTCTTTTATGTTTTTTTTTTTTTTTTTAAACAAAGGAGCTTTTCACTTTTTAAGAGTACATAGCCCTGGATAGGCCACTGGATGCCCAAACCCACCTCAATTTAGAACGAGCACATTCTAAATGTTGTTATACTGACACCACTTGCACTCCCTCGTCTCTCACACAAACTTCTGAGAGGTATTTGTACAGCATATGGTGAGCTTTGAGTGGACTATATAATTATGTAAAATCCTGACACTTTTTTTCTGAATTACTTTGGTATTTACAGGATGGTTTTCACTGGATGGATACATTTATTTTTGTTTCTTATACAATATAGTTCTAGTTCTGCTACTGAATAGTTGTATAAACTTGGGAAACTTTCACTCTGAATTCTGAATTTGTGAAAAGGGCAGGTAGATATTGATGTTATTAAGACTCTCATTAGAAAACTCTGGGTGTCAGGGCGCCTGGGTGGCGCAGTCGGTTAAGTGTTCGACTTCAGCCAGGTCATGATCTCGCGGTCCGTGAGTTCGAGCCATGCATCGGGCTCTGGGCTGATGGCTCGGAGCCTGGAGCCTGTTTCCGATTCTGTGTCTCCCTCTCTCTCTGCCCCTCCCCCGTTCATGCTCTGTCTCTCTCTGTCCCAAAAATAAATAAACGTTGAAAAAAAAAAAAGAAAAGAAAACTCTGGGTGTCTTGGTTAAAGTTCAAAGTGAGTTTCCTATGGGCCTTTAATTTTCTGCTCACTCAGCTTGATTTCCTACTTTTCTCTCTTGGGTTTGTATAGTCCTCAGATTTTTTTCTTTTTTTTGGTGTAAACTTCAGTATTTTCAGATCCTATTTTCTTTTTTGTGTGCTGAAAGGAGGCAATTATGTCTTTATGGCTTTGAGTTTTACTGTTGTGAGAAGACAGACAGGGTAGAACTGAAGTAACAGTCTAGGAAGTTAAAAAATCTTCATAGTTATGTTCCTGATCTGTATTGCCCAAGTTCCTTTTTAGCATGATAGCTGGAAATGTCTCTTAGATGGTGCTAAAAGTTGCTTTTAGATAACTGAGCTTCCGAGTAAGCTACTTAGAGTAAGTTACCAGGTCTGGTAGAATTTTCAATTCATATTTTAGTCTCCTTTAATTTATTATTTTCATTTATTGTCCATGAGTCAATCCATCTGTTTGTTGTTTTGCTAGATTCCCTTTTTAGCTTTATTGAGGAATAAATAACAAATCAAATTGTAATATATTTAAAGTATACAATGTGATGATTTGATGATTTGATATAGGTATATACTGTGAAAGGATTAACTAACATCACCTCAGTATTACCTTTTGTGTGTGTGTGTGAAACATTTAAGTTCTACTCTCTTTGTAAGTTTCAGTTAAATAATATAGTCATAATATAGTTATATAATACAGTATTATCAATTATAGTCACCACGTCATATTTAGACCCTCAGACCTGATTGATCCTATAATTAGGAGTTTGTATTCTTTTTTAAAGTTTATTTTTATTTATTTTGAGAGAGAGCAAGTGGGAGAGGGACAGAGAGAGAGGGAGAGAATTCCAAGCAGGCTCCACACTGTCAGCTCAGAGCCTGATGCAGGGCTCGAACTCAGAAACCATGATGAGATCATGACCTGAGCCCAAATCAAGAGTCGGTTGTTTAACCGACAAGCCACCCAGATGCCTCTAAAAGTTTGTATTCTTTTATCAGCCTCTGCCTATTACCCCCACCATTTTACTCTGTTTCTTTTCTTTTCTTTCTTTTCTTTTTAGATATAGTGATACCATACAGTATTTGTCTTTCTCTTGTCTGGCTTATTTTACTTAGCAGCACGCTTTCCAGGTTCATCTATGTTGCGGCAAATGGCAACATTTCCTTCGTTTTTAAGGCTGAATAATATTCCATTATAGCGTGCTCTGTCTCTGTCTCACTCACACACACACACACACACACACACACACACACACACACACTCTCTCTCTCTCTCTTTATCCATCCATCTGTTGACACATACTTAGGTTGTTTCCCTGCCTTGGCTGTTGTAGATAATGCTGCAATGAACATCCAAAAATTCACTGCCAAGACCAATGTCAAGAACTTATCCTATATATTTTCTTCTAGGAGATTTACAGTTTCAGGTCTTATGTTCAAATCATTAATCCATTTTGAGGCGATTTTATGTATGGTATAAGAGAGTGGTCCAGTTTCATATTTTTCATGTGGATATTCAGTTTTCCCTACACCATTTATTGAAGAGACTATCCTTTCCCTATTGTACATTCTCAGCTCCTGTGACACAATTAGTTGTCTAGATATTCATGGGTTTATTTCTGGGGTCTCCATTCTTTTCCCCTTAATCTTTGCATCTATTTTTATACTAATACTGTGCTATTTTAATTACTATAGCTTTGTAGTACAGTTTGAAATCAAGAAGTATGATGCCTCCAGCTTTGTTGTTCTTTGTCAGGATTATTTTGGCTGTTCAGGGTCTTTTGTGGCTCCATATAAATTTAATTGTTTTTCTATTTCTGTGAAAAATGCCATTGAAATTTTGATAGGGATTGCATTCACTCTGTATATCACTTCAGGGAGTATGGACATTTTAACAATTTTAATTTGAATATGGAGTATCTTTCTGTTTATTTGTGTCATCAGTTTCTTTCATCAATATTTTATAATTTTCAGTGTGTAGATCTTTTACTTCCTTGGTTAAATTTATTCCTAAGTATTTTATTCTTTTGATGTTATCATAAAAGGCATTATTTTCTTAATTTCTTGTTCTGATAGTCCATTTTTAGTATATAGACATGCTACTGATTTTCCCCCTGACTTTTGTGTATTGATTTTGTATCCTGCAACTTTACTGAATTTGTTTATTAGTTCTAACAGTTCTTTGGTGGAGTATTCAGGTTTTTTTACATATAATATCTCATCATCTGTGAATAGAGGTAGCCTTTCTTATTCCTTTCTGATTTGGATGCCTTTTCTTTCCGTTTCTTGCCTCATTGCTCTGCGTAGGACTTCCAGTACTATGTTGACTAAAAATGGCAAGAGTGGGTATTCTTGTCTTGTTTCTGGAGCTGTAAAATTTGGGGCACTAAATGTGTGGTCCAAACCCTTTGTTCCTCAGGGAGAAGCTGGGAGTTAGGGATTCCCTCCCAACTGTATAGCACTGAGATAGGAGTGGGGTTTATGGTGAGACTGTGTCTCAGCCTTTCCTATCCATTTCTGTGTAGATGTTTTCACATTTGTTGGGCATGTAGGAGTCACTCAGCTAGTTTCTGGACTTTTCTCAGAGGGAGTTGCTCCATGTGTAGCTGTACATTCAGTGTGTCTGTGGGAGGAGGGACATTGGGGAGCCTCCTGTATCACCATCTTGGTCTGGAGCCTCTCAGAGTTTATTGTTTAATGTGATAAACATAACACAATTGTGTACAAAATGAAGGGCAGCACACTGGAGAGACTGACTAATTTTCAGGAGAGACTTCAGAGAGAAGATGATATCTGAACTAAGTCTTAAATAAGTAAGTAAATAAATAAATAAAGACATAAACCAATATTTTTTCCAAGAAGACAAGGAAGCACAGAGAAATTCTAAGCAGAGGAAACTACATGGAAAAGCACAGAGATACGAAATAGAGTGGCGTGGGCCATAAGGAGAGGTCAGTGGGGTGAACAGGAGTTGCATCACTAAGAGCTTTGGGGGTCTTGCTAACAAGTTTGGATTTAATATTTTTGAGAATGGGGAGAAATTGAAGGGTATCAGTCAGAGGTGTGATCTTTTTTGTTCCTTAGAAGGCACCTGGGGCTTGTCAGTTAAGGTCTGACTCTTGATTTCAGCTCAGGTCATGACCTCACAGTTGTGAGATAGTGTTGGGCTCTGCACTGGACAGGGAGCGTACTTAAGATTCTCTCTCTTCCTCTCCTTCTGCCCCTTCCCAGCTCACACACACACTCTCTCTCTTTTAAAAACAAGATAAAGAAATGTAGATTGACAGCAAGCAAGGCAGGAGGCATGGAGAGAAGCCATGAAGATGTCTAAATCAGAGAAGATGGATGCAGGCATTATCACATGGGGTGGAGAGCAAAGACAGACTTTAAAATATTTAGGAGATAAATTTGACATGAATTTATTTTTGTATTTTTGGTATTGGTATTTTTGGTATTGGAAGTGAGGAAGAGAAAGGAATCAAGGGTTACTTCCTGCTTCTGGTTTGGGAAACTTAGTGACTTTTGTGGCCATACACATAGAGAGAGGTGCTACAGGAATAAAAACCTTGCAATAGGATTGCAGATTAAGCTGCTCTAATAGAGACAAAACATAATTGCTTAAAAAAAGATAAAGTTTATTTTTCTCTCCTGTAAATATCAGCGTCTGACTTCGGCTCAGGTCATGATCTCACAGTTCATGAGTTTGACCCCTGCATCAGGCTCTCCACAGATGGTCTAGTGAACTCAAAACTTTTGGAGATCTAGTCTCCATCTCTCTTGTTGCTCTGTCATTTTCAGCATGTGGCTTCTATGTCAAGATCTAAGATGGCTGAGCCATCTTTGGACATTGTGGATACATATTGTGCACATACCTTCCCTTCAAGGGCGTGATTCAGAAGCTGAACTTGTGATTTTTGCTTACATCCATTCTGCTCATATCCATTGAGCAGTCTGAATCACAGGGCCATAGCTAGATGTGAAGAAGGCTGGAAAAAGTCTTAGCTTGGGCAGCTCTGTGCCAGTTAAAATTGTGTTCTATTATTTTTTTTGAACTTTGTGTATGTATGTATATATGTATGTATGAATGAAATCTCTATACCCAGCATAGGGCTCTAAACTAACAACTCTGAAATCAAGGGTCATTTGCTTTTCCAACTGAGTTAGCCAGGCGTCCTGGTTGTATTCTATTATTAAAGGAATAAGGGGAGAGTGGATAGTGGAAAACTACCAGCAGTGCTTGCTGTATGCATGTTGATTTTCTTTTTTTTTTTTTTTTAATTTTTTTTTCAACGTTTATTTATTTTTGGGACAGAGAGAGACAGAGCATGAACGGGCGAGGGGCAGAGAGAGAGGGAGACACAGAATCGGAAACAGGCTCCAGGCTCCGGGCCATCAGCCCAGAGCCCCACGCGGGGCTCGAACTCATGGACCGCGAGATCGTGACCTGGCTGAAGCCGGACGCTTAACCGACTGCGCCACCCAGGCGCCCCGCATGTTGATTTTCAAGTGGAAATGTCCAGTCTAGACTTGGCATATATAGGCGCAGATTAGAAATGGGGTCTGAGCTAAAGGTAAGGAATTTGCATTTAAGGCAAAGGTAAGGAATTTGCATTCTTCCCCAGTGGCAGAGACTGCAGATTCTCTTCAAGTAGCTATTCTCCTTATCTTCCTATTAGTAATAGGGGTTTTAGAAGAGCAAGTGGCTGCTTTGTTGGAAACTGGTTATTAGCTTCTTTTGCAGATAGATGTTGTCATGTGATGAAGAAATGGACTTTTAAAAAAATTGTTTTTGTATTTTTTAATATGAAATTTATTGTCAAATTGGTTTCTGTACAACACCCAGTGCTCATCCCGACAGGTGCCCTCCCCAATATCCATCACCCACACTCCATTTCCTCCCACCCCCCCATCAACCCTCAGTTTATTCTCAGTTTTTAAGAGTCTCTTATAGTTTGGCTCCCTCCCTCTCTAACTTTTTTTTCCCTTCCCCTCCCCCATGGTCTTCTGTTAAGTTTCTCAGGATCCACATAAGAGTGAAAACATATGGTATCTGTCTTTCTCTGTATGACTTATTTCACTTAGCATAACACTCTCCAGTTCCATCCATGTTGCTACAAAATGCCATATTTCATTCTTTCTCATTGCCATGTAGTATTCCATTGTGTATATAAACCACATCTTCTTTATCCATTCATCAGTTGATGGACATTTAGGCTCTTTCTATAATTTGTCTGTTGTTGAAAGTGCTGCTATAAACATTGGGGTACAAGTGCCCCTATGCATCAGTACTCCTTTATCCCTAGGGTAAGTTCCTAGCAGTGCTTTGCTGGGTCATAGGGTAGATCTATTTTTAATTTTTTGAGGAACCTCCACACTGTTTTCCAGAGCAGCTGCACCAATTTGCATTCCCACCAACAGTGCAAGTGGGTTCCCATTTCTCCACATCATCTCCAGCATCTATAATTCTCCTGACTTGTTCATTTTAGCCACTCTGACTGGGATGAGGTGATATTTCAGTGTGGTTTTTATTTGTATTTCCCTGATGTGGGGTGAGGTTGAGCATCTTTTCATGTGCCTGTTGGCCATCTGGATATCTTCTTTGGAGAAGTGTCTATTCATGTTTTCTGCCCATTTCTTCACTGGATTATTTGTTTTTCAGGTATGGACTTTGGTGAGTTCTTTATAGATTTTGGATACTAGCCCTTTCTCTGATATGTCATTTGCAAATATCTTTTCCCATTCTGTCAGTTGCCTTTTAGTTTTGTTGATTGTTTCCTTTGCAGTGCAGAAGCTTTTTATCTTGATGAGGTCCCAATAGTTCATTTTTGCTTTTAATTCCCTTGGCTTTAGAGATGTGTCAAGTAAGAAATTTCTGTGGCTGAGGTCAGAGAGTTTTTTTCCTGCTTTCTCCTCTAGGGTTTTGATGGTTTCTTGTCTCACATTCAGGTCCTTTATCCATTTTGAGTTTATTTCTGTGAGTGGTGTAAGAAAGTGGTCTAGTTTCATTCTTCTGCATGTTGCTGTCCAGTTCTCCCAGCACCATTTGTTAAAGAGACTGCTTTTTTTCCATTGGATATTCTTTCCTGCTTTGTCAAAGATTAGTTAGCCATACTTTTGTGGGTCCAATTCTGGAATCTCTATTCTATTCCATTGGTCTATGTGTCCGTTTTTGTGCCAATACCATGCTGTCTTGATGATTACAGCTTTGTAGTAGAGGCTAAAGTCTGGGATTGTAATGCCTCCCGCTTTGGTCTTCTTCTTCAATATTACTTTGGCTCTTTGGGGTCTTTTGTGGTTCCATACAAATTTTAGGATTGCTTGTTCTAGCTTCGAGAAGAATGCTGGTGCAATTTTGATTGGGATTGCATTGAATGTGTAGATAGCTTTGGGTAGTATTGACATTTTAACAATATTTATTCTTCCAATCCATAAGCATGGAATGTTTTTCCTGGAATGGACTTTTTTTAATGAAAAAAAATTTTTTTTGAGTTTTCTTATATCTTAAATGCAACAGGAAGAGAGAACCTAAGTTGACATGCTGGAGCAATAGGGGAGGACAGAATGTTGACAACTCAAGGCAACATAATTTGGTCTGATGCCTCCAGCTTTCATGTTTAAATTACTTTTCTTCAACTGTTTTAGTTCTTTTCCAACCACCAGACTCAGAGAGCCTTAAATTCACAGGATTACATAATTCCCATGTAACCAGGAGCAGCACCCTTTTGTATAAAAACATTCTTTAATGTTCACTGTCATTTACATTTAATTATTTTAGGGAAATAATTCTAGCCTTCTTTTCCTTCTGCCTTGTACTATAGTTATGTATGAAATTGTGACAGTTTTCACCATTGAACTTAGAGTCCTTAGACCCTTATCAACTTTCCTCATTTTTGTACCTTTATGCCTGTCATGCTGTAGGTTCTGTAGAAATATATCTTGAGATGAAGACACTACTGCTGGCCCAACCAGCTGGTCAGAGCAGCAGCTCTCCTATCTCGCCATCTCCTTCTTCCATCTCCATTGCTATCATGTTTATTTGTTGGAAAAGGCAAAATGGAGGCATTTAAAAGACTAAGAGAACAGATGGGGTGCCTGGGTGGCTCAGTCTGCTAAGTGGCTGACTTTAGCTCAGGTCATGATCTCACAGTTCATGAGTTTGAGCCCCGCGTCGGACTCTCCACTGACAATGCAGAGCCTGCTTGGGATTCTCTCTCTCCCCCTTTCTCTCTGCCCCTCCCCCTCTCCTGCTCACTCACTCTCTCTGTCTCTCTTAAATAAATAAAATTAAAAATTAAGAAGATATTATTTAAAAAGATCAAGAGAGCAGAAAGCTGCTTTAGAAATTGTTTGAGTCCACAGGAGGGAAGCATAACAGGAGATGAGATAATGGGTTTGATACACTGTGTAGTAAGTGTAATAAACTCCAAGCTGGGCAGACAGCAAGGGTGCTCTATGTGGGTTAATTGGTGCCCTGCCTACACTCAAGAGGAAAATAAATTTTCAACCACATCAAAGTCTTCTCCAGAAGAAAAAAATGCTCATTAAAAATGCCACTTCCAGGAACCCTGGCAGCCAGACAATAGGAAGTCTGAAAAATCACCTCTGTTTGCCCTGCTGCTCCCTCAAACCTTGAACTATTGCCTTGAGAAGAACAAAGAAAGTATGTAGGTAATATATTTAAATTCAGCTTCTTAGAAAGTGGAGTGATTTCACTAGAGTTGGCTTCGATCCGTTTAAGGCCTCCCAAAGCCTCAAGATTTATTACTAGGAACATGTAAAAATTCACCCTTGGATACACACACACACCTCCATCCCATTCTTATGAAATGCTTACAGCTTAGGACATGGGTGCATGCAAGGTCATACCACTTGCGGGGAGGTAAAATGCTGAGAAAAAGCAGATTGGTTTCTATATTTAATCCTGATAGAAAATTCCGTGGTTCGTGGATTATTTGACTATCTCCCTCATTTATCCTAAGGCTGTGGGTCATTGTAAGATCTCTGAAGGCAGGGACCATATTTTATTACCTTTAAAACCTTTTTATTTTGGGATAGTTTCAGATATGTGGAAAAGTTGCAGATATTATAGATAATTCCCATATATCCTTTACCTAGTTTCTTCCAATGTTGTAACTATGGTACATTTTTTATTTAAAAAATTTTTTTAATGTTTATTTATCTTTGAGACAGAGAGAGACAGAGCTTGAGCGGGGGAGGGACAGAGAGAGAGAGGGAGACACAGAATCTGAAGCAGGCTCAGATTCGTGGGGCTCAAACTTGTAAAACGCGAGATCATGACCTGAGCTGAAGTCACTTAACTGAGCCACCCAGACGCCCCAATGGTACATTTTTTAAAACTAGGAAAGTAACATAGCACAATACTACTAACTAAAATAGAGACTTCTTCCAGATTATATCAATTTTACCACTAATGTCCTTGCACTATTTCATAATTCAATTTAGGATACAGATTACTTTTAGATCTTACTCACTTTTATTTTCTGGCATGCAGGGCAGTGCCTGATATATGCTCAGTATGTGTTTGCTGAGAGACCAAACTGGAGAAAACAACTAGAATTTAACAGTCAGATACTTAGGAGGGGGCCCAAAGTGGGAACCATGGAGGTATCTGTTGCACAGAATTTAGGTTGGGGGCATCTGGGTGGTTCAGTCAGTTAAGCATCTGACTCTGGATTTCAGCTCAGGTCATGATCTCATGGTTCATGAGTTTAAGCCCTGTGTCAGGCTCTGTGCTGACATTGTGGAGCCTGCTTGGGATTCTCTCTCTCTCACTCTCTCTCTGCCCCTCCCCTGATTGCATGTTCTCTTTCTCTCTCAAAATAAAAAAATAATTTTTAAAAAAAAAAAGGAATTTAGGTTGGGGGATGGTTAAGCAGTGGACCCTGGCATGGCAGCTGGCGAGTCATGGCAGACATGTGTTTTGAAAGCATCAGTAGAGTGGTGGGGGCAGCAGACAACTTCAGTGGGCTGAGGAGTGAGTGGGGGTGGGACAGTGAGTATAGAGAGCTTTTTAAGGAGTTTGTTCATGAAAGCAAGGGCAGAAAAAGCTCAGTGATGGGGAGAGAGAAGGGTCATGAGAGAGTTTTAGGAAGGGGAATGGTGAGCTGGCTTGTAATCAGAGAACGAGAAACTTGTTACCTAAGGTAACGCCCAGGAAATAGCAGAGGGAAATATGATTTGGAGTCTCGGTGGAAAAGCCATCCTTTGGAAAGGAGAAGAATAACTTCCTTCCATAGAACCAGGAAGAAAGGTGGGGATATGTGGCTGAATGTCATGCGTGTACTAGCCCAGTTTCCCTCTCTTCTTTCTCATTTGGTTTAATGTCTTCTAATATTCAAAGAGAAGTGGAAATACCAACCTTGGATAGGGAAGGAAGCGGAACACATTGTAATAGAGGCTCTTAGAGACGGATAAATACTGTTGGAGTATCTGCTATGGGGTAAGGAAAATGAAAACAACTCAGAGTGGAAAAAAAGTATGATAAAGCATCACTGAAGGCCCAGAGATCATCAGGCTAAAACATTTTGGGTCTGGAGCTAATGATACATTGGTGCCACTCTTAGGCAACCAGACTCCCCTGAGGATACACTAGCTTTTTAAAATTCACTTTTCCATTTCCTTTCATATTGTTACATCATTGGACAAATTATTTACTTTGTTCTAAAATTCTAAAAGTAACAGACTGTATTGAACTAATAATGAATAACTTTTGTATTGTGGTTTCACGGAGTAAACTGTCATAATCACAAGGGATTTTTCTACTTTGTTTATAGTAAATAATTCTAGCAGTATTTGTTCTTTTTTTTTAAGAGCAGTTTTTTTAAGTTTATTTATTTTGAGAGAGAGAGCAGAGGAGGGGCAGAGAGAGAGAGAGAGGGAGAGAGAGAGAATCCCAAGTAGGCTCCATGCTGTCAGTGTGGAGCCCGATGTGGGGCTCGAACCTACGAACCATAAGATCATGACCTGAGCCAAAACCAAGAGCCAGATGCTTAACCAACTGAACTATTCAGGTGCCTCTAGCAGTGTTTGTTCTAATAAAAGCAATAACTAAATCAGAATTCCTTGATCTCTTCTTATGTTATAGCACTTTGTAGCAGACGTTTTACATATATCTACAAGGCATCTCAGTTTCTTTTTTTTTTTTTTTATGAAATTTATTGACAAATTGGTTTCCATACAACACCCAGTGCTCATCCCAAAAGGTGCCCTCCTCAATACCCATCACCCACCCTCTCCTCCCTCCCACCCCCCATCAACCCTCAGTTTGTTCTCAGTTTTTAACAGTCTCTTATGCTTTGGCTCTCTCCCATTCTAACCTCTTTTTTTTTTTTTTCCTTCCCCTCCCCCATGGGTTCCTGTGAAGTTTCTCAGGATCCACATAGGAGTGAAACCATATGGTATCTGTCTTTCTCTGTATGGCTTATTTCACTTAGCATCACACTCTCCAGTTCCATCCACGTTGCTACAAAAGGCCATATTTCATTTTTTCTCATTGCCACGTAATATTCCATTGTGTATATAAACCACAATTTCTTTATCCATTCATCAGTTGATGGACATTTAGGCTCTTTCCATAATTTGGCTATTGTTGAGAGTGCTGCTATGAACATTGGGGTACAAGTGGCCCTATGCATCAGTACTCCTGTATCCCTTGGATAAATTCCTAGCAGTGCTATTGCTGGGTCATAGGGTAGGTCTATTTTTAATTTTCTGAGGAACCTCCACACTGCTTTCCAGAGCGGCTGCACCAATTTGCATTCCCACCAACAGTGCAAGAGGGTTCCCATTTCTCCACATCCTCTCCAGCATCTATAGTCTCCTGATTTGTTCATTTTGGCCACTCTGACTGGCGTGAGGTGATACCTGAGTGTGGTTTTGATTTGTATTTCCCTGATAAGGAGCGACGCTGAACATCTTTTCATGTGCCTGTTGGCCATCCGGATGTATTCTTTAGAGAAGTGTCTATTCATGTTTTCTGCCCATTTCTTCACTGGGTTATTTGTTTTTTGGGTGTGGAGTTTGGTGAGCTCTTTATAGATTTTGGATACTAGCCCTTTGTCCGATATGTCATTTGCGAATATCTTTTCCCATTCCGTTGGTTGCCTTTTAGTTTTGTTGGTTGTTTCCTTTGCTGTGCAGAAGCTTTTTATCTTCATAAGGTCCCAGTAATTCACTTTTGCTTTTAATTCCCTTGCCTTTGGGGATGTGTCGAGTAAGAGATTGCTACGGCTGAGGTCAGAGAGGTCTTTTCCTGCTTTCTCCTCTAAGGTTTTGATGGTTTCCTGTCTCACATTTAGGTCCTTTATCCATTTTGAGTTTATTTTTGTGAATGGTGTGAGAAAGTGGTCTAGTTTCAACCTTCTGCATGTTGCTGTCCAGTTCTCCCAGCACCATTTGTTAAAGAGGCTGTCTTTTTTCCATTGGATGTTCTTTCCTGCTTTGTCAAAGATGAGTTGGCCATACGTTTGTGGGTCTAGTTCTGGGGTTTCTATTCTATTCCATTGGTCTATGTGTCTGTTTTGGTGCCAATACCATGCTGTCTTGATGATGACAGCTTTGTAGTAGAGGCTAAAGTCTGGGATTGTGATGCCTCCTGCTTTGGTCTTCTTCTTCAAAATTCCTTTGGCTATTCGGGGCCTTTTATGGTTCCATATGAATTTTAGGATTGCTTGTTCTAGTTTCGAGAAGAATGCTGGTGCAATTTTGATTGGGATTGCATTGAATGTGTAGATAGCTTTGGGTAGTATTGACATTTTGACAATATTTATTTTTCCAATCCATGAGCAGGGAATGTCTTTCCATTTCTTTAAATCTTCTTCAATTTCCTTCATAAGCTTTCTATAGTTGTCAGCATACAGATCTTTTACATCTTTGGTTAGATTTATTCCTAGGTATTTTATGCTTCTTGGTGCAATTGTGAATGGGATCAGTTTCTTTATTTGTCTTTCTGTTGCTTCATTGTTAGTGTATAAGAATGCAACTGATTTCTGTACATTGATTTTGTATCCTGCAACTTTGCTGAATTCCTGTATCAGTTCTAGCAGACTTTTGGTGGAGTCTATCGGATTTTCCATGTATAATATCATGTCATCTGCAAAAAGCGAAAGCTTGACTTCATCTTTGCCAATTTTGATGCCTTTGATTTCCTTTTGTTGTCTGATTGCTGATGCTAGAACTTCCAGCACTATGTTAAACAGCAGCGGTGAGAGTGGGCATCCTTGTCGTGTTCCTGATCTCAGGGAAAAAGCTCTCAGTTTTTCCCCGTTGAGGATGATGTTAGCTGTGGGCTTTTCATAAATGGCTTTTATGATCTTTAAGTATGTTCCTTCTATCCCGACTTTCTCAAGGGTTTTTATTAAGAAAGGGTGCTGGATTTTGTTGAAGGCCTTTTCTGCATCGATTGACAGGATCATATGGTTCTTCTCTTTTTTTTTGTTAATGTGATGTATCACGTTGATTGATTTGCGAATGTTGAACCAGCCCTGCATCCCAGGAATGAATCCCACTTGATCATGGTGAATAATTCTTTTTATATGCCGTTGAATTCGATTTGCTAGTACCTTATTGAGAATTTTTGCATCCATATTCATCAGGGATATTGGCCTGTAGTTCTCTTTTTTTACTGGGTCTCTGTCTGGTTTAGGAATCAAAGTAATACTGGCTTCATAGAATGAGTCTGGCAGTTTTCCTTCCCTTTCTATTTCTTGGAATAGCTTGAGAAGAATAGGTATTATCTCTGCTTTAAACGTCTGGTAGAACTCCCCTGGGAAGCCATCTGGTCCTGGACTCTTATTTGTTGGGAGATTTTTGATAACCGATTCAATTTCTTCGCTGGTTATGGGTCTGTTCAAGCTTTCTATTTCCTCCTGATTGAGTTTTGGAAGAGTGTGGGTGTTCAGGAATTTGTCCATTTCTTCCAGGTTGTCCAATTTGTTGGCATATAATTTTTCATAGTATTCCCTGATAACTGTTTGTATCTCTGAGGGATTGGTTGTAATAATTCCATTTTCATTCATGATTTTATCTATTTGGGTCATCTCCCTTTTCTTTTTGAGAAGCCTGGCTAGAGGTTTGTCAATTTTGTTTATTTTTTCAAAAAACCAACTCTTGGTTTCGTTGATCTGCTCTACAGTTTTTTTTAGATTCTATATTGTTTATTTCTGCTCTGATCTTTATTATTTCTCTTCTTCTGCTGGGCTTAGGCTGCCTTTGCTGTTCTGCTTCTATTTCCTTTAGGTGTGCTGTTAGATTTTGTATTTGGGATTTTTCTTGTTTCTTGAGATAGGCCTGGATTGCAATGTATTTTCCTCTCAGGACTGCCTTTGCAGCGTCCCAAAGCGTTTGGATTGTTGTATTTTCATTTTCGTTTGTTTCCATATATTTTTTAATTTCTTCTCTAATTGCCTGGTTGACCCACTCATTCGTTAGTAGGGTGTTCTTTAACCTCCATGCTTTTGGAGGTTTTCCAGACTTTTTTCTGTGGTTGATTTCAAGCTTCATAGCATTGTGGTCTGAAAGTAAGCATGGTATAATTTCAATTCTTGTAAACTTATGAAGGGCTGTTTTGTGACCCAGTATATGATCTATCTTGGAGAATGTTCCATGTGCACTCGAGAAGAAAGTATATTCTGTTGCTTTGCGATGCAGAGTTCTAAATATATCTGTCAAGTCCATCTGATCCAATGTCTCATTCAGGGCCCTTGTTTCTTTATTGACCGTGTGTCTAGATGATCTATCCATTTCTGTAAGTGGTGTATTAAAGTCCCCTGCAATTACCACATTCTTATCAATAAGGTTGCTTATGTTTATGAGTAATTGTTTTATATATTTGGGGGCTCCGGTATTCGGTGCATAGACATTTATAATTGTTAGCTCTTCCTGATGGATAGACCCTGTAACTATTATATAATGTCCTTCTTCATCTCTTGTTACAGCCTTTAATTTAAAGTCTAGTTTGTCTGATATAAGTATGGCTACTCCAGCTTTCTTTTGGCTTCCAGTCGCATGATAAATAGTTCTCCATCCCCTCACTCTCAATCTAAAGGTGTCCTCAGGTCTAAAATGAGTCTCTTGTAGACAGCAAATAGATGGGTCTTGTTTTTTTATCCATTCTGATACCCTATGTCTTTTGGTTGGCGCATTTAATCCATTTACATTCAGTGTTATTATAGAAAGATACGGGTTTAGAGTCATTGTGATGTCTGTATGTTTTATGCTTGTAGTGATGTCTCTGGGACTTTGTCTCACAGGGTCCCCCTTAGGATCTCTTGTAGGGCTGGTTTAGTGGTGACAAATTCCTTCAGTTTTTGTTTGTTTGGGAAGACCTTTATCTCTCCTTCTATTCTAAATGACAGACTTGCTGGATAAAGGATTCTTGGCTGCATATTTTTTCTGTCTAGCACCCTGAAAATCTCGTGCCAATTCTTTCTGGCCTGCCAAGTTTCAAAAGAGAGATCAGTCACGAGTCTTATAGGTCTCCCTTTATATGTGAGGGCACGCTTACCCCTTGCTGCTTTCAGAATTTTCTCTTTATCCTTGTATTTTGCCAGTTTCACTATGATATGTCGTGCAGAAGATCGATTCAAGTTACGTCTGAAGGGAGTTCTCTGTGCCTCTTGGATTTCAATGCCTTTTTCCTTCCCCAGTTCAGGGAAGTTCTCAGCTATGATTTCTTCAAGTAGCCCTTCAGCACCTTTCCCTCTCTCTTCCTCCTCTGGGATACCAATTATGCGTATATTATTTCTTTTTAGTATATCACTTAATTCTCTAATTTTCCCCTCATACTCCTGGATTTTTTTATCTCTCTTTTTCTCAGCTTCCTCTTTTTCCATAACTTTATCTTCTAGTTCACCTATTCTCTCCTCTGCCTCTTCAAGCCGAGCTGTGGTGGTTTCCATTTTGTTATGCATTTCGTTTAAAGCGTTTTTCAGCTCCTCGTGACTGTTCCTTAGTCCCTTGATCTCTGTAGCAAGAGATTCTCTGCTGTCCTGTATACTGTTTTCAAGCCCAGCGATTAATTTTATGACTATTATTCTAAATTCACTTTCTGTTATGTTATTTAAGTCCTTTTTGATCAGCTCATTAGCTGTTGTTATTTCCTGGAGATTCTTCTGAGGGGAATTCTTCCGCTTGGTCATTTTGGATAGTCCCTGGCGTGGTGAGGACCTGCAGGCCACTTCCCCTGTGCTGTGGTGTATAACTGGAGTTGGTGGGCGGGGCCGCAGTCAGACCTGATGTCTGCCCCCAGCCCACCGCTGGGGCCACAGTCAGACTGGTGTGTGCCTTCTCTTCCCCTCTCCTAGGGGCGGGATTCACTGTGGGGTGGTGTGGCTCGTCTGGGCTACTTGCACCCTGCCAGGCTTGTGATGCTGGGGATCTGGCGTATTAGCTGGGGTGGGTAGGCAAGGTGCTCGGGGGCAGGAGGGGCAGGCTTAGATCGCTTCTCCTTAGGTGATCCACTTCAGGAGGGGCCCTGTGGCAGCGGGAGGGAGTCAGATCCGCTGCCGGAGGTTTGGCTCCGCAGAAGCGCAGAGTTGGGTGTTTGCGAGGAGCAAGCAAGTTCCCTGGCAGGAACCAGTTCCCTTTGGGATTTCGGCTGGGGGATGGGCGGGGGAGATGGCGCTGGCGAGCGCCTTTGTTCCCCACCAAACTGAGCTCTGTTGTCAGGGGGCTCAGCAGCTCTCCCTCCCTTTGTCCTCCAGCCTTCCCACTCTCCGAGCAGAGCTGTTAACTTATGACCTCCCAGTCGCTAAGTCGCGCTTGTTGTGGGAGCACAGTCCGTCAGGCCCCTCCGCTTTTGCAAGCCAGACTCGGGGGCTCTGCTTGGCTGGCGAGCCGCCCCTCCGCCCCAGCTCCCTCCCGCCAGTCCGTGGAGCGCGCACCGCCTCGCCGCCCTTCCTACCCTCTTCCGTGGGCCTCTCGTCTGTGTTTGGCTTCGGCGACTCCGTTCTGCTAATCCTCTGGCGGTTTTCTGGGTTATTTAGGCAGATGTAGATGGAATCTAAGTGATCAGCAGGACGTGCGGTGAGCCCAGCGTCCTCCCAAGCCGCCATCTTGCCGCAACTCCTGGCATCTCAGTTTCAATGCGGGAACTGAGTCTTGGAGAGATTCATTCTTCTGACAAATATTGACTAAGAGCTCTTTATGTGTCAGGTTCATTTGAGGCTATTGGGATACATCAGTGAATGAACTAGACAAAGACCCCTGACCTGTGAAGTCACATTTTAGCAGAAGGTATAAGTGGATAAGTATCTTACTTTGGGCTGCTATAATAGAATACCATGGACTGGGTTGTTTAAAACCACAGAAATTTATTTCTCATAGTTTTAGAGGCTGGAAGTACAAGATAAAGGCACTAGCAGATTTGACATCCGGGGAGAGCCTGCTTCCTGGTCCATATACAGCTGTCTTTTCACTGTGTCCTCACAAGACTGAAGGGGTGAGGGGCTTTCCCTCTGGGCGAACTCTCTGGGGTCTCTTTTATGAGGGTACTAATCCCCTTCATGAAAGCCCCACCCTCATGACCTAATCATCTCCCAAAGGCCCTACTTCCAAATATCATCACATTGGGCACTAGATTTCAACATACAAATTTTGGGGGGACATGAGCACTGAGTCAATAGCAGTAAGTGATTTGCTTAAATTCACACAGATAATAAGTAGTTGCAGAGACCGTTACTAACTTTTAACTGCCTTGTGCCCATTTCACCTTTTTTGGTTAATTTTTTGGGGAAAATTTGCTACTTTTCCTATTTGATACAGTTTTGTAGTACTGTTAGTCAAAGTGTCCTCTTATTAAGACTAGACATATAACTAGTCTTGACTAGGCTGGTTGACTAGGCCAATTGGATGCTTTTTTCCCCCATAAATGTGAATCCTGTATAAAGAAACAAAGTACTGAGAATCACTGAGACTTGTCCATCCTTCTGGTTTCCCAAAGACTTTTCTGAAATGAGATTCCCTGACGTGTCTATAGTTTTTGTCTTTTCCAAGTCTGTTTGCCAGCCTTCCCTTCAATTCTGAGAGCTTCATCATAATGTTGTTTCATCATCATCATCATCATCATCATCATCATCATATTTGCTTAAGTTAGTTATTTTCTGTTGCTTACCATCGAGGAACCTAAATTTGTCTGATTTCAGAATCTATTCCTTTAGTGCACTAAATTTTCACTTAGCATACATTCCACAACACATGAGAATTCCTGAGACATTGTTCCAGGGATTTTTTTTGTTGTTCCTACACATATTCTGATTTGAAAAATTTCTGTATCTAGACAAAGTGAGACACTGAACCATCTGTGTCTCTTGATATGGAGTATGACTTAGAAAGGATGATCCCTGCTTTATTTCTCTTGGGGATATGTAGCAAGATGGACAGAATACCAAATTAACTTTTGCTCAGTTGGCCCTCCTATCATTGTGAAGTACTTTGAGGGTTTGCAGTTGTCTTGTGACAACTACATGTGCTTCGTTTGACATTATTCTAGTCCCATAGGTCCAGTCAACAGTTCCTACCAACTCTGGAGACATACACTGCTAGAGTCTTATATTGGCTGGCCCTGGCTGTCAGTATTTAGCAGATGTTATAGGTACAGGAGGAATAACTGGTGCTGCTGTCACTTGCAGGGGTCATCTGTATTGGTGGAAACATAGAAATGCTGTTCCTAGCCTCCCTGCAGGGCTGTAGCATTGTACAAACACTAGGGTACCACTCACATGGTAAGCATCACAAATGGCACTCCCAGGGGCAAACAAAAAAGTGTCTCTGACTCCTGGTGTGGAATTGGCTTCTTGCCTGTTTCTTCCTACTTGGTGTATACTCCTGGATGCTGGCCCAGACTTCTTTCTTAGAACTCTTAGGATTGAGAGCTGTTTCCTTAGGCCTTTGCTAGGAGTTTCAGATTCAGAACTTAGCTCCACCCTCTGGGTGTCTTTTTCTCAGATGTTTTACATAAGAATTAATTCCTGCATATGCTCTGTGTGTGCAGAGACTCTCACTACTTGCTCGCCTGCCTCTTCTAGCTTTCTCTAGAGTGCCACTAAAGAACCAGTTCTAGCACTTAACAGCTTTCTCTAGTATAAGAGCAGTCCCATTCCTCAAATTGGCAGAGCTCAGTGCAAAGATACAAATGAGTGCCCGCATATTATGATGACTAAATATTTATAAGTTATACTTTAGGCTAACACATTGTTACATAAAATATCTTCTATTTACCTACCTTGACTTATATATCTTCATAATGACTTAGAAGGTCAAGTTTCTTGGACTTCTAAGAGTTCCACATCTGAAAGTGGCAGCCTGGGGGAACGTGCACTCCCAGTCCACAGGGTAGATCTTCTCTTCTCTCCCCTCCCCTCCCCTCCCCTTGTCTCTTCTTTTCCAACCTTTCCTCCCCTCTCTTCCCCTCACTCCCCTTCCCCCACCCCCCCCTCTCCTCAATGTGGCTCTGTGGATCATGTGCATGTGTGTAGGTAGGCTAACCTACAGGTAGAAGTGCCATCCACCTTACAAACAGGCATCTCTTGGCCCCTCTTTGACTCTAGGGACATTCTTTTCATCGGTGTGGTCTGCTCTTAGGAGGAAGGGCCCAGAGAAAAGGCCTGCTCTGGCTCTGAAAGTGACTCAGGGTAATTTTGGCAAAGGATTCAGGGGTCCAGGTGCAAGAAGCATGGTTTTGAGGGAGAAATGTAGGCTGTGGGTGACCATGAACCCTTGGCTCTAGGCAAGCCTTGGTCTATGAGAAAGAACATGGTCACAGAAGGCCAGGGATTCTCTTCCCAAATTTAAGGGTTTAAAGGTAGAGGATTGAGCCAGTCTCATTCTAATTTTTTTTTTCAACGTTTATTTATTTTTTGGGGGGACAGAGAGAGACAGAGCATGAATGGGGGAGGGGCAGAGAGAGAGGGAGACACAGAATCGGAAACAGGCTCCAGGCTCTGAGCCATCAGCCCAGAGCCTGACGTGGGGCTTGAACTCACGGACCGCGAGATCGTGACCTGGCTGAAGTCGGACGCTTAACCGACTGCGCCACCCAGGTGCCCCTGAGCCAGTCTCATTCTACTATAGTGCTGGTAGTGTATGCCAGTTCAGCCATGCTCTTTCTTCATAGGGAGCATTTGGGGCAGTAAGTAGGTAATAGTTCTCTACATGTTTAAGATGGTGAAAAAAAAGTAATATATGATGTTTCTGACCTACTTCTTAGAAAGCAATGAACATGGAAGGACTCTCATTGTCTCTGGTTCTTCGGGTACATATGTGACATGACAAGTTGTTTCTGAATAGCGCTATGGACTAAAAAGGCAAGCATGAATGAGAACTCAAATATCACATACATGGAAGAAAGCTTCATGCAACCCAAAACATCAGTGAGTATTTCACTCTGAATTCCATGCAAGAATTAATGACAGGTTGCCTTCCAGCCACTCTGTCTTTTTTCCATTCAGCAAACATTGAACACCTATTCTGTTTTGAATTCTGACTGGATGGCTAGAGAGAAAGGAGGTAAAATTTGAGCTGTACCTTGAGGGATAAGTAGGTTATTACTGGATGAGCAAATTGGAAGATGTCATTCAGGGGCAGGTTTCCTAATCTGTAATGTGGAGATAATAATAGTGGTTATCTTATAGGGATTTTATGAAGATTAAAAGAGTAATAAAGGAAAGACACATAGATCATAGCTCATACTCAATAAACATTCATTATCCCTATTATTTTTTCTGGGGAGAACAACAAGACACAGATAACTTGCTTAAGACACTGGGAGAAGATTTTTGCATAAGGATAGTTTACACAAGAGGAGTGACAGGAGATTGGTTTGATGAACTAATTGAAACTATACTGAATTACCCAACAGAGTTCAAATATTGTTTGATAGGCAAGGGGACTCACTGATTGGATCAAGGGGAATCTTGAGAGGCCTGACATGGTGAGACTGACCATTTTAGAAAATTCACTCTTATGGTGTCATAGAGGATGATTTGGAAGAGACTCAAAACAGGATGATCTGTAGTAATTCAGATAACAAAGGAGAAGGACTTGCATTAGGCTGAGGTTGCAGGATAGATAAGAGAGGTCAAATGTGTCAGTGAAGTTAGTGGTGCTTGGTGCAAAGGTTTAGGAGAGCAAAGTGACAAGGATGCTTGAAGGTTTCTGGCTACTGTGGTAGCATGGATGGAGAGACTGTTGGTTGAGATAGGGGATGAAAAACTAGAGAAAGATTTTGGGGGTTTGGGGAAAGTCTGGCAGAGACATCTAGTTGGCCATTGGTCACAGAGAGATCAGGTGGAAATACAAATGTGGAGTCTTCTTCACTTGTGTGATAGCTGAGGTCACGGGCAATGATCAGATATGTCAGTGATATTACGGAGTGAGAGAAAGGAGGCCTAAAAACATTCAGTAGAGAGGATAGGAGGAGGAGCAACAAAGGAAGGAGTGAAGGAATAATGAGAACGAGAAGCGATGGTGCAGAAAGCGTTACTGGAGCTGCAAGGAAGTGGGGTTAAGGTTGGCGAGTGCAAAGATAAGATGCTAAAATAAGGTAGAGGTTGAAAGGTGGCCATCGGGTTTGCCAGTTGGGAGGTCATTAGTGATCCTAGTGGGGCTGAGAATTGAATAGGTGGCAACAAGAGGAAACAGCCAGTCAGATCTTGTTCTTGTGAATTTTGGGGACATTTTTTGTTTGTTTGCCAGATTTGAGTGAATATGATATTACTTTTATAAAAACAAAAATAAAACCACATATATATATTTGTGCATGTATATATTTATATATTTGTTTCTCATAGAGATTATGGAAAGATAATACTTTGTGGTTAGTCATGTTTGCCTTAAGATAATGGGAATGAAAGGGTGGGGGAGAAGGATGAGTGATATTTTCTTCATAAAATTTGTGTGTCTTCAGTGTTCATGAGTATTTATGTTGTAATAAAAATATTTAAAATATGACATTGACTAATGGTTGACAACTTGAAAAATTAGATTTGTGCCTACCCAAAACTAAGGTGAGTATTAGTAATAATAGTAAGAAATAAAACACTGAGCATAAATAAGCCACCCAGGAAAATAGGATGAATATGCCTCAAAGCTCTGAAGTGTAACTCTAAGCTTGGAAAAAGTAAAGCAGAAAGTCTTGTATCTTTATTATGCAGAGTCAGGCACATGTAGGCTGTTATCAGATGGGTGAGGGCTTCCAGAAACTTCTGGTACAGTATTTCTGCAACCTCTCTGTTTTCTCTCTCTCCTTTGAAAGTTGATCAGGCAGGAGAGTGTGAGAAGTGACCCCTGAGTGTGCTTCCTGTGTGTCAGATTTTAGTACAAGAGAGCAATTGTCTTTTCTAATTGGACTCACCCTCCTTGAGAACCAAGAGTCTTTTTGTTCTGCTTTGTTTTTTGTTTTGTCTTGCAGAGTGCCAGGTTGGTCTTGCTTCCTCTCTGAACCTCGAAGCATTTAAAAATAAAATGACTGTACTTATAATCTTCTCGACTTTCCAAACTTCCTTGACTCGAAAATGTTAAAAGTCTCACTTCACCAAAACACCTCAATCCACTTAAAAAATTTTTATTTATTTTTTAAGATTTACCTCCAAGTTAGTTAGCATATAGTGCAACAATGATTTCAGGAGTAGATTCCTTAATGTCGTTACCCATTTAGCCCATCCCCACTCCCACAACCCCCTCAGCAACCCTCTGTTCTCTAAAGTCTCTTATGTTTTGTCCCCCTCCCTGTTTTTATATTATTTTTGCTTCCCTTCCCTTATGTTCATCTGTTTCATATCTTAAAGTCCTCATGTGAGTAAAGTCATATGATATTTGTCTTTCTCTGACTAAGCTTGCTTAGCATAATACCCTCCAGTTCTATCCAAGTAGTTGCAAATGGCAGGATTTCATTCTTTTTGATTGCTGAGTAATACTCCATTGTATGTATATACCACATCTTCTTTATTCATTCATCCTTCTATTGACATTTGGGCTCTTTCCATCCTTTGGCTATTGTTGATGGTGCTGCTATAAACATTGGAGTGCATGTGCCCCTTCGAAACAGCACACCTGTATCCCTTGGATAAATACCTGGTAGTGCAATTGCTGGGTCGTAGGGCACCTCAATCCACTTTTGAGGAGTTCCTAACAAAGAGGTTATGACTTAGGATGAGCTTTTCCAGTTTTCAGATCAAACCAGTCACTTATCCTGGTCTCTGAAATCATGCTAAAGAAGAACTTCCAAAACATTTTAAAAAGCAGAGAAACCAGACCCAATGATTTTCAAAGCTTAGAGTCTGAAGCATTCACAGAGGGAGCAAGACTCAGAAGGACCTCCCAGGATACCTTCTCTGTATATCATTTAATAGTGACATAGGAAGAATAAAGCTTTAGTAAAATAGGTTTCTTACCTGTTTTGGCTCTTTGAGCACCACCTCTTGGTTCTAAGAGTCAAGCAGTGTCCGAGTACTTTGCAGTATATGATAATTTTTATGGGACTTTTTGAGGATGACATAATTTGTCAAGAGTCCACATGCTGAAATAAGCACATTGCTCTAAATTGGGCACATCCACATCTAACTACGTGTAAAACATTATTAAATGGGATTCTCATATCAGTTCAAGTTTTCCATGCTTAGTACGTGGCGATATCCCTTAGAAGTTGAATAATTTGATTCTGATCCAGCCTAGCATCTGAAGTTGTGTTTCTTCATGTCTGCATTAGAATGTCCTTTGCTTGTTTCACGTGTCACATCAGGATTTGCACACAGTTCTTAGGTTTGCATCTATGAACATTCAAAATTTACTTTCTGTACAGAGTTTTGATTCTCTACAGTTTTTCCAGTAAAATGCTCATCATATGCTTGATGTTAACTTTGGGGGTAGGTGTTAGTCTGTTTGCTGAATCTAAAGGTCTGAAGTTCTTGGTGCTCCATCCTGTTTTTAATTCTCTCTGCTGGGAGTTTTCAGTCCAACAGTCTTCAATAGCATTTCTGAACCCTGGATTCCCCTTAGAATCTCTTGGGGGATCTGTTAAATATAGATTATGATTAATCTATAGGGGTGAGACTTGAACATCAGTGTATTTTCTAAAGTCATTTTATTTAAAAAATGGTTTTTAATGTTTGTTTATTTTTGAGAGAGAGCGTGTGCGCACGCGTGCGCGAGTGGGGGAGGGGAAGAGAGAGAGGGAGACACAGAATCTGAAACAGGCTCCAGGCTCTGAGCTGTCAGCACAGAGCCTGACACCGGGCTCGAACTCACGAACTGTGAGGTCATGACTTGAGCTGAAGTTGGATGCTTAATCACTTAACAGACTGAGACACCCAGGCGCCCCTAAAGTGATTTTAATGTGCAGCCTGGTTTGAGAAATATTACTCTAAAGTTAAAAGGGGACATTTTTATGCTATTTCTTTTGGTAGGAATTTACTTCCTTGTTGGATGCCAAAAGTAATTAATCATCTGATTCTATAATGCAATGATACTTCCTGTGTAGCTCTATTAAATATCTCCCTAGCAGCCGTAGCTTGTGAATATGGCTCTTTCAGCATTTCACCTTCAATATTATGTAGGCTGGTAGCTATCATTATTAGTATAGGAGAGCCTTCTCTAAGACTTGGGCTTCTGATTGCAGTTACTTGTAAGTTGACTTTCATAGGGTGTGTGGGCATCTGTCATCAATATTAAGTTGGAGAAGGACTAATAGACTTTTCTTTTTATTCTAGGTCTGGATTTTCTACGATATGGTTTAAATCTACAGGGTTTCTCAGAGATGCCAGGTTCTCTTTTTTTCTATTTCTCTGATCCCTATACATGCAAGGATTTGAAGATGCCATATCATCTACTATCTTCGTACACAGTGATAGGTTGAAGCTGTCTGGAATAATGCCTGATTCACACTGTCCTGTAGGGGAGGCTAGCTTGGGTCGTACTATCTCTTTCTCCTAGCTGTTGTGTATAGAGCCAGTGGTTGAATTCTGAGGGACAATGCCCTATTTGAGACTGAGAAGCATGTACAAGATTGGCCATAAGAGCAAGAAGCTGGCATGAGGCTAGATTTAAAGGCCTACACAGTTCAACCTTGAACCCAACTCTGTGACCATCCAGAGTTTAATGAACTAGGAAAAATGACAAGTACGTAGATCTCAATGAGTGAATGTGACGTAGCTCTGAAGAATTCTGGAGATAGAGGTCGGTGATTCTAACTACTTTTTTTTGTATTGTTAGGTTAGGTGTCTCTGTGGGGAATACTATTTACTGGTGGCTGAGATGGGATAGACACTAAAGTAAACATTCTCAGGGTTATTTTGTTTGAATGGTTTGCTACATTCCAAAAGTATTGATATTGTTTGTGCAAGCATCAATTTTATCTCTGCCTCAGTTGTAATGGATTTCAAATTAATATAGTGAAAATGATGTTTTAGTGAAGTTTATAAGGCTCACAGTTTGTGACCCTTGTGAATTGAAGACCATTAATTCCTTCATTTCTTCACTCAGCAAACATTTATTGGAATTCATACACTGTAAAATTCACCCATTAAAAGTATACAGTATACTTGATTTGCCCATTCTGGACATTTGCCCATACATCTGCCTATTCTGGACATTTGATATAAATGGAATCATAATAAATGGTCTTTTATGTCTGGTCTCTTTCACTTAGCATAATGTTTTCAAGGTTCATTCATGTTGTAGTATGTATCAGTACTTCATTACTTTTTATTGCCAACTTCCATTCTATTTTATCGATATATTGCACTTTATTATCATTTGTTGACGGACATCTGGATTCTTTCTACTTTTCGGCTATTATAAATAAAGCTGCTGTGAACATTCATGTACAAAGTTCTTCTGGGTATATAGCAAGGAGTGGAATTGCTGCGTCATATGTTAACTTAAAGTTTAACTTTACGTTGAAAAACTACCAAACTTTTCCAAAGTGACTGCATTACTTTATATTCCTATCAGCAATGAATGAGGGTTCTAATTTCTTTACATCCTTGCCAACTCTTGTTATCTGTTTTCTTGATTGTAGACATCCTAGATTTTGCTACTTTTACTGACCTCAAGTGTATGGTGTTTACAATCTTTTGGGTTTTCACAGTTGGGGTTTACAGATAATAGTATGGAAAATTATCTACTTTTAAATTGTGTTTTTCCATGGACAGTTTCATCGTGGGCTGTTTTAGTCTTTAAAAAAAATAAAATGTGGTATGAGAATCTTTGCAGCAAAACAAGGTGGACTATGTGAGATCTATCAACTCTGAATGAACCCCATGAGTGAAAATTAATTCATACAGGAACAAGAGACCTCTGGCCCAGCCAGCTCTCAGCATTCTGAGAACCAGGGCTGTTCAGTGAGGCATGAGCCAGATCCTTGCGGTTGTTTGTCTGATCCCCATGGGAGAATACGGGAGGTCAACACAGCCTCTCACAGGCTTTCTCTTCAAAAATGAAAAGTGTGATTGGCAGGAGTGAGGAAAAGTGCCAGGATTGAGAGCCGGTCTGGCTCCCGATTCTAAAACTGAATAATGACCCCTGGATTAGGACATGAGAACAAGAGAGCTCTGTATTGCGAGTGTTGGACATAAGGGGCATGTTCTGTCCTGGCTGGCAATCTTGTACTGCAGGTAATATCTGGAGGCAGGAATGGGAGACAAACCTGCCAACCGCGGTGGCTGCTTACTGTCTGCCTGCCCAGAATCACACTGACAGTAGAGTTCCAATCCCGCCAGGCTTCACATTCTCACCAGCTGTGGCCACCCCTCAAAATATAAACTCTTCTTGTCACCTGATCATTCATTTACATTCTTGCATTCTGATGGTGTTGTGTAAGTGCTCTTGCTTGACCCAAGGTCACACTATTCCTTTCCCTTTCCCACACCTTACCTGTGCTATCTTCGGTCTCTTTTCTGAAGGACCCTCCCATCTCCTGCTTTAACTGAAATCAGGCTCTCACTTGAGGACATACCCCACAGCCCTTGTGAGTGGAGGCCATAGAGCCTCATCTAAGTTTCAGGTACTACACAGAACAATGGTCTCCCCGATCCCTCTGCACCATTCCCATTCCTCTCTTGGTTCCATTGGAAATTTTCCCTTTGGTGAAGTTCATCCTACCCAGCTAAGCCCCCCTCTAATTCCAGACGGCCGACGTCGCCCATGACTGCTCCTCCCCCTGTCCATGTATGTGATCCTTGGCTCAGTCCTTACAGTGTCTGAGTAAATACCATGCCGCGACAATGTTCCAGAACCCTATCTTCAAAGTTCTTTGACATTTTAAACTCTAACAACTCTCAGGCACCCGCTTCTAGAATTATACCTTACCTCCCCCATCACACACGGTGTGCCGATCTCTTAAATCTTATATTCCAACAACCCACTGTCTGTCATAATCTCCTATTCAGCCTGCTCCCTCTCTTGCATGTTCTATGCCTGTTCTCTCACCTCATTGTGGACCTACTTTCTCTCAACCAAAAATCTAGAATACTGGGAAAAGTGAGGCTTTGGTTTCACTTTGCTGGTTTTAAGCCTACGTTTATTGTTCGTTAGCTGTCTTTATTTTTCTTATCTCTTAGGTATTTAGAATTCCTTTTTGAGTTATTTTCAGGGAAGATCAGTTTGGGGCCTTTGCATACCTGATTTATTTTTTATTGTGTTTTCTCCAAAAAACTCAGAAAAACATTGTTGCAAAGCACTTATTGTTGTGGGTCAGTATCTGAGGCCAGACTGAGTTTTCTTTGTTGTGTCTAGCAATAGACTGTGGTAGTTAGTGTTTTCCCCATCCAGTTCTTCTGGTTCCTTTGGGAAAATCCACATGGTTCTGTTGAGTCTGTTAATAATGACGCCATGCAGGCTCCTTCCCCACTCCCCCTCCCCACATAATACAGGCTGGCTGATTAGACAGAGTGTAATCACTAGAGATAGTGATTGCTTCTCAAATGGGATCCTGACTCAACCAGAACTCAATCAAAACTCACTGGGGATTGATATAAGGAACTGAGAAATAATTGTTTCTGCTAGGTTTGGTAAGTGAGCAATGTGAGTCAGAGCTGGTAGCTCTATCTACCTATCTATCTATCTGTATACCTACCTACTTACCTACCTACCTACGTGTGCATCATCGACCTACCTACCTACCTACCTACTTATCTATTATCCATCTACCTACCTACCTGCCTATCTATAGATATAATTACATATCTACCTATGTATATTTCTATATAGATATAATAAATATATTTATAGATAGATGATAAGAAAGGTAGGTAGCTACCAGTAATCTTCATAACCCCAGACTCACATGCTTCCTTACCAAATCTAGCAGAAACAATGATTTCCCCTAACTTCTTATACAGATGTATCTAAATAGGTATGTAGATAGATACAGATATCAATGGATAGATATAGAGGCAGAGAGATTGAGAGAATGAATATGAATATGAAGGTAGGCAGAGGCACACAGAACTGCAAAATGGAAAGAGAAAGAGAGCCTGAAACCAAATTTGTCCTGAACTTCCCAGAACTTCCCAGAATACATGAATCAAACTTTTTTTTTTTTTTGCTTAAGCTAATTTCTTGTCTTTAATCTCAGTTTCTTTTGCTTATCCTTGAGGGACTTTTAACAAGTAGTAATGAATCCACTTTTTCTCTGAATATTTGTAGGATTTTTTTCTCACCCACGAAGTTCAAAAATGCCTGAAGAATATGGTTAAGTGGAGGTATCTCCTTAGTATCTTTGCCTGAATCTGTAAAAAAAAAAAAAAAAAGCCATTTCTTTTATATCTCTTAATACTTTTGTTCTGTTTGTTCTTGTCTCTGTATGTTGAGTATATTTAAGACCAATGATCCGTATTTGTCATTTCTTGACATTTCAACCTGTTGATCTTTTTCTCTGTAGCCTGGGAAAACTTCCAGTGTTGTGATTTTCAACATTGTATGTTCTGGTCTTCACCTCTCAGGAGGCAGGAGATTTTGCCTCCTGTTGTATTGTTTTCCCCTCTACATTATTACTGTTACAAACTTCAGGTTTATTTTAAAATTTCCATCTATTTCTCAGCCTCTGCCTTTAAGTCTATAATTTTAACAAGTCTATATTTTCTCAAATTTCTGGAAAGTACCAAGAAATTCACCTCACGTTTTTTTTTCCTGTTACACGTCTTTTTCAAATGCATATGCTTCCTCTGCAGAATATTTTCATAATCATAGGCTCATATATTTTATAGACTCCTTTTTTCTTCTATTTATATCTTCGTGAATAAAGTGAGGTCTATTTACCTTTGGTGTTTACCTGTTTAAACAAGATGGCTGAGTTATCTTCGGATCTCTCCCTGTATGTCTGATTACTATTAAAATAATAATAATAATAGCTAAAACAATATTATTTTTAGATTTTAAGCTGGAAGACTGACTGGCATATATTTACATTACTGGCAGATTAAGATGTGTGAAGAAGGAGCAGAATCCTGAACTATCACATGGGCAAGAATTTAGTTCTTCCTTTGAAGCTGTTGTACTGGATGCTAACTGTTCGTGTGTGGCCCTCCATGTGGCATGGCTTTATCTGTCCTCCATTCTTGTCCTGCTGACCAATGCCTCAAAATGAAACCTTGCCTCACTGGGGAGAAAGCGGTACTGTTTCAGAGGAGTCTTGCTGCAGTGTCTGGAATAACAGCATGCTGTCGGGATCTCCTTGAACAGCTTCTTTGGAATGGTATTGATCCATGGCTACAAATGCAATTCTAGGGAGTGTTTTCCTTATGTTCACTGCTGACCTCCTCCCAGCCCTTGCTCCTCCTCCACATTGGCTGGTGTTAGTAGGGTTCTGCTAGGATGTTGTCTGCTCGCTTTTTTTCTCATTAGCAGATCATAAGTGTTGTCTCTCCATCTGGTTTTATTAGAACCATTCAGAGGCCATACAAAACATCCTTCTCAATTTTTAGCACAGATGCAAGTTTTCTCCCATTTTTATCACCCTTTTCCTGTTTTAATGGGGTCTGGGAGGGGGGAAGAGGAAAGTTGGGCCCAGTTTCTCCAACTATCTCTTCAGTCTGTCCCTTTTATTCCACCCCCATTGCTACTGTTTTATCTTGTATCCCATCATGTTTAACTCTGTGTGGTTTTTTTTTTGTTGTTTTGTTTTTTTTTTTACAAGAGTCCCCTACTGCATCTTTCTACCTCTTTTTTCAGGTCTGCTCTTTTGGTGTTGACACCCAGTTGATTAGTGGCTTCACTCCAGGAGATATTTTGTTGTATTAGAGTTGTGTTTAGTTTCACATAATCAAAACAACTCTACTGTAGCTGAAGCAGAAAACAAGAAGACCAGAGGTGGTCAGTCTAGGACTGGTTGGGTGACTCAACAATGCCATGAGATGCAGGCTCCTTCTGCCCTCCTGCCCTTCCATTTCTGTGAGGTCTGCTGCACCTCCAGGCTGGGCCTGGGTTCCAGGAGGGAGAAAGGTGGAGAGGAAGACGCAGCACCAAGAGACTTCTACTTCCATTTCTTTGTCTGGGAGTTGGCTCGTTGCCACTCATACCTGACCAGAGGCAGGGAAATTGAATCTTTATCTTTTACAGACTGTATGGCAGAGGCAGGTGAGGAGGAAGGGAGTTAGAAAAGCAGGGAGGTCGATTAAATTCTGGTGTCTGCCACCTTCTTTGTTGCCAACATCTGTTGGTCAGAGGAAACTCTCGCAGCCCAGCACAGTCCTGGCCTCAGAATATTGTTTTTATATAGAGGGGAAAAAATTGGTTGGAGGGAGTATAGCTCTAAGTGGGTATTTTTTTTTCTGCATCTACCACCTCCAGACTTCTGTTTCTCTAAATTAGGGAATATTAGTATTTCCCCTCAAATTCTGTCTGCTTTATTATACCACACTGCACACTTAGTCAAGGAGAACAGTGATATATGGATTCAGTGGTTGTTGAGATTTGCACTATGAGGCTGGAACTTTTCCTTGGATTTTACATGGATTAGTTTTAATGATTGTGCTTTCTTTTTTTAAAAAAAATATAGTCTTCTTTCTTGAAGGGAGATTTGTAAACATGTATGTATGTCACCAGCTTTCCCAAAGGTGTCCCTGTCTTTTTGTTTTTGTTTTTTGTATTTTTGGGTTTTTTTGGATGAAGGCAATTTTGTGGCCCAGATCTTCAGGGCTCTTGCCTCCTTTATTTCTAGTAGCCCAGTCGGGCCTATTTATTTCTTTTCTTTCCTTTATTGGGTATAGCCTGGCCGCTCCTTGGCATTTTGGATCACTCTAGACATTAAATGACTTTTTCCATTTCTTTTGTGTGTCTCAGTGGCCACAGCAGGTTCAGAGCTGCAGCCAGCTGTGCAGAAGGTCAGAGAATGCTAATGGGACATTTAGCACCAAGCAATCCTGCTTGCCTTTCTGTGGAAAACAAGACTGAATTGACAGAGGAGGAAATGCAATTCTAATTTAATGTAGAAGACAGTCCCAAGTTAGGACTGCCCGTTATATTAGTCATTAACAGATATAATTAAATATATTACTTCACAAGAAATAATGAGGGAGTGGGAGATCATTATGGTGTGTGTCACCAGACACATTCCGTACCAAGTACTTCTTTTATAACATTGAAGATAGATTTAGATTGTGCTTAATAAACATACAGTAATTTGTGCACGTTAGAATTATGTCAAAATTTGAATTTTGGGAATAAAAGTGTGATTTGGGGATGTATGCTAGTACATTTATAATTCGAAAGACTTTTAAGCTACATACCTATGGAAACATCTCTCCTTCTAAATGTTATTCTGCATTCTCACTCTCCCCCTGAGGCAGCTGGATCAATTGGAGAAATCAGGTAATTTGGAGTTAGAAGTCCTGGATCATTTACTAAATATGTCATTTCAGAGAAATCACTTGGTTTTTGACTCTCTGTTTTGTCACCTATAGGATGGTGATAGTGGCATATTTCAGAGTTGTTGGAAGTATCACACAGCAGGATGTACTTTGTAAATAGCAAAGTCTTACATACATGTAAGTATCTACTCTTTTGCAAACTGGTTTTTCATGTAACAGTTACAACACGCTTTTTAATTGGATGGATGGTATTCCATTTGTATGAATGAGTCATATAAGTGGTTTAGGTTTGCTTTGTATATCTATCTGTCTATCTGCCTATCTATCTATCTATCTATCTATCTATCTATCTATCTTCCATCCCTATATATACATATGCTCTCTTAGAAACTTTTGAATATACAATACAGTATTAACTTTAGTTATCTCTCTGTAACTATGGGTGCAGTTTATTGTTGCTGCTGCTGCTTGTTTTAAATACATATACGGTATTTTATGTGTTATTCCAATTCATTGTAATGATCACTTATTGTTTGTACAATTGTGAAAAATTGTTCTGTGGTAAAACCTCACTCCCAAATTCTGCAATGCAAAAATTCTGCAAATAAGATAAGATGGCAAAAGATCGACTGTCAATGTCTTTTTACAGCATATATGGCAAGTAGGCTAATTTTCTTAATACATGAAGAGCTTTTAAATAAATCAACAAAAAAGTTGAAAACCCTAATATAATTTGGGTGAAGAACATGAATCAGCAGTTTATGGAAAAAAAATACAAATGGCATATATGTGAAAAGATGCTCATGTCTTTTAGTTAAAGAAATGAATTTAGGGGCGCCTGGGTGGCGCAGTCGGTTAAGCGTCCGACTTCAGCCAGGTCACGATCTCGCGCTCTGTGAGTTCGAGCCCCGCGTCAGGCTCTGGGCTGATGGCTCAGAGCCTGGAGCCTGTTTCTGATTCTGTGTCTCCCTCTCTCTCTGCCCCTCCCCCGTTCATGCTCTGTCTCACTCTATCCCAAAAATAAATAAACGTTGAAAAAAAAAATTTAAAAAAAAAAAAAAAAAAAAAAAAAAAAAAAAGAAATGAATTTAGATTCAGAGTGCTTTTTTTCACTTATCAGATTGGCAAAGAGGAAGAAATTTGAAAATGTTAAACATATTTGAAATTGTAGGAAAATAGAAATGCTTTATGGGCATATAAATTGGTGTGAATTTTTAGCAGTCAATTTTGCAATATTTTAAAACATTTCAATGCAAATTTTGGCCCATCATTTTCACTTCTAGGATTTTATCTTATACAGATAACTGGTGAATATAAAAAGATGGCATAAGGGTGTTCATGGTGACATTTTGCATATCGATGTGTCAGCTAAACAAATAACCAAACTGTAAACTACCTGCATAGCCTGTATATCTCTCACTGTAGTACTGTTCAAATTATGTATATTCATAAAGTGAAATTTTATATAGCAACTAGAAAATGGACTGATCTCTATGTACTCATTTGAAAAGAAATTCCTGATATGTTGATGACTGAGAAAAGCAAGATCAGACTTGCTTTACATGCTTTAAAAATTTTTTTAAATTTTTAAAAATTTTTTGGGAGACTGCAGGCAGGGGAGGGGCAGAGAGAGGGGAACAGAGGATCTGAAGCAGACTCTGCACTAACAGTGGTGAGCTGGATGTGGGGCTTGAATTCATGAACCCCGAGATCATGACCTGAGCTCAAGTTTGACGCTCAACCAACTGAGCCACGCAGGTGCCCCAAGATTTGTTTTTTATGCTTTTATGCACTTATGTCATATGTATGCAATCAAGTAGAAAAAAAATGTGATTGCTTATGCAGAGACAACTTCTGGAGGAATATATAAGAAATTGTTGAAGGGGTTCAACTGTATGGTGATGGATGGGAACTAGATTTGTGGCGGATCACTTTGTAGTGTGTACAGATGTTGAATTGTAAAGCTGTGTGCCTGAAAATTACAAAATTAAAAAAAATTGTTGACAGTGATTATTTTCTGGGAATTAGATTGAAGTAAACAAAAGGAGAGGGGAGGAGTTTACTTTTCACTCACTTTCTGTACCTTTGGAATTCTTCCTCCCCAGTATTTTATTATGAAAAAATTTACATTTTCAAAGTCTGTTTATTTTGAGAGAGAGAAAGAGAGAGAGCATGAGTAGGGGAGGGGCAGAGAGAAAGAAGAGAGAGAATCCTAAGCAGGTTCAGCACTGCCAGTGCAGAGCCTGATGTGGAGCTCAAACCCACAGACTGTGGGAACATGACCTGAGCCGAAACCAAGAATCAATCACTTAACTGACTGAGCCACTCAGGCACCCCTGGAAAAAATTTAAAGTACAGAAAGTTTAAAGAACTATTCAGTGGACACCAATAAATTCTCCACCTAGGTGCTATAATGGTTTGTTATAATTGCTGTATCACTTAATTACAAAACAAGGATGATGAATTATTTTTACAATTTAGTAGGAAGTCAGAGTTTAAGCAAGAAGAGTACATTAGAATAACGAAATAGAAAATCAAAGAAGTACATAAATCTACTGAAAGAGAAGACTAAATAGGATGATGTGACAAATATAAGCAGCTGTTAGGAGTACAAAGTTCAATGGAACAATTCTATGCAAGAGCAAAAGACATAGAGGCTCTGAAACAGGAGGAAACGGTTTCCTGCCTGCAGTTCTTCAGGTCTGAGGTCAAGGGAGAGTGGTCCCAGAGCTGAGAAACTCCAGAGAACAGGTAGCTTTCCGTCTCACATGAAAGGCCCTTTACGTGTGCCATGGTGATGGTCTTCACACCCTGAAGCTCTTCTCACACTTCAGCGAATATTAATCACCAGGGAAACTTGCTGACACATATTTGACCCTCACAAGCTCTATCTCTGTCCTTGTGTGGAAATGAAAGGTCTCACAAGAGCTGTAACCAGTTAAGATCCGAGGGAGGCCTAGAGAGGAGAGTTTTGTTCTAAATTTCCTAGTTTCAACACTGAACCACATCTCTGTGTGTAAACATTGATTCAGTAGAAAAGAGTTGGGGTTCCCAAATCTGAACTCGTAACAAGCACCCTGGGTAACTTGATTTCAGGTAGGTGCTGCAGAGTATTGTCCTTCTCGAAGGATGTGGGGTTTTTTTTTAGCCCCCATGAAGATCCAGCTGCTCCAAGACCCTGCAGCATCCCTTTGCCAGGAATGCCTGTTTGCTTAAACAGCTCTTATTCATTTTCTAAATGATCTTAATTACTGAGTTCCTAAGGGAGTGAATCATAAAGAGCTTTATCTCTTGGTGCAGGTGAATGATCTCACCCACAGTGTTGTAAACCAGCTTGGACGGGGGTGGGGTCTAGAGAGAGGAGGTTATTATGATTTTTTAACTTTTAGTTCTTTGATTTAGCCCTGGTGCTGTGCCCCTTGGTGTAAACCTTCACTGGGGCATTTGATGCCATCTTCTCTAACCTCTGATTTATGGGGGGGCAGGGGAGGAGGTGGGTCTAACAGGTTCATGTGTTTTAAATATTCACTTTTCCGAGGGCTAAAAGTCACCAAGTCCCTTTCCTGGTGTTTTTCCTTGGAAGCTTTTTCTTACTGCTATCACAGAGTATTCGAATTCTCATCAGTTTTCTTGTGACTTTTGTGGAATGTGCTGGTAGAATTGCAGCTGTCACATTGCCTACTTAGAACAGGTTTCCCTCCCCTGAAGGATTAGTAGGAAGGCAAACTATGTGCAGTTGCCTCGACCCCACCTCTGACAGTTCTGTAACCCCATGAGAAAGAACAACCTCAGAGCTTCTCAGTCTTTCTGAGTGACATGTTTCTCTTCCTTGTCTATTCTTGCTGTCTCTTTTTCCATTTTGGTTGGTCAATGTAAGTTAAAAAATTTGTTTCTATGGTGGCCCATCAGCTAAAAGAAAACATGCTGTCCCAAGTGATGAGTAACTTAATATTTATTTGTTTTTTTTAAATACAATGACCATTTCTTGAGCTCATCCTGTGTACCAGGCATTGTGCTAAATGCTGGAGACATGGGCAAAAAAGCAGACAGTGGCAGACAAGTCTCCCAAGAACCTTGGCAAATCCAGGTTGAAAACACCCTATATAATGGGGAACAGCCTGAGTAAAGGTCTGGGAGTAAGTCTGTAGCATGGAGGCTATTCAAATGTGGTTGGGATACAAAGTGCTTGGTGGGAAAGAAAAGATTTTTTGAAGACCTGGTATTACTGTCAAAAATCTGAACATTAATCAATAGGAAATTATTTCTTAATCAGTTTTTTTTAAAATAAAGCTACAGAGGACATATCATTCTAACATAAAAATGCAGTAAGTAAAATAATGCTTCTATTTTCCTTTGTAATCAGTGAGGTGAGGGAAGTATGGCAAGAGCTGAGGAGGGTAGGGATGATGAAAGGAAAAGGGGAAGAAATTCATATTGACAGATGGTCCAACAGCAAGGATCAGCAAAGACAAAGCTACATAGAGAAGAAGGTAGATGGATGCATATCCTGAGGGCCTGGAATAGTGCCTGGTACATAGTAGGTGCTTATGAAATAGCTACTAAGTGAAAAACAGAATGAATGGCATGGGGAGAAAAAAATAAAAGGAAATAGGCAGATAGTGCAAGGAAAATTTGACAGTACAGACAGAAACATCTATATTCCAAGGAAGCAGATTAGAAAGGGAGCTTGAGAGAAAGGACGGGGGGACCCAAGGAGGCTCACGGATTAGGTGAGAGCTATTGAGCAAATGAGCCTTCACATACTCTGTGTCTTAAACATTGTGCTGGGTGAGGGCTGTAGGTCTGGGGAAAGTCACTCAATGCTTTTGAGTCTCATCTGTTAGAAAAAAAAGCATTGAAAGGAAATGGAATAGAATATAGTGTTGTAAAATGTTACAATCTGAGGCAGTTGGTGGTGGGGATATGGGATTTTTGCTGTACTATTCTCTGTATTTAAGTGTACTTTTAAACTTTTTCATAAAAAGATCTTAATAAATAATAGGAGGTCTAATGAACCGAGCATGGGCCCATCTCATTCCCTCCTCCCTGTAAAGTCACTGGAGTCACAGTAGTCAAGACATGGCCACAGACTGGATATGGGAGGGCAAATGGCAGAAGGTCACGTTTATTCTAACAGTTGGTGTCCTCATGACTAAGTGGGTGATTGTGTCTAATGGAATGACAGGTTTGGGAGGGAATCCAATAAATCCACTTGTCAGTAATGTTGGGGGAATGCTCAAGGAAATATTTGTAGACCAAAGGAAGTTCGTTCCTTCTAGAGTTGGGGTTTCCACAAGGCACTGTGGGGAGGCTTACAGGCAGGGAGGCATGGAGGTGGGAAGCAGGGGTGGGGGGACTGGTTGGGAGGGGTGAGAAGAGAGACTGGGGGCCTTGACTTACAATTTTTAATAGTGAAGAAGGAGGAACCTTGGGTGGAAGCCTAGATGGAGGGTGTGGCGAGGAGAACAGCTGAATTTGTTGAATTATCCAGCCACAGAGTCCCCGGTGGAATGTTGACTTGTTGGCCTCTGCAGAATTGTTGGCCTCCCAGGTGCTGGGCACAGTTGCTCAGAGCAGCTCCTGCGGGGAAGGTCAAAGGGTCAGGAAGGAAGGAGGTCAGAGGGGAGAGCTAGAGATACCAGGCTCTACAAAATGCACTTATTTTCTTGGCATCTGACAGGTGGATTAGATGAAATCTAGCTGCAGGCCTAGCCCAGTCAGGCCACAGATTCCCTGAACTGTTCTCACCACCCAGTAAGTTCCTACCTTTGTAAGGTATCTCTTCCTCACATTTTTTTCTCTTTTGGTGGACATTCTATGTCAGTGTTTATTTACTAAATGACAGTTTAAGGGAATAAGTGTAACAACCTATTTGACTAAAGTGGTTTTTGAAAGTGACAAATCAGTTTACTTAATAAAAGAAAATTTGATGTTATTATGAATTTCAGATATTTAACACTCTTTTTCTTGGGGCGGGGGAAGCCTAACTCATTAACTGAATTAGAGAAAGATTTTTTTGATGTCTGAGATTGAGGCAGATTTTTAATTTTGTCTGCATGAAGGAAGATTCCTAATGCAATGATTGGTTTAGAAAATCATAAAACCACTTTGTAACATGTTCATGACAAAAAACAAATACTATGTCACCATGGATTCCAAACAAAATTAATATCATGTCCCAAATAAGTACTGCTGTTTAGAACATCATAGAGGGGGATGGGAGAACACAAGCTTAATTAATTATTTCCTTGGTTGGAAAACAAAATCTTTGAACAAAGAGAACATTATCTCTATAAGACACTAACATTTCTAAGATTCCACCCCCAGTGAGGCCAGCAAACAATAAAGGCAAGCCTCTAACTGGGTTTCGAATCACTCACATCGCACATAAACTTGGAAAATTACAACAGAGAGTAATTGAGAGATTGTGTCTAGATAGTTGGAGTCAAAAGACTGGTCTGCTCCCTTTTGTGTATTTTCCCCTTCAGAGCATACGAACCAGGGTTCCTGTCCTTTATTTCTCTGCATCCACCCAGTCATCAAATCCTACTTATTATGATACTTCCAATATCAGCTGTACTCAAACTTAAAAGGTAATGGAGTGAGGGCTTTCACCAGAAGGGCTAAAATTATTGACTTCCAGGCACTGTCACGCACACTATTTTGTCCTTCTGGCAGCGCTCTGGTAAGGCCCTGTTAACTGTTGTCCTCATCAAGGTTTCACGGATGGGGAAACTGGTTCTCAGATGTGGCTGCCCATTCTCATGGCTGGGGTAGGGGTGGGGCTTTTAAAACTGTCAGTGCTCAGGCTACCATCCACTTGGACCAATTAAATCAGACCCTCTGAAGGCAAGACCTAGGCTTCTATGATTTTTTAGACCTCCTCAGGTGATTACCAAATGCACCAAAGGTTAGACCTACCAGCTGTTAGAGGAATTGATTAAGCAGCACAAGGTCACAGGGATGACTGAGTGAAGGAATAGGGGCTGGAATCCAGGTCTGTTAGATTTTAGAGCCTCATCTTAACCTCTCCACTATATTGCCTCTCAAAGTATTTAGCACTTCTGGGCAGGCACCGAATATTCTTGCATCAGGGACATGTATAAGAATATTCATGGCAGCCCTTTTGGTACTGGGTGGAATCTAGGAACAAACAGAAGCGTTCAACAACAGTAGAATGGGTAAACTGTGGTGTGTACTAAGACTGAATGTTTGTGTTCTCCCCCATCCCAAACTCATAAGTTGAAGTGTTAACTCCCAGTGTGATGGTGTCAAGAGGTGGGGTCCTCTGAGAAGTGATTAGGTCATGAGGGTGGAGCTCCCGTGAATATAATTAGTGTGTTTGTAAAAGAGACCCAAGAGAGCTTCATCATCCCTTCTTCCATGTGAGGACATCTTTATCAGACACCAGATCTTCTGGAACCTTGATCTTGGACTTACTTCCCAAACTCCAGAACTGTGAGAACTTAAACTTCTGTTGTTCACAAGCCACCCAGTGTGTGATATTCTGTTATAGCAAGCTGAATGGGCTAGCACAGTGTGTTAAGGGAATGGAATACGATACAGCAATAAAATAGAATTCCATCTTTTCACAAACATGAAACCATACAATTGTGTGTTTGGGTACATAATCATATTTGGAGAAATTTTCATAGAGAAGCAAAGCAAAGTTCATGAAGCAGAAATTGAGGGAAGGTGTTGGGTTATGGAAGGAGCACATAGAAAGCTTTGAATATAATGTTCTATTTCTTAAACTGGGTGGTGGGTAGGTATAAAGGTATTTTTGAAGTTTTTTATATTCTTTATATGTTTTATAAATATTCCTTTTAGATCTGTTAATGTTTTAAATGATAAGAAAAGAATAATTATTGTTTTTATGAAATACATTTTATTAATGCAATTCCAGAAATATAAAGTACTAAACAAAAAACTAAAGACAAAAAAGAAAAAGCCCCATCAAAGATGTCACCACCCAGAAACACATATTAAGTGATAATCATTTCACAGTATTTTTTATGCAAACATACAGAAAGGACAGATATGTAGACAAATGAATTAGGATTGCTTCAGTTATCTAGTGTGTGTAACAAACCACCTCTAGAGTTAGTGGCTGTCACAACAAAACCCAGTTATTTACTCATGATTCTGCAACAGAGCAGAGCTTGCTGGGATGCCAGTCTTCACTCCATGTGTTGGCTGGAGTTACTCCTGCAGTTGCATTCAGCTGGGAACGTGGGTGGGGTTGGAACATCTAAGATCACTTCCATGTTCAGAATCTCTGCCGGGATGGCTCAGGGCCTCCTGGCTAGGTTCTCTTTTTCCATGGGTTCTCATTACCCCATGGACCCTGAGACGGAGAAAGCAGAGGCTACAGGTATTTTAAGATCTAGGTGTGTAAATCCCAGAACATCCCCCTCCCATGCATTCTGTTGCTCAAAGTAAGTCACAAGGCCAGCTCAAGCTCAAGGGAAAAGGGAACAGACTCTCCCTCTCAATGTGCAGAGAGACATGGGCCTATAGGGATGGAGGGAAAGTTGGAGGCTCTTAGGAAATGATCCATCACTGTGTCTGTAATAAGTAGGCTGCTTTTCATAGTCTGTTGGCAGAAAGCTGGGTTTTCATGATGTTTTGAACAACTTCATTCAGTAATTATTACTGAATAACTACTATGTGTCAGGGACTGTTTTAATCATCATAAGAGCAAAGAACCAAGAGACAAAAACTACTGTCTTCATGGAGCCTACATTTGAATGATTTAGGCAATCATTCAGACTATATGCTGTTTTATACTAGAAATAAAATTTGGCTAAAGAAAGTTTGGTTAATTTAAATAAAAGAATAAGAACAAGTGATAGCTGCTGACCTTAGTGGTCTACCTGAGCTCCGATAGAACTAATAGAAAAAGTTTCCAGAAATAGAAATCTTCTTGGGATTCCATTCAAATGAATTCAGCAAATATCTATTGTATACAGAAATCTTTCCTGGCTTCCCAGCATGGGAGACAATTTTGGAAGCATTTGATTTGATTCAGTTAAGGGTTTGATGGATATATATGTGAGATGCCAAAGGACATACACAGGATTAAAACACAGGATACCTTCCCTCATGGTGGCAGCTATGTTGAATACTTGGTTTTTTGTTTATTTATTTTTTAATTTTAGAGAGAGAGCATGTGTGAGCAGAGGAGGGGGTGAGAAACAGAGAGAGAGAGAGAGAGAGAGAGAGAGAGAGAGAATGCTACCGTAGGGCTTGATCCCATGACCCTGGGATCATGACCTGAGCTGAAATCAAGAGTCAGATGCTTTCTTGGCTGAGACACCCAGGTGCCCCCATGTTGAATACTTACGACTATATATCTAAGGTATAAGTACCACAAGTTGCTATCAATGTGGTGCTGAGATCTGATAGAAGCCAGTATGTCATTCATTTCTGGGAATCACTGAGTCTTCATGAAGGAGAGAGAATTTAAGCTGGTTCTTGAAGATTTTTGTAAAAATATTTTTTAATGTTTATTTTGGAGAGAGGCAGAGTGTGAGCAGGGATGGGGAGAGAGAGAGGGAGATACAGAATCCGAAGCAGACTCCAGGTTTGGAGCTGTCAGCACAGAGCTCGATGTGGGGCTTGAACTCACAAACCACGAGATCATGACCTGAGCTGAAGTTGGACGCTTAACCGACTGAGCCACCCAGGCGCCCCTGGTTCTTGAAGACTGACAACATTTTCATGTGGGTGGATGCTAGCAGGCCTGTAGAAGGCCAGAATTATCTGATGTACCCTATTACCATCCGTTCACATGGTGAGTGCATCTTTCCTCTTTGTTTCTAGCTGAAGCAGGCTGGTGTGGGCATTAATGGTTCTTCAACGATTTCCATTTTCTACCTGAATTCCTTGTTTAAATGACCTGTTTACATTACTACTCTGGGTGACATCTATGCCTAGAGATGTCTGCTAGTTGAAAATGAACAAACAGTAGCTTGGTGTTTCTTATCTCTAATGGACGTTCTGCAAATCCCTTAGCTTTAGCATTTAATGTGCAATGGATTTTTTTTTTTGCAATGGATTTAAAAAAAAATGAATAAAAGGAATAGAGAATGAAGGGCACACACATCCAGGTGCTGTGTGTAAACATCATGTTATTCTTATGTCAGGTGACTCTAAGCAGAGGATATGCAGTTCAAATGCAGTTGACATCACAGAACTGTGTGTGCCTCTCACTGACTTGGTATCCTCTTTGTGAAAAATGGACTTGTGTTTGAGGTTGAACTTATTAATCTCTGCTGTATTGAAATTTGTAAAACCATTTTCACTTGGACACTTCTTTATACAAAAGGCTAAAATGAGTCTAATTGCCCATGTAAGTCTTGTCTTCTCTTTTGGTGCACTGTGTTCTCAGACTAATATTTGTATTATTATCATTAACATATTTCCCTTTTTCCCTTCTCCAACAGATATTCATTTATTCATTCATTAAACAAATAAAGATATATTAAGCAACTACTATATCCCAGCCACTGTTATATGGCCTTGGAATACATTTATCAAGAAAACAGACAATACTCTATTGGGACTTACATTCTAGCAGGTGGGGACATAAAATGAATAATAAGCTCAATAAACAAGGAAATTATATAGTGTGTTAAAAGGGGGTAAGTGCTATGAAAAAAATAAGGGAGGGCACAGGGCTAGGGATGAGTGTGTGGGTTACAACTGGAAGTAGATTTGTCTAGGTGGTCCTCATTTAGAAGTATGTTAGCCTCTGGTCATCTTAGTGTGAGAGTCTTTGGGGAAGAGGCAGCCACCAGGCCCAAAGGGACTTTGTCCAGAATGTTCTCGCAATAGGCGGATAGGTTAGTGTGAATGGAGCCCAGTGAGCAAAGCAGGGAGAATAGAAGGAGAGGAAGTGAGAGAATTAATAGGGACAGATGGCATGGGGATTTATAGGACTTTGTTAGGATTCCAGCTTTAACTCTTAGTGACATGTGGAGTTAAATGTGAAGTTCTTCAGGAGATGTGGCTCTCACTTTCTTTGTGATATCATTGCCACATATTTCACTTCTATTGTTGTTATTCTTTGTGCTTTAACCATCAGTTGACTTTTTTTGGGAGTAACTTTTAGATTCATGCTTGCACGATATATCTTTTCTTCATTCTTTTATTTTACTATTTTTATTTTTAAATTACTATTATTTTTTAATTTTTTTAATATGAAATTTATTGTCAAATTGGTTTCCATCTAACACCCAGTGCTCATCCCAACAAGTGCCCTCCTCCCTGCCCATCACCCACCTTCCCCCTCCTTCCCACCCTCCATCAACCCTTAGTTTGTTCTCAGTTTTTAAGAGTCTCTTATGGTTTGGCTCCCTCCCTCTCTAACTTTTTTTTTCTTTCCCCTCCCCCATGGTCTTCTGTTAAGTTTCTCAGGATCCACATAAGAGTGAAAATATATGGTATCTGTCTTTCTCTGTATGACTTATTTCACTTAGTATAACACTCTCCACTTCCATCCACGTTGCTACAAAAGGCCATATTTCATTCTATCTCATTGCTATGTAGTATTCCATCGTGTATATAAACCACAATTTCTTTATCCATTCATCAGTTGATGGACATGTAGGCTCTTTCCATAATTTGGCTATTGTTGAGAGTGCTGCTATAAACATTGGGGTACAAGTGCCCCTATGCATCAGCACTCCTGTATCTCTAGGGTAAATTACTAGCAGTGCTATTTCTGGGTCATCGGGTAGATCTATTTTTAATTTTTTGAGGAACCTCTGCACTGTTTTCCAGAGTGGCTGCACCAGTTTGCGTTCCCACCAACAGTACAGGAGGGTTCCTTTTCCTCCACGTCTTTGCCAACACTTGTTGTTTCTTATGCTTTTGATTTTAGCCATTGAGACAGGTGTGAGGTGAGGTTTCATTGTGGTTTTGATTTGCATTTCCCTGATGATTAGTGATATTGAGTGTCTTTTCATGTGTCTTTTGGCCATCTGTATGTATTCTTTGGAGAAATGTCTGTTCATGTCTTCTGCCCATTGTTTAATTAGATTATTTGCTTCTTTGGTGTTGAATTATTAAAGTTCTTTATATATCTTGGGTACTAATCTTTTATTGGATATGGCATTTGAAAATATCTTCTCCCATTCTGTAGGTTGTCTTTTAGTTTTGTTGATTGTTTCCTTTACTGTACCAAAGATTTCTACTTTGATGTATTCCCAATAGTTTATTTTTGCTTTTGTTTCCCTTGCCTCAGGAGACATGTCTAGAAAGATGTTATGGCTGATGTCAGAGAAATTACTGCCTGTGCTCTCTTCTAGGATTTTTATGGCTTCAGGTTTCACATTTATGTCATTAATCCATTTTGAGTTTATTTTTGTATATGGTGTAAGAAAGTGGTCCAGTTTCATTCTTTTGCATGTAGCTGTCCAGTTTTGCCAACACCATTTGTTGAAGGGGCTTTTTCCCATGTTATTTTTTGCCTCCTTTCTTGAATATTAATTGACTATATAATCATGCACTCTCTATTCCATTCTGTTGATCTATGTTTATTTTTGTGCCAGTACCAAACTGTTTTGATTGCTACAGCTTTGTAATATAACTTGAAATCTCGAATTGTGATACCTCCAGTTTTGCTTTTCTTTTTCAAGAATGCTTTGGCTGTTTGCAGTCTTTTGTGGTTCCATACATTTTTTAGGATTGTTTGTTCTAGTTCTGTGAAAAATGTTGATGGTATTTTGATAGGGATTGCATTAAATCTGTAGATTGCTTTGGGTAGTATGGACATTTTAGCATTTGTTCCCCTGATCCATGAGCAGGGAATGTCTTTCCAGTTGTTTGTGTCATCTTCAATTTCTTTGATCAATATTTTGTAGTTTTCAGAGTACAGGTCTTTTACCTCCTTGATTAAGTTTATTCCTAGGTATTTTATTATGTTTGGTGCAATTGTAAGTGGGATTGCTTTCTTAATTTTTCTTTCTGCTGTTTCATTAGTAGCATATAGAATAGAAATGCAACAGATTTCTACACATTGATTCTGTATCCTACAACCTTGCTGAATTCCTTTATCAGTTTTAGTGGTTTTATAGTGGAGTCTTTAAGGTTTTCTATATATAGTATCATGTCATCTGCAAATAGTGAAAGTTTTACTTCTTTATCAATTTGGATGCCTGTTATCCCTTTTTCTTGTCTGATTACTGTGGATAGGACTTCCAGTACTATGCTGAATAAAAGTGGTGATAATAGACATCCTTGTCTTGTTCTTGACCTTAGGAGAAAAGCTCTCAGTTTTTCTCTATTGAGGATGATGTTTTCTGTGGGTTTTGCATATAAAGCTTTTATTATGTTAAGGTATGTTCCCTCTAAACCTACTTTGTTGAGTGTATTTATCATGGATGGAATTTGTACTTTGTCAATTGCTTTTCTCTGCATTTATTGAAATGATCTTACGGTTTTATTTCTCTTAATTGATGTTATGTATCAGGGTGATTGATTTGTGAATATTGAACCACCCTTGCATGCCTGGAATAAATCCTACTTGATCATGGTGAAAGATTTTTTTAAATGTATTGTTGGATTCATTTTGCTAATATTTTGTTGAGGATTTTTTTTCATCTATGTTCATCAAGATATCGGTCTGTAGTTTTCCTTTTTGTGATATAATTATCTGGTTTTGATACCTGACTTCTATGACTGGCTTCATAGAATGAATTTGAAAGTTTTCTTTCCTCTTCTATTTTATGGAAAAGTTTGAGAAGAATAGGTATTAATAGGTTTTTTAATGGTTTGGTAGAATTCACCTGTGAAGCCATCTAGTCCTGGACTTTTGTTTGTTGGGAGTTTTTTGATTGCTGATTCAATTTCATTTCTGGTAAGGAGTCTGTTAAAAATTTCTTCCTGTTTCAGTTTGGTAGACTATATATTTCTAGGAATTTATGCATCTCCTCTAGGTTGTTCAATTTATTGCCATCCAATTTTGTCTTTTATAGTCATTTACTGCTTGTTCTCTTTTTTTTCTGGAGCAATTCTTTTTTTATTTATGTTTCCTGACCTTGATTTTTTTTGAAGAGTAAAGACAATTATTTTCTAGAATGTTCTTCAATTTAGATTTGTCTGATGTTTCTTAAGGCAATATTCACATTACTTATTTAAAATAGAGTCAACTGGGGTGCTTGGGTGGCTCAGCTGGTTAAGTGTCTGACTCTTGATTTTGGTTCAGGTCATGATCTCACAGTTCATGGGTTCAAGTCCTGCATTGGGCTCTGTACTGTCAGTGCAGAGCCTGCTTGGGATTCTCTGTTTCTCTCTCTTTCTGCTCTTCTCTACTCTCAAAAATAAATAAATAAACATTAAAAAATTAAAATAAAATAGAAGAAATTTGGAAACAACTTAAATTTGGCATTTTAGGGGTTCAATTAAACAAATTAGATATACCTATACTATGAGATAGTATGTAGTCACCAAAATGATAGTTATTGGTATTTAAATATTGACATGAAAAGTTGTTCTAAAGGTATTGAGTGCAAAAGGCAGTGCACAAAAGCAGTCTGTAAAGATGGTGCAATTTTTGTAAGGAAATTTATATTTATTAACATGGGCAGACTTGCACAGGAAATAGTGTAAAAGGAAATACACCAAGTTATTAATTCTAGGTGTTATTGTTTCTAAGTGATAACCCAGAGATTTTTCCTGCTTTTTTCCTTTCAAAGTTTTTTTTCTTATTTTTCTGTAATGAAGATCTATTGTTCATGCAATTTTAAAAAGGAGAAAGGTTTTGTTTTTCCTTTAAAACTAACAACCTTTTCAATTTTAAAATAGGAGTGCCTTTATTTTTCCAGGAAAAAAAAAAGAGAGAGAAAGAGTTAGATGAAGGGGCATTATGGTTTAATGGGAAATACAGTGAACTGAGATCAAGACCTAATATTTCCATTTACTATTTATAAGATCTTGATCAGGAGCTTTATGATTTTTGGTTCTCAGTTTCCTCATCTTTAAAATGGTAATCATAGTATGAATTTCCTATTTGCTTTGCAGAGTTGCTTTGAGGATCAAATGGGATAATGTGTGTTGCTGCTCTTTGTAATCTTTATAAACCAGTACCAATACCAATAAAAGGCATTCTTATTTTATTTTTCACAGAAAATATTCCAAGATCATTGCATGCCAGAGATGAATTTTCCCCAAAATTATTTACAGTAAAGAAAAAAACCCCATCAAACTACCAGGAATTTGAATGTCATCCTTAAAAGTTTCCAGTGTTACTAATCTTTTCATCTAGTGGAATAGAAAGAGCACTAAGAGGAATTAGCAGTTCAACCACTGTAACATTTATGGCTTATCCATGTCTTTAGCTCAAATAATTTGGTTTTCCATTTCTGCTTCAATTTTTTTTTTTTACTTATTGTATGATCAGTTATTTCTTAGCTCTGAAAGAATGTGGAAAGTTCTCCTTTCCTCTTTATGGAGTTCTGATATGGCACATCCTAGGAAGTAGAAATAAGAAAAAGCTGTTAATGAACATGCAGTAAAACCCAGATGCTTCTGGAGTCTCAAGGTTTCTGACAACAGTACAACCCATTTCTGTGATGGGAATGCCTCACTGTCTTTTGCTCTTACTGCTGCTTGGGACTGTAGAGCAACAGAAGTGGCAGGGACTAGGAGAGGCAGCAGCCATGGCTGAATGAGACAACCTATGAGGAAGAGCTTTGGCCATAGGCAAGAGACTTGTGGAGCCATCCAGGAATTTTGCTGGAAACCCCAAGAGCTGGGTAAGAGGAGGTGTAAGGAAGCAGGAGTAAGACTCTATCAACTAGTCTTACAAGATCGCAGACCTAGAACATTGGTTTTGGTTCTGCCTATTTATCTAGATTCAGAGGATGGTCTTAGGCTCGTGGTCTGTCATGCCACACAGTCGTGTATATTTTCGTTGTGAATGTTAAATTAGTATTTAAGAAATAATTGTTGTTCACATAATAGAGTTTGGAGTCCAAGCGGGCTTCTTATATCCAAAATATGGATATTCATTATGTTGCACAGAGTTCATTGGGAAAGAATTCACGATGGCAATGCAAAAGAAACCATTTGCAAGCCCACAACACACAGGATCCAGAGGTCACTGATTTACTGTAATGCATGGTTCAGCTGTTTTTTTTTTCTTAAATGAAGGCTTAAAATGTGTCCCCAAAGCAATCTAAACAGTTTAGACATTATCATAAACCACTTTGTGAAACAATATATTATAAAAATGAATTTTTTCCCTTAAAGACAAAGGCTGCTGAAAAATGAAATCTTTAAGGCTTCTTTTAAAGATCTTCATTTTTTTCTTGTAAATTTAATACTAAAGAAAGAAATAGATAATCAAGTAAAGCAATTAGGTCTATTTATTAAAAGCATGGCAGATTTATCTCCATCATAATCCAAGAGCCTTTCAATGCTAATTGTCTTTTATTTTTTTTTTTTTTATTTTTTTTTTTTTCAACATTTATTTATTTTTGGGACAGAGAGAGACAGAGCATGAACGGGGGAGGGGCAGAGAGAGAGGGAGTCACAGAATCGGAAACAGGCTCCAGGCTCTGAGCCATCAGCCCAGAGCCCGACGCGGGGCTCGAACTCACAGACCGCGAGATCGTGACCTGGCTGAAGTCGGACGCTTAACCGACTGCGCCACCCAGGCGCCCCGCTAATTGTCTTTTAATTACGTAGGCCTTTGGTGTCTATCCTAATCCTGCAATGTTTTAGTAATATTGATGATTTCAGTGATATATGGACTGAGTCTATACTCAACATGCAAATTTGGGAGATGAGTCAGGCTCAGTTCAAGTACATAATTTAGCTTTTTTTCACATCTATTTTCCTTTGTGATTCTTCATAGTATTCTGATATCATGAGATAATTTTTGATGGAATTAAATGCAAACAGCTCAAATTGACACAGTAATTGTACCCTACATAGTATTATGTGTGGAGTGATTAAATGGCAATGTCAGTGGCATACTTACCCCAGATATGATGAATGGGGTTATAAAAGAAGCATCGTAACATCTTTCAGGCACATAATGAGGAACCCAAAGGAGGATTTATATTATTTTTTCCATTGCCCCAAAGGATGATCATTGGGTTAGAAAGGACAGAGTTGCCTATGATAAAAAGCTCTTGACAGGGTCAGTTCACAATAGAGACACAGGGAGCTGCAGCATCACGTAGCCTCATTTGGAAGTATAGGACAAATAACTATTTTTTTGTCTAAATATTTAAGAGGAATGTGCCAACTTGATGCTCTGTTAACCCCTTCAGTGGGTGGGATGGGCTGAGTAAAAGTCCTCAAAATTCCAGTTTCTAATCTCTGGAATCTGTAAATATTAGATTATAGGGAAAAAGGACCTTTACATGTGTGATTAAGTTAAGGGTTTTGAGATGGAGAGATTATCTTGCATTCTCTGGGTGGGCTCCAAATGTCTTGACAAATGTCCTTATAAGAAAGAAGCAAAGGGAGATAAGACAGACACATATACAGAAGTGGAGGAAACAGTGTGACCACTGAGGCAGAGAGTATAGTGAAGGGGAGGAGGAGGATGAGGAAGAGATGTGATTTACTTTTGATTATTTAAATGGATTTCTATTTCTAGTCCTATCATGTCTGGCAGATAGAAAATCTATCTTTAGCTTTTGTGGGTTTGACTCCAACTCTCATGGGGTTCATGAGACCTCTGGGATTAGTGGGAGGCCCCTCTGTTCCTTAAGCACTGGGCCACTCAGGCCAGGACTGAGAGCCCCATATTTTCTGCATAGCCTCTTCCAACCAGGAATCCCCTGCTTAATTGCTATATTGGGGGAACCACATGGCTCTCTCTGATGCTTCTGGGCCCCACTTTGGAGGTAAGTCCCAGGCAGATCTCTTCCACTTCCTTCCCTCTTCACTCTATCTAAGAGAACATGATTCTGATATGGGCAGGCAGCAAGGAGAACCCCATACTCTTCTTCCTGCTATTCCCAAACATTGATTTATGAACCTAATCTTTTTTTAAGTTTATTTATTTATTTTTTAGAGAGAGAGTGCACAAGAGTGGGGAAGGAGCAGAGAGAGAGGGGGAGAGAGAATCCTAAGTAGGCTCTGCACTGTCAGCACAGAGCCTGACACAGGGTTCAAACTCATAAACCAACTGTGAGACCATGCCCTGAGCCAAAATCAAGAGTCGACACTTAACCAACTGAGCCACCCAAGTGCCCCTATGAACCTAATCTTTTAAGTTCTCTTTTTATTTAATTTTTTTAACATTTATTTATTTTTTTTTAATTAAAAAATTTTTTTTTCAATGTTTATTTATTTTTGGGACAGAGAGAGACAGAGCATGAACGGGAGAGGGGCAGAGAGAGAGGGAGACACAGAATCGGAAACAGGCTCCAGGCTCTGAGCCATCAGCCCAGAGCCTGACGCGGGGCTCGAACTCACGGACCGCGAGATCGTGACCTGGCTGAAGTCGGATGCTTAACCGACTGCGCCACCCAGGCGCCCCAACATTTATTTTTAAGAGAGCACAAGCTGGGGAGGGGTAGAGAGAGAGAGGGAGACACAGAATTTGAAGGAGGATGCTGGCTCTGAGCTATCAGCACAGAGCCCGATGTAGGGCTTGAACCTACAAACAGATCATAAGGTGAAGTAGGACACTTAACTGACTGAGCCACCCAGGTGCCCCTTAAGTTCTCTCTTTAAATGCTTGAACTATTGGAGGACAAAAGCCAGAGCGAACCACATGGTTTCTCTGCATGCCAAAAAGAACATTATTTTTAAGGTGAAATGTGACAAACTGAAATAAACTCTTCCCTCCTTCCTTTTTTCCTACTTCAGTCAGTAATAATTCTATTTACTTAGCACAGTGCTTAGCAGGTGATATGGATTTAATAATTATATATTGAATATGATAAAGACCTTGCCAAAGGTTAGCACTTGCCAACTACATGATTGAGCCAACTCAGATGTCTAGCCAGGCAAGTCTTTGGGTGACAGCAGCCTCAGGTGACATCTGAATGTAATGGCATGAGAGACCCCCAAAGAGAGACTTAGCAAAGCCTGTCCCAAATTCCTGACCCTCAAAATTGTGAGCAAAATCAAATGATTGTAGTTTATACCACTAAACCATGGGACAATTTTTATACAGCAAGAGTGACTATAACAATCATGTGGCTTCATGCATTTTAAGGAAAAATAAAAGCAAAGGTTTCAAGTGTCATTACTCTGCTATGCAAATACCAAAGCAGGCAGTTCCCTTGCCAGAATTCAGTCTTCCATTTCATACATTGCACCCTATCCTGTCTTCTCCCTTGGTCTCCCCCTATAGCCCTGCACCATTGTCCCCAACTCTTAGCAAGTCAGGGTGGTTCAGGATTTTCCTAGACTTGTTCATTATTCCAGTAGTCTTCAGCTCTATAAATTCTACTGTGTGAGGAATTCTTGTCCAAATCTAGCAGGAGAAAGGAATATGTGTTTTGTTCAAAGCCACTGATTGGATTTTGAATTATTTGATTCTCTCTGACATTCCAAGAACAAGATGCTTGTTTTTCCAAGATTCTTTCCTGCTGAATAATAGACTACAAATCACAACGGAACAGACTTTTGTTGTGAACGGGCCACGTGGGCTCAACATTCTTTTTCCCTTCTCCCTTTTTGATTTTGCTTATACTTACCTTCCTTAGGTTACCATGGAGGCAGGAGGAACATGTAAGAATTGAGATTTTTCTTGAGAAATGTATAGACTTGTCACCTCTTGCCTTCATTACACTGACTTAATACTGCTCTGGCCAAAATTTAAAGAAAATCTAATGCATGACATAGGGAAAGTTTTGCGGACCAATAACAGAGAGATTTCACAATTCAACAGCAATTTGAGGAGATGCAGTCCATCCTTTCTTCCTTTCTTTTTGTTATTTATTTATCAATACAAGAGAGTTTGTCATCTCTGGTATTTTTCTTGCCCTGGAAACAAGTCATTTTATTTTTTCTGGTTCATTTATTCATTCAGCAAACACTTATTGAGCACCTATAATGTGCTTCCCACTCTTCTAGCTATGGAAACCCATGGGTAAATAATATAAAGTCCCTGGCCTGATGGAGATTGCATAAATTAGGTGGTATAAAGTGCTAAACAAAAGAATAAAATACAGTGAGAAGCAGAAGCATAGGTTTAGGGATGGAACAGCAGCTCTTTCTGTTTTATTTAGGTGTAGCGTTGTCTCTTTGATAAAGTAACATTTGAGCAACATCTGAAGGAAATTTTGTAGACAGAAAAATTCCCTCTCCAAAGATTTCTATGTCTGAATCTCTGAAACTTGTACATATGTTACCTTACATGTAAAGGGGATTTTCAGGTGTGATTAGGTTAATAACGACCTTGAGATGGGAAGGTTAGGCCCACTGTAAGGGATTGTTACGAGAGGGGGGTGGGAGGTCAGTCAGAGAAGGAGATGCAACATGGGGAGGTAGAGTCAAGGAGATGTGAAGATTCTATGCTGCTGGCTTGAAGATGCAGGAAGGGGCCGTGAACCAAAGAAGCAAAGCTGCCTGTGCAGCTTCTAGAAGGTGAAAAAGGCATGCAAACAGATTCTGCTCTAGAACCTCCAGAAGGAGTACAGCTCTGCTGGCACCTGGGTCTTAGGATTTCTGACCTCCAGAAGTATAAGGGAATAAATTTACATGGGTTTAAAATTTTTTTTAGTTTATTTATTTTGAGAGGCAGAGAGAGGGGGAGAGGGAATCCCAAGCAGGTTTCCTACCATCAGCTCAGAACCCAACATGAGGCTTGGTCTCATGAACTGAGAGATCATTACCTGCGCTAAAATCAAGAGTTGGATGCTTAACCAACTGAGCCACCCAGGCGCCCCTAAATTTATGAAGTTTTTAAGCCACTAAGCTGGTGGTAATTTGTTACAGCAGCAATAGGAAAGAATACGCAAAGGCAGAAGCAAGGTTTGCAGGTAAGTGGGAAAAGAAAACCCAAAGGAAAGCAAAGCAAGGGCTAAGGCATTGAGGTAGAAGCAGGGTGGGTTGAAGGACAGGAAGGAGTTCATGTGGCCAAGAGTTGCTGGGGAGGACATAAGCGTGGGGGAGATGAGGCCACAGAATTGCTGGGTTATATGGATTGGGACCTTCTCTGTGAGCTGGGAATACAATAAAATATAAAACATTCATTACAACTAACACGATATTGCTCAGTTTATTTGCTCTTTGTTTCCCCTAATTGCCAAAGCTCTTGATTTTTATGTTATTGAATATGTTAAACTTTTCCTTTAAAGATACCTTTATTGCTATATGCTTAGAACTTCCTTTCACACCTCAAGGTCAATTAACCTGTTGTAATATCTTCCAGTTTTTAATGGTTTCATATGTACATTGAGATGTGTATTTCATATGTACATCTTAAATCTGGCTTGTTAATTTTTATATCTAGTATTAAGTAGGGTTTTCAACTTTATTATTCTTAACTTTTTTTCCTCAGTGGAGGCCAATATTCTTGCATAATATTTGTTAGATAATTAATTATGTTCCCACTGATATGTGACACTTTATAGCATATTAAATTCTTACATATATTAAAATCTGTGTTCTTGCTATGTGTTCTGGTTTGTCTGTTCTGGACCAGGCCCTTCAGGCCTAAAGCAAAGTGCATAGAAATATAGATTAGTAAATATTTTTTGAACAACTTGCAGAGGTCTGGAGGTAAGAAGGAATTTGACTCTTTGGGAAGCTAAAATTAATTGTTCATGTGGTTGGAACATAGGAGAAAAGAGGAGAGTAGGCAGTTGGGAGGGGGGCAGTGTCTGGAAATGGAGGCACATGCAGGATTTGTAAGTCAAGCTGAGTAATTTACACTTTATTACAAGGGCAATGGAAAAGTACTTATTAAAAGGTTTGTGGCAGAATGAGCAGACACTTTTCCAAAGACATCCAGATGGCCAACAGACACATGAAGAGATGCTCAGCATCACTCATCATCAGGGAAATACAAATCAAAACCATAATGAGATACCACCTCACACCTCTCAGAATGGCTAAAATTAACAACTCAGGCAATGACAGACGTTGGTAAGAATGCAGAGAAAAGGGAACCCTCTTGCACTGTTGGTGGGGATGCAAACTGGTGCAGCCACTCTGGAGAACAGTATGGAGTTTCCTCAAAAAATTAAAAGTAGAACTACCCTATGATCCAGTAATAGCACTGCTTGGAATCTACCCAAATGTTACAGGAGTGCTGATGCATAAGGGTACATGTACCCCAATGTTTATAGCAGCACTTTCAACAATAGCCAAATTATGGAAAGAGCCTAAATGTCCATCAACTGATGAATAGATAAAGATGATGTAGATAAAGAAGATGTGGTATGTATGTGCTGTGTGTATATATATATATATATATATATATATATACAATGAAATACTATGCGGCAATGAAAAAGAATGAAATCTTGCCATTTGCAACAACGTGGGTGGAACTAGAGTGTATTATGCTAAGTGAAATAACTCAGAGAAAGACATATATGTGATTTCACTCATGTGGAATTTAAGAAACACAACAGATGAATATAGAGGAAGGGAAGAAAAAATAAGATAAAAACAAAGAGGAAGGCAAACCATAAGAGACTGTTAAATACAGAGCACAAACTGAGGGGTTGTTGGAGGGGAGGTAGGTGGAGGAATGGGCTAAATGTTTGATGGGAATTAAAGAGGGCACTTGTTGGGATGAGCACTGAGTGTTGTATGGAAGTGATAAATCACTAAATTCTACTCCTGAAATCATTATTACATCATATGCTAACTAACTTGGATTTAAATAATAATAATAATAATAATAATAATAATAATAATAATAATAAGGTTTGTAGCAGAGAAGTGACAGGATCAGATACAGCACATGCCAAGGCAATCGTATTCTAAATGAACTCAGTGCAGAGCTAGAGTCAAAGCCAGAGATAACTGCAGGAATTTAAATTCTGCAAGAATATGTGAAATCTTGGGGGAGGGCAGTGGACTTCTGACCAAATGGACATTTGGATCACAGGTAATAGGTTAGATAAATGGTGGCACATCCAGAATTTATTATTCTCCATATTGGAATGAAGTCTAAGTTCTAATCCCAACATTGTAAATGACGCTATAAGAGAATTTTAATGAGATGGGCAACAATTTGTGACATATTGCTAAATAAGCCTGGAGGGTGATTTATAGGTGGTTGTTATCTTTCTCTTGCTTATTTGAATATTATGTTTTGAGAGAGAGAGAGAAAGAGAGAGAGAGAGGATCCCAAGCAGGCTCGATGCCCAGTGTGGAGCTGAGGTGAGGCTCCATCTCACGACTGTGAGATCATGACCTGAGCCAAAATGAAGAGTCAGGTGCTTCATTGACTGAGCCACCTAGGTGCCCCTGAATATTCTTTTTATAATACATTTGTTACATACATTTTATAACTAAAAAGGAAAAATTTACTCTAAGGAAAAAAGGCACTTGGATTCTGTATTTTCTGGGCTTTGTTTAACTGGAATGATGATTTTTTTTTTTCTTTCACACAGGAATAACTACTCATGTGGAAATAATCTTGTGTTAGAGCTTTACCTCCAGAAAATCCTATGGACTTCTCTGTTTTGTTTTGCCTTTTTTTTATTGAATAGAATTTTGAGGCCAGCATAATGTCATAATGTTGGAGTTTGTTTTTGGTTGTTGTTGTTGTTTTATTTTTATTTATAATTTTTAAAAAAATGTTTATTCAGTTTTGAGAGAGAGACAGAGCACAAGCAGGGAGAGAGGGAGACACAGAATCTGAAGCAGGCTCCAGGCTTCGAGCTGTCAGCACAGAGCCTGACCCAGGGCTTGAACCTGCAAACCACGAAATCATGACCTGAGCCGAAGTTGACTGCTTAACTGACTGAGCCACCCAGACATCCTGTTGTTGTTTTTAAAATTTCCTTTGTGCCCCTGAAGGCTTGTAGGATATTTTCTTTATCCTTGTAATTCAGAAATTTCAGCATGGGTCTGTTATTGGTAATTTTGTTTAGAACGTGTTAATTACTTTTGATATGAATAATCTTTATGTTTTTAAGTTCAGAAAAGTTATATGACTTAAAATTGTTCTGGTCTTGTGGGTGTGACCATCATTAATTCCTTGGTTAGATTTTCAATGTAAGTCCTTGATATTTAGAACTTCCCACATGAAATTATGTCATGTCCTTTACAGCTATTCTTTTAGAAGACTCTTCAAGTTGTTTCCCACACTTGCTTTCTTTGCCACATCATTTCTTCTCTTTGCAGATCTTAATTCTGCTATTTCAGTATCAGTTTCCTTTTTGTTCTTCCTTCTTTCATTCCACCCCCCGTTCCTCTCTAATTTCTGTCCTGGCGTCTCTGTTGGTTGCACTATTTTACCTGTTCCTGTTCTCCCTCTTTCATATTTGCTCTGTCATTTTGCAACCCACTGAAGATGCCAAGTTTTAAACAATTTTCCTTTAGCTTCCCACCCAACATCATTTTCAAAGATAGGAGAGTCTCTTTTAGGTCTTCAGATTGATGATATGTTTTCTTTGTGATACATCATCTTTTCCACGGGGCTCCTTGACATTTTTTTTTTCTTTTTAGGTTTTGGGAAAAATTTGAATGTGTAAGTTTTTACAAAAATCTAAAATGAATTAAAATTGAAACAATTTTAATTAAACATAGAAACTAAAATGTTTTAGATTACAAAATTGACATCAAACATTTTTTTCTTCTTTTAATAAATGGAAAGACCTAATCAAACCTGGTGTTTACCTGTATCATCAGTCAAGATGAGAGGATTCTCTTTGAGTCTTGGCACTATCTTATTGGGCGTCCCTTAGCCAAAATGCGCCATGTTCCATACATTTATAGAGTGCATTCTGCTGAAACAAGGCATGTTTTTCTCTTACTTCCACTCTGTGAATCGAAGAGCATGTGAAACATCACAGTTGGCATATTGTACATTCTTATCAAGGCTCTTCCTTTTTCTGCCCTTGTGATGCATCTCTCCTTGTGTGGAGTCAGAGAAGGAGAGCAGAAGGATGAAGTGTCTGTGCCGTCGTCTTTCAACTAAGCAGAGCCCTTTCTTTTACTTGATGAGGCTTGAGAATCTCTGGATTATTTTTCCTCAATCCAGCTCCACTGACATTTTAGTCAGTGATCATTCCTTTCCTTCCACACATTTCCATCATAGTGTCTATGAATCTTACTGCTGCTCTCAGAGATTTTACCACAATGTTACCACTGCTAAGCAGATGCCATTTGATACCAAAGTCTTATATTTCCCTCTATTTGGTGGAAATATCTAAGTCTTGTGTTTGATTAAAATATGTTTCCTCAACATAGTTTTCTTGCATAATTACTTATTCTACCACATTCTTACAATGTCTCTGTTAGTCTTTCCTTTCATTTCTTTTTAAGTCTCTTAAAATCCTTTTTGGAGTCTGGAGGGACATCAATAATAAATGAATACATGAAATGGGTCTTTATTTTAATAAAAGTAGCCAAATTACCAAGACTAAAATAATATATAACTTCGGAAAGTAATAATACTCAGAATTTCCAAGCCAGGTTGCAAACAGCGAATGCTTCCTGTATATGATTAGGCGAATTGTCCACTCAGCATCCTGGGCAAACGCTATCACATTTATCCCTGGGCCAAGAATGAATGAACTGTGACCCTAGAAGAATTAATTTGATGTTTACACTGCACTCTTGTTTTGAAGCAGCTCATGGCTATTTGCAGACTTTTCATTCATTTTGTAATAGTATCCTTGAGGAAGGAAGTGTTTCTATCTCTATAGACAAAGGGTTGGCGGGGGCTTCCAGATGGACATACAGACATTCTTGACTGTATGTTTTTCAGTCCAGACCTGTCTATCTCAAAATTCTTTGTTTTTTTCTCCATGTTATGCTGCCTCAGTATTGCCAAATAGTCCTGTCCTAATAACAAAGATTCTCTCTTTCCTGCAGGAAACTGATAATTATACTCAACTGCAAATATTTTTGGTGCTATCATAGTTGCTGTGAAATCTTATTAGGTCTAAATTCTCAAAAGTATGACAGATGTTCAGAGAGCATTTCAAGACTACAGGAAATTTCCAGACAGTTCTCTGTGTAAAATAATCTCCCTTCCCCAGAATTGTTCAAGAATGTAAAATGATATAGATTATTTCTTAAAATGTGTGTGTTCCACACACCATTAGGCACTCTCGATCCTAAAAAATAAATAAGGCTAGTGAATAATTTTTCCTACTTTTATAAATATTTGATCTGGCCTCCCTAAATACCAGATTAATCTGGTGAAATCTGGTGGGACTGTTACAAGTCTCGGAAAATTGTTTGAGAAATTGATGTTTCAGGTTCATGCATTGCTATGGTGTATATAACAAAGGGAGTAAATCTCTTTCCAAACATATTTTGGGTTCTATCATGCTAATAATTGTGTGTACATTGTTTAGCTTGGGTCTTCTTCATGTTCCCAGTCTCTGTCTTTTATAAAGAATGTTGTTAATGCTCAGCCAGAAAGCTTTGTCACAGAAAAAGGTGGTAGACCACTGGAATTTCACTCTAGCAAGACGAAATAGCATTTGTGCTATACATTAGCTCCTTCCAAAGAGCTGAATTATTGAGCACCAGGAAACATGCCATAAAAACTAAGGACCATATATTTTACTTTGAAATAATGCTGGGGGAGGGAGGGAGTGAGAGAGAGAAAAAGAGAGAGACACAGAAAGAGATTGTTGATAGAAAATACTACATAGGGAAGGATAATTTTAGAGTATGGTTGATTTAAAACAGTAACATATAATTGCTTCATTAAACTGATTATCCAGTCATTTACATTTTTTGTCTCCTTTATTCTGATGACAAATATAGCATTTTCCCATCTCATGCCCTAATTTTCTCATCTATTTTTACAGCCAATGAATGTTGCTGCATACTTGTGCATTCTCTCTTTTGTTAGTGTTTTATTATACACCTCATACAAGACATGGTAGAAGATTGTTTCTGGTCCATGTCTTCACTGTGCCCCAAGAGTGACAGGAGACCCTAGAGAACCAGTAGTTCAGAGAGAGATCGTTCAGATGAAACATGAGGTCGTAAAAAATGCCAGCAAGAGAGCTTGACGCAGTCACTCACACTATCCTAAAGATACCAACCATACCTCTCCGTACAGTGAATTTTACAGATTCCACGTATCTGGATTGGGTAGTGAAGAGTCTAGAATCAGACTGTCCGGGTTTAAATCCCAGTTCTACCACTTCTTAGCTGTGGGATCTTGGGTAGGTGGCTTCACCTTTTCTGGTGGTGGCAGCAAAGTCTGCCAGACTGGTTCTCTGATGTGACGTTGGCTGGGGTTGCTCAGCCTGCCCTTGTTCTGCTAGGTGAAAACTTCCCAGCAATTTTAATAAACTTCTTATCACTTAATTCAGCCATAATTTATTCTGTTGCTTGTAACTAATGCCTCTAAACAGACACAGCCATCTAAAAGTAGCATGACCATGTCTCCATACATTTTAGTTCCCTTCTACTACCAAACTTCCATTGTATTTATTGTCCTAAAATGGACATGTAACATTCCATACCAAAACCAGTGGTGCTGTAGCCAGCCATTCAGTGTTTGCAGTGCCATCTGCTTTATCTATAAAATAGCAGTCTGCAATTATTTGATATTTCTTTTGCCTGTTCTACCAGCAAGTATTTATTGAGTACATAACAATGCTGGATCTATGTTAGGTATTAAAGTTTCATTATTTTTTAATGAATTTTTATTGCATACTTAATATAGCAATCTATTCTTTTTATTAAAAGTTGGAACGTTACAGAGTCAAGGCATGTCCCCTCAAGGCCTCTCCACACCTTCATTTAAAAAAATTTTTTTTAATGTTTATTTATTTTTGAGATGGAGTGCCAGTGGGGGGGGGGGTGCAGAGAGCGAGGGAAACACAGAATCCAAAGCAGATTCCAGGTTCTGAGCTGTCAGCACAGAGCCCGACATGGGCTTGAACTCATGAACCGTGAGGCCATGACCTGAGCCGATGTCAGACGCTTAACCCACTGAGCCACCCAGGCGCCCTTCCACACCTTCTTAAGTGTAAATATATTTCAAGTTTAAAGTAATTTTCTAGATATCTTTCTCTACATATAAAAAATAATAGAAACTAGATGGAAAAATAGAAAGCCACTCTACGTGTTCTGGGTATAAGGACTTAAGATAGGTAGTAGGGACTTACACAGTCACCGGACCAGAAGGACTAGAGGAATGAAGGGCATGCTACTTCTAAATGGGTTTATCAGTTAGAGGGATTAGTTGTATGCAACAGAAATGTCTTTAGCTGATTGAAGCAGAAAAAGTCCTTATTAAAAATGATTAGACTGTTGAAATAATAGAAGAATCTTCTGGGTATCCTCTAATGAGCAAAGGACTGTTCAAAAATATACAACCAGCTCAGACCCTGGGAAGTCCATCTCTCTGCCTCCAACATATTACCCACTCATGCTGGCGAATGGGTATGTGCTGCCGCGTCCCTAAGGAGTCATGGTGGGAGTTGCCAATCCTGCAACCTTGGGAATGCAGGTGCTTTTTCCATATAAATCCACCCCATCTTTCACTACTTCCCATTCCTTCATCCCACCAAAATCTCATTTTCCACTTAGCAACCCTGGGACAGAGTATGGAAAAAGTACACAGGGAAATCCTGGAATCATGATGATACACTTGGATGAATGTGGGGACTGACAGAACAGTTCAGAGACTTTAGGAATACTGTACAGTGAATGTTTCTTATGTAATGTTCTGTCTCCACCGAAAACATTACATAATCAATGGGCACTTGTGCACCACTGCCCTAGGAAACTTTCTGGTTTCTGCCTCATGAATCCCACTGACCATTCTTGTGTGTGTGCGTGTACGTGTGCGTGTGTTTATGATATTGGAGCATGCTTCCAACTTTGGGTAGCACAGTATTTAATAGTGAAAAGAGTAAAACAGATTCAGAACAAGAATTCTTGTTGCCACTGATAGTATATAGTCCTGTAGAGGAATTATTGCCAATTCAATAAAATCCAAGCAGTCCGAGAGCCCTTATGAACTTTTCACCTTCACATCTTCTTTTTTTTTTAATTTTTAAATTTTTTATTCATTTATTTTTATTTAAGAAGTTTTAGTTAACATGCAGTACAATATTGGTTTCAGGAGTAGAATTCAGTGATTAATCACTTACATACAATACCCAGTGCTCATCACAACAAGTGCCCTCCTTAGTATCCATCACCCATGTAGCCCATCTCCTACCCACCATCTCCCTCTATCAACCTACCGTTTGTTTTCTATCATTAAAAGTCTCTTATGGTTTGTTTACCCCTCTTCCCTTTTTTTCCCTTCCCTTATTTATCTGTTTTGTTTCTTAAATCCCACGTATGAGTGAAATCATATGGTATTGGTCTTTCCCTCCTTGACTTATTTTGCTTAGCATAATACATTCTAGCTCCATCCACATCATTGCAAATGGCAAGATTTTATTCTTTTTGATGGCTGAATAATATTCCTTTGTATATATACCACATCTTCTTTATCCACTCATCAGTCAATGGACATTTGGGCTCTCTTCATAGTTTGGCTATTGTTGATAATGCTTCTGTAAACATTGGGGTGCATGTACCCCTTCAAATCTTTTTTTTTTGTATTTTTGTATCCTTTGAGTAAATACCTAATAGTGCAATTGCTGGATCGTAGGGTAGTTTTATTTTTAGTTTCTTGAGAAGCCTCTGTACTGTTTTCCAGAGTGGCTGCACCAGTTTGCATTCCCATCAGCAGTGCAAGAGCGTTCCCCTTAATAACTATAAATAAGGCAACTATTTGTGTCAGTTTCCCTAGGAATGTCCTGGTTTACCATTGTTGTCTCCAATTATCAATAGTGTTCAAGATTGAATGAAAAATTCCATAATCACCCTGTTTATAAAAGATTCCCTCCCTCTGGGAGTCATTATCCCAGTAAATCTCTATAGGGTTTTAAATCCCTAACTAGTTTAGCCATGTTCCCTAATGTTTGGAACAGATGTTTTCTGATTTCTTGTTTTCCACTCATGTCTTTTGAAATAATACTTCGGATTTCCCATTGCCTCTCAAGCATGCCCTCGTCTTGCTGACTTTGGTTACCTTTTTCTCTATGAGCATATTAGCAGGCAGGCACTATGTTCCTTTCACTCTCTATTCTATGATTAGAATCCTTGATGGCCAACACCCAAAATTACAAGGTTGGCAGTTTCTGGAAATTTGTAATGGCTAAGGGAAAACTCATGATGTAATGTTAAGCAGAAGAAGGATATACAACTATTCCCATGTGTGTTACTAATTATGATTTTTTAATAGCTATGACTGGAAACAGTAATTTGAACTGGTAACTTTTCTTATCACCTCATGAGAAGATTATGAATCAAATGTTATTTTGCCTTTTCTTCATGCAAATTATTTTTATTCCACAATTCAAACAAAGTCATATCATATTTTATAATCAGAAAAGGGATGTAAAATTAATGCAAAAGTGTTAGTGGTCTCTTTGGCCTTAAGAAGTTCAATGTCCAGAAAGTTCTAGAGGTGCTCCATCAATCTTTTAGTGGATGGATTTTATTTTTATTTATTAAAAAATTTTTTTAGTACAGTTGATATACAATATTACATTAGTTTCAGGTGTACAACATAGCTATTCAATTTTTCTTCTGCTATGCTCACCGCAAGTGTAGCTACCGTCTGTCACCATTCAAGGCTGCTACAGTATCGTCAATTATGTTCCCTGTGCTGTGCCTTTTATCTTCCTGACTTATTCATTCCATAACTGGAAGCCTGTATCTCCTACCTCCCTTCACCTGGTTTGCCCATCCCCCTACTTTACCTCCCCTCAGGCAACCAAGTAGATGGATTGTAGATTAGTGACAAACTCCTCTACTCTTCCTTATTGACATATGAAAAGAGACTCTGAAAGACAGATTTTTAGGGCTTCTGTACAGAGTCTTGTGTGTTTCCTCCAGAGGAAGTAGAGTCAAGGTCTCTTTTGTTTTTCAGAAAACCTCTCAGGAGAAACTTTCAGGAACTCCTAAATTTGTCAAGCTTTGTATTAACCCAGTTTGCAGTGAACCAGGGAAATTTGACTGGAGACTTCGGCATCACTGGGACAGATGGCTGGTTCTAGGCCCAGCTATTTCCTCTTCATATTCCAAACATTGGTTATATTATTTAATCCGGAATAAGACAATCAGTTAAGCATTGTGGAAGATCTCTGAGTAACTTGACCTTGTGAGAATTCTCATCTCTTCAGAGATGGCCAGCATGGTGTTGTGAAAAGAATATGACTTTCCAAATCAGATTGGCCTTCGTTTGAATCTTTAATCCACCACTATCAGCTTTGTGTCTTTGGACATTATTGTTTTAAAACCCTTGTGACATTATTTCCTTAGAATAATCACAACTTGTCATTGATGGTTGGGAACATTTTAAAAGTTTCTTCTCGGGGCGCCTGGGTGGCGCAGTCGGTTAAGCGTCCGACTTCAGCCAGGTCACGATCTCGCTGTCCGTGAGTTCGAGCCCCGCGTCAGGCTCTGGGCTGATGGCTCGGAGCCTGGAGCCTGTTTCCGATTCTGTGTCTCCCTCTCTCTCTGCCCCTCCCCCGTTCATGCTCTGTCTCTCTCTGTCCCAAAAAAATAAAAAATTAAAAAAAAAAAAAGTTGAAAAAAAAAAAGTTTCTTCTATGGTACCTGATTTTGTAACAGGTACTCAGTACCTGTTAGGCAAATGATCTGCTCTAGCAGCTGGGATACAAAGATTGGCAAGTGTCCTAATTTTCAATTAGTTGTCCATGAATGCAGGGCCACCCCCAGTCCAGAGGGTGTCAGTGTTACTTCTGAATGCATGCAGGGGAGAGAAGGGGGACCAGCAAGTGGAGTAGGATTATTGGTGTTACTGCTTTCATTTTTGCCATGTGTTGTTGCTGTTACAAGACTAGTCCTGCTCAGCTGGATGGGTGCCTGTCTACAGTTGAGGAAATGATTTTTTTAATTAAAAAAATTATTTTAATGTTTATTTCTGAGAAAGAGAGACAGAGCATGAATGGGAGAGGGGCAGGGAGGGAGAGGGAAACACAGAATCTGAAGCAGGCTCCAGGTTCTGAGCTGTCAGTACAGAGCCCCATGTGGGGCTCGAACTGACGGACCCATGAGATCATGACCTGAGCCGAAGTCGTACGCTCAACTGATCGAGTCTCCCAGGTGACCCTAGGAAATGGTTTTGAAGGTCTGGATTCCTGCCAGTGTCGTAGTGGTTCCTGGCTGGGCTGCTGTGCTCTGTCCTTGGTCACATTCTTCGACCAGCTCAGCACTATGATAGAGTGGCCAAGTCTGCAGGACTTATTGCCCCTAGCCACCAGCTGCCTTTCTCCCTAAAACCTAGCCTTGTCTTGAGGCTCCACCACCTTCTCAAGGAAAATCAACCTTTTTTGTTTTCTCTCAATGACTTCTCCTTTCTTGTACTTGTCACTTACTTCTAGCATTGGCACCCTGGTTCATCCCATGTTTTCCTGATCTTGGATTTTTAGGGGGACAGGGACTGCAGTCTCCATCCTTTCCTCTTTGTAGATTCTGGGCTTCTAATGCACTTTGATACATTCCCTACCTAGAGCTTCCAGGGAAGATGGACAGCCTTTCCCCAGGTGAAAAATGACTGCTGGCTTTATAGTTGCATAATCAACAGTAGCCACAGAAGTGAACTTTCACAGAACATGGACCAGGTCACAGGGGGGTACTTTCTGGGTGTCTTCTGCAATCAAGATGTGACTGCAGAATAAACACAAAGCAAAGCAAAACAAAGCAAATAAAGCCCTTGTGCTTCATCAGTCATCTCTATTAGAGTTGTATTTGGCCAATTCTAAGACAACATTAACAATGGATGCAGCATTATTTTAGTTCCACTAAGGAAAATACAAAAGCAAGCAGGTAAGCAAACCAAAAAAACTTTTGCCGATAAAACCACAAAGCATCATTGATTGTAAGATCCATCCCAATTGCAGAGAGGGCAAAATATGAAAACAAAACAAAACAAGGACAGGGGCTTCTGGGTGGCTCAGTCGGTCAGGCGACCGACTTTGGCTCAGGTCATGATCTCACAGCTTGTGGGTTTGAGCCCTGTGTTGGGCTCTGTGCTGACAGCTCAAAGCTTGGAGCCAGCTTCGGGTTCTGTATCCCTCTCTCGCTCTGCCCCTCACTCGCTCATGCTCTGTCTCTCTCTCTCTCTTAAGAATAAATAAAACATTAAAAAAATTAAAAACAAACAAACAAAACAAGGACAAAAACTGAACGCAAGAAAACAAACCTGAGACTTTAGAGTGGATGAAAGACGATAGATGACTTTTCCATCAGTGGGAATAAAGGAACCTCCTCCCTCAGTCAGTGGTTAGGAGACTACCCAGGCCAGACAGCATCCTGCAGATTCAGAGTAAGGCTAACAGGTTTGGGGTAAGGAGGCCGGGAGGAGGGAATAATGAGATGGCTTTACTTGGTCTGCATTAAATGCAAGCATGTTAAATTCATGAGTGAACCACTCCCCCACCCATTTTAAGTCTTTGTTTCAAACTTAGAATATATATATTTCTCCCTTCTTTCCATCTGGACTTTGTTGAAAACCTCAGGTCAAGCCAGCTTGAAAAAAAATACAGTGGAGTTACCTTCTAGAGTATGACATCATGTCTCCTCTGTTTCTCATTATAAAGTTGAGTTTCAGATGTTAAAATCATAGCCTCCTCGCCCTTCTTGGCTTTCTTTCTCCCCTCCCCCCACAACTATCCCATCTTGTTGGAGTTCCATTGTTTTTACAGTTGAACCACAGTGCCAGACACACAAAATTATTAACCTGACATTGGGAAAACATCTTCTGACTAAGAATTCAGCCTCTATAGTTTTTAACTCTATGGGCTTTTTCGTATGTTTCTTCACCAGCTGCAGGTCTACATATCATTTTTAACTTTCCAGTTTTGCCTGCTCTATAAGACGCTGTACTTATAAAATGAAAAACTTTGGATTTGTTAGAAAACATTACATAGTTTTTTGGGCAACATTTGAGATTATAACATAATTTATAAAATAATGTATATTATTTTCATTTAAATTTTTTTTCATTTCATTTAAATTTCATTTAAACTTAATAAAATTTTATAAAATTTAAATTTTATAAAATAAATACTGATACAATTTTTAAAAAATTTAAAATAGTGGAAATATGCCACAATAATGGAACAGTGCTTTTTATTAACACTGGAAGATATAGGAAGACTATATAAAAATTTTGGCTATCAGCACAGAGCCTGACATGGGTCTTGATCCCACAAACTGTGAGATCATGACCTGAACCAAAATCAAGAGTTGGACGCTCAACCGACTAAACCACCTAGGAACCCCTGAAAAAAATGTTTTTAGGAACAAGAATTCATAGTGAAGCTACAACTTGAAATATAGCCCAAGTTATTATTTGAGTAAGTGTAGCCCCTACTATTTTATTAAAGAGGCATATTTGTCCAAGGTACCTATAAATATTAGTGAAAAATAGCAAACTAGCCACTTCTAAAATAAATTACATTTTACAGAATTATGATAGTGGGATATATGAAGCTATTATCTACTTCTACTCTGCCATCTCTAAGCATCTATTCAGAGAAGCTGTAGAAAACTAGAAAGCAAGTAAAAGGGAACTAGCAAAAGTGTTGGTTGTGGAAGGAATGTAACCAGCAGGTAAAGTGCTTTAGGTAAGAATAGACAGGGAGAAAGAGATGGGAAAGTGGATTTATAAATACGTATAAAACTTTGTACATTACAAAGGGAACACATTTTTTTCATAATCTATGGATATTTAAAAATATATGATCATCTATTAAAGTATAAAAATTGTCAATATGTGTGGAACCACAAAAGATCCTGAATAGCCAAAGCAATCTTGAGAAAGAACAACAAAGCTGGAGGTATCTCACTCTTTCAAGATAACTACAAAGCTGTGGTAATGGAAACAGTATGGAACCGTCACAAAAGTAGATATCTAGATCAATGGAATAGAGAGCCCAGAAATAAACCGACAGTTGTATGGTTAATTCATCTACGACAAAGGAGGCAAGAACATACAGTGGAGAAAAGATAGTCTTCAATAAATGCTGCTGGGAAAACTGGACAGCTACATGCAAAACAATGACACTGGGCTACTTCATTGCACCATATACAAAAATAAAATCAAAATGCATGAAGGACCTAAATGTGAGACCTGAAACCATAAAAATCCTAGAAGAAAACACAGGCAGTGATTACTTTGACATTGGCCATTGCAACACTTTTCTAGATAGGTCTCTTCAGGCAAGGGAAACAAGAGCAAAAATAAACCATTTGGGCTATGCCAAAATAAAAAGCTTTTTGCATAGCAAAGGAAACCATCAACAAAATGAAAAGGCAGCCTACTGAAAGGGAGAAGATATTTGCAAATGATATGTCCAATAAGGAGTTAATATCCAAAATATATAAAGAACTTATTTGATTCAACACCAAAAAAACCCCCAAATAATCCAATTAAAAATGGGCAGAAGACCTGCACAGACATTTTCCCAAAGAAGGCATACAGATGGCCAACAGACACATGAAATGAAACAGACACAGATATAAGTGAAACCACAATGAGATATCACCTTATACCTGTCAGAATGGCTAGAATGAAAAGAACAGGTAATAACAAGTGTTGGCAAGGATGCAGAGAAAAGGGAATCCTCTTGCATTGTTGGTGGGGATGCAAACTGGGAAACAGTATACAGGTTTCTCAAGAACTAAAAATAGAAATAGCATACAATCTAGTAATTCCACTACTGGGTATTTATCCCCAACCCCCAACAAAATTGAAAACTCTAATTTGAAAAATATATGCACCCCTATGTTTATGGCAGCATTATTTACAATAGCCAAGATATGAAAGCAACCCAAGTGTCCTTCAACAGATGAATGGATAAAGAAGTGACACACACACACACACACACACACACACACTGGAATATTACTCAGCCATAAAAAGGATAAGATCTTGCCATATGGACAACATGGATGGACCTAGAGGGTATTATGCTAAATGAAATAAGTCAGAGAAAGACAAATACAATGTGATTTTACTTATATGTGGAATCTAAAAAGCAAAACGAATAAGCAAACAAAAACCAGAAATAGACCCATAAATACAGAGAACGAACTGATGGTTGCCAGAGGGGAGGTGGGTGGATGGGAGAGGCAAAATGGGTGAAGGGACGTGGGAGATACAGGCTTCCAGTTGTGGAATGAATAAATCACAGGAATAAAAGGTAGAGTATAGGATAAGTAGAGTATAGTAAGTGGTATTGTAATAGTGTCATATGGTGTATGGTGACCGATAGTAGCTACATTTCTGGTGAGAATAGTATAACAGATAGCCTTGTCCAGTCACTATGCTGTATACTTGAAACTAATGGAACATTGTGTGTCAAGTGTACTTCAATTAAATCAGTTATCAATAAACTTAAATACTAAAAATAATTCATATCCCATTGTTTGATCCACTGAAACAAAACTAGAAATTAAAAATTAAAAACTAAATCAGTCACTGGAAACATTTTAAAAACTGTCAGGTGCTGATTCTTTTTTGCTGTTTATGTGTTCTCCCATTTTATATAGTAATAGAATTTTTAATTTAGCACTTGGCCATCCAGCGAAAGATTACATTTCTCAGGATCCTTTGATTCTAGATGTGGCCATGTGACTAAATTCTAATGTGGATGGCAGTGATATGAGCAATGTATACTTTGCAAATCCTTTCCTTCCCTCTTATGCTTCTTCTGTGGGCTAGAATGTGGATATGATGTTAAGAACTACTTCAGTGATCTGAAATCATGATGTAGAGACCACATACTGTGGAAATTGGGTGGTAAATATCTTAGCAAGATAGAAAAAGGTTGAGCTGTCCTCAGCCCTAGCCTCCTACATGGACATTTACCTTATTTTAACCACTCTCCGCTAGGGCCTCTCACAACAGCCACACCTGATTTCTAACTAATTTGTCTCTTTTCTTGAGTTAAGTAGGAAAAAAAAATTGCAGCTAGGATTATTGAAAATGATGATGAGAACACTGAATGTAAGTTCTTTATTTTAGCGGGGGAGGGACAGAGGGAGACGGAGAGAGAGAACCGTAAGCAGGCTCCACCACGGCTTGGAGCCCGAGGTGGGGCTTGATCTCACAACCAGGAGATCAGGATCTGGAGATGCAAAATTCTATACCCATCTGTGATAAAATTCAAGGAAAACTTAAGGATAGACAGAAATACCTTAATATGAGAGTAAGTCTCTCAATCTAACATCAACATTCTGTTAGTGGCAAATGCTAAAGGCATTTTATCAAGAGGACAGGAATATTAGCTCTCATCATTTTTTTCCTTTCAATTTTTTTTAACGTTTATTTATTTTTGAGACAGAGAGAGACAGAGCATGAACGGGGGAGGGGCAGAGAGAGAGGGAGACACAGAATCGGAAGCAGGCTCCAGGCTCTGAGCCGTCAGCCCAGAGCCTGACGCGGGGCTCGAACTCACGGACCGTGAGATCATGACCTGAGCTGAAGTCGGACGCTTAACCGACTGAGCCACCCAGGCACCCCTCCTTTCAGTTTTACTGATATGTAATTGACATATAGCACTTATGACATATTTCCTCATTTTAAAAAATAGCTTTTTGGTAGTTCAAGCCAAGAACAAGGCAACACTGTCATTATTTCTTAGTGATATGCTCAGTGAAAAACAAACAACAACAACAACAACAAAGCCTAGACAGAAAAGAATAATGGAAATAAGGAAGTCAGTTAAAATAACTATACTATGATTTTGCTATATATGAGAAACAACCCACTGACAAGTATGATGGAAAATATATAATTATAATTTCTACAAAAGTAATTTTTAAATTAACTAAGGAAGAAACTTAAAATGATATACAGAGAGTGTTCAAATACAAATGAATAAATGGAGGCATAACGTGTTTCTGATAGATTGACCCAATATATTACCAATTCTTCTTGGGTTGAAAAATAAACATTTTTAACACTGTTTTTAGTGAGGCGTAATTAATATAGTAAAATGTGAAAAATTTTGATTTTATAGTTCAATAAATTTTTACAAATGTATATACCCCTTATGACCACTACACAAGATATAGAACATTTTCATATCCCTAGAAAGTTTCCTTATGTTCCTTCCCAGCCAACATTCCAACCCAAAAGTAATTACATTGTGGTATCTGTTATCGTGGATTAGTTTTGCCTGGTATTGAAATCCATAAAAACGCAACTCTACAGGAGGGTCTTTGACATATATCATTTTTTGTTTCTTTTCCTCTGTGGGGGAAAAATAATCTTAAAATTTGAATAGATTTTTAAATGATAATTTAAAAAGGAATAAAAAAAGTAGAGAGTGAATTGCCTACAACATAGCTAACATGAAGTACTTCACAAACCTGCTTTGCTTCCGTTCAGTCTACTTCACTAGCTGATTTTTTCTGTGCTCATTTTGTGGTACTAATTTTAATAGTGTTCCTTTGTGTAAATTGATTTTCCCAGAACTCACCAGACCATAGGTCCGGATAGGGTGACTGTAGTAATAAATTCTCCTGGCACTTGTGCAAGACTAACAAAGAATGTCCAGGCTTTTAAAGTCTTACCTGGTTATTTTTGTGGTGTCTTACTTTAGCTCATGTTGTTCCTCCCTATGCACTCTTTTGAATATCTAATGTTCACGAAACTTGCCGAGAATTTTAAGTCAGCATCATCACTGCTGCTGGTGTCCACCATGACGACATTGATGACATTGCCAAATGACTACATTTCTTTTCCTTCCTTGGGGAAGTAGCTCCTTTACCTCTCTTCTGCTGTCTACTCCAAGGTACTAGGTATATGCCCTTTTATTCCATCCCAATTAGAGAGTAGTCTCCCAAGCAGAGTTCATTTGAACTTTTTCCAGACACAAATGAATGCAGACAAATGAATGCCTAAGCCACGTAGTCCACCTCTTATGTGTCATGTCCAAATATGAATGAATCTTCCTTAGGCTCATCTATAATACCCAAGAACGCATTCCTAGGCTGAGTTAGAAGGGATGGTGCTCCATTCCATTATCAATTTTCGCATTTTCCTTCACACAAGTGGAAACTCTACATCAGCAATGACTGTATTGCTAATACTTGTTTGACTTCAGTTAAACATTTGGCTTAATGGCCCTCATTTCCTTTCTCCAAATGACAAGTCACTATCTTTCCCTATGTTCCAGTGACACTGAAGCACAACGGATGGACTCTAGTGAAACAAGTGGCAGGGAGGCCCAGGACAGACATAGTGAAAAATCTTGACTCTAAACCAATGAATCAACTAAAGAGGCAAAAACCTCCCTAAGAAAGAGGACTGACCTTCTGAGCTTTTGCCCCTCAGGGAATATTAGTTTCACCTTTCCTGCTAACGTGATGGCAACCAGGCTGGGAACTTGGGATAGATTATTTATTCAATGTGACAGCCTCTCCTCCTCTTTCTCTCCCTCCTACCCTTTACCCATGACCTTTCCAGACTCTTCAAGGTTTCATAAAACAAATGTCATCAAAGAATCAGACTTAGGTGGTTAGGCATTGATCACCTGAGTTACCTTTGTTTCCCTTTGTCTCAGAAAACAAAACTAAACAAAACACCCCACTCAAACAAAAAACCACATTTAAACATTTCCCAGGCGCTCTTTACCTATAGAAATTAATGGCAGCAACAGCAGCCTTTTAAAAATGTTAAATTATCTCACTGATTCTCAGAAAAAACAAAAGTGCTGTAGTTCCAACTGCCTGTGTGGTAGAAAGAAAGATGAATTCTTGAAAAAGGCCGGTTGAGTACAGCTTTCTCTTGTTAAAAGAGAGATTACTCAATGGGAACTGAAAGATCACAAATCTGCTTTTGGAACCGAAAGATAGAGTTATAATACCTTCACAGAAATAAAACCTCCTCCCTCATTGAGCTACTCAAACATTGCACTGCTTGAATAATGTGCTAAGTTAAGTAGGGAGGCCTGTGATGCAGTAATTACCCCAAGGAGGCTGCAGGGAAAGGAAAGTACATTCCAGACACCTAATCATTTACAATTGAGTTTAATGAGGTAGTAATTTACAGCTTTGGGGGTGGAAGTATGGAAAGGTCCCTGCCAGTAACTGGGCAGACTCTTTTAAAATCCTGAAGTTTAATGAAGGCATTGGAGGGTGGAATCATGCGGCCAACCTTGTGTAATTCCATCTGCTCTGTGCTTGGACAGGAAGTAAATGACAGGGCACTTGGGACCTACATCTGGAAACAACATGTTTCAAAGGATTTTATAAATCCTGAAGTAAAAGAAGAAGAAGAAAGAAGAAGAAGAAGAAGAAGAAGAAGAAAAACAGAGGTGAAAGGGCATAGTTATGCAGGGGATGGGGAGGCACAACAGAGAAGGGTCAGTGCAGGTTCTTTTTAGTTGGAAGAAATAACATTTTCTAATGTCATGGTCAGTCATTGATAATAATTGACAAAGCATGCTCACCAAGCCCTGTATGCAAACACAACGGACTGAGCTTTCCTTTTTGGATAGGATTTGGGTGAAGACTACAAAGCAGTCCAGGTCCACTGAACTTACCCGAACACCCCTTGTCAGTCTTTCAGTAATGTTGCTGGCACCATCTTTACTGTCATTACTGAATGGTTCATAATTTACTGGGTTAATTGAGTTGTTCATTGGTACTTTTTAAAGGCAGCTAGCACAGGAAGGGGGTTTATCTTAAAGAGGCAGAAAAGGCTCAAGGCACAATTATGGACCACGGAGGTAAAAAGTAGCTACTAGACTGGCTTTTCAGTAATCATACCAATGATAGACATATACACAAATCAGGATTTGATAGTGTTTTCTTCTCACTAGGGATGGCTGTTCTTCATATTTTATTTTACGTTACCCCGTTTCAACTCTCCCAAAGCAAGCCTCATGCTCCCCAACATCCAAATCCTCCAAAACACTTTCCTGTTTGTAGCCAAGTTTTCTCATTCTTCTCTAGATGTTTCTGAAAGTAGGGAAGAAAGTGGATGGAATAATGAGAGTAGATGAAATGAAATAGAGAAGAGTCATTACATTTCTTGAATTTTAAGAGCATGGATCCAGGTTCAAACTCCTCTTTCCAGCAGTCTATCACAAAATATTTAAGAAGGTATTATGTGCCTATGCGCCAGGCAGGCGAGTGGTGTTAAAGGGAAACCAGACTTATAGCAATTGATGCTACTTATCATGATCACAATCACATTCATAATTGAAATCAGTGCTTGAGCATTTACCCCATGGTAGGTGGTTTCTGTGTATTGTTTTTTGATACTTTCTGAAAGTATGAAACAGGCCATACTTTTATCCCATTTTGCAGATGAGAAACCAGAGGCTCAGAGAAGTAAATAGCTCAAGGATAGGAAGGGTAATAAGTAGAATGGAGAATTCAAACTCAAGTCTCTGATTTGAGAGCCTACAGTCTTAATTCCTTTGTTATATTGCCTTCAATGTTATATGTTTGGATATCAGATTGTAGGGACTTTAAAAAGATTTGGCCATAAGGCAGAGTGAGGGTCCCGATGGCATTTAGGAAACCATTCCATTCCCCCCAAAGCAAAAATTCAATCTTTAAAGTATCTCATATGATATTTGAACTACCAAATACAGGAAAAGAAGGTTTTTTTTCTCATGTAATATATATTTTTTTACCATAGCTTTTCGAATCTGGCTCAGAAAAAGGGGGAAATTAGTGGGAAATTAGTTTTCCAAAGCTTTATTTTTCTATTTTCCAGAGAATGAATTGTTTTCCAAGTCTTATTTTGAACACAGTCTTTTTCTGATTAAAAATCATAAATAAGTTTTTTAGTTTCTCAAGATCTATAATCTACCTTTTGAAAGTCTGGGTAAACTCTGCACACTGGAATAATAATTATTCTTTGGAAAGCTATATGTGCCTATTCACAATAGGAAACATGTGACAAGGTGTTTAGTTATGGTTTCAATCCGCATGAACTGGGGAGGGCTTTCACGTTAAATAAATCTTCACATATGTGACAAAAACAAGCTTCTATACACCACCGGTAATGCCAGCAGTGAAATCTGAGACCAGAAGTGCTAATGAGGGTGGAAAAAATTTGAAAATTTTAATATTAAGCTCTTATTTCTCTTTCTTTTCAAGCCTGCAGAGTTAAAAGCCTGATTTTTGGAGTTTTCTTTGGTACTGCTAATTTATTTCCAGTTTTAAGGACATTATACTGCTAATCTTAGAAAAACAAATCTCTTACTTGGAAAAAGTATACTTAGTTAGCCACAAATAAGACTATCATCACTCTATAGAAGGTCATAGAACTATTAAGTCAGCAACTTCCCATTCCCTGGACCAGTGGGTACCAACTTGTCTTGGATTGTTGATATCAGATATTACTCTCATGATGCAAGTTGTGCCGTATTTATCACCTCTCATATACCTTTGGCATGACTCAAACACAAATTGAAAATAAAAATTAAATCCGTGTATCTACTAAAATTCACTTTGATTCTCTTTTTTATCCTTTGGAGAAGGATACCAATGTCCCATTTGTTTAGCATAAATGGGGGTTGGGCTCTTCTATTAAATAGATTTTCTTGTTTGTTTCTCCAGAAATTTTACCTCTTCAATTGCAGGCTTTAAAAACTTGCAGCCAGATTCTGTGGATATCTCTAAAATGTATGAGTTCCTTATCTACTTTTTCAAAAAAGGTACTGAATGCAACTCAGTCGTATCCTCCCAACCTCCGATCATTGTTCTAAACACGTGCCTTATGCTGCCCTGTATTCGGACATCTTGCAGGAGAATCACTGCTGAGGCGTGAAGGGCTCTGGAGGTGTGAAGGGCTGTGGTAAGTCTGAACAAAACCAGACTAGGTCATTTATGTTCTTGTAAAGGCTTCTGGAAATTGTGTGTGTGTCTATGTGGGAGTGTGCTCTCTCTAGTACCTCACCGTTGGTCGCTTTTAAGCTTCTGTGGTTGGAATACCTAACCCTAAACTTGTGGCTCTGAGAGAACCCACTAAGCTTCTTGTGTGTAAGCTTGGGTTTTGTGACATCTGCTTGGGTCATTTAGAGGCTGTGGTTGTTCCATTTCTCATTCTGGATTGTGTAGTAGATATATGAGATTGCCAGATTACTCACCTCTGAGTAAGTAGGCAATTTCTCTAATGTTATGCTTATTTTGCCAACTATTAAATGATTTCACAAGTCTGCATGGCAAATCTCCCTTCTATTATAGACCCTACTTCACTAATGATACTGCCATCTATTTCAATCACCTCATCAGAGGCACAGGTTGTGGCATGAGGCTTTGGGGTACGTGATTTGAAAGTCAGGTACAGCTGACTTTAAATATCTGCTCCCTAACTGGATAATTGCATCATCTTAGGCATGGTCATTTATTTATCCCACTGATCCATTTAACAAAAATTTATTGAATATTTGCTATGTGCCAGGCGATGTTCTGGGCCCTTAGGGTAGAGTTCCTGGAAGCTATAGATCAGTTGGGGACAACAGGCAACAAACAAGTGAGTGATTATATGGTATGTCAAATGGTGGTGGGGCACAAGGGAGGTGGAGGACAGGGTGTGAGAGAGGGAGACAGGTCAGGGGATATTTACGAAAGCTGTTTCAGTGGAGTGCTTGGGAAGAAAGCCTAACAGGAATGCATTCGAGAGAGAATGGGAAGAGTGGGATTTGAGACACTCTGTATAGTCAACATTTCATAGAATTTTTGCAGTGGGGTAAGGCAGAGATGTATTGTGGTAGCTGGGAGGGAATGTGGGGTCAAGTGAGGGTTTCATTTTAAGATCTAGCATTTTTGTGTGCTGTTGTGAACGACTCAGCAGACAGAGGGAAACTGAAGAAGCAGGGGAGAGAGGAAACAATTGCTGAAGTCGTGTTCTTGAGTTGGTGAGAGGGATGAAATCTCCCACACAAGTGGAGGGCTTGGTCTCAGCTCGGAGGCCATGAGTTTATCCACAGCCACAGGAGGGATGATGGAGGATCAGGGCACACATGCCCGTATGTCAGCAGACGTGGTGGGGAGTACATCAAAATCTTTTCCTGTTGCTTCTGTTTTCTCAGTGAACAAGCAAGCAGTCTCAGCATCCGAGAGAGAAGGGGAGGAAGCGTTGGACATGCGAGGACACAGAAAAAGGTACAAACTAACTGTGTAGAGTAGGCAAGTGAATGAGCTACTTACTTAAATACAGTTGAATCACCTGGAGGCTCTAAGGGACCATTTGAGATTAGTGATCATCAGCATAAAGCTACATGAGTTAGTGGAAGCACTGGATATTTCTGCCTCCATCCTCTCCTCTACTATATATGAATTTCTATTCCCAGCCCGAGTACACTACCTTCTTATTATAGATTTTTTTTTTTTTTTGGTAAGTACGTACTGAATGGAGGAAGGAAAGAAAAATAAAAATTCTGCCTCTTATTTCCGTATTCAGTCCTTATAGATACGCTATTTCTGGCATTCAAAGATTAAAAAGCAAATCACTCTATACTTTGTATCTCTAGAGATAGATTAACAGTGATTTTTCTTTGGATTTACTTTGGAGATTCCATTTATTTTACTGAATATTTCTTATTTTTCTTCTGGTATGTCCGAATGATGAAGAACATTTCTTGGCACCCCTTTAACAAGACAAAGTCAGAAAAGATTTATTTTCTAACAACTGTTTCCCTTCCAGATAATGGCAAATTACATAAAACATTTCTAGGTCAACCAAGGCAACTGAGAAATTTTGACTTTGACCACGGCTGAGGCAATTTGCTGTGGAGATGGCTGGAGGCACACACAGCCTCCTGAAGCCAGTTGGGGGGCTCTAATTGATTTCAGATGTGCTCCAAATAACACCGAAGATAAATGTCCCAGAGGTAGATTATTGGAGAGCTCTTTAGCTGTTTCTAATAAAACTTTCTTAAAAATTCCAAGTTTTTTTTTTCTACAGATGCATATAATAATTCTAGCATGAACTAGAGGGCCTGAATGCAAACTACACATGTTTGTTAATAATTTTCCATTTCCCCCTAATAATGAAAGGAATTCATGGTTTTGGTATGAAAGCTGAAAATTATGGATAACTTTAAAGAAGAAAATAGAAAGAATCACCAGATATTTACATACATATATTTATCTAGTTGTGATCATATAAAATGAAGTTTTGTATATATTAATTTTTATGTGATATATTATGAGCCTTTGCTCTCATCATTACAAATTTTTTGAAGTATGAATTCAGTAGTCTTATAATATTGTATAGTGGTGTCTTTTCTTCTCAGTTTTCCATGTAGTCTTGGGGATTCATAGAGGTGTCTTAAGGGCCACCACAGGGCTTGGGAGAAGCAAGAATTGGGAGAAGCAAGCCCAATGGATTCCATGGCTTCCCTTGCACTTTTCAAACAGGTTCACAATGAACTACTTTAGATACTGGGCTTCTGCACAAAATTCTCCTTAGAGAAGAGTTCCCAAGCATATCAAAATTTGAAATCAATTACGGTGAGCCATAATTTATTTAATCATTTGGTATTTCATATTCAGTTTTTCTATAGTTCAAGTCATATCATGAACAATTTTGTACATACATATATATACATATATATACATTCGCACATAATTCCATAATATAGATATATTAAATATAATAATGTATAAAATATATGAATAAATATATATATTAAAAATGTATAAAGTATAGGGGCACCTCAGTGGCTCAGTTGGTTGAGTGTCCAATTCTTGATTTTGGCTCAGGTCATGATCCTAGGATTGTGGCATCAGGCTCTGCACCGAGCACGGGGTCTCCTTAAGATTTTCTCTTTCTCTCCCTCTGCCTCTCTCCCCCACTCGCACACTGTCTCTCTCTCTCTCTCTTTCTCTGTCTCTGTCTCTCTCTCTCTCTGTAAAAAAAAAAAGTATAAAGTATATAAATATATAATTATTTTCTGGGGTATGTAAATAGATAATGGGTATATAAATAGGTATATAAATGGACCTGGATAGTGGGTCAGACATAGTATGTTATATGGTGCTCTGTAAATACAGCCCAGAGTACGGTTGTGTATCTTCAACTCCTAATGGCAATGTGGGAAAAGACTTGTCTCATAGCACACAAATTGCATTTTCCTGGTGTTATTTTCCATTTGTTGGTGAAAAAGTAACACATCACTGTTATTTTAATAAGCAATTATTTTATTATGGTAAGACTAGCCTTTATTCACATGATTATAAGTGATATTTTCTTACACAAATTTTCTTTGCTACTATTTTTATTGGGAGCAGTAGTGTTTTTCCAATGGCTTTTAAGACTTAGAAGTATGCTTTACATATTAAGGGTATCAACTTTTTGCCTTATTTGTGGCTGTTTTTCCAGTACATCACTTAAGTGTTATGATAGTTTTTATATCATTTAACATGCTTTATGGAGTCTAATTTATCAGTTATTTGCTTTATGAATCTTTCATGGCCTTTACACTTGGAAAATCTCTTTCCATTTACTTAGACATTCATCTATAATTTCTGATATTCCAAAAGCTTCATTAAAACATTAATATTGGGGTGGCTGGGTGGCTTAGTCAGTTGAGCATCCAACTTCAGCCCAGGTCATGGGCTCGTGGTTCATGGATTTGAGCCCTGTGTCAGGCTCTGTGCTGACAGCTCTGGAGCCTGAAGCCTGCTTCAGATTCTGTGTGTCCTTCTTTTTCAGCCCCTCCCCTGCTCATTCTCTCTCTCTCTCAAAAATAAATAAACATCGGGATAGAAGGAACATACTTAAAGATCATAAAAGCCATTTATGAAAAGCCCACAGCTAACATCATCCTCAACGGGGAAAAACTGAAAGCTTTTTCCCTGAGATCAGGAACACGACAAGGATGCCCACTCTCACCGCTGCTGTTTAACATAGTGCTGGAAGTTCTAGCATCAGCAATCAGACAACAAAAGGAAATCAAAGGCATCCAAATTGGCAAAGATGAAGTCAAGCTTTCGCTTTTTGCAGATGACATGATATTATACATGGAAAATCCGATAGACTCCACCAAAAGTCTGCTAGAACTGATACAGGAATTCAGCAAAGTTGCAGGCTACAAAATCAATGTACAGAAATCAGTTGCATTCTTATACACTAACAATGAAGCAACAGAAAGACAAATAAAGAAACTGATCCCATTCACAATTGCACCAAGAAGCATAAAATACCTAGGAATAAATCTAACCAAAGATGTAAAGGATCTGTATGCTGAAAACTATAGAAAGCTTCTGAAGGAAATTGAAGAAGATTTAAAGAAATGGAAAGACATTCCCTGCTCATGGATTGGAAAAATAAATATTGTCAAAATGTCAATACTACCCAAAGCTATCTACACATTCAATGCAATCCCAATCAAAATTGCACCAGCATTCTTCTCGAAACTAGAACAAGCAATCCTAAAATTCATATGGAACCACAAAAGGCCCCGAATAGCCAAAGGAATTTTGAAGAAGAAGACCAAAGCAGGAGGCATCACAATCCCAGACTTTAGCCTCTACTACAAAGCTGTCATCATCAAGACAGCATGGTATTGGCACCAAAACAGACACAGAGACCAATGGAATAGAATAGAAACCCCAGAACTAGACCCACAAACGTATGGCCAACTCATCTTTGACAAAGCAGGAAAGAACATCCAATGGAAAAAAGACAGCCTCTTTAACAAATGGTGCTGGGAGAACTGGACAGCAACATGCAGAAGGTTGAAACTAGACCACTTTCTCACACCATTCACAAAAATAAACTCAAAATGGATAAAGGACCTAAATGTGAGACAGGAAACCATCAAAACCTTAGAGGAGAAAGCAGGAAAAGACCTCTCTGACCTCAGCCGTAGCAATCTCTTACTCGACACATCCCCAAAGGCAAGGGAATTAAAAGCAAAAGTGAATTACTGGGACCTTATGAAGATAAAAAGCTTCTGCACAGCAAAGGAAACAACCAACAAAACTAAAAGGCAACCAACGGAATGGGAAAAGATATTTGCAAATGACATATCGGACAAAGGGCTAGTATCCAAAATCTATAAAGAGCTCACCAAACTCCACACCCGAAAAACAAATAACCCAGTGAAGAAATGGGCAGAAAACATGAATAGACACTTCTCTAAAGAAGACATCCGGATGGCCAACAGACACATGAAAAGATGTTCAACGTCGCTCCTTATCAGGGAAATACAAATCAAAACCACACTCAGGTATCACCTCACGCCAGTCAGAGTGGCCAAAATGAACAAATCAGGAGACTATAGATGCTGGAGAGGATGTGGAGAAACGGGAACCCTCTTGCACTGTTGGTGGGAATGCAAATTGGTGCAGCCGCTCTGGAAAGCAGTGTGGAGGTTCCTCAGAAAATTAAAAATAGACCTACCCTATGACCCAGCAATAGCACTGCTAGGAATTTATCCAAGGGATACAGGAGTACTGATGCATAGGGCCACTTGTACCCCAATGTTCATAGCAGCACTCTCAACAATAGCCAAATTATGGAAAGAGCCTAAATGTCCATCAACTGATGAATGGATAAAGAAATTGTGGTTTATATACACAATGGAATATTACATGGCAATGAGAAAAAATGAAATATGGCCTTTTGTAGCAACGTGGATGGAACTGGAGAGTGTGATGCTAAGTGAAATAAGCCATACAGAGAAAGACAGATACCATATGGTCTCACTCTTATGTGGATCCTGAGAAACTTAACAGGAACCCATGGGGGAGGGGAAGAAAAAAAAAAAAAAGAGGTTAGAAAGGGAGAGAGCCAAAGCATAAGAGACTGTTAAAAACTGAGAACAAACTGAGGGTTGATGGGGGGTGGGAGGGAGGGGAGGGTGGGTGATGGGTATTGAGGAGGGCACCTTTTGGGATGAGCACTGGGTGTTGTATGGAAACCAATTTGTCAATAAATTTCAGAAAAAAAAAAAAATAAACTGCCCATGTTGTTAGGTCTAAAAAAAAAAATAAAAAAAAAATAAAATTGAAAAAAAAAAAATAAAAAAATAAACATTAAAAAATATTTAAAAAAATTAATATTAATTCACAGGATTTCCATGGGATCAAGATATGCTTTGTTTTAAATTTATAATAGCTAATTTTAATGTTATTTTTTGAATAACCCATACCAGCTTTATTGGATTATTAATGTAGGAGAATGCACTGATTTTATATATTGACCTTTTATACAACAATTTAGCTAAATTGTGTTGTTTGCTCTGGTAGTTTACGTGAAGAGTTTCCTGGAGTTTCTGAATGTTAAAAAATATCATCAGGAAATAATTGTTTTGTTTCTTCCTCTCCAACCTGTATGCCACTTATCTTTTCTTCTTTCCTTACCCCTCTGGCTAGGGCATCTGGTACAATGTTGAATGGAAGTATTGATTGTGAGTACCCTTATCATGTTCCTGTCTTTGAAGCAATGCTAACTTCTCACCATTCAGGGTTATTGTTATAGGTTTTCAGTAGATTCTGTTTATCAGGTTAAGGAAGCTCACTTTTACTTTTATTTGCTAGGAGTTCTTTAAAGTCACGAATTATTTTTGAATAATAAAAAATAATTTTACTCATCCATTGATATGTTCATTTCTTTCCTATTCTATTTTGTGAAAGTGTTTAGATTAAACTAATTAGGTTTTCAGATGTGAACCCATCTGCAATTGAACACCATGTATTATTTATTTTATACACTGCTGGATTCAATTTGATAGTATTTTATCTAGGTACTTTTTGATTTATATTTTTAAATAAGACTGGCCAATTCTCCTTTCTTGCATTAGTACCTCCTTATACCTTGGAATCAAGGTTATATAAGCAATACAAACTGAATTGGGGAGCATTCCTTATTTTTCCATCTTTTGGAAGAGAATATTTGATAGAGTTAGTCTGCAAAACCAAATGGGCCCAAGTAAACACTTGGTGTATGAGTGTGTGTGAGTGTGTGTGTGCATACATATTTCATAATAATAACAAATTTATTCTGGCAGGTTGTCTGCAGAAGTAGACATGAGCAATGGGACAATGTATACACATGAAAGTCCTCCAGTCAAGAATTAGTCTATTCACCGTTTTTTGAACTTGGGCTGGTGTGCCTTGCTTTGGCCAATAGAAGCAGCTTTGGTTGTGCTGTGCTACCTGTAGGCCTTTGAAGACCAGACAGCTTGGGTTCTGGTTCTCTTGACATTATCAGCCGCTGTGTAAAGAAACTCACACTAGATTACCAACAGAATCCAGGGGGAGAGATATTGATGGTGGGGGAGGGAGAGAGATGAGTGTGTGGGAGAGAGAGAGAGAAGAGAGGAAGGGAGGTGGGTGGGGAACAGGGAGGAAGGCCTAGCCAGTCTCAGTCCAATCCTGCCACCCCAGATGAAGCACCAGACACATGGTCAAAGCCATCTTGGAACATCCAGCCCCAGCTGAGGTGCTGTAGTCCACACAATATGAGGTGGAAATAAACTGTCTATTCAGAGACATACCAAAATTTCAGAATCATGAGAAGCAATGAATGCTTTTTAAAAAAAATTTTTTTTTTAACGTTGATTTATTTTTGAGACAGAGAGAGACAGAGCATGAACGGGGCAGGGGCAGAGAGAGAGGGAGACACAGAATGGGAAGCAGGCTCCAGGCTCTGAGCCATCAGCCCAGAGCCCGATGCGGGGCTCGAACTCTTGGACCGCGAGATCGTGACCTGAGCTGAAGTCGGACGCTTAACCGACTGAGCCACCCAGGCGCCCCAATGAATGCTTTTTATACTAAATTCAAATGTTATCCTTGGGTCCGTTTCTGTCTCTTATCATTTATGGGATTGATATCATCGGGCCTTTTTTCCTGCCCGTCTCTCACATTGCTGTTAATATTATTTCATTACATATTTTACTCTGGTAGTGCAATTCCCTTGTTTTATTCTGGATTAAAAAAATTTGTAGCTATTCCTGTCTCTTTTTTCATTCAGGTGAACTTCAGAATATTTTTGTCAATTTTCTAAACCCTTGGGAATTTAGAATTACATTAAAGTTATTAGTTATTTTGGGAAGGATATTTGCATTATTATCTTTACAACCCAAATCATGATTTGTCTTTTCATATTTTCAAATACTTTTGCATTCCTTAGTAATTATTGTAGTATTTACATTTATTACTTAATTCTTCACTCACTCATTCATTACTAATTCAGAGGGTACATTTCTTTCTTATTTTTTTAAGATTTTTTAAATTGCAGTGTGGTTAACTCACAGTGTTATATTAGCTCCAAGTGTACAATATAGTGATTCAGCAATTCTCTACATGACTCAGAGTTCGTCATGATAGGTGTACTCTTAATCTCCATCACCTATTTCACCCATCACCCCACCCACCTCTCTTCTAGTAACCATCAGTTTTCTATAGTTAAGGGTCTGGATTTTTTTTTGTTTTCTTTGTTTTCTATTTTTGGTTTTGTTTTGTTTTGTCTCTTTCTCTTATTTCCCCCTTTGCTGCTGTTTTTTTTTTAATTTCTTAAATTCCACATATGAGTGAAATATGATATTTTTCTTTCTTTGGCTTATTTCACCTAGCATTTTGCTCTCCAGATCCATCCTTATTGCTGCAAATGGCAGGATTTCATTCTTTTTTAATGGCTGAATAATATTCTATTCTATTATATATCTATATATTATATATATTCCATTATCTATATAACTATCTATTTACTATCTGTCATCTATCTATCACATCTTCTTATCCATTAATCTATTGGTAGATACTTGGGTTGCTTCCATAATTCAGCTATTATAAATAATGCTGCAATAGATACAGGGTTGCATAAACCCTCAACTTATTGTTTTCGTGTTCTTTGGGTAGATAACCAGTAGTGCAATTACTGGATCATATAGTAATTCTATTTATCATTTTTTGAGGAACCTAAATACTATCTTCCACAGTGGTTGCACCATTTTGCATTCCCATCAACAGTGTGCAAGTGTTCCTTTGTCTCCACATCCTTGCCAATACTTGTGTCTTGTGTTTTTGATTTTAGTCATTCTGACACGTGTGAGGTTATGTTTTGTTGTAGTTTTGATTTGCATTTCCCTGATAATGAGCATCTTTTCATGTGTCTGTTTGCCATCTGTATGTTTTAACTGGATTATTTGCTTTTTTGGTGTTGAATTATTTAAGTTCTTTATATATCCTGGACACTAATCCTTTATTGGATATGTCTTTTAAAAATATCTTCTCCTGCTCAGCAGGTTGTGTTTTAGTTTTCTTGGTTATTTCCTCTGTGGTACAAAAGTTTTATATTTTGAAATAGTCCCATCAGTTTATTTTTGCTTTTGTTTCCCTTGCCTCAGGGGACATATCTAGAAAGATTTTGTTATGGCCAATGTCAGAGAGATTACTGCCTGTGCTCTCTTCTAGGATTTTTATGGTTTCAGGTCTCACATTTAACCAGGTCCTTAATCCATTTTGAGCTTATTTTTGTGTATGGTATAAAAAAATGGTCCAGTTTCATTCTTTTGCATATTGCTGCCCAGTATTCCCAACACCATTTGCTGAAGAGGCTGTCTTTTTCCCATGGTATATCCTTGCCTCTTTTCTCGAAGATTAATTGACCATATAATTGTAGGTTTATTTCTGGACTCTCTATTCCATTCTATTGATCTATGTATTTATTTTTGTGCCAGTTCCATACTGTTTTGATTGCTACAGCTTTGTAATATAACTTGAAATCTAGACTTGTGATACCTCCAAATTTGTTTTTCTTTTTCAAGATTGCTTCAGCTCTTTGGGGTCTTTTGTGGTTCCATACAAATTTCAGAATTGTTTGTTCTAGTTCTGGAAAAAATGCTGATGGTATTTTGATAGGGATTGCATTAAATCTGTAGATTGCTTTGGGTAGTATGGGCATTTTAACAATATTTTTTCTTTCAATACATGAGCATGGAATGTCTTTATTTGTGTCATCTTACATTTGTTTCAGCCGTGATTCATAGTTTTCAGAGTACAGGTCTTTCACTTCCTTGGTTAAGTTTATTCTTAGGTATTTTATTATTTTTGGTGCAATTGTAAAGGATTGTTTTCTTAATTTCTCCTTCTGTTGCTTCATGAATAGTGTATGGAAATGCAGTGAATTTCTATACATTGTTTTCTATACATTCCTGCAACCTCACTGAATTCCTGTATCAGTTCTAGTAGTTTTTTGATGGAGTCTTTGAGGTTTTCTATATATAGTATCATGTCATCTGCAAATAGTGTAAGTTTTACTTCTTCCTTACTAGTTTGGATGCCTTTCATTACTTACTCTTGTCTGAGTGCTGTGGCTGGGACTTCCACTTCTGTGTTGAATAAAAGTGGTGAGAGTGGCCATCCTTGTCTTGTTCCTGACCTTAGGGGAAAAGCTCTTAGTTTTTCCCTGTTGAGTATGGTGTTCGCTGTGAGTTTTTCATGTATGGCTTTTATTTAAAAAAAATTTTTTTTAATGTTTATTCATTTTTGAGAGAGGGAGAGAGAGAGAAAGAGAGTGAGAGAGAGCGAGCTTGAGCGGGGGAGGGGAAGAGAGAGGGAGACACAGAATCTGAAGCAGGCCCCAGGCTCTGAGCTGTCAGCACAGAGCCCAATGCAGGGCTCAAACCCACGAATCATGAGATCATGACCTCAGCTGAAGTCAGATGCTTAACCGACTGAGCCACCCAGGCACCCCTTATGTATGGTCTTTATTATGTTGAGGTATATTTCCTCCAAACCTACTTTGTTGAGTGTTTTTATCATGAATGGAATTAATACTTTGTCAAATGTTTTTTTCTGCATTTATTGAAATGTGCATTTTTTCTGCATTTATTGAAAAACCAGGGGCGCCTGGGTGGTGCAGTCGGTTAAGCGTCCAACTTCAGCCAGGTCACGATCTCGCGGTCCGTGAGTTCGAGCCCCACATCGGGCTCTGGGCTGATGACTCGGAGCCTGGAGCCTGTTTCCGATGCTGTGTCTCCCTCTCTCTCTGCCCCTCCCCCGTTCATGCTCTGTTTCTCTCTGTCCCAAAAATAAATAAAAAACGTTGAAAAAAAATTTTAGAAAAACCGTATGACTGTATGGTTTTTATCCTTTCTCTTAATTGATGTGACGTATCACATTGGTTGATTAATGAATGTTGAACCACTATTGCATCCCTTGAATAAATTCCACTTGATTGTGGTGAATGATTTTTTAAAATTTATTGTTGGATTCAATTTGCTAACATCTTGTTGGGGATTTTTGCATCTACGTTCATTAAAGATATTGACCTGTGGTTCTCTTTTTTTGTGGCATGATTATCTGGTTTTGGAATCAGGATAACGCTGACCTCATAGAATGAATTTGGAAGTTTTCTTTCCTCTTCTGTTTTATGGAAAAGTTTGACAACTATTTTTTTAATTGAATTTTTATTTATTTTAAGAGAGAAAGAGAGCACAAATGAGGGAGGGGCAGAGAGAGAGGGAGAGAGAAAATCCTAAGCAGGCTCCATGCTGTCAGTGCAGGCCTGATACAGGGCTTGATCTCACGAACTGTAAGAATGATTCATAACCTGAGCCAAAATCAAGAGTCAAACACTTAACTGACCGAACCACCCAGGAGCCCCAAGTACTGTTTTTTAAATGTTTGGTAGAATTCCCTTGTGAAGCCATCTTGTTCTGGACTTCTGTTTGGAGTTTTTTGATTACTAATTCAGTTTCCTTTCTGGTAATCAGTCTGTTCAAATTTTCTATTTCTTCCTGCTTCAGTTTTGGTAGGTTATATGTTTACAGGAATTTATCCATTTCTTCTAGGTTGTCCAGTTTGTTGGAATATACTTTTTCATAATATTCTTTTAAGATCCATTATATTTTTGAGATGTTGGTTGTTATTTCTCCTCTTTAATTCCTAATTTTTTTTGAGTCCTCACTCTCTCTCTCTCTCTTCCTGATGGACCTGACTAGAAGTTTACCAATTTTGTTGATCTTCTCAAAGAACCAGCTTCTGGTTTCATTGACTTTTTTTAGTTTTTATATCATTTATTTCTGCTCTAATCTTTATTATTTCCTTTCTTCTGTTGGTTTTACATTTTATTTGTTCTCCTTTTTCTAACTCCTTTAGGTGTAAGTTTAGGTTATTATTTGGGGTTTTTCTTGCTTCTTGAAGTGGGCCTGTATTGCTATAAATTTTTAGAATTGCTTTTGCTGTGTCCCAAAGATTTTGGACCATTGTATTTTCATTTTCAGTTGTCCCCCATGCACTTATTTCTTCTTTGATATCTTAATTGACACTTTTATTGTTTGTAGCATGTTATTTAATCTCCATGTATTTTGTGGTCTTTCCAAAATTTTTCTTGTGGTTGATTTATAATTTCATTGTGTTATAGTCAGAAAAGATGAATGGCATGACTTCAGTCTTTTTGAATTTGTTGAGACTTGTTTTGTGGGCTAACATGTGATCTATTCTGGAGAATGTTCCATGTGCACTTGAAAATAATGTGTATTCTGTTCTTTTAGGATGGAATGTTCTGAATATATCTGTTAAATCCATCTGGTCCAGTGTGTCATTCACACACTGCATGTTTTACTTGTAGATTTTCTGTTTGGATGATCTGTCCGTTGATATCAGTGAGGTGTTAAAGTCCCCTACTATTATTGTATTACCATTGATTAGTTCCTTTGTTTGTTATTAACTGCTTTAGTATTGGGGTATTTCCATGTGAACGCATAAATATTTACAATTATTATGTCTTCTGTTGGAATGCCATCTTAATGATTATGTAATGTAATTCTTTGTCTCTTGTTACAATCTTTGTTTTAAAGTCTACTTTATCTAAGTATTGCTATCCTGGCTTTCTTTTCACATCCATTTGTATGGTAAATATTTCTCTACCCCCTCACTTTCAATCTGCATGTATCATTCATTTCAATCTGAAATGAATCTGTTATAGGCAGCATATAGGTGGGTCTTTTTTTTTTTTATCCATTCTGTCCCCCTATGTCTTTTGATTGGATTGGAGTATTTAGTCCATTTATATTCAAAGTAATTATTCATAGGTATGTATTTATTGCCATTTTGTTATTTGTTTTGTGATTGTTTTTGTAGATCTTCTCTGTTCCTTTCTTGCTCCCTTCTGTCACCATAAGTTGTCTTTCCTTTCTCTTTATTTTCTTGAATATATATTACTGGTTTTTGATTTGTGGTTACCATTTGTTTTGTATATAACATCTTAGGCATATAGCAGTCTATATTAAGTTGATGGTCACTTAAGTTTGAGCCCATTCTTTACTCCTCCCCTCCCCACATTTTAGTTATGTGGTGTCATACTTTACATCTTTTTATTTTGTGAGTCCCTTGACTGATTTTTATAGGTAAACTTATTTTTACTGGTTTTGCACTTCCTACTTTGCTTACTTTTACTTATGGTCTTTCCTTTCCATGCAAAGAGTCCCCATCAACATTTCTTATAGGGCTGGTTTAGTGGTGATGAATTCCTTTTACTTTCATTTTTTTGGGAAACTTGTTATCTCTTTTATTCTGAATGATAGATAGCCTTGCTGATAGAGTATTCTTGGCTGCAGTTTTCTTCCTTTCAGCAATTTGAATATATCATTCCATTCCCTTCTGGACTGCAAAGTTTCTGGTGAAAAATCCACTGATAGCCTTATGGGGTTTCCCATGTATGTAATTATTTTCTTTTCTCTTGCTGCTTTTAAAATTCTCTCTTTACCACTATTTTTTAGACTTTATAATTATTATGTGTCTTTTTGTGGACCTCCTTGAGTTAATTTTGTTGGGGTATCTTGGTGCCTCCTGGATCTGAATTTTTGTTTCCTTTGCCAGATGAGGAAAATTTTCAGTTATTATTTCTTCAAATAAATTTTCTGCCCCCTTTTCTCTCTCTTCTTCTGAGATCACTTTAATGCAAATGTTATTAATAGATGGAGTCACTGAGTTCCCTAAGTCTATTCTCATTTTGCATAATTCTTTTTTTCTCTTACCTGTTCAGTTTGATTAGTTTCCATTATGGTATCCTCCAGGCTGCTGATTTGTTCTTTTGCTTCCTCTGACCTGCTGTTTATTCCATCTTGTGTATTTTTAATTTCAATTGTGTTCTTCATCTCTGCATGATTCTTTTTAAAATCTCTTTGTGAAGGGTCTCACTAATGTTCTCCACTCTTAACTCCATTGAGTATCTTTATGATCATTACTCTAAATTCTCTATTAGGCATATTACTTATCTCTGTTTTGCTTAGGTCTCTTGCTATAATTTTGTCCTGGTCTTTCATTTGGGACATATTCCTCTGTGTCATCATTTTGTCCAGCTCTCTGTGTTTGTTTCTGTGTTAGGAAAGTCAGCTAAGTGTCCTGCTCTTGAAAGTAGTAGGTGGGGCACACACTATTACTAGGTGGTGGTGGTCCTCTGCCAGAGGCTAAGCTATAGCCAATGGAGGCCAATATGCAAAACATGTATGGGTGTGATGTGCAGTGCCTGCAAGTTTTACAAGCTGGTTCTCTGCCACAGGGGATGTGCAGCTGCCACTGAGACCAGGGCTGGCTGGGCCCATCTGCAAAGCATGTGGGGGCAGGTGTACAGTTTTAACAAAGTGTGCATGTCCTCCATGGGAGGTGACTGGTGGCTGCTTCTGGGACTGAAGCCCTGCAAAGCAGGCAGTTGGGAGACTTGGTGTTGGCAAGGTTTGTTCAGGTCTTTCGGGGCAGGTGACCCACAAAGCCAGGACTGAGGTTAGCTGGCTGCACGGGGTGGGGTGCTGTGTAAGCAAGTAATGTAGTGAATGCTGGTACCACACTGGTTCCCTGAGGTGGCTGTGTGTTTGTGCTGGAAGCGGGGGTGAGTAGGGGTGGTAATGGCACCTGTCATATCCTTTGTTTCTGGAGGTGTCTCCCAGTGATCTCTGTCCTTCTGGGATGGTAAAGAATTCTCCCTTCCCTATGTCCCAGGCATTTCTCAAACTGATACTTGTATGCTGAATTTCTGTGGGCTGTTGTGCTGTCTCCTTAAGAGTGGGGACTTGGCTTCCTATCATCCTCTCTTTCCCAAAGCTGAGCTGACCAATTGTTAAAGTTCCCAGCTTTAAGTCACTGGTTGTAAGAACTCATGAAATTTGGCCCCTCTAGTTTTTACCAAATATTGTGGGGATTCATCTTCCCTGTGCAGGCTACCCAGTGTGATAGTCTTTTTCTCTCCATACTGGCAGGTCCCTCCCTCCTACAGACAGGCCCACATGTCCATTTAGCTCCCTATCAAGTCTCTGTCCTTCCTACCCATCTGATGTGACCTCTTCTCTACATTTAATTGTGGAGCTTATTCTTCTAGTCTTTGGGCCATTTTCTGGGTTATTTGCATGAATATGAGTGTTACCTAGTTGTATCCATAGGAGGAAGTGAGCTCAGGGTTCTCCTATTTTGCCATTTTCCCTGGAACCAAAGGACACATGTCTCATTGAGCTCAAATTTACAGCCCATTACTAGCGAGTGTATAGGACTTTATAGAATGTGCTTTGGATACTAATCCTGTCACCTGGTATTATTTTATTCTCTACTTCACCCTCTTTTTTATTTCATTTTTTATTTTATTGTGGTTCTGATATATCAGGGCTATCTGGAATCATACTGCAATACATTAATTACTGAACTTTTATACCCACACCTTGCTAGGTCATTGGATCCAGGCTGCCCCATGATGGCTATGACCATGGAGAAAGCAGTTCTAGGTAGAGGAGGCTGACCCTGAAGTTTCTGTCAGCTGGAGGCTTGCTACTGACCACATTCCTCTTAGCTGAGCAGTGAGTCCATTCTTGAAGGGGGACCTGGACAGTGTATTGCTCTGTTCAGCACAGTTCTGAGAAACTTGGGAAGGTCATGTCTTTGGCCATGCCAAATGGAGGTGGACAAAGTGGTTCTCTAAAGTATCTGCTATTTCTTGCTGTTTTAAATTCTCTGTTTCTCTCAACCACAGCTTTTCCTCTTTTCCCTGATGGGTGTTTATTTAACTTGCTTTAAAGTCACTGGAGAAGCTTGACTTACAGCTTTGATATAAAGAGTGACTGCAAGACCCTCAGCATGTAGCTGTTCACACATAAGCCACAGCAAGGCACAGCCCTGACAGAGCAAGAGGCCCCATTTCTGGCCCTGGAAGGAGATTCCAATTAAATAGTATTCATGGCCTTACATTTAATTGAAACCTTTTGGCATGCCATTTTCATTGTTTCATCTTTCTATAGTGTTTTTGTGCTTGAATATTTGCAAGCAGTGCTAACTCCTAGACTTTCTGTAAGTAAATAGACCTAAACTTTCATTAATACATAAATTGGCTGCCATTTGCATTTCTCTCCATCTGGAATATGACGTCTCTTATATTTCCAATGGACATTTTGTCCCTGAAACAATTTAATCAAATTCATCTGATGCCATCATTTTTTTAAAAATCCATAAATTAAACAAAATTATTTTTCTCTTTTTATATTACATGTTTCTTAAATCTCAATTAAACATTTTCCTTAGGATCGTTATCTATGGAAAGGAAGACAAATTTTGAAATGGATATAAAGGGGGGCACCTGGGTGGCTCAGTCGGTTGAGCTTCTGACTTCAGCTCAGGTCATGATCTCATGGCTTGTGAGTTCCAGCCCTGTGTCGGGCTCTGTGCTCATGGCTCTCGGAGCCTGGAGCCTGCTTTAGATTCTGTGTCTCTCTGTCTCTGTCTCTCTCTCTGACCCTCCCCCTCTCACGCTCTGTCTCTCAAAAATAAACATTAAAAAATCTTTTTGAAATGGATATAAAGGTAGCAGAACCCCAAACAGGTTTTTTAAAATAAATTTTGTAAATAAACAAGTTATTTACATAGTTGTATGCATTGAATTTCCAAAGAAATATAAAAATCTATTTACAATGAGATATTCTCAGGAACTAATTTAAAAGAGAAATCTGTGATTAAGGTATTTTAAACAATTAATGGCAACTGTTTAACAATGCTTACTTAGATATGGTGCTGCCAAATATGCTTTTACTTATTTTAATTTTTAATTTTTTCTTATTTTTTTAAATGTTTTTTTTTTTTATTTTTTGAGAGAGAGAGAGACAGAGTGTGAGCGGGGGAGGTACAGAGAGAGAGGGAGGCACAGAATCTGAATCAGGCTCCAGGCTCTGAGCTGTCAGCACAGAGCCTGATGTAGGGCTTGAACTCACAAACCACGAGATCATGACCTGAGCCAAAGTTGGGACCTTTAACCGACAGAGCCACCCAGGTGCCCCCAAATTTGTTTTTAAAACACAGTGTATGATATGCTCTTTCCCATTATTTCATTAGGCTCTTGTTGGTATGTAACACTAAATAAATAAAGACCCTAAAACCAAACCAAACTAAATGAATAAAGCCCCGAGAAACTACAGGTACTAGGAGACCACATTCCAAAGAACAGAAGGAAATTCCATCTGCTGCTGTGGCACAGAAGCTGGGTTGAATCTAAAGGATCATGACCTCTACCCTCCCCTAGTAACGCCATAGTGCACGGCAGGTGGGAAAATACAGCAGAAGGAGATTTTTAGTCAACTCCAGTCTCTGGCCTTAGCTCTGAGACATGGAAGGCTTGCAAGCTGGCCCTCTTCACCACCTCATATATATGCACTTTTTGATAAGGGTGCCAAGTATGCTTCTCTCTCTCCAGTTCCTAGCTCCCATCAATATCTTCTCTTTTTCACTCATGGCAGCAACCTGACGGTTTCACAAACTAAAGGAGAGGAATACAAGGATGTGTTGTTTCCCAAGAGGTGTATTTACTTCAGTTGAGAGGTAATAGGTCAGGGAATAAATGGAAAGAATGTGGAGGGTGGTAGGAAGCCTTTCTGGGTAAAACCTCAGGCTGTAGCCAGAGGCCTAGAGCCACACTAGAAGGTGGGGTACATCAGTGGGTCTGAGGTGGAGATCCAGTCAGGATGCAAATAAAGGGAAGAAGAGTGAAGATAATATACCTATTCTAGTGGAAGGCAAAAATAAGGTCCAAGTTGATGTCTGCTTAAGCATGAAAAACAAAACAAAATGACATGCAGCCTATGAAATGTCCTTAAATTTGCATTTTTCATGCCATTACAACATAAGCATTTAAAAAATGTTATTAGAAAGATACTTGAAACATATTTCAATGGCCATATATTACACTGAATGGATGTACTAATAGTCTCTTAATCTCCTAGTCTCAGGTATTCGTATTATTATTTTTCACTAACATAGACAAAAGTGTAATAGCCAAATCAGTGACAAAGATCCTATTGTAATCAATGTTTTTATTGGAAGGGAATTCTAGAACTGTGATTATTGGTAAATTACTACTAGTTTTTAAATTATCTTACTATACACTATACAGTTACTTTCCAAACACTGTAGCACTTTTTGCCACCACCACCAATTTATGAGAATGCTTATCTTAGTGGACAGCTACCATCAGTGGGCTCTTGTGTTTGTTTTCTTTTAACAACATCATGCCTGAAAATATTTATATATTATCATTGTAATAATTTCCTTAATTAATAGGAAGGTTGAACATTCACAATTATTGGAAGCAATGATTATTATACTCTCTCTTTTTTTTAAAATCTAATGTTTATTTATTTTGAGACAGAGAGAGAGAGCAAGTGGGGGAGGGGCAGAGAGTAGGAGAGAGACAATCCCCAAGCAGGCTCCACGCTGTCAGTGCAGAGCCCGACATAGGGCACAATCTCACAGACCGTGAGATCATAACCTGAGCCAAAATCAAGAGTTGGTCACTCAACCGACTGAGCCACTCAGGCGCCCCTATACTCTCTCTTTTGTGAAATCTCTTATCATATATTTTCATTTATTGTGCTAGCACTAGGAAAAATTTTAATGGTTTCATTTTCTGTCCAGGTAAAGGGGGAAGACAGTTTTGTGATAGTCAAATTATAGGTTATATCACTAAATTAAACCATGAGAGCCATAAAATCCTCAGTATTTTTTTTTTAATTTTTTTTTTTAACGTTTATTTATTTTTGGGACAGAGAGAGACAGAGCATGTATGGGGGAGGGGCAGAGAGAGAGGGAGACACAGAATTGGAAACAGGCTCCAGGCTCTGAGCCATCAGCCCAGAGCCTGACGCGGGGCTCGAACTCACGGACCGCAAGATCGTGACCTGGCTGAAGTCGGACGCTTAACCGACTGCGCCACCCAGGCGCCCCAACCCTCAGTATTTTTGAAAGCCTATTTTTATTTTTATTTATTTATTTATTTATTTATTTATTTATTTATTTATTTTCAGGAATAAAAAGAATTTATTTTTATAATAACCATTATCAAGTATAACCACATCCTTCACCAAAGGATTCAGTTTTAGCATGTACATTTTAACAGCTTTTTTATTTTTATTTTATTTTATTTTATTTTATTTATTTTTTTAATATATGAAATTTATTGACAAATTGGTTTCCATACAACACCCAGTGCTCATCCCAACAGGTGCCCTCCTCAATACCCATCACCCACCCTCCCCTCCCTTCCACCCCCCATCAACCCTCAGTTTGTTCTCAGTTTTTAACAGTCTCTGATGCTTTGGCTCTCTCCCACTGTAACCTCTTTTTTTTTTTTCCTTCCCCTCCCCCATGGGTTTCTGTTAAGTTTCTCAGGATCCACATAAGAGTGAAACCATATGGTATCTGTCTTTCTCTGTATGGCTTATTTCACTTAGCATCACACTCTCCAGTTCCATCCAGGTTGCTACAAAAGGCCATATTTCATTTTTTCTCATTGCCACGTAATATTCCATTGTGTATATAAACCACAATTTCTTTATCCATTCATCAGTTGATGGACATTTAGGCGCTTTCCATGTTGAGAGTGCTGCTATAAACATTGGGGTACAAGTGGCCCTATGCATCAGTGCTCCTGTATCCCTTGGATAAATTCCTAGCAGTGCTATTGCTGGGTCATAGGGTAGGTCTATTTTTAATTTTCTGAGGAACCTCCACACTGCTTTCCAGAGCGGCTGCACCAATTTGCATTCCCACCAACAGTGCAAGAGGGTTCCCGTTTCTCCACATCCTCTCCAGCATCTATAGTCTCCTGATTTGTTCATTTTGGCCACTCTGACTGGCGTGAGGTGATACCTGAGTGTGGTTTTGATTTGTATTTCCCTGATAAGGAGCGACGTTGAACATCTTTTCATGTGCCTGTTGGCCATCCGGATGTCTTCTTTAGAGAAGTGTCTATTCATGTTTTCTGCCCATTTCTTCACTGGGTTATTTGTTTTTCGGGTGTGGAGTTTGGTGAGCTCTTTATAGATTTTGGATACTAGCCCTTTGTCCGATATGTCATTTGCAAATATCTTTTCCCATTCCGTTGGTTGCCTTTTAGTTTTGTTGGTTGTTTCCTTTGCTGTGCAGAAGCTTTTTATCTTCATAAGGTCCCAGTAAATCACCTTTGCTTTTAATTCCCTTGCCTTTGGGGATGTGTCGAGTAAGAGATTGCTACGGCTGAGGTCAGAGAGGTCTTTTCCTGCTTTCTCCTCTAAGGTTTTGATGGTTTCCTGTCTCACATTCAGGTCCTTTATCCATTTTGAGTTTATTTTTGTGAATGGTGTGAGAAAGTGGTCTAGTTTCAACCTTCTGCATGTTGCTGTCCAGTTCTCCCAGCACCATTTGTTAAAGAGACTGTCTTTTTTCCATTGGATGTTCTTTCCTGCTTTGTCAAAGATGAGTTGGCCATACATTTGTGGGTCTAGTTCTGGGGTTTCTATTCTATTCCATTGGTCTATGTGTCTGTTTTTGTGCCAGAAAGCCTATTTTTAGAACTTAAATATCTATGATTTAGGGTGCTTGGGTGGCTCAGTCAGTTAAGTGTCTGACTTAGGCTCAGGTCATGATCTTGCAGTTCATGAGTTCGAGCCCCACCTTGGGCTCTGTGCTGACAGCTCAGAGCCTGGAGCCTGCTTTGGATTCTGTGTCTCCCTCTCTTTGTGTCTCTGCCTCTCCCTCGCTCTGTCTGTCTGTCTCTCTCAAAAATAAACATTAAAATTTTTTTAAAAAGAACTTAAATATCTATTATTAAATAGTAATAATTATAGTAAGATTAATGACATATTTATTATTTTTTGCTATGTATTTTAAGTATTAAATAAAAATTGTTTTAAGGTAAGAACTATATTTTATTTTGTTAATAGACAGGAAAAGCAAGACTTAAAGGGACAGAATTAGAATTCAAATCCGTATGTGACTCCAATACCTAGATTTCTACTCTTTGGACATAGTCCTTTATTGCATTCACACCTGCAAGTCCTTTTTGGAAACATTATACTCTCTTGTTTAGCTCTCAGGATTATGTAGCCTTTAGCTGTTTTTTTTTTTTTTTAAGTAACACTTTTAAGAATGAAAATATAGTCTTAAAATTAATCATTATCCTAGGAAAACAAATTTTGCTGGGTCAGTAGTATAAATTATTATAATGACAGTAATTGAGAATGTTTGTAAGATATTTCATATTTTACACACTATCTCACATATCCATATTTGCAACATATTGTGAAATAAAAAAGGAATTTATAAAACAGCATGTATCTCTGATCCTAATTTTGTTGTAAAATATGTATGTCTTCACAAATATCTGCAAATATATGCATCGTCAAAATACAAGTGTATATTCTAAAACACACACTAGTGAGTGAAGTTATGAGTAATTTTTAATTTTTTAAAAACTATAACATTATGTATTCTTTTTATACATCTTATTCTTTTTATAATCGTTGTGCTTGATTATTTTTTATATTTTAAAAACAACCTAAAGAGAATTAAAGGCAAATACCAGACTTAAAAATTTTTATGTATGATTAATATATTTGATATATAAAGAATCTATATAATTTTATCAGACACAGATAGGAAACCTATTGTAGAATGGTAAAACATTATGACACTCGATCCTTATAATAATCTAAGGTACATAGGACAGATTTTTTTAGACTAAGAAAGTACAATTTAGAGAAATTGGAGTGATTTTTTTTCAAACTCAAACAATTAATAATTTATGAAGCCAGCACTAGAATTAAAACTTTCTGAATATGAATAGTCAGCTGTAAACTCTTAAATCAATTAATATTCCATTTTTAAGGACAAACATAGCCAAATAAAGCAGCTGCAGTTCCTTGTAACCAGAAAAATAAGAAGAAAATGCCTTGGAGAAAATGAAGTCAGAACTTGGAAAATCAAGTGGTGATGGGAACCCCCCAGGTTGCTATCTGATGGTGGGTGTGCTCTTTCATAATGGAGCCAGTAGTGTGAGGACACCCTGAAAATCCAGGGGTGTGGTGCCCATGGAAAATAATTCCAGCTGGCCTCTGGCTTCCCACACTGGAGGGCCAATCCTTGCTGGATGCACTCCAAATTACTCTGAGAGGCACCAGCCACAACCGTGCTAGTGTGTCAGTTTCAGAGCCAGATTTTCTCCTGACTCACATAAACACGGCCCAAATGTGCAGCTCCAGAGCCAAGTCTCCATTCCCTACTCACAAATTTCTGTTGAAATTGTTAGTTATTTCAAATACAGTTGCTTAAAATGGCTTAGTCTGCTCTGCAGACTTTCATTACTCTCCTGTGTCTCCTAAGTGGCTCTCCTAAGAAGCAATCATCCCAGAGCATTCCTGTTCTAGACAGAGTGGAACTCAGGTGGATCAGGTTAGTTCCTTGGGCTTCCTTCAGTTCTGATATATTGTTGGACAAGCAGTTGGACTGAGGTCCCATCTTCACCAATATCCAGAGAAGAACTTCCCAGTTATGAAATAGATCCAAATATACAAACTGATATAGGTTTAGATACACTCGTGTGGGATCCGCGATGTGACCCAGAGAAGTCTTAAATCCTTAGCCAGCATTGGAAGTGAGTATAAGGAGATGATGCTTCTTTATGAAATTTTGGAATCTGGGCTGAGAAGGGGAGCAAAAAATAGAACCTAGGAAATTTTGATGGAGATTTTAAGATAGCCACACAGTTGGAGTGACCAAACTCCATGTTTTCGTGGAAGTGAAAAACAGTGATGTTCAAGTAAATAGTATGGTATCAGTGTCTGGTAAGGGTGACAGAATAACGTAAGTGCACTGCACTCTTTGTTTTGGTCAGCTTTTTTGTCTTGTTTTTTTGGTTGTTCAGCACCTATTCCAGTATCTTTTGGAAATGATCTTTATTCCCATTAAATACAGTTTAGCGGGCCAGGAAGCCTAAGTGGAAGTTCTGTGCCTGAAGTTTGAACTAGAAGCAGAATGATGAAAGGCTATTAATTCTTGGAGTTAATTTATTATGGCCTCAGCTCCTGGGGCAACAGTATGCTTGCTTCCTAAACTCTTTGGAGCAGTCTAGTGTCTGTATGTTCCTTGCTTGGTTTCCAAACCTTCCCTCCATCTGGTGAGCTTCCCTGTATCTTTCCAGTCAGTTCCCTGTTTGTTTTTGTTTTGTGTTTTGTTTTTTGAGAGAGAGAGAGAGACAGAGGGAGGGCTAGAGAGAGAATCCAAGAGGCTCCGGGCTCAGTGTGGAGCCCAACATGGGGCTCAATCCCATGACCCTGGGATCATGACCTGGGCTGAAACCAAGAGTCAGATATTCAGCCAACTGAGGGACCCAGGCACCCTTCCTTATTTGTTTAAGTTAGTCAGTATATGGTGATCACAACCAAAGAAACTTAACTAATACTCGAATATTCCAGGTGAGGCAAAGTAATTCAGTTTGAGCCTTGTGATGGTCACAGTACTAGCAGTATCCTGAGTCATTATAGGCAATTCTATTTTTGAGAGAAGAATGGAGCTATAATTCCAAAAAATTAAAATGATCAGGAGTGAAGGAGGTTATTGAAGGCAGACACAGCAAAGTAATAAATTTACTTTATAATTTATTTAGAGCTAGGATGGAGAATGCGAGTTGATTTCTTTTTCCCTACAGCATTTTGTTATGAAAAATTTTAAACATACAGCAAAGTTGAACAAATTTTACAGTGAACACCCCTATGTCTGCTATCTACATTCTATTATAAGCATTTTACTCTACTTGCTTTGTCACATGTCTATCCAACCATCCCTCTATTAGTCCATCTTATTTTTGATGATGTAATTCAAGGTAAGTTGCAGACTTCAATATATGGATATCTGTGTATTGTATTCTGTATGTCATTAACACGATTGAATATTAGTTTATGTAAAACCTACATACAATGTAAGTTTTTTTAATGTAAAACTTACAGTGAAACGTACAAGTCTTAGTTATTAATTTCCCAAGTTTTAACAAGTGCACATACTTGTTTCTATGGGTTTGTAATTATAGGGGTACTACAACATTACTGGAAATGTAATTATATGGAGAAAATTGTATTTAACACAGCTATTCTCAGGGAGAGTTCTATAGGTTGTTGAAGAGTGTTTTGCCTACATAGGCCCTTGGGGTGGGAAGAATTGGCTGCTAGAAAGCAAGCTCTAGTCACAGTCAGTGGGTCTGTGATTCCAGGGTAGTGTAGGCTGAGGTTCTCCTGACCAGCATTCAGTTGGTTTCTCCTTTAGGTAAAGGATGCTCATATACCTAAATAATATCCATTTGAAGGTATCCAAATGATTAGCTACCTGTAGTGTGAAATTATCTGTATGAATCCTCAGATGTCTCTGAGCCTGAAGTGAAAGGAAAATGCATGCTGACTAAATGTATGACAATTCTTTTTATGTCACTTTAATTACTAATTAGGAGACACATATTAGGTCTTAGTTCTTGTGCCCTTGCTACAGAATACTTGACTGAGAAGACTGGCAAGAAGGAGGAACAGTGGGTAGAGTTTTAAATTCATGAATGGTAGGCTCTGGACACTGGAACGGGATGGGCTAGAGTCTGGTTAGGACAGAATAAACTCCCTTTCCTCTACTCTTTGTTTTTCCTACAGAAGAATCTGTAATTGTCTGTGGTTGTCATGAATTAGTAAAACTCCAGATTCTGATATAGTCTCTCTACTTTTCTACTACCATTTCCTGCCATTGACAGAGGAGGTGATCTGACCACTTAGCATAATTCAATTTTAAGCTTGACCCCACAGGGGTCTTTCAAAGGGTTGCCTTCACCTGGAAATAAAAGAAGTATGTGGTTCAATGAGACATCACCTCATAGCAGTTAGGATGGTTATTATGAAAAGGACAAGAGAAAACAAATGTTGGCTAAGATGTGGAGAAAAGGAAATCCTTATATACTATTGGTGGGGATGGAAATTGGTTGCAGTCATTATGGAAAACAGTATAGAGGTTCCACAAAAAGTGAAAAATAGAACTCCCGTTCTACCATATGATCTACAATATGCTCCAGCAATCCCACTCCTGGGTATATATCTGAAGGAAACAAAATCACTATTTTGAAGAGATATCCCCACTCCCATATTCATTATAGCATTATTCACAATAGCTGAGATATGGAAACAACTTAATGTCTTTTGGTTGATGGATAGATCAAGAAAATGTTGTGTATGTATGTAATGGAATATTATCAGCCTTAAAAAACAAGGAAATCCTGCCACTGGTGACGACATGGATGAACCTGAAGGGTGTTATGTTAAATGAAGTAAGTCAGATAAAGACAAATACTGCATAGTATCACTTGTATGTGGCATCTTAAAAAAAAAGCCAGTTTCATAGTAACAAAGAATAGAATGGTTGGCTGGGGCTGTGGGTAGGTGAAGATGAGGAGATGCAGATCAAAGGGTACAAACTTTCATCTGTAAGATGAAGTTCCGAGGATCTAATGTACAGCATGGTGACCATACTTGATAGTATGGTATGGCACACTTGAAATTTGCTGAGAGTAGATCTGAAGCATTTTTAACACATACGCACACACACATGCACACACGCACGAGAGTTAACTATGTGAGGTGATAGGTACACACTTAATTATCTTGGTCTTGGTAATCATTTCACAATGTCAAATCACAAACAATATCAAATCATCAAGTTGTATACTTTAAGTATATACTCTTTTTCTCCTGGGGATTTATTATTCATCTCTTCTATAAGAAAATTCTGTTTCTGGTGACCCTCTTTAAAAACTCAATATGGTTGGATCAAGATGGTATGCAGACATAGGGGTTCTGACTCTTTGGGAACACACACCGAAACTAGGGCTGAAAATGGGAATCTCTAGGTGCCTGGCTGCCACAGAGCCCTAATCACCTTGAGGTTTTCTGGCTACGGGTCCAAAAATTATGGAAGCAGCCAGTTGTCACAATATATTTTCATATATAATTTTTCTTATAAAATTAACTTCACTGTTCCAAAAAAAACAAACAGAAAAAATTCATAACTTGTCATCTTAATTGTTGCTAGCATTTTGTTATGTGTTTCCTCTCAGCATGCTTTATAAATATGACTTAGGCTGGGGCACTTGGGTGGCTCAGTCAGTTAAATGTCAGACTCTTGGTTTTGGCTCAGGTCATGATCTCATGGTTTCATGAATTCGAGGCCTGGATGGGGCTCTGCGCTGACAGTGTGGAGCCTGCTTGGGATTCTCTCTCTCTCCCTCTCTCTGCCTCTTCCCCATTTGTGCTGTCTCTTTCTCAAAAAGGCATAAAAAATTAAAATAAAATATGACATCTGCCCATTATGTTTGTATATTTTATATTATTTTTACCTTTATTATTCAATCTTAAGATGTTTCCCAGGGCGCATCTTTTAGAGTTAACTTAAAATTTAATTAGAAAATTATTTTCTGAGGATTCCAAAGTATTTCAGTGAGTTAACTGATGATGGGATATTTAATGATTTTCCAATTCCTAGTCATATTTAGGTTGTCTCCATATTTTACTGGTATAAATAGCACTGACATGGGTGCTTTTTTGTACATAATATCACCATGCTTTCACGCTTATGTACAAGTAGGGATGGAAGTTACTACTAAGGGCTATTACCATTTGCTGAGGAATGTGTATGTCCTATCCTCTGCACATGTAAGAACAGGTCACAAAGGGTAAAGAAAGAGAGAAAGCTAGCTCGTGAAGACAGTATAAATGTCTCCACTACCTGTGCAGGGTTGGCTAACTCTCCCGTCTACCAGCAATCTAAGCCAGGGAGCCTATTTTGTAGCGAATACACACTTCTGCCCTTTTGCAACTTAATATTTTAAATGTTGAAATACTTTTATTTACTTATTTTTTAAATGTTTATTTTTGAGAGAGAGAGAGAGAGAGAGGGCAGGGTGGGAGTTGGGGGGGCCAGGTAGGGGAGGGGCAGAGAGAAAGGGAGACACAGAATCCGAAGCAGGCTCCAGGTTCTGAGCTGTTGGTATAGAGCCTGACGTGGGGCTTGGATTCACAAACCCCGAGACCATGATCTGAGTGGAAGTGGGATACTTAAACCGACTGAGCCACCCAGGTTCCCCTAAATATTTAAATACTTTTAATTGCTTAACGTATTATTTGCAATTTTGCACTCATGCTGCTACTTATTTTACTTATGGAATTTTATATATGATTCCAAAAATTTTATACTGATAATGGCATAAATAACATACATTTCTCCTTATCATTATTATCAGCATCATCTCTGTCAATGAATGAATATTTTTTGCTTTTCAGCCCAAAGTTTTAAGGCATTTTTTGTAAACCTGAAGTTTATTTTGTTTGTTAACCCCTTTTTGTGCCTTCCTTTACATTTTTTATTATTTCAAGATGTTTTCATTAAGTAGAATTTCTAGGTTAAATTATGCAAATATTCTGTGGCTCTTTATTCGTGGTACCAGATAAAGATGCCGCATTTGTTGTAGCTTCATCTACATTCAGTGTTTTTAAAAATCAAAACAAAACAAAATTGACATTATGTATTTTGAAATAGAACTTTAGAACAGTAATCACAGTGCTGTGTAGCAGGAAGTTACAAAAGCATCTGGAAAAGGAGTTTCTGTCTCACTGACTGCCTATTAAGTGAATTTATTAGTATGTAACCCAGGGGTTGCTGGCCTCTCCAGTTGTCAGAACTAGCACTTCCCTCTAATTCTGAATGAAAGGATCTGAGCTCTCATTATGTTTGGCCACAGGAAAGTTAGACTTTTCTCATTTTCCCCTCCCCAAGGTCTCTGGGACTCTATAGAATATTTGAGTGTTTCCCAGATCAGTCCTAGATTTCACTGCACGCTCGGGCCAGCGACCTCCCTCTGGCCTGCATCTCTGATCTTTGGATAATAACTTCTTATTATTTCTGAACTGGCTTCCGAAGGCCACTGCAGCTCACTCTGGAGAGCTGCAACCCAAATGGGGAGATAGGCCCATCCATTAGCACCCAGAAGTTAGCTGAGGCTGAAACATTTAAACAAAACTCTACTCACAATACCAGATACCTAAATAATACTAGATGCAGTATAGAGAAGAAAATGCTGGATATCAGATATGACTATTTCCAGGATTCATAAATTAAACCTAGTCTCCATTTTCTGGACCCTCCAGGGCATCTATCTTGTTACCCTCACCCTATTACCAAGTTGTAGGAACTGGCTCACATCCCCCAAATGGAGTGTCTTTGACCTGGTGCCCCACAAGAGAGTCCAGACCTCTCAATTCTTCTACAAAGAAGAAAATCCTTTCTCTCCACTCAGTTTTCACCCAACATCCCGATTAAAAAATAAAATCTGCAGGTAAACACCTTTATCTGTAATGAAGCCTCCAGAAGTTCGAAAGAGCACATGCTAAAAGACAGAGAGATTGATTTTTACAAACAGATTAAGCAAAAAACCCATCCATAAGGAACATTTTAAAAATACTATACAAAATAGTATTGATTCAAAATTGAAATCTAACGACCAGGAATGAATATGAATAATATAATAAGTGATAAAATATAACGATGTTGGGGCGCCTGGGTGGCGCAGTCGGTTAAGCGTCCGACTTCAGCCAGGTCACGATCTCGCGGTCTGTGAGTTCGAGCCCCGCGTCAGGCTCTGGGCGGATGGCTCAGAGCCTGGAGCCTGTTTCCGATTCTGTGTCTCCCTCTCTCTCTGCCCCTCCCCCGTTCATGCTCTGTCTCTCTCTGTCCCAAAAATAAATAAAAAACGTTGAAAAAAATATATAACGATGTTACTTAAAGTGTAAGTCATAGTCTTTGTGATTTGGAGAAAAATCTACACAATACATCTAAAAATTACTAGAATTAATAAAATAGTTCAGTAAAGGGTCTATAAGAAGAATATGTACAGAATTAAATGGTTTTAATTATTTACCATAATAGATAATGAAGAAGTATAATGAGGAAATGAAAATCCTACAAAAAGGAAATATTTAATGATAACTCAAGAAATGTGGGCATCCAATGAACAAAGTTATGAAATATACTAAGTGATTGAAAATTTACTTAAAGGTAGAATCCTATTATTTATGCATCTATTCTTTAATTCCACAATTATTTTTGCATGTGTATGTTCCAGGGATAACGTTTAGCACTGGGAAGGAATACATCAGTGGACAAGACAGATACATGCTCTGCCTTCATGGGGATTACTGCCTATTATGGGAGATACATATTTAAGAAAAATGTGCATACTTAATTAACTTAATTAAATGACTGTGCTAATTATAGTATAGAAAGTAGGGGCTACCGACACATGTGTAAACCATGAAGTGGGAGACAGTGGCACATTTGAGGAACTCCGGGAAGGCCATGGTAACTGAGGGCAGACAGAGAGTAAACTAGAGTTGCAGAGGGAAGGGAGCCCCTGATCACGTGGGGCCTTGTTGACCATATTAAAGATTCTGACCTTTATTCCAAGAGCAATTGGAAGCCATTGAAAGGTTTTATGAGGGTTAAAAAAAATATTAATGACAGGAAACAACCTATCCAACAGAAAGGAGAATACTTTAAAAATTATAACTAGGGATGAAATATTTTCCATTATGAAAAATGTTTAGTGGGAACTTTTAGTGACATAGAAAAATGAAGGTAACTAAAATAAAATTTAATAGTAAGTATGGTTTCAACTACGTTAATAGAGGTACATGAATAAAAAAGGTCAGCAATGGTAAAATCTACGACTGAGGGTTTTAGTGAATCTTATTTCTTTAATATTTTTCTGAGTTTCCCCCATTTTCTGTAACAAATGTGCATTAATTTTACCCCTTGAGAAAAAAACTTTATGATATTTTAATTTCTGATCCCTTTTGAGTTGGTCACTTCTGGAATAATTTATTTTGGGGCCCAATAAAAATGAATTTTAGGGTAAACTTCATGCATTTACTTTATTTGGGTATGAATGAGACTAATGTGTGTGTATGTGATTCCTATATCTGGTAACATGATAACTTGTACCCATGTGTGCAGAAAAGAATTAAGAAAGCAGGCTAGAAACTGCTATCCTTGGAAATGCCAATTTGCAAGTTGGCACTTGACTGGCATCTGGAAACTTGGATTTCTGGAAAATGGCCACCATTCACAGAACTGATAAGAGTGGCTCACTGTGCCTAGACAGTTTGTACAAGCAATGTGGTTTCTGCTGAATGCTTGCTTTCCTTTTGGGAATCTGGAATTTCAGCACATGCTAGGCAGAGGGGGCCTGTGTGACCAACCCCCAGTAAAAACCCCGTGTGCTGAGTTTCTAATAAACTTTGTTGGTAGACAACATTTTACATGTGTTGTCACATCGCATTGCTGGGGAATTAAGTGCTTCTCCTGTGACTCCACTGGGAGAAAACTCTTCGAAGCTTTCATGATTCCTCTGGTCTTTTCTTTGATTTTGCTTTGATATTTTTGCTGTAATAAATCATAGTCATGAGTATGGCCTTGTGCTGAGTCTTCTGAGTCCTCCCAGCAGATCATCAAACCTAGGGTCTTGGGGACCCCCGACACAATAAGCCACCAACATCTTCATGTTGTTGAAACTCTTATGCCAGAATTGTGTTTTTAATTGACTATTAAAAGTCATTTAAATGTGGAAATTTAAGTGCAGAAGCATGCTGACCCCATATCAGTAAAACGTGATAGTATATTTATATTTGCATATGACACTTAGAAATAGTTAAACTCATGCTTATTTATGGCAAGTATATTATTGACTTGGTTTGGGTATTGATGACTCACAATAGCAGCACAGTTATATTTGGAAACAAAAATTTCTAAATAACTTCCAAATATTATGCAAGTCATCTAAAACCAAATAGTTGATACTTTACCATATTTTCCTATTTACCTCAAAGTTAATAGAATTCAACACAGCATATAGTTTTAGCTTTGGACTTCATGAATGCATATGTGTGTCTATGTGTAGTCTTGCTTTGTTTCACTGAACATTAAATTATGAATAATTTCATATAAGAAAATATCCCTTTAAACCAAAATCTCGTGTGCCACAATGTTCTATCTCATGCAAGTTCTACATAATCAACTAATCTCATCTTATGATACATTTACACAATTCCTCAATTTTTAGTGTTTGAACAATACTAATTAACATTCCTGATCCAGATTTTTGAAGGATTATATTTTTAAAGAATTATAGGAATATATAACTGATAAAATGATATCTAAAATTTAAATATATAAAACATAAAAGATTATATTCTAAAGATAATATAATTGAATATTTACATAATCTTGGAAGAAGATATTTAAAGCACGGTTTCTTTTTTTTTCAAGTTGATTTATTTATTTTGAGAGGGCAGGGAGGAGCAGAGAGCGACAGGGAAAGAGAATCCCAAGCAGGCTCTGCGATGTCAATGCACAGCCTGACGCAAGGCTCCATCTCACAAACTGTGAGAGCATGACCTGAGCCGAAATCAAGAGTCAGGTGACTAACCAACTGAGCCACCCAGGCGCCTCAAAGCATGGTTTCAAACAATGGCAGAAACCATAATGAAAAGATTGTTGGCTTTGTCTGCATAAGAATTTGAAACATATTTTCTATAAAGGAGAAAAATCATAAAAAGGTTAAAAGACAACAAAGGGGAACAGAGAAACAGAAAATGGAGAAAACTATTTGCAACCCCTATAACATTAAATATAACAGTGATAAATTACATGTTTATTAGAAAAAATAAACACAACAACTTATATATGGGAATCAATGGGGAATTTGCAATGGCCCAAGAAAAATATGAAAAAATATTTATCTTCATTATTGAAGATAATAAAAATATAAGTTAAAAATACGCAAATATATTTATTCTATCTTATCAGACTAAATACAAGGAAGAATTATAAGACCCAATGTGAACATGGGTGCAAAGAAAAACTCTTACCACAGGTGGGAATATAGATTAGCATAATATTTGGCATATACTAGTCCCCCCTCCAGATATTTGGTCATTAAATAAAAATGTATGAAAATAAATTTCTAGGATTGATTATTAGGAAAGGGTTTGTGAACACAAAGGCAACATTGTTCATAAGAAGACAGCAGGGGTTTTCTTGCACATTAACTCTATTCTCTTCTTTAACGTGGAGCCAAGTGGTGGGTGGAGTAAACTCAATAGACATTTCATCTTGCCTTCAGCAATGTGTATGACATGACCTCTCTGATATATTTATAATCAATAAAGAGAAATATATAGACTTAGTTAAATCTAAAGGTAGTTCTGTGGATGTTAGTTTTAATTAGACCTCATTCTAAACCTATTGAATCAGAATCCCTACAGGTGAGCCCAGAGAATTTTTAAGCTACCCAGGTGACTCTTAGGTAAACTAGGGTCTGAGCACATTTGGGCTAGATGTCAGATACAGTGGGAATTAACTAATGCATAAGGAGATGTTCATATTATCTTCAGTCTGTGTCCCCCAAGATGCCCTGATATTCTTTTCATAAATGACTCAGATCATGGTCTAAGGATCGTTCCTTACAAATTTTTAGATATCACAGAGCTGGAGGAGTTAATGAATACCTTGAATGATTGCATCAAATACAAAGGATTGGAACAACTAGATCAAGATGAAATTTGATGGAATTAGGTAAGGTCATATACTTTATTCCAAATATCACTGCACATGGGACAAGATGATAAAGATAGTTTTTGGCTTAGCAGTACTGATTATGAATAGGACATGGGGCTTCAGGCACTCATCTTTGACCCAATATCAGTAAACTTTGTGCATTAACTGCCCCAAAGGGGTAATATGATTTTAGGATGCATTTATGTAAATGAAATAACCAGAATAACCAAGAAAATAAATGTTTATTGTGTGTCAACCAGGTTAGGTGCCAAATTCTAGGGAGGCTGTTCATAAATTAACCTATATTAAGAGAAAATCAACAAGGCTGAAAAAGTGACTTGAAATTATGCAGATGCAGATACATTGAAGAGGGATTTTTAGCCAAAATAGAATAAACTAATAGTGGAGAAGGAGCTACATAGATTATTTATTTTTTAATTTTCTTTTTTTTGCTTGATTTACTATTTTATTATTTTAAAATTAATATATTTGCATTATTTTAAAAATGGAAAATTGAAAAATATCTCTCTGCATATGCCTTTAGACATTGTAGTATTTGGACACACATACACAAATAACATCTAGGAGAGCTAATTCAATGTCAAACAACTTAAGTTTTGTAATATTTTGCAGATTTTTGAAGATGATTCTTCCATGTTTATTTTCTCAAAAAAAATTTACAATCATTTTGTCAAGTGAAAAAAAAGTCCTATTAAGATTTTTTTGGACCTACATGAATTTTATGGATTAGTTTAGGGAGTTTTCCTGTCCCAAATAAAACAGCCTTTATTTTACATCTTACTACAAAGTTCTCCAATTTTAAAATTGAGATATAATTCAAATACCATTAAATTTACCCCCATTAAGTGTATAATTCAGTGGATTTTAATATATTCAGAGAGTTATATAAACATCACCATTAATTCCAAAACATTTTCATTTTCCTAAAAGAAGCTCCCTATCCATTTCACTGAGCATAATGTTTTCAAGGTTTGTCCATGTTGAGGCATATATTAGTACCTCATTTCTTTTTATGGCTGAATAATATTCCATTGTGTGTATAAACCACATTTTGTTTATCCATTCATCAGTTGATAGACTTGGGATGATTTACACTTTTTGGCCATTATGAATAATTCTACTATAAATGTTGCATGCAAGTTTTTGTGTGAACATATATTTTCAATTTTCTTGTCATATACCTAGGAGTGGAATTTCTGGATCATATGATTAGATTTTTGAAGAACTGTCAAACTATTTTCTAAAGTGGCTACACCATTTTACAGCCCCACCAGCAATGTTCAAGTGTTCTAATTTTTCTATATCCTCACTTGTTATTGTGTATTTTTTAAAATTATAGCCATCCTATTGTGTGTGAAGTGGTATCTCATTATGGTTTTTATTTGCATTTCCTGATGGCTAATGACATTGAGCATATTCCCATGTGCTTATTGGCATATTTATATGTTATCTTTGGAGAAATGTCTGTTCAAATCCTTTGTACATTTTTTCAGTTGGGTTATTTGTTGAATTGTGAGAGTGCTTATGTATCCTGGATACATAGGCCCTTATTGGGTATATGGTATGCAAATGTTTTCTCCCATTCTGTGGATTTTTTCACTTTCTTGCTAGTGTCTTTTGAAGCACATATGTTTTACATTTTTATAAAGTGTAATTTATGTGGGTTTTTTTCTTTGTTTTTGGAGCTTTTAGTGTCATATCTAAGAATTCATTGCCTAATCCAAGTCATGAAGACTTGTGCTATTCTTTCTCCTAAGAGATTTATAGTTTTAGCTCTTACATTTAGGTCTGTGATCTGTTTTGAATTAATTTTTAATGTGGTGTGAAGTAGTGGTCTAAATTCATTCTTTTGTATGTGAATGTACAGTTCTCTCGGCAATATTTGTTGAAAAGTCTATTCTTTCACATTGAATTGTCTTGGCACTCAAAAAAAAAATCAATTGGCCATAAATGTATTTATAGCTTTATTTCTAGACTTTCAATTCTATTCTATTGATCTGTATGTCTATGCCAATGTAAGTGTCATACAATTTTGATTACTATGGCTTTGTAGTAAGTTTTAAAATTGGGAAGTGTGGGTCCTCCAACTTTGTAGTTCTTTTATAATGTTTTGACTATTCTGAATTCTTAGAATTTTCATATGATCATTTCGTTAGTTTCTGCAAAAATAGAAGGCAACTGGGATTGTGTTAGGGAATTCATTGACTCTATAGATCAATTTGTAGAGAATTTCCCTTGTAACAATATTAAGTCTTCCAATCCATGAACATGGAATGTCTTTCCTTTCATTTAGGTCTTTAACTTATTTTAATGATGTGCTGTAGTTTTCAGTGGTCAAATCTTGAACTTCTTTTTAGAAATGTATTCCCAAGGTTGGGGCAAGATGGCGGCTTAGGAGGACGCTGGGCTCACCGCACGTCCTGCTGATCACTTAGATTCCATCTACACCTGCCTAAATAACCCAGAAAACCGCCAGAGGATTAGCAGAACGGAGTCGCCGGAGCCAAACACAGACGAGAGGCCCACGGAAGAGGGTAGGAAGGGCGGCGAGGCGGTGCGCGCTCCACGGACTGGCGGGAGGGAGCCGGGGCGGAGGGGCGGCTCGCCGGCCAAGCAGAGCCCCCGAGTCTGGCTTGCAAAAGCGGAGGGGCCTGACGGACTGTGCTCCCACAACAAGCGCGACTTAGCGACTGGGAGGTCATAAGTTAACAGCTCTGCTCGGAGAGTGGGAAGGCTGGAGGACAAAGGGAGGGAGAGCTGCTGAGCCCCCTGACAACAGAGCTCAGTTTGGTGGGGAACAAAGGCGCTCGCCAGCGCCATCTCCCCCGCCCATCCCCCAGCCGAAATCCCAAAGGGAACTGGTTCCTGCCAGGGAACTTGCTTGCTCCTCGCAAACACCCAACTCTGCGCTTCTGCGGAGCCAAACCTCCGGCAGCGGATCTGACTCCCTCCCGCTGCCACTGGGCCCCTCCTGAAGTGGATCACCTAAGGAGAAGCGATCTAAGCCTGCCCCTCCTGCCCCCGAGCACCTTGCCTACCCACCCCAGCTAATACGCCAGATCCCCAGCATCACAAGCCTGGCAGGGTGCAAGTAGCCCAGACGAGCCACACCACCCCACAGTGAATCCCGCCCCTAGGAGAGGGGAAGAGAAGGCACACACCAGTCTGACTGTGGCCCCAGCGGTGGGCTGGGGGCAGACATCAGGTCTGACTGCGGCCCCGCCCACCAACTCCAGGTATACACCACAGCACAGGGGAAGTGCCCTGCAGGTCCTCACCACGCCAGGGACTATCCAAAATGACCAAGCGGAAGAATTCCCCTCAGAAGAATCTCCAGGAAATAACAACAGCTAATGAGCTGATCAAAAAGGACTTAAATAACATAACAGAAAGTGAATTTAGAATAATAGTCATAAAATTAATCGCTGGGCTTGAAAACAGTATACAGGACAGCAGAGAATCTCTTGCTACAGAGATCAAGGGACTAAGGAACAGTCACGAGGAGCTGAAAAACGCTTTAAACGAAATGCATAACAAAATGGAAACCACCACAGCTCGGCTTGAAGAGGCAGAGGAGAGAATAGGTGAACTAGAAGATAAAGTTATGGAAAAAGAGGAAGCTGAGAAAAAGAGAGATAAAAAAATCCAGGAGTATGAGGGGAAAATTAGAGAACTAAGTGATACACTAAAAAGAAATAATATACGCATAATTGGTATCCCAGAGGAGGAAGAGAGAGGGAAAGGTGCTGAAGGGGTACTTGAAGAAATCATAGCTGAGAACTTCCCTGAACTGGGGAAGGAAAAAGGCATTGAAATCCAAGAGGCACAGAGAACTCCCTTCAGACGTAACTTGAATCGATCTTCTGCACGACATATCATAGTGAAACTGGCAAAATACAAGGATAAAGAGAAAATTCTGAAAGCAGCAAGGGGTAAACGTGCCCTCACATATAAAGGGAGACCTATAAGACTCGTGACTGATCTCTCTTTTGAAACTTGGCAGGCCAGAAAGAATTGGCACGAGATTTTCAGGGTGCTAGACAGAAAAAATATGCAGCCAAGAATCCTTTATCCAGCAAGTCTGTCATTTAGAATAGAAGGAGAGATAAAGGTCTTCCCAAACAAACAAAAACTGAAGGAATTTGTCACCACTAAACCAGCCCTACAAGAGATCCTAAGGGGGACCCTGTGAGACAAAGTCCCAGAGACATCACTACAAGCATAAAACATACAGACATCACAATGACTCTAAACCCGTATCTTTCTATAATAACACTGAATGTAAATGGATTAAATGCGCCAACCAAAAGACATAGGGTATCAGAATGGATAAAAAAACAAGACCCATCTATTTGCTGTCTACAAGAGACTCATTTTAGACCTGAGGACACCTTTAGATTGAGAGTGAGGGGATGGAGAACTATTTATCATGCGACTGGAAGCCAGAAGAAAGCTGGAGTAGCCATACTTATATCAGACAAACTAGACTTTAAATTAAAGGCTGTAACAAGAGATGAAGAAGGACATTATATAATAGTTACAGGGTCTATCCATCAGGAAGAGCTAACCATTATAAATGTCTATGCGCCGAATACCGGAGCCCCCAAATATATAAAACAATTACTCATAAACATAAGCAACCTTATTGATAAGAATGTGGTAATTGCAGGGGACTTTAATACACCACTTACAGAAATGGATAGATCATCTAGACACACGGTCAATAAAGAAACAAGGGCCCTGAATGAGACATTGGATCAGATGGACTTGACAGATATATTTAGAACTCTGCATCCCAAAGCAACAGAATATACTTTCTTCTCGAGTGCACATGGAACATTCTCCAAGACAGATCATATACTGGGTCACAAAACAGCCCTTCATAAGTTTACAAGAATTGAAATTATACCATGCTTACTTTCAGACCACAATGCTATGAAGCTTGAAATCAACCACAGAAAAAAGTCTGGAAAACCTCCAAAAGCATGGAGGTTAAAGAACACCCTACTAACGAATGAGTGGGTCAACCAGGCAATTAGAGAAGAAATTAAAAAATATATGGAAACAAACGAAAATGAAAATACAACAATCCAAACGCTTTGGGACGCAGCAAAGGCAGTCCTGAGAGGAAAATACATTGCAATCCAGGCCTATCTCAAGAAACAAGAAAAATCCCAAATACAAAATCTAACAGCACACCTAAAGGAAATAGAAGCAGAACAGCAAAGGCAGCCTAAGCCCAGCAGAAGAAGAGAAATAATAAAGATCAGAGCAGAAATAAACAATATAGAATCTAAAAAAACTGTAGAGCAGATCAACGAAACCAAGAGTTGGTTTTTTGAAAAAATAAACAAAATTGACAAACCTCTAGCCAGGCTTCTCAAAAAGAAAAGGGAGATGACCCAAATAGATAAAATCATGAATGAAAATGGAATTATTACAACCAATCCCTCAGAGATACAAACAGTTATCAGGGAATACTATGAAAAATTATATGCCAACAAATTGGACAACCTGGAAGAAATGGACAAATTCCTGAACACCCACACTCTTCCAAAACTCAATCAGGAGGAAATAGAAAGCTTGAACAGACCCATAACCAGCGAAGAAATTGAATCGGTTATCAAAAATCTCCCAACAAATAAGAGTCCAGGACCAGATGGCTTCCCAGGGGAGTTCTACCAGACGTTTAAAGCAGAGATAATACCTATTCTTCTCAAGCTATTCCAAGAAATAGAAAGGGAAGGAAAACTTCCAGACTCATTCTATGAAGCCAGTATTACTTTGATTCCTAAACCAGACAGAGACCCAGTAAAAAAAGAGAACTACAGGCCAATATCCCTGATGAATATGGATGCAAAAATTCTCAATAAGATACTAGCAAATTGAATTCAACGGCATATAAAAAGAATTATTCACCATGATCAAGAGGGATTCATTCCTGGGATGCAGGGCTGGTTCAACATTCGCAAATCAATCAACGTGATACATCACATTAACAAAAAAAAAGAGAAGAACCATATGATCCTGTCAATCGATGCAGAAAAGGCCTTCAACAAAATCCAGCACCCTTTCTTAATAAAAACCCTTGAGAAAGTCGGGATAGAAGGAACATACTTAAAGATCATAAAAGCCATTTATGAAAAGCCCACAGCTAACATCATCCTCAACGGGGAAAAACTGAGAGCTTTTTCCCTGAGATCAGGAACACGACAAGGATGCCCACTCTCACCGCTGCTGTTTAACATAGTGCTGGAAGTTCTAGCATCAGCAATCAGACAACAAAAGGAAATCAAAGGCATCAAAATTGGCAAAGATGAAGTCAAGCTTTCGCTTTTTGCAGATGACATGATATTATACATGGAAAATCCGATAGACTCCACCAAAAGTCTGCTAGAACTGATCCATGAATTCAGCAAAGTTGCAGGATACAAAATCAATGTACAGAAATCAGTTGCATTCTTATACACTAACAATGAAGCAACAGAAAGACAAATAAAGAAACTGATCCCATTCACAATTGCACCAAGAAGCATAAAATACCTAGGAATAAATCTAACCAAAGATGTAAAGGATCTGTATGCTGAAAACTATAGAAAGCTTCTGAAGGAAATTGAAGAAGATTTAAAGAAATGGAAAGACATTCCCTGCTCATGGATTGGAAAAATAAATATTGTCAAAATGTCAATACTACCCAAAGCTATCTACACATTCAATGCAATCCCAATCAAAATTGCACCAGCATTCTTCTCGAAACTAGAACAAGCAATCCTAAAATTCATATGGAACCACAAAAGGCCCCGAATAGCCAAAGGAATTTTGAAGAAGAAGACCAAAGCAGGAGGCATCACAATCCCAGACTTTAGCCTCTACTACAAAGCTGTCATCATCAAGACAGCATGGTATTGGCACAAAAACAGACACATAGACCAATGGAATAGAATAGAAACCCCAGAACTAGACCCACAAACGTATGGCCAACTCATCTTTGACAAAGCAGGAAAGAACATCCAATGGAAAAAAGACAGTCTCTTTAACAAATGGTGCTGGGAGAACTGGACAGCGACATGCAGAAGGTTGAAACTAGACCACTTTCTCACACCATTCACAAAAATAAACTCAAAATGGATAAAGGACCTAAATGTGAGACAGGAAACCATCAAAACCTTAGAGGAGAAAGCAGGAAAAGACCTCTCTGACCTCAGCCGTAGCAATCTCTTACTCGACACATCCCCAAAGGCAAGGGAATTAAAAGCAAAAGTGAATTACTGGGACCTTATGAAGATAAAAAGCTTCTGCACAGCAAAGGAAACAACCAACAAAACTAAAAGGCAACCAACGGAATGGGAAAAGATATTTGCAAATGACATATCGGACAAAGGGCTAGTATCCAAAATCTATAAAGAGCTCACCAAACTCCACACCCGAAAAACAAATAACCCAGTGAAGAAATGGGCAGAAAACATGAATAGACACTTCTCTAAAGAAGACATCCGGATGGCCAACAGGCACGTGAAAAGATGTTCAACGTCGCTCCTTATCAGGGAAATACAAATCAAAACCACACTCAGGTATCACCTCACGCCAGTCAGAGTGGCCAAAATGAACAAATCAGGAGACTATAGATGCTGGAGAGGATGTGGAGAAACGGGAACCCTCTTGCACTGTTGGTGGGAATGCAAATTGGTGCAGCCGCTCTGGAAAGCAGTGTGGAGGTTCCTCAGAAAATTAAAAATAGACCTACCCTATGACCCAGCAATAGCACTGCTAGGAATTTATCCAAGGGATACAGGAGCACTGATGCATAGGGCCACTTGTACCCCAATGTTCATAGCAGCACTCTCAACATGGAAAGCGCCTAAATGTCCATCAACTGATGAATGGATAAAGAAATTGTGGTTTATATACACAATGGAATATTACGTGGCAATGAGAAAAAATGAAATATGGCCTTTTGTAGCAACCTGGATGGAACTGGAGAGAGTGATGCTAAGTGAAATAAGCCATACAGAGAAAGACAGATACCATATGGTTTCACTCTTATGTGGATCCTGAGAAACTTAACAGGAACCCATGGGGGAGGGGAAGGAAAAAAAAAAAAAGAGGTTAGAATGGGAGAGAGCCAAAGCATAAGAGACTGTTAAAAACTGAGAACAAACTGAGGGTTGATGGGGGGTGGAAGGGAGGGGAGGGTGGGTGATGGGTATTGAGGAGGGCACCTGTTGGGATGAGCACTGGGTGTTGTATGGAAACCAATTTGTCAATAAATTTCATAAAAAAAAAAAAAGAAATGTATTCCCAAGTATTTAATTTATTTTTTGATAATATTGTAAATGGAGTTGTTTTCTGTAAAATAATTCCATTCATCTTTACTTTTTTTTTTGCTGTTGTCATCATATATTTTGCCTCTATATATGATATCAACCCTACAACACAATGCCATTATTTTTGCTTTTAGTTGTCAATTGTCTTTCACAGAAATTAAGGGGAAAAAGTGCTAGTCTTTATATTAGCTCAAATATTTATCATTCACAGTGTTATTTATTCCTTTGTGTCAACACAGTTCTTTCTCTGATATGTCATTTCCTTCAGTCTAAAAAACTTCTTTGCCTTAGCATTTCTTATAGTGCAGGTCGGGATACAAATTCTCTTATATTTCTTCTATCTGAAAATATCTTTATTTCATTTTTGTTTTTAGAGGATATATTTACTGGTTAAATAATTTTAGGTAGGCTTCTTTTGTTTGTTTAGCATTTTAAGATGACATTCCTTTGTGTTTTATTCTCCATAGTTTATGATAGAAAATCAGACATCATTTTTACCCTTGTTTTTCTGTATTTAATGTCCTTTTTTCTTCTATAGCTCCTATAAAGTTTTCTCTGTAGTAGTTTGACTGTAATATACCAGGTTTGATTTAAATTTTTTTTTAGTTTATACTACTTGGAGTTTGCTGGGTTTCTTAGATCTGCAGGTTTATGGTTGTCACCAATTTTAGAAATTTTTAACCATTATGTTTTCAAGTATTTTTGACCCTTGCTCTTCTTATTCTTAGAATGTGGTTTTTACTTAAGGTTATGGTCCTTGTTTCTAAGACATGAAATTTATGGCATTCTTAACAAGGCATCTCCACACTGGCTGGACTAGGAATCTCATATCTCTCAATTCTGTATGATCTCTCTTGCCTCCAGTCAACCCTCAGTCCTGCATTATCTATGCTTTGCTGGACATTGTGGAGTCTCATCCTGTGAATATATAGCCTAGCCTTGTCCAGTAACCCACTGGGCACCCCATGCAGACTTCAGGACCCCTCCTCTGTGCAATTACTTCTCTTGAACCATGATGCAAATTCCAGCTGCCTTAGTAGCTCCAAACTCTGGTTCCTACCTCATTAGCTCAGTGAGACTGCTGTGCTCTGCTTCGACTTCACCTCTCTACTCAGTCATCTGGAATTGTCTCCAGGCAGAAATCTAGGGAAAATATGTCATTCATCTGCATTTTCCTTCTCTTAAGGATCATGGTCCTACATTGCTTGTGGTTCAGTACCTGAAAGCAGTTACCTTATATATTTCTTCTAATTTTAGATTTGTTTAGGGTGGTTACTCTGTCATGGCTGAAAATGGAATCTGCCTTTTCTTGTTAAATACTGTAGAGTACATAAAACATGGAGTCAGACCCATTTAGTTTAAATAAGGCTAGCAAATTTAGATGCCCACAGGAGTAATGCAATAACATTAAAAACAAGTAAGGTGGTCTAGATAGAACTCTTCTAGCTACTGACCTATATGTATTTCCTTTGAGAATGTGAGAGCCAAACAAAACATTCAAATTATGTTTCCAGCCTATTACAGTTCATGAGCCACTGGTAGCAATCTCTGTTAAATTTTGGATCCTGGCTTTGCTATGTTAGTCTCTTTAAGCCTCTGTTTTCAATTTGTAAATTTAGAATAGTTATACTTAACTCACAGACTTTTGTAAGGTTTAAGTGAAATCAATACAAATAATACTTGGTATATAATATTCTTTTAATAAATGGAAGCTCATCCAGTAGCTAGTTTTATCTATAGGTTCTGGATCCACCATCAACTCAGTCAAGTGAGTTAAGTCTTCTGGCTACTGTGACTGATGATTGCCTTTCTCAGAAAGACTGTTGAGACCTGATCCTTCATGCTTCTCTTTCCATTGTAGTCAGTTACAGCATAAGTTAAATTTCTATTGTACTTGCTGCTTCCTTACTTTCGAACTAACCACTTATTTCTTCACCTCCCAAACTATTTTGCTATTCTTTCTAGAATGGCTGCTCCATAGCCAGCAACACCTATCCTCATATTTTCAATCTCTTGCCTGAGTACTCCTCTACTTCTTTGCCTTTAATGAAATCTGGGTCTTTCCTGAGAAGACCTGAAGCTCTTATAAGTGGCTGTGGCTGTTTACTTTCACAAAGCTTATGCACCTTAGGACCAGAAGGTAGTGTTGGTATCTTTCTAGCTTACTATTGCCACCTCCATTTCTCCACCATCTTATAAAAACCCTCTCCACTAGGCTTTTTCCATTTAAGCTCATTACCCTCCACCCTACTGCTTGCTGTCATATACCAACTTTCCTGGTCATTTCCCCACCATCCATCTAAAATATTAGCACTTGGCTAATCTTCTCCATCTCAGTTCCTCCCATCTTTCCACATCATCTATGCATAATGATTGTATGGATGATCTGTTCTGTGCCATTAACTCTACATTTTTAAAAGTAATCTCTATACCCAACATGGGGCTCAAACTCATGACCCCAAGATCAAGAGTCAATGCTCTATTACTGAGCCAGCCAGACACCTGTCTCCTTTGTAACCTAACATTCATTTCCAAAGGATTTTTCAGTACATTCAATTCTTTTATCACAACTATGCTTTACCCACAACAACCATGTCAATTCTCAGTCAATCCTAGACGACTTCAACAATTAGCTTTCTGCATTCCTTTTCCTGAGTTGCCAAGCCTTGTTGGAAAAAATAGCATAGTTCTGCAAATTTGTATTAGTGTAAATTCATAGATGTTAAATTTAACATGGCACTTACTGCCATTCAGCAGTTCTTTGCTTGTTTTCTAGACAATTCCTTTTATAGGTAGCAGGTTGTATCCCAATTCTACAATTCACTAGGCTGTATGACCTTGGGAAAGTCTTTTAATCTCTTTGATTCTCCATTAATTAATTTCTAAAACGAGAACAGTGGTACCTACATCAAAAGATTGTTTTAAGGATTAAAAAATGTATGTTAAAGAAATTTATCCACTGGATGGCACATAGTACTCAGTTAATGCTTGCCCTTTTTTTAATGGCAAATCCCAAATTTTACTGCTCTCTTTATGTCCTTTCCCTTGCATCTGCTTTCTTCCCCATTGCTCTCTACTCTTAGCAATTGTCTTGCCTTTGTGGACAATAGAGGTCAATACTTGTGGGACTTCTGCTTTCCCTTCATCTCCAGATAGATCAGGAACTGTATTCATTTTTTTACTCTAAATGACTAGCACAGGCTTGGCACATGAAAATATCCAATGTTTGTTCCATTGGATTTAAAATGTCCTTTGAATAAGCTGGATTTATTAGTAAACAATTATTTATGATCCAAATCATTTCCCTCCTATGATAGAGACTTCCCGGCTCAATATTGCAATATCTCTCAAATGTAAATAGTAAACCCAAATGGCTATCGACAATGATCAATGTGTTTTATGATAGCAGTATGGAAGGAGAACAAACATTCCCCTGCCAACTAAACACAACCAACCAAACAAAACCATTTTAACCTTTCTTGGGTCAGGATTGGAGTCTAATAATGTTTTTTCAACATACACTCAAACTGAATTTCTGTGGCCAGTTCTGACATTAAATTAACTTACTTTTCCTGAAGTAATCTTGGATTTAGGAGAGAACATTAAGATAATGTTATTTTCTTGAGGATATTTATTTTAGTGCATAAGTGTTTTAAGCTAAGATCTTGGTATAGAAATCTGAGATGGGGAGTTTTGGCAGAGAAAGCTTGTGGATTCAAACCCCATTGAAAAGTCATTTTCTCAACAACTTTTTTCCTCAAGAATATCCATTTTATTTGTGTCCTCCCAGTGGGGAGTATGTAGACTTTCATAAGGGTTTGAGAAGGGAAAAGGTCTCTGGTAGTTTCTGAAATGCGAGTACACCGAGAAAGTAAAATCAAACTAGTTGTGAGTCAGACACACTGCCAGGTAGGAATTGAGATAATTCAAAGATTGTCTACCTTCCACATGAAATTTAATGTACAGTTGCAGTGATCTATTCCTAGAATTGCTTATATAGATATAATAGGTTTTCTCCTTTTGTAGTAGAAAAACTGTAGCACACTTATTTCCCAATTTCTTTTCTTTGACTCCTCTCCGTTCAACCAATATATGTAATGTTCTTTTTCTTTTCATTAATTTCTCATATTTTTTTCAAAAAGAATCACCTGAGATTGAGAAGGAAACATTGATACAAGTTCAAATTGGTATGATATATTAATGTGTAAAGATGTGTTAAATCTAACTATGCATTCATAACGATGATCTATTAGTTAGAATTCTAGGTACTCCAGGGGCGCCTGGGTGGCTCAGTCGGTTAAGCGGCCAACTTCGGCTCAGGTCATGATCTCACAGTCCGTGAGTTCGAGCCCCACGTCGGGCTCTGTACTGACAGCTCAGAGCCTGGAGCCTGTTTCAGATTCTGTGTCTCCCTCTCTCTGACCCTCCCCTCTTCATGCTCTGTCTCTCCCTGTCTCATAAATAAATAAAACGTTAAAAAAATTAAAAAAAAATAAAAAGAAACCAAACTCCAATTAAACTTAAGGAAAAAGTGACCCTTGAATAACAGGGAGGTTAAGTCTGGTGATCCTGCATGCAGTCGAAAATCTGTGTATAACTTTTGACTCCTTCAAAACTTAATAGTCTATAGTTGACTGGAAACCTCTTGATAACATAAAAAGCAGATCAACACATATTTTATATGTTGTATGTATCATGTACTGTAGTCTTACAATAAAGTATGCTAGAGAACAGAAAACATTATTAAGAAAATCATAAGGAAGAGAAAACACGTTTACAGTACTGTGCTGTATTTACTGAAAAAAAATTCCTGTATGAGTGGACCCGTGTAGTTCAACCGTGTTGTTGAAGGATTCTAGGGAATCTTATGGGATTTAAGGGCAATGTGATGCTGTACTTCAGGAATAAACTGCGAAGGAATTGCTTTCTATGTCTTCTTTCTCCATTTTTTCCCATGTTCTCACTGCACATCTTCATTATTCTTGACCCTACTTTTACTGGCCTATTCAGCTCTTCAGACTACATAGATGGACTTGTAAAAGGAGGGTGGAATTCCCAGAAAAGGTGTTGGGTTGGGCTAACCAAACTATAGTTGTTCACTATAAATCACTATGAAAATAACTTGTAGAAGTATCTTCATACAATGAGTGCTACACATTCTAGGTAGATCATTAGTTTAGTCCTTGTTATCTGAAAGCAGGGCCACATAAGCTTTTTGTTTATGCATTTCTGTGATGATTATTCTGTCTCCTCACCCTTATACCCATTGTCTACCTTCTCTGTGTTGTTGTTTAACCTAGAAGACTAACCTTTTCCCACTGTATCACCAAGACTATGTTGTCTCACTTCAAATTGGATTTAGCTGATGGAGGTCAGAAAGTGGTATGAGAGAGATATCAGAATATTTATTCCTTGATTCCAACTGCTTCAATGCTGTATCTTTGACAATAGCTATAACTGTGCATGAGTACAGTTCGATACTGGTGACTCTTTTCTCACTGGGCCCCAGTAACACTAGTTACTCCCCTTGTGTCTCAGCCTAGGGGTGGCAGTGGCTCCCTATTAATGCTAATTTCAGAGTACCTTGACATTTCTTAATACTTCCCATATATTTGTAAGTAGCACTTTCATTAAAGTCTCATTTGAGCTACTGGGGAGAATTCTGTTTATTGTCAGGACTCTGGTATTTGGCACAAAAAGTAGCCTTAGAATCAGACCTCAGCATGGGAATTCTTGTGCAATGTTGCCCTCTCATTTAAGGAAAATAACCTGTCAGCTTGACTGTTAAGTGGAGAATGAGAAAATGGTAAGAGGCTGTATGCAGTGGTATTACTAAAGTGGACTACTAAACTTACCATCAGTGGTATCTCTGATTGCAGCTGGTATTCCAAATGTGATATTTCTGCTGGAGGAAATTAATATACTTTCTGGTGTTTAGTGAGTTATATGCATTCCAAATGGTAGGAATAAACTCTGTTCACACTGTAGGTCTGGGACTTAGAATGGGTAATATGAGATATGTGGATGGACCTCACAGAATGGCCAGAGTTTGAAGATATTTGTATCTCATCAGATAGTAACCACTATAGAGGAAGATCTCAACAATCAGGTAGACAAGATGACCCATCCTTTGGATATCAGTTTCTCCCCCCAGTCCTCAAATGGCTTGTTTGGTGGGTTTATGCACAAAGTGGCCATATTGGCGGAGGTGGAGGTTATGCATGGACTCAGAAATGTAGATTTCATTTTATCAAGGTTAATTTGGTGGTTACTCTGATGATAGTCTACCTTATCAATAAGTGAGACCAATGCTGAGGCCCTGATAAGGCACCATTTCCAATGTGACCTGCCATCACCATCATAGAGCATGCAGCAATTTATTTTTAAAGAATACATACAGATTTCTGACAGAGATGTGCCTCACCCTGACAACACTCCTCTGTGGATTTATAGACTGGACTGTCCATTGTCATGGTATTCCATACAATATTTCATCTGACTAGGAATGGTAAAAGAAGTATGTCAAAGATCTGTGCCTAAGAAATTCACTGGTGTTACCATGTACCTCATCCCTAGAAATAGTGAATGACCTAGAGAAGGCAGTTGGGAGACAAAATTCTGCATGATTGGGATATTATTCTATAGGATGCAGCATATGCTTTAAATCAGCATGAATATTTGATCACACAACTCTTCAGGCTTTTAAAACATCTGGGCACTCTTTCTTTCAGAACTATAAGATTTAGCTTATTTGAGGCTACCCCTTCAGCTGATTTGAGGATCCTTCTGGAACTTTTATTCATATAGACTAAAAATCACTAAAGTACCTCAAGTGCCATTTTTGGTCTCAATCAGTAGCAACAGCTTGTTAAAAGTTTTTAGTAGATTGACCAAAATCGTGCTAAGATATTTCAATACTGTTGTGCTTATGTTAGTGTTTATTTCTTTTTGTTTTATTAAAATGTGTAAACACTTTCATGAATATTATTCATTTTAAATAGATCTTTTATTAATATGAATTGCTTTTTTAGACCCAATTCATGTTTTTTTGCCTTTAATTCAAATTTATCTGATATTAATATTGTGATCATTGCTTTGTTTTTGCTAGCAATAACTTCATATCTTTGACCATGTCTTTATTATAGCCATTTTAATATTACTTTTGCTTTGATTTTGTTTCATAGAAATGAAATATGGCTGTACTTTGTTTTCTGACACATCTGAGAGGCTTTTTATTTCCTAGGGAAAGTGATTCAATTTCCATTTTATTATAGTTAATTTATTTTTTCTTATTTCTGGGATTTTCTATACTTTCCCATTAGTCTTTTTTTTTTTTTTTCATTTTCTATCTTTTGCTCTATGGACTATGTTTTCTTTACTTTTACCTTTGTAATGCTTTGGAATATTACAAGTGATTGTCTTGAAATTCTTATACTGTTTTTCTCTGATTATCATAGAGTTGGGTATGAAACAGTGCGCCCCTCCCATTATTTTACTTCTTTTTCTCCCTTGTGTTAGCTGTTTGTACAAAAATCATATGGAGGTATTAATGCGAATTTTTCTGAAAACAATTTTTTGGATGTACATTTTCTGATTGTTTAATTTTTTTAATGTTTATTTATTTTTGAGAGAGAGAGAGCACACAACGGAGTGAGACACAGAATCTGAAGCAGGCTCCAGGCTCTGAACTGTCAGCACAGAGCCAGATGCGGGACTCAAACTCATGAACCGTGAGATCATAACCTGAGCCGAAGTTTGACACTTAACCAACTGAGCCACCCAGGAGCCCCCATTTTCTGATTGTTTAGATATTTGGAAGTGTGAATTTCTTGCCTCCACTCCTGATAGGCAATTTGGATATAATCATTTGGATATAATCACTGAGTGTCTTCTGACATTTTAGTGGGCAATGGGCATATGTGAAGTCACCAGTTAAGAAAAAGAATGACCACAAAGAATCCAAAAACATCTTAAATTCTACATATAAGGACAGAGAGAGGGGGAGAATTAGGATCATGGAAAAGCTCATCAATATAGTGCAATACAAAATGGACATGTTCCTGCAGAATGTACAAGAAAAGGATAATAATGTAAAAGAAAAATGATAGGTATGGAAGACAGACCCAGAGCTTCCTCATAGGTAAAGCCTGTGATCCTGCAGAAGAGACCCAAAACAAATGTAACAGTAGGAACAATTCAACTGCAGGACAGGAAAATGTTCCTGAAGAAAATTAATCAAAAGAAGTTCACGATCAAATTCATTCTGGGAACACTTTTAATGATAAAGATGAAGGACAAACATCCTGTATTTCTAGGCAGATAAAAGAATTAATCTAAATGGGAAAGTACTTATTTGATTTAGTTTTGGTTCATGATCAGTTTTCACCTTTTCCCCAGTGTCTTCACAGTCTTTCTAGTAAGACATGGACAAGATAATTGGGGAACTGATGACCAGATGTCACTGTAATCCAGAAGTATTTTACAGAACTTTGAATAATCAGGCAAGGATGGGTCACCTGGGCAGCTCAGTGGGTTAAACGTCTGACTCTTGATTTCAGCTTAGGTCATGATCTCATGGTTCCTGAGTTCAAGCCCTGTGTCAGGCTTTACCCTGAGAGTGTGGAGGTTGCTTGGGATTCTCTCTCTCCCTCTGCCCTCCCCTTCTTTCTCTCTTTCTCAAAATAAATAAATAAACTAAAAAAAAAATCAGTCAAGGTTTAGTTCTTTTGAACTCTTAACTGTCCCAGATCCAGCCATTGCTCCTTGTAAGTAGACGTTACTGACCAACAAAAGATGTTGGTGCTTTGTTACTGTCTCAAGCTCTTCTGTGTCTTGTGTGTGTTTCATTACGGAGATGCCAGTTTCCAGTTGGAAGCTTGGGCTGCTACACTCCAATCAGAGGAGACTCAAACTCTATTGGAACCTTGAACAATCAGCTATAGACGAGGAGAATAAAAAGTATCACCTTTTATATAAATTCTCTATTCTTATGTGCCCTTGTATATTCTAGCCTGAAGTGACGTTATGTATCTTGGCCTTCTTGAGTCAGTTACCACAAGGATTTTAAGGCAGGTTGGCATACAAGTCATGGGTCAATGTTTTTGAAGTCTGAGTCTTCACAGGGGTGGGTACTGAGTATCCTGGAATAGTCATGGTTCTTCTGAGATTTGAAATGCCATTCACTGGATGGGAGTTGTGTCTGCTGTCCTGGAGAGCCAGGTTTGCAGCAATTCGGCTGCAGGAGTTGCTACTGACCATCAGGGACTTGGAGAAGATAGCTCCCTTCTAGTGAAAGAGAGCAAACAAATAAAAAGTTGTCTCAACCCTCTGGGCTATCTTACCTCTGTGCATTTTAGCAAACAAGTTGTGTTGAGGGACACGAAGGGCATAATGTTTGTAGGTGGAAACCCAAGCCCTATCATCCCTTCTTACAGAGCTTTAATATCTGAAAACAAAATGCTTTGAAATTTCAAACAGTCTGATAGAAACTGAAGGTGATAGAGGTCCCTCCTGCACCCTGCTGGGCTAAGAACGAAACTATGGCTCAAAGGCAGTAAGTTATAGAATGTAACCTGGCTTGGGATCCGAGCACTGGGGTCCAAATTCTGCCCCTAAATAGCTGGAGGTACCAATTCACTTCTCCTTCCTTCACCTGTTTCCTCATCTCTAAAACAAAATGGTTGATCTTGAATCATATAAGGATCAAAGTAAAGAAGTAAAACATGTACAGTGCTTAGCCTAGCAGGTATATAGTAAGTGTTGTTAGAACTCGCTCCTCCATTCAACCTCCTGAGAAACATTCGGAATGAGAATGCTCTTAGCTAATTACGGAAACCACTAGGAAATTGCTTCCTATGGGTTAGACTTCAAGTTTTTGTTTGTTTTGTAGAAACATATTGGGCTGCTTTCTGTATGTGTCTGTTCTGATTCAACACTTAATTATTCGGCAATCCAAAGAAGAAAGAAGTTGGTCTGTAAGTTATGTGGGTCAGGTGACCTAGAAGGGGAACTGAAAAGGAGCACTCAAAAGTGAGCAGCTGTCTGATAGTTAGGTCAAGACAAGTGCAAAAGAAACTCTTGAATAAATGTGGAAATTGATCAGTGAAAGGGAGGAAGCTTATTCATGTTTAATATGTCAAGTCTGGCACGACTTCCAATACTGCCTAATACATTTTTTTTCCAAGCAATATTTATTGAACACTTACTTTCTGCTGGCAACATAGATAGAACACAGATACTGGTTCTTGCCAGTAGGCTGATTATAATCCAGAGAGTTAGGGGAGCAAGTAAACAAACAACTGCAAATCACTAGGGTAGGTGCTTGGATAAATATGCGCACAAGAAACTTTGGTTGTACACAGGACAGCTGTGTGTGAGGGACTGCTTCAGAGCATCGGGGAAGGCTTCCTGGAGGCAGTGACTCCTGAATCTCAAAGGGTGAGCAGGAGTCAGTTAATCAAAGGAATGGATGGAAGAAACTTAGGGACGGGCACCATTGGAAATATGTGGACAGATTCTGGCAAGTGTGCTATATGAAGCATGGATGGACTGGGCTGTTTAAATGTCAACATGGGCATATCTGCCAGGTATAGGGTTCAATAATTGTGAATTGAGTGACTGAATGAGAGATTTTGTCATGTGTCCTACTGAAGCACAGATAAGTGTTTTCTACTGCCTTTTCCCGATCAGCCTATCGTAAATCTGTTAAAAGAAAAGTGAGATTAGTTTACCATGGCTCATTTTATGGAACCATAATGGTTGTAGTGATCATGGATTTCTTTTTCAGTGGTTACAAGTTGCCCTCTTGATAAGAGTCAGTAATAAAATTTCTTAGTCTAGGGTTTGCAGAATTTACCTTTTTAAATATTAGAATCACATTTTTTCTCACATTTTCCAGAATTCAAGGATGAAGTGACTTAGAGATTTCATTGGTAGGTTCTCTCTGTAAACTGGTATATAATAATCACCTCCCCTTAACCAGCAGATTCCTCTGTGTTGGTAAGAATTAGGTTCCAGAAAGGGAATACTTTTGTAGAATAATTAAAAATATGGATTTGGGAATGAAATCAAGGCTAGCTTTGAAGCTTAGTTCTCCCACTCAATAGCTGTGTAACTTTGGGCAAGAGTATTAAATGTGACAACATCTGCAAAAGCAATGATTAATTTTCCTTCTCTGTCCTCTCTGCCTAGTTCGTTCTATTGATTTCCTCTTTTTTTTCCACAAACATTAAAAATCTTTAAACAGATAGTTTTTCCCAGTAGCCCTATCTTAATATAGAGTCTGTTTTCATTTTTCCATATTCAATTTTAATTCTTCTAGGTACTCAGATCCTTTATTATATTACCCGCTTTCACAATAGCACCTCAGCACTTGGATTGCTTTATAAATACAGTGTTTCAATGAGGTATATTGAAATTTGTTAGTTGGAAATTTTTTAAAAATTCAATAAATTTAGAAATCATCTTAGAAGTGAATTTCAGACTTTAATGACAAATTGATCATCACTCTATATAGATGATGTAAAGGTCTGATAATGGTTTTATTCTCTATGTGTATAGCTACATAATATTCTTTATAACCCACAAAGTAAATATCCTTGTACTCCTTTTACAAATGGAGAAATTGAGGCTCAGAGAGATTCAATAGCTCAACCTATGGTGTATCTACAAAGTGACAGAGCTGGGATTCAAAGCCAGGTTTTTTCCCCACAACATTGTACCATGACACCTTCTATCTGATGACATTCATTAGTCTCATGTTTTATGCCTTTACACTTCTTATGAATTCAGCAGTAGCTTTATTCCTAAGGTTTCTGTGGCTGTTCTTTTTTTTTAAATATAATTTATTGTCAAATTGGCTAACATACAGTGTGTAAAGTGTGCTGTTGGTTTTTGGGGTAGATTCCTGTGGTTCAGCTGCAGATGACCTCTATACCCTATTAATAGACATTAATAATATGTCATGGTTGCTTCAGATAATTTCTTCTGTTAAAGAAATAAAATGTTACTGATACAACAGAAGCTCATCTTTTCTTCCCCCGTCCCTCCTAGGAATGAGCTAGTACCTCAGAGTGCTCATGTATGTCTTAAATCTCCGACCACAAACATATTTGTGTAAACATAGTATTTAATTAAGAGTAATACAGCCATTCTTTCATATATGTTTTCATATTTGAAAGAAGCAGACATCATTTCAAGATGACCCAATAAAGCCAATGTATCACTTAACAAGAATGTGGGAGGAAAAAAAATCTACCCAAAGCAGTATATTTAAAACAGATGCTCTAGTATCTGAACTGATTCAAGGAAAAGAATATTTTTAAAGCACAGGGTAAAAAAGGAAAAATGGTCACTGTCAAAAAATTTGTTGTTACTTTATATTTCAGGAGGGAGATATGTTAAAATATTTACTTTGGTTAAAACTGGTCAAGTAGGGAAAAATTGATACTAAAGGAGGAAATGGAATAAAAAGAAACCCAATGAGGCTTCTCTACACTTTGCATCCTGAGGACTGTAAGATTTCCGGCATGTTAGTTAAAGGCTCTGTAATTGGAGAGATTGCCTGATGAAACAAATTAGTACAGGGTATTTCTCCTTTGTCTTCGTAAACTTCCCAAATCATGGAATTTAAGTTATATGTGAAGATGTTCTGTCAAAATAGAATCTCCTGCTTCTTAAGTAATTGAAAGCACCTGGATGTTTGACCCTGGCTCACAACATCTGGGAAACATCCGTCTTATTTTTTTCCTAAATGTACATTCACAAAAAAGCAAATATCTCTATGGTTTCCCAGGTAGATTTCAAAATTTTCCCTCATTCAATCTTCTGTTGAATTTTAATTCGTTGCTAAAATGATGCAATAGACATAGCAAAATAAAATCAAGATGAAGGGAAGCAGTTTAAACTTGCCTGCAATTCTTGGATGTTTTCACCTGGGCCTTATGCTTACCGTGGCTTCAGGTCTATGCCAAGACCCTAGCATTTCAGGGTTATTTCACTTGGATTTAGGATTCCTCTGTGGAATGTAGCCTCTGAATCGTAGCCCCTGGGAGCCAGGAAAAATAGGATGGAACTCAGGTGAGTTCTGCCTCAGATGTTGAGACATCCCCAGGCAATTAGTCTTCTGAAGCCAGGGAGTGCTTTCCAAACCCCTGGGACTATTTAATTCTGCATGATGGGTCCCAGTCCTGACTTCCTCTTATCGTGAGCTTGTCAGGTCCCTCTTTTGAAGTGAGGTGGAAGCAATTACTATAATTGCAGGATACAAGGGATCTTAAAATTTACGTGTCTGTAAATATTTTGATTGCTCATTAAAAACATCCGTAGAATTTGTAGTAGAAATAACTAACTCTATGCTGAAGCCATAAACCCCTGATTTTCAAATAAATATCTCATGTTTGGAATAATATAGAGCAATCCTGTAACCATTTTAGAATACTTAGGCAAAAAGGAAAGTAAATCGTTAAGCTCTTTAAAAAATTTTTTTTAAGTTTTTTATTTATTTTGAGAGAGACAGAGACAGTGCGAGTGGGGGATGGGCAGAGAGAGGGGGAGACAGAATCCCAAGCACATTCCGCACTGCCAGTGCAGTCCGACGCTTAACCGACAGAGCCACCCAGGCGCCCTAAACTCTTAATAGTTAAGTTGGAATATGTCCATCCAACAGATATGTTTGAGGTGGCTGTTGGTAAATATGACTTTAGAAATAGTTTCTAAAGAGACTGATTTTTAAAAATGGCTTTGAACAGCAAAAGAATAGATTTTTAAAGAAAAAAAGAAACCTCCCTATACAATTGGTAGGGTTTTAGCAATATGAACAGAACTCAAACTTTGAAATCAAACAAGAAAGCTAAAAGTATATCAGGAAAAGACTTACTGATTTGTAAGCTCTATATCATGCAAAAGAAACAAAGGAAAGACATCACGAGAGGAAGAAACTTTTAGACATAACTTAAAAACCTCAAATTTTACCAATAATTTTTATTTTATTATTTTTTTTCTTTAAGAGAGAGACAGAGTGCATTCATGCATGAGGGAGGAGGGCGGAGGGAGAGGGAGAGAATCTGAAGCAGGCTCCATGCTCAGCACCACCCTATGCAGGGCTTGATCTCACCCCTGTGAGGTCATGACCTGAGCCGAAGTCAAGAGACGCTTAACTGACTGAGCCACCCAGGTGCCCCTCATTTTTTAATTATTAAAATTTTTAGAATTTGGGTAGAGTTGGCACATAATGTTACACTGGTTGCATGTGTATAACATAGTGATATGTGAAGCTATCCTATATGTCTATATGTTAAGCTACCCTCACCACAAGTGTAGCTACCCTCTGTCACCATATGAGGCTATTACAATATCATTGACTATATTCCTTGTGTTCTGCCTTTTATTCTTGCGACTTCTGCATTCTGTAACTAGAAGCCGGTGTCTCCTGCTTCTTTTACACATTTTGCCCATCACCCTACCTGCTTTCCTCTGGCAACCTTCAGTTTGTTCTCTGTACTTACAGGTCTGATTCTGCCTTTTGTTTATTCATTTGAGCTTTTTAGATTCCACACATGAGTGAAATCATATGGTATTTGTCTGTCTCTGTCTGACTTATTTTACTTAGCGTTATACACTCTAGGCCCATGCATGTTGTTGCAAACGGCACGACCTTATCCTTTTTTAGGGCTGTGTGGCATTCCATTGCAAACAGAATGATATTTATTTTTATCCTGAGTATTTGTCCCTAGAAGAATGTCTGCATATTAAGAGAAACGTGCTACCTACACAGACAAATTTCCAAGTCTCTGCAAAAAATCATCTCCTTCGTTGGTCTGTCACTGTCATAACCACCCTCCTCAGCTCTACTAAAGTTCCTGCCTGAGATCATTATCACTTAAAACCTCTTTGGAGAATTAGACAATTCATGAGAAAACATTAGACTAAAATTACCTCACATTAGACTGAACTGTTTGTATTTCATAACTTCTCACTGTTCTCTCTTAATGAATTCTTACTTCCTCATTCTTCAACTCCCAACCTGAGGACCTTGTTCATGAAGCATTTAATAACATTCCCGCATGCTTTCTATGCATATGGATGAATGGCATCTTCTTTTGTGCTACCTCCACGCCTTGTGTAGACCTTAACTGCATGTTTATGACCATTGAATCACACTCGATTATTGACACACTTGTAAAATATACTGTGAGATCTTTAAGAATAATAATAGTTTTTTCTAAGCCTCGGAGCATTGCAAAGAACCTGTCGTATGGTAGGCTCAATATAATCCATGTTTCATGAATAGACAATGGGAAGGTGAAGAAAAGTCCTGGGGCCCCACTGTGTGGCATATTGGTTTAGCTGATTATGGCTCTAGAAGCTTGAGAGAAAGGATTACTTCAAAACTAATTTTGAGAGGAATGGAGAGTGGTTATTTAGTAGGTAGAGAGTTTCAGGTTTGCAAGATGAGAAAGTTCTGGAGATTGATTACAGAATTTGAGTGACAAGAAAGAGGACATATGAACCCGAGAAATCATAGGTGGACCTAAAGCTCTCGTGACTGTGTCAAGTGGAGGTGAGAGCCATGTTAACTGATTACTCAAACATGTCTTTTTCCTTTTTGGTACATAGTGTTTTGCAACTTAAATCTTGCTTGATTTTCTTAGCCACCCTGTGAACAAACACATTTTTAATCCTTTATTTTAAAGGCCAAGAGACTAAGATAAAAAGAAATGAAGTGATTTGTGTGAATTGAGTGGGAGGATCCATTGAGCCGAGCTGCTGAGGTGGGCAATCAACAGTCCTGTGTTAACCAGATGGGCTGGGCACTCAGTCTCATGATGACTGGTCTCACCTATCGTGTACTAGGCTCAGAGGAAGCCACCTGCACCCACCTTCTACAGGGGCTCTCTGGTGGCTGGTCCAACAGGGTGCTTATAGGAGGTGATCTTAGAGCAAACAAGAGAGGAAGAGTTTTCTCTCAGAGATGGCAGCTGTCCTTTGTCAGGACCCGAGTTCTCTGAAGCAGCTAGTCTTTTGGTGGTAGACAAATTGAAATCTGTGGTATGGTCCACTCTCCATTCATGTTCCTTTGATGCTAATAGAAAAGTAACATGGGCCCTGGTGGATCATGAGAGCCTGAGTGCTTTGACTGTACAGGATCAATGTTTGTACCCATTTGTTCTTGTCTTCTTGGCCAGCCCTCACATTCAGCTGTTGTATAAAGGGATATTTGAGTGGGCATATGCCCCAGCAGACATTATTAATGGCACTTTCCAACCCAGCTTTAGCTGAGCCTATTGGATCAAAGCATTGATCTACCACCAGCTTCCAGGCTTCTGTATTGCCCTAAAATTATCCCAATTTGTCTCAGTGCTGGCTACTATAACAAAACTACCTTTATACTAACTCTGAGAAATCTCTCTTTGCATGGCCCCAAGATCCAGTTCTGGGAGTGTGACAGAGACCTCAAATTCCTCCCTTCTGGCTTCCCAGATGGAGACCAGGGTTCCTAGCCCCTGGGCAGTGGGATGTGGCCATGGAACTGAGTGTTGGCCGATAGACTGTGAGCAGGAATAGTACTAGCAACTTCTGGATTGGCTCTGTTTAAGCAAACCACTTTTCCTCTGCTTCTCCTCTGCCCTGTTCCCAAGGACTTGCCCAGTGAGCTCGCTTCAGTCGGGCTGACTTGGATGATAACCCTAGAGCAGAAATTCTCATTTTTTTCAGTCTCAGGACCTCTTCCCACTCTTAAAAATTATTTAGGACCCCCACTAGCATTTGTTTCTATGGGTGAATTTACCACATTTAGAAAGTAGAACTATGAAAATTTTACTAATTGTTTATTGAGTCATTTTAAAATAACTATAATAAAACTATTACATATTCACATAAGTAGTATATTTTTATGAAAACAATGTATTTTGCAATAAAAATTTAAATTGTGTATTAATTCATTTAAAATAATTGTGATATACCTAGTATATGTAAATATAAGTAATATTTTAATTAAAAAACTACATTTTCTAAGACAAAACATTTAGTGAGAAGAGAGTGATTGTTTCATACCTTTGCAGATCTTGTAGTGGCTGGCTTAACAGAAGACAGCTGGATTCTCACATATGCTTCTGCAGTCAATTTGTTGTGATATGTGATATGTTTGGTTGAAGTATATGACGAAAAGCTAGCTTCATGAGGATTCATAGTTGGGAAAGGGAGGAGTGTTTTAGCAGCAATTTCAGAAAATTTTTTTCTCTTTTGATATTACACCAAATGACAAGTAGTAGGTTTCCTTCCTTCCTTCCTTCCTTCCTTCCTTCCTTCCTTCCTTCCTTCCTTCCCTCCTTCCTTCCTACCTTTGAATTCAATAAAAAAATTTATTTCAACAGAAAACCCTAATAATGTACTATACATCAATGTGCTGGCTGGTCTAACTTTAAACTTATGACCACAAACCACAAGTGGACCCTTGGGGCTGCCTAGCAACCCTCCTCCTTTCTCTGCTCAGTTCCCTCTCCCTTCTTTGAAGCTCTTGCCTCTGGTTTCACTGAGAACATTGCTGTAAGGACATAGTTTCTATATCCTCATGCTTCTTCCAAGTTTATCACATTGTCTCTATTTGTCTCCATATAGTCCACCTTCCTTTCTATTGCAATGGATTAATTATCTATAATCCTAAAAGCAATCTATCCATCCATGCCTGGGAGCCTACACACAGTCTTTACTCCAGAAATTAACCCTTGACAAGTGGTAGTATTTTTTTTTTGAAAGAGGAAGACTGACTGAGCACATGGGGAGGAGGGGTAGAGGGAGAGAGAAAGAATCTTAAGCAGGCTCCACGCTCAGTGCAGTGCCCAACATGGGGCTTGATCCTACAACCCTGGGATCATAACCTGAACTGAAATCAAGAGTTGGATACTTAAGCAACTGAGCCATGCAGGCACCCCAACAAATGGTAGATTCTTAAAGATTAGCTGCATTGTGAAATCTGAAACTGTATCAAAGAACTCAGTTTCATGAAAAGTCTATTGGTCTACTTGGTATTTTGAATGGATCTTTTGCCCATTCATAATGTTATAGTATTGATTCACTGAGTTATCTAGATCTTTAAAATGTTGACATATTTTGTGATACAACATCAAAACATCCCAACTCTTTATATCTGTACCAGTCACAGAAAAACAATTTAAAAAATTTTTGATGTTTATTTATTTAAAAAAAATTTTTTTATGTTTATTCATTTTTGAAAGACAGAGAGAGGCAGAGCACAAGCAGGGGTGGGGCGGAGAGAGAGGGGGACACAGAATCTGAAGCAGGCTCCAGGCTCTGAGCTGTCAGCACAGAGCTCGATGCAGGGCTCAGACTCAGGAACCTCGAGATCATGACCTGAGCTGAAGTCAGACGCTCAACCGACTGAGCCACCCAGGTGCCCCTGATGTTTATTTTTGAGAGGGAAAGAGACAGAGCACAAGTGGGGGAGGGGCAGAGAGCGAGGGAGACACAGAATCTGAAGCAGGCTCCAGGCTCTGAGCTGTCAGGCCACAGCACTATACAGGGCTTGAGGCAACGAACCATGAGATCATGACCTAAGCCTAGGGTGGACGCTTAACTGACTGAGCCACCCAGATGCCCCTCAGAAAAACAATTTAAACAACTTAAAGATAGAAACATCTTTAAGTGCTGGGTAGCTGTCAATTTCATGACACAGGTAAAAATATTCTGAAGTTGTAATTTTTGCTTAAAAGCTCAAATTTTGTAATTGGCAACAAACACTGTGCATTGTTTTAATTAAAGTTATAGAATCACTTTTTAATTTTCAGAAAAATATCTGTCAGATACCCAAATATGAACACACATATTTTGGTCTTTGATCTTTCTTTCAAGTAAAAATCATGCTTCAGGAAAAGAAAAAAGTAGCTAGCTCAGCTTGAAACTCAAAATTGCACAAGTGTGTTTCTTGGAGACAAATGTGTTACTTTCTATGCGTTAAGCTTCTTGCATACAGCCAAATTCATCCGACAGAATTAAAAATTCTGAATTAAAAGAATCAAGGGTTGGGGTGCCTGGGTGGCTTGGCCGGTTAAGCGTCTGACTTCGGCTCAGGTCATGATCTCCTGGTCCGTGAGTTCAAGCCCCGCATCGGGCTCTATGCTGACCGCTCAGAGCCTGGAGCCTGTTTCAGATTCTGTGTCTCCCTCTCTCTCTGCCCCTCCCCTGTTCATGCTCTGTCTCTCTCTGTCTCAAAAATTAATAAACGTTAAATGTTTGAAAAAAAAAGAATCAAGGGTTAATGAAAGTTCTACTTTTTACTGCTTCTTCAAAGACATTTTAAAGTGAAACTGGCTTTCCCTCCTGTGAATGTGTGGCAGTGAAGGGTACAATGACTACTAGGCTCCTGGTACGCTGGACTGTCCCTGCCTTGATTTGTGCCAACAGTTTTATCTACCATTGCTTTTGTCCCATCAGCACGATATCTTAGTATTACGAAAATAGTTTTGACCTATGGATCTCCTGAAGAGATCTCAGGGACTCTAATGCTGAAATATTGGGGAAGGCTAAAGACCTTCATGTTCTCGGATGTCTTTCCGGTGGCCATAGGGAGCTGTCACAAAATGTTAAATGCAATGCCACAGTGAGGGCTACCCACAAAACTTAGACTTATGATCTACCGTTCTGAGTATTCTTTCTTCCTAGCTGAGTTAAGTGGTCAGGGATGGGAAAATGAGCTCCTTACGAAACCTTTTCTCAGGGCCTGGGAGGATGAGATAGGAACAGCAGGAGATATAGACTGGTAGTTTGCCAAAGTCCCTGTAGCCACAAGCTTCCTGGGAAGCATAACGGACCATGTTCTTCCAATCTTCTGAAAACCTGGGTGACAAGGGATGTCAGAGGTTACTTTGCCTTGGAACTCTTCTACCAAAGACTTTGTAGCTTCTATAGCCCCACTTGGAGATTACAAACCTATCCCTCTGTCTGCTGGTCCTACAAACCACCTCCCCCATCCCACCTCAGCTCAAGGTATCAGAGGAGGCTAAATGCTGCGTGGGCTTTCTATGCTCTTTTTGTCTGCTCCACAGGGCTAGCAGGGTCCCTACCAGGCTTTTGGTGGCCTCCCTTGAAGAACAACACTCTTATGACTGTAAATGAAGCTTGGTTCAAAGTAAAGAACATATGAGGGAAATGGGGAAGCCATGTCTTATCCCCTTTGGAATGGGAATTCTGATGGCATTTTGGGAATTCTGTTTGTGGCAAGGATCTATTTGTGGTGTAACCCTGACGGTGACCTGACTTTCCTCATCGCTCATTTAGGATTCACCTTTCTTGGGTCTGCTAACTTGGTTACCATTCATCTGCCTGCAGTTTTAGCTTCCAAGAATCTGCTGTTATTATTTTACTCTGAGTCAGCTCTGGGAGGGTGACAGTAGACCCCCTTCATCTGGTGCTATGGTGCCCTGTGGTCATGGTCCATACCCTAACAAATTTGCTGTATTTCATCTGTAAATGAGAACCCGGGGCCACTTTAAATAGATGTAAAGTTTGTCCATGTGACAAAGTTGCCTGACCCAAGGAAGAAATGGCGGGTGACATCTAGCCCTGCTCTGCTCATCGAGCTGTGCTCCCGCAGATGGATCTGTCCAGAGTGGGCATCTTTTTCTAATGTCTCTACAGAAGGGTTGCCTTTCTATAGCTGATACAAAGATACTTTCATAGAGGCTAGTGGCCCTCTGGGCATATATGTTGGCCATCCTGGATCCTATGGATGGTGTTTCTTCTTCAGGATCTGTCCATGTAGGTTTTACCTGCAAGAGCTATCTATCAGGCCTTCCAGATACAAATACAATTGTTTGTGTTCTTTTTACCCAAAGGAACATGGCCCTGGAGGAGTGGCCCCCAGACTACACTTCTTTCTAGTTGGACAAGCTGGCCTTTCTTCTTTCTACCAACTAAGTTGCAATACCTAAGTTCTTCTACCAATCAATCTTCCTCCCATATCCACATCTAACACATACCCTCGTATGCTGCAAAGGAAGAATTTTTTTTTTTTTTCTGTGTGAACATAGGAAGGAGTATCTGATAAACCAGAGACCAATATGCAGCCGGTGGGCACCCGGTACTCACTGGGAGACCATGTGAGTGAGCACGCAAATGTGGTTCTGTTCTTATCACAACTAGATGATGCAGACTATGACAAGATCATGCACAGTCCTAGCAGCGACCACTCCTGTTGCTGCTATGGTTCCTGTTGTGCAACTCTCTGTCCAGGGCGACAGCACACAAGCAGAATCTGATACAGATATTTCTCCCCTTGCCACTGCCCCTCCATGTCAGATTGTTCTATTAGCTTTCTGCATTTGCTGGTCCTGAAGTGCCTCCAAATCCCTGGGTTCCCTTCATCACAGCCTAGGTCACCAGTTCCTTTATTAAAAAGTCTAAAAAACTTTCATCTGGGAGTATGGTAGTTTCCTGCCCTTGTCTGGTACCCTCGTAATCATGAAATTACAGAACTCTGGCAACAAAGAGAAAGTCCTAGAAGCTTGGAGGTAGAGGGGGGTAGCTGGGTGAAGATGTTGGCACTACATGACTTTGGTTTTCTTAACAGCAACAGAGAAAGGTAGAAATTTTTTTTTAATTTTTTTAACATTTATTTATTTTTGAGACAGAGAGAGACAGAGCATGAAGGGGGGGTGGTCAGAGAGAGAGGGAGACACAGAATCCGAAGCAGGCTCCAGGCTCTGGGCTGTCAGCACACAGGGCTTGAACTCACAGACCGTGAGATCATGACCTGAGCCAAAGTTAGATGCTCAACCGAGCCACCCAGGCACCCCGAAAGGTAGAAATTAATAGAGGCTTTTCTTATAGACTCTGAGTGAAAATTATTTTCAACCAAGATTCTATTCTTAGGAGAATATCCATTAAATATGAAATAGACTGAAGGTGTTTTCAGACATGCAGGGTCCCTGAGAATTTACGATCAAAGTATCCTTTCTCTGGAATTTATTGAAGGAGATGCTCCACCACAATGAGAGAGTAAATAATAAAAAGGAAGACATGGGACTGGGAAACAGGAAATCCCATGGGAGACGGAGGTGAAGGGCATCCTCAAGGTGAGGACCCAGGGCGGCAACTGTGTAGCTGGCAGAGGGGAGCAGTGGACCAGTGAAAACACAGCAGCTGGCTCCAGGAGATAAGGCTCCAAAAGAAGAAATTAACAGTCTTTTTTAAAAAAAATTTTTAACGTTTATTTATTTTTGAGAGACAGAGGGTGAGCAGGGGAGGGGCAGAGAGAGACAGGGAGACACAGCATCTGAAGCAGGTTCCAGGCTCTGAGATGTCAGCCCAGAGCCCATCGTACGGCTCAAACCCATGAACTGTAAGATCATGACCTGAGCTGAAGTCGGGCACTTAACCGACTGAGTCACCCAGGCACCCCGAAATTAATAGAGTCTTAAAAGGAGATTTAGACAATGGAGAAGCATTTGAAAATCCATTAGTGATGAATATATAGAAAATAGAGCAAAATACAATCATTAATAGTGTAGAAGGCAGAGTTGTTTAAGAATGAAACGGGTAAGTATAGCATACTTCCTGGCTCAACTGTAAGTAATGTAAACACTGACTGTTGTTCTAACTAAAATTAATACATAAACATTTCGAGAGTACAAGGAGATAGGACATGTGTGATTGTGTGTGTGTGTGTGTGTGTGTGTGCGTGTGTGTGTGTGTGAGTGATAGTGGAAGTGGGGGAGAGATGCAAAGCAGTGTAGGCAAAGGTGCAGCCATCCAATAAATAACTGAGAAATCAAGAAATATTATGATAAGCATGCTATCGAGACATATAGAAGTAAACATTTAAAGAATAAGCTGAGGACTTTTTCAAAAAAAATTTTGTTTGTTTATTTTTGAGAGAGAGAGAGGGAGAGAACACAAGCTGTGGAGGCACAGAGAGAGGGAGACAAAGAATCCGAAGTGGGCTTTGCACTGTCAGCCCGATGCCTGAAGCAGGGCTTGATCTCACGAAATGTAGGATCATGACCTGAGCTGCAGTCAGATGCTCAACAGACTGAGCCATCCGGTTTCCCCTCAACTGAGGATTCTTTAAAGCAGTTGTCTTTGGGCAGCAGGACATGGGAGGGATCTCTGGTACAAAGGTTTGCTGTTTTATTTTTTTGTTTGTGATTTATTTTTATTTTGGTAACAAACATTATAAACTTTGAGTTTTGTGCAGGTGTAATTTTGAAAAATATGAAACTAAATTTAAAATGCAGAGTATATTAACATAATGGAAATATAACAGATTTTCTTTTCTCTAAGTTGCCTTATTAATAAACAATACTTGATAGGACAAAACCAAAACCATTAACAAGTGGACCTGAAATGAGAGAGCTGGGCAGAAAAAAGTGTTCCCCTGGTCCCCTGGGCTTGCTCGAGGCCTCTCACCAGATGGCATGCTCAGCACCCACACAGCTCTTGTCTCTGACCCGCAGAACAAGATCCCATTTCCTTCCTGACCACGGTCAAAGTTCTCTGTTTTCTAATCACACCTCACCTCTTGACCTCTCTTACTCTTGACTGTTACAGTTTGTTGACTGTAGTTTGTAGTTGTGTTTCCCAACAAGATATGTCCAAGTCTTAACCCCAGGTACTTGTGAAGGTGGCTCTAGTAAGAAGTAGGGACTCTGCATTAAGCATCTCAAGATGAGGTCATCCTGGTTTTAGGGTGAGTCCTAAGTCCACTGACTGGTGTTCTTACACAAGAGAGGGAAATTGAGACACAGAGACACAGAAGAGACATGGAAGAAGGCCACGTGAAGACACAGGCAGAGACAGGAGGGATATAGCCGGAGGCCAAGGAACAGCTAGGGGTACCAGAAGCTGGAAGAGGCAAGGAAGGGCAAGGAAAGGCAAGGAAGCTCCCCTGGAGCTTTTGCAGGGAGCGTGGTCCTGCCATCACCTTGATCTCCGACTTCTGGGCTTCAGATCTTCGAGATAAGAACTTTCTGTTGTTTTAAGCCTCGAAATCTGTGGTAGTTTGTTAGGGCAGCCCCGGGAAGCTGCTACAATAGGCTGATGCTCACGTTTGTTTCTCAGGTATTCCTCTCATTGACCAAACATTTACTGAGCACCTGCTGTTCGTTAGGCCCTGCGCTGGGCCTCAGGGCTGGGGGGCAGTGTGTGGAGGCACAGGCTGCTTGTTTGATGAAGGCACTGTGGGCTGCATGGAAGCATCTGGGCTTCAGCTCAAACCGGAAGAGGCCACTTGAAGGATTGGAAAGCTGAGTGCTGCCCTTTGGAAAAAGAACTCAGGAGCTTTGTGTCACAGGGAGACTGGGTTACAATGGGGACTTGGGAAACCCCAGTCAGTTAGGGCTGGGGTTTTCACATGGGGAGCTTGGGTCCCGTCATTGAGGAGACTCAGGCGGGTGGGAGGAACTTGTGGTATTGGAAACAGGAAATTCAGCATGTCTATTGAGTTCATAATATCAATTACAGGGGTGCCTGGGTGGCTCAGTCAGTTAAGCGTCCAACTCTTGGTTTCAGCTCAGGTCAGGATCTCACAGTTCATGAGTTTGAGCCCCGCATCAGGCTCTGCACTGGCAGCACGGAGCCTGCTTGGGATTCTCTCTCTTCCCCTCTCTCTCTGCCCCTCCCCAGCTCATGCTGTCTCTCTCTCAAAATAAATAAGTAAACTTAAAAAGATAAATAAATAAAAATAAGAGCTTAAAAAATATATCAATTACAAGAAAGCCAAGCACAAGAAAATCTTGGCTGGTGGAATTATCAGAAGAGAGCATGACCAAACGTTGTAAGGCGATGTATTTTAAAAGGTTAATAATAGTATACCTAATATTTTCTGAGTATTCTACTATGTACCATGCCAAATACTTTTTACTTGTTATTTCACGAAATTTTCCAACAGCCCTGTGAAGAGAGTACTGTTATTACCTCTGTTTTAATCATGAAAATTTGAGGCTTCTCTCTGGGGAGGTCACACAATTTGTAAATGGCAGAGCTGGGACTCTAACTCAGCGACTTTCCACAATGTTGCATTCCCTTCGAAAAGTTTAGTTAGGTGGATAATAGAATGGGCCAGAAATTACAAAGTTTTGAACAAAAGCAGTCACAGTCAGTATGGGTGGGGAAAACAGAGGTGAGGCCTATTTCAAAAGTTGTATCCAATAGGACTTTGGTGACAAATTGAATGGGAAAGGAAAGGGGAAAAAATGATTGGTCCCACAAGCAGAGATGTTATTCACGAGTGTTTTTTTCTGCTTTTAAAATGTCATAATATATTCAGAATGTTGTGTTTTCAAATGTAAGAGTTTTGGAGAATAAACTCAATACAATCTGCCTAAAGCAGTTCACTACATCTTAAGGTACAAGAGACACGGGCCAAATCCCGTCCAAGCCACAGACAAGATGTAATGCCACTCACTGTCAGTGAGTTCTGTAGCAAAGATGATACAAAACCCAAGTACCCCGAAAAGCTTCTCTCCTGGATTGTCAGACTTCTGTAGAACTTAGTAATTGATTAACAGATTTTTACACAATACAATTGTGCATCATCAATACTCTTAATCATAAAATAAGGCTGATTTTTTTTTCCATTTAACTGCGTCTTGGGAAATCCTTGGCACATATTTTACCACATTTGTAATTGCCTTATTGGTTTCTAGGGCTGCATAACAAAACATCACAGCCTAGGTGACTTAAACAACAGAAATTTATTTTCTCACAGTTCTGGAGGCTGGAGGTCCAAGACTAATCAAGATGTCAGCAGGTTTGGTTTCTTCTGGGGCCTCTTTTCTTACCTTGCAGGTGACCACTTTTCTGCTGTGGTCTTCCATGGTCTTTCTTTTGTGCACATCAGCACCCAAATCTCTTCTTATAACGACACCAGTCATATTGGGTTACTGTCCACCCTAAAGACCTTATTTTAACCTAATTACCTCTTTAAAGACCTTGTCTCCAAATACAACTACCTTCTGCGGTACCGGGGGTTAAAACTTCAACATGTGAATTTTGGGGTGGGGGTGGCAGTGGACGGTTCAGCCCATAATGTGGCCCAAGATTAGAACTATATTCACCCCATAGTAAGCCATTTCTTGAGATGATGGGATCCAGTCTCACAGGCCATTTGTGCAATCGGGACACAGCCAAATGTGACTTCACTACAAGACGCTTAGGGAAATGACCTCCTTCTTCCTTATTGTGTGGCCTGTTTCCCAGGGCTAACTAGGGGGTTCAGTCATTCTTTGGCTTTATTGCTGGCCATGGGGAAATCTACATCTGATATTTGAAAGGGATGAGAACATGGGTGGTGGAAGTTGAAACTGTTTGTTTAGATACAAGTACATGGAGGAGCTGAATGAAATGTTGTGATCTCAGAGGGTGTCTTGGAACTGTCGGGAAACTTGGAAGGTCAGTCCTATGGGGCTTCTAGAAATATGCCTCTTTTTCCCTAGTGCATCTCTCCCTATGAAAGGTCACCACACATTCATCAGTTTGACATCATGGAAGAAAGATCTCCTCCAATCTTGTTTTCCCATATATGTGGTTCAAAGTCCATTTTTTAAGGGGAAATAGTGTGGAGGTTTGTATATATTTCCTAATAAAACAAAGGGAGGGGGAAGTTTTTTCGCTACATTTTAATTGAAACACCTATTTCCAACTAACTGCCTTTCTAATAATACAAAACACTATAATGACCTTCTATTGTTTAAAACTCCTCCTCCCTCTCCCCAATGGAAAGATTCTTCTGTTCCCCTCTTCAGTGAAGGCCCTTCTATATTTGCCTCACCTATGGCCTCTCATTAAAGACTCAGAGCTGAAACTACTGCCTTGAATTTTCTCTTGAGCTGTAGAAGTCTATTGTCAGCTCCCTTTAGGTCTTGCCACTTGACAGCTTGATAGGCCCCTTATACTCAATATGTACAAAACTGAACTTCTTAGTGTCCCTTGGAAATCTGCTCATCCCTCTATGTGCCCCATCTGGGTTCATGAAATTAATCACCCATCTCCTCAAAGAATTTAGGGGTACATTTTCTTTCTTCTCAGCTCTCATCTTCCACATCCAGACCCTGAATCCTACCGACTTCTGTCTTAAAAACATTTGCTTCCTGGCAATGCTTTCCTCTTCATTCTCTTAAAATTAGGTCCCAACCAAGCCTAGTGCACTTGCTTCCCTGAGTGTCTCACTGTATTCCATCTCACCTCCTTCTCCTTTTGTTGGCACCCTAAGCCTATAAGAGGAATCTCAACTTCCTTAGCCATGGGCCTTAACGATTATCCAGCAACCTATCCTGAAATACATCCTTTGCCACAACTATTTACAAACCAACGTACTGTTGCTTTTACATAACCTGATGTTCCCTGACTCGAGGTCATGAGCACTTGTGCACTTTGTCCTTCTGGCAAACTCCCATTTTTCTTGCAAGCGTTACATCCTTGTGATGCCTTGTGTGGTCCCCACAGCCCAGCCTTCGTGCCCTTTTGCTCTTTTCTGTGTGGCTCACGGCATATTTTGCAGCTCCTTCATTTTACTTATCAACTGAACTGGACCAGTTTCCTAGTCTGCCTTTTCAAAAATGTTTATTTATGTTTGAGAGAGAGAGAGAATGACACTCATAAGTGGGGGAGGGGCAGAAAGAGACGGAGACAGAGGATCCCAAGCAGACTCCACGCTGACAGCACACAGACCATGAGATCATGACCTGAGCCAAAGTCGGACACCTACGTGACTGCGCCACCCAGGTGCCCCATCCTTGTCTGTCTTACACATCAGATTTCCAGTTCCTTATACTCAGGGACAGTTTTATTCATCTGCGTGTCTCCCTCCAGACTCTAGTCAGTGCATGGCACATAGTAGTCCCTTTAAGTATAGTGAGTAAATGTGAAAATACTTTGAAGGGTTTTTAAGTTTGATGGAAGTGTAAGGAATTTTGGAAAATGTTGTTACTTCAACATCTGTAATGAGTTATTGTTTTATTGCAAGAGTGATGGAATCAGGGTGAGAAGTGCCAGTCTGTGTCTATCTGTAGTAGTTAATTTCCTCAACTGTAAACCAGGAATAGTGATACTATCTAAGCCAGCTGTTGTGAGAATCAACGGTGATAAGGTGGGCAAAATTTATTTCTAAACTATAAATACTGTTTTATGAAAACATGAGCTATGAACTAACATCAGCTATGCTCAAGTCTGTCCCAGACTGAACGTATGTATTTTTATTTGTATGCACATGTATGTATACAAACATAAATACATGATTTTTTGTACTTTGTCTTGCTTGACAATTTAAAATAGGTCTCCACCATCTGTGTAACATTCCCTTGAATGGTGAGACAGTAGTTTCCTCATTTTTGAAGGAGAATAGTAGTTTGGTGTTTTTTTGTTTTTTTTTTTGGGTCAGATTAGGTCTCAATGAGCTGCTCATCGTCTATCAGTGTAATTAAATATAGAATTACCTATCAAAATTCAATCTGTTCTCAGAAATAATAGGAGAAAAATTGGATCCTACTTAGGTTAAGAGAATTGTTTCAAGTCAGAAAAATCAGTGGTTGAAAGACCTAAGCACATATTTTTATTTTACATGAAAGAACCAATTGGTTTTACCAGAATCTTTTGGTATTTTGAGAATAGTGGGAGTTAGCACTGAGTTTTGAATCGAGGAATGATGAACAGATCTTTTACCCACCCCATTGGTATTTTCTGATTTTATATCAGGTATACAGACAGTGCCCATTTTGTTTATGACAGTCCTGGTGTATCCTTTCGTCTTGGTAGAAATAATGAAGCATCTTTTTCATTCTCTAGACTATCCCCATTTGGATAATAAATCATATATATGTTCATCCCAACCATAGTATATAGTGATCGATGAATGAATGAATTCCTAGCTTCATCCAACATGAAGGAAACAGAGATAAACATTTCAACTGTAGCATTCTGCATTGCATTATCCAGCAGTATTTTGCCTGGAAGCATAATTCAGCTATAGAAATAGATTCAGGTTCCCTAATATAGAAAAAGTAAAAAGATTCCTCTTCCCTTCCCACTTCTCCTTTCTCTAAACTTTCTCCATTTTCTTGTTTAAAAAAATTAATGTAGCAATAAACCCTGACAGTGCAGTGGAGCCATCAAAGTTCAGGACAGGGAGAGGCTGTTGTGATAGAAACAGAGAGAATCTAAGGATTTCAGTGTTACTTTCTTAATATGTGTGATTCTAACTTTAACCTGGTGATTAGACTTATAACATTTATTTGTAGAGTTAACATTGGTTCTATTTGATCAATAATTTGAGTTGCTTTAACCTGACTTTTAAAAATGGGATTCCTATTATTATAGTTATGGGTTTATTCTGCTTGTCCTTTGACCTTTCCATTTCAGAACACCTAGAAGTCATGGGAAAACAAGTCCTTTAATGTGGCTGAAATAAACACCTGCTGGCCCCTCGGGAGACTGGCTGGGCATAAACACACATTTACGGAAGTTCTTTGAGCAGGAACTCAGTACTCCTTTGGCAAGAGCTCAGGCAGGCAGAGCAGCATCTTTCCTGGGGACAGAAAGTGTGACACAGCAGTCCAATTAGCATTAGTAGAAGCTGTCTGGCCAGGGAGCCTGCTGTGGACTGCAAAAAGCGTTCTCAAGCTACTGGGTGATCTCCTTCCCAGGTATTTACTTAAGCACCCTTGAGCCAAGACAAAGGGAAGTTCATGGGGTAGGATCTTGCTAAGGGAACAAATGCCTAAGCGGATGGAGGAAGCTAATTAAGGAGGAAAATCAGAATCCTGCTGGGATTTCATTTCCTTAAGTGCTCCAATCATTGGCTGGCTTACCTGGCTTTGCGAATGTCATTTTGTGGTCCTCCTCTGGGTGCAAATCCCCACCAAATGTCAGCCCCCCCCCCATATTGGAGAACACCCACAGGGACAGCTAGTGTAATGGGGCCTCCAACCTCCACCCTGGGATGCAGCAAATCCAGGTAGGGTGCCATGACTAGGAATGAAGGGAGGGATCATATGATCTTATTTATGTGTGGAATCTAAAAAAAAGTGACTCACAGAAACAGAGACTAGAATGCAGGTTGCCAGGGGCTAGGGTGGGAGAAGTGAGGAAATGCTGGTCAAAGGGTACAAAGTGCCAGTTATCAGATGATTAAGTTCTGAGGATCTAATGTACAGCATGGTGATTATAGTTAATAATAATGTATTATATACTTGAAAGCTGCTAAGAAAATAAATTGTAAATGGTCTCACCAGACACAGATACACACAAACAGGTAACTGTGTGAGGTGGTGGATGTGTTAATTAGCTTGATTGTGATGACCAATTTACAATGTATACATATATCAAATTATCCCATTGTGGCTGTGCACCCTTCCCAGAAGAAGCACCGGGGGTCTGGCACCAGGGCGTCTGTAGAGTCAGGGCTGCCAATGGGCACAGGGTGCTGAGGGTGGAAGAAGACAGGCAGATGTGAGTTCAAGTTGGTAGCACAGGGGCTCAGACTGTTAATGGAGTCCTCCAGTGAGTAAGTTGATGATCTTCTAGCTCTGCCTGACACCCCAGCTCATCATTAAGAATGTTACTTCATAAAGAGGTAAATCAGGCTCAGCTGAACTGAGAGGTCTCTTGAGCCCCTTAATGAATAGCTGGTACATTTCCAACTTGTTTGGAACCTGACTTTTAAGAAAAAGAGCTTTACATTCTGTAACCTGAGATTGGTTCAGGGGGTAGAGGTCTCATTTTAACTTCGCGGAGTGTCGCCTTACAAACAACTTGTCTTTGCATATTTTGATAGTGTGGCAAAGTAAACATTTGTTGGGACGCTTAGGAAGGGGAAGGTATAGAGTGGTTGCAACCTGGTCTAGGGAGACAGACCCAGATTTTAGTAGTTGCTTTGTCCTTTTCTGGGCCTTTCCCATTAATGAAGTGTAACTAATAACAATTAGGGATTTCATGAGATTTAAATCCCTGTGCTTTTGCAGTAAGCTCTCATTGAATGAGACCAAATGGTTTATGAATGGATTTGTTAGGGAAAAAAGAATCAGTGCTGTTCTACTCACTTCCACCGTCTCTAAGGAGTTATCATTTGGTCAATCATTGACAGACTGTGGTTTTGCCTGATTGTGTTCCTATCTGCAAGCTCTTGTATAATAGACATAAATCTTATAAGCCTTCTAGGACTAGTTATGACCCCTGAGGTGGAAAGGTATAGATTGGACTTCTGAGGTATGGATTAGACAAATTCCATCATCATAGTAAAAATAATATCTAACATTTTTTTTTAAATTTCTAGGTACCAGGTACTGTCCTAATGTGTTAAATGCATTTTCCCATTTAACCCAGTAATGACCCCCTGAACTGTTAATATTAAATATATGTCCTTCATTAAGAAAATCAGATAAGCAGAATTTATCAGGAGATTTTTTTAAAATTGCAAGCCTTTTCCCCCCGCTGTGGTGATTTTTCCTGTCAGCTTTATTGAGGTAGAGTTGACAAATAAAAATTGTATGTATTTAAGGTATTCAATATGATAATTTGATGTGCATATACATTGTGAAATGATAGCTACAATTAAGCTAATTTACATATCCATCACCTCACATAGTTACCTTTGTGCGTGGGGAGGGGTGAAAATACTTAAGATTTATTCTCTAAGCGACTTCCTAGTATATGATTGTTTTTAAGTTTTATTTTTATTTATTTTGCAAGAGAGATAAAAAGCAAGCAAGGGAGGGGCAGAGAGAGAGAGGGAGACAGAATTCCAAGCAGGCTCTACACTGTCAGCATAGAGCCTGATGTGGGGCTTGAACTCACGAACTGTGAGATCATGACCAGAGCCAAAATCAAGACTCAGATGCTTAACTGACTAAGCCACCTAAGCGCCCCTCGACTTCCTAGTATATAATACAGTATTAACTGTAGTCACCATACTGTACAGTAGATCCCCAGAACTTATTCATTTTATAACTGCAAGTTTATTACCTTTGGCCAGCATCTCCCCATTGCCCCCATTTCTACCTAGCCCCTGGCAATCTTGTCTAATCTCTTTCTGTGAGTTGACTTTTTTAGATTCCACATATAAGTGAAATTATAGAGTATTTGTCTTCTGTGTCTGGCTTAGTTCACTTAGCATAACGTCCTCTAGATTCATTCATGTGAACTACGGTTGCAAATGATAAGATTTCCTTTTTTATGGCTGTATAATATTCCATTTTCTTTATCCATTTATTCATTGATACAGGCTTAGGTTGTTTCTATATCTTGGTCACTGTGAATAATGCTGCAATGAACATGGGAGTGCAGATATCTCTTTGAGGTACTGATTTAACTTCCTTAGGATATAGACTCAGAAGTAGGATTGCTGGATCATAAGATAGTTCTATTTTTAACTGTTTAATGAAGCTCCATAGTATTTTTTATAAAGGCTGTACATTTCCACTAATAGTACACAAGTGTTCTCCTTTCTCTACATCCTCACCAATACTTGTTGTCTCTTGTCTTTTTGATAGTGACATCCCAGGGATCCTGGCTGGCTTGGTAGAGCATGCAACTCTTGATCTTGGGGTTGTGAGTTCCAACTGCATGTTGGCTATAGAGATTACTTAAACAAATTTTTTTAAATCTGATAATAGACATCTTAACGGGTGTGAGTTGATATCTGATTGTGGTTTGATTTGCCATTTTCTGATCATTAGTGATGTTGTGTAAGGATCCAAAATATCATTTGATTTACAAGAACTCAACCTACAGTTGTTCACACACTTTGCTTCTATAAGACAAAGTGCATTGACGGATTTGGGGTTTTCAACAGTGTTCTTTCAAGTCGGGTTCTTCTGTTTCTTCTAATTCTTAATCTGGTGGGTCAGAAAGGACAAGGAAAACCTCAGGAACTCTGGGAAGCAACAGTTAAAAGCCTACATTGTCTCCCTCTCTTGAGATTTCCAAGAGGATGCTCATTGCACTTAGGCATGCTAGTGTTCCTCAGGCAGCATGGAGTTGCTGGACAGGAAGTAGCCTGTACCCATAGCCTTGATCTTCACGGCTCATTGCTGGGGATTGTGCCACACTGTTCCATCTTTCTCTCAGTGACCTTTGGGGCTCCATCTTTTGCTTTGCCTGCATTACTTCTTTCTGCTCCCTCACCCTGTACTCTGGGGACTTAGATGTTCCCCTTTCTCTCCTTTTCCCCCTGTCAAAGTCTACTCTCTGATTCTTCTGCCAAGCTAAAGCAGTGATTTTCAAACTATGACACAAAGACCACACACATCAGAGTTCCAACTGGGGCTTGTAAAAATTGCAGATTCTGGGCCCCATTCCCGATTTACCAAAGGAAACTCCCTGAAGTTGAGATGCTTGGAATCTGCATTTTGAATAAGCTGCCTTCACACATTAACGTTTGATAGCCAATGCCGAAAAATAGTCTTAAGTATTACTTCTTCCAGGGGAACTAAATTTTTAACAGAAATTGTCACTTTACATCGAAGGCTGTTACATTAAAAGAAGAAAAAATTCTCTTTCTATAGCAATGGCTCTCAGCCCTGAGTGTATATTAAAACCCCCAGGAAGTTTTTTTTTTTTTTTTAATGTAAAAGAGGTGCCTATTAAGGTGACTTAACAGTTGGTTAAGTGTCCAACTTCGGCTCAGGGCATGATCTCACGGTTCGTGAGTTTGAGCCCCATGTGGAGCTCTGCACTGACAGTGTGCAGAGCCTGCTTGGGATTCTCTTTCCCTCTCTCTCTGCCCCTCCCTAGCTTGTGCACACTTATGTACTCCCTCTCAAAATAAATAAATAAACTGAAAAAAAAAAGAAAAATAAACCCACCTAAAACCATGCCTGACCCACACTTTATCCGAATCTCTGGAGGGAGGACACACACATCAGTGTTTTTTAAAAGACCTTCCAGATGATTCTAATGTAAAGCCCAGGGTAAGCACTACTCTGAAGAATGGAAGGAGGATCAGAAAAGTCGAGCATGTCTCACACTGAGTTTGCATTTGAGTTATGTGTGAGTTTTATTAAAAAGTGGAGATTCAATTCTGTGGATCCAGATGTTGCCTGGGATTTGCATTTCGAACAAGCTCCTCAGACCACACTTCATGTAACAAAGCAGTACAGAACTAGTTCTCAAACTTCGCTGCACTATGAGAATCAGCAGGGGACTTTACACTAAGCTGAAGCCCAGGCTCACTCTAGAGCCACTAAGTCAGAATTTCTGGGAATGAGTCCCAGGAATGGGAAGTTTTTGAGGCTTCCCAGGTGATTCCATTGTACATCAAGGGCTGGGAATCCATGCAGGAGAGGGTTGGTAAATTCATCTGAATCCCAAAGAAGGCGGGAGGTTTTAACCACACTGACCCTGAACAGCAGAAGAGGTTTAACCCTTAATTGATGTTGTCACAATCTAGCACCAGTGAATTTTTAAATCTTAATTTGTTTCACTTGGTTTTTGGGAAATTTATTCTCCCTGAAGATTCCCACACGCACCTCCAGGCACCTCCCGTGTTCTGCCCTCATGGTGAGCACTCACGTGCTTCCGCGATTTCCTGGTCCCCAGCACGACTGGCGTGGGCTTCAGACCCAGTTCTTCCGTCATATCATGTTACTTTGCTCAGACATGGGCTGTGCTGACTTTCTAAGTAAGACATGAAAGGTCCAAAAACTGAAAAACATGTGAGGTCATAGGAAATCTTTTTAAAACAAATAATTTGGTGCTCATGGAAACAAGAAGCTTAATGACATTGTCTAAGAAAGTTGTCTGGAGAGACTTCCCACAGCTCTCAAGTGCCTCTTGGTTATCAGTTGCTGGAAGCATCCCAACTGGCTGGAAGGAGATCAGTTTGATGACATGTAAGGGCTGCTAGACAGAGAATTTTAGAATTTCGCTCCATGTTCAGCTCCATAGGGACAGATATTTCACTTTTTTCTCGGTGATCTAATAGAGAATTTTTGATTTGCAAACAAGTCTAAAAATAAATTCATATACCAACACTATTTCTCTTGACCTTCATTCTTTCCCCAGTGTGTGCTAAGATGGGTCTCATCTAAGTTCCTTACGTGAACCCTATTGCTTTTCTCCTGAGATTATTCTAACATGTGACATAACCAGTGAAACCTTACCTAGTGATCCTTGTGTCTCCTGTAGGAAGTGACATGCAAGCTTTCTGCTTCCTTGTCTGAGTCTTTTTGGGTCTTTGTCTTGGCATAAATGTCTCAGCACTATATTCCTATTTAAGTTTTATAGTTGTTTTCTGTAGAAGGGACGGGACTTACTCTGCTGCAACCCGAAGAATTCTCCCAATTATCTTTTAAAGAAATCTAAAAAACAGAAAAGGTCTTTTTTTTTTAATTTTTAAAAACTTATTTATTATTTATTTTAGAGAGAGAGAGAGAGCATGCGTGCACAAAGGAGGGACAGACGGAGAGGGAGAGAATCTTAAGCAAGCTCCATGCTCAGTGTGGAGCCTGGTGTGGGGCTTGATCCCACAACCCTGAGATCACAATCTAAGCTGCAGTCAAGAGTTGGATACTCAACCGACTGAGCCAGTCGGGTGCCCCCAGCAAAGGTCTTTTCATATTTACTGCCACATTTGCCATTTTACTTCTGTATTTGCCATGTTTACTTTGACTGCCCTTTATATTTTGCTGTCTTTTATATTTACTCTCAAATTTGTCATGTTAAATACATAAGGAATCATTAGGTTCTCAGCCAGAAGCACCAGCTAATTTACTCTTGAATTTCTGATTCTTGGAAAATATGAGACATTAAGTGTTTGCCATTTATGCTGCTAAATTTGGGGTTAATTTGTTACACAGCAACAGATAACTAATGCAATAATTTCATGTAGTTATAATTACTATTTTAAAGTCCTTATCTGCTTATCCCGTCGTCTCTTTCATCCAGGGATTTGTTCCTATTGTCTGATTTTTCTCTGTTTTATAATACAAATTCCAAACAAGGGGGAAAAAATACCCACAAGAATTTTCCTACTTCTTGACACATATAGTAATAATTCTTAAAAATTGTGGTAAAGCAGGGGTGTCTGGGTGGCTCAGTCGGTTAAACTTTGATTCTTGATTTCAGCTCAGGTCATGATCTCACAGTTCCTGAGATCAAGCCCTGTGTTGGGCTCCATGCTGACAGTGTGGAACCTGTTTGGTATTCTTTCTCTCTTCTCTCTCTACCCCTCCCTGGCTCTCTCTCTCTCAAAATAAATAAATAAAGATTTTTTTTAAATGTAGTAAAGCATACATAACATAAAATTTACCATTTTAACTATTTTAAGGTGTACAATTCAGTAGCATTAAGTATATTCACAGTGTTTTGCAATCGTTACCTCTATCTAGTGTCAGAACAATTTTTTTCACCCCAAAAGGCAACATATACCCATTAAGTAATTATTCCTGATTTCCTTTTCCCAGCCCCTGGTCACCACTAATCTGCTTTCTGTCTCTGTGTATTTGCTTATTCTGAATATTTCATATAAATGGGATCATAGAATATGTGATCTTTTGTGTTTGGCTTAGTACAATGTTTTCAAGTTTTCATGTCATAGCATGTATCAGTACTTCATTTCTTTTCATGACTAAATAATATTCCATTGAATGGACATGCCACATTGTGTTTACCCATGTATCAATTGATGTTCATTTGAGTTGTTTCTACCTTTTGGCTATTGTGAATAGTGTTGCTATGAGCATTCATGTGCAAGTTTTGTTTGAACATCTGTTTTCAATTTTCTGGTATATATCTTGAGGTAGGATTGTTAAGTCATATACTAATTTTATGTTTAATTCAATGAAAAGCCACCAAGCCATTTTTTACAGTGTCTGTTCCACTTTACATTTCCATTATACTGTGGGAATTTTTCCATACCTTTGCCCTTGTTATTTTCTGTATTTTCATATTATGACCATTTTAGTGGGTGTGAAGTTTTGATTTACATTTACCTATTTACTAGTGATATTGAGCATGTATAAAAATTTTTATTGGATTCTGGACATTGTGATGATTACCTTGTTGAGTGTCTAGATTTTGTTGCTTTCCTTTAATCGGTGTTGGATTTTATTTTGGAAAGCAATTAATTTACTTCTAGTTATTTTTTTTTATCATTTCAAGGCATTTTTAAAGTTCTGTTTGAGCATGTCCAAGGTAGTCTTTGTTCTAGGGCTAAGCCGTATTCTTAAAGTATAGACATCTGCAGATTCTAATGAATGCTATGAGTGTTCAGTGAGGTTTCTCCGCTTTGGCTGGTCAGATCGAAATGTTTCTTAAAATCATACCATTTGCAGCAATGGGGATGGAACTGGAAGGTGTTATGCTGAGTGAAATAAGTCTGTCAGAGAAAGACAGATATCATATTTTTTCACTCATATGTGGATCTTGAGAAACTTAACAGAAGACTATGGGGGAAGGGAAGGGGAAAAAATAGTTACAAACAGAGAGGGAGGGTGGTAAACCACAAGACACTCTTAAATACAAAAAATAAACTGAGGGTTTATGGGGGGTGGGGGAAGGGGAAAATGTGTGATGGGCATTGAGGAGGGCACTTGTTGGGATGAGCACTGGGTGTTGTATGTAAGCCAGTTTGACAATAAATTATATTGAAAAAAGAAATGTTTCTTAACTGTGAAAGTTCTGGTAGTTGTTCAACTTACAGCTTCACATAAGTATTCTTTTGTAGTCTCACCCTATACATAAAAGCTTATTATTTGGTCAAACATTCAAGGTGATCCCCATGCAGATTTATGGAGCAATTTATCCATGCACCTCATTCCTTTCTGGTGCTCCATAAAAATTCTAGCCAGTTTGGCCTCCCTGAGCTCTGGTCTCTGTGTCCTCAGCTTATTAAGACCACTGTGCTCTGCTTACATTCCTCCTCCTTCTGTCGGTGTCTAGTAAATGCCTCCATGCAGAAAGCTGGGGTAATCCATTGGATTCAACTCATTTGTTTTTCTTCTATCAGGTGTCACAATCCTGTGCTGTCAATTGTATGGTGTCTAGAAATAGTTGTGAGATATATATATATATATATAAAATCTCCCAGTTTTCTAGTTGTATACAATAGGAAAGCTAGTCTGGTATTAGTTATTCCGTCATGGCCAAAAGTAGAAATATAACTTTTTTTTTTAGATACTAGATCATAAAAGCTAGGAAGCTTCTTTCCCAAAGCTCCAGTTCACCTGCAAACCTCCAGTGCCTCTCATTAGTGACAGTGGGGTAATAAATTTGCTTGTTTCTGAACCAGACTCTTCGGTTATCTGATAATGCTCATTGTAAATCAATCATTATGGCAAGGTGGTCTGGAGTCCTTGATTTCCTTAATCCAATCAAGACTCACCCTTGACACTGAAGATGTAGTCAGGTGACCTCTAAAGTATTTGAAATCCATGGGGCAGGTGTGTATTCATAAATGAAAATTATGGGGTAGGCAATTTTAACAAATATTTGTTACATCCATGTTATAAATGTTAAGTAGAAGTACAGAGAAGTTAGGTGACCTGATCCAACATCCCAGGTATAGTCAGTGACCAAATTAGGACTTAAAACCCTAACCGATTTGACTCCAAAGGCAATGATGATGGCAGAGCAATATAATTAAATAGACTTCATAAATTATAAAACACTTTCATGTACCGTCTCTTGTTTTAATTTTTCTGTCAACCTAATGGGTTAAGCAATGCAGACATTGGCCCCATTTTATGGATGAGGAAACTGTATCTCAAAGAAATAAAGTGACTGATTCAAGAATGCATGGCTTGTGCAAAACTGGAACTGCAACCCACACCCTCACGTTCTTTCCGTGGAATACGATCATTCCAATATTCCTTTTAGTTATTTAGCCCAGTTTTTTGTTTTTTCCATTTCCCTTACCTGTTAAAGAGATAGATTCCAGAACTTCATGGTGAACCATTTGGTTTTCGTTTCTTAATTTTACAGCTGAGTTCCTTTCACTGGGAGTCACAAACCACATAACGAAAGATAAAACAATGTGTTTGTTTTATTCCTTTTCTTGGTGAAAGGTCTTGGCTCGTGGGATAAGTTCCCTTTGTTTGGCAACTTGAGATAATCAGAAATTGATTACTTGAATCATTTTAATCTCTTTATCATTTTAATCTTTTCATGCAGAATTAAAGATGGTCATAGGTCAGAGACTACAGGCGAGAAGATTGCCGTACATGCTTTTTCTAAAAGTAAAGAAAACAAGTGGAAGACAGTATCTTGGAAAGAACAAAGGCTTTGGAATCTAGGAGACCTGAATTTAGTCCCACCTTACTACTTAGTCACTTAACTATTTTAAGCCTCAGTTTTTTCATGTATAAAATGGGGATCATAATAAGTACTTGGAAGGGTCATTTTAAGAATTAAATGAAATAAAGAAGGTTCCTAATGTCACATAGTTAATGCTCAATAGCAGTGATTACCTCAGTTATTGCCTTATTATTGCCTTAGTACTATAGAAAATTCTCTGAGAATTTTCTGAGAGCAATATATTAACATTTTTATCTTTATCAGATCCTTTCTCCCAGGCTTGTCAAATGCATCGGGAAGAGAATCAGGGTCCAAAGTCTTGGAAAAATGGGTTAGGCTGAAACAGTCACTTTCTCTTAGCCTGAAAACCATAGTAGACTTGAACAGTTGTGTGTAGAACAATTTGTAAGGACCCTGGAGCCAGAATGTCTGAGTTACTCCCTGGCTTTGTGATCTGAATACCTTTCTAAGCCTCAATTTCAACATCTATAAAATGAGGATGATGATAATAAATGTTGAATTAGTTAACAATGAAATGAGATAATCTATATAAAACACTCCATGACTGACACCTACTAAAAACTCAAGAAGCGCTGTTTCATATTGCTCAAATTGGATAAGTACCTGAGGTAGAGAATGAAGACAATTTCTTGGGTCTCCATGAACTCTGCATTTAATTCCCAATATGTAGGCTTTCCCAACCAGTGGAATGCCAACGCCACTTTTTTTCTTTTTCTTTGTTATTATTATTTTTTTAGTCTCTCAAGACCTGGAGTATCTCTGGAAGCTAGATTGTAGAGAAGGTACTCAAAGTGTAATGGCCAAATGTTACCTGGGGCAGACTGATTCTGGTCAGAGACTGTGAACCCTTAAAAAGAGGATGGGAGGAGCGCCTGTGTGGCTCAGTCAGTTAAGTGTCCGACTCTTGATTTTGGCTCAGGTCATGATCTCACAGTTTGTTAGTTCAAGCCCTTGTTAGTTCAAGAGCATTGGGCTCTTCACTAACAGGGCAAAGCCTGCTTGGGATTCTCTCTCTCCTTCTTTCTCTGCCCCTACCTCACTCTCTCTCTCAAAATAAACTCAAAAAAAAAAAAAAAAAAAGAGGATGAGAAAAATTACTGAGTTCGAAAATGCAGCCAGCAGAAGAGGGTGAGAGGCATGGAGTGGGCCAGAAGGAATTGGTGGAAACAGCATTCAGTGCAATGGTGTAGAGCAATGGCTTGTAGAAACTTCAAACAGATCTATGGCTTCAGGGGAGGAATAAGAGCATATTTCTAGGTCTGAGAATGGAGAAGTGGGTAAACAGACTTGAGGTCAGATAACACATTCATCTAGTGGCAACCCAGTGTGATGCCAAGTGGGAAACAGAAGAGTCCCCAAAGGGTCCACTGCCCAGACATCTCAGAAGGAGATTCCATTCACTGAGCACATCTTATAGGCCAGTCAGTGTCACATATATGTCGTGTCAGTTAATCCTCACAGCAACTCTGTGGGGCAGGTACTGTTATCCAATCCATCCTAGTTCTAGAAATTTCCCCATGGTCACCTGACTAGTCAATGTTAGAACTAACCATCTTGTGTCATTCAGCATAACTTACGTTACCTTGCCCTCCGTAAAGCCCATGGAAAATAATACCACTGGAGATGGCAGCATATTTATATAAGCAAAAATTAGGTACATTAGGTATTAAACATCAGTAAGAGACTAAGTACAGCTGACAAAGAGAAATGGAGAGTGTAAATTTAATATAATGAGAGCAATTACTGATAAGCTAGGAATCATATGCACTGTAGATGCCAACTTGGAAACAGTCTAAAATTATTTGATTGTTCGAATGAGGACTCCATGTGTTAAATAGTTTTTAATACAAAAATCTATGCTTCTTCCCTTCCCCTTGCCCCCAACATGAGAGTACTCCTTACCATATCTGGATTCATAGGAATCTAGGTTTACAGAGCTTTTTTAGAACTCTTAAGGAAACCATATGGTTCAGTAAGCACTTGCTACAGTTTTCCGCCAAACCCCAAGGAGCTCCTGCTGGTCACATATGGTGGCCTCTGTGAGCTCAATCTCTTCCCTCCACTTCCACCAAGAATGGGTGAAGGGTATTTATCAGTTTTTAAAATCCACTGGGTACTTGGCTTACCTTGGAATCAACTCCTGCCTCAACAAATTCAGGCTAATGAGAGAGATCTGGGCCAAGGCATTCAGATTCTCTGCCTCCATATGCTCTAGGAAGTTGGCCGGGCGGGGGGCGGATCTTTCACCCCTAAGACTTTCCTTTTAACTGGTTCCTTCTCTAAATAGCTGCTGGTCTGACAAAGTGACCTCAACATTGGCTTGAGGCCAGCAGAATATCCTCCCAAGAGAAGGCTGCAGCCCTCCAAGTCATCGCTCTCTGGAAACAGGTCACATAGATCCTTCCGAGGATCTCTACAGACTCTCGGGGTAGGCATTTTCCATCTGATCTCACAAAATTCTTATCAACGAGGTCAACTTGGCCTCTTTACTTTCCCAGGGGTCATGAGTAATGTGCTATCATTCTTTTTTTTTAATTTTTAAATTAAAAAAATTTTTATATATAATTTATTGTCAAATTGGCTTACATACAACACCCATTGCTCATCCCAACATATCAGTTCTCTTTTAAAAGCTACCCTGCCCCCTCAACCAAGTTCGTATTTTCCAGTTCTGTAGCACCTGCTCTTTGTCTGGGTCAGTTACCAGAACCATCTTCTAATTAAATTGGGGGTTTCTTTAGCGTTTCCATGTCTCTTCATAAATGCTTAAACCACCAGGTAACTAACTGTTCTCTTAGAGTAAATATGTCCTCTGAGATGGATTTCACAACCACACCATTTTATTTCAGGATGCACAACACATTTCTCAGTGACTGCTTTCTACCAGTTGCCTCCAAATAGGGTTTTCCTGTTATTGATAGCTCTGGGCATTTTCTGCAGTTCTTCTGGCTTCTTCCTTTGTCCCTGGACAAGGACATTAATTATCACAATGTCCTACCCTCTATCAGGGTGTTAGTGGAAGGGAAAGTATTGGATAGAAAGAGTGCTGTAGTTTCTTTACAGTAGGGTATTACTGGTCACATTCTTGAATAACTTTTCCCCTAATACCTAACTCATCTGGAAGATATCCAGAAAATCAGCTGCCCCACTGAAGTCTTCTACCAGGAGGATTTTGATGTGTCCTTGATTTTGTACTTCAGTGCAGTATTTCCCCATGATATGCCTCTGAGAGAACAGAGTTAGGGATGAGAAAGTTGGGATCTTATTCCCTGCAGCAAAGGAGCTTTGTGGAATCATGTTGAGGATACATATGGGACTAGGTTCATTCTCATGTGTGATTTAGCATTCCCCCCGCCCCCTGCCCCACCAGGAAATAGGATGCCTAACACTAAAAACAGTGTTTGGCTTTTATAAGTCACTCTAAAAAATTTAATGAGACTCTAGTACTGAGATTATGTGCCTAGTGCCAAGGTGATTTCTTTTAGTCAATGACCAGTCCCTGTGGGCAGGGTTTGGACTGCAACCCCTGGTGAGCAAGAAGAGGAAGTGAATAAGAGAAAAAGCTGATGAGGAGAGAGAAAGAGTGACAGGTTCCAGATCCTCCTTTGGTTTTCTTTCCTTTCCTTTCTTGAGCTCAGGGTGGGAGGGAAATAATAATCATCTTAGAAGTCTATAAGTGTTACTACCTTAAGGCAACAGATACAGAATCCTTAACAATAAGTACAAATCACTGAAAGTAGACATCTTTGGAAAATTTCAATTCAGGGAAAGTACAGAGACAGTTGTAGGATTTCTTTTCCACCCTACCTGAAGTATTCCTTTACTACCTTCTCTTACACCTGCCAATTCTTTTAACCCACACTCTTAAAAAAATTTTTTTTTAGTGTTTATTTATTTTTGAGAGAGAGAGAGAGAGAGAGAGTGAGCGAGCAGGGGAGGGGCAGAGAGAGGGAGGGAGACACGGAATCTGAAGCAGGCTCTAGACTCAGAACTGTCAGCACAAAGCCTAACGTGGGGCTCAAACTCATGAGCCCCGAGATTATGACCTGAGCCAAAATCAGACGCTTAACCAACTGAGCCATCCACATACTCCCTCTCCACCAACCACGTTCTAATAATTGGTACACTTCAAAGTAAAATTGTTCAAATACAAAACCAACAATAGCACAGCAGCATAACTAAGGTCAAATTTGAGAGTTACCTTTCTCACACATTCTGTGGATTTGGAAAAAAAAATAGAAGTACAAAAATTGTGGAGAGATAAATGTCTTGATGTGAGAGCACATTTAAACAGGGAGAAAAGATCACACACCCCGGGATTTCCTACCCAAGGAGATGGAAGGCATCCACTTCTTCAGCTCCCCTTCTCAGGCCAAGCCCTTCACTAAAATCACCTTTTACTGAAAGTCTGCCGAAGGAAGGGGATCCTCAAACTCTGGAGCTTGATTCCTAACTAAAACACTGTGGGCTCAGAGTTCCAGCAATTCTTTGCTTTATGTGTGTGTGGGTGGGTGGAGGGGAGGAGACATTCCTTTGTTATGGGAAGACCACCACAAATACCTGATTGGGGTTGGAAAGGAGGGAGAACATGTAATTCCCAAGAACTAAACTCCTCTGCTATTCCTATAAAAGGTTGGCTTCATTGTGGGCAGAGTTGGATCTTTGCAGATTTTGTTTCCTTTAGGAAGATACTGCTTGTCTAAAAATGATTTAGACTGCACTGTTATTGAAAATTATTTGTTATTCTTATGAAGTGTGTGTGTGTGTGTGTGTGTGTGTGTGTGTGTTTTCACAGTTATCCATGGGCTATCCATACATAGTATAATAGAATATACATTAGTATTTTATATATGGTATATGTTACATATATCGTTATCTATGGTATATATTATATATATTATACATAGAAAATATATAGTATATTCTACATGTAGAGTATACTGTATATTTTTACTCGAATACAATTTGCTTAACGAAAATCAATTGTTGAGTACATCAGTGAGGAGTCGGGGAATTGCTATGCTTATTTTAACTTTTTCTGAACAGACCTCTAATGAAGGCTGAAATTTTAAGAGCTCTTAGCACACAGAAAAGGCTCAGAACTTGACAAAATACTGGGGGGTGGAGCGTAAGCTGATAGACATCAAAGATGGGAATGTGGGAATATTGGAATAGGAGGGTAGCAAGAAGTTTAGCCTGAAAGAAATGAAGTTATGATAAGAGTAGCCTGGTGGGAATTAAAAAGGGGGAATTAAGCAGATAGTGCTGGACTCCATTTGCAGCGAGCCATGTGAGTTGTATAAATGAATAGGTTTGAAGCTTGGAATCTGTAATGGGATCCATGTTTTAAAGCTAGAAGGGACTTTGGAAGGGGAAAAAAAAATTGTCTATCAAGCACTAACTATGCACCAAGCAGAATGCTTTCATGCATGTATTTTCCAGGGAGGTGATACCTCTGAGGCTAGTTAGACATAGATTCAAATCTGGGCTCTTCCACTTTTTTGCTTTGTGACCCTCAGCAAATTAATTAACCTTTCTGAGCTCCGATGTCCTTATGTAAAACACAGGGAAAGAAAGTCTTCCTTTGGAAGGGTTTTATGTGAATAAAAATTAAAGGGTTCTCTGACGTGCATGGAATATTGTAGCTACTCTGTGAATGTTAATTTTCTGCTATACCTTTAATAGTTTAGAACATCGAGGCTTAACGGTCAGGTGCTATCTCTGGTAAGGAGATTTGGCCAAAATCAGGTATCCCTTTCCCTGGTCTGATTTTTCACTCCCATTACGCTTTGTCACCACTCAAATTTGAATGACCTCTACTAGGCAACCTGGACACAGCTGGTGATGCCAGGTCACCAGGCGGCTTCTAGGAAGGCAACTACTCCTTTCTGTTTCCTAGAAAAGCGTAAAAAGCAGGACTACTATGGAGACAGCAAGGCAGATGGCCAATCAACTGTCCCTGAAGGTACATAATTTAACCCAGTGGTTGGGCTAGAGAGAAAAGAACGATGAGATATTGTACAGTAGTAAATGGCAGGCACTCAGCAGGTCTGAGTAGAACAGTGCAGGCATTTATTAAGGAGAAAGTGTTTCTTGATGAGCCACTGGGAGAGTGAAGCTAAGCTTTGGAGTTCTTGTGGGTATAAGATGAAGCTATTTTTCAACTTTGAGATAATATTTCCTCTGTCATTTCCTGGCACAATTATCTGGACATTAACAAGACACATGACTGAACTTTGAACTCACTGATTGGGATTCACAGGGAGCAGAAGCTCCAAAATATCTGTGAAGTGGCTGTCCGCTCTTACCTACGCTGAGGCTCCAGCGGTGTCTTAGTCACTCTGGAGAGATCTAAAAGGGCACTGGTCCAAGCTCCTTCTCTTTTCCCATTTGTTTTCTATGGCAAAATTTACAAGGATGATCATGTCTGCTTATTGTACAAGTTAAGAGCCATGTGACTTGTGGTTTTTTGAACTTAACTGGTAGCTCTTTCCAATGTGTAATATCCACCCTAGGAATACACCCTAGGAGCAGATACGTAGATCTGCTGATGTGCAGACATGAGACATCATACCCTCTATTGGGGCTGTGGTCTTGGTGGGCAGACGGGAAACAGACACGCTGAGTGCTGTGTTCTCAGACAGTAACTGGAAGGATTGATGTCATTTTATAGTCCATATTTCACAATAAGGCACTAAGCCTACCTCTCTGTCCTCTCAGAACTGAACCATGTGCACGAGCCTAAAAAAGGAAAACTAAAAGCAGAACATGAAGAATATGTTCCATTATAAGCTTAGGAGGGAGGTGAAAAGTTTAAGCAAATGAAAAACAGGATCATTGTCAACGGTTGGATATTGTGATTCAACATACAAATGCACCCAGCCATTAAGCAACTGTCGACTGTCTTTTGGGGGCAAAAGAGAATACTACAGGTTATAAGATAGATGCCTAGCTGTTTGTCCTTAGCATGATAAAATGCAGGCTTTCCCCAATTCTTACGTGCTACGGAGAGAGAGGTCTAACGGAAATGAAAGAGCAGATCCTGCCACAGGGACATGAAGTTGGTATAATCAGAGCAGGGAAAAGACCATAGTATTTAGAATAAACAAGAAGGGGAGAGCCATTTAATTGGTTCCTAATGTTCCATATAACACAGGCCAGAGCTCTTAAAAACCTAGTGGCTTATTTTTATTTGTGAATAGGCTTGATTTTTTAAAAAATGGGTTTTCCATCTGTGTTGGTAGAATTCCAGTCAAGAAACTCGGATTCTGGCCACTTTGATCTTGTGCTCACCTTTCAAAGCCATTAAAAAAAAAAAAGTCTTCTTTTTCCTTTATGTAAAAGTACTTCCAGCCAATATTTAATATGAAAGAGATGTTCGTCAGACTTGGGATGGGCATATTGAAGCCATTCAGGGGTTGGCTCCTTCTTTCTGTCACTTCTTTTTCTCAAAGCCTACTTTTCTTCCCCACCCCGCCCCCCACCAGCCTGGATCCCTCAACGTATATTTCCTGCTGTGAATTTGTACAGCAGAGGGAGGTATAGGTGTCAATTAATCAAGTTATTATAAAAGTAAGTGAGAAGAATAAGGATTAAAGGGAGATTGCTGTGTAAGGGAGAAATGTGCATTAATTCAAAGGCGAAAAGCTTTGACTGACAGCGGGCTGTGATTATTCCAGAGAGCTGACAATTTCAGTACTGTGTCTGCCAGATCTTGATGTGAAGTCCAGACTTAGAGGCGGTATTTGGAAGATAATTCTCAGTGGGCACTGCTGATCCTTCCCCCACCTTCCTATCTCTAGGAAAGCTATCTGTCTATAAGTTACTTACATTCTGCAAATCAAATAGGTCTCTTTGTCAATTTTTCAAACAAAACAATATTTTAAAAAGCAACCATTGATGATAAAATGGATCTTTTTTTTCAAGTGAAAGACCTTTTCTAATTCCTGGACACAAAGCCTAGTCATCTGAGACAATGCTACTAACCAGTTAACTTACATGAAATCAGCATTTTTCATGGAAGGTCAGCATGGGTATAGCATTTGTGCCTTTCCCAACGTTTAAAGGAAAACACTCAGGCAGACAGAAATGTCTCCACTTTAAGGAAAATGGATTTTTAATCAACCTTAATGTGCAAAAGAAGATGAATATTTGCATAGTAAAAAGAAGTCATTATTTGACCAAAAAAATTACTACCAATTTCCTTTAAATCACAGACTCTGGGAATACATATAGTTTAAGTATACTTTATTAACCATAATTTCATTAATATACAGCTCTTTAGTAACATTGATCACAATAAAAACAGTAAATTTCTAAACAGTTTTCTTTTAGCTTTTTGTTTTTAATAAAACAACAACCACAGACTGCCTGTGTTACTCACTTCTGCAGGCAACAGGTTTTGAAGAGATTTTTTTCATATTCTAACACAGAACTCTAAAAGCATATGGAAGAATGAAGACTTTTTATATAAGGCCCATAGGATGGAAACTCTCTTGAAAAATAATTAGTGAAATTGTGGTAAAGGATAAAGGAGGCAGGACAATGTCGGATTTTAAATATCTATTTTCACACATTCCCTGTGATGGAAAAGAAACACTGGAGCGATAGGTCAGCTGTTTTAATGTCTCTCCCCAAATCAAAGAAGGAGGGGACTTTATGGATCCCAGCTGTGCTTACTTTTGGATTTCCTGGCTCTTTACCATTCTGTAGTTTGTAGTCTACGTGTCCAAAGCTCAAGGGAGATTTCAGCCCAGCAGCTCTTGCCCAACTTGGTTTTTTCCCTCCCTTCTCCTCCCTCCCCTCCTCTCTCCTTCCCTTTCTTTCTCTTTCTTTTCCTTTCCTCTTTTCTGGTAAAGAGTATCAGATACTTGCATTGTTCAGCCTACTGCCATGATACACTTTAAATGCCAGAGCAAAGCAGGGTAGGATAGGAGAGAGAGACAGAGAGAGGATGAGAAAGAAGGCAGGAAGAAAGAGTAGAAGGGAAGGAGGAAGGCTAAAAACCAGAAAGTGAGTGCTCTGTATCATATTAAGTTCCAAAGAAGGAAAAAAGGAAGGGAGAAAGGAAAGGAGCCAAAAAGTTGAGTGGGCTGAAAGTCCGATCTATTTTTTTCTTTATTTTTTACTTCCTAAGGTCTAGTGTGCATCACAGTCATCTAGAAAGCTTTTTAAAAAATGATTTATTTAGGGGCGCCCGGGTGGCTCAGTCGGTTGAGTGTCCGATTTCAGCTCAGGTCACGATCTTATGGGTTCGTGAGTTCCAGCCCCGGGTCGGGCTCTGGGCTGATGGCTCAGAGCCTGGAGCCTGCTTCCGATTCTGTGTCTCCCTCTCTCTCTGCCCCTCTCCCATTCATGCTCTGTCTCTCTCTGTCTCAAAAATAAATAAACGTTAAAAAAAATGATTTATTTATTTATTTATTTATTGAGAAAGAGAGAGAGTGCACATAGGTGTGTGGGGGAGAGGGGAAGGAGGAGGGGCAGAGGGAAAGGGCGGGAGAGAATCTTAAGCGAGCTCCACGCTCAGCACAGGCTCAATCCCAGCCTTGACTCAGGGCTCAGTCTCACAAATAAGAGATCATGACCTGAGCCAAAATCAAGAGTCAGACACTTAGCAGAGTGAGCCACCCAGGCACCCCTAGAAAGCTTTTAAAATGAAGAATCCCAAGACTTGCTGACAGTTTCTGATTTGTCAGAGTCCCAGGAATCTGCATTTTAACAAGAAACAACTTAATAGCCATAATGTTGAAAAATAACAAAAATGTTGAAGGGCAGTTCTTCTCAGGTGTTGGGGGCCTATAGATGTTGCCTGAAGACGGGCTGTGTGGACACAATGAAGCCACAGAAGCAGTAGAAGAATGAACATTTCAGAAGGATCATGGTCAGGGAAGTGAGTAATGAATGAAACAGAAGTGATACTAATGAGATATAAAAGATGGGGTGAGTAGTTACAAAGATTCTTTTTAGATTATAACATCCAGATTTGCCCGTTGAGATGAAATACAAGACAAGAAAAGGAGAAGAAATAGAAGATGACCAAGTTGTGTTAATTAAATTAGCCAAAACTCGTGGCTAAATTCCTTGATTACTTGGTCAGTCATATGTCCCAGTGTTTCTCTCTGAGATACCTCTTGCACAATAAGGACGTCATAAGAAAGCACTGTCAGAAATAAATGACTGATTACATTTACTGCCCTTATTCCCAGAAGTTCTGCTGAGGAGCCTGCCTTTTTTTAGAGAGGAAGATGGAATTTTACAATAATTTAAAGGAAATGGGATCCACAAGAGATAGGATCTAAAATTGCCAATAGAAAGATGGAAGCCTGTTATTCCCTGCCTCAGAAGAGACAACTTCAAAACTTCAAAGTTCAAGTGCCCAATTTAAGAGTTGAGAGTTCAAAATGGTATTTGGTTTGCCACTGGTGATTGCAAAATTTCTGTATATGAGGGAGTTGGAGACAGCCATACTGTTGGATGGAAGCCATCCTACGTAAGATTGAGAAAGTCAGCTGTTCATCTCAGAGAATAAAGGGGAATAGAGATTATTGGTGGTAGGCTGGGGTTGCTAAAGCCATTCCAGTCTCTTTTTCGGTGTGCCAATAAGGAGACTACTGCTCCCTGAAGCAGACTCACTGAAGGCCTCCCTAAATATCTATAAAACCACAGAGAAAATGAAAACATGAGACTTTAAGAGACTGATAAGCTATTGCCTGCATTCTGGCGGGGGCTCTGTTGGCTACAAAGACCTTGAATTACCTATGTACACCCTACCATCTGACATGAAGCCAGGTACAAAATCCCCACCACCGCAGACTCTTTGTTTCAACAACAGACACTCACTGGTCTGCCAATCCAATCGGTGTCCTTGGGTCATCCATACAAGGTCCTCCCTGGGAATGTCTGGTTCCCCTACATGGCACGAACTGGTGTGGGAAGCCATCTTTCCAGCCACCTCCCTGTGTCCATGTGGCATGATAGGTCTCCCACATTGTTGAACAGTGAATGAGCCAAGTATTGACAGGGCTTCCCTAGGGCCCGGGAAGCAGTCCACTAATTCCAGGGTCCTCAGTTTCCATGATAGCTTTCCAACATGTTTTTTACTGACCTCTACAATGCAAGGACAAAAATGAGATCACTGGTACCTAACTTCGTTGTATCTATTCCTTTTCTCCAAACTCTACTGTGAAACAAAGGATGGACCTTAACTCCTTCCTCTATGTCAGGGCCTTTGCTTCCTGAGTTCTCTGTGTTATACTTGCAGTGGAACTCTATGATCAAGTTAGCAATTAAGTAAGTGAGAGCTTAAAGAATTTAGAAAATCCTTGTCTTTCTGAGCAAAGCCATTTGACAGTCAGAAGCTGAACATTTACTGTTTTCTTTCTCTTGCATTCCTGCTGTTAACAGTCCTAATTACCCCTGACGGTCATCCAAATTAGACGGATGCTCAAGAAAGGGAAACCACATTAAAATACTTTTCATATTTTACAAATATTTACCCAGTTGATCATTTTTTAAGTGTTGCTTGTTTTTATTTGTAGGCTTTTTAAAGTGGTATGTAATCCCCTTCTTGAATAAGGGGAGAAAAGTACCATCGGGGGACAGTTGTACTTACCTTCCTTGCTACCTGGAGTGCTCACCTCCACCCCTTCCACACCCCTTTGTCTGCCTTCCTCAGGTCTCTGTCAAATGCCATGTTTCCAAAAGGTCTGACCATTCTGTCTCAATGAGTGCTCCCTTAATAACTCTGCATTCACTTTTCTCTCATCTTCTTTATAGCTCTTACTGCTACCTGATGGGTAATTTGTTTATTGGCCGATTTTCTGTCTCCTGCTGGAATGTCAGCTCCTTGAGGGAGAGCTATGTTTTTTTCACTGATGTGTCCCCAAGGCCTAAAGTGGGACTTTTCTGTGTTTGTTAAGATGCGTGTTTTTCTGCTTTGACCTCATTTGGGGATGACTTATAACTGAAATTACAAATCACTTTTAAACCCCTAGAAGTAATTTTATGTAGTTATTTTGAAATCTTATGCTATTGCCATCTGTTTTATACTGTTCCAAAATATTTATACTTCCAAAATACTTTCATCTATATTTGTAAGTCCAATTGATTTGTACTTTCTTTTACTGTATGAAAACCTCCCTGTGCTTCTAATAATGTTTGCATTAGATGGTTAAAGCAATATTCTTTGAACACAAAGTTTCATTGCTATATCTTTTGATAAATTATAATGTCTATTCATATGAACTGTCCATCTTAATCTCACTTAAGTTTTTTCCTTGAATATTACTTATTCTGAACTTAATAGTGTTATCCATGAGTTTTTATTATTTATTATTTATTTATTTTATTATTTTTTTAATGTTTATTTATTTTTGAGAGAGACAGAGACAGAGTGAGAGTGGGGGAGGGCAGAGAGAAAGGGAGACACAGAATCCAAAGTAGGCTCCAGGCTCTGAGCTGTCAGCACAGAGCCCAATGTAGAGCTTCAACCCACAAACCATGAGGTCATGAGCTGAGCTGAAGTCAGACACCTAACCGACTGAGCCACCCAGGGGCCTCCATGAGTTTTTAAACTATCGTTTGCATAAGTTCTCATTTTGCTTATTTCCAAACTTCTATTTTCTTTTTGTTTTTGGTCTGCTTCTTTTAAACAATGGATAATTGTTATGTTATTCAAACACTCAGCTTTTAAAAAAAAACTTCTAAAATTTTGTTCATTGTTAACTGTACCTATATAAGTTTTCTGATTATTTAGAAACAATTGTCAGACATCGTATTATTTTATACTTAAATACTTCATTATGTATCCCTAAAAGAATATAACCCTTTAAAACATACCATAATACTATTATTACACCTAAAAATTAATAATTTCTTAATATCATCAATATCCAGTCTTCAAAATTTTCAATTATGTCATTTTTTAAAAAAAATTGAGGGGTGCCTGGGGGGCTCAGTTGGTTAAGCGTTGGACTTCAGCCCAGGTCATGATCTCACAGTTCGTAGGTTTGAGCCCCGCATCCGGCTTTGTGCTGACAGCTCAGAGCCTGGAGCCTGCTTCAGAGTCTGTGTCTCCCTCTCTCCTTGCCCCTTCCTTGTTTGTGCCTTGTGTCTGTCTCTGTCTCTCTCTCAAAAATAAATAAACATGAAAAAAAAACCCAAAATGTATTTGTTCGAATCAGAATCCAACTAATGTTCATACATTGCTAATGTTCATTCATATTGACCATATGTCTCTTAAGTTCTGTTACGTCTAAAGTTCCATGTCTCTCCCTGTGCTTTTTTTCTTACTGCTCTACCTTTCAGTCAAATCCCCCAAATAAAACCTTTCTGAGTTTTCAAGAGAGAGACTTTGGACTTGACAATGAATGGTATTCTTCACTGATAGCCTCCTACTTATTTGACATTTCTCAGGTCTTCACTGATATATAGGACTGAGTCAGTGCGATAGGTCAGCTGTCCCCACTGCTTCTGCTATGTTCACTGCTCAACAGCAGTTTCACTAGATAATATGTATCATCAGTGAGAATCACATACAGTCATTTACATAAACTCTCTGAAAATCCTCATCTTTCTACTTTCTCTCGTTATATCCTGAGGTTGGGGGAAAGGGTTATATTAATGGCTAACGACCATTGTGATATCTTTTATTATACCATATAAATCTGTCCCCACTGGTTAGTACCTCTCTTTAGAAAGTGTGTGTATGGAATTTCTTTATTTTCAGCTATCAACCTGAGTTACCATTTTTATAAAACTGGAAAAGTTTACTCAACATTCTATTAGATACATATAGCATCCAGTCTCCTCTATTTCTCTTCCACATTCTTTATCTTCTCTATTAAGAATTCCACTGCTTTAAAAATAATATAAAAACAGGGAGAGGGACAAAACATAAGAGACTCTTAAATATGGAGAACAACAGAGGGTTATGGAGGGGTTGTGTGTGTGTGTGGGGGGGGGTGGGCTAAATGGGTAAGGGGCATTAAGGAATCTACTCCTGAAATCATTGTTGCACTATATGCTAACTAACTTGGATGTAAATTAAAAAAAATAAATGAAAAAAAAAAGAAGAAGAAGAATTCCACTGCTTTGGGTCACCTGGGTGGCATAGTTGGTTAAGCGTCCGACTTCAGCTCAGGTCATGATCTCACAGTTCGTAAATTCAAGCCCCACATCAGGCTCTGTGCTGACAGCTTGGAGCCTATAGCCTGCTTCAGATTCTTCGTCTCCTTCTCTCTCTGCCTCTCCTCTGCTCGTGCTCTGTCTCTCTCTCTCTCTCTCTCTCTCTTTCTCTCTCTCTCTCTCTCTCAAAAATAAGTAAACATTAGAAAATTAAAAAAAAAAGAATTCCACTGCTTTGCTTTTTGCTGGGTGTTAATAATGATAACTAACATTTAAGTATTTTATGTGTTGGGCATTTAGATTTTGCATAAATTACCTCATTTAATCCTCATGGCAATCCAAGAAAAAAGGCGCTATTATTAGCTCAGCGTTCTATATGAGGACTAGACACCTAGAAAAGTTAACTAAAACAGCACAAGATGAAATAGCTAAAAAGGGAGTGGAGCTACTACAGATTGAACTTGGGGCACCTAACTATGAAGTCCATGGTCCTATCAAAACACTACCTTGTGATCACACTGTTCTAGGACAAGTCCAGCAGTGGATCTAACCAATTAATGTAATTTCCAGGAGTGTCCATTCTGCCCCTTATTGGTTTCGCTTTTATTTATTTATTTTTGACAATCCTATATTTAAATCTATAAGAATTTGTTCTTGCTTTCCACTTACTACTTTCTGGTACAATCGAACGGTAGCCTGTTCTCATTTTATCTATGCATTATCCTTTAAATCTCATTGAAAATATCAGTTAGAATGTTTTTTAAAAGTTCTATTTTGTTTCCACCATTACTGCTGTTAACTGGGGACACTTTCTCTGATTTTTCAGAAGAGAACCACTCTTCTTTTGGGTGGCAGATTCTTTTATTTTGTCTAGTCATTTTTCACCGTCCACTCATTAAGAACGAAGGGTTAGAATGACAAACAGCAGCCTCCATGGGCTTTGTCAACAGTCTTGTTGGATCACGTTTCCTTGGTAGTTCTCTTCCCTCCACTTCCCTCCTTGGGTAAGGCAGATACGTGTAAGGATCTTGGATGAAGTGAGTTGGCTGGGCTGGGCCGGAAAAGTCTCTCCTTTTCAAGATATGCAAGCTAGAAGCCAATCTAAAGAATGGCCGCAGAACTGCTCGTTTAGTGAATTATTGGGTGCCAAAGCCCCACCTAGTTTGCCCTATTAGTTGCCTCACGTGAAGTTCAGGCTGAATGATGAGCCAGTCACTTTGTACGTGGGGTACTCCAGGTATGCTTTCGACATCCTATGGGTTACTCTCTAGTGACTGATCTTCAACTTGCCTATGCACACAACCTTTGATCATGGGATTCCAGGGACATTGACATCTGCTTAGAAATGTAGGTGCCGGTAAAAAACAGCAAGGGGTTACTAGGGTGACAAAGCATGAGTGGGGTTTTATTGAAATACTGCCCTATTCCCCCCCCACCCCCACCTCCGTGTGGTTTTGTGGTGGAAACTTTATTTAGCAGATTTTTTTAAAAAAGGATTTAATTCTAGTATGGTTAACTTGCAGTGTTGTATTAATATCAGGTGTACAATATAGCCTTTCAACATTTCCATATATCACCAGGTGCTCATCAAGATAAATGTACTCTTAATCCCCTTTTCACCCATCCCTGCCACCCACTTCCCCTCTGGTAAACCTCTGTTCTCTATAAAGAGTCTGTTTCTTGGTCATCTCTCTTTGTTTTCCTTTGTTTTTTTTTTTTTTTAAATTCCACATAAGGGTGAAATCATATGGTATTTGTCTTTCTCTTAGCATTATACTGTCTAGCTCCACCCATGTTGTTGTAAATGGCAAGGTTTCATTCTTTTTGTGGCAGAGGAATATTCCATTACATCTCTATATATCTTCTTTATCCACTTAGGTTGCTTCCAAATTTGGCTATTGTAAATTATGCTGCAATACATTTCCCTGATGATCAGCGATGTTGAACGTCTTTCCATGTGCCTGTTGGCCATCTGTATGTCTTCTTTGGAGAAATGTCTATTCATGTTCTTTGCCCATTTTTAATTGGATTATTTGTTTTTGTGTGTGTGTTGAGTTGTACTGGTTCTTTATATAGTTTGGATATTAACCCTTTATTGGATATAGCATTTGCAGATATCTTTTCTCATTTAGTAGGTGGTCTTTTCATTTAGCAGAATTTTTGACTCCATTCTCTACTTTAGAAGCCTGCTACACAGAACTGTCCATTCTATTTATTTGAGCTGTCCTCACCAGATGAAATAGGGTGATAATCAGGCAGTGGCAGGAAGAATAGAAAAGGGTGTAGAGAGAGAAGTCTTGAGGTACTTCCAGGATCATCATCAAGTTAATGTTATAAAGAAGCAGAAAGCATTTCACTTCAATATAAGACTTATAATCAAGGGTGATGAATTCAGTTGATAGTAGGAGAAACAAGAAGACACAGAGGGAACAGAGATTGAGATAGCAACTGAGTCACGTGTAAGGTGTGCTTTAAAGTGTCTATCAGCCTGCTGCTCTCAGAGATCCGGTTCCATCCTCATGAGATCTCTCAAAGCAGCAGAGGGTGTCTGGACTGAGGTACATCTGTGACAATCATACTGTCTGACATTTAGGGGAAGATGATTGGGGTCTTAATCATCAAACCACACATACTTCTGAAGGTGAGAAAATAGAAAAGTATTATATATTTTATGGAAAAAAATTCTCAACCTTCATTTTTTTAAACTCTATTTGATGCACTTAAAATTATAGGGAGAGATACAGTATTTTTTGTTCTGGAATATTAGTGAAAATCATTAGCAGGATGAGTGATGTCCTCCTGATGATTAAGAATGACACAGACATATCCCTCACAAAATCTAAACAGTCAAGTCTTAGAAATTAATTAAAATGAAGTTTTAATAGTTGAGGGGCTTCCCTCTTAATATTTAAGCGAGCTGTTTTCTCAATATTGTTTAATAAAAGTTTCAGCTTTGTTGTTAGAGGACAAAGCTGTAAGATGATGGCTGTAGTAGTGTAAGACTGAATACATTAGAAGACCCTGGCCAGATGGAATATAATTAAGGAGACATCATGGAATGGAAATTATCTGTTATGAAAAAGTGGAGAAGGAAATGGTGAAAGATTCAGAAAATAGGAGTAGTAGACTAGGTGCTAAACTGCTATATAAAAAAAGAGAACTCCAAAATACAGGGGCTTAAATACATAGGAATTTATTTCCCTGTCAAGTAACAGTCTAGTGGTGAGTGGTCCAGGGTGGTGGGAGCTCTCCTGTCTTGAGTTAGTCATTCAAGGACATTTTTTCTTTCATCTTCTTGTTTCTCCAGTCTCTGGGGTACTATCCTTGCTAACTGAAATTGAATCAAGCTAGAAGGTGGAGGTCAAGCAATTTCCTTTTAAGCAAATGATATAGAAATCGCACCCATTTCTCCCACTCATACTCTTCCACTTTCATTGGTGAAAACTAATCACATGATCATAACTGGTTGCAAAGTTGGCTTAGAAGTGGCAGCTCCAGCTGAACATCCATGTGCTCAGCTAAAATTCTACTATTAGGGAATGAGAAAAGTAAGGGTTTCTGGTGACCACTAGTAGTTGGCCACACCATGCTAATCCCTGTATAGGGAACAAATCTCTTGAAAAGCATGGAAACCCAGGTCAATGCCTTTCCCTAAAGCACAAGGCATCTTTGTGGGTTACTGGCTAAAAGGCAAATCTCTGAAATCTGTCACAATAACACAAATGGAAACTTTCAGTTACTACCTGTTGAAAATGTTTTTTCAACTTTATCCCCAAGGATTCTGTGTGAAAGTACAAAACATTTTCTTTGCTTTTCAAAAAAAGGGTAATGTAGACCCTCTCTTTTAATACCCTAAGAGATTAGCTTTGCTCAGGGATATCCTTAAATCCCAACCTTTTTGTTTTTCTCTAGAGCCGCCTTCAAGGGCTCCATTGTTTCCCCCTACAAAGGAACACAAAGCAAACTCTCTCCAAAGGGGCCAGGGACTCTTAGTTCTTTCCTTCTGTCAGAACTCCTTGGGTAGCTCAAAAAACTTAAATAAGATTGAAATTGATTGGCTTATGAAAGTTAAAGATTTGAAGGACAGACTATAGATATACCTTGATCCAGGGGTTCAAATGATGTCTTCAAGATATTGTCTCACTCCCTCTATGTCTCTGTATGCTACTTTTCTGAGTGTCGGCTTACTCCTTTGGCAAGTTCTCATTCATGGTGCCCTCTAACATTTTAGGCATCTAGTCTCAGAGCTCCACCTAGAACAGGAAAAGAGAATATTCTCCTTTCTCAGCAGCTCAAGCAAAATTACCCAAGATCGTACATCATTGGCTCTGATAGCATCACTGTCTCATCTTTGAATTGCTCAATTCGATGGTGGAATTGAATGCTTTCAATGGCCGGGACCACATCATAGGAGAAGGTTAAGTCAACAAAAAACAGTATAAAGGAATATCAGGGTGTTGTTATCAGAAGGGAGCATGGATGCTGGGGCAACAAAATAACAGCAGATGTCCAATACCCCATCCATTTGCCTATGGAATTGATGAATGAGAACTAGTCTTAGGATGACTTTTAAATACTTGCCTTTGAGTAAAGATATTTTGTACAGCCCTTTAAACTACTTGGTTTCCCTGAGTCATCCTCTTACAGTGCCATAGTCCAAATGTTTGTTGTTATCGCGTCCCCATGTCCTTTCACCTCGAAGGCGAGCATGTGCTTTCTCACTAGGACCTATCATGAGTTATATCACAGTAATTGCCATCTTGCAATTGTAATTCCGTGTAGTTTTGATTTTATAGCCTGCTTCCATTTCCTTCATGCTGCACTTTATTTCTAATTCAAGTGAGTTGCTTTAAAAAAAATCATGACCCACTTTAAGATAATGGGGGGACACCAAGACTAGAGCATTCATACCAAGAATAATTTGTGAAGGATTTCAGGAAAGAAAATCTCCTTTACTTCTTAAACAGAATAATAGGTCTCTCCAAGATATAGATTTGATTGGTCCTACTGATAGGTAGTTATAGACACTGGCATATTCTCTAAGGTTTGTAACAGATAAGACATTTGCCACAACCATAGCAAGACCCTTTCACATTAATGAGGACTAAGTAAGGAGGAGGGAATCTAGTTTTCTCATTATTGTCTTGGAACAAGCTATGTTAGTCGGGACTTCATGTAGTGTGAGATGGGGTGGTCAAGAACACAGACTCAGACTTTTTCCCGTAGGTTGACATCCTACTTCTACCACTGACTTTTTTGACCTTAGGAAAGTTCCTTGATTTCACTATTCCTTGGTTTCTTCACTATAAAGTGGCAATAATAATAGTATTGACTTCACAGAGTTGATGTGGTATTTATACTAGTTAATATATATAAAATGCATAGAATAGTTCAAACTGAAAAAGTATGTAAGAGCCACAGACGTGCAGAGCAAGAGCTTTGTTTCCTATTATTATTTAATTTTTTATGAATCATCATATATAAATATTCAAGTAACAAACTGAGGGAAGTGTTATTCAGTAGCACGTTCCTTGAAGAGAACAACCAAAGCACAAAATCCACATTTTCTTTTTATGAATCCTGCCTAAATTATCCACATCTGAGCAAGAAAGTGGGAATGACATACTAATGGAAAAACAGGCTAATAAGCCTCCCCTAGTTTCATATTCAAGGGGTGGAATAATTTATGGGAAACCTCTCAAGGCTTCTAAATGCTGCAATCAAATCACTATATGGAGAAAGCTACAAAATCAAATTCCAAACAATGAAAACATCAGTTTCTTAATGGAACAGCTCCAACCATCTGGCATTCATATGTTGTTTGCAGGGGCAGTTATTGTGCAGACATAATGGCCCAATCCCACTTCTAGGCAAGAAGCTTTCATGAAGGAAGTTTACTCTGGCCATTTGTGGCTGGTTAATATTACCAGAAGAGGTGTTTTTTTTTTTTAAACTGTTCCATGGTTAATGTTTCAAATTCAGACTTTTTTTTTTTTGAGAGAACACAAGAAGGAGCTACAAATATATTTGTAAAGCATAAGAGAATGGGCAGATTTCAACATCTCAGAAATAAATTTTCTTCAAGGCAATTTTTAAAAAAGAGGTGCCTTCACATAGACCAATGGAATAGAATAGAGAACCCAGAATTGGACCCACAAATGTATGGCCAATTAATCTTTGACAAAGCAGGAAAGAATATCCAATGGAAAAAAGACAGTCTCTTTAACAAATGGTGCTGAGAGAACTGGACAGCAACATGCAGAAGAATGAAACTGGACCATGTTTTTACACCATACACAAAAATACACTTAAAATGGATGAAAGACCTAAATGTGAGACAGGAAACCATCAAAACCCTAGAGGAGAAACAAGCAACAACCTCTTTGACCTCAGCTGCAGCAACTTCTAACTTGACAAGTCTCTGAAGGCAAGGGAAATAAAAGCAAAAATGAACTATTGGGACCTCATCAAGATAAAAAGCTTCTGCACAGCAAAGGAAACAATCAACAAAACTAAAAGGCAACCAACAGAATGGGAAAAAATATTTGCAAATGACATATCAGACAAAGGGCTAGTATCCAAAATCTATAAAGAACTCACCAAAGTCCATACCTGAAAAACAAATAATCCCATGAAGAAATGGGCAGAAGACATGAATAGACACTTTTCCAAAGACATCAAAATGGCCAAGAGACACGTGAAAAGATGCTCAACATCACTCATGATCAGGGAAGTACAAGTCAAAACCACTCTGAGATACCATCTCACACTGGTCAGAGTGGCTAAAGTTAACAACTCAGGAGACAACAGATGTTAAGTGAGGATGCGGAGAAACGGAAACCCTCTTGCACTGTTGGTGGGAATGAAAGCTGGTGCAGCCACTCTGGAAAACAGTGTGGTGGTTCCTCAAAAATTAAAAATACAATTACCCTATGACCCAGCAATAGCACTACTAGGAATTTATCCAAAGGATATAGGAGTGCTGATTCATAGGGGCACATGTACCCCAATGTTTATAGCAGCACTTTCAATAATAGCCAAATTTATGGAAAGAGTCCAAATGTCCATCAACTGGATGAATGGATAAAGAAGATGTGGTTTATATACACAATGGAATACTACTTGGTAATGAGAAAGAATGAAATCCTGCCATCTGCAACAATGTGGATGGAACTGGGGGGTATCATGTTAAGTAAAATAAGTCAGTCAGAGAAAGACAGATATCATGTTTTCACTCATATGAGTGGAACTTGAGAAACTTAACAGAAGAATGTGGGGGAAGAAAAGTGGAAAAATAGTTCCAAACAGAGAGGGAGGAGGCAAACCCTAAGAGACTCTTAAATACAGAGAACAAACTGAGAGTTGATGGGGGTTGGGGGAGAGGGGAAAGTGGGTGACTGACATTGAGGAGGGCACTTTTGGGATGAGCACTGGGTGTTGTATGTAAGTGATGAATCATGGGAATCTACCCCCCAAACCCAGAGCACATTGTATAGACTGTATGTTAGCCAACTTGACAATAAATTTATATTTAAAAAAAAATTAAAAAGAGGTGCCTTGTTACATAGGCTGGATGCAGTCTTGATAATCAGTTATCTCTTCTAAATAGTTTTACATTAAATATTGAGTAATTCTCTTCCTGTACCTTAAAAACTGATTTTGAATAAAACTTGAAACATTTTTGATTGAACTGCCAATTTTGCTGGCATTTCCTCTTCCCCTTTGCTACAGAACTTGCCCTACAGTCAAAGTTTCATTCATTCACTCAAACTTAGTTAATCCAATAACTATTTACTAAGTGCTAGATACTGAGTTAAGCATACACATTTAATAGAGGGTAAAAAGATGGGCTTTTAAGAAATGGGAACAGGTGCATTTTGAAAAAGGCAAATTGATATAAAATGTTAAGAGCATGATAGGTTTTTGTTAAAAAAGATGATTAGAAGAGATGAAAAATAAGATGGAAAACAAAAGGGAAGTGTGCAAGAAAATTTAAAAATAAATGCAAATAAAATCTATATTGGAGTGAAAAAATGCTATAGATAATAGGATCAATAATGTGCATTTAACACATTATAAGCTCTCCTAGGATGCAGGGAGAAAAGGCAAAGACATAAAAATGATAAGAGAGTAAGTGAATGAAGAATAGAGAACAAAGAGCCATTGTGTGGATAGGGCTGTTCCTGAAGGAGACAAAAAAAAACAAAAAAACAAAAAAACAAAAAAACAACTAAGCAAAGGCAACAATTAACTATGTAGTAGAAGAAAAGTTTCCTGAACCTATTTTCTAAAGGTTTGCAAACCTGTTTATAAACCTATTACATAAAGACCTATTTTTGTAGATTTGAAAGTGTTTCTAGGCTACACGGTAGTTCTATTTTTCTTATCAAAACTTTTCATTAATTTTTTTACATTTATTTATTTTTGGAGAGACATAGAGAGACAGAGCACAAGTAGGGGAGTGGCAGAGAGAGAGGGGGAGACACAGAATCGGAAGCAGGCTCCAGGCTCCGAGCTGTCAGTACAGAGCCAGGCGCGGGGCTCGACCTCACAAACCATGAGATCTTGTCCTGAGCTGAAGCCGGATGCTTAACCAACTGAGCCACCCAGGTGCCCCCTTTATCAAAACTTTTTAAAAAAATGTTTATTTATTTTTAGAGAGTGCACATGAGTGGGGGAAGGGCAGAGAGAGAGAGAGAGAGAGAGAGAGAGAGAGAGAGAGAGAGAATCCCAAGCAGGCTCCAGGCTATCAGCACACAGCCTGATGCAGGGCTTGATCCCACGAACCATGAGATCATGACCTGAGCTGAAATCAAGAACTGGATGCTTAACCAACTGAGCCACCCAGGCACCCCAAATTTTTCTTTTTTGGAAGAGAACAGAAAACAACCAAAGGCATGCAAAGACTATAATATATAACACCTGTAAAGTCTTGTTGAGAAATGTAAAAATTAGTCCAGGTGACCAAGTTATAGACCAAGTTGAAAGCATTTAAAAATTATTATTAAAAGGAAAGAATAAAATAAATTAATTAAGCATTCAGCACCAGAAACTAAAGAGAATTACAAAACAAACCTAAAGAAGTCAGTAGGAATGATTTCACTGTAAACAAAACAGTTAATGAGATGCCCACTAGAAAATGAATAACATTGATAAATAGACCCTAGATCTATTTTGTGTGTGTGTCAAAAGTAAAAAAAATACCATTAGCAAAGCAAATCATCAAAAAAATAAAATATTAAAAAAAAAGAGGTTAGAGTGGGAAATAGCCAAAGCATAAGAGACTCTTTAAAACTGAGAACAGGGGCGCCTGGGTGGCGCAGTCGGTTAAGCGTCTGACTTCAGCCAGGTCACGATCTCGCGGTCCGTGAGTTCGAGCCCCGCGTCAGGCTCTGGGCTGATGGCTCAGAGCCTGGAGCCTGTTTCCGATTCTGTGTCTCCCTCTCTCTCTGCCCCTCCCCTGTTCATGCTCTGTCTCTCTCTGTCCCCCCCCAAAAAAACCAAAAAAAAACAAACTGAGAACAAACTGAGGGTTGATGGGGGGTGGGTGATGGGTATTGAGGAGGGCACCTTTTGGGATGAGCACTGGGTGTTGTATGGAAACCAATTTGACAATAAATTTCATATATTGAAAAAAATAAATAAAAACTTGAAACATAAACAAACAAAAAAAATTAATTTACAGTACTGGATAAACAAGAGTAAATACCCTATCAATTCCATTTCAAGCAATTTGAAAGTCTCAACAAAGTGACTATTACATGGCAATTATTTAAATATAAGTAGTAAGATAATTTTAAAAAGACAGTAATTGTGGAACATATTTGTTACAGGTTGAGTTCTCTGGGAAGTAGACACTGGGGCTGAGTTAGGAGTGCAAAGGGTTTATTGGGGAGTGACATCTATGAAAGAGGTAGAGGAGCAGGATAGGAAAAAGTGAGCCATCAGACCATGATACAGAACCAACAAAATTTTGGGGGGCCCAATACGGCTCTTGGAAACGAAGATGGTCCATTAGAGAAGTCCCACATTGGACAGTAATGACTAGGCCCTTGTATCACCCCCTTGCTCAGTCATTGGCCATGGTCCACTATGAGAAGAGCATACTCTTGGCTATCACTTTGCTCCTTTGTTGGCTGACGGGATGCCCCAGGGAGAATGTGGCCTCGCCTCAAAAGCTACAGAGGACCCTGAAAGCACTAAAAGCCATGGGTTATCTTTGCAGGTGGTCAAGGAATTCTTTCTTGAAACAGATCTGAATGACACACCATCATGTCTGCCATAATGTACTCACTCTACGTGGATCCACTTCTGCAAACTTGTTGAGGTAGCAGGTATCTGGCGGGCCTCTCTTCTTGAAGATGAACTTAGAAGAGGGAGGTTAGTGCAAACTATAGCCTTTATCACTGCAGTTTGTCTCAGGACCACAACTGGGACTTCACTGCTCCCCTACTCCTCTGCTTCCCACCCCTCATACATTCTAAGTTCCCCTCGCATCAGCTAACATCTCTGCCATGCTTAGTAACTTACCTCATGGTATGACTCAAACCCTTGTTTCTCAGGTGTCTGTGTCCTTGGTAACCACATTCTTCTTTAGTTGCTATATTTGTCCATTCATAGTTGTAACTTCTTGTCTGCTGGTCTCTAGACACAAGGACCCCAAACTGCCTAGGCAGAACCATAGCTTGTAGTTCAATAGGACTTTGGCTGTAAGACTTTTAACCCTGGTAAGAGTACAGAACCTTTACCTTCTAGATCCCAGAATTGCATGGACAGAAGGATAAAGTCCTATAGTGAGTCACTGAGAATGATGGTGAGTGGGTTCACTTCTTCTTCTACCCTCTAACTTCTGGGACCTGTGTGTTTTTCCTGTTGGTGATGAAGCATCACATAAAGGTCTCTGATCTAATCCATACACTGCATCCTGATAGATAGTTCCCCATCCTTGCAGGGTACTGTCTCCAAGTTGGTACTTCAGCTGTGTTCTTCAGCAGGACATTCCATCCCTCCACAGGAAGCTTCTGGATGGGGTGATTTGTGATGAGAACATACAATGCACCTCCTTCATGGTAAACAAAATGCCTTGGCGGAATATTGTATGGGATTCCATGCCTGTGGATCTGGCATTTCATAACTCCTGGATAGTGATGCTGGCTGAGGTCCTGAGGGCAGGAAAAGCAATGCTATATCCAGAATAGATGTCTATTCCTGTGAAAATGAAACACAGGCCCTTCTAGCATGGAAGAGGCTCAACCTAGTCAACATGCCACTAAGTTACCAGTTGGTCTCTTCCAGAAATAGTCCATACAAGAGCTCAGAGTTGGTCCATGCTTTTGTCCACACCTGGGGCTTTGAATAGGTCTCTGGGGCTGATGGTTTGGACATTTAGAAGCAGCATGAGAGGGGTCAGCTTTGGTAAGTGGGGAGTGTATACTGTTGGATCCATGCATAGACCCCCTCTCTGTCCTGGTGGCCACTTCATTCATGTGTCCATTGTGGTGTTGACAAAGGCTGGTTCAGCATTCCTTCTGGTGGAGAAGTGTGGGAATTCTACCTCTTCCCTCTCCTTTACCAATTGGAAGAATTATGGAAGCAGGAGGATCATGTTTATTCAAGTTAATCTTAGCTAGATTATGATACTACATATAATTTACACTTGCCAAAACCTATCCTTAATGGGTCAGATCCATGCTCTCTAGTCCTAAATTGCTACAAGTCAATGCCAATCTCTCTCTGGGAAGACGTCCAGTTATGGTCGTTGTTGTTAATCTTTCAGAAACTTAAAGTCCCAGAAATGGGTTTTAAAGGTAACTTTTCACAGATATTGTTCTAGACATTTTCTTGGATATTAGAGATAAGTTAACCTCATCAGAAAATTCTATCAAGGCTCAATTGTTATTGCTTCCTTCCTTCTGATCATACTGCATCTTCCCAAGAGTTTTAAGATGTTCAATGTTACTGTTTCAAACTCCTTAAGGTCCATCTATATTGTACAAATTTGCAGTGACTTCTGGCAGGTTATCTCTTGTCTGCATACTAATCGTCACAAGGCTGTGGCCACATCTTATATCAAATCGGTTCCTATTCTAAGGTTTGTAATCTTTCCATGGTGCCTGCATGAGGTGGCCGAGGTTCTTAGAAATCATAAATAAGAACTCCAACTTTAGTAGGTGTTATGGGCTGAATTGTGTCTCTCCAAAATTCAGAAGTAGAGGCACTAACCCACAGTACCTCAGAGTGTGACTATACTTGGAGATAGGGCCTTTAAAGAGGAAATATAGGTGAAATGAGGTTCATTTGGGTGGGTACTGGTCCAATAGGACTAGTGTCCTTATAAGAGGATTAGGATACAGACACACACACAGACTGAGGGAAGACCAAGTGAAGACATACAGAAAAAACTGTCATCTGAAAGCCTAGGAAAAGAGACCTCAGAAGAAACAGCCACACCAACACTTTGATCTTGGACTTCTAGCCTCTAGATCAGCAGAAAAATACATTTCTGTTCTTTAAGCCACCCAGTCTGTGGTAATTTGTTCTGGCACTTCTAGCAACTATTGAATCTCAGTCAATGAACTTAGATATTCCAGAAATATTTTTCTATATTTCTGATTAAATTCTTACTCTGGATCTCCCATTCCTCGGGGTAGGTGGGAAAACATGAGCTCAGTTCTTTTGGAGTTTTTATCCATTCTTGGGAAGTTAATTAGACACACCTATCCATATTGGTCATCCTTCCAGAGTTTTGTATAATGTCTGTGTGTTGGAAGGGCCCATCTACCATTGGTCCTTAAAGCTTGCCTTTAAGACTTCCTTTGTCCAAGTTCCTTGTTGGTATGCCACCCATGAGACATGAACATATGTTACTAAGCTATTCTGGGTTCCATCTACCTAAACACACCTTGAGGTCTTTTCTTCTCCAGAGTCTTGCTTGGAACAGTTGCTATCAAGAAGGGCAGAAGTGCCCTCTGTTCTTGGGATACACAAAGCTTTCTTGGTTGCTCTCCTACTCCAAGAGTATTATTTTTCTTTTGGGTCCATACATACTACTCTATCCCTGTAAATCCCTTTATCCTAAGAGCTTAGGCTTTCTGCAAATATTTTTGGCTCTTTTGTTCTCTGTTTTGCCACACATTTTCCTGGGCAATGAGCAGAGAACATATGACTATTCAACAATGAGAGGGAGGAGAGTGGAAATACAAGGATAAGAAAACATCAGATAAAAATCTCAAAATGTAGTCTGTCATATAATTAGTATACCCCACTAAGAGTGGAAGAAATTATACACTATTGATTATAGAAATATGTTTTATGGTTACATAGAATTAGAATACTAGCTACAGAAAATCATAGGCTTTATACCTAGAAATAATCTACTGACTTGTTATAAAGTTAATTTTTCTCATGATATGTTTATTGTGCATCTTGGTTTTACATAGGCGTACAATCATTTTCTGCTCTTAGGTGTGGTAGTGTCTCTATGTAATCACAACAGTAGCTCCCAGAGGATGTGCTGGCTGAACATTATTCCATGTTTGTTTTAGGAATATTTTGTTAAATGTTTATTATTTATTTTTGAGACAGAGAGAGACAGAGCATGAGTGGGGGAGGGGCAGAGAGAGAGAGGGAGACACAGAATCCAAAGCAGGCTCCATCCAGGCTCCATCCAGGCTCCAAGTTGTCAGCACAGAGCCCTACGTGGGGCTCGAACTCACGAACCGCGAGATCACATCCTGTGCCAAAGTCAGATACTTAACTGACTGAGCCACCCACGCGCCCCAGGAATATTACTGTAAGGATAGATCCAAATCATTTCACTTGCATTTAAAAATATATTATTTAGGCATAATTTCCAAACAATAAATTCTAGCAATCTTAAATGTTCAGTTCAATGAGTCTGGCCAATTATATACACCAATGTTACCACCACACAAAGCAAGATACAGGACATTTCCTTCACCCAAGGAATTTGGTCAATTTCTATTCCCTAGGCAATCATTGCTCTGTTTCTAATATTATAGATTAGTTTTGCCTGTTCTAGAATTTCACAGAAATGAAATCATAGAATATACACTGTTTTGTGTGTGCCTTCTTTTGTTTAGCATGTTTTTGAGATTCACCCATATTTTTGTGTATATAGGGAGTTTGTTCCTGATGTCGCTGACTCATCTTGCATTCATGTCCATTTTTTTAAACCTTTGGAATTTACCCTGTCTCTGCTTCTGGCAGAGTATATGTTGGCAGAGCCATGCAGTTAAATGTAATCAGGGCCTAATCAAGCAAAGGTGTAACGTCTCTAACTTGCCTACTTTTGATGAGTGCCCACTCCAGAAGGCATTACATCAGAATTTCTTTTTTTCTCGGATCGGTCCACAATCTAGGTATCATTGAACCCCTGAGATTACAGTCAAAATGTGTGTGAGCGTATATAATAGTTAAGCCAAGGTAACTGATAGATTCCCAAAATTTATTGGCTCAAAGAACACGAAATTTCTTTTTCAGGTGAAAGTCCAGAGAGGGTGTTCACATCAGTAGATAGACTCTCCCTCATATGGATGCTAAGGCATCAGGACTTTGGCTGCCTGTCATCTTCAGCCCATGGTGTCCAAAGTTGGTGTGGGCATCACCATCCCAGTCAACCAAAAGGGACAAAGACCATGATGAAGCACATGTGAGAGAATTTTATAGGTAGTCCTAGACTTGGCAGACGTTACCTACGCTCAAATTCTACCGGAGAGAACTCAGCTACGTGGCCTCAACTACCTCCAAGAGAGGCTTGGAATCTAGTCTAGCTGGTGCCCAAGAAGGCAAGAAAGAAGACTGTTGTCAGAGGCCTCTGCTACAATAGGTATCCTCTACATTTATCCGTAGAGCAGTTCATAGCTTTGATTACATTCTGAAAAGGATCAAATCCAAAAACGTTTCAGAGGCTCCTGTACCACCAGTACTGCTGTTTCTACCTTGCTCTCGAAGGTATAGTAGACAATGAGGTCAAAACAACAGAAACGACAGAATATACACAACTTAGGAAAACTCTCTGCCCCACTTTTGCACAGGGTGGCACAGTACTGTTCATATTCCTTGGAATACTCATTCCGGGGCTGGAGGCAGATATCATGTCAACCACCAGAACTCACAAGAATCCAGAATATTTGAATTAGTCATATCGTTTTTTGGAAGAAAGGAGCAGACTATGGTTTGTGCTTTTTGTACCTGGTGTAAGAAATTCTTCTCTGCTCTGAAACAATGAAGATAGTCTAAAAATATGGAGGTTTTGCTTTGCTTTTAAAATCATTAAGAACTTATTTTTGTTCATGGTGTGAGGTGGGGATCCCATTTAAAAAATATAGAGAGTGCTCTCAACAATAGCCAAATTATGGAAAGAGCCTAAATGTCCATCAACTGATGAATGGATAAAGAAATTGTGGTTTATATACACAATGGAATATTACGTGGCAATGAGAAAAAATGAAATGTGGCCTTTTGTAGCAACATGGATGGAACTGGAGAGTGTGATGCTAAGTGAAATAAGCCATACAGAGAAAGACAGATACCATATGGTTTCACTCTTATGTGGATCCTGAGAAACTTAACAGGAACCCATGGGGGAGGGGAAGGAAAAAAAAAAAAAGAGGTTAGAATGGGAGAGAGCCAAAGCATAAGAGACTGTTAAAAACTGAGAACAAACTGAGGGTTGATGGGGGGTGGGAGGGAGGAGAGGGTGGGTGATGGGTATTGAGGAGGGCACCTTTTGGGATGAGCACTGGGTGTTGTATGGAAACCAATTTGTCAATAAATTTCATTAAAAAAAATAAAAAAAATGGCACTAGAAAAAAAAATATAGAGAGTGCTAATTATCTGAGCATCATTAACTAAACAGAGTGTCTTTGATTTACTAATTTGCATTGACTTATGTCATTTATATGAATGGTTCTATTTCTGAACCTACATTTGTCTTTCACTAGATTATTGGGTGAGACAATAGGCCTCGCAGGTCTATGTGGCTCTGTTTCTGAACCTGCTTTTCTTGTTCATTAGATTATTTACCAATTACTGTACCAGTACCACATTATTACAATTGGTGAAGCTTTTGATATCTGAAGGGAAAATTTCCCCTCCCTATGCTTCTTCAGAACTGTCTTGGCTATTCTTGGCCTCTTCCAATTCCACATGAATTTTACAATCACTTTGTCAAGGTCTATGAAAAACCCTATTACGATTAGGAGTAGATTGAATTGTGGTCATGGAGTCTTCTCCTCCATGAACATGATGTATCTCTTCATTTACTTAGGCCTTTTTCTGTATTTCAATAAAGTTTTATATTTTTTTCTATAGATACCATACTGTTCTATGAGTTTTTATGCAAGTTATAGTAAAGATTTGTTGCTATTATGAGTGAGACCTTTAAGAATTTATAATCTCTAAAGGGCTGTGGCTTCTTTGTATATTGACCTTTTACTCAGCAATGTTGCTGAACTCTTACTTGTCTTATTAGTTTATTAGATTGGCTTGAATTTCTTATAGATAACGACATCATCTATAAATCATATTTTCTTGTTTTCTAACCCTTATGACTTCTAAATTCTCTCCCCTCCCCCGTGTGTGTGTGTGTGTGTGTGTGTGTGTGTGTGTGTGTGTGTTAATGGCAAGGGGCTTCAGTACATTGCTGAGTAGAAATGGTAAAATGGTAAAGCTACCCTTGTTTTGCTCCTAACTTTAATATAAAAATGTTTAATAAATTAAAATTAAGAGTAATGTTTCTAGAATTAGGTTGTTGGTAGCAACTCTTTATTATGTTTCCTTTCCTAGTTTGCTAAGATTTAAAAAAAATAAATGAGTGTAAATTACTTTATATTTTCTAATCATCCTTACATTAGGGTATCGATCTCATGTGCTTATGTAGTACATCTTTAAAATACATGCTGAACTGGGATGGGTAATATCATATGTAAGAATAACATTTTTTAATGCCTTTCAAGATTGGCTAATAATTTTCCTTTATATATTTTCTTTCTGACTTGGGTATCAAGATTTTATTAGCTCGTAAGATCATTGAGATGATTTCCTCCTTTTTCTATTCTTTGAAACCATTTGAATAGAGATTGTCTGTAAAGATTTCATAAATCTTTCCCACTAAATCTTTGAGCTTTTTTACAGGTAGACTTAGAAATGGGAATTCAGTTTATTTAATGATTATAAATATATTTATGCTTTATTTTATTTTTTTAGTGTTTACTTATTCTTGAGAGAGAGAGAGAGAGAGAGAGAGAGAAAAGAGAGAGAGAGAGGGAGAGAGAGAGAGAGAGAGAGAGAGAGAATGAGTGGGGAGGTGTAGAGAGAGAGGAGACACAGAATCTGAAGCAGGCTCCAGATTCTGAGCTGTCAGCACCGAGCCCAACCCTGGGTTGGAACTCATGGACCTCGAGGTCATAACCTGAGCTGAAGTTGGATGTTTAACTGACTCAGCCACCCAGCCATGTCTATATTCATATTTAAAATTTTTTGAATCAATAATTTCTGTAATTTATATTTTACTAAAAATATTTATTTTAGCTAAGCTTCTAATGCTCAGAATATTCTTAATATTAAAAAAATTCTACTGAAACTATCATCATAATCTCATTCATCATCTTGTTTTTCTCTTTTTTTCTCCACTATCAGTTTTAGTAGCAATTTGCCTATTTTTGTTTTATGATCCTTTCTATGATTTCTTTGTATGTGAGTCTATTGTTAGCTCAAAATTATATATGTAACACATACGCATATTTTTTTCTTCTTCATTTTCTTCTTTTTCCCCCTTTGCTTTCTAGCAAAGCCTTTTTATTTGGGTGAGGAAGACTGCAGGAAAGGGTTTGCTTGTCCTTAATCTGCTTCAGACTACCCAGATTACTCGTGCAGAAATGTGCAAGAAGAAGCAGGGGAGCACAGAGGTCTCCATAAAGGACTTTCATTTCATTGCAGGGTGGTCCTCATACATGGCTGCTGCCCATACAATCCCACCTTCCACTCCCCATTCCTGGAGTCTCTGAGTGCCACTTCTACCCTCAAGAGTGTTATTTTTTATTTTATTTTTTTTACTAAATTGGGTTGCCTCACCCACCTCTGCTACTGGCCTTTTAAAATAGAAAGGTTTCCTAAGGAGAATGCTTTCTTTCTAGTCAAAGGAAAAACACCAGACAGGCACCAATACCCCGTTTTAAGAAGGAAGAAACCTATGCCCCGGAGGCACCTGAAAAACTTTCCCAAGCAGGCTGAATTCTCTCAGGGGATTGTTTCACCAAAATGTATTTTTTGAATCAGTATCTACATTAACAGATTGGAGGGAAAGTTTCCAACAGATCTTTCTGTTGATAGTTTTGATTACTCTCTTGTAGAAAATTTCAAAGGCTTTGTGCCAGACAGGAGGGAACATGGGGAGGCAGAGAACTGGCGTGACCAGCAAGCCCTTCTGAGCAAATAACAGAGCCAAAAGCAGCGACAGCCAATTTTTCCTTCCTAAAACGCTTCGTAAATTATAGCCCTTGGACCACTCACTAGATAACATCAGGAATCTAATGAAGTCTATAGTATTCTTTAAGATATTAATGTAAACTGTACTTGAAACATTCCTCATTAAGATTCTCTTCATTTTGCTGAAAATATTTTTTCTCACATCTGACAGCACCAGCTGTCTTTGAGTCTTTGGCTCTGCTGAAGTCATTTGAAGAAACAAATCTAGAGAAACACTGCTTGGCAGACGATAAGAGAGAAAGGTTAAGGTAGAAAGCATTTGGATGACTATCCAAGAAAGGGAATAGCCAGGATGGCAAGAGAGCCACAGGCAGGTAAAAAGCACTGAAGAAAGTCTATCAAGGTATCCTTCATCTCTTTTGAAACAACATCATCCATTTTAATGTTTTAAGAAGTCTGTTCAAATATATTTATTATCTTACTTTGATAAAGACAACTTGGAACCCAATAAAATGACCATATTGGTATTATTATCCCATTTGACAGATGAGAAAACTGGCTCATTTGGAACATAGTACTAGTTTTGATGAATTAATCGCTGTGCTGAACTCAATTCTGCCTCGGACTTCATTTGGTCTCTCCTTTTACACTGGGCACACAACCTACATTGGATTTGAAAGTTATTGTCCTAAAGCTGGCTGCAGAGCAGTTTCATTCAGACAGGTCCACACTTGTCAGAAAGACAGGTCTGTCTAGGCTGACCTTGAATTTTGTTCTCCATCTCATGTTAGGCCATAGAAGAACAAATAAAGAGGAAATAAAGTGTTCTACAGCAAACAACTTAGAACTCTTGAATACATACGCCTTGTGTGGACAGAATTCCCCATTTGATGTTAGAAAGGACCAGTGTAGTTAAGGCAGTTAATATATAATCAAAGCAGAAGCAGCAATATTCCTTAAGACAGTAAGAGATAAAATCAATGTATTTGAAAAAAATTCAAGCTGAGTGGTCGGCAAGTAACTCATTTATACTTTGCTTTTGATTTATAAGGAGGGGCTAAACATTGAAATAATTTTTAAATCAATTAAATAATCTAATAATGTTTATTGATAAAGCTAATACTTTAAAAACTTAAAATATTCTTTTCAGTAGATATTAAAGTTTTGCCATTGAGAAACCTAACAGTGAATAAAAAGAGGGTGTAGTAAGGAGACAGGAAAATTAGCTAAGTGATTTTCTGAGTTGGGTAGAGCTGTGGTTGAAAACAAAAGCCCTTAGAGCATGTATTCTCTTCTTATCAATGCATACTTTGTATTAGACTTTATAGTGGATATTGTCCTATTTGTCCAATATAATATGTTTTAGAGTTTAAGGTCAATGGCTGTCATTTGTGAGATAAGAGTATGTATATGCATTTCTGCACTGTACGTGAACATATTAGCACCGTGCATGTATTAACATTTCTAATTTTTTTCACACTGTAAGTGGATTATTGTAAAATAAATCACAAATCGGTAGGAAAGGAGAGGAAGAATTGTTCGAAGTTGATTTTTTAAAAAAAGGAGCTGCCTGACTCGGTCGGCGGAGCGCGACTCTTGATCTTGGGGTTGTAGGCTCAATCCCCACTTTGGGTGTAGGGATTACTTAAAAAAATCTTAAAAAAAGGTGTGTGGGTGGGGGGTGGTATTTGATAGATCATGTTAAAAAGAACCCGCTTCAAGTAGTAACCCATAGCAGACAGGTCTTAGCCTTGAGTATCCACAAGGCGAACACAGTCAAGGTCCTAAGCAGTGACGGGCAGGAGATGGTCACGTTCTCTTACAAGGACACCTAACTGGAAGCTTGAAAAGTTTCCATCCCTTACAAGAAGCCTCCCCCTCCCCGCCCACTGCGGTTTAAAGGGACCTCTCCTTTCTGAGAAGCCCAAGATTACCGGGTGTCTACCACCAACGCAGCCCCCCACTGCTGTTCTGCGATTCTTTCTCAGACACAGTCATCCGTCCTGCCGAGTGAGTCCCCTACCCTATAGCTATCTTGGTCTCCTATGTACCATTCCAGGCAAGAGCTCCCTCAGCTTTTACCCCTAAACAGCTACTATTGATGTGTGGCGGCTTTAGCAGCGGAGCGACAGGCAGAGAATTGCCCAAAGTCCGGAAATCCTGGGAAGCCAAGGGTGGGAAGTGGGAGGTGGGTAGGAGGTGGCGCGGCTGGAAAGCCCCCGATGGACCGGGTGTGGCTGTAGGAGCTGAGAGCGAACCTCTGTGGCTGCCACTTTCCTGAGAAGATCCCCAGGCCTCACTTAGTCCAGCGCGGCTCCCGCCCACACCTCCAGGTGTGCATTCCCCGCCCTTAATGACTCTCCTAAAACTGATAGTTCGCACTTGCAAAGTTTCACTGGGAAAGCGGAAGAGACGTGTATAATCCTGGCTATGGAGAACTAGGGGAGCACGGTCACACTTGCTTTGGTCTGCAGACCTAGTCAATCGAAAACTCAGAAACAGAAACGTGTGCACCTTTCTAGTAGAGAAGTCAACTTTTCGTTCTTTGCAGCCTCCAGTTAAAGGCTGTGCCGGGAGAAACTTTTATGTCTCCTGCAAAGTTCAGAAACTGAACTACCAGAGAGAGAGGCCATACTTGAGGGGTTTTGCGGGCCCCGCGATGTTTTCCTGAGCTTTTCAAGTGGGAAGAGTAGAGCGACAAAATGAAAATGCACCGTGTTGGGGAGCCCACCCAGCCCAGCACGCTGGCGGGCGCTGAGGTGAGCGCGCGCGGGGCGGGGGGGGTGGGGGGATGGGGTTGAGCATCCGAGCCGGCGCCGCGGGTCTCCCGCCGCGGGTCTCCCGCCGCGGGTGGGTAGCACAGGGCTGTGGGGGGCGGCTAAAGTCGTGATGGGAGGCTTAGGTGCCCCTCCGCCCCCCGCCAGCCTCGGGGAAGGGAAGGGCAGTGAATGAGGGAGGAGGAGCGCGGGGGGCCGGGGGCATCACGCCAGGTGAGGGAACGAGCTGGGGGGAGCAAGGAGGAGGGAGTCGGGGGTGCGGGAGCTGCTGACATGTGCTACGTGGAGCGGGCAGAAAAGAAAGGCGGAGGAAGAAGAAAGGAGGCTGGCGTTCGCGCCGCTGCTTCGGCCCTCCCTCGGCGCCCCCTCCCCCGCCGCCCCGGCCAGCGCGCCAAAGCGCGAGCAGTCGGCCCGAGCCGCGGCTGGCGCTCCCCGGGCTGCGACTCCTCCGTCCGCTGCACAGCGCCGCCCGGATCTTGGGCGGCCTGGACCCCGGCGCCGCGGAGCCCTCCCCGGCTTCCCGGCGGGGTGGGCGCAGGGGGCGGCCCCGTTCCGGGCGACCGCCGAGGGGGCGGGCGAAGGGCCGGACGCGGGGAGCTACCGCGCTGCGGGAGGCCAGCCCGGGGGCGGCGGCGGCGGCGGCTGCGGCGGCGGCGGCGGCGGGCGCAGGTAAAGGGGAGGGCGCGGCGCGGGGCGGGAGACGGCGCCCCCTGGGCGCCGAGCCAGCGGCCGCCGAGTCGCCTGAGCCGCCACACGGCGCGCTCGTCTCGCGCCGTCCCGGGGCAGACTGGCTTTGTGGCTTTGCGTGCGAGTGTGCGAGCGAGTGTAAGTGTGTGAGCGCGCGCGCGCTCGCCTGTGTCGGCTGTGGGTGGGCGTGCGCGCTTGCGAGCTGGCGAGCGGGAGGCGAGGCTCCCCTGGTCTCCCCGACCAACCAGTTGACCGAGCCCCGGGAGGGAAGTTGCCGCAGCCGTCCGGGCCGCCGGCCCTTCCGTCCCCCGGCCAGGTCAGTGCGCCCCGGGGCCCGCGCTTTGTGCAGCGTCTGCGGCCCGGACCCGCCCAAGTGACACGTAGGTGGCCTCGGGTTACCTGGGTCTGGGTGGGAGCGCGAGGAGGCTTGCGGGGATGGGGGGACCCGAAATTGCCCCAAAGCCGGGTCCAGGTGGACGTGGAACCCTGGGGCTCCCCGCGCCCCGCAGCCCGGAGCGCCCGCGCTGCTTGCTTCTCACTGACTGCTTCGTAGTCTCTCCGGGGCTGCGGACTTTAAACTTAGTTTCTGTCCAGCCGCCTAACAAACACGCTTAGCAAGTAACTGGGAAATTGAAGGCAAGGGAGGGACCTGGCTTTGAGTTGGTGGTTTTGAAACCGACAGGCTCGTTTGGTTTGTGTAGGACTAGCTTGTTATGAATGGATTTAAATTTTTTTCTTGTTTTTTTTTCTTTGCTGCCATTTGGCCTTTGATATGTAAGGGATGACGGCACCCAGGACTTGTTGCTGCCTTCAGCCTGGGGCCTGAGATTGTTGTTCTCCGTTGCTACTTCTCTTTCCTTTCTTTTTTGCTGAAATCTGTGGAGTTTTCAGAAGTGTGAGTTTTCAGTGAGTGCTCGCTTGTTAAAGTTTCGCTGTGAATGCGTCGTTTCCCATTGGAATAGATGCATATTTGCAAACCTGAGTATTGGAAACATGTAACTGCAGTTATTAGAGTAAAATCCTTTATTCCTTCAGGCTCTAACAGTCCGTGTTTTTCACGTATTTGCGTAAGTGTTGTTGGCCCAGCCTAAGCATAACTGTGAAGCCAGTGGTCTGTGACTCAAAGCCTGTGATTCTGGTTCGAGGAAGACTACATGGGAGGGGGGGGGGGGACCTAAGTTCTCCTAGGAAGTGATTCCCTTGTCAAACAGAAGAGTGAGCCCGAAAGGAAAAGAGTATATACTGGAGTTAGGGGCTATGTGGGCCGAACTGAATTACATTAACACTCACACTCTGCCATCTAGTTGTTTCTGCCCTTGGTTCTCTAAAAAGGGGTAGGAGTGAGCAAATTTGCCCCAAATGCAAAATTGTGAATAATGACTAGCATCATAAGTATGTTAAGGCTGTGTTTTCTTGACACCGGTTAATGTCAGGGTGAGGAGCTGAGTAACAAGGGAAAGAGCGTAGCTGGAAGGCAGGGGCGGAATGAAGAGCCAGGCGGGAGGAGTGGGTTGTCATGATCTGAGCCCCTTGGCGCACCGCGTCCCCTAGCGGTTCCACCTCAGCCGCTCAGGTCAGCTTGTCCTTCATCTCGGAGTCCTCATCTGGAAAATGGAGGGATGTGATGATCTTCGCTGTTCTTTCCAGCTTCCCCAAGTAATTAGAAACTGGTGGTTGGTTACCCCATGTTAGAACCATAGGAAAAGAGTAAGGGATAGTGCGGACGGGTTATTCCAGGAGGGGCGTGACAGGACAAGAGGGCTAAAGGTACAAAACCTGCAGTGGGAGATGCTTAGAGGGGGAAGAGCCTTGACCTGGGGGTTGATTTGCCTCTGTTGTTTCTTTCCTTCTCCAAAAGGGCATCAACAGTACGCCCTCACCCCCATTCAATCTTCCATTATCCTATTAAAGTGAGTGAACCTGCTTAGCTTTAAGGCTGATATGAAGGTGAGTGATGTCTGTAGTCCGGCCTGACCGACTTCCCGTTTACATCATTGTCCCCAGATCAGCAGCTGCCCAGTGCTGTGAGCACTCAAGGATCTCAGTGTCGCTGTGAGTGATGGGGAAAAATACACAGACGGGAGCTTACGGGTCAGCCTTTTCAACAACTTGCATTTTGAATCTTCTGTTTTTGCTTGAAGTTAATATTTACCGAACGGCGATTTCATTTCTTTTTAAAAAAAATTATACCCCAGACTTTTCGAGGTTTGAATCCGTTCTGTTAGACCTATTGGAAAGTTCAAAGAAAGTAAAACTCTCACTTGCTGAGTCTTTTTGATACATAATGGCCTTCAGTCTGAAGTTAGTGATTTTTAGGGCCAAGAATCTTATTTCAAATGCTTAGTAAGGAAAGTTGCAGTCTGGGCAGAATACACTGTATCATTTTCACTGGGAAGCCCCAAGGGTTCAGCAAATAGCAAGACTTGAAATTTAGTTTGAGGTCAAGATTTTAATGTCTGTGCTTAATGTGTGGCTTGTCTTCCTTGTCTTTAGTTTTTTTGGTACCCGTATTCGTACACACTTGAGGAACATGATTTATTTTAAAAGTGAAGTGTGATGTCATAAAACTGGGAACATAAGCTGTTGGCTTAAAGTCTGAAAGTTTGCTCTGGCCTCGTTAACTCAGCATCATACTACTTGGTTTCTTATTTTTACATATCACGTTACCCCGTCTCCACCCCCCCCCCCAACCCCATCTCTATTGTGTTATTATTTAAATATCTCATGGAGGAACTCTTATGGATGTCTTAGAAAGTTGGGAGAAAAGGAGGAAATTTTAATTGAATAAGCAATTACTGAATTCCTTCTATAGTGGCAGACACAAAGATGATGAAAAGGAGGCTCTAGAAAGAGCTGCATTGCAGAGAAAAAGCATGTAGCTAATTCCATTATGTAGTAGCTGGATGGTGGCTGTAGAATCTAAGAACCCTTGAGATGCTAGGGAATGGAAGGCGAAACTTCTGACTCGGGAAGACTTCGCAGAAGGGCCTTGAAAGATGAAAATGATATGTCTCTTGAAAGACAAATGGTTGAGAGTGAAGATGTAGTTGGAGTCTGGGGTAACGAAGGCTGGAAAGGTTCCAGGCAGTAAGTTGTGGGGGGTGCAGGAAGCCAGTGAGTGACGCCTATTGGGGCATTGCGAGGGGCGGGATGTTTCAAAGGGCTGAGCTTTTATTCCTTTCCATTTTTAAAAAACGTTTATTTTCAGAGAGACAGAGACAGCATAAATGGGGGAGGGACAGAGAGAGAGAGAGAGAGAGAGAGAGAGAATTCCAAGCAGGCTTCGTGTTTGCCAGTGCAGAGCCCTATGTGGGGCTCAAACCCATGAAACTATGAGCTCATGACCTGAGCCGAAGTCAAGAGTCAGTCACTTAAACGACTGAGCCACCCAGGCAGCCCTATTCCTTTCCAATTTGTTGTAATTCATGGCTAGTGAATTTCAGGGCGATGCTGCCCGCTTATTCAAATTATATACAAAGTATAGGATAAACAGTACGCAGTTTCTTCCTCCATAGTCCTGCCGAACTGGTAGTGTGGTCTTTTGAGAAATTTAATTTAGTAAAAATTAATGATGGTGGGACGCCTTTTGAGCATGTGAGTTAAAATCACTCTCCAGGCACAGAGCTGACCAAGAAAGCATTTTGTTTTGTTTAGGGAAGGGCCTGCTGGTTAATGCTAATTTAAACATGACTCTAATGGCAACCAACATTCTTGACCCTGTTTATGTTATACATAGTATTTAACGACAGTGGTTGAATATTTGTGGCACAGAAGAGAAAGAATTACTATTAGTTTCAAAATGGGGCTCATGCCCTTGTAAAGGGTCGTGGGGGGATGATCCAGTGAGGAGGTGGAGAGAGAGCAGCACTCTGGGTACTGCAGTGAGGGCTGACACAGCTCTGAGAATTCTTTAAATTTAATTCCAGTGGAAGTAGCTTAATGGTGTAGACTGATACTTTTTTAAGAACCTCCTTTTCTGATCATCTGTTTGTCTCCTTCTAAATCTCTAGAGCTAAGGTGTCTAGTTCATTACTTCTCTGGATAGGAACAACCTCCATTGGGATCTATTTGAGAGACAGGCATTCTGTGCATTTCTTTTCACACCACAATAGCCTCATGTCATAGGTGGGAATGGGTGGCTTTTCAGCTGTGTGTCAAAGGTGGGACTGGTTGGGGCAAGTCTTCTAATTGCCTTGAGTCTGGAGGTGCTGGGCTGCCCAGCCACCCTACTAAGGGGAGATGAGGTCAGCTTCTTTCTTACTGTCTTTTTTTTTTAATTTTTTTTAAACATTTATTCATTTTTTGAGACAGAGGGAGACAGAGCATGAATGGGGGAGGGTCAGAGAGAGAGGGAGACACAGAATCTGAAACAGGCTCCAGGCTCTGAGCTGTCAGCACAGAGCCCGACGTGGGGCTCGAACTCACGGACCGCGAGATCATGACCTGAGCCGAAGTCGGACACCCAACCGACTGAGCCACCCAGGTGCCCCCTTACTGTCTTTGAATACAATTTGAATGAATGATCCTCCACCAGGTTATCTTTTGCAGGGCAACTGGAATTTGGCATGTTTAGTTCATTCATTTGAAGGAATCCAGGATTCATATATTTCATTTCTTAGAAGAATGCATTTTTTGTTTCTTTGTTTTTTTTGGGAGTGAAGAGGGAAAGGGGGGTGGTGACTGTGATTTTATTTAAATACTCCCCCCCCCCCCTTTTTTTTTCCTTTCCCCTGCAGGGTTAGTATGGATTCAAAATTGTGTTGTTGTTATTACTGACTTATGGGGGTGGGGCAAAGGAAATTATCTTAGTACTTTGATGTTAGCTCCTGTTATCTGATCAGTGCTAGAAACTTTAACCTTGAAGTTCATGTAAAATTCAAATTTCTTTCAGAAATGAAAGTGGACTGTTTTACTGTGTGCATGGATTTAGGTTATAATTTATTTTATTTTCATAGTACTGTTTTTAAAAAGTGCTATAATGATAGGGCAGACTCTTAACTTTAGTCCAGAGCTAAAACAAACGTGTACAAGCCTGAATGAGGTAGATCAGGCTGTGTTTGTTGTATTTAATATGGAGATAAAACAATTTCAAAACCAGCCTCTCTCTCTAAAAGAGAAAAAGTTTGACCAATAACACCTCTAACATGGATCTCTTTGCAGGGCAATTTCCATGATGGCCGTGATGGGTGCCTATGCTTTTGAAGGTTTAGGACTCTTTATGCAGAGAGTGCTACTGTGGAGCATTTCTTTGTAGCAAGTTTCCCTTTATCCATCTTCTTAAATATCAAAACGATGGACTAGATTTGATATCATGTAAATATGCTATCCTCAATTTTCTTTCTCCATGTTGAAGTGGTTCTCCTTGACCAATCCCTAAGCTTCCTTCATTCTGAAATTCTGCCCTAAGAGAGGGATATTCTTGGCTCTTTGGAAGGAGAAATGATTGAGGGGCAAAGGAGACCAGTTCTCTTCAACACGAGCAGCACTGAATTGACTGTTGTATAACAAGCATTGTGTTAGGCACTCAGTGCTGGGAGTGGGGATAGGACTCCTACCTTCCAGGAGGTACAGGCATGTTAACAGATTCATTGTAACAAGCATTTCAGTGCAGCAAGTGTGAGGAGCAAGATGAACACATGGCACTATGGGAGCACCAGAGAGGGACACCTGACCCTCAGAGGTGTGGCGGTGGTGGTAAGGGCCAGGGTCAGGGAAGGCTGCTGGAGGCTTAGGATCTGGAAGGACCCTAGGAGATACATCAAGAAACCCAAAAGAGAAAAGAAGGGATCAAGATAGAGGGAATCACTAGGCTTTGTATTTACAGATTTGCTATTGTCGGGTAAGTCAAAGGTTTTCTTTTTGTAGCTGTAAAATGGGAATAAGAACTGACATTATCTGCTTGCTAATTCTAGTTTTCATTTACTTGTTCCTTAATTTAATCTTTTATTCACTTATTCGCTCCATATTCAATAGATATTTGTTGCACTCCTACCATACACTGGGAAATTGTAGAAAACAAGACATGTGCGATTTCTTTTCAGGGAGCTTGCATTCGACCATGTTATTTTAATGGAAGTTCTTTTGAAATGCTTCAAATATCCAGCATGTTTGTTGAATTATTCTTCTACTGGAGTCTCGGTGGCTTCGAGTAAGTTAGCTTTTCCCTTGTAAATGGGAGAAGAAGGAGGTAGAGCCTGGCATTCTCATTGTCATTTTATAAACTTGAAGTGTTTTGCTAGGATTTACCTGTTCATGTCAAGTCTAGAGACAGATGGAGCTGTGCCGTATTCATAATCTTGGCCTCTTTCCATCTCATTTTGGATATTCTCGATTTTGACCCAACCTGTTTGAGTTTCTAGATTTATGACTTCCTAGAATAATCCAAATCTAGTGTTCATTCCGAAATCAGACTTATTTTGAGGTCACGCGATGATGGTTCTTTGCTGTTAATGCATTTTACTTATCTTGTTTAAATCGCCGAGGGAATGAACACAGTAGGAAGTGTTCTAACCAGAAGAAGGGTGCTGCGTTCATTTACAAAAAGAACTGGGTCTTGTAATGATGCAGATGGTGTAGATGTGTTTAAAGCAAATGCAATAACCTTCCTCTGCTCCTTTAACCTTACCCACGTGATGTACCTCCTTTGTCAACAGTTTGTTACAGAGCCTTCTGGACTTGTAGTGTTGCTTGCACAAAGCTACAAACATGTTTGTGTATGTACATATTTATATGTGTGTGCACAGGTATGTTTGCGTATACCCAAACACCTGTTTGTACGTGTGTGTGTGCGCACACTCGCTCCTGCCTTGTTCCTTCTAGAGAGTCTCCTTGAGGCTGCCACCATGCCTCAGAAGTGTGAAGTCCCAAAAGCACATGTGACTCTTCTTGACTCTAAATGTGGTATTACTCAGCGAAGTTTCTGTCAGAGAGAGATGAATGTCTGGCTGTATGAACAGGGAACAAGAAAATGATTTCCAGCTGCGTGACAAGCAAGACAAGAAGTATCCTTGCAGAGAATGTTATTCTCACAAGGACTCATCTGGGTCTCCGGTGTGGGGGGAGGGGCGGTGCGGAGCACGTGTTTGGCATGTGCGGACCTTTTGTTAGGTGGCAAACAGGGCGTCTGTGGCAGGCCCCTGACTACACTGAACAGAAGGCAGGTTTCATCGCACCAGTGTGCAGTGAGGACCCCTCTGAAGTCGGTGATCGGGTGGTGAGGGTGGCGGGCTCTTGCTCAGGGAGCATCACAGCTGAAACAGAATCGCCTTTTGTGAAGGGGCTGCTTGGCCATCTTGGGCTGTGACTTGTTGGAAGAGGGGTTATTGTCCTGTTAAGAAAATGAGGCATTCATTGTGGACTCCTCGGTGTTTATTGTACTTCCATACAGAACTGCTTGCTGTCCTTGGGGGAGACACAGAGACCTAGAGGTTCAAAGGCTAGGGCAGGATGGCTGGCTTCCAAATCCAGCAGAATCTGTTCTCTGGTCACTTTATCTGAGACCCTGTCAATTCAGTTGCATGCGGCTTCTGTGGTTAAGTTCTTCTCACCGTCCGCTGAGGACACTAAAACGCACACGTGAATGCACGCACACACATGCATACATACACACACACGCACACACACACACACACACACACACACGCACACCCCAAGAAAGTATGGTCCCTGCTCTCAAGTAGCTCATAAACAGAGATAGCCCTGGAAACAAATCCCTCAGATCAGGTAGACAGTGATAAATATTTTCAACTGTGGTTTAAACAAAGTGCCATCTGAATATCTGAGGGTGGATACAGTATCTCTGCCTTGGAGTGAAGGAAGGAGTTGCAGTAGGATTCTGGCCTCGGTGCACAAGTTGGCCGAGAAGCTCGGTGCACAGGGAACAGCAGAAGGCCCAGGCACTGAGTGTGAGTGACAGGTTAGGGTTTGTGGCAGAGTGGTGGTATGCTTTGGGACAACCTTGCAGTGCCAACAGAAGGGTGTAAAGCCACTGGGACCATTAAACAAAGGAGAAGAAAAAAAAGGACATTTGTTGCCATTAGCAGGTGGAACATGACAGTATGAGGATTCTTCCAGTGAGGCGTGTTGGTTTTAGGCAGAGATTTTCAGTGGATAGTTGGAAATTTGAGTTGGAAGCTTAGCTGAGAGGTCAGAGCTTGGCAGTGTTGGGGGGTGATTGTGACATGTCAAAGTAAATCGTACCAGTGAAATTTATGGGATAAGCTGAAGAGAACTTTTAGAGTGAGAAGAGCAATATATGCTTGGTGGTTTTTTTTTTAATATAACAAAAATCTCCCCTTACCCCTTTATTGAGGCATAATTGACAAACAAAACGGTAAGATATTTAAAGTGTACAGTGCGATGATTTGATATATGTATACATTGTGAAGGGGCCCTCCTCCCATCAATATATTTGGTGTTTTAACAAGGACAAGATGTATTTTGATTCTTTAGGCTATTTTTTCTTTCTAGTAGGTGATTGAAATAGACTTCTTGGTTATCAAGCATTCACTGAACACCCACCGTGGATTCTCTTGATGGGATGATACAAAGAGGGTAGAGTTCCAGCTTGATGTTCCTGTGGGTGCATAAAAACTCCTGAAACCATCAATTCCAGAAAGGAAAAGACAGTTCTGAAACTAATTAGAACACTGGTGGTGGTTTGGGGGCTGAGAGGAATTGCAAAATATAATTTTAATTTACTGTAGGAATAGCAGCAGTGAAAGCCCCATTACTGTCATTGCTACAGTAAAAGACAAGCCGAGAAACTCAGCAAACTCTGGGAACCCCACTATCTTAAAGACCTGACAGAGAAACTCCCGACAGGTTTGTCGTGGGGACTTATAAAATCTGATCAAGTAAATATAAGCTTCCGTTACCTAAGTAAGGTGTAAGTAGGATATGGTATAACTCTGCTGTTTTCTTGGTTTAAACAAACAAACAAAAAAACCTTTTCCAATTAACAGTGTATTTCCATTTTATACAATTATGTTGGCATGGCTTCTTGCATGTAAGAGAACAAAGATAAATCTGTTCTTAGTTGTTTTCTTTCTAAGCCATTATGATTCTTTAAAATTATACTCTTTTCCATTTGATAGTAAGAACAGAACATGCTCATTTTAGAATTTGGACAGTACAGGAGACTCATCCATAGTTCTGCCACTCAAGAATAACTTCCTCATTTCAGGGTGCCTGGGTGGCTCTATCAGTTGAGTGTCCAACCCTTGATTTTTGCTCAGGTCTCGCTACTGTGAGATCAAGCCCTGAGGTTCTACACTGAGCATGGACCCTGCTGGAGATTCTCTTTCTCTCTCTAACCCTCCCGTGCCTGTGTGTGCTTTCCCTCTTTCTCAAAAAAAAAAAATAGATTAAAAAAATAAAAAATTAAGATGAAAGAATAATTTCCTCATTCCATTTTGGGAAAATTTCTTGCAGTTTTTCAAATATTTGACCTTATCAAATATTCAGTAGCATTTTCTGCATTGTATCGTAAGTACATCTGCCATTAACATCTTTCATTTTTAATTTCCAGTGACTACATGATATTCCCAGTATTTATTTAAAAAAAATTTTTTTTAACGTTTATTTATTTTTGAGACAGAGAGAGACACAGCATGAACGGGGGAGGGGCAGAGAGAGAGGGAAACACAGAATCGGAAGCAGGCTCCAGGCTCTGAGCCATCAGCCCAGAGCCCGACGCGGGGCTCGAACTCACAGACCGCGAGATTGTGACCTGGCTGAAGTCGGACGCTTAACCGACTGAGCCACCCAGGTGCCCCGATATTCACAGTATTTAATATGTATCGTGTTTAATTATTTCTGTCTCTGTTTGCTTCTTTTCTCTCTTTTAAGGGTGTGTGCTCCTCCACCATCTTTAAGTGCTGGTGTTCCCAGAGCTCTAGGCTTCTTCTAAAGAGTCTCCATGGTTGAGCTGATCTACACAGTGGACTGTGGTTTTGGGCCTTTGCCACGGCCAGTCTCTTCTGCCTGGAGTGCTCTGGTCCCTTGTATCTGTATGCTGTTCTCTCTCCATTTTCTGGTCTCAACTCAAGTGTCACCTTCTTAGTGTGACTTTCGCTAATAGCTACATTTAAAATAGTAAGACTTTCCCCGTTTTTCTGCCTTGCCTGATATTTTCTTCTCCGCTGTATTTCCTTTTGACTTTTTAAAGGAGGGAAATTTATATAATTTCCATTATAGTTACTGCTGTTTTCCCAATGTATAGTGCAATGCCTTGCACACAGTAAAAGTCAGAGTTCTTGAATAAAAATTTTTTGAGCTGACATGTTTTGAATTAAATATTAAATACTTACCATCTACTGAGTGTGTTTTCATACATAAAATATGGTCTTGACTACCTGAGATTTACAATCTAGAGAAGGAGTCGACCATGAATAAGTAACTCCAAGCATGATGGGAATTACTGAGAAAAGCAGTAAGAAGAGTGTAATGGGGAGACTAGCTTTGGGAGAGTGGGAAGAGTTTCTCCGAGAAAGTGGTATCTATGTCGCGGCTGGAAAGATGAGTTGAATTCGTTTAGTAAAACTGGGGGGTGAGGATAGAAGAGGAAAGAGACGTTGATAAAGATTAAAGGCTAATTTGACTGGAAAAAAATTAGGAAAATAGGCAAAAATCTCAGCCTCACTTCTTGAGTTGGAATTAGGTCACTTGTTTTAAATGATGGAATTGCATAAGGGTAGAGATTGATTAACTTTCGCATTTTTGATATATAGTACTTCATTTTCAATAATTTTGAATTATCAACAGTATTTTTTACAAATTTTGTCAGTCATTGAGGGAGGAGGAATTTTCAATCTAAAAGTAACAATGTTTTTAATGGAACCAGCTTAAATTCTGTTTTGTGCTAATAAAAATTGCTGTGAAAATATAAAACAATACAGGGAAAGTAATCATTCTTGTTAATACTTGACTTCATGGGAACACTACTGGTGGTTCGCTATGACTTGGCTGATTATTGCTTTATTGTGTTCATGTAAACTTTTGTATAAACTTCGGTTTATTTATCATGGTAACTAAGTGAGGTTTGTATAGTTTCTCTTTCTGGTTGAGAGTTTCTGTGTCGTGATTCTTGAAAAGAGCAGGATGTTCTCTGGGTGACAAATACAGATATGTTACTAATTCAACCACTATAATATAATTCACATTCTCTGTGCCCTGATTCTGTACTTGAGCTGTCATAGACTGATAATTGTCCTTTAGTCTCTATTTACAAATGGGCTTTTGTTAATTTCTTTATGGCACTTTCTATGTGTTAGCATAATATTAAATAAAGGTTCCTGCTGGGCCTTTATTATGTGTTTATTAATATAAAATAACCTTCTGTGCTTTTGGAGCTACATCCTCCTTTTTTCCTGCAACTAATGTTGTCAGTACTCTTTTCTTTTTTGTTTTTGAGAAGACTTCACTTATCCTTCTGATTTTAAACTTTGGGTGTCATTTTATTTAATGTATTTTCCCTATAAACAGCATTTAATTGGATTTTGTTTTTACATACCCCCATAGGAAACTTACTGCTTTTACATTTATTGTTACAACTAACATGCTTGAACTTATTTCTTACACTTCCGTTTTCTCTTTGTTATGAAAGGTACTATAGCCTTGAGTACAATGTACTGGCTTGCCTTTTTCCACCAATATTCAGCCACATGGGCTTACATAGATTACATGAGGTCTCTAAGTCTATGGATTTCTACTTGTAAAGAAACAACACACACACACACACACACACACACACACACACACACACACACCTGAATTAATGGTTTAAAAATGGTTGGCACACTGAATGTGTCAACTGCTGTTATTTTCATTGTTGATAGCTTCAGTCATATGAAATCGTTGGTAGTTGACTGCTGTTAACCTTTAAAAATGGCAGTTCTGTATGGTTCAATCTAATATCCTTCCTACCTTTATTTTCTTTTTCTGTGTATTGTTTGTTTCAGTACATCCATAGTATTTTGAAACGGCCAAGTCTAGATTTCAGTTTTACTAGCGACTGCCTCTGTATTTCCAAGTACATTCCTAAACCTGGGTTTCTTTGTTCTCAAAGTCAAAGAACTAAATAACTTTTCATCCCACTCCTCTGCACAGCAAAGAATTTAGTATGCCTTAATTTTTCTTGCCTTCTTTTCCCTTCCCGATTTCTGCATAAATTTATATACATTTTTCCTCCTAAATTTTAAGTATAGACTTCAAATTTTTGTCTTCTATTTTGTAATAAAATCTGTCGCTGTATTTTGTACGTGTCTATTTTGACCCTCATTAGCTCTTGGGGACATGTAGGCCACTTGCTTTAGCTGGCTTGGAAGGTGTCTCCTATGTAGTTGGGGGATGTCCTCATATTTATCTGGCCAATGCATTCCTGAGCTAGACTTAGGAATTTTTCCTACATTAATCAGAGCATCTATCTTGTTCAAGTTCAAAAGATGCAGTGTGCATCTTTCAGATTTATATGGTCCAAGAAAGTGCTTCTTATCCATCTTTCAAAGAGTGTGGTAGAAATAATGGCTTGATTTTTGGCTTCTCTCCCCTCTTTTTAGTCCTATTGCTGACTTTTCCCATTTTGTGCACCTTCTTGAGCATTTTAATGGAAATTGGGAGGAATTGTATTGATCTGGTGTAGTGGCTTTCAACCTTTTTTTTTTTTTTGTCCATGACCCAAGGTTACCAATGGTCATATACATGAATGAAACAAGTTTCATGCAGTTTAACTACATACAGTAAACTATAATACTTTTTGTTCCTATATTTTCTGTTATAGTCTGTTCATTTTCAGTAAAAAGTGCCGGTCGTAACTCAGAAATTTTGCAAACATTGATTTGGTCTTTTGCTGTTCCATGTGGAATTAGGGCCATTCATTATTCAACATGTCTTTATTGCATCCAATACCAGTTCCTGGGCTAGTAGCTGGGAATAGAGTGGTGCATAAAGCAGCCATTATCACTGGAGGCATGAAGCCTAGAGTCTACTGGGAAGGGGGATATTGACCAAAGGATCACCCGAATGTATATGTACAAAATGTTACGGATATTAGAAGGGAAAAAGAACAGGGAGTTTCAAAAGTGATTAAATGGGGAACCTTATCTGACTTTGGGGTGAGTCAGGATTTCCCGAAGGAAGTGACATTTGATGAGATCTGCAGAATGAGAAGGGGTTAAGTCTGCAAGGCTGAGGAGGGATGTGTGCACATGAGACAGTAGAGTCATAGAAGAAATGAGTAATAGAAGCGAAATAGAGCACTAAAAATGAATGACAGATGGAAAGCAAGCGTATGGTTGGGTGAGTTGGCAATTTTTTGTGATACTTAGTGGGCCTTCCTACTTGTGATTCTCCCTCCTCCCCTGCCACTTGACAAAATTCAAGTAGGAATAGAAAGAATATTTTGGGGGCATAGATGTAGATATATGTTGAAGCAGTTTTGTATTATAGCAATTTTGTGTATTGCTAAATAATAATATTTGTTGTAAGCATGTTCTTCAGTAGGAACTGTACAAAGCTCTGCATGGATTTGTAGATGTAGTTTTGGTTGGATTCAAAAATAGTTTTATTATATAGTGTTGTTACCAATTCAGTAACTATGCATAATTTGTGAGAGTGTGAAGCACTGAAGTTCAGATTTGGTAAGTGAAGACCAGGTGATGGGATAAGTGTTTCATGGCTTCTCAGTAATTTTTTTTTCAATAATAGTTAGGGATTATTGCTATTAGGATATGATTTTATGGCTTTTTTTTTTTACTTATTTTGCCATAGTAGGATTTTAGGGTTCTCCCCTCACCCTTTTTAAAAAGCTGTGTGAAGAGTTTAAACAAAATCAAATGGAAATCCATAAAGTAAGTTTGAAACTAAATGAGATGGATGGAAGATCAGGATTCAAGTGTCTCTTTTGCCACTGTCCATGGGGCCTTTAACGGTACCCACACTTCCCAGGCCGTTAGGTCCTTGTCTAAAATAGATGACTTGGGGGCATCTAGGTGGCTCAGTCAGTTAAGCGTCCAACTTTGGCTCAGGTCACGATCTCACAGTTCATGGGTTCGGGTCCCACATCGGGCTCTGTGCTGACAGATCAGAGCCTGGGGCCTGCTTTGGATTGTGTGTCTCCCTCTCTCTCTGCCACTCTCCTGCTCATGCTCTGTTTCTCTCTCAAACATTAAAAAAGTTTAAAAAAAAATAAAAACAATAGAGGACGTGGTCAGACTGAGAAAGATAAATACCATATGATCTCACTCAAAAGCAGAATCTTAAAAACAAGTGAACAAACGAAAGCAGAATCAGACCTGTGAATACAGAGAACAAACTGGTTGTTGTCAAAGGGAAGGGGGTGGACAGATGGGCAAAATGGGTGAAGGAGAGTAGGAGATACAGGCTTCTGGTTATGGAATGAGTAAGTCACAGGGATGAAAGGTACAGCATAGGAAATGTAGTCAGTGTAATAGCATTGTATGGTGACAGACGGTACCTACCCTTGTGAGCATATCCTATAATCTACAGAGAAATTGAATCACTGTGTTGTACACGTGAAACTAAGATAACATTGTCCACTGTACTCAAGTGAAAAGTTAAAAAACAGAGGACTTGGAATCCATTGCACTAATCATTCTCTTATTTGGTGACTCTGGACTTCTTATTTTCTTTTTTTTTTTTTTTTTTTCAACGTTTATTTATTTTTGGGACAGAGAGAGACAGAGCATGAACGGGGGAGGGGCAGAGAGAGAGGGAGACACAGAATCGGAAACAGGCTCCAGGCTCTGAGCCATCAGCCCAGAGCCTGACGTGGGGCTCGAACTCACGGACCACGAGATCGTGACCTGGCTGAAGTCGGACGCTTAACCGACTGCGCCACCCAGGCGCCCCTGGACTTCTTATTTTCAACTCTGCTCCGGCTGTTTAATATTCAAAGAGTTGATGACCCCATGCCATTGAGCTAATTTAGTGTAAAAACTCCAGGTATTTACATCCTTATGTGTATTGTAAGGTAAGGCTAATGCTTCCCTTGGGAACATGGAAGGGGGGGCAAAGATTAGGACTTTCCTGAGCAGATCCTTAGGGCTTTAACATCCTGGTTTGCTGTTTGTCCACACTTGAAATTAAATTTGCTTTTTTAACCTTTGAGAGTCCGTGAAGATGAAAAATCATTATCTTTGGTTTATATGCTGAGTGTTAGCTTTGGGGGAAATGTGCACTATCTAAGTTATATATAATCCACATTTTATAAAAACCCACTGGACAGTGAGTGATGTTATTTCAAGGAGATTTAAAGGGCTAAGGAATCACATGGAGGACTAATTCAGTTTTAATGACTATTCCAGGTTTAAGGAATATTTGGTAAAAAATGGGTCTTATGTGAAACAGATGAAAAGTACCTGACAACTCTGTTTTTCTTATACAAATATTAAGTCAGTTGATTAAATACATTTTTTTTTGTAATTTCAGAATAATTTTAAGTCTTTCTATTTCTCTTAGTGCCTTATATCACTTGTTCTTATTTTTGAGTAAAATATATTTGAGGAAAAAAAAGACAAGATGCATGCTTTTTCTGTTTGAGCTTTACCTAATTCCTCATTCATGATAAATATTTATTCAAGAAGTCCAGGTAACTGTGGGTATTTTACTTATGTGTTTTGGTGCTGATTCATCAGCTCCTTTTCCTTTATTTGATGTTGAATATTTTCTCCTTAAGCTGATACCGTATGGAAGCCTGGCCAGGACCTCAGGGCTCCTGATCTGGGACAAGGCAGGGGTAGGGTGTGCAGTTGGTGTTTGGGATCTGGATTGAGCTTCAGTCCAGGCAGGTAATAGGCACATGCATTGCTCAAGGCTAGTACTAGAAATAAGTTGGATCAGAAGGGTTTGGAGTTAAGGAGTTAAGTTCAACGCAGACAAAGCCAGGAGGAGGCACAGAGTGTTCTCATGCACCGCCTGGTGTTCTAAGGAGAGGCATTGAAGAGAGAAGTTGGGTAGACAGAAATCTAAAGCTCCCTGGAGGAATTTTATCTTCAGGAATGGGAGCATCATTTGAACGTCTCTGCTTATTCAAGGGAATGTCAACCCTTGTGTAGGACTTTGTCACCGTGACCTTGGGAAATGCAGTCTTGGCAACTCTTCTCGAGTGTTTGGCCACCTCAGAGTGGGGGACCACAAATCACAAATTCTTATCTGATTTAGGAATTAGAGACCTTGCTGAATATCTTCTTTAGGAGTAAAGATCAGCTCAGGTTTCATGTCTAAAAATATTATTCCTGTAAGAGTTACTGTAAAACATACTTAACATTCCATTAATTTTGGAAAAAAGTTTTAAGCATGTCCATTGTTGTTATAACAGACATTAGTGGACTATTTAGGGCGTATTCTAATACAAGGAAAATGTACTTACCTAATTATTTGCTTACCTAGATCCTTTCCTTTATCGTCCCATTTTGATAATAGAATAACTCCGCTAGTAAAAATTTTTCAGTAAACATATCTTAAAGAATTTAAAACTGTTCAACTCTTCTAAAAATATGTTTCTTAGTGTAAAAACACTGATTAGAATATTCTCTAAAATGCTTAAAATGTTTCTGAAGCCAGACATTATGAAACCATTGCATTATGGCAATATTTAAATAACAAACCCACTCACGTTTGCAGTTCCCCATTTTCCATTTAATCATGTTAATTTATGGCCTGTTTCCACTATGGTCTCTTTTATGGTCTACTTCTACCTAGAGTTAACAAATGTGTTTCTGTTTCTACTGACCATTTTCTTTAAAAAAAATTAATTAATTTTTTAATTCAAGAATAATAAACATCCAGTGTTATATTAGTTTCAAGGAGGTTGGACTTGAGGCAGTAGGGAAATGTAGGAACAGTGTTGGCATGCTAGATTGCTATTTCAGGAAGGCGCTTCTCCACACAGCCAGGAGAAATGGTAGTTGGTGGAAGCGACTGGGATATCTTAGGGGGGATAATGAAGGCCTGAATTAAGGCAGTGATAGTGGGTTTGGAGGGAAGGAGGCAGATGTGAAAGATATGTAATAGTGGAGTCACCAAACATTCACCAAGATGGAGGAATAAGAGCGAGTAAGGAGGGCACGGGAAGTGTACGAATTTGCTAGGGCTGCCATAACTAAATACCACAGACTGGGTGGCTTAAACAATGGAAATTTTTCTCACAATTATGGAAGCTAGAAGTTCAAGATCAAAGTGTTGGAGGGTTGGTTTCTTCTGAGGCATCTCATCTTGGCTTATAGATGGTCACCTCCCTGTATCTTCACATCTTTCCTCTGTGTGTACATGTCTGTGTCCAAATTTCCTTTTCCTATAAGGACACTAGTCGTATTGGATTAGGGCCCACCCTGATGACCTTATTTTAACTTAATTACCTCTTTAAAGACCCTATGTCCAAATAAGGGTAGATTTTGAGATAGTAGGGTTTGGAACTTCAATGTATGGATCTTTGGGGGACACAGTTTAGCCCGTAACGGGACGGCCACCTGGTGATGCTAGTGTGCTTCCAAGTTTGAGAGGAGTGGTCTAGAGTGTGTGTGGTGGGTAAGCCAGAGAAGACACATGCAAGAATGGTGCAGATTATTCCAGTGATGGGCTATAGGGGAGAGCAGGAGGGGAAGGGCAGAATTTAAAGAGGGTTCTTGCCTGATACTGACTTCTCCATGATGGATGCAAGAGTTACAGAGTCTATTTGAAAGGATTAGAGGCTTAGAAGAAATTCCATTAGAAATGAAAGAGAGCAGAGAGAAGTGGCAGCATTAATGGCTGCTGTTGGGGCTCTGCTGAGATTAGAATACATTGATATCTTCACCTTGTCCTTAAGTTTTCTCCTTGGGACCCCTGGAGGCTGTGAATGGAAGCAGAACAGGAGTTTGGAGTTTAATCAGAATTGGGGTGTTAGAGAGCAGAAAGGAGCATAGCAGGCTGGTGTGTGGGGAGCTCAGGGGGTGGACTGTAGCATTTTGACTGGACAGGGCTGATGAGCCAGGGAATTGGAGGGGTGGGAAGCTGGGTAACTTGATCCAAGGCCAGATGTGTGATATGTAGAACAGCTGTATGGATGTCCAATTCCAGTTAGAAAGGGGGATTTTGAAGTGTCATGGGGGGAAATTCTGGGTAATGAGAGGCTAAGCAGAGAGGTCAGACTTCTGAATATGTTGAAATTGCCCTTGATAATGATTTGCTTAACGACTGAGTGTTTTGGAGGAGGGAGTAGTGGGTAGGGGAGATTTACTAGATAATCTTTAAGATCCTTTCCAGCCTCATGATTTAAGAAATGTGATTTTTCTGAGTCACTATCTTCACCCCACCCCCCCACCCCCCCGCTTTTGGTATTTTAAAATCAGAGCAATCTAGAAAGTACCCATTTGACAATTCCAGTTTTATTGATCCCCTTGTAATTGTAAATGTTTGACAGATTATGGAATCCACTAATGCCTGGTTCGTAGAGTTCACACAGGATGAAGAAGTACATTGGTCAGAAAATGTCTCCACCAAACTGCTGGCTTTTGAGGCCTATCATGGGCAATTGTAACAGGAAAGAGAGGAGTTACTGAAATTCTTTTTAAGGTAACATTAATTGGATTCATCTTTTACCACATGGTAAGGGTCATCGTTATTACATTTACCATTTCGGGTTTGGAATTTAGCCTCTTTATTGTGGATTTGTTGGTCCTGGGCATTTTCAGATTTAGTTTTGTGGTAGGATGTTTTGTCTGCAGTCTGCATCTGTATTTGGCAATAGAATGAAATGTAGTTTTAAAAAACCAGAACCCAAAACAACAGAAAGAATTGTATGGGCCCATTTTGTGTTCAGTGTTAGGATTTCTTCTTGATATGTGAGGAAAGAACGCACCCCTGCATATAAAAATGATTCTTGAGTTTTTTTGTTGTTGTTGCTCACGTTGCCACAAACGTGGACATCAACTACTTTGATGTCGAGGTTGCTTACCTGGGGAAGAATGTATTCTCGGTTGCATAAAGCTTAGTTTGCGTACAAGAAAACTTGACAAAATTCTGAGAGAGAAACGAGAGAACCTTTGCAGAAGCTACAGGCTGAATCCAAGTGGTGTTTCCTGCAACCCCTTTCTCTGTTGGGATTTCCTCTTTCTGTCCTCTTTTGGCAGGTTCCTCCAAATTGAGCAGTTCTCAGCTTTTTACCACTTATCTCCAAGGATCAAGTGTGAATAAATAATTGCTTTAGGCTGTTTATTTCCCCAAATTTAGCCCCATTTAATACTCTGCCCCTTTCCTATTCTTCTACTACATCCCAGATACTGTTCTCCTTTTTAGGGACAACCTTGGACTGGAACTAAGAGAAGAGATTACCATTATTTGGTTCTAAGCCCAAGTTAGCCATCAACTGAAACCAATTTAGATTATACTGGTCTTTTCGTTTCTGCCTTTATGGACTGCCAGGAGTTAGAGGGTGAGGGAGATTTGTGTGTGGCAAAGCCACAATAATTGAGCAATCATGGGGTAGGGCATTGGTGCTCACTCATTACTTTGCATCACAATCACCAGAGAATGTATTTAAGATGCAAAGTCCCGGGTCCCCCGACAGTGGTTCCCATTCATGCAATCTGGGAAGGATCCAGGACTTGGCATTTTTCAGAACATGTGGGCCACATGATCTTGGAGAAACAGTGGATTACAGGACTTCAATTTTTATAATTCTTAGATTCATAGTAATAGCATTTTCTGAAGCTGGGCCCATTTGAAATGGCAATTCTACCAAAATGTAGACTTTATTTCATTGCAGTATGTTCTCTAAACACCTCATATATGAAAATTAACATGAGTGCAAGTGAGAGCTTGGTTTCACCGTATTTTGGCTTGGATAGAACCATCCAGCAAGGGTTCTGTACTGTCAGTAGTTTTAGATGCCACCCTTTGAGAATAGCTGTGTTCTGAGTGGAGAGTGAAAAGGAGTTCTCTGAAAGATCTGTGAAATGCGTTGTGAAAGAGGAAAGAAAGAGAGAAACGGATGACCTGATCACTACCTTCCTCTGCCTGCTACACCAAGTGTTTGAAGAATGAGATTCGGTGTAATTACAAAAAAGCAGCAACTTCATACACCAAGAGAGAATTTCTAGTGAGTAGCCTGCCCAACGACTTCATGGCTGGCCTTGGAAGGTAGTGAGCTTCCCATCATTGGAAGTCTGCAGCAGCTATGGGAGAATGTAGATGAGACTAAAACATTGGACAAGAGGTTGTACAAGATGACCTCAGAAGTTTCCTTCCAATTGGGAGATGCTATTAATTTTACACACAGCACTCTTAAAACTTCTAGGACACTATTCAAGAATCCAAGGCTAAAGAAGACTAGGTAAACTATAGTTGGTCGATTGATTATACACACATACACTTCTGCACACTGATGATAAATGCCAGGCTAGTTTGGGGTTGCTTTTGAAGTTTATTATTTGCAGGTGTAGAACCTCTTAGTTTTCCCTTGTAATGTTTCTGGAAGCAAAGTGCTCTCTTGAACTGTCTTTGATGATTTGATGTTTATACATCAAGTCTGCTGTGAATTTGGAAAGCACTGCAGAATCACTCCTTGAGAGATCAGAGGAAGACTGGATAGAATAAATTAAAAGTTTTGTCCTGAGACTTTGTATTCCTGTTCTTTGGCTAGGGATCTGCTTGTAGGAAGAGAGGGGGAGTCATGACATTTTGTGTGAAGTCAACCAGGCAATGTGAGGTTTTCCTGTCATTAGCTAGTAATAATGCATATTGAAGTCTCATAAAAGTATGTTGCCTATGATAAGAATCTTTATTTCTGAATAAATTAGAGATTAAAATCTGATTTCTAGTTCGAAGACATTACATATCAACACACAAATCGTGTATCTGATGCGGATTTTGATGTCCTTAAAGAGAAGTGATAGCTGCCATGCAGTATTAGCTTTGCCCCCTTTTCTTGGTTTCACTGGTCTTTTCTCCTTATATTGAAAGGCCCTAGTAAATGTTGACTTTTCCCCTCTAAATGCCAATAATTGTAAATTTTAATGTGTTTTAAGATAGATGGTTTTAGTTCCTGTCTTATTTTCCTGGTTCTCGTTTCCACTGCTCTGATTCCCAAGACTCAAAATTGGGGCCAGATGTGTGTCAACATTGAGAAACCCTGACTGGCCCTCTTGTTCTCTCCCTCCCCTGATATTAATGCAAGAAGGAAACGGCACCACCAGGGATAGCCACTGTTAACATTCTTCTCTTATTTCTGCCAGTCATCCCCCTGCAGATTGCTTATGAGCTCTGCGCATATTTTTGTTGTGTGCTTTAAAATTGTAACATTTAAAGACCACGCTTTCCCATAACATTGTAAGTCTCTGCAAACACTGTATATAAATGTGTGGATATGCCACATATTTATTTTCAATTTTGATGATTTTAAAATGGCGTTTTCTTGCACAAAGTTCTACCAGAATTCTAAGACACCTGCTTCACCTATGTATCCGTATACATACGTTATTTGCATATTTTGAAACAAATGGAAATGTATAAAATGTAAACAACCCTAATAAAATAACAAATGAAAATTTTCAAAATATAAAATCATAAATCACGTAGCAATTTAGCATCTATAGTAAAACCACTGTTAAAATACCAACTCTTTTATTCCATCTATATTTATACATATAATTTGTTTGATCATGGATTGGAAACTATAGGTAAAAATCATTCAAATTCTTACAAACTAGAAATATTAGCTGTTAGCAGTTTGGAGTGTTTCTTCATGTACTCAAATACATAAATATGTTCAGCACTATTTTAAAAAGTTTTAGTAACTTTTCTTCTTATAAAAGTGATATATAGTTCCTTGAAAAAGATTAAAAAGATAAATAAAAATTTTTCCACTTAAAAATAAGCATAAACTAACCATTTTAAAAACCAGTTCTTCCTGGGCACCTGGGTGGCTCAGTCAGTTGAGCGTCTAACTCTTGATTTCGGCTCAGGTCATGATCCCAGGGTTGTGGGATTGAGCCCCAATCAGGCTCTGCACTGATTATGGAGATTGCTTGAGATTTTCTCTTTCTCTGTGTTTTCCTCTGTCCCTCTCATTCATGCTCTCTCTCTAAAACAAAACAAAACAAAAACTCCTAAACCCCTAGTTCTTCTAAGTATGTACACATGTCTGTAAACCCACACTTCTTAAAAATGACCCTAGAGCATATACTGCTTTTTTTTTTTTAATTTACACATTTTTGTGTCAATAAATGCTCCGTTTTGGTGTGGATTTCTTTTTGATTTTTCTATTTCTTGAATCTGAGAATTCAAGTCTACCACCAATTCTGGGGCATTTTTGTGCATTATTTCTTTGACTAACATTTTATTCCTGTTCTGTCAGTCTTCTGGTTCTGGATGTCTATTTAAATGTTTGAAACTTTTTTGCCGTCTTTCCTACCTCTAACCTCACTTTCAAATTTTATCTGTCTGTTTCTGTCTTCCATTCTGTGTTATTTCTTTGTAGTAATGTTCCCATTTACTAACGTTCCTGTTGGTTGCATTTAATCTGCTATTTCATTCACTCATTGAGTTTCTAGTTTGAAATACTATGTTTTTCATTTCTAGAAACTGGATCTTTTTCAGAGTTGCATGGTCATTTTTTAATATATCACACCTTTTATATATCCTCTTTGATTGTTAAACATATGAACATTTTTATTTTATAGGTTGTATCAGATAATTCCATTATCTATCGATTTTGTAGGCCTGACTCTACTTGTTGTTTTTAATGATTCTTGTATGTGTTGGTGTGCTTCCTCATGTGTTTTGTGATTTTTTTTTAAATGTGATCTCATGCTTCTAGGAATTTTTTTTTTTTAATTTTTTTCAACGTTTATTTATTTTTGGAACAGAGAGAGACAGCATGAACGGGGGAGGGGCAGAGAGAGAGGGAGACACAGAATCGGAAGCAGGCTCCAGGCTCTGAGCCATCAGCCCAGAGCCCGACGCGGGGCTCGAACTCACGGACCGCGAGATCGTGACCTGGCTGAAGTCAGACGCTCGACCGACTGCGCCACCCAGGCGCCCCTCTAGGAATTTTTTCTTTGGGAATTCTTTGAGAACTCAAAGTGAATCAGTTCGGAAAGAACTTGTATTTCCTTCTACTGGATGCCTTGAGGCTGTCGAGTCCTGTCACATCAGTTTAAATGTTCATCTTGAGCTTTCTTGAGTGGCCACGTGGATTGTGTGAATTCAAGCCACCAGTCTACTAAAGATAAGTGTCTGGATGTAAATTCTCAGGGGGAGACTCTCTCCTATTTATATTCAAGTCTGAGACAGTCCTATTTCCTCACACACTTCCTATGTGATGCGGGTCAGTATTTTTTTCCCCACAAGTCACCTGTGTGGGTGGGATGTCCTAAGTTTTTGTAGAGGTCTTTGATCTGACTTCGATTTTTCATTTGCTTTCTGCCTGTGAATTCATCTGAGATTGGGATGTAACTGGTTACTCCGTTCAGTGTTCTTTTCACCTTCACTGATTTCCTAAAACGTTTTGGCTTTCCAAGAGTTTCATGACTTTTTTGGGCCAACTTGGCTAGGCATTTATGAAGGCAGGGGTGTGTGTGTGTGTGAGTGTGATGCATATGTGTACATACTCAGCAGTTTTAGATGACTTTGTACTGGAAGGGTGTTCAGGATATTTTGTCTTCAGTATTCCTGGCAAGTAAGTCTAAAGTGGGACTTTTTAATAGGACACGTTTCATCCTTCAATTATATTTTTATTTACTTAAATTATTCCCTTCCTTGGAACCATAGGGTTGCTTTCAGTTTCTCTGTTATAAACATTGTTGTTGTAATGGATGTCCACATATATATGTCTTAGCATACGTCATTGATTATTTCCCCAGGATAAATATCTTGAGGCAGAATTGCTAGGTCAAAGATTATGCTTGTTTGGTTTTTGATAGATGATAGCAGAGTCCTCCTGAAGGATCAGGATAATTGTTCCATATTGAAACTCATGTTCATAGTACTCGAAAGTGCCATGCTTTATTAATACTGAGTGTTCGCTCATCATTTCTTTGAAAGGTGAATTATAACTTTTTCTTATGCTTATTGACCATTTGTATTTCTCATATAAATTTCTGTTCATGTTTATTAATTGTTTTTCTATTAGGATGGCTATTTGTAGGTTTACTTTATTTGTTTAAGCTATATATATATCATATATAATTCTTTTAAAACTTTTAAAATGTCAGTGGCTTTTCATATGATCTAAAACATTTTTCCAGTGTGCATTTCCTTTTTTTTTTTATTAAATTTTATTTTTTTCAACGTTTATTTATTTTTGGGACAGAGAGAGACAGAGCATGAACGGGGGAGGGGCAGAGAGAGAGGGAGACACAGAATCGGAAGCAGGCTCCAGGCTCCGAGCCATCAGCCCAGAGCCTGACGCGGGGCTCGAACTCACGGACCACAAGATCGTGACCTGGCTGAAGTCGGACGCTTAACCGACTGCGCCACCCAGGCGCCCCTTCCTTTTTTTTTTTTTTTTTTAATTTTTTTTTTTTTTCAACGTTTATTTTTATTTTTGGGATAGAGAGAGACAGAGCATGAACGGGGGAGGGGCAGAGAGAGAGGGAGACACAGAATCGGAAACAGGCTCCAGGCTCTGAGCCATCAGCCCAGAGCCTGACGCGGGGCTCGAACTCCTGGACCGCGAGATCGTGACCTGGCTGAAGTCGGACGCTTAACTGACTGCGCCACCCAGGCGCCCCCCCCTTTTTTTTTTTTTTTTTTTTCAATGCAAAGAACTTTTAAATGTTTAGTCACCTTTATCAATCTTTTCTTTTATGGTTTTGCTTTGACATTACGCTAAAATAGCCTTCTCTTTCTGTACAATTATATAAATGTTCTGTTATGTTTTAGGTCTGTTAAAACTTCATTTTTTATAGAAAATGCATTTTTTTATGTGATGTAAAGATCTATCTCTCACCGTAGACCACTGTGAACTTTTATTCATGTCGATTTGCCTTGGTACTTGTTTGGAGGTATGAGTTGGATAAAGCCAAATTATTTGGAATTTTTTTTCATGTTGAGACTGTTACTTTTGGAAATAGAATTGGCATAATAATGGAATTGGTAATGTAGATATTTATACAGGCAATGTTAACTCCAAATCCAAAATGAAAAGAGCAGGTGAGTGTGTTGAGGAAGAAGGAATGAACTAAGGGATGTGTTAAAGTAGATTAAGTATAATGCTTAACCACCATAGGGTCATCTTTCTACCAATTTGTGTATGTTTTTCTTTATCTTCCTAGTGATCATTGGGAATAGTATGTTTGGGGTTGACCAGCAAGGCTCTTGCATTGTTGGGGTTTGCAGTGATTTGAGAAAGCTGAGAGGTCTCTGTTACTAGCACATTGTTTCTTGTGTGATGACCTTTTGTGTGTATTGGGTGGTCAATAAACATTTGTTGCATGGATGAATGAATGAAGGAGATTCACTGGTTAGGAAATATAGTTAAGTTGTATTTAAATACTTTGCACTTAGGAGTAAACCAGTTCTTTAGTTCATTCTTCATTTCTCATGGCCATATGTCCTCATTCATTTTTCCTTTCATTATTCATTTCATTATTGAGGACTGTCTGTCAGGCACACTGGGCATTAGTATAGAGAGAGAATTATGGTGCTGACTTTGTCCTCAAGGAGCACAAAGTCCAGCAGCTGTGTCATAAATCAATAGAGTTTAATGTGATGACTGTTATCTTTTGTGTACAAGGTGCAGAGATGATGGCATATACAAGGGCGCACCAGCTCTCTACTGGTGGTGGTGGTGGTGGTGGCGTGTGTGTGACTAAGAAGACTTCTGAGACTTGATAATGAAAGATAAAGAGGAGTTAACTTTGTGGATAGGTAGTGGAAGAGGGCATTTTAATCAGTGAAAATAGAATATGAAAAGACATAAAATAATACGGTGTTTTCTACAAACTTTAAGTGGTTTGGTTGGTAAATAATGGAGGACTTGATCATGCAAGAGGCAGAAGCCAGATTGTGGGGGATCTTGTGGAGTGTGCAGATGAATCTGAGTTTGTCTACTTCCTCCCAGTTCTTGATAATTGATAGGATTTCCACAGTTTTTTCAGATAGATCACTATGGGAGGCTAAATTGGAGAGGGGGCAGAGAAGTGAAATAAGATAGAGATAGGGATTCTTGCAATTGTCTAGGGGACATGACCTGAACTAAGTAGGTGATGGTGGGCACTGGAGAAGAGAGAATGGCTTTGATCTATTGGAAAGTGTTCTCGCCAAGATTTAGTGGCATGCTCAAGGTAGGAAATAGGAAATTGGATTTGGGATATTTTAAAATTTGAGGTCCTTAAATTACATATAGATCAGTTGGAGTGTGGGAGGATGTTCTGGAATGAGGATGCATATTAAGGAAGCATCAGCCTGCAAATGTCTGTGGGATCCACTGGTATGAAAAAGCTGGCCTACGAAGAGTGAGCAGAAGAGTAGAAAAGGGCTGAACAAAGAACTCAGGGGTGCACCAGCATTTCCAGAGAAACAGAGGAAGAGGATCTTGCAAAGGTGCCGAGGAAGAGCTGTCAGAAAGTTGGTTAAGAATCAAGGGAGCATGGTGTCATAAGTAGGGCAAATGAAACAACAACAACAACAAAAATAGTGAACAACAATGTAAAATTCCTTTTCCAGTAAGGTAAGGACAGAGAAATATCCTTATTTAGAGGAAAGTGATATTTTCTCAAAATTTTGAGTGGTGAGGGCAGAGGCCATAGTGCATCATATAAGGATGCAGAAGCAATGAACACAAGCTCTTCCTTCAGTATTCTTGGCCTTAAAAAGAGAGGGTGGTGGAGGAGACAAAGGGGGGAAGAGGAAAAAGTAGTAGTTGGGCTTAAGGGAGTACTTGTCTGTTTTCTTTTTAAAATCAGAATCATGTTTTTATTGAGGACTGGGAATGGAGGTGAGAACAAAGCTGAAGGTACAGAAGAAAGAATAAAAATGAAGCAAACTTTAGTTCAAAACTAGAGATGGCCAACTGAGGACTAGGATGGATGGGGAGAAATGTCTTCCAAAGTCAGTGTTGGCCAAAATGACTGTTACTGTCATTGGAAGATGAAGGTTTTCAAGGCATACATTTACAAATGTTTATGGGCACAAAGAACTATGGCAGCTGCCTACTGGGTATATGAGAGAGCCTTGATTATGTCTTCATGGAGCATTTAGTTGGCTCTTTCCTTCTAAGTCTGAATTGTTGGCATAAACTTTATTGGAATCATTAATGAGACTGTGACATTACTAACAGTTTAAGAACACTGTATAAAAACAACAGTTGGCACAGTGTTCAAAGATATATCGGTTGCTACTTTTGGATTATTTTTTTGGCCTTATTCTGGTTTCTATTACATTCTTGTTTCTGTGAGCCAGGAGAACCTGAAGTACAATCAGAGGTGTTGGGGAATAATGAAGATCTGTGGCTTTCGCGTCTTGCCTTCACTCCCATAAAGACCAGGTTAGTTTTGGGGTGCCTGGGTGGCTCGGTTGAGCGTCCAACTTCCGCTCAGGTCATGAGCTCATGGCTCATGATTTTGAGCCCCTTTAAGTGTAGTGCCTGCTTCGGATCCTCAGTCTCCCCCCCCTCTCTCAAAAATAAAGAAAGAAAAAAGAGACTGGGTTAGTTTTCATACTCTAGCTCACAGATGGCTGCCTTCAGATGGATGGTGCTCTCAGGAAGGAAGGAAGCTCCTGGTCCTACCACTTTGCATGGACACTGGGGTGACTCTGCCTGTTCTGTGATTGCTGCCACCGCTTTTAGTCCCTGAATCCCAAATACTAGTTCACGTCACTCCATCTCCCTGAAACGGAAGGAAGTTTTCCTTCCATGTAGGAAAACTCTAAGGCATTCTCAGAGATGCCTTCACATTCAATGAGCGGCACTTCCCACTAAGCAAATTTTATATTAGGTTTGCCCAGAGGATAGGCTCTAGATAATTTGTGTGCCATCCTGTTTTTCTCGCTTGGGCCAGCCTTTTTCTGAAGAAGCACCTGTGAGTGTATGCTGTGAACTCTCTTCTATCTTGGAGTATTCTGGCTTGCCCACTAAACTCTAGGGATTGCGGCAGCTATAGTCTGTCCTTTTTTTGTTGAGAATATACTTCTGTTGTTTAAATACTTTCCTATTGATTCCATGGGGCATGGGGATTCCACTTATAAATGGGCTCCTGATGAGCTACTTGGATTTCCAGAGTTCCTGATGTAGGTATGCAAATTGGGCTTCCTGTAGCCAACACTCCATATTAAAATTTTTTTAATGTTTGTTTATTTTTGAGACAGAGAGAGAATGAGAATGAGAATAAGCAGGGGAGGGGCAGAGAGAGAGGGAGACACAGAATCCGAAGTAGGCTCCAGGCTCTGAGCTGTCAGCACAGAGCCTGACACGGGGCTCAAACTCACGAACCTTGAGATCATGACCTGAACCAAAGTCAGATGTTCAACTGACTGAGCCACCCAGGCTCACCCGCCCCCACCAATACTTCCATATTTTAAAGAGAATTCGCACACCCCTCGTGCTTTAGACTTTGGGTAGACAAATATTTCTAGAGCCTGGCCTTTGTATTCCTCTTTTACTGACAGTTTTCATTGTGTTGTTCTATTAGCCTTGGCAGGAACAATCCTATCTGTATTTATGGCTTTATATCCTCTGGTTTATTTAACTTTGATTAGGGATAAGAGAATGCTCACCTATTTGGCTCTCAAAAGCTGATGGATATTGATTTGCATTTATTCTCACTATTCTCCTGTTGTTAGTTACTTTTGTGTGACACTTTTCATTTTTAAAGATAAGTTCTTTCTGAAAAGTGTTCTGGTTTTGTTTGATTAGCTTCGACATACAATGAATATTGTCTGGTAAAATTAAATTTATTTTGCCTTAAAGTAACTACAACATATACTCCAGTATTACAGTGATTTATTGTTTGGCGTGCAGAGTGAGGTGGCTTAGAAGTTCAAAATTGATTTCTCAAGGGAATTTTACAAGGACAGCATAACAGAGCAATGTGGATGAATATGTAATTGGAGCCTGATTCTTTTTAAGGAATTTACTTAGGACAGCTCAGCATTTCCATGCATTTACTTTAATGTTTTAATGTATTAATACTTTGATGTATTAAAAATGAGGAAAGACAGTGAATAGCAATAGTGGATTATGAGCTTCTTATCACTAACATTCTTAATGTATACTTTGATCTAGCTAGATCTCATTCTGACTCCAGAATGACAGAACTTTCTGGAGACTACATTTTGTAGAAAAAAATAATCCTACTTCAGTTTTCATTAAAAAGTAATAAAGCTTTTTTCCACTTCACAATTCTTGTGGACAGCGTGCCAGCACTGTCCAATAGAAATGTTTGCAGTGATGGAAATGTTCTATTTTTGCACTTCTCCCCATTACGACGCATGACCATCATATCGGACGGTGCAGGCCCTGACCTTGGAGTTAAAATCATCCCCTGTTATGAGCTGTACGGCTCCACTGGATTCAAAAGGCTTTGTCTTTTGGGCAGGCACAGTTGCATGCTCAGGCATGAGAGTATGGTTGGGTGAGTGGTTCAGGACTTGGTGGACTCTAGCCTTGCCTCTCCCCTAGCCACACACCCTTCTGGAGTGAGCAAATGGCACCATTGGCGAGGATGGTTCCCCTGATTACCTCCAGAAGCTCTGTCCCTTAACTGCTGAAATGGAAGAAAATCCTGGCCCCATACCGCAAAGAAGTCTCCCCGCTCAAAGTGGGGCCCATTCTTTCCCAAGTTATAAATCAATACTAAGAGACTTGGCTACGTGTAGTAATAGACAAGGAGATTCTTCATGTTAGAATTCTTCTTGTACCCAGATCTCTTTAGAACAGCCTTGGGTTCTCTCACATTCAGGAGGCCATGAACCTACCAATAGATTCTTTATTGTGCTCGCTGACTTACGAAAAAAGTTCTTTCCACAGACTTAGAATTATCAAAAGTGATGGGAGAAAGGGGAAATATGGTTTGCTACCTGGTTGTTTCAGGAAGAAAAGCTGCACAGTACAGGGCTGTTCCCCGTTCTCTTTGGAACCCACTCTTTGTGCTGGAATAGGAGGTAGAGTGGAGGATGTCTGAACCTTCTCACTTCTAGTTCTTTTTCAGCAAAGCATTCACTGGACGTTGACTGCTTTTTTTTTTTTTTTTAATTTTTTTTTTCAATGTTTATTTATTTTTGGGACAGAGAGAGACACAGCATGAATGGGGGAGGGGCAGAGAGAGAGGGAGACACAGATACGGAAACAGGCTCCAGGCTCTGAGCCATCAGCCCAGAGCCTGATGCGGGGCTCGAACTCCTGGACCGCGAGATCGTGACCTGGCTGAAGTCGGACACTTAACCGACTGCGCCACCCAGGCGCCCCAGACGTTGACTGCTTTTAACTTACTCTACCTTCACTGTACTTAATAGATATCACTCCCAGGGTTATTATTATTATTTTTTTTTATTTTTATTAATGGGAGGCTGTTATCCTTGGTTTCAGAGCCATGTTGAATTTTTGCTTGTCTTTATGTGCATTTTAACTGGAAATTGGGTGGAGACATATCAAGGAATTTGGGCTGATGTCATCTTCATTCAGAAGTCAGTTTATGACCACTTGCACAATTTATTGATTTAACCAAAGCTTTTGATCCCAGTGAAATGGCTCTTGAGTTGAACTGACCGATATCAAAGATTTTAGACTTCAGTGTTTAAGAGGATGGATAACAGCCACCTTGAGAAGCATGTAGTATATAGGAATTTTCTTTTGACAGATCAAATTCCATTTCCAAGTGATATAAAACCTATCTGTGTCCACATCCCTCTGCCTTTTTAAAAAAATTCATAATCAGTAACTTAAAAACCTTTGTATGAACCAGATATTTCTTTACAGTGGAGCCATGGTAAGGTCTCACGCTCATGAACAGGAAATGAATTTAAGAAGCCTCAAACCTGTTGGCTGATCTTTCCTTTTAGGAGAGCGTGCTGTTGACTTTGTCCATGTGAAAGCTGTTGGTTTTGGCATGCACCTTTCACCATTCAGATGGACAGCATTAAATTGCTTTATTCCACAGGTCAATTCATATAATGGTGTGGTGTGTACATTTTTAGCTCTCTTATTCTTGTGGACACACACTGGGATTGAGTCCTCAAAAATAACACGTTCTTAGCAGCTTCACTGAGTATGTTTTGTTAATGTTCAGGATTTATAAATGGTAACACCTGCACTCAGATCTTTTCATCAGTGGTCTGTGGAGTTTCAATTAGTCTTTATTGAAATAATTCAAAAGGTTCTTCCTAAGAAAATTTCTGGAAGTCCTCATAATTGAATAGGTAAAGTAGTCTTCATTTTTTTCCCCCTTTTTTAAATTTAAATTTTAGTTCACATACAGAGTGATACTGGTTTCAGGAGTAGAATTCAGTGATTCATCACAAGTGCTGTCTTTAGTACATCACCCATCTAGTTCATTCCCCACCCACCTCCCTCCTACAACCCATAGTTTGTTCTCTATTATTAAGGGTCTCTTGTGGTTTGTATCCCCTCTCTTCCCTTGTTTTTCCTTCCCTTCCCATGTGTTCATCTGCTTTGTTTCTTAAATCCCACATATGAATGAAATAATATATTTGTCTTTCTCTGATTGACTTATTTCACTTAGGATAATACATTCTAGTTCCTTCCACATTGCAAATGGCAAGATTTCATTCTTTTTGATGGCTAATATTCCATTGTAGATATATAACCACATCTTTTTTTTTTTTTAATGTTTATTTATTTATTTATTTTGAGAGAGAGATAGAGAGTGAGAAGGGGAGGGGCAGAGCAAGAGGGAGACAGAATCCCAAGCAGGCTCCTCACCGGCAGCGAGGAGCCCGATGCAGGGCTCGGACCCACAAACCGTGATATCATGACCTGAGCCAAAATCAAGAGTCAGATGCTTAACTGACTGAGCCACCCAGGTGCCCCAATATAACCACATCTTCTTTATCCATTCATTAGTCGATGAACATTTGGGCTCTCTCCATAGTTTGGCTGTTGTTGATAATGCTACTATAAACACTGGGGTGTATGTACCCCTTCAAGTCTGTATTTTTGTATCCTTTGTGTAAATACCTAATAGTGCAATTGCTGGATCGTAGAGTAGTTCTATTTTTAGTTTCTTGAGGAACCTCCATATTTTCTCCAGAGTGACTACACCTGTTTGCATTCCCACCAACAGTGAAAAAGGGTTCCCTTTTCTCCATATCCTCACAAACACCTGTCCTTTCTTATGTTGTTAATTTTAGCCATTCTGACAGGTGTGAGGTGGTATCTAATTGTGGTTTTGATTTGTATTTCCCAGATGATGAGTGATGTTGAGCATCTTTTCATGTGTCTGTTAACCATCTGGATGTCTTCTTTGGAAAGTGTCTATTCATGTCTTCTGTCCATTTCTTAACTGGGTTATTTCTCTTTTGGGTGTAGAGTTTGATAAGTTCTTTATAGATTTTAGATACTAACCCTTTATTCAATATGTCATTTGCAGATATCCTCTCCCATTCTTTCAGTTGCATTTTAGTTTTGCTGATTGTTTCCTTTGCAGTGCAGAAGCTTTTTACCATGGTGGGGTCCCAGTAGTTCATGTTTGCTTTTGCTTCCCTTGCCTTCAGTGACGTGTCTTAGTAAGAAGTTGCTGCAGCTGAGGTCAGAGGTTGTTGCCTGTCTTCTCCTGTAGAATTTTGATGGTTTTCTGTCTCACATTGAGGTCTTTCATTCATTTTGAGTTTAGTTTTGTGTATGATGTAAGAAAGTGGTCCAGTTTCATTCTTCTGCATGCTGCCATCCAGTTTTCCCAACACCATTTGTTGAAAAGACCATCTTTTTTCCATTGGATATTCTTTCCTTCTTTGTTGAAGGTTATTTCACTATATAGTTGTGGATCCATTTCTGGATTTTCTGTTCTGTTCCATTGATCTAGGTGTCTGTAATTGTGCTGGTATCATACTGTCTTGATGACTGCCGCTTTGTAATATAGCTTGAAATCTGGAATTGTGATGCCTCCAGCTTTGCTTTTTTTTGAAGGATTTATTTGGCTATTACTGGGTCTTTTGTAGTTCCATACTTATTTTAGGATTGTTTGTTCTACCTTTGTGAAAAATGTTGGTGGTATTTTGATAGGGAGTACATTAAACGTGTAGATTGCTTTGGATAGTATAGATATTTTAACAGTGTTTTTTCTTCCAATCCACAAGGATGGAATGCTTTTCAGTTTCTTTGTGTCCTCTTCAATTTCTTTCATAAGTGTTCTATAGTTTTCAGAGTATAGATCTTTTACCTGTTTAGTTAGGTTTATTCCCAGGTATCTTATTGTTTTGGGGAGTGATTCATTGATTTCTTTTTCTGCTGCTTCGTTATTTGTGTATAGAAAAGCATCAGATTTCTGCACATTGATTTTTATGTTCTGCAACTTTGCTGAATTCATGTATTCTGGCAATTTTTGGTGGAGTCTTTCAGATATTCTACATATCTTGTCATCCGCAAATAGTGGAAGTTTGATTTCTTCCTTGCCCGTTTGCATACCTTTTATTTCTTTTTGTTGTCTGATTGCTGAGGCTAAGACTTCCAGTACTGTGTTAAATGGTAATGGTGAGAGTGGACATCCTTGTCTTATTCCTGGGGAATGAATAGGGGAAAGGTTCTCAGTTTTTCTCCATTAAGGATGATATTAGCTGTGGTTCTTTCATATATGACCTTTATGATGTTCCATCTATCCTTACTTTGTTGAGCGTTTTTTTTTTTTTTATCAAGAATGCATTCTGTGTTTTGTCAAATACTTTTTTTTGCACTCATTGACAGGATCATATGGTTCTTATCCTTTCTTTTATTAATGTGGTGTATCACATTGACTGATTTGTAAATATTAAACCCAGGAATAAAATTTGTAAATACTGGAGCCCAAGAATAAATCCCACTTGATCATGGTGAATAATTCTTTTCATGTACTGTTGGATTGAATTTGCTAATATCTTGTTGAGAATTTTTGCATCTATGTTCATCAGGGATATTTGCCTGTAATTCTCCTTTTTAGTGGGTCTTTGTTTGATTTTGGAATCAAGGTAATGCTGGTAAGTAGTCCTCAGTTTGGATTACAGTGTAACTTATTTTAGTTTTTTAAAGAAAAGACAAAATTTGCTTCTTATGCCTAGTATCATGAGCCTGTTTTTTTAATCAATAGCTCTGAACACTTATACTTCAGACACTGGTTTGCCAGAGACTGGAGTCCTAAGTTATCTACTTTCTAGTTGTATCAAAGACCCGTTGAGGTAACTAATATATTAAAAAAACAGTTCAGTGAGTGATTCTCAAAGTGGAGTCCCTGGTGCAGCCCCACCAGCATCGCTTGAGAACGTGTTACTAAGTGCAAATCGTTGCCCCATCCCAGACCTGCTGAATAAGAAACTCAGTAGGTTGGTGCTCAGCCATCTGGTGTTTGAACAAACCCTCCAATGAAATCTGAATGTTGCATACGTAGTTTGAGAACCACTAGTCTAATACAGTAGTTAACACATCTGGCTTTCAACCTAGGCTCACTTTAGGCACTTGTTAAAATACGGATTCTTGGTTCACATCCACACAGAATCTGATTCAGTAAGCCTCAGGTAGGGCCCAGGAATCAGTGTTTTTATATTCTGTGGCAAAGCCTGCTTTGGGAACCTCTGCTCTCACCTTGTATCATATAAGATCGCTCAGTAGTATACATGCAGAATATAATGCATTGTCTATAAAGACAAATGTCTTTATAGAACTCTGATTTAAGACAGTGGCTTGTAATCAGAGATTTACTTCAGAATTACTTAAGAGGACTTTAAAAATTTAGGTGACTGGAGTCTACTAAAAAGCTCTGGTTAGGGGTGAGGAGAGGTGTTCATTCTTGTGTATGTTCTGGGCTTAAGATTCTCAGCTCTCTGAGAACCATGGATTTTTAAAAACAATTTTATTTATTTTTTATTGTTTAAAATTTTAATTCCGGTATAGTTAACATACATTGTGGTATTAGTTTCGGGTGTACAATATAGTGATTCAGCAATTCTCTGCATAACTCGGTGGTCATCGTGGTAAGTGTACTCTTAATCCTCTCCACCTAGGTCACTTACTCCCCCACCTGCCTCCCCTTTGGTGACTAGCTTGTTTTCTATAGTTAGGAGCCTGTTTGCTGATTTGTCTCTCTCTCCCTTTTTCTCATTTGTTTCCTAAATTCCACATGTGAATGAAATCATATTTGTCTTTCTCTGACTTATTTTTTAAAAAATATATATTTAAAATTTATTTATTTATTGAGAGAGAGAGAGAGAGAGAGAGAGAGAGAGAGAGAGAGAGAGAGAGAGAATCCCAAGCAGGCTCCATATTGTCAGCACAGAGCCCGACGTGGGGTTCCATCCCACCAACCGTGAGATCATGACCTGAGCCAGAATCAAGAGTTGGACACTTAACCGACTGAGCCACCCAGGTGCCCTGATGCCCCAGCTTTATTGAGCTATTATCAACCTATAACGTTATCTAAGTTTAGGATGTACAACATAATGATTTGCAACTTTATGTTGAAAAATGATTACCGTAATAAGGTTAGTTAACATAACCATTATCTCACATAATTACCTTTTTTTTTGTTTTGTTTTTGGTAGTCATAACATTTAAGATCCACTCTCTTAATGACTTTCAAGTGTATAATACAGAATGTTAGTTATAGTCCTCTGTACAGATCCCCAGAGCTTAGTCATTTTATAGCTGGAATTTAGTAGCCTTTGACCTACACCTCCCATTTCCCTCACTCTCTGGCCCTGGCAACCCCCATTCAACTCACTATTTCTATGAGTTCACTGTTTTAGATTTTACATGTAAGTGAGGGCATACAATATTTGTCTTTCCCTGTCTGACATACATCACTTAGTATAATGCCTTCAGGGTCTATCAGTGTCACCAAAGGCAGGATTTCCCCTTTTTATGGCTGAATAATATGCCATTGTACATATATAAAACACATTTCCTTTAGCCTTTCGTCTGTCCGTGGATAGTTAGGTTGTTTCCATGTCTTGGCTATTGTTAATGTTGCCATAAAAATGGCAGTGCATATATTTCTCTGAGATAGTGATTTTATTTCCTTTAGATATAAGCCCTGAAGTGGTATTGCTAGATCAGATGGTATTTCTATTTTTAATTGAGTCACCTCCATACTGTTTTCCACAGTGACTGTACCAATTTATATTCCCACCAAGAGTGCACGAGGGTTCCTTTTTCTCCACTGCCTCTTGTCTTTCTGATAGTAACCATTCTGTAGGCATGAGGTGGTATCTCATTGTGGTTTTGATCTGCATTTCCCTGATGATGAGTGCTGTTGAGCGTGTTTTCAGGTATTCATTGGCCATTTGTGTGTCTTTGGAAAAATGTCTATTCAAGTCCTTTTTTTTTTCAAGTCCTGTTTTTAAAATCACATTTTTTGTTTTGTCATTGAGTTGTATGAGTTCCTTATATATTTTAGATATTATTCCCTTATCAGATGTATGCTTTCCAATTATTTTCCTTTCCAATTATTAGGTGCCTTTTCATTTTGCTGCTTGTTTCTTTTGCTGTGCAGAGATTTCTTAGTTTGAGGTAGTCCCACTTGTTTATTTTTGCTTTTATTGTTTGTGCTTTTGGTATCATATCCAAAAATTTGTTGCCAAGACCAATTTCAAGGAGCTTTTCCCTTATGTTTTTTTTTTTTTGTCTAGTGCTTTTACAGTTTTGTCTTCTATTTAAGTCTCTAATTCATTTTGAGTTAATTTTTGTGAGTAGTGTAAGACAGGGGTACAGTTTTATTCTTATTTTTGTATGTGGATGTCCAAATTTCTTAGCACCAAATTTCTTAGTTGAAAAGACTATCCTTGCTCCCACTGTGTATTCTTAGATTCCTTGTTGTATATTAACTGATCATAATTAATCATTAATTGTGGTCTTATTTCTCAAGCCTTAATTCTGTGTCAGTTGCTTATGTGTTTGTTTTTATGTTAAAAGGATATTATTTTGATTAGTGCAGCTTGTAATAAAGTTTGAAATCAGGAATTGTGTGCCTCTTTTTATTGTTCTTTCTCAGGACTGCTATGGCTATTTGGGTCTTTTGTGGTTCCATATGAATTTTAGAATTTTTTTCTATTGCTATGAAAAATGCTATAGTAATATTGATAGAGAATGCATTGAATTGTTAGATGGCTTTTGGTAGTGTGGACATTTTAATAATATTTATCCTTATCCTCAAACACAGGATCTCTTTAATTTGTGTCTTCCAGTTTTTTTCACCAGTCTTCTAATTTTCAGCATGTATTTGCTGCCTTCGTCAAATAATAATTCTTAAGCATTTTGTTGTTTTTGATGCCATTATAAATGGGTTTGTTTTCTTTGTTTTTTTGAGGTAGTTGGTTGTTCATATGTAGAGACAAACGATTTTTGTTTACTCATTTTATATCCTGCAACTTTACTGAATTTATTCTAACAGATTTTTGGTGGAGTCATTCAGATTTTCTGTGTATAAGTTTACATCATCTGCAAATAGAGACGACTTTCCTTCCTTTCTGACTTGGATGCCTTTTGTCTTTTTGCCTAATTGGCTTAATTAGAACTTCCAGTACTATATATAGGAGTGGTGAGAGTGGCTATCCTTGCCTTGTTCCTTATCTTAGTGAGGAAGCTTTCAACCTTTCATTGTCAAGCATAATAATGTTAGTTGTGGGTTTGTCATATGTGGACTTTATTATTTTGAGGTGTGTTCCTTCTATTCCCAATTTGTTGAGAGTTTTTGTTATGAACAGATGTAGATTTTGTCAAATGCTTTTTCTGCATCTGTTGAGAGGATCATTTTTATCCTTTATAAATGTGGTTGTATCATGTTACTGATTTGTGGACATTGAACCCTCCTTGCATCCCAGTGTTAAATCCCACTTGATCATGGTGTATGATCCTTTTAATGTGCTGTTGAATTGGGTTTGCTAAAATTTTGAGAATTTTTTCACCTGTGTTTATCAGGGATATTGGCTTATGTGCTTTTGTAGTGTCCTTACATGGCTTTGGTATCTGGGTAATGTTGGCCTGGGTAAGATGAGTTTGGGAGTACAGTTTTTTTTGGAAGTGTTTGGGAAGGATTGGCATTCATTCTTTTCTCAGTGTTTGGTAGAATTCACCAGCAAAACTATCTAGTCCTGGCCTTTTCTTTGTAGGGAGGTTTTTGATTACTGTTGCTATTTCCTTGCTCCTGTTGGGTCTGCTCAAATTTTCTATTTCTTTATGATTCCATCTTGGTAGGTTGTATGTTTCTAGGAATACATCTGTTTCTTCTAGATTGTCCAATTTGTTGGCATATAATCATTCAAACTTATGACTCCTGTTCTTATAGAACCTTCTGCAAGCTGGATGAAACTCATTTGGAGATGGATAGGGTCCAGAAACTGTGTAAGTGATGGAATATCTGCCCTTTGCTTTGAAATAAGCTCATCTGGAGAACCTCTCCCAGCTCTGGGTCCCTGTCTCCTTTGTATTTTCCTGCATATAGTGGGTGTACTACAATTGTCAGTATCCTGGTTGTAGAAGAGTTAATGTTTTCCATTACCAGGCACTGACATAGGCAGTAGGGGAAATCTGGTTCATTTTGTTTCAAAATACACCATACCTCAAATAAGTACAAACAGCTGCAATGCGGGATTGGGGCCAAAAGAAATCAGTGTGGTGCTACAGACTCCAGCTGAGAGGAGTTCATGTAACATGGATCTGAGATCAGGCTCCAAAGCGAAACCATCAGGCCCCAGCAGGAGAAGAGTCCTTGCTTGTCATCCCGGTCGCCTCCACAGCCACCACTCAAACAGGGATGGCTCTTGAGAGAGGTGACCATTTCCTCTTCCCCCTGGAGCCGCTCCTTTGCCGTGGACTGAGCACACCACACTCAGTTTCCGGGAGCCCAGAACGACAGTAGGGTAAAATGAAGAAATCTTGGAACACAAAGGATTTATAGATATGCCTGCTTATTTTATCTCCATGACTTGGCTGAAAACAGCAACCACACTAACCCCGGCCCTACAGCACACTCCTTCCTTTTTAAGCCCCAGGAAATTCTTGGTCAGGTAGAAACTGCAGCCGCCGAGTCTGGTTGGTTGTTTTTCCTTCTCCCAGATTTTTCAGGTAACATCAGTTTAGCAACACTGTTTTTCTTTTTCTGCTTCCTTTTATACCAGAATTCTCTTTTAAATTTTATGCTGCTTTCTCTTCTCTTTGGCTTAGCCATACAATACCTTTCTACATTAATGAGACTTTTTCTGAATGACACTCTCCATTCTTTACATATTTGGATTTCCCCCTGTGATGTTTCTGGACAAGTAGGACAGCATTTTTCAGACTGATGGTTAGATGGTCAGAAGTCTTTCAAGTGGTATCTCACAGCTGTTTTTAGGTCTCCAGCTGGTTTTTAGGTCATATCTCAGGCATTGGGGTTTTGCGGCTACTTTGTGGTTTTATTATCTCGTTGCAGTTTATGAAAAAGGCTTCTTTTCCTTTCCATTTTCTGCTGCTTTCGTGATAAACAGCTTCACAAATAATTTTTTAAAGATATCCACTGTCACATTTAAAACCCTTTCATAAAAGGACAAGAGTTAGACTACCATTCATGTAAGTTAGGGAGGGGCCCTTTTTTGTTTGTTTGTTTTCATAGTTACTAAATCATTGTGAACTGAGCAGGACCATTTAATTCCCTTTGCTTCACATTCCTGATTTCTTCAACAGAGATGATAATATTTGAAATGTTACTCATAAAATTGTATTAATGAACGAGGCCAGCGTTTCCTCACTGACCTCTCAAGTTGGCAGAAACACCTTCGTGAATTCTCAGGAAAGGAAGGTATTTACATATCCTCAGCCCAGCTGGGAATAATTCACGCTGTAGCACAATAGCAGTGTTCTCGAGGTTTCCCTCTATACTTACTGTTCTAAAGAAGTCTGCTTTAAAGAGATATTGCCAGGAGGGACTTCGCTGAGGGAAAGTGGTGTATGTGGAGAGCAGGAAAGGAAATTAAATTAAGCGCCTCATTTTTCCCATGGCAAAGTAGATAACTAGTATTGTATTCAACGGCCTTTATTTTTTTCCCCTCCTCAAAACTTTGGGCAGTATGTCTAAGTCTAGACTTAGGACGTACAGGTTTTTTTTTTTTTTTTTTTCCTTTTCCCCAAAGGTAACTTACCTCCAGTTTAATTAGAAATTAGTGAAGGAAACTAGGTTTCTTATTTGGCTCTTGGAAATTCGAAAATAAATAACACGTTCGTATTTTTGAATAGCACGTTGTGGGCCAAACAGCATCTGGAAGCGATTATTCTTGCTGGTAGGCAGAAGAAATTTCATAATCCACCATCTTCAAAGAACGTGGTCCCTTGTCACATTTTCCCTACATCCTGGACACAGAAGACGTCTTAAGGCCACATTGCTGGGATATCTGCCTGTTTCTTTGTTTTGTGTTGCATGTAAATGTATCTCTTTGATACTATAACATCTTGCGCTTTGAAAATAAAGCAAACCTTGGTCGTATGATGCTGCCTGCACTGTTTGCTGTGGTCCAGACTTCTCCTTTTTCAAAAGACCTATTTGACTTTTGGCAACGTGCCTCTTCTACTCAGCCATTTGTCTGAGACGTCTTTTCCTGTCTTCTCTAAAATCAGGCGCATGTGTGTCTGGGGTAGTCATGTAATTTGTAACAATGACTCCTGACCAGATTAAATTTTGAAAAATTCAATTTCTTCTCGGGCATGTCTATTTGTATGTTAAACGGTGACACAGGAACACTTCCTTCCAATTAGACACATTTTCTTTTCTATGGTGGGGCTTCTGCTGCTCCTGCTCCCCCCCCCACCCCCCTTTCAGACTTACAGAAAAGTTGCAAATAGAGTACAGAAGTACGAAGGGAACTTTTATCTCACTGAGTCAGTTAAGAGTGAATTGCTGACATGATGCCTTAACACCTCAAATACTTTATATTTCCCTGCATACAAAGATGTTCTTCACGTAGTCACAAAACCACCATCAAAATTAGGAAACGAACATCATCATTGTCATTATATGTCAGCTAATTTTCAGATCGCTCCGAATTTTCCCCAGGTTGTCTCAATAAGATCCTTTAAAGCAAAGGATCCAATCCTGAATCTTGGGTTGTATTAGTTTCTCATGTCTCTTTTTCGTGTCCTTTAACATGGAACAGTTTCTTGGTGTTTTTCCCCCTTTTGTGACCTGATCTTTTAGAGGTTATAGGAAAGTTATTTTGTAGCATGTCGCTCGGGTTGGGTTGAACCCGTGTATCCTTCTCATCAGGTTCAGATTTTGAAACTTTGACAGGAGTGTCACAGAAGTGATGCTCTGTTCTTCTTATTGGGTCCTTTCAGGTGGCACATGTCAATTTATTTCAATTTCCCGTGATGTTCACTTTGATGACTTGATTAAGGTGGTGTCTTCCAGACTTCTCCACTACAAAGTTACGGATTTTCCTTTGTAATTAATGAGAATCTTGTGGGAAAGTATTTGGGTCTATGTCAATATCTCATTTGTTGCCAAACCTCTATTAGTTTATTTATATTAAAATGAACTCATGGATTTCTATTTTATTTAAAAGGTTATAAATTTAACCTTTAAAGGGTTATAAATCTGTTATTGTCATTTATTTTGAAGCTTAAAATTTTTATTTTGGGTGGGGAGGGTACCCTTCAAGCAAATTTCCTTGTTCTTTTAACATGTGCCCATAATTCTTTGAGTGCTGTCTTATTTTCTGGCAAAACAGGATATTCTGAGTGATCAGTACCACCTCAGGGCTTAATAAATATATATGTATTATCTTTGTATGCTTTTCAAAATGGGGGGATATATAGATATATAATTTCAATACAATTTAATTTTTATGGTATAAAAATTGTATACATTTTTATCATATAAAATTAAATCGTATGTAAACATTGTTTTCATAACTCGATTGGCAAGTATTGTAGTACTGAGTGTTTAGATTGTTTCTGGGGCGCCTGGGTGGCGCAGTCGGTTAAGCGTCCGACTTCAGCCAGGTCACGATCTCGCGGTCCGTGAGTTCGAGCCCCGCGTCAGGCTCTGGGCTGATGGCTCGGAGCCTGGAGCCTGTTTCTGATTCTGTGTCTCCCTCTCTCTCTGCCCCTCCCCCGTTCATGCTCTGTCTCTCTCTGTCCCCCAAAAAATAAATAAACGTTGAAAAAAAAAACATTGTGATAGATTGTTTCTGAAATTTGCCATTTGTATATGATGGTCCATTAAGTATCCTTGTAGCAAAATCTTTACCCTTAGTTCTTTACACGGTATAAATTCCTAGATGCCCCCATTGACAGTAACTTTTGCTGTTACAAACTGTTATTCTGGGCGGGATCACTTTTCTTATCATAGCCATAGACTTGTATATTCTGGCCAGCTATTTGGATACTTTGCCCCCTCTCCAATTTACTCTCTTTTCTTCCCTTTTTCCCTTCCCCTCACCTCTACTAATATGAATATGTATGCTCCCATTCCTTCTAAGCCATTTGGGAATTCTGATTTTAGAAACATGCACTTGCTCTTAGAAGAAAATATCTTCTGTCTCCTCCATTGGCTGTATTTGGTGGAGTCCAGCTTGGCCCGAGGCTTGGTTATAGAGGTTGTAATTCTCCTTGTCTTGAAACTTACATACTGTGAATACTCCAGCTTGGCGCAGAGGCTCTCTCCTGAAACATTCCTCAGTAAAATTTATCTGTGCTATGCTTCAGGGTATTTCCTCCCTTGGATGCAGATCCTAAATCCCATTAGTCTTTGCACTAGTGTGGATGTTCTATACAAATGACTGAGGGTCCTGGTGTGAGATAGCAAGACCAAGAGCTTAGACATTGTGGGCGTCGGGCTGTGGAAAGAAACAGGGTAGCAATAAGTCTGTCCCTTATCCAAAGAGAAATTTGTCCTACCTCTCAAGAGGATTTTCTTAGTCTTTTTAGTTGACTTTTCTTCCTTCATTTCCATCTCTTTTCTCCCTGCTCTCTCGTGATTGAACACACTCACTTACCATTTTTCTCTAACTCTGAAGTCTGTAATTCTAGCCCATTCCTGATCCACTATTACTAAACTATCCCCCTTCCCCCATTTTCCAAGAATGGGACACAAACTAGCTTGAGTTTGAGACTATATACAGAGTATGGCCAACACATCTCTCGCCTTAGTAGTGACAACGATTCTGAGATTTTTCTGCCAATTGTGTTCTGACAATTCCTGGTTCTTTTGACACGTTTCAGGATAGCGTCCCTCCCAGTCAAGAACACTGTTCACAAGTGAAAACTGTATGCCACTATATAGCATTTGAAATCAGCACGGTGTGTTTTTTTTTAAATAATTTTGGGCCAGTCTCTTCAATCTGTAGAATACTGGACTCTGAACTGATAAGATCCATGTAAAATAGGGCGATTGTGATGCTTTTGTTTCTCCTCCTGCAGGCAGCATGTATTCCTTCCTTGGAATGCGTCAGCTGAGTGCCATATGGAAAGAATGATAGACTTTTAGGCCAAATGTAGAATGAAAGGTCTGATTGAAAAGCTGGACAAGCAAATGGAAAAACTGATCCTATATGTAGGAAAAGACTTCAGAACACGAAATATATTGTCTTCAGTGAATATATTGAAGCAAGATCTTGGGCCTGATACTTTGAAGAGGAGAGGAGAGTTTCTGCTGCCACAGGTAGAGATGGTATTTTAAAACAAAACATGAGGAAATGATTTGGTTTCTCAAGTGCTTTTCTGATTTCTTTGTTCTAACTCTGCATGCGAAGCAGATGGACTGAGAGTGATCACAGCTTTCTTCGTCCCAGCTGGACCATTTGCCTCACTGGTTTTATGGGAAGCAGTGGTAAGGATAGAAAGTTCAGATAAAACACATAGCATGGCCCCATAGGCACCCTTTATAGGCTTTTTGAGGCTGAAATTCTCCTTTTATTGACTTTAGAAATAAGACAGTATTGATTGACTCTCAAAAGGTGAAGAACGTTTTCCTTTTTCTTGTGATTTTCTGGAGTTTTTTTATTATGGTTTATATGCATTTCAGTTTATATTCATTCCAGTTTATATACATTTCAATTATGTAGCTTTTCTTTTAATAGTTTTAATAACTCCATTTTTTTTTTTTTTGGTCCTGTTATGGTCACAAGTATTCTGTGTTGACACGGACACCGCTTATGCTGACTCTCCTGAGCACATTATTTTGATGTTTCACATGATTAGTTGCATTATGTCATCAAGTGGATTTTTCAGGGTGAAATAGATCCTGATTATATTGAATAAGAATGCCTTGTTCTTGCTGTTGCAAGTAAATGACGGTTTGGGTGAACGCATGCTTTTTGAGTCATCCTATATTTCTGACAAAATCATGAAAGTTGCTACCATCTTGTCTTCTCTTGTGGCCAGGGTGGGTCACAAGAGAAGGTGAGCCACCAATGGGTGGCTACGTCCAGTCCATTTGTTTCCCTCTGTGATTTGATTCTTTTTCATCAATTGGATTTTTTTTTTTAATGGGAATTCTTTTAACTCTTGCAGTCTACTAACTTAACAAACTTGTGTTTTGATTGTAGGTAACGCACTTCATATTTTTCCTGGAATATGGTGAGCTCTTCCCCCCCCCTCCCTTTTTAATTGTGGTCACCTATATATATAACATAAAATTTACTATCTTAACCATTTTCAAGTTTAGGTAGTGTTTAAGTATATTCACATTGTTGACAGATCTCCAGAACTCTTTTCATCTTGCAAAAGTGAAACTCAGTACCCGTTAAACAAGTCCCATTCCCTCCTCTCCTAGACCCTGGTAACCACCCTTCCCTCTATGAATTTGACTACTCTAGGTGTCTCATATAAGTGGAACCACAAAGTACTTGTCTTTTTGTTACTGGCTTATTTCACTTAGCATAATGCCCTCAAGGTTTATCCATGTTGTAATATGTGCCAGAATTTTCTTCTTTTTTAAGGCTGAATACTATTCCATGGTACTTCTATACCACACTGTTCATCCATTCACTTGTTGATGGATCCTTGAGTTGCTTCCACTTTTTGGCTATTGTGAATAATGTTGCTATGAACATGGGTGAACCAGTATCTCTTTAAGACCCTGTTTTCAATTCTTTTTTTTTTAATTTTTTAAAAAAATTTTTTAATGTTTTTATTTACTTTTGAGGCAGAGAGAGACAAAGCATGAGCAGGGGAGGGGCAGAGATAGAGGGAGACACAGAATCCGAAACAGGCTTCAGGCTCTGAGCTGTTAGCACAGAGCCCAACGTGGGGCTCAAACTCACGGACTGCGAGATCATGACCTGAGCCAAAGTTGGATGCCCAACCGACTGAGCCACCCAGGTGCCCTGATTTTTTAAATATTTATTTTTGAGAAAGAGAGAGACAGTGCATGAGCAGGAAAGAGGCAGAGAGAGACACACACACACAGAATCCAAAGCAGGCTCCAGACTCTGAGCTGTCAGCACAGAGCCTGATGCGGGGCTTGAACTCACGGACCACGAGATCATGACCTATGCTAAAGTTGGACACTTAACCGACTGAGCCACCCAGGTGCCCTGATTCCTTTTTTTTTTTTTAATGTTTTATTGATTTTTGAGAGAGCACAAGTGGGGAAGGGGCAGAGAGAGAGGGACAGAGGATCTGAAGAGGGCTCTGCACTAACAGCAGCAAGCCCGATGGGGGGCTTGAACTCACAAACTGCATGATCATGACCTGAGCTGGAGTCGGACACTCAACTGACTGAGCTTCCTGGACGCCTTCAACTTTTGGTTATATATCCAGAAGTGGAATTGCTGGGTCATATGAGAATTCCATGTTTAACTTTTTGAGGAACCACCATCCTGAGCTGAGCCATTTTACCAGTAGCACATACAGTATCATCAGCGGTAAAATAAAAGCTCCAATTTCTTCACATCCCTGCTAATACTTATTTTCTGCTGTTTTGGTAGCAGTCATTCTAACGGATGTGAGGTAGTATCTTGTAGTTTTGATTTGCTTTCCCTCATTATTCAGATGTTGACTGTATTGGCCTGTGTCTTTTGGCCATTTGTATATGGAGAAATGTTCAAGTTTTTTATTCATGTTTTAATTGGGTTGTTGGATTTTTTTTTGTTGAGTTGTAGGAGTTCTTTATGTATTCTGGATATTAACTCCCTTTTAGATTTAGGATTTGCAATATTTTCTCCCATTCCGTGGATTGTATTTTTACTTTTTTTTTTTTAATGTTTATTTTTGAGAGAGTGGGGGAGGGGCAGAGAGCGAAGGAGACAGCAGATCTGAAGCAGGCTCTGTGATGTTAGCACAGAGCCCAACGCGGGGCTCGAACTCACAAACCGTGAGATCATGACCTGGGCCAAAGTCAGAAGCTTAACCAACTGAGCCACCCAGGCGTCCCTGTATTGTTACTTTTTGTTTGTGTCCTTTGCACAGAAGTTTTACATTTTGATTTAGTCCGTCTCATCTGTTTTTTTGTGGTGAGCTCTTTAAGTCTACGAATTTAACATCTTTTAAGAAAAGTTTGCTTTTATTGTGAAATCACTGTTGTGCCATTTGTCCTTCTCAGATATACCAGTTATCCTTAAATTGAATCTCTACTTTCAGTGCTCCCTAGACATAACATCTAAGGAGTCTAGTAAATTCTATTATTATAAGTGCGTGTGATTTTTCTCAAGCTCATCTTCCATGGCGTCAACTTGATTTTCTGTAGTGGCATTTCTGCCTGCTGTAGTTTTAAACTTACAGTGTCAGCGGTGATATTATTTTTCTTCTTATTTTTTTTGCTTTTATTTTTTAAAGTTACACATGGTTGCGTTTTTTTTTTTTTAATGTTTATTTATTTTGAGAAACACAGAGAATAAGTGGGGCAGGGGCAGAGAGAGAAAGAGGGAGAGAGAGAATCCCAAGCAGGCTCTGTGCTGTCAGTGTAGAGCCTGACGCGGGGCTTGATCCCATGACTGTGAGATCATGACCTGAGCCGAAATCAAGAGTTGGACCCTTAACTGACCGAGCCACCCAGGTGCCCCTAAAGTTTTACATGTTTGTGATGTAAAGTGTCAAGCAGCTGTATGAGGCTTGCTCAAGAAAAGGAACTCCTTTCTCCCTACCATTGTACCCTTGCCATAGCTAGCATTTTTAATTGTTTTAGTTACTTTGTTCAGTATTTGCATTGCACCTCTGAGATTTTTTACTTCTACTTTTTGACATATTAGTTTTAAATACTTCTATATATCCCATGTGGAAGATGTGCCTTACACATATTCCCATCTATACCTCTCCATCCTAATATAGTTAGGTCGTGATTTTGATTAGGCCACTACTCTGTGTTAATGCCATCATGACCTTGTTAATGTTAATAGTCGAGCCATCTAGAATTTTAGAAAAAGAGTCCTTTTTCCTCTTCTGCAAATTCTTACAAGAGGAAAAAAGTTTTAATCATTCTTTTTATATTTACTTAGTCTTCTGTGTGCTTAGCATTCTGTGTACTCATTCAATCCTAAACTCTGTCAGTTCTAGAAGTCTCCTCTCAATAGATCCAGGTGGACAGTTATTCCATCAAGGCTGCTTTTTGAGTCCTATTACCTGTCATCCATTTATGCCAGAAATTTCTTTTGTTTTACACTCCTATTCCTGTATTACATGCTTTTCTTTTTCTCATTTTCCTCCCTGTTTTGCCAAAGAACATCCTCCAATAGAATTGGAGGTTGTAAATCACTTGCCTCATTGTCTTCTAGCTTCCTGGTTGCTGTTGAGAAGTCCAAAGACTTTCTGATCCCTAATTCTTTGTTTATGAGCCTCCCTCACCAACCCTCCCCCTCACCCCCCCCCCCCCAATTTCTGATTGGTCACAGGATTTTTTTTCTATCCCTACTGTTTAAAAAGTTTCCATGATGGTGTGCTTCATGTGGGCATATTAAAATCAGGTGGGCAGATAGGCAGGCACTCAGTAGACCCTAACAGTCAACAAACTTAAGACTTTCTACTTTAGGTAATGTTTCCAGGTATGTGACCCTCCCCTCCCCCACCCCTCCCCACCCTGTTTCCTTTATTCTTTCATTCTGGAATTGCTTTCGATTTAGCCTTTGGATCTCCTGGGCTGCTCCTCTACCATTTTCCTTCTTACTGTTCTCTTTTCCTTTGTTTTTTGCTCTACATTTTGGGCAAGTTTCTTAACTTGATATTCCAATCCTTCTAATACTGCATTTTGAATTAACAGTTTCTAAGTATCCTGCTTTTGTTTCAGTGGGTGCAATGTCATCTTTCTGATGTTACTACTGCTAAATGTTTTCATTTGCTCAGATTCGAGAGCAGAGTCTTAGTCCTTAGGTGATACAAGCCTGGCTTCAGATGGTGGTTAGCTTTGGTAGGGGGAATAAATACTAAGACAAGCTATAGCTCTGACCTCCCTATATCACATCTTCTTGTTCCTCCAGGTTTGAGGTTCAGAGTTTTTTTCTCCTTGGTTTCTGCCAGACTGTAGAGCTCTCTGCAGAAGGATACCACAAATTTCAAGCCTGAAAAAATTTCCTACTTCATCTAAAAGCTTCTATTTATGTGTAACACTTTTCTAAAACTTTGAGGATAAATTTGTTCTTTCCTGGTTTTAGCATTGATGACTTCTTTCCCCCTTTAGTACTTTTTGTTCATCTGTTATGTTTTGGGGATGACAACTTTGAAATCTTTACCCCTGTAAGCCGCCCTGCCCCCACTGCCCCAGCTTCATTTTCTGCTTCACAAAAACTATTTTTTGCTTTATTTTTATTCTGTTTTCTGATTTATTGACTGCCTTCATTTAAGTTCATAATTCAGAATTTTTTCTTTTTTCTTTTTTTTTTTTTGGTTAATGCAGGCTCATTCTGATCACATAATTTTTAAAGTTTTTTTTAATGTAGTACACTTATTATTAAGTAAATATTTGCTCTATCCTAGAATCTTCCCTTCTCTTGAGGCATAATATTTTTCATTTGCCTGGTGGGTTTGGATTTTTCTCTGTTGCTTATCCGTAGAGAGGGAGGTCTAGACATATGCAGTATCGGGTATTGCCCTGTGTTCTTTCAAGAGACTGAAATGAGTCACTGTTTGACTCAAGTCCAGATGGAGGAAAATGGTTAGATTTATAGTAGATTGATTTGCCAATTAGAAATTCATCTTCCTTTGAGGCCGAGGGAGCCAGCATCGGCTACAGAAGTAAACAAAGGGGAGTTCGCCTCAGAACCAGACTTTCTTTTAGGTATTTGGTGTGGCACTCAGCAGTTAGTAATAAGGTCATTGTCACTTAGCAACGTTGGCCATGTCAGAAGCCAGCTGGTAGAGGTTTCCCCCTGACATGTTTTCTGGGGGCAGTCCTCATGGCCACATGTAAATCAGAAGTAAATACAGCCAGAGATAACTTGTTCAGCTGAAGCCAGGAACCCCTTTTAAGGAGTGAGTGTAATTTAAATGTACTCCAGTGCTTCCTGGCTTCGTTCCATCCAACTCTCATTCCTCTGAACTAGGAGCGTCATTATGAGTCTGTTAGGGTCTCTTTTGCTTATTTTCTGTCCATTCAGTGTAGTTTTGCATGAAGGGGATGTTGTAGCTTTGTCCATCCGTCAGCTTCCCATATTGATTCTTTCTAGTCTATTTTTCTGAAAATGTAAGCCAGTTGTTCCATCTGTGGCTTCTAGGGCTGATTTCAGGATAGTTCCTATTTTTGTTGGTTATTGGTTATTTCTCTAATAATCTGGTGCAGGAGGAATGAGCCGATGTAGCTCTCTTATTTGTGGATTGTGTTTTGTACATCTGTTTTGAATTGTAGGGAGGGATAATGAGGTAATTCATACCCAATGACTACAGGGGAATAGATGAATGGACCAGTAAATAAGTAAGTGACAGCTGATCTTGTGCAAGTGAGGAACATGAGAGGTGGTTTGTGGTTTTGTGAAGAATGGCACAGACCAGAAGAGATGCCTAGGACAGAGAATGAAGAGGAGAGGAGGGGCAACAGTAATGACCCACGGGTAGCTGGGTTCAATGGGGCCAACCCCCATCACTCTGTGGCTGGAGCACAGTCTTCCAGCTCAAGCAAAGGAAGCAGAGAGCTGGGTTGATGGCAGATTGGAAGAACTACAGGACAGGCATCCAAATGCTTGGGAGAGTTTGGAGAGAGATGAATTTCTGTAGTGCTGTGGTTGCCATTGTGAGGCTCTGGGAAAGCAGGGGACCAACATGTCTAAGTGAGCTGGCTTACTCGCTTAGGGACTGAATGTCTTGTCATCTTGTCTAGCTCCTCCCCATGATTTGTGCAGTTTGGTAAATAAGCTGGGAGGTAAGTCTTATAAATGTCATTTTAGGACTTCACTCCCATGAGACAGCTGATTGATATCATTTGAGGTAGTATTGCTTAGCCCTTGTTTTTTTAGAGTTAAGTCACCATATGCCATTTCATAAAGGGCTCCTATCATGTGAGAATAGGTTCGACAAAAGCCTCCCAACTAGACAGGTCTGAAATGCTTTAGGAGAAGGCAGTTAATTTTCTGCTTTATTTTCTTTCTTTCTTCTTGAATAGGTGAAGCTACCAGTCTGGGCTATCTATTAGACAGCTCAAGGACATGTAATGTACATGTAATGTACATCAGAACTAGGAACACATCATTACAGTTTTCTACAGAGGAGAGCGGGTGGTGCAGGATTCTCTGTTTCAGAGTTTGGGGAAATTAGTTACCCTGTAGGACCTCTGACTTCCATGCTGCTGTCTTCAGGACTGTCTGAAACTTTTGCTTAAGAAAACTCTAAGCCCTTTCTCTCCTTACTTTGTGTTCACGCAGGGGGCTAGTCTGCAGAAAGAGCATGGCCTGGCGCGGGGCCTGGTTCAGGTGTCAGCTCCCTTATTTCTGGGCTGTGAGGCTTTGGGTGTGTGCATGCTGCACAGCCTTTCAAAGCCCCAGGGTTTCTGTCCATGAAATGAGTTAACAGTGTCTGTCTCAAACTGTATGTGAAACGAGTTCTTCAGTGCTCAGCCTCTCTTTGGCTTTCATTAAAACCCAGTCTTCTACCTTTCCTCCTTTGCTTTTTTTTAATGTTTTATTTATTTTATTTTTTTGAGCGGGAGAGAGAGCGCGTGTGCATGTGAGCAGGGTGGGGCAGAGAGAGAGGGGGACAGAGGATCTGAAGTGGGCTCTGCGCTGACAGGCTGACAGCAGCAAGCCCGATGCAAGGCTTGAACTCACAAACTGTGAGATCATGACCTGAGCCAAAGTCAGATGCTCAACCCACTGAGCCACCCAGATGCCCCTCCCACTTTGGTTTTTAGCAGGGACGCCATCTGGCATATTCATCATATGTACTTCTATATCCTTTTCTGCACTACAGGCTAGCTGCCCACTATTCACCTTTCAGGCAATTCTCTGTACTCTGAATATTGAAAATATTTTAAGGGGGTATTGCTTAACGACTTAGCTTGGCAGAAATGATAAGGCCTGAGCACATAGCATGAGTCTTTAAGAATAGAATCTCACTTGCCTGCTTCTTTTCGGCGTTTTGGTTATCATGCTCTTGATACATTCATCTGTCCACACAAAATATGATAGGGCAAGGCAACGTGAATTAGAAATACATGAAAAGGATAAAAGAAATATAAAAAGATAGGGGTGATAAAGATAAAATGATACGAGGACAAAACAGCGCACCATAGGGGTCCCGTAATTTCCTCAGTGTAGGCTTGGCACTCGAGCAGAAAGGCACTCCCACGTACGTATACCTTTCTCCCAGGCTGCTCATTTAAATTCACAGTATGGTAAACAACGCCCCCCCGCCCCCAGCCCAAAGCTACGACTAAGAACATCAGTGTTATCTCAGGGCACCTAAGGAATTTTGTGTTGAATGTTATACCAAAGTAGTTTGACAGCTTTACTTGTTAAGAACTATAGTCTCTCTAACAGAGGGAAGAAAATAGGAAGGGGCCGCAGTTCTAAACAAAAGCTTAAAACAATTGAAACTATAGTATGAAGGATAATGTGCAGTCAGGATAAAAATCAGAATTTAAAGTTCATAGAAGTTGCTGCCAAACCTAGATTATTTATTAGGAAGCAGTTGTGAGGTTTTGTGACTTACCCAGCATCATCAGCTAATACAGAGCAGTGCCAGAGGGTTTGGGGTTCAGAAGACTTGGATTAAGTATGCAGCTCAAGACTTAAATCTTTACTTTTACTGTAATGAAAAGTATCATTTTCCAGGAGTTAAAAGTGTTCAGGTATCGTCTTGCATGCTAGTGAAACTAGAAAGTACATTTCCAGACAAAAGCATCCTGAGGTCAGGGCAGGCTCAGTTTTATTCTTTATGCTCCTGGTTCATGGTAGATGTTCAATAAATATGTTGTCAATAAAAGAAAGGATATTGTTAGGTGCTATGAAACCTAAAAATGAGAAATTTTCTTCAAATGGAAGAATTGTCTTAAATTCTTTTTCTAAATTTTTTTTAATGTTTTTATTTTTGAGAGAGAGAGCGAGCGAGTGGGAAAGGGGCAGAGAAAGAGAGGGAGACACAGAATCCAAAGCAGGCTCCAGGTTGTCAGCCCAGAGCCTGATGCAGGGCTCAAACTCATGAGCCATGAGATCATGACCTGAGCTGAAGTCGGATGCTCAACTGACTGAGCCACCCAGGTGCCCCACAGTTGTCTTAAATTCTTAAAAAAATTTCCCTCTGGACTGAATTGCAGTGTGGAAACAGTCACATCAGTCTTGTGACAGAAATTGGGCCATGCTTTCCTGCAGAGAACTCAGCATCTTTTTGAGTTTTCTTAATGAACATATTAATAACAGTAGGCATGTATATATTTTGTGCATATCTAGCGTCCTCTCTCCGAGGATGTCACAAAGACTGTAGAGGTGCACTTTTCTCCCACTCCTGTGCGAGACTGACTAACGAAGCCCTCCCACCTCCTCCCACCCTCACGACCCTTTGGAGTACTCGATTCATTCTCGTAACTGACTCCTATAACATTAGGATGTCTTGCCTTTTTAAAAAAATCTTAGTGGTGACTACGTTTCCTGAGGAAACATAAACATGGAACGTACTCAATTGTCTTATGTTCCATACTAGACTGGCACTTGATTGTGCCTCTAGTCCTGGTTCTGTCATGAATGAAATGTATGACTAGTTTCTTTTCTTCTCCACACCTCAGTTTTTTCATCTGCAAGCGGGTATGCTTGGACTGGGTGATCTTTGAGACACTTGATGGTATTATTCTCTTTGCCCTTTCTGTTTAAACTGTCAGTTATCAATTGTGGGTCACCTGCTTATTGTTGAATGAAGAATGGGCTCTCCCCTTGGCCCACTACCCCCAGCTTTATCGCTTGAAACTGCCTCCCCGAAACACGTAGCCAGCAAGGAGACCTGGATTCAGACTTCTGACTATGCATCAGTGTAACATGATTTGGATGAATGGTACAGAAGTGCTGGCTCTGAGATGTTAGATGCTGTCTACCGGATTCTTTTCTTTTAGTGTTTTTCTTAATGTTTTTTTCTTTTTTGACAGAGAGAGAGTGCGAGTAGGGGTGGGGGAGCAGCAGAGAGGGAGAGGGAGACACCGAATCCGAAGCAGGCTCTAGGCTCTGAGCTGTCAGCAGGGAGCCCGACACGGGTTTTGAACTCATGAACTGCGAGATCATGACCTGAGCCAAAGTCGGATGCTTGACTGACTGAGCCACCCAGGCGCCCCCCTCCCCCCCAAAACTGGATTCTTCTTTTCATTAAGCCAGTAGTTGGCATATGCAACGGGGGATTTTTGCTTCCTCTGGCCAGGAAGGAAGTGCTTGTCCTTTCAGGCTAAATGTGGGTTTTCCTCTCTTTTTCCAGGTACACAGTTTCTCCTAGCATGACCGTGATCTGATCAGCAGCTAACATAACTTGACTCCTGTGTCTGGTGCCACTGTGCTGGGGCCTGGTCACTGCCCACAACTACAGAGCTGCCATGGTGACCACCTTTACTTCCACCCCCGCAAATTCACAGCCCCAGGTAAGTGATTCAACCTGGTATAAGTTTGGGCTTATTAATCTTAATTTTGTCAAATATTTAAACTGAGTTTCCGAAGGTACGTTTCACTCTAGGGATGGTGTGTAACCTTCTAATTGTCATTTGGTGGGCATTTGGCTAATAGTGCTTTTATGAAGGAGGTTCTCTTTAGTTCAAGAAGCAGCTGGGACAGTAAGCAAGTGATTATAGCAAGCCAGCCTCTGTTGGTACGAATCTGGGTTTTCAGTGGTTAGAATGTCTGGCTATTCCTATAGGCATCAAACTCCCAGTCAAGATGGTCAGTTGTAAATCCTGCTGCTCTCCCTCTCTTGGCTTTTTGTAGGGTTTTAATGAATATCTCAGGACAGAGCTAATCTTACACCAAGTTTTCTGAATGTGGTCTCTAGGTCTTCTTCCTGTAATTATTTTGCCTTTACCTGTTCTAGGAACTTTGAAAGGAAGATGTAAGTCCAGAAACTTCTGAACAGTAGTCATGGGTTACTTTCTCTGTCCAGCGAAGAAGAACAGTTGCATGGCAAGAATATGTTCTTCAGATTATTTTACAGTCTGATCTATTAACGTATTAACCAGATTCTTTCAGTTTTAGCAGACAGTGTGGTACAGTCGGGGAAAAGAGCCTTTGGAATCGGTAGGCCTGAATTCACATCCTGATTGTTGGATAGCCTTAGACATGGTAACCTCACTCTGCTTCAATTTCTTCTCACGTCACCATACTTCGCAGGATGGTTGTATGGATTAAACGATAGGATATATACAGAACTTATAGTAGGTACTCAACAATTATAGTTTTCCATCTGCACTTCCTTCACCTTCTCCCCCTCCTTTTAGAGTGTAACCCCCCCATCTCATTCATGACAATCATTTTTAAGCCATGGTTAAAGAAAAAAACTATACCTTTGAAAAAAAGCTGTATTGATTGAACTTTAAATCTTGATGCAGAATATTTTTTCACCCTTCTTTTCTCCTGCATCATTTTTCAGGCTACTAAATTCTGTATGCATTTCAAGTAGGGGTATTTGGAGGAGGGTGGAAGGAGGAAGGGGTAGGGAAAAGGGAACATTTTTACTTCATTTACTATAAATGCTTTTTGTCTCTTTTAAAAAATTTAAAAAAAGACCTTGGAATTTTATGATATGGATAAAGTCCTCCTTTATTTACCATTTTAAAGTGTTTGGTATTTTCCAGAAAGCTTAGTGTTACCATCACCATGTGTGTTTCTCTTTCTGGTAAATGGATCTTGTGTTTTCAGCATTTTCATTGACCTTGGCTATTTGGTTTCCATTCCCCTCGATAGGTTTTTTGGTGCTGCAGAGACTTTGTGAATGGGTAACGAGATTTAGTGCCCACTGACTAGGGTCACCATGTCAGAGTCTGCTGCAGCTGCCTCTAGGCTATAGCCCTTCTTAGTTAGGCCCTAGCACAGCTTTTCTGGGCAAGGATTTTTTTTGTTAAAATTTTTTTTTTTTTCCAACGTTTTTTTATTTATTTTTTTGGGGGGGACAGAGAGAGACAGAGCATGAACAGGGGAGGGGCAGAGAGAGAGGGAGACACAGAATTGGAAACAGGCTCCAGGCTCCGAGCCATCAGCCCAGAGCCCGACGCGGGGCTCGAACTCACGGACCGCGAGATCGTGACCTGGCTGAAGTCGGACGCTTAACCGACTGCGCCACCCAGGCGCCCCTGGGCAAGGATTTTAACACCTCAGTCTTGGTGTCACCATTTGTCCAAATCTCCAGTGGGAGCCTCTTATCCACACATCTCTTTCCTCTCACACAAACTACTATCAGCTGGTGAGTAAGAGAAATATTTCTCAATGACTCATTTAATGAAAATGTTTAACATTGCCCAAGGTAGAAAGAGGTTGTATTTAATATAAACACTTGGGAAAATATGTACTCTTCTAAATCCTCTGTGGGAAGGTAAATTGGTTCAGTCTCTCTGGAGGGCAATTTGACAGTATCTATTCAAATGATATCCCTTTGCACATACCCTCTTCTCATCTTGGTAACTGCATTAGAAAAACACTTGTACATGAGTCCAAGGAGACATGTATAAAGATATTCATTGAAGCGTTAGTTGAAGGCCAAGAAGTACAAAACATTCTGAATATACAATAGTGGAATGACAATAAATTCAGGCATGTTGAGATTTAAGTACCATGCAGCAGTTAAAAATACATATCTCAATACAACTCTATTTCCCTAAGATAGCTGACGGAAAAAGAAAGTAAAATGCAGACTAATTCAGGAAGACATTTAAACTGTAGAACCATATGTATTTAGGGATAAACATATGGTACATTAATGTAAACACATAGTGAAAGGTCTAGAACATACATTGCCAACGTGAATGACGTTTTCCCCAAGAGGGTAAAACTTGGATCTTGGGAGATTAAAAAAAAAAAATCCCTTCAAATTTAAACCTACCTGACAATATCTTATTTTTTAATATTTAATTTCTCTCATTAGGGAGAATTTAAGTAAAGTTTTCTCACTGAGAATCACCAGTGGGAAAAAATAAGTTAAGCACTGGGCTGGATGTACAAGGATCCCCGTAGTCACACTGCCCGGGTTTAAATCCTGGCTCCAACATTTATTGACTGAGCACTTGAGGGTGGAGAAAAGGTATCCACCCTCTTAGTCCCTGCATTTCCTCATCTGCAAAATGAACATAATAATTACGGAGCCAATTTCATAGGATTATTTTAAGGATGAAATGAGATATGTATAACACTTAGAACAAAATCTAGTACAGAGTGCTCAAAACATCTTAGTTAATACTGTTCAGCAAGCTCACAGTGGCTGGCCTGGGGATCCAAGAATAAATAAGATACACAAGGCTTTTGTCTGCAGGGTTTAGAAAATGGAGTGGGACACAGAAAGATGAACAAGAAATTCCAGTGCTGTGTCACAACTGCTATGATGGAAGTATGGCTACTCTAGGAGTGGAAGGGAAGCCTCCAGGAAAGACTTGGAGGACCAGGGGAGGCTTCTGGAAGGAAGACCACCAGGCTAGGAGCTAATGTATCCTGACTTTGACAAGGGAGAAGAAACAGCGTGTGTGAATGTCGAATGTCCCGAGGGAAGAGAGAGAGCGCGCACAGCATTTGGAAGTTAGTTTGGGATAGTTGCACTCTGCTGGGGTGTGAGGTTGTAAGCAGAGATGTGCTAGAGCCTGCTCTGCCGGCGCAGAAGATCTGATTGTTCAATTTTCAGGAATTGTGTGAACCAGTTGACTTCATGCTTGTAACTTGAAATCAGCCAGGGTGGAGTATTTAACCATGGAAATTGGCAAACACAGTCCCTTACTCTTAAGAGCCCATTGTTAGATATTCATCAGCATATTTCTGGTGGTAGAGGAGGTAGATGGGTTAGGTTACAAGGTTGGAGAAGATTCTGCAGGGCCTTGCAAGCTACACGGAGGAATTTGACGTTAATCTTGAAGCCTGTGTAGCTTTGGAGTTTTGGGTCTGGCTTCAAACCCTGACTTTTGACAATTTTGGTGAGTAAGTTTATTATTTAGTCTCAAGCAGGGTAGTGAGTCTCATTATTCTTAACATATGTTGGGAACAGTAGCCTCTGATAGTTGGAGGCACCCAAGCCCACTGGGAAGGAGTCAGCTGTCAACTAATAGGTCCCAAGGAGAGGGAGTTTCCTCTTCTGGAGAGATACAGACCATTGTTGGGTCACTTAGTTCCCAAGATCCTCTGGCGAATGATGGGCCTCCTAATAACCTATATGTCAATTCTTCGCATGTAATTTGTGCTGTCAGATTTTCATCCAAGGCTGACGTGCCCTAGCCCCCAAGTCTGTATTGATGTCTACTCTTTCAACATCAAGGTTTCTCCAGGTTCAGAGAAGATAAAAGTAATTTAAATATGGCATCTCTTCAGGCAAGGCGTAATAAGCATTTCACTCCATCGGCTTAGCCTGGTATTGTCTGGCACATCAACTTGCATTCTTTCAGAGTGAATTCAGGGACCTGTGTAAAGATACACCCACATTCAAGTGTGAAAGGCCTGACAATCCTTTTCTAAGGCAAAAACAACAATTAAAAAAAAAAAAAAACCCTTTGGTTTTGTTTTCCTCTATTCATTTGGTAACAAAGAGAATTTTTCTAATCAAGGCTGCCTAATACTAGATATAAGCTAATTAATATGGACAGATAGCCTGTGATTGTTTCAGACAATAATAGGGAAGAAAGCTTCCATTGTCACCCCTGCTGGGGTTGCTGCTTAGCGAGTGAAAGATAGGCCTTGTGCTTTGAAGTGGGACAAGTTTGTATTCCCTGCTTTCCTCCCGACTAGACGGTAAGGCGGATTTTTGTTTTCTTCTGTTGAGAAAGCACCTTGTTCTTATGTAGTTAGATAAATACAGAGGCGAAACTGGACTAGCGGCAGCAGGGAGGCCGTGCGTAGCTGATTTATAGCTGTGTTAGTCCAGGCACTGTTAAAGAGTTCCTTACCCAAGGAAAGCTTCAGGGATGAACGGGAACATGTCATCATTAGGTTGAATTAACGTGTTCATGTCCTGCAGATATGGGCGTGGGGTGGAGGTGGGATAGGAAATAAAACAACTTGCCACTGTAAATGGTCATTTTCTGTTTCTAGAACTCTGTTTAGCATTACTTTAATTGTGCTTCATCCAATTACTGTGGGTAGAGGATGGATGAAAAGTTTTATTTTCCTTTTGAATGGAAGGGTCAGTAGTTCAATACATGCATGAATGGTTTGGCCTCTCTCAAAGCCAGGACCAGTATTGAGAATTTCAAAGGTATTCAGATCCTACACCTGGGATTCCAGTAAGGGAGGACTGTATGGTATCAGTTATTTATAAGGTATTTCATTCTGCTCTCAATTGTGAAGTGACCTTCTTGGTTTTAAGCCCAGGAAACAAAAGCTGTTTTCGAACGTCCATGTGATTTCCCGTAGCTGTCATGTCAAAGGCATGAATTTGGGTAGATACTCAGTGTCTTAACAGAGTGCTCCTCTAGTTCTGATCCAGCCTTTAGATGTGACACAATGAGGTCTGTACTTAAGGAGGTCTCTATTTGTCATCTGGTGGAAGACCAGCATTTTTGAACATCATTACCAATAGGTTCCTCTGACAAAATCCATCATATTTCCAAAGTTTGGTTTTAGAGGTTTACTTCTGGTGTCAGAGACTAGATACTTTTGGATTAAAGCAATTCCATATTTAATGGGTTGCATTTTGGCTTTTTTTGTTTTGTTTTTTAGACCTTTTTATGATGGCAGTTTTCAAACATTCACAAACATAAAAAGAATAATGCAACGAATACCAATATAGCCATCACCTGGATTCAACAGTTGTTAGTATTTTGCCATACCTGTTTCACTTCCTCCCATTTTGAGGGGAGGAGGAACCGCTGTAAAGCAAATGCATGGCATCGTGTCCTCTCACCTCAACCCTTGTACATCATTATGCATCTCTAAAAATAATTCATTTATATAGCCATAATACTGTTATCACACTTGACAAAATTTAATTGTTTTCTTAATGTTTATTTTTGAGAGAGCGAGACAGAGCATGAGCAGGGGAGGGGCAGAGAGAGAGGGAGACACAGAAACAGAAGCAGGCTCCAGGCTCTGAGTTATCAGCACAGAGCCCGACAAGGGGCCCGAACCCATGAACTGTGAGATCACGACCTGAGCTGAAGTCTCTCCAGTGCTTAACCAACTGAGCCACCTAGGACCCCACACACTTAACAAAATTTAAAACAACTGCTTAATATCATTTTATACTCCTCCATATTCAGATTTCCCCAACTGCTTTTCTAAGAAGTAGTTTTGCAGTTATGTTATCTTCTAAAAACATTGGTCAGATCAGTTTTCTTCTCCACAAAACCATTTGATGACTTTTTAAGATTTAAAAGACAAGCCCATATCCCCCCTTTATTCTCTAAGTCGGAAATAGATTGACCTAGCAACCAGAATGTTTCACCACTCAAGGATAGAAAAATTAGACCCATACCGAAGGTTCCAAAGTAAGAGAATGATTATAATTGTTAAATTATTAGCCACAAACGTAAGGAATTGCAGATACCTTGACAGTGCTTTCAGACAAAAGTGTGACCAATCTGAGTATGAAGTATGTTTCCAGGGCCACACAACAAAGACATAGTGTGGTCTGGCTTCATCGAACATGGAACTGAGGAAAGAGCATGGGCTTAGATGTAGGTGAATTTTGGCTCAAGTCCCATGCCTAGGGCGTGTTTCAATATAGGTATCTTTTCCAGTTTTATTTCTTTTAATCTCTAGAATTCAAACTATACTGTGCTCCCAAATGTAAATGGCAAAATATCCATTCGGCATAAGATGGCGCCTTAGATACCTGACATGAAATCATTTCCTTTCTCTCCCTCCCCCCCATAATTGTTCTAAGAATACTTTACAGGGAGAAGGTGGTTACCTCTGCATATGGTGTGTGTAGATGATGTGCTTATGTTGTATGCCAGAAGATCCATCAAAGGAAAGCCAAGTTAGATAAACAGTCTAAGGAAAACTCCAATGCATTGCCAGGAATAAATGCATGTGTAGATAAACACTGAGATTTCTGACTTACTCTATCTTGAACCATGTTTCTATTAGAGGTAAAATTTGTTCTCATATTGCAATTTAAATTCATCTATGCTCCCTTTTGTGTTTATAAGCTCAGATAAAGCTTGAGAGGATATTTTATTTCGGAACATGAGGGCACATTGTTTTGGTTTTTCTCAAACTAAGTAAAATAAAGGTGGGGGAAAGAGAGATCTAGAGTTAATTAGCTCACATGAGAAGAGGTCATGTGATTTTTTATTTAGACTGAGTCCAGGCGGTGGTGATTGGGAAATGTTTAACAATATACTCATTAGGTTTTTTTTAGATTTTAATTCCAGTACAGTCAACATACAGCGTTATATTAGTTTCAGGTGTACAATGCAGTGATTTGTCCGTGCTCATCATGACAAATTCTCTCCCTAATCCTCACCACCTATCTCACCCAGCCCCCACCCACCTCCCCTCTGGTAACCATCTGTTTGTTCTCTATAGTTAAGAATCTGTTCCTTGGTCTCTCTCTCTTTCTCTCTCTTTTCTTTGCTCATTTGTTTCTTAAATTCCACATGTTACTGAAATCATGTGGTATTCGTCTTTCTCTGACAGCTTTCCTTTAGCATTATACCCTTTAGGTCCATCCATGTTGTTGTGAATGGCAAGGTTTCATTTCTTTTTATGGCTGGATAAAATTTCATTGTATATACACATCACACCTTCTTTATTCATTCATCTATATGAGGGCACATTTTGAGTTTTCTACTCATAAAAGAAAATTGTGCAAAGATACCTGGGGTAAACCACAAAGGAGACCTTTCATGTTTGCTTCTTTTTCTTTCTAATAAATTCTTTCTAATTAGTTTAGTCTTTAGTGATTAAAGCTGCCCCTTTATCCTTCAAAAGGGACATGGTTTTCTCCCTCTTACTGCCCATTATGGTGCCATTTGCCCATTTTCCTCTTCATGTGCCTAGCTTCTCCAGCCACGTTTCTTTGAACTGTCACTGCAGCTTTTCCATGAATAAGCACTAAGATGAGGGCAATGCTCTGGTGTGTTTCCTAGCAGAGGAGAGCATAATCATAGAGTCCAGGAGATTTCTGTCTTTGGAGAACTGTACCTTGCTATATAATAAGACTGTTATCTAAAAAATCAGCCTTCATTGCTGTGGGTGATGATATTGCCATTTCACAATTGCATAGCAGCACTTAAGAACTGCCCTTAAGTTAAACTTATTTCATAAATGATAATTCCAGGCAGGCACAGGCTGGGAGAAAGTGAAAGTGGATTGTTACTTTTTCTTTAGCATCAGACAAAATGTTTATGAAAGGGTCATGGAGTAGATTAGTTCTCGAAAGGCTAGGTTGGCAATATAGTAACTTTCAGAGATTCAGACCCCCTTTGGGAGCAAGAACCTCCACTTTTGCAGGAAGAGAATAGGATATGGTTGAACTAAATAGCTGCCTGATCTCAGAATATGTGCACTTAGATGAGCCCCCATCAGGCAGCTTTGGGTGGTTTTGGAGCCATGAGACCTGAAAAGAAGGTGCATTCATCTGGATTCATCTTTGGGCCACAACACTAGGGGCTTTGCATACTCCCAAACTCCGTTTAGCATGACTTTAATTGTAGTTGATCAGGTTACTAAAGAAACCTGGCAAAAACAATGGAGGGGAGGACCCAGAAGAATCCCAGCCCTATGGCTTATGTTCAGGACTTCTCTCTGACATGCTGGATTATATATGAGTGACCAGTGGGAACTCAGGACTCAGCAGTCATGGTCAGGCAAAGATCGTACCTCTGTGAGCCACGTCAGGATGGAGACTCAGCTCATCAGCCTACTGTCTCTTTCAGGATTAGCTTGGCAAACTAGGGCTGCACAGCTTGCAGATGGGGCTTCAATTCGGTGACAGTGGAGAAAGAAAAGGTGAAAGAAACAAGGTGGCATGATAGGAAATCTGTGAGGATTATAGTTGTAGTTACGCCATGATGTTTAGCTTTCTCAGGTGATGTATCTGGAGCATGCGTTTATTCTTTTGAGAACTTTTTTTGCATATTTTCCTTAAAATTAAAAAAAATAAATCAATACAGTATTAAATGCTGCTGCTTTTTTTGGTTAGACATTTTATTGCTTTTTCTAAACTAGTCACAGAAAAAGAAAGCAGACAAACTCTTTATAAGAATAAAAGAGTACCTAAGTGTAGGTAGTAGAATACAGCAAAGACTTAAATAGGTATGTAGTCCTGTCTTTTAAAAATTAAACACCTGAGGGTTTCCTGGGTGGCTCAGTTGGTTAAGTGTCTGACTCCTGGTTTTGGCTCAGGTCATGATCCCACGATTCGTGAGTTCAAGCCCCGCATCAGCCTCTGCCCTGACAGTGTGGAGCCAGCTTGGAATTCTCTCTTTCACCCTCTCTTTCTCTGTCTCTGTCTCTGTCTCTCTCTGTCTCTCTCTCTCTCTCTCAAAATAAATAAATAAACTTTAAAAAATTGAACATCTGATATATATCCATTATATCTCAGTAATGAGAAACAACTGTTAGATGGAATATTATCCAGAAAAGCTGTATATAAGTGTGTGAAAAGTTATCAAGCACCTAGGAATAATAAGAAAATAGGTGTAAGAGCTCTTTGAGATTGTTTATCAAACTTTAATAGACATTAGAGATGACTTGGGACACCTGGGTGGCTCAGTCGGTTGAGCGTCTGACTCTTGGTTTTGGCTCAGGTCGTGATCTCCTAGTTCCTGAGTTTGAGCCCTGCATCGGGCTCTGTGCTGACAGTGAGGAGCCTGCTTGGGATTCTTTCTCTCCCCCTCTGTCTGCCCCTTCCCTGCTCATGCTCTCTCTCACTCAAAAAAAAATAAATAAAAACAAAACAAAGCAAAAGAGATGACTTAAATATATAACTATCAGTAGATTGTAAGATTCGTTGATTTGATGTGAGTTCCCTGCAAATGCATTTTATAGATTGAATGTGATCACAATAAAAATCCTATTTTTTTTGGAAGCCTCATAGGCCAGTTGTAACACTTATATAAAAATACAAAACATAAATAAAAACCAAAAAAAAATGTAATCTTAAAGGAGAAGAGCTAGGTGGGAAAAGCTGCACTTCCAGGTATCAGAATTTATTATAAAGTTATAATGAATAAGGCAGTGGGGTGTTTGTGTAAGGATAGATAAACCATCAGAAGAAATAGACACTAATCTACACACATATCATTATAAAAAAATTGGAACATGATAATAAGGAAACATTCTGCTATTAGACAATTTCGATGGGCTAATGGGAAATAATTTTTCATTTTTTTCATGGATGAATTACTTACTATTTTCATCTGTGAGTTCAAGAAAGGTGTGTTTAAAGGTGGTGGTTGCTTTATGAAAGTCAAGCTCTCTGGGTTACTGAATTTGAAAGTTTCAAGAGAACAGATATTACAAAAACTGAGTAAGAAGTACTCAATCCTTACAAGTAGGTGATGTGTTTCTCTCCCTTTTATAGATGAGGAAACGAAGTCCTGAGAGGGGGGTGTTAGATAACCAGCATTTCAACTCAGGTCTCACAGATTCTAAGGCTTCAGCTCACATCCTCTGCAAATCTATGATGGTGCTTCCCCTACCCCTTGCTGTCTCCCAGGAAACAGGAGTCGCAAGTGAAACACCCTCCCATATTCAGGTTATTCAATAATCACTCCTTGGGCCTGGTGTAACCTGGAAGGGTGTTGCTACCCTTCCCTCTCCTTCCTTCCCCTCCCTCTTTTACTGACATCACAGCCAATTGGCTGTGACTCAGAATGAATTAGCCCTTTTGTTGTTGTGGTTGGTTTTTTGTTTTTGTTGTTTTTGTTTTTTATGTTAAGTAGAGACGAGCATAGAGTGGTGTAACACAGTCATATATCTGTTACCTGACTGTGAAATTTGAACACTTTGATGTCATTGCTTCCAAATCTTTTGGTCTTTAATAAATGAAACAAATAATTACAGATAAAGCTGAAGCCCCTTGTAGTCTGCCAAAATATGACTCATTAGCCCTCTTGGCTCAGATCATAAGTTGATATTTGTCATCTCCTTGCGTATGTTTGTGGGTATATATACATATGTGGGAAAATATAAACAATATATAGTATTTTTGCAAGTTTTAGGTTTACTTATTTTGAGAGAGAGAGAGAGAGAGTGCTTGGGTGCATGCATGCACGCACACGAGGCCAGGGGAGGGACAGAGAGAGAGGGAGAGAGAATCCCGAGCAGGCTCCACACTCAGCACCGAGCCCAGTAGGGGGCTCGATCTCACAACTGTGAGATCACGGCCGGAGCTAAAATCAAGAGTCACAACTTAACCAACTGAGTTACCCAGGGGCCCCTATTTCTGCAGAGTTTTAACATTCTTAAAAATGGTGTACTGCATTGTACTGAATAAAATGCTTGAGTCCTCAGCATATAGAAAGCTCTACTTTGTTCATTCTCACTGCTTTATAGCATACCTTTCTGTTTATATTGCAATTTACCCGTTTTCCAGTTGACAAATAATTATGTTGCTTCTGACATTTCAGTCATAAGAAATACTCTCTTATAGAAGAGTAGCGATGAAAAGTCTTGGGCATGACTCCTTAGCACATGGGTGAGTTTTTCTAGGCTTAGACTTTCTCAGTCACGTGTATGAATGTGTCCAACTTTAGTGGTTTTTGCCAAATAGTTTTTCAAAGCAAACGTGCTAAATTTTACTCCCACCAACACCGAATGACCATCCTCACCAACTCCTGATATTTTCAGACGTGTTAATTTTTGCCAAGCCAGTGGAGATAAGTTGTATCTGACTGCAGTTTGTGTTTAACTCTCTCTTACTCCCTGGAAGAGTAATCTTTTCATGTGATTATTGGCCATTAAGTTTCTTTTTCTGTGAATTGCCTATGCTTATCTTTGTCTATTCTGTTGCTGCATTGTTTGGCTTTTCCCTTTTGATTTGTAGGAAGTTTTTACATTTCACTGTAAGTCTGTTTTGTGTGCATTGCCAAAATTTCTCCTAGTCTCCAGCTTCTCTTTTCACTAATTATAAAGTTCTGTTGCACAGAAGTCTTAAATTTCTAATTAGTCATTTTGTCAGTGTTTTGACCTTGTTTAGAAAAATCTATTTATGGGTTACAAATAGATGCCTTATTTTCCTTTCAAAGTCTTAGAGACTTATTTTTTCACATATTATATTTTTTCACATATTTATATTACCTGAAATTAATTTCTGTGTATATGGCATAGATAGTTTATTTTATTTTTTCATACAGATGAACAGTTATGCCATTTTCTCCATTGATGGGTAAAGCAAGTCTCTAATACCGAGTTTCTGGCGCTCTGTTCCTTTGGTCATTCATGTATTCTGGGGACAACATCACAATGTCTTAACTACTGTCACTTTCAATAAAATGTGGTATTCTATAGGGCAAAGAACTTCCAAGTTTTCCTGGATATTCAGATTCTTTTATAGCTCCATATCAACGTTTAGGAAACTTGTCAGGCACCATGAAGAACCCTTTGGGATTTTTTTCATTTTATCGCCCTGAATTAATATATTTATAGTGGGAATATTGGCATCTTAATATCTTTCTTTACCCATAAAATATTGTCTCTGTCTATAGGAACATAGTTGATTCATGTGGCTTGATGTTAACCCAGCAAACTTGCTAAATTCTATTCATACAGTTATCTTTGTATTTTCTGTGTAACGGATTATCTCATTTGTGAAAAACAGTAAGGTTTTTCTTTTTCAATTCTTTTTGTTTTTTGTTTTTGTTTTGTTTTTCTTACAGTTTGGCTATGACCACGAGTACATGCTAAAAAGCAGTTGGTAATTTGTTTCATTTGTTTTAAAAAGGAGTACTTCCATCAACTATGACAATTGCCACAGATCTTTTATCAAGTTAAGGAAGCTCCCTTCTACTTCTAGATTGCCAAATTATCACAAAAGGGCACTAAAACTTACCAAACACATTTATTCATGTCTATTGAGATGATCATTGGCTTTATTTTCTTACCTTGAATTTGTGTGGTGAATTATATTATTAGATATTTAAATGCTAGATCATGTTTGCATTCTGGAATAAACTCTGTTTAGTCTTGATATATAAAGCTATATTTGTATATTTTATACTTGTATATAATTATGTTATATAATTAGATATTTTAATATAATTACATGTAAACATGTATAAATATATAATATGTAACATATAACATATTTAGGCGCTCTCATGTATGTTCCTTAAAAATATTGGCTAATAGCTTTTATTCCTTTTTAAAAATATTTATTTATTTTGAGAGAGAGAGCGTGAGTGGGGGAAGGGCAGAGAGAGAGGGAGAGCCCAGTGTAGCGCTCGAATCCACGAACCATGACCTGAGCGGAAATCAAGAGCCAGACGCTTAATTGACCGAGCTACCCAGGTGCCCCATTAATTTCTTTTATTCTTAATCTCCTTGTTTGTTCTCATAGTTATGGTGACTTCATACAAAGGTAACCAAATAAACTTTGAAAATATAAAACCAAAACCATAATATCAAGTAATTTTTGGTAGGTTTGATAAATGGAAGCACAATGCTGAGTGGCGGTAACATGATACATGGGAGCAGAGACACTGGAGAGAAGGCTTGCATCAAGGGAAGAGGGTCACCTTTAGACTTTATCAAGACTGCACGTTAAAATATTAAGAATAAGCATTAAAGAACAGAATTAGAAAGTATGGCTGTTGAAATCTTTGAAGTGGAAAGAGGGAAATACAGAAGCTCCATTTGTTCAGTTCGGTCTTCCATCTGATGTTCTTGGGTCTAATCCTGCTGTGGACTTTCTCCTGGTTCTCACATGTTATTCCTCCTGTGCCCTTATTCTTCTGGATGACAAGTTTGTCTTGGGTGGGGGCTGCTCTGAGAGAGTGCGACCTGTCTGGCCGCACTGAGGTCCGGCCCTCCCGAGAGGTTTGTTGCTGGCCAGTGCCAGACAATGTGGAGCAGGAAGGGGGAGGGGCTATCCCAAGCTCAGGACCATGGTTTCTGGTAATTTCTCCTTCTGTGGCTTTGCAGACTTGACAGGTAGTTGAATTTCAAATCACAACTGTATGTGATTTATAGGCTTGGGGTCATGACTCCTTTTATCTGTTTCCTAGCCTGGAGCCTAAGCTAAGACAGACAAACTTCCTTGTTTTCCCCAGAGCAATTGGGTAATTTTTTTGTTTTTTCCTGGTCTACTCTTTTACTGATGGGGAGATCTTGAAGACTTCTAGCTTAGTGATTGTTCTCAATTCTAGCTCACTGCCTCCTACAAGGCTGAGGGCTCATCTTCTTTGGCCCGGTAATATTTAATGCCCAGTCTCCATAATCTGTCAATGTATTACCAGGGGGACCTATTGCCTTGGCTTGTGGTTCCCTTTTACTCAATAATGCGTTGAGAAGACTATTACATTTTCTCCATAACCTCTTAATGTTTTAATGATTTTTGTTTTCATTCCCTCCTCTTAGACCAACTCAAATTTTTCTCTGGAATTTTGGTAAGTAAAATGTTTCTCACTTTATCCCTGCCCATTACGAGGGGCTGTAACAGATATAAAGTATTTTCACGGAAGTACAATCTGCTTTCCCTAGTTTCTGTTTACATATGGACACATCTTATTCATATACGTTGTTACTTTATAAGAAGTAGTATCTTGTGTACCTTTTCAGGTAAACTCAAAAAATCTTGTAGTTGCCATTCTTCAGCTACTCTAAGAATTCTAGCTTTCAAACATTTTCAGCTTCTATCAGCATTGTTTTGTGGCCCATTTTCTATCTCTAGTGGCAGATCATCTCACTTTTTTGTTTGTTTCTAATTTGAGGCTCTAAAAGCGGGTGAGAACAATTTTGCTTAATAGAGACTTAATGGCAGTTAATTCTGTGCTCTTTTCTCTCTCTCTCTCTTTTTTCTTTTTTCTTTTCTTTCTTTTTTTTTTTTTTTTTTTTTGGAAGGGGGAAGAAATGTGTAGAAGGTCTGATTATTTTAGATTGAAGAACTTGAATTGCAGGGGTCTAAGAGAGCATCCACACCTTACTTTATGAATAAGAAAATCAACATTCAGAGCAGTTATGGGATTTACTAGAGACCAATTAGCTGGGGAGCATCAGAATCGGGAAGAATTGTTCACTCCATTGTTGTACTTTAGCAGGAGTGGGAAACCAACTCGGCTTGATTTATATCTTATTACTGGTCATTTATCCAGCATAGATTAAAATCTCTCTTTTAGCATGTCGGTTGCATACATACTCACGTTCTTATCTAAATAGTTACTAAATCACATAGGTTTAATCACCAGTCAGTTAGCTTGTGCCAAGTATTCCCTTTTTCACTTGGTCAATGAATATATTGTGTTTCAGGAGATGAGAAATCACACTGGGTGGACTGTGAGAGGCTCTACAGTGGGGGCACCAGGGGTCTGGTACCCTTGTCAGGTGTAGTATAGCCCAGTGCCCCACCCATACCTGGCCTTCCAGGAATGTCTGTGACTGTGCAAATAATAAATGAAGTGCACAGTGAAAATGAACACCATATGCACCTCTCTTCAGTGCGGGCTCGGCAGAATTGTTATGACTTCTTTTGAGATCACATGCTAGGGTGAGGTCAACTTCTGAGATTTGGAACATCTGCTCTGCAGAGCTCCAGGAGGCTCCTCCCTCCGCCCCATCATCCTGAGATGTGATTGGTGGATGTGAAAAAGGCATGGATGTGGGCTTCTCTTTTTAGCAGTGAGGACAGTATTTTTGGAATAATCCTGTTTCATTTACATCTTTGTTCCTTGGGCAGTGTAGAATTCTGTAACTTCTCTCATTACAGAGAGATTTCTAATTATGCTGATGGGGAGTTTAGCAGAATAAAGTTTAAAAAAGTCCTGAGTTTTGCCTGATCATATTTTTGTTTCCTCTAAATTTCTTACAATAAGTAGGATAATGATTCAACGAGGTGGTTTTTTCAAAATTTTGAAAATTATTGTTACAACTGTAATGATGTGTCTTGATTCTTTCTTGTGTAGTAAGAGAAAATTAACACATTCTTCTCCCACATTTCAAGTTCTTATCTATAAAGGGATTTTACTTCCAGAGTAGGTTATTTTTATAAGTATGCTTTCAGGAATTATTGTTATTATTATTACTATTATTTTTTTATGTTTACTTTTGAGAGAGAGAGACAGAGTGCGAGCAGAGGAGGGGCAGAGAGAGAGGGAGACACAGAATCCGCAGCAGGCTCCAGGCTCTGAGCTGTCAGCACAGAGCCCGACACGGGGTTCGAACCCATAAACTGTGAGATCATGACCTGAGCCAAAGTTGGATGCTTAACTGACTGAGCCACCCAGGCACCCCTAAAGAATTATTTTTGATATTTGCTCTAAGTTTTAGAGCCACATGAAGAACACTTACTTAGACTCCAGTGTTTTGGAGGGTTTTGATACTTTGTGCCACTGTTTCTGCTCTATTGTGTTTTTTATTTTTACTTTTCTCATGGCTTACTTGCCTTTGTAGTTTTTAGGAAGGAAATGTAGATGTTCTTTGGGACTGCCCACATTTTTGAGACCATTGTATATTATCCTCATATGGGGAACATGAATATAGTTGGCTGTAGATTTTATGGACCTCATTTTCTCCTTGTGATGGAGATTCTGATCGCTTGTGTTCTGTCCTTTGGAATTCTATGGCAGTAGCTTGATGATACCCTGTTCTGTCTCTTTGTTTAGATGTTGATTTGTTTGCTTTTTGTTTATTTTTATTTTTTCGTACTTAAAGATTTTTATCTTTACCCTTGAGATTCCAAAATCTAACCAAGCTGTATCTACATTTTAGTTGTTTTTAATTAGCTCTGTTTTGTAATTTATATAAATGTAAACCAGTAATCTGAGGTCTTTTCTTTTTTTTTTTTAACGTTTATTTATTTTTGAGACAGAGAGAGACAGAGCATGAACAGGGGAGGGGCAGAGAGAGAGAGAGACACAGAAGCAGAACCAGACTCCAGGCTCTGAGCCATCAGCCCAGAGCCCAATGCGGGGCTCGAACTCACGGACCGTGAGATCGTGGCCTGAGCTGAAGTCGGCCGCTTAACCGACTGAGCCACCCAGGCGCCCCTGAGGTCTTTTCTTCTTAAGCAGGAACTTACGTTTCAAGCCATATTACTTCAGCTTTGTCCTAATCTTTCTTAGAGTCCTAATATAACCACACGTTTCCATCTGTGTGCCTCCTTTCCTTATATTCCTGCCATCCCTCACCTTCTCTGAGCGCTGATGAATTTCTTAAGTATGTCTTCAGCCTGCCATTTCCATTTCCTGGAATTTTTACACTCCATTTCACTGTGTGAATTGCTGTTTTTAATTCAGAAATTGTTTTCCATCTCTTTGGTGGGCACAATAGTGGTTTTTCAAAGATGTCCGATACTTAGTCTCTGGAACCTGTGAATATGCCTTACTTGGCAAGATGTGATTAAGTTAAGGATTTTGACATGGGGAGATTGTCTCGGGTTATCTGGGTGGACTCAGTCTGGGTGGACCCTTGTGGAATCACAAGGGTCTCTAAATGTGGAAATGAGGTGGGGCCGGGGGAGCTGGTGTTAGAATGAGGTAATGTGAGAAAGACTTGATGAGCTATTGCTGGCTTTGAGGATGGAAGTAGGCCATGAACCAAGGAGTGTGGACAGTCTCCACAAGTTGGAAAAGACAAGAAAAATTCACTCTAGAACCTCTGGAAAGGAACACAGCTCTGCTAACACCTTGATTTTAGCCCAGTGAAGCCCACTTTGGACTTCTGACCTCTAAGACTATAAAATAATAAATTTACATTTAAGCCACTAAACTTAATAATGGTTATTTGTTACAGTAGCAATAGGAACTATTACAATCTCTATGTAGTTTTTACTGGTTTTTTGTTTGGTTGTTTGTTGTGTTTTTTTCATTTTGGTCTTCATGATGGCTTGTTTTATTTTCAGTGCTAGTACCCTAACAAAGTACGTTGAGAATCCTGTAACTTAATCTTTTTCTTTTTAAACACCACCCCCCCCCCGAACCATAAATTTGCTTCAAGGGGAGGTGTTTTCTTTTCTTCAGAATGGTCCTCTCCTTTGCGGTTGCATTTTTGTCTTACCCTATTTGATAATTTTTTGCTGTTTGCTGTGTCATTATAGGCATGACTACCTGAATGGGTTCTAGTCCAATCATAGTTAAGTTAGATTCTCCAGAGCTTAGTGTGGGTTTCACCCTAGGTCCCTTCGGTCCTGAAGAAGTAAAAAGCCTGTGGCTGTTACCCTATTGGTGGCTCTGCCAGGGTCTCCTTCACTTATTCTCCAGCCCTGCTTCTGCTTGTAGATGAAAAGAGAGGGGATTTAATTCTTCTTTCAGTTCAATCCTGTTATACATTCCTCTTTTTCTCAGGTATATTCTGCCTTTTACTACTTTAATCCCAGGCACATTTTATACTGTCTTAGTATTTAGCTGGCAATTTTTATGACATATAAAGTTGTTATCCAGAATTTCCTTAGTGTAGAATTTTAAATCTGAGGTTAACCTTATGTAAAATTTAGCTCAATCTTCTTATTTCACAGATGATAAAATAATCATGTAAGTTATGTCGTTAAAGGTGGTATGGCTTTAACGATTCCGTTTTTGAAGGATCCGAGATGGCAGAGGATTTGGTCACGTGCCATTTGCTAATGCAGCATGTGGGATACGCTAGAGAATATCTGTCGGTTTCACTCTTCTTAACACATCGTGGCTTAAAAAGACAATTTGCGCTTTTTTTATATGTTTTTATCCTTAGTTTAGTTTTTCTAAGTTGGGAAAAGCGAAGAGGCTGCATGTATCACCAGTTGACTTTGTTAACAGTTGGTGTTCAGAAGTTGGAATGCTGTGAAGTACTATGTGCTTCGTATTTGGCGCAAAAATGTAGGTGTCCAGAAAAAGTAAATGGTTATAGGAGCTAAAGGAAAGAAGGCAGCCTTGCATTTATAGTTAGAATATATTTTTTGTATATTGTATATCCTTTCCAGAAAGGAAAGTTATGAAGTGTAAACATCTCTGGAATTATCTTTAATGGATTAATGCAACCTATATATTTGGCATCTAATCTGTCTAACAGTTGGATGCTATACGACAGTGAACAAGAAGGTGAGAATCTCTGTTCTGATAGGGTTTATAGCCTAGTATGAGGAAGAGTTAATTGAGCCATTATTAATATACGGTGTGGTAAGTGCTGTTATGGGAAAAATATAGGGAATTGTAGTAGAAAACACCTTGCCTCGACTTGGGAATGGTTAGGGAAGTTGAGTAGAAAGAATAACCTTTCAACTGCACAAAGAATGAAAAAAAGGGAGCCAGGTAAAAATAGAGGGAAGATTGTTTGGGGCCAGTGGAAGTCAAGGTGTGGTCCCTGGACCGGCAACATCAGTATCGCCTGGGGCCCCACTTCACATCTGCTGAATCAGAAATTTTCAGAATATGCCAGTAGTCTGTATTTTAAAATCCCTCCAATCTGCGTTGTCTCCAATCTGATGTAGAAAACCACTGCTCTTAGAAACGGAGATGAGAGAGAGCACAACACATTACATAGAGCTGAAGCAGAGAGTTGGAAGTCATTAATAGTTTGAGTTGAGGTTGGAGGGCAGGTGAGGCCTGATAAGGTGGTTGAAGAGTTTAGATTTTTATCTTAAGTGCACTTGTAAGCCATTGGAGCATTTTCAGTAGGAAAACAGCTTGGTCAACCTTGTTTTTTAGAAAGATCACTAGAGAGGAGATGGGCACTGGGTAGAGAGAACACTTAGTAATCCCCTGTAGTAATAATGCTGGTGGCCTTGAGGATGGAATAAAGTGTGCAGGTTGAGTAGATGCTTAGGAAGGAGAATATACAGGGTTTGGTTATTAAGTGATGAGAATAAGGGGAGAAGGAATTCCCAGGGTTAGCCCTCAGGCCACTGGGGAGATAATGGTTCTCCAGGCTCGGGAATAGAGAAGATGGCAGTAGCAAGTTGGGGATCATGAGGGAAATTATGACTTTGTGTTTTATTTTGAGCACAGACACTGAGTACTGAGTGCCCTATGGGGTAGTTAGTCAGAGATACCAGTAGGCAATTTGATATTTGGCTAGAGCTTAGGAAAAAAGTATATGTTAAATTTGGGAGTATCGCTGATATATAAGATAATTGAAATCTTGGGGGACATATTAGAAAACTCAGTGAAAATGTGTTGACTGAGTATATAACCAGTGTAGAAAGATCAATGTTGTGCAGAATGTGGGGAACCCTCAGAAATAACTAAGAAGGACCAGCAATAGAGAAGGATCAAAATCCAGGAGAGTATGATGTCATGAAAGCCAAAGAAAGAATGATCTGAAAAGGGCTTTTCAGCCATGTGTCTAATGCTCTGAAGACAAGACTGGTGTTACTTGGGGAAGTTATATGGAACTAAAGAATTTAATGGAGTGGATTTGATGGAGGGGTTGGGGTAGAAGCCCTACTATAGTTAATTGAGATGTTAGTGAGAAATGAAGTAGTTGGCTATGAAGGAGAAAAAGGATCAAAGCTGCAAGGTCAAATGGGGTCATGACAGACCTCTCTCTTTCCTCCTCGCCTCCTCGCCTCCTCGCCTCCTCGCCTCCTCGCCTCCTCGCCTCCTCGCCTCCTCGCCTCCTCTCCTCCTCTCCTCTCCTCTCCTCTCCTCTCCTCTCCTCTCCTCTCCTCTCCTCTCCTCTCCTCTCCTTTCCTTTCCTTTCCTTTCCTGGCAGAAACTAAACTTACTTGAATGTAGATAGGAAAGATTAAGGGGAGAGGGAGAGAAGGAGGAGTGAGGGGGAGATACAAGGAGGAGAAAGGAAACAATTTATAGAACAAAGTTCTTGAAATAGTAGAAACACATAACACTTGGATGATAAAAGGTATACTCCTTCCATTGTAACAGAAGGAGAAAGGATGGATTCTTGACTAGGTCTTTTTTTGCTGGGAGAAGGGTGAAGGAGTCCCAGTCTGATGGTTTCTGTTTTCCTCCTGTGGCAATTGCTGTGAAAAGAGGGAAGATGGGACTCAAAAGAGAACAGTAGGTGAGCTTAAGTTAGTCACTATGGAGAAAGTAGAGAATAACAATTAGGGAGAAAAACAGACTTCTTGTGCTACTGAAGTCTCAGATGAGGTTAGACTTATGAATTTATGTCAGAACCAATCTGCCAGATGTGTGGATTTTCTCTAACATTGCTCAGAAGCCTTGCTGTCGGTGTGGAAGTGGCAACCAACTGCACTCATCCAAGACTGGGGTTGCTCCAAGAAATTGTTGTGGAAGTACATCCAGGCAAGTAGATTAAAAGAGAAAGGTCTCTTCTTCCTTATCTGAAGTTACAATATTCAAGAAGGGCCGAAAACTGAAGATTTTTTCAAAAGTCACCTAGTGGCAAAGCCTGCTCAGAATGAATTTATGTGAGGCTATTTATAACCTTTATTTATCAAATTTGTATATATTCATGCATTTTGCTTTAGAAAATAATGTGTGTGATTATGGGATGATGCTCTAAATTTTGATGGGGATGTTACATCATCTAAGGGTGATCTACTGTGTACCTGTTCTTAAAACCAGACAATTTTTGAATTCTGAAGGCTATCTGACCTCAGAATCTTTAAGAAGGGAATGTGTTCCTGTGTTAGCAATAAAGAGGCTGAAACATACTATGAAATCCAGGCCATATAAAAAAAAAGGGGGAGATGGGGAGGGTAATCCATTAGGGAAAGGTAGGATGCTTAAGGAAATAGATGACTTTGAAGAACTGATGTATTTGGGATCAAATGAGAAAATTGGAAGAATGGGAAGTGTGGTCAGTAATCAAATGTATAATTTATTTCCAAAGGGAGACAGTTCTGAGTGGTCACAAAGTGCAGGGTGTGACCATGGAAATGGGCAGCTGAGTTGTAATGGAATAGAAGAAGGTCATTAGAGATGAGGTCAAGAAACTGAGAGGCAAGAAAATTAGATGAAATAGCCAGAGTACTGGCAAGATTTGGGGTGGAATGGGACACTGCAAGCCAGGTTCTCAGATCTCCAGTGAACGAAACTCTTGGAAGGTACATCAGATACCAAAATGTGTAAGACAAGGTCTTCTTTCCTTTCTTGGGCGACAATCTCAAGAAACAGGTGATAAATAACAATACACGTGGTAAGTGTAATGACAGAAACATGATCTAAGAGCTATTAAAGTCTAAATAAGAGGCTTTAAATGTCTGGACAAGTCAGAAGACTAACCATTTAATAAGCATTTCACACTGTTCCAGAATGTTCAGCGTTCGGTAAACATTTATGCGCAACCTGTAGATATTCAGTGGAACATTTGGTCAAAAATGGTGGTTGAAACTGTCGTATGTGCTAAGTCATTTATTAAACGTACAAGATAAAAAAGAAAAAGGATGTGAGCTGTCTTAAATAATTTCTGATTCTAGGAGTCTCGGAAAAACTGAAGGCTTCAGGCAAAGTGATTTATTCTTTTTGATGTGTAGTTTTCTCATGTCTCCTTTATGTTACTTCATCTAATTGTGTTTCAGTAGTTTCATTGACTACCTATATTCTGTTATACACTTGTTCAGTCCTTTTTTGGATTCAAGTGAGTATAATTAATAAGTGAATATATTCTAATCGATGTTGCAAAATAAGAAAAGACCCAATAAAACATGATCGCTTCACATTTTAGAAAAACCTGAAGCACGCTTCACTTTTTGTAGAGCAGTGTCAAAGGGTCAACTGCTCTTTGGAGGTTACATTAGGTAACATATTTATGTGCTCCAAAAAGAAAAACGTCCTCCAACGTCATAGATTGGTTGACAAATGCTATTCTGGGGATAGGGGGTCATGGGGGTAGACAGTGCTGACCACAGGAATGTCGAACAGCAAATGCTGGCTTTGGGCTAAGAAGCTTTGATGCAGAGTGACCTCTGTGAAATGTTGGTGCTGATGGTCTTTGTGGGGACTTGCATTACAAAATGTTTGTTACAGATGGAACATACAATGTGAGAACAGAAATGAAGAATAATAGGGCAATAATACCCTATCTGTAAACCAACTATGTTTATAGATTCCCTAAATAACAGGTCAAAATAGGTTTCACTATGGTAAATACTCCAATTGCAATTCTCTGCAAAGTTTTCATCTGTCTCATGTATTTTAGGCAAGATTTCTGGGCCATGTGGCTTTTCTAGTAGACTTCAATGACATACAGCCACCAAGCACAGACCTTGTCATTTTTTTAACTCCAACTGTCTTTAATCTTGAGGGCAGTAATACAGTGAAAAGCCTTGGGGTTTCAACATAATAATAGAATGTTATGCAGGGTCAGATTTTCAAATTCTTTGCTTTTTTTTTTTTTGCCACATTTACCATACTATATGTCTTTAAATTTGGATCTGTGGTTTCTTCTTTCTTTCTTTTTCATCTTTTTTCCCCTTCTCTTTTAGTTCACAGCCATGAATGAACCACAGTGCTTCTACAATGAGTCCATTGCCTTCTTTTATAACCGGAGTGGAAAGTATCTTGCCACAGAATGGAACACAGTCAGCAAGCTGGTGATGGGACTTGGAATCACTGTTTGTATCTTCATAATGTTGGCCAACCTACTGGTCATGGTAGCAATCTATGTCAACCGCCGCTTCCATTTTCCTATTTATTACTTAATGGCTAATCTGGCTGCTGCAGACTTCTTTGCTGGGTTGGCTTACTTCTACCTAATGTTCAACACGGGACCCAATACTCGGAGACTGACTGTCAGCACGTGGCTTCTCCGCCAGGGCCTAATTGACACCAGCCTGACAGCGTCCGTGGCCAACTTACTGGCTATCGCAATTGAGAGGCACATTACGGTTTTCCGCATGCAGCTCCACACACGGATGAGCAACCGGCGGGTCGTGGTGGTGATTGTGGTCATCTGGACTATGGCCATCGTTATGGGCGCTATACCCAGTGTGGGCTGGAACTGCATCTGTGATATTGAAAATTGTTCCAACATGGCGCCCCTCTACAGTGACTCTTACTTAGTCTTCTGGGCCATTTTCAACTTGGTGACCTTTGTCGTAATGGTGGTTCTCTATGCTCATATCTTTGGTTATGTTCGCCAGAGGACTATGAGAATGTCTCGGCATAGTTCTGGACCCCGGCGGAATCGGGATACCATGATGAGTCTTCTGAAGACTGTCGTCATTGTGCTTGGTAAGTTTTGTCTCGACTGTTAAACTCACTCTGTGGATTTTCAGTGTCTTAACGTAAACCATATTAATTTAGGAAAATGGTAGACAACAAATGAGCATCACCAGGTGTGTGTGTATATTCAGGAATTACAAGGGGATGAGGCACTTTATAACAAATGTCTGTGGTGAAGTCAGCACACAAGTCTTTTTATAATTACAGAATTGGTGTTAGGGAAATGTCTCAGTGGTGTGCTAAATGATGATGTGAAAGGGGCCATGAATGAGTTTCGCTATCATATATTGAAAATACCAGCTTTCAAAAGGTTTCCATACAGCCCAAATTATGTTACTTTTGCCTTGTGGTCTTTTAATTATAGGTTTTCAGATAGAAAGTGCTTTATGTAATATGCATATGCTTTCATGTGTAGTCATTTTTATGAGGCCATTTCTAAATAAGTTATCTTTCACATTCTGTAGTTGTTGCTACATACATGGAGGTAAACGTATCAAGGTTTTATATAGGTTTGCTGCACAAAATGGATTGGAATTAATAGCATTCTATGACCATCTTTGTAAAAACTTATGTTTTATTCATTGATTTTGTTTTTAGTGGTGGAAATTAATTCATATTTCAAGGTGAAGAGCAAGATTTTATTCTTTTATATACACTCAAATAACTTTTGCCTTTGTTGTTTTCTTAGATTTAAACTCATGGTAATGATCAGAGGAGTGTATTTATTCATTTCTGTACTCAGAAAATAGTTCTGAGCACCTAATAAGTTCCAGGCCACGTGCTGACCCTTGGCACTGTACCCAAGAAGTGGACAGGCACAGGAAATTTCTTCTTCTTCTTCTTTTTTAATGTTTATTTATTTATTTTTGAGAGAGAGAGAGAGAGAGAGAGAGAGCGAGCATGTGCACAAGCGTGCACAAGTGGGGGAGGGGCAGAGTGAGAAGGAGACACAGAATCCAAAGAAGGCTCCAGGCTCTGAGCTGTCAGTGCAGAGCCTGATGTGGGGCTTGAATCTATGAACTGTGAGATCATGACCTGAGCCAAAGTGAGATACTTAACTGAGCCAGCCCCCAGAACATTTCTTTCTTTTTTTTTTTTTAATGTTTATTTATTTTTGAGAGAGAGACAGAGAAAGACAGAGCGTGAGCACAAGAGTGGCAGAGAAAGAGGGAGACACAGAATCCAAAGCAGGCTCCAGGCTCTGAGCTGTCAGCACAGAGCCTGAGGTGGGGCTTGAACCCACAAACCATGAGATCATGACCTGAGCTGAAGTCAGACGCTTAACTGACTGAGCCCCCGAGGCAGGCGCCCCTCAGAACATTTCTTTTTAAGCTTAGAGTACCTGTTTTAAAAGTTCACCCAGTGAGAATTTGTTTAAATAATTACCCTATTGAATTACATTTTCTCCATAGACTACATTTAAGCTAATGTGTGATCACAATTTGAAAACCTTTTTAAAAATCTCCAGCATTTCACCTTTTCCCACAGAAATTCAGTGGAAAGTTCCTCTAATGCTCTTGCTTCAATTTGTAAAGCAGATTGAATGACTGTAACTTGGGATTGTGTGGCTTCTCTGAAACTCTGGGAGTTCTATGAATTTTAGTCACTGGAAAGAAGGCCCTAATTATGGCTAAACAAACTAGCATTCTGGTTGATGAACTAGCTCCATCTATTTTGGTGAAAGTGAACGCACCAAGGAGATCATATCTGAGTATCCTGCTTGTGACCCTTTGGTAGACCGGTAAGAACAAAAAACCTTGACATTGCTGACACAATGCCCTGCAGACATGCCCTGTCTGTTTTAGTTTACCGTGGATGTTATTTTTGTGTGAAATTAAATAACATGAGGTATTTTACTTCTGTCTTGATCAAATATTTATTTACTGATGTTCTGCATGTTGGCTGAAACTTCTCATGTGGGTGCACTTTTTCTATTATTATCTCAAGTGCTGCTTATAGGTCATAGAACCGCCAGTAACAAATGACCGCTGAACTTGGACTATGAACCTGCCAAGTTGTGTTTTAATTTTGCCCTTTGTATAATGCCTTGCCCATTCTGGTATGTAGTAAGCTTTAATGATTCATATAGAATTAACTTTTATGCCTCATTGGATTATTTTACAGGTTAAGCGAGAGGTTTTTTTTGAGAGTTTACGGGGCAACAATTTCAGTGTAGATCTGCCCTAAGTGCCCCTTCTGCCCCACCGTGCCAACCCCAAACATGAAAATAACAGAAATAATGTTGCCCTCTGAGGTTTAAACTAGTAGCTTCTACAAAGCTTGAATACGTGTAACTACCTCTGAAATAAATAGCATTATTTCTATAGGTGCATGATGGAAGAAATTTTAGAACATGGAAGACTCCAGGATGATAGCTGAAGAAATTTGGTGAAGCAAGATGTGTATGTGACTGTAATACAGGAAGGAGAAATTAAATAAATGGACTGTAGCCCTTTTGAGAAAAGCAGCGAGAATGAGAGAATGGGTGAGCTGTAGGGGATGGGTGCTTGCAAAGCTTAGAATAGAGAATTCACAGTCTTAAACAGTCAGATGTTTGCCAGGTGACGCCTGATACCATTCATACAGTGTATTCCTCTGCTTGAATCCTGTGTAGTCATAACTATTTACATGGAAGACATGGCTTGGTCTTCTAGACACAGATCTAGTCTATTGGAAACTCTTCTCTTCGTGAATTAGCTTATCGACAGTCAGGCTTTGTGGGTGCACATTTGGTTTTTAACATCTGCCCTTTCTGCCAGATTGCCAGCTTTGTGGTGGGGTTGTAATGATGTGTTGTCCGTTTCCTCCACATTACCTGTCCTAGTATCTGGCACAAAGGAGGTGTTTATTAAGGTGCGTATGAATGAATGAATGAATGAATGTGGTACCAAACCAAGTGGTCGAACCTTCGGAACTGAGGACCAGAGAAGGTCAAAGGGGCTTCACTAAGTTAATGCCACTGTATTCAGCTGTGTGGCAAAAGCCAGACCTAGCTACAATCCTGTCCCATGCCTTCAAATCAAATACTGCAGCCTGGGAAGTGACCGGCCACAGTGGATGCTTAATAAAAAATGTGTTTATTTTACTTGCATTTACTGTGGAGATGATTAAGGTTTAATGACCTGTGTTAAAAACCTTCAGTTTCCATTTCACCATGTCAGAATGACCTCTGGGTTTCAGACCCGTTCAGTTTCCATGATCAACAGAAGGATGTGTTGGTCAGTAAGTCAAACTCTTAGGAGTCAACATAAAATAAAGATCTCTTTGAGATTTATCATAGCAATACCGGTACCAATTTTTAAGCACCAGATTGCATATAAACTATTTTGACTGAGTGCTGGATCTTAACATTTTTATTTGTCAAATACTTATATACCATTAATCATGTACCCAGCACTAGTCTACCTTAGAAATTAGTATTTGTAAAAAAAAAAAAAAAAAAGACCCTGCTGACTATAAGTACAAGTAAGTATCTGTTATATTCCAGAGGTAAAAACTGAGGTACAGAGAAGTTAGGTAATTTGCCCAAGGTCACACAGCTAGTTAAGGACAGGAGCTAGAATACATTTCAGACACTCTGGTTCCAGAGCCTTTGTGTGTGTGTGTGTGTGTGTGTGTGTGTGTGTGTGTGTGTGTGTGTGTGTTTACCTCCATACCATCCTGCCTCTCTATAATAAAAACAACTACCAGCTCATGCTGTATTTTGTTATAAAGTTCCAACAGCACCGTGCTATTTAATTAAAACATTGTGATCCTGTTTGTTGCCATTGATACTTCCTAGCTATTTGTGTCTTCTTTCCTGGGGAGAAGAAAGCTTTAAGGGAACATTCCTTTCCTCCTTTTGCTTCCTCTAATGATGCTCATGGCTGTCATTTCATTAGATCCTTTCCACTGCTTGGCATTGGAGTATCGGTAACTGACTGCTTCTGATTGAGGAAGTGTTTTGCTCAGGGTGTCGTTAACTTAAGGGTTCACAGTCCCAGTAAGAAGTCATGTAATCCTTCCCCAGCCTTGAATTCTCCCTACTTGACATTTTACCAAGAATTCCTTTTCAGTGTGTTCCACAGTTGAATCAGACTGGCAGTCAAGAAGTTCTACCTTATTTGACCGCAGTCTATCTCGAGTTATAAGTCCTTGCCTTTCTTGCCGTATTCCTTGTGTGGACACTTGTGTGGGGGATAAGAAGAAAAGCGAAGAACCAGGATTTGGAAGGAGAATAGTGGTTATTGTGCGGAGGTTTTTGCATCTTAGTCCTGGGACAGGGTAAGGGACCAAATAGAAATATATATAAATCCAGGTGGGGCTTGTCTCTTTGGGGAAGAAGAAGGAGCCCAGGTTTTCCTAGTTGGATCAATTCTGGCTGGAAATGATCACCACTGAAGCCAAATTACTACTCACTACCCGTGTCCACTGTGCCAGGGTCAGTGCTTGCACTGCTCTCCATCCACCTTTTAGAAAGTTGTGTTTCCCCCGTTTTATACTGAGGGAACTGAGTTAGGATGGGGCAAATAACTTGCTCAAGGTCATTCATTTTGTAAGTGGCAGAAGTGGGATTGAGCTGGGAGGTTGTTGTAGACCATGACCCATGACCCACAGGACACTGGCCCTCCACGTATCGTATAAGAAGCTGTTCCTGGTGGTAATAATGGTGGTGGGCAGATGAGTTTAAGCCTGTTGTTTTTGCCCGCTCCGATGGAAGACAATGTAGCCAATATCCTGTTAGCAAATCTTTATGTACTTCTCAATTTAATGCAACAGACATGTTGAGTGCTAATAATGTGGTAAGGGATGAACAGACAAATATGGTAAGCACTGTCTTTACAGAGCTTCGGGTGGAGTAGAGGACATAAAAAGCCGTGAAACATTGGGGTCCATGTGCTAGGAGAGGTCTGGGCAGAGTATCCCAGGTGACCTCCTGGAGGAGGCAATACCGAGCTGAGGTGTTGATGCATGTGGGGGAGCCTGCCATTCTGTAGGATGGGGGTGGAAGGGAAGCTGAGCAGTAGCGGGAGCAAAGCTCCTCACCTTGAACCGAAGTAGGCAGGTGTGATTAGCATACGGTGGGTGTGCTAGATGGAGTTTGGCCTGCAGAGTCAAAGCCTTCATAACATACTAAGGCATCGAGGCTTCTGCCTGTAGGTGATCCGAGTTGGTGAGATTCACCAAGATTAAGAAGGCCAGTTCCTTACAGGGGTAACCATATAATTTATTGTCCAAACTGAGATGCTTTTGGTAGTGAAAACAGGCACTAACTAGTTGGGACACAGGGACAACAGGCCTAAACCAAGTCTGGTCAATGCAGATGTGTGTCAGTCTGTTTCATAGTTCTGCTTTTTATTTGTTTATATTCTTTCTACATTTTCCTTTGGCTTTTTAAAATGCAGATTTCAATGCTGGATTTAATTCACTGCATAGATGGTAAAGAAGAACTTCTGTTTTTTCGTTTTTGTTTTTTGGTTTTTTTTTTAAAGCAAGAATCTGTCCGGATTAGAATTTTAGAGCTGAAAGAGTCCTTGTAAATTACAAATAGTAAAAAACAGAACAAAACAAGCCCTACACTATCCGACTCCCTAATCTTACAAAAAACGAGACTGAGGCTCCCAAGTTAATTGAGAAATTTAGATCTGAGTTATCTGGTGGCCCAAACCAAGATCGAGGTTTGCCGACTTCCGGAAAGGTTCTATGCTTATTGCATATGCCTCCGTCTTGTTCAGTGGTCTTTATGTTTTCTGTCATTTCCTTCCTTGTGAGCATCAGCATGTATTTATGTGGCTAGTGTTAGCATTGTGGCCATAAAGATACCTAGCACTCACAGAAAGGGTCCCCTTGAATCTGGCCTCATTATAACCACCTGGTAATCTCTCTAATGAAACTTTTGACAAAGTCACTGGAAACTGAATTACTTGCACAGTATGTAGTCTTTACCCATATTAGCATCCTGTCAGCTTTCTTAATAATAGCAATTGTATTGATTTTTCATTTATCTTGGTTTTTATCAAGTTTTGTTTTTAACCTGTAGTGTGTGTGTGTGTGTGTGTGTGTGTGTGTGTGTGTGTGTGTGTGTTCCCACTTAATATTCATTGAGGTGGATGTCTCTGGGATCTACTCCTGACTCTGCCATTAAACCATCTGGGTAATTCTGGGCAAGTTACTTTCTCTGTGCATTAATTTGTCCGTACCTCATCTATAGGATTAAGTTGGCCAATTTGATTTCCAAGATTATTTACAGTTTTATTTATTGGCCTATAAATAAAACGATAAGGACATAATTATTGTGGATCAAGCACGTAGCGTTTTCTAGTAGAAAACACAGAAATAGAATTTAATAGCAAGGGGTTATGATTTTTCTTCATATCAGCCTCTTTAATAGTTAGCTTCAGACGTATATTCCCCATTTAAAGGAGTGGCACATTTATGGAAAATAATCTCAAATGAATTGATTTTGCTTTACTCTCCCATAGAGCACTCTGTGACAGGAAGAGAAGGCTTCCCAGCTGATCCCGTTGCTGGAGGAAAGGAGTGGATACAAGAGACTCTTATTCCCTGGCCGCTGGTGACCAGCTGCACATCCTGTTGCTCTGTAGGGGAACCAGAGCTGCCCCAAGTCTCCTCAGATCCCTGTGGCATCCCTGTTCAGACCTCTTTGAGGAAGAACCTAAGAGAATATTCATGAGAGCCCTGATTGTCTGGCCAGCCGTGAGGCTGGCTTGGCATCGTGGGTGTGGTCAGGAGGGACACCCTACAGAAGCCCCACAGTGCTGCCCAGACCCAAATCCTGGGCCCTGGTCAGAAGCAAAAACAACTTTCAAATACCAGTTCTTTATACCCTTTTGTTGCCCAACTCCATTCAAATATTTTTACTCCGAAGAAACCTTTAAACAGAAACAAAAAACAAAAATACCACATGAACCTAACAGAGTTCCTTTTGAGGTGCGGACAGAGTGGCCAGAACATGAAGCTCTTTCTTATTTTAGGTCTGATTCAGACTTTGTATACCTGAGGCTCCTGTAAGTCCCCAGATGAATGCTGCACAGACATTTGTCCCTTTCATTAAGGATCTTAGAAGATGCAAGGATTCCTTGAACTGTGTGTGGTGACCATGGGGAATTGCTGTTACTTAGGGTTTGACAGTTTAGATCTGGAAGAAGATAGGCCAGAGTTTAGAATTCACGTTCTGACTCCTCTTTTAATAGTTTCATAACAATGAGTCAATGATTTAACCTCTCAGTTTCAGAATTAATAAAAGGATCGTAGGGCCTTTATCAAGTGATGGTGAGCACTGGATGAGCTGACTCATGTGAAGCTCACGTCGTGGCCCAGGGTCTGGCTCATATAAAACGCTGACTAGGTGGTAGCTAATATCACCATTACTATTAGGTCTTGTCTGCACATGTACCCTCCCCTTTTGTCTCTTTCTTTCTGTCATACCCACCCTACCAGCATAGATACAATAGTAAAATTTGGTGGTTGAGCTAGTGTTTCCTGTTCATGACATGGTGTAAAAGTCGTACTGTGTTTTAGCAGCTGCTGGCTCCAATAATAAGCTGTACCTTTTATTTGCAGTGGCCTTTGCTTTTCCAAAGATACATCTGTGTTGTAGAATTGCCTCCATCTTCCTTCTTGAGCCTCAGCCCTGTGTATTGAAAGTCCTGTTAGCATCATTAGTAATGGCAAGTTTGACCTGATAACTCTGAAGATCATTAAACGGCATTAACCATTAAAATGAATTTTTAAATGGAACAGGCCACTTTGTCAGTATCTATTAGAAAGGGTCATCAGTTCCTTCAGATGGATGTTCTGTGCTTAGGGCACAGCTGGTAGCCCAGCCACCATTTAGGGCACCATTCTGTTTGCTTTTGGTCTGCAATGAAGGACCAAGTCTGGCATAAGTGGAAGAATGGCCAGGGGATGGGGTCATGACATCTTATTGCTGTTCCCCAGTCATCTCCAGCTTTAGAGAGTGACCAGCTATGATTCCTTTAGTGGGGGCCACCATCACTGTTTGCCTGGAAAGAAAAGGATAAAGGGTATTTGGCTACTTTCCTAATCTCTTAACATCTACTTCATCAATCTCCTTGGAATATCATTATGGACATTCCATGATGGCAGGACTATATCTTATTTGCCAGCACCTAGAACAGGGCCTAGAATTTAGCAAACTCTAGATATTTGTTGAATGAGTAAGTGAAATGTACCTTTTATTCCAGATAGAATTTTACCAGCTTCCCTGATAATAATAGAAATATACCTGTATACCTTAAAATCCAGTGTAATTTAATACTGAGTCTCATTCAAAGTAGCATTTATTATAAGGTAATTATAATAAGGCAGTTCCACATCCTGCCTGTCAAGGACTTTTTTTTAGGCCAAGTTTCAGCGTGAGCTTATTAATAATAGTTTATTTTGTCAGCAAACATGTATTGAGTGTCCTCTATTAAGGAGTAGGGATGCAAAGATCAGTGAAGATATGGACCCTATTCTCAAGGAGTTCTCATTTTAGTAGATCATGATAGATCATTTAAATAAATACAATAAAGTATTATAAATAAAATAAGCAAGGTGCTATAGGAATGCTGTCTTCTGATTGGGCAATGTCAGGAAAGACTTCATGATGGTGATTAGGAATTCTGTCTTAGATAACGTGTAGGAATTTGCCATGTGAACCCAGGCAAAGAAATAATTTCTATTAGATATTGTTGGCACTCTGTTGGATTAAATATTCAGTCACCTCCTTATATATTGCGATTAATATGTCACTTAGATATGACAATAACCCCTGTTAGGTGTGCAAATCTCCTGAGGGTGGGAAGGAAATCTTGCATAATTTTAAGACAATATTGTGCTTATCATTTTTTGCCTACATTTTGCACTGGTACAATACATTCTTTTTTTTTTTTTTTTTTTAATTGACCGCAGTTAGCAGTTTCTCATCGAATTGTTTGTAAAGGAAATGAGTTTGACTGATTACCTATAAGGAAAGGGATGAATTTCTATATGTGCAAATTAACATCCTATGGGAAGTAAGAAGGGCTCTGTAGTGACATGTATGTTTCAGGACCTGAAAGATTATTGCCAGGAAATGTTGACACCTACCACTTACAATAAACACACATGTGTGCATGGGAATTACCAAATTTAGCAAATAAAAATAATTGTACAGGACATACTAACAAAAGTACTCATTGTTTATCTGAAATTCCAGTTGAACTGGGCATCATATATTTTATCCGGCAACCCCAGCACACATCAGCGGTGGGTGGGAAATAAAGCATTTTAGATGCCTGTCAACTCTCTCTGCATAGATTTTTCTCTTTTTCTTACTTGTTTCCATATCATCTTGGCGATCAATTTAAGTTTACAAAGGGTTCCACTTATTCAATATTTCTGAGTTTTATTTTGAGTTGTCTAGAAATGGACATATCTGGCTTATAGAATCTTATATTTATTTCTCAGAATTTATGTATGCTTATGAACAGGCAAAGTGGTATATACACTTTGAACTGATCCAGTTTTGAACTGGATCATTCTCTCCTTTTACATATGGCTTGTCACGCTCTTTGAAAAAAGTATTTTAACAAAGTTTGTTTTTCCGTATAAACAAAAGTGTTTTTTTTTTGTCTTGTGTTTGTACCTTTGATATTTTTTCCTTTGAGGTCTAAATTACAGCCTTATGCCTCCAAGAAGCTACTTTTTATTCATGTATTTTAGCGAAGATGATAGTGTCTAGACTGAGTGCGGTCATGGCTTTACTTAAACCCTGGCAGGTCTCCTCCGCCAATAGAGGAGTCATTGTGATGATCCAAAGCAAATAAGAAGTTCTAATAGGGTGACACAGCAATAACAGGGTCTTTTTGAAGAAGTGGGATTTAATCTGGCATCAGGAGACTGGAAATTCATGGCTTCACCTATTCATCCTGCCCAAGCAGACCTCTGTTGACACAAAGGACGCTGCATTTTAAGTAGGGTTTTCCATGAGTTCATTCTAAATGGGTATTTCTGCACTTCAAAAAAGCCTCTCTTCATGCTACAGGCGTGAATTCATTCGCTCGAGTTATTTTCCTTTCTTTTGGGAGAGGGAAGATACACTTAGGAGCCCAGCCTTACAGGACCTGCCCAGGAAACTGATGAAGTGAAAAGTTGACAGGCTTTCGCTGCAGCCAGCAAGTGATTCACCATATTATGCTGGAGGGATTTGCTTTGCTAACCTTGCTGAGCACGTGGTGCCCTGGAACGCTCTTTTGTATATTGCTATCCCCACCACCCCTCCCCCCTGCCCACAAGGAAAAGCCAGACCATAAATTGAGGAGCTGGAATCAGCGAGTGAACAAAAACAGGAGTTTGTATTTTGGACATCCTACAAAGTACATATGTAATGATCAAATACACAGAACTTGTAGAGATTAGAAACACTAGCTTTGTTTAATTTGGCAAATGCTAAAGTCTTGGTGGGCGTAGGGGGCAAGAAAAGATGTTTTCATAAAAAGACATTTCCAAGGTACCATGCATATAGTCTAGCATATTTGCAAGTACCACTACATAACAGTTTATTTAAAATGCAAGAGGATGCTGTGGGAACTAAATTGGAGTAGTACATCTAACAGTAGTGTAGATTATTACATTGCTGGGCAAAGATGATAAGACTGCTATAATTCTATAATGGAATTTCTTAACATTGTAGCCTAATCTGATTTGGTCCTGTCACTTTTCAAGTGAGAAATTTGTCGCTAACGCCTACATAAATTTAAAAGACATTAGAAGCAGGAACAGAAAAAATTAGAAACAGAATTAGAAAATACATTCATTTAGGGTGCCTGTGTGGCTCAGTCAGTTAATCGTCTGACTTCCGCTCAGGTCATGATCTCACAGTTTGTGGGTTCGAGCTGTGCTGACAGCTCAGAGCCTGGAGACTGCTTCAGATTCTGTGTCTCGTTTGCTCTCTCCCCCTCCCCTGCTCATGCTCTGTCCGTCTCTCAAAAATAAACAAACATTAAAAAAATACACTTATATGTTGATCTGTCTGTGTAATACTTTACGTAGTAAGTGATCTGTTACATTACAACATGTTACATATCCAATGTGTTGTGCCTCAGCAATCCCACTTACAGCTTTACTGATAGCGTTGCATGTAACTGTATTACTCAGTAATTTATCGAGGTTATGGGATATTTTGACCCATTGTTTTATGTAGACCTCAAAAAAATTTTTGTACTGTCTTTATAGATATTTAAATCAGAATTAGAGTAACATTTAACTTTTGTTGAGAAGGTATTTTCTGGAGTATATATTACTAATCTATTTTAATTCTTTCAATGATGTAATATTTGTCATAGTTAAGACATTTCTAGTTTGCTACATTTTTGTTCAGATTTAATGTAACTGAAATTTTCATGAGAATCAAATATGTTTGTATAGATTGTAAAATGAATTTATCAGTTTTTTTTTTTGGAACATCTCAGATTGTAACAAATGTCTGCCATTGTGAGTTTTCATTTTTCCTCTCATGTTGACTTTACCTTGGCCTTACTTCATAGCTAAATTTTATCAAAAGTATTTGATTCGGAGGGGTTAATTAGTAATAAGTGTTATTAGGGTTTGGGTTTAATTTTATTTTTAATCAGGCTTTTCTACCAATTTTAACTTTTCCTGAGTCAGTATTTATCGTTTTGTTTCAAAAAAAAAAAAAAGATGGTTAACATTTGAGAGCTTACTAGTCATCAAAACTCATTAAATCCTACTGCTTTGCCCCAAATATACATAATGTAAAAATTTCAAGCAAGAATCTTAATCTCTCTGAACTTCAATTCCCTCATCTGGCAAATATGGATAATATATTTTTGTGAAGATCATATATGATAATGATTGTGAAAACTCTTTTTTATAGGGGCTGTCACATAAATGTAAGTGATGAATGTTTTTGCAGCTGCTGCTGATAGAGCAGTGAGCAAAAAAAGTTTGGAATGCTAGGCAAGAAATGTGATGTCGTGTGGTTGCAAAGGCGTTAACTATATTCTGACTTCGAATTTGCCACTTACTTTGGGCAGTCCACTTAACCTTTATGATAGTTTCTTCATCTGTACCCTGAAGGGCTTCGCTATGTCAGGGTCTCTCCACGTGTGGTCCAAGGACCACCCGGGTGTGAATCATGTGGGATGCTGTTGAACAGGCTGATGGCTGGGCCCCAGCCTAGACCTACTGAAGCAGCATCCCTGTGGTGGCATCCAGGCATCCAGTTTAGTTACACAGACCTGGCATTAAACCTGTCCTTGCTCATCTCCAAAATCTATTTTCCACCTTTCCTACTAAAATGGACACATTATGGGTACCACTTACACATGCGTTAGGACTGGCGATTGCCCCCACACTTGTGTATTTGTACACTTGCTTTGTGAAAGATAGAATGAGAGGAAGGTAAAGGGAGTTGGACTTAGGGAGAAAACGGTGTTACTAAGATAAGATTCTTGGCCCTTGAAAAGTTTACTATAAAGAAAATTGATATTTTTGCACTAAGTAGACTGTATTCTCAAAATACGTGGAATAACCACACTAATTATTGTCACCCAAGGAAAATATGCCACCTTTAATTTAATGACTGCGAATGCATTGTAATGGCTTATTATGAAGATCCCTTGAGAAATCATGGCACATTGAAGATTTTTTCAGGTAGGCATGTAATTTTCTATTCTAAGGAAAAACTTTTTTCTCCCCAAAAGAGGAGGTAAGGCAACCATGTTTGTTTTTTTGGGTGGGGGGTGTTTAACCTGATGCAGTTGTGTATGTCTTCATGGAGACCTTTACAGAGAAGGACAAATCAATCACTTAGTTGTTCATGGGCAACATAAAGAGTTTTCTTCCTCCCCCCCCCCCCCACCAGTCCTTCATTTTATTCTGGAAGTAGTATGGCATAAAGAGCTTGGGATTTGGATTGATATGTACATGAGTTAAAAATCTCAGTTCAGCTGACATATAAGCGTGGACCTTGAGCAATATATTTGACCTTTCAGAGCTTTTGTTCTCTATCTATGATTGGAGAGAGTGTTACTTATCACTCTCTCCTCAAAAGGGGAGGTTATTTTGAGAATTAAATGAGATAGGTTAAGTGCTTAGAATGTTGTCTGGCACCTGTTTGAGTGAACATGAAGTTCTCATGCTTTACCTATTGTTCTGCATTCATGAAAGTTCCACCTGTGAGTGGTTGAAATTGTTTGAACTGTTTCCCCAGCATGGTCATTCCTTGGATCCATTCAGCTACTTTTATAGGTCTGTATTATCGTTGGTGGCATTTTCCCACTATCTGCCCATAGAAATGGAGCTGAGGGTGATATATGGGGATTCAGCCCATTAGTTTGTGCATTCATCTATCCATGTATCTCTTAATTATTCATTCAACCAATGAATGTAGAATCCTAGAAACTTAGTGTGGAATGAGCCTTACAAAGATCATGGTATTCACACCCTTCTTCTGAAGGTGGAAGGACGCATGGTCTTTCAGCCTCTGTTCAACCATCTTGGAATTGCAGAACACTCTGATGTCTCTAGAAACCAGACTGTGTTTAGATAAAGATGGAGGGTTACAGATATTTACCCACAGTCTGGGGTGGAACTATTTTCTAGGGTGCCACTTACTAGATCTAGTTATTTCTCTTTAGTGCTATAGAGAACACTGCAATTATTTACAAACCAATTGAGTTCAAGTGACCTATATTGCCTTTTGTGTGTTGGCATAACAAATACCAAAATGTATAATCCCCACTCATTTACCAGTATGACCCAACTACAAGGATGGGAGTAAGGCTGATAATAGATAAAGTTACGAAGCTAATAGGGCCCTACCATCCTGAAGCCTACAGTCTGCTAGGAAAGATGCCACGTGTATACAGATGATTATTGTAAAAGGCACGAGGTAACAAAAATACCTAAAAAAAAAAAAACCCAACAAAACAGTTCAGGTAATGCTATCTAAAAATTGAGGGAAGGAAGAGAATTCTATCAGTAGGATATATCAGGAAAACTTTCTGTAAAAGAGGTTTTTGAGCGTTACAGTGTAAGTGATGATGTAGGAATTTTGTATTGTTGGACTACATTTACCTCTGTAGGTACTGAATCCCTTTTTAATCTTTATGACTTTTTTCTTGATCACCAAAGTAATACATATCCATTGGGAGGAAAAGAGAAGAAAAGAAAATGAAAACATTAAAATTAAGAAAATTTGGAATTCTAAACCATTTGGAGAAAACCCAAAGTATTAAAATGAAAACGCTGTTTCTTTCCAATCCTTTGTTATAATGAATACTTTACAACTGAGATTATACACTACATATAGTTTTGTTGCACAACTTAAAAAAATACCCTGTGCTCATTAATGCCATTAAGTAATCTTTGAAAAGATTATTGAAGTATAACTAACGTACAGTGTTCTATTAGTTTTTAGGTGTACAATATAGTGATTCAACTATTCATTACTCAGCACTCATCAAGATAAGTGCATTCTTTTTTTTTAAGTTTATTTATTTATTTTGAGAGGGAGAGCATCTGCGTGCGTGAGCAGGAGAGGGGGAGGGGCAGAGAGAGAAGGAAGCAGGCTCCACGCTGTCAGTGCAGAGCCTGACTCGGTCTTGATCTCATGAACCGTAAGATCATGACCTCAGCCATTATCAAAAGTTGGATGCTTAACCAACTGAGCCACCCAGGCACCCCAAGATACGTGTATTCTCTTAATCCCCCTTATTTCACCCATCCCCCACCTGTGTCCCCTCTGGCAACCACCATTCTCAGTATTTAAGAGTTTGTTTTTCTGTGTCTTTTTTTCCTTTTTCGTTGTTTTATTTTTTTAATTTCAGATATGAATAAAGTCACATGGTATTTGTCTTTCTGACTTATTTCAGTTAGCATTATACCCTCTAGGTCTATCCATGTTATTGCAAATGGCAAGATTCATTCTTTTTTATGGCTGAGTAATATTTCTCTGTGTGTGTGTGTGTGTGTGTGTGTGTGTGTGTGTGTGTGTACATTCATCTCTCAGTGGACACTTGAATTGTTTCCATGATTTGGCTATTATAAATAATGCTGCAATAAACGTAGCGGTGCATATATCTTTTCACATTAGTGTGTTCCTTGGGTAAATACCCAGTGATGAAATTAGTGGCTTATATGGTAGTTATATTTTTAATTTTTTGAGAAACCTCCAGACGGTTTTCCACAGTGGCTCCACCAGAGTCCTTCCGACCACCAGCCCATGAGGGTTTCTTTTCCTTCACACCCTCTCCAACACTTGTTATTTTTTGTAATTTTTATTTGAGTCATTCTGACAGGTTTAAGGGGATAATATCTCATTGAGGTTTTGATCTGCATCTTCCTGATGATTAGTGGTGTTGAGCATCTTTTCATGTGTCTTGTGGGTCATTTGTATGAAAACATGAGTTATCTACACAGACTTCAGACATCCCAAATGATAGATCACCCCCAGTCATTTAGGGGGTATTTAGGGGCATTAGGGAGCATTTAGGTTTTCTCTCCCTCTTTCTCTTTGTTATGGTAAATAACACTGAGATAAATATTATCTAATGTGAATCTTAACTCTCCTCACTGAGACTTTCTGAATCTTGATTATTTAATGTTCTACATGAAGTATGTACCAATTTACACTCTTACACAAAGGAATGAGAATACTTTGTTACATTCGTGCCAGGATTTGGATGGCTTTTTTTCTTTTTCTCTCAATGGTGCCATGTTGCAACCATTTACATTATTGTTATTCATAAGGACAGACATGAGCAAGCCTCGAAAAGCGATGGGTGCTTTTCCAGGACTGAGAAACTAAGAGTAAACAAAAATAGGAATGCATTTAATAGTTAAATATCTGTACTGCTTTAAAGCACTTTGTTCCATGTAAAGGTCTAATGTGTATTTATTTCTTTAGAAACCGAAAGGCCTGACAACTGAACAGTAGAGCGCAGGGATAATAGTGTTACCTCTGAAGTGCCAACTGCCTGGATTCTAACCCTAGTCCTACCCCATAGCATTGTCAACTTGGGCCGTGTATTCAGTTGCCCCATGCTTTTGTTTCCTTGTCTGTATAACAAGAGGTAGGGCGGAAGCAGAAAAGCCTCAGAAGATTAAGATGATTATATAAGATGCCAGGATTGTAAGTACTTGGTAGATACTATTATAAAATACGTAACTTGGTGTTTGTATAGAATGATCATACTGCTGTGTCGAAACTGAAAGTCCCTGGATTAATCCCTATTGTGGTGCCTCTTCATTCATTACATTGTGAAGAGGAGGACGGAAGGATCGGGACCTATTGTGCATCCAGGACTCAGTGGGACAGGTTTTCCTTGGACTGGGTGTGGCCTTCCTCACAAGGGATCCTGAATGTCTCTGAAAACAGCTCAATTCTGAGATCCCCCACTTTTCTGTCTTCCCGAGATAACTTTAGTCCCTAATGCAGAGGTTCCCATAAATTCTCAGTGTCCTTATTTCCATTTTTTCGGTGCCAAATAAATACATAAGAGTCTAATTGATGAAGCAGTTAAATCAACTTAATAAGTGCGCAGTTCCTAATAATCTAGCAGACATTTTGTAAAACAGCAACAAAAAAATAAATTGAAAGAAAGATCATCTAATTCCTAACCACAACTCTGTGTGCCTTTTGGGCACTGTACAACTTAGAACTTGGACTCAGATCAAATATTGCCATCCTCATTTCCTGTTTCACAGTGAGTTTTAGGCAATATTTGATTTTTATCGTAGCAGACAATATCGCAAAAGCGTGTCACAGAAAGGAATTTAATGCCATCTAATGTTGAAACGGTGAACTACTTCGAGCTGGCAGTTTTCACATGGTTTCTCACAGATGCTGAATGTCACTGATGCCCTCGAACTTAAAATATCCGCCAGCGCTCTTTTTAAATTAAGCGTGGAACCCTAAGGTGCCTTGGGGGCACAGTTTGGGAACCAGGGCCCTACTGTATTTCTGTTTTTTGGTTTCACTTTACTTTTGTTTTCTTCTGGGTAGTTGCCTCCTCTTGTTCCCTAGTTCCTGTTTTTATTTATTTCTTGGTTCTAGCTGCCTCATTTCCTTCCCCTTTGCATAGGGCCATTCTCCGTCTAGTCTTCATCAAGCAGCGGCAGTCTCTGTGGCTGCTCCAGGACCTTTGCAGCCCTAGACGCAGCCCTGGAGGTCCCATTATGGTTTTGTAGCTTGCTGTAGGTCAGCTCTAAATCTTACAGGACTTTTTCAGTTCACAACTCCAGCGAGCGTCCTTTCCACTGTAGGCTGCCTAAATGGTATGCCAGCGATGTGGCTTATCTTTAAGTGTCCCTCTGTGGCACTCTCCTATGGATAGGCCCCCACACCAGACCTCCCAGCTCATCAGGGGCAGTCTCTCCTTCATACCGACAAAGAACTGCTCAGACCACATCTCCCTGCTGCTGTTCTAGGCCTGAAAATGTATTGGAAGATGTATTTGAAACATTCGAGTGGTTAACTGCGGGCTCTGAATTAGACTGCTTGCTTTTGTGTCCTGGGTTTACCGCTTACTGCTCAATTTCCTGAAACTCCGTATTCCTCATCTATAAAATGGAGATAATAATAGGTCTTAATTCATGTGAGAACCAAATGAGGAAATGCATTAGTGCTCTTAGTGCGGTGCCTCACATTAACGAATGTTATTAAAGCACTTACTAAATGTTAACTGTTAACTTGTTTCTGTCAGTAACTAGAAATTCGCTCAAATATTTTAATTTTTGTTAGGAATAAAGTAACAAACCACTCATTTTTTAATGTTTGATTGATTGATTGATTTTTTGAGAGAGAGAGACACTGCATGAGCAGGGGAGGGCCAGAGAGAGAGAGGCAGGGAGTCCCAGAATCTGATGCAGGCTCCAGGCTCTGAGGTGTCAGCACAGAGCCCAACGCGGGGCTCGAACTCATGAACTGTGAGATCATGACCTGAACTGAAGTCAGATGCTTAACCCACTGAGCGACCCAGTTACCCCAAACCACTTATTTTTTTAAATGTAATGTCTGTCTCTGCCAATTTATGAGAGAAAGCATCAATTATTAAAATGAAGAAACACTTGACGTTCTTATAACATTTGGTTTAGATCAACTAACGTGTCTTCATAAACCTATATAATCTCTTAAGATTCTCATGACATTATACATGTATGCCTCATAGGTTTGACAGTGCAACTAATATCATTCCCATTTTAGAGGTGATAAAACTGAGTCTCAAGAGACTATGGGAATTGCTGAAGGTAACTCACTGTTTGCCTGGAGTCTACACCCTCACGCAGGATTCGTAACTTCAGAACTAGCACCCCATACTTGCTATGTGGCTACCTTTTAATATTTCAAAAGTTAAAAATGAAAAAGGAAGGGAGGGAAAAAAAGGAAAGGAAGAAAGGAAAGGAAAAGTGGCTGTTACTCTTTGATTTTTTGTAAACAATGAAAATTTGCCATTTCTGTGTCCAGTACACCTCAGTGTGGAAGTGGTTTCAATTGGCGTATAAGAATCACAACAGTTTGAAAGAACGTTGTCAGTACTTTGCTGCCAGAAATAATTCCAAAAGAGAAAATGCTTGGCCTTTGAACTGCATACCAAAAACTTGTATTCACCACACAAAAAATATATAATACTAGAATTTTTAAGTTCAGTTTCTGATCATCAGAAAAATGCTTCCGAAAAAGAGACAAACATCGTCCTCCCCCCCTTTTTTTTCCCCAAATGTTCATAAGCCTAACCCTTTAACCCATACTACAGCCACTGCTGCCTAACTGCTTTTTGGACACAGTGGCATGGAAATACATCACTGGGGTATAATTTTGCACAGAGCAGAGAGAACATGGTATTTATGGAACTGAGCCTTGGCTGGGTAGCCTGGTGGAAGGCTGTGTTTTGATTTCAGTGTTCAAATAGAAGTGAAACCTAGGCTCCTCCTTTCAGGTCTGTAGGAAGCTTGCTGGTTCCATGTTTGTTTGGTAGTTTTCATGTCCCAGTGGCAGGTGAGGGAGAAGAAATGGTCTTCTAGCTCCAGGCTTGAAGTCCTTGACCTGAATGTGCTGAATCACTGTAACAATCTGAAAATGGAGCTTGATTCTCTGCTGGCTGACTAGAAAATTGTGGAGGCCTCAGGCTGGCCAGGCTAAACATTTCTGGGCCCTACTGGAGGCAGATTTCTTTAGGCAAGTAAGCGCTGAATCCTCCCAAGGACACCATGCGGTGGTCTTCCAGCCAAGCATCACGGGCATGGTGGCAGCAGCTTTAATTTAAGTATCTGAAACATTTAATGTGGGAGAGGTTGGCTAAGGATGCTGTGGACAGTTAAGAGTCTTGATGCTTATTTTAAAAGCATCATTATGTTAAAATACATTAATGCTTTTTTTTAAAACAAGCATCAAGGCTATAAAAAAAGAATATAAGTGATATATATCTAGCAACTCTTGAGGAAAAAAAAGTCTGAAGTCTCCATTCCACTTTTTTTTTGTTTAGTTAATACTATAAACAATTCCCATACAAACTATCTTTTTTAACAAATAGTTTTAAAGGCTTGTTTATTTATTTTGAGAGAGCGAGCAGGGGATGGGCAGAGAGAGAGAGAGAGAGAGACAGAGAGACAGAGAGAGAGAGACAGAGAGAGACTCCCATGCAGGCTCTGTGCTGTCGGCACAGAGCCCAACATTGGGCTTAAATGCATGAACTGTGAGATCATGACCTGAGCTGAAACCAAGAGTCGGACACTTAACCTACTGGGCTACCCAGGCAGCCCCCAGACTGACTATCTTTAGATGTTGGATTTGTTTTCTGTGCTGCATAACAGATTGCCACAAACTTGGTGGTAAAACACCCATTTATTATCTCCGTTTCTGCAGGTCAGAATTCCGGGCACGCCTTAGTGGGTTCTGTGCTCAGGGTCCCACCAGGCTGAAATCAGCATGTTGGCTGGGCCCTGTTCTCATGGCAGGGCTAGACTAGGGCAGGATCTGCTTGCAAAAGCCCTCAGGTGGTTGGCAGCACGCATTTCTTTGTGTCTGCAGATTTCACAGCAGCTTGCTTCTTTCAAGTCAGCAAGGAAGAGAGAGAGAGCGTCTCCGTTGCTTCCATTCTAGTCTCTGGCCTCTAGATTCTTTTTTAAAAGAGCTTACTTGATTAGGTCCAACGGACCCGGGATAATCTCCTTTTTGGTCAACTTAAAGTCAGTTTAATCACATCTGAAAATCCCTTCACCTTTGTCATATAATAGAACCTGCTCAACTTCTATAACCATTGCCATATTCTGTTTGTTAGAAGCAAGTTACAGGCTCTTCCCACACACAGGGGGAGGGCACTATAGGAGGGTATGACTCATTGGGGGTCACTTAGGGAGTGTATCCACCATGGATGTGCATGTGTTTTAATACGATTACAGCAGAAGAAAAAAGGAATCGTTGGGGTGCCTGGGTAGCTCAGTCGGTTAAGCATCCCACTTCAGCTCAGGTCATGATCGTGAGGTCTGTGAGTTCAAGCCCTGCTTTGGGCTCTGAGCTGTCATAAGAGCTCAGAGCCTGGAGTCTGCTTCAGATTCTGTGTCTCCCTCCCTCTCTGCCCCTCACCCGCTTGCACTCTGTCTTTTTCTCTCTCAAAAAAATAAGCATTAAAGAAATTTTTTAAAACAATCAGTGTTATTGAATGAAAGACTAAAAGACGTTATGTATTTAAGTCTACATTAGAAAAAAAAATATTTACACCAGAACTATATGCCTTTCCTTAAAGAATGCGTCCATAAACACTTCCATCTTGAAGTTTTCTTTGCCTCTGGCTGCTGAGACATTACTCTTAACTGGTTCTCTTGCCTCTTGCTGCTTTCCTTCACATGAACATCTTCCACTCTGTTTGTTTGATTTTGAAATGCCACACCTCTAACCTGACAATTGCCTTTATCCACCTACCTCCAGGGGACCTAGAAGTCTTACACCCCAACCACTCACTTCCTGAGCACAGGGGCACGGAAACAGCTAATCACAGTGTAACTGCACAACTCTGTTGGGGTCCGGTTGTAATCTGAGTGTCAGATGAAAGGCCTGTGGGGTGACAGACCTGAGGCTCATTTGGACCTCGCTGTTTAAAAGAGAAATGAAAATTTATTTTCTCCCTTTTGGTCTCTAGGAGACATGCTGGTTCCATTCATGCCGGGTGGTTTTCATGTTCTAATAGCAGGATTCTATAAACAGTCTTACAGACGTGTGCAAAGTGTGTGCCTGTGTTTGTTTACACTTTGTGGGGAGAAAAAAGAATTTAAGGCAGCTTAAAAAGATGTGTACCATTCAGAGGACAAAGTGTAAAAATAAGCAAGAAAAAGAGAAAGGGAAGACTATATGCCAGAAAGTGACACAGAGTCAGATAAGGACATGCTTTCTGGCAGTTCATGCAGACATAAACGCAAAAAGATTCATGATTTGGTGGCCATAAGATAAAATCAGAAGAAATAGCTTCTCTGAGTGCTGAGCCCAAAGAGACGTTTCTCCTACGGGTCTTCATTTGGACACGTTGGCCATGATATGGCACATTGGACAACTTAGTGTTCACATGCAGCGCCATGTTGCCTAGATCATTTCTTAGAACATTCCTCCAGGAAGGCTGGTGGCCCGCTGTCACAGTGCGGTTCAGCGAAAGCCTTCTGTGGGCCTGGACTTTCCCATCTATTGGTTGACTCAATTTAGAATGAAAGGTGGCACAGTAGTTCTTAGTCTCTTTAAAACTTACTGCCTTGCACCCAAAAGTTTAGGAAATTTTTACGGTTTTGCTTTCCATCCCTTGGATTATGTTTTGAAGTGAATTTGGTTTATCTTCCAACTATAAAGTCTTTACTATTGAAAGTGAACATACAGCCCGAAGAATTCTAGATCTTTTTCCAGCTGCCATTAAGAATCTTTTAGCTCATAGGGAGAATGAGTTATGTGGTTCACTGTGCATGTTATATCATAGCCCTTTTTAAAGTTTTTTTTTTTTTTTACAGATAATACTTCTTGATAACTTCTGGACACTTTTTTACACCTAATTGAGTATAGAGTGAAGTCAGTGGAATTTTTTGTTTTATTTATTTTTTGGTGAGTTGTGTGTGTGTTTGGGGGTGGGGGGAGTGGTAATTAACATTCTCTAGAGAAACCTGAGGAGCTTAAAAGGACATCTGCCTCATTAGAAGACTGTTCCACATCAGTTACAAGGAAAGGAAAGGGAGAGCCCATGGCCAAGCGAAGGATCTCTGTGTAATTATGAAGGGTATTTTGCAGAGCAAGGGACTGAGCAATCTAAACCTCATGGAGCTGAATCACAAAGATTGCATGTGATATTATTAACTAATCACTAATTTGTTCCTGATTTTCAAAGTAAATCCCATCCAGTGTCATTGTTTTGTCATATATGTAAATATTTGAGAAGAATACAAAACTCATCCTGAATTTGACCACCACCATTTTGACATATTTCTATCTCGTGTTGTTTTTCTCTATGGCAATGTAGCTTTGTGGCTCTGAGTGAGGGCCTCTGGAGGCATTGAGATCCCCAGACCCCACCATTTGTTAGCTGAATTGCCCAGAGAGGTTTCTTGAGCTCTCAGAACCTCAATTTTCTCATTTGTAAAAATAGAGATAGTGAGAGTTCCCTGCTCATAAAATGGAAACCATGAGTTATTCTCACAGACAAGATTGTTCTTAAATTTTGGTAGAAACTCATTTATGAAAGTCATTGTAAACACAATAATAAAACAGTTGAAAAGCCAGGGAGATATCGACATAAGAAAACAAAGGGAAACATGATTAGAATCTATCAAGGACTAAGGAGCTGTAAATTCTTGGGTGTGAGACTTGCTTTCCCCTGGGAAGAGGCAACTTTTGAGATGATGGCATTTTCTGTGGGCAGGAACAATGGAAAAAAGCAATAGGGGAACTTCTTTTAGTCCTTCATCTCCTGCCAAAGATAAAGGACTTGTTATTGTTAAGTTTGGACATGTCTCATTAATACAGTTTAATAACAGCCAGCCTTCCCGTGGAGGAGTATAGCAGGTGCCCAACTGAACTTCGTAGCTACTCTTTCCACCTACAGCATCTTCCCTTTCCTCTCCATCCTGCAAAATAGTCACAGTGATCTTCCCAAACAATAATTCAAATGGATCCCCACTGCCTAAGAAGGAAAGCTGAAATCTCTTGCCCTAATATTTTCATTCTTCCAGAATCATGGAAGCCTGTTCTCGAGGCTTGTGTCTCCTAATTCCCCTTTGCTTTCTGTGTCCCATCCAAAATGGGCTATTGTTCCTTGGGGATATTCTGCAGTTTCTTAATGGTCTAGTCTGCTTATTACATGGGCTTGTTTATCTAAAGCTAAAAATGGATATACTTACTCAAAATATATTTAAAAACACCTTTCACCACTACTTTTGCAAAACTTGGACTTAAAGACTTTTAGAGTCAAAGTGTGTGTGTGTGCGCGCGCGCGTGTGTGTGTTTGTGTGTGTGATGACAAGTTGGTGCTGATTTTCACTTCTCTTAGGAGGAACCTTTCCGATTTGGCCCTATGGTAAATGCTACTTTGGCAAACGTGTGCTTAATGTAGTGGCTGCTCTGTCTGTATTTTCTGTGTGATGTGGTCTGGGGAGAAAATGTCTTTGAGTCAGATAGGTCTACACATTATTTCTAGATAGATAGATAGATAGATAGATAGATAGATAGATAGATAGATGTCACCTTTTATATGCCAGATGAATTTCTGGGTCTGAGAATACAGTGGTGTACCTGGATTTGAACACAGACTTCAGTTTGAGTGGTAGCTTGACAAGTTAATGGCAATCAACTTTAGGTTCCTCATCTGAGAAATAGGAAGACTGATCCTACACTGTGTTGAAGAATAAAAGCAATGTGTCTGCCATGAAGTCTTCATTCAGCGCTTGTCAACATCCTTGCCTCATTTCTGTGCTAGACCTTCTGGAGGCTGAAAATCTGACCTTGCAATCCCCAGCGAGGTGAGATTAGCACCCTGTGAACTAAAAGCAGCCCTCTCTCTTCAGGAGTGTGAAGAAGGAAGGAAAGAGTGTTTGGGTGACATTTAGAGTGGAATCTTTAGCCCTCCTCTCTGGGTAGTTTCTGAGTAGTGAGAAAACTATGATGCTGAGACATTGTCTTCAGCAAGAGACATTATGGCTCTGTGTTAATAATCGGTTCACATTTAGACTATGCTAGTTTCTATCGTTGCTGAAAACCTGAGTATCTAAACATTAGCTCCATTAATAAGATTTCAGTGCTCCCTGACTGAGGAATGTCTGAAAATGGTTTTATTGTGAAGGGAGACGCTCATTTAATTTGGCCTCTTCTCTCTTTGCTTGTAGAAGTAAAAACAATTAAATGAGAACTCTGCTGTCAGCAAAAAGGCCTTTGACCTCTATTAATTCTCTTTTTTTTTGTAAACTATCATTAAAAGACTAGAGTTTTCCTTTTTCAAGGTTTTATGTTCTGTCCCTGGGTCTGGGATCAGACGTTTGCGTCTGTAAAGATGTCAAGAATTGCCTTTGAAGGAGGGAGATTCTTGGCAATACCCCGGCTTCCAAGTTCCAAGGTTCTGTGATAGAAAGTTCTTCTACTCACCTCCATGAGGGAGAGGGTCACAGCAAATAAGCCTAGCCTTATGGGTGGTCAAAAGTAGGGTGTGTTTGGAAAGAAGTTGTGTTTTTCTTTCCATCATCTATTAAGTATTTAAAACCTGTGTTTTAACTATTTCATTTTTGCATTGCTTTTATGTTTTTCTCTCTCCCTTCCATGGTCCACAGGGACCCAGATTACTTTTCATCTGTCCACCTCCTCTCTCACTCCAGGTTTTCTACCGTTGATCTTCTTTAGACTGATACAGTGTCTCCCCAGCCTTTCTGCTTTCCTGCCATCCCTGATACAAGCACCTAGGCCTTTGTGTCTTACTGAGGAACAGGAAGTAATAGGAGTAAGCGGGAGGTCCAAAATGGGCTCCACCACTCTGGTGTCTGGTCTTTAGTTCTCCTGTCCCTTCTGAAATGGAACCTAAAAGTCCCACTGAACTTTTCCTGTTTATGGAGCACACCGCCTCTCCTTAAAGGATGCTGGGCATGCCCGGCCTGTCCTTCAGCATGGTTCTTCCAGTTCCATGGGCTTCCTCGCTGCCTTAGCAGCCATCTCTGAATTTTTGAGGCTTTCTGGGAAATTGTATCCAGGTGAGGGAGTTGCTGGTCCACAGAGGAGAAGGCATTTCTTCACAGTGTCTGGTTAACCAGTCTACCTAATGAGTCTCTCTGGCAGACTTGAGTGTTCTATTCAGCGCAGTTACTAAAATGTATGTATCCACTTAACTTATTATTCTACTCTATTTCCCTCTGGGTTTCTTTCAAAGACATTATGTGATAAGGCATTAATTTATATAGGAGTATCCTATTTTAAAACATTAATAATTGAAATTAAGCATTTATAATTAAGGTATTTTAATAGTAATTTTTAATAGTAAAAATAGTTTATCAATATTTTAAGTATTGATAAATCATTGTATCATTTAAAGTAACGTCTTAAAATATTTTAAAATAATAAAAATTGATTTTAAAATAGCTTACTGTTTCTTAAATATTTAAATACTAAATACTTAAAATTAATAGTACTTTAATTCCTAGTTTAAATGGAAAATGTTCTTAAAATATGCTTAAGGAGAAAAATGTGAAAAACCCACTGATTTGTTATTTCCAAAAACAAATAAATAAGGAACCATTGATGGGAGGCTGAATTACTCAGAATAGAGAAGAGTTTAGCCTTTGTTCACTATAGTATAATTTTCTTAAGAATCCACTTTAGCTTCTCCCTGAAATCTGAACAGTGATGTGTGTGTGTGTGGTGGGGGGTGGGGTGGTTTAAGGATAAGTCTTTCTCTTTTTTTTTGGTATGAAAATTTTAGAACAATTAAGCAGATACATGTAAATTGAAAATCTCAAACATCCTTTGAATAGCGAGCCATTCTTCTCCTCTCTATAGTTCCTGTTCTGCTCTAATCTCCAAATTATTATAATGTTGATTTCCTTCCATTGTAAAGGTAACATATGATCAGTACAGAACATGAACAAATCAGGAAATACTGAAAAAGAAAGAAAATAGTCACCATCACACAGACATTAATGTTCCCTTTATCTGAGAAGGTCTTTCTGTCGTCCTGACATATGAACGGCAGAGGAGAATAAAGAATTAATGGATCAAGACATTTCCTGCAAACGCTTATAGATGTGGCCTGACTGGTCCCTGATGTAGAAGAGTCTGAGGTCAGTCTGACTATTCTCCCCTTACAGATAATCTGTTTATTTTGGCCTCGGTGGTTGTATGATTCTTTCTTTACGTTCCTTTCTCCGTGCTCTCTTCCACCAAAGAGCCTATGCCATCGGAGGCCTGAACATGACCCCTCAGCTTTTTACAGTGTGAAGGGGGTTAGAACCATTAGTGCCTTGAAGCCTGCCAGGTCTCTAATGAATCATTCTAGATTGTTTTCCACCCATGTCTGTTAGTCTTAGCTTCTCTCTACCCTTCCCTTGATAGTTCTGTGATGTTACTCACTGGACAGCATATTATCAGGAACATTTGTTGTCTGTGACATCATTGCCATCACATTCTTAAGTAAGATTATAATCGCTTAGATTTGGTGCTATCCTTTCCTCCCCGTTGTCAGAGTGATACCGATACATTTTTAATATTTTCAGACGCATATTAGCTGTTATGACTAGGTATCTATATTACAATAACACAGACTATATAGATATTTGTAGGAGTTTTACTAATGTTAATTTCTTTAAATTACAAAATTATGAAATATTAATCTAAATCCATTCTGCATCAATGATGGATTTGCTCATAATTTTTAGAAACTTAATTTATCCTTGAGTTGGCCCTTAAAGTGATTCCAATGTCACTATAGACACTTCAGTCTTACATATATAATTGATATATTTTATATCACAAACCTCTTATATTTGCTGAATAGATTTATATGTTATATATGGAAACACATTTTAATTTAAAAAGTGTTGTCCTAGAAGAGGCCTAGAAGAAAACTTTTTAAAGTACTTTGATAATAGCTTAACAACTCTAATAGTTGTGAAAGTCAAATCCAAGAACAATATTTAAATATGAAAAAAAAATTTTATTGCAGCATGACTGGAATGCATGCTTTTATTAGATAATTTTCTGAGGTGACCATTTTGGCATCTACTGGGTTGGTATTAGGAAAAGAGAAGATAAATTTGCATTTATACTATAGGCTAAAATTATGAAGATGATATTCTTAATGGTTGCTTGTCTTTATTCAGAAGTTTTCTCTCAAAGAAAAGAACACATGGCTTGAAATAAGCTTTAAAAAAAAAATCACCAGTGTCAGAGTCCTATTACACAAGTGAAGTAGGATTTATTTTATGGAAACCCTATTTTATGGAACACATTACACCGAGTGTGGGAGAGGTTACCACCGTCCTAATGTAGGAGACAGAGGATGACTCAGCATTGTAGTCATGTGGTAAGTAATCTCTGAGTCCCAAATAACACAGGAGAATTTTGGCTTCAGAAATAACCACTCTGTTGACTGTAGAACTTGATGTGTTTTCGTGCCGTAATCCTAACTAATCTGACCTCTTGAAATGCTTCACATTGTTTTCGAAATTATGTTTACCTCTGACAACTAAGTTTCTGCTGTAGAATGCTTCTATGCCAAGTGTTTCACATATGGGTTCCTACAGCAATCCTATAAAGTAGGTATTGCTGTATATCCTTTTTACAAATGAAGAAACTGAGGCCCAGGGTATTAAACCAAGCCACTCAGCTGGCAAGTACACAAACCAGGGTGTTCGATCCCAGGTACATAGAACATCAAAGCTCAAACTCTTCACCTGTAAGCTTTCACTGCCTTGTTGAATGACTGCACCTGATTCTGTTTAGGAAAAATAATTCATTGTGATCAGAGAACATAAGAGATGGAGGGAAATTTATAGTCTTTTTAATCCTTACATATTACTGATAGGAAAACGGAGGCCTTTTTTACCTTTGTGGTAAAACTGTGGTGTTTATACTCATTTATAAAACAGAGTGAAGGCATATTTTTGTTTTAAATGCATTTCTTTGTCTAGTGTACCAAACTATCCATACGTTGCCTAGCACTTCCCAAAGGTAAATTGCCTTGGGGCCATTTATACAAACAGAATATGGTAGCATGATGAGCTGAGGAAGAAGTGAAAGTATGTTGAGTTGATGTACTGTGATAGGTATTGGCCAATTTTCACATAATTTACCTAGTTTCAGAGATTTGATATAGATTGATCTCAGAGGAATGCTAAATAAACAGCAGTATATAGTTGACTCTGCCTTGCTTATTACTTCTCTTCCCTCCCAGTGATGGCAAAGGAATGAATCATTCCACTAAGTGGAAATGGTCCGTGCTCCGATAGCATGTGTGACATTTGAAATCTGTCTCCTCTCTGCTTTGTGATCTGCGAGAGCCCTGAGTATGTCATACAAATACCTTTTTTGTTTGTAGACTTTCTCATAGTTTTTAGAGCACTTTTAGAGATAGCTGAATCATAAAGAATAATTTAGGATGGGTGAGAAGAATGGAGATTCGTAACTTCTAGAATAACCAACTTTTATCACTGCAAATGGCCCAGTTTGTCTTTTGGATGTACCTCTCCAGCCACTTCTCTTTCAAAAATGTGGAAACTGAGGCCTAGTAAGTTCTGGTGATTTACATTCCCAGGTAGATTCAGATATACATCTATCCCAGAGTGAGGTGGTGCCTAGTTCTGGACTTTTCTGTGAATGACTTTATACTTTTATATACATTTAGGTATCTGGTGTGCAGAATCCCAAGTAGATATTGGGGCTTTTAAGATTGCATCTCAATTTATTTACTCTCTCTCTCTGTGTGTGTGTGTGTGTGTGTGTGTGTGTGTGTGTGTGTGTGTTTGAGAGAGAGAGAGAGTGTGTGTGTGCGTGTGCGCACTCACACGAGTGGGGAAGGGGCAGAAGGAGAGAGAGAGAGACAGAGAGAGAAAATCTTAAGCAGGCTCCATGCTCAGCTGGAGCCCAACACAGGGCTCAGTCCCATGACCTGAACCTAACCAAGAGGCGGACGTTCAGCAGACTGAGCCACCCAGGCACCCCTTATTTACAGTGTTTTTGAGTGTATTTCTTTGTATTTTTTTTAATGGTTGCTCTGGCTATGACAGTGTATATATGTGACTTAATATAGTGTAGTGATACCAATATTTTACCACTTTGAAGTGTGGAAGCCCTACTTCCTTTTAGGTTCCTTTACCTTCCCCACTTTTAAATATCGTTGTTTTGAGTATCAGGTGGTGGTATAGTGTTTCTTTCAAATATCTAATATGTTTTATAAAACTCATGAGGAAGATTGTCTATTGTAGGTAGGCATATTTCGTTCCTTTTGTTCTTTTCATGTTCCAGGATTCCTTCTTTTACCATTTTCTTTCTGTTTGCATTCTTTTTTCAGCCATTCTTTAAAAGTAGGTCTGGTAGGGGTGCCTGCGTGGCTCAGTCTGTTGAGTGTCTGACTTCGGCTCAGGTCACGATCTCACAGTTTGTGGGTTCGAGCCCCACATCAGGCTCTGTGCTGACAGCTCAGAGCCTGGAGCCTGCTTCAGATGCTGTGTCTTCCTCTCTTTCTCTGCCCCTCCCCTGCTCACACTCTGTCAATGTCCCTCTCAAAAAATAAATAAACATTAAAAAAATTTTTTTTAAGTAGGTCTGCTAGCAATGAATTCTTTTAGTTTTCCTTCATCTGAGGATGATGTCTTTTTTTCCCTTCATCCTAAAGATAGTTCTGCTGGATATAGAATTTGAAGATGACAGAGTTTTGGTTTTTGTGTTTTATTTTTTTTCCAGTAGTTGGAAAATGTGAGATTTCTTCTGGCTTCCATAGTTTTCAATAGGAAATTTGCTCTTATGTGAATTGATGTTCCCTTATGGATAATGTGTCATTTGTCTCTGGATACTGGCAACATTTTTTTTTTTTTGCTTCAGTTCTCAAAATTTAATTATGAAATGTCTTCGTGTGTTTCTTTGGGTTTTTTCTCTTTTAGTTTCATGCAGTTTGGAAAGTTTAAACCATTTATTCTTCTAATATTCTTTTAAACTCACTCTCTTGTCCTGTTCTTCTGGGACTCATGATATATATGAAGTTGTACCTTACTGTCCCAACCCCTGCCATTGGTTTTGTTTGGTCTTTTTTCTCTCTGTTGTTCAAATTCACTAGATTCTATTGATTATCAGATTCATTGATCTCTGTTCTCTGTCATTTCTACTATTGGACCTACTAGTTTATTCTTATTATCACATATTTATAACTTCAATTAGGTCCTTTTTTATAACTTCTAATTTTTGCTGAGATGTTTCTATTTTTTTTTATTTCTTCAAAGAATTTGCAATTGTATATTGAAGCAATGTTTGATGACTGCTTTAAAATCCTTGTCAATAATTCTAACATCTGATTCATCTCAGCGTTGCCATCTGTGGATTCTTTTCTCAATCAAGTAGTGATTCCTAGTTTTGGGTGCGATGGGTGATTTTTCATTATATCCTGGACATTTTGGCTGTTATATTAGTAGGTTGAGATCCTATGTCAATCTTTACTCTTACCAGGCAGTCATCCTAGTTAGGTTTAGCATGCAGATCCCGTCCTAATTTTGTAGGCTGTTGCTTCCAATGATGATTACATTTCAGAGACTTTGTGGTACTGTTTTGATTGGCCTGGTTTATCTGGGGTTGCTAGGGATCCCACTGGTCCCTGTTGATTTCACCTGAGGGGATGGAGGAGGGGTTTCCCTGGGTTGGGCCTCCCAGTGCCTCTGGTGAGGGTGAGGAGAGGAATTCTTTGGCCACTGAAGACAAACAAGCTTCCTGGCACTTGTGTTGTTCCTGTCTCTTCCTCCGCACCCCCCTCCAGATTGCAGGGAAGGACAGCACTTCCCAGGTGAGGCCTCTTTTGGGGGAGTCTCCCCTTCGCTGGGGCTGCCAGCTGCCTGTTGCCTCTCATTGTGGGAAGGGAGTCTTAGGCCTAGTGAGTAAGGAGAGTGCTCTCCCTGACCACTTCTTTTCCGGGAAGCTCCTGATTCATGCCCCTTGTCAGTGCTGCTGGCTAGCCCAGTGGTGTTGATGTGACTCTGTTTGAGCCTCGCTGGGCTGCCTCCTGTTGCTAGGTTCAGGGCGTGGAAAACCTGGAGTTGGTTGGCCTTCTCTTGTTAGGTTGGAGATCGCAAGACCATTCACTCATAGGGTCTCTACTGCGAACCTTCCTTTTTCTGCATTTCAGAGGGTGGTGTATGTGTGGTTTTTTTGTTTTGTTTTTTTTTTTTTTTGCGGGGGGGTTGCTTCTTCTGTTTTTCCCGCCAGGGTTTGTATTTTACTTAGCTGGGAGCCTCAGGGAGAAAGTAGTCTACGCCATCTTGTCTGGACCAGAAATCTTATTAGGGGACTTTGCAGCGTTCTGAGGGACCCCTGAAGACTACCTGTAATAGAAAAAATGAATTTGGTCAGTGGCTTCATTTCAGCAGAAAGTATTCTGTTTCTTTACGCTTCTGCCTCTTATAGTTGCCTGTAAATGAAACCAGAACCCAAAACTATCCTCTCCCCACCAACCCCCCCCCCCCCCCCAACGTCCACTTCTGTAATCATGCTGCCACCACAGGCTTCTATGAATGGAAGTTCTTGTACTTTGGAGAATGTGGAAGAAGAGTTAAATTGAAGCCTCAATTTCGGTTTGCCACTCTTTGTGGTGGGAAAGTGAGTCAGCAGATGCTCTATTCTCAGGCTACCACTTCTCCCTCTACCTTCCTCCTCATCGCCTCTTGTCGAGCTCACCAAGCTTAACTTCCCAAGCCCGGGAGAATCGGCTTTTAAAGACAATCAAATCTTGCACATCAAACTCAAAAGGGGAAAGAAACTTCAAGTGTAGATGCCATCTGGCTTTGTTAGTCACCACTCTTCTCTTTCAGAAACTGATGAGCAGATGTAGGCTTTCACTCTAAAGAGCAGTTTCTAGGAACAGACTGAAGAAAGTATTTGTTTAAAATTCTTTTGGGGATACCTGGGTGGCTCAGTTCGTTAAGCATCTGATTCTTTTTTTTTTCTTTAATGTTTATTTATTTTGACAGAGAGAGAGAGAGAGACAGAGCATGAGTGGAGGAGGGGCAGAGAGAGAGAGACACACACAGAATCCGAAGCAGGCTCCAGGCTCTGAGCTGTCAGCACAGAGCCGGACGCAGGATTCGAACTCCCAGACCGCGAGATCATGACCTGAGCTGAAGTCGGACACTCGACCGACTGAGCCACCCGGGTGCCCCAAGCATCTGATTCTTGATTTCAACTCAGGTCATGATCTCAAAGTTTGTGAGTTCAAGCCCCGTGTCGGGTTCTGTGTGACAGTACAGAGCCTGCTTGGGATTCTCTCTCTCCCTCTCTTTGCTTCCCTGCTTATGTTCTCTCTGTCTCTCCCTCTCTAAATAAATAAATAAACTTACATTAAAAAATAAAAAATTTTTTTGAATGATAATTATTTTAGCCACTCATTGTTCTATAACTGAAAATGCCCCAGCCCTTGGCACATATGAGCTAAAAATCTAGAAATTACAGAAAAGGTCGCTGGTGGAGATTTTGGATAAGGGTTCACATAACCAAATACTTCTTTTCCTTTTGGAAGAAATAGAAAGTTGAGGGGAATCTAAAGAAGTAGGAAATATAAATGCTATAATTTGAATGTGTCCCTCTCAAATTCATATGTTGACACCTACTCCCCCCCCACCTCCCAGAGGTGGGTTCTTTGGGAGGTGCTTGGGTCATGAGAGTGGAGCCCCCATGGGTGTCACTAGTGTCCTTATAGAAGAGACCTCGCTGAGCTCTCTAGTCTGTCCTGCCATATGAAGATACAGTGAGAAATTGGCCGTCTACACCCTGAATGAAGGCTCTCACCAAAACTTGATCATGCTGTCACCCTGATCTGGGACTTCCAGCTTCTAGAACCGTGAGAAATACATTTTTGTTGTTTACAGCCTGCCTAGTTTGTGGTGTTTTGTCATAGCTGCGTCAATGGACTAAGACAGTCACTGTGTACATACACAAATGGAATTCTGAACTTCTGGAAATCATGCAAAGAGTTAGCAGTGAATGATATTTTCTCACTTGGGTGTTAAAAATGTAATTTTATACTAGTGATCTCAACAGCGTTGGGGAGGCATGAGGCAGTGCGTGAGAACTATAACATCAAAAGTGGGAAAATGTGACATACAAATTTATATGTAAATAGAAAATGTTATTTCTAGGTATGAAAGTGTTTGCAGCACAGAATACAATCACAGTTTTGCAGGACTTTAGAGGAAGATTTCATCTTAAATTATTTTAGGTATGAAATTATTGACTGTTTTAAGTTTTCATTTTCGTATTATGGTAGTGAGAAAAATGGCCCACCAAAAGCATCCATGTCTTTCTTCCTGGAACCCGTTAACATGTCCCCTTCACATGCAAAAGGGACTTTGCAGTTGTGATTAAGTTAAGGACCTTGAGATGGGGCAATTATGCTGGATTTTTGGCTTGGAGATGTAAGAAAGTTCCATGAGCCAAGGAACACAGGTGGCTTTTGAAAGGTGGGAGAGTCAAGGAGAAACGGGTTTTCCCCTAGAGCTATCCAGAAAGAAAATTCAGCTCTGCCAACCCTTTGATTTTAGCCCATCTCAGACTTCTGACCTCTAGACCTATAATATTATAAATCTGTGTTGTTTTGCACCACTAAGTTTGCCTTAATTTGTCACGGCGACAATAGGAAACTAATACAAATACCTGGTTACTGTTAAGAATGTTGCTGTTGACTTCATACACCTTTCTGTGTAAAAGTATTATCTAGACCACTGATTTTGTCTCCTCCCCTGACCCCCCCCCCCCCCGCCACCGAGGACATTTGACAATGTCTAGATATGTTTTATTTTCATGACCGGCGTGTACTACTGGCATCTAGTGGGTAGAGGCTAGGAATGCTGCTAAACATCTTACAACAGAAGACCACCCTCCACTCCCCCAAACCCTGCCCAAGAAAGCATTATCCAGTCCACAATGTCATTAGTGCCCAGGTTGAGAAATCCTGAACTAGGTTGATTTACCTACTCAAAGCATGCAGGAAGTTGAGGCCCCCTGTGCAGCTTGCTCTGAATTAACTGACTGGTCTAGACCTGCCTGTCCAATTGGGTGGATATTAGACATGTGGCTATTTAAGTGCATTACAATTAAATAACTTTTAAATAGTTTCTCAGTCACACTTGCCATATTTCAGTGGCTACCATATTGGATAGCTCTGATACAGAACATTTCTATCACCATGGAAAATTCTATTGGGCATAAAGATCTTCTAGACCCTTGCTACCCAAAGAGTTACATATGGACAAATAAAAGCAGCATGACCTGGGAGCTTGTTAGAAGAGCAGACTCCCAGGTTTCACCCCAGACCTATTAAACTAGAGTCTGTATTTTCATAAGATTCCTATGCACATTTAAGTCTGAAAAACACTGGCCTATGTGACTTTCTCTTGCCTTCTTGTTTCCTTTCTTCCCTCCTCTGTTGGTCCCCCCTGTACTGTTTACCTTTTAGTCATGTAAACGCCTTTCTTTCCAACCTCAGCTTCTAGGCTCTTTCAGCCAGAATTTGGTCTTATCTCATCTCTACATTCCACCCCCAAAGATACTTAACACATTGTCTTGCACAAAATAGCTGCTTGGGGGGTGCCTGGGTGGCTCAGTCATTAAGCATCCGACTCTTGATCTCAGCTCAGGTCTTGATGTTAGGGTCGTGGGTTCAAGCCCCGTGTTGGGCTCCACGCTGGGCGTGCAGCCTACTTTAAAAAAAATAGCTGCTTGGTATTATTGTTTCTGGATTGAATTTTGTTGAACTAACTTCTGAACAGTCTTAGTGTAGGTTGTTTTCCTTTTAACCAAAAGAATGGATGTTTTCATCTTTTACTTTATAATTTAATTTGGGCATTTCCTAGATTTTCAACTATGAAAAAATACATAACCTTTACAAATACCTGGAAATTTCATAGTGAGTTTAAGGTTACTATTGATGTTGTGATGTGAAGAAGAAAATGCAGCCTCAGTATGCTATATTTAGATTTTTCTTTGTAACAAAATGTACCAGACCTTTCCATTCTTAATATTAATTGCAAACATTTTCAGAATCATCATTTGTTCTGATGGAATAAGGCTTATTGCATTTTAAAAAATTGCTTAATGTTCGTCTGAGTCATCTGAGGGTTATCAGGTTTTTTGGTATAGATCAAAATCTGTTACTTTATATGACAGCTAAAACTACAAGGAATTGTTCTTTCTTTGCACTTATACAATGAAAACATTCATAGATTGTTTTGGAGGTGAGGAGACATATACTACATGAAAGGTGTGATTTTGAGTATTGTAGCTAATAGCATAAATAAGAATTAACTTCTATAGAAAAAGGGGGACATTAAACTTCCAGTTTAATGGAAAACTTTTCAGGCTGTAAATGACCTTCTTCCTTTTGCAAGTAAGGAAACCGAGGCTCAGAGAAGTAAGAGTGGGGCAAAGGATGGAAAAGGCAAGGTTGAAGACCTTTCTTCTAGACTTCCTTATCTTTATCTCAGAAATGTCTGCCGTAAACCAGATGATCCTTGAGTGCCTCGTAATTTTTAACAAAAAAATTTAAACTTTATTTTTGAGAGAGAGAGAGAGAAAGAGTGAGTGGGGGAGGGGTGGAGAGAGAGGACAAAGGAGGGCAGGGAGACACAGAATTCGAAGCAGGTTCCAGGCTCTGAGCTGTCAGCACAGAGCCTGATGTGGGGCTTGAACTCATGAACCATGAGATCATGACCTGAGCTAAAGTCGGTCGCTCAACTGACTGAGCCACCCAGGTGCCCCAAGGGCTTTATAATTTTTAAAACATTTTAAATCCAGCTGTCTTCATTTTAAATGTAGTGTTGTTTTTATAGCCTCATACTGCCTCTCTCGTGGACTGTTTCTGTGGAGGGGCAGGACGAGGGAAGCAGTGAGTAAAGAGGGGGAGGGGAGGAAGCCCTCACTACAATACTAGCACTGAAGTGAGATTTAAACCTATGTTTTTTTAATTTCTGAGAGAGAGAGAGTGAGAGCGAGAGTGAGAGCTCACACATGCACAAAGGGGAGGGGTAGAGAGAGGGGACAGAGGATCTGAGGGATCATCTGCGCTGACAGCAGTGAGCCTGATGTAGGGTTTGAACTCACGAATTGTAAGATCATGATCCCAGGCAAAGTCAGACACTTAAGTGAGCCACCCAGGTGCCCCTAAACCCCTGTTTTTTTTTTTTGTGCATGTATCAACCTACAAGAAAGAATTTTTACTCCCCATGTGGATGAATAAGTGTCAAATTATATTAATTCTCTGAGGTCATCATTCTGCAATTCCACAACTACTAGACAAAATTAAACATTTTGTTAAATTCCTGAAAGCATAACCAGCACTGGAAAGAATTATTCGGTCCAGAAGTTTGGGTATGGATTGCTGAGAATTATAAGTAAAATGTTGTTTTAGGACATATTGCCTCTGAGGATAGGGCTATGGTTTTCCTTGGACTCCTGAGGGGTTGATGTCACAGAAATGATTAAGCACCACCAGTCTGTTCAGCTCCTGAAATATGTCTGGAGTCCAGTGAGAAGTGACTTGAACAAGACTGCAAGTCTAATTAGTAGGATTTCTTGAACTCCTTGTTTCCCCCATCCTTCCTTCAAAAATTCTGTGATTGAGGATTTTATGTAATCTTTATGAAATAATCCCAAAGTTTTCAAATTCAACAATAAGTTGTATAGAAGCAACAATCATTAGTAAGCACAGTGTGGCTATCTGCTTCGTTAAAAAAAAATATAGCTAATTTTAGTGAATACCCAGTTTCTTTTTCTTTCCACACACCCTCAAGTTTCTATCTTTCTAGAATTAATTCTCCAGTTATCTTTTTTGTTCTACCTCAACTCTTTGAAGAAAGTGCAGCGGAGGTGCTCTCAATTGAAGGTGCCTAAAACATGCACAAGAAAGCTAAGCGACATTCCATTCTCAAATGACGTGAATGTAGAGTTTTCTCCCTGTGTGATCTGTTTGCAGTTCCAGTCCATCTGAGCTTTGCAAGTATACTAAGGGTGTTGAAGGATAAGAGGACAGGATGCAGGAAAAAATGTTTCTGCCTGATTAAAAAGTGGCATCTTCATATACAGCTTACTGAACCCAACCCCCAACTTTTAAGTCATGTTTAAATGTATTATGTATTTGTTAAATGTGCTTATAGTACTTGACTCTAGAAGTCTTCAAACTCCCAGCCTCACTCTTATTTTACTATTATAATAATAATAATAATTTCATCTTATGGAACTTTCTGGTCCTATAGTATTCCATCCTACTGTGCAATTCTTGCTGGTCCTTTGCTTTCTTTTTCTTTCCTACTTAAATGTAAGGCTACTTTCCACATCGTACCTCAGAACACGATGGGGAATTTTTTAAAAATCAGATACACGCAAACCACAAAACTAAATTTCACTTTTATGAGATGCCTTTAAATGTTCCACTCATGGGTTGCCCTGATAAGTGCAACCAGGCGTTATAAGAGATACTGCGTAAAAATGCATTTAAAGGATGTAATTGCACCTCAACACTTTACATGGTTAAGATAAAAAGACTACAAAAGACTGGAAGATACAGCAAGTGTCTGAAAAATAAAGATTATTTAACAGGAAACGATGGGTAATATTTATGAAAAATGAGAACCCTAGAGAGTATCAGCAGAGTTTTAAAATCTCAAGTGGTAACAAGACAGATTACAAATTAGACTTGAGGGTCTTCAGTAGCATCCTGTCCCTGGATTAAATTGAGAAAGCCCAGTTCTCTCTCCAGTGTAAATGGAAGCAGACATTTCACTAACCCTTTGGAGCTAAAGGTAGGCCAATGAATTGCCACAGCTTATATCTTCCCCAACATTATTCTCCCTGTGAGCCTGATCTGATTAAGATCTTTGATTAAGAAAGGTCTATGAAGTGATGGGTAACTGGTGAGAAGAGCAAGAGAGATGTCCAGGTGGTTCAAGGGTCCCCTTCCTAACAAAGCAAAAGCGGAGCCCCTCTGGGCTACATTTGGTTCCTTGCTGTTGCTGCTCTATTTTTTAGGAAAATTATTTTTTATCTGTTTTTTCTCCCCCTGTAGCCAAGACTAGGCTGCGATGGGAATTCTCTCAGCCCTGGCCCTCTCCCAGCAGCCCAACTGTTTCAGGAGGGTGGGGTCCAGTCCCACAGAGGCTGGAGCCCCTCCAATGCTGAGCACCACACACTCATTGCTTATATTGCCTGATGAATCCCCACCATCCCCTCCTAAACTGTAACCTGTGAAAAACAGAAAGCTGAGGCCAGTGTCTACTCCCTAAAGAAGTTCCCTCCCTGCCTTATCTGTTTTCCTCAAACAGCTCAGCTGGGCCAGACCCTGTCATTAAAAAACAAGTCCATTTCATCCAGTTCCCCAGCTAGGAATCTGGCCTCTGCCTTAGGCCTCGACTGGGGGGGGTGGGGGGGGTGGGGCAGGGGTGGGGCAGGGGTGGGTCTTAGTCCTGCCTTTCCTGACTGTGGGCCTACATTACAAAGTAGCCGGGCCCCAGCGTCTGCCCAGAAACTCCCCTGGCTCTGGCTGGGCTGTGGGCAGCTGCCCCTGCATCACAGCTCTGAGCAGGCTCAGAGTCACTTTTGTCACTTTTTTTTTTACCATGTTCCCAGGCTCTTTCTACAACACTGGAAGGGCATAGCGGGCCGAGGGAGCCCATTACTGTTTAGCGACTATTGTCCTCTGTCTGAAGCACAGTAAAAGCAAGGATCATTTAAACTTGTTACTAATTTGTCTCTTAGCTCGAATTCTTTTCCAACTTAAAGTAGAAAGAGGGCCGACCCTGAAATTTGAGAGCTCATCAAGAAATCCTGATGAATGCTCTCAGAAGTTTCTTAAACAGGAAGAGGACATTCTAGTGGTCACTCTGTGGCTAGAGTGACCTTTAGGCCTGGAGAACCAATAATAGTTCACTCCACATATCTGTATTTCTTGTAGATTTATTCCATGGGTTTTTCTGAAGGAAGAGGAAAGAGGAAAAGAACGAAGGGAGCCCGTCAGGTGGCCCGTTAGCCCACAGGGGGGTCTCCTTCAGTCCTTAGAGCAGTGCTGAAAGTGGTTTCCGCATTTGACAAAGAAGGAAATTAAGGCTCAGCAGAATTGTAGGAGCTGTTGGATATCTTGCCAGTAGTCAGGGAAAGAAACAGTGTGTGTGACCTCAGGCCTATCTCTTTTGTCTACTGAAGTGTGAATATTAAGACCCTTATCACCTTCCAAATCACACAGTCTGGGTGGGAGATTGAAAAAAATTTTATCCCTAGGAAACCTCAGTCTGTCTTCCTCCCCACAGCTAGCTTGTTGAGTTCCCCGGGGGAATAATGCCTGCATATTGTCACCTGTTTCCTTACTTATTAAATATACTCTTTATTAAAAAGAAAAACCCTGAAAGTTACAAAAATACAAAAATTTAAAAAAATGAATTACAATAAAATTTAAAGTCTATACACCACTACCGTGAGCCTTCGAGCTTCACTACTGCTAACAGTGTGATGTGTATCTTTCTAGACTTGGTGTAGTGTATGGAGAGAATATATGTGTGTAAATACCTGTAGCAATCTTATAACGAATGGTGGGTGGTATAAGTTTACAGATGTATATTTCACATATCTTCCTGTGTGGATAAATACCTACATGGAGCAGGGCCGATAGATAGAAGATTGTTAAGTTTAGAAATTTCACCATATTGCCCTTCAGAAAGACTGTCAAATGACTTTTTTGTCAACAGCATGTGGATGTGTCCATTTATTTATTACTCATCCCGTCGTTAGTAGGATTTTATTTTTTTAAATTTTTTTTTTAACGTTTATTTATTTTTGAGACAGAGAGAGACAGAGCATGAACAGGGGAGGGGCAGAGAGAGAGGGAGACACAGAATCTGAAACAGGCTCCAGGCTCTGAGCTGTCAGCACAGAGCCCGACGCGGGGCTCGAACTCACGGACCGTGAGATCATGACCTGAGCCGAAGTCGGACGCTTAACCGACCGAGCCACCCAGGCGCCCCCAGTAGGATTTTAAATTTTCCCCAAACTGCTGGCTATTCTTTTCAAGATAAGAATGTCATATTTAACATTTAAGAGCTTTAGTTCTGAAGTCAGAAGGGCTTGCTAACATTGCATTCCTGGATCAAAAGACTTAGCCACCGACCCACAGACAGTACCCACAGACCCTCAACCATGGGCCTCCCCAGCACGAAGTCTGTACCACTAAGGTTACTGCTGCATGGTTTTGAGTGGGCCTGACTATGCTTTCTACCAAGAGATGGGAAGAAGAAACTAAAGATGGTCCGTGCTAGTCTTGGTCAGTCTCTTTCTTAATCTCAATCACTTTCTCCCCTCCCACCCATCTTTCTCCCCTTTCTCCTTTATTGAAGTATAATTAGCAGTAACAAACGGTACATATTTAAAGCATACAGTTTACATATAATTGACAATTTTTGGTGTAGCATTCTAAAAGTGCTCTGTACAGGGGCACCTGGGTGGCTCAGTCAGTTGAGTATCTGACTCATGCCCCAGGTCATGATCACATGCTTTGTGGGTTTGAGACCTGCATCGGGCTCTGTGCTGACAGCTCAGAGCCTGGAGCCTGCTTCGGATTCTGTGTCTCCCTCTCTATCTGCCCCTCCCCCGCTCATGCTCTGTCTCTCTGTCAAAAATAAAACATTAAAAAATTTATTTAAAAGTGCTCTGTACGTACATGAGCATATATATGTGGGGGTGGGTATGCACCTATGTATACATGCATAGTGTGGACCTGTTAACTTTCTCTTCACCAACATGATTGTTAACAAAACTTGGTAAAACATAACAATTAAATGCCAATAGTCGCTTTTCTCCTATCCACAGCAAAACTGCCTAAAAGCAATGTCTATCCTTGCAGTATCCAACTTCTCCTGTTCACTCTTGAATCTACTCCAGTCATGCTTCCATTCTCAAGACCCACTGAACTCTCATCAGTGAACTCCTTGGCACTAAATCCTTTATTTTAGTTGTTTGCAGGCTTCCTGACTTGTCCCTCTGCCTCTCTCTGTCTCCAACATCTATTCTATTAGCAAATTAGATAAGCTTTACTATCAACATATATCTGTGATCACCTTCCCTTGTTGGAAGCCATCATTATCTCTTTTCTGGACTTCTGCACGTGCCTCTAACTGCTCCCCTTGCTTCCACACTTGCTCTCCCAGTCCCCAAATGCTATCCCCCTCTACAAGAAATTTAAGTTATTTTGTTGTCTTTCAATCCCTTCTAGAACCTAAGATCAAAGAGAGAAGAGATTTTTTTCTCCTTTTTGATTCGCTGTGGTATCCTCAGTACCTAGAATAGTACCTAACACATAGTACATAGTACACATATATATTTAGATGGATAAAAAAGGAAGTTAGTAGACTATAGCCTTAAAGCCAAGTAATTCAGCTCCTGACAGGTACCAAGAATCGATTTATTTTTGCTCCCCAAACTGTTTATGTTGTATAATTAATTAAATATTACAGTATTGATATTTAAAAATGAGAACAAGAATATGTTTCTGGGAAAACTAAGGTGGATATTTTGTTAATACTTAAAGCAAGTTGCAAAAAGAAATTGCTTTAGATTTGCTGATGAGAACAACTAAGTTTGAAGAAAACCATAAAAAATCTGCAAGATTTTTGTACTCAAACTGCTTTACCAGAATTTTAAAGTTCTGACTCCACTCTGGAGGAGCCAATTTGGAAGTAACATGTGATACTTTATTGGTGTGGCTTTGCGTGGAAGATGATGCCGAGCTCCAATTAGCAGACCCAGTTCAAATATAAAGTCTTGGCTCTGTATTAAAGGATTGGCAACTTAATACAAATTGGTATTTTAAGTTCAAATAAAACATTTAAGTATCATTTTTATAATTTCATGTTCTAAACATTTTTAAAATTTATTGATAGCTTCAATTGGGGCTTATTATAGACATCTGTGTGTTTGCCCATGCCTTTTTTGGTTGCTATAGTTAAAGCATAGTAGCATATTGTACATATTTTTCTAGATCTTTTTTGCAGTGTATCTTGGAGATCATTTGGTATCTGTCAGGATAGAATATCTGAAGAAATGTAAGAAGTTGAATAAGATTCCACTTTATGAATACAATGTAACTTATTTTGCTTTTCTTCCAGTGACCATTCTCTACCTAGACTATTTACTTCTCTATTCTCTACCTAGACTCTTTCTTATTTTTAAAAATAAACAATACTGAGAAACAAGTGTTGGCAGAGATGTGAAGAAAAAGAAACTCCTGTGCACTGTTGGTAGAAATGCAAACTGGCATAGCCAATGTGGAAAGTTGTATGGAGGCTCCTCAAAAAAAGTAAAAATACAACTATCATATAATCCAGTAATTCCACTACTGGATATTTACCCAAAGAGTAGGAAAACACTAATTTGAAAAGATATATGCACCCGTATGGTTATTGCAGCATTATTTACAATAGCCAAATTATGGAAGCAGCTCAAGTGACCATCAGTTGATGAATGGATAAAGAAAATGTTGTGTGTGTGTATATACAATGGAATATTATTCAGCCATAAAAGAGAATGAGGGGCGCCTGGGTGGCTCAGTTGGTTAAGCGTCCGACTTCGGCTTAGGTCATGATCTTGCGGTCCGTGGGTTCGAGCCCCGCGTCGGGCTCTGTGCTGACAGCTCAGAGCCTGGAGCCTGTTTCAGATTCTGTGTCTCCCTCTCTCTCTGCCCCTTCCCCACTCACACTCTGTCTCTGTCTCTGTCTCTCTCTCTCTCTCAAAAATAAGTAAACATTAAAAAAAGAATGAAATTGGGGCGCCTGGGTGGCTCAGTCGGTTAAGCGGCCGACTTCGGCTCAGGTCATGATCTCGCGGTCCTTGGGTTCGAGCCCCGCGTCGAGCTCTGTGCTGACAGCTCAGAGCCTGGAGCCTGTTTCAGATTCTGTGTCTCCCTCTCTCTCAGACCCTCTCCTGTTCATGCTCTGCCTCTCTCTGTCTCAAAAATAAATAAACGTTAAAAAAAAAAAAATAAAATAGCTTGCTTCTAACCTCTAAAAAAAAAAAATGAAATCTTGTCATTTGTAACAACACAGATGGGATCTAGAGAGTATAATGCTAAGTGAAATAAGTCCGTCAGAGAAAGACAAATACCATATGATTCCAGTCACATGTAGAAGTTAAGAAATAAAACAAATGAACAAAGGAAACAACAAAGACAAACCAAGAAACAGAGTCTTAACTCCAGAAAACAAACTGATGGTTACCAGAAAGGAGGTGGGTGGGGGGTTGGGTGAAATATGTGCTGGGGCTTAAGCATATACTCACCATGATGACCACTCAGTAATATATAGAATTTTTGAATTACTATATTGTACACCTAATCACTTCTTGGCCTTTGGCTAAGATCAAGTGTACTCTATTGTACACCTGAAACTAATAATATAACACTGTATGTTAACCGTACTGGAATTGAAATAAAATAATGCAAAGAATTCTTTGCAAATGTGCAATTGTGTGTAACTGTATTTATAGGATAAATTCCTAGAAGTGATATTGTTGCAGTTTATTTTGAAGGCTGTACAACTGATAGACTTTTGTTCAGGATTTATGTCTGAATTTGTTTTGTAATTTTTAATCTTAGGTTTGAGCAACCAATATTTTACTCTGAACTTGTAGTTACATAATTAAAATTCATATAGAAAAATTTGTTTATGATTTTCAATCTGGAATTCTTTAGCCTAAATACTCACTTCCCAATGGAATGATTGCTTGTATACTTTTTTTTTTAACTTAAAAGGTTTTGATAATGAGAGATATCTTAGGCACACAGCTATCATATTCTAGCAGTTTGTACATCCCTCCTATTCTGCCAAGAATCTGTGCTTTGTAAATATCAATCCAAGACATTTAGCAACCGTAGGAGGCATAGCCGGTATTGAAAAGAATGATTTATATTTAGCATTTCTGCTGTTCCTCTTTTCATGTCATTTGGATATATACATGTGTAGGCATGTTTTAAAAAAAGCTAATAATTTTTAGGTTGGAAGAATATTTCACAGAATTTTCTGAATTTGCTTTTGGGTTAAATTTTTCCCCATTTTGTTAATAAAAAATGAATTAGAAATGAAACTTTCTTTACATTTCTTTGTCCTTGAAGTTGGTCTCTTGATTAGTACATATCTTGCTGATCCGTGCAAGTAGTTCATGAACTGTAAAGAATAAAATCCATAGGATTCTGTCATCAGCTACATTCTGTGAATATTTTCAACCAGATTTTAGTACTCATTTTTCAGACTTAATGTCATTTGGGGAGAATCTTAATTCATAGCTGAAAAACTAAATATGTTGCAAAGCCAGTGATAAATTCCTTGTTTGTGTTGCAAAACTAATTATAAATTCCTTGTTTATGTTGAACTTTTGCTAGGGAAAGATTCTGGGGGGTGGATTTTATTTATCTTTTTAAAGGAATAAATATTATTCAAATCACCTTGGTAACAGCTGGACCACAGTCATGCAATATGTTTAGTATCACTTTCTGAGTTAGTTGACGTTGGTCTGGAGTTGACAACACTGATTTTCAGTGAGATAGAATATTTATCATTTTTAAAATAAGAAGTGAAATTTACTTTTTAAGAAAATTGCTATCACTAGGTTTAGAAGGCAAAACAGATTTCACCATTCTGAGAATGGCGAATTATTTTCTATGTGAAGAATATGTTAAGTGGCGGCCTTTTTGGTTGGGTCTCAGAGTCTACTACATGTGAAAGAAAATAAATCTCATTGTTTTTTTTTTTTATTTTTTTTTCAACGTTTTTATTTATTTTTGGGACAGAGAGAGACAGAGCATGAATGGGGGAGGGGCAGAGAGAGAGGGAGACACAGAATCGGAAACAGGCTCCAGGCTCCCAGCCATCAGCCCAGAGCCTGATGCGGGGCTCGAACTTCCGGACCGTGAGATCGTGTCCTGGCTGAAGTCGGACGCTTAACCGACTGCGCCACCCAGGGGCCCCCAAATCTCATTGTTTTTTTAAAGACACTAAAATGTGATGACTGTTCTCAATGTATGTATGAATATCCGTGCACATACAGATATGTGTTATGTATACACTCATACAGTGTGTGTGTGCATATATAAAAATTGTATATATTTTTATAAGTGTAGAAACTGTCATTTGAAAACAGTAAGGACTTGCAAGAAAATCTTTTGGTAGGCATTGGGAGGAGCACTGTTTTATGGTTATTGGTGGGTGGTAATGCTCTGGTGAGCCAGTCTTCCCCTCAGCTATTTCACACCAAGACAGAGCTGGGTAGAAATCACGCAACCTGTTAAGGGAGGAAGGGGTGAGATGGTGACCCATTTTAACATAGTTTAATATGTAATGGTTTTGTCGAACGTAAAGTCAAGCATTTCCTGTTTCATATGCTTATAGAGTCCTTAGTGGTCATATATTTCTCTGGGAGAATGTTAGCTACAGCTGAAAGTATGGCCGAGGATGTTTAAGGACATACAACTTAGTGCGTCTTTGTTTGGTAGCTGTCTCTTGACTTTTTTCGAATTTGGAGCTGAAAGATGGCCATGCTGTTTCTGTATTATCTGAGCATTATTGCAACTTCGTTTTCACCATTCATAGATAAGAACTTTCAGAGGAGTCTACTTCTCTCTATGTGATTGTCTAATGGAACTTTTCGCCCACCCATTAGATGGCATCACTGGATATTGTAAGTATAGGAAAATGCTGGCTTTGATGGCAATTCATTTCCCAGAGGGTCCCCTATTCTGGAAAGTCTCCTGCATAATGAACACACATTCCCTGAAGCATGGTGTCCCCTGCCGTGGATTTGTGAGTATTATAGCGTCTAACATTGAAACAGAAGTACTCTAGAAAACATAAAACAGCCTCAAATAAATTACAGTTAATATTCTCACAGATTCAAGAGGATGTTGTATTGAACAAATTAGGATACATTACTACATAAAACACCAATTGGATAACAAAATAATTTTCCTAGAGATAAAAAATCTACTTCCCTACCCTTCCCCATCACTAATAAACAGTCATTCAACATTAATTTCATATGCAATCAGAAAAAAGGCACACATTTAGAATTCAAAGCAACATTTCAAAAGTGCAAAATCATATACTAAAGTATCTCTAGACTGCAGGACTCTAAGTAATTTTTAAAATTTCCTATTTATACTTTTATGCATTTTCCAAACTTTCTATAAGAATAAAGATAATTCAAGGACTTAGCTTTATACTATTATTTAGACATCAGTTACTGAAAGGAAACCAGCTGATATGCTGGGAAGAAAAATTAGATTAATGAGAATTATCCTTATCCTCTCATAAATTATGAGTCTTCCTTGAGTTAAGTAAGCTATTATAAATTATGGGGACATAAATATATGAAAACAGTACACCAATTTGAGTGCCTATAAAAAAGGCAGGTATGACACTTGAAAAAGACTTGTGAATATTCACATTTAATATTATGCCTGGACACTGATTATGGTGATAAGTGATTAGAAGTATACTTTATACTCTAAAAAAAGATAAGACAGTATATGCCAAAGGGTAGGATATATTCTTTCGATACTCCCTGATAACTAGGGCATGGGTATGAGACCTAATCATGGCCAAATTCCCCTGCATGGAACTTTGGATCCTGAGGGATTAACACAAAGGTGTGTTGGGTCAATAAGTGATTTTTTCTAGGTAGCTATTGCAGAATCCAGGGTCTGATGAAGCATCATCATCCTATTGAACCATTCCTGTAGCAGGAACTTGGGTAATGCCATGTCTCCCTTCATTACTGAGCCAACATGGTTTTCCAGAACTCAGGAGATTCTATAGATAATCTGATACCCATCCAGATTGTTAGCAATAGATTTATTTATGCTCCAGTAACAAATGCAGATATGGTGAGACTTTTGCATATATGATCCACCTCATGCCCTCTGACTGCCTTGTAGCGCCCATTCAAAGGGTGCTATCCTTGTTTTGGATATGTCTATTGGGCAGTTACCTGTGACTGATATGTGACAGATATATTGAATGCCCGCGGTATGCCAGCTACTGTTCTAGATGCTGGAGATACAGACATGAAAGAGACCACATTTACTTATTTCACAAAGCTTACATTCTCATTGAAGGAAGGTAGAAAATAAACATGTTAAACCAGTGAGATAGTTTTGGGTATAGTCACGAGATATGAAGATGATAAAATGGGAGAGTGTAGTGAGGAGAGTGTGCAACATTAGGTAGGATAACCAAGGATGGCTTTTGAGGAAGTGGTATTTAATTGTGACTAAGCAGATGGGAAGGTCCACAGAAGGAGTATTCCTAAGTAATAGGACTATAAATGCAAAGGTCCTGAGACAGAAATGACCTTGGCGCACGTGATTAGAATCTAGTGGATGAGTGATGAGTGGAACGAGATGAGGTGGAAGAGATTGACAGGCCAGTCATATGGGGCAAATCCCAGTAAGGATTTCAAGCAGAAAGCCTTTGTAGGATTTTAAGCAGGAAAGTGATGTAATATGAATTGATTTATGCGTATGAAAGATCATTCTGGCTATTCTGTGCAAGCTTTAGGGAAGAAGCATGGAGGAAGAGGAATTGGTTAGGAACCTGTTGCAATAGGCAGATAAAAGGTATTGCTTACTTGGCTAGGGCTGTAGCCATGGAGAAGTGGTTTCTACCGGCTGTTCTCAAGCACAGATGTTCTATGAGAGATGATGCTGGCATGCTAGCCACTTCGGCATGTGCTTTCCAATGTACAGTTGAAGATGAGATTTAGAGTCTGTTGTAGGGTATGGAGCAGGGGTGTGTGTGATACTCAGTGTTTAATGTGAAGGAGAGTATAAAATGCCAGAAGCAAAGCAGTGTTGGCATTCTCCTTTGTGTGGGAAAGCCAGCATTGTGTTGCTAAAAGACAGGATTAGCTAAAACTTTCATCCAGGAATATTCAAAAGAGAACTGAATGAGTATTCTGTTCTGCTTTGAGATCTTATGTTTTTTTGTTTATTTTTAAGATTTTATTTTTATGTAACCTCTACACCGAGCGTGGGGCTCAAACTCACAACCCCGAGATCAAGAGTTGCACGCTTCACCGACTGAGCCAGCCAGGCACCCCGAGATGTGTATGTTGTTAATGTCCTTTAAAGGATAAACGTTGGGGCACGTGGGTGATTCAGTCTGTTAAGTGCCCGACTTCGGCTCAGGTCATGATCTTGCGGTTCATGAGTTCGAGCCCCACATCAGGCTTGGTGCTGACAGCTCAGAGCCCGGAGCCTGCTTCGGATTCTGTGACTCCCTCTCACTCTGCCCCTCCTCCATTTGTGCTCTGTTTCTCTCTTTCAAAAATAAATATTTAAAAATTTTAAAGGATAAATGTTGCCCTCAGGGGTGAAGGAAACGTTAGAGTACGTCACACAATGAATGAGATCATGCAACTATAAACGTACGAAGCATTTACTATGACCATGAAGAAGTGGAATTGCATTGATTTTATCTTTTCAGTGTTCTAGGAAATGGATTTTATAAATAATCTAGGTTGCTCTTTTAGAGAAAAACTTTAATTTCAAAAAGCCATTTACGTCTTCATTGCAGCGATCCCTCAACTGCTAGACCTAGGCATAAGCCTTTCACCTGCGGCCTGTTATCTAACACAGCCTCTTTTAAAATATGTAATTTCGAAGGGTTTCCTCACTGGCTGAATCATTTCTGTGTACCTTAGTAGCAGAAATCATAATACAGCTACAAAAATTGGACTGAATTCTGGGATACCAAGCTGCTCCTTCTCTGAGGAAATTCCAATTTAGTGGCCGTGGAGGTAGTGTATGTTTTTGAACACCTATATCCCCCCTCAGCCTCTACCACAGGCCTCTGAGATTGGACTATCTCGTAGATCCTTTGAGAAACAAGAAATGCAGGGCCAGAGGAGAGGTTGACTTGAACACAGCACTGGTGTGGAATTGCGTTACCTTGACTTGTCTTGGATCTGTGGGTTGTCTTGGTGTGTATTTTTGTTTTTGTTTTACCTGTTTTGTTGTTTTGTTTGTTTGTTTGGTAAAAACACAAATTTGCCAGCCAGACTGGAAATGTTTTCTGGTTTTTCTTCATCAAAGGGCGCTCTCCCTAGCGGTCTTCTCTGTCAAGGACTTTCTCTCTTTAACTTTGGTTAAAGCTTGGTTATGTTCCATATGTAAGCAGAGTTCAACTGATTAGGGAAAAGTCACTCTAGAGAAAAGACTCTAATTGTGAGACCAGATGGTAAGCATTATTCCGCTGATGGGGTTGTGTAGATTTGAGGGAAGGTGTGGTAATACGATCTCATTCTGCAGCTGTGACCTGTTGTTCCAAAACAGCCTCCTTCCTCCCTGCTTTTTACGTCTACATTCCAGCACCTCTCCTTCCATCTTTGTGGGCATCGGGGCCTCACAGATTGATTTGACAGATGCGTAAGACAGGAATGAAGCTTGCTCTAAGAAGAGCAACTTCCGCTATTCATTCTAACCCATGGATATTTTTTGAATATCTGTCTCCCCCTGTTACATGTAGCATGGCAGATTGTGCAGAATGTAGCCACTCTTGTTCAGCACGCTGAGAGACGGTTGCCCAGGACTCAAATTGCCATGAGCCTATCCTGTCTTTAAGGCGTCTGCAGCTGAAGTCTCGCAGGTGCCTCAAAGTTAAGATCAGTAAACTCGAGGGCATTATCTCTGTTCGCCTCCTCTCCCCTCAGAAAACACCAGCCAACCCTTTCTCCTGTGTTTCCTCCTTCAATGAAAGGTAGCGACTTACTTCCTTCACCACCCCCTCCAACCCCCACCATGGAAAACCTAGAGGCACATCTAGACTCTTTCCATCTTCCCCATTTCATGCAGTCCGTTTCCTAATATTGGCACTGCTCTAATTCAGGCTTTCTGTAGTTCTCTGGAATTTGGAAACATCTGATGTTTTTGTCTTTATTTTTATCCAAATTATTTTCTTCCTTCCACTGTATTAGAGCATTCCATGTTCAGTGAGACACAGACCAGTGAGGCCAATGACATTAGACTCTCACAGAGGGAAGTGTAAGTGAAAATCTTTCTTACGAGCTCTGTGGGTTTATTGTAATATGTGGCAAGGCCTGAGAACCAGTGCTGTGCTGGAGAAATTTCAAATGTCTTAGCCAGGTGCACAAGGCCTTCATGACCTTGGCCATCTTATCTTCTGCCACTTCTGCTTCTGACTTTAAAATCAATAACCATAAACTACTTATGATTCCTTTTTATTTCCCTACTGTTGCATACCATTCCTTGTGGGAATACATCCATCAGAAATGTCCTGGAAATATACAAACTACATAAAGCACTGTCCCTATCAAGTACTACATCCAGTAGCGTGCCATCTTGGTATAGGTGCTGAGCTGACCCATGAGAACCTCCAAAATAATGTGGGGCTCCTGTGCTTCCCTGTGTTCCCTCTCTTTTCCTTCTTCTTATCTTCCTTGGACTCAACAGCAAGTCCTTGGAATCTCATAATCAGGGTGGTATCATTTCAGAGATTCCTGAAATGCCAGGTCTTCTCCAGTCCAAAACGTGCTTCCACATTGTGCCCTTGCAGGAAATCTGCTCTGGTTCTGTGCTACACCAGCCTTCACTTATTATGCCACTGACATTGGCGATAGGTAGTATAGTCCAGTAGATGTACAGGGTATAGAGAGCTTTTACATGTTGTATCTCAGCGTGATCCTCAGCACTCCCTATGGAGTAGGCAAGGAGCTGTTACTTTTCCACTTTACTGATGTGGAGATGAGGTTCTTTTTACTCTTACTCGGCATGTACTCGAGTCTCTGCAGATTAGGTGTCAATAGGGTCCATAATGCACATCTCAAGTCCCATCACCCAATTGGATTATGGTAGGCTGCTTATTACTAAAGGGGCCTGGGTGTAGTTTTTGTTTTTAAAAGCTTGAGGGTAGGGGCACCTGGGTGGCTCAGTAAGCGTCTGACTTCAGCTCAGGTCATGATCTCACAGCTTGTGAGTTCGAGCCCCATGTTGGGCTCTGTGCTGACAGCTCAGAGCCTGGAGCCTGCTTTGGATTCTATGTCTCTCTCTCTCTCTCTCTCTCTCTCTCTCTCTCTCTTTCTCTGCCCCTCCCCCGCTGGTGTTCGTTTTCTCTCTCTCAAAAATAAACATTAAAAAAATTTTTCATTAAAGAAGCGTGGGGGTAAACTCATAGTTGGAGCAAACTTGATTTCATAACATTCACTCACTATTGTTTATTTTATCTTTTAAAGATTTTATTTTTAAGTAATCTCTACACTCAATGTGGGGCTCGAACTCATAACCCTGAGATCAAGAGTAGCATGTTCTACTGACCGAGCCAGGCAGGCGCCCCACTCACTAACTATTGTTTAGAAGCCTCACCTCCTTGGAATGTTCCAGGCCCCCACTTTCCACTTCTGTGGTCCATCTTCACTTTTGGTCAGTGTGGTCCTTGGCACCTCTGTGAAAGAGGAGGGAAGGGAGAAGAAGGGAAAATGATATGATTGGTTTTAGATGTTGATTTTTGAGGCCTGTACTATGAGTCCCTCGAATTACTCAAGTCTTAAAGAACCAAGCACAGAGTATTGGGACTGTGTGATTGGGCCTGTGATCCTAGTACTGAAAACAGTTCCTTTCAGTGAAGAAGGGAGAGGACTCCAAGTTCCTCAATGAAGTATCCACATATATTAGCTCCTGTGTCAGGATGGTGTTTCCCACTTCCTGTCTCTAATCTAGCAAGTCTCCTTGCCTTTTTTTTTTTTTTTTTTTTTTTTTTTCGGTCTAAAAGTAAGGCCTATGGGCTAGTTTCTGAGACTATGGCTTTTATTAAAAAGATCTTGCTCTTTTTGAATTTTAAAAGTTGGAAGAAATTATAAGCGACAAATGACTGTAGTTGAATTCTGTCACTTAAAGTCCTGTGGGAATAAGAATGTTCCCTTCTTCTGCCCAGGAGGAGAAAAAGATCATTTTATTTAAAATAAATCTGTTGAGCTGCATGTTGCTGGTATCTAATCAAGCTCTGAATTTGAGTTCAATTAGAGCTTTGATAAAAGAAAGGGAAAGGAAACTTGCAAGAATGCTCTCCCATTCATGAAGGGCCTGCGTGTTTTTAGTTTCCAAGTAAATGGAATAATGGGACCATGCATTTTCCATCCAAGCATTTTCCACCCTGAGAATAATTCCCTTCCTGGCTTCTCAATGAATAATGCATTATTTCTGAAACCCAAGAGGCAATTCCTTTGATTTCCCTTTATGTTTAGCTTTCTGAGTGATTTTCAAGCAAGGAAATTCAAGGACTTGGAATGAATGCTTTATTAACATTTTTACTTGAAGTTCAAATAGCTCCTTGGCTATTATCTCCTGATATTTGAAATATTTTTTTTTCTCTCTAAGGAGAATCTAAGGTATTGTATTTATTAGAAAATGAAGCACCTTGGACAGTCTTCAAAGTGAATAGCAGTTGAAAGCCAATACACATTTGCGTTTTAGAACAAAGAGCTTTATGGGGGTACTTTTCTTCTTTATTTTCATTTCCCTGCTGAACAGGCTCAAAAAAGAAACCTCACATTCAAAACAGGGCTGTTTGGATACTAAATCTCATGTGTTTATGTTTTACAAAACTCAACCCTTGAGGCTAGTACAAATCCACAACCCCAGTCCAAGCCACTTAGGCCAGTGCCATTTAAATCTGAAGATGCTTCAGTGGTCATCCTGTTCCCTGTCTGTTCACCGCGTGGCCTGATTGCACATACGGGTGAGCGATGATGGGACGGGGTGGTGCCCACCGGTTGTGTTAGCCCATGTCCTCTTGGCCAAGGATCCCCTGCAGATCCTGGAGTGCCACGGTGGTAGATTTTAGTACTGTTTCACAACCTCTACTTTCCCTGGGAGTCAAATGAGTGATTTCAGCAACAAAATCAACTGGAATTAAGAATTTCCATTCTTTTTACACGTAGAGTAAAAGCCCAAACAATTCAGAATAGTTGGGGAAGAAATGAAAGTTGATCTAAATTAGTAAAACACCTAAACCATAAAATTTGGGTTAAAATATTTAATTTTCTTAAGTTCAGGAAGCAGGAATATAACATAGCATTTTCCTAGTTCCTTCACCTATATGATGGGATAATGGTTTCTCTCCCCTATGGCTATTAAAGTGCTGCTAAAATTAGTATTTGTAAGGCCTATAGAAAAGCACCTTTTAAGTGATTGTTGAATAGAAAATAAACATCCATCTTCCTGTTGGAAATTTCTCTTTCCAAGTAGGCCCGTGATACTGAGCAGATCATAACAGTATTATTGTTGATACTGATAAAATATACTTAACGATTATTTTCTCAACACCCATTTACTCCTTACAATAAGCCTGATGAGGTAAATGTAATCATTTGTATTTTTCACATTAGAAAACTGAGGTAAGAAAGTAATTGCCTAAATTCACTCAGTTTTCTAAATAGCAAAGCAAGGATTTGAGTTCATTCAGCCTGAATTCAGAAATTATGCCTTAATCAAACATTAAAGGACATTTGTCACAGGGTTCCCTTCTGCTCCAAAACAACGTCATACTGCTAAAAACCCTATCTTTGTAAGGGTTGAGGGGTGTATCCCCCACTGTCTCAATTTCTTAGCAAACTGTATGTTTTGCTCAAAGTAGTCATCATCTTTATCTCATAAATACTCAATTTCAGTAGGGTTTGAATCAATGAGATTTTATTAAATTATTTTCTCACTAAATTTTTTTTTATTTTTACAGAAAATGAACATTTCATTTCAGATGATGATCTGGTGGCTTTGAATCTTAGTATTTTTATGTTGAACCAATGTCAAATTCACATGACGGTTGCTTGCTTCATAATTATATATATATATATATATATATATATATATATATATTTTTTTTTTTTTTTGTTCTTCCATTGTAAAATCCTCTTGATCCCTGTCCTTGTAGGTGCCTTTATCATCTGCTGGACTCCTGGATTGGTCTTGTTACTTCTTGATGTGTGCTGTCCGCAGTGTGACGTCTTGGCCTATGAGAAATTTTTCCTTCTGCTTGCTGAGTTCAACTCCGCCATGAACCCCATCATCTACTCCTACCGTGACAAGGAGATGAGCGCCACCTTCAGACAGATCCTCTGCTGCCAGCGCAGTGACAACACCAGTGGCCCCACAGAAGGCTCGGACCGCTCAGCTTCCTCCCTCAACCACACCATCTTGGCCGGAGTTCACAGCAATGACCACTCTGTGGTTTAGAAAGGAAACTAAGATGAGCAGCCAGCCATCATCGATTGAGGGATGAACGGCCTCCCCCTACCCAAATGCCAGGGCAAGGTGCGGTGTGAGAGAGAGAGGAAAAATAAACTCACGTACTTAAACACTAACCAATGGCAGTATTTGTTCCTAGACCCCACAAGACTTGAGATATATGGAAAATTAGCTTATGTGACAACCCTCATCCTGATCCCCGTTCCTTTTGACAGTAGAAAGTGGAGATCATGCCATGGAATCCATAATAGACTCCAGGGTGTCCATTTAGACTACACTAACTAGACTTCAAAAGATTTTGTGTGGTTTGGTGCAAGTCAGAATAAATTCTGAGTAATTGAATCCACAACTTCATCTACATACAGGCTTCCCTCTTTTTATTTCTAAAGGATACATTTCATTTAATAAACATGTTTATGCCTATCAGCATGCTTGTGATGGATAAGACTGTAGGCTGTTGTTAAACTATTGTAACTCCATTTTTTTCCTTATGTAGGAAAATTGTGAATTAGAATTTTTTAGAGAGCATGCATGTAATGTATGTATGCAGTATGCCTTACTTAAAAAGATAAAAGGGTATCGATTTTAAATCTTCTAGGAAATAGAAGAACCTAGATGTCAAAGCCAGTATTTAGGTTGTGAAACAATGTTCTAATCATAATATTACCTTCTTGTCAAAGTGTTATAACACATCTAAAACAGGGAATGTAAGTTTATTACCAAAAGAATACGTAGTCTAAAAGAAGTCATAGAAGATGAAGCACATATTTGTAATACCCAAGTGCATTCTAATTATCAGTACATCAGAAGAATTTTTAATAGCCTGTGTTTTTCTGTATTATAAAATAATACATAGTCATTGTAGAAAACTTGAAAAATGCAGAACTGTGTAAAACAGAAAAAATAATTACTGGTAATATCGTGACCCAGACGTAACCACCGTTAACCACCGTAACCACAGCTTTCCCCCCGTGTATGCCTCTATGTATATCACATGCCTTTTTATATAATTGGGATCATACGTAAACAATTTTATAACCGTTTTTTTTTTCCACTGCAGAGTTGCCACATTTTCCTATGGCGTTAAAAATTTTACAAAAACATAATTTTAGTGGCTATATAATATTCCATTTAATGGATGCAATTCCGTTTATTTAACCATTCCCACGTTGTTGACTACTTAGGTCATTTCTGATTTTTGCTATTATAAATAATGTTGCAAAATTTTGTGTACATAAAACTTTGTCCATATAATTGATGATTTACTTAGGACGTATTCCCATGAAGGATTTTTTTTTTTTAAATGTGAAATGTCTTTTTATGCTCTTACCTTTTATAAAAAGGGATTTCCTGCTTTGCACCACATGGGTGGCAATTGTGAGGAAAGCCAGTGAAGTTACCTTTTTACAAAGGAAATGCAGTGGTCACTTTAGTTGAGAGTGACTTTTTCTCTATAACAAGATGGACTAGAAGCAGTCAATTGTCACAAATAGCCAGGACCCCCTAGTTAATATGTCTAGCAATCCCAAATTTTGTTTGAGGAACCGATTTCCAGCTCTTGGTCGCCACGGCTGTAATGTAGAAGTGAAGACAATGCGAATAAATCAAACATGCCAAGAGAATAAAGGATCTTCGTATTAAGTAGCTTGGGACCCTCGTGTAGCAAATGGGTTGAGTGTGTCAGTATGTGACTGGATACTGTGTATTCTCTGGGAATCACCTCTAATAGATTCCCACCATAATGGGTGATACCTGTTTAATGAATTGTCCAGATGAACTAGTAATTGTACCAGTTTGTTATAAGTAACCAGTAAAGTCACAGTCATGAAGCAGGTATGGGAAAGTTGGGAGTACGTTTAAGAGAAAGATGTCCAGAAGAATCATTGTCTAGGAAGGAAGAGGTCAGCATTTGAGCAGAGGGCAGACTTGTAAGGTGCCCACGGTGGAAAGAACATGGGGAACCAGTTAGCAGAAACGTGTTTGCACATACTTTATCCAAAGTACAGAGCATTTTATGTTGGAAGTGAAAGAAATGAACTTGGACTTTCATGTGCATATATTCTGGACTATTTGAGTTAAAAACATACTAATTGGATCTTAATAAATTCATTTTCAATCAGTGTTTGGCAATGTGTGGTTCTGGTCCGTGTTGTTTCTGTTGCTCAGGAATCTTCCAGCTTGCATCGGAAGGTGCCTTCCTTCTGTGGACAACTTCATGTCCCCGTCACCAGGCCTTCTGACCTCTTGGGGTGAAGCAACCATGTGCTTCCCCAACTCAGAACTGCTTTTTTTCTGTCAGTAATAAGTCTTACTCTTAACATGAGTTTCTTTTGGAAAAAGTGAGTTTATAAAAACATTATGATGACTTTATGAAAAACTTGGAGTTTATAGAATCACAGTGATCTTCATGCTTATCAATTTTAATAACTAACAAAAGTCATAGGTATCTTCCAATGATATGCTAATTATATTCTTTTTGTTGTGTTGCTAAGATGTTAAAAAAAGTTAACATTTATTCAAAGGAATGAAGGTCTCCATGACATTTGGAAGAGAGTTCTGAACCTTTAAATTTAGGTGGATGTAAGATTGTTAGAAATCAGATATCTTAGAATTCTTCTTCACAAATTATTCACCCCTCACATATTCCATTTTTTAAATTAGTGAAACCATGATTTCCTAGTCTTGAAACATCAGCCGATATACAATTAATGAATCATACTGGTTTTCCCATTTTCTTTCCCAATTAACCATTAGGTTCCACTGTCCGTCTTCCTTCTAATTTATTCTGCTAGTCCCTCAACTTTTGAAATATAATTTTGTGATCTTGTTTCTAGCTCTTTTTCTTAAACCCAGCTTGTGACTCGTGCTAAATCAAAACTGTAGAAACATGTCTTAATTGGGTCCCTTCATTACACCAAGGTAGGAACATTTTTCTGGCAAGACTTTTTGAAACAAATCACTCATTTTTAACACCAAGTGAGCTTCACCTGACCCTAAACCCTCAGAAGGATTGGGGTTTGTTTGTGTGTTGGGACGGGCTTGGGTTTAGGTGTCATCTGACAGAAGAAATGTGTATAACTGAGGGCCAAAATGGGTCAGCACTCTTCCAAAGCAGGGTCCGTTCATCCTGTAACATTCACCTGTAACTTGATAGTCTATACCTAAAATCTCAGGTTCTTCTGGGAAATTTGTAATTCTCATATCTATAAATTATTTACTAATAATGTGCTTAAAAATGTGTTGTGTAAAGACCCTTTTAAAATCTAAAGCAGAGGTTGGCAAACTAGGACTCATTGACCAAATCTACCAGTTTTTGTATGAACTAAGGATGAGCTTTACATTCTTAAATGATTGGAGGGTTGAGGCAGAGGAATATTTTGTAAGACATGGAAATTATATGAACTTCAAATTTCAGTGTCAAAGAGTTTTATTGGCATTCAGCCACACTCATCAGTTTATTGTTTATGGCTTTTTTTTGGTACTACAATGGCAGAATTGAATAGTTGCAACAGAGATCATCCCTCAAAGCCTAAAGTATTTACTATCTGACCAGTTGCAGAAAAACTGTGCCAACCCTTGATTTAGAGAATTCCATTTTCACTCCTGCTGTCCTTCTCATTTGACTATATATTGTTTATTGGAAAAGGAAGGAGAACTTGAACATACTATAATCTCTTGAGCTCTAGACTGCAGAAAAAACTATCAATTGCATTTCTCATACTAAACATAATTTTTATTTTGAAACAATCTCAAACTTAAAGTTTGCCAAATTTATAGAACATTTTTCCTGAACTACGTGTAAGTTGCCAACACGATGCCCCATCATCCTTGGTTACTGTGTAATTCCTACAGGCAATATTCTCTTTCACAACCTCAATACAACCAATCAAAATCAGGAAATTATCACTGATAAACTACCATTTAATTCACAGCCCCATTCAAGTTTCACCGATTTTTCCACTAATATCCCTTGCAGCAAAAGAATCCTGCCTGGGTTGCTGGTTGTATTTAGTTACCACATTTCTTGAGTCTTCTTCAATCTTGAACAATCCCTAAGTCTTTTCTTGACCTTCATGACCTTGTCATTTCAAGATCACAGGTCAGTCACTTTGTAGAATGTCTCTGCATCTGTGTTTATCTAATATTTCTTTATAATTAGATTCATGTTTATCTTTGGTAAAAGAACACAGAAGTGCTGCTGTGGTTCTTCTCACTGTATCCTGGCAAGTAGCCAACCATGTTGATTTGTTCCGTTTCTGATGATGTCAACTTTGATTACTTAAGGTGTTTCCTGTCAGTTTCTCCACTGTGAAGAAAACTACTCTTTGTTTTCTTCTTTGTAATAATAGTATTTTGTAGGAAATATTCTATTCCTCCTGGAATTGTAATGTCTAGTCTTCGCATCCATTGGTATTTCTTGGATGAACGGATCATTACTCTGATAGTTGCCAAATGATGAATTTCTAATTCTTTTTTCTCACAATTTTTAGTTTGCTTTCTGCTATCAGGAAAAGTTCTGTCCTCTCCCATTCATTTATATCAGTATGGGCTCATGGATCCCAATTTTATTCAATTAGTTAGAACGTTGCTAACATTTTAAAATTAAACTTTCCCTTTCAGATTATCGTAGATTCCAATGCAGTTGTAAGAAGCACTGTGGACAGATTTCTCTACCCTTTACCCAGTTTTCCCAGGGAAACTGGGACAATATCTTGCAAAACCATAGTATAAATCACAAGTAGGATATTGACGTTGATCCATGTATAGAGTGGTTCTACTATCACAAAGATCCCTCCTGTTGTACTTTTGTAGCCCCAGTCCTTGGGGCTCACCCCCATCCTGACCCCTGGCAATCACTAATCTGTTCTCCAGTTCTTCAAATACATTCTAACTATTTTTCATACAGAAACTTTTAAAACTTCTTTATAACAATAGTTTCGTGGGGCTGATACTTCCCTAGAGGTTGTGCGTGTATGTTAAGAGAGACTTTTGTGGTTATAAAAATTATACAAACTTCTAAATAGTTCAAGGAATACAGAAACGAATAAAGTAGAAAGTAAAAATCTCTCCTGATGGATGGAAGCTAGGCCACACATCTCTGTTGCACATATTGCCTAATAAACAGAGACCCGCACAAAGTGAGCTTACATTTTGTTTTATGAAACTCTCAAATGTCTTCGCACTGGCATCAGGGAAGCCAGAATTCATTTTGCTTTGTATAATATTGTTTATAATGGGTTTGTATTTAATCCCTGGCATCTTTCAGGAAGGAATCTTAGTTTACTTTGTATTCTCCACCTCACATAACACAGTATTAAGTAGTACTTAAAACTCGCTTGTTTAAATGAAATAAAACGTGTCAACCACAAATAAAGGCACTCTTGACCAAGAAATGGCTCCTTAGTTCCACAACCCTGATAAAGGTTTCCCCCACATTTAAGAATACTGCAGTTTAAATAGGAACAATAAAAAAAACAAGGTCAAGTCTTCTGAATTAATATTTTATCAATATTAGTTTGTGCTTTCTGAGCGTGTCTTGTTTAACGTGTCTTGGTATGCTTTGGAAAGATTTTTAATATTAGTATATGTTGAATTTGTAATGTGACCTGCAGCTTACAGAAGACCCTCATATAATTTGTATTTTGGTCTTTGCAAAGTGCCTGTTACACCTGAGGAGACTGGATCCCAGAGGAAAAATCGGGGACCTAATAGTTGTGTCTATAGAATTATTTAAACATAATTACATGTATATTATATTGCAATCCATAATTCCTCATATGTCCTTATCTTGGCTCCCCAAATTATGAGTTCCTTGAGCCGGACAGTATATTGCACTATTTTAAGCCTTTAAAGAACTTAGCACAGTAAAAGCAGTAGAAGGTAATAGGTCATAAACAGGTGCATGATTTGTTCTGTGGGGTGCTTGTGCTTGTATAGACATGCAGGTGCGCCCATACCCCAAACTAGATTATAAATTCTTTGAGAATGAGATAATTTGTACTTTGTGCCTCTTTTTTATGATCCAAATGCCCGGAACAAAACTAAAATACAGTGCTGTTTACTAAACGGTTTTTGACTGAGAACTGTAAAACCATAATTCAATGTGATGGTTGTCATTATTCATTCTTTATTCATTCACAAAGACCTTTTGAGAACCCTCCATATACTAGCGCATACGGGACTGCCGTGAGTGAGATACACAAGTTCTTTTATAGAGCTTGATTAGAATTTGGGGCGCCTGGGTGGCTCAGTCGGTGGAGCGTCCGACGTTGGCTCATGGTTCATGAGTTCGAGCCCCGCGTCGGACTCTGTGCTGACAGCTCGGAGCCTGGAGCCTGGAACCTGTTTCAGATTCTGTGTCTACCTCTCTCTTCCCCTCCCTGGCTCATGCTCTGTCTCTCTCTCAAAAGTAAATAAACATTAAAATAAAGTTTTTTCAAGAATTTAGTAGGAGTGAGGGAGAAAGCGGGAAGAAATAAATAAGTTAAAAATAAATCACAACCAGGACATTACACAAATTGTATTGAGCTATAAAGGGAACTATGGCATGATAGAAAATAAAGGAAAATAAAAGGGACAAAAAGGTGGTAAGAGGGACTACCTTTGTCAGAATAGTCTAGTCTAGTAAGGTTCCATTATAGCATAGGAACTGTCCCCTCAAAGCCCTCACCTTGTGGCCTGAGTCGTATAAAGGTGTGGCTCTGCCAAGCTCCTGAGTTGCATCCACGCTAGTAGGTCATCCACATCAATACCACCATTAGGAAAAGGCCACACATGGAGCACAGGTAGATAGGCATTCCCGGCAAGACGTGTAAACGCTTGGTGAGAGATGGGACGCCATTTTGGAAAGAAGAACAAGTGTAGATTGTGAGATTGAGCCTTGGAGGGCAGGCAGGCATGATGTCTTGAGCAATTTTGAGAGTCATTTTATCCCGATAATTATGGGGAATCGGTTAAAGGATTTAAGCAAAGGAGTGGCACAGTCTCGTTTACATTTCAGAATACATTGAAGACAAGGAAGCCCGGAGCCAAAAGACAGTCGGTGGCTGTCACCTTAGCTGGGATGAAAGATGAAGGTAGTAATTGGGGTGCAGAGAGAAAGAGATGGCCGGCTTCGAGAGGGCTCGGGACCCGGAGATTGTGTGCCAAAAGTCATAATTCAGGTAATGCCCTTGGCCACTGACAGATGCGGATATGATGCGGTGAGATAAGAAATGCAGATGAGGGGCGCCTGGGTGGCTCAGTCGGTTAAGCATCTGATTTCTGCTCAGGTCGTGATCTCAGTTTGTGGGTTTGAGCCCCACGTCAGGCTCTGTGCTGACAGCAGGCTCTGTGCTGAAGCCTGCTTCGGATTCTGTGTCTCCCTCTCTCTCTGCCCTTCCCCTGCTCTCTCTCTCTCTCTCTCTCTCTCTCAAAATTAAATAAATGTTAAAAATTTTTTTCAAAGAAATGCAAATGAGGAGCAAGTTTACAGCAAAATGATACTGAGTAAAATCTGAGCTCTCCATGAGCTACCCAAGGAGAACGATGCAGGAGCTAAGTGTCCACGTGATCCATGAGGCCCAGGGCATCTCTTTGGACCGAAGATGTAGATTGTGGACTTTGAGGTCTTCTCCTCTCGTCCTGCCACATTCCTCTTCAAAATAGGAGGCACAGAGCCTTTGATATGTTTGAAGAGGAAGAAAGAAAAGGAAGGAAATAGGGAGAAACAAAAAGAGCAGAACTTAATATCTGAAACTATTGTCCAGGAAAATGTGGAGATGTTTCTTTTAAACAAAATGAGGTTAGCTATCTGGAACATATTTGGGTTTTTTACTTGGTGACACAGAGGTATGTCCAAGGTTGGTAAATCTGTATCTGCCTCACTGTGTAATTGAAGTAGAGATTTTTAGAGCTCATCCATATTTTATTTCCCCCTCCTTCCTGGACTCTTGGAAAATGACAGCTCTTCTAGACAAGTTCATGGGACTAACCATGACCTGCGGACTCTGTGTGGATGTGACAAATGTCATGTCTAGGCTGATAAAGTAAAAAGTCCTCGGGGTACTCTCCAGATCTTTTCCCTGAAAGCCAAACATGGAGATGTGAGAACATGAAGAGAATGAAGTCTCCATCCACCTGAGACCTTGAATGACTATGCAGAGTAAAATCCCTGCCATTCATACTGAATTAACAGCATGGTCAAGAAATCAACAAGAAATAGGGGCGCCTGGGTGGCGCAGTCGGTTGAGCGTCCGACTTCAGCCAGGTCACGATCTCACGGTCTGTGAGTTCGAGCCCCGCGTCAGGCTCTGGGCTGATGGCTCAGAGCCTGGAGCCTGTTTCCGATTCTGTGTCTCCCTCTCTCTCTGCCCCTCCCCTGTTCATGCTCTGTCTCTCTCTGTCCCAAAAATAAATAAACGTTGAAAAAAAAAATTAAAAAAAAAAAAAAAAAAGAAATCAACAAGAAATAAACATTCACTGTGTTTTGCGGTTCATTTGTTAATGCAACATAACCTAACATGTTGATGAGCAGTATTAAATTTCGAGGAATACTAGGATTGTTTCTAACTTTTTCTGGATCAGAGGGAATATGCATTGAAATTTTTAACTTTGGTGAAGAATACCAAAATATATTCCAAAAAAATTGCACCAGCGTATAGTCCTACAATGTATATCCATACAAAAATAGGAAATCTAGACTCAGTCTTTACACTCCTCACAAGAATTAGCTCAAAATGGATCAAAATTTAAATGTCAAATACAAAACTATAAATCCCCTAGAAGTAAGTGTAGAAGTAAATCCAGAAGGCCTTGGCTTTGGCAATGATCTTTTATTTTTTATTTTTTTAAAATTTTTTTTTCAACGTTTATTTATTTTTGGGACAGAGAGAGACAGAGCATGAACGGGTGAGGGGCAGAGAGAGAGGGAGACACAGAATCGGAAACAGGCTCCAGTCTCTGAGCCATCAGCCCAGAGCCCGACTCGGGGCTCGAACTCACGGACCGCGAGATCGTGACCTGGCTGAAGTCGGACGCTTAACCGACTGCGCCACCCAGGCGCCCCTGGCAATGATCTTTTAGATACAACGCTAAAGACATGATCCAGGAAAGAAACTATCGATAAACTAGACCTCACTAATATTAAAAACATCTGCTCTGTAAAAGACACAAGAGAATGAAAAGATAAGCCATGGGCTGGGAGAAAATATTTGCAAACGATTTATCTGAGAAAGGACTGTTACCCAAAATGTACAAAGAACTCTTAAAACTCAACAATAATCCAGTTTTAAAATGGGCAACGGACCTGCACTGGCACTGCGTCAGAGAAGTCCTATAGATAGCAAATAAGCACCTGAAAAGATACTCCTCAGCCTCTGCCATTAAGGAATTACACAAGTAAGAGAAAAATGAAATGCTGCTACACACCTATTAGAATGGTGAAAATCTGACACAGGGACAAGATCAAATTCTGGTGAGAATGTGGAGCCATAGCAATTCTCGGCAGGAATCCGCAATGGTACAAGCCACTTTGGAAGACACATTGATTTCTTCCAAAACTAAACTTCCTCTTAGCTTACCACCCAGCAGTCAGCCTCCTTGATATTCACCCAAAGGAGCTGAAAACCTAGGTCCGCACAAAAATCTGCACATGGATGTTTCTAGAGAGAGAGATGCAGAGGTAACACCTTTTAGTTTTTGAGAAGCCCTGCTGTCTGGATGGTTCTTGGAGGCACCGACCTAGATCTTTCTGACATCTGAGGGAAAGATTTTGTAGTCAGTTGCAAGCTGAGCTTTGTTGATAGACCGTGTTTTCCTGACAACGCCCTCCATTTGTTCTGTGCCTGAAGCCCTTTATTTTGCTCAGCATCATTTGCCGCTTTTAGAAATGGACAGTTTTCAAACAATTTTGGACCCTTTATATTTAACAGTCCTTTCTTCAGCTCAGCTGTCTCCGGTTGCCATTTACTATAAATGACAAAAAGAAGACAAGCAAAACCTTCAACACTCAACCTGGAAATCTAATTAAAGCACCCAGTTCATAGGTACGTTTTCTCCTTTCTATGTTGCTGTAGGTGTCAGTGTTACTAAACTTTCTGCTGCTATTTTAAAAGGATCCCTTTTCCTCCAGTTTCCCATACTATGTTTCTCACTGTCTTTTAAAAAGTCTTCGGCAACAGCAGCCTTAAAGGTCACATTTAGGATGCTACCTTTGGAAATTTCACATGGTCACTTCTTTGGTGTTACTGGAGTATATTATCAAATCAGTTCTTCTGCTGGGGTCCCCTAAAGCTCAGTCGTGTGCCTGTTCTCTTCCTTTCTCGTATTTTCTTGCTAGGTACACTCATCTCATTCCATGATGTTAAAAACATCTAAAAGGGGCACCTGGGTAGGCTCAGTTGTTAAGCATCCGACTCTTCATTTCGGCTCAGGTCATGATCTCATGGTTTGTGAGATCGAGCCCTGAGTCGGGCTGAGTGTGGAGTCTGCTTGGGATTCTCTCGCTCCCTCTCTCTCTCTCTGCCCTTCCCCCACTCACACTCTTTCTCTTTCAAAATAAATAAACCTTAGAAAAACACATCTTATCAACTGACAACGCTTAAATGTTTATCTGTGACTATTGCACAGGCTCTGGACTCCCCACCTTAAGGCTCCTCAGGACGCAAGAAAAATTAAAGCCCTAATTAGTTTTTCTGGTTTGTGTCCATCACAGCTGACTGCATTTCTAGTTGCCTATTCATTATATTATTTACCTCTACTCATGTTTTCAAAAATAGGATCATACTTTACCTTACCTTTTCTAAATTCCTTTTTAATATTTTTGTGCTTCCCCAGTGAAGCATCTGTTAAACGTTATGTTGTGTTAAAACTTCTGGCACATATTTGAGAAAGAGCGGTAAACAAAGCAGATGTAGCATGTATCTTCACAGAGCTTACAAACCAGAAAGGAGGGCAACCATTGGGAGAGTCGTTATTATAGGTGAGATGAATATTATGGAGGGGACAGGGATTGAGCCCCAAGCAAGACTTCCATGAGAAAGTCCCTTTAAAAATTTTTTTAAAACTAAAATTGTTTGTTTTTATTTTTTAAATTTAAATCCAAGTTAGTTAACATATAATGTAATGATAATTTCAGGAATAGAGTTTAGTGATTCAGCACATATAACAGCCGGTGTTCATCCCAACAAGTGCTCTCCTAAATGCCCATCGCCCCTTTAGCCCTTCCTCCAACCCAATACCTGCCAGCAACACTCGGTTTGTTCTCCGTATTTAAGAGTCTTTTATGGTTTGCCTCCCTCTTTTTTTTTTTTATCTCATTTTTGCTTCCCTTATGTTCATCTGTTTTGTATCTGAAATTCCATATATGGGTGAAATCATATGATACTTGTCTTTCTCTGACTTATTTCGCTTAGCATAATACAGGCTAGTTCCATATACATTATTGCAGATGGCAAGATTTCATTCTTTTTCATCACCAGGTAGTATTCCATTGTATATAAATACATATATTTTTACTACATATTCTTTATCCATTAATCAGTTGGTGGACATTTGGGCTCTTTCCGTACTTTGGCTATTGTCGATAGTGCTGCTATAAACATTGGGGTACATGTGCCCCTATGAATCAACATTTTTGTATCCTTTGGATAAATACCTAGCAGTGCAATTGCTGGGTTGTAGGGTAGTTCTATTTTTAATTTTTTGAGGAACCTCCATACTGTTTTTTAGAGTGACTGCACCAGTTTGCATTCCCACCAGCAGTGCAAAAGCGTTCCTCTTTATGAGAAAGTCCCTTTAAAGTTCACAGCTGGGGACTGAAGAAGCTGTTTAGATAAAAGAAGGGCAGGAAAGGTTGATGGGACATCATGTGTAAACGCTTTAAAGCATGCTCTTAAGTACCTGAAAGATTATATACATGGGACATGAGAAAAGGGTGGGGGCCAAGAGTGGGATGATTATTAGGAATGATGTCAGGTGGAACCCTATAATTCGTGCTCAGTTTTTCTTTTGAGTAAAGGGCAGTGAGCCACCCAAGAGTTTCAAGGCAGGGAGAGAAATGATGGGATATGTTGGTTCAAAAGTTTGCTGACTGGATAATAGTTTAGATGGGGACATAGGTGGATGAAAGAGATCAGTAGGACGCACTAACATGAAAACTGATGTTCCCTTAGACTAGGGTGTCGGCAGTGAAGATGGAAAAAAGTGGGAATATTTTAGATCTGTGTAGGAGATGAAAGCAATCAAGATTTAGTTATGTGCTGGAATGTGTATTGTAAGGAGAGATAAATAAAGTCTTGCCTCTGACTTACCACTACTTACCGGTAAATTGTAGCGACGCCATTTACTAAGACAGGAAAACTAACAGATTTGAGGTGAAGGCAAGGAGAAAAATAGGAGTTCATTTATAGATGTGTTTGGCAGTGGCTACCTCTGGGATATCTACGAGGAGGTCTGTTTACCTCTGAAGCACAGGGTTGAGTGTGTGGTAATAAGTTTCTCTTCTTAAAAGATATTTTTTAGGCAATGCTTGATATACATCACACATTTATGAGTGACTATCCCTCTGAAATCAGCAACAACATTTTTAAAAATGACGATCGTACCCTCTGGTCAAGCAGAACTAACAACTTTCATTTAAAAAAAAAGTACACAGCTGTTAAAAATGTAAAAGATACCGCTTTTTATATTCGTTATATTCCCTTCTCACTCTTAATGTATTAATATTTCCTTTACTTCTTGATTAGCTTTGGTAGAGGTTGTGAAATGTTTAAGTATCTTCCAGGCAACAGCTATCGGGTTGTGTCATTCCTCCTACTATCCTCCTATTCCCTTCTTATATTTGAATTTTGTTCTTGATTCTATTTCTGTTAGTTTTCTTTTGGTATCCTTGCCTTATTTTATGACACGTGAGTTGAATGCTCCATTTACATACAAAACACTTTAAAGATGTGACTTTACCCTGAACCCTGAGTTCCGATTTGGAAGAATCTATTCGATTTTTTAAAAGTTTAATTTAAAAGTTAATCTATCACGTTAAAATTTAGGGGTGCCTGAGTGGCTCAGTCAGTTAAGCGTCTGACTTCAGCTCAGGTCGAGATCTCGTGGTTCACGAGTTCAAGGCCCTGCATTGGGCTCTGTGCTAAGAGCTCAGAGCCTGGAGCCTGCTTCGGATTCTCTGTCTCCTGCTCTCTCTGCCCCTCCCCTGCTCATTCTCTCTCTCTCTCTCAAAAATAAATAAATAAACATTAAAAAATAAATTTAAAAAGTTAATTCATCATGTGAAATTTTAATTACCCTTTCACACAGAAGAATGGAGAAAGGAATGATATATTCAGAATATAGAATCATGTGGCTATATTAAATGAAGGTACTTTTAGTTTTGGAAGTGCTATGGAAAATGATAATCATTAAGAAGTATGTACCCTAAGTGTTCACTAGATTAATTTATACACGAACACTGGAGTAGAAATGGGATGATTTGGCATCAGCCCAAGCAGGCCATTTAATAGAAAGAATCCTGGGACTCACCATTATGGGGAAGGCAAACCCAACTGAAGCCCAATGTTATGATCTCCACTGGAGATATTTTCTCTCCATAATGCCCACAGCACAGATCTTAAGAAGGAAGCAGAATGGTGTAATACAGTGGCTCTTAAGACTATCCAGAGCCAATACTTCCCTTTTATTGACAATTTTTTTGTTTAAAAGTTATTAGCCTGAAATGAGATTCTTAAAATAACAATCTACCTAATTCAGAATTAAAAAAAAAACAAAAACAAAACAACTATGTAATTCTTTAACTGCAATGTAATGGAAAACATAGAAAAGGAAACTAATTTACAGTAAAACGATGTACGGAAAAGCACTACAGTAGAGGAAAGAAAGGAGTTGGATGTTTGCACTAGTTCTGGTGAATAAGTTTAGGTTTTAGAGAAACAAGATATCCTTCAACCAAATATAGTAAATCCCACCAGTAATATAATCAGCGAAGCCCAACAGATTTAATTACATTAGACCCAGTAGCACATTATTTAAAGGTCAATGAAATGATTAAGGCAGTAACTGGAAGCAATGAGCCTTCTGAGATTTTCTGGGGTTGCCATTTCCTCCCAACTGTAGTTTGGAGCCCCCTGGTGGTAGTTGCCTTCCTCCAGCTCAGTATCCTCGGGAAGAATTCCGAATCCTGTTCTTTGTGTTCTTTGAACTGCGCTGTAACATTACTAGTTGGTTCCCTTATTAAATAATGAGCTCGACAAAACCTTTGCCATGTATTCGTTTTATTTTTCTATGAGAGTCATCACTTTATCTCTTAAAAAAATAGCCACTTAGCACTATCATCCCCTCAAAAAACCATGTTGTTTTGAACAAATGCTAAAAGACCTGGTGGGTGGAAAGAGGCTGAGAGAAGGTAGACTGTGCATGAACTCCTGGTATGAGGACATGTGGGGAACCACAGACAGCAGCACTGGCTGCCGCAAACACACAAAAGCAGGACAAGACCTGCCACCCCTGGGCAGAACCCCAGATCCAATCCTCTGACATCAGGTGGGACCAGCGTGCAATCCTTTTGAGTCTCAGAGATAGACCACAACCCTTCCTGCCAGTGTGGGGACATCCATGAGCTACCTTCTGTACCCAGATGCCTCCGGGGAGAGGTTTCCAAGATAAAATCAAGGAAAACATGGAATGAGGAGGAAAATTCCCAGAGGAGACTGGATTAAGCTTCAATGAAATAAGTTTTAAAATAGTTTTCGAAATATTATTTTGAAGTTCTTCACTTTCCCTGCATGATTGAGATTGATTTTTTTTTCTACCACTGAAGGGAAATAGGACCTCAAAAGATTGAATTCAGTTACAAAGACATAAAGTCACGTTTTTACACCTCCAAGATGGAACTATAAATTTTAACTACATCTTGCAAACATTGGATCGTGGCATACATATTCTATCTTAACTTGGTTTTTCCCCCTAATTCTGGACAACTTTCATGCACATGGGGACACGTGTATCTCAGCTTGTAAATTGCTGCATGATATATACCATTGCATGTATTGTAATTAGAATAATGCTAGAGAACCACTGAAGTTTTTACAATTCTTCCCCCAGAAAAAAAAATGCTGAGATAAGAATCATATAAGTTTGTGCACTTGTCTAATTACTTCCCTAGGTAAATTTCTAGAAGTAAAATTGCTGACACGACAATGGGATATCTGTGTTCAATTTTTGATACTACTTCCTGGATGTCCTTGGAGATTTCCAGTTACTAGTCCGTTTCCTTATGGCTTCATCAATATTGGTACTGAGCAATCTTTTGATTCTTAGCCAAACTGGTATGTGTTTATTTCCCATTTTTGTTCTCATTTTGATTTCTTTGTTTTGGGTTGAGATCAAGAGTGTTTTCATAAGGTTATTATTTTTCTTTGCCCATCCTTTTTCTATTTTTTTTATGATGTACTGCTCATCTTTATTTGGAGCTTATTTATTTGTTGTAACAGCCCTTTGTTTTTCTTACATATGGTGACTGTTTTTCCTAGCTTTGAAAATGTGTTTGGCCAGATAACCGTTCTTCCCTTAATTCTATATTATTTTCATTTCTGGCTTCTGAATTTTATGACAAAATCATTTTATTTGTTCTCTTTCATTTTACAAATGTCTTTAACTACCTTTGATGCCATTTATTTTGTACTTCTATTATTTTTAGTGGCTAAGTATTCAATCTCACTGCAATTTATTTAAGTGTATGATAAGAAGTGGAAATGTACCTTTGTTTTTTCTAAGAAGAAAGCCAATGTTTCTAACACCACTTATTGAATTGTTCATATGTGTATATATATGCGTGTTATAAATTTATGTGCATTTGGGGAAAGAGAAAGGATAAGAAAGAGAAAACATAGACTATAGATCTCAACTCTTCGTTTAACCACTTACATATGGTAATTTAATATTTTAATTATTAAAATGGTAAATTGGTTTAAAATATGACATGGACACTTATCCATACTGTTTCTTTGTGTCAAGATTTTTGTAGGTATTCTTATGCATGTGTTCTATTTACAATTTAGAATTAATGTGTCAGACCCAACAAAACCTTGAAAAGTTATGTGAGTTTCTTGCTAGATACACAGATCTGTGTTTTCTTTCTAATAAAGTTTGCGATTGATATATTTAATTTAATATATCATAGTTTATGCTTTTCCACTCTAGGTGCCAAATTCAGGTAGCTTTTCACAGTCTCTCATTATGATTGTAATTTCGGCCAAATGGAGTGCTGACGGCTTCGACTGACATTGTTGAACATTTTTTCATTTGCTTGATAAAATAGAATTTCTTGTTTGTTTGAACTGAGACTTCTCAAAATGTTAGTATTTCCAAGCCCGCTGTTTTCTTCTTTGTGTTTTCATTTCCAACTCTTCGTTATTTTGTTTTGGGCATGTAGCTTATCAACAGCAGAGAGCTTGGTTTTGCTTTACTATTTATTCCACGAGGCCTTCTGTAGCCAGATTACTACATTCATTTTCTTTTTTCTCTTTATTATGCTTTTTTGTATCTTTATTTTCTCAGTTCTAATTTTCTATCTTGAAATTACTTCTCAGTTTCTTTGAAGTGGTACATTTAAGAATGATTTCTGGAGGCATGTTGATGTCTGTGTCCCCTGCAGCACCTGCTTCCAAAGCTCCTAAATCGTCTGCCTGTGGGGCCCCTGAGCTGACTGCTCCAGATTTGAAACTTCCGGAAAAGAACGTTCCGGCAGGAAAAAAGGAGTGCTTGCTCCTGGAGAGATGAGTTGGTGGGATTAAGTGAAATGAAACCAACGGGATACAACTCAAAACCAGTGAGAAACTTGTGAGAAATCCAGCCTGGTTGTATGTCTGAGAGACTGCTACTGTCTCAGCATCACAAGATAAAGGGCTCTGGTAGCCCCTTAAAAAATAAATTAATTAAATTTAAGTTTAAAATGAAGTGTTTTCCAAAAATGTTTTAACCCTCTATCAATAAAAAGAATGTCCATGTCTATTTCCCTTTTTCAAATTCAGAAATTTACCAGTTTTATTTCCTTCCTACCCTATTCCTCCAAGAAATTCTTCATATATCTTTAAAAATCTACATATTTGGGGGCACCTGGGTGGGTCAGGTGGTTAAGCATCCGACTCTTGGTTTGGGCTCAGGTCATGATCTCACGGTTTTGTGAGCGTGGGCCAGCATAGGGCTCTGTGCTGACATCACGGAGCCTGCTTGGGATTCTTGCTCTCCCTCTCTCTCTCTCTCTGTCCCTCCCCTGCTCACACTGTCTCTGTCTCTCTCAAAAATAAATAAATACTTAAAAAAATGTGCATATTTATTTTCAGATCCTTTTCTCATAATGCAGTTTCTCTTTGAAGGATCTTTGCTAACATATGCCAATAAGGCCTTAGACTGCTCTGCTGATTATCTTGCTCATTAGGATTTTTTTATACCGTATCTTCCTCTTTCTTTACCTCTTTATGCCGAATCGTTTTTCTTTTGGCTGCCATGCATGATTTTTTTCTTCCAGAAAGCATACTTTGTAACTGATTGTATGTGGGGAAACATATTTCAGTCTCCCCCCGCCCCCCCCACATGAACATTTTTTGGCCCAGTTTACAGTTCTTGGGTAACAATCTTTTTCTTAAGAAATTTTTAACATTGCTCCGCTGTCTCTAACGTTGAGTGTTGGAGGCATGATAAATGTTGCCAGCATGGTACATTATCATAGTGGGGCATTTAATCTTGGGATTCAGAAATCAGAAATCTCTATCTTGGTATCTTTCTCCTAAATGTCTCTTGAATGCTTGAGAAGACCTAATATTTTGTAATGGTTGGAGGCAAACCATTTTGCTCTTTTCTGTTTTCCCTGTCAACAACTGAGAAAGACATTTGTCATTTCTTTTCCTTCGGAAAAAAATTCTATGAATTTCTATGTTATATATTTTGAGGCTATTTTATTGGGAGTATTCATGTTTAAAATTATTTTCCTAGTGAATTAAATCTTCTGCCATAATGTAGTGGTCCTTATTACCTCTAATAAGGCTTTTTAATGTAAAGGTTTTAAAATTTGATATTAATATAATTGAATGCTTCTTTAACTTTTTTCTTCAGGACTCGGCAAGACCTTGCGATATAAACCTCAGGTAGCTCAAAGAAATCTTTTTCTATATGTTATTATTATTTTTTCATTTGCTCTCAAGGCTCCTTCTGGAAGACTTAATTATGTAGATGTAGAACCACCTTCATCTATCATCCATGTTATTGATCACTCCTCTTACCATTTCTATCAATGTCTCTTTTTGCTCTAAATTCTGGAATAATTCCCACTAAAATGAAAACTCTATGGGAGCAGGGATGCGTTTTCCTTGTGTATCCACAGTGTCTGCATGTGTGTGAGAACAGAGGGCAGAGAAGGTACTTAGGTATATTTGAGTAGGTGGGTGAATTCTTGGGGTGCTTGTTCTAACTTGTTTTCAGCAGTCCAGTGTTCCTTCTCCTATTTTTGCCCTCTATTATTTATTTTTAAATTACATAAATTATTTTTTCCCATAAGAACTCATTTATGTTCTCTGACTGCAGCTTTTCCCATAGCACCCTGCATACATTTTATGTATCCCTATGGTCTGTTAAATTGCACTGAAAATACCCATTATGATTTTTTAAGTTTATTTATTTATTTTGAGAGAGAGCGAGAAAGAGCAAGTGTGAGTTGTGGGGGGTGAGGTGAAGAGAGAGAGAGAGAGAGAGAGAGAGAGAGAGAATCCAGGCAGGTTCCATGCTCGTCCTATCAACACAGAGCCTGATGCAGGGGTTCATGGTTTGAGAGATCATGACCTGAGCCAAAATCAGGAGTCAGATGCTTAACCGACATATTGTGATTTTTAAAAAATATTTTTCCTGTTTTTGCTATTTTTCTGAGAGGAAGAACTCAGTATTAAGCCAGTGATCCTCTCTATCACAAGGTACTTTAATTTTTTTTTAAGCAAGCTTTACAGCCAATGTGGGGCTTGAGCTCATGACTCCTAGATCGAGAGTCACATGCTCTACCGACTGAGCCAGCCAGGTGCCCCATATTGCAAGGTGCTTTTGATGAATATCTTGTTCCTTTTTAAAATTTTAATTGTAATTAATTAATTAATTAATTTACTTTTATTTATTTATTTATTTTTAGCAATCAAAAGTAAGCTTGATCAGTATTGGAGCTCATTTGAGCCTTTCAGCGATTACAGATGTCACTTTTTGATGGCCCCCGTATGGCTCAACCTGACCAGTCACTGACTGGAGGAGTCTGAGAACCAGCTTTTCTTTGGGTATGGTTAATGGATGGAGATTCTGAAATTCATGCACTGTTGATTTATAATCAGGAATTATTAAGCAATATTAACTTCATTGTTACTCTGAAAACCCTCTAAGTCTCTCTATTGGTAAAGGTGAATAGGGTTAAGGGGGGGGGCAAAGAAGTCAACATTCAAAGCTTTGGGGGCACAGGATTTCTTAATGAAGTTCAGACCTTAATGCTGGGATGAAGTGTGAAGACACCCCTCTACTCCTTAAAGACAGAGCACCTAAGAGACAGGTAGGTGCCAGTGGGACTCGCTAAGGCAGCCAAATTCTGACTCTGAATTGCATTTCTTTTTCTTAAAAAAAAAAAAAGCTTATTTACTTATTTAGAGAGAGAGAGCCCTGTGTGAGAGTGGGGGAGGGGCAGAGAGAGGGAGGGAAAGAGAGAATCCCAAGCAGGTTCCCTACTGTCCGCTCAGAACCTGATGCTGGGGTAGATGCTATGAACCGTGAGATCATGACCTGAGCTGAAACCGAGTTGGAGGCTTAACCAGTGGAGCTACCCGGCCACTCCTGCATTTCTAATTCCTAACTGAAAGGCTCTGTCCACACTAATGTTCATTCCCTCTCTGGTCGGTCACGGGCCCCAGCTGGGGTGGAAACTCATTCCTTTGTTTAGGTTGCTGGGAAGAGCGCCATCTAGTGGTGTATTATCAGAGATACAACCTCCGTGCCAGACATTTGGGACAGAGCTCCTAGGGTGCCATCCAAATAATACTGAATTGATTGTTTTGCCTCTCAGGAATTTGCCCATCTGTCAGTGTTTAGTAAGGAGGGGTCTATGGTTGTCAACCTGAAAGACATCAGATATCCCCAGTGGAAGAGAGGGGGAAAGCTAGACTATAAATAAAAAGAGTTTCTGGGATTCCTCACTTAATATTACAATATCGGGGTATGTGTGTGTGTGTGTGTGTGTGTGTGTGTTGAGGGGTGAGTAACCCAAAGTTCAGAATTCTGCCTCTTTCTTGAAATGGCTCTCCAAACGGGAACCCTCTTGCACTGTTGGTGGGAATGCAAATTGGTGCAGCCACTCTGGAAAACAGTGTGGAGGTTCCTCAAAACATTAAAAATAGACCTACCCTATGACCCAGCAATAGCACTGCTAGGAATTTACCCAAGGGATACAGGAGTACTGATGCATAGAGGCACTTGTACCCCAATGTTTATAACAGCACTTTCAACAATAGCCAAATTATGGAAAGAGCCTACATGTCCATCAACTGATGAATGGTTAAAGAAATTGTGGTTTATATACACAATGGAGTACTATGTGGCAATGAGAAAGAATGAAATATGGCCCTATGTAGCAACATGGATGGAACTGGAGAGTGTGATGCTAAGTGAAATAAGCCATACAGAGAAAGACAGATGCCATATGGTTTCACTCTTGTGTGCCTCCTGAGAAACTTAACAGAAACCCATGGGGGAGGGGAAGGGGGAAAAAAAAAGAGGTTAGAGTGGGAGAGAGTCAAAGCATAAGAGACTCTTAAAAACTAAGAACAAACTGAGGGTTGATGGCGGGTGGGAGGGGAGGGTGGGTGATGGGTATTGAGGAGGGCACCTTTTGGGATGAGCACTGGGTGTTGTATGGAAACCAATTTGACAATAAACTTCAGATATTGAAAAAAAAAAAAAAGAAAGAAATGGCTTTCCAAGCCTTAGTACACAGATGTCTGACTCTGACCTTTCTGCCTCTATTGTAGGAAGAAGCTGTATTTGTATTTACTGCATAACATCATATGTGTGTGTGATATCTTATAAAAGAAATTGATTATGATAGAAAAACATATCTTTGCTTGCTTCCTCCTCCCACCCCCCACCCTATGTTCTGCTTTACAGTACAGGCAGTGCTGGGGATATTTGCACCAATATGGAGAATTCCTTTGAGGAATCTTCAACTTAATACCAGTGGGGAGATAGTCAAGTGGAGAGAGAGTCTCAAAGACCCAGAAAAAATTCACTTCTTTCCTGAAGACAGCACCTTAGAGGTAAAGCCACACCGAACAGGTGAGCTCACTTGAATAAAAGCCGACGGGCAGTTTTAGCATCAAGTATGTTCAGGGTTGCCATGAACACGATTGGGACCAGCTTCTTTCACTCACACTTAAAAGCTAAAACAGGCTGCAGGGCGTGGGGCTACCGAGCAAAGGAGGCTTGGTAGTGGAATACCCCTGCTGATGAACTATTTCAAAGCCTTCAGCAAAAGACTGAGGTATGTCCCGTGTTTAATCCTGAAAACCGAGCATGGATGTGTAATGGCATATAATTGAAGTAAATAGTAATTTTCTCAATTGTAATGTATTGGAAGGACAGTAGGTCTGTGTGGAGTCTACAAACCTAGAGCCAAAGACTGACTCATTTATCCCCAGCCCGGTTTGGAGAGGGGGCTATGCAGGCTGAATGAGTAGTGAGCCCTCGATAGGATTATCTCAATGGGGAGACGCCAGGGAGGTTCACATACTGCTTTGTTCTGGTTCAGTGCTCACTGAGAAATCTTTCTTTTTCAATTTTCAGTTTTTATTTGTAGGCATTACTTTATACGAGACACTTGTCATCTTTATCATAAAGTTATATCTTTACACTGAGCATTTAAAAAAAGAGAAACACTTCAAAAAAAAATCACTCCATTTCACTTAGCCCAACAACAATTTTTGGCACGTATTTTCTCCCAGTCTGTGTTCTACGAATACGTATTATAATAATAGTGTGCAAACCGTCTTGTCTTCTGTTTTTCATTTAACGTTCTATCAGAAGCATGTCCCACACAGCTAAATCATATATATAACTACCATTTTTAAATATCTCGGCACAAGTATCCAAAGCTTGTCTATATTTACAACATAAAGAGAATTAAATACGAAATTTCTGGGCGACTGTGTGAAAAGTTTTACTATAGAAGTTGTTCGTGACAGCCGTATGGCTGGCTCCCTAATCAGATGCAGTGGTACCTTTTCATGAGTGTAAGAACTGGGCATCCAACTCGCCTTTCTCCAGACTCACACAGGGATTTTCTGCCTGCCTATTTGTCCAGTTTTGGTGATGAATTTGGACCCTGGGCCAGTCTTTTTGACCTGGTATCTCCCCAAGACAGTGCCTTTCAGATTTCTGTCTCACAGACATCCCTCTGATCGACCACCACCCTCGCAAGACATAGGCTTTTGGACTCTTGAGCCCTTGACACAACCCGATGTCCAGCATCTTTGCACGTGACAAAGAAAAACCCAGAGAAAAGCGTTGGAAAAATGGAAGTATTTTTACTTGCAAAGTTTTGCAAGTTACTCCAGACTTCAAGAGAGCTGGGCTTCCAGAATAACTTAAAGTTAGCTTGTTGGTGGCAGGAAAAGCATGTCATCTTCACAATTTTGTCACACGATTGTCATCTGTACACAAAGGTTCACGTATATGTGGAGGCATCGGTCTTAGAAAAGTCAAGGGTAAAATTGTCTTGGTTGGAGAATAATGTAAAGGAAAGAGCTCAGTCTTTATTTATTTGGGGGAATAGTGCTGGGCAGAGCGTTCTTGCCGTTAAAAAAATTTTTATTAGGATGCAGTTTTTCCCCTCTGACTGAAGTTGGTGATAGGCTTAGTATTAACAGCAGCAGGAACACAAGGCAGCTCTGCCTTCTCATTTGTCTTGGATAGAAACCAGGTGGAAACACAGAAGGATGCAATGGGAGGTCAGGGAAAGGACAAATTAATGATACACATTGGCTGTATCATTTATCTACAATATATCGCCTAACAGGCAGCCACAAAATCTCAGTGGTATTTAACAGCAAGCATTTTAATCTCACACACCTATGAGTCCTCTGAGCTGACCAAAGTTGGACTTGGTTAGGTCGGTTCCCTGGAAAAGTTTTGCTTGGTGAGTTCCTTCTGTTCCTTCTGGGACCAGCCCTCTTGTTCTTCTTACAAGTGATGTCAGAAGTTTGTTTAAAGGGACTTGAAACTGATACATTATCATCCGTGCTTCTGTGCTGTTGGCCAAAGCAGGGCAAGGCCAACCTCCAAGATAAGTGTGGGTAAGTGTAGTTTGCTCAGGATAAGCCATGGCAAAAATGCAAATGCAGAGAATGGGGAAGAATTATGGCCACCAATGCAGCCTGTCACACTGGGGGTAAGGGAGGACTTCTTGGGAAAGGGACAAATGAACTGATCCACAAAACAGCATGACGTGTTTGGGAAAAATAGAAGCAATTAATTGAGGTGCAAGGGATAGGGGATGGTGATTGAAGATGAAGGTCTATAGATAGGAACAGGCCAGAGCATGAAGGGCCTTGTGTACCAAGCAAAGGAGCTTTAATAATTTGGGGCCATGGAAAGCCTTTTTAGAGTCTTAGATTTGCCTTTGGTAAAGGTCCTTTCGGGTGAAGTATGTGGCACATATTGGCATGGTCCAGAAAGGTGTCAGGGAGTTCAGGAGAGAGAGTAGAGAGGCCATTGAAGGTGAGGTCATAAGATCTTGAATTAAAGCAGTGGAGATGGCGATAAGGCGGACTAAAAGGATAGACATAAGGTAGAATCCACAAAAGTTGATGAGCTGGTTGTTAGAGCTCTGAAAAGAAGGCTTGCTCCTCCTAGGGCGATGCGCAGACTGGTGGTATCAGCTTCACAGGAGGAGCTCGTTTTCGGATTTGGATGTTGCTGGGGGTGGGGGTGGGACAGATGTTTAGCTTAGCTCAGTTTGGAGCCTGTAGCCTTTTGGTCTCTGGTTTGTTCTGGTGTTTTGGTCCCTAGATGATTTGACCTGTCTAGAGTTCTAGGTCTCAGGATAAAGGTCTGGGACTTGACTCTGGATTTGGATGAGGCTTCCCAGGGAAAGGGATTTAAACCCAAATAACTGAATTACCAAATAATTGAGTACTGAAGCCGGATCCCAGATGCAAGGAGTCTGCTAAAGAATAAGGAGAAGAATCATCTGCCAGGTAGGAGGAAACCCAGAAAGGTTGTGTTATGAAAGCCCACGGAGGAAAGGTGTTCATCAAGGTCCAAAGCCATAAAGAAGTTAAGTGAGATTTTAATAAAAAGGTGTCTTGGGCTTGGGAACCAGCAGGTTAAAGGTGATATCCACGAGGATGATTTTAGATGAATGATGGTTTGAGTGGCTCAGCCAAGGTCACACATTCTACTTCTTTTTTTTTTTTTAATGTTTATTTATTTTTGAGAGAGAGAGAGAGACAGACAGAGTGTGAGCAGGGGAGGAAGACACAGAATCTGCAGCAGGCTCCAGGCTCTGAGCTGTCAGCACAGAGCCCAACATGGGGCTCGAACTCATGAACCGTGACATCATGACCTGAGCTGAAGTCGGACGCTTAACTGACTGAATCACCCAGGCGACCCGGCACATGCTCCTTCTTATGTGGGTTGTTTGGAATTCAGACCAGGGCTCTGCTCTGTCAGTTTTCCTCTGGTACCTCTCAGTTGCTGATCTATTTCTAAAGACAATGTATCGATGTCCTGACCACTAGAGCTTTGAAGGAGGGAGGAGAGTAAAGAGGCATACATGAGTGGTTTATCAAAAAGTGCCTGGTAAATGCGTTAAGCTACAGCTCTTGGATATCCTCATAGACCGTAGTTGAACAGATAGATATACTTGGGCTCCTGGATAAAGCTGAGGACTCCCTTCAGCCTGGATCCCCGGTGACTCCAGCAGTCTGCGAGATACCCCATGACATTGTCACTCTGTAATTTCCTCACAGCCTCACGGACCTGAAAGGGCTCTGGGATTCTTTCTTTTTATTCCATGTAAGTGGAGGTTTTGACTACCCGGTCGGGGAAGGAGGAGATACATAATGTTGGTCCTTAGCTTTTCCACTCTCCCTTTGCACAAGTGTTTCCTTTCTCCGTGTGGGCCGTAAATCCTGTAACTAGTAAAATGTCAAATCGCCGTAACCTAAAGATCCATGACAAATCTTCTCCTTTTCCTTCCAGTTAAAATACTGACACACAAAAATAAACTATGTCCAACATTGTGGTTTCAAGTATTTTTCCAGGCAGAATAGGCAAGGGAAAAGAATGTAAAGAATCTTAACGGGTATGCATTCTTGGGAGGTGAAGCAAGACTTCATGATTTCCAGTTTATGGGGGCTGTGCAGCCTTAAAGACAGATTCGAGCTCCAACCTCCCTCCCACGACTACTCCCCCACATCTTTATCTTGTAATTTTATTTTTCACAGTCTTCCATTCAGTTTCTTAGATTACTGGAATGTCGTATTGCTGAAAAGGATTTGAAGCTGATAGTCTGGTATTTTCCTATTTATGCAATCTATTAAATAGAAATAATTACTTTGCATTTTCGTTTTCAAGAGAAATCTTTCTTTTTCTTTTTATTGACTTACTGCATTGGGTGAAACTTCCAGAATAAATGTAAGTTAGGGTAGTTAACAGCGGGCATGTTTTATCTTCGTTATTTATGTATGCCTTCACTGGGACACTGCTATGTGTTATAGCTATTTGAGATACGTCTGCCCGCATTCTTCCACACTCGTTTAGGGCCTTTTTTCATCTTTTTGTTATTTCTTTCCCCTAGAAATAGATATTGAATGCTATCGAATGCTTTGTTGACACATGCTTTTTTTTTTTAACTATAATTATTGACATATCCAATTATTATGTTTATTTAAATGGAACCATTCTTATATTCCTGGAATAACTCTTACTTGTTCATAAGTTTTCATTTTTGTAATAGCGTATGTTGATGGTGGGGTAACACAGTAGGTAAGCGAAGTATTCTAGAGATGGATTGCCCGAATAGAAGTCCCAGGTCCCCTGTTTACTAGTTATGTAAACTTGTGCACATTTCCGTAATCTCTCTGTGCCTCAGTTTCCTCAACTCTGTAGTGGGGATATTGGCCCCTATCCTATAGGGATGTTACATGTTACAAGGATAAATAGATTATGCCAGTGAGGTATGGGTATAGCTAGGGTGCTTAGGGAGGGGTGGGTGGCGACAGCTAAGGGGAGTGGGATTTCTTTTTGGGGTGATGAAAATGTTTCCAAAATTAATTGTGATGGATACACACCTCTGTGAATATGCTAAACGCCACTGAATAGTACGCTTTAAATGGCTGAATTGTATTGTATGTTGACGCCCAGTTTATGTTAGCTAACAATATTGTTGCTGATAACAATATTGACGCTGGTAACAGTATTAATGCTGATAACAATATTTAGCGTCGCAAGTGAGAACTCGGGTTCTGTAACAGGATGACCTTACCCAGCACGACACCTTCCCCTCTGCACCACCTCAGGCAGGTTACTTAACCTGTTTTATGTGTCTTAGGTTTCCCCAGTGTAAAATGAAAATAACAATAGTGGTTATCTCTTGGGTTGTTATAAAGAATAACTATATTAATACATCTCAAACCCTAAGAATAGTATCTGTTAGAGAGTAAGTTCCCAGCAAATGTTAACTTTTATTTAAAATATTTGTCAGTTAATATTTTACTTAGGATTTAAAAAAATCTTTATTCTAAATGATATTTGTTGATTGCCCTCCTGTTTTTTTGTTTTTTAAAAAATAACCTCTTGTAAGAAAAGGGATGCTTTGTTATTATTTATCCTGTTAAGAAATTACCAGCAAGAAAAAAGAAATAAAATGAACCCACAGTCCCATTGCTATCATTTTGGCATACAGCCTTTTTGTTTCTTGCTCATTCTCTCTCTGTCCCAGATAAATACGTGCACATATGTGTTTTGTTATATATTATAAATTAAATATGTGTATTTCATGTAATATACGTATTAATGCATCTAACACAATTTATAAGGATAATTCACAAAATGCGACTGTACTTTAAAATTAGTTTAAACACTTACGATCTCGCGGTCTGTGAGTTCGAGACCCGCGTCGGGCTCTGGGCTGATGGCTCAGAGCCTGGAGCCTGTTTCCAATTCTGTGTCTCCCTCTCTCTCTGCCCCTCCCCCGTTCATGCTCTGTCTCTCTCTGTCCCAAAAATAAATAAACGTTGGGAAAAAAAAATTAAAAAAAAAAAAAAAAGAAGGGGTGCCTGGGTGGCGTAGTCGGTTAAGCGTCCGACTTCAGCCAGGTCACTATTTCGCGGTCCGGGAGTTCGAGCCCCGCGTCAGGCTCTGGGCTGATGGCTCACAGCCTGGAGCCTGTTTCCGATTCTGTGTCTCCCTCTCTCTCTGCCCCTCCCCCGTTCATGCTCTGTCTCTCTCTGTCCCAAAAGTAAATAAACGTTGGAAAAAAAAATTTTTTTTTAAATAAAAAAAATAAATAAATAAAATTAGTTTAAACACTTAAAGTAAACATATCTATATCTTGTTCTGCTCTCTAATTCGGTGGTCAGTATGTAAATTATCCAAGGGTTATTTTGGTTTGTGTGAATTGATGTAACGCACCTCCTTGCATTGCACATGGCAGAAAGCTAAAACCTGCAGCTCCCACGCATCTGTGCAGCTAGTGTTTCTGATGTGATTTAGATTCTGTGAATTGAGCATAATTATGTGAGACTTAACTTTGCCAGGGAGTTGAATGGGGAGAAAAGTGGGCTATGTGACATCCATTTCAGCGATACAGAAATCAGCAAAGGCAGTGTGTTTTCAGATCCAGCAACAGTAGAAAAAACTTAGCCATTTGGATGAACTTTTCTTGGGGCTTTGGGAGTCGTTTCTGGAAATACAGCCTATAGCCTATTTTTTTTTTTTCCAGTCCTCTTAGAGATTCTATAAGCCATTTAGTACCATGTAATAAATTCCTTTCTCCTTAAACTAGCTGGAGAAGATACCGGGTTTTTGCAACTGAATGTGATCAATGCAAAACGAACTTTATTTTTCCCAAATAGAATTCATTAATCCATTCTCTTCCCACTGATTTGAAGTGTAACCTTTATCACATGCCAAATACTCATGTGTAGTTTAGTCTATCCGCCGCCCCCTGCCGCCCCGCTTATCTCCCTCCTTTATTGATCTCTGGCTATAGCAGGATTCTGGGAGACAAGGCCCGGGGGGCAAGTCACATGTGTCTCTGGCCCACATTGGTCTTTTTATTTAATTGAACTTTTTCCGTTTATTCTACTGCCAATACCACACTTTTTTGCTTACTGTTTTATGGCAATCTTTAATATGTGTTTGGATAAGTGCCCCTATTAATCCAACATTTTATAAACCTCATGAATATTTTTGTCAAATTCTAAATATATCTTCATTGAATTTTAATTGATTCAGGAGATAATTTACATCTTATAATATTAAATAGTCCTAGCTCAAAACATATGTCTCTCAACTTAAGCAGTCCTTATTTCCAGCTTTTTGTTGTTACTGCTGTTTATATAGATCTCACAGATTTATTTTCATGCCAGTTCCCAGATATTTTCTACTGGTTGTGATTGAGAGTGACATAATCTGTGTTGTATATTGTACCCAGCTTTATCTAGAATATATTGATTTGTACATGTCTATTTTTTATTTTTTAATGTTCATTTATTTATTTTTGAGAGAGAGAGGGAGCAGGGGAGGGGCCAAGAGAGAGAGAGAGAGATTGGGAGACAGGGAATCCAAAGTAGGCTCTGAGCTGTCAGTGCAGAGCCCAATGCGGGGCTCAAACTCACGAACCATGAGATCACGACCTGATCGGAAGCCGGATGCTTAACTGACTGAACACGTTTATTTTTTTTAACTACCTCCCTGAACTCTTTCACAAATTCTTGTGATTTTCAGTTACTCGTAGGCTATCCGCCTTATCTGTAAAATGATGGCATTACCTCCTTTCTAATATTTACACCATATCTTGTTGCGTAAAGTGATACAGTAAAACCTTGGTTTGTGAGCATAATTTGTTCTGGAAACATGCTTGTAATCCAAAGCACTTGTATATTAAAGTGAATTTCAAGAACCATTGGCTCAGTTGTGATCATGTGACGTTCGGCATCACGTACTGCTCCTATCGCAAAACATCACGCGTTTATCAAGTTAAAATTTATGAGAAATGTTTGCTTGTCTTGAGGAACACTCACAGAACAAGTTGTAACCCAAGGTTTTACTGTAATTAATTCAGCATGATGGATCAGGTATCCTTTTGAAGGATCATCTTTGGGCATCAGCAGGATCATGAGAAGGAGCCCTATGGGTTGGGCAGTTTTCTTGAGACTCAAGAGGTGTGTAGTGGGATCCATTCCTCCTAGACCATGATGCAACATACGCTCACCCACTCTTCTGTCCATTCCTTTCAAGATTCCCTTGCTTAGCATGATCTTACTATCCCATATTTAGCCACAAATGATCTCATCATTTTTCCAATGGAAGATAACACAAATTTGTATCAATAGGAGCACTTGTTTTCTGTGTCCAAAATCTTTTCTTGATATCCATTCCTTCTATATTTCTGTGGCAAAGCCATGTGTGCAAAAGCTATTTCTGACTATGGCGGCCATTACAATATAAAAGAGAATTTTGTAAAGATTTGAAAGAATGGAAATATCCAGAGTTAATAAAAGTGGAGCAAAACAGGACGCTATTGTTGAATAAATGGATCCCTATGAACTTGCTGGGGAACAACTTGGCAACATACTTCAAGATCTTTATAATGCACATATGCTATGTTAATTAAAATTCTTTGGTTGCAAGTAACAGGAAGCAAGTTGAATTGACCGAAAGGAAAGGGGTTGGGAGTTTATTATAAGAATATAAGAATACAGAATTATCACAGGCAATTCACAATTCAAAGACAGAGTTGCAGATGGACCTTAAAACAGTATTAGAACCAGGATATACAAGGTTAGTTAGGGACTCAGCTCTTGAGTCTCATGTCTTCCCGCTCTGTGCATCTCTTTCTTTTATCTGCACTTGCCTGTTATTCATGTTTGTACTTGCCATGGAGTTGGGTTCTCAGAGGTACTGTGGATGACTTCTGACGCCTCCTATATACTCCTCCAAATTCTATGCCCTTGATCTTGAACATGCCTCTTTGCCTGTGGTGTTTAAGCTTCCCTGTAAGGCGAGCTTAATGGTGTTCTGAGCTCTTAATTGTAGACTTGAGACTGTCCTCAGCTTTTGCTCAACATTTACATTTTGCCCTTCTGTCTGTCTTCTTCTTGGTCTGACCTTGGTTTCAAAGTTTGTTCCAACTGGCTTAGTAATAAGCTCTATCTGACATTGTATCACTAAACAAAGTGCCTAAACTACTATTTCGACATGGAGATAAGTGAGTTTTACAACTTTTTTGTTTTTAACTACATGTTAATCCTCGAAATAAGTTACTGGTCTTTCTGTAATTAGGGTAAGTGTGTAAGTGTTAGAACAGAGATTTGGTGCCAGTTTTGGTGTGGGATCCGCTTGAAAGAGAAATTGGACCTGTTCAGGCATCATTCTGGCTGGGGCTGCCGGTCTCTGCCCTAAGATAGTAAGGACGCAAGCTGGCTGTGTCTCTCATTTCATCTTTCTTGGCTTATGATCATGAAGTGACTCAGCTTGGGAATTTATAAAACAATGAGTTGTCCCAAACTATAGAATGAAGCATGGTACTTTTAAAAAATAACCTTAGTCATTACTGACTACTCCATCCCCCTTTCTCCTTCCATATGTTTATCTGTGATACATCTCTATCGCTGGTTACCCGTTCTTATTATTAGGTTATTGGTCTGAACGTGGAGTGGCCACTACTATACTGGTCTTCTCTGGACAGCATGTCGCATGGAGTATATTACGTTAGTTACCTCCTGATTTTAGATAAGACAAAATAATTTCATAAACCAACATGTGTAACAGACCAACAGACTGAAGTTCAGTCTTTAAGGTGATTTCTACTATGACTACATAATTTCAACTACATAATTTCATCAATTTTCTCTATTACTCTGATTCTTTTTGGGGTCCTGTTCCTGTTATAAAATGTAGGGATGCTGCAATTCTGTCTGCTTTGTAATATTAATCGTTCTAGGGAAAAAAGCCGTTAAAAAAATTCCTGAAGCTATAGTGGGAGAGGGTTTGGAGACTTTTTTGGCTTTCGGCAGGGAAAAGAGTATCTTTCAAGTTGAATGTTTCCTGAGATATTTGCTCCTATTAATTGGAAAGCCTTTCTTTTATGGTTGCTTTCTAGTTACAAATATTCAACAGCTTCTCGGCAGCAGGAGGTAGGGTTAAGAGCTGGGTACTTACAGGCCTTTTATCCCTTTCTGGGATAATGCTTCTGTTTTTCTAAAAATGAAAAAATTCACTAATTAATGTTCAGCTTATTTGTAGTTTTAATCATCATATCATGGCGTGGGTTGATGCCTCGAATGGTAACATGTATGGGGGAAGATATTTCTAAGAAATATCTTGTTTCCAAGAAACAAGACAGGATACTTAATACAGTGATGCTAATCTATTTTTATGTATGCTAGAAGCAACCAAATACAACCATTTGAAGTCATTGAAACTATTCTCATTCGTGCTTGATAGGTTTTCCAAAGGTCTATTAGCCGTTACCCTTATTTGTTCACTGAAAGGGCATTTATAGAAATCAACCATTTCTCTCTTGAAAAACTGGCTCTGATCAATAATCTTTATTCTTTTTTTTCAACCAAACAAGTGAAGTTTTATCGTATTCGTTAGCTTGGTTAGCAGTTAACTTGCCATCTGTGGTTAACAGATTATTTTGTATGGAAAATTAATTGCTTTATTCTTTCAACCAGCATTATTCTCCATGGCCTGAAAATTAAATTTCTTTTTTGTTTTTGTTTTGGTGAACTATCCAGGACACATTTTCTCCTAATCTTCTCATATGCGTGTCAGCTGCTGGTTCTTATCCAAAAGTGGAATTCATTTAACTAAGCACTGCCAGGGCCTTTTTTGTGGGATTCCCCCCTCCCTCCCATTTCTGGAGACTTCTATTCCTTCTGAATGTCCCTGTCTGGGAAAGATTATCTTGGCAAAGGAGGGGGACATTGGGAAATAAGAGAGGGCAGCTCTCTGTTGCCAAGCAAAGTAGTGCCTCACTGACTTCAGAGAAATGTGAGTGGGGCTGGTGGGAAGCTCAGAGAGTCCCGCAGTTTTTAAGAAGTGTAAGTGATCTCATTCTTTTCCTTAAATGACTTCAATCCCATGAAGCAAAAGGGATGCCTGACAGCCTGACTTTCAAGCTCTTTGTACGGAGCCATGGATACACAGATATGAGGTCCGACAATAGCAATGTGTGATTCGGGGGCACTCAGGTGATACTACTGAGCCCGCAAAAATGAGTCACTTGATGGATTTGTCCAGTTTGCTGGGCTTTGTTACTATTGCACATTACACAGTTGTCCTAAAGAGCAGAGTGGTCTTCAAGTGGTATGCACCAGGGGGCAACCCAGTTGCTAAAAAATTAAAATACTTCAAGGATCTTCTGGGTCTTCCCTAGATCCACTAACTAAAGTGTTATTCATCTGGCAAGATGGGGGGTGGGGGGGGCGGGGAGCTTCCTTGGATGGTTACCTTTCTAAGCTATCAGTGCCTGGCCCATATCAGTTGGTAAATATTTTAATGATCACTCCTAATAACCAATCTTCTTTCCAGTTTTTCATCCTGACAACACATTCATTCATTCAACAAATACTTAACTGCTGACCCGCTAAATGCAAAGCACTGCTGTTGATGCCGGAGAAAACACTAGTGAATATGATGGCGAGGTCCCTAATCCAGTGGTGTTTACATTTGAGTAGAGACAACAATCAACATGAACACAAAGACGTAGATGCAATCACTTAGTAATGATGGGTGCTATGAAGGTGGTACAAACGTAATGAAATACAGTAGTCCCCACCCCTATTTGTGGTTTCCCTTTCTGCAGTTTCTGTTACCATGTCAACCGCTGCTGGGAAACAGATGCTCCTCCTTCTGACGAAGCATCAGGTGGTCAATAGCAGCCTAACTCTACATCACCAGGCGTTCATGTCCTTTGGTCTCATCTAGTGGGCATGTTAGCACCTCACATCATCTAAGAGGAAGTGTGAGTCAGCACAATAAGATATTTTATGAGAGAGACCATATTGCCATCACTTTATTATAGTATGTTGTCATAACTTCTATTTTATTATTAGCTGCTGTTGTTAATCTCTTACTGTGCCTGATGTATAAATTCAACTTTATCATAGGTATGTATGTAGGAAAAAACATTATTTACAGGGTTCGGTACCATCCCTGTCTCAGGCATCCACTGGGGGTCTTGGAATGTATCCCCTGTGGATAAGGGGGGGCCAGTGTAACTGCCAAGGAGGAGTTCCTTAGGTGGAGGGGTCAGGAAAAGCCTTCCTGAGGGGAAGTGTTAGCTGAGACATTAATGTCTCGTCTTCTAATGTCTGCTGGGCTCCATAGTGTGTCTAAGAGTTTTCAGGCTGCCAGCTGGGGCTCCACTCCACACACATCCAAAATCCTGGCTTAGGCATCTCAATGACAATGGTAGCAGTGGAAGAAAAGGAACACGTTTTTCCAGATTCTTCCTGTGTCACATTTGCTAGCATCGCTGGCTAAAGGAATTCACATGGACAAACCCAGAGACCAATAGGGGAAGTGCCATGAGGGTAAATAGCAAAGGAGGGGATAGAATCAGAGGTGAAGAAATGGGGTCATTCGTGTAGTCAGTCAACCATACATTCTTCTGTGAAGTTTTCTATTTTAGCCAGCTATTTAAATTTTTAAAACCATACTGTTTTTCTCTCCATTTATGTAGCAAATGTCCTTATAGTTTTGGATGCAGTATCTTAGTATCTTCTCAAACTTCTTGGAGAATACTAATTAGAATATTTTTCTTAGATTTTCTTAGTTCTGTGAAACATGGCTTTATTCTTAGGGGTCATTATTATTATTTTTTTAAATATGCTCATACCGCTCATTGGTGCTGTGGTTTGTCTCAAATGTCTGCTGATGCTTGGGTCTCTGTTCCCCGTTGTGAAGGATTGATTTGATTACCATAAGGTATAGCTGTGAGCTTTTCTGGCCAGCCTTTCCTCCAATGGCCTCTCCCCTGAGTGGGAGAGCAGGCTGCAAATTCGTTACACTTGGAAGGCTTTAATTTAGAGAATAAAAGCAGGAAAATATCCAAAGGAGGATCATTTTACTCTGAGGTGTTAGTATCCACATGGGCAACCTTGATTCTATCCATATTTAGAAATGGCTATTTTAGACAATAGCCTCTCATTTCTGTTGAGGGTTCAGTGCTGGTACTACCCAACCTTCTGCATGGCCGGGGGCCTGGGAAAGGAGGGAATGGCTGAGGGGAGCAGCTGTTGCCATGACAGAAAGAGATTTCTATTTTTTTTTGCCTTTTGATTCTTGATACCTACCTCTGCCTAATCAGAGCCTCTCAAGGGGTTGGCCAAGGAGAATGGCTTCTCTCCTCACTGCATCATTCTCTTGTTTCTTGTGCTCTGTTGCCTGTCAACATCTGCTTTCCATCTTCCATAAATTTATCAAATCTGTATTCTACTGAGGCTCCGGATAGTGAGACAAACACACATGTTTCGTCATCCATCTTGAACTGGAAGCTCATCTAAACATTGACAGCCTCTCCATAAACCCTTCCCAAATTAAGATTACCAAACATTAAATCCTCAAGTTAAGGAAGAGAAGTAAATTGATTTCTATTAATATTATTCACTTTCTATCACTTCTAGCACCTTATCGTTCAATTTTTCCTTTGTAGCCAAAAAAAAAAAAAAAAAAAAAGAGAGAGAAAAATCATAAAGATATCATTTCAAAAGGCACATACTCCTAAAACCCACTCTTGGCTGCCTTTTGGTGCTAGCCATTCCAGAAGCAGATTGTCCAAAGCAATTTCGGGCTCAATGTGACTTCAACTAAACAATCTTTCCCCTAAACCTGTTCATTGGCTCTTAGAAACTGCTTTAATCTGTCTGGGGAAGACACATTTAGACATACATGAGGACTGTTTTGAAATCTCTCTGCTGGAAATAAAACCTCAAGTAAAGTAGACCCTTTTGCCCCCACCCTCAACCCTTTCCACTTGCCCCCAGCAAAGAAATTTCCTGGAGATACACTGTTCTCAAGCCAGTGATTCTGTCCAAGAGATTTCAGGCTCACAAGTACTTCAGGCAAATTGTCCACCCTGCACCCTGGCCAGCGGCCAGGGGTTATCCGACAGCACAAACCTCTAGTTTAGTTGCCCCCATATTTGAGGTTTAAGATTTAGGGAGGGTGACCCACTCTTTCAACACTTTGCCTTGAAGTTTTGGTGGGAGGCTTCTTTTTTTTTCTGGCTTGGAGAAATGAAAATCTTGACTGCATCCATCCAGTGTCATTGTAAATGGTTCTAATCGTGTTCATAATAGCATGCCTTTTTTTTTTTTTGCCCCTAGAACCCTGGAAAACTTATCTCTGGCTGGAATTTTGTTTGACCATTGAATCACGAAAGGCATATAATTATAATTCCTGGAACTTAAATAGAAAACATTTGGGCTTGTTTTGGAATTTATTAACGTCAATGAACCAGGACATGCTGAGGGAAGAAAAGAGCATATATTAAACCAATTAGTCCTTTATGCATGAACATTATAATTGTAACACTGCTGTGGATAATCTCACACCCTCAATATCTTGCAGTGTTTGAACTATTTCCATCTGGAGTCTTTGATTTCCTTTGAGGGTTTGTTTGTTTGTTTGGTCTACAATAGGTACCAGGTAGAAATTCTGGAATGAGGCCAAATAATTGACACCGGTATCTCTGGTTGTATATGCTAGTATTAACAATTGTGCATGCCCAGTGGGCACCAGTGCGAGGGACAAACAGACAAATTTTCTTCTGTAGGGACCAGCAAGGATCCAGGGGCACCGCATGGAATCTTGGACACCCTTTTCTTCCTTTCGTGAGGCCACGGTCCCTCTGCCACTTGCTCAGATCCCATCCTGGAAAAGGGCCGAGGATGAGCGAATCCACCTGAGAGCCAGAGAATTTCAAATGAGATGATGGAGCTCCTGAAGGACTGTTTCAATAACGTCAGTGGAGCAAGTTTACTGTAAACTAAAAAAGAGGTTTCCTCTCTACGCAGCAGGTGGGAAAACACGGGGACGCCATAAGAAAGCTTACATTTTCTCTGTACTGTGGCGCAAATCAACCTGTGACTGTGATAGGATATGTATTCAGTGACCTCTTTCTCCAGACTGAGGTACAAATGTGTTCACATTTCTTATTTTTCCAGTTACTAATTCAAACCCCCACAAATTCTTCCTCTCGAGTTCTCTGCTCCTGTATCCTCAACTGTCCAAGGGGGCCAGCTCTGCCTTAGCGTTCCAGAGGAGAGAGGGAACTGGATGAGTCAGCCCATCGGTCGTACTGTTGTAATTGATGCTGTTCCCTGTTGCAGTGATGTCTTTCCTAGTCCAAATCCATCCCTGGGTCGGGACCTTTGCACGGGCCACTAGTGGGTCCAGGGGTGCTTTTCACTTCACCCTCATGCTGTTCTAGAACCAGCCTCCCCTACCAAATGTCATACCCCTACGTTGGGCTCCAATACCATCCCACGCTTCCCCTTTCTTCTGGTGAGTGTTTTTGTGGGGCTTTGTTAGTCTTGTTAGCAGAACTTAGACCATCACAATCCATTCTGAAAAATTCTCTAACTTTGAATCTCAGCACAAGGAACTGAGTTTCCTCCAGGAAACTGTTGGCTTCCTGAAAATTAGTCTATCCTGCCTTCCGGGTATATGAAGGGAGCAGTTTCTGGAAAAAGCAAACTCCATGTGGTAACAAAGGTTCTCCTTTGCCCTTCAGCCATGAAATGAATAACTTCATTCTATGTTTGGTTAAGCTGGGCACCTCAATAATCTCCTGTTTCTGCTATTTTAAATTCATCTCAAGAATAGAGGCATATATACAATGATTTTCATAGTGCTGTTTAAAGTGTGCAAATAATGCAACCTGTGTAACAAGTCAAATACTGCCTACGTGATCGTTTGTTAAAATATCACTTCTTATTTTCCTTCTGCTGCTGGAAAACTCAAGAGATATTTAAGATAGTTTTCCTCTCTGGATTTTGTTCCCAGTTTTAAGGCCTTTGTTTCCTTTGCCACGGATGTTTTTGCAGTGCTCCTTGACAGACCCCCCCCCCCCCAGCAGAGAGGCGTGCGTACAGAAACAGTCCACTCTGTGATAGAGGGATTCAGGACAGGGCCTACTAGTGCTGAAATTCTAGGGTATTCTAGAATTCTAGGATTCCATGCCTGGAATATGGTTTACAAGGAGCCATAGAGGCCCTAGTAGACATGTCTCAGTGGCTCCATGGACCTCTCACCACATAGACAGGGTCATCGCTGCAGAAGGACCAGAGTGAGGCACTCGTAATTGTGGGGCCTAAGTCAGGGCCCCCTCCTGCCCAGGTCTATGGCTGCTACTGGTCTCTGCTGCGGAGTATTCATAATGAATGAGACTCACTGGTGCCAGTTGATAGATTACATTGTTTTGTGCCAAGCTTGAGATTTTCCTTGCTGAGAAGCCCTTTTGTGGTGTTTGTGAAAAATTGCCAAATCGGCTTTGAGAACTTTTCCAAGGGTGAGCAAAGATATGAAATCCTTGACAATGGGAAGAGCTATGGTTTAGCAAACTTCAATTGGGACACTTTCCCTTTCTCATTTCCAGCGCGTTGGAGGCATAGACCTCCAGGAATGTTCTTCATCAGAGCTGTGGGAAACACTTGATTCCTTCAGTGCTGAGAACCCCGGTTGCATCTGTGATAGAAATCAGGGACACGCTACGGGTTGTAAATTGTAAGGACGACAGAAAATTGTCCTCCTGCTCCTTCTCCTTCCTCTTTCCTTGTCTGTTCTCAGCATTTGTGACACTTGGAGGACTCCAAAAGCCTGGGAAAATGTGCAACCCCTATGACCAGGGATCAGTAGTAGCTTTCTTGCAGGGAAGAAGATTTAACTGATGAGCTAAATGTGTGCTGTTTGTGGCCCATAGAGACAAGGTGAAACAGGGAGTTTCCATCTCATTTCTTTGGTAGTCAGCTAAGGTTGAATTTGAAGAGTGTGTTCTTTCCCCTGAACTTCAGGTTGGTCCCGGACCAACCAAAAGGGTTGATTTAGTTACCAGGATTTATGCCATATCTACTAGCGCTAGTAAGGGAGGTTCGACATAAAAGGCGAACGGGTCATGGTTCTTTAACAAGGGGATTGTGTCCACAAAAATAAGCCCAATAATAAGGAATATTTCCAAATTGAAGAGTTCAGGAAGTCAGTAAAGTCAGGCTTTGAATTCAAGGAAGTGATTTCAGCATACCATTTAACCCTTTAATGCCTTTCCTTGTTCTGTATTTTGATTGAGTCCGTCAAAAAAATCCGGTGACAGGAAACATGGTATTCACAATGGAAACTAGGGAAGAGTATCATCTACAAGTTAGAAACTTTGAGGATATTTTTGGAAGACAGGAGTAGGTGAATCTGGGTTGATGACTCATGATGGAAGACTGTTTAAGAAGCAGTTAGAAAAGGTCTTCCTCTAGCAGAATTCTGTAGACCCCTTTAATCCAGAATGGCAGAGCTGAAGATGACAGTGGTTTAGCAGATGCTGTAAAGCTCCACTCAGATCTCGTTTCCCAGGCCCAGAAACCCAGCCCCCAGCTGCTACCCATCACCCTTCTCACGGGGACTGTCCTCCAATGACAGGAGCTGCCTCATATGGGGTTGCCTGAAAGATTACCTGCTACAACCTCCTTTCCCCTGCCCTTACCCTGGGGTGGCTCCTGGCCAAAGGGACAAAAGCACAGGCACAACAGTTCAGTCTCTTTTGCTTTTGGGGAGGACCAGCTCTGTGGTAAAATTCATGCTCATGACTTCCCAGTGCAGTCAAGCTGAGCCACACTTCAGCTGAAACCACCCCTTTGCCCAACTCCTTTGTTGCCCAATCCTGCTTCCCTCCCTCCCTGAGGATTTCCTCTGAGAACACTCCCTCAGTAAATCACCAGCACAGGAATCTTCACCTCAGCCTTGGCTTCTAGGGAACCTGACTTAAAACACAGGGACCTAGGAGCACATACTCTAAGGATGGGATTCTAAACTCAGATAACTCACAGATAGCAACAAGGACCACATCACCTGGGGTAAGTAGAGTATCAGTAGCCCTTGGTATGGTTGCAGTGAAGTCGCTAATAAATTTATTTGTGGTGAGCAGGTAGAAGTAAATGCACTAGCTTGTGCAATGTCTTGGCCTCATAGCACTCATTGTTATTTGGAATTGGCTTGTTTATGTCTTTATTTTCATGTTTTTGTTTGTTCTCCACTAGAATGAAAAATCCACCACATCCCAGGCCTCATCCGTCTTCTTCACTCATGTTTCCCCAATACCTACAACAGCGCCTAGCATTTAGTAGCTATTAAGTGACTGTTGGTTAAATGAATGAAAAAAAAAAAAGATTCATAGATGGGTTGGAAGAAGGAAGAAGAAATGACTAGAAAGGAGATTGGTTATTAGGTGTGAGGGTCAAAATATTTACTGATACGGGGGCTCCTGGGTGGCACGGTAGGTTGGGCGTCCAACTTCGGTTCAGGTCATGATCTTGCAGTTCACGAGTTCGAGCCCCACATCAGGCTCTGTGCTGACAGCTCAGACCCTGTATCCTGCTTCAGATTCCATGTCTCCCTCTCTATCTGTCCCTCCCCTGCTCATGCTCTGTCTCTCTCTCTTTCTCTCAGAAATAAATAAACATTAAGAAAGAATTTTAAGGGGCGCCTGGGTGGCGCAGTCGGTTAAGCGTCTGACTTCAGCCAGGTCACGATCTCGCGGTCCGTGAGTTCGAGCCCCGTGTCGGGCTCTGGGCTGATGGCTCAGAGCCTGGAGCCTGTTTCTGATTCTGTGTCTCCCTCTCTCTCTGCCCCTCCCCCGTTCATGCTCTGTCTCTCTCTGTCCCAAAAATAAATAAACGTTGAAAAAAAAAATTAAAAAAAAAAAAAGAATTAAAAAAAAATTTACTGATATGGCCCAGGCCCTGACAGTAGATAAATCACTATCCATAAGGCCTTGAGTCCTCCTCTTGCCAGCTGATAACACTTTAGTTAGTAGACCTAGGGAAATAGTCTCCATGTAGCTTCTCGAGGGTTTAGCCAAGAAAAATGATTTCTACCTCCACTGTATCGTTCTTTTGTTTCCTGTGTTCTGTGTTCCATCAGCATGGCTCCATCTACTTTTTATCTTTCAGAAATGTATCAAAATCTCCAGTCCGCTGAGGCCCCAAATGGTGAGGCAAACACATGTGCAGCCTCTCCTATCTTGAACTGGAAGCTCATCAAAACACTTAAAATTCCACAATAATTACACTTAATGTAATTATTAACATGTTAGGGTTCAGGTCTGCCATTTTATTTTGTTTTATTTATCATTTTTTTTTGAGAGAGAGAGAAAGACAGGGAGAGAGAGCACGTACATGCAGGGGAGGGGCAGAGGGAGAGGGAGAGAGAGAGTCTCAAGCAGCTGACTCGTGGCTCCATCTCATGACTGTGAGATCATGACCTGAGCTGAAAGTAAGAGTCAGATGCTTAACCAACTGAGCCACCCAGGCGCCCCCAGTCTGCCATTTTATTTGTTGCTTTCTGTTTGTTTCTCTGTTTTCTTTTTTCCTGACTTCCCATGGGCTAATTGAAGTTTCTAAAATTTTGTTTTGATTTATCTATAATGTTCTTAAGCATACTCTGTTTGTATAGTATTGTTATGGTTGCTCTAGGTATTACATGTGCGCAAAGCTGTCATAGACTATGGGCGCCAACATTCGGCCAGTTCAAGTGAAGAGTGGAAGCTTTGGCTTCCTCTCCATCCCTTTAGCCTCCTCTGTTTATAATATAATTGCGTTCAATGCTTCCGCCACACACATTCAGAATCCAGTGGGGTTGGACTCAGACTTTTCTGACACTACTTGGGTAGGGTTTGAGTATCTCATTATGACCTGGTGAGGGTGGGAGTTCAGGTCACCACTTGGCCTTTGCTGGCCTGGGTAGGGGTGAGGTCAGTTTTTCTGCCATGGTTGGCTGAAGTAGAGCCATTGCTGTTTAAACATTTTCTGTCTTGCTAGGCTGCCCTTTTCTTGGTCCTTTGGTTAAAGAAAATATACTTTACTTATGGCTTTCTTTGTTTTTTGTTTAGGTATCTGTCCATTGGTGTTTCTGGTTTGCCAGCTTTCTCTGCTCCATGTTTGAGATATTTGAGGCAAAAGGAAAATCTAGGGAACTCACCATGTGTCAGACCTTGGGTCTGTCCTTTTTTTTTTTTTTAATTTTTTTAATGTTTATTTACTTTTGAGAGAGAGAGAGAGAGAGAGAGAGAGTGCAGGGGAGGGGCAGAGAGAGAGGGAGACACAGAATCTGAAGCAGGCTCCAGGCTCTGAGCTGTCAGCCCAGAGCCTGACATGGGGCTCGAACTCACGAGCTATGAGATCATGACCTGAGCCAAAGTCAGACACTTAACCCACTGAGCCACCCAGGCACCCGGGTCTGTCTTTTTTTTTTTTTTTTTTTTTTTTTTTTTAGCCAATCTGCCATCTCTCTCTTATAATCTCTCTATATTTGTTTTATACATCATGTTCATGAGCTTTAGTTGTATTTAGTGGGAGGCACACAGAAAAGCATATCTACTCTATCTTCCTGGAAGTAGAAGTCTGCCGTATAGATTTTTATAACCTTTGGATGTTGACTTAAGTAAATATATTACCTATTAAAAATAATTAAATAAGAATAAAAATAACGCCATGGAAACAGGAAAATGTGGATTGGATCCTTTAAATAAGTAACGTAATAAATTAAGAAATCGATTAAGCAGGGCACATGGGTGACTCAGTTGGTTAACTGTCCAACTCTTGGTTTCGGCCCAGGTCATGATCTCATAGGTTCAAGCCCTGTGTTAGGCTTGGCACTGACAGTGTGGAGCCTGGTTGGGGTTCTCTCTCCTTTTCTCTCTTTCCCTTTGCCCTGTGCTCACTTGCTCTCTGCCTCTCTGAAAATAATAAACTTTAGGGGTTCAGTCGGTTGAGTATCTGACTTTGGCTCAGGTCATGATCTCGCACTTGACAATTCACAAAATGACAAAGAGAAGATTTTAAAGAGATCTGAAAAAGTCCATAAAAGCTCTGGAATTAAAAAGAAAATCAAAGTAATGCAAGGGGACAAATTTTCTCCCTTATCAAACAGGCTAACTATTAAAATTCGATGGCACTCTAAGTTAGCCAGAGTGTGAGAAATGGGTACTTTCACACATTGCTCTTGGTTGTGCGAACTGCTGCAACGTTTTTGGAGGATAATTTTACAACATACGTTAAGATTCCTAAAAACGTTTACTGGGTCTTTCCCAATTTTTTCAATTTTATTACTTTATCCTTAGGAAACACGAAAAAGATACGAGCAATGATTCAGTTTTCGTATGGTTCATGGCAGCCTTCCATATAATGGTAAAAATTAGACGCAATTTTAAAGCAAAACCCTTGGAAGCATTTACTAGGCATCAGGCCTTTCCTAAGCCTCGTCTACATATTAACCCATTGAATCCTTTCAAAAACCTATGAATCAAGTGTTGCTATCATTCTCATTTTGTAAATGAGGACAATTGAAAGAGGGATTAAGTCAATTGCTGGGATTTGAGTCAGTGCCTGAGTCCATAACTTCTCTGTCACATGAATATAATGGCTTGTTACACAGCCATTAAAATAATGTAAATGTTCGTATTTGAAATGTAAAAATATGTTCCAAATTGATTGTTAATGGAAAACTGGCAAGTTATGAAATAAGGCAATCTTATCGGAAAAATATAAGTGTAGATTTTCAATTGTTTTTTTATTTTTATTTATATTTCAAGAGAGACAGCATGAGTGGGGAGGGGCAGAGAGAGACTGAGACAGAATCTGAAGCAGGCTCCAGGCTCCGAGCTGTCAGCACAGAGCCCGATGCGGGGCTCAAACTCATGAGATCATGACCTGAACCAAAGTCAGATGCTTACCTGACTGAGCCACCCAGGTGCCCCAAGTGTAGATTTTTAAAGTGCAGCATCTAAGTATAAAAGATTCGTGTCAAAGGATTAATGGTTTTTTCCTTTATTTATTTTTATTATTTTTTAAAATATTTTTTTAAGTTTATTTACTGAGAGAACGAGCAGAGGAAGGGCAGAGAAAGATGGGGACAGAGGCTCTGAAGCGGGCTCTGTGCCAACAGCGGAGAGCCAGCAGAGATCAATGTGGGGCTTGAACTCCTAAACCGCGAGATCATGACCTGAGCTGAAGTTGGTCGCCTAACTGACTGAGCCACCAAGATGTCCCAATGGTTTTTCCTTTAGAGCTGTGGTGCCTTGGACCCATTTTCTTGTTGTATTATAGATACAATGATTTACCCAGTAATGATAAGTTGTGGTCAAACGCCAGATAAATTCACACTTACTGCTAGAGGTCTTTCCAAAGAAAAAGTGAATTTTCTCTAAATTTCTGTAACATTGGATGAATGGATGCATACTTCCTTCCAAAATTGTCTTAAGTATTTTAAAATTAAAAATTATGTTTTCAGGGGCGCCTGGGTGGCTCAGTCGGTTAAGCGTCCGACTTCAGCTCAGGTCACGATCTCGCGGTCCGTGGGTTCAAGCCCCGCGTCCGGCTCTGGGCTGATGGCTCAGAGCCTGGAGCCTGCTTCCGATTCTGTGTCTCCCTCTCTCTCTGCCCCTCCCCCATTCATGCTCTGTCTCTCTGTGTCTCAAAAATAAATAAATGTTAAAAAAAATTATGTTTTCATAAAGCTCTACAAAACTGATCTCATAATTGGAAACTGGGTTTGTCAGCCATAGAAACTGAGTAAATATGTTTTCCTTATAGTATTAGAGGCTTATTATTTAAAATTATCTTGGGGATCCTGGGTGGCTCACTAAGTTCAGCGTCCAACTCTTGATTATAGCTCAGGTCATGGTCCCTGGGTCATGGGACTGAGTCCTGCAATGGGCTCCATGCGAGCATGGGGTCTGCTTGGGATTCTCTCTCTCTCTCTCTCTCTCTCTCTCTCTCTCTCTCTCTCTCTCTCTCCGCCCCCCCCCCCCCCCGCTCTCTTTCTCTAAAAAATAAATAAAAATAAAATAAAATAATCTTAAAAATTGTGACTCCTCAGGCATTTCCTGGTTTTCTTTGCCTTCTTAGAAACTGAATTTATTTGTGGTTCTTTGCTCTCTCAACGTCTCTCCTCTGTAAGTGTTTCTCTCCTTCTTCATTGTTTTTATTCCTCACTGTCTGTCACTTCTTTTTTTTTTTTTATTTTTTATTTTTGGGACAGAGAGAGACAGAGCATAAACGGGGGAGGGGCAGAGAGAGAGGGAGACACAGAATCGGAAACAGGCTCCAGGCTCTGAGCCATCAGCCCAGAGCCTGACGCGGGGCTCGAACTCACGGACCGCGAGATCGTGACCTGGCTGAAGTCGGACGCTTAACCGACTGCACCACCCAGGCGCCCCTCCTCACTGTCTGTCACTTCTAAGAGACCTTAGGGAATGGAATGAAATCAGGGTAATTCTTTTTTGAGGCTGCCATAAACAAAGCAACCCAAGCAGAGTGATACAGGACAGGATGATCTTGAGAGTCCCCTGGGAAGGTGATTTAAGTCACTTACATGAGTAAAGGTAAAATGAACGAATACACGACACTCATGGACTCTCTCAAGATCCTTAAATATAATGCATCCCAGTGAGTGAAAAACCAAGGTAGCAAAAATGGAGTTGACGTTAAATCGCCTGTTGGGCCCCTACTTGTGTGAAGCGTCAACTGAAACAAGATGGAGCTTTATACTAACCACCACGGGGCCAACACTGCTAAAAACGAAAGTCAGAAATTAGTGTCATGCCAACACTTCTAATTTTAATCATAGCTCTGAATAGTTAAGAGCACACCCAGAAAATGACAGTGTATATCTAAGTCTGGGGTTTTTTGTGGTTAACATCTCCCTGACCCAACCTTAGATAGTGCAGGTGGTTCCTCTTCTTATGGGCACAATTCTAAATATGGTGTATACTTTCCAGAGGCTGTGGTTTGAGAGGAGAGTAATGATGGCTTCTTGTGTAATTACAGGTATGATGATGCAGCTTATGAGGAAAATACCCTTTGTGAATCTCTTAGTGTTTAATTAAGAGGGACTCCGTAGGGAAGACACGTAAAGGTTTAGAAGTCGTGTAACTATTTTCCTTCACCTGCAGTTTGTTTGATATTGGAGATGACATGCTCTTTCAGAAGGCAAGGCAACCATCTAGACACGTATTTTTTGTTACTTATAATGATAAGAAATGCACTGGCAAAGACGTTTTGTTTTTTAATCAGACGCTCTTGCCTGTGACTCTTTGTTACTGGTGTAGCTTCTGACCCTTCGTATATATAACGACTCAGTACTGAAAACTACGTGTTTCTACGGTCATCTATACCAAAGTAAAGGTTCATAAGTGCATGTATCTTGGTGAGTGTGCTACTTAAATCAACCTGAAACAAATACAAGAATGGTGACCTGACGTGCATGTGCTGTAAAGATTTGAACGTGCAAGGTCAGGCCAACCCTCCCCACGAGGAGGCGGGCTGTGGTTGAAGACATCAAGTGCCCTCCTCCGGGATCCCCACAGAGTGACGCACAGACCACGTTAAAAAGGAAACACCCACATCGGTGCTGCAAATCAGGGATGGGTAACAGGACCTTCAAAATACTGGTGAATTTCTGCCAGTCGTAATGGGAATGGGGGAGGCTGTTGGAAACTCTTAAAACAGGCCAGATCTTCCCTCTCGAGAATGAGTTTCTGAGTCAGCAGTACCAGGACACTAAGTGTGCACTCATTCTGGAGAGGCTCTGGGTCTCCACCCTGACACAAGAGGCAATACCAAGCTGTGAAGTGGTTTTCGGCTTTGCTCCTAGATCAGATCAGCCCCAGAGACAGAGCAGAGAGGGAGGGGAGGAGGATTTAAAGCTCTTTTCTAACAGGTAGCTAGAAATATGAGCATGAAGCTGCGGAGAGAGGATTGAGCTAAAGATAAAAATTTCAGCGTATTGTGGTATTTTTAGCCTTGCATGAGACGTCCGGATGAGATCACTAGAGGAGAAGATAGATAAGAGAGAGACGCTGCCCAAGGATTGGGCGGAGGCGTGTTCCAATATTCAGAGGCTGGGAAAAGACGGAGGAAAGGCAAAAACAACAAAGGAGATTAAGGAGGAGCAGGTAATTTCTGAGCTATTAAAATGATTCCAGGAAGGCTTCTTGGTCAAAATGGTAGGCCTGAGCCTTTTCCTTTCACCCCAAGATTTCACTGATGTGACAGTAAAGGTATGTGAATAAGAATAAATGTATATACATGCTGAGACCGACCTAACTGCCATCATTTTGAATATTCGGAAAGCAGAAGGTATCTAACGCTCTTACTCGTGAATAACGCAGGCGCAGGAAACCGCAAAGTGCAGCCTGCAGTACACGAGGGCCAGCTGTCAGGAGAGGTGGGAAGTGATTTCACCAGAGTAGACAGAGAGTCCGGGCTCTGAGTCAGCAGATACAGAGAGCAGGGATGGGCTGTGGGTTGTCTATCAGGGTGGTTGACTCGAGGCTCGCACATAGAACAGGTGGACTGACAGGCTTTGCCACCAGCTGGAGCCCCCGGAAATGCTTTCTGAATGGACTGGAAGATTTGCCTGGTAGGGAAGCAGAGTAGAATATGGGAAGAATCTCAGACTCTCACCGGGGATAAGAGGGGTGAAGGAAAAACCGCCCCCTCCAGGAGTGAGACATACTGAAGTATTCAATCCACAGAGTAGAGGCTTTTCATCACTTTGGCAACTGTGGGAGTGCTCACTCGGCCTGCTTCTGCTCTCCCCACAAACCACATACTCAGAGCCCATAGGTGCAGCCATCCCATTGAAGAGAGGCCTGCTGCACAAACAGACCAACAAATCTGCAGCAGAAGCCCACTCCCGCTCCCCATATGAATCAAAGCAACTCTTCTTTGTAATTCTCTATGTTAAATCAGTGACATTTGTGGAAAACAAAAGCATGAGAGAAGAGAGGCAGAAGAAAGGAAGAAAAAAAATAACAGAAGAGAACTTAAAAACTTGGTGATATTTTAAATGATATATTATTTATAAAAAAGAATGCATATTAAAATGCATTATAACATTAAAATTGAATATCATTTCTTTAGCAATGCATATTTACATAATCACATTATTACAGATATTGTTCCTTTTCTTCATGATTAGAAGCAACCTATTGTCAATACTCAAATCTTAATGTGTTGCAGAACCAAATGCAAATATAGAAACAGGGGTATAGCTGACAGCATGCAGCAATATAAATATATATATTTAAAAATTTTTTTAACATTTATTTATTTTTGAGAGACAGAGAGAGACAGAGCATGAGCAGGGGAGGGGCAGAGAGAGAGGGAGGGAGACACAGAATCCAAAGCAGGCTCCAGGCTCCGAGCTATCAGCACAGAGCCCGACGCGGGGCTTTAACTCACAAATAAGGAGATCGTGACCTGAGCCGAAGTTGGACACTTCACCAACTGAGCCACCCAGGCGCCCCTGTGTAAGTATATTTTTAAAAATATAACGATAAGAGGGGCGCCTGGGTGGCTCAGTCAGTTGAACGACTGACTTTGGCTCAGGTCATGATCTCACAGTTTGTGAGTTCAAGCCCCGCGTCAGGCTCTGGGCTGACAGCTCAGAGCCTGGAGCCTGCTTTGGATTCTGTGTCTCCCTCTCTCTCTCTTTCTCTCTGCCCCTCCCCCACTCATGCTCTGTCTCGCTCTGTCTCAGAAATAAATGAACATAAATTTTTTAAAAATATAATAATAAGCAATATAAGTGATAATAAGTTAATTAACATATCTCAGAAATTCGAGAGGAGTTTGAATAAAAGTACTCTGAACTGCCCATCTTTTAGGAAGGGAGCTATTACATAGCTTTTCTAATTGATCAATTCAGGAAGAATATTTGTTATAAAGTAAGTGTATTTATTAGAATTGCAGTGATAATCACCAGAAGAACTGAAACCAGAAATAGGTAAAGTGGTTTGCACTTAAGCTAGGACTAGAGATGAATTGGATGAAGGGATATTTAAATTTATTTGTACCCTTCTTAGGAGTGTTTAAAAAAAACAGGTGTGCGTATTGCTATTATTAATAAGTAACCATTATTTTATTTTACTTTTAATATTTAAAGTTTATTTTGAGAGAGAGAGGGAGAGAGAAAGCAGGGGAGGGGCAGAGAGAGAGCGAGAAAGAATCTGAAGCAGGCCCTGCACTGACAGCACGGAGCCCAATGCGGGACTTGAATTCATGAACCATGAGATCATGACCTAAGCCGAAACAAAGAGTTGGAGGCTTAACCAACTAAGCCACCTGGGCGCCCCAAGCATTATTTTAAAATAAACCAACCAGGATCATAGAGGAAGAAACTCCTAAGTTTTTGAAACTATCATAATGCTAATACCAAATTCTAACAAAGAAGAAAATGGTAAACTTTTAATTTTATGAATTTATAAATATGGATGCAAATAAATGTTAATAAAACAGGTTTGGTAGTAAATTAAAAGTTTAATGTGACACATCCAAAGAGAGTTTATTCCCAGAACATAAGGATATTTCAACATTTGGAAATCAATTCATACATTTCTACTTATTAACAGATTAATGAAGGAAAAAGCCACAATTATCTCAAAAGACTGAAAATTCACCCTTCTTTCCTGTTTAATAAATTCTTATAGTAAAAGACAAATAGAAGTATATATTTTTGACATGATAAAAGTGGTTAAAATGTGTATGACAAATTTTAGCTCCTTAATATTTAAAGTGCTTTTTACAAAGCAATAAGAAAAAAGATACACCAAATAGAAAAATAATAGAAGAAGGCAAATCACAGAGTAAATCAATTGTCCCCAAAACATTAAAAATATATTCAATCTTATCTCATTTAAATAAATATAAGCATAAGCTACAAAATAGAATTTTAAGCTATTATACTGGCAAGTATTAAAATGCTCAGTATTGGAGAATTTGAAAGAAACAGGCTCATCTCTCATCTAGTTGGAAGATGTGTATATTGATAAATTAATTCTGGAAGATAATTTGTCAACATATTCAAAAGTATTAAAAGGGTATAGATAATCTTTGTTCTAGAAATTACATTTCTAGAAGTTGTATCTAAAGAAATCACTTGAAATAGATATTTACAAAAGTTAGCAAGAAGATTAATAATCAAAATATTGTATTTATAATGAAAAATAAAAATAAATGTCCAACAATGGAGTAATAGTTAAATATTATAGGTCCGTATGATGGAATATTTTTCAACCACCAAAAATGATGAGGCACATGAATACTTCTTGATATGTTGATGATTCATTCAGTGAAAAAACAAAGCTCAAAAGAATATAACAGTATGATCTGGTTTTCATTTAAAATGATTGTCTATCTCTATCTATCTATCTATCATTTATCTATTTGCCTACCTACCTATACACTTATCTGAAAACAGCTGGAACTTTATTTATCATGCTGTTAATGTTAGTTACCACTGGTTGGTGTTTTTTCATTTTCCCCATTATTTTACACTATGTGTTGTTATTGCATATTATTGCTTATTTTCTTTTCAAAAGATTATGTATTGCTTGTGCAATAAAGTATTGCTTGTGCAATAAAAAAGTAAATGCTATTTTAAGGTAAAAGCATGTATATATTTTCCCTTTTGTGTAAAGTATGACAACGTTTCAATATTTGTTTTACAAAATGACTCTTGCAAGTCAATTAGAGAAAAGAACAACACAGCAGAAAAACAGGCTATAGATGATTCCCAAAGTAAAAACTATGAGTGACCTAGGAACAAGAAAAATTCAACTTCACTAGTAATTTAAAGCATAAAATCAAAAGGAGATCATCTTTTTCTATCACCAAATAGACAAGTCTTCTAAAAAAAATAAGAGAATTAATTGTCTGTGACAGTAAATTTTTAGGGCTACGAGATCTCTTGTACAATGCAGATGGGAACAATATTTCTAGAGAATATGATAATACCTAACAAAAGCCTTAATGTTGTGCATGCCATTTGGCCCAGACAGTCCCTTTCTCACAATTTCCATAAAGAGATAATTACGCACACATGCAAATAAGGACGATCATCACAATATTGTTTGTAATAGTGAAAATTAGAAAAACTCAAATGTCCAAAAATAAATTAACTAAATTATGGTAATATCCATAACATGGAACCTTATTCAGAAATTAAATTGGACTTCTAGAAGAATAGCTAATGACATGGAACAAACAGTTTATAATACACTGTAAAGTGGAGAGAAGTGTTCGTTTTCTGCTTCATTACAGAACCAGGGAATATGTTCCTTTGGTGCCACATGCATTACCCCGGTATTCTTGTTACATTTGATATTCGACCACTTAACACAGCTTGTTGGTGCCTGTTCTGACGCTTGATAACAATGGTACTGTGAATGTCTCTCTCTTGTCTCTCCTTATAAATTTATACAGTGATTTTACAATGGGAAAGATCTGTATCTAACAAAGAAAACAGTACTGGTAAGTAACGGGTCCATGTTCCTAAGATACAGAACCTGAAGGTGAGCACTAAGGAAATAAGGTAGTGACCTTAACATAACCTGGAAATGCACTTAGAACTGACAAAAAAGTAAACACGCCGTTTATTTGACTTTGTGACTGAATCAGCAATCCCCAAATATACTCTTTTTGCTATTCAGGACTTGGAGAGACAATTAATAGTATAAGGGCTATAAGGTGTCCTTAGAAACTATGTACGAATTCCAAATCCCGTCCATATAGTCATCGAGATTCAGTTGTTCCCTCTGTACTCATCTGAAGCACCATAGTGTCGTGGTTGAGAGCTCAGCCTCTTTTGGTCATAAACCAGGCTCTGTTGCTCTATGTGTTTGGGTCAGTTACATAATCTCGCTTTGCCTGTGTACTCACATAAAAATGGGCATGATGATAGTACGGACATCACAGGGATAGTGTGCTATTAAAGTTACTATACTTAGAGACCTTTGAATATACATGGTAAGCATTCATTAAGTACTAGCTGATGGTATTTTTATTACTACCATTATTATAATGGGATTTTTGCTGATTTTTCAGTTACTGCAAGTATTTAAGAAAATCGAATGGTTTCCCTAATGCTTGCTTGCTTAGTAACTCACTCATTCTCTCACTCTATTTCCCTATATCTCTGCACTTTGTTTGCTTTGGGATCTTGAATACCAGAGCCCCCAAAAACACACAGAGAATCCATGAGGCTGTAGAGGCCGCAAAGAAGAGTCAGGAAAGTTAAGGGCAGTTATTCAGTGGCAGGGAGGGAAACAGAATAGCTCGAAGTGGTGAACAACAGAACCAGAGCTTGGACACCCGGTTCTGAGATGGGATGCCTGCAGCACGAGCCATACGCTGGGTACTCGGAGTTCCTGTCCTGACTCTGATTTTCTTTGGGGTAGCTTTTCTGATTGGCTTGGCTTCCATGTCTTTCTTTTATAATAAAACTTTCTCAGGGGCGCCTGGGTGGCTCCGTCGGTTAAGCGTCGGACGTGGGCTCAGGTCATGATCTCACGGCTCGTGACTTCGAGCCCCGCGATGGGCTCTGTGCTGGCAGCTCGGGGCCTGGAGCCTGCTTTGGATTCCGTGTCTCCCTCTCTCTCTGCCCCTCCTCTGCTCAGGCTCTCTGCCTTTCTCTCAAAAATAAATGAAAAAAATTATATAATAAAACTTTCTCAGCTGAGGAAATGTGAGGACTTCTTTGAAGCTTGCACAACATATATGACACGCACGTATGCGATGGATATCCACACAAAAGATCCACACTGGATGCTGGACCTCTCCAGCTTTTCTGCTTTGTTGGCCGCTTGGCCTTTTGTTATGGACTCGGGCTGCAACATTATTCTTCAGCCAGCCCTTTGGATGACTGTCTCAATTTTGGACTTACAATCATGACTTTTATCTAAAGCACCTCTCTAGGTCTCAGTCCTGAGCTCTGACTTCTCTGTTATATGAATCAGAATTGTGAATAAGCATGTCCTCATGCTGTCATAGCAATGGAATCTGCTTGGGCCGGAAATGGAAGGAAGGTTGTGATAGAATCTGTAATAGTCAGATGGGCTGGAAGGAAAGGTACATGAGCAGGAAGGAGGGTTTTAAAAAGTAAAATTGATAGAATATCAGGGAGGAAGGAGTGGGTAAAATCCAGGGTAATTTCTGATGCTTTTGTCTAGATTGCATGGAGGGACTATGAACAAGAAATGGCAGGTTTTCCAGCAAAGACAAGTTGTTGCATGAAAGAAAATTTGATTTCAGTTGGATTCTTCCAGCAGACAGCTGAAAATTTCCTTTTAAAAATTCATTGCCCTAACTACCAATTAGTTTGAATTAAAGTAAGTTGGTCTACAGTAGATTGTAATTTTCTCTTCCCTGTTTATTTGCTTTCCAGGAGTATTTGGGTTCACATCATTTCAGAAATGAATTCATTTTATTCATGTTGACCTTAGAAAAACATATATCATGGGGGGGGGGGTCCTCTCAAAAATCTGTGCATCAGGGATCTGAATTCGAGAGGGTTTTTATCTCTTAAACAATCATAAAATGTAACAAGACAGGGTTAATAGTCCTACAAAAAAGTTGGTAACCAACACTATATTAATGCTATTGCCTGTGGAATTGTTTTCTAGAAAGAAAAAAATATCAAAGTGCACAAAAACATCAAGTTTGAAATAACTTAGAGCCATAAGACCATCTTGAGAAACCTCCTAAACCATAGGAGATTTAATAGACTGTGGCAATACATTAGTGGATGACAAATTTGAAATGTGTAGCTTCAGAAGCAAGTACAGAGGAAAATAGTATTACTTTGCAAAACTTATATACACATTAGTCTACGGTGTTAGTTTAAAAGTTATTATTTCTGCCTGGGTATTCATTGTATATATGAGATGAAAAGAAAAAAAATAAATAACCAAAACAGGACATAAAGCCCTGCAAAGTGAAAGAAATAAAATGAAAGCAAAGATACAGAGAAAATTTTCAAAGAAAAAGATAAATACAAAAACGTATTTCAGAAAAACTGTAGGAATAAAATAAGCAGATGAAATTTAGGACAAGTGCCCACAAAGGAAAAACTTCCAAAGGAGAAGAAGCATAAAGACAGAAAAGGAAATTAAAAATCACAGTGGGGATATGGCCTTACCGATTTATCATTTTATTCCTTAGAAGCCCTCTATCAGTAAAGTATAACCACAACTCTCGAGAACACAAACAAATATAAAATTATGCACAAATGCAAGAAAGAAATTCAATTAAAAAAACAAAACAAAAACAACCAGCACCCGTCATCTTTGGGTGGGAGACAAAGAATGGTTTTTTCTTCCTAGTGTTCTGTATTTTACCTAAGTGTCTTACAGAAAGATATACTACTTTCATATGGACAGGAGTAAACTCTATTGAAAATGAAGCTCTGTATCACATTTCATATTAAAATTTAATCCAGCAGAGTCTCACTCTGCTGCCAGGCGAGTCAGGAACTGAAGAGGATGCTCTGCTTCCCCGTAAACCATGTCCTAGTCAGCCTTTCCAAGTTGGAGTGGTCTACGGGATGAGCTCTGCACTTTGCTCTTGGTGAGAAACTGACCTCCCCGCTACTCGCGCGTGGTGCTAGCCGCGCCGGTACTCGCGCGTATCCGTCCGCCGTGCTGTCGTCCAGGTGGGAGAAGCGGCTCGGATTCCTGCAGCTTCCTGAGCCAGGCCTGCGGTGCGTGCCCCGTAGCGTCCCCGCGCTCAGACGCCCACCGTCCCCTCCGCTCTCTCGCACATCCGCTGCAGAATTCGGTGAATGCTGGGGAAGCTGGGTCTGTCGGCGGGCAGCTTGCTCCAGCACAGGCGCATCAGGTTGTACAGCTCCAGGGGGCAGTCCTCGGGCCGGGACAGGATGTGGCCGTCGCGCACGTAGTAGATGACCTCCTCGTGGGCCATGCCGTAGTAGGGCTGCAGGCCGTAGGAGAAGATCTCCCACAGGACCACGCCGTAGGCCCACACGTCCGACTCGGTGGTGTAGCGGTTGTAGAAGATGGACTCGGGGGGCATCCAGCGGATGGGGATGGCGTCGTTCTCGTTAGCTTTGTAGTAGTCCGCGGAGTAGATGTTCCTGGAGAGGCCGAAGTCGGCGATTTTCACCACCATGTTCTCGCCCACCAGGCAGTTCCTGGTGGCCAGGTCCCGGTGCACGAACTTGCGCTCCGAGAGGTAAGCCATGCCGGCGGCCACCTGCCTGGCGATGCACAGCTGCTCCGCGCAGGACAGCGGTGGCGGGGCCGGGCTGGCGGCCTGGGCCCTCCCGGACAGGTCGCTGTGACTGAGGCTGCACACGGGGTGCGGGGACATGCTGCGGAGGAACTCGTTGAGGTCGCCGTAGGCCATGTATTCAAAGAGCAGGCACATGGGCTTCCCGACGGCGCACACGCCTGCAACCGAAATCACGGCCCTCGTTAGGGTGGGTGTCTCAAGTGACACGGGGGAAAGAGTGCTCCCAAAGCACTTGGTGGCCACATTAGAAAATAGGGGCCCCGCTATTCTGTGGACGGCATCGCACTCGAACCCTGACCCCATTTGTTTGGGTGTCAACGTCTGCCTATTTGCCTTTTAAGATTCAGCTTATCCATCACTCCTGCTAAGTGCCTCCACTGTAGACACTGCCTGTTACCAGATTTGCCTTCTATCAGCCTTTAGCGGAGGACCTACCGTCCCGTGACAATCGTCCATTTGTTTGAGGTTTCTCCTCCAACATTTTAGCGCTCTGAAAGCAGAAGTCATGTCTTACTCTTTTTTTAAATCCCACACACCTACCACGTGTGCGGCACAGCAAGTACTCGGTACTTGTTTGCCGAGTGAACTTGCAAATGGCGCTTGCTTTGAGCATGTAAGCTACTTACTCTTCCCGCACTTTCTATGGGGAAGGATGGTAAAGAAGATGTATGGGATTTGGAAAGGATAACACAATCCAAAATCTTAGGTAAAGTGCTCAGTAAAATTTTTCAAAACTTAGCTTTTAGGATGTTCATTCTAGAAAGAAAAAAGATGTTAACATAAATGGAGTCTGAGGGTTAGTGCCAGGAGGACATGTGCAAAAGTTAAATTCTTGCTGTATTTGAGAGGGAAATAGGACACCTTGAAATATTAGATCATTTGGGTGCAATTTCACATCACTGTAAAAATAGATTATTAGACCTATTATTCTTTTTTTCAGGCAAAAATTAGAAGTCTCTGTTCAAAAAGGAAGAGAAATAATGAATGCTATTATCTTGGCTTATTTATATTGGCCTTGTTTTTAATTCCAGGGATTTAGCAATCAGTATATTTATACATTCTAGAGAGAAAATTAAATGACAACATACTTCTCTGAGTAATTAAAAAAAAAAAAGCAATGTTTTGAACTGAGGTTATTTAACGTAACGTTCCACTCCTTGGTGCAGAAAATATATGGGAAGGAACAGGGATGGCTCACTGACAAAGAAGTGAAGGAAAAAAGCACAAACGTAGGGGTAAAGGAGGAAAACTTGGGAAGCTTCTGTTTGGGGGCTGCAATGCATTTCTTCATTTCTCTAGTCATACCTAAGAGTTTCACAATGTTAGGGTTATCAAATTCTGCCATGAGGGCTGCCTCCCTCTGAAAGTCAGCTTGCATGTCTGCTGAGGCTTCTTCTTTGAGCATCTTCACTGCCACCATTGTGAAAGGTTCATAGGGAAGTAAGCCCGGAGCCCTGAGAGATACATTTGTTTAGAAAGAAATCAAAGATCGGGAACACCATCTACCCACATTAATCTACCCACATTCATATACATTCCCTCCATTTTTGCAGCCTTTCCCAGAGCCACAGAATCAGAGTAAGATGCCAACAGTAGATCGTACTTAAAACTCCTTGACTCCAATTAATAAAAATCACTGGGACTATTTTCAACACAGATTAAGTTTGAAAAATGCATTATTTGTACATTTCAGGAATTCTAAAGTACACAGATCCAATGAGATTGTCATTACCATCCTAAACCCTTAATGTCTGGCCAGACTCGAAATTCCTGGAAGGCAGGGACCATGGCTTATTCTTTATATCCCTCTAAAGCCTCAAATGGTGCCTTGCATATTTTTGGTTCCCAGTACGTATTTGTGTGAGGTTTTCATTAATTATGTAACCTCCATACCAGGGCTACTATGAGTGGAGTTGAGGTTGTGTCCTGCCCAAGAATACCAGGACAGAATGACAATTAGTGATTAAAACCAAGTCCACATTCTCTGGGCCAGTTGTGTGTCTTGAGCCACATCCATGCATAAAGGGTATTTCCTTCCAGTTCACAGAAAGGCAGTAATTGGGCTAGCATTGACCCCCATATGTACTCCTTCCTTGAGCTCATTATGTTCTGGCATGTTTGCATTATTTTTTCCTTTTTCTATTTTTGCCATTCCATGGATATCTATTTATTTATTTTTAAAATTTTATTTTTTTAAATTTACATCCAAATTAGTTAGCATATAGTGCAACAGTGATTTCAGGAGTAGATTCCTAAATGCCCCTTACCCATTTAGCCCATCTCCCCTCCCACGACCCCTCCAGTAACCCTCTGTTCTCCATATTTAAGAATCTCTTATGTTTTGTCCCCCTCCCTAGTTTTATATTATTTTTGTTTCCCTTCCCTTATGTTCTCTGTTTTGTCTCTTAAAGTCCTCATATGAGTGAGGTCAAGCAAAATTAGTCAGAGAAAGACAAATATCATATGACTCCATGGACATCCATTTAATATCTACACGTATCAGACTCTGAATTCTTCTTTTTTAAATTTTTTTAGTGCTTATTTATTTTTGAGAGAGAGACAGAATGCAAATGGGGGACAGGCAGAAGGAGAGGGAGACGCAGAATCTGAAGCAGGCTCCAGGCTCTGAGCTGTCAGCACAGAGCCTGATGCGGGGCTAGAACTCAAGAACCATAAGATCTTGACCTGAGCTGAAGTCAGACGTTTAACTGACTGAGCCACCCAGGTGCCTCAAGAGTCTGAATTCTTAAATGGAAACACTAGTTCAAAGTAAATTTTAGATGAAGTGAAGAATATAGCAGTAGAAAATGGAAGAGAAGTAAATTTTAGAATTATTTACTAAAAAAAAGGCAAGAAATTATGATTAAAATGTGTGATAAAATTATTTCTGAAAAGGAAATATAATTAAACTTTGCTAATTGCTTATAATTTGAATACAGCATAAATGAAGGTTCTCTCCTTCTGCCCAGCCCTATTTTCCAGCAGAGAGAAAAAATTATTAAGATTCAGAGTATAAGTACTCCATGAGATGAGGTTAATGATGTGAAGAATTACTTGATAATAGGTATCATACATTCAGTGTAGGCATCAAAGGAGCAGTCTCATAGCCTTTCAGGTACAAATTCGGTGGAAAGATTTTTCACATGGGTAACTTTACCTTGCTTGAAAGACCCTTCCAAATGCTCCTTCGCCAATATCTCTCACATATTCAATGTTATTCCTTGGGTACTCCAGGCTCAGCAGTTTGGGATTCAGCAGGAGTGGCATCCTCTGGTACATGGGGTTGGGATGAAGTCTGTCTAGTAAGAGCTCAGAGGGAAGAGTAGTGAGGGTAACCGCCGCTGACTCTCTGCAGGTAAGACAGGCAAGATTGATAATGAGCTCAGGGTCAGGTGAGATCTTTGTACTCAGGCTCGGGTTTTTTTTTTTTTTTAACATTTATTTATTTTTGAGACAGAGAGAGACAGAGCATGAACGGGGGAGGGTCAGAGAGAGGGAGACACAGAACCTGAAACAGGCTCCAGGCTCTGAGCGGTCAGCACAGAGCCCGACGCGGGGCTCCAACTCACGGACTGTGAGATCATGACCGGAGCTGAAGTCGGCCACTTAACCGACTGAGCCACCCAGGCGCCCCTCAGGCTTGGGTTTTAAAGAGAGAGGATGCTAGGAGGAAACAAATTATACTAAGGCAACTGAAGATCCTTCAGTTTTAGAGCAAGAAATATTTCGTTTGGTCTGGAGTCAAAAAGCACATTTTCGTGGGAATTTTGTCACTATCCAGTTGGCATAGCAATGGGGCTGAGCTGGAGTAGCCATATTCTTCCAAATTATTGTTTAGATTCTCTCTACTGTGAAAAGTTAGGACATGTGATCCTTTGCAAAAAGGTATTGATATTTTTAAAGATCATGGTGGGGTGCTTGATCTTAAAGCAAGGCATTAGACGTCCTAAAGAGACTGGCCGTGTTGTATAGATCCCTCTTCCCATCCCCAATTCCCAAGTTTATAGGTTTTAATATATTACTACATGTGATTAGCTTCAATTAGAATCTCACCTTTTCTTATTTTTCCATTGTTTTCGTCTCCGGCAGCAATAAAGAGTAGTTACAGTAAGAAGCACAAATATTGCAAAGCTGGACATGATGGAGATTATTACAGTCATGGAGTATGTAGGTGAGACGGACAAGGAGGAAGAAGAAGAGGAAGGCAGATTTGGAATGTCCACACTTGGCTTTGAGGACGTCATTGGTGGGAATGCTGTAAGTGAACAATAATTTTTTTCATTCATTCTTAAACTTTTAAGAAGCAATGTTTGTAGTCAAGGAATCTTCGCTAAAGTCAAGCAAGTTTAGTAAGTCAAATTTAATTTTAAGAATATGTTTTTATGGATCAGGTCGTCCCTGGTTATATATTTCTAAAGTCCAAGTGTAATAATCCAGAGGTGCAAGTAAATCCAACTTGTAGAATCACAGAATTTTAAAGATGAGACCCAGAGAAAGGAGCTGTTTTTTTCCAAGACAAATGCAGATCCTGGGTTAGTGCTGTTCACACTGCATCATGTTTTTTATGACCTGACAACAGTTATGGAAATTGTTAGGTTATTAAATAAAATAATTTCATGAAATTATATTTGAGGACAGGACTGTCTAAAGTTGAGCTTTTATACACATTTACTGTTGATTTACAAACAAAACAAAAATAATAGGAGATGAAGAGTGGAAATATTAGACACAAATGAGAATTTAGTTCATCTAAAAATTGAACTGTCAAACTCCGATTAAAAAGGTCAGTGCAGAGGCGTCTGGGTGGCTCCATCGGTTAAGCATCCGACTTCGGCTCAGGTCATGATCTCACGGCCCATGAGTTCGAGCCCCGTGTCGGGCTCTGTGCTGACAGCTCAGGGCTGGAGCCTACTTCAGATTCTGTGTCTCCCTCTCTCTCTGCCCCTCCCCTGCTCACACACTCTCGCTCTCAAAAAAAATAAATATTTAAAATTTTTTTAAAAAAGTCAATGCAGTATGAAAACAAGGTAAAATCTGCATTTCCCTGGAAACCGACAGATGCCATGTTCATATCACTCTGTAGAGTACAAAGTCCACTGTCTATCTGTGAAAACAACTTTATTAATTTATATTCTTTTAATTGACTGGTAAAGACAAAAACACAGATACAGGGTATTTTAATAATATTGACAAGAATGTTCTAATAGCAAACAATAGCCTTTGTACCCTACACAGAAAGTAGCCACAGTGACAGATTAGAAAATAGTTTGCTGATAGAGGATGTGAGCTTTGGCCAAAGCCGTCCTCAATGGTAAACTCAGTGTTGTCTCTTTCCATTAGATAAAAAGGATGAAAGTGAATGAACTAGACGTTTAACTCAAGACTTTGGAAAAGAAACAAAAACTACAGAAAACAAAAATAGATGATAAAGTAACAGCCAGGTACAAGCAGTAATTAATAAGTTAGAATACACATACCACAAATGCTAGAATTTAAAAATAGGTCAAGGTTTGGTCTTATCTTTATTAAAGTAGTCTGGTAAGTAGGATTTTAATTTTTAAAAGATAAAAGCATAAACATGAAATTAGGAATGGTAAAGGAGTTATGATAGTAGAATGTAATTATGCAATAACATTTTTTAAATCTTCAGAAAAATGATAGGACCACATTGCCAAATTGGAAAAATCAGAAAATCTGAAGATAGTCATAACCAGGACATTTAAAAGTCTTTATAGAATTACGGAGACATTCTTTTGGTCTCAGAAGAAATAAAATTCCCAGATTTTAGAAAATGTTACAGTAAGAGAAACATCTATGAAATTATTTTAGAAAGTTATTATAATACTAATATCACACCCTGGCAACATTAGCACCAAAGAAAAGTGTGTTCCTAGATTAAGGAACATAGATTTAAACAATCCTAAACGAAATGTTAGAAAGTGGCTGCAATATAGCAAAAGAATTATATGTTTGATATACAGACATATATTAATATAACACATCACAAAATCAAAAGAAAACTTTTATTGCAGCAGACGCCTAAAGCCGTTTGAAATAGGACACTTGCAAAAGCAGAGATTACAAGGGGTGTCCATGTAGGACTTCTTAGTGTAGCAGTGGACACAGTTATTACGGCCTGAGCACCGGTAGCTGGCAAATGGTTTTAAAGCCCATGGAGGCCAAGTTTGGTCCCTTCTGTGACAGGAAGAACATCAGCACAGGACTGGAACTGGAGGAACAGCACAGCAGTGCATTTCGGAGCAATGACAGCATTTCTCATCAGGTGTCACAACAACAGTGGACTTAGCCTTCCTGGGTTCCTTTATGATTGGCTTGAAAGCCGATCTGACTTTCTTTGGACTGAGTCATCTGAAGGTTTTTTAAAAAATCAATCCAAGACGGGTGGGGAGGGGAAAGCTAGACTTCCTGCTAATAATAAAGTAGGAGTAATCATTGAAAGGCAGAAAGAGGTGACTATTTTTGTATCTGGATTTTACAGGGCAGTTCATACTTATTTAACATGGAAAGGAATGCAATGTAATTTGTAAAATTGGTAGTATAATCTCATTAGTAAATATAAGGATAATTTTTTTTTATCAAAAATATCACACATATTGGGGCGCCTGGGTGGCTCAGTGGGCTAGGCGCCTGACTTCAGCTCAGGTCGTGATCTCCCGGTTTGTGGTTTTGAGCCCCACATCAGGCTCTGTGCTGACAGCTCAGAGCCTGGAGCCTGTTTTGGATTCTGTGTGTGTGTGTCTCTCTCTCTGCCCCTCCCCTGTTCTCACTCTGTCTCCGTCTCTTTCTGTTTCTCAAAAACAAAACAAAACAAAACAAAAAAAAAAATCACACATATTAAGAGAGTGATCCATGAGGACTTAGTAAGATTTATTTTCAAAATGCAAAAATTGGCATTGTTTGAACAATAATTTTGCTTTATGGATTTAATTACATCTTCCTTTCTGGCTAGTTTTGTTATTCCTTGTTTATTGCCTCTGATCTGTTTGCTGTGGCCTTCCCTAGAGGGACATCGATTATCTCTTTGAATCTAAATTATCAATCCAGATCTCCAGCATCTTTTTATCTTTGTCTTCTGTCATCAATTTTACCTCCACCCTTTTCCTTTGAACATCAGGGGAGTTTTTATTCACTCATTCATCCATACATTAAGGTAGTCATTAAGTTAGTATTGACATTGGGTCTCAAGAGTACTATGGTGGACACGACAAGTCTTTGTGTTAAGGTATTTAGCTAGGAAATAATTTGTAAACCGATAATTCTAATAAAATGTAATTATAATAAAATGTAAGACTGATAAGCTTGTGAACGGCCTGGGACAGCTCAATTCTAGGTCTAGGCAAACTAGGTAGGTTTTCTGGAGTAAGTGTTTAAGTTGAATAAAAAGGGAACAAGCAGTCAAAGGTATGTGTGTGTGGGTGGAGAGTGGGGGGGGGCAGGGGGCAAGTAGGGAGGTAGTGTTCCACAAAGAAGGAATGGCATGTATCAGGGTCCAAACCAAGGAGTCGGCATGCTTCTCTAAAAATGCATCTGAAAGTTTCATTGTTGAGTTGGGGGGGGTGTCTAGGTAAGGCTGTAGATACCAGGTCTGGGTCATAAAAGGCCTTGCATGCCCAGGTACGTAATTTGGACTTGGCCCTGCAGTAAATGGAGAGAATCATCAGAGGGTTTTAAACAGTGGAGTAGCGTGATCAGCCTTTTGCTTTAGAAATATCACCTGCCTGCAGCCTGACCTCCATGGCCGATTTCAAGCTACCAAGACAAAGAAGGTCCTGAATGCAGAGTTGGAAACAGGTGTTCCGTGACGCCCCATTACATAGGATTTCCACTATGCGGATAACAAGGATAAAGAGAAAATCCTCGAAGTTGCTTTCAAAACAGAAACACATTGCTTATAGGAAAAAGTAAGCAGACTCATACCAGATGACCAGTCATTTCCAAACCTAGAAGCTGGAAAAGAGTGAAATCACGTCTACAGATTCCTGAGAGAAAAAGAAATGTCACTCAAGGCTATGTCCAGCTCATTTAACATTTAACTATGCAGGTGAAAGAAAGCTAATCTGAACATTGCAAGGAAACAGAGACTCTGTCACCCGCAAAGCCATCTGAGGAAACACACGAAGTATGTGCAGCCTTGTGGAACTCAGGAATAGTGAGATGTCTGCTCAGCAGACAAAGTAAATAGTACAAAGACATCGCCAGCTCAAAAAGATATTTCACTTCAGCAGAAGAAGTTATACAAGTGAAAACTACTGAAATCTTACTGTGTGTGTTCAAGCCAAAAAAAAAAAAATCTTCTGTCACCCTTCTAAGTGAACTGGCAATATCCTTCATAGAGTTTACTCAGAAATCAAGAAACTTCAAGAAATATTTGAGGGCTTTATAATATTCGACTGAATAAGGATGACTTCTTTGCTTAGCTAGCAACCAGCCTGAGAAGCTCAATCCGGTTTCTTCAGTAATAATTGCATTTAACCAGGGAGCATACTTTTAGACAATTCTCCATGACATGGTCAGGTGAAATGAGCCGTTTATGACATTTGGAGTTCATTTTCTGACATGTACCAAAGATTTCATAAAAATAGGTTAAGAGTAGGAAATTGGTTTATTGTTAGCTAGTTGTAGCTAACAATTTTTATAATCGGTATACAAGGCAGAAACATGGATGCTTTCTGTGTGTGTCCCTGTCTGATCTAGGACTGAAGGTCGGCACCTTCCACATGGTAAACCCCCAGTGAGTGCTTGAATGGATGAATGAGTAAACAAAGGGTAACAAAGACCACCGTTGCCAATTAAAAGTCCAGTCAAAGTAGGCTTTAGCTACTTATATGACAAAGGATTGAAGCATTTCTTTTTCATTCCTTCAATTTGGAAATAACAATTTGACAGGCTTGCAGAATAATAATTTATAGGGTTTCCATACCTCTCTTGTTTATTAATGCTGAGTGATTCAAGTGGGACCAGTAGCATTCTTTCTTTTTATACTTTTAAGTCTTAGTTCTTGAAGGAAGCTGGTAAAATCAAGGCCTGGCACTTTGCCAGGTGCAGAGGCAATTAGGCCCAGAATATACCTCATAGGAAATGAGTATGATTGAAGCCCTAGAAAGCTCAAATCAGAGGAAGTTAGTTGAAATGAAAAACTCTTCCAATTTCATTCTGAAGATTTCTGCATTCTGGTAGGGTTAAAGCATCATCTGATTCAACTTCGTGTCTAGGCCTCTCTTTGCAAGCAACCATCTTGAGTTCCTTCCTAGGGATTTGGAGGCATCCACTTTTAAAACCATTTGATTTGGGGGCTCCTGGGTGACTCGGTTAAGTGTCCGACTTCGGCTCAGGTAATGATCTCACAGTTCATGGGTTCAAGCCCCGCATCAGGCTCTATGCTGACAGTTTAGAGCCTGGAGCCTGCCTCCGAGTCTGTGTCTCCCTCTCTCTCTCTCTCTGCCTGTGCTCTGTCTCTCTCTCTGAAAAATAATTAAACATTAAAAAAAAACCCAAACATTTGATTTGACCCTGTAAACTTCATACTGGAAATCAGATGTCTTAAAAAACATATCTTCCAAAGGAAAGATCTCTTGTCACAAATGAAGATCATGAATCGGCTCAATGAAGAAATAAATACTTGTTTTCATCTGTAAATAATTAGATGGTATAAAAATCAAGAATGCAAAATCAGAAGGTGGCATTTTCAGTTGCTTATTTTGTGGCCATTGAAAGGATAAAGCAAGTTATAACCTTGGGGTAGGGGATCTCATTTGTATCATTCACTAAATATGCTGCTCTTCATGGCCTAATTGGAAGCTGTAAGCTGAGATCTCTGATGATCTTCCTTCATGTTTTACCCCAGTAAGCAGAGGAAAACAGCCTTTGAGAAGGGACGTACATCCTGTTCTGGACATCATGTAGTAGGAGTGTAAATACGCATGCACGAATCCAATTACATACACATAAGGGTTCAAGGGCACAAACAAAATTACTTACTTGTTAAGTTTTCTTTTTTATAATCTGAGGGGGAAAGGATAAAAATTTGTTTTAAATGAGCATCCAGATATCTCACATATTCTGTGAGAGAGTGCTAAGAAATGCAAGTTCTCTTTCAGTTTTTCAGCATACAACTGGTCAACATGCTTTGCATTCGAATGAGAAAGGATTGTGTCATTGAAATTAAACCAGCTGTTAGGGCTAACAACATAGCTCTTTACAAACGAAGTTCATTAAACAACATGCAGCGATTCAGCTTTGTTTTGTGAGATCAGCACTTTCAACCATGTGGCTTATTTTTGCATGCTTAGAAATCTGCTTCGTTGGCTAAGAAGGGGGACTTTATTCTTTTATTCCACTCATCTGACATAATATGAGGTTTCTTAGCCATTCTCTGCACATTCCAAAAACCGTTACAAGCTTTCATAAGATCCCCTTATGAAATAAGATCTTAAGCAGCAGTTAAAAGTGCTCTTTAATTTCTTTTTGAACCAAATGGAGTAAACTCTTATGCTGACCTGTGCAATTAGGGTGGACAGTAGGATTCTGTGATTAGGTCTCTAAAAAGGGCAGAACTCAAAAAATAAGTTAGAAATGCTTAGAAATATTAGGAGATTTAAGCTCACAACTTAGTTTCTTCAAAATAGTAAATTTGTCGTAACCTCTAAAGTATCGAGAGAACTCTGTTACCTAAATATGGCAGTCTGGTGCAGGCCATGGGGTCCCAGTGCATGCTGGGGAGTTTGGTGCATTCTGGCACGGGGAGCAGGTGCATCCCAGATCTGTAGAGTCCTCTGTGAGTCTTCTCTTCCATTGCCAGCCATTCTTTTGCACAGAAGAGCTCCTTTACTGCCAGGCAGTATTCTCTAAAATATTTTAGGGAGAACAAAACTTGATGAGTCATAGCATGTTAAAGCCAAATTTGTGGCAGAGCCTAGATTCTGTATTTTCAAAAATATCATCACAGTACATTGTCTGCTCTTGCAAAAGCATTTTTTAAAGGATCCTTTATTGTAAATAATGTGAGACTTTATGAAATATAGTGTATATCCCTGAGACGAAATGCTGTCTTGTTTGGTTTTCATAGTGTAGCTAACACTACTGAGGGGGAAAAGAATTTTTAAGCTCAAAAGGAATCCCTGATATGCATTCCCTCATATTCATAGTAAAATAAATACAAAGGCACAGAAACAAGGTGCGTTGAGTTTAAAAAATACACATAATAAAAGTCATAGGTCATTGTCAATCAGTGTCTAGCCTGAGAGATTCTCCTGTAATCTCAGGGCTAATGGGCAGGGACTGAGGGGCACAGTTGGCCTGTCTGAATGCTTTGCCCATCAGAACGGAAGACATCACCTTCCTGGCAGGTTACAGGAGGGCATATGGGTCCTATCCACCCTGGCCTTGGAGAAGCCACCCCCTATCCCATTTCCGCATTTGCTTCCATCTGAGAAAGTCAGGGTAATGTCTACTTGAATATGAAATGTTATGTTCATTCATGTGTTTTATTGTAAGTGAAGAGACTGAAGAAAGACTAGTTATACTAATTATAATTTTGTGCATTAATACTTATTCAAGCTTATCTTATAAAAAATAGGATAAGACTACATAGGAGAAACCTGGTTAACTCCAAAGTAAGACATTTTGGATTAAAAATAAAAGGAAATTAGAGATTATTAAAGAAATTAGAGATAATAGCAATGTTGTTCATTCAATAGCTAAAGGATTCAGCGAGGAAGGAATTTGTGGTTGTGTATGTATGTGTGTGCATATACATATCTGTGTCATAATGGTGTCTTTTTAAAATAGTCATGCCTACACTGCCACTTTTCTGGGCAACCACCTGTCAGTAAGGGCCAACTGAACATGTGTGGAATGAAAGGGCTTTGCAGATGACTGTGATAGGGTACAATAGGAGTCATGAGAACAACAATAGGATTTTGAATTCTTGGTGTGTCCGCAGTGGAAGGGAGAGCAGTGAGGCTTTCAAGCCTCTGAAAACCAGAGGAGAGCCTGAAAAACCAGAGGAGAATTACTTAGCTTGCTTCTGCTTATGCCTTGGCCCCTCCACTCTGGGATCACACAAACACAACTTTCTGCATTCATACAGCACAGTTAAACTGTGCAAAAATCAGTAGGGGGCAGGTGAAAGAAACTCCACAGCCCACATCATGTGCAGGAAGCAAATACCCTGGAAAGCTATTTTTTATTCTAATCGGAAGAACGCATTAGAGAAAGGTTTGTTTGTTTTGTTTTGCTTCCGTTGCCATGTATTAAAGATGACCCCTATAGAAGAGTCTTTTGCAAGGAAAAAATCAGGATGAAATGGAAAATAAACTGAAAACTAAGTTAACTTGAACATAGTAGTAACTGAAGAAAATAAAGACCACAAAGAAGTGAAATCGACACCAAAAGTAAAATTGTCATTAAAATCAGTAAAGAAATGTCACTGTAAGACATTGAACAAGTAACAGAAGAAAACTTTACAAGTCCAAACTGAATGCAGACAGAATGCATGAACAGTGAAAATGATGTATGAGGAGACAGCTGAGACGGAAGAGCCAGGAAGAAACCCAGAGTTCGGATAATGTTTCCCAATAAGAAAACTAGAGCACAGAAAAAATGGAAAATACTCAAAGATATACTAAAAGAAAACATTGTTAGGACAAGAAGGAGGTAAACCTGATAATTAAGGTACATTATCCGTTATTTTTGTATTAATTATAGGAAAGAAAATAATGAAAAAAGAATTACTCCCAGATGAATTTGACAAATATTGTGAATCTCAAAGATTAAAAAAGAATCCTCCTACCATTTGGCAAGAGAAAAATATTCCCTACAAAGGAACAAAATTCAGGGTTGCCCTATATGTTCTTCATTACAACACAGCCAAAAAACAATTAGAGTGCACAAGATTTTGAGTAAAACTGAATGTAACATAAGACCTAAATAGTCAGTGAGAAATACACACACACACACACACACACACACACACACACACACACACACACGATCACAACATTATGGTGAAAAATGTTTACATGTAATCTTCTAAAAATCATTTACTCTAGCTGAACAAGAGATGAATCGAAATTGAGAACTTAAGAAACAGCAAGATTTTCTATGATATAAATGATAGTGAGCATGAGAGATAAATAACAGAGATCTCTACCAGGTAGTTGGATATATGATGATGCAATCATATGCAAAAGCTAAAAATAATGGCCTGGTTTTATCAAAACAGAGGTGGAAATGTGCTGTGTTGGTAGTTTTCATGTGTTTTCTTCAAAAGCAAACAATGTCCATTTCTAACATATACCATGGGTTCAACTGATCTTTTAATCCTCTCTCTTTTACAGATGAGGAAACTGGTTAGCCAAGGTCACATGTATCTAGAAAGAAGTACAAATAGTGTTTGAAAATAGTATTCTATTTGGCTCAAAAGCCAGATTGCTTCCTATCTTTTCTCCATAAGAAGTAAATAAAGGCAAAGATAATTCTATCAAATATGGATTTATGAATTTCCATGTTTTATTTATTTATTTATTTAAAAAAATTTTTTTTTAATGTTTGTTTATTTTTGAGACAGAGAGAGACACAGCATGAACAGGGGAGGGGCAGAGAGAGAGGGAGACACAGAATCAGAAGCAGGCTCCAGGCTCTGAGCCATCAGCCCAGAGCCCGACGCGGGGCTCGAACTCACGGACCGCGAGATCGTGACCTGAGCTGAAGTCGGCCGCTTAACCGACTGAGCCACCCAGGCGCCCCTGAATTTCCATGTTTAAAGAGTATGGGGGTTTTAAAGAAATAACTATTTATTACAACCCCTCCCCCTCACCGTGAGAAAGGGTGTTAGTACTTCAGTAAGAGCATTGGGTGGAATGTATTTTAAAATAATATACATATGATATAAAATAATATTCTGAAATGCTCACCAAGATCTCCTAGTCATTGGCAAATAATGCTGAAACAGTTGAAACGTACATTTTCTCTTCGCCATCTTAGCTTACTCATGAGGTCCATGTTTGTTCAGGTTGTATATATTTATTTCATAGAAAGTAGGGATATTTATGAATATGACAACAATATGAAAAATAGGAAGTATAAGACAATATTGTACCTTTTAGGACATTTTCTAGAAGCTTAGAGTCCTTGTATTATAGGAGGTCATCAGGGAGTTAGATGGTAGGAATTCTGTCTAATTAATTACCTTCTATTTTGGACAAAAGCCACCTTTTGCCTTTATTGTTGCACATGACAACTTCTTTTGAAAACTCTTCCTGTTTGCAATCAAAAGAATTTTCCCATTTCTTTCTTCTTTTATTTTACCTGCAAATGGGTGTAGGAGTAGGTACTGCTCCAGGGTTGCATTCTTGGAAGATGTGGTTACACAGCAAAGCCTCAGCAGCTGGCCGGCAAAATGGGCTCACTGCTTTCAGTTCATTCCAGGCCGTGTGAACCAGTAATTCTTGGGCCTCCTCAGGGTGTGCATAGGAGTTGTTGAAGAAAACAAGAGCGTCTCTGGCCAGGACAGCATTACATACCTCCCCTCTGTACTGGGCGCAGTAGCCTTTGTTATCTTTCTGTAATTTACTGAAAGAAGAAATGAACAACGTACCCAATCACATGGTGTTTCTTAGCCTTCAGTCCTTTTTTTTTTTTGATTTCCACCTCTGCATCACAGAAATAGAAGATTGTACTAGCAAATTGGCTGAAATGTTCTATCTGAATACTGTTTTCATTTCCAGCTTTAATTATATCACCTCCAGCTACTCCAGAGGGCTATTATAGGATTGTATGTGAAAATGGATGTGGACAGCTTTGAGAACTATCAAGGACTGAATAGATTTGAGTGTTTTTATTATTTACACTATAAATAGAACTTAACTACTCTTAGGTAAGCCACCTCATATGCTTCTTACAAATGGAGCTGATTTAAGCAAGTAAAAGACATCTTAAAAACATATTCATTGTGATGATTAACAAATGATTAAGCATAATAATTGTGGTGAGCCAGGTTTTTGAACATAGGTTTATGTGTTATGATTATTAAATACCTGAATTTTGTGGGACACATGCATCTTTGCAACACCTTCTATACTCAGATTCTCTCACTCAGACGTCTTCCCAGCATTTCATTAAAGAAGAAAAAGAAAGCCACATAGGGAGGAGGAAGCTTGGATATGGCTTTCAAAGGAGCTAAGTAGCATCTTTAGCTTTGCTATTTTCTCTTCACATGATTTGGGGAGAGTCATCTGATCACCCAGAGCCCCAAGGTTCTAATTTGTTGAGTGATGTAAGGAATTATTTGGAACTCAGATTGTGTGTTAATGGGTAATATATGAAGAAAAAATCTAAATTCTATAGAGCTAGCACAAAAATAAGGTTAAAAGCTTATCTGCTGTAACAACTGAGAAGAATAATAGGCAGAATGGAAAAATACTGCTGGTACTCTCTGCACTCATCCACTGCCCCCCTAGCGGAATGCTGGGAATTAAGATAATAACTCCTATACTTCCCCGTCACATATTTATTGAGCACTTATTATATATAGACACTGTGACAGTCTCAACATGTTCTTATGCTTTCCATAAGATCTATATTGTTAACAATGACAAAAAACTGAGTTGTATTCTCATTTAGATTTGTACAGCTGTTGGAACTTCACATTTCATTATCTTTATATAAAGGATTTTAAGAAAATTAAGTTGGAATTTGTGGGAAATTTTTAAATTGTGAAGAGACCCCATTTGAATTCAAACAATTGATACTTGGATTAGAAACCATCATTGACTAGTGTTTAAAGAAAATCTATTAAATGGTACACAGCTCATTCAGGTAGAACAGTGAACTTTCAAGAAACATTATACTTTGAAATAATGTTTCATAATATAGAATCTTTCTCTAATTCATACTAGCCTTTTACTAATTAGCCAGCATGATTTTATTGCATTACTTCTAGTTGGTAGTTCATTTTAAAAGTGAAGGCCTGGGGTGCCTGGATGACTCAGTTGATTGAGCATCTGACCTCATCTCAGGTCATGATCTCCCCACTCCTGAGTTCAAGCCCCACATTCAGCTCTGTGCTGACAGCTCAGAGCCTGGAGCCTGTTTCAGATTCTGTGTCTGCCTCTCTCTGTCTCTCTGCCCTTCCCCCACTCATGCTTTGTTTCCCTCTCTCAAAAATAACTAATTATTTAAAAAATATTTTTATTTTTATTTATTTATTTAAAAATTTTTTTTTAACGTTTATTTATTTTTGAGACAGAGAGAGACAGAACATGAATGGGGGAGGGTCAGAGAGAGGGAGACACAGAATCTGAAACAGGCTCCAGGCTCTGAGCTGTCAGCGCAGAGCCCGACGCAGGGCTCGAACTCACGGACCGTGAGATCGTGACCTGAGCCGAAGTCGGCCGCTTAACCGACTGAGCCACCCAGGCGCCCCTAAAAAATATTTTTATTTTTTTAAAATTTTTTTTTTTTTCCAACGTTTATTTATTTTTGGGACAGAGAGAGACAGAGCATGAACGGGGGAGGGGCAGAGAGAGAGGGAATCACAGAATCGGAAACAGGCTCCAGGCTCTGAGCCATCAGCCCAGAGCCCGACGCGGGGCTCGAACCCACGGACCGCGAGATCGTGACCTGGCTGAAGTCAGATGCTTAACCGACTGCGCCACCCAGGCGCCCCCCTAAAAAATATTTTTAAATAAAGGCCTTGAATAAGAAAACAGAAAACTCTCATGAAAACTTGGGCCAGATAAGATTGAGCTAACACCCAAGGAAACTTGGCCTATGGTAACGCTAAGAAAGTTCAAGAGAAGCAAGGATGCTGGGCTCTAAGAAACTGAAGAATAATACCTAATACCCAGAAATACTTCAAACTGGTTTGCCAAATGGTCTCACATATTAATATAATACCTTGGTATAATACCTTGGGGGATAGATAAAAGCAGGCGGGATTCTTTTCATTTAAAACAAAAACCATGTCATGTAAAAGTTAGATATTTCCCCTAGTGTTTCTTGGCTGAGCATTATTCATCCAGGTTCTGCCATCACGTATTAACCATTGAATGACTCTCTTTATTTTTCCATAGGTAGTTTTTGAATTAAAAAATTCATGCTTTTTTCTTTAACTATATAAGCAAAAAAACCAAACAGAAAAGGTATACAAAAGAAAAATTAATAAAAATAGCCTCAGAAATGAGGATTACTGGCAATTAATAAACAATCTCTTTGTGTGTATTTCTGCTGGCTGTCTTAATAAAAGCCAAGAAAAATCTTTGAAACAACCTCAGTTGGCCTGATAGTATTGAGTCCTCATTTATTTATTAGTTACATAATGTGAAAGAAAAAAGAAAAAACAGCAGAATGCGTATTGAATAGAAATGAGATCTTGGTTGTCATTTTGGTTCTTTCTACCAGCTTGCAGAGAAGTAACCTGTGAAAACCCTTTGCCTGCTGGGAAAAAAACCATACAATACAACATGTATGGTTCTTACTAATTATCTGTGCCTCTGTGATGTTCCTAGGGGCATTAAAGACTTAGCTTTGGAAATACATCTATGCTAGGATTAGCTGTACAAGCTCAAGGATATACAGGACCAAATACATATATGTTATGTATAATAATATATACACATACACATATACAGAGACTGCCCAGAGTTTCAGAGTTTAAACAACTTTTCTTTTTCCACTCTCTTTTGCAGACTCATAAACCTGTAGTTTTTTCTGGTGATCAAATTTTAGAGGCAAGAGCCGGAGGCACATGGGGCCATTGTTCCTCATCCTCCTAACCCTGTCACTTAAACGTTTTAACAGGAGCTCACGGCAAAAACTGGGGGACAAGATGAATGCAAAAATTCTCCACGGGTATCTTCCGCTCTCTTTTGCAAATGACGAGACCCCTCTCTGTTCAGCTGAAGTTGTGTTTCCCTGCTCACAGCTCTGGGGACTACAAATGGAGCAACCCCGAAAGCAGCGGGTCCTGTCTGTCCTACGAACAGTGGGGCAGAGGTCACAGGGATCTGTTCACAGAATGCTGGTTATTTTGGAATGGTCTGCCGGACAAGCTCCAAAAATGCTGGTTCACGTTGCACGTGGAGCCAGTCCCTCTCTTGCCTCTTGACTAATGAAACCTGGCTGACCTCCCTTTCTGTAAAGTTTTTTCTTTTCAGAGACAGCAATGGATATATGATCTCAGGTCCCTCCTTTAACTTAAAACACACAACTCTGCTTGGTCAAACTGAACACTTAAAGGAGCCTCACTACACATTTTACTCTTATTTCTCTCCGCTTTAACAGAGAGGAATCACATCCAGTAGGGCATTTTTTTTTTATTTTACTTTTTAAAATTTGCATCCAAATTAGCATATAGTGCAGCAATGATTTCAGGAGTAGCTTCCTTAATGCCCTTACCTGTTCACCAACAATGAAGCAACAGGAAGAGAAATCAAGGAATGGATAGAGCACTTTTAAATGTGATCTTGCAGTTTCTACGAAGGAGACCTCTTCTCCCTTTGAACACACATTACTTTGCCCCGGGGGCACCTCCAGAGGGCCAGCTGAGGCTACTTTGGGTTAAGGCGGCCCGCTCCTCCAGTGGAAACTCTCGCACGTTTCTCCACCCTCCCTGGGCGGGGCACGGCTGAGAGCTCTCCTCTGGGGCAGCGTTTCCTCCTTATCCGCGGTTTTGCTTGTCTGGTTTCATACCTGCGGTCAGCCAAGGGCCAGAGGCAGATGCTCCTGCTGACGCAGCAGCAGAGGGTCACAGGTCACACCACGCTTTCACACCTGCGTCACTCACCTCTTTTTGCCTCCTCTCCTAAGCATTTTGTCCTCTCACAGCATCACAGGACAGGTGAGTGCGGCAAATAAGATAGTCTGAGAGGCCACATTCACAACTTTCGTTAACAGTATATCGTTATCATTGTTCTGTCATATGATTACTGTTGTTAATCTCTTACTACGCCTAATTTAGAAATTAAACTTTACCACAGGTGTGTATATACAGGAAAAAACCATAGTATATGTAGGGTTCAGGCCTTTCTGTGTTTCAGGTGTCAGCTGGGTGGGGGGGGGGGGGGTCTTGGAACGTATCACCTGTGGATAAGGCGGAACTGCCCTGCAAGTGTTCCCTTATTTAGCAACTGCACTTTCCTAACAAGTGTGATGGCGGGTTCAATACCCCTTCCACTGTCCAAAGCAAACTGGAATAATTTTTATTCTTTCCTGCCTAGTATCTTTGTATATAATTGATTCTATAAGGTGGGGGTCAGCAAATAGAATCCACAGATCAAATTCTGCCTACTGCCTGTTTTTATACTGCCTGTGAGCTAAGAATGGTGTTGACATTTTTAAGTGAAAAAAATCAAAAGAAGTGAAAATTACATGAAATTCAAATTGCAGTATCCATAAGTAGCGTTTTTTGGGAACAGAGCCATGTTCAACCATTTATGAGTCACCCACGGCGCTTTTTACCCTGCAGCAGCAGAGCTGAGCAGTTGCAATCGAGACTGTGTGGCTACAAAGCCAAATATATTTAATATCTGGGCCTTTATGGAAGACATTTGCCAACCCCTGCTCTGTGACATAGATCAAGTGTCCTTTTGCTGAAATGCCGTATCCAGTGTCCTCAAGAAGGACATGATGTCCTCTGAAAAACACCTCTTGTAGTTCTCCGGACTGAAATTCATGCCTAGTTTTTGTGTAAAATAAAGATGTAAGGAATGATGATGTAAAGAAGAAAAAGGTTTTAATTAAAAATTTGAAAATTAGTTATATTAGCCAAATATATAAACACTGTGTATTTTACATATTTGTACCTATATCAGTTATAATCAGTAAATACATAAGCATATATAGTGTTACATATACTGTATATAGCGTATGTACATAATATATAGTTGTATATACAGTGTAAGTATATTTAGAATCATCCTGTAAATATACTTTTGTATCCTGCATTTTAAAAAATTTATTTTGCGAGAGAGAGGGTGCACGCATGTGCATGGGGCAGAGAGAGAGGGAGAGAGAATCGCAAGCAGGCTCCATGCTGACAGCCGATGTGGGGCTTGATCTCACCAACCATGAGGTCATGACCTGAGCGGAAATCAAGAGTCCGACGCTCAATAGATTGAGCTGCCCAGGCACTCCTATATCCTGCATTTTTACTTAGCCTGATATTATAAACATTTACCTGTTCTATTATAGTTTTTCAAAAGCATGGTTTTTAATCACAACAGTTTCCCTTATTGGTAGATAGTGACATTACTCATAAATTTCACTAATAAATATAATACCGTTTTCAATTTTGTTGCTCATACACTTATTATTTTCTTAAAATAGATTGCTAAAAGTGGGTTTATCCAATCAATAGCTACAGCCGTCTTAAGGTTCTTAATAAAAACTGCCAAATGCTCTCCAGGGAGGTTACAGCAGTTTTCCCTCTACCAGCAGTTCGAGAGTGCTTACGTTACCACAGGTGAAAAATAGTATGGACTTTTTCTTTAGTTTTAAATTTTTCATTTGCATTTACTTGCATTTGAATGATTTATTTCTGTCCTTGAGTCCTTGGAATTTGTTCATGCTTCCATTATTATGTTGTCTTGTAATTAATCTTTGTGTGTGCACGTACACCCCTAGTAAAATGTAAATTCCTTGGGGGCAGTGAATACATACAAGTTGTTTTGTTTTTCTGCATTCCAATATAATGTCAGAAATAGAGTGAGTGGTTTAAAAATGTATAGGAAGGGACGCCTGGGTGGCTCAGTTGGTTGAGCGTTTGACTTCAGCTTAAGTCATGATCTCACGGTTGGTGCGTTTGAGCCCCGCGTCGGGCTCTGTGCTGACAGCTCAGAGCCTGGAGCCTGCTTCAGATTCTCTGTTTCCCTCTCTCTCTGCCCCTCTGCTGCTCGTGCTCTGTCTCTCTCTCTCTCAAAAATAAATAAACATTAAAAATAAATAAATAAAAATGCATAGGAAGGACAGGAGGAATGAATGGCATGTGAAGGAAAGATGGCATCTCTTTTCTTGGTAGCCCGTATTTTAATTTAACTTTTACCACATTTATGTTGTATATCTGTTCAGTAGACACTCAGCTTCACTGTAGAATCCTTGGGGACAGGACTATCTCTTAGAAGTGTGATAAGGCAACGAATGCATCAAAACTGCATGAATTGGCACAAGATTGAGAACTAACCAAGTTTTCTAATGCAATGACTTATTTTATTCCATGGAATTAGAATCAGTGGTTGGAGTTCTAGGTCCTGCTCAGTAACTGTGCTATCTGGGTTAGTAGAGTAGTTACCAGTCTAAGTTCTTGAGTCTGTCTACCTGAGCTCAGATTGACAGCTTTATAGTTGGCCAGCTGTGTGGTCTGGACAGCTCCTAGTGTATCAGGTTCCTTCTATTAAAGAATAGGAATACTCAGAGGTCTTGGCCTATAAAGTCACTGAAATGTTAATATGAAAAAAAAGTGGTGATCATAAATGTCACCACAACACATGTATTATAATTATCAGTATTATTAGTTGATAATTCTGAATTTCAGTTTTGCTGCTTGTAAAGTTAGATGAAAAGTTATGATACTTCAGAGTTTTTATGAAAGTCCATCAATTTTACTGAAAATAAAACACTGTAAGTTGCAAAATATTGTATTACAAGGTGATACTTTCTTATCTACAGGATAAAACTATGAGTGGAAATTGGGAAGTCTGTCCTGGGTTCAATTTCCAAGCCTGTCACTTACTATTTGTATAAGTCACTGGAACTCTCCACTTCAAAGAAACTCTCTTAGTTCCTATTCTGTACGCTAGGAGTAATAATAGTACATATTTCATAGGGAAGTCCTGAGGATAAATTTAATTTTTTTAATGTTTATTTTATTTTTGAGAGACAGAGACAGAGTGTGATGGGAGGAGAGGCAGAGAGAGGGGGACACAGAATCCAAAGCAGGCTTCAGGCTCTGGGCTGTCAGCACAGAGCTTGATGCAGGGGTTGAACCCATGAGCCATGAGATCATGCTCTGAGCTGAGATAAGATGCTCAACCAACTGAGCCACCCATGTGCCCCAGGATAAATTTAAATAATGCATGTAAAGTTCTTAGCACAGTGTCTGATGCATACATAGTAAGTATTCAATAGACTTTACCAATCTTCATTAGAAGGTTTCTGAAAGATTACAGTATTCGGCAAATAGCAATAAATGGCAAACAAAAAATCACAACAAAACATGATGTGACAGAGATATCTTACCTCCATTCTATTAACAGGAAAGGAAGGCCCCACAGGAAATCACATTAAAGGGGAAAAGAAGCAAAAGTTAGTACATTTTAATCTTAAGATTTGCAAGAAATAGCTTTGATATCTCTAATTCCTAAGTTTCTGGAAAGTTCTCTTCAGTTAGGATGCCAGACACTGCATTAACAGGCATATTTGGAGGAGATGAAGAGCAAACAGGGTCTCCAGGAACTATCCTTTTCAGGCTGGGTCCACCTCAGCCATTATCAGCCCAGGCAGCTTTAAATTCCTAGCCACCAAGGGACTTTGTATCAAGCCTGAAGATGACAGACCAGCCTATATAAAGCACCCACGGGACCCAAACCACAAGACCACTCTGCCACTGGGCAGATAGAAAAGAGGAAAGGAGACATCAGGAAATTCTTCTAGAGAAAATGGGATATAATTTGGAGGGGTAAAGGCAGGTTCTAATAGCAGCTGAGCAGAGAAACCTGTTGAAATACCAGAGGCCAAGGTTATGTATATGAAAGAGCCCTCAATTTGAGATATAAAAGGAGGATTCAGTACCGTGAAGATGTGCCAGTCAGTGCCAAAGAGAACCCAGCCATAGTACTTGGGAGGAGGTACTCAGCTTAGATAGGCTTCTATTTTGTGGACAAGCAAGGAAAGAAAAATGAAACTCATTTAAGGATGCTTGGTTGTCTTGAGAATATTAACAGAATCAGAGGGCCTTCCATGTGTTTCTAACAGATATTCCCCCAGTCACATTTTGTTTTGGGGGAAGGGTGGGGAGCAGGCGGGGATTCCAAGAACGTTGTAATTATAAATAAGTGCTTTGATTTCAAAACTAGATTTTTTTAAATTCCCAAAATTTCCAACAGTCGTCAATATGTTCAGTATCCTTAAATTTATCTGGAAAAGTCAGTAAAATTTTGGCTGTCTTCTAAAACACACAGTAAACTTTAATATGAGAAAGCTGCCCAATTGTAAAAAGAATGCTCGCCCCTTATGCCTAACTGCAGGACAGCTGGTAGCAATTTAGTGTGGCTACTGGCTGTTACTCATATATTCTTTTCCCTTTCATTCCAAACAAAAACAAACACCTTTAATCAGTTTGAAACCAGATAGCCACCACCAAGCACGAGGGCGCAGTGTCTGTTTTGTTGGTAAGAGCACTCTACCTATCCTGGATGAAGCACTGAGTGATAGAGGTGGTCATGCGCCCCTACTCATCACCATGTGTCTCTTTACTGGGAAGAACGTTGCAGGGACACGGGAGTGTGACTATAAGACATGAGAGAGACCATGATCCATGGTAGTTAGTACATTCAGTTAGCTATATCCATTGTGAAAATATTTCAAACTTCCTTTTTTTTTTTTTTTCGGTAATAGTGTGAAACATCAACTCCTAAAATACAGAGTCAAAAAATATGTGGTCCGTTGTGGGCGTGGGGAACTCCAATACTACCACATCGTATTTCTCCCCATGCCTATTTTTGAATATGCTACATATATTTATTTGAGTTTAAAAATTTTTTTTTTCAACGTTTATTTATTTTTGGGACAGAGAAAGACAGAGTATGAACGGGGGGAGGGGCAGAGAGAGAGGGAGACACAGAATCGGAAACAGGCTCCAGGCTCTGAGCCATCAGCCCAGAGCCTGACGCGGGGCTCGAACTCACAGACCGCGAGATCGTGACCTGGCTGATGTCGGGCGCTTAACCGACTGCGCCACCCAGGCGCCCCTATTTATTTGAGTTTTAAATTGAGTGACTGGAAACCCCAGACCCTGAGGTCAGTCCAAAGAAGGGGCATTGCAAATGGTGGGGATTAGAATGAGTGGCTTATATTAGACGAGGGATGGGAACACAGACTCATTCCTATACTCTCAGGCTGGCTAAAGATAGACAGAACTCAGAACCTCAGTCTTACAGGAGGGACCTGTTGATGCCACTGAGAATGGGAAATACAAGCTTTTCCTCCCCTGCACCCCTGGGTCTATTTTTTTGCCAGCTTTATGGAGATATAATTGACATATGATAAGTTTAAGGTATATACTTATATAATGCAAAATGATTACCATCTTAGCATTAGCTAACACCTCCATTCTGTCATATAATTACCATTTCTTTTTTGTGGTGAGGACATTTAAGATCTATTCTATGGGGCGCCTGGGTGGCGCAGTCGGTTAAGCCTCCGACTTTAGCCAGGTCACGATCTCGCGGTCCGTGAGTTCGAGCCCCGCGTCGGGCTCTGGGCTGATGGCTCGGAGCCTGGAGCCTGTTTCCGATTCTGTGTCTCCCTCTCTCTCTGCCCCTCCCCCGTTCATGCTCTGTCTCTCTCTGTCCCAAAAATAAATAAACGTTGAAAAAAAAAATTAAAAAAAAAAAAAAAGATCTATTCTCATAGCAACTTTCAGTATAATACAGTATTATTAACTATAATCACCATATGTACAAAGATTCCCAGAACTTATTCATCTCATAACTGGAAGTGTGTACCCTTTGACCAACATCTGTTTCCCTCCACCACCCAGCATGGAGCAACTACCACCGTATTCTCTGTTTCTATGAGTTAGACTTTTTCAGATTCCACATATTAGTGATATATATGTCTTTCTCTGACTTCCATCACTTAGCATAATGCCCTCAAGTTACATTCATGTTGTCACAAATAGCCAGATTTCCTTCTTTATCATGGCTGCATAGTATCCCATCGTATGTATATATGTATATGAGATACTAGAAGATATATGATAAGATATTATATATATGTATATATGTTCCTTATCCATTTGTTGACAGAAGCTTAGGTTGCTTCCGTATCTTGTAACTGGTATCTACTGTTTCGATATACTGTGAATAATGGTGCAACAACTACGAGAATGCAGATACCTCTTCGATGTCCTGGTTTTTTTCCTTTGGATGGATACCCACTAGTGGAGTTGCCGGATCACATGTTACCTCTATTTTTAATTTCTTGAGAACCTTCCATTCTGTTTTCCATAGTGGCTGAACCAATTTACGTTCCCACCAACAGTGCACAAGGGTTTTCTTTTCTCCACATCCTTGCCAACACTTATTAACTCTCATCTTTTTTGGGATAGTGATTCTAATAGGTATGAGGTAACACCTCATTGTGATTTTGATTTGCATTTCCCTGATTATTAGTGATGTTGAGCACCTCTTAATGTACCTGTTTGCCATCTATATGTCTTCTTTAGGAAAATGTTCAGACCCATTGCCCATTTTTTTTTAAATGGAATTGTTTGTCTTTTGCTCTTGAGTTGTATGAGCTCTTTATATATTTTGGATATTAACCCCTTCTCAGATACGTGATTTGAGAATATTTTCTCCCATTTCATAGGAAGCCTTTTCATTTTGTTGATGGCTTCCTTTGTTGTGCAGAAGCCTTTTAGTTTGATGTAATCCCATTGGTTTATTTTTGATCATTTTTTTTTGCTTGTGCTTTTGGTGACATATATCCAAAAAGACATCACCAAGACTGATGTCAAAGAGCTTACTGCTTATGTTTTTTTTCAGGTCTTATGTTTAGGACTTTAATCAATTTTGAGTTGCTTTTTGTGTGTGGTATAAGGTAGGGGTCCAGTTTCATTCTTTTGTATGGTTATCCGGTTTTCCCAGTACTATTTATTGAAAAGACTGTTCTTCCCCCATTGTGTATTCTTGGCTTCTTTGTAGTAAATTAATTGACTATATACATGGGAGTTTATTTCTGGGCTCTTTAGTCCATTGGTCTGTGTCTGTTTTTATGCCAATTTCATACTATTTTGAATTTTATAGCTTTATAATATAGTTTGAAATCAGGAAATGTGATGTCTCCAGCTTCGTTGTTCTTTCTCACGATTGCTTTGGCTGTTCACGATCTTTTGTGATCCCATACAAATTTTAGGATTGTTTGTTCTATTTCTATGAAAAATGCCATGGGAATGTTAATAGGTATTGCATTGAATCTGTAGCTTACTTTGAGTGATATGGACATTTTAACAATGTTAATTCTTCTGATTCATGAAATAGGATATCTTTTTATTTTTGTCTTAAATTTCTTTCATCAAAATCTTTTCTTTTAGTTTTCAGCATTCAGATCTTTTACCTTCTCAGTGAAACTTATTGCTAAGTATTTTATTGTTTTTGATGTCATTGTAAATGGGAGGATTTTCTTTTCTTTCTCAGATGTTTTGTTGTTAGTGTATAAAAACACATCTGATTTCTATATGTTGATTTGTATGCTGCAACTTTACTGGACTTGTTGATTAGTTCTAATGGTTTTTTGGTGGAGTCTAGGATTTTCACTATGTAAGATCCTGTCATCTGCAGACAGATAATTTTACTTCTTCCTTTTCTTTTTTAAAATTTTAAAAGTGTTTTATTTATTTTTGAGAAGAGAGACAGAGACAGAGACAGAGAGAGACAAAGACAGAGTACAAGTGGGGGAGGGCAGAGAGAGAGGGAGACAGAGAATCTGAAGCAGGCTCCAGGCTCTGAGCTGTCATCACAGAGCCCAATGTAGGGCTTAAACTTGTGAACTGTGAGATCATGACCTGAGCCAAAGTCGAACGCTTAACAGACTGAACCACCCAGGTGCCCCTCTTCTTCCTTTTCAATTTGGATGCCTTTTATTTATTTTCATTGCCTAACTGCTCTAGCTAGGACTTCTAGTACTGTGTTGAATAGAAGTGGTGATAGTGGGTACCCTTGTTTTGTTCCTGATTTTAGAGGAAAAGCTTTCAACCTCTCACCATTGAGTATGATGGCTGTGGGTTTGCCATAGATGGCCTTTATTATGTTGAGGTATGTTCCTTCTATATCTAGTTTGTTGAGCATTTTTATCATGAAAGGATATTGCACTTTTTCAAATGCATTTCTGCATCTATTCAGATGATCATAGGATTTTTATCTTTCCATAAATGTGGCGTATCACATTTATTTAATTGCATATGTTGGACCATCTCTGCATCCTAGGGATCAATCCCACTTGGTCGTGATGAGTGCCTTTTTTTTTTTTTTGTATTTTATTTTGGAGAGACAGAGAGAGAGAGAGCAAGCAGGGGAGAGGGGCAGAGGGAGAGAGAGAATATTAAGCAGGCTCCATGCTCAGCACAGAGACTGATGTGGAGCTCGATCCCACAATCCTAGGATCATGACCTGAGCCGACATCAAGAGTCGGATGCCCAACCGATGGACCACCCTGATAAGTGCTCTTTTTAATACGTTACTGAATTTGACTTGCTAATATTTTGCTAAGAATTTTTGCATCTGTATTCATCAGGGAAAGTGGTCTGTAGTTTCCTTGTTGTATCCTTTAATCTGACTTTGGTGTCAAGGTAATGCTGGCCTTGTAAAATGAGTCTTGTAGCATTTCTCCCTCTTCAGGTTTTGGAAGAGTGTGAGAAGCATCGGTGATAATTCTTCTTTAAATGTTTGGTAGAAATAGTACCTGTGCCTATTTTCGTGGCACCTGGCTCAGAATGATGCTCATTACAGGGATCATGGGCTGTCTTGTTGGTCTCTGTCATAGGGCCGAGGGTTCTAATGACAAAGAGAAGGCACCTGGCCAAATACCCAGCATCCTGGTGATTTTAAATTGTAACTTGAGCCTTTCAAGGTTGTGGCTGGAAGGAAATGCAACTTCCTGGTTCGTAGGGAGAGGTTCCAAAAGTTCTCCTGACTTCGTTTGATGACTAACAGCAAATGTAAATGAGTCAGAAAGAAGTCTATCACATTTCTCGAACAACACATGAGGATTTGGACATACACATGGAAGAGTTTTGGGAAAATGAAGGCTGATCTTTATTTTTTTGTTTCTCTTCACGCGCTAGAAATATCATTAGACATAGTCCTGAGCACCAGATCAGATTTTTCCATTCCCAGTTTTCCTGCTGGGATGAGTAAATAAACAGATGGAGTAAAAGCTTCAAAGTGAAACACAGAGAATGTGACAAAGGAGGCCGTTGACTACAGAACACTAGGGGAGGATGGGGATGGCTGACATGAGAGCAAGGAGAGTTTGGGTAAGGAAGCATTGCCAGAGAGTCAAAAGGAGTCACCATGTCTGACTCAAAGCTCTGCACCTCTGAGGCCAAAGGAGGGGGAGCTGAAAGCAGGAATGCAGAAAGCAGATGCCGTATCCAAGCGCCAGGAGGTCTGGGGAGCATAAGACCATGCTTCTTTAAAATGATTCTGAATTAAGTGGCTCCGTGGATCTGTTTTTCACCAACGTGGCCTCACTTTCCTGGAATATTGCCTCAGGGAGCACCCCAGGATTGAGAGGTAGTTTTCAGTGATGGCACTGGGATCATCGTGAGGCATCTAGCAGATTTAAGTAAAAAGAATGGGCGGAGGAGAGGAAGAGAAAATGGCAGATGTCTCCTGGGGTTCAGAGTCCTATTCCCTTGCACTCATGAGACACTCTCATTAGATCTGCCTGGGGAAATTTTAGGAAAGGTAGGGGAGCTTCAAGCCTCATAGTCAGTGGGACCCAACAGGAAAAACAGATCAGGGGATGAACAGAAAGATCGTGTCGTTTTTTTTATGAATTAGCTCCTTAAGGGAGTCCCTCTTCACTCATTTTAGTCACATTTTTCTCCCCATGTGCAGAAGGGTTCACATCGGTTACAGCACCTAACACTTGCTAAGTATGCATTGCCAGGCCCATTGGCTACAGTCAGGTCCTTGCTGGTTACAGTCTAGATGACTGTTACCCCTACTTAGGTCACTGATTCTCATCTGCTTTCAATTCCGCTTCTCTAGGAGATTTCTAGTCCTCTCTGCTGCTGTGTGCCAATCCATGCATTTCCACAATCTTTTTCCTCATGCAGATACTTCTGCTATTTCCCCCCAGGCTACCATTGCTGATTGCCTCCATCCTCACTCAGTACTGATGCATAAGACCACTTCTCCCTCCATCCTGAGACCCTGCCTTTCTCTGCTGCTTGCCATAACTTAAGGCTCTTTTTACCACCAGCAGATATCATTAATTTTTTAGTATTACAGTCTCCTCTGTTGGTATATTCCATTAATTAATGGAGTTGGATCAGGCTCTCCTTAGAGCTAGGTCAGGGATGCAGGGGTGATATTGCTGTATACAAGATGGTAGCAGTCATGCTCTGTAGTCATTTCAGCATTTGAAGATCATGTCCATGCAATGAATCTGCCTTGGTGTGATGTAGATATACCCATTATATTAGGTTCTCCTTCTTTATTGCCCTAGCATTGCCTTCACCCTCATCTTTGTATTTATGATGATAGGCTCTGAAGGTTGCTACACTAAACGGGAGTCCCTCCAGCTTGGTATGTGATGGAAAGGAGGAAGGTAGAGGAATTAAGAATTCACACATACATTTTATAGATTCCTTTCTCTGACCGAAATCCTAGAAGGGCGGTATAAATTAAGGAAAAAGCCAAAGCAGAGGGAGTTTTCCTGACTTATTTGGAACTAGGAGCAGGGAACGTTATAGGGATCCCTTGTTCTGACATGGGATGGCCACGTTTGTGTAAAAATGGTAGCATGACATGGGTGGGTAGACAGCAGAGCTGGGTCAATCAGGCTGACTCTCTTGGATTTTATATAACATGAATGTGATCCAGAAGTTACTTCAGGCTCCAGATAAGGAAGGAGCTGACTTGGAATTCAGCAGGCCCACCTTCGTAGGGAGAGACAGGGTGACCTCGTTGCCGAGGTTGCAAAGTAGACTCTAGAGAGGGGCTTGATGAAGGATGTGACTGAGATGTAGAGGACTGTGCTGTTACAGGAGGAGCCTCAAAGCCTCAAAGGTGCCGAGCCAGCCAGGGGGATCCTCTGGGTCCTAACAAAGCCAAGAGATGAGATCACGAGTTCTCCAGCTGTAGATTTCACCAGAGAATGGGGTAGGGGTTTGTTCCAGAGGACGCCACAGCATGTATCCAAGTCCCCTTTCCCCTGCCGTCTAGGGAGAGGCAGGAAGAAGGGAAGGAAGAGCCCTGGCAAGGAGTGAATATGTGAAAGACTGAATAATTATCTCAAGATTAGCAACATTAATTTTTCTCTTCTACCCTGTGGAGGTATAGGTTAAACTGGATTAAATCCGTTTATTTTATTTGATTTGAGTATTCATATGTAAATGTATCTCTCTCTCTGTCTCTCCGTCTCTCTCTCTCTCTCTCTCTCTCTCTCTCTCTCTCTCATTCTCTCTCCAGGGTGGATAGATACTATAAATAGGTATTTATTTATTTAACATTGGTTTTAGATCAAATATCAAATAAAACATAAGATAGACTAGAATAATCCCAGGTTATTCAAATGCATCAAAAATTTTAATTCTTATCTCCTGGACCTCCTCATGGTCTTGTTTTTAAATTTTTTTTTATCCATTATTATTTGTCTTAGACACCTTCCTCAAGCTGTCACATCTTAACGCATTCTACTCCACTGCTACATTCTAGCATTTAGCTCCTATGGTTTTATCCTGACAGGTCTCCTGTATCTGTCTTCCCTGCCCCAAGTCCTGCAGGTGTTGTTCAGATCTTCGTTATTCTTCTAGACTCCAGAATAGCCTCCTACCTGCACACGTGCCTCCTACTCTTTTCCACCCAACATCTGTTAACTTGACAACGGATATATCTGACCATATCGCTGGTCTCCTTCCTCTAAAATAATTAGATGACTTCCCACTGATTGAAGAACACATTTAACCTACTCGGGCTGTTCACAACTTGGCCAGAGCCCACATTTCAAACCTTTCTTCCCATTCTCCACCTCACTCCCAGTCTCCATCATGCTCTAAGCTTGCCAATCCACTTGCCGTTTCCTGAACACAGTTTAACCTTTCTGTCTCGTGCTTCTGTCTCCTGCTTAAGTGGTTGCTCTTTCCCACACTTAAACTCTCTCTCTCTCTCTCTCTCTCTCTCTCTCTCTCTCTTGTTCTGCTCTTATACTCTGTTTATGCTTCTGCAATAGAACATGGTCTGTGCCATAATGTATATGGGTAACTGACTTCCTTTCTAGATTGAGAGTCCCTTGGAGGCAGGCACCCTATTGTTAATTATCCCATTTGTTACGTAAGTGTGCATCCTGTATTCTACCTAATGATGGCCTGGATCGAGTAGTTAATAAATGCATGCAAGAGTATTTTATGAACAAGGTACTATATATAACAATAATTGTTTCCTTATTACTTGTTAAATTGAGTTGAATGTACTTTTAGAATTCTCACCATTCTCTGGCAGAAATCATTTCCCATCAGTGAAAATTCTAAAATAACTGATATGCTATATCAAGGTACTACAAGCAGATATATCCCTGGAGAAGAAGGCAGAAGGAATCCTTGAATCTTCTTACTTCACAGGCATGCTTTAGAAGGCCAGCCTTGTCCAATTCTCCCTGTATAGTTCTCTGTGGTCTCTATTCCCCTCATATTAAAATCCCAAACATTACTAGCAAGTTCCCCATCGTGGAAGATCAAAGAAGTGGCACAGCCATAAGAAATAGCAGGATCTGGGGAGCTGGCCCTGGGCACAGGTTCTGCCAGTGCCTGCCTTACATGTGAGGCCAAGCATCTCTGCTGACCCTTGGGCAGTAGACACATTCTGAGTGTAACATGCCTGGCATTTCCTGATACAGGGATTATTTCCATCTCTAGGAATTCCACAAATGTTCTCAGAAGCCTTTGGGGCATTTATATTTTAAAAATAAACCTTTATAACTCAACACAAATATTCTAGAAATCCATATGTCAGCTCTTTTCCTTGAAAACACCTGTAAGTCTTGCTATCACTTTCATGAAACAGGAGAAGGAAAGGCCACAAAGTAGATCAAATACTCATAAGTAAAAATGCCCTCAAGAAATAGCCATGCAGAAATTGGCACAACCATGTTAAATATCTGCCAACTTACTCTTTGAGAGCCCTGGAAAGTGTGATTGGCTCTATGAAAGAAAAAAAAAAGAGTGGGGGTGGGAAGAGAGAGAAGGAGGAAGGAAAGGAAAGAAGGAAAAGGTAAAACAGGAAAAGAAGGAAGGAGGGCGAGAGGAAAGAAAAGAAAGGGAGGGGGGAAAAAAGAGAGAAATGAACTCCTGGAAGCTGTTACCCATCACTAGGACAGGTATTTGAGGATTTCATTTTCGAGGTGATAAATCTCCCATTGTCAATGATCTAGATCAACCTCTGGAATGTCCCCAAGGAGGAGAAATAGCCCAAAGGGGACTGGAGTAAGAAATAAAACAGATTTCCCCCCAAATGTTGTGTGGAATAGTGCCAACTCTCCCTTCTCCCAGAGCAATGCAATTACGAAAATCCATCTTACCTGCTATGCTAATGGTGGCCGCAGCCTTTGCAGTGCTAAATTTCTCTCCGTGCTTGTTAGTAGCTATGCATGTGAAGAGTCCTGGCTTAGTGATAAGCAGCTGCAGTCTTGAGTCAATCACTCGGTCTTTCACACTTTCCTGAATGGACCCAGAGGAAACCTGGTGGAGTAGAGGGAAAAAAGCAGATAGAATTAGGTCAAGGATTTCCTAATATGATGCACCAGGTTGACTTGAAAGAGAAAGTATTAAAGTGATGATCAAAAGGCACGGGTAGGCTGCAAAAATAGCCAAAACCTTTGTAGCTCTTCCCCCATAAAGTAGCGTCTCTCTCCATGCTTTGAATCTAAATTGGCCTTGTACCTATTTTAGAAAATCAAAAACAGACTTGTAAAATTCTTGCGCCCTGTGGCTTACTTTCTTGTTGCTCTTGGAGCCTGTGACCTCCTATGACCAACCCAGAGCTAGCCTGCTTGAGGAAGAGGCACACACGGTCCAGTTATCCCCACTGCCCCAGCTGGGAGCCAAGAACAACCACCACATATACAAGTGAGGCCATTCTAGATCAACTAGCTCCCAGTCTGCATGCCAGTCACAGGAACTAGATCAGCCACGATCACGAAATCCTGGCCCAAATCAGCAAAACCACCCAGTCAACCCACACACTTACGAGCATTATTAAAAGGTTAGCTCCTGTTCTGTCCTCCACAGATGCACAACAGATAGATGGATGGTTGTGAAGAAAAATGGTTATAAAGCCAAGTCTGTTTCTGAGGCATGACTTGCATCCTGTCATACTATTCAAATCATAAAATCAAATGTCCTTGAAGAGTCAGGGTATCAATATTAACCTGATTGGCAGGTTAGTTTATGTGCTTGTTTATTATCATCATTTCAGCTCTGTGGGAAAGACAGCTGCCTAGCACTTTCTATTAGGTTGCAGAGTTAGAATTTGTGCCCCAGTTTGATCCCAAAGCCTGTGCTTTTAATTGTTATGTTAGAGTGCCTTCCCTAGCACTAGAAGAGAACATATGGAGAGTTATTAGAAAACAAGAATGCTAACCTCAACAAATCACCCATAAACAAAACAAATGGCATGACTTAAATGTCACTGTGAAGGTGGTGGCATGTTTTAAAGTGGCGATTCTTCACTATTTTTTTGAGCACTGTACCATCTTTGCAATAATTATTCGTTAATTGTCACTGTATGAGGGGAACATGCCAGTTGGAAGGAAATCTGAATGGAATGACAATCAGTCAGTGATTCACCTTGACCTTATGTCAGAGGAGTGGCCTTGAGAGATCTCTCTCTGTCCCTTAGTGGGAAATGAGGCTGGGAATAAGAAACTTGGAGTCAGTTATTTTGCTATTTTGCCTGTTTTCACGGGTAGACCAGCAAGGGGATGGCAAGTCCTGGGGTAAAACCAGCTTTATTCTTTCTGCTGCCAGGTGTCTGGCTAGCCTTGGAACCAAATACACTCTGTAGCAATTAAGCAGGGAAGTTTGCTCAATTAGCTTCTTTGACTCTTTATTCCTTCTATGCACTACTGTTTCCAACCTTTACGATAAAAATATCATGCGAGCATCAACTTAAGTCAGATCAAGTATTGTGGTAGTTTTCCCAGAAAAGCAGCCTGGACGCTGTGAGAAATTGACGAGGCAGAGAGAAAAATATCTTTAAGAGACATACACTCGGTTGGGAATTCAGATGAAATTCATCACCATCATATTTATCAGCAGTGCAACCTCTTATGGATTTGAGTTTCCAAGTTAAACAGAAAAGACTGAGTAATTTGAAATGCAATGTTGGATTCTCCCTGAATTTTAGGAGCAAAGCAATACTGAGAAAAAAACTAAAGACCTCAAGCCTCTATGCTCAGTCAACATGCTTTATGCTGTTGAGATGTTTCCTTTATAAAGACAATCCCTTTCCAGTTGATAGAAGTGAAATCTATAGAACAATTGCCTTCTCCCTTTGCAAGCTTAATCCGTCCTTCAAGAACGAGGTGTGCACAATGCCTGGGAGATGACTTGGGAAGGAGTCATTTCCCCAAGGTTGACGAAACTAGCGTTATTTTCATGTTCACACCTAAGAAAGTCATTCCTAAACTCCTCCTCAAGGTTAATGAAAACATTCTTGGTAGAAAAGAGGATGAGTTTTAAACTGGCTAACCGCTCTTCTCCTGGACTTCATCCGGGTGTTGAAGTAACTCAGCAAGGAGACCAACAAGCTATGAGGCCCATTGCTCGATTATGGCATGGCTCCTAAATGCTTTTCCTCCTGTTTTCAGAGGCCTTGCTTGATTCGGGTTGTGACTCAGGCACAGCAGGCCTTGTTAGTCAGAGTGCGAATTTGTTTTTCTTCCTTCATGGGTCATCCTGACCAACAGTTTCGTATTTTTTGATGACCTAAAAATAAAAACCACCCCTTGCTCTCCATTTTGGTCTTTTTGCTCCTCAGGTTCAGATTATTACGAGTTTTGACCAAGGTATGTCTCGGCAAAACCAAGTACTTAATTGAGGTGACTATATCTGGGATTTACAGTAAATACATTATTTTCTGCAAGTCTGTCAGGCATACTGCCCTGAAGTTGCTGGATAAACAGCTCTGCTGTGTATGTGCGGTTCTCTTTCTGAGACAGTGACCTCAAGAAGAGGCAGGCAGACAGGAAACCCTGTCATAAATAGGCACCTTGGTTCACACCTGAGGTGATGTGTGTAAAAGTTTTTTGAAAGTGGCAAAGTAGTATTGACCTGTGGAATATTTTTATGTATCATTAACACATTAATAATGCTGTTTTGAGAGGATCTATTCACAGGTACGAATAGTCTCATCACTTCGTCATGAATTGGCCTTAGCATAGGAAGGCCTCTGGCTTCAATGGCTCTGTCTTACAAACAGTTCCAGCTTGCTGAGAATGCCTCATGGAGCCGTCGGGTATGGCCCAGTAGGGTCCATGTGTAGGGAGTTGGAATAATGTCTGTATGTGCATCATAGAAAGAGGGCTAGGGGCACCTGGGTGGCTCATTCGGTTGAGTGTCCAACTCTTGGTTTCGGCTCAGGTCATGATCTCAGGGATTCATGAGTTCGAGCCCTGCATCAGGCTCTGTGCTGACAGTGCAGAGGCCTGCTTGGGATTCTCTCTCTCCCCCTTTCGCTCCCCCTCCCCTGCGCTCTCTCTCTCTCTCTCAAAATAGATAAATCAACATTTGAAAAAAAAGAAAAGGGGGTAACAGAATGAGAAAATCTTCCACATTGTTTCTGATCAACATCGCTGTAGTTGCCTCTTTCAATCTGGCTACTGCCATGTTTCATGGAATATATTCCAGCTGATACATGTAATTATCTTAATTAACACAGCTAGTAAGATGAGAAGACTCCAAAGCTCAGGTACTTCAAACCAAAAATACTACCTCTTAAAAATACATGTAAAGGTGAGCTGACCTTTAAGAAAATTCGAAAGCACAATCTTCCACATAGATAGTTTGGCTACTTATTTTTTATAAAATTCTTCTAAAAAAATTAAAATGATCCAGCTTTTAAAATCCTTTAGGAACTGTGTTTAATGGAGAAACAAGAGAGACATGTAATTTTTCTACATTTTTTATTTGAATGCGAAAATAATGGAGATATTACCAGTCTAACTTGAAATCAAGTCTGGTTATCGGAATAGAAGTTTGTTTTCTTTAAGAGAAGTGAGCTCTGCTCTATCCATGTGGAACTACTACTTCCAATGTTGTAAAACAAAAGGAATATTACTCCTCGTTCTGAGGTTCATCTGAGACTACAGATTTCCATGAAAAATGAATGACATTTGTGTACAAAGAGAGGAAAAAATAATTCTTGATCACTTCAGAGCATGTGGCTTGCCTTTCTCTTGTTCTTTGGTTTAACCATTCAGGCTTTTAGGTTATTGATGTGTTCACAGAGGCGGGGGGAAAGGAGTCATCACATCCGTTAGAGTACTCACTGTTCTCAGGAGTGTGTTAGTGAAGTTAGTTCATGAATTTGGAGTTAGTGAAGAACCACAGTTTAAACTCTGTTTTATTCTGTGCCAATTAGCTCCCAGCTCTGTATTCATCTTTGTTCAGTCCACCCCAGATAATACCAGGGCTGTGGGCTCTTCCTGTTCTCAGTAGAATTTTCTGGTTGCCCCTTGTGCATTAAATGCCTGAGATTGCCTCCATTTCCTGTGATTTGTGTCAGCATGAGCAAGATCGTCTCGGTTTCTGTCTGGACGTGGGTCGTATCACCACGAACAAAACTTGGCTATAAGAGCAACCTGTCTCTGACCATGAGAACCACGGATGTACTTCTGCTTTCTTCCAGAAGAAAGCCACTATTAGTTTGTTTTATTCCTGTATAAGAATCAGAGGCAATGGGTCTATTTTGCTTCCTGCCTTTTGTGAATCACATCTTGAATCTTGTGAATCACATCTTTCTGTGAATCACATCTTGAATGATAAAGTTGGGGTCTCAGTAGGACCCAAACTAACTCAAACCGTCATACTCTTTTTTTATTACTCATGAACTCCAAGAGAGACTAATCATGTATCTTCCAGTTCTAGACTATTATGAGCCTTTGAAAACACTGAAGGTTTTATAAAGCATATGTCTTTCCATTTTCTTTATTCCTGTTTTCATAGAGGAAGACAAATCATTAAAGTCCTATCATCAGTTCCCCAGCTTTCTTAGGACATATTTTTACACTACCTTGAGAGGCTTAAGACAACTCTTCTGTGACTTCCACAGAAGAGCCACAAAACACTGCCAAATAAGATTTGAAATTTATTTTACTTACTTAATTTAGAGAGTGCCAGCACAAGTTGGGGAGAGGGGGAGAGGGAGAGAGAGAATCTTGAGCAAGCTCCATGCTCATTGTAGAGCCCAATGCAGGGCTCGATCCCACAACCCTGGGATCATGACCTGCTGAAATCAAGAGTTGGATGCTCAACTGATGGAACCACCCAGGCGCCCCAAGATTTGAATTATAGATGACACTTTAATTAGAGAGCTAAAGAAGAACAGGAACCTCAAGTTATTTGATTGTAACTTAACAAAAATGGAGAACTTTAACCCTGATGTCCTATTAGGGATCATTTTCTCCAGCCACCTGACACCTCTATCATTAAAAATATGGGAAAATCTGTGTCTGAGAGGTAAGTAGACTTCCCTACAATTACATTAGCTAGAGAGAGCCATTTCCAACTTAGTCTGCCAACCCCTCACCTATTCTTATTTCTGATACCTCATGTAGAAAGTCTGTAGAGTGACATTAATTCATTTACTGTATTTCGAAGAGACAAGTTAAATTGGTTTTAAACACAAATGATGAGAAAAGTGGTTTTTTACAAGCATCAGAAAAGAAAAAACAACCCTTCAGCAAAAACAGTAGTGAAAACAAAATAATAAATGAGTTGTAGGCCCTAAAGAGCCTACTTTTGCAGGATGACATTATTAGTTCAGGTAGGTTTAGAATCTGGCATCTTTTTCCTAGTGAACCACATCCACCAGAATTTCACACATGGCATGCTTTGCTTCCCACACACCTCTTTCTCTTCCCTTCTTCCCTCCCCATGTCTAGTGTCCTACTTCTCTTTCCCGTCCTCGCCTTCTTTTCCTCTGTTTCTTTTTTTCTCCTCATGAGAACACTCCTTTGACTTTGAAATGTTGCTGTTAATATTTTGTAATACGACAACATATGCACACTGCAACCAAGATACGAAACAGTTGGAGAGAGACTATCCTGGGGGATGTGAGAAAGGAAAATGGTTGAGGCCCCTCTAGATGACTCATCAAGGTTTGAGTTGCTTAGCTGTAGTGAGAGCCATCCTCACCCCACCCAAGGAACTGGTTTGAAAAAGTACCCCGTCTTCTTTTAAAAAAAAATTTTTTTTTAATGTTTATTTATTATTGAGAGACAGAGCATGAGCAGGGGAGGGGCCGAGAGATGGGGAGACACAGAATCCGAAGCAGGCTCCAGGCTTTGAGCCATCAGCACAGAGCTTGATGTGGGCCTCCAGCTCAAGAACTGTGAGACTGTGACCTGAGCCAAAGTTGGACGCTTAACCGACTAAGCCACCCAGGCGCCCCAAGAACCCCATCTTCTTAAGGCATGAAAGAGGGTCTTCAATAGGACCACCTGAAGGATTGACGTATGTCCCCTGCTGTGTAATAAAGGGTTAACTTACTGGACTCGAGGTGTTCACACCCTGTACTCAAACCCAGAAAGGACTGGCCTTTGACTTGCTTCTAAGAGATAACCTCTCATCCTTTGGAAAATTCTGCCTCGTTAGAGTGTCTTTCTATATCTGAGACCATGAGCCATGCCAGATGGTTTATGTTCAAGTGCAAATTATGGTGAATAGCTCTTTTTGTTCAGCAGGGACTCTAGGCTATGTTGTATCAGTTTGACCTTTGGAAGGGCTAGAGACTAGCTAAGGTCAGTCATGTGAGCCCTCCACGCTTATGTAACTGACCTTCAGGAAAATCCCTAGACACCAAGGCTGGATGAACTTCCTTGGTACAAGATGCCATACAGGCTGACATCATTGCTGGGAGATTTAGGTGCTCTCCATGGGATTCCACAGGGAGAGAACAACTGATTACCTACTACTGAGTTTAGTCTGTATCCTTTCACTGTAATAAACTATAACCATAAGGATAATGGCTTTTCTGAGTTCTGTGGGTCCTTCTAGTGAATCATCAAACTTGAGGGTGGTCTTGGGGACCCTGACACACCTGCAATTTGTTGACACGGCCAAGATGTATCTGATAACCACCTGTAAAATCGAAAGGGCAGAGCCGGGCTGCCTAACAACTCCAACAGAAGGAGAAATGAGGGGGTAGCTCTGTTCAGGATGCAAGAGTTTGTGGATGCAGAGGTTTTATAGAAGATCTGGTTTAGAGTCATTTTCAGTCTTCCCCAAAGATCTTTTGGGGGCATTGATGGGACCCTGACAGAAAGGCTTCCCATCAACAAACAGATTAGGGGCTAAGAAGGAGATGGCTTCCCTGAGGAAAATGGGTCATGGGGTCATCTTGAATATCCCTTGATTTCTGAAGAATCATGAATGTGTCCATGATGGAGAGAATTGTTTTAAATACTTGTTGGGCACAGTGGTGTAAAGCCAACTTATAAGAGTGTCATTTAAATTAGAACTTTTCCGGGGCGCCTGGGTGGCGCAGTCGGTTAAGCGTCCGACTTCAGCCAGGTCACGATCTTGTGGTCCGTGAGTTCGAGCCCCGCGTCAGGCTCTGGGCTGATGGCTCGGAGCCTGGAGCCTGTTTCCAATTCTGTGTCTCCCTCTCTCTCTGCCCCTCCCCCATTCATGCTCTGTCTCTCTCTGTCCCAAAAATAAAATAAAAACGTTGAAAAAAAAATTAGAACTTTTCCTCTTCAATTACTGCTCCTCCCTCCTTCCAACCCCAAAGCTGTAGGAGTCTTAAGTAGCAGTTAGGAAGTGGAGGAAGAGCGAATGAATGAGTGTGAGAGAAGAAGCTAACCACAGGACTGTTGTGGAAGGCAGGTAGCATGCATGTGGTAGTCTTAAGAAAGGGAGGAAGGTGGGGCACCTGGTTGGCTCAGTCAGTAGAGGGTGTGACTCTTGATCTTGGAGTTGTGAGTTCAGGCCCCACATTGGGTGGAGAGATTACGTAAAAAGGAAATCTTAAAAAAAGGGATGGGGTGGGGGGAGGGAAAGGTCCCATCTGTGAATTGCATTTGGAAGCTTTGGTTATTACTCAGGTTTAGGCACTTAAAATTACTAAATTGGGATGGTATTAGTGATTTAAAATCACCTAAGAGCAACCAGAAAAGCCACAGAGCCTGTGTGAGGTAGCCAGTAGTGAGAAAAGAACTTGCCCTACTGAAGATACTTGATGGGCAGAGAAAATACTAAATAAGGTTGTATTACATGGAAGTCATGCTTGGCCAACAGTTACAATGGTAATCTCAGCCCACATGTTTATTAACTCTCTGTTTTCCACCTGAATCCCAAAAGGTAAATAAAATCTAAAATTAGGAAAAATAACTCCAGAGAAAGGTAGAAGGGTGTCATAATAATCATAATAATCAAAGGGCCAGAAATTTTCAGCAATTTCTGTAAGATCCAAAGAGATGTGACTGGGTTGATAGAAAAATTAATATCAGCTAAGTTGCTGAAATCTAAAAGTTCACTGAGAGGAGAATGCATAAATTTTCCCTGTAGAGTCATGGAAAAATCCAGAGTTCAGATAGCAGGGCTGTAAGTAGGAGCCAACTTTGAGAGAGTCAGTAAAGTAGCAGAAGAGCGTTGTGAGCTATTATGTGTGCATATAGCACTAGGCTGAGACATTTGTCCATCTAAGACTTTCTATAGTAGGCTGAAAAAAATTAAAATTGTGGAAAAATACTTTTAACCAATGTAGCAAACTGAGAAGCTTCTGTTTTCCCTGACAGTTTTCCAACCCAGAAAAATTTGTTTCCTTTGGATGGCCTTGAAGAGTGAGGAGACAGAAATCAAAAGTCAGGTTCCATAAGGGTAAGAAGTCTAATAAGAGATACAATAAACTAACATCTCAAAGAACCAGATATCAGGATTCCATGTAGGCCTACATGGAATTGAAGACTGTGTTACAATGATCTGGGATGACCAAGGAGCTTCAAACTTTGAACTTAGTTTAAGATGGTCCAAGATAAGTAGTTGCCCCTGGTCCTTAGCAAAAATAAACAAAAATTCTTTCTAGAGAAAAGTACCTTCATCTAGACCTCGTATTAATCCCTGACCTTTCTTCCCCCAAAACAATAGCAACAGGTAGTCAAAGATAAGTAGGCACACGAGGAAACAAAACACAAGGAACAAGAGTCAGCAGGAAAGCAGATAAGAGAAAGAGACCTAAAATGGCATCCCATCTCACTTGATTAAAAGCCAAAATTGTTTCAATACTCTACATAAAGCGTATATGATCCACAATTCCTAGACACACCCCTTACCTCTTTCTTCTTTTCTCATTCACTTCTCGTCATACTAACTTGTTATTCCTTTGATGTATGGCGTGCACCTTTATCTCAGAAACTTGCCCCAGTTTTCTTCCCATAGTTATCTACTACAGATGACTGTAGTTGTCTTACAGTTATCTCGTCCTTACCTCCTTCAGATCTTAGCTCAAAAGTCTTCATCTTTTTTGAAAAATTTATTCATTTTGAGAGAGAGAAAGAGAGAGAGGGAGAGAGAGAACATGCTTGTATGCGTGTGAATGGGGCAGAGAGAGAGAGGGAAAGAGGGAATCCCAAGCAGGCACCATGCTGTCAACACAGAGCCTGATGTTAGCCTTGATCTTATGAACCATGAGATCATAATCTGAGCTCAAATCAAGAGTTGGATGCTTAAACTGACTGAGCCACTCAGGTGCCCCTGAATTCTCTACATCTTAATGAGGCTTCCTTGACCACTCTGTTGAAAATGGAATCTTTCTCCTAAGGTTGCACTTCTGTCTCATTTTCCTGCTTTATTTCCCTCCGTAGTATTTGACACTATCTGCATAGAATATTGGTTTTATTTTTTGTTTGTCTTTCCCCATCATAGTATCAGTTCTTTGAGGGCAGGGAACTTAACCTGTTTTGTTTGCTCCTATATCTATAATGCCCAGAATAGTGCCTGACACCCAGGAGATGCTCAGTAGATATTTGTGGAATGAATAAATTTATGTGTATATATGTAAAGTGCTTAGAACAGCTCCTGGCACATAGTGACCACTTAATATATGTCAGTTATTATCAGTATGAAAAAATGAATTAAAGATGGTTAAACTGACAGTCATGGGTTCTAATTCTGGATTACTTTTCATCAAAGTACCCTCCAGGAGTGACCTAATTCTTGAGCTGGTGAATTTTGTGAAAATTGTTTTACCTGTGTGGGAAGGAATTGCTACCATTTCCCTTTTACACAAAGGCATAAAGGAAAATTTGATTTTCTACTCTTCCCCATGATACAAGGAAAGAAGCAAACCCATGGGGTTCAATTTCTAAGGCAGTGACTGCTAGGATGAAAATACTGGAAGGCTTTGAAAAATAGAGGTGCAGGTGGGACCAATGACAGAGATCAGGGTAACTTTACAAATATGTGGCCCATCCTGAGATTCCTCTCGAGTGATCTTCCCCAGACAAGTCCCCATAGCAATGGCACTCACGGCATTTCCATTTTCAATCCAGGTGATGGTGGGGACAGGGATGCCTGTTGCTGTGCAGCGCAGGGTCACAAAGGAGCCAAATGTGACATTGTGGGATTCAGGAGCCCGCAGGATTCTGGCAAAAACTGTTAGGAAAACAGAAGTGGTGAGTGACTCTCCTATAGGGAATGCTCAAGCTGGATGGTCTTTTAAAAATGCAAATCAAGTCACGTTCTCCCATGTAGAACCCTTCCGTGTTCCCTCCGTATTACCGATACGCCCTGGCTTCTAAGCCATTTATGCTTTAACCCTACATTTCTCACCACCCATGGATGCTCCGAGCTTATTTCCACCTTAGGAGCTTGTCCATGCTGTCCCTCGGCCGACAGCACTCATCCCCCAGATCTCCATGCGGCAGTTCCCTTGTATCATCCAGTCTCTGAGCGGCATTTCCTCAGAAGGGCCTTCCTCGACAACGCAACATAGAGTGTAACCTTCCCCCATTCACTTTCTCATCATCCTGGTTTACTGTTTTTCCAGACCTTACCACTATCTGAAGTTATATTTCATTTGTCTAATGCCTACCTCCTCCCCGTCCCCCCCCATCCCCCAGTAGATTGTGAGTTTTCAGCAACCAGAAACCTAGCCTGTTTGTTCACTACCCAGAAGAGTGCCTGACCAAAGTAATAGTATTTAATTAAGTAATGAAATGATTAGTGCTTTATATCTTCAACTGTGTCATGGTGGGAGGACAGACAAAATCTGTCCAACTTTTTAGAGAATGCGATGGGCACATCGGGCCCCAAAGAAACATTTTAGGCCAAGTGTGAGCAGGGGAATAGGTAATTAATATTCCATTCTGAGACAGAATCCCTCCTGATTAGATAAGAGAAAGTTCAGAGAAGATATGATTTGACAACTGGATGTTTTTGGCGGATTCCAATTTTATTATTTATTTATTTTAATTTTACATGCTTATTTATTTTGGGGGCGGGGAGGGGCAGAGAGAAAGGGAGAGAAAGAGAATCCCAAGCAGGCTCTGCCTGGGCAGTGCAGAGCCCAACGTGGGGCTCAAATTCACGAACCATGAGACCATGACCTGAGCTGAAATCAAGAGTCACGTGCTTAACCAACTGAGCCACTCAGGCCACCCTTGCAGATTCTAATTTTAGATTTGCAGGTTCAGATTAATTCAACTTCCTATTTTTTGAAATTGAGGACTCTAAGAGATGGAATCTAGAAGAGCATGTTAGAAATACAATGTTGGGCCCAAAAGCCAAAAGAAAGGAAAAGCAAGGAAGCCTCCATCTTCAAGGCATGAGGTGGTTAAAAAAATGCTCCAAATGTTTAAAATACAGCTGAATCTACCCCCAACATCCCCACTCCCCCACCCCAAACAAAACTGAGCCGCTTTTAGTAAGTCCTGTGGTCTGATTACCAACCTATAAAAAGCCGAGGTTAAGGAACATGTGAAACAACACTATGGGGATGCAATTCGTTCAAATCCAGAATATAGACAATTCCGCAGAACAAATTATTTAGTTTTCTCAATAAATAAAGTGCTTCAGGAAGTAAAAAAGAAAGAGGGAACAATCATAGAGTTAAAAAGACTCAAGAGGCATAATCCCAGATGCAATGAGTGGATCTTATTTGGATTCTTAATTCAACAGGTCAGATGTAGAAAGATATTTTGATACATCTGGATAAAAATTACACAGTCCTGGTAGTAAATGGTACTGAGAAATGAGTGCTAATTGGGGACGAGTGGAGTAATGAACATGGCATTATATCTTTTTTAAAAAAAATCCTTATACTAACGTACGTATTGGTTGATTGAATTAATGTCTGGGATTTGCTTTAGAAGAAACCAGCAGCAATAAAACAGTAATGGAATCAAGGAAACAAAAATGGTAGGCTGTTGATCATTGTTCCCCAATGGGTAATGGGAACATGGGAGTTCACTATATTACTGTAACTACTTTTTTGTAAGGTTGAAAATTTTATAATAATATTTTTTAAAAATGCTGTGGAGCCTACCCCACAGCTCCAGAAAACATGCGATGAGATACCCACTTCATCTGCTATTGAAATAACATCAAGTTATAGAAAACCCCAAAATTGAAGAAAAGTAAGGCTCTGAGAAGGAAGATTTGGCAGAGGCATCTGTCCTAAGAGCCTCGGAAATATCTACAACAGTTTTAGATCAAAATTCAGCGGGGGATGATTCTAAATTGAAACAAAATGTGGGACTCTGAAAAATTTCCCAAGCAGGTGATGTTTCCAGCTGAAAAATTCCATAGCAAAATGAGTGACAGTAGCCATCATGGTCCACAGGGTTGGCCTCAAGTGTGAGTGGCCCTGTGTAGTCTCATAGGGCACCATGCTAAGAGGGCCCCACGCTTGGTTTGATTTTCTGCTGTCCATGTCTTGAAGTTACTGGTGATTTTTGAATTAAGGGCCCCAGATTATCATTTGCACCTGGCCCACAAATTATGGAGCCAGTCCTAAAATTGCTGCCTTAAAAGAGAGAGTGAAGTCTGTACCTCTATGGAAGTCCCAGAAAAGCAAGGCTCCAAGGTGAAATAGGAAATAAAAAGTTGCAGAATGCAAGAGTCTGAAGGAAATGTCAATCAAGACTAAGTGACAGAGGCTGTGCACATTGGAAATTCTCAATTTTTCAAGAAGGCCAGCTAGCTAGGAGGCGATACACATTTCTTCCAAATATACCAGAGTGACATATGGTGACCCATCTGATCACTTGACGGGAGATTTCTCCCAGCTCGGTCTTAGCTCACAGGTTGTGAAGTCTTGACAACTGACACAGACTGGCATCCCAGCAAGGGCGCTCCCAAGTATTCTCTCCTTTTCTAACATTTTCTGCAAACAATAATGGAGACCTAGATTGCACAACATATCTGAATCCATGTTCTTCATTTGGTTGAAATAACTTGTTGGGGTTGGGGCGATACTTGTGTGTCTTACATTTTTTTGAGTGTGAGACCCATCATCTTACGGGTCCCATTGACTCTCAGAATCTGAAAAAAAGGAGGATCCTTGACAGATTGGGAGTGGGATTATTTTGATCCCATAGGTGCTGGAAAAGTGTAGCCAGCAGCCGCTGCAGATAATGCTTTACTCTTGAACCTGAATGAGAGCCTTCTGGCTGAAGAGGAGAATAAGAAATTGGAAAAGAATGAAATCTAGACCCTTCTTTCTGCTTTAATTTATAGAGGCAAGAGTTTTCATTTGGGAACCATAAATTCTTCCTGGAAATGCAGTAATCAGGGAGGGTTTATTTTGTTCTAATTTACAGCTTTTTTTTTTCTTTTGGCTGGTATTATTTGGCATATCACTTGGGCTCATTGCAAAACTTTTAATGATCTATATTGCACAACACAGCTAAACATAAAGTGACATGGTAAAGAAAATAGAGTCGATGACCATTTGAGAGCTCAATAGGACCTTGCAGTGAATTTACTTAATATACTGCTCTGTCCCATATCAAAACCTTATGGGGGGTCCAGTGGGCACAGGATGGTACATAAAGGAGAACTATTAGCATTTTCAATGACTTCATGAAGGTGTGACTGTGCTGACAAACAACTGGTCTTCTCCTCCAAAAGGACAAATATACCCTTGGCTGACCATGGGTTTCATTGTGTGATTAAAAGAAAAACCTTTTGAAAAAAAAAACCAAAAAATTTTATTTTTCTGAGTTGGTGTCTCAGGATTTTATAGTATGATAACCCTGCTACACCCAGAGTCTAGACATTTAGATAAGGACTTGAGGTTAGGACGTCCATCCTGAGTTCCCATTTTGCTCTTCCTGGGCACCTTTTATTATTATTTTTTTAATGTTTTATTTACTTTAGAGAGAGAGACAGAGCATGAGTGGGGCAGGGGCTGAGTGGGGCAGGGGCAGAGAGAGAGGGAGACACACAGAATCCGAAACAGGCTCCAGGTTCTGAGCTGTCAGCACAGAGCCCAGTGTGGGACTCGAACTCACAAACTGAGATCATGACCTGAGCTGAAGTCAGACACTTAACTGACTGAGCCACCCAGGTGCCCCCTGGGCACCTTTTAAAGTAACCACTTAAAGTGAAGCTGACAAAAGTTAGTGACCTCTGCCCCAATCACATAAGTATAGGTGCTTGGTACTCTGCTCTCTGTCTTCTCTGTGACCTGGGTCAGAGATCTGCCCTTCCCTAGGCTCAGGGCATGCTCCTCAGACCCATGCTTCTGGGATTTGTAAATAATAAAGCTTGTGATTCTGCTTCCTTTGTGTGGATGTGTTGAAACTATGCCTTTGATCAAAATGATCCCATGCGTTTCACTTCCTCAAAGTGGGAGCCGGGATGCTGAAGGAGCTACTTGCCAACCCCATGTGGGTGGCTTGTGTCCCCTCATTTGTCAGGTCACGATCTACCAGCTTCTCAACACACATTAAGTCTAGTGCGGTAGGAGGGGGAAAAAAAAAGGCCAGGAATTAAAGGGAAGCTGTTCTCTTCTACATGCCTGCATTCTTGCCAAAAGATAAAACAGGAACTTGCCCCCTTTTTTTCATTATTGAAAGATGGCTTCCACCGTTCTTGCCAGTTTCCTTTCCCCAAAGAAGGTCACAGATGTCTCCTTATCAAAATGTGTCTCAATACATCTCCTTACCCTTGTTTGTGTTTCTTCGTGGCACTTACCATCATGTCGTAACTATCGATTTGTTTGTTTGTTAGTTGGCTGTCTCTTCCTCCGGAATGTAAGCATCACAAGGCCAGAGCTTGCTTTGCTCAGTAATACAGGCTGGTTGATAGACAGCCCTGTGTGGCACATGGTAGGCATTCAATAAATATTTGGTGAATGAGTGAATGAATAAGTGAATGAATGACTCTTCTGATTCGTTAGACTGGAGAAAAAGACTTGTCTGTGTTAGGAGTATCTCAGTCCTCTTGGGGCCATCATTCTCCCAGCTACTCTAATCAAGAAGGGTATGGGGTTAATGTGCAGTGAGGGTCCTGGGTCAGGGCTTCTCCATCCTACAATGTTAAAGAGTGGGAAGGGGTTGAGGAGGATGAGGAAACAAGTTATGTTAGTCGAATTCTTGGATGAAAAACTAGAAAGTTTTATTTTTTGATTTAGCTTTATCAGCTATAAAACTGATATTTTTATACCCATCTGTGTTTGTTACCAGTTCCAAGCATAAGAGGTGGAGGAGGGATGAAAGAAATTCCACCATATTTATCAGACATTGGAAACAGTAAATCCAGTTGTAATTAAAAACAAATGCCAGCCTAACCTCCATGGATAATAATACACTGGTAATAAATTAAATGTAATCCAATAATAAACTCCCATTATCTTAGTGATAGCCCCAAACCAAAAATGCATTCTAGGTCATCAATTTTAAAAGTAATGTGATATGTTTCATATCAAGTAAATGTCCATTGTATATCTCTAACTTGCATTTTTTTTTTGCATGCAAGACTATGTTAAAATGTTTTTGTTACATAAACAGACTACTTAATAGAAGGGGTATAACATTACTTAGTAATTTGGAAAATGTTTGCAACTGTTTTGATATGGATTTTTCACATGATGCAACTCTTCTTTCTGTAAATAGTCATATGCATCATTCTCCAATTCACTGTAAGCTCTATCACACTTGCTTTCCTGTGGCAAACGCATTATTGTTCACCTGCATCGTGGGAAATACACATGGGCAATCTATTTATCCCTGGGTTTTCTCTCATGGGATTTATTCATGAGTTTTGGGTTTTGATTTCTCTTGGGTAAGTTTACAGCACTAACTGCAGGTTGAGAATCCTATATTCAAAATTGGGCTGAAGCAGCCACTGATTCCAAAGTCCTTTATATCATAACCATATTATATTCTCATCCATACCTCCTTTCTCCCTCCCCCCCCCCTTTCCAATTTCTAAAGCACTTTCAGAAACATAATAAATGTTATTACTGATTGTCATTTTAAGGGGTAATTTGAATTAGTAATAAGGAGATAGAGCTATTACTCAGTCTGAAATTGCACACTGGTGCAATGGAAAGCCTAGGGCAGGGGACCCAAATTAAGTCCTGAAATTAATGACCAGTTCAGCTTGAGATGAATTACTGCTTTTGTCTTGTTAAGGGAGTATGACCAGAGGAATACTTAGGTCCCTTATAAATTCTGTTTCAGAGCAATTATCTCAAAAGGACACAATGAACTCACATGGATTTTATTTTCTCTCATTTTTTCCTTTATTTATTTTATTCTAGTATCCTTTAAAGAGATTTTTTTTTCAGGTTACTTGGTTCTAACCAGCAACGTCTGATGGAGGGAAATTGAAAGCAAGCAAAAACAAAAATTAAAATCACACAGGAGCTGGTGAAATGGTTTTATCTAAACTTAGTTGTAAGAAGCCTGATGTTTAGAAGTAGAAAAGCATCTCAAATACCTTATTTGAGATACTAAATAAGGAGGTGCTGTTTCAAATAATACTAGCCTAGGGTTTATTCCTAAAGCCAAAACTGTATTGCATGAGAACTTGTGATCCAAAAAATATAAAAATATTCTGATCCAAAAAATATAAAGCACAAAGTTGGAATCTACATGAGGGTAGAAGGTGCTTTCTTGGAAGAAAAACTGTTATTCTACCGTCGGGTTTTTCCCCAAACAGATTTGATTTCCCGCTACTTTCTTGGAAACGTAATTCCACTAAATATAGGTATATGTCTGTGTGCAATTAAAACTAATTTAAATTTGATTGATTTGATTTGGTGTGGAGCAGTTGCATAATACTTGTCCTCTTGAAGTAATAACAATAAAAACCTAAGCTGGCATCTTGACATATTTATATCTCTCCAAAAATTGTAACACCTCCCTCCCCCCACGTACTCCCCTGAGAAGCTTTTTCCTATTCCAGTCTCTGTGAGATTTCTATTCTCATGCTGATTTACGCCATTTTGTTTGCATTTTCAGAGTTGACTTAATAAAAAGTAAATGGTCAATAAATACATTATAAAATAAAGCATCGCATCTCATAATACTCTGTTAAATGCTGACAGTATTCCCCGTACGTCATTTTATTTCCTAAAAAAAATAACGGCACTTAGACTTGTTTATAAGGTCAGCAAAAATAAACAATTGAATAGAACCGTACATTGGAAAAGAAACAGTGCAGAAAGAAAAAAAATACCTTTAGTATCTTGTTCAGGTTCACTTTCTTCTATTAATAGAAACGAGACAAACACACACAATAAACACACAAACAAAAACAACACATCATGAAAAGGGAAAATCTTTGAGCACGGAAATATCAGTTGTGCAACAAGATTAATTAGAATCTGCTTGTTTCTTATTTCAGTAAGAAACATGCAATCAAGGGAAACTGCTGACCTTTACAAGCAAACTATTAAAGGACATAAAATTTCAAATTGCTACTTTTAGTCGGGCAGTACTACATAGAAAATAAACTCCAGCATACCCAACAACATAGCTCATTCATGCATTTTTGTTTTAATGTTGACAATTACCCTTTCTTTCAAGGCAACAGACTGCCTACTATTCTGATAAATTGTGTTTTCCCTTTGTTAGCATGGCTTCTCCTTTTACAAGGTCCTGCTGTGAAGGCAGTGAGGTTGACTCTGGGATCTCAACTATCATTTCTATGGCAATAGACTCATGTTGTGGTAAACAGAGGATTAGGGGGTTTCTGCAGAAGAGAGTCTACCACCAGCGGAGATGGTCTCCTACCAACTCCAGGAGGCTGCTCAGAGAGCAGAGAGGAGCAAACCATTATCTTGCGTAGGAAACTACCAGTGGAGCAAGCCACAAAGAAAAATGTAAAAATGTCTACATCTGGATGCAGAATTGAGAATTTATAATGGTTTTAAATCCTAGAAGAGAAGACAACCAAATTAATTGTTCCAAAATGTTTAACATAATACTGTATCAGGTGCAGATCGCATATGGAGCTTTCATTTTTCTTTCCTGAGAAGTTTGTGTCAATTTAGACCTTTTGAATTAGCGACAAGCCAATTGCAACATTTGTTTAGAAGTATAAAATAGCAATACTTAATGATAAGATCTTGATAATACATTTGCGTAGTTCTTCACAAGTTATGGATATTTTCATGTACACTATACATTATCTCCTGTACCCAGATCATATCCCTGTGATTAAACCTAATTGATTCAATAGGATTCAATTAAACCTAATTCAGCCCATTTTCCAGACAAGGAATCTGAGACTCAGGGCTTTGCTGCAGGTACAGAGCCAGAAATGCCACTTCAGTTTTCAAACCTCAAGTTCTGTGTTCTGACATAGCATCATCATAAGAAGCCCTCGTTTTTTGCACTTAATACCCAGTCCTAAATTTAAATGAACTTATAATTTCCTATTTCGATTTTACTCTGACTGCACATTCCCTATCTCCACCACCCAGGCCAGTGACACATTCCTGTTTTATTTTTTCAAAGTCTACTTGAAAGTTGTAAATTGAGGGACGTCGGGTTGAGTGTCTGACTTCGGCTCAGGTCATGATCTCATGGTTTGTGAGTTTGAGCCCGCATCGGGCTCACACACACACACACACACACACACACACACACACACACACACACAAAGTTGTGAACTTAATACATTTATGGTTAAAAGGACAGTTAGCAGTTTTCTGTCAGATGGACCTGAACAAAGAAAATAGTTTTTTACAACACCCCCAACAGTGCCTGGTTTTAGACACCAGTTTTTTCATACTGAAAACTGGTCATATGGACACTTGGAACAGCAGTGACCCCTGTTTCTAACATAGATGTTAATCAGGAAAAATCACTGAAGGTCCATGCTTGGGCCAGATTAGACCTGAAAAATTGTGTCTGAATGCCTTTGGGCTAGGCGTGTTTTCCTAGTTTCTCAACACAATTGTGCTTATTTCTAAATCTCGTTGTTTTTTTTTTTTTTTTTTTTTTTTTCCACCAGCCGAGTAACTATGAGTGGCTGAAATGGGCATGCACTCCTCTGGGAATATTAAGTGTCTTCATTCCCTGGCTGCTATTATCTCCAAAATGTTTTCCACCAAAGTTCAAAGCCCTCAGTAAAATTTGAGAATCTTATTCCCTTTTTTTTCCCCCCCTCTCTTACACTACTCTTTTTCAGGTCCTGGAGCAAGTGCAGGTAAATTCTGAGTCTCTTTCAGTTTTGCTCCAGTGGTCTTTTACTGGACCGTTCTTCAGCATAGACCGTGAGGACTGTGCTGATTTCCCTGTGTGATCTTTCACTGTGTAGTTGTTGTCACTGCTTTCATCTTGCTTGATTGGTTTGGAATTGGGAGCAGTGTGACATTTCGAAAGAATGTACCCATTTCTTCCACTGTGGATCTACAGAACCAATTCAGGAGATGAAAGATCGTCTAAGATCTGCTGTTTTCCTAGGAGTAGGCTTAGCAGTTCTACCGGAAATTACATGGTCATAGAGAGACTGTCAAAGTTTCTTTCTGTGCACAAGAGCAGATATGCAGCTCTGTATGTACATATTTATATATGCTGATATATTCATATACACTTGCACCGTATTCACACACGTACACACACAATTGAGATTACTTTAAATTAGAGAAAATAATGCAAGGATAATCTGCAAAACCTATCTAAGCTTGAGTACACTCATTCAGTATATGAGATTGTTGGTCATTTCAAGGTCAGACTGTAGTCCTAGTTTTTTCATGTGTCTTGCTTGCTTAGCCTATGATCCCTCTTGACCTTGGAACTTACTGTTTTGCCACCTATCAATTTGTAAATATTTGGCTTCATGGTCTTTATTCTCATTTAACTGCTTTATATGTAATGCATCAGCCTTGTCTTCCAGACTGATGCGTAATCAACCTCCTTTCCAGGGCGGAGGCAGGGAGTGGCACAGAATACTTTTGTTGTTTTCTTTTCTCCCTAAAGTTTAGCAGTGTCTTGTAGAAAAAAGAAAATACTTTAAAAAGGACCTGGGCAGTGATTCATTTCCCTTCTCTGCTTTTTGGGACTTGTTCAGTAAGACATTTAGAATAAAGAATCATAGCGGTGCCTGGGTGGCTCAGTTGTTTAAGTGACCAACTTCGGCTCAGGTCATGAACTTGTACTCTGTGAGTTTGAGCCCTGCGTTGGACTCTGTGCTTGACAGCTCAGAGCCTGGAGCCTGCTTTAGATTCTGTGTCTCCCTCTCTCTGCCCCTCCCCCACTCATCTTTTGTCTCTCCAAGAATAAATAAACATTAAAAAAAATTTAGAACAGAGAACCGTGGACTTCTGTTAAATTGGAATAATCTGAAATATAAACAACATCCAAGTTAAATAGTATATCCATCATTTTTTGGAATACTTTGAATTATGGGCAACTCAGTATACCATAGCAACCCATTTAAAATACTCTGTTAAATATATATATATATTTATTTTATGTGTATATATATATATATTTATATTCTAAATCAAACATTTATATATTCTAAATGTACACATTTATATATTTATATTTTTATATATTTATATATATAAATATATATTATATATTTATATATAAATTTATATTTATATTAATATATTTATATATTAATATAAATTTATATATTCTATATTTATATATTCTAAATCACATTTATATTTATATATTCTAAATCACATTTATATATTCTAAATCAAACCAAAATCAGTCTCTTTATGATTACCACGCACAAGATTTAGTTTCTACTTCTATCCACTGGACTAAAAAAAAAAAAAAAAAAAAAATCCTTTGAATATTTTCATTTTTCCAAGCTTGCTAGCCCCAGTTCCCCATGTTGATTGCTCACTTTTGAACTTTCTTACCGTACCTTCTTTTTTAAAAAAAATTTTTAATGTTTATTTTTGACAGAGAGAGAGAGAGAGAGAGAGACAGAGAATGAGTGGGGGAGTGGCAGAGACAGAGGGAGACACAGAATCTGAAGCAGGCTCCAGACCCTGAGCTGTCAGCACAGAACCTGACACAGGGCTCAAACTCACAGACCATGAGGCCATGACCTGAGCTGAAGTTGGACGCTCAACTGACTGAGCCACCCAGGCGCCCCTCTTTTTTTTTTTTTTTATTTTTTTTAATGTTTGTTTATTTTTGACAGAGAGAGACAGAGCATGAGTGGGGGAGGTTATCGTACCTTCTTAATTTACCTGTTTGTGGTCCCCAGACAGAAACTAACACACACTTAGAGAGTCCCACAAATTCAAAGAATAGTAGGACTCTTTGTAATATTCTACTTCTATGACTATAAGTTTGCTTGAGTTTTTATTTGCATTTATGTAAAAACACAGCTAGGTCATATCCCATTGCAAATCATGAATATCCAACACCAAGAAATGTTTTTCCTACGTGATTCACTGTATTAGTTGATAGGAGAAGAAATTTGGAGGGGAAATGTATTGTTATATAGGAGGAAGGGAAGCCATCAAGATTCCCTTGCATAAATGAACACATTTAGTATGATGATGTAGGTCACCAGGATCTTGTGGAAGAAAGAAATGGACCACAAGAAAAAACAGGCAGTACTGTGGGATGGCTCCCATTCTTCAGACTGCAAGAGTGAGGAGAGCCAAGAAGATCATAGGATTTTGGTCACCTAGAGCTGAAGTCTCGATGGAAGCTACAATAGCACATTCTTTGCTCTTTGTAGAATGACATTGGTTATCATTTTCGTCATCGGCAATACCTTAAAGAAATCTCTGACCATCTGGTAATGTCAGGACACCATTTTAGGGCTTTTTCATTTTTGAATGAAATGATTTGCACAAAGCAGTTAATATAGCAACTAACACACAGCTGGAAAGTACTGGAAGCTCATTTTGAAGCTGGGTCTTCTAGCTTGCTCTTTTATTTATTTATTTTTTCAGAGCTATTTCCATCTCTATGGTATCTTCCTGGCTGATGAAAGCTGTTTCTCCAACTGCCTTAGAAGAAAAAGCGCTTATTTCATTTTTAAATTTCAATCTGCCTTAATGAGCTATGTTCCAGATACTTACTGCGTTGAGTACCCTTTGTGTTGGTATTAAAAGCATGTGCTGAAATCTATTCCTCACTGAGAAGAGAGGAATCATTCTGTGGAAGGAGAAATCCATTCTCCAGACCTTATTAAGACATGGACGCTAATCCATACTAGATTATGGAGTCCGTTCTTAAATCAGCTCCGTTCGTCTCCGAGTCTAGCATCGTATTTCAAGAACTGTTGTGTTGGAGATGCCTGGTAGAAGACAAGTACCACAAACAGCAAAAAAGGGGGTATTTTAGTTGTTTTCTTTTTTATTTAAAATTGGCCCAGAGGATTGTTGAAAAGTAATCCTGTTAAGGCTCTGTGGTACTCTGTTTCTGAAGAGAGTCTTCTTTTGGTTTCCAATCATTCAAAGAACATGTGACAATAATAACAATAAACCTAAGTAAATACCTGTTTTCCTTTTCTGACTTCTTGGTAGCTAAAGCAAAGAAACCCGACCCTGGTGTGCTGCCGCTGTTTACATTTCTGTCTCCTTTGAAGCACAGCATGCATGAGGGTTATCCACTGTGGCTCCGTCTCCGGAGGAATCCGAAGGCACGCTCCTTTAGAAAACATACACAGCGCCCTCACAAACAGCCTTCCTTTGCATCTTCAAAGTAAGGCTGGCCTGGCTCTGTGACATCATGATTCTCTAAAGTGGCTTGGGCTGGGAACATTTCTGTGGCCTTTGAGATAATAACATTTTCCAAGCTTGTAAATATGGATGGTGAATAATGAGTCTGAGCAAGGAGTGTTTATCAAAGTCCATCAGATAAGAGCCACACGAAATTAACTTGTTTTTGCTTCAGTCCTAGATGCAGATAGGGCAACTATTAAGGACGCTTTTGTTAAAATGGTTCTGAAAATACATTAGAAGTTTAGCCATAAGCCAATGAAAAAGTTGGACGTCCGTCGTGATTCATGTTTTTCATTCTTTGAGAAAGTATATATTCTGGTTTTAATGGGAGGAGATGCTAAGCTACTTAGTTACCAGGACAGAAGCCTTTCTTGGTATACCCTTTTAAAAGGTTTTAATTCTAGGCGTGCCTGGGTGGCTCAGTCAGTTAGGCATCTGACTTCGGCTCAGGTCATGATCTCACGGTTCATGGGTTCAAGCCTGGTGTTGGACTCTGTGCTGACAGCTCTGAGCTCAGACCTGGAGCCTGCCTTGGGGTTCTGTGTCTCCCTCTCTCTCTCTCCTCCCCTCCCCCACTTGCATTTTTTTTCTCTCTCTCTCTCAAAAATTAATAAAAACAATAAAAACATTTTAACGCTTTTAATTCTGAAATGATTTTAGATTTACAGAAGAGTTGCAAAGATAATATAGAGGGTTTCCAGGAACCTTTCACCCAACTTCCCCTAATGTTAACATCTAATGTAACCATGATACATTTATCAAAATCTTGGAGTACTTTTAAGTAACATTTTGGACCTAATCTCATGAAAAGGAAGATACTTGAGCTCTGACAGCAATAAAAGAAGGTAAAGTATATTAAGAACAAGAATTTTTTAATTTTTAAATTATTATTTTAGCTCACCAGAAATTTTAGCTGAGAAAAGAAACAGAAGGCATAACCTTAAGAGTAAGTGACACCGTATTACCCTCGTTGTCTAAAGTGGCTTGGGGGCGTTTCTGTGGCCTTGGGGTTGGAGTTCCCAGATGCCCAAGTAGGACCACAGACCTCCAAACTGTAGGTCCCCAGGCTAGCGAGATAACCTTTGAAAACCATGTCTAAGAAAGGATACCAGGGGTTATAATCTCAGTGTTAGTCTGTGAATCAAATTGCAGCCGGTTCTTGTTCTTACGGCATCCCAATAGATACTCTCTCATACTCCCTAGTCTGGCTTTTACTTCCTGACTCAGTGGCAGCCTGTTCTCTCATGAAAAGCCTGCATCCCGCGTAACCCCTCACTGTGATATATGATGTGTACCGTGAGCTGCTGTTCACTGATCAAAGCCTTGTTGGACCTCCCCTCTCTGAGGTTCCCTGACCTCCCACCATCTCCCTGTCCTGTGTACGCATCCTGCACAAACTTCTATCGTTGCAAATAATTAAACTTTCATTACTGTAATTACTTGCTTGTCTGCGCATTTTCCTCACCGAATTTGAAAACTTTTCAAGAAATAAGCATGTCTTTATCTCCATTTCCTTAGGAATAGCCTCATTCCATGAAATACAATAGGCACTCAACAAATGAATACATATGAAGCTCATTTTAACTCTTACGCTCCTAATTATGGATAAGCTAACTTCTTCCTTAAATTTTCACGCTTCGTCTGGAATAAGGACATTCCAAGTAGAAATCCTCAAGTTAATGTTTCTCAGTGTGTGGGTTGTAGACTACCCTGGTGAGGATCATTTGGGAAATGGTTAAAAGACCATAACACAGACTTATCAGATCTGAATCTCTGGGGAATGCACCCTAGAGCTATTCTTTTTAATAAGATTTTCAGATGCTTTTGATGTGCACTGAAGTTTGAGAACCCCTACCTTGGAGGAGGAGTTTCATTAATCCATCAACTGGGTTTTTTCCATCCCTTTCCAACCGTAGAGGTTTTGAAGTGAATATGATCAATCATATGACAGTGAAATAAATGAAATAACACCCCATTACTATCAGGGAAGAGGAGACTTCTGGTTGGTTTAGTGTAATAGATACTATGACTTAGCTCCAAGTTGGATTCTGAGATACATGCCAGATAGGACAAAAGAACAAAGTAAAAATAAAGTACAGCATTCTCACTACAAGAAGGGAAACAAAAGGCCAGTTTCTCAGGAGAGACCATTTTCTCCCCCATGTGCTGAATTTTTAAAGCAATTTCTCACTTAGGATTTACCTTGGAGCAGTGAGTGATGGAATGATCGATATTTTCAACAAGATTTTTTTGGCAAACAGCTATTTCTGTAGTGAGTAAAATAGGCAGTAGTCAAGATGCACGCTAAGGTTGCTTTGACTTTCCTGTTGTGTAGACTATGTTTTTTGTACAGGTTGAGTCTAACCAGCCCCTTTCCAGTTTGCCAGTAAGGGCGTGTCTTCACACAGCTTCTTAGAGAAGCTTTCTCCTATCACTTGTCACAGTGGGGCCAAACCAAAGTTATAATCTCTAACAAGTACCAAGCATGCAGGTATAAAGCATTGCTGATTGAGGGTAGATTTATGTTCTTTGGAAACAAGAGGAGCAGTTGGTAATGTTGACATTCTATTTGTGAAATATGAGAAGGCTAACCAGTAATATTCTCTGGGTAGAATGTAAACCATGTAAACAACAGCCAACAAATACCAACAACAGCCAATATTTATCAAAGAGTTACCATGCAGACACGGTATATATGCTCTCTTAGTCTACTTGTAAGAACTCTACAGTCTAACTAATGGTGCCCCCATTTCACAAATGAGGACATAGACTTGCAAAGGTTGAGGAAATTGTCACGTAACTAGCAAGAGGCAGAGTCAGGATTAGCACCCAGATCTGTCTGATGCTGAAGCATGTGGGTACTCCGGCATGCTGGTCTGTGAAACATAAACATAGAGAAAGGAAAAACTCAAGAATGGGGCAGTGGAAGATATCCTGGCCTGGGAACCAAGACGTCCAGGCTCCTTGCTAACTTGGGAAAAAGTACTGATCATCTAGTCTCAAGTTTCCTGATCTGCAGAATGAGGGACTGGATTATGACTTCAGGTTTAAAATCTATGATTACTCTTCTGATGGAACCAAAATTAATAAAAATTGCTTCTATTTAAAGAAAGATGTAAGGTTTTGTTTTGTTTCGGTTTTGCTTTTTTGCCATTGAATTTGATTGCTTCTACCTCAAAGATAAATATGCCACATAGAGTAAAAAGCTGTAACTATCTCCACAAGTGTTTTTAAATCAATGCTTCCATTGTGCAAAAGTTACATTAGTCCTAGAACTAACACTGAAAACTAGGATCTGAGTGACTGCTCTGTGTGATCTAAATACAACATATAAAGTACAGAGTATTACTGACCTCATTTTACAGGTGGGGAAACTGAGGCACAAAGAGACTAAGTAACCTTCCTGACATTACACAGGCGGTGAGTGGTAGAGCAAGGATCTGAACCAGGATCTGAACTCCGGAGTTTACTCCAGACTCTGGAGCCCATGCAGCTTTCTTGAGAATCTACAGCCCATGTTATCAGCCAGAACATTGAAGTTCACTCTAAAAATCATGCTTGACTAGTTTATCATTCCTGGAGATGAATATACTAATTACAATTTGAAAGTCATATATTAGATTTCTGAAGGAAATAACTGAAGGTAACGTTATTTGAATTCCGTATTGCCGTGGAAGTTCTAATAGCTTTCCATTATATCTTTTCATGATTTGAAACTGTTACATTTTGAAATTACGGCTAGTGAAGGCATGGCCTTCTCTCTCTGTCTCGCACAGCGTGAGATGAGTCTGTGTTGGATGAATTAATACATTAAAGGGAAAGAACTTTTCCTTTTTTGTGTATGTATGCTTGAACTTGTGTCTCTCGTTTTAATACCTAAAAAGTGAAAATCAAAGCTTACTCTATTAGAGTATGCATAATTAGAGTATGCACAGTAACTTTTCATTTCAAATAATATGATATCCACATTATATTAAACAATTTGATCAACTTAAACAATTTAAGAAAAATCTTTGAGTCACATTTTTTTTCCTTCACGCCTGCAGTTAAAGAGGGCTACCTTGTTCTTTAACTTGACATATTATCTGTTCAGTGCTATGATCATTATAGAACCTCTTCTTTCCTTAGAGAATTTCACTGGCAACTCTTCAACTAAAGGACCACTTTACCAGTGTTTCTTGAAAGCACCCAAGAGCTTTTGAGATGGGAATACAACATAATAGTCCCTCAAGTGGAAATCAGTGGGTAGAACTGTTCTTTTAGAGCATGCACCTTACTAACCATGCAGATTTAATTTTCCCCACGGTCACCCGCAGGGATAGCAAAGGTTTATGCCTTTTTCTCTGGCTCAGTGTTTAGACACACAATGTACTCATGACAGCAAATCAAACCTGTTAGTGGCATCAAGCAAGTAGAACTGATGCCGGGAACAGGGCCACCGCAAATTTTATTAAAATTGCAATCACTGAGAACACAGCACACACGTTGGGATTTAAATACCTCTCTCTGTGGCATTTGTCATATTAAGAGCTGCAGCATAAACAAAGGAAAAAGCAAATCAAATGGTGTGTAAACATTACATGATCGCTTCCACTTTTCCAGGTGCAGTAAGGAAATCTGATGTCTAGGAAAGAAGGCAGACAGAAGTCTAACATTTTGGAAAATCGTGCTGATCTCTTACAGGTACGTCTATTGATATTTGCCTCTGGGACGTCGCATATGTGTGTGTGTGCACACGTATACGTGTGTAGGTGTGTATATGCATATATACAGATGTATGTGTGTATATGCATATATACAGATGTGTGTGTATGTATATATGTATATGTATATACATATATATATATATAATGTGTGTATATAATAATTTGTTTTTATCTTTTGGGATTCTACTGTTGTCTGATGTACTGCATATGTCTGCAAATAATCTTCCAAAAAAAAAAAAAGCCTTTGAAAGACCAAATCAGCCCTAACGATAAAGCCTTAGACTACAGGGAAGCAGACTGACAGCCCTCAAGGGCCCTGACAAGTGATGGAGATTCATTCACTGAGGCCACTTACATTGGCCATTTGGCTCACCCTCCCTCCTCACTCCCTAAAATGCCTCTCTCAAGTGCTGAGACAGGGTTCTGCTTTCTGAGGCTCCATGCACATGAGGTCTTGTTAAACATTTGGGAAGCCTGCACTAACCCTCTCCCTCAGAGGGTTCTGTTCTTGGTCTTGGTCTGTTTCTCGAGCTCTCATTTGCAGTTTTGGACTGGTGCTAAGCTACCTTTTCCCACTGGCGATTGTGGACGGATAACCCTCCCTTGCTTCCAGCTCCTCTTCTGCCCAGTATTTTCCTTCATGGCTTAAACCTCCAGGGGTAAACAAGGTAATAGTAGAAAATGCAACTGACAGGGAATCCAATACATCCCAACATACATCTATTTTAAATCGAGCCGCAAACATTCTACACTCAACCAGTTTCCCTATGCAAAGCAGAACTTGTCTGAATGTGAAATTCACGGAATGTAATAAAATCCACACTCAGCTCCAAATAAGTAAATCATTTCAAAATAGTTAAGTCAAAGAATGTAAGGGAAATACAAGAAAATGAGATATTTGTACAATTTTAAGTGGATCTCCTCCAGTGATTAGAAACTTCGTAACAGCGACCTCTCTGCTCTAGCTAAAAAACAACCAGAATTACATTATCATATTAAAAGTGTTTAATTTCTGTGGTATAGTGTTTATTAAACACGGTTTTTTGAAGGGAGAGTATCCTTCTGGTTGAAAACAGGAAAGTAAAAATCAGCGTCTTCCACTTCAGAGGTCATCTGAAGCCTCCATGATGCAGCCTTTCCTTGAAAATCCCAGCCGTACCATCCAAATCATCCTATTCATTGCCACATCCCTATGCCACTGTGAGTCTATCTTCCTGACCTTTAGGGTACTCGGGAGAAAACTGTTTCAGTGAAGATACAGGAGAGAAACAGTATGGATCATTCTTTGGACACATACATACCTAAAGTAGAACATGGAATAGGTTAGACTGCCTCTTGACTTAGAAAATAATTCCTTCGACTTAGAAAATAATTCCTTCTATAGGGCACTGAGAAATCACTTTGTCTCCGTCTCCAGCGTAACAAAACTAATATGCAGCAAATATAATTGTGGTTGGTGGGGAGACTACATGGAACCCTGCCACTGAAAATGATGCTTTCACCTCTGTGAGGAGCTGGTTGAAAGAAATGATCTCAAGCAGAAAGAATATTACTAGTTAACCATGAGGAAATCTTTACGAGCCAATACAATTGACTTATTTCTGTTTTATCATTAAATATTCTCATATTTGGAGACAGCTAAGGAAAGATCTCAGCTTCACGGCAGAAACCGCAAACCAAATGTGATTGCCTTTAAGACCAATAAGATAAATCTCAATTTCAGAGATATTAAAATGCACAACAAAGAAAATAATACTGGCCAACGATGATTGTAAGAAACCGAGATTCACCCCAGATATGGTAAATATTTAAAATGAACATCTTAGAATCCGTGAAATATGATGTGGAGATTTCTCTGGCCCTCATTACCTGTCCTAAAGGCCACTGTCACAGAGGTACATGAGACAGGGGTTAAGCCTTTCTAAGAAAGAGCCTCCACAGCTGCGAGATTGACAACTCTTTGCTACATTTCGAGTGCCGATGGAATTTGGGAAATCACAGATACTTCCCACCGATCTTAAAGCAGTATATCTGGATAGTTCTCACCGAGCGTAGTCCTTCACTTTTCCATGGGACCTTACCTTTGTTTATTTTATGAGTCAGTTAACACCCAAACGTTTGTAGGAAATACTCACTGAGAAATCAGAACCCAAGTTGGATTTTATTGTTGGATCCACCAAGCACTAAGGGATCGTAAATTCCGGGTCTGCTCATAGTAAGAAAGAAGAATCAGTGGGGTGGGGGTGGGGGGAGAATCCACCCGCAGGTGCTATTCTCTCAACCCCTTCTCTTCCCCCTCTGTCCAGGTGGCTCCCTTACTTCCTCTTGCAGGTCTCAAACTTACTGTCTTTATGGATGGATTCCTTTCCCAAGGAAATGGCATGCTTCGTGTTCTGTTCATCAGGACCTCCCCCTCAACCCCAGAGCCTCAGCCAATAGCCAAATGTTGTGAATATCTAATCAACATAGGAATCAGAAACAAAGTTTGAATCTAGAACTTTTGTTCTAGAACAGAATGGAGCAAGAGAACTGCAAAAGTAGTGTATAAAATCATGAGCAGAAAGGTTGATGCCATTTTTATCAAAATAGTATGATGTTTTGAGGAAATCATCTCTTCAAAAGCATAAGTACATGTATGGATTCTTCCTAATTATGAAGGTCTCTTTGTAAAAATCCAAAAAGTATAGCACTGTATAAAGTATATGATAGATGGTAACCTCCTATGTAATTCTACATGCAGAGATGATGGCTATTAACAGCTTGGTTATCCACTCTAATATAGAATATATAAAACATACTGTTCTGTAACTTTTTCACTTATGAACACATTAGTATTTCTAATGAGTTAGTATTTCTAAGGACAACAGTACCTTGCACATAATAAGCACTATATAGGTACTTAATAAATAATAAAAAACAGCAAATAATTATATAGTATTTGCTGTGTGCCTGTATTAATTCATGTAATCATTGCAACAACCTAAGAGGTAGGTGCTTTTTACCCCTCTTTTAGAGGTGAGAAAACTGAAGGTCAGAGATGGAATACAGACCCAAGTTACATGCATGGTGGTAATTGTAGAAGTTAATGTGTATAGATCGATCTCATTCTTCTTAATGGCTGCATGGGACTTTATCACATATTTTATCAGTCTCCTATTGATGCAAATTTAAATTCCTTAAATATTTTTGCTATTATAAAAAACTGTGATAATCTTGAACATACACTTGTGCAAATAATTGCTTTAGATAAATTATCAGAAGTTAAATTATTGAGACGAATGTATACATATCTTAAAGTTTGATTTTTATTAGAAGCAAACAAAAAGATCTCCACTAGATGATACCAAATAATGGTTTCCTCACACCCTCTTTATTGCTTTCATTCTAATTGTCTTTTATAAGTAATCTGGTTTTTTGCTTCAATAGTTTCAGGTCACCTCTTTTTGTTTGATGTTTATTATGATGCATCTTGGGGTGAAACTATTTATATACGTGTTCTTTGTTTTTACTGATTGGGACTCCATGTGCTTCTTGTACTTGAAGATTTAGGTCTTTCATTAATTTTGGCAATTTCTTGGTCATTATGCTTTTGGGTATAGCCTCTATTGTATGTTCTCTTTTCTCTCTTTCTGTAATGCATATCCCTAATTCTTTCTTTAATTCTGTTTTATCTTTTCCATTTCTCTGCACTGAATTCCAAGTTCTGAAGAGATGACTTCTAATGTGTACATTATCTCCTTATCTCTAGCATACTGTTACTCATCCACTGAATGTTAGTTATAATCCTTTTTTTTCATTTGTTAAAATTGTTTAATTCTGCTTTTTTTCTTCTAATGTCTTTTTCGTTCTTTTTTCTCCTTTTGTGTCTTAATTCGTTTAAACATATTTAATTTTGAGTCTCTATTGTATTGTGTTAGCTAAATTTCCTGGGGTTTTGATCCCTTAGTATATTACATCTGCTGACTATCACTTAAGGCAGTTTGTTTTCAGTGGGTGCTATAATTTTGCCTTGTGAACTCCTCCTCAGTATGGCTTTATTATGAAAATCCTATGTAACCTGGGTCAGGTATTTTTTTAAGCTTCTTGGTTATTAACTTTTTTTGGCCTGGAATCAATTTTTATGTTAATTTCTCTAGCTGCGGAACCCCAGTCTCTGCTGGCAGTATGAATTCAATATCAGACCTACGTGAGATATAGTCCTGAGCACTGAACACAGATTGATTCATTTAAAAATGTGGTGGTTTGGGGGCCCTGGGTGGCTCAGTTGGTTGAGTGGCCGACTTTGGCTCAGGTCATGATCTCACGGTCCGTGAGTTCGAGCCCTGCGTCGGGCTCTGTGTTGGCAGCTCAGAGCCTGGAGCCTGCTTTGGATTCTGTGTCTCCCTCTCTCTCTGCTCCTCCCCTGCTTGTGCTCTGTCTCTCTCTCTCTCTGTCTCAAAAATAAATAAACGTTTTTTAAAAAATGTGGTGGTTTTCTCCCTCACACCTGCAGTGCAGAGACAGACAAGCCTCTTCATTGTCTTTCTGTCATCAAATAGAATTTTTCTGATCCATCTTTTTACTTGTGTGATTCTAACCTTTATAGAAGGTTCCCAGTGCTAACCTCCACTTTCCAGGGGCCCAAGACCTTGTCTCCTGTTCCTTTAAGAGTCTTAAAATCAATATTCTAAGTTATAGATATGGGCACCTGTGTCATTACCTCCAGGACGATGCAGAACCAGCTCATGAGCTTAATGCTGTGTTTTTTCTATTCCTATTCATTCCTGGCCTTTGGACATTTAATTTTATTCTTGTGGATTGTATGACTAACCCAGCATTTCTGGGTGTTCATAGTAGGAAGATGTTTATGTTATCCTGTCTGTCATATTGCTGGCGCTGTAAGTGTCTAATGCTAGATTTGTATTTTTGGTACATAAAGATAATTCGTTGCTGTAACCATTCTCTTGCAATAATTCCCAAATCCTTTGCCCTATTGTCCTCCCTGGCAAACTCCACAGTGGTATCCTGCCTTTGGATGTGCCATTCTCCTTTTTCTGAACTTCTGCTTTTTCTGCCACTCCACATTCACAGTCCCATTCTTTGCTAAAACTTTCATGTTACCTAGGAGTCCTAGTTCCCCTTGTGAGTCATCTCTCTCATACCCCACAGCTATTTTAAAATCTTTCCACTCTCCTCAGCCCTCCACCCCCCTTTACAGAAGTATTTTCAGAAGATAAACTTACTTTCTACTTCCTACAGGAAATAGAAACCAACAGAGCTTTCTCATATTCCATCCACCAAACTCATTAACTCGTTTATACTGGAATACACCCCTTTCTCCTTCCTATTACAAGGAAGGAAGTTCCTTCTTCCTAAGTGTGGTGATCATATAATTTATTATTGAAGCCTGGATACTTTTGAAAGTAAAAGGAGGACTCTATTAATAATTATGCCAGGACAACAGGTGTGAACCAGAACTGTCCTGGGCAAACTGGGACAAGTGGTCACCCTCTGTCTACAGTTTATCACTCTACTTGTCCCCTGAATGTGCCGTTTTTGCCTTCTCAAGCACCACATTCCCTTGAATATTCCCCCTCTCTCCTTTATGTTCAAATGTCCTTTTCTTGGAGGCTCTTCTCATCCATATTTTAACATTTTCAGTATTTTTTTAATATTTTAATCTTTTTAAAAAAGAAAGCTTGTGGGGCGCCTGGGTGGCTCAGTTGGTTAAGCGCCAACTTTGGCTCAGGTCATGATCTCGCGGTCCGTGAGTTCGAGCCCCGCATCGAGCTCTGTGCTCACAGCTCAGAGGCTCGAGCGCAATTCAGATTCTGTGTCTCCCTCTCTCTCTGCTCCTTCCCCACTTGTGGTCTGTCTCTCTCTCTGTCTCTCAAAAATAAGTAAACATTAAAAAAAATTTTAAAGAGAAATCTTGCCAAGCAACATTACCTGTAAACCATATATACCTCTATTCCCGCTCACCTTTTTGCCTTTTCTCTTTTCTCTGCCAAGTTCATTGAAAAATTTGTTGACCCCCACTGTCTCTTTTTTTCAGTTCCCATTCTCCATCATTTACAGAATTTTGGCTTTTTCTCTCGCCCCTGTTCTGACTCTGCTCTTGGCAACGTCACATGTGGTTATCTGTTCTCTGATAGAACAGACGGTATTCAGCATTAATCAATCTCTTAGACACGTCTGTGAGTTAGTTGTCCTCTCTTTTTCTCGGTTTCTTAGAATGGCACAATGATAGGACCTTCCTCACCGACTGTTAGTGAGGATTAAATAAAGCGATCCACGTAAGCATCTAGCATTTTAAAATGTTAGCCTTCCCCGGGACGCCTGGGTGGCTCAGTCGGTTGAGCGTCCGACTTCACCTCAGGTCACGATCTCGCAGTCTGTGAGTTCGAGCCCCGCGTCGGGCTCTGGGCTGATGGCTCAGAGCCTGGAGCCTCCTTCTGATTCTGTGTCTCCCTCTCTCTCTGCCCCTCCCCTGTTCATGCTCTGTCTCTCCCTGTCTCAAAAATAAATAAACATTTAAAAAATAAAAATAAAAAAAGATAAGATGTTAGCCTTCCCGTTGCTCACCTTTTGGAAAGACGTCCATGTTCGGCTGTGCATGAGTGAGATGGTTTCATTAGTAAATTTGTATGTCACTGTTTGAACCTTTTAAGATAGGACAGAAATGTGGGATTTCTTCATGTTGCCATCCCAGACATCCAGCAGACTGAGAATGGCAATCTGGAAAGGGAGCTTTACTTTTGGGTTGAAGGGTGTTTGATGTTTGTTATGGCAGCTAAGATTTAGTGAGCATGCTCCGCCAAGCCCATAATTGGTATGCTCCTCATTAGAAGCTGGCAGCATCGAGTGACATCGTGGACTTCTCATTTTAATATGGTCGAGCGAATTTTCAGAGGTACTGACACAGTACATAATGAATGTTCATCTGCCTCACCGGCTATGGCCTGGCTTTATCTTCAATTCTACTATTGCCTAGTTAGTAGGCATTTACAGACACTTTTGGGGTTGGGCCAGTTGCGTTTCAGTTGGTTTTTCACCTGTTCTGAATTGTAGGTTAAATTGGCCTTTCCTTTAAATAGATCACGTCTGCATTATATCTTGTGGAAATGCCTGAACTGTTTCTTGAAGTGGAAGCCAACCTTTCGAGCTTCAAGAGAAGCTACACAGATTTGTTACAATTTTTATGTTCTAATAGTAATAATTATAATTGATGCCATTTATTGAATGCTTATTATGTACCAGCAACCGTGCTATGCATGCCACGAATTTTCACATATATTAGCTGCTTTAATAGGGACTCAAATGGAATAAAAATAGATATGTGCTAAAACGATCATCTTACTGTTAGAGTGACTTTAAATGATATCATGAGCTCTCAATACTAGCAAGTTTAATAGAAACCTCTCTGTCTATTAACTGTTAAGGCGACGAGCATGACCACTTAAATGTTAAGAAGAAAGAAGATAGTATTTAGTTTTACTGATAGGTGTGATGCAAAATTAAGTGACAAGGCAAGGCCAAACTGTGTAACGGACTCCAACTAATTGTGATTGTGTTAATTTTCCCTAGGTCACTGCTAAAGCAAACAATTTCAATATCTATGAAGACAGGGACCTAAACTATCAGAATTCTATGTTATAATACAAAGGGCTTATATTTAATGTCTTAAAGAGGAAAATCTTTATGATATTATATACAAATGGATAACATTCATTCTGTATCATTCCACATACAGTTCAAGGAAATACTGAATCCAGGCAGATAGTCAATGTGTCTGAATGTAGGTATGCTTATTTTTCACTGAATAAGTCACATCAACTGGTTATAGCATACTGAGCTTTAAATACCATTGCTAATGCAGAAGACACTAAATTATAGCAACTATGCCGAGAATACGTCTTTTTTACGTCTGACAGTCACTATTCCTATCATCCTCATTCTTTTCAACGTTTTTTTTTTTTTTAATTTTTGGGACAGAGAGAGACAGAGCATGAACGGGGGAGGGGCAGAGAGAGAGGGAGACACAGAATCGGAAACAGGCTCCAGGCTCTGAGCCATCAGCCCAGAGCCCGACGCGGGGCTCGAACTCGCGGACCGCGAGATCGTGACCTGGCTGAAGTTGGACGCTTAACCGACTGCGCCACCCAGGCGCCCCCATCCTCATTCTTTTCAATGAGAAGTTAATAGAAATTCTATGAGCAATTGATGCAATGACATAATAAACATGTCACCTCAACTGGAAGCAAATGTGGGAAATAAGATTATTAATGCTGTGAGAGAATGGCCTAGCTAGGAAATAAAAATAGTCTAAAAGCTAATAGAAAAGTGTATGATGGAGAAGGAAGAGACGTGAGCTTAAATGAGTAGGAAGAAATCAAAGTAAGCCATGGGGAGCTCTCAGAGTCTCTCCCCATTGAGCTATAATTTGGGCTAGTGTGTGGCAGTCCAAACACTTTATCAATCACATTAGAGAAAAGCAGAAAAATAGGTGATGATTCTTGCAGTCAACATTCACTGAGTGTTTACAAAAGGCCAGGCACTCTGCTAGATACCGTCAACACCTTATCTCACTGACAACTCCTAACAACCCCACTTTACAGATGAGAAAATAGGAGGGGTTCTGTAGCACAGACCCGGAGGAGCTGGGGAGAGTTTTGTATTTGTTTTGTCTACCTAGCACAGGCATGCTGGTAGTTTCTATTTGTAGGCAAAATGTGATGCAGTTTTAGTGGGTAGATCACCGAGCCCTATCTGCATTATGATTTCTCAGTGAAGATCTTGCCAACCAGCTGCTGCATTGGTTGACTTTAAAAGAACATTTTAAAACGTTGAAACTAGTTTGACAAGGGAACTTCATAGGGCTAGGAACATTTTTAGTCAGACATTTGGAGTCGGTATTGTATTCTTTTTCAACCGTTTGTGATAGAATACAATCTGAAGTTACTTATTTTCTTTTGATGTTTTAAAAAGTCATGTCTCTGGGCTGAAAGAGATAAAGGGAGGCTTTTCAAATTCATAAGCAAGGGAGAATTGTCCAAGCCAGACCGAAGTTCTGAACTGGTGTTCTACTGTTTTAGTATCTTAGTGAATTTAGTCTGGTTTTGTTAAAAATTACCAGTGACTGTGGGCAGTAGATGGGATATGACCTATTATACTGGTGAACACTTCATTCTCTTTTCAGTTTTTTCTTTCCATAGTTTTGAACTTATGGTGTCGGATGAGGAACAGTGGAGGGGACTGGTCTAGCCACATCTCTGCCTTTGCAAGCTAACAGTCCAGCCATCAGAGTAGAATGGGCGGGTCCCTCGAACAGCACCAGAATGGGAAGGAATGCAACTCCTTACCCTCAACTTCCAGCTTCACCAATTTGGAATATGCCGTCCCGAGGCTGTTTTTTGCCACACACCGATAATGTCCTGCATCTTCCTTTTGCACATTATGAATCCTTAAACTCCCAGATTCAAGAACTGCAATGCGGGAATTCTCCTGCCAGGGATAGGGACATGAATTTTAAAACATCCATGGCTTTATCAAGGATACATGTGCCTTATTTCATCAGGTCATTATCATCGCTGCTAGCATCAAAAGCATCATTTGAACATTTGGCATTTATTTTGTATAACATACTGTATTAAATGAGACAGTATAAGATTACCTAAGCGAAGCTTAACAATGGTTCTATAATATATAGTTTATTTTCACTGTCTTTCATCATATGAGGACAGTAGGCTTACTTGATTTCTTAAAAGTTACACCCAAGTCTCTTTGATTCAAAACACTCTATGTGGTATCTTTAGGAAAATATACGTTTTTTGAAAGTTGGGAAATTCTACAAATAATGAAAAAAAGATGGTCTTGGAAGTTAAAATACCACATTTACCTTTGGGGACTCTAAATTCAGTCTCATACGAATATTCCTACTTTTTTATTGTAGGAAACCCACTGATATTTATAAGAAAAGGAAAGTCAGAAAATTACCTAGGCTACCTTAAACAGTTTCATGTTATTTGTCTTACGTTAAGTGAAACGAAGCTAACTGATTTTATACTTCATTCCTGTTGATTGACGCATGTCAACACCTGTGTATTCTGTGTGGCATATTCTGAGCAGAGTAGGATGAAAAACCTCACTGCGTTCACAGTTAGTAGGTGACAGTAATGACACAGTGTCATGATTTCCCAGTAAATGTAGGTATGAGATTCCAAAGCAGTGCAAAACAAGCATGTAAGCACTAGGTTTTTAATCTGACTGCTCTGTGACCGAGGAATTTGTCAGGGTGTTAGTTCACTGGTCTTGAGTGTTGCTGTTCTAACTCCACTCCGGAGGTTCTCCCGTCCATTCTTCCAAACCTCCTTTCTCTCTCTCCTCCCAGAAGCTGTTTGTCGGGTCTAAAACCTGGATTTTAGTTTCACCTTTTTTGTCACCTGTGTCTCAAAGATTCAATGTTAAAACCTGCGTGAGCCAACCACCCCACCAGCCAACAAAACCCACTCCCGTTGCTTTTGCTTGGCCTCCTTTTTCATCCCTCAAAAGAACTGTTGGTTCCCGTCTCTTTTTTCCCCTAGCCACCCCCAACTGGAACGCCTTATAGTTTGTGTGTATGGGAACAGGGATATTTACGTGTGGTTGAAATGTTATCAAAGGGGAAATTTTATACTAGAAATTTGGACTCACGTAACTGAGTTTGCAAAAAATTGCCCTACTTGAAAATATGTTGTATAGACACGTTTTCGTAATAAGGACTTACCCTGAGAGCACCGTCCCCCTTAATCCATGACACTGATGGTTTGGGATTGCCCATTGTAGTACATGGTAGAACTGCTTTTAGTCCTTCTATGATTTTTACATTTATGGGAGGACGAGTTATTTTCGGTTCTAAAGGGAAATAAAAATTCAAAATTAAAAATGCAATATGGCTGCATTAAGCTTTCTCTTTTCTATTTAGTTTTTAATATCCACTCTAAGAATAATTGATTACATTATAGAATTTATCAAATGCTGAGGGGTTTTTAGTGGGTATCGACAGAAATCATTTTTCAAAGTTTAGGTTATGTCTGTTTTATTAATATCTTATTTGCAAAACACAAACTCATGAAACATATTAGGAGTTTGAGGTCATAGTATTCTTCACTTTAAAAGATAGTTAATAAAAAGTTGACTAAATATACTGTCACCATAACAATTCAACATTATTTAATTCATACCAACAGACATGGAAACATTTGAAGAGACATTTTTGATCTATTTTTCATGTCATTCTCAGTTATGACCTACTTTCCCTTTAGTTTCATCTTACTTTGACCTTTAAATTTCGTGATTAAAAATTAGTTACATTTATCCTCTAGAAAGTAAAGCAGATGTCATTTATGTTAGTAATTGGAGAAATTCTGTCATAGAATTTAGGGTAACTGTAGTCTGCAAGGCAAACTTTTGTAAGTTACTGTGCTGTGAAAGACTCTTAAATCAATTCTTTCAGAATAGATTATGCCAGCCTCTGTTTATTCTCCAGTAGTAAGATTTCAGAAGTTATTAAATCTAATGTGTAGAAGAATTTACAAAATCAGGATGCCTGTTCTTTTACTACTTGAAGGATTCATATAGAATGAAAACCACATTTATTTCCTTACTAGTCTCGTGTTACAGTTATAAAACAGAGGACTGTCTTTGCAGGAGAGACTACTGAGAAATGGATGCATTCTATTTCTTTTAGGTCATGTGCTGTAATCAGTGTGCTACTTTGACAGAAGAGCATGGAATAAGGACTTTTTTCCTTCTACTTTAATTGTGCGTGTGGGGGTTGATGGGAGTTGGAAGTGATATTTGCAAAGACTTCATGGTCTACTGATGTCTAATCTAGGCATTTAGTGCCATTTCGAATTGGTATGATCTTGCATTGTGACAAACAAAATACAAGACAGGCTTTAAGCGTGTTAATGGAAAATATCAACGTTGTCACTTTGCCTGCTATTTAAAGCACACAACTCTCCTAATCAACAACAGTGAACCCCTACATTTAGATGATGGTGAGGCACCTCAATTGTGAGTGGGGTTGTCACACAGCTGCTGGCAAAAGCTTAGCTTAAAAGTTGATATTCCTATGACATAGTCAAAGAGAGTGTTTTCCATTCCTTCCACTGGTTTCCTTGAAGATCCCTATGGCAAATGTCTTAAGCAGATAACCTCTGTTTAAAGCAGTTAACTCCTATCTTCTCAGTGAAATAGATATCTTGGTCATCTGTTGGGTGAGAAGTGAGAAGAACCCTTTTGGGAAGTTGAACATAAAGTGCACTGGGAATGGGGTGAGCACTGATGTTGAGTCATGGATTCCCCACTGTAAGGGAACACTCTGCAGGTGAAACCGTGAGCACTGACTAATATGAGCTGGTCATCTGGCTAAAGTGGGATGCTGGAACTTCATGCTGTGCCAGCATGGAACCATTTTCTGATGGGTGACAAGGAATTTGGGAGAGGGAGCTCCTGGGAGTGATCCTTGGATAGCTGGAGGAGTGATAGGACTGGGGGTCTTAGGCATCTCAGGAAGAAGCTCTGTACCAAGTGGTGTGGGAGCATTCTAAAACGGTAGCACCTGGGATGGCCACACCACCGTATACCCACATGACTGGGTGAGCTTTCCTAAAGAAGAAAAAAAGAGGAGATTTGGGATAGAACCAAAGTAAAGAACATTTAGTGCCAGAGAGAATATGAGAAACTCTCAAAGGAAAGGTAGCAATGAAATACTTCAATGTGCTCTGTCTTTAGAATCAAGCCTTCATTATGTTGCAAAGGAGAACATTCCAGTTTCCTCACTTGATTTCCTCAAGTAAGGAATGCCTTCTTATGGGCACATCCCTACCCACTTACAGAAGAACCCCCAGACCAGCTTCCCCACAATGTCCCACTAGCCCTACTACATTCCTATTCTGATGAATCTAGGATTTCATTTGTAAGTCTGACCAAACATAAAAGATTAATAGAGGTTTGAGAAAAAAAAAAAAACATGAACATAGAAGCAAAGAACTGAAAGAAAATAAAAACTTATGAAGAAAACAGAAATAAAGTAAGGAAAAGAAGACAGAATTTTTTGAGGGAGAGAGAGAGAGAGAGAGAGAAAAGCTGGGCTTACCCAATGGTAAGAAAGGGTTTGAGCTCACCTGATGCGGGGCTCATGATCACCTGATGTGGGACTTGAACTCACAAACCGTGAGAACATGACTTGAACCCAAGTTAGATGCTTAACCAACTGAGCCACCCAGGCTCCCCAGGAAAAGAGGAATTTTTTCTTTAAATGCATTAGTGTTATCCTTACAGAGAGGAACAAATACTGCATCATGTAACACGTAGAGTTTGCTATGAGGAAAAAAAGGAGCAGAAAAATAATTCCTAGAAATTAAAAACATGGGTTTTTAAGATCAAAAGTACTCAGTGTAAGTGTAGAATAGTAGAATGGTCATATTGAAGACGGAGTTCATGATATAGAAGGAAAAGTTAAAATAAGTCTCCAATAAGGTAGAATATCAAGATAGATATGTAGAAAGTATGAGGAGAAAAAAATGGGGTCATGAAAAATGGAAAGAAAAAAGAGATCTAATATGTACTAATTAAAAATTTAAGGGGCACCTGGGTGGCTCAGTTGGTTGAGCGTCCGACTTCGGCTCAGGTCATGATCTCACAGCTTGTGAGTTCGAGCCCCGTGTCCGGCTCTGTGCTGACAGCTCAGAGCCTGGAGCCTGTTTCAGATTCTGTGTCTCCCTCTCTCTCTGCCCCTAACCCACTCACATTCTGTCTCTGTTTCTCTCAAAAATAAATAAACATTAAAAATAAATAAATAAATAAAAAATAAAAATTTAAGAATGAGATAAAGAGGAAGAAAAATTAAAATATATACCTCATTTTGAAAAAAAAACAACAAATCCTTATTTTTTTGGATTCAGAAGGCCTACCTAAAACTCAGTAGGAATAGTAAGAGAATACATTTAACATATTCCTATGAATGTGAAAATCTTATGAATTCTAGAAATAAAGAGAAAATAGTAATATTTTTAAGAGAGATAAACATTAGATTTACCTTTAGGAATAAGAAAAAGCTTTCTCAGCTGCAGCATAGCGTGTCATATGATAGTGAATAATTGTTTAATAAAAGCTGAGGGAAAAGCCTTTTTAAATTCTTGTCTGTACCTGGACAAGTTTTTATCCCGGAGCAAAGGCAGAGACTTTCAGCGATTCAAAGATTCAGAAAACATATGCTCAGATTATATATGATCACATGCTCACACTTTGAAAAGAAGCAGCGAACTCAACAAAACAATGACAACACAGTAGAAAGAAGATATGAGAAATAGTGATGCTAATCAGGAATCACCGCAAAACTTGCAGTAAAGTTTCTGAGTGGAACTGGACCCTGCTGATTCGTATGTGCCAGTATGGCTGTTTTGTGATTTTTGCCCTCAGCAGCATGATGTCAGAGAGAAGAAAATAAAAGTTACATTATTACAGGGTAGATGATTTGCAAGCAGCTAGTGCTTCCAGCACAGGAGGTCATGAGATCTGAGGGTGCTAAGAGTGCTTAAAGATACACCATCAGGTGCAAGAGAAGACTAAAAGAAGAGAGAACTGAGTAAGTCCCCACTGGGGTCGGTGGAAGGGAGAAAGGAGGAGAATGTGAACATGCGGTGATGGCTCTGCAGAGGGAGTAGGGGAGGGAGAGAGCCTGACTCTGGTTCTTAGCGGAGAAAGAGACAGATGGAGGCACATCATGAGTGTGGGAAAGTGTTTTCTTCTTGGGACAGCGCTGGGAATAGAAGTGTCCGTGTTCTGAGTATGGTATACTGGAGCTTAAGATTTTAAATACGCACCATTTCCTGGGGGTGACAAGGTCATTGATGGGATAGGTTGATAAGACGTTAAGGCAAATATCACTGGACTTGTGGAGGTCAGGAGTTGTAAGGACAAAGTGGCCAGAGGCTGTTTCATGGCTTGTTAAAAAATCCCTTAGGATGGTGGCAGGAGTAGGGATGGATAGACCGAAAGATATGATAGATAGGAATCAAAGTCTTTGGTAGATATTGGGCAGGGTGGGGGGTGAGGGGGAGTACCTGGAAATGAGTAGGTGACTTGAATAGAGTTACAGGAGAGAATGGTCAGAATGGCACATGCCCTCATGAGAAGATTTTGCACAGCAATATAAAGGTAATGGCTTAAAAGCAGCAATGAGAGCTAGGAGATTGACCGCGAGTCCTTGCTAGCCTTGTAGACAGGAAAGGTGGTGAAAAAGTAGCCTCCAGTGAAGCAGAAAGGCCACTCAAGTTTGAAAAGTCACCCAAGAAAATCAAGTTTGAAATAAGGCAAAAGGGTAGAAGTGTCTGCAAAGAAGTTAGAGATAAAAAGCGTGTCTGGTTGTAACGGAACCGGTTCAAGGGAGCAGGCAGAAGATTTTAGATGGAAGTTCCCTGGTGGAAGGAGTCAAGGTGGAGCAAATAGGGAGCTGTGTCCAGGCAAGGAAACAGGAGAGCCTAGAGAACTGAGGGGCTTGCCTGTAGTTGAGGATAGGAATACATGGTCTAGAATTCACTGCCTCAGGGGTGTGATTTGAACTTGAGCTTGGCTGACTGCCAAGCCTCCAAGCTGTGCTGGAGACTGTTTAGTGCCTGCTTCGGAGTGTACCGAGTCAGCTTTAACATCAAGAGCGGAGGCTCTCTCCCACTCACTCATCTTCACTTGCAGAGCCCCGCAGCTCTCCGCAGCACCCCCCACGCCGTTCTTGGCCGTGCAGCAGTAGACGCCATCGTCGCTGTCTTCCACGCTCAGGATGGTGAGGAGCTGCCCGTTCTCGCGAATGCTGTACCGGGTGTCAAAGAGCCTGCAGGTCGCAGACAGAAATGGCAGGTTAGGACCTCCTGTGTGACTTTTTTTTTTCAGGCTGTGATTAACTGATCAGTAGATGACTTGTCAATGGAATAAGCAGGTTAAAAGCAAAAGGAAACTTGGATGGGTTCTGAATAATAGAATCACCTTTTTTGGTAATATAAAGCTAGCATTACATTCTAAAATTAGAATGCTGTGCTCCAATAGATTGGTCCTATGCTCTAATGATCAAAGCACCTGAGTCCTTCAAAAATGCTTTCCGGGGCACCTGGGTGGCTCATCCGACTCTTGACTTTGGCTCAGGTCATGATCTCATGACTGTGAGATCAAGCCCCACGACAGGCTCAGCACAGAGCATGGAGCCTGCTTGGGATTCTCTGTCTCTGTCTCTCCCCGCCCCACCCTCCATGCTCATTCTCTCTTCCTCTCTCTCTACCCCTCCCATGCTCATTCTCTCTCCCTCTCTACCTCTCTCAAAATTTAAGAAAAAAAAAGTGCCTTCAAAAGGTGATGTCTGTTGATGAGACCAAACATAAAATTTACTTTATTCAGGAAAGTATATTACTACCAAGGTATATGAGTCTTCTCTCCACAATTGCTAGAATGTAACAAACAGCTAGAGAACAAACACACGTACATAAATGTTACCAGTGGGAAGAGATAAATTCTTATAGGAGTAACTAACAATTAGCTGAGTATTCATTTATTAAGTATTTGTCGAATGCCTAACAAGTGCCAAGTACAGTTCTACTTCCTTGGAATATAAAAGGAAGCAAAACAGCTTCAAACTGTGAGTGTATATGTTACATATATTATCTCATTAAATTACATGCTTTTGTCAAGAAAGGAATTAGGGAAACAAAAATTTGAGCGGAAGCATCAACATAAAAGTGGGGTTTTATGACCAAATAAAGATTCCTTATGCAAAATGTATACATGAGGCAGAAAAATGCCCCCCCCCCCCACCTCAGTCCAGGTCTTAATCCCCTGAACCTGTGAATATGTTACCTTACATGACAAAAGAGATGTTGCAGATGTCAAGGATCTTAAAATAGAGTATCATGGCTTATCCAGATGGGCCCAGTGCAATCACAGTAGTCCTTAAAAGATGGTAGCGGGAAGCTGAAGGATGATAGGAGATGTGACAGTTGAGGCAGAGGCCAGAGGGCTGTGATTGCTGGCTTTGAAAGTGGAGGAAGGAGACAAGGAAGGCAGGTAGCCTTCTTGAGGCTGGGGGAAGGTGGGAAATCAGATTCTTCTCCGGTGCCACTAGAAAGAATGCAGCCCTGTCAACCCTTGCTTTTCACCTTGAGAGACTGATTTCAGACTTATGACTCCCAGAACTATAAGATAATCAACCTATATGGTTGTAAGCCACTAAGTTTGTGACACCTTCTTATAGTAGAAATAGGAAACTAAAATGCAAACAAACAGTGGAAAAGGAAGTGGTTTCTTGATGTTCTAATCTCTACAGGTGCCCACCATCACTTCCTGATACTAAAGGGAATAAAGCTTGTAGTAAATTTTGGTCTCTTGTGACTGAGGATAGTATAATCACTGGGTAGTTCACAAAATAACAATAAATAATTGTGGAAAGCCATGATACTCAGTGTCACATAATGTTGTTTTGCTACGTTTTTCGTCGGAAAATACGTACATTGGAATATTTCACAGATATACTTGTGGACCAAGATTCCAGCCACTCTGTGAAATAGAAAGTTTCCAAATTTGTAAGCTGTTGCATCAATGTTGCTTAATTTGAGTAAATTGCTTGTGGGTGGTGAGGACGCTCAAGTCTTTATAATTTTTTTTTAATGTTTATTTACTTTTGAGAGAGACAAAGACAGGATGCGAATAGGTTAGGGACAGAGAGAGAGGGAGACACAGATCCAAAGCAGGATGCGGGCTCCGAGCTGTCAGCACAGAGCCCGATGCGGGGCTCGAACTCACGAGCTGTGAGATCATGACCTGAGCTGAAGTCGACCGCTCAACGGACTGAGCCACCCAGGCTCCCCAAGTCTTTATAATTTTTAAAATAGAATTCATTATTCTCAGTTTTTAAGAGTCTCTTATGGTTTGATGGGGGGTGGGAGGGAGAGGAGCGTGGGTGATGGGCATTGAGGAAGGCACCTGTTGGGAGGAGCACTGGGTGTTGTATGGAAACCAATTTGACAATAAATTTCATATTTAAAAAAAATAAAAAAAAATAAAAATAATAATAAAATAGAATTAATTAGAACAGTTTTAGATTTACATAAAAATTGAAAAGATGATACTTTCCATATGCCTCTTTCCATCTAGTGTCTCCTGTTGTTAATCAGATTAGTTTGGTACATTTGTTACGAATAATGACCCAATATTGATACTGTTAACTAGTTTATATAAGTCTTAGCTTATTCAGATTTGTTTCAGTGTTACCTAATGTCTTTGTCTCTTCCATGATCTCATCCAGGACCCTACATTACATTTATTTGTCATATCTCCTTAGGCTCCTTTTGGCTGTCACAGTTTCTAAGACTTTCCTTGGTTTTTGATGACCTTGACAGTTTTGAGGAGTACGTGTAAAGTATTTTGTAGGATGCCCCTCTACTGGAGTTTGCCTTATATTTTTATTATGATAAAATTTGGTTTGTGGCTTTGGGAGAGGAAGATCACAAAAGTAGAGGGCCATTTCATCCCATAAAAAACAAGGGTGCATGCTATCAATATGATTTCTCACTATCAATATTGACCTTTATCACCTGGCAAAGTAGTGCTTGTCAGGTTTCTTTGGTAAAGCTATTCATTATTCCTAAAAGGGCACACAAATATATTTTCAAAATGTAATTTCTTCTTATTTCACAGATCCTTTGACTAACAGCTAACCATTCAAACCTATAACTCCATTTATTTCTTATTTATTTGTAACATTTTTGCCTTATAATAAAGGGAAGATTCCAATTTATTAAGTGACTTTATTCATAGCATTCTTATAATGTTGATTTTCTTTGTGTAATTAAAAAAACTCTTCCATTGTCCATTTCTTCATCTCCTTATAATATTGAGAAAGAAACATCTGAGAGGATTGTAAGGCTGTCTTTTTCAAAGCTATTTAATGATACAGGCATCGCACTTCCTTCCCAGGCATGGTAGAGGGCCGTAGTGGAGAGAATAATCTTTGATCATTGACCTTTGACTATTGAATGTTGCCTGTCTAACAACTATTATAATTTCAAAGTAGGGAAGTGCATGAATCATATGCCAAGATATAAGCAACAACTGTAATGTAATACAAAACTCTGTAACTTCTGTGTTGCCTTCACAGGTGCTTTTATGACCACTGTTATTCATGATGCATATTGACAGTGAGGTTTTTCTGTATTATTTAAAAACATTTAATTTTATTATGAAGATAAAGACATAAATAATAGACAAAACTCATGAAAATGTTGAGCATATAAATTGTAAAGCTACTAGTGTGTGAGATATTAGCACAATGACTCGTGTTAAATGGAGCCATTGAGGAAGAGAGTCACTTGTGGAACATAGCTAGAGCTGGTGAGATGTGCTGAATATAGGCCATAAGTGAAATAGCAACCTGCCAAAGATTGATGGAATAAATAGAAAATATGGTGGAATAAAGAAGAGTATCACTTAGAGTAGAAAGGGATGGAAAGACAAGCTTATAATCGTGCCATCTCTAGCCTGACGGCTCTGTCACCCCTAAATCAACCACCTGTTGGTGACATACAACGTGGTCCCTTTATGGTCCCGTGCACTCTCCCCAAGGAACACAGATAAAATCCATGGCTGTTCAGCAGGCTAATTGGCAAGCTATCGTCATGGCCAGGTGCGCTTGTCCTTCTGTTTCTCCAACAGAGCAAGTATATGTCCGTAGCTTTGGTGCCTTCCACCTGTGGGCTCAGACTTTACTCTGGTCCTTGTAAGAGCATGACAGTGGGGAAGTCTGAGGCACAAGAGTAACTGGCCGTATAAACATTGAGTGAACCAAGATTCCTGAGTACATTGACTTATCCCATTTCTTTTCCCTTGTTCTCTCTAGAGATTTCAAATGGATTTAATAAACTGTATTTCAAGCATCTTATTTTCAGCCTTCCTATTCCAGGACTTCTGTAATAGTTTTCCAGGTAGACAACCTGAGGGTGACCACAGCACAGGGTAATTTCCCATATTACAACATGTATAATTGAAGGAAACACTAAATTTCATTAGAGTTTAGTGCAAATAAAGACATAAAGTTTTCCTCATGCAGGTTCATGGACCCGAGTGTGTAGATACCAGCTCAAGAATTCTGGTCCTACTGCAAGCTATATTGCCTGCTGAGAAGCCAGTGGTTCCCTTTGTTACAGATTTTTTTTGGAGTATTTTTGATCAGATAGCTATTGCAAATGAGGAAAAGATAGCACGACCCTTTCATGTCAAATGGGAATTTTTGTCTGTTTAAGAGGCTGCCTCATTATATATTAGGAAACCCTTCTGACTTTCAAAAGAAAAAGTTCTGGTGACCAAGAGGTCAGGTTCTTGGACAACATATTTTACTTTATTGGAATAGAAGTAGAGATGAGTCTGATCCCTATTAATTCCCCAGCATGTCCTGGAACATGTGTCCTGTACCCCCGGCCTTAGGATATCATCGTGTGTCTTAATTACTTGAAACTTCCTCTGGGTCCTAACCTGGAGTCCATGAAATAGCCCTGACATCCCCAGGTCAATTAAATCAGTGTTTGGCTTTAGGCAATTCTCTTTACCTCACTGACTTGCAGATCTTACAATTATAAAATGAGGAAATTTGCATTTTACATATTTTAGAAGGTAAGCTTTTGTCCTACCAAGAGCTGTGATTACATTGATGACAGTTAAATTGCAAGGCAGCCATGGGCAGCCTTACCAGAAAAAGGCAGAATACTTACTTAATGAGAATTTTATTTCTGGTCCAGGAAATTTCAGGCTGGGGATAGGATTCCACTGCACACATAAATGTAGCCACTTCTTCAACTAAGGCATCCACTGTTTCCAGCGGAGTAGTGATGACAGGAGCTACAAGGAGAGGAGAAATCAGATAAGAACATTCTAGAATGCTGTTTACTAGCCCTCTGTGAGCAGTCAGAGGCCGTCACCTACTGAATGAGAATTATATTTCCCCATAGCAGAAACTTGTCAAAAGGAAGGAAGATGGTATGTAGAGAATTTTGTTTCTACTTCCGAAATAGACGTTTGAGAATCAAAAGAGAAGGCTCTCAGGAGAGTAGGACTTAGAATTTATTTTATATAAGTGGGGCAGATCCAGCTTTTATGAAGCCCAAAGTTATATAATTTGAGTACACACATTGAGGAAAAAAAAGAAAATTATAAATACAAAATATCCGTGGCCACCCAACACGGATCAGCTTGAAGGGAAGAGAAGTCAGAATGGAGAGAGAGATCTTAACAGTTGTTTAAAAACAATTTTTTCTAAATTTCATAATAATATATGTTCATATTAACACATTGGTAGAGTCCACTGAGGGTCTTAGATGGGGGCTCCTGCAAAGAAGAGATTTTACAAGCTTAAGCTTCGTCCAATTTATAAAAAATCAGATCTGCATGTGAATGGAATAGAAAAAGAGTAAATAAAATGACAAAAAGCCCAACTGAAAAAACTGGGCAAAGATCTGAATAGACATTTCTCCAAAGAATTTGTACAAATTTCATTTGTGTTGGAGACACAGCACATGAGATGATGTTCAATATCATTAGCCATTAAGGAAATGCAAATCAAAACCACAATTAGATACCACTTCATATCGACCAGAATGGCTCTAATCAAAAAGAAAGATAACAACACCTCTTGGCAAGCAGGTGGGTAGATGCACCTTTGTGCATTACTGGTGGGAATGTAAAATGGCGCAGCTTCTGTGGAAAACAGTATGTGGTTCCTCAAAAAATTAAACATAGAATTACCATATGGTCCAGTGTTTCCACTTTTGGGTATATACCCAAAAGTATAGAAAGTAGGGACTCAGATATTTGTAGATATTTGTCCATAGTAGCGTTATTTACAATAGCCAAAAGGTGAAAGGAGCCCAGGTGTCTACCAACAGATTAACAGATAAACAAAATTGGTATATCCATACGATGGAATATTATTTGACAATAGAGAGGAATGAAGTATTGATATATGCCACAACATGAATGAACCTCGGAAACAATAAGCTAGGTGAAAGAAACCAGTCAGAAGGACAACATATTGCATGATTCCACCTATATGAAATGTCCAGATGGGCAAATCTACAGTCAGAAAATACATTAGTGATTGCCTAAGATCAGGGGAGCAAGATGGAGGGATTAGGGGGTAAGAGATGGCTAAAGGACACAGGATTTCTTTGAGGTATAATGAAAATGTTCTGCTTAATTTGATGATAAATGCACAACTCTGTGAATTGTACACTTTATTTTTTAAAGTTTTTCAAAAACTTTATTAGAGTGTGTGAACACAAGCAGGGAAGGGGGAGAGAGAAGGGGAGAGGGAGAGGGAGAAACCTAAGCAGGCTCTGTGCTCAGCACAGAGCCCAGTGCGGGACCTCATCCCACAAACAGTGAGATTATGACCTGAACTGAAATCAGGAGTCAGATGTTTAACCGACTGAGCCACCCAGGAGCCCTAGTTGTGCACTTTAAATGGGTGGAGTGCATAGTATGTAAATTATATCTCAAAGCTGGTTTTGTTTTTGTTTTTTATTGTTTGTGTGTATGTGCCTCTGCATGTGTGTGTGTTCCACAAAAAGAAAGAAAATAGGAGGGGCTTTGACATTGATCCTTCTCTCCTCCTGTCCCCCCATGAAATGAGAGTCGCTTGGATTATAGGAGTTAGAAGGACAAGGAAGTTAAGAAGGATGAGAGTCGGTTAGTAGTAGGATGCATCCCTCTTTAATCATTTAGGAAGCCTGTGAATCTACCAGAGCAAACAGAGTGGGGTCCTGGTCATCTCAGGTCATCTCACGGGCTGGATGGTGTGGGACAGAAAGTGTCAATACCTGTATTTGCATGAGTCTGGAAATCTACCCCACTGCATGACCTTATTGAAAGTAATTATCATCATTACCACTTTATCGTTATTATTATTTATCAGAGATTTGTTTACTCCTTTCCATGTAGCAAGCACCAGGTTGACTAGAAGCAAAAAGATGTGTAAAGTCCATCTCTGCCTTAGAAGAGCCCACAGTCTTTCTCATTGCCAAGTAGCATTTCATTGTATATATAAACCACACCTTCTTTATCCTTTCATCAGTTGATGGACATTTGGGCTCTTTCCATAATTTGGCTATTGTTGAAAGTGCTGCTGGAGGGTATTATGCTAAGTGAAATAAGTCAGAGAAAGACAGATATCATATGTTTTCACTCATATGTGGAACTTGAGAGACTTAACAGAAGACCATGGGGGAGGGGAAGGGGAAAAAACGATTTCAAACAGAGAGGGAGGCAAACCATAAGAGACTCTTAAGTACAGAGAACAAACTGAGGGTTGATGCGGGGTAGGGGAGAGGGGAAAATGGGTGATGGGCATTGAGGAGAGAGAGCACTTGCTGGGATGAGCACTGGGTGTTGTATATTAGCGATGAATCACGGGAATCTACCCCCAAAACAGAGCACACTGTATACACTGTATTTTAGCCAACTTGACAATAAGTTATTTAAAAAAAAAGATTTTTGAAGGATTTCTAATATGGGAAAATGTATAAATATGTTTTTAAGTGAAAAAGAAGATTTGAAATGATACATGTATCAAGAAAACAAGCTTGTAAATAATATGAATGTGAATATAAGTATAAATATTTAGGAAGAAGAATAGACAATAAACCATTAAAAGGTGATTTTCTATTGTGGTGTTTAAAAAAAAAAAATAAAAGAGCCCACCATCTAGATAATAAGGATGGACGGTTACATAAAACGATCAGCTATAATAGTTACGCCTGCTCTCCTGGAATAATTGGTAGTGCCCCCTGTATTCCAAAAGTGCCCGAGTTTGGACAGTCGATTATATGGTCATTTTAGATAAAATGCAAGGTATGTATCAGAGCCAAGTAAGTAGTGTGAACAGTATTTTAGATGCAGGGTAGGGGATGACAGCCTCATGAGACACCTAGGACAGATCGGCACATTGGCCATAAAACACGCGTTCACAGTCTAAACAAACCTTATTTTTTCACTAAACTCAGAGACAAATTCATGGGCTGAGAGTAAGGGAACCTGGTGCTTGGGAGTGTCCCACTGAGCCCCCATCTTCCTCCTTAATGTGGTTCTTGTCTTAAGATGCAGTTTAAGTAGCATCTTAGCCCAGTTTCTCAGACTAGCTAGACAGAGCCAAATGCCCTTTTCCTTATGGGTCATCCTATAAATGTCACTCTTACAGCACTTGGCACACAGATGTTATTAAAATGATCCACTTATGTCTTTATCTCATACTCAGTAATAAAAACCTTGAGCTTTGGGGCCAAGGACCATGTCCTAGACCTTTTTCTATCCCTAGGGTTAGCAGATTTACTGATATAATGTTTAAATAAGCTGTATTTCTGAGACCTTTATAAAAGGCATAAATTTTTGAAAAGGTTGAAAGCAAATAGTTGAAATAAGAACAGAAAATTTTTAGGTGAAATGACATCTTTTATACGTAAGCATCAGGGCTCCTGTGGATGGAATAAGCAATCAATTGCAGAGTCATACAGATAAAGAAATAAAAACACTGAATATTGAGTTTGTGAGATGCAGATAATGATGGGCCCAAAGGTGAATTGATGATAGTGAATGCTTTCATTGTTTAAAAAGCAAGAGCAATGAGCAGCCAGACAGAGGTGCTAGCACAGGGCTTGAGTTCAAATCCCTGTTCCATCACTTCCTGATGCACCAAGTCACTTAGCTGGTGCCTAGGCATGTTCAGCTATAGATGGAGATGATGATAAAACCGCTACATAGGCTTGTCATGAGGATTAGTTAAATGAATACACGTAAAGCATTTAAAACGGTCCTTTCCCCATATGGAACACTGTGTGTTATTTGATTCTGTAATTTAGAAACAGAAGCCGGAACTGTTCAATTGTTCGCCCAGTCTCTGGATTACTTGCAGATTTACCATTAATATTTACTTCTGGTAATCTATCCCAAGGAAATAATCTCAAGGCAGAAAGCCACACAGATGACTTTCACTGTACAGAACAGATGAATTGTCCTGGATCGTACTAATCGTGCTGAAAGGGAGGAAAGTTTCGGCACACACTTCTGCCTCATAACTGCGGTCTGCTGGAGCTGGCTTGTACTGGCTTGCTATAGCCAAGTGTTAATTTCTCCGGAATTCTGTGAGACAACTGTTAAATACAGCCATTATTAAAAACTAAATTACATACATTTAGGGTGACAGATGGTAGCTACGTCTGTGGTGAGCATAGCATAACCTCTAGAGAAGCTCAGTCACTAGGCTGTACCCCTGAAACTGATGTAACATTCATTGTGTGCCAACTATACTCAAGGTAAAAAGTTAAAATAAAAAACTTAAAATTCAATAAATTATATTAAAAACTAATAATACTCGAAATTTATCACTTCCTAATTATGTTACTACGTTTTACTATTACCTATGCTCTTGAAGTGATTTATACCCAAGGTCACCGTATGGTAGAATTAGTGTAGAAAGCCACGTTAGTGTACATCCCTCCCAGTTCAGTGTTCATTGTTAGCTTGAAATCGACTGTGGTTGGAGTCAGAAATCAGCAAATGCAACAAATCAGGGCCTTTTTTTTTTTTTTGTCTCAGGGAGGCAAATATTAAGCATATATTAGCAACTCTTACCTAAACAAGATATTATGCACATAATCACTGCGAATGGTATTTTTAAGAGGATAAATAAAATAGAATATGCTCATGCATTCATGTGAAATAGAAATGGCAGGTAGCAGAAGTATATAAACAGTTATTTATGATACGTAGAAAAAAATGGAAGAAAATATATGCTCAAATAGTCTTGGAAGTCAAGGTGACTTTTTCTAGTCTGAGGGTTTTTTTTTTTTAAAGTTTATTTTGAGAGAGAGAGAGAGAGAGAGAGAGAGAGAGAGAGAGAGAGAACCAGCAGGGGAGAGGCAGCGAGAGAAAGAGGAGAGAATCCCAAACAGTCTCTGCACTGTGAATGCAGAGCCTGACGTGGGTCTCGATCTCACGGTTTGTGAGAGATCTCTCTCATGAGAGAGCATGACCTGAGCTGAATCAAGAGTCAGACACTTAACCGACTGAGCCACCCAGGTGCCCTCCTGTTTTAAGCTTTTCTGTATTTTATATTTACAAAATCATTCTTAATGGCCATGTATTATTTTTATAAGAAAATAAACTTAATTCATTAGTTTATTCTCACCTGATACTTCAGAAGTGACAGGTAACAGACATATGTTATTAATATTTTTACAAACTGTGGAGATCAGTTAAGATCAAGAAAGTAAATCTGAGAATGTCTTGACACAGTTATGGAGAAATACATGAGGTGTTACTAAGAACTTTATTAGATTAACACCTTCCCACCATGTGCAGTGGTGTGATAGTCTTGTGCATCGTTTGATTCTGTTTTTAATAATTTTAGCATCCAAAATTAAGAACCTGCCATGGGCCAGGCATTATACTTTTCATTCATTATCTCATTTAGCACAACAAACATAAAGGTAGATACTATTATTATTCTCATCTGCAGATGAAGAATGGAGGATAAGAATGGTTAAATAGCTGTCTAAGCATAACACAAGTAGGAAATAATAGAGCTAAACTTCAAGGTTAAGGTCGGTTTAAAATTCCTATCTTTTAACTCTAAGCAATTCCATGCCTTGAGCATAATACTGATTACAGACAGAGGGGAAAAATAAGGTTTACGTTAATATCAATTTATATAGGCAGGGTATAGTTGGCTAAGTTCACTTTGCCCATCTTTCAAAATTACCCAAACAAATCCACTTTCAAATTGTTACTGGCAAAATCACATCGTTGTATTTAATGATATTTGTTGACTCAGCAGACTGTCTCCTGTTTACTTTCATTCTGTTATCCAGCTTTCATCTCAGCCAGAGTCTGTTTAAACTAGGGCACTATTTCTCCCCTCAATCCAAGGACCACATGAATAACAAATACATGAAAATGAGCACAATGCTTTTCTGGACCCAAAGAGTAACTTCACTTGAATCCTAGCTGCTTGATGTGAAGGAAAATGATATTAACCCTTTTATGGGCTCTACCGCATGGCCATTGACAGACCAGCTTCTGATTGACTAGTTGTTGACGAACATGACCAAATGACTGAGTAAACACCAAGAAGTCAGGTGAATTTGCTCCTTTCTGTTTTAGTAAAATTAGAGCTCAGACTTGGGACATATTCGTGTTTTTTTCTAATAATCATGAATACAGTATTGTTTTTTCAGTATGAGAAAACACTTTGGTGTTGGAAAATTTTCAGATTCCCCAAAGAAAGAGGATATTCAGTATTGCTCATCATTTGGCTTATCTTAGAAACTGGCACATTTATTCTACTGGTGATACAATAAAATATAAGTTATTTTTTTATTATGATGCCTTTGGAACTTGTAAGCTTCATTGATAATCTCAGCCACTTCTTAATATTGTATCATTCATTCTTTGTCACAGAACACACTTTGGGTCCTTGCCTTCAGGAATGGTGCTGGGCATAGACCAGAAGGGATTTAGGTTCAGCCTGTTCAGAATTTCTGAAATTGCCTCTCCTGGGTGAATTCATTTGGGTTAAGAGACAGTCCCACAGAGACCCGTCTAAAATGTTCATGTTACCCAAGAGCGATCATTTCAGCAATCACTGACCGTCTTTAGCATAGTACCTAGTGTTATATGTTGAGCCCTAGTGCGCACTTGTTCATTTTATGAGGAAATGGAGGCTCACAAATACTACGTGCCATCCCCAAAGTCACACAGAAAGACATTGGAGACTAGGAAAAGGAACTTGATCTTAACACTCTCTTCCAGGCCTTAAATGTCCTCACTTCACTGCCTTCATTATTCTGCCTAGACTGCACGGTGTGTTGCCATATAATCTCAGCTCCCTTACTCTCTAGTCCTTCAGCTGCCCTGACCCTGGGAAGCACCAACCTTGAACTAGTCTCACCCACTGTCCTCGCTTGCCTCTATGTTCATATAGTATTGTTAGATGAAATGAAACACTGGTGCAAATCAAGGCCACTATAAAGGTTAATTCCCAACCCCAGCTGGGCCCTCAGCATGGCCTACGTAGTTCCTCTGCATTACTCCGGTCTGCTCTTTGCTCACTTTCTTGAATGGGGCCACATCCTTCAGGTCCCATTCTCCCCCCTCACCTTGACCCTTTCTCCCATGACTTAAGTCCTAGTTCACTGAGAAGTTGCCTACTACTCTGGAAATATGGCAGAAGTCTTGACGTTTCTGCTCTTTCTCTCTGTTCTTGAAGGGCAGTATTATTTAAAGCAACTGTGTTTCCCCAAACACGCAATGAGTTGCTCTTTCAATGTACGTCAATATTCATCCAGGACTCGGTGTCCTGGATTTCAATGACAGCTGTGCCTGCTCTGACTTAGTCATATGTTGAATCTGTGAACCCTATCTTTGTATGCATATGATCTAGAAGGGGAAGTTACTCAAATATATCTGAAGATAAATCACTTAGGCTCAAACACTTCTAGGTATGGGAGCAAATGAGGTAATTTAAAAAGGTGGAGTTTGGACAGGAGTTCTTTGTGTGTATTAAAGAAACTCAGTACTGCTTACGTGAACTCCTGTACTTCTACAGAATTTAAATCCCACCACACACTTAATATTCCCTGATAAAGTGCTCACTATTATTGAAATATGTGGTTAAGGCGAGTATTCAATGAAACGTTGGTTACTTTCATACGTGATGGTTTGTAAATTTCTAGTTGTGGGTTATGATATTGAGCTCGTTGAAAGTGTCACTAGTTGTAATTATTTAGGACAAGTGACTTTTCCTTTTGTCTTTGAACATTAGGAACCTCCAACTAAAATTAAAACAAGAAACTAATAATTCTACAAAGTCTATTATTAATTTTATTGAGGAAATGGTATGTGGAGAGTTAGAAGAGAATCCACTAAATACCTTGTGCTATTTAAAAATCTGTCATTTTGTAACACATTGTGCAGATTCCTTAATTCATTCATTTTTTAAAGGACTTAGGAAAAAGATATCTGGCTACAGAACTCTTTATTCTCTGTCAAGAATAGAGAAAATAACTCTGAGATAGTTTGTGTGGAACATCTTTATTATTTCCAGCAGTATGAAATAATAGCATATTATTGTTTTTTGTACCAATATATTCCATGAACTCTAACATTTAAAATTTTAAGGACTGTTTTTATGATAATGTTTATTCTCAGAACTGGTGTGTGTCGTTAATGAATGTTTGTTCTACTAGGCCTGGTGTTCTTGGCTAAGATTGGTGTTAAATCCGTAACTAATTTAAATTTTACCGTAAATACAGTAGACTAGGCAAAAATATTCTTTTAATTTTTTGGTTTTATAATCTAATCATAGCAATAAGTTAATCATAAACAAAGTCAGATTAACAATCTGATTTTTTTATTCAAAGTTCAAGATGTTTGGCTTTATCTTTAGATCACCATATTTTGAATTTTTTGAAATAGAGATGGTGTGCGTTTGAATTAAGGGCTTTACCTGTAAAGTTTGGAAACTGTAAATCATTTCATTCTAGAATATAAATTAGGAGTTGTTTATACAGGGAGGTGGGTTTGTTTATTTTTTTTTAATACACCAAATCCTGATTTGAACCAGCAAAATCAATAGTTTTGTTCCTTATAAGACTGAAGTTTAATAAATGTTAGCGTTTACCCATGTCACTTTTATGTAACTTCATGGTTTAGGAGAGCACAAATAAGACTTAACAAACAATCTGTAAATGTGAACATTCAGGTGCTACCTTACCGGACATCCGTTGTATGATCAGGAAGTATTAAAATAATCCAAAGCCAATGTTAAGTCTTTCTGGCTATTATTAGCTGTTTGAAAAGATCTAGATTCTTCCTTATCTAGAGATACCTTCACCTATTAGTTGGCAATTAAATGTTTAAATACATCTGAAGATACTATTCTACTTGTGTAAGATGGAAAAAGAAAACAAAACGTAAGTCTCCGAAAATCAGATCGTTTGTGAAGAAAGCTATATCTTATTAGCATGTGAATCTTGCTGGCTCCAGAAATTCTAATGACCCACAAAATCTAAAGCTGTGTTTCCCATCTACATACACATACTACCTTCACTGACCTACGCAATACAAATGTGTTCAGTTCTTTGGGAAAGTAACATAAAAGGAAAATAATTAATTTGAGTGTATCATAAAACACAGAACTCTTACTCTAATACATTAAATCTGAAAACTCTTTAACTGACATCATTCAGTCTTTTTCATGTCTTTAAAAAATTTTTCAGAGAAACCCTCAGTCGCTTTGTAAATCACATACTTTCCTGTCTTTCTTCCTGATTTGAAATACACTAGTCTCCGTTTTATAATGCACTGGCCAGAAACCATATCACTGTGGACATTCTTGCTGCTGCAACAGGTGTTTGTCAGTTTCTTAAGTTGCTTTCCTTTCCCTGAGGTGGTGTTATTTCCGGTACATTCCAAAGGCTCTGAAAAAAAACTTTCACAGTCTCTTGCTGAGCCAACTCATGCCTCCAACCTCAAAGTTATTGAGAACTCATTGTCTTCAGGCTTTTGTTATATAGGCAAATTGTGTGAGTCTTTCTGTAATTCCAATTTTTAAGAACTAAAATATTTACTAAGAATTTTGCAAAACTGAAACTGAAAATGGAAATGACTTTTGTTCAGAAGCAAACAGTCTGGACATCTGAGAGTAGGGTTGATTATATTCCCAGCAAACCTAATGTGAAAAGGTTTTCATCATCCATTTAGACCACCCTGAAGTTTGACACACGCATAAACAAAACGGACCTTGATAACTTGCAGTCTACCTGCTGATGTTTTCCTACAAGTGAGGACTCTGCATGCCCTGTGTGGCTAGACTTTTTATTGCAGAACTTAAGTGAGGGAGGGATACTGGTAGAAAGGAGATCATCAGTCAACTGCTCCCTCTCCATACATCGTACCCCTACTTCACCAAGTAAAACCCAAGCCCGCCATAATATGAATCAGTCATGATCAGAGCACACACATGCACTTTAGAACTGTGACAAGGCAACAAGAAGACAAGATTCCTCAAACAAACCTTTTGGAAGTTTCTCAGTCCCGCTGAAGGCAACCAAAGTAAGAATATGTACCAGTGGAATGTTGACGAGCTCTCTCATGATTAATCCAGGCTCAGGCAGGAGAAAGTTCCTTCTGGACAACGCAAGGAAAATGCCCCCAACAGTTTACATTTTAAAGCACAGTTTGTTACAAAAGGGTCGTCTGCTAATGACTGTTTGTGTCAGCAGCTCCACAGGCTCTAAGTATAATCAGGAATTCTCAGTCTTGGCTGTAGTGATGGACACGGCCAGCTGGTGAGTATCCACTTAGGCCAGTAATGCAAGTGTAGTGCTGGAGGAACAAGGGAAAGAAAATCCCTTTAGAATCCCTTTTAAGACAGTGGCAGAAGGACAATACCAGATGCCTTTGCAACCATCACTGTATTCCCTGAGGTATAGGTTTCCTGATCTGATTCGGTTCACCACCTCTCTCTGCTCACGCCAGCACCCTGGGTGTATGTAATCAGGCTCCTCCCCATCGCTCACTCCACCTCCTACCTCCAGCCCATTACCAGTTCCTACAGATGGTACCAACTCCATATTCCTGCATTTCTTCCCCTCCGTTGATTCCAGTTAGTATAATGCTGTCCCAGTCTCCTTTCCAGACATTCATCTTCTCTGAATGATGGCGATAGCATCCTGTCTGTTCTCCTCTACTGTGTCTTGTTGTCGTCTGATCTCTTCTCAGAGATCTCTTCTCCTGCTCAAGAGGATTCTGTGCCTCTTGGCCGCATGAAAACCTATTCAGACCTCTGTAATATGACATGGGAGGCCTTGCTGGCCCCTGCCTGTCTTGTTAGCCTCATCTGTTACAATCCGTGCCTCTATCTTAATATTTAGCAACCTGTTTCTATATGCAGCTTTCTTCCCTCTGTGAATTACTCAGGCTGTTCTGCCGGCTTGGAATTCTTTCCCCTCTCTGCACTCAGTTAACATCCATCCCAACTTGATCATGATCTCCTCCTGGGGGCCATCCCAGACCCAGAGTTCTATATCTTCCCAAAGTTGCATTGGGTTTGCCTCCTCTGTGTGTGTGTGTGTGTGTGTGTGTGTGTGTGTGTGTGTGTGTGTATGTGTCTTGTGCACATGTCTATCACTGCACTTACCACATTGTTTTAAGATTTTTGCCTTATTGGTGCATCCTCATTCTTTGGCCTCATGAGTCCATGGATCTGGAAGCTGGGGGCTGTCAGCCAAATTAGTTACTTACAGCACATCTTCCTAAAGGTGCACCTCCATGGCTTCCGAAATGTTCTACTATGCAAATTGCCTTTTCTCACTGAATGATATGTCTTGGAGACTTTACCATGCTACTACATACTCATCATTTCTACCGACAATATAATTGTCTAAATTATGAATGTGTGATGGTATATATTTGCTCCCCAGCAATGTGTTTAGAGGACCCATTTCCCCACACTCTTATCAACACTTACCTTTGAATTCTTACATTTAAATAGAGTAAAAATGATGCTTCATTGTTTTAATTTATACTTATTTCACTGAATACTATTGGTAATGAGAATTTTTCATATTTTTATTGTTATTCATGTTCCTCTTCTGTAGCTTTGGTCTGTATTCCTCTTACATCATTTTTATTTTTCTTATTTATAGGAATTTTAAATGTATGCTCATTATAAATAATTTATGTCCTTTGTCTGTTGTATATATTGTCAATATTTTCCATGTGGAACACCTCTGCTACCGAACCATAGAGAGCTTGTGTTAAATCAGTTCTTCCTTCCTAGATCAGGACCTGTGAGGACCAGGTTATCCAGGGCTGTTGGAAGCTTCTGTGCTCCATTAACAAGAAATAATGTGCAAAGCCAGATCTGTCTACCGGACTTCTTTGTTATTTAAATTAATAGATTCACCCTTTTGGGGAGCTTGGCTAAACATGAGTTTGAGTCCTTAAACTACAATCAAAATAATGCTAGTGTAATTTTAACAGAAGACATATAGATTTGATTAGGTTTCTGCTGAGAACATCCTGTGAATTCTGTGTATTTCATGAGAAATTTGAATGTCAATAAGATGAGCACATTTTTTAATGCGAAATTTAGGAATCAGCAGGATGAACAGTGTGGCTACCTATCATTTCTGTAAATAACACTAGAGAAAGTGCAGGGTTCTGGAAATTTGGTCGACTTTTGATTTATGAGCCCCCCAAGGACCCTCTTCCTTCAGATGTCCAGGAGGAGGACTTATAAGGGAGCACTCTTCATCCCCTTTCCTCTAAAATAAAGAACAAGCAATGATGACACTTGTCTTGAATCCAGTAGAAACTTCCCCCTCTAGGCCAGGAACCCCAGGAAGTTATTTCCTACTTCATATTCCACCATGACCTGAGTCTGAAGGTGACCACAGTACTGTGCAGGGTTAAGGGGAGACAAAACCCCATTGAGGGAAAATTGAAGCTAGAATTTGAGGGAGAGTGCTGGCTCAAGATGAAGCAGTCATTGGCTGAGAGAAGCCCATGAGGAATGTGGTTTAGGTAGGGACACCACAGCAGGTTCCAAAGTGTGGCAGCCAGTTACATTCCTTGAAGCAATTTCTTGTACCCCTGGTATGAAATGGCCTTCTATCCTACAGTACAATCTGCTGTGCCTTGCAATAGCAGACTTAGCCCTGTGGAGTGAGACTGGGCACCAGTCCTCAGGGCATGAGGAGAGTAGGTGAGGCGGATGGCCAGTCTTCCCATTAATAAAATACAGTCAGGGGCGCCTTGGTGACTCAGTTGATTAAGCGTCTGACTCTTAATTTTGGCTCAGGTCATGATCTCACAGTTTGTGAGTTCGAGGCCCACATTGGGCTTTGTGCTGACAGTGTGGAGCCTGCTGGGAATCCTCTCTCTCCCTCTCTCTCTGCACCTCCTCTGCTTGCTTGCTCTCTCTCTTTATTTTAAATAAATAAATAAACATTTAAAATAATAAATAAATACGCCAATGAAGCTTGCCTGGCTACCTCTGCTTTCTTTGCTTCTGCATCTCAGAAGCTGTCCAAAACTCCCAGGAAGTAGGATCAAAGAGCGAGTAGCACCGTTCTGAGTCACATCTCAAACTAGACACTGGCATTCAGCTACACAGCAGCTGATGACACTAGCCCCATTCGTGCTGGAGTCAGCACATCACCAAGTTAGTGCTTCTGGTCTGCACCAGGCTCTCATACATCTGGTGAAGCTTGGCAAAGAGCCCCTTCTAATTATCACAAAGGGCAATGACCTAATTCTTTGCCTCACTGGTCAGCAGACAACGGGTCATGAATGCCACATGGATTGCCCTTTCCAGAAAACTCCTGGGGAATCAAAGAGATAGTGGTAGGGTTATATTTTTTTAATGGATGGGATCTCCCCATTGACTGTGAGGATAGCTATTAGAGGTGCATCAGGATTTTTGGAGCCTATACCTTATAAAATTGGAAAGGACTCTTGAAAGAAAATGTTCAGTGAATGAATGAATTATACTGAATACCTACTGTATGTGGGACATTCATCAACAAGAGATGGGGCTTAATGTCTGGGGAGGGAATGAATAACAAACAATTACATAAATAAATAAACACATTAGAACCTGGAGAGATACACTACATTGTAAGATTATATAAAAACTGAGCCTGGGGGCGCCTGGGTGGCGCAGTGGGTTAAGCGTCCGACTTCAGCCAGGTCACGATCTCGCGGTCCGTGAGTTCGAGCCCCGCGTCAGGCTCTGGGCTGATGGCTCAGAGCCTGGAGCCTGTTTCCGATTCTGTGTCTCCCTCTCTCTCTGCCCCTCCCCCGTTCATGCTCTGTCTCTCTCTGTCCCAAAAATAAATAAACGTTGAAAAAAAAATTAAAAAAAAAAAAACAAAAAAAACTGAGCCTGAAAAAAAATGAGCCTGGCCTAGTTAGGGAAGCAAGAAATGCTCTTCTGAGGAAGTGCCACTTTGGCTCCCCGCTGCAGGATAACTCAAAGTCAGACAGCCAGACTCGGGAGGTGTGGGCGTAGACTCTAACAGGCAGTGGGGGAAGAATGTGGAAATGGCTGGGGATATGGAGACCATGGTGCTGTGATAGAAATGAAAATTTTTTGGAGTGCAGGAAGGGGAAAGGTACAGAGGCAGATAGGGGAGATCACTCAGGGTTTTGTATGTCTCAGTAAGAGCTTCATTCTACGAGAAGTGAAACGCCCTGGGAATGTAGATTGCAGTGCAAGCTACAGACGTGAATCTGATATGCTGAAGGGAGCACGTGAAAGGAGAGGAAGCCTTAGATCTGAGCCTTGACACGTTCCAACCTCTAAATGCCAGTGAAAGATAAAGAGCTAGGAAAAGAGATGGACACAGCAGCTAGTTGGGTAGAAAGCTATATACTAATAGAGTGGCACACAAGGGAAGGGAAGAGAGCATTTCTAGAAGGTGAGCATGGAGTATGTTGAATGCCCCTAAGCAGTCAAGTAGGAAGGAGTTGAAAGGTTTCCACTGAATTTAGCATCATAGAAGTGGTTTATGATCTTGGTGAAGGGCAGTCCTGGGGAGCAGTGGGGAAGGAGCTAAGACCCTGGAGTGGTGTATGCAGACTGGAGAGTGAACAGGATGTGAGGAAATAGAGACAGTATGTGGGGAGGATTCTCTCAAGAAGAGTGACAAGGAGAAAGCTAAGCAGCAGCTGGAGGGAAGGGTTGGACAGAGACAGAATTTATTCTTTTTTTTTCTTTTTAGTAGGCTCTATACCTAACATTGAACTCACAATCCCTAGACCAAGAGTCTCATACTCTACCAGCTGAGCCAGCCAGACACCCCAGAACTCATTCTTTATTTATTTTGAAGGTGTGCTGTGAGGGATCCTGTAGAGAGAAAGAGGTTAAAGATACAGAAAAAGAAAAGATAATAGGTAGTTCAAGGTCTCCAGGAAGGCAGGAGGGATTGGAGCTCTAAGCACTGGATCTTGTAATAGGAGATGATGAGGAAGGGGTAAGTAGGCATATTTGTAGGTGAGAATGGGGAAGAGTTTACTGAGCCCTCATCTAATGACTTCTATCATCTCTGTGAAGTAGAAGGTGAGGTTGAAGAAGATTTAAAACAGTTATTCTGGAAAATAAGAGAGCCCACAGTTGAGGTTGTTGCTATAAAGTTATGCTGATATCATACACCCTAGTGTGTTTTTTTTTCTCACCAGCCCTTCTCAGCTTCACAAATGACAGATGTTGAATGATTAGGTTTATTTTGGGGGGTGGGGGGAGGAAAGGGTATTTGTTAGTGATATATTAGTCCAGGGAAGCAGCATTCCAGAAGAGAGAGGGAAATGCGATGCTAGGGAGCAAAGTGGGTATATTGAGAACAGACACAGTCAATAAGTCAATAAGATACTGGCAGCACAAAGAAGGTAGGAACGTGGACAATGGAAGGAGCAAAAACCGGAAAGAGAGAGATTCAGTGATGTGGGGTAGCTTCAAGTCAATTCAAGGGTCCACCTGGGGAACATGGCCCATGACCTGGGGCCATTTTGCTTATGTGCAGTTAAGTTCATTTCTCAGAGGGGAGACCAGCTCTGAGTCCACTGTTCCTGCCCATGAAGGACAATGAGGTGGTTGGAGAGGAAAGGGTAGATTGGAGACAGATACAGAAAAGATTGGGCCATAAAGTCAAAACGAACACCAGATTTTCAACTTGAAAAATTCAGTGGAGTTGGGCTGCTGGAGTGTGGAGACCCAGTGAGCCTATTGGTGGGTGAGCAGGCGACAGGTTGGGGGTAGGTGGAAGAAAAATCAAATGAATGTAGAAAGTGGAGTCTTTAATTGTATGCTAGCAGGAACTTCTGAAAGGAAAAGAAGTCTACTAAAATGATCAACTTGTATCATATAAAATTTATAAATTTATATCTTAGGCTGCTGTCTGGGTCCCAAAATGAAATAGATGGCCTGCTCAACTAGAATAAAAGGAGATATATAGGTGTAAGGTGTTCGGAAAGTGCAAGAATTAGTGTAGAGACTGTGAATCACTAACAGGTGCTCTTTACCATCTCTAAGCCTGAGGGTTGAAGGGGCAGAAAACCACTTATCGGAATCTAAAGAGTAAGTCATGGGAGAGCTTCCTATTAGGAGCTAAGACTTTTGGTTGAGGGATTCAGGTAGCTCATGAGAATGCTTTTGATTTCTGGCAGATCCTTACCATTGGCCAAACCCAATAAGGAACTGGAGGGCAAGAAAGCCCATTGATAGAGTTCATAGAAATCAGTTTCCACAGGCACAGAACAGGGGACAAGTAGACCTGGAGGACAAATGGAAGGAGACCCCAGCTGGTCTCTTTAAAAAGTTCCAGCTTCTCCCAGAGCACAAACCAGACACCAGATCAGACTTCACGCTAGTTCTCCGATTTGTCTGCAAGTTACCTTTGCAGTCATTCGATCAGCATATCACACTTTACCCCGCCTCTCTGCTTACCCCCAAAGACTAAACTGCTTCTCGGTCATACCACCTCTGGCCTCTCTGAAGTATATCTTTGGTACCCCAGCATGTTATAGGGGTTTTTCCAGAGTACGGGTCTGCCTGTCTGGATTTTCCGTACACTCTATTCTCTGAGACCTCCAACCTGTTGGTCGCCTGCATGAACACAGTGCTTCTTCCTGGTTCATCCAGCCCCACTCTCAGTCTGAAAACCCAATGGAAAATGCAGATGTGGCTACAGTTCAAAGACCCTGAAGTTCACACATATGGTATAAATCATTCTGAGGGAAGAAGCCCTCCACCATGCTTCCCGGGGACGTCCGTTCGTTCCATCAGCCTCCGCCTGAGAAGGCCGCGGGGTCGCTGCTGTTCTTGCAGGTCAGTCTGCTGGCACAGGCTGTTTGGACCCTTGATGCTGCTGCCAGAGGGAATTTTTTTAAATTTATCCACTGGGGTACCTGGGTGGCTCAGCTGGTTAAGCCTCCGACTTCGGCTCAGATCATAATCTCACTGTTCATGAGTTTGAGCCTGCATCGGGCTCTGTGCTGACAGCTCAGAGCCTGGAGCCTGCTTCGGATTCTGTGTCTCCCTCTCTCTCTGCCCCTCCCCCACGCACACTTTGTCTGTCTGTCTGTCTATCTGTCTCTCAAAAATAAACATTACCAAAAAAAAATTAAAAATTGTCTACCACTCACCTATTAGAATGGGCAAAATCTATAACACTGGCGAGGATGTGAAGCAGTAGGAAATCTCACCCGTTGCTGGTGGCAATTCAAAAAGAGTCTGCCATTTTGGAAGACTGGCAGTATCTTACCAAACTAAACATACTCCTACCATATGATCCAGCAGTCATACTTCTTGGTATTTACCCAAAGGAGTGAAAAAATGTTGCCACAAAAACCTGTACACAGTCATTGATAGCAGATTTATTCATAATTGCCAAAACTTAGAAGCAACCAAGCTGTTCTTCAGTAGGTGAGTGGATAAATAAACTGTGGCACATGCAGACAATGGACTGTTGTTATTCAGCTCTACAAAGAAATGAGCTATGGCACCATGAAAAGACGTGGAGGAATCTTAAAAGCCTGTCATTAAGTGCAAGAAGCCAATCTGAAAAGGCTACATACTATATGATTCCAACTTTATGACATTGTAGAAAAAGTCAAACTATGGAGAGGGTAAAAAGATCAGTGGTTTCTGGACGCAGTGGGAGAATAGGCAGAATAAGAGAACAGTGCCTGAATAGGCAGCACAGATGATTTTTAGGGCGGTGAAAATACTCTATATGATTATATAATAAAGATAGCTATATGTCATTATACACTTGTTCAAATCCACAGAGCATACGATAGCAAGAGTGGACCCTAAGGTAAGCAGTGGACTTTGGGTGGTGATGATGGGTCAGGATAAGTTCATCTCTGCCAAAATATGTACTACCCTAGTGAATGATGTTGATAGAGGGGGAGGTTAAGCAGGTGTAGGGATAGGGAGAATAGGAGAAATCTCTGTACCTCCTCAATACTGTTGTGAACCTAAACAGCTCTCAAAAATAAAGTCTTAAAAAAAGCATCTGTAGCTCTGTGCAATAGCAGTGTTATAGCCAATTAGTCAATGAGGCATGACTATTGCTAATTGAAAATATATATATATAAGGGTCCAGTACAATGATATTATTCAATTTGTTTTAATTTTTTTTAATTTGTTTTAACATTTATTTATTTTTGAGACAGAGAGAGACAGAGCATGAACGGGGGAGGGTCAGAGAGAGGGAGACACAGAATCCAAAACAAGCTCTGAAACAAGCTCTGAGCTGTCAGCACAGAGCCCGACGCGGGGCTCGAATTCACGGACCGAGAGATCATGACCTGAGCCGGAGTCGGCCGCTTAACTGAGCCACCCAGGTGCCCCTGTTTTAATTTTTTAATGTTTATTCATTTTTGAGAGAGAGAGAAAGAGACAAAGCATGATTGGGAGAGGGGCAGAGAGAGAGGGAGACACCAAATCTGAAATGGGCTCTAGGCTCCGAGCTGTTAGCACAGAGCCAAACACGGGGTTCAAACTCATGAACCGCGAGGTCATGACCTGAGCCAAAGTTGGACGCTTAACCTGACTGAGCCACCCAGGCACCGCTCAATTTATGTTTTCATTAAAGTTTTTATATATAAAAAATTATGACAACTACAGATGGCATATTATAAGCAAGTACAAAGCATAAAATCTTCTTTGCCAGGAAGGCATTATTCTCTATAGCGAAGTCATTTTTGGTTTTGTTTCTTAAACTGAGTATCCGAAACGTTTCGTATGTTTGTATGGGTTTTGGAAGCGGCAGGTCCCAGCTCTGCCTCTGTAAGCTGAGAAAAACGAATACTTACTCTCGTGGACCCTGATAGGTGGATACAGATGAGTGACCTCAGCTCAGCCAATCAGACACGTCTGCTGGGACTCTGAATTTGGAGCAAGTGACACAAAGAAGGAGGTAGTGAGAATTCATTCCAGTGGTGGCGGCATCACGCGTTCGACGGCATCGGAGCCAAGAGTAGCACGTAGCCACGGCGGCGCCTCAGCAGTATCCAGTGTCCGGTGATGGCAGCGCTGGTGGCCATGCCCAGCGTCAGCGGCGGAGCTGCGTCACCCTGACCGGGCTGTTCCTCGGTCGAGAGCTTGGCCACGGTGCTTGCCACCTGACTGCCTTGGTTCCTGCCTGCCTCTCCGGTATTCCTGTGTATTTTGTAAGCTGCCCAGTAGCCTTCCAAAACATTTCCTTCCTCCCAAGTTAACCCTTTCTCTCGAGTTACATGATACATACACACACACACATACACACACACACACACACACACACACTTATTTGTAGGAAATATATATACATCTAAAATATAATTAAATGAATAAATGTATAATATATGAATATAATGTATTTTATTTAATTAATTTATTTAACATAATGTATATATATGTGTGTGTGTATATACACACACACACACACATATATATATATATATATGTATATATATATATATTCTCATGGAAAAACCTTTAATAGGACACAAAACCTAGAAGTCATATAAGGATGACTCCATTTGACTACATAAAGTTTTAAAATCCACCTGGGGGAAAAAGAAACATGTTGCCAAAGGTTAAATATCAAAGTGAAATTAAAAAAAAAAACAGGGGCGCCTGGGTGGCGCAGTCGGTTAAGCGTCCGACTTCAACCAGGTCACGATCTCGCGGTCCGTGAGTTCAAGCCCCGCGTCGGGCTCTGGGCTGATGGCTCAGAGCCTGGAGCCTGTTTCCGATTCTGTGTCTCCCTCCCTCTCTGCCCCTCCCCCGTTCATGCTCTGTCTCTCTCTGTCCCAAAAATAAATTAAAAAACAACAACAACAACAACAACAAAACACCCAACTTGCTAAGCTAATAGATATGTACGTACATACTCATTATGTATCTTACTTGAATTTTCCTCAACGTGTCAAAGTATTGGCCATTCTTTTTGCTTAAGATTCTTCTTCACTTGGCCTTTTTATGATAATTTTCTGGTTTTCTTGTTGTTATTTTTTTGTTGTCCCTTTCATAAATTCCCCACCCTGCCCCATTCCTTCATGCAGAATTTAAATGTTTATTTTCCCAAGTTAAGTCTTTGGCACACCTCTCCTGAGTGTGCCATACTCTAAGAGTTGTTTCGACCATTTTACAGTGTTAGAAAACATCTAAATATGTATGACTCTTACCTGTAGCTCTGAATTAAATCTCTCTCGGAAACACCTGTATAACTAGTCGTCTGTGTGGCTAGCTCACAAGCAACTGGAACTCAAGATATATAATATTGAGATATAATATTATTAATCTTAAAAATGTTTAATATTTAACTAGAATTAGCAATGCAATCAGAGAGAAAGGACAGGAAACCTTCAAACTTTGCTTTCTCTCCCCATTGCTGCAAAAGGCTCTCTGAGACAGAATGCCACTTTCACAGGCCACAGCTCTAAAATGGCTTTCTACTGCTGTCATTGAGCTAAAATATTAGCTGGAAGCCAACATGCCTCCACATACAGTACCCGGTTCCAAGCACCTGTAAATGAAGGTGTCAGCGGGAAAGTTGGAAAATACACACTTTTTCTTATTGGCGAGTTCTATGAAAACAGGTACTTCAGAATAGTGAGTGGCACATGCGATGTATGTAATAAATACGAGTTGTGCATAAATTCAGAGCTTTTTCAGGTTGACATGGCTCTCAGTTGACTTGTAACATATGATTCTCAATGTTCAAGTGCTCTCAGGGATAAGATAGGATGAGAAAAGAGCTAGCCCGGTAGAGCTAGCTGCATCTCCACCTATGGTGTTCTCCACTGTTTGTTCCCCGACTGCCCCAGCCCTATATGGAAGAGGAATGTAGTTATGGGGAGTTGTGGGAGAGAGCTTGGGAAGGTATTATAGTCTCAAAGCTGATGAAATTCAAACTTTTATTCCAAGACTCTCAAGACCTAGAGCCTAAATTTCTGCTGACCAAAGAATCTGTCTTAATTTAAATAAATCCAAGATGCTAGTACCTGGAGAAATTGATCCTAAGTCCTATAACCTCAATATGTCCAATACTAAACTCATCATCTTCCCTAAAGCCTGGGAATTCCTTTTTTTTTTTTTTTTTTAAATTTCTTTATCTCTTGTTTCAGTGAATATCACATCTTCTATTCGGCTTCCTAACCCATTGAGCTCTGAGTCATCCACGACACCTTTCTTTTTCCTTAACCCATCAAGTTTACATTCTGAAGGCCTATCTGGATTGTCCCTTTCTCACTGCCCTCCCCACACCACTTTTAGTTCTCTTTAATTTATGGTCTGCTTCCTAAGCTGCAGCGAGTGGGTCTCCCTACCAATCAGTTCTCTACGCCGATGTGAGAGCACTCCTTCTGGTATATAAATTTGGCACGTCCTTCTCCTGTTTAGAATGTTTTATGACTTCCTGCTGCTTTGGGGGTAAACTCCATGCTCCCTTTGTTGGCAGTCCTCTGCTGCCCTCTCCTCCCTCTTTCCTCGCCTTCCCTTCCTCACACTCTTTTTTTTTTTAATTTTTTTTTTCAACGTTTATTTATTTTTTGGGACAGAGAGAGACAGAGCATGAATGGGGGAGGGGCAGAGAGAGAGGGAGACACAGAATCGGAAACAGGCTCCAGGCCATCAGCCCAGAGCCTGACACGGGGCTCGAACTCGCAGACCGTGAGATCGTGACCTGGCTGAAGTCGGACGCTTAACCGACTGTGCCACCCAGGCGCCCCCCTCACACTCTTTGTTCAAGGAGTAACTGTAGTGCCGGAATCACCACCACACTTGTTCTGACCTCCATGCCTTTTAACATGGTTTCCTTTCTGCTGGAATGTCACTCTCCTGTTTTCTCTTAGCCAAACATGGCTTGTCCTTCAAGATTCCACCTGGTTCTGGCCTCTCTGAGAAGTTTCATTTGATGCCCCAGTCTAAATTGCCTACCCCCTGCTCTCAGCAGAAGCTCCCACTCTGGGCTCACCTTTCTTAACCCACAGCACAGTTAGTAGAATTCTTAGCTGATCTTGACTCTTTCTCTCCACAAGAAGGTGAGCTTATTGAACACTGATTTTTGTGTTCTGTATGTCTGTGATTCCTGTGCCTAACAGAGTTCCTGATGTATTGTAGCCCCTGGTACCTATTTTATGATGAAAGACTGGATAAATGAAACCACATCCTTCTTTCTCCTTAAGAATTTTAGACCTTGCTGGTAGATTCTCTTGATAGGGGGATGAAGCATTAAAGAGATTTCCTTGGATTATTCCCTTAGGTCTTCTCCACCCCCCCCCCCCACCCCCCGCCCTTTTCTTTATAGTAGCATGTGGAACGCTGAGTTGCACAGAGCTGCATTTTGCAACTTGGGGAAGCGATTGTTGGGAGGCCCACTGAATGCTGGAGAGAGAGGAGAGCTGGAGTTACAGAGTGCTACATATTTGAAGTCTATGCTTTGGTAGAGAAGAAAGGTTATCTGTGTTACTCATCTGGTTAAATTAGGAGGGAAATGGTGAGCAGGAATTGAAGGCATATTCTGTGTACAGGAAAAGAGTATATTTGATTTGGGCCTTCTTTGGCCTTTGCCATTTGGGGACCTGAGGGTAGTGGTAAGCCAATGCCCTTCCTTGGTTCCTCTTATGATAAAACTGGTACCTGAGTCCCCTAGGGTTTTCCCTTCTATAGCCTCATCTTTTCTGCTTCCCTCAATCACAAACCTCATCCAGAGTTTCCTGAATCATTATGAAGAGACACAGAAGACTGGAAACCATTGTGGAAGCTCCTATCAGGATGACAGATTCGTCACTCTTTCTCACTGCTTGTCTCCTTTCTGCTTCTTCATTGTAACTGGAGTGTTCCAGACTCCTACCACATATTCCTCAAATATGTTAGATTGATTTTTAGGGCACCGTGAGATCACCTCCAAAGGAAACATCCCGTCCTAGGAACTTCATTTCTCAGTTTAGTCCCAGCATTGTTTATATCTTCTAACCCTGGCTTAGAGATGCCCAATTCAATTCAGTTCAACAGGTCATGGCTAGGCACTAGGCCAGGCCCTGGAGTCCAAAGGAAACATCGACAACTGCTTCCAGTAGGCCATGTGCAGTGTAAGGAGAGAAGCTCTTGGCAGGGTTCAGAGCACTGCCCAAGGGTCAGAGCAACCCTCGCCAAGCCTGCCCTGGCAGTTGCTGGAGTGGTGCAGGCAGGCTCTAAGATGGCCCCCCAATGCACAATCCTCATTCTTGGAGTGTGGTCTGGATTTAATGACTCACTTCTGAAGACCAGAACATAGCAAAAGTGATGTTATTTCACTTACGAGATTAGGTTCTAAAAAGATTCTTCTATCAGGGGGTTTCAGAACAACAGGACTCGGTGAAGCAGAAGGAGGAACAGAAATGATGTTGAGGTTTTGGGATAGAATAACTAGGTGGATGTGTATCAGGAACTGAGATGCTGAAGATTGGATTAAAAACCAGTTTGGGGGGGGGAATGTTCTTAATGATGATTTTCTATTTGGATGTGAAGTTTGAGATGTTTATGTGACAATGCAAATAAAAATGTCTGCTAAGTAGGACCAATTTAGGTCCGAAGCTCAGAAAAGAGGTTTGGGCTTGAGAATAAACTGGGGGAGTTGTCAGCACACTGATGATGTTTAATCATGAGACAGCACAGATTGTCATGGGCAAGTACAGATGGAGCCAAAGTGAGGAGCCAGGATCGAGCCCTTAGTAATGTCAACTGCGAGAGGCCGTATTGAAGAAGAACACATTAATGAGGCAGGAGAGAGTGGTCAACAGCTGCCAGAGAAGCTGGAGGAAGTCCAGACATGTGCATTCTTGTGGGAAAGAGAAGGAAGTTCCCTGAGAAGATGGGAGTGGTCAGCTTCATCAGAGGGTTTTGAGTGGGTGAGGGAGTTTAGGAATGGGAAGTGGCCATTAAAATTGGGAAGTAAACATTAAAAAAAAAAAGAAAAGAAAGACACCTAAAGCATGATACATTTGAACTGTTAACACCATAGTTAAAGTAGCTTGGTAAATTGCTTCCCAAAATGACTAGCCCTAGTTTTTGCCATAGGTTGAAAGATCAGAAAATGAATATAGGCGACTTGCCCTTCACCTTACCTAGCAGTAATTGCTAGTTGCACACACAGATTATAAAAATGCTTCTTTACATGCTTGAATTCAGCCATCTTGAATGAATTCTAGATGCTAGATGCATCTTCTAGCATCTTCTATAAATAATGCAGTACACTTACAGTGACTATGTTAGATAAATAAGGGCTCAGGAAGTGTGCATGTATGTCAACACTGCGTGGAAAGGAATTTTCCAGTTTTGAAAACTATACCACCCCAGGGGAAGAGAATCCTTCATGTAGCCCCTCAGCAACTCAACGGCTCAGCAGCACAAAATAACACTAGGAAAATTATGCTGCACACTGAGTAAGCATGACGTGGTCAATTTATTCATAGTCTATTTTTGCAGCGATCTCTTTGAGCTATGCCAGGATTAATAAATGTGGTTTATGCATAGCCATGATGCTCTCGGGAGACTTAATTTAATAAAAATATAACCCCCCAGATAAGTCTTATTTTTGTAATGTTCTGGTAATCACAGGATTAGGGTAGGCAACCCAGCAGTGCTGCTGGCTCTTTCTCAAAGCCTGGGTGTGTGGCCTGCGGACCAGACTTAGGGTTGCTTTAGGTTAGTGCAGGGCAGGGGCCGGGCTGAACTGTGCTGACTAGGGAAAGTCCTAGAGATTTTGAGCTGTGATTTACACAGGCCTTTATGCATTATTACAACACATACTCAAGCGCACACACATTTTCTGTGGTTTTCTATCTTCATGAGCAAAGGACTATTTGGAGATGTTTCTTTGGCAATAGTCGAATAAGTTGGTTGCTGATTGTACGTCTCTGGATCAAGAAATATTTGAAGATTGCAATAAACTGATGTGATTTTAGGCACTCTTTGTCCTCCGACATTTTCTTTTTAAAAATCTCTTGCTGATTTTAGCCATGCACTGTAAAAAATAAGAAGAAAACAACCATAAGATATTGAGAATAAAAATAACAGTCAATTCACAGACATGCCCAGACTTTAGAAAACAAACATGATTACCATGTTTGTACATTTATGTCCTAACTTCTATCATATTATATGTACAGAAAATATGTTAAATAAAATATGACGCACACTGCACATGGTTTCGTGTACATTTCTACCATCATTGATTATTACAAATTTTATTTTAATGTACAAATACACTATTATCTGTGTAGCCATTCTGTTGTAGGTAGTTCTGATTTCTAACTATTAGGAATAAAATGTCAGCATCTTATCCCTTCTGTTTCATGTGATGCTGGAATTATGGCCTTCCAATCATTAAAGAAATGGAATTATTAAGTCAAAGTGTGTGAATATTAATGAGGCCCTTGGTATGTATATTCAAATTTCCTTCCAGATGTTTTTGCCTCTGCACACTCTGTCACAGCATTCTCATTTTTGAACCCATTATGGTAATTTGATGGGCGAAAAAGATGTCTTGTGTTTTTTTGTTGTTAGTATGAAGTGTATCCTTTTGCAATATATGTGTTTGCCATTAATACTTTGTCTCTTGTAAATTATTACATTGTTCTTAGTTTATTTTTCCTCTAGGATGTTTGTTTCTTATTTAATTTAGAAGATATTTATACATTAAGAACTTTGTTATATGGGGCGCCTGGGTGGCTCAGTGGGCTTAGCATCCACCTCTTGATTCCGGTGCAGGTCATGATCTCACGGTTGTGAGTTTGAGCCCCGTATTAGGCTCAGCGTTGACAGCACGAAGCCTGCTTAGGATTCTCTCTCTCCCTCTCTCTGCTCCTTCCCTCCTCGTGTTCTCTAAACAAACAAACAAACATTAAAAAAAGAACCTTATTATGTACACTGCTAAACTTTCCCTTATTTTTTCAGTTTGTTTTTTATGACTGAAAAAAAGATTTTAATTTTTATGAAACCTAATCTATCAGACTCTTTTCTTTTTTTTTTTTTAATTTTTTTTTTAACATTTATTTATTTTTGAGACAGAGAGAGACAGAGCATGAACGGGGAAGGGGCAGAGAGAGAGGGAGACAGAATCAGAAGCAGGCTCCAGGCTCTGAGCCATCAGCCCAGAGCCTGACGTGGGGCTCGAACTCCCGGACCGTGAGATCGTGACCTGAGCTGAAGTCGGACGCTTAACCGACTGAGCCACCCAGGCGCCCCTATAAGACTCTTTTCTTATATCCTCTCTCTGTTTTGTGGTCATAAAAGCTCTCTGAACCCCCAGAAAAGATCATTTTCACCCATGTTCTCTTTTAGACTGTTCAGGAGTTCATAATTTTTATGTTGAAGTTTTTGGTAAATCCAGAATTATTCTTACTTTACATGGAAGGTAGAAAGATGACATTATTTCTTAAAGCATAAGTTGTTCCACCTCTATTTATTGAATAATATTCTATTCATCCCATTGATCTGAAATCTCACCTTTTTAGACTATTCCAGCCTTTAGGGCGATAAATTGGTAGGCCAGGGAAAGGCAAAAGGAATTAGTTTGAGTGACAACTAAGATGATTGCATAGAATGGTGTGCTAAAACATTCTGGAGCCATGTGAGAGCAGACTAGAGTGCCATAATTGATTACTGATGTCTCCCATGAGCACACGAATGGGAGGGTAATAGTAAACATGCTTTATATTTGTACATTGTGTTTTGTTAATATCTGTTCCTTGTTGACGCACTGTCATGTACTATAGCTTTATGCATCTAATTATATAGCCCCAATAAACATGAAAGAAAAATTTATAGAATTGCTATGAGAAATTGGCAAATCTATAGCCTCTATGGAAGAGTTTAACATACCTCTCTACAGTTGGTAATTTAAGTGGAAATGGTTAAGTTTTCCCCAGATTTATCTATTATTTATTTATTTTTTAATGTTTATTTCTGAGAGAGAGAGAGAGAGAGAGAGAGAGAGAGAGAGAGACAGAGCATGAGTGTGGGAGGGGCAGAGAGAGAGGAAGACACAGAATTTGAAGTTAACTCCAGGCTCTGAGCTGTCAGTACAGAGCCTGTTGTGGGGCTTGAACCCATCAACTGCGAGATCATGACCTGAGCTGAAGTCAGATGCTCAACCGACTGAGCCACCCAGGCACCCTACCCCCAGCTTTATTAAGGTTTCTTTGGCAAATTTATAAGGTGTTTAAACTCTACAACTTGGATGATTTGATATATGTATTTATTGTGAAATGATTCCTACAATCAACGCATTCGTTACCTCACATAGTTACCTTTTTAAAATTTTATTTTTGGTGAGAATGTGTAAGATCTATGGTCTTAGTAAATTTCAAGTATACAATACAGTATTATTAACTATAGTCACCATGACATACATTAGGTTCTCAGAACTCATTCAGCTTATAACTGCAATTTGTACCCTTTTATAAACCTCTCCTCGTTTCCTCCCCGCTGCAGTTCCTGGCAACTACTATTCTGCTCTTACTTTCTATGAGCTTAACTGTTTTCTTTTAGATTCTGCTTATAAACTATACCATACCATAATGTATGGCTTATCTCATTTAGCATAACACATTCCAGGTTCATCCATGTTGTCACAAATGGATTTCCTTCTTTTTTTAGACTGAATAATATCCCATTGTGTGTATATACCACCTTTTCTTTATCCATCCATCCATTAATGGACACTTAAGGTTTTTTTTAAGTTTATTTATTTGAGAGAGAAAGAGTGAGAGTGTGCATGCGTGGGGGAGGGGAAGAGAGAGGGAGAGAGAGAATCCCAAGTAGGCTCCACACTGTCAGTGCAGAGCACAACACAGGGCTTGAACCCACAAACCCTGAGACCATGACCTGAGTCAAGACCTAGAGTCAGATGCTTAACCGACTGAGCCACCCAGGCACCCCACTTAGGTTGTTTTCTTATCTTGGGTATTGTGAGTAATGCTGCAATGAATATGGGAGTTCAGATGTCTCTTTGAGATAATGATTTTGTTTCCTTTGAATAAATACCGTAAGTAGAATTGCTGGAATGTATGGTAGTTCTGTTTCGAATTTCTTAAGGAGCTTCCATAATGTTTTTCATAGTGGCTGCACCAGTTTGTGTTCCCACCGAAAGCATTCAGGCATTTCCTTTTCTCCACATCCTTGCCAACACTTGTCACCTCTTGTCTTTTTGATGATAGCCATTCTAATAGGTTTGCAATGGTGTCTCATTGTGGCTTTGACTTGCATGTCCCTGATGCTTTGTGATATTGAGTACCTTTTTACGTACCTGTTGGCCATTTGTATGTCTTCTTTGGAAAAATGATATTCAGCCCTCGGCCCATTTTGTAATTGGATGGTTTCTTCGTTTTTGCTATTCAGTTGTAGAAGTTCTCCATATAGTTGGGATATTAATCCCTAATCAGCTGTATGATTTGCAGATATTTTCTCCTGTCACATAGATTGCTGTTTCATTTTGTTGATGGTTTCCTTTGCTGTGCAGAAGCTTTTTAATTGAATGTAGTCCCACTTATTTATTTTTACCTTTGTTGCCTTTGCTTTTGGTGTCAAATCCAAACCATCTTTGCCAAGACTGATGTCAAAGAGCTATTCCACTTTGTTCTATTTTTGGAGTTTTACAGTTTCAGGTCTTATGTTTAAGTTTTTAATCCATTCTGAGTTGATTTTTGTGTATGGTGTAAGATAGGGGTCGAGTTTCATTCTTTTCATACGGATATTCAGTTTTCCCAACAACATTTATTGAAGTAACTGTCTTTTCCCCATTGCGGATTCTTGGTGCCTTTATGGAAAATTTGTTGAACTCATAGGCATGGATTTATTTCTGAGTGCTCTATTCAGTTTCATTGATATCTGTGTTTATTTTTATGTCATTACCATACTGGTTTGATTACTGTAGCTTTGTAGTGTAGTTTAAAAACAGGAAATATGGGGCGCCTGGGTGGCGCAGTCGGTTAAGCATCCGACTTCAGCCAGGTCACGATCTCGCGGCCCGTGAGTTCGAGCCCCGCGTCGGGCTCTGGGCTGATGGCTCAGAGCCTGGAGCCTGTTTCCGATTCTGTGTCTCCCTCTCTCTCTGCCCCTCCCCCATTCATGCTCTGTCTCTCTCTGTCCCAAAAATAAAAATAAACGTTGAAAAAAAAAATTAAAAAAAAAATAAAAACAGGAAATGTGATGTCTGCCATTTTCTCTTCTTGCTCAAGAATGCTTTAGCTTTTTGGGGTCTTCTGTGGTTCCATACAAATTTTAGGATTGTGTCTTCTGTTTTTGTGAAAAATGCCATTGGAATTTGATGGAGATTGCACTGAATCTACAGATCGCTTTGGGTAGTATGGACATTTTAACAGTACCGATTCTTCTAATACATGAATATAAAATTTTCCACTTATTTGTGTCTTCTTCAATTTCTTTCATTAGGTTTTTTTTCTTTTTTTCTCTTTCTTTTTTTGCAAGGAGAAATTCAGCAACAAATGAGTAATTGTGTAAGATCTTTGAGTTTGGCCCAATTCTGAGATTCAGTATCTTAGTTTAATCTTTGGTATATTCACGGGGACACAGGTAAAGTGTTACCTTATGGACTAAAAACACTAGATGTCCTATATGAGGGAATAAGAAGATGGAACAGAGAGAAGATGGACAAATCAAGGCTCAGATATAGAAAGGCACATCAGAAAGGCCTGATTTGGGGTTTACTATAGTGACATTAAAAGTAAGGAAGAGGTGTGTTTTGACATAGATGTGTTTTAATTTCAAGTAAATAATGCTCAACTGTGTATGAAAATAGGCTCTTCGAGTATCACCTACAGCGAATGATCAAAGGACACACGTCATGTGTATGTAGGGTGGGAGGAAAAGGTGGTTGCCCCCACATTAGTTGTTTTAGCAGTACATTCTCACACATTATCATTATCAGCATTTTATTATTGAAAATAGCAGACAGTAATATATTAAAAATTTATTTAGTGTTTGATGACTGAAATACCAATTCATCAAATAATGGAGTCCTATTTGTATCATTCTTCAGTTCAAACCCAAAGTGTTAAAAACCACCCCCAGTGTAATGGCTGGCACATATTAGGCACTCAGTAAATACATGTTCAACAAATGAACCAGGGACCAAGATTCTAACAACCATGCAAGTTTTGTCTGACAACACTGTAATATGTAATTGTTAAATATGGTACTTTGCCCCATGGTATTTAGCAGTAAAGCCTTTAACACCAAATAAGACAAATACAATGATTACCTCTGTTGTTACAGAATTGTGTATATTTATAATGTTCTTTTTTTACTTTCTAAGTGTTATAAAATATCCACCTTGTTGGATATTTTATAACAACTACGGACATTTCCTTTTATAGGAATTTTATAATATCCTATGGACAAGGATACTACCTTGTCCGTAGTTCATTGTTACAGAGATGGCTGTCCCAAGAACTTGGAGATAAGGATAATACAGCTGCTGTCAGAGTTAAGCTCTGATGTTCATGCATGATGGATCAGTAGATAGACACAAAACATCATGCAAAGAAGATAAAGTAGGTTCCAGGCTGGAAGGGCTTGGGTATAATCTGTTTTAATATATTCACCTATTTAATTGAAGTATTCTTTTTAAAAAAAAATATGTATCTATTTTTGGGAGAGCACAAGCAGGGAAGGGACAGAGAAAGGGGGACAGAGGGCCCAAAGTGGGCTTTGCACTAGGTTGACAGCAGTGAGCCCAATGTGGGTCTCGAACTCACAAACCATGAGGTCATGACCTGAGCTGAAGTCAGATGCTCAACCAACCGAGCCACCCAGGGGCTAGGAGGCAGGAGCTGTCAATGTCCTCATTTTATAAAGAATCCGATTTTGTAACTTGTTTAAGCTCACACAGTCACTGAGAGGCAGAGGCAGGATTTCAAACAAGGAAGCCTGAATATAGCACCTGTGCCCTTCGCCATTACTCTGCCCAGCTCCTGGATGTGCTTTCATTAGTTCATTTATCAAGTAGGTCCTGAATGCTTTCAGAGGTGCCAGGCACTGTGGTTGGCCCTGAGGAGCTAGTGGGACTCAAAACAAACGTGGTTCCTGCTCCCCTAGAGTTTACAGTCTAGAGGCAGACAGATCTTACAGCAACAGATGAGTAAGTGAGGTAAGTGCTATAAAGGGAAATTAACAGAGCGCTCTGGAGTGTTCAGTGGCGACCCTTTCTCAGATAAGAAGACCAAAAAAGGTGTCTCTAAGAAAGTGATAATGAAGCTAAGATTAGATGGATTAGTAAAAGTTAGTGAAGAATGGGGAGAGAATGTACCAGGCTTTGGGAGAAGCATGGCAAAGTGTTTCTAATCCCTTTGACAAGGCTTCATAGAGAGATGGACGTATCAGGCTCTCAGAGCCATTAAAAATAAATTTCTCCGTGTCCCCTTGTTCTGACTGTATGTTCACGAAAAAATTTTATTATACTTTGGCTTCACACATACTTTAATAATAATAAGAGAATGCACTGATTGTGCAGACTTGTAGTGTTTTTGTTATTACAAGAGTCCTTTCTCCTCGTAAGCTACTAAATCCACATTTACATCACTCTCCAGTACACGGTCTTCTTCTTACCAAATTTGTCAACTTCAGACGCCGAGCTTTCCCAGTAGAAGACCAAATCCTCACATGGAATGACCTGGATTCCAGGTTGAGCTCCCACCAAGCTCCAACCTGCCTTTCCTTTGATAAGTTAATGCTAATATCCAAGCTCTCTCATTTGTGAAATTTTATTTATATGCACTACTTAGTAAAATAAAAGAGAGTTGAATGGTTTAAGGAAAAAAAATAGATTTAGCAAGCACACAATCCATGATTATTCTGATTAGTTTAACTGAAAAGGAAGTCCATCTGGGAAAGAGTCTGAATGAAATCATGTTTTGAATATTTAGGGAATAAAACAGACACCATCTTGTCTTAGCAGTCATGTGCTGAGTGAGTAATGCTGGTATTCTTTTATGAGATTGTTTCAGTTTAAGACTGTAGTAAACGGTGCTAGTAAGTGTTTCCCCACTACAAGCATGGAAACGAGACTTACTCATAATATTTATTTCTTCTCCAGAGTGCCTTTGCAGACCTGAAACATCTGAACTAACAAAAGGCCTCCAACTTATAATATAACACAGCTGCTCTGAGGATTGCGTGCGTGCATATGTGTGTGTGCAATGGGAGGGGATTTCCTTGTATTTATTCATTTATGTGCCCTCTGGAGAAGGGGCAAGTTTAGTCCAACTGGAATTCTAAGTGTCTTTTACTGGGCATTTGTTAGATGTAAAAAGTTGGCTCATGTCTAAAGCATCTTCCAGGCAGCGTGCAGCTGAGAGCCATAAAACACAAGATTGTATATCGTTTGGGAGCAGTGGCACTAATGGGTGGCATTTTCACAGTGAACAACTTATTTTTCTACCAGTGCAGAATAGTGCATGTATTATAAAGAGCTGGGATTATGTGGAGCCTATTGTCAAAAGCTATGTTGTATTGCTATTTGCTATTAATAACTATTTACAATCAATAAATTAACCCAACACACGCACTATGTTTTTAATAGGGCGTAAGCGAAAAGTAGTTATCAGCTCCAGTAATCCAGCTCTTTCTTTATTCTTCACATTTGTCTTCTCAAATTGGTCGAACAAAAGCACGGGAGAACTTCAGTGGTACCAATTTAAGAACAATCTAGAGGTTTTAGGAAAACGCTCCTTCTTGACTCTTTTTTCTCCTTCCCAAACCTGTTTATTCCTTTTACTAACTGAACTTGACCCTGGGAGTACAGTGACGAGTCCATCTCTATCTGGGAGCTCACCGTCGGGGTAGGGAGATGAGTGAATACATCAACAATTAGGATAGCATGGATAAGTGCTAGAGAGGCATGTTTAGAGCACTCTAAGGGAGCACTCTGGGCACTTATGGGGGCTCCGGCAATGTTGAGGGCAGTCTAAGATGACTCCCCAGAGAGGGTAGCATTTGAGCTGAACAGTTGTTAACTAGGTAGATGTGAGGGCAGGAAGCAAAGCTCACAGGAAGCAGCCTCTCGAAGAGGTGGGGATATGAGAGAAATGTGCTATTTCCCTTCTTGCCCAATTCATTTCTGCCTCCTGCCTTTCTGTCAATGCCAAAAGAAAGTAAGGAGACAGGAATTCAAAGGAGGAGGTGAAATAAAATATAACAAGAACAATTGCAGATCACGTTGCCATCTGTTGGACAAGTTGGGCTTGACAGCAGATGTCCAGCATTTCCCTCCCGCGTAACTAGGGGAATCAGCCAAGAATGGAGAAACAACTACATTCATATAAGAAACTAGGGAAGGGTACCATCCAAATGCTAGAATTTCTAATTATAAGGCACATGAGACTTGTTTAAAGGAGATTAATCAAGATTGACTTGCAAATCATTTGCCTTAGAAATTAGAGCCTTCCAAAAATTAAGAATTCTAAACATACATTATTTTACATGGTCCGTAGCTTGAGTTGGAAATGGACCATGGGAACATAGGAAAATCCTCTTCCTGGAAGGCCTTTGCCAGCTGCTGCTTACCAGACTTTGATGGTGTAAGTGCTGTAGGGGAGTCCAGTAGGGCTCACGAGTAACTGTCCCGAGAGTTCTGAGCCTTGGAAGTCTTCGTCAAGTCACTGGCTGCTAACAGTGGTGACTTTAGAAAGCTTTGCTCAGGGTCTAGGCCGCTCACTGTTCAGAGGGCTGAAATAGGCATGGGCAGAGGTGGGGAATAGTCTCCTGGAGGTGGCACAGCTTCTGCGTGGGTTTCCACAGCTTATGCTGTGACATCCAGCCACACAGGATGAGGTATTTTGAGAGACACAGATGAGAAATTCTCCAGAAATGAGATTTACCTGCCAGGACTTAACTACCCCACATCCCTCTGCACTCAATTTGGACTACTGGATCCAGGAGCTAGAGATCAGCCTTACTTGGGGAAATCAAGGAGGGTCCAAGCACCCTGTTTCTGGGAGGTATACCAGGCGCTTATCAAAAGAATGAACAAAGAGAAGATATTTCTTTCACCAAAAGTAGAAAAAAAAAGCAGACCTTAAGAAATAACCTTTTCAAAACAAATTATTGTGGAAAAAAGAAATTTTTTTATTGTCTAAGTAACAAATATTCAAAATGTTTTAAAAATTTCTGGTATAGAACTTCATTGCTGATACGTGTGTGTGTGTGCGCGCGCGCGTGTGCGCCTGTTTTCTTTTTCTTTCTCTTTTTTTTTCTTCTCCATTTTTCCCCCTGCTACCTACCCAACACCCAGACTTTCTCCCTTCCTACTCTCAGGGATTCTCTAAGGAGTCAAGGCACTCCTCACACTAAAGAAGCCTAAGGTTTCAGATTCTCCCCCCTTGCTTCCAAACCAGGCAGGCACATGAACAGCATCAGCCAATCAGATGCTCCTAACCAGGAATTTAAGTTCTAAGAATAAAACGAAAGCCAAGGATACCTTAGAACTTATTCACTGTCATGGCACATGGCAGCCACAGAGTTCAGGACAGAAGTGCGAGGGCCAACGTGTCACCAGAGCCCGACGTCTCCCGGGCCCTTGCTTTGACACAGTGCCTCCCGCCTAACTTCCCTTGATTTTTGCCCATTTTTCAAGTTTGATCCTCTAGGCTTCATGTGGATTCTGTGAGATTCATGATCTTCTTCCAGTAATTACTTGTCCCCTTCAGTTAGGCAGAGGTGGTATTAATCAGTAGCGTCTAATACAACAGATAAGGAATTTTTTTTTTTTAAGTTTTACCTCATAAAAAGGTGCTTTTGCACTCTCTCCTGGGCATTTAGAGTTTTCACAGATACCAAATGTGAAAACTTCTTGTCATAGCCCGTGAAGGTTCAGTGCTGGCATCTCCCCCAAGGTTGTGTCCTGCTGGTTAGTGCTCAGCTACCCTGGTTGTACATGCCTGTCCTGATAGATGTCTGGCTACCCCAGAACATGTAACCTCGGTCACAGGTTATCTGCTTTCCCAACATACTCCTTGGAATCAACCACCTTCTGCATCCTGAGTTGATGCTGTATTCCTCTTACCTGGTTGAAACCCCTCCTCCAACAGTTTTTATGATCATGACTTCAGTGGTAGGCCCTGTGGAACACCTCACAGCTCAATAAAGTTAAAAATGTGACCTAATTAGGGGCACAGGGTGCGTGCACTGGGTGGCTCAGTCGGTTAAACATCCTCCTCTTGATTTCAGCTCAGGTCGTGATCTCAGGGCTTCATGAGATTGAGCCCTGCACTGAGCTCGAATACCAAGCCCCACCTCAAAATAAATAAATAAAAACTCTTTAAAAATGTGACCTAATTAATTGTGTGGAACAAGCAGGTCCGATTTCTCTTTTTGAATATCAGCCAATCATACCTCTCACACATGGGTGCCATAAAAGCGTTCGCAAAACCTTCTCATGGCTCAAAGAGAGATATGCCTGATTTACGATTTCTTGATAGCCCTTAACATTTCATTTGGATTTAGAGATGACTCTAGACACATCAATCAAACAAGCTGTTTGCAAATCTTTCTTCTCAGCTGTTACTGGTGCCAGATTGTCTAACAAATAGAGGCACAAACAGATGTAATTTGTGACTGGTGGTGACCGTTCTCTGTCATGCAGTAGGCCAGCTGGTAGCACAATCCGCAATACAGTCTATGGCCTGACTCACAGACTCTTCATACACATGGACAGTGCTTAAATATTATAATTATAAAGTAATAAAAGCTGTTGTAGGAAATCGATTTAGACATTTGCTTGCAAACTTTATAGCTGGAAAATAGTATTTTATGTTATGTTGTGGATTATATCATGTATTCACATAATCAGATCATGCAAACCAGAACTTTCCTTACATGATTAAAAAATATATATGGATTGCATGGCAACTATACTTTATTTGTTTTTTAATTTTTTAATGTTTATTTTAGAGAGAGAGACAGAACATGAGCCGGGGAGGGGCAGAGAGAGAGTGAGACACAGAATCTGAAGTAGGCTCCAGGCTCTGAGCTATCAGCACAGAGCCTGACACGGGGCTCGAACTCACGAATCATGAGATCATGACCTGAGCCAAAGTCAGACGCTTAACCAACTGAGCCACCCAGACACCCCTGCTTGTCAACTATACTTTAATGAAAAATATATATATATGTAGTTAGGGTAATTGACAAATAGAACTTTGGTAAAAGTATCAAAAGAGTATGTAATTGACAGTCCAGAGACATGACATATACTAATATGTGGGTAAACACGTGCATATATATATATATATATATATACACACACACACACACATATATATACACCCACACACATATGTATATACACACACACACACATATATATATACACACACACATGCATAACATATACATAAACATATACACTCACACATAAATATGTTATATTATGAAATTATAGCAATTTTGTGAATGAAAAAGAAAATTTAAAACTTGCCAGGGTGTTTTCTTAATTATTTAGAAAATAAATCTTCCCGGGGCGCCTGGGTGGCGCAGTCGGTTAAGCGTCCGACTTCAGCCAGGTCACGATCTCGCGGTCCCTGAGTTCGAGCCCCGCGTCAGGCTCTGGGCTGATGGCTCAGAGCCTGGAGCCTGTTTCCGATTCTGTGTCTCCCTCTCTCTCTGCCCCTCCCCCGTTCATGCTCTGTCTCTCTATGTCTCAAAAATAAATAAACGTTGAAAAAAAAACTAAAAAAAAAAAAGAAAATAAATCTTCACATCTTTTGTACATAAGCTAATTTCACATGAATTTAAATAACAAAAAGCCAAACTATGTAATAGCTGGATGGAATATATAGATAAATCTGAATGGTCTTAGCATGGGTAAAGATTTTCTAAGGATAAAAGCAACCTAAAGAATAAAAAAAGAGCAATACATTTTACTCCCCCCAAATTAAAATATTTTATATTATAAAAAAATCATTAAGAAAACACCAAATTATTGAAACTCAAATTGTCCAATAAATCGTACCTCTCTACTCTGTCCCATTTCTGAACCTATTGAAAAATAAAAGAGATCGGTCAGTAGAGACCAAGATATCACCTTTCTTAGTAAGCTAATCTTGGAGGGTGTTGCTGGATAGTAATAGGCAGGTGTGTGCTAATATAAAGTCGCTGAATTAGGTCGATATACCCATCCACTCACAGCTAGCCTTGGACCAACCAGAGCCTTCACAAAATACGGGGGGCCTGCCCCTATCAAACTCACAGCATGAAAGAGCAGAACAGAACTTGGTTTTCTTGTCTCACTGGAGGGAAGTTTGCTCCCAAACTCATCGATGGGATCATGATGCTTTTTCTCCCTCGAAAAGAGTGATAACAAGGTCAAGATATCCAGGGATTTTATGCAAATAGATTCACACATAGACATCAAGAATGAGGTAGAACCTTTCTCTACTGAAGAGAAATTAAGGGTAAATACTTGTTACTGAAATCGTAATTGATTACTAACTATAGCACATAAAGAGCTTATGTAAACTATAAAAAATAAGAAAAAAATTCCAATTGACTATTCAGCAAAAGACATAAAAATTCACAGGCTTTTCTCCCTCTGGCATGGTTGTGGGAATAAAACCACAAACTCAGATATTTTTGTAGTGTGGGTTTGGATCCTGGATGCTTTACCTGAGGGGAGTAATTTAATCTCTTTCTTTCTTCATCTGTAAAATATTGTAATAATAATAATACCTACCTTGTGTGGATGTTTGATAAGGAAATACACCATCCTGTGCTTAAAGATTTTAAATTATTCCTGAAAACCCTGTCATTAAGTGAATGACTATTATTTTTTAAAAAGCCATTAATTTAAACGGGAATATTCTATTCCAACTAAGCAGTTCCCTAAGCAGTGAGTACATAAGAGATACTCACATCCTTCTTTATAGCATTTATATTATGGAATTCAGACCCTTATAATCCATTGTGTGTGGTGACATGAATCTGTGGTAGGGCTAGTTTGAAGAGAGACATTGAAAACACCTAGAAAACATTATCAATACAATGTTTAAGGCTACTGAAAAGATCAAACTCTTCAACCACTTAGAAGTATCTATTGATTGATATATTAATAATGTACTAATCGATACACTAATTAAGAAGCGTACTAAGTAGTATAATTTGAGATTTAAAAAAAAAAAAGAGCGAGAGAAAGAGAGCAACTGAAATAGGGTGAAGAGCTTTTTTTTGAACCAAAATGCAAAATCTACACAATATGTTGATTATGAGCTTTCATGCACCAAATAATATAATGAGAAAGCAAAAAAAAGAAAATGAAAAGAAACATAACTGTTTTTCCATGAAAAACCAAGTGGTCAAGAAATAAACATTATGTAGAGGATATGAGAAATATACCAGAACTATAAATTTTGAATTCTATAGAATGCAAGTATAGACTAACTCTTTTCATAGCTCCTGTGGACATTTATTAAAATTAATCCTAAAATAACACTCAAAGAAAAATTCGATAAACTTTAAAAATAAGAAATACATTCTTTTTAAAGTAAAATAATGTTGTCCTACATTACTTTTGGGTTAACAGTATTGGGATATTTAGGATAACCTTAATGGCGATGATAACCTTAATATATCAAGAATCCTTACAAAATAAGTAGAGAAATCATGAATTATTCTGTTTTTTTTTAAATTTTTTTTTCAACGTTTATTTATTTTTGGGACAGAGAGAGACAGAGCATGAACAGGGGAGGGGCAGAGAGAGAGGGAGACACAGAATCGGAAACAGGCTCCAGGCTCTGAGCCATCAGCCCAGAGCCTGACGCGGGGCTCGAACTCACGGACCGCGAGATCGTGACCTGGCTGAAGTTGGACGCTTAACCGACTGTGCCACCCAGGCGCCCCTGTTTTTTAAAAAGGGATAAAAGACATGAACTCTGTGAAAATCACAAAAATCAAGCAGGCCATAAACCTATAAAAAGTTTGAAAATATTTAATCAGACAGAATTTTTTAAAAGTTATACTTTAAACTTACTTTGAAACAAATGTATTTTAATATAGACTATATGTAAATCAAAGGGAAAAATTGGTCCTGGGACCAATTTAAAAATAATACTTAAAAAATAGAGATATATTTTAAAACAAAAATTCTACTTTTAGGAATTTATCTTGTGGAGACAATTAAGCATGTGAGCCTGTAATTAAGGAATTAGGCAATAGGATGTTCATGACAGTGTTATTTATGAGAACAGGAAACTGGAAACAATCCAAATTTCAGACAACATGTAATTGGTTAACTAAATTATGATATCCTTTTACAGCCATAAAAAACCGGTTTTTGAAATATGACAAGGCAATTTGTTTATAATACGTGGTTCATTTGAAAAACCTGGTTTCAAAGCTCTTGCAAGATATATTCCATTTTTGTTAAACATGTGAATAGAAAACTCGGCTGTGCACTAAAATGTTCATAGTGATTTTATCTGTAATTGTGGATTTTAAATTTCTTCCATCTGCTTAACTTTATTTTCCCATTCTACAATACACATGTAAGCTGAAAACAATAGTGTCTGTTAATAGTTTTAAGAAGTCATGTCTTCAATTTTTAATGCATCTAGAAATTGGTTCTTCAAGTTAGCAGTGCCATCTGCTGTTTCTTCAGAACAACAAGAAATTTCAGAATTTGGGAAGTCAATAATTCTTAAACATTGTGACATACTTAAGGGAAAAGAGGAACATATATGAAGAAATCTTATGAAATTCACTTAGTTTAACTTACATATGGTGCCATTAAAATGGTTTTCAAAATCTGAATATGGACTCTCATTCTTTTATCCCTTTGTTTTACTTTATAGCTTTATCATCTTCAATTTATAGTCATCCCTTTTCTAGAAGTAATCCAAGAGAATGTGAATTCTAGCCAGGTGTCACTGCTAGCCAGAAAATTGTAATGAATGCCAAGGCTCAAGGCAAAGTCATAAATGGGAAAATGGAACAGGTCAGAAGCTGGGGTAAAAACAAACAAGGATCAGATAAGGGAGAATTGGTTAGGACAACAGTAGTGAAAAAGAATGTGTTGATAGAACTCTTTTGTAGGAAGGAATGAGTATCTGTCACAAATATAAGTTTAATAGCTTATAGGAAACAGTAAGAAACATACAGCCTCCATTTTCCCATTCTGTCCGAAGGGGTTTAATAAAAGATTTGTCAAATGTAACCACACATCCAGATACATTCATATTTACAACAATCCCCAAATCTAGCTATTCTGTCAAAAAAAAGTCTAGATAACCTGATAGTACTTCTTCACAATAAACTGATGTTCAACCAGTGCTTCACATGTTATCTTTTTAATAGCCATTCTATAACACTATTTTAGGCTCAAAATCAAAATCGCTATAATTATCTTACCTAATCTATCTTTCATGTTGATAAAACTCCATTTACCCACTTGTAATACCCTTGCAACTGTCCCATGTCCCCTTAATGTCTCAAAGATGCTTAATAGTGAGTGATTCAGGTATTTCGAAAGAAGTTTCTCCTTGAGCAGAGGCCTGAAGACTTCAACATGTCTCCTGCTGAGGAGCATTTATGCAGCTTTGTGGGATTTTTTGCTTAAAAAACACACATTATTTTCAAAGTAACTTTTAATTAAGTTGATGATAATATGTTAAAATCCACCACTTAAAATTGTGGGAGTCTGAGGAAGCCAAAGCAAAGACAGTGGTGTAAATTCAAATCTCCCAACATGGCCTCTTAAAAAAAATCAGAATAACAAGAAGAACAAATAAAACTATGCAAAACTCTTGTAGTAGAGAAGGTCCAAAGTTTACATGTAAAATTAGAAGACTAAAAAGACCAGTGAACTATATCTCATGCTCATGACAGAAGTGTTCTTTGAGGTCAACAGCAGCCCATTAAAAACTGCGTGAGAGAAAAAGAGAAATGTCAGTGGACCTAAGATTGATCTAAAAATTACTTCCAGAGAAAGGAAATCAACCCTAAGTGTAAAAATGCTAAAAAAGGGTAGTAATTTCATGAAAGGGGCTTAAAAATGTATAAGAGGATATAAGAAAGCAATTGGAAGGGAACAAATTTGGGTGAAAGATAAGGGTTAAAAAGGTGAGAGAGGCATGTCTTGAAAAATTCAGCGTAAATGAGGAAAAGAAGCAAAAGAAATTTAAGATCCTGAAAGACAAAAGGAAATAAAAATGTCAAAGAGCACACATTTTCTTTACTCTCTACAGAAAATCAAGCACCATCTAAAAAGAAGTTACACTTTGTTATACTGACAGAAGAAGGTGTTTTTGAGTAAGAATCTCATAAGGGGCACCTGGCCAGTTTAGTTGGTAGAGCATGAGACTCTTGATCTTGGTATTGTAAATTCGAGCCCTGCATTGTGTGTACAGATTACTTGAAAATAAAACCTTAAAAACAAAAGAGTCCCAAGCAAGGACATAATCTTTGTACAAATTACTGTTAAGAGAAAACAAAAATGCAAATCGAGTTTATCTGATGAACTTTTCCTCAAACAGACGAAGAGCAAAGTAGGAGGAAACTATAACACAGTGCTCCAAGCTGAATTAAATATTCTTAAACCAGTCTTTTGGAATTAAAACAAAAAACAGTTTACATCGAAAATCCAAGAGTCAAGAATAGAAGGAAATGAAATGGGAATTGATTGAATTGGAGGGGGAGGGGAATCATATAAAAAATAAAGACTAAATTATGGAGAACCCAAGGAAGAAAAGATGTGAGTGAACACTTAATAAAGTGTAATGAAAAATAGTAAGAAAACAACCTTGTGAATGAAAAATAAAGAAGAGGTTTTTAAAAGGCCAAAGAAAAGTGACTGAGATGGTATTCAAGCAAAGAAGAACTAACTTACATATAACTGCAGTTTCAGAAGGAGGAAAAATTGACCCACCAGGCAAAATTGAACCACAATGATAAATGCTGTGATATACCCTATTAGACCTATTAGTCTGAAACTATTAGACTTTAAAAATTAGGAAAAAGAGGGATGCCTGGGTGGCTCGGTCAGTTAAGCATCCAACTTCGGATCAGGTCAGGATCTCATGGTTTGTGGGTTCAAGTTGCACGTCAGCCTCTGTGCTGGCAGCTAAGAGCCTGGAGCCTACTTCGGATTCTGTGTCTCCCTGTCTCTTTCTGCCCCTCCCCTGCTCGTGCTCTGTCTCTCTCTCTCAAAAATAAGTAAACATTAAAAAAATTTGTTTAAATTAGAAACAAGCTTCTCAAGGCCACCAGGTTAAAAAAAATAAAAAAAAGTTCCAAGGACAAGATAATGAGACCAACATCAAATTTCTCAGAAAAGCGTAAGTAAAGCGAGGCATCAGTTGACAGCGTTTTCAAACAGCTTAAGGAAAGGAGGTGTGAACCAAGAATTGTAGAAAGGCAAGTTGCCTTTCAGATACTGATGCTAATATGCTAGTGAGCAGCTCATTCTGTACCCAACGGCCCTTCCTGAGAAATCTACTAGAACAGGAGCTTCTCATAACTGAAGATATGACTGAGGAAGCTTCAGCAAAAAAAAAAAAAAAAAGACGGCATACATTTAATATATTCAGTTGTAGATCTAAGTAAGATCAAAACAAAAATGGAGACAGGCGTGGTAGAAGAATGTGTTGTATGCTGTGTAAGTTATTCTTTGACAGATATAAACAATGCAACTAAACTATGGGAGAAGGGACAGCAAAAGGGGAAGGTAGAATAATTTTATTCTTTTATAAAACTTTTTTAATGTTTATTTTTGAGAGAGAGAGAGCACAAGCGGGGGAGGGGCGGGGTGGGGGAATACAGAATCTGAAGCAGGCTCTAGGCTCTGAGCTGTCAGCACAGTGCCGATGTGGGGCTTGAACCCACGAACCATGAGATCAAGACCCAAGCTGAAGTCGGATGCTTCACCAACTGAGGTAGCCAGGCGCCCCGCTAATTTCATTTTTTTTAAAAATATAGAGAATGGAGGAGAGTAAATGGATATCAGAAGTAACTAATAAAATGCTGAGTTAAAAGTTAAAGAAGGAAGAGAGAACTAAGAGTATTAAAAAGTACGTAAGGATAACACTAGAACTTTCTAAATAGAGAAAGAGATTTTAAAAGGTAAAAAACAAAACAAAGAAAAGATGCAATGTATAGAAAAAAACTCAGCAAATGTACATTGTAATTATGAAATACCATGATAAACTTGAGACCACAAATACCAAGTTGATAATAAAAGCTCAAGGATATATAAAGCTTCAAACTCTGTTAATAGAGTGTACCTACTCAAGTGCACATGGCAGTCACAAAAACTGATCATATGTCATGAGGAAAATATCAATCATTAACATGAAGTAGAAATGTTATACATTATCACAGAGCCAACAAATAAAAATTATTGATAACAGAAGTCCAGCTGGAAAATTAAAAGCCTTCCATTCAACAATTCTTGCTTAATAGGTGATGGGGGAATACAAACTGAAATTACAGAAATTTTGAAAAATAATGACATGAAAACACTACATATCAGACTCTATTTGGTATATTTAAAGTACCGATCAGAGGAAGCTTCATAGCCTTAAACACTTTTATGAGCAAAACTTAAAGAATGAAAATAAATAAATTTCCAGCTCAAAATGCAAGGGGGAAAAAAGAAAGAAAAAAAAAAGATAAATAAAGCAAACCAAAGAAAGAAATAAGCAAGGAAGTAGTAGAGATAAAACCAGGAATTGTTAAGGTTCAGAATAGAAAACAGTAGATCTAATTAATAAATAAAATCCCCATTTTGTGGCAAAATAAAACACTAGACAAACACTAACTTAAGGAAAAAGAAAGTTAAAAAATACTAAATGAGAAATTGAATGGAAACAAACTGAAGCAGAAAGCAATTAAAAATCATAGGGGACTGCTTTATAGATGTCTATACATGTAAAAATTTAAAACCTTGATAAAATGGATAATTTCCTAAGGAAATTGTATTTGTGTCCTATGGCTGCCATAACAGAGTCCCACAAACTTGGTGGTTTAAAACAAATTCTCATTGTGTTCTTGGCTCACTTTCATTGCCACAAAAATGTAAAGGCTACCACGGTTCAGTTGTTTATTTTTCCTTTTGTATGTGTCTCCGTAAGGTCTTAAGGACACATCTTCTTAATTCATCATTTTGTACTTACAAACCAATATTGATGTCTTTGCTTCTCAAATGCGGTGCATTTCTGCTTCTGAATTCCCCTTCTTGCTTAATAATGCCCATTGATCAACGAAATTATCTTAATGTGCTAGTCTCAAATATATTCTGCTAATAATTGATGGGGACTGATAGACTAGAGATGGTGTTATGTGTTAGATTTCATTGCATTACAATAAATTGATTGGAAATGTTTAAGAAATTGTATGAAAATATATGCTGAAGTTTAAGGCACAATTGGATAGTTTATTTATTTTTTAACATGTATTTATTATGGAGAGACAGAGACAGAGCATGAGCATGGGAGGGGCAGAGAGAAGGGGAGACACAGAATCCAAAGCAGACTCCAGTCTCATCAGCATGGAGCCCGATGCGGGGCTGGAACTCACACTGCAAGATGATGACCTGAGCCGAAGTCGGATGCTTAACCGACTGAGCCACCCAGGCACCCCCACAAGTGGACAGTTTAAAGTCCTCATTGTTATAAGAATAATGAGAGTTGGGGTAGTTTTTGGTTACAGAGTCAGATTGTCATTATCTGACAACCTCATCGCAGGTAAAATCACTGTTATTAGCTCAGAGTATGTTCTTTCAGACATTAAGTGTACATATACATAACACATAAACATACACACAATATATGCACGCACCTTCATTTCTAAAAATGGGGGAAAATACTGTTTGTACTTAGTACTTTGTTTTTATTTTTTAACCCCCAAAATCTCTTATAATTTTAACTTTCACTTGGTATTTTAGGGACTTGTAACAAGCAAATGAATAATTAAATTAAAACTTTGAATTCCTGAATATTACTGCATTCTATGATACTATTGAGTTTGTATCATACATCTCTTGGACATTTATTTTAGTTTATTATTTTTTTAATGTTTATTTATTTTGAGAGAGAGAGAGATGGAGGGGCACAGCACGAGTTGGGAAGGGACAGAGAGAGAGGAGAGAGAGAGAATCCCAGGCAGACTCCATGCTGTCAGCACAGAACCCGACGTGGGGCTTGAACTCTTGACGCCATGAGATCATGACCTGAGCCATGATCAAGAGTCGGATGCTTAACTGACTGAGCCAGCCAGGTGCCCTTATTTCAGTTTATTTATTTATTTTTTCAGTTTATTTTTTTATTTTTTATTTTTTTTAAATGCTTCAGTTTTATAAATAAAAAACCTTTTGTGAAAAAATTATTCTCTTAGGATTAGTTCTAAAAATAAATGTTCTTTTATAATATTGCCAGTATTATAATTGAAAACAAGTTGCTAAATTACTGTGATGTCAAAAGCACAAAAATGATACATTTGCTGAATAAACCCAAGAGCTTATGAAAATATCAGTGAAATACACACGACTCTAGTAATCTGAGAATAAGAAAAAATACTCATTATTATGAAGGATAATACCACATACTTCCATAGTACTGAAAAGGAAGAAATTGTTCAAGAAAGAGACAGAAGTAAGAGATGGAAAGTAAAGACTAAAAAAATACAATAAAAATAAATAAAAGTACATTAAAAGACTCTAATTCAAAAAGATAGACTGCAGATGAGCAAAAGGATAGAAATAATCGCCTCACCTGGAGGTATGGTGGCAGACGAGGAAAGAATTGAGAGACTCCTTAGCTAACATAAAAGGATATTCCAGAAGAACTACAATAACAGGGGAAGATAAACACATTAGGAAGTCATGTAGAAGATAACTCAGTTGGAGATTGTTGTCTAAAACCACAGGATGAGGCCGGAAGCAGGCTATCTAGTAGATCATAGCTAATGTCAAAGCACTGAGACTGAAACAAGGTTTCTCTAGAAACAAGGTTTCTTCCTGCGATCATTCTCCTGACCAACTACCTGAATTCAGGATATAACCCCCACAGACCAAGGCAATATAAAAATACGGTTCTAATGTTCACCGATTGTGGCGCTGATATTTGCTGATGGTGTTCGCTGCTAAGTTAACATTTTCCTACAGTACTACACCAAGATGATACGTAAGTTTAAGAGTTTTGGACTGCTCCTTAAGGTGTACTATGGATGCGAACCTTCATGCCTAATGGCACTTGACAACACTATCATGCCTTTGTATCTGAACAAGGGGCCAGAACGATTTCTTTTTCTTTTCTATTTTTTTAATGTTTATTTATTTTTTGAGAGACCAAGAGAGACAGAGCATGAGCGTGAGCGGAGGAGGGGCAGAGAGAGAGGGAGACACAGAATCCGAAGCAGGCTCCAGGCCCTTAGCTGTCAGCAGAGTCCGATGTGGGGCACAAACCCACCAACCAAGAGATCATGACCTGAGCCGAAGTTGGACGCGCAACCGACTGAGTCACCGAGGCGCCCCCAGAACTTTCTAATAAAAGAGTTGCAATTAGTTTCATTATTATCAGCACAGATTCTTACTAGAAGTTTAATGTGGTGACAAAATGAAAAATCTCTATGAAGTATGAATGTACAAATATTCGTGTTTATTGACCCCATCTGTAACTATTGCTTCAGTTTGACCTTCTTCAGGTGGGAGGAGACGGATAATGCATTTGATCTTGACCTACCAAGGTAATATCACAGAGGACGTATATAAAACTTTGTCCAAAATGAATACCAAGCCCCCAAAATCTGAACAGTCAATAGTCCCTTCAAATAAGGATCTGGGAATGGAAGACACTTGATTTTCTCTTTTGAAGTCCTTCAGAGTTAAGCACGTGAGCCACTGGAGGGCAGCAGAGACAGAATTTTAACACCAAGGTCATTTACCATTCGTTGACCAATTGCTGGATTTCTTCATTTAACACCTAAGGAGTGCCTACTATGTGCAAGGCATTCACTGTTTATTATGGCCAAAGTCATATGTAAACTGTTCCATTAATTACTTCTATATTGAAAGAACATTTGCCACGCATTTCTGTAGGGATCTGGATCCCTATTGTGTCTAGTGTAGACAAATCTACATATGTGTGCATAGTACATTGAGAAGTCATAAAATTATAGAATTTTAAAGATAGCGAGAAACTTACAGACCACCCATACTTACTAATTTCTGTTTGAATGATGTCACTATCTTTTCTGTTCATTCCTGTGTGTAATAAGCATGTTTATTGGTTTTCTTTTTGACTTGCTCATTGTCAAAGTGTGGGAAAATATAGAAGAGTGAAAAATGAAAATAAAATTCAACCATAGATAACTGTTGTGTTTTGATCTAATCCCTCCCAGTCAAATATACATAGATGGAGGTTTATTCACTTTCCAGATTTGATCTTGGAATCTATAGATATAGCTTAAAATTATGCTGTAACACTGAAGTGCCATATCCATATCAATAAATATTTAAAGAAAAATACCAATGACATAAAACATTTTAAGAAGTTCAGTACTTTTTATGTGTTACACTGTGCAGACCACAACAATTTATTTGGACAGAGTTCTTTTTATTTTTCTAGATTAGTTCATTTTAGTTTCCACCCTGCTTTCAAAAGAAAAGAAAAAAGCTTTAAGTTGAGTTTGGAGATGCCTTGTATTTTGATCCATCATAAAACAGAGCAAGAAGAAGTCACGGAATATTCTCAGTGGGAAAGATTAGGGCATTTATTGATTTCAGGATGAAACATTTTAATGATAAATTAGAACTAAAATGTGTGAGTGAGGGGAAAAGGGAATATGTTCAAGTGTGTGCATTTACCATCGGATATCTCAATTCATGTAGTCAAGTAGTGAGGCTGGGGATAATTTCCCTTATCTCCCACGGCTGCCACCGTCAAATGGTCTTACCAAAATCAAGGGGAAGAATACACGGTTTAATTTTCCACTTACTTAGCAAATCATCACTAAGATGTGCCAAGGCTCTATTTCACATCAGGAGATTTCCAGAGCAAATGAGGGGATATTTCCTGTCCTTGAGGGATATATAGTCTAGTAGGAAGCAGGCAAGTAAATCACTTGCTGTGTTAGGGGCTACAGAGTATAAGGCCTGGGGTGTTATGTGGTGCATAAGAGGTTCACCTGCAGGGGGCGTCTGTGTGGCTCATTTGGTTAAGCATCGGACTTTAGCTCAGATCATGATCTCCTGGTTCCTGGGTTTGTGCCCGCGTTGGACTCTGTGCTGGCAGCTCAGAGCCTGGAGCCTGCTTTGGATTCTGTGTCTCCCTCTCTCTGTGCCTCTTCCCCACTCGCACTGTCTCTCTCTCTCTCTCCCTCTGTCTCTCAAAAATAAAATAAACATAAAAAAAAAAAAAGGTTCGCCTGTGGGTATAGCTCGGGAGTAGAACATTTGCTGCCTAAGAGGCTCACCTAACCATGTTTTATTCCTTGGAGAAGTTTTAGCCAAGGAGATGTTTAGGTTAGAAACTGAAGGTCAGAGGAAAAGGGTGAGACAAGGAGAGGAGGAAAAGCATTTGGCCAGGAGAAACAGAATGCAAAGGCCTGACTTACTCTGTGAATGGTTAGTAATTCATTATGATCAGGGAGCTAGGTGGAACAGCAAGGCAGAAGAGGTAAGCAAGAGTCAAACCATAAAGGTCTTTGTAAACCATATTGGGGAGTTTGAGCTTAACCATGTAACTAAATTTTAACTTTACAAAGTTAATTCTGGCTTGTATGTGGAAAATGGATTCAAATAGAATATACTGGAGGAAGGAGGTCCAGTTGCATCTACAACCTGATGAGTAAATTTTGTTATAAATTCTAAGAAAATGGTTGATTCTTTCCAGAAACTGATACAGACTCTAGACATAACAGGCGTTCAATGTATATTGAATACTGATTAAAAGGATGAACCTATACTTGGCCTATTGTTATTCCATCTATGACCATTTCAATATCACTATCTTTTTTTTTAATTTTTTTAACATTTATTTATTTTTGAGACAGAGAAAGACAGAGCATGAAGGGGGGAGGGTCAGAGAGAGGGAGACACAGAATCTGAAACAGGCTCCAGGCTCTGAGCTATCAGCACAGAGCCTGACGCGGGGCTCGAACTCATGGGCTGCGAGATCATGACCTGAGCTGAAGTAGGCCGCTCAACCGACTGAGCCACCCAGGCGCCCCAATATCACTATCTTAATACCACTTATTTATACTTCTTTTTTTTTAATTTTTTTTTAACCTTTATTTATTTTTGAGACAGAGAGAGACAGAGCATGAATGGGGGAGGGGCAGAGAGAGAGGGAGACACAGAATTGGAAGCAGGCTCCAGGCTCTGAGCCATCAGCCCAGAGCCCGACGCAGGGCTCGAACCCACGGACCGCGAGATCGTGACCTGAGCTGAAGTCGGACGCTTAATCGACTGAGCCACCCAGGCGCCCCTTATTTATACTTCTAAACCAGTATCACCCACTTGGAGTTGCACACACAGAAGATGTCAGCTGATTCATCCTCTCTGACCCCTGTCAAAAATTGGAAAAGTCTGATTTTCATCTGAGTGTATGTTTTACATAGTTTTACATGCATCTGAGTGTATGTGTTGCATAGAGGAAGACTCTGTTTACTTTGTTGGATTTCTTTTACCGGTCTTATTGCTTCAGTCTATCAACTTCCCTCGGAGAATTTATTTTGGCAGTCTAGTCATTTGTTGAATGTTTATCCATAAAATGGATGAGGCTACTTGAAAATTCGCCCCATTTTATGGTTCAGATTATAAAAGTAGATCTGCATATTTTAAAGGAAAACTGTTGCACAGATTGTGTACATAGCACATAAAATATTGTTTCCTCGGGCACCGTGTCGCCTTAGGGTCAGAGGGAGAATCAGAAGGGAAATGTCTGATTATAAGAAAATATTCATGTAGTTCTGTGTTTCTTGAGTCACAAACTTTCTCTGTCTGCTGTTTGTTAAGAAACAAGCTGGGGGAATGGAAATTCAATTTATTTTCTTCAAGAGACTTTCAGGGAGTAATTTCAAAACTGTAGTGTCCGGGAATAAAATGTTTTAAGCGTGGCAAAGTAATACAGGAGTAGATGGTACCAAAGGACTTTGTTTTTTTTAATATGAAAGAAAATTACATGCAGACAAAAGACAGTGGCAAGTCAAGGAAACATTTGAGTCATCTACAGCTATCCCTATCTTCATTTGATCATTTGATATCTGTGGTGTTCACTTGGAACGGCTTAAATATATTTCAAGTTTGTCTTTTGAACTGCAAGTTAATTGTCATTTGTGGTCAGAAAAATGGAAAGCAAGTTTAGTAAGTAGCATTCCTTCAATAATTTTTAAAGATGCAAAAAATAATTTTCACATATAGTCATCAAAAGCACGTATTTCCAAGACCCAGATGGCTTGAATGAAAATATTAACATTTTCTAAGCCAAAAGTAAAAAACATATAGAGATAGTTTTATAGATATTCATTCAAAGATATTCCATCATTTTAACCACACAAAAGTAGATTTGAAAGAGCCTTAAAACAGTAGCAACTCCCCCCACCCCGCTGGGATAAGTGGATGTTATTCTTCCTACTTAACATATGCAGAAAATGGCGTTTAATGAGATAATACCACGTGGATCGATGAACGTAGGGGATTCTGAGTTTCACATGGATAAATTAATGAAGGTGAATAGTATGGGGTAGCGCGCAACATCAGAGGTTAATTCTTTATGGGTGAATGGTGGGAGGGAAGTGGATGATTCGGGAAGTAGAAGGATTGTTGAAGGTGATAACTTTATTTTGGACGTGTTGAGTTTGAGATGCCCATGGAAAACCAGATGGCCGATCCAAGTTGTAAATGATTAAAGTCAAGAGGTCGGGAAGAGGTCTGGGCTGGGAGTGGAGGACTGCGAGAGACTGGATGAAGTCACTCAAGGGGAATGGGTAGGGCATGAAAATATGAGGCCAGAAAAAGGAATATGCATAAGGAAAGCTTTTGAGTGATGGAAGGAAATGACAGAAGCTAGAAGACTAAAAAAAAAGAAAGCAGATGATCACAGGATGAGCAGTTTCCATTACCTGCTGCCATTAATGGCAAATATTTACCAAATAAACGTGGGCATGATAGTCTTTACAAAAACGGTGTTCTTTTCTCCACAGCCTTGCAATGAACATTTGGAAGTGGCAGTTTTCTAGCTAATTTCGTATTTAGCATGAAACCAGGATGAATGAAAAAGAAAACAAGGTACGCAGGTATAAAACATAGAATAAGTTTCAGTTTATGACCCAGGTAGCTGGTTTTGGGGAAAAGCCAAAGCTAATAGGAAAGCCAAATGGCAGTGTTGGAGTTCTGCCATGGAAATGACAATTCTGGTCGGAATGGTGTATACGAGGGCTCAGATGGCCTCTGACTAGCAGCTCTGACTTTACCGTGTCCAGAGTTCACATTAAAATACTGACAGAGCCAGAGGATAATGGCAGTCCGAAACAACAAACAGTGAAAACCAGCATTAACAGACTGTTGTTAGAATCTGGAAGAAATTTTCAGTAATTCCTGGGGCAACGAAGATGGCTTTATTAAAACAATGATTTGCGTTCTACACATTCTTCCCTTCAACAAAGCTGTTCCTGTCCCACAATAGACTGTGAGACCATTGGGAGTTACTAGAATTCTGAAGTTCTTCATTAGTAGGAAGGACTTGTTTACTAAGATTTGTTTGTATTACATGAGCTAATGCAGACTAGTTGTTTATCAGAGTGCTTGGTACAAGGTCATTAATAAATCGCCAGTAGTTCTTACATGGATCCTTTCCCAAGTTGCCAAAAATTATTGATTAAAAACAGAAAAGAATGAGCATTCAAAATAACATATCAACAGTATAGGCTGACAGCCTGTTGCCAGAATCTGGGAGGAATTGTCACTAGTCACTATCCTAAATGAAACTCCATTTATAAAATAAGTGGGTTTTTTCCTCATTCTTCACCTCGTGAACCAAAGCTACTTATTTATTTATTTATTTATTTATTTATTTATTTATTTATTTTAACGTTTATTCATTTTTGAGACAGAGAGAGACAGAGCATGAATGGGGGAAGGTCAGAGGGAGAGGGAGACACAGAATCTGAAACAGGCTCCAGGCTCTGAGCTGTCAGCACAGAGCCCGACGCGGGGCTCGAACTCATGGACAGCGAGATCATGACCTGAGCCGAAGTCGGACGCCCAACCGACTGAGCCACCCAGGTGCCCCCCAAAGCTATTTATTATCATCATCACCAACATATGTAACTTATTCTATGCTGAATTGTGTGAAGTCTATGACTCATTTGGGCTCCAGACATCCTCACCCATTAGCCATCTTCAGGGCATCTGGAATCTATGGAATTATGTGCAAATTATGAATTTTTCTGAGGAGAGGATCCATAGCCTTCGGAAGGTTCTCAAAGCGTTAAGAAGCTCAAAGCCACTGCCCCCATAGACTAGGAAACGGTGTCAGGTCGAACCTTCTCGTTTTACAGAGAGCCCAGATGGGGTGTCACCCCAACCTGTCTTGTTCACTTGCATTGGTCCCCGAAAGCCTCTATGCCTTCACCCATGAGCTCTCAGCTTGGTGAAAATAATCCTAATTTGCAAGAGAGAAATACACATATTACTGATTTTATTTTCACTAACATCCGCTAAGTATCTTATTCCTATTTTTGAAAGATGGCCTTATCAAATTCTTTCTCATTTTCTGGTATTTCTTGCCATTTTTGTATCTGTCACTGCCTCTAAAATCCAGAACCTTAAGTCTGAAAGGTTCGGTTATCACACCACAATGCTGTTTTATTTGGTCATTCACATATTTTCTCAGAATTTGGAAGTCTGACATTCAGATGTTTCCTAAAAAATCCATCAGTTCCTGAAACTGAAGCCATTGCTTTAACGTGTGCCTGCGAAGTACACAAAAGAAACCAAATGTTCTCTCTCCACCCTATAATAAGACCTTCATTATCCAAAGAATAGAAAGCACTAAACAAAATTCAGGAATTGATTCGTCATTTATGTAAAAATGGATAAACACTTGCAGAGTAGAAGGAGCATAGAAATTGTTAAGCCTACTAAGTTTAAGCATAGAAAATAAAAAAATACAAAGTAGTTAGCAGAAGCTGAATTATGAAATTGTAACATTAGAACTCTTCTGTGAAAACGGCCCCAGATCATTATTCATGAGCCTGGTTGTTCCAATCGTCACATTTAATAGGTACTTTTCAGGCACTGATTTTTAATAATGGCTACAAGACTTACGTTTTTATTCCAAGGTTCTTGGCATTTGCTTTTTTCCTTCCAAATGAACTTACCTGATAGCGTTTGGTCGGAAAACTTGTCAGGCCTCGAAAGGGATGGTGGCAAACTTTAGTAAGGTGCTAGCTGTACATGTTCAAGTTCAGGAAATGCACTTAGAGCTGTAGAAGCTTGTCACTCCAGATAAGAAAATTAGGAAGGTTCACTAGTGTGGTGGTAAGCCAGTTACATCACAAACAGAATCTCGTGTGTTCCTCCCACTTCTCAAAAGAGGCAGAGTGAAATCTGATACTTCTTATGATGTACTTAAAAGCATAAATATGGGTTACTGGTTTACTCTTACATTCTTGGTTAGGGCTGATAATTTGCACTTGAAAAAAAAAATGAACAGATATAAAAACTGGATATTCCTTTTTTTAAATATAATTTATTGTCAGATTGGTTTCCATACAACACCCAGTGCTCATCCCAACAAGTGCCCTCCTCAATGCCCAGCACCCACTTTCCCCTGTCCCCCAGCCCCCATTAACCCTATTTGTTCTCAGTATTTAAGAGCTTCAAAAAACTGAGTATTCTTAAATATCACCTGAAGAAAACCTGTCTGTAATGCTGACAGAATTATATAACGGAGAAACAAACATAGGCTAAATGAAAGAAGCCAAGCACAAAAGACCACATCCTGTGTGATCCTAGTTATAGGAAATGTTCAGAATAGGTAAGGACGGAAGGTCGATTAGTGATTCCCAGGGCTCACAGAGTAAGGGAGACGACGGGAATGGCAAGTGACTGCCACTCAGTAGGGAGTTTCTTCTAGAAGTAATGAAAATATTCTAAAATTAGATCATAATGATGGCTGCACAGCTCTGTAAATGGACTAAAACCATTGAATTTTGCACTTTAATTGGGTGAGCTTTATGTAAGTAAATTATATTTCAGTAAAACTGACAAACATATATATTATCAATGTTTTGGGAGGCATTCTGGAGCATTAGACACTTTTACCTTAAAAAGACAGAGCAGAGGCCCCGCCTTTCCATTCCAGCTGCTGCTTCTTTCCCCACTGCCACCAATCCCAGATCTGTTCTTTAGTGCAGACAAAAAAGCAGGTATCAATAGGTCAGGAGAAGAATGACATTCAAACAGACTTCCAGCAACAAAGGCTTTGGAGGATTGTAGAAAGGTTTGGAACATGACAGCGTTGAACTGAACTGCAAAATAAAATTGGCTATCTCCTTACTGATGTGGGCAACAAAGGCAAAAGAAAAAAATTAAGTCTCCTGATGATTTACAGCCCATTGAGGAGTCCTTGAGACTGGCAGAGTGACATTCCTGTAGGAGGTCAGCTGCCTCCATGATGACACTTTGCTGAGGGCAAAAGGCAACCTTAGCTTAACATTATCCTGACTTCCAGGTTCCTCTAAGTCTACTTTAACATGTAAAAATTCCTTTGGAAACTTCCCCAAAATGTATGTTGGCAATCATCCTCCAAGCATACGCTGATATACATCTGACAGGTCTCATGACTGAGCATTTACTAAACAGAAATAAATGACCTCTTCCTAACAATAACAGCTAGCCCTGTCAGGGTCCTGGAAACCTTGCTCCCAAGATTCCTTGGAGAATTACACTATCCCCAGCCTCCGCCCAACTTGAAAGTGCATAAGCAGTCACCCATCACAACCCCAGTGCAGCTGTTTCTGCCCACGGGTTCTTTGCCTGTGCTTTAATAAAACCACTTTTTGCACCGAAGATATCTCAAGAATTCTTTCCTGGCCGTCAGCTCCGAACCCCAGCATTCCCACATCACTTACTACCAAAGGCAGAAACTGGAAAATCCTCTGCACTGAGTTGGCTGTCTGGTTTAACTTGCACAGAACAAAATTTTGTATCAAAGTCTGGTTCTCATCAAGCTGCCTCAGAACATGGCCTTGTCATTGCTCCAGATACCAGCCCTCGTGTCTGTAATTTTAAAGGAGAAGGCTAGAGCTGGGACTTTGGCAACGGCGCTGGGTTTTATGTGGATGCTATTGAAGATCCTTGGAAAATTACCTATAGAAAGTATTCTTAGGTAACTGAGGAGCTACCCAACTCATAAATGCCCATATTCCAGTGGACCCACAAAGGATGTCAATTTCTGGCCACTCTGTGGGAGCACATGAATCTCTAATCTGTACTTTGAAGAATCCTGGAAAGTACAAATCTGTGTCAGCATTTGCTCCAATTTGCAACCCAGTGCTCTGTCTTTGACACACACACACACACACACACAAAAGCCTTTAGTGGATATTTGGGAAGAGATCAAAGTAAGTGGAAGGCTTATAATGCCTCTCATCTTTTGAAGTCCTATCCAGGTTCTCAGCTAGACGTGCTAATTGACCAAGGAAAAGATGACCAGTTCCTTTCAGATGGACAGTTACTACCTGGTAACTTCATAGCTGTTTGTACAAAGTCCCTGTTGTTTTCAGATTACAAGAGGGTTATTATTATAGCTACTACTTCATTGCAACCTTTATTACTGATCATATCAGACATCATCCTGAATGCTTGAATGCATGAATAACTACAGATAAGAGAGTTTCTTCAGGCCTATAGAATTGTAATGAACAGAATTGCAGGGGAAAAGGATTTGAAAACTCTGGATTTCATAGTGCTAAAAATGCATCATTCCATAGTTGAATCACTTTGAGAATAAATATAAAAAGCCTGAAAAGAAAAGTACTTTTGGTTTTCTTATTCTGTGACATAAAACAGGTTTTGTTGTCATTTCTCAGAGATCATGAAGTTTTTCTAATGTATCCATGTAATAATATTGAAACTACAGTTGAAAACTTGCTTCAAAAGAGTGCTTTGGTACTAAATTTTTTCCCCGCTGTTTCACAAAATCATATGTATTTAATGAATTCCCTGCTCTAATAGTTAACTACCCATACTCTAATCTTTTGCTGTATCCAGTATGGTTCACAGATTAGCATCATTAGTATCTCCCGAGAGGTTACTAGAAATGCAGAATCTCTACTCCAGTCCGGCTGAATCAGGCCTGCCTTTTAACAGAATCATAGGAGCAAGAAGGTGATTCATATGCACACGAAAGTGCTCTAAAGTAGGGCTTCCCACAGAAGATCTCCAGAGCAACTGCCTCAGCTGGGGTTTTGTTACAAATGGAAATTCTCAGGCCCCATCTAAACCTAGCAGACACGCTAACAATCTGTGTCTTATCAAAATCTTGGTGGTTCTGATCATGATAAATTTGCTGCACACAATAAAATCGTTCTGTTGCAAAATAGAGTCACCCAGGGAACTTTAAAAATTCTTGATGTCTAAGTTGCAACTCATGCAAGTTAAATCAGAGTCTTCATGCCTGGGAATCAGGTGTTAGCATTTTTAAGAATTCCTCCGGCATTCAAATTTGAAAATCTGCATTCTAAAGGAGAAAAATAATATAAATTGATTTTTTTTTGATTGATCAAACTAGCTGTAGTTCTCAGAATAAGTATGACTTATTTGACGAAATTATGTTCTAGCAGAAAATAATTGACTGGCCTTTTGGTTCATCTGTTGCAGGAGAGTTTTTTAAAATTCTTCATTCACCTTGAACTCTGTGTTTTTCTTCACTTAATCTGTTATAAATCCTCTGGTGACATTTGTGCTACAAATGTGGAAAATGAGTGAAATCCAAGCCCTAAATGTAATACGCCTAGGGCTTTAGAAAAGGATACAAGAGAACAAAAGAGGGAAATACCTCTTTAAAGAAGGGGTAGCGCATAAAGAGGTAATTATGTGTAACAGGGACAGTAGGCCATGCCTGCTAGCTGTTGAAAGACAGAAAGAGGAGAGCAGACGTTGTATTTTCTTAAAGAAGCACATGCCACAGGTTTTGGTTATAAAAAAAACAAAAAACACAGGGCAAGGGCTTCAGGTATTTCTGCAAAGTTGGGGATCACTTCAATGAGAAACTAGTAGTCAGTATGTAACTAAGAGGAGAAGTCCAATTTGGGAGACACCATAAAGACCATGTCCTCCTGGTCTTAAATCATAAGGAAGATCCTGGATGGGATTCAGAATTCCCAGGGAGTGTGGGAGAGGAATGAGGCCCAGTTCTGGTGGTTTAAAGAAATTCATATTAAATAAGGGGGCGGCTCTTGGGAAGTTCAAACATTGTAACTTTTTGGGCTGCACTACTGAATCTATTACAAACTCCGTTGCTCCTGTGTTCTCTCAAAATATTGCCAGGAATGGACCTGTCATACCTGTCAAGGCAGTGGCGAGTGCTGCCTGAGAATAGATACCTGTCCAGTATCGGTATTAGTTTGGAGATGCCACTCCAAAATTATAAGAAATTGATAAAAGTTACTTAATCACTTTTCAGACAGAGACAAGAATTATGCTTTTGGTATATGTATTTTCCAGCATATTATACACTCACACAAACTAATTGGAAAGCTGACAAGAGAGGAGGGGCCCTAGAAGTTAATCCATAAACCAGAATCTACGAACGTAAGTTGTGTAAAACACATTGAGTTCTTCCTTAAATTAGAAGGAAGAGCTATAGCAGATGTCCTTTTAGTGTCCTAATCTTACCACAATTATTTGAACAAAGAGCTTAGTTCCTCTGAGGACTCTGTGGGTCCTTTCAAGCAGGAAATAAAACGCTTGAGACAAATCACATCCTCCTGAAAACTGGTTGATTTGGGGAACAGTGTGGCTAGATGAAGAAAGGCCCTTGACTGAGGGCTTGGCCATGTACAGAGTAGCAAGCAAGTGCTTTGAAACTTTCTGAATGTACCCTAATACCAAGTGCACATGTTGCTGCTGAGGAAGTTTTGGCAACAGATAATAGGGAGAGAGGGGAGGGACTCCTAGAAAGAGAAGGTGATCAGACACTCTTCAAAAATTTCCCTGTGGAAGCCTATGCTGTCCAAGATTCCAAAGATTACATCAATTCTTCTCAATAAAAATAGCCTGGGGAGGGCAAAGGTATGAAATTAGAAGTTTCTAAGGAAAAGGGTAGACTGGAGAATCAATGGCCAGAATTTGGGACTAAACTTTGATGGTAGCTGGAGGGTAGATATGGGAAATCAGCTTGAGGCTGGAGAAACAGCACCTGGGAGCAGGCAATTGTCCTGAATAAAGCCTGGGGAGTTTTTTGAGATGAACACCTTCCAGTCACCAAAAATTTGGTTTGGGGTGACTTTTGGTAGTTTATAGTTTTCAAGAAATTGGTCCATCTCATTTAAGTTGTTAAATTTATGTGCATAGAGTTGTTCCTAGTATTCCCTTATTGTCCTTGTACTATCTGAGGGATCTGTAGTCTTATCTCCCCTTTCAGTCCTGATTATGGTAACTTGCATATTTTTTCTTCCTTGTTTCATCTGGCTAGAGTTTTATTAGAGAACTACTCTTTGGTTTGATTGGTTGCCTCTACTATTTTTCTGTTTACCACTCCATTTATATCTGTTCATATATTTGGAGAGTGCACTTCCATAGTAATGTGTACATTGTCTCCTTCCTTCTGCTTATTTTGGGTTTAACTTGTTCTTCTGCACTAGTTTCCTCATGTGAGGTTAGATAATCAACGTGAAATTTTCCTTTTTTTAATATAAGCATTTAACTTTACACATCCCATAAATTATGATACATTGCATTTTCATTTTATTTCAGGTAAAAATATTTTCTAATTTCCCTTGAGTTTTTTTTTCTTTTGCCCATGGGTTAATTTCTAAATGTTTTGGAATTTTCCTGATGTCTTTATGTTATTCATTTCTAGTGTAATTCCATTTATAGTGAGCCATACGATGTAGGGCTGTGTGTGATTTCAACAGTTGTAAATTGGTTAAGACTTGTTTTATGACCTAGAATATGATCTGTCTTGGTGACTGTCCTATGAATATTCGGAAATAATTTGTATTCTGCTATTGTTGGATGGAATGTTCTATAAATGGCAATGTCAAAAGTCCTATATCCTTGCTGATTTTCCATCTGGTTCTATTGATCACTGACTGTAGATATCTTCAACTATATTTGTTAATCTGTTCTTTTAGATGTATCAGTTTTTGCTTCACATAGTTTGATGCCTGTTATTAGGAGCATATGTATTAATATTATTATGTCTTCTTAGAGAATTCATCCCTTTATTAGTATTTAACAATAAATTTAATGTCCTTTGTTATCCTGATAATATTTCCTTGTTCTAAAGTCTACTCTATCTGATGTTAATATGGCTACTGCAGTATTCTTTTGATTGTTTTCATAATATATCTTTTACCTTTTACTTTTATCGATCTATATGTTTATATATACAGTGGATTTCCTGTCATCAACATATAGCTGAGTCTGCTTTACAATCTGATATGCCAGTTTCTGTTTTTAATTGGAACATGTAGAAATGTAGAAGCCTTACATCCACATAGGTCCCTTTCTACTCCTTTCTTTGTATTATAGTTGTAATATATACACACATACTCACATTGAAAGGCTCACCAGACAATGTTACGCTTTTTGCATTTGATAGTTATATTTAAAGGACTCCAAGGGAGAAAAGTCACCTATTATATTTACCTTGATATTTATCATTTCTGTTACTCTTTATTTCTGTAGTTCCATGATTCCCTCTGGCATTATTTTTCCTCATCTTTAAGATCTTCCTTTAGTGTTTCTTTTAGAACAGGTCTGTTGGTTCCTAGTTCTAGTTTCCCATCAGCCAAAAATGTCTTCATTTGCCATTACTCCTGAAGGTTTTTATTGGATATAGAATTTGGGGTTGACAATTGCTTTTTTTTGTTAGCACTTGAAAGTTATTTTGCTGTCTTTGGCCTCCATGGTTTTTTTTTTTTTTTTCCAACGTTTATTTATTTTTGGGACAGAGAGAGACAGAGCATGAACGGGGGAGGGGCAGAGAGAGAGGGAGACACAGAATCGGAAACAGGCTCCAGGCTCTGAGCCATCAGCCCAGAGCCCGACGCGGGGCTCGAACTCACGGACCGCGAGATCGTGACCTGGCTGAAGTCAGACGCTTAACCGACTGCGCCACCCAGGCGCCCCTGGCCTCCATGGTTTTTTATGAGAAATCCATAGTCGTTCAAATTGTTTCCCTGTGTGTTTTATATAATATAAATATATTGTCTTTATACTATATATATATTATATATATATTTGGGTTTTGGTAGTTTGATTATAATATGTCTGGCTAGGCATGGGTTTTGTTTTGTTCTTTAGTTTATCCAACGCAGGGTTCTCAGAAATTCTTGAATCTGTAAATTTATGTCTTTCACAAAACTTAAGAAGTGTTTATACATAATTTCTTCAAATGTATGCATTTTTGCATCAATCAATTTCTTCTTTCCTTCTGAGACTCCAGTGATGTGAATATTAGGACTTTGATATTGTCCCAAAGGTACTTATGACTTTATTCTTTTATTCCTAATATTTAAAAAAATTTTTTAATGTTTATTTATTTATTTTGAGAGAAAGAGTGAGAGAGTGAGCATGAGTGAGCACGATGGGCAGAGAGAGGGAGAGAAAGGATCCAAAGCAGGCTCCGTGTGACTTGAACGTACAAACTATAAGATCATGACCTGAGCTGAAATCAAGAGTCGGACACTTAACCAACTGTCCCACCCTGGTGTCCCCCCTTTTTTTTAAATTGTTTTTTAATGTTTATTTATTTTTTGAGATGGGGGGAGGAGCAGAGAGAGAAGGAGACAGAAGATCTGAAGAGGACTCAGCGCTGACAGCAGAGAGCCTGATATGGGGCTTGAACTCATGAACCATGAGATCATGAGATCATGACCTGAGCCAAAGTCAGATGTTTAACCGATTGAGCCACCCAGGCACCCCTTTCCTAATCTTTTTTTGATTGCACTTCAGATTGGATCATTTTTATTTATCTATTTTCAAGTTCACTAATCATTTCCTCTGTCATCCCTTCCTCCATTGGAGCCATCCAGTAATCTTTAAAAATTTCAGATATTGTATTTTTTAGTTTTTAAATTTCTATCTGGTTCATTTTGTGGTTTCTCCGCTCTAAAATTCTACTTTTCTATGCGTTTTCAGAATGTCCGCCTTTCTATGGAAGAAATGCCTCTATGTAGGTAAAGTGTTATCTCTGCTGCAACAGTAAAAGCTAAGAAGGGGAAAAAACCAATTTGAACACAAAGGCTCTATGGAAGAAATACCTCTAGGTAGGTGAAGTGTTATCTCTGCACGCAACAGTAAAAGTCAAGAAAAAAAAAGAAAAAAGAAAAAGGGGAAAAAAACAATTTGAACACAAAGGCTCTATGGAAGAAATACCTCTAGGTAGGTGAAGTGTTATCTCTGCATGCAACAGTAAAAGTCAAGGAAAAGAAAAAAAGAAAAGAAAAAAAAACAGGAAGAAAATTCACCTTTTCTTTAGGGAGCATGGGTATAATGGGTGCTTGAACATCTTCGTCTGATAACAAATATCTAGGCGATCTTTGGGTTTGTATTTGTTGCCTGTCTTCTCCTTTGAAGAGTGGTCAGAATTTTCTTTTTCTCTTAAGTAATTTGGGATTATATCCTGGATATTTTGGACATTACACTGTGACATTCTGGGTCGTTTTAAAGTCCTCTGGAGATGTCAGTTATTTTTATTTTGTTTTGTTTTGTTTTAGCAGGCCGTCAATCCAGTTAGGTTTAGACTACAAGTTCTCTCTTTCTGTGGGTGGTGACCCGAATATAAGTTTCGTTTTCAAAGACTTTTCTGTGTTGCTTGGGTCTGCTTCGTCCATGCCCTTTAGAGGGATTAGTCAGGGCTGCTAGTGGTTTATATTGTCGTTCGGTTCTCAAAGCCATGCTTCTCCGTGTCTGTTCCACTCACTTGTGGTTCATGAATGAGAACAACTTCCTCCAGTGGTCTACTCCCTGGGATCTTCCCTACACTTTCTGCCCCTTGTGGTGCCTTTTCCAGGTCCTCTGACTAGACAGCCAGAGTTTCTTTCAGAGTTGGATCCCCCCCACTCTGTGTGCAGACTGCTACCAGGACTGCCCTCAGGATGAAGAAGCAAGAGAAAAGAGAAAATAATAATAATGCTGATTGCCTCCATACTCTTTGGACCACAGAGGCCCTCTTCTTTGTTCTATAGTCAAAGACATGAGCTTTCTTTATGGATCCTAGTACCCAAATTGCTGCTGCCGTGGCAAATTGCCCTAAGATTTAGGGCTTTACACAAGAAACATTTAGTATCTGACGTTTTCTGTAGTTTAGGAAGTTAAGTGTTGCTGAGCTGGGTTTTCTGGTGCATAGCATCTCACGAGGTTGCAGTTACGATGCTGCCTAGGGCTGCAGTCATCTCCGGGCTGGGCGGTGGGAGGCTCTGCTTCAGAACATACGGCCATGGACAGGCTTCAAAAGTTCCACTCTGAAGGTCGCTACATGGCTATTGACAGGCTGCTGGTTCTTGCTGGCTGTTGGCCAGAGACCTGAATTCCTTGCCACGCGGACCTCTCCATAGGGCATCCCGTGACTTCTCCTCAGAGCAAGTGAGGGAGAGAGTGAAAGAGCATGAGCAAAATGGAAAGCAGAGTCTTTTGTAACCTAATCGTGAAAGTGACATCCCAACACTTTAGCCATATTTTATTTGTTGGAAGTAAGTCATGAAGTGCAACCCACATTCAAGGAGAAAGAATTACAAAGGGCATGAATATCAGGAGGGAGGGGTCTTCAGGGGCCATTTCAGAAGTTGCCTACCACACTTTCCTCAACCAAATGCCGGGTGTGCATGATCTTAAAGAGCATATTATATCTTCAGACCTTACCCATGTAGCATGGAAGAATATAAAATACTGTCGCATGTTTGGTTTTCTTTTTTTCCTGGCAAACATAGATTCCATCTGGGTTCAATAGAAATTAAGGATGTTGAAAAATGCAAGACAGATCTAGAAAGAGCCAAGGATATGGAAAATAAATGTGGGTATGTTTGGTGCATCATTTTAATGCTAGAATCGTTTCCTAGTCTGAATATTGTTAGGCAAATGAAGTATAAGAAACATCTGGCTAGAGGAAAACAAGGCACAAATTAACAGGATGAACAGAAGTTAGTGGAGTATGTTATTTCATTTTAAACTGTTCAAGTTTGCAAACATTGTAAGTCTGAGATCAAATCACATTCCATAAGGGATAAATTAAGCTACTGCAAATTGGTCCTTTATCAAGTAGTGAAATAAGAGAAGTTCCTGTTTTTTAGACTTTACATCAGCTTAAGACACATTGAGTATATTAATGCTCTTTGAAGGATTAGAATCCTTAGGTATGAGGCTGGCAAGATGAAGAATAGCTAAGATATCTTTAAAAGTCACAGATTTGCAGGGCACCTGGGTGGCTGAGTCCATTAAGCATCTAACTCTTGATTTTGGCTCAGGTCACAATCTCACAGTTTGTGGGAGTTCCAGCCCCATATCGGGCTCTGCGCTGACAGTGTGGAGCCTGCTTGGGATTCTCTCTCTCCCTCTCTCTCTCTGCCCCTCCCCCTGATCTCTCTCTCTCTCTCTCTCTATCTCAAAAATAAACTAAAAAAATAAGTGACATATTTTCTTCTAATACTGAGGGACAGAGTATAATTTCCAAAGAGGTCCACAATAATAATTTTCATTCCCCATGATCTTCTGTGATGTGATCTCACTACTTCCCAATCAAGAGGTAGAGTGTATTTTTCCACCCCCTTGAATCTAGATAGGTTTTCTATCTGCTTGACCATTAGAATATGACAGAAGTAATGCCATGCCATCTCCAGTCATCACTCTTAACAGATCCAGAAGTTCTGCTTCCTGTCTACTAAAGCTGTGAGCCACCATGTAAAAAGTCTGGGCTATTCTTTTAGAGCAAGAACTATAGAGAGATGCACTGAGTTTCATATACGTGAGTGAAGAAGCCATCTTGGACGTCCTGTTGACCCTCTAGGTAACTCCAGCCAGAGCCTCTGTCTAATTGGAATCACATGAGAACCAAGTGAGACTCAGTCAACTGATCCCAATTAACCAATACAATCATAAAAGATAATAATAGTAATAATTTTAAGACATTAAGTTTTAGAGTGGTTTATACACAATAGATCATTGGAAACCATTATGTTTCCAGAATTTGAAAAACATTTTTGTATTAGACATGGACATTTTGAGGGGTGCCTGGGTGGTTAAGCATCCAACTCTTGATCACAGCTCAGGTCATGAACTCATGGTTTCTGGGATCGAGCCCTGTGTCAGGCTCTGTGCTAGTAACACAGAGTCTGTTTGGGATTCTCTCTCTCCCTCTCTCTCTGCTCCTCCCCCGCTCACACACATTCTATCTCTCTCTCTCTCTCTTTCAAAGTAAACAAATGAGCATTAAAAAAAGATGTAGACATTTTGGGAGGTTTACAATATTAAATTACTTAACCATAGCATACTGCTGATATATATTTCATAATATCTATGTTGTTGGTTCGCAAACTTGGAAGTTTCCCAGGAGTATCTGAAACTTGCCCCTAGGCATGGAGGGCACAAAGAGATCTAAGAAAGAGGCAGACCACTCCAGATTGATAGATGGCAGGTTCAATAAGTGAGCAAACTTAGGTATGAGACTTGCAGGCTGAAAGATCAGTAGACCTCTGCACCCACCTGCCAGAATCTTAAAAGTTTATATAGAGGCCTGACCTGGGTTTAGTCACATATACCATCCAGAGGGCCTCAGCAACACTTTGCTCTCTCAAGGCTACCCTCTTGAAAATGCTTCCCACGGTGGGAATGGTAGGTAGAAGGTATATTCCAAGGACAGGGCAGGTGGTGGGGAACCTTCAGTTGCCTGGATCCAGCTCAAGGGCCAACTGGCAGTTACAGCCTCTGTATGACCTCCTCAACACTGTCTGGATATGGACACAAAGGTATAGTCTGTGGCTTAAAATACAGCGAATAAAATAACCATAGCAATTGCTCTATCCTAAGATGAACATTATTACATATTTATGTGTTTCCTTGCATAGTTTTTTTTCTATGTGTATTTTTTTTGGATTCACATTACACAAGTGTGTTTCTTGCCTCCCCCTCCCAATTTAGCAAGATGTATTGAGCATTTTTATAGCATTACACTTCTTTTGAAAACATAAGCATACTAATTGTAAATGTTCTCCGTATGCATTGAATGTGCTTTAACCATTCTCTTAATATTTTACGTTAAGATAATTGCCAATATTCCCAGCATTTCACTTTTGTAATTAGTACTCTGAATTTCAGCCTTGTACGTAAATGTGTGTTCATCTTTGATTATCTACTTAGAGAGGATGCCTGGTTAAAGGATATGATCATTATAACTTAAAAAGAAAATCATATTGGGGTGCCTGGGTGGCTCGGTTGGTTGGGTGTCCGACCTTGGCTCAGGTCATGATCTCACAGCTTGTGGGTTTGAGCCCCGCGTCAGGCTCTGTGCTGACAGCTCAGAGCCTAGAGCCTGCTTCAGATTCTGTGTCTCCCTGTCTCCCTGTTCCTTCCCTGCTCACACTGTGTGTGTGTCTCTCTCTCAAAAATAAATAAACATTTAAAAAATCATATTATTGAATCAGGCTGCCAAGGCTAACCATGTATAACAGGCACTTTCATCAAACTTTAGGGATGGCAGATTGATTCCATCTGGAGTACTAGCATCAATGAGTTAGTAGTGGTGACCTGGTCTTCCCTTATGAGAAGGACTGGCTGTAAGACCACATGTAGTTTATCTTTAGCAGTTAAGGATGCTAAGATAAATTAGTGATGTTTAACTTCAGTGAAGGATGGAAGAATAGAAGCACATGTGATTTGTGTCTGCTACTCAGCCTTAGCCAGTCTGGGGCTGAGTATATATTCAGTAATTTTTGCCAACATGAAAACCAGAAAAAAAAAAGTTTTTTGTTTTCATTATAATGCCTATTTCCACAGTTATAAATGTGGTTGAATGGTTTTTCGTGTGCTTGGTGACCATCTGAATTTATTCTTTTGTGAATTGCTTTTCCATTATCCTTTATCCATATTTTCAATTGTCTTGCTAATGTGGACTCACAAGAGTGCTTTATATGGAAGGATAATGAGATTTTTTTCTGCCGTGATCCAATCTTTATCCATCTAATTTATGATATTTTATGATTATGATATTTTATGATGAGTAAGGGTGTTCGTTGGTATGTGGTCAAACAAATTTATGTTTCTCTTCGTGGTTTTATCTTTTGTTTGCATGTTTAAAACATTCCTTCCTACCCTAAAATCTTCTAAATGTTCATCTGTGTATTCTTTGGTCTTATTTATGATTTAATTTATATTTCTCTCTCTAAATCCATCAGAAACCAACTATCCTTGTAAGGCATATCGAAGAGAGACAGACTAAAAGAGGGGGTAAAAAGATTGAATAAGAAAATATCGAGAAAATTGTGGGGCACCTGGGTGGCTCAGTTGGTTGAGCATCTGACTTTGGGCTCAGGTCATGATACCGCAGTTAGTGAGTTCGAGCCCCCCATCAAGCTCACTGCTGTCAGCCTGTCAGTGCAGAGCCTGCTTCAGATCCTCTGTCCCCCTCTCTCTACCCCTCCCCCACTTGCAGTCTTTCCAAAAAATAAGTAAGTATTAAAAAAAGAAAATATCAAGCAAATTGAAAATAGTGATATTGATGATAATAATAGTAATAATTTTAATAAAGCCGAGGTGCCATCCAGACATAGTAAAATTCAAAGTGAATATGCTAAATGAATGAAGGCTACTTTTATGTTGTTAAAGTTTGAGGTTACTTTGGTAATGGGCATATCTTTATTCACAGAGAACATATAGCCATAATGAACATTTATACATAAGCCTTAATATACCATAAAACTATAAGGCAGACCCTAAAATACAAGTATAAATTGTCAAAAAATGGCTGTACTAGAATTTAACACACTTTCAGTCTTGAACAGATGAGCTAGATTAAAGTGAATAAAGATACAGAGCATTTAGATAATGTGTATGGTAAAATTGATTTATTAGAGAAGAATTCGTATCTTACAACTAAAAATGCTCGTTTTTCTCAAAACCTAATGGTATGTGTTACTATATGACATGTATTAGGTCACAGAAATGTTCAGTTAAGGGCAGTCCTATTCTCTGGCCTCTGTGAAATAAACTTGGGAGTTAATTTTAAAATAGTTTCACAAAACATACAAACACTTGGAGTTAAAATGGTCACGTAAGAATAAAATAAAATATGGGGTGCTTGGGTGGCTCAGTTGGTTCAGCATCCGACTCTTGATTTCAGCTTAGGTTGTGATCTCACTGTTCAGGAGTTTGAGCCCCATGACAGGCTCTGTGCTGACAGCCCAGAGCCTGCTTCTGATTCTCTCCTTGTCTCTCTCTTTCTTTCTCTCTCTCTCAAAATAAATAAATAAACTTAAAAAAAAAATAAGATCACCCATTTCAATAATTTCTTGGCCAAAAAGGAAATAAAAGTCCAATTATAGGGTGTTTAGAAAATAATCATGCACTACACATGAGATTGAGTGGAAAATGACATCTATAAAAGCTCTATTTTAAAAGTCAAATAAATGAAAATAAATGAACAAAGGATTCAAGTCAAAGAATGACAAAAGAAATGGTTCAGGATAAAAGCGTAAATTAATATATCAGAAAACAAAAAGCCCACAAGTTTTGGGTCTCCATAAAGCACAGCAAAACAGATTAAGTGTTCACACAAGTAATCAAGAGAAAAAAAAGTAAATTGACCCAGGTATAACATTAGAAAGAAACTACCTGACACCTTACATACAGAAGAGAATATGATAACTGGAAATATATGCTACTTAAATCTCTGTTAATAAATTTTTAAATTTGCATTTAAATCAGGACAATTTCCTACGAAAATGCTAATTACTATAACTTTCTTAAGAAAAGCTATAAAACTTTAAATGAACAAATAACCTTGGAAGAGTAACGGAGGAAAATTAAGTTGTTTTTCAAAATATAAAGTAATGTTCTAATTCTGCATGAGTTGGAGTAAGTTTACTCCACCCTGTCTCTCCCACTGAATACAACTATAAAGTCTGTATGGGAGGCATGGAGCCACTATTTGAGAACTCAGAAAAGTTAATAGTAGCAGGGGACTTGGGAAGAAGACGAATTCAGAATGCCACTGAACCAGCAATGAGTTTATCATTTTCTTCCCCTCCAGGATCCCCCAAGGTTGAATGCAACAGTCTGAAACCCAAAAGTAGGCATTGATACGGAGTGAGCTCCGGAGAAGGCATTCTAGTTCAGGCTTAAAAAGGGAGAAAGAGAGTGTTTGTTTTTCTCCTCTCTGCTTTCATACTTCCCAAACTTCAGGCAATCTCTTGAGCACTGCAGTGATGGCAGAGACTGTAATGCAACAGGAATCTGCAGAAGCCAAATCTTGGAGGAAGAGCCTTCCTCTCTTATCAGCAGAGCTGTAAATCCGGGAGGATGGGGCAAAGCCTTTCTGTCTTCCTGCTGTTTGGCCCAAATGCAAAAACACAGTCACAAAAGTGTGCAGGAGAGCAGGGTAACGAAGTTATCAGCTTTTTGGAGAGAGGACTGAAAAGAGGAGCCCTAGAAAATAGGAATGTAATGGGGAGGTCATGGGAAACAAAGGGCTTGGGATCTTCTTGGCTGCTCGTGCATGGATTTGATTTTGATTTGTAACTGGACGCCAGCCACCCAGGTTCCAGATTGACCACTGGGGAGCTCACCCATAGGAAAAAGTCCTAATAGCATTGCAGAAACTTTGGAATCTGAACTAACATGGGAACGAACACCCACAAAAGGCTGGTTGGATCTTGTGACCTGAGCCTTGTCAGGTTAACTGACAACTAAAACAAAAATATCAGCCCTTTCTATGGGATTTAAACAAGATCCAGAGTCTCATAACATATCTAAAATGTCCAGGATACAATTAAAAATTTCCCACCATATAAAAAAAAGAAGCCACAGATTGCATGGGAAAAGATGACATATTAGAATTATATACTTCCAATTCACAAAGACTTCAGAGAAGGTATCATAGAGATACCTCAACACTCTATGTTGAGGTTATAAACACTCTTGGAACAAGTACTCTTGAAACAAATGGAAAAACAGATAATCCTAGCAAATAGAAGATATGAAGAAGAATCAAAGGAAAATTTGAGACTTGAAATACATAATAACTGAAATTTAAAATTTAAATGGGCCCAACAGTAGACTGAAGATAACAGAGAAATGGGGAGTAGTAGCAGTCTAGAATTATATGCGACTATATAATAACATATGTAAGTGTATCTATATCTATTGATCCAGATATAGATATAGATATAGGTTTTTATATAATCTGTATACTTTTACATATGTATTATATACATATCCAGCAAAATATCCTTCAGGAATTAGGGTGAAAAAAAACACATTTTCAGATGAAAGATAACTAAGAGGATTTGTGCCAGCAGATCTGCTCTGCAAAAATTAAAAAGGAAGTTCTTCAGACAGAAGGAAATTTGAAACTTGAGGAATGAAGAAAGAATAAGATGTTCACTAGCCATTTGTAAATGCAAATTAAAACCATGATGAGATACCACTACATACTTATTTGAATGGTGACAATCACACACACACACACACACACACACACACTCAAATGTTGGGTAGAATACACAGCCACTAGAACTTTCACACATTTCTGTTTCTATTGTGAATGAGAAATGGTACCTGCACCACCCTGAAAACATTTTGGCAGTTTCTTATAAGATTAAATATACTTCTCCCATATAATCTAGTAATCCCATTCTTGGGCATTTGTCCTAAATAAATGAAACCTTAAGTTTACACAAAAACCTGTATACAAACTCAGAAGACTCTCAAAGTTATGCTAAGTGAAAAAAAAAAGTCTCCAAAAAAATACATACTGTATGATTCATTTATATGATTCTGAAAAAGGTAAAACTGTAGGGATACAGAACAAATCAGTAGGTTGCCTGGGGACTAGGGGTGAGGAGAGGGCATAATTACCGAGGAGTTTTTTGGAGTGAATGGATCTGTTCTGTATACTGATTGTGGTTGTAGTTACATGAATCCATATAGGTGTCTAAATTCATGGAACTGTATACACATGAAGTCAATTTTACTGTATGATAATCTTTAAAAATTTTTTTTTAATGTTTATTTACTTTTGAGAGAGACAGCATGAGAGGCAGAGGGGCAGAGAGAGAAGGAGACATAGAATCTGAAGCAGGCTCCAGGCTCTGAGCTGTCAGCACAGAGCCTGACGTGGGGCTCAAACCCACGGAGTGCAAGATCATGACCTGAGCCGAAGTCAGCGGCTCAACCAACTGAGCTACCCAGGCGCCTCGACTGTATGATAATCTTAAAAATAAAATTTATAAAGTAACCATACTATAGGTGCCTCTAAATGAGAGTGATGGTGATATACTTTGTCAATAGGAAATTAATTATCTTTACTGATACTTTTGTATTTCACACACTGGTAGGAGAAGGAAAAGAGATAAAGAAAAATATGCCTTTTTAAAACTTTTACCATCATTATTATTTGTTATTAGCAGAGCAACCTCCAGAATTATGGTAGAAATCACCAATAGAGTTGGGTTCAAGCCTTGACCTTGGGGTGTAGCAGTATCCCATGTAAGATTCTCAACACATGTGCCTTTGCAAGTTCAAGATGCAAGTCCTGCAAAGTTTAGCCAAGGATAACCCCAACTATTGTTTGGAAATATGCTCATGGAACTCAGGTCTCCTGGATAAGAACACCTGCTCTTCTAAAGACTGTTTTGAGACCCAGCTACTTTTCATTTGGAAAGGGAGGCACACAAATAAGGAGATGGGCCAGGAGACAATCCAGACAACTTCCACTGGACTTCAGCCACCCAAACACAAGGCAGAGAGATGGTGTGACATGACCTGTGTCTTGGGACCATTTTCTTTGAAGCGACATGTCTGAAGAGATGAATTTCATCATGCAAAAGGACCAATTAGTGACCGCATATGACAGGCTTGGGGCTGGGTTCCAACAGGCTGGCACAGCACCCCATTAAGGCAGAAGGGGAAGGGACTCATTGGATAATTTCCAACACTGGATTGGCTGATGTGGGTGTAGACTGCCAGATCAGAACTTTTTTGATTCCTTCTTCTGGGGTTGGTTAAAGGCTCAGGTTTAGCCTGTGGGAATCAGAGGCCAAATTATCTGAGGGCAGTACATATAGATACAAATGCAGAGATTGACACGAATGATATAGTAATGCACCACGTTCACTGCAAGCTTGCATTGCTAACAAAGCACAGCACGTTGAACATGCCATGCATTGGAAGGTGATAGCAATAAACTACTTATATCTTCAGGCTTTATGGGCATCTTTACAGTTCAATCACTTCACCTATAAAAATGGAGTAACCATGATATTTATTTCAGGATTTATGGAGGGTTAAATGAGATAAAACACATAAACAGGATGCTTAAAAATTCTTTTTATCTGCATCTAGTGTTGTAACCAGATTTACAACATTTATTAGGAAATTAATTATCTTTACTGATACTTTTGTATTTCACACACTGAGCTCTGTCTTCGGGTAATTCTACTTAAAGAAATATACAAGGTGGTATATTTTTCCAACCTCTGTGTGTGGGAGACTGTCTTTGTTAAACTCACAACAAAAAGATATTCTTATAGAAAAGAGTCACAAGGGGGCATCTTCCTCCTGTCCTTACTGTCTGTCGCTGTGATTAGCTAACGTTGTGTTACAGATTTTAAAACAAAACCAGACACTTTTCCCAGCGCACGTGGAATCTGAAAATTTTCCCGCTCCCCTTCCATTTACTGGACTCGATTCTTGATGTCTCAGAAGGATCTTTGCCAGCATAACTCTGCTCCCTTTCTTAGTCCCCTCTCCATGTTTCCCCAAACACACATGCGTCCTGTCTTTTTCAGCACTTGCTTTAATGTAGAAAGATGGTTGCCACCGAAGGGTGGGATGGAGGTGAGTGTCCTCTGTCACGGGTCAGTGGACAGACAGGGATGGAAGTTCAGTCTCTGGTTGATCAAACCATAGGACTCTGAGTCAGGGTGAGAGAAATATAATGCATCCCTCCTCCCCGACTGCACCAACACACTTTCTTTCACAGAAATCTGTATTTCATGAGATGAAGCCAGGGTAGTTTTTTTCTCAGCTGAGTCATTTGAGTAGCTTTTGGTTGCTTCTCAATCTTAGTTTTTGGGTAGAGTGAAAGTTTATCATTTTCTGTGTCCGTTACTTATTGTTTAAACCCTGTTTAAGTCAGGATTTCTGAACCTTGGTGCTATGGACATGTTGGTCTGGATGATTCTTTGTTGTGGGGGCTGTCTGGTGCATCCTAGGATGTTTAGTTGCATTTCTGGCCTGTCCACCAGATACTAGTAACACTGCTCTCTGCCCCGCCAAATAGTAATACTGCTCTCCCCCTAAATAGTTACAAATTTTGCCCAATGCTCTCCGCAAAGTCAACCCTCGTTAAGGACCACTGCTTTAGACTAGAGAGTAGAATACGTAGAGAGCTTTGAGGAGTAGTGCCCAGATCGGAGCTGGAGTCTGAATAATGTTCCCTGTGCCCCCACTTTCTTACCATGAGGACGATGAACATAGTCCTGACTGTTCAGCCTATCATAAGAACACGATGCCGTGTTGACTTTATATGCTTACCCGTAGGGCATGTGTCAGGATCATCCAGGGAGTTTCAAATGTGCCTAGACCCATGCCTAATACCTCAAAATACTGTTACCTTCATCACTGTTTAGAAAATAAGGCATTTACAGGGCCACCTGGGTGGCTCAGTGGGTTAGGCATCCGATTCTTGATCTCAGCTCAGGTCATGATCTCAAGGTTTGTGAGTTTGAGCCCCACGTTGGGCTCTGTGCTGACAGTGAGGAGCCTACTTGGGATTCTGCCTCCCCTCTCTGTGCTCTCTTCCCAGCCCTGTTCTCTCCCTCTCTCTCTCTCTCAAAATAAATAAATAAACTTAAAAAAAAAAAAAAAAAGAAAGCATTTACAGGACAGTTGACACATGTTATTTAATGTGATCATGAAGAAGTACATGACACATTTAGCTTTAAAAAATATTTTAGTTAGGGGCACCTGGGTGGCTCAGTTGAGCATCCGACTTTGGCTCAGGTCATGATCTCACAGCTCGTGAGTTCGAGCCCCGCTTCGGGCTCTGTGCTGACAGCTCAGAGCCTGGAGCCTGCTTTGGATTCTGTGTCTCCCTCTCTCTCTGCTCCTTCCCCACTCACATTCTGTCTCCGTCTCTCTCAAAAATAAATAAATATTTTAAAATATTTAAAAAATATTTTAGGTAACTAACTTGAATCTAAAAAAATCCAAAAAAACCTTAGAATAAAAAACATTTTAATAACCATATTTTAATATAATCTAGTGTTTTTATGCACAGAAAGACAAAGGTTCCTAGATGGGCTGGGGTGAAAAACAGAGAAAAGAAGATTTTAACCTAATGCCCATGGCTGCTCAATTAAAACTCCTGTTAAAATCGGGTACCGTTACATAATTCACCATAGTTATATGTAAATATAGCAGTCATCAGATAAACTTACTGTCCCAAACCAAAGATCAGAAAGCTCTTCCAGAAACTGATTGATAACTCTTTCCTGTAGGAACCTCCGAAATGTTGGGGTAGGCTAAGCTTTCCAGGCTTTTATCTCTCCTTTGCTTTCTGGTTTTTTTTTTTTTCCCTTTCCCCCTGCCCACTCCTTCTCCCCTCCTTTGCTTTGTGAAGTCGTCTGTCTTCTCATTGTCACGTGACTCAATATGGTAATTATTTGTTCTTTTCATCAAATATTTCTAGCTTTCTACTTGGAATATGGTAGGATTATACTTCCCTATTCCTTTTTGGAATTACAGATGGCCATATAATTTTTTTCGGCCAATGAAATGGAGAAGTGATGTGTATCACCTTTGGGGACAACTTTGGGAGGCCGTGAACGATTCATTATGTTCTCCTTTTTTCTGCCACAGCACTCATGTAAAGCAAAGCCTGTTTTGAAAGACAGCCCTTGGCTACAGGTTTGGGTTTATCAGCCAGGATCCAGTTCAGCTGCATGTGACAGAAAGGTCAATATCAAGTGGGTAGATGGGAAATCTGAGATAAGTATGGTGATTCTGCTCTTGATCACAGAGTGGGTTAAGGGATGGGCATATAACCCACGCCTGCTCTAGTGGAGACCTTCCTTAAGGTGACGGTGGTGGTTGTGTTGATAACTTTTTAAAGTTAAACTTGAGAAGAAGAGTCTTTCCTTCTCAGATCACAAATCTGAAGATAGAGACTAAATCTAACATGCAAAGAGAAGCAGAAGGAGAGAAAAATGGAAGATCTAAGTAGTTTGTGATTTCCTTCCCAAGCCTTTTTGAGACCAGCTCCGCCCCCTACCCTTTCCTGTGTGAGCCGAGAAATCCCTTTTTGTTTAAATGAGGAGAAGGGGGTGCCTATTGTTTGCAACCAAATAATCCTAGAGCAATTGTCTACCTCCCTGGATTTTTGTGAAGAACACATGGGCTAGTACACATAGTAGTTGCCATGGAGTCTGACACATACAAGTCCTGAAATGTTAGCTCTTAATGATGTGTTTGAAATAACACAGAGGAGATACAATTTGGAAAAACTCTCTCTTTTTTTAAAGTCTCAGCTCACATGAGGTCTTGCTCACCCCCCAGGAGGATTCAGACCTTTCTCCTTCCTGCTACCCCTTCTCCATTCCTGCAGTCATCTTACTGCTCTGTAACTGTTTGCAAATTACGTTCTCTTCTGATATCCTCTGAACTTCTGGAGGACTGGATGGAACTGGGTCTTATTCAGCTTTAAAACCTCAGTATCTAACATCCTGGTGCATGATAGATGGTCAATACATATTGTTAGAAAAATAAGAATTTGAAGAACCTTCATGATGAAAGATGGCAATGACAGAATCAGCAATTATAGAGTACACACTATATTCTTTTTTCAAATTTTTTTTTTCAGCGTTTATTTATTTTTGGGACAGAGAGAGACAGAGCATGAACGGGGGAGGGGCAGAGAGAGACGGAGACACAGAATCGGAAACAGGCTCCAGGCTCTGAGCCATCAGCCCAGAGCCTGACGCAGGGCTCAAACTCACGGACCACGAGATCGTGACCTGGCTGAAGTCGGACGCTTAACCGACTGCGCCACCCAGGCGCCCCTGTACACACTATATTCTAAGCACTGTCCTAAGAACTCTAGGTGTTTATGATTAAGTCCTTATAATCACCCTAACAGACTGTTTTTATTGCCCCATTTTACAGATAAGCAAACTGATGTCAAGGTGATACATTAGTGAATGGTAGAGCCAAGATTTCATCCCCGGCAAACTGATTCCAGAACCCTAACATTTCAGCCAATGCCCTGTGATATCTCTCATTGAAGGAATTTCAATAAATATAGGTGGAATTAAATCACCTGATATTAGAGAGCGAGGAGACTTTAAGATCATTGAATTCTAGCATGAAATAGATGCAGCTGATGCCAAGAATTGGCGGTAACTTGGTTCAGGTGGTTTATGTAACTGCCGGGACTTTCTCCACAAGGCTCCCGACTCCTAGCTGGGATGCTTTAATGAAGGTCTCTCCCTCTCTCCAATGCAAAGTGTGCTTTTACTTTGGGGATCTTGCTTTGGAAAAACCACACCCAGGTAGCAACTGTGTTTCACAGTAGCTGTGTGCTGACTATGCTCAAAGTCAAGGGAGTAGACCTCTTTGGGTCCTGCCTGTTGAAAGGGACCACAAGCACAGGAAAGGGGACTGGGGGAAAAGGACCCCTACTCATTCTTCAGATTTCAGCATAAATGTTCTCAGAGGTTTTCCTGACCTCTTCAAGGTCGGGTCTGTCTACTTAAGATCTCCTCCACAGCACTTAGCATGGAGGACTGTAACTATAGATGTTGTTTGTGGAATACCTGGCTATGGTCACCTCACTTGTTACCCTTTAAGTTCCCCGGGGCAAAGATCCACACCAGTTTTTTGTTCCTCATTATCTTCCTGGTGTCCTGGCCCCATAATAGGTGCTCAAAGGTACTTGTTGAATGAATGAACAGATGAATGAATAAATAAATGCACGGATGAAGCAGCGGGACAAATCATCTCCCTGAGGTGCGTGGGGGTAGATGCAGTCCCTGATACGGCGTGGTCTGAGGGGACCTCAAGAGTCTGTACACGCACACACACCAACTGATCAGAAATCCCCAGCAGGAAAGTCACACATGTATTTGATGAGGGCTTGGGGGCACCGGAGTGGGGGAGGGGGGGGGGAAGAGACACACAAAAGGTGAGCAAGCAGTTTTCAAAGGATGCTTTCAACTCTCTGGCCGGTCCGTGTGTGTTTTCCTCTACAAAGTGTTTCCAATTACTGTGGCACTCTCGGTATCTGGATCCATCTCCAGTGAATTCCTCTGCAGCTCCTGCCAGACATATGGGATCAATCAGGGCTTCGGCGCTGGTGCGCTTGCTGCGGGAATGTTGACAGCCTGACAGACGCGGGGTTCTGGTGTCATGGAATCTCCGAGACTTTGGCTGGATCCCGGGAGGAGAATGAGAGGGGGAGGAGAGAGATAGAGGCAGAGATAGAGGAAGGAGAGAGGAGAGGGGAGCGGGAAAGACAGAGGAGGAAGAGAGGGAGAAGGAGGGACGCGGGAGATTTTTCTTGACTGCCCCCTTTCCTTCAAACATTTTATAGGCTTCGGGGAGAGAGGAAGGAGGAGAGGGGGAAGAAAAAGGGCGAGAGCGCGAGGGGTAGAGAGCGCGCGCCATTCCCTGCGAGCCCCCGAGGCGCCGGAGCCCACCCGTAGTCCCCCGGCTGGGATCAGGGGGCGCCGAGGCTCCGGCCGCCGCCCCGCGCCCGCGCCGCGCACGCCCCTCGGCGAGCCGGGCGGCCGAGCGTCTCTCCGCGCCGGGGCCGACGCCCGCGCTCCGGGCCGGCCGCTCCGTCTCCAGCGCAATGTGGCCGCGCCTGGCCTTTTGTTGCTGGGGTCTGGCGCTCGTCTCGGGCTGGGCGACCTTTCAGCAGATGTCCCCGTCGCGCAATTTCAGCTTCCGCCTCTTCCCTGAGGCCGCGCCCGGGGCCCCGGGGCTGCTGCCCGCGCCGCCCGCGCCCGGCGAGGACGCGGCCGAGAGCAAAGTGGAGCGGCTGGGCCAGGCGTTCCGGCGGCGCGTGCGGCGGCTGCGGGAGCTCAGCGAGCGCCTGGAGCTCGTCTTCCTGGTGGACGAGTCGTCCAGCGTGGGCCAAGCCAACTTCCTCAGCGAGCTCAAGTTCGTCCGCAAGCTGCTTTCCGACTTCCCCGTGGTGCCCACGGCCACGCGCGTGGCCATCGTGACCTTCTCGTCCAAGAACAACGTGGTGCCGCGCGTCGATTACATCTCCCACCGCCGCGCGCACCAGCACAAGTGCGCGCTGCTCAGCCGCGAGATCCCGGCCATCACCTACCGTGGCGGCGGCACCTACACCAAGGGCGCCTTCCAGCAAGCCGCGGTAAGGCGCCCGCCCTCCCGGCTCCGGCCCTCGCCCCCGGCCCTGCCCACCCTTTGCTGCCCGCTCCCCTCCAACCCGGGGTTCAGCCTCGGGCGAGCCACAGCCTCCCTAGGTCAAGTTCCCCTGCACAAAATCAGAGTCATACCTAGCCTCCCATTGTTGGGGGCGGGGGGGGGGGAGGTGGGAGTCCTCGGGGGTCATGGATTTTAACCGCTCAGCGTGATGGCACGGAGTGGTCGTCTTTGAGGGAGTGGTCTTCTTTGAGGGCCTTCTTAGGAAGGGATCCTTAAGATGCGGTTCGCATTCACACTTGTAAGGACAGACCATATCCGAGCTGAACAGGTGAGTGTGTTTTATGAAGTGTCTCTGAAGGTAAGACGTAGAATAAACGGAATAGTTTCTCAATTCCTTTTTATGTTATTTTATGCTTGTGCTACCCTTGCGTGCCTTTCCTTTTTTTACTCTGAGACCTTTACAGAATTTTTAGCATCTGCAAGAGGAAGTCCGTTTTAGATGATGGAGTTTTACACCATTTAACTTTTTCTGATTACCAAGTGATACATATTCAGTTGAAGAAAATTTGGAACATACTGACATGCCTGACACATAATAGCAAGCCAGTGTTTGTGGAATGAATGAAACAGAAAGGAGGAAAAGGGGGGAGAAAAACTGTAACGCCATCACCCTTACAAAACCACTGTTTACGTTTTGTTGGACAGTTGCCCAGTATGCACATTTGTGCACACTTTTCACCCAATTGATGCCTTGCTGTTTTGTAGCCTGCATTTTTCATGTTATATCAAAATGATCTACTTTAGTATATTATATATCTAATATAGGTATTAGATATCAACATTAGTTGTATAATATTCCATTGAATACACACACCATAATTTACCTGTCACCTATTATTGGACACTTAAGGTTTTTATCAACTAAGTTATGGTAGACACAAATATTTGTGCACCCTTTTAACTACTTTAGGAAGCATTTCTATAGAGGTTCCTGATTTAAAGAACTTGAACATTTGTAAACTTCTTGATACGTATTGTCCGATTCTCCCTTGGAGGGTTGTCTCAATTTACATTCCCACCAGCAGAGTATCACAGCAGTTAGTTCGCCACATGGTCACCAATAACATGTACTATTATTTTATTTTTTTAATATACAATTTATTGTCAAATTGGTTTCCATACAACACCCAGTGCTCATCCCAACAGGTGCCCTCCTCAATACCCATCAACCACCCTCCCTTCCCTCCCACCCCCATCAACCCTCAGATTGTTCTCCGTTTTTAAGAGTCTTTTATGGTTTGGCTCCCTCCCTCTCTAACTTTTTAAATATCTTTGCCAATTTCACAGGTGAATAGAGGTATAATTTCAGAAAATTCAGAAACTAAAAAAGTTTTATTGAGGATGAACATTTTCCAGTATGTACTGGGAATTTGTGTTTTTCCTTTGATAATTACCTGGTCATAATTTTTGCCCATTTTGCAATGACAGTACATGTTTAGTTGTGTGTGTGTATGTGTGTGGTTTTAATGATTTATAACAGCTCTTTATATAGTAAGAGTGGTGACTCTTTTTTGTATGTGCTGAAAGTGTTTTTCCAGTTCACTGCCTTTTACTTGTCTTTATTGCAGTGTCATTAGATGGATGATTTAACTTTTTATATAATTCAAACCTATCAAACATTGCCCTAAGATCCTGTATTTGCTTATACTCTTAGAATGGTCTTTTCATTTCCCGAGTTGGAGACATGGTTTTCCATTTAACAGTTTAATCCATCTGGACCTTATTTTAGTGTATGGCATGACAAAGATGTCTAATTTTATTTTTTAGTGAATAGTTAACAAGTTGTCCTCAAATGATTTGCTTAAAAGTCATCCATCCTTTTCAAGTTTAATTGAACATCACTTTTATCATATATTAAATCTTATGGGTATTTATCTTCTCCTGGCTTTCTATTAATTTTTACTATGTATTTATTATTTTTAAACTTTGCAAAGGTGATTTAATTATTATAACTTTACAATGTATTTAAATGTATGGTAGTGCAAATTCTCCCTTTTTCTTATACTTCTAAAATCAATTTTTATGTATTTATTACTTAATATGAATTTTTAATTCATTTTCACATATTTCAAATGAAAGCACCCAGGATTTCCATTTCAATATGGAAAAATACTAGGTGGCCGGTTAGCTCAGTTGGTTAGAGTGTGGTGCTAATCAATATGGAAAAATACTGAACTAAGTTGTGAATTCCTTATATTTTATAATAATAGTCCCCCCAAGTCAAAAATATGGTATGTCTGTACATAACCAGTTCTTCTTATATTGTTCAGTAAAGTTGTAGATTTCTAATAAGTCCTACATCTAGTTCCAAATTTAGATCTAAATATATTCTATTCAATATTGCTACCATGAATAACACCTTGTCAAATTAAATTTTAAAGAATTATTCTTGATGTACAGAAACGTTATTGGTTTTCTGAATATATCTTCTGTATCTGGATTCTTGTCGAAGTTTCTTTGATTCATTTTTTTCTTTTTAAATATATTTTATTTACTGATGATAAATAGTTATTATTATAACCAGAAAATAAAATAATCAGACAAACTTTCTGTAAATACATTGTAATATTATGACACACAGCCTTCTTGGCTTTGCAGTTATCTAGGTAACAGGGATGATTTTGTGCATGTATAAACAGTGTTTGCCCCCAAAAGATCATGTTGTATGTTCCCTTTTGTAACTTGACGTTCTATTCCACCATATTTTTAGTTTTCTTTCCATAAAAAGAAATATACTTTTGGGGCACACAGGTGGCTCAGTCGGTTAAGCATCTGACTTCAGCTCAGGTCACGATCTCCCAGTTTGTGAGTTCAAGCCCCTCGTCAGGCTCTGTGCTGACAGCTCAGAGCCTGGAGCCTGCTTCGGATTCTGTGTCTCCCTCTCTCTCTGCCCTTTCCCTGCTCTCACTCTCTCTCTCTCTCTCTCAAAAATATATAAACATTAAAAAATAAAAATAAAAATAAAAAAAGAATTATACTGTATCATTTTCATTGTTGCTTAGTATTCCACTGTAGAACATGCCTTTGTTTTTACCACATAAATACCTATTATTATATATTTAGGCTGTTAAAAAGAACGCTGTGTTACTAAATTTTTGCTCATTTTTTAAAAGTTTACTTATTTTTCAACAGAGCATGAGTGCATGAGCAGGGCGAGGGGCAGAGAGAAAGGGAGAGAGAGAATCTCAACCAGGCTCCACTCTTAGTACAGAGCCCAGCGTGGGGCTAGAACTCACAAACTGTGAGATCGTGATCTGAACCGAAATCAAGAGTTGGACACCTAACCGACTAAACTGCTTCGGTGTCCCGAGTGTGCCCATCTTTTAAGGCCTTTGGTACATGTGCCAAGTTTCCCTGCAGAAAATTGGTACCAAATTACACAGCTATGTGCAGTTATCTGGATCGATACCTTGGATGCAGCCAACATAGGTTAATGTCATTTGAACACGCCCGCCCTCTGCCCCACTTTCTACGTGAAAAATGGAATCCCATTTTGACTCGCATTTCCTTATTAGTGAGGCCGAACACTTTGTTCATATATGATTTGCCGTATATAGTTCTTTTTTGAATATCCATTAAAATATTTCGGGACTGTTACCTATTTTTTATTTGAGGATGGGTCTTACCGATTTGCAAATGCTCTTTGCGTCGTAATGGTATTAACCCTCCTGCTGCTAAGTATGAGGCAAATAGTTTTTCTCAGTGTTTCACTTGCCTTCTAAATCTGTCACTGAACTTATTTTTCTTTTATTTGTGCTTTTTTCATTTCCTGTGATGTTTCAAAAGCTTTTGCCTCTAAGAGATGAAATAACTCCTTAAAGATGTCTCTTTTTATTGAAGTTGTTTCACCAGTCAGGGTTCAGTTTTGCAGATCCAGTCCTCTGTTGGCCTCCACTCCAAGGACTCATGAGGTCCTAAGGCTGGCCTTATTCCTGATGTCACCACCCACGCCATCAGAGAAGAACCCTGCTGCATCAGGGAAAAACTTGCCATATACCCGTTCCTCTGTTTAGCTTGGCCAGGTTAGCTTGGGGCCCCTGAGTACGTTGATCCAAAGCAGTTATATGGGTAATGAATCGAGTACACACTGCTTGCCTCCAGACCTACTCTGTCTTCAGCTTTCTCCTTCCAAATACTACATCCTGTCTTGGAAAATGAACTTGCCAACAAGGTTCCCAGTGCCTTAATTCAGCCTAGATCCATTTGTAATTAACAAGCAGAGACTTTTCAGAAGTTTTTGTTAACTCAACTTCCCCTTGATTTTATTTTTCTTTTCTCATTTTGATTGGGTTATGAGAAGGTACAGGAGAGGGTCAGCTGGACTCCGTCCCTGTCTAACCTGGAGACTTACATGTCTTTACTGTAACCTTTCCAAATCCCTGATGAGCATTCTTAGGTGTAATTACGTATGCCGTTTGGAGAAAATTGATTAGAAGGTGACTGATGTTTGAAAATGACATTAGTAGAGGTTTGAATATGGATTCATTGCACGGGGATCAGGGAGGCATATTTCATTGGGGAATTAGTTTGAAAATGGTTAGCTCTGTCGTTTGGGTTTGGATATGAAACTTAATACATTTCATCATAGAAATGAGACAGTTCATCAGATTCCCATGTGTGTGCACAATGGTATTACTGGAACTGATTGTGTTTATGATCTGGGAAATTGAAAATCACAGGGGCAGTTCTGAGGTTGTTAATTACTTTCCCCAGGAAAATTAGTTTTTCAAACATTTCCACTTGTAACTGAATGTCCACACGATGATACACAGACACAAACATAGGCAGACAAATACACAGACACATAAACGTAGATATAGGATGTGCCTGTAAGCACACAGCTACCCCTCACAATTCATACACCTTACTCCTCTTCTGTAAAAATCTCAAGATATGGAATCTCTTCTGCCAACGCAAAATTTGCTGTTATATTTCAGCACATTTGACTTTTTGACTAAACAAAGAGATAACAGTGGGCTTCATTTTTTATTTGGTATCAGAATTGGACAGCTTAATGGAAAGTATATGTGTGGACCCTTATCACACTTTATTTCAAAGAGTAAACCGCAACGTAGACCTTTTCTTTTTAGACACCATCTCCCGGCACTCATCAAAGAGTACAGGACTAAAGCAGTGAAATCTACTTAGCACAGATCCTTCCAGAAGCACAACCAAGAGAATGGGGGTAAAATTTAGCACCTTGAACTTAATTATGTGAAAACCTTTTACGAAATAAACAGAAATCTCTTCGGATTTTCCTTTTCAAGGAGTGACAATTTCATAATGACTTTTCTTCTTAGTTTTTCTCCCCACCATGTACTTCTTATAAGTTGCCTTTCCTAAACTGCATATTTTGGATCAACCCCACTATCAATGCAAAGCTCCCCACCTCTTCAGCATTTCAAGTCATAATAAAATCTCCTCATTCCTACTTCACTTTTGCTAAGTATCTTTTTTTTTATTTTTTTAAAAAAATTTTTTTAACGTTTTTTTTTTTTAATTTATTTTTGAGACAGGGAGAGACAGCATGAACAGGGGAGGGTCAGAGAGAGGGAGACACAGAATCCAAAACAGGCTCCAGGCTCCGAGTGGTCAGCACAGAGCCCGATGCGGGGCTCGAACTCACGGACCGCGAGATCATGACCTGAGCCGAAGTCGGCCGCTTAACCAACTGAGCCACCCAGGCGCCCTGCTAAGTATCTCTTAAACAAATAGCATGAAGCTTCCTTTGAAAAAAATTTCTGCTTTCCCCATTGTTTCAGAGTTCCAGAAATAGGATCCTTTGGTAGGGAATGTGCTGTCTCACCAAAAATTCCAGCTTGAGATGGCCAGAAGACTGGGAATGGATGGGGGCAGCCCTTCCTAGCTGTAGGCAAAGAGCATCATTGCTATATGCCCACAGTAGTACACATTCACACTGTTACCAGGACACGAATCTGCTTTGTCAGCCTCATGGGAAGAAAGGATCTGCTTTTACGTTTTCTAATAAGATCTGGAGATGTGTGAGATGGCCCTAGATTAAAACCCTGATGAATAAAATTAGGGCCATTTTGTTTTCAGACAATAAGCTGATAATAGCCATTGGGCATTTCCCAGCAGTCTTTCTGGTGGCCCAACTGCTGAAGGAATAAGGAAGGTTTGAATTTTCCTTTCCTTTGGGAAAATGCGGGGGCAGCCATACAATCTGCAGTAGATTCAGCTGTTCCAAACTGAGAGCATGATTTAGATGTCAAGAGTTGCTCACTGATGCAAAAGCTAAGTTCTTTTTCGATCCTGAGAAGATCTATTTCTAAATGTACTTCTGGAAATGTTCTCTCTTTTGTGCTACTTAAACTTTTCAATAGTTCTCCTATTGCCTTGGTCTTCTATAGGAACTTTAGCAGCATGAAAGAAAGAAAGAAAGAAAGAAAGAAAGAAAGAAAGAAAGAAAGAGAAAGAAAGAAAAAGAAAAGAAAGAAAGAAAGAAAGAAAGAAAGAAAGAAAGAAAGAAAGAAATGAGTCCTCAGTGCATAAAATAGATCCAGACCTCATGTATATTTCCCAGGCAAAGATGGTTCCAGAATTGTTCATTTGAAGAGAGAGAGCAAATAATTCTCAAATATCAATTGCATCCAAAGTTCTTAATTCCCCACTTGCGTATATTTTATTTATCCTTTTGCTTTTCCCAGCATACAGGACACTGTATTATTATTATAGGTATGCAATAAGAATGTACACCTCCTGCTTCTGTTAAAGACACTTACCATTATTGGCTGCCAGTATTACGTTATGCTTGGCTGAAATGCATCTTGAGAACTCTTGGTCAAAGGCTTGAATGCCTAGACACAGAGAGAGGTTAGACTGTTCTGTCCTACTTCACTTCTGTGGTCAAAGGATAGGAAAGTCCCTCCCACCCCCTACTCCCTGCCATGTCCTCCTGGTACAAACGTGCTAAGAGATGATCTCTCTTAATAGTGGCCATGGGGGCGCCTGAGTGGCTCAGTTGCTAAAGTGTCCGACTTCCGTTGAGACCACGATCTGAGGGTTGGTGAGTTGGAACCCTGCATCAGGCTCTGTGCTGACAGTATGGAGCCCACTTCTGATCCTCTGTTCCCCCTGCCCCAATTTGTGCATGCACACACTCTCTCTCTCAAAAATAATTAAACCTTAAAAAATTTAAAAAAAATAGTGGCCATGAAATTATTAAATGCATCATTCTTGACCAAATATACCTTTAATTTGTAAAGTGATTTATAATTTACAAAGTGCTTTCATATTATGATTTTACAGTCAGTTTTACAGATTTACAGGAACAGCATCAGATTCTAGAAGTCAGGTAACTAAATGCTAATCACAAATTTAAGTAAACGCCACAGACAGAGTCAATCCAGCCTTCTGACTTGTCATCTTGTCTTTTTCCTTGTGTCCCCTGCCATTTCCCACATTTTACTGTTACTGCCATGTCCTGAGTTATATCAAAAGCTAGGGAGAAGTGGAAGATTCCATTTCTGAAGCTGAAGTGTTACATAAGATATAAAGCCAAACATGTGAACCCAGAAGACATAAACCATGGCTTTCAGGCCTTTTCATTCTGCGGGTGCATTTCAGTTGGAGATATGTGTATATGTTCATGTTTGTGTGTGTTTAAATATCCATTTCTCTCTCTATATAGTATACATACAATACATTTTCTAACTTGAGCAGAAATTTTAAAATCAGAAAATAGCATTTTGTAAAAAATCTGACTTTTTGGCCTCCCTTTAACACATTGTAGTATGTAGCAATTCTGGGTGTGATCTGTCTCAATTCATCAGAGACCTGGCACAGGGAATTTCATTTCATGGTCCTTGATTGCTCTTCCATGGTCTAACATAGACTAATCCTTGGCAGAGCCTGAAATGGCCTAGTCCCTTCTAATTTATCTTCTGAGCTTCCTTTTTTAACCAGTGAATTAGCTAGGAGTAGGTTTAGCTGGATGTAATTGAAAAATCTCCAGTAACACTAGCTTAAACCCAGTAAACATTTATTTCTCTCTCGAATTGTTTTAAGTAGAAAATTCTAGTATGGCAAGTCTGTGATGTCTTCTGGGATCTGGAGTCTTTCCTTTGGGCTCTCTGCTCTGTCATCTTCAGGGCACCTCAGTGGTCCAAGATGGATGCTGGAGCGCTTACTAAGACATCAGGGGCTTACTCCAGACTCCAGGAAGGAGGACAGAGCAAAGAGAGTTACACCATTCTTTAAGGAGACTCTGAGAATGCGCACAACACTTCCATGTAGGTCTCATTTGGAACAACTCGGGTTCATATCCATCCTTGGGGAGGGAGGAGAGAGTGAATGCTGAGGAAGTTATAAGCAGTCTTTGCCACACCAGTGTGTCAGGGAGAGCTTGTGTCTAACTGGGGAAATTTTGGAAATCCCACCTCATTTCTTCCTTAGTGGCACTGGCCTGATTCAGCTCAAGATGGGAGAGTCAGGCCTCGCCTAACTTATTCCTTGTACTAGATTCCACTTTTTTTAGTAAAAACTATCAATGTTCCAGAGCAATCCATTTAAATTTTGGCATCGAAAGCTACTTACGTAATTTTCCCAGGAGCCAGAAGCTTCTAAATAATATGGCATTAACTCCCAAATAAAATATTGTACTGAAAGTGATGGGGGAAAATGCACGCAATAAAGTAAAATTAATATTTAAAAAAAAATTTTTTTTCAACATTTATTTATTTTGGGGACAGAGAGAGACAGAGCATGAACGGGGGAGGGGCAGAGAGAGAGGGAGACACAGAATCGGAAACAGGCTCCAGGCTCTGAGCCATCAGCCCAGAGCCTGATGTGGGGCTCGAACTCCCGGACCGCGAGATCGTGACCTGGCTGAAGTCGGACCCTTAACCGACTGTGCCACCCAGGCGCCCCTAAATTAATATTTTAATTTTAATATTTTGTCATTAATTAAGTAAACCCAAATGAACACTTCTCAGGAAAACATGGTACTTCTTTGGCTTTTCTTGGCGTAAGCTGTCAGGTTAAGAGAATTTTACATTAAAAGGAATGTCCTGTTCTGTATTGTGGCTGCCTTTCCTGTAGATTTTTTGAGACTGTTCTCTAAAGCTCCCCAGACCATATGAAAAGTGGGTTTCTGGCATAGACTCTGCTTATATCCAGTAACCTGCTATGATTTGGAGGCCAAATGTGGATAGGAAAAACTCTGTGAGAGTTGACGATGTATGTTCAATGTTGCTACAGCTCTTCACATGAGATGAGCCATAGTGCAAATGAAATCTGTAACACATTAGTAGGTAATTTTCTTATCAATATTCATAAAAAGATTTTTATAGCATGTATCTCCTTTGTTATCAGTCCTTCTCATGAGGTCATTCAAGCAGTTCCTATTTTATTTTGTAGTGTTAAACAGTAAGGAGTTTTCAAATTCAGAGCATATAGTTCTTTCGTAGACGGAGTAAACTTGAAAGCTATAAACCTGAGGACAGGTTCTCATTACTGTATATGTCGAAATAGTGATAGTTACCTTGTTTCACGAGAATAGATATAATTCAAAACTAAGGGGGAAATAACTTCCCACAATATTGGTAGAAACATTTTAAAGAAAGTTCTTAGCAGGAGCTATTACATGATTGAATCATTTGCTAAGTAAGGTTACTTAGTAAACTTAGTCATTTAATTAGTAAAGTCCAAGTTGGATGGTTTTTCCAGTTGTAAGTTGTTGCTAGAGCATATAAAATATACTTTGCGATACGTGCATTTGATGCACTATTTTCTTAATTCCTGCTTAACCATTCCTGATAGCCTTCATTATTTTAATGTCCATCCTGTAGCATCTGGTTATAGGACGTACTAGCCGCCGATGCAAAATGTTTTTATTTTTTACTTTCAAATATGATATTTAAAATGCATATACATTTATGTGGTTAAAATACATATGCTTCATTTTCTCAGGTATGAACTCTTTCAAATTTTCACTAGTTCCTCTAGTTCCACAAACTCAGCGTGCATCAATGCTTCCTTATACGTATTAGAGTAAGGGTCTCTTCCCTCAGCCAAGGAAGACCTCCCACCAAGTATTTCCCCTTCTTTCTTACATCTTCAAGATCTTCCTCCCAATGGAGAGCATTCACAATACATCTGTGTGTTTACAACATGGTAGCATGTTTCCAGAGCAGTAGGATAAATTGTCAGTATGTTTACAGGTCTTCAAAGTAAATATCTTAAAACTAAGTAATTACCAGTCAAGGAGTTTCTTAGAAAATAATAACCCAAGACATAGTGAAAGATTCCTCTAAAAGGATATTCATCCCAGCATTACTTGGAATAGGGAAAATTTAGAAACAGTTTGGCTGTGGTTTGGGAAGGCTCAGTAAATTATACTTTTCTTCACCTCTCTTGAGTTCCAAATCAATTGCATTACAATGCAACGGAAAAGGCAGGTGGAGAATCAAACATGTCCTTGTCTCCTGCTAATGGAGAGTGTGGCTTAGGTGCACAGCTTTCTAATACTGAATCTTGAAATTAGATTGACTTGCCTCCCCAGGAAAGACAGTTCTGGGCACATGGGAGCTTGCCCCTGTAAAACCTAGCTGTTTCCTGGCAGCCAGAGGCCAAAGAGAAGGGGGCAGAGAGGGGCTGGGGAAACCCTCTTCCTCAGGAGAAGAGTGAGAAGTGGTGTGTGTGTGGGGGGGGGGGGGGCAGAGGGTAACTGTAATGGCTGCCACCCCACACAGAAACTGGAGGCAGCAGCCACCAAGTTCCCACAACTCAAGACAATTTAATCAAATATCCTATCCACAGTGAAATGTCTCATAGTCAATAAAATCACATTTTTGAAAACTACCTAATGATGTAATACATTGGCCAAATAGCATATTAAATGAGCTGGAACTCTGTGTGTGTATTTAGCATCAGTATATAGAACTGCATTTATAACATAGAAAAAAAAACTGGGAAGAAAAATTTTTAAATGTTAACAGTAGTTATCTATAGGAATTATATTATTTCTACTGCCTTTGAAAAAGTAGTTACAATGAACATGTATTATATAACAGGAAGTGAAATCTCAATGTCTACCTGGGCACAGGTGATTGAAGACGTACCTTGGGGGCATTGGAGGCATAGCCTGAAGGGATCGGTCTCAAGTATGAAAGTCCTTTTATGGCTCAGCTTTTCTCTGAAATATTCAGGAGAATATGGTGTTCTATCCCGCAGCATAGCTCTGCCGTATGAAATGAAAGGCGCTTTAGCTAATTATCAAGAAACTAAAATGGTATAATTCTAGTCTTATTTTCGCCTGATGCCAAGTACTGTAGCACTGAGTCTGTTAGGGCTGGAGAATCATACTGGGTTGAAAGCACTGACCCTTCAGACGCTGTCCCCCACCCCAGCTGTCCTTCTCCTCCCTCCTGGTGCCACACTGGCTCTTGAGAACCCAGATTCCCACACAACTGTGCACACAGATGACAGTGGTTTTTTCACTGCTTGGCAAGCTGCCTTCAGTTATTCGCTGAGGAGATGAGCCCGGACAGCTGGCCATGAGGTGACACAGCGCAGGGTGTTGAGGCTGCGGATGGTGGAAATAACTGCCTCCATCACCTCTCTGAGAGGTCGGGAGAATGTGGCCTTCCTCTGTCTTGTCACACACCGGGAGGGATGCCGTGCCCACTGCTCTGTCAGCATCTCTCATCCTTACTGGTAATGCTCATCAAAGAACATTCTCAGGGAAGAAAGACTGTAACCCTCTAATGTTATCACATGTAAATGAAATGGTTGCCTCAAAGGACCCGTTTCCCACAATTCATTCTCTTTCTGTAGCTCTCACGCTTCATTTTTTATTGTGAGGTTTTTTTTTTTTTTTTTTTGTCCTGTGCAGTAAAAGACCGTCTGTGTGCCTGCTGTTGTTGATGGAGAACATTCAGGCACATTCAGAGGTGTTGTTTGATAGTGTATTTTGATCCTGGCATTTCTTTCAACTTGGCTTACATATTTTGACCTACGCCAGTTGAATCATATCTGCAAGCAAAGCCTCATCATTTTAATCCTGTTTTATAGGCTTCACCTTTCCAATTGAACCTGAAATTCACTCTGAAAGAAGCGAAGCAATTTTTGTTTATGTTTTTCACATTACTCTTTCTAGCCAAGATTGCTCTTTTTTTAGTCACAATTTCCTTCAAAATATGTGTGCTTGGCTTTTAAATGGCACTTCAAAAGTCATCATTTGAGACCGTTGTTGTTGGACTTTTCTAGCAATAAAGATACCAAAGTTTAGGCTTTGTGCATCTGGTCAGTAGTAAAAATCTGTGTTTTAAATACTCATCTGCAACAGGATGTTATGTGGGACTCTCTGTTGCCCCAGATTTTGCACCAGGACCCACGGCTTAAGCGAAAGAACACTGAGCATTCCACATTTTAGAGCCACCAATAACCGAAAGTGATTTATTCGCTCAGAGTTCACAGACTGTGCAGCACAGACCCTATAAACTCAATCCCCCTCACCTCCTGCCCAGCATCCAACTCTAGTCTGTACCACCGGACAGAGAATTTGGGAGCAAGAGATAAACAGTGAAATAGAGCAGCCATTGGGACGCTGGGGGAGAGCAGCGTTCGTACTGAAAGCTGATCTCTTCTGCCCTTTGTGCAGTTCTTTCCTTTCCAGCAACTTAGCAAAGAAGAGACCGGCATTCTATATACTGGTTGGAAATGTCCTTGGGCAGAAGCTTTCATTTGTCCCCGTGCCTGTGTAATGGAGAAGAAGCAAGCCAGAGACAACGGCCAATGTCTCAGTTTTGGGTTTGCCAGAAGCAGAACCTGAGATGAGGATTCAAGTGCCAGTTGTTTGTTTGGGAGGTGATCCTAACTAAACACTGAGGACATGAGACAGGGAAGGGAACCAACAGCAGAAAAGCTAAGAGTGGTTAACTGTACCAGGGGTGGGGGGCACTGTACAGTTCAGGCTTTAGAATGACCACACCTGAGAGGGATCTGTGGCATTTATAGACCTAGTCTCATCTGTTGCTGTCGAGATTTGCTCTCTGGAGGGCGTCAATTCTCTGTCACTGTCACCTCCCCTGTGAGTGGGCAGAGTGGTCTCCAGGCACCAAAACAAGCCCTCAGATAAAGAGATACAGATGCTGGCAGTTGGAAGTCTGAGATATGGGAACAGGGAGGGTTGGACAAGGTCCGCTGTTGCAGGCAGAAAGGGGGCTCAGAGGAACGGCCTGCCCTAGTAGCACTTTGTAAAGCCAAGAGGTGTGACTTTTCCACGGGTGAAGGACAACCACAGAAAGTTTCTGGAATTGAGTCACTTGGTTGCCCATTAAGCAAGACATCTCCAGTAGTAAGTTGTGGAGTGCTCTCCTGGGAGCTGGATCTGAGTAAAGGTGCGGAAGTCTCCAAAGCACAGAGCATCTGGTGGTCCACAAACCCAGAAAGCGCCAACACCTTTTTCTTTATTTCTTTTCACATTTTGCTCTTTCGAAATTTCCATTTTCTCCTACACCTTCAAGGCGTAAGACCCATTATCAGAATTTACTAGGCAGAGATTGATGAAGTCCCAGCAACAGAGAACCTTGCAGGGATTTGCAGAGTAATCTGCATTCACTCGTTTGCCATGTTCCCAAAATGTGGAGAAACACTGTAAGGACGTATCTGATTAAGGAAATTACAGGGAAGTGTGGCAAATAGCACTTGTCGTGTGATGCCTGTCTCCCCTCTACTTGTGGAGGACAAAAATTACATCTTACGTGATTTTCATCTATGCTCCACGACCTAGCAAACGACATTCATTATAACCCTGGCGTTCCGGAAAAGACATACCTTAGTCTGTTTAGCATTTTAAATTTTAGTGTATCAAGGGTAGTACTGTGCTCTGATTTCAAACGAAAATGAGGATAGTTAGGACATCTCAGAGGACCATTTAGGGGATGCTTGACTTTTGAAATGATGGATTATAATAATTTTAGCAAATTTACCCTTCAGACCACTTTCCCAAGGGAGCGACATAAACTGTTGAATAGAATCTCAGGCAAGTGTGAATCCCTACCTCCCCGCCCGCACACCCACACTAAATCTGATCAAGGGGGGCAAACCCCACAGCACCTCTGCGGAGAACTCCATGCCGTGAGTTCAGAAGGGGAATCTGCAGGCCTCTGCGTTGTGAATTCACATCCTCCCTCCATGTCGATGTCCACACTGCCCTTTGCCAACCTTGCAGTATCATCCTCAGTAACTGCAAAAGTCAGGTTATTATTTTTTTCTGGTCTTCTGCCCAAAGCATTATCACCTTCTTTTTGCCTCAGGTAGGGTTGGTCTTTGGTTACAGAATAATAATTCTCCTAAATCCCCTGACCCACTTTGTCAGCTCCTACAAATACGATTACTTCTTTTCATTCACAGCTTTGAACAAAATGTTGGTTCCATTGTATGGTTTATCTGCTTGACAGACATCCCGGCAATGTGCTAGCAGTTTCTTTTACTCATCATGATAATGGTGATGAGTAATCAATCAGTGCTTATCAGGTACCATGCTAAGTACTTTCCCTGTATGAATTCAGTAAATCCCCACAACAGAAAAATCTCCCCCTGTAGGCTAGTATTATTATCCCCTAAGTACAGATGAGGAAACTGAGGCACAGAGAATGTAAGTAACTTGACCAAAGTTATACTGCTAGTAAGTCCAGGTATTAGAATACACATCTGGGCAGTCGGAGCCAAGGTCTAAGTTCTTTGATCTGCTCTACAGTTTTTTTAGATTCTATATTGTTTATTTCTGCTCTGATCTTTATTATTTCTCTTCTTCTTCTGGGTTTAGGCTGCCTTTGCTGTTCTGCTTCTATTTCCTTTAGGTGTGCTGTTAGATTTTGTATTTGGGATTTTTCTTGTTTCTTGAGATAGGCCTGGATTGCAATGTATTTTCCTCTCAGGACTGCCTTCGCTGCGTCCCAAAGCGTTTGGATTGTTGTATTTTCATTTTCGTTTGTTTCCATATATTTTTTAATTTCTTCTCTAATTGCCTGGTTGACCCACTCATTCTTTAGTAGGGTGTTCTTTAACCTCCATGCTTTTGGAGGTTTTCCAACCAAGGTCTAAGTTCTTAACCACCGTGTAGTACTACCCTATGCTGTACTGTCAGAAGATCTAGTAGGTACAAGGCCCCCGGATACATACTTATCGTTGAAGTTCATTGCGAAGACACAAGGCAGAGAGGGCAGCCATGACGGGCCCTCGGTATATGGGTGACAGAGCAGAAGGCCACATGGAGCAGATGCAGGACCAAGAGGAGTAAGCATTTGGAGACTGTCATTTGAATGGATGCTCTCTCACTATCTGGTGTCCCAAGTGATCACCTTGACCCCCCCACCCCTCTGACCCCCGTTCAGCCCAGGGAATTGCCTCTCATGTGCCATTTGTATACAGTGTACTTTGATTGGCTAGCACCTCCCGTTTTGTGTGCCTTAACTGATGTGTCTACCAACCATTGCAGAGACCAAGGAAGTGAAAGATCATCTTCTATTTGCAACACATCTGTGTCTGTCCTCTTCATTTATCTAGTTTCCTGAATGAATTCTTAGGTTTCTGTAATCCATGGTCAGTACTCAACCTCACACTCTCCACTAAACTAAAAATATGACTCAAAGAGAATTCATGTTTCCAATCCTAGGTGCATCTAGTCCCTTTCTCAAATTACCATACAGCCTAAACTTAAGTTTATAAATGTTTATGCCAAACCTCCATATAAAATTTGGTCTTCCAACTAAATTCCGTATGTCCCAATCTGGGATACACAGTGTTCCCCCCTGCATCATAATATTCCTTGTTTGTTTGTGTGTTTGTTTGTTTGTTTGTTTCCATACGCCATCCCGTTTCACAAAAGAAAAAAAAATCTCCCTTATGAGTCTTCTAGTAGTTTCTTCAGGTAGAAAGAATGCTCACTTTAGCAATCAGCTCCATGATCATCAGTGTTTAGAAAAATCTTTTTTCAAACCCTTTAGGTAATGAACTAGACTTACTTATGTATCCAGTGCATATTTAGGGAAAACTGTCACTGTTGTAAGTGTAAGCATGTGATTAAATGATAAGAGTTGGTTAAAATTAAATTATAAGAGTTGGTGCCTGGTTGGCTCAGTTGGTTAAGCGTCCAACTTCAGCTCAGGTCACGATCTCACAGTTCATGAGTTTGAGCCCTGCATTGGGCTCTGTGCTGACAGCTCAGAGCCTAGAGACTGCTTCAGATTCTGTGTCTCCCTCTCTCTTTCTGCCCCTCCCCTGCTTGCACTTTGTCTCTCTCTCTCTCTCTCTCTCTCTCTCTCTCTCGGTCTCAAAAACATTAAAAAAAGAAGTTGGCTAATCCACCAGAGTATATTTTTCTCAAAGTAATTTTAAAAGTCAACATCTTTTGGGGCACCTGGGTGGCTCAACAGGTTAATTGTCTGACTCTTGATTTCACCTCAGGTCATAATCTCACGGTTCCTGAGATTGAGCCCCATGTCAGGCTCTGTGCCAACAGCACAAAACCTGCTTGGGATTCTCTCTCTCCCTCTCAATCTGTCCTCATGCCCCTCAAAATAAATAAATAAACTTTAAAAAGTAAAAGTCAACACCTTTGAACACTTACATATGTAAATATTGAGTCATTGATTATTCAAGTATATAGATACAATGAATCTTTTAATTTATGCAACCTTAAATTATTTGGGTTTAACTTCAGGTTTTCTTAAGCTATGAAACACAGAATCTTTTGCCCTAGAATGGTAATTGATGCGGTCATTTATATAAACTAAAACACAAAACAAACAAACAAAAAAAGAAAAATGAAAATGTCATTTATTTGGAATGCTAATAAATGTCCCAATTAAAAGTGTTTTTTTGATAAATTTTGGATAACTGTAACAAATGAAATACACAGTAGGTTCATGAACTTGAAGTTTCCCCTCAGCCTCTGCTCCCTGTGAATTCCCACGTGTCAGTACATTTGATTTGAAGTATATCTGGCTTTTTGAAAAGTAAGGTTGTTCCTGAAGCCCAAGTGTTTGCCACATAATGATTAGATTCTCCGTGTCTTTTATATATTCTAAGCTCCTGATAAATTTTTCCCTCATAGTTACTATTAATATGCCTAGTAAGACAGTGTTTCTTTGCTGACAGCTTTGAATCCTAAAGAAGATTTTTCTCCTTTCCGAGGAAAATGTTTACAGTTGACTTCTCCCAAATCCCTACATCATTTCCTGGCATTTTGTGCTTTTCTAGAAAGAGAATTTGCTCTGATACGCTTTTGCAACTATTTTTCTACTGGATAAATCCAAGCATAGGATTCAATTCTTTCTTCTCCTTGAAGCTCATTTCTTCTGTAGTCCCTGTCCATCAGCAACCATTTTCACTGAGAACCACATGCATCATCAGTCCTTTGCCCAGCCTAGAGAGGCAATCCTTTTCTGTTTGTGTTGGGGGGGGGGGGGGTGCAATCTAGAGGTTGAGATGGATCATTTATATTTTTTCTCCTAGGAATTTAGAAGAGGGGACAAAGAGCTCTGAGAGCATAGTTTTTTTGGTGTTTTTTTTTTTGTTTTTTTTTTTTTTTGCCAGTATGTAGGGAATATAAAGTTAAGACTGTGCACAGAGAACCAGAGGAATGCCATCAATGTTAGGAGTGAGTGAGGATGTGTTGACAGAAACTGAGACAAGACACAGCGTGGCCGCAGAAGCAAACAGGCAAACAGATGGAAGGCTGAGGGAGTAGCCACTGGTTCCTGTAGCTTGGTTGGTCCTCTTGAGGCCCAGTTCTTCTCCTTGCTCTTGGGTTTGGAGGGATAGTCCTCTCTGTTTCCAATAAATTCCCATTTTGTTGAAGCTAATAAAGCGGATATCCAATTTTTACTGACAACCAAGTGTGGTTAAGACATCCTTCCCTAAATTTTTATCTTGAAACTGTGCAAATACCTGTTTTAAAAATTTAAATTAGGGGCGCCTGGGTGACTCAGTCAGTTGAGTGTCTGACTTTGGCTCAGGTCGTGATCTCACGGTTTGTGAGTCTGAGCCCCTCGTCAGGCTCTGTGCTGACAGCTCAGAGCCTGGAGCCTGCTTGGGATCTGTGTCTCCCAGTCTCTCTCTGCTCCTCCCCCGCTCGCACTCTATCTCTCTTTCAAAAATAAGTAAACATTTAAAAAATTTTAAATTTAAATTCAAGTTAGTTAACGTATAGTGTAGTATTGGTTTCAGGAGTAGAACCCAGTGACTCATCCCAACAAGAGCCCTCCTTAATGCCCATCCCTCATTTAGCTCATCCCCCCACCCACCTCCCCTCCAGCAACCCTCAGTTCTCTGTATTTAAGAGTTTCTTACGTTTTGTCTCCCTTTCTATCTTATTTTTCCTTCCTTTCCCCTATGTTCATTTGTTTTGTTTCTTAAATTCCACGTATGAGTGAAATCATATGATACTTGTCTTTCTCTGAGTGACTTATTTCACTTAGCATAATACACTCTAGTTCCAGCTATGTTGTTGCAAGGGCAAGATTTCATTTTTTCTTGATCACTGAGTAATACCTTTAATTCAAGGGTAACCATTCAAAGTCATTTAGCCCTCTTTCATTTTTATTTGGATTCTGATGACTTGACTTTTCTTCATTTTCTTTATTCCTTGTGTGTCTATAGAATGGATAGTGGATGGAATTCAGCATTATTGGAAATCTGTTTGGGCTTTTGCCTATTTATTCTGTTGTTTTTTATAGTCTGGATTGAGTCTTCTACTCATCAACTCCTGTGCACACCATTTCCCAATGTGATATACTGTCCCTATGGGTCCATTTGAAAATGATTTGTGTCCATGTTTAATAACAAAAACATGTATGTGGGTGGAAAAATTCTATGACCATAAATTTGAGATTAAGTTCTTTTTGACCCTCTGGCTCTTCTGTGATTTGGCTAGACTGTAACAAATAGCCTAAATGTTATTTGAGCCAAGATTTTCTTTTCATGCTAGAATTTCAGTCTGTGAAGCCTGAGTAAATACTTAAAATAAATGAGACATATTAAATACCTAAATGTGATTTATTTGGTATTGTAATATAAATAGGAAAACTCAGTTACTGCAGGATACTCTTGCCAGGTATACTTTTGTCATTGTTTTAGTTTGGGCTTGTTTTTAGTTAATGGTTCTATTGTATCATCAAATAGGACAATTAAAAACCCTGGCACAGTGCCTCATATATAATAGAGACTCTGCATGGATTTGGTGAAATAAGTTTAAGCATAATCTTTATAAGAGTTTTCATGTCACAATTAACAGAAAAGGATTTACTGTAACAGTAGCGTTTGGCTTAGAACTTACTCATTTATTCTGCATGTTAAACGTGTAGCTAGTGAAAATTAAGGCATTTGTTTATTGATTTCTTTTTCATCTACTGGTTGCATAGCCCTTTTGTGATCATCAACAGAGTGGAAATGTAAGAATCAGTCTTTGCCATAGAGAATCTTGCAGTTAGCTTAAGGATGTAGCCAGACAAGTTACCTATAATTTTGATGGGGTTAGTGTAATGGCGTGCTGTGGGATGGTTGAATTGACTTAATATTTTCTGTACAGCAGAAGACTTGGGGAAAGTTTCAAAGAGAAGGTGAACTTCGATCTGGATTTTGAAGGATTGATGAGGATATAGACATATTAGGAGATGAGAAAGATTTGTTAAAAACTTCAGGTAGAGCAAACATAAGGAAAGAATGGTATGTTCCAAAACCTTCAAATAGACCTGTGTGGTGAGGACATAATATAAGAGGTAGGTTGGGGAAGTAGGCTGGAGATGGGGTGTGACAAGGGATGTGGCTGGTAGTATTATTTAGGGCTGAATTGTCTAAGGACATGTAAAGAAATTTAAACTTCAGAGACAGGGAAAATAATGAAAGCCTTAAAACATGATTCGATCAATATTTTAGAATGATAGCCTTGATGGTAGGTCAGAAGATGAACTTGAAAGGAGCAATTTCAGCAAGAGATGCTGAAAACACCTCTTGCTTTTCAATAATCCAGACAGAAGTACCTGAACCAAGGCTAGGGCAATAGGATTTCAAGGTCGGGAGATATTCAGAGGTGAAAGGTATAGGTCTAGATGGATTACTAAAGGCGATAGATCAGAAAGGAGGCATCATAGTTGCTCTTGGATACAGACTTGTAGAGTTTCTGGTGCCACGTTTATGGGATAGTTTCTGGTGCCACGTTTCATGTATCTTGAAAACAGGAGAAAGGAGAGGATAGGTTGCACGGAGAGGATAGGTTGAGTTTGGGAGTACTATAAAACATTCAGGCAGAGGTGTCCACTGGGCCAATGGAACCTCACTTTGAGAGTTAAAGAGTTCAATTTGACATAGATTTATTTAGGAGTCATTATCTATCGGTGAGATTCAAAGTTCTGAGTTCACATGACATTCCCCAGGGAAAGACTAGAGAAGAAAAAGTAAAAATTTAGAAATGATATAACACTACAGAATAGGAGTCAGTAAAACTTCCTAAATATACTGCCAGAGACAGTCAACATTTGGATGTTTATACTTTCAAACATACTAATACATGCATGCCCATACATGTAGTACATGTGCACATACATGCACAGGTAATGTAATAAAATCCTTGTATGTGGTTGCCTAGTTTTACAATTTGTTATTACACAACAGTAGCATTGTAAGGATCATTCATGGTTGCCCTGTAATTTATTTAACCTGTACCTATTGTTGGAATTTTATACTCTTTCTATTTCTTTATATTGCAAATTATTTTGGGATACACATCCTTTGCAATCAATTTTTCTGTGTATCCATGCTTATTTCTTAAGGCACCCCTACAATTTTATAATTAAAAACATCTTTGGCTAGGGGCACCTGGGTGGCTCAGTCAGGTAAGCATCTGACTTCGGCTCAGGTCATGATCTCGTAGTTTGTGAGTGTGAGTCCCTGTTGGGCTCTATGCTGACAGCTCGGAGCCTGGAGCCTGCTTCAGATTCTGTCTCTGTCTCCTCTCTGCACCCCCACCCACTTGCACACACACACTCTCTCTCTCTCTCAAATATAAATAAACATTAAAAAATATTACGGAAGATTTCAATGGGCCTGCTCTTGGCTTTTTGTAACTTTTCCTCCTGGGATGAGGTTATATCTATCTTGACCTGCACTATCCAGTAGAACCCCTCTCTACCTGGCTTCTTTGAAAGGCTTCTGCTAAATAAAATAAAGATAGAATGTAAGATACAGATAAAGCACAAGAATTCGCTACACAGAGCAGAACCAAATCCTAGAAAGCGTTTGTTCCATGAACTTGAGTAAATAAAACACTAAAATAAGATGAGAAATGAGGGAATAGACAACAGACTGAAATGAAAACAAAAGTGGCCGAGAAGCTGCAAGGAACAAAGAGAGAATGTGCAAGAGGAAGAAATATCGTCACAAGAAAAATAAAATGCGAGGCCAGCATCAGTTCTTAGTCAGAAATGCAAAGGAGGAGACAGGATCGTGCATCCGGCACAAAAGGTGATAGGGAAGAAAAACTTCAGACATTTCCACCAAATTCAGAAGGGCAAGAAGATGAGATAAAAGTGGGGGGGGGGGAAAAAAACCAGGATAAAATCTATGAAGTCCAGAAAATGACGAGCCAACAGACGATAACCTCTTTCCCCAGAGATGTTATTCAAAGATGCAGAACAGTAAGCATTCCTTGAACTGAAGAATATTTGAGTCTTCAGATTAAAAATATGAAGTACCTAACAGATGAAGCTTGGTGAAATCTTAGATTGTGAAGGATGAGGACAGTGTTATAAGTAGCTTCCAGTGTCTTGTTTGTCCTTAATGTTTCCTAACGAGGAAAAAAATACATGTGCAAAACCAGTTGAAACACTGACAGTATTTACTAACTTCCTGCTCGCTGACTGAGAGCGGCCCCGAGAGAGTCATGCCAGGCATGGATCCCAGTCCACGTCTTTCAGGGGTGACTTCTGAGCTTCTCTCGTTGGTCTCCGCAGTTAGGTTGGGCCACAACTGTGGGGCTGTGCGACAGTTGGTATTCTACCGACATGTATTTTAATTAATGGAGGCCAAGGGCAAGTATTGTCGCCACGTCAGATTTGTTGTGACTTCTCCTTTTCTTTCAAGAGTATCTTTCCAAACAGTTCCCTTGTGGCCTGCCTTAGGGGGTAGGGGTGGCGTTGCAGTCTTGTGTAATGGTGATGAATCTCGGGTGTTAGAACAATGTTACACAACCCTGCATTTTTATCATTTTAATGACTTTTGCTGGACAAGGGGAGCTTCCTTCCCTGCCAGATATTTATACAAGCTAATCAGAGGCTTGATACAATACAGATGGTGATAACCTTTGGCCGTACAAAGCCCGTGTCGAGTTTTTCTTTGGCAGCAAAGGGCTTGCCTCATTCCGTATTCTGGAGCAAAAAAAAAAAAAAATTCTATTTCTTAAATGCCTTATAAAGGATAGCAGATGATGTAAACGATTTCAGGAACACCAGAAGGAGAATCGAGTGCTAGGCCTCTACGACATTCCACAAACATTACCAAAGATCTATTTATTTCTTAGATCTGTGGGATGAAAATGTTTTTATTGAATTATGTTTTTATTCAAGTATGATGGAGCAGAAAGATTGGGGGAAGGGGACAAAATATTTTCAGTAAATCATCCACTCCTCCTCTGTCTTTTAAAGTGCATTCCAAACCCAGATCTTGTGTAATTCTTTGCTTGGACTAGTAGTCCTGCTATTCTCCTGACTGTTTTAAGCTTAATATATTGTCCTGCCAACAGATATAATGGTTCCTGTAAATACTTCCCAGTTCCCTGCAAGAAGAGAAGAAAAATAGAATTACAGCTTAATGTGTCTTGCACGTAATGAATTGTACTGCAAGAAATGTCTGCTAAATCCCTAAATCCTAACCTGAATGTTAAGGAATATTACCGACATGAGCTAAAATTAATATTACAAAATAGTATTTGTTTATGTCAGAAGGACAGTAAAGGCACAAAAAGAAACTTTATCTTTTTTGTACAGAACTCTGCAAAATGAAGTACGCGAGGGCACACAGACATTCTATACATTCCTACTGCTCCCTCAAGACCAGCTCATTCAAGTAACTGTGTTCAGGGCATCCTTCCGTCTATTCACCCATCCATTCTTGGATCCATTCATTGAGTAGATATTTATGAACCCATACTCTGTGCCAGACACTGTCGAGAATACCAGACTGAAAAAGACAATTTACTTGTTTTCTCTCTTCTTTCTGCACCAGTTCTCACTTCCTTAGGGTCTTGCTTCCGGTTTGCTCCATGGTCTCCTAAAAGAGAGAGTAATGGAAATGAGCAAAAGCTTAGCAGAGTGTCTGCGGAGGTTAGGTTATGATTTCAGAGGGGAACAACTCAGAAAGAGAGAGTTTATCACGTGGTTAAGAGCAAGGCCAGTGTAAGCACAAGTTGCCACGTCTCAGAGTGCTGGAAGTAGGAGTTACCCTTTGAGTCCTGATGTCTATTTTTAAAGACAAATAAAATAATATCTCATTTCATGCCACCTGTAACAAATCATTGGATTTCCCCCCAGAGGTGGTACTGAATGAAAAAAGTGCCTCTGTGTGTGTGTGTGTGTGTGTGTGTGTGTGTGTGTGTGTGTATTTCAGTCCATTCCAATTATTGTTTATATCGATAGGGCTTTTCACCTCGGGTGTGTACTAACTGAAAATATAAATGTTTATACACATTTAAAGGTAAATGTTTATGATAAAATGTAAATATGTATGATGCATTTAAATTCATTTCAGTTATTACTTTTACTGGTACTCAAATTGCCCTTTGGCCAGAAGGAGCTTCTTTAGGCTGGTTTAATTCTTTTTGTCTTTAGTAGTAGTAGGCTTTTGAGAGAAGGGGGTGACATGTTTGAATCCTTCTTCTCAAATTGCTGGCTTTCCAGATGTTTCCAAAGTCATTTTTAAGTTGTCTTTTAAAAAAAAAAAGATTTTATTTTTAAGTAATCTCTACACCCAACGTGGGACTCAAACTCACAATCCAAGATCAAGAGTCACATGCTCCACCAGCTGAGCCATACAGGCGCCCTTAATTTGATTGTCTTTAAATTCAGGTTTAATAGCTTTATCTTTAGCTCACAAACAGGAATAAAATTTGCTAAGAGTTATTAAATTAGAATCAATAGCTATGAATTATATACTGATGAAGACATGGATCTTATTAGCTGAGAGAGTCTGGAGCTTAGAGCTGAAGTCTGCCCCTTGAAGTGAATTGAGGCAGTGAATGAGTGAGTTTTTAATCATATCATCCCCTTTGAACTTTACAAAACATAGGGTATAATTGTTGCTCTTCCTCACTACCTCCAGACTGTACTTGAATTATTGCCTAATAGACATTGAGGTCTTCTTTCTAAGAGCTTGCCAGAAAATACACCCTGCCACTTCTTTTCCTTTCCTACCCATTTCTGGTAAAAAGCAATAACAGTAAATTTAATTATAATGCCAGAGTGACCACTGGATTCCTTGTGCTTTTACAAATTGATGTTATAGTGCATCAGTGGCAATAAATAGATGCCTTTTTAAAAAAATTTTTTTTAATTAAAAACAATTTTTTTAAATGTTTATTTATTTTTGAGAGAGAGAGAGACAGAGTGTGAGCAGGGGAGGGGCAGAGAGAGAGGGAGTCACAGAATCCAAAGCAGGCTCCAGGCTCAAAGCTTTCAGCACAGAGCCAGATGCGGGGCTCAAACTCACAAACTGCGAGATCATGACCTGAGCCAAAGTCGGACGCTTAACCGACTGAGCCACCCAGGCGCCCCTAGATGCCTTTTTTTAAATGTTTGTTTATTTTTGAGAGAGAGAGAGAGGAGGGAAGGGGCAGAGAGAGGGAAACACAGAACCTAAGGCAGACTTCAAGCTCTGAGCTGTCAGCACAGAGCCCAATGCAGGGCTTGAACTCATGAACCGTGAGATCATGACCTGAGCCAAAGTTGGATGCCAAACCGACTGAGCCACCCAGGTGACCCATTAGATGCCTTTTTTGAAAAAAGGTTTCATTTTTTCCTCTTCTTTCTGTAGAGGAAGGATAGCATAATAACATTATAAAGCATAACTCACTTGCCCTAAAACAATAAAGCCCAAGTGTTAGATTGAATAAATCAGTATTTTCTCATAAAGATAGGACACCACCAAAACCAGCTGATTTTGTGCTAATACTGGGTGGTCCCGAAAAGATGAAGGATTGAATCAGTTCTACAGCTTTGGAGGAGCAGTGGAAAAACAAACATGGGAAGTAGGTTGGCCATTGTTAACTCTGGAAGAGACATTTTCTATTAAATTTGCATCTAATCAGGCTTTTGATATATGATCACGAGGGGGTTCAGCTAAGTGGATAGATGGGCAGCTAGCTGGATGTACTTGATGTACTTGGAAATAGATATGTAGGACTCAGATTTGGTTCCTGTTTTGAGAGCCTGGAAATCCATAAGAATTCCACAAATATTTGTTGATGATAATGCTGCTGCTGCTGTTAATGATATCTTTTAAGTGCTTTTAAGGTTTTTGTGGGTCTGTGCGGAGACCGTGGTAGGCCCTAGTCTGCCTGTTTCTGTCTTACTCTCATTGATCAGTGTTTGTCCTCACTCTTGTGACATGCTGATGATCCTCACAAATACTGTTTTACGTAAGAAAGGAAGCATGTAGTAGGCCAACACCATACAAACTCACGCTAACTTTGTTTCATTACAGCAAATTCTTCGTCACTCTAGAGAAAACTCAACAAAAGTTATATTCCTCATTACTGATGGATATTCCAATGGGGGAGATCCCAGGCCAATTGCAGCATCTCTGCGAGATTTTGGAGTGGAGATCTTCACTTTTGGCATATGGCAAGGGAACATTCGAGAACTGAATGACATGGCTTCCACCCCAAAGGAGGAGCACTGCTACCTGCTGCACAGTTTTGAAGAATTTGAGGCTTTAGCTCGCCGGGCATTGCATGAAGGTAATGGAAACCCAGTGGCATAACATGATGCAATTAAAGGGGGGGGGGGTTCCTTCACTTTTACTGCTTGAAACCCATTGGAGGGTAATACCAGACCCTGTGATATCTTCACTGAGCATGATGCCCATGTATCCTTGGTGTTTTGTGAGCTGTGTTGAACTTCATAAATAGAAATGACAGTCTGATTTGCAAGAAGAATATTTGGGGTTTTTGTTCTGTTTTGTTTTTTAACAGTTGTGATGGATTTTCACTAGAATATCCATAATGCTCCCACCTAGGAACTGTTAGAATCGATGGAATGAATTTAGGTGTGTTTTAAGGCCACACACAGAGTGGGAAGCCTTGACTTAGATCTCATTTACAGCTATCTGGAAAGCCGAAGTAAACGTTCAGAGACACGCATAGTGAATCTCACCAAAATGTTTCCAGAAATACACATGAAGATATAGAGACAATAAATACTAGCACATACTTCTTGACTGACTGAAGACACATAATGCTTATGTAGAAGTTCAAGAACATTATCCCAACAAGGAATAAAATCAGTAACTCCATCATTAGAGTTCTTTATACACTATTTGTAAGGATGTTTAGTTATATGATTTAGATTAGATGAACTTCCAGGCATAATATGGGCATGTATCTTGGTAAGCCACAAGAGAAAGTGTAGATTGGGAGGAAATTAGAGGAGATCCAGCCTCAGACCAAAGCCATGCAGCAGGTGAGGCTTGATCCTTGCAGGTATCCATGTGGAAGATTTGGTTTGATGGACAAATCGGGCCACACGAGGTTTCAAGCAGTTAGTGATGTACATAACGACAGATCAGCCCTATCAGAGTTCCAAGGGAAGCGTTTAGAACAGGGTCTCAGACTAGCTATGGATACAACAAAAAAATCTTAGTCACCTGCTTGCTGTGTGACTTTTGGCAAATTATTTAGCTTTTACATTCCTTAGGTGTCTTGTTAATAGAATAGGGAATGAGAATAGTACCTATTCCATGGGATTGTCACAAGGATTAGATGGGTTAATACATATAAAGTGATTAGAAAAGTTACTGAGGGCTTATTATCCAAAGCCCTCATTAACCGTCCACTGTTATTATTACCTTAGGCAATTTATCTAACGTCTACAAGCCTCACTTCCTCTACTTTTAAGACGGAGACACTATAATGTGTACCATATGGTTTTGTCAAGAGGATTAAATAAAATATTTAAAATTTACCAAGTATAGTGCTGTCACTTGGTGGAAGTTCAGTAACTATGGGGCTTCCTTTGTTTCTCCTTTTCTCATGGAAAAGTGGTATGTTGAGTGGGAAGGCACGGTGGCTGTTAATAGATGGGATTCTGAAATCATGGTGTTACTAGCTATGTTGTGGAGGACTAATTTCCGGTCCTGTGATCCCTCTGCTTGTAGCGTTGGGGCCTTCTAGAACCCTAATGCCAAGTTGCCCCAGAAGCTGGGTGGGACAGAGTGTTCTCTTGGTTACAGTATTGCAACAGAGTTCTGGAAGGCATCACTTTTATTACAATAAACAAATATCTAGAATGTATAATTCTCTGATCAAGTTTCCGGATTTGGTAAGAAAAAATCCTGTTCCCCTTGCAAAGACATAGTCAAATCGAAGGAAATGAGCATCATTTTCCCTGCCTCTCTGTCCTCTGAAGCTACTTTCAATTTGGTTGGATCCACTTTCGGTCTCAAGACCATCCGTTTTTCTGGCCATCTTCCATAGACATAGCTTGCAGAATAATAGCTTGCCTCCCATAACACGTATACTTCTCTCTCTCTCAGACATGAATGCCAGTGTACCAGTCTTGGTAGCTAGATCTTTCTTGCTCCATGGCCCAGTGCCTCAGAACTAAGTGTGCATGTTGCAGACCTTTAACCTACACCACAGTCTGTTAGATGGAGCTTTAATAGGGTACCTGATTGTACTGGTCTCTTTCCCTTGGGGCTGGAGTCTTCTCCTTACTTTGCCCCTGTGTATTTATTGTTCAGAGTCTTAATGCATAGAGACAGATGTTCCATAAATGAGGCCATTACCAATCTTATTTCCAGGTATTCAATTACAGTGCATGTTTCTTGCTGGAACTCATGCATTTGAGTTCCTATGACGGGCCCATCACTATGTGTGGGCCCAGCACCACGGACCTACCTCTAGGATTTGGGTTAAGACTTTTGAACTTCCTCAACAGAGTAAGTGGAACTTATTGTTTGCCTGGTTCTAGGCCATTCTTTCTGGGTGGGTCATATTCAACCTTGCCTTACCCAGTTAAGTCACTTTCTGAACAACTCTGCCTGAATTATTGACTTCCCAGCATGCCTCACTTCAGAACATGGCTCACGTAATGAGTATGATCTCCCGTCACATAAAACATGATAATTTACTTAACATTGAGAAATAAGCCATATTCTGGTTCCATTATTAAACTTGTGTGGCGTTGTGAAGTCTTTATCAAAAACTATAGAAGTTACGGGATTTATTCTTAAGTCAGTAGCTCATAATCAAAACCCTTTTGCAGCGATCGAGATTGTCATTTTATTTATTTATTTTTTGAAAAAGCGTTTTGGAAATCTCGTTACTGCTGCCTGACCTCATATTGAGGCAGTGGAACGCTGCTTGTGTGGAAGCCAGGGAAGTGACCTATGGAACGGACTACAATACTTCCTGCTGCATCTGGAGATTCCTTGCTGAAGTGCTTAATTTCTGCCTGACCCTGCATGGCCCCAAGAACTTATGATGAGGTCCCAGACTGAAATAACTTAACTGGCTGAAGCAAATTCCCAGCCTGTGCTAGTGCAAATAACACACATTCATATCTGGGTGGGAGTGGGGTGCAGCTGGGGAATTCGACGGATATGAAAAGATATTTTCTGCAGCTTGCACCTACCTTTTAGTAACTAGAGAATGTAACATTGATCGGCGAATTTGTTTTTTATTACCCTCTGTCATATGTTATTGATAGATCTGCCTTCTGGGAGTTTTATTCAAGAGGATATGTCTCATTGCTCCTATCTGTGTGAAGCCGGCAAAGACTGCTGTGACCGAATGGCGAGCTGCAAATGTGGGACACACACGGGGCAGTTTGAGTGCATCTGTGAAAAGGGCTATTATGGGGAAGGTCTGCAGTACGAATGCACAGGTGAGTCTCCAGTTTGTGCGTCATCGTGTCAGTTATCTGTTGCCGTGTAAAGAAAAGATCCCCAAACTCAGTGGCTTAAAACATTTATTTATTATCGCTCATGAGTCTGTGGGTCACTTGGGCAGCTGGTCTGGTCTCAGCAGTGCTGGCTTGCGCGTACATTTGTCATCAGCTGTGAGTTGGGTCGGCTGCCTCGCTGGTCTTAGCTGGGTTTTCTTACCTGTTTGGGCATCAGCTGGCTGGAGTCTGGTCTATAATGACTTTGTCTAGGACCACTAGGGTGACCTTCGTGTGACCTCTCAGATTCTCTCAGGCTGCCCGGGCTTGTCCCTGTGGAGGTGGCAGAGGTCCAAGAGAGAGAAAGGAAGTCTGCGAGACCTCTTGAAGTCTCGGTTCAGAACTGTGAAAGGGAAGATTTGGGGTCTTTCATTTGTAATCAATCAGTAACCAAGTCTGTCCTAAGCCAAAATACGCTGTCGTCTCTGTAGGAGATTGAAGCCAGTGGGATTCTGGTCCTTAGGCCTCATATAACTTACGGGATTGTCACAAAAATTGCGACTTTCACTTGATGATCTTTCACCTCTTCGCAAGCCTCCACATAGGGGCCTCATAAAGCTTGACAGTTGGGGCACCTGGGTGGCTCAGTCAGTTAAGCATCTGACTTCGGCTCAGGTCATTGTCTCACGGTGTGTGGGTTCGAGCCCTGTGTCGGGCTCTACGCTGACAGCCTGGAACCTGGAGCCTGCTTCAGATGCTGTATCTCCCTCTCTCTCTGCCCCTCCCTGCTCACGTTCTTTCTCTCAAAAATAAACATTTAAAATAATTAAAAAATGAAAGCCTTAAAGGTGACATCACTTCACAATGGGTTTCACTTCATCGACATTTGTAATTCTACCTGCTCTAGATTTCCTGACAGGAGAATCTTTATGTTTCTAACATTTTTTTAGAAAAGCCAAGAGAGCAACTTAGGATTCTGGTATTTTACATTGTATTTTAGGAACTACTTCTAAATCATATTCTCCTAATCTTTAGAAGTAGTATGTGGCTTTCTGTGATAGCATTTTCTTTGTTCTGTTTTAGCCAAAAGGCAACATTGCTATTTGGGAAAGATACATTCCCATGGAAATTAACAGCCACCAGGAAAATGTAAGAGCAGTAGCTTAACTTTATACTGCACCATGTGGTCTTTTACTGCTTGTTTCATGTGAACATTATTTTATGCTGACATTTGGGAGGTAGGTAGGCCTGCTCTATAGCACAGAAACGTGGCTCTTCTCTGTCTACGTGACCTGCTGTCTCTTTCCTTTTCTCTCCTTCTCCTCATAGGACATTTCCTCTTGCATTCTTCCTTTATTCTCTTTTACTCCTGTTGCCCCTCAGTTCCTCTCCTTTCATTTCTCCTTCCTCCCCTGGCCTGGGTCCCAGCGGGCAGACACATACTTCCTAGGTCCAACCATCCATGCTCACCCAGCAAATCACTCCTTTCTTGGCTCTGCTCCTACCCCACCCAGCAGGAATTCTCATTTAAGCAGAAGAAAGGGGGGGGGGGGGGATCAACCCAACTGCCTCTGAGTTGGCAAAATGCCTCCCCTGGAATCTTCCCACACTTTCATCAACAGCCCAGCTTGGCACTCTCCCCAGCACCCCCTTCTCTCCCCTCCTCCCACCCAAGCCCACCAAACGCAGGCAGAAGCCCTCATTTTCTTTTCTCCGTGCTGTAGTCAGCATGTTTGCTTTCCGTGTGGTCGTAGGCCGAACTGCTCCTTGCCAATAAGCCACTGCCATGTGGCTGCCCAGCCATGCTGGGCTGCAGCCTCCTCTCCTCCGCGACCCTATAATCTCGCATCCTGAGGGAGAAGCAGCAGAATGAGAGAGGGGGCAGTTCACAAACCCACTACCCCCCAGATCCCCAAGTAGCTGCGGCTGCTACTAGTCATGCACCCCAGGCTGGAAGGCACGGCGACAGCAGTCTGTAAATGTGTGAGATTGGGTGGGCTTGTCAGTAGAGCTTCCTAGAGGGGCCAGGAGTACTTTTGCAGCTGGATCTCGCCAAGAACACCAATACCAGAGGGTTAATTTATCCATCCCTTCTCTTAAATGAGTGAGCCTCAGCTTACTGCTTCCTTTCACGCAAGAGTTAAATTAGATTTAGTTGCATCGATATAAATGTTCATACTGTCATCTTCAGTATTTGTTTCAAAGGGATTAGGAAAAGGAGTGTCGGAACCCCAGTTTGTATGCTGTGATTTGTATATCTGTGGGAGGCGGCACTCATCACCGGCTTCTCCTACACGCTAGGAACTAAGAGAAAATAAATTAATTAAATCTTTCCTGTGGCACGAAAGACTCATTACCAGACTCTTTAGGCCAGGCAAAAAGAAATATTAGCCCTAAATCATCCAGCACTGAAAACGTGGAAGCCGTGATCCTCCTTTTAGAATCTGTTCAGTCGACAAATGGCATTGAGCGTGTTTTTCACGCCAAGCCCTGTGCTAGGCACCAGGCAGGGGTTCGATGGTGAGCAGACAGACATGGTCCTCACCTGCTGGGAACTCACAGCCTCCCCACACAAGCCAATTTGTAATCACGCACTGTGATTAAAGAAAAAGGCCTGTGCCGTAAAGAAGGAGCTGCAGGGAAGGCTCTACTAAGATACTAAGATCGTCCCTCTAAGTAAGATCTGAAGGTGCCTTGATAGCAGCTTTTGTCTTGCTCCAGGAGAGGATGTTACCTTTCGCTCTGAATACTTGGAATTCCCAGTAGTTTTCCTCATTGTAGAAACAGTGCCTTTCAGAACCAAATCATTCCTCTTCAGAGCCAGAAGAAACCTTAGAGGTTATCTGCTTGAAATCCCTCATTCTACAAGAGGAAATTGAGGTCTCAGAAAAGATGAGTATTTTACTTAAGATGGCATATCCAGCCATCAGCAGGACCCCAGGAGGGACCCAGGACACTTCTTATCTAAGTTCTGGGTTATTTCCAAGATAGCACGCTGCTTATTTTGCCTTTTTGAACATATCTTCTTATATACATTGCTCTTCAGAGACCATAGACACCGAACTGTGCTCGAAGTGTTTAAAAACATAGGAAGATCTGGCTCACATTCAGCCTCTGCCAATTACAAATGATGTGGGCTTGATAATTTCTTCTGATTCTCAGTTTCTTCTGTAAAATGGGCCTAATACTGGTGTAGGTATGTATACCCAATAATGGTATATATATGTGTACATATACACACACATATATCTTTGTATATAGAAATACACAGATGTGTCTATATGTGCATACATATGTGTCTATTTTACATATATTTATATATTTTATATCTGTATATATATTTAGGCTACTTGAGAAAATAGACTACTTAGGATGGTATCTGGCCCATCAATTCCTAATCATACTAATCCTAATAATACTTTTATGATTAATCATTATTGTGCGATGATATAAGTATTATTATGAGAAAGTTAACGGATGGGTATTTAAGTAGTTACCTCATGTGTGAGATTCTTGAAGATGAATGACACCGTATGTTTTATAAAACTTTGCCATGGGAGGATTAGGAAGGTCGATGCATGCAGGTGGACACCATCAAGAAGGCTTACACATACTCAAGGTAAAAGGAGTGTTGGGAATGCAGTTTTGACCCGTGAGTATCCAGTGCAAATCAAGAATACTGAGTGGAGAGAAGACAGTGAGGTAATGTGCCACTTGATGTTTGAAGAAAGTTGAGCTTGTTTGCTTTGATTAGGGAAAACTATGCTGAGGTAACTTGTGTTTGTTAATTTCATAGACCAGAATGCTAGAGCTACCTTACCTGTAAGAACTTTTCTCCCTGCTCACTTGGGAGATGAGGAAATTCAATCCTCTGATCATATAGGAAATAAGCGTCAGAGTGGAAGCCGAATGGAGGTCTCCCAAATCCCTACGGTCCTTCCTTTATACTAGACCATCTTCACTGGTGCTGTCAGCCTTCAAAGAAAGCTGATAACTGTAGGATGAGTGGGCTCTTCTCTTTTTCTCTCCTCGTTCTGGGTGAAGGGCAATCTACGTTGCTTGGGTTCTCAAACAGTGACTTTCTAAAGCTCTGTCCATGGCAGAGGCTTTGCTTGAAATGGCCTGAGAACCACTGTCACAGTAAGCAGCTGCTTCACGGACAAGACCTTGATGCCCAGAAAGATCTTAATCACTGGGGATCCGTCCCATATTCTGAACATCTTAGCTTGAATGCAAGCTTGAAGATATTCATTAGAAGTTACTAACAAGTAATGCTCTGACAAGAGTTCAATTTTATGAGACATTGCTTAATATGTTTGAGCCGGTTTCTAATTTCCCTTGGCTCAAAACTTTTTTGAGTTCGTCTCAAAATAATCACGTGCTTTTGGCTGGTGGTCTTGGAGAGTGTGTGCTAATAGGTTTTACAGAAATGAGGACTATATAATAAATAGATAATCCAAAGTAGAATGATGCTTTGTTCGTGTATGTCTCATTCATTTGTGTAATGGCCTTGACCACAGAAACCATATTTGATAGAAGTTCAACTAATGCTAGAAAACCTGCTAGGGAAAGAGAATTTGAAACATAGTTGTAATACTTACAGATCCATATTCCCAATACTCCAGGCTCAGAGAGGCATTGCAGGAAAAGAAATCCAGTGCAGCAACCAAAATAGATTTCAAAATAGTGCAAGTCCTTTGCTTGATTTTCTCTGACTCCAAAATAGGGATTTATAGACCCAAGCAATTCTTAAAATCTCCCCTTTTTAATCATCCTTTCCCTTAGAAACCATAACTCTTCTGTGCTTATCTCTTCAAATTCCTCCCTAAACACACACACACACACACACACACACACACACACACACGCACGCACACACACACCACTCATACTCAAGCACACATATATGTACCTTACAAGACCTAACTCAAACTCTGCATCCTTATCACTCTTTTCCTCCTGCATCTGCATCACCCTCTGGGGTACCAGAGAGGGAGAAAAGCCAAGAATACTTACATATCAGTACTTTTTGTTGTTGTCATAAATCAGTGCTTAAGGCCTATGATATTTTGGTTTTGTTTAAACCTACATAACTCAGTTTCATTTACCGTAAATATTTTGTGTGATTCAAATTCAGGTGTGGGGTTTTAATGCCGCATGTTTATATTTAAAGGATTGAAAAGACATTCCTCTAGGATTAGTAATTGAACTTCAGCTAAGGGAACTGTACTGCTTAACTGTGGAGTCTAGTGAAAAGTAGGTGTTGCTTCCATTTCTAGCTCTAGTATTCCTTTCTTCATTCTGCATCTTTGACATTGGCTTTGACAGTGATATGGATGATGATGATGATGATGATGATGACAGCAATAATAACTGATAATAATTAACTAATATTTAAAGAGCACTTATGATATTCCAGGCACTCACTTTCCCAGGCATTTATATATATATGTATATATATAATTGATATATGTATCAATGTATCAATATGTTGATCAATTATATTGATATATCAATATATATCAATATATATCAATACACACACACACACACACACACCAAGGAAGAGCCAAGGAAGCTAAAAATTGGAGAGGTTGAGTCACTTGTCCTGAGTCACCTGGGAGGTGACTAGTAGACCTGGGAGGTGAACCTAAGTTGTCCGGCTCCAGAGCCTACAGTCTGGCCATAGAGATTGGTATTTAACAAGCACGCAATTAAAAATATAATTTCAAATTTGCTAAGTATTAGTTGGACCCTTATGAGATCTTCAGTATTTGATCATTTTCTACCCACAAAATAGTGTATGTTTTAACTGAATACTAGGAAGGAAAAGAAGAAAAGGAGTTATATAAAATGCAGATCTGCTTAATGTTTTTTAATTATGGCTCACTCATAGAATAAACTTCAGGCTTATTAGCATGGCATAAAGGCTTTGCCTGAGTTGGCCTGTCTTTACCCTTTGAGCTAAAAGCTGGAACTAGTTATAGTTTCCACCAAATACCGTGCTATTTCTTTCCTCAGACCTTTTTTCATGCTTCTTCTCGTTCTCTTTTCCACCACACCCAACTATTTTCTCTGTCCTACCTCATCCAACTAGTGATTCTAACAGGCACTGAAGGACTCATTTTGTATCCCCACTGCCTACCTTCAGAAGAAGAGTAAATGCTAAAGAAAAAAGGATGTAGGTAAGAGGTCAAGTTTAATGCCAGAATCTTAAGTAGACGAGAATTCATTTTTGAAATCTCAGTCAAAGCATGGTTTCCATGTCTGGCTTGGGGACCACAGGATCCCTAGCCCAAAGGCACATGGTAAGAAAAGCTCAAGAATGTATTTTTTTAATGTAAAATATTTACATTTGGTTAAACTTTGTCAACAATAAGTCAAATTCAGTCTATGGTTGATATCTGGATTGGTCATTTTGGATGGCTAGGTCATCAAATCAGTTGTGAATAGCCAGTGAACTCTCATTGTAAAAGGGCAGCTGTTCTAAACTTTCCCCTGAAGGGATTTGAGAGATGCAGAGTATGAAGACAATAGGCATCTTGAGGACACTGCTCCTCTGCAGACATTGACTCTATTTCAGTGAGTTTGGAATGATTCGCAGATTGGAAATTATAGCTGGATAAGGGCCAAGGCTGAGGGCTTGATAAAAAGCGGAAGCCCCAGTTACATTATTTTTCATAAAAGGAGGATACACCATAGAAATAGAAACACTAAAATATTTGTGTGGAAATATCTTATGCATGTAAATATATGCACATGAATCCCTACCTCCTACTGCACACAGATATTTTCTTGTCTAAATATTATGTCATTTCTTTGGAAAGAGAGAGGACAGAGAGCTCTACAAATTCTTGAATGGAAACCAAAACATTTGGAAATCTTGTTCTCTGAGCAGAGCTTAGCTTTTTTTTCCCCCAAAAAACATCCCCAGCAGTGCCTAATAATGGGTTTGTAAGGTACAAGGAATTTGTACAATGTATTCCTATTTGCTTTTTATGAGAGAATATTGCTAGCAGGTTGACACTGATTCCCACCAACTTAAGGTTGCTGCCTAGAATAGTTTAGTTTGTTCAGTTTTTCACTGAATGAGGTAGGTATTCAGTCCTGGTGGTGCATTTTCCAGTCTATCACGATTTTATAACAGGGAAATGCATAAAATTAGATGCCTACAACCATAGGTGTGAAACACCACCAAACTCCCAAGTCAATAAATTGTATTTTCAGCTCAGTTATTGTATTCTTCCGGTCTGTGACTTCTGTTTGGTACTTTCTCATATTTTCTGGCTCTCTGTTGAAGTCCTCACTGTGCTCATCCATTCTCCTGGGTTCAGTGAGCATCTTTATGAACCATTACTTTGAAGTGCATCAGGCAAATTAGTTATCTCCAATTCATCAAGGTTTCTTCTGCTAAAGTCTTATATTATTCTTTTGTTTGAAAAATATTCCTCTGTTTCTCCATTTTGCTTGACTCTCTGTGTTCGTGTCTATGCATTAGACAAAACAGCCACCTCTCCCAGTCTTGAAGCAATGACCTCCTATAAGGAGATGAAACTTAACTTTGGTTGTCTCTCAAACCTTTGCGATTGTCCAAGCAGCCATTTTTATTTTTAATGGCTTTCAGTTAAGGGTGTGCCAAGACCTGACAGCATCCCAAATGGGAGGAGCGCAGTTAGCATCTAGATACAGATTGATTAGAAGCCAGACCCTCAGGAAGTAGCTTTTAAAGTATGCAAATATACATAGTCTTGTGGGAATGCTTGCATAAGCCCTGGCATTCCTGGCCACTAGAGCCAGGTGATCTAGAGGTGTCCCCTGGGTGGCAGTTGGAAAAATTGAACCTCCAGTGGAGCGTATATCCTCCTGTGGGGGAGATGTTGGTGAGCTGTAGCAGGCGGAGGGAGAGCACCAAGATAGCATCCACCTGCCTCTGTTCCCTCTCAGCAGGAAGCATCTCTGTGCCAAACCAGAGGCTGCGCTTGCAGGCCGAAGCTCCAGGACAAGCAACAGGCCTCTGAAAGAAAGACAGGGGGTGTTGTCTCTGGAGTGCCCTGGCAGTGGTCGCCTGCCAAGAACTCTCCCTCCCATTGATACCATCTGTGGGACCCAGGAGCACAAGCCCGTGGCCACCAGAGCCAGGTGATGAAGGGGCAGCCTTTATTAGGCTGCAGCTGCAAAGCCAGGGCCCTAGACCGGAGACACTGTCACCATAGAATGTGGCAGAGAGACTTCATACAGATGGCATGTGCTGGGAAAAAACCCTCAAAAACCTCGCATTTGAAACAAACAAACAAGATGGTGCCCGTTGGCTAGCAAGCGTGAAGATGGCGCCTGCCAGCCAGCAGGCTTCTAGCTGTGAGCTGTGTGAGATGCCTGCCCACCAGGCCGACCCTTTAGGGTTAGCAAATGAGCCTCATCATGTGAGGTCTGGGTGCCTCCGGATTGGCTGCAGGTGGCTGGGCGGGGGCAGGTGAATCGAGGGATTCCTGAGAGACCTGCTTCTGGGTTGGTTACGGCCCTGTGCAGCTTGTGAAAACAAGCCTGGAGCCTGAGTTGGTTTTCAAAGCTACACGTTTTCTGGGCTCGTCTCTCAGGTGTAGGTCTCAAAAGTTCAGGTGTCTGATGTAGGATTCAAACCCTTCACTCTTCAAGGAGATGCCCTGGGCTTTGAGTTTCCTCCCATTGGTGGGTCACCCCGGGCAGGGATGGGGTTTATGATGAGATGGTGTCCTAGTCTCTCCTACACACCGAAGTGGGCCTTCTCTTTTTTGTCTGATACGTAGTGGTTGCTCAGTTTTTAGTTTCTTTCAGAGGAAGTTGTTCCGTATGTAGCCGCAGAGTCAGTGTGTCCTTGGGATGAAGTGAGCCCAGGATCCTCCTATATCATTATCTTGAACTGGAATCTCCCAAAGTCAGTATGTTGTGTCTTTTAGGAGTACTCATAAAAATATATCCAGTATTCTAAAATTGTGAAAATAAGGATTATAACCTTATTAGAACCTATAGAATCTTACTTTTTCTCCTTCTGTTTCCTAGCCCCATTATAAGTAAATTCAGTAACAAGAAAAAGGATGCAAAGAAAAACATTTAACATATGCTAATTGGTAGTCCTTAAATATTTTGCTCAAGTCACCCCTAAAATAACTAAAAACCCATGTACCCCTTGTTGATTTTTAAATAGCTATCAAAAAGTTTTCAGCAAGATTTTTAAAGATGGTATTTCCATAATTCAGTATTGCCTTTTAAAATAAAAGTGTTATATCACTTTTAAATGTACCCATTGAAATCTCAATACTATAACAAATTTGATTCCTTCTGGTAATATTCGTTTGTGAAGCAGCTTTTTTCAATGGAGAGACTTTGCATGGTTTCTTGTTTTCTTAGATCTCTTCCCTTCTCCTGGTACCATGTGATTTGAATACAGTAAGTTTTTATCTTCTAAAGCCTTTTATTGATCACAGAATTCTACTTCTCCACCATGAAAATTGTGGATATATATTGAAATTAATTTTTAAATTTTCTGTGATCAAAATTGATGTTAGATATCAAGTATTAGAGTTATTATTATAATTGTTATTTGTATATAATTTGTCAGAGCTATTACTCCTTTTGATACTTACTCCCCGTAGAAATAAGATGCTATTGGAGATTTCATCTTTTCATGGGATGGATCATTAATTAATTCATGTGCCCGTGGACTTCGGCTATAAGAATAAAGGCATATGTGACATCAGTTTCATTTCTCTTTTTCATTTTTGTAGGTCTTAGTGCTGAAAACCTTCATACAAATGCGTAGATGGAGCTTGAAAGAGTTGTGTGACATTGACGTCACTTCATTCTTTGAGTTCCTCCTGAGTTATGTGCCAAAAATAAATGAGTGATCTATCATCAAAAAAATATTGGAGATGATTAGCTGACTGTTCCCTTTGGTCCTTTTTCAATTTTATTGAAACTGAAGAATTGGAATGCTTTTGACTTGCAAAAGTAGTTGTTACCCAATCATTATAACCATTCGCTTTTTCACAAGTTTCTGGGAAGTCCCCTAGAGACTTTACTAGGACACATTAAAGGACAACCTGTTACTATTTCATATGGAAGAGCTTTGTTTAATTATGTCTGGGAAAATCAAAACAATACAAACGTCAATAAACTTTTAGCAATCCAGTAGTTTCTGATAAGATTATTTTACCTTAGAATGTGCATTAATATATCCTTACCAAAATCTTGGAGCCATAGATTTAGCTTATTTAATCCATGGACAAATATCTGTATATAACCTATTTGTGAAAATGGTTCACACAGTTAAACCTATCCTCCAAATATTTTCTGAGAGAAAAAGGCTAAATAAACTAACGCACATTCCAGTGGCCAGCATATTGCTTTAGATTTCCACAATTGATGAATAAGGCAGAGAGCCTGCTCTTGAGTCTCTCAGCTGGATAGAAGTTGCTGCTGCCTTCAATATTTCCCGTCGACATTTTCTTCCTTGCTTTGTCCTCATTGGACTCTTCTAAAGAAGTGACATATTCTTTGACAGTAGTCAGGAAGTTGGAAAGAAAAGGTGGTAAATGAACAATGCCTTTACTGGTACTTTCCCAGCCTACAATGTTTCTGAATTCAGAACATCCCAGAAACGAGCCAAAATACTCCATTTCTAAGGTCAGGAAATATTGAATGATATTTAACTGGGATATGTGAAAAACAAGGAACATTTCTTAGAGGACTTGCTTATGGTACCTTAATTAAAGAAAGGTTTCCAGATACCAAGATTTTTGAATTGTGCTGAAGGTTTGCCACCTTGGGACAATGTACCGTAGTAAGATTCAAAAGGGATGAAAAGTACACATTTCTTTTGAAAAAATGAACGAAGGGCAGTTGTGAAGAGGTGCTGTGGATGCTTTCTTTGGTACATCAGCTTAGGTAAGAGTACCTGTCAATGTTGAGGTTCTGGAAATTGTTTCTCTAAAAAGATTCGTGCTACAACCGCATGCCTCTTGCAGTTTTTCCCTATTTACGTTCCTCATTTGTAGAAGAGGAAACAGTGTTAAAGAGTTTAAGAAATTTTCCTAATGCCATTCAACCATAAAGCAGTTAGCACGCACACCCAGTTCTCTCAGATCCTAGTGTCCGTGTTGTCTCTGAGCCATTAGACTGCCCACGATCCATCCATAGCACTTACTGCATGGTCATTCTCCATCAAAGAAATTATCCAGAAATATTTTGATGCTCTTTCCAGGTTGTATTTAAAGGCAACTCTTGCTTCCAAGTTGTAGCTCAGCATCCCAAATGTTTGGTTCTGTGGGGTCTGCGCGGGGTTGATACTTTACTGAACGATAGATGATAAGCCAAGTTTGGGTGATAGCCATTGTTGGCAATTTGAAAAAGACAGCCCAAGCTAGAGAAAGTGAGACTCGCTAAAATCATGATGTGCCCCATAGTATGCTAAATGCATATATATCTGTCTTTTTTTATATATGATATATATAAATCTTAGCATCTGTATATATCATACATATATGTATGATATCTGTATGTATAGTTCTTGAGTGCAGTTAGTGGCATTAATCTTACTCATAAATCCTAGTTCTGTCACTTACTGTGTTCTTCTGGGCAAGTTTTTTTTTTTTTTTTTTTACCTCTGTGGACCTCAGTTTTCTAGTCTATAAAATGGGGCTAGTAATAGGATTGTTATAAAAATTAATGAGATAATGTGTGCAAAAAGCTCACTAGGAGGCTTGGCATATAGTAAGTGTTTGCTTAATTTAAATTTTTTCTATTTTTTAACAGTTATTCGTTTTTGAGAGATGGAGAAAGACAGAGCATGAGTGGGGGAGGGGCAGAGAGAGAGGGAGGCGTGAAATCACAAGCAGGCTCCGGGCTCTGAGCTGTCAGCACAGAGGCCGACGAGAGGCTCGAACTCACAAACCGTGAGATCATGACCTGAGCCCAAGTCAGACACCTAACCTACTGAGCCACCCAGGCGCCCCTCCCCCCCGCCTTTTTGGCTAAATTATTACAGTCTATAGTATGATTCTCAACAGGGAGCGATTTTGCCCCCCCCCCCAGGGGGTACTTGGCAATGTCCAGAAACAATATGGTTTGTCCCAGCTGGAAGGAGCTACTGTCATCTAGTGGCTGGCAGCCAGGGATACTGCTAAATATCCTATAATACACTAACCATCATCAACAAGTCCCAAATGTCAATAGCACTGGGGTTGGGAAACTGTGCTCTGTACTGACAAACTGAGTTAATGCTTTAACATAAGATTCAAAAAGTGTTACCGGATCTCTTTTTAAACTTGTAGAGGAAACATCAAAGCCACGTGATTCTACTAGGATTAAATTATCTCTTGGTTACGAACATTGCAGCATCTTCTCCTCCAGCTATCTCAAACCCTTGCGGCTTCTCACACACGTCAAGTCCTTTCATGGCTCCAAGTTTGTGCGTTTTGGTCCCCTTTGCCTAGAATATCCCACATCTTTTCTATTTCTTACTGGTACTTCGGGGTTCACAACAAATTCACTTCTCCCGTGAAACTTTTCCTTTCATCCCTTCTTGCAAAGATTCATTGCTCTAGCAATGAGTCTGGGTTAGAGTTTTTGGTTTTTTTAAATACCTCTCTCTTTCTGTTAAGACTCAGCACATGGTATTATCATTTGGGGTAGCTTTTTTTTTTTCTTTACTATTCTATGAATTCCTTTAAGGCAGGATTGTATCTATCTCTCCTCTCTTTTTTTAATAACCTCTGCTACATGGCACAGGGACTTAGAGTAAGCATTAATAAACTTTGAAGAATGAATGAATAAATAAAGCGAACTGTATGTTCAGATACTAGAACACAACATATGGAAACTCTGCTTGGTTCCCAACTTCCTGGGAATTTTCCATTCCTTTTTTGGAGAAGTGAAGGTGAACAAGTCTACTGACCCTGAGAAGCACTGGCTTAGAATCAAAGCAAGCCATCTGGAAGGCTGAGTTCAACAATAGGAAGTGGCTAATAACACATTTATCTCTTTTATGTTATCTAGTTATTGGTATTATTTCCAAAATCCAGTCCTAAAACAATGGTGTGTGTGTGTGTGTGTGTGTGTGTGTGTGTGTGTGTGTGTGTGTAAAGCTGTTTGAATATATTGATGATTGATAGTTTGGGAAAGTGTTTTAATTCATCTAGCAGTGTAAGACAGCATTCCGGGATGATGTGGATTTTTACCACTTTAGCAATCATTTAACGAATATATAAAGCAAATCATTGTTACTATGTGTAGGATAATGTTAGCGGTCAGGAAAATTTCCATTGAAACTTGAGATTTATAAATTTTGTCAAAATATGGAAGCAGGTATATGAAAATATGTCATGAACTATGGAACAAGTTATAAGAAAAGACAAATCAAATGCACGTTATCTGTGAAATACTGAAGGCACAACCATAAACATTAATGTTGAAGCAACATTCAACATCTGTTTCATGATCAATATTTAATATTTTAAACAAAAAAAGAGCTGTTTTACTATTGTATGTAGTATTATTCTTAAACTAGAAAATACAAAGAAGTAAATTGGAAACCACTAGAATTAATAGATTTATAAACTGACAAAATAAAATACATTAAAATCGATAAATTTTTATGTAGAAACTTTTGGTTTAAAAAACCTTATCAAATCTCTTTTACAATAATAAGGAAAATATATATATTTCCTGAGAATAATTTGAAATAGAATTATGTGACCCCCATGAGGAACTGTAAACTTTTATGGAAACCAATTATGAATAAGAAGGTCAATTTATGACTTTAAACAGAAGGAATATGAGTTTCTAGTCATGCTAGTGCTCACATACACTGTTCATGGTATTCTGTTTCACAGATCAAGGTATCTGTAAAGCAGTATTAGCCATGAAGAAATACCTCCAACCACCAACCAGCCACACCTATGTAGTGTCCTGGTTCCCCAGACTTTAAAATACAGTGTCTTGATCTTGGATATTCTTGGATGTACCTTGAAATTTTGCTTTTCTGCCTTTTGCTTTTTAATTTTTATTACGTTTTTAATTTTGAGATAATTGTAGTGTCACATGCAGTTTTAAGAAATAATACAGGGGCGCCTGGGTAGCTCAGCCGGTTAAGCGTCCAACTTCCGCTCAGGTCATGATTTCATGGTTCGTGAGTTTGAGCCTTGTGTCAGGCTCTGCTCTGACAGCTCAGAGCCTGGAGCCTGCTTTGGATTCTGTATCTCCCTCTTTGTCCCTCCCCTGCTCATGCTCTGTGTCTGTCTCTGTCTCTCTCTCTCTCTCTCTCAAAAATAAATAAACATTAAAAAAAACTATTTAAAGAAATAATAAAGAATAGGGTGCCTGGGTGGCACAGTCTGTTAAGCATCTGACTTCAGCTCGGGTCATGATCTCATAGTTCATGAGTTTGAGCCTCACGTCTGCCTTTGCACTGACAGCTCAGAGCTTGCTTTGGATTCTCTGTCTCCCTTTCTGTGCCCCTCCCCTACTCATACTCTCTCTCTCAAAAACATAAATAAACATTTAAAAAAAGAAAAGAAAAAAAAAAGAAAGAATACAGAGCAATCCCCTATATCATTTTCCTAGTTTCTCTCCATGGTAGCATCTTTCAAAACTATAGTTAATATCACAGTGCAGATACTGACATGGATGTAGTCAGGATATGCAACAGCCCCACCACCACAAGTATTCATAATATGCTCTTGTAGAGCCCCAACACTTCCCTTCTACTCCTAGTTGCCCTCACTTTGACCTCCTGCAAATGCTAATCTGTTCTCCATTTCTATAAGTTTGTCATTTCAAGAATGTTAAATAATCATTCGCTCAGCAGAGAAAGAGGGACGATGAGCATTGCCTTATTTATGCCTGCCAAGTGAACATAGATATCTACATTCCTCATTTTGCTACTAGTGACACTGATATGAATGTGTGTGAGGAGATTCTCATTACTGCTGGCTGCAGATGGGATTTCTGGCTCTAGGAAGGCCTCCTTATTGCTCCCCAGTCACTACAAAGAGGGGACCTCTTTGCTGCTTGGTGGTGATGAAAGTTCTGACTCTCCACGGGCTGGCTTTGACAGCACTCCAGGGGGCAGAGGAAAGACCCTTTGCTACTTTCTGGTGGGTGTGGAAGTGAGAGACAGTGCTCACCTCTGTGGTCTCCACTGGTGTGAAAGGCTACTTGACCTTCTCTGATACCACCTGCAGAGGTGTTGGGGTGCCTTGCTAGAGCTTTGTAAGAGTAGAAATCTAGACTTCCCACTTGGTCTCTGCCTGGTATGGCTGCATTGGGCCACAGTTTTGTTTTGTAATTTTATTTTATTTTATTTTATTTTATTTCATTTCATTTATATTTATATTTATATTTATATTTATATTTATATTTATATTTATATTTATATTTATATTTATATTTATATTTATATTTATATTTATATTTATATTTATATTTATATTTATATTTATATTTATATTTATATTTATGTGTGTGGTGTTTGGCTGGAGTAGAGGAGTTGAGTGGCTCTTGTCTAAAAGTGTCCTAAGTTGCTAGGCGTCTGTTTCTTCATCCTTTGGCTGGAGAGAGCAGTATTTTGTTGTTTTGGGGTTTTTTTGTCCATTCCCATTGGTGTTCTGGATTGCCAGGTTCTATAGCCCTAAGTCTGGGATATGTGAGGTAAAAGGAAGCCCAAGGGACTCACTGCCATGTTGGGCTTTGGTTCTCAAGGTCCCTAGCTGGTCTGCCTTTTTATCAGTGTCATTTTATGTTTATTTTATATGTAACATTCAGAGGTTTTAGTTGTACCACTAGGAAGACTGAGAAAAAGTGCACCTACTCCATCTTCTCAGAAACAGATTCCTCTGCTTTTTGTGTGCATCAGATCTTCTCTAGGGACAGATTTTTCCATGTTGGTTTTATCAGTCCGACTGTGGTATTACTTTTTATGTGTTGACTTACTTAGGGACACCTTTTGTGGAAGCACAGCGGTATCAGTTTTCCCACATATTATACCCAGTGATGACTTTGTTTCTACTGAAATCAAAAGTGAAATGGAAAAAAAATAATTAAAGATCAATAAATAAAGGCTAACAATTTTTTAAAAAGCTATAGAGAAAATCTTGATTTTTTGCAGTTAAGCAAAAAAGAAAAAAAAACATTCATCAAAGCTCAAAGTTCTTAAACGAATCATGCCATGTGTCTGAGAATGAAATGTTACGGTCCTTCTGAATAAGTCTCCAGAAGTCACCCAAAGTGATCTTGTCACGTACCTTAACTTAAACATTGTCATTGCTTTTACTGTTCTAAGGATAAACTCCTAGGTTTCGAATGTGGCCTACCCAACCTTCATGGTTTTGGCACTTACTCTCTTTTCTGGCCTCTCTGTACTCCAAGCAGAGTGAACACGTGTATTTTCAGTCATGTTCTCTCTTGCCTCTGGGCCCGCACATGTCGATGCCTCTGTTTTGAATGCCATCGCCCTCCGCCTACACTTCTCACTGGTGTGCATGGTTCATCCGGTCTCGCTCTGAAATCGCTTTGACCAACAAAGCTTACCTGATCACCCCACCCCTGCTTCAAGTCTAGGTAGTGTCTCTCTTATGTGTTGTCATATAACATGGCACTTTACCCCTCTTAATCATCTGTGTCAAAGCGGAATGACTATAAGGGTACAGATGGAGTTCTGTGTTATCCCCTGGCCCCTGTAGCCCATTACCTGTCATACCCTTTTCATCTCTACAGAGGGTCATGAAATTTTACAAACATGATCACCCATCGTGTCATGATGCAAAACAAGTTCTTCAATTTGTTATATAACTCAGAGAAGGGCAGACAGTGTCAGAGCCAGTAATAATTAGCAGAATTCTCATCCAAGGATTCTGCACTTGATCCTTCGCACCACACGCTGCTTTAATGGATGAAATGGGAGAAAGGTGATGACACGGTGAAACTTGCAATTTTATTTACACACAGATTATTCAGAAAATAATCCAAACATTTTAACATGGGAATATGGAAGGAAAAATATTGCTTCATGAGCGGACTACTTCAAGGTGCAGTGACTGGACCACACAGATATCAGAATGAATGCCAGGTGGAATAAGGGTTTTATGGAAACCCCAGAAGGAAATCATTTCAATCTATCCATTGACTCCTTTAACTGTCAAATATCTTTTAGATATTTTGGGAGATATGATTATTGCCCCAAACTTGCCTTAAAGTAGCTTATCATGAAATGGAGCTATAACTATAAAGAAGTCAGAATGTGTGTCATGAACAAAGTGTTATAGCTGATCCGGTTCTAAGCAACTGAGATTGAATGAAAATTAAAATGCTGTGACATGTATGATACACAAAAGGCTATCACTGTTCTGAAAATATTTAGTTATGAAGGTAATGGGATTTTCACCGGGTTTGAATGATAGGACTTGGACCGTTAGAAATAGGAGATACCACTGTGGAGAACAGAAAGTACAGACCCGTGATGGGGACTGGTGATAGCTTGTATGGATGGATGAACGGGCTACATCTGTGAACATAGTGGGGTTCAGAGCAAGAAAGGTAGGGAGAAGGAACTAGATTGTACTCGGGCTTGAATTCCATGCTACAGAGATGGCCTTTGGTTAACTGACAACTACAAGACATTGAAGATTTTTGAGCAGGAAAGTGGCACGTTCAAAATGATGTTACAGGAATATTAATTCAGCATCTGTGGACAGAAATCACTGAATGTAACCTAGAACAAGAGTTGTATGTATGGAGGTTACAGAATCAATCATATCATAAAATAATTAGGTATAATTAGTGTAACAACAGTGAGCATGGAAAACAACAGGTAAACACATTTCCAAACTACCAAAGATCTTAAAGCCTTATTGAAGTGAGATAGAGAATATGAGGTAAGGAAAATATCAAAGGCGAGTGTGGCCTCAGACTTTACTCGTCACTTTCCACTCCTTATAAGACCACAGGGAAACAAATTTGACACTAAACACAAAACATACTCAGAGCTTTCTTCCTTTCTTACTGCCAAGGTTGTTTTTAGATTCAACTTGCACCACTGCTCTCTTTCCTTAGGAAAGGCTAATATTCAGCAGCTATGCATTAGTCCAGTTGTAAAAGTTGTTGAGATATTGAAATACTTATGTACTGACTGGTAAACGGCTACTTCCCTAAGTCTCTTGAATTTTCCTTCACTAATCTAACCCCTTTTCCAGGGTCACTGGCACCTATCCCATGGTCCAGCACGTGTAGAGGCAACGTCTGGCAGATGGGTGGGCCTGCAGAATTCTGCGTGATGCTACAGCTAATGTCTCTTGCCAGTGATCAGTGGTCGTGCCACTGAGTTGTAATATTTTGAATATCACCCCTTCCGTGGATGGTGTTTTCTCCCAAAACGTTCTCACGTTCTTCAAGCAATAGACCTACACATATTTGAATCTCAGGGGTAGAGCCACCCTAAGTTCAAGTTGAAACCCTGTTGCACTGAAACTCATAAGATTTCACATTTAGATAATTGATTAATTGGTTATTTTATTTTTTAATAAGAGAACAAATCTACACCTATATTTACTTTTCAGTAAGTTTAAATCCATGAGGGGTACAGCATCACATGGATTCTGTGGCCATGGCCTTAGCAGGAAGACTGCTTTGTAATCTGGCATGAGCCATGCCACTGGTTTCCATGCACAGAAGTTACTTTTCCCTAGATTACTCTGGTTTTTATCGGTTTGCCACCAGGAGTCACTGTGTTGTTCTTTGTTTTGCACACATAAGCACATCTCTTGCCTAAATAGAATTCAGTTTCATCTCGAGCATAAACACCTTCAACTTTAAGAACTGTGTGCTCCCAGCAAAAATGGCCATAGACCACAGCCTTCCAGACATGTTTGTCATTTTAGGAGTCCTGTTCCCAGCAGGCCTCTGCAGGCTCCAAAATGGCCTGATTAATTAGTAATTTTAAAAAAAGTTAATACCCAGTGTTCATGAGAGTACAATAAGATATATACTTTTAGCCCTAATAAAGTATTTGACTTTAATTCAAATATAAAGTAATATAAATATAGAAATATAAAGTAATTCGACAATAGTCTAATGAGTTTGAAAAGTTAATACTATTTTGCTTAAGAGAAAAGATTTTCAATGGATGAAAGAAATAAGAGAACAAGATGATTGCATGAAAGTTATTTATAATTATTAAAAAACTGGATTCAACTTAAATGTCAAACATTAAACCAATGTGGTTTAGCTTACAGTAAATTTTATTTTCTTCTTTATATGATTCTGAGTCATTAGCTATTTTAGAAAGAATAAACAAGGTTAAAGATAATTTTAAAATCCCCAGTGGCCTCTCCTAAAAGTGTTTGCCCACCAAGTTTTCATTATAAAACTTAGGATGATCTCACATTTCTCGTCTAGACAGTAGACACCTTAAGACAATTAAGAAGACAGAATTTTCAACCCCAAAGACCTTGTATTCTGTACTCAGCCAGGTCATATTTACGTGTCAGCATGTGTGTGTGTGTGTGTGTGTGTCACATATATTATTTCTTAATACATAATAATAACTTTGCTGATGCATCCTCTTTTGGACACAGTCTTTTGAGGCTTTTCGTTTTTTGTTTTTTGATAGACTTGTCCTGATCCATCAGTAATCTCCTCTCTAGCCTGAGCAGGTGCTTCTATTTGCAACATGGCGTCCCGCCGCGAGTGTGCCATTTGCTCCTTTGGCACCACACAGTTACTCGAATTCAGTTGAGTCCAAATACGCTGCACTTCAGCCAAATGAGCTACCCAATGGCAGGGAGATTGACAGGCTCCTAATTCGTTTACGACAGATTCAGTTGTGCAGCATCCAAGGCAGTTAAAAGTCTCCTTATCTAATTCATTAATGAAAATCGGAAGGATCTCGGCTCTCTGGTAGAAGCGTCGTTCTTTGTATGCATGCCCACGTCCTTGTCTTGCAGTTATGACAATATTGGCTCGGCATGGGGAAAGAGAACTGGTTCTCTTCTAGGGCGGTGGATCCCTGTGCTCGAAATTTGAACAGAACTCTTTGTAGGAACATTTTCCTTATTCAGACCAGATCCATAAAGTTGAGGAGGAACATGATGTTGTAATAATAAAGAACCTTTCTCTGGGAGCCCAGACATTTGCTTGGTACCCTTCATAGATAGAGCAGAACCGGGGTGGCACTGTCATCTACCTGAATGGGCACCCTTGGGGTGGTGTAGCACACAGCCTGAATGCAGCTGATGTAGCTACCGTACCACTATATTCTTCAAAGGAATTCGTTAACCTTTAAAGATGAGTTGTGCAAGGAAAAGAGGCTCTTAACAATTATCACAGTTTTAAAAAATTAATCTTAGATTATGTGTAAGAAGGAAGTTTATAAAATATTTGTTACTGTATAACGGATGTTATTTATTCTAGCTAAAATAGTCATCTAACAGTTTAATATTGTGGATAAGATAGAGAGAATGGAGGCTCCCTTATATTTTACAAATTCCAAACTGGCTGATGTTTTAATTTGCATCAATCAAAGGATTCCTCTGTCAGCCGAGCAGAAGACTAATGTTAGCACAACATGATAATTTCAAGAATCACACTGCCAGTAATAGTAGCTGATAGCTGCCAAGATGTTTCTGAAAAGAGAAAGTGGTTATTTTAACAACTAAAAGAGCAATTAAGAAATAATATTTGGTACATTTCCAGGAAGGAAACATTTCATGACAAAAAAAAAGAACATACCTGGCCCTTTACCATCACTTGTGAAACTTGTTCAAACCATGGTTTTATTTAGTATTTTCAACTTTTGCTTGGTTTTAGATGAGGAGTTTTCCCCTTGGGTATCAAAGAAGTTGATTACACCTCTCCCACTAGAATTGTGCAATGCCTTTAAATAGTTCTCCTAAAGTCTGTTTTCCATTATCATTATGAATTTCACAATACATTTCCAAATGTACTTTTGGATATTTTTATGCAAAACACTGTTCTCCAATGTTATAAACCCTTGATTACTCAAAACAGTTTGGAGAGTAATATTGTTAAGATTGCTTCCTTTTTATGTAATATTATTTTAAAAATAAATTGTAGACTCTGTAAACCGAATCTGATTGCTCCTATGGAAGATTTCTTTAACTTACTTTCTAGTATTATTCTATTTCTAGAATCATCAAATGTTAGCATTGAAAAGGTCAGGGCCATCATCAGTTGTAACTTCTGTAGTTTGTAGGAAAAGAGAAGAAAGTCACTTGCCGGTGACCCTGTCCCTTGTCAGCAGAAGAGCCAAGGTTGCATGCAACTCGGTGGTCTTGACCCCAAGGTCAATGCCTTCACATCACCTGATTGTTATTCTCTTTGACTTTAGTCCTCCTTCCGCACTAACCCGCCCTACACCTTCCAACACAGCTGTTTGCCCTTGCCCTTCTTTGATTGAGTGACTTGGTCAGGCGATGCAATGGCTAATGGCTAGGTCAGATAATTGGAAGACTCTGAACATACAAGGGCGTGTTCATATTACTGAGAGAAAGAGACAACTGCATATTTTACATACAGTGTGACATGTGCCAGAGCAGAGGTAAGCATGACGTACTCTGGGGGCACAGAAACGAAGGCAATGGAATCTGTCTGAAAAAGTCAGAGGAGCTGTGAAGAACGAGTTAGTCATGAAGGGTGCTGGCGGTTCACTCAGACAAAGGAGAGCTTATGCAAAGGCAAAGCTAACTGGAAGATAAAAGAAGTAATATTTGCCAAGCACCAAGCGCCCACCAGGCACAACAAATCTATAAAAGATGGATAATTATCTGTTGAGAAAGTTAAGAGTTGGAGACCTTATTCTAAAATTTACTGAATGCTAACTACATGCCAGGCATTTACTCACATTATTTCTGCTAATCCTAACAACAAAATTTATAAGGGACATACTACTAATGTTACGCACAAAGAAACCAAGTCTCAGAAAAATTAAGTAATTGCTCAAACTCCCAAGTCCAGTAAACTGAGATGGAGGAGGTATGCAAGACTAGGCTCTCCTTGATTCTGAAGCAGGTTCCAACCAGGATGTGAAATTGCACTGATCCCTTGTAGGAGACAGACAGGAATGTTACAGACAGATCAAAGATCTGTGAAGATCAGAGTGAAGAGAGAAGGCCTTATCCTGTTGGTGCAGTTTTTAGATAGAAAGTGATTTGATCACATTTCTATTTTAGAAAGCTCTTCAGGCACAGCATTCATGGTGGAATGAAGAGAAGAAATGGAGGCCAAGAGACCAGTAAAGAGCTGTGTAAAAACCCGGATGAGAGATAATGAGTTCAGATCTAAGATAAGGCAATGCTGATGGAGGGAGGGGGGAAACGCAGAGGATTTTGGAAAGAGAAAAATCCAAAAAACACGGTTTCCATTTGGATATTGGAGAAGATGGAGAAGGAGGAACCAAAGTGATCTCTGAGGTCAGAGAACCAGTAACCTTGTGAAATACAGCATTTGAGACAATGACTTTCTTTTACATATAATTTTTATTTACTTTTAATTCTTTTTGCACAGGTAATACCTATTCAGTGAAGCAAAACTGGAAAATACTAGATCAACAAAAATAAACCTGAAAGTCTCGTAATTCTACTATGAATATATACCATGTATACATAACCTTAAAGATCATATCCTTGAAGTTTCCTATATGTATTTATTAGCCCAAAAGGCTCATATAAAACACAGTGTTTGAAACCTACATCTTTTACACTCAGCTGCATAATTTGAATGATTTTCCATGTCAAGACTTGTATTTTTATGGCTACTATTCCATTGGATGGAATTGTCATAAGAATTTAACAAACCCCCCATCTCTTGACGTTTGTGTTGTTGCCACTGCTGAGTGTGTAAATGGTTAACAACAATTATACATATGTTTTTACTCATCTTTATTTGGGACATATTCTCAGAAATCAAGTGATTTATCAAAAGGAGGGTTCCACTTGAGGGTTTTGGCGTCTGCCCCCAGGTTGTCCTACAGAGTGGGAGAGAATGTTTGTTCACATGCTTACTGGCAAATGACTATCAACATCCTTTAAAAATTTTGCCAAATTAAAATGTAGCCATCACTATGTATTTCTTTATTATGAGTGAGGTTAAACTGTTTATCCTGTGATTTTTGGTCATTTTCATTTCTCCTGTAGGAAATTTCTAGTTCTTGTTCTTTGTCAGCTTTTCAATTGGAGTGTTCATTTTTTTTCATGCATTGGCTAAAGCTCTTTATGTATTAAGTTTCTATTCTTAAAGTAGTAATTTATAGGTTTTTGAAGTATTTAGTGTATCTTTGTACATCCAATGATTTTTGACCTGTAGGTCTGGCTTATTTTAGGTGTGTATCTTATCAACAGGGTTAAATTAGTCCATGAATATTATTTATGATAGCTGATGTGTTTGGGTTTTCTTCGGTCATGTTAGTTTATGCTATTCTGTTTTTCATTCTTTGTTATTTTTTTTTTTATTTTCCTAGGGTTTTTCTATCTGTATTCTTTGGTGTTTTTTTTCCCTCTTCCACTGATTTGGAGGTTATACAGTCTTTTTCTGTTCATAGTTACTTGCTTTTTTCAGGTACAAATTTGATCCTCTGTTTTTCTTTTGGCTTTATCATATCAATGTACCTAAAAAGAAATGAGAACCCCCCCCCCGTTCCTCTTTCCACTCATCTCCCAATTTCTCTCATATTTTAAACCTTTCTTCTTTATATTATGCAGATTATTTTCTTCTTTAGATCATATGTATTTCTTTTTTAAAAGAAGTTTATGTATTTATTTTGAGAGAGAGAGAGAGAGAGAGAGAGGAGGAGGGGCAGAGAGAGAGGGAGAGAGAGAATCCCAAGCAGGCTCTGCACTGTCAGCTCAGAGCGCAGTGTGGGGCTCAATCCCATGAACCATGTTCTGAGACACTTTTCAAAGTGATTCAAAGTACAAAATGTACACTACGTGAATACACACATATTCCAGACTTTGTGCCTCTAAATACAGCCCATAAAGGTATGGCTTCATGACTTAAAAAACTAAAGGTACTAAAATGATTCTGCTTCTTAGCTGGAAAACCACAGGATCTATAGATCAAGAGTCAAACACTTAACTGACTGAGCCACCTAGGCACCCCAGATCATCTATCTTTCTTTTTAAAAAGGGCCTTATTTGATATTTTTTTTCATTTTTGCAATTTTAGCAAGATATTTAGTGATTTACTGTATGTTTTACTAGTTTCTTAGTCTCAAGCTGTTTGCTAAATACCATTTTTCCCATGCTTGAGTTTTTACTTTTGATTTCTTTTCAGTCACTGAAATGTGTCTTTATTTCCAGAAGCTATGCATATCCTGGAATGTCTTTCTCTTCCTCATATTTACCAATAGCTTGCCTAGATATAGAATTCGGGGCTGATAATATTTTTTCCACATAGCTATATATCTTATTTCCATTCTTTCTCCTGCCTTTTGTTTTTGCACAGGAGAAATGGAATATCAGTTTGATTTTGCATTTATAAGTGCTTGCTTTTCTTTCCTAGATGCTTGCTATACTTTTCTTTTATCCTGGGTGTCAATCACTTTTTGTTAATTTCACCTGAAACTTGAGGGTTTTTTTTTTTTGCACTAAATCTTCAAGTAAGGAATTTATTCTCGTGTTAATATCACAACTAGTACTTTTCCTAGGTGTACTTAGTTCTGTTGTTATGGAATTTTATGGCTTCTTTTTACTGTCTCAAAGAAGTTTAATTTTGCTGTTACAGTTTGTATTTTCTTCTCCATCTCAGTGTTCGTCTTAATCATTTTCTCCTACAGCTGCTGACTTCTGTTTAAAGGAGACCATGTTCAGGGTGCCTGAATTGTTCAGTCGGTTGAGCATCTCACTCTTGATTTTGGCTTAGGTCATGATCCCAGGGTCATGGGATCAAGCCCCACGTCAGGCTCTGTGCTGAGTGTGGAGCCTGCTTAGGATTCTTTGCTTCTCCCTTTGGCCCTCTCCTGCTTGCACTGTCTTTCTCTCCCTCTCTCTTAAATAAAATTTTAAAATAATAATAATAAAAAAATAAAGGAGACCATGTTGTCTTGCATCTTCTTGAAGACTGGTGCAAATATTTACTGAACTTTTCCTAGAAAGAAATACTCAGTAATATGAATAATTCAATAATAATTCGACATTTAATACTGTGATGCTTTGATTGCAATGTTCTCTTTCTGCTGAGCTATTTTTCATAAGTCACATATCATTATAACTATTTTTATAATGTTTCTCTCAGTCTTAAGTACTATCACAGATCTAGCCAGTCCTAGAATTTTCTACTAAATATCACGGGAAAATGTTACCTTCTGTTTTTAAATACAATCAAGAATTTCAGAAGCATGGTTATTTTTTTCTAATAATTACCTTATATTGTGAATCTTGTCTCTTTTATATTTTTAGCCTATTCTAGTGGTTAAAACAAGGACTATAGCATCCAAGAGACCTGGTTTTAAGACACAGCAAGTGTAGTGGTAAAGAATCTGGACTCTGGATACAAACTATCCAGGTTCAAATCTCAGCTTTGCCACTTACTGTGTAACTTTGGCAAGTTATTTAACCTCTTACTACCTTGGTTTTCTCACCTATAAAAGGAAATTAATAATATTAGTTACTTCATAGGTCTTTAAGGAGATATAAAAAGATAATATTTATAAAATATGTAGAACAGTCCCTGGGACATAGTAAGTACCATATAAATATTTACTTTAAAATTCTAGCTCTACCCTTCCTCTCAATTTTGTTGTAAACCATATATATATATATATATATTTTTAAATAAATAAGCCAGACCTTATCTTCTCAGAAACAGAGCTTAAACAAATGACAACAGGAAGGGTAAAGGAATGTGCTACCATTTAGAAATATGTGACTTGCTAATTAAGAACAAGATAAATGTAACTTTGATTTTTTTGTCATAAAAATGTAGCAAACCAATGTTAACTACTAAAGAAAAAATTCTAGCTGTATTACCTCCTCAGTAACTTCACTCAAGTCAGCAAATCTCTCTAAGCCTCCATTGTCTCATCTTTAAGGTGGACAAAATACTAATAAAATTAATGCACATATTAATAACACTATTAATACTATTGACTAATACTTTGTAGACTGAGATGATTTATATAAAATAGTATCACAAGTATATATTACTTGTTTCTACTATTTTTAAAATTATTTTTTTAATGTGTGTTTATTTTTGAAAGAGAGAGAGGGAGACAGAGCATGAGTGGGGGAGGGGCAGAGAAAAAGGGGGACACAGAATCCAAAGCAGGCTCCAGGCTCTGAGCTGTCAGCGCAGAGCCCAACGCGGGGCTCGAACCCACGAAGTGTGAGATCATGACCTGAGCCGAAGATGGACACTTAGCCAGCTGAGCCACCCAGGCGCCCCTGTTGCTACTATTTTTAAATAATTGCACGCATACTTGACAGTGCTGCATCAAATTAGCTGAGCATTGCAAGTCCTTCTTTTGGAAATGTCCTTTTTTTTACTTTTAATGTTTATTTATTTTTGAGAGAGACAGAGCATGAGCAGGGGAGAGGCAGAGAGAGAGGGAGACACGGGGAAAAAAGCATGCTCCAGGCTCCAAGCTGTCAGCACAGAGCCTGATGCAGGCTCAAACCCACGAACCCACAAACGCGCGAGATGGTGACCTGAGCCGAAGTCAGAAGCTTAACCACTGAGCCACTCAGCCGACGCCTTTTGGCAATTTCCTTACTCAATTTTGGGTTATTTTGTAGTAGATGTGTAACTCCAGAGAGTAAGTCACAGATTCAAAGTGACATTGTCAGTAAAGAGCGTGTGTGTGTGTGTGTGTGTGTGTGTGAGAGAGAGAGAGAGAGAGAGAGAGAGAATGAGATTTTCTGAGCCAGGGACAGCAGGGTCTTAATAATTCTTTTTTCTTCCAAGGGCCTATTTCCCATCAGTTGGATTATTTCCCTCTTTTACTTTCTTCTATCCTTAGACAAGTGCTTTGAACAGAAACAATGGGCTCCTTGGTTTTTGCGTATTTGGCTCTTCTCCTCTGCTGGCAGACGATCCCAGAGTGTGGTAGGGGAGGTGGGGCTGCACAGGTGGGGTAGGAGAATACGGAGTCAACAGTATTTATTAAGAATTTTTAGGGGCGCCTGGGTGGCTCAGTGGGTTGAGCGTCCGACTTCGGCTCAGGTCATGATCTCGCGGTCCGTGGGTTCGTGCCCCGTGTCGGGCTCTGTGCTGACAGCTCAGAGCCTGGAGCCTGTTTCAGATTCTGTGTCTCCCTCTTTCTCTGACCCTCCCCTGTTCATGCTCTGTCTCTCTCTCTCTCTGTCTCAAAAATAAATAAAAAAATGTTAAAAAAAATTAAAAAAAAAAAAAGAATTTTTATATGTCCTGTATCACTGATTCCTTTTAGTCCCTTAACATGCGTCGTTGTTTTGGTTTTTCCCACAAATAAGCCCAGGCATCTCATGCTGGGTTGTGTTGTAATCGTAATTAACTGTGAGACTGAAGAGGCCACATCCTAACCTGTAAATAACAAACTACATTATTCTTTAAAAAAAGAATCTCTGTTTCTGTCCTTGCTTGAATTATACTATTATTGGTATGGAAAGCTATTATTGGGATTTTTTTCTGCCTACTTAGTCTCAAAAATGTTAACTATCACTTACCATCAATTAATATAAAATGGACTTCCCCAGCTTGCCCGTCAGGGACATACAAACCAGAAGGTTCTCCAGGAGGAATCAGCACTTGCCTTCCGTGTCCTGATGAAAATCACACTTCTCCACCTGGAAGTACGTCCCTGGAAGACTGTGTCTGCAAGGAGGGATATCGGGCATCCGGCCAGACCTGTGAAGGTGAGCCTCCCACATTTGGCAAATGGGAAATACAAAAGCTGATCTCTTAAGAAAAATGATGCTGATATTTCCATCCAGTTTATTTTAAATGATCTCTAATAATCCTTTCTCTAATCTTATTTGGGGGAAGTTCTTTTTTTTTTCTTTTAATTATAACCATAGGCACCAAGGTGGCTATATTTTTTAAAAATATTTTTTAATGTTTGTTTTATTTTTTATTTTTGAGAGAGAGAGAGAGAGAGAGAGAGAGAGACAGCATGAGCGGAGGAGAGGCAGACACACACACACACACACCCACACACGCGCGCGCGTGCAGAATCCGAAGCAGGCTCCAGGCTCTGAGCTGTCAGCACAGAGCCTGACATGGGGCCCAAACTCACGAACCATGAGATTATAACCCGAGCTGAAGTCAGACACTCTACTGACAGAGCCACCCAGGTGCCCCCCTTTGCTTTTACTAAGTAGCATTTCTTATTAATGCATACACCCATATCTTGCTCCAGAGAAAATAGATCTGAGACCCCAATAACTATGAAACCAGAAAGATTTAGTACTTGAAAAAGATCTAAATATGAATCTAATAGCCACAAATTTAACAAAAAAATATAACAAATGAGCTAGTTTGGGCTCTGGTGATATTTATATCCATTTAAGAGAATATGTTTATGAGCAAAGTGTCTTGATATTATTCATATCAAAAATTAAAACTGTGTGATTAGCCTGTAACATGTACAAGAGGCTGTGGCTCTTGGGATTTGTAGCAAACATACTTTGTTGAATTTATTCTTTGTTTTATGCCACCTTAATTAAGGAGGAAAATAGGGGCACCTGGGAGGCTCAGTTGGTTAAGCGTCCAACTTCAGCTCAGGTCATGATCTCATAGTTCGTGAGTTCAAGCCCCACATTGGGTTCTGTGTTGACAGCTCAGAGCCTGGAGCCTGCTTTGGATTCTGTGTCTCCCCCTCTCTCTCTCTGCCCTCCGCCTCTAATGCTCTGTCCCTGTCTCTCTCTCAAAAATATATAAATATTAAAAAAAAGAAGGAAAATAGGTTATGACCTATGAAGATCAAGAACTAGAAAATTTCATATCCACATAGATGTCAAAATAAAACATTTTTAGGGCTTAAAATATATTTATTCTGTTTAAAAAATTGGAAGTAAATACATACCTAACAGGAGTGAGATGTAAGGGTTCTTCTTTCAAATATGCACTTAGAAATTGAGATGCAGTAAATTGGAATGATGTGGGTAATTTAGCTGTGTGTGTAAAATGTCCTCTTAAACAAACACAGGAAAGGAGGCTGTTTCATAGGCAAAAAGCTAATTTTGCTTTTTTATTTTCTTTCTGTAAATGTTAGTTGTCCACTGCCCTGCCCTGAGGCCTCCCGAAAACGGTTACTTTATCCAGAACACTTGCAACAACCACTTCAATGCAGCCTGTGGGGTCCGATGTAACCCTGGATTTGACCTCGTGGGAAGCAGCATCCTTCTGTGTCTACCCAATGGTTTGTGGTCCGGTTCAGAGAGCTCCTGCAGAGGTATGCAGACTGCCAGTTCACATTGTTTATTGATTGCCTTGCTTGATTTCCTTGACTTAACCTTTAATGGACCAGTGAAGTTCTTTGTTTCTTTTGATTTCATAGACCACAGACCACAGAAAGAGAAAAAAATTATAGGGACATTGGAAGTCAGAACTACTAAGTTCAATTGACCACATCATGGTAAACTATGCCCTCTATGTTTCTTTTATGAACAGACAGAGAGCAAAGAAAGGGCCTTCCTGGGAAGGAAATGGACAGGTTACCCCAAACCTCAGATTTCAAGCAGCCAAAATAGGGTGCCAAGGAGAGGGTTAGAATGAGGGCTTTGAGGACTCATGTGATTGGAGGACTCAGGGAGCCACATGAGGGTCCGGCAGTGGGAGCAGTGAGCCAACTTGTATGTCTCCAGCCTTTGCTTGGAATAGACAGTGTGCTGTAGAGAGTGGGGATTTGCCAAAGTGAGATCACAGAGTCTAGTCAGGCCAATAGAAGTGGGGACTGTACCTCGAGTAGAAGCAGAGGCTCCCACATCACACAGAGAAAAGACGAATATTATGGTAGCTTAGTTCACCTCCACTCTCGCCATCTGTAGGATCTCCTTTCCTTCTTCTTACAACTATGACACACAACTTCCTAAGGTTTCACAAGTAGGGTTGGAAAAGACGGCTATCTAAGAAAAGAGGGGAACAAGCCAAAGGCCTTGAGAATCCCTCCTTTCCAAGCTTCTGAATACAGTATTCACCCGCTACCTAGAGTTGCCAGATGATATACAGGGGACACCCAGCGAGACGAGAATTTTAGATAAACAACAACTTTTAGTGTAAGTGAGTCCCATGCAAGATGTGGGATTTACTTATACTAAAAATGAGGTGTTGATTTTCCAAAACTCAAATTTAACTGGATCTCCTCATTTGTTTGTTTGCTTTGCTAAATCTGGCAACCTCACCCCCCACCACATCCCCCAGGCATCCTTTGGCAATACACTTTGCTGAGGATTTGACTGCTCCAGGACCCCACATCACACAGCTCACTGGAGTACGGTAAGGAGTTTTCTCTTGGCTCTTGCACTCATAAGGGAAGCCCACCTACTCAGGCTCTGAGGTCGTTTGTGAGCCACAGGAGACAACCACTGTGGTTATCACCTACCGGTTTTTACCATCTGCAAGTATGAGTCTGCTTAACTCAGGTCCCAACCCGTCCTCTTCTGTGTACCTACAAAAAAAGAAGAGGCACGCCTGTGCTGAGGTGGCTCAGTTAAGCCTCCAACTTCGGCTCAGGTCATGATCTCGCGGTGCATGAGTTCGAGCCCCACGTCAGGCTCCGTGCTGACAGCTTGGAGCCTAGAGCCTGCTTCGGATTCTGTGTCTCCCTCTCTGTCTCTGCCCCTGCCCTGCTTGTGCTCTCTCCCTGTCTCTCAAAAAAATAATAATAATAATAATAATAAACATTAAAAAAATAGGAAGAAATCAGCAAAATTGAACAAGAGAGTCCTGAAAGAAAAGGGAAACAAATGGAATCACTGAGATTCTAAGGCAATTACAGTGCTTAAATAAGGCCAGGATTCCAAGAAATAGGAGATCTCTGAAAACAAAAGGATTTCTTAAGAGGAAATAAAAGTTTGCAGACACAATGAATAGATGTAGTTAAAAGCCAAATTAATAAGTTACAAAATCAACTCAAGAAACACTTCTGAAAGGGGCGCCTGGGTGGCTCAGTTGGTTAAGCCTCCGACTTCAGCTCGGGTCATGATCTCACAGTTTACGTGTTTGAGCCCCGTGTCGGGCTCTGTGCTGACAGCTCAGAGCCTGGAGCCTGCTTCAGATCGTGTGTCTCCCTCTCTTTCTGCCGCTCCCCTGCTTGTTCGTTCGTTCTCTCTCTCTCTCTCTCTCTCTCTCTCTCTCTCTCTCTCTCTCAAAAATAAAACATTAAAACTTTTAAAAAAAGAAACTCTTCTGAAAGGAAAGCAGAGTTTCAAAGATTAAAAAAATATAAAATGATAACGTGACATGAGAATAGTCCCGGGAAATAGACTCTTTTCATATTTGGAACCTAGAGAGAGAGTGGAGTGAAAAAGAACATAGCCCCAAGCGGAAATCTTGAAAATATGTGCAATGAACATCTTTGATATTCAGTTTAAAATCACTTAATGAGTGCTAGAAAAAAATTATTGAAAACAGATCCATGTCTGGAAAGAATCGTAGTGAAATTTGTGAATGTGTTGGAAAAATAGAAAATTGTGCCTGTTTCACAGTTAGAAATAAATAATATTACCTACAAAGGAAAGAGAATCAGACTTGAGCCTCTTATTAGCCATTCTAAATATGAGAAGATAAGGGTATGTTGCCAGGAGTCTGAGAGAAAAGAATCAGACCCTAGATTTCTGAGCTCAGATCAGCTACTGTTTTATGTGGGAAGGCCAAGGAAAGACATTTTCAGTCATGCAGTCTCAAATGGTAAAAAAGCCACATCCCATGCCTGAAAAAGTTAATCGCAGAAAGCCTCTTAGATATATTCCTATAAAGTCAACAGTTATCAGCTCTGTGTAAAATCACTACCCCTTCTTCCAAATACCTCATGGCAGAGGGTGGAAAACGTTACATTTTAACTTTTCCATTTACTGGTCTTCCAAAGAAGAGTGAGAAAAGTGGGTAGACGACGCCTTCAGGGTAAGGTCCAACCCCTGCCTCTTTACCCTCCACAGCCTACACCCTGAGCCTCAAATCCTACACTAAAGCCATAAGAAATGGCCATGTCCTCTCGGGAAGCCATCCTTTGACAAGTTGTTACCACAGCTTTGAGTGCCTGATGGCCCTGAATTTGCTCTTTGTCTCTCTATATAAACCCTCTGCTGTCATCAGCCTTCTCAGCCTGGATGGGATGATCTCAACTTCTGTATGTGTGTCCATGCATCCGTTCTCCCCTCATTCTAGAGCCTGTGCTCTGTGTGTCAGGCTCAGTCAAGGAGGCACAGTGACCACGAGTGTCATGGGATGAGGGATTTATTTTAGGAATTGGACCTTATGCAATTTTGGAAGGAGCTGAAGGCAAACTGAAGATCTAGAAGAGAAGTTGGAGCATCGGAGGTATTTCTACCAACTCAGTCTATGAAACCAAGCCTGCCCTGCTGCTGGGGTGGGACTGAAAAGGAGAAATGCATTGAGAGGTCTTAGAGAAGGTTTCCATGGTTCCACAGCCAAGAGCCTGGCAGCAAGCTTGGGGCTTCCTCAGGCCAACACAATCAACAATTGGGACATGGAATAGAGGCAAGCAAAGACAAGCTGGGATCCGTGGGACATGTCTACATTTGTCCATCACTGTGTCTGGCTACAGTGGCCCAGGCTGCTTTCCAAAATCCAGGGCACGTTCTTCTTCTGACCAACCCTAACCTGCCCTATAGTAAGGGGAGTCTGACAGCTTGTTTCCCAGCTTAACCAACTCGGTATAATACAAACCAACACACTTAACTTTTATTAATCAGCTTGTCTATCGCCTCTGCTAGACTGAGTTCTTTATGAGCACAGAATGTATCTTTTCTTCTCAACCCTTAGTTATACCTCTGGTGAATGATCAAGAACTTGATCAATAGATGTATTGATAAGTCCATTGATAAATAGATATACTGATGGTCGGACTGCGTCACTTCCCATTATGCATTCACATTGTTAAAGAGCATTCTTGTTCTTATTTATGTGATTTCAGTTGATATTCCAATGTAAACAAAACAATGTTAATCAAAGATTAAAAGATCCCTTTAGTTTCATTCCCAAAGCTACACATAACTTACTAGTGTACAAAGCTGTCCCGAATGAAGATATCTACTCCCTAACTCTGGCACATCATTTGTGACTTTAATTACTTGAGATATTGCTCTTTGAAAATATATACCATATTTCATTAATTATAAAACACTTTCCCCCATATTTTAACGTCTCTAAAAACTCAGATGTACCTTAAAGTCATTGGCATGAAATCCTTTCATAGATATTACTGTTTCTTTATTAGTGGCACATAAAATAACGGTGTGCCTCACAAATGGGGCATCTGGCATTCAATGAAATATGACAGCTGCATTGGGATTCACTTCTGTTTCAGGGCGGATAACTGGAGAAAGTTGTATTTTACATTTCCAGGTGAAATCTAATGGTACGAACAGAATCGTTTTAGTTATGTCATCTCTTTCTTGCAAATCTTCCTGAAATCGAGACAGAAATGAAAGAGCAGTTTAAAATGTAAAGCCTTTTACAAACTTCATTTTGCATCATTAATGTTTTATAGTGTTAAGTAATGCTTAATAGGCTTGAGGCTTCTTCCTCCTCTGTACTCATCATAAAGCATTTATACTTTTTGTTCAGTTTTCTCTGAATTATACATTTATTTCTAAACTAGGAAGGGTTTTTTTTGTGGTTTCCTAATGATAACTAAGCCACAATATCACAGTAAATGAAATTTTGCGATAGCAGGTTTCCTCAGAAAATGGCTCACACAACAATAAGAATCCTACACTTAATATCAGATTTATTTTATTTTCAGTATAGATGCTATCACAATTCGGGTTTGACAGGAATTATTTATATGGGTGGAAATCTAATTAGTCTTTAAAATGAGAACCAGAGCAAGTCTCACAGTGTCTACCTCTTAGTAGACTGTATTCTTGAACGATTGCTATTTTCTAAAAAGACCAAATGAGCATTTAAGGTTGCTTTGACATGAATGTGAATCAAGAAACGTTTATTGCACAATTTGTCAGCTTGTTGAAATAAAAAAAATTTTTATTGAAACTAATAAATGAACATGTTCCTATTAAGAATGATAATAAATGGTCATTCCTGGTTGAAAAGGAGTATAAAATGTTTAAGGGCTAACTAGGAATCCTTGCATATGCTTTGTTTTCTCAGAGGAGCAATCAGAGTTTATTGAAAGCAACATTTGAGAAGCAATATAATTTGTATGTGTATGAAACACCAACTCTAATTTACTATCAGTACTCTTGAGAGATGTTGCGAATCCATTTCATTTTGAGTGGGAAAGCTGGAGTGATTTCATCAGTGTTTTAAATCTAAAAGCAGTTGTTTAAGATATGGCTTTCCAGATTTTATACATTTTGATCATAGGGATTTATCTTACCTTTTAATTCCACGTGGCACTTGGCATTGTGTTACATATGGTGGTCACACTGAGTAAAAACCAAACTGTGGAAGGCAAAATAGTTCTATGCCCTTGATGCACTCAGCAATGATTCTACTTACATGATGGGCACATTCAATAAAAATCAAGATGTGGAAGGCAAAATGTGTCTACTCATTTGTCATTAGTAGTTGATTTCGATCCAAGCCATCTCAGGGATTGAAAGGCACAGGCTTATGGTTTAACTTCTAATTTGATTTTTGTCTTTTCTCTAAGAATGATCAACCTTAAATATATATTTAATGCACCCAATATTTATGCTCTGCCGACTAATATCATTTGAATGGGTTCCTTCAGAATAGATCCTGCCAAGCGGTGACTTCAGTTGAATAGGCACTGAATGTTTTGCCCCAACTTCATTTCCTATTATTATAAAGTTAAGCTTTCATCATAAATATATGCTTGATATGAAAAACTGGCAAATACAGAAATGTGGAAGAAAGAAAAATGCATCCTACCCAGAGTCCTCCAAAACATTCTGAGTCCCAAATGATTTTGTTCAAAAATATTTAGAGATTGCTATGTTGTCTTCAGGACTTTAGTGTTGCAGAAGTGCTATTGTTGATAGTAGAACTTGGTTCTTCTGTAGGGGTTATTTTTTTGTGCTATTCCTGATGCTTGTAGGATTTTGTCTGTGAGCACATGAGTTTATGTGACCATCCTTTGGCATATCTAACAGAAATGCACCCTCTTTTCCTCTCTGTATTTCTGTTTATGACAGGGATGTCCATGCTGTCTGACAAGACAAATTTCCACGGGGCTGGACAGCCTCCCTGCTCCCTCTTTCTTCCCCTTTCCCTTTTTCCTACCTTACCTTCTCCTCCCTATTTTTCAGCTTCCTCTCCCTCCTCTACACTGTCCTTCATATCCCCTTTCCCTTTTCTGTCCTCCCCTCCTTCTCTTATACCTACCTTCTCCTCCCCTTCTCTTCCCTTTCTTCTCTCTTCTTATCCTCCCACTTCCTTTCTCCTTTTCCCTTGCCCTCCTTCCCCTGATTGGAAATCTGAAGGGAGTGGGTTTAAGCTAGAACTGGAGAAAAAGAAGTAGAGAGAGTATAAATTCTTTAGAGATGATTTTATCTACAGAACCCACAACATATTGGAGAGCCCAGTAGGGTACAGAAACTGATGGAGTTGAAGTCCTTCAGCGAGTGATCCAAGAAGACAGGAGGTTGTTGTCAGAGGGTGGGATGTTAGCTTGGTGATGGCAAGGTCTAGAGGATAAGGCAATGAAATAGGTGAAGGATTTGGTTATTGCAGGAAAGGAGGTGAAGAATATGACCCCACAATACAGGAATGATCATCTACACAGACAATGAAATCATCAATGTGTGTGTGTGTGTGTGTGTGTGTGTCTGAGAGAGAGACAGAGACAGAGACAGAGACAGAGACAGAATAAAATCTTCAAAGAATGAGAAGTGGCCCGGAGGTCAGCAGACAGTTGGGGGGAGAAAGATGTTGAATATTTAATATGACACTTTGACACTTCGTGGGAGCTAAAAGGTTTTACAGAGAAGGGAGGAGGAAGAGAGAATAATCTGGGAAGGCACAAGGAACAAAGAGGACATCTTTTTCTCCAGGCCTTGTCTATAAGAGACCATTGGATTCTGATTAAGATAAGAAAGTGAGAGAAAAGTTCACAAGTGAAGTTTAGGTTATGAGGGGATTTATTGAAGACTGATTGTGTATTTCAGAGGGCAGGTGCCAGAGCTTGTGAGTTAGATTTGGATTAGACGTATATGAGGATGACCCTGATAGATGAGGGATAACTTTGGAGCCTTGGGCTTCCTATGAGATTGTCAGAAACAGAAATATAGGGCATCATGGGATTAATTGAGAGAGACCCTAAAACACATTATGGGATTTTGGTGGGCTGGGCAGTGAGGAAAATCTTGCCAGGAGAGCTCAGAGCACAGATTCCATTTGGGGACCTGTAGAGGCAGAATCAGCATGAGTACTCTCTCGTAGCTTCTCTGATGTAGTGTTGAAGCCATCAAGTTAGAATTTGCAGTACTAGGAAAAGGCATATGTCTCTGGACACCCCGTGGGACTTCTGCTGGTGGTGTTGAGGCTGACTGAGGCACAGGGGCATTTCCGGCATTGAGGGGTTAGTAAATACCCCTTGGCTACTCTCTCAGGGTGGCTTTGAAGTTGGTAGAAAAAAGGGTCATGTCACCAGTTGTCCCTGCTCACTTCTGAGCCCAGGGAAATGTGATCCTAAGTCACATGCTCTTCCTCTGAGCAGGGCTGGAGCACACACAAATCCCATGAGCTGAAAGAGGGGAGAAACCTTTCCCTAGGAAAGTAGCAAAGGAGGAGTGAATGGATGCTGGGCACAGGAAATTAGGAATTGTGTACAGCTGCTGCTATTTCAAAGACCCAAATAACAATGTCTTAAAGCAATTAAGAGTTTACTTTTCTCTCATCTAAAAGAAGACGAGAAGCTGGTATGATAGCTCCATTATCATCAGAGACCCAGGCTTCTTTAATTTTTTTTGCTGTACCCTCTTAGTACTTGATAGTTATTCTATAGTAGTGTCTCGTACTTAGACGATAATATGCTGGGGTACCATCCCTCATGTCCGTATTTCAGGACAACAAAGGAGGAGAGGGGAAGGCAAAAAGTACTCTCTCAATTGACAGGGTCACCATTAAAAAGCTTTTCCAGACATCCCGCACAACTGCAGCTTATATTTCACTGGCTGTCAATCATAGTGATGGAGGTGGGCAGTTGTTACCTTCTAACTGTGCATATTTGGTGCTGAATAGAACCGGGAAGAATGTTATCGGGTGCACAACTGGCACTCTTTGCCAAAGCAGCAAAACACACAAACAAAACAACATTAGCGCGTAAGTCAAGATTAGCATCATGAAGTAGAGTTTGCAGCAAGTGTCTTGGAAGAAAGGAGTGAAAAGGCCAAAAGGAGCAGAGTTACAGTCAAGGAGTAGGATACTGAAATTGAAGATTACAGAGGCTGGGGTCAGGATGTACCCATGAGATCTGAGAATTGAGTTAATCGTGAACCTGAATCCCTGTCCTGGAAAAGACGTCCTCTTTTTGTTGGAATGTAGCCTGGAAAAGCTCAGCAGAGGCCCAGCTGAAGGCTGAAGATCCCTCCCTTTGTCAGCCACCTCCAATCTACAGGTATCATCGTCCATCTAGGACCAGACTCCTTAGACAGGTTAAGTTTCCCACTTATGGGCAGGAGGTTAAGTGCCGGGATCTTCCTAGGGCAATGCATTTGATGAAACACATGCCTTCAGTTGTCCCATACTAACTCAAAACATAATGATGTGCTATTTACTATTTTCCATTTTAAGAAAAGTTATTTTCTTGCTTGCAACGTGTAGGCATTGTTAAACTTCCTATTTTTGTCTTTATTTAGTAAAGTGTGACCCAGTGTTTTTCATTTTATATAGTACGAACATGCCCCCATCTTCGCCAACCCAAACATGGCCGCATCAGCTGTTCTACCAAGGAAATGTCCTACAAGACAGTGTGTTTGGTTACCTGTGATGAAGGGTACAGAGTAGAAGGAAGTGCTAAGCTTACTTGTCAAGCTAACACCCAGTGGGATGGTCTAGAACCTCGGTGTGTGGGTAAGTCATGGAAGGCATGGTGCGTTTGGTGATTTATTTCTCTTGCTCTCTGATTTCTCCTTTCTTCTGTGAAGGCCTAGAACTTCTGTGAAGTTGATTCATTATGAATATAAATCCACATCCATGTATACAGATGCGCGGAGACACAGGTATACAGGTACATAAACGAATGTGCAGTTTTATTCCTCTCCACTGATAAAAAGACACCAGAATCCCATTATCCGAGTCGCTGACGTTTACAGCTTGAAATGGTGATGATGTTTTTTTAACTGGGGCCAATTTGGATGGATTTTTTAAAGACCAAATTCTGTGTGATTCCCTTGCTTTGTTAAACAGAAGTTACTTTTACCTTGTTGATAAAAGGACAAAATTATGAACCAGTGAACCTTAGGATAGACCATAATATTCTGTTTCATCAGAAGATTTTTTTGCCTTGTCCTTCTCGAAGAGTTGTGACATCTCACTACTGAAATCAGGTCCAGAATGAATAAATTCAGGAATCTTTCCAGTTTGCTGCTCCTTATACACTGTAAATACAAATGATAACGATAATGATGATGATGATGATGAGAATTCTTATAAAATGTCAGATGTAGTATACAGAGCTTGGCAGGTATATAATTAAATAAGCAACTTCCAAAAAAGGAAAAAGAAGAACTATATGTAAGGAATAAATTGAAATATGCCAGGACCCAAGATGGGAAAACTAGGTACTATGAATCTGTCATTTCCTTCCAAATTGATTTACAGGTTTGTTCTAGTATAATCTAGTACTGGATCCGTGGTTGGTGAAGGTATCACCAGGAAGGTTGTTGAGCTTACAGGGTATGGGGGGATTCATTTAACAGTCCAAAAGTTGACCCTCACTGTTTAAGCTAAGAAAAACTGATATTATCAAACTGAGAAGAGATTAATCTCTCCTGGATGGGCAAATGAAATTCACTATTAAGCAAAAATTCAATTCATTAGCAATGAGATGCCTACTGTTATGGATATTGTAAGAGTTAGGCCTGGAATACGTTGTATTTCCCTGTAGACAGAAGCTGCAAGGACACCCAAGTCAAGAATACACTTAGTTTGTATGAAACCCAGACAAAGGGAGATAGCCCTTCAGATATTCCACAGAATTAAATGAGGTAAAAATGATGGGTCTTCCATCATAGAAAGGTGCCTTTACGATGGCACAATAAATGTCAATGAACTTCTTTAGTTGGGATGTTGTCTCCTTACACTAGATTTTCTATGTAAGTACTAATGTTTACTCCCAAGAATCACCTCTTACCCTGCTTCCATGGCTGATCAACTCCTCTTCTGAGGGACCCAATCTTTTTTTAAAAATAGTAATACTGGGGTGCCTGGGTGGCTCAGTCACTTAAGCATCAGCCTCTGCATTTCCGCTTAGGTTATGATCTTAGGGTTGGTGAGGTCAAGCTCAGAGTTGGGCTCTGCACTGACAGCACAGAGCCTGCCTGGGATTCTGTCTCTCCCTCTCTCTCTCTGCCCCTCCCTGACTTGTGTGCTCTCTCTCTCTCTCAAAAGTAAATAAAATAAAACTTAAAAAAAAATAATGCATCTAATAAGGTTTTCCTATTCTCAGTTCTTTTAAAAATCATTGTGTGCATTTCTGTAATGATTTAAAGCATATGCAAATCTTGGTGATTTATGTAACCATCAAAGGGAGATTGCATCCCTTTTTACAGTTTATTGGAGAACCACTCACTGTAGCCTCCAAATTCTGACAACAACCGTAATTACTATGATAATTCTGATTTTTAAAAAATTGATATAAATGAATAGGATGTGTGTTGAAGAATAGACAGGTACAAAACAAAAATTTTGAACATGAGGTAAAATGAGGGAGAACTTATTCTCACCATCATAAAACAGATTGTGCACCTACAGTAATTAAAATAGCACATTAATGGTGCAAGGATGCACAGAACAGTGGAGCTACACATGACTAAATATGGTACAGAAACAAACATTAGTTTATAGAAGAATATAGCACTTGGTAAAGGAAATTTCAGAAATCAATGGGGAAAAAGTTTATCTAAAAATTAGTCTTGACTCTCACTACACACCCACAAAAAAAATCACTAAATTAAGTTAATTAGTTAAATTGGGCAAGTTAAGGGGTGAAATGTAAGAAAAGGTACAGATTTTTATGAAGGGGAACTTTCTAAGAATAAAAGACAATCTGATTTTTTTTTCAACGTTTATTTATTTTTGGGACAGAGAGAGACAGAGCATGAACGGGGGAGGGGCAGAGAGAGAGGGAGACACAGAATCTGAAACAGGCTCCAGGCTCTGAGCCATCAGCCCAGAGCCCGACGCGGGTCTCGAACTCCCAGACCGCGAGATCATGACCTGGCTGAAGTCGGACGCTTAACCGACTGCACCACCCAGGCGCCCCAGACAATCTTAATTTTTAATGGAGAAGAATTTCCTGAGAATAAAAGGAAAAAAGAATAGATTTGAATACATAAATATTTAAATACATAAAGATTTAAATATTAAACAGTAACTCTTCAAATGAATTCTTTACATCACTAAAAGGCAAACAGTGAAAAAGAAAGGTCACTTGAAACCCACACAACCACGTCAATGTTATTAATGATTGTCCTTAACATTTTCTAAAGTATGAAACTAGACAAAAACACAAAAGTGTATAGACTCCAATACCAAGAGTCATAAAAGAAGTGAATTAACTGGATAAAGGAGAAATTTAAAAATACAATTTTTAGAAAATAAAAAATGAGAAATTTCTAAAACCAGAGTTACGAGATATGGGCTAAATTACACACTGATGTAATTTTATAGTTATAAATCCTTTTATTGTTAATCAGGGAAGTGGAAACAATTAAACATTAAATTCAAAAGTTAGGAAAAGAAAGATTGCAATGGAAGTTGAAAGAAATACTTTCAAGTTTAAGTAATGTTTAAGTAAAGGAAATGAGCTATAAAGGGAGATGGGATGCCGTAGAGTGAGTAAGAGGGAAATCTTTGAATAAAATAATGGATTTTTAAAGTATAAGTAAGAAAAATGCAAAAGTAAAATTATTCTAAGAAGCTCTAACAAAGAATATAAGAGGCCAGAGGTTTTTCAAGGAATAATAAAACATCATACATAAATATGTTCACATAAAATAAAAATCGTTGGTATTTTGTGTATGATTTTCTATGAAAATGAAAGTTTTTAAATGAATCAAGAAAAAGTAGAAATGCAAGTGTATAATTAGTCATAAGTGGAAAATGTTATCAGAGTTTTAATTCTCCAAAACTGACTGAGGGACCAATGAAACTCTGCCAGACTTTTCAGAAACAGTAACTCTGTACTGTATAATTTGGCCCAAGTTATGGGAAGCTAAACAGGTTATATTAACAAATAAAATAATGTTATTTTGTTGGCAACCCGATAGCTATTACCAAAAAACAGGTAATAAACTATGACAGCAAATATGCTACCAATCCATATCTGAAAGAATAGCCTGTCAAACAAGTAGGGTTTATCCCAGGAATGCAGAAGGGCTTAAAATAAGATATAATCTATCAACATAATAAATTACTTCACCATAACAAATAGGAAAAATTCACATGGCTGCTTGGTAGAAGATAAAAATGCCATTCATCATCGTTTAAATCACATTTTCAATACAATTCTGAGGAACTCTTGTTGATAACTGACATAATAAAAAAGATGTCCTTAAACCCACAGCCACTTATGGAACAATATAGGCAGTCTTATTAAATCTGGGAAGAGAAAAGGGTGCTGGCTCAGAATCATCCATTGTTTAGTATTCTCAAAGCTGGAGCACTTGTAATAAATCTTAAGATTAGAGCTTTGGGGATTTAAAACCATCATCATTTGTAGATTACATGTCTTAAAATTGAATGAATCTACTAAGAGAGTTGAGAGTTCACTAAAGTCATAAGAATACCAAATAAAGAACTTTTCCGTATACAGTGATAAGCAGAATATATAGTGAAAAATCACATTCAAAAGATTTGTGGAAAATATAAAATATGTAAGAATAATCTTAAACAGCAGTGCATGGAACCTGTGTCACACAAACTAGAAAATGTTACTGAGAAGCAAAAAACATACCTTAATATTTTAATAAAATTGTATCAAAATGAAAGTTCTCTCTAAATATATGTATAGGTAAAAGGCAATCTCATTTAATATCCCAACAAAGCTTTTCTTTTTGACCCTCTTTTGGAATTAGGAAGTGATTCTAGAGCTTATCTGGAAGAATATGTAGGCAAGAATCACGAAAATAAGATTGAAAAGGGAAGAGTAATAAAGAATAGTAAAGAGAAAGTAGCTCCTACAGGGTTTTAAAATATATACTGAAAACACAAAAATGAAGAGTTTTGCAAGTACTGCCATATAGATCAAGATGATTGAATAGATCCTGAAACTTACGAGTTTCATGTATTACTAAGGAAGCATCACAGGTCAGTTGTGAAGAAAAGATTTATTCAATTTATAATATAGAAAAATTGGCTGGCTCTTTGGGAAAAACAAATGAAACAAAGTGAATTTCTCGTATGTCTTTAATTCATACCAGACACTGACATTAATTCTTCATAGATATTAAAATATAAAGAAAAAAATAAAACCGTTAAAAATTAGAAGACAGTATAGTTAAAATAGGTGAGCGTTAGCCAATTTCAGGACTTAAGTATAAAAGCAGCCGACATAAAATCAGCAGGTTAGACTATATAAATAATTAAAGACATGTTTACCCCAAATACCGTAAGCAAACAATAAAAAAGAGAATATTAATAGGGAACAAAATCTTCAACAATTATCACATAATTTTCTTGGGGCGCCTGGGTGGCTCAGTCGGTCAAGCAGCCGACTTCGGCTCAGGTCATGATCTCACGGTCCGTGAGTTCGAGCCCCGCGTTGGGCTCTGTGCTGACAGCTCAGAGCCTGGAGCCTGTTTCAGATTCTGTGTCTCCCTCTCTCTGACCCTCCCCCGTTCGTGCTCTGTCTCTCTCTGTCTCAAAAATAAATAAACATTAAAAAAAAATAAAAAAAAATAATTTTCTTAATTTATGAAGAGCCATCCATAAATAAGGGATATTGAGCCCCACGTAGTCATTACATTTGAACCGCAAATTTGGCTCTGTGTTTTGCTCTTCATCACAGCGGAACAGCAAGGCTGGGCAGTCATTTGGCACATACTGGGCGAAAATAAAAGGAAGAAACCAATTTCTCAGGAACCATTGCATTTGCCGGCACAGACGGTTAAAAGAAATTTCAGGGAGGAGGCCTGGTGGTGAAGTGTTTAGGGGCACAGAGAGTCTGCCACTTAGCTGCGGGGTGACCTCAAGAATGTAGACTGTGGGTAACTTCCCCATAGTTGTGCCTTGGGACTCTTGTTTGTAAATGGGAATGGTAACAATACCCCTTAGTGCATAGGATTGAATGAGTCGATGCTTGTAAAGCACTTAGAACAATGACCAGCACATAGTATATACATGTTAGCGATTATTACATGGGAGATGCAAACTAAAGATGTTAGGACTGCTGCCGGGAGAATCATTCCTACAACAAATAAATGTGCATATGGGCAGGCGCACACACACACACACACACACACACACACACACACCCTACATTAAGTCTTAGTCTTGGTTTTCCATTTTGTTTGCATTCTGCCCCCTTCATTTGTTATTCTTCATTGATTCCAAAGATAACATTAAGGGTCAGGGCCCCGATTATGACACAGTGATTGGAGGGAGGGAATAAAAACTTTTCTCATAATGTGCCCACTTAAATAAAGATGGAACCAATAAAAACTCATAAAATGGAGACTGCTGGATATTTTGCTTAATCCATGAATGCAGAACTCTGTTTACTCTTTCATACTTCAGAACCTTAAATGTTCCACAAACTGAAAGTGATAACAGTCACAGTTGGCATTAATTAAAATATAAGAAGTTTTTCAAGGTGTTGATGCACTGGCAAAATAACATGAGATAACCAGAGAGAGAACAGCTTAGCGTTGTTGATAATCTATCATAGGTTCAGTGTCATCAACAGATACCATTTAGTGACTTACATCAGTTCCAAGGCAGCACAATTGTATTTTTCTTGAAATTTGTGGAAATGCAAATAACACTCTTTCATTTCCCTACAATAGAGCGCCACTGCCCCACGTTTCAGAAGCCCAAAGGTGTCATCATCTTCCCGGCCAGCTGTGGCAAGCAGCCTGCCAGACCTGGGACGATTTGTCAACTGAGTTGCCGCAGAGGATTCATTTTATCAGGCGTCAGAGAAGAAGTGAGATGTACCACCTCTGGAAAGTGGAGTGCCAGAGTTCAGACAGCTGTTTGTAAAGGTAGGTCCCCTACATCCATCGGGCTGAAAACCAGATTCCTATATAACAATATATTGGTACAGTGCGGGGCTGTGCCTTGTTGCAGCTTTTGCTGCAAACCCATGATACAGTGGTGAGTATTATCCTAATATGATCTATGAGGGTTTCTGTTTCAAAATGATGGATTTACAGAATCCGATTATAATATGCCAGGCAATGACAGAAGAAATAGAAAAATAAGGATAATTTTCAAGCTGGAAATCTGGTAAGTTTTCCACCAGGAGATGGAGATCTTTGAGGAATTTTAATGGCCCATATAATGCAGGACTAAATCAGTTTAAAGAGGCATGAGTTAAAAAAAATAAAAAATTAAAGAGACATGAGCATCCCATTACTTTCATAGAATATTGCCATCTGACTGGCAGCAAGAATAGCCTGCTACATAAAAGGGGGTTTTAAAAACAAGAAAGAGTTCTTAGAAGTAAAAGCATCATAAATATCTCTAAGAGAAGGATAAATAAAGTGGAGTGGATATTGTTGAAAACAACAGCGATTTGAAGAACCAAACTGAGAGTTCCCTCAGAACGGAGAAATAATACACAACGAACTTGAATATCCCAATGGATCAAACTAAAAAGATGGAAGTTAAGAGATACCAGTGATAGATTTTTAAAAACCCAGTATCCATTTACTAACGAGTTCCAGAAGCAGAGAGAAGAGTAGATGGAGGAGAAAAACTTTCCTACCAGGAGAAGGAAGTTTCTCTGGGCTAAACTTGAGATCAATCATAGCCCAGGACAGCAGCATATTTTCACTACTGGTGAAATTTCTGAGTTCCAGAGTTTAACAAGAAAGTTTTATATATATATATATACACACACACATACATATATGTATATATATATGCACATATATATATGGACATACATATATACATACATATGTATAGATATAATATACATATAAAGTAGATATATATATATGTATATATGTATAATTTATTGTCAAATTGGTTTCCATACAACACCCAGTGCTCATCCCAGCAGGTGCCCTCCTCAATGCCCATCACCCACTTTCCCTTCCCCTCACCCCCTATCAACCCTCACTTCGTTCTCAGTATTTAAGAGTCTCTTATGATTTGCCTCCTTTTCTCTCTGTAACTTTCCCCCCCTTCTCCTCCCTCTTGGTCTTCTGTTAAGTTTCTCAGGATCCACATATGAGTAAAAAAATATGGTACCTGTCTTTCTATGCCTGATTTATTTCACTTAGCATAACACTCTCCAGTTCCATCCACGTTGCTACAAATGGCCAGATTTCATTCCTTTTCATTGCCGCATAGTATTCCATTGTGTATATAAACCACATCTTCTTTATCCGTTTGTCAGTTGATGGACATTTAGGCTTTTTCCATAATTTGGCTATTGTTGAGAGTGCTGCTGTAAACATTGGGGTACAAGTGCCCCTATGCATCAGTACTCCTGTATCCCTTGGGTAAATTCCTAGAGGTGCTATTGCAGGGTCATAAGGTAGATCTATTTTTAATTTTTTGAGGAACCTCCACATTGTTTTCCAGAGTGGCTCTACAAGTTTGCATTCCCACCAACAGTGCAAGAGAGTTTCTGTTTCTCCACATCCTTTCCAGCATCTATAGTCTCCTGATTTGTTCATTTTAGCCACTCTGACTGGCATGAGGTGATATCTGAGTGTGGTTTTGATTTGTATTTCCCTGATGAAGAGTGACATTGAGCATCTTTTCATGTGCCTGTTGGCCATCTGGATGTCTTCTTTAGAGAAGTGTCTATTCATGTCTTCTTCCCATTTCTTCACTGGATTATTTGTTTTTTGGGTGTGGAGTTTCGTGAGTTCTTTATAGATTTTGGATACCAGCCCTTTGTCTGATATGTCATTTGCAAATATCTTTTCCCATTCCGTTGGTTGCCTTTTCGTTTTATTGATTGTTTCCTTTACAGTGCAGAAGGTTTTTATCTTGAGGAGATCCCAGTAGTTCATTTTTGCTTTTAATTCCCTTGCCTTTGGAGATGTGTCAAGTAAGAAAATGCTGCAGCTGAGGTCAGAGAAGTTTTTCCCTGCTTTCTCCTCTAGGGTTTTGATGGCTTCCTGTCTCACATTCAGGTCCTTCATCCATTTTGAGTTTATTTTTGTGAATGGTGTAAGAAAGTGGTCTAGTTTCATTCTTCTGTCCTTCATTCTTACTGTCCAGCTCTCCAAGCAGCATTTGTTAAAGAGACTGTCTTTTTTCCATTGGATATTCTTTCCTGATTTGTCAAAGATTAGTTGGCCATACATTTGTGGGTCCAATTTGGAGTCTCTGTTCTATTCCATTGGACCCAAATAGATAAAATCATGAATGAAAATGGAATTATTACAACCAATCCCTCATAAATATAAGCAATTATCAGGGAATACTATGAAAAATTATATGCCAACAAACTGGACAACCTGGAAGAAATGGACAAATTCCTAAACACCCACACGCTTCCAAAATTCAAATGGGAAGAAATAGAAAATTTGAACAGCCCATAACTGGTGAAGAAATTGAATCAGTTATCAAACATCTCCCAACAAATACGAGTCCAGGACCAGTGGCTTCCCTGGGAAATTCTGCCAGACATTTAAAGCAGAGGTAATACCTATCTTTCTCAAGCTGTTCCAAAAAATAGAAAGGGAAGGAAAACTTCCAGACTTATTCTATGAAGCCAGCATTACTTTGATTCCTAAACCAGACAGAGACCCAGCAAAAAAAGAGAACTACAGGCCAATATCCCTGATAAATGTGGATGCAAAAATTCTTAATAAGATACTAGCAAATCGAATTCAACAGCATATAAAGAGAATTATTCACCATGATCAAGTGGGATTCATTCCTGGGCTGCACAGCTGGTTCAATACTCGCAAACCAATCAATGTGATACATCAAATTAATAAAAGAAAAGATAAGAACCATGTGATCCTGTCAATCAATGCAGAAAAAGCATTTGACAAAATTCAGCATCCTTTCTTAATAAAAACCCTCGAGAAAGTCAAGATAGAAGGAACATACTTAAAGATCATAAAAGCCATTTATGAAAAGCCCACAGCTAATATCATCCTCAATGGGGAAAAACTGAGAGCTTTCCCCCTGAGATCAGGAACACGACAGGGATGTCCACTCTCACCGCTGTTGTTTAACGTTGTGTTGGAAGTGCTAGCATCAGCAATGAGACAACAAAAGGAAATCAAAGGCATCAAAATTGGCAAAGATGAAGTCAAGCTTTCATTTTTTGCAGATGACATGATATTATACATGGAAAATCCGATAGACTCCACCAAAAGTCTGCTAGGACTGATACATGAATTCAGCAAAGTCGCAGGATACAAAATCAATGTACAGAAATCAGTTGCATTCTTATACACTAACAATGAAGCAACAGAAAGACAAATAAAGAAACTGATCCCATTCACAATTGCACCAAGAAGCATAAAATACCTAGGAATAAATCTAACCAAAGATGTAAAGGATCTGTATGCTGAAAACTATAGAAAGCTTATGAGGGAAATTGAAGAAGATATAAAGAAATGGAAAAACATTCCGTGCTCATGGGTTGGAAGAATAAATATTGTCAAAATGTCAATACTACCCAAAGCAATCTACAAACACATTCTATGCAATCCCAATCAAAATTGCACCAGCATTCTTCTCGAAGCTAGAACAAGCAATCCTAAAATTTGTATGGAACCACAAAAGACCCCGAATAGCCAAAGTGGTAGTGAAGAAGACCAAAGCGAGAGGCATCACAATCCCAGACTTTAGCCTCTGCTACAAAGCTGTAATTATCAAGACAGTATGGTATTGGCACAAAAACAAGCGAGAAAGTCTTAAATGAGTTTCCAGAGAGAAAAGAGAAATTGCACAGAAGAAACAAGAACCAGACTTACATTATACTTCTCATTTCCAGCTATAAATGCCAGAAGGAAATACAGCAATGTCCAAAGAATACAGAAAGAATGGATATAAACTTTCAATCCCAAATCCAGTTTAAAGTATTAGTCAAGTATGAATAAAAGTCAGCTACTCTTTTAGATTTTCAGAGTCAATATGTTAATGCATATTTGTGGGGAAAAAGTGTCCAAGGATAAGCTCCCTCCAGGAAAAAAAGAAAATATAAATTGTATGAAGTTTCAAAGAAACAAGAAGAGACACAGATTGTATCAACTCGGATATATTCACCTGCAAGTTACAGAAGACCTAATTTAACATAACATAAAATAAGGGATTTTTTATATTATATATTCAGAATTTAGCTCTACAGTGACTGATGTGGATTATGTTTATGTTACCAGCTCTAACTCAGTATTTGTACCATAGAGTTTCACACCGCAAAAAATAACATTGGCTTTAATTTCTTGTTTTGACAGTACATGTTAGCACCGCTAATTAATTCTACTTGACAGCCTTGTTTTCAAGCGTGGTTCTTTCCTGCCACAGTCAACATTTTGTTTTTGTTTGTTTCTTTTTTGTTAATTTTTAAAATATTTATTTATACTTGAAAGAGAGAGAGAGACAGAGACAGACAGACAGAATGCAAGCAGGGGAGGGGCAGAGAGGGAGACACAGAATCAGAAGCAGGCTCTGGGCTGTTAGCACAGAGTCCAACGCAGGGCTCAAACTCACGAACCGCAAGATCGTGACCTGAGCCACAGTGGACACTTAACCGAATGAGCCACCCAGGCGCCCCAGGTTTTTTTGATTGTTTCTTTATTTCATTCAAAAAGTATCTATCAGGCTTCTAGTGTGTGCCAGGCACTATGTAACACAATGGGACAAGAGATAGCCTTCAAAGAATTTGAATTCTGTTGGAGGAGAAACTCGGTTTCCTGATGGCAAGTTGTCTGGTCAGGAAGGACAGAAGGCTGTGGGGGCCCCTTTGGAGGGAGCACTTCCTGAGGAGATTGTGTCTAATCTGTGAACTAAAAGACAAATAGGAGTTATCTAAGTAAAACAGGAAGAGGTCACTGACTCAGGCACAGAGAAGAACATGGGCAAAGTCTCAGGTGCAGGAAAGACCACAGGGTTTCCATGGGATTGAGACTATCCAGCATGGAGAGTGAGTTCCAGTAGGGGAACCGTAAGAGATGAAGCTAAGAGGTCAGCAGGTTCCAGTTCGGGAAGGGCCTCATAAGCCATGCTGAAGGCAATTGTACATTCCAAATTAATCTGGAATTGCGGTGTAAAAAATGAGTCACGAGTGCCTGGAGGGCTCAGTCACTTGAGCCACTGACTCTTGGTTTTGGCTAAGGTCATGATTGCATGGGTCATGCGATCCAGCCCCGCATTGGGGCTAGACAATTGGGGCTACTCTATGCTGACCGTACGGAGCCTGCTTGGGTTTCTTTCGCCCTCTCTCTCTCTTTGCCCCATCCCCACTGGCGTTCTCTCCTCTCTCAAAATAAATAAACAAAAACATGAGTCACAGAGTATTCATATATTTTTGCCTCTTTCCTAAATGACTTAGAATTACATATCAATCTATATATCGATTTGTGCATTTTCTGAGTCAGATGTGGAGGCCCCTCAGATCAGCTGTCCCAAGGACATAGAGGCGAAGACCCAGGAACAGCAAGACTCCGCCAATATCACTTGGCAAATCCCCACAGCTAACGACAACTCTGGGGAAAAGGTAAGGTTTGTGCAAATATTTGCATCCTTTTCAAGTGGATTCTGAATGTGCTGCAAATATGTGCGATATTGAAGATTTACTAATACCCTCATGATAGTACTTTCTGTATAAACTCTACTCATAAATATTAATGCCTCATTGGATAAAAGAATGATTCACCTTGAATTTTTAGCTAGAAATCAGAAAAAAATGTCTAAAACGGAAACTTTTATTCCGTGGACTTGTTGTATTGTATATCCACTAAGATTACTTGACTAAAAATTCTTTGCCTCTTACTAGGCTCCAGTGATCTTTTAAGAAAAAGAAGATATGGAAATGATCTTAATTCCTATTTATGAACATACCTTTTAAAATATGAGCCCCAAACGACTGCATATTGGCCAAGCTGAAGGAGATTTCAGTGTTTTTAATTCAGCATTTTCTAACACAGTATTTTACCCAGAATACAATATTTTAATATTATATGTACAGTAGCCTGAGATAATTATCCATCAGATGTTGGAAAAGAAATAAATTTATGATTTAACTCCCCTTGAACCTGTACTGTTAGTATTCACATACATGAAGATACTTTTATGGTACATTGTTTTCACAGCTGCATATAAATATGTACAAATCATGGCAGACAGGATATACTGGGGTGGGGCCCACAACACACACACAAAACTGTTCTGATAGTTGTGTTAAATATACTTATAATCAAGGTCACTTAAAAAAATTAACTATGGGTTACATTCTCAGGATTGATTGATTGATTGAGAGAGAGCGTGTGTGTATGTGTGTGTGTGTGTTGTGTAAAACCAGCTTCTTTTTTTGTGTGGAGGGAGGGTATTTTTTTAATGTTTTATTTTTTCTAAATGTTTATTTATTTATTTATGAGAGAGGCAGAGAGAGAGGGAGACAGAGAATCCCAAGCAGGCTCTGCACTGTCAGCACAGAACCTGATGCAGGGCTCGAACCCACAAATTGTGAGCTGGTCAAGAGTCGGATGCTTAACCAACTGAGCCACCCAGGCACCCCTATTTTTTTATTTTTGTTTACTTTATGTTATTTACTGAGTGCAGTATTGGTTTCAGGAGTAGAATTTAGTGACTCATCAATTATATACAACACCCAGTGCTCATCATAACAAGAGACCTCCTTTTTCTTTCCTTTTTTTTTTTTTTTTTTTTTTTTTTTTGTGCAAGAGAGGGCACAAGTGAGCAAAGGGCAGAGAGAGAGAGAGGGAGGGAAAGAAGCAGGACTTACCCAAAGCAGAGCTCAAGCTCATCTGAAGCAAGGCTCGAACTCAGGAACCGTGAGTTCATGATCTGAGCTGAAGTCAGATGCTTAACCAACTGAGCCATCCAGGCACAAGTGCCCTCCTTAAAACCCATCACACATCCAGCAAATTTATTTATTTTATAAATGGAAGTTTGTACCTTTTGATCCCCTTTGCCCATTTCACCACCCCCACCCCTACCCCCATCCCCTCCTCTGACAACCACCATCTCTTCTCTGTATCTATGCGTTTGCTTTTTTGTTTTCTTAGAGTCTGCATTAAATGAGATCCTATGGTATTTTAGGTAACTAAAGACAAGGTAACTTCTACATGTGAATTTAAAAGTGCAAATGTGACATCTAGTAGGTGATGTAAGTGTTGAACGATCAGTCCGTCATGTGTGGTTTTTACTTTTCACTAAAAGACCCATGAAAACATGCATGCATTGTTGTTACCTTCATCTTGATTGTCATCAAGCTCTAAGAAGAGCACAGGGACACATTTCAGGATCTAATGAGAAGTCACACTAAATGCAGCACCTGTGTGTTGAAATATTTTTAACATTGCAATTGAAAAGACCAGGGTATTTGACTACAAAAGTATTTCTAAATTTGCATTTTTAAAATTTTCTAAATTAAAAGACAAATAGCAAACTTGAAAAAAAAAATGCTTCGGAAGTGTCAGAAGTGAAGAATATGTACTACCTAACATGTTCATGTTATGTTATCTTATAATTTTCAAAGGCACTAAGAAGGCAAGCATATCACTCAAAAAGAAAAGAACAGGGGTGCCTCGGTGTCTTAGTAGGTTAAGCATCCCACTCTTCATTTTGGCTCAGGTCGTGATCTCTCAAAATAAATAAACTTAAAAAAAAGGAATGAATACGTCCATATTTCCCTATCATGCAAACATGTGAGATTTTAATCTCGGTATAAGGCATTAAGAAACTGTGAATTAAAACAACCTGGTGTCATATTTTTGAGTTACCAAAAAGTAATGGTATTTAATATAGGTCAGAGAACTTAGAGTGGGAACTTTCACATTGACTCTCAAATACTGACAAATGGGAATGCAAATTACTGCCGTGTTTTGGGAAAGGAATTTTGTATTATCTATCAATATATTGTTAATGACTTCTGGTTGGTAATTCTGTTCTGGAAATGTATTATAAAGACATAATAAAAATATTTTAGAATTACCTGTTCAAAACTCTTCACCCCAGTATTGTTTGGTATAGTAAAATTTGGGACCAATTTAAATGTCCTTCAATAGATTTTTTTAAATTACCATATATTTATTCTATAGAAAATTACAGAGACATTTAATCTTGAATTCTAAAGACTACGTAACAAAGAGTGTTTAAAGATATTATGTTTAAAAAACAAAGAATAATATTCCATGTGTACGTCAGCTGCACAAACTATGTAAATAGTAGTCTGGAAAGAAACATGCTAAAAGGCTGTGTCTGATTTTTTTTTCTGTTTCACTATATATATGAAATATTGATTGTGCCATTTAAAATTTTATTTTCCCTAATAATATTTAGGTATAAGAACAGTAAATACACTGTCAGTATTAACCTTAACTTTCAAAATATTTATTTATCTCTAAAAGGTGTCCATCCATGTTCATCCGGCTTTCACCCCACCTTACCTCTTCCCAATTGGAGATGTTGCCATCACCTATACAGCCGTTGACCTATCCAGCAACCAAGCCAGCTGCACTTTCCACGTCAAGGTTGTCGGTAAGTCAAAAATTGCTTGAGTAGGATTTTGAAAATAATCCAGTAGTCCAAGGGCTTGGCTTCTCCTTTATCTTCAACAACTCCCTCCCCCCCGCCGATTCTCCCGGCTGGCTTTGAAACCTGCCCATGCCACTCCCTCTTTGAAACCTACATCCTCTTTAACCATTGCTGCCTCTCTTTGATTTCTTCCAATATGAGCCTTTGGAAAAGTTCCCAGTAATTTTCATCTGTTTTGTCTCCACAGCCATTTATATTCAAAGTCACTCAAGTGACTCTCGTCCCCTTCACTCACGTACAAACTACTTTCATCAGGGGCATCACTGGTCTCTAGAGTTATTTCTACTGCACACTTTTTCGTTCTTATGTTACATAATCTTTCCTTAGATTTTATCACCTTAGATTTTATTAACCACACTCTCCTTATCGAAACTGTCTCCTTCCCTAGCTTATCTGACAGCAATCTGTCTTGGTTCCACAACCTGTTTTTCTCATTTCTCCTTCTTTATCTCTTTCCTACATGGCTTCTCTTCCTCAGACCAGCTCTCAAATGTGGATCATCCCCAAGGTTCCAGCCTTAGCCTTCTTTTCTTTCTGTCTCTCTCTCTCTCTCTCTCTCTCTCTCTCTCTCTCTGGTTTTTCTGGTGATTTTGTTAACTGACAACTTCCAGAATTCAATCTGAAGCTTAGATCTATTTTCTGAAATTCAAACCAATATATAGAACTGCCTATTCAACATTCCCAGGTAAATGTCTTACAGGCATTTCAGACTCACCCAAACCTAGTATATTTCTTAGCTCAGAATGGCACAACCAACCACCTACCTACCATGCAAAAATCTGGAAGTCATCCCTGACTCCTCTCCTTCCATCACCAACACTCAATTATTTCTCAAGTTCTTCTGGTTTCATCTACATATTGTTTCGGAAATCTGCCCTAGTCTCTTCACCCTCACAACCACTGCTGTAGATCAGTCCTAATTTTGGATGGGGTGCTGGTTTATTTCTTAGTCTTCCAATTGCTCTTTGTACTTTCAATCAGTTCAGTAGATATTCAATAGATACCAGGTACCCACCACCAAGAAGTAATATGTGGAGAAATAGGATACGCAGCAGCCTGTAGTGGTCAAGAGCACAGACTCTGAACCCAATCTGCTTCATCCAAAAGTTGAGTATAGGGTTATTGTAAGGCTTTTAGTTAGTTAAAATATATAAACCACTCGAACTAGTGCCTAACTCACATTAAGTTCTGTGTAAACATATTGACATTTAGCAATATTCACCTCATATATTTTAATCTGTTTGTTTAAAATTTCAACACAACAAGTTCATTTTATGTTAAGAATTTTACACAACTTCTTGAAATAACTAATGTATAATCAGACTGGCTCCTGACCCTAGAAATGATAGGTTTTGGTAGAAGTGCATAGAAAGAGACTCAAGTAAAAATCCGTCTACTTCATTTCAGAGTGCTTAGGTATTTTAAATGCTTTCTCACTTGTTTTAAGCATGAACTTGGCCAGTCATATGTAAAAGATGCTGGATTCATTTTTTGTGGTGCTATGATCTTAAACATGGCATTGTGGTTCAAGCATTTGCCAAGTTTCAATGTTTCGCCATGAAGAGTCAGCACAGTGAAATGTAAAATATGTACTCAAGTGTCTGACTAGACACTAGCTCAATTTTCAAAGTGTGAAAGAGAGAGGTGACCTGGGAAAGACGAGGAAGCGGGAGAAGGTGAGAGAAAGGGAGACAAGGAGAGAGGGAGGGAAGAGAGAGAGAGAAAGATAAGAGAGAAAATATTCTAAAGCCTGCATTTTCTTGTTTCCTCAGATGGCAGGGTGTGGGTGTCTTATTGATAAATGAGAGGAGGCAGGAATGCTTTGGCTTAGCTTTCCAGGGAATACTGCCTCACTTGCTTTGAAATAGGCTTTCTCTCTCTCCTTTGGACACCACGCCTCCGCTGGTACCTCCCATTCTTTTGACAGTAATTGACTGAGTCTTAGCACCCTCTCGTACCTGCAGTTCGACTTTAAAATATTCGTCTAGAATCAGATGAGTGTAGAAAATCTTGGAAAGAACCGATTTGCAATGTCTTTGGGAAAATAGTAAATACCACCAGATTCTTCAGTTTAACTGTAAATGGACTCGACTGAGTCACTCTTCAAGCGCACAGACCTCCACTGAGCATTTTTTTTCACTTTTTTTCTTTGTGCAACAAGTTTTTCTGAGCCTGTGTGACAGGCCAGGTGCTATGCTATGCAGTGGAAACCTAACTGTGAGCAAGAGAGACTTCGTCACTGGTCCCCAGAGTTTACAGTCTAGAAAAGGAGTCAAACCAAAGGTGCTAGACCAATGAAATGACAAGAATGAGGAAAAGAGAAAATGGAATTTATTCATAAGACGTAGTGTAAAACAGAAATCTCTACATTCTCACGGATACAGCTCATTTAATTTTGGAGTGTGTGTTTTCATATATCATGTAAAGAAACACCCTGGTCTGGATGCCTGCGGTTGCAATTTTCTAGCTTAGTGACCTCAGATGAGTCCCTTTATTTGAGTACTCTGAGATTTGGTCATTTCACTCCTTCCGCTTCTCTGGGAAGGTTCTCTTCACTTCCTGGCCGCATCTAGAATTGCCTTTGATACCACTGTGCATAGGATGATTTTAGACACCTAGCATTTCTTCTTCAACAGGCAGAGGGAAGTATAGCAAGAACCAGCTCTCTCTCCTGCCTTGAGATGAGGGATAACAAACCCTCATTGTCAAAGGAGCTCCAGGGCCAGCCTTGTGCTAGCAAGGTCAAGGCTCTCTGCCAGCACAAGTAGACTTCAGTTCTCTTATGTAAACCTCCTCGTCATTTTTGAATATCAGTTGTGACTTCTTTCTCTGCTTTCCTGTCTTTTAGATGTGGAACCGCCTAGCATAGACTGGTGCAGATCCCCACCTCCAATGCAGGTCTCGGAGAAGGAGCATGCTGCAACCTGGGATGAACCTCAGTTCTCAGACAACTCAGGTGCGAGCCCAGGGATTTTGTGGTCAGCATGATAACACTGAATTGTGTTTCCTTTTTAAAAGCTTTTTTAAAACGTTTATTTTTGAGAGAAAGTGTGAAAGAGTGGTGGGGGCGGGACAGAGAGCGAGGGGGCCAGAGGATCCGAAGCGGGCTCTATGCTGATAGCAGACAGCTCCATCTGGGGCTTGAACTCCTGAACCATGAGATCATGACCTGAGCTAAAGTCGGACGCTTAAGCACCTGACACCCGCAGGCACCCCTTAAAAGCTTTTGAAAGGATAAAAGAAATGAAAAGCAAATTACGTCTTGTCTAAGTGGTATGAATAATCACATAAGGTAATATGTTTTAATCTAGGATAATTACATGTCATTTAATATTATTAATCTTACCCATTCTTTAGGTTCCCTTCCTTCATTCAGTATTTAGCGGACATTTATTAAACCTGTACCAGAAGGACATGAAGATTTCTATAAATTCACTGAATCTCTAAGCTTATATTGTCCTGAAGGCATAAACTATGCATTTTATTCGTATCTTTAGTACAGTTTATGTATTCATGCCCATTTCTTAAACATATGCCCCCAAAATGATAAAAGTTCATAGGACAGCAGAAAAAAAAAAGAGCAAACACAACTGAATTTCATGTTAGAGGTTTCACTAACGCCCAGTAAATAATAATAAAAAATGCAAATTACATAGATTTCTTAATTAAGTTTCTCCAGGGTCCCAACAGACTGACCCATTCGAGGAAAATCACTTATTCAGCAAGAATGCCTTAGTCTAACGAACCTTTTGAGTCTACTACTTCTGCGTTATAGCGTAACATCGTTTGTTTTTCACTAGTGGCCAAATCAACGTAAGTTGCGTGCCCATCTGGTTTGCATAAATAGAAAATGAAAATTCAGATCAAAAAAAGTGAGAAGTAAAGTGACTGCAGACCAGTCACCCCACAACTAGATCTCTTCTTTCCCTTCTAGGGGCTGTATTGATCATCACCAGAAGCCATACACCAGGAGACCTTTTCCCTCATGGGGAGACTGTAGTGCAATATACAGCCACGGACCCCTCGGGCAATAACAGAACATGTGACATCCACGTTGTCATAAAAGGTATTCTCTTCATAAGCCTCGAAAAATCTGGTCGACGTTTGTTACGTTTAATTGCTATGTTTTATGGCAGAAAATAGACTGTGTGAAGCAGATTTGTGAATTTAGAATACTGACAGATTTTATTTACGTTTCCGATTATTATCGCTTCACCTGACGATAGGTAGAAATATTTTCTTCCAGGGTAGTCTTTTTCAGTTTATTTTTTTTTTAACCTTTATTTCTTTATTTTGAGAGAAACAGAGACAGTGTGAGTGGGGGAGGGGCAGCGAGCGAGGGAGAGAGAGAGAGAGAGAAAGGGAGAAAGAATCCCAAGCAGGCTTGGTGTTGCCGTCGCAGAGCCCAACGCAGGGCTCGAAGTCACGGAACCATGAGATCATGACCCGAGCTGAAACCAAGAGGTGCACGCTTAACCGACTGAGCCACCCAGGCACCTCTTCCAAGGTAGTCTTTAATTAACACTTCGTTAGCATTTGCACTAAAGGTACAAAATATTATGGTCATAATTCTACTTCAAATAACTGAGGAGACAGGTTCTAAAGATATACTTGCTACATAATGTTATCTACTTTTCACTCTTATTAAAGGAACGCCACAAACAGCAACCCCAACTCAGAAATAACTTTTAGCATTTCATAAAATTTGCAGAGCCTCTAATTCTGATTATACATAGGTACAGCTTTTCAACTGTGTCCACCTCGGAACCAAAAAGTGTCCGTTGTCACAAGGATTTATGGTAAAAGTTTTTCTAGGAATAGTGGTGGAAAGGGAATTCTTTTCAAACATCACCTTAGACTCATGGAATTTAATTTATATTGTATATACCACTGTATATAAATAGTATAATTTTTTATACAGGTTCTCCCTGTGAAGTTCCATTCACACCAATAAATGGGGATTTTATATGCACTAAAGATAGTGCTGGAGTTAACTGCACATTAAGTTGCTTGGAGGGCTATGATTTCACAGAAGGGTCTACTGAGAATTATTACTGTGCTTATGAAGATGGTATATGGATGCCGCCATATTCCACTGAATGGCCAGACTGTGCTAGTAAGTTTTAATTCTTTTTTCTGGATTCCTTTCATATATGTGAGTATGTGTTTGGGTGTGTGTACATTTTTTTAATGTTTATTTATTTTGAGAGAGAGAGAGAGAGAGAGAGAAAGAGGCAGAGAGAGAGGGAGACAGAGAATCCCAAGCAGGCTCCGCACTGTCAGCACAGAGCCTGACACAGGGTTCCATCTCACGAACTGTAAGATCATGACCTGAACCGAAATCATGAGTTGAACACGTAACCAAATGCACCTAGACACTTAACCAGGCACCCCTGGGTGTGTGCACATTTCTGACCATTAAAGAGGAAAACTGCCTTACAATAGGGATTAGGAAAAAATGGTGCCATGAATTTGAAATGTCTGTGGATAAGAGAAATGTTCATCCCTTGATTTAAAATGTTAGCCCCCCCAGAGACTGGTTATTGGTTGAATTGCTACAGGACAAGATTCAGTTTAAAGCAAAACCATCTTGGCCCTCTTATTGTTATTTATCAGAAATATCTGAAGAGACTTACTGTTCTTGATCTATAAACTTGAACTTAAAGTATAACCTTATAGTCTGCAGAAGAGCTTATATTTAAAGTAAGGTCCCACCAACAATGAAGCGACAGAAAGAGAAATCAAGGAATCGATCCCATTTACAGCTGCACAAAAAACCATAAAATACCTAGGAATAAATCTAACCAAAAAGGTGAAAAGTCTGTACACTGAAAACTAGAGAAAGCTTATGAAAGAAATTGAAGAAGATACAAAAAAAAAAAAATGGAGAAAGATTCCGTGCTCCTGGATAGGAAGAACAAATATTGTTAAAATGTCAATACTACCCAAAGCAATCTACATATTCAATGCAATCCCTGTCAAAATAACACCAGCGTTCTTCACAGAGCTAGAACAAATAATCCAAAAATGTGTATGGAACCAGAAAAGACCCCGAATAGCCAAAGCGATCTTGAAAAAGAAAACCAAAGCAGGAGGCATCACAATCCCAGACTTCAAGCTATACTACAAAGCTGTAATCATCAATACAGTATGGTACTGCCACAAGAACAGACACTCAGATCAATGGAACAGAATAGAGAACCCAGAAATGGACCCACAAACGTATGGGCAACTAATCTTAGACAAAGCGGGAAAGAATATCCAATGGAATAAAGGCAGTCTCTTCAGCAAGTGGTGGTGGGAAAACTGGACAGCGACATGCAGAAGAATGAACCTGGGCCACTTTCTTACACCATACACAAAAATAAACTCAAAGTGGATGAAAGACCTCAATGTAAGACAGGAAGCCATCAAAATCCTCGAGGAGAAAGCAGACAAAAACCTCTTTTATTTTGGCCGCAGCAACTTCTTACTCAACACGTCTCCGGAGGCAAGGGAAACAAAAACAAAAATGAACTACTGGGACCTCATCAAAATAAAAAGCTTCTGCACGGCAAAGGAAACAATCAGCAAAACTAAAAGGCAACTGACAGAATGGGAGAAGATATTTGCAAATGACATATCGGATAAAGGGTTAGTATCCAAAATCTATAAAGAACTTATCAAACTCAACACCCAAAAAACAATCCAGTGAAGAAATGGGCAAAAGACATGAGTAGACACTTCTCCAAAGAAGACATCCAGATGGCCAACCGACACATGAAAAAATGCTCAACAACACTCATCATCAGAGAAATACAAATCAAAACCACAATAAGATACCACCTCACACCTGTCAGAATGGCTAACATTAACAACTCAGGCAACAACAGGTGTTGGCAAGGATGCGGAGAAAGAGGATCTCTTTTGCATCGTTGGTAGGAATGCAAGCTGGTGCAGCCACTCTGGAGAACAGTATGGGGGTTCCTCAAAAAACTGAAAATAGAACTACCCTGCGACCCAGCAATTGCACTACTAGGCCTTTATCCAAGGGATACAGGTGTGCTGTTTCGAAGGGACACCTGCACCCCCATGTTTATAGCAGCACTATCAACAATAGCCAAAGTATGGAAAGAGCCCAAATGTCCATGGATGAATGAATGGATAAAGAAGATGTGGTATACACACACACACACACACACACACATACACACACACACACACACACACACACACTATGGAGTAGTACTTGGCAATCAAAAAGAATGAAATCTTGCCATTTGCAACTACGTGGATGGAAGTGGAGGGTATTATGCTACGTGAAATTAGTCAGAGAAAGACAAAAATCATATGATTTCATTCCTATGAGGACTTTAAGAGACAAAACAGATGAACATAAGGGAAGCGAAGCAAAAATAATATAAAAACAGGGAGGGGAACAAAACATAAGAGACTCTTAAATATGGAGAACAAACAGAGGGTTACTGGAGAGGTTGTGGGAGGGGGGGTGGGCTAAATGGGTAAGGGGCACTAAGGAATCTACTCCTGAAATCGTTGTTGCACTATATGCTAACTAATTTGGATGTAAATTTAAAAAAATAAAAAATAAAACAAATTAAAAAAATAAAATAAAGTAAGATCCAACATGTGTGATAGAATGAAAGATCAGTCACATTCTCTTTAGATCTGATTTAGATTTAGAGCCATTCTATAATCTTAAATATGTGTATTGTTATAAAGATAACCAATATCTTTGTCTAGTGTAAATATTCTTTGGAATTAATAGTTGATCCAGTACCATAGATGGAGTTTAAATGCCAGTGTCTTGGAGAAAGGGTAAAGCCCGCTTACTTGAGCTATTTTTTATCCCAAATGAGGGAAGTAATTAGAAGCAGTATCATTCACCTCTATCACAGATTTAGACAGTAGGATTTTAATGCTGATACTACTAGGAGGCATTGTCTCAATATTTGGAGACATCTTGCTAAGGCTAACCATGCAAGCTTTTGATCCAAGGAGAAATTCTCTGTGGAAATTATACTTTCAAGGAATTATTTTCTCTAATATTTAGAAAAATTTCAGTGTCTATTGGTTAAAAGTGTAATATAAACATGTATGATACAAATTTATATAAACATAAAAGATTTCTTTGACCCAGGCAGAATTTTTCAGAAATTCCCAGAAATACAATTTAAAAATCTTTACATCTCTTTTTCCCGTAAATACTCATTTTCTTAACGTGGTTGTAAGCTAAAGAATAATTTATCAAAGCAAATTCATCACTGGCTAATTCGGTACAGTGCTGCTTGGCTCGTGGTTTATAATGCCTAGAAACTTTTCCTGTCATCTCCTGTTTTTCTAATGATCCCACAAATTGTTTTAGAATTAAAATACTAAGTTACCATTACTCCAAAGACAATTAAATCTTTGGGTTGGAACACCAGCTAAGTGAAACTGTTTTCTCTAACATTTTCCAGTAAAGCGTTTTGCAAATCATGGGTTCAAGTCCTTTGAGATGCTGTACAAAGCAACTCGTTGTGATGATACAGATCTGTTGAAGAAGTTTTCTGAAGCATTTGAGATTACCCTGGGGAAAATGGTATGTCAGTAGTATTGTCTGTCATATTTTAAAGGATACCGTTGAGCGTTTTCGTCACGTCTCAGGGTAACCTGCCACTGGAATTCCTTGTCCTGATGACTTCCCTCCTCTATGTAATCCAGACTTTTCCCTCATATTTAGAATTGGTCATAGGTTTTGGACGTCTGGAATGAATTATAAGTGAATCTTTATTAAAACATTTTGAACTTTTTAAAACATTCTGAGTCAGAAAGCCAGAGAAGCGTGGGGTCCCTGTGGTTTGAAAATGTCTGCTTTGTTATTTAAAGTATGACAAAAATGCCATTGTAGGCTGTATTTATTTTAGGATGGGATAATTGAACATTGAAAGGGCTTTCTTTTTCATGCATTTTTGTTGAGGATTCTTTCAATGTTTACAGGAAAGCAAAACAATATATTTAACTTGTGTGGAGCATCTCAAAGGCAGGAAACGTGTTCTATACGTATTTGAATCCCTAATGGAGTAGGCAGCTTAGATTTGGGATAGATTCTAAGAGTGGAATTGGTGGTAGTAGATTTGATGTGCAGTGTGAGAGAAAGAGGGGAGTCAAGGAGGCAGAGTGCCCAGGAACACAGACGCACGAATGGGTATACATGGCTGGAAGTGTGTCAGAGGATCTTTTCTGATGTCTCTTATTTTCTCAGTGAACAACGATACAGAATGATCAGCTGAGAGAATAAGGATGGGAAGGAGTTGTTGAGGTTTGGAAAGAGAGGTGATGGTACCAAATAATTTTCTAGAAAGGCACAAATGAATGTGCTAAAGAAAGGTGCTAGGATTGGCCAGAAGCAGGTGTGTGTTTTCTTTCAAGCAGTAGTCAACTATGTGGGTGGGTGCATGTGTGGACAAAGCAGAGCAATCAGTTTAGGGTTAAGGATTCTGCAGACAAACAAGTGAAGAAGGGTGCGTGTGAGAGAGTAATTCAGGAGTAATTCGTAATAAGGAGGTGAAGAGACATCAGGCTGAGAGACGGTGAAGAGATGGAGGGGTCAACGGATTATAAATCTGATGAAGTCAAAGAATTCCAAGAGGAGGAGAGGGTGCAGTTACCGGGCATGATGAGGTCTGAGGGTATGGCCATGAGAGCAGGTGACAAGGTAAGGCTGGAAGACATGAGGAGAAAGAGAAAAAGGAAGTGAGAAGGCAAGGTGAAGGAAGGATTAGCTGGATGGATACAGAAATCCCCAACAATTATAGCAGGGAGAGTTACTGGATGTTCTTAGAAGGAGAGGATGATGCAGAATGGGGAAAGGCTGTTGGTAGCGGCCACATGGAGAGGCCATCTACTATACCATGAACTTCAGGACTGTGAGGCTCTAAGGAGGGGTGAGGGAGCATGATCTGGAAACAGCAGGGAAGAGTGAGGAAGATACTTCCTCCACCTCTATGCCCACAGTTTGAGGAAGCTGGAAAGTGAGATGCCATTGAGAGCAAAGGTAAAAGGAACAGAAAGAAAGGAGATGAAAAAAAATAATAGGAGATTCGCTGATTACTGGCTGTGAGTTCCAAAGGGCAGAGGAAGGTTCTGAGGACTTGGAGATGGGTGGGAGATAAAGTCAGAGGAAAGGGATCTAAAGAGCCATATGGGGTAAAAGATCAGAGACAAGAGATATGCCAGGATTTCTGGGCTTCTGGGGATCAGTGATATAAACAGAGACAAAAAGGCATGAAAATAATTGTGGTGATTCACAGACACGGGAGGCTGTAAGGGGCGGGGCCTGGAGGAGGACCAGGAGTCTGTCCAGGAACATGCAGGGCTCTAGCCCTCTCCTCTCTCCTGTGGATAGAATTGTGAAGGTCAGGGGAAAGAAGGGCTTATCCAAAGCACACAGAGATGTGATTTACATTTTATACTTTTCATTTTTTATTTGCAGGTCCCATCATTTTGTAGTGATGCTGATGACATTGACTGCAGATTGGAGGACCTGACCAAGAAATATTGCCTTGAATATAATTATGACTATGAAAATGGCTTTGCAATTGGTAATTATATTATGTAGTGTCAGTAGTTTGCAAGACTGATCTGCAAAATAAACTAATTCCAGAAGAGTGGGGCAAATTAGAAAAATTAACTTTTTTTAAGCCACAAAACTCTTGAAGTGATAAAAAGAAGAATAAGTCACATTATGATTGTGATAGTTTAATATTTATATGATAGGATAGTACTAAAGCAGTTTTTATATGGCATTCAATTAAAATTGCAATTAAGCCGTGAATTTAAAACAGTTACACATGTAAAATGCTCCGATTCCTCACCAAGAATATGTTAAGACTCAATCTGTTCAGGTCGGATATACCTTCTGGTTGAATTTTGATGTTTTCTGCATGGCATCTCTAAACATTTTTATTAAGGTTATTCCTACGTCTGGTGTGTGATTTTTTGCTGGCGTGTCTGGCCATTTTGGTTACTGCCTTAATATTCCTGGGAGATTTTAGTAGTCACTCTTGGGTCTTTCATTAGCAAAGTCATCAACCTTTCCAGTAATTATATTTCTGATTTTTATCGCATTGTTATAAAACTGCTGAACACTTCCAGAATACTGTTTTTAAAAATAATAGTGATAACAAAATAGTGTCATGGTTAAGCACTATGGACTCTAACACCAACTTCTTACATCCAAATTCTGGCTCTACCACCTGCTAGCCTGTGGTCTTGAGCAAATTTGTACTCTGTGCCTTACTTAGTCTTCTCACCTATAAAATAGGTATATAAGAATTCTAAACTCATAGGGCCATTCTCAGGATAAATTGAGTAAACACAGGTGCAAATAAAGTCCTTAGAAGGTTATCTGAGACAATATTAGTTGACATTACAGCAGACATCCTTGTTGTTTCTTGCACTAATCACATATATCGTATTTTTATTATTTTTTTTTTTAATTTTTTTTTTCAACGTTTATTTATTTTTGGGACAGAGAGAGACAGAGCATGAACGGGGGAGGGGCAGAGAGAGAGGGAGACACAGAATCTGAAACAGGCTCCAGGCTCTGAGCCATCAGCCCAGAGCCCGACGCGGGGCTCGAACTCATGGACCGCGAGATCGTGACCTGGCTGAAGTCGGACGCTCAACCGACTACGCCACCCAGGCGCCCCTCATATATCGTATTTTTAGTGACTTAGCATGAAGAGTGATGTTGACCTTTGCTTTATACTTTTTCAATTTTAGAAATATTATTTTGCATATATGTTTATTGCAAAAAATTTGAAAACTGCAAAAACCCAAAGAATGAAATAAAGATAATCCACATAAATAATCCTGTAAATAATTCCATTAATGTACTAATATATGTATATATAATGTACTAATGTATATGTATACACACATATAACTGTACATGTATGTGTGTATATGTGCCCATATTATCTTATTAACCTGAATTTTTAGTTAACATTTTATTGAGGACATTTTTCCTTTATTAAATACTATACTTCAGTTTCAGGGGCCACATATTATTATTTAATCAATCAATTGCTGTAACTTAGGTAAACAACTTCCGGTTGGTAGACTTTGGGTTTCTCTCCATTTTAACTGTTATATAAAACTTCTCAGCGAAAATTTCGGACATTAAAGTTTTAGGTAGAAAAATATGAAGTGGCATTGGCAGTGGCATGACTAGAGTAACAGGCCTCTTCTGCCACACGTGACCCAGGTTTCCCCTCCCACGTTACTGAGGTAGATTATTGAGGGTTTAGGGATACACACAGAGAGAATCACTTGCCGCCAGAAGACTTTGAGATAGGCAATGGTTGTCATCCGATAAGGATCAAAATAACAGTTTTCTAGATTCAGACATGGACAGATGGTACCACTGATCCTAAGAGAGAAGCCTTCATCCTTGAATGCCTTTACAATGGAGAGTCACAAGATTAGCATAATATTTATTTAAAAAAAAAATTTTAATTTTTAAAGAGAGAGAGAAAGAGCATGAGTGGGGAAGGGACAGAGAGAGGGAGACACAGAATCTTAAGCAGCTCCAGGCTCTGAGCGGTCAGCACAGAGACCCACACGGGGCTCAAACTCATAGGCCGCGAGATCATGACCTGAGCTGAAGTCAGACGCTTAACCAACTGAGCCACCCAGGTGCCCCAAGATTAGCATAATTTTTCTAACAACTTGATGAGTCATAATGTATGAAAAATATACTATATATATATACTTTATATATATATACACTTTATAATATATACTTTATTATATATACTTTATATATAATAAAGTATATATTATAAAGTATATATATAAAGTATATAAAGTATATATAATACTTTATATATATATAAATATATATATAAATATATATATTTATATATAAAGTATATATATAAAGTATATATTATAAAGTATATAAAGTGTATATATAAAGTATATATTATATAAAGTATATATAAAGTATATATAAAGTATATATAAAGTATATATAAAGTATAATAAAGTATATTATATAAAGTATATATAAAGTATACTTTATATATAAAGTATATATATATAAAGTATATATAAAGTATATAAAGTATATATATAAAGTATATATTATAAAGTATATATATAAAGTATATATTATATATATATATATATATATATATAAATGGTTTGACCTCATGATAGTCTTATAATTCAAATGAAAACTAAAATGAGATGCCATTTTCAACCTGTCAGATTAACAAATTCAAATAAGAATCATAACACCCAAACTTGGCAAGGGTATAAGGGAAAAAAAAGCATACTCACATATTGAACACAGAGGAGAAATTGGAGGACAATGGACAATATGTGTCAAAAGGATTAAAAACACTCAAGCCTGAAATTCTCCTTCTAAGAATATTCCTCAAGGTAGAAATCATGCCAATGTGCAAAGATGTACTCCATTTCATAAATTCTAAGGCATTCATTTTTCATCTGAACATCTCTGAAATTGGAATATGTCTTCTCAATAATGGTGCTTACACTGTATGAAATCCTATATGCACAAGGATGTTCAAAATTTTAAAATAACCTAAAAGTCTGAAAACAGAAACCTGGTTATTTTTTGGTATATAGACATAGAAGAGAATATTATGAAAACATTTGACACAGAAATGCCATAATATACCATTGATAAAATTAGAAAAAGATTACTAAATAATATACACATAGTATAATCTTTTATGTTTATATCTATTCCACTGTTACACATATCTGTATGCATAAATGTGTATGTGTGGGTTTATATATCCATAGAAGAAAATCTTGCCTAAAATGCTATAGTTGTTACTTCTATGTGGTGGAATTATAGATAATTTACACTTTTTTTTTTTTTTTGGTCTTACTCATCTGTTTTTCGATAATGGCTACCTAATACTTGTGGGAAAAACACTTAAGTGAAAAACAAAGTTATTTACAAAATTATTTATCGTAGGCAATTTTAATAGCCCAAAACAAGTTAAACAAAAAAATTTTTAAACACCTTATTTTATTTAAAAATCTATTTTAAATTTTATTTAAAATTTTTAAACAGCCTACTTAGGTGGACAGGCCTGTATAAATATAATTTGATATTTATAATTTTTTTAATGTTTATTTATTTTTGAGAGAGAGACAGAGCATGAGTGGGGGAAAGCAGAGAGAGAGAGGGACACACAGACTGCGAAGCAGGTTCCAGGCTCTGAGCTGTCAGCACGGAGCCCGACGTGGGGCTCGAACTCACAAGCTGTGAGATCATGACCTGAGCCGAAGTCAGACGCCCAACCAACTGAGCCACCCAGGCACCCCAATATAATTTGGTATTTAAAGCACATAAGTAAGCAACAACAATATACTCAGGCCAATATTCGCATCATTTACTGGGGTTTTAGAGTGAGTCAGATAGTGAGCTTGATGGTTTATGTATATTGTCTCAGTTATCCCCCAGACCTGTGCGGTAAGAATAGTGACCTCAATTTATAAAAGGAGAAAGTGTGGTTCAGAGAGATGAAAGTAATTTGATGAGGACTGTACACCCTCACATCATGAAGCTACAATCTGAATCCATGCAGGGAATCTAAAGAATCTCAAGTCTCCATGTCACATCCTCCAGCGTGGTTACATCACGTTTAACTTACATGCTATCTTCAGAAACTGACCCCACTCTAAAGTATGATGTAGCTATCTTGAATAATCCCCACAAAAGGAAACCTGCTCATGTGCATTAAGTTCGTAAAGCTATACTAACATTTTTTAAGAGAATGGAACAAACCCTGAAGGGAAATGGGAATTTATTAAAATTCTGCACCCACATCCTATTTACCTCTAAAGCTGAAGTAATTAACTATTAGCTCAAAGTGAGAATGGCTTACAGGCATAGGTAACTCCACTGAGACTTTTCTTTCTTCTTTTTGGTGTAATTCTTTGGTAATTTAAATTTAAAGTGATGTGCCTAAAAATTATAAAATTATAGATGAAAACTATGAGGTTCTAGAAGAAACCCTGTATTCAGTTCATTATGGACAATTTAAGAAATAAGGGTGATCTGACTTGTGGCTTAACATTAAAATCTAAATGCTGCTAGAGACAACTGTAGAATCTTGTTTCTCTGCCCCAACTGTCTAGGACCTGGTGGCTGGGGCGCGGCTAATAGGTTGGATTACTCTTATGATGATTTCTTGGACTCCGTGCAAGAAACACCCTCAGGTGCCAGCAAAGCCAGATCTTCACGAATGAAAAGAAGCGCCCCGTTATCTAACCACAAAATTAAGTTAATTTTTAACATCACAGGTAAGGATAGACTGTCTATTTGAAAAAACAATATTGTGGGGAAGTCTTGAAACCTATTTCAAGTGTGGAAACCTTGAAAACAGGTGTGGAAACCTATTTTGCAAATTTTCCATGTCTTATCATTCTTAGGAAATAATCCTGGAACCCAAAACTAGGGACAGCACAGTCCCCTAAGTTTTGTCTTTCTTTTCAATTTAATATCACAGATACATTTTATGATTCTCGCAGCAACAAGTAGCCTTCTTTGTACTCATTTTGACATGACACACTGAGGCATGTTTTTAAAAAGCAAGAGCTTGCAGAAATTTAACATGCTACATGGGAGAACTTCATAAAAACAATCTAGATCCAGCATATAAGAGAAGGATTTAAACAAATTGCATTGTTCCTAATATTGTCCACGTACTAGTTGTTCAGTAAGTAGTGACTGAGTTTGAGTTTATCTTTCCTGGAAGATTCTAAATATGCCATTTCTTCTTGCTGAAGAACTAACTACAAACAGTTTCCTGAAACACCGTGTATGCCGTGTTATGTTTTATTTCATCTTGTTTTTATCTCAGCTAGTGTGCCATTACCCAATGAAAGAAATGATACCCTTGAACTGGAAAATCAGCAACGACTCATTATGACTTTGGAAACCATTACAAATCAACTGAAAAGGATCCTCAATGAGGAGCCCATGTATTCCTTTCAGCTTGAAACTGACATGCTTGTAGCTGAGAGCAATTCGTTGGAGACTGAAAAGGCTTTCCTTTTCTGCAGACCAGGCTCAGTGCTGAGAGGGCGGATGTGTGGTAAGACTTTTCCCTGCAATACAAAATACCTGGTGCATAGTGGGTCGGATGAGATGCACAGAGCTGTTTTACAACTATACAGGGATACTGAAATGAAACATTTCGCTCTTGCTGTGTGGTCCTTACTACTCTTCTGTCTGAGGAGTCTAAGTAACCACTATTGTTCAGGACAAGAAAACTATTTCACGTATGGGACTCAGATCCTTAGAGTTCACAGCTTTCAACAACATCTCCAGTAATAATAATAACGAATACTTTTGGACCATTTCCATAGGCTGGCTGAGCACCTCTCATGTTTAATTCTGTTTACCAATTCTGCGAAGCACATTTTATGGATGGCAAAACTGAAGCCAGAGAGAGAGGCTAGGCACTTAGTAAGTCTTACCCCTTAAGACAGTAAGTGGCGTAGCTAAGATTCCCACCCAGGTAGCCAATGCCAAGTTCGCGTGGCATAGAATCAGCCATTTTAAAGTGTACAAGTTCATTGGTATTTAGTACATTCATGATGTTGTTCAGCCATCACTGCTACCAAAATATTTTCATCACCTCCAAAGAAGATCTCATAACCATTAAGTAGCCATTCCTCATTCTCCTTACCCCCAGCCCCTTAATTTCTAACCCTGACTGCCACAGTCTGGATCAATTCCAGCCTGTTTCCCGTATAAGCCGATTGTTTATAGATACTGGAAACTCCTCTAACCAGGTTCTGTACACTCAACTGGACCAAATGACATGAGTCTGGTGCCAGTCTCTCTGTAGGCATGGGATCTTGCCTCCTGGATGGAAAACCTTCCTCAGCAGTTTTTATTGCTTTTCCCAGAGCTCTGTTGGGTGATCAATCCAGCCCAGCAAAAGCACATTAAAGTGGTCATTCTGAGCCTGCTCTTGTTTCCTCCCTACCTTGTGAATAAAAATTAGAAGTCACCTTGACCAGTGTTCTGCATTTCTCAGTGTGTTCTTGAGACTGCCTGTAGCAGCAGCATCTGAAGTGCTTATCAAAATGCATCTTGACTCAGGTCCTGTCCCAGAACTAATACATCTGACACTTTGGGGGCAGAGCCTTGGACTCTGAATTTTTAGTGAGTTCCCAGGTAATTCTTATAGACTTTAACATCAGAATCCTCTAGGTGCTAATTTCAAATATCTTCTCTGTGCAAATACTGTTTGCAAGCAGCCTTTTAGTGGGCTTAACATTCCACTGTGGTCTCAGAAATCCTGAGTCACGTCAAGTCCGCCAAGTAGTAGACCAGATCTCCAAGGAAGGAAGGTCCTGACATTGGCCTGTTTCCTGGGAACCCTTGAGTATGAGGATGCCTTGGACTTGCCTTCAGTGGACAGTAATTCCTGTAGGCAGAGACAGGGGTCTGCCTAACTCATCTCTTTTACTCTCACAGCCTTTTCCTGGTTTTGTTTCTAGAAATGATGCTGCAATGGACAAGCAGTCCATTTCATAAGGGAGCCATTCAGAGCAACAGCTAAGGAACTGTTTTTCAGATCTTGAAGCCTCAAATTAACCCAAATGTGCGTTGTTTTATCCTTTTCTTTCAGCAGCCTTTTCTTTGTTAGCTCTGTGTTTCCCAGGATGATCTTCTTTAATCCACACTTTAAAGCCCCTATCATGGAAGCCTGAAGCTTGGGCAATAAGAATTTGCATTTTCTTAAACAAAAAAGAATCTACTCTTGGTTTCTAGAAATACGTTTCTGGAAGGTTTATCTTGTGAGTAAACCTCTGACAATAAGATTTAACACATAAACAGTAGTACTTGGAAGCGTGCTTAATTATTTTCGTGCCTTAGGACAAAAGAACCCAAATATGTTCCATTTCTCTAGTTTACTGTATTCAGTGTTTCCTGTTTGTTTTCTTTTCAGTCAATTGCCCTTTGGGAACCTATTATTCCCTGAAGCATTCTGTCTGTGAAAGCTGCTTCACGGGATCCTATCAAGATGAAGAAGGGCAACTTGAGTGCAAACTCTGTCCAACAGGGACTTATACTGAATATCCCCATTCTAGAAGCAGCTCGGAATGCAAAGGTAATGGCTTAGTGCACATTTTGACCAGAAGCCTGAATTTGATCTCCAGTTATGAAGTCTCAATGGCAGATAGGATTATTTTTGTCTTTTGATTTTCAATTATTATCTTAATGTTTCCCTCACTTTAAAGAAGTCTATTTTTTCCCCTTTGGAACATTTTATTGCTCTAAGTCAAATTCCACTGTCAATAATTCGAATCCACATTTATCAAATAACTCAGATTTTTTTTAGTGAATCTCACATTAATTGGTGGCAAGGACTTCCGTAACACTTAGCAATCATATTAGAATGATACTTGATACGAGATCAACTCTCCATTTACTTGGAAATTAATGACTATAGGTACAGAGGCATGTATTCTTTCTAGTAAAGTATCTCAAGATTTTATAAAAACATTTTATTGTCTTTCTCAATAAACACTCCTGATGGGAATGTTCTCTTTCATGGTTAAAGTTATAATAAGCTACACCTAGAAGAAGGAATTTCAGACCTGCATCCCTCACTGTTGTTGCAAATGCAGATGTGGTTGCTGAATGACAAATATAAACGTGAGAGTTGCGCTAGGTGATTAGAAATGCTAAAAACATTAGCAGTGCTGGAAATGAGCATCATTTGGAGGACGAAGGCAGAAGGAATGGATGGTGTACTTGGGGGTTGAGGATTCTGGCCCTACCACAAAGCCACTGGTTTGAATCTTAGAAAGTTGCTTAATCTCTCTGGGCTTCATGCTAAGACTACTTTTATTCTCTGCTCTGCCAGCCCTCAGTTGGGGTCTGTAGGTAGGAGGGCAGAAGAGGGCCAGTTCTCAGAGCCATGAAGGTACCACTGTAATTATGCGGTTCTAGCCCAATTTGAGGTTTTGTTTTCTGTCACTCCAGAAGTAGTGTACAAGCTGAGAACTTATACAAGGACAAGTCCCCCTGTGTACAACTTGTTCTTATGACAGTACCTTTCTGAGATGGGATTTCTAACTTCACTCAAAAACCATTTATTGGCAGGGGCCTGGGTGGCTCGGTTGGTTAAGTGTCCGACTTCGGCTCAGGTCATGATCTCACGGCTCGTGAGTTCAACCCCTGCATCAGGATCTGTGCTGACAGCTCAGAGCCTGGAGCCTGCTTCGGATTCTGTGTCCCCCTCTCTCTCTGCCCCTCTCCCATTTGTGCTCGGTCTCTCTCTCTCTCTCTCTCTCTCTCTCAAAAATAAATAAACTTTAAAAATTAAAAAATAAACAATTATTGGCACTTTCTAGGTGGCTATGCTAGGTAATAACGAAAGTAACAAGAAATCAGTCTAAAACTTACTAGTACAGAGAACCATGGGGCAGTCTAAAATACAGTCTATATGTAGTTCTTTGTGTCCCTCATTGTATCCTGAATAAATTAAAATGCAGAAAACCTTACCCTACCGAGTGCTAGTTTTGTATAGCTTAATGTCATTGTTCCTAACCATATTACATTTTTCTCTTCAGCTCAGTGCAAACAAGGCACTTACTCATCAAATGGCCTTGAGACGTGTGAATCATGTCCACTGGGCAGCTACCAGCCAGCATTTGGTTCCCGGAGCTGCCTCTCGTGTCCAGAAAGCACTTCAACTGTGAAAAGAGGAGCCGTGGACATATCTGCTTGTGGAGGTAATCGAAGCCTTAGAAGTTATTATTGCTTTACACCTGATACAGGTTCTATACGTGGAGGAGTGGAATGTTTTCAGCAAAACCGTTATGTCCACTGTAAGCAAAGAAAGTAAATTACTGTCTCTTCATGGAGAGTTTCCTTTCATTCAGCCAGTCAACACTTAAGTCTAAACACCGGCAACACAAACACCGTGCTCTGCCTTTAGGATCCCAAAAAAAGGTGCAAGGCTTGGTCTCGGGATTCAGTATTAATAAACATGTGCCTCCATGATATGGTAGAAATATATCTCATCTAGGAACTTAGTTTCCTCCTTTATGAAGTGAGGTCCTGTCTCATGTTCCTTGAAACTCTGAAAAGACATTCAATGAATTATGACATTTCATTTCCTGTAGTTTGAAGGTTTTTGTGAGCAGTTATCCACTCTGGCTGTACTTTGGAATCATCTGCACATTTACATCAACATTTTAAAAATACTGAAGCCCTATCTCCTCTCCAATATTCTGATTTAACTTGTCTGGTGTTCTTTTTAAGTTCTATACCCTTCCCCAAGTGATTCAGAAGTTACAAGGGGGCACCTGGGTGGCTCAGTCAGTTGAGCTTCTGACTTTGGCTCAAGTCATGATCTCGCATTCGTGGGTTCGAACCCCGCATCAGGCTCTGTGCTGACAGCTCAGAGCCTGAGCCACCTTTGGATTCTTGTCTCCCTCTCTCTCTGCCCCTCCCCTGCTTGCACTCTGTCCTTGTCTCTTAAAAAATAAAATAAAACATTAAAAAAAAAGTAACAGGAAAAGTTGAGTATGACTAATTTTGGGTCTCACATGTCAGCATGTAGGGCTTCAAAATGAAGATTGCAGGGTCCCACTCTTAGAGTTTTTAAGTCAGCAGGTCTGGTGTGGGGCCTGAAAATTTACATTTCTAACTAGTTCATTAGTGATGCTCCTTCTACTTGGTCCAGGGACCATATGTTGAGAGCCACTGGTTTGTTTGTTTGTTTGTTTTTCAGTTTATTTATTTATTTTGAGAGAGTCACAGCATGAGCAGGGGAGGAGCAGAGAGAGAGGGAGAAAGAGAATCCCATGCAGGGCTCAAACTCATGAACATTGAGATCATAGCCTGAGCTAACACCAAGAGTCGGTTGCTTAACCAACTGAGCCACCCAGGTGCCCCAAGAGCCACTGGTTTAAACAGAAATAAAAAGATTAGGGCTCCAGTTTTCAAATATTTCTAACATCCCTACCATGTACAGTTTTCCAGTACAGGATAAAGACTAGAAGATGCAAACAAAACTGAAAAATGAAAACTTAAAATGGCCATGACCCTAAGGCTGAGAGCCCTGCTGCCAGGAACTCCCAACTCCATGCATGTACTTTGCAAAGTCAATGAAACTTGTTTAAAAATAAAAAGTCGCTGGCCTACCTCTGCTGCATCACTGGGAACAGAATAAGCATGCTGGTTGAAACATGGCTTTTTAAAAATTGTGGATCCTCCACTTTCTCTACACCCTTATTTAAAAACCTAAGGTCTACGGCCATCTGAAAATTTAAAAACTGCTCCCTTAGTAAATAATACACATCTGTATCCAATTAGAAACAAATTTTTGGACAACAGCCGTATAGGACATTTTCCTTTGGTGCTGGGACATTCCTTTGTAATGTCCAGCATTACATCTTAGGATCTGCAGTCCTCATAAGACGGTACTGCAGGGAGAAAACCAGGAAGCATGCCATAATTACAGGTTTTATATACTGTGCCAGTTTCGCCAGTTTAAATCGTCTCAGTCAGGTGGGATCGTAGTACATAGAAAAGTCTGTTAGAACTTTGGAACCGGGCAAGCAGCGTTCATCAACCTGATATTTCACTGAAGAGAAGAGAATTTAACGGGGAACTAATTGAAACTCACACACTATGTCTGTTACATCACACCAGCTTTGAGGATTCTTTTTTTTTTTATTAAAAAGCAAATCAGGGGGCGCCTGGGTGGCTCGGTCGGTTAAGCGTCCGACTTCGGCTCAGGTCATGATCTCACGGTCTGTGAGTTCGAGCCCCGCGTCGGGCTCTGTGCTGACAGCTCAGAGCCTGGAGCCTGTTTCAGATTCTGTGTCTCCCTCTCTCTCTGCCCCTCCCCTGTTCATGCTCTGTCTCTCTCTGTCTCAAAAATAAATAAATGTTAACCAAAAAAATTTAAAAAAAAAAGCAAATCAGGCTTCACATTATGGTTGAAATAGATCTACTAAGGACTTTTTTTTTTTTTTTGGTCAATATACAAACGAGTTTTGGAAGAAAGTCTACAGTAAAAAATTCTCTTTTTCTCCCTCACTCCCTCCAACCACAAAAGTAAGTAGGATCTTTACAGTGCAACAAATTCATATCTGACGATTTTTCCTTTTAGCTTCCCAAATAAGCCTTGAGGTTTGTCTAATACCAAATTATTGCAATAAAGTGATTATAATTCCCAGAAAGTCTCTAATTAAACTTCTGGTAACTGCCATATTTCTCCTAATATTCCCAGCATAAGTTTTAACCACATTCTGTTCATCATAAGTGAGTTAGGCAGAGCTGAACTCAACATTCTTCTGTGGTGTTAAATAAATACCGTTTTACTTTAAACTTACATGTGTATGATTTCTAAAATAGTCTCATATATATTTGTCTTAGTTTTAAGGTCTTTCCTTCCTCCCTTCCTTATTTTTTTCGTTCTGTAGTGATTTATTTTTAGGTATATGTTTATGGTTTACCTACTCTTTTACTAAAGTATTACTTTTTGCATTCTTTAGCATGTTGAATTTAAAGTTATTTTTAAGTATATTACTATATTAAAGTAATATATATTTCATGCATTTCAATTTTTATCACCACTTAGAATATTAAATATCCTTAGGTCGGTGGCTACAAACTGAAGAGTCTGAAATTTTTCATTTTTTAAAAATGACTTTCAGGGGTGCCTGGGTGGCTCAGTCAGTTAAGCATCCAGCTCTTGGGTTTCGGCTCAGGTCATGGTCTCATGGTTTGCGGGTTCGAGCCCCACATCAGACTCTGTGCTGGCAGCATGGAGTCTGGCTCAAGCTCTCTCTCTTACACACAAAATAAATAAATAAACTTTAAAAAATAAAAATTAAAAAATTAAAAATTACGTAGACTTTTATCAGAACAATAAGTCCCACAAATGATTTTTTTTGGTGATGGTGTTGTTTACATATGGTCCTATAGGAAAAGGAAAGATTATTACTGAACCAGGATGATATTTCTTACTCCGGCCCCACAGAATGAAGTTAAAAGGAAGCTTAGGATAAGAGTCTCTGACCCCTGAATTTGTTTTAGGAAAGCCATTTATTTTATTTCATATTTTTTTAAGTTTATTTATTTTGAGAGAGACAGAGTGAGAGCGCGTGCGCTCACATACAAGTGGGAGAGGGGCAGAGAGAGAGAGAGAAAGATAGAATCCCAAGCAGGCTCTTTGCTGCAGGCCTGCAGTGGGCTTGATCCCATGAACCAGGAGATCATGACCTGAGCTGACTAAGAGCCTGCCTGACCTCAAGCTCAACCGACTGAGCCACCCAGGCGCCCCAGGAAAACCATTTAAAATGCAAAATTCACTTGGCTCCAGGGCTGTCTGTGTTATCCTTAACACCGTCAGGGAACAGACGTGTGGGATTACATTTTTCAGGTCACTTCAATGCACTATTTTTAATTCTATTTTAATATCACTTTTGGCATACTTAGATTTCTCTCTGTCTCCAGTAGAAGAGGTTAAAAGGATCTTGTCCCATTTTTCTTGACTCAGAAACCACAGCTGCTTTGACCAAGATTCAAAATGAAACTTTTCCCCCTTTCTTCTTACAAAATTAGACCATGAGGAACTGCCTGTGTATAGGCGCATGTGTGTATATTTAATACTGTATTGTATACTACATATAACGCTATTGTTATGTATGTTATGTTTACATTTACATATGCTATATGTGTATATGTATGCTTACAACATATATATATGTATATTTACTATATGTATCAATAATATATTAAGTACTGACTGTCCACTCCTGGAAAGTATATTTCTGATGACAACTGTCTCCCTTTGGAATATAATTTAAGCTCATTTTCACATGAAAATTCACACTTTCTGTGCCAAAAAGCAAAGTATAGGGGCACCTGGGTGACTCGGTTGGTTAAGCATCTCATTCTTGGTTTCAGCTCAGGTCATGATCTTGCACTTTTGTCAGTTCAAGCCCCATGTCAGGCTCTACGCTGGCAACAAAGAGCCTGCTTGGGATTCTGCCTCTCCTCTCTCTGCCACTCCCCCACTTGTACTTTCTCACTGTCTCTCAAATAAGTCAATAAACGTTAAAAAAAAAAAAGCAAAATATAAACATCACTGTTTTGAAAAGCCAACTGACTTGCTGATTTTTAATCTTAAGATTTTATTATTATTGCATATTAGTATAATTTTTGGCATTCTGTCAGTTTCTAGGGGTGTAGTCTTTTTTTCTGTTTGAGGGTAAGGTGCTGAAAAAAACGTATGTGCAAAACAGTTTAATTCATCATAGCATCTTGGTTTCACTGACAGAATTTATATTTTTACCTTATCATACACACTCATATATCATCTGAAGCAGAGTTTTATACATTTATTGGTGGAAGATCTATGCCTCCAATTAACTACTGTAATTAGCTGTTTGGAGGTACCTTTTCCAAATAGATGATAATTTTTTTGGAAACTTGACATTCAGAAAACCCATTTTAAACTCAGCAACTTTATAATATGTTTGTGCAAAGCCCTGTCTAGAACTCTGAGATCTAGCAACAAAGAATAGATTAATTTATTCTTGGTGAGCAAAGGTATTTATAGTTTGAAGTTTTAATATACAAATGTTTTTGTTATAACAGGTATCTTGTTTCACTAAGATACTTACAATTTAAAGTTTTAATATAACAAATGTATTGAGAATATTTGTTTCTTTTTTTTTTAACGTTTATTTATTTTTGGGACAGAGAGAGACAGAGCATGAACGGGGGAGGGGAAGAGAGAGAGGGAGACACAGAATCGGAAACAGGCTCCAGGCTCTGAGCCATCAGCCCAGAGCCTGACGTGGGGCTCGAACTCACGGACCGCGAGATCGTGACCTGGCTGAGAAGTCGGACGCTTAACCGACTGCGCCACCCAGGCGCCCCGAGAATATTTGTTTCTAAACAAGCATTAATATCTATGATATCTTCTGCCATCTCTTGATTTGACTCCTGACTTTTTGTCAGAGGGTGTGTAAAGGAGCACTTTTGCAAAAGATGTGACTGGCTGTTGCTGCTTAAAAACTTTGACCTAAACCTCTTGAGATGACCGCAAATGCTTTATTGCTTATTTAACGTTTATTGTCATACCAATAAAAAAGAGATGCCATTACCCAGAATATCCTGCTCCGTTGAGCCTCAAGTGCATTTCTAAATTTTTCAGTCATATTGCTAATTATTTCTGCCATACTGATTTTTATTAACAAAAACCCAAAACCTAAATGGAAAGTATGCTGAGATTCCCCAAAGCTACTTCCTTGTGTTCTTCTATATTTAAATTTATGCAGACACGTCTTGATAATTTTAGTGGTTTCCGCAGTTTGTAATGGTTTTAGGACTCATGCCCATGACACCAGTCAGTTCACATAAGAACATGCTCTGGATGAATTCATTTTTGGGTCACAATCTAAAATCCCAACCCAAAGATTTAGTCGTGGCTAGTCTGCCCCATCTTCCCTCTGCCAAATGCAACCAAAATTTATTGAAGAAAATGCAAGTTCATGTCATCTTTGAAGCTATTTCTTGTTTGGTTACCGTCCCACCAATTAGCAAGATTTGGATAAATGACAATATTCAACTGGATGTTGTTTATAAAAAGCATGTCTAACACAAAATGACATTAAGAGGCTTAAAAGTAAAGAAAAAAAAAAGACCCTTCCCCATAAATACCATAAATCATGGATAACTATACAGGAGAAATAAAATTTCTAATAACATGAAAAAAGCAACTTAAATCATCATCAAAATGTAAATTCAAATAACAGTGCAATTCCATTTTCACTTTCAAATTGAAAAAATACTTAAGTGATCATTATCAGTAGTGATGAATACGTAGTAAGAGCAATTCCATACACTACTGATGGAGCTGTAAGTTAAAATCTTTTTTATTTATTTATTTTTTTAAGGATTTGACATTCTGTATTAATGGCTTTACATTTTCCATTATCTTTAGATCTATAGATTCAACAACTCAAATTCAGCTGTTCAAATTCAACTGTTATCCCAAGGAAATAATCAGAGCTGTATACATAAGTTTATGTAGAAAATTTCACATCAGCAATATTTATAATAGCTAACAAAGAAAAGCAACCTAAATGGCCAGTAGTAGAGGAAATGTTAGATCGTTTATGGTCTGTCAATGGCATGTAATATTTTTCTTTTCTTAAAAACCATGCCAGTTAACAAGTTGGAGAATGATTTGGGAAATGCTTAGGATATAATGTGAAGTAGAAAAATCAGAATACAATATTACAAGGTCAATTCAAATTTTTATTGAGTTAATGTGTGTTGTTAAGGGGGGGGGGGAACAACAGAATGTTTGGGTGATAACATAGTGCAAGCAGTAGATATGTGCAAGAGAATATTTTCACAATTCAGTAGCTTTCTTATGACTGAAGGTTGATGTACTTCTTTTCAAAATAGAGCATGTTGCTCCCGACTCACAAATGCTTTGTTTTTACCCGTGCAGTACCTTGTCCAGTAGGAGAATTCTCTCGTTCTGGATTAACACCCTGTTACCCGTGTCCTCGAGACTACTACCAACCCAATCCAGGGAAGTCCTTCTGCTTATCTTGTCCCTTTTATGGAACTACAGCCTCCTCTGGTGCCGGATCGATCACCGACTGCTCCAGTAAGAAGATACACTTCATTTCTTACGTAATCGCGCATGTTGGAGACTTGCGTTTGTGCTGTGGTAACCGTGATTCCGAATATTACTATTCTCAGTGGATGTAGGTGTCGGGACTTGCTAAATTGTCCTTTGGGGGGCTTTTTGATGACAGTGACTCAAAGATTCTTATTTTGGGAACATTGAACTTGATAACTTCCACATCTCTCTCTAAGAGTCTAGGATTTAGTTATATATGCCATCCATCTATATGGTCTCTTTTTTACTGTTACTAAAACAAAATATGTGTGACTTTACCCACTTTGATAACCAGAATATTGACTATCATATTTAGGTAGAGTCTACTTACTGGCAATATCTACGGCACACTAATTGGAAAATCTAATGTTTTCTTATTAATCTTATTAGGTTTTAGTTCAACTTTCTCAGCAGCAGAGGAAAGTGTAGTGCCCCTTACTTCTCCTGGACATATCAAAAAGAACTATGAAGTCAGCAGTCAGGCAAGTCCCTTTTATACTTCTAGAATCTTCTCCAGTGGAATGTTTGGAAAACATGATGTCATTTTACATGCCGCACTCGGGGAAATGGCCAGATTTGAAACCTTAAATAATCGTCTCATGGATATTATCAATGAATAATAGTATTTACTTGTGACTTCTAATAAGAACTTTAAAAAATGCAGTATCAGAAATTCTGAGTACCAAAAATTGGGAGTTTTCCTCAGCAATGTCTGGCATAGAGAATGTGTGGGTAAGGGGAACCTCTAAATTCACTAATAACTAACACTTATCACAAGCATAACCCATCATTTGAGTAAGGGGCATTTGGTTTATCCAAAGGCCTTTTTTCTGATTGGCAGGAAGAGTTACTCAACTTTCATGAAAATTATTTACAATTTTTGTCACAGAAAAAAAGAGATTGTTTATTGGAATAAGGTATAGTTTTTTAAAAATTAAGAGATAGAGCTCATGAACATAACTAGATTAATTGTTTGGTAGATTTAGCCATTACTCTGAATAGACCTTGCCCGATGTCATGATAAATTCTTTGGCTCTAAGTATTTTTAAGGAGGATAATAAGGCTGTATTTCTTATTTCAAGTTTCTGCAGTCTCGTCCAAGCTTGTCAGGGCTTCATAAGTCACATTTGAAACTGAGCCCAGCAGACATAGAAATTTGTAATAATAACCAGAGAAGTGACTACCAACCCTGGAGAAGTATTAGAATCCTCTGGCCAAATTTAAAAAACAATGATGCACAGATCCCCAACCTCCAGAGGTTCTGATTTAGCTGGTCTGGGTGGGAGCCCTATCCTGTGTACTTTTAAAACACCTCAAATGGGTTCTAACATGAAGGCAGCATTTGAAAACACTTACTAGAACATCACCTAAGGATAATATATATCATATATGTCCAATGTGGCAGGCACCAACATGATGCAGGCAACAGTCCAGCTAGCATTGCGTGAACTCACCCAGAAACAGGAACCTAACACTGCAAACATCAAACTCCCTAGTCAGGATTGCTTTGAAGTGATTGAGTGTTTTGTCTCTGATAGATTTCTTTTTTTGCCACCTGGTAGGTTTTCCATGAATGTTTTTTAAACCCTTGCCATAATAGTGGAACCTGCCAACAGCTTGGGCGTGGTTATGTTTGTCTCTGTCCATCTGGATATACAGGTAACATAGAGGAATGCAACTTTCAATATACGTTTCAAATGAAATCATTGTGACTTGCATATCAGACTCTGGGACGCTAAAAATAAACCCTGTGAGATACATTAGACTGTATCAATGCACAAAAATTTGATTAGGCTTGATAAACCAAGGTAAAAAAAGTGCATAAATTACAAATTACAGTTTTCTTTGCACATTTTGGAGGAAGAATAACGAATCATCTTCTCTATGAAAAAGTTACATCATAACTCACAATTTAAATAGGAATGCAGTTTCAGAGGCCATGGCCAAGGCTCCATTCTAACACAAATTAAATGTATGATACTCAACGTAGAACAATTTGTCCAGCATAAACATCTTTCAACAAACTCCAGTTTCTCTCATTGGCCTCACACTAGTGGAAGTTTTTGTGAATAGCTGTGATTTGTTGCTTCGTTTCTATCTTTCTGGAAGCTACGCCCGGAAAAACAATATGGCTTTGAACTTGATTACGCAGGAATTATGTAAGAATTATGTTTTCTTGCAGTTTGAGTCGCATTCTAGTTCAGTCCAGAAATACAGTTTTTGAGAGGGAAGTGAACTATATCTTAAAATTATAATTTATTTAAAATAGTTTGCTATTTCCTCCTAGAAATGTAGTTTTTGCGTTTTCCCCACTTTTATGAAGCCAACATAAAATATCTTTTCAATGAGGAAAATGGTATTGAAATAAAAGAATTCACCACAAAATGAACAAAAGGAAAGTTGGAAAACAAGGTAGCCCAGGCCTATCAAGAATATGGCATTCCACTTATTTCACCTTGTGTGTGTGTGTTTCAATTTTCACAAAAATTTTGTCCCAACATTCCATAAGAAATAATGGATCTTATCCTAGAATTTTATAAGCGAGTGGTGGTTGAGCAAGGGCGTAATACAGAACAGTGGTTCTCAAATTTTAATGTGCATCGGAATCATTTGGAGGGCTTCTTAAAACACAGAGTACTGGACCCTAACCCAGAATTTCTGATTTCAGTAGATCGAGGGAAGTTTTGATCATTTGCATTTCTGTCTCATTCCCAGGTAGTTGCTTATGCTATTGGTCCAGGGACCATTTTGAGACCCAGTGGTGTAGAGGAAGAACATGGGTTTCTGGCAGAGCTAGCCCACCGATAGCTTGTGTGCATCCTATGGAAAGATGTATCCTCACTCTAGGACACCTGGTATAGGAGCTGAGATCTGGCAAGACTTGGCCCCACCCCCTCTTCTCAGCCAGTGGTCTTGGTGGAAAGTATACATGACTCGGTGCTTTTCACTTTGGAGTTAAGCTAATTTCTGGCTCCATTTTATGCTCCCAGGTCTTCCCCCTCACCCTTCCCACCACCAACCTCTACCTTGGGATTTTCTATCTTTTATGTATTTTTATAAGGATATCTTAAATCTCTTTAGAAAGAGGCAGTGCTTTCATTAAATACTTAACCAGACGGTAGCACTTAAGGAATATTGCCCCTTCCTTCACCACCATCGCTCCCTATAAATTCAGATGATTGAGAGAATTGTCTTTAAATGATCATGGTTCTGTTTCTGTTAATCCTTCCTTTGATTGTCCTTCAGTGTTTGGTTTCCATTTTAGGCTTAAAGTGTGAAACAGACATTGATGAATGCAGCTCGCTGCCATGTCTCAACAGTGGAATTTGTAAAGACCTAGTTGGGCAGTTCGTTTGTGAATGCCCATCTGGTTACACAGGTAAGAGGAGAGTTTGTTGTCTTTACAGTATAAACATTGAAATCATTGAAATTTCATTGCTGGAAATCAAAACCACAAATAGTATCTTACACCTGTTCGAATGGCTATCATCAAGAGACAGGAGGTAACAGTCTTGGCAAGCACATGGAAGCCAAGAAGAGGGAGCCTTTCTTGGTGGGAATGTAAACTGGTGCAGCCTCTAATGGAAAAGAGTATGGAGGTTCCTCAAAAACTTAAAAATAGAACTACTGTATGATTCAGTAATTCCACTGCTGGGTGTCTATCCAAAGGAAATGAAGTCACCGTCTGGAAAATTTGTTCATTGTAGCATTGTTCACAATAGCCAAGATATGGAAGGAAGCTTAAGTGTATCTCAAGGGATGAATGGATAAATAAAAGGCGATCGACTTATATGTAGTGGAGTGTTACTCAGCCACAAAAAAAAAAAAAAAGGAAATCCTGCCATTTGCAATAAATGGACAAAAATGGAGGGCATATGCTAAATGAGATAAGTTGGACAGAGCAAGACATACTGTATGATCTCACTCATATGTGGAATCTAAAAAAGTCAAACTCACAGAAACGGAGTGTCAAATAGTAGTTTCCAGGGGCTGGGTGTGGGGTTATCATATATGTCATTTAAGGGTACAAACCTACAACTACTAGATAAGTAAGTCATGTTTAAGGACTCGGGGAATAAATTCAACAGAGAGGTGAACAACTAACAAATAATATAAAGTTTTTAAAGCAGATCACACTGATCATCCTAACTATAAATAAATATAAAAATAAATAAATAAGCAAGATATTCACGGTCATCATTTTCCATCCTATGCTGAAAATACCAGATTCCCTGCTAGAAATGTTTCGCAATAAGTAGAATGGAAGAAAACATTTTGCTGCAATATATTTGGCAAAGAGCAATAATTTTGCACAACTATATTAGCCACAATTCCTGATTCTTCTGTTCTTACACCTGAATGGCTTGCTTGAAAACTATTAGTCTTAAATTCCTTTCAGGTTTTCTCTGGGTAAAATATTCTGTTATTCTCTGCAGGTCAACTGTGTGAAGAAAATATAAATGAGTGTAACTCTAGTCCTTGTCTAAATAAAGGAACCTGCATCGATGGCTTAGATGGCTATCACTGCACCTGTGTGAAGGGATACACAGGTAAGATGTTTCCATTTTTCCTTCATTGTCTCAAAGTCCTGAAAAGCACCACAAGGTACTACATTTTTTTTAACATTATGCTATGTTAACATTGACTTTCTGATTTTGTAACTGTGCTATTATTATCTAAGCAAAAGTCCTTTGAGGAAATTCACCCTGAAGTATTTCAGGGTAAAAAGGCATCAAGGGTGCAATTTAGTCTCAAACAGTTTAGAAAAATGTGTGTGTGTGTGTGTGTGTGTGTGTGTGTGCACGCATATGTATGTGTGTGTAAAGGGAGACATGGAGACAGAGAGAGAGAGAAGACCAGAGTTTTATGCTAAGATAAACATTCAAGAAGGAACCGGAAATAAATTGTATAAGATCGTATTGCAAATTGATGCTAAATAAAATGATGTAGTAGATATAATTTATAAAGAGAAATTTCCAGAAAAACGACCAGTGAAGGAAAAGGGCAAGGTCAAAGAAACAGAGTAAAATTTTGAACTAAATTTGCTAGTTTTATCTTTTAACATTATCTCAATTAGATGTCCCTTACTAATGTTAGCTTCAGGAAGTTCTAAGATAAAAAGAGAAGATTACCAAAAAAAAAAAAGAAAAAAGAAAAAAAATGCTAAAATGACTTACAAAAGCCAAAGCTCATTCAGGAGTGGATCTCAAAGCAGTGTGACAGGCCAGTAGTTCTAACAGCTTCCCTTCCAGGAAGGGAATCTCCTGCTTCCTTCAGGAGCAGCATCCTCCAAGGAGTCAACACTTTGATCATGGGTTCGAGAAGGTTAACATTTGGGCTCTTTCCTCGTCCTCTTCCATCCCCAGGCCTGCACTGTGAAACAGAAGTCAATGAATGCCAGCCAAGCCCATGCTTAAATAATGCCGTCTGTGAAGATCAGGTCGGGGGATTCTTGTGCAAATGCCCTCCTGGATTTTTGGGTACCCGATGTGAAAAAAACATGGATGAGTGTCTCAGCCAACCGTGCAAAAATGGAGCTACCTGTAAAGACGGTGCCAGTAGCTTCAGGTAAAGCCCTAAGTCTGGTGCTTTGCACTATTTTCATTTTCTTAACCATTCAGTCATTCTGCAGTCTTTACCGAGTATTGCTGAGTCCCGAGTCAGCCATTCCCTAATTCTAGCCCAAGAATAGACTACAGTAGACTCTCCCCACCACCTGAGGTTCTGATTCACTAAGTCTGGGCTAGAGTCTAGGCAACCTGTATATTTTAAGTTCCCCTGTGATTCCGATGCACAGCCAGACTTGGAAACCACTGTTCTATACTTGGGAGGTCAAAAGATCAAAGGAAACAGAGTAACACAGAAGCAAATACCCTAAGCATGAGACAAAACCTCATTTTTAAACGTTTTATATTTTAGCTGGAGGTTTTACACCAGCTAAAGTCAAAGGAAATTGTGCAATCATGCTGTCACAGGGCCAATCGACAGTCTCTGTGACTTTCAAACATTTTTTTTAGCTCAGTAACCCTTGCTTCATAAGAAATCTAATATGAATGTAAACAAGTAAAAAAAATAAATAAAAACCAAACTTTTGTGTTCGGAAACAGTATTTGTAGAGAAGAAACACTTTGTCTTCCTGAGGCAGCTCTTGGGGTGCCAGTGGAGTATCGTTTGAAAACCAACACTCTCCTTCATCGTGATCAAGTCTGCCCTATTTCATCCTGTTACCCTTGCAGGGTGTATGCCTTCTGTAGTACAGATACAAAAAACAGAACTCGTCTTACTTGCAGAATCTTAGGAAACTTTATTGTCCTCAACATGCCACTGTCTCTGTAAGTTTATAAAAGTTAAAAGAAAAAACACTCTACCCCAATTCCAGCATTTCCCAGTCCTCTTCTGGTTCAGCAACCCCCCCCCCTTGTTACTGTCCCCCAACAAAATAGCCAGGGCACTATCCAGAAGAAATAGGAAGCAAATTCTGCCAGTGAGACTTTCACTCTTGATGTGGAAATGAAATCTTATCAGTGTAGCTTCATCTTTCATAGGCTGTTTACATCTTCTAGCATATAGTGCCTACCCATAGGAAATGAGAAATTTCCAGATAAACACAGAGTTCTAAAGTCTCCCCAGCATCAAAAACAATTGCTGATTACCAAATCTGTCTAAATCCTAACTAGAGGAAAGGTGAAGGTAAACTCTCCTAATTCCGAGGAAATGTTAGTTGTCACCACAGTGAACCTCTTTCACAGACAAGGATATTGGACTGCCGTGATGATGTCAAACATGGGCAGATAAAGAGGAGTGAAATTCTAGCCAAAATAGATTTATTGCCAAATGGAGAGAATGCCGTAAAGATCCCCCCCTCCCACAATTCCAACTGACATTTTCTCTTAAACCCTGAAACACCATTTATTCTTAGAGGTCCCCGTGTTAACTAACAGTGTTAACGATCATGTATTGGACTGATCGTTTTTAATTAAATATTTCAGACATACAGAAGGTTACCAAGAACAATAAAAGTCACACACTCATCACAGCAATTATCAAACCTTAGCATTTTGTCATATTTGATTCACATCTTTGGGTTTTTTTTTTTAATGTTTATGTATTTATTGAGAGAGAGAGAGAGAGAGAGCGAGAGAGAGAGAGCATGCGTGAACAGGGGAGAGGCAGAAAGAGGGAGAGAGAGAATTTCAAGCAGGCTCCACGCTGTCAGCACAGAGCTCGACACAGGGCTCAATCTCACGAACTGTGAGATCATGACCTGAGTTGAAATCAACAGTTGGATGCTTAACGGACAGAGCCACCCAGGGGCCCCCACATCTTTTATTTTAAAGAAATACCTTCTGAAGATAGTTTTGGAGTCCCTTCAATACACACACACACACACACACACACACACACACACACACTCCTCTTTTTCCTCAATAGTAACCACTATTCTGAAGTTGGTGAATATTTTTCTCATTCAGATTTCATTTTTTACTACATAAATAGTATATAGTATAATTTTACATATTACATAATTGGTATTATACTATATATATCCTTTTGCAATTTAGGTTTTGTTTTCACTCAACATTATGTGTTGTCAAGGTTGATACATTTGGCTCTAGTTTATTTATTTTAACTGCTGATTAGTATTCCAGTGAATGATTATACCATGGTTTATTTTCCCATTCTCCTTTTCATAGATATTTAAAATAATGCTTATGAACATTCATTACATGTGTCCTTGTACACTGGTGCAGTAATTTCCTGGAGCACGTTAAGTAGAAATGGATATACAGGGATATACAGCCTATGGGAATGTAAACTCTCAAGTTCCCTTGACAATCCCAAATTGTATTTCTACTCACTATATGAGATTTCCCATTTCATGACACCTATATCAGCATTTGACATCATCAAATATATTTTCCATTCTGACAGGTTTAAATGATTTCTTGCATACCACAGAGACCATATGGCATGATGATTAAGAACAAGGCACTAGATTGAGTTTAAAATCCTATTCCAGAGGCGCCTGGGTGGCTCAGTTGGTTAAGCGTCTGACTTCAGTTCCGGTCATGATCTCACAGTTTGTGGGTTCCAGCCCCACATCAGGCTCTGTGCTGACACCTCAGAGCCTGGAGCCTGCTTCCGATTCTGTGTCTCCCTCTGTCTGCCCCTGCCCCCCGCTCACACTCTGTCTCTCAAAAAAAAAAAAATTAAAAAAACTTTTTAAATGATAATAATTAATTAATTAATTAATTAAAAATGATACTCCATTGTTTAATAACAAGGGAACTTGGGCAGATCAACCTCTCTGAGCCAGTTTACTTGTCTGTAAAAGGGGAATGATAATAATGCTACTTCTTTAAACCAGTAAAGATTGGTTTAATGTATATAAAGTCTTTAGAATGGCACGTGCACTTTTTATATTTTTTCCTAGCACTTCTATGGGGAGAGAACTCCCAGTGTGTACATAATACTTCAACTGGATCAGACCTACTTCCTACACTATTTTTGCTACTACAACACTCCAAATATATATTGTCTTAAAGAGGTTTAATCAAAGGAACAAAACAAATAAAGGTGACTAACAAAGTATTGTTTTTACGTGGAACATGTTTCAGCATTTCAGAGTATTTTACCCAATTTATTTAAACTAAAAACAAACAAAACCCAATTCACCCATTTCTGCCATCCCACCTCCACTCTGGCAACCACCCATCTGTTCTCTGTATCTATGAGTTTCAGTTTTCAAAGGCTTTTGAGACAATATTGTCATAGATGGGAGACTTCTTCTGATGCCTTTCTATGTGTTAGTAACATTTTGTTTCTTTCAGGTGCCAATGTGCAACAGGCTTCACGGGGCCATTCTGTGAATTAAACATCAATGAATGTCATTCTAACCCATGTAGAAATCAGGCCACCTGTGTGGATGAATTAAACTCATACAGTTGTAAATGTCGGCCAGGATTTTCAGGCAGCAGGTGTGAAATAGGTATATATGAACTCAGTGTTACTCATAACAGCACTAAAATTATTGATATCATAAAAGTGTCCATTTTTACCTATTCCAAGCACTGTCTACATACCATAACCTATGCTAAGCATTTTGAATTTACTTAATCTTCATAGCCATCCAGCAGATGAGGTAATATTCTCTCCCATGGCAAAGGTGAGGAAACTGAAGCTTAACGGGGAAATAGAGAAAATGGAACATGGTAGAACTCTTCACATTCTACATGTTTAGAAAGGACGCTTGATTTAGGAGGACTTGGTTTCAGAGTCCGTGGACACGAATGAGAATCGGTGCCGAGCAGCTTTCTCGGGATGCTGGAGTCTCTTAGCTCTAGGACTTTTGTTTTGTTGAGTGTGGTATGCAGGATTGGGGCAGAGCTGAATTGCTCATGAACTAGGGAAGAACTAGGGGCTTGAGTAGAGGCGGAAGGTGGCCCTTGCAGTTATCCCTCCTCCTCTCCTGCAGCATCAATTACCCCATTCTACGGAGTCATCCCATCAGCATATAGACATGCCTTAGTGTCTCTAAGTAAATGCCAGCTTTACTAACTTCCCAATTCCACCTCTCCTTCTAGCTATTCCCTATTTCTCTGCTTCCTGACACTACTGAGTTCTCTCCCTATCTTAGATACCCACTGATTATTCTATTTAAAAGAATGTGTTCTATATTTTATAAATAATATATATTTAATGTTGAAACTGCTTCTCAGATCATATTTACTGAAACGGGCTGCTTTGACAATAGTACTACATGATCTGCTGATCACCTTAGACAGTTGAAAAATGCCTCCCAAGTGCCACGGGCCACACACTTTTCTTATTTGTTGCAGACCAGTCTTCAGGTTTTAACCTGGATTTTGAAGTTTCGGGTATCTATGGCTACGCCATGCTAGATGGTGTGCTTCCACCTCTCCATGCTGTAACCTGCACCTTCTGGATGAAATCCTCTGACACCACTAACTATGGGACACCGATCTCCTATGCAGTTGAGAATGGCAGTGACAACACCTTCCTCCTGACCGATTATAATGGGTAAGCAAAACCATCAGGAAAGCCATACTCTGGATCTTATCCCGGCACCGGGTAGAACTGACATTGGGGATGGGGGACAGAGGAACAAGGGGGTCAGGTGCCCCAGCAGGACAGCGGAGTGACAATAATCAAACAGAACATTTGGGCAAGTTCTGTAAGAAAGTTTCAGGGATAGTACCTTCTGCATGTATTATGTTTTGCTATTTTCTAAGTATCACTTCATTTGATCTTCATAGTGACCTGAGGAACTCGTTTTACAGGTAGCAAAACAAAGTTTCAGAAGGACTAAATGATTCGCCCAAAATCTTACACCTTGGGAGTGGAAGAGCTAAGTCTCAGACTCTGACTCTTAACACTGACACTCTTTCTTTCACATATCAGAGCCTCTGTGGGTTGAAGGATTTCAGTGACATTACTGACCCATGCGACACACATATGTGGAGTATGAATCCACCTACAAGTTCAAGTGTACAAAATGATATTTCTTTATTTCCTTTTGGATCAATTAATTCCAACTGCAGGGCCCCATCTCTCTGGGCTGTCAGAAAGGCCATCCTCAGCTGTCTCTGCCTTCTTTTTCTATTGAGCACTTCCCTACCTTAGATTTTTGCAGATTGTCAAAACCCCACAGAGCTGTGTTAAAGAGCCACAGACTTGGCCAGGACTTTTGTCATCGGTCCTTTGTCCACACTGCTCTCCACTGGGCTGTGAACTGCCCCGGCTTCCGTGGCTCCTTCAGAATCACAGCTCTTTGCTGCGTGGAATCCTTACCTTCAATCTAGACAGATTCTGTGGTGTCCTTTCTCTGTCTGATCCTCCCAAATTTCTGTCCTGTTGCTACTGAGCAGGTTGCCAGCCCCACAGAGCTCCCTTCCCTCCCCTCAGTCCATGGGATGCTCACTATTCTGGTGGAAATCGCCCTGTCCTCAAACCCTATTCTTCTTAGTGGACCTGAACTTTCAGAAACAAAATCCAAGGTATTTGCAAAAAACAAAAAAAACCAAAACTCTCCTGAGGCAAAATACATATAAAGAGAGAATCTGTTACCCCCTTGAATAGCAGAAGGAAAAGGGGAAAACACAAAGGGGAAACAATTAATATTATAAAGATGCCATTTTTTTCCACAAACATCTTTGAATAGGGACAAAGAAGATACAGAAAGAGATATTTAACGGATTCTTATCTTCCTTATGAGTTTTCCCTAATTTTTTCTTTTTCTCCAATTACTTTTGAAGATAGTGTACTTTAAGCTGCTTCTTATCTTTGACATTCCCCAAAGTGACATGGTTGTTGGAACCCTCTTGTAGTTGGTCACCTTTGTTTAGTGCCAATTATGCTTTCTTTTGGAGCGACATACGTTGTCTGCCCTGTGACAGCTTCAGCAGCCCAGAGACAGAACTTCTTTCTGAGAGTCATCTGAAGCTTGTTCCTGGTCTTAGGAACACCCATTCAGAAGGAAGGAAACCAGTCTGACGTTTGTACAACTCTCATTCCTTCCATAATTGATTCACCGTCTCCAGGATAGACAGTTGGTGAATTATCTCACATTGTATCAGCTTCTCACATCATCCTAAGACTTCTTCCTACCCCTTCATGTTTAAGAAGCATAAATTAATTTTCAATGAACTACGATAAAGTATAATTTGTAAACCAAATCTGCCTCAATGAAATATGACTAAATGGAAGAAAAGAAGTAATGTTTTTGCTGGAAGTGCTTAAAGAACAAAAAAAGAAAAAGAAGAAAAATAGCAACATGTCTTACAGATGAGATTACAACATATGACTGATGACTCTATTGCCTGGAATCTTTTCACAGCTGGGTTCTTTATGTGAATGGCAAGGAAAAGATAACAGACTGTCCCTCCGTGAATGATGGAAGTTGGCATCATATTGCAATCACTTGGACAAGTGCTAATGGAGCCTGGAAAGTCTATATCGACGGGAAATTATCTGACGGTGGTGTGGGCCTCTCTGTTGGTTCAGCCATACCTGGTATGTCTTAGCTAAAGGAATGTAATTCTGTTTGACGCCAGACGTGCGGGTGCTTAGATGAACATCAAGTTTGCTGGTTTTGTTGTCCTTGGTTCTACACAAAGGTCAACAATTATCTCTCGATTTCTACTCCCTGATTATCCAGACTGTGAATTATTAGAAGCTTTTCCTAGGTGAGCTGTGGGACTCCCTGTGTAAGAAATGAGACTGGGGACTTAGAGTAAGACTAGCAAGATCCATGCTGAGGTAACAATGGATGGCTACAAAACTGTCTTCCAAGGAGGAGAGGAGTTGCTGGTGTGTTCCATTTGCTTATTTAGTTTCATGATCATGTACGTAGTATACAAGTATATCCAATATATAAACTGGAGCACTGCTAATAGTATCTCTCTTTAATGCCCTTTTTCACGGTGAGCCCAGCATCCTCCTATGCCGCCATCTTCCCAGCAATCCTTTAATGCCCTTTTTCAAATGGAACTCAAACTCTTTTCTAAAAGTACTTTTTAAAAGGTATTCAGAGAGTTTTTGTTTGAAGGAATGCAGAAGTATTAGGTGATACGGGGTTCTCAGTATTGTACGGGGCAATATGCTTGCTCTATCTGGATCCTTCTATGACATATATGAAGAGGAAAGGTTGGAGGTTCCCTGTAGTAAATAAGGAAAAATTAAAAGTGTTTCAACAGGAAGTGGCATTATTATCAGGTGAAGTGGGGTGTTGTTCCCTTTTTGTGTTTAAGTATTCTTACGTTCAACTATCTCTTCTCTGGATAGTGGGATTGCAGGTGGCTTTTATTTTCTTTTTTATTCTCTTCCCATATTTTGTAATGAACATGTATTTCCTTTATGGTAAAAAAAAAAAGGATCTGTATATTTTAAAAAAATAAACCATGATAAAAGAGAGAAAGTAGGTTAAAGGAATAGGAGAATAAAACCTGGAAACTGTAATAGTAACCATCCAAGGAGATGGTTGTCTGCCCACATCAGTATAAATGAATTTGAGTCCATAGAAATTGCAGAGCTCCAACTGACAGAGCTTAGTGAATAGATGGCTTCAGTTTGGGTGACTAGGTCTATTGAAGAGTCTCTTAGCTGAGAAAAGAATTCTAGGAAGAAGGACAGTTATCAGAGCAGAGGTTAGGAGTGAGGTAAGATTTTATATCTGATTTTAGACATGTTGAGTTTGAATTCTAATCACAGGAATACATGCAGCTAAAAACATAGGTTTTTACCATTTTATATCAAATTGACAGAGTTGTTTTTGATGATAGGAGGTGATTGGCAAGGATTCAGCGTGGCAGACTGTTAGAGATTGCTGATATGAAAATTGATACAGCCTTTCTGGGAAGCATTTTAGAAATTTTCATCAAGAACCTTAGAGAAACCCTGTGCATACAACCAACAATTCAACTACCAGGAATCAGATTAAAGGAAATAATCAATGATCTGAATAAGTGCTTATGTATCAATATATTTATCTCAGTGAAACTTTAGCACCAAACTTGGAAACAACTCCAGTATCCAATAAGAAATGGTTAATAATTAATTAAGCAAATTAGGAACTGTTGTACATTCATTAAAACTCATGAAATGAGAGCATGTTGAAGAAGAAAAGCAAGATTCTTTTTTAGCTCAGTGTTGAGCGTCCGGCTCTTGATTTTGGCTCAGGTCATGATCTGATGGTTCATGAGTTCAAGCCCTGCATCAGGCTCTGTGCTAACAGCTCAGCGCCTGCTTGGGATGCTCTCTCTCTGCCCCTTTCCCACTCACTCTCTCTCTCTCAAAAGAAATAAATATACATTTATAAATGAATTAATTAATTAAAAAAGAAGAAAAACAAGATTTGAACATTGTATATAGTATGATCCTTAGTTGTGTGTATTAAAATCTCTCTCTCCCACACATACAAATATACTAAAAAAATAATAAAAATAAATCCTAGAAGGAAATACACAAAACTGTTAAATGTTTTTTTCTGGGTTAGTAGAATTCCTTATGCTTTATTTTTCCAAATCTCCTTCTGTGCATGTATTAATTTTTAATGATTATTGTTATAAGAAAAAGATATAGTTTGGGAAGCCTTGAAAGGGGGTTCTTCACATACTAATTGGCAGGCGAGTAAGATTAGATGGGGAGATTGTTGAAGGAAGGAGCAAGGAGGCCAGGGGTGGAAGCCTGGGTGCATCAGCACCTTAAGAGGCAGGCAGACAAGAGAGATGAATGAGCAGAAAGGTTCGAGGAGAACCAGGAGAAGATGCTTTCATGTTCACCAAGTGGAATCAGCCTGGCTCCTGGCAGGAAGGGTAGCACACGCGAGGAGGATAAACTGACAAGAATTTAAGGAACGGACTGTTTTCAAAGGCGTGGTCAGGATTCAGAGAAGCAAAACATGACAATAAAACATCCATGACTAGCAACAATGGAATGGCACATTCGAGTAAACTCGAAGTGGCAAGGAGTGGGAGTTGTTGCCAGAACTTAGGCAAACCTGTGGTGCCGGAGAGAAATCACCCAGCAGAAACCATGACATTCGATAGAGAAAAAAAGCCTCCTCCAACCTTTTGCCTGGGACAAAGGCATCCAGGAAAACTAAACTTTTCTCTCATCCCACTTTCTTGCCTGAGCCGGTCCTTCCATTGGTCAGGGATAAACAGAAGCCAGAGGAGCAAGGCAGCCAGGTGGTGCCATCGATAGGTGTCAACCTTTGGGGGCACAAAGCAGAGATGAGAAGGGTGGCAGGTGTCTCTGGAGGAGCAAACACAGACCATCCAGTGCGTCTAGGAAGGACAGTTCAATAGAATGAAATAAATGTTCAACCACAACAGATGATACAGTGAAATCACCAGAGGAGAATATTAAAGACTTTCCATTGAGTTTGGTGATTAGGTAGGCCTGGCAAATGTAGAAGTTACCTTGGAATTGGTGATAGAAATGTAAGCACTGTAGGCTTAAGAAGAAAACAAAGAGCAGCTACTGGAAGCTTCTAGTAATTTCCCAGAAGAAAGGAGGAAAAACAGGACTTACTGCTGCCACAAAATATTACATGCATATTATGTATATGTGTGGTTCTTAATAGTTAAATATTTGTAAATCTAATATTTAAACCTTCTCTGACTATGTTCTAAGTTGCTTTATATAAAATACTGAATTTTTCCTTATTGGTAAAACACACAGTAAATGTAGGTAATTTGACTTTTCAGTAATTTTCCCTGATATGTTTATATTGGCAGTGCTTTCATTAATTTGGCATTTCAAGACTAACAGACATTAAGGTCAATTTTCCTCCCTATTTCTCTTGTCTCTTTAGGTGGTGGTGCATTAGTGCTTGGGCAAGAGCAAGACAAAAAAGGAGAGGGATTCAACCCAGCTGAGTCTTTTGTGGGCTCCATAAGCCAGCTGAACCTCTGGGACTATGTCCTGTCTCCACAGCAGGTCAATTCCATTTTCAGTGTATGACAGTAATGAGATACAAAGGTACAAACCTAGTACAACTGTGAACAGACTAATGATGCCATATCTTATTGCAACCTCTGGGTTTTCAAACTTGACCACCGAGATCATTTGATGCTACTACGGTCGTAGACTAAGCCAGGCGGAGGTTATCTACAGTGACTTTCAGCGAATCCCCTTTTCGGTTTCTTGGTGATGTTTTAAACTTTTATTAGACATGATTATTTTATGATGCCTTGTAATTTCAGGACTGTAGGGACACCCCCTGGTGGTCTAGTGGTCAGGATTCGGCGCTTTCAAAACTGTAGAGAATACTGCTTCAAATTCCTCTGTTGCAGAAATTGAGGGTTGGCACAAGATCATGCATAGAGATTAACAGATGAGCTAGTGGTTAAAGACAGTCTGGAGTCCAAAAGCCTGGGTTCAAATCCCAGTTCTACCACAGACGTGTAGTGATTATTTTGAATGTGTTACCCCATCTCTCTGAGCTTCAGTTTTCCATATCTGTGAAAGATGAACAAGCAAGCTTCAGTTTCCTTATCTGTGAAAGATGAGTGAATAGCATAGTACCTAGTAGAGTTTCGGCAGGATCGAACACAACACGGCATATACAGTCATGGTCTTGTTTGGCACAGAGCAAGGGCTTCATAAATGTCTGCCCTTATTACAGTGGCAGAACTTGCCTAGACCTCAGTTTACCCGCCTCTCAATCAGAGACAGAAAACAGGAGGATGAGGAATGGGGAACCTCTACAGCACTTCCACAAACTGTAAAGCTTTACACGAGAAATTCTATGTGTAGAATTTCAGGATTTCTGGCAACTGACGTATTTGGGAGAAGGAATGATGGGGTGGAGGAGAGAGAGGGAGGGAAGAGGCTTACCTGTTACCCCTGAAATCATACTGTACAAAAGCCTCCTTCCCTTTACCCTCCCCACTAAAATCTGTGAATGTTTTCAGCAGGACTAAATTAAGACATAATAACTCTGTCACATTGAGACAAGTAAGGTTGATCTAAAGACGTGTGTTTAAACTTTCAGGTGAAGTCACTGGCAACCTCATGCCCAGAGGAACTCCGTAAAGGAAATGTGTTAGCCTGGGCTGATTTCCTGTCTGGAATTGTGGGGAAAGTGAAGATCGATTCCAAGAGCATATTCTGTTCTGGTTAGAATTTCTTTCTTCTCTAGACTGCCATCCCTTGACCACTCCCGAGACTTTATGGCAAAAGGAGACAATTCCAAATTCCATGTTGGTCAAATAGTATGTGCCTGTCAGTCTGTTGTTTAACTACGAATTCGTCTTCACTCTAACCTTTATCCAAAGGATTCATTTTTTAATTCTTAAATACATGCTGTATAAGAGAGTACGAAATTCATCATGGAGGAAACTTGGACAATGGTAAAAGAAGATGAGGAAAATAGGACAAGAGGAGGGATACAGTTAATTTTTGAAATGCCACCAAAGTCCTGTCCTCCTGTTTGAGATGGACTCCACACTTCCTAGCAGCCTACTTTACAAGGAGTAAAGCAACGGACATTATAACCCATACACTGAATAATCAAAGTCTCAATGATTGTAAAATTCAGTGTATGTAAAGAAGTTCCTAAAGATGACCTAGAATTGGGGCACCTGGGTGGCTCAGTTGGTTAAGTGTCCGACTTCAGCACAGGTCATGATTTCACAGTTTGTGGGCTTGGGCCCCATGTCGGGCACTGTGCTAACCGCTCAGAGCCTGCAGCCTGCTTCAGATTCTGTGCTTCCCTCTCTCTGCCCCTCCCCTGCTCACACACTCTCTCTCTCTCTCTCAAAAATAAACATTAAAAAAAAAGATGTCCTAGAATTTGTGGGTTTTGATAGATTTCATTAATATTCCTAAAATACCACTTCTTCCTTTCAAAAAAAATACTCAGTGGGGAGCCTGGGTAGCTCAGTTGGTTAACGTCCAACTTTTGCTCAGGTCAAGATCTCACAGTCCATGAGTTTGAGCCCCGTGTCAGGCTCTGTGCTGGCAGCTCAGAGCCTGGAGCCTGCTTTGGATTCTGTGTCTCCCTCTGTCTCTGCCCCTCTCCCACACTCTTTCTCTCTTCCCTCTCTCTCTCTCTCTCTCTCAAAAATAAACATTAATTTTTTTTTAAATGTTCAGCTGACCTCTGCTGAAAGAGGAAAAGTGGTTGACTCAAATAGTTTTTTTGAGTAAATTTGCTTGCCAGTGATCTAGTCACGTGTTACCTTGTTTTAGTGTCAGTGGAGTGGCCTTTGGATGCTGCACAACACATGATTTGAAACTCTTGACCTAGCGATGCTGTTACAATGTCGCTGACGAGCTCTGGGCCTCTGTTCTTTGCCCTCAGATTGCCCATCTTTAGAAGGAACGGTACCTCATCTGCGAACTGTATCAACAGACTTAAAGCCAGGCTCCAAAATCAGTCTGTTCTGTGATCCAGGCTTCCAGATGGTCGGGAACCCTGTGCAGTACTGTCTGAATCAAGGACAATGGACGCAACCACTCCCCCACTGTGAACGTGAGCTGCCTTTGTTGAAGGCATTTCAGTAGCTCTTGAAAGATGTTGGACCATAAGAAATGTTTCAGGAATGCTGCATAAAAGCCTGGTGCACCACGGTAGCAAATACAGCAAATGTTCATTGAATAGTTCCTTCGTGTAACGAACTGTGCTGGCCACCATGAGGGAAATGGGTGGTGGAAATCCAAAGAGACACCCACCTGTGGCTGTACAGGTGCAGCAGGGAACTGGTTGGGAGGGAAAGACAGATCTGCGACCTGGAGTCCAAAGGGGGACGGGTTATGGCTGGGTGGGAAATAGGAAAAGATCCCTTGAGCTGGGTGCGTCCATTCATTTCTTTATTCAGCAATTTTAAAGCACCTACCATGTGCTAGACACAGGTCTATGTTCTAGGGATGTAGCATTGGAAGAAAGTCTCTTTCATGGAGTTTACATTGGAGTAGGAGAGACAGAAAATAACAAGTATTTTTTAAGTTATAATAAATAAGAAAAACAAGGGCCAGGAGTAAGGACTATGGAGAAAAATGAAGCAAGGCAGGGAAATACAAAGTGAGGGATTGGGTGGAGGCAGACTGCTGTTTTAGGTAGGGTGATCAGCAAAGTTTCTCCATAGCATCTATTCTCACTGACTTACATATTTATCTGTGGCTTGTTTCTCTACTCCCACTAGATAGTAAGCTCCACAGGGCAGGAGTTTATCTCCGGTTCATTACTGCAACGTTAGCGCCTCTGGCAGTGTCTAGTAGGACCTTCGTGAATATTTCTTCCTAACGAATGAAGTGCATGCCCACTCTGAGCCAGAGAGCACGCTAGATGCCGAGGGCACGGGCATGTCTACTGCCTGCTCCCCCTGCTAGCAGACTCTCCGTCTATGTTTGTGTGCAATGCAAAAGTCATGCTTAACTGAACTACTAGTTTAATATAAACAAAATGTCCTTTGAGCATGTTTCTCCTAACGTAGTTCTGTTCTTCCTGGTCACGTGGCAGGCATTAGCTGTGGGGTGCCACCCCCTTTGGAGAATGGCTTTTATTCAGCCGAGGACTTCCATGCTGGCAGCACAGTGACCTACCAGTGCAACAATGGCTACTATTTGTTGGGTGATTCGAGGATGTTCTGTACAGATAATGGGAGCTGGAATGGCATTTCACCATCATGCCTTGGTGAGATAAATCTTGGCAAGTACTGTGTGCGTTTATTCCAGCTCCATGAGAGACAGTCACCCCAAATCCCTGAGGCTCTCTTGTGACATTCCTTTGTTAACTTCATCTCATCCCAAGACACCCTGGACAAGCCATAGTGACCAAGCAGCTGTCCCTAGAGGTGCCAAAAATGTTTTAAATTGTTACCAGGCTCAACATCAAGACTATTTTTATCTCTCTGTTCTTCTATTTACCCACCTACAAACTGGGGAAATAGGTTTTTTTACTGTATGTAATTAACATACAGTGCAATATTGGTTTCAGGAGTAGAATTCAGTGATTCATCACTTACATACAACACCCAGTGCTCATCCCAACAAGTGCCCTCCTTAGTACCCATCACCCATCTAGCCCACCCCCCACCCCCCTCCCTCCATCAACCCATAGTTTGTTCTCTATCATTAAGTGTCTCTTGGGGTTTGTTTCCCTCTCTTCTCTTTTTCCCCCTTCCCATATACACATCATTTTTGTTTCTTAAATTCCGTATATGAGTGAAATAATATGGTATTTGTCTTTCTCTGATTGACTTATTTCACTTAGCATACTGCATTCTAGCTCCGTCCATGTCATTGCAAATGGCAAGATTTCATTCTGATGGCTGAGTGATATCCCATTGTATATATAAACCACTTCTTTATCCATTTATCAGTTGATAGACATTTGGGCCTTCCCCAGTTTGACTGTTGTTGATAATGCTGCTATCAATGTTGAGGTGCATGTACCCCTTCAAATCTGTATTTTTGTATCCTCTGGGTAAATACCTAATAGTGCAATTGCTGGATTGTAGAGTAGTTCGGAAATCGTAGCTTTGATTGCGTAACTGCAATGTGATCATTATTACTATATTTAAATTTTATGAAAATATATACAGTGTTATATGTTGATTTAAATATAAAAAATATAAAAATATATATTTTATATATAAAATATATATATATAATTATATATATGTTATATGTATATAATTATATATAAAATATAAAAAAATGCTTAATACATAAGAAGAATCAATCAACTTCACTACCTGTAAGCTGTCTTCATTTTAGATGTCGATGAATGTGCAGTTGGGTCAGATTGTAGTGAGTATGCTTCCTGCCTGAATACAAATGGATCCTACATTTGCTCCTGTATCCCACCCTACACAGGAGATGGCAAAAACTGTGCAGGTAACTAGTACGTGTGTAATTGGTAAGATTATTAATTTTTTATGTTTTTTAAAAACACAACACTATTTTCAAGTTCAAAGGACAGGTGGAGAAGATAAACCATCTTTAAAAAGACAGATAAGTAACGACTAAAGGAGCTTTACCTTAGCACTGTGCTATGCCCAGCTTCCCAGTCTCTGAAAACCAAAAGCCAACTATATCACCAGAATATTGAAGCAATATCTGCATAGTATGAGAATAATAGAGGGGATTTAGAACATAATCTGGCCTCTAAAGCCTCAATCGGAGCAAAGAAGATACTTTGCCATCAGTATCTTTCCTCTGCCTCAGCCACACAGAATTATATTGTTGAAAAAAAGGGACATCTTGCCTTATCACATCTCTGTATTTTGTGGTAACTCTGATAAAACGAGCCCATCCCTCAACCCACTGATGTCTTTCTGCATTTATTGAGAGAAAGCAACTCCCAGAAAATAGTAAAACAGAAAGTGAAGAGGAATTCTCAAAATCAAGTCTTATAATGGCGCTTACTTTCTCAGAGGCTTTAAAGTCCTTGACTTACATAGCCATAATGACCTTTAGAAAGATTGAATCAATGTGTCTTCCCCTTTTGAGAATTTGAGTATTATATTTACTCCTATCCAGCTCTAGCCTCAAATATCCCTTTAACTTATTTCTCTCCCTAGAAAAGGTGACCAACCTCAAATCTGTACGTAGGAGGGGTCTCTGACCCATAGCCTGTTTGGAAAGGGAGTTTGAGAACTTTCCTCAAATATGCTTAGGTATTGCCTTTACATCAATTTGAGAGAAAGTCAGTTGCGCTTAAAAAGTAGGTATGAGGTTGGGCGAGGTAGGAGGAGCTAACGTTCTTCTAATAAATGCCCTGGTACCACCGCTACTTCCCCAACAAACAACTCCCTTTGCAGCCAGATCAATTTTGTATATTTTTGTTAGTCATTGATGTTCCAAAATATTGTTGTTTAAATGCCTATTAAATATATGTTCTGTGGGTTTGCCTGGGTGGCTCAGTTTGTTGAGCGTCCAACTCTTGATTACGGCTCAGGTCATGATTCCAGGGTTGTGGGATCAAGCCCCGCATTGGGCTCCATGTGGGGCCTGCTTAAGAATCTTTCTCTCTCCCTCTGCCCCTCCCCCATTCACTTATTAGCTCTCTCTCTTTCTCTTTCTCTCTGTCTCTCTCTCTGAAAAAACAAAAACAAAAACGTTCTGGTCTAATGTCCAGCATATCCCACACCTCCATGCATCTCCCTTCAAAAGTTTTTTTCCAAAAAATTTAACTGGTACTTTAATGGTAGTGAAACTCTTTTGCTGTGAGACCTTGCATGGTTGTGTGAACACCACTTATTTCCCCACAAAAACTTGTTCTTCCTTTCAAGAACCTATAAAATGTAAGGCTCCGGGAGATCCAGAAAATGGCCACTCTTATGGTGAGACTTATACAGTGGGCGCCGAAGTCACATTCTCGTGTGAGGAAGGATATCAGCTGATGGGAGTGACCAAAATCACATGTCTGGGGTCTGGAGAATGGAGTCATCTGATACCATATTGTGAAGGTATGTGTAGTAAATTCACCATGTTCGTGGCATTGGGCAGCACTAGAGATTTAAAGTGTAGAAATGTCACGTGTTAAGTGTATCAATATTCTTCGTATTTAAAGCCCAACGATTAGGTTCATCTTTAAACGTGACAAGATAACCTAGAGCTGCTCTGGAGCTTTTAGAGATTTTTGTACACACTAGCAAAGACAAACAGTACCTTCTTTGTTTTTCCACCTTTAAGCTGTTTCCTGTGGTGTACCAGCTATTCCAGAAAACGGAGGCTTTGATGGCTCAGCATTTACCTATGGCAGTAAAGTAACATATCAGTAAGTGCGTAAGATTAAAACTGCATTGTAGGGGGCACCTGGGTGGCTCAATCAGTTGAGTGTCCGACTTCGGCCCAGGTCTTGATCTTGCAGTTCATGAGTTCGAGCCCTGTGTCAGACTCTGTGCTGACAGCTCAGAGCCTGGAGCCTGCTTCAGATTCTGCGTCATCTCCTCTCTGCCCCTCCCGTGCTTATGCTCTGTCTCACTCTCTCTCTCTCTCAAAACTAAATAAACACTAAAAAATTTTCTTTAAACTACATTGTATACATTGTTGACGACATGATGGCTGTGATATAATGCTGAAAGAAAGGGAGAAGAAGAATCCCAGAGGATGTTTTTGAATTAATATGGAATTAATTTAATTATGTCTAGTATGAAGAAATCTAATTTAATAACCTAATGGGTAGTCCTATCTAGAATCCTTAAATTCCTCGACCAGTCACCTATTCTTGTCCCCAGCATCTCCTTGAGGTGTTCTGAGAATGTATGTCATAGAGGAAGGCCATGCAAGCTGATGAATATTCTTGGTTATAAGCTGGAGTTTTGTCTCCAGACCCAATATCTCAGGCACTTGTGCTAAACCAGACCATTCTCAAATTAGGAATTGTCTGTTTGCAGCTACTAATCCATGGCACAAACTGGAGGCAAGCCAGATTCTTTATTTTTCTACTTATCACTCAGCAGGGTCCCTGGGGGAAGATGTACAATATTCAACCTTAAAAAAAAATAATTTCAAAGCATTATTTCAGTAGGAAAAAAAAGGACTCCTCCAATAAATCGTAAGGTGTAAATCCTCAATATTTTTAAAGGTTCTGGTGCTCATAAAATGATGCAAAATAAAGCAAAGTATATTCAGTAATTTTCCTTTATCTTCTTTAGGTGTAATAAAGGATATACTCTGGATGGTGCTAGAGAATCATCCTGTCTTGCTAGCGGTTCTTGGAGTCATTCTCTTCCTGTGTGTGAACTGGTCAAGTGTTCTAGCCCCGAAAACATAAATAATGGGAAATATATTTTGAGCGGGCTTACCTACCTTTCTACTGCGTCATATTCGTGTGAGAGTGGATACAGGTAAAGTCCGTAGACACCAGCCAAGCTGCCTATAATACCCTGTTACTCGTTATTCACTCAGTAGATTTCATTTGTATATGACTAGCTGACTTTAAATACAAATTTCTAAATGTAACAGATCGTCTCAAATTTGTATGCTTCCTGAAGACTAGTTTATAGTGCTAGGAATGCCTAGAAAAATACTCCACCTAACTTTGACTCTGGGAGCTCTAGGTCAGTTACTATAAGCATTCAGTCATTAAACATAAAAGCAAAAAGCATTTGCGAAGTAAAACACAATATCTGGATTTGGGGAGGGTGGTAAATAACTCACCACGCTTATACTCAACATTGCATGGAATGTTCCAAAAAACATGTCAAGGTAAGGGCCCAGGTTCTTAATACTGTAAGAGGTTGGTTTGATTAATGGTGTGTGAGGGGATGTATGTTCAAACAGAAGGGACAATAGAGAGAGGTTGTAGTCATAAACTTGGCCAACAGGATCTGAAGTGAAACATATCCAGTGACCAGAAAGTAGAATGATACAGACAGTCAGAATCAGGTTGGCAAGCAAAGGTGGGTAAGCCACGCCCTTGGGATGTAAGGTTTGTAAATCAAAGGAAGACCAGAGGTCAGAGTCGTGAGCAACGCACGGTCAGGTGCCCAGGCTCATGCCCGTTGACTTCAGTTACCATGACTTCCTGAGTGTCTGCCTCAGTTACTGCTGGATCCCAACCAGCCCATTAACCCCTTCTCATCCCGGTAACCTATTTGTGAGGTCTGGAGTGCCCTATGCCACCACCAGTGAGCACATTTTATTTTGCAGCTGAGACCCTAAGCCCATTCATTATTATAAACACCCTGGAGCCTGCTCGGGTTTCCCCTGCTTTTATGTAATCCTCTCCATAGCAGTGAATTATTAGCCAATGAAAGAGGTGGCATCATTCTTTCCTGTAGCTTACAGGGCCCTTCTGTCATTGAATGCTCGGCATCAGGCAGCTGGGACAGAGCGCCACCTACCTGCCATCTTGTCGTCTGTGGAGAGCCGCCGGCAATCAAAGATGCTGTCATCACTGGGAGCAACTTCACTTTTGGGAACACTGTCACTTACACTTGCAAAGAAGGGTGAGTAACCCTATGAGGGAAAGAAACACTGGGAGCCTCGAGGGAGCGGATGTACCCCCAACTGTGGAGATGGGCTCCATTGGACACTAAATTAAATTTCTTGGCAGCCAAAGCCACAGAGAGTTTTATGCTCTTGTTTCCTGACAGCAGAAAGGGAGCATATTCTCCTGTGGGAACAGTGTTTTCCTGGAATTAGAGTAATTTATCAAATTAGGCCTTGAATAATGGATATTGGGCAGCGCAGTGGAAAATATCTTTATACCTTTCTTAGAGATGAGAAAAACACATTTAAATAGGCAGTTGCATATTTATCTTCTGCAAACCTGAAGGCAAGACTTTAAGTCACAACATAAAGGTGACATGTCCACAGGGACAAAAGATAATAGAGTTCAGGTTGTTATATTTTTAATGATCTCGTATCATTCAGAGATAAATTTTGAAAAACGAGGAAGCAGGTTACAAAGAGCTTTCACACTCACTGTTTCATATGATCCTCCCCAAACTGTGGAAGTGCAGAGAAAGGGGGGGGGGGCTCACTCTGGGAGGGTGGTCTGCTTAAGATCTCAGGCAGGCAACAAGCAAGTGAAGGAGAATCCCGGCTCCTCTGACGTGCTTGCTCCCCCCCCCTTGCTTCTTCAAGAAATATTTTCACCATTAATAGTGCTTTCACGCTCCAGATTTACAGCAGGTGTTTTTCACACAGTTGGACGCAGCAACAGCAGAAGAGTTGCTGCTTTCTGGATTTGCATCTCAGCTCTGTCATTCACTGTGTGGCTTTGGGGGAAAGCTCTGGGCTTCAATTGTCCTTCATAAAAATAATCTCATTAAAGGCTCACACTTCTTATGGATACTGTGAGGAATAAAATGGTATCATGCCTAGCCTAATCAGAAAAAACAAAAAACAAAAAAGGGTCACCTGGATGGTTCAGCTGGTTAGGCATCCGACTTGGGCTCAGGCCATGATCTGTCTGTGGGTTCGAGCCCCATGTCAGGCTCTGTGCTGACAGCTCAGAACCTGGAGCCTGCTTCAGATTCTATGTCTCCCTCTCTCTGCCCTTCCCCTGCTCACACTCTGTCTCAAAATAAAAAATAAACATTAAAAAAATTTCAATTAAAAGAAAAAAAAACTTAATTCAACAAACCTTGCCATTATTATGACTGGCGCACAAATGACAGTGAAGTTTCTATTCTACCATAGAAGCTGAAGTTCATTTCACCTGGGTTGAAGACAGTCCCGGGAATACAGGACTGCCAGCAGGTGGCGACAATATTTTTTTTTGCAAAAAGCTCCTGAGAGTCAAACACTTGAATAGCCGATAGAGATCCCAAACCTGGACACCTTCTTAAGTAAAAAATATATTTTAAAAAATTACCCAAAAATAGGGATGCCTGGGTGGCTCACTCAGTTAAGCGCCGGACTTTAGCTCAGGTCATGATCTCACAGTTCGTGGGTTTGAGCCCTACATTGGGCTCTGTGCTGACAGCTCGGAGCCTGGAGACTGCTTTGAATTCTGCCTCTCTTTCTCTCTCTCTCTGTCTCTCTTTCTCTCTCTCTGCCCCTCCTCCATTCACGCTCTGTCTCTGTCTCTCTAAAAAATAATAAATAAATATCAAAAAACGTTTAATTACCCAAAGGTAAATGGTAGTAGTTACTGTATTTCTTCCCAGAATTTTGTCTACAAATATTTTTCAATATTAAAGATCACTCTATAGATGCAAATTAACATTTTTCTTCTTTTCTTTATGAATAATTCACCTAAAATATGTCACAAGAGTTCTGAGTCTGCCTAATGTTAAGTCTATATATTATACAAAAGGATTTTATTAAAAGTACTATAGGCAGTGGGGCGCCTGGGTGGCGCAGTCGGTTAGGCGTCCGACTTCAGCCAGGTCACGATCTCACGGTCCGTGAGTTCGAGCCCCGCCCCGCATTAGGCTCTGGGCTGATGGCTCAGAGCCTGGAGCCTGTTTCCGATTCTGTGTCTCCCTCTCTCTCTGCCCCTCCCCCGTTCATGCTCTGTCTCTCTCTGTCGCAAAAATAAATAAACGTTGAAAAAAAAAATTAAAAAAAAAAAAGTACTATAGGCAGTAATAAAAATTACAACAAATCCATACATTCATAGAGGGTTTACATTCCTCAGAGGACTTTCACATGAAGTATCTCATGTGCCCCCTTCTACAACAATGAAAGTTTGGCAGAATAAATAGTATTCCAGCTTTATAGTTAAAACATGAAGGTATTGGGCCACATTATCTTACCTATTCCTCCTGGTTTACGCAAGTGGACACTCTGTGGGAGATTTCATCCCATTGAAAAGATGGAAACCGAATCTACCCACCTAAATTGCATAGCTGTTAGAAGGCCTGAGAACAGTTTTAAGAAAGTGCTTTAAACATGCATGAAGTGCTATGTGTAAAAATGGCTGTTTTATTTTCTCTATCACCATTATTGCTGTATACAGTGATAACGTTTTAATAATTTAGGGGGCAACTATCTTAAATAGTTAATCAAATTAATAGAAAGTACCTGCAGTCACAAATCACTGCCCATCTACATTTTGTTCTAAACGAAAAACATCAAAAACTATTAAGAGATAGTTTTCATTTTTTTTCTGAAAGCAAAGTTTAGGCGAGAGGAAGAACATTGATGCCCCTTTGCATACCCTCACTCCTCTTTGGGATGCTACAGGGAGGGCCAGAAAGAAAGAAAGCCTTTGTACTCCTCTTTTGTCTGGCCAAATGGCCAATGAGACATTTGAAATATACAGAAAACCACAAAAAGTCATTAATCTCTGTTTAAAGTTACTGGGCATCCATTCTTGAGCGACAAGTACATATTAATTTTTTTGCCATAGTTATAATAGCTTTCTTTTCATGAAAGAAATACAGTATGAAGTAAAAATAATACAGTAAAGTACCTCAAATGTAACGAGAAGCCGTCCTCGTCACTTTCCCATTCTCCCCGAAGTAACAAATGTTCGTTTTCCCCTTATTCCATATGTATGTCTCCATAAACAATGTTCTATTGATTTGTGTCTTTCAATTTCTGAATATGACTCTTAGTACTCTTAAGTGTCTTTTTGAAGCTTGAGTTTTGCTTACCACGTGTTTTACACTCTTCTCTATTGATACGTGTAAATTAACAGAATTCATCTTGACTACTATAAGGTATTCCCTTGGAAGAATGAACTATCTGTAAGTCACCCGTTTCTCTACTCGTAGAAGGTTAATTTGTTTCCACTTTATTTGCTGATGTAACCGTTCTGAAGTAAATATCAGATGCACATGTTTCTTGGTACATATGAGTGAGACTGTTTCTGGCTCAGACACCAAGAATTAGTGTTATGTCATGAAATATGCATATTTTAAACCTTAGGAGATATTATTTGATATCTATCAGTTGTTTACTTTATATTTGTGTGTGTGTGTGTGTGTGTGTGTGTGTGTGTGTGTTTGTCAAATTTAAGGAGTCATCCCTACCCTGAGGTCATACTGAATATCTTTGCCTTTCTTCTGAACAACTCAAAGATCTTGGAAAGCATGAATAACTTCTGTCTCCCCTCTCATCTTAAACGTTTCATCACTATTTTATTTCCCTTTTTTTTTACAACTTTCCAAATTAGTAATTTTTTAATATAGTCAGTGCTTATTTAGGTTTACTCACATTTATTAATCTCTTCATCACCATTGCTTTTTGCATCCCATTCCTTAATTCTGGGTTTAATATTTCTACTTCCTAAAGTATATTCTTTACATTTTTTTTTCACCAAACGTATGTTCTACAATCTTTGTCTAAAAATAATAGTACTTTACCTTTGCTCTTGAATTACAGTTTAGCTGGATATACGAGTCTACACTTATAGTTTTCTTACATACACATTTTTGAAAATATTATTCCATTGCCTTATGACTGCTAATGTTGCTATTGAGGATTCCATCATCAGTCTGCTTGGGGTTCTTAACCAGGGGCAGTGTTGCCCACCAGGAACATTTGGCAACGTCTGGAGACTTTTTTGGTTGTCACAGTTGAGGGGAAGGTGCTCCTAGCTCTCATGGATAGAGTCTAGGGATGCTGCTAACCAGCCTATAATGCATAGACCAGCAGCCCAAAACCCAGAAGTGTCCAGCCCAAAATGTCAGTAGTGCGGAGATCGAGAAATTCTGAATGAATTGTTGTTCCACTATAAGTACTATCTTTCCCCTTTGGCTTTTTTATTTTTAATATGTCTTTGTTGTTTTAGTATTTCCTTATGATATGACTAAAAATGTGTTATATTGTCATTCATCTTGTTCAGGACTCATTGTACTTCTTACCTCTGAAAATTCACATCTTTCACCAATTTTGGAATATTCTCAGCTATTTTAACTTCAAATATTCCCTCCTCTTCACTTTCGCTTTTCTCTGTTTCTTTAAGCCTTATGTATTAGACCTTTCCTTTCTCTCTCCGTGTTTATTAGTCTGTCACATTTTCCATCTGTTTATAAACTTGGGCTGCAATTTGGGTAATTTTCTCACATATATCATCTAGTTTACAGTTTCTACTATCTGTAATCTGCTTTTAAATGAGTCCATCAATTTTTTTTTAAATGTACTTTATATATTTTTGCTTCTAGAATTTATATTTGTTTATTTTTCAAATATTTCTTTTTGAATAACTTTTAAATATCTTTTCTTTTTAAATATCTTTTCCTTTTTTGATAGGATTTTGTGTCTTTTTGTCCTTAATTATTTCAACATACTTATTTAATATAGTTTTTTAATGTTAGAACTTTTTTTACTGTCTCAATTTGTTGGTACTCTAATCTCGCTGTTTGTTCTGCCTGCTGACTGATTCATGATGAAAAACATGATCATGTATGTTTTGTAATTTCATATTGTGTCCTTAGAGTAAGCAAAACTTGTTTTATCCATGACAATCCCTTATGGTTTAAGTATGTGGATTATTTTTTCTATCAGGAACCCAGGGGATATCACCAGATAAGAACCCAATTTTACATTAATGTACAAATTTGAAGGCTTTCCATATAAAGTAAATAGTATAAATTCTAACATCAAATCCACGTGAGATGAGACCCAGGGACTACTACCTTAGCAGGGACTTTTTATTTACCCACCCAGGGCCCCAACAAATACAGAGATCTCACTTTTCCTCTCACTGGGCCTTTAGGTGGAATTTTTCTAGTGAATATCCTTTCAATGACTGTCCTTGTAGGACAAAGATCCATGTCCGATACTTGGCTGCTCCCCTGTTTCAACTCCAAAGTTATATTTCCTACCACCTCTTCTTCCCTTCCCTGTCCAATCCATGGCAATTGCATCATCCAGTCACAGGCTTACTTCTCTGTTAATTCCCTCCTTATTTCTGGCATGTGCATAATAACTTTTGTTATATTCCGTCAAATATGGTAGAGGGAAGGTTTCAGACTGTGGCATGGCCAGAAGTAGAAGTTCTGTCTGTGCACTCCTTTTCTGTTTCTTCCCCCAAGGAATTGATTGGCATAGGCCAGCATGCACTGTGTCTTCCAGGATGGCATCACTGTGTTCAAGTGATGGCTTATGTGCAATGGGCCTGTTTGGCGGTCTCTTTCTGCTTCCCAAGATCCTGCTGGCTTGATATGAGGATTAGAGCCTCTTTCTTTCTCCAGCTGCCTCAACTCCCACTGCCCTGCACACTGTGTGAGCCACCCAGGCCTGCTTAGTGAGTCCACATACACACATTCTTGCTTCAAGTCTCAGCATTGTTTCTTCTCATATTGGCGTTGTCCTTTGTACAGACCTTTCCTTGAAATAAGGGGGAGTGAACCGCTCTCAACTCTAGATGGAAGAGCCGATACTTTAGGAGACAGGAGTGGGAAGATGAGTGTCAGGGAAAGAAAGAAGCAGGAAGTGGATTTCTGCCCCCTGCCCTAAAATTGGTCTTTAAAATTCACCTTTTATCAAAATACTGGGCTGGAAGTGTTCAGCTGTCTGCCCAAGTTAATAAAATGGTAACTTGTCTCTCATTTTCCTTTTCATCGTTATGTGTCTGCTCTTTTGATAAGAAGCTCAGAGGGAAAGAAGAGTCATTGATATCCTAAAATCCTAATAGAATGTTTCCCTTTGGTTCGTCTTTAATTATATAGATTTTTAAATTCAATTACTGAATATACTAAGATAAAAATTTTGATCATTTTTAATTGGAAACAGAATTAACTGCTGATGGAAATTTATACTTTCTACCGTTCTTATTAAATTGCGGCTCTTTACATATCTAGTATGCTGCTATTTTAAGGCTCTTTTAAGGTTCTTCTTTTAAAAAGAGAAGAGCTAACAATCCACTGGGGAGCTCTCTCATAAAGCTTCACACATGCTCCCTTAGTAGGCTTCCACTCAGTGTGTGAAGCAAATCACTGAAAATTGCATCTGAAGACTACTCTGCCCATTTTCAAAGAATTTTTCAACATTATTCCAGAAAGATGCTAATGAATTACAGCAAATGCATCCTGGAGTATTCCCTTCTATGACATCACTGTAATACCAATGGGTCATTTTTCCTTGGAATTACAGAGTAAAACAATTTGTTATATAATACATAGGCCCTTATTTTTAAATGAGGGTCTGTAATAGTGTCCCCAATGTCTCTTGAATGAGAATACAATATGTCACAGAATATTAAATGTTCCAGCACTTTAGATTTGTGCCAATTCCAGTGTTCCTGCTTTGCTGGCCAAAATAGGGTGTGTGTCATCATCTGTACAAAACTGTTTGTTTTTTAAATGATTCTTTTAAACAAATGAGCAGGTGAAATATGTTCCCCAGAAACCATAACACACCTTCAGACTCCAAACATAAGGAAGTAATGCAGCAGTCGGATCAGAGACCAATTATAATTCAATCTAGACAATAGTTAACTCCTCTTTTTTTTTTTTTGTCATTTGGAAAATATATCCTTTAGCATCTTGAAAGACTACCTGACATATTTTGAAGATCGTTTTTTTGTTTTTATTTTGTTTTCAAAGAGAGGGTGCATGTGAGCAGTGGAGGGGCAGAGGGAGAGGGAGAGAGAGTCTCAAGCAAGCTTCATGCTGTCAGCGCACAGCCCCATGCAGGGCTCAGTCTCACGACTGTGAGATCATGACTTTAGCTCAAATCAAGAGTCAGACACTTAACTGACTGAGCCACCCAGGTGCCCCGGAAAAGTTGTTTTTTTTTTTTAATAAATCTCAACCCCCATCTTTATTGAATATTTTATCTGTTCTCAAGTACTAGCTTTGGTTTCACTTCTTGAAACTACTCAGGATAAATTTTTTCGCACCTTTGAGTATTAATAGCTTGGTCCTGAGGTTCTCCCACAAAGAGATCATTAGAGATAATGGGGAGTATTCAGGAAAAGATCCCAGCCCTTCACACATCTCCTGACTGAGAAAGGATCCCTTACTCTGGTGCCGAGAGACAGACATTTCAGCCAACTCAGCCTCCAGTCTGCTCTTGTTCCTCTTAAATGGTTGTGATTACAAGCCTGTTCCTCTCAGAGTCACTCTCTGAGCTTATTTTGTAGGTCTTCAGTCCATTTTCAACCTTGGTACCCAAAGCCATAATACACACTGACACGTGCAAATTAGAACATAACAGAGATAAAAATGCCAAATCGAGAGGCTGACACATACATACAAAGATAAAAGTGTATTTCATTTCTCTTCTCTTTCTAAATAAATGAGCTTCTAGAAATCAGTCATCCTTTAAGGATGTCACCATTGACTCATTCAACTTACATTCAGTGAAACACTAAAGACTCGTATTGGCCGTCATCAAGCCGGGTTTGCCATTTGTGCAGGTTTACTTTACTGTGTATGTGCAGGACCTTTGCCTCTTATCTTTGTTAAGTCTTATACTTGTAATTAGAAACATTATTAGAACTGGACTATAAAAATCCTTATCCCCCACCCTACTGTTATGTGTTTCTTGTAAACTGATGCACCATAGGGACTGAGGACAGAGTTTTATGGCATTCACAAGATATGAAACTCCCAACTTGCTTATTTCTATGAATCAGTGCTCTTTGGGTCATCCAGGTAATACACCACTTCAGTATCTTTCTGCTCTAGCAACATTTTGTCTGCCAAAACCTGAGTATCCTTGGAAAAGACACTGTCAAAAACCATATCCTGTTCACTTGCGCCTGCCACAACACACAAGATCCTAGTGATCCCCACTTCCTTCTTCCGGTGTTCATATGCCATTCCTAACTATTTGTAAGTTGCCAGAATGCCCCACCCATATCATACTCCTAGCCCTTTGTTCATGTTACTTTTCAGCCTTGAGTGACTCCTTTTCTGCTCGTCTCCTCTGATGATTCCTCTCAAAAGCCATTTCAACAGGAAAGGCTTCCCTCCTCTTTCCATTCTTCAGGTAGAATCCATCGTTTCTCCTTTAAGCAACTTCTCTAGGTGTGAAGGGGCCTACAGTACTCCAGGCAGTGGAGGGGGTAAGGAATACAGGATGGACACAGATGCATAAAACAAGCAAATGCATTAGCTTTGCATTGTGTACTAAGGAAGTGACTCTAACGCATAGCACGGTCCTTAAGAATTCTTTAATGAAGGACTAAATGCTGATTGAGAGTAATAAAGAAAAGCTAAGGCCTTAGGTCAGAGAAAGAGGTATTGTAGGTTCCAGGAAATTATGGGTAGTGTTGAAAATGTATTGTTTACATTCATTTATTCATAATATATTTATTTGGTGGTAATCTTCCACTACTTTACAGAAGAGCTTTGCTGTGATTTTTCATTAGGGAGGAGTCGTTGGTGGAGATTTTCCTGAAGATCAGGGTCAGAAGCCTTACAAAGTGCTGCCAAACTGCTACACACAATTTTTTGTATCCTTAAGAGGCTTTGAAGAATAAGGAAGGTTCTGGAGGCAGATGCTTCTGCCTCAGAGTAGCTGGTCCCATGAAATAAAGGAAGCATTTTATAGATGGCCCAGTGGATCCTAATAAATCAGGGATATCTCAGGTGACGTCTGTGAACTTCCGCCAATGAACTGATGCTAGGAGCATCAAGGGACCCATGGAAATAATGATGCGTGGTTCAAAGTGCACAAAGAATGTAAATTGTGCTATAAAAATACAAAACTTCAGGAGCCTCTACAAATGGAATTTCTACTCAGAGCACATTCAACATAGAAACAGTGAAATCTGGGCACTCAAACCTGGGATAATGGATTTTTTAAAAACATTATGCCTTTACGTATTGTCTGTGGATACTTTCCTGTATCCTTCTAGACAGAAGCCATCTGAAAACTTACTAAGTTTGATTTCTAATAGAAAGAGCAGAGCTTATCAATCGCCATGAACTGTAGCAGACCCTGCGCTTAGTTGTTAGGGATGTCTGTGAGTGTTTCCAGACCACTTCTGTCCACAGCATGATATATGGCCGTAAGCAAGGTGGATGCTCACATCTCTGCTGATGCTGTGCCTTTTTCTCCTTGATCCTTGTTTCCTACAGATTTCATGAATCTTGACAGAGAGGGCAAAGGGATTCAAAGCTCTCTATCATAGCAGATCCCTCATAAAACTAAAAGGGACCTCAGGGGAAATGTTTGCTAACTGATGACTTGAGAATCTCTGCTGAAGGGTGGGTCAAATAATTTGTACTAGTGACACTGCAGTGCAGTTTCCACGGGACACCTGCAAATTGTGATCTGACTCATTTTAAAAAGAAAAAGGAAGGGAAACAGAACAATGTCATGGAAAAGGTATAAGTGTTAGAATCAAGTAAATCAAAGGCAGATTTTTAACTCTGCTGCTTGTGGCTGTGTGACTCCAGGCAGGTCTTTCAACCTGTGGAACCACCATTAACTCATCTGTAAAATGAAGAAATTTGTATGTCTAAAAAGGATTATGTTAATTGCCACATTATTTTAGTCCTTTTATCCTTCATTAGTAGCAAAATGATGGACTGATCAGGTGTTAGACGTTCCTTTATATTTTTTATTTATTTATTTTTGAGGCGGGGGTGTACAGAAGGAGAGGGAGAAAGAGAATCCCAAGCAGGCTCTGCACTGTCAGTGCAGAGCCTGACGTGGGGCTTGATCCCAGAAACTGTGAACTCATGACCTGAGCTGAAATCAGGAGTCGGACACTCAACTGACTGAGCCACCCAGGTGCTCCAGACATTCCCTTAAAACTCTGTATCTTTCTCTTCAAAAAGAAAGAATCAAGATCAGGACGACTCCAGGGGCGCCTGTGTGGCTCAGTTGGTTAAGGGTCTGACTTGAGCTCGGGTCATGATCTCACGGGCTCTGTGCTGACGGCTCGGAGCCTGGAGCCTGCTTTAGATTCTGTGTCTCCCTCTCTCTCTGTCCCCTCCCCCACTCATGCTCGCTCTCTCTCTCTCTCTCTCTCTGTCTCTCAAAAATGAATAAACATTAAGAAAAATTTTTTTTAAATGAGGATGACTCCATTATAATTATTCTAATACTGTATATCATGATACTTTGTTCCACTTTGTTGAGAGAGCCCTTGAGAATAATTTAAGGTTTTGCAAGTCATTAATCTGTCATCATCTATGGGAAAATATGTTAAAGGCAGAAAGAAAGACTGAGAGTTATTAAGCAAAGTTGATTCATACTGGTTGAATAGCAGAGCCGTATGTGGAACACAGCGCCAAACGCTAACGCTTGGTTGGTTGAGGGTTTAGGAAACATTGCGGACTGAAATTATAATTGCTGCTTTAAATATCATTGAATATGAGTAAACGCATGAATTATGTGTGGGCCACATATGGTTCATTAGAGTTTTTGTTTCAAAGACTAGTGATAAAATCAACTAACTAAAACCATCTGTAGACAGATGATGTTCTAAATTTAAACTGAGTCATTCTTATTTTTAAAGAAATGTGCAACAATTTTTAGAGTTTTTTAAATAGCCAAAATTGTAAGTCCACTTCCCTTACTTAAGCAAGCATTAATATTAATATGAAGATATATTTCTATATCTTAAAGGAGCATCATTTGATCAGTAAGCTCAATATTCAAGCAGTAAATATTATTTTTTGTCTTTCCAAGTCTTTATTTAAATTCCAGTTAGTTAACATACATCATGTGTAAGTTTAGTTTCAGGTGTAGAATTTAGTGATTTGACATTTAATGTACAACACCAAGTGCTTATCACAACAAGTGCCCTCCTTAATCCCCATCACCTATTTCATCCATTCCCCTGCTCACCTACCCTCTGGTAACCAGCAGTTTGTGCTCTATAGTTAAAAGTCTTGTCTCTTGGTTTTCCTGTCTTTTTTTTCTCCCCATGTTCATTTGTTTAGTTTCTTAAATTCCATGTATGAGTGAAATCATATGGTATTTGTTTTTCTCTGACTTATTTCACTTAACAGAATACACTCTAGTTCCATCCACGTCATTGCAAATGGCAAGACTTTATTTTTAAGGCTGAGTAATATTCCACCACGCACACGCACACACACACACACACACACACACACACACAGACACACACAGACACACACACACACACCACATCATTTTATACATTGTATCCATTCATCAGTCAATGGACATTTGGGCTTTTTCCATAATTTGCCTATTGTTGATAATGCTGCTATAAATATCAGGGTGCATGTATCCCTTCAAATTAGTATTTTTGTATCCTTTAGGTAAATACCCAGTAGTGTGATTGCTCGATCATACGGTAGTTCTATTTTTAACTTTTTTTTAAAGTTTATTTATTTATTTTGAGAGAGAGAGAGAGAGAGCATGAGCAGGGTAGGGGCACAGAGAGGGAGAGAGAGAATCCCAAGCAGGCTCTGCACTGTCAGTGCAAAGCGCAATGCAGGGCTCAAACTCGCAAACTGTGAGATCATGACCTGAGCTAAAATCACGAGTCAGACACTTAACGAACTGAGCCACCCAGGTGCCCCTATTTTTAACTTTTTTAGGAACCTCCATACCCTATCCCACAGTGACTTATACCAGTTTTCATTGCCACCAACAGTGTAAGAGGGTTCTTCTTTCTCTGTATCCTTGCCAACACCTGTTATTTCCTGTATTGTTAGTTTTAGCCATTCTCACAGGTGTCAGGTGATATATCATTGTGGTTTTGATTTGTATTCCCCTGATTTGTAATTCCTGATTTTTGAGTATCTTTTCATGTGTCTGTTGGCCATCTGTATGTCTTCTTTGGAGAAATGTCTGTTCATGTCTTCTGCTCATTTTTAATTGGATTATTTGTTTTTGGGTGTTGAGTTATATAAGTTCTTTATATATTTTGGATACTAACCCTATATTGGGTATGTCATTTGCAAATATTGTCTCTCATTCCATAGGTTGCATTTTGGTTTTGTTGACTATTTCCTTCACTATGCAGAAGCTTTTATTTTGATGTAGTCCCAATAATTTATTTTTGCTTTTGTTTCTCTTGCCTGAGAGGTCCTGTATAGAAAGGTGTTACTACAGCTGATGTCAAAGAGACTACTGCTTATGTTTTCTTCTGGAAATTTTATGGTTCAAGTCGCACACTTAAGTATTTAGTCCATTTGGAATGTATTTTTGTGTATGGTGCAAGAAAGTGGTCCAGTTTCATTCTTTTGCATATTGCCATCCAGTTTTCCCAAAGCCATCTGTGGAAGAGATTTTTTTTTTCCATTGGACATTCTTTCCTACTTTGTCGAAGATTAATTGGCTATATAATTGTGGGTTTGTTTCTAGATTTTTTTGTTCTGTTCCATTGATCTATGTGTCTGTTTTTGAGCCAGTGCCATACTGTTTTGATTACTACAGCTTTGTGATATAACTTGAGGCCTGGAATTGTGATGCTTTCAGCTTTGCTTTGCTTTTTCAAGATTGCTTTGGCTGTTCAGGGTCTTTTGTGGTTCCGTACACATTTTAAGATTATTGGTTCTAGGTCTGTGAAGAATGCTGGTGGTATTTTGATAGAGGTTGCATTAAATGTGCAGATTGCTTAGAGTAATATAGACATTTTAACAATATTTATTCTTCCAGTCCATGAACATGGAATGTTTTTCCATTTCTTTGTGTTCTCTTCAATTTCTTTCATTAGTGTTCTATAGTTTTCAGAGTACAGATATTTTACCTCTTTGGTTAGGATTATTCCTAGGTATCTTGTGGGTTTTTGGTATGTTTGTAAATAGGATTAATTCCTTGATTTCTCTTTCTGCTGCTTTATTATTGATGTATAGAAATGCAACAGATTTCTATACATTGATTTTGTATCCTGCAACTTTAATGAATTCATGTATCAGTTCTAGCAATTTTTTGGTGGAGTTTTTGGGTTTTCTATATAGAATATCACGTCATTTGCAAACTGTGACAGTTTGACTTACGCCTTGCCAATTTGGTTGCCTTTTATTTCTTTGTATTGTCTGATTGCTGTGACTAGAACGTCCTGTAATATGTTAAATATCAGTGGTGAGAGTGGACATCCCTGCCTTGTTCCTGACTGTAGAGGAAAAGCTCTCGGTTTTTCCCCATTGAGGATGATATTAGCTGTAAGTTTTTCATATGTGGCCTTTATTATGTTGAGGTATGCTCCCTCTAACCTTACTTTGTTGAAGGTTTTTGTCATGAATGGACATTGTACTTTGTCAAATGTTTTTTCTACATCTGTTGAAAGGATCATATGGTTCTTATCCTTTCTTTTGTTAACGTGCTGTATCTTGTTGATTGGTTTGCAAATACTGAATCACCCTTGCCACCCAGGAATAAATCCCAAGTGATCCTGGAGAATGATTCTTTCAATGTATTGTTGGATTCAATGTGGTAGTTTTTTATTGAGAATTTTTACATCCGTGTTCATCAGGGATGTTGTTGTGTGTTTCTCTTTCTTAGTGGAGTTTTTCTTAGTGGAGTTTTTATTGGTGTCAGGGTAATGCTGGCCTCATAGCATGAATGTGGAAGTTTTCCCTCTTCTGTATTTCAGAATAGTTTGAGAATAGATATTAACTCTTGATAGAATGCATCTGTGAAGCCATCTGGTCCTGGACTTTTGTTCACTGGGAGATTTTTGACTCTTGATTTAGCTTCTTTACTGGTGATTGGTCTGTTCAAGTTTTCTATTTTTTCCTGTTTCAGTTTTGGTAGTTTATAAGTTTGTAGGATTTGTAGGATTGTAGTTTATCCATTTCTCCCAGGTTGTCAGATTTGTTGGCATATCGTTTCTCATAACATTCTCTTATAATTGTATTTATGTGGTGTTGGTTGTTATTTCTCCTCTCTCGTTTGTGAGTCTGAGTCCTTTCTCTCTTTTCTTTTTGATAAGTCTGGCTAGAGGCTTACCAATTTTGTTGATTTTTTTTTTTTTTTTCACAGAATCAGCTCCTGGTTTCATTGATCTGTTCTATTGTTTTTTTTAGTTTCTATATCATTTATCCCTGCTCTCATCTTTATTATTTCCTTTCTTCTACTGGTTTTAGCTTTTGTTTGTTGTTCTTTTTCTAATCCTTTTGGTGTATGTTTGGGTTGTTTATGTGAGATTTTTCTTGCTTTCTTGGGGTAGGCCTGTATTACTATAAACTTCCCTCTTAGTACCACTTTTGATGCATCCAAAGATTTTGAACTGATGTTTTTTCATTTCCTTTGGTTTTCCTATTTTTTTTTATTTCTTCTTTTATTTCCTGGTTCACCAATTCATTATTTAGTAGCATGTTATTTAACCTCTATGTATTTGTGGTCTTTCCAGATCTTTTTCTTGTGGTAGATTTCTATTTTTATGGTGGTGTGGTCAGAGAAGATGCATGACATGACTTCAGTCTTTTTGAATTTATTGAGGCTTGTTTTGTGGCCTGTATGTGACCTGTTCTGGAGAACGTTCCATGTGCACTCAAAAAGAATGTGTATTCTGTTTTTTTAGGATGGAATGTTCTGAATATATGTTAAATCCATCTGTTCCCATGTGTCATGCAAAGCCATTATTTCCTTGTTGATTTTCTGTCTAGATCTGCCCATTGATGTAGGTGGAGTGTTAAAGCCCTCTACTATTATTGTATTACTGTCAATTAGTTCCTTTATGTTTGTCATTAACTGTTTTATGTATTTGGGTGCTTTCATATTGGAGGCATAAATATTTACAATTGTTAGATCTTCTTGTTGGATAGTCCTCTTTATTATGGTAAAGTGCCCTTCTTCATCTATTGTTACAGGTTTTGACTTAAAATCTAGTTTTTCTAATACAAGTGTTGCCACTCCGGCTTTCTTTTGATGCCTGTTTGCGTGATAAACAATAAATGTTTCTCCATCCCCTCACTTTCAATCTGCAGGTGTCTTTACGTCTAAAATGAGTCTCTTGTATGCTGCATATAGATGGGTCTTGTTTTTTAATCCATTCTTACACTCTATGTCTCTTGATTGGAACATTTAATCCATTTGCATTCAGAATTATTATTAGAATGTATTTAATGCCGTGTTATTATTTGTTGTTGTTTCTGGAGATTTTCTCTGTTCCTTTCTTGTCTTTGTCACTTTTGGTCTTTCCTTTCCACTCAAAGAGTTCTCTTCAATATTTCTTGCAGGGCTGGTTTAGTGGTCACGAACCCTTTTAGTTTTTGTTTGTCTGGGAAACACTTCATCTCTCCTTCTGTTCTGAATGATACCCTTGCTAGATAGAGTACTGTTGGCTGCAGGTTGTCCCCATTCAGCACATCGATTATATCATGCCACTCCTTTCTGGCTTGCCAAGTTTCTGTTGAGAATCTCCAGCTAGCCTTATGGTTCTTCCCTTGTAAGTGAGGGACATCTTTTGTCTTGCTTTTAGGATTTTTTCTTTATCGCTATCTTTTCCAAATTTAATTATATGCATTGGTGTTGGCCTGCCTTTTGTTGATTTTGGTGGGAGTTCTCTGTGCCTCCCAGATCTGGATATCTGCTTCCTTCCCCCGATTAGGGAGGTGTTCAGCTATTATTTCCTGAAATAAATTTTCTGTCCCCTTTTCTCTCTTCTTCTTCTTCTGGGACTCTTATGAATGTTATTACATTTGATGGATTCACTGAGTTCCCTGAGTCTATTCTCATGTTCCATAATTCTTTCCCTCTTTTGTTCAGCTTCCTTATTTTCCATTATTTTATCTTCTAGATCACTTATTTGTACCTCCACTTCTTCCAGCCTTGTGTTCACTACATCCTGTCTATTTCCAATCTCAGTTACTGCATTTTTCATTTCTGACTGCTTATTTTTTAGTTCCTTAATCTCTGTGGAGGGCCTCCCTAAAGTCTTCCATTCTTTTCTCAATCCCAGCAAGTATCCTTATGATTGTCGCTTTAAATTCTCCATCAGGCACATTGCTTATATCTGTTTCAATAAGATCTCTCTGGCCATGACCTTATTATGTTGTTTCCTTTGGGATGAATTCCTCTGTCTTGGCATTTTGTCTGGCTCTGTCTTCTTCTCTGTGTTGGAAAAACCTGTTATGCTTCCTGCTTCTGAGAGGAACGGCTTTGTGAAGAAGAGGTCATATGGTGTCCAGGGCCTGAGGCTCCCGGGGGTGTCCAATGTGTGCTGAATACACTCTGGTGCTATGTTTTAGCTGCTCTGTTCTTTAGGCCAGTCATCTGCTGAGGCTCTCCTTGCCTGCTGTGGACAGTGTTTGGTCCTTGGCCAGAGTATAGTGAGCCTTAAGTAGATGTGCTCTGCTTGTTCAATAAGACCTGATACTACCTCCACTTCTTGTCAGAAGACATGATGTGGGCAGGGGTTTGTGCTGGTCTGAAAGGGAAAGGAGCCCACTGCATCGGTGCTGGGGCAGACTTGCCCGAGCAGGGCGGTAGCAGCAGAGCTCGGGGCTGTGGGACCTGGTGTAAGCAGGTCAGGCAGCCAGCCTCGGTGCTGTGCTGTTTACTGCCAGTGGCTCTGCATTCATGCTGTGGGGCAAGGGGGAGACATGGTGCCTGCCGGCTGTTTTGTCCCTGCAGAGGTAACTCTGTGAATGCCACCTCCCACGGATGCTGTCCAAGAAGAGCAAACAGTCTCCTCGTGTGGCTTAGGTGTTCTTCAGATCGCGCCATCTGCCCCTGGGCCGCTTGCCTGCCTTCTCTCCAGGAGCAGGGCAGCTCTACACCAGCCACGCCTGCCGATCTTTAAAACTCCAGTCTTCAAGCCCTGCTGGTTGCAAAAACTCACGAATCTCATTTTCTCATTTTCCCCAATCGCTTTGGGGAAGCACTCTCTGTGTGCATTTCCCTGAGGGCTTTCTCTGTCGCCTTTGTCCGCCACCAGGGCTTTCTCCCCTCTGCAGCACCTGTGATCCCTTTCTCCCCCAAACCGTCTCTGCACTTTCTTGATGTGGCCTCTTCTCACCCTCTAGTTGTGCAGTTTGTTCTGTCCGTCCTCAGGTTGATTTCTTGGTTATTCAGAATGATTTGATAGCTGTCTAGTTGTGTTTGAAGGACGAGATGAGCCTAGGGTCCCCCTACTATGCCTCCATCTTAGCAAATACTACTTTAAAGAATAATAAATGAAAGCAAAATCATTGTTGGAAGGATAAAAAAATAAAAACAGAATATACAAAGATGCAAATACCTTTTCTCAAATATTATGCTTAGTTATTGTTCCCTTCCTCCCAATCTCATAGCTATACCCTCGCTGGTCCTGACACCATTGAATGCCTGGCCAATGGCAAGTGGAATGGAAGTAACCAGCAGTGTTTGGCTGTCTCCTGCGATGAGCCCCCCAACGTGGAACACGCCTCTCCAGAGACTGCCCATCGGTTATTTGGAGACATTGCATTCTACTATTGCTCAGATGGTTACAGCCTGGCAGACAATTCCCAGCTCCTTTGCAATGCCCAGGGCAAGTGGGTTCCCCCAGAAGGTCAGGCCATGCCCCGTTGTATAGCTCATTTCTGTGAAAAACCTCCATCTGTTTCCTATAGCATCTTGGAATCTGTGAGCAAAGCAAAATTTGCAGCAGGGTCAGTTGTGAGCTTTAAATGCACAGAAGGCTTTGTACTGAACACCTCCGCAAAGATTGAATGTTTGAGAGGCGGGCAGTGGAGCCCTTCCCCCATGTCCATCCGGTGCATCCCCGTGCGGTGTGGAGAGCCACCAAGCATCCTGAATGGCTATGCAAGTGGATCAAACTACAGTTTTGGAGCCATTGTGGCTTACAGCTGCAACAGAGGGTTCTACATCAAAGGGGAGAAGAAGAGCACCTGTGAAGCCACAGGACAGTGGAGTAGCCCCACACCCACATGCCACCCTGTGTCTTGCAGTGAACCACCTAAGGTTGAGAATGGCTTTCTGGAGGTAAGAGACTGATGAGCGAGTAGTTCGTGGCTTTTGTCACTGACAGCTAGTCCACTGCAGCTAACCGGGGATTCGGAAGCAGGGCATTGAACAAATTAACTGTTGAAAAGCAGAAGTGGCTAACCCTATAGGTAGTGAGTATTGGCAAGAAGTTGATAGAGGTTAGGAATCCTTTTAATGTAGAGTTTCTACCTTCTGCTGGCGTAGAGACATTTGAAGTGCTTTGTAGCAACACCTTGGTCCTAACTATGAAGTTAGAATAAACCAATTTTAATACAATATTGTTTTGCTTTGTAGAAGAAGTTATTCCAAGATGGATGTATATTTTGTAGAAAACAAGGTCTAATGGAACCTGTAGACATCTGGTATCATTTCTAATTTTTAAACAGCAGATGGCGTGAACCACCCGTTCACTATAATGCAGCTTCTGCAAGTTTCTTTCAGCGGACCCAAGGGTAGATTCACCAGGACAAAGAGCTCTCTCAGATCCACACATATCTTCCTTTCATATTAATATGTGCCTTCTCATGAAGTCCATCAAGAAAATGGTAATAAGAGGCACCTGGGTGGCTCAGTCAGTTGAGCATCCGACTCTTGGTCTCAGGTCTTGATCTCCTGGTAATTAATTCAAGCCCCATGTTGAGCTCTGCACTGGGCATGAAGCCTACTTAAACAAAAAAGAAAACAGTAATGAGGATCTATTTCCCCAAATCAAGGGCCATTTTAAAGAGACAATATTCTAATTAAACACTATGTAAAAACCCACACATATTTAATACCTTTTCTCCTTTACATTCTAAAACAACAGTAACAACCTTCTGTTTGACACCTTTGCTCAGCTGTATTAGCATTCCATTGGAAGAGGGTGTATATAAGATAAGGGAGCTTTCTTCATCTGTTTCTTTGACAAATATCTCTGGAGCTCCTACTAGGTGCCAGGTAAGCATCAGAAAGCTGGTATTTAACAACACAGCTTAGGCCTCTGATGGTATGGTGCTTATGTGCATGGGGGTGGGTGCCCAAGAAATAAATGCACAAAACAATAATTACGTCCACTAGAATGAGAAGTTCACTATGGCGTGGAAGCTCGACATTACCATGATAATCCTTTTAAAGCTTTCATAACTAATTTGTCTTTCGTACTGCCTGACAATGATCTGTTATTGGGGCACCTGGGTGGCTCAGTCAGTGAAGTGTCTGACTTTTGATCTGAGCTCAAGTCTTGATCTCAGGATTATGAGTTCAACCCTGTACTGGGCTCCACACTGGGTGTGAAGCCTACTTAAACATTTTTTAAGAGAGAGAGAAAGAGAGAAAGAGAGAGAGAGAGAGAGAGAGAGAGAGAGAGAGAGAGAAAGAAAGAAAGAAAGAAAGAAAGAAAGAAAAGGACTCGTTCTTATATTAAGCACTTATTTATTTAAATGTTGAGATCATGAGTATTAACTTTCTATTTAAAAGATGAAGTATTACTTTTTATTTCCCATCCTCAGAGCAGCAATTTTTTTGAAGTATGTTAAGAATGAACACAAAAAACTCTGATGGTACTGTTAGGAATATATCCATGAAACATATTTTGTTTGCTTCTTTTTTAACAATATTAACAAATAGATGTATGTTTGTATGCGTATGTTTCCTTTTCTGTGATTAAAGCAACACACTCCAGCATTGCTTTGGTGAGCAAGATTTTTTTGAACTAAGTAATTTATAATTTTTGGTAGTGCTCCATCAAATTATCAATTTTAAACGGTTGGTCTTTTACCAATTATGGCCTCAACCCTATGGTAAAAATTTCTGCAGTAGAGATTACCTAATTTGACCTATCCTTTTCGCTTATTAAAATAGAGTGGACCTATTGAAAAAAAAAACAGAAGTCTACATTTACTTATGCCTTAATGGATTCATTTTAACATAGGTATTTTTAGTTTAATTTTTAAATTATTATTCACAGTATTTAGTCAACCATATGATTTGTTATGCAAACTGTGCTTAATTGTTTTCTCCCTGTTATACAGCATGCAACTGGCAGGATCTTTGAGAGTGAAGCGAGATACCGATGTAATCCAGGCTACAAAGCAGTTGGAAGTCCTGTATTTGTTTGCCAAGCCAATCGCCACTGGTACAGTGAATCCCCTCTGTCATGCATCCCCCTCAACTGTGGAAAACCTCCCCCAATCCAGAATGGCTACATGAAAGGAGAAATTTTTGAAGTAGGGTCCAAGGTTCAGTTTTTCTGTAATGAGGGTTATGAGCTCATTGGTGATCATTCTTGGACATGCCTGAAGTCTGGCAAATGGAATAAGAAGCCAAACCAGAAGTGTGTGCCTTCCAGGTGCCCAGAGCCACCCCTCTTGGAAAACCAGCTCGTCCTGAAGGAATTAGCTAGTGAAGTAGGAATGGTGACATTTTCTTGTAAAGAAGGACATGCCCTTCAGGGCCCCCCTGTCCTGAAATGCTTGCTATCACAGCAATGGAATGATTCTTTTCCTGTTTGCAAGATGGTTCTTTGCCTCCCACCTCCCCTAATTCCCTTTGGTGTCCCCGCTCCCTCTTCCAGTCTTCATTTTGGAAGTACTGTCGAGTATTCTTGCGTGGATGGATTTTTCCTAAGAGGGAATCCTACCACCTCCTGCCAAGCTGATGGTACCTGGAGTTCCCCACTGCCAGAATGTGTCCCAGTGGAATGTCCCCAACCTGAGGAAATTCTCAATGGCATCATCGATGTGCAAGGTCTTGCCTATCTCAGCACAGCTCTCTATACCTGCAAGCCAGGCTATGAGTTGGTGGGAAATACTACCACCCTTTGTGGAGAAAATGGTCACTGGCTCGGAGGAAAACCCACCTGTAAACCCATTGAGTGCCCAAAACCCAAGGAGATTTTGAATGGCAAATTCTCTTATACAGACCTACACTATGGGCAAAGCGTTATATATTCTTGTGACCGAGGCTTCAGGCTTCAAGGTCCCAAAGCCTTGACTTGTTCAGAGACAGGTGATTGGGATGTGGATGTCCCATCATGCAGTGCGATCCACTGTAATCCCCCACAACCCATTGAAAATGGTTTTGTAGAGGGTGCAGATTATAGCTTCGGTGCCATGATCATCTACAGCTGCTTTCCTGGGTTCCATGTAGCTGGTCATGCCATGCAGACATGTGAAGAGTCAGGATGGTCAGGCTCCATACCAACATGTGTAACCATAGACTGTGGTCTCCCTCCTCATATTGATTTTGGAGACTGTACTAAGGTCAAAGGTGGTCAAGGATATTTTGACCAAGAAGAGGACTTGATGGAAGTTCCATATCGGACTCCTCTCCCTCCTCATCACCTGGGAGCAGTGACTAAATCCTGGGAAAACACAAAGGGATCTCCTACTGCACATTTAGCACACTTTCCACATGGCACCATGGTTTCATACACCTGTAATCCAGGATATGAACTTTTGGGGAACCCTATACTGATCTGCCAGGAAGATGGAACGTGGAATGGCAGTGCACCTTCCTGTATTTCAATTGAATGTGACTTGCCTGTTGCTCCTGAAAATGGCTTTATGCATTTTACAGAGACTACCATGGGCAGTGCTATACAGTATAGCTGCAAACCTGGGCACATTCTGGTGGGCTCTGACATAAGACTTTGTCTACAGAATAGAGAGTGGAGTGGTGCTTCCCCAACCTGTGAGGCCATTTCATGCAAAAAACCAAATCCAGTTATGAATGGCTCTGTCAAAGGAAGCAACTACACCTACCTGAGTGTGGTGTTCTATGAGTGTAATCCTGGGTATGTGTTGAATGGCAACGAGAGGAGAACATGCCAACAAAATAAAAATTGGGATGGGAATGAGCCGATCTGCATCCCTGTGGACTGTGGTTCACCTCCAGTCTCAGCCAACGGCCAGGTGAAAGGAGATGAATATACATTTCAAAAAGAGGTTGAGTACACTTGCAATGTAGGGTTCTTACTCGAGGGTGCCAGGAGTCGTGTTTGTCTTGCCGATGGAAATTGGAGTGGAACCACTCCCTTCTGTGTGCCTGTCAGATGTGCTACCCCACCACAATTGACAAATGGAGTGATGGATGGCTTGGACTATGGCTTTGGGAAGGAAGTGGTGTTCCACTGTCAGGAGGGCTACGTGTTGCATGGTGCTCCAAGACTCACCTGTCAATCAGATGGCAACTGGGATACAGAGTTTCCTTTCTGTAAGCCAGTCAACTGTGGCCCTCCTGAAGATCTTCCCCATGGCTTTTCTAATGGCTTCTCCTTTTATCACGGGGGGCATATACAGTATCAGTGCTTTCCTGGTTATAAGCTCCATGGCAGTCCTTCAAGAAGGTGCCTTTCCAACGGCTCCTGGAGCGGCAGCCCACCTTCCTGCCTGCCTTGCAGGTGTTCCACACCAGTAATTCAAAATGGAGCTGTCAACGGGACAGATTTTGGCTGTGGAAAGGCAACCCAGATTCAGTGCTTCAAAGGCTTCAAGCTCCATGGAGCTTCTGAAATCACCTGTGAAGCCAATGGCCAGTGGAGCTCTGTCTTCCCACACTGTGAACACGCTTCTTGTGGTTCTCCCCCAACGATACCAAATGCATTCATCAGTGAGAGCGGCTCTTTGGAGGAAAATGCGATAACTTACAACTGCAGATCCGGGTATGTCATTCAAGGGAGTTCAGATCTGATTTGTACCGAGGAGGGGACATGGAGCCAGCCTTATCCAGTCTGTGAGCCTCTGTCCTGTGGACCCCCACCATCTGTCGCCAATGCAGTAGCAACTGGAGAGTCACACACCTATGAAAGTAAAGTGACACTCAGGTAAGACCGTGGCTCTAGAATCTCCAAAGGGTGCAGGCAGGAGGGCGGTAAAATAAAAAGCACTCGGTCAAAAATTTAGCAAATTGGGAAAATACCACCTCTGGACTGCTCTCCCAAAACTGAAGTTTTTAACCCCTTGGCCTTATTCTATTCATAATTATGTAGAAGTCCATTGTCTATAAAAACTAAACTACATTCTCAGATTGTAGTTCCTAATACAAGTATCATGATTATCATATTCTGTTGATCTTCATGAAACAGTAAGATTCTCTAGCTAGCTTTCCTATCTCTTAAGTCACAAGGCTCTTTTTTCTTTTAAACATCATGCTGGTAAATTTCTTTATGATACCACTTTATGGTTATATCCATACATGCAAATATTGGACATATTAGGCAAAAGCTGAAGAATTCAGGTCAAAAAGCATATACCTTCACTGATCAATATAAATAGGGAGATATCTTAAGGAACCTTTCAGACTTCGCAATTTGAACAAACTAAGCATTTAATGCACAAATAGTGAGTTTTTCTATAAAGTTCCCTATCTACAATGCATTCTTTTTTTTTTTCTTTTTTTTTCAATGTTTATTTATTTTTGGGACAGAGAGAGACAGAGCATGAACGGGGGAGGGGCAGAGAGAGAGGGAGACACAGAATTGGAAACAGGCTCCAGGCTCTGAGCCATCAGCCCAGAGCCCGACGCGGGGCTCAAACTCACGGACCGCGAGACCGTGACCTGGCTGAAGTCGGACGCTTAACCGACTGCGCCACCCAGGCGCCCCTACAATGCATTCTTAAAAAGAAATGAGAGAATACAGAATAAATCTATAAATTAATTTCTGTTATTGGAATGAATGTCCCTAAATATATCAACCCTCCAAATCAACTTAGATTTGACTCACGTCTGTGAAGGAGTTATGGATTATCTTTCACATATTGGCTTCTTAGATGTTAATAATTCAGTAACTGTTCTTGTGGGCATTTTAGCCCTACCTTCCTTTTCTCCTAATTGCGGTAAGAATAAACCCACAGGAGGATCCTTAATGACAAGAAAGCCAAAGAGTAGTATATCATGCACCAAGAAGAAAAACAACAGTTATCCCTTGCTTTTGAAATATATTTTCAGTTTTCTCTTTGGATGTTGATGTGTGAGATATCTTGAGAAATCCCGATATCACCTCTTTCTCAAGACCCCCCTTGTTTGTTCTTCCTTGTTGTGTGTTGATGGTGTTTCAGATCTTGTAGTAAACAGATTACAAGTTTGCAAAAGTGAGTCCTCTCCAGCTTGGTGATTTGTGACATTAAAAAAATATATATATCCACCTAGTCAACGTTAGTTAATTAAATGGTTCAACTTAAGCGGCAGTGTAGTACGGCAGTGAAAGCATGGACTCTGGAACCGGACTCTGGAACCGGACTCCGTAGGCAGGAATCTCAGCTCTGTCACTTCCTGGGGTATCTCTGGTGTCAGTCACATCATCTGCCAAATGGGAATAAAGATAATAATCATACCTACCCATAGGGTTGACATTAAAATGAAATCAATTAATATTTGTAGATCACTTAGAACAGTGACTGGAATTTAATAAGTGCTATGTGAACATTCGCTGAATAAATGAATGCAAATTCTAAAAATCAGAGTATTTTAGAGCCAGTTTGATTTGAGTTTGAATACCAAACTCATGGTTTGTTACATAACAGTATCTGCCTTTCAGGATTAAAAGAAATGCCCTCTATCAAGGACTTAGAACAGTGCTTGGCACAAATAGATACCCAATAAATATTAATTATGTCGTATTCTTGTTAATATCTGAGTCTATTTTGGACTTTGTCTAGAATTTTTACAACTGTTAGCTATTTTCAGAATAAAAGTGAATTCAATGTTAATATTACCTGCAAGAAAGGTAAATAATGTCAACAACATTTAAATCAACTGTAGCCTTGGTTAATCCTTGGCGTGGACAACTGAGGACTGATCTGATTGTCCTCGTTCTGTTGTTTTTTGTTTTGTTTTGTTTTGTTTTTTGCATGGCAGCACCATTCCCTTGAGCTTTGAATCAGTTTTAATATGTCACATAAAATCTCCACTGAGTGTTGGAACATCATCTTAAATCCAAGAATAAGTCACCAGCTGTATTGTACTCCCTTTAAGACACTCATTTGGCTTTTCCATTCCAGATGTCTAGAAGGTTATGTGATGGATACAGCTATAGACACATTCACCTGTCAGAAAGACGGTCATTGGTTTCCTGAGAGAATCTCCTGCAGTCCTAAAAAATGTCCTCTGCCAGCAAATATAACACGTATACTTGTTCACGGGGATGATTTCAGTGTGAATAAGCAAGTTTCTGTGTCCTGTGAAGAAGGGTATATCTATGAGGGAGTTAACATATCAGCATGTCAGGTAAGATTCACTGCCTTAGAACATGTATTTGTAACTCATTTACATATATTAAATGTGTGTGTGTCCACACAAGCAGTATTTTGCAGCCCTGAAAAAAAAAATGTCTCAAGTTTCCAATTGTGTCAAGAATTTGAGAAGTTTTTTTGGCAGAAATATAAAGCATCTTTCTTTTCAATATTCCCATTTTTAAACTAAGAAAATGCCAAGAGTAGATAAAAAGTGCCAAAGTTAGATAAAGTGTTCAAATATCTATAACAAAATATTCATGAAAAATTAACCATAAGTCAGGTGGCTCATACATAAGTCCTGTAAAGTGTGTCTTTGTGTGGGAACTGAGCCCTGATTGAGAGCAAATGTCTCTAGTTTTAGTAGAAAAAACAAAAGTCGCAGAAACAATAGAGTCAAATGCTGTCTCTGCTACCTACTACTTGTATGACTTTAAGAAAGTTACCTAAAATGTCTAAGCTTCAGGTTCCTTATTTGAAAAAAAATGTGTATAATAGTGTGTGTCTTGTATGATTAGAACAAAAAACTAGAGAATTAATGGGGGAAAGGACCTAGATCAATACCATAGATAGAAGATATTCCTAGCACATCCCCTTCTCCTAGCTTCCATAAGATGAGCCAGAGAAAGAAAAATAAAATGAGTTATTGATATATTCTTCTGTTTCTGGAGTTGGGGGAGGGAGGAGTTGAAGGTGGGGAGCAGGCTGCATGGTCTAGAAATAAGTTTTACCTTAAACATTCCTTTGAACTGCATCTCAGTATTTATAGGCTCTGTGGCCTTATGTTCCCCCAACTTGTTTTATTTGTAAATCAGTAATTGCAAGGATTTAATTAATGTTAATAAAGCATCTAGTACATGCCTGACATTTAGCAGGGACTCAAGAACTATTTCATTCTCCTCCCAGTTTTCCATTTATAAGTCATGCATACTCAGTGATTAGTTTCTGCCAAACCTAAAAACAGGAACATCACAGGAAGCAGGCCAGATGACTGGCAGGGGGAACCACGCTCTCAAAATTGGTATTGTTTCCAGGTTATCCCTTTTAGATTTAGAACTGAAGCAGTTTGAGGGGAAGCTTTTTCAAAGACCCTGAACTGTTTGAAATAAGCTAATGGGAAATTCGTCCCACCATGTTTAAGGGAATAATTCGATGTTCTCCCAGAGCTTCTCCGGGTTGGGTGTGTGAACAATCGAGTGCCCCTCCATGTGCCCTGTGGGACCCCAAATACTGGCGACTATGCTGTTTTTTTCTGAATCAGTAATTTATTTTTGACAACCTTCCTCACTTTCTCTACACAAGGTATGACCCCTAACCCTCACACAACTGAGTTTTGGGTTTGAATTTTGGTCTGAAAGGTAGAATAGACCCTTTATAAGTGTTTAGATGCACAAATTGTGTAACACTATGTTCAGTGCCTAGAAATATTTTATCTTGATAGAGCAAAATGATTCTGTCCTTCATAGAATAAATGGATGAGAAGATCACTATGAAGTTTGAAACATGAGTACAGGAGGTCCAGCCTTTCCTGAAATGATGACATATTACAGAATTACAAAGGTCCTATCAGTGTGCTATTGGTGTAGACTCAGCAGAAAGGAAAATGAGTGGAACGGAAGAAATAAATCCAAGTACATCTTGATAAAGGAGTCACCACAAGTCCATGGAGAAAGGAACCATTAGTAAACAAATTACTCTGATATAATGAAGTAACCAATGCGGGGGAGGGGGGGGGATTAAAATATGCCAAAACAGGTTTCAGATGTATCAAAAGAAAACAGTACTATGTAGTTTTTAAAAGTTAATAGTAATACCCAGAACAATTTATGCAAAAAGGTATCTTTATTGAAGCACCATTCATAGTATTGAAAAATTAGATACAACTAACACTTCCGACACTACGGGAATGGTTAACTATGAGGCAGACATATGTATAAGATTAATTCTGCCTCATATATAGAAGAAAGGGTTTAGCCTGAAGTCCTGTTATTGACTGTTAATGAGCTCATGCACTGTTTCCTCAAGGAAAACAGAAGAATATTAGCAAGAGAATAACAGTCTTTAAGGGAAACATCTGTGTATGCCTCACTTCACTTAAATAGAAGGTTGAAAAATGTTAACTCTGACCATGGCAGTGGGAAATAAAGTGAAAAGTGAGGATAGATTGGTATCAGGATATAAGGATGCCCTGGAGTATTTGTATCAACCATCCAGTCCTCATGCATCATAATGAAACCACACTTCTTGGCATTCTTGATATTTTAATGGTTTCTATTAGGAAGAAAATGCTTGTTTTATGTGTTTGAGAAATGTCTAAAATTGTTCAGTGATAACTAACAAGGGCATCTAATAACTAATGTGTGTTTTTTAAGGCCACAGACTATACGTATCAGAAGTAGAACCAAATTCTAGGATCATCATTTTAGGGATTATTCTGCTCTGCCAATATTTGCAAACTTCATTCATATGTATTAACTCTTAAGTGTAACTTCTAATCTGTCATTTGTCATTTAGCTTGATGGAACCTGGGAGCCACCATTTTCTGATGAATCCTGCAGTCCAGTTTCTTGTGGGAAACCTGAAAGTCCGGAACATGGGTTCGTGTTTGGCAGTAAATTTACTTTTGAAAGCACAGTTATTTATCAGTGTGAACCTGGCTATGAATTAGAGGTAAGTGAACAAATTGTTTAACTAGAATCAATTTGTTTTTTGAGTATTCTGGGAACATTTTTAGTATAATACCAATTTGTTTCACTGGTTCTGGTCCTAAAAGATTTTTTTATACTTTGTTACCTTACATCCTAACACTTTCCAAGAAATATTTGAAGTGACTTATAATTGGGGAGCGTGGGTGGTTCCTTTAAGCGTCCAGCTTCGGCTCAGGTCCTGATCTCCCAGTCCACAGGTTCAAGTCCCACGTTGGACCCTGTGCTGACAGCCCAGAGCCAGGAGCCTGCTTCAGATTCTGTGACTCCCTCTCTCTCTGCCCCTCCCCTGCTTGCACTCTGTCTCTCTTTCTCTCTCTCAAAAATAAATAAACATTAAAAAAAAAAAGTTGGGGGGCGGAGCCTGAGTAGCTCAGTCGGTTAAGCGTCCGACTTCACCTCAGGTCATGATCTCACGGTCCGTGAGTTCAAGCCCCACGTCAGGCCTGTGCTGACAGCCCAGAGCCTAGAGGCTGCTTTGGATTCTGTGTCTCCCTCTCTCTCTGCCCCTCCTCCGCTCACACTCTCTCTCTCAAAAATAAAGGTTAAAAACATTTTTTAATTTTTTTAAATGACTTATAATTTTAAAAAAACAAAGTAAGTCTCAAATTACAAAAGAATCAGAGCCATGAAAAGGAAGAGGAAACTAGTATACCAGCCACAAGACTTTTATTGTTACTTTAGTTGGCCATTTAAGCTTGTGTTTTGGCCTCTTGTTAATCCTACTGTGTAACAGGCCAGTCCATCTGTCACTGTGGGGAGGTAACCATAGGGACTGACGTACGCAAACTAGGATTTCCTCAAGCAATGGGTTTAAATACTTTGGAGAGTTCTTGGTAGAAATGCTAGGTTGCCACCTGGCAGGTGTGGCCTAAAAATCCTCAGAGCAGTTCTAGCTGAATACCAAGTTAGTCTCAAGACCACTCCTGGTTTGTAATATTAAAACCCCATCAGCAGCCTATTTACTTTGGTGGGAAAGCTGCATTTTTTTTTAAAGTTTTTATTTTAATCACCCAGTGATCATCATGACAAGTGCACTCCTAATCCTCATCACCTATTTCACCTGTTCCCCCCACCTACCTCCCTCCTGGTCACCATCAGTTTGTTCTCTATAGTTAAGTGTCTGTTTCTTGCTTTGTCTCTCTCTTTTTATCCCCCTTTGTTCATTTTTTTTTGTTTCTTAAATTCCACATATGAGTGAAATCATATGATATTTGTCTCTCTGACTGACTTATTTCGCTTAGCATTATACTCCCTAGATCCATCCATGTCATTGCAAATGGCAAGATTTCAGCCTTTTTATGGCTAATATTCCATTCCATTCCATTCCATTCCATTCCACTCCACAAACTCACCAATACCTGTTGTTTCTTGTGTTTTTGATTTTAGCCATTCTGACAGGTGTGAGGTGATATCTCATCGTAGTTTTGATTTGCATTTCCCTGGTGATGAGGGATGTTAAGCATTTTTTCATGTATCTGTCGGCCATTTGTATGTCTTCTGTGGAGAAATGTCTGTTCATGTCTTCTGCCCATTTTTAATTGGGTTATTTGTTTTGGATGTGTTGAGTTATATAAGTACTTTATATATTTTGGATACTAACCCTATATCGAATATGTCATTTGCAAACATCTTCTCCCATTCCATAGGTTGCCCTTTAGTTTTGTTGATTATTTCCTTCACTATGCAGAAGCTTTTCTTTTTTTAAGATGTATTATCTTTAAGTAATCTCTACATACAACGTGGGGCTTGAACTCACAACCCCAAGGTCAAGAGTTGCATGTTCCACCAACTGAACCAGCCAGACACCCCTGTAGAAGCTTGTTATTTTGATGTAGTCCCGATAGTTTATTGTGGCTTTTGTTTCTCTTGCCTGAGGAGACCTATCTAGAAAAATGTTGTTATGACTGATATCATAGAGACTACTGCTTATGTTTTCCTCTAGGAATTTATGGTTCAAGTCTCACATTTAGATCTTTAATCCGTTTTAAATTTATTTTTGTCTATGGTGCAATAAAGTGGTCTAATTTCATTTTTTGGCATGTTGCCATCCAGTTTTTCCAACACCATTTGTGGAAGAGACTGCCTTTTTTCCACTGGATATTCTTTCCTGCCTTATCAAAGAGTAGTTGACCATAAATTGTGGGTTTATTTCTGCATTTTGTTCTGTTTCATTGATCTGTGTGTCTTTTTTTGTGTGCCAGTACCATACTGTTTTGATGATTACAGTTTTGTTATGTAACTTAAGTCTGGAATTGTGATGTCTCCAGCTTTGCTTTTTTTTCAAGATTGCTTTGGCGATTCAGGGTCTTTTATGGTTCCATACAAATGTTAGGATTATTTGTTCTAGTTATGTGAAAAATGCTGTTGGTATTTTGATGGGGATTTCATTAAAGGTGTAGATTGCTTTGGGTATTATAGACATTCTAACGATATTATTTCTTCCAATCCACGAGCATGGGATGTTTTTCCATTTCTTTCTGTCATCTTCAATTTCTTTCATCAGTGTTTTATAGTTTTCAGAGTACAGGTCTTTCACCTCTTCAGTTAGTTTTATTCTAAGTATCTTATTATTTTGGGTGCAGTTATAAATGGGATTGTTTTCTGAATTTCTCTTTCTGTTGCTTCATTATTGGTATAGAAATGCAACAGATTTCTGTGGATTGATTTTGAATCCTGTGATTTTACTGAATTTGTTTATCAGTTCTAGAAGTTTTTTGGTGGAGTCTTGGGTTTTCTATATAGAGTATCATGTCTTCTTCAATGTTTATTTATTTTTGGGACAGAGAGAGACAGAGCATGAACGGGGGAGGGGCAGAGAGAGAGGGAGACACAGAATCGGAAACAGGCTCCAGGCTCTGAGCCATCAGCCCAGAGCCTGACGCGGGGCTCAAACTCATGGACCATGAGATCGTGACCTGGCTGAAGTCGGACGCTTAACCGACTGCGCCACCCAGGCGCCCCTATCATGTCTTCTTCAAACAGTGAAAGTTTGACTTCTTCCTTGCCAGTTTGGATGCCTTTTATTTCTTCTTTTTGTCTGATTGCTGTAGCTAGGACTTCCAGTACTATGTTGAATAAAAGTGGTAAGAGTGGACATCCTTGTCTTTTTCCTGACCTTAGGAGAAAAGCTCTCATGTTTTCCCCATTGAGGATGATGTTAGCTGTGGGTTTTTCATATATGGCTTTTATTATGTTGAGATATGCTCCCTCTAAACCTACTTTGTTGAGGGTTTTTTTTTTTATTGTGAATGGATGTTGTACTTTGTCAAATGCTTTCTCTGCATCTATTGAAAAGATTGTATGGTTCTTATCCTTTCTCTTACTGATATGATGTATCATGTTGATTGATATGTGAATATTGAATCATCCTTGCAACCAAGGAATAAATCCCAATTGATCGTGGTGAATGATTTTTTAACATATTGTTGGATTTGGTTTGCTAGTACTTTGTTGAGAATACTTCATCTATGTTCATCAGAGATACTGGCCTATAGTTCTCTTTTTTTGTGATGTCTTTATCTGGTTTTGGTATCAGGGTAATGCTGGCCTCATAGAATGAATTTGGAAGTTTTCCTTCCTCGTCTGTTTTTTGGAATATTTTGAGAAGGTATGGGTATTAACTCTTCTTTAAATGTTTGCTAGAATTCACTTGTGAAGCCATCTGGTCCTGGACTTTGGTGGCTATCAGTCTGTTCAAGTTTTCTATTTCTTCCTATTTCAGTTTTGGTAGTTTCTATGTTTCTAGGAATTTTTCCATTTCTTCCAGGTTGTCCAATTTTTTGGCATATAGTTTTTCATAATATTCTCTTAAAAATATTTGTATTTCTCTGGTGTTGTTTGTTATTTCTCCTCTCTCAATGGTGATTTTATGTCTCTGAGGCCTTTTCCTTTTCTTTTTTTTTTTTTTTTTTTTATAATTTTTTTTTTTTTTCAACGTTTATTTTATTTTTTGGGACAGAGAGAGACAGAGCATGAACGGGGGAGGGGCAGAGAGAGAGGGAGACACAGAATCGGAAACAGGCTCCAGGCTCCGAGGCATCAGCCCAGAGCCTGACGCGGGGCTCGAACTCCCGGACCGCGAGATCGTGACCTGGCTGAGTCGGACGCTTAACCGACTGCGCCACCCAGGCGCCCCTTTTTCCTTTTCTTTTTGATAAGTCTAGCTAGGTGGATTTCATTGATTTTTTTTCACAGAACCAGCTCCTGGTTTCATGTATCTGTTCTATTTTTTTCATTGTCTATATCATTTATTTCTGCTCTTATCTTTATCATTTACTTCCTTCTGCTGGTTTCAGGTTTTGCTCGTTGTTCTTTTTCTAGCTCCTTTAGGTGTAAGGTTAGGTTGTTTATGTGAGATTTTCTTGGTTCTGGAGGTGGCCTATACTGCTATAAACTTCCCTCTTTGTAAGCATTTTTGATGCATCCAGAGGTTTTGAGCTGATGTGTTTTCATTTTCATTTGTTTCATTGTATTTTTTATTTCTCCTTTTATTTCCAGGTTGACCCATTCATTGTTTAAAGCATTTTATTTAAACTGCATGTATTTGTGTTTTTTCTAGATTTTTTTCTTGTGGTTGATTTCTGTCTTTATGGTGTTGTGATCAGAGAAGATGCATGGTATGGCTTTTATCTTTTTGAATTTGTTGAGGCTTGTTTTGTGACTTAATATGTGATCTGGAAAATGTCCCATGTGTGCTTGAAAAGAATGCCTAATCTGCTGTTTTAGGATTGAATGTTCTGAATATTTCCGTTAAATCCATGTGTTCCAGTGTGTCATTCAAAGCCATTGTTTCCTTGTTGACTTTTTGTTTTGATGATCTGTCCATTGATTGAAGTGGAGTGTTGAAGTCCCCTACTATTATTGTATTACTGTCAATCAGATCCTTTATGTTTGTAATTAACTATTTTATGTGTTTGGGTGCTTCATGTTGGAGGCATAATTATTTACAATTGTTATATCTTCTTGTTAGATTTTCCCCTTTATTATTATATAGTGTCTTTCTTTGTCTCTCATTACAGTCTTTGTTTTAGTCTGTTTTGTCTTACGTAAGTATTGCATCTCTGGCTTACTTTTGACACCCAGGTACGTGATAGTTGTTTCTCCCATCCCCTCACTTTCAGTTGATAGGTGTCTTTAGGCCTAAAATAAGTTTCTTGTAGGCAACATATATAGATGGGTTTTGTTTTTTTTTATCCATTCTGTCACCCTATGTCTTTTGATTGGGGCATTTATCCCATTTCCATTCAAAGTAATTATTGACATATATATTTATTGCCATTTTATTACTTGTTTTGTGGTTGTTTCTGAAGATTTTCTCTGATCCTTTCTTATCATTCTCTCTTTCATATTTTACTGATTTTCTTTAGTAAGACATTTAGATTTCTTTCTCTTCATTCTTTGCATATTTATTAGTGGTTTTTAATTTGAGGTTACCATTAGGTTTGTATATAACATCTTCTGCATATAGTACTCTATATTAAGTTGATGGTCATTTAAGTTTGAACCCATTCTTTACTCCTCTTTTCCCCACATTTTAGTTATATGGTGTCATATTTTATATCTTTTTTATTTTGTGAGTTCCTTGACTGACTTTTACAGAAATACTCATTTTTATTGCTTTGTGTTTCTTACCTTCATACTTGTCATTTTTGGTCTTTCCTTTCCACCCAAAGAGTCCCCTTTAGTATTTCTTGCAAGGCCGGTTTAGTGGTCACAAACTCCATTAATTTTTGTTTTTCCAGGAAACTCTTTATCTCTGCTTCTGTTCTGAATGAGCCTTGCTGGATAGAATATTCTTGGCTGTAGACTTTTTCTCATTCTGCACTTTGAATATATCATGCCTCTCCTTTCTGGCTTGGAAAGTTTCTGCTGAAAAATTCACTGATAGCCTTATGGGATTTCCTTTGTATGTAACTGTCTTCTTTTGCCTTGCTGCTTTTAATATTTTTCTTTATCACTATATTTTGCCATTTTAGTTATAATATGTCTTAGCGTGGATCTGCTTTTGTTGATTTTGTTGGGGGTTCTCTGTGCCTCCTGGATCTGAATATCTGTTTCTGTCCCCTGATTAGGAAAGTTCTCAGATATTATTTCCTCAAATAAATTCTTTACTGCTTTTTCTCTGTCTTCTCCTGAGACTCCAATAATACATGGAGTCACTGAGTTCCTTAAGTCTGTCCTCATTTTTCATAATTCTTTTTTTTCCTCTTTTTGACAGCTTGATTACTTTTCATTACTCTGTTCTATGTCATTAATTCATTTCCTTGCTTCTTCCAGCCTGCTGTTCATTCTATTAAGCATGTTGCTCATTTTGGTTTTTGAGCCCTTTGTCTGCTATGTTATTCCTTATCTCTGTTAATGTCACTGATGTCCTCTACTCTTTTCTCAAGTCCAGTGAATATCCTTATGATCATTGCTAAACATTCCATCAGGCATGTTACTTATATCTGTCTTGCTTAGATCTTTGGCTGTGGCCTTGTCCTTTCTTTCATTTGGACAGATTCCTCTGTCTTCTCATTTTGTCTAACTCTCTGTGCCAGTTTCTCTGTGTTAGGAAAGTCAGCTACATCTCTTGTTCTTGAGGGTAATGGCTTTATGAAGAAGAGGTCTGTAGTACCCTGCACTGTAGTGTCCCTTTTTCCCCAGGGCCTGGTGCTTCTGAGAGTAACTCCAATGTGTGCTGCATGTGCTCTGATTTTGTGTCCTGGCTTCATTATACTTCAGGCCAGTGGTCTGCAGAGGTTCTCTTTGCTTATTGTGAGCAGTGTTTGTCCCTGACCTGAATGTGGCACATTTTAACTAGGTGTGTTCTGGTCTGTTTGTGAAATGAGATCTGTCACCACCACGACCACCAGAAGTAAGGTCTTCCAAAACTCCCAGATTGAGAGATGAGGTGTTGGCAGGGGTTTAGACTGTTCCTCTGAGGGAGAGGTCTGCTACACTGGGACTGAGGCAAGCATGACTGGGAAGCAGGGTTCTTCTGGAGTATGGGATGGCATGGTTTGGTGTAAGCAAGTGAGGTAGTGAGTGTCAGCACTGTGCTGGTTCCCGCAGGTAGCTCCGGACTTATGCTGAGGGTAGGGGAGGGAAATGGCACCTGCTAGTTCCTTTGTTCCCAGATGGGTCTGCTGTGAGCACTACCTCTCTAGGACATGCTCCGAGATAAGCAACTAACCTTCCCACTGTATGCCCCAGGCATTCTTCAGATCACTGTGTCCACACTGTATGTCCGAGGATGCTTGCTTGCCTTCTCTGTAAGAGCAGCCCCAACGTCCTCCGAGCTCTTCTAGACAAGCATACTGATCTTTAAAACTCCAGGCTTGGGGTGCCTGGGTGGCTTGGTCGGTTAAGCGTCCGACTTCGGCTCAGGTCATGATCTCCCGGTCCGTGAGTTCGAGCCCCGCATCGGGCTCTGTGCTGACAGCTCAGAGCCTGGAGCCTGTTTCGGATTCTGTGTCTCCCTCTCTCTCTGCTCCTCCCCTGTTCATGCTCTGTCTCTCTCTGTCTCAAAAATAAATAAGCGTTAAAAAAAAAAAAAAACTCCAGGCTTGAAGCCCTGCTGGTTGCCAGAACTCATGAAATTCAGGCTCTCTTGATTTCCAAGCCAATTGCTATGGGAATTCCCCATGCACTCCCCTCTATGCTATTCTGCCTCTCACCCTTCTCTGTGACTGCAGCTTTCTTCCCACTGCAATGACCACAATCTGTTTCTCTCTCAAACTGTATTTCTTCACTTCCTACCTTCTTCCATGTGACCTCTTCTCTACCTTAAGTTGTGGGTGCTGTTCTGCTAGTGTTCAAGTTGATGGGGGGGTGGCATTTAGTATGATTTGATAGTTATTTAGTTGTATGTGCGGGATGAGGCAAGTCTAGGGTCCTCCTGCATTGCCATCCTCCCCTCCTCTCGGGAGTCAGTTTTGCTGAAGATTGATTATATCATCAAACTTGAAATTTAAGAGACTTGTTTATATTTCATAATGCCATCATCTGGTTTTTCAGGAAACTTCTTTCCTGGTTTTATTGTTGTAATGGTATTTAAATAGGGGTTTTACAGAAGTATTCATTGCCAGTGATTTGTTAAATTTGTATAGTATGTTCTATTATTTTTTGAGCATGCAATCAGAATTGTCATAACATAGGTCCATGAAAACTGGAACTAGACATATATGGATCTTATTTCATTTTCTTAAAAGATTTAAAAAAAAAGAAAAGAAGGAGGATAATGTAATGGTTGATTGCAACTGGAGAGGTTTTCTGTTTTTGAAATTTATTTCTTCATGTTAGAGTACTAATCTTGCATTTTCTTAAGAAGTAAAGTGGTATAAAATTTAAACTTAATAATTGAAATTTAATATTTAACAACTTGATGGGTCATTAAATTTGAGGAGGTAGGTAATTTACCTTAAAAATTTTTGGAAATACCTTAGTGTTAACTATAAAATTGAGAAGAAGTGCTATAGCCATAGTTCTCATTCTAGGCTACATGTTAGAAACATCTTAAAAACTTGTTTTAGAAAATTTTTTAATGTGTATTTATTTATTTTGAGAGAGAGAGCATGCATACAAGTGGGGGAGGGGGTGAGAGAGAGGGAGAGAGAGAATCCCAAGCAGGCTCCACATTGTCAGCACACAGCCTGACCCGGAGCTCTATCTCATGAACTGCGAGATCGTGACCTGAGCTGAAATCAAGAGTCAGATGCTCAACCAACTGAGCCACCCAGGCTCCCCTTATCTTAGAAACTTTTAAAAATTGTTAATGTCCAGTTACTATCAGAAATAACCAATGCCAGGTCTGGTACATGAAATATAAAAGATTAGCTAAGAAAACTTGTCCTGTGAGATAGCAGGGAACTTATCAAAGCCTACGTGTCAAAAAGCCTTGAGGGTCAACTGGATGAGGCTCCCACAGGCCAACATAAGACCATTTGGGCTTCAATAAGGTAGTAACTTAATGGACTGAAACACATCAAATATGTCATGAATAATAGTAGACTCATAATGACACTAAAGAAAATTAGTTGGTAACCAATATTAGAAGATGCTTATGAACAATTTCATTATTTTGAAAACAGACAATAAAAGAAGAATTGTCTTTTCCAGGCTAGCTGGATGACTAGAAAACCAGTAGTAGATGAGGGAAGCTTCCCTTTATAGAAGTATTTCAGTCAATAAATAATAGGATCTAAATCTCAGAGTTTGCAGTTCTTAGGAACTAATGGATGTAGGTCATCATCATGGCTACTGGTGTTAGAAAAAATAGAAGCAAACAGATGTTATGTGCCTCTGGATGGAAAAACACACCATATGAAAAAGTCTCGCCAAAAAAATTTTTTTTTGAATTTGAATCTTATAAAATCTCTAAATCCCGACAACCAACACCAAAGACAGAAGGACATGCTATGTGATACCACCATGGAACAATCAGCAAAATTCTGTCTGTAGAAATGGCTACAGAACAAAGGACCCAGTTTTCCAGTTGCTAAAACAAATAAGTTGGCAGTGTAAGGGAGAAATAGAAGGAACCTATAGATTTAAAAAGGTACATAAACCAGGTAGACTTATTTTGGTTCCGATTCAAGTGAACTACAAAATAATCAGTTACAAAATTTATGCAACAATTGGAAATTTGACTGCTATAACAGGATTAGATTAATATTAAGGAATTGTCATTTTTAAGCTGTGGTAATGTTATTGGTTATTGTGGTTATAGTTCTAAGAACCCTCATCTTTTAGAGATTCATACTGAAATAATTACTGTTAAATAATTTGATATCTGGGATTTGCTATAGAATAATGTGAGTTTTTAGGAAGGGAGTGGGGCTTAGAGGAAACAAGTTTGGCTTTGAATTAATTGTGTAAGGTGGGTGATGGTTATGTGGGAGTTTGTTACTCTTCTTTCTACTGTTACATTTTTCATGTGTTTGAGTTTTTCCATGAGACAAGATTTTAAAAGCTACCAATACCTACTGTCACCCCTGGCTAATTAATTCAGTACCTCTGTCGGCTGGGTCTGGGGCAGCAGCATCTTTTTAAAAGTTTCCCAGGTGATTCCAATATATGGCCAGGACCAGGACAGAGAACCACTCTGAGACATCACTCCGTGTTTCTGAAAGTGCGGTCTGTGAACCCGTTGCTCGTGAATCATCCGAGAAGTTCAAAAAAGGAGTGTACGTTCCTAGGCTGCGACCCTCTAAAAATAGGACGTACAGGTTTGCATTTTTAACAAGCACTCCAGATGGCAAGGGTCAGTGGCTGGAAAGTGGTTAAGAAGAGCAACATGGTCCCAGCAGACCTCTGTTACAAGCTCTGTCTCTCACTGGGCGCGAAGTATTAAGAGAACAAATCAAACCTCTCTGCCGCTGTTTCATCTCTGTTGTGTCTACACTAGAAATTTGATAGCGACCTTTGCAAGGTTACTGCAAGGGCTGAAGATTTAAAAAGTGGCAAGCACTGCCTTTTATGCATGGTTCCAGTTCAGTATAGGGCAATTACTGTGATCCCTACTACTATTTGTATTGTTACCCAAATCAGGCAAAGCAATTTGGACAATCGGTGTCAGTCATGTTAAATTCTTCCGCTTTGTAAGTACGTTACTGTTTATATGTACAATAAACAACTTTCTTAAGCCACCTAAGTCTCAGAAATTTTACCACATGTGCAATCTTCTTGAAATAAAATTACTACAGGAAATTGAGGAATAAATCAAAATAAAGAACTCAAAAATGAGCTAGTCATTTTATAAAATCAGTAGTGAACAATAAAGTAGTTGTGATGATTCTAAAACATTGTAAGTATCTAACCTAATGGTTGATCATGCAAAAACATTATGTCAAAAATAGTAACTGGATGTTAATCTGGATCTAAAACTCCAGCTTCATTCATCAAAAACAAGAGATGTAAAGGGACAGAGAGAAAAAAAGTCAAAAGGAAAAGTATGATGAAATTCGCAGTGTAACTGTGGAGGGAGCCCAAAGATAGCATTTGATTTTTTTTTACATCAATAATTACAGAAAATAGATTTATTTGAGTTTCTGTTGGAATTAAAAATTGGCATAGTCGAAACAGAATACTTATTATTCAAATCGTTAGATGAAAGAGAAGGGAAAAATAGTGGGGAAAATGCTCAACTATTAACTGAAATTAACTACTTGACTGTAGTCCACTCTGGAAGGACCTAAATAGGGAACTGGCTTTAATGGCTTGTCATACACTTCCTCAAAATTAATAAAAACTCACAAACTAAAATAGCACATTTTCCTGTGCATACGTAGGTATATAAGCTTAGAAAAAGAATGGCAAATGTTAACAGTGTTTGTCTCTGGATGGAGAATCCTGAAAAACCCCATTTTTCATTTGTATTTTCCAAAATTTCTATAATCAACACACATAACTTTTTTCAATAAGAAAAAAAAATAATGACTGTATATCACAAGAAACATTTTCTTCATTGATTCAATTATTTTCTTGGAAAGTCAGGAGAGTAACCTTCCACCAAAGTCAATGGAATCTTTATAGGTAAAGATTTATCGATAAACTGATAGCTCAAAGAAAATATCTTTGATAAAGAATAAGGATGAAAGGCATCAGTCAGATCAAACCAAAATAGAGGCAATAGCTCGTTTTCAGACTTCTTGCTAATGTAGAACACAGCTTCAAGACAATATGATATCCAGAGGGCTCTGAGCAATGAAGAAACAGGTGACAAAATCCATGTGCATATATTGACTGAGACTTAAGGTCCCTAAAACTTTACTTAGAACCTAATCTTTTTAAACATATATTACAACATTTTATTTATCTCATTTTTCCATAGTAGCTAAGGAATTTAAAGCATGGAGAAGCATTATCATTAGGAACACTGATGATTACAGTAAAAGATAACCAACAAAGAGGGAAGAAACAAAGACTCATAAAAATTATATCCAGAAGTCAAAGAATACTAATCTTAGTCCATATATGCCTATAATAACTGTAGAGGACCAACTGCCTATATAGCCATCAAGGGCTATGGGATATTGAAAAATATGCAAAAATATATTCAGAATAATAATCATAAAATTTTTCAAGTAAATTATATTCATTTTTTTAAATTATCCTTTATTTTTTTTAACATTTTTATTTATTATTGAGAGATAGAGAAAGACAGAGCATGAGCAGGGGAGAGGCAGAGAGAGGAGGAGACACCGAATCCGAAGCAGGCTCCAGGCTCAGAGCTGTCAGCACAGAACTCACAAACCACGAGATCATGGACTCGAACTCACAAACTGCGAGATCATGACCTGAGCTGAAGTCGGACGCTCAACCGACTGAGCCACCCAGGCACCCCATCATTTTACTTTATTTAAGAAGGCAGGGAAACACATTTTAGAAAGATTTTTACCCCAAATAAAATTTTGAACGCTTGGGCCCTTAGTAGGATAAATTTTTCTTTTTTTTCTTTTTTTTTTTTTAATTTTTTAACGGTTATTTATTTTGAGAGACAGAGACCGAGCGTGAGTGGGGGAGGGGCAGAGAGAGAGAGGGAGATAACAGAATCTGAAGCAGGCTCCAGGCTCTGAGCTATCAGCACACAGCCCGATGCGGGGTTCAAACCCGTGAACTGTGAGATCATGACCTGAGCTGAAGTCGGATGCTGACCTTACTGAGCCACCCAGGTGCCCCAGGATAAATTTATCTTTAATGGTTAAGTTACATTGCCAAAAATTCAATCTTCATACCCACAAGATATCTTAACTTGTTTTATGTTCAAAACTATAAGGTGTAACAATGCCAATTCACATTCTTGGCCATACCTCTCAGGTACTGAAAAATAAATTCAATTCAAAATATTTTTAAAACTTACTAAGCAAATATACCTCTTTGACATTTCAAACATGTTTTTGATCGACCTTTGCTATTGGTTATAATCAGTTGTCAGGTCAGTAGAAAGTGAAATAAAATCTGTACTTTAATTACACTGCTCAGCCAGGGTATGAAGTTTGAAGTAATTTGATGAAAGCATTTTTTAAAGTCTAAACGTAGCCCTTAAAAACTATATTTATTTAATCAATTTATTTAGCATTCCATGCTGGAAGATTCAGGTTCATGGCCAAGATTACTTTGTGTTCCCTTATTATCTTTCCATTACTAAGTATAATCTTGTCAATGACCTTTTTCTCATCAATTCACAGGGGAACAAGGAACGTGTTTGTCAGAAGAACAGAATGTGGAGTGGAGAGGTAGCAATGTGCAAAAGTAAGTCAAAAGACACTGAGCAGTCCTAAAAAAAAAAAAAAAAGATACGATATCATGTGACACATGATAACAACGTGGCCACATTTTCTTTATAAATCAGTTTTTTAATAAAAAAAAATTTTTTAATCATCTCCGTAAACTGTCGGAGAATCTTTTATGGGCTTTTTGCTCAAGGTCCCCAAGCCAATAAAAGGGTCAAAAATAATAGTAGAAACTAATGATTAAATTGGAATAGAGCACAAAATTACCAAATTGGGAATAGCAAACATTTTGTTTCGAAATTAGTTCATTATTGGATTTATTTGCATTCTTTTTGTGGGCTTTTCCCCCAAATAATTATAATTAGAAGGCTTAGCGCTATTGTTTTTTGGTGACAGTACTAGCCAAAACTGACAGTTTTTTAAAGTGATGTTGTCATCACATCTGTCACTTTTTGTGTGTATGTGGAATTTTGCATTAACTCATCTTATGAGAACATGCAAGTCTATTGAGCAAGACATGAGTTCATTCACATGAGTTCATTCCCAACACATGGCCCATATGATCCCTCTGCTGGAGACAATGTACAGTTGACCTCCTAACCAACCCAGCTTTGAACGATGCATGTCCACTTATATGTGGGGTTTTTTTTTTCAATAAATGTAGTCTGGTACTGTAAATGTATTTTCTCATCTTTAGGACTTTCTTCGTAACATTTTTCTCTAGCTTACTTGATTGTGAGAATACAGCATATCATACATAAAACATTCAAAATATTTGTTAATCAACTGTTTATGTCATCAGCAAGGCTTCCAGTCAACAGTAGACTACTGGTTTCTTAAGTTTTTGGGGATTCAAAGTTATACATGGATTTTTAACGGCATGGGGTGTTGGCGCCCCTAACCCCCATGTTGTTCAAGTGTCAACTGTATTTAGATACAAGTAGTTACAAGCCTATCAAAGTGGCAGGCTTTAAACTTTTTTTCTTAATAATCGTGGGGAATCATCAAATTTTCAAATTAGAATTGGCTTCTTAGATTCTAGTCAAGCAGCTTCTTAGATGATTCAACTGGACTAGATTGGATTAAGTCCAAGATCAGATGGATTTATTTATCTCACCAAATAAGTAAATGGGGACTAGGAGAAGTGAAGTGACCTACCCAGCATCATAAATTAAGTTAGTGTCAAAGCTGCCGCTAGGACTCAAGGTTGTTTCCACGTGTCTTCTGGGGTAATGATTTGATTTTATATACACAGGAATCTTACATTCTTAAAGGAATATTGTGTGATTGAAACTCAATGGAGAATATATGACTATTTTTAGTTCTCCAAAACTTGTATATATTATACAGAAAAAAATTTTTTTTAAGTTTACTTATATGTCTTGAGAGAGAGAGAGTGCACGAGTGGGGGGCGTGCAGAGAGAGAGGGAGGACAGAGGATATGAAGCAGGCTCTGCACTGACAGCAGAGAGCCCAGTGCAGGGCTTGAACTCATGAACCGTGAGATCATGACCTGAGTGAAGTCAGACTTTTAACTGACTGAGCCACCCAGCTGCCCCAGAAAAATATTTTTTAAAGATATTGAGTGATATCTCAAGTCACAGAAAGGCATCATTGGGGATTCCTGATAATAGCATTTTTTTTTTAAATCTCAGCTGTTCATGATTAAAATAAAATGTAGGAACATATTTGCAGGGAATGGGAGAGAGGAAAGAAAAGGAAACATGGAGATCTGGCATAGGAACCCACCATGGCATTGGTGAGGGAATTGTTTTAGTTCTGCAGCGGGCATAAATCAAACTGCAGTGACAATGGTTTGTACAGTTGCTCTCTCTGAAATGCAAGATAGTAATAAGTTCTGTATGAATCCTATTATTATCTGTGGGTTTTTTCTTTCTAAATTACTAAATACGTGACACAAGTTCTTGGCAGAAAGTTAAAAAACACAAATAAGTTGGGGCACCTGGGTGGCGCAGTTGGTTAAGCGTCCGACTTCAGCCAGGTCACGATCTCGCAGTCCGTGAGTTCGAGCCCCGTGTCGGGCTCTGGGCTGATGGCTCAGAGTCTGGAGCCTGTTTCCGATTCTGTGTCTCCCTCTCTCTCTGCCCCTCCCCCGTTCATGCTCTGTCTCTCTCTGTCCCCCCAAAAAAATAAATGTTGAAAAAAAAATTAAAAAAAAAAAAAAACCACAAATAAGCAAAAAGAAAATGATAGTTTGAATTCCACCACTCGTGGATAAAAAAAAAACTATTGGTATTTTATATATTTTATTATACACCTTTTTTCTGAGGCATATAAAAAATACAGATATTTCTGTGGGGGAAAAGTGCTCATACTGAGCAACCTGATTTGAAAGATTCTTATATAATTATGGAATTGTTAAATATATTGATATCTGTATTATCAGTTTTCAGGGAAGCCTGTTCACATCAATATGATTCTCAAAGTGTGGCCCACAGACCAGCAGCATCAATAGCAGCTGAATCTTGTTAGAAATGCAAGTTCTCGGGGCGCCTGGGTGGCTCAGTTGGTTGAGCGTCCGGCTTCGGCTCAGGTCACGATCTCACAGTTTGTGGGTTCGAGCCCTGCGTTGGGCTCCGTGCTGACAGCTCAGAGCCTGGAGCCTGCTTCCGATTCTGTGTCTTCCTCTCTCTCTGCTCCTCCCCCACTCATGCTCTGTCTCTCTCTCTCTCTCAAAATTAAATAAACATCAAAAATATTAAAAAAAAAAGAAAAAGAAATGCAAGTTCTCAGGCCCTACCCCAACCCTGTTGAACCAAAATTTGCATTTTAACAAAATCCCTAGGTGATTCCTGTGCGCATTAGTTTGAAAGCACTGCGTTACTGCCATGGCTTTTAGCCTTCAGCACACTGGGACGCCCTAAGGGAGCTTTGAAAAATCCGTTGCCCAGATCAATCAGGTCAGAATCTCTGGGGGTAGAACCCCACATCAATATGTTTTTAAAGCTCCCAGGTAATTCCAAGGTACAGCCAAAGTTAAGATCCGTGGTCTCAGTATACGGAATACTCACCGGGCTGGAAGAGGCCCAGAGAAGTCAGTTAGTGTCTAATCCATTGGCTCTCAACCCTGAGTGACCATTAGAAATCATTTGGGGTGCTTTTAATACCAGAAGTTCGGCCACAACACAGAGATACTGATTCGTTTGGTCTGAGACAGGGCTTGCTCATTTATACCCCCAGCACTAGTAACGACAAAAGGTAGCAATAGACATAAAGACAGCTAGAGTCAATAGGCAAAATGCCAGTCTTGAATCACCTGCATGTATGAATCCAAAACTTAGACACGCTGGGGTTTTTTCTTCCTTCAAAACGTATCCTTGTATCTCACATATGAGCAGGCTATAATATTTTATACGATGCGCTGAGTACCTTTAGCAATTGTAGCAGAAGAAGGAAAGACGGTTGGAAGAAGCATGTAATATGAGGCTTTTATTTTTCTTTCCAGAGACCAGGTGTGAAGCTCCTCTTGGGTTTCTGAACGGGAAAGCCAAAGTCGAAAACACTGCTGCTGGACCCAGTGTGGTATATTCCTGTAACAGAGGGTACAGCCTTGAAGGGGCACCTGAGGCATACTGCACTGAAAACGGAGCTTGGAGCCACCCAGTTCCTTTCTGCAAACGTGTGTGTTGACTCCAAGAGAGGTTTTAATCAGATTCAGTTTCATGATTAATTTCCCCAGTGTCTGAAACAGAGGAAACTCCACTGAGTGAGACTGACCCAGAGAAAGCCATCAGTGTATATCCAAACCAAATACTGTGGGCTGTTTTTAAAACCCAGTTATATTATCTGAAATATCCTAAGAATTGGCTTTCGTCAGATTCCTTGGATGATTACAGGTAGTCCAAGGCACTGATAAAAAATGCAACTTAATGAAAAAATTTTCACGTAAGTGTGTAATGAATCTGACTGGGGCTGTGAAAAGGGTGAAGAAAGAATATATTAATGTCTAATTTTAATATAATAAAGTATATACATATATATAATGAATGAAGATAATTTAGTTAGAAGCATTAGAATGAAAACAATATTCACATGTAAGATCTGAACTGAGGGAGCTCTGGTTATTGTTTCAAGTGTTATAATGCAGTAACTGAGCCTTCAAGACTCAGCTGATGCCTTTCTCACTCACAAACGCCTCTTGTGCGCACTGAAAATCAGGAAAACCAAAACTGCTGAAATATATGTTAATATGTGTGTCACACACTTGCAGTGAGAAGTCTTTGTGCTATCATCATTGCTGTTTTTCCTTCAGACTACAAAATGAATCCACTCTTAGAAATAAGCCTTGAAAACTCTACAGTTTAAGTTCTAATATCCTGTTCATGGTAGTGTAAGTCTAAAGTTATACTCAGCTTACTTAGCAATGTCTGCCAATTCTCTGGGTCGTCCTTCTGTAGGATGTTCAGTTAAAGAGAGTAAAGTGACAACGAGAAGCATTTACTCTGCATTTTTAATATTTTTTTCTTCATATATATAAATGAAAAAAAGGGGGAATGTTGATGCACTCTGTGATTTCTAGCACACCTCTTGTTTCCCTAGTGTTGAGCCATCATTTCAAACAACTATTTAATTTCCCATCTTAGAATTTTAGAACAATGTGTGAGTGGTTGACTAACTTGGGGTTTTCAGACCTTAACTGATCTTATCCTTAAAAATAATGTCATGTGGACATTATTTGTCCAAAACAAATATTTTTGTTTTATTTTTTTAACACTACTTTTAAAAATATTTATTCATTTATTTTGAGGGGGTGCGGGGAGAACTGCGAGCAGGGAAGGGCAGAGAGAGAGGGAGAGAGAATCCCAAGGAGACTCCACGCTGCCACCAGAGTCCCACGTGGGGCTCGAACTCACAAACTGTGAGATCAAGACATGAGCCACCCGAGCCACCCAGGCACCCTCCTTTTTTTATTTTAGAGAGCGGGGGCAGAGAGAGAGAGGGACAGAGAAAGAGAATCTTAAGCAGGCTCCCTGCTCAGCGTGGAGCCCGACGTGGGGCTCAGTCTCACAACCCTGAGATCACGACCTGAGCCAAAATCTAAAGTCAGGTGCTTACAGACTGAGCCACCCACCTGCCCCCAAACCGAGGTTTTTTGTTTTTTTCTTAATGTTTGAAGTTCCATATTTTTAAGCCTCATTATCATAACTGTGAACCCAGCTCCTACAGGGCTCACCCCACTCTGCATTTGAAGAAATCAGAAAAGAGAATATCAGTAAGCATTGTTTTTTCTGTTTAACAGCAAATCCATGCCCTGTTCCTTTTGTGATTCCTGAGAATGCTCTGCTTTCTGAAAAGGAGTTTTACGTTGATCAGAACGTGTCCATCAAGTGTAGGGAAGGCTTCCTGCTCCAAGGCCGGGGCGTCATTACCTGTAACCCCGACGAGACGTGGACACTGACAAGTGCCAAATGTGAAAGTAAGTAAATGGAGATGGAAGCCATTTCATCTCATGAGTGCAGAATGTTTTCTCATCCTTGTGAGATTATTTTCAATCAAGTAACTTAAATGTAGATATTTAGGTCTCTGTCTTATCGTGGTTATCGGCTTCTGTGTTGACAATTTTTAAAATTAAAAAAGAAAAAGATGTTTGCATTCCAAACATAAAAAGGAAAAAAATCTTTCCAGAAGTAGGCTAAAACCTACCTGACCAGAATTCACTGAAGAGATTTTCAAAACATGCTCTTCTAGGAATGAGCAAAATATTAAATCTAAAATACATATTTTTTTCTGAGGTACCTGTCTGGCTCAGCGGGTAGAGCATGCAGCTCCTGATCTCAGGGTCCTAACGTCAAGCCCCACACCGCGCATGGAGATTACTTTAAAAAAATACAATAAGGCGTGCCTGGGTGGCTCAGTCGGTTAAGTGTCTGACTCTTGATCTTGGCTCAGGTCTTGATCTCAGGACTGTAAGTTCAGGCCTCATGTTGGGTTCCATGCTGGCCATGAAGCCTACCTTAAAATAAGTAAATAAGTAAATAAATAAAATACGTATTTTCCCCATATTCTGAGAGTCCCCAGACTATAGGCTGTGGATGCTTTACAATAACGAAAATGATTCCACATTGGTTCTCAAACTTGAACCACCTAGAGGGCTTGTTTAAAACAGATTTCTGGACCCCACCCTAGAATGTCTGATTCAGCGAGGCCCAAGAATCTGCCTTTTGAACAAGCCCCCAGGTGTTGCTGCGGGTCCCGGAACCAAACGATTTGAGACCCTCCAGGCTAGCACCATGTGATACATCACACGTCATCTGGCGGCATCTCTTATTGCCTTGTGATAACTCTTGACATCTCTTCACATACGCTTCCTGCACTGAAAACATCTCCCCTGCCCAACGTTCTGCCCTCCGGCTCCCTTGTACTCCAAGCTACTCCCTCTGCAGCAGTCAGTGAACAAATTCTCATCGAGTCTAACCAGATGCAAGACACTGGGCTACATAGTCGACAACTATATCATGCCTACAATAGCGTCTATCTTTAGAACACTTGCACCCCAGTTGTGAAGTGTGAAGGCCATGGGGATTGTGGAGTCAGAGAAGACCTGGGTTTGAATTCTATCCTCAAAACTTTCTAAGTCGGAACCCATGCCAGTGCCCTAACGTCTCCGAACCTTCGGGCTCTCCTGTGTTAGTGACACCAATAATAGTTATCTTGTAAGTTTGCTTTGAAGAGTAAATGAACTGGTGTATTCTAGCAGTGTCCCCTGGTAGGAGGAGATGCACCAATGGCCCAAGTGCCTGGAGTTTCAACTAGCAGCCTACTACAGCATTAGAATTTTGATTTTAGGGCACCTGGGTGGCTCCGTCGGTCAAGTGTCCAACTTTGGCTCAGGTCATGAACTCATAGTTCCTGAGTTTGAGCCCCGCACCGGGCTCTGGGCTGACTGCCTGGAGCCTGGAACCTGCTTCAGATTCTGTGTCTCCCTCTCTCTGTCTCTCTGCCCCTCCCTCACTCACACTCCATCTCTCTCTCAAAAATAAATACACATTTAAAAGATTAAAAAAAAAAAAGAATTTTGATTTGACTCCAGGGAACATATACTATGCTTTTAGTCTTATAAAATCTACTCCAAGTGAAATAGGAAGCATTACGTGTGTATAAGCCTTGACCACCAGCCTGGACTAAAGCAGGCCAAGTGGCCTGATTTCTGCACGCATATCCTCACATCGGTCTTGGCTCCCTGACAAATACCACTCCGAGCACTGGAAGAAAAAGCAAAGAGAGACATGCACTCTGGTGCATGCTTAATTATTCCTCAATATTCTTGAGAGGATCAAGGGTTGCCTTGGAGAGAAGGAGACAGTTTCTACCATTGTTTGTTATCCTCAATCCCTCTTCTGCATTTTCTATTAAAGCAAAGCCTCTGGCTTAGAAGAAAGTATCTTCCCTGAGAGACATGAGCAACAACTTCCCTCATTTTTTTGTCATCTCATCCTGATATCTGTCCTTACGAGTCAGCGACTCAAATTCAGTGTGTCTAGGAATCACCAAGGGTAGTAAGATGCAGACTCATAAGCTAGAAACTCCCAGAATGTGCACTTTAAAAAAAAATGGTAATGTTTATTTATTTTTGAGAGAGACAGAGAGACGGAGCACGAGCAGGGGAGGGGCAGAGAGAGAGGGAGACACAGAATCCAAAGCAGGCTCCAGGCTCTGAGCCGTCAGCCCAGAGCCCGCCGCGGGGCTCGAACTCACGAACCGCGAGATCATGAGCTGAGCCAGAGTCAGATGCTTAACCGACCGAGCCACCCAGGCGCCCCCCCAAAATTTGCACTTTTAATGTGAACCCAAGGTGATTCCCATATAGTTGGTTTGAAATCCATGCTTTGATCACTTCGGTGAACCAGCCATGATCTTTCTACATGCTATTCACCCCAACCTGGAAGCTTCATAGCCTCCACTCAAGCTTTGTAGCCTAGTCCAAATGCTACTCTCACTGCGATTTGTATCTTGACAGTCCTAGGCATAATTAGTGACGTTCACCTTGATTTTCCCATAGAATAGTCTCCAAGCCTCTATGACAGCTGTCTCTTAAATTGCCCATCTTCTTCCCACTACTCTGAGTAAAGGGGCAGCATTTTCTTCATCAATTTCTTTTCCAGTTTCCAATAAATATTTGATTTAAGTATTTACATTAATACATATTTGATATCCAATTCATTTAATTAATGTCTATAACCACCTTAGAAAGAAAAGAGAATTTAGAAAAATCGTACACATTGTTAATTTCCACCGACAAGTTCTTAATGGTATTATGTCCACGGTCACCTTTTAGAAGCCAATTCAGGGAGAGTCATCCAAAAAGTTACACTTCTACAAACTGGATATTGATTGGAGCACCAACTCTAATTCAACTCTTGTCTTGTGAGCCTCCCCAGAACAACTCTAGTTATCTCAACGCTTCTTAAAGCAAAATTAGTTACAAGATTTTTTATTGAAATTTACATACAGTACGGGGGTGCCTGAGCGGCTCAGTCAGTTGAACGTCCGACTCTTGATTTTGGCCCAGGTCATGATCCCAGAGTCGTGAGATCGAGCCCCTCATCAGGCTGCTCACCAAACGTGGGGCTTGCTTGGGATTCTCTTTCTTTCTCTCTCCCTCTCTCTCTCTCTTAAAATAATAAAAATTAAAAATATACAGTATGCATCACTTAAAATTATCATTCATTCTCACACGTTTCATAAGTGACAAGTCACTGCTTTACAGTCTTGAAAAGAAGGAAACTGATGTGAAACCTTGAATGTTGTAAACCTCATCAAAGTGTGTAAATTGAATCTCTAGAGGCTAGAGACAATATTCATTCATTTACTCATTTTTCAAATTTGTTATCAAGAGCCCACTGCATGTCAGTTGCTACTCTAGGCACTAATAAAACAGCCTTGATGGAATCTGCAATACTGCAATTAATGATCTTTACTCTAACACAATAGACTACAAATAGTCCCCATGCTTCTCCTCTTGTAATTTGATAAACATCCTGAATTGAAGTTCTCTTGAAAGCCACCTCTCTGGTGCTATTTGATCTTTGCTCTTGAAATTAATTCAGTCTTTGAGATGAGACTGTGTTCTCTCTCATCTACTGGCTGGGTTAGTAGCACAGGCTCAATTGTGCTTTTGTTTTCCTGTAGAAATATCTTGCGGTCCACCAACTTTTGTAGAAAATGCCATCACTCGAGGCGTGCGTTATCAGTATGGGGACATGATCACCTACTCCTGCTACAGTGGATACATGTTGGAAGGTCCCCTAAGGAGTGTTTGCCTGGAGAATGGAACCTGGACATCACCTCCTGTTTGCAGAGGTAAGGAAATATTTGAATGGTTATTTCTCATTGAAACTGTAGAGAAATGTATATGGAAGTCTGGGGAGGCCAACAGCTAGGATGCCTGCTCTGTTCATTTTCCTTGGCTTTAAATTTTCTCTTGGGGCCCCTGTGTGGCTCAGTAGGTTGAGCGTCTGACTTCAGCTCAGGTCATGATATCACAGTTTGTGGGTTTGAGCCCCGCATCAGGCTCTGTGCTGACAGCTCAGAGCCCGGAGCTGTTTTGGATTCTGTGTCTCCCTCTCTCTCTGTCCCTACCCCACTCGCACTCTGTCTCCCTCTTACTCTCTCAAAAATAAACATTAAGAAAAAATTTTTAAAAATAAATACATTTCCCTTGACATTTGTGTCATTTTCCTTAACATTCTGGGTTTGAGTTTTAAAAGCTTTCACACAAAACTCTGGCCCAGCACACTGCCCCTTCCTGAGTCAATCATGGCTCCTCAGGGAAGTGCTTGTGCTCTCTTGGAGTGTTCTCCAGCTGCCAGGAGGAGCTGTGTCATGTCTGAGCCACGAGGACACCTCTCGGATGCTCAGGTGTTTCAGCAGATTCCAGTTCCACACTCGCATCCTGGGCAGACCCCTAGCCCCGCTGGGGATGGGATAGCCTGCCCAGTGGGCAGATTCAGAGGGAAGAGGTACCAGTCAGCCCCAGGGAAGCTGAGCCCACCCCATGCTCTCCCTGGCCACGCTGGGGGCTGGTGACAAGCACTCTGAGTTCATGTGAGCACTGCTGTCTCTTCATTTGGTGCACTGAATTGGCAAACCCAAGGATGAATTGTGTATGTGCACTCAATAAAATCTTCCTTGGGGGAAGAAGGTTCTGTGCTTAAAATTCGGCAAAATTGAAAGAAGTAGACAATGAGGCATCCTGGTATGTCCTAAAACTTATACGTTTCTAGTAAAACAGATTTGTTTTGTTTTGTTTTACAAATCATAGTGATTGTTCCGTTCTACTGAAAGTCAGGAGCTGTGCTAGTGAACATGACAAACATTAACTCGGGAACTAAAAGAATAATCTAATTGTTGAATGAGTTGTTCACACGGCCGCGTGAACAATGGTTGGGTTTGGATTTGGGGTGAAAAGGCCAAAGTCTTTAATGACCTGTGGGGTTGGGAGAATTGAGGAAATCCATGAACGAATGGCCTCAAAAGAGGCAAGGGCAATTGCAAGAGCTGGAAGGATATTGTCTGACAGCAGCAGTGAGAAATGAGATCACTTACAAGCGAGATGTAAGAGAAGGTACAACCTCTTCCTCGTGAGAGGGCAGCTGAGGAGGTGACATCCTCAAAGAATAGCCCAAGTTTCCCTTAAAACCAGAAGGCAAATGAGAGTTGTGTGTTTGCTTTGCTTGCTTGTTTGTGTCTTCACTTGTTTGTTTTAAGACACTGAGTGACAGAGGCAGCACCAAAGAGCTATTGGCCATCAAAGGGCACCTTCGGAAGGGCATTTCCACATCTTCTGGAAGAGGCATTTCCCCTGGGGCAGACCAAAAGAGATTATCTTTGGTCTAAACCACCTTGTCCCCTTCTGCTCTGAACCCCCAGGTTATTAAATTTTGGAAGCCATATTCCCAGAACTACCCAAGCTTGTGTATGCCTTTTTCTCAAAACCCTCACGTTAACCCCTCGCTGAATCTTGAGATTCGGTTTTGTTTCTCTTCTGTAAAACTTGACTCGAGGAAATATAAATAAGGAATCCTGTCATCTGACAGGCACTCTTCTATAATTCCCTAGATTTGTGACCCATCCTGCTTCTTTTCCAGCTGTCTGTCGATTCCCATGTCAGAATGGAGGTATCTGCCAACGCCCAAATGCCTGTTCCTGTCCAGATGGCTGGATGGGGCGCCTCTGTGAAGAACGTGAGTCTCCTCAGACCTTACATACTATGTCCTTAAATCTTACTTTGAGTCCTGATACCTTGCCTGGAAGCTGCCAAATCAGGGGAGTTACTAGGAACTGGCTTTACTGGTGGAAGGAACTCATTTGCTTTGGTGGAAGCAAACTTTACTGGTGGAAGGAACTGGCTTTACTGGTGGAAGGAACTCATTTGCTTTTGGTGGGCTTTACTAGTGGAAGGAGCTCATTTGGTCCTGTGGTAGACCAGACGAGAGCATCTGGAGTCTATCTGAATATGTCAATTAGTTGCAGAAGAATTGGAATATAAGTGACCTTGAAAACACAGTTATCAAGAGCCGTCTCCACACATACCTCCTGTCACAAATTCCCAAGAATCTTCTTGGGAAGGAGTTTATAATAGAGGGTTTCCCAGCCCCCATCTTCTCCTACCTCAAGTCAATTTATATACTGTGTCTCTCATTGCTGCAGTTGGGATAAATTCACAGCATTGCATAACATTGTACTTTGTGCGTTGTATTTACAACCCACCATTCACTCTTTTTCATTAGGGGTGGTTCTTCCCAACTTAAAAAAAAAAAAAAATAGGGGAAGCGGTCACTCCTGTGTCTACACAACGCTTAGTAAATTAATACAGAATTTTGATTCTTGTAAGTTTGAATTTGAACTTGCGGGAGAAAGTGAATAAGTGATTTTGAAAAAAATTTTAATGGCTAAACTATTCTCTGTTTTAATATCTTAAAAAATATATGTGGGGAAAAATTATTGCCTGTTTCATTGGGAGTGGTATATGGAAATCACATCCAGGGTCATTCATGTGATGGCTCTTGGTCTGTATCAGTTTTATCATTTTTTTGAAGGCCAGACATGTCATAAGAGATTCTAAAACTGTTTTGAGTGTAACTATTTCAACTAATCTAGAAAGAAAAAAATATATACAATGGAAATAAATTTAGGCCAACAACTCACCAAAGCAAGTGTTCTCACACTGAGTAAGAAAGAAGAAGAATTATGTTTTTCCTCCCTCTGCTCTGCTATCATTCTTTCCCATTTAGAGCTCCCAAACTTGACCTGCTTTAATGCTAAGCGTCCAAAGACCGGGGAAACATTTACCCTGGGGGACCCTGACAGCAGGCCTCGCTTGGTTCACAGAGCACGTGCCTGTGCTACTGCATTAGACCAGGGTTCCCCAAGCTTTAAGGTGCATACGCGCCACCTAGGAGATGTGAAATGCAGATTCTGATTCAGTAGTTCTGGGTTGGGACCTGCAATTCTGCATTTTGTAGCCAACTCCTAGGTAATGCTATTGGCTGAAGAACTGTGCTTTGAGTAGCAAGCCAATAGACAGTCTCACTCCTTCTAAACAGACTATTCCCTTTTAAAGAGCTCAGTAATTTCTAGGAAGAATGATCACTGGGGACAGTGTAGGAGAGGCCTCACTCAGTCCCCATCAGGCCTTTGCTTCAAGGAAATAAAGGATGAGCTGTTCCATCGCTACTAATGTGTTGCCAACACCGGCCTACAGAGAGCCCATCTGACCCGTTCTTAGATTTAATTCGAGACAATAAGAGAGCCTCGAGACGGCCAAACTTCTTGAGCACTTTATGTAATTTGAAAAGGAAATTTGAAACAATAATAACGGGAGAACATTCTGCTTATCCTGTGAAGAGAAAGCACAGCACTTAGCGGACATCGATCACGGTGTATCCTCTCTAAAAGAGTGCATTTGGAACTAGAGTCATTTCATTAGGCTAAAGGTCCAGACTTACTTTCCTGATTGTGTTTTTCCAGTGATACTGATTAATAAACAGAACACATCCGGGGAGACTATCTAGTGGGTCATTCAAGGTTTTACTCCTCCCGGAAAACGTTTTGTGAACATTTGAACGTATGTCTGAGTGTGTGTGTTTTGATTTAATCCCTGTCGATCTCCTTTCTAGCAATATGCATCCTCCCCTGTCTGAACGGTGGTCGCTGTGTGGCCCCTTATCAGTGTGATTGCCCAACTGGCTGGACGGGGTCCCGCTGTCATACAGGTAGGTCTTCTCTCTGGGTTTGTTTTCTTGGTGACTTGGCTCCATGAGGCCCTGGAGAACATTGATGAGTATGACTCAGATTCAGAGGTGGCAGTGAAACAAAAGGATGCCAAGGTTTTTCACAAATCCCCCAAGATGGTGTCTTGAATGATAGTCTCAATGCTGAACTCTACGGCTGCTTCGTAGGCACCTGTCAGGGTCGTGAACCAAAGAAGAGCTTCTAAGTCAGCTCAGCCTCCTGCCTTCTTCACGTCATCTGCTCTGTTTGCAGAATATCGAGAAAGCATGCAGAGGTTCAGAAGAATATTTATTTTAAGCTCTGTGAAACTAAATTACTGTATTTGTGGTAACTAGAAAGAACACGACCCTGAATAAAAACCATTTAGGTTAAAGTAGAAATCTCCTCAAAGAGATGGTTCCTTCGTGGACAACAGTAACAAACTGTTGTTCATTGATTGGTGACAAATGTTGTCCCCTTAACCTTTGCCTGTCTCAAATATTTACTCTTCTGTACTTTGAGGTCTTAACTGATTATCGATCTGTCCTTGCTCCTCCTAGATTATATGCCACTTGAGGGCAGGGATGCTTCTTCATGATCTTTGTATGTCTGCTACCTAGCATAGTGCCTGCATATGATCAGTTTCTCATATAGAATAAATGAATCTGCTTGAAATGACAGGTTTTGGGGCGCCTGGGTGGCTCAGTCCGTGAAGCATCCAGCTTCGGCTCAGGTCATGATCTCACGGTCTATGGGTTCAAGCCCCGAGTCGGGCTCTGTGCTGACAGCTCAGAGCCTGGAGACTGCTTTGGATTCCATGTCTCTCTCTCTGTCTCTGCCCCTCCTCTGCTCATGCTCTGTCTCTCTCTGTCTCTCATTAAACATTAAGTTTTTAAAAAAAAAAAAATGAATGACAGGTTTTTAAAGTCTGAAATCTTTAGGCAACTGTTAAAAGAACAGAACTTGCTGTATTTATTTGTATTATGTCTAACACTCTACCATCCCTCGTGAAAGCAGTATTTATACCACCTCTCTGGTGGGTAAAATATCAAGTAGGACAGGCATATTGGCACCAGGGTTTGGCATGAACTCTAAGGCTAGGTGACCATGTAATTTAGCTTTCACACTAGGGCATTTTTTGAGCGAAAGGGGTACTATTAATAAGTAAACCAAGGGAATGGGAGTGAAACATACTGTCACAGGCAAAATCACACGTGTAGTCACCCTCCCTCAAGCCAAACAGCCACCCATGAATGTAGGAAAGGAAAAACCTACCAGAGGAAGCCAAATGTGAAGCTTTTGTTTGAAACTCTAAACGCAATCTATATAGTGTTTGTTTCTAACAAGTCAGCTGTGATGTTTTATCTGCATTTCTCAAATTGAAGTCACATGCAGACGAGTCTCGCCCTTTTCCAGGCATCTTACTCTGCAGCGGGGGCACCGCTCTTCGAGATGGAGGCATCCTTGAGTCTCTTGCTCCTTCCTCTGCGATCACCAGTATCAGCCCCTTTCTGTTTCTTCCTGCACAGTATCTCCTACATCCTCCTCTGTCCTCGCTGTCACCAGCTAGTAAAAGATCTCTTGTTTGAATCACTGTCAGAGTCTATTGATTAATCTTTCTGTCTCCATTTCCCAGCTAGACATCACTATGTACAACTTTGGGCTTATCTTTTTGCCCTATTTAGGAACCTAACATGGTTCCCTATTGTCTCCATATCCAGCCCAAATTTTTCAGCCCAAATTCTTCTAACCTCCAAGGTTCTGCCTAAATTGGCTTCAGCGCACCTGATAAAACTCAGTTCCCATCCTACCAATCCCATACCATCCCCCACAGTGATGGCTTCTTCATTACCCCCAAATAGTCAGTCCCTTCTCCCCGCATCTCTCAGCACAAACTCACAGTCTCCCTTTTTCCCTTACCTCTTCAACGCTTATCCAACCTCAAAAACCCTACTTAAGCTTCCTCTTATCCCCAAACTTGCTTTATACCACAATAATCTATTTTCTAACATTCCATTTCTGTAGATACTACACAGTTCATTAGAACCATGAAGTTTAAAGCTCCATTGATATGCTTTATTTGTATTTCTTTTAGCTCCTTGGCTCCCTAACTAGAATAAGCTCCCTAATGAGGCTGCATCACATAGTGTTCCTTTCTTGTTAACCTCGCAGCAGCTATCTTGGCACGTGCTTACACCCCCTACATATTAAGCAGACAGCAGCGTATGAAACAGGAGAAAAGATGCAGAATGGCCTCTAAGTAGATAATTCTAGCTAATTGAATTCTCTAAAAGGGGCTCTACCAACAGTGAAGATAAGTACACTAACCAAGTAAAGACATTCAGAAGTCTTCGCAAGCATAGAATCAGAAAAGCGAGAGTAGTCACCAAAAGATCATTCTAGTCAAAAGTGTGGAAGCGTAACACAGGTGTGTTCACCATAGCAGGACTGAAGCCATAGAGGGAATGTAGGGGTGTGGCTGGAAATGAAGCTGTAAAGATGGACAGAGCCAGAGTAGAAAAATGCAATGGGTGCCAAGTTCAAGATGCTGGATTAGGTCTTGCGAGCAACAGAAGCCACTGAAGGGTTTTAAGCAGGAAAATCATACGATCGGATTTTCTTTTAGAAAAGTGATTTTGGCAGCAGTATGGAAAATGGCAGAAAGTAATACTTGCAATAGGGAGACCACTTTGGAAGTTATCAAAGCAGAATTGGCAAGATGTAATGAATTCTGAAAAAATGATAACCAAAAAAAATGTATTTGAGAGAAGTTACTGTTTTGTTATAGATACACTGCAGCGGGAGAGGTCTGAGAAGAGTCAAGACTGATACAGCTTTGGGGCCCCTGAGGGAAAGGCGGTGCCATTTACTGAGATAGAGAACCCAAGAGGAACAGGTGTGAATGTGTGGTTAAGGAGTTAAGTATGTACATGTTGAGTTTGAGGAGCCCATGAAACCTGCAAGGGAGAGGTCTGATAAGGAGTTGAATGACGGTTTGAGTTCCCAGAAGATACATCTAGATTGAAGACAGTGGTATGTGAGTTATCACTGGAAAACATACACGAAGAAAAACGTAAGACGGTGCAGAAGGCACATAGCACGAGAAGGTAGCCTAAAATGGAATATTGGGGGCACCCATATTATAGGGAAGGAGGAAGGTGTTAAGCTATTAGACAAGGAAGTGAAATGAATTTGTTAGTACTGTCAGGAACCACTAAATCATCATGCTATTGATAAGGAGTAATTTGGGGTGCTTGGGTGGCTCAGCTCAGGTCATGATCTCACGGTTCACGAGATCGAGCTGCCATCAAGGTCTGCACTGATAGTGCAGAGATTTATTTATCTCAAAATAAATAAATATTTAAAAAAATGAAAAGGAGTAAATTTTTTATTAGCAAGCAGCATCTATGGAGAGTTAGTTTTCAATGATTGGGTTTTATTTTTGTTATTTTTAATTCCGCTTTGTCTCATAATTTCCTCTTTGTTATGTGGCAAATACATGCCTTCTCTTGGCCCATACCTACTCTTAACTCCCCAAGAGAGCTCCGCACGGGCAAAGATGGTTTTACCTTTGTCCTCGCTCTTCCCACCTGGTGCTTGCCTTTCAAGTGCTTGGTACTTTCTGGAGTGTTCCCCATGTTTTATAAATAAGTGATAAAAGAAGTGGCATTTGTTGGGTGCCCAGGTGGTTCCGTCAGTTAAGCGTCCAACTTTGGCTCATGTCCTGATCTCACAGTCTGTGAGTTCGAGCCCCACATCGGGCTCTGTGCTGACAGCTCAGAGCCTGCCCCCTGCTTCAGATTCTGTGTCTCCCTCCCTCTCTGCCCCTCCCCAACTCACGCTCTGTCTCTCCCTCAAAAATAAATAAACTTAAAAAATAAAAATAAAAAAAAGAAGTGACATTCATGTATATCTTACCAAAGATGAGTTTTTCATCTGGGGAAGGCTACATGTCCAAGCAATAATGAGGGTAAAATCATGAGGCTAAAACTTTCTCATTTCCAACCTTCTTTCAACAAGAATTTTATTTTCTTCTTCCTCGAGAAAGTTCTTCTTTCTCTGTGATATATTAAACTTGCTGGTGGTAGGTCTTCATCAGTTTTTAGCATCTGTAAATTTTGTAGCAAGCAGAGTGTGGTTATGCCAAGATGGCCTTGTGAGAAAAGATGTCCGTATAGTAAATCTTTGGATGTTCACTCAGGGTTTTACCTGTGGCTAACTTTTAATTCTATTCCAGGTTAATTCTATTCCAAGTAAAGCTGGTAAAAGCCATGAAAACTGTGTTTTCTAGCAAATACAAGGAGCTTTTGAATCATCTGCTATTTGGTTTTTTTTGTTATTTTGGATAATCTTTGTGTCTGATTATCATACGTGTCAATGTCTGGTGTAACAACGCAGTCAGTCATAGAATTCACTGCCAGCTCTCTCAAGTGATATACAGTCTCACTGAGCACTTGAAAAATTTGCAGTTCAAAACGGTATACATCACATCGGTTGCATAAATAAAAAGAATTGCTGAGAAAAATCAGTGGATTTAATGTCATCAGCAGAGGTTTCAATACGCAGGCAGGACTTAACCTGGGACTTACATTTGCAACTTGACTAGCTTGGAAGGGAAAGGGAGGGATGGTGGGTAGTTCACATGAGACCCAAGGTCAAACAGAGTGGCAGGAATGTGTAATACAAATGGTCAGTGAGGAATGGGAGTGGCTGGAGTGGAAAGCAGCATCAGATCTTATTCTACACCTCTTCATGGATGTTTTCCAACCTGCTAAATATTAATTACATAAATGCATGAATTTTTCATCCCAGCTGTTTGCCAGTCTCCCTGCTTAAATGGTGGAAAATGCATAAGACCAAACCGATGTCATTGTCTCTCAGCTTGGACAGGACATGACTGCTCCAGGTAAGACCATTAGAAGAAACAAATGTTTAACTATAACACAAAGAGATCAAAATTCAAGTTGAGTGTGTCCCAAAAGCCAGAACGTATCGCCAGTTTAAGTAGAAGCTTTTATTTTCCAAAAATATCTGCTTTCCGGTACTCTTTAAATTTGAACTAAAGCCACACAAAGAAATGTTAGTTAAGGATTGACAAAAGGGTATCTCACAAATAAATAATCTTGTGCTCACCTTTGGCAGCGCATAAAATCAAAATTGGAACACTACAGAGAAAGTTAGCATGGCCTCCTCTAAAAGGATTGCATGCAAATTCATGCAACATTCCATAGTTTTCCAAACAAAAGAAAAAAGGTTTCATTAAACAAATAAATTAACTGCCTTCATGAGCAGAAGATTGCATCCTTCATATGTAAGGTTGTAAAATAAATAATAAACAGTACATTTTAATGATGTTCATTTGCATTCCTGATTACAAAAAAAAATACTATTGAAATTGATAAGAAATGTTTATTTTTAAAATCAAAACTCTTGTTTCATATTTTTAGTGTGTGTGTGTGTATATACATATATATATATATATATATTCAGTATTTAATTGACTAAAAAATTTTAGTGTAAAAATACATCTGTCAATTGGTTTCTCATTTCTAACCAGTAAGTATGTTAGTTGAGAAAAGATTATCACAAAATTAAGTCTAAGGAAAAAAATATGTTTAAAATAATGTAAACTTTTTTATTGAAGAATAATTGACATACATTATATTAGTTTCAGGTATACGATATAATGATTTGATATTTGTATATATATTGTAAAATGATTACCACAGTAGATCTAGTTAGCATCCATCGCCATTTATAATTACAAAATTTTTTTCTCATGGTAAGAACTTTTAAGATTTGCTGTCTTAGGAATTTTCAAATATGCAACACAGTGTTTTTAACTGTAGTCACCATGCTGTATGTTACATCCCCATGGCTTATTTATTTTATAACTAGAAGTTTGTACCTTTTGACTCCGTTCATCCATTTCACCCCCACCCCCTGCCTCTGGCAACCACCAATCCGTTTTCTGTATCTGTAAGGGATTTTTCTGGTTCTTTTAGATTCCACATATTAGTGAGACCATATGGTATTTGTCTTTCTCTGTCCAACTTATCTCACTTAGCATAAAGTCCTCAGGGGCCATCCATGTTGTTGTAAATGGCAAGATTTCATTCTCTCATAGCTGAATAGTATTTCAGTGTGTGTGTGTGTGTGTGTGTGTGTGTGTGTGTGTGTGTGTGTCACATTTTCTTTATCCATTTATCAATTAATGGACACTTACGTTGTTTTCATATCTTGGCTATTATAAATAATGCTGCAGTGAACATGGTACATACATCTTTTCAAGTTCGTATTTTCATTTTCTTCAGAGAAATACCCAGAAGTACAAGTAGAATTGCTGATTGGATGGCAGTTTTGTTTTTAATTTTTTTTCTTTTTTGAGGCGCCTCCGTGCTGTTTGCATAGTACGCAATTTGCATTCCGACCGACAACGCACAAACGTTCTCTTTTCTCCACATTTTTTTTTAATTTTTTTTTTCAACATTTATTTATTTTTGGGACAGAGAGAGACAGAGCATGAACGGGGGCGGGGCAGAGAGAGAGGGAGACACAGAATAGGAAACGGGCTCCAGGCTCTGAGCCATCAGCCCAGAGCCTGACGCGGGGCTCGAACTCACGGACCGCGAGATCGTGACCTGGCTGAAGTCGGACGCTTAACCGACTGCGCCACCCAGGCGCCCCTCTTTTCTCCACATTCTTGCCGAAACTTGTTATTTCTTGCCTTTCTGATAATAGCCATTCTCCCTGGTGTGAGGTGATATCTCACTGTGGTTTTGATTAGCATTTCCCTGATGACTGATGATGTTGAGCACTTTTCATGTACCTGTTGGCCTGCTATATGTCTTCTTTGGGAAAATGTGTATTCATATCCTCTGCCTATTTTTTAATCCAATTGTTTGGGGTTTGTTTTTATTTTGTTTTGTTTGTTTGTTTGTTTTGTTATTGGGTTGTATAAGCTCTTTATATATTTTGGATGGTGACGTCTTATCAGATATATAATCCCATTCAGTAAGGATCCCATTTCATTTTGTTTGTTGATGGTTTCATTTGCTGTGAAGAAATTTTTAGTTTGATGTAGTCCCACTTGCTGATTTTTGCTTTTCTTGACTTTGCCTTTGCTGTCAAATCCCCCCAAAAAATCATCACCAAGTTCTATGTTTTCTTCTAGGAGTCTTATGGTTTCAGCTCTTATATTCAAATCTTTAATCCATTTTGAGTTAATTTTTATGTTTGGTATAAGAAAGTGGTCCAGTTTCGTTCTTTGGCATGTGGCTGTCCAGTTTTCCCAGCACCATTTGTTGAAGAGTTTGTTGTATATTCTTGGCTCCTTTGTCATAAATTAATTGACCATACATGCAAAGGTTTATTTCTGGGCTCTTTTTCCTGTCTTTCTGATCTCCATGTCTGATTTTATGGCAATACCATATTGTTTTGATTACTAAACTTTGTAATATAGTTTGAAATGCAAGAGCATGATGCCTCTAGCTTTGTTCTTCTTCCTCAAGGTTTAAACTTTTTTAAACGTCAGGAAATGTCAGACGTACTACCTCATACCACGGATAAAATATTTTCAATATTGTAACATTGTCCCCACAAATGTTGCAGTGTTGGAATATTAACAGCTCTATTTTAAGGTTTTCAGAATGTGTCATTGTATTACATCACTTAGATTTGTATTATGTACATTTACTTCTGTCTTAAAGAAATCATTAAAAATAAATGGATAGTTTCATATTCTCTTTAAAAAGTGGGAAATTCAGCTAACTGAAATCATCTCTAATTTTCCCATTTTTTAAAATTTCGTTGTGATTAGAATACAATTCAGCTTGCAAAGGCAAAAACCTATTTAAGTACACGCTTCATTAACAACAACAACAACAAAAAAAAAAAAATCAGCCCTGGGCCAATGAATTTCTTCCTATCAAGTGTATGCCATCTCTGCAGAGAGAAAACATAAACTCCAAAGAGCAAATTTGGATTATATATGGATATGTAGAAACTTCCAAGATAAAAATGATGGTTTTACATGAGAGCAGAGTTGAAAGAATTTTAAAAAAATGAGAGTCAAACTGCAATGGATTTCTGGGGGGAAAAAGGAAAAGAAGAGAGAGAGAGAGAAAAGAAAAAAGGACTAAGAATGACAGTGACTCAAAAAGGAACAGGAAGTATTTATAAAATTCTTATAATTTTATACTTTCTATTTCAACTCCTTCATCTTCTAGATAAGAAAAGGAAACCCAGAGTTTGTGTGGTTCCCTAACATCAAAATACTCCAGAGGATCTCTTTCTCAACTAGGGGAAGGATAATTATTAGCTTATGTGAAGAAAATGATTAATAGAGAACAAAATCTCAATTTTTTAAAGCAAAAGTTTAACGAAGGAATCCAGATGTATATATTCAGCAAAATGAGTTAAGAGGCATATCCCACATACGAGGAGAGGTTCATCTTCAACCCAGAAGATGGGGCAAGTCCCTGCCTCCTTGTACTGTGATCAGTTATTCTAGGAGATGTGTGACAGTCGGGACTCTCTTATTGCAACTCTAGCTAGCTTCACTAAAGAATGGAATATGTCCTCAGGCTAGAAGGACCTTGCACCCAAAGACATCAGGTGGCTGAGCATCAGGAGGACCAGACTGAGGACTTGAAAGCTACCTAAAGCCTGTCTGCCTCTCGTCTCCCCTCCTCTCTCCAGCGTCTGTTCCATCCTGTCTTTTGCTGCAATGGGGTTTTCTCTGCTGCTCAGTTCAGGTGGAGGGACAGCCCTGCTTATAGCTACATTTTACATGTCATCCCACAGTATCCACGCAAATAGGGCACTGACCCCGTTTAACAATCCGGAAGAACTGACTACTCCAGATCGATTGAAGGGCCCACGAGGGGTCAGTGAAACTGTGGCCCTAGGTTGAGTTCTGTTGTACTAACTTGAAGGGTCATTTTGTCAAAATCTCTACCTTACTTATGGGTGAAGGGGAGAGGCGGCTGGCAGTTCCCGGAAGAAAGAAAGGTGGAGTATGATTCCCTGAAATGGGGAGAAGAGAAAGCTTTTCTGAGAAATCAAAACAGTAAATGTTTCCAAGCAATTTTTTATTTCCTTCTCTCCCACAAGACTGAGTGCCTTGAAGATCGTATCCCTCGGACTTGGTACGGGCACAAAAACTGGTGCTCAGTAGACGCTTCTTCACGGATGGAGCGCCTTCCTGCCATCAGTGATGGCTGGGGGAGAAGCACCCCATGGCAACCATTAAATCCCTCAGCCTCTAACCTCCTCTGCTGATGAATAAGGCAGACCCCGTATCATTTCCAGTTCGTTCCGTCCTTAAGAAAGAGACCGGGTTTCCTCTGATCTCTATGTGCATCTTCAGAAAATTGACCCTAAGTAAATGCCGTAAACAAAAACCATCAACTGTTAATGCTTAAGAGACTTCCAGGTTCACAAAGTCCAAGCTCATCATTTTAGAGATAAGAGGATTATCAGACAGGGAATTGGTGAGAGGGACGGGATCAAAACCCGGGTTCTTCTGATTCTCCGATCTTTTCATAAGGTAGCACCTGTTCTCAAGGAATGACCCCCATCCCTACAAACCATGTCACAGATAATGCCCAGGCATCTGAGACTTTCAATGCTGTTGTCGTCAGCCCCTAAGCTCTTACGTCTTCAGTTTTTCTGTTGAATCTCTTTGTTTTTTTGTTCCAGGAAAAGGAGGACTGGGTTTTAACCACTGCACAACCAACCAGCTCTCCTAAAAGCAGGATCATCTCTTCCTGGGAGTCCTGGGCATCCTGGAACTTACGCAAAGAAATTCCAACACGGTGCTGGGTCTTGTTTTGTTTAGTAAACTTGTTATTTTGGGTTTACCTTCTTATTTTGTGTTATATTTTGTTATTCGTTGTGACATACTTTGTTACATGTTTCCATTTTTAAATATGCTTGTATTTTCTATATAAAAATATATTAAATACATGCTGCTCCGCTCACAAACTGTACATACTCTGCTGTCTGTTGGGAAAGTTCCTGCTACACATTTTTATTCCGTTACTTCAAGTGATTTTCCAATTAAAATATATTTTGCTATGAAATAATAGTTTGCTGGATAGTGCCGTTTTGTGAGCTGTCCAGGAAATAATGAAGAGGGTCATGATCTTTCATCTATGCTATTGGCAGAGTACAGGATCACAAGCAGTGTACCAAGAAATCCCAATGAAGGAGACCCCTTCCTTCTAGCTCTTTCTTCTTTACAGTATGTGTAACAGTAAAGGTTTCCTTTTATTTAATCAGCAGGTAAGCATTGGACATACTACCCTCCATACAGAATACTGTCCCGGCTCAGAGGGCAACCTGGCTAATTCCTTTCCCAGCACTTGTAAAGCTGTAGGCAATCAACTTAGTGGACAGAGGAAGAAAGTATAATGGTCATGGTTCACAAAACAAAGCACTCCCCTTTCTTCTCGCAGCTGGAATAAGAAATGCACGAACCGGAAGATTAACAGAGAGCCCACTTGTGGGTCAGAATTCCACAACTCACTGCTTTGGGAGAAAGGAGACAGGAATAGCAGGACAGAGAAAGGGAAGGAAAAATGCAAATGGGAGAAGGTCCCCAAAACTGTGCTCCTGGTCTCACTTGCAAAAAAAGAATTGATGCTGCCCAAGGCAGAGCAGACCTGCTCTCAGTCCCCGCTAACTCCATCACCGTGCTTCTGCCGGGATAAAGACTTCCCCAAACTTCTGGGGGGAAAAGACGCCACACGCTAGGTTTTGTTTAAAATAGGAACAATCACGATCACCTCACTTTCATCCTCTGGGAGAAATGTTCCCAAATAGGCCGTGGGGTGCATTGTAACACTATGAAGAAATGCAGGAATGATGAAAAAGATCTTCATTGTCCTAATGGTTCTCTTTACTGCCCTGCACGTACCGGCTGTTGACTTCTCCTTATTTCTCCTGACATTCGCTCTCGACCAATTTTACGTGCTTACAAGCATCCCTCTTATTTAGCTCATCACTGTCCCGTCAGCTTCCAAACTATGTTGATCTTCATCATAATCAGAAAACTACAAAATGAAAGCCAAGTAACAAAAAGAAAGAGAGCGCCAGAAAATACAAGCTAGGGAAAGCTACTGCAATTGAAAACAAAACTCACTTCTGAAAGTGTGCCTACTGAGTAGAACTCGTGTTGGGTTACTTTGAATAGGTTGAAAAATCCATATTTCACAATAAGTCAAATTATCTGTGTTATGCAGACAGTAAGTAATATGAAATAAACCATCATACATGAGGTTTGCAAATCATATTTCCTATCTAGAAATGTGAGTCACAGAGTAACAACACTAAAAGTAGTTGAAGAATGTTCTTTTTTAAATTTTCTATACTGCATATATTCACAATGAATTCTTAAATTTCTACAAAGGAAGTGAGAGTGTTCGTCCAGTGTGCCAAAACCTATCTGTTCCAGACCAACTATAACCAGTCCTGTAGTGAGGTATTAAATGCTTCCCTTTAAAATCGGCAACAAAGCAAAAAAGCTGTCCCCACTTATCTTGGACATTATTCTGTGAGTTCTAGCCAAAACAGTAATACATAAATTTATCAAACAAATAAAAGGTATAAAGATGAGAAAATTAATAGTCACAAGTTTTATTTTGGCAGAAGGTGATATACCTTGTAAAATGAAAACCCAAAGGCCTGAAAATCCATTAAAGACAGAGTCCAGTAAGCTGAATTGTTACAGATAAATATACAAAAAGAGCTTTCCTGAATATCTATAAAGTAGAAAATATAGTGAAAAAGATCCTATTCACAATATCAGCATATTTATATAAAATATAAATATATTATAATTACATAATTATATAAGATTATATAATCATGACCTGAGCCAAAATCAAGAGTTGGACGTTGAACTGACTGAGCCACCCAGGTGTCCCGGAAATTAAAATACTTTAAAGAAAAATGATGAAAAGGCCCATCTTTACTAAAATTCGAAACACTGAAAAGCTACAGTAAGTATGGGGCCCCTGGGTGGCTCAGTCGGTTAAGCATCCAACTCTTGACTTCAGCTCAGGTCATGATCTCACGATCTGTGAGTTTGAGCCCCATATCAGGCTCTGCGCTGACAGTGTGGATCCTGCTTGGGATTCTCACTCTCTCTCTCATTCTCGCTCTCGCTCTCTTTCTATGCCCCTCCCCCACTCGCACTCTCTCTCAAAATAAATTTTTTAAAAAGCTACAGTAATGCGAATAGTGCATGCTGGATCAAGAGTCACAAAAGCATCTGGGGTGCCTGGGTGGCTCAGTTGGTTAAGCACCTGACTCGATGCCAGCTCTGGTCTTGATCAGGGTCCGAAGTTCAGGCCCCACACTGGGCTCTGTGCTAGGCATCAAGCCCACTTAAAATTAAAAAAAAAATACAAAAGCATCAATGTGATAGTTTATATACATAATTTCAAATATTCTACTTAAAAACTCGTAAGTGACCAGTGGAATTTTTGTTGCCAAGTATTAGAAGGAGTGACTGCCATTAGACAATTGGTAAAATTTAGAGAATCTTTTAATTTGTATTTTCACCACAAACAAAACTAAATTCAGGGTGGATAGGGAAGTGAAATACCAATATTAAAACCATAAAAATGGCTTTGGGAATTAGTTTTTCTTAACAATTTGAAGGCTTAATAACCTCTCCTAAGCCTAGAAGTCAGAATAATCATGGTAGGAACGATGGGCAGATTTGATAGCATCTGGAAAGTTCTGGTGTCATTTAAAAAATCGTAATCAGATTTTTATAACAGACCAAGGAACAGTGTCTTTATTATATCTTTATTATATAAATTGAAGATTTATGAATTCAAGAACTCAGACAACCCACCAAAGAAATACAGTAAATTCATATACACGTGAGAAAATGTTGGGCCCCACAAATGTGGCATGTACATTCAAACAATAGTGAGAAGCCATTTTTTTATTGGATTAGCAGTGACTTATTTTGAATGTTAATAAACAATGTGGGCAAATGTAGGAAATTTTATACATTGTCAGTGAGAATGTAAACCAGTATAATAATTTTAGAAAGCATTTTGACCATATGTATCCTTAAAAGTATTTGTACAGGGGCGCCTGCTGTGACTTCAGTGCATTAAGTATCCAACTCTTGATCTTGGCTCAGGTCATGTTCTCGCAGTTCATGAGTTCGAGCCCCCTGTGGGGCTCCTCCTTGCTGACAGCATGGAGCCTGCTTAGGATTCTGACTCTCCTTCTCTCTGCCCCTCCCTTGCTCTCACTCACTCGTTCTCTCAAAATAAATAAATAAACTTACGAATAAGTGTTTTTATACACTTTGAGCTAATATAAAGCACATTTTAGGCATAATTGAGTTGATCATAGCATTATTATTATTGGTTAAAATATGGACGTGGATGAAAGGTTCAACAGTAAGGAATTCTAAACTCTGCTACCTGAAGCTCATTTTGAATCACATATTACATCGCTTTCAGAGCTATGCAGTAACATGGAAAATGCTTGTGGTACAAGGTTAAATTAGGGGGAAAAAAACGAGATATAAAATTTTCCATGCTCATTTGGTTACAAATCTACAAAAGTAATGCATAATAAAAATTCTAAGGAAAAATGCCAAGGTCACAGAATTATAACTATTAGAACTTGAATTAAAACTCATAGTGGCGTCTAGTCGGTTAAGAGCCAACTTTGGCTCAGGTCATGACCTTGCGGTCCGTGAGTTTGAGCCCCATGTCTGGCTCTGTGCTGACAGCTCGGAGCCTGGAGCCTGCTTTGGATTCTGTGTCTCCCTCTCTCTCTGCCCCTCTGCTGCTCGTGCTCTGTCTCTCTCTCTCCCTTAAAAATAGAGAAATATTAAAAAAAAAAAAAACCCTCAGCTATGTCTGGCTCCAAATGTCTGTGCTCTTTTCACTGTCTTCAAATACTACTTCTTAACTTTAGAATATCTATATGGCAAACATAAAATAATTAACAGCAGTAGATAAAAACAAATTCAACAATATATGACAGTCAAATGGAATATGGTTTTGCCACAAGAGTGAAAAAATCGTTCAACCACAGTAAAGTGATTCCTACCCTGTATCATGGGAACATCAAGTACTAAAAATCATGTGGTCACTTCAACAGATGCAGGAAAAGCTTTCAGCAAAGTTTCATATCCATTCTCAATAAATCTCTAAAACTCAGACTAGAAAGATACTTCTCTACTATAGTAAAGCTTTTCCTCTTTTGGGGTGCCCGGGTGGCTCAGTCGGTTAAGCATCCAACTTTGGCTCAGGTCATGATCTCACGGTTTGTGGGCTCAAGCCCTGTGTCAGGCTCTGTGCTGACAGCTCAGAGCCTGGAGCCTGCTTCAGATTCTGTGTCTCCCTCTCTCACTGCCTGTCTCCTGCTCATGTTCCGTCTCTGTCTCTCTCAAAAATAAATCTAAAAAAATAAAAAGAAAAGTAAATCTTTTCTTTTTCAAACTAATATCAATCATGTTTAGTAGAAGCTGACTAGCAAATTAACTGAAAGTGGGTTAGGGTGTGCTATAACCAAATAAATCTTAAGTTCCTATGGCTTCTCAAAAAGGACAAAGGATGTAGCAAAACCAAATGTGGTCAGGAGGAGACAAAAAACAAAGACTGACATTAACCTTGGGAACTTGAAATTATTATGCACAATGAAAGAAACCAGATGCAAAAGGCCGTATATTGTTTGATTCCATTTATGTAAAATGCCCAGAATAGGCAGATCTACAGGGACAGAAGATGCGCAAGGAGAGAATGAGGAGTAACTGGTGATGAGTACAAGATTGCTTTGGGGGGTGATGAAATGTGGTGATCGTTGCACAACTTTGTGAATAGACTGAAAACCACTGATTTGTACACTTTAAAATTAGATAGTGGTGATCGTTGCACAACTTTGTGAATAGACTGAAAACCACTGATTTGTACACTTTAAAAATAATTTGAAAATAAAATTTTAAGGAACTCACAAAAGAAATATATATTTGACTACAAAACATGAAAACTTCTAGAGCGCCTGGGTGGCTCTGTCAGTTAAGTGTCTGACTCTTGATTTTGGCTCAGGTCGTGATTTCATGGTTCGTGAGTTCGAGCCCCACGTTGGGCTCCACACTGGCAGCATGGAGCCTGCTTGAGATTCTCTCTCTCTCCCTCTCTCTCTCTCTGCCCCTCCCCAGTTCATGCACATGCTCTTGCTTTCTCTCTCAAAATAGATAAACTTCAAAAAATGTGAAAACTTCCCTCACAAGTCAAAAATTACCATAAACGGAGTTTCCAACAAAGCAAAAACATACATGACAAAATAATAATACTCTAAAGTATTAAGACTTAATAAATAGCCCTTAGAAAACATTTTGTTTGGGGCCGAGATATGCACGAGCAATTCATTAAAGAAGAAATACAGATAGAAAAGGAGCAGCCTCATGAATTATGAAATAAATGCAAATTAAAATGATGTAAATTTTTGCCTACTAAATTGGTGGTGGTGGTGGTATTTATTTTAGTCATAACATGGAGTTGGCTATTAAATACAGTCATTTCCTTGAACTTCTATAGGGAATGTACCCTGGTACAACCTTTGTCCAAAAAATTGGCAACATGTATTAAAAACTTGAAAAATAGGCATGCATATTTTTTACTTCAGTAATTCCCAGTCTGAGAATTCTGTAAATATATATATATCTGTAAATATATATATATATATATCTGTAAATATATATATATATATCTGTAAACATATATATATATATATGACTTAGAGGCAAATATTTATGCACAAAAATATCATGGCATTTTAATATTAAAAATTAGCAACAACTTACATGACTAAAAATCCTGGAATTGGTTATGGAATTCATGGTATATTTATGGTATTAAATACTATGAAGCCATTAAATATTAAATTTACAAAGAGTTTTAATAACATGCAAAATCATTATGGCATAATGTTCAGTGGAAAACAGTATAGGAAGTGTGCTTACAGGGGGCACCTGGCTTGCCCCCTCGCTCAGTGGAGCGCAGGACTCTTGATCTCAGGATTGTGAGTTTGAGCCCCACGCTGGGTGTAGAGATTACTTAAAAATCAAAAATCAAAAAATAGCACCAACAAAGTGCTTATAGTATGCTCTCCATTGCCTAATATGCATATGCAGTACGCATAGAAAGAAATGGTATGCCAATCTTTGTTAATAATGATTTTCCCTAAGACATGGAACACTGGGAGATTTTTATCTCTTGTCCAAATTTCCCCTTTATTTCTGACTTTTTTTTTCTACTGAAACATGCAGAGAATTTTTATTTGTCACATATACTTATGTTTACTTGCAGAACAGAGTCACAGATAGACGTGCAGTCCAGGTATTAGTAGGGTTCAAGGATCAACGGTAATGGAACATATTGTCCCAGGACAATGGCTAGAGTTTCTGACTTACTTTCAATGAGAATATATTACTTTTATATTCACAAGTGTACTTTCATATTCATCAGAAGTAATCTTAAATTCATGAAAAGTAATTGATTTAAATCCCCCCCATTAATGCATGTGTCATCTTTCCGTTTACCCTAATTAGCCTGGGGTATGCATCGGCATGTGTAAGTTGAAAGATCTTGCCTCCATTTGGTTTTGTTTAAACACTTCTTTAGGAATCTTTAGAGAAGAATTCACATCAAGGTGATCCTTAGGTTAATAGAAAAATGGAAACTGTTACCAAGAGGAAATACCAATAAATGTTGAGCTACCTTTGTACACAGGAGAAAAATATTTGCTGAGGATCAAATTAAAGGATTTAACAGATTAATTATTGAGACTATCAGTGTGTTTTTACAGAATACTCTTGTGCTTTATGCTCTAGAGGAAACCTAAGAGACTGACACAATATTGCAAAGTTGCCTGCCAGGTTACATCAGAATTACCTTCTTATGCTTCCTTAACAACCAACATAGCGACAACAATACTCTTTTTTTTTTAAGGGATTACACCTAATTACTCATGATTCCCTCCTAATTCTGACTTTAAGGCAGTGACAGCAACTTCAGACCTTCATTTTTCCCCCTCATTATCTTACAAACCAGCCATCCCAGGTAACCTGGGCCCAACATGTAGACTTGGATGGAACCTGAGTGAAATGGGCTGTTTTGAAAATAATGAAAAGCTGCAAACGTGTTGTCAGGGCTGCACGTCCACATGCTCCTAGCCACGGAAAGCAGCAGGCAAAGCCACTTAAAATATGCGCTCTTCAGGTGGAACGATTCTGGGCTGTTACGTTTTGTGAACAAAGCCATGCTACTTTAAAGAAACCCACACAGAGCTCGGCTGGGTGTAAGAGTTACAGTACTAACTACCGAGAGATGCGGATCACACCCACCGCTCACAGAAAACATTTTCTGGTGCGTTCCCTCCACCCTCATAAGTCCCGACCTGTCTAATTACACACCTGATCCTCGCCCTTCTGAATCATTGAGATTCCTTCTTTCATTATGCCCACTGGATCTTTGACTTCCCCAGCAGAGTGCTCAAGCTAGTTTATGCTTCTGTAAGTTAAAGTGTGTCCGATCAGCAAAGGTAATAAAGAGTGTGAACTGACAAACTAGAAAAACCTGAAAGAATGGATTCGAGTGAAGACCACAAAAAAGAAGCAAAAACTACATACGTGTTTCTCAATTCTACCACATTCTTCAAAAGAGCTGTTGTTGAGACTCTATGAAGTATATAATCAAAGGGGAAGTATTTCCAAACTTTTCTGCACACCTTACAGTTTGTATGCTGCTTTGTAATTTAACATGTATTTTGTCCTGCATTGTCTCAAAAGAAGTTATGTGGATGCCTTATGTTAACCAATGGCTGAATAAATGTTTGCGTCCCTCCCTCTTCTCAGCCCCTCCCCAACCCTTCTCAGCTAATTCTGCAAAGGTCTCTCTTGAACCCAAGAAAACTGAGTTACCGAGAAACAATGCCTACAAGATCTAGGAACTACCAGCCAACTCCTGAAGTCCAAGGCTAGGCTTGAGTACTCAGACACAGCACTTTCTAGACACCAAACCTTAGCTAGAATATGGCTGGCATTTTCAACCCCAAATAAGCTTTGTAACCATGGTAGTTTATTACTACAGCCTATGTTTCTGGCGTTTGGAAAAGAAAATGTTCCTAATCACAAAGGAGCCTTGGTTTTTGTGAGAGTCCCACCAAATAACTCTAGGCTATGTTTAAAGGGCAGCCCAAAATGTTCCATAAGTCATAATTGCCACATTGAGAAGACCTCATGATGAATGGCTTTCAGTTTTCAGAATGCCCATGTTGTCATCTCGAGGCCTTTGCCCAAGTCCTTCCCTTTACCTGTGTCACTGTTCTCTACTCCCAGTTCTCACCTAACCCCACCGTGGTAGTCACCATCACCCACACTGTTTTTTCTACCATTTGTTCTTGAGTTCTGAGATGCTGGTGACTTCATTCTAAACCCCCTGCCTCTCTCCCAAGGTCAAGTTCATAGGGCATAGTGAGTTATGCCCTTTCTCGTTTCAGTATTCCTCCCAGTCAACAATGCCAATGAGTAGAACAGACAAACCAACGTGGATATCCAATATAGAATGAATATACTCTGTGTGAGTGTGTGTGTGTGAGAGAGTGTGTGCGTGTGTGTGTGCATGTGCATGCACAATACTAAGATTCAGAGGAGAAGCAACAGGTTAGATATATTCAGAAGCTCTTTTAAATACACACACACACACACACACACACACACACACACACACCATAAGCCTTTTCATTCCTATTAAAATAGTTCATAACATTGGTCTTAAGCCACTGCCTAGCTTGCTACACTCAAATCTTGGGTAAACCCCAAAATGCAGAAGTGGAACCAGAAGCCTGTAACCTTAGTGTCTCAAGAATAGGCTTATACTTTAATAGGATTTTTGCAGCCTAGTTCCTCACCTTGGCACATGCTATTTCACTTCCATCATTACCAGGCATTTGTTTTTCAATTTTCTTAGTGGCTTTGGGGCACCTGGGTGGCTCGGTCAGTTAAGCGTCCAACTTCAGCTCAGGTCATGATCTCACAGTTCGTGGGTTCAAGCCCTACATCGGGCTCTGTGCTGACAGCTCAGAGCCTGGAGCCTGCTTCGGATTCTGTGTCTCCCTCTCTCTCTGCCCCTCCCCTGCTCAATGCTCTCTCTCTCTCTCTCTCTCTCTCTCTCTCTCTCTGTCTCTCAAAAATGAATAAATGTTAAAAAAATTTTTTTTTTAATTTACTTAGTGGCTTTAACCTTACAAATACAGTTATGTTCTATGTGTGATCTATGAAAACTCATTCTATTTTACTTCTTAACAACCTAAATCGCTCCTCGGAAAGGTTGTGTCTTTGCAAATATGCCAGAATAGAACTGAGAGGGAAAACTGTGCGCGTCTATTCCACACAAAAGAAGTAAAAGTTCTTCTGTTAAAAGCGTGCTTATTAATCAGGAAAAATTAGACACAGACTGAATATCAGATGAATATTTGGAATTATTGTTGATTTCATTGGTTGGGATAATGGTATTGTCGTTAATATTTTAAGGCTTGGTATAATAGATATTCAGACTGAAGTGTTTACTAGTGAAACTAAATGGATGCTTGGATATGCTTTTAAATGCTCCAGGAAAAAAAAAAGTGGGGGTCAGGCAGGTGCAGCTAAAGCAAGAACAGCAGCAGAATGTTGATAGCAGCTGAAGCTGGGCAGGGGATACTTGGGGTTCATCATACTGTCCTCTACCTTGGGGTGTGGGTGAAATTTTCCACAACCAAACAATATGTTTACATCACACGTACTGGCTATTCACTGAAAACCCTTGTGTTTGATATACATCCATGAGCCTTAGAAAAAAGGTATTGCCATTCAATCCACAAATAGGCAAATGCATGGTATCTGGGAAACCCGTGGTCTGAGGTTATAGAACAATAAGGGAAGTCCCTTCTTAAAAAGAAAGTGTAGGGGTGCCTTGGTGGCTCAGTCAGTTAAGCATCTGACTCTTGATACTGGCTCGGGTTGTGATCTTGTGATTGTGGATCGGGTCCCGCATCTGTCTCTACACTGAGTGTGGAGCCTTGCTTGGAATTCTGTCTCTCCCTCTCTCTCTGCCCTTCCCTGACTTATGCACGTGCATACCCATGATCTCTCTCTCGGTCTCTCTCTCGGTTTCTCTCTCTCTCTTTGAAAAATAAATAAAACTTAAAAAAAAAATAGAAAATGTAGCTGACATGCTCTCATAGTCATTTTCCGTATTATGAAAGATCCCTGAACTTCATAGCTTCCTCCTCTGGGCTCCAGGGCACTTTGTTCACATATCTTTTTTTTTTTTTAGATTTTTTTTTTCGATGTTTATTTATTTTTGGGACAGAGAGAGACAGAGCATGAACGGGCGAGGGGCAGAGAGAGAGGGAGACACAGAATCGGAAACAGGCTCCAGGCTCTGAGCCATCAGCCCAGAGTTATGTTCTGGGGCTCGAACTCAAGGACCATGAGATCGTGACCTGGCTGAAGTCAGACGCTTAACCGACTACGCCACCCAGGCGCCCCTGTTCACATATCTTTTAAGGCAGTTTTCTCTTTATGTCATGGCTAGTTTATGTGTCTGAATCTCCGTAATGGCAAGATTTCTTTCTTATTTATGGATATAGTGATGAAAAGCACAGGCTCTGGAATTCAACCACCCACATTCAAATCCTGGCCCCTTGCCTTATGGGCCACATCATCTGGACAAGGTGCTTGTCCAAGAGCCTCCCTTTCCTCATCTGCATTATGGAAGCAATAACAGGACCTACTTTGATTGCTGTTGTCGTGAGGATGACAAACACAAAGAAGTAGGCACTCGCACAGTTTACTGAACCAGTCAGTTTTTCTCAGTTGAGTACATTTCCTTGTGAGTCCCATTACTACTACACTAGCCATCGTGGGATTGTAGCCCAGGCTGTTTTCTTTTCTAAGCCCATATTCTCTCTAGGCAACTGGACTAGACTGGAGGAAATGTTACAATACCAAAAATGATTCCTTCACAGGAAATACAGGCAACATTAGCTACAGTGCAACATTGCTGATACTCTAGACAGGTAAATGAAACATTCTGTGGATCTTAGGGATTTGATGCCTTGATGGCCCCAAATCTCTTCCATTGAAGAAGGAACAACATTGAGATAACTATACGGTCAAGCTCTAGAACTGGAATTGAAGAGCACTCTTATTCTTGGCCCATTGTTATGGCTTGCTCTCAAGTTGCTAAGACAATCAATCCTATACCCTACCACCCAGTTCCTCTGCTACCAACACAGCACAAAGTCTCCTCCACTTAGGTCTACTGGCTTGGTGTTCAGCCTTCTGACCCAGGTATTAGAAAAAGGCCTTGAGGGGTGCCTGGGTGGCTCAGTCGGTTAAGCGTCCGACTTCGGCTCAGGTCATGATCTCACGGTCCGTGAATTCGAGCCCCGCATCGGGCTCTGTGCTGACAGCTCAGAGCCTGGAGCCTCTTTCAGATTCTGTGTCTCCCTCTCTCTCTGCCCCTCCCCTGTTCATGCTCTGTCTCAAAAATAAATAAATGTTAAAAAAAATTTAAAAAAAAAAGAAAAAGAAAAAGGCCTTGAGGATTAATAAAGTCTTGGCTGGAGTCACCTGACCACATCCCTAGCTATGATGGTGTCTAGGGAGCAGTTAAAATTAGACTTTAACACAAACCACAATATTCAAAGAGTTAGGAATATTTAATACATTTTATTCATCCAAAATATATTTTTATAAATTATTTTAAGTGTATTTATTTATTTAGAGAGAGAGAGCACAAGCATGGAGGGGCAGAGAAAAGGAGAGATGTAATTCCAAGCAGGCTCTGCACCGTCAGCACTGAGCCTGATGCGGGGCTCAAACTCACGAGCTGTGAGATCATGACGTGAGCCGAGACCAAGAGTCGGACGCTTAACCAACTGTGCCCCCCAAGTGCCCCTACCAAAAATATATTTTTAACGTCTCTAAGATGAAAATGCATCTTAGAAATGGCATGGTGTAATATAACTGGCAGTTTAATCGTGTATCTTACCATTGTGGTATCTTAGATTTAATAAGAAGCAATCAAATGACATCTTCAGTGCCTGGCCCTGTATGAATATATTTAACATAAGGAAACTTAGAGTCTTAGGTGAATTGCTGGCCCAAGTCTCTGGAGGTGCTTTCTGGGTCTGTGAAAAGCCTTCTGAGTCTCTTTGTCCTCCCAAACCTGCTGTTGTTAATAAAAAATAAACAGCAAGATAAAGGAAAAACAAATGAGTTCTTTGAAACCCTGAACTTCGATTTGAAAAAGGCTCTTTCCTAAGCTCCATTGTTTTTGTTTGTATGAGTCATTGTGGAATGCCTCTCCAGATCCTGACCACCCCCCTCAATTCTGTTGGTTTTTCCTAATAAGTGAGTGAAGAAAACGGAAAAAAAGGAGTTGGCTAAATCCAACTTCTTTCCCCCTAAAATGCCTCGTAACAGAATCATTCCCTTTCACACACGTAAACTACCTTCTCCACCCACCATCAGCCTTGTCATCAAGTTCCCTGGTGAGTCACATAAACACACATTGAAGGGCCTGTCTCTTTGGCAGTGGTATCTGAACTACACCCCCACACCCTGACTTTGTCTTCTGATTGCTGATATGATCCCCTTTCCCTTTTCTCCTGGTGTGCTGATCTTTTGCTTCATAGTCCTCTCTCCTAGGAAGTATGCTTTTTCCCAAGTCAGCTTCTGCAGTAACAATCACAACTGGTCATTTCCCTTGATGGCACAGTTTTCTGAATCGTTGTTATAACCAGAAGGGGAAAGGGCCTTGGGAAAGTTAAGGTCCTCAGGGGCCAAGGACTCTCTTGATTTTCAGATTTAAAAAATGGAGCTCAAGGGTGAAGGACTCACCCAGAGTGACACCATTAGGAATAACCGTGAGGAACAGAACCTTGGCCATGACCACTAGCCCTTCCCCCAGGGAATGTGTACCTCTTCCCTCAGTTTAGATTACCTCCACTGCAGCCTCAAGGAGAGCAGATAAATGGTAACACTAAGCAGCTATCATCCTCTTTGAAATCTTTCCAGATTATAATAAAAGGGTATGAGAAGGTATTGGACATCACTGTCAAAACCCAGAGAGTGGTGGCTTTATAGGTGTAGCAGTGTGGTTGGGAAATGGAGCTTGAAGGCACACCTGCAAATGACTTTATTTAAGATCAAGAGAAAATCAGTTGTCCGCATCAAAGAGTGGAGGATGTATGGAAAGGGTCAAAGCATATCCCAAGCTATATCCTTGACATCTTCACTCAACCAGGTGATAGGTTCTGTCTTTGACCCTTTAATGCCTTCTCCATTGGGGGCTCTTCCCTGGCTGGATTAATTTATCAAACATCTTTTACCGTGAAATTATATGACATTGACGTGAGGATGTATTCTCTTCCTCATGCCGTTGAACATCTTGGCTATCCTCCCTCTTAAGCAAAAGCATACACACACAATCCGAAACAGATTCAGTAAAAAAATTTTGTCTCAAATAAAAGTGATAAAACTTAACAGACGTAGTAATGAGAGGTGAGGGTGCCTCTAGATGGCCTCTAGCTATCTGGTTCTTTGCTCTCTGTGACAGTGTGAGGCCTCTAGCTCCAGACTTTCATGATGTCCTCTCTTAGATGTTTCCTAAATCAGTGGAGGGAGGTACAATCTAAACCTTCCCTTCTTTCATCTCCTCACTCTCCTTTAATTTTTTTTCCTCCAGAAGTCCCACCTCCTGTCCCCTTTACCAGATACTACCCTCTCCCCAGAAGTTGGCCAGTCTCAAGACTCTTCATATGTATTGTTCATGTCCAGTTTCCAGCTTAGCTGTTTTCTCCTCAATCTTTTAAAGCTGCTGGATATAACAGAATGGTAGGCTTTTTAGTTTCCAAGTAGAAAGGGAGGAATGTTGATTAAGGACACGATTTCTTTTGCTTTGTTTCTCTCTTTGGGTTGCCCCTGACTACCTGCAAGAGTTAACTCCCTACCAGTAGCACTGACTCAGAAAAAAGATGATAAATCTGGTCTTACTCTATCCAGCCAACATAAAAGAAGGAATCTAATGTGTGGCATTAAGCACTGATGCCTCCTCTGAAGGTGCACTGGGTCCACCTTCTCTATTTTTGGAAGCACATGAAATCTGGACTTGACTGTGGCACCTGTATATTCTAGATGTGTTTCCTACTAAGCACCTGTTGCTGTAGTAGAACCTCCAGCTCTCTTCTCCTGTGTTCTCAACCATTTCTGGAGGGCCTGAGGCTGTCTTACAGTTTTCCCACATAAGTAACATCTGCCATTCTTTTTCTCTTTGGCTCTGAGACATCTCTGGAATGTACATTGTGAAGTTCTTTCCAGAACTTGTCACCATTTCCCTCCCCACCACTGAGTATTCATGCCCCTACAGTTGACCTGTGTTTATCACACTGACTTGTGATACTCTACTAATGAGGAAAAGTCTCTTTCCCCACACACCCATTGTAGTAACAGTCTAGCATAGTGGTTGCAAATAGCACTGCTCACATTCCCAACATCCTATGAAGATTGTCTGTGAACTCCAATTTTGAGACCAAGTTCTCCAGCATTGGCCAATGGACCCTTCTCTGAGACTCTGCTCCCAAATCTTCCTCTCTCTACTTCCAGTTACTCCTAACCTGCTTCCATGCCCTCCCCAGTTAGCCAATTAAGTAAAGCCTTGTGTTTTATTGTGAAACCTTCCATTTATGTGGTTTTACATTTTTGAAAGTGATAATATAATCTCCTAGGCATGTCTTCATCTGTTGTGCTCATGTTGTCTTTATCTCTTGGGGGAGGATGTTGGGGGAGAGAAAGAGGAAGGCAACTAGGGAGGGGATGAGGGGAGAGGAGTGCACAGTGTTTTACTCAAGCACCAAACTGTTTTCGCGTGTCAATGCTGGCTGATTAAATACCAATTCAGTGCCAAGGGAAGGCTATGACAAGGTGTTTTTGTCCCAGAATTGTTCATTTAGGCAAGGTGGGAATTGCAGACTGTGTGCCTTTTCTACATCATGCAACACATAGAGCATATTGTAGTAGAGTTCTCAAATTAGATCCTGGCATGTGTCCCAATGAGCATTATTGAAAAGAATGACAGTGGGAAAAGTCTAGGGAGTTACAGGTGATTGAGCTACTTACCTGACCATCCAACAGCTTCTAGAAAAATTGACTCACATATGATGAAATCTACCTCTTCTCTGTCCCCAAACACTCCTTGTGTTTGCCATATTATGTGTAGAAAAGCATGGTTGGAGAATTTTTTTTTTAATGGGGAAGGGAGGAAGAAAGGAAGAGAGGGAGGGAGGGAAGAGAAAGAGAAGGTGGTCCAATTAAAGAGCTATATACTCCAAATCCTCTATGTGAGTTGTTTTGCTTCTTTAACAAAATCGAATTATCAAAACCCAAAAGAGGATTTGGCCTAAACAGACCAAGGAGAAGCTCCATGTCATAAATTTAAGACCTAGGTTCTACTTAATGTCTAAATGGCCTTACTGTTCATTCATCTGTATGCCTCAGTATAGGTGCCCAGTGACTGTTTGCTTGGTCTCAGAAGAATGGCAGTAGCAATCCCATGGATTTGTGGGGCACTTCAAAGCTTTCAAAACCAGTTTCCATATATAATCTCATTTAATCCTCACAACAACTCCATGAGGTAGGCAGGCCGGGTCATCTGAGCCCCATTTTATAGATCAGCAGTTCTCAAACTGCTTAGGTTTGGAGCAATCAGAGATCATGATCATGGTACCCTTTGAAGAACATTGTGAACTACTGACATTTTAAATTACATGGCAACTAATTATAGATTCTGGGGAAGGCAATGTCCAACTATAGGTCAGGTAGAAGCTATGTGTGGGCTTTGGGAGAGGAGGTGATTAGAGCCAGGACATGGTTAGGTGAGGGTAGAAGCAGAGTGGAGCCTGAGGAAAAATCTCTACAGAGGTGATCTGAAGGCTTTTAAAAAAGGGATCAAATTCAAGGAGCAAGATAAGTAGACTAAACTAGGCAAAGCAAGAGGCTCAGATTAACAGAAATTATGATGATACAGAGAAAGTGTGAGAAGGTCGGATAGTTGGACCACAAACAGGGCTGGGGTCCGTGAGTTCCTGCTGATTTCACGATCGTCAAGTAAGGAACTGAAATTAGCCAAAAATTTGGACTGAAATGCTGAAGTTTAGTCAGTGTCAGTGATCTTTTACCCTGATGAGATGGTCTGGACCATCCTTGAGGACTTTTCTCTAAGACCTAGGTGTAGCATAAAATCAGTTTGACCCTTTTCCTGCTTTTATATAAATTGATGATAGAGATCTCTGGTGCAAAGGGCCCACAGAAGAACTCATCCTGCATGGGACTTGGGGAGAGGGGAGGGATGTTAAGTCCACCAGTAGGTCAGAGCACATGAACAGTAACCACAATTGGACTTCTCCTTAAGGATTGGTGGACCAGAAAAAAGCCACAGGAATGTTTGGATTCCCCTTAGAAGTTATTGTACAGAAAAATGGCAAGGACAGAGTCTCTTGGGGGTTACTTATCATGAATTAAGTGAGAAAAGGGTATGCAGCAGTCCACACAGTAGGACAAAAATGTTCCTATTTTCATCAGTGGTATTACTATTTCTTCAAGGTATAAGGCTCAGAACAGTGGCATTCTCTCTTTCCTGTCCTTTATATACTTAGAGTATATGGAAACTTGACAGATATTTGTTGAGTGGGCACCATGGTTTCTGTCTTACATGTGAAGAAATCATTGCCTTCTGCTACACTGCCACTCTTGAAAATTCCTCATGTTGGGGTGCCTGGGTGGCTCAGCCGGTTGAGCGTCTGGCTTTGGCTCAGGTCATGATCTCACAGTTTGTGGGTTCAAGCCCCGCATCGGGCTCTGTGTTGACAGCTTGGAGCCTGGAGCCTGCTTCAGATTCTGTGTCTCCCTCTCTCTTAGAGCATTATCATACTAATGGCTTTTCCTCATCATTGTCCCTGCTCAAGAACCCTCAAGACCCCTTCTTGGTTGCTTATTAAACTCAAAGTTCTCTCTTTGAAGGCCCTCCATATTCTGACCCCAGTTTACTTATCCAACCTTAGTTTTCTTATACATCATCTCAAATCTGCACTGCACAGGGGGATTTAATGTTCAAATATTTAACTTTTATACAGCTGGTATCTCCATATGTCAAACTAATACTCTGTTGTCTTTCATGTGCCAAACATTTTTTAAAATTTATTTTAGAGAGGGGCGCTTGGGTGGCTCAGTCGGTTGAGCGTCCGACTTTGGCTCAGGTCACGATCTCGCGGTCTGTGAGTTCAAGCCCCGCATCGGGCTCTGGGCTGGTGGCTCGGAGCCTGGAGCCTGCTTCCGATTCTGTGTCTCCCTCTCTCTCTGCCCCTCCCCCATTCATGCTCTGTCTCTCTCTGTCCCAAAAATAAATAAACGTTAAAAAAAATTTTTTTTTAATTTATTTTAGAGAGAGAGCGCACTAGTGGGAAAGGGGGCAGAAGCAGAGAGCGAGAATCCCTTTTTTAAAAAGATTTTTTAATAGTTTATTTATTTATTTATTTATTTATTTATTTGGGTGGGGGAGGGGCAGAGAGAGAATCCCAAGCAGACCTCCAGCTGTCAGCACTGAGACTGTAATGGGGCTCAAATTCACAAACCATGAGATCATGACCTGAGCCAAAATCAAGAGTCAGAGGCTTAACCAACTGAGCCACCCAGGTACCCTGAGACAGAATCTTGATGTGGGGCTTGATCCCACGACCCTGGGATTATGACCCGAGTTGAAATTAAGAGTCAGAGGCTCAACTGACTGAGCTACCCAGGCGCACTGCAAAACTATTTTTTATTATATCTTTACCAGCATTGATATTTTTTTTCAGAGCTAAGAAAAGTTTTCAATGAGCAAATAATCATATTAGCTTCTATATTTTCATTAAATGTGTAATAAATAGATGTGAGTCTGAGGCAAGAGTAAACACACGAACCACTTCAGGGAAAAATACTTAACATGCTTTATTAGATATGACTTCAGTAGGTTGTATAGGAAACATCACAAGACAATGGAGAAAAGTTGATTGGCATTCAGTAAATTGACTCTAGAGAAATGTGTGCATATCCTCATCTCTTTCCATAACAACAAATAGTGAAAGAAAGATTAAAATGTACATGGACACAACAGAGAGTATACGTAATATTTTATTTGCTGAGAGATGGGTACATCTTTTATCCTTTATGTTGTTGAAAAGAAAACCATAGGCCCAAAATGGCATCACTGAGATTAAGGTCCCACATCAGTAAACCAAGACTTAATACTTAACCTAACTGCAATTTCAAACTCCCAGAAATGTAACCTTTCACTAGTCAGGAATTTCCTTGTCAGTACCAATAAGGTAATCTATCACGAAGGCCCTCTTTTTTCCCCAAAGGAGGATAAGGTAATCCACCTACTAAAGCCCTTTTGTCCCCAAGTGAACGTTACTTCACCAGTAATAATCCTTCTTTCAATTTACGACTTCCTGGGTCTGCCTTTAAAAACCTCTCACTTTCTGTAGCCCTTTGGATTTCCCGTCTACCTAGTAGATCTTAACATTTACTTGGTTGAATTTTGTTTTTTTACAGTGTATTTTGATTTTCCTAGTCTTTTAGAAGTGTTTTAATTTAAAAAATTTAATGTAAAAACTAGCATTACTTTTTGTTATTAGGAAAAAGATTATACACATAAGGAACCACAAAATGAGAGTATCTTTTCAATCTTACAACCAAGGCAAAACATGTCAAAAGACACAATCAATAGATTTGACTAAAAAAATTTAATTCCTGTACCTGAAAAAAACATTAATTACTAAAACACTTAAAATACAAAGATCCTCTTACAAATTGAAAATCAAACAGACCTGGTAAAAACAAATTGGCAAATACTAAATAGTTTGTATAAAAAAATAATGTGTTCAACCACATTAGTAAGGAAATGCAAATTAAAAGTATAATAACAAGTTCATGGACGGCCGGTGTGTGCAAAGTGGTGTAAGCACACCAGACTAAAGTTTGACATGGCACATTAAAGTCACTAAAAATAGTTATATTTCTAAGAAATCACTCTAAGAGAAATAAGAGTGTCGGCAGTGATTTATTAGACACTCATCACAGGGTTGTTTTATGATTGTAAGGTTGTTAAAAAACTTAGGAAAAAGTTAATTAAAACATAATGCACCCAAATGAAAAAGTCATATGCAACAATTAAAAATCATGGACTGTATTAGATAATGGAAAATGCCCCTGGCACAACATGGAGCATTAAGGAATAGTACAAAATCATATAATAGTGTCATGGCAATTCAGTGAAAATGAATTACACATATTGTGATATTGTGATATACAATAAAAAAATATTTGCTCTTCGACCTGGTTCCTGGCAGAGTTCCCCAAACCCTATATATACCTGTGATAAGAGCAGAAAAGGTGCTTTTGTTGTGTGGATGAGGTGACTTTCCGGAAAGCCCTGAGCTAACCTGAGGTTGGGGCTGGTTGCCAGGGAAACCAACCACGTGACAGGAGGGCTGGAATTTTCTGCACCACCTCCCTCCCAAACTTCAGGGATGGGTTTGGAGGTTGACTCTTCTGTGGCCAGTGATTTAATCAACTATAGCTAGGTAATGAGCCTCCATAGATACCAAAGAGGATAGCGTTCGGAGACCCAGGTTGGTGACCAAATGGAGATTTAGGGAGAATGGCTCATCAGGAGACCGCATGGGCGCTCCAAGCCCTCTCCGTATCCTTTGCCTTTGCATCCCGGCTGTCTGGCTGTTTCTGAGTTATCTCCTTCTATAATAAACTGGTGATCTAGTAAATAAAATGTTTCTCTGGTCTGTGAGCCGCTTTAGCAGATTAATCGAACGACAGGAGAGGGTCTTGGAGCCTCTTACTTATAGCCAGCCATTCAGAAGCACAGGTGAGCTTGTGACTGGTGTCTGAAGGAGGGCTGGGGGCTGGGGTGGGGTGTCCTTTGGGACCGAACTCTTAACCCGTGGAATGCTCTCTTTGGGTACACGGTGTCAGAATTGAGTTGAATTGTAAGACACTCGGCTAGTGTCCCCAGAATTGCTTGTTGGTGTGGGGACCCCCACCCAAACACACACATAATGCGTATAAACGTGTGTGTGACATCGAAATACAAATAGTAGTGGTAATACAATCTTAGAGATAGTATCCCAGTTACTTTTCCACTTTCTAGTTTTCAATATTTCCAAATGCTTTTAAAATAAAAGTCATCAGAAATATATAGCTAACTATAGATTTCTACGAGGAGCATCACGTCTGTTGGAGAGATTGTAAGCTTCCAGTGGAAATGGGGGTGACAAGGAAAGTAAATAAAGAGTCTGGAGTTGGGCCATATGAAGAAAATGAAGTGTTTACCACGGTTGCCACATCTCACAGCAGAGCACCACAGAAAGCCCACAAAAGCCAGAGGCATGCGTTTGCCCCATGTTGGCAGGATTAGCTCCGGCATAATTACTGCCCTAATACTAAGTAACTCACTTTTGTGAACGCTTTGCCCTTGGCCCAGTTTTCAACACTTATAATTTCATTCGTTTCCCTGAAGGCACGCTGCAAGGGTTGAGTGGAGAGGGAGAGTGGTCCTTTTCCATCTGGGTCTTTCTTCCCCGTGTAATCCAAGATGTATACGATTCATGCTGTCCACCATTGTGACTCCTGCCCCATCACCCTGAGCCATTGCCAAGTGCCTTTCAAATAATGGAGCTCCTTCCTGTTCTGGTCCTGAGACTAGCCCTTGGCCTAGGACCCTAGCACGGTTTTGCTTCCTGGTAGTCAAGGGATCATAGAAGGTTTATAAATTCCCATTTTAGCACTGAAACTCCAAGCAAATATGGTTGTTTATTTTGAACAGATTTTTTTTTGCCTAGTAAAGAACTCACATCTGAATGTTGCAGTTGCCCGCCTGACATCTGGGAAGAGCTATTATTGCCATTTCCTATCCATATCACAGGCTGATCTTCAGTCAATACAGGTAGGAATGGCCAGTTTAACCGGTTGTTGCATTGTTGGAATATATAATGCTATAATGGAATTGTTGAATTAATGGGATATATAATGGCAGATGAGTAGCCTCTGCCCCCAGCCCCACCCCTATGTCCCCCCTCATTGAGGCTGACCCATTCACTCCCCTAGGACATCCTGGATCCAAATCCAGCAACTGAAGGTGTTGGATACCTGGCAGTGTAGCCCTCATCCCCGCCACTGAGCAGATGCACAGCTGTTGTCCCTTCTGAATGATCAGCCTCCAGGTCAGTCAGGGTGTTAAATATTTTGAATGAGATTTTTGCATCTCATGATGCAATGATGGTGTTGAAGACGTGATAACACCAGACCAACCTAAATCATTCCCTTTGCTTAAAAAAACTTCTGGCCCAGTAGTTCTCAAACTTGAGCATGCGGCAGAATCACCTGGAAGGCTTGTTAAAACCTACCCATCTGGGCCCTACCCTCAGAGCTTCTGATTCAGTAGGTCCAGGGTGGGGTCTGAGAATTGGCATTCCTCAAGATTCTCAGACAACGCTAATGCAAGTGTTCCCGGTCCTCACCGACAGCTCCCTCCCTGATCGAAAGCTCCCTCTAGAGCACCGCTTCTCAAAATCAGTGTGCACAAGAATCCCCCGGGGGGAATCTTATAACACAGACTCTTATTCAGTGGCTCTGGGTTGGAGTCTGAAGTTCTACATGTCTGTCACGCTCGCAGGTGATCCAGGTGATGCCGGTGTCTACATGACCTTGAATAGTGAAGTCTTAGGGCACTAAAGTGAATTCACTCTTCTCCACAGAAGGAATGTCCTACTTGTACATCCTTGATCCTTTCTGTATACAATTACCTGTTCATCCTCCTTTGTGCATTTATTATTCTTTTTGTTGTTCCTGTAGCTTCTGGGCTCTTTCTTTCTTTCTTTCTTTCTTTCTCTTTTAAGTATGAAATTTATTGTCAAATCGGTTTCCATACAACACCCAGTGCTCATCCCAACAGGTGCCCTCCTCAGTGCCCATCACCCACCCTCCCCTCCCTCCCACCCCCCCATCCGCCCTCAGTTTGTTCTCAGTTTTTAAGAGTCTCTTATGTGTTGGCTCCTTCCCTCTCTAACCTCTTTTTTTCCCTTTATTTGCCCTAACAAATTCCCAGGCGATGCTGATACTGTTGGCCTGTGGAGCATACTGAATGGTGAGAGTCTACTAGTGAGTCTAATTCTCCGCTCTTCCTGCAAAGTACTTTAGAGAAGCCGCTCCCGTCATTCCCTGAGGATCTAGAGCTTACTCCCTCTCACCATTCACCCAAAGCCTAAACCTCCACCAAGAGGTAGATTTCACCAGGACGTTTGGTAAGAGAGCACAAACTGACTTTTTTTCCTTAGGATAAGGCTAATAACGATCTGAGTTTTATATTAGATAGTTATCTACCTATTTCTATAGTTCCTAACATTCTGATGTGACTCCATGCATTGTGAGAGGGATTACAAGTAATGCATATGAATGACTTATCTATTTTTTCTTCTTAAAAAAAATTGTTTTTCGCTTTGTCCTTTCTCCTTTTTTCCCCTCCTCAGCTATCATTTCTTCTTTTCTCTACTTCTCTTCTGCCCACTCTCTGTTGTTTCTGTCTTTCCCAATTTTTTCAAGGTTTAAAATCCACAGCCCACTCTCTGGATTCCACTCTGGATAAACTAAAACACACAAACACACACATACGTACACACACACACCTGACTTCTCAAACAGACTCCACCCAGACTACATTGAAGCTTCCTGATTCCAACAGTGAGGTCACAGATGAGTCTAGGAAAGTACCTGTGAGTGCATGTCAGGGAAACAAAGAAGGCAGTCAAGTGCAAAGGGGAAGGCTGGATTACTCTTTTCTAGAGAAGACTTGACCAGCAGCTTTTTTCCAGAACTTAAAATTTGCCCTGCTTAACCCACTAAGCACTTTCTCTGCAAACAATAAAAGAAGATGGCCGCTTCTATGAACCTGGCCATTTTCTGGGTTTTAATAGTGTTTAATTCTGGTTAAGAATAAACAGACTTCTGTGAGCTGTCAGTTTGTAGTTTCCCTGCCTTTGGGCTGGGCAGGCAGTTTAGCAAATTCTGTGGAAAAGTTTATATGTGCTGAAGGGCAGAATTAGTGGCCTTGCCTTCCTCAACTTTCAAGAAACCCGGGATGGGGCAGGAGTTTGTCAGTACAGAAGCCTGAGAGTTAATTCTGTACTATTTTCTTTACAAATGCAGTGGAGAAAAGTTTAAGAAGAGCTCATTCTGTGAGGAAAAGGAGGGTAGAAATTGTAGATGTCATCTTGGTGCCGAGAAAAAAGGAATTCACTTTCCGAGTTCAGTTCATCCATTGTTAAATGGCTTTCTAAGAGACCTGCATATTTTAGCTGACTCCGTGTTCCTCCTTATGTGACAGGTGACCCACACTTGGATTCTAAATTAATTCCGGCAAAGATAAGTTATCTAAACTTGTTGTACTTCCATCATCTCACCTGTAAAGTGGACACAGTCACCTTAACTAACTGGATACTTAAAAGATAACTTAAATGAAAGTGATACCCACACTTCAATGCAGTGGTTCTTAACTGAGGGCTTGGAGGATGTTCAATACGTGTCAACATTCATCTCTCCTTCTTGGATGAAAAAGGGAGAAAAGAAGATATGATCCTCAGTATAGAGCCACGAAGAAAATTCCTGGCTGTGATGGTAGAAAAATCAAAATCACGAGTCTCAAACTCAAGTGAGTTTGAGATGCCAGGCAAGTAGTATAAGTAAGTAAAACACCCTACAGGCAACGAAGAAGGAATGGAACAGACAGTGGACAAAGTATTAGAAATACTTCAAATACCTATTGTAGTAAACGTCAAATAGCTGCACACTCACGACAGAAAGGCGCCTTGCCACTCTACCTTGAGTTCTTGAAGCGGGAAAAGAAGGTGGGGATTGTAGTTAACAGGAAAGAGTATGCTGCCTCCAGAGGGACAGTCACCACTCTCCACCTGACAGTTATGCAATACAAGACTAAAGGCTCAGTGCTGCCACATCGCATGACTCTTAGCAAGATGAATAAGAGGCTCTGTTTATTCCTAAAACATTTCGTTAATAAATGTTGGCCAACACTATGGTATGGCCAACATAGCATGCCACTGAAGTCTTGTGGACATGTAGGCAACAACTATACTTTTGTTTTCCTTTTTTGAGTTCTGCCCGCTCAGAATGAAGCACACTGAATTGCTACTTGCTTTTTATTCTCTAAGAGGTTATAACTCGGGGCGCCTGGGTGGCTCAGTCAGTTGAGCAGTTGAGTATCCGACTTCAGCTCAGGTCATGATCTCACAGCTTGTGAGTTCGAGGCCCGCGTCGGGCTCTGTGCTGACACCTCAGAGCCTGGAACCTGCTTCGGATTCTGCGTCTCCCTCTCTCTCTGCCCCTAACCCACTCGCATTGTGTCTCCATCTCTCTCAAAAATAAATAAACATTAAAAAGAAAAGAAACCCCTTTCTGAAGTATCACCTTGGGAATCCAGAATGGAATGCATGTTTTTGCTGCTTGGGCTAGAAATTATGTACACTTGAGCAGACTTTTTAAATATCTGTTCATTTTCACCATATTCCTATGCAGTGGAACTTACCCCCTTTCACAGATGAGGAAATGAGCAATAATTTGCTCAAGGTCGCAGAATAGCAGCACTCATATTTGAAACCAAGTTATTTTATCCAAGTTTGGCATCTGTCCTATACCATGAAGTGGAAAAATAGCATTTCTCTGAGTCCAAAGCTCATGTTCCTTCCACATTCTCCCTGGGTATTTCAGAGCATTAACAAATATTTTGAGCCTGAACATACTACACACTGGAAATGAAATTCCTTGATCGTAAAATTAGATTTTTCCCCTATTATTGCATTCCTTATGTGAGAAATTTTATTTTATTTAAATGTTTATTTATTTATATTTAGAGAGAGAGAGTGAGCGCGAGTGAGGGAGGGGCAGAGAGAGAGGAAAGAGAGAGAACCCCAAGCAGGCTCTGCACTGTCAGCCCAGAGCCCTACACGGGGCTCCATCTCATGAACCGTGAGATCACGACCTGAACCAGAACTGAGTCAGATGCTTACCCGACTGCACCACCCGGGTGCCACTTACATGAGAAATTTTAAAACACCAATGGCAGTGTGAGTCATTCTTGCAGTTTGACCCAATTGGAGAAATTTCTATCATATTGCATTTGAATATTTTCCAGGTAAGTGTCAGAAACCCCAATGAATCCAATTTAAACTATAAAGGGATTTATTGTCTATGGAAATGTAAATTCCAGACTTAGCTTGAGCTTCCAGCCACGCTTAATCCAGTGGATCAATGTATCACCCAGGTTTCTTTTATGTCGCCTCACATCTTTGTGGAATCTAGGCCTTAAACAAAGATTGGGTTCCTGTGTGTTTTATAAAAGCTGTCAGTCAGCATCTTGTTTATATCTAAATGAGGAAAGAGAAAGTTTTAGTAACTGTATCACAAGTGCTAGAAATGCCATTCACTTGCTTGCTTGTTCTCTCTTCATTAACCCTTGACCTAAAGATAGGATTGTAGGCTGGATTAAGATAATTAGGGTCTACCCCTGGATTTAGGGTTAGATTCATCCCACACAAACTGCATAGCTGCTATAAAATGGAGGAGGGATAAATTTGCCCAAAGGAAAATCAGTGTATTTTTGGTGGAAAGTAAAGGAAATGCATACTGGGAGGTGACTGTCAGCTATCTGCTATGATGGCTATACAGGAAATATTCATAATTTGTACTTCATCAAAAAGGAAAAGGAAAGACAGGCAACTCATTCCTGAGAGACATGACTGGATGTCTGGAAAAACCAGAAAGGAGCATTTTGCTGATTTTGTGTTATTATAGAATTCTGCAACTCCTTTCATTTTTGTTGCTATTCCTCTACAGAAGATTTGGGGAACATTGGTCATGGCCATTTTGGGGTTTTTCTCTGACGTTAAATTCTGAAAAATTAACAAGTCACCATGTATGGGTTTAGCAAAATGCTGTTTTTATAAGGTCCACCAGCTAAGAATGGTTTTTACATTTTTAAAAGATTATAGGGGTACCTGTGTGGTTCAGTCAGTTAAGTGTCCAACACTTGATCTCAGCTCGAGTCTTGATCTGAGAGTCATGAGTTCAAGCCCCGTGTTGAGATCCACATTGGGCATGGAGCCTACTTAAAATAATAATACTACTACTACTAATAATAATAATAATAATAATAAAAACAAAGAGTATGCAACAAAGACCACATGCATGTGGTCCATAAGGCCCAAATTATCTGGTTCTTCACAGAAAAAAGTTTACCAACCTGTGATCCAGTCCATAAAAGTGACATTTCATTACCTCCTAAAATTAGAGCAAAATAACAAAGTTTAAGGAATCCATGACTCATAACACTTAATATGTAGAAAACTTATAGGATGAAGGCTTTAGTATTTTTTTTCTACTGCAAGATAATCCCTTCAAAATCCTAAATGAAATAACCTTCATCTACTTAATATTAGCTTGCTTATTTCTCATTTGGTGGTTGCAAGGAATGGAGAAGGAAGAGAGGGGTCATGGAAATAGATTGTAGAAGATCAAAAGTAGACGCATTATTGAGTCTGCATACAACCAGTTGGCTGGTTCTTGGCTGACCATATGTTGACCTAAAAGTCAAATTAGCTTCAAGTCTGCCCAAGTTCTAGGTTCTGAGACAGTCACGTTTAATGATGTCATAGAGAAGTTACCCTTCTATTCCAGCTAGGATCCTTTAATTAATAAGAGACTGCTGCCGTGAGCCAGCTGAACCAAAAGGAAGGTTTCGTAAGCAATTCCCAGTAAATCATGGTTCAGATTATTAAAGACATGGCAAGTATTTATTTTGGCTTCATTGATATTTCAAAAGAAACCACCTTGAGAACAGACTTGATAAACTTTAAGAATGATTTCCCCTAATCGTATTCCTTCACTGCTCCGTAACAAGGGGAGATTTTTTATGTCTCTCCTTTCTGTGCTCGAGGGATGGCACTATCTGGAGTGTAGCCAAGGGATAAGTTGATCAGAAGGGTTTTGTTCCTCTCTGATTCTCACTTCCTGCTCTGACTCTAGCTGGATCCAGACCAACTCCTAACACATCCCATCCTGTACCTGATCCCACTGATTCCACCTTTGTTGTACCTGGAACATTCTATGAAAGTAAAAGTCCACATATTTCTCTTATTCTAAGACAGAGCAGAAACCTCAGACCTGCCTAGGGATTAGGATAGGAAAATGACAGCCAATAGTATCAGCAATCCTTTAGGTGGTGTTTTATAAGATCACTTTCTATCCATTGTCCAATGCTACTGCCACAAGAACCTAAATGCATATATAGGCCAGGGAGAGTTGTTTATTTACAAAGAAGAAAATTGCCTTTAAGAGTGGTGATGGTCCTACTCCGTTTAGGAGTGAAGTGGGCATTAGAACCCAGACATTCTGATGTCAGGCCCTGTTACACAAGGACCTGAACCTGGAGGGAAGAGGGAAGGCATAGGGCCTGGGCTTGCCATCCGTCAACACCCTCAGACTTAGACTTTTGACATTTTCCCCAAATGCAGCTATATATAAGGTCACGAAAATGAGGCTGGCCAGATTGAAAGAAGGCATCGCTGTGTAGTTTGCTATGAGAAAATGTTGTAAAATAGCACACATTGGCCGATGCCTTTGGTACTTCTTTTTTTGATTTTCTGGGAATCTCACAGAATAACCCAGGGTCTCACTAGCCCCCTGAGAAGCCCTCTCCCATCTCCTCCTTGGAGACCTCTCCTGAGGGCCTGTTGTCTCCTTCATGTCTGTATTTAAATGTCACCTTCTATTCCAGGCGGACCATGGCCACCCAAACTACAACCCTAATCCAGCTCATTTCCTTCTTTCCTGCTTTATCTTTCTCTTCTTTTATCAGCAACGATCACTAACACACTACATATTTTACTTCTTGATTTTACCATCGGCTTCCCCCTCTAAACGTAAGCTCCACGAAGGCAGGGAAAAGTTTGTCTGGTTTTTTGTCCACAGCTGTATACTAGCAGTGTGTCCATTACTTGGCACAGCATGGGTCTCGATAGGTACATGTCAAGTCGATATGTACCCTATGGGGGTATTCCCTTCAGAGAACTTAGCCAAGTCAAATTCATAGATCTGGCGAGGCCAGTTTACATCCTAGCAACTACTCAGACGTGAGGGTGTTGAGGGCTTGTGAGGATGGCATCTACTGCATGATTTCAGAAGCAAGTGAAAAATTGCGGCTTGGCATAGCTCTCTGAAGAGTTAAGTACCCCCTCCCCTAGAGGAATATGGGTAAAGGAAGAAAGTGTATCTTCCTTAAGTCATCCGTTTCACCTGCTTGAAACTAAATCAAATGGCAACGTACTTGTTAAGATTCTCTTACTGCAGAGCGGTGTGCCATCTGTATGCAATTAACCCCATCCCTAATTCCAGTGATTGGCACTGCTTGACTTGATCTAATTAGTGATCCCATCTTAATGATTGGTTGAGGGGATGAGCACATGATGGAATTAGGGCCAGTGAGAGGGCAAGGGAGCCCCACAACTAGGAAGAACTCAGGAGATGATTTTGTGTAGGTTTGTGTAGTGGTGAGGGAAATGGACTCTGGAGTTAGGCTGCCTAGGTTAGCAATCCCAACTACACCATTTGCCAACTGGTTGACTGAGAGAAAGTAATAAACTTTCGTTTTTTCATCTGTAAAATGGAGATAATACCCACTCAATAGGGTGGTTGTAAAGATTAAGGGAGAGAACACCAGGCACAGAGTAAATTAGTTACTATCATCGTAATTCCAATGAGAAAAGGAAAAATAAATCTTGAGCAGAACACTATATATTAGCAAATCATTCATCAACTAAACACCCCATGAGCACATACTGTAATGTGCCCAGTCAGAGGCCATGGAGGTTCAGGAGTGAATCAGGATTGAATTCTGTAGGGATTTGTTGGGGGAGAGAAGCCATGCATGAAATAACGTGTGGACAGTCAGTGTTCATAAAGCAAGGAAGTTCAGATAAAATGATCTGAGGTTCCAGGAAAGGAAACATTTACTTAGGTGATCTGGACAGCTGATGGGAAATTCACTTAAGACATTCAACAAGAAGCATGTCAAATCCTTAAACATACGGTTTTTGACAACAGCTTTGGTAATGATTTCCCTTCAAAACAAAAGCAAAACAAGAAATGATTCAAGGTGTTAGATTACTTCCTCTCCTTTTAAATTTTACCACTAATGCATGTTTAGGTCCTTATTTAAAAAAATCAAATCTAGATGTCCAGCCACCACTACCCTCCACGCTTCATCTCTCATTGGCCAATATCACTTTCTCCTCAGAGGTAACTAACCATTACCAACCACCATTTGGTAAATACACTCCTAATCACTTTTTGCAGATTTACTCCCACCTATGTATACTTGCAAAGATCAATATATGTGACCTCAGGGACATTTAGGAAAGGTGTGTCCCCTTGAGAACGATAGGGTGGGGTACCTCGCTAAGGTTTTCAGGAACTGAAGTTCTTCATTTCAATAAATGAGGAACATTTATTCTCTGCAAGGCTTTTTGAGATTTAGTGATTATGCATATTTTTTCTTTTATGTTCTGGTCTCAGGATGAATTTAGCAGATTTTTGAAAGCTGCTGGATGCAAACTTGTGGTGGTTGAATTTTCAGCAAAATGGTGTGGTCCTTGCAAAAGGATTTATCCTCTTGTTCATGTAAGTATCATCTATGTATATTTCACAATTTTAGAAGGAATTTTAAATCCCCTAATAATTTTTTCAGTAAATCTTAAAAGTTTACATTTATGAGCCATATGGAATCACTTCTCAAAGCATCCTGATTATCCTGAAGCTAATATACCAATCTCTATTTAGATCATAGTACACACACCAGAAGATTAATACTACTTGTCTATGGATAATTCTGCAAGGAAAATCTAGATGTACAAAAGAGTACAGTTGTACAAATGAATGGATTATTCGTAATAATGGCATTTTACCAAAGTTCCAGAGTTCATAACTTCCAAATATTGGAATAGATTATAGAAAAACATGATACTTATTTTTAACTATAATATTAAAGGATAAACTTCCCCCATCCTTCAACCCTATTATCAAAACTTATGTCTTATATGTTCCTTTCATGTCTGATCTACTTTATAAAATGTTTTAGTAAAATATTCTTAGTTGTAATCATATATTTATATTCAGGTCTATTTTCCATGTACACATTCATTCATGTTTTTTGTAGGGTCTGTAAATTAACATTTTAATGTCTATACAATGTTTCATCTAGTTAATTTCCTTGTCTCCCCATTTAAAAGTTTTAACTTTTAATTACTTTTGGTATCACATGCCACAGAAAGAACTTGGCATTTTCATTTCTCCTCATCATGCAGAAGTTTCACTTATGGTCAGTTTTGTGAAAACTATTTCTTCAAATTTAAAGAAGTTTTGATTCCTCTACACAACTAAAAACACTCTGGTTTATTTTCAGCCAAGTTTCTACCATTTCAACTTGAACTCTTAAATCTACCTGAATTCATTCTAATCACAGTCTTTTGACATTTAATTAAAAATAAACCTATATTCAGGGGCACCTGGGTGGCTCAGTCAGTTAAGCATCGACTCTTGGTTTCAGCTCAACGCATGATCTCATGGTTCATGAGTTCAAGCCCCACATTGGGCTCTGCACTGACGTGCAGAATCTGCTTGACATTTTCTCTCTCTGCCCCTTCCCCACTCACTCTCTCTGTCTCTCTCTCTCTCTCTCTCAAAAATAAATAAATAAATAAACTTTAAAAAATAAAATAAAATAAAATAAAATAAAATAAACCTATATTCAAATAGAGAAATTGATTACATGATACCTCAACATCCATTTTCTACCTAAAATTCTTGGAATATCCAGAAGAAGCATTTTATCATTTCACAGTCCCCTTTATCCTGATACTCAAAACTTAAAGAAAGTCTTCAATGTTCAGCTTCCAGAGTATAAATATACTCACATGCCACAAAGTCAAAGCTGATCAAATTCCGACAGCCAACATGCGGCATTTTCAGAACGTGCAATGAAATCTAAGGCTTTGCAACTTCCCTCTCATACCTTTGCCATAAGGGCATTAACAGCTGTGCCACTGTTCTGTCCAGGCTCCTGCAGCTCTTCCTACACTCATTCCTACCTTCATAGTTATAGCTATCCCTTTGGAGATAAACCTCCCCAAATGATGTGCCATCTGTTTCCTGTTGGAATCCAGACTAATGCAAATATAGTTTTAAAATAAATTTTGGCATGTCCATACTGAAATACTATCCAGATGTTAAAAAGAATCAAGTAGACCCATATGGAATGGTGGCATCATCTCCAAGACAACATAGCATTAAGTAAAAAGAGTGCAGTGTAGAAAAATTTATACAGTATGGTCTCATGTATGTGAAATAGACACATATATGTATGTGCATATATATAAACCCACATAAATGTAGACAAAAGGGGAACAGAAGGATGCATATCAAAGAAGGGTTTTTTTTTTCAGTGAAAGGGTGTTAAATTTGGATGGCTTTATTTTTCTTGTGATGTTTGAACTTTTGCATGATAATGTAGTCATTTACCATGTGTGTAATTTTTTCAAACTGGTGCGTATAATAGGCATGGAGAAAAGACTTCCCTTCTTCTAGGTCACTTTATTAGTCAAAGATCAAAGCAGGCAACAGAAACCAAATTAAACAGAAAAGAATTTTTTTTTTTGATGTTTATTTATTTTTGAGAGAGAGAGCATGGGGGCGGCGGTGAGAGGGCAGAGAGAGAATCCCAAGCAGGCTCTGTGCTGTCAGCACAGAGCCCAACATGGGGCTCAAACCCGTGAACCATGAGATCATGACCTGAGCCAAGATCAAGAGTCAGACACTTAACCGACTGGGCCACCCAGGAGTCCCTAAACAGAAAAGAATGTTAATACAAGGAATAAATTGCTTATAAAATTATTGAAAGATTAGATGAATAGGAATGACTCAGAACACCATAGACCCACTTTTGGGGATCCTAAGTTTGCCACAATCAGAAGTGAGTATAGATGGGAGGCCACCGCTGGAGGAAAAAAACAAACTGGCAACAGAGCAGCAGTTGGGAATCAGAACCAGGATCAGGAGGCTACTGTTGCCACAGGTGCCTCTGGACGTCCAGAAAGCTGATGTCCGGGCACCAGATCCTGAGTTTGGCTTCTGCTGCTGCTTCCAGCACAACCACTCCCAATACCCACAGTCTTGCTTTCCAAAGACAAGAAGACAAAGAAAACAAGGAGAAAGTAGCTGCTTTCTCACTTCTGACTTCCAAGTCTCTCCTACATTTATCTTGTTGATAAGACCAATTTGCATCCAGAACTCCAGCTTCAAGGGAGTCCGAGGAATCTCTACTTCTTTTCCTTTCCAGGCTCTGCGGGAAGGTGGAATGGAAGTTAGCCAGCTAAACTTCTGTAAAGGAAAGACAGTCAATCTTTTCAGGTTTGCAGGCCATATGGTCTCTGTAATAACCACTCAGCTTTGCTGTTGTAGTGCAGAAGCATCCAATGGCAATGCACAAATGAACAGGCAAACTGTATTCCAATAAAATTTACTTTACAAGGCCATGTGGAGACCTGGATTTCTTCTACATGGTGCAGTTTGCTGACCCTGGGCTAAGAGGATCACCAGACCTAGAACCCTGATAAGAGCATTTCTGGGAAAGGAGAAGTTATAAATTTCTTTAGAAATTACATAATGTGATCATGAGAAGGCAAGTGGTCTGTGAGGCTAACTTACAGTGTATGTAGCAGAAGTGGAGACAAAGGAGCTTTGAAAAGAAAGTTGAGGCCAAATCAAGAAAGATCTTGTGTTATAACTTAATGAGTTGTTGCAGATAGTCAAAACAGAAGTTCTTAAAAGGGTTTTGCCATGGTCAAATAGCGATTTTAGAGAATATTTTTAGCAGTGCTGTATAAGAATGGTTTAGAAAGACCGAAAGCGGGTAACCCAAAGTGATGACAATCTCAGTGACAGGCAGTGGTTTTGGAGAAAGAAGAAAAGATCCAATTTAGGAGATACTTTAGAGTTGAGACCAACAGAACAGGTGACCAAATGGTAGAAGACTACATACGAGGAAGAACAGAGCAGAAGGAAGAGTTGTTGAGGGCAGAGAAGAAGTCCTAGGTGGATGGAGTGAGATAATAAGGAAAGACAATGTCCATAGGGGAACCCCGACCTAGCAAAGACCCATATCTATGCCATGACTTCTGGGTGCTACTTGATGCAAAATGACAGCTGCCATATTCCCTATTTCCTGATAGACTTGCAAGGCTCTGAAACCTTCATAAGTAGAATTAGATGTCCACATATTTCAAAACTACTCCCAAGACCCCTGTTGGGGAGCATCCATATATCGTCAAACTCGAAAAGTGCAAGACAATTGCCCTAGAGTTTGTGGGTGACACCATTTTCCTGCCAGGCATTGAGCCACTGCTGACCAAAATCAGCTTTTTTATCTAAAAAAATACTCTGAAATCCCCAAGGCTTTTGTGTCTGTTATCTAAGAGTTTTTCTCCGTTTTCACAATCTTGATGGGCCACTGAAGAAAGAGCTCCCACTTCAGTCACAATCCATGAACAAACAACTGGAGAGAATCTGCCTGCAGTAGACCTCAGCACATATCCATCTAATCCATGTCATGCTGCTTCCTGCTTCTCAGTGGGAGCAGCTCCCAGTGACAGCTGCATTTCTTCCTGTCTCCACTGTCTCTGGACACCCCATACGATCAGAGAGAGGTCCCGTCAGAGAGAGGTCCCATTAGAAATAGGTCACTGGAAATGCTTGAGATACAACGTTAAAGCAAACAAACCAAGATGCTATTAAGTGCCCTTAAAGTATGAACACAGTTGTCTGAAAGAAAGAAAAAATCCAAGAGCTGATATTTACAGGCTGCTGCTGCTGCATCTACTACCCCCAGACCCATTACCAACCTTTGTCACCACTGCTGCCAGAGATGCTTTCAGAACAAAACAGAAGCAGAAGAGAGTTGTTTATTCCCTCTTCACACCTTCTGTTTTCCTCCAAATGCATCCCATTGGCAAAACCTACATAGAAGACAGCTGGCAAAGGATCCTGGGAAGTACAGTTTCAGTACATAGTAGAGCATTGAATATGTCAATAAAAGCACAAAGCAATTAGGCCAAGGGTCGACACACATATTTTTGTATCATCTCAGTCATAAGAGCCTCCCAAAAAGCCTGGCAAGAGGTGAAGGTCAAAGCAGAGTTTGGGTATCTGGTTCAGGGATCTGTAATTTTTTTTTTTGTAATTTTTAATTTCTTTTTTTGAGAGAGAGAAAGAGCATGAGTAGGGGAGGGGCAGAGAGAGAGAGAGAGAGAATTCCAAGCAGGCTCTGCACTGTCACCATAGAGCCTGATGTGGGGCTCCAATCCACCAACTGGGAGATCATGCCCTGAGCTGAAATCAAGAGTCAGATGCTTAACTGTCTGAGCCACCAAGGCGCCCCTCAGGGACCTGTATTTTGAAGACCACTGAAAGCAGCCTTCCACCTCTTGCCACCCCAGGAAAAAGCTACTATCCGTCCCTTCACCCTGCAGGGTAAATCTGGACACACCACATACATGTCATCATTTCTTCACTTTGTGCCCTTTCCTAACTTTGAAACTCTGATCTTCAGTTTGGTTCTTCAGACTCTGGTTCTGCCGCTGATCTTTGCTTGACCTGTATCATCCCATATTTGACTTTGGTGCTTCCAGTTCTAGCCTGTAGTGAAATGCCAGAGTGATGCTTAGCTCTCATGAACAACCTTTTTGCTCATTGTTTGTTTTTTGCCAAAAGACAACTGTGTAATTCTAGTATGTAATTTAGTATTAACGCTAAGCTAATAGAGAATTTTTATTCTTTTAATTTGAAGGCAATGTCTCTGCAATACCAAAATGTAATGTTTGCTAATGTGGATGTGGATGATTCTAAGGTAAGAATCTTAAGTACTTCTGTGGGGATACATAAAATCCAAATGCTGCATCATTGATAGCACCTCAGTGATTATATAATCAATTTTAAGTTGAGGACAATTTCATGATGTTTTCGTGATAAATGGTAGTAAACTTCCTCGTAATGTTCTTGTGTTTTGTATCAATTTTAAAAACAAAACCCAGCAAGTATGTGACTCTCCCACTGCTCCCTCCCCTCCCTTACTATGGCAGACTCCACTCCTCAATCCCAACATTTTTCTCCATTTACCCTGCTCAGCAGAATTGGCTCTACACAGACAATACCAGTTGGGTGGTGTTGGGCTCAAGGTGAAAAGTGTTTTTCACCCTTGTAGTAGATTATTAATCAATGTCTGAAACCCAGTTCAATGCATTTATATCTTGCTTTCCTCTTGCTATGGTTATGGTTTTTGTGGGTTTTTCAAAACATCACAAGGAATTCCAAGAAATCCTTCCCTCCTTTCCTCTCCTTCCCCCAAAATAATCAACCTCATGCCCTTAGTCAAAATGTGCTTCATTAATGGGGTGTCTGGGTGGCTCAGTCGGTGAAGCATCCAGCTCTTAAAGTTGGCTCAGGTCATGATCTCACAGACATGGGATTAAACCCCAGGTTGGGCTCCATGCCAAGCATAGGGCCTGCTTGGGATTCTCTCTCCCTCTCTGTTGGCCCCTCCCCCACTCATTCTCTCTCTCATTTAAAAAATATATTTTTTTAAATGTGCCTCATTAATATATACAAGGTACCCCAAAAATTATTCTTCCTAACATTTGCTCATTTACAACTAGGAAAAAACAGTAACAAGTGATCTTTGCACATATTGGATTGAATTTGAGCTTTAGAATAACAAAAAAATCTGTTATTTACCCACTCTTTTCTTTAATAGTTTTGTGACCTCTTATCAGTTAACTCTACAAACTTCAGTTTTTTTCACTGTAAAACAGGGCAAATAATACTTCACAGAATATAAAATGAGATAAAATACATAAAATATATGACATAGCATCCAGAACATACTAGAAGTTCCATTTTGCCCATTTCTTTCAAGCTTTATCAAAGTGCAACAGGTTTTAAGTGCCCTTTAAACCGAATCATATACTATGCATTCAGAACACATCTAGGATCATTATCTCTTTGTCCTTTTTTTATATTAACAGAGTTGTGCAACCATCACTACAATTAATTTTAGAACATTTTCACCACTTCAAAAAAAAAAGCAAACACTTTTGGAGTTCTCCTGGTTACCCCCAGTTCCTTCTGTCCCAACTCTGGGCAACCGTAATTCTACGTTCTGTCTATAGAGTTGCTTATTCTGAGCATTTCATGCAAATTGAATCATCAAATAGGTGGTCATTTGTGACTAACTTCTTTCATTTAGCGTAAGTTTCCAAGGTTCCTCCATGTATCAATACTTCATTCCTTCTAATTGCTGAATAATATTCCATTGTATGGATATACCACCTTTTATTTATTTAGCCATTCAACTGTTGATGGACATTTGGGTTGTTTCCACCTTTTGACTTTTAGGAGTAATACTGGTATAAGCATTTATGTATGTATTTTCATTTATCTTGGTATGTATCTAGGGGTGAAATTGTTGAGTTTCCTAAAGCAGTTGCACCATACATTTCCACCAGCAATGTGTCATGAGGCCTCTGATTTCCCCACATCCTCACAAAAACATGTTTTTGTCTGCCTTTTTGATGATAACTCTTTCCCTTTTAAGGAGAAACAAAATACACAATTTTTTTAACAGTAATTTATTTATTATCATTGCTGTGATCATGAAAATTATAATTTAGTGTGTGTGTGTCTCTGTGTGTGTGTGTGTGTGTGTGTGTGTGTGTGTGTTACAGGCAGCAAGGGAGAGATTCACCCCATAAAATAATAGGTATATTAGAGAGAAAAGTCCAATTCTGTTGATCCTGTGGGTGGCTAATTTTCTTTGGACTCTAAACAAGATAAAAACGGGTATTTAAGAGCAGATTGTAATGGATTAAAATAATTGGAATTCTGATATATTTGCTTTTTTTTGGTTCATCTTTCACAAAGATGGGCAGTGAAGTGGGGAGTAGGGCTTACAAGAAAGAGACCTGTAAACCTTACTTAAAATGTAAGACCAGTATATCACCCCATGTCTCAAGTGTGCATTATAAGGATACCTTTACTCTTCCTTATTTTTGCAATATGCTGTCTCCATATTGGGTTCCACTGAGGTTCCTCTGTAATCTTTCACAATTTCTTTTATTTTTTTTAAATTTTTTTTAATGTTTACTTATTTTTAAGAGAGAGAATGAGAGACAGAGCACGAGGGGGGAAGGGGCAGAAGGAGAGGGGAAACACATAAACCAAAGCAGGCTCCAGGCTCTGAGCTGTCAGCACAGAGCCGCACGTGGGACTTGAACCCACAAACCCTGAGATCATGACTTGAGCCAAAGTCAGACACTTAACCGACTGAGCCACCCAGGCGCCCCTCACAATTTCTTTTAAATAGAGCTCGTTTCATCCTTCAGCATCTGTTCTATTTTGGCATCCATCTCCCAGCCCTCTCCTAGGGCTCTGGGATGAGAAGCCTCAGGAATGTGAGGAGCAGCCATTTTCTATTGTAACATTCCTGGAGGCTTTGAAGACATGTTAGAAAAAGGCTTGGCAGGAGAATCAATAAAGTGTTAACTGTCCCTGGGTTTTCAGACATGCCTCCTGAGAAGTCACCAAGTTCTGGGCTCTGTATAGAGAGAGGATACCAAAATTGGGACCTCATGCCATTTCTTTCCTTTCCCAGGAGTTGGCCCAAACTTATCACATCAGATCAGTACCCACATTTCAGATGTTCAAGCAAACCCAGAAGGTATGTTTCCATGGTAACTGGCAGAGTTGAATTATAGAATCATCAGAATCTTTTTAAAAGGCCTGGGGTATCCTGGGTGGATGAAACAACTGCATTTATTTTTAATATTTAGCAACGTGATGCTTCGTTTCTGAACTTTTCATATTGGCAAGGCGTACAAAACAATGCATGAATGATAAAAAAAAATCTCCCCATTCAGACCATCTGAGGTTTCCAAATCCGTAAGAAATACCCACTACTATCCCTGTAATATCCCTTTTGATGGGGCAGACCCATCAAAAAAGAATCTTACAGAAAAGGACACGATGAAATTCTCACACAAATGTATACGGATTGTTAGCAACACTTGGGAAAATGTTAAATCAAAAACAATCCCCAGTCCGTGTAGCTAGTGGTTGAGCGTGCAGGCTCCCGTTGCAGGTTTCTGTGGTTCAGATATCCATTCTGTCACTACCTAGCGTTTTCCTTAAGAACCTCTTTGGATCTTAGGTTCCTTATCTGTAAAAACAAAGATCCTAAGTTTTTCCTCTCACGGGGTGTTGTGAAAAGAAATGAATTTACTTGACTCAAGTTCGTAGACCCATCCTGATGTGCGTCAGTGCTCGGCACGTTAGGGTAGTTGTTATCACAAAGATGTTAATGAAGTAAAATGTCTAAAATGCTTCGTGGGTGATTAAACTAGTAATTCCACGTATGGCTGGGAACACTGACAAGTGTATGTACCTTATGAAAGGTGACTTTGCAACACACTTAAGAGGAACAAACTGTATATTCCCGTTCACACAATCATCCCATTTGGGGGAACTTTTGCTACAGAAATACCAGCAGGAGAAATAAGCAGCTAAGTACATAGTAATGGTAGCATTACTTCTAATAAAATACAAAACTAAACTACATGTCTTTTCTCGTGGAACTGCTCAGTGATTTGATTTGTGATACATCTACTTGAAATAGTATGCAATTTAAAGCGTTAGGAAGAACATATGTAAAGCAAAAACATTCATGCTTAAACCTTGTGAAGATTGTGTCTACTATATAAAGAATGAAAGTAGTTGATACGCTAAGTGTAGGATTTGATGCTCAGCTTCTATTTGTTGCGTATTTACCATAATAGAATTGGCGCGATAGATTTAAATAATTTTTCAAAAAGAATTAACACTACCTACCACTCCTCTTGAGTGTTTACTTGAAAGTGAAGCTACTGAGCGCATGCACCTCAGCTCCCCTCCCCACCACCGCACATCAAATTGTTTTTGTGTCATTTTTTGTTATCCTCTCCTTCTCTTCCATCTCGGAAATAAGAAAGCATCCTCCTTTTGAAATGGATCTCATCCATTGTACCTTGATCGCATTCCCTCCCTTGTGCCCCAGGCCTCTATCCGTCAGTTTTCTCTTTTCAAACCTCGTGTTGGGACAGTCCCTTTTGCCACCGTCAGCCATTCTTCAGTCTCTATCAGCAGTTCTTTGATTTTCTTCCAGGGAACCATTCCCTTGCCCATCCTTGGTCCATGTGCTTCCTTAGGGCTCCATCTCCATGGCTAGACCTGTGAGTGAACTTCGTCCCCATCAGGAATGGGCCCTTGACTCCAGTCAAGCCAATCTAAACCCAACCAGAGCTAATCCTAGGATGTGGCTTAAGCAGCTAGGTAAAAGCCTTCTCTTTTCGATTTCATTGGATTTGTTTGAACTTGGGAATATATGAAGCTGAAGGTACTACAGCTAGCTGTATGAAGCTGAAGGTTCTACAGAGAGAACCTGAAAATGAAGCCACCATACAATGAAAAGCTGAGTCAAACCAGGAAATACCAATGGCACTGATTGAACCCTGAATCTATCCATGCCTGAAGCCTGAACTACTCCCATAGATTCCATGAGTTACATAGACCTGGGGTTGTTTTTTCTGTTACTTGCAACCAAAAACTTCTAATGACAAAATTAATGTTCTTTCAGACTTCTCTCCTTTGTTTCATGATCTAATTCTTGAAGAAGTAGAATATACTTCCTGCTTTCAATTCGAAGTTTCCACTTATTCCTTCATCTGCTCTTTTAAATGTCTCCAAGGCTCTTTCAGCACCTAATTCAAATAGCCATTTCTCAATCCTTGTATTCCTTGGTTATACAAAAGCACCATAACTAATCAGCTTCTAATTCTGGAAATTTCCTTGTCTTTTGGCTTCCATCCCTGATCTTTCCCCAAGCTCTCCTTTGGCTCCTTTGGCTCCTGCTGTCCCAAAATGTAAGTGTTTCCTAAGGTTCTTTTTCCCATTCTACCTCTTCTCCTTTAGTAATTTCATCCTTACCTATAATTCCAGCTGTAGTGACCTTTGACATGAACAAGTACAATAGCCCCTCTCACCTCCAAGTTCACACCATAGCTCTGTTCTCTTTTCCAAATAGAGCTTGGCATAGTTCCATGTATGTCATTCCCTTATTTAAATTTGGATACCCCTTCCCCTCTGTTGTCTGCAGAATCAAGACTAAACCCTCCTAATCAAGTCTTCCATTTAAATTTCTCCATAATTTTGGCCCAGTCTACCTTTCCAAGCCCATTTATGTTTGACCCAGACCTTAATGTCATCTATTTGTGTCCTACTATTTCCAGTACCTAGAGGAGTTCATGTCAGTGTCTAGAAGAATCCACCCTAGGTGGAAAATATTCATTTTGTGTTTGATTCATGAGTGAGTAAGCAAGTGAATGAATAAATGAAGGCTGATGTCTTTGCCCTACATCCCTGTCTGTTCTGCCTCTCCTTCTGATTCTGTCCTCATGTCAGTCTGACTCAGGGAGGGTTTCTCTCCAGCTCAGAACAGCTGTTTGGTTTCATCTCTCCTGCTGATGATAGTGCTTAAGATCTGCTGCCATTCAACAGTTTGTTCTATGTTTTATGAAATAAAACTTTGGGGTCTCAATTGACTTTGTGTCTAGGCTCTTGAGCAAATCCATAGCTATGCTTTTGAGAAAAGGCTTGGCCTTGCTTAGTCTCAGTTCTGTATGTAGGTGGAAGAACTCACAGTTGGGGGTAGGGTGACCTCTTATATTCAATTATTTCTTAACTGGTTTCTACAGGGTATGGATCCCTTTTGAACTGATGGAACAAAATGCCTGTATTTTAGGAGTTGTGAAGGATCTCAATTTTAAATTTTATGCCACTTAGTTAATGGAGAATAAAATTAACTGAATCAATGACACAATGCATTAAGCTGATCCACCTCCCTATTTTCTAACTCCAAAGGCAGGTAGCCAGCCTCTGATTATAAAATGAATACCCCTGTCCCAAAATATTTTCTTGAGAATTGAGTGTCTCATTGAATATTACTGACTTAGCATACTGGTTATGAAGTTATTTAAAAAAACAAAAACAAAACCTTGAGATCATTTATGTCATAATATACAAGTCTACTTCTGAGCTTTGTATGTATCTCCAGAAAGATTCATACTTGGATCAATTTAAAAATCATTTGTAAACCTGCAGAAAATATTTACAATGCTGGCTTCCATTTAACAAAGAATATCAATCTTCTGTGCAAAAGACAACAGCAAAAAAATGGGGGCAGGAGATCCTAAAGAGACAGTATTGCAAATCTTTTTACCTCTTTCACTCAGTCCCCAGCATTTGGCATCTGAGCATCCATCTAGGGCTTCTGCAGGGTCCCCACTTCTACCATTGCATCCAGAGCTGCAGTCAAAACCTGAGACCTCTGAAACCACCCCCAGGTTCTACCTTGCAATGGTCTGCACAGGAAAAATCAATGGAACCAGAGAAAATTGGGCATGGCCATGCGATAGGACCCATCTATGTGAATTTCCCTCCTCAGTAGAATTGACTAGGAATGACATTCATTGTTCTCCTGGGGGTAGAAAAAAAAACTAAATTCACTTCTTTGAGACCACTTCCTTCCATCTCTCTTTCATCTGGGACAGCACACCTGAAAATTAACTTATGGAAGCAGTTAAGTACTATTTATCTAGTATTAAAAAAACAACAACAACTTTGAGTCCAGTTTCTATTAAGGGATGTTATAAGAAATGTACTTACATTTCTGGTAAAACACCTGGCAAAGAACCACTGTCCATTATGCCTTTTAAAATGTACATTGTGTAAAAAGCCTTGTGATTATTCCTCATAGACAGAGTTTGGAGAATATTTGCCTCCCTTGGTCTACTCTCTTGCATTAGATCAGAAGGCTTAAGGAATCCCTTGGGTTTCTCTTTTTCTATTGCTGCCAATAATCTCAGGATTACTTCCTTGACTCAAATACAATAGCCTCCCTTATCTGTAGTTGCCTGGAATTCCCTAATTGCCATCTCCATACTGAATCGTGCTTTAATGGTTTTGTTATTTTATCTTGCCCTTGATTCTATCTCATTTCAAATGTTTTCAAAATACATAGACTATAAACAAATAAAACTTTAAAAAACTAATACAGATAAAGCTATGTAACTATGACCCAGGGTTACAGTCAATGGGCATTCTGTGATGCTGGAAGTTTTTATGCAGATTTGGATGGTCATCTAGCAGGGTTGTACCATAAATAGCAGCTGTAATTATTTTACAGTGTTAGGGTAAAGGACAGCAAAAGCAAATTCCAGGTAATAAATAAAGTGGGATTGTTCCTTCCTGCTGTAATCCTTAGTGTTTTCACCTGGGACATCACATCCTGTTCCAGTAAGATTAACTGTGGTTAAGAAAAAAAGAATCTGTGGTGGCTCTCAGATGGGACATCCAAAACTTTGGCTGATTTTTTTAACCAGAATATTACACTGTATTCTGTCCTAAGTGAAAAAAAAAAAAAAAAAATACACATATACACATAAGCTGCAATGTGAATATGATATTAGTTATTCATTGAGCCTCTGAAGCCCATCAGTAGATCCCCCAGGTTTATAACATTGCTTCCAGACCAAAGTTGACATATGTCAATGGAACAAAAGAAAAGAAGAGTAACAAAGATTTAGCAACTCTTGGCCAACAGCTTAAATTTATCCAACATCGAAATTGGTTCCATCTTTCATTCTTTGATATGAGAGTAAATGGCTTCTCAAAACACTTTAATCCAAGAACAATGGGAAACGGATGCATGGATGCTAATAAGTGAGTTATTTACAAATGAATAATTCAGCTCATAGGCTCACATCTAGTGGGAGGAACTCCTGCTCCTTTGCTTGTGAACAGCAGGGCTCCTGCTGAGGTTATAGAAGTCATTTCCAACAGACACCCTCCTTGAGATAGGTACAGACATGAAAAGAATCTCCAATGGGCAGCACCGTGGTATGCTTGAAGGAGGACAGGATTGGAATCTTGAAGGGCCAGGCAAGGACAATACATGAGAAAATAGGAAGTGAGGAGGATGGTGGTCCTTGGAGAATCACCCTCCCAAATGCTCACTGTTCAAATTCATAAAAAACAATACTTGAGCCACCCCCAAAAGAGTGTCTGTGAATAGTTTTTGTCATCTCTGGAATCAGACAGCTGTGGGTTGAATCCCAGGTCTGCTTCTTATTCGTGGATGACCTTGGTTATGTGCCTTCACCACCTTGAGCTCAGTTTCCTTCTCTGTGAAATAGGGACTATATCGTGTGTCTTTGAACTGTCATCATGAAAATTTGTGATGATATATAAAGCACTTTAGCACTGGACTTGGTACATGCTATAAAATACGGCTATTGCTAGAGCCCCATAATCTGTGCACCAATCTTCCTGAAAATTTACGACGAAATAGAAATTTGGAAACACTGGTTAGGAGAGACCTCTAAAACTCTTTGAATAACTACAGTGACCAGTTAAGCTAAGTCATCTTAACATTGGAGAGTTACCTACCCCAGGATATTCAACCTGTTAAGGACTGTGTTAGGTAGACACAGAGGGGTTCCACCTTAGGGGAAATAAAAAAAAAAAAAACTCTCACATGGTGTTCAGGGCTCTGAAGGGTACAGATCCAAAAAAGAAGTTACTCAGCCCCATAAAGCAGCTGATACATAGGCACAGATTAATAGACTGGAAGGGGCAAGAACTAAATGAGATGGAGGGGGAGAGAGAGAGAGATGGGCAGCAAGCATTTATCACCATTTAACACTAAGGCTAAGGATAGTGCTCTAGGTGTTAGCAACTGAAAGACAGTAATTACTTATATACCTCTTTTCTCCAGGGCAGGGATTAGGGTGGAATCCTGTCTTTATTTGAATTTTTGATATTTTGTTCATTATGGATTTTTAAAATATTTATTAAAATATTATCTTGGGCACCTGGGTGGCTCAGTCGGTTAAGTGTCTGACTTCAGCTCAGGTCATGATCTCACAGTCCGTGAGTTCGAGCCCTGCGTCAGGCTCTGTGCTGACAGCTCAGAGCCTGGAGCCTGATTCAGATTCTGTGTCTCCCTCTCTCTCTGTCCCTCCCCTGCTCATGCTCTGTCTCTGTCTCAAAAATAAATTTAAAAAAAAAAACATTAAAATATTAATTATCTTGATTACTGAGTTCTCAGAGCCCCTTAAATTTTATAACATTGCCCTAGCCCTGTCCTCTAAATTTTAAATCCTTGAAATATAGGAATATTTCATTCAGTGATTGGCCACAAGGACTCGCAAGACCCAGTAATAGGTTCTACTTATAGCTGAGATTTATTACAACAAAAAATACAAAGCGGAAGCATTGGTAGAGTCCAAAAGGGTCCAGCACAGGTTTCTGATGTTCTTCCTTGGCTAGGAACACATAGGTGTGCTCTGTCTCTGTCTCTGTCTCTCTCTCTTTCTAGCAATGAACTTCAAGGACACATGTGGTTTGTCTCTGCCTAGGTATGCTCTTTTGAGTCTCAGGGTCTGAGGACTTTATGTGGGGACTGGTCACATGGACATTTCTTGCTAGGCAGTCATTGCTACACAACCAGCTATGACAATGGAGACTAGGACCCCAATAGTAAAACCAGGTGCACAACATCAATATTGATGTTTATGCAAAGCAAGCCAGTGGGCTTGGTCCATCACTCCAGGTATATATAACAAAATCATCAATCACTAATACAAAGAACAGTTTGGTGGGGGAAGGGACACATTCCCTGAGGGGCTGGTGAAGCATCAATCATGGTTGCCTTGGAGACAAGCAAGAAATAAGGAACCAGATCTGTTGTGTTAACGCTTCTCACACAGTCACGTGGAAAATCAAGATATCACCTTTATTGTAAGTAGCAGTGGCGCTAAATTGTGCTAAATACACAACATGGTGTGGACTCATATCAACAGACTTCCTACTATTTCCTTGAAGCCTAGATTTTGAGATGACTGCCTAGGGGAGAATCTTGGGCTGCAGAGGAGAAACTCACCCACCTAGGTGAAGGAGATATTGCTGCTTTTCACAACTCTCAAGCTCCGAAAGTGAGGACACAGGGTGGTAGCCTTCCAGACCTACTTTAGGCCTGCTTCAGATGTGCTTTCCAGAAAAAGAAGGACAGTGCAAGGAAAACAGACCTGTCCCTTGGGCAGAACACCCCCAAAAAGGGAGGGGATAATCATGAACTCATTCCTTTGTCTAGGCTCAACTGATAAGCTCACCTCAACTTGGGGAAAAGTCAGTGAAGGAATTTCCCAATATTGGACAGTTGAGTAGATTTTCCAATGGAAACATGCCAAGTATAGGTCATTAGGTCATTGAAGGCAATGGCTCCGAAACCATTATTATCCTCATGAATGAATTTTCATTCTGTACTTTGAGTAACAGGCCGAATGGCATCTCCTCTGGCCAGACCAAAATCACTTTTCCTTATTCTCAGTGTGGCTTTACGATAAATTCCCACAACATTAGACTCATGCTCCTTCCCCCCTTCAACAGAAAACCACATTGTACTCAGTAATGAACTCTCAACCAGCTTCATGTGTCCGTCCAACACCTTCAATTGATGGCAAACTATGGCAAAGTCTGACCCTCCACGAGTTTTCGTAGATAAAGTTTTACTGGTACACAGACATGTCCATTTGTTTAAATACTGTCTTTAGCTACTATCACACTACTATAGCAGATCTGAGTAGTTTCAACACGCACCATCTGGCCTGCCAAGCCTAAAATAGGTATTATTGGGCCCTTTACAAAAACATTTGTCAACCCCCTAACACAGAAGAAGAAAAGCACTTTAGTCATTATTTATGCCACTACTGCTTTAGGGAACAGATATGTAGCCAGAGTTTCTAAATCAGCTATAAGAAAATGAAAGTAAGTTCGTACTTTACCGAAATCTCACTAGTGGAACAAGCTGAGAAGAAGGCGAGTGTACATTTGAAAAAATTAGATAATAGATTACTTTCATATGCTTTTTTCTTGAATCCAAATGCATATAAATTTAAGCTGTTCAAAACAGTCTATTTCCAAGAGGCCCTGCCTTCTTAGTTTGATTTTGCCACACTCCAAAAACCACAGTTGAGCTACTTGCATTTGCAAGGCATGCCCCGCAACCTGTTGTGAAAGTCCTGGGGAGGGGGAAGTATGCAAACATCTGCATTGTGACGCAGATGGTTCTGGGGGAAGGAATGGGTCTGGTTGAATCAGAGAGCAGAGACCAAGATGGGATCAAAAAGTAGTTAAGACTGTCTGGCTCTCAATAGGTGGAGGCACTCACTGTTAAACGTTCTTTTGTTAGATACATTCTTCCTATCTCATTAATAACATATAATGCCTTAGCAAACCCTTTGTTAAGAAAAGGAACATCACACAGCTTATAAAATTGGATTGTACAAACATCTCTAGAGCCATCTGCCAAAAAGTGTCTTGTGTAGGTTGGTTGTTTGGGCTTTTTTGTTTGTGTTGTTATTGTTGCTGTTGCTTTGAGGGTTTTGTTGTTGTTTTTAACTCAGTAAAGATGTCTGGAAAATTGCTGAGCTTTCATTCAGCTGCTCCAAAGCTAACTTCAGTATTCTTAATTGCCTATCAACTGGCCAGAGTTGTTTTATTGTAATTAGTCTATGCATGCATCATTAGACTCCTTAATGGATACTCTCAGAAGTCCATTTGTTAGGAAGGGATCCCTGTCTCTGGACCCTTTGTATTTTCTCACTAACAGTAATATACTTTTTGTAAGTTATTGAATGTCTTTGGCATTAAAAAAAAAACACAGCAAAAAACCCTGCCTCTGTTTAGACCTGGGTGATGGGTAAATGCAGGGATGGGGAATCACTTTATTGTTCTCTTTTTGTGTGTGTTTGAAAATGAGGGGTGCCTGGCTGGCTCAGTTGGTGGAACTGCGACTTTTGACCTTGGGGTTATGAGCTCTAGCCCCACATTGGGTGTCATTATTACTTAAAAATAAAATCTTTATTTAAAAATTTCAAAATGAAAGATGTTTTTAAGGGACTAGTGGACATAGGTGGTTGTGTAATGCAGGGATAGCCACCCCATATCCCTTTGGGCTCTGCGAACTGGAGCTCATCATTTCCATTAGTGGTCATTACAGATGGCAACGGTGCATGTAAACTGAAGACATTGAGAAGAGAGAATGAAACGTTGCTTCCTAATGCTTCAGGCCTTTGAAGCAAACATTCAGTTGAAAATGAGAAAACATTCTGGGCAAAAATTGTATGCTAGTGTCCTTGCATATAGAGCTCTTCAAAAGAAAGCTATTATATAATAAGCTCTATCACTAAGCCACTCCTCATTCATTAACTACATTTATGAAGCTCCTATATGCAAAGCCCCATGCTAGACAGACACATAGTATTTGCCTTTGGCAAACTGGACAAAGAATAAAACAGATAACACCTAGTCTCTGAAATTTAACACTCCCTAGAGTCTTGGGTCTGTCCTTCAGTGATCACAAATCAGCTTAGTTCAACTCTCTTCAGGCCTAAAACCATTAACAGAAGACCTACTCTGTATAAGGTTCCTAGCTAAATACTAAAAATATAGAGGAAAAAAATAAGGCAGAGGCCCCATCCTTGGTCAATGGCAGTAGACATAACATCAACTCCTGAGCAGTGGAATTCATAGGTTCTGTGAGATCACAAAGACTTCCGGAGTTAAATCTTGAAGAATGGTTAAGACTAACGGGTGAGAAATGGGAAGAAGCAAGAATTACAGAATAGCATGGGAATATGTCAGGATTTTTTTGATACTAATACAATAGTATAAAATTATCACTAGAATATGAGCTCCAGGGGGTAATTTTTGTCTGGTATGTTCACAATGTTTGGCTCATAGTAGATGGTTATTATATTTGTTAAATTAAATAAATAAATGAATCCAACTGTGATGTGTTGCTAAAGGTCAGAGCTTAAGGTGGAGAATAACAGTGAGGTAGACAAGACAAAATCAAGGAACCCCTGTAAGGACCTTGGATTTTATGGTGGTGGAGAAACACTGAAGAATTTTACAAAGAAGGAGAGCATGACTGGTTTGTGTTTTCGGGCTTCAAGGGGGAGGAGGGAACTAAGGGGCACAAGACTGGAGACAGACAAGTTATAAGCTCTTATTAAAGTCCAAGGGAAAGTTGATGAAGTAAAATCCATGAAATTCGGTGGCAAATTTAATATCCCCTAAAGCCACCAGAATGGCTAACATGGAAAGGAACTGGCAATAAACACCAAGTGTGGTCAAGCATATGGAACACTCAGAACATTCATCCTCTGCTGGTGGAATATAAATTGATAAAATTTATATTTTATTGGAAATAAATATATTGGAAAACTGTTGGCCAAGTCTGGTCATTGAAGTGGCCAAGCTCTGCCTGTGTTCCTGCCAGGAGTTGTTGTGTTGATACCTGCTCTGGTCTCAGAGGATTTTGAAACTCCCTTCATGTCTATAGCCACCATCCAGCTGCTGTCTGACTCTTAGAAAAGAGACACTTTTGCAGATCCTTTCTGACGCCTTCCTCCCCTGGCAGCCAATGCCAAGAGAACTATTTATAGAGGAAATGGGTACAAACCAGGCAACCCAGATAAATCATGAAATTCTGCACCCACACTTAGGTGACTCTATTCTCAAGACTCAAAAGAGCAATTTGCTGTTATGGAAATGGATTCATGAGCGAGCCGGTAAGTGAAATGGGATCAAGATGGAGTCACAAGTCTGGGGTTTACTTTCAAGAAGTAGAATGAACCATGATACCCCCAGGCAGCACCCAGATAGAGTGATGCTGCCTGGAGAAGTAGAATCATTAGAAGCAGATTGGGGCGCCTGGGTGGCTCAGTCGGTTAAGCGGCCGACTTCGGCTCAGGTCATGATCTCATGGTCCGTGAGTTCGAGCCCCACGTTGGGCTCTGTGCTGACAGCTCAGAGCCTGGACCCTGTTTCAGATTCTGTGTCTCCCTCTCTCTGACCTTCCCCTTATTCATGCTGTGTCTCTCCCTGTCTCAAAAATAAATAAAATGTTAAAAAAAAAATTAAAGGGGCGCCTGGGTGGCGCAGTCGGTTAAGCGTCCGACTTCAGCCAGGTCACGATCTCGCGGTCCGTGAGTTCGAGCCCCGTGTCAGGCTCTGGGCTGATGGCTCAGAGCCTGGAGCCTGTTTCCGACTCTGTGTCTCCCTCTCTCTCTGCCCCTCCCCCGTTCATGCTCTGTCTCTCTCTCTGTCCCAAAAATAAATAAAAACGTTGAAAAAATTAAAAAAAAAAATTAAAAAAAAAAAAAGAAGCAGATATAGTTTCTTCTCTGCAATACACTGAGCATTGAAATTGTTCTAGAATTTTCCAACCCCTGCCCCAAAGGCCTAACACCATTTCTGGCTGCTGAAACCTCCCTTACTGGAAACTCAAATCTTCAGCCAATCCCAGCCTCAGTTTACCCACACTCTGCCTTCTCTACAACCACTTCATGTAATTGGTACTAAAGTGATGATGCATGGTAAGGGTCTTAAACTTCCGTATTTCACCAAATATAAGATGCCCATTGACAGATTCCCCATTAGATACTACTAAAAAGTGTTCCAAACAAAATATACTATCCACTATGAAATACACCCTGAGTCAGAGATGTGACAATTTGAAAAGAAAATGTGCTTCTTAGTGTCAATTAATTATAATACTATTACCTGTGGCAAAGTTCAGGGAATGGGAAATCACATGTCATTTGATTTCAGAAAATTATGTTTATGAATTAACAAGTTCTCAAGACCAATGCAAAAAGGCTCTGAGAGGTTTCAATGATTGAGTTTTCTCATTTCTAACATATTCTATGTTTGAGATATTAGTTTAGAAGAATATTATGGAGAATTATATAAACCTGGCAAAATATTAGCATAAACAATTTTGAAAAGGTGCCAAATAATTGAAACATCATGAATGTAATGTGTTTGTTGTGTGTTTATATTTTAAGTATTTTTCAGACAATGGAAATGAGGATAACTTAACAAACAAAAACAAAAACCCCTCTAAGCTTTAACATCTTTGTAATATTTGAACCAATAAATATCTCACCTTTGTGTATTTGTGAACAGATTTTTGAATTTTGTGGAGCTGATGCTCAAAAATTGGAAGCGAAGATTCAAGAATTAATGTAAGCTGATCTCCAAGACGGAATACATTTGCAACATTTTAAAAGGCCACAGCAAATGCGTTTGTGTTTTTTATTTGCAGCGAATATTGGAATGTTCGATCGGTCCCCCTTCTAATGTTTTACAGGTTGAACTCCACTTTCCTGCAATCTCATTCCACAATTGCTTGAAGCTCTTGCAGTATCAGAGAATGTATCACTCCCATTCTCTAACTTAGCTTTCCACTTACTTGAGCACATTTCTTAGGTGATGCTTTTATGACCTTCACAACAGAGGCCCTGCACAGCTAAGTCATACCATGCCATTAAGAAGGTTTTCCAGAGATCTCTGAAGATGGAACTCTTCACAGTGGTCAAGAAACAAATAAATACCGTATTGCCCTGGTGTACTCCAAATAGGTAGAAGCCATTCTTTTTCTTTTTCTTTTAATGTAATGTTTATTTATTTTAGAGAGAGCATGAGAGGGGGAGGGGCAGAGAGAGGGAAACACAGAATCTGAAGCAGGCTCCAGGGTCCGAGCTGTCAGCACAGAGCCCGTCGCAGGGCTCAAACTCATAGCTGTGAGATCATGACCTGAGCCGAAGTTGGACGCTCAACCGACTGAGCCACCCAGGAGCCCTAAGTAGAGGCCAATTCTAATTGAGCCATCATTTGTGGTACAAAATTCTTCTCTGATGCATCCATTTAAATTAGAATGGTGTCATTTTTCTCTCCCCCACTGCCTTTCTAAAATTCTTCTATAAATTAAAAAAAAAAAATCCACACATACATACACAAATGCCAGAAAGTCTTTTTACTACCTGCGATGTTTTGTTGTTAACTGAGATAGCTCTGATGTTTAGGACCCAGAGAAGACAGTTCTTCTCACACTGACTACTTGGGGTTGCCATCAGGTGAACGCTGGGGATCTGAAGTCGTAAAGTCGAGCCAGCTTTCCCTAGCTGTTAATGACTGAGATTTTGACAAAATCCTAGAATTCTTTGGAACGTAGAGACACCAAGAGCTACTAGCTTAAGAGAAAAGGGACACCTTTTAATCATTCAGTAAATACTTATTGAGCACCTACTCTGTCCCCAGCACTGCTACGGGTATCTAGAATAACACTTGATTCATAGAATCCAAAGATATAAATATAGCCAGCTTCGCATGCAGTCAGCAACATGAACGGGATAGAGATGGGGAGCCCAGGGTATTTCTGTGTACTTCTGTCCTCTGCTTTTCGGTTTTCGTCTGAATCATCTGTCCATTGCTGTAGCTAGTTCTTCTTCATTGTTCAGTCTTCATTCTGAAATGTAGCTTCCCAGTAGAATGGTGACTGAGATCTTAAGATGAGGAGAAGTGTTACTAAAATTGCAGGCCTCAAAGTCAAACAGACTCAGACCTCACAATTACAAGAGCATTTTGGTTCCAAAAAAGTTTTTGCCCCCTTTTTTTTTTTTCATAAAAATATCAAGTATTGTTAGTGATACTTTGCTTCTTTCTAGCCCAAACCCCCACCGCTGGGGGGCGAGGACAGACGGAACCTTCATGGGGTGAGGCAGCCATGCACTCTGTTCGTGGGGTTCAGCTGTTTGTCTCCCTGGAGCCCAAATCAAGCCTGGCTTTTCTCTTTTCCACAAGCCTGCTCTCACCACAGGAACAAGGATGGAAGGTTCTAGGGCCCCTAATCTTTAAATCTTTGGGACCAGATGTGCTAAGTGCATCAGGCAGGACAGAAGAAGAGGGGCACCTCCCTGCACCAAAGCAAGAGCCCAGGGGTCCTGAAGCTGTCACTCATGCCCTGTCCCCAGACATGCCATTCTACCGTGCCCAGGTGAACTCTGGGTAGGGCTCCGACGGAGGCTAGGCCAGATGAGGTGTGAGGACTGTAGCCTGGAGTTAGCTGGCTCTAGAGGGCCAGGCTGCTGGAAGGGCAAAGAATATGGGCTAGGAAGCTGTTGGCCAGGCTGAGGCCCCTGGGGCCAGACCAGCACTGGCACTAGTATGAGTGAGTGAATACGCCTATCAACTTGACTAAGGCCTTCACCCATCCCCAGAGCACAGGCCACTGTGGGGGAAGATGGCTGGGAAATCATTATGCAGCTGGTGACAATGGAAAGGTCCAGTTCTCTGTGTGAATGTGTCGTAGGTACAAGTTCTATGAATGAAAGTCAAGGACACTTGTACACCAAAGTCAACTCATACTAGTCGCTGGCCTCTGGAAAGAGCAGCCTGAAAAACGTCTCTAGAGTGGAGGACAGGGTAGAGGATGAGTTCCATGCCCAGAGATGGATGGAATCATTCTGGCAGCCTCGGGTGTGTTACATTTTGTAGCGTCTCTGTACATGTTGGAGCGGGCAGAGGTTTCATTTTTTTTCATTGTTATTTCAGGCCCGCCGTATCATTTTAACAATAAAACAGGACACGTCAGAGTTTAAGAGAATTCCCTGGAGACCAGTCTTCTCCATCCCATTTCAGCAGGCAAGGTTCCTGTGTGACTTCTCTTGCCTAGAAATGGAAAGAGTCCATGCTTTTATAATGTCCTTTCTATTTTGATAGGAAAAGAGAACGGGAAGTCACTTAATTTTTGCCTTGTGGTCTATTTCTGAGGTGCACATTTTTACCAATGCAGTATTTGTTTATCAAGCACTAACATGATTTTCTAGCTGAGGCATGATCCAATAATGGTTCATAAAATGCAATTTAGTGGGTCAGCATTCTCTTAAAACAAAGCAAGAAATGTCAGAGTATATTTACTATAGCAATGGTAACTATCATTTCATGGAACTTGTTCAGTTATATGTATATTTATACTAGGGTCACCATGTAAAATATGTTTCTCAAAGTAGGTTCTGGTGGGTCACAACTGAAAGCCATTGCCTGAGGGTTTCATCTTTGTCAGGGGTGACATGGTACTCAGGTTTGCAAAGTGAGGTTCTGGGACCAGGAGCGTCCCCTGGGAACTTGTTAGACATGCACATTCTCCCACGTAATCCACACCCTGAATCAGAAGCTGGGTGGGGTTGGGGAATCATGAGAGGAATCCGGATTATTCTGATCTACACTGACGTTGAGCACCACTGTTAATGTACATCAAGGGACCAGTTGCAATCATTATTGAGGCAATGGAACCAAAGAGGAAATGGGGAAAACAAATTGCAACTCTTGATAAATGATGAGGCTCAAGAAGTCCACACACTATTTCATTTGATCTTCAAGGTAGTACTGTTCTCAGTTTACAAATGCAGGGAGATGAAGTTCTTTGCCTAAGGTCACACTGCTAGTAACTGATTGCATCCAAATGTGAACCCAGGTGTGCTAGAGAAAATTAAAGGAAAGATGAACTAATAAAAGATTCTCTCAAGGCAAATAAAATCCACTGCCTTGGTCAGTCCTTTTATTGATGTCATACAAGCCCCTGCACCCTGATCCAGAAAATGGATTTCAAAGAAATTTCCGTCAACAAATAGTCCTCTCTCCCAGAATGTTGCTGAAAATGCCAAGTTTTAGACGTATCATGGGTACTCGCTGTTTTAAAAATCTTGAGCCCTTCTGTTTTCATCAAATTTTTATGGGCACATATTTGGGATTTTCATGTTGGTATCCTCTTAAAAGGAAGCATCCATCTGACTATATTTCTTGTCAGGACTTTTAAGAAAAGGAATATGGGACCAGATGGGAATGAGAATGAGAAGTCGGAGAAGAGCAGCTGGGGAAAGAGTTTGAGCAATATACTGGACTCCTGCAAAGCCACTGCTCTCCCAGGCAATCCTTATTCCTTCTCCCAAAGAAAGTGGAGCTTTCCCCCGGAAAACCCCATAAGGCTGAAAAGATTCAGCGGGAGTGTGCCACCAGGTAAGAGGACAGCCTCAGCTGGGATACCTTAGCCCTGAATTTTCTAAGCTTTGGTCATCCACATGCCACTGTTATTATCAACCTATTTACTTCTTGTATAGGAATAAATTCATTTTGCAACAAAACTTTTTGTCATCAGAACTTAAATGGAAGATGAATATTGTTCTCAGAAGTGGAAGAAAGCCTTCGTAGACAAATACATTGAAAAGAACTGATTTTTGTGGTTTCAAAACCTGGGTTTTGTTATTCAAAGCCTGAATGCTCTCTTCCCCGCCCTCCCTTTCTCTCCTTCTCCCTCTTCTGTCTCCTCACCCTCTCTTCCAGCACAAAGAACAGCTATTAGGTGTTAAAGATAGAACAGAATTGGGGCCCCTGGCTTGGCTCAGTTAGAACAGCATGCGACTCTGAGCATCATGAGTTTGAGCCACGTTGGGGATAGAGGTTACCTAAAAAAAAAGGATAGAATAACACCAAATCAAGACTTTCATCTTGAGTAATAAGAAGTAATTGAAAGACAGTAACAAAAAGGAACCAAGAAGAGATATATGAGAACGCACTGTACTTGCTTAATGTCTCTTAAACCCCAAGCTGTTATAAAAAATAAAGTCCGTTAATGTTTTTAAGTTGTACACATACAAATAAAATTAAGAGCTTTAAGTTGGAAAAAAGATTCCCACCCTCCCTTGTGCGAGTCAAGGCTATTTAATGCTGCATTCCCCATACTATCCCAAATCATCAGAAATTATTACCTAAAATTACCTCTCACAGTAACGTTGGTCCATGGCCCACATTTTGTGAAACCCTCCTTAGCCAAAATCTGAGTATATAAAAAAAAAACAAAAAACTTTTTTCAAGTATTAGATCGGGGGGGTTTCCTGTTGATGCCAGAATGAGGTTCTGAATCATTTGTCTTTCTGCCGAAGCCCTTCATGACCTGACCCTCATGTTCATCTCTGCCCTTCTCCCCTTGCCCACACACCCCAGGCATTCTGTCAGACTCTGTACCCTTCCTGGAATTTCCTTCCCTGCATCTTTGCCTGTCAAATCTTATTCAAGATCCCCCAGCAAATGCGTTAGTCCTTTAAGCTGGCCCACACAGTCTCATGAAGCTTTCCTTGGCGGTCCTCTTCTGTGTCTGTGGGGTCCTGTGGGCACAACCATTAGAGCCGCCATATTTTTGTCAGATGTGGTGGGTTTTCATGTGTGCCTACAGTTATAAGCTAAAATACATGGGACCTAGTTAAATTTGAATTTCAGATAAACAGGATAATTTTTTTAGTGTATGTTGCATGCAATATTTAACAGGCTATCCTGTATTTTTTATTTGCGAAAGCTAGCAACCCTGTGTTTGTCTCCCATGAGACTCAGCTTCTTAAGGACAAAGGCTGTGGTTTTCCATCCTTGTGCGTGCTGTACTGAGGACATTACCAGGCACTTAGTAGAGACTTGGTAACTATTGGATGGATGAATGCTGCCCAGACACACACAGGAAACCCTAAGATTCCAGCTAAGATCAGGAAAACATTTCTATCTCTACCTAGAAATGCAGGTTTGGAAGGGGGAAAGACAATGTGCTCACATTTAATTCATAATCTATAAACTAGACCTGTCAGAAGGAGCAAAGGTGTCTGAATTATTCTCTAACTGGTCTTTAACACATATAATAACAAGTCACACACTGCGTGGCTTCTATATACTTTACAAGTCTATAATCAGCTCCCACACAAATCACATTATGAGGGTGAGAAGTTAGTGTACGGAATCCAAAACCAGGCAGAATAAATAGCGTCAGCAGCCAAGAACAGATCTACTCTATGTCGGGGCCAGTTCTGCCTCTATTAATCAGGTTGGCAATTAATCACCATGCTTTGCCGTAAAGCTTTCCTGTGAGGGCAGTGTGCAGTGATGGAAGGATCACAGGCTCTAAAGTCAGACAGACTTGGGTTTGCAGTTATGACTCAGCCACTGCCAAGCTGGAAGCCTCTCCGGGGCTTAGTTTTCTCATCAGTATATCAGGTTATAATGGAACCTCCTAAAGGTCAATGTGAGTATTAAATGAAATAATGTGCATGAAGTGTTTTGTATGGTACCTATCCATAGCAAGTGTTCAAGGGTGTTAATGAAGATGGTAATGATGATGAGGCTTTCACTTCTCTTGCAGCCAGATTATAATCTTTTTGAATGTGTAAACATAGGCTTTATTTATTTTTAAATTTTTTTACTTCTTTTTTATCCTCCAAGGGCCTCTAATAAAATGTGCAATAAACAGTCGTCATCTTCTAGACTTCCAAAGAGACTGAAGTGTTGGAAATGTAGTGTTGTAGTGCCTTGATGATATTTAACCACAGTTGGTTGGATAAGACCAAAAACTAACCTTTGTAGGTGACTAGTGGACCGCACACTATCTTTCATAAGTCCCTGATAGACTAAATCCGGGCAGATAAGAAACACTAGAGATTAAAAAAAAAACAAAACACTAGCCACTTCCTTCTTAAAATAGTAAAGAACAGTTTGGGCATAAAAACGATTCTTCTCACATTTTCCACCAAGATGTTCTATTGGCTATGTGCTCTAATCACAGGCGCCCACCTTGGAGAACATACCTCCTTAAGATGGTGCTTGCCATTCTCACCAGCTGCTGGAGAAGGGAGTCCAGAATGATTGCTAATCCACTCTCAGTAAATGAATACTCATCAAATAGAAGCCATTCTCCAGTCTTCATCCTTATATGCTCCCAGCTTAATTCAACTGCAGCCATCATTAAACTTATATTTCTGTATGAAAATACCTTGACCTAAACCTAGCAACATCCTTATGGGCACCTGCCTTTATAACTATGGCACCACCACCAATACCACCATGACCACCAAGTCTGCTTGGAGCTCTGTAGCTTTAGACAATTTGCTTTAGCTTGGATATATATATATTTTTTTCATCTGTACAATAAGAAGGTTGGAATCGTGTGGTCTCTAAGCTCCCTTATCCTCTAAGCTGTAAGGATACAGCTCTGTATCCTTAGGACCTCATCCTTCTGTCTTATTGCACCCCTTTTAGATGAGCCAGAATCTTCCCCCCTGCCCCATGCCTAGGGGGATTTCCTCCCCATCAGTCTAGGAAACACAACCTTGGTCAAATTGTTTCTTCCCATCATTTTTGTGTTCATTTCTAGGTCAGCTCAAATGTGTACTCACCAAACTGATTCAGGTAAAAATGATCCAGAGATTGAGGTGTAGCACTTATTAACCAGAAAGTCCACTGACAACTCATTTCCAAGGCTTGGGGATCAAAAGGAGCTTGGCACCTAGAAAACATTCAGTAATTGTTGGTTGTGTCGTTGCTGTTACTGCTATCAGTGCAATGGGGAAAATTCACATACTGGAATTATCCCATCCTTGTCTGTGCCCTTGATTGAGCCTGGGAATGCCATCCATCTGGCCACTGTTTTGTGCAGAGAAAGCCAAGATACAGGGAGAAAGAAAAAGAAGAATTAGCTAAGCCCAATGGCCTTGATTGGTCTATGTGCCAAAATAAGTGAGCGAAGTTAGATCTTCCCAACTTTTCTCTGCACTTTCTTTACTCACTCACCCCATGATTGTAGTTTGTATGGGGAGCTTGTGCATGTTGAATAATTTAAAGGACTCCAGATGCCTCAAATTACACCAATAGTTATTCCTTTCCTTCTGGTAAACTGTATCCTCTGCCAGTGGTCTTTAAAATGCAAATGTATCCAGGTGGTAACACATCAAATTCCTAAGTAACACTTTTTTTAAGCTAAGTTTCTTGTGGGTAAAGGAAAGAAAGAAAGCTTCTGAGAACAGTTCAAAGTTAGAGATCAGGCAGAGGGAGAGTGGTGGTGATGTGGGTAGAGAAAAGGATGCTGGGAGAGGGCACAAGATTCTAGAAAGATGGAGGAGGGGACAGAACACACACTCGCACTTGCTTTATGGTTTCATCTCTGGGCTAACCACCACCCACCCCCACCCCCTACCCTGCCCAGGATGCTAAGAGTCTGTGAAGTCCTTTGGGAGCTAGATCTGCCACATGCAAATCAGAATGGCTCTGTGCCTGTGGCAGTTGTGACTTCAGACAGCATCCCATTGCCCTGTCCTCAGGGGACCCGGAAGAAACAGCCCTAGGACACTTGGTGGTGAGTCTAGTGTAGGGATATTATTGAGGACATTGCAAATCACACCATGACAGGATTATGATTCTTCTTCTTGAGAGCCGCTGGTTTCTACTTTGTGGGCACTATGAACCTTGAAACTGAGCAAGATTCCTCCAGTGGATGCTGTAATGTCCCTCAGATCTTCTACACCAAGTGGAGGTCCCCAACCCTCAGTTGTGACTATTGGTTGATACTGGCTCCTGGCTGCCTCCCTTCTTCTGAGAATTAACCTTGGCTGATGGGAGCCCCTTGCTCAAGAGGTTATGACCCTCTAAAGGCAGCCCATAGTCAATGCCTAGCTAATTGAGGGAGGCACAAAAGGCCCCTTGCGTTAAGAGAGTAAAACCATGATGGGGCTTATGCTCCAGAACCCACTTCCTACAGATCAGCCAGACGCTAGTCTTGACCTGAGACCCTGCTTACCTCTGTCCTTTCCCTCTCTTGCTTCACTCCCTCCCTGACAGGCTTTTTTTGAAAAGGCACTCCTCAATAAATTGGGTAAACCCCAATACCTGTCTTAGGCTCTGCTTCTATGAACTTGACTCTTGTACATTCTATTTTGTTGGATGTCAGTGTACTCCCAACTCTAAGACTATTATTTTATATATCACCAAGAAAGATAAGATGCTGATAATTCGTATGTGACACATAATGTGTATATTTAGTCATAAGACATGTCATAATTTCAATGCAAAAATATGCATCTTTGAACAAATTAAATATGGTATGTTTAATTTATATGATCTCAATATATTGCATACCTCTCTCTAGGCCACATGTTTCCACATAGACAAATAAACTTTCAACCATCCTTCTATACATAATGATTTACAAATCTGGAAAACTATTGGTATGGTCTGAGTGCTTGTGTCCCCTTCCAAATTCATATGTTGAAATACCATTACCAAACAGGGTGGGGCGTTTGGGAGGTGACTGGGTCCTGAGGGTAGAGCCCTCATAAGAGAGATCAGTGCTCTTATAAAAAGAGACCATGCAGAGCTCTCTAGCACCTTCCACCATGCGAAAATAGAAGCCTATGACCCAGAAGAGGGCTCCCACCCCGCCATGCTGGCACCCTGATCTAGGATTTCTAACCTCCAGGGCTGTGAGAAATAAATTACTGTTGTTGGCAAGTCACCTCACCTGGGGAATTTTGTCACAGCAGCCCCAACCCGCTGAGACAGCCATATTACCACACCTGAATTCCCTTTTAAAGCTCTCTTATTTCTGGGTGAGTTTCATCATATGCTGAGCCAGAGCAAGCAACGAGAACTGTTTTGAAAAGCAAAGGAAATAATTGTATCTTACACAGGGTAGCCGTTTATCAAGGGCTTTCAGAAAAAATATTCTCATCCACAGAGGATGAATCAGACTTTGGGACAGTTTCGGATTTACTGAACTAGAACTGGGGAACGGTAATGGGACGGTGAGACTCTGGGAGAGCATCACTGCTGGCCACAAGGGCTGTGCCCGATCTTACTCCAACCTACTTCTCTGCCTTCATCTCAGAACACTCTGGCCTCCACCTGTGCACACAAGTGCACCACACACACACACACACACACACACACACTACAGCCACTCTGGCTTCTTTCTAGTTTAGGAAGGTGCTAACCTCTTTCCCACCACAAGGCTCTTTTTTAACATGCTTTCCTCTTTCTGGAATGCTCTTCCCTCCAACCTCTTTGCCTACTTACCTTTACTCAAAGGAGTCTTCTTCCAGGAAGCCCTCTCTGATTTCCCAGATTGAAAAGGGGCCCCTCGTTTTATATTTGAATAGCATTGTATGGTTCTCCTTTCTGTTACTGCATGTTGCAACTTTCCATTTATTCCTGTAACATGATTAAGATCTATTCCCATATTACGTTACTCTCTGAGGGTAGCTCCAAGTTCTTGCTCACTGCTGGGCCTGTCCCCAGTGTATAGGGCACCCAGTGAATCAGTCGGTTGGCTAATTGAGTAAATCAGTCAGCGATAACCTCCTCTAACAGGCTGCATGAATACCGAGGAATAGTATAGTGCAACAGTTAACTGAGTGTCTAGACCCTAAATCAACTGCACGGTTCAGGATAAAATCCTGGCTCTGCCACTCACAAGCTATGGGGTTTGGGGCAAGTTAATTCACATTATTGTGTCTCAGCTTTCTCACCTATAAAATGGGTATAATAATTCTGTATTGTATAGACTCCAGGTTGCCCTTGATTATAAGACACCCCGTGTACCATTAAAGAAAAACCTACCAGTTAAGCTAGAACCCAATGTTTTCTTATTACTGAGGCTTTTTCCAAACAAAACCACCCTCTGTTCCATCAATAGGATTAGCCAAGTAGCGTTTCCCAAAGAAGCATTCCACTACACGTGCCTCACCTGCTCCTATCTGGGGGAACTCTCTTCCCTGTCACTGGCACCCATTCCGCAAGATGATCTTAGCAACAGGTGTCAACAGAGGTTTCAGGTAAGAACCAGGAAGCTGTTATAAATAGCAAATAACTCAACACATGCGGTAGCAATGCTCGCAATTCAACTGAAATGCTGAGAACATGAACAGCTATACCCAAGAATGATATCGTAGGCCATGTCCTCATCACTACCACACCCCGTGGATGGCACCTAGGAGAGGTCATGGCTTCTAAGAGACCCATCAATTTCAGAGAAGATGTGAAGATAGGTGCATTGGCAAGTTGTCTGTTTGTTCATCACGTTCCGTGTTGCTTTTCTTTGATGCAAAAGCTCATTTCAAATCTACATGCAACCAAACTGAATACAAAGTCTTGGTGAAGGAGCCTGGTGGTCTCCTTTGCAAAAACATACGGCCACTGTCCTTTGGTCTTAGCCAAAGCCAGCATCATCTGCACTGATAGTTCTTGTCACCACATGCGGTACGTAAAGCTCGACAAACCTGGATCTGTCCATCAGCAATGTGACCTTTATACCCAGTTTCATCCTCAAGCTCCTGAAAAGCAGCTGCTTCTGGGCTTCCGTCGTCTTTGACGACACCTGCCGGGATTTCTAGGCATTAGCCTCCCAGTCAGTGGCTGGAACTGCTCCATCAGATACACTCATCACGAAGAGTCAGTTCTTCGCAACCCTGGAACCACGGCCACGCCATCAGCTGATTGTCCTTTCCTGGTTTGTGTTTCACGGAGTCCCAAGTTCTTGCTGTACCAGTAGGATCCATGTGAGTTTTTTTTTTAATTTTTAAAGTTTATTTATTTGTTTTTGAGAGAGAAAGAGAAAGAGAGAGAGAGAGAATGAGCATGGGAGGGGCAGAAAGAGAGGGAGAGAGAGAATCCCAACCAGACCCTGCACTGTCAGCACAGAGCCCGATGTGGGGCTTGAACCCACGAACCTGATCACGAACCATGATCATGACCTGAGTGGAAACCAAGAGCAGGACGCTTAACTGACTGAACCACCCAGGTGGTGCCATGTGAGTTGTTTTTTTAAGCTTGACCCATTTTCCTTCTGAGATTAACTCCCCTGAAATAACAGGCTGTTGGCTATTTTGAGACGAAGGTGTCAGTTCTTGGTTTTTCATTTTCAAACTAGTTTTTACCATCTTCAGGCAAGAAGTTCATGTCCAAGGTGTGGGGTGAAGGGAAGGGGGTACGCCTTTGGGAACGGCTACAAAAGGAGAAAGGACGAGGCCAAGGCGGCAATCTGAGGGGGTGCGGTGAGTGCTACTGCTTTTGGATGTTAGGTTGAGAAGAAGGTGTGTTCGAATATATGAAGGGCACGGTGTATTCATATGAAATTCCAGGCACACAATGACAAATCCTCGTTATCTTCCAGCAGATACCATGGCCTCTGCCAGGCAGTCTGTAGCCACAGTGTCCTTCTCTTGGGCATTTCTGGAAGTAGCAGGCCAGCTAACCCTGCACAGACTCCCAGACTCAGCACAGTCCTCAGGCAACCCCGTTCTTCCATTCATGATTGCAATGGAAACGATCCAGAGCCGGGAGAAATTCAGGCTTTTTCAATTTTGTGGCCGTGGAATAGCAACCCCACACAAGAACTATAAGGGCCGTGAAGGCAGCGCCACAAGGGCAAAGATTTTCGTCTGCTCATTCACTGTCTTAATCCCAGGGTCTAGGACAGTGCTTGGCACTTAGCACGTACTCTGTACATTTAGCTGAATGAATAGGCGAATAACTCCATAGATATTTACTAGAGTTAACAATCGTGATATGAGAGAATTCACACTGGAGGATATGACTCACAGCTGAGTCAAATGTGAAAGAGGCTCAAGTCCTCTGGTCTCCCCTTTTCTATGGCAGCCTTTAAAATATCCCAGTTTATGGGGCAATTTTAATGGAAATAAACTTAATAAGTTGAAGTTATATAATTAATTATATTCCGCTGCCATTGTAATTACTTCCTCATCCAAGCCTGCTCGCAGAACACCTGGCAACAGTGAAAGGAAGACAGCAGCAGGTGTTTGGACTTAGTTCATGCTTGCTAACTAATTAGATGAAGATCTTTCCCCTGGAAATCCTAAGGCGTTTTCATTTGGTTCGGAACCCTGAGGCCTCAGCCAACTCTGTTGATCTTTCTTGCTTCTGGACTAGAAGACGTTCCATCACGAAGTTGCATTTGCACAGAACTAATCTTTTGCCATAGAAGTCAATTTTATAGTTTGTCTCAGGCTTCTGAGGATGCCAGCTCTTACACGGTGCGTAGGAGTCAGCCCGGAGTCAGACTGTCCTGGGTCAAATTGTAGCTCTACCACTTACTAGCTGTGTGATGTTGAGCATGTTACTTAACCTTTCTCTGCTTCGGTTTCAAAAATCTGTAAGATGAGGATAATGATAGTATTTACGCCCCTAGAGTATAATGAGGATTAAGCAAATAAACAATGCCTTGGACACAGTAAGTGCTATATCAATGTTTTAAAAATAAATCCTTAAAATTAACTTTCATTTCCAAGACTTTAGTTCCCGATAAAATTATTGTCAATAATTGATTATATGATAACTTAGGCACATGATGGAAGATGTTATAAAAGGGTTTATATATACACCTAGTAAAAATTAAGAATGTAGTTCCTAGGGGCACCTGGGTGGCTCAGTCGGTTAAGCATCTGACTTGATTTCAGCTCAAGTCACGATCTTGCGGTTCGTGGGTTCGAGCCCCACGTTGGGCTCTGTGCTGACAGTGCAGAGCCTGTTTTGGATGTTCTCTCTTTCTCTCTCTCTCTGAAAAGAAATAAACTTAAAAAAAAAAATGTATCTCCTAAATATAGGCTTGGTGTGTTCAAGGATTGCTTTGGTGAAGTGTATCAGCTAAGGATTTTGACAGCATGCAAGAGAAATTCACTCTGGCTACCCGATACAAAGCCACTGGGGAGGCCTCTGGAATCGAGCATCAGAAATCAGGAATCAGGCATTTCCAGGGGTGTCGAGAGCAGAGACCCATGAAGAATCCCTGTAGGAATGACCCCAGTGAGTTTCCCTCTTGCATCACTCCTTAGAAAGCTACGTTCTTTGAAGGAGTTTGGTCTGAAGTCACGTGCTCACCCTCCGGCCTCGTGGTGGGAGCGGGTGTGCCTGGATGGCTGGGCTCGGCGGGACTACTAGAAATGAAGGAGAGAGAGTCTCCCAAGGAAAAGCAGGGTGTTATCGCCCAAAGAACTGGGGAGGGTTGCTAGGCAGGCCAAAGAAGCAGCTGTCCACCTCATGAAGAAAGAAGGAGGGTGGGAAGTGTTTTCTGAAATGTTGTGTATGTTTGTACTGCAGGCCTTTCCAGGAATTTAAATGCTTCTCTCCTCAGAGGGTACTCCCTGAGAGGCTGGCTCATCTGCGGGGCATAAAAGCAAAAAAAGCAAGAATCTTACAATAATCATAAAGGGCTTCTCTCCCAGGCTTAGCGAGGCTGCTCTCTGGTTGTTTGTGTTGCATTAATTTAAATACTAATCTTGGCCTCACAAGTTCATAACAGCAATCATTTCTAGTTCAATCAAAACATATTATGCTAAACTTTCAGAATCCAACAAATGACAAGCTTACAAAAGTGGCTCATATATTCACAAAGCCTTTTTCCAGTGGGTTGTTCTTGGCTATAAGTACCAGAACACCCAACATGGTGCTGCTTCAGCCAAACAAAAATGTATTGGTGCACAGAACTGAGTGTCCAGATGTAGGACAGGTGTCGGGGGACTTAATCCAGCGGTTCCAGCTCTACTTCTCTGCAATTACCCCGATGTTTTCTGCCTTTGTTTCCTGTGTTCTTTATCTCAGGCTGGAAGCAAGAGGGAGCAGAATTTTCAGGCGCCACGAGTACCCAATACAACAACTGCAGGAAGATGAACTCATTTATTTTAAATAATTTTTTGAAGTTTATTTATTTTGAGAGAGAGAGAGAGAGAGAATAAGTGGGGAAGGGGCAGAGAGAGAGAGAGGGAGAGAGAGAATCCCAGGCAGGCTCCTCTCTGTCAGCACAGAGCCTGACACGAGGCTCAATCTCACAAACCATGAGATCATGACCTGAGCTGAAACCAAGAGTCAGATGCTTAATCCACCGCCCAGGCATTTCACGATCATTTTTCAATGTAAGTCTCCGGAATAAGGTAACTTTCCCTAGAATCTTCGGGTGGACTTCACTCTCATCTTTGGCTCAGATTGGATCACATGTCCAATCCTGCAACAATCCTGTGGCCAAGAGGATGCCTTATGCTAACTGGCTTAGATCTGGGTTCTTGAACCAGTCACTGGCAAAGAGAATTATTTTCTCATTCCTGGCTCCCAACTCACTGGTCACTACACAGTGAGAAAAAGGAGGAATTTATGTCAAAGGAAAATGAGGTAGGCATTGATTTTATTTTCCCCCCAGTATCTGAACCTGACTACTGCCCCAACCCTGTGTCTGAGAAATTTAAGATTTAGTGGAAGACACAGGCCATTTACCACTAACAATGGAGACGCCATCAGCTTTCCCAACTTTTCTCGAGTTTGGAAGAGGGGCATGTCACAGAGGCGCCACCAATCAAACATAACTGTTTCAGTGAGGTTCCTTTTGGAACCCATGATGCAAAGAGCCTCCTGAAAGATCCGTTTGAGTGGTTGTGGCAGCTGGTTTCCAGGGACAGCAGTGGCAATAGCAACAATACATACGGTATAGAGTTGCCAGACTCAGCAAATGAGAGTACGATTAAATCAGAATTTCAGGTAAAAACCTAATGTTTAGTACAATTTTTTCTGTATATCTCAAATATCGGATGGGGCATAGTAATACTTCTGAAATCTCACGCACTGTGTACTTAAAACTCAAATTTAACTAGGCATCCTGTTTTATTTAACTATAATCCAGGGGCATCTGGTTCCCAAGGGTGGCGGAGTATTCGGTGGCAGTGGCAGTTCTCTCCAAACCCCAGACTGGGTCTGTGACTTTTATTTGGTTGTGGTCCATGCAGCTAGCTCCCTCCCTCGCTCCTGCTCAGTTTCCAAGCCCAGTTCTGTATCATTACCAGAAAGTCCGTGAGAAGAAATCCTGCAGCACAAGCTTCCGTTGCTTGCTTGCAACTGTGAATTCTTACCACACAAACCTCAACATCCATTACCAAAACTTGAACCCTTCCTTGAGCAGTGATATCAGGATGGGATACAAAGGTGGCAAGGAGCATTTTTAAAGCAGAAGCAGCATGGTACTGCCTTCTGAAGTCTGGGCCCTGGGAGACTAGGGTTTGTTTGAGATATATATATATATATATATGTAAAGTTTCTGCTTTATCAGTGGCTTAAGGAATTTCACACAATGTCTCCCACTTCCATTGACCTAAGTGTGAAATGGCAACAGTTCTGGAATGTTAGATGAATTCAAAATTAAGGATTACAAAATTCTGGCATAGACCGAATCTTTCCCTTATTAGGACTCTTCCTTTCCTTTAGCCTCTCGTGACTGATAAAAGTAACCTCTTCTCATATAATCACCCTATTATTAAGTTTCATAGTATGAATACATTGAAAACCTGTAACATGAAAAGGATTAGTAATAATTTTTGGCTCCTAAATTATATCGTATCTCTATCAACCTTCTTACTTTCCCAGAATAATATGTTTCCTCTTGGGGAGCAGGGGCTGATGTTAACTTACTGGTTGTCATTGGGCCAAATAATGAAGCAGTTTAATTAAACTAATGGTTGTAGCCTGGAAACGCTGCCCTTCTTTCTTCTCTAGATGTGAAAGAAGCATCTTGGTTCTAGATCATGAAATTTGTATCTTGGACACATACCAGGGGATATTGGGTGTCATGGACTATTGGCTAAATGATTATAAAGGTTGTTGGACGTGGTGCTTATATGCCGGACACACCCTCTCTGACCCTTTCTAGTTTATTCTTTCTTAGCTGGAGCTGCTGGCATGGCTCTAGAAGCCAAATATGAAGCAAAGATTCTCTTAACAACAGGAAGTTTTGGACATGCACAGGCTACTAAAACATAGGGATGGCGGGGGTGGGGGGGTGGCACCCAGCATCTATCCCTCCTTTCTGCATAGGGAAGTATGGCCCCCTCATGATGTGAACTCTAAGAGGGACAGCAAAGTCAAAGCCTGCCGTCCTAAATAAGCTGAGGGGTCCCTGAAGGTTCCTCTACAGGATCCTGTTTCTCATTGCCCCAGCCTAGCCCAAGTGGTAGAGCATGTGACCTTGGCCTGGTCCAATATGTGACCCCAGTGACTGACTGGTCCTCTCAGCCACAACCAATGGGACACAATAAAACCTGGACTGTGGCTCCTGAGGAAAATTGTTGTTGTTGTTGTTGTTCTTTTTCACTGGATTTGAAGCGATAGGAATTTAGGTTTGGAACTGCAGCAACCAGGATTGCTACCACAGAGAAGAAGAGAAGGCTTGTCTGAAAACAGGGTGAATCAAAGGTTGTAGAACCAAAAGATGAAATAGAAACTCGGTCCCGGTGATGTCACTTGATTTCTTTCCTCAAGTTTCAAGGCCAGACCTAGCACCAGAATTGCCAAATTCCTTTTTCTAGGTCAATTTTGGTTCCTGTTCCTTGGAACAGACAAGAGTTCTAACTGATACAATGAGGTCCATCCGCTCACTGGACAGTGTGAGACTGTCCAGAATGAATGACAGTCACAGCCAGGCCTGCGACCAAGTCCTGGGACTTTCAGGTCCCCATCAGGCAGAGTCCTCTCTAGGATATCCTGCTGTTATACCATGTAACTTCAGGCAAACCACCTCTCTTGGGTGTCTCTGTCTCCTCCCTATCAAAAGAATATTCCTACCTGCTCTAGAGAGTCACATGGTCATTGTGAGGATAGCAATATGGAAGGAACTGATATGGCAAAGCACTTGCTACAGTGTTGTTCTGTTATGACATAGCGGTATTCCACTTGCTTTCCAAGCAGTCTGCGGAGCTTAACCAAAAGAAGCAACTCTGGGGGTGGCTCAGTCAGTTGAGTGACTCTTGAGTTTGGCTCAGGTCATGATCCCAGGGTCAAGGGATCGAGCCCAGTGTCAGGCTCTGTGCTGATCATGGAGCCTGCTTGAGATTTTCTCTCCTTCCCTCTGCTCCTCTCCCCTGTGTGCACGCTCTCTCGCTCTCGCTCTCTCTCTCTCTCAAGAAAGAAATGAGCAACTCTGGAACTACATTTTTGGTTTCTGTTTCTCCTGAAGGGCATGATGTGTTCCAACCCCAGAGAGTTTACCTGATACATTACCTTCTAATTCAACCAGTTCATGTTTTGCTTCACATTTCAGTGTTTGGTGATCAAGCCACATTTTCCACTAAGAGCTCATGGCCTGTGGGAATAGTTAAAAGTTAAAATATCTGTTTGAGGTCTATGAATAATTTTTATAATAATGTGCAAGAAGTACTGTTTCATAAAACCCTGCCTGCAACTCAGGATTAAATGAAATTGACCTACTGGTTTGTTCGGTTTGTTTGTTTGGTTTGTTTGGGCAGAGGTGGGACAGTGCTAGGTTACACATTTCAGTTATCAAATTTCTAATAGTTCTCTAAATGTGTTCCTGAGAAAATGACTAAGTGTGAGTAACACTACAATGAATTCCCTGTAAATTATAAAAGTGATAAAGAAGAGAAAAAGCTCAGTGTCTCTCCAGTTGTTTTAAGAACTGTGCTAACATGGTAATGGCACCATAAACATGCCATTTTAGACAAAGTGTTTACTGGTTTCTGCAATTATCAAGAAATAAAACAGGAAGGGCCCTGAAATAAGTAGAGACGAAACCCCTATACCTCAGCCCTTGTATTTCTACAGGGAAATTTTGGCTCCTAAAGTCTGGTTATAGCTACACATCTGTATTCCAATCCAGCATTTTAATTATTAATTTTTTTATTTTTTTAATGCTCATTTGCTTTTGAGAGAGAAAGAGAGAGAGAGAGAGAGCATGCGCAAGTGAGTGGGGAGGGGCAGAGAGAGAGGGAGACAGGGAATCTGAAGCAAGACTCACACCCACAAACCATGAGATCATGACCTGGGCCAAAGTCAGATGCTCAACCCACTCAGCCACCCAGATGCCCCATTCCAGCATTTTTAGGAATAAAGCTGATGTTTTGTGGGTATGACTCCTGTGTCTTCTTCCATGAGTTAGGAGCTGATCCCAAAGTGGGAACATCTTGAAGACAGGAACTGAGGGAAGCATCATCTTATTCAGGGAACGATGAAAAGATGATTGGAGGGTTTCAAGCAGAGTGACATGTTCAGATTTACATATTGTTGTGTGAAGAATGGAGTGTAGGGAGGAAGTATGGAAGAAGGGAGATAGGTTCCCAGTGGATGGCCGTGGTCTAGTTAAGAGATGAGTGGTCTGAACTGGGGCAGTAGCAATGGATGGAGAAATAGAGAAATTCCAAGTGCTTTATTCGAGTAAAGATATCCTTTATGAGCAAAATGAAGATCACCTCACATCTGGTATACATTACATACAGTGATACATTTTAAAGTTTTGTTGTCTCTTTAATTCACCTTTGTTTCTGATAAAGACTCTAATTTAAGGACTTAGCTCTATTACCCTGGGAAAGAGAGTCATGATAGAATATGCCTTACAAACATGTGCTGAGTTACAATGATGAACAAAAAGTAAAGGGCAATATAACAAAGTAATCTGACTGATAATGTGTTTTATATCTTGGGTTGTGACACCTTGACCATACCCTCAAAGTTGCCACATCAAAATAATCTTGAATGTGCTTGTTGGACCATTTAATTACTTCTTTGTAGTCAAGTGATATCTAAATGGTTCCAGGATTTGATGTCCTGGACAACTATGTATCTCATTTCATTTGAACACTTCTTTTAGGTCTTAAGGATCCAAGCATGTAAAACCCTTTTCTGGGATCAGTTTCCTTCCCTTCAAGTTTAACTGTTTGTAAGAATAATCATTCATAGTTGGGTCATTGATAGAGTACCACTGAATGATTTGGCATACCAGCACCCTCTAGGTAAGGAGTAGATAATAAAAAATATGTACTTCCTGGTTGATTGATGGTTATAGATCAGCAAGTTGTCCTTCCCACAGGAGTCAAGGTTACCCTTGGCTCTAGACCAGTGGCTAAAGGCTTTGGACAAAGATATTCTACTCACATTAACTCACACCTTTTGGAGAGAGAAGGTTTCCAAAGTACAATTACAAGAACTGGATTCATCTGGCTTTAGTTGAAAGGGTTTTCTTTTTTCTTTTTCTTTTCTTTTTCTTTTTTTTTTTTTTTTTAGAATTTGAAGAACATATTTATTGACATGAGATAATTTTGTGAAGGCAGATAGATTATCCTTATCTCAGTTTTGTTTTATAGTTCAGTGGCTTTTAGTATTTTCACAAAGTTGTATAATCATCACCACTATCTAATTCCAGAACATATTTAAGACCTCAAAAAAACACTTCCATATCCATTGGTAGTCTCCATTCCCCTCTTCCCAGAGCTCCTGGAAACCGCTCATTTACTGATGCTGTGTATTCACCTATTCTGGACATTTCAGATAAATGGAACCATTCAATATGTGGCCTTTTCTGGATGGCTTCTTTCATTGAACATGTTTTTAAGGTTCATCTATATTGTGGCATGTATCATAACTTTGTTCCATTTTATGGCCAAATAAATAGTGTAGTGGATATACTAAATTTTGTTATCCATGCATCAGTTGATGGATATTTGGGTTGTTTCTACATTTTAGCTCTTAAGAATAATGCTGCTATGAATATTTGTGTGCAAGTTTTTATGTACACATATATTGTCAACCTTCTTGGGTATACATGTAGGAGTGGAATTGCTAGATCATTTGGTAACTCTGTGTTTAACTTATGAGGAATTGCCAAACTGTTTTTCATAGCAGCTGTGCCATTTTTCATACCCACAAGTGATGTGTGAGCATTCCAGTATCTCCACATCCGCATCAACACCTGTTATTGTCTTTTATTTTTATTTTTGTTATTTTTTAGAGAGAGAGTATGTAAGTGTGGGAGAGGGTCAGAGGGAGGGAGAGAGAGAATCTCAAGCAGGCTCAATGCTCAGCATGCCCAACACAGGGCTCGATCCTATGACTCTGGGATCATGACCTGAGCCAAAATCAAGAGTCTGATGCTCAACTCAGGTGCACTGTTGTCTGTCTTTTATATAGCAATCTTAGTGTGTATAAAATAGTATCTCATAGTAGTTTTAATTGTGTTTCTCCAATGTTTAATTACGTTGAATGTATCTTCGTGTGTTTATCGGCCATTTGTATATATTCTTTAGAGAAACACTCTGCCAATTTTTTTAATGAGCTGTCTTTTTACTGTTGAGTTGTAAGAATTCTCTATGTATTCTAAAATCAAGTCCCTTCGCAAATACGTGATTTACAAATACATTTCTCCCATTCTGTAGGTTGTCTTTTTGCTTTCTTGGATGTCCTTTGAAGCACAAATTTTTATAGTTTTGAAGTCCAATTTATCTCATTTTTTTGGTTCCTTGTTCTTTGTTATCATATCTAAGAAATCATTGCTTAATCCAAGGTGACAGAAATTTATACTTATGTTTCCTTCTAATAGCTTTGTAGTTTTAGCTCTTATGTTTAGATCTTTGATCCATTTTGAGTTAATTTTTATAAATGGTGTAAGGTATAAGTCCAACCTTATCCTTTCTGCATGTGGGTTGATATTCAACTGTCCCGGCACCACTTATTGAAGATACTATCTTTTCTCCTTTGAATGGTCTTGCACTCATGAACTGAACATAAATTTATTGGTTTATTTCTGGACTTTCAGTTCTATCCTGTTGGTTGATATGAGTATCCTTTTGCCAGTACCACACTGTTTTGAATATTGTAACTTTGTAGTAAGTCTTAAAATTAGAAAGCGTAAGTCCTCCAACTTTGTTCTTTTTCAAGATTCCCTTGGCTATTCTGTGTCCCTTGCATTTCCACTAAATTTTAGGAACAGCTTGTCAGTCTCAGCAAAAAAAGCACCTGGGATTTTGACAGGGATTGTATTGAATCCATAGATCAATTGGGGAAGCATTAACACCTTGATAATATTGTCTTCCAACCCATAAACATGGGCTGTCTTTCCATTTACTTAACTCTTTCATTCCTTTTAATGAGATTTTGCAATTTTCACTGTACAAGTCTTATACTTCTTTTATTAACTTTATATACAAGTAATTCATTGTTTTTGAATTCTGTAGATTGAGACAAATCTTACATCCTTGCTAATCTTGCTTATTCTAATAGTTTTTAGGATCTTCAGGATTTTCTATATACAAGATCATGTCATCTGCAAAGAGAGTTTTGCTTCTTCCTTTCCAATTCAGATGCCTTTTATTTCTTTTTCTTACCTAATTGCTCTGGCTGGGAACCTGAAGTACAATGTTAAAAAGAATCAGTGTGCATTTGATGTGACCAGATAGACTTTTTGAACCTTGATTTTCTTCTCTGTACAATGGAAAGAATAATATCTACTTCCAAGGGCAGTGTTGAGAAGAATGATACAATGCAGCCAGCTCTAGGCTTGGCACTTAATGATCGTTCCACATGTGTACTCCTTTTCCTTCAGTCATCTTCTCTACTATGGTATTTTGAGCTCCCAATTTTGATATCATTTACCATGTTCTCAAATCAACTCTTGCTAAACAATCTTCAAGCCCCACCCCCCACGCCCCAAGGACTGGTTGTATGTATGTATGTATGTATTTAATTTCAGTATAGTTGACACACAATGTTATATTAGTTTCAGGTGTACAGCATATTGATTCCACAACTCTATACATTATGCTGTGCACACCACAAATGTAGCTACCATCTGTCACCATGCGATGTCATTACAAAATTATTGACTCTATTCCCTATGTGTACCTTTTATCCTCATGACTTATTCATTCCATAACTGGAAGCCTGTATCTGCCATCCCCCTTTACCCATTTTGCCTATCCCCTCCAAACCTCCCCCCACCCCCCACCGCCGCCACACTACTCTCTGGCAACCAAAGTTTTGTTCTCTGTATGTATAGGTCTGATCCTGCTTTTTGTTTATTCATTTGTTGTGTTTTTTAGATTCCACATAGATAAAGGAAATCATATGGTATGTTCGACAGTCTCTGTCTGATTTATTTCACTTAGCATAACACCCTCTAGGTCCATCTGTGTTATTGCAAATGGCAAGGTCTCATCCTTTATTATGGCTGAGTAATATTACATTGTGTGTGTATACATTTTTTTTTTATTAACTCATCTATCCATGGACACTTGGGCTGCTTCCATATCTTGGCTATTAGAAATAATCCTGCAATAAGCATAGAAGGGCATACATCTTTTCAAATTAGTGTTTCCATTTTCTTTGGGTGAATACCTACTGGTGGAATTACGGGATCATATGGTATTTCTATTATTAAAGTTTTGAGGAAACTCCAAATTGTTTTCCATAGTGGATATTTCTTTGAAATGCAGATCCCATGGATCTACCTCAAAAAATTGTTATTCCATGCATGTGTCTGGGTGTGGTCCAGTGTCATCAAGTACCCCCAGCTATGCTGAATGAGATGGTCAAGGGCCACACTTAGGGAAATCTATGATCTGAGAAAAAGCTTGCTTTAGAAACCCTAGAGCTGCATTTTCTTCAAATTCAGACCTATACAAAGACAGCAAACCTAGTTTTCCAGTCCCCCATGGAGCCTCAGGCTGAGCTGACCCAGAAACCGGAAGCAAGTCCATCACCCATGCTACTTGTTCCTGTTCTGCTTGATGACATGGAAGTGCCATTTTTGCCTGTCCCGCATCCATTTCCCTTTTCTCCGCTAACCCTCTGGAGTTCCTCACTTCTGGTTAAAATGGTTCAAGCAAGGCGACTGCCCTCCCTCCCCACCCCCCAACTCAAGTCAATGAAGGTCAGCCTCCAGAACATTTTCTAGAACAAAGGAAAGGAAAGCTTTTCTTTCAGGACTATGGGGCTGGTAGGAACCTAAGCCTAGAGTGGCTGGGGCTAGTTTCACATAAGGTGGCGAGCCTACCGAGAAAGAAACCGTAGAGAAGGTGGCCCTGTGACATCTTTAGACCTCTGGAGCTCTTGGTAATATGAGTTGCTAATTCTCTTTTTGGTGTGAGTCAGTTTGAGTTGGAATTTCTTCTGATAGCTGGGAGTTCTAAGACACAGAACTGACCCCTCAAATGGAGGCCTTTACATCACCCTGTCTCTCCTCTTCTTAACCTCTACTTCTCTACCCAAACAAATCCTCACTGGGCTGTCCCAAACAATTCCCCTGCACCTCACTTGCCTCCCAGGATGTCACCTCCTTGCCACAATGGGACACAAGTTTCCCATGTCCCTCCAGGTCGGGGACTTGTTCTTTAGGGCCAGGTTTAGTTCATTTTTCTTCCACTCTGGGGGACAAAAATCCTTTTCCTTTGAGAGGCATGTTATAGAGCTCACTGTTCATTACTGATTCCTGATCACTTAATTCACTTAGGATTCTGACACCTGTTTTACAGTCTCCACTTCCACCTCTGCCATCATTCCAGAGGGATTTCACCATTCCACTTAATAGCCTGTAATCATAGCTCATGTAGCATTTACTGTGTACCAGGCATACTTCTAAGCAGCTTACATATATTTTAGCTCACTCAGCCCTTGTAATAGCATGAAGTATTATTATCCCCATTTTATAGATGAGGAAACTGAGGCACAGAAAGGCTATTTAGACTCTTCTAGAGTTACCCAGCTCCTAAGTGGTAGAGTGGGAATATGAACACAGAGTCTAAGTGCAGAGTCTGGGCTCTTAACATACCTGCTAGCCTCCTAGTTCGTGTTCTCTAAAATTGTAGCATCCCCCATATCCATTCTATATTGGTCCTGGGAAGGTGGCGGGCAGTCAGTACCTCTTCCAACTGAGTCATTGCATATCTGGAAGGTCCTTGGAGAAGAGGAGATATCAGCTGAGGGTGGTCTGGATGGTCACAGAAGGTCTGTACCTCCCCCTTTGTACAGCACATGATTTATTGCCATTGCCCATGTAAATGTACCAACTAATGGAAAGGCCCCAAAACTGGGATTTAAGTTGGGCCAAAGACACAGCAACAGAAAAGCAGTTATATATTCTGTCCTGGTACCCCATAAAACCTCTTCTGCCCCACTAGTCCTTATTCTCCTGGGAAAGTTTCTGCAATCAGGCCACTCCTCAGAACGTGTGTCTTGTCTGTAGCCTTACTCGTGGCCATGTGCTCCTCAACCCTGTAGAAGGTTTGCACAATAGGTTCAAAACCTCTGGTTTTCTTCCTTCCTCCGTTTGCAAGAGCAGGGAGAAGGAAGGCAGGGGACCGTTCACCATCCCAGCCAATCACACCTACATGTAGCTTCATCCAGAGTTGTTCCACCCTGAAAATCCCTGCCCAGACCCCCACCCGACATCATCCCACGTCAATGCCTTCATTCCTCTCTCCAGCTCAGCCAGTTCTCCACCTTCACTTCCCGCTGCTGATGGGCCCTCGGCTTTATAATGCCTGCTAACACAACTCCACTGCTGCCAGACCCAACCTGCAAATACATCCCTGGATCAACACAAACGACCCACTTCTCTCTTCCAGGTTCTACCACGGGTAGAAAAAAACTCAAACGTGTGTACTGGCGCCATTATAAATATAAGATCGCCAAGATCAGCATGCCCCGCTCCACGACACCAAGCAAGCCTAATTAGTACTCACAACGGCTTTAATTATAACTATTTATTGAGTGCCTACTCCGTGCCAAGCACTTGTCTTAATCACTTTCCAAGCACTTTATTTAATTCTCAAAACACTACCACTCTGAGTTAGAGATTATTCATGGTTCCCATTGCACATAAAGTAACACTGGGGCTCGGGTAGGTCGGGAGGAGCTCGTGGTCACACCTGCATCCCTCTAGCCGCCAAGAACACCGCCTGCAGCTGTCTGCTCGTCAAGAGCCCGGCCCGTTCCCGGCAGTCTTTACCACCCCAAACTGCAGTGTCACGCTGGAGCAGCGTTTTCAAGGGTGAAAGTAAAAGAACAAGAAGAAAGGAAGAGAAGAAAACCATCGCGATAAGCTCCAGAAAGGAGGGCGCAGAGATACTTCCTGGTCAGCGTTACTCAGCACTTTGTGGGGTTTGCGGGGCTGGAGGGCGGGAGCATAGCGGGCCTTTTCGAGGAATCCACCCCTGCCTAAGCGGCTCCTTCACGAACCCAGGGGCGTTTGGTTAAGGCCGGCTGACCCCTTCCCAGGTGGCCCTGTGGCTCTGGGGGTGGCCATCCGCGTCCCCGCCTGCCCGCCCCCTCTTGCACAGTGTGCGCGTCCCGTAAGCCGCTCGGCCGCCCCGACAGATCCCGGGTCCCAGCTGGGACGGGGACGGGCGGGCGGGGCCCCCGGCTTTGAGTCCAGGGCACTCCCTGGGGCCCCGCCCAGCGCCCGCGCCGGCCCCGCCCCCGGGGAGGCCCCGCCCCTAGCGGACGTTCCGACGGTTCCGGGAGGCGGGGCCTGGCCTGGGCGCCTAGGCGGGCGCGGGAGGCCCGAGCGGGCGCGCCCCCGCAACACGCACGCCGCGCGCGCCCGACCGCCCCGCCCCAGTTGCTATAAAGGGAAGGCGGGCTGAGCCCTCTCCGAGCTCTGTCCGGCGTTTACGATCCGCCTACATCGGTCTGTACAGTCGCTTGTCAGACCCCAGCCGCCAAGATGGTGAAGCAGATCGAGAGCAAGGTACGCGCCTCCCGGGGAAGGCCAGGACGCGACGCGCAGCCTCCGTAGCCAGGGAGGGCGAGGGCGGGAGGTGGGCAGGCGCCCCTCCGCAGCCTGGGGGAAGGGGACGCGACGGTCCGGCCTGAGACTGCGGGAAGCCCGGGCCTGGGCGCGCCCGAGGCGGCCGAGCACGCCCCGGAGGAAGGGAGGAGAGGGCCGAGGGCGCTCTGGATGGCGTGCTCCGGGTGCTCCCCGCTGCCTGTGTCCGGTGCGCCAGGCGTCCCCCCACGGCGCCTCCTGCACCCCCGTGGTCGGAAAGCCCCTGTTGGTTGAGGGGATGAAGTCTGCCCTTGGCCCCGGTCCGTCTCTGGATACGGGCCGGGCAAAGAGATGGAGGGCCCCTTGAAGGAGGCGCGGGGTTGGGGGCCGCCACTCCCTCCCCGGTGGGCGGTGTGATCCCCCACGTTGGGCGGGCAGCGTGAGCTCCCCTGGGAGCGTATCCGGGCGGAAGACCCCGGGCGCCTCCGTCGCTGCCCGGCCCCAGATTTGGCGAGTGCTGTCTCCACGCCAGGGGGCGGCTCCGGTCTGGAGCCCCCCTCGCAAGTACGAGTCCGGCCTCTAGGCCCGAGGGGCCCAGGTGGCCGCAAGGAAGTGAGGCCGGGGCCGCGCCCTCGGGACTCCTCCTCTTGCGGCGCTGGGCGTGTTTCCGGCAGCCCTGGCTTTGGAATGACTCAGTCCCCAAGACTGGGCCCAGGGGCCTCCTCTGCCCTGCCCATCCGTGATTCACCCACGGTCGGGGGTTTTCGCTGCAGCCAGGAGTGCCCCCGAGGCGGGCGCGCCAGGTGGTGGTTCCACCCTATTAGGAATGCCCAGCATAGTGTTCCATCATCGAGAGTTATTGCGAGCCTAATGCCCTGCTGCTCAGGAAACTGAGCCTGACATAGCGTCTGGTTGGTATGCCGTAGCCACTCAAGAAATGTTTGTTAAATGCAGTCAAAAAAGTGAGTGGGAGAACATTGATGTTGCTCGAACAGTGGAAAACCCCTCCAAAGCGTTTACCCTGCGGTACCTCCCATCCCAAGCCCTCGCCCGCCTTGAATGTCTGGACCTCAGAGGTGCTGGGGTGGCTTCGAAAATGGAAGTTTCTCTGTAATGGTCCCTTTTTGTTACTTTTATAATCAGGAAACGTATATGGTCCTTGTAGAAATTTTGGCGAGAGACAGATCTCCTGTTTCCTAGAAACACCTGCAAAGTAGTTGAGATTATTTTATGTATCCTGTTTTCTGAGCCTCTCCCTACCCGTCCCCCCCCACCCCCCCCAAGTTTAGCCTGAGCCCTTTTCAGGTAGTTAGAAGCTTTTGTAATCATTTGAGTATCTGAACACATTGCTGGACATTCAGGCAGTTTTTAGGGTCTCCAGTGCCGCGATTGGGTCAAGGGACATGAACCTTTTGTTTCAGGTTTGTAAATTCCCAAACCACATAGGACAGTGCTTTTACTCCACCCCCATCAACAGTGACATTTCCCCCCTAACTTTGACCAAATCATTAATAAGAAAAATGGTCTTGTATCTTGTTTTAGTGATGCTGAACTTTTCCCTATATATATGTTGATTGATTATAGTTCATGATCTGCTTGTCCTTAATTTTTTTTTCCTAATGGCATCCTTTTTATTATTATTGTGTGAACTTTTAGATTAAAATTAGCAGCCCTCTCATTTGTTGGGAAGGTCATTGAGTTTTGTTCCTCCTATTTTTATTCAGTACCTACTGAGTGACAAATATCAGTTCACGGGTTGTTCTCCAGGGTCTGGCCATGTCATCAGTATAACCTAAGAGGTGAGAACCCATTAAAAGAGTAGGACTTTGAGTGGCTCATAGTAGTTGTCTCAGAATCCCCATACACTACAAACAAAATCGATTGATTCCTAGAACACACCTTTCAGTCTTTCCCCATCTTAGCTGTCACAGTTGTGGCGCCCTCCTCCCCTCATTAATGGGAGATGTGTACAAAGGTGACTGGAGATTGGTTACACAAGAAAGGACTACAGCCTGGGGCCTAAAGACCCTGATAATCAGTTGACCTTCAAAATTATGACCCAGAGGCATTAATCAAAAGTTAAACTCATTTGAATGTTACTAGTAAATATTGAACACACCTTAGATTTCCATCCTGATGGGCTACAGTTGGTGCCATTGGCCATCTAAGACCTCTCTTTCTGAAGTGTGATAGTTTAGAGTCACTGGGATCTATTTTAGATATAAGTGGACTGTAAATGTGTGATGAGAAAGAAATCAACCCAGTTGTGTGTTGTTTTTTAAGAATAGCATCGGCCATTTATTGAACGCCTACCTTCTATACATAAGCGTTCATGCTTGTTAATTACCTTCAGAATGGGTATGTTTAGGAAAAGAAATCCTAGAATCTGTTCTTATCTACCCCAAATATATTGTTTTGTTTTCTGAGTATTTATGTCCATGATGGGGACCTTTATTTATCCTCATAGTTAATTTCTGGGAGTTAGACCTCGTGAGATAATCTTGAATCGTTTTCCAATTGATGTCTCTTTAAGACCAACTTAAGTATCAGGAGAAGAGAATTTGTTGTGACCTCTACACATACCTGGCTCTGTAACTCTTCAGTTAAGCCAAAAGTTATTGTTGCATGGCTTTTTTTTTTTTCCAGAATTTTACGTAGTTTTGCTAGAATTTGATTCAGCAAATCAAAAGGTTTGAGGGAAACTTTGAGAGTGTTTGAGTAATATTTTGTGTTGAAAGTAATCTCAAGTATTTACTGGGAGCCAACCATGTTCACAAAACAGTGCATTCATCTGATTGGACCTTATCATTCATTGACTTTTTTCCTGTCTAACCTGGTTCTTGCAGTAGAATGGCTAGTTTGACCCTTTAAAAAATCATGTTAGTGAAGGCTTTGCATTAAATTCATCTGGAAAACATGGTGATGGTTTGGAAAAAGGATTTCTATAATTCTAACTTGTTCTCTCTCCCCATCCCCTCACACACACCTAATATCTCCCCACACCCTGAAGGTGGGGTGAGAGTTTGTACCTGAATAACTGAAAAGGTTATAGAAGTCTTGACATGGGAATGCCACTTGTGAATTGCTTCACCAAAAAACAGGAGTTGGAAATTAGAAATATAGAGAAGTAACTGTCCTGCAGAGGAATTCACTTTAGATTTTTTTTTTTTTTAAATGGTATTTCCTTTCCTTTAGTGGATCAGATCTGATGTGATGCTTAGCTTTCAAGGGAGGGGAACGTTAGTTTTTCATTAAACCAATGTGACCAGCATTTTTCCCTTGAAGAAAACCTAGACTTCAGATACAGATGTTTATGTTTTGGTTTCTCTTTGTTGCCCCAGTCTCGGTAAGCACTGATTAAATTGTGATTAAAAAGCAGCCCCTTGTTAACTGCAAGGTTAGGTTCCTAGGGTTACAATATCAAAACCATTGGTAAATGACTCAGGGAGATGGGTGGTAAGGGATTTCTTGATCATGTCTCACTGCTGGAATTTTATTTGACATTTCTAATGCAGAAAAACATTTAAGGAAACTTCTTTGCGTGAAGAACTAAAACTATTATTTGGTCACCAGTAAGAGCAGAGTTTTGAGATAAAGGGCAGACATCAATCATAAGCAGTATGATCTCATCTCTGGAAACTCCACTAAAGGGAGTATAAGGAAATATGCCTAATGTCAACAGTGACTGCCTGAGTGTAAACGTTTGGAGGAGGTTTATTTTCCTTGATATTTCTTCCTTGATTTTTTTTTAAAGCTTTTGACATGTTCCACTATAGACCATTTTAATTAATAAAGTAATAGCTTGTAAGTTGATTTATCTGAGAGAGCACGAGTGGGGAAAGGGCAGGAAGAGAGTGAGAGAGAATCCCAAGCAGGCTCTGTGCTGTCAGCACAGAGCCCAATAACTGTGAAATCATGACCTGAGCTGAGATCAAGAGTCAGACACTTAACTGACTGAAGCACCCAGGGGCCCCAATAAAGTATTAGCTTTTGACATTGCAAAATTCTGTGCCTTTGTGACTTATTCAATTGAAATGACCCTCTGAGTTGATATTCATTTAGTGAATGTTTACCATTGACCTAGATTTGATGTGGAAATGTAATACAAGTGTCTTTATTTTAATTTGCTCTGTTGAATATAGATAAACTATATACATCATACTTGTTTCGTCTTATCAACTCTGTAGGATTTTTTTCAGTTTGTTTGGTTCATTTTAGCTTCTTAGATTTTTAAAAAGCAGTACCTTTGAATTGTTCTTTGTATCACATTAAGTTTGATCAGGGCTTTGGGAAATAAAGGAAGCTGTTTAACCTATGCGTTTCTTTTTTTCTCCTTAGTATGCTTTTCAGGAAGCCTTGAACAGTGCAGGGGAAAAACTTGTAGTAGTTGATTTCTCTGCCACGTGGTGTGGACCTTGCAAAATGATCAAGCCCTTCTTTCATGTGAGTATGAAATCAGTTCTGTTTTATAAGAGATTCTGTTTCGAGTGGGTGGTCACAAAGCCAGGAAAGGACAGTGTTTGTTGTTGTGGTTGAACCTTTGGTGCAGAAGCAATAGTGTAACAACTTCAGTAATTGCTTTTGACACATGTGTAGCCCAGTGAAGACAACTGTCAGAACTGTCTTAAATGGTTTTTGCTTTTCTTGGAGTTGAAACCCAGGCCCTGTTTGAAATTCAGGCCTCAGAGCTTGACGTGTCAAATTCTTTTATACTAGGAGGAATCTGATTCAGAGAAACTGTATGTCCTTGGTGCTTACCTGGTCTCTAGTCTGAATCTTTAGATCTTTAATTAGTAGTTTCTACTTTTATCATGGTTTCTATTTAAGAAGCTTGAGTATAGTGACTGCCATTACCCAGTTCTGAATCTTTCTGGATTTTTTAAAATTTTCCAGTCCCTCTCTGAGAAGTATTCCAACGTGGTGTTCCTTGAAGTAGACGTGGATGACTGTCAGGTACGTGACTGGAAATTTGGAATACTGCTGAGCTTTTCACATTGGCCTTTTCCTTGGAACTGGAAGGGCTTGTTTTCATACATGTCAAATAATACCAGGACTACAGCCCTCGCTAAAAAAGTCATCGTGCCAATTATGAGCTTAATCCCAGCTCTCAGGAGCTTTGTACATCATATCATAAAATAAGCATAAAAACAGATGGTTGAGGCTGCTCCATCTTACCGCTCACCTTTCTAAAAGTTGAGACGCTCATTAAATCGAAATTGAATTTGATTATAACTAAATCCATAGACTGGAAAATTGAGAGACCGCTCTTAAGATTCTTTGTGAACTGGTGACATGAGAAAGTGTAGTCATAATCATCTTGCTTGATTTTAATCAATTAGAAAGCCCAAATGTTTGAAAGAACAGACACCAAGGTGCTTGATAGAGAGCCAAGTGTAATTTAGGGGAAATTAACTTTACAAATACTTGTTTAGCATTCTGTGTTAGCGTTACATTAGCATTACAAATACTTGTTCAGCCCAGGTCTGTTCCAGATGCCTTTCTGCTATCCATCCCCATTTTACAGATGAGGATAAACACAGAGGAGTGATCCATGGAGTTACAGTTAGTGGCAGAGTCAGGATTTAAGATGCGGTACTGTAGAGGAGGCTCTGGTGTAGGGTGGGTGCAGATCGAGTTCCTGGCACATGACTTGCCTCGTAACCAGCCCACTGAACTAGGAGTGTGCCTGTTCGTGTTCAAGAACGGCACCTGGGAGTTCTTTACAGATACATGCACATTTTTCCCTTAGCCCCAGTGGGGCGGGAGGGTGTAGGGTATGATACGGCAGTAAGGGTGCTCACGCGGGTTCCAGGCCTGGCTGCAGGACTTCTCCCTTAGGCCAGCCTCTCTTCTCCCTTCAGCTCTGGTTCTTCTCTGTGCCCGGATCTTGACACCTGCCCCATCAACCTCCAAGTGTGGCTTTTTCATTGAGCAAACCTGGAATGTTTAGTAAAGGTCCTGAAAGGTTTATAAAAACAAGTATGTGGCAGTACTTTCCAAACCTGTAAGCACCTGTCGACACCAAATTGCTTTTTCTAAGCACCTTTTCTCATTCTACACTCATACCTTTACTGGTCAGGTCCTCTCTATCTACCTGGCTCATCCTTCCCTTTCATACCTAACAAACTCCTAGTCATATGCTTCACATCTTCTCCAGGAACCTCTCTCCACTTACCCCCTTTTGTACCTGGACTAAGTTAGTTCCCTTTCCTCTGTGTCTCCATGATGTCCTCTGCCCCTCCTTTCCCCTTGCATTTATGGTAGTGGATTGGGGAGGACCCCATATTTAGGTGGCCTGCCTTATTTTCCAGCTCCATCCTTTATCAGCTGTGCCTGTTTGAGCCTCTGTAAAATGGCAGTGCTTATCCAACATCATAAAGTAGTAGCTGTCAGGATTCCATGACATAATACGTAGAAGGTGCCGAGAACAGTGCCTGGCACACGTTCGGTGAATCTTAGCTGGTGGTGTATTTTTTTGTCTGTCCTTTACCATTAGTGCCTATAAGTTTGTTGGGATGAGAGACCCTTATTTACCTGGCTGTGGTAAAGCGTAGTGGGTGTAGAATGCGTTTATTAAATGATGACGTTACTGTTCTGATGTGTCGCAGAGTTTTAAGAAAATGACAGTAGATAGCATGTGCTTGGGAAAAAAAATTCTAGCTCCCGATCTAAACCTAATTTACAGACTTATTTTTTTTATATGATCACTGTAGGCATGTGAAAATGGCACCTGGAGGGGACTAGAGAAATTTCTGACTGGTACTATGGCCCTATCAGATAGCAAGCGACTCTCTAAAGTTTTTATGTGAGAGGAAGAACCTGCTTGGTGCTCTGCCCGAGTTAGGTCACTTAATCCTCATGAGAGCTCTGATGACAGTTGCCTGCATAGAGCAGGCGATGGGGCTACAGCACAAGAGGAGGGCTAGGTCATTTGAAGCAGAGCCTGCCAGGGTGGACTCTTGCACCTTGCTGGACCGAGGACAGGTGCTCTCACTGCCCGAGTCCAAAACCTCGGGGAAGGAGATGTGCAAAGCAGTCACGGACTCTATGTGAGAGAACTCCTCCTTCTGTCTGGTTAGAGTACACACCCTGAACGTTTCTAGACCTTGGAGTGACCCTCTCACAAGTTCGGGACTTTTCACTTTGCCTCCATATTCTAAAGATTGAGCACCGTACAGGATTTTTCTTTGACTACTTTTGTGGTACTATTACCGTTACCATCTAAATAGCCTCGATCTGTTAGGGAGTAAGAACCCGTTGGTCACATACACATAATAACTGCTGTCAGCGCGTACTCACCTCGCCATTCTGAATTACCCTCCTTGCCAGTTCTGTCAAAAAGCAGTTCATTAAACAATCAGCCAGTATTTCCTTGGGGAATTTCCAAGTCACAGGAGTAGATCCTCCAGTTGGCTTTGCAGCTCTAGGTAAAAGCCTCCCCTCATTTCGATTGTAAAATCGAGACAAGGGATAAAAAGTACATCGGTCACATTTCTCCGTATTAGATTCTGTCATTAATGGGTGAAATTATTAATGACTGAACTAGTTTAAATTTTTGTGCAGATAATTCCTGCTGAATTTCAGACTTAGGGTACTTTGTACTGTCTTTTTGGCATAAGCAACATACAGTTTTAATAGATAGACTGTAAGCACTTGGGCAGGAAAAAGTTAGCTTTTAGGTGTAATAGATTCAAACAGACCATCAGGAGATGTGGACACACCATGTGGCCCTCAAAATCATTTTGAGGGGTACCAGCCCTTTTGAAAATGCTGGACTCTACTCCCAAGTCTGTACAGGGTAGGATACTTATTTTGTAAATTAAAACAAGAAACAAAGTAATTTAGACCCGATGGTTGTGCAGCCTTTTAGAACTGCCGTATGTTGCCGTTTTGATTAGAACAGCCAGGAAGGACTTCGTAGAAATGACAAAAGCAGGTTTGAAGTTACTTTGGCTGTATGGAATTCTAAGCTGAAAACCAATGAAACTAAATTTAATAAGAGAAAAAGTAGTCTTATTACACTTACTGATAAAGACGTATACAAATCTGAGATTGGGCAAAACCAGAGGGATGGAGAACAGATTGGGGTAGGGGAGGACTTGAGGATCAAGGAGCTGCTGAGGAGATTGTAGGTGAGCAAGGGAACTGGTCTGTATCTTGGTTTTGATGTTACCTGACTATGCATTTGTCAGAACTCCCAGAACTTAAACACCCCGTAAAAACTGAATTTTGCTTTATGTAATTTTTTTTAAATTCCAGATTATTTACAAAAAATAGGAGTTGGGGGTGTCATTAGGGGGGTGGACTAGTTAAGTGAGGAACGTGATAAACTTAGGATCGAGAATGTTTAAGGCTTCAAATGTAACTAAATTTTTAAGTATGAATACCTTTCAAGTCACTATAGGAATAGGCAAATTAGTCCATAGAGCAAGTAGTAGAAAGAAATACTAATTTTAGAGAGTAGAGATCAAATGCTAGTTATGAACTAAAACTTGACTGAAGTCCATAAGATATTAATAGATGGGCGTACTATGTTCCTAGATAGTGACTCAGTGTTATTAAAATGGAGTACTCCCAAGTTGGTCTGATTAGATCTCAGTGTGCCATTCTGAAAAAATACAGTTGGGAAAGTATTTTTAAAAAACAAACACTAACTGGGAGAGAAGTTGTGGGAAATGAGAAAGGAAAAGCCCCGTAAAAATAACAGTGTATTAGCTGCCCTTATTAAAACAATGTAGTCTTGTAATGTAGGTAGGTATACGCATGGAACAGAATAGACAGTTCAAAACAAAAATAGGATCAAGTCTATTTAAACATGTATTAATCATTAACAGTTTGGAGTTAAGATGTTGCATTTCTACCTCCATTAAAATTTGTTTTCTAATGTTTATTTTTGAGAGAGTGCAAGTGGGGGAGGGGCAGAGAGAGAAGGAGACACAGAATCCGAGGCAGGTTCTGGGCTCTGAGTTGTTGGCACAGTTGTCGAATCCATGAACCGTGAGATCATGACCTGAGCTGAAGCCGGATGCTCAACTGACTGAGCCACCCAGGTGCCCCTAACCTAGAAGACATTCAAACAAAAATCCTAGTAAATACTGAACATATTTCCAGAAATGGAGCTGTTAAGCACATTGATGGCCGTGGCTTTCATAATCTCAAGAACAGAACTGTTTTTACTCTTGCCACTGAGGAAATGGGCCTGGAAAAATTCAGTCACAGACCTGAAGTCTGTTTAATACTCGAGCTCGCGCTTTCAATGAACGGGGTAGAGAAGGGCTGATGGATTTGATCAAGTGAAGTCAGACTAGGTGGCAAAAATCATGATAAATACTGAAATTGATAGGTACTGAAGTACCTCCCAATATGAATGTGTGTCTAGAGCTTTGAAAAGGAGCATGTTTGGGGTGCCTGGGTGGCTCAGTTGGTTAAGTGTCCACCTCTTAATCTCAGCTCAGGTCTTGATCTCAGAGTTAGGAGTCCAAGCCCCACATTGGCTCTGCGCTGGGCTTGAAGCCTCTTCAAAAGCATGTTCTTTGTCTTAGCAGTTCTACTTCCAGGGGTGGTGATTGACCCAGGATGTAGATATTTGCATAGGAAGATGCAAGTGTTTACATTAAGCAAAAAATCAAAGCCTTTTACTTATTGACCAGTGGACTAGTTCCAGTGATGATACCTCCATACAGCGACTGCTATTAGGCCATAAAAAATGATTGTGTACTTTTTCACGGGGAAAAGTCCACTGTATGTATATATTATACTGAGTATACAGGTGTGTTACCATGCACGCAGCATAGGTTTTATAAAGAAAAGCATTTAGGTACACTAGTGAGATGCTTATGGTGGCTTGTACAGATTAGGACTGGTTTCCTTCTTCCAGTTTTTTGCCTTGAATGTAGGTTATACTTCTATAAAATGAAAATGATCTTCCTAGGCCCATCAGTTTCACTTTAAGGTTTTTGCCCTAAGATGTGTCTGAGGATTTATTCACAAGGATGTGCAGAAATTGGAAATAACAAAGCTTCACTTTTAGGAATCAAGGCGACCTAGGATTCCATACCATAAACAAAGCAAAACAAAACCACCTTCACATCTAATGAAAGCAAATTCTAAATGCTTTACGTGGTAAAGTTTTAAAGATTTGAGTGCAATTTTTAAAATTTAAAAAATACATCTTGTTCATCTTATTTTGAGAGGAAAGAGAATTCCAAGCAGGCTTGAGCTCATAAACCATGAGATGGTGACCTGAGCCCAAATCAAGCGTCAGACATTTAATGGCCTGAGCCATGCAGATGCCCCAGGATTTTTTAAATGCTATCACAGAGCCTTGGCACCACTTCTGAGTATTCGTCTATTTTCCAGTTTGGGGATTTAGTTTTTTATAAGTCCCTTCTTTAATAAGTCTCTTATTGAGAGAGTCCCAAGCAGGCTCTGCACTGTCAGCACAGAGCCCAACTTGGGGCTTGATCCCATCAACCATGAGATCATGACTTGAGCCAGAATCGAGAATCCTACTGAGCCACTCAGGTGCCCCAGGATTGATTTTATTGTAAATTCAGCAGTTGTACCAACGCAGGAACGCTGGTCTCTGGCTAGTTGAGGCAGAAGACATCCAGAATCCTGAGAGCATCGATTAGACTGTCACATCCATTGAATGAGACGAGACCCTGTATTTTCTGCTGATAAAGCTTTCTCAGTAGAAAGTTATGACGACTGGCCAGCCCTGTTTTACCTGCCTTTGTGTGTGATGCAGCTCACTCCCCTGGTGAGTTTCTAATTAGAAGGAGGGGGGTGGGTAGTGCACCTGGGTGGCTCAGTAGGTTGAGCGTCCAAGTTGAGCATCCAGCTCTGGCTCAGGCCATGATCTCGTGGTTCCTGAGTTTGAGCCCCACATCAGGCTCACTGTTACCAGTGAAGAGCCTGCTTTGGATCCTCGGTCCCCCTGTCTCTGCCTCCACTTGTGCACCACTTGTGCTCTCTCAAAAGGTAAATAAAACATTAAGAAAGGAAAAATAAGTGGGGAAGAGGGTGGCTTATCCTTTCCAGGCTGCTGCCCTTCTACCATGAATATAACACAAACACCCTTTTACTTTGAGCCTTTTGCCAACTGCCTGGATGAAAGGTAGTGTCCAACCGATGACTTCCGTGTGTGTAAGAGAGGGAAGGGGCTGTACCAAACAGCGGCTCTCCCCAGTGCTGTGAGGGATGAGCCCAGTGTTCCCAGATACTCCAGTGTGGGAAGGATCTGCTAGTGGGCAGCCAATGCAAAGCTTTGTTCTTAAGCTCTTGCATGAGCCAAGCAGCGTATCTGGATCAGATTCAGCCCCTCAGATGACCAGTTTTCAGTCTTTTGCCTAAGTCAGCCCCCCAGCCTAACTTACCATCTTCTGATTTTCTGAGTACTCCTCCAGAACCTTGACATGGGCAGTTCATAGTCTTCCTGTCAACTCTTCACCACGTTTTCAATCTTGGATGCTCTCGCTACAAGGGAATTATTGGAATTTTATGCGGTGGTCTTATCGCATGTTCTTAGTAGTTTCCCTAGGCGTTCAGAACCTGTTAGCCATTTTTACTCCAGTCATTACTGTCCTTGTGCCTCTGTGTTAGCCAGCATTTAGAGGAAGAGTCAAGGATATCCAAAAGGAACTCCCAAGAGTATAATCCACTACCCTTCCTGCCCAGGCTACCAACAATGCAAATTTATAAAGCTGTAAAACCACACTTTTCTTTCCAGTCTCAGAGGAAGAGGTCAAATTAATAAGCTGGCATACTGCCATTACCAGTGGCTCAGAGAGATCACTCCATTTTTATAGTCCTGTGCCCTCCCAAATTGTATATTAGAAGTCACCATGATGCCTTTCTTTCCTCTGTAAACTGTTTGGTTTCTGAAATCTGGTTCTCAGAGTTCAGCCTCCTTGGTTGCTGTCCTTCACTGCTTTTTGCTCCTTAGCTGCTGTGTGGTTCTACATTTCTTTCCCAAGCCTCTTGAGGACCATGCTGATATTTTCAATCCCTAATGGATCTTTTCACCTGAACGCTTGTCCAAACCCAACCATTTCCTGAGGCATTTCCCTCCAAACCCTGTGTGAAAAAGGTATGGTGGGGGTAGGGGGGTGTTAGAGCTTCTCATTTCGTGTTCCTGTAACAGAATTAAGGAACGCTTGATACTCCAGGGACCTCTGTTTCTTGATATGCAGCCAAGTTTGAGAATCTACAAGTCAATGTTTAATTAAAAGCAGAAAAAAACCAGTGTGGAACTTTGCCTTTGGGTTATAGGACTTTGTTCTTGAACAATTCTTGGGCAAGTGAATTGTTGTTCCTCTTGCTGACGCTGGGTTTTAGTCTTTATGACCTTCATGTGTGGACTCTATTCCCATAATGAAGATTTGGAAAACTAGGAGCAAAGAAGACAAGTGCTAATTCTGAGGAATAGTTAAGATTAAAATCCTGAGTATACATACGTACAGCAGAATTTGTTACTGCTTCTTTATACTTGAACTAGCTGAGATAGAATTGGATTAAACAATTCACTGGGTCACTGTATATATCTGAGGCCAGTAGCATTCTGCTTATTGGTGGCCCTCAAAGAGGGGAGTACATGTTAATTTTCATTGAGACTGTAACCAATTTGGGTTTTGTGCTGCCATTACATTCATTCTGTCGTTCTTCATTTGCTTAAATGAGGTGTATAATGGGGGGGGCGGGGGGGGGGGGTACATCTGGGATTACTTATGCCAGAGCTTAATACTCAGTCTTGTTTTCATCCTCTCCCCGCCCCACACAGGATGTTGCTTCAGAGTGTGAAGTCAAATGCATGCCAACCTTCCAGTTTTTTAAAAAGGGACAGAAGGTAGGTACATTTGACCTTAAATCCAGCTGGACAATAGGAAAACACGGTGTAAATTAAGACACTGAAGGGACTTATTCCTCCACATTGGGAATCCTGTCCCCATTGTCTACTTTTAAGAATATTTAAATAGGTTATTCTTCAGTGATTTCAGTACATACTGGGACATCTAATTGAAAATTGATCTTTGAAGATCCACCATGATTCGTGCTTCATATTTATAAAGTACATTTATCTTTGAGAGAGATTTGGGTAAGAAATTGTACCTCAGCCTTCAGGGCTTTTATTCCCCCCCTCTTAGTTTGTGTTTGTTTCTTAAAATGTATGTATCTCTGGATAACAACCAGTCTTTCAAGTAAGATGATACTCCTCCCTCTGCTCTCCCCCTCCTTTCCCCATTCTGTGATAGCTTAGTCACAAAACAAGGTTACGGTGCTACATCTAACTGCAATTCAATATTCTCTTAACAGGTGGGTGAATTTTCTGGAGCTAATAAGGAAAAACTTGAAGCTACCATCAATGAATTAATCTAATTATGTTTTCTGAAAACATAACCAGCCATTGGCTCTTGAAAACTTGTAATTTTTTTTATTTACAAAAAAAGGAAAGATCAAGTGTGAAGACTATATACCCAACTGCCATCTGATTATAAGTGACAATAAAATATTAATTCTACCCTTTTTAAAACTGTCTGGTGTCTTTGAATAGCTTTCAAATAGGTGAAATGTGGCCATTAGGTGATAACTTCTTAGTGACCTTGGTGGCCATTGATTTTGTTTTTTGTTTTTTAAGGGACAGCAGAAGAGGCACCTGAAGTTTATTTATTTTGAGAGCAAGTGAGCACAGACGAGGGGCAGAAAGAGAGGGAGACAGAATCCTAAGCAGGCTCCTCACTGTCGGCACAGAGCCCGACATGGGGCTCAAACCTGGGAACTGTGAGATCACGACCCGAGCCAAAATCAAGAGTTGCACACTTAACTGAGTCACCCAAGATGCCCTAGGCTATTGATTAAGGTTAAAAATCTTGTTGGGGGGCAATGCAGGTAATAGAGTACTATGTTAAAATTGTTTGATTCCTATGAACAGAGAAAATCGTATTCTCTTTTCTAGCAGGCAAATCCCCTCTGACTGATCCTCGTGACCAAAATTGAGGTCCATCCAGAAAGGAATTTCTCTGGTTTTGAGATTCCTGTCTCGAAAGTTACAGTGAGCTGCTGTTTTGCTAGTGGTAACTGAGTCATGTTCTGTCAGAACTTCGTGGTTGCCTCACAAGGGAGTTCTGCAAACATTTCCATGGGAACTTTGATTCCCTCAAAGTGTCTTAAGAGACTGGTTTTATAGGCCTGATAGACATACTTACCTAAGTGGTAAAGAGTGTTGAAGTCATTAGTCTTTAATAAAATCAAGAACATTAAGCGTTTCATAGATGAGTGCTACAGAATAGAGAGCCTAGTGGTCAGCCTGTGACAAAAGACACAATAGTATACAATGGAGAGAAGATGGTCTCCGATCGATGGTAGTGGGAAAATTGGGCAGCTACATGCCAGAGATGAAACTGGACCACTTTCTAAAATTTCTTTTTTTTTTCCAACGTTTATTTTTGGGACAGAGAGAGACAGAGCATGAACAGGGGAGGGGCAGAGAGAGAGGGAGACACAGAATCAGAAACAGGCTCCAGGCTCTGAGCCATCAGCCCAGAGCCTGATGCGGGGCTCGAACTCCCGGACCGCGAGATCGTGACCCGGCTGAAGTCGGACACTCAACCGACTGCGCCACCCAGGCGCCCCGCACTTTCTTACACCATATACAAACCTAAGTGGACTAAAGACCCGACTGTGAGAAACTCGAAAGTATAAAATGCCCTAGTACTCTGACATCAGCCCTAGCCACATTTTTCTAATGCATCTCCTCAGGCAGGAAAAAGAAAAGCAAAAATGAACTTGGGACTACCCCAAACCAAAAAGCTTTTGCACAGAATAGGAAACCATCAACAGAAAGCAATAACCTGAATGGGGGAAGATAACTGCAAATGACCTACCCGATAGGGGGTTGATCTAAAGAACTACAACTCAACACCAAAGTAATAATCTTATTTTAAAAATGGGCAGAGAATCTGAAGAGACACTTTTCCAAAGAAGGCATACAGATGGCCCACAGACACGCAAGAAGATGCTCAACATCATTCATCAGGGAAAAGCAAATCAAAACCACAATGAGATATTACTTCACATGGATCAGAATGGCCAGAATCAAAAAGATAGTAATACGTGTTGACAAGATGTGGAGAAAAAGGGGCCCTGTGCACTGTGGGTGGGAATGTAAATTGGTGCAGCTACCATGGAAAACTGGAGTTTCCTCAAAAAATTTAAAGTAGTGTACAATCCAGTAATTCTGGGGGTAAAAAAAAAAAAAAAAAAAGGAAAATACTAAAAAGATAAACACACTTGTAGGTTTACTGCAGCATTATTTATAATAGCCAAGACAGGGAAACAACCCAAATATTCAGTGATAGATGACTGGATAAAGATAGTAAGCACACACACATAAACACCATATGTACATGCACACATATATACACATATATGGAATATTATAAAGAATGAGTTCTTGCCATTTACAACATGAATGGAGCTAGAGTATTAGGCAAAATGGAGTAAGACAGACAATGACGTGATTTCACTTACATGTGGAATCTAAAAACCCAAACTGAATAAACAATCACACCTATAAATGCAGAGAACTGATGGTTGCCAGAGGAGGGGGTGGGGGGTGGATGGGCAAAATGGGTGAAGGGAAGTGAGAAAAGTTTCCAGTTACGGAATAAGCTACAAGGATAAAAGGTACAGCATAGGGAAGATAATCAGGGGTATTGTAATGGTTTGCATAGTGACCGTAGGTACATTTACAGGTGAGCACAGTATGTACAAATTTGTCAAATCACCATGTTGTACATTTGAAATTAATGTCACGTTGTGTGTCAACTAGATTTCAGTTTAAAAAGAGTTTTTTTTTAAAAATGGGGGGAAAAACCCCAGTGTTTATGTTCTAGACACAACAAATAGAGGATTAAGACAGTTTTTAAATTTGTATAATGAAAATCAGAATTAACCATATGCCCTGTGCCATCCTTATGTTAATTTTTACAACAATCCTAGGAGACAGGTACTGTAATCCCCATTCCCCCCCATTTTCCCAGGGAGGAGACAGGCAAAGAGGTTAGTTTTTCCAGTGTCATACTAAACAGTAGAAGATCGGAGATTTGAGCCAAGGGAGTCTGGAACCACTAAAATGCCTCCCAGTCAAAAGGCTGAATAACTAGTAAAACAATGAGCCCTTATCTGGGTTTCTTTCCTCATCTAAAATTAGGCTGCTGAAGGGTGGCCAACATGGTGGAGAAGTAGAGGCATCCGTACTTCCTGTGTCTCTCAAACAAAGACTGGCTGAAGCCTAGGACTTTGACCCCTGGAGAGTCTGGGAGGAAAAGAGACGGAGTCTAAAAGGGAGACAAAGGGACAACCTTGACGGGCTATAGGTGGGCGATTGTGAACTGGGGGAGATAAAATGGGCCGCACAGGCATGGAAGGGAGGGATCCCCTTCGGGGAGAGACAAAGGAAAGAGAAAGAGTGGCTGGGGAAGCATAGGACTGTATCTGGACAAGAGAAAAAACCTCGGACTGGGATGGAGAGGGATCCCATCCCTAACTGCGGGCCTATCTTCAGACTGGGGCCGGCTGCCCTGTTTGCACATCTAGGGAGGAGGGGATCCACCCCAGGGTTCCGTGGTAGGTCAGGGGCGCAGTCGGAGCGGGAGAAAATGATCCCCTCCCTGGAGTGCTGTGGGACAGGACAAAGGCTGGCTGCGTCCGCCACCCCCAGGCTTGGTGGCTAGTCTGCACTAGGAGAAAGCGGTCCCCTCCCTGCAGTGCTGCGGCACAGGACAAAAGCAGCTGGGACCACATATCACCAGCATAGAGAGGCCCTTCCCCAGTGCTGGAGTGCACAGAGCGGGAGTTTAAATCCCAGCCAGGCATGGGGCAAAGGAGTCCGCAGAGAAAGACCGCCCTGACTGCTTCTGCCGCACAGTGAGGCCAACTCCAACGGAGTCCACCAGGTCCGTGGAGAAGAAACTGGGGGTTCACCATTTTTCTCCCCACCATCATCAAGGCGGGGCCTCAGGGATTGGTCAGCAGGGCCCACAGTGGAGGCAGGACCGCCTACACCAAACCACACCCCTCCACTCCGGGTAACTGCTTATCTACTGGAGCAGGATAGACTCTGTGGAACTAGACTGACCCCTCCTTCAGGTCAGCTCTGCTGCATTGGCTGGATTAATTCTAGGACGATTCTTGTTATTTAGATATATTCTTCCTTCTTTTCTCCTTATCTCTTCCCTCCTCTAGGCTGGTTACTCTGGTTGTTGGTTTGTTTAAGCAGACATATTTAATCCATTCCCTTGATACATGTTCTACACCTCCTTCATTTATTTTCCTTTCTCTCTCTCTCTCTGGAATAATCAAGCTGTATAGCTTCTCTGTCTGGGTAACTTTATCTTCATTTCTCCCCCGCTCCCTCCCCCCCCCCCCCTTCTTTATTTCCCTTTCTCTCTCTCTGGATTAAGCCCTTTAGTCTCTCTGCCTGGTCACTGTTCATTTTTTCTTTTTCCCCGCCCCTGTCATTTTTCTCTTTGTATGTGCTCTTTCATCACCATCTCCACCCTCTTCTTTACTCGTAGCTGGTGTTTCTGGTTTTTTGCTTTTGGATTTTGTTTGTTCTTTTGTCGCTGTGTTTGTGTGTTTTTGTTTCCTGTTTGTCTCTATATTTGTTTTCCTTTCCTGGGCTACTTCAAGGAACAAATCAAAGCACACTTGGTGGAGGGTCCAAAACATCACTACTAGTAGAGAAATAAAATAACCGAAGTCACAACAACAGAGAGCAAGTAACACTATCCAAAAAACACCTCCTGAAGGGCCAGGCCTTGAATAGTGTATGACCCCACCCCCTTTAATATAGCAGTGCTCACAGGTACAGAGCACATAACAAGATTTTAAAACTCATGAGGGATAGAAAACTAGCCAAAATGATGAAATGGAAGAATTCTCCTCAAAAGAAATTCCAGGAAGAGGTGACAGCTAAAGAATTGATCAAAACAGATATAAGCAATATAACTGAACAAGAATTTAGAATAATAGGCATAAGATTAATCACTGGGCTTAAAAAAGGCATAGAAGACAGCAGAGAATCTATTGCTGTAGAGATCAAGAAACTAAAACATAGCCATGATGAATTAAAAAATGCTACAAATGAGGTGCAAAATAAAATGGAGGTGGCCACAGAGTGAGTTGAAGAGGCAGAGGGGATGCTAGGTGAATTAGAAGATAAAATTATGGAAAAAGGAAGCTAAGAAAAAGAGAGAAAAAAAATCCAGGATCACAAGGGGACAATTAGAGAACTAAGTGAGTCAATCAAACAGAACAATATCCATATCATAGGAATTCCAGAAGAAGAAGAGAGAGACAAAGGGGCTGCAGGTGTACTTGAACAAATCATAGCTGAGAACGTCCCCAGTCTGGGTAAGGAAACAGATTGAAATCTAAGAGGCACAGAGAACTCCCTTCAGACGTAACTTGAATCGATTTCCTGCATGGCATACCATAGTGAAACTGGCAAAATACAAGGATAAAGAGAGAATCCTGAAAGCAGCTAGGGATAAATGGGCTTTAACATATAAAGGTAGATACATAAGGGTAGTAGCAGACCTATCTACTGAAACTTGGCAGGCCAGAAAGGAGTGGTAGGAAATCTTCAATGTGATGAACAGGAAAAATATGCAGCCAAGAATCCCTTATCCAGCAAGCCTGTCATTCAGAATAAAAGGAGAGATAAAGGTTTTCCCAAACAAAAACTGAAGGAATTCATCACCACTAAACCAGCCCTACAAGAGATCCTAAGGGGGACCCTGTGAGTGAAATGTTGCAAGGACCACAAAGTACCAGAGACATCACTACAACCATGAAACCTACAGAATTCACAATGACTCTAAACCCATATCTTTCAATAACAGGAAATGTAAATGGACTAAATATTCCAATCAAAAGACATAGTGTATCAGAATGGATAAAAACAAACAAACAAGATCCATCTATGTGCTGTCTATAAGAGACCCACATTAGACCTGAGGACACCTTCAGATTGAAAGTGAGGGGATGGAGAATTATCTATCATGCTACTGGAAGTCAAAAGAAAGCTGGAGTAGCCATACTTATTTCAGACAAACTAGACTTTGAATTAAAGGCTGTAACAAGAGATGAAGAATGGCATTATATCATAATTACAGGGTCTATCCATCAGGAAGAGCTAACAATTATAAATGTCTATGCATCAAATTCAGAAGCACCCAAATATATAAAACAATTAATCACAAACATAAGCAATCTTATTGGTAAGAATGTGGTAATTGCAGGTAATACTCCACTTACAACAATGGATAGATCATCTAGACAGAAAATCAGTGAAGAAACAATGGCCCTGAATGATACAATGGACCAGATGGACTTGACAGATATATTTAGAACTCTACATCCTGAAGCAGCAGAATATACTTTCTTCTCAAGTGCCTATGGCACATTCTCCAAGATAGATCACATACTGGGTCACAAAACAGCCCTCAATAAATATAAAAAGAAATGAGATCATACCATGCACACTTTCAGATCAAAATGCTATGAAACTTGAAATCAACCACAGGAAAAAGTTTGGAAAACCTCCAAAAGCATGGAGGTTAAACAACATCCTACTAAAGAATGAATGGGTCAACCAGGCAATTAGAGAAGAAATTTAAAAATATATGGAAACAAATGAAAATGAAAACACAACAATCTGAACCCTTTGGGATGCAACAAAGGCGGTCCTAAGAGGAAAACACATTGCAATCCAGGCCTATTTCAAGAAACAAGAAAAATCCCCAATACAAAATCTAACAGCACACCTAAAGGAACTAGAAGCAGAACAGCAAAGATACCCCAAACCCAGAAGAAGAAGAGAAATAATAGATCAGAGCAGAAATAAACAATATAGAATCCAAAAAACAGAACATACCAATGAAACTAAGAGATGGTTCTTTGAAAAAATAAACAAAATTGATAAACCTCTAGCCAGGCTTCTCAAAAAGAAAAGAGAGAAGACCCAAATAGATAAAATTATGAATGAAAATGGAATTGTTACAACCAATTCCTCAGAGATACAAGCAATTATCAGGGAATACTATGAAAAATTATATGCCAGCAAACTGGACAACCTGGAAGAAATGGACAAATTCCTAAGCACCCACATACTTCCAAAACTCAAATGGGAAAAAATAGACAATTTTAACAGACCCATAACTAGTGAAGAAATTGAATCAGTTATCAAAATCTCCCAACAAATAAGAGTCCTGGACCAGATGGCTTCCCTGGGGAATTCTACCAGAAATTTAAAGCAGAGTTAATACGTATCCTTCTCAAGCTGTTCCAAAAAATAGAAATGGAAGAAAAACTTCTGGACTCATTCTATGAAGCCAGCATGACTTTGATTCCCAAACCAGACAGAGACCCAGCAAAAAAAGAGAACTACAGGCCAATATCCCTGATGAATGTGGATGCAGAAATTCTCAACAAGATACTAGCAAATCTAATTCAATAGCATTTAAAAATTCTTCACCATGATCAAGTGGGATTCATTCCTGGGATGCAGGGCTGGTTCAATATTTGCAAATCAATCAATGTGATACATCACATTAATAAAAGAAAGGATAAGAACCATATGATCCTGTCAACAGATGCAGCAAAAGCATTTGACAAAATACAGCATTCTTTCTTAATAAAAATCCTCAAGAAAGTTGGGATAGAAGAAACACACTTAAACATCAAAAAAGCCATTTATGAAAAGCCCACAGCTAATATCATCCTCAATGGGGAAAGACAGAGAGCTTTCCCCGAGATCAGGAACACAACAAGGATGTCCACTCTCATCACTGTTGTGTAACATAGTGTGGAAGTCCTAGCGTCAGCAATCAGACAACAAAATGAAATAAGAGATATCAAAATTGGCAAAAAGAAGTCAAACTTTCACTTTTTTCAGATGACATGATAGTCTACGTGGAAAACCCAACAGACTCCACCAAAAGTCTGCTAGAACTGATACATGAATTCAGCAAAATCTTAGGGTACAAAATCAATCTCAGGTACCAAAATAGGTTGCATTTTTATACACCAATAATGAAGCAATAGAAAGAGAAATAAAGAAATGGATCCCATTCACTATTGCACCAAGAACCATTGAATACCTAGGAATAAACCTAACCAAAGACAGAAAAGATCTGTATGCTGAAAACTATAGAAAGCTTATGAAGGAAATTGAAGAAGACACAAAGAAATGGAAAAACATTCCCTGCTCAAGGACTAGAAGAATAAATATTGTTAAAATGTCAATACTACCCAAAGCAATCTACACATTCAATGCAATCCCAATCAAAATTTTACCAGCATTCTTCTCAAAGCCAGAACAATCCTAAAATTTGCATGGAACCACAAAAGACCCCAATTAGCCAAAGTAATATTGAAGAAGAAAACCAAAGTAGGACACATCACAATCCCAGACTTTAGCCTCTACTACAAACCTGTAATCATTAAGACTGTATGGTATTGATAAAACAAAAAACAAAAAAACCCAAAAAACCAGACACAGAGACCAATGGAATAGAATAGAGAACCCAGAATTGGACCCACAAATGTACAGCCAACTAATCTTTGACAAAGCAGGAAAGAATATCCAATGGAAAAAAGAGTCTCTTTAACAAATGGTGCTGGGAGAACTGGACAGTGACATGCAGAAGAATGAAACTAGACCACTTTCTTACACCATTCACAAAAATAAACTCAAAATGGATGAAAGACCTGAATGTGAGACAGGAGACCATCAAAATCCTAGAGGAGAAAGCAGGAAAAAACCTCTTTAACCTCAGCTGCAGCAGTTTCTTACTCGACACATCTCCAAAGGCAAGGGAATTAAGAGCAAAAATGAACTATTGGGACCTCATCAAGATAAAAATCCTCTGCACTGCAAAGGAAACAATCAAAAAAAACTAAAAGGCAACTGACAGAATGGGAAAAGATATTTGCAAATGACATATTGGATAAAGGGCTAGTATCTAAAATCTATAAAAAACTCACCAAACTACACACCAAAAAACAAATAATCCAGTAAAGAAATGGGCAGAAGACATGAACAGACACTTTTCCAAAGAAGACATCAAATGGCCAGCAGACACACGAAACAGTGCTCAACATCACTCATCATCAGGGAAATACAAATCAAAACCGAGATACCACCTCACACCGGTCAGAGTGGCTAAAATGAACAAATCAGGAGACTATAGATGCTGGTGATGATGTGGAGAAACGAGAACCCTCTTGCACTGTTGGTGGGAATGCAAACTGGTGCAGCCGCTCTGGAAAACAGTGTGGAGTTTCCTCAAAAAATTAAAAGTAGAGCTACCCTATGACCCAGCAATAGCACTGCTAGGAATTTACCCAGGAGTGCTGATGCATTGGGGCACATGTACCCCAACATTCATAGCAGCACTTTCAACAATAGCCAAATTATGGAAAGAGCCTACATGTCCATCAACTGATGAATGGATAAAGAAGATGTGGTTTATATATACAATGGAATACTACTTGGCAATGAGAAAGAATGAAATCATGCCATTTGCAGCAATGTGGATGGAACTGGGAGGTATTATGCTGAGTGAAATAAGTCAGTCTGAGAAAGACAGATGCCATATGTTTTCACTCATATGTGGATCTTGAGAAACTTAATAGAAGACCATGGGGGGAGGGGAAAGGAGAAAAAAAAGGTTACAAACAGAGAGGGAGGGAGGCAAACCGTAAGAGACTCTTGAATACAGAGAACAAACTGAGGGTTGATGGGGGTGTGGGGGAGAGGGGAAAGTGGGTGATGGGCATTGAGGAGGACACTTGTTGGGATGAGCACTGGGTGTTGTATGGAAACCAATCTGACAATAAATTATATTTAAAAATATAAAAATAAATAAAATTTAAAAAATTAGGATTCTGAACTTAGATGATGAGCTCTCAAAGTAAGTGAGTATCTATTATGTGGTAGGTAGCACTACAGCTGTGATTAAGACACCCTTCCCATAGAGGTTATATTCTAGAAAGACATGTAAACTAGCGAATAGTAGCTTACTATATCCTAGGAGTCCAAAACAAATGGACACAGTATTTGAGAATAGGGGGACCTGCTTTGGATGGAATGGTTGAAGGGACTAAGCTGAGACCGGATGAGTAAAAAGGACTCCAACATGCATAGAGCCAAGGAACCCACTTTACAGTAGAAAGAATGGCACAAAGTCCTGGAGCCAAAGAGCTTGGTGCTCTTCAACTATCAGAAGCATGAAATAAAGCTGGATAGAGTGGCAGGGCCCCATCATCTAAGGCCTCCCCTATAGGTGCAAAGGGAAACCATTGTAGGGTAAGCCAGAGATAATGTGCTCTGATTGAACCTTGTTTTGGCAACTGTATAGAAAAGTGGGTTGCAGAAGGAGACTTAAGAATTGGAAAACCAGGGGCGCCTGGGTGGCTCAGTCGGTTAAGCATCCGACTTCAGCTCAGGTCATGATCTCACGGTTCATGGGTTCAAGCCCCACGTCAGGCTCTGTGCTGACAGCTCAGAGCCTGGAGCCTGCTTTGGATTCTGTGTCTCCCTCTCTCTCTGCCCCTCCCCCACTCTCACTTTGCCTCACTGTCTCAAAAATAAATAAATGTAAAAAAAAAGAGTTGGAAAACCAGTTTTTACATTTACATAAGCTAGAGATAATGATGGTGATTGGAGGGTGGTGAGGAGGTCATAGGGATGGGACAAAGTGTGTATGGATTCAATAACATTTAGGAGAGAGAATCCAAGGACTTGTGGGAGTAGGATTTCAGAGTAAATCCTCAAACTTTTGGTTTGATCAACCAAAAGTTAGGGTACCATGTAACACAGGAGGGTTGGCAGAGGTAGTTCAGGTTCTCTCTAGACATGTTAAAGATACTTCACCAGTGTGCATGCAAATGAAGAGGTCCTACAGGCTGTTAGGTACTAGTCTAGAACTCAAAAGGACAGGTCTTGACTGGCATAGGAATTTGAAAGACATGGTTATGTTTCAATGACCTGTGTGTCTAGATGGTTCTTAAAAACAGGAGTATAGGAGATAACCCAGGAAGACAATCCAGAATAAAGAGGGCTCAAGACAGCCTGAAGAACTCCGAATATTTAGAGACCAAATAGAGCAGGAGCCAACAAGGGAGACTTAAAGGAGGCCAGAGAAGAAGGAGAAAAAAACCAAAACATTAAGAGGGTTTTATCCCAAAAGCAAAGAGGAGAACAGTTCTAAAAGAAAGCATTTGATAGCTGACATGCCTAAGAAATGCTGACAGACTAAGAATAGCACAGGAAAACAAAATGGGAGTGGTGATTGTGACAAAATAAATCCTATGGAAAGATAGGGATGGAGGCCATATTGGTGAGAATTGAGGAGTGATCAGAAACAACCCAGAAATCATGCTTTTCAGTGTAAAGAAGAATGTCTGAGGATGATTGTTACAGCATTATTTATAGCAGCTCAAAATTGGATCTGTATCAATAGTGGAATGGTTAAATTCAACATGATAAATCCTTTCAAATTAATATACAGTAAGGAGCTATTAACACTGAAATAGGAAAATCTTGCTGTGTAAAAAAAAAAGAAAGAAAACAAGTTGTAGAACAATATTAAACACAGAACAGAAGGATTCCATCTGTATAAAACATAACATGCTAGCTATTCTCTGTAGGTAAATCTGCATGTAAATTAACAGGGAAAGATCTCCAAGGAAATATTTCTAACTACTCACAGTAGTGACTTCTGGAGAAGGAGGGGAGGTAGGGATTGATCGTTTTTAGTTTTACCTATAAATGTTTGAATATATCATAACAAGAATGTTTTATGCATTATTTTTAAAAATTAAGTGAATAGAATGTAAAGAAGGGGAAGCAGAATGTGTAGAACTCCTGAGAATTTTGTCCTAAAGTAGAGCTGAGAGGTAGGGTTAATAAACATTTTGTGTTTAGGACAGCAGGTTTACTTGCATGCAAATGGGAATGCTACAGAGGTAGAGATTGATTTTGTAGGAAAAAGGATACCTGAAAAAGAAAATCCATTGTGTGGTCAAGAAAAAATGGGATTTGGATCACAACAGAAGAAACTAGTCTTAGACAGGAGGAAAGTCATTTCTTCCACCATAGCCAGTGGATTAAAGATGAGTGCACGGAGCACCTAAATATGTAAAGCATGTTTTGATAGACCTAATGAGAGAAAGAAAGAGTAATAAAATAGTAGGAGAATTCAATAACCCACTTCACTTACATCAGTGGATAAATCATCCAGACTAAAAACAAAACAAAATAAAACAAAACACTGGCCTCAAAGAACACGTTAGACCAGATGAAACATAACATGTTATATAGCACATTTCACTCAAAAGCAACACAATAAATGTTCAAGTGCACATGGAACATTTTGCAGGATCAATCATGTTAGGCTGCAAAATAAGTCTTAAATTTGAGAAGACGGAAAACATATTAAGCGTCCTCTTCCAACCACACTGGTATGAAACCAAAAATCAATTACAGGAGAAAATAAGAAAATTCACAAATTATGTGGAGATTAGACAGCATGCTACTGAACAACCAATGGGTCAATGAAGTCAGAAGAGAAAGCACGTTGGGACAAATGAAAATGGACTACAAACCAAAATTTATGGGATGAAGCGAAAGCAGTTCTAAGAGGAAAGTTCACAGTGCTAAAATGCTGACACCTCAAGAAACAAGCAAACAAATCTCAAGTTAACTTCACAGCTCAAGGAACTGGAAAAAGGACAAATGAAACCCAATGCCTAGGAATGAACTTAAAACCTGTATTCTGACAACAATAAAACAATTATTAAAGAAACTGAAGACTGTACAAATGGAAAAATATTTTTTTTAATTTTTTTAATGTTTATTTATTTTTGAGACAGAGAGAGACAGAGCATGAACGGGGGAGGGTCAGAGAGAGGGAGACACAGAATCTGAAACAGGCTCCAGGCTCTGAGCTGCCAGCACAGAGCCCGATGTGGGGCTCGAACTCACAGACCACGAGATCATGACCTGGGCTGAAGTCGGACGCTCAACCCACTGAGCCACCCAGGCGCCCCCAAATGGGAAAATATTCTATGCTCTTATATTGGAAGCATTAGTATTGTTTGAAATGTCCATACTACCCAAAATCAATCTAGATCCAATGCAATCCCTATCAAAACACCAGTAGCATTTTTCACAGAACCAGAACAAATTAATCCTTAAATTTGGATGGAACCACAAAAGACTCTGTATAGTCAAAGCAATCTTAAAAACAAGAAAGCTGATGGTACCACCATCAGAGATTTCAACACATACTACAGACCTATAATAAAAGAGTATGGAACTAGCACAAAAATAGACTCTTAGATCAGTGGAACAGAATACAGAGCCCAGAAATAAACCCACACTTACATGGTCAGTTAATCTATGACAAAGGGGACATAAATATACAATGAAGAAAAGACAGTCTCTTCAAAAAATAGTGCTGGGAAAACTGGACAGCTACATGCAAAAGAGCAAAACTAAATCACTTTTTGCACTGTACAAGAAAATAAACTCAAAATGGATTAAAAACCTAAATGTGAGAGCTGAAAGCATAAAACCAGAACACGGGAAGTAAATTTTTTGACATTGGCCATAGCAGCACAACATTTTTTCTAGATAGGTTTCCTCAAGCAAAGGAAACAAAAGCAAAAATAAGATATTAGGATTACACCAAATTTGGGATTATACAGCAAAGGTAACCAACAAAATGGAAAGGCAACCTACTAAATGGAAGAAGGCATTTGCAAATGATGTATCTGATAAGGGTTTAATATCTAAAATATAAAGAATTTATACAACACCAAATATATGATTAAAAAATGGGCAGAGAATCTGAATAGACGTCTTTGGAAGGACGTTTGGCAATATACAGATGCCAACAGATACCTGAAAAGATGCTCAACACCACTCATCATCAGGGAAATACAAGCCAAAGCCACAACGAGATATCACCTCACACCTGTCAGAATGACTAGACTCAAAAAGACAAGAAATAACAAATGATGGCGAGGAGATGGAGAAAAATGAACCCTAATGCACTGTTGGTAGGAATGTAAACTGGTATAGCTACTATGGAAAACAGTATGGAAGTTCCTCAAAGGATTAAAAATAGAAATAGCATACAATCCAGTAAATCTACTACTGAATATTTGCCCCCCCTCCAAAAAAAAACCAATAATTTGAAAAGATATATGCACCTGTAAGATTTATTGAAGACTGACAATAGCCGGGGTGCCTGGGTGGCTCAGTCGGTTAAGTGTCTGACTTTGGGTCCAGTCATGATCTCACAGTTCTTTAGTTCAAGTCCCGCATCAGGCTCTGTGCTGATGGTGTAGAGCCTGCTTGGGATTCTCTCTCTCTCCTTCTGTCTCTGCCCCTATGCCCTACTCATGCTCTCTCAAAATAAATTTTTAAAAAAGATTTACATTAGCCAAGATGTGGAAACAACCCAAATGTCCATCAATAGATAAATGGATAAAGGATATATATATATATGTTATATATATATATCTCATATATATATCATATATATATCTGATATAAATAAATATATATCAGATATAAATAAAATATAAATATATATACAATTATATATGATATATGATTTATATATATTGATATATATATCATATATATGATATAAGTAAATATATATCAGATACAAATAAAATATAAATATATATACAATGATATATGATATATATATAATACATAAATATATTTAATTATATATACATATATATACATATATATACATATATATATATATATATATATATATATATATATATAAAAATCACACAATAGAATATTACCCAGCCATAAAAAAAGGAGATCTTGCCATTTGCAACATGGATGAGCCTAGAGGGTATTATATTCTAAGTGAAATATGTCTGAGAAAGACAAATACTGTATGATTTCACTTACATGTGAAATTTAAAAAAAAAAAAAAAAAAACAGAAACAGATCCATAACAAGAGACAACTGGTGGTTGCCAGAAGGGAGAGAGTTGAGGGGATGCACCAAATGGGTAGAGGGAATGGGAGATACAGTCTTCCTGTTATGAAATGAATAAATCATGGGAATTAAACATACACATAGGGAATATGGTCAATGGTATTATAACAACATTGTATGGTGACAAATGGTAGCTACACTTGTGGTGAGCTCAGCATAACATATAGAGTTGTTGAACCACTATGTTGCACATTTGAAATTAATGTAACTGTGTGTCATCTATACTTCAATAAACAAATGCTTTGATGAAAGGAGGAAAAATGAAGCCTAAAGTTAGAAGGAATAACAAATATCAGAGCATAAACAAATGAAATGAAGACTACAAAGACAATAGAAAAGATTGATGAAACTAAGAACTAGTTCTTTGGAAATTGACAAACCTTTAGATGAACTCAAGGAAAAAAAAGAGAGAGAGAGAGAGGACTCACAAAAAGAAATGAAAGACGTTACAACTGATACCACAGAAATACAAAAGATCCTAAGTGGCTACTCTGAATAATTATATGCCAACATGTTAGACAATGTAGAAGAAATGGTTAAGTTCCTATAAACATATAACCTTGCAAGACTGAGTCATGAAGAAACAGAAAATCTGGACAGACTTATTGCTAGTAAGGAGTAATCAAAAATCTCCCAATGACAACAGCAACAACAAAAAACTACCTGACTAGATGACTTCACCCGTGAATTTTATCAAACATTTGAAGAATACTAATCTTCTAAAACTCTTCCAAAAACATAGAAGATGAAGAAACACTTCCAAACTCATTTTATGAGGCCAGCATTACCTTGATGCCAAAACCAAGACAAGAACAAAAGAAATTACAGGCCAATATCCCTCACGAATATAGTTGCAGAAATCCTTAAAGTATCACCAAAATGAATTCAACAACACAATAAAAGGATCATATACCATAACCAGGTAGAATTTATTCCAGGGATGCAAGGATGGTTCAGCATCCATAAAAGTCAATCAATATGATATACTACATTAACAAAATGAAGGAGAAAAATTTTATGATATCAATAGATGCCAGAAAGCATTTTACAAAATACATATTTATGATAAAAACTCTCAGGGTGGGTATAGAAGGAATACACCGCAACATAGTAAAGGCCATATATGACAAGCCTGTGGCTAACATTATATTCAATGATGAAAAGCTCAAAGCTTTTAGTTTAAGATCAGGAATAAGACAAAGATTGCCCACTGTCACCACTTCTATTCAACATGGTACTGAATGTCTGAGTCAAAGCAATTCGGTAAGAAATAGAAATAAAAGGTGCCCACATTTGAAAGGAAGTAAACTTCTTCATTTCTATCACTACTTACAGATGACATGACATTATATATAGAAAACCTTAAAGATGCCACCAAAAAAATAACTGTTAGAACAATTCGGTAAAGTTACAGGATATAAAAAATGATATATAGATATCTTTGTTTCTATTCAGTAATGAACTATCAGAAAGAGAAATTAAAAAACAACAACAACAACAACAACAACAAACAGTCCCATTTACAATTGCATCAAAAAGAACAAAATACTACGGAATAAATTTAACCAAGGAAGTTAAAGACACATATGCTAAAAACTATTAAGACTTTGATGAAAAAAACTCAAGAGGACATAAATAAGTGGAAAGATATCTCTGTGCCCATGGATTGGAAAAATATTGTTAAAATATCTATACCATCCAAAGCAACCTACAGATTCAATGCAATCCTCATCAAAATTCCAGAGTCCTTTTTCACAGAAATAGAACAATCTTAAAAATTTTATGGACCCACAAAAGAGCCAAAGCAATCCTAAGAAAGAAAACCAAAGCTGGAGGCATCACACTTCCTGATTTCCAACTGTATGACAAACTTATAGTAAACAAAACAGTATGGTATTGACATTGAAAAACAGACACATAGACCAATGGAACAGAATAGTGCACTCAGAAGTAAATCCATGAATAAAGACGCATGCAAATGTAGACAGGATTACGGGTTTAGGGATAGGAAGATAGAAAATCAAAACCATCAGATAGCCCTTCCAAGATGGAAGTAGGAGGAGAACAAGCAGGCAACTTTAAAGGACAAAGTATGAAACAGTCATCTTCAAGATGGGAAAGAACAGCATGACTTCTGGGCAGGGTTGAGTACCCATGAGAAGCTTGTTAGGACTTCAAAACCCTGTTCTATAGTTTTCCAGCCATGTTCACCTCCTGCAGGGCAGGCAACTGGAGTGCAAGCAGGATAGGGTCTTAGGAGGTGAGTCCGATAGAGGGAGGAAGTAAATGAGTAAACAGCATTTTCAGAGGACTGACTACATTGATGCAGTGTTTTTACAAAAAAGGAAATAATTATGGCTGGATGAGGGACAAGCAAAGCCAGGAAGAACCTGGTGTAGATGGAAAAAGTGATGGATTCTGGGGATCAGAGGTCTTGACAAGGTCGAAAGGTGGCAGTGGGAGTGACTGAGCAAGTAAATGGACACATGGGAGATGCTGGGCAGGGCAGGATTTTCGCAGTAATGCAGATTCCAGGGAAAACAAGGACTAAGTGAACATGAGAGGATACAGAGGTGGAAGAAGATGGTTGCAGCTCTTCAGGTCAAGGATCTGAGACAAGGGGATTAAATAGGTCACTGAGAAAGAAAATGAGAACAGGGATAAGAAGAGTAGGAGGTAAACCATCTTCACTGGATGAGGGAGTTGGGAGACAAGAGAGGGCAGCAGTAAAGAGGGTAATAAGAAGTTGGTGTAATGATACGAATGAGTTTCGAAGGAGTGGGAGATTTTGCATCAAGCAGTTTATAAAGGACACTGGAGGGCAAGCACAAAATCCAATCACCTCCTGACTCTGGTATGTGGAATATAAAAGTTAGGGAGGAAGAACACTTACAAAATTTCATTTAAAGAAGGATAGTTGAGGATACAGAGAGGGTTTCTGATCTAGACCCCAGAAGGTACTTTGAAAGGGATTGAGAAGGAGGGAGCAAGGGTAGGACAAGATTTGGTCAGATTAAGGGCATGGCTCCTAATCCTGGCAGTACATTAGAAGGTTTTAAAAGAGCTATAAGCAACTAGTTATGTACAAGGGAAACCCTATAAGGATATCAGCTGATTCTTCAGCAGAAACTTTGCAGGCCAGAAGGGAGTGGGGCATGATATTTTCAAAGTGCTGAAGAAAAAACCTGCAGGCAAAATACCCTATCCAGCAAGGCTATCATTCAGAATAGGAGGAGAGATGAACTTGTTTGGGAAACTCTTTAAGTAATGCATGACCACTAAACCAGCCCTACGAGAAATGTTGAAGGGAATGCTTTGAGTGGAAGAGAGAAGTAGGAGTAAGAAAAGTAAGAAGCACAGAAACAGTAAAAATAATCATACCTACAAAAATCAGTCAAGGGATTCACAAAAGAAAGGGGTGTAAAATATGACACCATATATCTAAGAATGTGGGGGGGGGGAGAGGAGGAGGAATAAGAAATGGGTTCAAACCTAAGTGACCATCAACTTAATACAGACTACTATATGCATAAGATGTTGTATATAAACCTACTGGTGACCACAAATCAAAAACAAGTAATAGACAAAAACAGAGAAAGGAATCCAAGCATATCACTAAAGAAAGCCAGCAAACCATGAAAGAGAGCAAGAAAGAAACAGAGAAGAACTACAAAAACCATAAAGTAACAAAATGGTAATAAGTATATACTTATCAATAATTACTTTTAAGGTAAATGTAAATTACTTTGAATGTAAATGTTTCAATCAAAAGAGATGGGATGACGGAATGGATAAAAAAAGAAAACCCATCTATAGGCTGCCTACAGGACACCTAAAGACACATGCAGAGTGAAAGTGAAGGGATGGAAAAACACTTATGAAAATGAAAGTAAAAAGAAACCCAGGGTAGCAATACGTATAATTGGACAAAACAGACTTTAAAACGGAGAAGGACACTATAATCACAAAGGGAATGATCCAACAAGAAGATAGAACAATTATAAATATTTATGCATCTAACATGGAAGCAAATATATAAAGCAGCTAACAGTAAACATAAAGGAAGTAACCAATAGTAATACAGTAATAGGTGACTTTAACAACCCACTTGCATTAATGGATAGGTTAACCAGGCAGAAAAAGAAACAGTGGCTCTGAAGGATACATGGGACCAGATGGATCTAACAGATATTCAGAACATTCCATCCCAAAACAGCAGAACACACATTCTTTTCAAGTGCACATGGGATATTCTCCAGAATAGAACACGTATTAGGCCACCAAAGAAGTCTCAACAAATTTTACAAGATCAAAGTCCAACCACAATGCTATGAAACAAATAAGTCAGAAGAAAAAAATCTGGAAAGAGCACAAATACATGGATGTTAAATAGCATGCTACTAAACAATTAATGGACCAACCAAGAAATGAAAGAGGAAATAAATACATGGGGCAAAGAAAATAAAAACACAATGGTCCAAAAAGCTTTGGGATGCAGCAAAAAGTTCTAATAGAGTAGTTTATAGCAATACAAGCCTATATCAAGAAGCAAGAAAAATCTCAAACAACCTAACAGTATATCTAAAAGGAGCTAGAAGAAGAAGAATTAAAAAACCCAAAATGGGCAAAAGAAAGGAAATAATAAAGATCAGAACAGAAATAAATGACATAAAAAAATAGATCAAGGAAACCAGGGGTTGGTTCTTTGAAAAGTTCAATGAAATTGATAAACCTTTAGCCAGACTCATAAAAAAGAACTCAGACAAAATCAGCAATGATAACACACTACCAACACCACAGAATACAAAGGATGATGAGAGGATATTGTGAAATATTATATGGCAACATTGGACAACATAGGAGAAGTGGATAAATTCCTAGCAACATATAACCTCCCAAAATTGAATCAAGAAGAAATAGAAAATCTGAACAGATCAATTACCATCAATGAAATTGAGTCAGTTATCAAAAAACTTCCAACAAACAAAAGTCCAGGACCAGACAGCTTCACAGGTGAATTCTACGTTCAAATAAGCATTAATACCTATTCTCAAACGGTTCCAAAATAATAATAATAATAATAATAATAATAATAATAAAATAAATAGAAAAAGGAAAATTTCCAAATTTATTCTATGTGGCCAGTATTACCCTGACACCAAAATATATAGATATAGACACTACAAAAAAGAACTGTAGCCAATCTCTGATTAACATAGAAGCAAAAATCCTCAACAAAATATTAGCAAACACAATCCAATAATACATTTGAAAAAATCACTCAACATGATCAGGTGAAATTTATTCCTGGGATGCAAGGGTGGTTCAATATTAGCAAATTAATCAATGTGATACATCACATCAACAAGAGAAAGGATAAAAATCATGATTAATAGATGCAGAAAAAGCATTGACAAAGCACAATATCCATTCATGATAAAAACTCTCAACAAAGTAGGTTTAGAGGGAACATTCTTCAACATAATAACATCCCTATATGAAAACCCACAGCTAAAATCATACTCAAGGGTGAAAAACTGAGAGCTTTCCCCTAGGTCAGGAACAAGACAAAGATGTCAATTTTCACCACTTCTATTCACCATAGTACCAGAAGTCCTAGCCACAGCAATCAGACAAGAAATAAAATACATCCAAATTGGTAAGGAAGAAGTAAAACCTTCACTATTTGCAGATGACATGATACGACATATAAAAAACCCTGAAGACTCTACCAAAAACTATCAAAACTGATAAATGAATTCAGTAAGGTCACAGGATACAAAAAACAAAAAAAACAACATACAGAAATCCATTGCATTTGTATACACTAATAATGAAGTAGGAGAAAGAAAACAATCCCATTTATAATTGCACTAAAAAGAATAAAAAACCCTAGGAATTAACTTAACCAAGGAGGTGATAGATCTGTACTCTGAACATTACAAAACATTGAAGAAACTGAAGACGATAAAAACAAATGGAAAGACATTCCATGCTCATGAATTGGAAGAATATTGTTAAAATGTCCACCCTACTGAAAGCAATCTATAAATTTAACGTAATCCCTACCAAAATACCAATAGCATTTTTCACAGAACTGGCATAATCCTAAAATTTGTATGGAACCACAAAAAGACCCCAAATAGCCAAAGCAATCTTTGAAAAGAACAAACTGGAAGTATTACAATCCTAGATTTTAAGATATAGTACAATGCTATAGTAACCCAAACAATATGGTAGTGGAACAAAATAGACACATATATCAATGAAACAGAATAGAGTCCAGTAACAAGCCTATGATTATACAGTCAGTCTTTGACAAAGGAGGCAAGAATATGCAATGGGGAAAAGGCCATTTCTTCAACGAATTGTGTTGGGAAAACTGGATGGCTACATGCAAAAGAATGAGATCGGACGACTTTCTTGTATCATACACAAAAACAAACTCAGAATGGATTAAAGACCTAAATGTGAGACCTGAAAGCATAAAACTCCTAGAAGAGAGCACAGGCAGTAATTTCTCTGATATCAGCTCTAACATTTTTCCAGGTAGGCCTCCTGAGGCAATGGAAACAAAAAGCAAAAATAAGTGACTGGGATTATATCAAAATAGAAAGTATCTGCACAGCAAAGGAAACAACAAGAAGATAACTTAGTGAATGGGAGACGATATTTGCAGATGATATATCCAATAAAGAGCTAGTACCCAAAATATACAAAGAACTGATACAACTGAATACCAAAATAATCCAATTTAAAAGTGGACAGCAGACATGAACAGACATTTCTCCAAAGAGGACATACAGATGGGCCAACACGTGAAAGGATGTTCAACATCACTCATCATTGGGGAAATGTAAATCAAAACTACAATGGGATACTGTCTCACACCTGTCACAATAGCTAAAAATCAAAAACACAAGAAACAACAAACATTGGTGAGGATGCGAAGAAAAAGGAACCCTTGTGCACAGTTGATGGGAATGAAAACTGGTGCATCCACTCTGGAAAACAGTATGGAGGTTCCTCAAAAATTTTTAAATAGAACTAGTCCATGATCCAGCAATCACACTATTGGGTATTTACCCAAAGAACACAAAAACACTAGTTTGAAAAAGATATGTGCACCCCTATGTTTATAGAAGTATTATTTACAATAGCCAAAATATAAACTCAAGTGTCTACTGATAAATGGATAAAGGTGTGTATAAACACACACACACACACACACACACACATAAATATGGCATGTGTGTATATATATATGACATATATATATGTGGTATATTTATGTGTATATATATACACACATACACACAATGAAATATTACTTATACTTAAAAAAAGAATGAAATCTTACCATTTGCAATAACATGGATGGATCTAGAGAGTATAATGCTAAGTGTAATAACTCAGAGAAAGACAAATACCATATGATTTCACTCACGTGGAATTTAATAAACAAATAATTTCTTTGTTCAAATAAAAAAAAAGACTCTTAACTGGAGAACAAACAGATGGTCACAAGAGGGAGGTTTTGGCGGGGGTGGATAATGGGTGAAGGAGATTAAGAGTACATCTATCATGATGGGCACTGAACACGGAAGTTTTGAATCACTATATTGTACATCTGAAATTAATCTAACATTGTATGTTAACTATACTGGAATTTTTAAAAATAAAATCAATTCTTCTTTAAAAAGTTCAGGGCACTCACAAAAAGATGTAAACTACAGCAACATATTATAAAACATGGGAGAGAGGGGAGTAAAAATGAAGTTCTTTTAGAATGTATTTGAATTTCAGTGACCATCAACCTAACATAGACTGCCAATTACATAGGATGTTATATGTGAACCTCGTGGTAACTGCAAACCAAAGACATAGGATTCACAAAAAATAAAGAAAAAGAAAGCCACACCTAACACTAAAGAGAGTCATCAATCACAAGGAAAGAGAGCAAGAAGGAACAGAGAAGAACTATAAAAACAACCATAAAACAATGAACAAAATGAAGTATATACCTGTCAATGGTTACTTTAATTGTAAATGGTCTAAATGCTTTAATTAAAAGACAGAGTGATAGGATGGATTAAAAAAAGACACCTGTATAAGCTGCCTACAAAAGACTCATTTCAGAACTAAAGACACATACAGACTGAAAGGAAGGAAAGGAAAAAGATGTTCCATGCAAATGAAAGGAAAAAAAAATCTGGGGTAGCAATATTTATACCAGACAAAATACACTTTAAAATAGAAACTGTAACAAGAAACAAAGAAGGGCATTACATAACGATAAAAGGATCAATCAAACAAGAAGGTAACATTTGTAAGTATCTATGCACTCAACATTGGAACACCTAAATACATAAAGCAAATATTAGCAGACAAAGGGAGAAACTGACAGTAATACAATAGTTGCAGACTTTAACATCCCCCTTATATCAATAGATAGGTCATCCAGGCAAGGGAAAAAAAATAGGGAAACCATGTTTGAATGACATATTAGACCAGATGGACTTAACAGATATATACAAGACATTTTGCCCCACAACAATAGAATCATATTTTTCAAGGGCACATGGAACACTCTCTAGGATAGCTCACATTAGACTACAAAACAAGTCTCAATAAGTTTACCAAGATTGAAATATCATCAAGCATCTTTTCTGACCACAATGGTGTGAAACTAGAAATCAGTTACAAGAAAAAGAAATGGAAAAAACACAAACGTGTGGAGGCTAAACAAAATGCTACTAAACAATCAGTGGGGCAATGGAGAAATCAAAGAGGAGATTAACAACAACAACAACAACAACAACAACATATCTTGAGGCAGATGAAAATGAAAAAACAGTCCAAAAATCTTTGAAGGCATGGCGAAAGTTCTAAGAGTGAAATTTACGCTGATACAGGCCTATCTCAGAAATAAGAAAAATCTTCAAGCGATCTAACCTGACAGGTGGAAGAACGAGAATGAAGCCCAAAGTTAGTAGAAGGATATAGAGATCGAGCAAAAATAGATGACATAGAGACGCCCCTCCAAAAAAGAAGAGAGAAACTAAAAAGGTAAACAAAACTAAGAGCTTGGTCTTTGAAAAGGTAAAGAAAATTGACAAGCCTTTAGCCAGACTCATCAAGAGAGAAAGAACCCAAAATAATATCAGAAATGAAAGAGGAGCAACAACTGACACCATAGAAACACAAAAGGTTTATAACAGAGCATGAACAAGTATATGCCAACAAATTAGACAACCCAGAAAAAAGGGATAAATTCTTCAAAACATAATCTTTCCAAACTGAATCAGGAAGAAACAGAAAATCTGAACAGACCAATTGCTAGTAATGAAATTGAATTGGAAATCAAAAACTCTCAACTGATGAAAGTCTAGGGCCAAATGGATTCACTGGTGAATTCTACTGAACATTTACAGAAGGGTTAATACTTATTCTTCCCAGACTATTCAAAAAAAAAAAAAAGCCACCAGAAGATGAAAGAAAACGCTCAGATACATTCTACGATGCCAGCATTACCCTGATTACAAAACCAAAGACCCTACAAAAAAAAAGGAAATTATAGGCCAATATCCCTGATGAACATGGATGCAAAAAATCTTCAACAAAATGTTAGCAAGCTACATTCAACAATACATTAAAAGAATCATTCACCATTATTAAGTGGGATTTATTCCAGAGATTCAAGGATGGCTCAATACCCACAAATTAACGTGGTACAAAACATCAACAAAATGAAGGATAAAAATCCTATGATCAAGGGCACCTGAGTGGCTCAGTCAGTTGAGCGTTCGATTTCAGTTCAGGTCATGATCTTGCAGTTCGTGAGCTCAATCCCAGCATCAGGCTCCCTGCTGTCAGCACAGAGCTCACGTCAGATCCTCCACCCCCCTCTGTTTGCCCCTCCCCCACTTGTGCCCTCTCAAAAATAAATATTAAAAAAATTTTTTTTACATTTATTTATTTTTGAGAGACAGAGAGAGACAGAGCACAAGTGGGGGAGGGGCAGAGAGAGAGGGAGACCCAGAATCCGAAGCAGCCTCCAGGCTCTGAGCTGTCAGCACAGAACTCAACATGGGGTCGAACTCATGGACCATGAGATCATGACCTGAGCCAAAGTTGGACACTCAACTGACTGAGCCACCCAGGCTCCCCAACGTTTTTCTAGATGGGTCTCCTCAGGCAAGGGAAACAAAAATGAAAATAAACTATTAGAACTACATCAAACTAAAAAGCTTTTGCACATCAAAGGAAATCATCAACAAAATGAAAAGGCAACATACTGAATGGGAGTAGATATTTGTAAATGATATATTCAAAATGGGAATGATATCCAAAATATATAAAGAATTTACCTAACACCAAAAAAAAAAAAAAAACCACCCAAATAATCTGATTAAATAAGCAGATCATGTGAATAGGCATTTTCCCCCAAAGACATACAGATGGCCAAGGTATACAGTATCATTAATCATCTGGGAAATTCAAATCAAAACCATAGTATCATCTTACACGTCTCAGAATGGCTAGTATCAAGAAGACAAGAAAGACAAACGTTGGTGAGGATGTAGAGAAAAGGGACCCTCATGCACGTTTGGTGGAATGTAAATTGGTGCAGCCACTGTGGAAAACAATAGGGCGGTTCCTCAAAAAATTAGAAATGCCCCACTCAAAGAAAGAAAGAAAGAGAGAGAGAAAGAAAGAGAGAAAGACCTTATGATCCAGTAATTGCACTATGGGGTATTTACCAAAAACAAAAACAAAAATAAAAGACATTAATTTGAAAAGGTACATGCACCCTATGTCTATTGTAACATTATTTACAATAGCCAAGATATGGAAGCAACCCAGTGTCTATCAATAGATGAATCAAGATGTGGTGTATACAATGGATTATTACTCAGCCATAAAAAAAAAGAATGAGGTCTCGACATTTATGACAACTTGGATGAACCTGGAAGGTATTATGCTAAGTGAAATAAGTCAGACAAATGCTACAGGATTTCACTTATGTGTGGACTCGGGGGAAAAAAATAAGCAAACAAAGCAGAAACAGACGCATAAATACAGAGAACTGATGGTTACTAGAGAGGAGGGTGGTGAAGGGATGCACAAAAGGGTTGAAAGTAAGGTACAGTCTTCCATTATGGGATAAATAAGTCATGGGGATGAAAGGTACAGCATAGGGGATACTGTCAATGTGTTATAATAGCATTGCCTGGTGACAGATGGCAGCTACATTTGTGGTGAGCAGAGCATAACATATGGACTTGTTGCATCACCATGTTGTATACCTGAAACTAACGTAACATTGTGTGTCAACTAGATTTCAGTTTAAAAATAGCAGGACTAAAAAAAGAGCTCTAAAAAAAAAGTAATGCTAGAGTTCCATCCCCAATCCAGGATTTAACCAGACTTAGGTGTTGTCCAGATACCAGATTATCAGATGTGCAGCCAAAGTTTAGGGGTTGGCAATATGGCCAGGGAAAAATGGGAGACTGGTTGGAGCTTGGACTTTTGGCAGTGATTATGTCAACAGGGGTTTGAGGCATGACAAATTCATTCTCATCATCTTAGAATGAGATGGACAAAGGTCCAAATTGTTACAGGAGATCATTGTTTCCTCCCCCACACTTCAGAAGAATTTTAGGAGATAGACATTAACATCATGGTATTTCTTCTTCCCATTCATACAGCTCTATAGACTTCTCTTGCCCACTTTCAAACATAACTTTAAGCTAAGCTTGGTTGCTTTGTTACAGACCCAGTATACAGATGCTTCACAGCTTGAAGAATATATTGTTAGCTATGTATTATGTGTTAGAGTTAACCACCCTATATGTAAAGCTAACCTCTTTATTATTAGGCTAGAAATTATTTTATAAAAGTTTTGGTAAGAGTATAATGTCATATAAGATTCTGCTGTTCCTAGAGTGGATTATTAATGAATCTAGGAATAATAATGGTGAGCACTTTTCACTTGTTACCAAATTCATGTCATAATAAAGATAAATACAGGATTTACAACGCCACAGGATATAGAATGATGTCATGAAAAGGCAAATATTCTATTATATGCATATACTATAATGTATAATATAGCACACAGCTCTAGAGTTGTTCATAACCTAGCAGAGGAAAAACAGGTCAAAACAACTAAACATATGACTTGAATGGGCCATTAAGGGCTGTGAAAGAGAATAATTATTCTGTCTAGGAAATCAGAAGTTCTTATAGCGGTGATGTTTTATCAAAGCCTAGAGGAAAGAAAGAAGAACATCCAGGGCATTCTAGAAGCAGCATGGTCTTAGTTGGCATGGCAGTGTCCCTGGGAAAGGCAAGGATCTAATAGCTAGAATTTGGAGCAGAGCAACTGGGAGAGATAAAGCTCCATGGGAAGGCTGGGGACCTTGACAGCCTTTGCGACGACATGGTCTCCAGGTCCTTGCTTCACAACGCTTTATGTTAGGTCGAGGTACACAGAGAAAATATTTGAGCAGCTTACTAGGTTAAAGTAGACAGGATCTGGGGACATCTATATGTGCCTTAGTGAAGTGCTTATTTTAAGTCATGTTATACAAAAGCAGTTAGGAAGGGTAATACAGAATTCCCCCAAAAACATGCTTTCTAATTTTTTAAAGCAAAACTTCAAGCTTGTTTCCATGAACATAACTTTACGTAAAAGATTTAATTGTGGGGCACCTGGCTGGTTCAGTTGGTTGAGCATCTGACTCTTGATTTAGGATCAGGTCATGATCTCACAGTTTGTGGGCTCGAGCCCTGTGTTGGACTCTGCACTCCCTCTCTCTCTGACCCTCCCATCCCCTCTCTCAAAGTAAATAAATGTTAATTTTTTTAACGTTTATTTTTGAAAGACAGAGAGAGACAGAGCACAAGTGGGGGAGGGGCAGGGAGAGAGAGGGAGACACAGAATCCGAAGCAGGCCCCAGGCTCCGAGCTGCCAGCACAGAGCCCGATGCGGGGCCCGAACCCACAAACTGTGAGATCATGACCTGAGCCTACTGAGCCACCCAGGTACCCCTCAAAATAAATAAACTTTAATATCCAAAAAGATTCAATTGTGAAATGCAGAGACTGTACAAAGCACATGTGCAAAGATAAGTGGAATCATTCATTGTTCTGCAATCTGCTTCTTACGCTTACCTTCATGTGTGTGAATGTCATTCATGTTAATATACATAGTTGGAATTCATTTGTTCTGACTATATAATCATCATAAGGCTACACTGTACTTTCTTTGTCCATTCCACTGTTAACGGTCTAGGATTAGTCTCAGTCTTTGTTTACAGACAATGCTGTCATGGACAAGCCTCTTTAGGGCCTCGGTTTTGAGTTTGTGACTCAGCGATTTATAGAGCAAGGCACCTTAAACATGAACGCGTACATGAAATCACCTGCAGATCTTGCTAAGATGCCAGTTCTGATTTGGGAGGTCTGCAACTGGGCGGTTGCTTGCAACTGGGCGGTTGCTTGCAACTGGGCAAGCTCTCTGGGCCAGTGCTGCTGATCCCTGGATCACACATGGAGTCAAGTTTGAATTTGCTTAAGCTTATCAGAGGCCAATTTTACCGGGTCCTTAACTTCACGTACTCACCACCGTAGTATTCCCAAGACCTTTAAATTCAAATTAAATCCAATTTAGTGGATGTGTAATCATTTTGACATTATTGTGCATTTCTGTGATTAATGAAGCATTTTCACCATGCTTACTGGCTACTCAGATCTTCTGTCATGAAGCACCTGTTCAAGTCTTTTCTTCTAGTTTTCTATTGATGGTTAATCCTTACTGATTTTTCAACATACTTTGTTCATTCTGGACGCTAGCCTTTTATTGATTTTATGTCGCAAATATTTTTTAGCCTGTGACTCACCTTTTCACCCACTTTTTGGATTTTTTAAATAGCATATCATTTAACTTTTTTTTTTTTTATCTCATTTCCAGAATTGAGAATGTCCCACATCCCTCTTGCCTCTTTCTCCCATGACCACCATCATTCCTGACCTCTGGGGCCAAATACAACGCTACTGAGCTCACTGTGCCTGGAAGCCACTGCCAGTCTTTGCCTCAAACTCAGAAACGGGATGCTTCTGGAATGATCGTCAGCTATGCAACAGCCATCTACATGGATCAGGCTTAGTGGCCCTTAGTTTCACTTCAAAGGAGCAGGCTCTCTCAAGAAACATTTTCCAGAAAATCTTTCTATATTATTCAGCGAATGGACCACAAAGCTACCTTTGTGCAGTGTTTGAGTAAACAGAAGTTCATAATTTTGATATTGTTGAAACCTCAAAGTCAGGCAAATGACAGCTTTTAAACACATGGGAACATTTTTGTTTTGACAGGGTGTGTATGCTACATACAATTCCTAGTCAAGCTTTTATAAGTTTTCTCCTATTATAGCTAGTAACCATCAGTTAAAAAAAAACAAAACAGCAAACCTTGATCACATAAGTAGGTGAAAAAAATTTTAAACAACTTACCAACCAGGGGTGCCTGGGTGGCTCAGTCGGTTCAGCGTCCAGCTTCAGCTCAGGTCATGATCTCATGGCATGTGAGTTCGAGCCCCGTGTCGGGCTCTGTACTGACAGCTCGGAGCCTGGAGCCTGCTTCAGATTCTGTGTCTCCCTCTCTCTCTGCCCCTCCCCTGCTCATGCTCTGTCTCTGTCTCTCTCTCTCTCTCTCTGTCAAAAATAAATAAACATTAAAAAAAAATTTAAACAACTTACCAACCAGCAACTGAAATGATGCTTACAAGAGACAACAGTTCCTCCTTTTCTTTCATGGCCCGGTACAGTTTTAACACTTACAATGATAATGCTGATAGATTTTAAACCCAGTTTCATGTTTGCTACTTTAGAGAGAGAGCATGCATGGGTGGGGGAGAGAGGGAGGGGGAGAGGGGGAGAGGGAGAGAGGGGGAGAGGGAGAGAGGGGGAGAGGGAGAGAATCTTAAGCAGGCTCCACACTCAGCACAGAGCCTAACGCAGGGCTTGACCCTACGACACTTGGGTCATGAGCTGGGCCGAAATCAAGAGTCAGACGCTTAATCAACTGAGCCACTCAGGCACCCCTCACGTTTTTTAAATCAAATCTTTCAAAGTGACAATGCAATTTTCAGAATACATGTGCATTACTGGACAGTAGGACATGGGACTACTGGTCACCCCCTAACCACAGACAGGGCATATCAGTGACACTCAGGTGAAAGAATCAAATACATATGAAGACAGGGATGGGGGGGAGGGGGTGGCTGCTGTTTGCAGTTTGGCCTTCTACTCACCCCGGCTCATATGACTCCTTCTTCCCCAACCAGCCATATCTTGGGGCTGGGCCTCCGGGGCACCCGGGCCGTGTTCTCCTTCTGTATCTCGATGGGGACCTCATCTACAGTGGGCAGCAGAGAGCACAGGATCCTGGAGCAAAAAGCAAACGAAACTCAGCTCAAGCTCTCCTCCAAGGAGCTGTAGGAGCCTGCGGGCCCAGGAGCAGCCTGGTTACGGACAGGTCACTGTTTTGTGCCACACCTGTAACTGGTTTGCCTTCTCTGGGATACCGGCTGGGAAGCTTTGCTCTAGGAACAAGGAACCTTAGAATACTAAAGGCAGGGTAAGAAAGACCCAGGGAGGCAGTGAGTGATCAGAACGATTCTCCACTCTGGCTGCACAGTTTTATCTACTGGGTTTGCTCTAAACTATTCTGGTAGCGGGGGCCCCAGTCCCAGAGGGGCACAGGCATCAGGAGATAGTTCTAAAGTTCTCCAGGTGATTGTAATGTGCAGCTAGTAACAGGAAGCACTACATTCACGTGTCCTGGATCAGGAGTATCACTGAGGAGTCTATGCAGGGAGAAACAGGTGTGGGTGATCTGAATTGTTACTGCAGAGTTAAAGAGGGGGTGCTGGTGTAGACCTATAGATCAGTATCCCTTAGAGTGTGTTCTGGAGACTTCTAACAAATGCAGATTCTATACAAAGTAGAATTTCTGGGGTGGGACCCAGGAATCTGCATTTTAAATAAGCTCTCTCTAGGTGATTCTGAGAACACTGAAGTCTGGGAAGTGAGAATTTGGAGGCAGAATCTACAGGATTCTATCACCTACAGGGGTTAATAGATGAAAACACTGTAAGATTTCTCTGGAGTGTTAAATGCCCCAAGGAAATCTGTGCACAGGGACATTCACCAACAGGCATGCATTTGAATGAGCCTGGCTGAAAAAGCCTATGTGGCCACCTTCAGAGAATTAACACGCTGCTGTCCGCGTAAGCCTCGGTTTTGAGTTTGTGACTCAGCAATCTGTAACTGGTTCAGCAGAGACATTTTGGGGGGTTGTGGGAGACGGGTGAAACTGTCGAGTGCAGGGAGTAGAAGAAGAAATGGGTAAGAGAAAAGAACATCAATTCTCCATGGTCAATTCTTCTCAGCTTGGAAGCGGTTGATTCTTGCAATACAAAGTATCATTCAGCGGTCCTGCTAGAGACACCTCTGATTGCTTTTCTTTCTGTTTCAAGTCCCCCTTCCTGAGGTTCTCACAAAATACTGCAGTTTGCAACAGTTGCACTGGGCAACCCAGGAACATTTTGCAATATTACAGAATTCATATTACTTTTGAATTTGTGTGTAAACATGCAGGCTGGGGATGTAACCTGAAAATGTGACGCTAATTGTATTTCTTTATATTGGCAAGGAGGAGGGCACTGAATACTAGAGTGTGGCTTTATTGTTTATAAAAAAGTATTTAACGCAGTTTTTCACAAATTAAAAATGTTGGTTTTTGGAGTAATTTCTTTATATTTTTGTCCTTTAATTATTGAGGCAATTCTGAATATTTAGAGAAAGTAATTTTTGAAGACCTGAGACTGTTCTAAGATTTTTATTTTCCAACTTTTGATTTACATGTTTAGATTAAAATATGTTAAAAATTTGAGTATTTGAAAACAACTATGTATTATTTTTTAAACCTTTAGGTCACCAAAATGAGTATAAGTCAAGATCATAATAGAAATAATAACAGGAGAAAAACAAAAGGGAACAATAGAAAATTTTCAAAAAAGGTTGCTATAATTTTTTAAAAGTAGCGGCAATAAAAATTAACTGACTTTATTGAGCATAACTCATGTAAAATTCAGAAATAAGGCACTATGTTATTTATTAATGAGTATTCAATTACTCATGAAAATTAATAAGAAAAATTTCTGCTCAAATCCACATCTTGAACTTCACGTCTGATTTAATCCTTGAAACTTCATATTATTTGATAAATGATTCTTTAGCTACTAATTTAAACACTGAGATGGAAAAGAGAATTCTTCATGTCAAATGCCTAATTTAGAAGCAACAAAGTGTAACTCTGGGTTGTATCTTGTAAGTTAAAATTATACCCACAAAACCAGCAAATTGATAAAAAAGGACACAACTTCTGGAGTGTTACCCTGTTGGATAATGGTACTGGAAAGTGACTCGCTTTTCGTAGCTTGAGATTATTTCTAGAAGAACTAAATGTGCCTCAAGTTAATGGTGATGATTTCCACTGGATAAACATGGTAGGAAACATAGTATTTCGTTTAACAAGTCTTTCAAACACAGTGTATTAAGCATGTCTTTTTATTCTGCTGTTTCAACATCTGGGACCTTACTGACCTTAATGGGACTGCCTGGCCCGGGGCTAACCAATTCCTAGCTCCAGTAAAGGACTCTCCTGTGAATGTGACTTTCATATGCAAACCAACCAATCTAGAGCCTGTATACCTCACTGCCTCTCTATCAGGCTCTGGCACTCAGAGCCACAATCCACCTGTTCTCATCACCCCAGAGCCAAAAAAAAAAAAAAAAAAAAAAAATCATGTTAAAAATCCATAGTGTGTCCATCAATAAATGAATGGATAAAGAGGTGGCACGCGCGCACGCACACACACACACACACACACACACTGGAAGTATCATTCAGCCATAAAAAAAAGAATGAAATCTTGCCATTGCAACAACATGGATGGAGCTACAGAGTATAATGCTAAGCGAAATAAATCAGAGAAAGACAAATACCACATGTAGAATTTAAGAAACAAAACAAATGAGCAAAGGCAAGAGCGAGACACAGAAACCAAGAAACACACTCTTAACTATAGAGAGCAAACTTATGGTCAGCAGAGGTGAGGTAGGTGGGGGATGGGAGAAACAGGCGATGGGGATTAAGAAGGCCACTTATGGGGCGCCTGGGTGGCTCAGTCGGTTGAGCGTCCGACTTCAGCTCAGGTCACGATCTTGCGGTCCGTGAGTTCGAGCCCCGCGTCGGGCTCTGGGCTGATGGCTCAGAGCCTGGAGCCTGCTTCCGATTCTGTGTCTCCCTCTCTCTGCCCCTCCCCCCATTCATGCTCTGTCTCTCTCTGTCTCAAAAATAAAATTAAAAAAAAAGTTAAAAAAAATTAAAAAAAAAAAAGAAGGCCACTTATCATGATGGGCACTGGGTTATACATGGAATTATTGGATCACTATATTGTATATCTAAAGCTAATATAACACTGTATGTTAACCGCACTGGAATTAAAATTTTTAAAAATTTAAAAAATCCACAGTGTGAAATCCCACCATGTGTCACAAGAATGGAAGACTAAGGTTTGCCTCTGAATTCTCCAACTGTCTTCCACCAGAACAGCATTTTGCTGCTCCTGGCTGAAAACCGAACAGACGTGTATTTCTAAAAGTTGGAATGAGGGGCCCTCACTACCCAGGTGAGCTGAGCCCAGAGCTCAGATTCTGAAAATCCAAGCCCAAGGCCTGCCATCACTAGGTCGTGATGCCAGGTACTAGGCTGCTAGGGACAGTTCCTGTGCCCCTGGGGCCTCTGCAAGTGTTTGAACCAGCCAACTCTAAGCCTGTTTACCCTGCTCCCCCCATTCCTTCCTGTGGAAACCACAATTAGGCACCTGCCCACCTTTTCCCCTCATCCTTTCTGCCTCCTGCCTGACCCTGGTGCTTCCCCACATGGCCCCCGCAGGGAACGGTAGGCCGGCTCCTCCTGAGAACCTTGAGTAACAATTATCTTTCCAATGGCAGACATCTCCTGATCTGTTGGCCTCATCATATCTCAATAATAAAACCTACATTAAACATTTTTTTAATCGCTATTTTTGAGAGAGAGAGAGACAGACCACGAGCGAGGGAGGGGCAGAGAGAAAGGGAGACACAGAACGTGAAGCAGGCTCCAGGCTCTGAGCTGTCAGCACAGGGCCTGACACAGGGCTCGAACTCGTGAACTGCGAGATCATGACCCGAGCCCAAGCTGGAGGCTTAACCGACTGAGCCACCCAGGTGCCCCTAAAACCTACATTTTAAAACACAGAAGGAAGTTGTAGAAACTGGCTTTCACATTCTCAGTTCAAGGAAAAGTATGTTACTACTTCCATTCCGTGGCTTACAACTAACGTCGGGGATTATCTTTGGCCAACGTTGGTATTTACCACTGTAAACTAGATTCTCCACGAAAGCGGTATGAAATGTCGCTTGCACATGAAAAGAAGCATACACACAACTGCTAGAAGTGGGGGCCGGGGGAGGGGAGGTGTGAACAATTGATGACAGTCAACAGACAAGCCAATGCTGACACAGAGTGCTGGCTCAAACTTCATTTAAGAAACAGCACACCGGCATTATGCCAAGCATTTTGTGTCCTGTTGGGGCAATCTTTGCTTAGCTGACTACAGAAAATCGTGGGCAATATCTACAGAAAACGGTGGAATTTAGTATAAATGATTTTGAAAAACAATGAGGGATGATTATTCGTTCTCCAGGAAGAAAAATTTTAGATAGAATTTGTAGACAGAAGAAATGATCATAATATGTTCGAAGAAGAAATTTATATTCAGTTCAATTTGATTATGGCAGGGACAGATGTCAACTACCACAAGAAACCAAGAAAGTTGATGTGAATATTTCATTCATTTTATATCTTTTATAAAAAGCACAGCTATTGACTTCAGTGATGTCAAGTGTGAGTATCTATATGCTTCTTGGCCTTGTTTGAAGTAGCTGTCTTTTGACTACTTCTGTATTGGCGTCTTTTTCATAGTAGCTTGTTGTTCTTTATATATTCTAGATACGAGTCTATTGACTGGTATTTCTATATCCACTCTGTGTCCTGTATTAAAATTTTTTTAATGTTTATTTATTTATGAGAGAGAGAGCACAAGCAGGGGAGGGGCAAGAGAGGGAGACACAGAATCCGAAGCAGGCTCCAGGCTCCGGAACTATCAGCACAGAGCCTGACGCGGGGCTCGAACCCACGGACTGTGAGATCATGACCTGAGCCTGAGTTGGACGCCTAACTGACTGAGCCACCCAAGCACCCCCGTGTCCTTCATTTTTACTCTTAATAATATCTTCAGTAAGAAACAAGAATTTTCCTCATTTTAATGCAGTCCATTTTATCAACAATATGCCCCATTATTAGTGGTTTTTCTGTCTTGTAATCTTTGCCTTCCCCAAGTAAATAAAACTTACTCTACTATTTCTTCTAGAAGACCTACTGCCTTTTTAAATGTGGACCTACAATTCAGTTAGAATTGTGTCTGATGCTTTGTGCATGATGTGAGGCAGAGGCCGAGATCAATCTTTTCCCACAGGGACATCCATCCACCTGAACACTGTTTGTCGAGCACCGTTTACTGCCTTCCCCACTGCTCTGCAAGGCCACCTTTGTCACAAACATATCAAGCTGTTTGGTTTCAAGGGGTTTTTCTGCTTTCAATAGGTTTATGTGTGGCTTGAAATTTCATTAATTTAGATTCACTCTCTACTTGGGTCCCTAAGTGAATTCAACTTTGGGGGCATGTAATTCTTGTCAAGAAGCAATCTGAGAGCGTCTTCAGATGGTATATGCTTTGCCTTCAAGCAAAGCACAAGTTGCAGTTTCTGGATGGACCAAAATCTTTCTCCATCTCTGACTCTGTGCCTCTTTGCACCTGCAGACTGCAGGCATGGAGAAGTCAGGACTTTCAAATGCTTGGTTATCTGTCCTCCATGTTCACAAATTGCCTAGAGGCCCACGTTGTTTATATTTGCAATCATCTTTTCATTGCTGCTTTCATTTTCGTTTGACTATCCAAGGGATGTCCACTCTCCCAGGAGGACTGGGCTAAATTTGGGGGCACAGAAGCTAGAGACTAATAAAAGGCTTATTCTTTAGTGATTCACTATTGAGGAAGTGGGGAGGCACCCAGGCCTGCCTCCACCCAGAACTCCTGAGGAGAAAGAACTGAGCAGTCCAGGATGCATGGAAAGAGAACTTCCGGCAAATGTTTAACCTGACTCCGGGTCTCGAAAACTCTTGTGCTCTGGGGCTTAGCGCATCTCCAAATATACCCAAACACAAAAATAGCCCATTAAAAATAAATATCAGAAATAAATAAAATAGAATGAAATACATAAAACATCACAAAAAGTCAAATGAAATGTCGAAACTGATAGTGAGGTTAGGCCAAATTGAGCAACACTCACCTGACCAATTCACGTGATTTCTATCAAGCCCAGGTGTCATCAGTAAAACCTGCTGGGATCCGAAAGTCATTGTCCAAAAGCCATAGACGTAGTTGAAATCTTTGGTAAAAACAGAAGCAGAGAACCGTAGGACTTTTGGTGAATTTCCTTGGTGTTTAGTGCATAAATCTAGATCTGTGCATAAATTCACACGCTATAGAGGGACCTGCAGTGTAGTCTGCGAACAGCAGAGCAGAGGCGTGGGACTCGGACAACACAGTCTAAGCAGAGGCTCATAGCGTGGGTAACAGGACAGGGCAACATTTATATCCGGATGGTTGTGGGTAAGTCCAGACAGAAAGTCTATGAAATTAGGGTCGCTATTCTTCCCCGAATCTTTGTTAACAGGTCCAGACTTGACAGGTAGCAGTGCAGAGGGCCCAGGCCATACCTGTGTTGAGATCAGGCAGAGAACTCAGAGCAGGGAAATTCCACGTCCCCCACCCCCTGTGCCCATATAAACACATCTCTGCAAACAGACCTGCCAGGCATGTGAACAGCAAAAAGTTTCTCCAAAGCTAGGTAGCTTGATAAGTAACTATTTATGTGTTATTTATTTTATAAGTAACTATTTTTATTTGGTTTTATAGCAGGCAAGTGTCTTGCACGGCCTAATACCTTGCTGGGCATCCCAACCAGCAAGAGCTCATTAAATAGTAGCTGAAACACCAACCCCCCCTCGACCTTGCCCAGTTGTTTTGTGACTATGACTCAAAGTCCCCACTAGAGGGCAGGAAGCTTCAAGGTAAGATGATGGATTTTTTTTTTTTTACAGGTCAATACATTATAATTATTGGAACAGTACATATATTACAGCCAGAAACTCTACCAAATGGTATATATGCATCATTTCATTTAAATTATGTATTGTATTTTCACCTAGTGCTTATCAGAACTTGTAATTATACAATTCTTTCCCAGAACTGGACTGGAAGCTCCATGAGGATCATGTCTGTTTAATTTACTTTTCGATATGGCTTCGTGAGTCTGGAACACTGTAGTAACTGAATAAGTACTGTTGAATGAATAAACATTGAATGAATTGAATCATGATTTCATAACCAAATGGTGGAGGCTGTTATTTATTTTTTTAATTTTTTAAATGTTTTTATTTATTTTTGAGACAGAGAGAGCCAGACCATGAGCAGGGGAGGGGCAGAGAGAGAGGGGGAGACACAGAATCCGAAGCAGGCTCCAGGCTCTGAGCTATTAGCACAGAGCCTGACGGACTGTGAGATCATGACCTGAACCGAGGTCGGACGCCTAATGGACTGAGCCACCCAGGTGCCCCGAGGCTGTTATTCTTATAGTTACATTGTGCTTTGTCATTAGTAAAATTGCTTTTAAATGTCATAATATCTCTTTTTAGATATTTAAAATGAATTATTAAGTAGTCACCCCATAGTGGTCCTTCAATAGCTTTTATATACTTTATTTGGGGGCAGGGGGGCGGGAAACATTCTTTAATAGAGAGTGATAGGCATTGTCAAAACTAAAATCAGTAAGCTCCTTCAGAAGAACTTGTAATATTAACTTATTATTTTGATTAAAGGTACTGTAATTATCTGGACCAACTTGTGAATTTGCCTTCAACAAACTCTTACAGTGCTGACCTCATGCCAGGCACTGTTCTAAAGACTTTATATCCAGGGGCGCCTGAGTGGCTCAGTCAGTTAAGCGTCCCACGTCAGCTCAGGTCGTGCTCTCTCGGTTCATGAGTTCCAGGCCTGCATCAGGCTCTGTGCTGACAGCTCAGAGCCTGGAGCCTGCTTCGGATTCTGTGTCTCCCTCTCTCTCTCTGCCCCTCCCCTGCTCACACTCTGTCTCTCTTTCTCTCTCTCAAAAATAAATAAACATTAAAAAAAATTTAAGACTTTATATCCTTACAAAGATGCTATTATTAGCCCCATTTTACAGATGGGTAAACTGTAACTATTATTAGCCCATTTTACAGATGGAGAAACCAAGGCATGGGGGGGGGGATTAAGAAACAGGATTTGACAACTAGTAAGTGGCACGGCCAGGATGAAAACCCAGGTATTCTGGCAGTAGAAGCCAGATATGTCGTCACCACGCTGCCTCTACAATTCACTCACTGATATTGTATATTATTGTTCCATAGATTTGCAATTGCAATTGCACAGGTAAGGATTCTGATATGGGCCACAGCAAATCAAATCTGGGAAAACTTTTGCACATTTGCATTCTGAACTTTTAACATATATTTTTTCATGTTTATTTAGTTTTGAGAGAAAGAGTGGGTGCAAGCGGGAGAAGGGCAGAGAAAGAGGGAGACCAAGGACCCGAAGTAGCCTCTGTGCCAAGAGCAGGGAGCCCGATGCGGGGCTCAAACCCGCGAAGGGTGAGATCATGACCTGAGCCAGAGTCGGACGCTTAACTGACGGAGCTATCCCGGTGCCCCTGGACTTTTAATTCATTGGACATAATAGTGTTGGGAAAAGAAGGTCAGAAAGTGTCCTTGCCTCTCAAAATCTTGTTTCTAGACAGGGTATTATTTTGTCATTACGTGATGAGAAATTATAAACGGTGATCCCCTTTCCAAAAAACCAAACACGCTAACAAACACGCTAACTAACTTGCAAAGGCCAGCTTGCTCTAGGGCAGAGTTCTTGGCATGGCAACAGAGGAGCCGAAGCATACGATGCAAAAAATTGTTTAATATCATCAAAATGCAATACACTTCCGGCCAAGGAAGTTTTGCAATAAAAACAACATGCAACAACCATATGACTCAGCAATTCTGCTCCTACGAAGAGTAACCAAAAGTATTGGAGACGAGTCCTCAAGGAAAAACCGTCCATGAATATTCATAGCAGCACTATTAGGCTTTTCCAATAACGAACTGTATCATTTTCACAAAGGAGGACATTGGCCTCTCTCTACCAAGATGCGGACTCCCTCCTGATGATCCAAAGACCACAGGCACCTCTATCACAACGTCTAACACAAAAGCCTTCTTTCTCCTTTCCCACCTGCTGGTCTGCTCCTCTCCTGTGCCTATCTCTGTGACTGAAAGTACCATTCACCTCCCTTATACGGGTTAAATCGTGTCCCTCCAAATTCATAAGTTGAAGTTCTAACCCCAGTACCTAAGAACGTGACTTTATTTGGAAATGGGGTCATTGCAGATATAACTAGTTGAATGAAGAGGAGGCCATGAGAGGAGCACCTGGGTGACCCAGTCGGTTAAGCATCCAACTCTCGGTTTCGTCTCAGGTCATGATCTCACGGTTTGTGAGATTGAGCCTAACTCCGTGAGCATAGAGCTTGCTTGGGTTTCTCTCTCTCGCTCTCTCTCAAAATAAATAAATAAATATTTTAAAAGATGAGACCATTAGAGTGGACCCTAGTCCAACATGACTGGTGTCCTTATAAAAAGGGGAAATTTGGACACGGAGACATGCACAATGGGAGATCACTATGTGAATATAAAGGCAGAGGTCAAGGGATGCTTTTACGTGCCAAGGAACACCACAGACTGCCAGCAAAGCCACCGAAGCCAGGTGAGAAGCCTAAAACTGATTCCCTCATAGTCCCCAGAAAAAAATCCAGGCTTGCTGGCACTTCTGGCTTCCAGAATTATAAGACGATACATTTCTGCTGTTTAAGCTCACCAATTTGTGGCACTTTGTCACAGCAGCCCTAGAAAATGAACACCCTGCCCAATGAAGACTTGCCCTCCATATCACACCCCCTGGATCCCATCCAGTTCACCTCCAGAATGACTCCTAGAGTTCAGCTGTGACCTTCTTTCTATTGCCTCCCGTAGGTGTGCTGGAAAATTGGGTTCTCCGGAAGCCTCATGTTAGGACCAGATAGAAAGCGACTTACTTGACCAAAGGATGCAAGGACAGACCCCCTGATGCAGGGGCAGAGAGTCTAGGATTCGAAGGGGATATAGAGAGGGTGCGGCTGGCAAGCAGGGGTGAGGGTGCACCTCTCGCTGTGGGTAAGATAAACACCAGCTCACTGCTAGGTTGGAGAATGCTTAGACCAAAGAGGCCGGTGGGAATGTCAGAGAGCTGGGGCTCCCCTGTGCTCTGTCCCCAAGGCAGACTTTGGGGTTGGGCTTTCTTCTGGGATGTGCGCGGTGGGTGAGTGGAGACTTGGGGCTCCCTTCCTACTGGGGCTCCCTAGGGCATGGCTGCAGCATGCACCTCCCCGAGGCACCAGCTTTGTGAGTCTGCAGAAGGCATTCTTTTTTCCAGCTGCAAACCAAACGGACAGGTTTGCCCATGAGCCTCCAGGTTTCAGTCCAAGAGGTGGGAGCTGATGAGGCACCGACTTTGCCCTGCAGCAGCTCCAGCCCGGCCAGGAAACCCGAGACTTCGCAGGAACTCCAGGAATTGAACTCTAAACATCGGGATTGAGCAGAGAAGGACCTGGAGTACGAGGCCTCCTTGGGCGCCCAGAAGGCTTCTGAGCAGCTGTGCTTGCCTTGTTCTGTCTCCCTGGCTCCTCCCTCCTCCCCTTAGCCCCCTGTCTTACCACCTTCCTCCTCTGTTCCTTCCTTCCCTCTTGGGGATCCCTTTTGACTTCCTCCCCAATCTTCCTCTCCCCCCTGACTCTTCCTTTTCCTCTCACCTTCCCCTCTCCCGCCTTCCCCTCCCCCACATCCCTCTTACCCTGCTTTTCCCCTTGCCTGAGCTTTACTCCTTCCCCACCTTCCACTTGGCCCTGCCTTCCCCTCCACTGTCCCTCATTTCCCTTACCTTTCCCTCCCTCTCATCTCCCCCTCCTCCCTTACCTTTCCACCTGCTCTCCTCACTACCCTCCCACCCTCCGCCTCTCCTTCTCTCCCCTCCCACGCCCCACCCACCACTGTTTGCTTTTCTCCCGGATCTGGATGAAGGGGTTGCCCTGCCCATGCCCTGCCCTGCCCCATTTGTGGTGGCTGGGGTCTTGCTTCATGGCTGAGGGCTCGGGGACTCAGACCCCGGGGAAAGGGCCCCGGCTCAGCATCCAGCTCCTGAGAGCCCAGTACGAAGGCTTGCGTCGGCAGCAGAGGGCCCAGGCCCACCTGGTGGTGCTCCCAAAAGGTAGGGCTGGGCAGGTGCTGGGGCAAACGTGGAGGGAGTGGGCCTGATGGGTGGCTGGGCTGCAGGCAGGGGAGGCAGGGGCTACGGGAGCCCTCCTGGTGGGGAAGAGCAGGGATGCCAGCAGAGGCAGAGCCAGAGCCGGGAGGCCGGTTCAGGGCAGCTCTGCTTGGCTCAGTTTTCCTGCCAACTGACCCAGCGGCCTCAGCCAGGCATCTGGCCGGCTGCCCGCTGTACCCGGCCTCTGCTCTTATGTTCTCACCTTGTAGGACTGTTCTGCCTGGTGGACGGGTGGGGGGAGGGTGGCGGTTGGTGCCCCTGCTGGGCCAGTGGGGAGACGGTAGCTCTTCCTGGCTGGGTCTCACGTCCTGCAAACCAGAGAAACTGGCTCTGGAGAGAGCAGACGTGGCATTCCCAGGAGGCCAGGCGCGGGCCAGAGGCAGCACAGGGCTTAGGGACTCAGGAGGCACCCTGGCTCATGGAGCTTGCTCATCATAGTCTCAAACAGCAGCCAAGGAAGCAGGAGATACAGAAGCCTCAAGGGGAAAAGTCTCTTCCCTCTGGGAACTCAGATTTTATTCCTGGAGAAAGTTTGCGGCACAAGGCTCAATCCCAGCCCTTCCCTCTAACAGAGGAGTGACTGGGACTGGGTCAAGGGAGGTGGAAAGGTTAATGCTGTTCCTGGCAGGGGGGGGGGGGGGGGTGCGGGTTCACCACTGAGCTGAAGGCACCCGTTTCTCCTTTGGGCTATTGCCAGCCAGTGGGTTCTGTCTGAACCGAAATGGCAGAGTCAAATAGCCCTCCATCTCTGCAGGGCATACACTGAAAGGTTCCTAAAGCCCTAGCCCATCCTCAAAGCCCTAGCCCATCCTAAAGCCCTAGCCCATCCTCAATAAATACACTGTGTTTATTCATTCAGTCATTCAGCAAACATTCATTAAATTCAACTACTAGCAAATGAAAGTACCATGCTTAACACACCCGTGATTCAGACTCACAACGAATCCCCATAACTGGCGTGTCCCAAAGATAACTTGAACTCGACCTGCCCCATTGAACTCACCGTCCCCTGCCCCAACCCCCCACTTTGGCTCTTTCTCCTAGGCTCTGTAACTCAGTGCCCTTCTCCCCTAGCGTCATGTGATCACTTAGGACTGGGTAGCTTAACCACAGATGGGCTGGCCAGGAACTGCTTTGTCAGGAAAGACTCCTGATTCCCAGGCCAGGTCAGCCACTCTGTGGGATCTGTTTTGCGGTCAGGATCCAGGTGTACCTCCCACTTTAGTCCTTTTCCTCGGTCTCTGTGGACCACAGGCTATGATGGACAGCTAAGGAGGCTCCTCTCCGCCACCAAGACCTGCCTGTTCACCTTAACATAGCGGAGAGGACACTAGTTCCTGGCTTCTCCCGTCACGTCCCCTCTCCTCTGTTCTCAAATAGGTACATAACATTTTGATTATTGGTGAAGGTTTTCGTGCTGAGAAAAACCGCACGGTCCTCAAATGGGAACAGATGTCCAGTCTCACCACTGTTGGCAGAGATGGCCACACCAGTCCTGTTTTCTTAGATTCCCAGAACTGGAGCTCAGGGCTTCCTGCTGCCTTGAGACCTCTGACACCAGCTCCCCGCCCCTGCAGAACACGTGCCCGAACACTCACTTTGTCCTGTACGGGGCCTCGTGCTGCGACACATGCCCGAATACTCAAGAGAGCTTCACGGACAATTCAGAGGGAACCCCGGGCTGGTCACAGACGTGCTGTCCTGGGAACGTGCCTTCCAGTCATCCCCACCACCTTCTCTGCCACCAAGGGTTGACAATAAACTATCACGTGCCACAAGGTGGTAAAAATACATCCCCAAGAAAGAAGAGGGACATCAGTCTGGATCCTCACCCCTGCAGCCAGTTCAGGGAAGCAGTGGGAGCTGCTGATGTGTTCTCAGAACTGTGTCTGTGGGAGGGGAGAAGGGGAAGGGCCAGTCATCCAAAAGGAGCATCCTCTACCTTGGGTGGGAAACCTGTTAGTTGAATCCCGGAACAGAAAACCCTGTAAGAGTAACCTTTTCCCCTGGCCGGTGCGTGTGAACCTGTACCTACCCTTCTGTCAGCTTGACATGCTAGTTCCCCAGCTCATCACAGTTAAGTCCTGGAATCTGTAATTAAACTCAGTTCTGCTTGAGATTTTTCTTCATAGCATTGGTTACCACCTGCGATTTTATTATAATATAGTCGCTTGCTAGAATGACTATAGAATATTTTCTGTATAAATTATTAAATTATATAATATGATATCTGTATAGAATATATAACATATTCTACCCCACTAGAACCCATCCATGAGGATGCGGATTTTGTCTCAATGTTTACTGCTGTATTCTCAGAACCTAGGATAAATAGTCCCTGGCATATAACGAGTGCGCGATAAATATTTGTGGAATGAATGAATAATTGTGCCTGAGTGTGTGTTAGAGAGCTTGTGTGGGTGTGAATGTGTGGGCATGGGAGGGAATGCACATGTGTGAACATACGTAAGTGGGGTCATGTGGAACCCACGTATGTGTGTGTATCCACATGCAATGTACTGGCCGCCTGGCTTCCTTGACGTTTTGGGATCATATTCCTTCAGCTTGAAAGCTCTGAGACCCCTCAAAGGAGAGCTGCCCATGTACATTCTGGTGGTGACCCTGCTTGTGCCTTGCTTTGTCAGGAGGGTATGCGTCTGCTCCTGCAGAGTCCATGGTCAGTGCTGTTTGGATTAACAAGGAGAGAAGGTGTTCCCTGTCCCTGGAGGAGGCAGATCCTGAACCAGAGGTGATGCTGGAAGAGACTGACAGAGGCTGTCTTCAGGTCCCCGAATCTCCATGGCACAAGCACCTAGAGATGCACCGCTGGGTCCAGACCTTCCATCAGGAAACCAGTCTTCAAGTGAAACACAAGGGCAAGCTCGTGGGGTCCGAGCAAAGGCTCCCTCAGGAAGGAGACCCGGGCTCGTTTGAAAACAATCAGATGACTCAGCAAGGGACCAGCATTCTAGAAACAGCCCGGCATGAATGTCAGGAGGACAATGTCCAAACAAACGCAGCGGGATCTGGCTTAAATATCGGCATTCAGTGCCCTCCTTCCATAAAGAACCCACACAGGTCTGAAAAACCAGCTCACTATCCATTTCCCCAGAGGAAAACTCCCAGGATCTCTCAAGCTGCCAGGAACCTGGGCTTATATGGCCCAGCCTGAGGCTTTCTACTCAGCCAAATGTCTCAACTTTGAAACTATCGGTGACCTCAGCAAAGAACACGGGAGGCAGAGTCACAGCTAGGGCCTCTAGCTATGCACAAGAGCTAGACTAACTCAGTTGCAGGGATTCTGAACTTCATGGTGGACACACAGTCTTGCCCTTCAAAAAAGAAGAGATTGCCTAGACCAGATTGCACACAGTCCAGGATGAAAGAGAGTTGTCTAATCGATGCGATGTGGCCTTATTCTGCTTATATACAAAGACCTTGCTATGGAGCCCTAGATGCCCATTCTTTGGGGAGACCCAGTAAGACACCTTCTCTGTCCCTAGAAAAGGGAATTTGCAAACATAACACAGGCGCCCTAGCCAATGGAATGCCTTAGCAGTGCCCTGGAGTCAATGGGCGTGGGCAGTCTTGTTTTCAGTATCTTCTGATGATTTCTCACATGATCTGGAGAAGATGAGCACTGAGAATTGCCTTTTTCTGGTTACTGTGCTGGAGGCCAGCTCACTTAGAAGTCACTGCATTCATTGGGAGTGACCACACCATTTCAGCTAAGACTCCCAAAATATGGTCACTGTGGGTTAAACAAACAAACAAACCAACTTGCTGTTTTGTGTGTTAAGGGTGTTTAGGCCATCTCTCACCTCTCACTGAGACTGCACATTCCAGACCAACCATTGGTTTATTTCCTTGCCTCTCTCCCTCTATTCTTTCCTCCCTCCCTCCCTTTCCTTACCTTTCTTTTCCTCTCTTCCTTCCTTCTATCCTTCCTCCCTTCCTTCCTTTCTTCCCATTTGTCTTCTCATCCTCCCCCCCCCCACTCTCTGTCTCCTAATTAAGTTCTTATTAAACACTGCCAGTGATTGAAAATATATAGTAGTTGGAGCCTGAGCAGGAGACAAAGAAATGCTCCCATTGGAAAATATGTAGTCCCCACAAACTCCTTCCTCTTCAGCCGAATTTGAAGAACTCAGATCCTCCCTGGGATATTTTAAACTCAAGAAAAAGTGAATCAGGTGTTACTTGAGTAATGAGAAGAAAGTCAGTCTTTCTTGGTTAATGTTTAACTTTAGGAATGATATTTAAACACATCAAAGGTGCCTTTCCCTCATATCAGATAATGGCTCTGTGAAGTTTCATTTGTATTTTCCTCTTTTTCCCCAATGGCGATCCCGTCTTGTCCATCTTCATCCAGAGCTGTGTCATTACCTGTCAAAGATACATATGTGCCTGCTCATTGGATCACCCAGAAATTCACTGCAGTTTGGGGGTTTGTTGCATTTTTTTGTGAATAGTTCTTAAGAGCCACGGTTAATTTTTTTTTTTTTAGTCTAATGGAAAATAAGGGAATTTTCTGAAAAAACTTTGTCCTCCACTTTTGTTGTAAAAAGGATTCCCAGGGGCTACTGGGTGGCTCATTCAATTAAGCGTCCAATTCTTGATTTGGGCTCAGGTCATGATCTCACTGCTTATGAGATTGAGCCCTGTGTGGGGCTCCATGCTGGGAGTGGAACTTGCTTAAGCGTCTCTCTCTCCCCCCCTCCCTTTCCCTCTGCCTCTCCCCTGCTTGTGGCTTTCTATAAATGAATGAATGAATGAGGATTCCCATAAGTAACCCCTCTTTCTACAATGTATCAGTCAGACAGGCTATGTTTTGCTGCGGAAACAAACCTTCAAATCTTACAGCAGAATTTTTTTTTTCACTCATGAAAAGTCCATGTGGATTTGGGCAAACTTCCCAGGGCAGCTCTCGTGCATATATGGCCGAGAGTTCAGGCTGCTTCAGCATCATGGCACCTACAATATCAATACTGGGTTCCCTCATCACTGTAGCTGGAGAAGAAAGCCAGGTACACAGTCATGTACTGGCTTTCAAGTCACTTTTGCTTACGTTTCGTTGTCCAAAGCAAGTGTCATAGTCCTATCTTCACTTCAAGGGTATGCAGTCATCCCAGGTGCCTGGAAGGAGAGAAGAAATGGAAAGCATGGATGAACAGCACTAATGGCTAACACAGGTAGATAGGGGCCAATTATAGCACATTATTAGATTTCATTCTGCATACAATAAGTAGTCATTAAGAGATGTACGTATGAGACTAAAATGATTTAATCTGCAGTTTAACCAGATTACTTGGGTTGTTCCACGGAGAATGAGTTGAGGGTCCCATTAAAAGGCAATGGCCAGAAACGGCCAGGACAAGTTCGGTGGGAGAGATGCTATCAGCTCAAGCAAGAGTGGGAGCTGAAGAGACGGGGAAGAAGTGGATACATCTGACGTATATTTTGGAGATAAAGTCATTAGGATTTACTGAAGGAAGATTACAACAAGGGGTGCTGAGTTGGGGATGTTCGTGAGGCATACAAATGAAGATATCAAATAGGCCGGTGGATAATTGAGACCAAAGTTCTGGACTGGACATGAATTTAAGGGGCATTAGTATGTGGAGGCACTGAAAAAATGAGCAAAGGTGAGCTCACCTATGCAGAGTGTCGAGAGAAGACAGGGTCCAGAATTAAGTCCTGAAAATGCACAGTTTACTTGGTTGAAAAATCTCTAAGGATTTTTCCAATCCTTCCTTAGAAGAGATGGGACAGAGGGAGGAGGGGGCAGTTGAAGGACACTGTAGAGCAGGATCCTGACTGGGGACAGAAGGAGAGCCAGGGTGGTGGGGAGTCACAGACCTTCAGAGGCTGGACGTGGCACAGGTCACCCTCCTGACTGCAAACCTTCCACAAATCCCCATTTTCTAGATCCACATTCCTCAGTCTGGAGCTGCTTTTCCCTGAGCATGGGTTAGAAGGCCAGAGTCCAAGAGGCGATGCCTGAGTGGGAAACCTTTTCAGCCAAGAACAGGCCAGGTCAGTGTCCACAAGTTCAGGTCTGAGCCGACTGCCTGCCGCCAAGGCTGATCGGACAGAGCACCCTTGTCCCCGAGGCCTGGCCTTCCCTGGGCCCGAGTTGTTCTCGTGCTGAGGATCTAGTGTTCCCCTGGAAGAGCTTGAAGGAAGAGAGGGAAAGGGCAGGGCCGGTTTGGGATCCTTCCTCTTCCCACAAGGCCGCTTCTGCCAAGAGCATTAGACCAGAACCATCCCTCTGTTGCTCGGTCACACTCACACTTCCACCAGCCCATGGGCTGGCACACCTGCTCGGCTAGTCTGGGCCATCATACCAGCCACAACCGATTTTCTCTCTCCCGTGCTGGGCAGGACTGGAGCTAACCTCTTCCCCCACTCTCCGCAGTGCTAGCAGAGGAAGGCTCTCATGAACTAGGGACCACCCAGCTCCCAACAGACGGCCCTGCATCAGGCCTCCCAGCCTTCCCACCACAGTGAGGACCCCTCCCCTCCCCAGCCCAGCCCAGCCTGCCACCACGTGGCTGCTGGTGATGGCCTTCAGTCCTCGGGCTCCAGTCTCAGCACTGCCATTAGGAGACATGACCTTGGCTGGGTTCCCGAACTCTCTGAGCCACACGAGTCCCAGTTACAACATGAGGCCACAATAGCCCCTGTGGGCAAGAGCAGGGACAGGAAGAGGCCTTGGCATTAGCTGGCAATTCCGCCATCCCCACTAGGGGCACATCCCCACATCCCCACTAGGGGCAGCCTCCCTGCATGCCACCTCAGCCAGGATTCCCTAACTTTCCATCCCAGTTCTTGCCTCTGGCTCAAGTCAGATCCCACAGACCTCCCTCCCCACCCCAGCACAGCCTGGAAGCAAATACCTTTAAGGCCAGCGGATTGGGGTGGGGGGTGGGGGAGGAGGAGCATGGTCCCCTTGTCACACAGCCCTCCCCCATTCAGAGGGTACAGCCTTTTGGCACCAGGGTGGAAGGCAGAGAGAGAGCACAGATGGCTCTTTATGTGATAGGTTGTGGTGTCTTTTGAGTCTCTCTTCCCTTGGTTGTCTACACTGACCTAGCTCATGGTCTGTGGGCTTCGTGTGGACAGGTGGTGGCCCCCACAGGCTCGTGCAGACAAGGAGCTCCATCCCCTAGCTCCAGCCCTCCCACCCGCTATGCATCAGAGGTCTACCTCTCTTGACTGGGCGCCTGGGTCTCATCTACTCTCTGCTGGCCCAGCTGGGGCCTGTGCACACGGACAGGAGCCATTTCTGCACCTACTTGTTGCCATCACCTTTGCTAGAGAAGGTGGTCTAACTTAAGCAAACCAACTCCAAGCCTGTAACGCCTCTAGGTTACAAAATTGAAACCTAAGGACAACCAGTCGCAAACAGCCAACTAGGCGTTGGGCTATAGCCAATCAATCATTCCTTACTCTGCTTCCCTGGCTGCTGTATCCAAATCTCTCCCTGAGCTTCTGGTTGTGGAGCACCCCTCACCACTTTCAGTTGGGGGCTGCCTGAGCAGAATAGATTTTTGCTCAAATAAACTCTTTGAGTGTTTACCATGCCTCAGTTTATCTTTTAACACTATGTGAAACTGCTCCTGTCTGATCCCTTCCCTTCGTTTATTTCTACATCATCATAGCTAGGAAATCCTCTTGAAACGTTTTTGTCTCACTACTGGTGGTGAGATTGGTGCTCCTGTCTGGAGGCCAGAGAGAACCCTATGACTTTCTAAATACTGCTTCTTAAAAGCTAACCCTTCCCCAGCTGCTGATGCACTGGGTATCCCTACTTTGCACTAATATTCCTTTAGGTCACTTCCTTGCTGTTTAGAAAGACCCACCTGACCCACCGTCAACATTTTCTGTCTGCACATAAATTCCTGAAGCTTTTTTTTTTTTAATTCCTGCTGCAATTATGTTTCGTCCACAGCTAATGAACGATTCGCTTCCTGGAAACAGTATTCAAGTGACTAAACTTTTCATTTTCATTTTATTTCTTGGCTCTGGGCTCATGGCAGTTCCGTGAAGCTTTCCCCCTTCACTGCCACCCAGAAAGACAATACAACCACAATTACGAACGCTTTTATCTCCCTTCCTGTTGTCTGTTCATTGATGAATCTACCACCTGGCTGAGGTTTTTTTTTGTTGTTGTTTTCTTTTTGGTTTATTTTGTTTTGCTTTGCTTTGTTTTTATTTTTCCAGCTACTTTAATTATAAAAGTCTTTTATGTTCTCCAAAAAGAAAAAGAAAAAAAAACCCAGAAGGCAGCAGTCTAGTACAAAAATATACAATTGGAAGACATTACCACCAACTAGATCTGACAATAACTCACACTGAAGACGCTGAAAATAAAAGCAAATTAAAACAAAGCACTAAGCCAGGGGTCTTATTTAATCAGGGATGTTCACCACCTAGAACTCTTCCAAATAATACAGTGCTTGGTTACTCTAAAAAACAGAACCAATGAGCCTGGAATCAGGCTGTGCATATTTTGAAAAACTATGATCAACACCATTCCTGATAAAGAAGCACTGTATTAATATGAACCATATTAGCTCTAAACCAGGACTTCTCATCCAGATATACCTAACCCTTCCCCAGCCTGGCTGTTCTTATCCACCCCCGAATTCCCCAAGCTCAGGATCACAACCAAGGCTTGGCAGCATGCCAGCCTCTCAGCCTTGGCCAAGAAATGGAAGAAGGAGGGGAACGGTGGTGGTAAACACCTCGTCCTCTGCCAACCCACACTCCCCACGTGTTATTAAGGAACGCCTGATCTGGCCCTCAGGATCAGTAGGAGATCTAGGTCAGCGAATACCGTCCCGATGCAGGAGCAGCTCTGCTCACAAGAAACGCAGAGCTCTCCTGGTGGGAGGGACTGGAGACAGCTTGTCCAGACTCCTGCCCCAGCCATGGGTCTCCACCCCCTGCCAGTCTCAGATTCCACTTGCCAGATTCTCCCCCAACACCAGACACTCGCTTTCCTTTTAAGGTTCTGCCCACGGCACATGTGGCTACATTCACAACCTGAGGACTAGGGGCGATCGTCTCCCAAAACCCAAGCTCCTCTCTGCTGAGCTCTACCATGTGCTGACAAAATCAATGGGAAGACCCCTGACCAGCCACGGACCACCGCCAGTCTCCAAAGTGTGTGTGTGTGTGTGTGTGTGTGTGTGTGTGTGTGTGTGCAAAGGAGACTCAGAACAAGCGCTCACTGTGGCCAGACCCTGGTGGTGTGGCCCAAACATGAGCTGTGGGCCCCCCGTTGCCCCTCGAGCCTTAGGCGCACAGCTGGGTCGGCCCTGTCCATAGGCATTGGCCTAAGACAGTGCTTCCCAACCCTGACTGCACAAGAGAATCATCATGGAACTTGGACAATATCTAACTAAATTACAATCTCTGGACTAGGGCCAGAGCATTGATATTCTATATTTTTCTTTTTGATCAAGGCATAAAACAGGTCAGGTGTGGCAAGTGTGTGTGTGTGTGTGTGTGTGTGTGTGTGTGTGTGTGTGTGTTTAAGTAGGCTTCATGTGCAGTACGGAACCCAGTGCAGGGCCTGAACTCATGACCCTGAGATCAAGACCTGAGCTGAGATTAAAAGTTGGATGCTTAACCAACTGAGCCACTCAGGCACCCCTCTTCAGAGTATATCTTAAAGACTTATTTGTGTGTGTGTGTATATATATATATATATATATATATATATACTTATTTTCATAGATACACCCACACACACACAGCATTGATCAAGATAAAAATTGCCAACATTCTAGAAAGTTCCCTTCAGCCTCTTCCCAGTAACCAGCCACAGTTTCCCAATGTCCTATTTTCATTTTTTGCCATCGTGAATAAAGCTAGTATTGCTCTTTGGACGTGTCCTTTGGTGGCATTTGCTTTCACTTCTCTTTGTTAAATTCTCACTGCCCTCTTTTTTTTGTTGTTGTTTACAGATGCCTGTCTAGGCCACCTGGGTTTGAGCAGAGGCAATTTTTGGTAGCTCCCCTCAGTTATTCTAACGTTTTCAGCCTGCAGACCCACTACCTTAGGACCACGTGGATTGCAAGCTGGAGGCTCAAACAAAATTACTCAAGGGACAGAGGCTTCCCTCTCTTCTTCATGTCCCCTCTCCTTTGGGTCCTATGCTTCTTCTGCTTGACTTTCTAAAGAGGGGGAGCAGGGATGGGGACCCACCCTGCGGGGGAGACAGCCCATGCACATTGTATCACACCAGCTTTGGGGATGGGAAAATCCCACCCCCAGGTCTGGGGCTCTCTGAAAAAGAGAGTCGACCAGAAGGGTCATTGATCCTCCTGCCAACATGCAGGCCAACTGTATTCCTTCTGGGGTAGAGTTAGGTGGAGACAAAGCCTTGGACTTCCTCTAGGGCCCACCTGTGTGCCCTTCACCCCCCGTGGAAGCCCAGGCACATGGGTCACTTCTTGCTGGAGGGTTCTGTAATTGCAGGATTCTTGTTGAGATGAACTCAATGATTTCAGTGAGCAACACTTCAGGGCAAGGGCCCAGAGCAGTCTGGGTAAGAAGCTCCCGAACACAGTCTCTGTGGTATTTATCCAGCGGACGAGGAGGGTGGGCAAAGAGTTATTTTCAGAGGGTTATAGAGACACTTTAGAAATTTCAGAGTGATTGACTTTGTAGCGATTGGGGTCACCAGTGGTACCCCGGCCGATCACCTAGCTCCGTGGTTCTGCAGACCAGCAGCAATTGCTTTGCTGGGCATAGGTCAGAAATGAGAATTATCTGCCCCGTCCAGACCTGCTGACTCAGAAACTCTGGGGGAGAGGCCCAGGAAGGTGGTTTAGAACGTCCTTCCGGTGACTCTGAGGCAGGCTCACGTGTCACGATACAGGCTGTTCCCCGCCTTCGCGTGTGATCGGTACGCACGGGTCACATTTGGTGGATTTCCTCTTATAGATTTCTTTAAGCAAAAAAAGATCCCTTTAGTGTTCCGAGCACTTGCACAGAAACGAGGAGCATTGCTTCCTGGCTTTGGAGAGACCACTGTGACAAGTTCGCTTACTGACTTTCGGCCCCGGTTTCCTACTCTGGTCTAAAGAAGGGCAGTCCTGGTAGCCTCTGCTGAAGAGAGAAAGGAGGTGACAGGGAAGAAAAGTCACCCCTGCAAGCCCTGTAGGAAGGGCACAGAGCCCCCGGCCCTTTGTCCCAATAAGCCCCTTGCTCGCCCGTGGCGTGGAGAGAAGAAGCCCAGTGTGCTTGCTTGCTGAGCTCAGGCTCCCGGGTTGTGACTGGCAAGTGAACAGTCTAGTTGCAGAGAGAGAACAAATCTCTTCCGGGTACTGAGCTGTTCCCGCGTATCAGACTCTGGGCTGCGACAAGAGAGGTGGATGCACAGGAATGTCACATGCTCTGTTCTTCAGGACGTAAGCAAAGCTTCTGCACATAGAACAGGCATAACACATATGGCAGATAATCCTAAACCCAAATCATAAACCACAAGTGGTAATACACTAAGAAGTCGAGTCGGAGGAAGGGGAAGGCTAAGTAAGAAATTCACTTAAAAGATTTTTTTTTTCTTTAGGTTTATTTATTTTTGAGAGAGAGAGAGAGAAACAGAGCATGAGCAGGGGAGGGGAAGAGAGAGAGGGAGACACAGAATCTGAAGCAGGCTCCAGGCCCTGAGCTGTCAGCACGGAGTCTGATGTGGGGCTCGAACTCGTGAACCACGAGATCATGACCTGAGCCGAAGTCGGAGGCTTAACTGACTGAGCCACCCGGGCGCCCCAGAAATTCACTTTTTTTTTTTTCAACGTTTATTTATTTTGGGGACAGAGAGAGACAGAGCATGAACGGGGGAGGGGCAGAGAGAGAGGGAGACACAGAATCAGAAACAGGCTCCAGGCTCTGAGCCATCAGCCCAGAGCCCGACGCGGGGCTTGAACTCGCGGACCGCGAGATCGTGACCTGGCTGAAGTCGGATGCTTAACCGACTGCGCCACCCAGGCGCCCCCAGAAATTCACTTTTTAAGCAACATTCTATTCAGTGAATCTCAAGAACTTTGGCCATCCCAATTTTTTTTTAAATGTTTATTTTTGAGAGCGAGAGTGAGAGAGTGAGGGACCATGAGCAGGGGAAGGGCAGAGAGCCAGCGGGACAGAGGATCTGAAGCAGGCTCTGCCGATAGCACAGAGTCCGACACGGGGCTCGAACTCACGGACTGCGAGATCAGACCTGAGCCGAAGTCAGACGCTTAACTGACTGAGCCACCCAGGCGCCCCCATCCCAATTCTACCCCAGCAAGCTTATATTATGGTTAGCAATGACCAGAAGCCCAAAGAATTAAAATGCCAACAGCAAATCTTACCTGACAGCTCTGGTCTATACTGCATTTTATTATGTTATTTTGTTTTATTAAAAACAAAATCCATGGTCATGGATGAAATTCATGGCTGGGCCAGTCACTTTTCTGACCACTCACAGAATCGGGAAGTGCTCTGGCCACAAAGTCGCAAAACACAGTTTCAGTACAGAACTTAAGGCATCCTATCAGTGTCATTTTTAACAAGTAAAAGATCTCTGATTTCATTGAAAGGTAAAACTTCTTCCCCACAGCTCGGGGTTAGAGGTCCGCAGTGGAAGGGTGGGAAGCCTGGTTAGTGCTCACCTACCTGGAGCTTCTAGTTTTTGTCCTAAACGATGTAGAGAGGTTCCTGTCCTCTCCAGGGCTGGGAGTCGGTAGTGGCTGGGAGGGAGGGAGGTGAGGTAAGACCTTACTTGATTAATACCACCATGAAAGGGCAGGGAAAGAATTAAAGCCAACACTTTCTCTGTCTTGGTTTTTGAGACCCACCGTCTCATCCCTGGGATCTTCCTTTGACTAGAGAGGATGTACCCCTGCTCCAGCTGGCTGCCCGTAACTCGTCTGCAGCTCTTCTGCGCGCAGGAGTGAAGCCCAGCTTCATTCTGCTGTTGTTCCTGCCCTTCTCTGGGCAGCCCCGGTGTGCAGGACCTAAGGACACCTCACGTCTCTTGGACGAGAGGCCCATCTCTGCTCCGGTGGACACCCACACCATGCTTTGTGCCCGCAAATTCTAGAGAGGAGGCCTAATGTGCACAGCCAGCTCTCTTGGCTGTTGTTACGAAGCCGGCAGCTACCTCCTTCCCAATCCCCAGAGAGCATATAACAAGCTTCTTGATGGCTCCTTAATACCTTCTCTCTCGGCTAGAGGCCAGGCAGCCACCCCAGCCCCCTCTGTGTGGATGGGACTCTGAGCTCACTGAACTTTGTCTCCAGCAACCCTCTGCTAATCCCCAACTCCTGACAGGTGCAATGGAAAGTTATGTGTGGAGTTAAACAGCATTACCAAATGATTCCACAATCCCACTCGTAGGTATGTGCCCCCAAAGAACTGAAAGTGTATGTGCGTGTTCACGGCAGCGTTACTCACAATAGCCAAAAGGTGAAAACAGCTCAAGTGGTTATCAATGTGTGGATGGATAGATAGTTGTAGTCTATCCAGGGCACCTGGGTGGCTCAGTCGGTTGAGGGACCAACTCTTGATTTCAGCTCAGGTCATGATCCCAGGGCTGTGGGATCGAACCCCGTGTTGGGCTTCATGCTGAGTGTGGAATCTAAGATTCTCTCTCTCTCTGTCTCTTTCTCTCAAAAAAAAAAAAAGAAAAGAAAAGAAAGGAAAAAAAGAATGTAGTGTATCCACACAATGGAAATACTACTTAACCTTAAAAAGGAAAGATCTGACACATGCTGTAAATTGGATGAGCCTTGAAACCATTATGCGAAGTGAAAGAAGCCAGATGCGAAAGATCATTTATTGTGTGATTCCATCTATATGAAGTTTCCGGAACAGGCAAATCCATAGAGACAAAAGGCAATTCGTGGGTGCCAAGGGTGGGGGAGGGGTAACGAGGAACAGCTGCTTGATTGTGGGGTGTCGGGGATGACGAACGTGGTTTGGAACTAGAGAGTTCACAACATTGTGAATGTACCAATGTACTGACTTGTTCACTTTAAACATGATTAAGTTATGTGAATTTCACCTCAATACATTAGGATTTTTTAAAAGTTATGTATACTTACCCAGCAAACCCTGTGGCTCCCTCTTCACATCTCTGAGTACATCCCTCTGTCTCGTCCACAGGGCTCAGTCCTGGTGCTCGTCTCTGTTCCCAGCTGTCTTCCTCCTGGGAAAGCTCCTCTGTGGTGCTCCTGCTGCCCTCCCTGCAGGTGACAGACTCCCTGTGGGAGAGGCTCTGTGCCCCTCCTCCACCTTACATGCTGTTCGAGCAAATCACCTGAGTTCTCTTTGGTCGTGTTTATGGAGGGCAGAGAATTACAGCCTAGATCCCTCGTTATTCCCCTTGTAACGAGGCTTTCTTTACCTTTCCGGGTCACCAGACTGATTGCCAAGGACCAAGTGCACTTAGCAAGCAGATGGTTTAGGTGACATTAAGAACAGACTATGAAGGTGCATCGAAAAGGTAATGTGTGTTAATTGCACATTAATTACCTTAAATGCTCTGCTGCTGACAGGGCTCACGGGATTCAAACTTGCTACGCTCAGCCTTGTCACAGGCAATGGGTGTAATTCAGGAGAAAGACATATCAGAAGGGGTCTGGCACTCTCGGGGACAGTCTTCTTTGTCCTCCCATTGTTGAGTCACACAGGTCCCACATCCTCAGTGGTGTACATGCAAAGACCCTGAGCAGTAGGAACCCAAAGTCTCCCTGTGGTGGGAGTCTCTTGTAGGGAGCTGGTCCTCCAGGCATACTGAAGCTACGCGGCCAGCCTTCAATGGTCAAAACCCCACAGGCTCCACCAAAACCAGATGCATATCATTATCACCACTAAGCTTTGCTGGCAGATTGATACAACCCTCCCCCAAACAACTCATGAACCCGTGGTTATACAACGTCATTTATCTTTCGTTAATACGTTCTATAGCGTTAGCAAAGTGTCACTGCCATGCTCCAGCAGCTCTGGAGGCAAGCGGGAGGTCGTTTCTGACCAGCTGACGTTAACTCGGACCGAAAAATACGGCAAATGTATTCAGCAGCCACCAACATCCTCTCAGGGTCAATCTGCATGGCTTGCAACTCAGAGAAGGTAGCTCAAGTGCAAGCAGCTGCATGACCCAGACACGTTCCATAAAGTCCTGCTCCACCGCACTGGGTGAGGCACAGGTGGCATGACTGAGGGGCAGCCGAGCACAGTCAGCTTATTTTTATCGGTGATTGTCCCTGAGGCTCCCCAGCCCAGGCGAAACTTTTGCACGAGTCCCCATTAAGCATGCCAACACTGCTTCCGGGATACATGGAATTTGTGGGACATGGGTGTTTGAGTGGTATCTGTGATGCACAAGGAGGCATGCGGTATCCTTTGTATTAAAAGACATGGGATATCCTGATGAGTGCAGAGGACTTTCTAGCTCTGTGTTCCTCTCACCTGTCCTTGTAACTATTTCTCTTCCCATAGGTTGTGCCATTATAACCCCGGGAAAGGATAAACTTGATGGGGACTATGTACCAAGAGAGGATGTGTGACTTAGATCACGTTTTTAACAGCTTATTCCCTCAGGCTTCCTTTGGATTGTTCCCTTGCCAGCTTCTGTGGTAGCAATAGAAATTCTAGAAATAGTTTCCTAATCTCTAAAAGCCAGTCTAGCTCTGGAAAACAGTGGGGAGGTTCCTCAAAAAATTAAAAATAGTATCTACCCTATGACCCAGCAATAGCACTGCTAGGAATTTACCCAAGGGATACAGGAGTGCTGATGCATAGGGACACTTGTACCCCAATGTTTACAGTAGCACTTTCAACAATAGCCAAATTATGGAAAGAGCCTAAATGTCCATCAACTGATGAATGGATAAAGAAATTGTGCTTTATATACACAATGGAATATTACTTGGCAATGAGAAAGAATGAAATATGACCTTTTGTAGCAACGTGGATGGAACTGGAGAGTGTTATGCTAAGTGAAATAAGTCATACAGAGAAAGACGGATACCATATGTTTCCACTAAACTTAACAGAAGACCATGGGGGGAGGGGGAGGGGGGAAAGTTGGAGGGAGGTAAACCATAAGAGACTCTTAACTGAGAATAAACCGAGAGCTGATGGGGGGAGGGGGAGAGGGGAAAGTGGGTGATGGGCACTAAGGAGGGCACCTGTTGGGATGAGCACTGGGTGTTGTATGGAAACCAATTTGACAATAAATTTCATATTTAAAAAAATAAGTAAATAAAATAAAAGCCAGTCTACTGTCTTAATGCAGGGAAGCCACAGCCACTGAGGGTCCAGGGAATGGGCACACCCATGTTTTCGGTAAATGGTTTCACTGCATCTTACCATTTCCTAAAGCCGAACCATGCCCTTGACAACAGGTCCCGGAAGGGATGGAGGACAAAGACGCTAACTTAAATCTGCCCTCAGAGCTTGAATGCTCCCCTTGGACTGTAATGTGAGACAGAAATAAAATGTCTTCCTTCAGACACTGAATTAATTATTGGGTCTCTTTGTTGGCAGTCTAGCTTTACCCTACTCAGTACAGAAGTGGACATCTAGAGCTGGAGTGATTCTGTAAAATGTGTGTGTGTGTGTGTGTACATGGGAACAGTAGGAGCCGATGAAAATGTGCCTGGGCTAGAGAGCCGGAGATAATTTCTAGGGCCACCAAGACATTTGCATGACTCAGTAGCATTTGTGAAAATGTAGAGGGCAGACCACATGCCCAGCTGGAAGGAACCAGAATTTTAGCCTGTGTTGGCTCTTAGTGACATTGGCAGCTTTTAACGGACTGTCGATGCCCCACCCACAACCCCACTTGGATGTACACACCCAGTTTCCAGCTGTCAGCAGTTGTCCTGTCCTGAAGGCATGTTCTCCCGGGCTGAGAGAAAGCAGAACTGGCCCAGGACCAAGATGGAAGTTTTGCTATTGAGTCAAGTTGATGAGAAGGAAAGTTGGGGAGGTAAGCTGCCCAGATTTGCATCCTCCTTCCACCCCTGGTCATGTCATGGGCACACCAACTTATTTAAACTCCCCGAGTGGGAGTTTCCTCCTTTGTAAAATGAAGATACTACTAGTATGTAGTTCAAAGGAGTGTTGTTAAGAACTGAGTGAAATAATCTACCTAGAGCGCTCAGCACAGTGCCTGGTACAGAGCTGGCCCTTGGGAAGCAGAGCCATTGCTGGTGGAAGCTCGCAAATAGATGTCTGCTGCCACCTGGTGGCAACGGCCAATTTTCCACTGAAACGTAAGTGTAAGTAAAGGGCCGCATTTGACCTCCACGTAGGATTGCACATGTGGTGGTTTCCATTTTGGTGTTTTCGGTGTGGCTACATGTAAGATCTCAATGGAGCCCTGTCTTGTGTTAAGAGTGGGAAATGTCCAGGGCCCCCCGGAGAGGCTCTTGGCTGGGAAAGCCGCTTTCACCTTGGAGAGCACTGCCACCTAGTGGCCATACTTCATACTTGCCGTCAAGGGGGAACACTGACCACAGGGAGAAACTCCACCCTTCCGATGATCCATGGTGGTGATCACGCAGCCCTCTTGTTCATCTAAGGGAGTTCCTTCCTAAATGTCTCCTTGCAAGCTCCTAGCACCTTTCGATCCTCCATTGATGATTTCTGGGACATTTCTGGCTTCTACGAAACATCTTTTCACTTGGATCTCTTTCTCTCTCTTGCCCAGAAGCATATGGGTCCTATGCCACAAGGAATAATTAAAAGCATGCTAAGACAGTGCAGGTTATCACAGGATGGCCCTATTTAACAGGAAGCTGTGGAAACATTGCCTGACTTTGAAGCAGCTCTGTCCCCACATTCCCAATGCTAACAGCCCCTCCAATTCCAGTCGAAACCATCTGAACGAGCCTCATTTTCATTTGTCCTCATATGCACAGAGGTGGACACATAGTAGGCACTCAGTAAGCATTTGCTGACTGAATGCAGAGCTTTCAATGAAGTAAACTCTGAGCACATCCGTACCAACCATTTATATTCATTCCCCACAGCAATTCCAGAAGTCAGAAATCCAATCTAGAGTAAGAAAATGGTCAAAGGTTCCACTGAAGAAGTGGTGAGCCTCAAATCTAAGGTCCCTGTCTTATCCCAAAGGTTTGTCAGAGGGACACTGACAGTGACAATGGAAATACCCATACGAGCAGGGACATCGTCTGCAGCACGGGCTCTTTGGGTTCACATACGTGGTCTTCCCGGCATTCCTTCCTCTCCTCTCCTCCACCGCAGACCCCAGCAACAGGAGTGTGCACATGACCTAGGCTGGCTGTTTTTGCCACCTGGGACTCATCACGCTCATCACACGAGATGGTCAGAATCCCGAGTCCCTGATTGCTACCTGCTGGGACTGGTTCAGAAGAGCCACTTCAGGCCAATGAAAGCTCTGTTAGTGAGAGCTCTAGCTCCAGACCTCTAGGATAGCCTGTGTTTTCTAATCACAGTAGTTTTTTTTCTCCGCCAATTGTGAAATTTCAGGGATCCTGGGAACCAGTTGTTAAACTGTTGGCATCTTGAAGTCAGCCATTGCAGGAATATTTATACCACAGAAATCTGCAAATGCTTATGAAGAAAACGGAAAGAATGGCCTTGGCTTCATCTCCCAGAAATAGTCCGGTGACATTTTTGGTCTTTGTCCATTTGGGCTTTTTTCTCAGTGTGCAGCTATTAGAGGCTAGAACATGCCTCCCTTGTAGCTTTTTCATTCTTCAGTTTACCCAAGTGTTAACCACTGGGCCTGCTGTCAGCTGGAGGGGTGGAGAGAGCAGAGCTGTGAGTATCAGAGAAGGAGTAACAAAGCCCCTTTGCAGAGTCCCTCCCTCAGTCACCAACACTGCCCTCTGTCTCCTGGGACCCGTGAGAGGGGCCAGTTCAGCTCCTCAAGGCCTTTTATTCATTTCATTTTGATGCTGCCCCAAGAACTTTCTGTAGAGGGTCAGATTGTGAGGCAAACACATTTCTCCACTAGACGAGCGATTCTCAACCTTGGCTGCATGTTAGCTTCTCAACCTTGGCAGCTACTAAAACATGCCCACGTTCATAGCCATGTCCAATTAAGACGAAATGAATCAGAAGATCTTGGGGTGAAGCCCAAGGGCCAGTCTCTCTAAAAAACACCTGATGATCCTATGTGCGGTGCAGCCACGGTTAGGGGCCACAGAACTGGACAGTGAGGCACAAGCCTGGTGCATATGAGTCTTTCCTGAGATGCTTTTAATTTGTATTAATGTCTGGGCTCCAGCCATTAATGAATCCAAACTTTAAAGCTTTTTCCGGGTGATTCAGATGGAGTCCGAATTGAGAAGTGCTGCTCTAGACCAAATGAGAATGGCCTTTTATTTTGCATCTTATCGCAAACCGTGCAACCATGTTAGTAAAACAAAACGAAACAAAGCAAAAGAACACTTATGGAGTCCTGATGTTGCTATCACCCCAGACAATAAAAACTTCTTCCAAAGATCAAACGAATCCCTTGATCTTACCCTGGATCAAAGTCTGGATAGATAGATAGATAGATGATAGATACTATCTTCTCTTTACATTTTCTTCTTAATTTGCTCAGCCTTTTTACTGGGGGTGGGGAGGTTGTCTTTTCTCGACAGTCTGAATGGAATCAAAGCTCTGCCTCACCAAGACCCACAAAGCATTGAGTTGATATGCTGGACAAATGCACAAAAGCCCCCGACAAATATCCAAAACAACCCAGAACGATGTGTGACTGTATCTGCAGCTTATAAATCATGCATCAATTCCCCCATTTTCAAATGGAAGTGGTATGCCCAGACCTCGTTCATTACTTACTCCAGATCAGTGATTCTTAAAGTGAGGTTCCTGGACCATCACCACGAGCGGTATCTCCAGGGAACTAGTTAGAAAATTCTTGGGCTGCATACCCTAGACGTACTGAATCAGAAGGCTGATCTGTGTTTAATGAGCCCTCCAGGTGACACAGACTATTGCTGGGGCAGGAGAGCCAGTGCTCCCCGGAGGCACATCAGTGTAAACAGCTGAAGACCCCTGCAGAGACAGAATGTGGCCTCAGTGGATGGGCAGAGAAAAACCAAGCAAAGGAGAGGTTTGTGACTTTACCTTGCCAGGTGCCAGCACGTCCATTCCAATTGTTCGGAGCCCACCACCTGTGAACTGAGAACAAAGCATCTGGATAATTCTCCCGTCAAGGTTAACTGACACTGAGATGACTACATCATGGCAGAATTAAAACAAAAAAAAATTTTTTTTTATTATGCAAACATTCTTCTTTCTCGGAAAGAAAACATCTGAATGCTTGGGCGACATTTAGAAATTGCCAGTGTGGGGGCACGCCTGGGTGGCTCGGGCGGTTGAACATCCGACTCTTGATTTCAGCTCAGGTCATGATCCCAGGGTCGTGGGATCGAGCCCTGCATCAGGCTCTGCCCTGAGCATGGAGTCCCTTAGGAGCCCCTCTCCCCTGCTCATGTTCTTTCTCTAAAATAAAAAAATAGAAAACTTAAAAAAAAAAAGAAATTGCAGGTATGCTATCTGCAACTATTTCCTGAGGCCCCGTTCTTTGCCTTGGTATCATCTTTAAAGCCTTTGAAAGTCTCCCTTTTGATTCCCCACTTGTTTTCTGTGCTCCCGGCAGCCCCATTCTGAATTTTGTGTGGGTTCTGTGCAGGGAGATACATAGTCACCACACTCTTATGGCATAGGAATCCCATAATTAAAATGAGCAATGCTCCAAAGTGACTTCATGGCCTCAGGTGTCCCACAACGGTTGTCTGACACCAATATATACAGGGAGGGATGAACCCGGAGTAGTGACCATAGGTCTAGGTCACAGCAAAAAGCCTGCATATCCGCCCTTTACCCATTAGTAGTAATGCCTTGCATTAGTTTTGCCCTAAGAGCTTCCTCCGTGAGAATCCCTGAAGATCCCTTCCACCCTGACATACCAGACTCTGCAACCCGTTCCGAGTACCCAGTTCTGTGCACGTGACTTCCCTGGCACGGCCCAGCACCCCCAGATGATAGTAGTGATGTGTGCAAAAATGACCAGGACGCGGATTCCCTAGCTGATCACAACGCGCTGCCCCAGAATGTTGGAAGGAGTCCCATAGATGGGAGAGATGGAGGAAGAGACCCCAAGGAGAGTGGCGGTGGTGGGGAAGAGCTGGAGACAGAAGGTCTGCACTACAGGTAAGTGTGAGGGGCCAGAGGGTGAACGGGGCAGCTGGACCCTGAAGTGGCCATGAGGGAGTAGACGGGAGGGCACAAGGAAATTTGGGGAAGAAGCTTCCTCATTAATCTGTGGTCTTCATATGCTCTTTAAAGTTAGAAATTCTCCATTCTTCAGAGGGGAGCTGAATACGGGTGCTGAGAATGTGATAGTAAGAATTAGAACCCAGGAGCCACATGCAAAGCTTGAGTTTTAACCATTTGTCCTACTGTTTGCCCAGCCATCTCTGACCTTGGAGTACACCTACCTCATCCGGAGGCACCCGAATCATTTCCGGGGTCCCGTCAGAGGTTTCTAGGCTCTAGCCAGGGCAGTTGGAGACAGCATGGCAAAAAGGGGCATTGGGACAGCCTGTCACAGTCTGGGGACCACTGCCCCACCAGCTGGTATAGCCTTTGTGGTTCAAGTATGCAAGAGGCAGATGCCGGCACACAGAAGTCAAGGCCAAGGGCGCCTGCGTGTCACCGTTTGGCGGGTCCGTCTTCTGACCTCCCTCCACCCCCAGTCAAACAAGTAGCCATGGTTTATAAAAAAAACAGCACACACCGGGTTTTAATGAGAAAATAATTGTATACTTGCATCGAATGCCTCACAATCACTATAAAACTGAAGCAGGATAATAACATTTAAGTGGTTAACATACACAGGAGAGCCAGATACAGAGTATAATTTTCAAACACAGTATTGCTGCTGTTTCCCCCCCACCCCTCCTCCAAAAAAAAAAAAAAGTCATTTGGGTAAAGGGCAACACAAAATCAAAGCTGGCAGTTCACTCACTGAATGCTTAAAATTCAGGAAATTGGTTCTGTCACTAAAACTGGATATATTCACCATCTCTAAACACTTAGGCTATTTTTTTTTTTCAATACATAGTTTAATTACATCCATTCTTGAGTTGGAAAAATGTTTGTCTTCAGAGACAAGAGTCAACACTGTCTTAGTGTTTCTTGTTACACCTTATATGTGTGTGTTGTGTTGTGTTGTGTTGTGTTGTGTATGTACGTGGACACTGATCTATATACTGCTTATACGTCATTGTCTAAGGTGGGCAGCATGCAGAGGTGTAAAGAGGCAAGGAAATTGCATTGTGTCACCCGAGTAGACTACAGCCCAGCCTCCTACCACTGACAGACCCTGTTTCCATAATTTCTGGATGAGAGAGCCAAGGCATGTCAGTAGTTAATCAGCTCCCGAGGAAAGTGAACATCTATAAACACTGTGGAAGGGAACGCTTTCAGGAAAGCTTTTAACATCTACAGAATCTAAACATTTGTTATAGTTGAGATTAACAAGCTTGCGTGCTATTTGGGGGCAGGGACGAGCATCAGAGGCCAATTTCTTTGACAGGCCTCTTCCTCTTGATGGATTAGGCAGTAATGACTCTCCTCCAGGGGTCTGTTGCATGTTCAGAAGGTTAAAGGGGTTCCTTTGGGATCCCAGGGCCTGGCACGGTGCTGTGTACAAAGCCTGATGTTTTCTGAACGGGTAAAAAACTCAAGAGCACAGAGAAAACCTGGCTCTTCCAAGGGAACTGCAATTTACATTTTAATAGGATTCTAAGTGAGTGGACCAAGGAAATCGACAGCAGTCCTCAGAAGGCAGCAGAGGGAACAAGTGAATGTTGCAGATGTAGGGGCCACAGTTAAGCAGCGCTGTGACTGTGGGAGGCTCACGGAAACTCTGCATTTGTTGCCTTATCTACACGTGGAGCGAGGACCAAAGGATCCCTGCTAGAACTCTAGGCAATGCTTCTGGTTCAGTCAACTGTAGTCAAAGGCCAATTTGCCTCCAAAAGATTCCACGAATTGGGTGGCCTCCTAAGCTTCCCATTCAGCTGCAAATTCTCTTCTCAAATGTAGGTTTAAGATGGGTGGGGACCCGGCTTCCTTCAAAACACAACAATGTCAGGTGGGTCCTGAGGGCTGTTTCCTCTTGGGAAAGACAGTGTTTGTCTATATCAAGTCTGTGTTCTCTACCAGATTCAGAGTTAGTCCAGAAAACACGAAGCATGTTTCTTTTTTTGTGCATCTCATAAAACCATCTGCTCTCCAGCCATCCTAGCTGCCACTGTGCCCCTGAGCCACAGGAAGCTCTTGTCCCATCTTTTAGTCACATGCCTGCCATGGGAACGCTGAAAATCCTCAGGCAAGGCAGCCTTCCTGGGGGCTCCCATTTCACCCGTCAGGACTTCTAGTCTAACACAGACCTCATTTTCCTGGGAATGTCTGTCTCCATGCCAGCCTCCCCTACTTGAAAATGAATTCCTTGCAGCAGGGATCTTGTTTTGTGTCCCCAGTGGCTAGCACATTTTGTTGAATATTCCTTCACGATATTCAGGAGAATAAACCACATAAAGATGGTGCCAGCCACCGATCTCTAGAATTTGGCTTCAAATTGCAGGTTCCTTTGGCAGTTTTAAAGGATCCTTGTAAGTTATCAGATGGTTGCCTTTCTACTTTATGCCTACCGCTTGCCTGTGAATAAACTTTCCCCCTAAAGTCAACACTACACTATTAAAAGAAGCAAAGGTAATGTGCCTAACATCTACGTACACACTGTTGTGGAGTTATTTGTCAGAATAACATATTAGAGCTTATGACATAACAGTATAAAAACAAAAAGGAATTTTAGTGAGGTCTGGCTTCATTATTGCTCTTTTAAAAACCATAGTTTTAAAACAAATAGAAAAAAGAAAGGCTGGTCAGTTTTTTTTCTCATGGCCAGAATTAAAAACTTTTCTCATCCAGAAATTCAGGGCACCCAATTATTGAATACCCATATCATATTGCTTTAAATGACAGTAAGATAGAGCTGGCATCCTTTACAGTATACTAAGCTATGAATACAAAGCATGAGAATAAATACGGTACTTCTCTAAATGTCAAATTACAAAACTGCTCAAAACTTTGCAATTGTGACTCATGCAAATACCATGTTAGGTCAATTTAATATTACAAATACTGCATCAGGTCGGTGCCTCTATATCCCTTTTCATAAAAAAGAAATTCTCACTCACTCCTGACGCTGGCAAACAGCTTTGGAGGAAATAACTGTACACCCTTGTCCCATGAGCAGTCTGGAATTTTAATCCTTGCACACACACTTTACCCAAACACACAAAGGGACGTGCATGAGCACGCACGGGCACGCACACGCACACGCATGCACACAAACACACACACACACGCACGCACACACACACACACCATCTTTAGGATTTGTAGCTGATTCCAAGCCTGCACTTAGATTTCTATTCTATATTTTTCTCTTTATCATTCTGAAAAACGCTGGTTGCTCAGCAAAAATAATATCTGTTACTTCCTTAATTTCCCACGTTCTCCCTCCCTGTTTCTCTGTCTACCTTCATGTCCTTTCTTTAATGATTCCTTTCTGATTGATCCAAAATAATCTGTCATTCTTCCTACTAAGGTCCACTTTATAATATAAAATATAGTTATAAACACCTTTTTATTTCCTGTCATCTGCCTCTCGAAGGCAGAGTTTGCCCTTTTTCAATTATTGCCACTCTAAAAATACCCCCACCATCTTGAGCCAAGCTGTTGGATGTGTACAGATTTTATACATGGATATACTCCCCCCATCCCATCATAAAAATAGTTGTTGCCCACTAAATATAGTTTTCATATGAAGAAACATAACTGTGAAAATGTGTTCTCATAAACGGCAAATTAGTCAATACTACAAGCAGACGAGATCCTAAAGCTAAAATAATCCATTTGGTTTGGCTTTCTCCCTCTTTCTCAACCCCCTCATGTAGAATAGATTGTGTTTGCAACATGAAGAAACATTGTCTTAAGAAGGTGGATTTTATATATTGCGATCATTAATTGCTCCCAATTAAAAACAATTAGATGTAAGAGAAATGGAATCCTAATTGCCTCTCCTGGCAGATATAGAGAAACTTGCATTTCATTTTACGGCTGCTGGAGTAAACGGAGTTATTCCCACACCTCTGATTCTGTGAGCGACAGTAGGGAACCGGTGCCGGGAGTCTCCAACACCCTGTAGATTGCACCGGCGTGGGCTCTGCAGCTCTAAATGGCCCTGTCACCAATGTCTGTCATCACCCAGCGAGGCTGGTCTCAATTCCGCCTGGAGCAACCATGTTGATTTGCTTGTTACTGCTTTGTCCTTTTGGATCAATTGTGGATTGGTCCAAATCCAGGTGATTCTTTTGAGTCTCAAAAAATCCTTTGTCTTTTGACTCCTGGGTGTTTATAGAGTTTGATGGGTAGGCTTCTTTTGACTTTATTTTTCATCGTTGGTCATTGCAGCTTCTGGTCTACATAAGGATTGTGGAGTTTGTTTGCACTTTAATAAATATTCCATTAAAATGCTTCGATGTGTTGATTGCTTGGTTTCTTGGTAACCCAAGCACCAAAGAAGCTTCCTGGGTGGAAGGAAGTTTGTTACTCATCGTCCTCTTCCTCCTGGTTGGCATAGATCCCTGCCTCCCAGCGCAAGGCCAGTGCGCTCTTTCTTCGATTAACCCGTGTGGCCTCAAGGACCTGAAGAGAGAGGGAAAAAAATTAACCAGAGTTCATGGATGTTCACTATGTACACAAATCAACTTCTCCATGTCTTTCCTCCTTCCTTCTCAATAGCATATAATAAAGGGAACGTAAGACGGTCTGATACTGCTGGGAGGTAGGAGAGACATGGTCAGTAAAGCAGGCTGGTTGGTTCTGGATATGCACTCATTTCCAAGCCAGATTTCATTTGCTCTTTGACCCATAGTTTTCAATATAGAAAGATTTAATTACCCTGAAATGTTCTGCACCTCTTTTTGAACTACACTTGACTCTGCACTAAGTGTGTTGATAACACAGATCTCTACATGTTATCCGATCAGTGCTGTCTGACAGACATTACTATCTGTGTTATCAATATGGTAGCCACTAAGCTACATGGCTATGGGGCACAAGGAATAAGGCTAGTGTGGCTGAGAAACTAAACATTCAAGTTTAATTAATTTTAATTTTAATATCCTCAGGGACCCTGTGACTACCATATTGGACAGCACAGCTATAGACCATCTTAGTCTCTTTGTGAACAAGTAAACTGGAAAATAATTCCAAACAACTGGACCAGTGTGGATTCAATCTCTCAAGCTCTGTGGACTTACATAAGCTATGATCACATTTATATCATAAAAGTCTACTTTGGTATAACCAAACTGCCAAGAGAAACTAAGTGGAAAGAAAAATAGTTTCCCAGGCCAATAAAAAGCAATCCGAGCATGCCAATGCAATGTCAGGGCCACAGATGCTAACAAATAAAATGCGAGGTGACAACATCAAGGACAGATAGGCTCACCACCATCAGGGTAAGGCCTCCCTCCCTTCAGTTCACTAGAATAGTCTGTGGACTCCTGAGGGAAAACTTCAGCCAGGCTGCTCCAGCTTTAGTCTGATCAAGATGGATGACATTCAACATATGAGAAATGGCTCAGTTTCATGGTACTGCCCCACAAGGGAGCCCATGCATGCCAACCAATTAAATTACTGTGGCATTCGCTTAGGACATGCAGTTTCTGATATTAAAGAAAAGTCTAGCAGAGCCAACACTGGTTGATGATCCAAAATGCAATGAAGGCTTTGCTTATTCTAAGAATAATCATTTTGGCAAGGGACAGAGTTGCTGGCAACTCTGGAGAAGCATGGAGATGCAGGTGACAGGCAGTGGTGGGAACCGAGGCACAAGCAAATCCTGGGTAGAGTAATAGTCTGGGGGTCCATCTCAACCTGCTTCTTTGCACATCTGACAAATGGATGCACTTCCCAGAGCTTCAGTGTGCTTTCCTCAGGGAAGCTGTCCCCAGTGCCCCCAGCAGGGACAGCTGGACTTAACATGTAGGATGCACTAGCCATGTCTCCTAAGTGAATGGTCATTGTTAAGCACATAAGCCATGTCACAAAGTGTCTTGTGTAAGCATACCATGGTCACTTATTCCATATCTAAGAATAAGAAACCAGTAGGAGGAGCAAAGAATGCTTCCAAATCTGGTGTAGGTAAATAGAGGATTCTTCTAGAAGGTCAGTGCGTGGTAACATGGTACTGAGAAACAGCACTGGACTGGAACTGGAAGTCCTTTCTTTCCAGTCCTGTCTGGAACACGTTGGTGTCGTTCATGGCATCTCTTTATCTGCAAGATAGAAACAGCACCTGCCGTCTTTCCCAGGCTTTCTCCGGAGGCAGTGCTGACTCTGGAGTCCAAGCAAGTCTAGATTTAAACCCTAGTGACCTTAGAAAAGTCACTTACCTTGTGCCTCAGTTCTCTGATGTGTGAAATGGGAATTATAAAAACTACAGTTCAGAGTTGGCCTGAGGAATAAATGGGGCAATGTATGCACAGCACTTAGCGTAGATCCTGGTGCATAGTTTTCAAACAATCATTAGTTCTGTCATTATGTGAAGGGGCTTTATAAGCTATGAAGTGGTGTTCCAACATGAGGCATTTTTATAATTTTTATAATTTATAATTATAATTTATAATTTAAATTTTATAAAATTTTATCATTTTATAAGGAACTCTACATTGTGTAAGATGCTCATCTGTTCACTTGGCTGGTTGTAGATACAAACTGAAAAGCTTCCAGAAAAGCTAAAAATCAATCATGGCTCTGAAAAGAATGGTCCCTTGTCTTGTTATTTATGCTCTATTTTAATTCTCAATCATCTTAAATAAATTCAGTCTCCTTTGTTCTTCAGGAACCCATGTTACAATCTGTCTCTCCATCCATCTTACAGATACTTACTGGCTTCCTACCAAGTGTCAGGTGCAGTGCTTTATGTTGAGGATAGAATGGCCTCTGCCCTCACGGAGCTTAGCCACCAGAAAGCATTATGGGCAGGGAAATCTTTATAATTATGGAAATATTCAGCACAGCTTGGATTTGAATATCTGCTTGCTGCAGCCCAAAGAATTCACTTATGCCAATAACGAAGGCTCTTTTCTTAATTCATTCCCCTAATTTGTATGCTGCTTAACACAATACTGAATTTCTGAGGACATCTAGAGCCTCTCATAATGGCAAAGACAGGAAAATAAACGGGTCATGATAAAAACAGCCAGCAACCTTGCGATCAAATTGTCTTCAGGTGCACAAGGTTTCTGATCCAGGACTGGCTCAGGGGCCACTCTACGATGGCCTTTTGAAGGTTCAAAGGCCAAGCCCTTTAGGGTTAGGCCATAGCTCATCTAAATGAGCATTTGTTCCATAATTAATTCAGAGTACAGTACTGTAGTTTGTGTGTGTGTGTGTGTGTGTGTGTGTGTGTGCGTGCGTGTTTCTCTAGAGCAAATCTAGAGCTCTGACACTTGAGTTATTGCATATCAACTTTATTTCCTAAAGCCCATTCCTTTCTTTTCTGGGCAGAAAAAAAAAAGCACTTGCCTCAGGGTTCTAGTAACACATCACATGTCCTTGTGCACCACTTACTGTTTTGATCTTGACTGTCCTACGGGATTCACACTATTACTATTATTACTATTGTTAATCGCACTTCACATAGGAAGAAACTGAAGCAAAGGGAGGTTAAGTTGACCAATGTTAAGGTGGAGGAGAAGCTCAGATGGGCACCCAGTATCCTGGGTGTGGAGCTGATGCCCTAGGCCACCACGCTGCCCCACGGCTCAGTGCCTATGCGCGTAGTAGGTCCTCAGTAGATAGTTAACTGAGTGAATGAGTGAGTGACTCTCCCTACAGTTCTGTAGACTTGAAGTAATTCTTTTCAAAACAGTAAAATAGTTTGTTGGAAGAAGCAACAGAAAGAGCAATTATACTCTGTAGGAATGGAGAGGGGAAAACAAAAAAAGTTTAAAAATAATAATAGAAAAACCTGATTTAAGGCTTTATTGATTTTGCAAATTCAGATTTAGACCTGGTGGGAGGGAAAAAAATCAGTTGTCTTTGAACAACCCTCTAAATATGAATTTTCCCTCTCTAGTGCTTGCGGGGATTCCAGAAAATTGCTGAACTTTGCCTAGACATCAACAGAGACAATTGTATTTGGGGGGATGTAACAAAAGGCAGAGGGGTTAAGTAATGTCAATCACCCTATTTACGTGAACATTTTGTCTTCCTAAATTTCTCTTCAGCTGAAGATAGACTGGTACCAGTTTTACCTTCCTTGAATATATTCAATTGGATTTTTGTTATTCTTAATGGTGCTAACTCAGAGGGGATAGGGGCCTAGGGCCGAAATCTTCCACTGCCATTGCCAAGATGAGAAGCATAATGATATTCTCAATATTCATTTTATATCTTATGAAAGAAAATTACTGATCATCATCAGCTCCCATCTCTGGTTCTAAAGATTTTGCAAAACAGGGAGGTTTTAAAAATATATTGTGCTATAAGTTAGCACAGCCATTCTGAAGAATAATTTGCAATATGTAATGAGTGTGAGGATGTGTTGTCCTTATATAACTAGTTCTTCCGCTCCTAGACGTATAGATAGAAACTCTTCTGTAGGTTATGCAAAGCGACATGTACAGTAACATTCACTGAAGCGTTGTTTGTAATGGCAAAAAAAGAAAAAAAAGAAAAAAGTGAACCAATCAAGAGAGAGAGAGAACCAACCAACATTTCCATAGGAAATAGGAGGATGAATAAATAGTGCTACAGTCATTCAAAGGGAGCCTATACAGCAGTTATAATGAATAAAGTAGAGCCCCAAGTAACAACATGGACACATCTAAAAACAAGGTAGACAGGGGCGCCTGGGTCGCTCAGTCAGCTAAGCATGTGACTCCTGATTTTGGCTCAGGTCATGATTCTCACAGTTCATGAGACTGAGCCCCGCATCAGGCTCTGTGCTGACAGCATGGAGCCTGCTTGGGATTCTCTCTCTCTCTCTCTCTCTCTCTCTCTCTCTGTCCCTCTCCACTCATGCTCTGTCTCTCTCTCTCACTCTCTCTCTCAAAATAAATAAACCTATTAAAAAAACCAATGTAGACAGAATAAAGTAAGGAGTGGAAGATGCTATAGTATGTCATTTTTAGAAAGTTTTAAGGCATGCAAAACCACAGGATGTTATTCATGTATAGAAACATATGAAATATAAATGTAAAAACATGCATAGAAATGATGAACCCCAACTCAAGAGAAGTTACCCCTCAGGAGAGAGAGAAGTGGGGACTGGGAGAAGTAACAAGAGGGCCTGAATGGTATTTGCCATATTAGTTTATTTTTAAAATATTAAGCAAATACTACGAAATGATAAGAATGGTCAAAGCTGGAAAGGTGGACTTTATCGTTTTATTATCTGTTCTTAATGGAACACTTGAATGCCAACTCTGTGACATCAGGGACTTGGTTTTGTCGACTGTTCTGTTTTTGGAACCTAGAAAAGTGCCTGGTGCCTGCTAGGTCCTCACTAGATTGTTAATCGAGCCAATGAGTGAATGAGTCTCCCCCCAAGTGCTGTAGATTTAAAATAATTCTTTTAAAAATAGTCAAATGCTAAAGAAAAAAAATAGGAGAACACAGTGTTTTCCCATAAAAAAAGGAAAAATATTTAAAAATAGAGGAAAAGGAAACACTGTGACTTTTGACAGCACAGGTATTTGTGAAATCTGTGTAAAAGGAAACTGTACAGAAAGGAGGCGGTTTGGGGAAATTCAATACTGACAGGAGCTTCTAAAACAAACAAAAACAGGTTTCAAGATCGGGGTAGGGAGGGAAGTGGGCACTGGGATGGTTCGGTGTTGGAGTAACTTGTCCTGAGGCTACGGAGCCGAACTCTCTGGATTTGTGCTATGGCAACCAAAGGACTGGTCAGAATCAACAGCTCGGTCCGCTTGAGCGGCCTTGTTTTCTAACCAGACCCGAGTATATTTGCTATCAGTGCCTGGAGAAACTAACGTCCGTGCCCTCGAGTGCAAACACCCTCCAGATCCGTGAGCAGGGCGAGGTCTTCTCCAGCCCCCCGCCCCCCCACACACACACAGCACAGCAAACCACAGCAGCGGGTAGCACTGTTGCATACACCCCAACATTTCCAGGCAGTCCCCAGTTCCGCAAAGGCTGGAAGAAAGAAATATGGAGACGAGCTGCTTTCTTGCCCTTCTCCTTTAACATGTCAGGAAACGGCCAACCACAAGAGCATGCACTTGGGTCAGGCATGCAGGAACACCGAGACAAACAAGTGGAAAAGTACCTCGGAAGTCACCTTGCAAGACAGTAACTTAGAGGTGTACTGGCAGAGAGGGAAAAGAGCAGGGTTAGTACACAGCAGAGACACGCTCACACAACACCCCCCAGCCGGGAATCGGCACCACGCTGGGGGCAGGCGAGCGGGGAAGTGACACCGGGAGGCCATTACACACCCACGCCAGACTCGCTTCATCTGATATTAGTTTATTGAAAAATCTGTATCTTTTGGAGTGAGGAGATACCCCGTTATGCATTGATAAAAATATCAGATAAGCCATACTTTGTTAATTCAAGATTTGTCGCTTCTGTTTTCTGTGCTTTGAATTAACAAGATTCTTCCCCGCCCCAGTATGCAACCAGCTGCCCACCAACAAGGTCTTTGATGACCGTTTTGGATTTGCTGGAATCCGTAGCCAAATAGCCTTTTCTCTTCCCGTAGTTCCTTTGAGCCCCACAGCGGTCCTGTAGCCCGTTGTCCCCCACAAAAAAGACACTAACCACAGGCAGGAGTTGATTTGGATCCAAGGTTCGTAGAGGCAGAATCTCTGTAGCTGAGTTGTGAACAGCACTGCCTGGGGAAGGCCCACAGCCCCCCTCATCACTATCCTGGGGGTCTGGATAAGTTCCTGAGAGTGGGGTGATCCTGTAGCAACTGAAGTGACCCTTTAGTACCTGTAGGAGACTAAAAGCCTCCACAAGAACAGCTCAGAAAAAAAAATGGGCCAGCTATGGGAGATCACATAGAAGAACCAGCTTTGGCCAGCCTCTGCTGGAATTGAGGTGATGACCTCACATTTACACAGCTTAGGACACTGGAGGCATTTCCTGGGCTTTGGCGTTGGCAACCATAGGATGGCTAGGTGGGATCATATGTCTGTGATCACTAACTGCTTGAAAATTACAGGTCTGTACTGATTGGGCTGATGACTGGGGGCTGATGAGCTTGGAGCTTTCCTCCTCTTTTCGTACCTCCTCTTTCGTGAGCAGCTAGGAGACATCTGGGCAGTACAAAACACTGTTGACTGTAAGCCGGGCTTCCTGTGGAGCCTGGGGTGTGGGGCCCTGAGTGCGCTTCCCTCATCCACTCAATGAGAGTGGGCCATGGGGTGTCTTGGGTTGGTGGGAAACGTGTGCGAGGAATTCTCAGGAAAGCAGTAACTGCTTAGCCCCCAGCTTTGACTTACCCCAGGAGAATAAGTGAGGTCTTTTCTTATTTCAAGACAGGCAGGGATGGCTGAAATACTTCTCAGTATCTATTTTTGGTGTAAGAGAGACAGTAGAAAACCGACCAAGAGTAGATCCTATGCTAGAAGTGGGGCTGGGACTGAATGCCCCAGGAGACTGTGATTGGGATGCAGACCAGCATTAATTGAGAAAGAGAAAGCAAACCCACCAACCTGTTCAAGAGCATCACTGACTCAAGAACCCAAGCTTTCTGAGGCTCAACTCAGGTCAGGTTGGGAGAATAGCTGGCCAGAAAAACAGTTTTGCCTACATATCTTTCCTTTGCAAGGCATCAAGGAACCCTCTAGGAAACTATGATTCATCAGTCCATCATGTGTTACATGACTGACCAGAGATGGCATCGGGCCCAGATAAGGGCACATTTCCACATAAGAAAACATTTCCAGATAAGAGAAACCCACAGTAAGAACAGGACTGCTGCATCTGGATGTGCAGTGCGCACACTGCACAAAAGCACCAGGCTGAGGGGGTGGGGGGTGGGGGGCAGGGTTGAAGTTCAGTGCCCCCACTCCCCTCACAGCATGGCAGGTGCATCCTGGCAGGTGAAAAATGGCGCCATTCTAAACATTCTTACAAAGGCCCTGTAAAGGCTGGTAAACAGCCAGGGGTAGGGGGTAGGGGTGGGGTAGCAACCTCCTTACCCCCAAATTAGGTGAGGGGTCCATTTGTCAGTGGGGCCTGGCTGAAGCCTTCAGCACAGAGACATTCATTAGTGACCATGTCACACAGAACAAGGACACTGGCGAGAGGGCACCTGCTCAAGGTCTGAGTTAGTGATGGCCATTCGAGGAGAACTTTTCAAGAAAAGGGGCTTTCTCCCGTTCCTTTGTTATCGACTTTTTCGCCAACTGCGAAATGAGCAGAACATCCACAGATGACTTAATATTCCCGATGCAGTGACGTGTGGGTAGATATTCCAAGAGTCATGATTTAATTTCCCATCTTCTATCGTTCTTTGACCATCACCTTGTTTCCAGCAGAAGAGGGGGACAGCTCAGGGACATGAAAAAGGCTACTGGATGTTACAGCTTCCTTCCCTCACACCATCCCCATGGCAGGGGGTCCACGAGCCAGAGGTTTCCTTCCTGGCCTGCATACAATTTTTTATAAAGTGGGAAAACTTCAGCTGGCAATGACCTGGGGACAGGACTCCAGCAACCACTGCTGCTCCCGGGGTGGGGGGACTGAATCTGTTTTGATGGCCATGATGTTTTTCTCGGGGGTTGGCAAAAACTACTCATGAAACTACAGGCATGGCTTCCCTTGGCTTCTCTGTCTTCTGTCCTTCACGCTCAATAATAGCATTGTGCCTAACGTATCACTATACTTACATCATGATTGCCCCCTTTGGTTTTTAGGTCTTCCTTCTCCTTAGCAAGCAAGTCAAATTGTTTTCATGCCAACCAGAAATAACTCACTGCCTCCTATGGGCAAACACATGGTTTGGTCCTGATCATGTGTGAGGGACTCATAGTGTTGCCAAGTGACTTACTGGAAGGAATCCTGGCAGATGGATGTGTCAGGTGACACTGGACTCAGGTGAGCTGGGTGAGGCTCCTAGAGGGTGGACAATCTAAGAAGCCATGTTTTCCCCTCAGAATAATGTGGGTGAATGGAACCAGGAAAACAGAACTACCAGCTTCTGGGACAGGGAAGCCAGTTACACAGTCATACATCACGCAATCCATTTGCTCTCTGTTATTAGCCTTCCAGTAGAAGAGACAATTAAAGAAGGGGCCAGAGATCGGCTAGGAAAACAAATGGTTTGTTCATTCCTACAGGTAAACTTCAACACATTCTCCAGTGACTTGAGTAGATACAGTAGAAAAGGTCCCCTGAATTAAAAGGGCTAAGAGGGGAGGTCAGACTTGGCTCTAAAATGAAGTTTGGCTGATGATCATCTATTTGCTTTAGAAGCAATCTGAATATGTTCTTGAAGTTTCAGGTCTCTTAAAAGAGGATATAGTGCATTGGATAGGTTTTGTTCTGTTCCTAAGAATTTTCTACAACAACGGACTTGGTTCTCTTGTAATATCAAGAACGGTGCAAGACACTTGGCTTTGACTTCAAGAGCTGAGGATGTTAACAGCCTGATCAGTTAGTAGGTTTCTTCCTTATTTGAAATGTTTATTTACTTGAGAAAAATAGAGACAGGAGGCTGCCACTTTATTGCGTAAGCGAAGGGTAATCAGTATATTAAAATGCTGATTCCAAGTAGCTTCCTCAATGCAAAGGGGAAATCCAGTCTGGTTGCCTCCTGAGTTTGCATGAAGGCTGCTGCCAGCCTCTGCCTGTGGAATGAGCAGGAGTGGGCTCTTCACTTCTTTGGGTAGTATTTTCCTCTAATATCTGCCCTCCAACACAGAAGGCGCACACAAGAGATATGCAGAATGTGCTCAGAAAACACTTGCATGGGTCACATGCAAAGTGTTTCCATTTGTTCTTCCCCTTCCATGCCAGAATGCAAGGGGTCCACTCAGCTAACTTCTGCCAGAGCTGCTGACATATGGTGTGGACTCACTGGGAGAAAAGAAGCCACTTACAGCACTAAGCGTCAAAAGCACAGGCTCCAGAAAATACCTGAAGGTAAACTCCATATTTTAAGTAGGGCTGCAAAGAAGGAATGGTTAAGGTGATTCGATGGGCTGAAGCCCTATGGGCTTGGGGAAGGAGCCCAAGCAACAAAAGTGTCTGTAGCACCCACTGAGAGCCAGGTTCCATCCCACTGTGCAAATGAGGAATGGCTCCCAAATGCTCCAGCCTAACAAGAGTACCTGAATCAGTATTCCAGGCAGCTTAGGTACAAACCCAAGGGAGAGCCTGGGGACGCAGTGAGCCATCAGGCTGCTCTACATGTGTTTGCTTTCTTTGCCACTAAATATCTTAAAAGCATCATTCAGTATCTGGCTTCAACTTCAGAAATCTTTTAAGTTAGTCAACCAGGATATGAAAGGCAGTAGGTCAGCATGGAAATCCTGCTACGAGTCTGTAGCATTCGAGGTTAGGGTGACCCAATCATTTATCATCCAAACTGAGGCACTTTTAAAGGTGAAAGGGGATGCTGTTAAAAATTACACCAGGACCACAGGCACAAACCAGGACTGTCCAGGTAAACTGGGTAGTGCATTCAACTGAGTCAAGCTACTTACGACCTAAGTGAAACTGGGTGGGGATGGGAATGTGGAGAGACTAAGGCCACCAGACTCCCAGGAGGGGGGCATGGGCCCCTGAGGCTGGTCCTGGGGCTCCTGGCTGGGGGGGGGGGCGCTGTGGGGAGCAGCAGCCCTCACATCTCTTACTGGAGAAAGAAACCACGGAGCAGATGATTTCCTTCAGGGTTCGTGTGAGTGTCACGTGCAACCGTCTTGAGGGTTGAGGATAGCAGGGTAGCCCTGTGGTTTCTAACTGTCATTTAAAATATCTCTTTCCTACCAAACTGTACGCACAGGCTTGGCAATAGCCCAAAACACAGTCAGCCTTTCCAACGCAGTGTAACGTTTATGGGGATCACTCGGAGCAGACACAGAAGGAAGGGCACAGCCCCAGTTCTCCAGGCAGATAAAATCTCTACGGGGCAGGCCAGCGATGGCAGCAATCAGCTCCCTGGTGCCTGGGGATGATTTCAGGATGCTCGTGTCCTTCCCCCCGTGTTGTCCTTACGTGTTTGTTTATTTGTTTGTTTGTTTGTTTGTTTTCCCTATGCACCAAGCATCCCGTCCACCAGCGTGCCCGTGAGCTCCAGCTCCGGTTCCCCTTGAGTGATCAACATTTTTTGAGAAACAAGGCAAAAAACCCAAACCCGCCTCCAGTCACATTAAACCACACATTTGAAAACTGGTTTTGGAACCAGGATACTGGCCAGACCAGTGCACACACGCCCGTGCCTGACCTGGAACACCGAACGCCACGCTGCCGTTCGCCCTCAGACGAGTGAAGGAGGAAAGGAGGAAAAACTTACACTACTATCATCCATTCTCTCACGCCTTTTAGATTTGTGTGTCTCATAGTCTTCCATGAGGGTCTGCATCAGATTCTTGGGCCGCTGGGATCCGGCAGCCTCTTCGGGGGCTAAGTCAGGCTGCGAGCTGGGGCCTTCAGGTGAGGGGGATGGAGGAGGTTTGACTTTCTCTATTTTCCCTGAAACAACACGAAGAGAACACCCTTTCTAAGCTCGTCTGCTCATGACGGCTTCTAGAAAGGAGAACACTGGCAAAAAGCAACCTCTGACAGAGTGGTCCCGGAACGGTGGTGGTCACCTGAGCACAGGGACTGAAAGCTAATAAAGATAATGTCACAAGCCCATCCAACAAAGGTCTCGAGGACGCCAGTGCTGAAAGTCAGTCAGACCAAGGAGGCCCACAGGCACTTTGCAAATATGTGTCAGACACTGGCTCCAGTTGTTTTGGGGACATGTGCTCCATCACGGATTCCTGAATCCGACCGTCAGAGAGGGCAGTGCCTTCAAGCCTCAGAAACCCACTTTTTGCAGTTGAGGAAAACAGGCTCTTCCAAAGGGACGCCGTGCTGAGGTCCCAGGGTGCTGGCGATGGTACCAGATGAGGCAAAAGAACCTCACCAGGTTCTTCCCCTGCACCAGAAGCTGCCGATGGGGCAGCTGACCTGCTGAGCCTTTCTGCATGGACAAAACAGCGCTGTAAAACCTTTGAGTGAGAACTAGGCTTGTTCTTTCCAGGTCACCCTGGTCTCACATTGGGCAGCTTCATTTTTAAAAAAAATTTTTTAAGTTGTATTTATTTATTTTGAGAGAGACAGAGACAGCATGAGCAGGGGAGGGGTAGAGAGACAGATAGAGACAGAGACAGAGAGACAGAGAGAGATTCTCAAGCAGGCTCTACACTATCATCACAGAGCCCGACATGGGGCTTGAACCCACGAAGCTGTGAAATCATGACCTGAGCCGAAACTGAGAGTTGGACACTTAACCAACTGAGCCACCCAGGTACCCCTGGCCAACTTCATTCTTTACCTTACCTGCTGGGGTCCTGGAAAGCATGTGGTTTGAGACCTCTAGACCTTAAGGAAGGAATGCCACCGACAAAGGCAGGTTCAGTGTTGTAGAAAGGTGTGCACCAGACATGGGAAAGGTGAGATTTTACCTTTTGAAGTGCCCTATAAGACTCCTCAGGATAAGGAGATCAGGTCAACTGGGATGGTGTGGTGGTGGTGACTCCAGATACTTTTATTAAGACCGTCTGCATCCTTCCCTCTTGGGAAATGGCTGGCCCTCTCTTCTGGCCCATCATAGGGGGATTTCATTGCCACAGAGCCCCAACTACACCACTGAGAAGCATCCTCAGGTGCAACAGCCATGATTTTTCCATGCCCCTTGTGCGAGACACAGCTGGTACGTGTGAACAGGGGATGTGGAGGAAACACACAAAACCTAAAAGTTTGGATCTAAAAGTTTGGAAACCACCAGGGGAGGATGAAGATCCATTTGACCCCTTCCATTCCCAAGCAGAAGGTGGCTCGTCTTTCTTCACCTTCCTCCCCAGACTTCTAACTTGGCAACTGCCTGCCAGAGCTGCAGTCACAGGTGAAGCCTGGAGACCATGTCTCCACGTGGGCTGCCACAGACCTTTTCTGGGCACGGCTCCTCTTGATGGGAGTTGGACACCCTCCCCACCCCCTAGAGTTCAAGAAACCCAGGTTTTAATTCTTGCACTGCCATTAACTAGCTATGTGTTCACTGTACGCAGACATTTAATGTTCCCACTCTTGGGCTGATCATGTAAGTTCTCCAAGCTTCAACTTTCCCAGCTATAAAATGAGAACTTTGGAAGAAGATGTCTTTGAGGTTGCTTCTCTCTCAGACATTTTGCTATTCTATCAAATACTTTTGGCAGGAAAATTGATCCTTATTGGTTAAAACAGAAGGCATATGGCCATGATGTTTGGCAAATTAGGTGCCAAGTAGTTTTCAATACACAGGGCACTCCATCGGCATCAATAACTTAGTGAAACTCATTACCTTGACCTAAATTACCCAGATCATTAATAAAAAGTCTTTTGATATTGACAGTAAGACAATAAATATTTCAAAATCCTCAAATTCACTAGCAATGGATTATATTTGTTATTATGGAAACAGGCAATGCTATAATGACGCCCAGAGATCTATCAACTATATTAAATCATAGCAAGATTTTTTTTTTTTTAATGGGAGAGGGGGTGAGAGAGAGGGAGAGAGGGAATCCCAAGCAGGCTCTGTGCTGATAGCATGGAGCTTGAACTCATGAACTGTGAGATCATGCCTGAGCTGAAATCAAGAGTTGGATACTTAACGGACCAAGCCACCCAGGCACTCCAAATAATTAGCCCCATGACTTCTCCACCCATCCCTCCTTCCTTTCTTTCATACTGAAATATTTTGAAACAATCCTAGACCTCAGGCAGTTATTACCCTGAATGTTTTGTGTGTGTCTCTCAAAGTTCCCATGGACTTTGAGATGAAGTCTTGAGAAATGATACAGCACAGTGGTGAGCATGCAGCTCTGGAACCAGCTGCTTGGGGGTGAATCCACCACTGTTTGCAGCCAAATAACCTTGGGCAGGTTACTTACTGTTTCTCTACCTCAGGGTCTCTACCAGCATATGGGTATGATGCTAGAGGTACCCACCTCATGCAGTTGGTATAAGGACTAAGTTAATATTTATAGTGTATAAAGTTAATATTTAAAACAGGGAGCATCCAGTGAATCTGGTTACTTCTTATTTGGAATCTCAAAGAACAATATGTCTACCAAGTAAGAACGAGCAATTTCAAGGGCATGTTCTGCATACACTTTTGGCAACTCTTCCAGAACCAGAAACAGACACCAAATTGCCAGGTTGATCATTTTCCAAGTGACCTCATGGGTCTCCAAATAATTTCCCAGAAGTCACCCCTCCAGCATTAATCTTCCAGAAGGCAGAGTCCATATTCACTGCTCTAACTTCACTCTTTCACAGGGCCACAGTGGGATTCCTGCCTCAAGGCACTTTGTTTATGCTTCTATGAAAGCCTTTTCACATACCGGCTTGTATCATACCTGGGTCTTTCAGCTTCTCTTCTCAGTTAAACTACATTTCAACCAAGGATAGGGGCAATTTCAGGCATTATGAATCCTTTAACTCAGCTCAGTGTAAACTCTGTTAGAACAGGACTTTGTCTTTCCTGGTCATTGCTGGACCCCAGTACCCACTGGGGTATTTGGCATAAGGTAGGAGCTCATGTTTGTTGAATGAGCCAGTAAGTACATTATGACATCTACATAGCAGCCACTTGTTACATGATTGTGGATTGGGACAAAATTCCCAACAAAGGATTTGACGGAAGAGTTTAAATGTCTTCACCAATTCCATGAAAGAAAACAACTGTGGTCTACAGAATCACAGACTCAATGGCTTTGCAGTAATAGCAAGCACATTTATATGGAATTTTATTTATTTAGATAGGCTTCATGTCGTTTGATCCTTACAGAACCCTGAGATGTAGTCAGGGTCGATGCCATGACAGCTGTGAGTGGTTTAGACCACAAAGACTCAGATGTTAATGCCAGCCCAAGTTACGTTAGCTAAAGTAACAATCAGAATTGGGTCTTGTCTGGAAACCAAATCGTGTTGATTATGGCTAACTTATATGGTGGTATGTACGCTGAAAGAGAATCGTGAAGAGGGCGAAGGGTTAATATAGAAAGTAATCAAGTATTGCACATTAAAGGATACTTTCCTGTGAGTATTCCCACAAAACCACCTATCTTTGGAGCAAGTTTTACCGGTTATGGCCACTAGAGGTCACATGTGTAACAGGTAGGAACCTCTGGACTTCTGGAATCAGTTTAGTTGATCTTAGGGGAAATCGGCTTTGCTGGGCTTCTCTGCTGGGCACTGTGATTTCCAACCCTCCCACCCCACTATGGTTCAAACCATGCACAGAACTGGAATCACACAATTGCCAAATAGGAGGAAATGGATCTGCTCCATACTCAACATCTTCTTCAGAAGGCCCAAGTTTGCAGCCAAGTCTTCTCAATGAGGATGGTGAAGAGACTTCTAATACTCTTCCCCCAGTAGTGGACATTGCAGACAATACCATCGTTTGGGTCTTGGGATCATTACATGAACGTGATACAAAATGGTCTCTGCCACAGGCCTGGGAAGTCTATGTCACCCTTGCCCATGGCCCTGTAAGGCCCCTTGAAATTCTTTGGCCCAGAGGACGTACCCCATTACAATTACAGAACAGTGATGGTTATCTTTGGTGCTCACTGGTGCGCATCTCGCACAGCACTTCCCAGCACCTCCGGGTTCCATCCCGGCTTACTCCGCCAAAGCTTGCTCTCGTATGTCTGTCCATTCAGTGAATGACTGAATAGAGCTAATGACAGCTAAAAGGGGCCTCCGTTTTCAATGACAAATATCCTGCTGTCTAGCTCCTCATCTGGACTGCATACTCTACAAAATAGCTCTCTTGAAGGATACCAGTCACTGTCCCTGTGAAACAACATTAACAGAAAGTGTCATGCAGACCTCAGGGCACATCTGTGTCCGTCTTGGCCAAAGGCTGGTACCTGATATTTACAGAGCAGCGAGCATACAAGTTCTATGACATTTGATGTAAAACTAGGCAGGGATTCTCAGTGGAGGTTTCCTTCGTAAACAGGATTTTGTTCAAATTATCTCATCTAGAGTAACTTTATTTATCTTTAGTTACTATTTTTTAAATTTATTTTTAAAAATTCCAGTGTAGTTAGCATACAGTGTTATATTAGTTCCAGGCATACAATACAGTGATTCAATAATTCCATATACTACTCAGTGCTCATCATGAGAAGTGTGCTCTTAATCCCCTTCACCTGTTTCACTCATCCCTCACCCACTTCCCTTTTGGTAACTATTAGTTTGGTCCCTATACTTAAATTTTTAAAAAATGTTTATTCATTTTTGAGAGAGACAGAGACAGAGAGTATGAGTGGGTAAGGGGTGGAGAGAGAGGGAGACACAGAATCCAAAGCAGGCTACAGGCTCTGAGCTGTCAGCACAGAGCCCAATGTGGGGCTCAAACCCACGAACCGTGAAATCGCAACCTGAGCTGAAGTTGGACGCTTAACCGACTGAGCCACCCAGGCGCCCCAAGTTTTTCTCTATATTTAAAAGTTCTTTTTTTTAATTTGTATTTTTTTGTTAAATTCCACATATGAATGAGATCATATGGTATTTGTCTTTCTCGGACTTATTTCACTTAGCATTATACCATCTAGATCCATCCATGTTGGTGCAAATGGCAAGATTTCATTCTTTTTTGTGGCTGAGTAATATTCCATTGTGTATATATATAATATATATTTTATATACAATACATATATCCATATATGCATGCCACATCTTCTGTATCCATTCATCTGTCGATGGACACTTGGATTGCTTCCATAATTTGGCTATTGTAAATAACGGTGCAATAAACATAGGGGTGCATATATCTTTTTGAACTAGGTTTTCACATTCATTGGGTAAATACTCATCTAGAGTAATTTTAGACTTGACAAGCTCTTAAAGGTGCTTGAAGGCAAGCAACTTCACTTGGCGGGTGGGGGGGGGGAATGATTCCAAAGCTGTTTCTAAAAGTGTGCCTTATTGGCTTTGCTTTGTGAGACAGTATTTGCTGCTAACAAAGTCATTGATAAACACTAGGTTAAAGAAAGCTTTAAAAATAAAATGAGATGGATTTCTTTACCAGGGGACTTCTCTAAGGTTTTAGTGCTATTGTGATTGTGAATCACTTATTCAAGGGTAGGTATGAAACATTTCTCAAATTTATTTAACCAGAGAACCTCATTTCATAGAATCCCTATTGATGTCTCAAGGAAAACAATTGGTGAAATTCTGTTCTCTAGCGTATATTAGTTAACTGAAGCAGCTCCCACAAGTTCAGTTAATAATTAAGTATAGGCACAAAGCTTACATATAAGAATTTCTACCGTTGTATTCTTTTTTTGAGAACTATACATGTGGGAAAAACCAAGATATCTGACTATAGGAAAATGGTTAAATTAGTTTTGGCTCATTCAGATAATGGAGTATTATTTAGTTATGACAAATCATGTTTTAGTCTCTCCAACTTAAAGGAATAATTAAGGTCATGGGAAAATACTCAAAATGTTTTAAGAAAAAAAAAAAAGAGAGAGATTACAGGGGTTTAAGAATACAGATTCTGCAGCCAGACTGCTGGGGTTCAAATCCTGGTTCACCAGTTATTAGCTGTGTGAAAGAAAACACAAGTGCATGCACAACATCTGGTAAAACCTCAGTCCATATAAGATGAACAGTCCTGTGGCAGGAAGAAGAATAGCCTCCGCTAGGATGCTTAACATCCTAATCCCTAAAACCTGCAAAGACACTGCTTTCATGGCAAAAGGACATTGCAGACATGATGCAGTTAAAAGCTTTGAGTGGGGAAGACTATCGTGAATTTTCCAGTTGGGCTTGGTGTAACCATGTAGGTCCAGGTGGGTCAGAGAAACGGAGACTTGAAGGTGCCACACTGCCAGCAGTGAAGAGGGTGGAAGGGGCTGTGAGCCAAGAAACGCAGGCAGCCTCTAGGGAAAGGGACGGAGCCCTAGAGTCTCCGGAAAGAACACAGCCCTACTGACACCTTGATTTTGGCCCAGGCAGACACTATCTTAGTCTGCTTGAGCAGCCATAACAAAATGCCATGGATTGGGTGGCTTACCCAACAGAAATGTATTTTCTCACAGTTCTGGAGGCTGGAAGCCTGTGCTCTGGGTGCCAGCATGGTTGGGTGTGGTGAGAACTGTCTCCCTATTTTGCAGATGGCCACCTCTCACTGGGTCCTCACATGGCAGAGACAGGGAGAGATCTAGATCTCTGGTGTCTTTTCTTAGAAGGGCACTAATTCTATCACAAGGGCCCCACCCTTATGAGCTCACCTAACCCTAATTACCTCTCACAAAGTGCCCATCTCCATTGGGGGTTAGGGCTCAACATATGAATTTCTTTTAACTTAGATTTATTTTTTTCTATTTCTATTTTAAATTTTATTTAAATCCAAGTTAGTTAACATATAGTGTGATAATAGTCTCAGGAGCAGAATCTAGCGATTCATCACTTACATATGACACCCAGTGCTCATCCCAACAAGTGCCCTGCTTAGTACTATCACCTAGTTAGCCCATCCCCTGCCTACCTCCCTTCCAGCAACCCTCAGTTTGCTCTCTGTATTTAAGAGTCTCTTACAGTTTGCCTCCGTATTTGTCTTATTTTTTCCTTCCGTTCCCCATGTTCATGTGTTTTGTTTCTATTCCATATATGAGCGAAATCATATGATATCTGTCTTTCTCTGACTGTATTTCACTTAGCATAATACATTCTAATTCCATCCACGTTGCCAGCATATGAATTTAGAGGGGACACAATTCAATCCATAGCTGACACACTGCAAACTTCTGACCTCTAGAGCTGTAAGATAATAAATTTGTGTTGTTTTAAGCCCCTTTATTTGTGGCGATTTGTTACAGCAGTGATAGGAAACGAATACAAATATAAGCCCAATATTACCTTCTATGCACGTATGTGCATGGAGAAACCTAGGCAGGTAGCAGTTAGGATTAGGAACTACTTTTATTTTTATCTTTATTCCTTGTTTTCCAATTTTTTTCTAAAATAAGCATGAATTAATTAAAAAATATAAAACAAACCAGAAAAAAAATCTTTTAAACGTTATTAGCCATGCCGAGAAAAGTAGATAAAGCTGCTTCATGCGCTAGGCAATCCGCAAGCCTTTGTATCTCGCCAGACAGCACACGCCCAGAGGAGCTGACACCCGCCCCCAACCAGGGCCTCTGGTGAGCCCTGCTCACGTCTGTGACAGCAGCATTCCAGGCCGTGGGTCTGCAAGGTGGACTAAGGAGCAGAGGGGGGAAGCTAAATTTCACTCCAAATTAGTAAATGCTGTCAGTGCCCCCCCCCCCACCCATCATGAATGGAAAACTAGAAAACACAAATTTGTGTTTCCTGCTTATTTAATCATAAATAATTAAACCCCGTTCTGGTCCACAGAGAGAAAGCCAGGCCTTGGCTACACTTCTGAATTTTCCAGGCAAGAAGGATTTCCCCTGGGCATCTGTGACAGGCTGTGCTACCCAGGGGAGGGGGCGGCAGAGAGAAGAACCACGGTTGCTCCCTGACAAGGAACCTGAGCGAAGGTGGCACAGGCTGGAAGCACAGCCGTTACCATCCCAGACAGCCGGACCCTTCTTCCGTAGGAACAAGGCTAACTTCTAGCAAGCCAAGGATGTGGCTTCCAAAAGTTTAGAAAATTATTTTGGCCAAACACTGTGATTTTGGTGACCATTACACTCCACATATATGGTGTCTGAGTTCTTAAATCAAAGATCCTTTGTTTCTACATTTCTCAAAAGAAAAGAAAAAGCCATCACCCACTCTTACTTAAAAACCAAACTGAACCGAACAAAGACGCCCACCAGATGCCATGCCTTGGCCAGGCCTCCTTCAATGACCTCCTTTCTTCACACAGCATGGCGATAAGATTGCAAACATCTAAGACGACTCACAAGTCGCCAGAAAGAAATGAGCTCAGACTTGTATTTTCAACTTCATTTCCTCCCAGTAAAAGGGAATATCCTTCCTGTCAGATCCGGGGAGCAGGTGATTGTGGGGTTCCAGCTGTGACCCACACACCAAAAGCTGGTCCCTGGTCCTTTTATCTCTTTTCCTGAAGGTTGCAGGGTTTTGAAAATGCAATGACATGAATCTTCAGATCGTAAGCCTAGCTTGGACATGAGAAATACCCCTGGCCCGGTGAAACAAGTCTGAGAAATTTCCAAATATTATTCCTTAAAGATTGGGGTGTTGGATGAGCTGCTGATATTGGGTCATCCTCAATGAACAGGACTGGAAGGTGAAACCTCTAGAAGGAAAGAGCTCTGCTTCTCTAGGTGAAGCACAGTTTCAAGACCGAAAAAGAAAAAGAAAATTAAAACAGAAAGAATGAAAATCACGGCAAATAGCAGTTCCCCCACCAAGCTCTTTTTGTTAAACGCCATTTCTACCAACATGGTGGGTCTGACTGTATGATGATTTCTACCCACCCCCCAAAGGGAAAGAGAAAGGAAACATGTTTATGGACTCGCAATTTCACTGTGCCCCAGTACGCTTTGTTTTTTGAAATCACAGCTGACTATTGAAAACGAATTCCTGAACTCAGGTTTTGTAAGTGAGATTTTAAGTTTTAATGAAGTAAATACGAAAATACACCAACTAGGAACAGAAAGCGATTTTTTTAACGTTTATTTATTTTTGGGACAGAGAGAGACAGAGCATGAACGGGGGAGGGGCAGAGAGAGAGGGAGACACAGAATCGGAAACAGGCTCCAGGCTCTGAGCCATCAGACCAGAGCCCGACGCGGGGCTCGAACTCACGGACCGCAAGATCGTGACCTGGCTGAAGTCGGACGCTTAACCGACTGCGCCACCCAGGCGCCCCCAGAAAGCGATTTTATAATGCAGGTTTTGACATTTATTTCAGCAGCTGTAGAAGAACAACTCCTACATAATTCTGTAAGGTTTTCTAGCTCTTGTCTTAAGACATAACAGTAGCTGTAGTAACAACAAAAGAGTAACTCTTCTTGGGTACTGGGCACTGAGGTCGGTATGATCTTATTCCCGTCTTACCGGTGAGGAGACTGAGGCTTACACAGGTGAAGTAAGCCAGTCACACAGTTAGCAAGCAGGGGAGTCGGGATCTGAACTTCAAATATAAATCCAGAGAAGTGACTGTGACATTTAGGCACCTAAGTTTCCTTGACCAGTTTTTTTTACATAAGGTATGAATTTCTATTTGAGAAATACAGACAGACTGGGAAGACCTGTGAGGTTGGATGCACACAGGTTTTGGGAAACCTTTGACGGTTACATTGAACGTCATGAGAAATAAAATACCATTACATGAAATCTAATATGCACTCTTTGGTACACTCCCCACCCACCGCCCCTAGCTCTCCACCCCGTAAGTAGTAGCTTATTCACAAAGATCAGATGGATGTGAGATGCCAGACTCCTGAGGGAATAGCAGCATGGCTGGTTAAGAGACACAGTCATATCCTGACTGGACTCCTGCAGTCACAGGGGACATCCTGCTCCCACGCCTGGCTTTGATTAGCTCACATTTCTTACGAGGGGTAGAGCAGGGATTTTTACAAGAATTAGGTCCTTTGATTCATCTTTTCTTTCTTAGCTCAAGATTACATCTTTTTTAGCACGTGGTGGAGTCTGATTTTTTTTGGAAGCCGCTCTCCTAACTTGGAGCACGGAGTAGCCACACACAGGGGTAAAGGGTAGGCGACACGGATGCCATGTGGTGTCCCCAACAAGGCATGAGCACCACTGGGGGCCAGCCGTGACACTGTGCATTCATCAGAAGACCCAGCACAATGAGCAGTGGTGGCAGAACTTGCTTAGAGCGGGGAATTAAACCGGTAGAGATGTAGTGCCTTTTCTCAAGTTCTACTTCCCAGAAGCCAGAGCCGCGGGTTCTTCATGGGAGAAAGACTGGAGTCCCTACCTTCTTGGGAGCGGGGCTGATAGGCTTAGCCTCAGCAGTTGCCCCTTCCAAACCTTGGGGGGCAATGCCCAAAGAGAAGTTTGAATTCTGGGATTTGAGAAGTCCTGATTTCACCACATACATTCACCCTTTGCCAAACACTTCTTCGGTCTAAACTTTTCTTGACAATTCCTTCCCAAATGGCATGTGTTTTTTAAAAATGAGCATATCTGCTGGGTAAATAAATAAATCAATTTGAAGACAAATAAAACACAAGGAATTTCTGGTCCCAGGTAGAAGGATCAATCATGAGCAAAGAGAACAGCAGAAAGCAGTCGCGGTGTTCAATGACCACCAGTAAACTAATGTATTTGGCTTTGGCCCCAACCCACCAAACATGTTCAGCTAATGGAGTGAACACTTATTCCTGCATGTTCTCAAACCAAGAGATTGAGTCTTCATTTAAGTACCCAATTCTTCCAAAGCTTTCAGGGAATAGACCTGTGTCTGGAATGAATGAGCTTCTTTCTGGTAAACCAACTTTCAGAAAGAACTCACAGGAGCCGTCAGGCTAGACAGCTCACCCGGACCATGCTGGTCCCCTCCGCCATCTGCTCAGCTCTTTTGGACAGCACCAGCAGTTTTGCCTATTGTAATTTGGAGCACTGGGGTTAAGTTCTGAAAGCACAAAGGATCCATTCTGGGTCACTAGGGTAGCACTGTCTCGTGGCCTCTGGGAGCAAACTCATTTGCCCAGACCGTGATGAGCAGGGGATTTCAGAGCTAGAGTGGGTCCAAAGAGCAGGGGGTAGGAAGGACCCAAGATAATGCAGGGGTCAGACCAGAGACTGGGAGAGGGTCGGGGGGAGACCGAGCTCAATCACTGTAGGCTGGAGAGGGGAGCTGTTACTACATACCTTGTAGACCTCCAGGGCAGAGGGGCAGGTTCAGGGGTGGCTAAGAAAGGGTATAGAAAGAATACGGACTTCGGAATCAGATGAGCCAGGGTTTGAACCTGGTTCTGCCACTACCTGGCTGAGTGACCTCAGCAGGTTACTTAATCTCTCTGGACTCTGGTATTAATTCTTTGAAAGGGGAATAATAGCATAGGCCCATGACCTCTTATGTCCCATTTGAAAATCCAAACAAGCTCTAAAAAACCAGCTTTGTCATAACTTACTTGGCAGCAAACCTCACGAGACCAGGCATGAAGTCCTTCTTGATGTAACGATCCCACTTGATGAAACTAACTCCTCTTCAGGTTTATAGCAGAAATCTAATGCGGTGATAGGGGGTAGCTCGGGACCCTGTCTGGGGCGGGGCGGGGTGTGGTGGTTACGTAATAGCATATGCATTGCAATGCTTTTATAAATAATAGTATATACACATTATGGCTTTTCTTAAATCAGAAAAATTCTGAATAGATCTGGCCTCAAGGGTTTGGATAATTTGTGTTACATCTCAGAAGACTGTTGGGAGGAATAAATGAGAAAAGGAAAAATGAGAAAATGTGTGTGAAGTCACTAGTATGGTACACAGCTTTAAGGTAACTTGTAGCTACCACGATTAGGCTTCTGTCACCAGAGAATGTACAGGAAATATGGTAGTAGAGATAATGCTCTGCAAGGTGCTCCACGTTAAGCTTTAGTACTGTCACACAGCCAGCTGGATCCCTACAGGTTATATAACCCGTGCCTCCCTGCGCGAAAGGGAAACACTGTATATTCCTGAAGGAGAGCCCTCTGTCACCTGTGCCTGTGACAGAATTTTTCTACCAGTTGCCAACACATGGTCTTCTACTATGGAGCAAAGAGGGCATCCCCAGTGAAGACTAATTTAGCATGGAATAAGCCACCAAGCTCTCTTTCATGAATATTATGCTGACATCATTTTTTTTTTTTTCTGTCTAGGACTTTTTTTCATGATATTTGAAGATAATAGAGGAGAGAGAAAAAAAGACCCAGCCAATAATCTTTATAATAATGTAACGATCACCTCCTGTGCAACCTTAATTTCAAACTGACAATTGAAGCTGAAACTCGTTGGAAATTTTATCTTTATAAGATATGTAACTATCACATCTTTCCACATATTAAAAACATGAGCAGACGCTCCAAGTTATGGAACTCAATATCCACACCTTCTCCTTTACCACTCCCCGTAATGTCCCACGGGGCAACTGATCTGACTGGGTAGATCAGTTCAACATCTGGCATGAAAATGGATACTATTTTGAAAAACCAAAGTAATCATCACCTAACTAACTGGGTTTCTCTGTCATGCCTAGAATTTGGAAGTGAAACCAGGATATCCAATAATAGACACCAGGCACTAAAGTGAGAACTGTTGACAGCCTTAATATGAAAAGACATTTGGAAAGATCCAGATTTTAACGTCAATAAAATGTTTGGGTTTTCCTCCCAAACTAGATCCTCAGGGGTGTGTTAGGCTAGTGCACCTGCTGGAATGCTTCCTTTCTTCTCTACTCCATCAACAGAGGGCACACGTGTGTTCACTCTTGGGAATATGGCCTCCCACACGACACACAGCCTTTGTCAACATGCATGGCAACATGCCTTCAGAAGTTCTTATGCTGAGGAAGAGCTCAACAGAAGCTGGTGGAATGGACTCATTAAAGTGGGAAGACTTTTCTTCCATCAATTCATGGATGAAGGCAGCTCTTTGTTGTCTGGCTTCAAACCAACTCTTTCATTTTGTTTTAAATCTCTTCCTTTAATCCACCCTAATCTTATTTAAGTACCTCAAACATACCAAGTTTCTTTTCCTTTTGGGCCTTCCTTGGTGCCCTTCCTTCTCACTGGAACAATTGCCCCTACCCCCTGAACCCAACTTTACTCCTTCAGTTCAAAGCTTGGATAGTAGTTTCCTAAGAAAGGAAGACTTCCCTTATACCCCCAGTGAGGTGATCTTCCTTGATCTGTGCTCTTACAGATTTTCATGCTTCTCTGCCATGAAATCGCCATGTTCGTCTGAAGTAAGTTTCTCTTACTGAGCTGTAAGTTCCCTAAGGGCAGGAACTGCATCTGCCTTGCTCACCTCTGTATGAGCAAAAGTCACACAGATCCTATTTAAGTGGAACTTCTTCCTTTAAAACCTCCTAAGAGCCAACAAGATACAATTTCCAAAATAATTTTCCTAACAACTGTTTTTTGAAAATGACAGCATCATTTAAAAAATATCTTTCTCCATCTTTGAAAGGCAGGGAAACTAAAAGCAAAAACAAGTTTATCTTTTCAACACCTGGGGAATGGTTGGAGAGAATTAGTAGATTTCTCTTTCCCTATTGCATCTTCGCTCTCAGTGGATTCTCCTTGCCTTAGGTTTTAGGAATCCAGCATGTCATCAACATGATTTCCACCGGAGGAGAAGTTAAAAATTATATTTTTCACCACCTGATATCAATCACGCTGGGTCATGCAACAGACCAGCTGAGTCACCTCTACTGGTGGGACATGTGGAGTAGCACAATAGGAACTTAGCAACATCTCCATTCACCAAACCAAAGTTGGAGCCAACAGTTCTAACCCTGGCCATGAATCGTCCAGTTTGGCTGCTCAGAGCGATGTGTCAGCCTCCTCCTTGATTACGAACTTAGAGGCTGGCTAGCCAAGCAACACTCCAAACATTACCAGGCATGGAGAGAAAGAAAATCACATTTTTCATTCGGTTCCTTTCAATCCATGTCATAATTCTGGGAAGCCCTGCCACCTACTTTAAATGTTCTAGAGATAAACATGAAGGAATGAGGTGCACACGCATCATTTTCACGACTGTGTTCAGTACAATAATTAGACAGCTGCAGTATGCAGACTTGCATGGATGGATTACCATCTTACCAAAGTGGCAGAATCAATCCTATGGAAAGGGATGTAGGGGAGGACATTGGAGGGAAGTGCTGGGAAAAGTAGTCCTGGGCTGCTGGGATGCTGAGGGAAAACATTAGAACCCTGACATTTTAAGCCTGGTCAGGAAGATCAAAAGACTGCAGCAGGTCAGGGAACAGAGGAAAGTGTTGAAATGTTTTTAATCTTGTTCACATGGAAGAAATAAAGGAAGGGAACAATATGGTGGGAGGCTCAATTAAGAAGAGGAGTAAAGGGCAGCTGGGTGCCTCAGTCAGTTAAGCATCTGACTCTTGATCTCAGCTCAGGTCTTGATCTCAGGGTCATAAGTTGAAGCCCTGCATTGGGCTCCACACTGGCGTGGAGCCTACTTAAAAACAAAACAAAACAAAAAAAGTGGAGTGAAGAAAAATGAAAATACCCACTGAGCACATGCACTTGCAGGAAGGTTCTATAATAAATAACATAAAGGGAGGGTTAGGTAGGTAGAGCCAGCTATAACTGACAGGAGAGCCATGGTATTTACCTCCTATGTGAGCAGAAGTTGATGAGATGCCTGAAGAACCTTCCTCTGCCAGACTTTGGGCTCTTGTGCAGGTCCTTTACAGTCACTTACACATGAAGTAGGCTCCTCAGATTGGGCTGAATTCAAGTGGTATAAAACCTTTTTCTAGGATACCATGCAGAATGCCCATTGGCATCTCTGTGCCAAGCTAGCCCACAAGAATTTGAAATGAACTTGACAACTAAGGATCTTTGGGAAAAGCCAACTGGTCACTATTAAGCACACACACAAAAAATCCTCCCTTGCAAGTTTTCTTTGCCTCACTTAGCTGGCCACTGCCCTGTGACCTGTAGGAATTAAAAACCATATCAAGAAAGTCGCCAGGCTTTTCCTCATTCTCCTCTCTTTCTTTCCTTCATGAACAATTTAGTCCAAAAGCCACTGGGGAGGAGCTCTACAAGATGGTGTCTGCAGTTGAGGGTAGGATACCACAGTGGCCCAGAGTGCTGTGCTGGAGCCACAGCAGGTGGGTGGGGGACAGAGGTGACCTAGCACAGGGTATTGGAACCCAAGTTGGGTAAGGAAAATAGGAGACTGGTTACATAAGGCAAGGAGAGGATTGCTCAAACAATAAATACATCAAGGGTATTTGAACCAGGTATCTTGTCAACAAGGAGGTTACAAATATGGGGAGAATATGAGCCCTGTGGTATTAGATTAGAGTTAAAGGTATCAGGGTGAGCTCATGGTTTTCAAGATAGATAGGTAGGTAGGTAGGTGGATAGACGGATAGACAGACAGGCAGACAGACAGACAGAATGTGTATATATTCTCTAATTCTGTTCTTTGAGAGTGCCTGGGAACAGGGACAAACAATCTAATAACAATGAGCACACCAATCACCCAGATTTTGATTTCTAAATTCCATTCTCCACTAACAGGAATTAGTGCTATTTGAAGAAATGGCTGATTTCAGGGTTAGGAAAGTATCAGATGAGACTGGAACATATTGTGGTGTCAGAAAGTGAGGACATGTCCATAGGATAATGAGACCATGTCAAAAGGACATGAAGTTAACTTGAAAGGGTTCCCATAAGCTATATCTACACAAATTAAGAATAAACCTAACAGAAATGGATTATAACCCACTGAATATAATAGGAACCCACAAGACCACACTTACATAAATAGATACATGAATAGATTTAAAGTTTGATGAGAAGTAGGATAAAGATTACATAGTACCAAACTAACTGTACAGAATATTTATTAATATTTATTTATTATTTTTAAAAATCTTAATGTTTATTTATTCTTGAGAGAGAGAGAGAGAGAGAGAGAGAGAGAGAGAGAGAAAGCACGAAGCAGGGAGGGGCAGAGAGAGAGGGAGACACAGAATCCAAAGCAGGCTCCGGGATCTGAGCTGTCAGCACAGAGCCCAATGCAGGGCTTGAACCCACAAACCATGACATCACGACCTGAGCCAAAGTTGGACACTTAACCGACTGAGCCACCCAGGCGTCCCATGTTTGTTTGTTTGTTTGTTTATTGAAAGAGAGACAGAGGACAAGCAGGGGAAGGGCAGAGAGAGAAGGAGACACAGAATCTGAAGCAGGCTCCAGGCTCCGGGCCGTCAGCACAGAGCCCGACACGGGGCTTGAACTCATGAACCATGAGATCATGACCTGAGCTGAAGTCGAACACTTAACTGACTGAGTCACCCAGAGGCCCCAGAATATTTATTAATTACAAAGGACAAAGTAATTTTACTCTAGAACCTTATAAGACACTCCTTCAATCAAGTGATCCAAGTTAATATTATATGAAAAAAAAGTCAACATCTGTCCCTGATTGGACACAGTGAGAAGAAATAACATCATTTTTGTGGTAGTCCTACCAAAGATGCATAACCTACATGTACTCATGTGAAAGCATAGACAAATCCAAAATGAGGCATATTCTATAAAATTGGGGACGACGGAGATCATGTTGGCAATTTATTCTCAAATGGTTCATAATAAGAGATATTTGTACTGTACTTGGGAACTTAAGGTTGAGACTGTTTCAAAATTTAAAAATTAATAATCAAAAGAGTTACCTTGAGTCACTGTAGATTTGACGGAAGCCAAGTGTCAAGATGGGAATAAGATCTGGATAAACCAAGTCAAACGCCAACAATTATATGTTAGGGTAATGCTTTTTAGATAGTCTCCAGTGAAAGAAGTTACCCCTCAGTCCACTATGAACCAATACTTTAAAAAAAGCACAAAACTCCACACTTGGATTTGAGGACAATACCAAATTGCGACAAGAATTTTCAAATGCTTGCTCTCAATGTCTGTACTTTACTCTCGGCATGGACCGGTAACGAACAGTCCGTGGACTAACCCAGATCACATTTTGAGTAGCACTTCTCTGCAGCAGGACGTGCAGATCTCTGATTGCCATCATATCCAAATGGGAAACAAAAACTGGTCACGCTGTTGTCCATAATGGTAGCAACATTACCACCATACTTAACACCAGCCATTTACACAAAGTATACAAAGGGACTGCCCAGGCAATGGGAGGGGACTAAAGACCTGCCTTTACAAAGAGTCAATTTCTCCAAATGTGTCATAGGATAAGAATAAATGAGACCACCCCTGATTCCAAAGAAATGGCACCGTGATGACTAAAAGGAAGACCAATCCAATCGTACAGAAGAGGGACAAAAACATCTATGGTCGATCTGCAACCCTGGGTCATGACTGCCATTGCTAGGAAAGAACCTGGCACTCAGACGGCGTTAGTAGAGCACGTCCTCCAAATCAGATGGGTTCGATTTAACTACAGATGCTAAGGGTCAAGCTACTGACTCCAACACAGTCCACACATGGGCTCACTCTGACACACTGCCCCTCCCTCAGCCAGAGGCAGCCCTTTCAAACAAAAGAGAACAATTCTCTACTAAACCAAACCCGGAACAGAATGATGGGAAAGGAGCCATTGCATCCTCTGGGAAATGGCACACCGTCCAGGCCCAGGGTTCTTCTGACTCCACTTGCATGTCCCTGGATACAAAAACCCTTGTGTCAGTGCCCCCGACACTAATTCTAGCCACACCCAGAGGAGGCTCCACAAAGAAACACATAAGCTGGAATCAACCGATTCCCACGGCGTCTGTCTCTGGTGCGCACTTCACTTACCTGGAGCGGTTTTGTAGCATGACGTTCGGGAGGGCAGCGATTGGGCGTTCTTTGCCCTGGGGCTCTGGGTATTCTGCAAGACTTGCCTCTGCCTCTTCAGTTCCTCTTCCCTTTCTTGAGCTGCTCGGATCTCTTCTTCGATCATGGACAAAGTCCGCTGCTTCCTTGACCTCAGCTTGAAGGGCCCAACCATCACATCGGACTCTTGAGTGGCCAGGAGCGAGGCTGTGCTCCTCAGCTCAGCTGCCTCTGAGTACTTGCTGAAATAGCTCCCTTCCGGTCTGGTCTCCTCCATGTTTATTGGGCCACTGGGCTGTACGGCTGGCAGTGGCTGGGAGGGCCCCCTTTCCCTGAGTGCCCGGTCTTCAGCAGGCAGAATCTTTGGTAATACCTCCCTCTTCTCTTGAACAGGAGAAGACACCTGAGGCGGCTCAAACATGCTCTGAGGCTTCTCTGAACTGGGAGCCCCAGTGCCAGCTTCCTCTAGAGTTGTTCCAGGTCCCTGCTGTTCTGTCCCACCCTTGCTGGTTTCGGACACAGCTCTATCCACTTGCTCGGCTATGGCTTGTTGAATGGCATTCTGCACCAGGAGACCAGCCTGATACTCCAAGGGATCATCAACCGATGGAGAGTCTCCCAGTGTGGATGAAGGGGAATAGAAACCGTGATCACTAAAGGACTTGGAGACGCCTTCTCCTCGGCCCTCTGAAGGGTTGTCAGTTTGTGGAGTCTGGGGCAGAGAAAAATCAGCCAGTGAATTCTCCTGGAGGGCATTGGTTGTCTCATTGGAGGCCCCGCTGTCACTGATGTTGTCCATGCTAAAATCGTTGGACAGGGTCTCCAAGACAGTGGTATCCTGGGACCTCACTGACAATTCATCCAAACCAGAGTCAAGCTCCTCTTGGGTCAAAGAGACATTGACTGACCTTGAAAACTGATCTAAGATCCCAGGGTCGTCATCCTTGACCACAGTGAGGACGGCCCGGGCACTGGTAAACTCCCCATCCTCTGCCCACAGTTTGGATAAGGGCCCACGTTTGGAAGGCTCACTGTAGGGCCCTTCCCTCCCCTGAGGAGCTGTGCTGCCCTGGCTTCCCCCCGCAGGCTGACTCTCCAGGGCACAGCTGGCTTTCTGCTGCCCCTTGGCTGCTGATGCACCACTGTCTTCTGGAAGGCCCCCGACGGAAGCTGGTCTCGAGATGGTCAGTGGCTTGTCTGAGTTGATTGACCCCAGAGGCCTATAAAAGGGCTTGATAGAGAAGAGCCTAGGTGTACTCTGGCCCTTGGCCACTGTTTGCCTGGAACTCTCCATGAGCTGGAACTGTTTGCGAGCGGCAGAGAAGTCTATCTGCTCCGTGACGATGTCCTCCTTTACGTTTTCTGCCGCGCTGGCCTGGTCACGGGAGGCCACAGGGACCGCGCAGAGCTGGGCTGGGGGCGGCTGCTGCTGTTGCATCAGCAGCTGTTCCTGCTGCGCCCTCCTCTCCTTGCGCTCCTTGTACTTTTTGTGCGACTCCAGATGTTCCTCGTCCAGCTGCTCCTCGATGGTTTTTTCCTGGGGAGGATTCCACCATTTTGCCGCGATGCCAGGATTCTTTTTCACGGCCTGGCTCCGGATGAGTTCTCTCCTTTCCTTTTCCAGCTCCAGCATCTCTTCCGAAGGCCTCACTTTTCTGACACAGAATTGCTCCTTCTCATTCTCGTCGTCCTCAAAGAGCTTGGAGGGCTTCTTGTCCTCATGGAAGGCACGCAGCTCAAACTTGGCCTCCTTCTTCAGTGTGGTGAGCGTGAGCTCCCCGTCACGGCCCGAGCACCGCGAGCTAGTGGAGGAGCTGGGGCTCGCGGGTGCCTGGAGGCCGTCCCCCAGCAGATCTTGGGGCTGGTCAGGCGAGTGGCCGTTGGCTTTTCCACCGTCTGCCATGGCGTCAGAGTTGCTTGTGCTGAACTCGATGTGAGGAGGGGCCTGTCTGCCCACTGCCCTCTCCGTGAGTTCTGGCTGGATGGCTGTGTGGGCAGGTGGGCTTCGACTGCTCGCCACGACGACTGCTCCAGGCTCTGGGGACGACGTGCCGTTGTAAGTTCCGTCCACAGCAGAATCGCAGCAGCTGGCCTCCAGCACCTCGTCTAGATAGCGGATCTCTCTGGCCACATCATTATCCAGAGATTCATGGTGATCAGCGAGGAGGCCATTGTGGGGGGGTGAGTAGAAAGGGGAGGGGTGGTCCATGGAAGGCGGGGTAGAGGTGATTCCAGGAACACTTTTACATTCTGCAACAGAGACTTCAATTTCCATGTTTTTGTGATCTGGGGGAAGGGAGCTGGTTGGAGGCTCCAGGGGGCTGACGCTGCAATTGTCTCTCTCGTTTTTTAGCCGGACATCATCCTCAGAAAGCTGGGGAGGCTTCTGAAATAAACAGACAACAAAGGTCAGGGTTAGCTATTAAATCTCTTATGGAGGCGAACCCTGAGAAATTAACTGGTAACTCACTGGAAGAAAAACTGAAGCAATGACAAGTTCTTTGGAACAGAGATTTCGCTTCTAATAATTCTTCGCATATTCATTTTGCTGTGGTAATTCATTCATAAACCTCTCGATGTTACAGATTCTGCTTTGTTTACTGGGGGTCCAGAGAACGTTCAATAAATGCCAGTCCCACTCTTAAATTTAAAAGTAAATTAAGATTCAGATCATTTGAAGGCATTGCTCAAATATCTTCTAAAGTAGAAAAGATTATACAGGAATTGTACCAGAATTTAATAAAACATCTTAATAGCAAACAACTGCAGAAATGTAATAGGATTATTTGTGTGTCCCCAAGTAGAGCAAGAAGGTCCTTTGGCATCAGCGATTTTTATTGAAATCCTCTGCCATATGTAATGCAATATTTCTGGAGACAAGAAACTTCCTGGAAAATTTTTCCAAGAGAAAATACTGGAAAACAGTAGATTCCTTCAATGGCTCCTTAACAGCTACAGGGCCCCAGTGCAATGGCTCTTAATCGATCATGTACATTATAAACACCGTAACCAAAGCCACTGACTGTATAGTTCTGTTCTCTGGGACTATATCAAAACAACACTCCTTAGTTAAGGAGTGAGGGCTGCTTTGAAAAGTTAGTAGCCAGCAGCAATTCTCCAGTTCCTAAAATGCACTATATGTGATAGCTCCAATCTTATTGTTCAATAAGAAAAACCACATCTTTTTAATGTTTTGAAATAAATCCTATATTTTCACCAATCCCATGTGATTTCTTTTTTGGCATTAGTAAAATTAATTTTCAAATTCCAGGAGGATTTTTTTTTTCATACCCAAGGATTCTGGTTTATCTCAGAAAATTCAGTGGTAAATTGTAAGCTTAATTTGAGTGTTCCTCAAGAATTTCACTGACACCTTGGTCAGGCTTGTCTTCCTCTCTTGAGTCTAGAGTATGCCTCGTATTACTGACATAGTACAATGCAAAAACTGCAAGATGGTACCATTTTCATTTGCATCGGTTGTGAACAATTTTAAACTCTTAGAACATAATATTAAAACACCACCTCAGGATGATTCTCAGGAGATTCATTTCAAAACACTTCCAAGGAAGGTTCATAATTATGGATTTGTTCATGAGACTTAAACAGCATGGGAGTTTACCCTACATGCTCTGCACTTCTGTCAGAATGGTGAAAACTCTCATGGTCATCCATGACCTAGAAGGTCATCCATGAGCTGGAAGGTCACCCATGAACAGGTGGTTTCTTTCACTCTTCATTTTTTACATTCTCCTTTAGACTTAAATCAATCAAGTAATATATGTTCCTTCTTTAGGAATAGGTAACAATGATTCTTTTGTCAATATCTTCTGGTCTTGGATGAACTTCCAGTCTAGTTCTGGTCTTTGTCCAAATCTGGTCCTTTAATACCATTAATATTTATAATGCTAATATCTTTATTTTATTTTATTTTTTTACCATTAGCTAATGGTTCTTTTTTCTTTTATTTTATCTTTTATTTTATTTTTTTACCATTAGCTAATGGTTCTTTTATCTTTTATCTTTATCAAGAGTCATGTCAAAGACATTTTTACTGCCTTTTAAAAACATTAACTAGACTTTCTTTTGGCAAGGCAATCGCCAGTAGTATCTATGTCATTAAGAATTACAGAAAAAATATTAAGTTTTATTTATTTATTGTGAGAGAGAAAGAAAGAATGAGTGGAGGAGGGGCAGGGAAAGAGAGTCCCAAGCAGGCTCTGTGCTCTGCACCAAGCCTGACTCGGGGCTTGATCTCATGACCAGGAGATCATGACCTGAGCTGAAATCAAGAGGGGTATGCTTAACCGACTGAGCCACCCAGGCACCCTAAGAATTACAGAAAATTTGAATGCCTGCCACTTACTGGCTGCCATTCAATTTCAAATAAACCTACGTCAAAATTAGCCCACTCCATGGAAAGCTATTACTGGAATAAAGAGACCAACAAAAAGAGACACAAGGCACTGCTACAGTGAGAGACAGATTATCTGTGAGTCTCCCACCCCAGCTTCATTTAGTCAATGATTTACTGCTAACAGTCTTTATGGGAATAAGGAGAGCTTTTCCTGTATCCTATTTGGCTTCTGGGGGCGGAGGAGGGAAGATAGGAAAATGGTAGGAAGTTGCTGGAACTGAAAAATGGTTGAAAATCACTGCCCTATTGAACATAAAGTATTTTAGAGTAGTTGGCATAAGAGGAAAGAGGGTGGCATAGCATTAAAGGAATTTAAAAGGCAAATAATTCATTCTATAGCTCATTTGGTCATTAATCCATTCATTAAACATGCAGGAAGCTTATTTTGTGGGGTCATAATGAGATTAGCGGCAACAATAAGCTCCAGGAGACACTTTTTTCTTAACAAAAATTGGACTTCCTAGGAAGCCCTAAGTCTCTTTTGGAGTTTATTTCATCTTGTCAGGAGGAGTGAAAAACTCGCCTATAGTTCTCTCCTGTTGCTAATCACAGGGATAGAAGGTCCTGAACCCCCTCCACAGCATTGCCCAAGAGCACGCTGTCTCTTTCTCCTGGATACGTCCATTCAAGCGCCGGACAATGAGCTAGGAGATGCTCTGCCAGCATTTTTTTCTGTCTCAGAACTTAAAAAGTATACCAACCCTTTTCAAGGCATACTTTCTGAAGTAGCAAGTGTTCCAATTCAAAACTTTAAAAGTCTGAGAACAGCTTCTGACAATACATTTTCACAATGTCAAAAAGACTACCATCAGCTTTTCGTCAGAAATGATGAGTCTCATTCCTTGAATATCTTCTATGATGGGTCAAACTAAGATTTTACAAATGCTGATTACTGCTTAAAAGTCAGAGTTTGGAGTCCCAATGTACTGAGACATGATTCCGTTCCAATACACTTGTGTAAAAAATCTAGGCACTGGAGGGTGTAAACAGGAAAGCGGTTCTCTCTCCTTCCCGTTACAAGGGGGCTCCTCCCGCTTCTTTCCATAAATTCAGAACATTTTTCTTGACACTCTGTCCCATGTACTTCAGAGAGTAGCAGCTCTACACCCTAATCAAGGTAGAAGTAATTAAAGAGATAACCCTGACTTACTGATTCACAACCATGCCTCAGAGATCCTGAGTTTTTGGAAAGTTAGGCAACAGTTATAACAAAGGAGCAAATTCCTGAGTTCTATTCTCAACTGGAGGAATTTACCTTCACGCAAGATGGCCTGATACAATCAAAGCCACCTGTAAACTACACCAGGTAAACAGAAGTGGCAGGAATCTGGGCTTGGTGTCATTAAATGATGTCTTACTCAAACCAACAAATGCTCAGTGCGCCCTTCGAAGATTAAAAAGACTAGACTTTTCCCTATGCTTCAGATAAGGTGAACCTGATTCCGGATTCAGATAAAGTACACATTCATCAAGGGGACTGGGAAGTCCTTCTGAAATCAACTGTGCCTCAGTGCAAAACAGAACAAAAACAAAAACAAAACCGAGCAAACTGGATTTTCAAAGGGTGCTAAGGGGCACCCTCTTTGGACTGCCCCTGCTAACCCTCCAGGTGGAGGCCTTGTAGAGCGCGACACATAATACCTGCCAGCCTACTGGCTTCCCCAAATAGCTAATAGCTGGTCAGGATGTCTACTATTTACTTTAGAAGATGTGGGCAGAGACAATATAATACAGCTGCATGTGTGTGTTTGAACTTAGTTTAAATTACATTCAGAAGCAGATAGCCAACCTAACTGGGAATATACACTCTAGGAGTGGTCAACCAGGATCTAATCAGAAATTCCAGGCTCCACAGATGGCTTCCTTCCTGGGTAGTTTGGCTCTCTTTAACTCCCATGGCCCCCTGAGGCATTGCCAACTGGCATCATTAAGGTGAGAAATGGGTTTTCATCAGTGAAATTAGTGGCTTGTCAATTAGCATGATAAAAACTGGAAATCTGGTGAAGTTGGTGGTGTTCAAATTTGCAGATTAGAGATGTTCTCCGTCCTTTCCCGAAATAGATTTACAGACAGAGTGAGCAGGGCAGGGGAAGGGGGCTCGTACACCCTTAGGGATGGTGCTTTGAGCCTAAAAGCTAAATGGCTCTTTCTCTGCCTTTAGGTTCAGAGGACTTTAATGGTTTATTAACCCCTATAGGGTAAGGGAATCCTGCCTTGTAAAACCTGTCTTCATGCAAGGTGGGGCTGGAGCATCTAGAATCTTCAGGAGCTGGGATTTCTTTGAGGTTACAGACAGTAGGTTTTATGCCTACTTTTACAAATGGTTGCTTAATAAACGTCTGTATAGGTGCCAGAACTCAGTACAAGACGTGCTTTTATTATAACCCGGTAGCCAGGTTGTGTCTCAAGCTGCTGCTATTTACCAAAACGTGTTTAATAGTTATGCAAAACAAATTAGTATGGGTTAGTTTACAATATGGGTGCTGCCCGGGATCGCCTATGAAAGTTCTGCCAGACCCTATGCAAGACAATCATGGGACTCTCCTTGGCAGACTGTAACTCCTTTGTAAGCAGGACTTGTAACAAGATCTCTCAAATCTGTTTCGGGAATTAGAGTAGATAATGTGTTTAAAAGTACTATGTATACCGCGAAGTGTTTAATGCAAATGTTCCTTATTATTAAGCAATTTTACACGGAAGTGTAAATGACCATTATTAAATTCTCTCTGGGAGCTGGTTGACTTTTTGTGGGGAGGAGCAGGGCGTGATGGGAAAGTTTTCATTTTGAGAAGAAATCCACATGAGGCAATTACAGGGGAAAGGCCGAGAGGCAAGGCTAGAAGTCAGACCTAAGGCATCTCTAACCTCCCTAATCTTTTCCAGTCACATCGGAAGCAGAGGAGGGGTCACACATTGGCCTGAACAGAACCTGGACCATTGCCAATACACTACTAGCTGCACAGATGTACAAGTGAATGAGGCAGCACAATGAGCCTGTTTGGTGGGCACACTGTGAGTGTCACATCCCCATTTTTTTAAAGTTTATTTATTTGGAGACACAGAGAGAATGGGGGAGGGGCAGAGAGAGAGAGGGAGAGAGAGAATCCCAAGCAGGCTTCAGCATGAAGCCCAGTGCGAATTTCGAACCCACAAACTGTGAGATCGTGACCTGAGCTGAGATCAGGAGTCGGATGCTCAACCGACTGAGCCACCCAGGTGCCCCGTCACATCTCCATTTTACCGCGGACACACTCTGTTCATAGTACACAAACATACACGATCCGGGCTGATACTTGCAACAAGGCCTTTTTGTATGCAAAACTTTAGTTTTAAAACTTTAGAATCTGAGGTTTAGAGAAATTGAAAGATTTTTCCCAAGATCACCTGGCTAGGAAGTGGCAAAGACAGGATTTGAAGGCCGGTTCTTCAAAATTCTCTCCTAATACTCCAAAAAGTGTTCTCAGTGACAGCAGGCTTCCAAAATGATTAGGGCTATGTTAAGAAGGGTGGATAGACTTAAAAGAGTATTCACTTGGCTTTCTGGTTGACCATTTGCATACCTGTATCTCTAGAAGTGATGGGAGACACGCAATTTGGCTTCAGAGGTCAGAGACCCCTCCCCACCATTTATTCAGAAAGGAACTGAGACAGACTTCCTGGAGACTTAGTTTCAGCTTCCTTTCTTTTGCTCTCCCTGTAGGCCCCCTAGTTAGAAATGAGGGTGCTGACTTCCTGCACGGTCTGGGAATTTTACCTTTCCAGCCGGCCTCTGAGGAGAGTCCTCTGCTTCCTCCACGACAACCCAGGGGCAAAATATTAATACCCCACATCCCAGACATTGCAATAGACACCATGCATAAAGGCTGTGACTCCTTCCCAACACCACAGAGTCAACAGCACAGGTGAGATTCTAGAAGACTGTGTAATTTGCCCAGAAAACACATCAGGGTCCTGACAGCTGCCCAGCTGGGGTGATGGACGCCAGTGTGCTCTCTCTTCCTTGCGTCTGCTGCTGGGCGTATCATGAGCTGAAAGAACTTGAAGGAGGTACATTTTCCTTAGCAGATATGGCTGGGACCAGGGGGTTACCAAAAAGGTGTCCTTTGCTACAAGGACAAGCAGGAAGCTGTAACTTCTACTCAAATGTATTCACAGCTTCCCCACCCACCTCCCCACCACCCTCAGGCTGTTACCTCTTGACCCAGCCTGTTACCAGCTGTGACCTCCCAGGCTCCTAGCCTAAATGCCTGGTGTGACCCAAATCACTCAAACATCAGCGGCAGGCTGCACAACCAGCTTCCTACTCTGAATAACCCAGATTACTTCCTACTAAGGCCATGCTATTTAAATTAGAAAGACTTTTCCCCAGGTAATAGGTGACCTGATCCTTTAATCCAGTTATTTTTAAGTTCCACCAAAAATACAAACTCATTCTTGGCCAGGGAACAGAGGCGTGGCTATAAAATAAAACTTCCGCATAGCTGTGAAACAAGAGAGCATCTCCGTTTTCCCTTCTTACCCTTTCTCTCTTTTCCTAAGTCGAGTTTTGACTACACAGGGCTCAATTGCTCTCACAGCAGAGAACTGGTTCTGTGGTCCATGTGGTGGAACCATCTAAAATGCTTCTTACAGGATTCAACTTCCTGGCTGTTATTTCTATCACGAAGATAAACGGAAGGAAGGGATGCAACCCGGCTCATGGAGGCTGCAAAGATGTCCACATTACTCTCCTGAACTTTATCAGAGTTGGAGGGACCAGACTGGAGCTAAGGTCTGGAGATCTGGGGCAGAGGGACTCCCTAAGCTGAGGGAACGTCAGGAGTGTGGGAGGGGAGCCCAGAGGCTGAAGAGGTCAAAGTGCATTCCTATGAGGATAAGCATGCCCTGGGAACCTGCTGAGTGGTAAGCTTTGGGCGGGGCCCTGGTGGGGTGGGGTCCCCTGAGCTCTGAGGTGGTCCCTACTCTGCAGCAAGGAGCGTACAGCCTTGGAGGCAGAGATTCCCAAGGAAATCTCCAAAGAGAGAAAAAAGTACGAGGCAAAGAAAGTGCTAAGTCGGAAGAAAATCCCAGCCCTGTACAACAGCACACACCGGGCTGGCTAGAAAGAGTTTATGAAGAAAACTGGGAGTGCCCAAATTCCTCAGCAGCTGGCCTGCAGCTCCTCGGACCCTCCCTGCTGAAGATGGCAAGCTGGGGGCAGGCCGGAGAAAGTGCGGGGGGCCTCTGAGTAGTCCCCTTCCACCCAGCCCTGTGAGGGAGCAGAGAATGGGAATGTCTGAGAATGTCTTGCTTCCTTCCTTGGTTTGGCTTCAGGCTTTGGCCAAGAAGAGGAGGGGAGAGGTGATAGCCTGGGCCATATTCCAGTCCAAAGGCCTTTCCTCTTCTGCCCCCTCGCAGCGATTCTTCCGGCCTAGAGGACCAGGGGCCTAGGTTGACGGTGGGAAGCCAGAAGCCCGAGAAGGACCCCTTCCTGGTTGATGGAAACATGCCAGACTTAAAGACCCTGAGCACTCCTGGGCAGTTGCAGGCTAAAGTCAGACCAGGCGGACTCAGGGTTAAACGCTCTGACCCCTGATCCAGGGAGCTAACACTAACAATGGCTCTTGGACCTCCTGCCGTGAAGCATAAATGTCCCAGCTAAATATGACTGGGACAGTTCTAAAAAGATGTTCCTGCTCTTACAGGCTCAGCCTTTCTTGCTGAGAGCTTCTGTGGCATCACCATCTCTCTGGCTTAGAGTACAGATACAGCCTTAGAGTATAGATACGGGCTTGAAGATGGGACGAAAATACTTCTAGAACCTTCCTTCACTGGAAACAAAATACGTCTCCTTCAACTTCTGTTGAAGGAAAGTGGTCAATTTATAACGTCATGGAGTCTCCCCAAGACCACAGCCTGCCCTATTAATAGTATCCCCTTAACCCAGCTCCAAAGTCACCGGCTCAGATGTCAGGCTGCACATCTGGAATATGTCAAGGTGTCGTTTGATTAACACAGTTACAGCTTGGGCTTTCTGTGAAAGCAACTGAAGATGGGGGTGGGGAGCCAGGGGGGTTGGAGGGAGGAAGGAAGCTGTTTCCTTTTCTATAGCAACTGGTGAAAGGTTTGTTTCTTTCAGCTGCCTGGAGATCCACTCCCCACAGGAGTGACTGGGAACGGCTGGGAGGCTTTAGGGTTGCCCCAACTGAGGAAAGATGCTTCGTTTCTGCTCCAAGAAGGTCAAGCTTCACTTCCTCCTCAATGCAACAAACTCTGAGCTCTGTCAAGGAGTCCTCAGATGCTCTTCTCCCCAGAGGCCCTTTTCTCCATGAGACAATTTTACAGGGCAGTCCCCACCTCCAGAATAAACCAACATCAAGGCCTCAGAGGGAACTCTGGCTCCTGCAGCCAGAAATTTCTAGGGTAACTAATTCTGCCGAAAGCAAAAGCAAGTCCGGCTTTAGTTCTTTATAACTCAGCTGTGTCCCTCTTTGTTTTAAAATAGTTCAGGATCTTGGGCTCTTGCCTGGCCAACCACTAATGGCAGAGAGCAAAAGCTGAGCACCACTGTGGACCCAGCACCAATCCACTATGTTGAGGCAGAGAGCCAAGAGAAAAGAGGAAACGGTGCCAGAAGCCTCTGAGCTTAACCCTTTGTCCACAGATGACACTGTGCACATGAACGGAGCTGATGAGGTTCTCTTCCCACTCCCTGGGCTCCTACAGGACACAGGCACACACATTCCCCAGAAAGCCCCGAGTCACTCCGTGAACGTGGCGGGTCCCACAGCTCGGCCTCGTTACAGACCGAATAAATACAAGGCGTTAACTAGAAAACCAGTCACCAGAGTCACTGGGTCGCTTGCTTCTGTTCCGGACAAGGACAGACACACAGGTTCTCTTTCGCAGACACCCTCACGCACCATCGTCCCGGCCTCGTGTGCCACATGTGTGCATCTCTGCACGCACTGGACGCGTGGTGCTGCGCTTCCTCTCTGTCATTTAACTTGCAAGCTGGGGCAGTTGACGAGATTTCCAAGACAAGCAAGTTGCCAGTCGGAGCTCAGCTGCCCACTCTGCCTCTAGAGGGAAAGGACTCCGCAGCACAGCCCTACAGTCCCGACTCTGAGTCCCCCTCCACCAGGACGGGCCCCGGGAAGGAACCCGTTCCTTCCAGATTAGAAAAGAAAAGGACAGTAAGATAGGTCAGCAGACTCGGCTTACCCTGCCCACAGTGCGTGTCTCAAACGTCCCCAGTCGGAACTGCCTCTTTTTCCAGACGGATTCCTGCGCACTGGCTCAAGCAGGACAAATTCCTTCCGAGCCTCCTGACTGAAGCCTGTGATGTCACAGCCGCCCCTCCCTCTGCTCCCTAAAAGGCCATTCACACAAAGAAGGGCTTTAACCTCCTTCAGAGAACCTTGGCCCCTCCCTAGAGGCCGAGCCTGGAGGGCAGGCACCAGCCAGAGGCAACCCCAGCCTTCTCCCCAGGTGCTCAGAGGTCCCCAGGAGCTCCACCCTGTCCATCGGAACCAGTTACCACTGTCTTCTTAGAAAGTCAGAGACCGGCCTCGGGCAAGCAGGGAATTAATATCCTGGCGATGCTGAGGTAGCAAAAAATCTGAAAGATCCCGAAGATCCAGTAAAATTATATATACTATAAATACAATACATATATAATATTATATATAATATACATAATACTGTGAATAGATTTAGAGTAGATATATGTGCCTGTGTGTCTGTAAAGTAACAAACGCTTCCTGTAGAAAATGTGGAAAATACAAGTTATTCATCTTCCTTCCACGCAGAGGAAAACAGTTAATATTTTATTGCGTCCCAGTTAGTCTTCTTTTTAGAAATATGTATTTAATATAGTGGAGACCAGACACTACATGCAATTTTGGGGCCAACACTTTTTAACGTCAGAAGTTTATCTCACAAGTACTTTTTATGTCCTTCAATGGTCTTTGGAAGATAGATTTTAAAGGGTTACACAGTCTCTCACGCTGAAGTAGGACAGAGGAATTTGAAGTCTGGGATGAGTGTTGTTACTTCAAGATGTGTCTGGGCGAAGTGGCTCCGTTTTCTCAGAGGTAACCAGTATCTTCTGCCACCAAACAAGGACAGCCAAAAAACCAGATCCCTACGTACCTCGGGTGGACACAAGTGTCACCAACACCCCCCGCTCTGTACCACAGAATCAGACTCCCAGCATTACACACTAAAGCTAATGAGTGATGATGTAAGTCCCCCTGCCCAGGTATTCAGACTAGCCCCCAACGCTGCCCCCAGGTTCTATCCACCTGGTCCCCAAACTTAGGTTGACCTAGAAGAACAATTGGCATAACTCAGGGGCTGGCTGAGAAAGTCAGTCAGAATGCAGGTCCCTGCGCGGCTGTGAAGGATTCATTTTGGAGAAGACAGAGAGAATGGATATTTACAGGGAGAGGACAGCAAACGCCAAGCATGGTCCTGCACAGCCAGCAAGTTCAGGAGCAGTTTGGGAGCCGTTTCTCCTGGTAAATCAGGCGGGCAGCCCCGAGTTGGTGGCCAGACTCCCCAATGGTCTGCGGTTGGCCAGCAAAGCAGACCTCCCTGGACCTTCTCGAGAATATAAGTCAAGGAAAGAATAATCAGAGTGGATGGAGCTCAGGCAGAGTCTTTTGGAAGAAAAGCTAAACGTATATACTATACAACTATTTACAACATCTAAACAACACCTATAATATGCAGAAACTTATTTAGAAATATCCAGGAGTTTCTCAAGGGTTAACTCGGTGATACCAAGTCATCAGGGAATAGTGTAGAAACTCTGAATTTATGTACCCTTTGGAATAATTGGAATGTTCTTTGGTACAGTCAGAGGTATTTCAAGATGCTACTTGACAGTCTAAAGTAAAAATGAGGTGGGGAAATTACACACCAAGGGTGGCATTGCTCTGCTAGAGAGTGACAAAGCAGACGAGGGTCTTCCACGAAGACATGCTTTCAAGCCATGAGGCAAGAGTGGTACCTAGGACCTTCGACATAATCACATCTGCCCCCTCTGCTTCCATGAGGAGGTTTATAAAAAATAGTTGTTTTAAATCTTCCCTGTTCACAAAAGAGAGAATGATATGTGCTCTTAAAGTACTATGACCTAGGGGTACCTGGCTGGCTCTGTCGGTGGAGCATGTGACTCTTGAGCTTGAGGTTGTGAGTTTGAGCCCCATCTTGGGTGTAGAGATTATTAAAAACAAATAAATAGATAAACTTTAAAAAATAAAACAAACTAAAAAAGAAAAAATAATAATAAAGTACTATTATCTAATTTGTAGCCATGCTTCTCTCTCTCTCTCTCTCTTTTTTTTTTTTTTTTTTTTTTAAGATTTTGAGTAACCTCTATACCCAACACAGGGCTTGAACTTACAACCCTGAGATCAAGAGTCACATGCTGTACCAACTGGGCCAGCTAGGTGCCCCATAAATAGCAGGCATGCTTCTGACTGGAGTCTGAAATGCTATGTTTCACTACACACACACACACACACACACACACACACACACTCACTCACTGTTATGGATTGGAACCCAACTTCCCGGGTATAAGTCCTAACACACAGTACCTCAAAATGTGACCTTCTTTGGAGACAGGGTCTTACAGAAGTAATCAAGTCACATGATCATTAGGGTGGGCCCTAATCTAATATACTAGTACCATTATAAAAAGAGACTTAGACAGAGACATACCTAGAAGAGAGACCACATGAAGATACAAGAGACAAGGCAGCCACCCATAAGCCAAGGAGAGGGGCTTGGAATAACCCTTCCCTACAGTCCTCAAAAGGAACCATGCTGCCACCTTTCGCACTTCCCATGTCCAGGACTATGAGACAGTAAATTCCTGTTGCTTAAGCCACACAGTTTGTGGTCCTTTGTGATGGCAGCTCCAGGAAGTGAATACACATGCACACATTCAGTCACACACGTGCACACATGCATGCACACGCAGGCACTCACACTTGTGCACACGCATATGTACACTTACGCGCACACACACCCCTCCTTCTGGTTGCAAAAATCGGATGGAGTTTAGGAAGACTGTGTGGCAAAGCCACAGTTGGGTGCTCCAGAAAAGCGCTTTATACTCCGAGGCAGAGAGAAAAATTTTCAGTCTCCGAGGGTGTCTGGCTCTGGGGGGAACGAAGCCATTTTGAAACTTGGTCCTGGTTGGCTGGGGAACAGAGTGAAGTTTGTGAGGGCCCAGGGCCTGGTGTCTGCAGGGGATCGACGCTGCTAAGCCATCATTCAGCAAATATCTGTTGCACCCCTACTGGGTGCCAGTCATATCTTCTCTGTTTATTCCTCCACCAACGGCAAGGTGAGGCTTCTCATCCAGTCCAAAGAGGGGCACACCCCAGCCCATGCAGCCAAGCCCTCCCTAGGGTCACACAGCTGGTCAAGAACAGAGCTCTGGCTGGAAGTCACGAATCCCACGTGGAGAGCAGAGCTCTGCCCTGGGAGGCACAGTGGGCAGTTCAGGGGGGAACCCGGGAAGTGTAACAGCAAATGGGAGGCAGAAACCGGTGGTCTTTGAAACCATGCACCTGTTGCTACGTGACTTTTGCAAGGCCGGGTTTCTTTTCTGGGTCTCAGTTTTCTGGGCTGAGAAATGAGACACCCAAACCAGGCGAACCCTCAAAATTCACTTCCTTTCTGCTCCTAATCCTTGTGGTTCTGTGATGTCGGCATGAACCCTGGGCAAAGGTGAGGCGCTGGGCTGTTCTGAGGCTGGTAACTGTGAGGGCAGAGCCGAGAGGAAGCAAGCCAGCAAATGGGAGCAGCAGCAGCAGCAGCCTCAGGCTTTGAAACTGCTTGAAACGTGTGCCAAGAGAGATTTCAAGGATTCCCAGCTGGAACTCGGCTGCCTTAGACGTTCCCCTTGTCAGAACTATAACTCTTTCACCGAAGGAGTTTATTCTGCTAAGTGTGGCCAGCCCATGTATATACCTTCGTGTGACAGAATGTTCCAAAGCAGATCTGCTGAGATCGGGAGGAACTAGATGGAAGTAGGCATTGTGGAGAGAGGCTGGCTTCAAAAATGGTGAGACCCAGCCTGCTGCATGGAATTACAAACCAGGGAGGAGGGGAGAGGTCGGGGCTGGGAAAGCTCCCTCCACATGCTTCCCAGAACAGAGGGGAGCTGGGGGTTTGCAGCTTTTCAAACTGCTCCAAGGTCCAACGCAAGGCACACACCAAAGGAAGCCAGTGTCTCAGCACCTCTAAATGTCCCTTCTAAGTGGTCATGGCTGCCTTCTCCCCTACCGTTCAGGTAGGTCCACCTCAAGTCCCACCTCCACATGACTCCACACAGCAGCAAGGAGGCCAGTATTTAAAGCAAGTTACATTTAGATGTGAACGTGACGGGAATATTCATAATTAAAAATAGCCTGTTTACCCAAAGGGATCTCTAACTGGGGTAAAGTGTGGGAAACTAAGACTCGCCCAGTCCTTAATTTATTGAGGGAAAATTGATGAGAAGGGAACAGCATAGCAACTTTGCTTAGAAAGACTTTAGGAAATTCAGTCAGCTGTACCTCCCTGGTGCTCAGGGCACCAAAAGCCACAAAGCAGGGAGCTGGCAAGAACCCACACGTGGATGTATGGACTACCAAGCTATGTCATGTACCATGATCTTATTTATTCCCACAAAAAAAAAAAAAAACAAAAAAAACCCCAAAACATTATTCTACAGAGAGAGAAATAGTTCAACAACTTCCAAGCCCTTACCCCAATCACTCAGTGTACCCTGTGACTGCCTCCAGTACTGCTCAAAAGGTTGGCTTTAGGAGGGAGGAAAATCCAGAACCCTTATGGTCCGTGTTACGCTTCCTTCCAGAACCAGAATCTGGCTTCCTTCCAGAATGTGAAGATGAGTAACGACCCTCTAAGGGAAAGGGGCTGAAAAAACCTAGCAGACCAGTGCAGTGCCACAACGCCTGACATTCACTACATTTCTACCCTGAGTCTTTAGGAACTCCCTCCACCAAGGATCTTAGACTCGAAGGGTCCCTCTGCTTCCTGTCTCAGACACTATTACTCTTGTCTTCTGCAGGAATGTTGGTGACATCATAGCGTATCGTGGAGGGCAAAGCTTTAGAAGAAATGCACTGCCATCTTGTAACAATAAAAACCTTCAGGTAATCCAGCAATTGTATTATTAGGTTATTTACCAAAAGATTTAAAAAAATACAGATTGAAAGGGGTACATGCACCCCAATGTTAATAGCAGCAACAACAGCCCAACTATGGAGAGAGCCCAGATGTCCATTGACGGATGAATGGATAAAGAAGATGTGGTATGTATGTATGTTACACATTTGAACTGTAAATACATTTAGACTTAGGGACGCCTGGGTGGCTCAGTTGGTTAACTGTCCGACTTCAGCTCAGGTCATGATCTCACGGTTCATGGGTTCGAGCCCCACGTTGGGCTCTGTGCTGACGGCTCGGAGCCTGGAGCCTGCTTCGCATCCTGTGTCTCCCTCTCTCTCTGCCCCCCCACCTCAAAAAATAAATAAACGTTAAAAATTTTTTAAATACATTTAGACTTAAAATAGACCAAGGCTTGGCTACTTGTTAGGTATTGCAGTGCCTCTTAATCTCCATTTTCTCTCTGCACAATGAATACTAAAGCCTTCACTCAGTCATGATGACGAATGTGTATCCACATGTAGCCTGCCCTCAAGGAAGCTGTGCTTTCTTGCTGTGGTAACATTATACTTTTAGCAGCAGGCTCTCACTATTGCAACTTAGGGCAATATAATCTTCCTTTTTCATCAAAGATAAGTAATTGACTCCACTGTCATGTATGAATATTTTCCTTCCACGAGCTTCCTCTTCCCAGAAAAGTTGTGAACCACTATGTGAGTAACCAATTCCTCTTGGGAAGCCAAATGTCATAGAATTTCATAAACTATGTCACAGTCAAGATATGTCATAGGAAAACACCTGTGAAAAATTTCCAAAGGCCTGAGCAGTCAAGGAGAAAACAAAAATTGGAGGCTGACTTTATGTATTATTCTAAACAACAGTCTTTTTTTTTTTCTACGTTCAACTTAAATGTGCAGATGAGTCCGTCTAGTAAACCTTCCCATCCACCTACAAGACAGACAGACAGGTAGACACAAACACACACACACACACACACACACACACACACACACAGTGACTTTAAATCAATTTGTTGTTCTAGTAAAGTACTATAAAGCTTTGAGTAAGGTTTTAAAAATAGTATTTGGAAAAAAATACCGTGGGTTTGCCAAACCTAGTATGCTGTAAGCAAAACCACCTCGTTTGTTATTAATGTATGAAGTAAATGCTGAGCAGCTTAGAGACGGATGGTAACTGCACTGGGGCAATCCTGAACCCTTGGCCGTGGACCCAAGTGCCAATTCTGCCTTGGGATCCCTTCCCATCTGGGCCCCCAGTTTCCAGCCCTCAGGCAGCAAGGAGTCGAGTTCCATAGTAGACTCACCCACCAAGCTCTTCCCCACTCAAAGGCAGGAGGTATTGCAGAGTATGCCTTCATCTCCCCAAGCCTACGCTTACAATTCTGGAGACAGAAGGAAAACACAACAATCAAGAGGTACTTTTAAAATGAAATAACTGGCGAGCTGCAAGAAAACTCAACAAAAGGATCCACCAGTTACCAACAGGAAAAAGGTTTGGTCCTACTGAATCAGCTACCAATGGATTGCAAGGGAACTGCTGGAAGGTTCTGGAAAGTTTAGACACCCCCCCCCACCCCCCACAGAACAGGTGGGTCACTATGTGTCACTATGAACTGCCACTCACTTTTCTTAGGTTTCTTCAGAAGCACAAAGCCATATGTGAAGGCAGACTGTGTAGTAAATAGACCTCTGCTCCAACTAACTCCAGTGCTCTCTGGCAGGAAGACAGAACTCCAGGAAAGTCCAGATGGTCAATCTCAGAATCCTGCTCTGCCAGGACTAAGTGGCAATTCTGGATCAGGATAGGTGCTGGGGACACTGGTCTGCTGAAGAAGAGGAAGGTACAAAGGGCAGCCAAGGGGCAAGGAAGGCTTCAGCCAGGCCCGTCCAAATTTTCTGACTCCCACCTCATGCAGCAAAACGATACCCTTGACTACACAGGATTCTGAGCCTGGTACCAGAATTGCATTTGTGATTGAAACCAAGGGAAGCTTGCCCCTAACATTGAGGACCTAACCCTGGTTCCGTCATGTGTTTTAACCAGGGGTGAGCACATTCCCCTTGTGCCCCCAGCACTGTGCTCTCCCAACCCTGCACCGGGCCAGCCCTGCCGGACCACACTCTGGGAAAAGTTTGGGCAGCTGAGCTCTGGAGGCAGCTGAGGGCGAGTCACCTGCTTCCGTCCACTGCCTTTGTGGCTCTGAATGCCAGGAAGGAACCTCTGCAGGAGAAGGAAAACGTGGAAATTCTCCATACCCCTAGGGGAGGCATGATAAGCATAAATGAGCCGTAAGATGGGGTGCAAGAGAGCTGTGCGAGAGCACTTGGCTTCACACTAAGAAACGCGCTCTTGCCCTTTGCTCAATGTCAATGGAACCCAACAACTACCTCATGTCTCATTTATGAGGAATCTCTCTGCCCAGCCATGGAATCCCAGGAGCAGAGCGCCCATGGTTGAGAGCCAACAAGTTATGCTGATTATGGAAACAGGATAAAGTCTGAGAACCAGCAACAAGAAAGTGGGATGCCATTTGCTTGCACAGACTCTGCTTCATCCTGTTCACCCCCTAGAGGCCCCCTTTGATCTGGGAGCTGACTGTTGCTAAACATTTTGCTGCCATGATTTCTGGACCCTTTTTTTATTCTCTATTTATTTATGTGTGGTCAGGTGATTCAACGGGAAGAACATGAATATTAGGGAAAAGAAGGTCAGGGTTTGAATCATCTGGTGTCACAAACGGATTGCATGATGCTTATACAAAGAATGTGCTCCTCTCTGAAGCTAGGGTTCCTCATCTGTTAAATGGGTATAATTACTGTAGTGGGCTGAATCGTGTCCCCTCCAAAATCCAAGTCTATTTGGGACCTCAGAATGTGACCTTATTTGGAAATAGGGTCTTTGCAGATGTAGTTAGTGAAGATGCTGTCATAGGGGAGTAGAGTGGGCCCTCAACCCAATGACTGGCGTCCTTATAAGAACAAAAAACACACAAAGGATAAACCAAGAAGAAAAACCCCATCTGAAGACAGGGGTGGAAACTGGAGTGATTCATCCACAAGCCAAGGAGTGCCGAGGATTGCTGTCAACCACCAGAAGCTAGGAGAGAGGGATGAAACACATTCTCCCTCATAGCTTCCAAAGAGAAATAACCCTCCTATCGCTCATTTCAGACTTCCAGCCTCCTGAACTGTGAGAGAATACGTATCTATTGTTTTAATCCACTAATTTTGTGGTAATCTGTTATAGCAGCAACAAGAAACCAACACACCCACCTTCTAAGGCTGTTATGAAGATTACAAAAGACACAGTATGTGAAAGCAGCTGGCCTCATGACAGGGACGAGGTAAGCCATCAACACAAGGCAGTTTACGCTGGCTTTCTATGTTGGCGGCAGGCCAACGAAAGAATTTTTCAAGCCTTGTCAGAGGTGAGTGGCGCCAGGGCACCTGAACTTTTTAAAATTTGTGGACCAAAGAGGAAGAGCAAAGGGATACCTGTGGTGTAAGGGCATAACTCAGGCAGTAATGGTGCAGGCTTACCAACTGCCTATCTGGAATGGAAGGGTGCGTGGGTACGATGGTCCACAGAAACCAGCTTTCAAGGACTGAAGCTTCAGTCTTGGAGCCGGCAATGGGTATGCACCTTGTGAAACTAGAGAAGGAACACAGGGGCCCACATATCTTGAAGGTATTGGTTGAGTTGATGAGCAAGTGGTCATAAACTTATAATGAGCATTATGACATGCAAGCCATTGCCATTAAATGATGTTAATGCACAGTGACGTTTATTCCTCAAAACCAGCCTGTGAGGCCAGGACTCTTGACCTCTCTAATCACACAGCCAAGGAAACAGATCCAGAGTTTTAAGTGACTTGCCTCAAGACACTGAGCAGTAAATAGTGAAGCTGGGATTGGCCTGAGGCTGCTGTCTCTCGGGGCAGTTAACTGTAACCTTGCCTCCTGTAGATTAGGCATTAGAAGTTGGAACAACCTAGACTAGAGGCTTATCAAACAAGGAAGATTAGCTCTGAGTGTGTCTACCACAGACACCAAACTGATCCTAGAACTCTTCTTCCGTGTGCTTTCTGGCTTAGCTGTGTGCCACTTTCCTTTACAGGAAATATGAATGATAGGAATGACAATGGTCACAATTATTAATTGAACGTGACGACGTGTAGGCAACTTGCCAGGCCATTTCCATACGTTATCTCAACAAATCCACACACGAATACCTTGAAGTAGGGCACAATGCCTATGTCGCAGGTGAAGACAGCAAGCCCCAACTTTAAGTATTTTACCCACAGACACAAAGCAAGTAAGTGACAGAGTTGAGACCTAAGCCCTGGCTTGCCCAGCTCTTCAAAGTCCACAACAAGGAAGCAAATGCTGACACCCATTTTGCTTTCCCAAGACACATGCTGTGCCATGGATCTCTCAATATAAAATTCACTTTGAGGCCTTAGCTGTATCTCAGATGGTAGTCTTAGAAGGCTGTGTCTGCCATCTGCCCCTACTTGAGATGCCTGGAGTTCTCCTCCAAATGCTCTAGGCGAGTGACTTTCTCTTCAGCTGAATGGTTGGAATTCTCTAGATAATGTCTGGCCACTCCCAAGAATGTCTGTTTGGCTTGTACACGGTCCGGACCACAATAGCAGGGAGCCCAGAGAAGCCAGTCCATTCCGGATGTGGACCCCTCCCCAAACGAGAGGGCAGAAGGTGGAGATCCAAGAACAGGAAACAACAGGGGTTGGGCCTGCAGGTGGGGGCTTCAATGGCTCAGGAACACAATCAACAAACATCTCAAGCTGTGAGATGATGGAACCAAAAGGTTGGCTTGAGCCAAGATGTCGCTTTGTTGTATTCTAAAATACTGAATCTCCCATTTTTTCCCCTTAGTTTTTCTGAGCACCTCTAATGCAAAGTGAAGAAATAAACCCCAAGCCATGCTCCCTGTATCGGTGATTACACGCTGAAACTCAGAATTGGCCCAGATGGTTAAAACTCAGGTATATCTCATTTTGGCAAGGTGTTTGGCCATTAGGGGAATGGGAAGGCGGGGAGGCAAGACTGTTCCCATAAAGACAGCAGTGCTAACAAGGGTTTGTCAGTTCCCCGCTAAGTCAGCCTCCCTCAATGTCACTGTGCAATGCCAAAATGTGTAAGTTGGCACATTTTCTTTTCAGTAACATGGTTGAACTTGTTATGAAAAGCATTCTTTAAAACCACGTCTTGATTCCACTAATTCATATTTAACAATATATTGGGCCAGTTAATTTCAAAGTGGGGATATGAACGCTAAATAATAACCTGAGAGAATCTGAGGTGTTTAAGACCTTCATCCCAATTAGAGTCATATGCCTAGCTTGCCCTTGTTTCTGCAAGCCTAGACCCATCTTTGCAATATTTAAGAATGTAGGAACATAAATGCACCCCGTCTACCACATCTGGGACCAGATGTCCCAGGAGCAAAGGAAATCAGGTGTGTGGTCCAGGAAGATGCACCCAGTCTGTGATCTGAACCCCAGCCACCCCAGTGGATGCTTGAGATCATGCTTGAGATCAGAGACAGAGACAGGAGAGAGAGAGAGAGAGAGAGGGTTTGCTCTGGGTCTTGTTCCCCGCCCCCCCCCACCATAGTGCAGCACAGACATTTCCTGAGGGTCTGTAACTCCCTAAGCTCTGACTAGGGTGCAGTACAAGGAACCGAAAGAAGCAAGCGATGGTGCTTCATGAGGCCCTCGATGTCACTTGGACTTCTTATTCTCTATTTTTGTTAAATGCTTATTTACTTATTTTGAGAGAAAGAGCGTGCTCAAGCAGGGGATAGGCAGAGAGAGAGGGAGAGAGAGAATCTCAAGCAGGCTCTGTGCTGTCAGTGCAGAGTCCAATGGAGGGCTCGATCTCCCAAACAGATCATGACCTGAGCTGAAATCAAGAGTTGGACACAACCAACTGAGCCACCCAGGTGCCCGTGGACTAATATTTTAAAAGACATTCCTGGGGGCACCTGGGTGGCTCAGTCAGTTAAGCACCTGACTCTTGATCTCAGCTCGGCTCAAGTCATGATCTCACCATCTGGAAGACTGAGCTCCATGCTGGGCTCTGCCTGCTTGGGATTCTCTCCCTCTCTCTCTGCCCCTCCCCCGCTTGCACGCTCGCTTTCTATCAAAATAAATAAATAAACTTAAAAAAAAGAAACTCCAGAATCTGGGATTAAGGGCCCACCACCTTTTCCAAATCTGATCTACTTTCCTCATTGGTACCCTCTCTCTCACTCAGCTTTTCTGCAAGGCATCAGGTCAAACTGGCTGCCCTGTGAAGTCTCCTTGTACAAAAACACCCCAGCAGAATGAATTGCTCCATCACACCTTGACGACCTTCTAGAGGACTTACCCAGTAACTGTTGGAGCTCCCTGAGGGCAGGGTTTGACCTCACTCGTGTTGGTGAACTGGAAGTTTAGTTGGAAAAGTTATTCATCAGACATTACCAGTCAAGGGCAATCATCCATCATGGCTGCCCTTCTTCCCAGGGGTCAAGGACATTACTAGGGGTCTGTTGTATTCCTAGAGGGGCTTTAATTACCTCTGCCTGAAATATGACATCTCCAAGGTTTCTGAAGGTTTAATAACATGCCACTCCACTGCTAAAATTTTTCCTCTTAAACCATAGGCTTATTACAAAGCCCAAATCCAGTATTAAGAAGTTTTGGATTTTGAATCTTGTGGAAAATGCACTCCACACTAAAATTTTCTCCTAACATTATAAACTCTGAAATCTGTCAGTGCTCTACTTCTCAAAAAAGAAAAAAGAGAAAACAATGTGGAGGCATAGTTTTTATATACTTTTTTTTCAATGTGGTATTAAAAAGAAAACCAGAGGCCCCCACATGGCACCACTTGGGCCAGGCCAAGTCACCAAACCAGGGCTTAATACCTAACATAACTGCAGCTTCAATCTCCCCCTGAAATCTTAACCTGCTAATCCAGAAATTTCTGATAAGCACCGATGAGGTCATATGTCACATGGGCTCTCTCCATCCCCCAAAAGAAGATGAAGTAATCTCCCTAATATGATCCCCAGCCCTTCTAAGGGGAAAGTGACCGTGCCTGGAATAATCCTTTCTTTTCTTTTGCTAAAAACTTTTTTGCCCATCCTCCTTCCTATAAAAACCTTCCATTTTAGGCAGAAAACATGAATAGACACTTCTCTAAAGAAGACATCCGGATGGCCAACAGGCACATGAAAAGATGTTCAGTGTCGCTCCTTATCAGGGAAATACAAATCAAAACCACACTCAGGTATCACCTCACGCCAGTCAGAGTGGCCAAAATGAACAAATCAGGAGACTATAGATGCTGGAGAGGATGTGGAGAAACGGGAACCCTCTTGCACTGTTGGTGGGAATGCAAATTGGTGCAGCCGCTCTGGAAAGCACTGTGGAGGTTCCTCAGAAAATTAAAAATAGACCTACCCTATGACCCAGCAATAGCACTGCTAGGAATTTACCCAAGGGATACAGGAGTACTGATGCATAGGGGTACTTGTACCCCAATGTTCATAGCAGCACTCTCAACTATAGCCAAATTATGGAAAGAGCCTAAATGTCCATCAACTGATGAATGGATAAAGAAATTATGGTTTATATACACAATGGAATACTATGTGGCAATGAGAAAAAATGAAATATGGCCTTTTGTAGCAACGTGGATGGAACTGGAGAGTGTGATGCTAAGTGAAATAAGCCATACAGAGAAAGACAGATACCATATGGTTTCACTCTTATGTGGATACTGAGAAACTTAACAGGAACCCATGGGGGAGGGGAAGGGAAAAAAAAAAAAAAAAAGAGGTTAGAGTGGGAGAGAGCCAAAGCATAAGAGACTCTTAAAAACTGAGAACAAACTGAGGGTTGATGGGGGGTGGGAGGGAGGGGAGGGTGGGTGATGGGTATTGAGGAGGGCACCTTTTGGGATGAGCACTGGGTGTTGTATGGAAACCAATTTGACAATAAATTTCATATATTGAAAAAAAAAACTTCCATTTTATTTTATCTTATTTTTAATTTTTTTTAAATATTTATTTATTTTTGAGAGACAGAGACAGAGCATGAGCAGGGTTGGGGCAGACAGAGAGGAAGACACAGAATCTGAAGCAGGCTCCAGGCTCCGAGCTGTCAGCACAGAGCCCGACGCGGGTCTTGAATTCACGAGCTGTGAGATCATGACCTGAGCCGAAGTTGGATGCCCAACCGACTGACCTACCCAGGGGCCCCCAAAACCTTCAATTTTATACAACTTTTTGGAGTTCCCTCTTCTTCCTAGATGGGATGCTGCCCATTTCAGAACTTGTTTAATAAGGCCACTATTCAAGTTTACTCAGTTGAACTTTGTTTTTTACCAGTGGGAAAAATATATATATATAACATATATATAACATAAAAGTTGCATTTTTTAAAAATCATCTTAAGTATACAGTGTGGCGGAGTTAAGTACATTCACAATGTAGTGCAATCATTACCACTATTTCTAAAATTTTTCCTCACCCTCGGGGCGCTTGGGTGGCTCAGTTGGTTAAGCATCCAACTTCAGGCTCAGCTCATGATCTCATGGTTCGTGAGTTGGAGCCCCACATCAGGCTCTGTGCTGACAGCTCAGAGCCTGGAGCCTGCTTCGGATTCTGTGTCTCCCTCGCTCTCTGCCCCTCCCTGGCTCACGCTCTGTCTCTCTCTCTCAAAAATAAATAAACATTTAAAATAAATAAATAAAATTTTTCTTCACCCCAAATAGAAATTCTGTGTCCATTAAGGAACATGGGCATACTTTCTGAAACACTCAATGAGGTTAATGAAATAGGAAACAGAATCTAGGTAGATGGATTACATTTTGTAGCAAACATAGGGGAAAAAGACTAGAAGAAAATAAATTATTGATTGTATTAGGGTGGTGGAATAACTACCCTCTTTTACTCTCTGAATTTTTGGCAGTAAATATTTTAATAGCCCCTGTTTTTGGTTTCCTAAACATACTAGAAAACAAAAGGCAAACCTAAAAAAGGAACAGTGAAATAGCTTCATTTATGAAATTTATATTTTCCTGAAAAGCCTTATGTAAATTAGCACTGGTTCGTCAATAATTTAAAGTGATTGAAAGTCAAAACGAACAAAGTTTATTTTGACCTGCAAATCTCAAGCACACAAATTACAGATCTGTTTCATCTGCATTGTGCTTAAATTCACAATATTGTTAATGCTATTATATAAAGATAGATGGTTCTGTTTACTTTTTGTAAAAACAACAACAAGAAAACCCTAGCAATTTAATAGTATTAGGACCAATTCTTGAAGGAATTAAAATGGTAACTTGTTTGGAAAGGAAACTATGGTCATCTCCACCCCAGGCTCAAGTGACCTAGATCCAATTTCTAAAGTGACTTTCAAAACAAACCAAATAACTGGAATACTTCTGCACCCCCCTTACCCTCTGCCTAGGTGGAGATTTAAGTCTTTCCATAAGAATATATCCCAGATAGGTAATGTCAATCAGTGGTTAACTCAGATAATCCCTTCCTTGAAAAGTCTGTTTCCAGCTTAACCTTCTGGTTGGGTTAATTGATGACTTATCTTCCATTAGGAGAGATTTGCACATCAAAGCATTGTTTGGGAAAGGAGAGCAAAGCAGACGGGAGGGAGGAGACTCTTTAACCCTAGGGGCCAACCGCAGGATTGAATATTTCCTAAAGGAGATAGCAGTTTTCAGTTTCATAAACAAGCCATTTGTTTGAGAACCGAGCGGCAATCCAATTTCTCAACTGTTGATGGATGTCTACAAGCACACACAAAGCAACACAAGCCTTTGTCTACCGACCCTCTCTGATCCACTCCTGGCTGGTATTCTCTCACTTCCGTGGTCTCCGATTTTGTTGTGCACCCGGGAAAAGCACGGGGGTCCCTGGTGCACCTGGAATCATGGAGCCATTTGGGGACAGAAAAGCACTGGGCACTCATCACCTGTCAGTGACACTGCTCCAGTGCACACCCACCAAGGCCTTCTCTTCTCCCCACCTAAAGAAGGCTGCAGCCTCACCCCTGCCCCCAGCAATAATGCCGAGAGGAGTCCTGAGGTGGTTAGAAGCATGGGCTTTCTGCTGTTAGGCCAGTTCCTCACTTCTAGGGTGTGAAGAATCTTCTTCCTGCCAAGCAGCTGTGCACCCAGCGCTCTGGACTTCTAGTCTCCTTTGTGGTCAACCCAGATGTTAGTCACAAGATCTCATCGTCTAGGCACTGGAGTTATGACCCTGCTAAGACCACGTGTGGTTCCACCTGGGTCTCCACCTCACAAAAAATAGAACCTGATGGACCCCAGGTTTTCCTCTTCGAGAAAATGAAACCATGTTTGGCAAAGAAGGGCTCTCCTTTGCAAAGTTATGCAGATATAGCCACTTGATATTTTCCAAACTCCCTACGGATGCTGGTGACACATAATAATTTGTGTATTTATATTGTGAAAAGCAAGAGTAGGGAGTTTGGCTCTAACAGAAAGAATCTTAAGGGGAAAATAAGAGCATTACACTAGAGAGGGTACAATACATATATAACAACCTGGACTGATTTGCTCTTTCAAGTAGAGGCTGCTTACCAAGTTACACAAAGAGTTTTGGAATGGAAACCACATAGACTATTGTGCGAAATTAACCAACTAGCTGAGGTAGCGCGCAAGTCGAAAAGGATACTTGTAATAAAGTTAGTTCCTCATGGATTTGCCTGCTGATAAATTTTATGTCCACCCACATGCAAAAAGAAGTGTGACCAAGTCCAGTAAGGAGCAGTGAAACCCAGCAGTTCTTAGGTATTTCATTAGCTCTGCTGATCAGCACCAATGAACAGCGGGGTATGATGAATAGGGTCAAATATCAGGGATCTGAAAACATACTAGTCTGTAGTTACCAGATGGACATTATTAAAAATTAACTCCTAATTATTTCTTTAATGACATATATACAGTATGTGCATACACACGGAGACATAACCAGAGTCCTTCAAAACAACTACCACCACCTAGGGCACCTGGCTGGCTCAGTTGGTAGAGCACGGGACTCTTGATCTTGGGGTCATGAGTTCAAGCCCCAAGATGGGGATATAGTTTACTCAACCTCCCCAAAACCGTAGGAAAAAAGTGGCTTCCATCAAGTGCACTGAAAATCAGTTCCCAAGTAGGATCTACAAAGCAAGCAAATTTCAAGCAGCAATGACATTCACACTTAGGCGCTCCCATGGAAGCCCCAGCATAGACTATTGCTAATGCATGGGAACTACAATGCAATCATTTATGTGACAAATTCCTTCTGTTCTCCCTTTTCTGGTATCATTAATCCAAAGGCTTTACTACAACCCAGTCTCAAAAGATAACACTGGAGACATGCATACTGAAGCTTTTGAACAAGCTAACTCTTCAGAAGACTAACCATTAAAAGGCATACAGAGTCCTGCCTCAATTGACAGTCAAGAAGAGGTTCTAGCCTTGATTCTCTGCCATCTTTTTTTTTTTTAATTTTTTTTTCAACGTTTTATTTATTTTTGGGACAGAGAGAGACAGAGCATGAACGGGGGAGGGGCAGAGAGAGAGAGGGAGACACAGAATCGGAAACAGGCTCCAGGCTCTGAGCCATCAGCCCAGAGCCCGACGCGGGGCTCGAACTCACGGACCGCGAGATGGTGACCTGGCTGAAGTCGGACGCTTAACCAACTGCGCCACTCAGGCGCCCCTCTCTGCCATCTTTATCTCTCTTCCTATAAAATATGGGTGCTGTGTAGGATGACACAGTATAGTCCACAAGATAATATTACTAACCTGAGCAAGTTTATCAGTCTGTCAACTCATATCTCAATTTGGGGATTGAGTTCTAGAGAGAAAGGGCCAAGATAGTCTCCAGACAAGGTAACACACCAGCTACCATTTTGCATTTTTGCAGGACAAGGAAGGTGGAATCAACTCTGAAGATTTCAACACAGCCTTGTGAGATGGCTTGGAATCACCATCATTATGTTTCACAAATCAACGCACAAAGCATAAATAATTCCACGTTTGAAAGATTCTAACCAGCTCTAAAAATCTCAAGTGAGTCCAGGTTTTAAGCACATTACAACTGAGCAGAAGAATCAGGTTTAGAAATTGGTTTCATTCCACATCTGTGAGCTTTGGCAGCTCTCTATCTTAATTGTGCCTTCTTGGAATTCCTAGGCTGGGTCCACTCTGCTCATCCCAAATATCCACATCTAAGGAGTTTCCAGGCCATTGGATCTGATAAACCGAGGCTCTACATTAGCTATGAAGACCATCCTTCACCCTCAGACCTTGATAAGAAGAGGCCTCAGAAGTGGTGATGCTTATTTTCTCAGTCACTGGAGCACAAGCAGATTAATCGTTAACTGTTTTTTACCATGAGTGTTTACAAGGAATGCAGAGATTCAAGATTCAAGAACTGTACTTAGGGTAGCTTCAAGTAAGGGACGGTTTGTGCTCTGGGAGGAATCTCAAACATTACCAAATCTGGAACTGTTTCAACTTACATCTCAATTTGTTTGGGGCTAAACATCTGAAACCCAAACAAAAGTCTGGACAGAATCCAGTCTGAGGCTGAAATGAACTCAAGATATGACACCTTGCCCTTTAAAAAAAGAAAAAAAAGCAAAACTCCTAAAATGTCCTCAGCTGCATTTAGATTATAGACAAAGAGGCAAGAATGGAACTGAGTGTCCAAATGACAAACAAAAAATAATATGGGAGTTTCCTGGGGGAAACTCAATAGGCCCCACTGTTCTGGGATAGTAGACTCCTGAACAGTTCCTATAAGATGTGACTGGCGCCCCTTTAGATGTTCAAGGGATCACAACATAGACCAGAAAGGAGAGGGAAGCTGATGGATCCAACTTCGTGAGGCCAAGAGAAATCTTAGCAAGAAAGTAATAAAAACTTTAAAAATGGGTCTTTTGGCAATAGGGCAAGTCATTTGTCTCTACGCGAAGGAGCTCTGGAAAACATGGGCCCAGCTCTACCTAAGCCTGGTGCTGGCCTCTACTGAAAGCAGAGCAAATCTCAAAAAACAAATAAACCCGTGAGGACAACTATATATGCCACACGGATTCATAAGGGCCATTTCCCCTCTAGATACACTTTCAAGAAAAAGTAGAAAAAAATCAACCAAAGGAAAAATTGCAAAGAAGATGCTAACAGCAGCCATATTCCAGTTTCTAATTCCTTAGCAGAACCATATGAAGTGAAAGGCCAAAGCTTTATCAAAAGCTGAACCTTTGGAATTCCCTCGTTCTCCCCTCCGGGAGCCCTCCATTGGCTATTTAAACCAGGAATAATCTAGAAGTCTGGAAACTCGCAATGAGAAGCAACAAGTTCTCCATTTAAATTTAACACCACAGCTAAGAAATGTGAGCTGTTCACCTGCTTAGTATTTCCCTTGCTGTGACTTAGCACAGACTCTACAGTTGCTGTGAGCAGATCTGAATGCCTCGCTGGGCTTCACTTCATTCATTCATTCATTCATTCATTCACGCATGCGTGCATGCATGCATTCATTCACTCTTGCAAGTGAATACCTGCTGTGTATCAGGCATGATGGGGAGAACCAGGCATGGAGCTGCCCTCTGGAAATTTATTGTAGTGGGAAAACAAGACACTTTCCAATTTCAAATACATACAAGTAAAGTTGCATCTGCAAGAAGTTGTTTGAAAAGAAAGTACTTGGACAGCTGCTAACAGGGGAATGTGAGCTAGTCAGGGGGGTCAGAGGAGGCTTCTGGGAAGAAGTGACAAATGAGCTGTTATCTGGAAGAGAAGGAGTTCACTAGGCCATGAAGGGGACAGAAGTCTGTTCCAGGCTGCTGGGAAAGGCCCTGAGTTAGGAGTGAGAGAAATAAGGACAAAAATGGCAGATGGCATTGGTGGCTGGTGAAGAGGACCAGAATATGCCACCCCAAAGGATGCCACTTGGCATAGAATTATTTTGAGGTGAATGCAATCAAGATGCAGCAGGTAGCTCTCTGTAGGGTCCCTGGCTGGCTCAGGTGGTGCCGCATGTGACCCCTGATCTCAGGGTTGTGAGTTTAAGCCTCTTGGTAGGTACAGAGATTACTTAAAAATAAAATCTTAAAAAGAAAAGAAAATCTCGGGGCGCCTGGGTGGCTCAGTTGGTTCAGCATCTGACTTTGGATCAGGTCATGATCTCATGGTTCATGGGTTCGAGTCCCACATCAGGCTTGTGCTGACAGCTCAAAGCCTGGAGCCTGCTGCAGATTCTATGTCTCCCTCTCTCTCTGCCCCTCTCCCTCTCTCTCTCTCAAAAATAAATAAACAAAAAAAAAAAAAAAGAAAAGAAAGAAAAAAGAAAATCTCTCTGCTCTCCCCCTATTTGCCTAAAAGCAGGGCATGAATTTTTAAAGGTATCCCCTTTCCTCTCTCCACCAGGAAGCACAGAAGTTAATCACTAGAGACACCTCTAGACCCTCATCAGCCAGAGTTGGCACCAGAAGAATGTACCTGACACAACTTGCTTCTCTCCCATTCATTTCCCCATACGTTTGCCTTCCCACAATGTGCCACTCTAGAAACCCAAAGGCCTTTTCCTTTATCTTGTTACCTCTCTAAAATTATCATTCTTTGCTAAGATGCTGTAAAAGCTCAAGTTCTGACCACCCCTTTGAGCTACTCATCATCTCTGAGTACTCACATGGGTGTGCACATGGTACATACAACACATGCATTAATAAACTCCTGTTTGTGGTCCTCTCGTTACTCTCTCTTGTCAGTCTAACTGATAGACCCTAGACAAGAAACCTAACATGGATAGAGGAAAAGCTTTTTTTCCTCTCCCCTGCACTGGGATGGGATGAAGTGCTCATGAAGGAAAAGCTGTCTGGAGAGGTGGATGGGACGGGACCGTGCAGGATTTGGGTCTTAATTTTGAGACCATTTGAGACCAATGGACCAATGAAAGCATTAAAGTGTGGAGGGCAGGGGCAGGGAATGACCTACCATTTGCTTAGCTGGCTTGGGTTTTCTGTCCTGACAGTGACCTGCTGTTCCAGCTATCCCTTCACAACACCCGGAGTCAGGTCAGGGAGTGAAATCCTGGCAGTGCCCATGCTGCCCCAGGCCCCCTAGAGGCAGTGGTCCAAGGACTTGGGGATCTCAATTCCGCAAGCAGTGAATCTGAAGCCAAGCCTGAGATAGTTTATTGACTCTTGCTCGTCTTTTGTTCTTATGTTAATCTTTCTAAATGCAGCCCTGGAGATAACACAAACAAAAAATATGGGATGCCAGTAACAGTGGCTGGAAAATATATTCACTGCTTGATAAAACTTACACTCTAATACACAGTAATAACCCCCTGTATTATTTCCAAACATATTGTGCCTTTCCAGCGGCTCAGTAAATCCTGTCTAGAATACAGAGGTAAGCCTGATTCCTTTGGGCATTCTCCTGCTAGTGAGAACAGTCCTGCTTTTGGATGGTGTTTGATTAGCAGCTGGGCCATTTTTAGTGCTGATGTGAAGTCAAACGCACCGCAGAGGTAGGAAGAGTGTTGAATCCAGCATCAAACAAAACTGGTCTTGGATCCCGGTTCTCCCACCGGTTCGCTTATGGGACGAGCTGCTGGATCTCTCTCAGCCTCAGTGTCCTTATCTGAAACTGGGATGGGCATACAGTCCTTGGAGTATCGCTGTGCCACAGGAGGCCACGTGTGTAACGTGCCCCGCAGGAGCCCGGCACGCAGGGACACGCAGTGGCAGGAGGGCAGCGGTGGTAGGAGGAGGGTGGAGAAGACGCTCCCCCTCCCCCACCCACCCCCCAGATCCCTGGGCGTCAGCGATCTGCCGGTCTGCCTGGCAAGAGGGTCGTATGTTGCATCCGAAAGGAAAGGGAACCATGAAAAGGAAACCATCTCCTACAGAGGATTTCCCAGATTAACCTCGGCCGACACGGCTTTATCCTCATACTAAAAGCATGCACGCCCCTGCAGACGATTTCAGGCAGGCCCAGAAGTCAGCTGTGCGTCTCCCTCTGGGGAGCTGAGTGGAGCTGAGCGGAGCCACAGCCACAGCCGCCCCGGGATTTCAGGCGGAGAAAGGCAGCAGCGGTTCCCATCCCAAAGTGCCCGCGGGACAGTGTGAGGCCGCCTCCCTCCGCCTCCTCCCCGTCTGGCCCTTGAGAGGTACTGCTCTATCTTCCTACCCTCTGTCTTTCGGGCACAAGCAGAGAGAGGATTAGCTCCCAGCACATGCTCCAGACACGGTGAGAGGAGAAGACCCAACTTCCGAACGCACAGCCTTGGCCCTCAGCGAACTCAGGGAATGGAACGGACCCTGAACCCGCTGCCCAAACTCCCAAGGTCACCCCTGCATCCTGCGTGCCTTGTTTTTTGTTTCTAAGATTTTTGTTCTGAGAGCACCTGGGTAGCTCACTTGGCTAAGCGTCCAACTCTCGATCTCGGCTCCGGTCATGATCTCACGGTTCATGGGTTTGAGCCTTGCATCAGGCTCCGCGCTGACAGCGAGGAGTCTGCTTGGGATTCTCTCTCTCCCCCCACCCTCTCTCCCCCACCCCAACACGTGTGTGTGCACTCTCTCTCTCAAAATAAATAAATAATCTAAAAACAAAACAAAACAAGATTTCTGTTCTGACAAGGTTTGATCCCTAATTTCATTGAGCTCAGGAGGGGCCAGTATCCCTTAGAAAGCCACATAGTCACATTATAGACCTCAGCTGCATGATGGAGGTTTGTTAGGGTCAAGAGCTTCAACTCAGGGGAAATATCCTCCATGATCCCTATTCACATTTCTCCTCATCTAGATTTCTGAGAAAAGTCTGATGGAACATCACGTGGACATGAGGTGGCATCATGACTTTGCTTCTGGGGACATCCTCCAGGCTCTCACCTCTCAGAAGCCACCGTTGGCTCACTTAGAGGCCCTCAGGCTCCCGGTAAGTCCTCAGACCAGAGGACCAGCCCGGACAGACCATCTTTAAGTTAGCTGGTCTTCTTCTTCACTTCTTCCTAGGCTGAGGAGGGGCTGGGGTAACCTTGCATGTTTTTGTGCAGCAGGAGACCATCGCAGGGATTCTTATAGATATTCAGAAGGATTTCTGAAAAGGTTCCTTGACACAAATCCTAAAAGCAATTCCCCTTTTTGCAAGAGTGCCTTGCTGGCCTTCAAGGGGCCAGGGAGCAAAGTGGGGTGTCTGCATATCGGGAGCCCAATGACACAGTCTTCTGCCTTTCTTTAGCACCAGGAGCCTCATATCTGGGACACAGTAGAAGAGTGAAAAATTAAGCCATCCATTCTGATGGCCTTTCTCAGGGTCCCCACCCCAGCCCATGTAAACAGGGGTCTTTGGGGGATATCACCTCATTACTGGAACCAAAACCTGAACCCATTTTTTATTAAATGACTGCAGGGTCTTAACGATAAACTGTCTCAGCTTCTCCTACGTGACTGAGAGGACACTAGGTCCGTGGACAAACACTGGAATAAGTGGACAATGGTGAGCTTCCTCCCAGATGGGCAGGGGCCTGCTGCATCATCCCCTCCGCCAAGGTCTCCCGTCCCAGAATGACAGCAGGGAACCCTCCCTCTCTCTGTGGGCCCAATGCTACCCAGCCTGCTCTTTCAAACCTCAGCTTGGGTTGAGGTCAAACGTCTAACCCTCAATAAGTCAGATTTATAAAAGGCCTAAGATTGTTTGATGAAGGGACTCTATTAACCAGTTCTTAGCACCTTTCTTGATAAAATGCTCAAGTAAAAAAAAAAAAAAAAGTGTGTTTTGTGTGTGTAATTCAAATGATCCTCTTCTTACCATTCCTTCCCCCTCCCCACTTTCCTCTGGCTATTTGCTTTCAGAGCTAAATTATATGCCCCAGATGCTACAGTCCTAGACAAAAAGAGAGGAGGGAGGGGGAGTGGCAAAAGGTGTAGACAACTGGTTTTGTGCCCGCTCACAAGAAATGGAATTCAATTAAGAACCCTCCCCCCATCACAAAAGTGCAAAATTACTATGATTATCACCTGCCAAGTCAGAGCAGTTTGAGGGGAAATGGGATTTACGTGGGGAGCTGTAAGTTACAGTCCTATTTTACCATTTTTCATATTTGGTTTCCTCGGGGCTCCTGAACTGATTCATGCAAAGCAAATGAGATTTCATAATAGACTCTGCGACAATTCCACCCCCCCCAAACCCCCCACCCCCCGGGGGGCAAACCTATTCATTACGTGTCGGTGAGGTAATGCCATCTGCTTGCAAAAGCCAGTGCTGTCTGGGCCACCGAAGCAAAACGTACTTCAAGTTCATCTTGGGGAAATGGATGAGCTGAAAGCTTGTACCTTCTTATGTTTCTTTCCACGAGATAGTTGCTCAGGACACTAAGAAAAACATCTCATTCCTAGATGCCTGGAAACATGAGCCATTTTTTCCTGATAGCAATTTCACCAGTTCAGGGGAAGTCGTTTTCCCTTATCCTGAATACCAGATGTCAGGAGAAGGAAGAAACCCCAGAACAAAGCATATGGCAGAGAAAAAGCACGTGGCTGATGGGAGCCCAAGGCTGCAGGCAACTCTGGATGTAAAATGGGTTCTCAGACTATATAAATGGATCCAGTGGGGAGAAACAATGTCATTTTATTTTTAAAACACGTCTGTCTTCTTAGCTATTCTAGATCTTTAGACTTTGCTAGGAAATCTCAAGAGTGATTTTCTTCACCATGAGGACAAAATTTGTATTATTAGTTTTTGGTAGTGGTGGTGCGTGGGGGGATTTTTAAATATTATCCCTGTCTTGCAATAGGAAACTATACTTGTTTTTTCTTCCTTTCTTCCTCCTTTCCTTTCCCTTCCCTTCTTCTTCCCTCCCTCCCTCCCTTCCTTTCTTCCTCCTTCCTCCCTCCCTCTCTCCCTCCTTCCCTCCCTCTTCCTTCCTTCCTTCCTTCCTTCCTTCCTTCCTTCCTTCCTTCATTCCTCCATTTCCTCCTTCCTTTCTTTTTTTCTAGGAAGTTCTAATTCCTAAATGTCAAAGCTGGGGAATTGAAAGCAACAGCTCCACTGAAAAACCTCACTAAAAAAATATCTATTCTACACCTAGAGCTGGGATGGGGAGTGTTGTCATATTTTCCACAGCGTATTTATGTAAGTATTTATAATATATTTGTCTGAAGCCTTGGAAAACACAGAAGTGTGTAGCAGGCAAGCCGTGCTGAAAACAGTTGGTAAAGGCAGAAAGCTAAGGTTCTTGGGTCAGACCACTATTTCTTTCTTAAAGTCTGCCTAAGAAACTGGCCTCAGCTTCCAATCAGAATTCCAATCTTCGTTTTATTCTGACAGTTTGCAAAGAGCTTCGCTTGTATCCCAGGGGACTTGAGCTCGAGAACCATTTCTGTAGCCATTCACCTTGAGCAAGTCACTTCTCTGTCAGTTTTAAAAAGGCAGTGCCTGACACATAATAGGCACCCAGCTAATTTTCTTTTTATAACAGCTACATCGAGATATAATTCACACACCAGAAAATTCACTCTCTTAAAGTGTGTCATTCAGTGGTTTGTAGAATACTTACAGACTTATGCAACCATATCCAGTACTCAGTTTTTGAAAAATGAATGAACCGGTATTTGAAAGGGAACCTGGGTTTCAGTGCCAGGCTGTATTCTCAATACTTTTTTTGCGAATTAATTCATATAACCCCCCTCACGAATGTATGAAATGAGGACTGTTTTACAGAAAAGTCAATTGAGATTTGGACCCAGGCGGTCCAGATACAGAGCCAGCATTCTCAATCAGTTTGAAAATTCTGTGATTCTATTAAGATCCTGACATAGTGACGTTCCTTATTTATTCCATCATTCATGCTATGAATAAAAAATAAAATAGCAACAGACTTCCTTTTCACGTTTATGACAATTTTGCTGTCCTGGACCACAATGTCTCTTTCCCAGGAAGTAGCAGAAAGATCGCTAGCTGTACACCCCTTGATGCAGGGATGCATCTGATTCAATTTTGGGGTCCCTGGCACCTGACCCATAGCAGAATCTCAATAAATGACTGGCTAGTCAGTTAGGAAAGAGCATTATACATCAACCACCTGAAAGCCTCCATTTAGGCTAGCCAAAAGGAAGAGCCAGGTACCTGGGAGTGGGGGCAGGGGAGGTATTAATGAGATCCAATCAGCCATCCCCAACCAGTGCTAGGGGCCCTTGGACCTGAAACTGGCACGAACCTTGCAGTTTTGTTTTGGGAGCAGCAAGAATGAATCTGTTCAGATAAGGCCAGAAGAAACACATCACCCTCCATACACAGAAGTAGCACGAAACTGACCGGCCTACTCTACTCTTATTGGAAATTAGATTCAAACATGTGCTCTCAGATGTCACAGGCTCCCTGACTTAGGGGTTTGGCTGACAGTGTTATACATTTAAGTGGGTGGGGGTGGGAGGTGAGGGGAAGGGGTACAGATGTGCTACTTCAACCCCCTGCCCAGCCTCATCCCCAACAGAGGACAAGTGGCCTGCCCAGGCGATCCTAATCCAGGAGCTCAAGACTCTTAACAGCCATCACTGTTTTACTGGTAGGGCCAAATGTTGTGATTCAGCGGAGAAAAAAGTAAAGTGAGGAGGGGTAATGTAAGAATTACAGTAATGTATTTTCATGCTAAAAAAAGGTTTCTTCCCCCTCTCCCACTTGCTTTGTGCAGTTCCCCAAGAACAAAAAGGCTATTCTCATGCTTGACAGCAGGCCATATGTGATCTGCTTTCATAGCTCAGGGTCCACATGAAATCCGGGGTAAAAAGGAAACTCAGGCGGAAGCCTGGGGTGGCTAAAGGGAGGGCTGGCTCCTTTCTAAGGCAAGCCACCAACCCAAACATAAGCGGCTGGAGTTAAAAGCAGGCCTCCCCCTGCAATCTCCCCCACAGAACTCACAGCTAGCAAGATCTTGCAAAGTAAGACTGCCAGTGTGCTCTTGGTCTGCAGGATTTAATAACTAAATAGGTTTTCACCCTGCTATATTCAGGATGACTCATTTACATGGTGTCACCCATTTACATAGTTTTCAGAGAGATCTCCATGAGGAGAGGATATTCTGAGGATTCCTAGAAGCCCTTTGACCCAGGGTAAGAGGGAGCCACTGCCTTTCACTGATGCTTGACACAGGAAGGAAGAAGCCCAGCAGGCAGAATACTCAAGGTTCATTATTTCTGGTCTCAGAATTGTTACTTCCGGACTTTTCTTTCCCATGAAATGTCACCAGTCCCCACGTATATATGACAGGGAGAAGCATGAAGGGAAACAACAGCATAACTCTTTGCCAGAAGCAGCTGAAGGATGGGACCAGGCCACCCAGTTCACCAGGCAAGATGTAAAATTGGACGGGACAGTAGCCTAGGAACATATTGAAAAGAATTGAAAGCAAGGACCCAAACAGGTCCATGTACATTAATGTTCATAGTAGCACTATTCACAACAGCTAAAACCCAAGAGTCCATCAATGGATGAACGGATAGACAGAATGTGGTACACACACACACACACACACACACGCACGCACACAGGAATATTATTCATTCATGAAAAGAAATGAAATTCTGATACATGCTATAATATAGAGAAATTTCTAAAACAATATGCTACACGAAAGAAGCCAGACAGGACAAATATTACATGACTCTATTTGGGATGATGAAAAAGTTCTGGAAGTAGACAGTGGTGATGGTTGTGTGGATGTACTTAACACTACTGAATTTTGTGCTTAAAAACTGTTGAAATGGGAAAATTTTATACTATGTATATATTTTATCACAATTAAGAAAACAAACAGGCTGAAATCCTGTCTTAGCCACCTTTGTGTCTCCAGCACCCAATACACCCCAGCTCAGAGGGGTGATTTTATGTCTGCCAAACTGACCACTTCTGCAGTAGAATGGTGTAAAGTTAATGCTTCTATCAGTTTACAATGCACCCCCCCCACCAGGATTATCTGATGCCCCAGGACCCAAACCATATGAGAGCTATCATGCCAAGAATTCATAAAATGATCTCATCTGCAGAAGTAACAATGTATCCCGCTATAATTCTCCAAAAGCTTTATGTCTATGAATCCTAAAAAAAGTTTCATGTAGATTTTATTTCTCTTGCTACAGGGGCTGAGCATTGGCTTTATAATCTAGGTCATTAACATTAACCATGAAAATGGCCCCCAATGCACATCTATTTGAAAGAAGACAGGGATAGTTCTGGATGAGCCTTCAAAGTCACTATTATTTTACAGAAAATGCACAGATTTGGAAGGGGTCTTTGGAGTGATTTTCTCCAAGACCCTCAATGAAAGCATAAGGGTTAAATGTCTTCAACAAATATTTATCAAGCATCTAAACTATGCTGGTGCCCACCATTCAGGGATGAGGTGTTAATAGACAAAGTGCAAGGGAGCGATGTGGGGAAGCAAGGCTGGAGAGTTAGGCTGGGCTAGGTCACAAATGCCTTGTTTTGGAATCTGGACTTTATGCTGGAAGCAGTCACACTTCATATGATTAGGCAAACTACGCCCGTCTTTAACCTTCACGAATTCTCATCAAATGTCCCTAATCACATTTCTATCCAATACACTGTCTCTACTATTTCTGCTCTTTCAGCAATGCTTTGTGTTCAGTTTTCAGCCAATTGCCAACCTTTTTTCCCCCTGACTTTTCCCTCAGATGCTAGGTTTCCTACTCATTGATAGGCATAGGACAAGTTTTCCTCATGTCCCATCAATCTAACTTAGCGCGGTCCCATAGTTATGCAATTTCCAGTATTCTTTTCCAAAATTATTACATCTCACATCCAGTGAAAGCTTATCATCTTACAAGTCCTCACTCAAAAACAAAAAAATTAATCAATCCTTAAAACTTTTGCCAGTTTGGAAGATCAACCTACAGTAAATGTTTATAAAGATGATATATATATATATATATGTATACAATTGACTAGGTGGCCTGAAAGTCTCTGTAGAGGACTTGGTCCTCTGACTTTGTCTTGGTCTATCTGACATACCTGTCCCTACATTTTCTTAAAGAACTATCCCTTACAGGGGTGCCTGGGCGGCTCAGTTAAGCATCAGACTTGGTTTCAGCTAAAGTCATGATCTCAGGATTTGTGAGTTCGAGCCTCCCACTCCTCCACCCACATCGGGCTCCACGCTGATAGCTTGGAGCCTGCTTGAGATCCTCTCTTTCCCTCTCTCTCTGCCCCTGTCTTGGTCTCTCTCTCAAAATAAACTTTAAAATTTTTAAATAAAAAATAAAAAAGAACTATCCCTTCTGCCACTACATCCTCCTGCCCTAACGTCTAAGGAAGCCCACGCCCCCCTGTCGAGCATGTGACCCAAGGCCGGCCAATCAGAGCACTGCACCTCACCCCCTCCCGTCCCTCAGGGCTACAAAGGGCAAGAAACCGAGCAGAGCCAATGAGATTCCATTGCAAGGCTTTAGTTGGGAATGTAAGGAATTAAGAAAATGGGATAAAAGCCTGGAGCTGCTGTCAGTCTGTCATACTGATATCATAAGAAGAGCCTGCCAAGAATGGAGCCAACACAGAGGAAAACACGGCTGAAGCAGGGAAAGGGACATTGATGGCATTTGAACCCCTGGATTCTGCTGCTGCCTGAAGCCTACCCCTGTTACCTTTCTGTGATCTGAGCCACTAAATTCCCCTTCATAAGCTAGTTTGAGTTATGCAGTCATTGCTTCTAACAGCATTTCAATTTCCTAAAAACCTCAAAGCTAAATTTACATAAAAATATACACCTAAACTCCTCCCCAAACTAACATTTTCTCATTGTCAGCATATTACTTTTACTAATTGCAGTATTTATTACAAATTTCTTCAGCTATTTTCTAATATATTGTACAACACATTATGCCACTCTAACTCACTGTCATAATATGGAGAAACAACTGATCAGATCGTGCAATTTTGCCATTTCTGACTCTTTGTGAAAAGAAGCAGCAAATCAGACATTGCTTCTAACGTCTCACTCAACCTTCTGGGTGGAAGGTGTCAGACGCTGCTGTGTTATCTGTTACAAAATAGTCTGGCTTCCCCTTCAGAAGTGAGAGTAAACTGGCCACCCAAAAACGGCAACAGAAATTCCAAATGGGGCACCCGGGTGGCTCAGTTGGCTGAACGTCCGACTCTTGATTTAAGCTCAGGTCATGATCTCCCGGTTTGTGAGTTTGAGCCCTACCTAGGCCTTTGCGCTGATAGCATGGAGCCTGCTTGGGATTCTCTCTCTCTCCCTCTCTCTGCCCCTCCCCCCTCACAAAATAAATAAATAAATAAAGCTAAAAAAAAAAAAAGAAATTAAAACAAAACAGGTTTGTGGGATAACTGAACTATTCTGTATCCTGACTGTGGCAACAAATCTGTAACTGCACGCATGGATGCAAACCCCATGGGATACCATAGAGCAAAAAGGTAAAGAGTAAGTCTTAAACAATGATTAAAATCTACATATATATCTCAACCACACAAAACCATCTGGGATCAAGAAAGCAGCCAAGATCTCAGACATTTCTTTATAAATCAGCACATGCAAGTCTGAAAGAGTCCTGAAAACGAAGTCATCTCTCTTGAATGATGAGGATTTTTCTTAACAGCCTTATTGACCTTGGACAAAACCTGATCATTGTGACTTGCAAAAGTTCAAGTGTGCGGCTTCATGCTTCCTTTCTCTACTTCGCTACCACTAAGTAACCCGGAGACCTACTGTGAAGAACCCTAACCCTAACCCTAACCCTAACCCTGATATAGGCAGGGCTGCACGTATCTCCCCATATTCCTTGATTTGGGCTAGGGAAGCACAGAAATACAAAAACTGTCCCCAAACCCCTGCAGGGTACAGAACACCTGGCCACAAGTGGGTCTGAAAGGAAGTTCACATAAGAGTTTCAAACACTAAGAAGGATATTCTTTAGCTTTACCCCCAGGCCTACTTACCTTGCCGACATGTTCAAGGTCAGTGGCAAATAATCCAACCAGATTTTAAAGCATAGCATGTATACCTTTCGTGTATTCCACAGCTTTGAGCTGTGGGCCTGGTTTCCTAGCAAGGCATCTAATATCATTACTAACTGGTTTAGAAATAATTGTAGCGTTAAATCATCAGGTAAAAATCCCAGAGAACATTTCGACTTATGCTTTGCCTCCCTGAGAAGAAAAATGCTATACAAATTGAACGCCCCAAGATATTACAGTAATTACTGGGGAAAGAAATAATTTACAACAAAATTGGAACTTGAGGAATAGCATTTTTAAGGGCGCCTGGGTGGCTCAGTCGGTTAAGCGTCCGGCTGGGGCTCAGTTCATGACCTCAAGGTTCGTGAGTTGGAGCCCCCCCATCGGGCTCTGTGCCGCCAGCTCGGAGCCTGGAGCCTGCTTCAGATTCTGTGTCTCCCTTTCTCTCTGCCCCTCCCCTGCTTGCACTCTGTCTCTCAAAAATAAATAAACGTTAAAAAAAAAATTTAAAAAGAACAGCATTTTTACAGCCTTAGCACTATTCTGCCTTAGTTTTCTTAACGAGAACTTGGCCACGGAAGCACACCATTAGCTATTTGGAACTTCCAGTGCTGGAAATGTCAGGGATGCGCTTTCTCTGGGCAACTCCAGTGCCCAGAGTCCAGAGAGGTAATTTCCCTGAAGAATAATGGGAAATGTGCCCTCCGGAGTCTGAGGCATTGAGGGTGCAAGCTCCCTCAGCGGCGCACAGCAGAACTCCACAATAGAAGTAAGTAACCCTGAGACCTACCGTGAAGAAAGAGAACAGCATCCAGGTGGCAATCATGACCTAAGTGTCCCTCAGTTACAACCTGATCTTGAGAACCAGCTGTTCCTACAGCTTCAACCGGGTTTCCCTTTTCCTCGGCTAAAAATCCGATGCAAGGACACAGCCCTCTGCCAGGTCACAGCATTTCAGGTGAAAGTGGGGCCGGGCTGGCATCCCGTGTGTGCACGTACCTGGTGGACGCTGCCCCAGGAAGCACGCAGTCTGCAATGTGAACCCGCCCCAACTTCTCCAATTCAAAGGTACAGTTTGGAACCACCACGGTAGAGCCCTCAAGGGCAAATGAAACAGGAGTCGAGTGTATTTATTTTTACAAGGCTACTAATTATCAGATTACATTCTATCAGATCAATTATGATTCAACAAACGCTAGCTGTTAGTCGAACTCCGTTGTAATGGGCTAATAAGCCCCGAGGAGGCAGTGGGTGGTTCATTTTTGTTTTTTTTTAAAGTCATGACGACTTATTTTATAATGCGAACATCAGAAAGTGACCTTCAAGACTTTTTTCCTCCTGTGAAGCTGCTGGCTCTCCACAATAAAGAGAGTCACTGGACACTGTGTTTACAGTAAAGGCAAGTAACTCGATTGGTTTAAACAAAGGCACCTTTACAAAGAGAGGAAGAAAACCTGTTTAGCAAAGAGAGAGGCGCGAAAAGGGGACAGCATTTCGCGAAAAGTGATACGAAATGAAGTCAAGGCGCAGATGCTCCTATTTATAAAACAAGAATAGAATTCTAGCCTCTTACGACACAAAAGTCACAATCCTACTTTTACTAAGAACCGTATTAAGAAGGATTTTAAAAGACATTGTCCTGTTTTTAAGATTTCTGGGGAAAGGGCAGGGAAATTATGTTCTTGACTGGCTCCCTCCTTCTAAGGCTGAGGGGCAGCCCTGTGACCTCCTGTGACCTCCGCCCTGGGCACTGGAGTCGACAGGTATTTCTCTCTGAGTCAGGACATGCTGTATCCGTGCCGTCTGCTTCAATAGAAGTCTTTTCTCCATCCGTGGGTTTGTACATGCTTCATACTATCTCTAGAGATTTTCATCCTCCTTTTCAGAGTTGTATCAGACACATCTAATCTTGACTTCACGCCCAGTTTCAACAAGTGAAAGGAAGGGAGGTAGTGCTTTGAAAAGCATACAGGTGCTCTCTGTAATGAGTCTAATTTCCCTTTCTCCCTTGCCTCCTCCATCAACCTCACCAAAGCCCTCTGTCCCCTCTGCTCGCTGTGCTCTCCCTAGGACTGTCTTCCAGTCCCTCCAACACCGACCCCATCCTGCACACACGCAGGCACACACACCCGTGGGGTCATGAGCCCAATGCCCTCGGGACAACAGTGATAATCAGCCACAGCAAGAAACGCTATCATGGAAGGTCAGGAAAGACTGCCAAGTAGTTCTCTGCAGCTTCTCAAGGAACAGTCGTAGTCTGGTCAAACATGCTTGCTTTAGATTCCAATCCAGCAAACATTTATTTGGCACCTACTGTGTGCTAGGCACTCTCACAAAATTATTGAGGGATTATCTCCCTCAATAATCACAACAAACACCTCTCTTAAAAAGATTAAAGATCCTTTATATTGTCCACATAGCTGCATATAGGTTGTTTTCCTATTTGAATTATTTTATATGTTCATTATTTTAATATATACATAGCATGTTCATAGTTTTTAAAAGTAAAATGGATGGGGCGCCTGGGTGGCTCAGTCAGTTGAGCATCCGACTCTTGATTTGGGGTCAGATGATGATCCCAGGGTCGTGGGATTGGGCCCCGAGTTGGGCTCTGTGCTGAGTGTGGAGCCTGCTTAGGATTTTCTCTCTCCCTCTGCCCCTCTCTCCCCCACCTTTCATGCACGCTCTCTCACAAAGAATTAAAATTTTTTTAAACTTAAAAAAAAGGGGGGGGGTTCGGTTAGTGGTGAAGGGCTTTAATTATCACATGAAATACATGGAGGAACTATAACTGCGTGAAGAAGGCTGGGTGGCTTGGGGGTAAGGTGGGAGGAGGAAGACATTCCTTCGGATCTCTCATAGTTGAAGGGCTATCAGAGGAAAGAGGAATTGCACAGATCCCGTGAAAACCCCAGAAGGAACGAAGAGCAAGAAGGGAAGTCAGTGTGAAAGATTCCAGTGCAGGAGAAGGGAGGCTTTTCTGTCGCTTGGACACCACCCAGACATAGCCTGGGCTGCCACTGGAAAATGAGGCCCTAGCGGTTGGCAGAAAGACCACTTGGGAAAAGGGTGCTGGAGCCTGGACCAGCTGACCTCTTTTTACGAGGCCTTTCAGTCCTGGGATTGTCTGGGAAAAGGTTCCTGTTCACAAAACATTAGCCCAAGCAGTAAACAAAATGCTGGCCCCTGCCAAGCCTGAGAATACATGTTTGTGCTCTATTTTCAGAACATAATCCGCCGAGAAAAACAGGCTCTTAAAAAAAAAGAAATCATGATTATAGACAACATGAGAGCCACAGCTCTTGGCCCACCCCTCCCTGCCCTTCCAAAATTTCTCTTTTTGACAATGTGACTTCCAAAACTCAAGCAACAAGAACTCTCAATGAAATGCTCTGGCGTGAGTTGTGATATTTTTCCCCCTAAGAAAACGACCTTCGGCTTCATCACTTTGCATCAAGAGGAAAACCTTCCATTTGAACTACCTTGATTGATTTTCCAAACTGCACTTTTTTCTAGAAGAAGGTTTTAGAAAACTAAACAAATAGAGTATCAGAAGAATCACCTTCTCTCATTTGTTAAAAGGTGCATGCATAGTCTTCCCAGAGTAGTAACTGCATGGTACCGGGGTCAAGCAATACCTCTTTCTATTCGTTGCATTCACTTTAATTAGGCATTTTTCATTAAATCTCTGGAAAGTTATAAAATATTATCACACAAAGCACAGATTCTTGAACTTCTGTTCCTTGGCTTCTTGAGAAGCTCAAAACACTTCGAATATTTGGCTTATCCGGCTCATTCTGAATGACGAGTGGGTCCTGCTTTTATAGACAGAGGGATAAAAACAATCCCTAGGGATGATAACCCTAGGAATGACTAGGGCTCCCCATATCTAATCATAACCACAGTGGGTGCCATGCAGACGTTCTACATTGTGCTTCCCACCTCCCAGCCTGTCTGGCATCACTTCTCTATGGTTTCGATGCTCTAAAATTACCAACCTTACTGGCAACTTCTTTTGAATCTTCTCCTAACGGCATCAAGCGCAGAGATGAAAACTGATAGAATGTATGGTTTTGTTTCTCCTCACAGTTTTTTTTTTCTCTTAGAAAAACAGAAGACACTGGAGACCTTGTCTATGAATTTCCATGGCTATCACTGGTCTCCCTTCTAGGATGCAGCCTTCAAATTACCAGCAGGATAATGGTGGTGATGGGTTACACGTTTATACCCCCAGGGCTACCTAGCACGCTGCCTTGCACGTAGTAGCTGTCAAATGCATGTTCACAAAACCTGACACAGACAGAGAGAACAAAGATGCTCTGAGACAGGGAACCACAAACTTCAAAGCCTATACCCTCTCCTAGTAAGCAATAAGTACAGAGAGAGATAGACTGCAATGCTGTGCATTCTCTAGAGATGACAGTGCTGCTCTGTTCATTGGCTGAATTACAGTGATTTTTTTCTCCAGTCCTTTCCATACTATTCCATGTGGAAAAGTCCAGGGAGACTAAAAATTAACCTAACATCTCAGTTTGAAGATGAAACTAAACTGTGCGTCCTCCCTCCTCGCTATCCACCAGAGAGGTATATTTGCTTCCTTTCAGATGAAATGTTGACCATTGCCAGGAGATTCTGAGACACTCCATCAAATTCTATAAATGGGGGATAATGTTTCTTGGCAGGCTAATATAGAACAACTGCTGAGGGCAACAAAGTACTGACTTTAAGAGAAAACATCTTTATTTAGCCAAGGTTGAACTACCCAGGGCAATATTTCAAATTAACGACACAGTTTCCTAAGATTAGATGTCATATGGGTTTGCTATTATTGGACACCCTCATGGACAAAGCACAGCTAGTCATGTACATGATACATCACGTATTTCGGCCTGAGGGTCAGGAGGACACCAATGCCATTTCCCGCATCACGAGAAATATTCTTGGAGCAAACATGCCATGGGCATCCACAGGCTGGTTCTTTTCTAGATTACAAAGGGTAGTTGTTTACTTTTGAAAGAACAAATGTGTACTCAGCCATTATTTTCTTAATTATTTAAGTCAACAGTAGCATAAGAGAGCAAGGGAGATATCTTTCTAATTAAAACAAAAACTGTCTAACCCCCCAAAGAGAGTTGTTATTGAAAATTACCCTCAGTGCAAGAGAATAAAAATAAAATAATAAACTTATGTATGATAAACACTAAGAATATCTGAAAATATTTTTTTAATCTACATTTGGGAATAAAAGCTCCATTCCCAATTCTTTGAAATATCATTTCAGAATGACGTGAAACAAAACCAAAACAATATTAAAAATTCATAGGTGCTAATGAATAATAAACCATGATCATTTTTTTAGAATATAGGAATATATAGGGGCACCTGGGTGGCTCAGTCAGTTGACCATCCAAATCTTGATTTCGGCTCAGGTCATAATCCCATAATCCCATAATCCCAGGGTCATGGGATTGAGCCCTGTGTCAGGCTCTGTGCTGAATGTGGAACCTGCTTGGGATTCTCTCTCTCTTCCTCACCCCTCTCCCCTGCTTTTATATATATGTTTTATATATATATATATATATATATATATATATATATACACACACATATATATGTATATATGTATATATATGTTTTATATATATATATACACATATATATGTGTATATATATGTATATATATGTTATTTATATATATATGAAAGTTATTTATATATATATAAAAGTTATATATATATAAAAGTTTTATATATATATATATAACTTCTTGGAAAACACAGAAGTTATATATAACTTCATATATATATAACTGCTTATATATATGTGTGTGTGTGTATATATATATATATATATATATATATATATATATATACATAACTTCTAGGAAAACACAGAAGGATAGAAGAAGCTCTCACATATTTAGCAAGCGGTGACCAAAGACCTACTATGTGCCAGGTCTAAGCTACTACAGCATTCTTCACTATGTCTAAAAACTCAAAAGAAGGTCCCTGCGTGGTCAATATAATGAAATGCATGTCCCCCTAGCAGAAATGCACTGATTGCCTAAATCATGGGTTAATAAAGACAGACTATACATGAGCCAAATCTGGTGGCCACTGGTTCTCATAAATATGGTTTCACTGGAACACAGCCATGTCCACTGGTTTAACATACTGGCTATTTTCCCATTCCAACAGTAGAGTTGAGTAATTGCAACAGATGTGATATGCCTGAAAAGCCTAAAATATTAACTGTTTTCTCTTTACAAGAAACGTTTGCTGATGCCTGGTCTGTATCAAGAAATATCTGGAAGAGAATCCTGGGGTTTATCCAACATTTGCCCAAATAGCTTTGGATTTCCGGGTACAGAGTTATGAAACAGGCAGTAGATCACAAGAAAAGAGCCATGACCTATGAGTCAGAGAACTGAGATGAAATGTCCCGCCTTGCTGTGTGCTGGCTATACAAACTGGGCAGCTCACGAACCTGAGTGTGGGCTTTCTCATCTGTCAAATGAAGAACTAACACCCAGCTTGCCTACCTCACAAGATGTGAGAGTGATTTTGGCCACAGCTAAGCACAGCCTTGGAGTGAATGGACTGTTATAATTATGAAACCTAACACCGAATTTGTGCTAAGTGCTTTCTGTGTACTATCTCATTTAGTCCTTACAGCCACCCTATTGGATGGGTACCATTATCATTCTCCTTTTACAGATAAAGGAACCAAGGTTCAGAAAGGTTAAGGGATTTGCCCATTGTCACAGATCAAGTAAGTAGTGAAGCTGAGACTTTAATCCAAGAGTGTCAGACTACAGAGCTTATGCTATTAAATACTAAGGGCACCGATTCCCTGAACTATGACCCATGATGTGGTACGTACCAAATCTATCCACTTCATTAACCAAAGGCTTACTGGAATTGTTTCTGAGACAAGTGCCATACAAGAGTCTAGTACTGGGGTGGTACAGTCTATGTGAGAACTTTACTCATCTACTAGAGGGTAAGCATTGCCCATAAGATAAACATTAAAGCTGTATCTATGCGGGAGGTGAAAGAAATCCCCCAAACAATGATACAGTCCATAATCTTACCCTGATGGTTTCCAGGGTCAAGTTCAAATTGATAGGTAACCCACTAGAATTGCCTTGCCTACATGACTCAGCGGGACTATCTTATGTCTCGTGTGCTTTTTAAAAAATTTTTTTCAATGTTCGTTTATTTTTCAGAGACAGAGAGAGAGCATGAGCAGGGGAGGGGCACAGAAAGAGAGGGAGACACAGAATCTGAAGCAGGCTCCAGGCTCTGAGCTGTCAGCACAGAGCCTGATGCGGTGCTTGAACTCACAAGCCGTGAGATCATGACCTGAGCCCAAGTCAGATGCTTAACTGCCTGAGCCACCCAGGTGCCCCTCCCATATGCTTCTAAATACTATGTATGCCTAAGTTGAGACCCTGCATCTCTGCTTAAGAAGGCACATCTAAGAAAACTATTAGAGAAAACTTAACAATTAGTAACAACACAATATATTCCATAGCTCTTCATTTTCTATTCCTGGATTTCAAAAATGGAGCTTAATTTGGCAGCTTGTGTGATTTTTATTGTTGCCAGTTTTATACCCATCTGTAAAGCAATTTGGAAATATGTCTCAGGGGTCTTCATACCCATGCCAATTTCCCTATTATTTTCATTTTCAGGATTCTGTTAGATCAGGAATACTTACAAAAATATAAATTAAGGGTGTTCACTGCAATATTCTTATTTATAAAGGCAAACATCTGGAAGCTACCAACCACCCAACACAAACCATTATCTAATTTTCTAAATTTCAGTAGAATCTTTTGTAGCTATTAATAACCATGTGTAGGAAACAGACTAATCTCCATGGAGGGACACTGCCTGTACTCCTCACAAATGTCAATGTCAGGAAAGGGCAGAGGAACTTTTCCATATTAAAGGAGACTAAGGAGACACAAAATCTAAATGATCCTGGATTGGATCCTAGTTTGGGGTTTAAAAAAAAAAACACCTGTGAGAAAGGGCATTTTGAAGAAAATTGGCAAAATCTGAAAATGCAGTTTATACTAGACATTATAGTAGACATTAGTTGACATTAGACCATATGTCAAATTTCCTGAATTTAAAAATTTCTCATGACTATACAAAATAATCTGAAGGGCCATAATATCTGCGACTTGTTTTTAAATGGTTCAGGGAAAAATTGTATTAAAAATTATGTATAATATGGAATTTGTATAATATACATATATTTATAAATTCACCAATATAGATGAATATGAAGAGGGAAAGCAACCATGGAAAATGCTAACAACTGGCTAAGGGAACACAAAAATTGTTGTATTATTCCTGCAATTCTTTTTCTAAGTTTAAAAGTATGTTAAAATTAAGAGCTAAAAAGTACTGAAATTTTGTGACCTGGGAAAAATGCTTTGCTAGAATGAGTAAAAACATTAGGATGCAAAATGATATATTCAGCTTGATTTCTCAAGAATGGGGCCATTTAGAGGCACGTGGGTGGCTCAGTCAAGCGTCCAACTCTTGATTTTGGCTCAGGTCACGATCTCGTGGTTTGTGAGATGGAACCCCATGTCAGGGTCTGCGCTGACAGCGTGCAGCCTGCTTGGGATTCTCTCTCCTTTCTCTCTGCCCCTCCCCCCCCCCCGAATAAATAAATAAACATTTTTTAAAAATGGAGTTTTTAAAAAGTATATTAGAAAGAAAAAAGTCTGAATATTACCAGTGGCATGTCATTTTTGAGTGGTGAGATTCCGTTTGAACTTTATTTTCTTTGTATTATTTTGATGCTTCTTATGTATCTATAGTTTTATAGCAAGTATATACCATTTTATAACCAGGAAAAAATTAAATATTATAGGAAAGCTACACACTTTTATGAATCACATAAACATGCAATTCAGTCTTCAAAAACTTGTTTGTTGTTGTTTTTTTTTTTTTTTGCTGTAATTAAGGACACTCTTTTTTTTTTTTTTTACACTTTTTAAAATTTTTTCTATTTTTTATTTTTTATTTTTGAGAACAAACTGAGGGTTGATGGGGGGTGGGAGGGTGGGGAGGGTGGGTGATGGGTATTGAGGAGGGCACCTGTTGGGATGAGCACTGGGTGTTGTATGGAAACCAATTTGACAATAAGCTTCATATATTGAAAAAAATAAAAAATAATAAAAAAAATAAAAAAACAGTCTTCAAAAACTTCTATTGTACTAGCTTAATACTCCGTATCAGAGGAACTTAAAAATAAGGCTTCTAAGCTCTAAACAGATTAAATCCTGTTTGCAGCAGTAATATCACACTGCTAAATTTCACAACATATTTGAAATTACTTTCCCTTCAAACCTCAGAAGAGCAGGGGCAGATTATAGGATTGCTGGGTGAAAAAGTCGGCACTCCATGCTTCAACTAGAATTTTCTCAAGATTGTCCAACTGACCACAGTAAACAATTGGGCCTGTTTTAAAGAACATTAAAAAAAAATGCTCTAATGCTTCTAAGGCATCTCTCATAATAATGTCTTTTACCTATTTCCACTCTTAAAAATTAAAATACTACATGGTGTGTATGTATAATTTTTTTCTAAATCATTGGAGTCAGTTACAGATACAATGCCCCATTCCTAATACTTCAGTGTACATTTCCTAAAAATAAGGCTGTTTTTCTGCCTAACCACAGTAGAGTCTCCAAGACGTGCAACTAACATTGATAGAGTCCTACCATCTAAACTACAGACTCCATTCAAATGTCAACAGTTATCCCAGTGACATTCTTACCAACAAAATCGTTCAATCTAGGGTTTCATGTAGCATTTAGTGCTCATGTCCCTTTAGTCTTCTTTCAGTTTGGGGCACTTTGTTAGTTTTCCATGACCTTGACACTTTTAACGATTATTTTGTTGGCTGTTTTTCAATTTGGGGTTGTCTGATATTTCCTATGGTTAGATCCAAGTTGTGCATTTTTGGAGGTAGATCACAGAAGTGACTCTGGGTTTTTCTCTCGTTCATCCTATCAAATGGTGCCCAGTGTCAATTTGTCCCATTACTGATGATGTTAACTTTGAATATTTGATTAGAGTGGTATCTGCCATGTTCCTCCACTGTAAAGTTACTATGTTCCCTCTGCAATAAATATGTATTTTGTGGAGAGATATACTAAACTATATAAATATCCTGATGGGACAATATATCAGTTAAAAGCATTATCCCAAATTGAAGTAGCAATCAATTCAGCCTCGAGGAGAAAAACTAACACATCTTCAAAACATATTTGCTATAGTTGTATTTAGGAAATATAGTACCCCTAAAAAGATGTCTCACAACCTGCACAAAGACTTTGGGGGAGGAATTTCCCTTAATATAGACACTGTAGTTTCAAAAGCAAATCTACTTTTATCTGCACAAGTCACAGACGTGATGACATTTGAGTGTGCAACATGTAATCCCTGGGGAAACAGTGAAAATTTTACATTATTTGCCTTCTAGTTATATCCTTGGCGCTGGCATTGAAAATACAAGCTTGACTCATCTGCACTTTGTTCTTTTAACAAAAGTCTGTTAACTGAGCTAAAACAACGAGCTAGTCTACCCGTGGCTGAGTCTGTGGGTCATGCACAAAGTGGGTCCTTGTAGAACATCCAATAAAAGCTGTGTCAGCCAGGGCAATTCTCAGCCCAGGTCAGGAGGCTCACTTCAAGTGTCCTGGTTTAGAGGGTTTCCAGGAACTCCCATGAAAGAGCAACCTGTAGTCTTTTCACTCAAGCATTTTCTCCCAGAAGCTTTGTGTTTATCTGGAAAACACAAGACCAGCGATGACGCACTCTTGCTCAGAACACAGAATCTGGCATTAAGATGGACTTGATGATACAGGCTTCAGGCCTCTGCAATAGCGACTCATTCTGTGCTCTAGAATTGACGATGAGGTTATTACAAGAGCCAGCAGAATCAACTGTAACTTTCCTTCCTTGTACCTGGCAAGCACAATGCAGAAACCTTTCCTAAGGCAATACTTAACCGTTTGGGTTTGTTGTGTGAATTCCTAGGCCTGGGTCAAGGCTCTAAAAATAAACAGTGAGGCATTTCTACTTTTTCTCATTGCCTCAGATTTCCATTGTCTAATAAAATGTTCTCTTTAGAGACTGAAAATGGGGTTGATGTGCAAAGTTAAACAAGAAAGGAGAGGGGAAAGCCAGCTAGGTGAGCCAGGGAAGAAGGGTCATTTGGGATGTCAGATCAAGGTGGACCTGGGGCAGAACTCGGGACACAGGGGAAGTGACCTGAATGGCCTGAGAGGTGAGGGCTGGGCACAGGGAGGAGAGTCAATGCATTAGTCTATGAGCTGGCTTCTCCCCAAGGTGGGTTATCTAGGCAGACTGGCTACAATGGATGGATTATGCCTCTTGGGAGTTCATAGACCTCTAGAGGGTTTATACCATATAAACCCCGCTCCCCCAAATCAGACATTACTCCTGCACCCATCGATGACTGTGTCCAAACTTCCAATCTCTCTCAAACCTATGTCTTTTCCATCCTCATCCTCCTCCCTTTCTCCAAACCCTCAGGGCCATTCCCAGACACGGGAGGATGCAGGACAAGTCATTTCTCGAAGTCTACCTTTGGTTTTACCTCCTTTTCCACCAATGACAGCGCAGGCGAATTCTACCCTCTGCACGATTCTAGAAAGACACAGCTTAGCAGTGGCAGTTTTTCAAGACCTCCGATAGATCGCGGATGGTCCTGCTCTGCTTGGCCATCTGCCAGGTGAGCCATGGAGCTGGGCCAGAGTGAGTCCACCCTCCGGAGCCCCGGTGGGCAGCATGGCTGCAGGGTATTTGGCGGGTTACTTCTGCCCCCCTGGCCTGTGCTCCACGCTCCTCCATCCTTCACGCACTGCGGGGAGCTCTGTGCTGCAATGAAGCCTGCTTCAGCGCCAGCCCCCGGGGCCACAGCTGGACACCCTCCCTGTCTCTGTGAGGTGCCACCCTGGTTGATGAGTTACTGTTTTCAAGAAGCAAGAATTCACTTGGTACATTCCCAGAACATAAGGTAAGTCTCAGATCTTGAAGGCAGCTGTGGAATCCTGCCCTCGCAGAGGAGAGAAAGACAAAGGGAGGAAGGGCAGGAAGGGAGCCAAGGGAGAGGTCACGTGAAAGGTTAGGGAAGAATAAACATGCCTCTTCCTTGTCCCCGGTGCCATGGCCATAAGGGCCCTGGGCAACTGCAACCACCTCCATTGCTATCCTCCTGAGGTCACCTGGGAAATCTAACTAAATGGTAAAACTTGTTTAAAAAATGGTTGTTGTTTTTTTTTAAATGTTTTTAATGTTTATTTTTAGACACAGAGACAGAGTATGAGTGGTGTGGGGGCAGAGAAAGAGGGAGGCACAGAATCGGAAGCAGGCTCCAGACTCTGAGCTGTCAGCACAGAGCCCTACATGGGGCTCGAACTCATGGAGTGTGAGATAATGACCTGAGCGAAGTCGGACACTCAACCGACTGAGCCACCCAGGTGCCCCCCCCCCTGCCCAATTTTTTAAAAAAATTATTTATTTATTTTGAGAGGGAGCACAAGTGCATGAGCTGGGGAGGAGGAGAGAGAGAGGGAGAGAGAGAATCCCGAGCCGACTCCACACTGTCAGCACAGAGCCTGATGTGGGACTGGAACCCATGAACCATGAGATCATGGCCTGAGCCCAAACCAAGAGTTGGACGCTTAACTGACTGAGCCATCTAGGTGTCCTTAAAACAATGTTTTAAACTTACTTAGATCTGGTTTCTTAAAAGGGTATCTAAAGGCACAATAGCTGACCCTTTTCACATTATAGTTTTACTGACGGTCACTTCTGCACCTCATGGAGGCAGTGGAATTTATTCTTCCCATTTTCCTATTTCTTCTATTTCCCGTTTTCTTCTAGATCACAAGTCTACTAAGATGCCTAGTACTAAAACTATGCAGACAAATAAAACAGATGACACCTATCTGCAGTTTTAATGAAACAAGATAAATCTTGGAAATGTATGCAGACAGACATATATTACTACCAGGCATAAGGCAATGTTGAATGAGTTAAGTTTTATATAAATGTCAGCTTCCTTTTTCTTAATCATTGAAAAGATCAAACAGAAAGGATTAGCCTATTGCTTTGGGGGGTAGAAAACTGAACTCAATCCTATAGAAAATGATGAAGATTTAGGATTTTCTCATTTTGTCTCCCAATTCTTTCTCCCCCCACCCAATCCCAACCCCATCTGCTCATGTCAACAGTTTGCTTTTAATGAAATGTGGTTAAGTTTGTACATTTTACCGACCGGCTTAAGCAACATATTTCTCTGCATGTAGTGTTATGTTGGTTCAGAGACAATTTTTGATAAGAAAGGCTAGAAAAATCCAATAAAATGAATTAAAAATATGAACTAATGATAACTCACCCTTGGCTGTTTCCCTACCATTTGTTCACTGTCTGCATTATCTATAATGGTGAAAAAATTGCAAATAACCAAATTTTCTACTTACAATCTTATAGATCTTGTATATTTATAAATGACTCATAGGAAGCCCAAGGTTAAGCAAGCATTTAGTTAATAGCACTGTGAGCTCCAGAACACAGGTATTTCAAGCAAACCGTAGAGATATACTTTTAACCAAAACTTACCAGCAAGAAATTATGACAGTGCCACAAATCTTGAAAATATACCCATTTTCTATTCATCGGTGAGGCAGGGCAGTTATTACACAGAAGAGTTTCTAACCTAAAAGATAATGGATCTTCAATGAAAGAAAATAGGGCTACAGAGGACCCATGTGTGTCCAACTGAGTAGTAACAGAAAAGGAGAAAGTGAACCTAACCATGAACTGTCACCATCAAAGGGTGGAACACATCCTGAAGGACCATAAGGGGAGGTGAAGCTCAAGGAAGTAGAATGTTTTCAAGGTCAGAGAGCAGCTGTAATATTTAAGACAGTGTAAAGCCATAAGTGTGTTCCTCATTTCCTTGAGAAAAGAAAACAGTTATTTGGGATCTAACTATAATATCTGTAAGAATTATATTTTTATCCCCTTTTACAGGTAGAGTAGTTTATTTACTTAGTGCCTATCAGACTCTAAATTTTAGGTTAAGCCATATGAAACTCCCAGTATTTGATTTTAATGTATAAAAGTGGCCATTTCAGATGGATTATACCTAATTCATTATCTCTAATGTCTAACCTTGCCAGACGGGTATTATTATTCCCAGTTACAGATGGAGAAATAGATGTAAAGAGGAAAAGTAATGTGTCCCGAGGTACCAACAGGCGCCATGTTGCAACCCCGGGTCTCACAGACCCCAGAGCCAATGGTCAGGAGCTTTCCTCTCCACAGCACAGCCTGGAGTCTTCTGGGTTAGTTCAGGTAGCTGAACATGTACTTAAGGAAATACAGAGCTTAAGTCATCACATTTAGTCTATTAAGTTTTGAAACGTATCTTACACCACTAGCCAGCTTATCACGTTGACCAAATTGCTCTACTACATTTATCTCAGTCTTCTGATCTGTAAAAATGAGAGGTTTGGACTAAAGGGTTGATGAGGTCCTTTTTCATTTTCTTAAGTTTGAATAATAATTACAAATATAATAAATGGAATTTTTAGTTTCTTAAAAAAATGATTACTTCAAAAATTATCATTGTTCTTTGAAAACTATCCAACCAACACAGAAAAGTTTAAACTAGAAGGAGAAAATCCTTCTAGACCCTCCCTTCTCCTCTAATTTTGGTAGCCTGTCTCCATCTGGAATTTTGCCAGATCCAAATGTGTGATATTCACTTAGCTTCTCTGAGGCTCAGTTTCTTCGTGTGCAAAATGAGTGGGTGACGTCAGCTGAGCCTCCTCCCAGAGGAAGATTAATGTGTTCAAGTAGGTTAAAGTGTCTCCACAATAGGTTTGTGTGCAAGGTTTTCTATCGCTTTGCCTGGAGTTGTGATCACACGCTTCCTTCTCTGGAATTTGCCAGGTTGGTCATCAGGTGGGAAAGCCTGCCAACCCACTTCCTCCCCAGGGTCTCACTGGTAATTAGTGAGTTACCTCCTTCAGTGAGTCAGGACCATAAATGTTGGGCATCTTTGAGCTAATCAAATGATATTTAAAAAATGGAAACAGCCAACAGATGATGATTCAACCAAAATAAAAATTCTTATAAAACCATCTCTGACTCATGTTCACATCACTCTTGATAAATCGGACCAGGCGGAAGCCGGGCAGTGTGAGTGGACAGCTGGGGGTCACTTCATTGTAGCTCTACCTTGGCCTCATTTGTCCCCTCCAGGGACACAGCGTCAGTGAGGTTAATGGACTGTTTGGAAGTTGTCATTTCCTCAGTGCCCCCCTCCGCCATCATCTCAAGGCTTTAGAGTTAAGTCAATAAGTAAATGCATACATCATTTCATTTTGGAGCTGACAGGGGCCCAGAAGATCATCTGGTAACTTACAACCCAAGAGCATAGTTGAAAACACAAGGTTCTGCACCAAAAGAATATGGAAGGGTTTAAATTAACGACGTTAATAAGCCACATACTAAAAATGCACCTGTCTCATGATCAAAGCATATTTCTCTTCTGTTCCTGGGACAAACAAATGTTTTAAAGTCAACTAAGAGGCAATCACAAATAATATCTGTAGCTTTCAAAACACTTTACATGTCAACTCATTTGACCTGGAATGCTTGGGGGAGGGGAATTTACATTTATTTAAAACTACATAATTGAAAGTATGAAAAGAAAAACTTAATAAAGAAAGAAAGAAAATCTGCCAGCACTTTGGATTTGTTACTGCACATAATCCTTAATAGCAACAGCTAATCATAGGTATTATTAAACTCATTTTGCAGCTTACAAAGCTACAGCTTTGGGAGGCAGACTAGCTTGATCAAGTTATTGTGAGTTGGCCACCGTGGCAGGGCTCTTTCCCTACAACCTAGTCCTCTAAAGACTGTAAACTTTGATTTCGATGAGTCTGTGGGTTACTCTACGGCTTTAGCCAAGAAAACATTTTTCAAATCAAGTCCGGCTGACATTGAAAAACATCAGCTTCCTTCTTATACAATGTTGTCACTTCTGCAGTGTAGGATCCCTCCTTGGTGGGCAGTCCTACACTCTGCCAACCATGGGCTAATTATTTCAGGTACCTTGCTTACCCAGAAGTGAGAGCTAGCTGCTCTCTTGTAAGAGAGCTCCAATCTTGTCCTCACTGGAGCCTGATACGCTACCAAGCCCGCTATAATACCTCTTAGTAAGTGCACCACTACCCATCTCCCTTATTTTCCTGCAGTTCAGCTGACCCCTTAACAGGGGTAGGACAGAAATCTAATCAAGGAAAAAGGAAAAGAACAAAAGAGCAAAATAAGCCAAGTCAAATCTCTGGAGACTTTGTCCTATTTAACCAACCCATCACGAAAGCTTATTTGAGTAAAATGTACAACCCAAAAGGATTATACATTCCATGAAATTCTATCTGCCCCAAGTTCTGCTGATACTCAAAATTATGGCCTTACCAAAAAAAAAAAAAAAAAAAAAAGTTTGGGACGTAAACAAATACAAATCTCAACCCAACCTAGGGAAATGCTCACTTGCTAAATCCTCCCTGCTAACAGCCAGAGAAGTATTTCAACCACTGCTAGCTTGTCACTCTCAAGAGATTTTGGCAAAAAGAAAGGCATCCAAATTTGAATAGAGAAAATAAATCTCCAACTTTGTTTTCATTTCTGAGGACAAATATCAAAATACATTCAAAGGCAGCCCAGGATATCTTTCTTTGCCCACCCCGGCAGATCCAGCATACAAGAAATCCCTGACAAGAAGAGCTAACAGGAAGACGGCCTCCAGGAGGCATCTAGGAAGCCTAGGCACCTTGAGTTAAGCTAAGCAAACCTTCCAGGTCTGCAGTCAAGTGCAAACCACTCAGCTTTAACCAGGACTGTTGGGGAGGAGTGGGGGAAGGGGGTAGGTGGCGACTAGGGGAGGTAGAGTCTTCATTATTACTAGTAAACAACAATACAAAACAATATGCCAAGGAAAGTTGAGACCTTGATATTTTTTTCTCTCTCACAATATTAACTTACAGTTTAGCAACAGTTAGGGTGGAGGAGGAAATCCCTATGTTCACACCCACCCCCCTCAAATGTCTTTTTTTTCCCCTTCAGAGGGCTGTGTACAATGCATTTAAAAAAATCCATTGTTGGGGCCAGAGAGACTGAGATGTTTTTTCTCCCGGCTAATAATGGATTCAATTGCATTGAAGTGAATGAACTCCTGGGTAGGAAATACCAAGCAGACAAACAGGAATAGAGTAAGTAATGCACCATCCAGATGATACGTGTTAGATCTACATTTGAGAACACTTAAAGGGCACCCTCTAATAGAAAAACACTTCATTCAGCAAAACTATTTAGTTTTATTTTAATTTTAAAAAGTTTTCTCAGTTATTACTAGAAAAATGAGGGTGTTTCAATACTTCAGATTAAAGTAACCTATGGAATCTTTGACAGAACCGCAATGATAGCACTATCTACACGGGCAATGTTGTGGAGACCTACAGTTACCACTGGAACCTGGCTTCCTACTCTCTCTAATCTGAGAAAGAGAATTCTCTTGTCAGTTAGATGAAGGTTATCTACTAACAGTCATTCTCCTTCCTCATTCTATATCTTCCCGCTGATAAGAAAGCCAGGCCATATTGACTTTTACGATCAACTATCTGATAAAAACAAATGAAGAGCTTTTTCTCTATTTGATGATGAGGGTCTCCAAAATCCGTCACTGTATAGCTAAAACTACAATGCTAACCATGTTCTGGGCTCTCCCTTAAGCTCCCTACCTACATTTTCTTATTCAATCCCCTCAAGAACTCTAGGAAGAAAGTACTCTTACCTCCATTTTACATATGAGGAAACTGCTGCTTACAAAGATCCAAAAACTCATCCAAGGCAACACGGATAAAAAGTGAAAAAGCCAGGATTTGAGCTTGGGCTACCTACCTCCTCTGGAATCCGTGCTGTAAAGTATACTCTCTCCCACCCATCAGTTTTGCAAATCCACACCCATGTTCTTGTGACACATCTTGAACAGATATCTCATATTCTACACTTTTTGCACTGTGATTTACTCTTTCCCGTCTGTGCTTTGACACTTGCTAGAGATAGTGAACCCCCTCAATGTAGGGATTGGGGAGTTTCTTTGATCCCAGGACCTCATAGATGGGTCATATCTCTCAAAAACAATGGTGAGACAAAACATGGAAGCATCCCGGTGCCCACTGAGGGGTAAATGGATAAAGGAGTATCACTTATGAATATTAATAAAGGAAAAAAGTTCTGGGGCACCTGGGTGGCTCAGTTGGTTAAGTATCCGACTCTTGGTTTCAGCTCAAGTCATGATCTCACGGTTTGTGGGTTCGACCCACACATCAGGATCTGCGCCGTCAGCCTGGGATTCTCTCTCTGCCTCTCTCTGCCCCTCCCCTGCTCGCTCTCTCTCTCTCTCTCTCTCTCTCAAAATAAATAAATAAATAAACTTAAAACAAAAAGGAAAGAAGTTCTGAGACATGTTACAATAATGGATGAACCTTGAAGACATGATACTAAGTGAAACAGCTAGTCAAAAAAAAGACAAATACCGAACGATTCCACTTACATGCAGTATCTAGAATAGTCAAACTAATAGAGCCAAAATGTTGAACAGTGGTTGCCAAGTGCTGGAAAGGGAGAAAAAATGGAGAGTTAGTGTTTAATGAGCAAAGAGTTTCAATTTTGCAAGACGAAAATGTTCCGTGGGTGGTGATATCACCACAATGTGAATGTACTCATTGCCACTAAATTGCACATTTAAAAAATGGTTAAGAGGATAAGTTTTATGTTATATGCATTTTACCACAGTTAACATTAAAAACAAACAAACCAGGGCAAGAAGAAGGAGCGTCCAGCACAGAACTGCCTCGACATGTTTGTTGGGGCTGGAAGTCAGCTGTGGTCTCTGCATCAGGGAGCTGTCCCTCCACCAGGAAGTCATCCCGCTGGTGTGGCCCTGAAGTCCACTGACAAGGGTGAGCCGTTCAGGGCTGCCACCACTGTTTTCCACAGCCTTGAACCCACAGGTCACTCTCAGAACATGCCCTTTCTTTCTTTCTTTTTTTAAATTTTTGTTAACGTTTATTCATTTTTGAGAGACAGAGAAAGACAGAGGGTGAGTAGGGGAGGGGCAGAGAGAGGCGGAGACACAGAATTTGAAGCAGGCTCCAGGCTCTGAGCTGTCAGCACAGAGCCCAATGCGGGGCTTGAACCCACAAACTGGGAGATCATGACCCGAGCCGAACGCTTAACCAACTGAGCCACCCAGGCACCCAGAATATGGTGCCTTTCTGACAACCAGAACATGGCGCCTTTCTGACAACCATCAAACTCTAAGAAGGAGTGTCTCTGAGACCTTGCTAGGCACCTCTTCCTGTCTCAGAGGTTGGGCCTCTGTTGGGCCCAGATATCTGGAACTCTGAATGCCAGAGGCAACTCTGGGCATCTGTCATCTCCCTTGTCATGGAGCCACTGTGGTAAAAATAAAAAGGGGAGAGGTAGTTTCCACCTTGGAAATATGACAAGCCAGACTTACTTTGCAAAGGAAACAATACTGAGACACGTGACACCTCGGGATTCCTATGATGACAGAGGTGTGGCACTTAAGGAGCTGCCCTCATCCCAGGGACAGAGAGCCGTCTGGACACAGCTCCGCTCATGTCCTTCTCTTCAAATCACAGTTCACCGCCGAGGCTTGTCTCATTGGGTGCTTTTTGAGAGAATGGACCACTTAGACCCATAAACACTCTCTGAGCCAGTTCACTATTGGGTGTTTAGGGCCTCTGTGTTCAAGACCTAGGCTGGTCTCAGAGGTCAGACAAGACCCGGAACTTCCCCCAAGGAAAGTGAACACATCCACTGCTGGACGATTCAGCTTTACTTTTCTCCTTTGGCATTCAAAAATAGTTTCTCATGAACTTTTTATGAAGGGTGACAAATCCATTTTTTATTTTCGTCATTTGGATTTATCTTTTTACTATTTTTTAATTAGGCTTTTATTTAATTCCAGTATGTTAACATCCAGTGTTAATATTAGTTTCGGGGGTGCCTGGGTGGCTAAGTTGGTTCAGTGTCCAACTTCAGCTCAGGTCATGATCTCACAGTTGGTGGGTTCGAGCCCTTCGTCGGGCTCCGTGCTGACAGCTCAGAGCCTGGAGCCTGCTTCGGATTCTGTGTCTCCCTCTCTCTCTCTGCCCCTCTCCTGCTCATGCTCTCTCTCTCTCACACACAAAAATAAACATTGAATATTTTTTTTTAGTATTAGTTTCAGGTGCACAATACAGTGATTCAACACTTCCATACATCACCCAGTGCTCATCCCAAGTGCTCTCCTTAATCCCCATCGCCTATTTCACCCATCCCCCCACCCACCTCCACTCTGGTGACCATCGGTTTGTTCTCTAGAGTTCTTTTTGCAATTTTCTAATGAGCCGAAGTTTATACAAAGGAAATAAAATTTCTGCATTGATGATTGTGGTAAAATATATATAACATAAAATGCACCATCTTAACTACTTCACATCACTTTCTTGTGCAGCCATCTCCGCCATCCATCCACAGAACCCTCCTCCTCTTGCAAAACTGAAACTCTACCTATTAAACACTAACTCCTCATTCTTCCTTCCCGCCAGCGCCTGGCAACCACCATTCTACTCCACGAACATTTTTGAGACCTTAATAAATGTCTTCTCTTTTTACTTCCTCCCCTCCTTAGGCAGGCAGCCAGACTTTTCACGTAAATGCTTGCTTTGGGGATCTGATGTGAAGGAGTCAAAGTTCTTCCTGGCTTTTGTAAAAAGTAAGCCATCAACAAGATTATGCAAGGCATTTTGGAAAGGGAAGGGTCCTCTCTCCCTCCACCTCTGGGTGTTTTCCTCGGCTCCCTGGAATTTCTTAGGGGAACTGGCAAGGTTTCAGAGAGCAGACTCTGGGCTCCAGGTACACAGACTGGTCAAGGATTCCTGTGGGCCCTCCGCACCTGCCCAGACTAGCAGAGAGCCTCAGACTTGGCCATGTGGACAGAAACAGTCGAAAGCAATGTAGACACGTCCCTGGAAATCACAGCTGAAACCAGTGTGGGCAGGCGTTGGGATGGCCTCCTTCCCACAACCTAGCACCTTCTAAAGCCTTAAACCTTGGATACAATCACAAGGTGGGCATGTCCCCCAAGTAACTGAGGTTATATTTTCTGTTAGCTGGACAGGTTGAGGACTTGGAGACAAAATTAAGTTAATTTATGTAAATTTTAAAATGCTGGTTTGTTGTTGGTGGTGTTTTTTTGTTTTTTGTTTTTTGTTTTGCAAGCCTTTATTTATAGACTGAGATTCAGAACTTTAACCTCAGTAAAAGGAGAGGGCTAGCTGAGCTTGTATTAAGCACTAAGAGGGCAGAATAAAGAGGGTAATGATTAAGAGACTGTCTATAAACGCCAGACCATAGGGATTCAAATCTAGCTTTGCCACCAGTGATGCGCTCTTGTTCTGTGTCTCCGTTTTTCTTCATCTGTAACAAAGCAAAATAATAACGGTGCCTTCCACGACAGGATGTTATGAGGGTCAAAGATGACAACACATACCACATACGTGGCACTTGAAAGAGGGCCCGACTTTCAACAAATATGCATTATCAGAAGCAATTGAAATCTACTTTGCGCTCAGAGTATCTGCTCTTACAGGAGACCCAACTCACTGAAGAAAAACAAAAATTTGAACTCTTTCAAAGTTATGCTCTTCAAAAAGAAGCTTGATCATAATTTGCGGGTGAAAACAGACCCGTGTTAAAGGTTCAAGGTTTTATTCAACTGTACATACACTGTATTATGTGTTCCTCTGATCGTAGAAAGTCTGTCCTTGGTTTGGATCCATTCTTCATAAAGCCCCAGCAATTGTTACTTTGTATTTGCCCGAGTATTTGCAGTAGTCAACTGTGTGATGATTTTTGCTAGCATTTTTCCAGGCCAATTTTGAAAGGTATCGTTTGTGGCAGAAAGAGTTCAGTGGAACTTGCGAGAGATGGCACATATGATCAAGCCCAAGAGGACCCTTGAGGAGTTGGGGAGATGTGATGAGGGTGAGAACATCTAGAGGGTGTCAGTTGGAGGGCAACGTGGTGCCTCAGGGGACAGAGGCCTCTAAGGTTTTCTTCCTCTCATTTATATACCTTTAAGAGTGATGTTAAAGACAAAAATTAGTCCTCTTACGATTTCCCAATTATTTTCTCAAAACAATGACTAGGAATCAATTACCAGGTGTCAAATCCCCCCTTTTTGTGATAAAAGTGATAATCCTCCATAGGAACTGCTCTCATGTTCTGACTCCCACTATTTCCTGGAACTCCCACCTTCCAGTTTAAAGCCCTCTGGAGCAGATCAGCTGGTCTGCTGGAAAAACACAGCCCTGGGAAGATACACTCCATGCTGGCCAGAGGCCCAGCACTCTGGCTTCTGCCCTGGCCTCTGGATCTCAGTGCTGGGGCTGGATGTTCTGCCTAGTCCACCAGCCACTCCCCACAGCCTCCTCCACTTTTATGGCCCCACCTTTTGTTTGCAAGGAATAATAAAGGTTATGAAAAGAGGGTACCCAGAAGTCGCAAAGAGGTTTTCTTCTCCTTGGAATGCCTTCATTATAAATCCAGTTTGGTTCTAAAGCTTATCTAGAACAATCTACTTCGTGAATAATGTGCCTGGGTGGCTCAGTCAGTTAAGCATCTGATTCTTAGTTTAGGCTCAGTTCATGATCTCAAGGTTCGTGAGTTTGAGCCCCACGTGGGGCTCTGCGCTGTCAGCGGGGAGCCTGCTTGGGATCCTGTCTCTCCCTCTCTCTCTCTGCCCCTCCCCTGCTCACTCCCTCTCTCTCAAAATAAATAAATAAGCTAAGAAAAAAAAGTACTGGAAAATGAATTTTATAATACCAACAACAAAAGAAAGCTGGAAAACACAATAGAACCTACAAAGAACTCTGTCTTCAAATTCTAGAGCTCAAGAAAAAGTTAAGTTGAATCAGAACAAAACAAGAAAGTAGGCGGAGACGTTTGTAGCAATCCTCTCAAGAGCAATCCTCTTCAAACTGAGGATGAATGACAGGGATTCTTTCCTGGATATAATTTCACTTCAAAACTTTCTTCCCCCGTAATATACATTGGGCGTGCTGGTTTCACTTCCCAGTTGTGATTCTGGTGGATTTTTAGCTTACAGAAGGAAGGAAGACAGAGAGAAAAGGCAGGAGGGAGACAGAGTGGCTGGAGGGGAGAGAGTTCCAGAGGTTCTGGGCCAGAATCTAAAGGGAGAGAGAAGGGAGAAGGGACAAAGGATAGATATTTAGCAGCGGAAGTGCCTGCAGCGTGGTGGAGCCAAAGGAGCTGAGCCAGAAAAGAGGCAGAGCCACAGATCCCAGGAGGCAGAGAGGAAAGGCCTAGGGAGGGAGTCCTTCATTTTTCCCCTTTCCTCCCCCAGCCTCCAGGTGGCATAGCTGACCCAACACAGTTTGCTTGGGAGCTGAAAAATAGGGCAGAGGCCTGGGCAAGTGAAACTAAAACACAAAAGGCACTGTTGCCAGGCAGGATGGCAAGGGGGTGGGGGGCCAGGGACCCAGTGGGGGGCAATCAGTACAGGGTTCTCGGATGTATTTCCACTGCTTCCTGGGTACCTTAGCCAGATGCTCTCAAAACTCTAATGGAAATCTTTTCATGTTGCAATCTAAACTCTTTGTCACTTTTCAAGTCCCAATATAAAGAATCACATCTGCATAGCACACTGCAATTTGTATCCTCTCATTTAAGATATGCTTGCTAAAGAGCTACGTGCATCTGAAGCTATGGAAACACATATACAGGGTGTGAATTCTAGACAGACAACGAGATCCGGGGTACCTCAACATCAGCACTCTGGATATTCTGGGGAGGGTAATTCTTCATGGTGGGCAGCTGTCCTGTGCATTGTAGGGTGTTTATCCCACTAGATTCTAGGAGCATCCTCCCCTCTCGCGGACCAAACTCTCAGGTTGAATCTGCTGATTCCAGTCTGGAAGCTTGGCTACTTTGCATAGGGTTGACTGCCAAACCTTCCTCCGCCAAATGGGGTAAGAGAGCTTCTCACACTATAATGTGCATACAGATTCTCGGGGATTTTGTTAAAATGCAGAATCTGATTCAGTAGGTCTGGGACGGGGCTCAGGATTCTCTCGTTTCAACAAGCTCCTGAGTACTGGCAATGCCACAGGTCCCCAGACCACACTTCGAACAGCAAGGCCCCCAGAGCACTGGTTTAGTAGCAGGAGGAAGCTGAGTGGGAGAAACAGGAGGACATCACGCAGCTGTGGGGCCCTTGGCTGGTTCCATAACTGCCAAGTGCATCAGTATCCTCGCTTGAAAAATGGTGGCGATTGTAAGGAACAAGTAAGATGGTGGAGATAAAGCAACCAGTTTAGCATCTGACACTCAAAAAATGTTAATTCCCTTCCCCTTCCCTCTCAGCTCCTCCCAGCACCCCCAGACTAGAAACCTCAGGATCGAGGTGTCCCTGGGGATTACAGGGACTTCCCTAGAAAACTAAATCCAATTCTCATTGATGCTCCCAGAGGGAGGGGCTTCTTCCCTTTTCATTCTTCTATTTTATACCCTCCATGCTGGTTATACTATAACATCTGTCATCCTTGGGAGGCTGTGAATTGTTTTGGTAATGAAGCATATGATGAAAAGAATATTTTAAAACAATGTACACATTGTGATTTCATGCAAAAGCAATGCCTCCCACACTTGGGGCCCATCTCTGTGCTGCATTTTAACACTGATTCGAACTTTTTTCTAAAGGAAAAATCATCCCCAAACAGGGATAATGACAAGCACCTTGGATATGATCTAAGTTGCCTATACGCTTTGATGGCTTTCCTCCCCAAATGAATGGATTCTGTTCATCTGGGATTGTGTCAGAGGAGAATGCCTGCTATCCTTTGCAAAGATAAAATGTTCAAATGCAAAATACTAATTTGCCAGGCTAAATACAGCCTTGGAATCACACAGCACATGGCACATGGATCTTGATTTTAATACACATACAGAGAGAGCTTTTGAATTCAGAGTTGTGAAGTACTTGAGTTTTCTAGAAAATTAAGATTTATTCCTTTGGGAAAATCACTTGCCCAGCCCCTTTCGTAAAGAGGGCTCAACAATGGGTTTCTTTCTCTGTTTGTAGGGTGTATCACAAAACTTATATCAGGCACCGCTCCAAAGTGTTTCTGCTGAGCAAATGATGTCATGATAATGTAAGCCAATCCGGTCAGGGAGAGGGACTGAAAGCAGTCAGTTAACCGCCTACAGGAAAGTGTGGTTTGGCCTTTCTAGAACCTTCTACACACACTTCACCCAGGTGTGGGGCTTGGGTAGGCCCCCAGAGATCTGCATTTGAGGCAGTTAACTGGGTGGAAGGAAAGGCAGGTCAGTGTCCCTTCCTCTCCCCTGCCCAGGGCTGGGCTTTCCCCGGATCTGCAGGGCTGGTTTCTGCTACAGGACAGTGGCTCAGTCCTGGCCTCACGGTTCACTATAGACACGCTGTGAAGATCATGGCCTACAGACAGGATGGCCACCTAGGGAACTCTTCTCTTCACAGTGCTCAGTGTGATGTCAGTGGTAGCTCCCCACCCCACACCCCTCTGACAAAAGACTATAAACCTGGAAGGCCTGGGAAATGTCTCTTCGAAACTTGACAAACCCCGGGGCATGCTAAGCACCAGGCAGAAACCTCCAGAGGGTTGGCCTCTTCTGACAACCCAGGAAAAACTGCTCCGACATCACAGTTTATCCTTGCCCTGCACAGTAATAACCCTCCTCAAGGCCTCCTCACTAACGCATGTGCGAAGCAATAACATACAACCTTTTGTAGTTCAAAGAGAGGTTAATGCTTCTGGACTGGCATTTTTTTAATCTTTATATATGGACTCGATTTCTCGTCCATCCTATAAAGGAGATCAGGGGTTTAGGGGCCCTACAGGGCAGAAAGCTCAAGCAGAAGCCACAGACCTTTTTGAAGCAGTTCTAGGATCGCCTCTGGGTTGGAGCAGTGACATCAGTCAAGACCTGAGGCAGGCAGGTCAGTGTATCTGCTTATTTAAGAATTTCACTGGGGGTGCACCTGGGTGGCTCAGTTGGTTAAGCATCTGACTTCGGCTCAGGTCATGACCTCGCGGTTCATGAGTTCGAACCCGGTGCTGGGCTCTGTGCTAACAGCTCAGAGCCTGGAGCCTGCTTCGGATTCTGTCTCTCTCTCTCTTTCTCTCTCTCTCTGCCCCTCCCCCACTCATGTTCTGTCTGTCTGTCTGTCTCTCAAAGATAAACATTAAAAAATATTAAAAAAAAAAAAAAAAAGAACTTCACTGGGGACCTGGGCCAGGGCACATTCCCCTCTCTCCTAAGTTACTACTCTTGTGGGGTGCTGGGGAGGTATCTGTATCCTCTGCAGGCTTGTGTCCCAATGCGATCAATTCTCAGGCTTTATTTGGCATCCCAGAAGAGTTGGTTTAAAAGGCAGCATCCAGAAAAAAATAAACAAAAGGCTGTATCCAGGCCCCTCTTAAGTGGGTGATCCTGTCTGTGCCAGAGCCCAGGAATCCCTACATAGACACTAGTATGACTAGACTGCACGTCCAGATATGCTGCCCAAGTGAACAGGGTAGATTCCCAGGAAATTGGGTCTTCAGTGTAGGACTAGATACACCAGCGGGTCAGTGGACATGAGTTGGATGGTCCCCCTTTTGTGGGACATTTTAAGAGGGGGATTTCCCTCCCGCAGACAATGACTAAAAAGAAAACTTCACGGAGGCATTGCAAACAGGGTCAGGAGCTACAATGTTCCGCTTTTTAAATCATATTGCTTGTGAATCCCCAGCTACTTTTTCTAACCGCCTCACTTCCTTAAAGGCACAGGCTCGTGCTAGTCCAGACCCCAGTCCTCGCTGGCACAGAGGATTGATTCAGTGGAGAGCTTTGGGCCGAGGCTGGAGGCTGGTGTGTATAAAAGAATGATTTGTAACACTTAAGAATTTATTCAAAGTAATGTGCTACTTAATAATTCATCCAGCCTGCAAAATCTACGGCAAATCTGTGAAATTAAATGGTAAAACATAAAAGGATTGGATTAACGAGGCTTCTCAGGCTCTTCTGAAAACCGTTTTCATTTTAATCCTGGCTGCACATCTTTACTTAATATATTAATCCCTGTTCCCATCTTAGTGACAGAGTAAACTCATTAGAGCCGGCAAAGAATCTTGCACGAGTTTCGGAAGGGAGGTCCCACTGACATCCATCACACTACGGGTCACTGAGTGAGCTTAAAGCCCAGGATTAGGGTCCTGAAAATTTGGGTCCGTTTGTCCGATGAGGAACAATTTCTGACTCGCTCAAAGCATAAAGAGGAAGCAAGTAAAGAAAAATGGAAGAAGCCGTGATAGTGCGAGTGCTGTGGGGGCAATGGGAGAAGAAGGATGTCAGCCAGACTCCCCCAAGTCAAAAGGGGGCTGGCCAGTGAAGGTGATGTTAGGTTTGCAGAATCTCTGTGCTCAACCCTTTTCCATCTGATCAGTGTGAAGGATGAACAATTGACCTGCCACAAATTGCTGGAATTTTAAAAATTAACTTTAAAAACCATTTATTTGCATCTACCATAAACATGAAAAGAGATTTTAGGGTACCTGGCTGACTCAGTCAGCAGAGCATGAGATTCTTGATCTCAGGGTTGTGAGTTCAAGCTCCATGTTGGGGGTAGAGATTACTTTTTTTTTTTTTTAATTTAATGTTTATATTTATTTTTATGTTTATAAACATAAAATATAACAAAAATATAAACATATAAAAAATGTTCATTTTTGAGAGAGAGAGAGACAGAGAATGAGCAAGGGAGGGTCAGAGAGGGAAGGAGACACAGAATCCGAAACAGGCTCCAGGCTCTGAGCTGTCGGCAGAGAACCCGACGCGGGGCTCGAACTCACGAACCCTGAGATCATGACCTGAGCTGAAGTCGGACGCTTAACCGACTGAGCCACCCAGGTGCCCAGGGTGTAGAGATTACTTAAATAAATAAATATATATTAAGAAAAAAGGATGAAAAGAGATTTTAACTTAAGAAATACAATACATGCAAGGTGCTTCCATATATCTCATTGAACACAAGTTTTCAGATAGGCAGGTTTTGGTATTCCCATTTTTGTAGGTGAGGGAACTGAGATTCCATTTAAGTGGCGTGCCCAAGATCTTACAGAGAACTTGGCCCAGGCGTTACTGTGTTTTGGCCCTGCCATGGTTCTGGATAACTTGGGCATCACACTATCTGCAGACCTCTGCTCACTCAGGCTGCTCCAGTCAAGCAGCAAAACCCACCAGAAAAGTCCTGCCCACCCCTAAGGAAGCAAAAGGTCAAAGGACAACAACATTCTTCACAGTGTCCTGCAGCTCCCCCCACTTCCCTGGCATTCACCCCACGACCCCCTCAACCAGGACACGTATCTCCAAGACTTAAAGGATGAAACAAAAACACCCAGCTCCTCAAACCCACTTGAGGGAAGTTCCTTCATCTCCCCTCCCATCCCTGGGGAAAATGAGAGCATTCCGCCTCCACAGGCCACCTTCTCCGGCTGCATGGCACATTTGGTCACCCTGAGACCCCAACCAAGAGGGGAGCAATGTCAGTTACAGATCCCTTGCTTCCACTTGACTGTACCCCCCAAGGCCTGGGAGAACTGGTGCGCCTGGATTTCAGAGACAGACACCAAAGGGGAAAGAGGTAGACGGGCCCAAGGATGCCCTCAGGCCCTTCCCCCATGCTGTCTGTCCTCTCTTGCACCTCCCCAATCTCAGAATTCACTTCAACAGGTAAAGAGAACCCTGGGCCGAACCCTGGAGAAAGTGCATCTTGCTGTACGGTAGGCGATGGAAAAGTCATGATTAATTCATTTCTCTGGCGCTCAACCTTCCAGAGAGTGGGGCAAAGAACAGAAATGATATTTGTACTGGGATCTGTTTTCTCAAAAGCCGGTCTCCAGAGGCCGTCCTGGAGTGGATTCCACAATTACACTTGTGTGCTCCTACACATCTTAATTTTTATCTGTGTTGACATCACGCAGAGACTACAAAGTCCTAAATTGTCAATGGACAGACAACAATATAGTCACCACAGTAAACTCACCAAGGCAAAGCCAAGCAAGGTAGCCCTTCATTTTACCCCTTAGATACACACTTGTATCACCAACAGTTGAAACGCATTTTTAAAACTCAGGTTTAAACTTATATTACTTAATGTAATTCATTTCTTAAGTATTCTAGTTAATCAAGTGCTAGTGACAATCACATACCCAAACTTTATAATTTTCTCTTTGAGCAAAATAGTGGATTTCATATTGAAATAGAGATGATTTTGACTCTCCTGTAATAATACATTCCTGACGAACATGTTTGAAGGGCAAAGGTCCAGAACTTGAATGGTGGTCTTTTTTTTTTTTTTCCAATTTTTAATTAATTTTTTTGAGGGAGAGCTCAAGCGGGGTAGGGGCAGAGAGAGAGGGGACAGAGGATCCGAAGTAGGCTCTGCACTGATGGCCGAGAGTCCCATGTGGGGCTCCAACTCACAGACGGTGAAATCATGACCTGAGCTGAAGTTGGAGCTCAACCGATGGGGTCACCCGGGCACGCCTCCTTTTTTTTTTTTTTTTTTTTTTTTAAGTAACAGTAGACTTATATGTTCTTAGAAGGGGATTACCTTACAAAGAGCATGAATCTCATCATGGATCATGGAGGCACTGCCACCCTCATGCCCAAGCCACTCAACGTGCTAATGGGTAAGGTGGGTGCCAGTGAGGAGACCCCCAAACTTAACCTTTTTTAGCTTCATAGAAAATCTATCCATGGGTGTAGAGTTTACACAGTATAAAGAAAATGATGATGTTTTCCAGCAAAACTTACTAAAATTGTTGAACTTAAAGTTGTTTCATTTTTCAGTAAAATTTACTAAAATTATTGATAAGTACATTAATTAATTTGTTCAAATTTCCAATAGGTAGTACAGAATCCCTGATCAATCATCTAAGCAAATGATGACTCAAGATCATTTCTCAAGATCAAAGAACAGCCATTTTAGAGGCTAAGTCAAGATTGATCATCAATTCTACCAGCTTTAAGAAATGTATAAAATTAAAGAATAGAACTAAACATCACCCTTTTGGTCCTTAGAAGTAAATTTCAACATGCCCCTGTTTCACCTGTTTCAATTATTAAAACTCCTCAACACAACTTCCATGCAAACTCAATTTCATTTTTATTTGAAACATTTCTCACTATCTTAATAAATAGAGACTTGTAGGGGCGCCTGGGTGGCTCAGTTGGTCAAGAGCCAACTTCGGCTCAGGTCATGATCTCGCGGTTCATGAGTTTGAGCCCGGTGCTGGGCTCTGTGCTGACAGCTCAGAGCCTGCAGCCTACTTTCTGATTCTGTCTCCTTCTTTCTCTGCCCCTCCTCTGCTGGTACTCTTTCTCTCTCAAAAATAAAATAAAATAAAAACCATTAAAAAAAAAAACAACCCAGAGACTTGTAATAGCATCCGTGATAGAAATCTGAGACATGGATGCTTTAGGAGTCCACCAAATCTATAAAGAGGGTATCTAGACAATAATTCTAATAATTAACTAGAAAATCTAGGGTGATCACATTTTTAAAAGTAATATTTAATAGTGCTATACTAAAATATTGATAAGTTTTAGTCGTAAAACAACCAATGGCTCATACTACCCCCCCCCTTACTTGATAAGAAGTTAAGACAACCTGCTTCATCTCATGAGCCTGAAATCCTGAGGTTCCTGAGAACGAGCCACTTATGGAAGTGAAATAATCTGACTACACTACCCTGAACTGTGCAGGCAGGAAGCCTTGCCAACCGTCATGCCAGAACTATGAGATAATGGGTATTTCAAAATGTCTGTCCCATCTCAGAACCCAGTCACCCGCTCCCACCGGCACCTCAGCATCCCCGAAAGAAACTGAAGTGAACTTTGGTGCCAGAGAAACATCTCAACACCTAACTTGCAGTCCACTAGGGAAGATGCTGGGAGACCCGAGGAGGGTTACTTTCATTTTTCTTGGCTCCTGACTAATGGTATTGGTGTAGCCCCAAATAATTGCAGGACCTACCTGACCCATGTTGTGCCCACTCAAAGGAGAAAGCGCCCTCTGAGCAAAGAGCCAGTGTCAAAACTGGGCAGGAGAAAGCTGGCAGTGGACAGCCGTTTAGAAGATGTGTTAGGGCAAGTTTTAATTCTTAAAGGGCTTTACGTTTAAACAGACAAAGTAAACGCCTTACTCTGAAATTTTATTGATCGGGGTTGGGGATGGTGCCAGGTGGGAGGAAAGAGACAATATTTAATGAAATTAGGACCATTTCCAGGAAGAAAAGTGTGATGCTTAAGCGAAACTCTCTTGAATTAGAACAAAATCAAGAAAAACCAACATCCTGGGATCACAGTGGTGCCTGGTGGCCTCCAGATGCCTGGCAACATGTGAAGACGGAAGGCTGCTTCCCCTGTGAACTTGTTAGCAGCTTCAGAGATGCACCATGTAGAGATGTATAGGTAAGTGTGTGTATGTGTGAGATCTCTTTTCAAAGAGAAATACATTTGCCGGGGGGGGGGGGGGGGGGGGGGGAGGCTTGCCTACATTAATGGCTCTGCACTTAAAACTGCTACAGAGAAGGGTAAAGATTTGTCAAAGTCTGACCACACAGCCTATCACAGCCAAATCAATACTGCCCCACGCAACTGGCTTGAACGGGTCTGGAGAGACAACCCACGGCCTCTCAAAATGAGTCATCGCCCTTCGCGACGCCCCCTTTTTGCGGATTAGGGAAAGGTCCCCAAGGCTGGCGAGCGTCTGCCATGAGGGCCGGGAGCTCAGTAACCCGCTGCCTCTTCTGCTCCCTGCCTGGCTCCCCACTGCGCGCAGCCGCCCCTTAGCCGGCAGTGCTCACGGCCACCCGCGCCGCCGCTCCCAGGCCCGCCCGCCTTCCTCCGCCGGGTCCCGGGCTCCCAGCTCGCACGGACTTCGATTCAGTCCCTCGTCCTCCAGTACGCTTCTCCAGAATTTCTCAGGGCCGCCAGGATCTCCTCGCTCCCATCCCTGAGCTCACGCTGCCTCCACCCAGATTACAGGCACAGTTTGCCCAGCGAGCACCACCGCGACCAGCACCTTCCACTCCCCAAACTGTCTCCACGAAGGGCCCAAAGAGAGGTACCCTCCGCTTTATCCAGGATAAAACACCGGGTCCTAACAGCTGGAGTCTCAGCCACAGGCCAAACTTCCAGGCTCAGCGCGTACTCCGGGCGTCCCTGCACAGAAAGGCTGCATGGTCTCCGGAGTGTGCAGCTCCCAGACCCAGTCCGCGAGGCTCCGGCTGGCCGGGGACCCGGCCCTCCCCGGCCCGCGCTCCCCCAACGCCCCAGCGCTGCCATCTAAGGACCCGCGTCTTACTCGGGAGCTGGAACCAGTGGTTCCATCCTCTGCTGCTCCGGATCTGGAGGGGTGGCCACGGCCCTTAGATATTCCCCGCTTTTCCTGTACAGCCCGCCTGTGTGTGTGTGTGTGTGTGTGTGTGTGTGTGTGTGTGTGTGTGTGTTGGAGGGCAGAAGAAAGGGTCCTAAGTTTATTTTTCTAAAGCATATATAACTAAGTATTGAATAAAGCAGCCAAAGGCTCGGCCCTCCCCCAAACCTAGGAATTCAAAGCCACATGGCCACAGCCCTTTCCAGCCAGGCCACCTCCGCGCACACGCTCCGCTAGGCAAGGCCATAAAAGCCCTTTAAAGTCCGCGATCCTTCGGAGGACACCCCAGATCTGCAGCCCCTCCCGGGCCACCCTTTCCCCACGCCTGGAGCCCCAACACTCGGAGGGCGCCCCGGGGACGACGCCTGAGGCCGCAACACTAGGAGGGCGTCCCGGGGACGCGGAGTCGGAGGCCGCCGCGCCCCCAGCCTGGGCCACCCACCTCTGGTCGCGGGATCCTGGGGGGCGCAGTCCTCGAGCTCTGCTCCGGCGCGGGGCGTCTGAGAAGCTCCGGGGAAGACGTGCGGCAGCCCCGGGGCCGGGGCGAGCGCGTCTGCCGGGCGCAGCGGCCGCTGGGCGCGCCGGAGGGCCAGGAGCGCCGCCCGTGGGCTGCCGGAGCCCGCCCCTTCCCCGCCCCTCTCGGCGCCCGGCGACCGCGGGCCGCCCCTCCGCTTCCATGTGCCCTCCCCATCCACCCACGCGTCTCTGGCTTTGGTGGAATCCAAAGCACAAACCGAGAAACCACGAAATGAATGAATGGGTACATTGGAGGGGCGGAGGGATGGAGAGATGGATGGATAGAGGCAAGTGAAGCCCAGTATTTCCTAACTGGGGAGATGGCTCTGTGTCTGGGGATGTGGACCTGTTGTCAGTGCACGGGTGGGCGTGTCGGCGTGTGCACAGGCGGGTGTGTGTTGGGGTACATGTACGTGTATGTAAGTAGGTGGAAGCGTGTGGGTGTATGTGCGCGCTCTCAACGCCAGGGGCTGCTGAGCTCCTGCCCGAGGTGGGAGCAATCCTTCATTTCGACACCGCGCGACTGTCCCCGGGTAAGTACAACGGCCGGCAGCGGTTAGGAAGTGCGTCTTTGTGTTTTGGGGCTCTCCCCGTTGTGGCCTAGAGGCCAAGGTGTGGACGAGGATGCTTCCGGCTCACCGGCTCTCCAGAGCCGTCGCGCTGCCCTCCTCGTTGTGGCAGCCGGTGGCCTGGTGTCAAAGCGCGTGTGTTAACAAAGCCATCGGTGGGGAAGGAGGCAGCTGATACACAAGGTGGGGCCGCATTAGGATAGTAGCCAACCATCCCTCACTCTGGAGCGGTCTGAAATTTCAGTCTGTGGTCCCCTCCCCCAGCATGAATATTTAAATAATGTTAATGACCCTTTAGGGACTGTCTGGAAATCCTGAGAGGACACACGCTGAAACACCCTACACAGAAAACAGCATTTTTAAAAAGCAAGCAGTTATCTTACTCTGCACGCTCTCTGCAGAGGAAAATAATATAAAGCCAGGTTTCTTGAATTCAGCCTTCCACTAGGAATGATAGGGGTTTTTCATTTTCCTATTTATTCTCTCTCCAGCTTTGTAAGCCAGAGCGCCTTACTCTCTTTGGAGTTTCCATTTCTAGGTGGGCCTGCTTCTTTCTGAACCCCTGGCCAAGGTCCTGGGGTCCTCTTCTGAGACTCAGTGCTGCCTGCCAAACACAGCAGGAAAGACAGCTGCCGGGGTCTGGTTCTTCTTTCCTAATCCACAAAGGTCCTTGATCTCCAGTACAAAGAAATGATATCATTGGGAACTGCCCAGAAAGCCTGTCCACACTATTGACACATTAACAACAGCACCCTCTGCAGAAAAGACTCCTTTCCTGTCTTGAGCTGTATTCACACCTTTCTGGGAGGAAGGGGATAAAGTCTACAATGGAGAGTCAGCTGATCTCTTCAGGGTTCCTGAATGTCAATAGGCTTCTTTTTCTTGCCTTTTAGGAATGGTTTCACCAGCGTCCTTGTAGGTCTCTACTCTTGAATTTCAATAGAATTTACTGACCGGTGGTCCGAGATTATAGAGCATTATCCTCAATCAATTCCTGTTCCTTCCCTTTATTCCTTCTTTCTTTCCTCCTTCCATCCTTTCTTCTTTCCTCCTTCTGTCACTCCCTTCCCCCGCCCTTCCTACCTTTTTTCTTTCCCTCTTTCCTTCCTTGTAGCTCCTCCTGTCACTGACGTAAGGAGTTAAATATCTGAGTGCCCTACATCATGGTCTATTTTTAACATTTTACTAACATGTGAAAAACTCACATTGAAATGAGCATGTTTGGGTACAGTTATTTATTTATGTGGACCACAGACTCTCCAAGGAGAGATTCTAAAATTACAGCAGAGGTGAGGTTTTAGAAACAGTATTATGGCAGGTGCGTCATGACTTTCTTCCTATGTTTCTAAATTAAAATAAATGTATAGTTTATAAATCAAATTTGTTTCATCACTAGAGAGTTCAGCAATTCACACCAGCTTAATTATATCCTCCCTAAAGCAATGCCAATTTTAATATTCATTTTAATTTAATATTACTTTTCATATTGGTTAATTAATATTAATTTTTTAATATTAATTTTAAAGCTCTGGTATATCCTACAGAAAACTATTGGGAATATTAATTTAGGAAAAATGCATATTCAACAGATATTAACTTACAAGAACATTTCCTTTTCTTCCATCTTATGTTAAAGAAGTAACCATGATTGTATTAAACATTTTTAATATAAAATGCTTGGTGCATATCAGGTGCTCAGAAATATTCGTTTAATTTGTTCAATGAAATCAATGCGAGGGTATGACCATCTACGTATAAAAGTAAAAACTGTTTTTAATTAGCATTTTCTCATTTATTTCCCCCTCAGTCAGTGGTTCTCAGTTGAGGGTGATTTGACTCCCCAGGGGACATGTTGGCAATGTCTGGAGGCATTCCTGATTGTTATAATGGGGGGAGGGTGCTACTGACATCTAAGGGATAAGGTCCCAGATGTTGCTAACCAGCACCCCAGCAACAAAGGATTACCATGTTCCAAATGTCAATGGTGCTGAGGTTGAGACATCTGGCCTTGGACTCAAAGCCAGTACCAAGGACCACAGACATCAGAACCACCTCTGCGCTCACTAAAAATGCAGATTTCTCAGCCCCACCTTTACCTACAAAGTCAGAATCCCTGGGCTAGGAAAAGTGTTCTAACAGCTTCCACGTGATCTTAAGAACATGAGAATATGAGAAATGCTGGAGATGGGGAAAGCTGGCTTTATCACCCAGCACATTCTTATGGGTACATCACATCATTTGTCTCTTAACATGATAATGGTTATTGGAGCTGAGAATATTTTATGAAAGAAGCACATTTAGTCTCCTAGATGCACTACAGAAGCCCATTTGAAGCAAAGAAAGGGCTACTAATTTTGTGGGGGGAAAAAAACATAGTTGAGATGTGTGAATGTTTAATACTCCCAAAGGCCCTACAGAATCTAGGACACAAAACCTATGGAAATTTTGCTTAGCCGGGAAAGAACTCAGGACTTCTTTCACTATGGCCTAATGTACATATCTGCCCATTTTGCATCTGCTATGTTGCTGGAGTGACATAAAATGTGCCCTGAGGGACAGTGACCTCCAAGGGACCCAAGAAATACAATGTACCTGCTGAAGAAACACCAAAAGTAAAGGCTTTTTGGGAAAGAGGTCAGCCTAGATACAGATTGACAAAGCTCTTCTCTTTCTTTTCCCAAACTAAGCACAATGAACCAAGTCCTGCAAATACTGGTCTTTCAGTAGCCACATGTCCCTAAACTTAGGGAAAAGTAGAAACTGAAAAAAAGACTCAGTGAGTCCCTCAGAGAGATCATTTGCAAACCAAAAGGGGGGGGGGGTCAAGGGAGGCCCATCATAAAAGAGAACTTGCCACTTCCTCCTTCTAGCAAGGAGCAACATCAAAAAACATCAGCTGGGTGTAATCTTCATATGTTAAATGTGTCCCACTGAAAATAAAGATTTACTAGGAAGAAGGAAGAGGAAGAGGAGTAAGGGGTGAGGAGGAGGAAGAGGAGGAGGGGATTAAGGAAAAAGACCAACACCAAAAAGGCTGGCCTCCATGAAACCAATAGCCTTAGATCTGTGGGGCTTTCCCCACAAGCAACAGGTGAGGTCACTGGAAAGTTAGGAACAATCCCAATCCCAAGGGCATCATGGGACCAGATGCACCACTGAAAATGTATGAGAAGAAACAAACTGGGGAAAATATTTGCAACATACATAACGATGAATTACTATCTTTACTATGTGAAGAGTTCTTACAAATCAATAAGAAAATTGAAGAAAATCGCCAAATACCTAACAGGAAAAAGAAAACAGTCGTTTATAGATAAATAATGCTCAAACTTCATAATTAAAGAAATGTAAGTGAAAATATTGGGACAATATATTTTGCCTATGATATTGGTAAATACATAAAATACAAATTTTATTTCTTGTTGGTGAGGGAATGATGAAAATTAAGTGATTGCACTCTGGATGGGAATATACATTGATATTAATACATTGCTAAATTCAGAAGACAATTTGGTGATATCTCTTGAGATAAAAAATATTTATACACTGTTCAAGTGCAATTCACTTTGGGAATCTATGGAGATTGGGGGTGGGGTGGGGAGAAGTCAGAGAATGAGAAATTCCTGATCACCGAAAAGGCCAAAAGCAAAAGAGTATTTATTTAATATACACTTTTAAAGTTGTTTGCTGTGCTCTGTTGTGATGTAAGTACTTCTGGTAACCTCTTAAGACAGCATTTGTTTGGAGAACCAAAGACAAAGGGCTTGTATGAGGCTTGGTACAGGGTGGATATCAGGCAAGATAATGTGAGATGAAGAAGTCAAACTAAATAAGAAATCAGAACAACAAGTGAGTAGAACTCACCCCACCCCACTTGAGTTAACCCCTTGAGTTAAAAGCCCATAAAAATAGTGGGGTGGGCACTGGACATCTTCTACTCTGTCAGTAGGGGTTCAAATAATTTTACTTTAGATATAAAAGGAAAAATTTATCCCTGCTGGCTGCAGGACTTGGGACAGCCAACTAAGTCCTAGGAGCCGTATGGATCATTTGCTTGCTTTCTACATCAAATAGTGGTTTTACCTTATTCATGTGGATGTTTTGTACGTCTATGGATTTGCCACTTAACACGGTTCTCCACTGATCCCTGATTCTTACTGAAAGGCAAAACGGGCATCTCCAGATAACGTGGCGTTTTCATAAAAGGGATGACCCATCATGGAGTGTTTCAACTGTCAACGTTTGGAGTGTACCACACATAAGACTGACACAGGTCAGTCAATGGACTGTTTGTTTGGACTTGCAGTTATGTTTTATCAAATTAAAAACACCCTTCTCAAAGCCAACTCTTCTCTAAGGTCAGACCTGGTTGCTAAGTGGCAGTCAGATCAAAAGCCTGCAAATCAGTGTTTGTCAAGCTAGCTCCCGTCAAGAGTAGCCAGAAAAAAAGAAAACAACAGATTTTCCCCCCTAGATCTGAGCCCCAGGAATCTGTATCTGTTTAAGCTTTCCACATGATTCTGTTGCCCAGCCTGGTTTAGGGAGCACTTGGGGTGGACACAGTCCTGAGGCAGAAGGGGAGATCATGGACACAGAAATAGGGACAGTGTCATATGAGAATATTTGGCTCTAGGACTGTGTTTCCTCCCATTCTTGGCCTCATTTGTGATGCCTGCCTTTCCTTCCTTTCCTCTCCAGGGTCTGTGGCTTCCTGTGCCCCAGTACGTTCCTTTCCTGCCTGTTCCACATTTATTTCCTTTTCCTGCATCCTCACACTTGGCCTCTCCTTTGCCAAACCTTCTAACACAAGGAAAGGGTGACCTCATGACATTCACCCCTGCCGTTTGAGACTCTTTTTTCAAAAGACCTTTAAAAACACTCCAAATGAAACATTCCAAAACCCAAACAACTTTTGTCCATCTAATTGTCTTTATTTTGTCCCACGTTGTAGCTGGCCTGTGTCTTCTCTACCTTGGCAAAGTGACATCGCATCATCCAGACTGCCCATTGTAATAAAGCTTTAAATGGTAGCATAATAAACAGAGTCATACAGTATTCCAAACTAAAATCTTCAATGAAAAGCAGCAACATGGGGAAGCCCTGTGTTGGGAAGGGTGGAGGAAAAATGCTATTTGCAGAGGGGAAGGGCAGGGTGGGGAAGGAAGAGGGCACAGAGGACAGAGTACCCCAGTGAGGGAAGAAGAAGTCACCCACGGCTACATGAGATGATTGTAGCCCACATCCTTAGCTCCAGAGGCCTCAGAGCTCATGCGCTAACGACAAGAACATACTCACGTATTACTTGGTAATTAGGAGCGACAAAGCCCTATGATGCACAAGTTCTTTGTTTCTTGGCTAAGGATTTTAGCTCATTTAACGACTGAAGCATTTTAAAGATCTGCTGGGAGAGCCCGGGAGGCTCAGTGGGTTGAGTGTCTGACTCTTGATTTCGGCTCAGGTCATGATCGCACAGTTTGTGGGATCGAGCCCCACGTCAGGCTCTGCCCTGACAGTGCGGAGCCTGCTTGGGATTCTCTCTCTCTCCCTCTCTCACTGCCCCTTGCCCCCCCCCCAATAAATATATAAATATGAAAAAAATAAATATATGAAAAATCTACTAGAGGCACCTGGCTGGCTCAGTTGGCAGAGCATCCATGGTCTTGAGGTGGTGAGTTTGAGCCCCACGTTAGGTGCAGAGATTACTTAAAAAAAAAGTACTAAAAATTCCAGAGTTCATTCCCTAATTGAGACAAAGCCTAAAATGAGGTACTTTTTAAAACATGACATTGAAAACATAAAATATGGCCAATATACTTGGACTGTACAAAGCATGTTCACGGGGTGCTGGGAAACAGTGTCTGCCATGGCCAGGATAGTCCTTGCTGAGTAAACTCAGTGGATTTGCTTCTCATGAACGATCTGGGTTTTAAATGCAAAACTACCTTTCTTTCTGGTGGTGTTTAATCCCTTTTTGATTTTAGGTGAAGATGGAGAATTGTTTTTTTAGTTCTTAAAAAATGGGACTGTAATATTTTCCCAGTAATTCCCAAGTTTCCCTCAGAACTTGGGAGTACAGGCTGTTTGTTCATTTATGGAAAGAACCATAAAGACTTTCAGTAATATCAGGGGTGGAGAAAGACTAAATCTTGACATCGTCAATAACTCGGATGGTCGCAGAGGTACTTTTCACAGTAGTTTCTGACTTACTCATCAAATGTTTTGATATGGAGACCTACCCAGGGAGAAAGCAGGCTTTTTCCTTCTACAACACTGTGTTCACATTACTTTACTTATCCTAGTGTTAAGTAGGATGATGAGCTATATTGTGAAGGCATTTTAAGTTTACATGCATGGGGGCGCCTGGGTGGCGCAGTCGGTTAAGCGTCCGACTTCAGCCAGGTCACGATCTCGCGGTCCGTGAGTTCGAGCCCCGCGTCAGGCTCTGGGCTGATGGCTCAGAGCCTGGAGCCTGTTTCCGATTCTGTGTCTCCCTCTCTCTCTGCCCCTCCCCCGTTCATGCTCTGTCTCTCTCTGTCCCAAAAATAAATAAATGTTGAAAAAAAAATTTTTAAGTTTACATGCATGGGGTAAATTAATTACTTCCCTAAATAGCCACCAAGATTATAAAGTGTTACGATCATTTAAATATGGAGAATGCTAATCGCTGCTTCTACAGTATGTTTACAGCCTCTGTTGGGATGGGACCATGGCCAATAGAAAATCACCCGAGAAGGCACCATAGCTTATGATAAAGTCCACTAAAGCACACAGAGCCACATGATCCGTACAGACTCTGTACCTCCTCAGGTCAACGCTTTCTCCAAGGCATCCTCTTCTTCTCCTCTCCTCCTTACTTTCCGTCCTTCCTCCTTTTTTCCCTCCCTGGTTCCTTTTCTTTTTAGACCAGTGCCTGGTTAATTTTAGGAGCAGGCACTGCAAACTCAAATACCTTAAGAAGTCTGACAGATAACAGAAATGGGTAAAGCTGCCAGGTATCTGAAACAGTTTGTGTCTCCCATGAAGGGCTCAGGCACTGGGGAGCCTAGGTGCCGGACTGCTAAGTAATTTATAGACTGGTCGAGATAAGATAGGCAGGCACAGAGACGAGGACAGCGTGTTTAGACAGACAGCTGCTGCTGCTGCTGCTCCCGTTTTTTATTTTAAGCATTTTTTTTTTTTGCACTCAATTGGGATGGGGGAGGGCATATCGAGATGCCAGAGACAAGAGAATAAGACCTAGGAAGAAAAAAAACTACTCGTCACCCAAGCCACGTTCCTCATTTTATGGTATAACCAAGTGTCCATGAAATATAGAGTCTCTGGAGCAAGAGGCCTGGGATCGAATCCTGATCTGTCCCTTATTAGCTGTGTGAACTTGGGAAAGCCGTCTCTCTGAATCCTCACCTGTAAAAAAGGCAGATCAGAATTTCTACCATATATGGTTGCTGTGAGTGTAATGAGATCATCTACGTAAAGCTGTAAGCTCAGAGCCGGAGGCAAGGTCAGAACTCAGGGTCAGTTGTCAGTAGCGAAGCAAATGAATCCTAGATGGATCCTGCAGCATTTGAGTAGAACCGCCCAGCAAGACTGGGTTAAAGTCAGGACTCAGATGCGGGCCTGCTCACTCCCAGCCCGGTGAGAAGTTCTTTGCTGTAAGCTTGCTTCCTTTGGCATTTTTATTACTTTGAAAGAGAACACCAAACAACAAGAATTACACGGGACGGTGAGGGGAAGCCCGGGTATTAAGGCCAGGCTCAGATCTGTGGCCCATCTCTGGGGGTCTGGCAGTAAGGCCAGACAAGATGCAGAAGCAGGGGTAGCGTCGTATTGGCAGCCCGGGCACCCAGGGCGGGCTGTGCTGTCAGTGGGGTTTTGCTTTGGGTTCTCTTAAAGCCTCCAGCCCATTCTCAATATTCTGTGATAGTTGACAGGCAGAGGATGCTGCCATGGACCTGAACCCGACGGAGGGGGCTGGGGATGAGGGCTCCCCACTGACACTCAGGTGTGCTGTGCTTCGTGCCCACTCTCGGAAAGGGATGCCTTCCGGGCAGTGTATCCAGAGGGCCCGGTTCCCACAGGAGTAGGCATCATCTTATCCCGGGGCAGGGACCCTGCCATGCTGAAATGCGCAGAGTCAGTGTCCCCACCGTCTGCCCCCCGCCCCCCTCTTCTTCCGGCCTTGGCATCACCTACCGCTCTTGTTTTGTGTGCCTTGGGATCACTCAATCTGCCCTGGATCCACCAGCTCTGGAAGCCATTCTCCCTCACACTCCTCTCTTCACCTACAAAGTCCTTCTCACCAGTCCTGGCCTGTCCAACTCCTCCCCTTCCAAGGCCTCTTCCTCAGCCTGCCCCAAAGGCTGCTCTTCCCCAACCACAATCTTCTTCCCCCCATTCCCATTATCTTGACATTCCCCTGGGTAGAGACATTCTACTGAGTGCACCCTAGAATCCTGCCTGAGGCCCAGCATCTTCCCGTGCATATCCATCCAACCCACATATTCCAGCCAAACTCCATACATGCCTCCCCACCACTCATCTTCCCTGCATTTCCTGACTTAGGGTCTTGTGGTCCCCATGGTCACCTCTGCCTTCTTCTTCATTGAGGTCCAGCCGCTGTGGTTTCTCTTACTGTCCCCACTGTTTCTGCATAGTCCAGTCCTTCCTCCTTTCTGACCTGGACCATCACCGGCCTCTTGACAGGCATCTCTGCCTTTGGCCTCTCCCCCATCTTGTCCATCTTTCACAGGGCACCCGAGTTCACCTCCTAAACCAATCTCCAATGGTTCCTCCTGCCAAAATTAAAACTCCTTCTCATTCAATCATCTATCCATTTCACAGATATTTACTAAGATCCTGTCATGTACGACATACCCTGACATGTGTTGGGGAGGTGGCAGTGAACAGTCATATGCTTGCTCTCTCTCTGGAGGGGGAGATGAGTGTTCTTGCTGTTTCTTCCAGACTACTGTCCTCCTTTCTCAGTAAGTCACCCTCCCTCACCACTTGAAGATTTCAGCAGCTGTCACTCTGCCCACCAACACTCTGATAATAAATCATTATAATAAAATGCTCTTTTCAACTAGTCCCCATTTGAGTAGGTTTCTAGGAAATGTCTTCACAAGTTTATTTATTTTGAGAGGTGGGGGAGGGGCAGAAAGAGAGAGAGAGACTGAGAGAGAAAGAGAGAGAGACAGAGAATCCCAAGCAGGCTCCACACTGTCAGCACAAAGCCCAACGTGGGACTCAAACCCACGAACCATGAATGAGATCATGACCTGAGCCAAAATCAAGAGGTGGATGCTTAACCAACTGAGCCACCCAGGCACCCCTGGAAATGTCTTTTTAAAAGCAAAGCACCAACTCACAAAAATAGCCTTTTGAAACACATTGAATAAAATAGTTCTTAAGCTTTTAGGTTAAAAAAATATATGCACTTTTAAAACACCAAATAAACTGGACTTTCCTGTAAGGCAAATGCCAAGGAGAATTTGGTACTTTGTATGAAAGGACCTCACGACCCTTACATTTCTAAAATTTACCATGGGTGAATTTGGTTGGCCTTTCCTTTTCCTCTCCTATTTTCTGTGCCATTCTTCTCTCTTGAACTCGTTAATGACAAACCCAGCTCTTCTCAGACATGTCACCGGCACAAAAAACGTGTGGCTTGAAAGTTACGGAGTCCCTCCACAAGGAAAACATACTGTATGGTCTTTGCTCTGGATCTGAACTCCAAGTGAAAGGGTGCTTGTGACATTAACAGGTTCAACATTTCCCCAAGAAAAGAAGAGCACTTGTGGACCACAGACAGGAGGTAGGTTCTAGGCGGGACCTTCCACAGGTTACCTTACCCGCCCGTGCCTCAGTTTCCCAATCTTTAAAATAGGGACGATTACATAGGATCTATATCATGAGCCTGTGGTGAGCACTGGATGAGGTAATGCTAACAAAGTCCATAGAACCTACCTTTTCGATTCTCAGTAAATGTTAGCTACTGGTTGTAATTTTTCTGTGCCAGTCTGTTGCTCTGTAATTTCCCTATGTTCAGTCCCAAAAGCCAGAGTGGTCTTAGATCAGATCAGTTCTTGACTCATTCCTTCTCCTAGGGGATCATAACTATTTTCCTGTTGTTAAATTTTAATTAAGACATTTTCCCAATTTTAAAAGAAATTCGTCCTCATTGTATAGAAAGCAATAAATTGTGGGCTCTGGAATATTACAGACTTCAGACTGAATCCTAACTCCACTCTTACAGCTTTTATGACCTTGGGAAATTGTTACGTTCTCAGAGCATCGATTTCTTCATCTGTCATACCAATGGGACAAGGAGGGTACATACCTCACAGTGTAGCTGTAAGTGTTAAATGAAACAATGCAGGTAGAGTAACATAGTGCCTAGCCCTTGGTGAATGCTGGGAAAGCAGTGGGGGACAAATCAGGAAGGGAAGAAAGAAGCAAAGAAGGAAGGGAGAGAGGAAAGGAGAGAAGGAGGAAGGAAGGAGAGAGGGAGGAAAGGAGAAAGGGTGAGAGGAGAAAAAAACAGGAAGGTGGGTCAAGACTATTACAGGATAAGAAAAGTTTGATGAAGTCCACATGGAAGAAAAAGGTTCATTTTAATAAACTGTCAAATATGATGAAAAATGCTTAGAAACAGGATGCATTCTTTTTTATTTGAAAAAGAAGAAGATTCTCTGCCTCTTTTTGCAATGCCATTTCTCTTAAGAGGGATTTTCCTATGTCACTCATGGGATAAACTTAATATAAACTTGGAAATTTTTTTCATATTTGGGTTTTGTTCATATTTTCTTTGCAAGAACCAACATATTTAAAACACATTAAGAATAATAAAAATAGTGGCTCTTACTGGATAAATGTTTGTCTATTTCTCAACCTTAAATAAGCTTTTATTTTCAAAATTCCCAAAGGATTTAGTGACATTAATTTGAAAAATCACCCTTAAAATCTGAATCTGTTTAAATATATGGTACGTCTCATAGAAAAAAAAAACATGCAACACAACATTCAATAAACTGATTTTTTTACTTAAAAGTTAATAAATGCTATAAAAATGCAGGTATTTTAGGAACAACTGAATTAAGAAACTGCCCTAAGCTTAGGCATGGTGGGTACAGGGGTCTCCTAATAAATATTGCAGGATATCTGTATGCTGAATTTCTCCAGATTCATTGAAAGGTATATTTATTCACCATGGGCCCAGCTTTCCTTATTTACTGAAGACGCAGTTCTGTTTTATCATATTCATGAATCACAGCAGTAGAATGATAACGAAAATGTAATCAGAATGTTGTCAGGATGAGGGCCCAAGGGCAAGTCTGAAAAGCAACCAAATCTTGGGGATGCAAATCGAATCTTATCCCACCAGGTAAATTCCAGCTTTGTATTGAAGAACAAATGCAAACAAAACTACATAAAAGCTCCCTTATTGATCAGGGACTGTGAGACCTACTTTATATATTTGCATATAAGCACTGTCATTTTGTTCTACCAGGCAAAGCCATATGAGACAGTCATTAGGAGCAAAGGCAGCCTGGTTAGATCAGGGCTCTGAGACTCCTTAGCTGTGTCCTTGGACAAGTTACTTAGTCTCTCTGTACCTTTTCTTCTTCTGTAAATTACTCATAGTATCTATCTCATAGGGTTGCATAATAATCCAATAATATAATACCCTAAGCATCCAGGGCAATGCATGACAGACACATGGAAAGTTCTCAATAAGTTAGAATAAATAAATATTATTTAATGAATATCACTATCGACATACTAAATATTATTCTCATTAATTTTTTTTTTTTTGTAAATGGAACTAGACTAGAAATTCATCATGTTACAGATGAAAACTCACCAGTCTAAGAGCATATGGAGAGCGTGATGGAGGATTCAGTACCCTACCCACTAGCCCAGTTCCCTTTGGGAAAGGAAGTGGGGACTGCAGCAGCTGGGATCTTTTCTTTTTCAGAAATAGACATAAGAGTGCTGAGCTAAAATAAATGTCATATCTCCACGGGCTCATTTCTGAGGAAGCAATAACAATAGGCTCAAGTTACATCGAAACAACCTAGCTCTTGGTGTGTAAGCCTGTTCGTGTTTTGCAGTCTCTTCTAGCCAGTCAATCACCTAGTCTGAGCATGTTTTCTCTCTTTACACACAACCTACACATATGTCACGATTTTCACCATGCTAACTACAACTTTTTACTCCAACAGAAAAAAAGCAAGGAGGGAGGCCATTGGGGGATGGGTAGAAGAAAGAGATGGAAGAGGAAGGCATTTGATCATTTACTGAGAGGAACACTAGATGCTCACTTAACACAGTCTTAAATACGTGTATAATGAAGCAAGATGTTTCTGCCTATGCATCCAACAGGTATTCCTGAGAATTACACTCAAGATTTATGAGGCCTCTGTGATGCCCAACTTGTTTCGGAAGGACAAAGTCTACAAATAATTTTTTTTCAGGAATAACCTGTGACCATTCTAAACCCTCCCAGACATTCATAATTTGTTAAATGAACTAGATCTAGGCAAACCCCTGCTTAAGTGGGAACCAGACTGGCAGCTTAGACCAATGGCTTCTGCCAATGGCATTCGCATTTGGTTTCCTTAACTTAGTTCTCTGGGAAGTCATAGACTCCGGTACTTGCCAATGAACCACTCATAAGACGACAGGCTTATCTGCAAATGGGCTCTGACCTACACGAACAGAGACTATTTCTAGAGCTTTATCATCATTAGTTGCTCCCACTGCTGGAATGCTAGAAATGTACATAAGAGGAAATGCACTGGTGTATTCAGGAAATATTTGTGAATGTATCAGAACTTAGACTTGGAATATCCAGGCCACTGTCATCTATTTTAGGAGGTGACCACTTAGAGAGAGGGGAATTTTACCAAGTATAAGCGCAAGACATTTTAAAAACTGGGATGATGAAGTTATCTGCAGAAAACGAAATCAGGCCAACACCAATAGCCCAGCTAAAATTAAAATTCTAGAATGGGCTTCAGAAAAATAATAACATGCCCAGATTAAGGGGAAAAAAGCTTCATTCAAGAGAAACAAACAAAATGGGGACAGAATTTCCTATAGTTTCACTTCATAGAGAAAACCAATGAGGTACAGATCTTGACATGGATCAGGTTTGGAAGCCTTTATTTCCAGAAAAAAAAAGAAGTCAGGAGAAGTCTGTTGATAGGCTATCAGTATATTTTGTGAACTGAAATGGTGTTTCTGTCTGATTTAAAGCCTAATATAACCTATTGTTATTCCTGATTGAATAAAGTCATAATAAAAAAATCCAAAACCACAAATAATTCCAAACCATAATAATCAAATGTATTAAGCAATTATCTTCATCTCCTTTGCAACACCCCTTCTGATTAGGGCTGCCAAACTTAGCAAATTAAAATATAGGACACCCGGTTAAATTTAAATTTTAGGTAACCAATAAACCATTTCTTGGTATGTCCCATGTAATATTTGGGACACACTGATGCTAAAAATATATTCATCACTAATCTAAAATTCAATTTAATTGAGTATCTCATGTTTTATCTGGCAAAGCTACTTCTGCCCCATCCTTAGAGCTCCTCTGATTTAGCTAATAGTAAAGCTAACTTGCATTTATTAATACTCAAATAGAGAGGTTAAACATTGTCCTTCTGCCAGGTTCAAATGCTCACTTTGAGATCTTTGCTAAGTTGCTTCACTTGACTGTGTCACAGTGGCCACATCTGTAAAATGGGATTAATAAGAGTCCCTCCCTCCCTCTCAGGGTCAGTTTGGAGATTATAGAAGATGGTACATGGAAGGGCCTAGCACAGAACTGAGTGCATAGCAAATGCTCAGTCAATATTAGCTATTGGTGTTGGCAAGGGAACACGATGAAAGATAAAATGACAAAGAAGTACCTGAGATCTGTCCTTTGCCAGGAATAATCCTTATCTATACATAGACAATGGAGAGCTGTCAATGGCTATGACTTCATTTATTTGACTTTCATTTTATTTGACAAATAGGGAGTAACACTTAGGAATAATAATTACCAATACTGATGCAGCCTATTACAGTTTACAGCACAGCCTTTCACATTTATTACCTGGTAATAATGCCACATGCGTATTTCAAAAAAAAAAATTCAAGACAGTAATTCTCAGAGGGAGTATTGTGAAAACGTAGCTGTATGGTCTTGGTATGACTCTCACCCCCTTCTGAGACCCACCACTCTAGACAGTTTCAAGGATTAAAAAAAATCTACAAGAAAATACTTCCTTTGGCAAGGAAGCAGGTTTAGAGCAGTCCTTTTGTATGTACACAACATAGAAATGACTTCTGGTCCCAAACATGTCTTTCTGTCCCGAACCCCCACACAAAATAATCCTCAGTGTCGTCATCATCAAATACAAAGGGCAACTGCCTCGACACAGCTGGCCAACAAAAGACCCTCAGCAGAATGGCTTTTTAAAAGCCAAGTCCAAAGAAAGCTGCAACCTGTGGCCTCTATTCATCACCGGAAGATTCTAAATGCTTTCCCCCTTTTGTAACTGGAGAACATCTGGCTTCCAGAACAATCTCTCTCCCAGCGGTAAGTTTTACATATAGAGAAGCAACATCCTTGTTTTTAACATTGCTTTCTCACGTCCTTGATTAGGAAACATGCCCCTTTCAAAGTAGTTTTACAGCCAGAATCCCAAACCGCCTAAATGGTACCCATCTTGTTTCTTGCCTAAGCAAGAAATATTGTATATGTTGTTAAATTAATTAAACAAAGAAGCCATTAGACCGATATAGCTTCATTGCTATCGCCACCTATGTCAGCAAACCAAAATCTAAGCCTGTAAATACCTCAAAGTTATAAAATCAAAACGTTAAGGACAACCAATCCAAGAGCCAACTAGGCTTTAAGCTATAGGCAATCAATAATTCCCTTTCTTTGTTTCTGCCTGTTCTCTATAAAAATCTCTCCCTGAGTTCCCATCTTTAGAGCCTTGCAAACCACTTCTGATTCAGCACTGCCCAATTCAAACTGATTTTTGCTCAAATAAACTCTTAAAAATTCTAATATGTCTCAGTTTAGCTTTTAATAATGTAAGTAAGTACAAGGCTTATTTCTGAAGGAAAATTCTGGTGTGCTAGGATTTTCTGTGTTCTTTTTTGCAATACTTAAGTTTTCAGCATCTTGGTATAGAACAAGAGGGCAAGGTACAGATGGCATTTGGGATTTAGTTGGTGTACATATTTGATTAAAATGGCAGACAAATCACATCGTTTCTACTCAGAAGATATTTCTTTAACATAGATTGATAGAGTTTCAACATGACTGATGTAGTTTTGAATAGTGATCAAATCAACAAAATTCAAGAAAACAATGCATAGCCCAGTGGGTGCAACTTCTGGCTCCTAAGAATATGCACCCAGCTGAATAAAGCCAAGACGCTTCCAGGGCGGGCATTGGCGCTGGGCAGTTTACTCCCCAGAAGAAAGGAAGCCCTGGGACCAGCAAATTCATTTAAAATCTAGCATTAAGTACCTTCCTAGTCTTTTATTTGCAACACTACTCTTAAACATATGTAAAGCAATTCCCTTTCTAACTTGCCTTGCCCACCAGATATTAAAATGCGAGGTTGGGGTTTAGGCATTTTATGGGTTTTTTTAAGATTAACAGGATGCATTTAAATTCCCTTTGAGAAGACACCTAGATATTATCATATGTAAAAGGTAACACTGAGGAGGTTGCCAAGAGCTGGAGGGAGGAGGGAATGGGAAGTAAGTCTTTAATGGATACAGAGGTTTAATTGGAGATGAATAATGAAATGAATGAAAAGGTTCTGGAGACAGAGGGTGGCTATGGTCACAGAAGAACATGAAGGGCATGATGCTACAGAACTGCACACTTAAAAATGGCTAAAGGGGTAAATTTTGTTGTGTATGTTTTACCACAATAAAAAAAAAACTGATACGCTAATAAAGGTGATTAAAAACATTTTTAAAGGGGAGAGGTAAAGGAAAAATAACCAGACAGAAAGTGGGAGAGAAAGAAATGGAAAGAAAAGAGACAGATGAACCCGCACCTCCACCCAGGGCAGTGGTGGGCTGGTGGAAGTGATACTAAAGAGGAAAAGTAAGTTGAGCCCCCTCCACCACCCCCGAGTCAGGAAGAGGATACCTCACTTAGAAAACATGGACTGAGCGCTTGAGAGAGGGTGCTGTGTGTGGTGGACAGTTTGTCAACAGAGCCCACCCCTCAGCAAATAAAGGCAATCAAGCCATTAAAAAATTCACTGCATACAAATGGCCAAGAAACACATGAAAATGTACTGAGCATCATTACCCATCAGGGAAATGCAAACCAACACCACTCAACACCCACTAGGATGGTTACAATAAAAGCACAGACAATAGCAAGTGTTGACCAGGATATGGAAAAAGCAAACCTCCTATCTGTTGATGGTGGGAGTGTAAAATGGTGCAACCACTTTGGAAAACAATCTAACAGTTCTCCACAAAGTTAAAAATACATTTACCATATGGCCCAGCAGTTCCACTCCTGGGTCCATAGCCATGACACATGAAAACATAGGTCCATGCAAACAAAGACTTGCACATTCACAGAGGCACTATTCATAATAGGCAAAAAGTGGAAACAACTGAAAAGTCTACCAACTTGTGAAAGGATCAAGAATCAAAGCAAAACACTGGAATACCCATTAAATGAAATACCATTCAGCACTGAAGGAAATGAGATATTGGTTGAGGACACAACATAGATGAATCTTAAAAACATCAGGCTAAGTGAAAAAAACAGACACAAAAGACTACATGTTATATGATTCCATTTATATGAAATGTCCAGAACAGGCAAACCTATAGAGATAGAAAATATGTGTTTGCTTGGGATTGTGATGGGAAAGGAGATTATCCATCACTGGGCATGAGGGATCTTATGGAAGTGATGAAATCTTATGAATTTGGATTATAGTGATGGTTGGTAAATTTAAAAGTTGTTAAATTATAGACTTAAATGTGTGAACTTTATGGTATATAAATTATACACCTCAATTAAGTTGTGTTTTAAAAATAAAGGAACGGTATGGGGTGCCTGGGTGGCTCAGTAGGTTAAGCATCTGACTCTTGGTTTCGGCTCAGGTCATGATCTCATGGTTCATGAAACTGAGCCCTGTGTCAGGCTTTGTGCTGACAGTGCAGAGTCTACTTGGGATTCTCTCTCTCCTTCTCTTGTCTGCCTCTCTCCTGCTCAGGCTCTCTCTTTCTCAAAACAGGTAAATATTTTTTCAAAAATTTTTAAAAAGGAATGGTAAAAAATGAATTGGATTGTAATTTAGAGACTCTAATACATGCAAAACAAACAAAAACACTGAGGAAAGTGGCATATGAGGGGAAAGCAGCAAGGGAGCCTCAAGAGAAAGACCCTGAGGTGAGCACATCGGGACCAAGTTTGGGGAAGGCCAACAGTCCAGCCTAATCAGTCTAGATAAAGATTGGTCTTCATTTGTTCATTCATAGATTTATTCATTCAGCAAATACTAACAGTTGCACATGATGTGCTAGACACTCAGCCAGGTGCTGGGGACACATGCCCTATGGCAATTACATTCCAGCAGGGGAGACCAGATATTCTGCATTGACCTCTGTGGTTATTTATGTGAGACTGGCTAGGGAGGAGTACTAGGTTCAGTGAAAGCATGTAACAAACAAGACTTGTCAGAAAGTGCTGTTCAAGGAAATAATATTTGGGCCAAAGACTGGAATATAAAGAGAAGTTAACTGGGAGGGAGAGGGAGAGAGAGGAGGAAAACCAAGGGAGCAGTCAATAAAAGAATGGGGTTCTAAAAAGCAGAGCACCTGCCAGAGTTTAGTTAAGGTGCTCAGGGCAATGGAAAGGCCAGCAGGCTTGAGCAGAGGGATGTTATCAGGTTGGTCTTTAGAAAAGATCACTTTGGCTACAAATAGTGCAGGTGGAGATGGCAAGTTTGGGTACAGAGACACAGTGGAAGACGAGGCTAGAAATGAAATTACAGTTAGAGTAAGGAAATGTTCAATGCCAGGAGGAGATGTCTAAGCCTTGGTCAGTGTTCAAAAGGAATGGAATCAAAGGGTTTGGAACAGGAAAGTCCTTTCTCAGGCTCATTGGGAACTGGAGAGCCAGGAGCAGTGATAGGGCTCATGTGGCCACACCTGACACTGCCTCGGTTGAATGCTGAGACAATGTTTTCCCAAACTGACCACAAAAGGCACCTGGGGTGCTCATTAAAAATGCTAATTCTCAAACTCAGATCTCCTGAATGTGAATTTTGAAAGGAGAAACCTGGGAAGCTGTATTTTTACTATTGTTTTCTACACTGCTGCAGGAGACTCACAGTCATGCAAGTTTTAGAAAATACTGATCCATACCTTTTAAAAAAATCAATGTCTAGGCAAGCAAAAAACAGAATAGGATATAATATAGAAGCTATCCTGGAATATGAGTTCCCTTTTCTTCTAGTTAACAATGGTAAGTGTCCATGGATAGATCACACACACACACACACACACACACACACACACAGGAATATTACTTAGCCATAAAAAAGGATGGGATCTTGCCATTTGTGACAACATGGATGGACCTAGAGGGTACTATGCTAAGTGAAATAAGTCAAACAGAGAAAGACAAACCCCATATGATTTCACTTACGTGTAGAATCTAAAAAACAAAACAAATGAAAAAACAAAAAGCAGAAATAGACCCACAGATACAGAGAACAAAATGATGGTTGCCAGAGGGGAGCAGATGTGGGGGATGGGCAAAATGGGTGAAGGGGACTAGGAAATATAGCCTTCCAGTTATGGAATGAATAAGTCACAGGGATAATTTATAATGAACTTATCCATTCATCTGTTGATGGACACTTGGATATATTATGATCACTTTTTTTTTAGTTTATTTATTTAAGTAATCTCTATATTCAGTGTTGGGCCTGAACTCATGACCCCAAAATCAGGAGCCACATGTTCCACTGACTGAGCCAGCCAGGCATCCCTACTACGTTCACTTTTTAAAAGTTGTTTTTACCTGTTCTTGTTTCAAGAGAACCACTAACCTATTTCAGCCTGTGCCTGTTCACAAGAACACAAAGATAGTTATACTTTAGGATAGCTCCTATATTATATCTTATTCTGTTTTGCTGCTTGCCTAGACATTGATTGAAAAAAAAAAGCATAGATCAGTATTTTCTACAACTTGCATGACCGTAAGAATCACCTGCAGCAGTGTAAAAAAACAAAAGTAAAAACAGCATAAGGAATATAGTCAGTGGTATTGTCATAGTGTTATATGATGACAGATGGTAGCTAGACTTGTGAGCATAACATAACATTTAGACTTGTCAAATCACTATGTTGTGTCCCTGAAACTAATGTAACATTGTGTTAACTTACACTTGAATTAAAAAAAAAACATGAACATGGTATAATAAGAAAATAGTAATGGGTGTGTCTAATATTGGTTTTTGGCATCTATGGCATTGGCACTGAAGAAAAGTAGGTACAATTCTAGGTAGATCTGAGAACATCTGTTTCCCAGGGCTTCCATAATAAGTTACCACAAAATTGGTGGCTTAAAACAACAGAAATTTATTCTGTCACAATTTTGGAGGCCAGAACTTTAAAATCAAGGTATTGGCAGAGCTGTGCTCTGAAGGTTCTAGGGGAGCATCTTTCCCTGCCTCTTCCAGCTTGTCTGGTGGCTCCATGTGTTCTTTGGTTTGGGCCTTCACATACTCCAATCTCTGCCTCTGTCTGTTCACATGGCCTTCTTTTCCAGGTGTGTTTCCTCTCTTTCTGTTTCTTATAAGGACACATATCATTGGACTTAGGATCTACTGGTTTAATCCAGGATAACCTCATCTAGAGATTCTTAATTGAATTGCAAAGACTCATTTTCCAAATAAGGTCATATTTACAAGTACCAGGGTTTAGGTCTTGGACATCCCTTTTTGGGGGGAAGAATGGGTTCACAATTCAACCTACTAAGCCGAGTGATTTAAAATTGTTGAGCAGGCCCATATGATGTTCCTACTCACATCAGTGTATTTAGAGGGTGTTTTTAATATAAATGCTCCTAGCTCAATGTTCCTCAGAATGACAGAAGTTTATTTACGAATGAATTCATTCTTCTGAGTCACGTCCATTTTTAGTAGCACGACTTTGTCATTTCAAACTAAGATATAGTATTAAAACGTTACCTGTAGTAGACAAAATTACATTCAGACAATTATGACATTGCAAACAATTTTGTACCATTTTAAGAAAGAAAATTTCTAAGCATGAAGATAGGTACATCTATTATAAAAAGAGCAATATGGAGGAAACCAAACTATTACAGTGATTGCTCCTGATATTCCCCTTGGCAAGTGTCAATGAATCAAGTTTTATTGTAGTTAGAGTTTTAACAGAATAGTTTGTTTTCCCAGGGCAGAAGACAGGGATAGCTGATATTGCAAGGATATGTAAAGTAGTTATTAGAAATAGTAATAGTGGTACACATATAGATATATGATGAGGAGTCTGTAGTTAATTAATGAACATCAGGAACTTACAGACACAGGAAAAAAATAGTACTTTGGATGGGTACAAAGACAGGATGGATACATAAAGCAGTGTAGGGTAGGAACCATAGTAATAACTAAAGGAAAAAATTGATGATTGCTGCATAATTGGGAAACTCAAAGCAGAAGATCTAAACAGAAGTATTTCCCTAAGTTATATCCACCAGAAGTTTCACAAATTCTTTAGGGAGAATAGACTGACATTAATAGAGGAACTTAATAATATTTGTAGAAATTTATTGGTGTATTTATATATATTTCTATTTTGCTTAACTTTTTTTTTTAATTTTTTTTTTTTTTGTTTCAACGTTTATTTATTTTTGGGACAGAGAGAGACAGAGCATGAACGGGGGAGGGACAGAGAGAGAGGGAGACACAGAATCGGAAACAGGCTCCAGGCTCCGAGCCATCATCAGCCCAGAGCCCGACGCGGGGCTCGAACTCACGGACCGCGAGATCGTGACCTGGCTGAAGTCGGACGCTTAACCGACTGCGCCACCCAGGCGCCCCTTGCTTAACTTTTTAAAGTGTATGGTATCCATTCTTCAGGGTGGGCTCAGTTCTTGAGAACTAAAAATCCTCTGTTCTTATTAAACATTCCCAGCTATTTATTAAAGAAGAGGAGAGATCAAGAATGACATCTCAACTGGCCAGACCCAAATACAACTTCAGTCAAGATCCTGGTTGCAAGGATCAGTGGACTGATTAAGTAGCAACCTTAGAAAATGAGACCTGGGGGCACCTGGGTGGCTCAGTCGGTTAAGTGCCTGACTCTTGATTTCAGCTCAAGTCATGATCTTGTGGTTTGTGAGATTGAGCCCTGCATCAGGCTCTGTGCTGACAGAACAGAGCCTGCTTGGGATTCTCTCTCTCCCTCTCTGCCCCTCCCCTGCTCCCACCCTCTGTCTCTCTCAACATAAATAAATTAACTAAACAAATGGGACTTGGACAAGACTTGCTTCTATCAGAACATGCCATTTGCTTTTATAACACAAACTCTAGTTTCTCTGATCATTTAAATGTCTGCACTACATCTGCAGCTACACTAGTAACACATTTCAGAAATGAATTCTTAAAATGATGACAGATTCCAAAATAGCAAATAAAAATCCATAAGCTCATCCACCCATCCCTCTCTGTCTGATGCAGTCATAGATACAAACTTCTGTCTTTGCAGTAACAGCCAGTGAAACGCAAATACACCATTGAATCTATATTATTGTCTTGCTAATTCTGCTAAACATAATAACATAATTATAAGAAAATGAACTTTCAGTACTGGATAGTTAAATTGTTTAGATTAGTTGACTCTTTTGACCAAGCAGGTGATTACCCCATCTTTCATTTAATTTCACTGTGGCATTTTTGTTTGCTTTCTCTAACATTTTTAACACAGATAATTTAAGTCCAGCCTTCACATTACAAAGGAAAGCTTGAATAAATTCATCCTGTATGTTCTTTTGCACAATCTCTACTGGTAAATCCAGGAGTGAAATATCTCTAGGGATATCTCAATATAAAAAGGGACACCACTTGGGGTACCTGGCTGGCTCAGTTCATGGAGGAGGTGACATTCAATCTTGGGGGGTTGTGAGTTCAAGCCCCATATTGGGCTTAGAGCTTACTTTAAAAAGGTGAGGGTGGGGTGGGGTAGATAGTACTTCTTGTTTTTCAAAGAAAAATTCACATGTGGCATATACTTAAATTCTAGTCATTCAAGCAAAAATGTTAGAAAGCCTCCTACTCCCAGCCTCTGTTAACTGAAATATAAACAGAATTTTAAGAAGGAGGAACCATTCTTTTGTGTCTAATCTAGTAATAGAGGGCAAGTGGTTGAGTCTGATACACTTTGCTATGGATTCTTCAATCTAGGCAATGATTATAAATTTATGCATTTAATTTGAACAGTGATAATTAGGTTGATTGCCAGATGACTCATTTTGTAAACTTTTGGCCATTAGTGTTCCAGCTGGAGTGGGCCATGTGCTGCCTTCCCGCTGACATCACTGGAAATCTTGACTCAAGATCAAAGCTACTTTATGCCTCTCTGACCTTTCTTCACCATGCACAGTGGGGCCCGGGTTCTCAGCTCCGAATGTTCAGATTTGTTCCACTGTGCCCATGGGGTTACCACTTGCAGACAACCTACATGTACATATTCAGTAGAGACCCTGAAACAAGCCTACTGGAATTCACGTGTTGGATTCTAGCTTTCAGGTGGCTTCCTAATCCAGATGCCAAATTTCAGAAAATCTTATGTCTGGCTGACTCACTGAGGCTCCAGTGAATAGAGAGACAATCCCAGCAGCATTGAGAGGCAGTGCTCATTTTGCCCCTAGAAGTCTTCCATAGGCTCATTTTCCTCTGGAGACGCCCTTTGAGAACCCAACTAGAGAAAGCATCTCTTACCTTGATAGTCATGTCTGCACTGGATGTTTCTGTGGCATCTGAGGCTGCCTCGTCTCCCTTTAGCAGCACACTTTCCCACCCGACCCCTGAAAACAAAACAAAACAAAACAAATGCCATTTGAGTCACGCGCATTCAGCTGGCATGGATAGACACCTAACTGACATTTTGCACATTCCTATCCTGTGTGTGTTATAAAGGAAACTGATGTCGCACCACACAGTTAACCTGCTGGGCAGTTACTGGGAAAGTATACTTTCAAAAGTGGCTAATCAGTAGCTCCTTTCTTTTTATCTGATCTCCAACTTTGGAGTCCACTGTTCAAATTCTGTATCTTATAGACAGTTCTACCCTCAGTCCAGAGTGAGAAGAAGTTGGAATGAACTCTTCCAGAATCCAGACCTCATACTGAGGTCTTACTGGGGGCTTAACGTGAATCCCAGGACACAGAAACACACACATCTGAATCTAATTCAACACCGAATAGAACTGACTCCAGATTATTCACTGCCCTGGATTCCATACACATACTGGAAATGACCGAAAGTTTATACTCACTTTTATTTTATTTTTTAATTTAAATTCAAGTAAGTTCACATACAGTGTATTATTGGTTTTCAGGAGTAGAACCCAGTGATTCATCACTTACATATAACACCCAGTGCTCATCCCAACAAACACCCTCCTTAACACCCATCACCCATTTAGCCCCATCCCCCATCCACCTCCCCTCTTTTAAAATCTATATGTTTTCTCCCCAAGTCTTGATAAATGTTAGTGTTCCTTTTTCCTTAAGCTTCCAGATGATCTCCAAGCGTAGACACATGACAAGATACAAGGTTTTGCTCTCTTCACTTCAAAAAGGAGATCAGGGGTTGGTATTTAGAAATACCCATGAACGCAATTATAGCCTAACTACACCAATTCAGATGCAATTATGTGTGTGAATCAGGTGGAATGGTCTATATTAGGGAAAAGTTTGAAGTAATGACAAGTATATTTTTAAAAACAGATTTATTGCAGATAAAGTTATCTTTTTTTTAAAGTCTTTCATTTTTTATTATTTTTAAGTTGATTTATTTATTTTGGGGGTTGGGGAGGCACAAAAAGAAGGAGGGAGAGAATCCCAAGCAGGCTCCATGCTGTCAGCACAGAGCCTGACATAGGCCTCAATCCCATCAACCATGAGATCATGACCTGAGCCTAGATCAAGAGTCAGTCACTTAATAGACTGAGCCACCAAGGCACTCCAAGAGTCATCTTCCTAAAAGCTAAAAAGTAATGCTTAGTAAAGTTTTTAAGGGTCTACTTTAACGAGTAGATACAAATTTTATAATTGGTATAATAACTGCCTGCTGGAATATGAATGCTCACAGCCTAAAGTATTAAAAAGATTGTTTTCTTAAACAGGTTAAAATTGGCTGCGTAATATTTGCTTACGTTGTCGATTTCCTTAAGAAGTAATTTTGCCTAAGGGTAACTCAAGGACAATATTCATTCCAAACCTGTGTGAATAGCCCAAGTTCCAAAATTTCAATTATCTAGCATTATGTTAAATCAGGACTGGCAAACATTTTTTGTGCCACATAGTAAACATTTTAGGCTTTGTGGTCTTGCCATTTCTGTTGCAACTTCTCAAGCTGCCACTACAGAGCAAAATGGACAACACATAAACAGCCAACTGACATCAGTCAACAGCCAACATATAAACAAATGGGCATGGCTGAGTTCCAATAAAACTTTATTTACAAAAACAGGCACTGGGCCAGATTTGGCCCATAAGATGTATTTTACCAGATGGATAGTGATGATGGTTGTACCACTTTGTGAATGTATTTAACGCACAGAACCATATACTTAGAAATGGTTACAATGTGTTATATACATTTTAGCACAATAAAAAAAACATTTTGCTAGGCAATATTCAAATTTCCAGTTTAACCGGTTCTATAATTACCCACTGAATTGGTATACTATTAATTCCATAGCTATTTCTAAAATGTTGTATATTTAGGTCATTTCTAATTTCTCATCAGTATAGATAATGCTAAAATGAATACTTTGTCTAAATGCTTTTCTTCTTATGAATAATATCCTTCAAAAGGACTCCTATGCAAAATGTATGCATACTGTTAAGGCTAATGGCACATGTTCCCATATTGCCTTGTAAAACAGTGATGTCAATTTTACGGTACCACCAACAATGTATAATGTAATAATTGTGCCATCACCATAATTTTCTCAATAGTGCTATTATTAAACAAATTGTGTGGTTGTGGGGAATGATTTCTTAAGCAAGGTGGGGCTACATAAAATATTCATTATAGGAGTCCATATATTTTTGTGTATAGTATTATGATGGTTTTTGTGTCAATTTATATTAATGCAATAAAATGATATAATTTTTTAATAAATTTTTTTAAATATTTATTTTTAAGAGAGAGAGAGAAAGAGGAGTGCAAGTGAGGGAGGGGCATAGGTCTCCCTGGGAGAGACAGGAAGGGAGACAGAGGATCCGAAGTGGGCTCTGTACTGACAGCAGAGAAACTGATGCGGGGCTCAAACTCATGAACTGCAAGATCATGACCTAAGCTAGTGTTGGACACTTAACTGACTGAGCCACCCAGGCACCCAATATAATAATTCTTTAAGAAGATATACTTTGCCGGCTTCTGTGCTCAATCAAGAAACCAAAGACATGTACAAGAAAGACTATTATACTTTTAGCATTTTTGTAAAGACCAACCAACCAATTGGACAAATGGGAACAGGAATGATTTTTTCATGACACTTTTAAGGAACTAATATGTGATTAATTAAGTTTTAATATATTAGCATCAATTGCATTATTTTATATTCTGGATCCTTGAGAGCCTCATTTTACAGGACATACGCACAATGGATTACTCAAGATCCATGCACTCAACTTATTGCAAGGTGCAAATAGTTGTTTCTGACTAGGATGTAGAAATTGGGTCAGTTTGGTGAGCTGCCCTACAGTTTCCTCTAGAGAAACTGCTACAAAGAGGTTGCTAGCTTTTTCTTAAGTGCATGTTTCTGGGAGAGCAATCTTTGCTCTTACATGAGTGGATTATTTTCCTGACACCCCTTGCATTCAACAGACTAATAGCCCCTCTTGGTTTAAGCCACTGTTGGCACCTGTTGGATCTGGCTGGCAGAGAGACACAGATGTTGGGCATGATGGACAATTATATGATATTTACTTCACAGAATATTTTGAATTATCATTTCAGCAAATATTCATTCCCCTCCTTTCCCACTGTGGGAGAAATTTTCTTCCCTGTCCCACTGATGTTTACTCTGGCCAGTGGGATGCTGGTGCACATAATGAAAGCAAAGGTTTGAAATACGCTTGATGGTGATGCTTTCCCTCTTGCATTTCTGCTATAGCAAGAGAAGGACATGCCCCAGTTGACCTGCAAGGTACTGAGAGTCATGAGGAGCAGAATTGGACCCTATCTACACTTGGAGCTAAGCTAAGCCAAGTCTTAATCAGCCAACACCTAGCCCAGCTACACACGCATGACAATAAAAGCTATTGAATTTGAGGCTGATTTGTCAAGCAGCATTATTGCAATAGTAGCTAATAGATACAATATATAACCAAAGTTATAAATGAAATTCATTTTGTATAGAGCACTTTCATCTTTATGCAAAAATAATTGCTTTGTTGTATAGAAATTTCATTTACAAGTATTGATTTCTGTATTTCTGTATCGAGAGAGAGAGAGAGAGAGAGAGAGAGAGAGAGAGAGAGAGAAAGCTGTATATCCAATGTGAGGCTTGAACTCACAACCCTGAGATCAAGAGTTGTATGCTTTACTACCTGAGCCAGCCAGGCACCTCCAATTCCCATATCTTTCCCATGTGGGGAAGAATCTTTTCTCTGCTATAATCCTTTTGTAGGCAAAACAATTTTTATTAAAGGATATATGGCCATAGGAAAGAGACATGAAACTTAAATATATATGTATTCTCAAAATTTTAGCCTCCAATAAAGAAAACATCCATTTTTCTCCCTAAAGTAAGCTCTACACCCAATGTGGGGCTTGAACTTGCTACCCTGAGATTAAGAGTCACATGCTCTACCAACTAAGCCAGCCAAACACTCCAAGAAAACAGTTAAAATTAGATAACCTATCATTTCACAGCAAGAGTAAGAGAAAATAGACATAACATTTTAATTAAAAGTGTTATTAATCCTAACAATAAGTTGTGAAAACAGGAAAATGCTAATTTAAAAGCTAGAGGCAAAATTCCTTCCAGGGAGAAAACTGAGTCTGGGGGAAAAGGAAATTTTATGGATCATTTGGGTATGATGGATCCCACATCATGGAAGTAGGAGTAAAAGGAAGATATCTGTTTAGAAGAAGGAGAGAACTTGAAAGAAGCTGGGACAAGAATTGACAGTAAGAAATTTCCAAGGGTGATAAAAAGGACTTTGGGGAACCATGATGTTTAAACATCAATTTTAAATTACTTATCATGCTGTGGCATGACATAAGTCCCCTCAGTCTCATACCTTGAGTGGAGAGCTGTTCTACACAATTGTCTTGTGTTGGTGTTGTTTGGTGGAAATAGAATGAGAACTTCAGGGTGGAGGGAAGAGAGTGGCCATGTGCACCTGGGAGCTCCCTGCAAAAGTGAAATCTGAGGAGGATATGATGATAAGAATCTGGGACAGGGTATTAGACCTGCATATACAAGACAGAGTTCAAATTTTATTTGAACACCAAAGGGCAGCAGACCTTCTCTACCTGAGGACTTGGAGATGCAAAGTGACCAACACTTCTTTACAGGAGGATGCTTATACATGTGAAAATGCCACTTCTGGGGCGCCTGGGTGGCGCAGTCGGTTAAGCGTCTGACTTCAGCCAGGTCACGATCTCGCGGCCCGTGAGTTCGAGCCCTGCGTCAGGCTCTGGGCTGATGGCTCAGAGCCTGGAGCCTGTTTCCGATTCTGTGTCTCCCTCTCCCTCTGCCCCTCCCCCGTTCATGCTCTGTCTCTCTCTGTCCCAAAAATAAATAAATGTTGAAAAAAAAATTTAAAAAAAAAAAAAAAAAAGAAAATGCCACTTCTATTTCCACAGTGGTGATTTCCATACCACCAACGTGTAAATGCGTTGCACCACAAATAGGCAGGGGGATAGCCTAGAATGCTTGTTTGAGATCCTTCCACTCTACGATTTTATCAATGACTGTCAACATATGCTTTCCTGCCCAAGTTCCTGAGATGAATTTCCACTCAACTAAGGCCAATGTTTATAACAATAGCACAAACATTTAAAAGGTCAGATGTATAACTGCAACAGACAAGACATTCCAGACTGATGTATTTCTATTATTAGTCAGTTTTGTAAGCACAATCACCTCTGATTTCAGGAGAAGAACCTCTACAAAGAATTTGACCTAAGAATTTTGATAATTAATAAATATATATATGCACACATATATACTATTTTACATATTACATTTCTATACAGTCTGCTTTCTTTTTTTAAATATTTTAGAGAGAGAGAGAGAGAGAGAGAGAGCAAGCAGAGAAGAAGGGCAGAGGAAGAGAGAGAGATAATCTTAAGCAGGCTCCATGTTCAGCACAGAGACTGACATGGGGTTCAATCCCATGATGCTGGGATCATGACCCGAGCTTAAATCGAGAGTTCGATGCTTAAACATCTGAGATACCCAGGTGTCCCAGGGACAGTTTTATAAAGATCTTTCAGGAATAAGTAAAATTCAGACAACTAGTTGTTGCTTTTTACACATCTTCTCACCTAGCTGCACAGTCATATGAAGAAATCCATTAGCCCAAGCATCCAGTTTCCTAAAGCCCATATCTCTGATCTCAATTCATAGGATGCACTCCACTAACTGCACAGCCCCTCTTTGATTTCTGTTGGGAACAGCACATGTGCAGTTGACAGGGCAGTGAAAGCAGAAGGAAGGAGGCTGAGCTCAGGGTCTGGATGGAGAAGCCAAGGCCACACATGAGGATCTGCAAGCTGAGAGATTTGGGCTGGTAGCAGGGTAGCCATGAGGGCTTGAGTATAGTAACCTGTAGACAACATGGCTTTTGTGTTTGAACAAAAGGAGATAAGACTAGACGAAACAAAGAAGAGGACAAGCAGCTAAGAAGGCTTGTTGGGGAAGCAGCCAATGGCACAGGTGAGAACCCTGAGTGACTTCCTTATTTCTGATTCTGGTTAGTACTAAAAAATAAATACAAGTAAAAATAAAAGATAAGAGACCAAGAGGGAGAGGGTAGCACTGTATGGGAGGGCGCTGGCCATACCTAGACCCCCTGGAACCACTGTGTGTTGCTAGGTGAAAGCAGGGTAAGAAAGAAAGACAAGTCAATATGGACCCAAACATGCACGAGAATGGAATTTTGCTCCAGCTCATCTATCCACATAGATTTTAGATAGATCTTGGACAAAGTGGGTCATCGGTGCTGCTCACCAAATATTTCCAGTTCTTTCCTCTTGTGGACACGTAACAGAACTTCACTTCCTGGCCTCCTCAGATCTGGTGGTCATGTGACTAGTTCCAGCTGATGAGTGTGGTGGGCAGCAGCACATCTCCCACTTCTAGGCTGAGGTGTGTAATCGCTGATGCGGGACTCTCCTCCAGCATGGTGAATGGTAATGTTCAAGGTAGTGCAATTCTGTTAGCCCAAGTCCCAGAGTGAGGATAACACAAAGCAGAGATACAGCCAATCCACAACGGCCATGTAGGATGAATGAGAACTAAACTTATACTGTTTTAAGCCATGGGATTGGGGGCCGTTTATTACAGTAGCATAATCTAGCCCAGCCTTAGGAGAGGAAGGAGCCCTTCCAGACTTGCCTTCCCCATCAACTTCCAGTTCCCATCATAGTTCTTTAGATAAATATGTGTTCCATTCTCTAAATCAATTCTGTCATTTAAATTTTGTCTCCACGACTAGGCTATAATGATCATACTTTCTACTTTTTCGGAGCCACCCTGTTTCCATTATGCCCAGTGCTTATTTCACAGGTTAGTTGCATCTCATTGAAGGATTTATGTTCTGAAGACAAAAGACTTCATCTTTCACAGTCAAAACTGCTCTTGAAAATTCCTTAAATCTCCCATACTGTCCAAAATAGCACCATACTTCAGAAAACCCAACAGAGCCACTTTTTGTGCCAGCTTTGGAACAGTCCATTTCCTTTGTTAAGTACCAGATGATGCCATTGACTTGTGCTAAGGATCATGTTGTACAAAAAAATACAGATCTGGAAACTGTAGAGTTTCTCAGGGTTTGGAGATGCACAGCCTGATGGATAGAAGGAGAAACTATCTGTGGGACAGCAGATTAACAACTGCCTTGTCATCCTGACACTGGGGTTGTTTTTGGCTACAGGTAAACAAAAAGCCTATTTAATACATGCTTAAAGAATAGAGGATTGAGTGACTCATGGATAAAGAAGTCTCAAGGTAGTGTGGCACCAGAGGTGGTTGGTTGATTAAATGGCTCCATGGCCTCATGGTCTCATGGCCCCAGTGTGACCTCTCTGCAATTCTCTTGATTTTTTTCCATGGTCCCAAGATGGACACAGCAGTTCCATGTGTCATGAAAACATCCAGAGGCAGGAAAAGGGAGGAGTAAATATACTTCCATAAAAGCACCTTCCCCACACACCCAAAGTCTCACTGGTCAAAAATGTAGCATTAGTCTATTTCTAAACCAATTGTGTAAAAAGTAAATGGAATCATCAAAATTGGCCTGGAGCTAATTAATCAAGATTTACCCCGGGTCAGGCCTCCCCTGGGTCAGCCTTCTCTGAGTACACAGCCATTTGGAGGATGAACAAAGGAACAAAACAGGATCTTGGCCAGCAAGAAAGAAGGGGACAAGTTGATGGCTGTCCCACAAGCAACCCATAGGGTCTGATGGACTGGAACATAGACTGGAATAGCAGGCAGAATCCCTGACACTTTTTAAATGTCTATTTTTCTCTCACTATTTTAGATAGAAATATACACTTGAATTCATGTAAATTAAATACACAGCTGATGTCAGGACTCAGCCTTGACTTCTAGTGCCAGCTCCTTGATGAGGTATCCAAAGTGATTATCACCACCTCCTCCCTCTACCATGAACTCACAGGCCTGATCAGGAGCACTCACTGGGGCCTGGGTAGGGAAAGCCCTTAAGTGTGTCTTCCTAACAGTATCGACCGGCTCATCAATGATGTCTGAGAGAGCCCTTATCAATCAGTTTATAAACACTTGTGGGCAGGGACTGGGCCTCATACCCAGTTAGCCTATGCTGGGGTCTGTGAAGTGAGAAGTGTGGGTTTTGGGCCACCAGGCTGGAGGGATCAGAGCTTCAGAGTGGGGTATGGGGGAGAGCAGAGAGTGCTCAAAGGAGGACAGGGGGGCGCTGAGGGAAAGGGTGTGGAGGGCATGGGAAACAGCACCATTGCTGCGATAATTCATTCTAGATGCTAAATAAACAAACAGGTTGTATTGGTCCCTTCCTCGCAAGCCAAGCAAGACCTGGTGGACCTAGTCACTTGCTGGCAAACCCAGAGATAGGGAGCATGTGGAGGTGTAGTCACTGGAAATAAAACGTCTGGATGGTAAGACTGTGAGCATTTTGAGAATCTCTACCCCCAAGGTGGGGCTCGAATTTACAACCCAGAGGTCAAGAGTCACATTCTTTACTGACTGAGACAGCTAGGCACCCTAAGGACTCTGAGCACTTTGAAGACGGAGCTGTCCATTCACAAGCCCCACCCAGGCCCACCTCACCCTCAGCACAGTGAGGGCTGGCATGTAGGTGAGGGCTCATTAAATGTTTCCCAAATTGAACTGGAGTTGGAAGGGGCCTAGGACTGACCATCAGGATAGAAAGGATAGAAAGCTCCTCCACAATGCCACTTGATGGGTGCTCCTCAGCCCCTAACTGACCTTTTCCTGGGAACCTTCCTTACCACCACCCACGGTCATGCTGATTGGATGGCTGGAATGGGCTGTCTTAAATATTTTTTTTTTAATGTTCATTCATTTTCGAGAGACAGAGAGGGACAAAGCATGAGCAAGGAAGGGGCAGAGAGAGGGAGACATAGAATCTGAAGCAGGCTCCAGGCTCTGAGCTGTCAGCACAGAGCCTGACGCAGGGCTCAAACTCACGAACTGTAAGATCATGACCTGAGCCGAAGTCGGACGCTCAACCGACTAAGCCACCCAGGCCCCCCTGGAATGGGCTGTCTTAAGAAGAGCTGAGCCACAGACAGATTAGGTAAAATAGACCCCAGATGATGACCTATGTTGCCTGGCTTAAGGAGAGAACAGAGGACATAGTAGAGTCCCTGATGACTGCTAGGAGAGTGTCTATTTTGTTTGTGGGGACTTTGGTGAGGCCTGATCTGATGTGGCCAACCTTCCTATCCACTCTGGCTATTCTCCTCCTCATCACACACCTCTGCCTCAGCCCTCATCAGCCCACTAACCCACACACAGCCCCGGAACTGCGAGGAAGTCTAGTTCCCAGCCTTGTGTGTTTCACAGAGAGAACCGAGACCTCAGATAGAAAAGAGTGGGATAGGGTCTGATGAGCTAAGAATGGAAGAGACAAAATTGCCTGATTTCCTAGACCAGGGTTCTTTCTGGGGACCAGACTGTGTCAACCTCATCTTACAGGCATAAGATCAGGCCACTATGAAAGCATTTTGCCAGTTCACAATGAAAAGAATGGGGCTAGGGCCTGGGTCCCATCTACCTTTTCTTCACCCAAGACTGTACCGAGAGTGTCTCAAATTGAGACTCACTCAGATATTTCTTTTAATTGCCTTTAGATATCCTTGGGTTTTAAAAATCTCACTTAGTTCTTGGAGGAGTTCTCAGAAGGGTGGTCATTAAAACTTAGCGGAACTTTAGAACAATGATTTGCCTTTAAACACTTGGCTTTGGGAAACCCCACCCAAGGATAAGCTAATGAGGCCCTCTTCCTCTGGAGGGAAAGTCTTGCTGGGGGCTGGAGGAGCAAAGCAGGATGTGGCCCCAGCCCAGCCCAGCCCAGCCAGCTCCAGGTAGAAGCTCATCCTCGAGCCTGAGCCCTAGATTTCTCTTCCATGGGACAAATAGAAGGGCCAGGCCCTAGGACCTCCAGAAGCAATGACAGCAAGGGCACTTTCCCCTCTTAGTTCCTTTCCCTGAGAAGATCCCATTGGGAAAGAAAAGGTTCACCTCTCAGATGACGAGTTATTTTCCTCAAACTCGTGAAGAGGTCAGTGAACCCCTTTCCCCGCCTGTACGTTCCTGGGTAAAGGAAGCCACTTTGGGTGCCTCAGGGGTAGATGGTCAGGTTGCTCAAAGATGAACAAAGGAAAGCCTCAGAGTCTTGCCAAGAGTGCCCCCCATGGCTTCTTGACCCCATTGCTGTCCTGCCAACATGAACACGGTAAAACCAGCCATGACAGCTATACTGTCCTGGGGACATACTGTGGGTTGAAAACTATGTCTTTCTGTGTATCATCGCATTCAATCCTCATACCATACAGGTACATGAGGCAAGTACAATACTATCCCCACTTTACAGATGAGAAAACAGGCTTAGAAGACTTAAAACTGAACTACTAATTGAAGGAAACAATACATAATCCAAGAAATACTTAATCCAAGTTGACCTCAGAGGCTACTTTCTTAATCAGTACACCTTCTTACCACGCCCCCCCCCCCACAAATATTATTTCTTTTGTTTTCAGAGATAGAAGAACTGGAATCTTGAGAACATATTGAAAAAAAATCAAGATTCACAGAGGGGAAATTGTCCTTCCTGAGGTTCCAGTTCAAGCTGGCCTCTGAGCTCACAATGTACACATCAAATAAAGGTTTTATGGTAGGGCACTGTGTAAAATATACAGCCATGGCTGGCACCAAACCCAATCCAGTGCAATTCAGCAAACAGTTACTAAGGGTTTACAATGCCTCTCTGAGGCAGCTAGCATGGGTAGTTCTCCTTTATGCAGGAACAGCTCCAAGACATGGTCCTATGGAATCCCATACAATCAGGTTCTGCAGAGAGTGACCTGAGCAGCAGAACTTTTGAGAAATGGGAAAAGATTGAGACAATGAAAGCACTTAGTGCCTCTGAGCATTACTTTGGGTTTTGACACCCAACAAAAAACCCCAGGGGAAAAACTTTGGGTGGTCAAGGAAGAAATCATGCATAGGAGAAGAAGTGGAAACGTTGAGTACCTTAAGCTAGAAAACAGTTTGCTGATTCCACCTGACTCTCTCCCTACAAGCATGGGGTAAGAAGGACTAACAACAACAATAATAGCAGTTACCAGCTCTTGAGTGCTTATTATGTGCTCTTCATCGTGCTATATTTAACATATATTATCTCACTAATAGTCAAAAGCTCCAAATGAAGTAGGCACTATTTTTATCCTCATTTTCCAGATAGCAAGAAGGAGTCTTGGAGAGGTAAAATAATTTGCCCAAGGACACAAAGTAAGAAGCAGTCCTGGGATTAGGAGAATGCTTTCTAAGTTCAGTGCTCATGCTCCAATAGTCAGTTGCTAATCACCTGTGCTAATCAAGGTGCCCTTGGTGAGAAGGACAAGAAGGAACACCCCTCTTGAGACCAAGAAGGTATGCACACACATGCATATGCTCTATGTATGCACATGTGTGCAAACACATGCAGACCCACATATGCACTCATGCAAAATCCATGCACAAACCCATGTATTCATGTGCACACGTGCATTTCTGGGCATGAAACTGCAACAGCTTTTCAGCCACCACCATACATTGAGGGGTCTTGTACCTCCCTATAAGGAGAAAAGAGCCTTTTTCTGTCACAGCATCCAAGAGTTGGTAAACTGGGTGTTTCATCTCCTGCTCTACTCTCAAAGGTGCATTTTAAGCATCCTTCTGTATGTGAAGGGGATAGCAGACTCCAACTGGATGAAAACGAGAGCAAAAAAGGATCATGGTGAAGTGCTTAAAATGAGTTTTGTGAGACTCTGAGGCCCAAACCAATTTTGAAAATGGTTTGTTTTGGCTGGCCAGAACTGGTCCTCAGAAATTAAATACTTTTTAGGCAAACATGCTACTTACAGCAAACTCAGGGGACCTACTCAAAGGTTAGAGAACTAATAGCTTAAAACCTGGTTTACTCTCAAAATAACCTGCAGATATTACCATTCAGAGGGGTTTCTCCCCAAGTTCAATAAAAGATTCTGTCATAGTCTCCATAACATCCTAAATATTAGCTTTTCCAGCCTGATTTTACTAGTCTGGAAAGATATTTTATATTTAGCCCCAAAACAATGTGATATAAAATTAAATAAAAACCCAAACCACCATCTTGGATTTAGCTTTCATTCAGAGGAGATGCATATTAATAACTGAAACAGTAAGTGATGACAAGGGCATATGCAAGGTCCTTGGGCTCTTTGTAGGGTCAACCCCTCAGCTTGTGTGCTGTGACTTTCTCTCTCTTGTCTGTGAAAAGAGTATCATTGGATTGAAGGTGTGGTGGAGCATGGCCCTTGGAGGTATGAAGAAGCCAGCCTCTGCTATGCCTTTTCTGCCTGATTCTGCCCCTCCAGCCCCACTGTATGTGCCCCAGTTCAGGCCCCTGAGTTCCCCCAAAACAGATATGTCTTCCATATCATCACCATTGTTATTTTTCAGAAATGTAACAGTCACATTACTCCCCACCCCAACCTCATTCTTTGCATTTCTGCTGTTTGCCAGGCACTGTGCTTGGGCTAGGAAGACATAAATGGGAAGATACAGTCTGGGTGCTCAGGTTGCTGGCCATCTGGGTGGAGGAGGTTTTCTCTTTGGACCATCTGATTGCCAACACTGCTCCTTCCCTCACTGAACAGGGGCCTTCCCTGGCAGGTGGCCAGGATGTTCTATTTCCTCCCTGAGTTCTGGGTGTCCTGCCAGCAGAGCTTCCTCTCCTCCCCTTGGGGGGTTGTGGTGGTGTCAGGTGACCTGTGGGAATTCACCTACCCATTCAAAAAACCCACTTGGATCTAGTAGAAGTGTACAGGAGAGAATTTTTGTAAAAGAGCCCCCTGGAAAGCTCAGAATGGTTCTTATGGCACTCATCAGCCCATAAGGTAGGAATGGTGACCCTTCAGACTGGTAGGCATGCTTTGTTTCATCTGCAAGGCACTGTTGTTTTAAATGACTTAGTTGTCAATATTTAAATTCATGAGAATTTACAAGAACATCCAAACATCTAGTTTTTCTTTTATTTTTTTTTAAGATTTTATTTTTAAATAATGTCTACACCCAGAGTGGGGCTCGAACTTATAACTCCAAAGTCAAGAGTTGCATGTTCCACCGACCAAGCCAGCCAGATGCCCCCAAACATCTTGTTTTTCTTGAAAAAAGTTAGAAGACTGGCAAAACCAAGCCCAGTGTCTATAGTTTTATATGGCAGCAATTACCAAGAGCTGAGTGACCACTATTACCTTTTTACAAGAGATATATCTTCTTTGACAGGCCTCAGTTTCCACCACATTCTTGTTTTGCTTGTGGGTTGATGTCACTCACTAATGTTAAGGGTCTGGCCCCTGACGGCATCTGGGTTTACAATCCCAATGTCATTTAATTCCCGCAATGTCCCTTAGTAGAAGCCTCACAAATTCTTTTTTGAAGACTTTAGTAGATCAAAATTAAACCACCAATTTAAAAAACTGACTTGGCCACAGCTGGTTAGTATAGTGCATTGTGAGTACCGGCAGGAGAACCACGGGACCAGGGCAAGTTACTTTGCCACTCAAAGCCTTAGTTTTCCTTACCTGTAAAATGAGGACTGTAATGGAAACCACTTAGGAATTTGCTGTGGATTAAATGAGATAATACATGTAACTCCACAGCTCAGTTCCAGGAACATAGCAAGTATTCGATAAAAGTTAGTCACTATCACTATCTGTATCATTTGAGACCATAGTGTCTTCACTTTTAGACTACTAGGAATATGCAGCAATGGAAATTGTGGTTAAGAAAAATGTTGCCAGGAGAGCTAACATATATCCAGATCTAAATAGAAGCTACTAGAATCTTTTGGGGACTGGGATCATAATTAGCCCCTCTATTGGATTGTTCGGCTAACAACTTTTTCCAGAAATAGTGGTGATGATTTGGTCCCTTCTTTGCCCCCAAATGATCATAGTTCCTAATTAGTCTTAAGCAGAAATTGCTTTAGCCACATGGGAATGTCTGACTCCTAACTTTTAGCAGATTTGGGGATCTGCAGTGGGAAGTCAGCTTGTCTGGTGTTATGAGCTGAAGTGTGTGCCCCCCAAAATTCATTGTATTGAAGGTCTAATCCTTCTATCCTCAGAATGTGATTGCATTTGGAGACAGAGTCTTTAAAGAAGTGATTAAGTTAAAATGAGGTCTTGACAGTGAACCCTAATCCAGTCTGACTGGTGTCCTAACAAGCATAGGGTATTTAGACCCACAGAAAGACACCAAGGGCACTGCACACAGAGGGAAGACCAGAAAGAAGGTAGCCATCTGCAAGCCAAGGAGAGAGGTCTCAGAACTAACCAAACCTGCTGACACCTTGATCTTGGACTTCTGGCCTCTAGAACTATGAGAAAATAAATGCCTGTTATTTAAGCAGCACTAGCAAATGAATCTGCCTGGGTACCACATGGTCAGGCCGTAAAACAGGACACGTCCCCTGACTGATGGATGTGGGCAATCCCAAGAACCTCGTTCATAGCAGGGTTTGGGATCAGAACCTCCTCTCAGAGACAGAGAGTGAGAAAGAGCAAGACAAGTGTTGCAGGAAAACAAACAGGAGGTGGTCTGGATGGATTCTAGAGATAGGGCCGTGGTCCTTGACTGGGATTTTAAATGTTCTTAGCAGGCTTCTTTTATGTGTGTGGGAGGTAGGGTTGGCTTATATAAAGAGTTTGAGTGTGAACCGTCACAGGGCGGAATGTGTTGACAGCAGAAGGATAGGTGATTTCAATTAATTTTTATATTGTTTGATGACCCATTGTTGTTTTCAATTCAAGAGTGCTTGTGTGATTGGAAACAAACAAGCCTGATGTTTCTCAAGTTAAAAAACCCAGTTGGGAGTTTGGCTTGACCTACTACAGCATCCTGGAAGCTAAAATACAGACACTGTTTGACTAGACTTTTGGGATGCATCCATAACTCCATATCAGAGTATTTATATCCCAAAGTCTTCCTTTACCATCATGTGCAAATTTATCTACTTCTTTCCTGGACACAGATGCAAATTTTTAAAGCACCCACAACTCAAAATGACATAAGAACACTCTGGTGATTTGATAGATGATGGGGAAAAAATTATTAATGTGAATTCCTCCCTTCCTCCCTCCCCTCAGCTGCCAAAGGAATCTGGTTTTGGCTGGCCTCATTTTTCTTCCTCCTTGCCCTTAAAGGAGAGATCAATATTTGCCAGCCCAGTAGGTAGGCATTTAGAATTCAGGCTTTGGGAAATAAGCAGAAAGAGACAAGCTGGAAAGGCAAGAGGAAAATGCAAGAGAAAATCAAAAGAATACATTCAGCTGCCTAGATTTTAGATAGATAAATGGATGGATGGATGGATGGATGGACAGAAAGAAAGAGAAGTCTATCTACGCTCTCTAACCATTCACCTATCCACCTACCTATGTATCCATATCAATCTATCTATCCATCCATCCATCCATCCATCCATCCACCTATCTACCTATCTATATCAATCAATCTAACAAACACCACCAGTGGTTTGAAGCAAGGAATCGAAGAATCATAATACACAGTTATTGCTATGTCCTTTCCAAACACTGATTCCCATTTATTATGCTAATAGCACCTCAATTTCCCTTTGGGAATGCTGTCCTCCATTCCTAGTCTGTATGATTTAGATAGGGCTATCTCCATTCTTCACCTTCCTTCCTCAAAAGGTAAGTAGAGTCCCAATGATGAGTTTAGGATAAGTATATGACAAATGCAAAGTGACAAACTTGGCCCACTGAGAGCCAGCCCTGGGACTTAGAATGCTGGAAAAGGATAACCTTCCCAGTGAGTTTGCTAAGATTTAAGCTTGGGGGGCACTGGTGGCCACGATATGGGAAAAGCTTTCCTGAGAACAAAGCAAGCAGAGAGGAAGACAAAGCTGAGACATGGAATCCAAGGCAAAATAAAAACTCCTGAACTTCACAACTTTGTGAAAAAAATAGGATCTTTTTTGAACACTACTTTGAGTTAAAATTCTGTCATTCCAAAGAGTACTGACTAAAACAGAGGGACTCCAAGAGAAGTAGCTGCAGGAGACAGAGAAAGAAGCTCTCTTGAGGTTCGTCAAGAATTAAAAGCAAAGATGGGAATTCCTCTTAGTGATTTTTAGAAGCTGGACTGTGTTTCTGTGCATATGACATTTCACCAAGACTGGACCAAGTGTGGTCCCAGAATTCTGTAGAGCCCTTTACAACAGGACCCCCCCCCCCCTCAAAATGAGCAAATGCCATCGTTAGAAGAGATCCTAGAAGACATCTGGTCCTATTCTCTAATTGATGCTTACATCCCTTTAAGAATCTTGATAAACAACTCACTCTGATTCTATTTGCACACTTCAGGGGATAAGGAAATCACTCCCATAGAGGCAGCTTGTTATGGGTTGAATTGTGTTCCCAAAAAAGATATGTTGAAGTCCTAACCGCCGGCTCCTCAGAATATGACCCTATACACAAAATAGGGTCTTTGCAGATGTAACCAAGTATGAGGGCAGGCCAAATCCAGTATGGCTGGTGTCCTTGCAAGAAAGAGAAGGTCACATGAAGACAGAGACAGAGACAGAGATGAGAGGTATGTTACCAGAAGCTGGGAGACACCAGGAAGGATCTGCCCCTAGAGACTTCAGAGAGACCATAGCCCTGACAACACCATGATTTGGGACTTCTGAAGAATACATATCAACCCAGGGGGAAAAAAAAGGTTGTTTTAAGCCACCCAGTTTATGGTACTTTGTTACTGTAGCCCTGGGAGACGAATACACAGCCCATTCCATTTTTAGCAAGTTCCGTGTCAGAACGTACTCCCTGATACCGAGCTAAAACTTAACTCTGCACAACTACTGCTCCTAGCTCAGCCTTCTGGAGTCAAACACATGTTTATTGCAACGTCTGTGAAGCAGCCTTTAAGTATTCCAGGCTGTGACTCTATCCCAGTGGGATGTCTCTTTGTTGATGCTCCTAGACCACTCACATCCTGGTGCCCCCAAAGCCTGGTTATGGGAAGCCATGGAGCCTTTTCCTACTTCTTCAGTGGCCACTGCAGCTACATTTTCAAAGCATCCTCAGTACCTTCTTCTTCAAGATGTGAGCTAACAAGGCTTTGGGATGGACTGCAGCCCGGTATTCAGGGCGGCACTTGCTATCTCTGAGAATCCTCCAGAAGTGACACACTTTTTCATTATAGTCTTAAGAATATTTCCTTAAAGAAAGAAATATGGTGATGGTTAAGACATGATGAAAAGCTGTTGAAGGAAGAAGCAAAACCATGAGACACGGAGAGAAGGTTGTCAAAAGGCAGCATTTAAAAAATATCCTGGCTCCCTTCCCAACTGGGGACACAGGAGTGTTTCTCTCTCAGACTTGGTCCCACCCCAAGCCATGCTTCCAGGCCTCCTCATCCCCAACAGGCAGAACCAGAGGGAAGGGGGAATCGCTCTCAGGGAGCCCATATCCCTGGGCCTTAACTTAGAGGAAGTCCCCATGAACCAAAGATGAAGTCCTACATTTGTGGAAAACAAATAACTCAGTGCTGATGGGAAATTTGGAGAACAAAGAGAAAGCCTTTCAACATCGTCTTATTTTTTTTTTTTTCTCCAAGAGTAAAAATATTACCACACACTTACAGGATTCTGGGCACAGGCTGATCTCACAACGAACAAAAGGCAAGGTGTTCTGACAAATGTGCCAGTTTCTGGCAATGTCACTGACTCCGATTTATACTCCCACATTCAAATGACTTGTAGCTTTGGTCTGATGCCTACTGGGGTAAAGAGAAGCTGTCTTTGTCCTAGTTAGCCAGGGCTCTCCACTTTGGCTTTGATGGAGAGTTAAACTTTCGAGCCATTTTAAAAGTAGCTCTTGCAGCTTGGACTAAGACTCTGAAGGGCTGGTTCTGGATTATACCCTGGGGCGCATCAGCTGGGGTCAGTTCAAGGTCACTTATGGAAAGTGCTTCGAGGACACCCTATGGAAATATGTGCTTGCACTGCACCACCCACCTGTGCCCACATGCTGAAGGGCAGCCTGCTGCTTCTTCACGACGGCTTGTATTAGCCAAACCATAAGGAGACAACGGGTTAAACAGCAATGAACACAAGGGTTTGTTTTTCCCCTAAATTCTTTCCATCCTGGAATAAGAAGAATTTAGAGGGAAAAAGTGTATTTTCCCCCTTCCACAGATGTTTTTGAGAGACAATTCCTAACGGACGTGGCAGCTTAGCATTTAGATTAGGATGGGGATCTCTGGAGAAAGACTGAATTATGATCTATGTTACCACACAGCCCGCGGGGAAGGAGGTAGCCACCTCCAGCAACTTGCAACTTGGATGGGACATGAAAGGACGGACCAGGTTTGAATGCCAATAGAAGCAGTTTGCAGAATTTCTCTGGGTGGACGTCCACACAGGGAGCTAAGAGTGGGGCACGACAGAGCCCTGTGTCTCCTCACTCTTGTTCACCCTGATAGAAGTAAGCACCCTTGCTAAGGGTCTCTTACCAGAAAAATGTATTTAAAATAACTTATTTGGAGTGGCAAATACTAGAGAAAAGCTGTTTGCTGTTGGTGTTTTAGCTAGGGTCTTCCACTCTGAAGAATGTGGGTGTTCAAGGCAAATGGAACCGGGGATGTACACAATAATAAGGGAGTAACAGTGAAACAGTAGTCACCTACCAGCTTGACTACAAAGGAGACGGTCTTCTGAGTAGCAGTGAGGCAACCAGAGAGGACAGTGAGAAGCTGGCTGGAGCATCCTCCAGGGTTGGAGGAGATTTATGACAAGCTCCAGGTGGAAGGACCCAGCTGCCTGCCTTTCCAGGCGCCATGAGGCAGGGTGATAGGATGGCAGACCTGATGCTTGGAAGCAGGGAGGGGCCATCAGGAGACGGCCACTCGCCATTTGCCAAAAGGGTGTCCTTCTTGCTCCAGGCTCAATTCTCCCTTCAATCTGAAAGTACCTGGAATGCCTTGGCAGTGAATATCTCCCAACACACTCCTTAACCTTTTTGTTTCCTTGCTTGCTTTTTCCTATCTATACACGTTGACCTCTTACAAGGAAGATTTTGCAATATAGGATTACTTAGTAGATATGGCCTCTGACTCAAAAACTCTGTAGGGATACATAGGGGTTTTTAAATTTAGTGGATGTGAAACACTAAAGAAACTGCAAATAGACTAACTCATCTTAAACGGACTGCATATACCTTGACTATCATTAAAGAAACACACATTAAAATAATACCTTCATTACGTATAACTAACTTTGAAATTTATGATGGTAAGTAAAAATGAGAAAGACTCAACTTTGTCAGGGGAACAAGCACACTTAGACGTTACAGATTGGTACTATAGAGTGATTTTGTCTCTTGGGATAATGATCTAGAATACATGGAAGGGAAGTGTAGCAGAAATTATTCTTCCTCTGTAGAACAGAACTCGTCCGGTCCAGGTAAGCTGCTCTCCTTCATGTGGCCCTGTGTTTCACTAAACCTACCATAGAAATCCTATGCTCCTTGCCAGTGACTAGTGTAGGAAAGGCACTGGCCAGGGGCACCTGGGTGGCTCAGTAGGTTGAGCATCCAACTTCGGCTCAGGTCACGATCTCACCGTTCCCGAGTTCTAGCCCCACATTGGGCTCTGTGCAGACAGCTCAGAGCCTGGAGCCTGTTTCAGATTCTGTGTCTCCCTCTCTCTGACCCTCCCCCGTTCATGCTCTGTCTCTCTCTGTCTCAAAAATAAATAAACGTTAAAAAAATACATGTATGAAGAAATATCCCTCTCATCATCCACTGAACATTGCCATATCTATGGGGGCTGGTGATGCCTGGAATGTGGCAGCCATTTTGTGACCATGAGAACAGCTGCTCAGTGACACAGATGACCCCTTCAGGATGGCAGAACAGAAGCATGGGAGCAAGCTGGGCCCTGGAGGATGCTCCCATGTTATGAAATTAAACAACTCCACTGCCAGAAATAAATAAAAGTTAAAAAAAATTTTAAGGTGGCGAGGCGGCGCCTGGGTGGCTCAGTTGGTTAAGTGTCCAACTTTGGCTCAGATCACAATCTCACGGTCATGGGTTCGAGCCCCGTGTCAGGCTCTGTGCTGACCACTCAGAGCCTGGAGCCTGCTTTGGATTCTGTGTCTCTCTCTGCACTCCCCCCCGCCCCCGTCCCGCTCATGCTCTATCTCTCTCTCTCTGTCTCTCTCCCCCACTCTCTCAAAAATAAATAAATATTAAAAAAAATTTTTTAAACAACTCCAGAGCAGACCCACTGTAGGAGTTCTTACTGTGGGTGATTATATCACTTCTTTATTGTTTATGCCAGTTGAGATACAATTTTCTATTACCTGTAGCAAAAGCACTCCAGGAAACTGTAAGATTGTTTGTATTCTTTGACATAATAATTCACTTTGGAGAAAATATATCAAAGTAATGGCCAAAAGATTAAAATTTTTTATCCCAAGCTAAAAAATTCAGAGACATGTGTATATGAAAATCACATTATGAAAAAGAAAAGCAGACTATAAAAGGGTAAGCATACAATCCTAACAATGTAAATATTCACACGGCTTCTACCAAAGACCGTAAGCAAATCCAGCTTCATAGTGATAGCCTATCATTGAATGTATATTAGATTTTGTTTCTATAAATTATTACTCAAGTCAAAACATTTATTTTAAAGTTCATGAGAAAGGAAACAGCATCAGATCCCAAATATGAACTTTTGCACAAAATAAATGGCAGAGAAATATCTATTGGAAAGGGATGACGTGTGTTTTAGGAAATGCTTCTAGAACTTGTCATTCCATGTCAGTGATTTGGAGCTTTCTCCTTTGATGTAATTACCCATTATAATAACCCAAATGTATGAAACCTCTTTTCAAAGAATGTCACACACACAGACTTCAAAGAAGAGAAAGGGTAGGATTCTAGAGAAATGAGGAAAGAAGACCAAGGGAAAACAGTGCAGGAAACTGTCAACATCTATTACACAATGAATTTCCGAAAATATGTCATAATCACAGCCTGGGGCTTGGCTTAATTGGCATAAACACAAGGGAGATAGAAAATCTAAGTCAGAGGGGCTGTCACACAGAAAAATTGTCTACATGTGCCTGAACATCAGAGAAAATGTTGAGCAGGGGAAGTCCAGACATAAAGGAGCCCTATCAAATTCACATCTGATGGAAAGGCTCTAGGATTATTTTTGTAGTAGGCAATTATGACCTTTTATTTTCGGAATTCCTCTTTTAAGAGCCACCAATGAAAGTGCATTCTGTTATTCATAGTACTGACGGGTAAATTAAGATAGATAAAAAATCAAGGCCCAGAAAATTACCGTAATATTGGGAGGTTCACTATGAACTGCATCAAAATAATTCAAGAAAACATATTTCATTATATTTAACCAAATTCCCTTTCTCCCCTATGTTTTCACACAGCTTTCTGTCATTCAATTCCTCAAACATTGACTCAAATAACACATTAAATCAAGGCTTTATTAGCTTTCTTTTATCATTTCTTCTTCCTTTTTTTTTTTTTTTTCCCCACAGCTTAAGGTTAACTGTTTTCAGATCTGGATTTTTGTGGGGGTCAAATTTCTTCTGAATTTGGTGAAGTTTTACCAATTGAAGCCAGATTAATGAGGTGAAAGAGATGTCAGGTTACTAAAAGGTGCATAGTAGAGTAAAAACAAAACAAAACAAAACTTCAGGGTTTTAAAGGACAATTAAGCATATTACACATAGGGAATTTGTCTTGTGATAGATAGCAAATGTTTAGGGTAGGAACAGTCTACAGATGTGCCCTGCATTCTAAAAAGTTAATATACTAAATATCTAAAGTTGCAAACCATAAATTCTTTAGTTCTAAAAGGAGCCGCCTTGTATTGTCTTTAAAAGGTCAGTTCTCTATGGAAATAGCTGTTTGATTTGCAATAATTACACACGCAAGGAGATTTTGCGAAATATATTTGTTACTTAAAGATCCGTTTAAGAGACTAGAGATATATTTCACTATACTAGTTTATTTTAGCCATTCTAATCATTAAAAATAGAGATGATTAAGGATCTCAAAGTCAATGGAGAAGTTAGCTCCAAAAAATGGTCATGACCAAAAGGGGAGATGAAGTCATAGACACCTGTGGTGAATTTGTAGTATCTCATCAGGATTATTTCTTTTTTAAAAAAAGGTTTTTGCTTTTTTAAAAAATTTTCTTTATTTTTGTGGAAGATACAAAGAGCGAGTGGGGGAGGGGCAGAGAGAAGAAGACAGAATCCCAAGCAGGCTCCACACTGTTAGTGCAGAGCCCAAATGGGGCTTGAACTCCTGAACCGTGAGACCATGACCTGAGGCAAAATAAAATCGGATGTTTAACCGACTGAGCCACCCAGGTGCCCCTCATCAGGATTCTTTCTTCTTTCTTTCTTCCTCTCTCTCTCTCTCTTTCTTTCTTTCTCTTTCTTTCTTTCTAGGATTATTTCTTAAGTGATATTTCACTTCTTGATGTTGAAGAAAAGGACATTACTTACAGTGATGCATGCAATAAATTCATATCTCAATACTTGTTTTTCTGTATAAATGATATCCTTGATGCTACCAGGTGCCCTGACTCACAGTTTTAAACTGGAATATCCCCTGGTGGACAGTGATGTCCAGAGAGACTAGCCTCAGACAGAACGCCACGTCTCCTAGCAATAGGGGTGTCTCCGGGTCTCCAGGCTCTGACTGCCGCACCACAGGCTTCTGATTGGTCCCTACACTCTAGTGCACAGCTGAGAGTCACCAGAAGATCAATAAAATGGGCAGAGTTTGCAAGAGGGAATGAAGTACATGCACACAATGGAATATTATGCAGCTCTGTGTGTGTGTATGTGTGTGTGTGTGTATGTGTGTGTGTATGTGTGTGTGTGTAAATATGTTCATACGTACTGACATGGAAAACTCTACAGAATATGTCATGAAATAAAATAAAAACAATAATGAAACTGCAAAATTCTGCAGGTAGTATTACACCTTTTGTATTAGAAGGGAAGAGAACAAGAATACATTTTTGATTTTGATTATATTTGCATACATTGGTAAAAAAAATCAATGCAAAGTGGTTATCTTTTTGGGGGGTGGCAGAAGGGGCAGCAGTGGACGTGCTTTCCAAATAAGATATCTCAATGTGTGCCTTTTTATAACATTTTCATTTTGAATCATGTGAATATTTCACATAGTAAAAAAACGATTCATCAAACAAGAATAAACTCAGCAGTGTTCTTCCCACTTCACAGTCTGTGGTGATAAATCATTCAAATGTCCAAAACCTGATCTTCTTAGATTTAAAACTACTTTGGATGTTGTTTTACATACAGGTCACTTTGAGGGCCACTAAATGCAGGCTCAGGAATCTGTTCCCAGAGTCAAAATGGCCATTTCCACCTCACACTGGCCTCCACCATTCTAGCAGCCATGTTTACATGCCTATTCTAACACGCTCTTAGACTGAACTGACTTTTCCCTGCCCAGGAATTAAGCCCAAAGGGCCTCACTGATGCAAGCCAGTACAACTGTGAATATCTACTGCTGAGCTTAAAATTCTCACCATGCAGCTCTGGAAGCAGATTCTAAGTCAGGTTCTATATCGTTCGAGACTTTTATGTTTTATTTATATTTTCCTACATTCATTTCTATTTCTGCAAAGTCATCCTCGATGGCTGTGGGATACTGGGGTAAGAACACGAGAACAGGTAGATGGAGCAGGAAGGGGGAGAGGAGAGAGAGAATGTGAATGGACAGGGGCGCCTGGTTGGCTCAGTCGGTTAAGCGGCCGACCCGGTTAAGCAGCTCGGGTCATGATCTCGAGGTCCGTGAGTTTGAGCCCTGCGTCAGGCTCTGTGCTGACAGCTCAGAGCCTGGAGCCTGTTTCAGATTCTGTGTCTCCCTCTCTCTGACCCTCCCCCATTCATGCTCTGTCTCTCTCTGTCTCAAAAATAAACGTTAAAAAAATTAAAAAAAAAAAAAAAGAATGTGAATGGACAAAACAGAGAGAGGACATATGGCATGGGAAAAGAAAAAGGGAAGAGCGTGTGGAAGAGACAGAGAGAGGGAAACAGTTTCTATCTGCTATTACATATTAACAAAAACCAACTTGTTAGCCAGGTGTTGGAAACCACAAGCACATTTTGTTGAAGGAATAAATTTCGGTTTTCAGGCGAGCCCACAAAAGCCTGTTCAGCTTGTCAAGAGGACCATTTTCTCACCCATTCATGCATGCTTAGAGGAGCTGAGGGAAAATTTTCTAAGTAGATGAGGACACTTCTGGTGCCCATCTTCCTGTCTTGCCATCCCCTCTTCAGGACTAAGGGAGTCTGGTTTTGATGTAGCTTGGAAACCCTCAGTGGGCTGACAGCTGGCTGGCTCTTCCTGGTTAAGAACCAAACCAAATGAAACAATTCCCTCTCTGATCACCACCCTTGTCTCAGGTAGGCATTAGGGAGAAGTTTGCTCAGGTATATGTAGGTGTTAATGACTTCATAACCTGCTCAGAGGCATTTTCCTGCTCTGAACATCCTTAAGATAGCTCCGGGGCTGGTGAGGGTCAGGGGAGCAACTCAGACTTGTACAGGGCCTCACAGTAAATGGCCAGACTGCTACCCAAACTCAGATTTTCTGGCTCCCCTTCCAGACTTTCATAGAATTTAAAGCGGCAGGAGTGCCTGGGACCAGGCAGCCGACAAGCACTTATTGAATGTTCACTGGTGTATGCAGGGTGCAGGTGGACATTATTAGCCACAGCTTAACCTGCCTCCAAGCCGCTGGGATGAGCCCGAAGGCTCGAGAGAGCAGAGACGTGGCAAGAAAGCAGCTCAAGATGGCAGGGGCTGGTCTAGGGGAGATGGGATCAGGGGCAGAGGCCTTGGGCAAGGTGTTTACCTCTCCAAGCCTCCGTGTTCACAAGGAACATGCAGAACCCTTTACAAATTATATAAATCCTCCTGCTTGATCCCCAAATCACCTTGAGAAAGAATTTTCCTCACATAAGAATTCGAGTAGTTTAGTAACGGAGGTCATCTTAGCCCAGGGACAGACAAGGTTGATGACACCTCATTTTATAACTGAGGAAAGGGAGGCTCACAGGGACTGAATGACTTTGTCCAAGGACACCAGGAAGGGGTGGACTCGTGGCCCAAAGCCTGGTTCTTTCCTCCATACCAGGGGAGTATCCATTGTTTCCAGAGCCCCAGCACCTCAGAGCCAAGAAGAGTAAGGGTGGAGAGGCCTAGACGGGCACAGAGCACTGGTGAGGGTCAGATTGCACAGAGCAGGCCTCCACTCAAGAGAAGGTGTGACAGGGAACTGAGCCTGTGTGGTATGGCCTTTCCACTCTTTCAGGAGCATTCCAAGGACACTTGTTTGTCTTTTGCAGCCTGCTCTTGGGGGAGGCCTGTGGTCACCCAGATCTGTCTGAGACTGGGTAGGAGGGTTTAATGCAGGTGAGGGATGTATTCAGCACGCAGATCTAAACCACATTTTCTAATCAGCTTTACACAAAAAAGTCACCGTGTCTTGTTTTTCAATGCATTCTGAATTGGAAGGGGGACGGAGGAGGTGTTCTGAATTACCTTTCCCTAAACCCAGCAGCATGGTGGGCAACTGGCAGGATGGATACTGCTCTGACTCCACCCCTTTGTTTTACATGAAGAGTTGAGCTGGTTCCCTCGTTAGTTCCATTTGTGGGGATAGTTCATCTACTGGACACCTGTTGTGGCCAAGTATGAGGAATAAGGGTAATAAAGACAGGGGCCAAAAAGAAGCTCTTGGAAAGGCACGCAGAGAGAAAGGTAATGTCAATATGGAAAGTACAGAGGTGATGGCAGACAACTTTAAACCTGGTGAACTGCATTTCTGTAAAGGTTGGTGTGGTGTGTGTGAGGGGGGAGTGTACTGGCATTCCCATTGTCATTGCCAGTGGAACGGGACAGATGGGTGACAAAGATCCCATACTGCTGCACAGAGTTCCTGAAGCCATCCTGTCCCTCAAATTCCTCCTCTGCCCTCCTGGTAGACTTAAAATGGGAGACCTGGAGCAGGGAGAGCCATGTGGAAAAGACAAATAGGGAATCAATGGGATGACATGGGCCTCCTGTCCTCAGTGCCACCACACATCAGCTCACCACTCAAGTAGAGAAATGGAGACAAGTGTGTCCACAGTGGCTCAGAAGGATTTGCAATAATGGCCAAATGGCTCAGGAGGATTTGTGATGATTGTTCCATTTCTTTAAAAAGCTCTAGAAGTCACGTCTTGGGATAGCAAGGAGTCCCAGGGAGAATGTCAAGGAAGCCAATGGTCATGAGATAAATGGATGGGAAAAGGGTTTCTGCTCAGAATAAGCAAATAGAAGGCACAGGACAGACTAATAATCCTCCATGAAATTACTCTGGAAGGGCTAGGAGAGCCTGAGTTGGTACAGGTATGTGGCCATGTGAGCAGAGTGGGGACAGCACCAGCCATGATGCACATGATCCTTCCCAAGGAGCTGTACAAACAGCTTTGTGAGTGCCTGGCTAACTGGGGACAAGGCTGGATGCCACCCAAAGGCATGTCACTTCACCAAGTTCGTTGAGTGCAGGCAGGTTATTTAACACCTGGTGGGTGCTCCCAAGTTGGCTGGTGGGTATGTAAGTGAGCCCGGCAAGAAGAACCCGGGTTTTCTCAAAGCCTTTGTGATACTTCTGCTCTACCTCCTGCTGTGACCACAGACATTCCTACCTACCTTCGCAGACATCTCTGCATGTCTTAGCCTGCTTAGCCCTGGGAGACCGGGCTTTCTCTGTTTACCTCTCTTCATCTACCACAGCTGCCAGCTCAGTCCTGATTCTGAGAAGACATGCATCCTTCCATTCCCTTACCCACTCACCTGTGGGTTTTCTCTTCCTGCCCAGCATCTCCTCCAGAATTTCCTGGAAAATGCTCCTTCATTCATTCCAACATTGTGGTTGGAGGGAGATCTCACATCCTTTAAAAACCTGTCTGACCTTATCCCAGATTGGACATGAGTAGACATCCAAAATGGCCAAGGGCTCTGGTCCAGGGGTGGACAACAACCCAAGCTGGGCCACTCAGAGCTCTTCCCAGAATCCAGGAACCCTGTCTCCTTGCTCCTATTTCAAGGTGGGGCTGAGAATGGAGAGCTTGACAGTCGATGGCAGGCATGTCTCTAGCTGTGAGGAGAGAGCCTGCCCAAAAGGATGATGCTGACACTCAGAAAGAGGCAGAAGCAGGGGTTGAAGAGCAGAGGCCAGTGGCATTTGAAGCCCTGGTCAGTCACACTTGCATCCCAGCTGTCACCCTGCCCTTCCTGTGACCAGGCTCTGTGAGTCAGTAAGTGCCCTATTTTCCCAGTCCAGTTCAAATCTTGGTAATCTCAAGACTCCTGACGAATACACGGAATGAATTACTAGTTGGTATAATTAAATTCTTGTGGAGCCTCAAGAACCACCAGGAAACACATGACCATCGTGCTCCTCCTCCCTCACACTCTAGATGCTTGGAGTCCACGTCAATCCAGGAAGCACATCAGGCTTGGAACAGACGTGGTGGGACATGAGGTTGCCTAATTCTGCAGAAGCACCAGTATATGGGGAAATCACTAAAGTCCACATGAGCAGAAAGCAATATTAAAAGCCTGGATAATCAAGAAGCTCAATGCAAGTATCAGAGAAAAGAAAGCCACTGGAATAAACAGGAAGGTCGAAAACTCAGCAGTGGGTTGATTCTGATCTATATACTAAGTAGGAAGCATTTTCTTTCCATTACTCCTGTGCTCGTGTTTCCTGGTGCAGCTAAGGAGAGCAGCACCGTGCTGTTGCTGTATCATATAGAGTCAATACAGGTTCTCAGAGTCTGGTTCTCGGACCAGCAGCATCAGCATCACCCGGGAATTTGTTCGAAATGCAGATTCTTAGCTCAGCTCCAGATCTCCTGAATCAGAATCTCTAGGGGTGGGATCCAGCAATCTGTTTTAATAAACCCTCCAGGGGATACTGATGCATGATGGAGTTTGAGAACATCTGGCGCAGTGTTTTGGCTCAGTTTGCAGCTCTGGTGCAAGGTTCTTGGGTTTTTGTCCTGACCGCAATGTGAACAGTGCCCACTGGGTCTGCATGCCGGCTCAGCCACTTACTATCTGTGCAACCGTGAGCAAGTTACTTAACCTCTTTGAGCCTTAGACTCTTCCTCTGTAAAACAGAATTAAGAGTAGCCATTCATTGTTGATTTGAGGATTTAATGAAATATTACAGATAAAGTATTTAGTTGAATACCCAGCATACAGGGTAAGCACTCAATAAATGCTGGTTATTTTGCTTTTGTTCTGATGCCATAGGAGGACCTGGGCCTGGAGAAGCCAGGAAGGACCTCTCCTGAGGGACTTGCTCCTCTAAAACACTCACTGCAGCCTGTCCTTATTTTTTCTGTCTAGCAAACTTCTACTTATCCTTCAACACCTTATGTCCTCTATGATGGCTTCCCAGAGCTGAGTCATCCTTCCTCCTGCTAACCATCCACCATTCTAAGCCCTCAGGCTGCCTGGATATAAACCCCGGCCCTGCCTCTTCCTAGCTGTTTGATCTTGGGAAAGCTTTGTCACCTTTCAATGCTTCAGTTTCCTCATCTGTAAAATGGGATGAATAACTGTACTTACCTATGGGATTTGGGAGGGGGGGGGTATTAAATGAGCCAATAAGTGTAAAGGCTTACATAAGGGGCTGGCACATAATAAATGCTCAATAACTGTTAGTTCTAACTCCTGGAGCCTACCACTCTGTAGGGATAGGACAGACGAGGGAATGAGTGAATGGATTTGGGGCAGGGTTAGGTCTGCAGGGAGGTGAGTTCGAGCTTGCCTTGGGCATAAAACTTAGGGGTGCAATGAACTTAGTTTCAATAAGACACAGAATCATTCCAATTAAAAAGGGGTTTCAATAATACTTTATACACATAGGCAGTTGGCTCATGGCCATAGTTTGCTAATTTGATTGTTTAAAATATTGCATTTAAGTATTACTTGTCTTGATTACTGAGGCATGGGGCATGGGACATGATTGCTTAATCTTCTCTTCCCCCTCTGGCTGACCCTGCAAACCCAGGCCCCATGGTTCCCCAGCAATGGAGAGTTCTTCCTTGCTCCCCTAGGGGTCTCACACTCAGCAAAGAGGTCCTGACCATGGCCTGGGGCTGAGTCTGTCAGCTCAGAACAGGCTCCTTTCTAAACTCTAAGACTGAATTTTTAAAGGGAGTATAAATTCAAAGCACATTGATGTGTCCACCTGCAATTTTCAGATAAAATCAAAGAAGCGTGTACATATTCATATATAGATAGATAGATAGATAGATAGATTCATACATACATACATATGTATAGATATGTTTAGCTTTGTGGTATTTCTGAAATTTTCAAGGATGTGTGTGTCCATAACTGAACTGAAAATAGAGCCCCCTCAGTGGTGCCTGGGTGGCTCAGTTGGTTAAGCATCTGACTCTTGATTTCGGCTCAGGTCATAATCTCATGGTTCGTGAGATAGAGTCCCCAGTTGGACTTGGATTCTCTCTCTCCCTCTCTCCCTGCCCTTCCCCGGCTCATGTTCACACACTCTCTGTCTCTCTCTCCCTCTCTCTCAAAATAGATAAATAAATATAAAAAACCCCAAAGAATAGAGTCCCCTCTTTCCAAAACATTTCCCTGGAGAGGTGATGTGCAGCCAGAATGTTCTGCTGCAGAACAGATGTGCTCACATTTCAGATGGCTTCCTCATCCCCAGAGGGACAGTCCGCGGCTGTGCCAGCTTTTTGCTGGGGTTCTGCCTCATTACAAGGCGGCCTGTTTTGCAGCACACATGCCATCTTTGTTTGAGGGGCAATTGCTCACGACATAATCAGTTGTGCTTGCAGAGACAAGCCACATGCTGGGTCCCCTGCTCTAAGACACGGGCAGCTGTGATAAGAAAAAGGGTTTTCTTACAGTACATTTTGCAAACCATGGAAGGGGATTTCTTTCCTTCTTCTTTTTAATTACCATGGCTTTAAAATGGAAACCATTCGGGGAAGTGAGAGTGGGGCGCTCTGGCAAGTCAGCAACACGTGTCGCCGTGCTGACTCAAAGTCAGATCAAACCTAGGTTTCCCTTTCTCTCTCAGGGTTAAACTGAAGTCTCCGGACCTTTGTTCTCTGTGGCATGTGAGGCTGTTCCCTGTGTCCACTGTGGATGAAGCCCCAGGAGAGGCTGATAAGGACGGTGGATCAGACATGATCATAGGACCCTGCCATACAACCGCTGCCTCAGCAAGGCTCACGAGCAACCAGCTGGGCACGTGCCCATATGCACTGAGCTCCCGTGAGTGCCCGTTAGACTTCTGAACCCCAAACTGCTCTTGGCACTCACGCTACCAGGTAGATGGGAGCCACATGCCTTGTCTGCAGCTCTCAGCTTGCAAACCGTCATCAAGAGGTGCTCCCATCGTGGCTCCCACTGCACCTGATCTCCCTGGGGAAGCACCACTCATGCATACAAGCTTCTTGTTTGCCTTCCTCCCCCACTGGACTCTAGGCTCCATGAGGGTAGGGCCAGCGCCTGTCTTGCACATCACCCTGTTCCCAGTGCTAGCACAGTGCCAGGCACATGGCAGGTACTTAGTAAATGTTTCCTGAAAGGCAACACCCGTATGAAAATGAATCTTCAAGAAGCGGCTGCCTGGGCCAGGGCTGGCCACACACCACTGGAACCAGCTTCAAGTCAGGCAACCTTGTTAATTACTGGCTACATCCCGGATATAGCAGGATATAGCACCAACCCTTAATTTTGTACTCCATAAAATGGGGATAATAATACCTACTTTATAGGGTTATCAAGAGACTAAAATTAGATAGCACTCATGAAAACATGTGGCAGACTATATCATTATTGCCAATTATTTTCTGCCATCCCTATAAGAGGATTATACATCCCCACCCACTGCCAAGAGACTTGCACGGCTGCCCCATGGGTTTCCTTCCCGACCCCACTGACACGAGGCTTGGCCATATGATTCGCTTTGGTTAATGGAATACAAACTACATGTGCCACATCCGAACATGAACTTCTAGAGCCATTAATGATTCTAGGTGCTTTCCCTGTGGCAGGAAAATGCCATGAGAATGGTACGTCCCACAGAGAGGCTGCTCCTTCTCCCTGGGTCCTGGAATGAACACACTGAAAGCAGAGTGGCCACCACACTGCATCTAATATCAAATATGAGTGAGAAGGAAACCTTTGCTGGGGCTACTTGTTAAGCAGCCTAATTTAGAGAGAAAGCTGACTGATACACACTGCCTGTCCCATAGTAGGGGTTAGTAGATCTCTATGGAATGCTTTTGGTTTGTTTGGTTGTGACATTTAATCACTAGAATAAATTCAAGGTGGCATTTTGTGGCATAAAAATGAAGTGGATTTTCTTTTTAATGGGATGCAAGGCTGACAGTAGAGCAGGGCCTAGCCTAGAAACTTCATCCATAGTTTCTTCACGGATTAGTCATTCTAACTAATAGTATTTTGTATTTACTGAGTCTTTTTGCTTATGTTTATCAAGCTATCATTGGAGAGCAGTGTGCTAAGCCCCCTATACATGTTATCTTGTTTATCCCTCATGATTGTGCTGTGAAATACAGTGACACAGTACGGGCACATGGGGCCTGGAGTGATGTAAGGTTGCGAGCCTCCTCTCCCCACCACACCATGTCAGAACCTGCAAAGATTAGCGTCTTTGTGGTACTCCCTGTAGACCGCCAGTGGGGTTCTAACATTAGCCACATTATACAGATGAGGAAACGGAAGCTTTCAGAAAAAAAAAAAAAAAAAAACATGGCCAAGGGCATCCAGCCAGTCAGCAGCAGGGCCTGGATTGTAAGCCAGACGCCTCACTTCAGAGCCCTAAGCCCTCTGTCTCTTAAGTTCACCCACAAACCATGGTCCCTTCTGCCTCTGGCTTCAGACTGAGGAATACTCACCCTAACCAGCACAGCCCTTCAGACTGGAGCCACTGTTCAGCCTATGCCATCAGACTGTCCAGAAAATACCCCAGACTAAGGAGAAAAGTGGTATTGGGGCAGTTGGCATGGGGCTTTTGTTTCCTTCTGATCAATGCCTGTATGTGGCTGAAGAGAAGCCTGTTGACCTTACACCTGCATGTAGGAACCCACCAAAAACGTGGACGCTGTGAACTTTTATTTATAAGCCAGTCTCTGGGTTAACAACCAATGCTCTTCACAGGGGTTCAAGATGTGGCCCCTGGTCCTTAAGGAGTTCCACCTTAGTAAAGAGACAAATGTGCAAATAATTAATTAGATGATAGAGCCCTCTAAAGAGGGAGAGTAGAAGGGGGGATGAGTACATGTGGGGGAGAGAGATAAACTCTGGTCGAACACTGGGGCCAGCTCCAGGGAGCAGGTGGCATTAACACCTGGCCTGGTAGAATGAGCCATCTCTCACCCTGGGGGAGCCGAGAAGGACCTCTTGGAGGAAGAGCATGCCCAGAGCAGGGCACAGGATCCCTACCGGAGCAGTGTACCACGAGGCGGGTCAGAATGCCTAGAAACACAGGTTGGAACCAGATTTTGATGATTCTAAATCCCAGCCTAAGAAGATCTATTACACTCTGTGAAAACAGATCTTGACTCCAGCCCTAAACACCTTGCCCGGGAAGGGCTCAGACCTGAGAGGCAATCCAAGTCTTTCTTGAACGTGTGGGGCTTTGGAGACAAAAGCCTCCAGTGGCCTGAGGCTTAGAAAACACACACCGGACATCAAGTAGGGTATCAGCACAGAGGGCAAACAGACCTCCCCTTCTCCAACAGAACGAAGAATAGGATAAACATGGCTATCTGAAGCTCAGCCTGGGTTACAAGATTGACTCATTCACTGAACAGATACTTATTGGGCACCTACTGTGTGCCAGGCATGATTCCAGTCATTTGGGAAACATCAGGGAATAAAAATCCCTGCCCTCCTGAAGCTTTCATTCTAAGAAAACTTTTTAATAATAGCAAGCACCACTCTGTGTGATCATCCACTTACTAATGCATCTGGTCTTGACAACAACCCTATGAGATAATGCTACTATCTTAATCGTGCAGGTGGGTAAGCTCAGAGTTGTTAACTCATCCTGAGTCAAGGCAGTGAGTGGCAGGGCCAGCAAGCACTGCCAGGCAGTGTGCTCCAGAGGCGGGCTCCAGCCCCGGCCCGTCCTGCCTCTCTCTGCACTGTAAGGAGTTGTAAAGGAGGCTGAATTTTCGTTTCTCAGCTCACCGGGCAAGGCTGTCCCTGCTTCTGCCTTCTACCTCAACCATTTGAAGAGTCTATACTTCACTAATCTCCCCATTTAAATTTCTTTTAAGTTTATGTATTTATTTTGAGAGAAAGAGCACAAGCAGGGGAGGGGCAGAGAGAAGGAGAGACAGAATCCCAAGCAGGCTCTGTGGCATCACACAGCCAAATGCAGGGTTGGAACTCACAAACCGCGGGATCACGGCCTGAGCAGAGATCAAGGGTCAGACGCTTAACCGACTGCACCACCCAGGCACCTGTAAGCTCTTCCTTTTTAGAGGTGAGGAGACACTGTCTTCCTGAGTGCTCTAAAAGCAGCGTTCCTCAAAGTGTGAGGCCCATACCCGGCAGTGATGAGGTGAGTCTACAAATGGATTTAAATACTTAGAAACTTATATAGCAATTTATTGAACCTAATAATAATAAAAACAAAACGGTACCTGCATTCTGTGGGGGTTTTGTTTGTTTCTCTAAAAAATTTCTTTCATTGTACTTTACAAAATTATCATTCTGGGATGAATTGGAAAACTTAAAAAGAAGAAAATAAAATCTGATTCTTCACCACAGATAGTTAGAGAAGCATTGTTCTTGGGGAGTTCAAGTTCAGGGGCTGGGTGGATTGCATCCCTGAGAACAGAGAGACCCTAACGGCAAGGTCCAGGAAACATCTGTGTGGGTGCTTCCTATGTGTCACCCTCCTTTCCATTTCTAGCAGGTGGGTGGGTTTTGTGCTCTCTTGCTTGGGTGGAGGAGGGATTGTGCCAGAAGCTGCTTTCGGTCAGTGGGCTTTCAGGTTTTTTGCAAAAGCCAAAGTTCATTAAGGAAATCAAGCTGGGCCTCCTGGAGGACGGGTGGGCAGAGAGCAGGGGCTACGGAGGGGAGCTGCAGAGGCTGCCTCTGGGCTGAGGGTGGAGGAGAGCTGTCCGGGGCAATAATGTGGTTTGTGTAGGGAAGCCGGCTGCCAGCCTCTGCCAAGGTGCTCATCCCCCAGCACGGCTCAGGAGCCATACAGACTTCCTGAAGGGGCTGTGAGGGCTGGAACACAGGCGTCCCAGGACAAATCACTGGAGGCGGTGATGGTGGGCCCTCCCCTAGGTGAGCACGGCATCTCTGCACAAGCCTGCATCGCAGGGGGTCCCAGGAAAGACTGAGACTGAATTGCCAGCCAGGCCAGCAGCCCTGGAGCTCGGCGTCCAGTAGAATCTGATTTAAAGACAATCAAGAGTTGCTTCTTGCACGTGGGTTCATGGGTCAATATTTATACCCGCTAACTCTGTGAGTGAATTTACAGTGAAAGGAGTGAATGGAGTTACAGTGAATGAGAAAGGCACTGGAAGGTTAGGACAGAGTGGGAGGGACTTTTCAGAGAGAACAGTCCTGGAGGTGAGAAAGCCCTGGAGAAAGCCCCCGGCATGTGGAGGGAGCCCCACACACTGTCTGTCCTCTTTGACGACAGCTGGGGAGCTGCGGAGCCTTTGCAATCGCCCTGTGCCTGGATGTTCTTGGCACCTGCTCTGATTTTTCAGGTGTCAGCTGAAATGTCCCATCTTCACAGATCCTTTCTGGGAGGGATGCGTGTGTGTTGCATGCTGTGTACATGCACGTGTATGTGTGTGTATGTGTGTTTGTGCATGTTTGTGTTCGCCCATGCTATAAGTGTATGCATACATGTGTGGTGTACGTAGTGGGAGTAAATGTGTGGCATGTGCCCATGTATATGCATGTGTCGTGTACGTGTGCAGCATGTACACGCGTGTGCATGTGTGGGCAAGTGTCTCCATGTGCTGTGTGTGTACATGTATGTGGTGTGCATGTGTTACATGTGTGTGAGGGGGAGGGGCAGGGAAGAACTGTGGATCAGAGGGCCTTGCGGTTTGCAACCCTGCAGCTGTTCATTTGCTTTCCGGTCGTGTTTTCTCTTAGCCCCTAACTCCCCATGTGTCTCCCTGTCTGTGGCAAGCTCCACAGTTTTGTATCCAGGACAGGACTTGAGTCTAGGGTCACTCCCCCAAAATCTGGGGACCCTGTTCTATTGCTGGAGGAGATTCTCAGATTATTTGCATGAAGACCAAAGGCCTGCCACGGACCGCCTTTCCTGCCAGGTGTTCCCAAAGTGACACACAGCTGCCCGGGCAGCCCTGAACGTCACTCTGCTCTCCTTGGGGGCCTCCCTCCCCAGGTCCCTCTCTCTGCCTTCACAGGAGGTCCCCAGGACTTGGGCACTGGGAGCTGGCACGCGTGGGAGATGAAGGCCAGCCACAGACCGGAGGCTCGTTCAGAAACCCCACTTCCCACCCCCACCCGAGGCATGATCAAAACTGCCAGGCCGGCCAGAAGAGTCCTGGCGGCTTCCTGTTCCTGATCTGGCTCGAGGTCCCCAGAGAAAGCCTTCCGCTCAGAGATTTGGTCACTTTTGCTCTTGGTGGAGGCAATAAACAGGAAATAGGGTGAGCTGCTTAGAAATGAGATAGCATCATAATCAAAAGAGCCACTGTTGATTTTTATTTTCTCCTGAAATTCCAGTTTCAGTTTCCATTTAGTGGAAGTCAAGAGGGAGGTTTTCCAGCCCATGGTTGTGCAGGGGGTGGGGGGTGGGGGGGGAAGCCCGAAGCTGCTGCTCAGATCAGACCTCTGGGCCCCCCATGGCCTCAGAGAGAACAAAGGAGTCCCTTTCTATGGGAGCGATGCCAGAGAGGCCAATGCTGGGAGTGGTTTCCAGAATTTCTGAGCCTCCACCCTAGCCCCTCCCCCATTCATTCACTCACCCCTTCATTTATCCAACAACTATTTGCAGGGTCCTTTTTGAGCACCGAGCACTATGTGGGACTATCGTGCTGGGACTGCTGGAGAGAAAAGGGCCCAGTCCCTGCTTTCATGAAGTCAGTCTGGTGGTGGAAATAGACTCCCAGCTACTCACACGCCCTCCTGCCTGCTGGAGAAAGAACCCCACTTGGCCCACCGCAACCTCAAGGCCACAAATCTGAACACAACCAAGTCAGCTGTCCCTGGTGCACTTGTTCTCAGCTTTCTGTTCTTGCTAGACATCCTGAAGCAAGCCCCTGGTCGATTTAAGACATGTCCGCAAACTTTTTGACACTTTTCCCTTGAAGACAGAGTCTAACTGCCCTCCCCTTGCACATTGCCTGGCCTTAGTGAAGTGCTCCTTTTTGTTTGTTTTTTAATCCTTGTTATCTATCACACTTTAATGTACGGATACATAGTTACTTGTCCTAATCACTCAAAATAGTTCCCGGTCTCCTGCATCAGGTTAGCTATCAGTGATGACCTACACGCTCCTCTATCCGACGTGAAAATATGCCAACCTCTTCTCCGTAGCTCTTATTCAGCAACAAACGACAATTACTGAGCAGCGGGCACTTTGCTGGGCTCGTTCAAGTACGTGGCCTCGTCAAAGTTTCAGATGTCCAAAGAAGAAAACAGTTTGACAAGATGTGGAAGCTGAGGTTCAAAGTCAAATGATACGCACGGGCATTCCTTGGCCTGGAAGTGACAGAGCTGGGATGGCAACACGGGTGTTGGAAATCTAAGGCTCGTGCAGCCGCCAGCGACACCATTTCTTTTCATTCAAAGGTACCTACTGGTCATGTCTTCCTTTTCATTTCTTTGTTTGTGGTGAGGACATTTAAGATCTAGTCTTCTTAACAACTTTCAAGTATTTATTGCAGTATTGTTAAGTATAATCACAACGCTATGCATTCAATCTCGACTTGCTTCTAATGCAGAATGTGACAGAAGGGATGTTGTGTGACTCTGGCGGTGAGGCTACAAAGCGGGACACAGCTTCTGCCTGGATCTCTCTCTGGGGACACTTGTTCTTGGAACCCAGCTGTTGCACTCTGAAGAGTCCCTTGCCTCATGGAGAGGCCATGGGTAGGTGTCCTGGCTGACAGCCTCAGCTGAGGTCCCAGCAGACAGCAGCAGTGCCTTCCAGACACGGGAGTGAGGAAGCCTTTGAGGCGACCCCAGCCCCAGCCACCCCCTGACGACCACCCCATGAGAGATCTTGAGCAAGAACTGCACACCCAAACTGCGAGAGATGATAATATAACAATGACGATGATGAACGTTTTTGGTTTAAGCTACTACGTTTAGGGGATCTGTAATGCAGCAAAAGATAACCAGAACAATCCCTTCTTCTAGAAACATTGGTGGGCCTTCGTTCCTCTACAGCCTTGCTACTCACAGAGCAGCCAGCAGACCAGCAGCATCGGACCGCCCAAGAGCTTGTTAGAAATGCAGACTCCTGGGCCCCACCTCAGACCCGCTTAACGCAAACCTGCACTTTCACAAGACGCCAAATGTGTCAAACATGAGCTTTAAGAAGCATGGCTCACAGTATCTTTTTTAAAGCACGCTATTTTAATGCGATGCCTAAAAAGATCCAAATACAAAAAATAGTGTAACAGACCCCAACATACCTTTACCACCCAGATGTAATAGATAATCACAGCAAGTATATATTCTGTAGCAGACCCTGTTTTAGTTACTTGACCAATGCCACCTCACTTCACTTCATGACAGCTTGTGAGAGAGCCACCACTATAGCCTTCGCCCCTGCGTTAGAGACAAGGACAGAAAGATTAAGCAATCTACTCAAGGTCACACAGCTCCTAAGAAACAGAGCTGGTATCTGAATGCAGGAGGCCTGGCTCTGGGGCTAAACTATTCTTGTTCTGGCCGCTTAATACTCTGCCACCTCTTCCCCTTCCCCCTGAATTGTGTTTATCAAGTCTCCCTTGAAATCGGCCTCCAGTCCCTCCCTTCCTCTCTGCCCCATCGCCCGAGCCATCCCGGGGCCCCAAGGCAACACTTAACTGACTTGCACCTCTCTGGGGCACCAGCCCATCTGTCTGATGCAGCACCCATGTGAGTCTGCCTGCAAACAGCATGCCCTCCGTCTTCCCTGCCCAAACATCCTCGGCGCCTTTGCTCTGCCTGGTGTCCGGCCTGGTTGACCTGGACTCCAGGTCTCTAGCAACCTGGTCTTGCCTCCAGTCTTCAACAGGAAACAGAACAGAGCACACATCACCGGGCAGCCTCCATCACTGCATACTTCCGGTTTGCTTAGGCACTTCCTGTTTGCTGAGGCACTTTGTGCTCCTTCTGCTCCTTCCTGCTCCTAGGAAGGATTTGCCTCCTTCCTAGCCTGGTCTCCTCCTCCTACCAAACCCCATCTCAAATCCTGCTCCTTGGCTACCGGTAGTTCAAAGTATGGACTCCCATCCCTGAACACTTAGTAGCATCTTAATTCTTTTAGCTCTTTTTTCTTCTTCTTCAATGGCCAGGTACTACAGGAGGCATTTACTTTTTATTGGGCTACTATATACGTAACATAAAAATTACCATTTTAACTATTTTAAGTGTACAGTTTTAGGGACATTAAGTACATTTGCAATGGTGTACAACCATCACCACTCTCCATTTCCAGAACTTTTTTATCATCCCAAACTGAAGCTCTGTGCCCATTAAACAATCGCTCCCTATTCCTCCCTTGCCCTCAGCCCCTGGTAACCTCTATTCCACTTTCTGTCTCTATGAATTTAACTACTCTCAGTGCCTCATCTAGTGGAATCATACAATTTTTGTCCTTCTCTGTCTGCCTTGTATAACTGAGCCTAATTTTTCAAAGTCCATCTATGTTGTAGCATGTATCAGAATTGCATTCCCTTTTGAGGCTGAATAACATTCCATTATATAGATAGACCACATTTTGTTTATCCATTCATCTGTTGATGGACACATCTGGTTATTGGGAATAATGCTATGGAGAACACTGATGTACTGATCAATTCCCTGCTTCCAATTATTTTAGGCATGAAGCATTTAAAAAAATATTCTCAGGGTGCCTGAGTGGCTCAGTTGGTTGAGCATCTGGCTCTTGATTTCGGCTCAGGCCATGATCTCATGGTTCATGAGATTGAGCCCTGTGTTGGGCTCTGTGCTGACAGCACAGAATCTGCTTGGGATTCTCTCTCTTTTTCTCTTTGTCCTTCCCCACTCACACTCTCTCTCTCACTCAAACATTTTAATACTTCTTTTTTTAATTATTATTATTATAGAGGGAGAGAGCACACAAGTGGAGGAGAGGGACACGGGGAGAGAGAGAATCCTAAGCAGGCCCCACTCTTAGTGAAGGCATTGTATTATTAAAAAATAAAAATTATTTATTTTTTTAATGTTTATTTAATTTTGAGAGAGAGAGAGAGAGAGAGAGAGAGAGAGAGAGAGAGAGAGAGAAAGCAGAGGGGCATTGAGAGAGGGAAAGAGGGAATCCCAAGCAGGCTTCACGCTGTCAGCATAGACCCTGGCACGGGGCCCAAACTCAGGAACCAGGAGATCATGACCTCAGCTGAAAACAAGGGTCAGATGCTCAACTAACTGAGCCACCCAGGTGCCCTAAATGGATATACATTTAAAAATAGATAAGAATCTGTTCTCAAAAAAAAAATCTATTCTCAAAGAAAATCTGTGGTAGGGGTTGTTGGTTCTACTTGAAAGATGAAGAAAATTAAGGTTTAGAGAAGTTAAGTCACTTGTCCAAGGCCACATGTGTGGGACTTATATATTGTTTTCCTGAGGATTCTAATTTTACCAATAAATGCTGGTTCTAGAACAGATGAGAATCTAATTTAACAAGGATTCCATAATTCAAGGTGCTATGTGTGATCTCTGTTAATTCTGAGGGTAATGACAAAGGCCAGAAACAGGTGGGAAAATGACATCATGTGTCCAGCAAATGTGGAAACACCTTCTCTTCCAGCATGAATCTGGAATCTAACCCTTTTGATAAGCCAATTAGGTCCTGAACACACCCTTGCCAAGAGAACTGAGCCTGTAGCACCTGGGGGAAACCTCTGTGGTCTTAGTTATTTTCCCTAGTCTGAAGGAGTTTTTGATTTAGGGTTGAGAAACGGAAATAGTTGGACAGTTTCCTTCCAGAAGCAAAGTTGTACTCAGGTCCAGTGTCCCTGGTTCTGATCCAGCTGACGTACAGTAAGACCTTAATATGATGGGGCCTGATGTGTGCATGGTAGATGAGGGGCCAACCTTCCCAGTGTCAGCAGGACTGAGGGGTTTCCTGGGATGCGAGCTTTCGGAAATAAAACCAAGAAAGTCCCAAGCAAACCAGGATAAGTTGGCCACCTTAACCTAAAGATCATTGTGCAAGAAAAAAAAAAATTTACCCTTGTATCTGTCCTTTCCTTTCTTATTCCTACTTGTTTAGACCTGTGAGCACTCCCACCCCTTCAACTGGCCCTCCTGTGTCATTCTCTGTCTACAGAAGTCCCTCTGGCACACTGTGCCATTATTAAAAGCCTTCAATCTTCTATACTAATTGCTCACAGCAAGGGCCACACTCCTATGCCTTTAAGGACCAGACAGTTTATGTCGATGAGGGACACAGCCCCAGTGTAAAGTAACAGGAACTGATGGGGACTGGAGCCAGTTCATACTTCAAACTACCAGTAGTCAAGGAGCAGGATTTGAGATGGGGTTTGAGGCTTAGAGCAAGTGCACAAATGGAAGCCACATATAGGTCTCAATATTTCAAAGTTGGAAATCAAGCTCTAAATTATTAAATAAACTATATTATCTCCTCCTGATTTGGCAAATCTACTTCATACTGACTCAGAAGAAGGCCAAGTTCAAATTGTATTCCTGCATTCCTAGGAGTCCCAGGTTGCGAAATGCTGGTACAGAGCAAGGTCCTCTGGCCTGTTACCCACATTCCTTCTCTTCTTGCTTCAAGCTCTCTCCTGCATCTCCAGGGGCCTTTCAGCCCATAGTGGACACTCTAGCCTGCACTTCAGAGCTCCATCGGCACGTTCCCTACCCCCATCATAATCTGTTTCCCCTTGGTACATCCTTCAGTGTGTCCCACTCTTGGAAAGACAGACCTAGGAAGACACCCATATAATCCCTCGAAGTGAGCTTGGGCCATTCAGGCAGACAATTCTGGGTCCTGGCATCTGAAGCACATTTGGAGCAGGAGAGGTGTGCAGGCTCTGAGAGGTCAAGTCCCCTTGGCCCAAAGACTCCTTATCCTATGGAAAAGGGTGTGAGCAAGGCCTTACTAAAGCCCAGGGCCCAGGAGAGGGGCTCCTCTTGCTTGGGTCTAAAGATGATACTGATGAGGCCCATCGGAAAGTAGGTGTCCCATCTAAAGGAAGCAGCTGAACTCAATGGCAGCTAGTGTCTGCTTCCTGGAAGTGTGGGTCCAAATGTGACTAACTATTTTGCTTTTTCAAAAGAAGATAAAATTCTGGAATATTTTATAAATCCAAATTAAAACCAAACCAAACCAAATTCCCCATGTGAGTCAATACAGTAAATGCCAGAGTACATTCATCAGCCTGTCCTTGAACTTTCAGTTTGCAACTTCTTCCTTAAGGAACACCCTGTACATCCTGGCCTCAAGCCACTTCTTGTACTACATGACCTCACTGCCTTCAGTTTCCTCCTGTTCTATAAATCAGATGAGCAGACACAGCCTGAGCTTCCCAATTCAGGCCCTTTGATCAATGAGCTCCTTCTGTCTGGAATGCCCTCGCCCCAGGTCTCATCCTTGCTTACTGACAACCACACTCATGCTTCAAGAGCAAGTGCAAACCACCTTCTTCAAGATGCCTGCTCTCATCACTCCTGAAATTTTGGACCTAGAGTCAGGAGACCAGAGTTATTAATATTGTCTCTACAATTTTACACAAGTCATAAGGGCTCTGAACCTCAAAGGTAAAATGGGATGATATTTCCATTGACCTTGAGGAGCTACTTCTTGTGAACATTAAATAAGATAATATTTGTTAATACATCTGGTATAGGTCGGGGCATTTAATCATTACTCAGTAAATTCTAGTATAATGGGAAAGTGAATTTGTGTTTCTGGCTTATGCTAGCAAACTTTTTTTGTAAAGTATCAGACAATATATATTTGAGGCTTCGTGTGCCATGTTGTTTCTTTCCTGACTACTCAACAGAGCATCTGTAGACTATATGTAAACAAGCAGACACAACTGTGTCCCAATAAAACTTTATTTACAAAAACAGGCAGACAGCCAGATTTGGTCCAAGAATGATAGCTATTGACTCCAGCTTCATACTGTCCTTAGAGCTTGTTCTGTGGCTCTCAAAGCTGCTGTTACTACTCCTACTAATAACTAATACTTTAATTCTGTCCATATTCACCTGGCAGTGTCCAAAACACTTTCCAAGAGAGTTAGCCCTCATCACCACTTTATACATGAAGAAACTGAGGCACAAAGTGGCCATTAGACTCAAGAATCAGAACTCTGAGCCATTGTGCACATGAGCTCAGGCCTTGGGCAGCACATGTACAGTGTTGTGGGTATTTCTTGGTTGTTGTTGGATGAATGTGAATTTGTAAAAGACTCTGTCACCCTCCACCCTCCCTCCGATGTATTGGTGGCAATTATAACTACTGAGTACCCATATCAATGAATCTCCTCTGTCAACAACTGTGGACAGCAGGCGAATGACACAGGCCAAGAGCCATGTCCTCTGCTGAGTTTCTATCTGGATAGTAAGTACTGAGTTTGATAGTGTTCTGCTTCCTTTCTTCAACTCTTCCTCTTCATCACATGTCCATAGGAATATGAAACCAATCATAAATGGCAAAGAAAAAAGAAATGATTTCATGTGATAGCTGACTGTCCCATGGCACTCTGTCTGATCCTTCATAATGGTCAGCTTGGGTAAAGAGCCCTTGCTGTGCCCTGAGCCCTGCTCTGTGTCATGGGGATCTGCAAAGGATCATTAAAAGGAAAGGCTGTTCTCATGTATGGGGATGGCTGACAAAGTAGAGACGACCATCTGTATGCTGAAAGTAGTGTGACCATGCCCTCTATCATCCAAACGGGAACACTGTTGGGAGTTAGGCTGGGAAAACATGGGCAAACCAAGACATACAGTCACCCAGGTCAGAGAAACCTTACTAACAGCCACTGGGGAGCCTCGCATGCCTGGGCAATACTGCTCTGCCTTAGAGAGAAGAGCAACTGTCCCTTTTCATTCCGGTGCACGATCCCAGCTAAACACCATGCCACATTCATCCTATACCATGTGTTTAGTACCATGCTAGACTTCACTGGAGACAATCAAGGAAGAATAGGTCTGATCCTTGGGAGTATGCCTTGGTTACTGGTTCTGAGGAGTTAAAGTCGATAGTCATTAGAGTTAAAACTGGCTCTTGCAAACTGACATACTATGGCAAGTTTAATATAGGTGTACTGCTATGTTTCTAATGCAAGTTTCTGGTTGATTTTTAGCTACATGTTCCAAAGAACTTACATACTGCCTCGGCATGTACATGCCTCTAGGATTCCGTAGTGTGCAACCTGAACAATTATACATGGTAGCCTTGCTAGGAAACTCCAGTCCCATTCCCTACCAGCCAGAACTGGTATACTTCAGCAGTCTAATCCTTAAATAGCTGGTCACCCTCAGTCTGTTGTCTGCTTGCTTACTCACTTCCAAAAAGTAGTAAGCACCCACCCACCCATACGCTTGTCCTATGAGGCACAGAAAAAATGATTTTGTCTGTGCTCTGCTGTTAAACTTTCCTGGAACCTGATGACAGAATTCAGTCTCTCCTCTGGCCTGATAAGGGAAGAGTCATGGCTGTTAGCACTACACCAATCCCTTCTTTTCTGACATGGAGGGAGAAACTAAAACCATAATTCCTTTTTAAGGTGGGGGGGGGGTGGACAAGGACTCTTGTCCCACTCTTCCCACTGAGTCTTGGGAGCCAAAAGGTGGCATTAAATCTTCATTATGGTTTTTGACCCATAGTCTGTAAGTCTGTGTCTCTGGGTGAAGTCAACTAATTTAGAGAGAAAAGATGCTGCTTCTGACCCATTTCTGGAACTAGAAAATGAGTCTTTCATCATAGGAACACAGAGAGCCCACATAAAGTCTCAGCCACGAATGAGGGGACCAGGAGGACAGAGGACAGAGGCTGTGAATAATGGAGCTGAAGGCATTTGAGCTTGGCCAAGCCTGGCGATGACAACTTCACAAAATGTAGACAGGAAAGGGGCTATATTAGATGTGTACAGGACAGCATAGGGTGTATGTGGCCAGTGAGGGGCGGGGCTGGGCTCCTTCATTGAAAAGGAAAGTTTACATTAGGAACCAGTGGGAACTCATGTGGAGAAAAGGGGAGATAGAGGAGAAGGTATTACATTTTAGCAAATTCTGACTGTCAGAGAGAAGGGTCTGAACTCAGTTCTGGAAGGAACGAATAAAGCAGCAATTCTCTGTCTTTATGAAATTGGGCAGTGCCATGGCGATGAGTTGATGGATTCTTCTGCACTTTGCAGCGAAGGGCTTGGTACCTTGCCATGGCCTCGGGAAATGACCTGAGAATTCCCACTTCTCCTCCCAACATTAAGCAAGGGGAATTTTCTCCTGAGAGATGAAAGGACCTGAAACCAAACTAGCCCCAGCTGAACTTCGGCCAACTAACCCCATCCAACTGGGAACTTCTGTGACTGGCTTTTTATCTACTGCTTCTAAAGCTCTTTGCATCAATACAAACACACTTATGCTTCGTAAACTCTCTGTGGTATACTGCAGAGCATACAGACTAAGTGGCCCAAAGACACAGAGCTACGAAGGAGCAGAACTGAAGTTTTGATTTCAGATCCAGGTGCACTGGACATTAAGCTATGGGACACATGAGATGGGGCCTGTGTCTTACCCAGAACATCCATTGTCTAGGGGAGAGAAGCACTGTCATTATGCGGCTCAAATATTTAAAGTTCTTTTGGAGAAACATTTAGAATAAATGAGTACTGGTGTGTGCCTGCTGCACTCACCTCCCATGAGCCTCTAGGCGGGTATTTACCCACTCTCCAAGATTCTCAGGTTCAGGAGAGAGTGGGGCACAAAGATGTTAGGCTTTAGCTCCTAAAAGGCCAGTTGGTTTAGATTTTATTTATTTATTTATTTATTTATTTATTTATTTATTTATTTAAATGTTTATTTATTTTTGAGAGAGAGAGAAAGCACGAGTGGGGGAGGAGCAGAGAGAGAGAGGGAGACACAGAATCTGAGGCAGGCTCCAGGCTCTGAGCTATCAGCACAGAGCCCCATGCAGGGCTCAAACTCACGGACTGTGAGATCACGACCTGAGCCGAAATCAGATGCTTAAAACGACTGAGCCACCCAGACATCCTGGTTTATATTTTAAAAAGGGAATCCAAACTCCTATTTTCAACCACGGAGGACCAGGTGTTTTGGTAAATCAGGTGTTGCCCCACTAAATGTTATACACAGGAAAATGGGCACCAGTTTTCCATCGGGCTCGGAAAAACCCTGGGTTGGTAAGACCCAGAAGGAAGGTAGTGATAAGGGATTTGCCCAGGGGCTCCTCAGAGTCAGGCCAGAGCCACAGCAGATTACCTATGTGCTGGCTTTGAAAGGCTAGAGATTTCTGGACCTTTTGGGAAACCCCTCCCTCAGCTTAATGTACTATTTTTTCTTTTCTTTTTTCTTTTGCCTTCCTTCCTCCCTCCCTCCCTCCTTCCCTTCCGTCTTTCCTTCTTTCTTAATTATAGAGAAAGACTCTTGATATTAACATCCACCTAGAATGTCACACAGAACTGCCTTAAGAATGATCTAGTAAAATTACTCATTTTATAGACGAGAAGGTTGGAGCCAAGAGAGTAAAAAGTCACACAATCAATGGCAGATCTAGGACAAAGTCCAGGCCATGGACCCCTTCACACTCAAAAATGCTGATTCTATAATTTGATGTGTTCTTTGTTTTCAAAACAGACACAAGAACTTAGAATTCAGTGGTTTATTTAATAAAAAAGTATCACGTCCCACATTTTACAAACTGAATTGCTCAAACAAAAGAGACAGAAACACACACTCAGAAATCTATGCTGGATTGAGTCCTCTAGTTTTGTCTTATTTTTCTCTTGACCTGACTTCCCTCTATATTCATATCTGCTGTGTCTTTGTCTATAAACTGCCTCAAACACTTTCCTTTTGGAAGGAGAAAGATAGGAGAAAGGCGAAGCAGAAAGAAAAGTCTTTAGGATATTTCTAATAGAAACTTTAAAAAGTAGTATTCTCATTTTACAGAAGAGGAAACTGAGGTGTGGTGAATTGAAACCAATTGCCCAGACTAGCCAGCTGGCCAATGACAGACCCAGGATTCCAGCCTGGATCTGTCTCTCTTCTGGACCACTCTTGCCCACCCCGGGCTCCCCTGTGCCATTGTTTCCAACCCAGTCGCCCACTGGAATCACTTGCACCATTTAATGAATGCCCCAGGCCTCACCTACACCAATTAAATCAGGATCTCTGAGGTGGGGCACTAGTATAATTCATTTTTGAGGAAATGTCCCAGATTCTAAGCAAGCAGGAAAGGAGAACCAGAGAGCTACAGCATGGCACTCCGTGGGAGAACTCACAGCTCTTTGAGAAGTCCAACTCACCCTACAGGTGGGACTGACTGCATCTCACATGGACTATAGGCTCACACAATAGAAAAGAAGAGAAGAGGGAGGAAAAGAAGGAAAGAGTGAAGAGAGAAGAAAAGGGAAGAGAAGAGAAAAGGAGAAGTTGAGATGTCCCTGAGTGGTTCTTCTTCCATTAAGGTCTGCTTAATCTCTAGTACTGAGAGTTTTACAGCTTGCATGGACTAAATCCCTGACTTAGGGATCCCAATCAGATCTGGTCTCCATCAGTGAAAAACTGCTTACGCCGGGGACAGCTCCAGATGGAACGGATGTTACTTTTGTTTAAATGATGGAGAGCTTTATGGAGATTTTAAGTTTGTTGTGGATGTATTCAATTCATTCCTTATGCAAGGCACAGTGTGACTGACACATGGTGTGACAGAGAGTTTGAAGTCCCCTCCCAACCGCCACCCCCCCCCCCCCCCCCCCCCCGGGCTTGAATACCAGCTCCGTGTCTCTGCTTTTCCTTCCTGTTGCTTTGGCGAGTCACTTTGTATTTCTCATTCTAATTTTCAAAGTGAGGGACTGGGATTTTTAAGAGAATCCAATGTGGGAAGACAGTGTTTCCACCATTTCAGGGATAAATGAACATGGTACTAAATAGCACTGAACCACATAGAGAGAGAGAGTTATTATCATTTGATTCTCTTTCATTCTACCTGGTAATATGAAAGGGCTGGAGATGTATTTTTGAGAGTTCTCCAACCTGGCTGTTCCCTCCTTTCACAATAAGAGCTGGTCACAGGTAAGTGTACAATTAGGCAACAGTATGCAGCTGGGAATTAATGATGTTGATTTGCCTTTATTTTGACAGTTACTTTTTTTCAAAGTTTGTTTACTTGTTTGTTTATTTATGTAAGTAATTTCTTTTTTTTTATGAAATTTATTGACAAATTGGTTTCCATACAACACCCAGTGCTCATCCCAAAAGGTGCCCTCCTCAATACCCATCACCCACCCTCTCCTCCCTCCCACCCCCCATCAACCCTCAGTTTGTTCTCAGTTTTTAACAGTCTCTTATGCTTTGGCTCTCTCCCATTCTAACCTCTTTTTTTTTTTTTCCTTCCCCTCCCCCATGGGTTCCTGTGAAGTTTCTCAGGATCCACATAAGAGTGAAACCATATGGTATCTGTCTTTCTCTGTATGGCTTATTTCACTTAGCATCACACTCTCCAGTTCCATCCACGTTGCTACAAAAGGCCACATTTCATTTTTTCTCATTGCCACGTAATATTCCATTGTGTATATAAACCACAATTTCTTTATCCATTCATCAGTTGATGGACATTTAGGCTCTTTCCATAATTTGGCTATTGTTGAGAGTGCTGCTATGAACATTGGGTAAGTAATTTCTGCACCCAACGTGGGGCTTGAACTCACAACCCCAAGATCAAGAGTCCCATGCTCTTCTGATTGAGCCAGCCAGGTGCGCCTTGAGAGTTACCTTTTTTATGACACGTAGGTAGGGCTACAAAACTATCTTTTAAGTAAATTTAAGTCAAAGAAGTGGCTAAAAAGCCACATAATGGTCCACAGGTAATATTCACACAGGATAGAAATAATTAAACTGGTGCCCAAAAGTCAAAGTTTAGGAGAAACCAAGTTAAGGTATATGACAGAATCTCACACTGAGTCTCTGAGTATACTTAGGGTTTGGTTGGAATTCAGGGACAGAAGAAATGACTGAACCTGTTTGTGAACTCTGGTTTGAAACCTCTCTTTACAAAATGGAATTTGAGGCTGCATAAACTAATAGTGTGGACAGGATGATTCACACGGACCCCAGACTTTATCGTGCCTTCAAGTTGCCCTTGGGCTGACCTAAGAACCCTTACTTGAAAAGAACCCTTACCTAGGTCCACTGCTCATATTTTTAATTCTCATGACTTAGAAATGGAAAGAAAGTGGGGAAAATACAATTAGCATCTTAAGTTTCATTAGCCTGTAGTTAAAAGTTACAAGAAAACACTAGATCACACTGGTGTTTGAGGACAAGCCATGGGAGGAAAGAGTCCGTTTCATTTGCTCTCTTAATTGTCAAACTTCTGGCTGATTGCTTTTCTTAATAAGATAAGGGAGTAAACCTTAGAGAACATTTCTATTCTGTGACAATATAGCCTCAGGAGCACAACAAAAGACCAAGAATTAGGAGAGGAGACAAGACAACATTTAAATTTAAGTACATGGGGGATCTACCTCGTATTTTCTCTAAAAAGAGCTATGAAGCCCCCAGAAGTATTCAACTGTCGACCACAAGGTTTTTGTTTTGTCTTTCCAGGAATGAACCTTCTTACCAAAAAGCATACGATACCACAAAGCTCTTAAAACATTTCATTTTCATTTAACCAAAGGTAGACAGAGTAGCATATATATATGATTTACAATTTATATACCTATATAGTGTACGTATATATATATATATATATATATATATATATATATATACTTTATATACCTATATGGTATAATACACACACACACACACACACACTCTCTATATGTATACTTTACATACATATGTATACTTTACATGCACTATACATTGTAGGGAGAGGAATTTTTTTCTCTTGAGTTGTAAATGAGCTCACCAGCTTTGTGATAATCCATCACCATACAAGTAGGTGGGTTTTCCCATCAAAAAGCAAAAGCACCAGATTCTGAGACTGGTTTTCTGCCCGTATCCTGTTCAAAATTTTAAATGCTTCTATCAGATCCAAATCCAAACATAGTATGAAGCCTCATGCTCCCAAAAGAGTTCAGGAGACTTAATCTCTAGCTCTGTCTCAGCTATTGTCTTGCTATGGGTAAGTCTCATCTCCACCTGGGACTCATCTGACCCAGCCATAAAATGGGTGGATTATGGTAGATTAGGGGTAATGCACTCAGATGTCAGAAGGGGCAAGGCAGGTGACATGAACAAAGGAAGCTGGCCGAGAGTAAGATCATAGGATGTGGTGGTGGTGATGGTGAGGGAAAGTGTGGCTCCTCTAAAGGAGACAGCTGCTATCAGCTCCAGGCAATGGTTAGCTAGAAAAACAATTGAAGGATAGCACAAGCCCCTTATCCCTGGTGCCTCTCACACCTTTAATTTATTCCCTTAAAACTTTTTAAGTTGATTTGTTTATTGAGAGAGAGAGAGAGAGAGAGAGAGAGAGAGCCCACACACATAGGAGTGGGTCAAAGAGAATGGGAGAGAGAGAATCCCAAGCAGGCTATGCACTGTCAGCACAGAGCTGAATGCGGGGCTCAAACTCACAAACTGTGAGATCACAAACTATGAGATCATGACCTGAGCTGAAGTCAAGAGTCAGATGCGTAACTGACTGAGCCACCCAGGTGCCCCTAATTTATTCCCTCTTAACATGCTTTTTCTTCCGGATCTCCCTGCCCCTCCCTACCCCCAACCTTCTCAGAGTCTCCTGGACTTAAGCTCTCTGGACCAAGTTTCTCAGGGATGCCCATGCCACCCTTGGCTCCTCTTGGCATCGGTCTTCAGTCCTAGCCTGGGAGCTGGAGCTTGGGTATTCTGGGACATCTTGCCTCAGTTGTGTGATTCTTTCCTACAGGTTTGAGTTTGCTCTATGTAGTTGGATACAACTTTGTGCTCTCCCGGAGAGTAAAGCTGTTCACCCCAACACATGGGGTTCTGTGTGTGAAGCTCTTTGCACACCCACACAGGTTGGATCCTGGTGCCTTCCAGTGCCCCCAGGAGGAGGCATCAGAGAAAGACACCCAGAATGTAAATGGCCTGACACCCTTCTCCAGGGAAGACTTGTGAGTCTGAGCCAAATGGCTGATGTATACTTGTTTACTGTGTAAGCAAGAGGAGAACATCTAATGTACAGTGGAAACTTGTACAGAATAAATAATAGCTTTGAGACATTAAAAAAAAAGACAGAGCCTCTAAAATATCTAGAGAAACTGGAAATCCATATTTTTAAAGTGAGAATTCTCTTATTTTTAGCAACGAACTAAAAACTATCTGAAAGCACTATGCAGGCAAAATTTACAATGTAGGCTAGATTCAGCCTGTGGATAGCCATCTTGTGATTCTGTACTTGACGATCTCTTTGAGATCTGGTAGCCTGAACTCTGAAAGGAGCATTTAACTCCTTTTGTGCATTGTCCATGAAGTGGAGGATTTGACAGTGTATGAGACAAGCAGGAGAGGAGTGGGGCTGCTGGGGAGGCAGTGGTGCTGCAGAAGGGTGACACAGCCTAGGTCAAAAGGCAGGGCCTCATTGCCAGCACTGTTCCTCTTAGCTGTTGTGACAATAGCAATACTATTGTCAACAACAACAACAACAAAATCACCCTAGCTCATTCAGAGATGGACATGCCACTCTTAGAGTTTACAGAGTTGTTTGGGCAATTTTGTTAATTCTTTTTCTACATGGGGAAGGAAAAACTATCAAGCAGTAATGAAAAGAGAACAGGGGTGATTTTACCCTCTGCTTCTCTTTTGGGATGGAAGTCTGCAGAGACACCTCCTGTCCTCCAGAGGGCGCTAATATTACAGAGCGTTTGCTTGAGTACATAAAGGTTCAAAATAAGAACTGGTGCCATTTTGGTGGGGGTGGGGGGTTGTTGTTGTTGTTGTTGTTGTTGTTGTTGTTGTCTGTTTTTGCATAGATGGCTCTGTTATCCAGATCTGTGTCCAGCCTCAGCTGCAACCTCACACCACGTTCATGACACACAGCCTTCTGTGTGGAAGGAAGTTATGGCTGGGCTTGAAACCTGTCCCCCCACGGCCACCCCACCCCCACTTATAGCTCTGCCATATTGGGTGAGGTGCTTACTCTCTTAGTAACTCAGTTTCCTCATGTATAAAGGAAAACAATAGCAATGTCTCCCTCACAGAGCCGATGTTAAGATTATAGGAAATCCTACACACCCTAGGGAAATGCCTAGTTCTGCGTTGGTGGTACTGAACTGTGTTCCCTTTCAAAGTTCTTATTTTTGTATCTAAGTTTGTCCTGCTATATTTGGAGTTCATCTGGTCATCTTTTGCCCTCTATGATGGAAAATGATCCCTAGAATAGAATTACTCGTTTTGAACTATATGAAACTGTTGACATTCAACACTATTGCTCTCCAAAATTTCATATGGTTCAATGCAGTACAAAAGCAGTCACACACCCAGGGGAGGAAAAAGCAGCTTCCATTTTTATGCTGGTTTTAGAACACACCTGAATAGCCTATAATCTTTACATTTGGGAAAGGTAAACCCTTTGATAGAGGGACACTTTCTCGTCACATGTAAACTACCATTTGGTATCTACTTCCCGTTCACAAACTGCTTTGCAAAAATATAATTTCCTTTAACTCCACAACAACAATGGCGGTGGGTGTAAACACACAGTTTTTCACATGCTCCTGATGTATCACTGTTAGTATGCCCGAGGTGATGGGGTGTGTCATGTGCCACTGTGCTTCTGGCCCCCATGTCCACACACTGGAGAGTATTTCAATCAACATAGAGAATGATATAAGGAAAGCCCTGCCACTCACTGTGAAGGATGGATCAGACAAAATGTAGTTCCACAGACATTTGGGTCAAATGCTTAGATGCCTAGGGGCCACCCGGTTCCGATATCGCCAGCAGTTCTGACAAGGACAAGATGTCCTTGCACTTTTTCATCTAGGGGTTGAAACTCTTGTGAGTTTCAGCTTAGTGGTTTGAGCTGTCTACAAGACACCATTCATACTCTCATCTTTCCAGTTAACTTTCATACATAAAGACATAAAAAAACAAAATCCACCACGGAACCCAACAGATGAGAACGCCCCACTGATTTCTTTTACCGTATCCTCAAAGAAAACAAATTTCTCTGACAGTTCTACAGATGGTATCACATCTGCCCTTTGTTCATCCTTTCATACAATAACTTTTAAACTTTTTATTGAGCGCCTACTATGTGCCAGGCCCCACATGAGGCCAGGGATTAGGAAACTACAAGCCAGAGGGCCAAATCCAGTCTACTGTCTGGTTTTGTAAATAAGGTTTATTGGAACACAGTCACACTCATTCATGTATGTGAATTGCATGGCTGAGTTCTGGCAAAGCTGCATAGTTGTGACAGAAATCATCTGGCCCACGAGCCAAAATACTTACTATCTGGCCATTCACAGAAAAAAGTTTGATGAGCCTACTCTAGATAAAGAGGATACAGTGGTAAAGAACAATAACAAAGTCCCCGTGGGTCTTCAGATGTTCCTGTTTCTAGGACTGCAGTGGATGACTGCTCACTGCCTAAAGGGGCTGACCAAGTTCGACCCACAGGATCATAGTCAATGCCACTTCTAGGGGCGTGCAAGAATGAGAATAAGGACGACAGGTGTGGACAGATGTGCAAGAGCAGGTGCGAGAGAGGAAGTGTTGGGAAAGTGGATTAGTTAGTGTGGAAACCAGCTGGAACAGGCAGGCCACAGGGATTCCCCCAGAGGGACACCCAAACCCACGGATGGGCCAGGGACCACTTGTATCAGAATCACCTGGAGACATGATTAAAAATGCAGGTTAGCAGGCCCCACCCAGGAACCTGGATCTGAGTTCCAGAGGTGTGTCTGAGCTTCCACATTCTTAGCTGGCACCCCCACGTGATTCTGAAGCGCGCTCAAGTTTGAAAGGCACTGGATTAGTGTTTAGTTTTTGTGAGCGGTCGAAGGCGCTCCCAACGCGGTCTGGCCTGAAATCCACTCGTGGCAGGTGAGAAGGGGAAAGAATCGGGGCACAGACACACAGAGGTAGATGCAGTGAAAAGGCAGTTTATTGTCTATTAATACTGTACAGAGAAACAGAGAGAAGCTACAAGTACAGCATTGGCTGTCGCTGGCAGTGTTATTTCTGAAGTCAGTTTTTGTGTTGTTTTTCATCTGAAGGAAATAGAACAGTCAAAGTACACTTCAGGTTACAAAGTACAGCAGCTAGCCCAGCAAGTCTAATTCAGAGTCAGCACGACAGGCTCCCACCCCACCCCCCAACCAACCACAAAAATGGAAATATTTACAGAGAGGTCACTCGCCCCGAGTGAGCTACTAAAGCTGAAAATTCCATCAACAACCTACATTCACTGAAAAGCTGCATCAGACACAACATTTTCTGGAACCCCTGTATGATTTTAACTCTGCTAAGTCAGGAGCTTGAGAGGAAGAAAGAGTGTTCCAGAACCCTGCAAAGATTAGAACTCCTTCTGCTTGCCGGAATTGGATTATCACAGAATTGGGGTTGGAGCTGCACACAGAACAGTTCAGATCAGGCCTTGCCTAGTGGCCTCCCTACGTGTAAACACTAGTTGCAAAACCAAGGAGCTGGAGGTCTCCCTGCCACCCCATCTCAACACTGTGAGGCTCCTGGGTGATAAGAGATGAGAGCATATCGGCTCTCCCTTCACACCTTCGGGCAGTTGTATAGCTCTTTCATTTTTGCAGCTGTCTCCAGGACGCTGAGTTTGAATTGGGCCAGCTGGAGGGATTCTAGGGATAAAGGAATTGATTTGCATGGGAACCAGAGGGGTTATTTTTCTTCAGTGTTTGTGACCTTGCCTTGTTGGAAAAGGATTTGGTCTTTTAAGGCCATAGAAAAAAGGCCCCTTTTGGGGCAAGGACGCTGCCTGGGAAGAGAGTCTAACAGGGGTGGTGAGCAGACTCTGAGACTTAAGCTGCTCTGTCTCTCAGACAGAGGAACAGGTGTGGATGAAGGTCTTTACAAAACTGAGTTTGATTATAATGGGAACTTGGGAGCTTGGGGGAAAACTGGGCGGGGGGTGGGGTGCGGAAATCCAACAACTCTAAAAATTCAGAATCTCATTAATGGATAAAGACAATTCTTTTTTGTCTCTACTTGGAAAATATGGTGTGGCCCCACTGATATTTACAAGGACAATAATAACTCCTAATTTGATACTGTTTGGTTTATACATTTTATACGCTTATGTATAAACTGTAGATGGCCAGAGGCTTCTGACTACCCATCTCATTCAAATGTACCATAGTGAGTGGTCCCTTCCCCTCGAATGTAGTAATTAGTCCTTAAATATGTGAAACAGTTGAACTTCGATCATTGCTGTCGTGAGCTTACATTTAAAATAAAACTGAGAACAAACTGAGGGTTGATGGGGAGTGGGAGGGAGGGGAGGTTGGGTGATGGGTATTGAGGAGGGCACCTATTGGGATGAGCACTGGGTGTTGTATGGAAACCAATTTGACAATAAATTTCATATTTAAAAATAAATAAATAAATAAATAAATAAATAAAACAAAGTAAAATAAAATAAAATAAAATAAAATAAAATAAAATAAAATAAAATAAAATAAAATAAAATAAAATGGCTATCCCCTTCCAAAAGATTATACGTTATTAAAGGCATAGCCCAGAGAGCTATCTGGCCATATAAGATGGTTTATCTGATGATATGTATAGAAAGCTTGATCTTACAACCTAGATCTGTTTGGAAACACTGGATTTCACGCAGTGGGGGCAAAAGGGCAGGTCACGGGACCTCTGATCACGACCCCCAAGGTCTGGGTTCATGCTATAGAACTCACCAGAAAGTTACCTTTGTGGAATGGAGAAACAATTCAATCAAGGGTGTTTTCAAACTCAAGCTTCATAATGCATATAGATTTCATTATAAAAATAGCTTTCCTTAAAAAAATACACAAATGTAAAATATTCAATTTCTATAGCCACTCCTTACTCCCGCCCAGAGGGTAATCATCTTAGACCATAACAAATGGGCACACCATTCAGTTATGGCTCAGTCACACCAGTTGAGTCCATGTCTCTTGCCTTTTCAAGCTATGCCACTTGTGCTTAAAAATATGCTCCCAGACCCAGAGAGGAGGCCCACAAGTTCACCCTCTCACTGTGGGGAGGACTGCGGGAGGTCACATGCTCCATGTGGCCTGCCCAGGAATGTCAGGGTGTGATAAACAGACTCAGGTGAGAACACAGGGACACGCTTGGCTGACAGACGGGCATAGACAATGTCCAAGCTATGTCCACTTGATTCTCCCTGCGCCTGACCTGCAAGGTTCTGCCTCAAGTCTCCTGTGACGAAATTTACAGCCCTGAAGAGGGCTGGGCAGAGGCGGGGAAGAGAATGTTGTGTTAATACAGCTTTGGAATACAACCTGCATTTTTTGTTTGTTTGTTTGTTTGTTCTAAAGGACAGAAAAGAAGAACATGAACAGCAATGCTAAGGCAAACTTTCAAATGGCACATCAGAACTCTGTTTTTGTCATTTGTTTTGTTCACAAGGCAGATACATTCTGTAAACATACATACCATACAGTACATTAACCATAGGAAAATAAAAAGAAAGCCACCCTGTAATTCTTTTCTTTCTGTATTTCTGTTCTTTTACTCCAGAAGGACTGCCTGAAGTCTAGGGAGAATTTGACGGTTCATGAAATATGCGTTTCTTTTGATAAAAATGCAGTGACTTGCGAAGAAGAGCCCCAGTTGACTAGGAAGAGGCATTATGGGGAGAAGATGACCACTCACCCCCCAACTTGTAGAAACTTAGAAAACAGTCACAAAATATAAAAAAGTCATTAATTTTCAGGAAACATTTTGGTTTCCTGCTTAGTAAAAGAGAGCATTGAAAAATTGTTTTTTGTTTTTTATTTTTACAAAAGTTAAGGCTGTCCAGATCTTTGATGCAGAATGTTTAAGGTCCCCCAAATCACATCTTCTATTTTCCAGTTGAAAACAGGGGTTCGTGCTAGGGTTCTGATGGAGCGGGGAGGAGAAGCAGAGGCCTAGTTAAGTCATATAAAAATTAAGGGGGGTGGGCAAGGTGGTCTAAGGATCCCCGGGGAAATTGCCCTTTGAAACTTTCAGGATGTAATCTTTGTCTTAATTTTTTTCTACATTCAAATAATACGTATTTTGGGTTTTGTTAAAATGGGAATTTTATCATGGAGTTTGCTGAAGCTATGGAAAGACAGACACAAAACCACACTGTGCTCCTCAAATGAGACTGACTTCTTTTTCCCTAGAGAATGTAGGCAAGTTTTCCTGGTAAGACCAGAAGAAGGCTATACGATGAGTAAGTTGGCAGCAAGGATCAAAGATCTCATCTGGCTCATTTCCTGGAGCTGCTTGTGATAGATACCATAGCTGTGTTTACCTGCCGGGTTGTACTATCCAATAGGACAAAGGAAACTCTTGGGTTCTATCCTAATTAGTGGAATTCCGTACGCCTTGACACATAGTAAATTGAGGAGCTGCTAAAAGGTTGCATATTCACAGCGTTTCAAACTTACGTGTGGTTTGAATAACTGGATGTGCGTGTTGCAAAAATAGAACTTAAAACTGCTTGCCTTGGAATGGTTTTTGTTGTAAACAAATCACATTTTGGGAGATGAGACTATTCCCACCAGGAATGGGCCCTTCGGTGAGTTAAACCTCAGTGACAAGAGAGATGGCTGAACAACAGAAAGTCCCCCGTGAGAATTTTGTCCCTGTTTATCTGTGTTTTATATTGACAGGGTTAATGCCTTTAAAAAGGAGGAACTTGTTTAGTGGTTCAATCTTGCCTCTGTCACCATATTCCCTTCCTCCTCTTTTGCTAAGCATTAGTTACCAGCATTAAATGAATGGTCATTTCAAAGGTGTTGCATGCTCCCTTGAAATGAAATTCTGCAAGAAGCAAAGAGAAATAAACTGTTTTCATGCTTGGCCTCCACATTTTGCTCCGGAGATGATACTGCATCTCTGTGTTTTCCCCTTTTATGAAAACTTGACCCTAACAGTAAGACATTCTACTTGTATGTAGGAAAAATACCTTTACCACCAAGAAGTAAAATGGAGTTGGGGGAATTTAAAGCAGATACCTGTGTAGTAACAGTTCAAAAAGGAGTCAAATCAAATGAACTCTAGAATTTGTTTGAGTTTCCCGAAAGGCTTTGAATATTTTTAGGTTGCTCAGAAGGCTTAAGGAAACCATGCTTTGGATTTGGCCAGACAGGAATCCCCTCATCCTTTCTCCTCCCAGTACCAAGTTATATCACTGGACACTGGCCAATCACTGTTAGAGGCAATTAATTTTGTTTATGGAAAGAATTAATAGAATTATGGGTAAAAGAGGTACAAGGTAAAAAAAAAAAATTCCCCTTAGTTTCTCCTATTGTACATCAAAGAAAACGGAGTCAAGGATATATGTCATCAAGATTTTTTGGGATATGTAAGGTTAAACTTTACCATTTTAACCATTAAAAGATCTTGAATTCAATGCATTGAAAATCTATTTATAAAAAATGAAATACCCCTCCTTCCCCACTTTCTCCTCTTTCCATTTCAAGGGGAACCGATTATAAAACTTTAGAAGAAAATCCAACTAACCATTAGCTCAAAAAGATCATAGTTTGGCAGCTTCATTACTGATTCTCTAATTAGTCTTGCTATGTAAGTCAACACTTACATATTTTTGGAGGGTGCGATGCCATACATAATAAAGTTTTTACAGAGAATGATAGCAAGGAAGACAAAATGTTCTCAGTCAAAACACTGAGGATATTTTCATTATGAAGGGTAGTTACTTGTTACTGTAGGTGAGATTATAGGTCTCATCCCATAAAAGCACTGGCTGAGCCTGAGTCCTCCGTTTTTATAGGAAAATGATACAAAATATGCAAACATATGCCATATTCAAACAAACCATTTACTATGGCCACATATCATTTTAATAAAAGTGACATGTCTTACTTTAAACGATTACATGATAGGCTTTAATAGTAAAAGTACAGACAGACCTCTAATTCATATAATTTGCTAATCCCTATAATAATAATTGATGAATGAAAGTGCAGATTATCATTGGTCTTTTAGATCTCATGTGTAGGGTTGTGGTGAGAGGGGCAGATCATTTTCTTCACCAGGAACTAGCTCACTATGGAAGGACGGGTAGGTCATTTCTGGGAATGCTCTGTCCTCGAAGAAGGACTGTTTCTCAAACAGCAAGCTCACGGGTTCTAAATTCTACCATTGTACTCACTAACTGTGCTTTTAAAAACTTCTATAGAATAGTTTTAATCCCTAAGTGAGTAAAAAAAGATAAGCTATGGTCAACTTTTAGGTTGTTTCTCTATTAAATAAATTATTAAAATAATAGATTGTCCAAACATTCAGACTGTTTTCTTTTTCTATGTCAATAGGTTTATCTGGCAGGTCATGTTCTTTAACATCTAAATAACGTGTATGTGACCACTGACTGAGGAGCGTGAAGCTGAGTGGGGAGATTTCTAGGCAGTAAAACCAGATGTATTCCTAGGTAAGACAGCAGCTTTATACCACTGCAGCTGCTTCAGTGAACCTGAGATTATTTAGAGGGAACCCCCTCAACTATTCCAAAGCAAGCCATTGATGGAATCATCTTAGAAAGCAGAATTTAGCTCCTTCAGTCGTCCCTTCTTGAACTCTTTTGTTTGCTTGTTTACATAGTGGTGATAAAGTGACTCACTTTGTGCTAATTAAAATATAACTATTTGATAAAAATTAACTTTTAACTAAAGTGTCATTTTTTCCCCTGTCCATTGGAATAAATAGAATGTTAAGCCCAGAAATTTAAAATAATAATAGAGTTAGCACTGAGAAAGCTATTTAGAACAAATTTAGCTGGTTCTATTAAGAAATTCTCTGAAGACGACCTTATTTTTTTCTCATCGACTTTCCACAGAAGTTAGCCTTGATGTCGTATGACTTACTGTATGTTTTTAAAAACTATGTTCTACGGAACATAGATAAATTTTGTGAACGATTCACAACAATGCCATGAACACTTGGGCAAATATCTTCAAGTTGCGATATCTCTGTTATTAAAATCATTTAAAATTTTACACCTTTGTTTTATTACTGTATTATTATTTTACTAAATTGCTTCCCTTTGGTTTTACTAACCCATGTGGTTGTTTGCTTTGGGAGAATGCTAAGAATTTATTTAAGGAACTGTTCATTGTGTTCTAGAAAAAAAAGAAACAAAAAAAACCCCCTCATCTTTGATGTTCCGAAATCCCCAAAAGTTTAAGAAACATGCCTTAATAGGCAGCTCAGCTATGTGTCACTCAATTGGTACTTGCAGAATGAGTTTAAGTGCTTAACGTGGAGAAGACAGGTCTTTGTTAAACATTTTTTTACATTCTCAAGTTTGTTTTGAGGGCTGGCTAGACCTCCATGGTGACGTCACGGGAAACATTCTCTTTCTCATGGGGACAGAAAGAAAAGAGTCCAGAAGTAAGGCTCTGTAATCAAGCGGGCGGGTGAGATGAACAGGTAAATTCAGTTCCAGCACCGTCCATCCACAATGAAGTGGAAACATGGCAGCGACCACTGTAGGTCAGAAAGACTGGTTTAGAAATAGGGTCGCTGCAGAGATACTCCTCAAAATGATCCCTTCGTCGAAAATACATTAACATGATCAGAAAATATCCGTGAAAAAGAAAACAATATAAAAATTGACTTTTTTTTTGAGACAATAGAAGCAAGGCTCATGGATATGCCTAAGTTTAGAGATCACTACTAATGCTCAAAACAATGTCTGTTTCATGTCCTTAGAAAATTAAAAATGGTGCTTCATATATAAAGGGTCCATCAGTTAAGCCGCAGAAAGAGGCAGCTGCCGATGGGCAGGTTACGGAATCAGTCCCTACATTTCAGCCGTGACAAAGCACTGGGTTCTTTTCTTTTCCATCAACTTCATTTCAGTTTTAACAGAAGGAAAGCCATAGATGCACAATACTGTAATCTGGAAGCTTATGTAAGGCAGCAAAAAGCATCACCCTAGATTGAACAGACTAAGTAAGGTCCACTTTTGGCCACACTAGCTACCAGCTAGAGCCAACAGCATTTTGCCACACGAGATATAAAAGCAAAGATCCACAGCAAGGGAGGCAAGGGAGAAGTCAGCGACGTGGTGACGTGTGACTACATTATAGGAACACGCTACAAAATGAAACCCCCGGTACCACTGGGTTCAATTCCAGTCAAGTGAATTAAGGCTACTAGATAACTGGCTGATGTGAAGAGTCCATTCCAATCGAGCAGTAAGAAATCGATTCACTCTCGAAGACACAAGGAAAGGTTTAGAGGAAAAGCAAGTTCTTGGAAAGAATGAAGCAAACACATGCACGCTGTCTCTCAGGTGAGGAAACTGGAGAAAAATGAGAGGGGAAAAATAAGAAAGATCAAAGCAATCCAACTGCAAGGCAAGGCAGGTGTTTGCTTCCAGTTCACAGTATTGCAGTTAGTGGTACAGTGAGGTCTACGTAAGTGGTGGAGAGCACAGAGGCTGCCCAGAAGAAAAGGGAAGAAAGAAGTGGTCACATGACAACACAGCATTGACAGCGCTTTTTCTTTTGGGTACCTGGGGCTGGCTCTGTGGCCAGGCTCTCTTCCTTCCCTTCTGGGGATGAGGGCTCTGTGGTGTCTGAGATTGGCCTCCCGGACACAAGCTCTGCCGCATTCCCATCGATAGTGGACACGTCCGTCACGGTCTTCTCCCTCAATGACTTCTCATCGTCTTCATCAATGAGGACCAATTCAGCCTTGATGGTTTCATCATAGCCTAGCACCTTCTTAGTCTCCTCTTCATCCTCAATATTTTGGTAGCCCATGAAAATCATGGTGACTGGCTGATCCAAGTTTGCCTCCGGCCCTTCCGTGCTGGGAGCTGGGGCCTGCTGCCCTGGGGTCCCGGAAGAATGATCTTTCCTAGACTTATGTACCATTTCTAACTTGGCTTCTTTGCAGAGCATGTGTTCCTTAGGGTGGCTGAGGCTCCCGTCCGCAATCACAGTTCTTTCTGACACGTGCCCTCCTCTGAAGCTTGATTGTCCCGCCTTCTGAATAAGCTCTTCTACATCCTTTGAGCTTAATCTGTGCACTCCATTTTCTACTACAGTGCCTCCTGAGTGCACCTCATACACTACTTTGGTACCGTCATCATAGACTTTGACTCCTCTCTGATGGACCCCCTCTGGGCCAATGGTGGATGTAGAGAGAATCTTGGTCTCTCCTGTTTGTTTGTCTTTCTCCACATTAATTTCCATGGCGTACACAGCTTGAATGAAAACAAGAGAAAGGAAGTGCATGTTACAACAAAAAAAGCCAGTGAATGGTTAATTGCCAAACAGACAAAAAAAAAAGGTTTTGTGCCCTTTCTAGTCTAACTGCCAAGCATCTTGAGTGTTAGAGTTGAGTGCACATTGTGGACAGAGGTGGTTATATATGTATTTGAACACAGAAGCTTAATACACTGGGAAGCCAGGTGTACAGAGTTACTATATCTCAGTGGCACTTATACTTTTAAGGAAGACCTGATAAAATAAGACCACAAGCGACTGTTTGGATCCAACGTAATGAATTACAGGGAGGCTGGTGACATGCAAGTTTACCTTGATTGAGACCTTACCCTTATCTTATAGGCAATTTTATAGGCCCTGGTTATGAAATACCATAATTCCAAAACCTTGAATCTTTTTCCAATTCTTTCCCCAAGCACTCTACTGTTGTTTTTTTTCCTGCATTTCCTCTTACTGTTAATGGAGAATAAGAATATGCAAAGGATTTTGAAGGTGGGACCTGGCTATCCTCCACTGTTCGGTAAAACAGGGTGTGTGCAGGAACTGAAGTGACAAAAGCAGTCAGATTCCATGCTCTGAGTACTCCAATCGCTTAGCTAGGTTTCTGAAACACGAACCATTAAAAGAACAAGACAGAGGTAGTGTCATCCTGTGACACTGGAACTTGGGGACAATGACTACAGAAGGCCCCTTCTTCTGCCGTGTGCACAGCACACGAGCCAGGTCCTCGTGATTCTGCCCCATCCATCAACTTCTTTCTCTTTTACTGCCACTACTCAATCTGAGACACCACTTCTGCTCCCCTAGATTACTGGAAGGGCATGCTACCTGCTCTTCCCAATCAGACTAGCCCTCTCCAGCTCATCCCAAACCCCGCTGCCTATCTGGGGCTCCTAAGGACATGCTCTTCCCTGTTCTAGTCTTGTGTGACACTCCATATTTTCAAATCTGTTACACAGAGGCACACATTCTGTGGCCAGAGGCACACATTCTGGATGCCAGGGAACTGACCATGGGTCCCATAAGGCCAACTGTCCCCAGGCACCCTTTCCCTGGATGACCCATGGATACATCAGCCTCCACAGCTTCAAAACTGAATCCACCTTCTCTGAAAACTCCTCCATAGCCTTGGTTTTACATAACACCAGCACCATACAGTATCTCAAGCGAGAAGCCTCAGAATCACACCTGATTTGTCCTTTTCTTCCTAATTTCTTCCATAGCCAAACAATTGTTGTGAGAAATTAATTGCATTTCATACTTCTCCCCTTGTACCTCCTCACCACTGCCTCTATTACCACTGCCTCAGATCAGGCCCCCTTCTGCTCTCTGCATGACAGCTGTGCCCAAGTTCACCTGTCACTTCTCATAGCAGGGGCAGAAGGGGCCCGAGGTTTGTTTCTGTATTTCCAGAGGAGCAAAGAATGGTTTTATATTTTTAAAATATTATTAAAAGAAAAGGAAGGAAGGAAGGAAGGAAGGAAGGAAGGAAGGAAGGAAGGAAAGTAAAAAAGAAAGGTAAAGAAAGAAAAGAACATAAAGGAAAAAAGAATTTAAGAAAGAGAAAAGGAAAAAAAAAGGGAAAAAAAAGAATATGTGCTCCACAACACCTAAAATATTTATAATCAGGCCATTTATAGAAAAAGTCTGCCAACCCTGCTAGCCTATACTCCATTCTGCCCATAGCACCCTCTCCACAAACCCTGTGTTGGTTCCTTGTGTCTTTATAGGATAAATGCCAAATGCCTTAGCTTGGCATATAATTCCCCTTGGAATTTGTCTGCAACTTCCTTTCAAGGTTTGCCTCACAGCCCCTCTCATTCCATGTACACCCCGGCCACAGCAAACTCACTATTCCCAGAATTTAACATCCTTCCCTGCCTGCTGTCTCCCTGCCCAGCCTGTCTTTCCCATGTGGCATCTCTGCTTATGAGTCCTTACCTCTTTCAGAATAACTATAAGCTCCCCAACTATGTTAAGAAGATCCAAATGATCTTTTCAACCGCATGTTCAATGGCTCCCTTTTCCTCTAGCATAATCTAGTAACTGGTGTTACCATCCCACACCTCAACTCCTCCTGCTTTTAAGATTCCCTTCTTTTGAAACGTCCTTCTTTTAAGTTTCTATACATCCAAATACGACCCATCAATGGGTCATCTATCCATCAATGCCCAGTCAGCTGCCTCCTCTTCCAGAAGGTTTCTTTGACTCTTCCATCTCTAAGGCATCCCTCTCTCTTTTTTTAACTTAGTTTTTTTCAGTAATCTCTACCCCCAACATGGGGTATGAACTCACAATCCCCAGATCAAGAGTCTCACACTCTTGCAACTGAGTCAGCCACTGCCCCCTCTCACTCTTCTTAAGAGTCTCTGAACATATCTAAACCTCTCTGAAGGTGCTTCACACTTTCCACTCAGTAGTATAATTATTTGTGGGAATGTTTTATTAGCTCCATAGAGTTTTAGGATCACTAAAGGCTAGTGTTTTGCCTGACGTCTTTCTATGATTCCCCCCTCCCCATCAGCACCTACCTTGAAGTCTTTTGTATAGAAGGTACCCGATATACACACCTGTGAAACAAACACTACTAATTGAAAAGTCTACTTTGGTTGCCTTAATCTAGTCACAAATACTTTGTATAACACGACACCCATGAAAAGGTACACACAGTAATTAATGTTTGAACTGGTTAAGAAAATAGCAACGATACTGTTCCATCTGCTTGGGTAATAAGATACAGTCTGTTCACAGTTCACACTTAACTAAAAAGATTGTGAAGTCAGATCCAATGCTTGATTTTCATCATGTCCATTTTGAAAGTTTCACTTATTCAGCACAAAGATCTTGAGTTTCCTTCAGTGACACAGTGAGAGGCCAACCGATCTTTGTCATTTCAGAAGCACATGGGCTCACACAATGATGGTGATGTCAAGAGAAATATTTGTCTCAGTTATTTCCTGATTTTCCACAAAGCGTGTCACCAGAGAAACAGAATAGGCATTTAAAATTCTGCACGGACTCCAAAGCCTCTTCTTTAAATATTACACTTATAATTTAAAAAGCACCATTTTGGGTTATTATGTCCTATTACTATTAAAACACTCACGGGACATATTTGTAAATAAGGATGGTACTAATGATTGCCAGTTATAGGTACAATATCTAATTATCCATCCAGTAATATGTGAACAAAACGACACCTTGATCTGTAATCAGTACAGAATATGGAACAAAACATTTTCATATCCATATGTGATCGGATACAAATTATTAACATGGGAATCTTTAGAGATGTCTTTCTTCTTTTGCCCACCAATGAGAATGCTGTCATTGTTGATCCAGTCTTCCTCTCTCCATCATCTTAACCCCCAACCCTCATTTTGTCTTTGCCTGTTCCTGGATTCAAAGACTGGACAGAAAAGACGATGAGAAGTTCTGTGCTCGAACAGCTAAGTAGACACACACACAATAGAGTTGAGAAAGAAGGAATTCAGAAGGAGAGCTCATAAAATCTGTGTGCAATATGGATGGAGAGGGAACATTTTTGTGGCAGTGGAGGGGATATGCAGAGGAAAGAAAAGGAAACGTAAGAAATGCTTCTGGTGGGGATATGAATTGGATTCCTTTTCACATCCTTCAGGAAAAACAGGTAAAGAACAGTTTCTCTTTAGTTTTGTTCTAGTTTTGTTTTGTTCTTGTTCTTGTTCTTGTGTGTGATTTTAAACTGTATTTTGTTAAATGTGCTGTGGCCCTGGGACTGAACCACGTGTGGCATGGTTTCATTAGGGTTACATATTCATATCTACATTTTCATGTTGTACACTGTTCTTGCAATATCTCTAGAATATGGGGGTAGAACATCTGAAGACATTTTGCTCATAAAATAAACCTAAGTATGTTATGCCATAAAATACAATATCCATCCATATTTCCTCCCTCAGATAAAACAAGGCTTCAAAAGAAACAGATTTTTAGCAGGTTTTGTCAGGGTCCAGCCTCACATGCTTTGTCTCCATCTCTCTCCTCTTAGGATGGGATACTTAGGTGAGCACTTTGAGAAGCTCTTGCTTCACACAAAGGCTCAGACTTCATGGATACCCATATGAGAATATTATCAGACATTCAGAAAACCACACAGGAGGCATGAACGTTTATCTTAAACGTGTTGTTGATGAGCAAGCATTGTTATTTTGCTCTAGTTCTCAGCCAATAATATTTCAAATGTGAACCAAGGTGGATATGAACCAGTAGGAAAATGAGACTTACATGTTTTGTTTTTTTTTCAACGTTTATTTATTTTTGGGACAGAGAGAGACAGAGCATGAACGGGGAGGGGCAGAGAGAGAGAGGGAGACACAGAATCGGAAACAGGCTCCAGGCTCCGAGCCATCAGCCCAGAGCCTGACGCGGGGCTCGAACTCACGGACTGTGAAATCGTGACCTGGCTGAAGTCGGACGCTTAACCGACTGCGCCACCCAGGCGCCCCGAGACTTACATGTTAAATTTGACATTTTATTTTCGATGCCATGCACACAATTTAAACAACTCTCCCGCTTGTTACTGCCGAGTCGTGTTTACCAGAGGTCTCTCAATTACGTCATGCTCTCATGTCTAACCACAAAAAATACCCCCTGCTCTTCCCTCCTCTTCCCTCCTCTTCCCTCAAGCTTCCCCGTGCCACGGGGGTAACAGGACAATCTGTGTAGTGACGAGGGCCCAGTGCTCAGCTTATTGGAAAAAAAAAAAAAGGAAGGGGTGCTGCTGAGGGGCAGAGGCTTTCTGTGAAGCCCCTGAAAGAGATTTTGAGAGAGCCCCATGGACATACAAGAAAGTATGTGAAGAAAAGCTCTCTGAAATTTCCTGAAGGAGCGTTCTGGAGAGAAAAAAGAAAGGAGACAGTCTGATGGTAGTTCCAGTGATAGGATGACTGAAATCTGGAAGTATGTTTTTACAAAATGATAGATTTAATTGCTGATTTCCCGACATGACATACTGATGACAATAAGGTTGGAGGGTTTAAAGCATTTGTGCAATTCTTTCCAAGGACCTAGACAGGGGAGTGAGTAGATACTCATTTTGTCAGTGAAGAATAAGAACCAAAGCAGTAACTTTCTGCAAAGGGATACAAGTGAATGATGGAATGGCACTTTGATGTTGGCTTTACTAGGTTCTTGCTCCCCCATGGCTCTCTGGTCAATAAGGAGAATCTTGAAGAGGCAGAGGCGGTCTAATGGGGGTTGATAATACTAGACTCCAGGTGCTGAAAACAGCCAGGTGTGGACTAGAAGGGACTAGTATCTTCCCTGGGGAAGACACTTGCCGAAAAACCAGGGCGAGGGTGGGCTGTGAAGCTGTTCTGGTCTGGCATGCTGTGGAGCCCAAAGACATGGGTCTGGGAAGCAGAGAATGCTTGATTCCAGTTCAAACTTATTCCCATGGCTCTATGTACTCTTTTGTTCCTAGTTACCATTAGCTTTGGTAAAGAGAAGGCAGCTCTAAAGACTATAAGGAGCCTAGGGAAAAGGAAACAAGAACACCCAACACAAGTGATGTGGGGCTGACAAATCACATGATTCCATTTCAGACACAAGCCAAGAGCATACCAAACAAGACAGTGTGTTCCATGAGGATGGAAAACTCAATCATGTCACATCCCTTGACTCATCAGGGTTCTCCCAGCTCACTTGTTTTGACCCACTGTGATCAGTGGGAGGAGGTAGAAGGCCGAAGGTCCACATGTAAAGTATAAAATGACACCGCCCACTGTCATTAGTCAGTAAGATGGGAGGTATTGGGGAAAGGGAGGAAGACACTTGGTCTAAATTCCTATTGAGGTGACACCGTGTCTTTGGACCTCACTTTTCCCATTTGTACAATGAAGGATATCCAACTTTGATATCCTGTGGCGCTGTAAACAGCCTGTGTGCCTTGTGACCCAATGATGTATAAAGTATGTTAGGAGGGCAACAGACAGCCAGACCATGACTGTTACCCAGAAGTGAACATCCAGTAGCTGACATCATACTGGGAATGTAGAAGAGAAATGGTGCACATGCTTGGCTTATTGAGTGAATGCACATACATGCAATCTTCTCCTGCTGGCCTATGAGCACGCATATACATATATGCTCGTACCTTCTCTTGAGGATGGAAATACAAAACTGGCTATCATAATGGCAAAATAACAGTGAAAGTGAGAAAACTGATTCAGAGTGGATTTTCCCTCTCATCCCAACATTTAGGCAATCTCTAACTTCAAAAACCAGTAATCAAAAATTTCTTGGAATAATTGTTTTCCCGGATACCTTAGTATTAACAAAAGTAAGTCAGCAAAGTTGTGATATCATGGATAACAAGAGCAAAAGCCAATTTCCTATATCTGATTTTGCTCCTACCTTCTTGGTCAAGAAGGACGGTTTTCGGTCCAAAAAGTGCCAGAAAGAATACCACTAAGAGCGAAATGAAGCCCAGATGGGTGGAGAAGATTGGAAAAAAATAAAGCACCCAGGGATATAAATGCGCTCAGTGCTTCAGACCCAGGGATCAGTTCCCTTATCAATAAATGTGTCTTAAGAATCTTACACACTGGGACGGGGGGGTGGCGGGGGGCAGGCCTGGGTGGCTCAGTGGGTTAAACATCCGACTCTTGGTTTAGTCTCAGGTCATGATCTCATGGTTTGTAAATTCAAGTCCCACATTAGGCTCCGTGCTGACAGTACAGAGCCTGCTTGGGATTCTCTCTCTCCCTCTCTCTCTCTGCTCCTGCCTGTCCCCCCCATCCCCACTTGCTCTCTCTGTCGCTCTCTAAAAATTAAATAAACTTAAAAAAAAAAGAATCTTATACACTGGGAAAGGTGTGGAGGCAGACATCCAAAGTTCTGATTTTAAAAAATAGAAGGAAGGAATTACATAAACTATGTAGCAGTAGCTTGAGATCATGGCTGGCTAAATTCTGAAGTTCATTTTCAAAGAGCAGAGACCACCAAGAACCAGGGAGGATTCATCAGGCAGAAGGTATACAGATTAATCTCGTTTTCTTTTTGTTCCAGTTCTTTATAGACAATTTAGGCAAAGCCAGAGACACAGCACATCTGGGTCATCATCAAGTCCCTTATATTCCTGTGAACAAGACAGAAATATGTGCCTTTGGGTGTCAAGACAATTGTCAGAACTTGTTACTCGTTAAATGATCATGCCCCACACATGTCTACTTAGGGTTCTCAAGGGCCAGGAGACCCCAACAGTATGTCATAGGCCTCTGACTTTGGATCTAATTGTGCAATGTTTTCATCAATGCGATGATGAAAAATAATGGAAGCTTACTTTTCAGATCTGAGATGATACCAAATAGAGAAGAAAAGCAAGGTTGTGAGGTGCTAAAATTAATAGCTGTGAAGACCCCAACAACAGAGAAGATCTATTTTTAAAACTGTTAAATCCTTTATTCAGATGGAAATCTGATATAGAAATACAATATAAACCCAAGGACAGAGGAGCTTCTGTGTCTGAAATGGGAGAGAACACCTGAGCCCTGACTCTCAAATCCCCTTACACCATTCCCTCCTCTACTTTTCAAGAAGCCTCCTCAGTGACCCCCCAAGGGGCTCCTGACACTTACATGGGGCAATCTAACATGAAGAAATTTAACAATCACATCAAATCTACAAAGGGCAGATAGCTCATCCTTACTTTTGCCTTTTGAGATAATGAAATAAAGAACTTTGTAGGTTCTCTGAGCAGGTGAAGCCATATGTGCACAATTAGAGGAAACAGACTACATGTTTCAACGGCAATGATTCTGGAACTACGACTACACAGGATAAAGGGAATGAGGATGAGCAGTGGCACATGTCAAACGACTCTGAGGCTTTACTTTAGAACCTGAACCTGAAAGGCTATGGCACCAGCGAAGTGAGTCATATGGTCTGTGGCTTCACGCTCTGGGCTGGGGGGGAGATCAGCCCAGCCAAGAGTGCATGGAGCAGCTCTGAGCACTGCAGCTCAGGAAGATGAGAGACAAAGTGAGGAGTGTTCAGAGGGGAGGGACAAGGATGGCGGAGGGTGTCAAGGGCATGTAGAGTGGGGATCTGGGAAAGACCAGAAAATGACAGTCATTTTCAAATAGTTAAAGGGAAATCAACTTGGGTTTGTTCTGAGTGGCTCCAGGTGGCAGGATAAGGACCAACGGGGGGAGATGGAGGCAGACGAATGATAGCTCCATCAGAGGAAGGACTTCCCCAGGGTCAGAACCAATTAGAATGAGCTGCCTGGAGGGACACTAAGCTCCAATAACAGAGGTGTGTGACTGTGTCTGAGGACCTCTTTGGAGGGCGGCTATACCCTGGCTTCCATGTTTGACTGGAATAGACGCCACCTAATTCTAAAAGCAATGATGCTAAATAAATCCCCATTTATACACAATCCTGAACTTCCCAAACTCCAAGCAACAAGAATATTGAGTAATGACAAGTGACATATATTAAAATGGCCCCAAGATTATGCAAAGTTTCCAAAAGGATGTTCATAAAGCAAGATGGATCATATCTAGGAAAAAGAATTCTAGTGGTGAGTGCCATTATTTGGTATGCTATCCATGCTCTGTATCGTCACTATTGGCCATAAATGATCACGAATCTGGACACTCCATTCCAAAAGCAGTCTAGACAAAGGAGTTAACCACATCAAATGCGATTCCAGCCACAATTCTGCTCGTATATATTTCCACAGTTAGATGTATCTATGCAAATTTGTTCTTCAGTAATAAACAAAAGTACACATAAACTTGTTTTTGAAGATTCTCATCACATAATACTTTTTTTGGAAAGTGCATTTGCCATTGGATCACTGTATTTCTGCAGCATCTTCAACTATGAAGGAAGTTAGGTTGTGATAGTGCACGTAGCCCCACAGACCCAGCACTACAATCACATTAACATTTTACTCTTGCATATTACACTGTTCGACTATCAGTGCTACTCTTATCCCCCTTAAAAATTAGTTCTCACACAGTGTCTCTACCCTCTCTCTGAGCTGATCCATTAGTTGGATCATATCACCTGTCCTGTGAGGTCCGGGAACATGTTGTGGAAAGGGGCTGGGAAGCTGTTTACCCACACTTATTGGGAACTATCAACAACCAAGGCTCCAATAACAAGCAGAAGGTATGTGACTGTTGAACAGTTATTACCTTATCTGATCTCATAAGTGCTCCTTGGAGCATTTGAGAGTCTGTGGCTTAAACTACTGCCAGTGATTCCTTTACAGCATGCCTGTAGGCGCAAGATCCAGTTTATCAGTCCAGGGACATGCGGACCTGGCCAGGGTTTGACCACACACCATTTAAGGTCCCATCCAACTCTACAACTCCATAAGTCAGTATGTAAAACTGATATGCTAAGATGTTTATGGAGACATCCCACAGATATTTAATCAGTGCACAACTGCGTCAACACTTACTTGCCCTTTTATTTTATTTTTACATTAAAATAAGGAGGGAATATTTGCTTCAAAAAATATTCAGATTGGCCCATATAAAAGATTTCTCTGGCTTAGAAGTCCATGATTATTTTGTTTCATGGAAAGTGTCATTATAAGATTTATTTTAGAAATTAATTCACCTAGATTATGTAAAGCATAATTTCACATTCATATTTGAACTCATCCACATTGTCACTGACCTTGGCCATTTTTTCATTTAGCCCGCTGGCCCTCATTGCATTTCTGTGTAGAGTGAAAAGATTGGTATAGATTTATTTTTCATGTCCATCAGTTCTGATTTCTGAGGCACATTCACATTGGATAAGGCAAAACATACCTCTCTATATACTTTGTACTCATAAATGTATTATTTTTTTAAATTCACCATTGTGAAAAACATTAGCAAGAAACATATGTTCTTTAAATTGCTACTTTTCCCCTAAGTATACCACAGTAGCTAAGAAATCATTGCAGAAATGGGGGACTTGGAAGTATATGTTTATAATATGCAAGCAGCTCTATTCCCAAAGGATTTGGCAACATACTCATATACTTTGAAGATAATTTCCACCCAGTTTCCACCATAGCTCCTTTGATCTTGTATGTTTCTGATATGGAAAATAAAACCCCCTGCAGGCAGAGTCCAGATCAACTTTGAGAATAGGGAGAGATACAAAGACCATGAGAGACAGACCACACTAAAGTTAGGGGGAAAATGCTCTATTATTTTCTCAATATTCCCTCCTATTCAGTCCTTAATTACGTATTAGGGCCTAGTTCCTGCACTTTGTGGCCACTGTAAACTCTATGTCTGAGGCTGGGCTGAGGACAAGGTCCCCTCTGGGAGGATATCTGGACATCCCTTATTATTAAAGCTCAGAGAAATGCCAAGCCCCATGTCCAGTCCTGGCATCAAAACCAAATAGCTCCCCAGGACTTACCAGCTGCTCTGCTAGTCCCGTCCTGCCCAGGTGATGGTTCTGCTGTTCGTGAACAGAGGATTGGCAGGTCGGGGAGCTGGGAGGAAATGTAATTTACTGCATCTGGTAGCAGAGAACAGGGAATACAATTAGGCACAGTGTCGGGAGGCCCAATGGGTTCACTGCCGAGACAGCAGCTTGTCTGCCCTACATAATGGACCGCGGAGGCGGCCACTGAACGAGAGGATCAGGGTAAACAAAGACAAGCATTTGCTCAGTGACTGGTATTCAGCAGAGTAGCTGAGGTAGGAGGGATCCTGGCCAGAGAGCTCAAGCCCCAGGACTGCTCTATGTATTAAAAGATTCATCAGAAAGCTCTAGATTCTAAGAGTACAATGAGTTCAGGAGGGAAAAGGGGTTTGGCTAGTGAGAGCCATTATCGACTTGGTAGAATTGACCAAACATGAGACATCAAACTAGAAATATGCCTTAAACAGTACTGAAAAATAGACTTGGGGCTCAATCCCTAAACTGCAAATGTAGTTTCCGGTGCCTGAATCATTCAGAAGACCTATTTTACAGACATAAAAAACAAACAAACAAACAAAACCCCAAAACTCTAGAATTTATCCTACAATTTCAATACTTCAGATTATTGTTTCAGCCAGGAAACCCTGAGATTCTAAATAACAACAGCCAGTGAGTTCACCATTAGCCCAGTTGTAGGAAACATGGCCAAGAAAAGCAGGGAGACCAGCTCCAGTTGGGAAAATAGCTGGATAAGGCCATTTTGGGAGGTGAGACTCTGCGGAGTATGAACCTTAGCAGATGTGTCAAATCAGAGGAAAGCAGGAAACCACTGGGGGTGAAGGAGAAGAATTTGTGTATCTCCCAGAGAGAAGTGGGAAAGGGAAGGCAGGAACGTTCTAGAGCACTGGGCTCTATATGATGTGATTCCTTCCTTATGTCAGGACCATGTCCCAGAATCCTGGAATGCCAATTGCTCCTCAGGGGTCCCTCTGGCTGCTTACTGCACATCTTCACTGAATCTCTCCTAATCACCTCAGACTCAACATGTCCCAAACAGAACTCCCATCTGTGCTCATCTGCTGCTTTTCCTGTACTCTGTGTCTCAGCTTACTGGCACCAAAATTCACCCAGGATCCTGGGCAGTGCCCTGAATGCTCCCTCTCAGTGCCCAGTCAGCCCCCTAGCCTCTACCTCCTTCACATCTCTTACATCCGTCCCATCCTCTGTATCCCCATTGATATTGCCTTTGTTCTGCCAGTTTTCATTTTTCCTTTTTAAATTGCATGCTGGAGAGGACCATGGACAGACACTAGATTAGGATGAGGATGAGGATTAGTTCAGTTCTGCACCAGCTAGACCATTTGCTGACTCGCATGTGAGTATCAACAATCCAGAATGTGCTGATATTGGACCATTATATTTTGAGGAACACACTCTGTGGGTAGAGGTGGGGTGGAGTTTCACTGAGGGAATGGGTTTTTCCATATCAACCCATTTGGGGAGAAGGAATAGGACATCAGGAGTAGGTAGGCAAGCCTTTCATCATGGTGAGGTTCAAGTGACTATCTCTCCGGGGCCTTATGTGTGCTGGAGAGTGGGCCCTAGGTTGGGCACACATGGTTGAGGATCCTCTGCTGCAAGGAAGGAAACTAGGCCTTTGGGGTGATGGAGGGGACTGGGAGACAGCCATGAGGCAGCCTGCGGGCATCCCCTGAAGATGGGCCTGGTTTGAGTCAAAGGTTCTGAGTGTGGCCACATGTCTGAGGTTGCACATGGTTCTCTATTATTCCTGAACTTAGGTTACTCTCATCCTGGGGAGTTGTGGGAAGAGTCTGGGCCCCAAACCAGCATGAGGCAGGACCAGAAGAGAGCAGAGGCTTCAGATAAGCTGATCTGGAGGGTGTAGGGGTAGACTTCTGACAGTAGCCCAGGGAAAGATTAGAACAGCAGTGTGTGGCTAGAGGGGCAGTTTAGGGGACAAGAGATGACCAGAGAAGATTTGCAGAGTTTGTGAGTTTTCCCTGAGGATTTCCAGAAATCTGTGGATTGAGATCTCAGTAAATCTGACTTTCTGTAGTCAAATGAGATGAAGGGTCAAGCCATTAAGACCAGGTGAGGACCCACATACTGGTCACGTGTGTGTCTATACATTCTATGCTAAATACAGAGTTTCTGGGGCACCTCTGATACTGAAAGTTTTAGCATCCAGAAACTAAAGGCACTTGCAGGCAGGGCACCTGTATCAGAAAGAGCACAGGATTCCAGGGCTTGTGTCTTAGCCTCCACTGGAGGCAGCTCCTAGCCCCGAAGTGAGTGGGGGTGGAGTCACCTTTGCCCATTGTTCCCTGGCTACAAGCTTGAGAACTACAGCTCTTGGAGGGCTGGGGCCACACACTCCTGCTGAGATGAGGGAGTGAAGAGGAGTGGGGCATGAGAAGGAAAACAGGGCAGCCCGCTCCATACATCATTAAGTCATAAACCTGAAGCTACGTATCCAGGAGGTGGCTGATAGACCAACACAAGGAATAATTAACAGGGCCTCCAAAGCCTCCATGGGAAGAATTTCTTCACATAGCCTCAATCTGTAAACTGCCCTCTTCCTGCCAAGGTCAATGTGGTCCATCATCCGAGAAGGTAAAGAATGGCCATTACCACAGTAGAAATGTAAGATCAGTGCTTCTTATTAGTTCTGGCACTACTGAAATATTACTCTAGCTATGAAGAATATGAATAGCCAAAGCTAGAGAAAACTGATGAACACTCTCCTGAAAACATGATTTATGGGCACCTGAGGACACACTGAGATTTCCCAGCAATTGGTATAAAGGTGTTGATAGGGGGATGGCTTCCGGCCACCACAGACTTGGACAAGATGAAAACCTAAGAAGATCAGTATCATACAGCAAGGGCGGAAATAGGCCCAGGATACACATTTTCCTTTGCCAGTTCTGGTCCAGCTCCTCAGTGGGTAAATAATGGCTAGCACAGGATACGTACTATACCCAAATTATAGTTATAGAAGACATTATGCCTATTTAAGGCGGTAACAACAAACCCACCCAACTGATGAAGACTCTGCTATATACTAAGTGTGCATACGGGGTGGGGAGGAAGTGAGGTGGGGGTCAGAACGTATGTGGCCAGGGAATTCTACTCAAGATTGGAATACATGTCTCTAGATTGCTAGGACTACCACACAATCCGAAGCCATTGGTGATCCACCAGTTCCGTACCCTTATTTCCTCTGACATGCTTAGGGTGACATGCTCAGGTGACCTGAGGGGGATCATGACACAGGCACACACCAGCAGCCATCTCCTTGGCACCTCATTAAACTAGGAATGCTTTTGCTGATTATCTGCAGCATGTTGTACAGTTATATAATACTAGTTGGCCTTGGATTCCATAATCGGCATTTCAGAAGTAGGGTGTTTTTCTTAAGGCATTATTATTCTTAATAATTTTGTGTTAGTTCTTAGTAGTGACAGGTGGTTAATTCTAAGAGTGGTCTTGGCAATTTTGAAATCAAAGGGCCTTTGAAACCAAAGAATGATAAAATAGTCAGACACTCCAGAGTCCCTCAACTGGACATGCTTCAGTTTTTACTCTCAGCCCACAGTGTGAGTTAAACATTGACTGCATTCTTGGAAGGATGTGTTCCCTCCTTCAAACTTCCTTCTTTGCCAGTAGATGTGGTACAACGGAAAGGTCCCCCCAGACTTAGTTATAACCAGAGATGGCAGGAATCATAATCCAGAATGACAGGTTAAGACCACAGAAACCTTTTCCTGGCCATTTCTTAGGATCCCTAAGATTTTTGCATCCTTGAGCCTGAGGTACCCCTGCCAAAAAGTGAGGGCAGAGTAATAATGGCAATTTTCTCTAGAGGCTCTTTTTAGTCATGATCAAGTTTCCTCCCACCTCCATGAACCACTTAGGGGAATGGATGCAAATAGTGGGAAGTAAGGGAGGAGGAAATGAAAGAAACTCAGGGTGAAAATGAAAGACACAGTGGCAAGGGTTTATAACATGGCTTCAGTTTTGCTTGTTATCAAGTCATAGGCTATGAGGGTCTCCATGCACCACACAGCCTTCCCAGAGACAAGACATTCAGGCTCTTTCCCTTCCCTAATTACAGAGATAAGTCTAGGAAAGGTCCCAGTTTGAGAAGGAAGAGAAAAAAAAAAAGAAGTAAAAGCATGAAAGGTCAATGTGTACCTTCCAGTATGTAGGCGTCTGTGGGTCAATGTCCCACAGCCCCATTCCAGCCTGACATTTACTGCATTATTCTGATTATGCATGCTGCCTCAGGTCTCTCCTAGCACTAGGGAAGCTCACTATGCTTCCCATGAAGCCACCCTCAATTCCCCCAGAGAGACATGGTCACCTCTTCAGTCCATGCTCTATCCCCAAAGCACAGAACAAGAACTCCAATTTGGCTACACCCTAGAGAAGGCTCTAGAATGTCATAGGTCTTCCTCCTGGAGTCCCTGCCGGTTTGACCCAGGAACATGAGGTTTAATTTACTACCTTCCCAAAGATCATCCAGGGGCCAAACATCCAGATTCCCTGCCTTTTATTTGCTAGAAACCACTACCCTCCCTGAATCAAATAAAATAACACAATACCTTTTTTTTTTGTCTAACATCAGAACTATCCTTAGTGTAAATATCTTTGCTAATCTAGAAAAATACATTACCCATATCTGCATTTTTAAAATATTGTCCCTTATATTTGCAAATGACATGGGGAAAACACTGATGCCAACTCTTATTCTGGCTCCTGATCATCTTCATAGTTTAGAGGTTGGCTTTATCAGAACCAGGTGAGCAGATGGCATCCAATCCTTCTGACGAGTCCTGGCCTTTTAAAGCAGGTCTAGCTGAGGGCCATAGTGAAAGTGGTAATGGAGTGGTTTTCATGAGCTTGTAGCTAAAGTTAGGGGAGCAAGGTGAAGAATGAAGCAACAACATTCAACCTTCACACAAGGTCAAGCATACAACCTCACGTTCATCCCCAAGGCCACAGGTAAGGAGAGCGGAGGGCAGGGGCAAGGATGGGAAAGGAGGACAGAAGGAAGGCCTGCTCCTGCCAGGATGGGGTCAGGAAGCCAGGGCCCTGCTCCCACCCTTCATGTGCTCAAGGCCAGCTTAGGCCACAAAGGGAGGGATGTTCTGCCCAGCCTTGTTGCCCTGAAAGCCTGGAGGAATGCCAAGTTTTCCGATTCAAAGCAAAACCACAGGTCTTAGAAAGGTTTCCTAAACACCAGATGATGGCCTTCTGATGTGTGTTGTGGCCTGGAGACCTAGCCACAAATGGGATCTTCCCTGCCTGGGACCTGGTCCCAATATTAGCACTCTTTGCTGAGCACCTTTTCAGAAAGGTCCAAGCAGCGAACCTTGAGGACCAAATGGGAAAGAGAAAGAGCCAGGCGAACTGTATAAAACTAGAAACACTGAGTCGAGAAACAGTCCTTGAAGAAGAGAGGCAGACGAGTCTCAGGATGTGCACCTGCTCAGTGTCCTGTACAGAGTGCTGTTCCTTCCTTCTGGTGTCTTTACATGCCAACACATCGCATCTCCCAGTGAGCCCGTGTCCATGAAACCCACTAAGCTGAGTGGGATAAAATACTTCTACAGAGTGGGGGCAGAGAGCACTTACACTTACCTCCATCCGCATTGGAGAAGCTCTGTGGAAACAAAAGCAGGGCAGAGCATCACCACACATGTGGGGAGACAATCCCTCATCCACCTAACCCGTCTTTCTCCCCCGGGTCCAGAATTTGACTGTGGTGGGTAAACCCAATGCTTTCTTTTCTTCTGGGAAATATGTTTGGGATCCTGAAATTTAACGAAAAGTTTTATCATTCCCACTTTATACTGAATTTCTCCCAGTAGGGATTCATGTTGATTATCCAGCGAATACTCTTAGCCATGTTGGAGAAGTGACATCAGAAAACTCCATCTTAAAATTAATGTGATTAGATTGTTTCTTCGGTCTGGGTACCTGGGTTATAAAATGGAAGGAAGGTTCTGAGACATTCAGAAACTCTTGGCTTTATGAGTTCTCTCCTCTGCGCTACATGGCATCTGTTTTCAGAGTATTTACACTCTGTGTATTTGCAATTCATATCCATTTGATACGGTTTTGCCTCTGGCTTTTTTATAAAGGAAAGACTTAAATTAAAGCTGTAAGGAGCAGGGCTAGTCTGCTTAAGAAGAATTCGCTTTAGAATTCTAACGTCCAAGGGGAGATGACTTTTTAGGCATGAGGCGCATGAAGGGTTTGGACAATAGGTAGACAGGGTTAATTTAATGACTCTCTTCTGTGCTTCCCCGCAGACCAGGTGGTCTCACACCTGAAGACAGGCTGCTCTCAGTGTCAGGGACGACACTGGTCCTCACACAATCCGCACCTCATTTCACAGGACGTGTGGCTCAGACTTCTCATCGATATTAACTGGCCATGTCTCCAGGGACTAACTCACTAGTGCTTACTTCCCTGTGGATAAAATTCAGAGAAATCCCACTTGTTTTCTGTACCTTCTGAAAGTCCTTGAAGGATTTTTCCGTCTCCTTCAGTTTCTCTAAGATGATTTGCTCTTTGGCAGATATCTGGGACTCTTCACTTTCTAGTGCTTGTATTTCCTGCTCCAGCCTGGAAAACACACAAACAGAGAACAGGTTACTTTACTGTCCTGCCATCCTGGGGACAGAGAGCAGCTCCTTCCTGTGGGGTGACTTCCTGGCCGTCTGAGGTGCCAGATTTCACATCACTGGGCATCCTGTGTTTTCAGCTTTGCCACTCAGCACACATTGACCAAAGGAAAACCACCCTGAGCTACTGCCACTGGTTCACTGCCACCACTTTACAATGTGCTGTGGTGTCTCCCCTCTAACCCTATTGATGTGCGCATTCTTAATTTGGAGGTAGATATTTTTACATAGCATAGGACATAATGGCTGAAGGAAAATAGCTTCATATTCCCCTAGCTATCTCAGAATAACTGTTCTTCTGTCAGTTCTCCTAAAGGGTGAAGAACTAGTCTCATTCAAGGGAAATATGCTGCTACAAAATGGCTGGTGGCCAATATCCTTGGGAGCCTGCTGTCTGTCATCTCTTACTGGTGCATCCTCTACTGCCCAAAAGAAGGGAAAAGGGAGGGGGAACTGATACAGCTGCCCCTCTCTTCTGGAACTTTCTCAACTTTCACAGCCATCCTATTTTCAGAAAGGGAAATTTTGTCACTGCCAGGAGACTCTAGGAATATTCCAGAACAGCCATGATCTGGGAGATGTCTCAGTAGCTTATTCTTTCAATGAAATGATAGTATTAATCGTTAACTTATATTGAGCACCAAATCTCTGCCAAGAACCAAGCTAAGAATTCACGTAGTTTAATTTATTTAACCTTCCCAATGACTTTTGAATCGGGAATCCCCATTTTACAGATTAAACCATTAAGGCCTGGCAAGGTTAAGGAACTAGTTTATTGCTGCAGAACCTTGAACCAAGGATTCAAGCCAGAAGTCCAGACACTACTCCTGACCATGGTGCTGAACTCTTACCACATGGTTTCTACGGTGTGTCACATTATTTCCTGCCTCACTAGACATTGTGTATGTAGGCATCTAGGGTGGCGCTGTTATGCAGCAATATCCTTAGGGTTATGAAGGGATGGATGTTCCCCTGCCTAAAGAATTATTTGGTCTGAATGTATTTGTTTGCTCATTCAATTCTGCTTTTGGGTTCTTTCCTCTCTGTTGTGCTAGAAGCTTTGCTGCAGAGTCTGTGTCTGCCTTTATCTGCCCCTTCCCTCTTCCATCTTCTAATCTGCTGTTGAGAACTAGCTAACCAAGTTTGTTCAACTAGAAAGAGTTCAGAGTGAGATCTTGAGAGGGGTAAGGACACCAAGCCACAGGCATGGATTTATTTAGGGGTGCACTGTGCCTCTCAGAGATTTCCTTCCTGGGCATCAGAAAAATGACCTCTGGATGGATGAGACTTTGCAGAAATTACTCTGGGTTATGAAGACAAACTCTGTGTACAATCATAGTGCCTCCAAATGAACACAGATGTACTTATCATTTCACTCACAGTAAGAGTGGAGGTCCTTATAATGACTTAGATGGCCCTATAGTAGCTAGCCTCCTAGTACCTACATGGCATCCACTCTTTTTTTTTTAATTTTTTTTTCAACGTTTATTTATTTTTTGGGGGGACAGAGAGAGACAGAGCATGAGTGGGGGAGGGGCAGAGAGAGAGGGAGACACAGAATCGGAAACAGGCTCCAGGCTCTGAGCCATCAGCCCAGAGCCCGACGCGGGGCTCGAACTCACGGACTGCGAGATCGTGACCTGGCTGAAGTCGGACGCTTAACTGACTGCACCACCCAGGCGCCCCATGGCATCCACTCTTGACAATGAGAGCAACTCCTTATTTGCCCATTTGTGCCCTATGTTTCCCCCTCCTACAAGAAACTCATCTCAAAACCCTAACCATTCTTGCCTCAGCTGAGACACCACTCACCCCACGAGGCTTTCACAGATTCACTACCAGGAAAAACACTGTCCTCCTCTGAACATTTTTTTTTTACATTTATTTATTTTTGAGACAGAGAGGGACAGAGCATGAATGGGGGAGGGTCAGAGAGAGAGGGAGACACAGAATCTGAAACAGGCTCCAGGCTCTGAGCTGTCGGCATAGAGCCCGATGCGGGGCTCGAACTCACGGACCGTGAGATCATGACCTGAGCCGAAGTCAGTCGCCCAACCTACTGAGCCACCCAGGCGCCCCATGTCCTCCTCTGAACATTTATTAGCACATTATTTTGGTCATTCTTCTTCTTATTTATCAGAGGTTAAATGTTAGAGCAGTGGTTCTCAACAGAGGTGATTTGCCCCCCAGGGGATATGTGGCAATGTCTGGAGATATTTTGGTTGCCCATAACTCAAGGAGAGTGGAAGTGGTGCTCCTGGTACCTGGTGGGTGGTGGTCAGGGATGCTGCTAAACACCCTGCAACGCCCTGGACAGCCCGCACAGCAAGGAATTATCTGGCCCCAAATTCAATAGTGCTGAGGTTTAGCAACCCTCAATCATTAATTTCCCCCACTAGATTATAAATTCATCACGGAGTGGAGGGCACAGGTGTTCAATATATATATGTGAAAGAAAAAGAAACTAAACCAACTGCCAAAAGACACGACTCAGCCACATGAGACCTTCAGGATTTCTTTTCTTTTTCCTTAATGTTTATTTATTTTTGAGACATAGAGACAGAGCATGAGTAGGGAGGGGCAAAGAGAGAGAGGGAGACACAGACTCTGAAACAGGCTCAAGGCTCTGAGCTGTCAGCACAGAGCCTGATGCGGAACTCGAACTCAGGAATGGTGAGATCGTGACCTAGGCCAAAGTTGGACACTTAACCAACTGAGCCATCCAGGCACCCCAAGACCTTCAGGATATCTGAGACCAGGGTGAATTCTTCAGCAAGCCTTGATTTGAGTCTACAGGAGTCTACAGGAGAGGGAGCCAAGTGACATAGATATATAAACCAAAAGATATACAACTCTTTTTTGCTGTTCCATATCAGCAGTAAAATCTTTCACCCACCTCTGTGTAAATTATTGTGTGTGTGGGGTGGCGGGGGGGAGAGGATTAAGGAAAGGGAATAGGAGCAACACACATGGGGCAAATGATCCAGAAACTGAATTAGTTCAATGGGTAGAGGAGCTCTGGGCTAGAAGTTTCCTGGGAAGACTGATGATAGTACTTGCCAGGTGGGTTCTGAGCAGATTGAATCTCAAGGGACAGAGTTCCTCGGAAGATATGTAGGATGTGGGTAGAGTCTATTATTCTCAACCATATTCCCTCCCTCCCGTCTTCACCTCCATGGAAAGTAGATACATCCCTGACGTACTGATGTTGGTCTTGGCCACTTGATTTGCTTTGGTCTCATGGTGGGTGGTTTGTACCTTCCTGTCCCTTGACTATTGGCTTAGCCATGTCATCTGCTTTAGCCAATGGGATATTGCAGACACAACACAGGAGAGGCTCGGAATGTGCTTGCCCAGTTGGGTTTGTCCCTGTGTGCCTTACCAGCACCAAGAGAAGAGTGTGTCTGGCCAATGGCTGTCCTTTCAGCCTTGGCCCCAGAAAAAACATAACAGGAGTAGAGTGGAGCCCAATCCAGAGTCAGAAGCCATGCCTAGTTGGATCTATACCTGAAATTAGAGCTGCTTAACTGGGCCCAGCCTAGATCAGCAAATACCCAGTACAGTCACTGAAGTATGAGCAATAATAAATGGCATTCATCTTAAACCACCGAGCTTGACAGTAGTCATATAGTACTATTGTGACAAGAGCTAAGTGATACAGGTCAAATATTTATATATTATATGGGTACATATTATATATATATATATGTATTATATGATATATACATGTGGATATATACCCTAATAAAACATATAATAATATATATACATTTGTAATGTGTGTATGCGTATATAAGATTAGAAAGAATATAAACTACCCCTGCCCCACTTCTCCTAATCCTCAGAGAAATCTGGAGGGATACAGGGCACACTCTCATGAGGATTAAGATGGAGAAAAGAAGAAAATATCAGGGCACTGGGTGGCTCAGTCGGTTAAGCATCTGACTCTTGGTCTCAGCTCAGATCATGATCTCATGGTTCATGAGTTCAAGCCCCGCATTGGACTCTGTGCTGACAGTGCAGAGCCTGCTTGGGATTCTCAATCTCTCTCTCTCTCTCCTTCTCTCTCTGCTCCTCCCCACCTCAAAAATAAATAAACTTAATAAAATTTTAAAAAGATAATAAGAAAATATCAGTAATAGTTGCCTCTGGGTGATGGGATATTGGGTCATTTTAATTTTCTTCTTTATAATTTTCAATATTTTCCCTTTTTTAAAAAAAAACTCACGTATTCCTTGTCTAACCAGAATAAAACCAACAAATGGCTTTTGAAAAAGTCCTCCTTTGACCGAGTGCTGAGAAGGCAGCATTTCACAGGCTGTGGCATGGGAAAGGAGCCAGCTTCTCATGTGTCCGTGAAGGGTTAAATGGACCCACGCCAACATCGATTTACATTCAACTCGACCCACATTTACTGAACTTGTTTGGTTGGACTCAGAACTAGGCACTGCAAGGGATTCTAAAATAAATAAAATCATGTTAAGAATGGCTGACTGAGGGGCGCCTGGGTGGCGCAGTCGATTAAGCGTCCGACTTCAGCCAGGTCACGATCTCGCGGTCTGTGAGTTCGAGCCCCGCGTCGGGCTCTGGGCTGATGGCTCAGAGCCTGGAGCCTGTTTCCGATTCTGTGTCTCCCTCTCTCTCTGCCCCTCCCCCGTTCATGCTCTGTCTTTCTCTGTCCCAAAAATAAATAAACGTTGAAAAAAAAATTAAAAAAAAAAAAAGAATGGCTGACTGAAAAAGGGGGGAAGAAAGGCCAACTCTAAAGTAGCTCACCTCTCCCAGTGAAGCAGGCTCTCTGTGGCCTGATGCCCACTGGCTGGCCGGACTGTCTCCCCGGCCTGCCCCTGGCCCTATGGGTTTCAGAGCTCTCAGCTATATAGCTCAAGCACTAAAGATTTGGGTCATGATACTGTGTAACTGAGAAGGGGGAGGGAGAGAGAGAGAGAGAGAGAGAGAGAGAGAGACAGACAGAAAGCAATGAAACTAAACTTTTGCAATAGCAACAAATGAGTTTCACCCAAAGGGGACGAATGAGGGAAATCGACAGTCTAGGCAAGTCAGATCCAAGGAGCAGATTCCTCTACAAATGCACAAGTGGGCTAGGGCCCGGTCTTGAGGGCGCCAAACAGCCCAGGCCGCTATCATTCTGTGGAAAACCTGAGTCCTGGAGCCAAGAGTGTCCCAGGGAACAGAGCCTCATGGGGTTCATAAGAGTCATCTCAGCCAGGCTAGAGATGCCACTGTTTTGTAGTTTCGTGACTGAAATCTAATGCAGGCTTTCCTGGAGGAGCCAAGTAGATACTGCTGAACTAAAAATAAAGAATGGGCAGGAAGTGTAATTTATACGCAAGGTTAATCGAGGCTCCTGAGGCTGAGACAGGTGCATGTAACCGCCTCTGACTGGTTTGCTCAGTTTCTTCTGAGCAAAAAGCAAACTGTAATAGGTGGTAAGCAGAGGTAACAGACACGCTGCAGATGTGCGGGTTTAATTTACTGGAGATAAAGGTGCAATCATGGCCAACTGGTCTTCTAAAATCTACCTAACCTCAACAGACCTCCCTCACAGGAAAATACGAAAGACCTATGGCTCTGTGAAGTGCATCAATCACTCTCCTCTCAAAATCCATTTATGCATTCATCCATCCAACTTTCTGCAAACACCTTCATTCCATCAGGCACTGCGCTGAGCGTCAGGGACAGAGCTGCATCAGGCACAGTGTCTGCTCATCAGAGCTCCTGGTCGAGTGATGAAAACAGCCAAGTAAACACATAAGTTACAGCTCACAAAGCATCCGGACTGTCGGCGACAGATTTCTACAAGTTTAAGGCCCTGATGAGGTCACAGCTGAATGCTACATAAGGTGGTAAGGAAAACTTGACTGAGGAGGTGATATGTTAGCTGGGCCTTGAAGGATGCATTCACCAGGTGGATAAGAGAAGAAAATGCGCCAGAAGGAGGAGACCGCACAGGCCTCGGCCCAGATTATCATATGTCCCTGCTCTTATCCAGGGGCATGGGCTTTGTATGGCCTTTTCAGGCACGGCAAGATCTACCCTCTAGTTGAAACGGCTCCGCACGGTGGCCTCAGAGAGGCCCTCAGCTTCCCATCCTCATCCCCATGGCTCTCTGTGCTTGCATCCTGCTCTGCCTTGTCTGGCCTGGAAACAGCTACCTGGCCTTAAGGGCTCCGCTGAGAACCTACCTTCCCTCTTCCACAGTAGGAAGAAACAAGGCTCAAACAAAGAAGAGGCTGACTGAGAGGGACCCTCTGGCTCCTGTTTCCCCGAGATCCTCTGCTACACTTTTAACCTTCTTACTTACAGAAGCCAATGAATGTTTCCTTTGTGTGGGTGTCTGTCAGGTGAATCCAAAAGAGTACAGACTAATACAAACCAGGTTTCCAGTAGTCTTACTGCTTAGAGAGGACTTTGCCTGTAAACACAGGTGTGTTTCGTTTTTCTCTCCCCATCAGTGGTGACGTGGATAATAATTGTAATACTAAAAATTCTAATATTGTTTTTGTGATGTATATATGGCTTGTAAGCAACAACAACAGGTAATGATTAGGATTTTTGAGTGCTGTGTGCCAGGCACTGTTTCTAAGTGTTTTACAAGCATTACGATATTTACGCTTCACAAGAGCCTCTGAGGTAGAAAGTTTTGAACTCCATTCCACAGATTAAGGAAATAAGGTACAGAAAGGTCACTAACTTGCCTGGGGTTGCAAAGATAATGTGGGGCCAGGATTTGGACCTTGCTGGTGTGGCTGGAGGACCAGTACATACTCTCTGTCACTTCTTTCAACTACCTCCCTATGACCACTTAGTCTTTTTCCCTCATTTCCTGAGTGCATAATGCAACATAATGTATTTTTCATGCTCATAGAACCAAAGAAGGTCAGGCTAGGAGTAGAGGCTATTTAATCTAATTACTTTTCAGAAACATGAAGCCCCTGAGCTGTGTTCCACTCAATGGTCATCCTACCTCTGCTTGAAATCCTCCACACACGGGGAGCTCACCACCTCTAAAGGCAGCCCATGCCCTCTTAGAATAGTGCTGACCTTCAGATCAGATTGCTCAGATTGAAGCAAAGTTAATTTCCCTGTGGCTTTCACTGCCTGAGCTCTACCCTTTGGAAGTGCAGAGGTCAAGTTTAGCAATCCCCATGACTTGTAGGGGCTCTATTCTGGGAAACGGGAAAACCCAGGCAAATGGAACTTGCCACCAATGGGGGACATTGGTGATATGAACTGGGACCTAGGAGTGCGGAGGGGAGTGATGGGAGGAGTAGAAAGGTAAGGTAGGAAGAGGCAGGGGACTTCTGGGCTTCCCCATGGAGGAACTCAGCACTGAGTCAGCTGAGGCAAGAAATGCAGTAAAGAAATGTTCACAAGTGTATTCCTGAACAAGCTCTGAGCCAGATCAGTCTGTTCCTGACAATGGAGTGAGTCTTTACAATTTTCCTCTCCATTGAGGGACCCGAGATAGGGTTACATACAAGAAACGTGAAAGGCCAACCACAGCAGCTCGGTTGCCATGTGTTTGAGTCTCAGTAAATTCTCCCAGAATCACAGGAGACTCTGGCAGATGGCTGAGCTGCTGAATTTAGACCTGTTCTCTTCTCCTGAACTGCAAGTTCACAGCTGAGCAGTCAAGTGGGGTGCCTGTCTGGCCAACTTGCCAAAACAAGAACCTCAGGAAGAATATTTGTACTCAGAGGAGAGGAGAGCTGCCCACATCTTTGTGTATCCAACACACACACACACACACACACACACACACACACACACACACAACCAGAACTGTTAGTTGTTCACCAATTTCCACCCTCCTTTCTTACAATCCCTGACGTTTAGCTAGGACTATGGCCACACAGAAAAATGACCACATTTCTCAGCCTGTTTTATAGCCATATACAGCATATTCTGGCCAAAGGGATGTAAGTGAAAGCCCTGTAGGGCAGCTTCTAGAACTGTCTTTAGCCCTTTTTTCTTTGGCCCTTCTTTCATCCTTCTGTCTGAAATGCATTTGTGCTGGGCACCTGGGTGGCTCAGTCGGTTAAGCGTCCAACTTCGGCTCATGTCATGATCTTGTGGTTTGTGAGGTCAAGCCCTGCCATCGGGCTCTGTGCTGACAGCTCAGAGCCTGGAGCCTGCTTCTGATTCTGTGTCTCCCTCTCCCTTTCTCTCTCTGCCCCTCTCCTGCTCATGCTCACTCTCTCTCTCTCTCTCTCTCTCTCTCTCTCAGAAATGAATAAACTTAAAAAAAATTTTGAAATGCACATGTGCTGAGGTGGAACTCTCACTTGAACCTGAGGATGAGGATAGGAGAGGGATAAACTGAAAGAATGAAAGAAGCCCTGGGTCCCCAAGGAATTCAGAGAGGGCCACTAGACTGTTCTGGACTGCCTAGCTGTGGATTTTTACTGGAAGGAGAAATAAACATCTTGTTCAAGCCACCGTTCTCCTGAGTCTCTTTGCCTGCATCCACATTTAATCCTGATTAATAAAAGACATTTAGCACATACGGCTGAATTTGAATGGATGCTCTTAGGAGTATGCTGAGGATGTGGCGCCATAGCTAATCACAGCCCAGAGCCTCATTAATGACTCAGCAGCAGAAGGAAAAAAAATGAGCAATCGCCAAGTTTGGAATTCACGATGACGAATCAACTCTTGTCAATGGGGCTTGGCTGAAGCTGTGAATCACAGACCCCCGACCTCAAATCCCCTCCCCATCCAAAGTCTCCAAAGGGAAGGTCCCTGAGTTTTGCTCAGTGATAACCACCCACGTCTTAGCATCTCTTTGGTGTGCTGGGATGTTTATGTCAGTCTGACTCCCAGTGCCTTCGCCAGCTGGATTAACAGGAGAAAGGGGCAAGTTGTGCTGTCTGTGCACCCGAAACGCCTCTGCGGCTGAGCTAACCACCTGGATGCATAAGACTTAACAATATGGAGCTCACCAGTGACACTAAAGTTGCAGTGACAAGGACGGAAGCAGAAGACACATTGTACGCAGTTCAGAAGTGCGCATGGTGAGAAGCTACGGGGCCTGGCAGCTGTTAATTGTGCCTGCCCTGATCCCCCGCCACTTTCCTTTTGGGAACTACATCCATTACCCCTCCTCCATTCCTTGAATATTTAGCCTCTCTCTCTCTCTCTCTCTCTCTCTCTCTCTCTCTCTCTCTGTCACTCACTCTCATCTCAATTTCTCTGTTTCTATAGTCTAGGTAGAGAACATTGGGAAGAATATTGTTTGTTTTCACACAAATAGATGCTACAAAATTCACTTCGCATATTTCGGGAAGACAGTGCATTAGTTTCTATGGCACTCTCCAAATATTTTTCATTTGTGACTCAATTTGCAAGGAAACGGCTTCCTTTTACTTAGATGAGAGTATCTGGAATCACCACAGATTGTTTGGTATTTTACTGTGAAAAAAGGTTAACAGCCCTTAAATAAACAGAGGATTTCCACTTCTCCTCATAATAGAATAGGACCTTCCTTGAGTGCAAAGTGTCAGTGGAAACTCAAGCCCATTTCATTTTTCCCCCATGTCATCACTGAGGCAGAAATATGGCAGAGAAGAGAATGTCCCTTCAGGAATTCCTAAAGTACAGCTCATATCTTTTCCCTTGTTGAAAAGCTTCTGGTGGCTCTCCATCACCTCCTTCCCGAATCTCAACTTCTTAGGCTGGAAGTTCACTCTCGCGCCCCTTCCCAGCCTTATGCCGTTCCCTGTGTTCCAGCCAGAACAGAGTATGCTGCCCTGGGAAAGAGCCAGGAATGAATCCCCACTCTCATCCCCATCTAACACACCTAAAAATCAAAGCCCAAACCAAATTCTGTCTTTTTAGTCATGTTTTCCTTAAATCATTTCCACCTGATGTGTCCACTCCTTCCAAATCCCCAGAGCACTTCTAGCCCTGTTAGGTATTTGATATGATTGTTAAAAATGTATTTACCCTCCCCAACCCTAGCTGTACCAGCCCTCTTCTGAGCATAGGCTTATTGGGAGATAAGACAATATGTTATTTTGTTCCCTGTACATATGTGTTGAATGAATGAAAAGCAAGGCAAAGCAAAAACACACTTTTAAAAGATTCTATAGTGAGGGGCACCTGGGAGGCTCAATCGGTTAAGTGTCCGACTTTGACTCAGGTCATGATCTCATGGTTTGTGGGTTTGAGCCACGCGTCAGGCTCTGTGCTGACAATTCGGAACCTGGAGCCTGCTCTGGATTCTGTGTCTCCTTCTTTCTCTCTGCCCCTTCCCCGCTCGCGCTCTCTGTGTGTGTCTCTCTCTCAAGGATAAATAAACATTTTAAAAGATTCTATAGCAAAACTAACTGGATGCTATTCAATCTAATTTTTTACATCTTGGCTGGTTTTGCTACTTCCCCCTTCAAACTAATATACTAACTTGTATATCCATTGAGAAATAAATTAATATTGGACTTATTTATGTCTTGATCTAAGTATACAGCTGGGACATAGTAACACACTTCGTCACTGATGTTGGTGCAACCAAATTTAATACCAAGTAAATATGAATTCAAATTTCTCTCTCCATAAGTTTTCCTTAGCCCACAAGATCAGTCTATCACTCCTTGTCTCGTGTATTTATTCCATCTGGAATCAAATGGCTCACACCACCAGGATCTGTGCAAGTTGATTTCTGCTACAGGAAATCATTTCCAAGCTTGTGCTGAGCATTGATTTCTTGGGTATAATTCTTGTTTGAGCCCGCTTCATCAGAAATAAAGAGTTTTGATTACACGACAGTGAGATGAATCTCCTTTCAAAGCAACACATTTCTCAATGGCTTAAGCCCTTTTCTCCCCAAGAAGTGTCTCTTTTTGTAGAAGAGAAAAAAGTCGCATCCAGCCTTTGTACCTCCCGACTCTGACTCAGAGACTCTCCTCCTCAAGCCCAGTGCCTCCACCTGTGCACCTGACCTTGCAGATTCCTCTGGGAAGGCACTCCATCAATTATCCCCTCCTCTTGTAGCTTCAACGTCTCCCCAGATACCTCTTTTGCTTTCGTCCATAAACAAGAATAAATTCTCTCACATTAAAAACAGGTGAACTTCTTGTGACCCCACAGCCCATTTGAGTTACTGCTGAATCTCTCTCCCAGATTCCCCCAACAGCACTCCCCTCTGGTGGCTTCAACATTCTTGTATCCCAATCTCCCTCCGACAGGCTCCACTCTACTTTCTGCCCCCACCACTTTGTTGTATCTGGTCTTGTTCAAGTCCATGACCTCCTGACTGCTGAGTCTAAGAAATATTCTTCAAGGTGAATCTACTGACTTTCTCCATTTGTTAAAACACTGTGGACCACTCTTCATCTCCTTCAGAGGCCATGACACCAAATTCCCAATATGGGCGCCTCTTCTACTCCTTCATTAAAAGTTCATTTGGCTCACTGTCCTCGCTAGACATTTTATCCTTGGCTAATCATGTCCAGTCTCGTGGTATAATTCCCACAACATGCTGACATCTACCTAACCTATACCTTTAGCCTTTCTCCTAGATTCCAGCCACTGCATACAATTGCACTTCCCGTGTCTCCATGTGGATAGTCCACAGGTACCTCAAAGCCAACATATGCATGACCAAACTCATCTTTCTCCAAAAAGCTGTTCCTCCCTCCGGCATTCTTTACCTCAGATCCTGGTACCACCATCAATCCATTCTACTTAAGATGGAAACCTGGATGTTACCTTGCCCTGTGACTTGTCCCTCTCTGGTAATCACCACACATGTATATTAGCCACCTAAATCCTGCCAACTTGCCCCACAAATATCTTTCATATATCTTCCTCTTCAGCCCAATTAAGAGTGCTCTCCTTCTTTCTCCTAAATGCCTACAGGAACCTTCTATCCAATCCCTTTTCTTCTATCCAGCCTTATTACCCTCAAATCTGGAATGGGCATGGACACACCACAGTTGCGTTCCCCTGATAGAAAACCCTCACAGGCTCTCTGCTAGAAGTTCCTTAGTCTACTTACACCCAGCCTCCCATTCATCTCCAGGAACAATGACTTTCTTAAAGATCCCTGCACACAGGGCGCTCTTTCTTGCCTCAACGCTTTTGCTCATATCACTGCCTCTGCTTGAATTGCCCTTATTCTCTCCCTTCCCATTCTCCTGGGTAGTTACTGCTCATTAAGAATCTGCTCAGGTATCATCTCTTCTGAAGGTCTTCCCTGATGCCTTTACCATGACGATGCCTTTCCTCCTTGCTACCTTATCCTGTGAACATATTTCTATCACCAATTTTATCCGATTGTGTATTAATTACTTGTTTATGGATTTGAGGCTCCCTTCCCAACTCCCTTTTGCAAACCTCTTGAAGATAATAACCATCTCTTCTTTATCTTTCTTTGAATGTGGCTTCTAGCATCTAGCTAGTTTACACCTAGCAAGGAACCTGGCTCAGAGAAAGTTCTCAAGAAATGCTGACTTAGGAAATATGTGTTTCAGTGAATGTGTGCGTTGCTTCTCAACTGGAAGCAGCCTCAAGGCAGACCCTTTGGCTCAAGGCCTTCAGCCAGACGTGAGTCTTGAAAGAGCAAATTTAAGTTAGCGGCAACTCCAGAAAAAAGAACTGATTGAAAAGCAACTTGTCTTATTAGCTTTCTCTGACATAAGAAAATATAGAAGGTAACCACTGTGCTTTCTAGACTTTTCATTCATTTCTCCAAATATCTCAAATGTATAATTTCACCTGACCCCAAGTGTGTGTTTGTGTGTGTACATGTGTGCACATGTAATACACTGTTCTTACTTCCTCTGGGGCTCACCTATACAAAACCACCGGTAGAGTACACGCAGCTCTGCAGAAACTGGGCTGGAATGATGGAGAGTCTCAGCACTTACTTTGCTTCCCCCTGTGATTCTCTTTGGGCTTGCCCTTCATGCAGGAAGCATCTGGGCGTTCATATCTGATTGTGAAAATTGTTTATGTGGCACATTCCTCTCATCCAAATCCCTGTTTACTCATTGTTTGTGCCTAAATCCAGCACTGTGGTAGCTTTCCTGCCGAGTCAGAGTTCTCCATTAGCCTCCGAGTGTGTGTGTGTGTGTGTGTGTGTGTGTGTGTGTGCGCACGCACATGTGTATCCACATGGCTTCAGCCACAGACTTTATAAATGCCCAAACTGGGAATAATCAACACATTTTTGCCTCTTGTCTATATTGAAGGTTACTCTTGGAAGATCGGTGGAGCTTTCAAGATACTCAAGGTAGCATTTTAATGAGTCATTCATCAGAAGAAAAATATTTAACGTGCAACAGTAGTAGTGGTAAAAATAGCTAACATTTGTGGAGCATTTACCATGAGCCAGACAACATGTTAAGTTGTTTGGAAGCATTATTCAATTTTCTGCAATCTTCATAGCAGCTATTACAATCCACACCTTACTGATGACGAACCAGAGGTTCAGAGAGGTGCAGTAACTTGTGGCCCATCACCAGTAAGGGGCAGAGCTGGGACCCAAACCTATGTCCGCCTGTTGCCGCAGGCTGGGATATTAGACTGCCCTGTGCTGCTTCCTTCCAAGAGCAAATGAAACTATTCCTATTCCACAGGTTTTCAGTATTTCCTCTTTCTGGCATAGAATTTTCTTTTCCAATATATTGATCAAATAGATATGCTCTGGTTGAGGCATGAATACACTGGGAGCTCCTCCTGCTTCTCCTACCCTATCCTTGTCTTGGCTGAGCCTTTCTACAGAACAGAATATGGTTTGGAAACCATGTCTCTTTGAGAGCAGAAAGAGCATCTGGTGTATAACTATGGCCCCCACAGTGCATACAAGAGTGCATTGTACACAGCCAGCACTCAACCAATGTCTACCACAGGAACATGGTTCTGAAAGGGGGCATTCCTGCCTATGGCCACCTACCATCTGAATTTCCATGAGCTGCCTGACTGGCCACCAAAGGACAGAAAACACCTCTGGCCTTTGGGCCCTAGAGGGTAGAATGCTATCCACCTGGAAGGTACAGGTGACAGTTGAACTGTGCCTGAAGTGGACCCTCAGAAGGAATTTGGCCTGGGGAACTGTGGCAGGGGCTGGGAGACTTGGCAAATCCAAACTGTCTTCCCAAAGGGATCTCCCTCTTATGTTTTCTTGTTTTTTTGGTAACCATGTTTTCCATGCTTCGTATTACCAGGTGACAGCTCCTCCTTGGTGGAGAAATTTGTCATCCCACTGGGATAATTCCAAAGTTATTCTAAGAGTTCCTGCTCCGAACAAATCAAGCCAATCAGGAAGCTCCTCCACATGGGCTGAGCCGGCTGACTGTTTCCCCCTTGCACGCTTCCTGCTATTGTTCTCTAGCATGTTCTCAGAGACACAGTCACTGAGCCCTGCCCCTTCCTCTCAGGAGCCTAGGCTGCAGTCATTGCTATGGGTTGAGGTGTGTGAGACTCTGAGATCAGGCACCTGGCCAGGAGAAAAGGGTCTGAAATGAAAACAGGGGTGGTTGCTGGCTAGAGCAGAAACCACAGTTTTTGGGTCTCTCTGGCCTCGGGAGGGAGGTATGAAATATTCTGGATCATTCATTCAGTGTTTATCAAGCATATGTTGGGCTAGGTACAGTGACAGTTGCCTAGTCTCTACATTTAAAAAACTCATCCTTGGGTCACCTGGGTAGCTCAGTTAGTTAAGTGTCTGACTCTTGGTTTCAGCTCAGGTCATTATCTTACGGTTTCATGAATTCAAACCCCACATTGAACTCTGCATTGACATCAAGGAGCCTGCTTGGGATTATCTCTCTCTGCCCCTCTCCCAATTGCACTGTCTCTGTCTCTCTCAAAATAAATAAATAAACCTAAAAAAAAGAAAAAAGAAAAAACTCATCTTCTGAGGGGGAGGCAAGTGTGAACAATTTCAAAAAAGTGCTGGGCAGAGCCCAAACTGCAAAGTCCACAAGACAATCAGAGAAGAGAGCCTGACTGCTTAAAGAGTGGAGAGGGCAGGATTTCAGGGGCTTGGAACATTTCAGTGGGACCATTCCAATGGGACCTCATCCCGTTTCAGTGGGATGAGAAAAAGTATCAAGGCAGAGAAGTGTTTAGAAGGCATTTCAGGCCAAAGCAATGGCATGCACAAAGAAGTTCCACGTGCCAGTAGGGTTCAAGCAAGTGAATGAGGACCTCTATCAGACTGGACTATTCCAAGTGTACTCATGAAGGGAAGAAGGTGACAGAGAGGGTCGGGTCCAGGATGAGATGGCACTTGAATGCTACCTCTGGGGTTTAGATTTGACCCTGAAGGCAACAGGAGACAGTTTAAGCTACTTGTCCATTTGTCTATTTGTCCGTTTCATGGGAGTGCCTGGATCAGCTATGTTCTAGAAAGATCACTGTGGCAGCTGTATGATAATGGATGTGGATATGTAGGACAGGTGGCAGAATGAAGCATAAAGGTCCATTAGGAGTTGTCCAGGCAAGGGGTGAGGAGGCCTACTGTTAAAAGCAAAAAATGGCTCCATTTATTGATTTTTATATTCCACTGACATCAAGGTCATTCTAAGTCAAACATTTTGGCATTGATGTGGCCTCACAGGCTGGGCTCAAACAAGTGAGCGCATTAAATTGTGAAACTACATGCCAAGGTAGGCTGTGGTAGCCCAGTGCCTAGAGTCTGTGTAGTTTAGCAAGACTCTGGGCTTTACCCTCCTGCCCACCTCTCTCTTGGCCACTTCCTTGAGACTGCCCAACTGTTACAGGTATGAAAGGTATCTTCTTTGGAGAGGGAGGAAATACAGCCGAAGCCAGCCATTTCTGTTCCCTCTGATGGCCTGTGTGTTGTCTAGGAAATGAAATTGAACTTGGACGCCCTAATTTAAGAAGTTCCAAAGATTGAAATTGTCTGAAACCCATGAGTTCCTACAAGAAAACAAGCTCTTGGCCTGATTCGCTGCATCACTGCTCCCACATGGCTGCAGCAGGAAAGGGCGTGGAGTAACATACTAATGGGTCATCTCACATCTGGGCATATGCTGAGCCTTCCCTTCTCCATTACAGCCAAAAGGCTGAGTCAACACTGCACACTGTCCTCCTTGAGCATCCCTCATGGATTGCAGGTACAAAGTGGCTCTGCATTGCTGCTTTCCCTTGGCATGTTCACAGGAGTCTCTTTGGCACGTCCCCTGCCATTTTTCTATCTTACAGATATAATAGAGTCATTCTGTCAAAATGCCAGAAAGAAGACCCTATGGGGACCTCTTACAAATGGCACAGATGGTTTTGAGGCAGAAACAGCGACACCTCCCATCTCTGGCTCACGCATGCCCCCTGGTGGCCCACAGACTGGACAGGTAGGGATGGAATGGTGTTGGTGGATGAGCCTCCCCACCCCGACAAACCTGGCTCAAGGTTACTGTGTGGGTCAATCTCCCAAGGAGATCCTACAGAAGGTAAAGAAAGTCAGGCATACCACAGTTATTATGGGGTTTTGAGATAAAAACTTGAGGAACTAAAAATAAAGCTACAAATATTCTCTCTGATGAACTTTATCCCTCTAGACTTATCAGTTCTGTTGAATGAGTGAGGACTAATTTTGGATTTTCACATCCAGAAGGAAAACAGAATTTTCCTTATACCAACAGCCTGCCAATGAGAATGTCCAGATACAAAATGATTCACATGTAGGAATCAAAGTCTGGGTCGGACAGCATTACTTATACCAAACTGGAGAAGTTCTTAGAAGCAACATGAAAGCAGCTTGCATCAGGTTCCAAGAAGACAAATGTCCTTCAAAACTTATCCAGAGACTTGTGCTTTTAATTGAAGCCCTCTGTCAAAGAGATGATCCAACTGGCCATTTGAAATGGAAACTCTTGAATATAGAAATAGTACATTGTGTTCCAAAATGACGATTTAAAAAAAAAAAAAAACACCTGCCTCTTTCTGGTGGTTTGGCTAAGGCAGAAAGGGCACTGGCCATCATCTTCCTATTCAGCTGCAGTCCTACCCCTGAAGTTTTCCTACCATTGTCTATTATTTCTGGATCTGGAGGCTAAAGGAGAATTACCTGCTGAAAACACCAGGAAACGTCATTGCGACCCTCAACCGTAACAGCTCAGGGTGGACCAGATTTGTAGCTGAAAGAGCACAGACACCCCGGTGTGGGAGATCTCAAAGTAAATGTTTCTTGTGTGAATGAGTGAAGGACCACACACCTCCTGGGCACACAGGAGAGTTACACATTCCCACAAAACCCGAAGTATCCCAATAATAACTGTAGCAGACATTTGTGTAATACACAAAGTCCATTCTCAGCAATTAGAGATCGTTTTATTCCTGCATAATAGATAAGAAAATTGAGAGGAAGGAAAAAAGGGAAACCAGAATTCTGATATCTTGCATGTCACAATCAGATTGCTACTAAGCCCCTCATGACTGTTTTAGCCAGTAGGGGGCAGCAGGATGTAGAGCAAACAAGTCAGGATCAGGAGTTCAGTTAGCCTGCCAATGACTGCTTGGAATCCTGGGTAAACTCCCTACTTTTCTGAGTCTCAGTTCCCTCATCTATAAGATGTTTATAATGATGTATACAGAAGAGTTATTTCAAAGCTATGAAGATAAAGTTAATATTTAAAATATCTCAGAACACTTCCTGCCAGGGAGGAAGCATTATTTAATGTTTGTTTTTGCTTTCTCTTCCAGTGCTTTTTAAAAAATAGAGCTAGAGGCATCTGGGTGGCTGAGTCGGTTGAGCATCCAACTTTGATTTCTGCTCAGGTCATGATCCCAAGGCTGTAAGATTGAGCCCCGCATCAGTCTCTGAGCTGAGACTGGAGTCTGCTTGGGATTCTTTCTCTCTCTCTCTCTCTCTCTCTCTCTCTGCCCCACATGAGTATGTGCTCTCTCTCTTTAAAATAAAAAAAATTAAAAAATTAAAAATTGAACTTAAAGACTATTCTGTTAAACCCTGAATATATTACCTTACAGGACAAACCAAAACATACTATTTAATAGAACAGATTCAAATCCAACTTCTTAATCACGTAGTTTGTGGCCCAGAGGATTTAAGAATACCCACAGGTTCTTAGGTTAAACCAACTTTCCAGAGAATGTAAGTTCTATCATCTGAATGCTAAAAGCAAAATTAATGAATCAGTTATTGGCTTCAAAGATAGTGAAAGTTAAAATTGTGTGTGTGTGTGTGTGTGTACATGTTGAAAAAATACAGAAAATCTACTTCAAAGTCTCTATGTGTGTTTCTATGTGTACATGGGGGGCCATCTAGTGGCAAGTAAAGTCATCTTCTACAAACCAAGGTAGTATGTTTGGGAATTTAGGTAAAGCCTCTAGGAGGAAATTGCCGTCATTCTGCAGATTTGTACTGTGTGGAATAAAAATTTCATATATCATCCCCTCCCAACACACGTGTTCTTCCCTCCACTTAAGGCCAGTCATTTGTGCAAACATGGATCCCAAGGCCCATGGCTCTTCCCGCTTCTGCAAAGCAGCAGTGAGGCCCTGTAGGGCATGCTCCGTCTCTGAGGCTGTCTTCACACACTTCTCCAGACCTGCGTGTCCTGGTCCTTCCCTTAGGGAGCACAACACTTCCCTTAAGGAGCAGCTTTTTCACTCTTATATCTGGAAACCCAGTGACCAGGGCCAAGAAGGACATCCAGCCCATGAGGTCAAGCACAAGAAAGGGCTCATGAAGTCTGTGAGGTTCCAGTACAGATGCTCGACCTTTGTCATCTCAGGAACCCCAATACCCAACAGAAGGACCTGCAAAGAGTAGACCCTGGCTGTCTGTGGAATTGAGTGGGGCCTTGTGTGCACACTTATTCCCCCATGTTCTCCTCTCATTGGGCCAGGGTAAGAGTACAGCTATGCTCCCTTTTGGACAGGCAGTTCCACCCAGAGCTAACTGGCCACAGGCATCTTGAATTTCCAAGTTCAGCCAGGGCCCAGGGAGAGACAATCAGGCTCTGCTTACGAGGTCAGGGGATATACTCTGACTGAGAGCGGAGGAGTGGCTGAGTAGCTAAAACAGCTTATAGATGCACTCTACCCATAGATGAATTAAACTCGGCAGAATCAATGTATATTAAGAATTGAATGGTGCTAAATCTCACTTCTCAAAGGACTAGAAGCAGGACTATACCTGGGGTAGCCAGTTGCTTTACTGCATTAAAATGATGGTATATTGCACAGTCTTTCCAGCAGCCAGTGCCAGGTAAAATGAGGTATGGCTGCACTGACTTCATAATGAAAGATGCTACAGTTCTGATGACATCCCTCCCATCAAGACCCTGCCTCTAGTTGAAAAGAGACAGGATCCACAGAGGACAAACACTGTGCTGTAAGAAGAGAAAGACAAAAGGGTACCAACAGGAGCTGGGAACCCATCATGTGATGAGCGTTGATTAGATACTTTACATACTTAACTAAGTTAAGCCTCACAACAGCCAAATGAGATACCTGTTATTGATTCCTACTTTACAGATGAGTTAAGTAGCTCGCCCAAGTTCCCATACAATTAATGAGGTGCAGAGCTGAGATTCAGACCAAGGTTAGTTGATGCTGAAGAACACTCCTTTCACTGCATCGGTAATAAACCCCTGCTCAGCCCTTTGGAACCCGGAAGAAAGAGGAACTCCTAATTCATGGTAGAACTCTATTTAGGCCCAAGGTATTGCTGAGACTAAAAAAGAAAAAGAGAAAAAAACACACAACTGAGTAGGTCTAGAACTGGTCCCAAGGTTGGAAGTTTTCCTTCATGGTGCAGCAATGCCTCTCCCTGAGAACTCTCCAGAGCCCTGGCCTTCTGCAATGCCTTCTCTGGTCCAGGTGTGAGTGAGGATCGTGGAATTATTGACTGAACTGTTTTATTTGTACCTGTGTCCCAGTCCATCCTCTGTTGGTGGACAGTCTTCTTCTATCCTGCTCAATTCAACCTAACCTGGCCATCTGCCCAGTTGGTTCCAGTCTACCCTTGACTCATCTACCCCTCTCTTTCTCTAACTGAAGCACTGAGCCAGCATCCTAGTCTCACTGCTGGGTTTATTACAACTCCTCTACTCTGAAACTTTCAATCATGCTCCACAGCCTCTAGAATAAATTCTAAATCTCTCAGCTTAGCATTGAAAGCCCTTTGTGATCTGGTTCCAACCTGCTATTCAGGTCTTTTCTGTAGAGCTGCTTCTATAGTTAGGCCTGTGACTATCCTGTCTTCAAAGAGATGGCAGATCCTATGCAGAAAGACCACCCAGGGCAGGCCATGCCTGGACCGCTGCTCCTGACAAAGAGAGTGACTCTGTGAGAGAAGCAACTGTTTACTGTCCTTCCTGTTTCCACACGCCCTTCTCTTTGGACAACATACCAGAGATAGTGACAACCTCCAAATGGAACCAGGCCCCTTTCAGCTGTTTACAACAGGTGGCTGGGCTGTGAGGAGCCAAATGGGCTTGGTTGAAATGGAGCGTCCATGACAACCAGCTGATCTTGCCAGTTAAGCTCCATTCCAGCAGGCCTGTGGCCACAGTCTCTGATGATTGCATCATTCCGTAGCTCAAGCCCAGCTCTAGAGCTGGGACCCGACATGAGGCTGAAAAGGGCTAAGGCCTCACTGAGGTTAGGAAGGGCCCCCGTTTTCCAGTCTGATTATATCTAATGATTTCCACGAGCATTTGCTCCATGTCAATGGCAGCCATTCAGCTCACATGCCTACACAGCCTTTATAGCTTATTTCCTATGAACCTTCCGCTTAATTGAGGCATATTAAATTTGATTTAGTATCTTTTATTTTTTAGAAGTGAAATCATGACTGCTTTACAACATTCAGGTATTAAAAGTTCTGGGTTAGGACATAATGTACTGTCTAGAGTCAAAGTTAACTCTCTCTGGGTGATAAATATTTCTTGGAAGGGGACCTTCTAACATCAAATGATGGGACTCAGGACCAATAAGAAACTTAAGTCCAGAAGCTTCAGGAGATCTCTGAATACTCAAAGTTAAAAGACTTTGAAGAGTTGTCTTCCATTATAACCAAGTGGATTATTAATCTCTTGAAGGTAGCAGTTGTGTCTATCTTCATTTGTCTAACTTAGCTCGGCCTCCATCATAAACATTCGATAAAAGTTTACTGAATGAGGGGCGCCTGGGTGGCTCAGTTGGTTAAGCGTCTGACTTCAGCTCAGGTCTTGATCTCACAGTTTGTGAGTTGAGTGCCGCATCGGGACTCAACAGCTCAGAGCCTGGAGACTGCTTCGGATTCTGCATCTCTCTCTTCCTCTCTCTCTCTCTCTTTGCCCCTCCCTCACTCGCCCTCTGTCTCTCTTTCTCTCTCAAAAAATAAACATTAAAAAAAAGGTTTATTGAATGAATGAATGAATGAATGAATGAATAAGTCTTAGAAAGATTAATATCAGCCAAACCCCACTGGGGTAAAAGCCCAAACCCTAAAACCCTCAAATGAACATTCCTTTCTCTGAACATCTACCATCTTGAGAACAGGTATGATGTATCCAGCACCTGTCACATACATATGCCATCTGTCAGGCACTTAGACCGTTAGATTCATAAAGGCAGGGGAGAAGACTCTGTTCTCTTTTCTATAACTCCAACACTTGGCCACTGCTATGTACGATGCTCAGTGAATATCTATTTAATAATCTCGCTCCAAATGAATATCATGTCAACCACTACAGAGCAATCAGTTGTGAGCGTGGATGTTTGTTCACAGCAGTACTTGTTCATCCTTCTAGGTAAATGGAAGCCTGGTCAAGAAAATAGTCTGCTTCCTTTAGTTTATGTCACGATTACATGTCAATCAAAGTAAAAGAGACAAAGGCGCAACCTGCAGTTGGAAACACGTGTGCAGAGAGAGGTATTACTAGCACTGATACTCAGAACAACTGTGGGCATGTCGCTCTGCTACCTTCTTTCCTTTCTCCCTCCGTCCTTTTGTCCCAGCAGCGCGCCGGGGTCTGTGAATACAAAAGTGAACACTACATTCTCTTTGCCTCCAGGAAGCTGAAGCTGGAGGAGAATAGAGCAAAAAAACCCACAACTTCATGTGTGCTCTGCTACCAGTAAGTTATGGGCTAAAAGTGTCCCTGGAGGACACTGAACCAGTGTCCAAGCTCAGGGAAAGTGGTGTCTTAACTGAGGCCTGAAGGATCCATAGGAGCTAGCCAAGTCAAGAAGAGTTAAAGAGTGTTCCTGGCAGAAGGGGCAGCATGTACAAAGAACTTGACCCAGAGAGAGCTTGGTACCTCCAAAGAACTGCAGAGAGTACTGGGGCAGTCAGCAATGGAAGGAAGTGGAGGCAATTATGAGAGATAAGGCTGGAGAAGTGGGCAGAGGCCATATCATAAGTGGTCCTCTAAACCATATTAAGGAGTTTGGACTTTATCTTACAGTCCAAGGGGAATGAGTGAAGGTTTTTAAACTAGAGAGTGACACCATGAGATATAACTTCTGCAAAATACTTCTGGTGGCTGGGTAGCGTTTGGGTTAAAAGGACACAATGCCAGAGGAAGAGAGACTGGATGAGAGGGTTTTGCAGCAATCCACATGAAAGATAATGGTGGCCTGGACTAGTGTCACAGTGGTGGGCACAGAAAAGAGTGGAAGGATTCTAAAAATATTTGTAATATAGAGGTGCCTGGGGGGCTCAGTCGGTTAAGTGTCTGACTCTTGATTTCGCCTCAAGTCATGATCTCACTGTTCGTGAGTTTGAGCCCAATGTAGGCCTTGGCCTGATAGTGTGGGATTCTCTCTCCCCCCCCTCTCTCTCTCTGCCCCTCAACTGATCATGCACATGTGTGCTCGCTCTCTCTCTCAAAATAAATAAATAAACTTAAAGAGAAATGTTTGTGATATAAAGTTACTGAATAGATATGGAATTAAGAAGCAGAGAGGAATTAAGGATGCTGCCCCTGCTTTTAGACTTGGATAACTGGGTGCACGGTGGTGGTTTTCAATGAAATTAAGAACCAAAGAGAGGGAACAAATTAGAGAAAGTAAACAGTTCAATTTCTGACTTGTTGAATTTTAGGTGTTGGGAGAAATCCAAATGGATATGGCCAGGAGGTGGATGGCTGTATGGATAGCTCAGGAGAAAAACAAAAGTGGGATGAACAAACGTATTTCAGAAGATGCTATCACTCAGAGAGAACGTGAGAAAGAAGAACATCAAGACAAGAACCTGAAAGGGGCGCCTCGGTGGCTCAGTTGGTTAAGCATCCAACTCTTGATTTTGGCTCAAGTCACAATCTCGCAGTGCATGGGATTGAGCCCCTCGTCCTGCTCTGTGCTGACAGCATGGAGCCTGCTTGGGATTATTTCTCTCTCTCCCTCTTCCCCTCTCATGCATGATTGCGCTCTCTCTCAAAATAAATAAGTAAACTTAAAAAAAAAAGAGACAAGAACCTCAAGGAACCAACATTTCCAACATTTTGAGGACCAACAGAGAAAGAGGAAGTAGAAAATCAAGGATATTATCATGGCAAGTAAACCAAGGAGGGACGGTGTTTTAAGAAATAGGGGCACTCAGAAGTCTCACCTGATGCTCAACAGTCAACTGAGGTGAGGATTAAAGTCTTCATCACACTTGGCCACTAGATGGTCCTGGTGATTTGGCAAGTGCAGGGTCAGAGTACATGTAGTAGGACAGTGAGTGGGAGGTGAGGAGGTGGAGAAGCTGAGCATGCATGGCTGCTCCAAGAAGTATGTGGCTGAAGGGGAAGAGAGACAGGATAGTCAGTGAAGGCAGGGGAGGTGCAGAGTCAATGGAGTTTGTGTGAGGGAACTTATTCCCTCAGACAAGAGGAGAAGAATATTTTATAACAAATGGCTGCTTCGGGGCACCTGGGTGGCTCAGTCAGTTAAGCATCCAACTCTTGATTTTGGCACAGGTCATGACCTCATGGTTCGTGAGTTCATGCGCTAACAGTGCAGAGCCTGCTTGAGATTCTCCCTCTCTCTCTGCCCCTCCTCTGCTTGCAATCTGTCTCTCCCAAAATAAATAAACTTAAAAAAAATTAAAAAAAAAAAAACAAAAAAAAACCAAACGGCTGTTCCAAAGTAAGCTACACACTCCTAGGTGCTTTAACGCAGTATTGTCTTGTTCTTACCAAGACTCCTAAAATTTATTCTCTCGAATGACTTTTAAAAGGTGCAATAATTCGACAAGCAATGTCGAGTACATCCTAATAAAGGAAACACTAAACGGCTTCTATGAATGTGAACATAAACTAGTCCAGGCAAAAGATATTTCTAACATACATAAAAGCAGAACCATGAATTTAGCACTCTGTAAAATGTGTCTTCAAGTAGCTGAGAAAGAGAGGACTTTTGAGAGGTGTTTCCTCATCTTTAAAATGGTATGGAAAGAAAACTTGAAGAACAGGAGTGTGTATGTGCCTTTGTGTGGACGGGTGAAGTTGTACTTTTACTTGGAATATCGGGAGCTTAACCTTGATATTGCAAAGACCTGGGGCAGGTGTGGAGGGTATAATTGTTGCAGAGGAAGTAAGGCACCACTGCTTATGTGGACTTTTAGTTTAAATTCTTTTTTCAATGTGTCCATATTAATTCTCTTGAGAGATCAGAGACAACCACAAATAGATTTCATAAGACAGGTAAGTAAATTATATTTTACCTGATCAAATCACAAATCTTTTTGGTTTGCGAATGTGATCACCTATAATTTATTTTAAAGCAAATTCCCATATGCCAGTGATTAAAGAACATCTCACCTAAACAGTAAGTGGGCCCCTCCACACGCCCCCATCTTCCTGAATGAGCTGGCAGCAAATACAGTGGAATTTTGGTGAGAGGTGAGCAGGCTGTGGCACAAAGGTCACCTCTAAAATGGAAATATGGAATCATTCCCATTCTCCTTCCAAAAGAAGAAACCACAACTGTGCACTTATACTTACTTTTTATGTTGAACAAAACGAGTATGATTTGGAACATAATTGGGAATCAAATTAAGTCCCCCCCCCTCCCCAATAAATGGGCAGTGAAAAAACTCGGTTTGAGAATCATTCCATTTGTTTGAAGCAAACACAGGCTTTGGTTCATGACAGATAATGTCAGCTACCACTGTGGCTAGATTCTATTTTGAGCCTTTCAAATGTGCTAACTCATTTGATCCTCAAAATTCTCAAAGTATACGTATGAATATCTCCACTTTACAGATGAGGAAACTGAGATAAAAAATATTAAGTAACTAGTCTGAGGCCATCAAAGGTGGGGAAGTGAAGATTCAAATCCAGTGAGAACGTCTACTGTTGTCCCCACACCGCTCTGTCTCCTGTGGAGGATGCCAGGTTGGCCTCAGTTCTCTGTGCTAAAAGGTTGAGTGGTGAATATTTAAACCTTGTGGAATATCCACATTGCCTGTTATTGGCATGGGATTCACATCTAAGGAGTGGCAAGAAGAACTCGAGGCTAATTACTAAGTGAAGCAAAAGTTGGCTGGGGCAAATTCCAGCCAGGACATTTGAAAGCTGGTGTGATTACACCATCTGAAGAAAAGCCTGAGGACATCTTAATCATGTTCTTTATCAGAGCTGCATCTGGCTGCACTAGATAAAGGACACGCTGAGAACCTATGTGCCACCATCCTTGACATATGAAAATGTCCCTTCTGACTCTCAACCAGTAGGGACTGTGCCTTGAGGAAGCCATACTTCCTCCCTGACTATTAATACCATCATGGCCATGACAGTGCTCGCCAAAGGAAAAGCCACTCAGTTGTAGAATCTCCCTTCCCTTCCTGAAAAACAGGTGAAAAGTGCATCACTCAGAAATGGTGTAAATATAGTCCTACCTGAAGGCAGAGGGCTGAACAAGCCAATTGCCAAGGGTCTCCCCCAGATCCACATGATTTGTTTAAGCCATGGAGAGTCTTACAGAATGGAGAGCCAAGTTTTACTTCTGCTTTCCCAGACCAAATCATCTCTCTGGGCCTCTTTTTATAGCCTGACAAAAATTCTTAGATGTTCCCAAGGAGAGCAAATTTTATTGTTGCTCCTATTTGCAAATTCAGCCGGAATATTAACTGATTTTCTCAAGAACACAAACTAAGACATCTGTGGGACTAATATCAAAATGTCACTGTCTTAGATTCCTGTTCTTTGTTTTAACAGAGAAGACCACGTCACCAGCAGATTACCCCGTATGGAAGACCTGTGTTGTGTTCATAAACCAGCTGCACCCAAGAAAACCCTATCATTCTGGGGTATTAATTTGGAACTTGTGATTCCTTGTTATGGAATGAAATTTGCTTTTGCATTAGCTACTGGAAAAGAACAGCAGTTTTGAAAGAGCACTGGGGACCTGGGTTTAGTTCCAGGAAGATCACTGACTGACTGGGTCATTCTGAGAGTCCTGTGGTCTGTCCTGGCCTCAGGTTCTTCACCTTTAAGCTGAAAAGTGTGGGGAGGGAGCTATTCTAAGGACTTTCCAAGTTCTTTTCTGAATCTAAAGATAAATGATACACAAAGATGGCAATGGCCATATTTAAACATGTAGGCAAAAAAAAAAAAATGTGATTTGGGCCACATCTTCATCCCTCTGCCATCTGGGTCCTAGTGGAGCTTTCTCAGACTCTCTGTGGTCAGGGACTAGGATTTTACCTCCACCCATCACACACCGGTGCTAGCAGCTGGCTCACAACACATGCAACTCACCAAGGGAGTGTGACAACACCCAAACTGGTCTGTTTGGTGAGACAGGTCCACTCATCACCTTCCTGGTTGCCATGGCAATGTCAAATTGCTATGAAAGTGTCCAAACACCTTACCAGCAATTTCTGTCCTTATCTTGTCATAGACTGGTAATAAACAGTTGCCTGACCAGAAGCAGTCCATGGACCATACTTTGAACAGCATCGGGTTTAGCCATTTTTATCTAACAAAGCAGGTCTCCTAAGGACCAGAGCAGGGCGTCACTCAGATAACCTACATGATTTTTTTTTTAATAAGCAACTGGAAAGCACAAAGTACCTTTAAAAAAAAAATAATAATAACCTGCTGAGATAACTCCAGCCTCTCACCCTATTCAACCAGGTCTGCCCCACAATTGATCTGGATTCTTCTCAAATCCATCTATCACATTGTCCTACTTCTTCTGTCCTTGGTGTTGTTCTTTCTCATCCTCTGCTTGAGCTAACAGGTCCTGGGCAGGCTGAGCTGCCCTAAAATTTCTGCTGAGGGCCTCAGGGTGGTACACATGAGCTGATCACAGAGCAGGATGGAACCTGAGAGACCAGCAGCTGCCCTGGGGACAGAAGCCACTTCTCACGCTTGTCAGGGAGCAGCCACTCCACTTTCAGGGCTGTGCTCTCAGCCCCACTTCCCTCCACTACCCTGGACCTGTCAGCAGCGAGGTCTGGTATTTCCAAGTCACCACTGGACTCACATGTCTGAAACAACGTGCTAAGCTTAGGGGGGTGGCATCCCTCTCTGCTGTTTCTGAAAGTGGAGAGGGGATCAGGTAAAATCAAACAATTGGGATTATTACCATATTGCACCCTGTCACATCATTATTTTATTTTTGTAATAAAAGCTAGAATCTATTGGGTACCAAGTCCTAGATCCTTCTAAGCACTCTGCATATATTAACTTAATTACCACCACTACCTAAGAAAGCTCATCTCATTATTATTAGCTCCTTTTCATAGAAGAGGAAATTGAAGTAGAGAGAAGCTAGAAGAACTTGCCTAAGATTTCACAGGAGGCAAGTGGAGCCTCTGGACTTGAACCCAGCAAGTGTAATGCTGATGCTCAAGTCCATAACCACAGCTCTGTACCATCTCTAGATGGACATGTTGGCTTTGAATCTCATGACAATCCTATGGATGATCTAAGACCGAGGCAGATCTATTAAGCTGAAAAATATTTATTAAGCAACTTACTAGGCAACAGGTAGTATTCTAGGCACTTGGGATACATACAGTGGATTTGGTGTGTTAAATGGTGGCCTCCAGAAAGATATGTCCACACCCTAAGCCCTGGAACCTGCAAATGTAACCTTATTTGAAAAGAAGGGTCACTATAGATGCAACGAATTTAAGGGTTTTGAGATGAGTTCACCTGAGATTATCTGGATGGACCATAAGTCCAATGACAAGTGTCCTTATAAGAAATAGAAGAGAAGAAAATACAGGGAGGAGAGAGGCCATATGAAGACAGAGGCAGGGACCAAAGGGACACAGATACAAGCCAAGGCATCCCTGGAGCCACCAGAAGCTGAAAGAGGCAAGGTAGGACCTCCTCTAGAGCTTTTGGAGGGAGCACAGCTCTGCAGACACCTTGATTTTGGACTTCTGGCCTTTAGAGCTATGAGCAAATATATTTCTGGTATCCTAAGCCACTAGGTTTGTGGTAATTTGTTACAGAAGCCTCAAAAAACTAATATTGGTGTAACCAATAAAGCCTCTGCTCTTACAGAATTTACATCCTAGCTAAGAATCAACAAAATGGAATGGGATGGGATGGGATGGAGTGAAATGGAATGAAAAAAGAGAAAAACACTGGTCTAACAGCCACATAACATTTCTCCTCAAACATTACCTTCTCCAGGGAGTCTTACCTGCACTCCTTAATCTGAGTGTGCAGTACCCCTCCCCTTATATGCTCCTATAGACCCTTTTTGAACATCCATGACCAGACCTTTCCTACAATTTTGTAACTGATGATTCCCATGTATAATTTTGGATTCCCCAGCTGTCTCTAAAAGCTTCACATCTCGTCCGGCTTTTCCTGAGATTATGTACGAATGGGGGAGACTGGGAATACCTGGATGACCAACAAGAAAGAGGTGTGTGGAGACCAAGAAGAGGGCAGGGCCACTGCACATACTCGTACAGCTTGCTTCTGCGAAAGGATGAGGGAGCAAAGCAGGTTGGAGTTCACCCAGTGGTGTTTCCAAGTCGTGGCCCACTGCCATGAAGAGATATGAGTCTAATTCCTTTCTCTATGAGTGAGCTGGCTTTCATAGCTGAGGTGAAACCAGCAAAATACAGCACAGGTGATGCTATGACGCTTCCGAGTGGCCAGGACAGAAGAAGTCTTGCCGCTTCCAGCTGGGTCCCTTGTAATGCCTGCCCTCCGGACACTCTCCCTTGGGGAGCTCCCGGTCAGAACCCAGCTGCCTTGTGCTGAGAAGGCCAAGTCTGTGGACAGGCCACATGGAGGGGCCTTGCACATTATTCCCAGCCTTTGAGTCACTCCAGCTCAGGCCCTAGACATGTGAGTGAAAAAATCTCTAGGTGATGACAGAGCGCAGCCCCTTGAGTAACCAGCCATTTGCATCTTCCCAGCTGAGGCTCCACAGGAGCCTTCAACTATACTTCAATAAAGAAAGAATCCGTGAGCACAATAAACCTGACTCATTCATGTTGCAAATGTAACCACACATGTGCTCCAAGTGTGCTAAAAACAGTTTCTCAGGAAAGGGACAGGCACGAGGATGTAGGCAAATCCCTCCTAATAAACAGGTCCCAGCCTAACTCACCTATGACTGTGCACCTTTTCGCTCTCAGCCGGCCTGAAATTCCCACTGCTGAGGTGTACACCTTGGGTAAGAGAGTCGAAGAATCCCTGACGGGCAGAAGTTGATTTTAGGGTGGGAGAAAGAAGGGGATCATTTCCTCTAGCTTCCTGGCACGAGTGTGCTAGGGAACTGGGTTCCTAGAATGGCAATGGACCTGCCCACCTCGTCTCCCACTTGCTCAGTGGAGGTCTCAAGCTTGGAGGTGAGGGGAAGGAGAAACTGGAAAGGCCGGTGGAGGCAGGACTTGCAGTGACAAGTCTCAAGCAGCCTCAGGTCCCATTGAACTCTTCTCTGGGGCCTCAGAGAAGAAGGGGATACAAGGTAGCGCTGTGGCTAGGACACAGACCTGGCTCTAGGCCCCGACGATGGAGCGTCAAGCCAGCCTTCCTACACGTGTCTGCTCCCTGCCCAGGTCAGAGCCCGCCTGCATCCCCGTGGCCACGGGACCACGGCTACCAGACTCCACCGTCAGGACTCCATGTCGTAAGATCATAGGCTGTCCTCACTGAAAAGGATCTGAGAGACCATGCACTGCCTTCACAACGCACAATTAGGGAAAAGCAAGGAAGGAAATATCAACAGGACACCTGATATTTTAGTTTCATCAAGAATACAGAAAGGTCACAAGGGACCATATTGCTGGCTAGGGGGCAGAAAAATGTGATTTTCAGAGGGGGAACTTTCTGTAGAGGATAGATCAGGGGAGACCAGAAAGTCTGGGACCAGCCATCAGAAAAGCTGGCTCTGCACAATTTCTTCAACTATAGCAATTGTTTTAAGGGGAATACAAGCATTCCCCAAATGTGGCTCTTACGTGGTCTCAGTGCATGGACAAAATTCTCCTGCTATCTCCATTATTATGGACCCCTTGAACAGAATTTACCTGACCAGTAACAAGGCGATCATAATAGAGCCTACAAAAACCAAGTAAGGCAAGATGCCTGGGATCTCACAGTAGGCTCTTGAAGTAGGCTCTTCCACTATGGCCTCTGCGAGATATGTGGGCAGTGTTGACATGCTGAGCACAACAGGGAAGTGTTTCCCCCCGACCTGTCCCAGCTTCCAGAGCTAACCACAAACCATAAGCATTCACACCTCAGAGTCTCTGAAGAGGGACTTTACTATGTGGCCCCAGAGGGCAGGGACCAGAGAACCAATGGAAATTGCAGGGAACGTAACTTTCATCCCAAAGAAGGACCCTGTGTAATAGTGAGAGCTGTTCCAATGTGGACTTGGATATTACCTTGCAAGGATGTGAGCTCCCTGTCACTTTTAGCCTTTGAGAGAGACTATGTACTGACTCCCACTCACTGGGTTCATTGCAAACTCAAGTATCAGACAGGGGTTGATCCAGATTCCCCTTCAGTTATGTATACTCTAAGATTCTATGGTTTTATGAGCTGTCATAAAATCATTGCCTTTGCAAAATCAGTGCAGCATTGGACACACACGCACACAAGAAGGCAATCATTTCTTTTTAACTCAGAACTGACTTTCATGGTTCACTGCTTGAGAGAAGCTTTATCCTATAAGCAACTGAAACATCTGTCATTCTGCACTGAAAATCATTAATGCTATCTTCATAAATCTTTTTCCCCCAGTTTTACTGAGAGATAATTGACATATGTGGTTGTGTAAGTTTATGGCATACAGCATGATGGTTTGATTTACATATATTGTGAAATGAATATCACAATAGGTTCAAATAACATCCATCATCTCATACAATTAAAAGAAAGGAGAAAAAAGGAAAACTATTTCTCCTTGTGATGAGAACTCTTAGGATCTCTTAACAAACTTCCCTATATATCCTACAGCAGAGGCAGCTACAGTCATCGTGCATTACATTACATCCTGGGACTTATTTATCTTATAACTGCAAGTTGGTACCTTTGGACCACCTTCCTCCAATTTCCCCTTCCTTCCCACCCTCTGCCTCTGGTAAACACAACTCTAATCTCTTTTCCAATACTTTTTGGGCTTTTCTGTTTTGTCTGTTCTTTGTTTGTTTGAAGATTCCACACATAAATGACATCGTACAATATTTGTCTTTCTCTGACTTATTTCTCTTAGCATAATGTCTTCAAAGTCTATCTATGTTGTCACAAATGGTAGGATTTCTTCGTTTTTTATGGCTGAATAATATTCCATTGTGGACTAATCTTCCATATATGTATATCACATCGTCTTTATCCTTTCATCCACGGATGGACTCTTAGGTTGTTTCCATGTCTTGGCTATTGTAAATAATGCTGCTATGAACATGAGGGTGCAGCTATCTTTTTGAGTTAGTGTTTTCATTTCCTTTGGATAGATTCCCACAAGTGGAATCACTGGATCATAGGGTAGTTCTATTTTTAATTTTCTGAGTAACCTCCACACTATTTTCTGCAGGGGCTACACCCATTTGCATTCCCACCAACAATGCACGAGAGTTCCCTTTTCTCCACATCCATGCCAGCATGTATTACCTCTTGTCTTTTTTGCCACATAAATCTTTTCAGGGTTCTGTGTTCTGAAGCAACTTGATGGGGGGATAATCTTAGTATCAACACCTGTAATTTCAGCCTTTGGAGGAGTGGTTCTCGGCTGGGCCCAGGGGACACACTCAGCAATGTTTGGAGACATTTTTGATTGTCAAATTGGGGGTGGGAGGATGCTACTGGCATCTCCTGGGCAGAGGCCAGGGATTCTGCTAAAGATCCTGCAATACACAGGACAGCCTCCCCGACAATAATAACTCTCCAGCCCAAACATCAGTAGTTCTGCTATTAAGAAACCCTGTTCCAGAAGGATGGAGGAGAAAACAACAACAAAAGCACCACTCTTAGTTATTGACAACCAACTGTAGTTGCCACTTCACAAGAGCATATGATCTGTACACATTACAACAACCCTTCAAGATGGGCATTGCTATCCCCAGGGTACCGGTGAGGAAACTCAAGTCCAGACAGCAGCACTGTGTCTAAGATCAAACAAGTTGCAAATGCAGAACTGGGGCTCAAATCCAGTCAGTCAGACTCTAAGGTCCAGGTTCCTAATCAGTGCGCTGGGAGCCTTTTATATAACAACATACTGTTTGCAGCAGAGACTCGGGCTGTATACAGTCAAGAAAGAGCACTCAAGAGCAAAGGGCTTCAGAAAGAGAAAAAGGAACCGAGCCTAAAGTGGAACCTGTACTTCCAGACAGAATCTGAGGGGGCAGGCTTCCGAGCCACGAGGACCACTCACAATGGCACACTTGCTATTCTGCTTCCTGAGGAGACGCTGGTGGGGGCTGATGAGGGAAGAGCCCCCCCTCCCCCCACGACTGCATCCTGAGGTGAACTTCAGTGTGATTTCACTGAATATCACGTCTCAAAATTTTGAACTCAAACTAAACTTTTGTTCAGATTTTTGAGAAAGTGCGGTGGCATTAGAGCCAGTTGAAATACTTATTCACTTAGTTTTTTTAAAAGTAATCTCTACACCCAATGTGTGGCTTGAACTCATGGACTCAAGATCAAGAGTCACATGTTATACCTGCTGAGCCAGCCAGGCACCCCTTACTTCTTCACTTGGGTCACTTGGGGTCATTGGGGGCAACAAGTTACTTTACCTCCTAAGCCTCAGTTCCCCCAACTGTATTATGGGCATCATTACCACTACTTTGTGGCAGTGTTATGAGAATAAAAACAAGAAAATTGATGAATTCAGTGGAAACCAAAATGCTAGGGACCCAGAAGAGAGTAAGAGACCAAGGAACAATAGATGATAAAGTGACCCCACTACATCACTGTGTGGTTTACAGTATCTATGATTTTACTATGGTGAAACAAAGAGAATGGGAAGGAGACCAGGGGTGAGTGCCAGATGTGGCTGTGGGGCGGGGCCACAGGCTGGGATGCACAGATGTGGAATTGCCCATGTAAGGGCTCCAGGCTCTGCTGCTGGAGAGCAGTACATCATGGAGTCAAAAATAGACAGGATGAAGAACAGATTGAATCCCAAGCAAGTGTCCTTTGTGATTCCAATGAACATTTCTGTGGTTGCCTTTTCTAGAACATTTATTTGTGGATGGCTGTCTTCTTGTTGGTTGCCAAAATCCCACCATACAACACACACATGCTTATGCCTAATGTCTCTAGTCTTCTGCGTTGAACCTCTTAAGAATGGGGAAAATTAAGCGAATTCTGGTATCCATCAGAGACCAACAGAAGCACTCCAAGAATGTTAATTCAGAAGCAGAAATGGGCCAGTTCATAGGCATCTTGAACTTTCTTTTTAAAAGTTGCAATGCCCCTATCTAGGTTAGCAACCGGGACTTCAAAAGTTTATTCAATCAATATTTGATGGGACATATTTTAGAACTGACAGCTGATAAGATGAATTAGTCATCTGTGATGAGTCACTGATTCACACATGGGGCTTTGTCTCCTGAGAAGTTAACCTCCTTCCCCAATTCTGGCCTGTCTCCTAAACTGCTTCCTTCTACAACAGCAGCATTTCTCTGCATAGGTATATTTCTTCAGAAAAGGGATCTCTAGCCAACTTCCCAAATTAAAGACTCTCAGAATGCCAGAGCTAGAAGATCCTGAAAGACCCTTCGCTGAAAAGATGAGGAAACTGAGACCAGAGAGAGTGTGAGTCTTACCCAGATTCACACAGCAAGTTAACAGTAGAGCTAGCATTAATATCCTAGCTTTAAAAGAGCTTGTTCCACTTTCATTTACTAGTCCCTGAAGTCCCTCATCCTCACTGGGGTAATTCCAAGGTGGGGGGAACAAATTTCCCCGTATTTTTCACTCATCAAAGAAAGTTAAGAACACTTAACTTTCAAAGGGTCATGAATTTGCATATCATCCTCACACAGGGGCTATGCTAATCTTCTCTGTATCATTCCAATTTTAGTATATGTGCTGCTAAGAGAGCACTGGAACACTACATTCAAACATGTGAATAAAACCTGATGAAATTAGAAAGAGAATCTTCAGTGGGAAGATCACAGGGCAAGTAACAGGACTTGTTGACTGGAGCAGATGTGAAGTAGGCAAGTGTCATATGGATCTTACTGTCAGAAGTCTCCAAGAGTATCAATGTGAGGCCCATGTGTGGCTCCAGGGACCCATCACATATAGTGACAGCAAAGAAAATGGTTTACAATGAGCCCAAGCCAGAAACAATCCTTTGGGCTTTCTCAATATGGCACCCCAATAGGAAATAAAGCATACAAAAGATGTGTCATTTGAAATAAAAAATTAAAAAAAAAAAGAAATCTTTGTAAAGATTTGGCTGTCAACAATTCTGACCATATGTAGCCTATTTTACCTCTGGTTTCTAGCAAGTGAAGAAAATAAGCAATAGACTGAGCTGTCCTGACACTGGCCAGGGAGAAGTTGTACAAAAGAATGGCCATCTGTTTATCCATTGTAGTGACCAGCTCTCTTCTTCCTTTCCCACTGCCTTCATGTAATCACTGTAGTGCTTTAGTGCTCTTAATTAATTCAATTTTATTTATGGTCTGTTCTTTTTTCCATTTACAGCAACTTTTCTTTCCTTTTTTTTTTTAATTTATTTTTGAGGGCGTGTAAGCAGGGGAGGGGCAGAGGGACGGGGATATAGGATCTGAAGTGGGCTCTACACTGACAGCAGCAAGCCCCATGTGGGGCTTGAGCTCACGAACTGTGAAATCAGGACCCGAGCTGAAGCCCGACACTCAACCAACTGAGCCACCCAGGAGCCCCTACAGCAACCTTTCTTGAACTGTGATTTGCACAGATTATCTGGAGCACTCTTTAAAAAACAGGGCTCCTCAGCTGGGTCACTGAATCCAAATTTCCTGGAATAAGGCCTGGGAATCTGTATTTTTTTAAAAAGCTTCCCAGGTGATTCTAATACCCAGGATTTAAGAGTCTAGTTCCTTCCTCCCTCCCTTCCTTCCTTCCTTCCTCCCTCCCTTCCTTCCTTCTTTCCTCCCACCGTTTCTTCCTTCCTTCCTTCATCTCTCCCTCCCTCCTTATGGGCTGCCCTCAAAATCTAAGCACCACATATTACAGTCTTGGAAGACAGACAACATTCTTAGCTCCAAACAACCACCAATTTACAAATAACACTTTGGTGAAAAAACATGTCTGTAAACCTGGAGCTTGCTGTATGATTACTGGCACTATAAAGAATTTTAGACTCAAATGGAAAGATGGTGATGTTCTTCTTGAAGATATCTAAGGAAAGAGACAGGTTTAAGTGCAAATTCTCATGCTTTATTTGAAGTCTTTATCAAATTCAGAATGGCCCATACATACAGAATTAAGACATGGCCTAAATCCTACACACACTGAAGTTCTGAATTAGGTTGCCATTACCTTTTCTTTTTCCAAACTAAATGACACAAATTTCCATTCATCTTTCCTTGTAGGCATTCTCCCTGCTCTTTGATTACTATTCTCTATTGTTCCTTCAGGTTCTTCAAACGACTCCTGGTTCACCAGCAGGGACTGAAATACCTTCAGGGCACAACTGTACTAATATACTTTGTCATTTGAAGACAGTTTGCATATCTCTTTAGGAGAATCTAACTTACTGTTCGGGAGTGACTTAGATAAGCAGACCCAGATCTAAAGACCTAAAGAGTGATAATCTGTCTCAAACAGAGAAAGTTTCTTTTACAATCCCTCTATTTAGTGGTTCTGCTACATTTGATCTGTAGCCAATTTCCAGGATTCCTATTCTATAAAGATCAGATTCTAAATTTGATCTCGAAGCCACTCCTATTTTCTCTCATTCTCTTCTCCCTGTCCCTGTGAATTCTCAAGTTGTTTTAGCTCATCTTGTTCCTCATGGATTCACCTTTCTGGACTTTCTCTAATGCCTGCAGTTTTCAATTGAACAATCACACTGCTGTTAGAGTGAACTATTAGCCCCCCGTTTTCACCCTCCCCTATATCTGTGCCCTTTGCCACACAACTCTGAAGTTCCTCCCACTGAAGGTTGACCATCTCCTCCCCTGGGTTTTGGGATGGCCATGACTTACTTTGGCTAATGGCTTATGGGCAGTTCTGTTTCTGCTCCGCCCTCTTGCTCCTCTGCCATTGCCATAAAAGGAAGCAGTCATGGTTAGCTCATTAGTGCAGGGGGGACAAGCGCAGACTCGTCCAACCTATGTCTTGGAGTCACTTGGCTGAGCTCAGCCAAAACAAGCAGAGCCAGGATACCCCGTCTGCTTAGGCTGTAAGAGCTGCAGGATGCTTGTGCTTCCAATGAGCCTTCAGGGCTGTTCAAATGGCTAGGACTGTGAGAGACAACTAAGCCATGCCTGACTAAGGAAAGTGGCTTAGGGGGCTGAGGGTCCTTTAAGGGAAGAGGCAGGACAGCTCCCTTCTTCCCTTGAGACGAGAACTTAAAGACGCTAACCATTCCAGTATAGAAGTTGCAAGGCATATGAGGGGAAGCAGAAACTGACTTCCAGGGTAGGAAGACCCTCCTTCCTCCGGGGGCCCTGAGGAAATGATGCCCATCGGTTGGCCTGCTCCTACAGAAAAGCAGCTCCAGGGAATGCAGCTCACTCCCCAGCAAATGCAATGCCCAGCAGAGCCATGAAAGTGGCAGAAGGAAATAACCTGCCAAATCAAGGCCTAAGCACCCCACCTCCATCCTTTTAGGCTTCTGTGATTTCTTTCCTTCCGGATTGGGTATCTATCTCCTCAAGGGGCTCCAGGAGATGGCCTGCATATGTTGAGTGAGCTCTTTATTCTATTGACTCAAAAGATAAAAAAAGAGATTTTCCTTATTTTTCTGAATATGGTGATGCCCACCTAAACAATATACTAGCCCCTAACTCTAACACTTCACTCCGATGGTCAATTCAGCCAAAACTCAGTCTCGATTTGAGACTCTCCCTCCACATGGTGGCTCATCCCACAGGTAAGAGTTACCACTTATGAGGCCAAAACAGTGATCTAATACATATGCAAGCCAAAGAGAAACTGCCAATTTGGTGGGAGGACCACATTTTCTAATGCCGTTTAAGAAAAATAGAAAAGGTCATATAACTAATTTTGTCCTATTTTCCAAATCCTTTTCACCTTCCATCTGTAACACCTACAAGATGAAGTGACCCTGTCAGACTCTGAGAAAAGATACATGGCTCTGAAAAAAAAATGATTTTAAACAAAATTTTCTGCCCATCGGTGTGTATACTGTCTCCCTTCATATCCGAGGTAGTGAACAGACTGTGTCCAAGCCACTTGGCTCCTAGGATTTTGCCAAGTTAGGCTGGAGAGTAATCTCCCAGGCTTTCTCTGCCCAATATGTGGGGTACCCAGTCCCAAACCTTCATTCACCGAATAGCTGTGGAGTGTCTGCTTTGCACCAGACCCATCTGTTGTGGTGACGTAAAACCAGTAAGAAAGGGGCAGGAAAATGATGGAACTTATAACCAAAGCGACGGCGAAGAGACGCTCCTGCATTGTATCCACTGTCCCTCTGGCTGACAGCACTGTAGACTCTCCACTTTGAGACTTCCTCCACCATTTCTCCGAGTGGCCTTTTCCTCCCCAACCTATTATATTGTCAATAGTTTCAATAATCCTTGGCTTCCTCATGTTGTGTAAGACACAGCCAGCTGAGCCACTTCTGAGGAGAGAAACCCCCGAGGCTTGGGATTCTGAGTGACTCCATCCTGGCCCTCCCCTGTCCACCTTCCGGGCTTCCAACAGGAAGACCTTTCGTACATTCTGGAGGTACTTGTCCTCACAAACTTGATGCCATATTTCCAGGACTAAAATTTTCTTCTTCTAACGACATATATCGATCTATCTAACGAAAATGGCTGGTAATAGTTTAGCCTTTACTCTGTGTATTCTAAAAAAAACTGTTTGTGTATATACACATATTCACCCACCCACATATGTGTGTCTATGTATATGCACACACGCACATCATATACAGCTTCTTCTTAGCTAGTTTGCCCACAAGCAAAATTTAGTTAAGCTGCTCTCAGACCTCTTTGAGAGACATTAGGGTCCAAGCAAAGTACGGACCTAGGCCTTCAGGGCTTACGGCCGGTCTGTTTTCCCCGGCGACATTACTGGAGTCCCCAGGTACTCTCACAGACCTCATTCACTCCTCGGTATAAAGGCCGGTAGCCAGGTAGCTCTTACCCTTTGTGTTCTAAGAGAGCTTGCACCTCAGGAGAAACAGATGAAGCTCTTGAAGTTGATATTTGAGGCAGGGTTTGGTGGGATGGGATGGAGGGGGAGATTCGGTTCCAAGGCATCTCTGATCACAACCTTCCACCCCCATCTCATATCTCTGGCTAGGTGTCCTGGGACCTGGTGTGACTACAGTTTTCAAGTGCAAACCTATGTTCTTGGTCCAACCACTGGCCACAGGAGGGTCACTTATCTCCCAGATGGAAATGTTCAGAACCTGGTTGACAACCATAAAGGAACCCAACTCACCCTCTGAGCAGAGCAAGCAGGCAACACAAAGTGAATTTTTAGAGCACAGGGGTGCCCTCATTCAGCTCTTCTATACTCTGTCCTTTCCATTCCAAAACCCCCTGCTATAGTTTCCCCACTTCAGATTGATCAAGTGTAGCAAATTTGAAAACAGACCCGCTCCAGCAGCAATAACAGCTAACAGCCTGATTCATAGGAGGAAAAGGACAAAAGCTGATGGAAGAACTCAAAAGCGGAGCAGTTATTGAAGGGGCAGGCTGCTTCCAACCCCTCCCTGGTCCAGGAAAACAACACTGTACCAAATGACAGCCCAATGCAATAATTAGTACCCAGAGTAATAACTCAGGGTTATCTGGAAAAGTTTAAAGGATACAAATATATTCTGTTTAGGAATAGAATTCCGAAGCTCTGGGAAAGGGAGCTGGCACTGAGAAAGGCCCCCTAGAAGAGGGCAGTGGTTACTGCACTGTAACACCACAGTGTAGGGAGTGAGGGTGGAGAGGTGCCCTGGGCTGGGAACCACCTACCTCTGAATGTTATCTTCCAGTTGTTTGACTCTGAATTCATCCTCTTCAGACTGCCGCCTCCTGGCTTCCTCCTCTTCGGCAGTTCCAGCGGGGATACCCTGCAGCAGCCATTTTTCCCGAAGCACTTTGGACTGTGGGAGTGAGGGAAGAGAACAAACCAGATGATACCTTTCAGTCCACAGCCTTCTCAGTGTGGGCGGTGCCTCGGTTTTAGCTCCGCCCCTCATCTGTGTTCACCTGAATTGCTGCCTTTGCCTCCTCACTAATTTGGCTCCCTACTTCCCTCCCCTGGGGCCCAACCCCTAGAGAGCCACCAGAGGGATTTATTTCTACATTTTCTACTATAAAAAGTTTTTGAAAACATGTTTTTCTAACAGAGGAGACTGAATAATGAATGCCACTGTACCTCATCTAGCTTTACAATGAAACAGTTTGCCGTATTTTCCCATATTTATCACCAAAGCATTTTAAAGGAAATAACAAACATCATGACATTTCACCCATAAGTATTTCGGTATTAATCTCTAAAACATAAGGACATTTTTCTGTGCAACTACAATTCCATTATATAATTTCTTAAGATCACCCAATATCAAGTCCATCTTAGGGTGTTTTTTCAAAAAGGTTAATTTATGTTATGGCTCTTCTTAGAAGCTCTTTAATGGGGGCTCTTGGGTGGCTCTGTCGGTTGAGCGTCTAACTCTTGATTTCCGCTCAGGTCATGATCCCACCTTGCACTGACAGCTGGGAGCCTGCTTGGGATTCTCTCTCTCCCTCTCTTTCTCTCTATCCCTCTCCCCCCAAATGAATAAACACTTAAAAAAGAAATAAGCTTTTTAATGATTCCCAACCATACTCAGCAGTGGTCTCCAAATGGTCTTAAAATAATGCACCCCACTTGTACCAGTGTACTAATGTATTGTGGAGTGAAAGAAAAAGGCTTTGAGTCTCGGGTCAACAGTTCGGGAGGGAGCGATTACTGCTTTGAGAAGAGAAATGAAACAGCTCAAAAGAAAGGCATGTGGAAACTCCCTGAAACGAAGAGCAAGGCAAGGAAGGCATGGGAGAAGATTTTTGATTTGGGTTTCTATTACATGGTCCCTAGAAGGCAGATGGTGGCTATTGGATGTGTGCAGAGGCTGAACCCCGGGCATCATGGCCAAGCATCCCCTGGGCAGGTCAGCAGTCCTGGGAATGGAGGCCTGAAAGGGTGCACCCCCAAGTCTGCCAGAAGCAGGGCATGTGACCAGTTTTTCCCGGGTCCTATAATGGCTTTGAAGCCACTCAACATAGATCATGCATAGAATAAGCACTGGGTTCCCTGGCTTCAGGCATCACTTCCATCAGAATCTGGTTTGACCTCGTCAGGCAGGCTGAGCAAGGTAAAACAAAGGGAACCCTTTTGATGGCTAAGAGCCAGGCTATGCAGAGCTTGGAGCCAATTAAATAGGATTTACAGAAATGAAAGAGTGGAATATTTCTAATATTGTGGATACAGAATTCATACTTCAGTTTTCTTTCTACAGCTCTTAGCAAAAGACAGACAATTCCGGAGGCTCTCATTTTTCTTGAGATTAAGCAATAAAAGTCACTTATTATAAAGCTATAAAATGAGTTACTAAAAATTGCCAACATTTAGTAATAGTAAGTTAGAATTCATTAACGGTTCTGGTTCACCATTGTATTGAGAAATCCAGCAGCCACACAGGGCTGTGAAGACCCTGCTGGATGTATAGGAACAAGTTTCAATGTTTAGAATTCCAACACTTCGGAAGGGACTTTTTTTTAGCAACACATCAGTACGGTGTCCAAGCAGCCATGGTGTTCACTGAATGATTCTTGCTTTTTATTTATAAATCTTTGTTGGTGGAGGCCTGTTTGATTACTCTTACAGTGCATAAAGAAGCATATTTATATCACTTGACCTATTGCTTTCCATTCATTAAAGGCATGGGTCTGTTCATATGCAAGTGATTCATGATTATTTGCTAAAGTGATTGTAGACAGGAACCACCCTCATCCCAACAGACTTAAACAGCTAAACATCATTGGTAACCTGGTGCCTGCAAATTTATTTACAACTACCACCAAGGACAGTGTTAAAAAAGTACTTTAGGGGCGCCTGGGTGGTGCAGTTGGTTAAGCGTCCGACCTCAGCCAGGTCACCATCTCACGGTCCGTGAGTTCGAGCCCCGCGTCAGGCTCTGGGCTGATGGCTCAGAGCCTGGAGCCTGTTTCCGATTCCGTGTCTCCCTCTCTCTCTGCCCCTCTCCCGTTCATGCTCTGTCTCTCTCTGTCCCCAAAAGAAATAACGTTGAAAAAAAAATTTAAAAAAAAAGTACTTTAAAAATTTATAGAGCATTGTTTAATGATATAAAATCATGTGTAAAAGTTCACAGTACCAGGGTGCTGGGTGGCTCAGACGATTAAGTGTCAGACTCTTGACTTCAGATCAGGTCATGATCTCACAGTTTATGAGATGGAGCCCTGTGTTGGGCTCTGCTCTCACTGCATGGAGCCTCCTTAAGATTCTCCCTCTCCCTCTCTCTCTCCCCCTCTCTTCCCCCACCCAACTCGTGCACTCACTAGCTCGCTCTCTCTCTCTCAAAATAAATAAACATTAAAAAACTCACAGTATCATTTGTTGACATTGGTTGCTCTTTCTTCTGGGCTGAATTATGGCCCCCTTTCCCTACCAATTCCTATGTTGAAGTCCTAACCCCTACGACCTCATAACATAACCGTGTTTGGAAATAGGGTTTTTAAGGTTAAATGAGGTTATTGGGATGGGCTCTAATCCCATATGACTGGCGTCCTTATAAAAAGAGGACATGCACAGAAAGAAGACCATGTAAAGACACGTGAGGAAGACAGCCATCTACAAGCCAAGCAGAGAGCATGTGAAGAAGCAAGCCCTACTGACACGTTGATCTTGGTTGGATTTGCAGCTTCCAGAATTGTGAGAAAATAATTTTTGTGGCTTAAGCCACCCAGTCTGTGGTGTTTGTCACAGCAGCCCTAGCAACTACTACATTCTCTGAAGCTTTATCACAGAGATGCTTCTTCCACTGGAAACTGGGGATGAGTGGGTTAAACTGATTTCTCTTCCTAAGTGGGTTATAGGGAAAAAAAACCTCAAAAGCATTGTTCTCTACTCAAAATTCCCCAGATATCATGCTCACTTATGGTGAGAGGCTGGGCTGAACAGTGGTTAACAGCCTGAATTCTGGAGCCAGTCTGCCACTTACTAGCTGTGTGACCTTAGATAGTCTCCTCACCCTCATCAAACCTCAGTTTCCTCACCTGTAAGATGGATGTGATGACAGAGCCCATCTCAGGCTTGTCATGGGGATTAAATGCATTCATATGCTAAAAGTGCTGAACCCACACTTAGTACTAGAGAAATGTTTATTATTGCTGTTCATCCTGTTCCCCTGGCCTCTCCTCCCCTCATCTGAGAAAGAGCAGGTAAAATGCTACCTGAGGAACCTTCCTCCACTACCGCTGGTAGGATCCATGGCTCTCTTCTCTGCCTCCTCTAGCAGAGAGCATACTCTTGTGCACTTTCATACTGTTCTCAAATTCTTTCTTTTTATATCTTTCCTCCTATGGACTCCCAGCTCCTCAAAGGCTGGGACAATTCTTCATTCTCTTCTGCATCTCATTGCTGCCCCTAGCCTAGCTCCAGGGAATGAATGAGTAAAGGGGCGAGGTAGAAAAATCTTGATTTTTCTATCACACTAATTCCTTGGGAGGGGGCTATCACACTTTCACTGGGCTCCCTCAGCTGAAATGTTTGACACTCACCTAGTTCAACTTATAGAGGGTAAAATCCCTATTAGGATTTTGGGAGACAGATCTACTGGCAACTTTGGTCTTAGAGTGTGCACCCTTCTGGAAAGGCAACCATGGACAGGCCCAGCTTTCTCTACCCTAGCAGGGATGTTACACAGCTAGGGCTTCTTGGAACATGACACTGGCTGCTCCTGGGAATGTTCTCTCTGCTCTTCTGCACACTGTGCCTCCTGCCACCAAGAAAGTGTCTAACTTCTCATTTCTGGCTGATTTAGCCTTAGCCATCTGTCAGCACCTCTGGAAAGAGCAGCCTGGTGACCATGAACACCGAAAGCACATACGCCCTCGGATCTGTCTCTTCTTTGGATAAGCCAGTGAGGTCACCAAAACATCCCCAACAGCTGGAGCCAAGAAGAGAGACACTAACAACAGGACAGTGGGTCTCGGAGAAGTCTGTTTCACAAAAGTGTTTTGATGTTACAGAAACAAACAAACAAACAAACAAAAAAGCAGAGTTTATTTTTTTCACTTGGACCCAAAGTGGTAATGCTGGGAAACCACCAATTCAAATACATTTACCACCAAAGATTCCCTTAACCTACACCAGATCCCCTCCTGTTGTCTCTGAGGGTCGGCTGTGTTATAGCCTTGGGACACAATGTACTTGTCCATTCTGATCACACACGCCCATTGGAAGCACCGGTTTCCCTGTAGTGTTCTGGCCTTTACTGGCTGCCTGAGTGTTTCAGAATTAAGTGACAGAGTACAGCAGAAGTGAAAACTAAAAATAAAAACTTTTCTTTCTTATGTTCAAAGAGCATATACCAAAAACAGATACCATAGTTTACAGGTGGTAAGAACTGTCAAAAGTTCACATTTGTCAAGTGGATGCAACGATGAAAAGTCAAGACAAGTAAAGGGCAGGCAGAGAGCTGGCAGTGGGCAAACAGAGTCTTGACAGGGGCTCCTTGGAGGGAAGGATGGAGGAGACGCTGAGGTTCATCTGGCTCTTCCTCCACACGTGTGTCCAGCTTCAGAAAACAAAAGGAGAACAGAGCCTCGCATGCTGCAGTATGCGTAGGGCTCACCAGGAGAGCTTGCACAGAACCCCACTCCCGGCAATGTTGATTCTCAAAGTTCAAGATAGGGTCTGGGAATTTGAATTTTAACAGGCTCCCACATGATGCTGTCATTGACGCTGCTAGTCCAAGGACCTTGGTTTGAGTCACCCTTCACGAGAACCTGTGACTATGCAGATGTCTGGAGAATGCGTAAGCTTCGCCACTGGCTAGCCAAACACTGATCCGAAGAGGAGCTCTTCATCCTCCCACAGGCTGTCTCTCCTCCTGCATCCCCATCTCAGGAGCAGTGGTGTCCTCATCCATTCCCTACATGCCAGGCACTATGCCGGCTCCTGAAGACATTGCCTGGAAGACAGGCAGGTCCCCAACATCGCTGAGCCTTTGTCCCAATAAACAAGGGTGCAAGACCATTTCAGACTGTGATACCGGCATTGCAGGAAGTAGGTAGGACAATGTGAGAAACAGGGACCGATGGAAGACACTTTAGGTGGAAGAAGTCTCTGTGAGTACTTGAACATTTGAGCTGAGATATGAGATCCAAGGAAGGGCATTTCAGGTGGAGAGATTGACAAATATAACAGCCCACATATGGGACAGAGTTTAGCATGTTTGTGGACCAGAAAGATCGCCCAAGTGGCTGGACCATAGTGAGTAGGGGGTGGGGAAGGGAAGGTAGAACAAGTTGAAGATGGAAAGGAAGGAAGGGGCCAGATTAGGTAGAGAACTGCAGATTTGCTAAGGAATGTGGCATTTGTCCTAAGTACTGTAGGAAGAAAACAGATTCAGAGGAACAGGATTACAAAGTATAAGTGATTGGATTCTATTATATCATCAGGTAATAGAGCATGTTAGCTTCAAACAGAGGATGAGCAGAAGCTATGGAAGGCATGAGGTGTATCTCAGAGGTAGAATCAACATGACTTGCTGACAGATTGGACATGGGGGTTGAGGGAAAGGGTGGGATTAAAGGTGACATAGATATTTGGTTTGAGCAAAAGGGTGGATGGTGGTATCATCATCCAGAGATTTGGAGAGATTAGAGGAAGAACAAGTGCGAGAGGAGCAGAAAACCAAAACTTCCATTTAGGGCATATGATGCTTGAGAAGCTTAAAATGGAAGCAACACCCATCTAAGTGGACATGTCAGGAAAACAGCTGAATACAACAGCCTGGAGTTCAGGGGCCATCGGGACTGGAGACATCAATTTGGGAGTCATTGGTTCATATGTGATATTTGAAGCAATGGTACTGAGTGACGATGATGATGATAATCCTTATAGAACTCTTGCTGTTTAAAATACTTCACCTATAAATTCATTAAACTCTCACAAAAACCCCATGAGGTAGGTGCTAACATTAAGTAACTAACTCCTGGGCACACATTTAGTAAGACACGGCTCTGAGACTTGAAGCCAAATGGTGCACTCTGTCTAAGATGCCCAAGGACTCTCTTTTTCTCACATAGGATTTACAAAACCTTCAGGCACCGCTGACCTCCCCCTTACTCAGACGATCCCTCTCCAGGGTCTCTGACAGTGGGCTCCTCTCCCACTCACCCCTGACTTCCCACAATTAGGTGCTGTATCCTCTATTCATCCACAGTGGCTGATGCACAAGGCTATAGTTGAGGATGATAAATACTTGTTGAGTGAATGAATTATTTAAAAACCATGCACAAGCACTGTATTTTAGCAAATATAAAATCTTAGACTATTAAGGCTAAAGAATACCTTAGAGATCATTTAATCAAACCTTTTCCCCCAGCTTTACTGAGGTACAATTGACAAATGAAGTTGGAAATATTTAAAGGATACAACATGATTAATCAAACTTTTTAAATCTACAGATAAGATACCTGAGATGACACAATTTTTCAAGGTGATACAGGAAAGCACTGAGGAATGTCTGGGTGATCACTGGGTGGTGGTGGTGGGGGGGGCAGATGGGCAGTGGGAGATGAACTGAGACTAATCAGTCTCCAATTTTTTTCCTAACTGTAAATTTTTGAGTGTTTGTGTGTTTATTTATTTATTTATTTTTAATTATTTAAAATTTTTATTTTTTTATTTTTGAGAGAGAGAGAGCACGAGCAGGGGAGGAACATAGAGAGGGAGACCCAGAATCGGAAGCAGGCTCCAGGCTCTGAGCTGCTTGGGGCCCGAACATGGGGCTCGAACCCACGGACCACAAGATCATTACCTGAGCTGAAGTCAGTGACTTAAGTGACTAAGCCACCCAGGCGCCCCATTTTTTTAAATGTTTATTTATTTATTTTTAATTTTTGTAATGTTTATTTTTGAGAGAGAGAAAGAGAGAGAGAGATTGAGACAAAGCACGAACAGAGGAAGGGCAGAGAGAGAGGGAGATATAGAATCTGAAGCATGCTCCAGGCAATGAGCTGTCAGCACGGAGCCCAACACAGGGCTCGACCCACAAACCATGAGATCATGACCTGAGCTGAAGTCAGACACTTAACCGACTGAGCCACCCAGGTGGTCCTCTAACTGTAATTTTTATAAAGTCATATCTACCCATATTTTTACTTTATAATTCTGGCTTATAATTAGATAAGGCTTCCTCATTCTAGGGCTTTGAAAATATTTACCTGTGATTTCTTTTTACACTTTTATGGGTTTACTTTTTATTCCAAATCTCACATTCACCTGTCATCTGGGTCACACTGACACTGGCTGTGTTGGCAGATGCTGTTGGGAATCTGGTGAAATCCCACCTAATAGAAAATGGCTTAAACACAACGTGGGGTGACAGCTGTGTTGTGTTTTTGATCATCTGTGTCCCCTCTCTGTTCTCCTTCTCCTTCCCTGGGACACTTCCCTTCTTCCCCATTGACTCCTGGGAAGATCTTGGCTTGGTATTGAGCTTTTGTTACATGATTCAGTCCACACAGAAGCCAACCCAAGACTTCCTAGAGGAAACCCAGTTCTAACTTGTACTCAATCTGTTCGTAGGGCCAGTGGAGATGGGGACATGCTGGGAAAAAGGATGCGATGTAGAGTTCCTTTACACTGTGTGCCCTGCCTGCCTAGTCAAGATTTTAAAATTTAAACTGGCCTGTCATACACACTAATAACCAATAAAAGTCTAAAATTAGTGCTAAAGGTTCACAATAGCGAGAGACACTATAACATCTTTGCAGCAAGTCTCCTGGTACCTTCAGGCTATGCTGCAAATGACCTTGGTGGATTTACAATAAATATCTCGCAGGGTCACAATTTAGTCTTTGATTTTTTTTCATTCAATCTTCTTGAAAGAAAAGGCTGTAGTTTTTAAAATATAATGACAATTTTCATAGCTTGGATTAGGAAAAAAAACCTCTAGTCAGGGTTCCCTGCTCATAAATAAATAATTCAAAGGCAGCTTATATATTGAAGATATGATATTAGCAATTTGATTCTGACAGTGCTGACTCTGTCATACAAACCTTTATAAATGTGACAGTTCCAAAGGGATTCATGTGGCAATACATACTGTATGCCTACTCTTGCTGGGGCCTTGGACTGACCAATAAAATAGACAAATCTCTGGTAATTCGACCAAGAGACAAAAGGGAATATTAAATTTAGTCTGTCTGGTATAATATAATAGTTGATTTATTTTTTAAACTCACATTATCGCAAGTCACACAGTAAAAACAATAAGAATAAATAATTGTTTCCATGGAATAAAAAGCCAAGACAATTCTTCAAAGGAAGAATAATGATGGCTCTTGCCTTATGACATATTATTAATACATATTATATATTAAAAAGCTAGGGGGGTTAAATGAGGATGGTATTGGCACAGGGGTGGCAGATTCATGGAATTAAAAGAATCCGCAAAGGGTAGACTTGAACATAAGAGAGAAATATGTCTATGATAAAGAAGACATTTAAGTCAGTGAGAACAAGGATGAATTAATCAATAAATCCTGTTGAGGCTCACCATCAGTAAAAAGTAAAGTTATTCCTATCTTATTTCCTATGGAAAAAAAATTCTAGATGGGTGAAAACTATTGGAAGCATAAGAAACATCACAGGTAAGTGTTTGAGATGGAGATGTTCTTTGCAAGGACAATATAAAAGTCAGATATGACAAAGCAAAAGAATTTAAGATGTGATTTCATAAAAATGACAAAGTTTTTATGAGAATTTAAAACAGCCCATCTACCAAAATCAAAAAAGAGGTCAAGGTTAATGTATTTTGGACCTGAATGTTAATACCATTTTATTTTACTCACAAGCTCATGAGGCCTGTTATCAAGGGTCACATACCTTACTCTACAAAAATATATCGGACAAAAAGCATAGAAGGATATACCTCTGTGTGAGTTACATCTGGTTGACAAGCACATAGTTGTTATGTTTTTTTCTTTATATTTTCCTGTGCTTTAACATTTTGCCTTTGCAATGATCGTCCATTCCTTTCTCTCATAATCAGCAAAAATAATTCAGCTACTAAAACTGCTTACTGGTACCATATGTGAGCACTTCTTGGAAATTCTTACATCACAAATATTAGATACCAAATATAGCTAAGATCCTCTAAAAAGAAATCTGAGGTTCCTTTGGTGAGGACTTCAAAGGATCTGGAGGTTTTTTAATCACTCGGGTGTAGTGGATATTTCAACATTCCACACTTTGGTCTTTCACTGCATTGTAGAATTTATTTATTGTCCATATATAAAGTAACAATATGCCATTTTGTGGCATTACTCACTGCATAGCCCTAAATATTGCAATTACCAAGAATATTAGCCAAATAAGCATCAAAACTATTGTCTTGCATTCTATTTATTTGCCTTGACAAGAGACCGATAAATCTAAATAATTCATACCTCATTGCATGAGAATAAGTATCCATAGACTATTTGATAATGAGAATTATGTCTTCATAAATATGAAATCTGATTCTAATGCTTTTCCATTTAACTTTGTACCAAGCACATATATTATTTTCCTTAGGGAGGATCTTAGATTTTATACATTAGTGAAATAATTAATTATTGACACATTTCTTAATATTTTGTACTTCAAGGAACTACTAATAACCAATAATGTCTCCATATGCTTTCAATTTTCTGGAGTCCATGAGAATATATTTGTAATAAAGAGACGATAATTGGCATCTCTCTAGACAAATTATTCAAAATGGAACATTTCACTTGAAGGAAACAGTGTCCTAGAGAAGGCTTGGTTTTGGAGAAAGTCATACCCTAGGGTTCAACTGGGGTTCCCTCACTTATAGTCTCCATGTTCTTGGGCAAATTACTTGACCTCACAAGTTTGTTTCCTCCCCTGTAAGACAGGGAAAGTAACACTTTGTGGCCATTATTGAGGGATGTATGTAAAGTACCAGTACTAGTCTGAAGTACTAGGGACTCAGAAAAATCATGACTATTATCAAGGATAGGCAAAGGTATGACAAGGCTGCCGTCCGTGCCGCCAGGAGAAAGCTGGCCGAGTCTCTACCAAGAGGCTCACAGAAGAACTATAACCCCAATGAACCTACTACCATCAAGGGGTGAGGCTGCCAAGCTCAAAACTGAATGATCACAGGGAAGATGACTCACACTATCAGGTTCCGTCAACAGCTAAATGATTTAAAGTAGAACATATTCCTTTCTGGTGCCTGCAGTGATCATATCTCTCAGTCAGGCACCACCAAAATAACTCAGTTATTTTGGGATGATGGGCTCAGAGCAAAGAGAGGCAGAGTCATGAGGGAGGTTTCACCTGAGCCAAGGTGAGGCTTGATGATTCTTCTGGCCTTACTGCAGACCCCGCCTCACCAGAGCAGAGATACTTGGTACCTGCCAGAGCTGGAGTCTTTCTTAAACCACCTTTGGGACCCATGAGTCTTTTTTTTTTTCCATTGTTCAAGGCTAGTTATCCACCCCCACTGTTTACATGGCTTTTCCCCAGGGAGAAAATGACAATGCATTGGTCTCCACTTACTAAATTGCCATCACTTTCAGTCATTTCTCCACAGGTTACAGGAAGATCACCTAGGTAAAAGTGCTGGGTGTTCCCTTAGATAGCCAATTTCATCAACTATGTGAGAACTTTACCAACATGACTGTAAAGAAATATCTGATCCCCTTGTTTCCAAGTCTCTGAAGGAATCTCACTGATTCCACATGCAATACTAAGTCCTTTTTACTGTTATTTCTGTTGTTGGATAGGTGGAAGGATGGAAGGATGAAAAGATGGATGGATGGATGGATGGATGGATGGATGGATGGATGGATACTGTGCGGAAATCAGCAACGAATGAGTCCTTGACATCTTATAAGAAGTATCTGATAAGTAGTGGGATAAAAAAAAACCCAAAACACCTGATTTAATGTATTTATTGCCTGACTTTTGATTCAAGGAATGCAAAAGCAAAGAACCACACTGAGCTTAAAGAGGAGAGGGGCTGTCTGGTCAAAGACATGAAAAATCTACCTTTAACCAAGAATTCACTGAGCTTCTGGTACATTTTGGTGTCTTGTAAAGAGTGAGTCGACTGCACTGTGAGCCAGAGTCCCAGCTCTGTCCAGACTGACCTTGAAAAATCCACTCGGTTCTATTAAGCGCTTTTAAGTCCCCCTCTCTGTAAGAAGAAAATACTAACTTCAGCCCTCAATGCTTCCTCAGGGATGGTGTAAGGAAAGAGGAACAGCATGTGGGATATACTGTAAGCTTCTACAAAGAAAGGTCCATAAACAGATTTACACAATGAGTAAAGAGAAGTGGGCAATATTCTCAGCATCATCCTGCTTTTCTTCCTTTTAAACACATCTCTCTGGTTAAAGTTGATAGTAAACTGATAAATATGCTAAGCAGATTTGGGTCATGCTGCTATTTGAAATCAGCTTGCTGATAATTCTCATCTCGAGGATTCATTTAGCACAACCCTAATCTAGAGAAGAATGGAAAATACAACCACAAGGACCCATCGTGTTTAAAAGAATCAAAATTAGCTATACCTGGCATCACCCTGAAGAGTCAGCCCCAACCTTCCCAACCAGCCCCCTGAGCAATGCATATCTGCACATGAATGTCACGGCAACTCGAGTTAGCAGGAGAAGGCTTCCCTAAAAAAAGCCCAGAGCAGGAGAAGGCATGCAGAAACTTCCAGCTGGCCCCTGGAATGTGTTCACAGTATTCTGCAAGCCTGCAGAAAGCAGCATTCCACAGCCCGTGGAGTTCTTGTGTCAGTGACAGAGCTTTCTCGTACGCTGTACTCAATTATGATGCTTAAGTGCATTACGTTTTAAAGAAAAATAAATAAATAACCCCCGCCTCTCTCTTCTCCGGTGCAATGGAGACCCAACCAAGTCAAATCATTGCAATGCCATCTTTTGACCCACTGCCCATTCTAAGAGAATACTTCCAAAATTGTTAAAGTAGAAATAAAATGAATGAATCATCCGAAACACACAGTGTTGCTCTTTTATCAGATCGCAGTGCTTTCCTCTCCCTTCTCTCCGTATCAAGAAAGAAAATATTAATATGTTTAATGTGTCCAAGAACATGATGTTCAACATATCCTCGGGAACCTCTGAACACACACACACACACACACACACACACACACACACAGGACCTAATGCACTGAGACGCAGCCCCGGAACACTGCCTCACCCACCATGTGGAAATTCTCATCCAATTTCTATATATAACCAGTGCATTTCACATGCACACACCAGCCCCCAAACCCGTCCACATGCACACTATAATCTCATCAGGCTCACAGACACTGGAATGCTGTAACAATGCCCTGGGTTTGAGAAATTCACAAGAAAAGCCAAGAGATGGTTTCCTGACTGAATGAAAAAAAGCTCGTGCAGTCAGCGGCAAAGCCTTCACGCCAGGGCAGCCTCTGCCTGGCTCTCTGGAGTGTGATCTGCATGTCTAATAATGGAACAGGTTCGTGGGATCAGCCTCTTACCTTGGAATGCTGCAGCAGAAGTATCTGCTCGTCAAGCTCTTGTCGCTTGCCTTCTATTTCAGTCTGCCTCTTTCTTTTTTCCTTGAAAATAAAAGAGAGAGAGAGGCTGTAAGAGTAGGTGGGTGTTGGCTCCAGGAATTTTAAGGCCGGAAGCAGCAGCAGCAGCAGCAGCAGCAGCACACATCTGTATAGACACTTCCAGAGATGCTGGGCACACGCACGGTGTCACCTGCCCCTCCGCCTCCAGCAGCTTTCTCCTAACATGTCTGCTGTGGGCTCGGCGAGTGGGAGAGTCTCCTCAGTCAGCCAGGCTGCAGCAATTTAATCCAGAAGAAAAGGCGGTTTCTACACACTCACACATACACACACACTCACAGAGTCATGTTCTATGCAGTGTTAATTTGGAGACAAAGAATAAAAATGTCTCAACCGAAAAGACAGAGGATGTTATAAACTGCAAATATGATAGCATGTAACAGTGGGGAACTATAGGGTTAGCTTCCTTCTATGGAAATCATATACACAAATAATCCAACATAATTTCCAATTTCCTAGGACAAATCCCATTGGACATCACAAACAATGCAAATTGATGGGCGGTCTTTGCTTAAACTAGTCTTGGGGGGAGCATTGCACGTGGGTGGGGCTCACTGAGGTTACAGTAAATATGAAATCTGAAGTTGGTCTGCCTGGATCGGACTCCCAGCTCTGCCATCTGCTACCTGTGTGACCTCTGGCAAGTTCTTTTACTTCTCTGGGTCCGAGCCTTCTCTCACATACAGAGGAGATCATAATTTGTCCTAAACCTTATGCTTGCGGCAAGGATGAAATGAGACGATACATGTAAAGGACTTGGAACAATAGCCTGGCACATAGTAAATGCTCAATAAATGCTATTTATTATTATAATTGTTGCCACATGTATACTTGTAGGTAATGCCTAGAGGCTGGTTTTAAAGGGATGTAATTCTCCTGTATTCGGAGCATAACCTTCCCACTGGAATGCACACATAATACTTTTCTTTTCCCTACTTCTCAAATGCAGACAATAAACATCATATAAATGTGACTAATTTAAGAATAAAAAGGCCTGCCTTTAATGATAGCTTACTTGTTCCACATTTTGTTTCCAAAGTGCACACTGGGAAGGTTTGTTGAGACATTTACTGCACTGGCTTATTTCCCTTTACTCTCATATGCAAGGGGAAACGTGCTAGACAGACATAGTGGCATTCTACAATACAACAGCCAATTCCTGGAGAGGACAATAATGTGGAAGGCTGGCTGCTGGGCTCTGTGTTAACGGAAGCCTTTATTTTCTGTGGTTGCTATGTTTCTGGGGATGTGCCTGCACCACAGCTATTCAAGTCAACATAGCAATAATTAGCGTTATAACCAAATTCTTCTGTGCAATGCACAGACTTTTAAGAAATGTTAGTTTATCATCTCAAGCCACTGGGAGACATGATATCCAAGTCAGGGACATAACCCTCCTGCCAAAGTGAGGCCCGAGGATATTTTAGGAACTCACCATTTACCAAGAACTCTAATCAGTGCTGTGTTATTGATGCTGCTTCATTCCAGAGTGTGTGTAAGTATGTATAATATGTGACCGTAGATGGGGAAAGTGAGGCCTAATGAGAAGAGCACACTTATCCAGTATCTCAGAGGTACCACGTGATAAAACAAGGACTTTCCGAACCAGTCACTATCTCTATATCCTAGGATTCCTCCGGGGCAGGTTTACTGCACTTTATCATTCATTCCCACTGGCGATCAAGATACATAGTTGCCCAAATTTAAGTCCAGCACCAAGAGATAGTGCATCATGGACACAAGACGCTGATGACACAATACTTCCATAAATGGGAACTGAGTGCTATGTATTCATTAGAGACTGGACATTTGCGCCCTCCCCCAAAATTCATAGGTTGGAACCTAATCTTCAAAGTAATGGTGTTAGGAGGTAGGGACCTTTTGGAGGCAACTAGGTCATGAGAGTGGAGCCCTCACGAATGGGATTAGTGCCCTTACATGAAAAACCCGAGAGCTCTTTTGCCCCTTGGACCATGTGAGGACACAGCGAAAAGATAACGGTCTATGAACCAGGAAGCAGGCCCCCACCAGACACTGAATTTTCCAGTGCCTTGATCTTGGACTTCCCAGCCTCCAGAGCTATGAGAAACAAATTCCTAATGTGTATAAGGCACCCAGTCTATGGTATGTTGTTATAGAAACTTGACTGGACTAAGTCAGGGTTCTAATTACACATCTGGTCATTTGCAAACCTAGGCTTTCCCACCTCTGTGCCTTTGTTCACATAGAAAATCCTCACTCCAGAGTTTCCCACCATTGGATTAGTGAACTATGCCTTGAATAGAGAAAATATCACCAGAGGGTACAGGCAGTGAACCTCTACATGTTCAAGCAGTAGACTCATCGGTGGTCCCTGTGAACAGATATGATCATGAAAGATGCAGGTTTTCAGTTAGTTCATTTAGAATGGGGGGGGGGGGTATTAGGTAGATACAAATGGGCAGCACATTCCAGGCAAAGAGAATTGTGTGAATAAGGTATACTGCATATTCCAGGGACAATGAAGAGGGAAATCTAATTGAAGGGTAGAGCTTGCTCTTTGGAATAGAGATTAATGATTCAAAAGATTGGCTAGGACTAGACCATTGAGGGCCTTGAATGTCAGGCCAAGAAGTTTGGATTTCATTCCACAGACAATATAATATTGTAGGGTTCTAAGCAAGAAAGTGACACGGTGAAAGGCATTTTAGGAACACTAATCTGGTACCAGTGTATAGGATGGATTAACAGGGGTCGGGATACTTTTTCTATAAAGGTCCAGACAGCAAATATTTTAGGTTTTGTGGAACATACAATCTCTGTTGCAACTACTCAAAGCTGCCATTGCAGTCCAAAAATGACATAAGCCAATATATAAATAAATGAGCGTGGCTGTGTTCTAATAAACCTTCATTTACAAACAGAGGTGGGAGGCCAGATTGAATCTGCCAGTCATAGTTTGCTAACCTCTGGATGAAAAAAAATCACCAAATGTCTTAGGACGATGGTACACTCACCCTGCAGTGGGGTGTATGGGTGGGGATGGGTAAACTTAAGCCCACACTAGCTTAAAGCTGCTCCAATCTGAATGAAAAGAAAAGGACAAATACAGGAACCAAAACTGATGAGACTCAGAACTAATAGGATCTTGGGGGGCAGGCAAGGCGGTGTCTTAGCTTTCAGCCATGTGGACCAAAGCAAGCTGGTGTGGGAACTGGCAACAGTGGGAAAGCAATACTTTCCCATTTGTGCCATATTCATATATTCCTTGAGGAAACCCTTTACTGGGTTGAAGCTCAAAAGCAAACAGTTGTTAATATATGCAACCAGGCACCAGCATCAGCATGTTCATATCTGCATTCTGTCTGCGGAAGACTCGGGGTTGGTCTCATCACAAGGACACTTTGTACATCCATGGCTGTAACAGGATTCTTTGATTAGTCGAATCCCCCTCCACGGTGATGGGGTTAGGTCCTAAAGTCACTCTTAACCCAACAAAAGAGGTAAGATGTGCAGCCAGCCTCTGTATAGAATTAGTTATGAGCCAAAGTCTGGCAAGTTCGGGTAGGGCACCATTGGGTCCTAGGCACTCGCTGCCTGCTTGGACTGCTGAGGTCTGAGCTGTGCTCCTTGCCTGCTAGCCTGCTGCTTTCTAGACTTCTTCCTTTATCAAAGCAAAACCACTAACTCTTGGGCCCTCTTCTCACTCCAGACATTTAGACGACATGATTCCCTTTAGTCTCATCAACTATACAACCTGTGCATTGATAACTTGCCCATTTCAGCCTAGATCTCTCTTCGGAGCTCCAAATTCCCATATCCAACTGCGAATTGTTCATATCCAGTCCCTCAAACTTAGCGCTTACCGGCATCATCTCGACCATCCCTCCTCCCCTAGGCTCACATCTGTTCTTTCTGTATTCTCCATCTCAGCAAATGACGTTACTCAAGGCAGAAATTGCAGCTATCCTAGACACTTCACTTTCTTGAGAGACCAAGTCCTGTTGATTCTGCTTACCATTTTCCGTATCTTTTTGCTTCCCTCCTACAACCTTTATTACTACCTTATTACTTCCTTTATCTCCCCACCTGCACATGTAGAATATTCTACATTAGTATATTTAGCACTCTATAGCACTTAACTGTTACACCCAATTTCCATCTGGATTGTTGCAGGGGTGTCCTCACTAGCCTCCTTGACCCTGAGTCGTGGCTCTGAGCAAGTCCCCCTCTGCATTGCTTCCGGAGTGATACTCTAAAATCGAAGTCTATCTCCATCCCTTGCTTAAAAATCCCAGAATGCCTCCCATTGCCTGCAGTGCAAATAGTAAGTTTTCCCTCACTGCTTCATTTGGCTATCTGTATCTATACCTATATCTATATCTATATCTATCTATCTATCTATCTATCTATCTATCTATCTATCTATCTACATATTTCTCTTTGACAGTACAGCTTAAATATCAATGAAGATAGAGTGACCATCTGCCTAGTCTTTCCTTTGGAGAAGCCACCCACCCTCACTGTAAATGGAGCTGGTTGGTATGGCTAATCATACTACCTTATCTCATTGCAACAGCGAGTGGTCCAAGGGCTGCTAAATGACCCAAGTAAGACCAATAAGAAATACTTTTAGGGAGAGACACATGAATACTGGGAGAGAAAAGCTCTTTTTCCACTAAGGTCAAGCTGGATGATGTACATCTGAGTGGCAATTTTCCCAAGCCACATGGAAGAAATGCATTCATGCTGGAGAAAGGTCAAACATGCAGAGAGAAGCAGAGCTGAAAGACAGAGAAAGAAGGATCCTAATGACACTCTTTGGGTCCCAGGTCTAGTTTGCACAAAGCGAGAACCACCTCTGGGCTTGCTAAATTATGTGCACTAATTCTCTCCATTTTGCTTAAGCTAGTTTGAGTTGTGCTTCTGTCACTCGTGACTCAGAGAGTTGTGACAAATACAGAAGCTTTTTCTGCTCCCTCCAAGTAGAATTCATCACTCCCTCCTTCTCTGCTCCCTTTATTTACCGTGGGTCCTTGGGTGCTTTAGCACTTAAACATTTAACCTTCTACACATCTTTCCTCTTTACCAAACTATGTGCTCTTTGAGGACAAAAGTCTTGGCTGAGGCATCTCCAAAGCCTAGAGCACCACATGATGAAGGCATGGAATGAGATACTTGCTTCCCTCTGATCATGTTCGGTTTGTACAAAACCCTCACTCAAATGCATTATGAATTTGCACTCATGACTCAATGGCAGTAATGGCAGAGCTAATACTTATTAAGCTCCCTGCAATGTCCACTGAAAACACATTAGCAATCAATCAACAGAACCAGGAGCGTCTTTCTGTTGGAGACATTAGCCCATATGGAATAGACCATTATTGCCATGCATATAAAAAAGGAGTTGAAAAAGCTAACTCTGGGCAAGAACCATGGAAAGCCCATTCTGGGGAGAAAAGCTAGGGTAAGGGGAAATTCCAGGGAAAGCATAATGAGCTGCCAGTAGCAAACCATTCAGGGGGAATGTGCCTCAAGAGACATCTGGAATGAAGTGATCTCAAACCATTAGGAAGGTTTCCAGATCCCTCTACTATCTGGGAGGCCTCGCAAATCCCTTTCATTGTCTTTCTGTAAATTATATATTTTCTTGGCAAGTATTTTCTGGAAGCATTGCAACATTATGAAACTGCAGACTCTTAGTACAGTAAGGAGCACCCATGGAATGGAGCACATTCTGTTCAAAGGTGTGGCTAAAAAGCATGAGATGTCATCAGGAAGCCTATGTCCACCCTTGTGCACCTAGAGGCAGACTCCCTCTTCTCTCCTCTGCCTGTGCTGCAAGCCAGGCATTGGGAGATGAAAGCTGATGGGTGGGGAAGGAGTCCCAGAGGAGTCTGTGAGAAACAGTGAGAGGGGGGAAGAGGCTGGGGAGGAAAGGCAGTAAGAAACAGATACAGAGTTTTCTTTCCTTTGCTGAGGCCCACTTTGACTTGGGCTGATACTTAGAGCCCCAGGGAGCATGTGCAGGATGGAACCAGAAGACCTACTTACACAGAGCACTATTGCCTTCAAGATATGCCAGAATTTAGAAAAAGATTCTGGAAAGGGGAAAAAAAGAAAATATATTAAAATTTAAACGTGGCAATCTTTCCTCCAGCTATTGCTAGGTAGAGAATGTTGCTTTGACGTCTACCATCATGAGCTAAAGGGAACTGTGCGCTCCTCCTCTGAGCCCACATAGGCTTTTCAGTGACTTTGGCCCAGCTGGTTCATAGGCTTTACAGTGCAGAATCAGAGAGAGGGCAGAGTGCTGAACTGCAGACCGAGACTGTTTTAAGTAGCTTGCACTTGGAAAGGGAACAGGGGATATGGCTGATGGGGGGAAATCACAAGATTGAGAAAAGGAGAGAAGGAGTGAAGAAAAAGGAACTCAAAGAGCTTGAAGTTCATCCATTTAAAAAGAAAGGGGGCTGAGATGTTAAGATCAGAAGATCAGGAAGAGAGAATCCTGATATATTTTATTGTGGCTTATAAAATGATCCTTTTGGATGCACTCCCAAAGATTCTGGTAAGGATACTGGACTTTTCCTTCTAGACTGTGCTTCTTTGAATGTGCTTTCCTGCTGAAACAGAATCACCAGGGTGCCAGTTTTTATATGGGTTACACTGAGTAGTAAAGTAATTGTGAGAATTAAATTATGGAAAATCAACTTGCAAATGGGGGCCCTATGAGCTTTTTCTATTAAGGAATCAGACTGTCATCTCAGTCGTGGCTGAATTATAATTACCTGTTTAATGCTGCTGCAGAACCAATGCTATTTATATATCTGAGGAAGGAGAAGCAGGTCGGTCTGAAAACTGAGAACCCCAGTGATTACATATAAAACGATCAAGGAGGTACCTGCTCAGCTTTGTCCAACTGCCCGTCCAGCTAACTTGAATGCTGAGTTTGCTTAGTGGACACATCCCTACTAGAGATCAGGTATCTGATCCCAATGCCACCAGATATCAAAACTGTCTCTTCTGGCTCTTACTTGAAGGTCACTAATCATGATTCTGATTATATATTCAGGCTTCCCAAGTAGTTAGGTGAATGGAGGGCTAATATTTATTAAGCTCCCTGCAATGTCCATCAGCTGTAAAATGAGTAACATGGCACTCGGATTTAGGTAGACGAGTGAAAGCCAAGTTGCTTTGCGATGTTCTGATCCCACAAAACTAAGGAGCAGAATCCAGAGTCAGCTCAAAGTCTTGGTCAAAAGGACAAGTAAACTGCATTTCCTATAATCACACCATTTTGCTCAGTCGTGCACCCATTCATCCCACAACATCAACATGTCAAACAGAGAATTCTACAACTCCATTTCATTCCCATTGCTTAATTTGGACCAGCATTTCCATTTATGTAATTATCTTTTATTCCACTGATTATTTGGCCTTGAACTTGCCATCTATTGGTAACACAGGGAATTGCCTGTTTCCTTCTGCTTTTTACAGAAATTATAAAGAGAAAGAATTTTAAGTAGGAAAGAAGCATTGATTAGTTCAAACTTCACTATGGGTTTTTGAAAGGATACTTTAACACCTCAACTCTTAAGAAACATTAAATAGAGTTTAGATGCAAAACTATTATTAATTACACTGAACAGTTAACACAGCTAGCTTATTACTGCCAAGACCAATGTACAACACAGGGAAGTTTTAGTTTAAAGTCTTTTGTAGATAGTTTAGGGCCCATATGGATTTTATCTTAAGTCTATTTTTAAGGTCTGCCCCCAGTGTTACTCTTTAAATAATTATTTAACCATATAGCTATATTTTTGCTTTAATGGTAATAACATCAAATTCTTTGCTAGGTGTGCCTCCCTTTAGTGTCCTTTCTGGAAACCAAAAAGAAGGGTGGTCTGACACAGCTCTAATGAGAAAGCTCATATAATAAGTCCACTGTGAAGAAAAGAATTGAGCACTTTCTATACAGATGTAATGGTAGAGAACTCTGAGAAAGTCCCAAATGCCAGAAAAAACATAATTAAATTCATCCACAGAATGTAATTTCCATATCCTCACTCTCAAAGTACGGTGTTATTTCCACCGTGAAGCCATGTGAGCACTGAACTAGGAGTCGAGACACTCAGCTTCAGGTACAGGTTCGACCCCTAACCCTGGGTGACTTAGAGGAGTCTATTGTTCCTAGGCTTCCAATTTCCCACATGTGAAATGAGCAAGTTGGACCAGCTTTGTTGTAAGCTTCCCTCATCTCTAAGGAGAACGATGGCTTCACTTCCGGTTGGTCACGTGTCCTTCCTCATCTATAAAGTCTTACTACCAAGCATTTAAGCAGTGATTACTATGTGCCTGGCACTGTTCTGATTGATACATGTTAACGCTTTTAACCTTCATAACCACCCACTGCATTAGGTACGATCATCATCTGCATTGTACAGAGGAGAAAACAGAGGTACAGGGAGATAAAGAGAGGAGGTCACACGCCTACAAAGTGTCAAACGGAATTCAAACCCAGAATGAATCAAGGAAACATAACTGTCTTAAGGTGTTTGTAAAGTACAATAAAAAAAATGGAACGAAGCCCATCTCTTGATGCAGGAGCTCCATAGATAAAGGTGCTTCCTTTGTACGTAGTATGAAGTTTTTGGCTTGGGCTTTTGCCTAGGCACTTGCAATCTACTCATGGAACCAACATTCATCTCTAAGAATAACGATGTTGGTGGTGATAAAAACAATAATGACAACAGCAGCAAGAATAATAATGGTAACTACGTTTGTGGACTACTTGCTATGTACCAGGCACTATCCTAAGGACCCCTCCAGTTTTTCATTTCATCCTCAGAGCACTTTCAAGTAGGTACCTTTACTATCCTCCATTTTATGGATAATCATCAAAACTGAACATAAGTGAATAAACATGTCCAAGGTCATGTCCAGGAAGTGGCCAAGCAGGGGTTGAAGCCCAGACAGTCTGACTCCTGAGCACTTTATCGTGAACAGAGATGTGTTTTGGCGACGAACATTTGCTTAACTCTGAGAGAGCTCCACACAAGACACATGGAACACACTGTCACCACTTTCACGTGCATGTGCCCAAAACTTCCAGAACAAAGGAGATGTTGAGAATGCAAACCATCCTGATGCCAAATCTTTCCACCCCACCTCCCCACCCCCAAACCGGAGGCCTTTTACAAAATCTGTGAGCATTTCCCAATTCCAAACAGAAGTAGGCCGAGGCTGGATTAGAATCTTCAGCAATTTCTGGTGAACCAGAATATCCATTTACTTTAATTCCTGCAGGAGACACTTCCAGAGGATTGAATGATTTCATAAGGAGAGCAAATGCAAAATATGTCTCTCCCATCTGAACTTTTCATCGGAGAGGGACAGTTGCAAAATGAGGCGGCAGCTGGGAAAGCTCTCAATTTACCACATCGGGCTCATGAGTGGAGAAGCTCTCTGAGTCCAGGCCTTCTAGGTTCTAGAATACATCTTTCTAAGATTAGATGTCAGGAAGGGGAAGGGGCAGAGGCATCTGCAAAATTGACAGTCCTATCTTGGGAAGACGTGCAAGGCCTGCAGGAAATGTCCCTCGTCAGGAAGCAAGAGTGGACACTGAACGGACCTCACAAGAAGCAGTTTTCCCACTGGCTGCTGGCAGGTCTCAGAGCAGCAGCCCATGGAACGGCAGCGGGGCTGGGATGCAACTGAACAGACCTGTGGCTGTTGGAAATGCAAGACAAAATAGTGTGCACAAAAATAGAATGTGACCAAGATGTGGGACATTCTGACAACAAAGGAATGCAGACTCCAAGAAAGGAGCGCCATTCCAAACAGAGACGCACGCACGTTTTCTGACTCTTGCCAATCACGTTTTTGTTTGTTTCTTTTTTTAAAGTTCTACTTATTTTGAGAGAGAGAGAGAGAGAGAGAGAGAGAGAGAGAGAGAGAGACAGCATGAGCAGGGGAGGTACAGAGAGAGAAGGAGAGAGAGAATCCCAAGCAGGCTCCACGCTATCAATGCAGAGCCCGATGTGGGGCTCAAACTCACGAACCGTGAGATCATGACCTGAGCTGAAATCAAGAATCAGACGCATAACCGACTGAGCCACCCAGGCGCCCTTTTATTGTTTCTTTAGATGTCAATATCTGGTGACCATCTTCCCAGATCTATATCTTCCTGTATCTATCAGGGAGGTACAAAGAAGGAACTATAAATAGCCCAGATAAATATAGCATTTAAAAATGTAATCTAAAACAAACTAATAAATGTACATGGGGAAAACATTCAAACAATGCACAGAGAAGTGCACCCCCATCAATTTAATTCCTTACATTTTCTATGTATCCTACTAGGGAAACACACACACACACACACACACACACACACACACACACACGTATACCAGCCTATTACCCATAGAGATCTTTTAATCTTTACATAAAAGGAATTATAACATACACGGTCTGCTTTTTAGCTTTCTTTTTTCTTAGTGATGTATCTTCAGGATTTTTCTAAAGCAGCACATGGGGTCATTCTTCATAACTGCTGCTCAGATGTACTCTATTTTACTGGCCAGCTGCTGCTAGATTATTTAGGGGGTTCCCAGCATTTTACTTGCTGTTGTAAACAGAACTGTAGTGAATCTTTTCTACATACATCTTAAATGTATTTTTGTGGCTATACCCATAGGGTAAATTTGCAGTGGTAGCACTGCTAAGTCAAAGGGTTTGAGCATTTAACACTTTAATAGGACCAACCTGCCTTCCCCAAAACATTTTCTCTATGTTGTAAATGATATAAATCTGAGTTGAAAATAAGACTCAGGCAACTAATAAGGGTTTGGACAGTTTTCTCCTGTATTAGCCTCATCCTTAGTGATCTAGGGGGAGTTTAAGTGAAAGGAAATATCTACCACTTTGTTAATAAACCACAAACTGTTCTTAAAACACAGTTGTGTGATCTATCTTTAGCACAGATTATTATTCTGTGTTTTCAGGTTTAAAAAGACATTTTTCAGGTTTAAAAAAGTGATGATTTTCTACTTTACGAACAGAAGTCTATCATGACTCCATTGGTTTTCTAGGAGGAATCAGATTTGTACCCCTTTCCTTGCACTGCTAATGTCAGAATTATCCTGTGGCTAAGCTGTGATCACTTGTCTATCATGGAAGAGGGATTATTTCTTCCACTGTGGTTGCTGTCCTCCAAGATTCAAAAGTACAAAATTTGCCATCCACCAAAGTAATTTCTAGATGGACTCAGGCAATGTAAAAAATGAAAACATGAGAAAATACAGTGATTATCTGATTTTAGGAGGGGAAAGGACTTTAAAAAACATAAAGCATAGAAAGAAACCACAAAGTATGAAAGCTCATTATGTAACTTAATTACATAAAACTTAAAAACGTGGTTTTTATAGTACCAACTAACGCACAACTCAAAGGCAAGTGCCAATCTGGGACAAAATATTTGCAATATATACATCAAAGGGCTAAGACCTTTAGTAAATAAAAGTCTATACAAATCAAAACTATATGATTTGTAAATAAAGATATGAACACTGAAATACAGGAAAAAGAACAAAATATAGGAGCAACGTTCAACATTATTGGTAACCAGAGAAATGCAAATTAGGCACTGAGATACCATTTTCCACTATGAAATGTACTCTCCTTCTTCCTACACACCCACAATATATTTTAAAATATACGTGTTCTGTGTTGGAGAGGGTGTGAGGAAAAAGACCCTCTCTTTAATCTCTGTCAGAATTATAAATAAGAATGGTCTTTCTGGAAGGCCATTTCAAAAGTATCGATTGACTTTATCATAAAGAATTTATGCAGAGAAAATTATCTTTGATATGCTCAAAGATTTTTGTAAAGTATCTTCAACCTAGAGCTATATGCAACACCAAAAGAATCAAACAGCAAATGATTAAATAAGATGGCATCTTATAAACCATCCAATGACTCACTTCCCTTTTCACTTGGAATAAAATCAAAGCAAGCCCATCCATGATGTGTTGCCTGCCTCTCTCCTGCTCTCCTGCACCTCATCTTGTCTCTCTTTCTCCTCACTTCCCACTCCGGCCACACTGGCTTTAACCAGATTGGCCATGGGAGAGGCACAGAGGACAGGCAGGTGGGTGGGGATCTATGCTAATTCTGCCACAGAATAAAATGGTACTTTGCTCTCCTTTGCCATTATCCCCTAGGCGTATCTCTCCCTGGGGAACCCTCCAGAGTTATGGATATAGTTTGGGGCAAGACTCAAGATTTCTGGCTATTAATACCATGTAAGTAGTGCCCTGACCTCATTCTAACTAACATCTGGCTTCCAGTCTCATCCAGTTCTGAACATGCATAAGCCTTGACCTTAATTCTGCCCACAGTGTGCAACCCTAGATGACCATTAAGATTACCTGAAGAACATTAAAAAGTACCAAGCTCAGGCCCTACCTCCCGTGAGTTTTGTCTTATTGGTCCTGACACTGGAGGCAGTGAAGGTAGTTTTAATGTTAGCTGAGGTGGAAAAAGTCACTGCTGAGCATGTGGCAATCCCATGGTTCGGGCTGATAAGCAGTTCCTTCTGCTCAAGCTGGTTTGAGCTTTCTCTTCATTGGTTCCCAATAAGCTATTTGGTTAAATTTTGTTAGAGGACTCAGCACTAGGTCAGCCCCTCACCTATTTTTGCAGTTAAGTCCTTACGGTTTTTTTTTGCTCTTCAAAATCTGGGTTTCAGCCACAGGTCGATGGGGTTGTTTTTTTTGTTTTGTTTTTTTAAATTTTTTTTTCAACGTTTATTTATTTTTGGGACAGAGAGAGACAGAGCATGAACGGGGGAGGGGCAGAGAGAGAAGGAGACACAGAATCGGAAACAGGCTCCAGGCTCTGAGCCATCAGCCCAGAGCCTGACGCGGGGCTCGAACTCCCGGACCGCGAGATCGTGACCTGGCTGAAGTCGGACGCTTACCGACTACGCCACCCAGGCGCCCCAATGGGGGTTTTGACATGAGGGCTGCAGAGCTTGTACTGAGCCCGTGTCTCTCAAGAGTCAACGCTGCTTCTTTGTAGTATTTATCATCCTTACCAGCTGCTGTCTGAGTTCTCTTCCCCTCACGTGAGACTTCTTGAATTGGTTTCGATTACTATTTCCTACCCCAGAACGTGGATGATAAACCAAGTCAGATGAGGTCAGGGGGTTCAATATAGAGCCACAGAAAACACCTCAAATGCAGGTCAAATTGAATCTGGCTTTGATCAAAAGTAAACAAGTTTTATGCTTTGAAAATTTATTTAAATGCCTCAATGCTACACTAAATTTCAAAGTTGAGGAAGACCAGAGTTAGGAAAAAGATCATCCCTGAGAACGGATTCCTTCTATGCAGCCTCCACCAATAACATCTGGTGAGTGCTGAGAAAAGGCAATAAAGGTGACCTGGGTAGGTCCTCCGCAGCTTTGAGTAGCAAGCAGTAGATCCCATGTGTACCGCCAAAGCCTCATGGGATTCTCTATTTGGTCTCCTTGAGGAGCTGATGACAACCTGAGACCAGGAGAGGGAATCCATACTATTTGAGGGCCCATGAGATCCATGGGTCTCTCTGAGCTGGCTCAGCCTCCCTGGGGGTACCCTATACATAATAAGCACTTCTCCTTTGTTCTAGCACTTTCCATGATTTTAGCATTTAGTTCAGGCACATTCCTGATCAGGGGGAAGACTGAAGAACCCAGGCTGATATTTGATAAAGGTCTAACTAATTAAAAGAATAATGGGGCACCTGGGTGGCTCAGTCAGTTAAGCGGCCGACTTCGGCTCAGGCCATGATCTCGCGGTCCGGGAGTTCTAGCTCCGCGTCGGGCTCTGTGCGGACAGCTCAGAGCCTGAAGCCTGCTTCAGATTCTGTGTCTCCCTCTCTCTGACCCTCCCCTGTTCATGCTCTGTCTCTCCCTGTCTCAAAAATAAATAAAAGTTAAAAAAAAATTTAAAAAAAAAAGGAATAACAACAGTACAAGAATGGGAAATCACAAACTTGGTAAATGGCGCCCCTACTATTATATGCTTTTTGACATGTGAAAGCCAACTAACTTACAAAAAAAAAAAAAAAAAAAAAAAGGGAGGGGCTATCCAAGAAACAAACAAGATTAAGTGACATCACATAGTAATTTCTTGACAGAGAACGTATCTCTCTGCAAATCCCCAGCTAGATGCCTTCTGTTTAGGCTCATTTTGAGATGTCTGCCTCCCGAAGTTATTAAGCAACACCACGCTGGGATCTTGGGGCTCCAGGCTGTGCATTTGATCTTTGGAAGATTCCTGCCTTCAAGCTTGGGGCTGATAATGCCATAATTACTACCCAGATATTGAGCATTGCATTTTCAGGAAGTAAAAGACTTTGTGAAATCTGAGTGATCTCTCTCTCTTGCTCTCTCTCTCCTATATCACTCTCCCTCTCTTTATAAGGAGTCCATGTTGTGTCCTGTCCTATAACCTCTATCATCTAATGCAAGGGTTGGCCAACTTGCTCTGTAAAAAGCCACATAGTAAATACCTTTGGCTTTCCAGTCTCTGCCACAACTCCTCAGCTCTGCCCTCGTAGCACAAAAGCAGCTACAGACAATACATAAACAAATGGACGTGGGTGTGCTCCATTTGGCCCAAAGGCTGTAGTTTGCAGACCTCGGCCACACCACGTCAAGAACTGACTACCACCCCTGAGCTCTGCTATTGACACAAGCACTAGGAGACTGCAGTCTGGGCAATAAGCTGTGGGTATGTGTTGAAAGTGGCGGTGCTGCTGGCTGGGCACACGTTGATCAGTCATAGGCAAAGGAAAAGCATCACGTCTCACGAGTCTTGAATTGGTGTACTCCTTACTTCCAGAGGAAAGGAGGGAGCCAGGGAGGATGAAGGGAGGGGATTCTCACAGAGTGCTCCATGCACCTGCAACTATCAGATGTTATTTTAAACCTCACGATACCAAGAAGACTGTATTGTCCCTATTCTGCAGAGGAGGGAACTGAGGCTCAATGGGCAGAGTGCCCAGGGCATAGAGGGAGGGAGGAAGGATGGCACCATTCTGACGTCTGTCTGTTCAGAGCCCTCCCTGTGTTTTCCCCAAAGCCAAGGCTTTGGAAAAATATGGGTAGTTGGGACTTCTCCTCCTCCTCCTTCTTCTTTTAATGTTGACTGATCGATTGAATGAGAGAGAGTGGGGGAGGGCAGAGAGAGAAGAAGAGAGAGAATCCCAAGCAGGCTCTGTGCTGCCAGAGTGGAGCCTGATGTGGGTGGGGCTCAATCTCCTGAATCATGAGATGATGACCTGGGCCAAAATCAAGAGTTAGATGCTTCAGCGACTGAGCCACCCAGGAGCCTGGCCTCCTCCCTTCTAACCCCGGCATCCTACACCACAAAGCTTGGCCAGGACTGGTCGGGGTGGGGTGGGGGGCAGTGTGCGATTCGGGCAAGAAAGAACCACAATGGCCAAAGACTTGCCATGTGATTCTGAACTCTGGTCAAGGTGGCTGTCCACCCCCAGGGGTAGGAGGCGGGGGCTTTTTAGAATGATCTGTGTAGTAGCCTTGACACCAATCTGCCCCTTTGCTGCCCCTAGAGGCAGGTCCCTATTCCTGCAGGCCTCAACCTGGGTGCCTTGATTTTCTGGGCCGCTGCCTGAGCCTGGGGACATGGTCCTCCCACCCTGAAGACTTCCTCTGCTGCCCTAGCCTGCCAATTTCTGTGCAGGGCCCCGGAAAGCTGGGTTGGGGGGAGTGGGCAGTGGTCCCACTGTCCAATCAAGGACCTCCTCATTTTTCAGATCTCCACTCCAAAGTCACCATCCTGATCCACCCAAGCCGGGCTGGTCCTTCTGATTGTCCTGCACTATATTCTCAATGCCTAGAATTGTGTGTGGCACACGGCAGGTGATAAATAAATGAGCAAGCAAGTGAGCGCACAAACACCCGGCAAGCTCCATTTCCAGCAAGGACGCTGAGCCTACTGGGCTCTCAGCACACAGTATTTCTGCCTCATCATGGAAAGCGTTCAGAGGAGTGGGGTTTCTTCCTCCCCCTGGGGCTGCATGGTAACAGTCACCCAGGAAAGCCTGAATACCCATTTCCTCGGCTCATGGGGGGGCCTCTAGCAATTACACTGAGCAGCAGTACCAAATGAACACAGTCTAACCCAGAAACTCTGAAAATCCCTGAATCTGGTCAATCGAGCAATTTTTAGCAAATCAAGCACTTTTTATGGCTGCCTCACAGCCATCTGGGGAAGCAATTGCTCTCGCCTAAATTGCAAACTGTCTTCATTCCAGCCCTACACTGCTGCCCGGGAGACAGCCATTAGCTGAACAACAATCAAAATATTCTCGGAGCATCAACACAACACATGTTAAGAAACAAAGCAAAAGTCTGTGGCCAGCAGCTCAGTTGGCTTGCCTTTTAGATCAGAACTGCCAGGGGCCCTTTGCTTCCTTTCGGGAGTTGGATGAAAAGATAAAACAGAGGAATCCTCAAATGCACTTGTCAAAAGAAGGCCACTGCAAACGGTCCTACCTGAGAAGAGCATTTAAGATATAAATTGGTCAGGGGTCCCTGGGTGGCTCAGTCGGTGAAGCATCTCTCTTTATTTCGGCTCAGGTCATGATCTCATGGTTCATGAGATCGAGCCCCTCATCTTGGGATTCTCTCCCTTTCTCTCTGCCCCTGCTCTCTCTCTCTCTCTCTAAATAAGTAAACATTTTTTTAAAAAGATATAAATTGGTCATTCTGATCCCCTACCCTCCATCTTTATGACTGACTTCACAATATCCTACCAGCACACTCACACCCCTTCCTGACACTTATACTGGGGGACAAGACTGCCACCCATGATGTAGGATTTCTGCAGCAAGGTGAGGTGTGACAGGGCAGCAACAGGGCATATCATGTGTGAGTTTTGCAGGCTTCCCTCCAGCTGGCGCCCTTGTAACTCCCGGGCGGGTGGGGGAGCCCTACCACTTGAGTCTCCTGGCATGCAGGGAGAGGATGGTGCGCAGCAGCATGCAGGGTGGGTTTCAAAAGCCTAGCATGCGCACAACCATCCCTGTGCACATGTGCAAGCATGCATGTCCAGAAACATACACACAGGAGCTTGGTGTTTCCATTTTTAAATACACTTTCAGCTTGGGGGTAATTTTAGATTTATAAAAATGTTGCAGAGATACTGCTGAAAGTTAACATACAGCCTTTACCTACCCAGCTTCCCATAATGTCAGCATCTTGCATAACACAGTGCGGTTGTCAAAACCAAGTTAACACGGTGCTCGCTTCGGCAGCACCAAAAAACAGTATGTGTGGAGATATAGATATATATATATATATATATATATATATATATATATATATATATATTCTGCTCTTCAGAATCTGATGCAGGATACCACAATGTATGTAGGCCATTTCTATTTGAAGATGTAGGATGCTAACGTCTCCTCCAGTCCTAACAAAATGGGCTTTGGAAACAGAGAAAATGACTCTCAGGCCATTGAGACACTGAGACCCTCATTTCCACTTTCAGTGTACTTTCCTTTAGTAAAATTACTGAACCTCTCTGAGTCTCAACTTGCTAACACATAAAATGGAGTTAGTAGCAAAGCCTAATCATGGGATGACTGTGAAAATTAAATCATTCTGGAAGAGTGCTTAGCTCTAGTTAGCTTAGTGCTAGCTCCAGCTAAGCATACTCCCCACTCAGCAAGTGTGAGCTACTGCAGTCTGCCCTTATTAACGGGAAGAGAAATTGCACCCCAAATTCAGATTTACCAATAAATGAATGGTCCAGAGCTAGTTTGAAGAGTGGACTCCAAAATTTGAAAAAAAAAAAAAAAAGTGTAGTTTTTGTGTATGACCAACCAAAAGATTGGGTGTGGTTGCTGGGGCCAAGAAATACAGATCTGAATCTGTATTCAGTCTGGTTCAATGCCAGAGCTGGGACATCTGTACAGTGGTGACAGAAGAGGGGCACTAATAGGCAACCAGCTGGCCTTGTCCTGGTTCAGCACAAGCAGCTGCGATGGGGCCAGGCCTTAGGGAGCACAGCTGGTAGCTTTAGACGCACCTTGTTCCAGAAGTCACGCCGACCTTTCCTTCCATCAGCAAGGCCCCCTTCAGTACTACAGTCCAGGGGGACAGAGAATGGAAATTAACATTTACTGAATGTGTCCTGTGTGCCAGGTCCTGAACATATATTATTATACACAGTGGTCTTTAATTTTTTTCATACACCTTTATCTATGAAGTATTTTTAGTATGTAATCTGCATATACACAAATAATAGATTTAATATATGTGTACCACTGGACTAATGTGTATGTTATAGAATAGGCACATTATATTTTTAAAAATTAAAAAAAAGGGGGGGCACCTGGGTGGCTCAGTCGGTTGAGTGACCGACTTCGGCTCAGGTCATGATCTTGCGGGTTTGTGAGTTTGAGCCCCACGTTGGGTTCTGTGCTAACAGCTCAGAGCCTAGAGCCTGCTTCTGATTCTGTGTCTCCCTCTCTCTCTGCTCCTCCCCCACTCATGCTCTGTCTCTGTCTCAGAAATAAATATAAACATTAAAATTTTTTTAAAGAATAGGCACATTATAAAATGGGCATTTAAAATGGATAATTTGTAGATGAAATAAGCAATATCGATGAACAATTACTGGAACTATTAACAAAAGCAGATATAAATCTTTACTTCAAAGAGAAGTAGGGTACAGACACTAAATATCCTCTGATATGTTGGGCAGTCCCACACAATGAATAATTTTCCTGCCATATATACCAATAATTCCCCGCATAAATCATTCTTGGAACATCCCTTGATGCTCAAGCAGTCCTCGAACTAGGTGAGCCCACAGACCAGAAACTGGGACCTGTGAGCAGACCTTAGGTTGCCAGGGTGGTCCAGGCCAGCTCTGATCTCATGATCTTTTGTGAGCACCTTTGTTATACGTGGAAGCCCTTTTCTGAGGGTGTCCTCAGCTGGATAGTGACCTCCATGTCAGCACATGCCACACTAAATTCATCTTTGTAAACTCCAGGATTGCTGTGGTGCCTACCACATTTAGGTGCTCAATACAGGCCGGGAAGGCGATTTTAAAAGATGAGGCAGCTTGTCTTTGATGGTGTGGTTGGTCTTCCTCCATCATGAGGAAGACCAAAGGGCACCTGCCCTGTGGAGACAGGTGCTATAGGGGCGAGAGGCACCTGAAGGCCTAGGGTAGTGTATCTCAAAGTGTTGTCTGCTAACCGCCTCATCGCAGTTGGCCTGGCACTTGTTAAGTGCATATTCCCAGGCCCCATCAGCCTGTCTAGTGATGGGGCTCAAATACATGCATTTGATTTATTTTTTCATAAATTTCTTTTTTTATACACGTAACTTTCTTAAGTTTATTTTGAGAGAGAGAGAGACAGAGAGGGAGAAAGAGAGAGAGAGTGTGTGTGTGTGTCTGTGTGTGTGAGCAGGCGAGGGGCAGAGAGAGAGGGAGAGAGAGAATCCCAAGCAGACTCCGTGCTGTCAGGGACCTTGAACTGATGACCACGAGATCATGACCTGAGTGGAAATCAAGAGTCAGAGGCTTAACCAACTGAGCCACCCAGGCACCCCTCAGATATATGCATTTTAAACGAATTCTAACCATTTGAGAACCACAATGAAACTGTGTCAGATGATCTGTGACTAGGAAGTGGTTTTTCTGGCATTCTGATGATGAATTTTCTAGATGAGAAATCTGTGTTTCATGAAACTCTTTCTTTTTTAAAGTTTATTTATTTATTTTGAGTGTGTAAGAGAGAGAGAGAGAGCTCTGAAGGGGCAGAGAGAGATTCCCAAGCAGGCTCTGCATCATCAGCACAGAGCCCGATGTGGGGCTTGAACTCATGAACTGTGAGATCATGACCTGAGCTGAAATCAAGAGTCGGTCACTTAACTGACTTGAGCCACCCAGGCGCCCCTTTCATGAAACTCTTTTAAGGTGTCCGGGTTACTCAGTTAAGGTATGAAAGCTAAATTAGAAATTGGATTTCTAGGTTCATTTTTCTTAACTTAAAAATAACATTTCTTTTGAAAATGGCAAAATGGGTTCAGATTACTGTTTGGCAGCAAAGAAGGATTAATGCAGCCCCTGAGACTGAAGTAACAAAGCTCCAAAGAGCTAATAACTGACATCAGATGAGCATCAGGTGTGAGCCGGGCACTGTGATTCTGTGTCTCCTTCTCTCTCCTCCCACCCACCCCTCTTCTCTCAAAAATAAATAAACCTTAAAAAAATTAAAAAGTTAGTAAGTATGGCTACCATAATACTATTTCACAGAGAGTAAAACCAAGGCTTTGAAACATTAAGTAATTGGCCATGTTTACATACTAGCTAGTGACTGAACTGTGTGGGATTTGAACTCAGCCAGCGAGACTCGCCAAACCTCAAGCCCGGAGCCCTTCCAGAAACTTCAGTGTAGCCAAAACTGCCCCACACAGGCATGCTCTGTGCTTGTCCCCATGAAAAGCCAGGGTCTTGCTTCATCATGCACTAAATCCTTTACACCTGTTCAACCAATTAGTGAGCTTTCCCTCGTGTCCCCATCTGTGGGTGGGAGTGGGGCACTGGAATTGGAATGAAACAGGAAGAATCCGTGAGTGTTCCCCCAAAAAGGAAATCTTTACACTTTGGATGCTTGGTTGGCTTCCAGTGTGCGACTTTAGAATCTGTAAGGCTCTACTGCTTGAAAATAATTGGCTTTTAAAATTCAATTGACAGGGGCGCCTGGGTGGCGCAGTCGGTTAAGCGTCCGACTTCAGCCAGGTCACGATCTCGTACTCCGTGAGTTCGAGCCCCGCGTCAGGCTCTGGGCTGATGGCTCAGAGCCTGGAGCCTGTTTCCGATTCTGTGTCTCCCTCTCTCTCTGCCGCTCCCCCGTTCATGCTCTGTCTCTCTCTGTCCCAAAAATAAATAAACGTTGAAAAAAAAAATTAAAAAAAATAAAATTCAATTGACAGTTCAAGTCACCCAAAACAAGGAGTTTTTAGATCATTTTCTCTAGCAAGATGAAAAAATACTAGTTCCGCAATCAAAAAAGACAGAGTTCTATGCTGACTTAGACAGGTGGCTCATTAGAGGGATGCACTGATTATTTTAAGCACTGCAAACCTCAATATTTTCCAATGATCATCAAGAAATGCTGGGTGTATCAGTTATAAACAACTAAGAGGGATTGCATAATTTTAGATTTTACTCTGTACCTTTAACCACGTCTGTCACTTTGGGGTAAGTCCAGAAAGGAGACCATTGTCTGAAGGTCTGTAAACAACTCCCAGAAGTTTCTGACTGTGCTAGGAATGTTCTTATTGTGATTTAAAAAAAAAATTTACTTATTTTTGGGAGAGCGCAAGCAGGGGAGGGGAAGAGAGAGGGGGACAGAGGATCCAAAGCAGGGGCTCTGCACCGACAGGCTTGACAGCAGCGAGCCCATTGTTGGGGCTCGAATTCACGAACCGTGAGATCGTGACCTGAGCTGAGGTTGGACGCTCAACCAACTGAGCCACCCAGGTGCCCCTCTTATTGTGATTTTTAAAAGTTGTCCAGTTTCACTTCACATGCGTCCACACAATGGGTCAGATGGTAGCACGAGGGTGTTAGGTGGTCACCTATGCTACTTGCCAAAAATCACCCCACACCAACAGGCAGCTTCATCACCCTTGTGCTAGGAACCACGGGGGCTTCAGGATGAAAGAGGGACACTCTCTGGGGCCTGGGTGAAGAGTTCCTACATGTCAGTGCCCTAATACAAGGCAAAGTTCAGCCACAGGGAGGCACACGTTGCTACGGGTGGGAGGGGACAGGGAGAGGAGCCCTTACAAGGGAGAAAACACAGTGCCTCGTACGTAAGTGTGTACATACACATGTGCACGCGGGCTCAAGCAGTCCTCTGCATGAGGGGGCAGTTACAGCTGTCCACGAGAAGGAAAAGATGGCCTGGGAACCCCCTACTGAACACCTCACCTCCAACTGAACAGCTCCTGATTCCAACAGCAGGTTTTGTCCTCCAAGGCTCTGGGGACCCAAAGAGTCATAATCTGCCCATTCTCCTGACACATAACCCCGAACCTGACATTCAGACTACCTCTGAGGTAGCATGCCGGGTCTCCATCTGGCCTTCAACCTTTGCTAATTTTTTTTAAGTTTATTTATTTATTTTGAGAGAGAGAGAGGGAGAGAGAGAGAATCCTAAGCAGACTCCGCACTATCAATGTGAAGCCCAACACAGGGCTCGAACACGCAAACCATGAGATCAAGCGTTGGACGCTTAACTGACTGAGCCACCCACGCGCCCCTCAACCTTTGCCAATTTTAAGAGTCTGCAGTGTGAAAGCTATAGACTCTGGAGACAAACAGGCCTGGGTTCTGGTCTAGACTCTGTCAGTGCTGACCGTGTGACCTTCCTTCCACAGACCATGAGCTTCAGGCGCATCATGGGTAAAATGGAGAGAATTGTTCCTTCCACTGAAGACCGTCACAAGTATTAAACACAGCACACAACGTAGAGCAGACACTAAAAACCAAGCATCCCCTTCACTCTCCCTCTCCCCCAAGGCCATTCTGTTATTCCAAGCCAGCTTTAAAACTGTTGGCTGGGGGTTTTCAGTTAAAATTAAATAAACACACTCTATTCCCTTCAGTGAATGCAACCACTGCTTGGCTGATGCTGTTCTTTCCTTTTCCTTAACAGTTCTCTCTTTCCCCGCCCCCCACCCCCCTTAACTGAAGTAGGGAAGGCAGGCTTGAAAAGCCTTTACTCAATCCCAGCTGGCAGCTGGACCAAGGTCAGAATCCTAGGCTTAGATGTGTTTTGTTGATCAAACATCAGCACCACCTCTGGGGTTGGTGAGCTGACCAGGCCCTCCCCTGCCCTCCCTTCAGCCCCAATGTAATACAGGACATGTTCACTAAGCCTGCCAACCCTGAAGTCTATCTGCACAACAAATTTTGTGTCTCCAAGAAAGTCACACTCAGTTTCTAGTCAGTGTATAAGATGAAAATCATCTATCACCGAAATTGCCCGTTGAATCCCTTAAAATGTCCATAAAGCCACCAACACAGAGTCTCCCATGGAGTCCAATGCAGTCACCTCTTTCTTTCTCCTTCTGTGACCTAGAGCCTGGCTTCTTTGACCACCAGATAAAGAAATCTGACTTGTGCTTAGGGGCCATGAGGCATGAAAAACAACTGAACCTTTAAACACTAAAATCATAACCAGATGCCAGTAGAGATTTCAGTAAATTCATCAGTCTCCCACTCCATCCCCACCAGAACATATGCTCATGAAGAATCACTCACACAGTGCAAATAGGTCATTATTTCTCCTTTCTTTTTTTAATTTTTTTTAACATTTATTTATTTTTGAGACAGAGAGAGACAGAGCATGAATGGGGGAGGGACAGAGAGAGAGGGAGACACAGAATCGGAAGCAGGCTCCAGGCTCTGAGCCATCAGCCCAGAGCCCAACGCGGGGCTCGAACTCACAGACCGAGAGATCGTGACCTGAGCTGAAGTCGGACGCTTAACCGACTGAGCCACCCAGGCGCCCCATTATTTCTCCTTTCAATGTTGTCTTTCTTCCAGTTTTTTGTTTGCCTAATTTAACTCATCAACTTTTTATATGATTGAATTATAAATCAAGGTTTATTTTGTATTGGCTCTTTTCTTAAAATTAATAATTGACTAATGGATTGATTTTAATTAGTGGACAGGATTATCAAGCAAAACTGGTTATCTCAGTCCTGAAACTGTGAAATGGAAGACTTTTTTCGTGCACAGGAAGGGACACTCCATATTTTTCAGCCCGGAATTTTGTAGCAGGCAGAGAACTTAGAAACCTGAGTTTTTATCCTCTCTCCAGAGGGAGCAGGGCAGCCCCAAGATGACTTGAATTGCATTTGCCACAAGAACCTACAACATGCTGTGCTCTTTGCTCCAGGGTACTGGGGAAACCAAGATAAATAGGTCACTCTCCTAGCTCTTGAGGTGCTCACAATCTAATAGAGGAAAGCAGGTGAAGAGGCAATAGATGCACTAAGTGCTATGGATATAACAAGACACACCTGGGTGCAATGCAAGGGATGGCTCCTTGGGAGAGGATGGCCGTAGGGCTTCATAGGAGAGAGTGATGCAACAGGCTATGTGCTCCCCAGACCAATGGAGAAGTGAGGTGGGCATCCAGGGAGAGAACAGAGCCTACATAAATAACTAAGTGTAACCATAGGGAATTTTCACTTTCTTTAAAAAAAAAAAGCATTTAAATAAGTGAGCAGTATTTCCTCTGTATGCTATTTAGTGGCTCTGAACAGAGCTGAAGCAGAAAGCAAACTCCTACGAACTCAATAACTAAAGCATTATAAAACAAATCATATTTCTTCCACCTCATCTGATAAACTGGAATCAAAGGATCCATTCACAGAAAAACCTGTACACCACATGCCCCATCACCACCTTTCAGGAGGACTCTTTCAAGCTCCATTTTCTAGTAACAATAAATTGAACTTATTTTAGCTCTCTTTTTCTTCCTTCCTTCCTTCCTTCCTTCCTTCCTTCCTTCCTTCTTTCCTTTCTTTCTTTCTTTCTTTCTTTCTTTCTTTCTTTCTTTCTTTCTTTCTTTTGTTGAAAGAGAGAGTACAAGTGAGCATGGGGCAGAGAGAGAATCCCCTAAGGGGCAGAGAGAGAGGGAGAGAGAGAGAAGTGGGGCTCACCCAAAGCGGGGCTGGAGCTCACCCCACGAAGGTCTCTAACTCATGAACTGTGATATCATGACCTGAACCAAAGTCAGATGCTTAACTGACTGAGCCACCCAGGTGCCCCATTTTAAATCTGTTTCTGAAGACTCACTCTACCCCCTTCCATTATTACATTCACGTAACTGATATTATTCTTTCCATGGGATCAGAAAACATGAACCTATGAACTCAATGTCACAACACTTGCCATCTCTGAAGAAACCCAAAGTGCAATTTCTCTGTGTGAGCTCACTTTCTTTATGAAATGAATTCCCTTTTTGTGAAATAATGGTAAACATCAAATAAAAATCTCTGGCTCATGGTACAGCTGCACCCCAACAGACTTATTTATACCTCTATCACGTTTCTATCATAGAGCCCACTGGAAATGAGGTAGAAACTAGGCAGGAGAGTGTGCTATCAATCACAAATCATCATGAACTCACACGGACGGGCCACTTGTTTGGGTTGTCAATAAATCATTGACTGACATTTGATGAGCAAAACAAAACTAGGTTGTACAATACTGTGCTGATTCAAGGAGTTTCATGCATGGATGGGTCCTGAAGAGATACACATGGCTACTCCATACCTGGCATATAAACTCACAGAATAGGAATAGAAAGCATTTTGGTCTGTCACATTTGGAAAATGGGAATGTATGCAGTGTATCTCCTTATTAATTAGGAGATAGCCTGTTAGGTTGCCACAACAAAACAAATCAGGAAACGAACAAATGTAGATGCCGAGGAAAACACAAATCCTGGCGTTCTGTGTTTAAATAAGTGGTCCAGTTCAAATCCCGCCCCAAATCTCCGAACTTCAGGGATTTTTTTAAAAAATCTGTTCAATGCTCAGCATATCCTTAAAGGCTCATTCTACTTCTCTGAAGGTTCAGCCAGGACAAGGACTTGTCCAAGATCCTTGAGTTATTTCATGGTGGATCCGTGACTGGAACCCAAGTATTCTGGCTCATGACTGGAACCTAGGGCTGTTCCCAGAACATCACAAGAACCTTGGGAATTCTGCAGCTCAAGTCAGAATCATATCCTCTCACATGGGTTCAAAGCAGGACCCATCTGACTATCTCTTATTAAATGTATAACAATCATGAAAGGAATTTTGGCATATGGTCTAGAAGTGTTTCTGTGTGTGTAGACTCAGGCATACTAGATACCATCGGGCATATCTGTGCGCCTTGTCTAGAAGCTAACTCACATCCAGACGAGTGACTTACAGGAGCATTTTGGAACAACATGACTCTGGCTCCTGGCCACACCTGATATGAAGGGAGTCTCTGTGATGTGGCTGGGCTCGTGACACGTAAACTTAGAAACTGTGAGGCTGCCATATTTGATTGACCATATGCATCAGAAGAACAGAGGAAGCTAGGTGGAGAAAGAGATATTGGGGGGAGGCAGAGAAAAAAAGGGGAGAGGAAAGAGAAAAGGGAAGAGGAGATGGATGGATGAAGAAGATGGGCAGAGAGAAGACAGAGAAAGGACATCAGTGTCTTTCTGCTTTCCAGCTTTAATGCTCTCCACAGGCCCAGTCACATCTCTGTTTCTGATTCTGTGAGACACCCCTACATCCTTATGATAACAATTCCCACCTCTTTTTCCTTGAGCTAGCTCAATCTGGTCTCTATTTCTTAGAACCCCAGGCTTCTAACAAATACATTTTTCTTGAAACACTCAATGATGAGTCTGGTGTTATTTTACCCTTCAAATCTGATTAGCTGCATGGGCAGGGGATGAATAAGAGAAGGGCACCCAGGTCCAGAAGAAAAAACATTAACTTATGAAAAACTATTTTTTCATTAAAAAAAAAAATAAAATGCCTTTGGTCCCAAATGCCTATCATAAGCAATGGAATCCAAGGCATTTTATTTTTTGACACGAAAAGATCGGTTTACAAAGGTACCTAGAAGAATGGGCTCCCTCTCAGGAGGAGTCATATCCAGGGAGGAGAAGAAGATAAAGCAGGGCTGGAGGTCTTGGGCAGGCCCCAACGGTCCTTTGCTAATCGGTGAGCACAGGAGAAGCAACATGACCATTTCGGTGGGGTTATACAACACCCTATGTCTATCCCAGAATAACGTTTCTGTTCAATTATGAAGTCCAAGATGGCCTTTTCCAATACTATATCCCCACCACTTAGCAGAGTATCTGGCACTGAGTATGGGCTTAATCAACATTTGTTGAATGGACGGGTACACAACAACCTCCAAGCTATTCCCAAATGAGGTTGGTCCTAGGAGCACAGTTACTAAGAGTGTTTGGTGGGGGAGGGGGGCCCTTTCACTTCCCTAGATTATATGAATGTCCGTTCATTCAGCCATTCAAGGAATATTATTCAGCACCCAGTCTACAGACCGAGAGGTCTAGTGGCCCTGCTTTGGGTTGTGCCTGGTTCCACCTGGCAGCTCACATGATGGCCACCTCCACTGGCAGCGACCGGAGTTGGAAGTGGTTAGTCATGCCTGGTATGGAGACAGGAGAGTACTTTAAAAACAATTTGAAAGTTGAGGAGATGGACATAGACTGACTTCTTAGGCTAAAATCAGGATGCTATGTTATATCTAGGGCTCCTGAGGTCCTTGGGAGCCCAGCCTGGACAAGCTCAAAGCAGCAAACAAATAAATGAGTTCCAGCATGCTGCTCTAATTGAAATGTGCAGGCAGCTTCCATGGTGGCCCCTGAACAGAATATTTCAGCAATGAAATCCAGGTCTACAAAGCCACTGGTATATGTCGTGAAAAAGGCTGGATTCACTTTCTCTAGCCACTCCTGTTCCCCAAAGACAACAGCTGAAGGAGACTTTTGAGATTTCCAATGTCTTGGGCATAAGATCTACCCACAAGCCAGAGTTCAAATGACAGAAGAACAGCTAGCATCACCAGCATCTTTGGTGAGTGCCTCCCAGTGACTCTCTGGGGCTGATGGTATCTTGAAAAAAAAATGTTGGAGTAAGACAGCATCTGCTTTTAAGGTCCCAGAAAACACTGAGATGGGTTGGCCTATAATTATTTCCCCTCCATACCCAGGGGGCTTGAGCTAACACTGGGCAGGAGGGGATAAGACTGAGCCCTAAGCTGACAACTAACATGTCAGACTGAGGCACCGGCATCCACCTCTAGGGCACCCCAGACACACATACCAACACACACACACCCCCTAAGTCTCTCTTTGAAAAAGTCTTTAGATTAAAAGGTACAATGAGAATTCAGGTTACCCTCACAACATCAACTACATTGATATGTTTACCCCCAAGTGGTGTAAGATAACTTTTAAAAAGTCAATTCCAAAGATGTTTGGCTAAATTTTTAATGAACACTAGTAATACATGAACACAATTTTGATATTTAAAAATCCTAACAATACAGGAAACACCAGAGTCCTTTTTCTCCACCCTCTCTGAAATTCCTAGCCCCTTCTTTATGTATTTACGGAAGGTGTGTGCATGTATACGAACTTTCTCTCATGTCAGTACACACAGATCGACTTTACTATTTAAGCTGCTGCATAATGTTCCATACTGTGAACATATATTTAACCATTTTCCTTTTGTCCTATTGAATTGTTCCCAGTCTTTTATTATTATAAACAATGCTAAAAAAAACTTTCTAATTCATGTTTATTTGGGTAGATGCTCTCGTTTCAATTGTACTGTTTTTTAAAAGCTTGTTTTTTGACAGTTAGTGGCCTCACAATGCCAAATGAATTAGGACAGTGTATCCAACTCAGTGGCTAATCTCCATATATGCAGTGCTATCCAGAATGAGAAAAGGAGAGTACCCGGGTGGCTCAGTCTATTAAGCATCTGACTGCAGCTCAGGTCATGATCTCATGGTCTGTGAGTTCAAGCCCCACGTTGAGCTCTGTGCTGACAGCTCAGAGCCTGCAGCCTGTTTTAGATTCTGTATCTCCCTCTCTCTCTGCCCCTCCCCCACTCATACTCTGTCTCTCTCTGTCTCAAAAACAAATAAACACTAAAAAAAGAATGAAAAAAGGAACACACACAAAACCACCAGACTAAAGTACATAATACACACATGTATAAATTCAGTCTTCACTTGAGCATGTGTGTGTATATCCAAACCAGTAGGAGGTTGGTGCAGTTCTGTGATGTGGTAGAAGAGATGTCCCTGGAATGTGTGCTCTCATGATAGCCTATCTATTGAAGGGGCCAGATCTGTCCAGGATAAGGGAAAAGACATGAATGGGGATACAAGACCAGACGGACCAGATCAAAATCTCACTTCCTACCCTGAGAACCTAGAAAAGAGTCCTTGCTTTTCCCAAGCGTCCCTCCCCCACAAACATCTGATGAGACATTATGGAAACTTGGCAAGTGCTTCTGGAATCAATTCGGGCCTTTCAACTTCATTGCTTTTTTCTCCTCCCTCATTTGGGTTCTAGGAAAGCTTCTTTTGAGATTTTCTTTAAGGTAAATTTTTAAACACATAGTGTCCTGAAGAAATCTAGTTACGACTGAATAACTCAGAATTAAACTATGTTGGATTTAACATAACAATCCCGTGTTGATTTGCCATCACTTATATCACTTGGAAATAATTTCCCCTGTAAAATGCTCTGTCAGGGAAAGCAGTCAAATATTTCAGCATTACTAGTGCACCTGCTCATGTCTCACTTCTTTTTTTTCTTTTTTTTCTTTTTTTTTAAATATGAAATTTATTGTCAAATTGGTTTCCATACAACACCCAGTGCTCATCCCAACAGGTGCCCTCCTCAATGCCCATCACCCACTTTCCCCTCCCTCCCACCCCCCAATCAACCCTTAGTTTGTTCTCAGTTGTTAAGAGTCTCTTATGGTTTGGCTCCCTCCCTCTCCAACTTTTTTTTTCTTCCCCTCCCCCATGGTCTTCTGTTAAGTTTCTCAGGATCCACATAAGAGTGAAAACATATGGTACCTGTCTTTTTCTGTATGACTTATTTCACTTAGTGTAACACTCTCCAGTTCCATCCACGTTGCTACAAAACGCCATATTTCATTCTTTCTCATTGCCAAGTAGTATTCCATTGTGTATATAAACTACAATTTCTTTATCCATTCATCAGTTGATGGACATTTAGGCTCTTTCCATAATTTGGCTATTGTTGAAAGTGCTGCTATAAACATTGGGGTACAAATGCCCCTATGCATCAGCACTCCTGTATCCCTTGGGTAAATTCCTAGCAGTGCTATTTCTGGGTCATAGGGTAGATCTATTTTTAATTTTTTGAGGAACCTCCACACCGTTTTCCAGAGTGGCTGCACCAGTTTGCATTCCCACCAGGAGTGCAAGAGGGTTCCTGTTTCTTCACATCCTCTCCAGCATCTATCGTCTCCTGATTTGTTCATTTTAGCCACTCTCACTGGCGTGCTCATGTCTCACTTCTAAAACAAAATGCAATTTCTCTGAATTTGGGACTCTGCAAAGGATTTTTCTAATGGGTGGGGTGCTTTCCTAAGTAATTCTTAGTTTCTCTCTCTCTGACTGGTTACAAAAATGAACTTAGAACCTAAATGGCCATTTCCATGGCAATCCGATGTTCTAAGGGCATAACTGAATTTGGACTTCTCTGAGCAGCTGAGGAGGGGAAAATTTGTGTCATGCAAAATATGAAAGCTCATATTGAAATATACAACAGGACAAAAATACACAGTGTACTCAAAAGCATCATACACCTAAGGAGGGAAACAACTTATTAAGTTTGAATGATGCCACCAAGCCTGTCAAGGCAGGTATTCATCAGTACCTAAGACTTATTTTGAAAGTATGATGAAATAAAGCGTCAAAACCATACAGCCCATAGGATTTTTTAGGTTTCTCTTAAAAGGGTTATAAATTTAGGTGGTAGTGTGTTGGTCAAAACTTTCCATATTCTTTACCTTTTTTAAAAAAAATTAAATACAGGCACAGAAAACACCATAAAATCAATGTTTAGCTAAATGAGTTCTTATGAGGCAAACACCCTTATGACTACCACCCAGTTAAAATAAATGGAACTTGTCAGCCACTTCCAGAAGCCTCTCCATGTGTCCCATCCCACTCCCTTCACTCAGAAGTAACCACAACCTTAGCCTTTACCTTTAATCCTTAACCTTTCCATATTATTAACCCCAAAGCCCCTGTAGTTATAAGATGCCATGTTTCAAAATCATTGTGTTCACCATTAAAAGATTGCGTAGTAAATTAAAACTTCGGAAGGGCTTATTTGTACCTTTTTGTCCTACTGCTACCCACATTTCATAAATGCATTCTCTAGCTCATTTGTTAAAACATCTTGCTTCATTCAAAAAAAACAAAAAACAAAAAACAGGCGAGGCAGAACACATGCCAACAAATCGCCTCCACTAGGCGGCACTACATCCTTTTATGTTCCCAGACAACTGGGAAGTGAGCCCTTAACTTCAGGAATCCATGCATTTCTATGAATGGAGCCACGATGAACATGCGGTCAATCCACTGAATGACTTCTTTACCTTGCCACATATCATAAACAAGATTTACTGTCTTAAATTCAATACCCAAAGGTCCCCAGAAGTCCTGGTGAGTGGCAGGCTCAGCAAGAGTGAACCTATATTTCAACAACTACTTATCCACTAACAACCAAACTCCATGAAATTGAGGGAGGGGGCCAAGAACATTTGGAACAGACAAAAGGGCCCTGTTTCCAAGCATAAATGAAATACAGCTGGTTTACAGCTGTGCTACCTTCCTCACTGTAAGTCAAGTCACAAAACTTTCAGTGGTCACCACTATGATGGTAAGGAGTTCTGAGCACCCCTGTGGGCTGAGGCGGCCAACTTTTTGGATCCCATTTTTCAACCCTTATGCACTGCACAGCTCACCAGAGGATCTCATTTCTACTGCAAATGTACACAAGCCTATACCATCTACTTGCACCCCAGTGTTTGTTTTTTGCTTTTGTTTTTCAGATTAAAAAAAAAAATCTGAGTACCAAGGCTATGAACCCTTTAAATATCAAGGTCTGAGATAATTTTTTAGATTAAATTTGCCACCTCTGTGATTCAGAGGTATTTACATTTCTCCCGTCTGATCATTCTTAGCATAACAGGCAGGTTCAGATGCCAAGGTGTGGTAAAGATAACAAGACACCTTGAGCGCACATGGGCTATTCCTAGATCAAAATTGGCCTCAGATCAGACCAAAAGGCCAGCAATGGTGCCCAAGTGTCAGTCAAACAGCCACAAAAGTGCCAACTGGAATGTTTTGAGTGTCCACTGCAGTCTAAATTTTAACCAGAGATTTATGAGAATAGTTTGATTGATTAAAAGAAGTGTTATGGTGCATGTCATTTGACTCCTACCATTTTTTATGCCTAAGACTTATTCCTTAAAATATGGACTTACTGATTTGGAAAATTCAGTAGAGGTGAATAAATCTGGATGAATAAAGCTGAGAATGGGCTACTTCCTACAGCCTTCTTTCTTTCTTTTCTTTCTTTTTTTTTTAAGGTTTGGTACCACCTCCAGGCAAACTGGTAGCCATCCGTTCAGCTTCAGATTCAGTGAACAGTACAAAATAGTTTTAAAACTAGGGCTTCCTTTAAACCAGACTGTACTAGGATCAGGAAGTGGGTTTGGCAATTTTTTTTTTACTTCTTAATGTTGCCTCTAGACCGTGACTCCTCTGCCCTCCTGGAAAAAGTCTCACTTGTTCCCTTGTTCCACCCTATCATCCTATCATCTCTGTCACCAAGTGTTCTTCTGGTCACCCTCTTCATCTCTACTGATGACTTCATTCCTTGGATCCCAGTATCCATATCAAATCCCACTGTTGTGCTGGGTGACCTCAGTGTCTGTGTGCATGACTCATCCAACCATTATTCCCACAGTCCATTGACAATTTCCTCTCCAATAACCTCGATCTATATCCACCCAGAAGAATTCCAAGTCAGGGGTGACTGATTTCCCAAGATGAAACACCCATGTAGGGTGCCACCCGTGCTGGAGAAGATCAGAACAGCATGCAGGAGAATGCTACCACCCAGCTGTGGTCTTCAGCCTCAGGTGGGCTCTCAACACTGTCCAGCAATCTTTGTACCTGCTCTTTGTCAATTCTCTAGCGTCAGTAGCAGATACTTCCTCCCTGGAACAAGCCTATGTTTAGCTTGTGTAGGAACTCAATGTGGGTTGTTGGTTTTGGGTTTTTTTTTTTTCCTGTTTACACATAAAAAGCTAATCACCAGTGCCTTGAATTCCATCATCTCATGACTCTCAGAGATCCTGTGCCATCAGTTTTCCTTTCACTCACCTGCAGCATTCACCTCTTTCTCTATCGTCAACTTGCTCTTTCATCTCCAAATTTTGACTTCCTGTCCTTTTAAAAAAACACAAAAAACAATCCATCTAACCCTGACACCCTTCCTAGCCAAACTCTCACTCCTTTCCTTTTTTTTTCTACAACCCCACCACTCTGGCAGAGAAAGGCTTCATTCAGTATTCCTTTCATTCACTTCCTCTTGGCTCAGCTCCACATCCTACCGCTCTGACCAGCCTTTCCCTTCTGTCAGGACCACCAGTGACCTTCCAGTGGGTCTGTTCAATCACATTACTTCCAGAAATTGTGTTACCACCTATCAGCCTTCAACCTTATGCATCACTCCCTCTTTCTTGCAAAGTCCTTCTTTCATCCTGCTCACCACCCTCCTGCCTACCCTGATTCCCTGGCCACCCTTATCCCTTAAATGTGAGTCATCAGGTTGACTTCACATCCTACATTCTGTGCCTGGATAACTTCAATCACTCCCGCAGCTGCAGTTACGATTACATGCAAGTCTTCAAAGTCCCTGCAGGAGATCTCCTTCCTGAGTTCTACACCGGAATGTTCTCCTAGGCATCTCACATGTATGTCCCAAAGGTATCATGATCTTAACACATTCAAACTAAACTCATCACTATTCCCCCAAATATCTTCCCCTCCCTGTGCTCCCTACCCTGATGAGTAGCACCAACAACCCATCCACTTACCTTTGCCAGACAGCTGTCTAGCACCTGTATCTCTCCATACCTCTCCCAGCTTATTCAATCGTTCCAAGGTCTGGCAATTCAACCCCAGGTGAAGCCTTCTTCACCATCTTCACGGCTACTCTCCTACTTCAGGCTGTCACTAGTTCATCACTGGATCACTGAAACCACCTCTCAGTGGTCTTTCTGTCCCCCCCCCCCCACCCCAGTCTCCCAATTCAAATTACTCTGCGTACTTCAGTGGAATACTCTTTCAAAAGTGCATACCCAATTATATCACTCCCTGAGAGCTTCCCTTGCCCACAGGATAAAATCCAAACCCTTTACCTAGCAAAAACTTGATCCACCTTTCTATCATCGTCTCTTACCAATCCTCAGTCATACCTTTCCATCTAGTTATGGGGAAATGCTTGTGAAGTTATGCAGTTTAATGGTTGATAGAAGAGTCTTAATGTCAGATAGACACGTGTTCTAATCTAGCCCTGCCACTTACTAATTTGTGACCATGGATAAGAGCACATGCTCCTCTCTTTTTGAACATGCACAGTCCATATATTCCACAGGGCTGTCCTTGAATCCCTAGCACCCAGTGGGCCACCAATCCATACTCTGCAGATGAGTAAATGATGAGAATGAATGAATTCCTCCAGGGACAGCTCATTTCTTCCTAGAGCCAAATATTGCATCTTTACATCTGGCTGCTATGAAGTTCTTGAGATATGGTGTCCAGAGCCTTAGAATCCTCCCACAATCACTCACACAGGGTTTCTAGGCCTGTACTTCAATGTTTTTAGATTTTTCTTCACTTGAAAAGTCCATCATTGACACTTGTATGTCAAGAATACATTTAAATACATATGTGTTTACACTTCATGTGCATACAGCATAGCCATACAATGGATCTGTACAGATTTTAGGTGGCAGTACAAGCATGCACCATGTGCTGATTTTTGTGTGAACTATGCTCATACACTATGTCCTGATGTGGACCTGGGAGCTCTGTGTTGTCACCAAGGACACTCTAAACTCCTCCCCCACCTCAGGTTATGAGAGCCAGAGAGGGAGCCAGCCCAATCATAGTAGACACACAAATCCAAAGGGCCAAAGGGGGTCAAAATAGGCTTCATTGCCAAGAGTTCAGAATGTGGGAGTAATAAGGTTAATACAAGAGCAGGTGGGGAATCATCAAGGAGGATCCCCACCTCATGAACCATCTTGTAGTGAGTATGACTGACTTTTATCAACTGGGATACAGGGTGTGGTATGTTACACTGCTTTGTAGGGCTAACATAGGACAGATGGGAAGAGTTTGGCTCCAAGTTCTTCCCACGACTTATGGGCCTCTTGGAAAGTCCAGGATGCCCTGAACTAACTACCACAGCCCTGGGCCACTCTGAATGGCTGCGTATCCTACAGTGCAAATGAGAGCAGCCATCCAGGTCCCTGTCTCATGACCAGCTCTCTGGGCCTCCCAGTTCAGGGCCTATAACAACCCCTCTTTTTATACCATTTCCCATCCCTACCTTCCTTAAAGGAAGGCAGAAAAAGGGAAAAATCCTGACCTCACAGTGTGAGGCATTGAAAAGCAGTGGCTTCAGCAATGACCCAAGCATTCCGTTAGCTAAGCTAACAGAAGAACAATGCAGCCAGAGGCTGTTATAGATTGCTGGCAACTGGGGTTGGAATCTGACCATTTATTCTACAGGTGTGATTTACACATCTCACTGGATTCTGAATTAAGTGGACCCCAATTCACGAGGGCAAACTGAGAGACCAGAAATCTTTTAATGCTGTGCCGATCTCTTTGCTCTCAACAAATCAAGGCTTGGCAGCCATACAGTGGTTTTTCTTTCACTTCCTGTGGGAAAACTTCTGGGGAAATCTGGGTCATTGATAGTCTACCACTTGATTTACAGCGACGACCAATTTCTAACTTGGCTTTATCTGATCCGCTCTGAAAAATGTTTTCAGCCACTATGGGCAGTCCTGTTAAATTGTGCAGACCTGCAATCATTTTAAAAAATCACTCAACCATCAAAGATTTGATTTGGTCTGCTTAGTCTGTGCTGACCTCACTTCATTTTGCAAGGCCTGGGCCTCTGTATCCCAACCTACCATGGAACTTCCCAGCTGTGCCTCACACTGCACTTTTGCAAGCACTTTCGTATCTCTTATCTCGGGCTACTGAGACAACAGGTAATGCCATTTCCCTATCAAGGATGAGGAGACTCAAACACGGGAAGCTCTTGTGACAAGGCTGTGATGCTGCTGGATTTGAATGAGGACTCAAACCCTGCAGAGTCACCATCTCATGACACTAACCCACCACACACATCTGCCCCAGGCAAGAATAATGTCAGTGAGGCCAAGAGAAGGACCTGTGGTTCCCCTTTACAGTGTCTCGATTTGTGTTAAATATGGACAATGGGGCAATGATGAAATAAATGTGGACTTGGCCATGGATGATATGAATGGTGTGCTGGTATTTAGGCCTTCCATCTGTGCTGGGGAAAGAGAGCAGCTGTTTCTCGTCAACCCTTCCTGGCTTCCTCTGCCCCTGCCTTTCCCAGATTCCATAGCTGGATCCATCAGTGCCCCCACTCTTGGGCTCCATCCTACCCATGGCCTGAGCCAGTGCAGACCATGACGGGCAGAGTGTCTGAAGCTGAGAGCCCCTTTCTCCTGGGCTGCCTCTGCTGTCTCTTAGATTCCACAGACAACTCTGGCCCCCATAACCAGACCTGACCACTCGGGAGGAACCATCAGGATTCCATGCCATCCTTCCTCTGCACTTCTGTCTAGAACACAGCACTACTCCCCTGCTCCTTTCTCAGAATGGTGTTTTCCCATGGCTCACTGTCCTCCATTCTTTCCAGTTTGCTTTTCCTGGGCTGGACAGATCCCAGTTCTAGAAGGCCAGCTGCCCTCTCCTTATTAGCAGCCTCTGTCCCTCTGACCAGGTACTCCATTGATCACCAGTTCTATTATTGCAGCCAAGCCTGCTGCTCCCTTGGCCATTGGAGCACTAGATTGCATCTTTTTTTTTAATTTCCATCATGCATTGGAAATACAATGGATTTATAAAAAATAATGCAGTGTTTCAAAACATAATACAGTACTCTTTTTCTACTTTTTTGATCCTATCATCCTTCCAGTGCCTCTTACCCACCTCATGCTTTCCCTTCCCTCTTGGGCCAGCTTTTAGATAGCACTATCAATAAACATAATCACATTTTTCTGAAAGACTGACTCGGATGAAACTCAGCACTTTGTGTATTTGTACCCACACATATTCTGTTGAAAATGCTGGAGAGAAATACAGGACCGTGTTATCTGGTTTTGCATTTATTTTGTGACTTCAAATGGCAGAAGGGCCTTGGAGGTATCTAGAAATCAAATTGCATTTCCTTAGACTAATTGCACTTGAACTGTCCCAGGGGATTATATTACCTTTTATCTCCTCAAACTTCCAACACCTCTTCCCCCTTCCTCATTGCAGACAGATGACCTTGCTTCCGATTTCACTGAGAAAACAGAAGCAGTCAAAAGGGCTTATCCACACCTACCATCACAGACTCCCATCTATCCATGGGTCAGTCCTTCAGGCTATGCCATCACTCTCATATGAGGACAGACAATCCTTCACTTGTGCCCTGGATGGCATCCTCACTCCCCAACTCAAGGATGCCCTTCCAGATGTCTCTTTTTCTCCTGCCTTACCAACTTTTCCCAGTCTCTGGATCATTCTCAGCAGCCCTCACACACGCTCTATTACCACTAGATATCTCTAAAAGCAGCCTCCTTTGAGCTCATGCTCTCCTTCATCTAAACCTCCCTTTCTCTGTTTCACTTTACAGCAAAATTCCTTAAAAGAGTCAACACTCTTGCTGTTTCCTCTTGTCTTACTCTCACTGAAATCCACCCCATGCAATGGTCACCTCCACCTCTCCACCAAACAGCTCCAGTCCAGGGCACCAGTAACCTCTCTACTGCTAAATCTAATGGTTAATCCACAGGCTTCAAATTTCTTGGCATATCAGCAACATTTGACAAAGATGATCACTTCTTTCTAGAAGTAGTTTCTTAAATTCCAGGTCACCATTTCTCTTCATTCTCTTCCTAATTCACCCACCACCCTTTCCTAGTTTCATTTGCTGGCTCCTCAACATTGTTGGCAGCCGCCTAGGCTCCATCTTTGGGCCTCTCCTCTATGTACTTTTACTCTCTTGATGATCTCATCCAACCTCCTGGCTTGAAATGCCATGCAGATATTGATAATTCCCACCTTTGCATCACCAGTCCAGACCTCTCTTTTGAATTTCAGAATCATTCATCTGACTACCCACTCAATATTTCCACTCGGGTATCAAGTAGACATCTCTAATTTAACATTTCCAAGATTAAACTCCTATTTTCCCTCCAAAACAGGCCTTTACGTAGTTGTCGCCATCTTACTAAAGTGAAACTCCATCTTACTAGTTGCATAAACCAAAACTCTTGGAGCATCTTTGGGGCTCCTGGGTGGCTCAGTCAGTTAAGCACCCGACTTTAGCTCAGGTAATGATCTCATGGTTCATGGGTTCGAGCCCCACGTCAGGCTCTGTGATGACAGCTTGGATGCTGGAACGGGCTTTAGATTTTGTGTCTCCCTCTCTCTCTGCCCCTCCCCCACTTGTGTGCTCTCATTCCCCCCTGCCCCTCTCCACTTGTGTGCACTCACTCCCCCCACCTCTCTCTCTCTCTCTCAAAAAAAAAAAATAAACTTTAAAAAGAAACTCTTGGAGTATCCTTGACTTCTTTCTTCCTCTCACATTCTGCTTCCACTCAATGAGAAAACTCCTTAAGTTGTACCATCTAAATATACCCATCATTCACCACCTCCACTGCTACCATCTCGGTCCAAGATGGGTTTCATCTGTCTTCTGAATTACCATAATATCCTCCCAACCAGTCTCCCTGCTTCCACACTTGCCCTGTTCCTAAGTTGTTTCATCATAGCAGCTAGAGTAATCCTTTAAAAAAAAAAAAACAGGTCAGATTGTGCTCCAAATCTTCCAATGAATTCTCATCTCACTTAAAGTCAAAGTCTTCATCCTGGTATCTAAATACCTTTGTAATCTAGACCTGGCCACCACCTCTTTGGTCACATCTACTACCACTGTACTCTTGTCACATTGGCTTTCCTGTTGCTTCTTGAACACACAAAGTACATTCTCAAATCAGGACTCATGCCATTGATGTGCCTTGTTGCAAGAGCTATCTACATAGCTCATGCCTTTGTTTGATGTCACGGCTCAAAAATCATCTCTTTTTTCTTTAGAGAGAGGGGGAGAGAGAGAGAAAGAGAGAGAGAGAGTATGTGTAGAAAGTGGGGCAGAGGAAGAGAGAAAGAGAATCTTTTTTTTAATTTTTAAAAAAAAAATTTTTTTTCAACGTTTATTTATTTTTGGGACAGAGAGAGACAGAGCATGAATGGGGGAGGGGCAGAGAGAGAGGGAGACACAGAATAGGAAACAGGCTCCAGGCTCTGAGCCATCAGCCCAGAGCCTGACGTGGGGCTCGAACTCCGGGACCGCGAGATCGTGACCTGGCTGAAGTCGGACGCCCAACCGACTGCGCCACCCAGGCACCCTGTGAGAAAGAGAATCTTAAGCAGGCTCCATGCTCAGCATGGAGCCCAACACAGGGCTTTAGCCCATGACCCTTGGATCATGACCTGAGCTGGATTCAAGAGCTTCTCACTCAACCGACTGAGTCATGCAGATGCCCTATTAGTAAGGCTTTCCCTGCCCATCCTATGAAGGCATCCCCTCCCCAGCATTCCTTAGCCCCCATACTGCCAACTGACATAGTATATATTCACTTGTCTACTTGTAAAGTATTACTACACACACACACACACACACACACACACACACACACACACACATACACACACACACACACACACACACACATTCACTCATCTATTTGCAAGTCACCCCCCACCCCAGAATGCAAGCTCCATGCGGGCAGAAACTGTGTTGTATTTACTATGATATCCTCAGCATCCACAAATAGATGTTCAAATAGATATTTGTTCTTCAATAGAAGATGTTCAAAAGATATTTGCTGACTGAGTTACAAAAATTCAAACTCATTTGTTTATTGATTATGCTTAATTTCAGAGCTTTAAGTTGTTCATGTAAATGAGTTTAATTAGTAAAACTTTCTATTTTAGTGGAACTAGTTTTGCAAATAAATCATAGGAACAGTGGTTTTTCTATTTCTCCTTGTTTTTATAATTGAGTAATGTTAGAGATAGAGTCCACATGAGGAACATGTAACTTGTGATGGCACAAAAGGGGAAATCCATGGCACCAAGGGAAACAATAGGGCCATGTTAACAGGCGATGAGGGAAAAAGTGTCTAACTTTGAATAGGGCTGGTTTATGGAGCACAGAATGGTTGGCTCCAAACCCAAGGCAGAGCTTTCCCATTATAGGTGAATCCTTTATAGGTGAATCCTATAGGTGAAACCATTATAGGTGAATCCTATAATTTCAGGTAACTATTATTTGATCTGAAGCAACATTGGAGCCAGGCTCTCCACACAGCAAATACCCTAGATGCTTGGGGAAGTATTTTACCAAACATCCCGTAAATTTAAAAGCATGGAGATATGCAGATGTTAGAGGAGACCTGGTCCACTTCACCCACCTCCATACCAAGTATCTGTTCTGTTTCTGCATCTTGGGACAGGTTGCTCACCGTCCCATGAAGTAATTAGTTCTAAGCTGGGCCAGCTCTTAAACGTTGAGGAATTTTTCCTTATCTGCATTAATAGCTGCCTCCCTGAAACTAATATCCACTGGTGTGAGCTTTGATGCCACTTTCATGGCTGGTTGAACATTTGTGCTTCCAGGACCAAATTAGATGGTTGTAAATGGAGCACAGTGTTTTAAATCCTGCCACTTACCAGGCAAGCAATCCAAATGAAATTCTGAAAACGCAAAAATCAACTGCCCTGTGACATGGTAATTCTAATTCTGGCCACTTTGTTCTAAGAAATCCACATTCTTCCACTGCAGAAGCTGGAAAGTCATCAATTTACCTTCCCAGACTTTTTTTTGAGCTAGGGCAATCATGTGACTCAGTCTGCAGGAGGTCTAACTTCCAGCTTCTTCTGGGAAGGCCCCATGCCTGGATATTGGCAGCCTTCCCTAAAAATGGTGGTGCATCAAGAGCTCCTCGTACCATCCCAGAAGCCTCCGTGGCTGTCCCCATTTCGTCTTCCACAAAACTAAAAAAACCCTCAAATTATCATTTCTTGGGATTTCTGGTACTCACAGCCAAATGTACTCCCAACGAACACATAACCAATTAAAATTGTACTTATGAAGAGTTTACGACAGCATGAGAAAATGTTCATGAAAACGTTAAATGGAACAGCTCCAAGTCACATTTATATGGAGTATAATTACAACCATATACATACAATCTATGCAAAGAAAATCCCCCAAATTTGTTTGGTGTTGAGATTATGCACATTTTTTCTTTTAAAATATTAAAATATTTATTGTCAGGCCCCACAGTGAACACTTTTAGATTATTTCACCCTTTTCACTTTTTTGTCCATTTCACATTTTGCTTTTGAATGAAAAAAAAAATTAAAAAATTTTTTAAATCCTCTGTCCTGGAAAATCTAAAGGAAAAAAAATCACCCAATCATGAGTTGGGTAAAATCCACAGAAGTAAACTTGGCCAGCCCTCTCTGCTCTGCCATCATTAGCATTCTGATTTGTCCACTAACCAGAAAAATGTGAACTAGACGTCATGGAAGACTGGCAGGAAATTGACAAATTAACCTCATCTACAAAAAAGTCCAATGATAACCGCTTGATTTCACTACTACTGCATAAATAATAACAATTGTTGAAAAATGAGGGGAGGACAACCAAGTTCCATGATTTTGGCATTAGAATGATAGGCTGCTATTGGGCATGTAAATATTATTTTGGAGGAAGAGGCTATTGAAATGCAGATCCATTCAAACTCAGACTGATATTATGGCTTAGAGTTAATTAACTGAGCTCCAATTGTGTGTAAACTGAATTGTAAAATATAATCAAAATATGTAGATGATACTATTTCTGACCTGCTGCGATGCCATGCTGGCTATCTTATTTCCTCGATGCCGTGCTCCGTTTCATGAAATAAGCCACAGGAGGTTGAAATGTATTTTCTGCAGTGATGAGGTGACACAGACATAACAACATCCAGGCAGGTGAGGATTTCTGCTTAACTCAGGGGGAAGCGGGAAACTTGGCTGCTTCCTTAAGCCCCCTGGGGAAATAATCCAAGTGGTTTTGGCAACAGTATTACCACAACCCACCCATCCAATTCAGCCGTCAGATTCGGGCTGGGTATTCTTTCTCTGAAGCTGCCTGGGAAAAGGTGGGGCTTCAGGGGTGGCTGGTTACATTAGGTGACAGCCTTTGATTTTCTTTGGACTCTAGGGGTCTATTCTGGGACACAGCCACCCAGCTTCCAACTTCCAAGGAATATACTTATGGCCATTGCCATCATTTGGATATCCATTAACCTCATTTATTTCCTTATCTCCCAAGGAGCACATACCCATGAAATGCAGACCCTAAGAATGCCAAGCCGCCATCTCCATTCTCCATCTCCTTTTCCCACCATGTCTATTGGAGGGAGAAGCAGGGTGAGGGATGGGGGACTGGGCCTGTGCCTCTGCAGCCTTCCTATGCAGCCCACAGACACACCATAGTTCCTTTAGCACCATCATCAAGTTATTGAGCAGATGAGAAAACAGGAGAAACTGGATGGGATGTGTCTAATATCAGAGCTTTGGGAAGCCATCAGGTCTCTGATCCCTGCTGGGCAAATCACCAGCACTTTCAGAAGTAAGGTAAAACCATCTGCAAAGTAGTCCTTTTTCTGGTTTGGATTCAAATCATCCAAAGGACCTCTGAGCTTGCATTATACCCACACCCAAAAATAAGGCTCAATGAGACATAACGAGCTAGGAGAGGGCTGCTGTTCACCAAGGGGTACCCAGTCCGGGCAATAGTGTGTTGATTCCAGCTCTGCCCTGATCTGATTTCAGAGTGAGTCTTGTCATACTCTTCCCATCCTATTCCCAGGGCCAGGGGGCCTGATTCTACAGCCCAGGCCTAAGACTGAGAGCCTGCCTCTTGCTAACAGGCTTCCATTGCTTCCTGACTTGAGTTTGTTGAAGCACAGCAAAATGGTTTTCCTTTCCTTTTTCTTTTTTTTCTTTTTTTTTTTTTTTTTAGCGTACCCTGTGTTGGTTATCCATATGTACTACCTTCCATCCATTTCAACTGTTCAACTATGTTTTAGCTCAATTATCTGTAATCTTAAAGAAATCATGCCAGAAAGAGATCATGCTAGCCTCCATGTATAAATAGCCTAAACAAAATATTTCTATTGTTATTTCTTTTTTTTAATGTTTATTTATTTTTGAGAGAGAGACAGACAGAGCATGAGTGGGGGAGGGGCAGAGAGAGAGGGAGACAGAGAATCTGAAGCAGGCTCCAGGCTCCAAGCTGTCAGCACAGAGCCCGACGTGGGGCTCGAACTCACTGCGAGATCATGACCTGAGCCGAAGTCCGATGCTTAACCAACTGAGCCACCCAGGTGCCCCTCTATCATTATTTCTTAATGTTCCAGTTTTATATCTTGACCATGGACTTCCTCCTACATGGATGCTATCTCATCCTGCTGCATGGCTCTTCGGTTCTTCCTTGGCCCCCAACCTGGAGATTCCCTTACCCTTTCTCTTGTCTGAGCTTGCCTTTAAGGAGCTCCTTTCTCCCCGTTGGGACTTCCAGCCCCAGCTGTTGTTATACTTTTAGGACAACAAGCTTGCCCGCTGAGTTGACATTTTTCACAGCAACTGAAGCAGAGCGCGTTCCCCCAGAGTCTGCCCCGTTATCTTGCTTTCTTAGCCTTCACACCACATCCCCCACCCCCTTCACCATCCTACTGTAATTAATCAGGCTGGGCTACTTGAAAGATTTATTGCTATAAATGGCCCAAGTTTCTGAAGTTCACTCTCCACCTTCCACTCATCACCACAGACACCAATACATAAGCTAACTGTCCATACCAAGGCTTTGGGCCCTAAAACATCATCTTCCCTCCAAGGCAATAGGATCCCCTATTAAAGAACAGACTCCACGGACTGTAAAAGGAAATCGTGTTAAATGCTCTCTTACAAATATTTAGGAAACAAAAGATTATAAGTAGAAATCAACAACAAAAAAGTCTCCAGACTTAAAGATTCTATTTTGAGCAAACGAAATGAGAAAAATAAGATGACAGATGGGCTTCATCTCAAGTACTAATGCTGCTCACTTGGTCACAGTGACTATCTAGAGCACTGTGTTAAGAAGGATCCTGAGGGGGGCACCTGGGTGGCTCAGTCGGTTAAGCGTCCGACTTCAGCTCAGGTCATGATCCCATGGTTCATGAGTTCGAGCCCCGCCTCAGGCTCTGTGCTGACAGCTCAGACCCTGGAGCCTGTTTCAGATTCTGTGTCTCCCTCTGCTCCTCCCCTGCTCATGCTCTGTCTCTGTCTCTCAATAATAAATAAACATTAAAAAAATTTTTAAAAAAGAAGAATCATGAGGGCAATCTGAGCTGAGCAGGAAATAATTCCATGATAAATTAGTGATTCCCAGGACCAAACAGTCAGCAAATGGCAGCATGGGGCCACTTATTTGCCAAACCTGGAGTGGTCATTTGCATGGACTTTGGAGCCAGATATCAGGTCAAATCTGGACTCAGCTACCCAGCCCAGGCTAGTATTTAGCCTCCTGAAGTTAACATTTCCCCACTAGTAAAATGGTGCTAACAATACCATACCTCTCACAGTGAATCGATGTTCCTGTTATACTTTCGCAGAACACTTACCATAGTGTGTAAACCTATGAAAAACCCAATAAACAGGAGCTCTTATGGTATTAGTTCTTTAGCTCTAAAGTCAGCTCTCACATGTAAATGCCCTGAAATATGTTCCTCTGATTTAAAGGTTTGTTTATGTTGGATTCACACCCTCCTCTCAAATCAATAAACCTCCTGCTGGTGTGTGGGAATGCTGGGTAACACTCAGTTGATGATAAATACAGCAATCTGGCCAGAGATCTGCCCAGCAATCTCTTCACCAATAGCACACCCTGCACGGGCCGGCAATGGGGACTTTGAGTGGCTCCACACTGAATCCTCAGCTTTCCTTAAAAATAGGCTCACAGGCTGAGTCACCCCTTTATTCCCAGGCTTCTCTGAAAGTTGAGCAGGATGTCACAATGTCCAGAAATAACCTCCAACATTCAGCCTCCAAATTGGCTTCCATGGGTTCTAAGGCATTCAGCTGAAGCTGGTTAAGCTGCTGCTTCTGGATTTCAGTATAAAGACAGTGATTTAAGCAATTATAAAAGCAAAAGAGGACCTCTGCACGGAAGGACCAGAGAGGCCACCTCAGAAACCTTCAGGAATGTACCAGCTTTGGCAGTGATGGAGCCCTGGGCAGGGGCTGTGGCACCTATAGTGGCTCCCTGCTTCATATTGTCTCCACTCTGCCACCAGAATATTCTCTGATAAACCATGGGTCTTCAGTGGCTCCCAACACCCACGGGGCAAGTCCTGGCCCCCTGCCTGGCACACCTGGCCTTCTGTCACCCAGCACCTCCTGTCCTAGCCTCATTTCTTGGGATGCTCCATAATAGCCAACTCCATGTGGTTTCCTGATGCTGCTCTGCACCATCACAGGCCTGGTGCCTCTGCCCGTGCTACCCCTTTGGCCTTAAAACCTGGGACTCTCACCTTGGCCACCCTGACCAGGGGCAGGCTACTTTTTGCCCACTCGAGGACAGCATGAGGGACCAGGATTGGCTCCTGGAGCAGAGCAAGGGGATCAGTGAGACAGAGACTCAGGCTTCATGAACCACATTGTGGGAACTCCGAGGGGAAATGGAAGATGACAGAATGGGTATGCTGGGGGAAGTGGACAGAGAGCTGGCATACAGATGTAGATGATGTTGCCCCAAAGGCACATGGACCATTTGCTTAGCTGAGCTGTTTCCTCTGAAATAAAATGCAGAAAATAATACTTGTCCTGTTCATTGAGGCCCCAACAAGATAAAAGAAGTGAGACAATTCTGTAAACTCTAAATAGCCGTGAACCCACCAGGAATGTTCTCTGCATTACTTATGGTGATGTAGGGGGACAACCCAGGGTCCCGAACAAAACATACACCAGCACTGATGGTGGCTGAGTTGACATTCTGAGCCCCTGTGACATAGTTTATAGCCTTGCCCTGTTTTTAACTGGCTTTCATAGGGACAGAATGTTTAAGCTTTCTTCCTTATACCTTAGTGTGAAATGCTGTTCTGGGCCTTTCCAGGTATAAGGCTTTGACTGGAGACAGAAGGTCTGAGGGTTGTGGATGCTAAAAGGAAGTTGTGAGTGTGAAAAAAGGGTAGAAATTTGAGGCATTAATGGCAAATGGGAACCATTACTTACGGGTTCCTGGGCCATTTCCTTTGGATACATTTTCTTTTTTTTTAATTTTTTTAATTTTTATTTTTTTTAATTTAAAAAAAAATTTTTTTTTCAATATTTATTTTGGGGACAGAGAGAGACAGAGCATGAACGGGGGAGGGGCAGAGAGAGAGGGAGACACAGAATCGGAAACAGGCTCCAGGCTCTGAGCCATCAGCCCAGAGCCCGACGCGGGGCTCGAACTCACGGACCGCGAGATCGTGACCTGGCTGAAGTCGGACGCTCAACCGACTGCGCCACCCAGGCTCCCCTCCTTTGGATACATTTTCTACTGCAAGAGCCAGAAGCAGAGTAGGATGCAAACAGCCATCACTATGACAGGCAGGTGCCATCTAATACCACACACAGACCCTGTTACAGGTTGAAATGTGTCCTCCCAAAGAAGGCATATTGAATTCCTAATCCTTACTACCTGAGAATAGGACTTCATTTGGAGATAGCATCTTTACAGACCTAATCAACTTAACATTATGTCATTAGGGTGGGCCCTAATCCAGTATGAGTGGTGTCCTTATAAAAAGAGAAAATCTGGCCATAGAGCCAGATGCACATGGAAGACGATGTGAAGAAACACAGAGGAGATGCCTATCTACAAGTCAAGGACAGAAGCCTAGAGAAGACCCTTCCCTCTCAGCCTGCAGAAGACACCAATCCTGGTGACACCTTCATCTCAGGCTTTCAGCCTCCAGAACTCTGAGACACTACATTTCTGCCCAGTCTGTGGCACTCTCTTAAGACAGCTCTAGAAACCACTACAGATCCTTTATGACAATCCAGGCCCAAAAAGAACCAGAGAAGCCATAGTAGTCCAAATTGGGTAGATGTATTCACTGGGCGAAAACTACAGGTGCACATTTTGGAACTTTGTGCCCTTGATATGAGAGGGAACTAAATTAGAGATGGCCCGTTTTTGTTTGTTTTTCTTATGAAATTCTCATGGAGCAATCATCAATCCCCAGGCTGCCTGGTTTGAGTGCACACCCCCTTGCCCCACTGGTCCAGAGCAAGGTGTGAGATGGGAAAGGGAGTGCTTCTGCAGAGCTGCTCATGCAGGTGCAGGTGGTGGGCTCATTGCTGGTCCAAGGTCCTACCCCTCCCACTGCTCACTGTGGCTTTTGAAGTCACAATGGGTGCCCAGCCCTGTCTCTTCCTGAAGAGGAAAACTTCACAATCTTACTCTGTCAATCTCCAGCAACTGGGCAAACCAGACCGAAAGGTCATGCTCTAACTGGAAATACTGGCTGCTCCCCAGGCAGAAGGGAGGCATCAAGAGTAGACGGATCTCAAACACAGTCCAATAATCCAACAGCAGCAGGCAAAGTTGGCAAAGCGACCTCTTCAGTTCAACAAGCATTCACTGGGCATCTATGATGTGCCCACTTTTCTCTCTCGTCTTGAGCTCAGGGAACCCCCGAGCTGGGGCTGAAACCTTCTCTTCTCTTGCTAAGCTCAGGGAGAACTTAGACAGGAACCAAAAAATAACCCAGCTAGGAGAGTTTAGGTGGAAAGGAGTGTGGAAGATGGAAATGGAAGAAATTTGCAAGGCAAGAGTCCCCAGGAAGTTGGCAGGACAAGTGCCAGGCAAGAGAATGGAGGCAGCCTTTAATGCAGGGGCCCAATTAGGAAAGAATTTAGGGAATCTAGGGATAAGTCAGAAACCAGGGCATCCAGTGAAAGGTTATTTTCACTATCCTCTAGCTAAAATTTAGCATCATCTTTACTTATGAACACAAGCACAGGCCTCAGAATGTCATACTAATGACTTTGTCATAGGTAGAAATCACAGTTGAGGCATCTGGGTGGCTCAGTGCGTTAAATGTCTGACTCTTGATTTTGGCTCAGGTCATGATCTCACAGTTCTTGAGTTCGAGCCCTGCATGGGGCTCTGTGCTGACAATGCAGGGCCTGCTTGGGATTCTCTCTCTCCCTCTCTCTCTGCCCCTCCCCCACTCTCTTAACCTCTCTAAAAATAAATAAATAAACTTAAAAAAAAAAGAAATCACAGTTTTGTCCCTCACATTATAACTGTTTGGGATAACTCAAAATATCACTTATGCTCATCAATGATTTGAGATTGGACTATGTATTCAAGCTGCCACTGGATTTTATTTAATACAATCATAAAGTAGCACATCTGTTTCCTACTGCAATTTTCTAATATTTTTCTGTCTTTCAGCACAAGAGGTTACCTTGTTAATCCTATGTGTTTAACAAGATACAGAAGAGGTCAGGAACCCTGACCCTTAGTGTCACTAAGCAGGTTTTGACAGAATGCAAAAGGTACCACAGAAGGCAGCAGGTAGGTCATGATGCAAACGGCATGGCTCTTGCCCTCCAGAAGCTTATAACCAAGTGGGCGAGAGGGATGGGAAGTTCTCCTGTTGGCCTCTCTCGTTGTACTTCCTGTGGCTTATTCCCATCAAACCAACTTCAGCAGCTCTACTAGCGCCTACGACAGCTCTGCAGGGTGTAGACAAGACACGTCTTCAGACACCTTTCTGGCACCTGCCCTGACAAATACACGAAGCCACAGTGACCATGTGTCAATGGTGCTCCGGGAGTAGTTACAATCCCAGAAAAAGGCCTGATGAATGAATCTCTGCACAGATGTGAAGTAACAAAACTCCTTACATATGTATCCCTCACCTCTTACACGTGAAAGACAACTCTCATCCATCATGGTGTCCTTTCCCCCAAACTCCAACGCGGCCTCAGAAATCTTCCCAAGATAGTACTATGGATGGCTACTACCCATTGGTCAGAGTTGACATAAGAGATGAAAACCACCTGCCATTCCAGGCTTGAGGCTTTACCCTTTTCAAGAAACTTGTGTTTTCTTGGGAGATTCTGGAAAATAAAAAAGGCTTCAAGGCTTAAAGAATGAATCCCTAAGGATGAAAGAAAGCAAAGGCTTAAAGCAATGAATCTCTAATGACAAAAGTACGAGAAATGTATTTGGTCAGGTAACCCTTACATTATACTGTATCAGTGGCTCTCAAAGAGTTTATTTTGTCTCCCAGGGAACACTTGGCAAAGTCTGGAGACATTTTTGATTGCCATGGTAGGGCACAGGGGGGTGCTACTGGCATCTATTGGATAGAGACAAGGGATGCCACTATGTGTCTTACAACATATGGGACAGCCCCATACTGCAAAGAATTATCTGGTCCAAAATGTCAATAGTGCCATAGTTGAGAAACCCTGCACTATACAATTGGCATTCTATTCTCCAAGCAGCTTCTCATAAGTAGCCCAGATAGAGAATTTCAGGGTCAGGAGTTTATATGACCACAAGGGCAAAAGCCATCCATCCACAGAGTGGACAACCATGAGCACCCACACCGCTGCTGGCTCCAGCATGTTCATGTGGCCAGCCAAAGCACTATACTATTTGTTGTTGTTGTTTTTTAACCTAATTTCACAATTATGGCTCTGTTATCTTACAAAACCTTGGGCAATTTGAAAATATTTACTAAGGCACAAAGTCCCTTTGGAAATTTCCAGGCAGACAAGCCTCAAAATTGTAGCTGGCCCTTTCTCTTTAATTCAGATATAACTGACATACAATTTCATATTTGTTTCAGGTGCACAATGCAATGGTTTGATAATTGTATACACTGTGAAATGATCACCACACTAAATCTAGTTACCATCCATCACTGTACAAAGTTACAAAAAAATTTTTTTTCTTGTGATGAGAACTTTTAAGATCTACTTTCTTGGCAACTTTCAAATATGCATCACATTACTGACTATAGTTACCATGCTGCACATTACATCCCCATGACTTATTTGTTTTATAACTAGAAGTTTGTATCTCTTGACTCCCCTCACCCCTTCCAACCACTCCCTGACCACCTCCCCCCACCAACCACCATTCTGTGTTTTGTTCTGTTTGTTCATTGTTTTGGTTTTTTAAATTTCATTTTAGATTTTACATACAAGTGAGATTATATGGTATTTCTCTTTCTCTTATTTCACTTAGCATTACACTCTCAAGGCCCATCCATGTTGTCACAAAAGGCAAGATATCATTCTTTTTATGGCTGAGTAGTATTCCATTGTGTATATACACATCTTAATTGATTCATCCATCAATGGACACTTAGGTTGTTTCCATATCTTGGCTGTTGTAAATAGTGTTGCAACGATCATGGAGGGGCATATATCTTTTTGAATTAGTGTCTTTGTTTTCTTCAGATAAATACCCAAAGTAGAATTTCTGAGTCATATGGTGGGGTTCTATCTTTAATTTTTTGAGGAACTTCCAAACTGTTTTCCACAGTGGCTGCACCAGTTTGCGTTCCCATCAACAGTGTATGAGGGCTCCCTTTTCTCCACATCATCACCAACCTTGTTATTTCTTGCTTTTTGATAACAGCCACTCTAATGGGTATGAGGTAATATATCATTGTGGTTTTAATTAGCATTAACCTGATGATTCATGATGTTGATGTTAATGTTAATGACCTTTTCACGTGCCTGACCATCTGTAGGTTTTCTCTGGAAAAATGTCTATTGAGATCCTCTGCCTATTTTTTAATCAGATTGTTTGTGGGTTTTTGTGCTGTCGAGTTGTATGAGTTCTTTATATATTTTGAATAGTAACCTTTTATTGGATACATGATTTGGATATTTTCTCCCATTCAGTAGGTTGTCTTTACACATTGTTGATAGTTTCTTTACTGTACGTAAGCCTCTTAGTTTAATGTAGTCCCACTTGTTTATTTTGCTTTTTGTTCCCTTTGCTTCGGGAATCAGATACAAAAAATCATCACCAAGACCAGTATCAAAGAATTTACCACCTATGTTTTCTTCAAGGAGTTTTATGGTTTCAGGTCTTATATTCAAGTCCTTATTTGAGTTAATTTTTGTGTGTGTTGTAAGAGAGTGAACTATTTTCAGTCTTTCGAATGTGGCTGTCCAGCTTCCCAACACCATGTATTAAAGAGACTGTCCTTTCTCTATTGTATATTTTTGCCTCCTTTGTCATAAATTAATTGACCATACAAGCATGGGTTTATTTCTTGGCTCTCTATTGTGCTCCATTGATCTACATGTCTGTTTCTACATCAATGTTCCTACATGTACAATAGTTTTGTAATATAGTTTGAAATTAGGGTGTATGATGCCTCCAGCCTTATTTTTTCTCAAGATTGCTGTGGCTATTCCAGGTCTTTTGTGGTTCCATACAAATTTTAGGATTATTTGTTCTATTTCCTTAAAAAATGCCATTGGGATTTTGATAGGGATTGCACTGGATCTATAGATTGCTTTGTGTGATATGGACATTTTAACAGTATTAACTCTTCTGCATGAAATTTCTTTCTATTTATTTGTGACTTCTTCAAATTCTTTGATCAATGTATTATAGTTTTCATTATAAAGGTCTTGCACTTCCTTGATTAAATTTATTTATGAGTATTTTATTCTTTTTGATGCAGTTGTAAATGGGATTGTTTTCTAAATTTCTCTTTCTGATAGTTCATTGTTAGTGTGTAGAAATCCAATAGAGTTTTATATATAGATTTTGTACCCTGTCACATTACTGAATTCTTTTATTAGTTCTAACAGTTTTTTTTTAAGTCTTAGGTTTTCTATATATAAAATCATGTCATCCACAAATAGTGGCTGCTTTACTTCTTCCTTTCCAATTTGGATGCCTTTTATTTTTTTTTTCCTGCCTAATTTCTCTGGGTAAAACTTCCAATACTATGTTGAATAAAAATGGCAAGAGTGGGCATCCTTGTCTTGTTTCTGATCTTAGAGGAATCGCTTTCAGCTTTTCATCATTGAGTAGGATGTTAGCTGTGGGCTTGTCATATATGGTCTTTTATTACATTGAGGTACATTTTCTCTTACACCCACTTTGTTGAGAATTTTTTATCATAAATGGATGTTGAATTTTGTCAAATGATTTTTTAACATCTAATGACATGATCATATAATTTTTATCCTTCATTTTATTAATGTGGTATATCAAGTTGATTGATTTATGAATGTTGAACCATCCTGGTATCACTAGAATAAATCCCACTTAATGATGGTGTACGATCCTTGTAATAATACATCGTTGGATTGTGATTGTCTAAGAAGCCTGACTTGTTCTTGACAGGTCCTAGTCAGTAATGGTATGTCAAGAACTGTCAGTGTTCCAAAGGGAGGGATCACAATCAGCACCTAGCTTCAGGCTGATTGGAAGCCAAATCCTTAGGCAGCAGCTTTTTGTTTTTTAATTTTTTTTTTAATGTTTATTTTTGAGACAGAGAGAGACAGAGCATGAATGGGGGAGGGTCAGAGAGAGAGGGAGACACAGAATCTGAAGCAGCCTCCAGGCTCTGAGCTGTCAGCACAAGGCCAACGCGGGGCTCGAACTCACGGACCGTGAGATCATGACCTGCGCCGAAGTTGGACAGTTGGACGCTTAACCGACTGAGCCATCCAGGCGCCCCAGGCAGCAGCTTTTAAAGTATGCAAATATATACAGCCTCATGGGACCCCAACTGTAAACCCTGCTGGCCTCCAGACCAGGTGACCTGGAGGTGTCCTCTGGGTGACAATTGTAAAAATTAGGGCTTCAGATGAGTGGATAAGCTCCTTTCTGAGAAGTACCGGTAAGCTGTAGTGAGGCCAAGGGAGAGGACAAAGATGGCATCCCCCAGCCTACTTTCTCTGAGAGTACTTCTGTAGCTTCTATAAATGTGGCAAACCTGAAGTCTGCCCCTCAGGCTGAAGCTCCACACCAATAAATGGACCTTTTCCGCCAAAAGACTAGGGGTGTGTTTCAATCTGCTTATCTGTTAAGAACTACCTGCCCTGGGGTTGCTAAGAACTGTCTCTCCAGTTGTTACAGTTCTGGGGAACTAGGAAAGGAAGCCACCCTGGCCACCAGAGCCAGGTGATCAAGGAGCATCCCGTGTGTGGAATGCACCCCTGCCAGGTTTCACAGGGCCACAGGAGAGTGCAGGGCTGGGGCGTACCCACCAGCTTTCGTGGGGTGGCCGGCCCTTCTGGACAAGAAAGAGAAGGAAGCGGAAAGGAAACCGTTGATGTTTCAGAGAGCCCCACATGGATTCTGCTACCACAGGCTATCATCATCAACAGATGGTCACTTCATTTACATTGAAGACAGTGATCCTATGGGTTCCAGGAGGTAACTAACCCACCATAAAGTGCTAACAAATGACAGGGCAGCTGGTCAGAAGCCACTGCTCACTGGTTTCCTGCTTGGACCCAGGGAATGTGGTACGTCTGTTCTCTCTCATTCTGACATATTCTCTTTAAAATCCTCAGAGAGAGAGGAGCACCTGGGTGGCGCAGTCTGTTAAGAATCTGACTTCGGCTCAGGTCTTGCAGTTCGTGGGTTGGAGTCCCACATCCGGCTCTGTGCTGACAGCTCAGAGCCTGGAGTTGCTTCAGGTTCCGTGCCTCCTTCTCTCTGCCCCTCCCCCGCTTGTATGCTTGTGCGCGCGCTCTCGCTCTCCCTCTCTCAAATAAATAAATGAACATTTAAAAAAATCCTCAGAGAGAGCAGAATGAGGGTTCTGGCAATTTCTAGGGAGAAAGAAAAATGATCTGGAGAATCACCAGTGTTTTCCCTCCACCCTCTCAGTCCCTGTCACTAGGGGGACAAAAATGGTTTTACATGTAATGACTTATTTTTAGATGGGCCAAGCCATCACCTCTAAGACATCAGGTTTTCTGGCTTCCAAAGGGAAATAGCATGCAGTTGGCTTAGCTGGCTAGGATATAAGAAGAAAATTCTACAGGAGCAAAACTCACATGTGAGCACTTCAGCGAATACAAGCCTTCCATCATGGTAGCCCAGACAACATTACAAGCGTGACTGAGATGCTTTATTGTTCTGGACTGCCAGCAAAAAGATACCAGTTACTTCTCTAAGGTAAAAGACACCTGGAGCCCTAATGGCAGATACAACCACAGAGGACATGCCACCTGGAGCAGGAGACAGCAAAATTTTTCTATAAGGGGTCAGAGAATAAATACTTCAGGCTTTGCAGGCCACATGGTCTCTGTCAGAACTATTCAGCTGTGCTGTTACAACATGAAGCCAGCCCTAGACAACACATAAATGAACGAGAATGGCCCTGTTCTAATAAAACTTCATGCGTGGACATTGAAATCTCAACTTCACGTAATTGTCACATGTCATGAAATGTTCCTCGAAAAAATTGTTTTCCCAACCATTTATAAATGTAACAACGACACACTGCTCACAGGCCTTATGAAAACAGACTGCAGGCCAGATTTGACCCGTGGTGGTGGGGGGGGGGGGGGTGGGTATTGCTTGCTGACCCTTGGCCTAAACGGAAAATAAGAATTTTCATTTGTTCTTAATTCTGAAGCTGCCATATCAAATTGATTTTCCTTCTTGTCTCACTGTGATTCTGAAATCACACTAGTAAAATGGATAAATGAAAAAACAAACAAACAAGACAAATAAAATCAACCATCACGGCCCTCTCGACCAAAATATCCAGGCTGGGAATCATCTGGTTGTGGCCGCAGCGCGACTCATTCGCCAACATGCCATGAGGCCCCATCTTGCTCAATGCAGGATAAGATATACGGCTTGTTAAAGGCTAGCATTCCAGTGGTATTTTTAAACTCACTCAGTGTGAGCCATCTCCCTGTTTAGTCTTATTGCAGATTTATATTATTCAAAGGTCGGAAGGGAAGGGGGTGAGGGGGGGCTGGGAAATGTAGCAATTTCCGAAATTCAGCTGTTCTCCTCCTTCCAACACACATTAGGCCATTTCATATTCTCCAGAAAAGATATGTCCAGTGGCTTTCTTGAAAACACATTAATGTATTGATGAGGCACTCTTATCCTTCTAATATGCATCCTATCTCCCTACAAATATATTACTATTTAAAATCAATGGGTATTGGGGCGCCTGGGTGGCTCAGTTGGTTAAGCGTCCAACTCTTGATTTTGGCTCAGGTCATGATCTCGTGGTTCATGAGTTCGGGCCCCACATTGCACTCAGCGCTGATAATGCAGAGCTTGCTTGGGACCCTCTCTCTCTCCCTCTCTTTCCGCCTCTCCCCCATGCTTGCTTGCCCTCTCTCTCTCCCAAATTAATAAACTTACAAAAACAGTCAATAAAACCAATGAGTATCTTCACACTCACAATGGAAGAGTCAAACACAGCCCTAGAAAAAGCGGGTTCTGAATCAGTGGTGAAGGCAACAGGTATGTGAAGGTGATGGGCTTGTCAGATGAAATACGGGGTGCCCAGTTAAATCTGAATTTCAAATAAACAAATCATTGTTTAGTATGAAAGTGTGTCCCGTGCAATAACCAGGCATCCTATATTTTTAGTTGCTAAATGTGATAATCCTGGGAGGGGGTAGTGAGAGGGCCAGCCTGGAAAAGAAGGTAATTATTGGGGGAAAATAAGAATTTGTTATAGGTCTGGGAGGGGTACTTGTTATGAAAGAGTCACGCACCAAAGACTGGGTGGATTTCTTGTTCCAGTAAAGTTGGGTGCAAGGAGAACTGCTTACACAAACCGCGAGATCATGACCTGAGCCGGATTCGGACACCTAAGCAACTAGGCCAACCAGGCGCCCAACACCAGTGGTTCCTGAGAGAGTACTGGAGGCTGACAGAACTGTCTGTATCCTGAGGGTGTTGGTGGTTACACAAATCTACACGTGTGTTACAATTCAGAGAAGTATACATCAAAAAGGTCACATTTGCTCTGTTAATTTTCTTTTTTAAAGTGGGCTTTCAGTTGTTATGTCTTATAGAAAACTCACGAGTTCATCCAGCAAGCTGCATAAGGAACTGATTGACGTAGCAGTTCTGACTCTAACCCAACACCATGGCTTTCTTACAGGGTCCCCATCCCACAGGGCCCCTCGGAGGGTTTCTGACAGGCCCACCCACCAATTTGCTCAACATGCCTAAACATATCTACATCTCACTTAGCTTCAAGCTGTAACACCACCCGGTCACCTCCTCAAAATCCTAGCAATTAAATAAAATATGCTGTGAAAGGCAGAAGTGGAAAACTGGTGGCCCAGGGTGGGGGCTGGTAGGGAGGGAGGTGGGATGGGAAATGAATCCAGCCCACACTGTGCTAAAATCTCTTCATGTTTGGTTTGGCCCATACAGTGTTTAAATCGTTATGAACATTTAAACATCAACAGACTCCCTTCAAAAGCTGGATTTCCAGGTCCTCTTGAAAAAGCAGAAGATCCTGGGCGTGTATCCTCACAAAGTACCAATCAACTAGAGTTGAATGCTGCCTGCCCCTGAGAAGCCGGCCCTCTCTGGGTGACCACAATCCCAAGAGCTCAGCCACCGTGTCAACCTGGCACCCGTACACATCTGGGTTTTTAATGCCAGGCATTTGGCAGGGTGTCTGGCAATGGGAAGCCCTCTGGAGTTGGGAGACCCTTCTTCCCTCCCCCTTAAAAAAGCTACAGGATGAAGTTGCCACATTTTACTTGTTTTCAGAGCCCCAGGGTGCCCTGGCTCCCTGTAGAGAAGATGTTCCATGCCTGCCTGTCCACTGCTAAGCCAGTCTGCTTCCAGCTTTCCTCTGTGGACCCAGGCTTAGGACGGGTGGAGAGCTGGAATCATCCAGAGGCAGTAGCAGCTGACATGTCCAAACAGAGATGATGGCGGCAGTGGGGGAGGGGGGAGTAACTGAGCAATTGAAATTACTTTCCCTTTCGCCTCCTCTGTGGTGTCAGAGTGAGTACTTTCTCTTCATTCTCCCCTATCAGATCCAATACTGATGGGTCATCCATTATTCTCACTCCGGCGTGAATACGGATGGGGGTGATCAGGATACCAGTGTCTTCTTTCCAGTAGTTGGTGGCACTAGACAGTATATCCCACAGTGAGCCTCCAGGCTCTGCCTTCTGACCCACCCCCACCAGACTTATCCCACCATTAAATATCCTTCAGCTTCTACCGCGAGTTTTATTTGATGAACAGCGCTACGTATTGAACACATATGCCCGGACTTTACTGTTCATGCACAAGGCTGCCTGTTTAGCACCTGGTAAAGAGAAATGGGGACCTCAGAGGATAGGCTTGTCACCATCCCACAGTGTGTTTTTGTTTGCCTGGATAAGCAGTATTTCCTTTCAAGGTCATTATTTAACTTCAAGCTTTTCAGATTTTTAACTGATCGTTTTTTTTCCAGCTTTATTGAAGTGTGATTGATAAGTAAGAATTGTATATATTTACGGTGTACAACGTGATGTTTTGATATATATATAGTCATTGTGCAACGATTACCACAATCAAGGTAATTAATACATCCATCGTCTCACATAGCTGCCATTTGTGTGTGTGTATGTGTGTGTGTGTGTGTGTGCGTGTGCTGTGTGTGTGTGTGTGTGTGTGATGATAACACATGAGATCTACTCTGCACACTTCAAGTATGTAACACATGATTATTAACTGCAGTCACTATGCTATACATTAGGTCTTCTGAACTTACTCATCTTCTAACTTAAAGTTGTATCCTTTGATCAATATCCCCCTTTGCTCCCACCTCCCAGTCCCTAGTAAAAGCCATTCCACTCTGCAGTACTATAAGTTTGACTTTTTTCTCTATTTCATATATAAATGAGATCATACAGTACCTGCCTCTCTGCATCTGGCTTATTTCACTTAGCATAATGTCTTCAAGGTCCATCCATGTCATCACAAATGTCAGGATTTCCTTCTTTTTAAAGACTGAATAAAAATGCCATTATTACATAAACCACCTTTACTTTATCCATTCACCTGTCAATGGACACTTAGGTCATTTCCATATATGGGCCACAGTGAATAATGCTGCAGTGGATGTAAGGGTACAGATATCTCCTGGAGGTAGCGATTTTACTTCCTCTGGACACGTACCCAAAAGTGGGATTGCTGGACCACATGGTAGTTCTATTCCTAATTTCTTGAGGAACTGCTCTATTCCTTTCCACTTTTCAAATCTTACATGCCTCAGAGTCCCCATGGAACAAGGAAATTTTTGAACCACTCCCCACCCCATTAGAGGCAGCAGGTATTATCAACCCAAGCTGACAAGTCAGACCGTAGAAACTCAGTGTTCGGACCAACCAGGAGCCCCACAGAGGGCTCTATACTTCTCAGCAAGAGGCACCTCTCACAGATCACAGCCTCTCTATCAAGTCACATATGGGACACACATACTACCAGAGCCACCTGGACCCTGAGGCCCTGTGTGGTAGTTACCGGCCTCAAAGTTGTTGCTGTTTTTGCTCAAACTCAGAGAAAAAAGATCCCCCTGCTTACCACCAAAGGGGTTAAATTTTCAAGCATATGTTTTTCTCTTAAGAATAACATTTTTTTTCTAACCCTCAAAGTTTTAAGTTTCAGCTCTGAATTTAAAAATAAAGCAAATACTCAGATGACTGGTTATGATTTCGAAGAAGGGGGCGGAATCCCACCCACCTAGAATAGTCAGTAAACCAGGATAATTCAGCAAAACGGTAAGGGCAGGTTTTACAAACGCCCCAAGGACATTTGGTAGTGCACAGACTGTCATGAGCCTAGAAGCCCACAGGGTAATGAGACAGGCTGCAGGGCAGGGGTGGGTGGGGAAGGAAGATGTGTTCTGAGCTCTGGCCCACAGTCTTTTTCACCTACAACCAGGGCTTTTATCTTGGGGGCACATGTGGCTTTTCTTTTCCTTTCCATCTTGTGCAAGGGAAAGGTACCAGGTGCCCTATCCCCATCTTCTGGCTAAGCTCGTGTGACGCAATAGAAGCATTGATACTAGACTCAGAGATCACCGCCAAGCATTTTTTCTATGCATTCAAGTGTTATGTAAACAGGCTATGGGTTGTCTTTGTCTGTCTGTCTCTCGCGTATGTAATAATCTCCTTTTGAAGATTTTGTTCAACATGAAACTAATGGAAAAGACTGACATGAGAATTAACCAAGGGCATATGTACCTCCAACACACACCACCCCACAAAATCCTCTGCTTCTGCTGGCATTTCCTGTCAGAAATAGGTCTCAGCTGTGCATGTTCTCCCACAGCGCTCATGTGCGAACTCTCCTCTGCAAAGTATCCCGCGCTGGGCGGCCATCAGCCACAATCTGTCCATGTTCTCCTGGGCTGCGTCCTGGATGGCGTGGCTGCTGTGTGTTGTGTTTTGAGACAGGCAAGAGTCTGGCTGAGGCTGAATCCTTCTGCACGTGAAGGGTTGGGCCAAACAATGGGCGCTACAAGTAAGGGTGAGGGAAGCTCTTGGGACCTCTTGGTGAGAATAAACTCCTCTTTGATAGGCCAGTGACAAGCCAGCCCTGTGTACGCACAGACTGGCTTGGGAGAAACAATAGCCATCATCGACTAAATGAGTCTCAGTTGCGGCTCATTTTGGCAGCCTATTAGAGTTGCCCACGTGAGAAGCAGCTGCGTGATGAAGTGGGTGTGAGGGCCAGAGAGGCTGCTACCCAACCTCATCACCTGATCTGCTAGGGGACCTCTATTAGGGGTACATCCACAGCGCCGTAATAGGTACCGTGCCCCTCTCAAAGGCCTCCCACTGGACGGCCAGGTATCTGCCCGACTGCGTGGCCCTCTGCGTGAATTTTGTAGCCCATGCTTTTAACCAGCTAATCTGAAGCATACCCTTCAAACAGGTGTCTTCAAGTGACCCATAGAAACTTCACTCTCTTTAAATCAATTAAAACAACTACCCAAACAAAGACCTCCTCCTGATCAGCCACTTGGTGTGCGAAGATACTACATCACTTTCAAACTGAGCTTTCTGTAGGCTCCCATTTGGTCTTTTATTCTATTTCGCCTCTTGTAGATATCCACACCTCACAAACTTCCGGACATGTCCCAGTGGGAATGTGGCACTGATCAAGACCCAGGCCACGATCTTCCTTTACCATTAATCTAGCCCTTCACCAGAGATTCTCCACTTGTACTCCCCAGAAGAGCAGCTGCAGCTGGGAAAGCATCGCTTGGGGACTTGTTAGAAAGGCAAATTAGCAGGCCCTGCCCTAGACCTGCTGAATCAAACACCCTGGGAGCGGGATCCAGCAACCCGTGTTTTAAGGAGCTCTTGGATAATCCTAATGCATTAAAGTTTGAGAATCACTGTTCTACACCATATCTGTTAAAATGTCTATGTCCAATGCCAGTTGCCACTATTACGAAGTTCTAAGTCCAGCTGGGTCTCCCTATATTGTCTATTACTTGAGGCTGATAATAAATTGAAATCACCTAAACACCCTGGGTGATATATGTGAGGGCATCAGATTCGAATATTGTATTCTTAAAGATTCTTCTCTAACAGGAATTTCCCACATCAAGGTACTGATTGTCTACAATTTTTCTGTTAATTTTGAAAGAGCAGCCACTCACCAAGATGTGAATATTCTGGGTTACCATAATGTCAATGATTACAAGAGCTCACTTAATATCAGAAGAGACGGTAAATATGCACTATTTTTCCAACAATCCAAACATTTGGACACCAAACTCACAAAGCCCTGGTGAAAAACACCGAGGGGGATGCTGATAATATTACTTCCACAATATCCTTATGAAATCCAAATAAGTCCATGCATAAGAAAAGCACATTGTTAAGTTCAAAGTTCTACCTACAGCTGGAGGTCACACAAGGTCAACCTGTGGACTCAAAGGAATTTTGTTTTGTCCACAAATTTTTTAAAAGTGTTGAAACTAGTTCTCTTTTAAAGGGAGATCTCACATTTTCGAAAAGCAGATTTCCTGCTTCCGGTGAAAATGGGTTGATGTGACAACATAAATTCCATGTTCCCACATGGTATAAATTTACCGTGTCCTAACTGCAAAGAGGCGTCTGCTTTCCAGGTCCTCACGATTGCCCACTCAGTCTGTGTCACTCCTTTACGTTACCTGTTAGCCCTTGGAGCTTTGAAATTTGCAACTCCTATCCACTATACACAACCCTTTTCATTATTAGTAGTATCCTCCTGCACTGGAAATGCTCAGTAGCTACCATAGTCATCTGAAATTTCCCAGTTTGGCTAAAATGTTGAAGTTAGTAGAATTCATCTTTCACTCTTTGTGTCCATTTTCTGTTTAAGGATCCATGAGTTCTCATTTGTTGATTCACATACAAACAGAGAACTTTGGGTGCTTTCTATATCTTTGCTCTGGGCATTTCCCATGAAATTTCTCAAATAACCTTCACGACAATTCCATGAGGTAGGTATTATGATTATCCGCATCTTACAGATGAGGAAACCAAGAGACGGTGAGGTGAGGACATAGAGATGTTAACAGAAAAGCCAGGACTTGAGTCAAGGCTTTAGGATACCAGAATCCCTGCTCATAACTCACCAGACCATGCGAGTCACTGCTAGTCCAGGAGGCCACTGTCCAGTGTCTCCATGCATCAGTGCCAATATGCTGTCTCAGTCAATGTCACACCACATGATGACCGATGTCACACCAATAGTGATTATTGTCAAGCGAGTTGAATACTCCCAAAGGGGATCAGTGATGAAATGAGGGTAGTTCAAAGGACCAACAGCAGGGGTCCCAAAAGTGTTGGGCAGCCCCGAAGAAATGCACAAGCACCAATACTGAGCCCTGGTTTCCCCTAAACATTGACAAATCATACTCCACAAGTCCACCTGCTTGGCTTTTTTAACAATGACTTTTTAACGAAGGCTGCTGTATTTCTCGGGGCCCTTGCCAGAGTAGCTGCTCTTTGTCTCAAGAGGCTAAAGCCTGAAATACTCAGAGGTCCAAATAAGTGGCCAGAGAGGTGTATGACCCTGGCGCATGTTTGTGTAAGCCTTGCCTTGGCACCCTCAGACCTGGCAATGACCCTAAACGAGCCCAAAGTGGCACCTATCTCCTGGGTGGCCCCGCAGATTCAGCTGGGGTGGACACTTCCTCAGCACCAGTATCCGGAGCAAACCATCGTTTAGGCCTGAACTTGAAATTTTAGAAGCACAGTATCACCCTTGTTTCTGAGATGGAGGAAGAAACAAACGAGTGGTCAGGATCTTTGTTTCTTCATTCCTTTGCTGTCACCTGCCAGTGACACAGATTCACAAGGGACATATACAGGGATGGTCCCCACAAGAATCCATTGTTTTACTATAGGATTTGGGGTTTGAGTGTCTAAACCCTCTGAGGGGTCCCTGGCTTGGGAAGCTGGACTGGGTGGGGATCACATGTAAACTGCAGGAAGGACTTCTTCCCAGGCTATGCAGACCAACCTAAGTGGCCTGGATCAAAAGCAGGCTGATTGGCCCCCTCTGCCCCTAGTTCCACACTCTAACCCTTATCGTTCCACAGCAGGAAGAGGCATGGAGACATGAACCCAAGGAAATGCCAAAAGTGTTTCTCTGCAAGTGCAGGGCACAGCCAGGCTAAGCCACCCACCGACATCCAGGCCTTCTCGGGACAGAGAATGGGAGCAGGTGGGAGCCACAGGCCCACTAACTGTGCTCTCTGCGTGAAAGTCTCAAGAGGCAGAGGAGCCCAAAGTGAGATCCCCAAAAGGGCAGATTCCATAGAGGCACATCCAGGCCCACATGTCCTCAAGTTCATCCCTCTCCTCCTGACTGTGGGACTCTAGCTCAAAAGATCCTTGTGGCAGCTTCCCCCAACCCCCTCAGGGCACCCCTCCAAGCGAGATGTGCCACTAACACAAGGCATCAGGATTCAGGAGGGACTGGCCTCAACACGTCTCTTCCACATCTCACTGTGTGGGCTTGGATACCTCTGTAGAGTCACTTGTAAAGTGGAGGTAACGAGACCTGCCCCACACAGCTCAGAATTGAGGTAACACGTGCTGGTTTTTATAAATCACATACTGGTGTACAAATGCAAAAGACCATTTTTATTATTCCACAGAGTGGGTTCTTATTAAATGACAAAATTCTCTAAAAAGCCTGTGTAGGTTGGATGGGACTTTCATATTTTTAGCACAAGGGGACATGCTCATGTTGGTCCCTGGTACAGGCCCCAGGCCTTGTCCATATGGCTCCGGGGGCTTTGGCCCAAGATGACCTCTGAAACATTTAGTTATCTTCCCACAGGTCCAGGGAAGGCCGTCTTCCTCCCGGATGCACAGATATAACATCCTCTCTCAAAGTTGATTTCCATTGAGACACAGTAGCTTCTTCCCCAAGGGAGCGTTACTCATTCCGTCAGAACTCACATCAGATCTCTCCATGCACTGAAACCCAGCTTGGAAGACGCTCAAAAGGATGTGGGCCTCCTGGTTTGCCTGGGCCTTTCCCAGTGCTACTGGATCAGTCTGCTTCTCCCTCGCTGGCTCACCCTGAGGCTGTTGAAACCACCTGCACAGTGTGCTCGTAGGAAAAGCAGAAGATGGGCCACCGTCTTAGGGGTAGCAATTTAGGGGAGTCATCCAGGCAGCAATACAGGGGCTCCAGTGCCCTGAAGTGTGGGTTCAAATCCTGGCTTTGACACTATCTGTTAATGTTGGGCTCTTTACCTATAAAATCTGGGTAAATACAGTAGTTCCTACCTCATCAGTTTACTCGCATTAAATGACATAAGGTGTGTTAAAATGCACTTTAGTCTTATTGCCGAGTTTGCGCCTTCAGCTACCGACTGAACTCCTACATGCCTTTGGCTTTCCCTTTCTCTTATTAACGGTTCCAAATACATAATAAACAAACAATAAACAAACAAATAAATAAATATCTTCTGCTAACCAGGAGGCGATTATATTTTATCTTGCCCAGTCTTCAGGACTTGCTCCAAGGTCTCCCGTCTGGAGAATGTTCCACAGCTCCTTGAGGTTAGGTCACCTGCTCCACAGGAGTGCTCATTTGCGTAAGTGCTCTTGGCACTACATAGTAACTGTTTATGTGTGTTTCTCCATGATATTTTTGCATCTTTTTTAACGTTTATTCATTTTTGAGAGACAGAGAGAGACAGAGACCGAGCAGGGAGGGGCAGAGAGAGAGGGAGACACAGAATCTGAAGCAGGCTCCAGGCTCTGAGCTGTCAACACCGAGTGACGTGGGGGCTCGAACCCACCAACCGTGAGATCATGACCTGAGCCAAAGTTGGACGCTTAACCGACTGGGCCACCCAGGCGCCCCCAGACTATTAACAACTTAAAGTTTAACAAAAACAACAAAAAAGCAGATCACACAGTACCTTGTTGAATAATGTTCAATAAATGGCAATTGTACTGTAATTCCCTAGAATTATTATTCACATTAATTCTGCTACAGAGGCAGTTCGCTATCTCCTACTATTATAGCTTTGGGAGTGTCCCTACAGATGGAAGGAGTGCCTGGGAGTAGAGACAGTTGTCAAAGATGGACTTGTTCTTCTTCTGTCAGGAAGTAGGATGAGATTCATCTTTTCTCGTTGATTAGGCTCTGGATTCAACTGGAAAAAATCAATTACAGTACCATAGTCTCTGAGTACTTTATTCTCTAGTGGGTTAAAAAAACAAAATCCCAGACTACCATGCGACAAATGGGTTACAGGACGTTCTTTCAGGATGTAAGTGTGTAAAAAGTAATATCTTCCATCTGATGGCTGAGACTTGGGGACACTGACTTTTTGGTATTGATAGTACCTTCCCAGAGGAGGCGCTCTGTGGGCACCTGCTAATGAATGGATGGATGAATCCTCGAGTGGCAGCTCTGGGCCTGTGTCCGAAGCAGCTAGAGGAACTGACGCTGGACACAGCCCTGGCCTTTATTCAGAATTAAAGGGCAAAGTTTTAAAGGCTGCTCAGACTCTTCCTGCTTCAGAGGTATTGTCTCTAACCCTCACGGAACAGGGTAGCACTGCAGATAGGAAGTGGGGACTCTGCCTCGACATCATCTAATGACAACCACATGTCTGGTACTTCAACTGCATCATATCTAAACCTTACAACCAGCCCATGAGTAGAACTCATGAGCTCATTTAACAGATAAAGGAACAGTGGTCCAGGCTAACAACAGCCCAAGACCCTACAGACTAGAATCCTCATCTGTCTGCTCTGCCTCTTGGAGAGTAGCCCAAGTTGGTGAAGAGAGAGGGACTTATTCTCTTCCTCTTTCACATCTCCAGACATACTTCAGGACCGCTAGGCTCCGGAGGCAGGCTTGTGAGCTCCCGAAGGTTCCCTGAGAACTCTAGGAAGGTGACAGAGAGAGGCACAGTTTGCCGAATTTGGAGAGTGTGCACTAGGCCAAAGTGTAGCATAGAATGATTTATTGATATGGTCTCAAGACCCACTGACCCCTCCCTTTTCTCTCTCCCTCTCTCTCTCTCTCTCTCTCTCTCTCTCTCTCGTACACACACACACACACACACACACACACACACACACACACACACAGAGTCATTTCACTGAGAGTATCTGAACCAATAACAACGCATACATTAATTGAGGCTGATATGTTCATGAGAATCATCAACATCCTCCTAAGTACAGGACAAACTCAATTCCACAACTGAATATGCACAAGTATTTGTGTGTATACTAATCATATAGTCAAGAGAATTCCAAACTACTGGCTGGATCTTTCTTGAAAATCCACTTGGCCCCTGCTGGGATCACCCAACCCCATTTGGAAAGGGGTGACCCCAGCGTGAGCTGCTACTGGCTCCCTGTTCAGAGAGCAAGACCTCTCATAGAGCTCAGCTGTTCCTCAGGCATCTAGTAAAGCTGGTCACGCAAAAGCAGAAAATGTGACAACTGTTGGAAACCTTCCCACAGCCTATGGGAGCAACTGAACGTTCTCTGGAGCAGTCACTTCATGGGCCGTTAAAGCAGCCTATTATTCAGTTTATATAAAACACCCACCAACTACTTGGCACCAATAACTGAATATCTCCATTCTTACCAAGTTCGTGACACGATGGCCACACTGCCTTGCCACTAGGTTTAGAAACCATAAACAACTTCATTAACCATCAGGTTACACATGCACAGAGGGAAAGGGAAAGGAAAAAAAAAAAAAAAACTTTCCTGAGTTCTGAAGACCAAGTTCAAAGATTGCCCAACAGGCAAAAAAACCATAGCATTTCAACATTGCCAACAAATGTCCCTCTCACTTCAGTGGTAAAATCTCCAAGACATTTCAGATTTGAAGTCGTTGATAAAGAGGTTCTCAGTGCTACGGAAACCATATCAAATGCTTCTTTTAAAGAGAAGGGCCTGTATGCATTTTCCCTATGAAGAACCTGTCCAAAGGATTTTGAAAACACTTTAATATACTTTGCTTCCAAAACATTACACATCGTTTCTCCAACAAATTTATATGTGTTTCCAGAGAACTCCTGGACAAAAAAAAAAAAAAAAAAAAGCTACTTAGGTAGAAGAACGTCTGGAGACTCTTTTATGCCAGTATGTTAACAGACCTTCTCTTTTAATTGTTATTATTTCATATAGCAGCAGTAATCATTCCCTCATCTGCAAAGGAAATATATAATCCAGCTGTGGTGGCTCCAGTGAAAATACCACATCTGTGGATCATTGGCAACACTGTGGCAAGATTGCTCAAATCTACACAGTCCCAGAAAGTTCTCTTTTGTACTCAAGATGCACGAGGGTACACTTTTCTGAAAGTGCATGTAAACTTTGCCAAAACTGGTTGTGCCTTTGTATGCTAAAAACAGGTTTCAGATTATCCACCCCCTTAAGAAGGATGCTCTCTTGGAACATTATGCCCAGGACCCAGTCGTCAGCAGAAGTCCCCAGATCCCGCCAGGATGGAGGCTTGTGCCAGCGTCCTTGTCAATATCAAACAGCACAGGGGAAATTAACGCCCCGGTTTCAGGAGGAGGTTTCTACCGCGTGGCTGGCAGTGGAGCTGACTGCTGGTTTCCCACTTAGGAGACCGAACAGCTTCCACAAGAAGGGTGGCAGCCACCGTTCAGGTCGCCGTTCTCTTGGTTCTCCAGGGTATGCAGTCAGAGTAGTACGGATCACTGGGTGATAATATTCCAGGAATCGCCCCTTCCCCCCAAGCCCACCCCCATGCGTCTGTTCGGTCTTTTCCCAAAGCCCAGTAGCAAGCATTTATTTCTAAGCCAATCTTCCACATTCAAATCCCCAGCCCAAAGCGCGCCCTGGGGGTTTCTGTCTACAGACGTAATAAAAGAAACGGCAACGTAGCTGAGCCTTGACAGACTTTTATCCCCCAAACACATGCCCTGCGGCTACTGTGCCGGAACGTCGATGGCCCCAAAACACTCGGGGTCCCCTTCCATCCCAGACAATAGGGCAAGAAAATAAAATGAAAGTGGACTTACTGCTATGGCTTGCAGCCTTTCCTTGTGCAATTCCGCCTCTGCCATCCTGGAGAAGGGCACACAGGGAGGGGAAAAAGAAAAACAAAACACACGCTGTAGTGACCTGAGGAAATGGATGGGCACCCCGAGGGGCTGCGCTAGAAGCCCGGGGAGAGCCGAGGGGCGGCCGGGGATCCGCTCTTGGGGTGGCGGGCAGAGCTGTGCGCGCGGCTGGCTCGCCGGCTCAGCCTCCGGCCCCCGCCCGCCTGGCTGCGCCCCAGCGCCGCCGCTAACTGCACAGCTCCCGGCCGCCGGCGGCCGCGCCAGTCGGGGACGTGGGCCACGGGCAGCCGCCGGGAGGGCGCGCCCGCCCCGCGCTGGTCCTCCGCCCTGACGTCTCGGCGCCTCGCTCCGCCCCTGGGGTGTGGGGGACCTGCGGCCGCCGCCCCCCTTGGCTCTAGGCAGGCAGGAGACAGCGGGCTGTCGCGGCGGGGGAGGTGGGGTCCCCAAGGCGCGGACGGGGAGCGCGCTTGCGGGTGGGCACCTGGGGCGAGGGCGCACGGCGAGAGGCTAGGGCGCACGGCCGGCTCCGGGGTGGACGAGCGCTGAGTCCGGGCAGGGCGAGGTGGCGCCAGTGCCAGCCAACAGAGGGGCCTGAGGCAGAAAGCAGGGCCCGGAGCGCGAACTGTGACGTGCGGGCTGTGGCCACCGAGTATTCTGGCCGCCTTCTAGCGCATGCCAGATACTTGGGCTTCACGTGAGGACGTTTCCAGTAGGGAAGGGCTGCCTCGCCCACATGCCTTAGATGGCGCGGTCCTCGCACGTCAAGTGGACGGAGGGCAGGCTATAGCTCAAAACAGGCCACCCCATTGTGAGGCCAAATGCGACTTAGGAAGACAGCAGAGAGTTTGTAGCCTTCGGAGCTCCACCAGACGGGGCTTCACAACTTAGCTGTGAAACCGTGGGCAGCTCACTTAACCGCTCTGAACCTCAGTTTCCTCATCTGAAAAATGGGGTGTCCTCAGTGATTAATGAGATAAACTATATAAAGGTGCTTTGTAAAGGGCAATCTGTCCTGATCATTATCCTGTGACATTCTGGGCTGCAACGTTGAGTCTTTTCTTCCGTATGCCGTCTTGGAAAGGGCAAGTGGGATCTGGTCACTGAAATGCTTCACCTATTCTTTAAATAGTACTAAAGTGCATCTTTTGCGACAGGCTCTGGGCTGAATGTGAATGATGGATCAGACCCAGTCCAAAAGGAAATAAATGCTAAAAACAAAAGAAATACTTCTTAATATTCAGGAGGGACCTGCTAAAATTCCGAACATTCATAAGTAAGCTTTCCTGTATAAAATGAAATCATAAACACTGAAGGAAAAAAAAAAAAAGGCAATGTGACCTCTATAGACCCTTGATGATTCTATAAACACAGGACTTGAAAGGCATTTTAAAAGGTATGCACATCAAATTTCCCCAAATCACCTCTTTCCTGGGCAAATTCTTGCAATTCAACTAAATTGCCTTTTCAACTTTCACAGAGGTTTTACCTGTCACTTGATGAGCAATTACTCCTCTGCCCGAAGACTGAAGTTAGTCCCCAAAACAGTTTTACTGATTGATTGTTTTCTCTTCCTTTTCATAACGGGTGTGGGTGGAGCTGTGTGTGTGTCATAAATCGAACCCAATGCCAGATTCCACATTCTCACTCCAATATATATCCAGAACTCCTACTTTCTGGCTGAGATCTATCCCTTTCTTCAAATACTTCATTTTCTCCTCACTTCCAGCACCAGCTCCCACAGGACAAGTTCTTTCCAGGGTGTTTGCTCACAAATAAACCAAGCTGTTATTGCTTCAGCAGAGTGACTGTGTACCCAACAATAGTGGAGAGTAACAAGATGAGAAAATTGAGGCCCATGAGGTTGAGAGACTCAGCCAGAGCCATAAAGCTGAGATTTAAACTCAGATCAGACTCTCCAGAGCCCATGCTCTTTAGCACTCAGCACAGGTTCAGCAAGTGATACGGTTGGTTCGGGGGGGGGGGGGGCAGGGGGACGGGGAGCAGACCCCTGTAATAAGCAAGTAATGAATAAGAACTGGACTGTATATTTAAAATTTGTTTAAATGGTAAATTTCATGTCATGTATATTTTACCACCAAAAAAATTTTTTTAAAGGAGTAAAGAAGGGAGATGGGATGGGAGAAGAGCCTGGTCACCCGTTGGAAATGACCAGTTGGAAAACTCTGAATCACAGGTGAAAAGAATCAGGATTGGGGATATAAATTTGGGTGTCATCTATTTTGAGGTTATAGCTAAAGAAATGAGAATGGCCAGAGTGAGAAAACAGAACAAGAAGAGAAGAGTGGCACCTGGGTGGTTGAGCATCCAACTCTTGATTTTGGCTCAGGTGATGATCCCGGGGTCGTGGGATGGAGGCCTATGTCAGGCTCCATGCCAAGTGTCGACCCTGCTTAAGATTCTCCCTCTCTCTCTCTCCCTCCCTCCCTGCCTCCCACCCCTCTCCCCTGCTCATGCTCTTTCTCTCTCTCTCTCAGAAGAAGAAGAAGGAGGAGGAGGAGGAGGAAGAGGGGAAGGAGGAGGAAAGAAAGCCCAGTAAAGGAGTCTGAGAAATATCATCTGAGAAGCAGAAGGAAAAATCAGGAGGGGTGTTTGTACCAAAGGCCACAACAGGACAAAAGGGGTTTTCACAAGGGTCAGATGCTTCTGAGAGGTCAAGAAGGATGCAGACTAAGAAGAGGCTATTGGCTTGGGCAGTCAGGAAGCCATAGGTGACATTGGGACAGTAATGTGTGTGTGTGGAAAGTCAGCCCAGAAGTGATTATAGGGAGTTGAGAACGAATGAAAAGTAAAGGGAAAGCATCTATGAGTATAAACCACTCCTTTCAGATCTTTGGATATGAAAGATGAAGGTGATTGGAGGAACAGGAAGGTGGTCTATGGGAAGCAGGGTCAAGTTAAAGGGTCGTTAGGTCAGATAAGACTTGAAATGTTTTGGGAATGAAGGGAATTTTGGCATCAGGAAAGTGAGGCCAAAGACACAATCAGAAGGGAAAATAAGTATTAAGTCTCAGATTAGACCATGAGCACTGGTAGCCTTGGAAGGAAGGAGTAATTAAGCAGGGCAGGAGGATGGAATGGGTAGAAACAAGAAGAAACTTTAAGATGAAGGAGAGAAAAGTTGAGTGAGTGTGTGACACGTGGCCTCGTTTTCCCACCTAATGGAAGGATCATTGGGGTGGAGGTGGGGTGGGGGACTTCAAGAGAACAGAAATGATTTGTAAAGAAGCTGTAGAAAATGGGAAATATTGAGACATGGTTCCCAACCAGAAGTTTGCATCAAAATTTCCTGGAGCACATTTCCCTGAACATATACAGAAATAAATTCCTATGGGGTGAGGTAGGGGTTAGGGATGGGTTTAGAACCACTGTACTGAGTTTACTAGAAATAGACAAAAGATTCGTACCAATTGTGTATACCTCCTCAGTGGTTTCTAACTACCTAAGACCCATGATACACACTGGTTGTGTGTTTACTCAGCGTTGAAGATTGTCAAGGCAGGTATGGCAAAAAGTCAAAGGAGAGATGAGATTCAGAATGCTGAACCCTGGGGTTTTGTCCAGGTGGAGGTGTAGCCGACTGATGTTGTTTGGATGCCCAATTTGCAAACCCCTTTCCTCTTTGGGGAATTCCCATATTACAAGCCATAGTGAGAGTTGAGAGCCACCTCTCATCATAGAACCTGGGAAATACCAGACACTTGCTTCCCCAGATCCCACAGAAGCGACAATATGGCATGCAATCTGGGCTCAGTCAGACATGAGCATCTGCCAAGGATCTTGAAGACACAGCATCCCAGAATTCTTTCAGGCTGGTAGCTCACCTTTGGTCCTGCCCATTGTCCAAGCCCCCTTCTCTAGCCTTCTCAGCTATTCTGTGAATACACTTTCAGTTCCTGCCTTCTCTGCTCCTATCAACTGGAATCAGTTTCTATTGCTTGTCACTAAGAATCCTAAGTGAAACAGGAAGGCTTGTGAAATGAATGGCTGATGCTTGGCCACAGAGCAGAGGGAAAACATCTTCTCTCACAGCATGGCTGCCTTCAAATCTCTACATTTTAGAATTTGAAAAATCATTGAATCCATTACAAACACAGACATTTCTAACCCAAATTATGCCACTTCTTTCATAAACTTTTATTGTGTAGCTATTCTGTACTAAACATTAGGCTATGGCTTGATATCACAAAGAATTCATAGTCCAGTGCTAATATTGGTGACTTGTTGTCTTCCACACATTTACAATCTGGAAAGATCTATTACAATGGTGCAGAATGTGTGTAACGAATCACTAGTTCATGCTGGGATATTAAATTGTGTTGTGTAAGCACTACCCGTATTGTTTAATGGTTTTTCTGATAGATGCTGCATTCCAAAGCATTACATGGAGAGAATACGGAATGCTAGATTTGCAAAATAGATGTTTTATTAATAAAAGTTTCAGTCTATTTTAGAGCATGAGTCCTTTGGGAACCACAGATGAACATAGCCTACTCCCCTGGGGGGAAAACAGGAGCCCTGTAAACTGAGAGGGAAATGACTTGCCAAGACCCGTTGAGTGAGTAAAAGTTAAAGTCTTGTTAAGTGGAAGCTAGGAGCGTGAAATTTCAGAGTAACCTGAAGCTTTCTCTTGACAAAAGTAATTTTAAAAGGAATGCCCGGGTCCTCCACAGTGTTTGTATTCGTATGAGCTCTCTTTTGCCTTTTAGGGTCTTGTAGAATATGTAGTCATTCAAAACATATGTGGTAGCTCTGCACAGAATCAAAAGGAGGGGAACGGTGGTTGGAGGCTTTTGGCTCCTTTGGTTGTGAACAATTTAGGAAAGTTGATGGGATTTCAAGTATGTGCTGTGTTTCTCTATGTGATTCGAATGATAGATTCATCTAGAGAGTTTCCATGGGGCAAGAAAGAGAAGTTAGAAAACAGAACCAACCAAGATTAGGCTGGATGTCACTTAAGATATATGTTGACTAGGCTCTGTACATGGTAGATTCAAAATGAGCAGTTGGAAATCTATCTAGAAGTGAACATTAGTATCTTAGTTTGATGGCTTCCTTTTCTCTTGGTTCACTCTGGACACGTCAGCTGACTGATGCTGTGGGTCAGCATCATTTCACGAGAGGAAATGAAGTGGTATAAGGAAGGTATATGGGAATTAGAGCAGGGTAGTTAAGGATCATTCTACATTTGTCTTGCTTGATACTCACATGTTGGCTCATAATAATCCTGTTACTGATAACAGTTTTGAAAAGTGGGATTAGGAAGTAGTAGGTGGGTGTTACGCAGAAAAAAGGCATGAACTCTATGGACAAGTGTGAATCCCGGCCCAGAGATTCATCGACTACACCCTTTGAATTCTTTTAGGTGCCCTTTTCTTCTCTTTAACGTGGGGTGATAACTTTAACCTCATAGGGGTGTTGTGAGAAATCAGGGCATCAGCATAAAATACTGAAAAGAGTGACCACAGCAGCTGCTCCAGAACCAGTAGGTCCTAATTACTCAACCCGATGTTGCTTCATTAATAATGTCATAGATGGGACCAAGTGAGTGACTTGGTTTTATCCATCCTTTTATGTAGGCATTTTTTTTAAGAAAGGGGGTGAATTATTATTATTCTTAAAATTCCTCACATTAGTTGGTACTTGTATTTTCTCATAGAGGGGGATTCTGCTCTGTCATTTATTGTCTAGAAACGTCATTACCAGGCTCTTTTTTTAACGATTCATAGACACTTACAGTCATATCTTTTGGACTGAATCAATTTAATAATTATAAATAAGAAGGAATGAGAAGGAAATGCTTAAGAAGAGATGGATGAAGTCCTAGGAAAATATGGAAAACAAGCTTGATTTGGGGATGTTTGGGAAGAGAGCTACATACGTAGGTATTAAAGGTGCTCTTCGGTGGAGTTGATTCTAGGTTTGGGTACAAATTAGCTACAAAGGGAAAAAGTCTTTGGGAAGGCCGGTCTGGTTATGTAATGCCAGCAGACACAATTGGGTCATTGGCTTCTCAGAGAGCTTATGGGCCAGTCTAGTTTGCCTTAGTACAATGATCACGATGTGCCCTGTCAGCTTGGAATCCCTTGTTGCAGTGTGGCCGTCGACACTTTCATTGTTAGCCATGACTCGATAATGCTGTACACATTCTGGAAGTCAGCACTACTGACAGGAGAGAGACGTCCTGTGGTGCTGGCTGAGAAGCGACAATGGCCTATCAGTTCAGTCCTGTGTGCTCTCCTGGTTGGAGAATGAGTAATCATATTGGGAAAGCTTAGCTTCAGCCCCTACCACGTTTAGATGCTAAGCCCACATGATGCCCTTTGGAAGGTCTGGGGTCTCAATCTCACATGATTACTCACCCTCCATACGCTAGCAAATGTTTATGAAATCCAACTCTCCCAGATGGGGCCCCCTAGACAAAGTGCCTTTCCCCAAAGCAGCTCAAGGTAGAGTGGAAAGAGCGTAAGAAAAAGTGTCGATCTTAGGTCCTAATCCTAACTCTGCCACTCACTGTGTGACCTCAAGCAAGTCACTTAACTTCTCTGCACTGAGGCTTTCTGTTTGTAAACTGGGAAGAGGGACAGCTAACTACCTCACAAGGTTCTTATAAAGATGAAAGGAACTCATGAATGAAAAAGTATTCTGAGAACTATAAATGCTCTGTGAGTGTGAAGGACTACAGGGAAAGAGGTGACCTCAAAGTTAGGGACTTAGGGACATAATGACTGGTCAGCGGGGAAATATTTGCAGATCTGTGCAACATTGTAGCAGCCACAGGCTTGGTCCACGGGAGAAAAAACCCTGTTAATACATGAGACAAAAGAGGCTTCCAAGTTTCTGATGGGCTTCTAAGACCATCAAATCAATAAATGAAAATGATCACCACCACCTAGGACTCTCATTGACTCCTGATGTTCCTCAATCACTCAAGTGATTCTGCTTTCTCCGGTCCAAAGACAAACAGCCCCACATTCCAAGCTACATATTTAACTAGCTTCACTAAATGCAGAAAAGTGTGTAGGGGTCTGACGATAAGACAGGAAAAGCAGAGAGAAAGAGGAGACAAGGAAACAGAAAAGCTTGGATCTTTTGTGCCAATTGTATGTGTCGAGCCTATATTTGAAAGCTACTTGATCTGTGTTTACATGAATGTGTTCTCCTTTCTGCATTCATTCAGAGCTAAATTTAACCCACTAGAGGGGAAGGCATACTTGGGGAGGTGGAGGTGGAAAAAGAGCCGACACAGAGGCGGATGCTTGACTGGGAGCCAGGAGCACTGGGGGAGCTCCAGCACAGGGAAGATCGCCCCTCTGGAGGCTCCGAGGATGGAGTCCATGCGACTTCACAAAGGGACATGTTTTCATTAGAGCAGATGTGCCCTCCATTTCTGAGAAGCATGTGAGCTCCCAACAAGACGTTAGATCTTGTGTGTAGGAGAAAGCGGTTCCCGACTCTCATGAGCTCCCACGCCTGGCCCAGCCCTTCAGGTAGTGGACACTCAGCAGCTCTCCAGGCCTCCCCCAAAGAATGCAGTGTCTGTCCCCATGGGAAAAGTAGCGGGGAGGCTGGCAGGGCTGCTTCTGACGCAAAGTTGAGCTTGCCTTCCGTGGCGGTGCCATTCCAGACGTGTTCCCTCCGGGGCAACTTTCTTAGGATAGGGGGTGGAGGAGAAGAAGGTTGTTGCATTCATAATCTGAGTTGCATTAAGTGTTATGCACCCATAACGGATACAAGATGGTTTTGCCTGTGCTGGGACTCAGCCACCGCCCTCTCTCAGTCCTTTGTGATTTCTCTTCTTCCCACTCAATTACCACTCTCCTCCTCTAACTCCTTACTGTGCACTCGTCTCTGAGTCAAGCCCTCAGTGGGCCATGGTTTGCAAATGGACAAGTCCTTGCCACTCAGATAGGTTTTCCTACGACTGGAGAGTTCTCTGCTAGAAGCGAAGACTTCCCTACAGAACAGGCAGTCAGCTTCCATCTGGGACTCGGTCCCCCCTTGTCTTGTGGAAATTTCCCTTTGTTAGGATGGGGGAGGGGAGGCCCCTTGGCTTCTGGGATGGTTCTCCTTTATTTGAGGCTCAGCTAAGTCACCCCAGCATCTTGTCAAAGCTTTACCCTGTGTATAGCCTCTCCTACTCTCTACTCCTCCCCAGAGAACTTGACACCTTCTTCATCTGTTTGTCCCACTCCAAATTTGGTGCTTTCTCATACCATATGCTATGTCTGGAATGTAGCCTCCCCCTCGCTTTTCTAACTTTCCAAGTCTCCTCTTGTTAACTCCACAGAGTTCCAGAAATCCCAGCCCCTCAGGGTATGCCTGGCAGTCCCTTTGGGAAGAAAATTGGTTATCCCTCCTAATTCCTAACATAGTGTGTGACTTACAAATTGATTGCTTGATTTGTGATTCTTTCAGTTAACTTTAAAAATCATAAAATCAGAGCCCTGAAGGACACCTTAAATTAATCAGCATCCCTCAGGCTGCCATGATGGTTGTTGGCATGTCACAAAGCTACTTAAGTTGGGAGGAAGCATGGGTTGGACAACCCTGGCCTTAAATACCAGTTCTACTACATAATGACCTTGAGAAATTTATTTGACTTCTTTGAGCTTAAGTTATTTTATCTGTAGAATGGGAAAGATAATAGTATCCATTTCATGAGATTATTGTGACCATCAAATGAGGTAAGGTATCCAAAGCTCCCGACATATTGTAGGTGGTCAGTGAATAGTTTTATTATTATGAGCATAATCCTATTTATTCATTGATACCTGTATCAGTCTGGATATGTTTTGCCTGGATGTGCCTGTGTTCAAGTGAAGGCTCCTAAGTTGCTTGTTTGGGCCATCCCCAGGTACTATGGACTGCACGCTTGTGTCCCCCAAAATACATATATCGATACCCTAATCTCCAATGTGATGGAGACAGGGCTTTTGAGAAGTAATTGGGTCATGAGAGTGGAGCCCTTGTGATGGGATTAGTGCCCTTAGAACAGGAGGCATTAGAGAGTTTGCTTTCCTCTCCTTCTCCACCATATGAGGACACAGCAAGAAGACAGCCATCTGCAAACCAGGAAGAGGTTTCTCACTAGGAACGCAGTCTATCTGCACCCTAATCTTGGACTTCAGCCTCGAGAACTGTAAGGAAACGTTGTTTGTTGTTTAAGCACCTTATGGTCATTTGTTATAGCAGCTCACAGCTGACTAAGACACTACGTCTGCCCATATGGCCCTTCAGACTAGAGCTGCTCGTGAAGGCTCTCGACTACCCTTACCACTAGAGTTTGCTATCCAAGGTCTTTTGATGCTGTGCAAACTTTTTCATAACACTTTGGCTTTGCCAAAGTCTGCACATATCATGAGAGATTGAAAGAGACAAAAGTGCAAAGTGTTCTAAAGTGATATATGTTACCATCTTGAACAGTGATCCCAAGCTTTTCGGGAGGGCAAATCACAGAATCCTTTTGAGAATCTGATAGGAAGTAGAGGATGTTTCCCAGGGAAATGCATATGCATACAACATTTTGTGGGCAATTTCTGAGCTTTCAGGAACCTTTTGAATTCTTCCATGGATACCCTGAGAAGATCCATGGACCTCTGGTTTAAAAAAAAAAAATTCTCTGCTCTGGAACCTAGAATATCAGAACAATTGAGAGAGACAAGAGAAAAGATTTATCTCCAAGATCCAGGGAGCTCACCTTGGTTATTAATGCAAGAGTGAGGGAAGTCTGGAGAACTCATGTGTAGCCTCATCGTGCCCCTGACCTAGACAACAGCTGCCCAAGCTGCTTGCTATTGGCTCTGAGAGCTGCCTTCCTTTGTTCCAAATCACAGCTCTTGGCAGAGAAAAGGCACTGGGCCAATGAACCCCCTCCCTGGGCATGAGCTATCTCTCTCTCTCTCTATCTCTATCTCTCTCTCTCTCTCTCTCCCAACCTGAAACTTCCTCTGACCAATGTCTATCCAGCCTTTAGTCCTTCTAGCATGGCCTTCACTTGATCTCCCCTGAAAAGATCTGTCCTGCATCTGTATACAGTAGGTAATCTTTCAATCTATTCTTGACTCCTAGGATTAGCTTGAAACTGCTTTCTATCAAAACAAATACAGGTATCAGGACTATGCATTTGATCAGAATAATGAAATGATTTGTCCATATCACCCTCGAACAGCATTAGACTGTACTTCATCAGGCACCATTATGAATAGCCTACAATACTCAAAATCTACTTTCCAAGGCTGGCCCCACTTTCTTGCCTCCACCACTGCTGAGGGAAGTCATTTGACTTCCAGTTTGGAACTACCATCAAGAATTCGAGCTTGACCCAAAACCACTGGACTCTCCAACTTCCAAGGAAAACAGCCCGTCGCTGAATTAAAGACACTGTTAGGTTGGTTGGAGCCAAAACAAATGGAGCAGACTTTTCCTTAATAAGGGGGAAGCAGCCTTTCCAAGGTGGTGAGGCAAGCAGCAAACGAAGTGTCAGATTTCAAACCCCAGCACCCTGGAAAGCCGGGCAAATGACAGTGTCTTTTAGGATGACTTCAGGGCAGTCGTAAGGATTGAAGTAAAACAGTCTGAGCAAGTGAAATCCTAAACTTGATAATCCCATTATTTTAGAAAACGTCGTTAACAGCCCCAGTCCGTAGAAGAGACATTTGGTAAGAATATGACCATTGTCAGAAAGAAAAAAAAAACGGGCAAAGATACACTTTGCCATTTTACTTTAACAGAAATATGAACTAGGGCTTTCCTGATTTGTAAGAAAGCAGAAACAGACTGATTTAAGTAAAAAGCTGAATGTTTCCAAATGTCTTTCTAAATTAAATAAAGGTTTGAATGGAGTGTTAGAGAAAATAGCTTGAATTTAAGGGTAAAATGTTGGTTTTTTTAATTTATAAACATGTACATGATGCTTATTTTGTCCCTGGATCCCTTCTAAGTGATTTGCAAGCATTAATTGATGTAATCCACCTAATAGCCCTATACGGGCTGCATTTTTATACCCATTTTACAGACAAGGAGAGTGAGACACAGAGAGCTTCCACACAGCTTCTAGGTGGCAGATGTAATAATATCAAGTAACAGGCTTGTGCTGGTGGAAGCTTGTACCTGAGTGGGGCTATTTCAATGTGGGGGGGGGGGGGCGGCGGTTAACTGCATTATAAATAATATGCAATTAAAAGAGTAAAAGTGATTTCTTTCATTTTGAGGTACTTGGATCATCATCCTTCTGAAGGGATAAGACCTCAGATACAACCATAAAAAGGGGAATCAACTAAGTCAGTTTCTTCCACCATGCCTTTCTTCCTTTTTTCCCATCCCTTTGTCTGTCTGTATGTCTGTAGGCCTGTTGGTCTGCCTGCCTGCCTGCCTTCCTTCCTCCCTCCCTCCCTCCTTTCCATCCTTCCTGGTACAAGTATTGGGCACACACTTCTCACCAAGCGTTGTCCCAGGTCCTGGGGATCAGCAGAGAACAAGACTTACATTCCAGGGAAGGGAGAGAGACATGAAAAGCAGGGAAATCTACAATATAACTTCAGAAATGTTCTGAGGAAAACTAACCACACTAAGAGGAGAGAGTGGTGTGCAGATGAATAAATGACACTCTATCAGAGAAACCTGAATGGAGTGAGTGACAGAACCATGTAAATATCAAGGGAACAGTGTCCCAGGCAGAGGGAGCAGGCAACGGAAAGCCTCTGTGATGTGACACGGCTGTGCTCAGCATCTTGGAGAGGCAGCAAGGAGACTGGTGTGGCAGGGGCAAAGGGAGTGAGGTGATAGTTGTGGGAAAGGAGGACAGAGAGTGGCCTGGTCAGAGCACGGCCTCAGGAAGGTATGGACAAGGTGTGAAGGAACATATTTATATTTTAAAAGATCACTCTGGGGATGCCTGGGTGGCTCAGTTGGTTAAGCATCTGACTCTTCATTTTGGCTCAGGTCATGATGTCATGAGTTCGTGAGATCAAGCCCCACATTGGGCTCTGTGTTAACAGCTCAGATCCTGCTTGGGATTTTCTCTCTCCCTCTCTCTTTGCCTCTCCCACTTGCACTCTCTCTCTCTTTCTAAATAAATAAATAAACATTAAAAAAAAAAAAGTAACAGATCACTCCGGCTGCCTTGGAGGAGGCAGGAGAGAGAGAAGAAGATTCAAGCAGGAGACCAGCTGAAGGATCGCATGGGGTTGACATGAGAGAGGGTTGACATGGAAGGTGGTAGTGGTAGACAGAATGATGGCCTCCAAAGATGTTGACATGCTGATCCACGGGCTGATCCTAGAATCACATGCTGATCCACGTGCTGATCCATGTTATCTTACATGGCAAAGGGACTTTGGCAGAGTGGACAGGAGTGGGCACTGAGGGAACTGTCACATGGACAGACTCGGAAAGCCTTCACTCCAGGTTGGAGAAGGAGCGGCAGGGGACTGAGGAGAGGGGACATGAGCCCTTGGCTCAAACCCAGTTACATCATTTCTCCAAGGTCAGATTCCTCCATTGGAAAATGAAATTAATAGTGCCTAACCCATACAGGTATCTCGAGGGTGAAAGGAGACAATCCATGTGGAGCCCTGGGCTCGGTGCCTGGCAGGTACCGAGCACTCTCGTAAACGCCGAACAGCAACATTCCTATGAGAGGGGTCCGGTGCCGCGGTTGAGAGCGTTGCCAGGATAGGGTGCTCGGCTCACATACCAGCTCTGTATTTATTAGATGGTGGACCCTGGGCAAGGTGCTTACCTTCCCTGTGCCTCAAGTTCATTCTAAGTAACCTGAGGCTAATAATATCTACCTTATGCGCTACATGGAAAGGTCTGTCTTGGCCTTTATTATTCTGGCAATGAGGATGATAAATAATGCATGCCTTCTAAAAGATATAATTAGTATTGACTCTAGATCTTATGAATCATAAAATATGAAATGAAAATCCAAAGGATTGGTTTGCCACGTAAACAGTAAGAGTCTTTGTAATCAGGTATTTAAATGACTCATAATTTTGCCTAATCAACATGCAACCAAAAGTTCACGCGAGATAAGTGAAGCTGCTCTTGGCTTCATTTCTGGGGTGATTTCAGGATGCTGTGAGTCCAGTCATATACTCAGCAGCCTCGCCGACAACTTAAACCTTGGATGGGGCTGCTATGAGGAAATCACAATGAGTTTGCAAGATGCCAACGCAGTCTTGGAGAATTAACATCCTCTGTTAGCTGGCTCTGATTGTACCCTTCCACTCCCTCCCCTGCCCAGTGTGACTGGAGACCTAGGAGTCACTATACCTGGACCAAATCAAGGGCCAGGGACTTTGGTATTTAATGATGTCTAGAAAACACACAAGTCATTAGTGCCAAAAACAGAGGCGACAATCCTATTCCCACTCAGCAGAGCAATTGGCTTAGCAGTTTAGACACACACACAAATGGCCCTTTTATGGGTAAAACGATGACCCTGAGCTCTGAAATCTGAAGAGTGCTAAGTGTGTGGCATTTCCTTAAATGCCTTCTGAAAGGGCTCCTGGGACAGTAATGAATGTTCATTTGACATATCTTATCAGAGAAGTCAGAGCGAGCCTGCCTGTGTCTCCTCCCAGGAGGAGTGTTTGGCAGTGTTAGTGACAAACTGGGGGAGCTTCCAGACAGAGTGTGGCACTAGGCACGTGACAGGCCCGGGTGTAACCAGCAGCCACATGGCATCCATCACAATTGGTCCCCGTATTGACATCGAACCCCTGAACAAGCCGTGTGCCCACCACGTCTGCTTGGGCTCAGGGGCTGCACTCACAGAGGGGTCTGTGCACAGCAATACCAGCATCACGGTGGAAATGCAGATGCTCAGCTAGCCTGAAACCTACTGAGTCAGGATCTGCATTTTTGTAAGATCTCTTGGTGATTCGTGTGCACGTTCAAGTTTGAGAAGTGCCGGTCTAGGGCCTGCTGGGTCCCAACTGTGACAACGCAGTGGAGACTCGGGATGCTTTAAAATAATGCCGCTCCCTGAGATCCACTCCAGAAGTCTATTAGGATCTGTTTTCAAATTTCCCGGGTGATTTTATTATGCAGCTAGGATTAAGAACCACTGATCTAGAATCCTTGATGAAGAAGATGATTGTGGTAACAGTGGTGGTATGGATATGGATATGGATATGGATAATGACAGCAATGATTGCAGGGACCTTTTGTGAGCACCTCCCGATGTCAGACTCTTCTTATTGCTATCTTCACTCACCAAAGTCCTATGAAGGGGAACTATTATTTTCTCCACTTCAGAGATGAAGAATTAAGACACAATCTAAGGTCACACAGAGTGGATTGGGTAGAGACAGGATTTGCACTATTAACCTCTTTACAAATCATTGAGCCTGTCCCAGGCTGACTTTATCAGAATCTCTGAGGATGGGGTCTAGGGAGCTTGATTTTAAATTTATACACCAGTGAATCTTTTTCATACTAAAGTGTAATATGTGAGAACCATGTTTTATCCAGTCCCAAAGTGGTTTGTTAATTTAGGACTTTGGAAATGGAGAAGAATCAGGGTACCCTGGGGAGCTATGAGTTTGTTCAGCAGTTACCTTGAGCATCATGTACAGGACTGTTTATATACATAGTTGTTCATAATTTCCATTACACAGATGTAAGTCCTAAGTAGCCACATTCCTTCTTCTAATAACTAACTGGTCAGATCTTCTCATTGCAGAAGGCCCCAGTTTTAGTTCAGGTTTTTCCCTGTGGTTCCACATGATCCATGACTCAGTTTTCCTTTTCCCAGTTATTATTCATCCATCCAACCATTCATCCATCCATCCATCCACCCACACATCCATCAATCCACCCACACATCCATCAATCCACCCACACATCCATCTATCCAACCATCCATCCATCCAACCATCCATCCATCTACTACTCAATGCCTTCAATTACCGACCACACTGGCATTGGGATGTAGAGTTGAGTAGGGTGCAACCCTCACAAAGCAACAAAAACATTAATGGGCCTTTACAGAACAATGAATAAAGTTTGGTGATGGAGAAATCAAAGATGCACTGGAGGTAAAGAGGAAAAAGCCAATTCCTGGGGTCTGGGGGAGAATGCCCAGGCAGGAGGGAGGAGCTGGTGGTTCCCATGAAGGCTTCTCAGAGGAGATTAAGTAAAAACTGCACTGCAAAGGTTGCATAAAGCCTCAATAAGGAGGGGAAATGGTACATAAGGAGAGGAAAGAGGCTGGGCAAGGCCAGGAGGCAGGAAATAGTGCAGTCCTATTCTGGAGAGGTACGTGCAAGGTGGAGGGATGTGGGAGATGGCCCTGCTGAGATGAGGCAGGCACCCGGCCACGGTTTGGCTCAGCATGTCACATATTCTCCCGCAGGTGGTGGGGAGCCACTGAAGGGTATAAACAGGGAAGTTACTCTGGAAAGATCAGTGGGGCTATGTATTGAGAAAGGATTGTCATGTGAAGACTGTATGCAGGGAGACTATTTTCAGAGTCTTTAAGAGAGATGGGAAGCTCCTGAACTGAAAATACTTGTGATAATGGTAGTGAGTTGAATAGTCCAGGTCCTAACCCCCCGTGCCTGTTAACATGACCTTATGTGGAAACAGAGTCTTTGCAGATGTAATTAAGGCTCTTCCAATGAGGTCATCCTGGCATTTCGGGTGGGCCTTAACCCCAATAACTGGTATCTTTATAAGAGAAAGGAAAGGGGGATTTGGGACACACAGACCCAGAGTGGGGAAGGCCATGTGAAGACAGAGGCAGAGACTGGAGTTAGGCAGCCACAGACCAAAGAACACCATGGATTCAGGCAGCCACAAGAACACAGGAGAGAGGCATGGAACAGATTCTCCTTCAGAGCCTCCAGAAGGAAGCAACCCAGTGGAGACCTTGATTTCAGACGTCTGATCTCAAGAACCGAGAACAAGAGAGGATACGTTGTTATTGTTATTATTTTAAGCCCCCCAGTTTGGAGTAACTTGCTCATCCTAGGAAACTAACACAGCAACTAACACTGAGTCCTTCCTCTATGCCAGGTACCATGTGAATGGTTCGTAGGCATTAGTTCATTTCGCACTCCCGACAGTTCCGTAAGGTAGGTACTAGTATTAGCATTCCCATCTATCAGATGGGGAAACTGAGGCATACGGAAGCTAAGTCCTTTTCCCAGGGTTACAAAACCAGTAGGTGGCAGAGAAGGGCTCTACATACAGGCCGTCTGGGAGGAGAGCCTGCAGTCTCAGTTGCCTGGTCTAATGTGGGAGAGATGGAGAGGAAGAAGCAGACTTGAGGAGGTGGGGAGAATTACAATTAACATTACATGGCAGTTAACTGGGTATCTGGAGGGTGGGCAGGAGGAATTGAGCCCTCCAGATTTCAGGTGCTGTGGTGCCTCCAACCTCTGAGTTTCCATCAGCTTCTGTTTTCCATGCCACGCCGCCTCCCAGGATGTGCTAACCTGTCCACCTCTCTGGTCCTGTTCTTTGCATCTGCTTCTCAAGGAGTCCTCCAGGGCTCTTCCCAAATATGTCCTCGAAGTGGCCCCACTCCTTGACTTCCTGGACAGTGGTCTCGATGCCTCCTTCTCTCTTCTGGCTCTGGCTGCATGTTGTGACATCTTTGAGCTCTCCCCTGGCACTTAACTTCTCCTGACCCTACACTCCTAACGTTTATTCTAGTTTCTGCTCTCAGCATCCCTGTCCGTTTCCTCCCCTGTCCCCATCCCCCTGAAGAATGAGAAGAGGCAGCATCCATGTGAAGGGCTGGTAGGAAAACCAGCCTTGCCTTGTCTTCTAAAGCAAAAGTTCACTTTCTCTGTGTTGTTTTCCTATTTCCCTTTGTTAAATTTCCCTTCCTTTACCGACGGCTGTGCTGAAGGCAAATGACAAAAAAAAAAAAGTGCTCAAAAGTACTTTTTGCTTCTTTGTAATAATTTAGTGGGGTTCTTTTTTGAGTTTTTTATGGGTTTTTTGTTTGGGTTTTTTTTTTGTTTTTTTGTGGTTTTGTTTGTTTGTTTGTTTGGTCTGCAGTGAGTGTGTTCCATTAGTTTGGGTTGCAATGATAAAGCACAGGGTCTGCTGTGCTATTGCCATATATAGAAGTGTACATTGCTATTTCAAGAAATTGCCAGCCCTTACAATTCCCTCTGCAGATTGGTAGAAAATCTGCCAGTGGGCATAATTGACCAATTAATTTAAAGGTGGGTATTAGTATCATTCTACAGGTCTGCCATTAAAATAGGCTTTTACTATACTCTGAGACAAAAGTTCATTGGAAGGTCCAGGATATCGAATGGGCAAATGTTTTAAATAAAAAGTGGTTACTTAGACCAATAACCCAGGTGTCACTATACTTACTTCCACTGACAAGGTTCGTGGCCCAAAGAGAAACTATTTGGGAGACAGAATTACATAAAGGGATAATGAGAAATTCAAAGGATTGAAAACATCCCTGAAATACTTTGGAAACCTCTTTGGAAAGGGCATGCGTTTATAGGATAGAATGCTATGTTTTACATTGTTCATCTTTGTCCTCAGACATCATTTCGCAACATTCCACAAAGTGATATTGTCAACATTCCTGACATATTCATCTGCTTTCAAGCATTCAGATTGTTTTTAGAAAAGCAATAGTCTTATTTGGGAAGAAATTTGCCATGTACCCTATTGGTTTGCCAGCAACTTAAAGTACCATAAGATTAGATTTTCCTTTAATTCCAATACTATTTTTATATATATCCTATTGTGTATTCAAATATATCTAAGACATCAAATATCTACTAAAATTGTCTAGGTATTCATATTAAGTTCATTTTACTTAATACTGACTTTTGCTCCTTACAGTCTAGAAATAGAACACAGTAAGTCACGATTAACTGAATATTGCCTCTGGAGTGGTCTTTAATGAACATAAACCTTCATTCAAACAATAGACAATCCAAAAGGAGATAGTTAAAACTTGCTCATACTCCTTCAATGCACATGTTGAGATAACGTACCCTGACACAAAATCAGAGATGGAGAGATAATTTGCACTTTACTTGGAGTAGAAAAGCAAACTTTAAAAAATAAGAAAAATTTGACACTTGAAAAACTACCAGTGAGCCACAGGGGAAAAAAATTCAGTATGTTCGCATTAGAAGGATCAGAAAGGTAAGATTCCTCTTTTACTCATTTAACAGTATTTAATGAGCACCTACTATATAATAGGGACTGTGCTAGTTTCTGGGCTTATAGTGAGTGAATTTCTGGTAAGTGAAAGAAAACTCCTCCAACCAGAGCTTATAGATCTTCTTTTTACCTCTCCCTTCCTAGATGTTGGGGGAGAGGGAGCCTGGAGAAGTGCATAAAACAAAGTCTTTCAAATCAGAGTTCAGTTCAATCCCAGTACTTCATTCACTAGAGTTCTGTTTGGGGATAAACCACATAAACAACCTGAACTTCAGTGTCCTCATCTGCAGAATGGGAATAATAACAATTTGTAAGGTTCTCATGCAGATTACACAAAACACTGGGCACTGTGGCAGTGCTCCATACAAAGCAACAGTAAAGTAAGCAATAAAGAACATTATAACAAATATTAAACTTTTTTTCTGTCTCCGTATCAGTTTCTGCTCTGCCTCTCTCCCACTTCCTTTTCACTCCTTCCTTGTGACCACTGTCTAACCACTCACATAATTTTGGTGAGCAAGCCTACTTAGCCCAAATTCCACAAAGCAATGGGGAAATTGTTTCCCCTGGGTTTCATTGCAAAGGGCTGTGGCTTAGCGTAAAAAAGAGCCAAACACAAAAAGCTGCAGAGTATATGATTCCTTTTATATGACATTCTGGCAAGGACAGAACTATAGGGACAAACATCAGATCAGTGATTGATAGGGGCTGAAAATGGAGAGACAGACTGATGGTGAAGGGGCCCCAGGGAACACTTTGTGGTGATAGAAATGTTCCGTATCTTGATTTTGGAGGTGATTATACACCTGTATACATTTGTCATCACTCACTAAACTGTATACTCGCAAAGAGTGAATTTTACTGTATGTAAATTATACCTCCATAAACCTGACTTTAAAAAAGAAGACTGTGGCTTAGGGCCTTCAAGACTTCCTTCAGGAAAAAAAAAATCTATAAGCAATACAGGAAATTAGTGATGCTCTTGGGAATACACTTGCATGAAACTAACTATAACAAAAACACACATTGATAGTCATCCTAAGAGAGGTACACAGCTCTCTGGGAATTGAGAGACAAGAGAAACATCCATCCAGGGATACCAAGACATCATGGAAGAGGTTGCATTTAAACTGAGTTTGAAGATTGCAGTTAATCACTGGGGTTTTTTTTTCTTCTCTACCGACTATGATCAATATCTTAGACCGTAGCCTCTGTTTATAAGTTGCTTGCAAAATTTGTTATAGGTTTGCTTCATTTTCTATTCTAAAAGTTCATGTGTAATGTGTCTGCCAGCAATTAAGTGACTCACATTATCCTGCCCCTTAAAAAAACAATCGGTTTTGAGGCTACGTTTTCTGAGTTTGTGGTATTTAGGACATTGGTTTTTACATGTCCACTTATAAAATGTTCTTCCATTCTAGGAAATGAAGAAAAGTACAATGTCATTAGAGGAGACACCATGGCCACGTGTAAGAGGTTGGAATGGGGTCCCAAAGCCTGATTCTATAATTCATAAGTGGCTCTACAAATCAAGATCAATAATCCAAAAGAAAAAGGGAGGGAAACTATATAAAGACAGTTCAAGAGAGAAAATACAGGGACATTTAAATGTATGAAAAGATGTTCAATCTCAATGTGACTAGTGAAATGGTAACTTCTCAATATATGTTTCTATGAATCAGTGAGACATAAGGTCAACCATCCAGTACAAAAACAAACAAATTAAAAAAAAAAAGGAAATGGACAGTTCATAGACCAGAAAATATAAATAGTGCCTTGGTACATATAACAAGATGCTTAAACTCACTCATACTAAGAGAAAGGCAAATTAAAACTGAACTGTTTCATACTCATAAACCTGGCAAAGGTTTCTGAGTTTGTTAACACAGCGTTAATGAAGGTGTAGGAAAATCCGCTGCTGCTGGGTCAAGCTTTACGGAGAACCATTTGGCAATGTCTATTAAAACTACAAATGCACAGTGACTTTGACCCAGCAATCCCACTTCTATGAATTTTATCCTACTGATCACCTGTGTGCAAAAATGACATGTTACTCACTGCAGAATAGCAAATAAATGCCCCTCGGTAGGGCTGAGTTTTTGTATATCATACAATAGAATACCTTTTAGTGTAAGAGAGAATATGAAAGCTCTTCATATACTGATAAGGACCAATCATCTAATCATATTAGAAACAAAAAAAAAATCAAAATGCAAAAGAGTGGAACCATATGTTAACATTCAGGTTAAGGAAGGGGTGAAGGTGGTATTGGGGAATGTATGTGTGTATTTGCTTATATATACGTGGACCATCTCTGGAAAGATATGCAGGTAGCTGGTAACAGATTTGTCTATTGGGAACCTCAGAGGAGTGGAGGGGCAGAAGGCTTTGGTGGTATGCAATCTTTGTGTCTTTTGAATTTTAGCCCACATGAACATACTACCTACTCAAAAATAAATACAATTTTAAAATTAATAAAAATCAAAACAGATAAACCAAGGGGGAAAAGAGAGAAATCTGGGATGTACTCCTCATTCAGCCATTATGTTTTATGACCACAGACAAGTCCCTTCCCTTTTTTAAGTGGGGTCTCCCCATATATAATATATAAATAAATGAATGTTTAATATCAGATATTCATAAGGACTTTATAGAAAAATAAGTAGGATAAGGGGACAGGGGAAGGGTGGAGGTGGGGGCTGGGTGCTATTTTCAGATCAAGTTGTCAGGGAAGAGAGCTCCTTAAAAATCCAGAATCTCTGGCTCTGCCCCAGATATCTGGAATCAGAATCCCGAATATTATAAGATCCCCAGATAATTACTATGCACATGGAAGTCTGAGACACCCTGATCTAGCTAACCCCTACTCATAGTCACCTTGAATGTGACCTCCTTCCAGAAGGCTTCTTTCACTCTACCTTTATTCTACCTAGTCCACACTGAATGCCTTTCTCTGGTCTCCCATGATCCCGTGTGTTTCCCTCCATATTTTTTGCCACATTAATAATTTTCTGGATTCTTCTTCACCTCTACCAGAAGATATGCACTGCTATCTCACAGTCCTCGGCATAGAGCCCAGCAATACGTAACAGGTGTAAATAAATATTTCTTTAACAAACGAATAAATGAATGGACGAACCAGGCCAAATAAAAATGTGTGGAAACGTGTTCAGTTATCTTTTTGACATTTACTTACTCTCAGACATTTCTCCCTTTGGGTTCTTGCTATACGTTCAACTGCCAACCCATCGAGAAAGAACAAGCGCACCCCTGGAAATAGCTATGCTCCCCATCCTCCCACATGGCAAGAGCTCAGGCATTTTAACAAATATGACTCTTCCAGCTAAGTCTTTGCTTGCCTATGGATTCAGCTCAGATTAGAAATAAAAGCTTTAGGTTCAGATGACGTTTTTGAAGGGCCAGAAATTCCCTAGAAATCCTACCTTCATCTTGCTCTATGTGATGTGTTTCCCAAACTGACTCAACTTCTTATTTTGCAGCTCAAACTCCTGCAGAATTCCAACCACACAGAGGAGAGGGGCTGTAGGAAAAGCCCAAGCAACGTGGTGTATCAGAACCCATTTACCACCATGTGTGCATGTGACTTTCAGGAGTGAAATGAAAGGGATGCTAGCCAAATCACAGCATGGCGGGAGTTCCCTCCAGAGGCTGGCCACAGTGATGGCAAGAAAAGCAAACAAAAGGAACATTCTTTCTCCTCGTGAGTGAAACAAAGACCCTACTGAGAAGACTGAAGTGAGCAGTAGAGCTGTAAAATCAACAGAAATGGGGGCTGTCTGTGGGGGAGGCATCTGGTTTCAATGTAAACATCCTTAAAATGTTTCAAGAATGAATGCGCATTTGAATAATTTATTACTAAACTTTTTTTTTTTTTACCACGGATATTTAGGGAAGATTCAGAATTGAAGATATCCTCGCCTATGCCCAACTCAACTGTAGTTCCTACTCAGTTGAGACCTTTTCTGAGTAGAGAACATTTGAAAGCAAATGAAACAGAATTGCCTGTGCAAATCCAGGATCGCCTGGCTGGAGGAAAGTATATTCTGAAAGACTCACATGAACATAGAACGTTAAGTAGATTGTACAGTTTGCACAGGAAGCCAGGGTAGGGGTGCGGTGGGGGTGCCAGTGCCTCTCCCTGCTCTGGTTTCTGTTGGAAGTTTCTGCACTGGGAAAGAAACTTGTCTTGAACTGCACTTGCTGCTTCAGATCGTGCATGTAATATATAAAGTTACAAAAGATGCTCTAGAAAAGAGCCTGCAAATTAGTGATCCAGGCATGTTTTGTTTGGGCCACACTAGATCTTAAAAAAAGAATGTCTTAAATTGGTTGCCCAACATTTAAAATTGTTCTGCACGGCAACAAATGGCTGGATCAGAATAGAACCCATTTGTTAATCACCTTTAGAAATACATTCCAGTTTGTCCCAGTCCCAACCACGCCTGTTTAACTGGCCCAGGTCCTATAAACACACACACACACACACACACACACACACACACACACACACACCCTATGGCAGCTCTCAGGATGAGGAAAAAAAGTTTTGTCTCCACCAATTGGCCAGACCTTTGGCCATTCTAATTTAGGTACCTTCCTTATTATCTCATTATTTCTCTTTTTCATATGATAACAGAACTTCTTTCTTTCTTTCTTTCTTTCTTTCTTTCTTTCTTTCTCTTTCTTTCTTTCTTCTTTTTCTTTCTCTCTCTTCCTCTCTCTCTCTTTCTTCATTCTTCTCCTTCTTTTCCTTCTCCTTCTCCTCCCCCTCTCCCCCTCCTTCCTCCTCGCCCTCTTTCTTCTATTTTCTTTATACTACTTTTGCAGAATTTTATGAACGTTACATCTTGCACATTCTCTTTTTCTCTCTTCTTTAATGAAGAACCAAACATGCCAGTGTCAGGGAACATCTTCATCAATAGTCTTTGTCTTAAGTGAGAGACCTTTCCTTGGCATTTCTTATTTCATGCACCTCCTTTGGCTCCCTGTCTGCCTGTTCTTAAATATAGCCCTCTAGGGTGTCATTACCTACAGTCTTGATTTCTGGATTCTTCTTGATAAATCATGAGGTCTGGCAATATTGGCCATAGTGAAATCATTGTTACTGCACTCATGTAGGTTAAAGGGCACAATTTTCATCACTCGTAGGAGCAATAAAGCCATGTCAATGATATCTACCATCCTGGAGCTTTTAGGCTCTGAATGCCAGAGGACAGCTAGGAACCGAAGCTCATGGTCTCCAACATAAATCTCTTTGACATTAGCCAAGGGTCCTGAACATCCAAAGAAGGAAACAGATTACTATGAGAAACTTGGGAGCAGGGGCAGGACTTATTTGTCTCTGAATTACTGAGTCCTAATTGCAGTGCTCAGCCCTGCTGCCTTGTATGAAATTAGTGCTCAGAAAATGCCTGTCAAATGGAGAGGCTTGAGATCACAGGTATAATTCTAGACAACAACAAAATGGTCCTGAATCCTTCTATAAGATTGCCTAATATTTTAATTTTTGTAGTGAAAATATTTTTACGAAATTGCAGGTTCTTAAAACTCTCAGTTCTTAGAAAACATTCTGGGTTTTTTTTTCCCCCAACTTATGAAAATACGTTTGTACTTACTAGAGAATTCACATATAGCTGACCTTACAAATCATAAAGCTCATAATTTTCAGGTGAGGAAACCAGTCCCAGAAAAGAAAAAGACTTGTCCTAGAGTAGGTTATTGGCAGTCTGGATAAGAACCAGATCTCTTGATTCCTAGTTCAGTGATTTGTTTTTCAGCCCTAGGGATCTGCCCAAGCCCAGGAAGCGGTTCTAACATGGCAGGACACATGACCAATTTCAACAGTCTGTTGGAGAAATGGGGGAAGTTCCCTGCTTACACACTGTGAGAAGCCTGGGCACCTCTGAAGGGCACCCCTCAACCTGTCAGGCTGGCTCCTGCAAAGGCTAATGGGCAGCCCAGGGGGATGGAGATGGAAATACAAGAGCTGCTCCTCCCACCTCAGACTTAAAGCAGGTGTCCCAGTGGTCATGGGAACCCTAAGAGCAAACCCATCCCGCCCCAACATCAAACTGTAACTCCCAAGTCCAGAGCATAAACGTGTAACTGTAGTCATGACAGAACATGACATGTGATGGTAGATGAAATCAATCATCTAACTTATGAAACATCATGACTCTGTTTCTAACACAATGGACTAAAGACCACGTATTATTTGATTAAGGTCTAGAAAAGACCAAAGGTAAACTGGGATTGCCACTTTGTAGACTCCCTTACTCCAATTTATCTTACTCCTCTGCCAATAGTACACGGTTACCTACAGATTCTAATGCCCTCCTGGGAATAAGGACCTGGGCAGCTGACATGCCCCTGGGGCAGAGGGGCAGCCCAACTCACCAAGTCCAAGGGGAAGGAGTACAGAGGCTGGGCACATTTGCCATGGTTCATATTCTTTCTCCTTCATGTGCTTGGTCATTCCTTTACAGTGAAAAAACCTACTCCATTCCAAGTGATTAACCAAATAAGTGCCCTAGAATAAATTACGTAATTAAGAAGATGGCCTTCCAAACAGCATAAAAAGCAGTTTGAGCTGGTAAATATTTTAATGAAATTGGTCAGAAGAACAACTCCTGCTGGATCCATTTCATGGTCTTTAAAATTATGGAGTCCTTAACATTTTAGAAATGGGAAGAATCTTACTTCCTGATTCACTATTTGTTGACACCTACCAGATAGGCAACATTTAGTGCAATTATACATACATACATACACACACACACACACGTATGTATTTGTGTGTATATCTATGTATGTATATGTATTAAGTGTGTGCATGTATAGACATATATATAAAGTAGGCTCTGTACCCAAGGCATTTTTAATGAAAGATCCAAAACCAGAGACTAACTGAAAATTAGTGTGGTGGCTTAACATGAACCACTTGTAAGACAAGGGCAAAAAGAACTGAGGCTGGTGAATTTGTCAGCTGGTGACCTTTTTAGGGACCTGCTAGACCGAGACTATTACATATTTAGTCCAGATGCCATAAACACCAAAAAACCATGAGAATATTGCCTTGTGGTAGTAGTAGTAATAATAATTATTATTATTATGGTGTATCCACATCAGCATTCAAAGCCCTCCACAATATGGTGGTAGCTTATGTCTCTGGGGTGATTTTCCCCCACTTTGTAAATATGCTCCAATCCAACTAAATTTTGACTTTGGGCAAGTTTCTTAACCTGTCTGTGCCCTTGTTTCCTCATCTGCAAAATGAGGAAAATAGCAACACTACCTCATAGGGTTGCTGTGATGATTAAGTGAGATACTAGATCCAAAACACAACAGTGCCTGCACCAGATCTCCACCGTCCTCCCTTCAACCTCCAGGGAATATTGCTGGTGCTTCTTTTTACTGGGCTAGCACACTAGATGAGCCTGAGCACAAGGGCCCTGTGATATGGTTCTAATAACTATCAATTAATAATGAATAAAAATTAATAAGTAAGCCTATTTCTGAGTTACTAAATATTAGCATATGTGATCAAACACCTACTTTGTAGCTTACGTTTTGTTCCATTTCTTCCATTTGTTTGGGGGCTTCTTGTGCCCTGTACCTATTAACTAACTTACCAGGGTGGGGACGAGACATTCTTCTGTGCTTTCTAAAATAGAATCATCTGGCTAGCTTTTCTAATGGACTCCTATTTCCCCCCAGACCCCCTGGCATTCCCAAATTCATTATCAGAAAGTGGGTTCAAAGACCAGTAGTTCAAGGCAGATAGGACATCCTGGAGCGAAGAGCAGAGTGGATTTTTTGCTGTCATCTGTTTCTCGCTGGCTGACACTCGAAGTGGTTGTCATTCCCTGGTGCAGAAGGAAAACACCATAAAAGGCAAGGCTCAAGCAGGCTGTTAAGCAGTTCTGAAGTGTTCAGGGGCTGTGAACCCTCTTGGGAAGGAGCAGCCCACCCCTGGCAAAGACCGCGGCACACTTCGTGGCAAACTTGTGCGGGAACAAAGCACATATTGTTACCTCCGAATGCCAAGCTCCACAGGCTAGTAAAATGACGTAGTATACCTTTAATGGGGTGAGGGGAGTTGGCTTCCCTGGAACGTTTTGGATGGAGTCATAACACAAATAAACTGGATTCTCAGGTCTGGGTGTATAAAGCCCAGAGCCAAGCTGCGTGGTCACAACTGGGGCAACCCAGACTATTGTGTAAATCAAATGCAGAAGCCGGGGCGTTTTGGCAGCTGCACATCTGCAGGCTCGTGTGTAGAAAAGACGCCTTTGAAACCCTTCCCAGCGGCCTTTACTATCTGCCACTTTTTTCTACATGTGTTTATTGTTCATAGAATCGATGATTTCTGCTCATTTTTATTGTTGCTAAAAATATGGCAGCTGAGTAACGTTTTGGATAACCTGGAGCGGATTTAGCAGGACAGGGGAGAATGTGAGTGTAGTTCACGTCCATTCTCTGGGCTGAGTATGTGCGTGTCTGCAGACACGTGCACACACATCCACTAGAGTTGGTTCCAGAGATCAGGAGGGAAGGAAGTGAGGTAGTGTTCATGCCAGCCAAGTCAAGTCACAGAGGAAGTGAGAACTTTGAACAGTGAGCTCCATTTTTCAATGGTGAGAGTGGTGGTCTACACGATTTGGGTCTGCCGTCCTGCCATTTGATGAAAGGTAGTTCCTAAGAGCTAATAGTCGGGGATCCGAATATGATCAAAAAGGAAACCTGCATCCACCGATGAGATTTGATTTAAATGCTGAATAAGCTGTCAGAAAAGTTACTTGGTGTCTAGGCTGAGAGGAGGGGCTCCATTTGGGATCCCAAAATGATAGGGAGTGAGAGCACACAGGCCTTACAGGGAGCTTAGGGAGAAGGTGCTTTAGCCTGTGAGTCTCCTGGAGGGGAGGACTAGAGCAAGAAGTGAACGTAGCTGGAGACTGTGAGGTCCTGATCTTCCAATGAGAACGTCCGAGCTGCTTATAATATTCCCAGAATCCCATGGGGCACCTGGGTGTCTCAGTCGGTTAAGTGTCCGACTTTGGCTCAGGTCGTGATCTCACGATTTGTGAGTTCAAGCCCCGCGTAGGGCTCTATGCTGACAGAGGGTGTGGAGCCTGCTTCGGATTCTGTGTCTCCCTCTCTCTCTACCCCTCCCCCGCTCATTCTCTCTCTCGCTCTCTCTCTCTCTCAAAAATAAACATTAAAAAATTAAATAAAAATATTCCCAGAATCCCAGTTAACATATTGAAGCAAATGATGTTAAGAGAAGTAACACCTTGTTGGTGGAGGGCGGGAGCACTCACAAGCACTGAAATCAATTGCTTTGACTTTCCTCAAATGCGATGTTAAAATTGTCAATCACTGTTTTAGACACTCTGACTCTCAAAATATTTAGGAAATCATAAGATAATCGAGTATAGCAGGGACCTAGTGACTCTTTGCCAATCTTCTCCTTTAAAGATGAAGAAACTGAGGCTCAGAAAAATTGTTGCAGGACATGAAGCTAGACAGTGTCAGCAGAAACTTGCAAGGTATTTTTCTTTATCCTCGTGATCCAGAAATACGGTCATTCATTTTGCCTGGAGTGTGACGACCATATTCTTAGTTTCAGCACAGACAATTGTTCTTTCAGATCCTTTATAATTATTCCTATTCCAGTTATTCTTACTAACTCAAAAATGTCTATTATTTTTAGGTTGGGATTCCTTTCCCTGCCCTCCCTATCTAACAACATCTTTCCTGCCAGTGGCCTACCTTTTTCCTTTTCCTCTGCATTTCTGAGGGAGAGTTCTAATTTATTTTCTCTGTAATGGGTTCAGTCCTCCACTGGCTCAGTTCAGTTATTTGCTGCCTCTAATAAGGATTTTCATTCTGCTCTTAAGATTTTAGTTCTCATGGGGCACCTGGATGGTTCAGTTGGTTGAGCCTCCGACCCTTGATTTTGGCTCAGGTCATGATCTCACAGTTTGTGGGATCGAGCCCCGCATCAGGCTCTGTGCTGACAGCACGAAGCCTGCTTGGGATTCTTTCTCTCCCTCTCTCTCTGCACTCCCCACGCCACCCCACCCCCACCTGCCGCTGTTCACGTTCTCTCTTTCTCAAAATAAATAAATAAACATTCCTTAAAAAGATTTTAGCTTTCAGTCATATATTTCCCATTTTTCGTTTTCATTTTCATTTCATTCCACCCCATCCCTATGACCTTGGGATTTTCTATTTCTATTTTTTAATGGCCATATAGAACATAGACAGATGATTACATCCATACACCAAACAAGAAACAAAAAGCACATTTTGCCACTTTTTGGAATTCATTCATTCAGAATCTATAATGTCCCGAACCCCATGCTGGGTTCTGAAGCAAGTTATGTCCCCCTACTCTCAGAGCATGTGAGAATATATATTAAGAAATGCACATCATAACAACCGTAATACAAGGTAGACAGTCTTTCCTGCCTTAAGAAAGGCTTAAATCTCAAAATGATATTTTGAATCCTATACATTTTTTGAAATTTTCTTCTGGTTCCTACAACAGACAATTTTCAGAGGTCTCATTCTCTGCTTTAAGATTCATGTTCCTTTTTCTGGGGTCTACAGAATTTTTTCCACTGGTTCAAAGTAGTCTTTTGTATTATTGTGTGCTTTCAGTATGATTATTTAAATAAGGTGAGCTCTCTTCAGACTTAGTGTCCACAGTCATTCATGGCATGAAGTTGGCATTGTCAGTGCCCACCTCCATCCCTACGATGATCTCATTCCTACAGCTGGAGGACAGGTGGATGTGCAGCTTCTACCAAAGGCCAGAGTCCGATGCAGCTCTGTTCTCCACCAACTTCCAGCATCTTCTCCAATCCCCCATTGTCTGGTTCTTTGAGGCATTGGCTCTGTATACATGAGAAACTACAACTCTGGCATACAGAGTGCTTCTGCCCTGTATCTTACTTCTTGGACCCATCTGAGTGTTGAACTAATAGAACTATACTTCCCAGGATGCAACGACACATTACACATGTTTTGGTGGGGGGGGGGGGGGGGTGGCGGGAAGGTCTTTTTCTTTTTTCCATCTGTTGGTTTCGGGTTGTTGTTGAGGCTGGGTGCATAAAGAAGGGTGAATGGGAAATGGTTTTGTGGCTGCCTTAAAAGGAAACAGCCCCTCAGAGGTAAGAAAAATGATACTCAGCTTTCTGGCTGGAATAGACCAATGATTTCTTCAAATCGAAGATTCTAGGAAGGCATAAAAAGCCTTTCTCCACTCCCTCTGCCTCTGCCCTTCCCTCAGGGAGACTCCTCCTAGATTTTGGCAGTAGGCTATTTGACAATCATACTGTTCAGGGCTGTGGTAAACCATTTTTCTTGTTTCTGAGTCTTTCTGGGCGTTTTAGGAGTGAGTAGGGAGAGTTGCAACAAGAGTGCGATCCAGATGCCATGTCTCCGCTGTCCACATATGCCTTTTAATCTTCTCTACCCAAATGTGACAAGTAAAAACAAGAACAAAAATAGAAGCTAAGTTAACCATGTAAGGGGCCAGTATATGCTTATGTGGTATGGGTCAAAGAAATACATAATCCTGCATACATACTAGAAATGCCCCGTAAATCGGAGACTAACAAACCAAATGGAAATGGCCATAGTTATAGAGCACAAACAAATGAGTACGCCCATGTGCTAAAGGAAAAAAAAAAAAGGTAATTTTGCCATTTGTTGGAATTCATTGATTGATTCACTGAGCACCTATGATGTATGAAGCAATATACTAGCTGCTGAGGTTGGAGATGAAAATTCAAGCAAGATACAGTGCCTGTTCTCAAAGCATGTGTGCATGTGTTTTAAGCTACACACATAAACGACTACTATGCTAGGTAGAAAGTGCTAATTGGCTTCAGAGAGTGTTCAAACTCTCCAGCAGCTTTCTTCTCACTTGGAATGAAAACAAATTCCCTCTGCCGAGACAATTGAACAAATAATGCTGGAAACTGGATATCCGCATCCTCATTTTACTTACTGTATACACAAACATTAATTCAAGGCAGATCTTAGAAGCAAATCACAACACTCCCAGAAGAAAATACTTCCGCGATTTTGGAGGAGAAAAGATATCTCTAATACAGGACACAAAAAGTACTAGCCACAAAAGAAAAAACTGACACATCAGATACCGTCTAATTAAAAATCTCTTCCCATGAAAAGCCACCATTAAGAAAATAAATAGGCCAGCTTCAGACTTGTATGAGTAATAGATATCATATGTTTTCACTCACATGTGGATCTTGAGAAACTTAACAGAAGACCATGGGGGAAGGGAAGGGGGAAAAATAGTTACAGAGAGGGAGGGAGGCAAATCATAAGAGACTCTTAAATACAGACAACAAACTGAGGGTGGATGGGAGATGGGGGAGAGGAGAAAATGGGTGATGGGCATTGAGGAGGGCACTTGTTGGGATGAGCACTGGGTGTTGTATGGAAGCCAATTTGACAATAAATTGTATTTTAAAAAATCAGAAAAAAATAATAGGTAGATCTGTCATCAATAATGATAATGGTGCTCAATATCAGTAGTTAGCGGATACATGCAAATTTTAACTACAATAAGGAGTAGAACAAAACAAACGTGCTACACAATACCAAATGTTGGTGAGCATGTAGAACAATTAGGATTCTTAGACATTGTTAGGAGTGTGAAATGAAACTATCCCTGGGGAAAACTGACAGTTTCATATAAAATTAAACACATCTCACCCTATGACCAAGCAGTTCCACACCTGCATAAGTACCCAAGAGACATGAAAACATATATTCACAAAAGACTTGTTCAAATGTATTCACGGCCAAACTCAGAAATAAAGAACACATTGATGGTTGCCAGAGTTGGGAGTAGAGGATAGGGGAAATGGGTAAAGATGGTTAGAAGGTACTTAAAAAAAAAAAGCCTACTCCTAGCAATTTTACTCAAAACAAACAAAAACAAGAAACATCCTAAATGCCCATCAACAGGACAATGGATAAATCATGATGTATGTATACAATGGAATACTACTTGGCAATGAACTACTTATATAGCCAACTGCCTGAGGGAAACTCCAAAACGTCCTATTGAGGAAAACACACCAGAACTTTCTGGTTGCCTCTGGGCTGGGGGGGGGGGCAGGGTGGGAAGAGTTGACTGGAAAGTGTCATGAGCAACTTTCTGAGGTGACAGAGATGTTCTATATCCAGTTTTGAGTGGTGATTACAGGGTACGTATAATTGCCAAAAACCTTCCACACATGTCCTTGAGACCTGGACATTTTGTTATATAAAATTGATATCTCCACTTCTTAAACATTTTTTTTTTAATTTTTTTTTTCAACGTTTATTTTATTTATTTTTGGGACAGAGAGAGACAGAGCATGAACGGGGGAGGGGCAGAGAGAGAGGGAGACACAGAATCGGAAACAGGCTCCAGGCTCTGAGCCATCAGCCCAGAGCCCGACGCGGGGCTCGAACTCCCGGACCGCGAGATCGTGACCTGGCTGAAGTCGGACGCTCAACCGACTGCGCCACCCAGGCGCCCCCTTAAACTTTTTTTAAAAAAGGAAAAAAATCCCTTAAATTGTCTCATGAGGTCCTATATAACCTGGCCCTGCTAACTCCCTGATCTCAACACCCATCACTCACCACCTGATTCACTCCACTCCAGCCAGGCAGGCTTTTTTGTTGTTGTTGCTTAAATGTACCAAGTTGCCCCCTGATGTAGAGACCAGGCCTTCCTTTTGATTCTGTCTGGAAAGTTTTTCTCCCAGGTAGCTACATGGCTTATTTCTCTACCTCCATCAGGTCTCTGCACAGATTCCACCTTAGCAGAGAAGCCTCACTAAACCATCCTATAGAAAACTGCAGTCATTACCACCACCACTCACAACACATTCCCCATACCCCCTTACCCTGCCTCTGTATCATAGAAATCACCAACAACTGACATATGAAAAATTAATTATACCTTTGCTTATTGCCTCTTTCCCCTGGAATAAAAGTTTTGTGATAGCAAGGACATTATTTTGCTCACTGCTATTTCCCAGAACAGTCTGGCATGCAGTAAACACACCATTAAGTAGTGAGTGAATGAATGAATGAATGAATGAACAGAAGGTGATGGTATATCTAATGAAAAATATCAGATTGGTATACTTTTTTTTGATTACACTTCTCTTTCCAATTGCCAGCCAAAATATTTGCATTTTAACACACAAACAAGATGAACAGCAGATGTGTTTCAGGAAGAATAAACAACCTACTTCAAAGAACTCCACAATATTTTCAAGGGCCTTGACAAGTCCTTTAAGATGAGAATTAGTGGAGCAAAGTAATGCCTGAGACTGTCCTTGATGTTTGGGGTGGGAAGCTCCAGGGATAGACAAGCCCCTGGGAATGACCACATTCTGCATTCCTCCCGGGGTCAGACATGGATCTTCTGAGCTGCGGTCATTTGCATTTCAAAATCACAACCATTCAAGACTAGAGACCTGAAAGCTATTATTAAAACCGTTTAATACAAGCTAAAAACAGAGGTAACTATTCCCACACTTGAGGTGTGTTCCCACACAGGACTGGACTGTAGTCTGGCTCTGGATTCTAGGACCAATTCTGTCAGAAATTAGTGGTGTGACCATAAGCAATCAGCTAAAATCTTGGAGTTTCGTCTCCCTCAATTAGGAAAGACGGGGTCCAACCAGAAGGACTCCAGAATCACTTCCCAACTCTGATATTTTTGTGATCTCTATACCCATAAACAAGGAAGAGTTCAACTTTTTATGAGTAAAACCTTCAGTTGTGACATCTACATTTTTTTAAATAGGTTTATTGCAAGTGAGTTTAGCTATTTCTTTATACAACTGATGACATTCTTTAAAACACAAGACCTAGCTCCTTTCTCTACCCTTATTGGAGTATCGATATAAGTAAACAGATATAGCAACTTGCATTTCCTTAAATATATTCCAATGCTCAGACATGTCTATGTCAATGATCTATTTGAATTAATGAAATCTGTCTATTTCAGCCAAGGCTGGTGCTCTTTGTGAATCAATGTTTTCAAAGCAGATTTTTGTTCCATTTCTAGCTCTGTTGCCTATAAGCAACATGACGTTGGTGGAGACAAAAGCCCTCTGAGCCTATCTATGTACCATCTATAAAACTCAGATCATCTCAGACTTTCCTTACCTACAAGTTACTGTGAGAGTCAAATATATGGGAAAGCTTAGTAAAACACATTGTGTGAATATGAGATAATATCACAATATGGCCCTCTGAAAGCCAACCTAACACCAAATGGAAGTGCCAGGAGTTCAGGAAGAATGTTTGAACCGTTGGGCACTCAGAATAGAGAGAATATCGTCTCCCACCATTCCTAGTACACATGGAGAGAACAGGGATATTGTGGGGAAAAAGAACAAGAAATTTTTGAGTTGGTGAGGCCAAAATCTATATCCCAGTTCACAGACTTATCAGTTGTGTGGCTTTGGGAAAGTCAATCACTCTGGGCCCATGTAAAGGTTTGTTTGAATGGCCCTAACTCTTTGGAGGTAAAATGTAGAACACTTTTCTTTTCCTAGCAACTGTTTTCTGTTGATTTGCCTGCATAGCTGACTCCCTTAAGGGTAAATCAGTCAGATTGCTGATCAATCAGTCAGATTGCTTTCCAGGAATTCTGTTTTTATAAGTGGAACATTTCTAAATGCTGCTTTCCAATTGTTCGATGATAGCATAATAGAAATACAGTGGATGCTCATATGTTGACCTTTTACCCTGAGACATTGTTAAATTTGCTGTGTTACTTTTTTGTAGATTTCTTAATTTTCTGTAAAAACAACCGTTATTCTGTGAAGAAAGACAGTTTAATTCCTCTTTTCCTAGCCATATGTCTTTTATTTCTGATCTTTCTTCAAAAATGGTGCATACATCAGCAAGTCCTCAGTGGCAGCTGCTGTTTCTCCAAACTATAAATTCTCAGCAATAGGCTCTGGGGCAATTGTAAGAAAATGGGAGGAAGATCCCACTTGACAACTTACCCCACTGTATCCTTATCTTTAAAACGAAAATAGCGATTCTACCTCCCAGGTAGGCTGTGAGAAAAATACAAGATTATTATGTAAAGAAATGCATGACTAATGCAGGCTATTGCGTATAGTTGGTGCTTAATAAATTTGTTTTTGGCAATACTGGTGTCAGGAACACTCTTGGTTTCAAGGCCAACTCTATAGTGATTGTGCTTCTTGCCATCTGGAAGACACAATCGAGATTTTCCATACTAACCAATGTCATTCCTAACCAATGCCATGTTAGGCAAGCTGGGGTCCCTCTACCCACTCTCAGACTTTTTTGGTTCCAACACCTAAAACTTGTAAAGGTTTTGAGAAAACATGGAATAAAACCTTAAAACTGGATGGAGACTAACCACTTTCAGATTAGCAATAATGTTTGAACGGGGATCTTTAATTTGGTTCATTGAAAGCACACACTTTGGAACCCTATGGGTTTTTACCCTATGGGTAAACTGCTTATAGTTTTGCTAAATAATGTCGAGCCAAAATTCACTAATTATAGTGTGTGTTAACTAGTTATTACACTTAACTAGCTATTATTTTCGTTGGATCATCAATTACTCTTACTATGAGGTCAGTAAATGCACCTAGCTAAAATTAGCAGAGCCCATTTTTAGTCCCGGTCCTGTTTTCCTTCAACATTTCATTCTTATGTACCTGGCTTACTTCTTTTTGTCTATGGCAGGACTCCGGGCAAGCTTCGTTTCAGTTTACAGTGGCTGCTGCTGCTGCTGTCTCTCACATTTCATTCACCTCTGCCTCTTTTCAGATGCATGCTTGGCAGAGGAAGGGACACTTCTTGGCAGAATCAAGCCAGACCTCACTCTCGACCACATGGTCATAGAGTCAGTGAGTCGAAGCTGTGCTGTCACAGGACAAATGGATACACTGATCACTCCTTTCTAGTTGTGATGACCACTCAGGCTACCCTGGATGTTGGTCCTGTATGTTGGTCATACTGACCACCAGTTCTTAGGTCTTTGCCACCACATCTCTGTAAGCCATTCTGATCGGGTGGTTCCCAGGACCCCTTTGATGCCTTCTGTCCAGAACAGTGATCCCTAACCTTCCTCTTGTTTCTCTTAGGATTTAGGATGGGAAAGAATGTTTCTGGGCAAAGACCTTCCCAAACGATGTCTCCCGGGAGATTAAAAGAATCTTTGGCTATGTTGTCTTCCTAATCAATTTTCAAATGCTTTCTAGTTCTCCCACAATGATATTAAAGATTAGAATAGCTAGGCTTGATATGCAAAAGATATGGCTAAACTGGGCAGCTCTTCAAGTCTTTAAGGCTACTTAACTCTTGTCTTTCAGCTGCACATGGGCTGCATTTTCATACCAATATTTTAGATGTGGTCAAGGAGAAAGATGCTTCCTCCAGCCTTCAGAAAAAGGCAGTCAAATCTTTTCAGTTATGAAGTGAATGTGGGTGTGTGTCACTGCCTTCCACTAAGATTGAAGAAAAGGTAACTCATTTTGCTTGGACTACTGTTTGGCTGTGGTGACTGTTATAAAAGTCTTAGAACATCTGGACTATTGTTTGAACATGTCTTCCAATACATTATCAACTCATTCAATTTAAATTTAAAAGATCGATTGCTCTCATGTTTACAGTCACTATAGAAAAAAAAGAGATTCCTTTTGCAGAGTGTATTTATACATGCATTCACGAATGTATATGTGTTTACAAGCATCTGCCCCCTCAAAGGACCAGACCACTGGGACTCATTTTCCATATAGATAAATAAAGGCAAGACAAAAACACAGGGATTTTAACCCTGCTTATGCCTTGAATAAGTCTGATCCTAGATGCTGGGATGATTGGTGATTTGCCAGATTCCAGGAATCATGTGAATTTGGCCCATGGCCCTCGAGTAGGCCACTTTCTCGCAGTGGGAAATGACCTCACCGTAGACTAAAGATAACCACCGTGGGAGAAACGCCTACTTGGCTTTCTTCTTCACATTTGGCCCCATTCCTTAACATCTGACAGCCAGAGAGATGATGGCCTGTCTTCTGAAGCCTATTGCACACAAACAGAAGGCAAGCCCAAGTTACCATCCTGAAGGGCAGGGAAAGAATGAGTCTTCCTCCTGCTTCTCTTCTTCCTACTGTCAGCATGACAAGGTTCATGAAGGCCAACTTGCCACTGGTGCTTCAGATAAAACGAATAAACATTCCAAAGAAAATCTATTAAGTGAAAATCAGCATCGACACCATCTTCCCCTTTCCCCTGGGCACAGAAAGCATCTTCATAAAGGGCAGAGCAGAGTGAAGGGAACAAAGTTCTTAATCACGCAACAGGAATTTCAGTTCAAAACATCATTTGCTTATTCCATACTTGACTTGCTGTGCAACTACAGGCATTTCACTGGGCCTTTCTGTGCCCAATTCTACAGCATTAAAAATGGAAATCCTTGGACTCAGGCCTCATGGCTCCCTGCAGGACATGATTTGAGCTGGGATTATGTCCCATGAAGCTGACTTTAATTGAAACTGAGTAGATGAAGGAAGCCTTTAGAATAACAGCTTCCAACAATCCTCAGACACCACGCTAAGTATGCAAATGGGCACATATGCACGATGTTTCCTTCCTTGCAGAGATCATAAATGATGGTGAGCCCAAGCTATACTTGAGTCTGAGCTGCCAGAGAGCAGGATCAGCATGAACCACACAGGAACTCCAGGGAAAAGCCTGTGGATCTAGTGGCCAAGGCAATAGCCAGAATCTGAGGGCAAGTCTTGCCAGAGTCAAGAGAAGAGCACAGAGGGCTGGCAAGAACATACTCTTTCAACTATGCTTTCAGAACAAGGTTAAGTTCTCATTTACCTCATCTTGATCAAGGTAGTATTTGAAAAAAGAAAATCGCTATTATTTCTCTATATTCTTTGAAAAATAGCTTGGCTCACCAGAGTCTCATACTTGAAAAGCTGTTTTGGTCCCTACATCAATAGAGCAATATATATATATATATATATATATATATATATATATATATATATATATATATATGTCAAGAAGGTTTCCATCTATTTCTCCAGGGATGGGAATGGTTGAGTTCATTGCAGCAGGGCCTTGTGATTACAGTAGATGGGTCCTCTTTCCATCTGCTGAAAGTACTCTTGGCCACTTTGCAAAATAACCTAAGCTCTTGGGAACACTAACACATTGGAAATTGTAGGAAACTTAGCCTCACTTTTCTTCCTCTGGGGTAATTAGTTGGTTCCAGCACCCATATCCATTACTAAAGATGTCAGTGGCTAAAGGGTATAAAATTAAAATGTCATGGAAACTGTTTGACAAGAACCTCTTGCCTCTTTATACACTCCAAAGAACTCTTCTCTTGATTCCAAGCCATTAAAATTCCTAGACCAGGCTGTCTAGCAGAATTGCCTGCAATGAGGGAAATACTGTAAATCTATGCTATCAACATGGTAGACACTAGCCACATGTGGCTACTGAGCACTTGAAATGTGTCTAGTGTGCCTGAAGAACTAAATTTTAATATTATTTAATTGTAATTAATTTAAATTTAAATAGACACATGTGCCTAATGGCCATCTATTAGCACAGTCCTGTTAGGTTAAATATTCAATTTGCAATTTATTCTCCTTTTACTAGCTGCAAGATGCCAGTTATGATAGATTGCTTGTGGTAGTCTAGACTGATTCCCCAGGATACAACTGAAAGGATAAAGAACTGTAAGATTCTTAAAACATTTAAGGCCACTATCTAAAAAGGAGATAATTGAGTAGAAGGGATACCATAAGTAAAATGAAAACAAAATGGACTCTAGACTCTGCCAAGAAAAAGAGAAGAAAGTTGTAATTATGGTCTCTCCCTTGGGCTTTCATTAAGTCAAGGTTAAATCATCTAGAATCTGTTTTAGCTGTTCTTTAATCGAACTACTCAAACATGGCTGTGTCTCCCCTATGCAATGGTGCATTCACCATTGGATGTATACATCGGGGCTACCCAGAACCATCTTCTAGTCTCCTACAAGCCTTCTTTTTTGTGGTGCAAAAGAAATTATGATTCTGACTACATGGCAGATGGCAGCAACTTTCCATTCCCTGCAGCATCAAAAGCAAAAATCTTTCCTCCATGCGGTTTCACAATCACTATCTGTGGGAGCAGTAAAAAGGAAAAAGAATCCCCTGATGATTTCCAGATTGATCCCCAAATGATTGTGTTAAATGTTATGATTAAAATTAAGAACAAATTTACATATAGTTAGTTTTCTTCTCTGGGAGATGAAAGAATCATAGGGCTATAAACTGTCAACCTTGAAAGGGACTCAGGCTGGTTCAATGTCATTCCACAAATGAGTAAACGACCTTAGACAATAACTGAAAGCAAAGCAAGGACGAAGGATGAGGGATGAGGAAAGAAAGGCACGCTTTTTTTTCTTAAATTCCAGAAAGTTCTTTGTATTATTTTTTTTAAATATAATTTAGTGTCAAGTTAGCTAACATACAGTGTGCTCTTGGCTTCAGGAGTAGATTCCCATGATTCGTCGCTTACATACAACACCCAGTGCTCATCCGAACAAGTGCCCTCCTCAATGCCCATCACCCATTTTCCCTCTCCCCCACTCCCCATCAACCCTCAGTTTGTTCTCTGCATTTAAGAGTCTCTTATGGTTGCCTCCCTCTCTGTTTGAAACTATTTTTTCTCCTCTTCCCCCATGGTAAAGAAAGGCACACTTAATGAGTTTCTGCTTTGTACATGCTAGCGTGTGACACATGTGTCACAGCCTCTCTTCTCACCCTGTTTTACCATCAAGTCAGACACGTACTTCACACTCACCATGCAGGATCTACTCACCCTAAAGCATTGCTGACCAGGGCAGAATTTCCTGACACTTCTCTAGGAGAGAGGAAGTAAGAGCTTCCATCATACACCACACTCTGAATAACCTAGCAAAGGGTTCCTTGGCCATTTCTCTTCTCCCCAAGGTCCTCTCTAGCCAAGCCAATGGGAAAACAGACCAGGGGGTATGTTTCCCCTCAACCTTTTTCCAGAATGCACCTAAATCACTCTACTCCTGGCTCTCAGCTCCCTCAGACTCCCTGCCTTCCAAATCCCTCCCCCCTTTCTAAACATAGCATCAACCAGAGTGTTCTTTTAAAAACCCTTCAAGAGGTTCCCACCCTACCTAGGATAAAATCCAAACCCCTTGCCCAAGCCTCCCCACATAATCTGGGCCCTGCCCTACCTCCCAGCCCTCTCCTCCTACCATGCATCCCTCACTCTACTCACTCCTGGTCAGTTGATCTCCCTAGAAAATTCAGCAAACACACCTGGCTCATGAGAGAAGGAGGGTCCCTGCACTTCAGCAACCTCTGCCCAGAACACTCTTCAACCCTGAGTTTTGCATGGCTTATTCCATTGACCCAGAGAGAAGCCTTCTCTGAGCATCCTGTCTAGATGGACACCTCCCCTCACCAGCCCTGTTACCCTTTCTGCTCCTGGCATTCTTGAATGCCTTCCCAGGCTTTATTAGTTTCCCTAGGACACTCATCGTTGCAAACATTATTATATTGTTTGCTTATTATCTACCTCCCTCAAACTAAAAGGTAAACTCCATACAATCAGGGTCTTTGTCTGTCCTGTTCATTCACATGTGTTGAAGGAATTAGTGAAAGCATTTAGCTCCATCCTAACTCTTCCAAACTTGCAATCCTGCCATCCATCAATCTAATAAACAAACAAATGTCTTCTAACCACTATCATCTACCACCCCCTCTTAGATGATAGCAATCAATTATAAATAAAATCTATTTTTTTTCCTAAGGGGTATCTCATTAATCAACACACAAACCTTGTCAGAAAGCTGTTATTATAGGGGCTCCTGGGTGGCTCGGTTGGTTGAGCGTCCAACTTCAGCTCAGGTCATGATCTCACAGCTCGTGAATTTGAGCCCCACGTTGGGCTCTGTGCTGGCAGCTCGGAGCCTGAAGCCTGCTTTGGATTCTGCGCCTCCCTCTTTCTCTGCCCCAACCCATTCACATTCTGTCTCTGTCTCTCTCAAAAATAAATAAACATTAACGAATATTTTAAAAGAAGAAAGCTGTTATTATATACGTTGATCACGTGAGGACCTGGTGAGGATATTGTGGGGCTGAGCTATGCAAGCTGAGCTTCCTAGCTTGATTCCAAAGCTGGTGTTGTTTCCATCACACTATCCTACCCTCCCAGTCTTCTGAAGCAATATACCCAAGAGCTTTGGGGAAAACACAGAGCAGGGAACACATGGAAGGCTCACTGCCCTTACGTGTAAAGTCTTTCACTGCCATTGATCTGTATGTTGGTCTTTGCATCATGTCCAACCTCACACACAATGAAGCAGGTACCTTGAACTCGCTTTGAGGAACTCTAGTCTCATAGGAGTTTTCCTGTCTAATTGTCCTTTGTGCCAAATGGCTCTTGCTGAAGGCACTAAGGTACTGGGCTTCCCAAATCATAGACCTGGCTGTACATCTGCCCAGGATATCATTTGCAGCACCATCCTCAGTCCCCATCCAGCCCTAAGGCTGGAACAAGAATCAAACCTAACGTCATCTTATACCTTGACACCTCAGGCCAAAACAAGACACAGATCTTTGTCTTCTCTCCTGATGCACATTACACCTGTGAATGTGCATACGTGCTGACCCCAAGTGTTAACTCCAACTTTAACTCTCTTTGGAATACATGTAAGATTACAACATGATTAAACCTTGTATCATAACAATTTTTCACAATCTCCAATATGTAGTTACCATTAGTAATAAATGTAATATAACTTGTACCTGAGGTCCACCATGATAAAGGATAATTAGGCAGTCCAATAATGCAAAGGTAAGAATTTCCTAATTTATAATTTCACCTTAATTTAAAAATTCAGTCCACCATTCTTTCTACTGAATACAAAAAAGTACTTGTATCAGGGCCATGAATCCCTTTTTTTCTTTATTTTTAAGAGAGGCAGAAAATGGGAAGGAAAGGATAAAGGTTAGATTTGCTAAAAACTAAGCTACTCCAAGATGTTTGAGAACATTATTTGACACAGAAATGAGAGGAAACGTCCAATATAAGCTGGTTCATTGACGCATCCTTATTAACTCCATTATTCATTAGCAGTAGAGGCACAGATGAGACCATTAGGGGGAAAAATCAGGAATTAATACACCAATTCCTCTATAATTACTTTAAAATAATTCAGCATAGACAGTGTATGTCTGTATGTATACGTATATATAAGTTAACTTTAATATACACTCTGGGTGTGGTTGGTTATCATCTGCAGTACCTAATAAAAATCCACATTCCAGAAAGGTTGGTTAGCATTTGATGGTCCCTAATAGGAAATCATAGGCAAGCATCTCGGGATAGCGATCTAAATCTGTACCAGATGGTTTGCATCCAGAATGTTACACTTCTTCCTCCCCCTGGGTAAATGAGTACTATTTAAGGTATGTGGTTGGTTAGAAAGATCACCAACCTCCCCACCCTTACATAGGTAGGGTGTATAATCTAGTGAGCCCAGTGGCCTGATCTTTGGAAATGAATGAGTCCCCCATTTTCTTTTGTGAAGCATCCAATGAGGATAGAAAAGGGTGATTATTGTTCCTAAAGGACTCTGTATGTATCTACAAACTCTCTGCAAAGGCAATGATTGTGTTTAAAGATAAAATGATTTCTGGGATGCCTGGGTGGCTCAGTCAGTTAAGCATCTGACTTTAGCTCAGGTCATGATCTCACCATTCCTGAGTTTGAGCCCCGACACTCACAGCTTAGAGCCTGGAGCCTGCCTCAGAATCTGTGTCTCCCTCTGTCTTTGCCGCTCCCCACTCACATTCTGTCTCTTTCTCTCTCTCTCAAAACTAAACATTTTAAAAATTTTTTAAAGAAAAGAAAAATTATCATTGTTTAAAAAAATAAAAAATAAAGATATAATTACTAAAAATTGTCTTAGATTTCTTAAGCCAAATTCGTACTCTCAGGAGTACGCTATTGACAAAAACATGGCAGTTTGCCAAAGACCAACTGTAGAAGAATTTCCCACTTTATCAAACACAGAAGGTTAGTGTATTTTCCTGACCAGTCTTTGATTCACGAGTACTCCTGGTGATGCAGCCCCAGGCAACATTCTAGAATAGGTCGACATTATGCAAGAGCCTTATAAAACCAGCAGGGAGGAACCTGCCAACTTCTAGAAATGGTTCATCACCTCACAAAGGTAATTGGCCTAATATAATGCGTATGTTGTATCTCAAGTCCAACTTCTGGCCAATGTCCACAGCAGGACATTTATGAATTGGGATTTTATTTGCACTTTATGAAAGTCTGTCATTTATTACCTTATGCAAGATTTTACTCATGGATTCCTGCTACGAATTATTAGGTGCTTGACATCTATACCTCCAATCCTTTGTGCAGGCTGTTCCCTTTGATTGTAATTCCTTTCTCCCATCCTTTCTCCCTTCTTTCGCTAAGACCCCCCAGTCATTCTTTGCTACTCAGCTCCAAAATCTCCTCAGCAGGGTGGTTTTTGCCTCTTCAAGGCATATGTTCACCACTTTAGTGTATTTCTTCATTCAAGAGCTAATTTTTGGATGTCTGCTGTATGCAAACACTGATAGACTCTAGGAACTCAGCAGTGAGCAAGACAGGGGGAATTCATGCACTTTCATTAGTTTGGAAGAAAATCAGGCTTAATATAACCTTAAGACAAAATCATAGCATTCTTCCCCACAAACTTCCACCATAAAGTTCCCCTTTTTAGGAAACAAAAGGTGCTTAGGTGCAGAAATGTATTTTCTGGTACCTCAATTGCACAGAAAGGTTAACAGGTCCTCCAAAGACGCCCAAGCTCTAGCCCCAGAGGACTACCTTGCATTCTGAGTGAAACTGTCTCCTCATGTTTTTGGCAGAATAGCCAAAATGCAGGCACTTTTAACTGACCCCAGTTTAAGCTGAGGTCTATCGTATGGCCCTAAGAACAGAATCACTTGGGGCGCCTGGGTGGCGCAGTAGGTTGGGCGTCCTACTTCAGCCAGGTCACGATCTCGCGGTCCCTGAGTTCGAGCCCCGCGTCGGGCTCTGGGCTGATGGCTCAGAGCCTGGAGCCTGTTTCCGATTCTGTGTCTCCCTCTCTCTCTGCCCCTCGCCTATTCATGCTCTGTCTCCCTCTGTCCCAAAAATAAATAAACGTTGAAAAAAAAAATTAAAAAAAAAAAAAAAAGAACAGAATCACTTTCTGTCTCCTCTGGTAAAGGGCTGATGCAGTAGATTTGATCATATTCATCTCCTCAATCAAAAACCAGCTGTGGAGGAGATCCAGTCTTCCTGACGCCTGTAGCTATACTGGCCTGTTCATGCTGGTGATCACCTGTACTTAACGTTTTCAAAGAATTAAGCCCCAATTTGAAATGTCGGAAAGGTATGTGTCCATTTGAAGTACCCAGCACCTACTCTGGGACACATTAAGTTGGAGGTGCCTGCTGGGGGTCCAGGTGGCCACCTCAGGTCAGCAGTAATGTGCCTAGAGCATTAATGGAGCCTCCTTCTGGAACGTTTATCAACTGGATGCCTGTCACCTTTGATACAAGGACAATCCAATAGCATGAAATATATTGCAGTAAAAAAAAAAAATCTTGAAAGCGTCCTCATAGAAACTAAAAAATTCCAACAGGATTAAAAAAAAAAAGAAAAAGAAGCAGCCAACAGAGACCAAAATAAACCCCTTTAGGCCTATCTCAGTTCAACATGTTAAAATATCCCAAGACCTTTCTGGGCACATATATTATTCAAAGGTCAAAAAATTCCCTGTGCAAATACCTAAAATATCTACAGGATATTTCAGCAAAATGCCACGTTAAATTATTTCTCCACTACAGTCTAGGGCTTAGGTTACAGAATGAGGAAAGGGGGATGGGCCTAACACACGAGTCACTACATTCAGCCAGCTCTTAGAGGTCTTCACCTTACCAGGAAAAGATCGTTGAATTATTTTTCTGTATATTCTTGAGTTAAAACTTACCCCTTGGATAAGATTATATATCTTTGCCTTGGTAACATTAATTAAAACAAGTCTCTATCAAGTAGAATTCTTGAAGGTACAAGCGAAAGAAAAACTGACCCCGAAAACTTTGACCCCTCAACACTTCAAAGCATAGAGGTAGACTTGCCTTGGGCACAAGTGACTTTAGGGCTCAATTGCTGCCTTTGGGACAAGACTGTTCTCAGCTTCTTCCACCTCTTCCTTCTGTAGGCTGTGATCATTTTCCATCTGCATGTGGTAGCAAGATCGTTGTGACAGCTGTAAGTTTCAAATCCTCTGAAAGCGATTGATGAATGATGAACTATAAGGCAAGACAAGTCACTAAACCTCTCTGTGCCTGTGTCCATAATTGTAAAATGGGGATGTCAATAAAGTATTCCACACAAAGAAATTGCTTAATGAATGGTATGATGATGAATGTTGTTATCAAAACACAGCTCCCTATTAACAATGAAGAACATCCATTTTTCCTGTTAGAGAGTTCTAAAGATATTATAAACTACCAAATCCACAAGAGCTTAATACTCTCTCACTTAGAATAATACCCTTGCTTCTCAAGAAGCTTTGGCCTAACATTTTAATCTGGTAATAAAGGCTGTGGGAGCAAGAGACTCAACAGAGACAGGTTGATAACTCTGCGCATTTGAATTCCTGGATAGAAAACCCTTTACAGGGGCTCACGTAGTCTTTGGCTGGGATGGACCAGGTGGCTGACCTAAAGGGGTAACTTTGAAATATGTGCTTGAATTTTTTTAAAAGAATACATAGTGCTTTGGGGTAGACCGTGTTCCCACATCAAGGAATGAATTGACAACCATAAAGCTGGGCCACTCAAAGGGAAAGTGTAGATTTCAAACTTCACTTATTTGCAAGTTGCTTCTGAATGCTTAAACATTAACTACAGAGCATTACAAATACAACCATTTGAAAAAGAGGTTGTGGTTCAAGCCTGTTGCTTTGTTATTCTTCCTTTTACACCCCAAGCCTTGCCACCAGAAAAATGGCTATTACACATCAAATCTTGAATAAAGACTCATTCTAGATTATCAGCTCTACCTCCCTGACCACCGTCCACCAGCCCCAGAATTCTATTCTCAGCTCCCTTGAAGAGACAATAAATAAAGTCTCTGGGATTACATATGGGATCATAGAATTTTTGAATGTTGGTAATGGAAGAAACCTTAAAAATGATCTCAATCAACTTCTTCAGTTGACTGGTGAGGAAACTGGAATCTGGGAAAAGTTGAGTGATTTGCTCAGAGTCAAATGATTAAAACTGTAGGATCATCTCATCTCAGGGCTCATTCCAGATCAGTCATAAACATGAAATCTCCTACTGAATTATATTCTTATGCTCATAGCAACCCTGTGAAGTTGACAGGGCAAATACTTTCATAGGAGACTTATGGCATATGCCCAAATAACTTGAACATGTTCACCAGCATGGGTTTGGCAAAGAAAGGGAGAGGAAAAAGGAGGGTTGGAAGGCACAGAGCAAGCAAGCAAGAACGACTTAAACATTGCAAATAAAACATACCCTGTCTGGTTAGCAAGATTACTCATCTGTTAACATAAAATGTCTAGGCTGCGATGAATACACTCCAAAGTGGTCTTTTACTCTCTGCGATGGTTCAGTGAGGTGGGCGGGTGAAATCTCAAGAAACTTCTAGATTGTGCTGTCCAATAAGAAACTGTCTGTGATGATGGAACGGCTCTAAATCTCACTGCTCAGTACAGTACCTAAAAGCCACATGTAGCTATCAAACACTTGGGATGTGGCTAGTGTTACTGAGGAGTAGAATTTTTTATTTTATTTACTTTTAATTAAATTTAACTAGCTACATATGCCTGGTAGCTACCACATTGGACTAGACAGCTCTAGAGGAATAAAGCTGCCCAAAACCTCACTTGACTTAACCTATAAGCTTGTTTTTGGTGGGGGGGGTACCTAAGGTGTGGAATAATGAACGTTGAAATCAAACCACTCCATAGCATGTATATATGGCAGCACCAAAAATAAATATGTACGAATCAGGATTCTTAGTTGCAAATAATGCTAATTTAAGCAGAAAAGGGATTTATTAAAGGATATTAGGTCATTGACAGAGTCCCTGGAAGGCCAGAAAACCAGGCTTGGGGACTCTATGGCCAGAGCCAAGGCATAGTCACACTACAGAGCTGGTCTGGAGGAGACACCACAGCCCCACTGCTGGACTCACTAAAGCAGCCTGCCCCACTGACTCCACAGATGCCGGGCACTGGATGCCACCACATGGACCCCTGCCATGGCCACTTACAGACACTGGATGAGTCTGCTGCTACCATCACCAGATTGGCTACTGTAGGCAAGGACAGCTCACTGTGATTCAGCCAGGTCACATGTCTGTGCTCTGGCTGCAAGACAGGCTGGAATAGCAAGAATCTGGCTTCTATAGAGGGGAGCAAACTCATAAGCTGGGGGAGTTCCCCAAACAAAAACAAACATCTATTACACCTGCCTTCTCAGGAAGAAGGCTAATGTGCTGCCGGTACCAGGCCCCTGGATGACAGGTAGAGCTACAGAATTGAAGAGCTGGGGGTCTGGGGAATGCAGTAGATTAATTGCTGGCATAATTAAGGCACTATCTACTACCGCAGGGAAAATAGAATATGTCAGAGAATTATGGGGAGGTGAGCTGGCAAAAAGAATTGAGAGACAGTCAAGAGTTTTAGAGTAGCTGCTATAATAAGTGAGATTTTGTGAAGTATAAATATTTCCTTTGACTAATTTTCATATGACTCCAATAAAGACATTACTTTTTGAGACTTTTTTGGAGTTGTGAGTATGTGTGTTGTATAATTGGGATTATTGTAGACACATACATTATTAAGCCTTAATACAATATGGATCTTTTCCTTTATGCACACCTCTATGGCATCATTTTTAGTGGCTGCACAGCAGCCCAGTGCACAGATAAACCATGCTTTATTTAACCAACCCCCTACTGATGATCTGTTAGATTATTTACAATTGTTTTCTTCTGAATTGTGCTGTAAGAAGCATCCCTGTACATATATTGCTGTGTACTTTCCTAGTCATATGCTTAGGTAAAGTTCCTGGAGAAAGAATTGATATATTTAGTGGCTAACCACATCTAATACGTTGATTTATACTTGTAAGCAATTCACAAAGGTAGTAATGATCTATTTTTCCACTCAGGATTGGGACTGGGATGAGATGAGTAAGATACTTCACCTTGGGCTCAAAATTTAAGGAGGTATTAAAAAAAACCCAGTAATCAAGACAAATAATATTTTAATGTAATATTTTAAAAATCAAAATGAATGCCCAGAAGTCATGATGAACAAAATAAGAGAATTTTACCTAAAGGCAGAATCAGTGCTACTGATTATCTTTTACCTCAGGCTCCAAGGCAATACGGTTTGGAATTAACACTGTTCCCACTAACATGTTCTAAGGAACCTTAGGCATTTATAAATCCTTGTACTCTTTGCTATTCTGATAGGGAAAAAAGTGATATCTCATTTTAAGTTTTATTTCTTTGTTATTGAAACTTAGCATCTTATATGTTTATTGGCCATTTGTATTTCTTCTTCTCTCAACTGGTCTGTTAGTATGGATTCCTTACTTTTTCTATTTAGATATTCATACTTTATTGATTTTTATATATTATATAGTAATATATTAATTATAATAGTCGATATAGTAGGATTATATATTATGTGTCCCAATATATATCATTATATATTAAGGATAGCAACCCTTTGCTATCATATGTTTTGCAAATATTATCCTAGTTTTCATCTTCCTCTTAACATTTTTTCCATTTATTACTTTAAATGGGTATATAGTCAAATTTGTTGATCTCTTTTTTTTTTTAATTCCCGTGGTTTTTCACTTGCAGAAAGATCATTTCATTGTGACTGCAAATGAAGGCTTTTGAGTTTGAAAGCCTGGATACCACTCACTAGCTTGCAGGTAGCATAATCTCCTTGTGCTTTGTTATTTCTAACCTGGGGATAACAATAGGACCTCCTTCACAGAGTTCTGTGAAAATTCAATGAGTAATACAAAATGCTTAGAACAGTGCCAACCACATAGTAAGTACTCAATAAACGTTAGCTCTCGCTAGATGCTAACTACACGTACACACATGAGCCTGGTGCTGGACAGTCTATCTGTTCCATTCTTCTGTGTGTTCTTGCTCTAGTGCCATAGTGTTTTAATTACCATGGATTTATATGGCGCCTTTTGATCTGGTGAAGCAAGCTCCTTTCTCATTTTTCTTGGTTTTTCACATTTTTCTTGGCTGTCCTCATTCATTTATACATACAAACGAATTTTAAGAGCTATTTGTCAAGTACCACAAAATCCCACTAGGATTTTTAACTGAAACTTTATTAAATTTATATATTGTTTTAGGGAAGCATGACATCTTTACAAGATGAGTCTTCCTGCCCAGGAACATGGTGTTTCTCTTTATTTAGTCAAGTCTTCTTTTTACTTTTCTATTAAGTTTTACAGTTTTCTTACCGAATGTCTTGCACATTCTTACTTTACTTAGCATTTTAGATTTGTATTGCCATTATTTTATCCACAGATAAAATGTTTATTATTTTATCCATCCATAGATGTGTAAATGGATGGTGTTGGTATGTTTGTTTTGAGCCCTTTTATTTGTTTATTCAAAATGAACGTCTAATCATGTCACTCATAAGCCCGAAATCTTTCAATCTTTCAGGACAAAGTTCGCATATCTGGATCTGACATACATTCTTTTTTCTTTTCTTTTTTTTTTTTTTTCATATACAACAAATACGTGTTGAGCACCTCTGCTATGCCAGGTGCTATGGAGCACCAGAGGCACATTAATAAACAGACAAGAATCCCTGCCATTAAGAAACCTAAACTGAACTTTGTTTTAGCTCATGCCTCTGGACCCACCCTATCTCCTCTGCTTCTTTACAGGTGCCGTGCACTTCAGCTGTACTGAATTAGTTGCAATTCTTCTACATGCCTTCCTGTGAATACCTCTTTCCCTTGCCCTTTTTCCATTTGTCACCCAAAAAGCTCCTTTTATATCCTCATGACTCAGGTCAAGTTCAGTCTACTCTCGGCAGCTTTCCGTGATCCCCTATTAAGAGTCCTTTCCATGGCCCACTGACCTCAGTTATGACTTCTTCACTGAAATGTGATTGTTGTTCTATTGGTCCATGAGTTCCTCAGAGCAGGAATGGGTCTTGATCCTCTTTTTGCTACCTGGTGACATGGTAGCAAGGTGATGTTCAATAAATATTGTTGAAGGCGTAAATGTATGGAGTTGCTCGGGGGCACAGCAAGAGCCCCCATGTGTCACAGAAAGTGGCCACACAGGTTGGCTCTAGACAGCGCTATGGGCAATCACAATTAGATTCACAGGAATTCAGGCAAGGAGATCACTAAGGCTGAGTGGGTAGGCATGGTTGCAGGAAGTGGACCTGTAGGTGAGCATTGAAAGAGCTTGAAATTTCTGTTATCTCTTTCACCCCGCTCCTTCTCTTCCCCTCCACAAAAGGGTCTAGGGTCAAGGATAAGATGCCCCCACACACACCTTAAGAAAAGGGGTGTTATGGATGGGTCCAGTATGAGGTCACTGACCAGGCCATGTTTTGTAGGGATGAAACCATAGGAAAAGAGGCATCAACAAACCTCTGTGGGAGAATCACAGTGCTTGCTATTGCCGCTACTCTTCCTTGTGAGGACTGGTGTGGTCTGTATGGGTCTCTGTCAGGTGTGGGCTTTTGCAGGAGGAGTTAAAGCAAGCCTTTCTGACACCAAAGTTCTCAGCAGGAAATATGTTACGTTCCATGAACAGCATAGTTCACTTAAGCTCAACACTGGGGTATGGGGCAAGATTCTTACTAGTAACAAATTGTCCACCATACCAGTCTCACTCCAGAGAGGCAGTCTAGCATAATGATCAGGTGCCTGGACTTGGGACCCAGACTGCCTGATTTCAAACCCTTATCCTTTCCCTTGCTAGCTATGTGAAATCTAGGACGTTAAGTTGAAAGAGAGTGTGGCCCTAAAGAGGGAAATCTTTGATGGAGGCCAAAAAGCCATTCCATGAAGATGGATGTATTATAACAGCTTGCAAGCTACACTTGGTACAGAGTGCGAAGTGTTTAAGGGCTCGGAACAGACTACGCGGGTTCAAATTTCAGCTTCTTCACTTAGCAGTTGTGCGACCTTGGGCAAGAGACTTGACCTGTGTTGGTCTCAATTGCTCTATCTCTAAAATATGGATGCTGATAGTACCTACTACATAGAGCTACTGTGAAGGTTATAAGGATTAATGCAAGTTGAGTGCTTGGCCTAGTGCATGGCACAGAGTGAGTAGTCAAATATTTGTTAGCTATCACTATACTATTATTATCATTCCAGTATCACATTGTATCTCGTATTGTTTTTGGTGGACAAAGAGAATATGTAGATAGAGTTTTGCCATTTTCCTGGCAAAATCACATGTGAAGAGCACAAAATTTCTGCACTAGGAAAGGCCTCTGGGACCCAGACCTTATGAAATTAGTGCACAATGAAGACTGAACACGCACTAACCAACATCTCATAGTCAGAGGATATGGCGTTAGCTGGAAAGGGAACTCATTTATGGATCAAGGCAGGTTTCAAAAGGACGTCGGACCACAAATACACCTTCAGACCTGCTGAGCAACATCTTGCCTGGAAGCTGCAGAGATCTAATTAGAGAAGACAGGGATTCCTTTCTGGGGACTAAGGAGCTCCACCTTGCAGGAGAAACAGCCCTCCACATGCATAGCATCCCAGAGGGAAAAGAGAAAGGTGGCATTGGCCTCTGGTCATGGGGGTTCCGGTGCTGGCATTTGTTTCTGGGGACAGGTGAGTTCACTCCCAGAGCTGCAGTGGACAGGTATTTAGATTGGTGGGGTGAGCCCCTACAACACAAGTTTTGCTGTATACCTCATTTGTGTCCTTTAAGTCAGAACCTGATGACTTGAGGGAGAGAGAGGTAGAAAGGATGTTGTCATTATAAATGTCACCATGACTCAGGGAGTCCAAAAACTGAGGAAAGGCTAAATTGAGAGAGAGCCCATGGTAGGAGGCACATTGCTTTGCACTGAGATCCCAGAAGATGTGGGTGGGGTGGAATTGGAATTTACGCCTGGCAGTATGACTATCTCCTGTCACCCAGTCCCCGCTCCAGACGCAATTGATGTTTCTTAAGTGTGCTTCCCAGATATGGAAGAAAATATGTGCATGTGTATATGTACGCATGTGTATTCTTCTTTTTAATGTTAGCTTTTATCATTTTACAATATAATTCAGAGATCGTTACTATCTGTGTATGAAGAATTTTCTTTTTTTCTACCTGAATGGTAATCCATTGTATGTATGAATCATAATTTATTTAATGTATCCTGATTAAATGATATTTAAGTCACTTCCTATCATTTGTTACTACATGTAATGCTATAATAAGTAATTTTGCAAATAGGTCATTTTGCATTTGTGTGACTGTACTTGTAAGATAAATTCCTAAAAGTGTTAATCAGTGGTTCAAAGAGTAGGCTTATGCATTTGGATTCCAACCATGATAGGGATACATTGAAAGTTATTGACCAAAGAATGCTTATACAGACAGTATTTTAAGAAACTGACTTCATATATAAGTATGACTTCATATATAAGTAATTAGATACGATAAGTTCATTAATAAAAGTGACCTGGACAGCCAACACTTTAGGCATAATAGAGTATTTTCTCACCCATAAAGATTATCCCCTTCCCATCTCCAATACCATACAGGCTTTCAAATATGTCTCAACCAGACAATGGAGAAAAAATACAAGGGAAGAAAAGCTTCCTGGATGAAAAATTACTTTTTTGTTTTCAGAGAGAGGAGAGAGAGAGAGAGAGAGAAGAAGAGAGAGAGCAAGCAGGGGAGGGGCAGAAATAGAGAAAGGCAGATGATCTGAAGTGTGCTCTGCATTAACAGCAGTGAGCCCAATGTGGGACTCGAACTCATGAACCTTGAGATCATGACCTGAAGTTGGACACTTAACCAACTGAACCACCCAGGTGCCTCTGGATGCAAAATTGCCTTAAAAAACCAGAGAGATTAGAAACATCATTGGATGGTGCCATTAAGAGAAATAGAAAATTCTAGAGGTAGAGTTGGTTTATCAGCTAATGGGGCCCAGAACATACTGTCCCAAAAATGGAGAAAATCTCTGACCTCTTAATTATCTGAGAAAAATTTAACAACAACAACAACAATGATAATAATCATAATCTGGGAAAAACAATAAAGTGAAAAAATATAGATTTGCCTTCACTTTTTGGAGCTGGAAGACCCAGAGTTAGAATATAGGATTAAAATGAAAGAGTTTCCAATAAAAAATGATCCCTGCAGGCTTTGTCCTCAGAACCTGCCATCTCAGATTTGAACCATGCCCTGTGTTGCTCTCCTGTCATGCGGCAGTGACAGCGTGAAGGCAGATCAAGGTCCTGCTGATGCCTCCCCAGTATGAGCTCAGCCTGCAGATGCCCAGCTCCTTGGTAATGTAAGACAGATGCCAAACCAGCTCAGCTTACTGATTAGCTGGGAACTCCTTTAAGGGAAGCATACTTTGGCTAGAATCCTGTAATTCAACTATCCAGTTAACCTTTTAAGTGAAAAAAAAAAAAAAGACAAACATAACAATAGGGCCAAAGCAATATGTGGGTGGTGATGACAGGCAATCCTTTAGAAGGATAAAGGATCTTGGCCCAGTAAAAACACAGGCCTGTCTACATTCTGCTCTACCTCTTGGGAAGTAGGCTCTGAAGTATTTAGTGCGGTAGTATGGTGGTGTAGGGTGGTGTGTATGTGTGCGTGCGTGTGTGTGTGTGTGTGTGTGTGTGTGTGTGTGTATGATGTGTGTTTGCCACAATAAAACTCCCCCAGGAAAGGGACTTGAACTATTTTGCTCACTGTTGTACCCTGAATGGTTAGAATAATTTCAGGCACATAGTAGGTACTCAGTAAACATTGGTTGAAAGAAAGAATGCACTTACTGTGAATGAATGAATGGAATGAACAAGTCTACTGTACACATGTGCCCTTGCCTATATTTATGTATGACATTATATAACTTAGATCATATCTACACATGGATATCAATGTATCTTGTTTTTCACTTATGAAATAACACTAAATCACTTTGTAAATGGCTCCAAATGAGCCCTATACCCTTTGCTGGCTCCTTCTCTTTAACAACCCCTAAAATATTAGTGTTCTCTTGAACCTATCCTTGGCTTCTGCTCAGTCTCTCAGAGAAATCTCACCCATGGTTTCAAACCTCATTGATACATGCATGACTTCCAGAACATTCTCCAGCCCAGATTTCCATCAACTTCCAGATGTGGGTATCTACCTAGCATCTCAACAACTGCACTCAGATATCTCAGAGATGCCCTGAAATCAGTATGTCCCCAACTAAATTTATTATCTTGCCCCTTTCAAATCTGTTCATTCTCATTCATTCTGGAATTTTCCCTGAGGAATTAAAGAATAAAAAGAAAGAGTATTAGTTTTAGTAGTATCATGCTTATTGTGTAAACCATCATTCTGCATTCTACAGTAGTTCTGGTTCTAAGTTCTAGTCCAGAGCTCCCTGACCAATGTGCGAAGGTATGCCACAACTAGGTTATAGGTTGATGCCGAAGATAACAATCTTTTCAGCATGTGGAGCATCTGGGAAGAACCTAGGGAAGCTAACCACAATATAAGCCAGGTGCCTTAGGCTTAAGCATCCTCAGCTGTTAATCTGTTTTCTATATATGCCACATCATTAAGAGGGTTCAAAACCATTGATCTTGCCTTCAGTCCTCAAAATCTCATTACTTCTCACACATTTCATCAATACCATAGCTAATACTCACATGGGGCTCTCATCCACAGCAAGATCCTAAATGCCAAGTGAATCATCAGATAATATGCAAATACTTTTGCATTAAGGGAATTTGATGGATTTTGTTGTGGAGTCTAGAATTTAGAAAAGACCTTAATTACCTCTCTTAGTCTGATTGGGCTGCTCTAAAAAAAAAAAAAAAGCCATAGAATGGGTAGCTTATCAACAGCAGAAGTTTATTGCCCACAGTTCTGGAGGCTAAGATGTCCAAAATCAAGGTGCCAGCAGTTTTGGTGTCTGGTGAGGTCCCACTTTCTCAAGATGGTTGTCTTCCCCCTGTAACTTCACAAGGCTGAAGGGATGAGGAAGCTTTCTCTGGCTGCTTTTATAATCCCATTCATCGGGGCTCTGCTTGCATAACCTAATGGCCTCCCAAAGGTCCTGACTTCTAATACTATCACCTTAAGGTTAGGTTTTAACTTATGAATTAGGGGCAGACACATTCAGACCACAGCATTAACTATCTCTCATATATAGGCAAAGACATCAAGATCTGATGCTAAATTACTTGTCTTGGATTATACTGAGAATCCAGAAGATTCCTGGTCCTGTGTGCTCCCAACATTACACCTTGCTGACCCACTGGAGACTTGTCCAAAAACTAAACTTTTCTTTAGAGCGAACACACAGTGACTATCTTATCCTAAATACTTCACACTTATATAAAACATGCTTTGGACTTTTCATGCTAACAGAATTTTATTGTCTTTGTTCCTTGATATCTAATTTCCAGACTGCATCGGTGATGAATCAAGTAATTTTCAAATGGTTTATTTTTATGAGATGATTAAACTCCAGAGTTTGGCCTTGAATTCGGAAAATGAATGCTTTTTTATTTTACCTCAGTTCATACATTTTTTCCTTAATAGAACTATGCATTTCTGCCTGTTTCATCTCTAGAAGTGCAAAAAAAATCATCTTAAAATAGTTTATTTTACATTTAAGGATGTATATAGAGATGTGGTAAACACAAAAATCAAGTAAGTGAGAGGAAACACCATTTTAACAGGGACCACACATTGATACCAAAGCCTTGGGTAGGAAAGTTCAGGCTTCTGGGAAAAGGAAAACATGGACCTAGGAGAATATTCCTCAGTTGCTAAAAACTTGGGCACTTAGAAGTACATTTAGAAGTTACACTAAGAAGTACTCAGGGCCAACAGCATCCACATCCAGACAGTGAACTTTTCAACAGTTTAATATAAATCAACTCAGTAGAAAACAACATGAGTAAGGAATGCCTCATAGAAGCTGGTAACAGCATTGCAAGCATTTTTGTACCAAAACAAAAAGCAGAATCAGATCTGTAAGTACAGAGAACAAACTAATGGTTGCCAGAGGGAAGGAGGCTGGGGATTTGGGCAAAATGGGTAGAGGGGAATAGGAGATATAGGCTTCCCATTACAGCATGAGTAAGTCACAGGGGGAAAAAAAAGGCAGAGCATAAAGAATACAGTCAATGATATTATAATAGTGATGTAATGGGACAGATGGTAGCTTTGTTTGTGGTGACCATAGCACAGTGTATAAACTTGTCAAATCACTATGTGGTATACCCGAAACTAATGTAATATTGAGTGTCAACTATACTCAAATTAAAAAAAAAAACTTTAAAAAATTAAAAGTCACTTAAATTTTAAAATAAGGTAATAATGTCTAGGGGCATCTGGATGGCTCAGTTGGTTAAGTATCCAACTCCCAATTTCAGCTCAGGTCATGATCTCATGGTTCGTGAGTTTGAGCCCCACACCAGGCTCCATGCTGAGAGTGGGGAGACTGCTTGGGATTCTCTCTCCCCACCACCCCCCTCCATGCCCATCTGCACTCATGCATGCTCTCTCTCTCTCTCTCTCTCTCTCTCTCTCTCTCTCAAAACAAGGAAATAAACTTAAAAAATAAGGTAGTAATGTCTAGCAGAGAATAGTGTTTAGGTTATTTGCTTAAGGTGCACAAAGCAGGGAATCTAAGGGTCCACAGTACCTACATGTCTGGGTGGCCTCTTTCTCTCTTTCCATGTCTTTCCTTTTATCTCCTTACTTTCCTCATTTAATCTCTCATTCACTTCCCTCAAACTCTCTTTCTTGTTAGCTTTGGTGCCCCCAGTCCACCTGAATTTATTTCTATGACTTCATACAAGGCATTCAATGCAATTAATCAATTGAGACATCAGACCTAATGGAAACTTGTGCTTCTCTCCTGAGGGCTCAGGCTGTTCAACCTGCAAGCTGCCCCCAGTGAAAACCTTTTTAGGACAGGTTCCTGCTGAGTGTGGGAGCCTAGCCAGAGATCACACACAACCTACAAAAGCTTATTCCCACCTTTTTATAATTGTTTCTGTTTTTCAAAGGATGAAGACCTTTATGGCTTCTCCTGCTATCTTTATATGATGACTCACCTGCCTTTTTGGCCTGTACTTTTCTGTTTCAGTCAGTTGTGCATCCCCAACTGTTTTTGCTGCTTCTTCAAATGGTGTCTGGAACATGGCTGTTCTCTACCCCACACACATTCCTGACACAAATGAGGTAATTCTATGGCTGTTACCTTAGTCTCTCCTGAGCTACTCAGATCTTGGCTCTTCTGTTGGTCTCATGGGCCTAGCACCGCCTGGACCCTGGCCAGCCTGACCAAGCAGGCAGGACATAAGCTACCTCACCCTCACTCCTGAGATAGACCCAGAATCAAACAGGCTACCCTGTAAGGGTCTTTCCAGTATTGGGAGAAGCCCAGGAGTCCAAAGCCTCAAGCTGTTGTCGTCATTAACATCCCCTTCCTTAGCCACCACCATCACATGCCATGCTTTCCAGATCCCCACTGGGTCAAAGGTCTTAACTATTTTTTTTTTAATTTTTAAAAATTTACATCCAAATTAGTTAGCATATAGTGAAACAATGATTTCAGGAGTAGATTCTTTAATGCCCCTTACCCATTTAGCCCATCCCCCCTCCCACAACCCCTCCAGTAACCCTCAGTTTGTTCTCCATATTTATGAGTCTCTTCTGTTTTGTCCCCCTCCCTGTTTTTATATTATTTTTGTTTCCCTTCCCTTATGTCCATCTGTTTTTGTCTCTTAAGTCCTCATATGAGTGAAGTCATATGATTTTTGTCTTTCTCTGACTAATTTCACTTAGCATAATACCCTCCAGTTCCATCCACATAGTCGCAAATGGCAAGATTTCATTCTTTTTTATTGCCAAGTAATACTCCATTGTGTGTGTGTGTGTGTGTGTGTGTGTGTGTGTGTGTGTGTATATATATATATATATATATATATATATATATATATATATGACAGTTTCTTTATCCATTCATCCATCGAGGGACATTTGGGCTCTTTCCATCCTTTGACTATTGTTGATAGTGCTGCTATAAACATTGGGGTGCATGTGTCCCTTCAAAACAGCACACCTGTATCCTGTGGATAAATGCCTAGTAGTGCAATTGCTGGGTTGTAGGGTAGTTCTATATTTAGTTTTTTGAGGAACCTCCATACTGTTTTCCAGAGTGGCTGCACCAGCTTGCATTGCCACCAACAATGCAAAAGAGATCCTCTTTCTCCACATCCTCGCCAACATCTGTTGTTGCCTAAGTTGTTAATGTGAGCCATTCTGACAGGTGTAAGGTATCTCATTGTGGTTTTGATTTGTATTTCCCTGATAATGAGTAATGTTGAGCATTTTTTCATGTGTCGGTTGGCCATCTGGATGTCTTCCTTGGAGAAGTGTCTATTGATGTCTTCTGCCCATTTCTTCACTGGATTATTTGTTTTTTGGGTATTGAGTTTGATAAGTTCTTTATAGATTTTGGATACTAACCCTTTATCTGATATGTCATTTGCAAATATCTTCTCCCATTCTGTCAGTTGCCTTTTAGTTTTGCTGAGTGTTTCCTTCACTGTGCAAAAGCTTTTTATTTTGATGAGGCCCCAGTAGTTCATTTTTGCTTTTGTTTCCCTTGCCTCCGGAGACGTGTTGAGTAAGAAGTTGCTGCAGGCAATATCAAAGAGATTTTTGCCTGCTTTCTCCTCGAGGATTTTGATGGCTTCATGTCTTACATTTAGGTCTTTCATCCATTTTGAGTTTATTTTTGTGTATGGTGTAAGAAAGTGGTCCAGGTTCATTCTTCTGCATGTCACTGTCCAGTTTTCCCACCATCACTTGCTGAAGAGACTGTCTTTATTCCTTTGGATATTCTTTCCTGCTTTGTCAAAGATTAGTTGGCCATACGTTTGTGGGTCCATTTCTGGGTTCTCTATTCTGCTCCATTAATCTGAGTGTCTGTCCAGAATACTGCCATGGGGTCCTAACTATTACCCAAAGTCTCACCAACCATCTCTCTTCAGGAATCAGGACCTTCCCTTATGATTGGACTGCCACTTTGGATCTCATTGGATTTTATTACCAGCCTAAACCAAGCCCAAGTGCCCTGTAACTGAATACCAGATATTAGACAACCAGACATCCAGTCCTTCAACCAAGCCAACTCTACCATGCTGACTCCCCATAACCTCATCCTTCTTCCCTTTCCCAGCATGTGGCTATGATGCCAGCACAACCAATGGCCAAACCAATGTCTACATTGGCTGACTGATATTCTAGTGTATACATATGAGGCCATCTGTCTCATTCCCAGGCCATTGGTTATGCCTATATACCCAAATCGTTTCTGTTTTTCAAAGGCAGAACAGATTTTAATGGGGCAATGTGAATTATTTTGACCTTCTTGGTCATGCTAAAAACATGCTCCTTCTCCCTTGCCCTGACTAAAGGCTTTACTCATGACCTAATTTTCTCTTTGGAGGGAGGAAGGGGTTTCTCCAGGTTCCTGTCAGCCTATAGTTGCCAGATTTAGCAAGTAAAAATGCAGAATTCCCATTTATATTTGAATTTCAGATGAATAACATGATTTTTAGTGTAAGTATGTCCCATGGAAAAATTGGGACACAGTTATACTAAAAAACTATTTGTTGTTCATCTGTAATTCAAATGCAACCGGGCACCTTATATTTTACCTGGCATTCCTTATGCCAGCCTAATGAGTGGGATTCAGACAAGAGATAACCAAACTATCCTCACTGGGTCTTGACACAGAATTTATATGTACAGTGGGCCCCAAATGGCTAACAGAAACCACAAGTTTCTGCTTCACATGTTTTTGACCCTTGATAATATCATAAACATAAGAAGACATATAAAGACTTTCTCAGAAGTGATGAGGGGAGAGAACTCTGACAAGCAGGGTAATCACAATAAAAACCTTTACTTTTCCATCTTGACACAATTCTCGCTCCTAAATTACATCATGGAACAGTTTGGGCTTATTTAAAATCTTACTTGTGCCTTGGTTGACATAACAATCGCTCACATAGGAAAATACTCAGACACTTCAGTGATTTCCCAGCTGCAGATGATAAAATGTTCTAGACATTCCAGTCAACCTGGCAGAAAAGTCCAGGCCCAATGGCATCCGAAAAACACATAGAAATCACATGGGCACCACAGACGTGGTAATAAATAGAGAAGAGTACATCTGCTTAACAAAGCTGGTTAAAATAGGCATTGTGGGGTCTATTATTCTAAGGAGCATTGGCAGACAAGTGACACAGTAATATCCAGCTTGAGACACTTCTAATCTTCTGGGAAATGGCACAGAAAAGTGAAAGAAGAGGTATGTTGTCCTCCAGAAGCTTACCATCTCATCAGAAGCCCTAAGTGCTTGGGAAGGGATGGGAGAGCATTGTGTCCCATTCCTCACATGCCCACAGGAGAGAGGAGTCTTCCTCTAGCCTCTTCATGAACACATAGCTTTGAAGGAATATTTCAAATCCCATCCCCCTCCTCGTTGCACTGGCTTCTCTGCCTGACTGGTGAGATTGAACTGGTCTGGACTTTTGCTCTCTTTTGGACCTGCTAGAACTCAAACGGCACCTGGGCTCTTCTCTGCTCCTATCTCCTGAGATAACCAGACCTGTATTAGGCCCCAGAGTCCAGATTTAGGGGAATTCGTAGGAAACCGGAACTGCCTTCTCTTAACCAGTATCCCAAAACTCTGAATTTTAGCATGACAAATTTAGTGTTACATTTTGCCTCTTGTGCCTTTTCTCAGAACGGAAGTGAGATTAGAGCCCAACTCAATCTTCAACCTCATTCAAAGAAGATTTCTGAACCCTTTGACTAACGGTCTGACTTAAGATATGACTAGAACAGCTATAACCACACTGAGGGTTTAAGTTCCTTGGAGAGGTGAATTCTTTATCTGAGGTAGCATTAGGAAAGGCTTTCTGGTGGGTGCTTGGGTGGCTCAGTCAGGTAAGCATCCAACTTCAGCTCAGGTCATGATCTCATGGTTCATGAGTTCGAGCCCACATTGGGTTCTGTGCTGACAGCTCAGAGCCTGGAGCCTGCTTTGGATTCTGTGTCTCCCTCTCTCTCTGCCCCTCCCCCACTTGCACTCTGTATCTCTCTCAAAAATAAATAAACATTAAAAAATAAAAAAGAAGCAATCATAAAAAAAAAGGAAAGGCTTTCTGAAGGAGATACATTTTTAACCAAACTGAAATGGATCTAATGGGCATGGGCTGATGAATGGGTATTTCTGAAGAAAACACAAGGCACGGACAAAAGGCAGGTGTTGGGCTGGTTACATTTAGTAAAAGGTATAGAAAGCAGAGTACCTGGCTGGAAATGGAGGGCTCATGTGTACAAATAGAGGTTGGGGGTGGGGGGTGTATGCTATGGGCCTGGGAGTGGAGTAACGTTGAGCTGGTTTTATGGGAAAACCAAGTCTCACTTAGCCTCCATTTCCAGGCACCAAACTTGGCCCTGGGCAGGGAGAAGTAAATGATAATTCAGCGCCAAGTCACTTGTGTGCTAAGCTGTCATGCTGTCTCCTTGCTACCACTCACCAGAGTTTCATAAGTCCAAAGACCTTTTTGACTGGACCACATCTGCACAGTTCCAAATACTTCCATTCTTAGTAGTCTCATCGGGAAAGCAGGCCTATGTCACAAGGTTGATGTAAAGATCAGAAGTCCCATAAATAAAATATCCTATATAGCACCTGAAACCCGGAAGGTATTTAAAAAAATGTCAGTTACTTTTTATCCTTTTTTTTAAGTGTACATCAATGGAACAGCACAGACTTAGAGCCCAATTGACCTTGGATGTTGTCATCGATGCAGATCCCCACGAAGCAGATGCCAAGATGAAGGTTTGAGTGCAGGATGTTTGCTGGATGGAGCACAGGAGAGCAAGAGTGGTGAGGAAGTGGAGAAGAGCCTACCTTCGTAGGGTTGTGTTAGGTCAATGCAGTTACCACACATGCAGCCAATCGATAGGGAGCTCTAGAACTCCAATGGCCCTTTTGAAATGCCCTGCATCAAGGCAAAGAGGTAGGGCGTTACCCTTTCATCTGCCAGACATTGGGTATGGGTTGCCCCTAGGAGGTGGCTGTATTCAGGTGAGAGCAATTCCTAGAGAGGGACTCATTTCAGAGCGGCCAGCCACCAACACTCCCAGCACTGGGTAGGGGAATGAGAGCCTCCACCTGGGCACACACGCCATCATCCACTACAGGTGCTCAATAAATACTCATAATTGTCCTTGTTAATTAACTGTCTCTGTTGGATCAGCTAGTGGCTGATCTTCACCCAGCTCCCTGTCCTGACCTGGTGGGCACATGCAATATCCATATTTTTGATCATTCTATCCATTTGGATGGTTGGGAATAGAGACTTATAAATTCTCAAGCAGAGGAGGAAATAGGATGAAATTGACATTAGCACAGTATGTTAACAGATGTTAGTGAATGGTCTGAGAATGGGGGAGAAATTAAAGATAAGAAGACCACCCAAGAAGCTCTCAAGAGTAGCCCAGGCTTGGAGTAATGAGAGTTTCTAGTCCATGGCAATAGTTGTATAAATCAAATAGGTCTGAGATTCCAGGCAGAGTAAGAGGAGAGGTGGGGGGAATTGATAGGCAAGATTTAGTAATAAATTGAATGTGGTAAATTAAGGAGCAATAGGAGCACAGTATCCACTTGAAATGAGCCCGAGGACCTCAGAGACTGGCAGTTGGTGGTAACTAGGTAGCTGTACCATTTTGGGGGGAAATGTGACTAATTTGGCTTTTGACATGAAATATCCCGAGGCAAATGGAGCTATGGTAGTGAAAAAACAGACTGGTAATTTGCCTAGGTAATGAGATGTGTTTTTTTAATTAGTAGACTTTTTTTTTTTAGCAGTTTTATGCTTTCAGAAAAAAACTGAGCAGAAAATAAAGTTTCCATACACTCCCTCCCTCGTACTCATCCCCCACCTTCCTCTATTATTGCCATCTGGCATTAGTGTATGTAGTACCCTTATTACAGTATTGATACATTATTATTAACGGAAGTCCATAGCTTAGGTTAGGATTCATTGTCTCGTACATTCCATGGGTTTTGACAAACGTACAATGACCTACATCTGTCATTGTAGCATCACAGAGTAGTTTCAGTACGCTACAAATCCCCTGTGCTCCATCTTTTTATTGTCTCCACAGCTTTGCCTTTTCCGGCATATCAGAAAGTTAGAATCACACAGTATGTAGCCTTTTCTGAATGGCTAGCTAATGAAATTCTGAACTAGATTTTTATTTATTTGGAAATTCATTTGATTTTAAAGATAATCAGAGCTTTTTTGTACTTGATTCACCTTTAGTCTTAAATACACTTAATGTTTAAAGCAAACTTTATATCAATATCATACAAAGGAAAATAGTATCACCTGCCATAATAGAAGGAAACTATGAAAATATATCACTTAGGCAGATTTAAATTTAAATTGTAGAATGATTATCCATGCGCTATCTGAAAAGAATCCTTCTCACCACCTGTCAATGCCAACACTTCAGGAAACATTGATTTAAATATTTCCCACCCCCACTTCCCCTCCTCAGCCCCCACTTTTAACTCCATCCCCTTTGATCTGCAGTTTAGTGGCTGTGAAAAGAGAAAACCAAAGGGAAACAGATGTGCAGCCTTCAAGTGTTTGAAGAGGTGAGAAGTAGACAGTAAAAAGAACATTCAATAAGCATCCATGATACGCTAGGCACTGTGGTGGGGGGTTAAAATATATTAGCCCATGTGACTGGGATTCCAATCTTCACTGAAGATATCAGGAAGCCAAGGTTCTTCGGGATTCTAAACTGCCCAGCTAGTTAAGCAATAAAGCAGGGTCAAATCCAATATCTCTGTCCATTTGTCTAGACCACATAGTCCATTATGGAGAAAGAGATTTACTCTTTGTTGCTTTAGAAAGCAGAAATAGGACCAAATGTTACATAAGCACATTCCAGCTCAACAGAAGAACTTTCCTTGTGCTATTATGGCCTAGCAGAAGAAACAGGGTGCCTTGGGAAGCGGTAAGCATCCCACTCCCTGCGTGTGCAGAGACCACAGCTAGAGACCACCTAGAGGGAAAGCCACAAGGATATGTCTCCCCAAATGGAAGGTGGGCTCAGGAGCTTTAAGACCCTCTGGGGCAAACATTCCATAACTCCAAGCCTCTGTGGCTCCTTGTGCTAACACATAAACTTCCAAAGAAGCTGCTGATTTGTTTGAATGTCAGCAGGGCATTAAATACTACTTTGGGACACCTCAATCATTCTGCAAGCCGTGTTCTTTCTGTAGCCTTTATTAGGGGTCACATGAAAGACATAAAGCATCAAAACAACTGTTTCCAGATGGACCTGACTAGCTGAATTATTTGAAAAAAAAAAAAAAAAAAAAAACCATGTCACTGGAAGGCTGACAAGCTTCTGGAGACCAGGAAAATGTATTCCACAAGTCTATCAATACCACCTTGGATGGAGATAAAACAGCCCCCTTGCATGGAGTATGCTGAGACGTGACTTGGGCATCAGTTTGCTGTTTAGCAAAAGGCTCTGAGATTAATCTTCTCTTCTGTTGGTAGATATTGGCACCGACTGTGGGGCAACACATGGATAATGTTTTAGCTAATCCTTTAGCATCTTTATTTAACTACCCTGTAAGCAATGAATTTCTGCCTAAGAGTCCCTGGGAATGCTGAGAGGGGGCATAAAAACATAGAAAGTGCTATATCACCCCTGCTTCGTTAGACGCACAAGTCCATAGTTCCAACGTATATACGCCTCTGTCAGTTCAGAGGGCAGAACTGAGCCCTCCAGAGACCGCTTTTTATGTGAATTGCTCACACACGCAAGGACAGGCACATACCACAGGGACAGCTCAGTAAATCCCACTCATTTGCAATGTCTTTATTAATAAATATTGACCTAAAGATAAGAAAAGCCATGATGTTGGAATCTCCTGCTCTGAAGAGCAAGACCCCAGCCACTGGATAACCTAATGCCATCTCACTAAGGACCCTGATTAGACTTTTCAGTGCCTCTTGCTCACACACGATTCTCAGCAGCCTTATAAACCATCGAAATCCTCTTAGTAGTGCATATTAAAATTGTATTGCAACAAACTCTTCTGTTCAGATTTAGAAGATATGGAATGTCCCTATGCCTCAGAATAGCCAGGCAGACTCCCCTTGATAGAAAAGTGTCAATCTATTCTCCTCTAACCCAAGGCTAACATTGACCATCTTTCTTTGTTTTCTTTTTTAAATGAAAATGAAGTCATTCATTTGCTTGACAAAGACAACATCCGATTGTGGGCACACTGGAATAAAGAACCCATTCCTCACTTGAATACTTGATCAAAATCAAAAAGGCCATTAAAGTGGATCCTTTACACTTAGAAACTTAAGTTATAGAAACTTAACAGAAGTCTATGGGGGAGGGGAAGAAAAAAAAAAAGAGGTTAGAGAGGGAGAGAGCCAAAGCATAAGAGACTGTTAAAAACTGAGAACAAACTGAGGGTTGATGGGGGGTGGGAGGGAGGGGAAGGTGGGTGATGGGTATTGAGGAGGGCACCTGTTGGGATGAGCACTGGGTGTTGTATGGAAGCCAATTTGACAATACATTTCATATTTTAAAAATAAATAAATAAAATTAAAACAATTATTTAAATAAATAAATAAATAAACAAATAAATATATAAATAAATAAGTAAATAAATAAAGTGATTGTGCTCCTCGAGGAACTTGTCTTCAATCACCTTTGCATGCACATGGTGTTACACACACAATGAAGGTGAAGAGTAGATTTCAAATTGTGGCCACGTCAGGGAAACTGTGGTTCTTGGTTGCTCCCCTCCCTCTCCTCTCCAACAGGCCCAAGGAGCCAAGGGCAGATGTCACTGGCTGCCATCTCAAGAGGCCCCAAACCTTCCTGAGCTGAAGCAAATTTGGAACACAGATCCAAGCAGCCCTTTTTTTCCTGCAGTGCTAACACCAGTCACCCGAGGTGGGAAGAGGAAAGGAAATAAATATTGAGAAAAGACAGGACACCAAGTACTGCACTTTGTCATCCAATCCCAACAGCCATTCAGTGAAACCAGAAGAATAATGATTCCCAGCGAAGGACCAGGAAATGCTGTTTCCCTCCCCATCCCCACTTGCAGGTAAGAAGATGAAGCTCAAAGTCATACTAACTTGTGACACTGTTAGAATCCCAGGCTTCTAGCTGCTTCCAGAACTCATTCTTTTACCACTGCCATGTGCTAACTCCCTTGAATTCTTTTTGTGGATTCGGGCTCTGGTTCCTCAGTCTTCATCCGAGCTTTGGCAAATGGCTGCATAGTTCGTGCTTGTGCCATGCTCAGAGAAATCAGGCTGAGGGGCAGGAAGGGGCTTGAAGCCAGCCTGCTTTCTTCCCAGAAAGCTGTGTCCCCTACCTGAAGTTGTGCACTCGTTTTCTAGGGCTGCTGAAACAAACGACTGCAAACCAAGAGACTGAACATGACAGAAATTTATTTTCTCGTTGTTCTGGAGCCCAGAAGTCTGAAATCAGGGTATCGGCAAGGTTGGTTCCTTCTGGAGGCTCTAGGGGAGAATCCCTTCATGCCTCTCTCCTGGCTTCTAGAGGCTGCCAGCAATCCTTGGCATCCCTAGGCTTGTAGCTACATAGCTCCAATCTCTGACTTCATCATCATATGGCCTTCTCCTTGGGTCACCCTTGTATTTCTCCTCTTCTTATAAGGACATGTGTCATTGGAATTAGGTTAATTCCTGGTTAACCCAGGATAATTTCATTTCTTTTTTTTTTTTTATTTTTTTTCAACGTTTTTTTATTTATTTTTGGGACAGAGAGAGACAGAGCATGAACGGGGGAGGGGCAGAGAGAGAGGGAGACACAGAATCGGAAACAGGCTCCAGGCTCCGAGCCATCAGCCCAGAGCCTGGGCGGGGCTTGAACTCACGGACCTCGAGATCGTGACCTGGCTGAAGTCGGACGCTTAACCGACTGCGCCACCCAGGCGCCCCTAGGATAATTTCATTTCAAGGTCCTTAATTTAATTATATTACCAAGACCCTCAATCCAATTAAGGTTGCATTCACAGGTATCAGGGGTTAGGACTTGGGTGCATCTTTTTGGGAGCCACATCAACCTACTTCAGGTTGTAACCACCTGGAAAAAGAGCAACTTTTTCTAACAGTTTCATCTACAGGCAGGGTGTTTTTCTATTTAGCACAAAGACATCTGTGGGCAAATGGACACCCTGGTCCCCTCAGTGTGTTCCCTGATTGCTGCTGTCCATCAGTCTAGGATTTTAACCCATTCTTCCTCTGTAAGGTTATCAGTCTCTAATCCATGGCTAGGCCCCTGACAGCCTACTCGGCTCATGCTACCTCTCTGAGGAAGAGAGCCTGATAAAGTCAGCATGTGGTCAGGTCTGGAATTAGGTCTGCCTACAGGGTCTCATGGGAACACAGGCCGAGGGCACAGGTCCTACCTGGCGACAGGCTGTGAAGGATGGCACAGATGGAAAGTTATGGCCTTAGCAACAGGCAGCGGTGCCGGTGAGCAAGTGGCATCTAGGAGAACTACTCAGTAGGCCAAAAGCTCCTAGCAGCAAGAATGGAGTGATAGCCATCTTGGGAGGGGCAAATATGAGGCAGGAGGAGACAAGGGGCAGCCATCAGTCCTCCAGATGCTAGGCTGGGCCTTACAAGGAAATCTGGCCAGATACTCTCACAGAGTATTACATTCAGGGCCCAAAGTTGCGGACAGAGACAACAATAAAAAGGTGACACTGTAGCACCCCAGAATGTGTGCTGTAGACCCTTCAATCCATCTTAGGTCAGGATCTGTTTGGAGCCCCAGTAGCCTCATTGGACAGAGGGAGAGGAGTAGTGTAAGACTGGAGCCAGGCTCAATGTCCACTAGGAATGGCCCTTTCCTCCTGACCAGCATTCTCCTATTGCCCTTGCTTTCCAGGTCCATCCTTGGCAGGTGAGATGTGCTCCTTTGCATTCTCTTGCTAGCCTCTTTGGTTCATAGCATCTGTGATATTGTAATGTATAATAAGAAATATATATTTAGTCTTTGTTCCCATTTCTGGTACAGAGCTCCTAAAACCTTTGGAATTTCCTAAGATACACAATAAATGTGTCTTTGTTATGTTAATGAGGTAGCATTTGGAAAGCCCTTAGGTAACCTAATGAGGGCTGTTTGTCTGGAGAACCAACCAAGGGATTAAAAGGTTGGAACTTTCAGTCCCACCCAACCTGGGGAGAGGGGCAGGACATTGAGTTCAATTGCAAAAGCCAATGATTTAATCAACCATGCCCATGTAATGAAGCCTCCATAAAAATCCAAAAGGATAGGGTTCAGAGAGTGTCTGATTTGGGGAACAGAGATTTGGGGAGGGTGGTGCACCTGTAGAGGGCAAGGAAGTTTCTATTCTTCTGGCTATTCCTAAATTAAATCCTTATGTAATAAACAAGTCATCTAGTAACTAAAATGTTTCTGAGAACCGTGAGCTGCTTTAGCAAGTTAATCAAACCCAGGGAGGGGCTCTTGTGAACCTTTGATTTATAGCCAGTCAATCAGGAGTACAGGTAAGAGGGGCAGCTGAGCGACTCAGTCGGTTGAGCATCTGACCCTTGGTTTCGGCTCAGGTCATGATCTCACAGTTTGTGAGTTGGAGCCCTGCTGACAGTGCAGAGCCTGCTTGGAATCCTCTCTCTCCTTCTCTCTCTGCCCCTCCCCTGCTCGCTTTCTCTCAAAACAAATAAATAAAAAAAAATTGTTTTAAGTACAGATAACAACCTGGACTTACATCTAGAATCTAAAGTACAAACAAGGGTTCTTAGAATCTCCAATCTATAGCTGGTCGGGCAGAAGCCCAGGTGATAATGTGGGCTTGTGGCTAGTGTCGGGAGGAGGGGGCAGACTTGTAGGACTGAGCCCTTAACCTGTGGAACCAGACACTGTCTCAGGGTAGACTGTATTAGAATGAGTTGAATTCTTGGATACCTCATTGGTGACAATGACACTGGTGACACCTCAATGAGGTGTCCAAGAATTGCTTACTGGTGTGGAGGAACCCTCGCACCACACACATACACAAATACATTGCACTTGGTGCAGAACCCCAAATACCACCCCAGACCTTGCCCTGAGTCTAGGCTTCAACTACTCAATGCTGGCTATGGGAGAGGCAAAGGAGAACTCACGTGGTGCGTGAGCTTTCCTTGGAAGATTTCCAGTGCAACTAAAGCAGGAAGCAGCCAGAACCTCATGACGATTTTATTTTTGGACTTCTTGCCACCAGGATAAATGAGTAAGAATAGACGTTCAAAGACTTTCTAAGAATGTTCGTGTGTGAAAAGGCTTGACTGGATTGATTTCAGAAAGCAAACCTAAATTCCATTCCAGGAATTGTATAGCCTTACAAGTTCTTGAGCTGCTAAATAAAAATCTCTGAGAATCTAATAATAAAGTCTTGATGGTACACATGTCTTTACAGTGTTTATATTTAGCGATCATTTTCCACTCTGACATGATTTCCTGCCAACTATTTCACATTCCAATAAATTTTGTCATATGATACGTGATGCTTATTTTATTGTTCTCCAAATCATCATTGCCTTGGAATTTGGGGCTTATGACGGAGGAGTGAACTCAATATTTTGTCTTTAGTCTGTCTCCAGATTAAGGAGATTTATTGAGGGCCTACTGTCTGCAGTAAGTTGAGCCAAACTATGGAAAAATAGGGCTTTCCCTTGTGGCATGTGATGGGCTTGTTTAGAATTGCTGAGAGATACAACCAGAGAGGAAGGAGGTGTCAGATCTCAGCAATAAATGCCTTTCTGAGGTCTGGGCATCCAGACAATAGGGAGTAGGTATAGACTCTTGTACAGAGGAATCAACAATACTTTCATGAAGAAATCTAGCAGTGATGCCCATAACAATTTAAAGAAGGCAGAAGAGTAGTGGAGCCTTTTGTTCAATAGATGGCAGACAAGATGTGGCAGCAGTGAAAATGGAGAATGGGCCACAAAGATGTAAAGGGAAAGTCACTGGGCTTGGCCTGGATTTGCATCCACAAGTTATTCATTCCAATGAGTTTGTTTCCTCATTTGTACAGGGAGGCTAATCGTATCTATACCATGAAGTTATTATGAGGAATAAATGAGATAATGGACAACACAAAGTAATCACTGAATAAATAGAAGCATGAATCCTGGAGACCCTCTGGGATGAAAATGATCCTGCCTTGCTGACCATAACAGATTCAAACAGTGTTCTTAGTTGCAAGCAGAGAAACTGATCATGGAAGAAAAAGAATTGATCCAAAGGATATTAATCCGTTCACACGATTGCTAGGAAGACTGGAGGAACCAGACTTGGAAAACAGGCAGGACCAGAAGAGAAAGCAACATTCAGTCCCAACCAAACTCAAGCCAAAAATCCATTCAGTGAGATCACCCCTGTTGCTAAGCATGGCGGCCATAGCTTGCATTGCCCCCACTGGCTGGCACTGGACACAGATACCATCCCTGGAAAGGGATGTTAGGTTGTTGTCACTGCTCTCACCCCCATGAGAATGGACTCTCTACTCTCCCTGCTTCTTTGAATCTATCCCTAATATCTAACTCTAAGTCAGGGCAGGTTTGCCAAGCCTACATTGGGTGGCTCTGACCTTTAGCAAGCAACTATTTGTTGTTTTCCATTTCTATAATGAGACGTGGCAAAAGCACCTGCCAAGTTTTCCCCAAAGTTGGAAATGGATTCAAATAACAGGACACCAGAAAAATGGCAAATGTCTGTTAGTATCACTGACTGGCAAGTGAGGCTATGTGGAGAGAGAGGGTAAAAGTTGTTTAACCTAGAGTATGAAGACCAAGGCAAAGGCAAGTGTGGTTCTGTTTTCAACAGCCAGGAAAAATAAACTGATCTTTGTAAAGCTTTATTAAGATATAATTCACATGTCATAAAGTTTGCCCACTTAAAGCGTACAATCCAATGGTTTGTATCATCTATACAGAGTTGTGCAACCATCACCATAATCTAAATTTAGAATATTTTTGGGGCGCCTGGGTGGCGCAGTCGGTTAAGCGTCCAACTTCAGCCAGGTCACGATCTCGCGGTCTGTGAGTTCAAGCCCCGCGTCGGGCTCTGGGCTGATGGCTCAGAGCCTGGAGCCTGTTTCCGATTCTGTGTCTCCCTCTCTCTCTGCCCCTCCCCCGTTCATGCTCTGTCTCTCTCTGTCCCAAAAATAAATAAACGTTGAAAAAAAAATAAATTTAGAATATTTTTGCCACTCCAAAAGGAAACGTCATACTCATTAGCAGTCACTCTCCACTCCATCCTACTATTAGCTCTAGGAAACCACTGCTTTCTGTCTCTCCAGTTTGACATATTCTGGATATTTTATATAAGTTGGACCATATTATATATAGGCTTATATGACTTGCTCCTTTCACTTAACATCACATCTTTGAGGTTCGTCCATATGATAACATGTATCAGTACATCATTCTTCTTATGACTGGATAATATTCTGTTATATGGATATCATATTTTGTTTATCCATTCATCAGTTAATGGACATTTGGGTTATTTCTACATCTTGGCAATTGTGAATAGCTAAGTGGACACGTTTCTGTGGGGACATATGTTTGCATTTCTCTTGGGTAGATAGCTGGGAATAGAATTGCTAGGTCAGATGGTAACTCCATGTGGAACTGCCAGGCTGTTTTCCCAAGTGGCTGCACCATTTTACATTCCCACAAGCATAAGCATTCCAGATTCTTCACATCCCTGCCAATATTTGTTATTGTCTATATTTCTGATTCTAGCTATCCTAGTGGGCATCAAGTATTCTCAAGCTTGATAGTTTGCCATAGATATCCAAGAAAACTCATCCTGATGCTGTTAGCCACCATTGTCATCATCACTGAAGAATAAAGAGAAGGAGTAAAAAAATGAAATCAGTGTCATGTTTCTCCAAAATTGCAATAAAACTTTTCTTGATTATTAATTGTTTCTTGGACAGATTCCACAGCTTTCCAGACATTTTCTGAAAAGTTATTGAGAGCTCAATCTAGTCAAATGTTTCATTCTCAAATGTGATTTAAATCTCCTCTCCTCCCTTCCCTTGCCTCCAACACAGGTTTGACCCCTCTCTGGAGAGCTTTGAAGTGCAGAAAAGAAACATGGTTTAGTCCTTCATTCCTCCACTCCTCCCCCACTGAGACTGGGAATGAGGCAGAAAGAATAGGGAATTGTAAATATACTGCCACTGTTCTTAATGGACTCAATTAATGGACCCATGGAGTAGGAGTAGGTATTATTATTATCCCTATTTTACAGATAAAAAACCAGAAGCACAGAGAGGTTAAATAACTCAACCAAAGGCATATAAAGTTTGTCAGTGGCAGAACCAGGGTTCAAATCTAGGTAGTCTAGTTCCAAAAATCTCTTAGTGCTCTTGACCACTATGCTATATTCAGAAAAGGACAAGTATCACCTTAGTTCACTGGGCAGTTATGCCTCCCCACAGCAAGTCATGGGGAAGTATCTGCCTCCAACTGTTGTTGGTTCTTCTCAGAATGTGGGACATTTAGCAGTGATTTGTCACTCCACATCCTGTGGAAGCTCTCAGAGTGAATGGAGTGCCTGGGTGGCTCAGTTGGTAAAGCATCCAACTTCAGCTTGGGTCATGGTCTCCCGGTTCATGAGTTTGAGCCCTGTGTCAGGCTCTGGGATCACACCTCAGAGCCTGGAACCTGCTTTGGATTCTGTGTCTCCCTCTCTGTCCCTCCCCTGCTTGTGCTCTGTCTCTCTCTCTCTGTCTCTCAAAAATAAACATTAAAAAAAAAGTTTTAAAAAGTGAAAGTGAAAATCTTAAGAACTGAACCATGAAATATAACACAGGAAGAAGGGGTGCCTGGGTGGTTCAGTGGGTTGAGCATCCAACTCTCGATATCAGTTCAGGTCATGATCCCAGGATGGTCAGATCAAGCCCTGCAGCCTGCTTAGGATCCTCTCTCTCTCTCTCTCTCTCTCTCTCTCTCTCTCTCTCTCTTCCCACCTCTGTTCCTCTCTGCCACTCACACATGCTCGCTCTCTCTCTCTCAAAATAATAATAATAATAATAATAATAATAATGAGAAATGAATCTTCTTTTTAAAAAATCTTCTTTTAAAAAAGAAGAGAAGATCACCAACACTCTAGTGGATGGTACAAGGTAATCCAAGGGAAGGCAGCATTTCAGACGAAAGGAGATCACAGAGAAGGTAGGGGTAATTGTGGGAGTGAGGAACCTGGGCCCTAAACAATGGCATCCAAGAATGCAGGTCTGCAGGTACATTTTGGGAAAAGATGATTGTGTGGAAATACAGAGTAATACACAGAAAATAAGATCAAATAGCTGAAGGAGAATATGCAGAGTATGCTTTATTTTCCAAGTAATGGAAGAAAAAGGTTGCTCACTCATTTGAGGACAGATTACCCATAATCACAGATGACATTCACAGAACTCGGTCCTTGGGCACTTAGTGCTTTCCAGGTATTATCTTTTCAGAATCACAAATGCTCAGAGGTTAAGCTCTATTTACTATTGTCTTCATTTTCTAGGCACAGTTAAGAAATTTGATGAAGGTCTTCCAGCTGGTGAGTGCAGAGCGGTTGGTGTCCACAGCCACAGTCACACACTCACTGTACTATTTGACTCTCAGCAGGTACAACTGGGGAGCTAAGGACAGAGGAATAGTTTAAAAGAGCCTTTTTGGAGATGTGCCAAGGAAAAATGAAGAGAAGACTTGTCAAGCACTGGTAAGAGGCAAGCTGATGTGAATGGCAGCTCATGGGCAACCAGGTCTTCATGGTTATATGTTGTCTTAGATCCTCTGGGGGAAACGGGGGCACAAATGGGGAGTGTAGAATGTGGCAGGGGTGGGTTTGGAGATTGTTACAAGTGTAAAAGGAGACCCACAGATGAAGGTCCTGAGCGAGGGAAAGGGCAGCTCTGAAACAGTGACCACTGGATCCCCATGCTTTTACGTTCTCTGAGACCAGAGATGTTTTCCATTAGAATCCCAATTCTGCAGTATCTTCTCTCTGAAATTTTTTCTTCCTGCATTGAATTACCATTTTGCTACCTTTCTCCATTCAATTGGAACGGGTCAATAATTTAAACATTTATATGAGTGAATTCACAGTCATGGCTCATCTGATTTCAATCATTTCCACACCACGCACAGGGATGACATTCTGAGCCAGAAGCTGGCTTAGCTGTTGCTTTATGGGCTAAAAAGTGGGGAAACTTGGAAGAAGTATGGATCTGAGGGCTTCACGGTCATGGTCTAGAACCTGCCACATCTGAGCACCAGCCCTCTTACCCAAATGGTAATTCTTTCCCTAAGACTGTTCTCCGGTGAGGACATCTATTCTTCCTTCCAGCCCCTGGGCACTTGCTTCTTCTGCCCTGTGCTCCATCTCAGTCTCTGAGTGCCAGGAAATCATCTATCTATTCTCTCAGAGATGGCCCTTTACCACTATTCCGAGACTGAAAAGCTCCCCAAGACACAAGGGCAGCCCAAGAAGCTTTTCAGAAGTGATCAGTCTAAACTAAAGACAAGCAGTTCCTTCCCCAGTGGTCTGGACTACATAAGACCCTTGAATTTTTGTATGACCCTCAGTCAGGGGGAGTGAAGAGTACCCACAAAACACACTGAGATTGATTTGCCCCCAGACATGGGTGTAGAGACTCAGAGCAAATGAATAAAATTTTAGGAAATAAAAGAATATTATTGGTCTGGTATGCAAGGGTTGTGTAGTAAAATTAGCATCCTCCATAGATGTTCAAGCTATCACCCAAATAAAGAATATTTTCACCTCTTCAACTGCTAGGAAAGATCTCTACTGCCTGTCACTCTCTATCATTTATGAATATTAAATTTTTATATCTAAGGTTTCTGTTCCATGAAACACAACCACACTGCAGTCTTTCAAACAAACACTATCCTCCTTTTTAAAAAAATTTTTAATGTTTATTTTGAGAGACAGAGACAAAGAGAGAGAGAGAGAGAGAGAGAGAGAGAGAGAGAGAGAGAGAGAACGTGGGGGAGGGGCAGAAAGAGGGAGACACAGAATCTGAAGCAGGCTCCAGGCTCTGAGCTGTCAGCACAGACGCAGGGCTTAAACTCACAACCTGTGAGATCATGACCTGAGCTGAAGTTGGAGATTTAACCAACTGAGCCACCCAGGCTCCCTTCCTCCTTCTTTTTTTTTTTTTTTAGATAATGTTTTAGTTCTTCTTTGAGTAAATAAGCAAGTTATTCCCAAGGATTCTTAATTAATAATAAACCAAAAGAGGAATTGTCCTATTTCTACTTTTTTGATACAGAACAAGGATCTATTTTTTTTTTATTTTGAAAAAAGGGCATACCTGTGAACTTTTCCAAAAATTTTGCCATTACCAGATACCACTTTGGCTTTTTTTTAATACTTTTATTTATTTTTGAGAGGGGGAGAGGGGGGAAAGAGGGAGACAGAATATGAAGCAGGCTCCAGGCTCTGAGCTGTCAGCACAGAGCCTGACACATTGCTCAAATTCATGGAACCATGAGATCATGACCTGAGCCAAAGTCAGATGCTTAACTGCCCCACAAGATACCATTTTGAAGACGTTTTCAGGGCATAATAGAATTATGAGAAAAACACATTGCCAAAATACATTGGGTAAGCAATGCAATTTTTTTCAATTAATGAGAATATTCTATAATCTTATATATTGAAAACTTGACTAATAAAATTCCTCCCTTTAGTCACAACACAAACACACCCCAAACTGAAACTACTCCTGCCAGATGAAGTCTGAAAAACATTTTTGTGATATTTTGCTGGGCATATTGACCTGAATACCTGTAACACTGCAAAAGCGAACTAAAAGTTATAAATATATGTACATGTAAATTTCTAATTTCAACCAAATGAAGAATGTTCTTAAGAAATGATTTTTAAAGTGCCATTAGTATGCCTAAGAATTTATTTTATAGCTATAAAATGTTGTAGGCAGTTCTGTTGTCTCCAACTATAACTTTTATATTCCAATCTTATAGAATCTCATAAAATTTAATACTTAATGTAAAGTCTTCTTTTAAGCATTCCCTCTCTCCCAGCTATAAAAAGTTGCATTTCAACCTGAATTTCCATGGCTACCATATGTGATACCCCATACTGCGTCCTTGTTACAATTCCAGTCGTATTATTGACCTAATACATTTTTGCCAGCCATGTTCATGTTTTGACTTTCCAGTGAAAGGATCATTTTATCTGGTGTTAAATTGCACAGTTTGGAAACATAAGAGGGGATGGGGAACAAAAAAGGAATAAGGAAATAATACATCTGCTTTCTTGGATTTCCTTTCCTCTTCACCTCTAAAGAACTCCAGGTGTTATAGACACATCCAGGAAAAGTGTTCAAATACATATTTGAGGAGGATGAGAACTTATAGAGTAAGTTATCAGAAATAGTTCAGACTTTCTAATGAGACATTGGAGGCATAATTGTGAACATGAAATTACATCCTAGAGGAATTCTCAGAGTGTGTAAGACAGTTGTATGTAAAAGGGCATCAGGAATCGTTAAAGGGTTTGAACAGTCATTTAAATCTCATTTGGCTAGGGGCGCCCGGGTGGCTCAGTCAGTTAAGCGCCCGACTTCAGCTCAGGTCATGATCTCACGGTCCATGGGTTCGAGCCCTGTGTCGGGCTCTGTGCTGACAGCTCAGAGCCTGGAGCCTGCTTTGGATTCTGTGTCTCCCTCTCTCTCTGCCCCTCCCCTGCTCATACTGTCTCTCTCTGTCTCAAAAATAAATTAAAAAAAATAAAAAATAAAAATAAATCTCATTTGGCTATAAATATCTGGGTTGGGTACAGAACGAGTTGGGTGATATTCCTATCTCTTCCTTCCCATTTGATATAATCTTTTAATATATTATAAAACTAATCCATGTTCACAGTTGAAATTAGGTAATAAAATAAAATTTTAAATAGAAATAAAAATCACTCCTTATTCCATTACCTAGAAACAACTTATTCCTTTCTATGTGTATATTATTAACCCACTTAAGTGCTTACTGTGCTTTCCTGCTTTCTTCACTTAGTAATAGATCTGAAGTATTTTCTCATATTTTATTCCGTGAAAATATAAATTTTAGTGGTGAAATAATATTCCACCCTATAATTTCCTTAATAAATTTAAACATCTAATTTTGGGATAGATTATTTATAATTTTTCATGGTTACAAAAAATGCTACAATAAACATCCTTGTATAAAAATCTTTATTTACATCTGTGACTTTTCTCTCAAGATAAAATTTTGAAAAGTGATGTTACAGAGTCAAGTGGCATAAATGGGTTCCAGGCTTTTGATTTATACAGACTAGTTGTCCAGCAGAGAGGTACCCAAAAGGAGGTAGCAATTTGCACCACTAACAGCTATGTGTGAGAGTCTTTCCAACCATATTCTTACCTCATGAGGTCCTACAGCTAAAACATTTTGCTAGTTTAATGGGTGAAAATGACATCCTGTTGATTTAATGGGATCATTTCTTGTGAATTGTCTGTTCATGTCTTTTGCCCATTTTTCTATTGGGCAATCAATCTGTTATTGATTGTAAAGAGCAACCCACTCTTTTTTCTGTCCTATATGCCACAATCAAGCTGTCATCTTTAACCTTTCAATTTTGCTTGTGCTGTTTCTAGTGCACAGAACTGTAAAGTTTTACAGTAGTCATATAAATACACACACATAAAAAGATAGATAAATAGATAGTATATACATAGGGTATTAAAATTTACACACACACACACACACACACACACACACGTTTCTCCCTTTCCTTTGTGTACACTAAGATGACTTTTGTTTACTGTCTTACTCTCATTTGCTTACTGTCTTGCTTCAAAGTAAATCTAAACTCCATGAGGCTAGGTACCATATTTACTACTGTGTGCCCAGACCTTTAGCACAGAGCCTAGCACTTATTAAATTAATGAATTTAATAAGTATTCATTAAATGTTTATTAAGTGAATGGAAGAGCAAATGGTCACCCCCACAAGATGCATTCACACCAGCCTTCCTGCCCTGTGTCTCCTGTGCCATCTCTGAGGGGTTACACAAATGTGACAGGGGTGAGAGGTAGGGAGGGGAGTTGGTAGGGGAAACACTTTGGAAGATTACTTTGCCTGCCTCCAAAAACAGCACCCATGCAGTTGAAGAATGAAGACGAGGTTTTTGGTTGTTACACACCTTGGTCTCAGGGATGGACAGGGAGAGAGGTACGAGATATCTTCTATCACATTTCACTTGCAGAAATGTTTTGAATATAGTCATGACCTCTGTTTTATGAGGCAGAGATGATGTGCAGTCTCAAATTTCAGAACTGTGTATTGACATTACTTCCTGTGTTTAAGCCCAAAGTCCAGTATGTTTGATCTTTAACATAATGGACAATTCACAGCAGATATGTGTATCTAATTTGTAACCAAACGCCAAGCATAACTAATAATGGTGTGATGTCTGTGTGGCTACAAGCATAAAGGAGGCAGGAAATCTATCATAATTAATGCAGCAAAATGAATGGTAATTAAGTTCAAGTTCACTTTGTGATAATTTGGAAAGGGCCAGTTGGAAGTTGCCATGGCATTACCTACAAGGAAAGTGTTTACTATGTAAATTAAGAAAATTACAGAAAGAATCCTTAAGTTACAGATAATTAGATGATTTTTTAAGCGCTCTCCAAGGACTTCAAAAACATATGTTTCCATTTAGAGTCTGACATGCTTATTTTTTTAATGTGATCTATTCCTGAGGGCAAGGGAAAAGACTTCAGATAACTAACTAACATTACCCTAAGTTTTTTTTGTACAGTACTAATGGTTTTTGCTTTAACATTGTTGACATTATATAACTTAATAGGTCATTTATTTATGTGGTATGATATTTACAAAGTAGAAAAGAGGGTATAGTACCAAGTGCACTCTTTTTCCCTCTCATTCCATCCCTCTCAAGGCTCCCCTTGGCATCAAGCAAACACTTTTATTATTTCTTGGCTATACTTACAAGGATATTCTACGCATATTCAAGCATATTTGTAAATTGCCTATTCTAATATAAATAATACTATATTTTACATATTTATTTGCAACTTGCTTTTGCATTCTGCTTTGGAGATCATTCCATATCAGTATGTAGAAAGAAAGCTGTCACCTCCCCTTTTTAAAAAAGTTTTTTAATGTTTTGTTCATTTTTTTTTTTTAGAGAGAGAGAGGCACAGAGTATGAGTGAGGGAAGGGGAGAGAGAGAGGGAGACACATAATTCAAGCAGGCTCCAGACTCTGAGCTATCAGCACAGAACCCAACGTGGGGCTCAAACTCACGAACTGCAAAATCATGACCTGAGCCAAAGTCAGACACTCAACTGACTGAGCTACCCAGGCGCCCCTGTTGCCTCCCCTTTTTTAATATCTAGGTAGTACTCCATTATATGGAATACTATGATTTACTTAACCAGTCTCCTGTTAATAGATCTCTTAGATCAGATTCTCCAGAAGCAGAGCCCAAGATGGATCTTCTTGCACAGTGATTTTTGAGAAGTGATTTCAAAAGAAACCTATACAAAAGCCAGGAAGAAAAGATAGGGCTGGGGAGGAAGCTAAGGAAAGATGTGGCTTTAGTCATGTCTAACCTCAGCCTGATCCCAGGAAGAGCTCTGGAGCATGCATGACCACCAGGAAAGGGTGTTGAGCTTTTTTCTAGACATTGGTTTTGGATACATCTAGGGGTAAACTTCCAGCCATTTCCAAGTGAGAAGGATCCTTTTCAATTGAGAATAAGTCTCTGGAGAAGGGTGCAGCCATAAGCTATTGACAGCCAACACCTACATGGCTAGTTCTGGCCCAGGAAAATGGATATTCTAGGCACTATACATTTTTTTAATGTTTATTTATTTTTGAGAGAGATAGATAGAGATAGAGATAGAGATAGAGATAGAGATAGAGATAGAGATAGAGACCCCTCCCCTGTGCAAGCAGGGGAGGGGTAGAGGAAGAGGGAGACACAGAATCTGAAGTAGGCTCCAGGCTGTGAGCTGTCAGCACAGAGCCTGATGCCAGGCTTGAACTCACCAACCACGAGATCATGACCTGAGCGGAAGTCAGATGCCCAACCAGCTGAGCCACCCAGGTGCCCCACTGGCACTATACATTTTTAACTAAGGTAGCTTTATAATATGTTTTAATATGTAGAGAAAGAGCTGCTGGTTACTGGTATCCAGTTTTCAGAATCTTCCTCTCTACTCTGGCAGATTTAGTTTTCCTCATACACTTAAGAAATCTTTAGTGATTCTTTTCGCATTACTTCAAATTTATAGATTAATTTAGGGAGAGTGGGCATCTAATAACATTGAGAATTCTTCTCCAAGAGCAGGCATTTATTAACTTGAACTTCTGCATCTCTTAATCACGTTTTGAAGATTTCTTCATATATATCTTAAACATTTTTGTTAAGTTTATTACTAGATTTTTATTTTTCATGGTGCTGTTGCAGATGGGATCTTTTTCCAGTTTGTTTTCTATCTGGTTGTTGTCTGTGTTTCTCCTCTTTAATTCTATAAGTAAATTTCTATAAATAAAGTAGACTGGCATTTTCCTGAATTCTGAATTTAAGAAGTAATTGTGTATGACACATAAGAACATCATTTAAGAGTAATTTAAAAATACATTGTGTATGACACATAAAAATTATTTTTCTTTGAGGCTGGTTTTTTTCAGGACAATATGTACATGACAAGTTTTTACATTCTTTATTCTAACCAAAAAGAATTGTTTTTTAATTTTATTTTTTTTAATTTATATCCAAGTTAGTTAGCATATAGTGCAACAATGATTTCAGGAGTAGATTCCTTAGTGCCCCTTACCCATTTAGCCCATCCCCCTCCCACAATCCCTCCAGTAACCCTCTGTTTGTACTCCATATTTAAGAGTCTCTTCTGTTTTGTCCTCCTCCCTGTTTTTATATTATTTTTGCCTCCCTTCCCTTATGTTCATCCATTCTGTGTCTTAAAGTCCTCATATGATTGAAGTCATATGATATTTGTCTTTCTCTGACTGACTAATTTTGCTTAACATAATACCCTCTAGTTCCAACCACGTAGTTGCAAATGCAAGATTTCATTCAAAAAGAAAATGTTTTAAAGTATTTATCCGAGCACCATGCTCTCTAGCCTGTGTAAAACTTCTAATATATAAATTCTCTTGATGATTTGAAGAAAGTTATAAGAATTCATGTATTTGTTCGTTTACTCATTCATTCAGCTAATAACTGAGTGCCTGCCATGTGTCCGGAGCCAGCAATACTGGACTGAACAAGACAGTCTAACTCCTGCTCTCACAGAACACACATTCCAGGTGTGGGGTGGCTGGGAAGAGTGAGGGACTAGAAAATAAGCAAGGTAAACAAATAAATCTACAACAAAATATCCTATACAGGTAAATGTCATGCAAAAAATAAAGGAAGTCGTGACAAAAAGTGGAATGGAGAGGGAAATGAGATACTTTAGATAATAAGGTAAAGGAAGACTCTTGGAATAAGTGATATTTGTCTTGAAGCTTAAATATTATGAAGGTATCAAATATCTCAGGACAGAGCATCCAGGTAGGGGAAACAGCACGTGCAAAGGTCCTAACTCATGAAAAAGGCTGGTGAGTCTGAATGACAGAAAGGCCACTGCAGCTGGAGTTAGTGGAGGAAAGAAAACTGGAGTGATACAAGGAGCTGGAAGAAGTCCAATCTACTTGCCCATGGATAAAAATGGTGCCAAGAAAAAGGAAGAGAATATTCAGGAAAAATGTCTAATCATCATTGAGATGTTATAGTTATATTTCTCATCTTAAGAATTAAAAATTGCTTTGGGGACACTTACGTGTGACTAAAACGGAGCTTGTGAATTTGAGATTGATAAAATGGGGTTTTTTACCCCCAAAACAGCACGTCCTTGTAGGATGAAGTAGACAGCAGCCAAAACTGAATTAGGATAAGAAATAGGAAGAAAGTTTTCTGTAATGATAAAACATTAAAGTTTATTTTTTAAGTTTATTTATTAACGGAGGGGAGGATCAGGAAGAGAGGGAAAGAGAGAATCCCAAGCAGGCTTCTCACTGTCAGTGCAGAGCCCAATGCGGGGGCTCTATCCCACCAACCGTGAGATCATGACCTGAGCTCAAATCAAGAGTCGGATGCTTAACCCACTGAGACACCCAGGTGCCAAACATTCAAGTTTAAAAATTGAAGAGTAAATTTCGCTTCTATCCAAGATGGACTGATAGAGACCAGACTTGCCCTTCTACCTTAAACAACTAGGAAATCAGACAATACATATCAAACAATGGTTTCCACATATTAGACAATAAGCAGGACTGTACTCTCTTAAAGAAGGATAACAAATAAGGTTAAGACATAACCCAGACATTGGAGGCCTCACTGAGTTCAGGGGCCCAGAAGAACAAAATAGGTATAATTGGTTGAATAGAGTACCAGAAAAAGGGAGCTGCATAAATAGTGAGCACCAGGGATCTGCATAGGGGTCACCTTGACTCCGTGGCTGAATACTTTATGGCATTCTAAAGAGAAAATTACCCAAAGTGAGGAAAAGAATCACCAGAAAGGAATATGAAGAATAATTCCTGGAAATTACATGAGGTTGTTGAATAGTCTATTCCCATTTGAGAGAGTAGAATAGCCTTACATACAAGGGCTACTGGGCAAGATATTCAGAAAAGTTTGCCTCACTTTGAGACCAAATTGGCCCTATAAAAAATGTTGTTCTAGACATACCCTAAAAAAATCTTAAAATCAAGGCTCCATTCGAGGCTTGGAATAAAATACCAACTGATTCCATATCATTTCACTGTCAACACTATTTAAAGGAATATAACAAAATCCAGGAACCCACAATAAAAAATATGCAATGTCTGGTATCCAATAAAAAATTACTGGGTATGCAAAAATATAGGAATATAAACCCACAACCAGGAAAAATATCAACCAATAAGACCCAAACTAGAAATGTCATAGATAATGCAATCAGTAGACCAAGTTAAAATAGCTATTATAAATATGCTCTATACTTTCAAGAAGGTAGAGGATAACTTGACTATGCTGGAGAGAGAATGGATAATATACAAAAGACCCAAATGGAATTTCTAGAGATAAAACATATAATATTTAAAATGAAAAAATTAACTGGATTGGTTGAAGAGTAGATTAGATACTCTAGAAAAAAAATAGTGAACTTGAAGGTAAAGTAATAAAAACTATCCAAACTAAAGCTCAGAAAGAAAAAGACTGGGGAAAAAATGAACAGAGCCTCAGTGATATGTGAGATAATACATATGTAATTGGAATCCCAAAAGCAGAGGAGAGGAAACACAGGAAGAAACTTTATTTGAGGAATAAAGACCAAACTTTTATCAAACTTGATGAAAACTTCAATCCTGCAGATTTGCAAAGCTCAATGAACCCCAAGCAGAAAAAAGATAAAGAAAACCAGACCACAGTATATCATAATTAAGTTGCTAAAAACCAGTAATCAAGAGAAAATCTTAAAAGTAGCCATAGAAAGAAGATATATTATATAGAGATGTAATATGTATGTCAAAGATATGACTGACATTTCATCAGAAACTATGATGGAAGAAGACAATGACATCAATCTTTAAAGTACTAAAAGAGGGGCACATGGGTGGCTCAATCAGTTAAGCATCCAAGTCTTGATTCTTGATTTCAGTTTAGGTCACGATTTCACAGTTCATGGGATTGAGCCCCACCTCGGGCCCTGGCAACAGCCCAGAGCCTGCTTGGGATTCTCTCTCTCTCCTTCTCTCTGCCCCTTTCCTGCTCTCTCTCATGTGCATGGGAGCCCACACTATCTCATAATAAATAAACATTAATAATAATAATAATAATAATAATAAAGTACTAAAAAATTCAATCTAGAATTCTTTAATGTTGAAAATATCTTTCAAATATGAAAGTGAAATGCTTTCAGACAAAAGCCAAGAGAATTCATTGCCAGCAGACCTACACTACAAGAAATGCTAAAAAGGAGTTCTTAGGGTGGAAGGAATATATATTAGAAAGATATTTGTGGCACAAAAACAGACACATAGACCAATGGAATAGAATAGAAACTCTAGAACTAGACCCACAAACGTATGGCCAACTCATCTTTGACAAAGCAGGAAAGAACATCCAATGGAATAAAGACAGCCTCTTTAACAAATGGTGCTGGGAGAACTGGACAGCAACATGCAGAAGGTTGAAACTAGACCACTTTCTCACACCACTCACAAAAATAAACTCAAAATGGATAAAGGACCTAAATGTGAGACAGGAAACCATCAAAACCTTAGAGGAGAAAGCAGGAAAAGACCTCTCTGACCTCAGCCGTAGCAATCTCTTACTCGACACATCCCCAAAGGCAAGGGAATTAAAAGCAAAAGTGAATTACTGGGACCTTATGAAGATAAAAAGCTTCTGCACAGCAAAGGAAACAACCAACAAAACTAAAAGGCAACCAACGGAATGGGAAATGATATTCGCAAATGACATATCGGACAAAGGGCTAGTATCCAAAATCTATAAAGAGCTCACCAAACTCCACACCCGAAAAACAAATAACCCAGTGAAGAAATGGGCAGAAAACATGAATAGACACTTCTCTAAAGAAGACATCCGGATGGCCAACATGCACATGAAAAGATGTTCAGCGTCGCTCCTTATCAGGGAAATACAAATCAAAACCACACTCAGGTATCACCTCACGCCAGTCAGAGTGGCCAAAATGAACAAATCAGGAGACTATAGATGCTGGAGAGGATGTGGAGAAACGGGAACTCTCTTGCACTGTTGGTGGGAATGCAAATTGGTGCAGCCGCTCTGGAAAGCAGTGTGGAGGTTCCTCAGAAAATTAAAAATAGACCTACCCTATGACCCAGCAATAGCACTGCTAGGAATTTATCCAAGGGATACAGGAGTACTGATGCATAGGGGCACTTGTACCCCAATGTTCATAGCAGCACTCTCAACAATAGCCAAATTATGGAAAGAGCCTAAATGTCCATCAACTGATGAATGGATAAAGAAATTGTGGTTTATGTACACAATGGAATTCTACGTGGCAATGAGAAAAAATGAAATATGGCCTTTTGTAGCAACGTGGATGGAACTGGAGAGTGTGATGCTAAGTGAAATAAGCCATACAGAGAAAGACAGATACCATATGTTTTCACTCTTATGTGGATCCTGAGAAACTTAACAGAAACCCGTGGGGGAGGGGAAGTGGAAAAAAAAAAGGTTAGAGTGGGAGAGAGCCAAAGCATAAGAGACTCTTAAAAACTGAGAACAAACTGAGGGTTGATGGGGGGTGGGAGGGAGGGGAGGGTGGGTGATGGGTATTGAGGAGGGCACCTTTTGGGATGAGCACTGGGTGTTGTATGGAAACCAATTTGTCAATAAATTTCATATAAAAAAAATAAAACAAAAAAAATAGAAAGATATTTGGATTCGTACACAGAAATGAAGAATGCCAAAAATGGGAAATACGGACAAACATAAATATTTTCTCATTTTAATAATCTCTTTTAAAAAATTGCCTATTTAGGGGTACCTGAGTGGCTCCATCAGTTAAGTGTATGACTTCACCTTAGGTCATGATCTCAAGGTTTGTGAGTCCAAGCCCTGAGTCAGGCTCTGTGCTGACAGCTCAGAGCCTGAAACCTGCTTCAGATTCTGTGTCTCCCTCTTTCTCTGCCCTTCCCCTGCTCGTGCTCTGTCTCTCTCTGCCTCAAAAATTAATAAATGTTTAAAAAAATTTAAATAATTGCCTATTTAGAAAAATAATCACAATGTATTACAGATTCATACCACATACAGAAGTAAAATGAATGACAATAGTGCAAGGATTAGGAAGGAAAAATGGTAGTAGAGTGTCCAAAAGTGTTATGTAATTTGCAGAGGGTTATAACATTTGAAAGTAGAATGTGATAAGTTAAAAATATATGTTGCAAACACTAGAGTGAGTAACCAACCACACACACACACACACACACACACACACACACACACACACACATTAAAGCAAGATGTATAGCCAATACAGAAGAAAAAATACAATTCTAAAAGTAGAAATTAATCCAAAAGAAGGCAGGAAAACAGGAAAAATGAAGGAAAACATATGGATCAAATAAAAAACAAGTATCAAGACAGTAGACTGACACCAAATTATATTGATACTTACATTAAACACTAATAATCTAAATACTCCAATTAAAAGGCAGAGTCTGTCTCATAATTAAGAAAAAAAAAAGGTTAACGACCAATGTTATGCTGCCTATTCAAGGGAAAAAATACTAGTTTACAGACACAGGTTAAGAGAAAAATAATGGAAAAGACGTAATCTGAAAACAATATAAAGAAAGCAGGAATGGCTATATTAGTATCAAACAAAGTAGACTTCACAACAAGGACTATAATCAGGGAGGAAAAAAGGGACATTTCACAAGGATAAAGGAGGCAAATTCAACACAAAACTTAGTAATACCAAATGTGTTTACACCAAATAATAGAGCTTCAAAATGCATGAACCCAAAACTTCGAGGAATAAAAAAAAGAGAGAGACAAATTCAAGTTATATTGGTGATTTCAATGTTTCCCTTTCAATAGTTGATAGAATAACTAAAGGGAATCAATAAAAATATAGACTACCTGAATGTACTATCACCTTGACCTAAATAATATTGATAGAACACACTACCTAATAGTGACTGCTATAAATTAAATGTGTCCCCTCCCAAATTCACATGTTGAAATCCTAACCTTTGGGAGGTGATTAGGTCAAGAGGGCAGAGCCCTTATGAATGATATTAATGACCTCTTAAAAGAGGTCTGAGAGCTCCCCTGCCCCTTCTAACATGTGAGGACACAGCAAGAAGCTAGAAGTCTGCAACCTGGAAGACAGCTCTCACCGAACTCGACAGGTCTCACCGAACAAGACCCTGATCTTGGACTTCCAGCCCCCAGAACTATGAGAAATAAATTTCTCTTATTCATAAGCCACCCAGTCTGTGGTGTTTTGTTATAACAGCCTGAATGGATTAAGATGCATATTCTTTTCAAAATCACATGAAACATTCACCAAAACACTACCTTCTGGTCCATAAAACATGTCTCAGTAAATTTAAGGACTGAAATTCCATAATGGAATTAAATTAGAAATCGATATTAGAAGAATGTCTCAAGAAGTTCCCAAGTACTTGGAAATTGAGCAACACATTTCTAAATAACCCATGAGTCCAAAAAGTAATCACAAATTAGAAAATATTTAAAATTGAATGAAAATGAAAACATAACATATCAAAATTAGCAGGAGGTAGCTAAAGTAGTGGTCACAAGGAATTTATAGAACAAAATATTAGAGAGGATAAGTTTAAAATCAATGTTAAGCTTCTACCTTAAAGACTAGAAAAAAACTAATGGAACCTAAAGTAAGTAGAAGAAAGGAAATAATAAAGGTCAGAAATCAGTGAAATAAAAACTAGGAAAACAATAAAGTAGATCAATAATATCTTTGAAATAGTAAAATTGATAAATTTTGTTAAATTTATAAATGTTATTAAATTGCTAGATCACAAAATATAGACACAAATCACCAATATTAGTAATAAACAGGGAAATTTTTCAGAGGCCTTATAAACAGAATAATTAGGATATATTAAGAAAATTTTATGGCAATAAATTTAACAAATCAGATGAAATGAACAAATTATATGAAAGACATAAAACATCAAAGCTCACCCAAGGAAAAAAAATAACTAACCTGCAAAGCCCTATAGCTATTAAATAATTTAGGTTAATAAGTGGAAACATTCCCACAAAGAAAATAATAGGCCCCACTGGCTTCTCTGGGTAAATTCCACTAAACATTTAAGGTAATACAAGGCCAATTCTATACAAATTTTCCAGAAAACAGAAAAACAGGGAACCTCTCAAGCTCATTTTATGAGGCTGACATTACTGTTAACAAAATGATGCTAAGACATTGTTTTAAAAAACAATGTCTTTCTCTTTTAAAAAAGAAACACAGACCAACATCCCTTGTGCATATGGATGTGAAATGCCTTTAAAAATGTTTACCAAATTAAATTAACTAATACAGAAAAAAGGATAATACACCATGACCAAATAGAGTCATCTCAGAAAGATAAAGCTCAACATTTTAAAATTAATCAATGTAATTCATCATATTAACATAGTCTAAACAGAAAACCATATGATAATCCTATTAGATGCATAAGATAACTCTCAGTAAACTGAATGTTCAAGGAAAGTCTACAATTTAATAAAGGGCATCTATGAAAAATCTATAGCTGTATCAAACCTAATGGTGAATAATGCTTCCTTCTAAAATGAGGAACAAGGCAAGGATATTTGCTCTCATCACTACTATTCACCAGTTTATTGGAAGTTTAGTAATAATGCAAAGTAAAAAAGTAAAGAATAGAAATAAGAAAAGAAGAAAACTGCCTTCTAAAAGATGCCATGATTACACATGCACTCCAATGTTGATAGCAGCATTACTGACAATAGCCAAAGTATAGAAAGAGCCCAGATGTCCATCAACAGATGAATGGATAAAGAAGATGTGGTATATATATATACAATGGAGTATTACTCGGCAATCAAAAAGAATGATATCTTGCCATTTGCAACTACGTGGATGGAACTAGAAGGTATTGACTAAGTGGAATTAGTCAGAGAAAGACAAATATCATATGACTTCACTATTATGAGGAATTTAAGATACACAACAGATGAACATAAGGGAAGGAAGCAAAAATAATAAAAACAGAGAGGGTGCAAAACATAAGAGACTCTTAAATACAGAGAAGAAACTGAGGGTTGCTGGAGGGGCTGTGGGTGGGGCTATGAGCCAAATGGGCAAGGGGCATTAAGAACACTTGTCGGGATGAGCACCTGAGGTTTTATGTAGAGGATGAATCACTGGAATCTACTCCCAAAATTATTATTGTACTATATGCTAACTAACTTGGATGTAAATTAATAGATAGATAGATAGATAGATAGATAGATAGATAGATAGATAGATAAAGAAAGCAAGCCAGCCAGCCAGCCATGACTGTATATGTAGAAAATCCTATAGGATTAAAAAAACAATTGAACTAGGGGTGCCTGGGTGGCTCAGTCAGTTAAGCCTCCGACTTGAGCTCAGGTCATGATCTCACGGTTCATGGGTTCGAGCCCTGCCTCGAGCTCTGTGCTGACAGCCCAGAGCCTGGAGCCTGCTTCGGATTCTGTGTCTTCCTCTCTCTCTCTCTCCCCCTCCCCTGCTCACACTCTCTATCTCTCTCTCAAAAATAAGTAAACATATGGGGCGCCTGGGTGGCGCAGTCAGTTAAGCGTCCGACTTCAACCAGGTCACGATCTCGCGGTCCGTGGGGTCGAGCCCCGCGTCAGGCTCTGGGCTGATGGCTCAGAGCCTGGAGCCTGTTTCCGATTCTGTGCCTCCCTCTCTCTCTGCCCCTCCCCCGTTCATGCTCTGTCTCTCTCTGTCCCACAAATAATTAAACGTTGAAAAAAAAATTTTTTTTAAATAAGTAAACATTTTAAAAAATTAGAATTAAAATGAGTTTAGCGAGGTCTCAAGACACAAAGTCAAAAATCAAAAATCAATTGTATATCTACATAGTAGGAACTATATATACTACGTATAAACGATTGGGAATTGAAATTTAAAATGCCATTTAAAAACTATAAAGTGGTAGTTTTGCACAACTTAGTGAATATGTGAAAAGCCATCAAATTATACAGCTTAAGGGGACACATTTTATGTGAATTATAATCTCAATCTTAAAGCCCTATGACATAGAGATAAATTTAACAAGTATATGCAAAACATGAGAAAATTATGAAGTATTGCCAAGAAAAATGAAAGACTATCAAGATAAATGGAGAGATATACCATCTTTAAGGACTGGAAGATTCAATATTGTTGAGATATTAATTCTTCTGAAAATGTCATTTCTTTAGATGGGCAATACCTGGATATAAATTAGAAAAAAAGGTCGATTGCATCTGAGATGTTTCTTCCAACATCTGAAAGAGTGCCATGGGAGGGAGGCAAGGGACTAAATTTACTCACTTTAGTTCCAAAACACTGAATGAAAATCAAAGGATGGATATTACAGGGAGACAAAGGTCAACTCAGATACAAAAGTTTTCTAATGGCTAGCACTATCTGCAAAGAATATGAGTCCCTCTTACTTTCAGAGGCATCCCTAGACCTCTTCAAGTAGAAGTAGGAAGACCAGAATTTGGAATGATAGGAAGAAAATTCCAAACTTTGGTGGGATATTAGACTAGATCCTTTGTAAGTGAGGTTACTTCCATCTCCCAGGATCCATGAAGCTATATAGTAAATATATAAACTATTTATATATATAAAATTTACATAAAATATAAATTATTCAGAGGAGAGAAAATCAAGGAAAGATGGGGAGGAATTTCTACTCCACTGTCCAATCTCATTTTCCCTCACTATCTCAGCTTTCAGTCTGACAGATTACAGTTAGCTGTGAAATATATGAAGCCGTGTGTGTGTGTGTAAACTCAAAGTAATCCAGCATTCGTGCGTCTGAGAGATCTGAGTGCTTGGGAGAACATTTGTATATTTTATATTGTGGTCATATTTTAACCTCCTTCAATTTTAGGCCAATAGCAAATTCTTCCACTATCCTTTAAATTCCCCCCTTCCACTTTCAAGACTTTCCAGGCCCCTCCTGAAGGTACTTAAAAGCCATTTTTACAGCTTTTGTTTTGAAACATGCACATTCATTCTTGATTCTGAGAAGTGGCCAGTGCACCCATGCCGAAGTCAGGAGAACTATCACAGACAGGCAGAACTGCTATTGGGAACATACAACACATACAACTAATACCTTGTTTTATCTCACAATTGTACAGGACATGATTGTAACTTTGTAACCAGTTCCTATGCGTGTTGGGTGCACTGGAAGGAAGAGAAGGAAGATCTTTGTAATTTACACATTTGTAAATTATAGTTACTGAGCAAATATGTATTTAATTATTTACAACATTGTATCCAGGGTCTCTATGTACTCTGTTAATTTTATCTTTGAATTTGGTGTGGGGGGAAAAACTCTAAATGCATATGTGAGAACAATTTAATTGCGTATCTATTACAAATTGTGAACGTGATATATTCTTCCTGATCATGCAGTAAGAAAATAGAAGACCATCTCAAAATTATGAAGAGCTTTAAAGTCAACTGGATTCTTTGAGATTGAGAGACATAAATTTAGAACAGAGATCAGATAGGCTTTTGGAGGAATATGCGAGAGAGAGAATTTCAGACGAGCTTCCGGAAAAGAAAAAGATTTATTCTCCTAACTTCATAATTAATCAAGATACAGTTTATCTACAGCTGTTTTCTTTCAAGAACTTTTGCCAAATACTATATATTTTTACAGTACATATTTCTAGATTATGAACTACGTTGAAGATATAATCCTGGACATAAGCCAAAGCAGAATGACATGCTGGTGAGCAGAGGCTGGTAGGTAGGGAGGGCAGTCCCATAAGGATGAGAATGGGAGCCTTGTGAGGACTCATGGATGCCACTCCCTCAGGGGGAAGGCCACTCCATGGCTGAGCACAGACTTAGCAGGTTAAGAAAACAGAAAGCCGCTCCCTATTCCTGATGCTCGTGCCCATGTGAAAGAAGCTCTATTTCCACGACACTCCTGGCCTCATTTCACCTCTTACTCACTCTCCCCATGGGAGTCACTCAGTTGAGTAGTGAATGTGGTGGCAGGAATGTGACATGCAAAACGCTGCCTCTTTCTCTTAGAAGTGGGCCAGTCTATAGGGAGCATATGGGTTTGCTTAGCAACTCTGGGGACGGGCTCTGTCCCCATGGCAGGGTGCAGTGTAGCCTGAGATTGGAAGGCTTTCTCCCCTGTGTCTCTGTGGCTCAAATCTCCCTCTGCCCTTCTCTGAGAAGGACACCTGACATTGCACTTGGGGCCCACCTTAAGTTCAGGATGATTCCATCTTGGTATCCTTAACTTAATTACATCTGCAAAGACTTTTTTTTTCCAAACAAGGTCACAAACATAGGTTCTGGGGGTTAGAACATGGGTGAATATTTTGGAGGGCCATCATTCAAACTACTGCAGGACGAAAGTTCATAAATAAAGTCAAGAAGCAGAGAAGAAAGGAGGATGTTTCACCAATGACAACACTCATCCATTCAGTGTAAAATGCACAACGGTGCTCGGTCAAGAGGCCTCAGAAAACTGGCAGAGAAAACTTGTTCTCATGCAGCACAAAGCACGCCAAACAAATTAAGGATCAAGTGCCCTAAAAACTACCCACACAGGGGAGCAGCCTCAAGGCGGGGGCAAATGTATTGGCTGGATCCTACCCGAGGTCTACTACTAGGCAGTCAAATGATCTTAGGCAAGTCTTTCCTCTTTCTCTGGGCCTAGAAGTCTGTATTTACAAAATAAGGTAATTGGACTACAGCATTTTAAACCTCTTCTATTCAATTATTCCATGATTCTGCACATTCAAAGGGCAAAGATGTACTTAAACAGATGATTATATGAGAAACATATTTTCAGTAGAAGATGCAACCGTTTGATTATCTAGTGAACTGTGTACAAAGCAATATTTTTCCTGCAGTGAGCAAAGCAACGTGATCCAGAAACATCAAAACGGCGCATATTCTGAGAAATGGTTCCATTTGTAGCATTCTGATAGCTAACACTCTGGTCATTAGAGTTTACAAATTATGTTTTGAGCTACATTAAACTGCCAGCTTTTATTATAAATCAGGGTGCTTCTCATTAGGATAAACAGAGGCATGGCATGGGTGATGGTTCCCTAATTGCCTTGCCTGGTCCAAGAAAATAAAATCAGATCAAATTACTATGTGTTATTAATCCTCTGAAATTTTTGATTTGGGAAAACTACTATGAACCGCTACAACGACACTTAACCAGAGTCTGATAGCAGAGCAGTGCCTCAGATTAGCATTGTTAGGTTGGTAACAGATGGCATGTAGATGCTCTGTTCCTGTCAAAAAGCCAGAGTCACCTGAATTCTTTGAGCAATGCTTCTACTGCGGATGAAGAGGGGACTGTTAGTCAAACGTAATCTGAAAACCTCAAGGTTCGTTGTGCATTCTGAGAGGTTCTTACAAAATCATTATGATATAGTGTCCAGTGGCATGGAATAAGACAGAGAATTGACGTGTAATTTGAGGGCAGCCGTGGTATTTCTGCACTCTACAGTCAGTCGACACACCCAGCCCTGAAATTTAAATCTCAGCCTACCTTTCCAGCCTTTACTTCTGCTGCTTCCTTTCCTTCTCTCCTCAAACTTCAGTTCCTCTGAAAAGTCCACTATTCCCAGAAAAAAAGCCCATCCTACCCCAGTGCCTCTTGCCAGGGTGGTCCCTCAGTCTGCTTTGGTTTACCTTGCCTCATGATTAGGCTTATACATATCCTTCCACCCTTCTGGACTGTAAGCTCTCTGTAGGCAGGAACCATCTCTACATCCCCATGCTGCCATCACTCTTAGTGCAGTGCCCACCATGGTTTACTACACATGGACTCTCAACGATCTTTGAATTACACTGCTGAACATGGGTGATGTGTACCTGCAAGCTTGTTGTATTAACTGACATTATGTTTCTGACAGGTCATACACACGCAATAAATGGGGGATGTTGAATCGAATTCTGCCAGAAATTAGTAAGAGTTATCTCTTTCCTATCTGATGGGATACCACAAAGCTACATACAGAGTATTTTAAAGGTGTTCTTACTTAATCTGACATAACATATTGTATCAGTTTTTTCCATTCAACAAACTCAAAGTGTTGATATTCCACTGGAGAAAAAAGACAAGTAGGGGTGCCTGAGTGTCTCAGTCAGTTGAGCATCTGACTCTTGATTTCAGCTCAGGTCATGATCCCAAGGTTGTGGGATCGAGCCCCATGTTGGGCTCCGTGCTCAAGATTAAGATTCTCTCTCTCTCACTCTGCCCCCCTCCCCTGCTCATGTACTCTCTTTATCTCTCTTTAAAAAAATCTCTAATATATATATAATATATTATGTTAATATATATTATATATTATATTTATTTAATAATTAATTAATTAATTTTAACAATGTATTAATAATTAATTAAATAATATGTTTATATATTTATGAATATATAAATATATTTATATTATATATATAAAGACAAGTAGATAGACAAATACACTGTTGTGGTTTTTTTCAACGTTTTTATTTATTTTTGGGACAGAGAGAGACAGAGCATGAACAGGGGAGGGGCAGAGAGAGAGGGAGACACAGAATCAGAAACAGGCTCCAGGCTCTGAGCCATCAGCCCAGAGCCTGACGTGGGGCTCGAACTCACAGACCGCGAGATCGTGACCTGGCTGAAGTCAGACGCTTACCGACTGCGCCACCCAGGCACCCCTGACAAATGCACTGTTTTTGTTAGTTCTTTAACAAACATTTGTTGGAAGAAGATGGTATACAAAAAGAAGTGCTAACCACCAAACTACAACATTTACTGTTAGTGGTTTGAAATGTAACGAACATCATGTAACTACACTGAAAAGGTAAGCTTTCCATTCTTCTTATACTTATCTTTTCTTCTGTTTTCATTGTTGTTTAAACCTAGGGTCCTTCACCTGGGATAGAACTCAGGGGATCCATAAACTTGCACAGGAAAAAAAATTATGTATGTATTTTCACTAAATTTCTCTAACTGAAATTTAGTATTTCTTTCAATTATGAATGTAGGTAACAAACCACAGTCGGATTAGCAGTTTCTGTGACTTTGTCACCAATAGAAATCACAGGTATTTTCACGTTATATTCCAGTTGTTATAGATATGTTGAAATTACTATTACATTCATCATAACTTGAATCATAACAAATTATTTCTTTGATTTGCTCTTAGGCTTAGTATCTAATGCATGAATAAAAAGTACGTGTCTTATATACCACAGATTTGTTTTTCAAAATATTTTTTTAATGTTTATTTATTTTTGAGACAGAGAGAGACAGAGCATGAACAGGGAAGGGGCAGAGAGAGAGGGAGACACAGAATGTGAAGCAGGCTCCAAGCTCTGAGCTGTCAGCACAGAGCCCGACGCGGGGCTTGAACTCACGAACCGTGAGACCATGACCTGAGCCGAAGTCGGATGCTTAACCGACTGAGCCACCCAGGCGCCCCTGTTTTTCAAAATATTTTAATGACTGTATTTCAATATACTTCATAGGATCTTTTAGGGAATCCAGAGGCTTCACCAAACTGCCAAAGAGATCCATAGCACACAAGAAAGTTTAAGGACTCATGATCTATTCCCTGAGTTCCTCCTCTGAGACAATGTCCAAAGCCACGGGCTGAGCTTTGAGACTTAGTTTCACTGATCCATCCACTTGCTGTGGGACAGTGTTTCTAGCCATGTGCTGGCAGCAGGTGAGACAGCACATGTCTGTGTTCTCCCGCGCGGCTGTCCTGCTTGGATCACCCTGGAGAGAAAGTGGGCGTATCCGCAATGAGTCTGAGCCTCTGATGCTTGTGTGCCTGGACTTCATTAATAGAGAAGGGAGTAATTTTACCGATGTGATCTCTACCTTTGCTAATGACAATAAAATAATAGTTTAAACTCAAAAAAAAAACAGAGAAGGGAGTTTAAACATAATCTTCCGTTTGGATGAAAATCAAACCATACACATCCCAGACAGGAGGAAAGAGACTCACAGGACCAGCTGTAGCCAGAAGCACCTGGGAATCCTGGTGGACCATAAGGCAAATGTGAGTCATCAATGAAAACTAGTTAGTTCCGAGAGCAAACATGAAATATAACAATAGCATGTAAGAATTGGAAGAAAAAAAAAACTCTCTTCTTGCATGAATCTAGAGAGATAGGATTATTATTCCATCTTACAGAGGAACGATTCAGAATGACCAAGGTGACTTTACCAAGTCACACAGATAGTAAATGAAGCATCCTCTCAAACCTAATGACACTAAGATTGTATCCATAATATAGTATTGCCACTTCCAGTAACGATATTCTTACAACAAAGTACATCTCATTGCCTAAGACCAAAGAAACACTCTAACAATCAACCAAAGGAGTTTCTTTACTCTTTGGGGGGTACATTTTTTTTTTAACATAGGTCCAGTTGTGATGGAGAACACTCACCTCTGAACTCACACACCTGGAGACTAGGCTAAGCCAGATAACGTTTGAATTTTAGAGTTCTGTGCTTTGGGGTTTCTCCACATCTCTCAGTGGGGTATGAAAAAGTCCAAATATAATTAGTTTGGATCATACCCAAGTGGCACCTGAAGCCCAGAAGTTCAATTGCTTTTCAAAGATCATACAATAAGTCAGAGTTTCCAAAAGCCAAACTCAGTGACAGGGAACATGGGTTCCTTTCCCAAGAGGTAAGTGGTAATTAACTTCTGCCTGGTGAAGGACAAGGTCTATATCCATGAAACAGAAGACAGCAGGTAATCTGGCTGGTTAAGGAACCTGACCCAACCTCTTCATGTAGCTTCTTGTTCTATACCCCGTTCCCATCCCCATACCATTAGTCTCTTAATGTAGTACTTCGCCCTTCTCTTTCCTGGAACAGTGGTCTCCCTCTACTCTGGTACATTTCTGGAAAATGAAAGTGGTTTCACTTAAGCTAGTGCTTTTCACAGCAAGCCCTTCACAGACACAGTTTGGCGATATGTAATCTGGGATACTCACGGAGAGAAGCACCAGAGAGAGCTGATGTGGTTTCAGGCACAGAACGCCCTCTTTCAGTAACACAGACCCAGCACTTGGAGAGCTTTTTGGTGCGTGGAGATTCCTAAACTGATGCTCCAGAAGTGAAGAGGGACTTCCGTAATCAGAGTTCCCAGGGCAGTTCTAAACCCGAAACTCAAATCTGCCTTTGCCATATTGCATTTCTCAGAGCTCTCACTTCAGAAAGCTGTACACATTGAATCTTACACTTAGATAAAATATTTCAAAGCAAACATGTTATTACTCATTGAAAAAAAAAAGTATTGATTCCCAGCCACCTATGACTTAGCATCTGTTACACTTATCAAACCAAACCATCGGCAGTAATTAAATTTTGGCTTGCCTCTAGCCAGAACAAAAAGCCACTATAACATTTGGGCCAACAATGATTTCCTCTTCCTAGAACTTTAATTTCCTCTGTCTATACCTTGTCACTGCTGGACACCAGCAAGGCCCATAGATGATCTCTCCTAGATAAGTATGTGCCCTGAGATATGGCGTCTATTTGAAAATCTTAATGATTATAAATGAAGCCCAGTGTTATCAGCTTCCAGTACCAAGGGCTTTGCTTCTCTTAGATTGAGTGCAAAGCATGGTAAACAATGGAAAAGGTCACTGAAACAGATAATTTTTCATCCACTCTGAAATGAAATGTGGGCCCCGTTCATTTCAGAGGTTTTTAGGGGAATGAAAATTAAGGGTGCAACACTGGACAGATGTTATTTGAGGAACTACTGAAATGTAAGGAACAGGAGCTAAGAAAGTAGTCAGAATCTTTTAAATGTTTAGTGCCTATTAAATGCCTCTTGCTAATGCTGTATTGTATAAAAGTGATGCACACGGTCGTTTTGTCCTCCACTTCCACTCACTGGCATTGCAAAGAAATCCCTACGAAATCTTCTTGTGTATTCATCATGGCAACAGACAGCATCCATGAGAGAAATCTCTCTCAAGCCTCAGAGCTGGGAAACACTGCTTGCTCCTTAAAAAATACGTTGTTTCTTTCATTTGGGTGTTTTGAATCTTGTAACCAATTGTTGTTCCCTCTTCGTTTTGGGCACCAACAAGCATACAGCCAAATTTGCAGCCCGCCTCTCGCAACTGAACAGAGCAATGTGACATAAATTTGCTGTGGACTAATCTTGCTCAGCTTTATTCTGTATTCCCAAAATTCATCTACCTTTTGTCTCGATTTTATCACCCATTTCTTTTTATCCAATTGTATTATTAAAATAACAAACAAACAATAAGGAAATAATATTTATTAAAATAAGCCATCTCAAAGCCTTTTTAGGATGAAACAGTTTTTCTACTAGGTTTTTCTGTTAATGTTATTAGTGTTCATAATTACTTGCTATAGTTAGAGGGCTTCAGAAAGTAGCAAAGATCTCTATGAACCCTGCAGCAACATAATTTCACTTAAGAACTATAAAGGATCCAGAAATCTATAAGTTGGGTCCTGTGAAGCATAGAGTAGGTGGTTGGCCAATAAATTTACTTGTTCCTTCATCCACTAGGAACTAGCTCATCATTCTCTCCTAAATCTATCTCAGTTGCTTCCTTTCCTTAAGAATATAAATGTATTCAAGTCTTTCTTATGTACAAAAGAATCTTCCCTTGATCCTACATAACCTTCTAGCCATTGCCCAATGTCATTACTTTCCAACTCAAATTTCTGCAAGACTTTTTTTTAAAGTTTTATTTATTCAAGCAATCTCCACATCCAACATGGGGCTCGAACTCATGACCCAGATATTGAGAGTAGCACATTCTTCTGACTGAGCCAGCCAGGCATCCCTCTATAAAACTTCTGTGGCCCTCACTTGCCCTGTCATTCACTCAACACATGGGAATCTCACTTCTACCCCATCACTCCTGTGAAACATCTTTGTCAATGATAACCAATGGATAACTGGTACCCAATTCTAGCATCACTTCTCAGCATTTATCTTACTTAATTTTACTTGATACATACATTCATCTGACTTACTTAATTAATAATACTGAAGCACTTGACATTGTGAACCATTTTCTCTTTCTTGAAGCACTTTACTCCCTTAGATTCTGAGACACCACCCTCTCTTTGACATCTTTCCATCTCTGCTTCTGTATCTCCCTAACTTTGCTCATTCCTTTGCCTTTGCCTATACTTAAGATGTTGGTGCCCCTTCAGGATTTATCTAGGGCCCTTTTCTCTTTTCTCATCCATAGACCTGACTTCAACTATGTGTTGTCCAAATCCATATCACTTCTGATTTAAACCCTGATTGCATGGCCAAGTCCCTACCAGTTATTCCCTTGAATCTATTTGAAAAGTCTTAATGATTATAAATAAAATCTAAAAGTGCCTCAAATCTTAATGACTACAATAAAACACCACAGGAGTCTCAAACTCAGCATGCACACAAGTAAACTCATCATCTTTCATCTAAATCTGTTCTTCCCTCCTGTATTTCTTACCTTAATGAAGATACGGACATCCATCCAATTATCATTTCCTCATCCTGAAGTAGTTTTCTCATTAGCTACATTCCAAAATTACAGTGGACAAACAATAATTTCTCTCAGTTACCTCCTCTGTTTTCTTTTTTTTAAGTGTATTTATTTATTTTTAGAGAGAGCACACAAGCAGAGGAAAAGCGGAAGGACAGAATGAGAGAGAGAGAGAGAGAGAGAGAGAGAGAGAGAGAGAGAGAATCTTAAGCATACTCTACACCCAGCACAGAGCCTAATCTCACAACTGTGAGATCATGACCTGAGCCAAAAGCAAGAGCCCAGTGCTTAACTGACTGAGCCCCCCAGGTACCCCTCCTTCTTTGTTTTCTTGGCACACTGTTCACAGAACATATGTCTTGAAATAAATAGAGGCAAAGCTGCCTGATTTTCTGACCAGTACAGTTGATCACACAAGATGGTGGTGGGTGGGCTCTCTCAACCTTCTTTTGGGGATGTGAGGCTACTCCCTTACCTGAGGCAAAGCATGGATAGGACACTGACTTCTGTCCTCTTCCCAATTCCGTTGACTCTATAATTAGTGGAAATTCCTTCCAGAGCATGACACTAGATCATTTGCCCCAATTTGGAGGATTGAACATTTTTTTTGTCTTTTTAGTATCTTCTGGATATTTTAGTAAGAAATTTTGCATGGCAAACTGCCTTACAGGCTGACTTGATGTGGGAGTCCTTCATCATCATTCCAAAAATTTCTATAAGCATGGTAAATATGAAGAACATCACCTTAGGGAGACAAGACACAGGTAAGAATGGAAAAGTACAACTGGAGAAGAGGCATGCAAACTATCAACTTGTGTCCAGATAAGACTGAAAAGGAAGAAGCACTGACTAAGCAAAGTGATGGCAAGATATTCCCATCAAAGAGGTGTGAAAACCTTTGTTCTTATATTTTAGAATTAGAACAATGATTGGAATGTGAAAGTTGAACTATCCTTGGGATGACTGAGATGTTAACAGTAAACAACTCCATGACTCTAATTATAGATGGAATTCAGCTAACAAAATGATGAGATATGTAGTAAAAAGGAGAGATTAAAAAACAATGGCAAACACATAAGTCAATAATGGCCAAGCAAAGTATGGGAACTCTTCACTTATTTCAAGCTTTTGCCATGATTAGATAATTAGATGAGCCTTGAGCCTATCAATACATAGTCACCAAAATTGGTAATTAATTTGATGATGACTATTACAAAGATAGACACACATTTTTCAAAAGAAAGTTGAAGTATCTGGGTGTCTTTTTTTTTCTCTTGGTGTCTTTTACATACAATAAGCCTGAGATGTTTAGAAAGAATACAAATAAAATATAAAGGACTTAAAAGCACTTTGGGCTTACATTCATCCACTAAATTTAAACATATTAATTCTTCTTTTTTGGGTAAAATATAGTTGATTTTTAAGATGCAGGGATTCCTCTAGGAATTCAGGAAATTTTTCCTTTATACATATTTTCATAAGTAATTCTTTAAAATATATGATTAAAACAAAGAAGCAAGTCAGGCCCAAAGCCTACAGCGAGAAGGAGGTTGTCTATATGGAAAGATTTTCCCATAAGATATCCCCTCAATCTACTGAAATATGTTCTCACCAATTGTCTATATAAATAAATTTGTTAAATACCTTAAACTTCCTACTAAGACCCCAGGAGGGCCACATGTTAGAAATAAGGGCACCCTAAGCCTAAAGAGAACACTGGACTAAGACTCTCTATTAAAACATAAAATCAGAGGCACCTGGGTGGCTCAGTCAGTTAAGCATCTAACTTTTAATTTCTGTTCAGGTCATGATCTCATGGTTCGTCAAATCGAGCCCCACATTGGGCTCTGTGCTGATAGGGCAGAGCCTGCTTGGGATTCTCTCTCTCCTTCTCTCTGCCTCTCCCCTGCTCTCTCTCGCTCTCTCTCTCTCTCTCTCTCTCTCTCACTCAAAATAAACATTTTTTTAAAATAAAAAATAAATTAAAGAAAACAAGACCCCACAAAGTTAAGGGAGTACACCAGTAATTTAATTACCTGGTAGTAAAACATTATTTATAAGAGTATAACTGAATCCAGAATCTCTACAATATATTATCTTTAATGCACATTATATAATTTAAAATTCCTAGACAGATGAAGGAGAAAAATGTGACCCATAGTCAAAAGAGAAAAACAGTTCACTGAAATAGACCCACAGAAGACTCAGATATTGGAATTAGCACATAAAGACTTTAAAATAACTGTGGTATGTCCAAAAAACCTACAGGAAAATATGGATATAACAGGTGAAAAGATAAGAAAATTCATAGAGCTAAGAAAGAATCAAAAAGAAATCCTGGAACTGAACACTAAAATATCTGAAATAAAAAATTTATTGGACGAGATTAACAGCAGACTCCACAATGCAGAAGCAAAAAACCATTGACTATAAAGATGGGTCAAGAGAAATTAAAATAAAAGCATGATAAAAATAAAAAGATTTAGAAAGAAATGAGTATGCCTCAGTGACATATGGGACAATATCAAGTACTCTAATATATGAATAATTGGGATCCCACAAGGAGAGGATAAAGAATGGGGTGAAAAATGTTTATATGTTGAGATCCAAAAACCCTGTAGGACTATGCATATAAACTTTTGAACAAAATAAATAATGTAGTACTGGAAAATAATAACCTAAGTATAAAATAAATGCCCATGAATCCCTGTGGATACATATACATATATATATGAATTACTAAATAAATAAATGGTTGAGAAAAAATAAGTGTCCATACATAATAATTCCAAATAAATTACCCTGATAGTCCCCTCTCAAGGAGGTGAAGTTTAACTCCTCATCCCTGAAAAAGGGGGAAAAGTAACGTTACAAAGAAGAAACTTGGCAAACACGACCTTGGTCAGGTGATCAAGGTTAACAGCATCAGTGATAAGTCATGTTGAATAGGTGCACCCCTGTAATGATGTGATGAGACTGGCACCCCATCTTTGTGGTCTCCCTCCAAATAACCATAACCCTGCTCTACTATGAGAAAGGCATCAGACAAACCCAAATTGAGGGAAACTCTATAAAATACTTGACCAGCACTCCTCAAAACTGTCAAGTTAATTTTAAAAAGTCCAAGAAACTGTGACAGATCAGGGGAAGCTAAGGAAGCATGACTGTACTGTGGTATTCTAGATGAGATCCTGGCACAGAAAAAAGGACATCAGGGAACAACTACTGAAATCTTTATCATGTGTGGGGTTTAGATAATATACCGGTGTTGGTTTCTTAGTTGTGACAAATGAACACTAGTAATGTAACATGTAAACAACATAAGAAACAAGGTAAGGAGTGTATATGAACTCTGTACTCTCTTTGCAACATTTGTATACATCTAAAACTATTTTACAATAAAAAATGTATTTAAATTTAAAAAGCAAAAACATGAGCAAAGTCTCAATGACTTGTGGGATAGTACCAAACACTCTACTATGTAAAGAACTGGAGTTTCAAAAGGAAAGGATAGAGAATGGAATGGGAAAAGCATTTGAAAAAATATATGCTGAGAATCCTGAAGAACCCCAAGCAGGAAATATTATAAGACAACTACATCTCGGGACATTATCAGTCAAACTGCTGGAGACCAAAGAAAATGAGAAAATCCTAAAAGCAACCAAAGGAAAAAGGCATATTACATATAGGGGAGCAACATAAAAATTATGACTTACTTAGAAATGTTGAAGGTGAAAGACAACAGAATGACGTCTTTAAAGTACTAAAAGGAAAAAAAAAACTATAAGCCTAGAATTCTATATTCAGGAAAAATATTCTTCAAAACTGAAGAATGTCTCAGATAAAAACCAGGAGAATTTGTCCCCATCATAAACATGTTACATAAAAACAAGTGGAAAGAATTTCTATAGGCTGAAGGAAAATGATACTAGATGTTAGCTTGTGAGTCAAAAAAGACATTATAGAGAAATAAGAAAATAATTTCAAACTAAATGTTAATGAAAATGCAACAGGCACCTGGCTGGCTCAGTCAGTGGAGCATACAACTCTTGATCTGGGGGGTCATGAATTTCAGCCCCACGTCACGCATAGAGATTCCTTAAAATAAAAAAAATGTTTAAAGAAAATACAACAAATCAAAATATGTTACAAGCAGCTAAAGTACTTAGATGGAAATTTATAACTTGAAATATTCATATTAGAAAAGGAAATCTAAAAAGACCTAAGTTTTCCTTTGAAGATGCTAGAAAAATAACAAAATAAACCCCAAGTCCATAGAATACAAGAAATAAAAAAGGAAAGGAATGGAAATCAATGAAATGGAAAGTAAACTATAGAGAATGCATTAAACCAAAAGTTGATACTTTGAAAAGATGAGCAAAATTGCCACATCTCTATTAAAACCCATGAAGAAAAAGGAGAGAAAACAGGAATAACAAATATCAGGAATGATATCAGGGACATCACTATAGATTCCTGGGCATATTAAAAAGATAATAAGAGAATACTATGAAAGATTTTATCGACGTATCAACGTATATAACAACTTAGTTGATATGAACAAATTCCTTGGAAGTGCAACTTACTGAAAATAACACACACACAAAATTTTAAATCTGTGTTCTTATATCCATTAAAGAAATGGAATTTGTAATCAAACACCTTCCAATGAAGAAAAAATCAGCCTAGTAAGTTTCACTGGTAAGTTCTACCAAATATTTAAGGAAGAAATAATACTACTTCTATCTGTACTCATCCAGAAAAAATGGGAAGAAAACACTCTTCCCTACTAGTTTTATGATGTCAGCATCACACTGATACCAAAACCTGACAAGGGCACCACAAGAAAGAAAATTACAGGCAATACATTTCATGAACATAGATGCAAAATCCTCCACAAAATATTAGCAAAGGGAATCCACATGATTACTCGATAGACCTAGGAAAAAAGTATCTGACAAATGTAACAGCTGTTCATTTAAAAAACAAAACAAAAACACTGTCAGCACACCAGGAGAAGAAAGGAACACTCTGAGTTTGATAAAGATCATCTATTAAAATCCTGTAATTGTCTTAATGGTGGAAAGACCAAATCTTTTACCCTCCCCAAATGTAGACCTATTTATAAGCTCATCACCCACATGTAGGTGAGTTTTCTTCATCAGCTGCAAGCCTAAGCCTCCACTCCAGTACTAGGCAGACTTTAGGCCATAATATTACCTCTGATCTCTGGTTTCTGCTTTTCCACCCTACATATCTCTTGTTCTATGAATCAAAACAGCAGTAACTAAAGCTTTGAGAGTATCAAGATAGGCTCCCAGCTGTCAATGCACACATGGAACCTGCATCTTAGTACCACCTAGAAAGTAAACATGTAAGGATGCGGTTAGACATGATGACAGACGGGCATGCATACTGGATGTGGAACACAGTCCCTATTAGCTTCCAGGGTGATGTTGCAAAGGTGGCGGTATAGGAGACCCCAGCCTCTGTCCCCCAACAAATCCATGATGATGATGCTGAAAAAGAAAACCAAAGCTGGAGACAGCTATCCATGAACAAAAATAGGTCTGAGAGAGATCAGAAGTCTACTTAAGAAACCTCAGTAACATAGTAAAACAAAAATAACCACACAAACAGGGAAGGAAGAACAGCTTCATTTTACCTGGAGCATCCTGTCCCCCAGGATGGCACTCCTCATTGCCAAGAGGGAACTCTCCAGCTAGAAAGAGTGCCCTTCGCTGAGAAAGAGCAAACTGAACAACTAACTTCCCCAGCCTTTCGGGACACTACATGCAGGATCCGCTTGGGTTTCACCTCATCTAGAAACAGGCAAAGCTGAGAGGTATAGAGACAGCTAGGAACAAGGAAAAAAAACAGGAGCTACCAATATCAGCCACGCCGTGGGATGATCACATTCCCTGCGACCCGCTCTGCAGACGAACCCACCAGCTTTCTCTACTGAAGAAACTGATAGCCACCAAGGATCCCATGCAGATTTCACCAGCTTTTGCCCCCTAGGTTTGTGTTCACAGCTGCCTAAGTCCCTTCCCGCCCTCTCCCACCCTTCTTCCCCCACCCTCCCCACTCCTCCACTACCATCAGAGCCTAGGGTCTGCACCAGCAGTCAGCCCTGGTTTCTTTGGCTATAGAGTGCAAGATGCCAGCCTACACCCCAAGAATGACCAATCTCCTGAGGCAGGCAAATTTGGGGAGTGGGTGACAAGGGCCAAAGCTTTTCTATCAACCTGGGGATTTTGGTCTTAGGAATCCTTTTAAAATTCCCAAGGTAAGGATGAAGGGGAGGAAAGCTGAAAGTATCAAAATAAGACACAGATATATAAGAAGAGTGGCATTTTAGAAGGAGGTCTTGAAAAGTAGAGTTTCATACACACACTCACACACACACACACACACACACACACACACACACACACACACACACACGCCTCATATTTGTTTCTCCAGGACATGATACTCCTACTCTTCTTGCACTAAAGTCATATGCACACCACCATGATATGATGAAATGTTTCTAATTGCAAGACCTGGAGAGTGGAACTAACAGGAAGGTACATTGTGTGGCTGACACAGGCTGGGGGGGCGGGGGGAGGACAGACATACTGAGAGCCCTCAAGAACTGCGCTTTAATTCCTGAAAATGTAACTAGATTTAAAGAGCCATCATTTTATTAAGCAACCAAGAATCCACAACAGAACCTTGCTCTGTACAGTTTAGTTCTCAAATAGGTATTGTCTTTATAATACTTAGTTTCCATAACAAGGAGTTTGGGAGCTATTTTACACCTCACATAAATGAAAACACAACTTAATAATATGTTTGAATTATCCTTTATGAAGTAGGTCACTCTTCCCTGGCTTCCAAGAGTAAAGATGCTTAAGTTTGTCAATGTCATTCACACAACATAATACTGGGGCACCTGGGTGGATCAGTCAGTTAAGCATCCAACTCTTGATTTCAGCTCAGGTGTTGATCTCAGGGTTGTGAGTTTAAGCCCCACATTGGACTCCATGCCTAGTGTGGACCCTACTGAAAGAGAAGAGAAGAGAAGAGAAAGGAAAAGAGAAAAGAAAAGAAAAGAAGGAAGAAGGAAGGAAGGAAGAGAGAAAGGAGGAGGAAGGAAGGAAGGAAGGAAGGAAGGAAGGAAGGAAGGAAGGAAAAGAAAGAAAGGGAAAGAAACAAACAAACAAACAACAAACAAAGAAACAAAGAAAGAAAAAAATCTAATACTACAAGCTATTTTGTCCTAACATAACATGTTCAAACTCACGAGTATCAGATTTATAGAATCATTCCTTGACATTTATATCAAGATATTACTGATTTGCAGACTCTTGAGACCACAGATAATTAGATTCACTAGCTATTTTTTTAAATATTAAGGAACTGACTAAAGAAAAATATTTTTGGATTTTAAATTATGTATGACCACAAAAATTTTCAAATTCATATTTTAAAAGATAAGACTACGTTTATCTCCCTTATAAACACTTTTTGACAACCTCTGATCCTGTTCTGATTTTCCAAAAATATAAAGATTTTATCTATTCACATGGAACTGCCAAGTTATGCCAACGAAAATGAAAAGTCTGGTTTTGCTCGGTAGATTGGCCTGTTTCACACACAGGTTGCTGAACTCCAGTTCTGTTTTGAAGGAGGACGTGTAAAAGAATGAGGCCCTCACTTCTGGGATTATGTTCAGCCCTACACTGTGTCTTTGCACTGTGAAGCTGTTACTCAAAGTGGGGTCTGTAGACCACCAGCAGCAGCATCCTCTCCCGGGAAGCTTGCTGGGAACACAGACTCTCCAATCCCACCCCACATTTACAGAATCAGGATCTGCGTTTTAACACTATTTCCAGGTGACAGCTATGCACTTCACAGTGTGAATCTCTGAGGAAATGAGACCTTGTTGCTGGTGTCATTAACTTTAAATGCTGGGCACTTCCCTCTTGGAAGATAAGAAGTTAAGGAAAGCATTGGAAGGATGGAGAACTCCTGATTGTTTCTAGATCAGCTTTACTGTTTCTCTAAATGGCTAATCTGTACAGTCTGGCAGATCTTAATGCCTTTCAAAAGTTAGAGGGCTTTGATAGTATTTCAACAAAGATGGCTAAAACAAATCAAATACTGTGTCTAAAAAAAGCCTAGCAGTGACCTGTAAATCTTAAGTGTTTGTGTTTGTTTGTTCTGTTTGCTTTTTTCCTTTATTTTGTCTGACCTTATTAGTGATCCCACTTTGCAAAGTCATCTGGAAAACTGAGTCTCTGATTCCTCAAGGGGGCAGCCAATCACCACGATACTGATGGTAACATGCATGGTCGTGGAGGTAGCATTAGCCATAGGATCATCATTGCAAACAAAAACATGACTGTCAATTATTCAAACTAGTTTTAATATTGGAGTTGGCTTGGCAAGTGTTTTAGAAAGTGACTTAAGAAGTTGTTAAGATGGGGGCGCCTGGGTGGCTCAGTCGGTTGAGCGTCTTGACTTCTGCTCCAGTCAAGATCAAGATCTCATGGTTCAGTTCATGAGCTCAAGCCCCACATCAGGTGCACTGTTGTCAGCCGATCAGCACAGAGCCTGTTTCAGATCCTCTGTACCCATCTCTCTGTGCCCCTCCCCTTCTTGTGCTCTCTCTCTCTCTCTCAAAAAATAAATAAAACATTTTTTAAAAAGTTGTAAGATGACTAGTCCAGACATTAAAAACAAAGTGCTTATGTGCTAAATTAATTTCAGGGGCTAAGAATTAGGCTTGAATTTTGACCTCATATAGAATGCCTGAGCTCTTAGATTCATTTAGGCTCCTGTCACTTGCTATGTGCTTCAGACAGTATCCCGTCAAAACTTCCGCCAGCATAACACTTAGCACACTTTATTATATAATAACTTGGCCAATTATGTTTGTTCCTCATTAGACTATGGACTCCATGAAGGCAGGGACTGTCGTATTCCTTTTTGTATCACAGGTACCTAGAACAGTGTACCAGTGCACATAGTGGGTACTTAATAATTATGAGTGAAGTGAATGGATAAATGAACATAATTACAGAGATATGGAAGCACTTAAAGTAGGACAAGCAGTCTAAATAACTCACTAGGTATAAAATACTATATGAAATGGAGTAAAATATCTTTAAAGCCCATCTATTCAGAACTTGTAACACACCTTTTGATTAGACCATATTTTATGCTTTTGTGCTATCTGTGAAGAAGATTAAACAAGATGGGATAGATTTTATTGATCTGACAGCAATTTAGGAAGGATTCTTTTAGATGCTATTGATAAGTTAAATCACCACTTATATTTAAACAGTAGGTCAAATACAATGAAGTTCTATTCACAAAAACAGAATTTTTGCTAGTAAAGTTCCTTCCTATTAGGAGAAGAAATAAAATTTCATTTCCTTAAATAAAATTCTAATCGAGCCACCTCATCACTGAGATTGGTGCTCCCTCTGAGGAGTCAAATTTGGGCAATTTTTATTCTAAGTTACAAGAAAAATGACATTTTCAATGGGAAGCAGATTGACACTTCGGTAGCCTGTGGCAATGGAGATTCTCCTTCTTGAATAAACTTGTAACAATTATCAAACAGCTTCTTCTAATTTTGGAGCCTTGAGCTTAAATGACCAGAATGTGTAAACAGACACAAAGTTGCCAAGTTCCATCCTGGAAACCTGAAGTGTATTTTTTCTTAAACTTCAAACACTTCTATCCTTTGCACACTCTGTGAGTTGGGATCCCAGCCGGAAGTAGATGGCATGCTTACACTGGAGAATTAGAGGAGCTTAATAAAGGGACTGCTTTACAAAGGCATGGGCAGAGTTATGGGAAACCAACAGGGATGGCGAAACACCAGGGGCTAACCAAGTGGGGAGACCAGTCATAGCCTCACCTACTCCTGAAGGGGCAAGGGGAGGGAGAGGTCACCAGAACCAGGAGGGAACTAGAAGTAGAGTGTAGGTGTGGGCTGCAGGCAGGAGCTGTGGCCTTCAGATGAGGAAAGCAGACAATGCCAACTCCTTGCCCTGTAGGAAGGGAGACCATAGAGTAAGTCCACTGATGTCACTCTTCTTCTGCCCTGGGCTCTTCTGCTGGTGCTTTGCACTGACCCAACCCAAAGGACGAGAAAGCCTCACTGCTGTAGTCCACACAGGTCAGCCTCAAAGGACGTTAAGCAGGGGAGGAAGGTACAGAATGGATTTGAAGGGTGAGACAGAGAATACCCACTATGCACACCTCCTCCAAAATTCTTCTGCTCTGAAGTATTTATAACATCATTTGCAAACTTATTCTACCATATATGTTGCAAACAATCGATTGGGGGAAAAAAAAGATCTATAATAATAAATTTTCCAGGAACAATGACATTTGCTAGTTCCTCATATTTTCATGGGAATGTAAGATTCACCGATTCTTTCACTTGGAGACATGGTAAAGGCAGGTTTTCTCTATATCTCCCTGAAACCTGCCAAAAATGAACGAAAAGAATGAAAAACCAGGGGGGGGGGAATTTATTGACTATGAAAGTAGCAGAATTAAGATTCCCAAACCACAGACTATAAGAATTATCTGCCAAAAAGAGTAAAAATTTTATTAAAGCAGTGGACAGCACAAAAAGGTGAATCTATACCTCTAGAGATGTCAATTGGCTTTCAAAAATTGCTAAGTAAAGAGAGAACCCACAGAGGCCCAACATTGGAATGGTGATGAGTGGTACCACCAAGTCACAAGAGACATGGGAAACAGCTGTGTGGAGGGGCTGGGTCCATATCAGACAGTGCAAAAAGGAAATGTCACTGATGGAGGTACTACTGTGTGAACTGTCTATTATCAGTGAAAGTCTGACATTTAAAAACTTAATATAGAGGGGCGCCTGGGTGGCTCAATCAACTGAGCATCCAACTCTTGATTTCAGCTCAGGTCATGATCTCACGGTTCATGGGTTCGAGCCCCAAGTCCGGCTCTGTGCTGATTAACGGATTGGGATTCTCTCTCCCTCTCTCTCTCTCTCTGCCCCTCTCCCGCTCACTCTGTCTCTCAAAATAAACTTTTTGAAAAATTAAAAACTTAATATAGAGGACTAGTCTGGACACATAGAGGGTTGTCATAGTCTACCACAGTCTAGCCATAGTCTGGAGGTAAGAGATGTAGTGAAACAAGAAGGAAAGTTAACAATTACCTTTGTAGATGACTTGACCTTTCCCCTCTGTTCGCAGATGCTCAACAGAGTCAACCACATAGTGACAAATAAGCACCAAATATCCGTCTGCTCCCCCGAATTCAACATACACACGTGCACACATACACACACACACACACACACACACACACACACATGCACACACACAGTGTGTGATCTATCTCAGTGACCTGCTTACATACTACAAGACACTTCTAGAGCAAAAGACACGGTACAGTTTTAAGAAACATTTATGGGACAAAATATCTCATCTAAAGTCACTGTCTTCCCCAAACACTGTCTCTCACTTATTCTTGGGCAAATAGAAGGCTTGGATAAATTACCTCCATTCAGAAATGAGTAATAAATGTTGTCAACATGCATAGACCCTTTATGTTTGATTATTTTTTTTTTAATTTTTTTTCCAACTTTTTAATTTATTTTTGGGACAGAGAGAGACAGAGCATGAACGGGGGAGGGGCAGAGAGAGAGGGAGACACAGAATTGGAAACAGGCTCCAGGCTCCGGGCCATCAGCCCAGAGCCCGACGCGGGGCTCGAACTCACGGACCGCGAGATCGTGACCTGGCTGAAGTCGGACGCTTAACCGACTGCGCCACCCAGGCGCCCCTGATTATTATTTTTTAAAAAGAGAGGAAAGATTTACAAGCAAAAGGCAGGTAAGCGTATTCAGAAAAATAACACAAGAAATAAATAAAATTTTCAGATCAATCCTCCATGCACTCAAAGAAATTAAAGAAAAACAACTCTTTTAAAAAATGTGCAAAATGAGACTCATAAATATGGAGAACAAACTGAGGGGGGCTGGAGGGGTTGTGGGAGGGGGGATGGGCTAAATGGGTAAGGGGCATTAAGGAATCTACTCCTGAAATCGTTTCACTATATGCTAACTAATTTGGATGTAAATTTTAAAAAATTAAAAATAAAATTAAAAATAAATAAAAATAAAAATAAATTAGAAAAAAAGAAAAAATGTGCAAAATGAGTGGCGCCTGAGTGGCTCAGTTGGTTAAGCACTGGATGTCAGCTCAGGTCATGATCTCAGGGTCTGTGGGTTCGAGCCCCACATCAGGCTCTGTGCTGACAGCTCAGAGCCTGGACCCTTCTTCAGATTCTGTGTCTCCCTCTCTCTCTGCCCCTTCTCAGCTCACACTCTGTCTCTCTCTCTCTCTCAAAAATAAATAGACATTAAAAATTTTTTTAATAAAAAAACTTAAAAAAATAAAGTGAAATAAAAATGTGCCAAATGAGCTGGAGGAGTCAGAAAACAAATAGAAGATGACAATAAAACCATTACAGAAATGAAATCTACATAAAATAAGTAAGAACTAAACAAATGTTGCTAAAAACAAAAGTCAGTTGCCTAGAGGATAGACTTTAAACTGTAATGAAAACTTACAGGAAAAAATGTAAGCAATTGAAGACAGTTACGGAGGGTACTAACTAATAGATGTACCTATAGTAGATAAAGAGGACAAGGAGGCTGTTTAATTGAAAGCCATGAAGAAAATGTCTTTACAAAAAATAAAGGAAAATATAAGTCTTCAGATCCAAGGAATGTACTATTTTCCAGGAGAAACTGACACAGTGACTTGCAGTAAGAAATATCACAGCAAAGTTATTGAAGTTTCATGTTCAAATATAATTCTATCAGCACCAATGCAAAAAATAAAATAAAATAATTGCCAGAGTGGGAGGGGAGAGAGGAGGTAAGCCAGGTACAAAGAGGAAATAATCAGGCTAGCCTCACACTTTTCCAGAGCAACAGTCCATGCCAGAACACAATGGAACAATGCCTTATAGAATTATGAGGGAGGAAAATACATGAATCTATAATTTTACAAACATCCAATTTGTTTGTTCATAGAAGCAACAGAAAGGCATTCAGAATATAACACCCTTGGGCCCTGTTTGAAAACAGTACCTTACTATTAAACACTAAGTCAACACAAAATGCTCAGGAAAGAGGATGCCTATGAGGAAGGGGCTGGTGGGGATCTTGACTTTATCCAGATCGCAGACTAACACTAAGCCCACAAAGCATGGTGCTGCCTCAGGACCTTTGCAACTGCTCTTCCTTCTGCATGACTCATCTCCTCACTTTGTTCAAGTCTCTGTTCAAACTCTCCCACTGAGAAACCTGTCTCCTGACTACTCTATCAAAAATAACCTTCCCTTGGGGCACCTGGGTGGCTCAGTTGGTTGAGCGGCCGACTTCGGCTCAGGTCATGATCTCGCGGTCCGTGAGTTCGAGCCCCGCGTTGGGCCCTGTGCTGACAGCTCAGAGCCTGGAGCCTGCTTCAGATTCTTTGTCTCCCTCTCTCTCTGACCCTCCCCCGTTCATGCTCTGTCTCTCTCTGTCTCAAAAATAAAATAAACGTTAAAAAAATTTTTTTTTAATTAAAAAAAATAACCTTCCCTCATCACCCTCTAGACTCCTAATATGTTTTATTTTTAGTCTTGAAATTAACGTATATACACATTGTGTCTCTTTCATGAAATAGAAGCTCTGTGAGGGGAGGATCTTTCTCAGTTTTGTTCACTGCTGTATTCTCAACGCTTAGAACAGCACCTGCTGTGGGGCACTTGGGTGGTTCCGTCAGTTCAGCATCCCACTTCAGCTCAGGTCATGAACTCGCAGTCTGTGAGTTCAAGCCCCGCATCAGGCTCTGTGCTGACAGCTCAGAGCCTGAAGCCTGCTTCAGATTCTGTGCCTCCCTCTCTCTCTCTGCCCTCCCCCACTTGCGCTCTGTCTCTCCCTCTCTCTCAAAAATAAATAATCATTAAAAAAATGTTTAAAGGAACAGTACCTAGTGCAATCAAGTGCATTCAGTTGACTGAATGAACTGGGAGGATTATGTTTACAATTCAAAACTGCAAATGTTAAAACTTTGAAAATGTGAAACTAACAGTATAACTGCAACAAATGGTAAAAGGAGGGCTGAGTGGTAGAGTCTCGTTTCCTCAGTTGTAAGGAATCAGTCAATAAAGTCAAAATTGGACAAACTCTACAAAAACCTCCTTGATCGCTTTTTAAAGTTAATTAGGTATTTTAAGTTTTGCCTTTGCAAATAATTTTCATTCTCTTCTGGATTTAAGCTTGCTGCTTGTATTTTATGACTCCCTATTGCTGTCTGAAAAAAATGACCAGTAGCCCAGAGGCCCTCAGTCCAGGAAGGGCAAAAGCACAGACTGACCACTGATAGAGTGGTCACATAAAGTTAGAGGCACCAAGTATAAGTGTATTACTCAGATATAAATCTATAACGTGGCTAGGGTTGTCAAGGATTGAGGAAACAGGGACTCAAATATTCCTTGTGGCAATGTACTCTGACAATATATAGAAAAAATCATAAAATGCATACTCACTTATTAAGCGATTCCATTTCTGGAAAGTAGTATATGGATTCACTTGCAGGATGTACAAAGATGTTCATTGCAACATTGCATATAATAGCAAAAAAAAAATGGCAACAAACCTAAATCTTCATCAAAGGGGACTGATGAACTATATTCCAAAAGTAACTGCTAAGCAGCTAATAAAAGCATATGTGATAGGTATGTATATATCGATATATAAAAGTATGCACAATATATGAAGAGGAAAAAGCAAGCTACAGAATAACAAGTGTGGTAGGACTTAATTTATTTAAAAGAAAGTATTTAAACTTCTATAAGTATGTGTTTCCAACTCTGTTTTGTTGCATGGAAAATAGGAAGGATACCTCCAAAGGATACCTCCAAGGATTACCTTCATGGTAATGCTCTAGGGACTAAGACTTGGGGGAAAGAGTAGGGAAAGGGATAGGTTTATTTCATAAACTGAACCCCAAGCCATTTGAATTGTTGTAAAAAGCATACATTACCTTCGTCACAAAAATTAATTTTTAAAGGCCTTACACATTCTCAAACATAGTTACTCAATGCCTACAACGTGCTGAACACATAAAATGGCACACTTTGTGTAACAGGACAGACATAGCCAAGGAAAATGGTTCAAGGTCATATGGCACCCATAGTCACATTGAGACTAAACAGAAAGTTCCTTGAAGACAGGATCAGGTCACCATTTATCCCCAGGACCTATCGCAGTGCTTGGCACATATAAAACATTCAATATGTTTGCTGCATAAGGGTGAACGCACGAATGAAGGCATATGCTAAGAACCAGAAGTCAGCCGTGACTCAGTACCCCTTCCACGCTTATCCCCTCATGAGCCTAGATTTGTTTCTGTGAAAAAGCAAACTTTAACTTTGATGCTTCGTGATCTCTTCTGGATGCTTGAAACTTGTCCTGTGGCTAAGTGTCTGTGAAAGCAGGCCCCTGACAGGCAATGAGAAATGTCATTTTTCTGAGTCCCATCAAGTCAGAGCCCCAGTGCTGGCAGAGATGGCGACAGTTGAAAGAGTTCCCGTGCTATGTCCTCTGTGCCTTTCAGCTCTCATACTGTTTTGGAGACTGTGTTCTAGAGAAGCGTCCAGCAAAACCTATAGGTGTGGTACCAAATTAGTAACCGCATATGCTGAAGTTTGTTCCCACATACACATTGTTCTCACACTCAACCCAACAAGGAGGGCAGCCAAGTACAGTCAGGACCGTCTTTGCTTGTTACGCATGTTTTCTCCTATTTCAACTAAGATGCTCTTGTTTTTTGAAAACCAGTAAGGCTCGTGAATAAATGATCGTATTCTTATTTTCACTCCATTTCATTTAAAATTAGTGACCTCGAGGGGCGCCTGGGTGGCTCAGCTGATTAAGCGTCTGACTTTGGCTCAGGTCATGACCTCACATGAGTTCAAGCCCCGCGTTGGGCTCTGTGCTGACAGCTCAGAGCCTGGAGCCTGCTTCCGATTCTGTGTCTTCCTCTCTCTCTGACCCTCCCCAGCTCATGTCTGTCTCTCTCAAAAATGAATAAACATTAAAAAATTAAAAATTAAAAAAAATAATAAAACTGGTGACCTCGGCTTATTCAAAACTATCAGACACTGGCACACCACAAGCTGGCTGGTTTTTAAAACTGATAATCCCCCTTCTCCTGTTGCAAACGTTTGCAGTATTCTGATGCTTGCCTATGACACATTTTCTATGTCATCCATTTTACATACCTTCAGAAGGAAAGGCAATTTGAGGTTTTTGTACTTTGAAGCTTTGAAGATACAAAACACAAATAATTATCATCACACCCATTCGTAAAGCTCCTTGTGGCACCCCGTTGCACTTAGCAGCATCTCTAAACCATCTTTTCCTCACTGCCAAAACCCCAGCCATACTCCCCTTCTTTCAGTTCTTCTAACCTGCCAAGGATCTCTGCTGCCCCAGGGCCTTAGCATGTGCCATTTTCTCAGCCCAGAGTGCTTCCTCCCTCTACTCCTCACCAAGCCAACTCCTACTCATCCTTCAGATCTCACATTAGATATCAGCTCCTCAGAGGGGCTTTGTTGACCTCCTAATCTAACCTATATTCCCTTCCTGTTATTTCCTCTGCATCATTTCCCTCATGGCATTTATTGCACTTTGTATTTGTATATTCATTTGTATATTCATTCATTCATACAAATGATTCATTTGTATTTGTATATTCATTTACCGCTTTAACATCTATCTTTTCATTAAACTATGAACTTCAGATGATGAGAATCATGCCTGCTCTGTTGACCAGTGCTAATCTCAACAAGTATTTGTTAGTTAGATGAAAAAATTAAAGAAGGAAGAGAATTTTATCCCCCCCTTCCAATTCTTTTCCATAAACATAAGTTGAAAATGATAAGGAAGGAGAATGGAGTTATATCGTAGATGAGATTTTTGAGAGGGTTTAGATAGAGGGGAAGAACAGGATTTGAGAAATTTGGTTACACCCAAGACAGGAAAAGATAGTATTCTGAAAGAAGAAAAAAAGAGTTAAAAAGTGAATTATATTAATGAAGCAATGGAAATGGGAGAGTGAACAGATTAGACAGCTGGAAAGGCAGGAGGTTAACTGGAAGGTGAGGAGGACCTTGAAATGTCACAGGGGGACAGGAAAGCCAGGGCCAGGCTGATCAGGAGAGAAGGGGGCTGGCTGGGACACCAATCTGAACCCTGCAGAAGGACAGGGAAGAGCATGATACGGAAAGCCTGTGTTCACCAGGAATTCCACGCGGGAGGTAGGCACACCTGGAACAAAAACTTAGCTGGAGGATGGAGAGAAGATGAGGGAAAGGTCTGGGGAAGGAAGCTTACAAATCCTGTGTGCCGTTCCTCAGTTACTGAACGCTCAAGTTGTAAGTCTGGAAGGTATGTTATACATTCGAGTATTCATGTGAGATGGTAAAGATGAGAACTACTGTCCTGGCAAACAGCCAGGGTACCCTTTAACCTTCCACCGTGGGACCACTAGACCTACATTCATCCTCTTATAAAGGGCAGTTTCCATGTCTAAAAAAAAAAAATGGCATTGGGCAATAAGAACAGAACATGCCAGAAGCCAAGTCGTCCAGCTTCTGCCCTGTGTACTCAAGCCTGCTATGTCTCCTGGTTGCTTCTGAACATCTACAATGGTATCTTGAGAATTGTGTTACTCTCAGTTGCCCTTGGGGCATTAAGTTTCTTTATAAATTGTCTGGGGAAAAATAAAACACCTTGGCACCAACCTGAGACCCCACAAAATGTCAACGAGGACTCCTGGAGACCACAATAATAATAATAGATAATATTTATAGATAATAGATGATATTTATTGAGCTTTCTTTGTTCCAGGCTCGAAGACCATCAATATGTACCAATTTGTTTGATCTTCAGAAAAATCTAATGAAATAGTTATCATTCTTGTTTCCAGAAACGAGGCCCAGAGAGACTGACGTCATTCAGCAAAACGCACAAGGACTCAAGCCCAGAAAACCGATTCCAGAGACTTGATCATTAACTCCTTAAATTCATATATACCTTACAATCTACAGAGCCCTCTAGAAGATACAGAAATATTATCTGATCCTCTCAACAATGCTTAGAAGTAAGTCAGGAACATCTTCGTCTCCACGGTACACATAGGGAAACTGAGGCTTGGAGATATTAAATTACTGGTACAGAAAATCAGTAACACTAGTGCCAGGCAAGTCAGGGGCTGAAATCTACAACTCCTCACTCCTAAAATGCTGCACCACCTCTGACTTCTGCTTTAGCAGCCTTGTTGGTGAGGATTAAATTACATTTACACAATCAGATATGCAGAGGGATGACAGCTGCATCTACGGTTTATTGGGTTTGGCATGAAGATCCCGATACCTGAAAACTGGTCGTTATCTCTAGGCTGAAATATGATTTCATACAGCCCCAATGTCAGGAAGTATCCGTGGGAAGAGAACAGGAGGTGGAGAAGCTGACCAAGTGAGCAGTGTCTAATAGCTGGCTCCAGAATTCACCCTTTCTTGGAGCCTGTCGCCCGTCAAAGTGGCCCTGCTGCGGCAGGAGCCTGAGAGAGTGACCAAAAGGCAACGCCGGGATGCAAAGGCTGAGGGGAGAGAAACCCCAGTTCGAACCCAAGACCGAAGCCCTTTATTGTGTCTTTTCTGGTTAACGCCCCTCCTGCCTCCCTGCCCTCTCTTCCCCACCCCTCCCATGCTGTGCCCACGGTGCCAAACGTTGTAAGTCAACCCCCCCGGCTGCTGCTCCTACCTTTCTGTCTCATTTCTCAATTACCCCAGGAACAAATCAATAATTTTGGGTCGTCTGCTGGTTTCTAGTAGCCAGGGCATTGCAGCTCTGTCTCATATTACCCACTAACTCATCATCCTTCCATTACACAATTCACACCGAACCACATTTGCTTCCGATCCGCAGTGACACCCCCCCCCTCCTTTTTTAACTGCAGTCCAATAATGCTGACATGGTTAGGAATCGGAAGTAATGGCTATTCTCAGCCAACTCCCTGAGAATCGGAAGCTTGGGGCAGGGATGGGGAAGCCTAGGACGTGCTTCCCTCCTTAGCAGTAGCGTCCCCTCCGGAGGCCCTGCTGGCCAAGAGGCAGCCGCACAAAACCACTCATCCCGGGGCTCCTGCCCCTTGGCTCCAGCCCCTGCGACTGCTGCTATAGAAACACCAGGCGTACACACTGGGCTGAAATTAAACACCCATCCGGGACTGGGACCCGAGCCCGCATCTGCCTGCTGCCGCGGTCGCCATGGCAACATGCCGAGAGGAGGGCAGCGAGCTTCGCGCGGGGATACTCACTCCATCGCGGGGCTCCGGGCGGCCGGGCGCGCTGCTGCGGGGCTCACCGGCGCTGCTCGCCTCTGCCGGAGCCGGGCGCTCTGGCCGCGCCGCGCGCGAGGTGGAGCCGCAAGCTTCTCCCCTCCCCGCCCGCACCCCCTCCCCCCCTTGAGGGTTGAAAGTGAACGCTCCGGCTCTCTCAGCTCCCAGCCTGCGAATAAAACGGGAAGCAATTGGATAATGTTGTTCGCTGGGCGCTAGACAAGCCACTCCACTTAAATGTTTCGGGAGGGAGCGCTCTGGCAGCGGCGCGCCGGGCGGTGTGGCCCCCAGCGCGCAGTGCTGGGGCGCCCGAGGCGCCAGGTGCGCCCGCGGTTCCCCTGGGACGGGCGGCGCTGCACGGAGATGCCGGGGACGAGTGGGAGGGCAGAGGGGCGGCCGCGGCGGTGACACAGCCCAGAGGGTTCGAGGAAACGTTTGAGTCATCGGCAAGGTTGCAGCTCTTGCAGATTTGAAGTTGCAAAAGAAAGAAGCGTCTAGCAAATAACAAGTACTGCCCCCAGTGGGTCGGGCATGGGTTCGGAAACGCCATTGTGCCAGCCCAGCGGGCAAACGTCTGAGTTTCCCAAGGAAAAGTCCAGCTGCGTTGCGGCGCCTCAATGCGGTGTTTGAACCCTTTGGCGACCCCACGCCCTTCTTAGCCCTCCATATTCTGCGTATTCCTCCTGCCCACTGGAAAGATATTGTCCAGTGTCACTTTCCTTAGCTCCTTCTTTGAAAACAATAGATACATTGAACGTGGTTTCCCAAATCACCACAGCCCCACCCCAGAGTTATAAGCCTCCCCGGGGCATATATGCCCTCCCTGTAACCCCTCAGAGAATTGCCTACTCCTAATGGTTTCCCAGGTGGGGACCTGGCTCCCACTCAGGTGCCCTGCACCTGCTGCAATAAAGAATGGATGGGACAAGCTTTAGGCTTTCATTGTGTGGTTCTGCCCGGTCTCTCTGCCAGTCCGTGTCAGCCAGGTGCTGAGGATGCAGCCCTATCCATAGTCATCACAGTCCCTGCCCTAGTGGAGCTCCCCCGGTAAAGCAGAAAGACAAAGCACAGAGAGAGAGAAGTCAACATCAACAGAGATCGAAAATATTGCTACAAAAATAAGTAATAAGATATCAAGATGAATGTTTTAAAATTATGATGATGATTGCACAAATTTGTGAGTATACTAAAAAGCACTGAATTGTACATTCTGGCTGAATTTTATGGTATATGAATTATACCTTAATAATGCAGTTTTGTAATACACACACACACACACACACACACACACACACACACACACACACTCCAATGGAGAGTAAGAGAGAAGTAGACCCGCTAAGTTAAGGCCTCAGGAAAGGAGCCCTGAAGAGACTGGCCCAAAAGGGGAGGGGGCTCCAAAATGCAGCCCCATCTATCACCCTTAGATGTTATAAGCTCTACACAAGCAAGGGGCTGGAAGGAGACAGGTACAAAATGTGCAGAGGGGAATGCATTGCTTCTCCTTTCCTTCTGGAAAGTGAGCCACAAAGTCAAACCCAGTGACAATTCACAGGACTTTTGGTGGAAAGAGATTCTGGGTCATTTACAGGTTTCCATTCACAGAGAATCGAGTATGAATTTGAAGATCACAAAACCCTCCCTCAACCTATGTCCCTCTCCAGGTACATCCCACCCACCTTTTACTGGTCCCCTTCATAGCCAAGCTTCTTGAAAGCATTGCCTGCACTCACCACCTCTCCATCCTCAGATTTGTTCCCGGTAGCTTATAGGATTAAGCTCAACCAGGAAAGAGATTCGTTTGACGTATCTTAAAAGTACAGAGATGAGTAGTCCTGGACCAGGTTAGCATCTCTCAAAGAGCTAAGAGACCTAGGCTTCTCCAAAATGTTCTCGTCATTTGTGGTCTCCCTTTCTGAAGTCATTTCATGGTCCAAGTTGGCTGCTCCAATGCCAGCCATCATGTCTGCATTTCAACCAGCACAAAGGTAGAAGGAGCAAAGAAGAAAGGGCAATGGAAGCATGCCAGCTACCTCTTCTGGAAGGCTCCCAGAAGCTGCCTCAGGACGTTTTCACTTACATCTCTTTGGCCAGCATTCAGTCACATGGCCACATTCAGTTTCCAGGGAGACTGGGCAAAACAGTCTTCATTCTGCATAGTCATGAGTCTAAATTCAGGGCTCCATTCCCACAAAAGAAGAAGAAAATGGGTATTGGGGGACAACCATCAGTCTTTTCTTACTCCTCAACCCTTAGCAATCTAGCTTCTGCCTCCCCCGTGCCACTGACACTGCCCCCCATAAAGTCACCGATGCCGAACACAACGGGCATGTCTCAGGCCTCTTCTTGTAGGATTTGTGAGCAGCGTCTGACATTTTGACAACTCCCTTTTGTATTTGTGTTTTGCTTTAGGTTGGTTTTATTGACACATGATTGATATAATGTAGAACTCATCCTTTTTAGGTACATGTCTAGCAGTTTGGATACATCATATGCTCAGGTGACCTCCACCATAATCAAGATAAGCAACATTACCATCACCCCCAAACAGTTCCTCTGAGTCCCTCGATGGTCAATCCCCTTCTCCCACCTCCAGCTCCTGGCAACCACTGACCTGATTTCTGTCTCCATGGTTTTGCTTTCCAGACTGTCATATAAACAGTCTGTAGACTTTTGTACTTGGCTTCTTTCACTTAGCAAATTCTTCTGAGAGTCACCAATGCTGTGTGTAGAGGCAGTTCCTTTTCATCGTTGAGTACATTGTACAGATGTACAATTTATTTATTCATTCACCCGTTGATGGATATTTAGATTGCTTCCTGTTTGTGGCAATTACTAATAAACTTCTATAAACATTGAAGTACAGGGCTTTGTATGAACATATGTTTTCACTTCTTTTGGGTAAATGCCTAGAGTCACTTCTTCCATCTTGAAATACTGTCCAATCTATGATGCCACACTGCCACAGCTCTAGCTACCCTTTCTCTCGTACTTGTCTTTTAAATGTTACTTTTCTTCAGGGTCTGGTCTAAACTCTCTTCCCTTCTGACCACACATACCCTCCCTGAGCAATTTTATCTACTTCCAAGGCTTTTCTTAGCCATTTTTATGGTGCTCACTTCTGAAACTGAATCTCCAGCCCATCCATCACTCTTCTAAACTTCAAAACAGAATATCCAAAGGCCATTTTAACATCTTCACAAACACCACAAACCCAGTATGTCCAAAAAGCACTTAGCATTTTCACCTGTAAATCTCCTCCTGATAACCTGTCTGCCTGTCCTAAAAACAGGGAAGGAGATGTCCACACAGAAACCTGGGCACCTTGTTTGATTCCTCACCATCCTGACCTCCCACATCTAGTCATCAAGACTTATCTAGGCTACCTCCTAGAGAGTCACAGAGCCCACTCACTTCTGTCCATCCTTACTGCTGCTGCTAAAACAGCCTCCCTCTGGCCTCCTTGCCTCTAGTCACATCTGAATGAGTTCCAACTCATTCAACTGTACTGTGTCTTCCAAAGACACAAGATCTAATTATATCATCTCCTTGCCTAATACCTTTCAATGGGCATCTCTTACCTTTAAGATAAAGGTTAGATTGCATTGCAGGTACGCCCTAAGTTTTTTGAAGTTAGTACATTGACTATTATAATATTCAAATTCAGTAGAAAAATAAGAATTAATTCATCTTGTAGGGCTGGCTTATACCTTATTAAGAGTCACAAATCACAAATATATCATCTGCTACATTTAACTCTAGGGAAAAAATAACAGACTTTAGAGCCAAACAGATTTGGGTTAAAATTCCAGGTTGGTCATTTATTAGCTTTGTGATTGGGACATATTTCTTAACCTAATTCATAGGTTTCTTCATCTAAAAATGAGGACAATAATGTCTATCTTTAAAGGTTGATTTGAAAATTAGATACATTTTGTACAAAATGCCTAACACAGTGCCCGGTACTTAGCAGATACTCAATTAACAGTAGTTATAACAAGCTATTTCATAACTATTGTTGCCACCATATCATTATTATTACATTGTAACTTTCCTCTGAAATCTCCAACATTGTAACAGCTATATCTTTATCTTCACAGCATCCCTTTGAAGAAGTGAAACCGATACAGATATAGACACTATGAAGATCAGCTTGTTTATTCTCTTTGATGAAATAAGAATGTTAGACTAGATGATATACTAACTATTCATTGAAATGATATAGATATATCGATAATATAACATAGTAAAGTAGCATATGAAGTAGCAGGATATGGCTATATGTATTTATCGATACATATTCTCTAATAGCTTATTCATTTAAGTTGAGCTCACTAGATACTATTAGTACTCCAAATACACATTAACACCTCTCTAAGTTGGAAGTCAATAACTTAAACAGCTGTACCCACCTGAAATTTAGTCTAGAACCAGGAAATAAAAGTGATATCATAAAGTGCAGGCTATAAGCAATTATTCTTAATCTCCTTAGGGTCATAAACTCCTTGAGTATCTGATGAAAACTATGGACACTTATGTCAAGAAAAACATACAGGGGCAAAAATCCACATTGTTCTTATAATATCAGTAGGAGCACAGATCCTCTGAAGCCCACCCATTGTCCATGGACTTCCGGCTTAGTTGTACGTGTCTGGAGTTTGCACCTTGCATGCATGTACGTTGTTTTATTTTTATCCTGCAATTGTCTTCTAGGACAGTTATTTTTACTGTCATTTTGTAGATGAAGAAACTGAAGCTTAGAGTAGTTAAATACTTACTCAGGCTATATGTCAACAAGAGTCAAGTTTATAAACAAAACCAAAGTCTTCAACCTCCTGGTCTAAAAGGAGAATAAGCTAGCTTTGAGAGAAAATGCGACATAATTTCTATATAGGCATAATGCATAAGCTTTAGAACTGTTTAAACTAACGACCATGATGGGCTTTGGGGACCTGCCTCAGACCACACACAGAATCCGGTCTGGAGTGGTGTATGAAGTATAGAGAATAGGCCCGTGCCTTTCACTGTGTTACCTCAGTGTTCTCTGATTCAGACCAAACAAAACTCTGAACGTGACTACTTTGGATGTAAATCTTAGTATGTTTGGTTAAATGGTGTCTGGTTCACTAATATTAGAAACAGACAACTAGAAGAGGTTGGAGAGAATCTGGAAAAGTGTGACCTTGGGCAGTAACAGCTCAAAAGTGAAGAAGAAAAGTATGAAAATGGGCCCAGTAAAAAAAAACAAAACACAGAGGAATCATTCAACCTAAGAACGAACGGTCCTATACATCAAAGTAGCTCCTGAGAACATCACAGGATAATCATGCTCGGCACCTGTGTTTAAGGCTAAACAGGTTTTCAAATGTTACCACTTAACGTTAGGTTGTCATTGTTTCTACCTCAGCTAGGCTAAAACGCAGTTGTTTGGAAAGTGTATTGGTGTTCATGTTCAGTCCCATTTCTCAACAACATTTGGTTAATGGAGATATTACTATCTAATATAATTCTAAGTGTCTAACTGGAGAGGAAGGGAATAAAAGCAGACACAGTCACCTTGTTAAGCTCAAGGCACCGTTCAAAGACATTAACAAACCCAAAGCAAATCATTAGATCATTAAAATATAAAAACAGACGGTTTTCTCACTTACCTGGCATTACTGGGTTCCAACTCTACTCCTAGGAGTAATATGTCCTGTGCAGCTTTATGTAGTTTTTACATTTTATAACATACCACTTTACCTTTTTACTTCCATGTAAATAATGTTACTATGAGAGATATGTGGGAAAGAAACATCTCTAACAGAAAGTGGGTATTTGTTCATCTAGAGCTGTGCGTGGGGGAGGGGGGAGGTTGGCGGGAGTATAATTAAACAATTTACTGAGTTTCATTAATCTATAGATTTCCCACTTGACTTATGGAGCTGGAGTTAATATGGAGGCACTATTGGACTTCATGCCTCACTCTTATTCCACCATTAATAAGTCCTCTCTAAAAATATGTCACCTCAAATGGCTTCTTGTAATTCTGACACTGCATAAAATTAGCCCCTAGATCGTGACAGGAAGGATATTGGCAAAATGCAAGGAGTTCTTTTCTTTGGTTAAACACAGGCAAAGTTTCTCTCTCTTCTTCAGAGTCTTTCTATTGACTTCTCTATATACGTATGAGTATGCTCCCACAAGACACTAATAGCATTGACTTCTGACTCATGGATGATTCTTGGAATCACAGTCTACTGGCAATGGGAAGGATTCTGGGGTTACCTAGTCCATTAGCCAACACAAACTTCTACAACTGACCTGGGATCATCCTCCTTGTTGAAACGCATTTATTGTGTTCTTTTAGTTCCAAAAGCTGAAAAGGCCTATTTGTTTTTTGTTTTTAGAATCCTCTCACCCACCCACAAAATGACGTATGTGTTCAGAACAGCCCATGATTATGTATGTACAGATGTAGCAAGAACATTTATTTCACCACTGCCAAGTCTGACCTATGATGGAAGATGAACAATGACCTCTCAGAGATAACGCCAGTGACACCATGGACTCATCTAGGGGACTTTGCCAAGGAAAAGCTGCCCCTTTACCACACATTGGAGAGAAACCAGTTCAATGTCACCCAGCTACACTGCATATTGGTTAAGCTGGGAGCCAGAAGACCTTGGTGATGTTTGATATAAGGCCATTAGTACTTAATTTAGTATAATCTTATCAGCTGTATCATTCATGGTACTGAATGATGCTGGAAAAGCTATTTGGTTAAGGTTGGCTTTTTAAATGTATTCATTAAATACTTTCATCTCCTGACATAAATATTAAATGTCAATATTAAAAGTACCTACTACCTAAGATGAGCCTCAAGATTTTTTTGGAACCTGTTTTGAGGAGGATCATTAGAGAGCTGAAAAACATTTTTCCCTTATGAGAATTGGAAACTTGGTTTTATTCTTGAGCTAGAATATTCTTCTGCTCTAGGAAGAAGTAATGTAACATTGTACTTATGCAAATGCAATTAAGTACCTATTAGAATGTAAGCCCTATGGGACAGAGATTTCTTTTTCTATTTCATTCACTTGTATGTCCCCTAGAACAATGCCTAGCATATACTAGGCTCTGCATAAATAACTGTTGAACAAAATCATGAAAAAGATCATCTTATGAGAGACCCCAAGGAATTGTACTTTCTTGGATGTACCTTTTATCAAATTCAAGTCTTTCTCATAGAAATGTTCCTTTCTCTGGGGTGCCTGGGTGGCTCAGTCAGTTAAGCATCCAACTTCGGCCCAGGTCATGAGCCTGCTTCCGATTCTGGGTCTCCCTCTCTCTCTGACCCTCCCCCACACATGTGCTCGCTCTCTCTCTCTCTCTCTCTCAAAAATAAATAAGCATTAAAAACAAACACTCCTCTAAGTATACATTGACTGCCCTGTATAATATTGTTTGTTCATGTGCGTATGTTGCTCTCTCAGGGATCAGGCACATGACCTAAACACACAAACATACACACACACACACACACACACACACACACACACACACACAAAGATAGGCAAGAAAGTGTGCAGATCTGCTTCTTTTTGGTGCTGCAGAAAATTCTGAAAAGGAACTAGATGATTGAGACAGTACAACTTGGTCTAGATTGTCAATGTTTCACCTATTGTTATTAGTATTAATACTCAATTGGTATTGGCATTTGGAATTAATAATAAACCTAGACCTTGGGACTATGTGTGGGACCCAGTATTGTGTTTAATGCCACTCAGGGGTAGGAAAAAAAATCATGCCCCAGTAGGTAGGGCAGGGTTTCCAGTGAAGGAAGTATATAGTCCCATTCTCATCATCCTGGGACCGAGTCAACCTTGGGATGGGACATCTGAGAGGGGTGCAGAGAGGGGTGTTAGCAAGTGGTGAAAGGAAAGATGGCATCGGTTACTGTGGTAGGAACTGGGACCACAATGGTGCTTGAGACATGGTGTCTGCTCCTAGGGATCTTACGATTTAGTGGAAGAAAGATATGTATCTAATCAAAATTGATACATAACGTCATGAGTGGGCTCACAAACGTGAAGATGAGTAGGGAAATAGGAGAAGCTTGTTGGAGAAGTTTGATGCCTAAGCTATGTCTTTAAGGATGAATAACATTTAACCAGCAGTGTATGTATATGTGTGTGTACATGTCTGTGTGTGTCTCTGTGTTTTCAAGGAGGAAAAAAGTGAAAAGACTTTCCAGGAGAAACCAGAAAAATAAAATACAAAGAAACAAGACTCAGCAGGGTGAGGTCTACATATTTCTGGCATTTGCTGGAGTGTGAAGCAAAGAGAAGGACCACAGTAGAGTATACGTCAACTCCAGAGGCACTATTTACATACAATCCAGCGTAATGGTGCCCACGGTTGTTAAGCAATGCAGTGGTCCTGAAGGAAGTGGGTAAAGGGGAGACTAAAGAAGGTCACTAGAGGGTACTGACTTCAGAAGCTGAACTAAGAGACAGGATGACACTGACAAATACCCTTCCTTACTTCCAAATCACAGCAGAACATCAAGGTTAGAGACATTCATGGTCTCTCTTAATTTATAACCATTTCCTTAAAATTTTGGGGATGCATACAGAACAAAGAGAATCATGTTTCATGATTGATGCAGCTGATTTCATCTACAATCAAACTTGGTGCTTACCACATTTCAAATAGTTTAGGATTCCTCCCCTCTGAGATATGCAGACGATATATTGTGATGTGGAGGAAAGTGTTACCTGGAAGTTGGGCATCATGATACCTCAACCTTATGCCTGATGGCTTTGTCATGTTAGCAAGGTACTAGCATTCTGTGACAGCATGGCAGATGGATTTTAGGGTGGACAAGGCCAGAGGATGGAAAGCTAGTTTAAAATCTGCTGCAATCGTTTAGACAAGACAATAAGTACTCAAATTAGGGTGATCAGAGTTGACATGGAAAGGAAAGAGGGTCAAGAAATATGTCAGGGCTCAGAAATGTGTGGGTAAGAGAAAGGCATCATACCTGATTCTCACAGCTCAAATGACTCACGGAAGGTGATAAGACTAACTGAGCCAGAGCTTTCAAGAGGAGCCTGCAGGGACCGCCAGAGAATTCTGACCTCAGCACACGAGCAGCTAATCATCATTTTCATTTCCCTCTGCACCGAGACCACCCTGTATTTTGTCGTATGGCCTATGAAACACACTAAGCTGCCCACAGTAGGGCTGTGCAGAGAAATCAGGAGAGGAGGAGCAACATTTGAGGAAAATAGAATTAATTTTTCTACAACATACTGTTTCAGAGAGCTACGAAACTATAGTATCAGAGGGCTCAGGGAAAATAAGTGAAGTAACCAATGATTCAAATGTTGTATTATTTGGTTATGTGTCAATCTAAAGAACTAGGTAAGTGACTCCCAATAAGAAATTTTCAGGCAGCAAACTTTCCATCATTAAAAAGATCAGTAAATGAGGCCAGGCTTCCTCTTAGCTACCAGTTGCCACTTCTCCCCATTGAACCTCCATTCTCAGATAAAAGTTTTAAATCTCTTCCTTTGAACCAAGTAAACCATACCAACCATTCCCTCCCATTACCTTTGTCAGTTACTCACATTCATTGACACCCCCAGAATTCGTCTGTCGGCCAGATACCATCATCATATCACTGGCTTAAATGCTTGCATGAATGTCTTATGCAAACCTTTTCTTCATAGTTTCTTGACCTTCTCAACCCAGCAACTTAACTTCCATTCTGCTCAAGCCAACTACACCCATCAGATTTCACACTGAAATGCCAAATATGAACATGACCTATTTTTAAAGGAAAGATGAGTCTTATTTTACTTTCTCAGATTTCTAGAATCCATGTTTTTCCATATCCACTTTTCTTCCTTCTACTCCTACAAACTTACTGAACATGAAAATAGCGGGGGGGGGGGGGTGGTTCCCATGGGCTGAGGTCCAAATCTTGGGAATGAGATAGTACAGTGGCATCTCCATACTGTTCTTGGTTCTCTTTCACAGGGGTGTAGGTTTGGGGAACAGAAGCTGAAAGAAGGTATGAGGCAAAAGCAGGTTCTCTCCTTGCTTCCCAGAGCTAATATTCTTGGTCTTGGAATGATCAGAGTGCTTAGAGAAAATGTAAGTATACCCTGGTCTCTTTCCAGGGAGGGAGAGTGAATGTTCCCTCCCACATCTCCAATGCATACCCAATGAGGCTGACACAAATGCAGACCTGGACAGGAAATCTGAATCAGTGAGAAGGTCCAAGTCAGGATCAGGCTAAGGTTGTGAGTGTCTGGTTCAACACTTTGAAAGAGGATAATTTTGTCTGTAGAGACAAGTCTATCTCCCTACTGCTTTCCTATCCTCTCTGTACCATTGTCTCTGAACTTATTCCCACCTAACGAAGACGTTAGCTAAGCATAGCTTTAGGTGAGCTTTGCAAACTCAGCATACAGAGACGAGGCAGGTATTTTACGTGATAAAGTGGGCTGGGTAGAAAGATAATAGAGAACTGTGGGGACTCTGACAAATCTATATACCATCTAGAGGTAATAGCCTCTACTCAGCCCCAGCCAACTACCCCCATGTAGAAATATAGGTCTGGTACGTCCAGAGCTTCTGAATTTTCTGAAGGAAAAACAAACTTATTTGTACAAAATCTCCCCCAAGAAAATTGTAACTACCAAAAATTTCTAAACCCTGTGGATTGAGGACCATGTTGGCCCTTTACAAACTCTGTTTTAAGGGATCAGCAGTGATGGGTTTGAATTTTGCCAACTACATGGATGTCTCAGAGTTTCCTTACAGAGTCACACAATTTACTGCATGGCTATTTAGTGATGGAGTGGGGGTGGGGAGTGCTCCGGACTTTTTAAAAGAATGTTGGTTGTTAGGTATAGAGAGAGGTCAGGGCACATACGAGTTTTCTTAGGGAAGTTATGTGTTTCAGGACAAGTCAGAACAAGCCATTCAATGGGCCTGTAAGCAGATGAGTGACAGGAGGGGAGCAGGGGTACAGAACACAGAGGTGCAGTAGTCCCTGAAGCTTCTCCTCCTGGAGATGACTATGTTCAACATCCAGTCAACAGAGATGTTGACCACAGGTGTCATGTACAAGATGGTGACCCAAAGCACAGTTGTCCCACTATCAGACCCTCTTCAGAGCATGGCCTTTCTGCCACCCGAGCTGTCCTAGAAGCCTCCCAAACTTACTCCGCCACCTCTGGACCCCCTGCCTTGACCGATGGTTCATTTTAACACTACAGATAACTCTTCACCTGGGCAAGCTCTTTAGTTTGAGTTGGGTTTTTGTTTGTTTGTTTGTTTGTTTGTTTGCTTTTGTTTGTTTTTTAAGAGACAGGAAGTATGAGTGTGGGAAAGGAGCAGAGGGAGAGAGAGAGAATCCCAAGCAGGCTCCACTTTGAAACCGGACACAGGGCTTGATCCCATGACCCTGGGACCATGACCTGAGCTGAAATCAAAAGTCAGACACTCAACCAAGTGAGTCACCCAGGTGCCCCTTTTTAACTTGAGCTCTTTAGCAGCTTACAAAGATGAACTTGAGCTGTGTTTGTCTCCAACAATACAAATAACTTCTTCCCTTTTATTTTCCCATATTCATAAGCATCATTTGCACAACACTTCAAAACCAAAACATTAGGAAGTGTTTGAGAAGTTTAAACAAAAATAGTAAGGCCAGGAGAGGCTGGCTGTAAAGAATGAAACTGATCTCAAGAACCCCAGGCCCTCAGCCTTGCAATCCTCCAGTGGAGATTCATATTTTCATGGAGGGCACTTAAGGACCAAAACTATTTTCAAGCTCCCTTCATCCTCAGGTGAACCTCTGAATTTCAGACTAGACACTGTGACTGGTTTTGAGAAACATATTAGGGTACCAGTTAGTCTTTGAAATAATACCAATTTTTAAAATGCATATTAAACTTTAAGGATAAAGTTGCAGATTTACCAGACCAAATATAACATTGTACAAATTGTAGGATTCTCTCATCCAAATAAAATGCTACCAGCCAAGGTTTTTTAGAATAGCTCTGGGCTTTGACTTTCTTTGCTACAAAGCAAAAATATTCTAGAACATGTTTGGCTTCTATGAAGTGTGCCTTTCAATTTCCTTGTAAAAATCAAAGAGGCCTTTGCCCCGACTGGCACTGTAGGAGCCAGGTCAATAACCAAAGCAAGTGCAGACTGCCAAGTCTACAGAGGTGAGGGGAGGACACCAGACTCAGAGACAATATGAGGTCAGAACTAGCAAATGTGAGGAGGGGCAAGGTGAGAATACCAAGAAACCCAAGAAAAATGTGCAATCTCACCAACGACTGGGCCAGAGTACAAGGAAGTAGTTTGCTACATAAAGAGTCAAGCAAATCCCCTGGGTCCTCCTGCAGCCATTCCATGCAGTAAGAGCACAGAGGAGTTTTGGGTGTGGAGTGTGGTGTTATTATTAGAGGTAAATATAAAGACTAAGCTCTTCTGAAAGTCTAGACCATTTTGATTTTAACACATCATAGCCCATTCATTCTACCTTCACAGAATCCTGGAACCCATATGCACAATGGTTATTTGTTGGCTTATTGATCATTTGGGACATTTTGTTTGGCTTTAATTTAATAACTGAGATTTTCTTCAACTCCTGAAGTGCCTCTAAGAAGTCATTACCTTTTTGGGGCACCTGGGTGACTCAGTCGGTTAAGTGTTCGATTCTTGATTTCAGGTCAGGTCATGATCTCACAGCTCTTGAGTTCAAGCCCCATATCAGGCTCCAAGCTGACAGCGCAGAACCTGCTTAGGATTCTCTCTCTCCCTCTCTCTTTCTGCCCCTCCCCCTCTCACTCTCTCTGTCTCTCTCAAAAATAAACAAACTTTAAAAAAAAAGAAGTCATTAACTTTTTTACTTTTATTTTTATACCATGCCAAATCACAACCAACCCTGAAGACATATCCACTGTCAGTAGAGATGTTAACTCTTGAACCTCCAGCAAGGTGACTTTCTGAAGAGAATAAGCCATAGGTGTGTGTGTGTGTGTGTGTGTGTGTGTGTGTGTGTGTGTGTGTATCATATAAAAATCATATATATGTTATACTACATAGTATACGTATATGTTTTACTATATAGTATAACATACATGTTATACTATATGGTGTATCAGAACAAGGGATATCTTGGTTATTTTTAATATATAAGATATTATCCAACAATACCATATTAGAATTACCATCAGGGTTGAATAACAGTCAAGTCAAAGTAAGGATGGTCCCACAGATTGGAGACTTGTCAGGAAGAGCAAATAATAATAATAATAATAATAATAATAATAATAAAATGCATATGGGTACTGGGAGCTAGGTTTCTCAGTGTCTAGGAAAGGAGCAATAAATACACAAAGAGCAAAAATCAGAATGAATCCTGTAGTGTTGGACTAGAATTAGAGATATTGGCATTAACTCATTGTTTTTAATACACAGATCAGTAGATACAGAAATATAGATACAAATGTGTACATGCATAATGTGTCTATGGAATGTACACATGCAAACATATATTCTCTGTAGTTCCATCCACAAAGAGAGGGCCTGGGAAAAAGGGCACCCCAGTAAAAGTGAGGTGAGGACACCTTGTTCCCAGATCTGGGTTTCTGGATAATATTCTCCACTAAAGGCACCAAAGCCCCTTGGAGAAATTATCCATTTCAGAACTGGGACTAAAAAAGTACAAGATGAGCCTGAAACAACTCATGCCATAAAGCAAAGAAGTACTTGAAGGATGAAGAACACATCAGAAAGAAACAGGAACCAACTTGCACTGATTTGGTCTCAAATCAGTGGACCAAGGAGGGGCAATAGAAATAATGATGGAAACAGACTATAACCCATCAAATAAAATAGAAATCCATGAGTCAACAGTAACAGAAGGAAGGGACAGAGGGACAGAGGGAGGGAAAAAGAGAGAAAGAAGGCAGCTTAGTTGAATGACAAATGAACTCTTGAGAAGAGAATTTTGCAGTGGAAAAACCTGGAAGACACCACCTTAACCAAGTGATCAAAGTGAACATCACCAGTAATGGGCCAAAGTGACCCCCTGTACCACCTGACAGGATGCTTGAGAAGAACAAGCATCTCTTCTGTGACATTCTTGCCAAAGATGTTTCACCTGTGTTAGTCACAGTTAGTTAGTTAGAGGACACGTCAGATAAATTCAAATTGAGGGACACTCTACAAAATAACTGACCTATCATCTTCAAAGGTGTCAAGGTCATGAAAGTCAAGGAAAGACTGAGGGAGTGCTCCAGACTAGAGGAGACAATACAGAGACATGACAGCTGAATGCAAGTCATGAACTAGGTCCTTTTCCTACAAAGGATATTTTTAGAAAGTCTGAATATGATCTGAGGATTGTACAGTAATAATATATTGAGGTTAATCCCCCAATTCCAATGGATATATTGTGGTTTTATGGGAAAATGGCTTTGTTCATAGAAAATATTGTACATATCAGACAGAGTGATAGGGCACTGGGCTGGCAAATTACTCTCAAATGGCTTAGGAAATAAAAGGTCTTTGTGGTATTTCCAGATTCTCTGTGCATCTCTGATTGTTTCATCTGTAAAATGTATGACTACATATAAAATATAAACATGCACAATATATAAAGTTTTCCATCTTGATAAACTATAACAATTCCCTTGATAAACAGGTGAAACATCCATTATCTTGTATCTACATATTTATTTTTTAATATGTTATACCATATAATGTCAGCTTTTTCTATTTATGGCTACTTTGAACCAAAGCAACCAACTTTTTTCTCCAGATACAGAAAACCTGAAGCAGGAAAGCAAGAACTATCTACTTTTGTCTACTAGTAACATGATATCTCTTTCTATAAAGAAATTACCTTTTAAAATTTAATTTAGTTGTGGGGCGCCTGGGTGGCGCAGTCGGTTAAGCGTCCGACTTCAGCCAGGTCACGATCTCGCGGTCCATGAGTTCGAGCCCCACGTCAGGCTCTGGGCTGAGGGCTCGGAGCCTGGAGCCTGTTTCCGATTCTGTGTCTCCCTCTCTCTCTGCCCCTCCCCCATTCATGCTCTGTCTCTCTCTGTCCCAAAAATAAATAAAAGATGTTGAAAAACAAAAACTTTAAAAAAAATTTAATTTAGTTGAATACATGCTTCTGTAATTTTATCATCTTAAATAAAGGGATATTTACCTAACCAGCTAAAACAATAGAAAGAATTTAGGAAATTTGAATTAATTAGGCTTTTCATGAAAAAAATGTCCAAGACTGGCATAGAGGGAAGAGATAATGTTGTTTGTAAACAAATTTATTAAGTCACATTTTCAGAGGCAGTTTGATTATAAATATTAAAAGAGCTACTTTCTATGCCTACATATTATCATATGTTTAAACATCCAACATGTTTAAAACCAAATTTGGGGGGCACCTGGGAGGCTCAGTCGGTTAAGTGGCCTGTTCTTGATTGCAGCTCAGGTCATGATCTTGAGGTTTGTGAGCTCGAGCCCCAGGTCGGGCTCTGCACTGACAGGGTGGAGCCTGCTTGGGATTCTCTCTCTCTCTCTCTCTCTCTCTCTCTCTCTCTCTCTCTCTTTCCCCTCCCCACCCCCCACCAAAATAAATAAATAAAACTTAAAAGAAAAAAGCAGTACCAAGGGGAGCCTGGGTGGCTCAGTCAGTTAAGCATCCGACTTCAGTTCAGATCATGACCTCCTCGTTCATGAGTTCAAGCCCCACATCAGGCTCTCAGCTGTCAGCATGAAGTCCACTTCAGATCCTCTGTCTCCCTCTCTGTCCCTCCCCCACCTCAAACCCTCTCTCTCTCTCAAAAATAAACATTTTTTAAAAATTATTAAAAAAGAAAAAAAACACTAAATTTTCCCATTTGATTTTCAAACCTAGTAACCAAGGCTCTTAATGAAACTTACAGCTAAACCTTTCTCTGAGCTACAGCTTTAGCAAGAAAAACTTATTACATTCAACTTATTTAAATCATACTGTAAGCTTTAATTTCTCTTACTTTACACTTATATAAGCACTTAATGTTTTGAAATTATAAAAGCTAGGTGGAAAATGTACTTGCCCCATTAGATTTTAGGAGCCCTTATTACCAACTTACTGACTCTCTCCATAGGTAGACAGAATACATCTATTTATTTGCCCAGAAATTAATTCATATTGGGGCACCTGGGTGGCTCAGTCGGCTAAGTGTCTGACTTCGGCTCAGGCCATGATCTCTCTGTTCATGGGTTCGAGCCCCACATCAGACTCCGTGCTGACAGCTCAGGGCCTGGAGCCTGCTTCAGATTCTGTGTCTCCCTCTCTCTCTGCCCCTCCCTTGCTCGTGCTCTGTCTCTCTCTCTCAAAAACAAACACTAAAAATGTTTTTAAGAAATTAATTCATATTTATAATATGATCAATTAAAGAATAAAGACACATCATTGATGACCATTTGTTCCTTCTGGGAACAATCAGTGTTGATAAATGTGTGTAATTTTGTGATTTTCCTTCTACATGTACCAAAATAGCCTCTTTTTATCTAGTGCCTTTTTTTCCACATAGTGACAATCTTTCTTTGGCCTTATTTTATAAGTCCTGAAGAAAGTAATTCTGGAATTATTCATTCATTAAGAGAAATGAAATCTGACCACTGAATGTTAGGGATTCAGCTTCCTTTTAATTTCGGTGCAGCAATTTTAATTTTACAGATTTTGGCACGATTGGGTCCAGAATTAACGCACATGAAAAATGACCAGAGTTTTGAAAGAAGGAAAAGGGCTCTGTAAATGTCCATCGACAGATGACTAGGTAAAGAAGATGTGGTATATATATACAATGGAGTATTACTCGGCAATCAAAAAGAATGAAATCTTGCCATTTGCAACTACGTGGATGGAACTGGAGGGTATTATGCTAAGTGAAATTAGTCAGAGAAAGACAAAAATCATATGACTTCACTCATATGTGAAATTTAAGATAGAAAACAGATGAACATAGGGAAGGGAAGCAAAAATAATATAAAAACAGGGAGGGGAACAAAACATAAGAGACTCTTAAGCATAGAGAACAAACTGAGGGTTGCTGGAGGAGTTGAGGGTGGGGGGTGGGCTAAATGGGCCAGGAGCATTAAGAAAGACACTTGTTGGGATGAGTAGTGGGTGTTATACGTAGGGGATGAATCACTGGATTCTACTCCTGAAATCAGTATTGCACTATATGCTAACTAACTTGGATGTAAATTAAAAATAAAAAATAAAATAGTGAAAGGAAGAAAGAAAGAAAGAAAGAAAGAAAGAAAGAAAGAAAAGAAGAGAAAAGAAAAGAAAAGAAAAGAAAAGAAAAGAAAAGAAAAGAAAAGAAAAGTAAGAGAAAAGGGCTCTGATCTTTGGAGTCAAAAGAGCCCAATTGATACAAACCAAACTGCATAAACAGAAAGAAAAATACCCAAAACTCTTCAACCTTGCATTCTCTAGTGCCAGTCACAATCGGAATCCTCAGGCAAACAACCTACAAAGGTCCTAGAAACCAGATTGCATATTTCCTATCAGCTACCCCTTGACAGAAATTACTTAATGGTCAGGCCATAAAATTAAAACCCAGATGGCACCATGGCTGCCACCAAAGTAGGGGCCACCGACCCTGCTCATGCAGAGCAAGAACCAGAAGCAGAAACAGATGTGACCAAGAATCAGATTTAGCATGTGAGAGCCAGAGAACACAAATGCCACACGGGACTTATTATAGGAGCCAAGGCAATGAGCCAAGGGGACCCAAGGGGGTCCAGGTACAGACAAGATACAGACCAGGTGCACTTTCATCTACATATTTCGGTGGTATGCCGTATCACAGTGGAGCCTCCAAAATAATGGCCAAAGACATACAGTACAATTATTAACATGGTATTTATTTGTACACAAAGGGAAATAATAAAGGCTGATTTCCTCTAAAAACAAACAAACAATCAAACAGGACTTAAATATGAGAAAGAGAAGCAGGGAAGGCAAAAAAAAAAAAGTCATTTGGGAACACAGACTTTGATTTTCATACTTAGAGCGCAATGCTGATCAGCTGGCAGCCAGCAAAAAGGCCAGGCAGGGGAGTCTCCCCCCCCCCCCGCCCCCCCCCCCCCCCCCGTGTGGCCAAATGGCTCATCAAAGGAAGCCATTTCAGCTGTTTGTTTATTCTCCAGAAGACCTGAGGAGTTTAACTTGGACTCTTACAGAACAGGCAGTCTCTACATCCTGCATCACGTCCTTCAGTGGACCCTCTGTCCACATGTCCAGTTCAACTTAGACTGAGTCTGCACCATTTCCTTATTTGAATTACTCACTGAGCATCAAAAAGGTAACTTAGGAGTAGTCAAGGCAATCCAGATTTCAAATGAAATTGCAGAAATCAAAAATGCATCTCCATTGCTGTAGGTGTAGGAAGCCTTGATGGGGGCTGCTTTTCCACAGACTTCCCACCCACTACCTCACCCTGTTCTCCACGGTTAGTGGTCTTGCCATCCTCTTATCTTTCTTCAAGATGTGCCTTTGCCAGTTACTGTTAAGGTGACCAACTTGTTCCTGCTTTCCTGAGGCTTTCCGGTTTGGGGCACCAAAAGTCCCATCTCCAAAGAAACCCCTCGGTCTCAGGCATAGTGGGACAGTTGGGCCCCCCCCCTCCAGTATTTTCCCTCTGGACTACCGTAATTAAGTCCACGCTGCAAGGGTAAAAATATCCAGGAATGCTACACCTTGAAGAGGTTTCTGGACGCATTCTGCATTTCCCATCAAGTGTTTTCAATGATTCTCATACTGTGGTAAAATATACATAACACAAAATATACCACTTTAACCATTTTAAGTGTATAGTTCTGTGGCATTAAGTACATTCACGTTACCGTGCAAGCATCCATCTCCAGAACCTTTCCATCTTCCCCACAAAACTGCGCACCCATGAAATACTAACTCTCCAGTCTCTCCTCCCCCAGCCCTTGGCAACCACGTTCTACTTTCTGTCTCTATGAATTGACTGCTCTAAGTACTTCGTATAAGTCGAATCATATAATAGTTGTCCTTTTCTGTTTTCAAGAATTTATTAAAGCCTATATAAATTGAATTTTGCTGGTTTACAATTGTAATAGCTAAAATAACCAGCTGTTGACTGAGCATCACTAGCAGAACAGGATCAGTATCAACTTTTTCTTGTTGGCCTTCCACCCACCTGAAAAATTCATTCAGTGAGTAAACGAATGGTACCCCACCCCCGCCTCAAAACTTGGGCAGGCCCCAGGACTTTTGCCAGTTGCTCTTAAGGAATAAACAGTTGGTCACTTTCAGTAGCAAGCAAAAATCGTAATTCCAAGACCAGGGTACACTTGAACTGTTACCAGAAATCCTGTCATCTTATCATTCATTCTGGGGGTGCTTTGTGGTTGGCAGAGCACCCTACAGGGCCTCTTGGTGACAGTGATACCCTTTGTAGCACACACACATTGAGGAAAGAAGAAAGCAGATGATTGGTCATCGCAAATCTTTGGTGAATCTGATCTAACAAGACACTGAGTGGAGGCATCTGACAGGAAGTACATCGACCTTAATACTTGTGTTGTTCTTCCTTCTAATTTTAACACGCCCGGGACCTGGGACCCAAAAGCCAGAATTTCCCTGCACCTAATATACACACGGTAATATTCTTTTTTTTTTGATACAGAATATATTTAGGTTCACTGTTAACAAGAAGAATACTACAAAGATATAAAAAGTAAAAGTTAACAATTTCCCACACCAATCTAATTTTCAGTCCCGCAAAGACGGAAAGAAACAATATTAATAGGATGGAGTCTGCCTAAAAATATTTCATGACAATATTTCATAAAAATCTAAATTTTTCATCATAAGAATATTGCAAATATATACAGATAGATGTTATGTTATGTTATGTTATGTTATGTTATGTTATGTTATGTTATGTTATGTTATAGCATTCATCATCTTGTACATTGCTCTCTTTTTTCAGCATATCATATAGACTTCTCCCTTTGAGTGTTTGTAATTCCAAAACTTTGAGCACAAGAGAGAACACCAGCAGTGGGTACTCAGGGTGTGATTTAGAGACACAGATATAAAGGAGACATTGTTTGGTTTTCCAAAGCTGGCATTATTTGCCTAACTGTGAAAGGCTGCTGACGTTCATTCATAAAGCATAGGTGGTATGTTCTTGAATGAAAGAAAAGAGGAAATGAATGAATGCCCCTTAGATGGAGGAGGTAAAGGATCACATTAAGCAGCCAGTTGGTTTAATTTCAGCTTTTAGGCTTCCCTCAGCTAATAAGCATTGCAATCGTCCCCCCTCTGGTCAAATATAATAAGTAGATTGTATCGTGTTTGTGATTATATATCCAAAATCAATGGAGGACAAAACAGATAGTAAATTCATTCCTTGGATTTTTTTTCTTACAGTTTTATATGTGATCTATTTTGCAAAGGTCCTACTGCTTCTAAATTGTGTTTTGTAGGCCTTCAGCATCACAATTGTGAGGAATGCTAAGTGCAAATGAAGATTCCTAGGCCATATTTAGACCTCCCAACCCCAAACAAAATATCTGTGGAAGGAGACAAATTATTTGCATCAAGAAAACTTTCCCCAGGTGATTCTAATGTACACTAACCTGTTTGAGAACTACTTTTAGACCTTCTCACAGGCTCAGAAATTCACCTTCTTATCTTTTAAATAGATTCTAACCACCTTCTCTAGGCTTCAGATTCCTGCCATTTCTCCTATCTCCTCCCCCTCTCTATCTGCTACCCATAAGTAGGTCATGAAAGGAAGAACCTTACATACTCTTGGGCATGACCCAGTGCAGGCAGGTCTAGATAGCACCTGGGTCCCCAGAAGAACATGAAGAAGCTGAGGATTTGACTCAGCCTAAGAATTGCCCTTGGCTCTATGTTCAGACACAAGAAATATTAGTTCTCAGGGCACCTAGATGGTTCAGTCAGTTGAGCATCCAACTCTTGATTTCGGCTCAGGTCATGATCTCATGATTCATGAGATCAAACCCATGTCGGGCTCTGCACTGAAAACTCAGAGCCTGCGTGGGATTCTCTGCCTCCCTCTCTCTCTGCCTCCCCCTGCTTGTGTTTCTCTCTCTCTCTCTCTCTCTCTCTCTCTCTCTCTCTCTCTCTCTTCCTCTCTCTCTCTCTCTCAGAATAAATAAATAAACTTTAAAAATAGAAATATTAGGGTTTTTTTGAGAGACAGTGTGTATAAGGGAGGAGAGGGGCAGAGAGAAAGGGAGAGAGAAAGAGAGAGAGAGAGAGAGAGAAAGAATCTCAAGCAGGCTCCACGTTCATCAGGGAGCCTGATGCAGGGCTTAATCCCATAACCGTGAGATCATGACCCCAGCCAAAATCAAGAGTTGGATGCTCAATGGACTGAGCCACCCAGGCGCCCTAAGAAATATTAGTTCTGAGTCAGCTAAGACCCTAGGAGGCACTAGAGATAAAATACTTTCTATCTCTAGAAAGACCAGAGCAGTACATGCTAAGAAGTATATAGTTAAGAAGAAATGCAGTGAAGAGTGGGGAGAGCAAGGGCCAATAAGGACACTTGTCACTCTCAACACCAGCAGCCATGACCCTTCTTGAATGAGTAGATGCTACTGTGGAATGAGTGATTGGATTAATTAGTTTAGTACATTTTGGTCACCAAAAAGAGCAGCCACAACAATTTTCTAATTGCTGAGATTAATGGCCACTTGAAAAAGACATATAGGTGCTTTATATTTGCCATGAAAATGACAAATATAAATTTCAGAATTATAAATATAAGTTGCAGAACATCATCTGCAACTTTCAGTAATGTCTACAAGGAAAACTGGTGGGAACAGATTCAATCAGTTTTAAGACTCCAGAGGATAAACATGGAAATGCTCTGTCATGACGATTCCACTAGGAAAGAGCTCTGGAAATGTGTGGGAGTCTGATTCAGAACCTCACAAATGTGAAAGAGAAACAGTAAAACTGAGAAAAGCCAAGGCCAGAAGGCTTCTCTGCAGAGACAATACTGTCCATTAGCTAATTCTAGGCTATTCTGCCTAACCTCAAGGAATCTGAGCTCTTTCCAGATTCTAATTTGACCATATATTTCCTCTATGAGATTATGATAAAAGAGGGTATGAAATAAAACAGATTCTTTGGAGAGAATGTAAAACAATGTTCTATGGGAAAGTTGAGAAAATTAGCTGAAATATAAACGTTAATTCTGCCACTGGGACATGAGAGTTTCTACAAGCATATAATTTCCCTAATGAATCTATCTATAAAAACTTTTAAAATCTGGAACATGCAGCACATTCCTTATAAGAAGATAATACTGTGATTCCTTCGATCAGGGGCCACATCCTTGTGGTGGACTGATTCCAAGATGGTTTCCAATGATCTCCACCTCAGGCTATTCAAACCTCCTCTGTAATCCCCTCTCTCTCTTGAGAATGGGATGGCCAATAGAGTACAGTGGAGGTGATGGGATGTCACCTATATGATTATTATAATCTCTGTCTTGCTCATAGATTCTTGTTGCTTTTTCAACTTGTAAACTTTGATGAAATAAGTGGCCATGTTGGAGAGGTCCACATGGCAAAAACACCCAGGGGACCCTCCAGCCAGCAGCTATGAGTAATATGAGGCATTCCGTCAAACAGTCCTTCAAGAACTGAACTTTGCCAACAAACTGAATGAAATTAGAAGTGTCTCCTTCCCCATGTAAGCTTTCACATGAGACCACAGCCCCAGCTGGCAACTTGATTGCAGCCTTGTGAGGAACCCTAAAACAGAGGAATCAGATAAACCCAGATTCTTTACCCACAGAAACTGTGAGTTAATAAATGTGTATCATTTTAGGTCACTACATTTGCAGTAACTTGTTACACAGCAATAGATAACTAACGCAACCCTGTTCTGAGCTGAGATATTGAAGGAAGAATGTCTGGGTCTCACAGTTCTGAACAACTGCTGCCCCTGCCTTTTCTAGAGTCTGTGAAATAAGACATACTCTTCCAAGCTGGCTGTATCCAGCACATATATGACAACTTTGCAACCACAGGAGGACTCCAAGATGTGCCAAATGGGAGAAGATTAAGCCCATAAAGATACTTACTGATTTGTTAAAATAGGAACTGGCATTGGTTTATTTTCTAAAGAGCCCTTTAAATCTCAGAAAAGAGGATGATAAATTGAGTGCCACATCCTCATTTTCAGTCAGAGGCTTTAGTTATAAGTAATTCCATGTGCTGGAACCATCATCTCTCTGCAATGAGGCTGCCATATGAATTAAGCCTTCATTTTCTCGAAGCCAGAATTTTTTTCTAATGATATCTACATCAACACACATACACATGCGCGCGCGCGCACACACACACACACACACACACACAAACACGGCTGTTTTTGTGGGAGGATGTATTCATTTTAACTTACTTCTCAATTGCATCAGCTTTTTTTTAGTATTGTGATGAATGGATTCAATTAGACGGTAACCATATTTGTGGCTGGCATATCAAAGTGTTCTCTTTATTTCCAAAGATTGCATAATGTGCAATGACTAAAGGCATCAATGCCTTTCTTTGCTGTCTTTCCAGGCCACACCTGTATGGAGCTCTTCCCTGAAAAACTTGTCAAGAGACAACAAAATTCTTCCTTCTCTTTTTACTCCTCAGGCCTTGCTAGACTCAGCTGTCAATGGAGCATAAGGCCTGGGTAACCCAGGCTTCTCTTTGTGAAATCTGTACACCCCTATTACAAATTTCAGGGATCCACAAGATTATCTTCACCTCTGTCACCAACTGCAAGTTAGACTATGAGGTCCTTAAAATTACAACTCTAAATAATGTGGAGCTGTTGAAAGTTTTTGAGCAAGGACTTACCATGACCAGAACTGTACTTTAAAAGAATTGAATTCAGGCAGGATCAGCTTCATGGCTATGCAAACTACACAGTCATATAGGGCCCCAAGAATAGAAGGGGCCAAGCTTTGTGTAAGGCACTGCTGTTGTGTTGAAAGCTTCAGTAATTTTGAATACATGCCCATGCATTTACATTTTGCCTGTGACCTTCAAATTATGTGGCTGGTCCTGGACTTAGGATATGATGGTAATGAGTGATTAAGGTAAAGGGAAGTCAGAAGGCAAGGAAACCAAATAAGAACCCAAGAGCCATGAGGGAAAAAAGTGGGGTAGCCTTTCTGATCTTAGTAGATACTATAAGTATTCAGGGGTAATAAAGAAAGCCTTGGGTCACAGACCCAAGGATATTCTTTGAATACCTCAGCCCCAAACTACATGGAATGATTCTTCATTAAATACATAAGTCAGGAGGAAATCAAAATGCTACAGAAATACTTGAAAATGTTTAAGCAGGGATATTACATAAGATTCACTCAATATTCATTGAACACCTGCTATCTGCCCAGCATAGTGGTGGAATTAGGAACCTAGTGGCAGCAAAAGATTGACAATACCTGCCATAAGTGCTGCCATAGTTGGGAGAATTTGAAAATATTATTCAATTATGGTCACTACATAATTTGATTATCATAGAAAGTGACAAACTGAAAGAGAATGTAATGGTTTGTGGGGGGAAATGGGAGAAGAGCATTCTGCTCTTAAGAATGCTTTGAGGATATATCAATAAGAAACTGGGGTGGAGGTGAGGCATTGGATCCAAGATGAATTTAAACCCCATGTCAAGCAATGTGCCATTTTAAAATGCAGTGCTAGCTTCTGGGATTTTAAAATCAAGACAACAAATCTCTAAGAATACAGTAGTCTTTGTGTTATGGGTCAGCTGCAATTTTTTTTTTCATTTTCAGTAGGCACAATGACAGAAAATGACCAGCTGGGACCTCGCTGGAAATATAGAGAATGATTTAGGATCATTCCAGTCTATATAGGCTGTTACTTAGAACTGGAACTAAGCAAAAGAATAGAACCCTTGCCAAGGTAATAACTCTGTAGCCTTTGTCTACATTACTAAGAACAACTACATTTTTTTTTAAAGACCAAATACCTCACCCAAACATCCTTACTGGTTTTTTCTTCGGTGTACTCTGCCTACTTCAAGTTAAGAGTTCATGGCCATTGGCTTATACAACCTGGAAAAAAAACTAATGGAATCGATCAGGTGGTCATTGAGGGTGAGCTGGTTAATGGCTAAGGAAGCTTTTGAATTTGTATTACCCTCTCACAGGGGCAGGGCTTATTATTATTATTATTATTATTATTATTATTATTATTATTTTACCATGAAAACAGGAGGATGGCAGGGAAGGCAGCAAACAATACAAATGCAGAAACACGGCTGCTCCCTGAGATTTTTCATCTCCTCCTCAGAATGTGAAGTGAATAGACACGGGTGTCTGTGCTGTTCGTTTTCTTTGTTCCTTCCTATCCCTTCCCTTATAGGAAAAAAGCCTTTTAACACAATCATGCATCAAAATCAAGCCTTTTGGGTAACAGGTATTGGCAAGAGAGAGGTGGGTTTGTCTGGTAGGTGCCCCGTTCTGAGGAATGCAAAGATTCACTGTTAGATAACAGATGTTAGATCCACTGTTAGATAACCCAAGATGCAGCAGTCTCAGACCGAAAAGAACACACAGTGCCCCAGGCTTGGCCAAACAGGGTAGCAGTTGGATGGAACCAAAACCCTGGGAGGTACAGTGGGAGGCCAGAGAGAAGGCAGAGGGGCTGAGAAGAAGGAAGTGGGGGAAACCTGAGAAGGGCTCTCTGGGCACCAACCCAGAGTATAATGTATGTATAGTACACTTTGGTTCACCCCCTGGGATGATGGTAATTTGTTCTGAGGGGGACAGTACTCCCAGCACAGAGTTAGTCCTGCATGCCTTCCTAGCTCTGCAGGGCATCATGACCCCCAGTTACACAAATTTCACAGCATGAAGTCTTCTCAGCCTCTAGGTCTTTACATACACCATCCCTCTGTCCCCATTTCTATTCTTCTGTGTTGACAGCCATTTAAGACTCGAGTTGCATTCTATCTTCCCTTGGGAACTTCCCCTGACCTCTACAGACAGTTATGTTCCCCTGTTCTAAGCAGTCAAGATGTTCGTATTCACTTCCTGGACATCTCTAACAAGTTGTAAGTAACCATCACTTGTATAATTATCTCCTTCACTTGATAGTGAACTGCCCAAAGGCAGACTGGGTCTTTTTAATCTTGCATCCAAACCAGCTGGTCACAAACCCAGTGCCTGACACCTTATAGGTGTTTAATTAGTGTTTAGTGAATGAAAAAGCCAAGCACAAAGGACCAGATTTTACATACACATGTGCTACTTACTTAGAGATATATGCCCAGTATAGGGTCTTGGAGACCTAAAGGCCATACCTTCCATGGTATCCTGTGAAATGTGGGATAAATGGAAACTGTCTTGCTAACCTAAGAAGAGCACACATGGTCAATGCTCCCCTCTAGGAAGCCCAAAGGAGGATCATCATGAACTGCTGTGAAAAATGGGAATGATGTGGAATGAATTCCTCAGACTCCCCAGGAAATCTTATTCATTCACAATCTGTGGTGTCAGAGTTCTGTGTACTCTTTTCTAATGATAAGTCCTTCTACCTGTCAACTTTCAAAGAGCCAGCAAGGGCAGAAACAATCCGTCTTTGTCTAATTAAAAACATTCCCACAAGTGTCTAAAGACCAAGTGACCCATGAGTTCATGAAGATTCCCATGGAAGTAACTATTGGGAGGTCCTGCCAGGTGCTACCTTGGCCATGGCCTCTTCTCCAGTGTGTTGCGCATTAATTTTGTATTACTCTTCTTGTCGTGCATTACTCTTGAATGTTCTTGACATTTGGGTAGAATTGATAGAATCATTTGCAGAAAAGAGTACCTATCTTCAAAATAGGTGTTTCCTCTTAACCTGAATGATACAAGTTAGAATTTGTATTTTAGGGGCACTTGGGTGGCTCAATTGGTTAAGCATCTGACTCTTGATTTTGGCTCAGGTCATGATTTCACAGTCATGGGATCGAGCCCCAGGTTGGGCTCTGTGTTGATAGTGTGGAGCCTGCATGGGATTCTCCCTCTCCCTCTCTCTCTGCCCTCCTCCACTCATGCACAGGCTCTTTCCCCCCCTCTCAAAATAAATAAACATTAAAAAAATAATTAGTGGGGCGCCTGGGTGGCTCAGTCGGTTAAGTGGCCGACTTCAGCACGTCGGGCTCTGTGCTGATAGCTCAGAGCCTGGAGCCTGCTTCTGTTTCTGTGTCTCCCTCTCTCTGCCCCTCCCCCATGTGCGGTCTGTCTCTCCCTGCCTTTCAAAAATGAATAAATGTTAAAAAAAATTTAAAATTTTTTTTCAATGTTTATTTATTTTTGAGACAGAGAGAGACAGAGCATGAATGGGGGAGGGGCAGAGAGAGAGGGAGACACAGAATCGGAAACAGGCTCCAGGCTCTGAGCCATCAGCCCAGAGCCTGACGCGGGGCTCGAACTCACGAACCGTGAGATCGTGACCTGAGCCGAAGTCGGACGCTCAACCGACTGAGCCACCCAGGCGCCCCCCAAAAAATTTTTAATAATTATTATACTACCCAAAAGAGGCATATGGTAATAATAGGAAAAATCTTTATCTATAAAGCTTTTTTTATGTTTCAGAATATTTGCATACATAGTATCTCACTGATAAACTCACCAATAATCCTACAAAGGTAGCCAGATCAGGAGCTATGACTACAATGTTAAGATAAAGGAACTGGACCCAGAATAAGGGTAAGTGACCAAAAGTACAAGGTTCAAAACCTTAATAAAGTTTTACCTGGTTTTGCCTAAAATATAAATGGTGATGTTTCCAGATAAGATTAAAGTATAGCACAGCGATCTAACTCACTGCACCAACTATTTTGGGTTCTCAAAGTATGGAAAGGGCCCAAATGTCCATCAACTGATGAGTGGCTAAAGAAGATGTGGTATATATATTCAATGGAATATTACTCAGTGATGAAAAGAATGAAATCTTGCCATTTGCAACAACGTGGATGGAACTAGAGTGTATTATACTAAGACAAATATCATATGATTTTGCTCGTATGTGGAATTTAAGATACAAAACAGATGAACATAAAGGAAGGGAAGCAAAAATAATATAAAAACAGAGAGAGAGATAAACCATGAGAGACTTCTAAATACAGAGAACAAACTGAGGGTTGCTGGTGGGGTGTCGGGTGGGGAGAAGGGTTGAAGGGGTGAGGGGCATTAAGGATGGCACTGGTTGGGAGGAGCACCGGGTGTTACATGTAAATCCCTAAATTCTGTTCCAAAAAAAAAAAGAAAAAAAGAAGTGAATATATGACAAAAATGGCCCAAAGAGCAGGAGCAGGAAATGGATTTAAACTCTTGTTAGATTTTGCATTGTTTGGAAAATGGCAATTTAAGTGAGACAGTAAGTCAAAGATGCATATTTTAGTCTCTAGATCAGGTATCAGGACACTATTTCCTATAAGGAGCCAGACAATGAATATTTTAGACTTTGCATGGAAAAAAAAACTATTTTGGGTTCTCCACGTAGGCACATGGCGGGTTTGCACTTCTGTGCCCCTTGAAGTAAGGTGTGGCCAAGTGACTTGCTTTGAAAGGCTGAAGTTTTAGGATCCAGTGCATAAGTTATGACACTTCTTCCCTCTGCTGTAGCAACCAGCACCACTTAAGTAGTGGCAGCTCCATCAGCCTGGGCTCCAGAGTAAAGATGATGAGGAACAGAGCCTTCAGCTGACCCACAATAAACCCAGGCAAGCAATAAATTTCTGTTTTATTGAGGTATATTGTTACCACAGCACAACCTGACTTACCGTGCTTGCTACATTACATACATGGGCTTACATTCAAGGGCCCCACTGAAATGACCAAAGAACCATAAAAAATAGGCGGAAATCACATCTCTCTAGGAGCTAACAAAGAGGACCATCCATAAGCCGTAAGATTTGAGGAATTTCAGCAAGAAAAAATGAGTTGAAGGAAGGATGACAAGGGATGACCCAATATTCCTTCTTTAAACAAATTAGTATCTTAGAAATTTTTCTTTTTCAAGCTAAACAAGGACATGGTAAAGAATCTTCACGTACACACACACACACACACACACACACACACACACACACACACTAATGCTCTCCAAGTTTATAGTGGTTTTGGAGAAAGAAGTGTCTTAATAGTTGTTGGTGGGGCATGCTGTGACGAGCTCTTACTTTGTTCTGGAACATGTGTCTCCGCTCTCCCTAAGATAACACACAATATACACATACAAGCTAGAGCTCACCTCCCACATGGAGGTGGTGGTGTGCAGTGACTCAAAAACTATGTGCTGAATCTGATGGAGTGTTGAGTGATGGGCACACTGACCCACCTGTTTTCCAGCCAGCGTTCACATGGCCCCTGCTTGAAAGACTCTGTCTCCCGAAGCAAAGCTTCTGAAGCATGAAAGCAGAAACATATTTCACATATTTCTGTTGTCTTTTAAATCACAGAGAGTAAAAATAGAAACAGCACTACGCGAAATGTTATTTACACTTTGGGCAAAAAGGATGTCAGGGTAAAATGCAGCACATTCAGACTGATGGGGTATGCCCACCACACAGGGAGTACGCAAGGGAGAGGTGAGGGGGCGTATCAGGTCATGGAAAGGGCAAACACACCCGAAGGTAATCCCTGCCTCTCACATTTAGCAGCTGAGTTGTCTTGGCAAAGATTCTTGTTAAAGCTCAGATTCTTGGTCAATGAAAATAATAAATAATAGCTGCGAGTGATCATTGACATGAAGGTAAAATAAAATCATATGTGTGCAGAAGTGCTGTGTAAATTATAAAGTTCTGGTACAAGTGGTAATTGCTTATTCTTGGGCAGGTCTGAGCATTATAAAGTTCTTCTTTAAGTAGCTTAAAGCTACCTCCTCTATCTCTCTAAGTCTCCTGGTTTAGTTCCCGACAGTTGACATATGTTGGAAGGAAGCGAGGAAGGAAGGAAAGAAGGAAGGGTGGGAGGAAGGGAAGGGAGAAAAAGAAGGAGGGAGGAAGGGAAGAAGGAAGGGAGGAAGTGAGGGAGAAAGGAAAGGAGGAAGGGAGGAAGGAAGGAAGGGAGGGAGGGAGAGAAGAAAGGAAGGGTGGATGTAGGGAGGGTGGAAGGAAGGAAGGAAGGAAGGAAGGTAGGTAGGCAGGGTGGGAGGGAGGGAAGGGAGGAAGGGTGGGAGAAAGGGAAGGAAGGAAGAGAAGAAGGAAGAAAGGAAGGGAGGGAGGGAGGAAGAGAAAGAAGGAAAGAAGGATGGATGGAGGGAGGGTGGGAGGAAGGAAGGTAAGAATCCTCATTTTGCCCATTTGGATGATACAGAATTAGTCTAATTCCTCTCCAGATAAATACATATTTGCTTAAAAACGTGTTTCCTACTTTATTCCAGGAAAGGATATAAGGGAGCTTACAAGGATGACTAAAACACAACAAAACAGCACAAAATTTAAATGGTGCAGAAGTAAGAACAATACACGGAAAGAGACAAGAATGAGCTTGGAAGAAAAGGGGCCCTCACCCTAGCTATAGGGAACCACCAACTGGTTCCAAGCCTTGCCTTCAACACAAGACAAGAAACATCATCATACATACAGTTCCAACACCCATGAGGCAAAAACAGACACAATATTCAAGAGAAGTACTGATCTTTTTGGTAGAGAAGATAAGAATTTTCCCAAGAGGACACAGTGGAAGGAAAGGATGACATTCTCAGCATTGCTTTTCCACAGACAGAATAAGTAGTTTCCTAGGAGCTCAGTCCCTCAGGACACTAATATGGGTTGAAGACATCAAATCAAGAAGCATTTCAGTAAAGCAAAGTGCATACCCACCAGGACAGTGCAATCCACCTTCCTGGGTCCCTTTGATCCAATGTGACTCAAAGGTATATGTCAGATTCTCTGGAGGAAAGAATAATCAGCATGTCCCTTAAACAGTGGTCCCCAAGCAGCCTTCAAGACCCCACTAATGCTCAGCTCGGCCAAAGCATATGTAGAACAAATAATGATAAACAATACTAAACACAATACCATATGACCAAGAGCTCTTGGTGCAACTTAAGAGAACAAGATGGAATCATGAAGACAAATTTCAACTTGCTTATCAGAGATAAAATCAAAACCACAAGACAGAGTTTCCTGTCATGTGAGAGGGACCAGTTGACAGAAGTTCGTCTGAGGCTGATGGAGTTGAGGGCACCTATCTATTCCACCTTCATTTCTGCCATGGAGTTTTATCCACAGGATAAAGACAAAGATAAAAAGCCCAACATTAGGAATATGCTAAGATAATTTGTGCTGAAAGCAGATTATGTATAAGCATATGACATAGTAAAATATTTTCTCAGAAAAGAGAAAATTCACCTTCCAAAAGAGGAGTCAAACAGAGGCCTCTCAAGGGAATGTAAAAGGATAATGCACCCAGTTTTCTCATGACAGGGTTGGCTCCCCTCCCTCCCTTCCACAGGGCTCCCTGCTTATATCAAGGCAAGCTCTCTGGGCCAAGGGCAGGCATTTTCACAATTTCCTGATGGGAAGTAAAGCTGAAGCTTGTAAAGGTCAGATCAGCTGTCATTAAATGGGGATCGTGGGAGAGAGAGTCAAAAGGGAAGCCTCAAAACTCATTGCCAGAGAGAGGAATCAGATCATGAACCTGATCTGGGGAAAAACAGAGAGCACCATCTCTCAGGAAAGACATAATGAGGGGGAAAGAGTAATAGTAAAAACAACCACTCATAATTTATTGAGCATGTTTTCTATCATGGACACTGAGCTAACTCCTCTTCATGCATGACCTCAATCAATTCCAAAATTAACTCTGGAAGTAGGTACTCTTATTCTCTCCACTTTACCTAGGATTCAGCTGAGGATGAAAGAGATTAAGGAATTCTTTTGATGGCTGGATGAGGGGTACAGGAAGACAGACGGGCTGAGCGCGATGTTCCCTTGGGGAGCATGTCTCTCAGTGGAAAGCTACAAAAGTCTCCAGTCGAGGATTTGTTAGAGAAGCTCTTCAGAGAGTTGATACTCACTTCTCTGCGTAAGCTGGATTTAGGTTCATTTATTCTCTAGGCTCTGTGTTCTCAGTAAGGATGATATCATCCCCACAGGGGCAAAAACTGGTTCTTGGGATCTGTACTAGGTTGAATAGTGTCCCCAAAATTCATGCCCACCTGGAACTTCAGAATATGTCCATGTCTGGACATAGGGTCTTTGCAGATATAATGAAGGTAAGGCATGAGATCATGCTGGATATAATTAACATAAGGCATGAGATCATGCCAGATGGGATCACTCTCCAATGAGACTGTCCTTATAAGAGGCCAGAAAGAACAGAAACCCAGAGAGAAGAAGGCCATGTGAAGACAGTCACTGGAGTGATGCAGTCACAAGCCAAGGAATGGTTGAGGCCACCGGAGCTAGAAGCAGCAGGGAAGCGTTCTCTAGAATGTTTCTGAGGAACACAGCCCTATCAACAGTTTGATTTTGGACTTCTAGTCTCCAGATCCATAAGAGAATAAATTTGTGTTGTTTTAAGTCACGAAGTATATGCTATTTTGTTATGGCGCTCCTAGGATATTAATATAGGTAATATAAGTAAAAAAAAAAATCTTACTCTTTTCATGTATAAAACACAGGCCTATAGGGGCGCCTGGGTGGCGCAGTCGGTTAAGTGTCCGACTTCAGCCAGGTCACGATCTCACGGTCCATGAGTTCAAGTCCCGAGTCAGGCTCTGGGCTGATGGCTGTGTCTCCCTCTCTCTCTGCCCCTCCCCCATTCATGCTCTGTCTCTCTCTGTCCCAAAAATAAATAAACGTTGAAAAAAAATTAAAAAAAAATAAATAAAACACAGGCCTATATACAGTAACATAAACAGATATGTGATATTTAATTTTCATGGGAGGAGGAAATTAGGGGAAAAAACATCTGAAGAAGCTCCTTGATGGGTCATAATGACTAAAGGGTAAGAAACCTTGCTCTAGGCTGCAAGGATTGAGAGAGAGGCTGGAGGAGGAAGATGTTTTGATCAAAGGCTACTTTCTACAGTTGCTAACCTTGTTCTTCTTGTTCTTGCCATTTAAACTCAATATTCCCAATTGTTTCTTCTTCCATTCTGGCCCAGAGGCTATTATTACAACTTTTACAAAGTTTGTTCTCCTATCTATTTACAATAGGATTTGTCCCCAAATGTGACACAGCAGTCACCTGCACTGTCTGTGATGTAGTCTCTTGTCACAGGCATTGTAAGTCAATGTTGATGTTTCTGGACTCTGCCTTTTTTCCCCCATGAAATGTCCAGCTTTATCTCAAACCTTGATATTTTACAGGAAGATTAAAGGTAGTTAATTATGTCTCCATTAAACTTGCTTTTCTCCTGATATTTCTAGTATAGCTAAAAAGAAATTATATACAGTTCTTCATTACACAGGCCTTCGATGAAAGCCATGGAAGCAGATCATAGTCCCATAAAGACTTTTCAGTGAACTGTCTATTCTGGCCTGATTTGGGTCTCAAAGAGAGGGAGGGTCTGAGATGGCTGGTGGAGCTCCAACTTTGCCCAGGATATTGACAGAAACCATTTAGCAGTCAATGCAAAAGGAAGGTGTCTAAAGACTTCCCAAAAGGTAAGTAGGCCTGAGTATTTGATGTGTTTACGTTTCTAAATTCTTCACAGCCGCACACAGGGAATGTGATGATGTTGGCCCCATAGATTTTGAGAGCAGGCATTACCCGCCCACTTCTACTGTGGTAGAGTCTTAATTATCCTGATTCCTCTGGAATGTTTCCTGTTGAACAGAACAGCCTCTGGGCAAGCACAGTTTAAGTTAGAGGGTGTCAGGACAAGATCACTCTCGTAGGATGTGCTAGGAAACTTGAGGGGGTTTTCAGTCCTTCACTCTTCACATTGGGACAGACTTGCAGATTTGTCACAGAAGTCAGGAAGGGGCAGTTGTGTTTTGGGTTTTTTGCTTTTGTTTTTGTTTTTGTTTTTGTTTTTAGAAAAAGGCTTGTTGTGCTGTGGCATTTCTCCTCCCTTCCAAATAGGGAGTAGGAAGGAAGGGGGAAGTGGTTTTCACTTTAAGCCACATAAGGCTACCAACCTGAAGCTACTTTCAGGTTTCTGAGAGCTTGATACAAATACCCTAGTGATGAGACTAGAGCTACAGTCTGAAGTCCTAGAGTTTGGAGCTGCCCCATACCTCAAATTGTCAACATGTGAAAGGCTGGCTGGAGGGACCACTGGGGATAAAGAAGGCTGCACTGAAATTGACTTGCACTTGAAAAGTGTGGAGGGGCCAGAGATGCACATATGTTTCCCACATATTAGATATGGATCCTTCAGAAGGGAAGATGCCTCAGTCATCTGGCAGGACAAGGGATAGGTCATCTGGAGGGACAACCCCACCAGAAAGGGTGTAGAGGGAGCCACTGAGAGTCAGGAACTTTCCAAGGAAAGTGCCATATCAAGGAAATGAAACAGGTGGGCTTCAGGAAGGAGATCTCTGAGGAACCCAAGAGAACACTTGTGTAGAGGTGGGCAGTTATCCACTGGCCCCACCCAAGGGCACCGATGTGAATTACAACTACAGCAGTCAAGGGGAGCCTGGGTGACTCAGTCAGTTGAGCGTCCGACCTCCGCTCGGGTCATGATCTCGCGGTCACTGAGTTCGAGCCCTGCATCGGGCTCTGTGCTGATGGCTCGGAGCCTGGAATCTGCTTCGGATTCTGTGTCTCTCTCTCTGCCCCTCCCCCACTCATGCTCTGTCTCTTTCTGTTAAAAATAAATAAACATTAAAAAAAATTTTAATAAAAAAATAAAATAAAATAAACTACAGCAGCCAAAGTAAGCATTTTCTGCCTCTTCTCTCTCTTTCTGGCCCTAACCCTGGAGAAGCCAGAGCAACAGAACAGAGGACAAACAGCATAAGAGTGAAGGACAGTGAAGAATCCAACCACACCCACTTTCTCCCCACTGCTAGCCTCCTGCCTGACAGGGGTCCACACTGTGGGGGAGGAATGGCTTTAAATTAGATGAAAGATTGAAGTTTGCTATTCAGCAGGACTGCACTTAACTAATGCCTGGAAAATTAGACAATGTCCAACACCTGAAAGTTATTGGAAAAGCTGTGGGAACTGCCCAAAGTTTCATCCAGGTCAGAGAAAGACAAGTCAATGGAAAGGTTTAGAGAAAAAGTAAAGTTCTGCTTATTCCTAAGCTGGTCGCCTGATGCCTCTTAAAACAAAACTGCATCTAAAAGGTTTATCAGATTAAGCTAGCCCATAAGATATATCATCAAATGCTGAATGAATTAACCTCATTTAGTTATATAGGCAATATTATTCAGCTGCCTCAATAGTTTTAGTTTTAAGAATTGTAATAAAGATATTGCTTCTATGTGACTTCATAACTGATGCCTTTTACAAGGGTAGACGCTGCAGATGACTCAGAAATTCTAAGCGAATGAGCTTAGGATTTCACATTTGACATGCCCACAATTACTGATGCTTTATTTCTTAACCTGAGGAGGCATTGAGGCCTTGGGTGATTTATGTCTATGTGCTGTTTCTTGGAGATACCCAAGGATATTTGGAAGGGAACCCTATTTACCTTTCAGTCCTGAGATTACTTTCATAACCACTCTCCTCCTTCTCTGACCTGGGAGGGTCTGCCATTCTCCTCCAGTCACGACCACCTTCTGGGAAGCTCCTGCTTAACTGGGGTTCTGATCTCTTCCCTATCTGCAACACCCTAGACTTAGGAGCAGGTGTGTGTTGGGAACTCTGCAAAGGCATAGGGTGCGGTGGACAATAATAAACAAATTTTCTGGCTTTTAGTGAATATCTCATTCTGTTGCATACCCTTTAGTTATTTTATTTTCAACTGGTCAAAGAGCACTTTCCATCCTGATTCAATCCTCAAGTAGTTCTTTGGCAATTATAGTTTTCAAATACCTTGGTAGAGAATATCTGTGTGTTAAGAATCCAAATGCTCTATGTTGTAAATGAACTTAAGCAGCATTTGTCATCCAAGACTCTCTAGTTCATTATCTTGTCCAAACCAAAAAGTTCAGGGAGTAGGAATCAGCTACTCACCCAGGTTTTTATGAAAGCAAGTCTCAGACTAAATTCTGCCACATGTACAGATATTGATTAAACAAACTTTTATTAGTAAGTAGGCATAAAACATCATACAACCCCTTTTGGTTTATAGGTACTCTGACCCCACCTTGCAAGGAACATTAGCCAGAAGCAGATACCACAATATTCCAGAGGCAGGATTCTGCCATCCTATTGTCTACAGAAAGCAATCAAAATCATCCCACTCTGGTTCAACACAGGACCACTTAGGGACCAAACCTCAAGGGCCATCCCCAAAAGAACAGGCTATCGGACTTGCTAAGGTAGCAATTATCTCTAAAATATTACAGCCAATCGCCATATCTGGAAAATATTCATTTTTAAAAAAATTTTTTAGTGTTTATTTATTTTTGAGAGACAGAGCATGAGCGGGAGATGGGCAGAGAGAGACACACACAGAATCTGAAGTAGGCTCCAGGCTCTGAGCCGTCAACACAGAGCCCAACATGGGGCAGAAACTCACAAACCACAAGATCATGACCCGAGCCGAAGTCAGATGCTTAACTGACTGAGTCACCCAGGTGCCCCTGGAGAACATTTAATTTTACTAAGAAAAGCTTATTTCTAACATCTGCTATGCAGATTAACAAGACATAAAGTTCGTCCATGAAAACCCATTTTTGACATTCATTATGTTAATTAATAAAGTCTCTGGTGGTGATTGAGATATAGACAACTTAAGTGCCATAGCAGGTGCCTGTGGGGTATGGACTTGAAAATGAAATGCAGTTGATCACCCCTGGAGAATGGATCACTGATGAGGACCTTAGAAAGTAGTTCAGATTTTCTCTCTCCCTCTCTGTCTCTCTGTCTGTCTCTCTCTCTCTCTCTCTCTCTCTCTCTCTCTCTCTCTCTCTCTCTCACACACACACACACACACACACACACACACATACACACACACATAAACACACACACACACATCCATGCTGAAGTCATTTAAAGCAAATTACAGACATCATATCAATGTACAAATAGAAAATATCACCTGCCCAAAGTAACTCTTTTGGTATTGTTGTAATAGACATTCATGATATCAAGTAGAAAATGCATTTAAATGACACAAAAATAGTGAAATGTGTTCCTTTTATTCTTGCAAACTCCACCTTTTTTTATGTTTTTAATTTGGGAACATAAAATCATAAATTAAGTCAAAATCAACTACAATCCTATAAAGAACTTACAGGAACTTCTAGTCTTCTGTGTGCTCACACACTTAGACACACTTTAACCCTCCCCAGGCCTGATGGAGAGTGAATACACACCAGAAACTAGAGAGAGTGTATGGAGAGAGCCACTAGACAGGAGCTGTAGCCTGCATTAGGGAGACACTGCCAAGCCACAGTGACCCAGCAGGGAGGGAGTGACAGGAATAAAATCAGGTCCCCAGCCTGTGCCTCTCATTAGTCAAACCCAGCCAGAAGCCAGAGGGCAAGAAAGCCCTCCGATGTAGTCACAGAGGAGGCGGATGTAGGGTCAGCCTCCCAACACGGAGCAGTATAAAGGATGGAGAGGGAGTCAGGAAAGGCAAATGTTCCACGACTGCGAGAAATAATTTTTTATTTTCATGCATAAAGTCCACCACAACGTACACATTTAAAGAAAGGTAAGTGTATAACAAATAACTTCAATATGAAGAAATACTATTGATGAGCACAGTAAGGGAGGGGGGTTCTCTTCAGGACAGGTGTAAAGGACCCAGCTGCCTGATCTGCTGATAAATAAAGCTACAAGTGAATTCTGATGCAGGACTGAGCAAGCCAAACCACCGTGGGACAGGCAGGGCGGAAGGACTGACATTTGGCAGGGACTCCTGTGTGTCTGGATGGATCGATGAGGTGAAAGTCGGTTTTAAGAGGCTTCTCATAATAACGGTTCCCGTTTTTCCAACCCAAACTACTTGCCAGGCCCTGTGATAAGTGCCTCACACACATTATCTCATTTAACACAAGACTTGAAGTGAACATTATTTTCTCATGTTTTTACGGGAGAGAAACTGAGGCTCGGAGAAGTCTGGTGATGTGACTAAGGTCACACAGTCACACTCCCACTAAGTGATGGGAGTCAGGAGTTGGACCTACATCTACAAGAGCCCAAGGCCAGTCCACTTAGCGACTCTGATAGATAGCTACCACCATTAACGGTCCCACCTGTAACTGCTTTATGGAGGAATAAACAGTGGAAACCTGGTGAGTAAAGATTGAGTCTCTCCAGGGAATGTCTGCCAAGCATTAAGGAAACAAGAAAACCATCTGAGGGTGCTGCCCAGGTTATATGGTCATTAAAATAATGGTAATAAAATACACATTGATCACTTTTGGAGGTTGCTAGGATTTCAACTCATTAGGATACCAACACACAAGAAGCAACTAATCAAATCTGAAATGTAGGAATTTCTGCAGGAGAAATGACCATATTTCTTCCACAGATGAATACCATGGCAGAGGTGCTGAGAGGGGGAGGGGGATTGTTACAGATCAAAAAAGATTTCAGGAAGCAACTGCTACTAATTTTTCCAATGTATGGCCTTTTGTAACCATTACTTTCCCTACAAAGAATTCTTTTCCAAGGTGACCTAGCCCACCTTGAAGCAGGACTCAACTCAACATTTCTTCTCAGCCTGCAGCACCAAATATTCTTCAGAATCCAGAATAAGCAATATAAACTCTCCCAGATTTCGTCGATATGGTGGAGGGAGGATCTCCCACCCCACTAATCCCCATGCAACACACGCCTTCTTCCAACCTTCCTCCTGGCTGCCCTGTAATCAGTTTCTCCTAGAATCCCAGAATGCCGGAAGTTAATATGCCAGGACGGCTTTGATTTCAGCAAACAAAGCAGTGTTCAACCACAACCATTCAATGGGAAAACTATGAATTACAAGTAATTTTTTTCTTTTATAATTTTTCCTGTCACACAAGCTAATGTGTCCAATTCCTTAGACTACTACGCAAACAACATACAGTCATCCCCTTTTACCTGAGGAGGATACGTTCCAAGACCCCCAGTGGAGGCCTGAAACCACAGATAGTACTCCACCCGACACACACTAATGTTTCTTCCTATAGCTCCGTATCTGTGATGAAGCTGAGTGCATAAATTAGCCACAACAATAACTAATAATAAAATAGAATACATGTAACAATACACTGTAATAAAAGTTATGTGAATACGTCTCTCTCAAGATATATTGTGCTGTACTCACCCTTCTTCTTAGATGATATGAGATGACAAGATGCCCCCATGATGAGACAAACGAGGTGGATGATGCAAGCATTGTGACGTCACGTGACACAACGTTGCTATTGACGCTCTGAAGATTCAACAGAAGGAGGAGCATCCGCTTCCCCAAGGCGGTTGACACGGTAACTGAAACAATGGAAAGCAAAACCCTAGGTAAGGGGGATACTACTTGGTCAAACCCAGTCAGGGTTTTGAAATTGAAAATTTCAAATTTTCTCCCTTTCCTAGACAAACACTTGAATTCATTCCAGTTTAGTTATATCTATCTTCATGCGTAGAACACAGAACGACATGTAAAATCATGGTCTGAGATTTTAACGAGCAGGAAAGGACCCTAATCTCTGCCATTCTAATAATTCTACTTCCCCTGATGTGGCTTCATACCCCTAAAACTCTTAGAGGGATCACTTTTCACCCGTTACTTATGTTGAGATTCCTGGCAACAGAAATTCTTTTTCACACATGCTTCTCTTAAACCACATCTTTCCTCCATCCTATACTTGTGACATTGTTTTCACACTGAAGGGTTGACATCTACAAGTTCTCCCAATTAAATATGTTTAACAGATTAGTCTATCATATTGCTCTGTCAACATTTTGTACACCCCAATTCTACTACCCAGCACATTTCTATATTTCTAACTCCTTTTAACATCACATCTGAAAATTTGAGGCATGTGCCATCTAGAAATTGCTAAATAAGGCAGAACTGAGGGCACAGCACTGTTGCCTGCCCTAGACACCTCTCTCCAAGTTAACTTTTCTCCATTAATCTAAATTCCTGATGAGTTCTATTGACCACCACATTATTTTCTAACTGTTCCCAAGTAGGATAGTTGAATGTTCTTCAGTTTTTCCAAGGATCACATCATATTCCTGTTCTATAATTCTGTAATCCACCCTTTTCCTGTCCTGAAAATCAGAGATTATATGCAAAGTGTGCAGGCAATATATTACTTAAGAGTGACATATATATAGAAAGACTACATCCCTGTAGATATTGTAGATTTGAATAGGTTTACAGCCTGTTGGGGATATGTGCAAACCCCCTCCAACAATGGAGTCCCAAACCCTTAGACACTTCACTTCCTGGTTCTTTTTCTCCTCTCCATTTCAGGGGCTTATTTTTCATGGGCTTTGCAATGAGCATGCACCAAAGAACTGAAGTCTCTGTATCACCTCAGGGAATGTACATTTGTTCCAATCAGACTACTTTTTGCCCTATATGGGCATAAGTGACTTCTGGGTAAGGCTGTAACCTCTGTAGTGCTCAGCCAATGAGGAGTCAGGGGAGGGACTTCACACTAGCAGATAAATTGCCTGCTGTAAGTGCCCCAACTGTGCCTGTCCCTCAAACACCTGCTCTTGCAAGAACGTTAATTAAAGCCTTGCTTCACTGTGCTGAGTCTCCATGTCCCTCTTTTGATTGGGTCAGTGGGATTATTTCTCACATGGTAGAAGGCCATGAAGCGTCCTATTCTCTAAAAATCACATTATGATAATATTTCAAAAGATGGAAGCAAGTATGTTGAGAAAGAGGTGCCTTTTGGGGGCATCTGGATGGCTCAGTTGGTTAAGCATCTAACTCTTGATTCTGGCTCAGGTCATGACCTCACAGTCGTGAGATCAAGCCCCCGTGTCAGGTTCCACGCTGAGCGCTATCTCTCTCTCTCTCTCTCTCTCTCTCTCTCTCTCTCTCTCTCAAATAAATAAATACACATTTTTTTTAAAGAAAGAAAGAGGTTACTTTTGCTATGTCACACAAAGGCTTCATATGAGCCAGTGGTGGCTTTGCTGAAAATTACATTAACTCACACTATAACTGAATGTTTGGGTCCCCCCAAAATTCTATGTTAAAACCTAATCCCCAGTGTGAGGGTATTTGGTGGGGAGGGTCTTCGGGAGGTGACTGTGTCACGAGGGTGGGATCCTCATAAATGGGAATAGTGCCCTTATAGAGGAGACCCCAGAGAGTTCCCTTGCCCCTTCTGCTACGTGAGGACATAGGGAGAAGACAGCCACATATGAAGTAGGAAGCAGTTCCTCACCAGACACCAAATTCTGCCTGCACCTTAATCTTGGATTCCCAGCCTCCATGTTTTCTGTTTATAAACCACCTAGTCTATGGTATTTTGTTACAGCAGTCCATACGGACTAAGACAACTCCCCTCCAATCTACTGGACAGCACCAATTTTCAGTATGATCTCTCATAGACTGTTGACAACAACTTCATACGGTTCTAGTCCTTTAATCTCCAGAATATGCTTATCTGGGCCTAGCTCTCACTATTTCCTAAACCATATTTAGTTGCAGTTCCCTTTTCACACACTTTGTTCTACCCTTTCCAGTTTGAAGACCATATCCTTGAGGGAGAGAATGGAACAACAGATTGGAATCATTCTCCCTTCTTTGTCAGCAGCCTGGGGCTAACCTATGACCATGTCACTTTCTCCTTTTTTCCCTAATGGGATCCCTTCCTCCCAAGCTTCCTGTCCCCACTCTCTTCCCAAGTGTGGTCCATTGTCCAGGGCTTCCTCTCTGATCCCATTTCACTGATAACTGCCCTTGATTTAGTTTCTGTTCTCACACCTGTCTCCCTGCTACTTGTTCTCATCAACTTAATGTGATTATCAGGTTCTTCCTCCTTTCTTGAATCAAAGATCTCTTTTACTGGGTTCACTTTCCTTTCCCCACAACATCTAAGCATACATTTTTTCTGAGTCAGCTTCCTGTTCTGAAAACCTGCCATTCAGTCCATCAGGACTAGTCCCCAGCTGGCCTGCCACTTACCCAGTGAAGCCACCTTTTTCCTGTCACTGTGAAAGCCTCCCCTGAGGCAAAGCTGTCATTACACCTGGCAGACAACGTAGGCTGAGAAACTCATGATTCCTCTCTTTTCACTCTAAAATTCTCATTGATTTTTCTTCAGAGGGACAACAAAGCAATTTCTACCATAAGGTCATCAATGCCTTTCTTTTTTTTAAGTTGCCTTCAATGTGTCACTTTCTTGGAGAAATGTTTTTTCAATCTCCTGCTTTCTAGTTTTACTGTTCTCAGTTTGCAGGTGTCCCCCTCTGTCAAGAATTGCCTTTGTTTATTATTAACTTAATTTGGGGCTGCTGGTCAATGTCACAGCACCTCCTCAAGTCATCAGAGTTGTCAAATTACTAAGGATGGGAGACCCCAGGGGCGCCTGGGTGGCTCAGTCGGTTGAGCGTCCGACTTTGGCTCAGGTCATGATTTCGCGGTCCGTGGTTTGAGCCCCGCGTCGGGCTCTGTGCTGACAGCTCAGAGCCTGGAGCCTACTTCGGATTCTGTGTCTCCCTCTCTCTCTGACCCTCCCTCATTCATGCTCTGTGTCTCTCTGTCTCAAAAATAAATAAAACATTACAAAAAAAAAAAGGATGGGAGACCCCAATTGTAAGATTTTTGTCCTAGCAAACTGACACTCTTTAGGACATTCACGCATGCATGCGTTTCTTCCGCAAATATGTATTGAGGATCTACCATGTGGCAAATATTGAGATAAATGAACTCACAATCACCATCATTAGAGACCTAAAGTCCTATCTCAAATATAACTAGAGCTCGGTGAGACTCCGTTTGGTGCATGAAGTTGTAATCAAATAAACTATAGTTTGATAAACAAAGGTAATTAAAAACAATTCAAATCATTATCCGTGGCAGGCCGAAGATCACACTCTTAGTCCCCATCTAAATACCCTAACATTCCCTTTGCATACGTCTCCCATTCTCCGTCTCTCCAGCTGCTGGAAGAACTCTTCTGGACACTCTGGGTCACCATAAAACACTGACCTGTTGTAGAAGCATCTCTCATCTCAGCTACAAGCATGTAGATATCCAAGATAAAATGCACAAGTCTCTCAAAATGAGAATTTTTTTCAAAATATATATGAATTAGAAAGCAAGAAAGAAAATTCACTGATGCAATGAAGGAGAGATATCCAGCACTTGGCTTGACCCAGGGGCCAACCCTAAAGCCAAGTGGTTCACAGAAATGTAACTTGACCTGGCCTCTAGTGGTCGGGAGGCTCGGGGACAAGGGGCAAAGCCTCACCTTCTTGCAAAAAGAGAAGACAGAATGGACCCCATACACCATGCCCTGAGTTGTAAAGGGTTACCTGGGGCATCAGATGGAGGCCAGAAAATGCCACACACTAACCTGGAGAAAGGGAAGGAGACATCAGCACCATGATGCCTGTCTGTTCCACATCCCAGGGCACTCTCATCCTGCCCCTCTATCTAGACTCAGACTTACTCCCACACACACCCAACGCCACAAGCATGCCCTGAGGCCTCCAGCCATGTCCAGCTTCCCTTCCCAGAAAACTCCACACTCCACCCACCAGGACTAGGCCCTGGACCATGAGCATCACCCATGGTATTTAAAGAAAGAATAGAATAGAATAGAATAGAATAGAATAGAATAGAATAGAATAGAATAGAATAGAATAGAATAGAAGTAAAATAAAATAAAGATAAAGATAAAGATAAAGATAAAAATGAGATGTGGTTTCTGTCTCCTGATAGGACCTTGACTGCTATGCATTATCGATGCCATTATAAGAAACTCTGAGTATCCCCTTTGAGTGAGGTCTCATTGACAGTTCCAAGGGCAAGGCCAAGTGAATGAACACCAAGTCCCATATTTCATGCAGGCTGGATTTCCTCAGAGACTGAGAAATCTTCAGATCTGGGCAACTTCCACATTCTTAGATAACCTTTACTTACAACCGAAACATAAGGATTGGCTAAGTCGAGGGTCAAAAATGGTTTTTAACACAGGAGAAAATATCATTCAGAGTAGCACTCTAGCTCCCAAAACAACGCATGAGTTCCTGTTGGGCGGATTTTTTAACTGCGATTTTGGCTTTGCCAATCTAACCTACTGCTTCTGCTACATTCGCTTAGAGATAGATAGGCTTGTCTGTTCTGGAAGCATCTTCTCAGCAGGAGAAAGACAGTGAAAGGTTTGGCTCAGAGAACACAAGTGACTGGAAATATTTGGCCCTGCAGGTGTTTGGATACACATTTACTAAGCAGCTACCAAGTCTGCATGTCAGAAGGACTTGGGGAATACTTTGCGCTTTGTGCCAGGAAAAGCCAAAACCTCCTATATCATCTCTTTTGTGATGAGAAGTGCAGACACCTGATGGAGATAGGTCTACAATGAAACCATCACTCTCTGTCCTCTCAGCCCATTTATCCCTGTGGTCACAGGACTCCACAGCCAAGGCTCCAGGCCCCAACATGAATGTGTCCCCGGCCTGTCCCCAGTGTGCTGGCACTGGCACTGGCCTCGGGGTGAGCTCGGGGCTGAGCAAGCCCGGCACATATTTTCTTTGTAGTGTTAACATGAACTAAAACTTAGACAAAAGACAAAGTACGGTACACAGTGGGGAGAAATCCTCCTCACTAATCTTTGCCAGAAGTGACAACATCAGGCGGTGCAGTGATAGCACCAGACGCACCCCTGGGGCCTCGCCATGGACACCAGCATCACTCTGTGGGCGCTCACAGCCACAGCAGGGGTGAAGAGCCACTTTATGAAGTCTCAAGGGCAAAGGCATCAGAAGAGTCCTCTGTAGGCAAGAGAGAAGTGCATGGACAGAAGATCAGAAGCGACAAAAGAACTGACAGTTCAAAGAAATCACAAGAGACATACCCTGGGACACCCAGAGGAGGCCCCATCAAGCTCCAGCAGAAGGCCAGAGTGTCAGGACTTATAGGACACAAGCGGGGTCTGGGTGGTTTTTTGCCCTGTGGGCAGGGTGCGCTAGGTCCTCAAAATGAAATGGGAACTCCAAGCCTAAGGAGACTATGGGAGGAAAAAAGAGAGGGGTCTAGGGAATGAGGTATGATCATCCTAGGGAAGCTGAAGCCCCTTCAGCCAAGGTTTCTGCAGCAAGCAAGGAAGATGCAAAACAGAATCATAATTCCCTTTTCCTGCCTTACCTCTGTCCTCCCCATCATCCAGCTTTGGGCACTGACTTGAGCTCTTGCAGGAAAACAAGTGATCAGATCTCCATCAGAGCGAAATGTTTAATCAATCTAGGGAATGCGGGCAACGCATTGGCTTCTGATAGGCATCACATGGATTATTAAGCAGGGAGGAGAACTGACCAGCTGGCAACTCTTCAGCCTAAGAAAACCACGAGACTGATTCCCCAGGTTCACTACCCACTTACCCTCCTCCCACAGCCCCCAGCTCCTAGAGAACAGCCAGACACCCCTTGCAAGCCGCATGGGACATTCCCACTTCAAGCCCAAGCCACCCCTGCCTGCCATGAGAGTGTGCAGAAACACAGGAAAGCCAGCCCTACTTGGAAACCTCAGTAATTACTATGGGAACCTGTCGGATGCCAGGAGGCTGGGAAGACAGCTTAATTAAGTGCAACATCTGACAGTTCTGATTGGGAAATTGAGGACACAGTAAGAGGGTGCCATTCAGGCAACAATCTGTTCCTTTTGTTAAGACACAGGGAGGGTCTCTTCTTTTGCCTACAACAAACAGGAGGGCTGTAATTACACAATGTCAAACTGCAGCTGAGCGTGCTATTTTAGATTTCATATTTTCCTGAAGAATTTTACAACCAAAAAGATGAAGTGCCTCCCCACTTGAACGGTGGCTGTATTTAAGGTACTTGAGATCCTCTAACACTCTACAGTCCTAATTCCACTTCTCACGGCGAAGAGGGGGTAGCAAGCCAAAATCTGGTGGTTCACACCGCATGTAGCGATAGAAGACTTGTGTGTTAGTTTCCCAGAGTTGCCATAACAAAGTACAACAATTGGGTGGCTTAAACAACAGAAATGTATTGCTTCACTGTTCCGAAGGCTTGGAAGTCCAAGGTCAAGGTGTTGGCACTTGGTTCTTTCTAAGGGCTGTGAGGGAGAATCTTCTCCATGCCTCTCATCTAGCTCATGGTAGTTTGCTGGCAATCTCTGACATTCCTCAGCTCGTAGATGCCATCAGCCCAATCTCTGCCTGTTTCATATGGCATTCTCCCTATATGTGTGTCTATCTCTGTGTTCAAATGTCCCTTTTACAAGGGTACAGTCATATTGGATTAAAGCCCACCCTAATGACTCATCCTAACTTGAACATCTTCAAAGACCCTATTTCCAACAAAGGTACATTCAACAGGTACTGGGCATTAGGACTTCAACATCTTTCAGACGGACACCATTCAACCCATGCCACTTTGGTTCCAATAAAATCTCATGAGGATGCCCTCTGTGGGAAACAAGACAAACGGAGACACACACACACCTTCTCTAATTGACATGAGGGTGCTGAGTTCCCACCACCCCCTCAGCACCGCCCCCATCCAGTAGTCTCCAGAGGTCTCTGTAGGGTGTAGCTTAACTTTCCCCAGTTTTAGGGCAACTCAGAGGAAGGGGAGCTGGAAGGGTTTTCCCTTTTTTGTTTTGTTGTTTTAATGAGCACGTGTCAAAAATTTATTTCATCATTAATACAAGCGAGAACCGTAAGGTGTTAACAACCAGATCAAGAGCATTCAAAGAGCACACACAGCAAGGCAGTTGGAATGCTGAGATGAATTTACAAATAAATGCAAACGTAGCCAACATCCACAGTGCAATAACCAACTGCATCTCCACTGGACAAACTTCATTTGCATCTCTATGGGCAAGGATCATTTGCATTACTATCACTTTTCTACAAAGGGACAAAAAAGCTTCAAAGCAATGAAAGATGCAGATAACCAGAAAGGGTGCCAGACAAGACACCCAGTCATCTTTTTTGCCCATTTCTAATTCTTTCACATTTTTTTTCCTGGCAGGCACCTGGCCTCCTAGGTGCTAGGGCCACCTGCTTATATGTCATCCGTCATTTAAGGCATTTATATCCATGAGGGCAGTGGAGGGAGGGTCTACTGGGGGGAAGGAAGTGTTCTTTGGGAACTTTTAGGATGGCCCCTCCTCTCCACCTCACCCACGGTTGCTCCCAAGACCCTGACCACAGAAAACTGAATTTCTCAGTGGTCACAGGGCTTCCTCAGCTCCTCCTGGGAGACCAGGCTCTCTCGAAATCAGCACCAAGCTTTCCTGTCCCATCCTTTGCCCTCACTACCAAGTCCTTCATTGCCTGCCCTTGGCCCCACTGATTTTTCTCTCCTTTTCCAGCATACACTCCAGGGGTCAACTCAGCCCTGGCCAGGCATTCACTCGGGCCACTTCCCTAAACTGGGAAGACCATCAGTCTCAAGATCAACCTTGTCTGCCCTCTCTGTTGTGGTTCCCAACCACTTTGAGACTTGGAGATAAAAGGCTGAGACTAGAGACGTACATTTCTCTAGTTCACTTAGTGGCTATGTGACCCCAAGTGACATAATTTCCCTAAGCTCTAATTTCCACCATCCACAATCTCAGAATTTCTGTGTGTATAAATGAGTGTAGCAAATGCTGCAGTCTTCCATCCAGATCCCCTCCATGATCTAGGAATGGGGCACCTGTTCCCCCAGTTCACAGTACAGCCCCTCCCTGGAGCCAGCCCCATGCCAAAGGGAGCTGCCTCACCCCCCGGATATGACCTACCCCTACCCACACCCCCACCAGGAGCAGCCGGCTTACAACTCCCAGGCCACGTGGGGATACAAAGCCTCAGCCCTCTTGCCTCAATGTGGAACATCTCTGGAGGGCCCCCTCAGTTTCAGCGCTCCCTGTGGGATCAGCTGGGGTCTCCATTGCAACTAAATCACCGTTCAACTTCTCCTTCTGCCCAGCCATGCCTCTTTTGCTCCCTTACAGGTATGTTCCCAAGGGACTATCCAATAAATTTTTCTCAGGAAGGCCTCAGAGTCTCAGTGTCTCCTTGGGAACACGATCCTGCAACAATGAGACAATGCTGAGCATACGGTAGCAGCTCAAATATGCCACTAGCAAGCTATGTGACCCCCTCAAGTTACTTCTCTCCTCACAAACTCACGGTTGCATGCTGACACAGTTATGAGAAAAAAGGCAGGGCAGCCTTGGTAACTTGGCTAAAAAGTGGATGGTGGGGCGGGAAGGCGGTGGGGTGCTGGTTTTCTGCCTGCTCCAGTGGAAATTCCACACAGCAGGGTGAGGGCAGGGCCAGGTAAGTGCCGAGATTGTTTCCTTCCACATCCTGCCAGCCTCCTGAAAGTGATACTCCTGGGAAAGGCAGACATCTTAACAGTGTTACATTCTCCTGCAGGTCGGCGTGGTCCTTGACCAGGCCCCCTACATCTCAGATAAGGGCTGGGATCCTGTCAGTCAGCCACATAGCAGCAGCCACATGGGGGATGAAGTTTCAGTTGCTTTTGGGGTCACCGCTTCTCGCTCAGCCATGCCCAGAAGCAGAAGTGCCTGAACCCCTTGCCTAGGGCACAGTGTGGTCTCTGAAACTCACGTTTCTCACTCCTGCTGGAGATTGAGAGGGACTTTGGGGACCCCAGAGCCCACACACACTGGTAGAACTATACTACACACACACACACACACACACACACACACACACACACACACACACACACTTCCCACCACTACCTGACATTCTTGCCACTTCATTCCCAAGAAAACACACACAATTCAAGCTTATGTAGATTTCGTATTGCTTGCAAGACCTTGGACAAATAAAATGTTCTGAGGCTCAGTTTTTTCACCTCTAAAATGGGGGTGAGTATTAATGTGAGTACCAAAAGTTGCTATAATAAGTAAACTCCAAAACTCTCACTGGCTTCACATAGTAAACATGTATTTGTTGCTTGTTTGAAGTTCAAAATGGGTATCACGGAGTGGTGGTTGTCCTACAGGATGTGATTCAAAAGTCAGACTCCTCTGGGGCGCCTGGGTGGCTCAGTGGGTTAAGCATCTGATTTCGGCCCAGGTCATGGTCTCACGGTTTGTGAGTTTGAGCCCCGCGTCGGGCTCTGGGCTGATGGCTCAGAGCCTGGAGCCTGCTTCGGTTTCTGTGTCTCCCTCTCTCTCGGCCCCTCCCCTGCTCATGCTCTGTCTCTCTCTCAAAAATAAATAAACATTTAAGAAATTTTTTTAAAAGTCAGACTCCTTCTAGCGTATAGTTCCATGCTTGCCTTCACAAGACAGAGAAGGAGAAAAGAACATGGAGGGTCAGAGTTGAGGGAGGAGTGTGTAGGCCAGGCCTAGAAGTAACAAATAACACCTTCACTAACAAGCCTTTGACCAAAACTCAAAACTCACTCACATCACCATCCTTAACTGCAAATGAGTCTGGGAAGTAGAGGTTAGCTGTGTGCCCACAAGGAGAAGCCAGCCAGTCCCTGCCACAGGATGACAACCTTACAGGATTATTGTGAGATTAATAAAATAAGCATTCCAGGTGCACAGTGAGTGTTCAATAGCTATTACGTGTTGCGGTTATTAACATCCACAACGGCAACTCAACAGGTCTCTGAGAAGTTGCTGAGGATGCTGCGTCAGACATGGGTCCTGGACCAGGGGTGTTGATTTTTGTCTTGCCTGGGCCTAAACACCACCATGACAGGCTCACGGTGATGAACTCAAGCTCACATTTCTGCTGACTCCCCTTGTGGGAAGGAGGGGAGGTGAACGTTAATTCTGACTCAGGAGGAGGCAAGAAATAGTGGATGCTTCAACTGCAGTTCAAATTCTCCCCACCTACCATGCTGTGACCAGTTTTTCTCCCTAAATTCCTAGAAGGTGAACATGACTTGGAACCACAAGAATTTATTGCCCTTCCAAGGTCTCCCAGTCAAGCTATGGGAAGAATGTGTGTTCTCCTGCGACTTTGACACCGGCCCACTCCTTGAAAAATAACAGCCTTGGCTTTGTATTTCTAGAGGTATAGCTGCCTCTTTTCTTCCTTATTCTAAAAGGTCTCTATGATATCCCAAATACCTCTGCCTAAGACATTTGGGGAAAGGCTCCATGATCACATTTCTTCTCTGACCTCCAAGGTTCTCTCTTTTTTTTTTTTAACGTTTATTTATTTTTGAGACAGAGAGAGACAGAGCATGAATGGGGGAGGGTCAGAGAGAGAGGGAGACACAGAATCCAAAACAGGCTCCAGGCTCTGAGCAGTCAGCACAGAGCCCAACGCAGGGCTCGAACTCACGGACCACGGGATCATGACCTGAGCTGAAGTCGGACGTTTAACCAACCGAGCCACCCAGGCGCCCCTCCAAGTTTCTCTCTTAATAGAACAGAGGAGTTGTATTAATGCCAACAAATGGGGGAAAGACAAAACACCATTATTTTTTTTACCTCCCAACTGCTACATCCCCCACACACACGCGTGTGCATGTGTGAGTGCACACGCACAAGCAACAATAACAACCCTCAGATGCACCTGTCATTTTGGTTGGGGCACAGGCAGGAAGCAGGAAATGGAGATAAAAGGGAAGTGGGGGGAAAGGCAGATGCACTATAAGATTTGGGAGCAAAAGGCAACTGAAAGTTCTACAGAGCTGCACATGCTGCGAATTGTTGCCCTGACCCGAAATAACTTTATCTCTAATGATCTAGCTTTCTTACAAGATAAGCGCCTTGCAGCAAATAAATATTTTTTTCAAGTTGAAGATGCAGAAAAGCAGAGAATTAAATGATTTGGTAATGAAACACAGCAGTCTTTTGGAAAATATTGGTTCACTAGCTTATGCAGATTTTCCAAATGTTGGCTCTTTTCATTATACAATATCAAAAAATCTCATTTGTTAATATTACCACAAATCTCATTGGAAAATTCTTGAAGGACTGAGAAGCTGTCAAGCTCACAGCGGCCAGAAACAAGATTTCCAAAATTCAAATTTTTGGCTGAAAATGTGTATTTTTATCACTGCTAACAAATACTGTCAGTTGTCCTCCGTAAAGAGACAGGCTCATTTTATTCATTTCCAGGAAAATATTCCCCAGACACCTTAGTCTGAATAACCCCAGCTTGTCTACTAGTCTTTCTTTTCCATAAAAAGGGGTGTGGGGGGGATTAAATGAGATCTTAACACACAAGTGCTTTTAAAAAAGACAACCATGGCATCTCAGAATGTAGCAAAGTACTTTATACACACTTCATTCCTTAGGATATGTATTTTTTTAAGATGTTTTTCAATTTTTTTAGGTTTATTTCTTTATTTTGAGGGAAAGAGAGAGCATGCACAAGTGGGGGAGGGGCAGAGAGAGAGGGAGAGAGAATCCCAAGCAGGCTCCACACTATCAGCACACAGCCAGACGTGGGCTGGATCTCACAAACTGTGAGATCATGTCCTGAGCCGAGATCAAGTCCGACACTCAACTGGCTGAGCCACCCAGGCGCTGCAAAGATGTTTCTTATTTTTAAGTAACCTCGATACCCAATGTGGGGCTCAAACGCACAACCCTGAGATCAAGAGTCACGTGTTCCACCGACTGAGCCAGCCAGGCGCCCCCTACTCAGGATATATTTTAAATATGTGTACATAAGGGCCAAGATCTAATAAAATTAATCACTTTTATCATTTCCTTAAGTCACTCCTAAGTGAAACTGGCATTTATTTTTCCACTTCAAACGAGCCGGCAGGGCAGGGCGCAATGACACTGACAGTCCAGCAGCTTTATGCACCACTGGTTAACGCCATCAGCACAAATGTCGATACCGTGAAAAAGGCAAAGAACATCGTAATGTTGTTATGAAAATAGTCTTGATTCTGAGGACCCCCTGGAAGAATCATGGGACTTTTAGGGATCCCCAGACCATACTTTTGAACAGCTGCTATGGATCAAGCAGGAGTCTCTGCCTCATCGGCCACCAACCCCAACTCCTCCAGCACAACCACCACCTCCCAGACACTGAAATAGCCGGTTATAGGACTGGTATGTACCCTTAATACACACTTTTACTGTATGGACCATAACCATGGAAAATCTATACGGTTTTTTGCTGTTGTTGTTATTTTTACATTTGGATAAATATCACGCTCCGCATGTCATTTTGCGGTGTGCTGTTTTCGGGCAGCAGTGTATTTTTGAGCTTCGCCCAAATTGATTCAAAGAGATCTAGTCAACTCTTAGCGGTACAGAATTCCACAAAGTGTATTATTTTATCCATTCCTCTGTTTTATTTATCCATCCCTCTATTTGAAAGTTTTTCTTTTTCTTCTGGGAAGATTAGTCTTATTTTGTTTACATTTTAAGCAGTGCATTTTGAATTGTATCTTGGGATACATGAAAAGCTGTATATAACATGCATGTGATGTAAAGAATAATACACGAAAGGAGGCCCAAGGACAAGGGTGTTATCATCCCGATGAAGGAGCCTCCTATTTGGCTGGGACTCGTGCAGACTGGCCAGGGTGAGTCAGGTTTGGTTTCTCACCCCAGAGTTTTGGCAAGGCTTCAGGTACCCCATGAAGACATGAAAAGACATCATTCTTGAAGGCTAAGATGAAACTTGCTATTTTACTCGGGGACAAGGACCCCCCTTTTCTGGGACTGAAAGATACACAAAGTTTCCTTGTTCCCCTAAAGCAGGACTCAGGTTGGAAAGACTGGCCGTTGTCCACTGTTTGCTCTCAGCACAAGACAGAACAATGAATTTTTTTAATGTCTTTAACGTCACTGTTGTCCCCAGGTTATACTGTGACAAAACAAGTGATTGCCTTTTTTGGCAATAATGTGAAATTTCAGCATTTTTAGCTTGAAAAGGCGATTACTATGTAAGTAGTTATTAATTGTTTTCAGACAATTAAAAATGTGGGGATGGGGGCGACTTGGTGGCTCAGTCGGTTGGGCGTCCAACTCTTGACTTTGGCTCAGGTCATGATCTTGCGGTTCGTGGAATCCAGCCCCACGTCAGGCTCCGCGCTGACAGTGCGGGGCTGCTTGGTATCCTCTCTCTCCCTCCCTCTCTCTCTGCCCCTCCTCCACTTCTGAGTTGGAGTTGAGGTTCAGAGGGATGAACATGGCCTCTGGGGTGGTTCAGAGATGAGTGCAACTTGCAACTCTATCACACAGCAGTCGTGTGATGTTGAGCAGGTCACTTGGGGCCCCTGCACATGACTTTCTGCATTTGTCCAAGGGGCACCTTCCTCACACCTTCACTGTGTCACACAAGACAATGTGGGCAGTGTGTGGGCATAGAGTGCACAATAAATAACAGCCATTGATGCTCATTCATCAGGCATGAGAATTCTCTCAGAACTTTCTGACATGTTATTTTAATTACCAGAATTATGGATTTGACTTGAATCTACGATTCTGAGAAATTTTATAAATACAGCCTGACTTCATGCCTCCTTGGACTGCCACTCAAACCACGCTTTCCGCAATTCGCTTCCAGCCAGCCACCCCACAGAACTTTCTTCCCATAGACGCCATGGCCTTCACATGGCTGAACCGAGTGGCACGTCCCTGCCCTCATTGTATCTGACCTTTCCACAGCACTGACATCACTGGCGACTTCCCGATTCTTGAGACTCTGTCCTCCTTGGCTCCTGTGACCCTCATTTCTCCTGGCTTTCCCCAGCTCCCAGGCAACAACATCCTTCGTGGACACCTCGGAACTGGCAGTGTGCCGTGGGCTTGGCCTCCAGGCCTCATCTCTTCTCACTTTTCATTTCTCTCCCTGAGTGATCTCGTTTGCTCTCACATACAGATAAGACCCATATCTCCATCTCCAGACCTGGCCTCTCTCTGAACTTCTGATTCTGTTTTCTGACTCTAATGAATTCCTCCGCATTGCAGTCCTCAGGCATCTCGAAGTCAACATACCCAAAATTCACCATCCCGTGGGCCTTCATCCCGAATTTCTGCTCCTTCTGCAGAACCCGCCTTGGTGAATTCCCTACCACCATCCACTAAGTTATCTAACTCAGAAACATTAGTACAAGCCTACGAGCATCACGAGTCACCAGCTGTATAAATCCTGCTTTCCTTTAAAAATAAAAAATATACCTGTGTTCTGAACTCTCCAGTCAGTTCTTAGCTGCTTCATTCAAGCCCCTCCTAGCTGACCTCTCTGTCTCTAGACTAGTGTCTTTCCACTATGTGTATCCAGGATGTGTGTCCAATGTGTATCCTGGATGATCTTTCTAAAACAGTCACACACACATAGAGTTGACCCACGATTGCCAACTATTTGTGACCATATGATTTATCAGCCAAACAGACACTTTGGATAGTAATAGGTATGCTATGAACAATGATACTAACACAGCAAATAAACCCTAACTCTCTGCCAGGTACTGCACTAAGTATTCTATATACCCAAAACACTTATCAGGTAACTACTATTCCTATCCACTTAAGATGAGGAAATTAAGGCTTACCGAGGGTAAGTGGTTTGTTCATGAACACACAGCTTGAATCCCACAGTTTGAATGCGTGAGATTCAAACTCAGCACCACCTGACTCTAGAGCTCATACTCCTTTTTTTTTCTTTTTTTTTTTTTTTGTTTATTTATTTATTTTGAGAGAAACAGAGAGCATGAGCGGGGGAGAGGCAGAGAGAGAGAATCCCAAGCAGGCTCCACACTGTCAGTGCAGAGGAACCCCATTCTGGGCTTGAACCCAAGAACTGTGAGATCATGATCTGAGCTGAAATCAAGAGTTGGATAACCAACTGAGCCACCCAGACACCCTTATTTTTTATTTTTTTAATTGAAGCCTACTTGACACACTGTTATATTAGTTTCAGGCATACAATATAGTGATTCTGTAAGTCTATATACTATGGCGCTCATACCCTTAGCCTCTTCCCTATACTGATCATCATCATCCTCTCATTCAAAAAAAAAATGTGTTAGGCCTCCCTATTGATTTCATAACAAAGTTTTCATGGTCTGACACGACCCCGACTTCTCTCTGGCCACTTCTTCACTGGAGCCCCTCACTGCAGCTGGGCACAACCAACTCACTTTCTCACCTCAGTGCACGTGCTCTCTGTTTTCCCACAATTTCCTGATCTAATTCCTCATAATCCATCAAACATCATCTCTCCAGGTTGGCTGCCTCTCCAGTGGGTTCCCTCACCATCCTGTGTATGAATAAGTCACAGTGTGAATCACACTATAATTTCTATATCCCCCACTCAAGAGTTTGCTCTATTATCTTCTTCAAACTATTGTAACCCAGTGCTTTGTTTATTTGCCTTCAAATGTTCCCGTTTCCTGATATGTGTATTTAAAACTATAAGTTTCCCTCTAAATGCTGCTTTGGCTGTGCCTCATGAATTTTGACATATATTGATCCCTTTAACCCAAAGATTTGGGGGCCTCTCTTTGGTTTTGGTTGTTTATTGTTTGTTGGTTTCCAGGAAATGGAAAATGTCTAACTTTTATTATTAGCAATTTTTAATTTTGTTACATGATCACAGAACATAGTTTGCATGATATTGACTCTTTGGAATAAATTAGACCTTTTTCTATGGCCTAGAACATGGCCAATTTTAATAAACATACAACGTATGATCAACATATACATATTCTATGTGTTGGAGACGAAATGTGGTATGTATCTATTTCTTCAGGCTTATTAGTTATGTTGGTTCTTCTGTGTCTTTACATATTTTAAGTCAGCTCTGTCAGGGATGTTTTAAAATTTCTAATGACCTTATACAAAATTAAAAGGTTTTTATCTGCCCTTTACAGTTACTGGGTCCCTAATGAACCGGGCTTTCATCCCTTGCTGTTTTTAGATTCCAATTAAACTTGTTTGTAGAATAGACAAATAATTAAAGATGTACTGTTTTCCACGACTTAATATTGTCTTCCAATAGGGTCGTGTTGAAGTTGGTGGCTTGCACCCCAGCATTTAGTACAGGTACTGGATACAGTACAGTTTGTAGTTGAATAAGTGAAGATACTGCCATGACCTTCTTGATATCTGGAACTCATCTCATTAGAAACAAGTCATTTAGAACGCAGCTCAACTAAACTTTAGCTCTGACTCAACATGCCCTTGGCCACTCCAGTGCCACTCCACTACAAGAGAAGGGTTACAGAGTGGACAGAACCCAGGGCCCATGTAAGAGAGGGTGCTCGTCCTTCAGCTTCATTAACTCAGTGGCAACTGTTTCATCTGTGAAAGTTCTTCCTCATGACATAGCTATTTGGTTTTAGCTTCATGCCAGGACCACCAGGGAAGTGAGTCAGGATTGACTGACTGATTGACTGACTGGGGAGGATAGGAGAGGGTCCACGTCAGGACTTATTATCTCAAATCTCCAGCTGAGAATCTGAAGGACTGGATCATACCACAGGGTCACACAGGTAATAATAGAGAATGATAGGTAATGACAGAAAAGCCCAGTCTGGCGTCCTTTTCACAGCAGCATACAGAAGCCCGCTCATTTCTTTAGAAAATTAAAGGGCATCTTATTTGGAATCATGTTTAAGAATCTGGTGATTTCCCCTTCAATTAATTTAGGATTGCAAGAATTCAGTAAATCAATAACAAACTATGGAAAGTATATGGAGAAAAATGCAGGTGGGAATGTAAGAGGGTGCCATTATTGTGGAAAACAGTCTGGCAGTTCATCAAAAAGCTCAATAGAGAGCTCACATATGACCCAGCAATTCCACTCCTAGCTATATGCATACCCAAGAGAACTGAAAACATATGTTCACACAAAAAACTTACACATAAATGTTCACAGCAGCATTATTCATAACTGCTAAAATTTGGAAATAACCCAAATGTCCATTGACTGATGAATGGATAGACAAAATGTGGCATATCCATACAACAGAATATTGTTCAGACATACAAAGCAATGAAGGACTGATATATGCTGCAACATGGATGAATCTTGAAAACATGATGCTCAGTGAAAGAAGCCTGACACAAAGGCCACGTAATGTTATGCATTTATATGAAATGCCTAGAATAGGCAAATCCATAGGGATGGAAAGTAAATTCATGGCTTTCAGGGGCTGGAGGGCAGGGGGAAGTGAGGAGTGACAGCTAATGAGTATGGATTTCTCTTTGGGGTAACAAAAAAATCTGGAATTAGTGACAATGGTTGTACACCTTGTGTTTATACTAAAACCCAGTGAACTGTGCGTTTTAGAAGGGTGTGTTTTATGGCATATGAATCAAAACTCAATTTTTAAAAAGAGGAGGGCAAATCAGGGATCATGGATCACTGCTCTAAATCCCAATAGAAAATTCCCTGGAAGCAGCACAGCACACAAGACCATGGACTTTGGAAAAAGAGGGAGTGTATTCAAGTTCTGCCCTTCCAATATGACCACCAGAACTTGGGCATTTTATTTAATTTCTCTAAGCATCAGTTTCCCTTCCTGTAAAATGATGGCATTATTACCTATTTCATGGGCTGGCTGTAAGGATTAAACGAAACTACACAAGATAGTACCATACGACAACATGTAATAAATGACTGCTACTATTATTATTACTTGTATTATTACAATTATTATTTTCACATCTTTCAGATCTTTCATATCTAATAATTTTTTTAGTACTATTTTATAGGACACTTCCAATAACAGACATATTGAATGGTTCCAAGTTCCATGAGCGCAATCTTGGCAAATTCTTTAAACGATATGGCTTGAAGGAAAAATCTATTTTTAGTATACTCAGATATGCACTGTGCTTGTTCCATGAAATAAATAATAATTAGCAAAACAGCTGCTGAAAGCATGTCGCATGAATTCGTTTAATATATTGTTATAAATAGCAGTAGAAATATTTGCCCATTGCGCCCCCTTGTGAGAGTTTAGGGGAACTACCTTTATTCTAGAGAGTAGGTAGCTTTGAGCCTGGCAATCCAAAGGGTCCTCAGATCAGCAGCATGGGTATCAATTGAGAGTTTGCTGTTAATGTAGATATTGGATTCCAAATTCCACCCCCCGTTTAGAATTTCCGTATTAACATTCTCCCCGGATGATTTTTACACACATTAAGTTTGAGAAGTACTGGCTTAGAGCATATAGTAAATGATTATTTTTTTATTCAGGAAACATTCATTGAGTGTCTTACTGTCAAATGTTAAATACTGTACAGGAACTGGAAATAGCAAGATAAATATATTTTTCCATAAAGAAATTTGTGATTAAAAACGTGTAATGATTAGAATTAATTGTGTACCTTAAAGTAAATTTTATGGTTTGCAAATTATATCTCAAATTAAAAAAAAAAAGTATGGCAAATCAAGAATCATAGATCACTGCTCTAAATTCCAGTAGAAAAGTTCCAAGGAAGAAGCACAGTACACAAGAGTATGGACTTTGGAAACAGATACATCATATTAAGGGGCACCTGGATGGCTTAGTCAGTTAAGCGCCGGGGTGGGGGGGGGGGGGGGTTCTGTGCTGACAGCTCAGAGCCTGGAGCCTGCTTCAGATTCTCTGTCTCCTTCTCTCTCTCTCTCTGCCCCTCCCCTGCTCCCACTCTGTTTCTCTCTCTCTCTCTCAAAAATAAACACACACTAAAAAAGATGCATCATATTAAATTTTGCCCTTCCCATCCAATGAACGTTATAGTAGAATCATGTATAAAATGCAATGGTACACAAAGATGAGAACAACTAACTCTGATTCGAAGAACAGAAGGAAGGTTGAAGGAGGAGGTTGCATCTGAATGGATCTTAGTAAGCAGAAATTTACCAGGTGGAGAACGTTGGGCAGAGCATTCCAGTCTGAAGGGATGCCATGAGGAAAAGGACATACATTCAAAGGTGTGTAAAGTGTCACATGTCAAATCCTTTGGTTAGTCTTCGGTGGGCACAGTGTTGGTTAAAAGGCAATTACCTCAAGGGGACTGAATTATTGGAAATTCTTGCTTTTTCCAAAATATACATTTCTGTAAATTTGAAAAGTTAACAACAAAATAAGAACAATAAATGTCTAAAATTAACGATCTAAACTTCCATCTTAACATAGAAAAAGGAAAGAAAAAGGGCGTATGGTTAAGCACCTGACTTCAGCTCAGATCACGATCTCTCATTTCACGAGTTCTAGCCCCATGTCAGGCTCACATTGCTGACAGCTCTGAGCCTGGAGCCTACTTCAGATTGTGTTTCCCTCTCTCTCTGGCCCTCCCCCACTGGAATATTAAAAATTTCTTTCTCCAAAAAAAGAGGGAAAGCAAATGAAAAGAAAAATAGGTAGAAGTAAGGAAATAATAAAAATAACAGCAGGGGCGCCTGGGTGGCTCAGTCGGTTGAGCTTCCGAATTCGGGCTCAGGTCATGATCTCGCGGTTTGTGAGTTCGAGCCCCGCGTCGGGCTCCGTGCTGACAGCTCAGAGCCTGGAGACTGTTTTAGATTCTGTGTCTCCTCCTCTCTCTGCCCCTCCCATGCTCATGCTCTGTCTCTCTCTGTCTCTCAATAATAAATAAACATTAAGAAAAAAATTTTTAAAAAATAAGAGCAGAAATCAATGAAATAGAATGTGGTGAAACAAAAAAAAATCAATTAAACTAAAAGCAAATTCCATGAATAAAATCAATGAAACTGACAAATCCTTAGCCAAACTGCCAAGTTCAAAGGAGAGAAAACACAATTACCAATATCATAAATGAAGGAGGGGGGTGTAATGGTGTACAGCATGGTGACTATACTTAATACCATATTGCACATTCGAGAGTTGCTGAGTAGATCTTAAAAGTCCTCATCACAAGAAAAAAAAAAACTGTAACTATGTATTATGACAGATGGTAACCAGACTCACTATGGTGATTATTTCACAATATACACAAATATCAAATCATTATGTTGTACACCTGAAACTAATATAATGTCAGTTAAATCTCAATTTTAAGAAAAGAAGTGAAAGAGGCACACTGTTCATAGTCATTAAAGCGGCAATAAGAAAATACTACAAAAGACTTTTGCCCATAAATTCAATGACTTAGATGAAGTAGACAAATATCTTGAAAGATACAAATTAACAAAACTCACTGGAGAAAAAATTAGGAAATCTGAGTATCCCATATCTGTTAAAGAAAATAAATTTGTAATTAAAAACTTCTGACAAAGAAACCTTCAGACCCAGATATCCTCACCGATAAATTCCATCAAGCATTTAAGGAAGAGATAACATCAATTCTACAAAAACTCTTCCAGGGAATCAAGGAAAACAGAGCACTTCCCAACTCACTTTATGAGACCAGCATTACCTTGTGCCCTAAACCAGACAAACACTTTGCAAGAAACAACAAACTGAGACCGATATCCTTCGTAATACAAACACAAAAATCCATAGTAAAATTTTAGCAAAGAAAAACAGGAAATGTATTAAAAGGAAAACCAAGTGTTAGCAGATCAAAGGAGAAAACCCATACAATTTGCTCAGTAGATGCAGAAAAAGCATTTGATGAAACAGTTTTATAAAGTTAAGGACACACATACCACAGATTCTGCAATTCTACTCATAAGGAAGTTCCCTAGGGGAAGTTAAAACATATGTCTATACAAACGCTAGCATGCAAATGTTCGCAGCAGCTTTCGTGGTACTGATCCAAAACTGGCAACAATCCAAACGCGTATTCACAGCAGAATGGATGCACAAGTATCCATACGGTGGAAAACTACTCAGCAATAATAAAAATGACTTATGATACATGCAAAGGCATGGATGAATCTCCACATTCTTATGCTGAGTGACAGGAGCCTAACATAAAAGAGTATATTTGTATGAAACTATAAAAAAGGCAAATCTCTCATGGCAGAAAGGGAGTCACTGGAAGCCCAGGACCAGGGATGGATGGAAAATTGACTAGGAAGGGCAGTGTAGGATGATGGAAATGTGTAAATCTTGACTGTGATACTGATTACACAAGGGTATAAATATGTCAAAAGTCACCAAATATACACCTAAAATGGGTACAGCTTCATATATAAAGCATACCTCAATAAAACTGATTTCTTTTCTTTTTTTTTTTTTTTTTTACAAAAGCACATCCATGGGGGGTGGTTTTCATTGGTCTTGCAGATGGTAGGGATGAGTTTGAGCTGGACCACGGAATCTCTGGCATCACTGGTGAGGTCAGAGAAGCCTGTCTGCTGGGGTTCTGGTGACAGTTTAAATCCCAACAGGCATCTCAGCACAGTGCATACAGACAGTGCTGCTGATGTGCCAGCTCAGTGAAAATGTGAAGGTCTCAAATGGGGGGTTTGACTTACAATTTTGTACTTGGGGGGGGGGGTGTCTGGCTGGCTCAGTCTGTACAGCGTGTGACTCTGGATCCTAGAGTTGTGAGTTCAAGCTCCACATTAGGTGTGTAGCCTACTTAGAGAGACAGAGAGAGACAGAGAGAGACAGAGAGAGAGAGAGGCACCTAGGTGGCCCAGTCAGTTAAGCGTCCAACTCTTGATTTCAGTTTGTGAGTTCAAGGCCAGCCATCAGACGCCCAGCATGGAGTCTGCCTGGAATTCTCTGTCTCCTTCTTTCTCTGCCCTTCCCTTGCTTGCTATCTCTCTCTCAAAAATAAATAAATAAAACTTTAAAAAAGTAATAAAATGGGTTCAGAGATGAAAAATGTGTAAAAAAAAAAGAATCAGGGCACTCCCCCATATTCTGAGAAGGAAAGTAGTGACTTAGGGGGTGACATCCAAATTTTGAATTAGAGAACTTTAGATCCAAACAGATCTCAGTTCAAATTCCAGTCTCCCATTTACTAGCTGGATCAAACCCGACAAACCCTTAAGGACTTTGAGCCTCCTTTGTCTTAACTGTAAAATGGGTATAACGACCCCTGCATCATGGGATTGTCCCAAGGATAACACAAGACCGTGTGTGCACTGTACCTGCAGGCTGTCTACATCGCAGACCATCAGAAATCATCTTGGGGGTAGGAGGGAGTGTGCTGTATCTTGTGGGGCAGATCGTTGTCCCGGACATATTTCATTGCCTTCTCTGGCCTCTGCTCCTGAATTAAATGAACTGCAATGTTCGTTTTGGTTACTTATTGCTCAGTATCTTTTCTTCCTCCTTTTTTCTGTTCTTCTTCATCTAAGTAGAAGAAACTGAGTGCTCAATGGTAGTTTTCTGGTGCAACCAACACTCTTCACCAGCTTTATAACTAAGGGCGAAGGTGGTGGTGGCAAGAACACCAACTGACACAGTAGTAACATTGTTGACATCCAATCCCACCTACGCAGACAGGTTCCGCCCTCTTTAGAAGTAGCAAAGGGCGGGAATGCAACAGATTGCCACAGCCTCTGGCAACCTAAGCCCAGGCACAGAAGTCACTAGAGCCGCGACTGCCGCTGTCTCCCCATCCAGAGCATTCTCCCGCCATGGCCTGGGCAGGCAGGACACATGAGGGGATGAAGTTTATTCTCACAGGTCTTGGCTGTGCCTGGAAGAGAAATAACAGGCAGATACACTTGCAAGGCGCTTTCAAACTCCAGCCCAAGGCACCTCTTTATCTGAACCTCACACTCTTCGTGTAACTTCAGTAACTGGCCCCTTCCAACCTCTTCAAATGCCATTCACCTCTTTCCTCTAGGTGGCGCTCATAAGCCACAGATTACTATTGCTGATTACTTCATCTCTAGGGGTTTTGCACATCACAATGTTATTAGCATAAAGAGGTAACTCAAAACTCAGGAAACTAGAAAAGAGACTCACACCATGTGTCCTTAGCCAAGACCCCAGGTCATATTCCACCAGTGTCCTTGGCTCACTTCCCTTCTGTGGTCACAAGAAAAGTCCAAGCTTCACAGCTTTCTATCCAAACAAACACATTTCATGTCTGTATATAAATGTCTGTATTTTGATACTATAGATTTATCTTATGATTGATTCTATTCTTCAAATAATATCAATCTTCAAATAACATCAATAATGGCCAAGCCTTACTGAGCACTGCTATGTCCAAAAAAGTGTGCTAAGTATGAGACACACAATTTCACATAATCCCTACAACATTGTATGAGGTAGTTACCATTATTATCACTACACAGAAAGGAAACTGAGGCTCTGAGACGTTGAGTCACTTGCCCAACTAGTAAATAATAGAGGAGGTATTTGAACCCAGGTCTGTTCTAATTATTATTCCTGTCACCATTCTGTCATCACTGGTTCTAAAGCAGTGGAGAACCTTTTCTCTTAGCCCCTGTGGTGTACAGACGGTTATTTGGTGATCAAGACACGTGATTCCCTATTGATACACAGATAAGTGTCCTTCTCTGTGTTGACAATGTGGCCCTACCCTTCAGGTCCAAGAAGGGTCTCAAGCAGCAACTTAACCTGGTAGTTACTGCCAGAGAGAAAAGGAAACTAGTCATTCAGATGAAATACATCGCCATTTTTCATCTGTATCTTTGGTATCCTGATGCATGATGGTAATGATTCTGTTTGCTAGGTGTGGCAATTGGCTGGGCTTTGACCCAGATGGAATCACCTGGGTTCAGTGCCCTGGAGAGCCACATTGAGGGTCTGGTGGGGCAGAGCAGGGCTCCCGGGGTCACTTGTCTCAACTTTCCTGACTATGCTCTGATTCCCCTGCTCCCTGCTGTAAACCTTGGGGGCTTCTCTGGGGTGCTTGTAGCATCCATGGGAGAAAAGTCTTAAGCTCTTTCCTGAGAAGAGCTGGCTCTCAATCTGCAAGTTCCCAGTGTCCCTCCAAAGGGAGCAGGGAGTGGGTAGTGGAGAAGCAGGATTTTATTACAGCAAGACTAATGATGTGCCTTCCTATTAAGAACCAGATATCCTAGTCCTCCTGAATGGCGTAGCCTCAAAATCTAGGTGTTGAGGAAGTCCACCGGAGAGGTGATGTGAGCTAGGGCAGTGGAAAAGGCTTCAGAAGCAGAGAGCTGTAAGCAAAGGGAAAGGATCCCGATAAGAAGGATGTTCCTGGCAGAAAATGGATGAAAGTTTATGCTGGATGAGAACCAAAGGGAGAGGCTGGAGGCATGCACTGTAGCCAAGGACCCCATGGGAGCCTGAGCATCCAGGCAGAGTGTGTCTGGAATGAATGAGAGGAGGCAGCAGGAAACAGGGCTGTGACGCCAGGGCAGTGATTTCTGAGGAAGACCAAACTCGAAGGAGTTGCTGGACAGAAGAGACAGAAAGGCTGGAAGCAACTAGGTGTCAGTTCAATTCAGTTCTGAGACCATCTACCTGGAGATACCATCAGATCCCACAGATAAAGGATGCAGTCCTACAAGACCGCCCCCCCCCCCTTCAGATGCCTGAGCTTCTCACCCACTGGGTGTAGATCGGAGGTTCCAGCAACCCCCTCCTCAGGTTCGATTAATTTGCTAGAGCAACTCACACAACTCATTTTACTTACTAGATCACCAGTTTATTACAAAAGTATACAACTCAAGAACAGCCAGATGGATGAGGTGTAGAGGGCAAGGAGTGAAGAAAGGGCTTGGGGCTTCCATGCCCTCTCCAGGCACCCAAACTTCCACCCGTTTGCCATGCTGGAAGTTCTCCAAACCCCATCTTTTTGGGTTTTGACAAAGGTTTCATTTAAGACTGACTAAATCATCGGCCACTGACAATTGCTTCAATGTCAGTTAAGACTGACTAAATCATCGGCCACTGACAACTGCTCCAACCTCCAGTCCCTCTCCCCTCCCTGAGGTCAGAGGGTGGGGCTGAAAGTTCCAACCATGGGATCACAAGGATGGTTCTTGGTTCTGCTGCCAACCAGCCCCTGTCCTTAGATGTTTTCCAAAGGTCACCTCATTAACATAACAAAAGACATATCACAGGCTCTCAGCACCTAGGAAATTCCTAGAGTTTTAGGAGCTCTGTGCAAGAAATGAGAATGAAGTTCAAATATATATTTATGATACCTCACAATATCACAGGAGACAAGTGCCACCATTGTGTCACCTTGTCACCTAGGCCTAACACAATCTAACAAAGCTCCTTAGAGACACAGCAAAGGTCACCTGCAGACAATGGGTTGCAGTTGATTTGCATGATGTAAAACACTGATCTGTAAAATCGTGTCCCCACCCTGCCCCTTTCCTTGATAAAACAGCTGGAAGCTTCCTTTAGGTTCACTGGAAATGAGGAATTGAGGGAGGCAAGATTGTCTGCCTTACTCTGAAGCCCAAACTCCAGACACCTCTGTTGAGTACAGGGCTACCCAATGTGGAATACACTAGCCTTTATAGTAGCTATTTACATTTAAATTTAAATTAATGGAGGGGCGCCTGAGTGGCTCAGTAGGTTAAGCATCTGACTCTTGATTTTGGCTCAGGTCATGATGTCACAGTAATCAGATCATGCCAGGTGTGGAGCCTGCTTGGGATTCTCTCCTTCTCTCTCCCTCTACCACTTTTGTGCTCGCTCTCTCTCGAAAAAAGAAATAATAATAAAATTAAAAAATTAAATAAATAAATAAAACAATAAATTAAAATTAAAATCGAGTAAAATTAAAAATCCACTAGGGGCGCCTGGGTGGCTCAGTCGGTTAAGCATCCGGCTTCAGCTCAGGTCATGATCTTGCGGTCTGTGAGTTCGTGCCCTGCGTTGGGCTCTGTGCTGACAGCTCAGAGCCTGGAGCCTGTTTCGGATTCTGTGTCTCCCTCTCTCTCTGCCCCTCCTCCACTAATGCATTCTCTGTCTCTCTCTGTCTCTGTTAAAATAAACATTAAAAAAAAAAAAGTTTTAAAATTAAAAAAAGAAAAAAGAAAAGGGGCGCCTGGGTGGCTCAGTCGGTTAAGCGTCCGAGTTCAGCTCAGGTCACGATCTCACAGTCCGTGAGTTCAAGCCCCGCGTCGGGCTCTGGGCTGATGGCTCGGAGCCTGGAGCCTGCTTCCGATTCTGTGTCTCCCTCTCTCTCTGACTCTCCCCCGTTCATGCTCTGTCTCTCTCTGTCTCTCTCTGTCTCAAAAATAAATAAACATTAAAAAAAATTTTTAAAAAATCCACTTCCTCGGTGATAACAGTCACATTCCAAGTGCCCAATAGCCACATGCGGCTAGTGGTTACCATGTCAGAGAGTGCAAATATGGAACATCTCCATCCTTGTGCAAGTCCTCCGGGACAGCCTGCAATGTGATGCCTGTCACTTAGACACCCAGGCGTGATGCAAAGTCACTGCCTTGCCTCACTTTCCTCACCGCTACCCAGTCCATTCACTAAAGTAGCCCCAAATGCTTCTTTAGGGAAGCATGACCCCGACCTGTGTTTCTTTGCTTTCTGCCATCTCTCTTCAGTCTCCAGGAGTGCAGCATGAAGGCTCATCACAGAGTCACAAGAATGAGATTTGAGCGCTAGGAATGCATGTCCCGGCCTCCCCGTACACACACTGGCTGCCCAGCAGGAAACCTGCAGTGAACGAGGTCCCCAGCTGTGGCCCCAGGCAAAGGGGCAGCTTGGACATCACTGATATTTCACCGGAATCAGAGTGTGCTCTCGGCCCCCAAGCCTGTTATGTGATAGCCAACTGTCCCTGGAAACAAGGCCTTTGCTGGCTTCTGGGGGTTTAGGGTTTTCCTTAAGCTCTGGATTCCTCTTGGCTTCTCTACACTTGGAGCTTACATCTGGAAAAGCAACCTCATTCTCTGGTCAGCTACCATGTGGTTTCTTTCTACAAATAAACTTTGCTGAAGGAATGTTCTGAGCACACGGCCTGTTGTCCCCCTTCCTCACCCCCAGCAGCATCTAGGCTGGGCCTCCTATACCATCAGAGCCACACTCCCCCCAGGATACCCAGTTCCTTTCCTGTGAATCCCCCACTCTCAGGACCCAGCATGGAGGCTACCCCCTGCTTTCCCTATCTCGGCCTCAGCAGCCAGCTCCATGTTGCAAACTGTCCATCTCTGGTCCAAACATAGCCTCCTGACACTAGTCTTTTCCTGCTGGCTGCGGGTCCTGCTTAGCTTATTTTTCTGTGACCTTCACCCCCCAACCCCATACTCCAGGGGGGGTGAGGAGAGGTCACCATCATGACCTCTGACCCATGCCAGTTGCCCCACGACGAAGTAGAAGTCAAGATGTCAAAGCTCTTCCTAAGCCAGTTATTGGCGGCCTAAGCCAGTATTGTATTGTATGTACATTCCAAGCCCCAAGCTGCTGTGACCCCGACCATGATTGTCTCTTTTCCTTGGGTATCGTCTCCAGCAGAGAAACTGACTATGTCCCTTCCTCTGGGTTTGCTTCTCCATATCAGACGTAGTATGACAGGACATTTCCAATGGACATACCTTCCCTGTCGTCAGCCCCTCAGGTAGGGCTTCTGTCCATGTGACTCTGGTCCCTCTCTCATCTAGGAGGCTGGAATTGGGTTACCCTTTAGACGTGCAAATAGCAGGCAGTAAGGACCCTTTTCCTATCTGATAGCACATAGAAAGCAGACAAAGGCTTGAAGGAAGATAAGTAGGATGAGGACAATGCCATGAAGAAAGGTTGACTGTAAGTAAAAGTATTTGCAAAACATTTGCTCGTGAGCCACTGTCCGTCTGTTCTGCTGCCATAAAAACAGCCCACACAAGCTGATAAGAAAATTCTCAATGAAAACCTTGAAAAAGGGGCAGAATTCATGAAAAGGCAATGCTCACACTCATACAGAGATGCACCCACAAGATAAGTGAAATATCTAAAATGGAATGTGTTCAATTTCACTGACTGCTGGTGAAATAAAATGCAAGTAAGTATGAGAAGCCAATTCTCACCCATTAGATTGGCAAAAAATTAAAAATAATGATCATTCCCAGTGCTGGCAAGATGTTTTGTCAAGAACTGCAACGGGTCTGGAATGTTATCCCACTTGCATAATTTTTGCACTTTATATGTATGAATACCATAGAAACACAAGGCACTTGGATGAGGGGAAAGCATTCTTTACTGATGCAAGCAGATGAATGGTCAGAGTAAACTGCAGGATCAGTCCCTGACACTAGACCCATCGGCGATGCTATGAGAGCCACAGCAATTCTCTCATGAGTGACAGGTTTCACTCCATAGACAAGGGATGGGAAAAAGGATTTCCTCTATTTGTACATAGGAGAGAGGCAACCACCCCCTCCTCTCTAGAAAGGCGGGAGAAAAAAAACCTTTGCTTTTTAGAAAAGGGATGGGAAGGGTCCTGGATTCTCGCTCTAACCTTTGGAACATAAAAACATCTCTCCAAGGGCCATCTAAACCCAGTGTCTCAAGCTTTTACAACCAAAAGATGTCACCAAGGTCTGGGCTTCATTCCTTTTGAAATGTAAATATCTGGGAGAGAGCAGTCCAGTATTCCTGACACTTTGGAAGCTTAACAGAAATCTAGTCCAGGCTATAATCATTTGTCTCTCTTGGGGAGATAAGAGAAGTTTTATTACCCCTTTAAACTAGAGAAATTAACAAAAGGCTACAGATGTAATTCTCATAGTGTGTGAAAAGCAAAATGTGCCTAGGAGAAGTGATGTCATACATTCCCTGCCTTTATACCACACACATTCCTCTGTCTCAGGAAGCTAGAGCTTTTTACAGGAATGCTGAGAAGTCCAGAGAAGGTTTATGTCCCCACAAAGGGTTGGAGAGAGAAAAGAGCATTCTTGGGCTTTGCTGATAGAATGTGAATTGCGATAGCTCTTTAGGGAAGTAATCTAGCAAATCTACTCTGACCCACACCTTCATACTCTAGAAATCCCACTTATGGAATGTAACAAATAGAAATGAAGCTCCAAGTTGAAAGAATACACATGTAAGAATACAAATTGTGGGATTGATAGAAATGGTAACAAGTGGAAAACAATCAAAATGCCCATCAGTAAGAAATACAGTATAAAGTGCTGAAACAGTTATACCATGAAATATTATGTTTTTTTAATGGTTATTCTATATCTTAACCTGGAAGAATTTCCATTATATAGTTAAGTGACAAAGGTAGATGCAAGAGATACACAAAATATCCATTTTGTAAAACAATGAAAAAACCAACATGTACATATTTGGTATGTGTACATGATTATTTAACCAAGGAGAAAGATGTGGAGGGATAGACCTTTTTTTTACTGTTTGTTTATTTTTGAGAGACACAGAGAGTGCAGGCCAGGGAGGGGAGAGAGAGAGGGGTACAGAGGATCTGAAGCAGGCTCTGTGCTGACAGCAGAGAGCCCCCATGTGGGGCTTAAACTCACAAACCATGAGATCATGACCTGAGCCAAAGTTGGATACTTAACCGAGCCACCCAGGTGCCCCTGGCCAGGGTGGGGGGGTGGGGGGTGGATAGACTTTTAATAGGAATTGCCTTTGGGAGAGCAGAGATGGGAAAGGAAAGAGGATGGTAAGGTTTAAATACAGCAAAACAGAAACAGGCATGGCCCAATACCAATGGAAAATTTAAGACGTAAAATTCACTCTATGGTATTGCTGTGAGTATATACAAATTGGATCTGTTCATGAGCAAGGACTAGAATAAGATATCAACACATGAGAATATGGGGGACTCAGATTTATTTATTCACTCAACAAATATTTTGAAACTGTATTCTGCTAGGCACTCTTCTCATCCCTGGAGAGATAGTGCTGGGCAATACCCTTGAGCTCATGGAGTTTTTATTCTCTACGGGGGAAACAGTGGCTTATGGCGAGAAATCAGTGTATCAGAAAATGTCAGGTGGCAATAAGTGCTAAGATCAAAACTCAAACAAGGACCAGAGCAACTGGGCTGCTGTTTAAAACAGGGTGATCCGGGAAGGGCTCTCGTCTGAGCAGAGACCTGAACAAAGCTGGGAAGCAATCACATCCTTTCTCATCCACCCCACCCTCCCCACCCCGACCCCCAGCAAGTATCAACAGGCTCTCAGCCTCTCCTTTTGTTACCAGAGCCGGGTTCTTGGACCTGACAAGGATAGAAATGAGGCTGACCCATAGGTCAAAGGCACAGGCAGGGCTTTACTGGGTCAACAGCGCCTACTGAAGGGAGACACAGCACCAACAGAGAGTGGTTAGGTTGGCCTCCCTAACAACCGGGAGGCCCCGCTTATGTAGAGAAAGTTCCCACAGACAGTTCCCACTCAGGTTCTACTGAGGTCCATTATGTTAATAAGGGACAGAAAAGTGCCTCGTCCTGGTTGGTGGATATTGGCAAGCAGCTCAGGCAGCTCATTGTTCAGGAGGCTGTTTTTCAGGTTTGTGGAGCCTCTGTTCATTTTTGCACATCCACCAGGTATGGCTGCAGCTATTGGAGTTTTTTATGGTTTTTTTTTAAGGTTTATTTATTTTTGAGAGAGAGAGAGAGAATGAGCAGGAGAGGGGCAGAGAGGGGCACAGAGGATCCAAAGCAGGCTCTGCACTGTCAGCAGTGAGGCCGATGTGGGGCTTAAACTCACAAACCCTGAGATCATGACCTGAGCTGAGGTTGGAGGCTCAATGGACTGAGCCACCCAGGCGCCCCTGCAGCTATTGGTTTTAAGTCTGGCTTGTCCATTGGGCCACATCCTGGTTCTGCTCTGTAAGAGAAGCAATTCAGCAAGAACAGCCAACAGGAAGTACCCCAGGTGCATAACATTTTTCACTTGGGGCTTATTCCCCGGTCCCTGACTGTCCCACCTTCATGGTTTATTTCTGGACCCTGTCTTAGAAGACTCAAGTCGGAAGGTCCGAAAACCAGACACAACCCTCTTCTGTGCCACGTAGTTAGCATGGGGTGGGGGTGGTGAGTCCATACCTACCTTCCTCCTAGAAACATACACCATGGTATGCACCGTATATTATGCATAGAATAAAATTGTTCCGGAGGCAGTAAGATGTCATAGTGGAAAGTATGCGATGCAGAATCAAGCATTCTGGATTCAAATCCTGGCTCTCCCACTTCCTAGCTGCATGGCCTTGGGCAAGGTATTTAACCTCTGTAAACTTATTGATAAGATGGGAGACAATAATTCTACCTACTCCCATAGAGTTAGTAAGCTAAAACATTTTTTCAATGTTTTATTTATTTTTGAGAGAGAGACAGAGCTCAAGCGGGGGAGGGGCAGAGAGGAGGGAGACCCAGAATCCGAAACAGGCTCCAGGCTCTGAGCTGTCAGCATGGAGCCCAACATGGGGCTCAAACTCATGGACTGTGAGATCATGTCCTGAGCCGATGTCAGACGCTCAACCGACTCAGCTGCCCAAGTGCCTGGTCCATAATAAGAGTGAAAAAAAAAAAAAGCTTTTGCAAGAAAATGCAATAGGAAAAAAATCTCTTCAACAAGTGGTGTTGGGAAAACTAGACAGCTGCATGCAAAAAAAATGAAACTGGACCACTTTCTTATAGGCTACACAAAAATAAACTCAAGATCAATGAAAGACCTAAATGTGAGACGTGAAACCATAAAAGTCTTCGAAGAGAGCACAGGCAGCAATTTCTATGACATTGGCCATAGCCATATTTTTCTAGATATGTCTCCTGAGGCAAGGGAAACAAAAGCAAAACATAAACAATTAGTACTACATCAAAATGAAAAGCCCTGTACAGCAAAGGAAAAAACCAACAAAACTAAAAGACAACCAACTGGGAGAATATATTTGCAAAAGATACATCCAATAAGGAATTAATATCCAAAATATATAAAGAATTTATACAACTCAACACACACACACACACACACACACACACACACAAATAATCCAATTAAAAGTGGACAGAAGATGTAAACGGACATTTCTCCAAAGAAGACATACAGATGGCCAACAGACTCATGAAAAGACACTCAACATCACTCATCATCAGAGAAATGCAAATCAAAATCACCCTGAGATACCACCGCACACCTATCAGAATGACTAAAAGACACAAGAAACAAGCATTGGCAAAGATGTGGAGAAAAATGAACCCTTGTGCACTGTTGGTGGGAATACAAACTGGTGCAGCCACTGTGGAAAACAGTATGGAAGTTCCTAAAAAAATTTAAAATAGAACTACCATATAATCCAGTAATTCTACTTCTGGGTATTTACCTGAAGAAAACAAAAACACTAATTAGAAAGGATATACGCACCCCTCTGTTTATTGCAGCATTATTTACAATAGCCAAATTATGGAAGCAGCCCCATGTCCATCGATAGATGAATGGATAACGAAGATGTGGTATATATATATATAATGGAATATTATTCAGCCATAAAAAAGAATGAAATTTTGCCATATGCAACGACATGGAAGGATCCAGAGAGTACAAAGCTAAGCGAAACAAGTCAATCAGAGAAAGACAAATATCATATGATTTCACTCATATGTGAAATTTAAGAAACAAAACAAATTAACAAAGAAAAAAAAAAGAGACAAACCAGAAGACAGATTCTTAACTATAGAGAACGAACTGATGGTCACCAGAGGGGAGGGGAGTGGGGGGATGGGTGAGATAGGTGAAGGGGATTAAGAGCACAGTTATCAGGATGAGCCCTGAGTAATACAGAGAATTGTTGAAGCACGATTATTGTACACCTGAAACGAAGATAACACTGTCTGTTAATTATTTAAATTAAAAAAGTAAGAAATAAAAGTAAATTAAAAAAAAAAACCCACACAGGAGGCACCTGGGTAGCTCAGTCAGTTAAGCTTCCTACTCTTGATTACAGCTCAGGTCACGATCTCGGGGTTCGTGAGATCAAGCTCCGCGTCAGGCGGGCTCGCTGACAGCCCAGAGCCTGCTTGGGATTCTCTCTCTCTCTCTCTCTCTCTCTCTCTCTCTCTGTCTCTCAAAATAAATAAATAAACATAAAAAAAATAAAACCCACACAGAACCAAACCAAATATCCTTTAAAAAATAGCTTTTATTTTTGCTATGACTGTTACTATTTATTACTATTGCTCTGGCTACTTGCACAAGGGTCAGCAGCCCTCTCACAGGGTTGACTCATACGGAATTTGTAGAATTCTGAGGGCCTGCCCGGTGAAAACTTGACATATTGTTGCTTCTCTTCTCTTAGCACTTAGCTGTCTCTCGTTGGCAGGGAAGAAGGGGGACCAAGGCAAAGCCAGAAGTGAGGCACTGCTATTTTGAACCATGCAGTCTACACAGCTTTCTCTGAGGAGGTGATATTTGATGTGAAAGAAGTAGACAGACAAAGCTTATTAAGAAAATGAGCTTGTATGAAACAATATGTACCCAACTTGAAGATACTTCTGGATTCACTCTTAACCAAATCAATGAAACACGAAAAAATATTTTACCTCTGGAATATGCGTCATAGGATGAATAACAAAGTAATTTGTGTTAATGTTCTCCTTTAAACTTTTATTTTATTTTTAATTTTTTTTATGTTTATTTTTGAGAGAGACAGAGACAGAATGCAAGTGGATTAGGGGCAGAGAAGGAGGGAGACACAGAAGCAGAAGTAGGCTCCAGGCTCTGAGCTGTCAGCACAGAGCCCGATGCGGGGCTCGAACTCACGAGCTGTGAGATCATGACCTGAGCCAAAGTCGGATGCTCAACTGACTGAGCCACCCAGGCGCCCCTAACCTTATATTTTAAAATATCAGATGAGGGGCGCCTGGGTGGCTCAGTGGGTTGAGCGGTTGACTTCGGCTCAGGTCATGATCTCATGGTCCGTGAGTTCAAGCCCCGTGTCGGGCTCTGTGCTGACAACTCAGGGCCTGGAGCCTGTTTCAGATTCTGTGTCTCCCTCTCTCTGACCCTCCCCTGTTCATGCTCTGTCTCTCCCTGTCTCAAAAATAAATAAACATTAAAAAAAATTTTTAATAAAAAATAAAATTATTCCCCCCCCTTCTTTTTGTAACAATTTGATAAGAATAGGTATTAACTATTCTTTAGATGTTTGTGTAGAATTCACCTCTGAAACCATTTTGTCCTAGACTGTTGAGAGATTTTTTTTATTACTGATACCATTTCATTAGTAGTAATCACTATGATTCCTTGTTTACTATTATGGTCACTCATCATTTTAAAACAAATAAGGTTATGAAAAATTACTTTTCAGATTTTCAAAAAGAATAACATGAGTTGGAGAATCCCCAAGAATTCCAAGAAACTGCCATTTTGTTTTTGCTGTTCTTTAATCCCTAAGATAAATATCTACTGGGAATTTGGATGCATTGCTTTCTAGTGGGAGGAGACACACAATAACATGGAAAAAATGAATACCTCAGAAAATGTCGGGTCGTGTTAAGAGCTATGAAGAAAAATAAAGCAGGGTAAGTGGCTACAGAGAAATGAGGGTTGCTGTTCTAAATAGGGCAGATGGCAATGATGAGGAAAAGAAACAGAAAAAGACAGTGTGAGAAATCTGAGGAAGTCTTTGAGCAATCACAAAGGAAGCAATGATGGACCAGGGGGGTATTTGGGGGTATTCCTGCAGGGAGAGGAGGAAGGTGCCTTGCAGGTGCCAGGCACTGCATGCCAAGAGGAAGGGCAACTCAACCCACCTGAGCGCCTGAGTGAGTTTAGAAAGGTCAAGGAGCTGGGTGTGGCTGAAGTGCGGGAGAGGGGCAGGTTGGAATAGCCAGGGAGGTGGACCGGGACAGATACAGAATGCTTTGCATACCATGCTTGGGAGTTCAGCTTACAGGAAACCACGAGATCGTATCCTGGATCTGATGTGGTCAATTTTGTGGAAGATGCCTCAGGCAGCAGCACGACTGATGGACTGAAGGCTTCCTTCCCCAAATCCCTGCCAGGATTTGCACAGGCCACAGCAGGACACATCCTAATGTTCCCGCCTTTGCCTTCCCACTTTCCACTTTTACTCTGCACCAGGCTTGTGCTAAGGGCTGTGTCTATAAACACAGGAGGACCTGGGCCTCATTTTTAACCAGAAGGAATATAGAGGTCTTCAGGGAGAGGCAGACAGATAATCAAAACAAAACCACAAATGGTTAGAGGTGCTGGGACAAAAATGCGTGACCACTCAATGGCTCTCCGAAGCAGGTAATAGGGAGAGTGAGGATGGGGTGTGTTAAACATGGGTCCAGAGTAGAAGTGACACCTGAGCTAGATAGGAAGGAAGTACTGGCCAGGCAAAGCGTAGATGCAGTGGAAGTGGAAGATTAAGTCAAAAAGCACCAAGGCTGGAACACCACCGGCCTTTAGAACAAGGTACCTGGTGGAGATTGCTACAACGTGGGGTAAGACTGAGGTCAGAGATCCAACAGAACCCCGTGCAACTAGATGAGGGACCAGCGTCCACTAGATAATTATAATCAGGGAAGAAATCTGATCTAAATCTAAGTTTTTTAAAAAGTATGTTAATAGTAGTATAGAGGATAGATTTGGAGAGGGCATATTTTTAAGCTTACAATCAGATATATCTAATGTTTTAATACCATGGTGAACTCCAAAGAGTTCAAAGCTTTGGAATCCAATGATCTCAACCAAAGATCATGCTCTGTTACTTCCTGGTTGTGAGCCCTCAAGCAGCTCACTTAAATACATTGAGCCTCAGTCTCCCCATCTGTAAAATGGGGATAATAACCCACTGTGCAAGGTTGTTAGGAGGATTGAATGAATCCAATCGGGTGAATGCACCTTGTAAACTTCACATACCCACACGAATGCACAGATTTGTTGTTCTGCTCTGAAGGACATTTTCTGTCAAGGTGTTATTAGAATCGAATAACATTAATAATAATGTTCAGGGGCGCCTGGGTGGCGCAGTCGGTTAAGCGTCCGACTTCAGCCAGGTCACGATCTCGTGGTCCGTGAGTTCGAGCCCCGCGTCAGGCTCTGGGCTGATGGCTCAGAGCCCGGAGCCTGTTTCCGATTCTGTGTCTCCCTCTCTCTCTGCCCCTCCCCCGTTCATGCTCTGTCTCTCTCTGTCCCAAATAAATAAATAAACGTTGAAAAAAAATTAAAAAAAAATAATAATGTTCAATGTCTATGAAGTTAAACAGGGAATATGGAAATGGCTGAGGTGTTTTTTTTGTTTTGGGGTTTTTTTTATTTGTTTTGTTTTTTTGTTTGTTTTGTTAAGGTGATAAGATGGACTGGATAGAGAGGGCTGGGCCTTGGAGTTCAAACAGACCCAGATGATGGGGCATTATTGGCTCATTGGCAAGGGTAGACATAGGAGTCCAGACCAGAAGATCAGTAAGAGAGGGAAGGCAGAGGCAGAAATAAGCATCACAAGCCAAGGTCCAAACTAAGTACAAGGTCCAGGTGCCCATCTAGGCAGCAGAAAGCAGCAATCGGCATAGACCCACAGGGCAGAGATCTGAGCCACCAGGGTAGGTGGTATATGGGAAGAGTGGGATGACTCTTGAAGAGCCCCCTCTACAAAAATGTGGGTTTGTTCATTCAGCAAACATATATTCAGTGTCAATGACATTTTAGGGTCGAGAAATACAAAGTCACATGAGTGAAGGAGCTTATAATCCAATGAGGAAGACTGACACATGAGATCCTGCTAACACAACCTGACAAAAGAAACAACAGAAGGAAACACAGAGTATTCTCGGAACAACAAGAGAAGTGGATAGCTAATCCAGGCTAAGTTAATGTCAGACAATTCTGGAGGATGTGATGACTGAGTGGAGTTCTAAAGGATGAATTCGAGTCAGCCAGGTGAACCAGATACATTTCAAGGGTGAGGGCATTCCAGGCAGCAGGAACAGTGTGAGCAACAGCAGGGAAACAAGAAGCAGGAAACACAGGCAGGTCTAAGGAGGAGTGGCTGCAGGTGATGGATGATGAGAAGGGCGGGGGATGAGACTGGAACAGTGGACCAGAAAGCTTCCTGGTCCAGCCTAAGAAAACTGGGACTTCATCCTGAAGGCCATAGGGAGCCACAGAAACATTAAGCAGGTGAGCGTTAGGACGGGAAGACCATTACTAAGATCCATGTTGCTATGACCGAGGGGACAAAGCAAGGGATTTGGGGATAGAGGAGATGGTGGGCCAGGAAGACACAGAGGAACAAGGCAGGAAGTTGCATTATGCAGAGTTCTCCAGAGAAACAGAACATATAGGGGCGCCTGTGTGACTCAGTTAATTAAGCGTCCAACTTTGGCTCAGGTCATGATCTCACAGTCTGTGAGTTTGAGCCCAATGTCAGGCTCTGTGCTGACAGCTCAGAGCCTGGAGCCTGCTTTGGATTTTGTGTCTCCCTCTCTCTCTCTGCCCTTCCCCCACTCGTGCTCTGTCTCTCTTAAAAATAAACAAACATTAAAAATAATTTTTAAAAAAACAACATATAAATACTTAAAAGCACATATACATACGTATATGAACTTATTATAAGTGATTTATTATAGAGGTTGAAAAATCCCAAGATCTGCAGTTGACAAGCTAGAGACCAAGGAGAGAGCCAATGGCACAGTTCTAGCCCAAGTCTGAAGGCCTGAGAAACTGGAGAACCAACGGTATAAATTCCAATTTGAGTTACAGCCCAAAGGCAAGAGAAAACTGATGTCCCAGCTTGAAGACAGTCAGGCAGACAGAGCAAAATCTCCCTTCCTCCTCCTTTTTGTTCTATTTCAGACCTTCAGTAGATTAGGTGAGACCCACCATTTTGGGGAAGGCAATTTGTTTCACACAGTCTACTGATTCAAATGTTAATCTCATCCCAAAACATCCTCACAGACACACGAAGGATAATGTTTAACCAAATATCTTGGCACCCCATGACCCAAGCAAATAAATTATGTGACACATAAAATTAACCATCACAGAAGCCCTACCAGAATCAAGGTCACACAATGGAGCATCTCCAGCCGCCTGATGGAATTGAGTGCTGAGACCCCGAATTGGTACTTACAGCGAGGCAAAGTGGGAAGAGGACCATGAAACATGGAAAGAGTGGGAAAAAGAGGTCAGAAGTGAGTAATGGAGCTATTAGAAATTATGATTAAGGTATATATTAGTATTTATAGACAGAGAAAGATGTCAACTCAATATTGTCAAGATAAAAGGATTAAAAGGCAGTATTTCACAATGTGTGTGAAACGATCTCATTTAAAAATATGTTGAGTGGCACCTAGAAGGCTCAGTCGGTTAAGCGCCCAACTCTTGATTTCAGCTCAGGTCATGATCTCACAGTTTGTGAGTTTGAGCCCCCATCGGGCTCTGTGCTGTTGGTGCAGAGCTTGCTTGGGATTTTCGCTCTTTCCCACTATCTCTGCTCTCTCTCTCATAAACAAACAAATAAGTAAAATAAAAATAAAAATATGTTGTGTGTACGTGTGTTAGTGGAGGTACACACACCTAGAGGGAAGTCTAGAAGGATAAGCACATATGTTAATTGCAGAGTTTCTCTGGGTGTTGGAATTCCAAGTGACTTTTACTTTCTTCCTTATGTCCTTCTGAATTATCTTTATTTTCACAGCTGGCATGCGTCATATGTATAAATCAGAAAAATCAATAAAACTATCCATTCTGGGGGAAAAAAATCACATTACAAAACGCAAATGAGAATCTTGCCAATTCATCTTTTGCTTCCACTCTTGAGTAGTTAGTTCCTCACTGATCAAGCTCCTTGACACAACCCACAGGAGCTTTCGCGATGTGGCTGGTACATGGGAACAGTGGCTCCTGACCGCTGTTCTAACAGAATAGCTTCCCACCTTGCACTGCCCTCTGGCAACCCTGAGCCAGCACATCTGGACACACCCTGCCAGTTGTCTATGCGAGTCTTTGGCTCCCACTCTCCCTACTAATTCTTTTCCCCTCTTTGTAATGAATGATTACCCTCTACAAGACTCAGTCCAGGGACCTCTCTTCCCAAAAGTCATTTCTTGATCTCCCCGATCTGGGTTTAGTGCCCCTACGTCAGCCTTCCATTTATGCTTGATGCATATCTCTGTCACAGCGCCTTTATACTGAATTACGGGAGGTGTGTGTACATGTCTTTCTCCACCATTGGATGTGTCTCTGTCCTCTGTTTCTCTCCAGGGTTCTCGTCCACAGCCAGGCTCAAAAACTTTTGATTGACTAAATGGACTTTTGGAAGGATCTGTAAGAAGTGAAATCCAGGTTTTATTTTATCATGGTGGGTAATGGCAGGCCAGTGAAGATTTACAAAGGGAAGCTGTTAATACTCTAAGTCACAATAGTAGCCCCTCTCCTCTCTTTCTTCTCCTGTTTTGCCTCCTGCTCTCCTTTTGTTTCCCCCTCCCATCCCCACACCCACCTTCTTCCTTTTCTTTCTAGAGAAGTGTTTCACAAATTTTGGTGAAAGGAAGAATTGCCCGGGGAGCCAGCTAAATGCAGTTTCCCAGGCCCTGCCCACAGTTCAAATTTCTTAGATCAGGGATGGGGCCCAAGCATCTGCATCTTCACAAGTGTACTAGATGATTCTGTTCCAACTTTGAAAAATACCATCTTAGAAAATGTAGGATTCTTCATTTCCTTTGCCTACTAACGTTAACTAAGCGAGATGTGAGTGTGTTATCTACAACATTCTCCGTTTCCCGGTCACATTTCCTGATCCCGCAAACTCAAATCCATCTCACTGATTCAACGCATGTTCCAGGATAGAAAGCAGCTTTCGATGTGGCTTAGAGTGTGCACTATGGCTGAGCAGCTGACAACATCTCCCCAAGCCTTCACGCACCTGACTCAGAAGTGTGATGACTTTGCCTTGTTACCTATATAACAACAGTAATTATGACCATCATCATACCCACTATAGCTGCCATTTATTAAGACCCTACTATGTACCAGACACTGTGCAAAGTGCTTTACTAGCATTATCTCACTTAAGCCTCATAGCAGCTCCATGAGGCATATACTATTATTATCCCCACTATACCAATGAAGAAGTTGGAATTAGGGAGGTTCTGACCAAGGCCACACACGCATAAGTGGTGGAGTCACCTGAACTCACCTGATCTAACTGCAAATCCCATGGTCTTCCCACTATGGCTCCTGCTAGATAGATATAGATGATTAATAGATAGATCCTATCTATCTAGATGATTAATAGATAGATAAATGGGTGGACGGATGAATAGATTGATGGATGATAGATGGATAGATAGATAATAGGATAAATAGGAAGGAAGGGGGAGAGAAAATGATAAAGGAGAAGACGGAAGAAGGAGGGAAATTGCTTTATGTAATGAACTCACTCTCTTTCAGGGCTTCTTTGAGAAGCAGAGGTAAAAATTCAGATTATTTCAGGATGCCAGATGGGTGTTTCTTAGCATGCAACGGTGCCTAGAAGAGGCTACAGAGTCACCCTGGTTTTATAGGGGCCACATGGAGATAACCCTACTAGCTTTCGCTGAGGTGGAGAAGGCCAATGAGATCACAGATACAAAATTATAATTGTTTTATCATTATGTTTCCTTTGGTTTTCCACTTGGATCTTAGTGCAGATCAGTTGCCCAAAGTTGTGAGCACCAAACAGCTTGGATAGCAAGGAAATTGTAGAATTGTAGAGTGTTTGCTTAGGTCTTTGAGAAACATACAGGTGGCACCTTACATGTGCTTCCAGTCAGCCAGCACAGTGCACTGCCTTCCTTCCCCACACGCTAAGACCAGGGATGAGGGGTATGCTTGTGCTTAGGGATATCACATACAGCCCAGGTTGGTTCGGTGCATCCTAGAAGCAAAGGGACCTGTGCCTCACACTAGGTGGTACCTGAGGAGATGGGGAGACAGTGTCCTCTCCCCACTCCCATGCACAGTAGGATAGGAGTGAGCAGCTTCAGAATAAAAATGACATATGACAAGGCTAGGCCAACCGGGCTTCAGATAGCCCTATGGCGTCCCCCCAGAGCCTCCGAGTAGCTCAGGAGAGCCACAAAACACCTCCCGCACTTACAAGGAGGACACAGAAGCTAGCTGGAAGAGAGACAGCCAACGGTTCTACAGATGCCTCAAGATCGAGTTTAAACAAACAGACATAAACACCACATGACAACAAATGCCAGCACTTTCCAAATGTCTGAAAACCAGATGGGCTACACGTTTCAATAGCAGTCAGGATGGAAAGACCCATGAAGGCCATACGTGTCCTCTCTCTTTCTCTCTCTCTCTCTCTCTCTCTCTCTCTCTCACACACACACACACACACACACACACACACACACACACACAACTTTCAGTGGCTTGAACTTATATACAATCATGGAAAAAAAGGGACAGGAGTTCCTGAGCCAGCTGAGAAAGCCTAGAATTGAATCGTTTCTACCACCGGAAGGAATGAGGACCCAGGAGAAAATTTAATTGCAGTCATAAAAGAAGAAAGCTACCTTTGTTCAGCAGACTTGAATTTTGAGCCCCCAAATTCATACTCACTGCGAATGTTTGTTGACTGAATGAATAAACAAATTGTATTGGGGAAAGAAATTCTGCTGCAGCCAGTTCCTGGTAGAACAGGGCTAGCTGTCCTCCAGGGAAAAGAGTAATTACTAAAAAGAGTATCTGCTTTCTAGTTCTTGCCCGGTGCTTATTATCTGTGGCTCCCTGAGTAGGTCGCAAGTTCCTTTAGGACTCATTTCCGTAAAATGGGCATAATGATGCCTGCCCTGCCTTCCTTATAATGTGACCATGAGAACAAAATGAGATAATGTATAGGAGGTTGCTTTACACAGATTATAATAAGGGCCTGTGGATCGCCTCTGTCTTGTGATTCCAGAAGCAAGAAGAAAGTAAATGAACGCAAGGATCAGAGTTCTGGGGTAACCATCTTCTGAACCAAAATGCTTTTCTAGAACTGAAAAGGAACAGTGACTATGTCTTCCCTGTGGCCGCAGCAGAGCTAACTGGATGCTATAAAGGATTCTGCTCTCTATATAAGAGAGTACAGTTCACCAGAAAGAAATTCTCAGGGCACAAAACAGATTTATTTTCATTGTGAAATAGTCTGCCTGCCGTGCAACAACAAATTAAGCTCGGGGTGACTATTCCCGTAAAACACGTCCTGTGCGTAGCACTGCTATTATGGGGTGGACCGACATGGTAAAGAATCAATTAAAACTCTGACACATCCAAAGGAGCTCGAAGACCTGTTTCACAGGTTTTCCCCAGAGGAAAATAATCATGCTGCATTATACTTTGGAAGCCGATCGAGGCGAGATTTCGGAGACAAGTTCTGGGGTTTACAAGACAGACTTCAGCTTTTCCAAAATCACTTTTGAAGTGCTCTTTAAAGGATTATAGCATTCAATTCTCCATCAGTCGGGCGGCATCATGGTGGAGCAAGAGGGATTATTGTCAGGCGGACAGACTCCGGAAAACCGTAAGTTCCCTTAAAATTAACAAAGCACTTAAAGGGATGGTGGAAATATTGCAGTGTGTATATTCATGCCCATTTTGAAATGAAAGCAAAGGTTAAGCAGGAAAAATCGGAGGGATAATAAAGCTGAATATCCTTGCTATTTTTATAATAGCACTTTGCCACCAAAGGGGTGCTCATTGTTTAGAAACAGTTTGAAAAGTTCTAGAATTTCAAGAAGAGCCTCCCTTCCCCACCAAATATATATATATATATATATATATATGTATATATATATATGCATATATATACACACACATATATATGTGTATATATATATACATATATATGTGTGTGTATATATATGTATATATATATATATATACATATACACAAACATACAAACACACACACATATATGAACGAGAGGGTTAATAGTAGAATGAATAATGTTTGTGGTCACACTGCTTAAACTATGTTTCTATGACAGCAAGTAGGAATGTTCACTTAACGTTCACCTTAAGAACAACATGTTTTCCGGCAAATTCAGACATCTGTGTAAACCATCTTCAGCCTCAGTGCCTGAATAACTTCTGTGCCTCAACCTGAACAAAGAGAAGAGATTTTGAGGTTCAGGCAGTATATTTGCAGAAGGGTGGCCTACAAATGAGCTTCACAGAAAGAAAGAACTCGGTAAGACCAAAGCAAGGCAAGCGTCAGCAGTGACCATTGCTGAGGGACAGGTTACGGCCTGTCAACGCAACAGGCGTGTCAGGAAATGGCTGGGGGACTCGGCTAACCCCCATTTTGCAGGCTAAGTCAAAAGCAAAGAACTAGAGAGAAAAGACAACATGAGGGTACAGTGTAAATGTTACACTTTCAAAACATTTCCCCGGGAAAGATAGAGAGACAGAAAGGAAAGGAAACCCAGAGAGTAAGGACAAGACTAAGCCTGCCCATTGACATGTTCAGCACGGGTTCAGAACGGGACGTTTTCAGAGGAAATGCTCTCATGGTGCAGGAATCCGTTTGGTTAGGAAAGCAAAAACATTTGACAATTCTGTCATGAAGTCAACCCACAATATCTTTTCTTTTTAAGGATGAGGAGGTGAGAAGGAGATTGGGCACTCCCTTTTTAACCAAGTATACTACTCACTATAATTTTTCATAAAGAAAGAACTTTTGTTCTTTTCTTGCTTCTGTGGTTACCTCAACCTTTAAGCTCTCCTTTATGGCTTGAAAAAAATATTTTTTACAAAATAATATGTACTTCGTGCACTCATGCTTTCTTAATCTTTGCAGAACAGAGGTCTCTCACAGCCACTGAGGGAGGCTCAGAATGTGCTGGAATCTTGGAATCTTGGGGTTCTGCCAAGATCCTCGGGGCTGCAGGGATAAAGGGTGCCCTGCATTCTGGCCTCCGCCTCAGCTCTCTGTCTTCAAACACATACCCCAAGCTGCATACCCCGGCCCCACGGGGCTTTCCCCTGTGAGTTCATAGGAAAAACAAAGTTTCCGCTGCTTTAAAGGAAACCAAAAAATTGAATATCACTAAAATATGCAATCTTTTCATTTGATAGGGGAATTTAACTTCCCAGAGAAGCGTAATGAGTTAGATAAAGCAGCCACAGAAGCCAGGCATACAGATTACTAGTTCTATGACGCTGGTGTTTCTCTCCCTTTGTCCAAATGAGCTGGTAAGCTCCTCTGTGCCTCACCCACCTTCCACCTCCACTTAGCTCATTACTTGTATTCAAAGCTTCCCCACCTACACCACCTTTTCCTCAAGGATAAAACTGTGTCTCATCCCTCTGTAGTCAACCCAATTCCACAAACATTTTATTAAGCATCTTCTCTGAGAAGCCCTATACCAGCCCACCTGCAAGTCACAGAAGAATAAGACATCATCCCTACCCTCAGATACGTATACAATTAAAGGCGTCTTCTAATGATACTATGACAGAAATTCTCTTGAATATATTGTAGCATTGAAATACGAGAGAGAAGAGGAAAACAGTCTGGCAGTTTCTCAAAACATTAAATGCAGAATTATTATTATACGGCCCAGCAATTCCACTTTCAGGGATACGCCCAGAAGAATTGAAAATGGGCCCTCAGACAAATACACGTATATGGGTGCACTATTTACAAGAGCCAAAAGATGGAAACAGTCCAAATGTCCATCAACAGATGAATGAATAAACAGAATGTGGTATATTCATTCAATGGAATATTACTCAGCCACTAAAAAGGCATGGATTTCTAATGCTGCCACCACACAGATGAACCTCTTACAGGGGCACCTAGGTGGCTCAGTCAGTTAAGCTCTTGATTTCAGCTCAGGTCATGATGTCACTGTTCAAGGGATCAAACAGAGCCTGCTTGGGATTCTCTCTCTCCCTCTTGCTCTCTGCCCCTCCCCCCTCACACACGTATGTTCTCTCTCTCTCTCTCTCTCTCTCAAAATAAATAAACACTTAAAAAATACTGTATTACAGAAAAGAAGCTAGACACAAAGGTCATATATTGTATGATTCCATTTATATGAAATATTCAAAGTAGACCCATCCATGGAGGCAGAAAGCAGAACGATGGTGACTAGGGACTTGGGGGATGGGGGGGAGGACAATGGGGAGCAACCTGCTTAAGGTGATGAAAATGTTCCAAAACTAGACAGTAGGGATGGTTGCACAACATTGTAAATGTACTAGTGCTAATGAATTGTTCAGTTTAAAATTGTTCAATTTAAGTTTATATTATGTGAATAAGGGGAGGGCTCTGAAGAAGCCGGGAGGGAGGCAGGAAGCAAGCTGATAGGACCCATTGAGGATAGTCTCTGGCAAGCCTGGGATGCCTTTGGAATTCACCCTGGGAGAAGTGGAATAGCCAGTGAAATGGACATTTTGGGGGCACCCGGGTGGCTCTGTCAATTAAGTGTCAGCTAAGGTCATGATCTCACGGTTGGTAGCTGTGAGCCCCACACCAGGCTGTGCGCTGATAGCATGAAGCCTGCTTGGGATTCTCTCCCTCCCTCTCTTTCTGCCCCTCCCAAGCTCTCTTGCTCTCTCTTTCTCCCCCTCTCTCTCTCAAAAAAAAAAAATAATAATAATAATTTAAAAATTTCAAAACAAATAAGCTGGACATTTTGAGTGGGTGGCTAATACCAGAAGGGAGGGTCTGGACCCCAGGAAACAGCATGTGGAGGCCACTGGCCCAGTGAGAGATCATAATGAATGTACCAGGATGTAAACTCCCTGCCTGATCATGTTCCAGCTAAGTGATTGCAATGATCTTCCACTAAATTTGAACTCAGAAATAGTAACCGGGAAGAAAAGTTGTGGGTCTTTTTTTAAACACCTTAAGCTCCTATTTTTGCATATCCTACCGCCTTTGGCATCCAACAGATTTTAGCGTAAAATTAACCTGCTTCCTCTTTCTCTAAAGATTACTCATAAAGACTTGTCTTTGAGCAAATACCTCATCAAAGAATGGTTGGTTTTGATGAGAGCAAATTGTAGTCTGAAAATAGGTTTAGAAAAGGAGGTAGAATCCAAAATTAATACATTTTTTGGCCCAGTCTCAATTTCAGCCACTTGACTGCGTTAAGAAATATTACATGCTATAATTTAAGTGGTCAGTGGGATTGCTTTGTACAGAGAATAAAACTTTGAATGAAAACAGAATTAAAATCTTATCTACACCATGCTCATCTAAGTACTAAGTTCAATGTCACCTGTGAGAACCCTACAGAACCTATCTAACCAAACTTTAGAGGGAATTCAAAAGATCTCAATCTTGTAGTTGGTGTATCTGCCAGTCAGCTTCCCCTTGTCTGTTTAGAGTGACCAACTGTTCTCAGGAAGCCCCAAGATCGAGAGTTTCCCAGACCCCAGACTTGCAGTGCTGAAATCAGAACATTTGGGACTGGCTTTCACGTCCACCAAAACCTCTTCCAAAATTCTATCTTTGGTGCTGGATCATTTTCACTTGGAAAAAAAAAACAACAGCAGGAAAGAAGACAGAGGAAGAGGTGGGCATCATGCAGCATCCAGAATGTGGAAAGTAATGTATTCAAAGAGGAAAAATGCAGGAAGTCAGCAGGGTGCAAGGTGCAATGCATTCAACGTGATCCCTCAGACTCAGACTTCACACCTGCTTGCCATGACCATGAGTGACTTTCAGGCAGGTTGCAAGGGAATGTTTTTCACCTTCTAAATCACTCACTGAGCAAATGCCTACTGAGGTCCTTAAAATGACCAGGCTTGGGATCAGGTGTTGGGATCTGGAGAGGAAGATGTGTTAGGTTGGCCTCCGGAGATGCTCACAGGCTAGAGGCCAAGTAGAGGGGGGTGAACCGGGTGACAACCAAGTAATCAGTCATCAGAGTTCCCAGCTTCTAAGAGAGAGACATTTATATTATCTGTCATTCTCACAAGTACACCTCAGGGTAGGTAATACTATCCCCATTTTAAAGATAAAAGATAAAAACTGAAACTCAAATTGGTGGAACTTGCTCAGGGTCACCCCACTAGGTGTGGGGCAGAGGCAGGCTGTAACCCAAGATTTTGAGCAAGGTTCCCTTTATTCCCAAAGCTCTACCCATTCTACTATTCTCAGGCCCCTTTCAGTGTGACCAGGGTTAAGATCAAGGTCATCCCGATTTCTGACCTTACTCCAGCCTGCCTTAGCCTTTCATCAGAGAGCAGCTGTATCTACACTTTGAACTGATAGAGAAATTGCTGGATAGCTGGATGGCTAAGGGAGCCTGGACGGCTCAGGTGGTTAAGCATCTGGTTCTTGATTTCAGCTCAGTTCGTGATCTCATGGGTCATGGGGTTGAGCCCCACATTGGGCTCTGTGCTGACAATGCAGAAGCTGCTTGGGATTCTCTCTCTCCCTCTCTCTCTGCCCCTCCTCTCTTTGTGCTCTCTCTCTCTCTCTCTCAAAATAAATAAATATTTTTTAAAAATATCTATACTAATGGCAGAGGCAGAGTAGAGGTAGGAAAAAGTTAGATATTTATGTTCAACTAGCAGACAACTGGAAATTGCTATTAGAGGTTGGATCCAGATAGCATTCAGAGAGGAAAACACAATGCCTCAACGCCATTGGAATTGGCACTGATTTGCTTGGATAAGACACCAAAGTCACAAGCAACAAGAGAATAAACAGGCAAACTGGACTTCATCAAAATGAAAAACTTTTATGCATCAAAGGACACTATCAACAGAGCGATAAGGTAGCTGATAGAATGAGAGGAAATATTTGTAAATTACATCTGCTAAGGCACTGATATCCAGAATATATAAAGAACAACAAAAACGCAAACAACCAGATTCAGGTAAAGTCCTAGAATAGACATTTCTCCCAGGAAGATATACAAATGACTAATAAGCACATGAAAAAAAGGCTCGACATCACTAATCATTAGGGAAATGAAAATCAGAACTTTGATGGGATACCACTTCATATCTGTTAGGATGGCTATTATCAAAAACAAAACAAAACAAAACTAAGAAAATAACAAGTGTTGGCAAGGATGTGGAGGAATTTGAACCCTTGTGCATAGTTGTAACCTAAACTGGTACAGCTGCTGTGGAAAACAGTATGGTGGTCGCTCAGAAAATCAAAAATAGAATTACTACATGATCCAGCTATTCCACATCTGGCTATATACCCGAAAGAATTAAAAGCAGGGACATGAAGAGATATTTGTGCACCCATGTTCACAGCAGGATTATTTACAATAGACAAAAAGTGGAAGAAACCCAGGCATCCTTGATGGATGAATGGAAAAACAAAATGTGATATATACATACAACAGAGTATTATTCAATCTATTCCAACATAAAATTTGAAAGGAAATTCCAACATAAAATTTGAAGACATTGTGCTAAGTGAAATAAACCAATCACCAAAAAGACAAATACAGGGGCACCTGGGTTTCTCAGTCTGTTAAGCAACCGACTTCGACTCAGGTCAGGATCTCACAGTTCATGGGTTCGAGCCCTGCATCAGGCTCTGTGCTGACAGCTTAGAGCCTGGAGCCTGCTTCAGATTCTGTGTCTCCCTCTCTCCCTGCCCCTCCCACACTCACGTTTTGTCTCTCTCTCTCTTTCAAAAATAAATAAACATTTAAAAAATGATTACAAAAGGGACAAATACTGTATAATTACACTTCTATGAGGTGGTTAGGGTAGTAAAATTCAGAGAGACAGAAAGTATAAGGGTGGTGGCCAGGGGCTGGTAGAGAGGAAGGAATGGGAGTTTTTTTTTAAGTTATTTTTTAGTGTATTTTTTTTTAAGTTTATTTATTTTGAGAGAGCGAGTGCATGTGCTATGTCAGTGGGGAAGGGGCAGAGAGAGAGAGAGAGAGAGAGAGAGAGAAAGAGAGAATCCCAAACAGGCTCCACGCTGTCAGCACAGAGCTTAACATGGGGCTCAAACTCACAAACTGTGAGATCAAGAACTGAGCTGAGATCAAGAGTCCAAAGCTTCACCAACTGAGCCACCCAGGCACCCCAGGAGTTAGTGTTCAATGGGTACGAGCTTTCAGTTTAGGAAGAAGAAAAAGTTCTAGAGATGGATGGTGGTGATGGTTGCACAACATAATCTGTTTCATGCCACTGAACTATACACCTAAAAATGGTTAAAATAGTAAGTTTTATGTAATGTATATTTAACCACACACACACACACACACACACACACACACACACACACACACACAAGATGCCATTCAAGGGACATGCATCTACTGACTCAAATTCCACCCAAAATTCTATCCAATGACAAGGGGAAAAAATGTTTAAAGAATTCATTAGAAGGGGAGTTGTTGTTTAAAGGGTGTTAAGTTTCAGTTTTGCAAGACAAAAAATTCTAGGGATGGACGGTGGTGAGGGTTGCCCAACAATGTGAATGTACTCAACACTACTCAACTCTACACTTAAAAATAGTTAAGATAGGGGCACCTGGGTGGCTCAGTCGGTGAAGCGTCTGATTTAGGCTCAGGTAATGATCTACAGTCGGTGAGCTCAAGCAGTGGGTCGGGCTCTGTGCTGACAGCTCAGAGCCTGGAGCCTGCCCTGCGTCAGATTCTGTGTCTCCCTCTCTCTCTCTGCCCCTCCCCCATTCGCAATTTGTCTCTCTCTCTCTCTCTCTCTCTCTCTCAAAAATAAACATTTTTAAAAATAAAAAAAAATAGTTAAGATAGTGGAGACCCTGGGTAACTCAAGCCGGTTGAGCACCCAACTTTGGCTCAGGTCACAACCTCAAGGTTTGTGGGTTCGAACCCCGCATCGGGCTCTGTGTTGACAGCTCGGAGCCTGGTGCCTGCTTGGGATTCTGTGTCTCCCTCTCTCTCTGCCACTCCCCCACTCACACTCTCTCTAAAAAATACACAAACATTTAAAAAACTAAAAAAAAATAGTTAAGATATTAACTTTTATGTCATATAAATTTTACCACGATTAAAAATAAAAATCTATTAGAACACAGGAAATCAAGAATGGGGGCTATAACCCACCAGAAACTATCAGGAATTTCTGAATGAGATAAAGCAGTTGGGATTGGATTGAGAAAGAGGAAGGAAGAAATCTTAGCTTGAAATGCTTGCAAGCGTCCTGCAGTGGAAACAGTGAAGGTGAAGGAAGAGAGGGATCATCCAGGAAATGAACTGGGGTTCTCTGCAAGACAGCAGTCCTCAAACTCAACGGGGCATCACTGTCACCAGGAGCATGGGTCCAAGTATAGATTGCTGCACCTCGTCCCCAGAGTTTGTCTGGGGTGAGACCTGACAATTTGCAATTCCAGTAAGTTCCCAGGTGATGCTAATACTGCTGGTTTAGAGACGGAGATTTGAGAACCACTTTGAGAAGCAGTTAGACCTGTCAGCACTTCCTCCTCCTTCACTGTAATGAGTGACAGACAGCAGCATCTCTCCCAGGTGGAAGCACTGAGTGCAGATTCTGAAGCCCCAAATTCATAGAAAACTCAAGGGGTGGGTCCAAGTACCTCCGCACTGGAGGACAACCATGAGCGCATAATCCATCCCCCCCACAGTGATGGGAAGCAACTTGAACCATTAGCCTACCAGGGACTTCCAACGTCAAAGAAGAGTAGGCAGCCAAGAACATTTGAGGAAAGCCAACACTGGGAGAAGAGCAACAATGTCAAGAAAGAGTATTAATACACAAGGAAGTAGAATTAATCAAACAGACACTAAAATATGTATAATTAATAAACTGTCAGATTCTAGAGACACACAAGGATGAAGGGAGAAGATAAGGAAGGGAAGAAGAGTCTGTTATACACATACACATATATTTATATATATATATGTATTTATATATACATATATAAATATTATATATTTATTTATAATTATATATTTTTATATATATTTATATATATATTTATATATATTTATATATATACTTATATATTTATTTATATATAAGTTTATATATATAAATACATATATGTTTATATATATGTTTATATATAAATACATATATATTTATATATATATACATATATATGTATATATAGTGAAAATAAACATCCAGCCTTCCAGAAGGCTCCCTGTTGCCAGAGACAATCACCATTCTGCCCTTCATCACCATAGATTTGTTTTGCCTTCTTTTGAACCTCATACAAATGGAATCAGAGATCACGTCCACGTCCTCAATTGCATCTGGCTTCTTTAATTCGACTTTATGTCTATGAGATTCATTCTCCTTACTGTGTGTGGCAGTAGTTTGTTCTTTTTCATTGATAGTTTTCCATTGCATAAATACATCACAAGTTATTTTTTATTCTACAGTTACTGGATATTTGAGTTGTTTTCAGTTTGACTGCGAAGAATCTTCACATACATGTCCTTTGATGAACATAGGAATGTGCTGGTCTTTGGTATTCACAAAGTGGCATGTTTGGGTATAAGATCTACTTACATTCAACGTTAGTAAATACCGTCAGCTTTCCAAAATGCTTATAACAACGAGAATTCCAGTTGCTCTATATCCTTGTTAATGCTAGGTTAATACTTTTAATTACATCAAGTGATGGGGGGAGGATAGACCATCACATGGGGGGCTCTTTCCCAGTTTTACTGAGAAATAATTGACAGATTCAATTTTTGAAAAAAAGGAAGGAAAGAAAAAAGGACAGAAAATGTTTCTCCTTGTGACGAGAACACTTAGGATCTGCTCTCTTAACATCTTTCCTATACATCCTACAGCAGAATCTGCTACAGTCCTCATGTTGTCTACTACATCCCTAGTATTTATTTATTTTATTACTGAAATTTGTATCTTTTGACCCCCTTCTTCCTGTTCTCCCTCCCCCCACCCTCCACCTCTGGTAACAGGTCTGATCTTCTTTTCTATGAGTTTGCTGTTACTGTTTTTCCTTGTTAATAATTTTTTTGATTAATAGACTTTTTCCTGAGCAGTTATAGTTACAGAGTTCCTATATACCCCTTCAGAGGATCATGAAGTTTTAATTTGCATTAGCCAAATGAATAATGATATTGAGCATCTATTCATAAGCAATTGATATTCAGATATCCTCTTTTGGGCAACAATCATTGCAGTCTATTTTTAAAATTAGATTGTATGGCTTTTTCTTATTGATTTGTAAAAGCTCTTTATATATGCTGGGTATGAGTCTTTTGTCAGATATATGTGTATTGCTAATATTCTCTACTAGTCTGTGGTTTGCCTTCTCTGTTAATGGTGCTTTTGATGAACAGAAGTCATTCATAATAATAACATCCAATTTATCAAGCTTTTCTCTTATGGTTTATACTTTCTGTATCCTATTTTAATAATCTTTGCATACCCCAAGACCATGAAGATATTCTGCAATGTTTCCTTTTAGAAGTTTTATTATCTTTCATATTTATATCTGTGGTCCATCATTAATGTTTGTGTATGGTGTGAAGAATCCAGTTTCTTCTTTTTCTCTTTACTGAAAAGTTGATGCTTTCTCCATTGGCTTCCTGTAAAACATCTGTCATAAATCAAGTGACCATGTATGGATGGGAGTGTTACTGGACTCTGTTTTATTTCATTGGCCTATTTGTGTATCTATGTATCACACTGTCTTAATTTCCATAGTTTATAACAATCTTACAGCTGGTAGTGGAGTCCTCAGCTTTGTTATTCTTCAATATTGCCTTAGCTGTTCTAGGTCCTTCCATATAAATTCTACAACAAACTTGCTAATAGCCACTTTAAAAAAATTTCCTGACATTTTATTGAGTTTGCATTAAGTCTGTAGGTCCATTTAAGGGAAATTAATATCTTGTCCATATTATGTCTTCCAATTCATGAACATGGTTTATCCCTCAATTTATTTCATTCTTCTTTAATTTCTCTCAGGAATGTTTTACGGTTGGCAGTGTACTGGTATTCAAAATCTTTCATTAGATTCATTCATTTGTGTTTTGTTATTATAAATTATTTTTAAAACTTTTTATTTCCTAGTTGTGTTGCTAGTAAATAGAAGTACCAATGTGTTTTGTAATTGTCCTTGTATTCAGCTCCCTTGCCAATTTACTTATTTAATCCTTATAGATTATATTAGATTTCCTTATATTTAAACATACAATCTGTGAATGTTTTATTTCTTTCTTTCCAAAATTCATACTTTTTTAAAAATGGCTTAATAAAGGGGCACCTGGGTGGCTCAATTGGTTTACCATCCGACTTCGGCTCAGGTCATGATCTCATGGTTCATGGGTTCGAGCCCCGCATCGGGCTCTGTGATGACAGCTAGGAGCCTGGAGCCTGCTTCGGATTCTGTGTCTCTCTCTCTTTCTGCCCCTCCCCCACTCACACTATGTCTCTCTCTCTCTCTCTCTCTCTCTCAAAAATAAATACGCATTAAAAAAATTTTAATGGCTTAATAAAGTATAGTTTACATAAAATAAAATTCACCTTTTTTCAGTGAGTTTTGGCAAATGTATACAGTCATATAACCACAATCAAGATGTAGAATATTCCTATCAGTCAAAAAGTCTTCTCAGTGCCTCTCTGAACAGAAGATTGGGAAATAAGCCATATTACTAGCCCCTTCCTGGGCAAAGAAAGAAAAGCTTGCGTCAAGTAGCATGGAGTTACAGGACACAAGGAAGCTAGATTCTCCAGAAGAAGAACAGCGGGAGGTGACGCTTCTCCATAAAGTTGTTCCTGAATCCTGCTTGCACACTAAAATCAGCTCTTAGAATACTGCTGCCTGGACTCAGCCCCCAGAGAGAGCCTGACATGCTTCATCTGCAATGGACTCCAGGCACTGTGTATCTTTCCAAATAGACCCTCGAGGGGATTCTCATGTGCAACCAAGGCTAAGAACTATGAGGCTAAAGGCAGTCATCTTTGCAGGTGGAGGACAGCTTCTTTTAACTGTAAAAACCATATAACTGTCACTAGAGGAAATTATCTAAGAGGAGAAAAAACATACACAACCCTGTCTTGCACAGCAAATACTCTTGACATGCAGACATTTTTGCACAATTCTATTCATTATGATTTTACTTCTTTATTTACCATTTATTATGAACTTCTTGTTTATATCCCTTCCTAGAGAGGCCGTGTAGGGTAGCCGTTCTGTGTGTGGGTTTTGGAGTTAGACAAAACTGGGTTAAAATCTAAGATTGTTTTACTTGCAAGCTGTGGATCTCCAGCAAACCCCTTAACATACTTGAACCTCATAGACTCCAGCTGGGAAGTAAGAATAACAGTACCTGCCTCATAGGTTCATTCTGAGGATTGATGTTTGTGAAGATACAATAGCAGAACACTTGGCTTTCAATTAATGGTAGCTGTTATTACCATTGGAACAACTGAAGTTACCCACTGAGTGGAATGATATTCTAGGGAGATAAATGTGAATAGACCAAGGGCTTGGGAGATAAAGGAAGGGATCTCATTCACCCTCAGCAACAATGACTCAGGCACCATGGAGAATGAGTTGTGGCAGTGGCTGTGTGTGTGTGTGTGTGTGTGTGTGTGTGTGTGTACGTGTATAAAGAGCTGGGATCCCAGGCCTATATAGGATTGAGTTACCATGCTTGAGCATAATTCTAGGACAGGGAGAATTCAAGAGGGCCCCTGGATCACTTGTCTCAATGGCAGCATCAGACATCAACAAGAGCCATAAAGAATGGAATGTACAAGCCATTTGAGGAAATTCTCTTGTTTTCTCTCCTTGAGGCTGGAAAACCAGACTGACTCCAAGGAGGATGGAGGAAACATCCCTGGGAGTCTTGGACTTATCAAAGGAGAGCAGGCCCTGAGAAGGGAAGAAAAGCATTCTTATGTCAGGTGGGTGGGGTGGGAGCACCAAGCCATTTAATTTGTTAAAACTAATAATATAAATCTACAGAGAAGACTATTCCAGGCATTTTAATTAACTTTAATCATTTACTCCTCACAACAATCCTATGAAGAAAGTATTGTTATTATCCCCGTTTTACAGTTGAGGAAACTGAGGCATAGAGCAGTTACGTAAACTTGCCCAAGGTCATACAGGAAGGGGTAGAGTCAGAACCGAAAACCCAGAGACCATGCTCTTAATTAGCAGTGTACCCCAAGCCGATGAGGTGGGACATTAATTATACTATAATGAATTTTAAATTGTTTTGGGGAAGATACCATATCATAATTTGCTCAACTATCCCCTTTTCATTTCGTACTTTCCACTTTCAGCTGTAGTAAAATCTTCACGCGTATAGCTTTTCACTTCTGTTGAACTATCTCCCAGGATTACTTCCTGTGAATGGCATTACTTGGTCCAAAGGGATAAACTATATTAGAGTTGTTGCTACATATGGTTGCAGTGTTTACCAAACAGGCTGCACCAGTCGACAGTGTCTCTGGCAGGGTGTGAGGACTTTCACCACCACTTCAAGCAGCATGGTTAGAATTCTTTGTGTAAATGAACATGCATTTGGAAATTTTTTTTTTAATTCGAGAACTACAAAAGCTGGAAATCTGCAGCAGAGACTTGTTAGTCAGCTGCACTTCTGGGAGTTTCCCTTTAGTCACCTCACCTGACCTTGAACCATTGTCCTCCAACAGGCCAGTCCTGGACTTCCAAACTGTCTGGAACTTTGGAAGGTGAGGGTACGTGCACTTTGGTCGTTCATCTACTGCATACACTGAATGCCACAATATTTTGGCTAGGTTGTCTTTTTTTTTTTAATTTTAAAATTTATTTTAAGAGAGAGAGAGAGAGAGAGAGAGAGCACATGCCCATGTGCTGGGGAGGGGCAGAGAGAGGGGAGAGAGAGAAGCTCAAGCAGGCTCCACACTGACAGCATGGAGCCCGATGGGGGGCTCGGACCCACGCAACACGAGATCATGACCTGAGCAGAAACCAAGATTCCAACGCTTAATAGAATGAGCCACCCAAGCGCCCCTGGATAGGTTTTCTTTTCCATTTCACAAGCTGGCTTTCCTGCACAAACTGGGATGACGTTTAGGCCAGGCTAGCTGTCCCCTTGCTCACTGAAATCGGCACTTCTCAGACTTCACGTGTCTACAAAACACCTGAGATCTTGTTACAGTGAAGATTCTGACTCAGTGCATCTTGGGCAGGGCCTGAGAGCCCAACAAATCCCAGGTGATGTTAACACTGCCGGTCCTAAGAACTTGGCCTCCTTTATTCCTTAGATAAACCAGACAGCAAAGAAAGCCCAGACAATCCACATCAGAACCCTCTAACTGCAGCTCTGTCTCTGACAGCCTGTAGGACCTCTCCGAGCCTCCATTTCCCCATCTGTACAATAGAAGGATGAGATTAGACACTTGCCGAGTCCCTTCTAGGATTTTCATTTCTTTCGTAGATTTCTTCAGCCCATTCATGTTATTTTCACATAGTATTTACTCAAAACACAATATTTAAGCTCCAAGGATGAGCACAGACAGGGACGTTTTTAAATACTAGTGATGTAAGGATGAACAAGATAGACACAGTCCCTGCTTTCATGGGAGCACAAGTCCAGTGGGGAAAACAAGCAAATTAGAGTTGGAAATGGTTTGGTAGGTGTTTTGGTAGGAAAATCTCGGGATGCCGTGGGAACAAATAGAAAGCAGATCTCACGCAGATCAGTGAGAATCAGAGGAGAGTTCCCAAAGGAAATCATTACTGGAAGGAAAGAGGTATGATCCAGAAGAAGCTGGATCAAGGGAGGTGATTGTGTTCCAGGCAGAGAGGAAGGCGTGGCAAAGTCCTGGGGTTCACTGGTTCCAAACTCAGAACTTCCCCCACTCATGCTCAACCTCTCTGCAGAGGGCTGCCTCTTGTCAGTTCATTCATTCTTCTCTCCATTTGTCTTCCCTTCAGTATGACTGAGCTGAGGGCCTTTGTGCCACATGCTCTCCCAAAGGGGCAGGAAGAGAATATAAAAGCAAGTAACACCAGGCATTGTGCTTAAAAATACCAACATGTCAGGCACCTGGGTGGCTCAGTAGGTTGGGCATCCAACTTCTGCTCAGGTCACAATCTCACTGTTCATGAGCCCTGCATCAGGCTCTGTGCTGACAGCTCAGAGCCTGGAGCCTGCTTCAGACTCTGTGTCTCCTTCTCTTTCTGCCCCTCCCCTGCTTGCGCTCTGTTTCTCTCTCAAAAATAAATAAAACATTTTAAAAATTAAAAAAAAAAAAGATCAACATGTCAACAAACAACCACCACACAACGTGAGGCAGGTAATAATACAGGTGGCACCGTGTGTGGGTACGGAGGCTTCGGGAAACAATTGAAATTGCGTGGGCAGGACTTCTAAGTCTTTGAAGGGATGGAACAGGACTGGCCCTTGCTTCCTGTTATGGACTTTTAGTGCCCTTGGATGCTCACCCCTTGTTTAGATTGGGGCTGCCTCTCCTTTCAAACCACACCACCAGCAGTATTGCAATTGGACAGGAGAGGGCGCAAAAAGACTGCACTTGATGCAAACTGCCCAGTACTTGGCAATTTGAAAGGAAAGCCTTTTCAGGAAGGCTTAAGGCAGATGAGGAAATAGATGAAACCCAGAGAGGGGAAGAGATGTGCCCAGGATAACACAGCTGCTCAGTAGCAGAACAAGCACATTCCACCAGGCCCACGCAATTTACTCCGCAATGCTCTAAATTTTCTAAAACTCTCAATTTGTATAATTTAGGATGCTTCTAGAAACAGTATTCTTTTTCTTTTTCCTTTTTTTTTTTGCTGTAATGTAGAGGCATAATTCTGTTTATAAACCTCTTACAAATACAGTATATACAAGTGCTTTCCCTTTCTTCCTAAATCTGCAGTTGGTGTTGCTTTCCCTGGGGAAAGTGCGGTGGTTCAGAGCACAGGCTCTGGAATAAGTCTGAGTTTGAATGCAAGCTCTGCCTCTTCCCCGTATGAGCTGGATGCATTGCTTAACTGCCTCTCTGGATCCTAATCTTTCTAATCAGGAAACGATCACACACATACCTCCAGAAGCCAGGTTAAGTGAGTTGTCAGGGTTAAGTGAGTTGACGGAAATGAGGTGTTCTGACAATTCCTGGTCAGGAGCAATCACTCCATCAACATGGCTCTTATTTTCAATCTGCTGCTTGAGTAGCATTGGTCAGCCACCACACGCTGTGCCTGTGCAGGTGAAGAGCCCGGCCATGTATACTCTAGCCCATGGAATCAACAGGCTTATTCGGGTTCAAGTCCCAGTTCTGTCCTGTCATTTATGGGCCGTGCCAACATGATGAGCAAGCCCCTTCACTGCCCTGGGCCACAGGTTCTTCATTCCTCAAATAGGGCTGATAATATCACCATTATCATTACTGCTTCTGCTAATGCAGCAAGAATTCCTGTTACTTCTGTTCAGCAAATATTTTCTCATGCTCTATTATGCTCTAGGCCCAGTGCTGGGTCCTGGAGAGAAAGAGACAAATAGGTCAAAGCCACAGGCCTGAGGATCTAGTAGTCAAGTGGGCTAGACAGGCTGGTGATCGTGCAAATTACCAAAGACTAGGATGAAGACAAAGAAGAAGCATTGGTTAGGGAGTTCCAGGACGTCTTCCTGCAGAAAGTAAAATCTCGGTTGGCTTTTGAAGGCTGAATAAGAGTTTGCCAGACTCACCTTCCTTTAAAGTCCATGGAGATAGTTTGTGGAATCAGGAGTCCCAATGGGAGGTCTGTTGTATATAACAGCCAGAGTTTTTCTTTTGACTTAACCTCATGGACCCCCCCACCCCTTACTCCGTGCAATCTCCCTCTTTTCTCCTAGACAACCCTCTGAGGGTAGGCTGTGAAGTAACCTGCTTAAGAAGGAGAGGAGCCCATGGGGCGCCTGGGTGGCTCAGTCAGTTGAGCGGCTGACTTCGACTCAGGTCATGATCTTGTGGTCTGTGAGTTCGAGCCCCCCGTCAGGCTCTGTGCTGACAGCTCAGAGCCTGGAGCCTGTTTCAGATTCTGTGTCTCCCTCTCTCTGACCCTCCCCTGTTCATGCTCTGTCTCTCCCTGTCTCAAAAATAAAAATTAAAAAAACGTTAAATTGTTTTAAAAAAAAAAAAGGAGAGGAGCCCAAATCATGGCAGTTGGGAAAGAATAGGAGGCCCCCAGTCCACAGAGAACACCTGGAGGCAGGGGTACCCTAACTAGCACCTGTTCCAAGGGGAGCATCCCACATCTCAAGCCTCTGAGGCAACCCTCTTGCACACCTCCCAGCAGAGTGGGCACAAAGCTCCCTCCAGGCAGCCATTCATGTCATGATTCTGTCTCTGCCTGAAGTGTCCTCTCTCATTCTTTTCCTGCCCACCCGAATTCTACATGTCCCCTTTTTCTGGGAAGCCTTTGTTGCCTGCCCGTCCTAGCATAGATGTCTCCCCTGCACTTCCAATGTTACCCTGAGCTACCACACCATCACCCTGTATTCTGGGGCTCTGCCTCCCGTTAGGCTGTGAACCCTCTGCAGGCTGGTACAGTGTCTAAGTCACTTTCTGTATCCCCAGCTTCTGGCACAGAGCCTGGCTCAGAGGACCTCGCTCGGTAAATGTTTGCTGAATTGAATTAAACTGAACTGAACTGGGCCCAGAATTCCTGACCCTTTCCAGTCAATGTTTTTGTTTTCCTGTCTTGGCAGGAAGCAGAGGGCACACTCAAGGCGGTAATTGGAGAGCATGTAATAAACAAATTATTTAGACATCTGGATAGAGTTAGGGGAAATAAAGATAGCAAAGCACCCAGAGACTAGCTGTGATGGATGGCCGTTACTACCCCAGGCCTGCAGGGGTAAAGGAAAGGAGCTGATACAGGACTTGGGGAAAGCTTTAGCCAGCAGAGAGGGCTACCCATCAGGAACTGTGGATGTAGCCACTGCCAAACCACGGCTGGGCAGGGGGCCTGGTAAATCAGTGCCCACCCTCGTTTCTCCCACCCATCTCCTGCTCTTGCTTCCTTTCCATTGACTGAACCCAGTGGAAGCCAGAGACCAAAGGAGCCTGGCTGGTGCGGGCTACAGAAGGCAGCCTTATTGGGCACAGACTAGAGTAAGTAAAAACAAAGAGCAGGTCTGGATGGAGATATGGGGAATATCCAGCACAAGTGGCTTTTCCCCAAATGTGGCCCACATTGCATCCGCATCAGAGACCCTTCAGGAGCTTGTTTTGAAAGGAGATTCCCAGGCTCCAGCTCAGACCTACTAAATCAAAATATCTTTACATGGGGCCTGAGGATGTTTTATGAGAAAATTCCTCAAGGTGATTGTAGAAATCACCTGAGAATCTCTGGAAGGTCTGGAATTGTGAGAATTCTGAATGTCATTAATTCCCAACTTGAACCTACAGAATCAGGGGTATGGGTCTGGTAATGCTGGTTCTCCATCTACAACTTCCAATGGACCAGAGGACTTCACTCATCCACTCGTCCAACATTACTAAGCATGTGGGCCCTCTGGAGAGTTCTGGTAGCACAAAGGTGAAAAAGGATGGTCTCCACGTGAATATCCTAGTAAAACCTCTTAAATACCACGTAGAGATTCTTCTAGGGCTTTAAAAGTCATTTCTACCACGTGCAGATGACTCTTCAGTGCCTCTGCAAGCACCAGTTCTGGGCAGGCAATATAACAAACCAAACCCATGGTTTCAAACACCATCACACACGTGTGACACTCAAATGCTTATTTCTTCTGAGTGTGGGTGTTCAGCTGCCTATGAGACATGCACTTAGAGGCTCCCCAGACCCACCCACATCCACATGACCCTAAGGGAACTCATCTTCTATCCTCCTCTCCCCCTTCCAAGTGAATTTAACGAGGCAGTCTTCCCTAGACCCCCTCACCCCACCAATCTCCATGAGTGATATCATCATCCAACCTGTGTTTAAGCAGAAACTTGGGAGCTGTCTCAACAGTCCTCCCTCCAGGGACCAGGGACCAGACACCAGGCACCTGGTCTATCCACTCAAAGTTCCTAACTCTCCTATTCCCTCACTTCTCTAGGTTTCTAGCAACACTTCAGGTCATCTAAATTGCCCCCCCCCCATTACTGCAATGACCTAACAAGTGTCCTTGCTCCTTCCCAAGCCATTAATGCCAGAAAGATCTTTTAAGTATGCAAAATCTGAACATTTCACTCCCCTGCTTAAAATCTTCAGTGCTTCCTGGTGTCTTCAGGACCTAGTCCAGACTCCTCACTGTAGCACACAATCCTCTTCACAGCTGGCCAAGCTTGAGTTTCTACCTCATTTCACACCACTTCTCATGCCCTCTTCACCCCACACACCCTTACACACTCATCATAGATTTTAAGTTCATGCACTTGTTCACCTTCTTCCCAGAACATTCTCCCCCTTTTCTATCTAGTCAATCCCTCCTTGCCAATCAAAACTCAAGTATCATCTTATCCTTGAAGTCTTCTCTGAGCAGCCAAGCTGGATTAGTCTCCACTCCGTCAGTATCTTGTCCTCATTTCCCAGATAGATTTTATCTCGCCACCTTGGAACAGCCTATCCCTTCTATTAATCTGTAATCTCTACAAACATAAGATCAGCCATGCCTAATTTGCCTGTATATCTCAGTGCCTGACAGAGTACCTTCCTTTCACCAATAGTGGGGGGGAGGGGGCGGTTGGGAGGGTGTGGGGGTAGATAAAGTGAATTAACAATAGTCTCTTGCATAGAAAAAGATCTTCCAAGAGAGGATCTAGGGAAGACTGCTTCATCAAATTCACTAATTTTGGCCAGAGTCTCATCTGGTTCCACAAGTAGTGGAGTACAGCATGCAGTCAGTACACCAGGTTCTGTGCCAGTTTCGCAAACAAGAGTAATCTCTTCCCTCTAGGACCTGTGATAGGAGGGGAGATCATGTCTTAGGCTCATTCAGGTTGCAAGGAAAAGACATACTCGGGTTTCTTAGGTGCTGATGTAAATGACGAGGTTAAAATATTTCTTACATGGAAAGGTTTCTTGTACAGAACTAAGGAAGTATGAGGGCCTATATAGTAGCAGCCAGTTCCTCGGGAATAGCACTTCCAAAGCAGGGGTTTCAAGAAGGTCTCATGGAGGATAGAATCAATGAGCTGTTGCTCCAATACTGCTATATAACAAACTACCTCTAAAACCCAGCATCTTAAGACAACAACCTTTCCTTCAGTTTGGTTCTACTTCCCATTTTGCTCATTCTTCTGGGACCAGCAGTCCACCCGAGGCAGCCTTTTTATGGCAGAAGCAGAAGTACAAGAAGGACAAGCTTAACCACGCAAACATATTTCAAGCCTCTAATTGCGTAACATCTGCTAACACCCCATTGGCTAAAGCAAGTCACATGGCCAAGCCCAAAGTCCAGCAGGGAGAAGTCCATCTACTTCTAATGTAAGGAACTTCAAGGTTACATGGCAAAGAGCATGGATGCAGAGAGGAGGGAAGAATTGAAGCCAATGCAATCTACACAGTCTACCACAGTCCTTGTTTTTCAGATCAGAGGTCATCTTAAAGTGACTCCATTTTTTTGTCTCTTCACGTATAAGCTCCATAAAATCAAAAGACTTCACTCTATCCCCAGAACCTAGAACAGAGCAGGGCATTTAGCTGGTGTTAATCAATATTTGGTGAACAAATGAATGTCTCTTGGTGCCTCCTTCTTATGTTCTCACTTCCCAGGAGATGCCATCCAATCAGATAGATTTGTTACCATCAAATACCATGCAGACTTTTTCAGTAGGTAGGCCCTGGAGAAACATTCAAGCAGAGGAAGAATTTGTTCAAATCTACACTTTATTGGGTCACCTGGGTGGCTCAGTCGGTTAGGCATTCAACTTCAGCTTAGGTCATGATCTCGTGGTCCAGAGTTCAAATCCCACATTGGGCTCTGTGCTGACAGCTCAGAGCCTGGGGCCTGCTTTGGATTCTGTGTCTCCCTTTCTCTCTGCCCCTTCCCTGCTCACACTCTGTATCTCTCTCTCTCTCTCTCTCTCTCTCTCTCTCTAAAAAAATAAATAGAGATTTTTTTAATTAAAAAAAACCAAATCTATATTTAGCAAGGTCAACTTATTATCCATATTCCAACAAAAAAGTGAGAGGAAGCTGGGAGACCAATTGGGAGCTTATTTGCAAGAGCACTGGTGAGAGATAAGGAGGTCCTAAAGCAGAAAACAGAGCTTGGGAAGGATGTGAGAAATACTGTGGGGCTGGAACAGAGAGAACAGGTCATTCTCTTAGATGGCAAGAGAGATGGGGGGCTTGGAGCTTGGCAACCAGGCAACTAGGCAGACAGTCAATGGACAAGGAACAAGTATGTGGGCTGCAGCTGATTCATTAGTTTGGGAGTCTTTGGGTTTGAAGTGCTTCTGGGACATCCAGCTGGAGGTAGCTAGTAGGCACCAACAATTCAGAACTGGCCTTCACAAGAGATTTCTCATTAATACCTTGATTTCTCATTTGTATCAAATATTACATGTAGATATAATACCCACTTGGGCGAACTCTTCTAAACCTACTGGATACCCCCACCAGCTAAAGATCAGGCAAGCAGCTTGTCGCAAGTTGTCTGGTTTTCGTAAGTTGCTTCATGGAGGGAAGAGGGACAGCAGCAGGAAATCAGAGTCAGAGAGAAACAAGGGGCCACTGCCAGGTGGGAGCACTTTTCTCTTTCCCTAGAAGTTAAGGCCCCACCAAAGACAGCCCCTGACTTTCATGCTATCAACAAATATTTATCAGTCCCTTCTCTGTACCAGGCACTGTACTCAGGGCCAGAAACACAGGGACGAATAAGGAAAAGTTCCTGCCTTCAAGGTGGAGGAAGAAGGTGAAGTGTAACCAAGTGATACAGGATCTTGGACAAATGTTCAGTGGGGATTCCAGATAGAAGCTGGTCAATTCTGCCTAAAGGGTGGAAGATAGTAACAGACACCAAAGGTTCAGGAAAGGTCCCGATGGATGGGGATGGACAATAATAAAGAACATTCCAGAGACAGTGCCCAGTTGGAGCGGGGTTTGTGACAGAGGTGAGCCAGCATGCAGCATTTGGAAGGGCTGGCACGCACGGGGCAGGAGGGTGTGGAGGAGAGGGGTCAGGAGAGACCAAGGTGATGCAGGGCTCAGATTACACAGCTTTAAACACCGTGTGAAGGAATCAGAAATGTAGCCACGGTTTCCTGTCCCTGAAACATTTTACATCGGGATCCCGTCCTTAGAAGAGCAAGGTAACTCATAATGAATGATTGTTTGTCTAAAAACAGATAAAAATACTTTAATCCTTGGCATGACATGTTTATGATCCAAGGCTTACAAATCATGTGCCTCGTGTGTTCAGTTTCAAAGTGTTGTCATGCACCTTTCCTCATTGTAGTCCTCACAGCACATGAGAGGCGGGTGTTACCAAAGTCTGACTGACAGATGAGGCATTTAAACTTAGAAAGAGTTCCTAAGAAATACCTCTCACAGTAATCATGAAAACCTTTTTTTTTTTTTTAAGCCTTAAAGATTAGTGTGAGACTGTCTAACAGAGGAGGGGTGTGTTCTCTGTTCTTGGGAATGAGAAAAGTATGTTTGATGGCCAAATGACTTTCAGAGAATTGTGTTTGCTAGGTCAGCAGTTGCAAATGCCCTTAAACTTGCAGACCAGGTGCATCAGATTCTCCCAGGAGTTTCTTGATAATACACATTATAAGTTTCCACTTTCAGTGATTTTCAGATTTGGTAGGTCAGGAGGGAAGGCTAGGAGCTAACATGATGAATAAGCAACCCAGGTGATTCTGACGCAGAGACAGTTGGAAAATTGATAAATTGGCTTCTTTCAGTTGCAAGAATAACTTGAGGCCCGAAAGGTGAAAATGTGTCCATAGGCCGCCTGCCTTGGCTTCACTCACATGGCTTAATAACAATGTAGTTTCCTGGACCCAACCCAGACCCACCAAATCAGAGTCTCTAGAGGTGGGGGGGGGGGGGGGGGGGCCTAGAATCTACATTTAAAATTTTTTTTTTTAACGTTTACTTATTTTTGAGACAGAGAGAGACAGAGCATGAACGGGGGAGGGTCAGAGAGAGGGAGACACAGAATCTGAAACAGGCTCCAGGCTCTGAGCTGGCAGCACAGAGCCCGACGCGGGGCTCGAACTCACGGACCGCGAGATCTTGACCTGAGCCGAAGTCGGACACTTAACCGACTGAGCCACCCAGGCGCCCCTAGAATCTGCATTTTATTTTTTTTTTAATTTTTTTTTTCAACGTTTATTTATTTTTGGGACAGAGAGAGACAGAGCATGAACGGGGGAGGGGCAGAGAGAGAGGGAGACACAGAATCGGAAACAGGCTCCAGGCTCTGAGCCATCAGCCCAGAGCCTGACGCGGGGCTCGAACTCACGGACCGTGAGATCGTGACCTGGCTGAAGTCGGACGCTTAACCGACTGCGCCACCCAGGCGCCCCTAGAATCTGCATTTTAAACAAGCCCTCAAGATCTGCTTGTTCATTTACTTACAAATATCTTTTAAAGTCTTGCTATGTGCTAGACACCATTCTGGGGGGGGGGTGGGTAATGGTAAACAAGACCCACAGTATCCCTCTCCTTAAAGATACTCACATTTTGGCTCAGCTCATTGAATGCTGGGGTTTGACAATAACGCCTGCCTTAAAATAACACAGGCTTGCTAAAAGACTATAAAGATAAATATAGAAGATGGTAATCTCAAAGAACCCCAGAACAGACACTCCACTGGGTCCAGGCAAGCCAGGAAAAAAAGGAGCTTGGAATGGAAAGATGCAAGGTGGAGGCCTCAGTAACAGGACTCCCTGCTGTGGCTGTCCCAGTTACCCCTTGCTGGTCACAAACCACTTGCAAGGCAGTGGCTGAAAATGGCAATTTTTTTTAATGTTTTATTTATTTTTGAGAGAGAGAGAGAGAGAGACAGAGTATGAGTGGGAGAGGGAAACACAGAATCTAAAGCAGGCTCTGAGCTGTCAGCACAGAGCCCCACGCGGGGCTCTAACTCACGAACTGCGAGATCATGACCTGAGCCGAAGTCGGACGCTTAACCGACTGAGCCACCCAGGTGCCCTGACGATTTTTTTTTTTTTTTATATCTCATGATTCAGTGTGTTGGCTGAGTAGTTCTTTTACTGGTCTTCTCTGGGTTCAGCTGAGAAAAACCTGGCATGGCTATGCCTCTCTCCATGGAGACCTTCATCGCGGGCTTCTTGACAGCATGGCAGTCTCAGGGTTCCAAGAGGGCCAGTCCTCATGTGCGAGTGCCTATTAAATATCCATTGTGTCATGTCCACTGATGTCCTGTTGGCCAAATCAAGTCACTTTGGCTGAGCCTCAGTGTGGGAGGGGACTACACAGGGGTGTGGACCCCAGGAAGTCACATCATTAGTGTAACATTCAACCACAGTTACTCTGACTGTCCCTTGATCTTGGGCTCTCTGTGTGTGTTTTCACACTTTTTCCACTGTGTTCTCCAGTTTAAATTCCTACATGAGGAAATCCAATTGATCTTGCTAAACACTTCCATGGCTCATGGGCTTCCCAACTAATGGGGATTCTAGGACTCAGAAGGACTGCCAGCAGGGCTGGTGTAAAGGAGATGAGGAGACCATGGGTATCGTAGTTACCATAGTTAAACCTCCCACAGAAGAGTCATGAGATTCCTGTGGTCAGTGCTACAGTCATTCTGATATAAAAATATCCTCCCATACAATTCTCCGGGAGCAAAAGTTTTGTGTTTGCTATTGGTTACACAGGTTTTTAAAAATATTTCCTTCTTATTTTTGAAGTGCTATACGTACATTGTAGAATATTAAAAAAACATGAAATCACCAGTTGCCATTAACTGGATGCGTCCCCCCAAAATGTGTATGTTGAAACCTAATCCCCAATGGGATGGTATTTGGAGGTGGGGCCTTTGGGACGTGATTAGCTTATGAGTGTGGAGCCCTCATGAATGGGATCAGTGCCCTTATAAAAGAGACCCCAGAGAGTTCCCTCACCCCATTCCATGTGAGAACACAGTGAGAAGAGAGCTGTCTATAAACCTTGGAAGCACATCCTCACCTGACATTCAACCTACCAACGCCTTGATCTTGGAATTCCCAGCCTCCAGAACAGTAAGAAATAAATGTTTGTTGTTTATAGGCCACCCAGTCTATGGTATTTTGTTATAGCAGCCTGAATAAACTAAGACACCAGTCATATCATTATCTAGAAATACTCTTCACATCCTACTGTACTTCAGGATTTTTTATGTTCATAAATGTGTTTTTCTAATTTTTTAATGTTTTATTTATTTTTGAGAGAGAGAGACAGAGAGACAGAGCATGAGTGGGGGAGGGGCAGAGAGAGAGGGAGTCCAGAATCCAAAGCAGGCTCCAGGCTCTAAGCTGTCACCACAGAGCCCGAAACAGGGCTCAAACTCACGAACTGTGAGATCATGACCTGAGCCAAAGTCGGATACTCAACTAACCAAGCCACCTAGGCACCCCATAAATGTGTTTTTCTTTACAAAGTGATGCTATGAATATAGTTTTTGTCCTTATCTAAACTATACCACTAGCATTTGCCCAGGTCATTACAAACTCTTTGTAAAATAATTTTAAGATTTATATGATAATCAGTGGGACATATGGTTATATATTCATTCCCTCTTTTCATATTTTCAGCAATTATCAACAGTGCTAAAATAATCCATTTCTGCTCATACATCTTTATCTGTATTTGGATTTTTCCTTTGAATCTATTGGGTCCATATTTTTTCCTTATACAGCACAGTTGTCAAGATTACTTCGGTGTTTCTTTTTTTAATGTTTATTTAATATTTTTGAGAGAGAGAGAGAGCCGAAAGTGCAGGGGAGGGGCAGAGAGAAAGGGAGACAGGATCTGAGGAGAGCTGACAGCAGAGAGCCTGACACAGGGCTGGAACCCATGAGCCACGAGATGATGACCTGAGCCGAAGTCAGACACTCAACTGACTGAACCACCCCACCCAGGCACCCCTACTCCAGTGTTTCTTAATAAATAGCAAGAGAGCTCTCTTTCCTCATGAATGGGATGGATCCTTTCCTCCACTCTACATGCCAAGGCTGGCTTTGCAGAATGGGTGCGTTTCCTCTTGCTGGACCTTGTCTATCCTCATTTCCGTGCGGGTGCACAGGATAGCCAGGCTGCATTGGCTTTTGAATGACTTCACCAGAACCAGAGACAGAGCTGTACACGTTCCCACGGTCACCTCTGTATTCAAACCATGGAAAGTTGATTTTTTTTTTCATACTGGCACAGGCTGTGTTTGGGTCAGGAACCCAACATTAACTACAAAGACTGACCTCAACCCAGGGAACTTGAGAAAAAACTAAATAGCACTGTTGGGAAATTGTTCTCTCATGTGAATTGGCGTTTGAAATATGTATTAGTATTGTGTACATTTTTTAGGCCAATGATCCAAGTGTAATGGAAAATAATATGCTGGCCTTAGTAAGTCAAGGGACTTGGCCTGACTCAAACATATCAATAAGGCAATCTAATATCAAGTAATTTTCTCACTCATCACACTCTTATTAGGTGCCAGATTCTATCTAGGCTCCCAGCATAAAAAGAAATGATGTGAGTTCACACTTGGGGCAGCTGGCTTGCTCAATTGTATATAATGTGTTAAGCATAAATCTAGTGATATCTAAATGCAGAAGGAGGGGCTTCTGAGTCTGCCTATGCAATCGAAGAAAACTGGTTACTCTGATAGTATAAGATTGAGAGAGAAATGAAGACTCCCCTCAATGCATTGACCCTATAGTATACAAATAAAATATTGTCATGGGTACTGACAAAATTAGGGAAGCTTCCCATGATTAAGACTATACACAATTCTAGACTGCAATGAAATTGAAACCACAGACACCAAGGTTTTAGCGGCCGTCTATTCCCTGGTAATTTCTGTGATGGATTTTATCCACCCTATTGATCCTGGTCCTACTGCCTAAAGATGAAGGTCACGGGCCCCAGAGCTGGTTTGGAATTAGCTCACCCAGCAATACAGGTAGACAACAAAGGGGTGTGTCCTAGACCTGTAGACCTTCTGCCAGCACAACGAGGTGACTCCCAAGTGTGGAGAGGCAGGGGCAATGTCCTAATTCCTTTAATTGTTTCACACAGAAATTGAAAGTGCATAGTTATATCTAATCATAGATTAATTATATCTTATTTAGGACACCACTGCTCATATTTCTCCCTTAACTTATATCCTATATCTCCTTATACTTCCTAGGTATCTGTAGCTCTTTTCTGTCTATTGGTCAATTAATTATTAAGCTTGCAAGCAGAATTCCAGAAAGAACTCAAGAAGGACTTTAGATACAACATAACTTCTTGCTAACTGCAGAAAAGTGGGCAATTTTTCAGAAGAAGCTCACAGCCTCTTGCATACCCTGCTCAGAAATAATTGGGGCGCCTGGGTGGCTCAGTCGGTTAAGTGTCCGACTTCAGCTCAGGTCATGATCTCGCTATTCATGTGTTTGAGCCCCATGTCAGGCTCTGTGCTGACAGCTCAGAGCCTGGAGCCTGCTTTGGATTCTTTGTCTCTCTCTTTCTCTGCCCATCCCTGGCTTGAGCTCTCTCTTTCCCTCAAAAACCCCACTTGGGATTTTTCGAGAGCCTTCCAAAAGGGGCATGTACATTAACAACTGAATGGGAGTCAGCATGAGATGAGAAGCATAAAAAACAGACCAAATACCCAGGGGTACAGGGATCAGACTGCTCATAACCAGTTGGGGTAATCTAGGAAGACATAGCTTATGAGATGGACCTTAAAGGATGGGGAGGATCTGAGTAGTCAGTGATGGTCAAATGATTTGTTTTAGGAGGTTGACATGGGTCGCCTTCATTCCTCAAGGGGAAGCAAGAAAGAAATTGGTGTTGGTGGTTAGGCTGGGGTGACCGAGGCTGGGCAAGGTGGTGGCATCCAAGACCAAAATGAAAGAAGCCCAAGAAGACAAAGAAATGGACAGAGGGCAATGTTTTCTGATAGGATAGCTGGAGAACTTCACACTGGAACAGGGGGTTTGGGATGAAGGAGAGCAGTATCTGGGTAGAGGCCTCAGTGGCTACTGCGTGAAGTCAGGCATCTTGGCAGAAAATCATATGACTCTCATCTACCTGTACCCTGTATGTGAAGATGGCATGCCGTAGGAACTCTGATGTCCCTGCCCAAACAGGGATTCCTTAAACTTCACATGTGACTCATGTTTATAGAGGCGTCACTGGATAGTCTGTTTGGACTTCAACGCAGTGACTGTGTGTACCGTGGAAAAAATGAGAGCAATATCCTAGCAGGACGCCAGGACGCAGTTGAGGAAATCCTGTGGTATGTCATCCATGCAATACTAGAAGGTCACCAGAGCACTGGGCAGGCTGAACAGTGCCCCCTGTTCTTGAAATGTCACCAGGGATTGGAGGCACAGTTTCCTTTTGGGCCCAGATCAGGTTTCCAGCGTCTTGGGATAGGATGGTCAGCCAAGCTAGAACAGATCTCAGACGATCATCTGTTCATAGTTGCGACTTCCAGTCAAGGCCTGGGTAGCTGAACTTTTCCATCTGACTTCCCCAGCCATTTTCTGACCAGCTATGTCAGGAAAGCATCATTCTTGATCTCGAGATCACTGAAGTGATTTTTCTTACTCCTTTATCCTCATCCAAAGCTCTTTTTCTATTTAATTCCTTAGCCACATGCATTTCCAGCAGGAGTAACAGCCCTTGACCTATGGCTTTTTCCTTTGAGCAAGCTATACTGTGTTGTGCCCTGGTCATAGTTACAGCCTCTACTTGTCAAGTAACCTGGGCTTTGTACTTGGTTAGTAAAATTTAGGGGAAGCCAAAATGTAAAACAAAATAATTTTTTTAAATATTATGCATACGTCATTATTTTTTTTCCAGAGGAAAAAAGTGGATTTTAAATAGGTTATATCCTGGGGCGCCTGGGTGGCTCAGTCGGTTGAGCGTCCGACTTTGGCTCAGGTCACGATCTCGCGGTCCGTGAGTTCAAGCCCCGCGTCGGGCTCTGGGCTGATGGCTCAGAGCCTGGAGCCTGCTTCCGATTCTGTGTCTCCCTCTCTCTCTGACCCTCCCTCGTTCATGCTCTGTCTCTCTCTGTCTCAAAAATAAATGAACTTAAAATTAAAAAAAAATTTTTTTTTAATAAATAGGTTATATCCATCACCTGGTACATGATTCAGAAGGTACAAAAGGGTTTATGGCAAAAGGTAAGCACGCATACCTCCCCTGCCCCCACTTGCCCAATTCCTCTTCAGGAGGTAATGACCTTCTCAGTTTCAGTTTTGTGTGTGCTCTACACACTCCAATGTGTTTATTTTAACGTCCACCCCTCTTGGCAAACATCACCACCACTGTGACTGCCACCACTAACACCTCCTCTCCAGTCACACTGTTAGCTTCCTCCTGGCCTCAGGAGAGCACAGTCAGGTGGATGGAGTCTGAGATCCAAGGTCAAGAGCAGAAAGTAGAAAGCCTGATAGCTCTCTACTAGGGGGTCCCCATTTGCCTACAGGGGATGCCCTCTCTCTACCTCCCTGTCCCCTCCTCTTCTACCCCTTTAAATGTTTAAGAAGCTGACGCTCTGGTCCTTTGTCCTATCCATCCAAGCATCCGCGATACTTACAAGACCATGATTATCTCTTGGTAAAATTTTCCATCCTCTTAGTTTATCACTCACACGGGGTTCTTAGTGTACATACTTCGGAGGCTGCAGGACAGAAGTTATAAAACTTCAGTGTACAGAAGACTCTTACGGTTAATTATAAAATGCAGGTTCTTGGGGGTCCACAAGCAGAATCAGAAGGTCTGAGCAGAGACCTGAAGTCTGCTTTTACATGAAGACTCCTTTTCTCAAGATGATCTTGATATATTGTTCCTGGATCAAAATTTTTTAAATGCTGCTTTCAGTATTTACCCTGACTCTTCTCCCTAGAATCTTCTCTTAGGGTAATCCTTGAGTGTTTCTGTTATCATTGCTGATTTTTCAAAGCCATGACCTCTGTATGACTAGTCTACATGGCCTGGGTATTTTTCTCTGTCTCCTATTGTTGTTGGACACATGAACCTTGAAGGTGTGGCTGAGAGACTTGACAAAACCCATTCTCCCTGGTTTGTAAGAAGACACTGTCCATTGCTTAAGTACCAGCAGCGACAGTTCAGGATACCAACTCTCATTGCTTGCATTTCTCATCATTTCTCTTTGTTTCTGAAGCCACCTCCTTCTGCTAAGTTTCCGGAGCAGGATCTCAAAGTCCCTAGACTTACTTTTCCATTTCTTGTGTAGCAGCAAATCCATGTGGTGGTCTGTGGGCCTATTATAGTCCTTCTGGTCCTCTGGCATATCTACGGTGTTTTCTAATTCAGGTCTGTGTATTCCTAAGGGTTCACTCAAGTGTTTTTGAAGGTCTGAGAACCATCTGAATAATTGTCTATGTTATCTTCGCACTTATGTGATAATATTAAAAATACATGCATACTCTGGATCATACGGCTGACTCCCTTACAACAGAGGCCTGCTACGTGATTTCAGTTCCCTTATTCAAATCTATGTTTACCATCATCTAGTAACCATCTACAGGGACAGCATTCAACATCTGACTGTGTTGAGAAGCACATTTGGCAACCATGACATTGGCTTGGCTTCTGTCTAGCTCACACAGAGAGACCGAGTTCTTCCTGCAGCTCACAGGGGAGGGCCCTCAAGTTCTTGCCCCTGGTAACTCTTTGGCATCAGATCTGCAGCTTTGGCCCTTTCCTCACCAGCCTTCTGATTCTGGATATGCTTCCTTAAGGGTCTTTGTACTGGCTGTTCCCTCTACCCAGATTCTTCCCCCAGATATCTACATGAGTCACTCCCTCATCTTCTTCAGAGACTAAATTGCTTAAGTGTCTAAATTTCTCAATCCTATTTAAAATTGCAACTCCCCACCTCCCTCTCTAGCACCCTCCCTATCAGCCTTACCCCTGGTCTCTTAACATACAATATAATTCACTTGTTTATCATGCTTGCTGCTCATTGTCTGGCTTGCCCTGGTAGAAGGCATGCCCAGGAGAGCAGAGATTATTGTTTCTTTTGTTCATTTATGTCTTCCCAGCACTTAGAGCAGTGCCTGGCATACAGAAAGTGCTTAATAAATATGTGATGAATGAATGAACGAATCCACAGCACTGCTCTTGTACCCATGCTAAGTTTGTTCATCCGTTTAACAGACAAAGCTCCTTTGGCAGTGATAATTTGCAAGGAAAAGGCATTTTTCAATGGATAAAACTTTAGGCTAACAATTTGTGTTTCTCAAAGTGAGATCTGTGAAGTCCAGAAGTCCCAAGAACACAGGCTGAGGGGATGAGCTGGGTCCCAAGTCAGACTACCACATCTCTAAGGCTCCTAACTTGACCACTGATCACTTTTTCTTCTCCCTCCCTCTTGGGCCAGGAACAGACATTCTGTCATCATCTGCCACTGCTGGAGAGGGCAGGGTGGGCTTCACCCTCTGCGAAAGAAACCTTTCACATTTTTATTCAATTCCAGAGTAGCTGTTTCCCTCTCTTTACATCATTTTGTTTGGCTTGTCAACTTTTAAAGTTTGTTTCATTTTTCCTGATAATGAAAGATAAAATAAGTTTTAGGAAACTATAAAGACATAACAAAGAAATAGATGCCCAAAGACGAGATTCTCCTGATTTACAAAAGATATCTTCTGTATCTTGTTTCTCTGCCTGCAAAAGCAATGCTTAGACAGAGTCGCCCTTCATATTCGGGCTCAGTTCTTTCTAGTTTTTTTCTGTGTGTATGCATTAAGCTGAAATACAGAAAGTTGCCAACATTCAACCATTATTGACCTATGAAATGGCAGTTTTGTATGGTTTAACTTAGTAATTCTGTGTCTCCCTCTCTGCACAGTGGAAACCATACTACGCATATAATTTTACATCGTATTCTTTTCATTTGTCATTATAACAGCACCGCTTGCCCATGTATTTGCTGATGCTTAGGTCCTTCATAAGCTTGCATTAACAGCACAAATAATTGATGAGCATTAGCATCTCAGCTGGGAGTCCTGCTCTGTAAATCATTGAAACAGTCCACGTGGTGCCCAGACTTCCTGAGTCTTGAAATGAATGACAATCCTCAGTGATTCTTCCAGGAAACTCTTCCTATAAATGCCCCCAGCCAATTGCCTATGTGCACTGTTTGGCACCAGATTTTCTGTCCAAATGGCAGCTTCTGGGAATATGCTAATAATTGTGTCCAGTTGCAAATCTCATATTCCTCTTGTACCAATCTGGTCCATTACCAGTGATACATATTGGGTTTGTGGCATACCTTCCTGTCCAAGGAAATGACCTTTTTTGGCTTCTCGTGTTTCTTGTTTAGTGACTTCTGGGCCAGGGCATTACTAAAAGATTTTTTTTTTTATTTTATTTTTTTTTTTGCTTATCAGCGGTAGGAGGTCTGCTCTTAGGGCCCTGGCCTTCGCTTGGCAAACATCATCAGCACTATCGGCTCTGTATCTTTTCATCACAGCAAAGTTCTAAGAGTCTGTGGACCATGTGGTTCCATTATGTTGTGACTCTGACTCCAAAATGATTACCCAGGAAGAATAATCTATGTGGGTCCTGTCTGGACTGGCCTTGTTGAGATTTGGGATAGCCCTACTCCCAATGAGTCCTCTATTTGCTCTTGATTTGGCTAGGTTCAACCACATAGACTAAGAGGATTATGTCTCCATCCAAAAGCTTCCTTTCTATACAGTTTGGGACCTTATGATATAAGATCAACTGTCACTGCTGATAATAACATCATGTCACTCCAGGTGCAACGGCTGAAAAGGATGGACTTTAACAATTTGATCCAACAATAAAATAGTAGGGTGCCTGAGTAGCTCAGATAGTCAAGTGTCAGACTCTTGATTTTGGCTCAGGTCATGATCTCATAGTTCTGTGAGTTCAAGCCCTGTGTTGGGCTCTGTGGTAACAGCATGAAGCTTGCTTGGGATTCTCTATCTCCCTCTTTCTCTGCCCCTCCTCCACTCACGTGTACTTGCATGGACTCTCTCTTTTTTTTTTTTAATTTTGTTCAATGTTTATTTATTTTTGAGAGAGAGAGAGACAGAGAGACAGAGTGCCAGTGGGGGAGGGACAGAGAGAGAAGGAGACACAGAATCCAAAGCAAGCTCCAGGCTCTGTGCTGACAGCTCAGAGCCTGACACAGGGCTCGAACTCATGAACCGTGAGATCATGACCTGAGCCGAAGTCAGACGCTCAACCGACTGAGCCACCCAGGTGCCCCTCTCTCTTTCAAAAACAAACATTTTAAAAAATAAAATAGTAACAGGAGACCAGAACATTTAAAGGCAATCTGTAGCCTACAAACACATCAAACGGTAGAGAAAATAAGGCAAAAAAAGGCACAAGATGAAATGATATATAGCTTCTTTTACGACCAATACATGGTAAGCTACTACACAGAGAAGCAGTATTATAAAACCTAACACCCTGGCTTTGAGGTCAGACCAACTGTGTTCAGTCCTGACCCTGTCTCTTACTAGTTGCAACTGGCTCCTAGGTTGTTTCCTCTTCTGTAAAACTGAGCTAGATACACCCATTCTGCAAAGTTACTGTAAGGATTAAAGACAGAGTATATTTAAAATATATAAAGCACACTTGATAACAGTTGTTATTATTATTATTATTATTAGACTTACACAAAACTTTGCGAATTTTTAATTTGGTCCTCTAATGTTTAGTATTGCAAACACAACATTGTGACAATAATAGATAAATTTACAAAGAGATACCAATCCACAACCCCCAAAATTAAACCATTGACATTTTTCCATATTTCCTTCTAGTCTGGGTGACTGTGTAGACATATTCTTTATGCAATATATTTGTGTTTTCAGCTTTTTTTCCACTTAACATTGTACTGTGCTATGGTTTCCCCAGTTGCAATTTGGTCTAGCTTAGTATAAACTAGTTATTATTTCAAAAAACACACCATAACCTAATTGATCATTCCACTATTTGTGGACATTCATTTGCTTCCGGTTTGGGGAATATTCTTTTGTTTCTATTTCTGTTATGGTGATTGAAAGGCATGATTTTGAAAAGATTTAGGTCTTTTTTCCTTAGGTGTATAGATGAATTTTAGCTCGAATTTAAGAACACTGTTTAAACTAGTGACTGTTGAATGTGGGGAAAGAAAAGGTAGTTTCAGCCTAGTTTCTCATAAAAGGCAAATTGAGACAACTCCAAGAATCCACATGCCCCTTAACCTCCGTTTCCTTATGTTAGCACTTGGCAAACTGGTATGCAGATGGCAGATAGCTGAGGCGGGCCCTCACGAAATGGATCTTTAAAGTGGATTAAACGTGTTCACGTTTTTTGTTTCATTCAATCCCCAAATTCTGCCCAGATCAGACTGACGGATATTTGTGTTACTGGAAGCACAGAGAGAGTAAGATGCTTGACCCAGATCACACAGCGGAGAGGCCTGAGAACGCCTTTGGCCGATTCTAAATTCCCAGCTTTCCCTTTGAGCTTTGGAAAAAAAAAAAAAAAAAAAATGCCCCAGACCCTCAAGAAAGCTTCGAGAACAAAGTAGGGCTGAGCGTCAGGCAGGGCTCCGCTGGCGCGTTGCGGACCCCACCGGGAGACTCCTCTGGGGCACTGGCGCTCAGCCCAGCTCGGAGCATACCCAGTGAGCTACCCAAGCGCCTCAGTGGGGCTGGGCTGGCGCCGCGGTTCCAGGTTTTGCTAGCGACCAAAGGGCGGGGCGGGGCGTGGGGCGGGTCCGGTTCCTGATGCTCCTTGACTCGGTCGGAATTCCCCCCCGACGCGACGCTCAGGCGGCGCCCGCTGCAGTGGCGCTACCCAGGGACATGCAACTCGGGGACAAGGACCAAAATGAGGTACCAGGCGCTGCCGGCGGCCACTGACTAGCCCTGGGCCGACCTTAGTCTGGTCCGGACGGTTCCAGACATCAGTCCATCCCTCCATTCACATATTCATTCAACAAGTCGTTTCTGAGCACTTACCGTGAGCCACGTGCTGCTCTACCGGAGCTGGGACACGGCAGAGAAGACAGGGCCATACAGCTCCAGAGCTGAAATTCCCTAGGTGAATACACAATAAGTAAGCAAATGAGAGGAAAAGTCAGTTGCCGACCTCATCTTGTACTACTGTCTTCCTTGTGCTGCTCTTTAGTGTCTTTGCACTGGCTGTTCCCTCTGCGGGGCTGGCGGTCACCTTCTCAATGTCACCTCTCACGGGCTGATCAGACCACCTGATTGAAAACTGCACTCCCTATACCTTCCTTTCCTTACCCTGTTCTCTTTCCCTTATAGGACTTATAACCTTCTAATATACCACATGGCTTATTTGCATGTTTATTGTCTGTTGCCTGCCTCTCTTTCCCCAAACTCCGCCAGGGGACAGGATTTTTGCCCATTTGTTCAACACCATGCATGAAGAACCTAAGTAGGTGATCAATAATTATTTGTTGAATTAATTAATGGATAGTGATAAACGTGAAATAAAATGAGGACATGGAGGGTGTCCAGGAACAAGGTGTTAATTTAGTAAGGTGATCAGGCAAGGCCTCTCAGAGAGGGAGAACATAGATACGATGAGAAGGTGCCAGCCACGTGAAAAACTGGGTAAGGAAGTCCCACGCACACAGAGGGGAGGTGGGACGGCATGTGCAAATGTCTGGAGGCTGCCCAAGTTCTGAGAGTTTGGTGGACAGAAAGGTGCTCATGAGACTGCAGGTAGGCCCGTGTCAGATAAGGTGGAAGAGGAAAGCAAGAGCACAGATTTGGGGGTGGGGCGGGGTATATGGAAAGAACAATAAATTTTGGTAATAAAGTTTAAGCCGGGAAGCTTACTAGTGGAACGAGATGAACACTGGACTTGAAGTCAGCAGGACCTCAGCTGGGCAAGACTCTTCCTCATTTCAAAGATTTGTTGAATGCCGTGTTTGACATTCCTAGGCAGAAAATCACTGAGGGCTCGGCACACAGTAGGTACCCAATAAATGGTTAGGGGACGAAGGCCTGCGTGCGTGCGCCAGGGGGCTGAGGGCCGCCCAGAGCTCCGCAGGAGAGCCCCGGTAGCCCTGGGCGGCGCGTCCGAGCGCGCCAGCCCGGGGCGGAGCAGGGGCGCCCCGCAGGGCGGCCCGGGCGCCCGCCCCCCGCCCGGCGCGCGGGCCCGTCGCGGCCAGCCCGGCCGGCGGGAGCCGCCCGCGGGCGGCACTGGGCATGCTCAGACGGCGGCCAGGTCGCGCCGCGAGCGAGCTTCCGCGCCGCCCGCAAGCGCGACCTACCTGGGCGCCCCGCGCCCCCGGATGCTGCAGGTACGGGCGGGCACGACCCCAGCGGGCCGGGGCAGGGCGCGGGGCTCCCGGGGACTGGGGGCTGGCTCGGCGCCGCCCCGCCCCCACCCGTCCCCGAGCGCGCGGCGAGCGCGCGGGCGGGCTGGTGGACGCTGCGGCCCCGGGGTCTCCGCGCTACGTCGGGGCAGGGAGGGGGCGCCCGGGCCGCGCTCACCTGGCGGCGCCGCGGCGGGAAGGAGCGAGCGGGGCGGGGTGGGGCTCGGTCCCGGGCGGGCGGCCGGGACGCGGCGGCTGCGGCAGCGGGGCGTGGGCGTGCGCTCCGACCTGGGCAGGGGTGGACGCGGCTGGCGACCTCGGAGGGCCCAGCGCCGCGGCGACCCCAGTCCCGGGCGCCCGGGGGGCGCACAGCCCGCGCGTGGGGCCAGCCAAGCGCGGCGGCCAGACCTTCTCGGCTCTCAGGGCGAATCCGCCTCTCGGCTTTCAAAATGGCATTTCCTGGGCCTGGCACGAACTCCAGCGCCAATAAATCCTCCCCGTTCGCGGGCGATATGGAATCATTTATCAGGTACCTGCGGTGAGACAGCTGCAGTGGGGGAGTGTATGTGAGAACGCCCAGCCCCCCGGAAATTCCCATTTTCAGCAACCTAAACTTATTGAGAAGTTGCGGGAGCCTTAAAAATTCATGGGAAGTTGAGACAACTTGACACCTGGGTTTTCCGAGCTGGTGGAAAGAGCTTGTGACTTGGAAACTGGAGACCTCCGTTCATGTGGGGCTCACCCTGGCCAGCTGGTGACCTTGGGCAAGTTGTTTAACCTCTCTGATCCTCAATTTCCTCCCCTGCAAACAGCTGGTTGTTGGGTGGATTAAGTGGGATAAATTATGTGGAGGTGTTTGGCACCGTGCCCGGCACAAAGCAAGGGAGCAGTTGGCGTGATGTGAATTTAATTCGTTTAGAGACCCTCGTGGCTCCCATTTCACCAGGAAATTAGAATTATGAGAGCATCTTCAGGGCCTAGTGGCAGAGTGACAGACCCCTGTCTTTGTGCCTTGGAGAACTGCAGAAGTCAAGGGCTTTGGAGAAACAATTTAGCTGCATTGTAATCGGAGAGCATCGTGTTTAAAAGCAGTTTTATACATTCAGAAACTCCAGAAGTTGGCAGTTGAGCTTTACTTACAAAAGAGCTGTGTTGCAAGATGGATCTTCAAATGTTTAAAGGGATGATAGATACGAAGAAGTACAGGCTGCTCAGGAGGATTTCTGTTCTGAAAAGCTCCATACCCAACTTTCCCGATTATTTAGCTCAAGGTTTCTTAATCTCACCACTGTTAACATTTGAGGTTGGATAATTTTTTTGTGGTGGGGCCTGCCCAGTGCATTGCAGCATGTGTAGTAGCATCCCTGGCCTTACCCAGTAGATTCCAGTAGCAATCCTTCTCCCTCAATTGTGCCAACCAGAAATGTCTCCAGCCATGACCAAGTGTCCCCTGGGGACCAAAATATCTCCTCTCCCCCTTCAGAACCACCCTGCGCTCTATCATTAGCCTCCTTGAGTTGTTCAAGAATTTCATCTTAACCTTTGTATAGTCTCCTAGAACTGTACAGAGTGCATCCACACGCATGGACTCAATTTTTACAACTCTCTCATGAGGCTAGTGTTAGTCCCATTTTGCAAATAAGGAAATTGAGCAGCCGATGATGACACAGTATGTGGCCTGGGTGGCATATCAGGTCTTCTGCTTCCGAAGGCAGATCTTTTTCTTCTGCACCAGGCTGTCCTTTATTGTACGGAGACTTTCAAATAGATGACTTTATTGATGATTAAATCAACACGTAGATTGGAAGCTGGAAACCTTTCTGAGATTGACTAGTTGAAAATTAACAATGGTAAGCTATTATCTGACAGAGAGTAGGTCGTTCTAGTTAAATATTCTGGTTCATAGTGAGTTCCCATAAATCCCACGTACAGTTAATGGAATACCAATTTGCAGAGAATTGGCTTAGAATAAAACGTGCTTAATACCCTATTGATCCCAAGTTGTCTCTGGTGATTTGCCATCTCCTAAAGCGGACTCTTATATGTAAATTAGACATTAGCAAAGGAATGTGAAAAGGTCAAGTTACCGAAGGCATTTCCGAGTGGAGTGGCATTCCGTTCAGCAAGCATTTATTAAGCCACTTCTGTATATCTGATGCAGTGCTGGGTGGGGATGCTGAGCAAGCCTGTTGACCCCAGCAAACCCAGGATGCCTGGGGGAACTTCCCTTCGGGGAGAAAGCAGGTCTTCAGGGACAGTTGGGAAACGACCAAGAACCTAAGTTCACACAGAGTCAAATTTGGATACATCACTGCTTGATCACTCCTGTTTCAGAGCCCACCTTTCACATTTTTCATAGAGAAGAATTCTGGTAGCTTTTAAACCTCATTCAAGTGTCAGGAACCTGGTCAGAGACAAATCCTACCCCCGAAAGAAGTTGAGGTTCCCAGCTGGTAATTGGTCTTGGGATTGGGACCAACCCCTTGATTATTGACTGTGAACTGGGAGGTTTCAAGTACATTGTTTAATTTTAGTGTTGTTCTGTTCCACGCTTGGCAGTTGAGGAAACTGAGCTAGCAAAGGTAGTCTGGGGCCAGGAGCAAGAGGGACGAAGGGTGACCTTCTGAACCATGGGTCCAGGCACATCAGGTATTCCGTTTTCCAGAATGCACATACCCCATCCCCACAGGGCTCAGCTTTGGGTTTTGGAAGGAACTATAAGACTTGGCCCCCTCCCTCCCCTCAGGGTTTGTGGTAGGTGGGGAGGGGATCTGCGACTTTGACCCTAACCCCAGAGTTCTACTTCCTACCACCAGATAGTAGTGGTTCCTGGAAAGCAGGGCCAATCTCTCTTCTTTTCCCAGGTGTGTTGCAGGGGCTGGAATGCCTAAGGCACTCTGCACTTGCCCTGGCCTTGACAGACTGGAGTCAGGGCAGCCTGCTGGTGTTGCTTCCCAAGCTTGGGCTCCTCTTACTAGTTCTATTACAGACAGGCCAGGACCTGGTCAGTGTCTATACTACCCTGGTATCACAGGTGTCTCCTTTCATCCACCTGAAGAGGATGAAAGCAAATGTTTTGGTAGGTCCCTGGCTAAAATCTGATCTGGTCATGGGTTCCAAGGCCCACAGATCTTGGGTCTACATAGCTTCTGGTTGTGTGTGCACCTGAAACCACTCTCTGCCTGCAGGTGAAGACCAGCTGAGAGCACAGATTTCACAGAAAATTTAGACACTTACTGAGCTGTGTGTCAGGCCCTAGGGTTACAGAGATGAAAGCTGAACCCTTATCTTGGAAGGATGTATGGTGGATTTGGGAAGACAATGATTGTATGTGTGTGTGTGTGTGTGTGTGTGTGTGCACGCACCTGTGCACACATACTCTGTATCTGACCCATCTGTTTCACAATTGCTTTAAAAGATGATAAAGCCAGATGCAAGGGAGACCAGTGGAAGCAGCCATTCATTCTGATGGGCATCAAGGAACACCATAAGGAGTAGTTGGCATTTGAATTCAGCCTTGAGGGTAGAAAAAGATGGTATTTGGGGGGCAGACAGAACAGCAGATGCAAAGGCTCAAAGAGACCTTGTGTATTTCAGGAGTGGTGACTCTTCCCCAGGTCTAGCCTCCTGACCTTGGCTAATACAGGACCTACCTCCTGTAGTCAGGGTGCTCCCCCACATCTGTGAGGAGGCCCAGCCTCACTCAATGCAGGGGTAAGTGTCCCCTCTTGTTCTCCCCACATAGCAGTGATGCTTGTGGGTTGTCTTGGAGGCATGAGCGCCTTCTGCCAGGTATGCCTTTGCGTTTAGTTATTAAACACTGTTATGGCACTTACCAGATGCCAGGCACTGTTCTGAGTGGTTTCTAAATATTCATTTAAACCTTGGAGCAACCCTCTGGCTGTGCTTCGTACCCACCTGGGTACCAGCATCTTGGTAGGGAGGTGGGGGGAGAGCTCATCTAACCAGTCTGTGGCCCTCTGTGGGTGATGCCCTCATCATGGTTCGGCTTCTTCTGGCTGTAGTTCACACCAATGTGCCGGGAAACAACCAAGTCTGGGTCGTGATGGAGTACTGGCTGCCATGACCCCGTTTCCATCAGAGGGCCAGCAGGGCTCTGCTGACTACATTTTCTGAACCAAAGGCTAGGATCTGTAGTCTGAAAAAGAATGTGCTGCTTCTTTGTGTGAGCGGAGGCCTAGGAGGTGTTGTTTGGATACTGAGAGAGTGGAATTTTTGAGACATTTGATGCTTTATGTGGAAAGTTAGGACAGAGGATTTGAAATTGGGATAGTCCTGGAAAATTCAGGTCCCATGATTTATTGTCAGGATACAGAAGCTTTTAGTAAATGTTTAAGCAATGTGTAGTTTGGAGTGGATTTTCTGTACTGAGCCTCTTGGTGCCTCAAAAGGGAATAAATAGTACCTCCTAGCCCGAGAATCATGTTAATTCCTACCAGCCCCTTACTAGTAGGGTGAAAAAAACTGAGGCTCAGAGACATGCAGTGATCACCCGAAGGATACATTGCTCCTAAGTAGGATAGCCAAGATGTGAACCCAAGTCTGTCCCCAGACAAATCAGTTAATTATAAAATGTGGATGATAATGGAACATTTCCTTTAAATGGACTGTTTTAAAGGAGCTAATAAATGAAAACCCACTAGGGCAGAATTTGGCACACAGAACAGGGTCCCTTCCCTCTGTGGGCGGCCCCTGACCCTCCAGACAAATGCTTTGTTGGGGTATTCAGTGCCAAGAGTCACTGTGGGTGAGAAATGGCCAACCCCTAGGGCAGGGCTACAGCTCCTAGCTCTCAGAGCTCAAGGGACATTCCAAGGGGCAGAATCGAGGACCAGAAAGGGGCCATGGCCAGCTGGATGCTGTAGGATGAGAGGCACCGGGCTGACTTTGGGAGTAGGATATGAAGACCTGACGCCCCCCACCTTGCGGTGAGTCAGCCTCAGTGTAGGCCCTGGGGTGCTTGTGAGAGAAGCAGCGACCATCTCCATCAACCGTCCCTTCACCCTAACCACTGGCAGGCCTGCAGAGAGGACATGACAGTCTGAGCCCGCCTTGCTCCCGCCAGCACCCTCCCCTGGTCTGGTTATCAATACATATATGGTTGCTGTAGAAGATTGAAGTGTCAGGGGTGCCTGCGTGGCTCAGTTGGTTGAGTGGCCAACTTCGGCTCAGGTCATGATCCCGCAGTTTGTGAGTTTGAGCCCGTGTCAGGCTCTGTGCCAGCAGCTTGGAGCTTGGAGCCTGCTTTGGGTTCTGTGTCTCCCTCTCTCTCTGCTCCTCCCCTGCTTGTGCTCTATCTCTCTCTGTCTCTCAAAAATAAATAAATGTTAAAAAAAAATTTTTTTTTTTTAAAAAGAAAATTGAAGTGTCAGGGGACAGGGAAAAATCTGCGATGCCCCACCTGGAGGCTGCAGTCACCTGGGCCTTTCAAAAACACTTCCCTCTTACAATAAAAGACGAGGGGCGCCTGGGTGGCTCAGTCGGTTAAGCATCCGATTCTTGATTTCAGCTCGGGTTATGATTGCATGGATCGTGGGTTCCAGCCCTGCATCGAGCTCCATGCTGACAGTGCAGAGCCTGCTTGGGATTCTGTCTCTCTCCCCTCTCTCTCTCCTCTTTCTCTCCTCTCTCTCTCTCTCTCTCAAATAAATAAATAAACATTTTTTAAAAAGGAATAAAAGATAAGATTAATGTTGGTGTCTCCCTCAGGCCCTGGTGGTAATGGTCCCTCTTGCCTCACCCGCCGCAGGGTCTGTGAGAGCCCGGAACCGTGCTCCTCCTCCCCCCCAGTTCACTCCTGCCTTGGGTGTTAGCCCATGATTGCATCTGATTTGGGTAAAACTGCCTGCTGTTAAACGGCTCTTGCCCCCGGATCTCTCTCCTTTTACACAGTTGCAATCTTGCAGTTAATTAGTGTAATTATTTGTATTAGTACCTGTCTCCCCAGCCACATGGTGACCTGACTGAGGCCAGGGTCCATTGCTTTCTTTTCAAAAAAAAAAAAAAAAAATACCTGTCTCTTAGACTTGTTTTTTTCTTTTAACTTTTCATTTTGACCTCATTCAGACATAAAGCAAAATTCTCAGAATAGAACAAAGAACTCTCCTATGCCCTTCACCCAGATTCCCCAAATGTTACCATTTTATCACAATTATTTTATTCTGTTCTCTATGTATATATATTTTTTTCTTCAATCACTTGAGGGTCATTTATAGAGTCTTCCTTTCCCCCAAAATACTTCAGTGTATTTCCTAAAAACAATAGCATTCTTCTATATAACTACAGCACAATTTCTAGAATCGAGAAATCATTATTGAAACAATACTGTAATCTATAGATCTTACTCAGGTTTTTGCCACTTGTCTTGATAGTGTCTTTTGTAGCAAAGAAACCCCCAGAGCATGCATTTCACAAGGTCATCCATTTTAATCTCCTTTAAACTGGGACGGTTACTCAGCCTTTCTTTGCCCTTTATGACCTTGACATTTTTAAAGTACAGGCCCATTATTTTATAGAATGCCCTTCAATTTGGGTCTATTTTAACTCACCCTTGTGTCCCCAGTAGCCCTGGAACATCAAATGCACTCACTAAATATTTATTGAAAGAGGAGCACATAAGACAGAGAATTCTACAGGCTTGAATCTTGCTATTTTTATAACACAGCTTTCCCCCAAAAAGAGAGGCTTCATCAGGGTTTAGTGAGCCTGCTATCCCCGAAGGTGTACAAGCAGACATCGGGGTGCTGGAGAGAAGAATGGAGCATTTAAGGAAGGGTGAGACTCAGCCCGGAGGTGTCTCCTAGTGCTCAGCAGCCTTCTGTGTCTGCGACTCTAACTTTGCAGGCTTAGGGGCCCACGAGTAAAACAATGAGAATTCATCATCTAAACCAGAACATTTTGAGAATAAGAGTGAGGCTATTAATAATTGCATCTCAGGAACTAGCTTCAACTGGGACTGCCCTAGGCAAATCAGGGGGTGTGGTCACCCTACCCAAGTGTGACTTTGAGGTTGAAGATCAGCCTGGAAAACCGTCTAGCACTAGGAATCCTCTGCCTACATAAAGACAGAACTAATCTTGACATTGCCTGCCTAGCCCATGTTCCTGGCTCCAGTACCTGTGGTGGTCATACCTCCTTTGCCCCTCCCCAACTTTGCTCCTGCTCCTGTTTTGTTTTGGCCCTCCCCTCTTCTGCACCTTCCTGCCATGGGGACTATGGAGAGCCTGGAATGTCATTTACATACCCAGGGACGGAGTCTGTGATAGATGCACAAGGAGGACAAACAAACCAGCTGTGTTTCCCACTGATAAATTCTAATGGAATTTAAGAGCCAGGGTGTGTAAGTGAGGTGGGGCGGGAGACCAGAATCTCCCTAGACCTTATCTTTTTTTCCCCCTGGCACCCACACTTCCACCATCCTTCCTGCACAAACACCCACATCCCTCTCCCAGACCCAGTCCTGAGATCAGAACCAAGTTATGGCCTTTGGCAAAGGCAGGGAGCAGGTGGCACTGGGGACCCAGGCACAGGAGGATGAGCATTAGATGACCAGTAGGTGTAGACAGGGACTTGGATGCAGAGAAACCAGGCAGGAAACCAGTGTCTAGGGATTCCGGTAACAAGGTCAATACGGGGCCATTTATCAGGAAGCCTAGACATGTAATACTGTGTCCCTAGATACTTGGGTCAGAGGGGGCAGGCCCTGGGATCTGTATAGTACAGTTCTTTAACTCATTTTCTGCCGAGCAAAAAATACAAACCCTGCCTTCCTGGATTAAAAAGTCTTGTAAGATAAAAATGTGAAGTATTGGGGATATTTTCTGGGGCATCCCAGTCACGTGGACTTCATGAACACAGGCCAGTGCAGTACGGTATTTTTATGACTATAGGCATTGGTGGCTTTAATAGCAAAGCCAGTGAGTGAGGGAGTGTTCTAGTTCTTAGAATGCAAGATATTAGCACTTAACTGAATTTTGGAAAGGTTTTCTGGTTAACTGTGATATGATGCTTTACCTGTTAAAGCCATTCTTTCTCTGACGAGGCAAGAGCTATGTAAAAGCACTTTGTCGGAGGTCACTGTTTATAGGACAGAATCACACAATGTCAGATCCGGAAGAGACCACGAAAGAACTGTTTCTAGCTCCCTCTTTTTATGGATGGGAAAACAGGCCCTGAAAGGGATACGGCATGCTACATGGCACACAGGTAGTCAGTTGGAGAGCAGGACTGGTACCAACATTTCCAACCCCAGATCTTAGGTGTGTTTTCTAGATCTCATCTAAGGATGTTTATGAGATGGACTGCATATTTCTATGGTTTTGTTAACAGAAGTTTTGTTAACTATAGAAATAAGTTGCATTGGCATGAAGCAGTTATGCATTTCTGGCTCTTTTATGTGGAAGTTGCTAGGCTGATTTTTTTTTTCACTTGCATATCAAAAGCGACATGCATCTTCCACTGAATTTTTATAGTATAGTGTTTCTCACATTTTATCACATCAGAGTCACCTGTTAAGACCTGGGCTGCTAGGCCACCCTCCCAGAGCTTCTGGTTCAGTGAGTCTGAATCAGACTCAGGTACAGCCTACAAACTTGCATTTCTAACAAGCTCCCAGGTGCTGCTGCTGCTCCAGAGACCAGGAACCCTCCTTTGGGGACCGCTACCTCAGACTTAATGATAGTTTCAGACATGTGCTCTGGGCTCTGCAGCCCGCTTGTCTCCCCCCACCCTCCCCTACCGCCCCTGCCCTCCAGTCCTGCTCCCATGTTACTCCCACACCAGCCGCCCTCACCATCCCACTCCCTCCAGGTCTCCTACCTGTCGTCCTCACCTTGCCTCTCCAGAGGGTGTGAGTCTTGACCTCAGGCCTGTGGTCCTGAGATACTCAAGTTCCATCTGGTGGGAACCCCCTCACCTTTACCACCCTCTCCTTCACCTTTCTGGCTCCTCTCTTCCTGTCCTCCAGTCTGAGAAAATGAGTGTCCTTTGCTTTGGCTCAGGCTTGCCTCGCCACTTCCAGCTGAAGGCTGTCGTCCCACCCTCCGGGGGAAGAAAGCCTTCCCGGAGCCCTGCCTCACCTTTAGGTCAGCACTCAGTTACTCTCTTCTCTTCCACTGCCAGGCCTGCTGGAGGAGTCGTCTGTGGCAGCTGAAAAAGATTTGCCCTCACTTCTCAACACAGACATACTCTTCCGTTCTGGGAGTTCCGACCTTCCATGCTGATGATGAAAGACATAATTGTTCTAAATTGCAGTAAAATGCACAGAAGTCTACGGCTCATTGGCATTAGGTGGAGTCACACTGCTGGGCTACCATGACCCCCGCACACCACAGACATCATCATCTTGCAAAGCTGAAACCCCATAGCCATTAAATGCTAACTTCTCAGCCCCCAGCAACCACCCTTCTACTTTCTGTCTCTGGGTATTAGATGACTAGGTCCCCAACATGCGTGGCATCCTATAGTATCTGTCATCTTGTGACTGGTTTCTCTCCCTTAGCATAATGTCCCCAAGGTTCATCTGTGTCGTAACATGTGTTAGAATTTTTTCCTCTTTAGGAATGAATAATATTCTGTTGAATGCATATACCACATTTGGTCATTCATCTGTCAATGGACAGTTAATTGCTTCCACCTTTTGACCATTGCAGATAATTCTGCTATGAAAAAGACATAATTTTGATTGATTGGGCCTTGCACCCTGAGGCGGGTTAAGCTTTGGATAGCAGTCTCGGCTTTATGCACTCCAGCATCCCCTCACCATGATACTCTGCTGTGAAGACCAGGGGCTGGTTCTCATGTCTCAGCCCCCTGGGTCTCCGTGCAGCTGGCTCATTGCCCCTCCTTGTTACCTGGGCTTCTGTGATGTGCTCCCACTCCCCTTTCCCTTTGGTGGCTCATCCTCTGGTTCCTTTATCCTCTGTTCTTAATCATTCTGCAGGCTTTCCTGGGTAGACTCACCTGATCCCATCATCAGGAGCTCACGGGTCTGTGTCTCCAGTCCTGGTCGGGACGGTTTTGTTCCTACGTAGATCACATCTGAACACCTCTTCTTTGAGTGTCCCCAGGCCCCTCCTCTGCACCTTCTTCCTTAAAAATGCCCTTGCTGTAAGTGATGCATCTTCCAGCTTAAAAACCCCAGAGTCATCCTTCACCCCCCAACACCTGCACTGGACAGATTCTGCCCACCACACCTCAGAAGTACCTCCTCCAACCTGCCCTCCCTCTCCACCCCTGCTAAAACTGGGTTAGTCCCTGTGCTTCTCCCCTTTGCCTCTACTTTTGCTTCCTCCCCCTCTCCCTGGTAGGCCCCTCACACCTCTACCTCCTTCATACTGCTGCCAGAAAACGTTCTCTGCGAAAGCACTTAAGGTCACCCCATTCTGCGTGGGTTCTGTCTGGCCTTGCTTTCCCCTGTGTCCAAGCCCCAGCCCCACACACCATATGCTCTAAGCCAGGGCTTCCCAAGCTTTAGTGTTAAGATGTAGATTCTGCTTCTAGGATGCCCAAGGTGAGCCCTACGGTCTCCATTTGTTACAAGCTCCCGGGTCGTGTTGAGACTGACCCACAGACTGTACGTGGAGAAGACTCTGGAATAGATCTGTGTTTCACAAATAAAGTTCTACCAACATATTTTCAACCTATAATGCAAGAATTTTTAAACATTGTGTTACAGTTTTAATGGGTTTTTTTAATTAGTTAATCTTTTTTCAGTCAACGACTGATTCACTGTTGCTGTGATTACTTGTCACTTAAAGACATTTTCAAAGACTAAGAAAGGCTTCAGTTTTTAGGAATTACCAAATAGGTCCAGGTGTGTGAATGTGCAGGCGTCACAAAAATGTTTTCCCCTTAAAAGAGGTACATGCTCAGGGTCAAGGCTCCCGCTTACGAGCTTCTGCAAAGGCAGAGACTGTCTCTTATTCAGCTGCACCCTCGGAATGTTGGCAGAGGGGAGGAGTCTCAGGTCTTCCTCTAAGAGTTGCTGATCGTGGAACCTGATGGTTTGATGTGCTATGTGCACCCCTGGGTTGGAAGGGGAGCCCCTGCCTCCAAGCCCTTCTGGGGAAGGTGTTTTCAACTCCAGAGGAGGCCTGAGGGCAAGCAGGCAGGGAGGTGCAGACCAAGTACTGGGGAGAGTCTGACTGTTCACCACACCCGAAGGGTCGGGGAAGCAAGTCTCACGAGGCAAAGAATCAGGTTTGTGGGGGTCTGCGAGACAGAAGTCAGGGAACGACGTGGCCATTTTTGACCAGGCTGCTCCAAAATGTTACCTTCCTGTCCCCTGGTAACTCTAAGCTCTGTAGTCTGTCAGTGAAGAGCTATGTGACCCGGCCTGTGCCTTCCTCTCCCACTTATTCTCCTACTCTCCCCTCCTTTTTAGGTCCCAGCCCAGTGCAGATGGGCTGCCTTGGCTGCAAGCCCCCTTCCCCAGTTTTCTCTGCGAGACTTGTTATCTCTCAGTACAGGTAGTAAGCTTGGGGTCGCCTCTGCACCCCACTCCCACTAACTGTGTGACCCTACTTGAGCTCCTGATGTCTCAATTTTCTTATCTCTGCATGGGGAATGACAAATATCTCCGACTCACAAGGTCTAGGGAAGATTCCGTGATGGCAAGTGCTTCTCCCAGCAGCACTTAATTACTTAGATGCTGCTGGTTGTCAGTTGCTGCCTGCCATCTGTCCCTCTCAGTAAGCTTGACAGAAGGACCGTGGTGACATTTGTCCACAGGTGGAGCCAGAGGTCTCAGCTGGAGGGAGCTGTGATGGGCAGGGTGAGGCTGAGGCAGTGCCACGCTGGGGTGGATGTGAAGGTCCGTGGAGGCGAGGAGGCGGACGCTCTGGAGGCTGGGCATGTTGAAGGCATCCAAAGATGGCAGCTGGCAACAGTGAAAAGGGGGAAGCTGAAGACCTGGGAGAAGCTGGATTAGAGTGGGGAGCAGTGTCCCTCAGACTTTAACGTGCATACGAGAAGATGCGGACCCCAGAGGTCTGAGGCAGGGCCTGAGAGATTCTGCATTTCTAACAAGCACCCAGGTGATCCTGATGCCTCTCATCTAGAAGCCACACCTTGAGGCATTGGTGCGGAGCATGACCGCGGTAGGGAAGACGCTCGTGGAGAAGAGCGTACAGAAAAAGCAAAAGAAGCACAGTGGCACCCCTTTCTATCCAGCTCCGTGAGGGATACCTCGGAGTGGCAGGTGCACCCAGGTGTCTGCAGCATGGCAGCCAGATTGGAGTCAGCTGAGCGTGATGATGGAGGAGGGGCAGTAGGGGACCCTGAGGGCTTTGAGATAAGTATTGAGTGATTTGATTTTGTTGTTTGATACTTCATCCTTCAAGGTCTGGCTTTGCCGCAAGAATCCCCTTAGAAGCATTTTTCGTCCCAGGCTGAGCTGTGGTGACAGCCTAGACAAGGCCCCACCCAGCAGCCAGTGGCACACAGCTGTCTTCTAGCACGAACCACGCTGGAAGGCGATTATTTGATTATTCATGCATTTCTCTCTCTGAGCAGCTGATGAGTTCCAGAGAGCACAAACCTGAGACAGCCTCTTACTCACCTGAGCCCCAGCACCGGCCTTAGAGCCTGGCCGCAGGTGGGGCTCATGAGATGCCTCGGGCATTAGGGATGAATGCAGAAGGTTCACGAAGGAAAAACAAAAACATGTAAATAAATCCCTGTGACTGAAAGAGCAGGAGAAGCAAGCACTGAGCTGGGGTGGTGGGAGATTGTTGGTGTGGAGGAGGGAAGATGGTTTAAGGAGGCATCAGGATCTTAAGTAAAATGCCGGGAATGTCTTTTGAAGACAGTGTGTGGCCTCCGGAGGGCAGCTGCTGGGGATTTGGGCACCAGCTCTCAGGGAGAGTTGGACTGTGTGTCTCTAAAGGAGCGGAAGATTCGACCAGGGGATAGGAATTTCAGCCAAGCAACCGTTGTGTTGATCTGAGAGCCAAGAGCACACCTGCTTGTTTTTCCTTCAGGAGAGCACAGGTGCCCAGACTTAGGCAGGTAGAGGATAAAGAATTGCAGCTTCATGAGCCTGAGTAGAGCCAACAGATTGAGACTCGACACAAGGCAGGGCCACAGCACACAGCCCGTTAGCACGCTGGCTCCCTGTGCCCTGTAAGGTGGAGCTCCATTAGCTCCCTGGGCCTTCAGAGGCTCCCATGAGTTGAGGTCAGCCTCAGTTCCCTGATTTGGAAATGGCATCTCAGTGAGAGAGGTTCAGTAACTTGCTCAGAGCCGCAGAGATGGGAAGTGAAGGAGCGAGCCTGGGGTCTGTGGGCCTAGAGGATGTTGGGTGGGGCAGCTCAGCCCTGGAGCGGGATGGGGGGCAGTGGTTGCAGGTGTGGCTCTCAAGGCCCAAGTGCTGGGTGCCTCCCCCCCCCCCCCCCCCCCGCAGTGGGGTTGTGGCCAGAGGAAGAGGAAGAAGCAGGATGAGGTGAACGTGGAAACTGGAGAGGAAGTGGCCAGAGGTTTAAGTAGTTACACACCCTGGGGGCCAATAAAATATGAGGTGACAGCACTTTTTTTAAGTTTTATCAGTTTGATTTTCTTCAAATTCATTATTGCTCATTATAATTTAGGAAATACAGAAAGGTTGAAAGGATAGGAAGAAACTACCAATTATATTTGTGGTCTTGAGTTCCTTTATAATTAATTACCTTAAATAGTTGTGTTCACTGTAGATACAGTTTCATAACCAGCCTTTTTTACTTACTATTCTGATTTAGGGATTTATTTAACCGGGCCCTCTACGGTTGGAAATTGGGTTTTTTTGGTTGCAATTCTCAGTGTGAAGTATTGCTTGGAGGACAATCTCTGCAAATGACTTTGTTTCGTGCCTAGTTGTATCTTGACAGTGGGTTCCTAGGAAAGGAATTAGACCGCCTCCCAGCATTGTTGGGATGATCTGTTCTTATCGCTGACACAGGCTTCTGAAAGTGCAGGTGTAAGCCCTGTGTACATTAGTTGTTTGTTCATTCGTTCCTGCGTGCAGTTCACAAGCATTTATTAAGCGCCTGTGGGGAAAGACTCCATTTTCCGTGGCCAGGTCAGCAGAGGAACAGCTGCCAGCATCTCTGGCTTGACTGGGATGTGTGGGAGTGTTTGATCACACACAGCGTCCCAGCCCTGCCTGCCCCAGTAAGCAGGGACAGCCCGTGGGTCCAGAAGTAAACTTGCGGGCCTCTGTGGCTGCAGGGTCCAGTCATGCTAACCGTGATTGCGCTTTCCCTCTGTACTGTTTGGCGGTGTGGTAAACGCTGAGAATGGTGTTCCCCGTCTTCCCCTCTCCTCGTGCATTCCACGGATACCTATTGAGTACCTCACGTGGGGAGGCACTATTCCGGTGTAAACGGCCCTGCCTTTTTTTTTTTTTTTTTAATTTTTTTTTCAACGTTTATTTATTTTCGGGACAGAGAGAGACAGAGCATGGACGGGGGAGGGGCAGAGAGAGAGGGAGACACAGAATCGGAAACAGGCTCCAGGCTCTGAGCCATCAGCCCAGAACCCGACGCGGGGCTCGAACTCACGGACCGCGAGATCGTGACCTGGCTGAAGTCGGACGCTTAACCGACTGCGCCACCCAGGCGCCCCGACGTCCCTGCCTTTTAAGGAACTACCGTTCCACCAGGAGTCGGGGATGTGGGAATTGGGAAGAGACAACTAATACGTATTACGTCCGACGGTAATAAATGGTAGGGAGAAATACAGAGTAAGGGAGATAGAGAGTGACAGGAAGACCTCGCTGATAGGCAACGTTTGAGCAGACGCGTGGGGAGAGCTGGGTGGAGGATGTCTGAGGGAGCAAACCGTCAGCAGCGGGAACAGGCAGGGGGGCGGGGTGAGAGCAGTGAGGTGCTGTGCGAGGAGGGCAGGAGATGGTCCTCAGAGCATCAGGACGTCTGGGCCTCAGGGTTTATCTTTTCATTGGGAGGCCCCGTTCACAGGGGCCGTTGCTGCCATTTGAAGCAATTCAGACTCGCCTCCTACCTTTTTGTTGCTTATCTACAGTGGGTGATCACTGAGGCCTGTGTTCGGTGGGGGAAAACTCTGGGAGTTGAAACCCAGGCTTTGGGAAGTCACGGCCTTGGGTGGCTCTTGGGTCTTCTCGTGTGTGTAATGAGGGACTTGAGCTAGGAGATTGGCGAGGAAATGATGAACTTTCCGGGGCTGGGACTCAGTTAAGCGCACTAGTTAGATCTTGGGTCATTTTCAGTTTACTGATTGGAGTAAGTGAAATTGTTGATAGATAGTTAGCTCTTAATAAGTTTGGCCTGTCATGTATTTGTTACAAGCAAGTTGCTCAGCCAGCTGTGGGTGCTTGCAGTGGTGGTAAGCAGGTGGGGTGGAGCCGGCCCCCCATACCTTACCCATTCAGTCATCCATCTGTCCATCATGCAGTTTTCGAGCACCCAGTGAGTACCAGGCACGAGGCTGCCTGCCCCACAGTGGTGATTTTTAGGAGACCTAGTTCTGCTTCATGAAGTTCATGGTCTAGTGCACCAGTGCTAGCTAGCTCTGCCAGAGGATCATGGTGGGGAGGGACTCTGGTCAGAAAAGCCAGGGCAGGGATTCCTGGGTGGCCCAGTTGGTTAAGCATCCGGCTCTTGATTTTAGCTCGGGGTCACAATCTCACAGTTTGTGGGATCGAGCCCCAGGTCACGCTCTGTGCAGCATGGAGCCTGCTTGGGATTCTCTCTCTCCCCCCTCTCTCTCTGTTCCTCTCCTGTGCTTGCATGGAATCTCTCTCTCTCTCTCTCTCTCTCTCTCTCTCTCTCTCTCTTTCAAAATAAATTAAGAAAAAAAAAAAAGGCCAGGGCAACCCCTGACTCACACCATATACAAAAATTAACTCAAAATGGATCAGTGACCTAAATATAAGAGCCAAAGTCATAAAATTCACTGGGCGGGGGGGGGGGGGGGGGGGGGGGGGGAGGTGGGTGTGGGTGGGTGGAGGGAAGAGTAAATCTTCATGACCTTGGGTTTACCAATGGGTTCTTGGTTATAAGAAAGCACGAGCGAAAGAAAAGTAAATAAATTGTACTTCATCAAAATTAAAAATTTTGGGGGCACCTGGGTGGCTCAGTTGGTTAAGCATCTCTTGGTTTCAGCTCAGGTCATTATCTCCCTGTTGGTGAGTTCAAACCCCTCATGGGGCTCCATGCCTCTCTCTCGCCGCCCTCCCCCGCTTGTTCGTTCTCTCTCTCTCTCTCTCTCTCTCTCTCTCTCTCTCTCAAAATTAATTAAAAACTTTTGTACATCAAAGGACATTATCAAGAAAGAAAAGACAACCTACGGATTAGGAGAAAATACTTGCAAATCCTATATCTGGTAAGGGTTTATTCAGGAAGAAGAACTATAACTCAACAACCCAAATTAAGATAACCCAATTAAAAATATGGGCAGAGGACTTGAATAGACATGTCTCTGAAGATCTACAAGCGGCTAATAAGCACATGAAAAGATGCTCGACATCGTTAGTCATCAGGGAATTGCGAATCAAAACCGCAGTGAGCTGTCACTTCACACCTGCTGAGATGGCTATAATCAAAAAAGGGTAAAAAGTATGGGTGCAGTTGTAGAGAAATTGGAACCCCTTCCATTGTCGATGGGAATGTAAAATGGTGCAGCCTCCGTAGAAAAGTCTCGTATTCTCAAAAAGCTAAACATAGAATTGCCATGTCCCAGCAATTCCACTCCTAGGTATATACCCAAAAGAATTGAAAACAGGCTCAAATAAATGCTTGTACAGAGATGTTAATTGTGGCACTATTCACAATAGCCAAATGGGAAACAGCCCAAGCATCCAACAAATAGATGGACAAAATGTGGTGTCTCTGTGCGACAGCATGTTATTCAGCCTTAAAAAGGAATGACATTCTGGGGATCCTGGGTGACTCAGTGGGTTAAGAGTCCGACTTCAGCTTAGGTCATGGTCTCGTGGTTCATGAGTTCGAGCCCCGCATCGGGCTTTGTGCTGACAGCTCAGAGCCTGCAGCCTGCTTCCGATTCTGTGTCTCCCTCTCTCTCTCTGCCCCTTCCCTACTCACGCTCTGTCTCTCTCTGTCTCTGAAAAATGAATAAATCTTAAAAAAAATTTTAATAATAAAAGAATGGCATTCTGACACAGTACGATATGGATGACCCTTGAAGCCATTGTGCTAAGTGAATAAACCAGACACAAAAGGACAAATGTTGTCTGATTCCACTTATATGAAATACTTAGGATAGGTGAATTCACAGAGACAAAGTCGAGGTTGCCAAAGATTGGGGGGAGGAAAGGAATAACGAGTTATTGCTTAATGGGTACAGAGTTTCTGTTTGGAGTGACAAAAAAGTTTTGGAAAGAGGGGTGGTGGTTGCACAACATTGTGAATCTAACGCCACTGAACTGTATGCTTTAAAATGGTTAAAATGGCAAGTTTTATGTTCTGTTTGTTTTACCACAAGAAAGACCTAGAGAAACAGTGTGAGATTTGGGAAGAGCATGACCGCCAGGAGCCACTGGGTTTGATTTCCCTTCTCCCCGGGTCACTCAGGCACCATCCTTGCCGCCTTTAGCCTCGATCTCTTTTGCTGTCAAAGTCAAATGAGGTGACAGGTGTGGAGTGCAGGTCATAGGAGATGCATCCCGTCCCCTTTAATTCTATCCTTCCCAAGTATAAAAAGATTGTCTGGTAGGGGCGCCTGGGTGGCTCAGTCGGTTAAGCAGCCGACTTCGGCTCAGGTCATGATCTCGAGGTCCGTGAGTTCGAGCCCCGGGTCAGGCTCTGTGCTGACAGCTCAGAGCCTGGAGCCTGCTTCCGATTCTGTGTCTCCCTCTCTCTGACCCTCCCCCATTCATGCTCTGTCTCTCTCTGTCTCAAAAATAAATAAACGTTTAAAAAAAATTTTTTTTAAATAAAAATAAAAACAAGATTGTCTGGTAGAAAGGACCAAAAAGAGAAAATCTGGTGATTTTTCCCAAATTCTCATCAATTACCTGCTCATCTGTTTGGCCATTTTCCTCCAGGAGGCGTGGGGTGGGGGTCCTAGCCACTTTCAGGCCCCTTGTGGCCACACACCTCTGGTGCTTTGGCTCTAAAGCAAGGCTCCCCTGGGCCCCCGTTTCCCTGACGCTTGTGAAAGCCCTTGGTCCCTTGCTCCTTCTTCCCTTTTCACGTTCACAATGGGTTCTTTCGGAAGTTGGAGCCCCTACTCACTAGAAATCATCCGGACACCCGGCCACACAGTTATGATTTCACCAGGTGAAATATTGTAAACTATAACAACAAAAACTGCCGGTGAATTGTTTGAGCTACGTGGACAAATGTCTCGCGGTGGGATAGGAGGGATGAGTACAACTTGGGAAAAAAATAAATGCTCCCAATCAAGATGACACTGCCTGTCGGCACGTTGTATCTGATGTGCGTGGATCAGAGCGCACCCTGCGTGGCTGCTCCTCTGCCTTCCTGCCCTCTCCTTCCCCTCCAGGGCTAGCTACCTTCGGGTGATTGGAGCCAATGTGTCTCTCGCAGCTGTGGAGTTAGATTCTGCACTGCCCGTGTACCTCCCACAGCTCACTGCAAGAACAACAAGGTTTAGATGCCGAGTGGCTATCCCCTGCCACACCTCAGGTGCCCCACCCCATGGCTGTCCCAGGAGATCCTTGGCTTAGAGTCCCCCTCCCCCCACCAGGGTGAGGGACAAAAGGTCTAGTTGAGCTCAACTAGAGAAGCCCAGCCTTCTGAGGGCTGCAGTGAACCTGGGCCTCCATCATGAGTCCTCCAACTCCTGGGATTCCTGAAGGCAGGTGCAGTGGAGGGGGTGACTGGCCAGCTCTGGGGCTGGTGTGCCACTCTCAGGATCCCCCTGGAAGGAGAGCCAGTGGTCACAGGGTCAGAGAAGCCCCAGGCCAAACTGAGGGCCTGGCCTCAAGAAATGAGGTGACGTACTCCTGTTCTCCCACTGCTAATAATTAACCCGGGATGACTGCCTGTAGACCTGGAGGTGCCTTCAGATGTCATGCGCATGCACGCCAGCCCACACCTTTGGCCACAAACGAGAGGAAGTCATTTACTACGCGTCCTCAACTCTGAGAGATGTGTGCCACATTTTAACTTTCCTCTAATCGGCACGACCTGGGCCGTCCGAGGGTACTTTAAACTTTTCTTTACATTTTTTTTGAAACACCTGTTAATTCAATTGTGTCATCTTAGAACGGAGGGAATACGGTAATAAATACCCAAGTCATTACTCAGGTTTCTGATATTGCAGAATTAAATGGTGTGTGTGTGTGTGGCGGGGGGTGGTGGGGGGTAGGTTTTCTGGACCATTTCCTCCTTAAGAGGAAATCTACCAACATGTGAGCTGTGGGGAGTGTTTACAAAGATTATCTCAAAAGGTAAGAACATACCTTTAGTCAGGAAATTACAGAGACAGTAGTGATTAAGTGGGGCCTTTTTCCCTCCAGTGAATCACCTGTAATTCATCTTCCTTCCCAGTCATGTGGGCCAGTGGACTCAGCAGGCAGGAGGTATGTGATGCCCCGCACTGAGCTGGGGGTCATCGCCCCATTTGGAGGCCAACTGTGTGACTCCAGCATGGCTCTTGGAGTCTAATCTACCAGCCTGTAAATTGGAACAGGAATGCTGCCTGCCAGCCTCAGTCAGAGTGAATGGAGTCAGAAGCAATGGGTGCAAGAGTATTTAGAAACCTCTGAAGCCCCTGAGGACCCTTGGCTGTTCCCCAGGACAGGAAGCCCGGGGGAGGCAGTGGCCCAGGGACTAGGAGTAAGGTGGGAGAATGGGCGCATCAGAGCTCCTAACAGCTGCTGGTGAGTGTTTGCTGTGAGCCGGGCAGGAGGGCCCTGCTCCTCAGAAGTATTTACTTGTGCAGAAACCAGATTTACAGAGTTCATTTGACCAATGTCCTGTGGTGTTGGGAGTGGTAGGGCAGAGACTGGAACTCAGATCTGACGTTCCTTCAGGCTTCCAATGGGCCCAGCCACCAGGAGCCCCCAGGCAGTTCCCTGCACTCCTTAAAAGCAGAGAATGGATTGTATTTCTGTATTCCCGGCTCCTAGCATGTGGAAGACCTCACTACAAGCAAATGTAACAATGGCAGCAACAAGATACATTATTTGCTGACTAGCATTTTGGCATGCCTTTCTAAGTCTTTTTAGAGTCCGTGCAGTTCCCTCTCATAAATTTTCTGACTCCATCTCACCAAGTCAGAAAGTCCTGGAAGTCTGACTAGCGTACATGAGAATACATTTTATCTTGTTTTCTAGAGAGGCTGGGTTGCTATACCTAATATATCCGGAGATGGCCCCTCGGGTTAAAACCTTACAGGCAGGGGGTTTTAAATTTTTTTTTTTTTTACATTTATTTATTTTTGAGAAACAGAGTGAGACAGAGTGTGAGTGGGGGAGGGGCAGAAAGAGAAGGAGACACAGAATCTGAAGCAGGCTCCAGGATCTGAGCAAGCAGTCAACACAGAGCCTGATGCAGGGCTCAAACCCACAAACTGTGAGATCATGACCTGAGCCAAAGTAGGATGCTCAACCAACTGAGCCACCCAGGTGCCCTGGGAAGGGGATTTTAAAGCTGGAAGGAGCCTTCCAAAGGCTCTAAACTAGGAAATCGATGAAAGAAAACCAGTGAAAAGTAAAGAAAAAAATAGAGCAGTGGCTTCCCAGTTTCCTTGGCTGATTAGTGACAAATAGGGTGATGCTTTCAGCGGGGGGTCAAGGTTTCAGGGTTGGAGGATATTTTTCTGTTTCCTTGAGATAAAATCATGGCGAGGGCTGCTGGTGGTGAGGATTGGGTTTCTCTGGCCAGGCTGCCACTGGCTTCAGACTCCTTGGCAGGAACAAAGCTGGCAGGATGGTCCTGTTGTGAGATCCCAGCTTCTTGGCTGGGATGAGTTGCGATTAGCACATCTCAAACCTTTCAAAGTGACTTTAGCTGTTTTCTTTTCTGAAGGCTTCTGCTGCTTTTGGCTGTAAAGGGGTGGGGGCTGGAACCCAACACAGAAATACCATGGACTTACACCCAAATGGGCGTGTCTGTGCCCTGAGGGCAAATATTAGCACAGTATTTTTGTAAAGTTTATGCAACTTGATTCATGGCCCTGTAGAGTAGATTTATTCCATCCTGTTTTCCAGTCTGTTTGGGGCCTCATGGAACTATCCAGAGGGAGAATGGAAAGAGACTGGTAGCTTAATTTTAGGTGGAAATAGCTCAATATAAAACATACTCTACTATCTATACTTTGAGCTTTTATGTATTGCTTTTGGTCCATTCGTATTCTTTTATCCCCTGTTTCAGTGATGGGGTCATTCTAGTTTTTTTCAAGACTGAAGTACCCGTTTAGAATTCTTTCCCGTGAGGGGCACCTGGGTGGCTCAGTTGGTTGGGCGACTGACTTCGGCTCAGGTCATGATCTCTCAATTTGTGGGTTCGAGCCCTGTGTCGGGCTCTGTGCTGACGGCTCAGAGCCTGGAGCCTGCTGCCGGTTCTGTGTCTCTTGCTGCCTCTCGCTGCCCCTCCCTTGCTCATGCTCTGTGTGTGTGTGTCTCTCTCTCTTTCTCAATAATAAATAAATGTTAAAAAAAAAAATTAAAAAAAAAAAAAAGAATTCTTTCCCGTGAGAAGTCTGTGTATAAGGAATCTCATTTTGAACAGTGCCTACTTTGAGTGGACTTACATGTACAGAGACTTAACCTTGGCACTATTGAAACAAGTCATAATAGAGTCTTGGTCATGGGTGCTCAGGGTACACCATCCCACCTCCTCCAGGGCTGGTCTGCCCTCTGCGACCTTCTCACCAAAGGTCTTATCCGCCTTCTCTGCTTGATCACCTCTAGTGACAGGGAACTCCCTCTCTCCTGACACAGTCCCTCTCATATTTGTGCAGCCTTGACTATTCAAAAGCTCTTCCTTCTGTTAAAGAGAAATCTGTTTCTTTTGTCCTTCACCCATTTGAACCCTTGGGGTCTAAACAGACCAGCCTAAAGACAGTAGTCATAAGTACCATTGATTGGACCCTGCTAGGTGCCAGTTAGTTTCAGACATACTCAGTGCTTAAAACCTTGAAAAGCATAGAAAATCCCCCTCCCCCTTTTGTAGGCAAGGAAAAGGGTGAGTGATTGCTAAGTTCACGCAGCTACTAAGTGGTTAAGCTGGGGTTCCAACCCACATGCGATTGATTCCATTGCTGCTGACCTTCCTACAGCCTCACGCCACATCATGTGTGACAGCTGCTTGGATTTTTGAAGCACCAGATCTTCTCCCTGAGATATCTCTAGGATACCAGTTATGCCCGAGACACTCCTGCTAAATCTCTCTCCTTGCATTTCCTAAAATGTGTTTCCCCTCCTGACTTTTGTATATGCACTGCCATGTTGGAAGCCCCTTCTACCTAGTTGACTTCCTTTTATCCTGCAAGGTTCCCCTGTGACCTGGTCCCACTGCCCACCCCAGTCAGGTCGGGACCCCTCCTCCTGTTTTCTCTGGCACCCTGGGTGTTCATCTCCCTTAGATCTTGAAACTCCAGGTACTTATATGCATCCGGCCTGACATAGAGCAGGTGCCCAGTAAATGAGTATTGAGTAAATGGTCCAAAACTCCTTTGCCAAAGTAGTACTAAAGGTTAAGAGTAATTATAAGCACGATTGAGGGTCTGTGCAATGTAGTCCTAGTCCAGTGTGGGACTTTGGCCAGTTGTAGGGAGGATATAGGGACAGCTTGTCTGTAGGAAGTCCTGGAGTCCTTTTCCTCCACATGGTTTGGTTCCATCATTCCAAGGCCTGGAGTTCCTTCCAGGAGGCAGGCTTGCTGACCTCTGAAGGTTCTGGGTCCACTGAGGTGGCATCTTAACGGGAGAGGTTCACTAGACACTGTTCAGAGCCTCACCTGGGGGGAGACCACATCCCATGCTTCTCATTTCTCTGCAGCCCATACTGCACAGATGCCAGAAGCATCCACATGTGTGCTGCTCACAGCCCTGGGAGAGCTCACAGCCCTGGGAAATTTGGGGCAGGGGTGCAGTTTAGCACTGCACTGTGATAACCTTTCCTAAACATTAAAAAAAAAAAAAAAACTTAAAAAAAATCTCATGATGGGGTGCCTGGGTGGCTCAGTTGGTTAAGCGTCTGACTTCAGCTCAGGTCATGATCTCACGGTCCATGAGTTCGAGCCCCACATCAGGCTCTGTGCCAACAGCTCAGAACCTGGGGCCTGCTTCAGATTTGGTGTCTCCCTGTCTGTCTCTGCCACTCCCCCTGCTCACACTCGCTCTCTCTCTCTCTCAAAAATAAATTTAAAAAATCACAGGAAGAGGGGAACCTGTCTGGCTCGGTCAATAGAGCTCACAGATCTTGATCTTAGGGTCGTAAGTTTGAACCCCATGTTGGGAGTAGAGTTGACTTAAAAAAAAATCTCATGAAGTTGGTGTTAAAAGAAGAGTAGTCCCCTCTGGGGGAAGTCCTGTTTGGATGGGGGCACGAGGGGGCTCCTGCCAGGCTTCTCCTGAGAGCTGTGCACTTAGGATTTGTGAGGCTTCAAGAAAAAGGTGGGGTTTGGGCAGTGACTTCATGTAATAGACCCAACAAGGGTAATGAGTGTAACGTGAGTGTTCTCATCGCTTAGGGGCAGCTGGTGCGTTCAGTTCCTTAGCTTCTCATCGCCACCCTGAAAACTTCGCTGGTGGAACATTAAGAGGTTGGCTTCTCTTTATAGCAACAATTACCTCTTTCCCGAAACCGTCCACAGCCCCCACAGAGTTCTTCATCTTGCCCTTCAGGTAGCCTGAATCTACTTCTTGTTATCTCCCAGTATCAAGTGTAACTTTCTTATTTTGTTAGTTTTGCCAGTGTCATGGTGTTGAGCCTATAAATAAACCCTGACTCCATAATAAGAAAACTATTTGGCATTTTGAAGTTGTAGGAGAAGGAGGGCGCTAATTACGGGTCTCTGTCTGAGAACGAATCCTACAAATTACCCCACCCTGCTTCCTGGGGGTCCTAGTTGGTGATCCACTCCCTGAACAAATTACAGGAGCTTTGGAACAAATGATTTGATCCCAAGACTGTGCGTCTGGAGTGTTCAGATTAATAATTGCAGGATAATTTGAGTAGTGAGCTGTGCTATTGAAGGGACTTGTATGAGCCTTTTCTCCCATGTGGTGGCAAATAATGTGAAATGCGAGAGTTAGAAACTTTCATAAATGTGCTCACAGAAGCATCTTTTCTTCTAAATAAGATATTAAATACTTTTATATCTGCATGCCCAAATTAAAAACCAGTCTTGTGTGCTAATACTTCCGTTGTCAGCTGCAATTATTATTTTCATTGACAGCCGTTAAGCTTTAAAAATGCTGTTTAAAAATTAATTTGTCCTGAGCCTCTGTGCTGAAAAATCAGGGCATTGGCTGTAACACTGAATTAGCAATATGAAAATGCCATCCTTAATAGATTTCTTTCTAATTTAGAAATGTGTATAGTGATTGTTTACATTATAAACTAGTTTTTAAAAGAAGTCCATATATTTATCTTTGTATTTAGGCAGTGTAGTACTTCGGATATTAAAAAGGCAAGTACGAAGCGGGGGAGGAGTAATTGCCAGAAAGCGGTATTGATAAATTTACGGAAAATAGTCATGAGGAAAATTCAGTTTCATGTAATCAGTTGTATGGTAATTTTTTTTTTGAGAGAGAGACAGAGTGAGTGGGGGAAGGGCAGAGAGAGAGGGGGAGGGAGGGAGAGGGAGAGGGGGAGAGAGAGAGAGAGAGAGAGAGAGAGAGAGAGAGAGAGAATCCCAAGCAGGCTCCTTGCTGACAGTGCAGAGCCTGATGCAGGGGCTCAAACTCATGAACCATGAGATGAACCCATGACCTGGGCCAAAACTAAGAGTCGGACACTTAACCACCTGAACCACCCAAGTGCCCCATTGCAATTTTATCAGATGCACGTAATTTAGAATTAATAAAGTAAAATAGTACATACAGAAGTGTTTTTGGGGGGCTCCTGGGTGGTTAAGCATCCGACTTCGGCTCAGGTCGTGATCTCAACAGTCCGTGGGTTCGAGCCCCACATCAGTCTCTGTGCTGGCAGCTCAGAGCCTGGAGCCTGCTTCAGATTCTGTGTCTCCCTCTCTCTCTCTGCCCCTCCCTTGCTTGCACTCTGTCTCTCTCTCTCTCTCTCTCTCTCTCTCTCTCTCTCTCTCTCTCTCAAAAATAATAAACACTAAAAAAATTTTTTTAAGAAGTGTTTTTTTAAAATACGTGAGTATTTTACAAATGAGAACTAAAATCACTATCTGGTTGGGCTGAGTTTCATTAATAACTTTTGAAAAGCCTAATCACAAAATGTACATGTCTCTCTTCCTTTTGTCTCTTTCCTTCCTTACCACGATTGTAGTTGACTGCCCCTCATTTCTGCAAAAGCACATTACAGAAGACCCTGCTGCCTTTTTTATAACTTGGATATTACGAATCGTTAGGAATCACTGTCTGTGAAAGATGTGAACTAATTTGGGTGAACAAGCCAAGACATCTGGTTACATAATATCGAGTGATAGAACCCATTTTTGAACTAACATTATTTTTGTGTTGCTTTCTTCCTCTGTTATGACAACAGTGCTAATCCCAGCACTGACATATAGACTGGAAAGTCTGTGCTACTTTAACAATGTCTTAGGAAGTGCTTCCCCAGACTAAGTAAGGGGACAGCTGCTAAGCTACAGAGAAACTCCTTTTAGCTCTGCAAAGTGATTTGTAATGTAGGAAAACTGACGTAGAGTGCTGACCTAACCAAGCCCTTGGCTGTAGTCACATACAGTCAAAACCGAAAGGAACCCTGGGATCATCTGGTTGAGTATTTTCCACTGCATGGTGCTCAGACCTGCTGTGTCTGAGTCCCCTGGGGATGCTTATTAAAAATGCAACTTCAGTCTGACAATTAAAGCAATGGCAAGGTCCTGGTTTGGATCCTGGATCAGGAGGAAAGAAATAAAGGACATCATTGGAACAATGTGCAAAACTTTAATATGGGCTGTATATTATATAAGTGCTTTTATCAGTGTTAAATTGCCCAGTACAATAATTGTACTGTGGCTTGAAATGTCCTTGTCATTGAGAGACATGCTAAATATTCAGAGGTAAAGGGGCATAATATCTACACCTTCCAAGTGTTCAGTAAAAAGCATAAGGTGTGGGGGTGTGTAGGAGAGAAAGCATATATGACAGAAAGTTAATTAAATCCTGGCCAATGGGGGTATATGGGAGTTCTGTTTTTCTTGCAACTTTTCTATAAGTTGGAAAAAATTAACTTTTAAAATGCAGTTTCTTCAGTCCCTACTAAACCATAGATTCTGTAGGTGGTGCCAGGAATCTATTTTAACAAGCTCCCCAGATGATTAAATCAAGCACATTAAAGTTTTATTTAAGTCTTTGGTTTAAAAGTCTCATTTTAATCATTGTTTCTTTGTTCGCAGCTTAATTACTAAGCATACATTCTTACAGTTTGATCCGATCTTAATCTAGAGCTTAATAAATAAATCCCCATCCAGATGTTTATAAATCTTTAGAAGGGAATACCCCACTTCAGAGAAGTTTAAGGAACACGTAAACCTGGCCATAAAACAGCCTAGAGCTAGAAGCTATCCTGTGTTTGTGTTTTCCTGTCCATATGCAATAAAGTCATGTGTGATGGGCATTTGCCCCCTGAAGACTTGGTTAACCCATAATGAAGCCCGAGTGCCATGTATTTACAATGGAAAGGTGGAGAAAGCAATATTGGTATTTGATGAGTCATCTCTCTAGCATGGCTGATTTTACATGAGTGTTTATCTTCCATGTTAGAGACATCCCTCTCTAGCCGATGAGGCATCTGTTGGGGCTCATCAATATCCTCCCCACCCCTACCTCCCACCCCCACAAAAACCTCTCCTGACTTCACTGGGGAAGAAGAACTAGGAAAAAGGAGGGAATTGGGCTACAAAGAAGGCCTTCTGTACTGTGAGAGATTTTTTGAGTTGAACTGTGATTAGAAAAGGGAGCAAGGCTGTGCCTGTTTCTCTCCAGGAAGTAGAAAGTCATAGGGCAGGAGGTGCCGTGTTTTCCTCTGATGGCCACTAGGTGGTAGCATTGGCCTAGGTCGGCGTGATGATTAGTCAGGCTGATTCCTTTATTGAGCCACCTGTGGTTCATTTGTAGTGTTTACTCACAAATTAGGTGTTAATAAATCAGAACTGCTTTTTTTTCTTTTAACTGAAACTTGCACTCTTGAGTTAGAGGTCTAAGTTCTCATTTTGGGAAACACGGGTATGAAATAACCTCAACGTTTTCTTTTAAAATGACTAAAATGGGGGTACCTGGGTGGCTCAGTCATTTAAAGGTGGGACTCTTGATTTCGGCTCAGGTCATGAGCTCACGGTTCATGGGCTCGAACCCCGTGTCGGGCTGTGTGCTGACAGTGTGGAGCCTAGTTGGGATTCTCTCTCTCTCTCCCTCTCTCTCTGCCCCTGTCTTGCTCTCTCTCTCAAAATAAATAAACTTAAAAAAATAAAATGACCAAAATGGAGTTCTTTCTGACTTTCTCTAATGGAGAAGAGTATAGTCCTCTCCCTTCTGTCTGTGGTTCATGTGCTTGTAAAAGAACAGAGTTCCCTGGGTCAGCATGTAGACCCTTAGGAAATAAAGCATCACCTCTTCCCTGTCCCCAGCTCCAGGGCAGACAGGGAGCCCAGAAAGGATAGTGGTTGAAGACTTGTCACCCAACCCCACCCACAAGGGCTCCGGTGTCCCACATGCCACAAATTGCCGCATCCCACGCAATATGCCCCCTGATTCTGGGACCTGTGTTTATAGAGCAGCTCAAAGGTATGTCACCTATCTATCTCTTAACCTCACAGGCTGTCTCTGTTGAAATAAAATTTCAGGAAACAGAACATTTATGGAAGGCATTTGAAATCGGGGTTGGCTACAAAATCCAGATTCTAGGCAGCACCTGATGGCATTAGAAGCACAGTATTGTTGGGCATCTGGGTGACTCAGTCAGTTAAGCGTCCAACTCTGGCCCAGGTCATGATGTCGAGGGTCGTGAGTTGGAGCCCCACTGACAGCTCAGAGCCTGGAGCCTGCTTTGGATTTTGTGTCTCCCTCTCTCTCTTCCCCTCCCCTGCTCACACACACACTCTCTCTCTCTCAAAAATAAATATTGAAAAAATATATTAAACAAAAGAAGTTTAGCAGTGTTAATACAATGCTTTTATTGAGTACCTAGTCTATGTCCCGCCAGGTGTTAACTCACACTCATGGTGTGCACTGGGCCCCCACTGTGCACTAAGGGAGATGTTGAGTCTTCCTGTATGTCTTGCAGGTACAGTCTGATAAAATCTATAGTCACAGTGGAACCTCTGTTGTGCAGAACAGATACTGAAGCCACAACTGATTGGTTTTGATTTTGAAAATAGAGCAAATAAGGCTTCCATATTATAGAATACATCAGCTGCAGCTGTTGCCACTTGTGGTTAGGGAGGCCAGTGTGTTCCTGGTGAGGTTGTGGCTTTGTTTAAAATGAAGAGGCTTATAAAGGAAGCTGTAGAAACCCCGGGTTCCCCAATTGCTGTGGTTCCGGAAACTGGGCAGTCAGTCAGCATCCATTGTCTTGACAGGATTGTTTAAGAGAATTTCAAGACAATCTGAAAACCCTGCCTGGCTCGATTATGTGGTTATTCAACATGAGGCTTGTGGGGAGAATATATCTGTGACTTTCATGAAATTCCTGTTCGTGACATTGTTAGGTTTCAAGGCCTTTCATATAGCAGAGATCGATGTGCAGAGGAAAGAAGTATCTCTTCTGGGTCGCTGGCTACATGACTATGCTGGGGAACGTCGTTAACCATGGTCAAGTTAATAAGTCCCACCGGTACCCACCCTTGTGCCAGCTGCACGGAGCTGCGAGGGCCGGGAGCAGTTTGAAAATTAGTGCCTGCTCTTAGCACGTCTGTCCATCTGACTTTCATTTGGAGGCTCTTGTGTGAAATCACTTTTGGTTTTTTCCATCCAGAGTCATGGTGTGATGAGCTCTTAGTGTTAGCTGCCCTGAGGAACTACCCCACTGTTTCCTGTGTGACCCCCTCAGTGAATGGCTCAGATTCCAAGGAACCTGTATTCTTAAGTTTGACCATCTGGAGCACATCCTGAGGTTCCCTGCAAACTCTCTCCTCTGGCCATTGACTGCCTCCTTCCTGTGAGGGCTTCCCAAAGGGAAAGTCACTCTGTCACACCCCAGGTTGCTGAATCACCGTCTGTGGGTGTGGCCAGGACAGGCCTGGTTTTTTTGTTTAAAGCTCCCCAGGTAATACTGATGTGCACCTCCCACTAGAATCATGCTTGTAATGATTCTATTGTATCTTAAAAAAAAAAAAAAATTCTAGCCCACCTGAAATTCTTAGACAAGGACTAAACAATAAATTTGACATTTTAAATTCAAAGTGGTTAAAGTATTATGGAACACGTTTGTTGTCTTTTGATAACTCTTGGTATTACTCAGAAAATGCATCCCTGCTTCTGATGACATTTTCGTTGGAAAGGGCAAGGTGGAGGTGGTGGGGTGGGTGGAATTTTATAAGTGACAGAGTACTTTTTCTCCCACTGCCGGTCCCCGGAATTTGTTTTATTAATATTTGAGATTGCCTGTCCCTATCTACAGAAGAATGGAGGTTTGTCTGGAGCTCCCGCTGTAGGAAGAGGGACCAAGTGCACCCTTCTCTCCTGGAGCCTTCACCTACTTTGTGTTTCTGCTTCCTGCCGCTAAGCTGTGCCTCCAGTGGTCCCCTGAGGCTTGATTCTCAGGCGCCGATCTGCTTTGTGCCCATCCCTTCCTTGCTGCTGATTCCCCAGTCTTGCTTTCTGACCCTGCCTGACATTTAGTGCTGCTTTTCCAGTTATCCGTGACTTGTTCCTCACAGTGTGAACCCCGGATCAGCGGCTCTGTCACCTGGGAGACTGAGAATTGCAGACTCCCGGGCCCCCCTCAGCCCCCCTTGCATTCTAGGTTGCCCCTGTTGTGTGCAGCTTACAGTGTGGGGAACCCTGGTCTAGGGGATGTCCCCACCTTCGTTCCATCCTCCTTCCTGCTCCCACAACCCAAGTTTGTCTTATCAGGTAGCACTGTTTTTCCAGGTGCTAGTCTTGGCTTCATTTTTCATTTCATTTTTCCTTTTACTCATTGAGTTGTTGTTCAGCTATTTCTTGGCTGCCTCCCAGAGCTGGGTAGGTGAGTAAAACCAGACCTGGTCCCTACCCTTGTGAAGCTTAGCTTTGGGTGGCAGAGGCCAGTGTTAAATACGTCACCAGCTGTAACTGTGGCATTGTCCTGAGCACCACACAGGAGAGCCTCTAACACAAATAGTAGTTATGGACACCAGGGAAGGCTTTGCTGAGGAAGTGATGCTTGTGCTGGGCACTGAGGACTGAAGAGGAACGGAAAGAACTTTCTAGGCAGAGGGAATAGCTCATGCAAAGGCCCAGCTCATCTTGGAAAGTTTGCAGAGAATTAACAAAAAGAACATTAAATTGCCCTTAAGTCCTTCACCTTTATCTGTTCTTCCCTCCAACCTCGTCAGATTTACACCTCCTCCGTTCCCTAAGCTGAGGAGCTGGCCTAGACCCTTGGCTTTCCTGCCTGCGTGATGTGACCGTGTGCTCACTGCACACTTCCTCAGTCTTTTTTTAGTCTACTGCCCTACAGTTGCATTCACTAGAAAGACCTCTTTCCTTGTCGTTCCCTGAATAGAGAGTCAGATTTTAAACTAACTCCCTCTTCCTCCCTGTATTAAGTGAACTTGATATTGCAGTATACAGACAAGTACACAAATAAGTGTAGAGCTTGATGAAGCCTCACAAAGCGTGCACACCAGGATCAGTACCCAGATCAACAGAATATTATAAGCATCCCAGAAGTCCCCTGTCCACTTCTGGACACTGGTCACTTCCCACAGGGGTGACCACGCTTCTGTGCTCTGTTAGCATTGATCAGTTTTGCCTGTTTCTGAACTTTATGCAAATGGATTCATGTTGTTGGTAATCTGTTGTATCTGGCTGCTTTTGCTCAACATAACGGAAGAATTCACTTGTGTTTCACATCACAGTGGTTCACTTATTTCCTTTGCTGTACAGTTAAGCATGGTATGACTATACCACAATTTCCCTCTGTTGATGGGCATTTGAGTCTTTTCCAGTTTGGGGCTATTATAAAAATTCTCATGCATGTCTTTTAGTGGGTAAATCTACATTTTTCTGTTGGGAATATGCCTAGGAGTGGAATTATGTCACAGAATATGCATATGTTCAGTGCTATAGCTTCTGCCAAACCGTTTTCCAAAAGAGTTGCGCTAATTTTCATTCTTACCAGCAGTGCCTGAAAGTTCCAGTTGCCACATACCCTGGCCAGCACTTGGTTTTGTTAGGTTTCATTGTAGCCATTCTGGTGGGTATGTGGTACCATTACTTTGTGGTTTTCATTCGCATTTCTTTGACAACGAACGTGGTTCCCATTTTCTGCCAGATTGCTTGTTTCTTTGTCTTATTGATTTACAGGAGCTCTAAAAAAATGTTTATTTATTTTTGAGGGAGAGAAATAGCATGAGTGGGGGAGGGGGCAGAGAGAGAGAGGGAGACACAGAATCCAAAGCAGGCTCCAGGCTCTGAGCTGTCAGCACAGAGCCCGACGTGGGGCTTGAATTCACGAGCCCTGAGATCATGACCTGAGCCAAAGTCGGACACCCAACCAACTGAGCCACCCAGGTGCCTCTAAATGGTGTCTTTTAATGACTGTAAGTTACTTAATGTAGTTTAATTGACCAATAAGTATCTTAATATTTTAAATCATTTTTACATGACATTTAGTTCCTTAAACAAATAGTAGAGTTCACAAATATACACAAAAAGTTAAACATAAAAAATTAAAAGCCTGGGAAATATAAATTAGGTTTAGACCAGGGAGATAAAACACACAAATAAGCCATATAGTTCTGTTAACATGTTACAACAGAGCAATACATTTTGCTTAGAGACGCTTAGAAGTCCAATGGAAACACGGTCTGTTATCTGGTTCTCATTTGTCTGAGGTCTTCAGTTTTATAAGGATCAAAGCAGACACGGGATAGGTGGACTGTGAGGTGCATCCACACGTAGCAGGTAATTTTCATGTCAGAGAGCTAACAAGTGTACTTTCTGTTACAGGTTATTCAACGACAGTTATGACCTCCCGGTTACGTGCATTGGGTGGAAGAATTAATAACATACGCACCTCAGAATTACCCAAAGAGAAAACTCGATCTGAAGTCGTCTGCAGCATCCGCTTTTTAGATGGCTTGGTACAGACTTTTAAAGCCAATGTAAGGTCTCCAAATTTAATCTTTTCTGAATTAATGCTATTAAGTCATAATGTTTCTTCATTTTATAAACCAAGATATCAAAACTTTTTATTTTTTTAATTTTTTTTTTAACGTTTATTTATTTTTGAGACAGAGAGAGACAGAGCATGAATGGGGGAGGGTCAGAGAGAGGGAGACACAGAATCTGAAACAGGCTCCAGGCTCTGAGCTGTCAGCACAGAGCCCGACGCGGGGCTCGAACTCACGGACTGCGAGATCGTGACCTGAGCTGAAGTTGGCCGCTTAACCGACTGAGCCACCCAGGCGCCCCTCAGAACTGTTTTTAAATGAAAGCTTGAGGTCTCAGATCTTGTATGTTGAGACTGGCCTGGAAATAACCCTAAAAACTTTGATCACATTCTTGTTCACCTGGAGTGCCTTGCCCCACTTCTTGGTGACGCGAACTGAGTGACACTTCGATGTTACCTGTTCTGTGGCATCTTCATCAGCTTCCTGAGCTCGTTCTCCCATAACGGTGCCCTGTCTGCTTTATTAGAGCCCATGTCACATTTCGTTAATAGTCGTTATAATTACTAGGCTGTATGTTCTTTAAATGGTGAGCTCCTGGGGACAGGCATGGTGTCATCTCCCCTGGGCCCGGTCCAGGACCAGGCACATAGCAGGTGCTTATTATGGTATGAGTTCATGGGTCCCATCTGGAGGGTAGTAAGATGTGTGCCTCATAAATGGCAGGGCTCAGGGAGAGCCTGGCTTCTCCTACCTCAAGCTCATGACAGACGCAGGACTGGAAACAAGGCCTCCAGTATCAGGCCACCAGTGAGATCCTTGAACTGTAGCAGTCATGCCGTCCCACCCTCCCCCAGTCACCGTTTAGGCCCATGACCTCTGCCTGTCTCTCCCATACTCTGGCTGGTCCTAAGGGGGTCAACCCCAGTCCTGGACTGGCTGCCAGCATCTGCTCCAACCTGGAAAGTTCAGTGTGTAAGGAGAGGGGTTGGAAAGGGAAGACTGGGTACAAGAGAACAACCAGGGGTAATAGAAGGCCACAGAAATCGAAAGGGTAACAAAAACTGGCCCCTGGGTCTTCCACCTCACCCCTAAGTTTGCCTCCCACTGACCCCAGGTCACTATGGACCTTGATGGCTGAGCAGACAAGAGGGGAGGGCAGTTTGCAGGAAGTCACAGCATGACAGTTTCTCTAAAAAGGTCACGTATGCCTCTTCCAGATGCTCTAAGTTGACAGTATACGCCTGGCTCCTTTGTTGTTGGTTTGGGAGCTATTCCTTTGCTGTTTATCTTCTTTCTGACAAGAACGTGAGTGTTTATTCATCAAATGTTTACTGGGCACCTACTATGTGTCAGGCTTCATGCTGGTTATAAAGAATACAGCAGTGAACAAAACAGCCAAGTATGTGGCCTTTTAAAGCTTACGTCTAGTGTGAAGAAATGGACCATAAACAAATGTATACTGTGTCGGGTGGTATGTATTTAGAAGAAAAATAAAGTGGGATGAGGAAGGTAGAGAGTGCCAGAGCAGGGCAGTTGTGGGGTTGTCATTCTATAGAAGTGACCAGAGAAGACCTCATCTAAAAGAAATGAAGGAAAGAACTATGTTGTTCTCTGGAGGGAATGCACATTCCAGGTAAAAGAAGTAGCAGTGCAAAGGTCCTGAGGCAGGATCCCACTCAGTGTAGTTGCAGAGCAGTATGGAAGCTAGTGTGTCTGGAGTAGAATGAACAAGGGGGAGAATAGCAAGAGAGGTCAGAGGTGATAGGTGTTGGGTTGGGGAGGCTGCTGCGTAGAGCCTTATAGGTCATCCTGAGGGTGCTGGTTTTATTCTGAGGTAGGCAGAAACCATTGGTAGGTCTGGGCAGAGACCTTACATGATGTGACTCAAGTGTTACTCTGGATGCCCTGTCAACAGTAGACTAGGGGGGGAGTTGGGGGGAGAGGCAAGGACTAAAAGGATATTATAACAGTCCAGGGGAGAGGAGGAGGAGGAGAGTTGGACAGGATGGTAGTGTGGAGGTGGCTAAGAATAAACCAAGTCTGAAACTATTTTCAAGGCAGAGCCAGTGGGATTTGCTAATAGATGGAATTTGGGATGGGAAAGAGGCCCTCAAGGTGACTCTCAGGGTTGTCGGCCTGGGAAACTAGCAAGATGGAGTTGGGGTCGATAGAGATGGGAAAGGCTGTAAGAAGGGTAGGCTTGGGGGTGGAGATAACCAGTTCTGTCAAGGACGTGTTGAGTTTGAGGTGCCTGGTACTCTACATAGAGATGGTGTCAGATATACAAGTGAGAAGGTTAAGGGAAGCGTTAAGGCTGGGATGCAGATGTGGGGCTACAAAACAGGGTGAGGTCAGCTGGGAAGTGAGGACACAGAAGGTACGAACAAGGGTCAGTGTTGAAAGGTTTGAGAGACAAGAAATAGGCACTACAGGAGACAGGGACAGACTGTCCCAGGAGGGAGAAGGAGAGCAAGAGCCAGTGTCTGAGAATCCCAGGCCAGAACTTTTTAAAGGGGGAGTGAGGAGCCCTGTAAACAGGGATAAGGAAAGCGCCTGCCCAGAGCGGTGATCCTAGAACATGTTCTTATGAACACGAACACCATTGTCCTTATCATGCTGCTGCCATTGTTGCTTCCTCAAGCTTCCAGCAGTCCGGTCAAAGCTGACTCACACTGAACTTGAGTCTGAGGGCCTGGTGGCAGCTTAGAATCCCTGTCACTTTAGATCTTCTACTTGTAGGGAGCGTTGGCACCAACTCTTGAGCCCAGACCCCCTTATGGGCAGGAGCAGGCATCATCAGGAAGCTGGCCTATACATCACTTGTTCTTAGCCCATCCCAGGGAGCATGCTGGTCACGGACAGTGACCTGGCATAGCAAAGATGGCCTCTGATGGAGTAGGGGACTGGGCTGGGAGGCTCGTTCTTTATAAATGTGCCCTTTATTATGTTTCAGTTCCTTTTGGGAACTGGGAAAGTTGGGAAAAATATACCAGAATGGGTGAGTTTTGCACTCTAGAGGGGAGATGCAACATTGTGGGGACATGTAGCCTTTGGCAGCCAGCACACCATACTCAGGCAGGCAGACTGTCCATCAGCTGACAGCCTGGAGCCTCCCAGCACCTCTGTTTGCTCACGGCAAAGGGGATGCTGGTGATGACTTTGTGAACAGCCACAAAGATTTGAGATCATATATAAAAAGTGCATGTCGTGTCATATCTGGCTCATTGTGGATGTTTGATAGTTACTTACCTATTAAGTATAATATAAAATTCTATAAAAATTTTAACAAGGCGGGGCACCTGGGTGGCTCAGTCGGTTAAGCGTCTGACTTCGGCTCAGGTCATGATCTCGCGGTTTGTGAGTTGGAGCCCTACGTCAGGCTCTGTGCTGACAGCTCAGAGCCTGGAGCCTGCTTCAGATTCTGTGTCTCCTTCTCTCTCTGTTCTTCCCCTGCTCGCGCTCTGTCTCTCTAAAACAAAGATTTAAAAAAAAATTTTTTTAATTAAGGGAAACCAAGGTCTTTGATGTACCAGGAGAGTATCTCCTAATTGAGGGGGACAGTATCTCATATTTTGGAATATGTGGACTGGGTGGGCCATCTTTTCCACACTGTCATGATTCCCTTGTGATGGAAGCGGTCCCGGGTAAAAGAGGCAGCAGGTGCAGGGCCCTCAGGCAGGAAGGGGGGAATGTGTGCAGGAAATGGGTGTGTCTCATGTTCCCACACTATGGCCAAACAATATAAGACCACACCAAAGAGGAGGCTGCAGGAGGGGGCCTGATGACTACCTAATTCTCCTCTTCCTGGTCACTGTGGTCAATTTCCAGGTGCATGATCTTCTCTCTAGCACTCAAAAAAGGAGCTGTCTTTTTGCTTGTTCTTTATAGTCTATTTCTGAGTCTCAGTGTCCTTAAGTCAAATGGTTTGGTTCAAAGGATTCCTGAGAAGTCTGCCTGTTGAAGGAGAATTTGCGATTTCCCAGAGGCACCATGCTGTCTCCCACCCCCGTGCCTTTGTGCCAGGCACACTGTTTAAGATGCCTTCTCTTTAGGACGCCTGGGTGGCTCGGTCTGTTGAGCATCCAACTTCGGCTCAGGTCATAATCTCACGGTTCATGAGTTCAAGCCCCACATCAGGCTCACTGCTGTCAGCGCAGAGCCCGCTTCAGGTCCTCCGTCCCCCTCTCTCTGCCCCTCCCCCCTCAAATAAATAAAACATTAAAAAAGTTAATAAAAAAAATTTTTTTAATGTACTCAGCCCTGTCACCCTCCCAGACCCAGGTCAGGAGTTGCTTCCACTTGTCCCCAGGTTGAATTAACCATCCGTATCGTCCTCTGTGTGTTTCCTGTGCCCTGAGGGTTTCACGGCACTCGACAGCATTTGGCACACCATGTTACGGTCACTGCTTCTATGCCTGGCCTCTCTGGGACACTAACTGTGGCTCGGTCCCCATACTCAGCACTGTGCCTGCTTCATAAACACCAAGTGGTGACAGTGGCTGAGTCCTGCCGTAGATGCAAAGTGCAGTTGAATGTCCCCACTGACTTCTCACTTCAGATGGCAGAGAGCAAAGTGGCAGATGATCCCCCAGGGTGACACACGCCAAGTCACTTTGAGGGCGTTTAGGATGGCATTTGCTTATTCTTAGCCATCTTCCTCATGCTGTTAGTAGTTTTCTTCCCTGTACACACTTCCGTGGCTCCCGAGGGGTCAACAAAACTGATGTGGGATTAGCGTTTTGCCGTGGATAATCCATGGGTAGGTCATGGAGAGTTTACTCTCATTGTGATATCTGTGTTTCCCAATTCAGACATCACTTGGGAATCTCTGCTAAGGGGAAGGAAGAAGTCTCAGACAATTTAACTATACTGTCTTAAATCATATTTATGTGGTTTTTCTTCGAGCCCTACTTCTCATGCGTACCATGTGACTTCTTAGCGTGACATTTATTAAAGCATTTCTTTTTTTTTTTTAATTTTTTTTTTCAACGTTTATTTATTTTTGGGACAGAGAGAGACAGAGCATGAATGGGGGAGGGGCAGAGAGAGAGGGAGACACAGAATCGGAAACAGGCTCCAGGCTCTGAGCCATCAACCCAGAGCCCGACGCGGGGCTCGAACTCAAGGACCGCGAGATCGTGACCTGGCTGAAGTCGGACGCTTAACCGAAGCATTTCTTACTACAAGATACGAGTGTGCATAAAATCTCTAAATGTTTTAACTCCTTTTTGCCTACAATAAAGATATTTAACCATTGGTTTTTCATTCATTTTAAAAATATGCCCACTAGACCTTTTGGTTTTTTTTTTTTCTTAGAAACAAGATACCGGTCAAGTTCTTCTGGATATGGCATACAACCACTTGGGTGTGACCGAAAAGGAATATTTTGGTTTGCAGCATGGCGATGATTCAGTAGACTCTCTTGTAAGCATCATCCCTTTAAGACGTCGCTGGATTTCTGTATGGTTTGGTTTTATATCTTATGTTTTCTTACCCAACAGAGATGGCTGGAATCAAGCAAGCCCATCAGGAAGCAGTTAAAAGGTGAGGCTGACCTTCTCATTTCAGTTGAACACTGGGTATTCGTGTATCACGGCCCGTTTCTCTCTTCCAATTATCCGTGTGCCTGTTAACATCTGGGACCCGGCTTCCAGGTGGTCCAGGTGATGTGAGTAAACTGTCTTCTCCCTGTTTGACTTCTGAGTGAGCAGAGATGCTTTCAGATCAGTCCTCACCAGCAGTGAGCAGGAAAGGTGAAAGAAGGCAGCCAAGAGCCCAGGAACCTACTTTCTTCTTACAAGGGAAGGGAGATGGCTTTTCTTAGCCCAGTGTGAGAGCCAGGGTGGGAAAGGCACCTGTGCATGCAAGCACATGCACGCACACACACACACACACACACACACACACACACACATACACACCCCTCCTACTGGAGTCTGAGACATAGGTAGTCAATATAACAGATATAACATACTGCTCCTAAGCCCGGTGCTGTACATTAACTCCCATTTAGATGGGGTTTCACACCATGCCCCACCCCACCCTCCGCCCGGATCCATCCTCAGCCTGGTTTCTAGCATCGCACTCTCTGTTCCCCTTTATGCACTTTATGCCCCAGACAAACCTGGCTGACCTCCCAGGCTGCACACATTCCTCTGTACCTTCCCTCAGTCTGTTCCCTCTGTTGGGATTGCTTTTCCCTCTTCTCTATATCCAAATCTTGCTGTTCTTCAAAGCCACTCAGACTCTATCCCTACTTCTACTAGAAGCCATGACCCCCCCCCCCCTCCCTTCATGTGTCATTGTCTGCTTTGCTCCTCGGAGCACTGTCCTTCATCTCCCAGTCGCCTGCCTTAATCTTCCTTGGAAACTGCCCAGCTCCTTCAGGTCTGGGCCCCTGCCACACCTTCTCTGCATTCCTCACAATGCACCCCCTCCCCAGGAGGTGGCCAGTGAATGGCTGAGGGGTGAACGGCAGGTGGATTTTTACACATAAGTGTGCACACACTTATGCCACCTCCCCCCACTCGCCCAAGCACCCACATGGGAAGGAGTAGAGACAAGGAACCGTGGCCAGGATCCCACTGCTGCTGTCCCCTGGAGCGTGGGCCTCCAAGTCCTGACCTCCCTCAGCATTCAGAACTGCCCACAGGGAGCCACAGAGCCGATGTGCAGATACATGCCTGCCCCCATTTGAAGTCTCAGAGCAGTGAGTCCACACAGGCATGAATACATTCCCTCATCGTTCATTCCCTCACTAACTCATTCATTCGGGAAGTGTATCCTGAGCTCAGATTTTGGCAAGGCACTGGGCTAAGCTCTGAGAATCCGGTCCAAATCAGATTTGGACCTGCCCTCAAGGAGCTCACAGCCAAGCATGGGGATATGGACACCAGGAGAGTGAGGGTTCTAGGATAGTTCTGAGCACGTGATAGGACACTCTGGGTGCACAAAGGCATCCTGAGACACACATTGACAAGGTCTGGTGGGAAGGAGCTGAGAGGATGTCCCAAGGCATGGGAACACTTAGCTGTCCCCTGATGTGCAGGTGGTCAGCCTGTACCAAGTTACAGCGTCACCCGCTGGTCCCTGGGCACACATGCAAAGGTACATTCGTAGATGCACACACACTGCTTGAGTCTTTGACACAGGAGAGAGACTGACAGAAAGAACTAAAGAGAGGGGAGGTAGAACCCCAGATGAACTGAGGTCGACAAGTCTGTAAGAGGAGCAGGGTAGAGAAGGCTTGAGTTTCTGAAGCAGGAAAGTGCCGAGCACATAGATAGGGCCAACGAACATTTACTGAGTAACGGAGAGGGGTGCAGCCGACCTGAAGGAGAGCATGGAGCTTAGCAACACAATCTCCTCTTCTCCTGTTGCCATATCTAGCAAAAGAAATGGGCTAATTTTATCTCTGCAAGCAAATCGATTCTTGGTATTGTTGCATAAAACCGTATTTGAGTATGGTAATTAATTGCATAATAATGTTTGCTAGTATGTTCGTCACTTTGGGAATTTACTTTGCGTTAAAAAGCATGAACTGTTGTCCAATATAAACGTGACTGAGAGGTGGCATAGCAGAATCAAAAACCTCAGTGCTACCGTTGTGGTACTGTCATCAGCTGTGTGACCCAAGGCAAGTCTCTGTGCCTGTTGGCCCGTCTGCAAAAACAGTGCCATCAACACCAGCCGAGCCTACTCAGAGTTAAGGCGGTGTTTCAATTCAAGAATATACCTGAAAATGTTTGGGAAAAGTATAAAGTCGCTATATATGTGAGGTTATTTCTTTGTGAATATTGTATAATCTGTTGATGTCAGGAATTTTTAAAATTCCTGATCTAGATAATGGAGTGCATTGTTTGAACACAGCCCTAAGTTAAACCTGTATTAGGAGGTAATACCTCATTCTGTGCTCATATTGCAGATTATTCTACTTTTTGCAGACTTGGAGATTTCTAAATAGTCACTTAACCTGTGCACTCCTTGTTCGAAATTAGTCCTTGTATCGATGGAAAAAAGCAGTGGTCTAGTGGAAAAAAAAAATGCATCACTTAATGGGAGAGTAGCAGCTTACCTGCATTGACTTTTTTAAAGGGAAAACTTAAATTTGTTTTTGAAAAATGTTGTAGGAGGTTTCCCCTGTACTCTGCATTTTCGAGTAAGATTTTTTATACCTGATCCCAACACACTGCAGCAAGAACAAACCAGGTAATCACTTTTTTTTTTAAGTTTCCTTTTTAGTATATAAAAATGAGTAACCACTAAGAATGTACGCGTTATTTTATCACTGTGGCCATACACTTCATTTGGGTAGAACCACACCAGTGGTTCCCATCCAGGTAAAAATCGGAGGGGTACATACTGAACTTTTCATCAGCTGATTAGTTCTCTGTCTTGGACCTACTTACGTCCTTACTTGGTGCAATTCCCAATACACTCCCTTCCACCTCCTCCCGCCTCCCCCGCTGCCCCAGCCTCTTCTGCCTGTTGAGAGTGAAGTGCCCAAAGCAAGCAAAGTCATCTGTTCTCTAATGCAGGCAGGGTTTGGAAGACCATTGTGTGAAACAGTCATCCCCAGATCAAATAGCCCCATATCTCTGCTAGGCTAGAACTGAGGCCCTTTAGGATAACGAGGTGTCTAAACTAAGCATTCTCTGCCACATCCCTAGTTGGTAAGAGACAGAAAGCTATGCAAGCTAGACCAGTTTCTCTCCTGAGTGAATCAGGGTGCGCAGGCAAAATGTGAACCAGATAAGGGAAAGAGAGCCCAGATAGGATTGTTTACCCCTCAGGGCTTGGCGTAGGGCCTGGCTCTTGTTTTGTACTGGCACGTGGGGTTTCTGGGTGGGGAACAGTGTTTGGAATGGAGGGGGTGGACACAGGAAGGTTGTTGCTGTTTGAACAGTGACCCTGCCTCTACTTCCCCTCCCCCATGGCAACGTTGAGCCCTTTTATTATTGATCTGTTTGTTTTTCATAGGGAGGGAAATTTCCAGAGTGTTTCCTCTACCAGAAAAAATAAAATAAAAGTGGATATTAGGAATATTGACTCCTATTCTGTGTTCATTGTTCCCATGAGACCAACACCAACAAGGTGACATCAACTCAGGCATTGAGTACTATGTTTTGTTTTGTTTTGTTTTGCTTTTGAAGGTAACCACATGATGACATTTTAACTTTTAATGTGTTTAAAGGGTAAATATTAGTCTGTTATTCTGTTTTGCTTTCTTTGTGCACCTCTTCCCTCCACATAGCAGCCATTGGAGATTTGACTATGTTTACTGTTTAAGTAAATTTTACGCCAGAGTAAGAGATGCCCCGCACGGCTCATTGGATAACCATGGGAAGTTCACATGGTGCTCTGAGTTTTCCCCATAATGGCTCCTAATGCTGGTGGACTAAGGGGGGTGTAGCAGATCGGTTCATGAGCTGGCGGACACAGAGGGGTGACATAATCTATAGGAAAATGAGTTTGAAATGACCCTACCAAGGTCCCCCCCCCCGACCATTACTAAATATCAAGTTCTGTTCAAAGGATGCTTTAAAAATGTTATGATGGATTATATATGTATATGCATACATGTGTGTGGTTTTTTAACCAGTGGGTTTTTAAATCACAACCACACAGCAAAAATGTATTTTGCTTTGCAATGCAGTGCAGATATATATTACCGAAGCAAGTGTTTAATAAAACAATACCAAGTGCAGATAGTTTTCTATTCTCTATTTCCTTCTTTTTAAAATGCCCATTGTGACCTGTTAAATTTATGACCAACTGACAGCCTCTAACCCCAAGTGAGAAGTGCACTACCTAACCTAGTAATTGTCACTCATCGTCCTACCTGCCCCCATGTGATGCTAGAGCAACGGGGATGTGGTGGCCGCGGGCATGGTAGCGTTCTCCAAAGACCTTGAGTGAAGGGATGGCTAGGGCTGGCCTAACCCAAGAGTCTGTTTCTCCAGTGCCCCTCTTGGGGATTGGGCGTCTACTTCCATACCCCACAGGAGAGAGGCTCACTCCCTCTGGGTGCCAACAGAATCTTCCTGCTGAACCTGACATTTGACGGGATGGAAGGAGGACTTGGGGAGAGACAGGTTGCCTTGAGATCTGTAAGGGATGAGGGGAATTAGACATGCTTGGTGGTAGCATAATGGCCAGCGGGCAGAGCATCCAGAGAGGCAGATTTTGGCACAAAATGAGTAATAGACTAATTTTCGTTCTTACCTGAGCCCAGGATAAAATTTGATTTGTTTGTGTCCCTCATACAGTTCACTGCTTTAGGACTGACACCTGACTGTATGCACCCCACCTCCCATCTTAAGATGGGTGGTATCCCCAGTGTGGAATGGAGTGTAGCTGTCACCTCCTGGGATTTGGGGCACCAGATTTCAATGTAACAGGAGCCACGGTAGCAGCCACCCACATGGTGCCTATAGAGCTGGTGGGCAGCCAGGACTGCCAGATCTTTTCCTTATGCTGAGCCAGACGTCCACCATTAATTCACATGTCTTTTTTTTTTTTTAACTTAGAGTTTCGCCTATATTCCTGACACACAGTATTCTATTAAGCCTCAGCTCTGTAGCCTATCCAAAAATAAATCCTTCTTAAAGACATTTAGCTATCAAGCATCGGAGAAAGTGGTATTTGTTGTTTTCTGGGTTTTTTTTTTTTTTTCTAAAATTCTGGGCTGGGAGGCATCTGTCGCCCTTTTTGTGAAGTTGAGGTCATGGTCACTCTAGGAGTGACCTTTACATTTCTGAAGTCAGGCGTGCCAACTGTGTGGTTTTCTTTTATTCTACTTGTTAAACATCTCCTTGATCGTGAGCCTCCACAGCTGCTGTTCCTGATAAATTTAGGTCACCCTACACAGAATTTCATTTACTGGTAGCTTTGAAATGAGGCTCCTTCAGGATTCCCAGGAGACCCCCCAAACTTTGGTCCTCCTTCCACTATTACAGCCTCTTTGTACAATGTCATGAGATTGACTCAGACACTTTGCTGACTATGTGATAACGTAGCACTTGATGAATGGTGATCTCCAGGTTCATGTTCATTTCTCTCCCTAGGAAGAAACACCAATCAGCTGGGCTTGCCCCTGGAGGGCCAGATTTACCATAGGATTACCCAGCATTCTCTCCCTTCTCTGCTTTCTGTCAGTAGCACTGTAGGAGAGAACACTTAATTCTGGTTGAATGTCAGCTTAGATAAACATAGGAACAAACTAGAAAGGACTGATGATGTTCTCGTAGGTGAAAAAGATGGTCTCCAATACAAAATAAGCATGAATGAGCACACGTATGCTACCCCGTTTCTCAGTGCTGGTCTTCAACACAGGAAGGGTAATTGATAACTATAGGCAACATAATAATATATATCAGAGGTAGGAAACTGACCCTAAGCCTGTAGTCACTAGATGCATAAGAAATTTGTAGCATACTCAGGTTTTTCATAGTATGACGGTCCAGATTAAAATCAGATCTAACTGACCCCACATAACCTATCTGAATGTCTGTTTCCTCAAAAATAGGAGGTGGCAGTGCCTCCTTCTGAGCTGGTACGAGGCTGAAATAAGGCAAGCCATTATGAAGTTCCCTGCTTCCGGCCCAGAACTGTGCAGAGAGGGGGTTGTAATGCCACGTGACATATTCATGTCTCAGAACACCAGCGCCTTGACCTTTTGAACGTATAGATTTGAAGGCATCATGAGACCCGATGTGTTTTAGTATATGTGCTGCCGAAGCGAGCACAAGACCCGATGTGTTTTAAATTGCCCAAATCAACACTCCCCCGCCCCTGGACACTTCTGCTGTATCTGTATTATATTTCAAGAAGTTTCCCTTTTGTCCTCTTGGCCAGACACTGGAATGTCTATCCCATTTGAACCCGGGCTTTAAAAAAGAGTGGGAGCTAGCAGCCGAGTGTCACATGTATGCCGCATCCCTAAATATAAAGTTTTCCGTATCCCTTCATGGCCCGAGCAGCGCTCTCACTGGTGTCTGCTCCCCACTCCCTGGATGGTGGGCAGACTTGCAGGGTGAGGGGCCTGTCCTGGGTTACCGAGCTCTGCCCACAAGTCACGTGTTGGGTTCTGAAGTGCCGTTCCTGGTGGCTCACAGACCAGGGCCGAATTCAGCTCGGAGGTCCTGGCAGCGGGTAGCTGATTGATGCTTATGCTTTTGCTCGAGCACCCACGGTTCCCGGGACACAGGAAAAAACTCAGCTGGGTGTTTGCACCCTAGCCAAGGAAGTGTCCTCACAGACCCACCTCCTCTTTGCCGCTTCACGCAGAGGGAACGTGGGTGTGTTGTGAAACGCGGTTCCCCAGTGCATGGGGGCTGCCTGTGCAGAATGCTCGTGGGTCCTGGTGCTCTCGGATGCCCCGAGTTTACGGGGGTGGGAGTGTCTACTGGCAACAGTCCTGACTGATGACTGCCTCCAGCCTTTCCGTCCCTGCTCAGCTATCCCTGGGACAGCATATGCTGGCATGAGGCTGGCTGGAAGTCAGACAGCCACAGGAGCCGTTGTTCCTGAAGGGGCAGCTTTGCGGTGGACAACCTAGCCCCCGATACTTCAGACAGAACCGTGTTTTGGGGCACCTGGGTGGCTCAGTTAAGCATCTGACACTTGATCTCAACTCTGATCTTGATCTCAGAGTCATGAGTACAAGCCCTGTACCGGGCGTGAAACCTGCTTAAAAAAAAAATTTTTTTTTAAATGTGTTTTTATGTATTTTGTTTTCCGTATGTACAGATCTTGTCCTTGACTCGTCGCCTTTTTTGTGTGTGCGCTTGCTTCAGTTTGAGTGTTATGAATTAATAATAAAAAAATTGTTTCGTAGGCATTTGTATTTCTTACAACTGAAGATGGATATTTGTGAAGGAAGGTAATGAGAATTTCACATTCTTCTTTTCCTGTCAGTTGCCAGACACTAAAATTCCTGGTTTCAGTCTAATGAGCGTGCATTTCTGGTAACAGTATTAAATGTAGACAAAGGATGGATGTTGAAAGCAGCATCCGGCATGACTTTATGGCCTGGACGTCTGGTTTTAACCCGGTCTCGATTTGGAGAAGTGGAGGATGGATAAACATCATTTCATGTGTCAATTTTATTAGAAAAGGTACAGTTATCTTTCTGGTAAAGACCTGAGAAATTTTAAAGGGAGGGAGAGACCCAGAATGTGAGACGGGCTTCATTGAGGAAGGCAGATCAGGCCTCATTTAGGTCTACTTCCAAGCTCCTTAGTACCTATCATGACTCATTTTCTCACTGGGAGACTTTGTGCTCGAAGGCGTGAGCATCTGCCTATGATTCAGCACGTCTTGTATGTCAGGACCATCTCCATGGCCAGAAGTGTGTGAAATGGTCCAAGAAGGGAAAAGAAAGGCCAAGCCAGTGGTCCCTAGCTGCCTTCTCCGAGTGCTGACTTTTCCTTGACTTAAGGGAGAAACTGTAGCTGATGAACTGGTAGAAAGAGTCACAGCTTATTCCCATCCTCCTCATTCTGTCTTTCCCCCTGCCAGTTCAACTGAGGTCATCAGAAGCCCCTGGAAGGAGCCCACTGTGTGGTTAGGGGCAGTGAGGCAGGAGCCCAGGAGGCGATTAGGACCAGTATGGGCTCTGGAGACCACAATAGCCATGAGGTTTAAGGGGTAGCAGTACGGGCTGGGAGTCTTTGCCCTGCCACACGCCCATGGTCCCAGCTGAAAACCACATTTGGGGAGGGGAGGGGGCGGGGCGCCTTGGTGGCTCAGTTTGTTGGGCGTCCGACTTCAGCTCAGGTCATGATCTTACAGTTCTTGGGTTTGAGCCCTGTGTCAGGCTCTGTGCAGACAGCTCAGAGCCTGCAGCCTGCTTTGGATTCTGTCTCCTCCTCTCTCCGCTCCTCCCCCAGCCATTCTCATTCTCATTCTCATTCTCTCTCTCTCTCAAAAATAAATAAAACATCAAAAAAATGAAAAAAAAAAAGCCACATGTTGGGGACTTACAGGAGAGTAGAGAAAGGAGGTCCTTCTTGTCAAACCTAGACAGGCATCTTGTGTCCAGCAGGCAAAGAGCTGTTGGAGGTTTTTAAGCAGGAGGTCTGTGGCCAGAGCAGCATCAACAAAGATAGTGCCGGGACACGTAAGAGAAGGCTGGAAGAGCCTGGGGGGCTTCATCTAGATGGAAGGGAGATTTTCAGGCATGGCCCTGAAGATCTGGGGGATGGGGTTGGGGGAGGAACATTTAGAAACAAGATGCATGTTGAATTCTGGATTGCCAGAACCTGATGACTCTCCAGAGCTCCTACAATTAGAAAATTTTTTGTAATTTAGCTCATTCTCCCACTCAGAGGAGGGAAGAATCCCTTCCCTAGCACAACTGCAGGCCTTGGGGCCTCTGCTTAAGCACCCCCAGAAATGAGCTCCCCCTTTCACGGGACAGCCTTCTTACATGTCAGGATGACTCCAGGTTGAAAGCACCCACTCCTCTCTTGGGTCCTGGCCGCCCTCTACAGCAGTAACAACTTGTCTCTCTCTTCTGTGCACTCATTTCTTTTCTCCACAACTATTTCACCAACCACCTGTTGTGTGATGGGCTCTCTACTGTGCTGGTCAAATAAGGCAAGGCCCTGCCCCCTCAGGAGCTCTCAGATGAGCCCTCCACATAGTAAAATTGGCAGTCTTCATTTTTTCTTCTCCAAACACAATACCCCTTGTTAGTTTTGTGTGAAACCTGTTGGGGGCCACATTGTCTTCAATCCCTGGCATTCCTTGTCAGGCCTCTTGGTGGCCTCTACCACCTCTCGGAGGAGAGGGCCTCCTGCTACCAAACACTTCCTGGGTGTGTCAGGGCGGGCGTGGCCATTTGTAGCCATGGATCTTGTGACAGACTTGATGGATCTAATTAGCCCTGACTCCTGGGTGCCCTGATTTGTTTGAACTGTGTGGTTGGCAGTTCCCAAGGCATTCTCTCTTTCCAGCTGAGATAAATGACCTTGTTCATCAGATAGAGACCCTAAAACCTGGAGGGAAAGAAAGGAGTCTGTCTAGGGGCACGTGGCATGTTAGTGGCCACCTTGAGTGACCTTGAAGGCTTTTGGTATTCTTTAGTTTGTATTTATACTGTTCTTTTGAAATGTTCTTTTCTGACTTATTCATAGGATTGTTCCTTCCATCTAAATTGAACTTCCTTAGCCCGTCTCTTCAGTTGTACCCCACGTCCCATTCACCCTGCTCTGCCGCTAGCAGGGACACTGACTTAGGTTTCATTGAAGCCCATCTTGGTAGGAGAGCGAGTGACTGGTGTTTGTGCTCCCCACGGGCTATCTGGGTCTCCAGATGAACAAACAGATGGTGAATATGCCTGGGCGTATCTCCATACTTGGAGAGATTACTTAGAAGTTCTAGCAGGGAACACGTGGTAACTTGAGGAAAGTTGGGGACCCCTCCAGTTGGGAAGGCTACCTTCTTGTGCAGCTTCAGGACTAGCACATAGCACAGCAGATGGGAAGGGGAACCCTGGGCTGTCAACCTGATTAGTCAGAGAGACGGGGGTGACTCACATCTTGGGAATCTCATGAGCTGCCATGGAAACAGTACTTTTTCTCCACTTCCCCTGGGGCTGCAGGAAGAATGCTCTTAAAATCTGTACCTCCCCACCCTGTAAGCCTTCATTTCTGCTGCTTCTACTCAGCCCCTCCTCAGTGCATTTCTCCACCTGGCAGAGATCCCTGGCCCAGGTCTGCTGGCCGAGCTCCTAGGCAGATGGTATAGTTCATGGTTGAACGGAGAAAAGGGAGCAACCAGAGGATTCAAAGGATGACTAAGCCAGAGATGATGTTATTGACAGAAATGGGGTGTTTGGAGGGTAGTGAGCCTGAGAGGAAGGGAGACCAAGTCTAGCAGCCAGTCCATGGGTTTCTAGCAAGTGGCAGGCAAACTGGGAGGTGGACAGAACATTCCGTATAGATCGGAAGCTTCAGGAGGGTAAATAGATTTAGGAATCTTAACTGTTAAGTAATTTAGAACTCACAGGAGTTTTAAAATTTTAAGATCCTTTTCTATTTTTCCCAGCTAAGAGGATGTCACCTTTCTAGAAAGCGGGTAATCAAGAATCATGGAGTCAACAGAAGTCAGATTTAGTTAGAAAGCCCTACAGAAAGTCTCACGTCTTTACTAGAAAGATATGAAGGCTGCCCAATGATCTAAGAGTATGATTTTCTCACTTTTCCTCTTCGTAATATGAGCCTGATCTTTCTTGATCAGCCAAAACCTTGGCCACCATTAGGCCTTTAGCTTCATGGTATTTGTATTACTGTGTATTATTTTAAACACAACAAAGTTCTCCTTTAATTTTAAATCTTTAGTGTTACATTTATCTTTACTATTTGAGTTGCATCCTAAAATTGTCTTTGTTATGATTCAAGATTTTTTTAATGGTTAATGCAAGAAAGAAGATAGGTGTTACCCATGATGGACATTTCAGGCTGTTGTTGGCTCTCTCATGACCTCACTAATGTGTTTTTCTCCTGACAGGTTAACCTGCCCTCTTAACTCAGCGGTGGTTCTAGCATCCTATGCAGTGCAATGTAAGTCACCGAGGGAGCATTTCACAGCTGGACAAGACTGTTCTGACTGATGTCTTAAGAAAGTCACTGCCCTTTCCTGTTTGACCAGGTCTCTTCCCCTCTTCCCAGGAATCCTGTTGGGCAAGCTTCTCTCTGGTTGTCTGGAGAGTCCCACTGTCATCCTGACTGACACTGTCCACCCACACAGGGATGTTGGTCAAGGAGAGTGGTGAAGGGGGAAAGAGTGGATGAACCCATACAACAGAAGTCACCTATCACACATTGTATCAACCAGACCCTCACATATTGTGTCTCATAACAAACCCCGGTGGGGCAAATATTTCTACCAGTCACCGCTTATAGACATGGAAACCAAATCCCACGGTTAAGAAATTTCCTGGAGACCACTCCTGCTACTTGCTTGGGATCTAAGGAACTTATTTTTAATTTTTTTTTAATGTCTATTCATTCTTGACAGAGACAGAGCATGAGCAGGGGAGGGGCAGAGAGAGAGGGAGACACAGAATCCAAAGCACAGAACCCAACACAGGGCCTGAATTCACAGACCACGAGATCATGACCTGAGCCAAAGTCGGATGCTCAACCGACTGAGCCACCCAGGCACCCCATATTTTTAGAGTTTCAGTAGAGCTAATGGGTTTTTTTATTGCCCTATAGCAGCAGTGTCCAATAGAAATATAATGTGAGCCACATATGTAATTTTCAGTTTTCTAGTACCCATTATTAAAAAAGGAAAATGAAACAGGTGAGTATAGTTTTAATATTTTAATTAATCCAGCATATCCCAAATACTATCATTTTAATATATAATCAATGAAAAAAATTAACAAGATATTTTACATTTTTTTAATATGGAGTCTTCAAAAACCAGCCCAGATTTTATACTTTAAGCACATCTCAATTTCAAGTGTTCAGTAACCACATGTTGCTAGTGGCTGCCACATTGGATAGAAAGTCCATATGGAATTTTCTGTCAAGGCCTGTTTAAGAATTCATTTATTCAGTGAAACTTTGTTGCGCATATATTCCACATCAGGCCCTGTGGTAGACGCGGGGTATGCATGGTGAAAAGGGGGCCTAGCCAGATGGAAGGCGAGGTATCACTTCATAGTTAGCCGTGTGGTGCCAGAGCAGTACGCTAATGTAGAGGTCGGGCAGAGGTGCATGGTATGTAAGACGGTTCCTCTACCTTTCTATAAGCCCCACAGCATCTTGGCCTATAACCCTCTTAAGCTGACTGTAGGGTAGGGAGTTAAGAGAGCAAGATGGTCAGGTCTCTGAGCAGGTGCTGGCTGAACTACTCACTCTACTTTGGTCTCAGAGGCAAAATAGCAAGAGAAGGCTGACAGGGACTCCTGAGGTGGCCTTAAGTCTGTCCCCTCCCCTGGCTGCAAGGAACAGAAATAGGAGAGGGGAAGAGCAAGGTGACTGGGCGGGCCCACAGCTTATCTGCCCACCTGCAGGATACCAGGAAGTGGAAGACAGACCTTTAACAATGACCCTACTCACTAGTAAGGTCAGATCCAGTCTCAGTCTCCCCAGATAGCCTGCATCTCCTTCTCTCCAATGGGAAACCAAGAAGAGGTTGCACAGTGACAGGCCTGGGTAGATTTGAAAGTTCCCCTCTCCCTACAACACAGCTGGAACAGACCCGGCCATGTTGTATCCAGATGGGAAATGGCATGGCCACCAGTCAGCCCTTGTCCTTACTGGTCTCTAGACCTCATGGACTCCATGTCTGCCAGGCTGATCAGCTGAAGAGACCAGCTTTGCTACATCCCGGTGTGAGTTTGGTGTTCGCAGCTGGAGCTTTGAGGGGCAGGAACACTAGGAAGGACATAGTCAAACTAAATTTAGATCCTGGCTTCTCCACTTGCCACTAATGTGGTATTACCTCCCTGAATTCCCGGGGGTTTTTTTTCTGTAAAACAGAGGTGATGGTGGTGATTACAATTCAAAATTGACTGTTTGAGTCAAATCATACATGTAAGGAAATGTATAACTAGAAACTTTACAGCTGGACCCTTGCTGGTAACTGAGTCAATGAGCACGTTCCTGGAGCCATGTTTCCTGGGCTTGGGCTCTTCCACTAATACATCATGACCCTGAGCCTCTCCAGGCCTTCGTGTCTTCATCTCTGAAGTGGTGATAGCTGTGTTTACTTCCTAGGGTTGTAGTGAAGATGGAATGAGTTATTATACGGAAAGCTCTCAGGATAGCGCCCGCCGCGTGGCAAGTGCTCACTTGCGCTCTGTTTTCATGTCTGCCCAGAAGAAAACTTTCTGAAGAACTGCCTTTTGTAAACAATAAACTCTATTTAGAGTAAAATTTAAGAACCAAATACGAAAATCCTATTCTAAGTCAGGTTCTCCCCTCTGCAAACAAGTGATAGAACTGAGCTAAAGAAAGTTATTAGCATCAAGAAAGCAGAAACTCGTTTCCGTGGAAATATTAGCATGACTCTCATGCATAATGAAATCATGTGTTGTCAGACAAGCAGTTTTAAGTATAAGCTCTTTATTCCTTCACTCTCAGGAAGTACATATATATTCTTCCTGATACTTCTGTGCATGCATTTCTCTAAGATTAATTCTTGGATAGGGTACTGCTGGATGTCTAATTTTTATCTACTACATTTCACTAAATTGTCCTGGCAGGGGTGTGTCATATGAAGATAAGCCCCACTAGTGACAAGCAAACCAAAATCACATTTTCTTACTAGATTAATGTAGGTAAATACTGGAAAATATTTTTTTTAATGTTTGTTTATTTTTGAGACACACACACACACACACACACACACACACACACACACAGCGTGAGTGGGGGAGGGGCAGAGAGAGAAGGAGACACAGAATCTGAAGCAGGCTCCAGGCTCCCAGCTATCAGCACAGAGCCCAATGCAGGGCTTGAACTCAAGATGGACTGTGAGGACTATGAGATCATGACCTGAGCCAAAGTCGGACGCTTAACTGACCGAGCCACCCAGGCGCCCCCAATACCTGAAAAGATTTTATAGGTTGCTGGTGGCCTCAAGTATTTAGGAGGCTCAAAGAATAAAGTTCTTAGAAATACGTATTCATTCCATAATGTCCTTTGACCTCTGTCACGTGCAGGTTCTGTACCAGTCTTAGGGTGCACAGACAGAGCATGGCCTCTCTCTGGAGTCCCCTGCCTGCTGGGGAGGCACAGGTGGGCCAGCTGATGGTGGCAGTGAGGGTGAGCACAGAGGATGCACTCCATCTTGCATGGGGGAGAAGGAAGCGAGTCCAGAAAAGCTTCTTAGTGATGACCCCTGAGAAGAGCCTCCAAGATTAAGCTGGTGTTAGATGAATAACATGTAAGGGGCTTGCTTATATTATATAAAGGACTTTCCCAACAGAATAGTTTGACAGCTGGAAATGCCGCACATTTGAGTGTCTGGAATATACTCTCTGTTTCCTGCACAATATAAAATTTTAGCCAGAAGAATGCATGGAACTTAAGACAATGTACTTCCCACATAAATACTCATTTCCTTATCTTCCTGCTATAATTAGCTTGTGCATGTGTTGCTTCCCCACGAATAGGAAAGTGTATTGCTCTGGAGGTTAGGGTGTGTGGTATAGTAAGTAGATGAAGGTTATGGACTGTGGTCAAAGTCTAGGCTCCAAGTTACCAGCTGAGCAGTGTGGGCAGGTCCCTTCCTTGAGTCGCCCTTCCCTTAACTGTTTCATAGGGACAAAAGCAATGTCTGTCGCTGGGTTGTCATGAGCGCTTTGAAATCAACAGGGGAACCTCTCTGTGCTTGGCCAAGTGTTTGCAGATGACTATTTAACTTTGTTTCCCTCTAGTGGTGAGCACAAAACTTTGCACGGAGTAGCCGACTAAGATTCCAAGGGAAAACCACCCTACAGGGAGATTCCCTCTAGGCCTTTTGTTAAGTTCAGATATTTGTCAGTGACTTGACTAAAGATGACCTTGCTGTTCACGTTTGCAGAAGGGCCCAGGGGTTGGGATTTATCAGCTAAAACAGATGACCAAGTCAAGGTCCAAGAGGCTCACCATGAGCAAATGAAACCAATAGAGTAAAATTTAATCGGACTCTGCCTTGAGGCTCAGGAAAATCCCTTTGCAGCATTTGGCTGCCCTCTGGGGACATAACCCCTGTCCTCAGCAAATGGCGAGCAACAGCTTGGACCTGGCAGGCAGGCTGGTGGGAATGGTAGGAGCATAAGCTGGGGGGCATGGATCACCTGGGTTCTGGTCTTAACTGCTGGAAGTGGCTTCTGTGATATGGGAAGTCCCTTATCTCTGGATCATAGTTTGTTCTCTCTTTTTTTTTTTTCTCTCTCTTTCTTTTTTTAGTTTCTTCCCTTTTAAAATGAATTTATACAAGATAATTTTAAGACTTTCTCATGCTGTCCTCATTGGGGGCTCTGTGTCAGGGCATCTAAATTATTTCCTATAAACACACGGTTCTATACTTCACAATGTACAAACTCACCTATACACCACACTTGTGCTTACATAATCCAGCCTTGACATTGCAGTCCATAGCTTAGCTGCATTTGGCTGGCCTTAACAGCCTATGGTCTACCCTTGACCAAGTCTGTGTGCATAGATCACTTGGCTTTTTAGGCCCTCTTCCCCTTCCAAAACTGAACTTTGTAGTAGCCTTTGTTTCAGTTAGTTCTGAGCACTGTGTCCCTGAGCACCTACTGGGTGCCATGCATAGGTGCTAGGCCCCAGGGATGAGTCTGCCTCACTCCCAGCCCTCAGGGAAGAGTGTAAGGAGGAAACAGATCCCTTCATTATGGTGTGGATCTCAAAGAGCAGCTCTTGGGTGTGGTGGCAGTTGAGGGTGAGCAGGGCCAAACGGACATAAAGAAATATGTGCTTGTATCTAGCCTCTCCTCTTTGTGATGAATTCCCCTAAGCAGCTCCCCGGCTCATCTCCTTCCCTCCTGAGATTGGCCATGAAGCATCACAGCAGCTTCTCCCGGTCCCCATCCTCGTGTCACAGAAGGAGCTGTTTGATTTAGAACTCTGTGTTGAGTGGGCGCTGTGCAACGCTAGCCCTCAGAAGCCGCCTAGTGTTGAAGCCAACTGTGGGAAGAATTCATTGAAACCTTTGGAAAGATCAAGGTTAATATTTTTAAGAAAAAGATGAAAGTGTCCCATTAACAAAATGAAATACTACTGGAACGCCTGGGTGGCTCAGTCGGTTAAGGGGTTCAGCGACGGACTTTGGCTCAGGTCATGATCTCAACAGTTTGTGGGTTTGGGCCCCACGTCGGGTGCTGTGCTAACCCTTCAGAGCCTGGAGCCTGCTTCAGATTCTGGGTTTCCCTCTTTCTCTCTACCCCTCCCCTGCTCACACTCTGTCTCTGTTTCAAAAATAAATAAACACAAAATTTTTTTTCAATAAAAAAAAAGAGAAAATGAAATACTAGAGTAATTGCCCATCAGAACTAGAACTTGTTTTTCTCCTGTTTTTATAAAGATGGAAAAACTGAATCTTCGTGAAGGGAGGCAGGTGTCCCTGTGTCCCACAGGCAAGATCCTTAGGTGCCCCACCCAGGGTCTTTTTCCCAGTCTCCTCAACAGTCCAGACACCCAAATGGTTTGGATCCCCAGGGCAGCCATGTACAACTCTCAGGAATATCTATTACACAGTAGATGTCAGTGAGTCACGTTTGTAGAATGGCAGTCAAGGATCTTGAGGGAGAGGCGCCGCTTAGACCAGGGATGGATCTGGGAACCCCTCTGTAAGGCCCTCTTCCTACACCCTCTGCAATTGCAGGTCTCCAGTGTTTCCCTGACTCCCCCAAGAGTGTTCCTTCTGCCCCAGAATTCTGCCCTCACCTTGCCAGGGCCAGTCAGCCCCACCCACTCCCAGCCCTCATGCCACCCCCCCACTGTGCCTCCGAACACATCCTGGTTCCATTTCTTCCACCACTTTTCCAAATTCCGGGGACCTGGTCAAGGTGCAGGCCGTGGTCAAGTCAGCATAACCTGCCTTCTGCCCACACACATTTTTTGGAGCAGGCTGGTCCAGTGTTGTGATCACCTTGGGCTACTAGAGAGTCCGTCTTCTGCACAGGACGCGGCATACAGGGCATGGCATTTTTGAGTGGCTTCTCTTACTTCTCTTTATCCAGGGGTACGGTGCAAGCTGCAGGGCTCACCACAGAGCATGGGTTTAGAATAGGGCCTAGGTTAGACTGTCCAAATGTCTGGCCGCGGGGAGAGAACATTCAGCTGAAGCATGTGTGGTGGTACCACATAGGGTTCAGATAGAAATGTAGAATCTGGAGCTAAGGAGAAGCTCAAGTTCATGCAGTGGTAGAACCTCTTGGAATACTTCCAATGCTTTTCTTGTGATGCTATAGATGCTTGTGAATGCAGACCATATTGAAAAGGCGATTTCCTCCTCATTCTGTCTCGATAGCGCATTTTGGAGACTATGATTCTTCCATTCATCATCCAGGCTATCTTTCTGATAGTCAGTTTATACCAGATCAGAACGATGACTTTTTAACGAAGGTGGAATCGCTCCACGAACAGCACAGGTGAGAAGAGGGGTGGGGTGGCCTACTTTGGGAACCCAGGTCGCACATTTCAGACCTTATGTTCCCTTGTGTCTGATGTGTTCTCTTCCTTTTGTTCATGAACCCTCTTTTAAGCTGTCGGAGGTTTGTGAACCTTTGAGATGTTACGATGGCAGATATATTTGGCATAACTAGCATTTCTGTAAAGTGCAAAATCCGGTAAGAGTCTAAGGGGATTTACAGCATTCTTTTTTAGGGTGTCATTGAAATCTGTTAATTCCTAGCGGAAATGCCCTTTTTAAATATGCCCCACAAATTGACCTACCAGGCAACTTTTAACAGTTGACCACATTTGATAAAATGGGTGGCTCCATCAAGCATCATTGAATAGACAGGCAGGTGGACGAATGCCAGGAGGCCCTGTGAATCCCACATCCTCCCTGGCTTTGGGTCGTGAAACCGCCCTCATTCCAGAAGGGAGGCCCAGTCTTCCGTAGCTGCCGCAGACCCAGCTTCCATTCCAGCAGATATGCCCGATTCTGAGCTCCTTGTCCTTTGCCTCATTTTATTCAAAGCTACAGAGAGGCAGCTCTATAGTCCAGGTCAGATCAGGGCCATCCTGACCAGGAAGGCCAGGTCTCAAGGGACCTGACATTGTTGGGAAGGCTGCAAAAACAAAGGCCAAGCAATTGGCGTCCCTTCTAAAAGGCACGGCCAATCCTCCCTCCCAGAATTGTTTCCCAGGCAGAAGCCAGCATCCTAAAATAGCACAGTGACGTTTGGGAGTTTGAGGCTGCCAGAAGAATAGATAAAGGTGGAAAGACCTGAAGAGCACCTATCAAGTAAGCAACTTGGAACAAGGAGGGTGGGAATTCCAAAAGGTGACTTCCTTCCGTATCTGAGTATTGAGAGCCTAATAATGGGAAGTATTATTCAGTAAAGGACTTGAGCAGACGATGAAGTCCTATTCGGTGGGCAAGAGAAAAGACCTGGTTTAGTAGAATTTAGGGTGAGATTGTTGAAGATTAATAACATAAGGCATTTAATAACCTTACAGAAATGTTACCAATTTGGAGGGGATTTTTATGTTAAAAATTGGAGTTGTGCACTCTGTTGATTCGAGAGCTCTGCGTTGTCTCTTGTCTTCTGTAGTGGACTAAAGCAGTCAGAAGCTGAATCTTGCTTTATCAACATAGCACGGACCCTCGACTTCTATGGAGTGGAGCTACACAGCGGTAGGGTAGGTACCCTCGGCATTTCCGGGTTCAGAAATTAATTTCCGAAGGTTTGAAAACTTCTTTGAGACTATGTCTTTTCCAGTATAATAAAAAAAGAGCTTTGTATAACAATATTCAGAAAGTTTGTAAAGTTGGTTATCCAGTTGTTTTTTCATGTTTCATGCTTCCATGGGGTGGGAGGGGGAGGGTTGGTCATGGGGATTAGAAACAAGTAGTTTTTATTTTTATTTTATTTTTATTTTTTAAAAAATGTTTATTCACTTTTTGAAAGAGGGCGCACGAATGGGGGAGGGGCAGAGAGAGACAGACAGAACCTGAAGCAGGCTCCAGGCTCAGAGTGGTTAGCACAGAGCCTGACGCAGGGCTCGAACTCACAAGCTGTGAGAATATGACCTGAGCTGAAGTCGGATGCTTAACTGACAGAGCCACCCAGGCACCCCAGAAACAAGTAGTTTTTAAAAATTTTTAATGTTTATTTTTGAGAGAGAGAGAGAGAGAGAGAGAGAGACAGAGCATGAGAGGGGGAGGGTCAGAGAGAGGGAGACTCAGAATCAAAGTAGGCTCTAGGCTCTGAGCTGTCAGCACAGAGCCTGACGCAGGGCTCGATGCCACGAACTGTGAGATCATGACCTGAGCCAAAGTCGGACACTTAAATGACCGAGCCACCCAGGTGCCCCAGAAACAAGTAGTTTGTAAAGATGATTTCATATGATGATTAAAAAAGCAAAAAATGTGTCTGTCCATTTTCCAAGTGATACTTTAATGAGCCAAGGTGTTTACTATTTCATCTTATTGCTGTTCAAATTACCCAAATATGACAGCTTTTTCTTTTAAAGTTTATTTATTTATTTTGAGAGAGAGAGAGTGCACGTGTGCACACATTGGGGGGGGAGGGGGTAGAGAGAGAATCCCAAGCAGGCTCCACCCTCAGCACAGAGCCCTACATGGGGCTCAATGCCATGACTGAGATTGTAACCTGAGCCAATATTAACAGTTGGATGCTTTTAAAAATTACAATGTTATTGGGGCACCAATATTGGGTGGCTCAGTCGGTTAAGCGTTCGACTTTGGCTCAGGTCATGATCTCACAGTTCATGAGTTCGAGCCCCACATCAGGCTCACTGGTGTTGGTGCAGAGCCTACTTTCGATCCTCTATCCCCTCGTCTTTCTGCCCCTTCCCTGCTCATGCTCTGTCTCTCTCTCTCTCTCAAAAATAAACATTAAAAAAATTTTTTTTAATTATAATGGTACAATCATGAAAACCAATAAATATTTTAATTGATTGTGACTTTTAAATTTTTTTAATGTTTATTTTTGAGAGAGAGAGTGGGGGAGGAGCAGAGAGAGAGGGAGACAGAGAATCCCAAGCAGGGCCCTCACTGTCAGCACAGAGCCCAGTTTGGGGCTCTAACTCGTAAACCGTGAGATCATGACCTGAGCCAAAATCAAGAGTCAGACGCTTAACTGACTGAGCCACCCAGGAGCCTCTTGTTGTGACTTTTTAAATAAAATTGACTAGGGGCGCCTGGGTGGCTTAGTCGGTTAAGCGTCGACTTCGGCTCAGGTCACGATCTCACGGTCTGCGAGTTCGAGCCCCGCGTCAGGCTCTGTGCCGACAGCTCGGAGCCTGTTTCGGATTCTGTGTCTCCCTCCCTCTCTGACCCTCCCCCATTCATGCTCTGTCTCTCTTTGTCTCAAAAAAATAAATAAACATTAAAAAAAAAGTTTTAAATAAAATTGACTAATATCCATCATCTACTGAGTAATTTCTATCTGCCGGATACAGTGGCTTGCTTATTTCCCCCAGTAATGCTGTGAGGTATTATCATTACCCCCATTTTACAGATGGAGAAACTGATGCTCAGGGACTTTTGGAAGGTCACACAGCACAGAAGTAGCAGCTTTAGTACATGACCCCAGCACTGTCTAGTTGGCCTCTGACCTTTCTATTTTCTGCCAGTAATTGGTCCACATCATATACAAAAGAAAGCAAATATTGAATACCTAGTAGGTACTAGGCATTGTTCCAGATGCTTTCATGAGACCACAATGTCTCGTTTAAAGATTATACCAACCTTGAGAAATCAGTATTCGAATCATCCCATTTTACGGTGAGAAAATGTAGGCTCAGGGAAGTTGAGTAAATAATCAGACTCTACATCTGAGAGTTTTGCGATTCATAGAAACACTTTCATTTCTTTTGTGCCATTCCAATCCCATAACCGTGTGATAGGCAAGTTACAGCCTCAGTAATAAAGGAGGAACAAGATATGGGGTCTTATAAAATATCAACTTTGGGACTTGATGGTTAATTTTTATTCCGTTGCAAATAATCACTTGCCGTGGAATGTTGTGGAGAACTTTCTTCAGCAGTGAAGTGGACTTTCTCTGTATCTGAGTTGACCTGCACTCTCCCTACCCCCTGTGTCCCATGAGTGACCTCGAGCCAGATGATTACCTGCCTGGCTCACACCTCCCAGGGTATCAGAGGGAGCTGGGTTACCTTTGACTATGTTGTGTCAGGCAGAACCCCCTACACACCAACGACCTGACGCCACAGAGCTCACTTCCCAGTAGTTCAAAGGCTCCGATGGGTCCCAGCGACCCTCCAGGTGCAGTGACTCGGCAGCCAGGCTGCCTCCATCTTGAGGCTTCACCTAACATGGCCTCGTGTGTGTGGCAAGGGAAGAGGAAGTTGGAGGGTTGGCTTCACCGCAGCTCTGAAATGATTCAGCCCAGGAGAGATCCATCACTGCTCCTAGAACATTGACCATGACTAGTCACGTGACCCTGCCTTCTCCAGTACACGTGTAGCTGGGAAGTGTGGGGACAGGCGTGGGAATTTAGTGGATAGTTACTATCCTGGGTTGAGTTGCATGTGATCCCAGCTGGGTACCCAGGAGTGAATACTCTGGACTTTCGACTGTATCAGTCAGCAGTGTTTTGTTTGGCCGATTTCTCTAATTCCCCTTGTTCATATCACTGTCCACAAATGATTTGTCCCACCTTTTGAAAGGCAAAAGGAAATTAAAATATAATTATACCTGCCACATGTTCTCTAATTTTAGCCTTTGGAGAGGTGGGTTTGATAATCCTTATTATACAAAAGGAAAAATTAAGGCTCAGTAGCCCAAAATAACACAGCTAATAGGTGACAAACCTAAACTTCACACTCAGTTGTAACTAAGTCAGACTCTGCCCCCGCTCCTATTGAATATAATTTGGAGTATATGATAGGGTAAATTGGGGCATAGGTGACTCAAGGGAAGGAAATGTTTTATTTTAAAATTTTATTTTACTCAGGGAACCTGGGTGGCTCAATCAGTTGAACATCCAACGTTGGCTCAGATCATGATCTCACCGTTTGTGAGTTCGAGCCCCACGTCGGGCTTGTTGCTCTCAGCACAGAGCCCCCTTTGGATCCTCTGTCTCCCTGTCTCTGCCCCTCCCCGTGTTTTCATTGTCTACGGCAATGCCTAGCGCACAGGCTCTTAATAAATGTTGAGTGTATTGGATTTGTAGGCTGTATTTCTTTCTCAATTGGATTTAAAGTCAGCAGTTCTACACTTCACGACAGTAGCTAAAGCCTTTTCAGTGATGAAAGTTGAGATTGGTATAAAGCTGTGCAGAGGGTGAGGTCTTTCTGATGTTCACATGATATCTAATACTAATTGTAGGAAATGTACAATTGGATATTCGTTTCAAGATTCCGTGGAATGATGAGTAGGCCTTGCTGGTAACTCTCTAACCCAGAGGGACCCAGATGTTGCTTTCAGGCAGCGCGTGTGCGTTTTAGAAGAGTCTGGTGCTAAGCATTTGGATCTTAAGTATCGGTTGCCTGTTTTCCATAACATTCTTCCTTTGGAGCTTATACATACTGCTATTTATAACAGCGTGGGTGCTTGAGTTACCAGAGGGCATAAGCATGACTGTAACACACTGTGAATCTCGGTTCTTCCTTTTTACAGGATCTGCACAATTTAGATCTAATGATTGGGATTGCTTCTGCGGGCATTGCCGTGTACCGAAAATACATTTGCACAAGTTTCTATCCTTGGTAAGTGCAAACCACTTCTAATTATTTTCTGAATCATGCTTTAAAAATATGCTGAACAAAAGAAATGTTATCTCTAATTTTAAACTGGTATTTCTAAAGGAGGGGTGGAGACCAGGTTTTTACCTCTGACCTCTGAGGTTCATCCAGATTCGGTACTTGGGAAGAGGAGTTTGGTTTCCACTGGCAGCCCCTTCCTCCGGTCACCCTGTGGTTTGGGATACTCTGTGGAAACAGGGATGAAGTGGCTCAAGGCAGGTTTTGGAGTTACAGAGTCCTGGGCGGTACATTGGCCAGAACTCAGAGAACTTCCTTTGGGCAGGAACTGTATTGTCACTGTGGTTCCTTAGTTATTAGTTGGACTTTTACTAAGTATTCTGTTCTGGTCTACAAACTCAGGGGACCAAACAGACTTAATCCTCACAAGACCACTCTGAAAAAGGCAGTGCCTTCCAACTACGTCATACAGGACTTGTTAGCAGAGGCTCAGATCTGTGCATCCCTTATTGAATGATCTTGACCACTTAGGGGAGGTGTCTGAGCCTCAGTTTCATCATCTGAGAACTGGGAATAATAATATGTTGCAGGACTATTGCAAGGCTTAGTTGAGGGACTAATGTCAAGCTTTTAGTAGGGAACCGGTATATAAAAATGCTGCACATGGGGGCTATAATCGTGTTCTTATGCAAACTTGACACATGGCCATTAAGTACCAGAGTGGAGATATGGACCCAAGTCTGTCTGGTTGCTGTCTGTCCTCCCTCTGCTGCTCCACACTGCCCTCAGCTGGTCTCCCCAGGCACACACCAGCTCAAGCAGAGCTACACTGTCACAAAAGCAAATGACCACAAACAGCGCACATTGCCCATGGTTCTCGTTATTTAAAAGCTACATCATGATTCAGTAGTCCTTATGTGATACTCAGCTTCAGTGAGCTCCTTGGTATGCAGCTGAGGCTACAGGCCTGTTGTCATTCCTACCGCGGGGTAAACTCTAGGAAGCGGAGAGCCCGTGCTCCTCATGGTCATGGAGTAGAGGATACACGTTGTGAGGCATCAGCTGCCAGCCAGCTGATCCCTGTGTGCATTTTATATGTTTCATTTTTTTGCAGGGTGAACATTCTAAAGATTTCTTTCAAAAGGAAAAAGTTCTTCATACATCAACGACAAAAACAGGTGAGTTATGTCTACACTTGCTTTGTTTCTTGTGTTTTTAGCCACTTCAGCTCTTAGTTCTTCAGCAGGTGAAGGCAGCTGGCCATCCATGTGACTGGGGGGAGAAAGAGCATGGCATGCGGGGGGTAGAAAATGGAAGTTGGAGTCCAGAGTTGCCTGTAGAATTCACTGTGTTTATCTGATAGCAGACGTAACTTGCTTTGGAGTTAGTAACGATGAGTTTGGATCCTCACTCTTCTACTTACCAGCTGGGCCGGTTACATAACCTCCCCTAGCCCAAGTTAGCTTGTTTCCAGAAATGTAGTAGTACCCACCTCTCCGGGAATCGAGAAGATTAAATAAAAGCATTGGTCAAAGCACCTGGCATGAGCCCATGCAGCGTAGCAATACATATCAGTGAGATCAGTTCCTCCCCTTGATGTGTTTAAACATGCACAGTAACCTTTGCATGTGTCTCCTAAGAGGGACCACCACTCTCCAGATGACTCTCGTTATCAGTATGGAGAAGAGGGCTCGAAAGTGCTACCAAGTGGAGGTGCTGGAATTTGAATCAGAGATACCATGCTCTATCCTGTTATGTCCTGTATTTTTTTTTATTTTTTTAATGTTTATTTTTAAGAGAGAGAGACAAACAGACAGACAGAGTGCAAGCAGGGGAGGGGCAGGGAGAGAGAGGGAGACACAGAATCTGAAGCAGGCTCCAGGCTCTGAGCTGTCAGCACAGAGCCTGATGCGGGGCTCAGACTCATAGACCGTGAGATCATGACCTGAGCCGAAGTTGGACACTCAAATTTGAGTGAACCACCCAGGTGCCCCATGTATTTTTCACTTATTGTCACTATGTTCATTTCCCAGGGTTTCAAAGATAATGTGTACTTAAAATGGCTCCACATAGCAGTGATCACTTGGAAATGAGGACACCAGAGCTCAGAGCAAACTAGGACTAGAATCTGGGTCTCCTGACCTTCCCCCCCCATTGCAAGATTGAAGGTGGCCCCAAAATGCACAACATGGTAATATAACATGAAAACAGAAAACTTAAACTCAGGTAGGATGAGGGTCAAGGAAATGATTAAATTAACTCCATGCTCAGGGAAAAGCAAATAAAGAAATCCAAAGGCTTATAAAATCTCAAGTTTCAGGTAAGTGGAAGACATTCTTCAGGAGAGATTTTCCCAGAGCTAAGTTTTAAAAGAGATGTATCACACAGCCTTTATCTGGTCGGTCCAAATATATCCAACCTAGGAATGTAAGCACATTCCAAATCAGAGTGTTCAGGGAGAATCACAAGTGATGATAAAGGGGAGAGCCAGGTCATCTTTTCCACAGGAATAAGATGCTTAACTGATCCTGCTCCTGAATAGTCCTATGACACTGGTGTCTGACCTAAGGCATTTTGAAGCTGGTTGTCCACATTCTGTTACATCTTCCCTGATGACCACTGATGCAGACATAGAACATCTATGCACCTTTGCCCTTTCATCTGTGCGGATGAAATCTCTACTGTGCTTTTTCCTCCCAGACTGAATCCAGGGAACATATTGTGGCCTTCAACATGTTAAATTACCGATCTTGCAAAAACTTGTGGAAATCCTGTGTGGAACACCATACATTCTTTCAGGCTAAGAAGCTACTACCTCAGGAAAAGAATGTTCTGTCTCAGTACTGGACTATGGGCTCTAGGAACCCCAAAAAGTGAGTATTCTTGAGGGACAGTATCCACACTAGAGTGAGATGTGAACGTGTCCTGGCCACTGCTGGGTAGAGGACATCCTCGGGGGAAGGGACGCCATCATCCAGGGACCCCAGGCGCAGAGCTGGAGCTGTGCAGTTCCGAGTCTCCCCAGGGGCAGCAGTGTCTCTTTCCATGCAAACTCAGATACTTCTATTGCTCTGCTTCCTTTCTGTCTCCTCAACTTTGCTGCCCCTGGAACACCCAAGCAGCCAGAAATGCAGCTGCTCCTGTACCGTGTCATACTAAGAGAAGCAGGTGACAAAGACTCTGAGGGTCGTCATGGTACCAAGACAACCCCTCCCACCATCTGTTACATCTTCCCTGATGACCGCTGATGCGGACATCCCTAATAACGAGTGAACAGAAATAATGCTTCCCAGGGGCGTGCCTGGGTGGCTCAGTCGGTTAAGCATCTGACTTCGGCTCAAGTCGTGATCTCACGGTCCGTGAGTTCAGGCCCCACGTCTGGCTCTGTGCTGACAGCTCAGAGCCTAGAGCCTGCTTCCGATTCTGTCTCCATCTCTCTCTTCCCCTCCCCCACTCACGCTCTGTCTCTCTCAAAAATAAATAAACATTAAAAAAAATTTTAAAAAAAAGAAAGCTTCCCAGAGTCAAGTGACTTTGGGATATGCTACCTAGTAACAACCACAAAATAACAGTAATAATGAGAACTGCCAGTTGAGTGTTTAGTTGGTACCATGCGCATACTTAATTATATTTAAGTATAATTAGTATCTACAGGAATCATATTAAAAAATCATATTAAAAATGTTTAATGAGTAGTACAGTGGAAGAAATTACTCTTATAAAATTGTAACTTTAGATGACAATGCATTCCCTAAACTAATCATGCAGTTTATATTTTTTGTGTATTTATTCTAAGACTGCCTGCTCAGGACCAGATACAGCAGAAATCATTTATCAAGTTATTGTAAACTATTGGTTTGAAAAACTGCTCTCGTAATTTTGCATTGTTGTTGAAGTGGCTATTACTAATGAAATAATGCCCCTGTCTGAGCCATTATCTGGTATGTGGGACTGTATCACACAATTCCAGTGACTTTCCTATTATGTTGATAATCATTAGTTAGCTTTTTATAGATTCAATTAAGTAGCGAATTAATGTTAGTAGCAGTGGTAGTATCTGTGATGCTAAGTGCTCTCTCTCAGCTTCTGATAAACCCAGAGCAAATATATTTTCAAAGTTTGCAGCTCCTATAATATTGTTTCTAGTATTTTATACATTCAGTAGCTATTACTGAAGATGTCACAGACATAACTTACTGGAATATAGTTTTTACATTAGTTGAACCTAATCCTTTGAGCCGGCTGATAGCGGTTGAAAGAATGGACCGTTGCTAAGAAAACTGAGTTCAAATTCTACCAGTGTCACTTCAATTCAGATGTCTTTGTTTCTGAAAAATGTAGCCAACATGGAGTTGGGGGTGAGGTGGGGCAGGTTCTGGTTACCCATTGTGGCAGAATAACCTACCCCTATTTTGGTCCCTTGAAACAAGCTTGGGGCGCTTGGATGGCTCAGTCCAGTGTCCAACTCTTGATCTCAGCTCAGGTCATGATCTCAGGGTCATGAGTTCAAGCCCCACGTTGGGCTCCATGCTGGTATGGAGCCTACTTAAAAACAAAACAAACAGAAAACCACAATCTTTCTGTCATCTGTCAAGATTTTGTGGATAAAGAATTTAGGAAAGACCATGTAGTAGACTGGGATTTCTCAGTGACAGGCAACTGGTGGCTGGGCTGGGCTATGGATCCAGGATGACTTTGCTCCCACGCTTGATGGCATGATGGGAAGGCTGGACTCAGCTGGACCCTTCACTTCGTTCTGTGTCCTCTGGGCCTCGTCATGTGTGCTCTCCAGCAGGGTAGTAGATGTCTCATGCAGAAGTTCAGGGCTCCGACCACCTAAGGCAGAAGCAGCCAGCCATCTTAAAGGCCAGGTCCAGAACTGCACAGCTACTCTTGGTCAAAGCAGTCACAGGCCAGCCCATATTCAAGAGACGAGTCAAAGAAGAGCTGTAGCCATTTTTAATCTGCCACTGGGGGTCATTTGGGATATTGGTGGTTCATGGCACAGGTCGTCAGTTCATTGCTGCTAAGACCAGCTTCAGTGCACTGCAGATTTCAGCCCTCACCATCTCCATTTTATAAATGAGGAAACTGAGGCATAAGGTTACATGATTTGCCCAACCCTAGGGATACATCTACATACTTGCGTGTTGGGCTCCCTGATAGAAGTTCCACATAGAAGAAACTTGTTCAGTATTTTGCAAGCTTAAGGGACAATGGAACATTTTTTTCCCCAAAGGGTATCTATTAATAACCTGTGACACATACTTTGGGGAACTACAACATCAAACCTTTGAATCTTCTAGCTTGTCCTCTTGTTCTGAGGCAGCATTCTCAATCAGTGCTAATTTGCTCTCTGATACAGATTCTCCCAGTGATGTTGCTGTGAGTGTTTTGATCGGGGTAACAGCAGTATTTCTTACTGTAAATTAGTACATTGGCATTCTAGGGCATGTTTCGTGTTCTTTTGGGTTTTCTGTCCTGCCTGTTTTTTGTTATTATTGTTTGTTTGTTTGGCTTGTGAGTTTTAGGCTGTAAGGAAATGTGTGCAATTTTTTTTGGTGTTTTGGTTTTTTTTTTGAGAAAAAGAACATGAGTGGGAGAGGGGCAGAGGGGGGGTGGAGGAAGGGGTGGGGGGAAAGAATCTTAAGCAGGCTCTACACCCAACACAGAGCTTGACACGGGGCTTGATCCCATGAGATCCATGAGATCCCATGACCATGAGTTCATGACCTGAGCCAGAATCAAGAGTTGGATGCTTAACCAACTGAGCCATGCAGGTGCCCCTGGAATGTTTTAATAAGGCATTAAAACACCACTGAAAATTTAGGAATAGCAGAAATGAGTTTCCTAGCTGACTTCAAACCCCATCCTTTCAAATAATTCATTCTCTGAGGGGTCTAGGTAGCTAAGACTTAAATTCTCTAGGTATAAGTAAACACAAAAGTTAGCTTCGGGGAGGCCCTTTCTTAGAACGTAGCATGGCATGTTCTTAGAACCTGCCTCTGTGAAAGCATTTTCTCAGGCCTTCTCTCAAAGAGTTATCTGTGATTTACAGCTAATGGCTTCTGCCAGCTTGCATGACGAAGAAACCTTCCTGGAAGGATGGTTGATGTTTGTATTCATGCCATTGTGAATAAAGTGAGATTTCCTTTAACTTGAACTGCATTTCTGTGTTATCCTGATAGTTCCATGGTGGCATGGTTTGGTTATATTTTGGGACCAGCTTTGTTGCTTGCAATAGTAAGGCTCAAGAAAATAGTTTTCACCAGAAGAGAAGAGATAACCAGGAAGAGCCAGGACAGAACGGAACTGCGTTTGACCTGCGTACCTCTGACCCCTTGTAACCTTGGCTGGTGTCATCCTGGTGCTCACCAGCCGCCCACCAGGGAGGGGGAGCATGGTTAGACTGTTTGCTTCATTTATGCCATGATTTCTTGTTGAACACGTCTGTGTGGAAAGTGAACCTTGCTTCTGGTTTTTCAGGTCTGTAAATAACCAGTATTGCAAAAAAGTGATTGGAGGGATGGTGTGGAACCCAGCCATGCGGAGATCGTTATCAGTGGAGCACTTAGAAACCAAGAGCCTGCCTTCTCGGTCCCCTCCTATCACTCCTAACTGGTACGTGCTCGTTTTGTTTTTTTTTTTTGTACTACCCACTTTCTCTCTCTTAAAAATTCAACTTCATACGTTTTCCCAATATAGGTATCCTGCAATCAGAGTTTATGTTTGTGTGCTTGCTTGGTGCAAAATTAACAGTTTACTATTGTTGTGAAATACACAAGCCTTACTAAACATTTTCCTTAGTGTATAATTCTGGGATGTTCTCTTTTAAAAACTTATTTGGGGTGGAGGGGTGCCTGGGTGGCTCAGTCAGTTAGGCGTCCAACTTCAGCTCAGATCATGATCTCACAGCTCCTGAGTTTGAGCCCCACATCAGGCTCTGTGGCGGGCTCTGTGCTGACAGCTCAGAGCCTGGAGCCTGTTTCAGATTCTGTGTCTCCCTCTCTCTCCCTGCCCCTCCCCTGCCAGTCTCTGTCTCTCAAAAATAAACATTAAAAAAAATTTTTTTTTAATTTTTTTTTTAACGTTTATTTGTTTTTGAGACAGAGAGACAGAGCATGAACAGGGGAGGGGCAGAGAGACAGGGAGACACAGAATCTGAAACAGGCTCCAGGCTCTGAGCTGTTAGCACAGAGCCCGACGCGGGGCTCGAACTCACGGACCATGAGATCATGACCTGAGCCGAAGTCGGACGCTTAACTGACCGAGCCACCCAGGCGCCCCCCAAGTTTTTTTTAAATCTTATTTGGTCTGGGGGTGCCTGGGTGGCTCAGCCAGTTGAGTCTCCAACTTCAACTCAGATCATTATCTCACCTTTCATGGGTTCGAGCCCCTGCATCAGGCTCTGCTGACAGCTCAGAGCCTGGGGCCTGCTTTGGACACTGTGTCTCCCTGTCTCTCTGCCCTTCCCCCATTTATTCATTTAATAAATGAATAAACATTTATTAAATGAATAAAAATTTAAAAAAATTTTTTTTATTTGGTCTGAATTTGAGAACTACAGCCTCCTGAAATGCCCCTTTGGGGAGTACAGTACATGCTGGCATACTGATGTTCTGGGAAGTCCTGTGATAAGGAAGCATGCTGAGCTTTATCAAATCTGTTTTCCTTTGGCATCGCACAAAATAAACTTTGGGAAAGCCTAGTAAAGGTATGCAATGTAGGATGCAGGATTCTGAAAAACAGTAGCTAATGCGCTTGGGGAAGTAGCCCACCGACTTTTTAATATGATGGCTTGAAAGGAAGGAAGTGGCAATTTGGCCAAGTGGGAAGGGCACTGATTGTATAACTGTATCACCCAGACTCAGATTTTGGCTCTTCTGTTAAATTATCAAGTTTCTTTACCTCTCTGGTCTCAGTCTCCCCATGTGAAAAAAGGTTGTAAAAATCACCACAAATGATGTAACAGTGTGCGGGTGCTTTGTAAGTGATTAAAAGAAATCAGATGGGATTAGTATCATTATTTTATTATAATTCCTGAGAGACATCAGCCCATTTTTGTGAATGCCTCCAAAATGACCAGGTATCGTTAGCGGGAGAGGGAAACCCAGCCAGAGGCACTGCCCCAGCTCCACGCTGGAATTAAGAGTATGGCTTTCTGTTCATTTCACAAAAGACAGGGTGGGCCTATAAGTTACCAACGACGGATCTTCTAGGACTAGGGGAGATTCTAACCCACACAAAACGGAGGTGCTGTGCAGGGTGGCTGGGTGAGGACCCTCCCCCGGGGGCCCAGTGCTCTAGCCAGAGATACTGATGGTATTTAGTGTTAGAAATCACAGTATGACTGAGTAGATTCGTTTCTTGGTTTCCCACGATTTAGGCACTTCATCCTAAAGTGGTAGATTTATGCTGTAAAGTAGCAGCTTTGTCTGCAAGCCTCTTAGGCACTGATGCCAGGGACCCAGAGCAGAGGCCCAGGACAGCATCCAGGAGAACAGCGGGGTTTGATGTTGCCACACCCGTGGCCTGGAGCTCTTACTGCTATTTATAGGTCCCCTCCTGAGGAGTCACGAGCCTTTCTACCCTATTCTGGACACAGTATTATTGATTAGCAGAGCCCAGGGGGAATGGGAATAGTGGAGGAAGCCCTGACAGTCTCAAAGAGAAATGGCTCACAAAGAAGAAGGTGGAAAAACTGAGAGAAAATAAACCTTAGAAGGCTCAGCAGCCTGGCATCACCCACTGCAGGAGCCGATGCCCAGGTGCTTCCCCAGGCGTCCGGAGATCATTGCTTCATTTGGTTCATTCTCAGGAGCAGGTAGGTACAGCTGAGGCCCAGAGAGGTGTTGTGACTTGCCTGCAGCCACATAGCTAGCTACTGCTGCTGTGCCCACCTAACAGGGCATACAGGATATATTTTTAAAAGCAAACACTGCTTCTTGGATCAAGTGAAATTCACATGAAGGGATGTAGTTGAAATAAGGTTTCAGTTTTGCCAAAAACTGTACTTTGGCTTCTAAACCCTTTATTTATACTGGTGCTCAAATGACTCTGAAGAATTGATCAGTAGTCAGTATGGTGTGTTATCTGTGCATTGAGAGCTTGAGTCCTCCTGGAAGAATAGCTCCCTAAGTCAACACTCACCACTTCCCAAAGGGCATAAACCACTCTCATCTGCCTACGTATACAGTCAACGCTACCATCTTGGGGGCTATACCACGGGGCTGAGAGTCTTGAGAACCCACATGGCCCTTGGTGGATTCTGGTGTCGTAATGGGTTAACTGGTTCTTAATTTCCAACAGCGTTAGCCAAGGCATCCTTGGAAAGGTCAGGGCACAAAGCCAGATCGCCAATGTCTAACGAAGTTTTTAAGTGCAATTTGCTTTCGGGACTTTCACGCTCGACCTCTCTCCCACACAGGCGAAGTCCTCGGCTCCGGCACGAAATCCGGAAGCCACGGCACTCTTCCGCAGATAACCTTGCGAACGAGATGACGTACATTACCGAAACCGAAGATGTGTTTTACACGTACAAGGCCTCCCTGTCCCCGAAAGACAGCGATTCCGAGGTTTCTCAGAACCGGAGCCCTCACCGAGAGTAAGAAATGTGTTGTTCTCTTCTTCGTATCTGCTTGTTTTGGCTGTTGAGGAATTTGCTCAAGCCCAGATGGCCATTTAGGTCAAGGGCTAGAGCCTGCAGCCAACACCCTACGGTGCTCTCTGCCAGGATGACGGCATAAGTCAGACTGTCCGTTCCGCCACAGGATGACAAGCTGTGTGCCTGAGGTCTAGAGCTTGCACTCATTTTTGTCTGTGACAGAGACCTACTCTCCACATATGTGTTGCTCCCTTGAATGGTCTCTAGTTCATGAGCAAAGCCCAGGTTAAATCAGTTCACATTCCAGGGGTATAGATACGTTAACTGCTGGAGTATTTCTCTAGATTGCCAAAGTTTTACCACTACAGGACTTCTAGATCACTGGAAATATGCTTACTTCTACCTGTCCACAGAAAGCCTTCTCAGACCCACCGTATGCCCTCAAGGTTTGCTTTAGATGAATTGCGAGTATAAAGCAAAAACATGCATAGAACATCTCTGAAACTTTGTTAACTTTTTGTCAACAGTTTGCATTAAGTTCCTTTTATGCCCGCATCTTCCTTTCTATAAATGTGACAAACTCCCTTCACATCTCAAGGCCAGGGAAAAATGTCTCTCTGAAAGTACTGGCTTGAGTTCTTTTATTATTCAATAAGGTATATCTAATTCACTAGTTCTCTTTTCGTCTTGCTTACCAGGGAACTCAGAGCTCCATGTTAGGTTCAATTGCACTGGCTTCCCTTAGCCCAGGTTTCTGATACAGCCCCTGTTTCTTTTCCTCCTTGCCTTATTCATGGATCTTACTTTTTTCTCTCAATGAATTCACAGTTCTCCCACATCTATACATTTTAGAGTTAGCTACCTCAAATTTTTTAAAGTAGACATGATCAAAAAGTGACATTTTAAGCTGTACTATGAGAGAACTGGAGCAACCATTAGGAAGTCACCCACAGGCACTGGGTGCTCATTCTGTTAAGTCCATACTGTACCCAAACTATAGAAACATAATGCCTCCCTGAACAGCCCAGGATTAGCAAGAAGCCACTTCAGTTAATCTGTAAATTTTTACCACTCTAGCTGCTAGGCTTAAAGCATTAAATGCATCCTGATTGTATTCTAGACATCGGCAGGTGAATTGCAAATCTCACTTCCCATTTATGTGTGAGGTTGTCACCTCTCTGTTGTCTCTGACCGCAGCAGACATGGTTGCCAGCTTATCTGTGTTCTTAACACCTCTGGTTAAATAATCCTCCGTTCGCTATTTCCTTGTGACCTGGGCTTGGATGATGCTTTTGCAGAAATGATCAGTATCTCTTGCCCCAACTTGCAGCTTCGTTGAAGTGACAGTGTGGAAGGGTGTGAGTTCCTTCGTGGGACCCCATGGTTTTGCAAACCTAGATATACAAGGCAGGAATGCAGGCGTGCATGAATTGAGCCAGTTTGATTCTGCGACGGGCTTCTGTGGCTTTGGGGAAGGTGAAAGAGCGTTTAGGAAATGCACTGAGGGCTCCGGAAAGCTCAGTCACACTCCCCGTGTCAGCCCTTCCTCTTGTGGTATGTAGTCCCATCATGGCGTTGGGCAGTATCTCGACTTCCCCTGGCCAGTGCAGTAGCCGCTAGTCATGTGTGCCTATTCAGATTCAAATTACTTAACATTTAAATGCCCTCTTCAGTCATCCAAGCCTCATTTCAAGTGCTGAAGAGCCACATGTAGGTAATGACTGCCATGCTGGACAGCGCAGATAGAGCATTTCCATCATCACAGACAGTGCTATTGACAGTACTTACCAGTGCGGGCTAGAAGGAGACGGATTGTGTCTGGTGGGGTGTGGGTATTTTAAAGGGCTGCGTGCATGGCTGAGTGCAGCAGCGTAACTTCTGTGCCTTTTGCTGCTCATTGAGGGGACATCAAGGGGAAGTAGACAAGTCTTTGCGTTAAGGGGCCTCCAGTCCAGTTGGGCAGATAGCACACAGTCAGCCTTCCTCCTTGCATCTTCCTCCACTTTTGTAAAAGGAAAGAGTTTTGGGAATGGTCTGAGGTCCCATGTCAGGCTTTCCTCCTGTGGTCTGCCACCATATCATGGAATCATGCAGCAGCTAGACCCTCACAATCCAACACAGGAGCCACAGTCCACATAGGGCCATTTAAATGTATGTTTTTTTAAGTTAGATTCAAAATTCACTTCCTTGAGTCCCATTTGACTCAAGTAATTTTGGGCCCTGCACACCCCTAAACACTGCACATCAATTCTGAAACTCTTGCGTGAGACCTCGTAAGGTGGGTTGTCCTGGGGCACTTTTTCGCTGCAGCTGAATGTTGAACGTAGTGGATAGCGACTCCAAGGCAGCCTTCCTTGTCGCGGCTTTGCGCCAACAGACGTCTCCCAGAGTCAGGTTAGCGGCCGGGCGTTGTGAGTGGGGTGAGCAGTTGAAAAATGGCAGCCCCTAACGGACCGCTTCCTGCTGGCAGAGCCAGCTGCACCCTCCCCAGGAGTCTGGGGTCCCCCACTGCCCAAGGCAAGCAGGAAAAGCTGGCCTGTACTTGGTGGGGGGGGGGGGGGAACCTGTTGTAGTTGAGTTTCTGCAAGGTGTCGAAGAAACGTGTGGCATGTTTTATACAGCCCGTTTGTGTTAAGAGGCAAAAAGGAGTATTCCGTCAGAGAAATCGGATGAATAACATCACAGGCGGTAAGTACGGAGGGTTCCTTGTGGAAAGGAGAAGTAAGCGTAACATTCTGTACCCATGTAAACAAGAAGAAGAAAGAGAAGGGAAGAAAAAGAGCAGATAGACTTTGGCTCTAAACCCAGGGTGGCGCGGCTCAGGCTCTCCACACGTTATCTTAGCGGGTGAGTCACTCTCCGGGTTGTTCCGTATTTATAGCAGCACAGCAAAGTTGATGATTATAGTTATGAATCCTTGGCAGTTTGCTTTGTGCCCGAGTCGGCTGTAGTCTTTTGTTAACTCCCAGGTTTCTCTCGGCCGTTCCGTGTCCCTTTGCTTGCTTCAGAGTGAAGGCCGAAATCTGCAGCAAAGGAAGTTTCCTTCATGGCAAAAACAAAAAACAAAAACACAACTTACCATTCCCTAACACCCAGAAAATGTGGGAGGGGAATCTCCCTAAAGGAAAAGTGACTTTGCAAAGCAGAGATTAAAAACAACTTCTACAGGGGCGCTTGGGTGGCCCAGTCGGTGAAACGCCCACCTTTGGCTCAGGTCATGATCTCATGGTTCATGAGTCTGAGCCCCGCGTCGGGCTCTGTGCCGACAGCTCAGAGCCTGGAGCGTGTTTCAGATTCTGTGTCCTCTCTCTCTGCCCCTCCCCCCAAAAGATAAATTAAAAACATTTAAAGATTTAAAAAAAAAACAACTTCCGGGGGTGCCTGGGGGGCTCAGTTGGTTGAGGGTACCACTTCGGCTCAGGTCATGGTCTCAGGGTTCACGAGTTCGAGTCCCACATTGGGCTCTGTGCAGACAGTGAGGAGTCTGCTTCAGATAATCTGTCCCCCTCTATCTCTGTACCTACCCCCCCCCCAAAAAAATAAACATTTGAGGCACCTGGGTGGCTCAGTCAGTTGAGTGTCCAACTTCGGCTCAGGTCATAATCTCATGGTCAGTGAGTTCGAGCCCTACATCAGGCTCTGTGCCAACAGCTCAGAGCCTGGAGCCTGCTTCAGATTCTTTGTTTCCCTCTCTCTTTCCCCCTTCTCTGCTCACACTCTGTCTCTCTCTCAAAAAATAAACAAACAAACAAACAAACATTAAAAAAATCAATAAGCATTTAAAACCACAAAGACAACGACAACTTCTGTGCCCTGAGTGGGACTTCAGAAATGCCTCTCTGCAACCACATCGGCAGTGCAGAATGCCGTCCGCCCTGTCACCCAGTCGCCCCGTTGGGGATGGGGAGCCCTCCTGCAGTGTGGCAGCCTGTTCTGGTGTTGGACAGCCCAGTTGTCCAGACTGTGTGGGAAGTGTCCTTGATGCTGACCCAGCATGAGCAGGGCCATCCACAGATCCCTGCCTGGAGCTCCATTTCTGATTCTACCCGCTAACCCCATCTACTCTCCTTTACACGAAACGACTCCAGTTCTGTCAGCCACTCTCCACCCCTCGGCCTGCTAGTCACTCTTCCCTGAGCACATCAGTCCTACACTGGCCAGTGGCACACAGATCTGTGTACATCTGAGGGTCTCTGTCAGAGGAGGCCAGCCAGCGACAGGACTGCATCAGCAGTTTTGTGTCTGTTTTCTCTGCACGTTGCCTGTCCTTCACCTGGCGTCTGTCCACATGCATGTAGACATATGACTGATACTTGAAGCCCCAAGGGACCCCAATCTCCACTCATCGTCTCCCTATCCAACCTGTGGCTCCTCCTGTGTCTTGGTGAAAGCGGCCACATTTGCACCCTGTTTGCACCCATTAGAAACTTCCACCATCCTGGACTCCTTCTCTTCCACCTTCCTCAGCTAGGCTCTCACCTTGTTGGTCTTCCTCCCGAACATCTCTTGAATCGGATCCCTCCGCCATCCCACTGCACTGCCTGTGTCAGCCACCGTCGTCTGTCACAGAGACTGTTGCAAAACCGCCCTAAGTGTCCTCCTGGCTTTGGTCTCTCCTCCTTCCAAACCATCTTTCACAAGGCTGAGAGCCTTATTTTTGTGAAATCTGTGCCCCAGCACGTCACTCCCCTGTGCTTTTTCAGAATCTCATGCCTCTGCATGTGCTGCTGTCCTGTCTCTTTTGTCGTTAGTAGTGTTTGGCCTAGACCCCCTTCTGCTTCCCCTCCTGACTACCTGTTCAGACCCTTCCTAATTCATCTTTCGAACTCCAGGCACAGTTCCCTCTCCTCTGTGAAGGCTTTTCTGGCCTCCCACCAAACCCCAGACACCTGAGCGTCGCCATTGCAACACAATGATATTACTTGATTATTTTTATGCTTTTATGTCTTCTTGACTAGACAGTGAGCTCTTTGAGGGTAGAGGGATAGTGCCCTGTTGACCTCTCCTTCCCCCGCATATCTGGCACAGTGCTTGAGACTTAGTACCTATTCCGTGACTGTTCGCGAGGTTGGACAGACGGTTACATGCAAGCCCCAACGTTGTCACAGCTGGATGCCCCCTCTGCCACCTCCACGTGAGGTGCCCATATCCTCTGAACAGCATCACATGGCGTCTGTGTCAAAGAAGAAATCAAACAGATTGACTTGGCCGAGTTTGGGTTAACTGTCATCCGTGAGCACAGCCGTGTGGTTGGGGCTACCGCAGGGCCAGGGCCTCTGGCCGGAAACTCTCATCAGAGAACTCAAGCATGAATTAGCTGAATTTTAACAAGTGCTTTCTTGCCTTTGAGATGTCTTAGTATCTGAGGGGGCAGCCTGAGGTGGGGGACAGACGCATGACCCATGATTTCATTAGTGAAGAAATGCAGAGCCCAGAAGGGAACACGTCTGTACCGGAGTCCCTGAGCCACTTCAGCAATTTCTTGTTTAGTTTTGATCTTGGGCCCTTGGCTTTTATTACAGAGATAAGAGTATCGTGTGAAGAACGTCTCTATATCATAAAAACCCACACTTGAAAAGAGGACTCCATTTGTTATTCGGTGAATCTGATGTAAAGATAAAATCCATGTGGACAGTTTCTCCAGGAATTTTATTCAAAGGACACATTGCATTCTTCTAGCCCTTCATAACTCCCCTTTTGGCCACAGCTCAGGAACATCAGCATCTCCTGAGAGCTTGCCAGAAATGCAGACCTCAGGCCCACCCCAGGCCTGCTGAATCAGAGTCTGCATTTTAACAAGATCCTCAGGGGACTCCTGTGAATGTGATATTCTCAGCAGCTCTGAGCTCGCAGAAGCTGAGAACTGTGTAGCCCATCTCTTCACCTCTGCTCCCAGGTGACTGGGTGAAATATGTGCTCTTCTAGAGTAATTCAGTCAGTCCCGGGTACTTGAGTAAGGTGGTTTTCTTCTTTGTTCACTCAGCGTCTTACCTGAGCACTCGCATGCCCGGCCGAGTGTTACGTGCACTAGGAGAGGAAGAGAAAGAGGATGAAGGTTTCTTCCAATCTCAAGAAGCTCCTAGACTCCAGAGAGAAACACGACACCAAATGGCCCCTGTTCTGTCCCACCCCCGTAGAGACACCACCTCACTGGTAGCTCAGTTAGAGCTGGGAAACCCTCCATGGAGCACTGCTTCGCTTGCTTTAACAGGCTTAGGGTGGACGTCCTTGTCCTTTTGTAGGGTTTAGGGAAGAGCGGTATACAAGCGTCACACGGGAGTCTTTCGTGGGCAGTTTTAATTTTTTTAATATCGCTTCTCTTCTGACAAGTGAATTCTGACATGGCTTTTGTTTCTGATACCTGTCATTGGCATTTACAGTTTTGAAGCTTCTGGTTCCTGAGGGTGAATACCCTTTGGTCTGCCTGTCAGCCAGTCTGTCCCTGTCCCCTCTCTCCCCAGGGAGCCGAAGGTGGTCCGTCCCTCCCAGGCTGCTCTGGCTTCCAGACAACAGTGGCAGTCTCCTCTGTGTCCCCACCCTCCTCTGACAAGTGCCCCCTTCCTGCCTCAGGGACAGACCTCTTCTGTTCCCTCCCTCCCCAGTTATTGGCCTCGTCAGCCCACACTGTCTTCTTGCTTTGGCTCATCCTACCCCTTTCTTCACTCCTTTCCCTGGAACCCAGGTCCTCCCCACCCCCACCCCCACCCCCTGCAGCTCCCCTCATCCCTCCTCATCCATTGGGCTCTCCCTCAGTAGCACCTCACATCCTGCCCCAAGGAGGGAGAAAGCCCGCTTGGTTTGGCATCTTCGCTCGTGGCTTCCGTGTGCTGTATCCAGCTGCCACCTTCTCATTACTTCTCGTTTGATGTCCTCCTCACCATCTGTCTGTCCATCCTCCACGCTGAGCAGAACGTTACAGCAGCCTACAGGGAACGTCTGTACATAGTTGATCAGCCAAAAAAAATTGTCATATGTTTAATAAATTGCTCTCTAAAAGTAACCTCCATCCCTACTTAGAAAATAGGATTGGGCACATAATGACTTTGAATATATTATTTTTAGCACTGTGGGCTGTGTTAGGTAGACGGTTACATTTTATACTGAAAAAGAAAAATACTTTAAAACTTTATATGATGCAAGCCACACATTCAAAATGTAGAAATTAAATATAATGAATATAAAATTAGAATTTTACTGAAATTAGTCTGTTCTCTTCTGCTCTGTCACCTGGCTCTTCTGGTTTTTTGTTTATATGCCCTTCACCCTTTCTGTCACTGTCACCCTCTAGAGCCTTCCAAACATTTGAAGAGTGTATGCTATTTGCAACTTCATATTAAGGGTTCAGCTCCACCCCTAGAACTGGAAATAGTGTTTCCTAAACCGGGTTTGGCTCGATTTTTGTCTAGCAGCTGCCAAGCAGCTGCGCTTCTTGCCACTAGGGGGTGCTCTTGTAAATGTTAAACTGGCTGAGTTACCCTACTTGGGGGGAACTTTTTTTTTTTTTTTAAGTTTTAATTAAAGTCTCTTTCATTTCAGTCTGAAAATCTACCACTGGTATACAGCTTCACTTCCAAAATATCCTATGTCTGAGATGCCTTGCCATCCATAGCACCCTTCCCTCACCCAGCAACTCGAAAGCCATAAGGCCAAACTCTTCGCTTGCATATAGCTGTTATTTCTGTCACTGAATTTTTATATTCACATAAGTTGAGATGGTGAAGTATTGTGTGACTATGACACAGATTTTAAATTTAAAGTAAGATCATTTGAACTTGCTAGGGAACAGAGGAGCCCTGATTTAATGAAAAATCCACAGACAAGGGTTTAAGAGAAAATTTTAGTCAGAGACAGCAGGAACTGTCTTTTGTGTACTATGTGTCACTGAATGCCTTGTCTCCTCACCTCTCTCATGACTTAAATCTGTACGAGGTTAGAATGTGGCAGAGTCTGTAGAAGGTAAGGAAAACCCTACGTTCTGTAGGCATTTTAAGGCATCTCTCGCTAGGCATGTGGCTCTGCAGGGGGATGGTGTGGGTGTGCGTGATGCAGAGAAGTCAAGTGTCCTACACGGTGACGGCTGAGATGGTTTCTGTGGCCCCGTGAGCTTGGAGAGGTGAAGGTGGGGAGGAAGGAGTCTTAAGAGCAGACGTGGCATGGCCTGGAGAAGAAAGAGATGCTTGGGGACCCAGGTCCACCAGCTTCTGTATGTTAAGTGAGGGGAAAGCTGTGTGTCCGTGGGCAAGTCAGTCAGCTGTCTAGACCAGTTTCTTCATCCGTGAAATGGGAGTTGGACCAGAGGACTGCAGAGGTCTGATTCTAGTAGTCTATAATTCTCTAAGACATCACTTCCAGGAGATCTTCCTGTGATGATAGAAATGTTCTGTAACTGTGTTGTCCAAAACGGGAGCCACCAGCCACATGTGCCTCTTGAGCATTTTTGAGATGTGACTGATAGAACCAAGGAACTTCCAGATCTTCATTGAAATTTGAATAGCTGCAGGTGACTAGTGGCTACCATATTGGGCCGTGTAGCTCTAAGATGAGGGAGGACGTTGATTGGAGAAAAAAAAAGAAGGATAATATGATTGGAGACAATTAATGGAGGTCACAGGCAAATAATGCAAACTAGGATTAATATAAATGGTCTTGAATGTGCAGTGTTAGTCCCATTTTTGGGGGGTAGCCAAGAGTCCTACTGAAGCAGAGCTAACAGCAGGAATGAGATGGAAGGAGAAAGCTTTCAGAAGGAATGGAGACATGCGTCTGAGTTAGCTCCGGTAATTAAACCACCAGGGTAGCCAGGCGTGTTTCCCTGTCACCTTCTAACGCAGCTGGGAAGGGAGCTGAGTTTTCAGCAGCTCCTGGATCCTCCCTCCCCTCCTGCCCCTTATCCCCAAAACTAAAGGTGATGATATTTAGGCCAGATGAGGGCAAGGGCAGCCAGTGGACCCCAGGTGGGCCAGAGCCCTGGGGTCGACCTTTGGAGCTCTTCTGAGCGTGCAGGAACTCATGACAGCCCTGGGATGCCAGGCCCCCACAGCCAGTAATGCTTGCTCTGCTACAATGTTAATCCAGTTATTAAGATCTCTCCTCCTTCCCCATGATGAAGGAGTCTATCCGAGAACAATCCAGCACAAAGCTGCCTGACCCAGAAGTCATCCAGTTCTGTATCTCCATCTTCAAACGCTCCAGGCTCCTGCTCAACAGATGGCGTCGATCAGCAGTTCATAGAGGCCTTCCACAGGGTGACCAAAGGGGGCTCCACCGAGGACTCCAGCCAGTACTACTGTGACAAGGTGGGTGAGCTTGGGTCCTGTGACCCAACCAGGATTCCCTGTGCCGTAAGGCACGTCACGGGCAGTTTAAGGAGTTAGAACTAAAAGAAGATATCCCCCCCTCACCACCAGCTGGAGAGAGAAGTAACATAGTTGATCATTTTTGCAACGTTTTCCAGAATGATAATGGTGATGGCTACTTAGTTTTGATCCGCATCACGCCAGACGAAGATGGAAAATTTGGATTTAATCTTAAGGTATGTCGTGTGTCTTTATAAGGAAGTTGTATGCTCTGGAGCAGTCTTTAGGTGGCTTTTAAACTTCCCCCAGGGGTGTGCTGCGTGCCTCAGTCTAATCTAAGGAAACTGGGGAGTTTTCTAATATGGCCCCAGAGCTGTCTGACACCAAGGACCTACTGTGTTCTTGGTGTTTGCTGTGCACTTCTTTATATCACCTTATAGCGTTCTTATAATCGGGGAAATTGGTATTTTTGAACCCATCTTATAAATGCGTATACCGAAGCTCTGACATGACACACAGTCAGCAAGCAGACCTGCCTCCAGAAGAGGGGTTTTTCGGGGAGCCTGTTGGCATCACTAAAGCCAGTGAGAGAGAATAACAGTTCAAGTTGGAGGGACATTTACAGGGCCTTTCCCCATCTCTGCCTGCTTTTAGGCTGGGTCTGCAAACTGTGGCCCACGAGCCACATCCCATCTGTTTTTGCAAATAAAGTGTCATTGGAACACGGACATACCCATTCATTTACGAACGGTTTACAGCTACTTTGGCACTCGGGCAGAGCTGAACACTTGCGACAGAGGCCTCTCTCCCAGACCTAATATATGTCCCCGCTGGCCCTTGGCAAAGCTGACTAACCCCTGCTCTAGAGCAGAATGAGGGCAGGTGGTCCCTGCTGCCCAAGCCCCAGCTGCCACCAGGCACTCCCCTCCTGTACCCCAGCACCCTGCTGAGGCCCTGCCCTCACAGCCTGTGACTGTCTCTACAGCTTTTCTCTGCTACACGGAAAGCTCCCTTTCCAACAGCACTTCAAGGCTGTGCGTGCAGAGCCCTCTGGGGACGTTTGCATTTTTTTTAAAGGAAGCACACCTGAGCGCACCTTTAGTTCGTGATGGCAGCGAGAGGCTTCTGAGCAGGCTTCTGGTTACCCCACGAGACCCCGAGGGGTCAGGAACCTTGTGTGCTGAAAGAGTGCCAAGCCCTGGGATTAGAATAGGTTAAAGTGAAGTATGAGCCCCTCTTGTGTCTGCAAGTCTTTGTTGCTATGAGCTATTCAAGTGTTGTTGTTGTTGTTGTTTTTAATTTAACACGTTTATAGGGAGGAGTGGATCAAAAGATGCCTCTTGTGGTATCAAGGATAAACCCAGAGTCACCTGTAAGTTAACACATTTCATTATTTCCTACATGTTTTTTTCCGTTGAATCTAACATTTCTGTTTCTGTGTCCTGCTTCTTTGCCAGCAACAAAGAGTGTGTGTAAATGCATGCATAGAGATGGAAAGAAAGAATGGAATCCATGTTGTTTTTCCCAGAACTTTGCTGGTCAGTGTAGCACCAGCATTACCTGGGAGCTCATTAGAAATGCAGGATCTGGGGGCGCCTGGGTGGCGCAGTCGGCTAAGCGTCCGACTTCAGCCAGGTCACGATCTCGCGGTCCGGGAGTTCGAGCCCCGCGTCAGGCTCTGGGCTGATGGCTCGGAGCCTGGAGCCTGCTTCCGATTCTGTGTCTCCCTCTCTCTCTGCCCCTCCCCCGTTCATGCTCTGTCTCTCTCTGTCCCAAAAATAAATAAAAAAACGTTGAAAAAAAAAAAAAAAGAAAGAAATGCAGGATCTGGGGGCGCCTGGGTGGCGCAGTCGGTTAAGCGTCCGACTTCAGCCAGGTCACGATCTCGCGGTCCGTGAGTTCGAGCCCCGCGTCGGGCTCTGGGCTGATGGCTCGGAGCCTGGAGCCTGCTTCCGATTCTGTGTCTCCCTCTCTCTCTGCCCCTCCCCCGTTCATGCTCTGTCTCTCTCTGTCCCAAAAATAAAAAAACGTTGAAAAAAAAAAAAAAGAAAGAAATGCAGGATCTGGGGGCGCCTGGGTGGCTCAGTCGGCTAAGCGTCCGACTTCAGCTCAGGTCACGATCTCGCGGTCCGTGAGTTTGAACCCCGCGTCGGGCTCTGGGCTGATGGCTCAGAGCATGGAGCCTGCTTCCGATTCTGTGTCTCCCTCTCTCTCTCTGCCCCTCCCCCGTTCATGCTCTGTCTCTCTCTGTCTCAAAAATAAATAAACGTAAAAAAAAAAAAAAAGAAATGCAGGATCTCAGGCCCTACCCCAGACCTCCTAAACCAGAATCTGCATTTTTACCGAGATCTCTGGGTGATCGGTGTGCTCATTAAAATGTAGCAGTACTCTCAAGAAAAGGAAACTGAGGCACAGAGTTTGCTGTTCTGCTCACTCTGGGCACATGGACCCACCATCCCACCACCACCACTCTGCCCTCTGCCTTCTGTCTCGGCTTCCTCGGGAGAGCATTTGCTTTTTTTCTAGAACAGGGTGCACCAAAGAGTCGCTGTGTCTCCTAAGAAAGTACCGGTTTGGAAGTTTTACTCTTAAGTGGTCCTTAAGCCTGTAGTTTACTTTTTCTTACTGTTATGGCCTCTTTGAATTTAGAGGGTCTCCATTCCTACACTAGTCAGTGTGCTGCTTCTCTGCGTGCTAGTTTCTGCCTTTGGTGTTACACTGTTTCTCCGATGCAAGATAGACCAATACTTTCAACTGACAGATCATTTTCTAACAGCACATCAAGAAAACAAAAGATCAGGAGCCTCACAGTACGTTACAGTACTTAAGTGAAGGTTGGCTACCAGAGAGAAAGGGCTTCAGTAATTGCCGTAGCCTTATTCTGAAAATGCTGCACAGCTTACGTCGTGACGAGCATCTTTTTCAAATCCCACAACCAGCGACCATGTCAGCCTAGTGGTGGATATAAACATAGTGGCAGTCGTCCCCGAGGGAGAAAAGAACTTGAACGTGGTCTTAAGTGTTTGGGCTCCGAGAGCATCCGAGTTCTACCCTTGAGGATTGTGTTATGGTAACTGAAGAAACTCGCTTTTCCTCTCCACCCAGGCGGACACCTGCATTCCTAAGCTGAACGAAGGGGATCAAATTGTGTTAATCAATGGCCGGGACATCTCAGAACACACCCATGACCAAGTGGTGATGTTCATCAAAGCCAGCCGGGAGTCCCACACGCGGGAGCTGGCCCTGGTGATCAGGAGGAAAGGTAACCGCCACCACAGGAGAGGAACCGCGAGGCCTTGGCAAAGCAGGGCCCTCTCCGACCCATTTTGTGGTTTTGAAAATGTTGAGCCTAGGGCACCTGGGTGGCTCAGTCAGTTAAGCGTCTGACTTCGGCTCAGGTCATGATCTCGCGGTTCGTGAGTTCAAGCCCCAAGTCGGGCTCTGTGCTGACAGCTCAGATCCTGGAGCCTGTTTCAGATTCTGTGTCTCCCTCTGTCTCTCTGCCCCTCCCCCGTTCATGCTCTGTCTCTCTCTGTCTCAAAAATAAATAAACGTTAAAAAAAATTTTTTTTTTTAAAAAAAAGAAAATGTTGAGCCTTGTAGCCAACATGGGAAAATCAAGAACCAGGATGTGGGACTTCTCACTTGAGAAATGTGAAGCTCTGCCCACGCGGGGCCCAGCCCCTCCTGGCCAGTCCTCTGGAGGTAGGTGGGACCTACCCACCCCCTCGGTGCAAGACCTGAGCCCTGATTTCTTCCAGGCTGGCTCCCCCACATCCTGCACCTCTCTTTGCTGCCTGCGCCCTCCCTCCCCCCCCCCGCCGCCCGCCAGATGTTTGCATTTGGGGTCAGGGAGCAAAGGGTCAGGTTCTGTTTGAGTCAGTAAAGTAGAGTCAGGCAGGAGCCTGGCTGTCTCAGAGTGATCCTACCTCCACCTCTCCTGGGTTGAGGGACCTTCTTACCCAGTCTGTGCCTCCGTTCCCTCTGATGTAAAATAAGGGTGATAATAAATCACTCCATCACGGGGTTCTTTTGAAGATGAAATGCTTATCCTTGGAAAGCAATAGGATGCTTCCTGATGCCTGGTAGGCGCTTGAAGGATGGCCTCTGTTGAATACCATTACTGTTGTTGTTGTTGTTGTTGTTGTTAAACAGTAAGCCGAGTCCTTGAATCCTTCTGCCCAGTTCTAAAATACTGAAGGTGAATGGAATGTGTGACTCGAAGCCCTGGCTGCACATCTGTGTTCCGGCAGCACAGGTGTAGGCAGAGCCCTAGACCCCCGCACACCAGCTTTCCCTCTGTTCCCTTACATCTCCAAGCCCAGAGCTGTGCCCTGCCAGCTCTCATCCCTCCTCCTCTGGGAGGCCTTACCGGATCACTCCAGGTCCCTCCCCGCCGCCCCCCCACAACCGCCCCATCCCCACTGAACCCCGATGCCACGCCCAGCCGCAGCAGGTGTTCAGGAGTGATAGTAGCTGATGTCTGTGCCACACCAGCAAAGGGCCTTGCACTGTGTAAACTGCTTTACATAACACTTTTGTAGGGTCTGTATGACATCTCCAAGTGAGGGAATGAGGAAACCTCGTCGGGAGAGGTTAAGTTGACCCTCGGCCCATGACTGTGAAGGCTGCATGGCGGGAAACCAAGGTGTCCAGTGATTGGGGGTAGGCCTTCTCACACGATGCCCCGGGGCATGCTGGCCACCACAGGGGGCAGCACTTCAGTACTCTGGCCAGCCGGGGAGGGGAATCCTCCACCAGCCCGGTTTGAGAAGCTGGCACTGGTTTGAGAGGCAGAAGATGGATGTTTGTAGACTCTTAGAGATAAAAGGGCAATGCCACTGGTTGGCACTCTTGATTTCAGCTCAGGCCATGATCTAGAGGTTCGTGAGTTCAAGCCCCACATCAGGCTCCACGCTGACCGTGCAGAGCCTGCTTGGAATTCTCTCTCTCTCCCTCTCTCTCTCTGCCCCTCCCCTGCTTGTGGTCTGTCTCTCTCTCTCTCCCTGTCTCTTTCTTGCTCTCTCTCAAATAAAAGTAAACATAGAAGTAAAAATGAATTGATGAAAGAAAAATAAACAGCACAGGGAGTAGCAGATCAAACAAATCACATCCTCACAAAACAGCAGAAGTGCTACGCTTCCCTGGTCTGTGAAAAGAATGTGGTCTTTCGGATCAGAGAGATGTGGACTGACTGGATTCCTTTGTGTCCTCCCGCCTCCGCCTGCCCCGAAGAGTCTGACACTTTGGACACTTTGGACAACTTCTTTAGCCTGATGGTCGATTTCCTCATCTGTAAAATGGCGACTGTGGCAGCTGGTTCAGCATTCGGTTCAACTATGTGGGCAAATGCAGACGTTGTTTTCCTTCTCCTTTCTTATTGTCCTGAAGGCAATGGGGAGCCACTGAAGGCTTTTGAGTAAGGGAGTGACTTCCTTGGGTGGAAAGGGAAAATTCAGAGATGATCCCAAAGTTTCCATTTTGGGAGATCAGAGAAGAAAGTGACGATGGACAGAAGGAGGCATGTGAGAGTGGACAGGAAGTTAGTGTGAGGGGTAGGGTTGGGAGGGGACTTGGTTTGTCTTTACCCATACAAGTCTGATGTGAAGGGAGAATTTGTACTGAAGAGGGAGGACCAAACCCGTGGGAGGTGTTAGGACTAGATACATTTAGTAATAAATGTATTTAGGAGCCTCCTACCTAAAAATGTCCTTGAGGTAGAGGTTGCCGGACTCCGTGGGACAGTGCTGTCATAGTGTATCCAGGAAAAATGCATGTTTTAAGGGAGTAAATGAAAGGGACCTGAGAAAGAAGTGGGGGAGAGAAGAGATAGGTGGAAGAATAACCAGGTCAGAGAGAACATTCTTTCCCTTTCTCCTACCTTTGTCAAAAGGCTCTGAGTACAAAACGCCATCATTTAAAACTAGCCAGAAAGATTAGTATGTCATTTTGTATAATTAGCACTTACTGAATCACTCAAGAAGTGGTGTCTTTGGTGAAAATGATTACCATGTGCTTAATCACTTAATTAGCTGTTTTAAACTATCTGCATTCAGGTGTCATAAGTATAATTTTTTTTTGAGGAAACGGATCAGCGAGAGTGTTCTGCCCCTGCCAGACACCCTCTTTCTTGTCCATTACAGCTGTCCACTCATTCACTGACATCAGATCTGAAGATGAACTGAACCAGCTTTTCCCAGAGGCCATTTTCCCCACTTGTCCAGAGGGTGGGGACACCTTGGAGGGATCCATGGAACAGCTAAAGAAGGGCCTTGAAAGCGGGACAGTGCTGATCCAGTTTGAGGTAAGAGACCATGAGGGCTGAGGCCTGGGCCCGGGCCTCACTGCCTGGATGGGCTGCTCAGTGGCTGCTGAGTCACCTGAGTCACCAGGCAGCCTGAGCTCATGGTGGGAACACAGGCGGAGCTCCAAGGGCAGGGTGGCAGAGCAGGCCTGGAAGGCAGGGGATAGGACCACAGCTATTGCTGAACTCTACCTCACCCTCTTATCTAGTAACACTCGGTAGTCATGGAGAATCATGTCAGGAATCGAGGAGGAGGGACTCTGAGCGTATTTAGCTGCCAACACAAAAGCTTGAAACACACAGCAGGAGAAGGTGCTGGAGAGGCAGCGTGAGTGAGCCCTGGAGGGGTGGTGGAGAAGGCCATCCCTGACCCCAGCAGACCCCCTCCGTAGTTCGGAGCAGGTCGTGTCATCCCAGGAAGGCAGAGTGGCTGGCCTGCCCAAGTCCCCTGGACCTGTGTGAACAGGAGTAGGAACAGAGTCAGACCCTGTCGTCCTTCCTCAGGAGGGGCCTCGAATCACAGAAATGAGACCATTGACAAAGACACATGCAGAGCCCCCACAGAACAGGGCAGAAACAAAGGAGATTTGGCTTTTAAGTCCATTGTAATGATCACTAACAGAGTGAAAATGGAATGTGTTTATCTTCCACATTTGTCAGAAGTAGAAGAAGAGGAGTTCATGCAATAAAACAGAAGAGCACAAAGAAGCCTAAAGTAGACCGTTATGAGAAAATAGGGGGTGCCTGGCTAGCTCAGTCAGTAGAGTATACAACTCTTGATCTTGGGGTTGTGAGTTCAAGTCCCATGTCAGGTGTGGATATTATTTAAAAATAAAATCTTTAAGGGGTGCCTGGGTGACTCAGTGAGTTGAGTATCCAACTTTGGCTCAGGTCATGATCTCATGGTTCTTGGGTTCAAGCCTCACGTCAGGCTCTATGCAGACAGCTCAGAGCGTGGAGCCTGCTTCAGATTTTGTGTCTTCCTCTCTCTCTGCCCCTTCCCCGCTCATACATACACACAAACTCACTCACTCACTCTCTCTCTCTCTCTCTATCTCGAAAATAAATAAATATTAGAAAAATTAAAATCTTTAAGAAGTGCCTGGGTGGCTCAGTCGGTTAAGCGTCTGACTCTTGATTTTGGCTCAGGTCATGATCTCATGGTTCATGAGATCAAGCCCTGAGTGGGCTCCCCTCTGACAGTGTGGGGAATTCCACTTGGAATTCACTGTCTCCCTCTCACTCTCTGCCCCTCCCCCACTCTTCTCTCTCAAAATAAATAAACTTTAAAATTAAAATCTTAAAAAAAATAAAATAGATCATGATTAACGACAACATACACAGTCTGGATTCACAAATTAGGAAAGAGTCCCAGATCAGATTCAAAAGCACAAGTCAGCCATAGCAAGGGAAAAGTCACAGAAGCAAAACTAAGAAGTTTGTTTGTCAAATGCATGTGATCGCATATTGACTCAGGAAAGCTTGAGTAATGTGAACACGAAACAGGAAAGAATGCAAAGTGAAGAGACTTAAGCAAAAGAAAAGTTTATGATGGTATAAGGAATAGAAGGTAAATAAAATAGATTATTAGAGCAGTGTGTATCTGAACAACAGTAGAAAATAAAAACCCACAAGTGAAAGGTGATGATAATTGACCCCACCCTGGAAAACAAAATATAGCTCCCTATTGTGTGGAAATGAAAGCTGGGTAAGAGAGTAGGAATAATCTAATTACTTGGGTATAAGTGATAGATATATACTGAGTGACTACAAAGACAAATAGCCCTTTTTTCCAGTGTCCTGCAAGAGGCTCTATTGGCTTAAGTTCAAAATTGAAATATACATTTTAAACACTGTAAAACTCAACATTTTAAAACCCTCTCCAAAATAATTGAAACAAGGAGAAGGTAAAAGCCAGTTACAGAATATGGGTTTTATTTGTATTGGGCATTGGAGGGGATGGGAAAGGGGGGGGGGGGCGCCGCGCCATGGAGGAATTGATTCATTCAGCAAGTGTATATTAGGTATTTCATTCATTTCAGCAAGCGTATATTAGGTATTTACCATGTGCTGAAACCAGTAGATCAGGAGCACAATGAGGGGAAGGGAGGGTTTCTGGTCCCAAGGAGCTTACGGTCTAATATCTGGGGGATGTATCATGAGTCCCAGAAACCACTGAAGACCAAGGTAGGACAAGCTTTCCTTATGTAGGATGTATGCTCTGTAGAAACTAGAGGTAAGGGGGTTCCGGGAGGTCCGCTGGGGTGAGATATATTGATAGAGAATGGGTGGGATTAAGTGTGGAGGGAAGGTCGTTCCAAGAAGGTCACAGCCTGAGTGCAGACTAAGTTCCTAAGGTGTCAGGTAGCACAGGGAAACAGGCCTCCCCGAGTTGAGCAATGCAACAGAGTCCTGGGAGAGTCTCCAGGCGATGGAAGTCCTTCCAGTGCACACCATTTGTCCCTGATCAGATTGTCCACAAGGAGGCACTGTGGGCTCCCAAAGAGGGAACAAGAGCTTGACTGTGGTTCTGAAACCGTGCTCCAGAAAACCCCCTCCACTCAGCTGCGTCCACTTTCGTTATTCATATGGGAATCCCACAGAAGATCTTCCTTACATGCTGTTCACTGAACTTCACTAAGAAGTTTATAAATACTTGAGTGAGAAGTACCCACTATCCTGTGGTTCTGAGGAGTGTCTCTCCAAGGGTGATACCCTCACCACCTGCATGTGGCCTGAGGAGCATGTTAAGTGGAGCCCCGCCCACAGCTGCTGGGTCAGCCCTACTAGGTGCTGCTGCTCTGCACAAGATCCGCAGGAGGATTTAGTGCACAAGGTGACCTAAGGGATGACAGAGAAGAGATTGTACCAGAACCCCTGTACCACTGTTACCTGCCCAAAGTGGGTATATAGGGTGTAGAGTTGGACTGTAGCATGAGGAATGGAGAACACAGAAATCTTAGGGTTAAAGTTTAGTATCTACACACTTCATTTATATATTTTCTAGAAATTGAGTAAGGAAACCATCTTTGTAACTAATATCTTTTGCAGAGGAGAGAACACCAGAGCTGCTCTGTGATGGAGCCCTGCCTCTTCAGTCTCCCCACACTGCCCCCCAAGGAGCCCTAGAGTGTGGAAAGTAATGTAACAGTCCAGTTTTTGGGGGGGGGGAGATGTCTCCCACAGCTGCTAGAGTGGAGGGATGCTCAAGGAAGCCAGATCAGACAGGAAACCACTACAAAGGGAAACCTTTAATTGAGCACTTAGTATGTGGCACATGCTTTATGTGCCCCACCTCACAGAACTGTTATCCCCACTGTGTAGATGAAGGATCAGATCTCTAAGCAGAGAGCTTAGTGCACAGTAAATGGTTCGGCCTGATTGGAATCCGACAGGCTCACTCAGGAGCTTATTCTCCGAACAGCTGTACAGCGTTTGGAAACAGTGCTGTCTATGTGTGGGGCTTGTTTTCCGTTTAGTATGGCATCAGACCTAGGAGAGATCTGAGAAGCAATCTAGCCACACAGAGGCAGACTTTAAATCCTGGGTCTGTCACTCACTTCCTGTGTGACCTCAGGTGGTACGTCCCTTCACCTCTCTGTGCCCTCTACTTCCCCAGCTCTAAATTGAGTAGCTCATGGGTTGGTTGTAAGGGTTCGATGAGATAAATGCTCAGTGCATTGTTTAGCACATGCTAAGGATGCGATAAAAAGTAACAACTATTATTATTTCTAAAAAAACACGCTCAGTCTCTGTACAGGAAGTGGTGGTGTTGGCTGGGCTTGGAAGGCTGGGGTGTCTAACTCCAGAGTCTTGGCTGTTCTGGTTTTTCCACCTGTTCCTCCGGGACCATCAGCATGTCTAATGGGGGCTGTGCTCTGGACAGAAGCAGAAAGAAGAGGCTGGTCCCTAGCAGGTGCCCATGCCCCCCACTCCATATTGCCAAGGGCCTGCCCTGGGGGAGCTGGACCATAGATGGAACCCCTCCTGTGATGGCTAGCTGGTTTTCAGCAAAGCTCGTTTTGAAGAATTTTTTCATTAGGGGATTCCCCACCCCTCCCATGGCTTTTGGTAAACAATTGCTAATGTGTTCCAAAGAGCATGTGGTCCCAGCTGTAATAAAATCACGCTTAATGATAATTAGCATTTCTGTAGCACTTTGGAATCTGCCAAGTGTATTTCACATATGTTGTCTCTGTTGATTCTCACAACTTTAGGATCACGCCTTTGTAGACGGAGAAAATGAGACTTGGGGGTTGGGGACTTGCCTTGTGTCAAATAGCTGGTTGTTGGATAGAGGTCAGATTAGAATCTGTGTTAAAGCCTAGTTAGTGTCAGAACTCACCACTGCCGGGTGCCAGCCAGCTGCTCACCCAGCCCCCAGTCTGAGCCCTCCCCTCTGGGATCTACACCGCCTGAGCTACTCTGTGTGACTGATTGGCATCAAACTGCCTGAATACTCTACCTGGTTCAGCCAAGGTAGGGTGTCACTCTGTCTCATGTAAAGGAGAAGATTTGGGGTTCGCAAGGCCCCCAGTCTTTCACCACCTCCAGGATGTCTTTCGTTAAGGGACTCATTAAGTCTGCCCCAGGTTCATTCCTTCCTGAATAAAATTTGTGGCTCATTTCATGCTTTCCCTGAGTTGGCCTTTCTGTGTAAGCAAGGGAAGGGGTGTCCTTTGAGAACCAGCTTCCCAGCTAAGGACAGTTGTGCCCATCCTCATCCAGTGACCAGGTGACCTGCAACTTCCCTGCCTCCTTGTCCAGTTAAGACTTATTCAGAGGCTTTTGGGGTGGGGTTGATCGGAAATGAACATCTGTCCTCCGGCCCTTTCCACACTGGTAAGGGCAGCATCTACAACACTCCACCAGAGACCATGTCCAACTCAGATACCCCACCCATCCCACCTCGCTTTCCTCCTTTACCAAAGCCAGAACCCGTCTTCTTCTCTCTCCTAACCCTTTTTTCCTGAACTCCCTCCTACATCGCCCTTAGAGGTGTCAAAACAAGTGACTCACTGGCTCCTGTGATTACTATAAAAGTTGATTTGGAAGGACCAAGGTAGCTGAAGACTTAATGAGAGGTTTAAATTGACACACGTAGAAATTAGTGAAGGCAATTATACCTTCAAGATTAGAATTCATACCTTAGAAAAAAGCATGTAAGAATTTTTCCGGATAGTTTTTTTTTTTTCTTTAAGGAAAGTATTCTGTGATGTGTGAAATAGCAGGAGCAGGTGTGAGGGCTTCACATTTCAAATGCCAGATGCCCATTTAAAGGAAGGGGCACCCCAGCTTATTATCATGTATTTATGTATGAAAGATTACCTGATCCCAAAGGGTGGGATCTGCATCTGGGACTGTGTATTTAAAGTAGCACTATTGGGGGGCGCCTGGGTGGCTCAGTCAGTAGGGCGTCCGACTATCTGCTCAGGTCATGATCTCACGGTTTGTGAGTTCAAGCCCTACGTTGGGCTCTGTGCTGACAGCTCAGATTCTGTGTCTCCCTCTCTCTCTGCCCCTCCCCCACTCACGCTCTCTCTCTCTCTCTCTATCTCTCTCTCTCTCTCTCTCAAAAATAAACATTAAAAAATTTTTTTTGTTAAGGGACACCTGTGTGGCTCAGTCGGTTAAGCGTCTGACTTCGGCTCAGGTCATGATTTCACAGTTCGTGAGTTTGAGCCCCACCTTGGGCTCTGTGCTGACAGCTCAGAGCTTGGAACCTGATAAGGATTCTGTGTCTTCCTCTCTCTCTCTCTCTCTCTCTCTCTCTCTGTGTCTGTCTGTCTGTCTCTCTCTCTCTCTGTCCCCTCCCCCACTCGTACTCTATCTCTCTGTCTCAAAAATAAATATTAAAAAAAAATTTTTTTAAGTAGCACTATTGGGGCACCTGGGTGGCCTAGTCGGTTATGATCAGGTCATGATCTCATAGTGAGTTTGAGCCCCACATTGGGCTCTCTGCTATCTGTCGGCCCAGAGACCACTTTGGATCCTCTGTCCCCGCCTCTCTCTCTGCCCCTCCCACACTTGCTCACCCACGTGTGTTGTCTCTCTCTCTAATTAAATAAAGTTAAAAAAAATAAAGTGGCACTATTGAAGGTCGTCAAATCACTAGCAGTCGTGTTAGTTTATTTCAGCAAACCCTCATAGGAATGTAGAAGGAGGTTCCAGGTCCCCTCCAGCATCCCTTGCCCTCTGACTGGGTCAGGTACAAGGAAGGGAAAGGGAAAGTCCCCGGTGTAGACGGACTGCCCCTGAGTAGTAAATTAGGTCTGCAAAGTGCTACTGGGGAAACAGCCTCTCAAGGCCCTCATGGAAAATGAGTTGCTCTTATCTTAATTGTATGGCTCCATGACACCCCTTGTCAGGCTTTCCTCGGTGGTTTGCACCCTTTGTTCAAAGCTGCAGATCCGTTGTTCCTTCACTCTACAAATGGTGATGGAGCACGCACTTTGTGCCAGGTGCGGTGCTGGCCTAGGGTTTATGGTGATGAACTCAGCAAACAAGACACCTGCCTTCATGAAGATCACAGTTGGGTGCTTGATGCAGGAAGTAGGCTGTAAGCAGCTGTTTGGAAAGTCCTTGCCTTCCAGTAGATCCCGGTCATTGCTGAAGCCATGAAAGGGACTCTTTTTTTGTTGTTGTTGTTTTGTTTTAATGTTTATTTATTTTTGAGAGAGAGAGAGAGAGACAAAATGCAAGTTGGGGAGGGACAGAGATAGAGACACACACAGAATCCAAAGCAGACTCCAGGCTCTGAGCTGTCAGCACGGAGCCAGACGCAGGGCTCAAACCCACGAGCTGTGAGATCACAACCTGACCCGAAGTCGGACGCCCAACTGACTGAGCCACCCAGGCGCCCCTTTCTTGTTTTTTTAAAGTGTATTTATTGTGAGAGAGATACAGCGAGTGCACGTGGGGGAGGGGGAAAGGAAGAGGGGGGACAGAGGATCCGAAGCGGGCTCCATGCTGACAGCAGAGCACCTGATGCAGGGGTCAGACTCACAAACCGTGAGATCATGACCTGAACCCAAGTCAAATGCTTAATTCACTGAGCCACCCAGGCTCCCTGAAAGGGAGTCTTTCTACTGTTTGATCTCTCCTTACCTATTGCCCCTTCAGCTCCCCCTCCTTTTTTTTTTTTCCCTGTCTTTTCCTTTTTCTTCTGCCTCCCTTGGGTTCTCAGCCTCCAGGAATTCTCCCTTTCTCTGGGTGATAGAATGCTTGCTTCCCCTGTGTGGGGCCTTGCCAGCATCCACCAGGGTCGGAGCCCATTAAGTGTCCAAACACTTCCTCTGAGGATTGTGACCAGATTTCACATCTGTGGTTGGGCCAGAAGTCTGAAGAGATCAGAGTCCTCTCCTGATACCCTCTCTCTAATATTAGAAGACTTTTTCGAAGAAGAAATATTTAAATGGGAAAACTGTGTCATCTTACCCACCCCAGCGGTACGGCACTAGAGAGGTCCAGCCTCTGCTGTGCCACTTTCTGTCTTTGGAAGCTAGAGCCAGTGATGTAGGCACTAATTTAAATACGGTTGTTCCAGAACAACCCTTTCTCAGCTGATTTTTTATAATTTTTAGCCCTAAGTTTCACAGCTTTTTAGAACTACACTCTGATGAGACCAAAGCACTTTAGGACTTAAAAATCAATAGTTTTTAATAAAACTAAGTGATCTTCTAACCGTCTGTCCCTGGGACTCTTTCTCCAGCCTCCCAGCCCCTCTCATTCTAGGGCAGAATTGCCAGGGTCTGTAACTGGGAGCTCTTGCCCACCTCACACACCTTTAGCCTGGGAATAACCAAAGCCAAGCATATTTTTACAATGAGTAGTTCTTGAAAGAGCCTTGTCTTAATTACGGCTGATGGTCTTTAATTCCTTTCCCTCCATCCATGAGCCTTCCAGAAAGATCTACATGGGTTTCCAGCATCTCACTTTCTACTCTGAACCACCCTTCTCCAAGTAGTGTTCTCATAGCCTGCTGAGTAGCTCACAAGATCTGGAGAAAAAGTCAGTAAAGTAAAGGAAACCAAAAACCCAACTCTTAACACCTTCAGAAACTAGAACTGAAGCAGTTTAGCAGAATTATGGCTCAGTGCTCACCTTGCAAGGCAGACATGAATATGAGTGTGTTGTACTTTCTAAAGGCCCCCAAAATCATATCCCTGTTCACCCAGCTTTTTGTAGAATTTAATTTTATGTGTACATTTCTTGTTTTTTTCTCAGTCATTTGAATTTAAGAAATAATTTGCATTGTAATAATTCAAGTAATTTAGAAATAGCCAAAGTAGAATTATCTCCTGACTCCCATATTCTTTAGCTTCTTCCTCTTTGTTACTATTTACAAATAACAATCTGATGCCTGTCCTTCCATACTTGTTCCAGTGCTCATGCCGAGATGTGTTATATACACAAGTGCACACACATATACATTATACACATGTGTGTGTGTGCTGTTGTATATAAAAGGGATCACCACTGTATTCTGTAACTTGCATTACTTTTTTTTTAAGATTTAAACAGATTTTTCTTAATGTTTATTTTTGAGAGAGAGAGCATGCGAATGGGGAAGGGGCAGAGAGAGAGGAAGACACGGGATCTAACACAGGCTCCACGCTGTGAATTGTCAGCACAGAGCCCAACGTGGGGCTCAAACTCAAGAACCACGAGATCATGACCTGAGTGCAAGCTGGACACTTAACTGACTGAGCCACCTAGGCGCCCCAATATTTTATTTTAAAGTACTCTCTACACCCAACATGGGGCTTGAACTCACAACCCTGAGACCAAGAGTCTCTTGCTCTACTAACTGAGCTAGCCAGGTGCCCTTATAACGTGCATTCTTCAGAATAGATGAATGAATATCTTTCCAAACCTGTAGTTTAATCTTTTTATTGCACATAATTTTGTGGTATGACTGTACCATAATTTAAGTCAATACCTCTCCCTGTTGGGAAATGTTCAGGCTGTTTCCAGTTTTCTAATAAAAAAAAAATGCTTTGCTGTAGATAAATTTCTTTGATATGTATCTTTATGCATTTCTGTCAGATAAAGCCCGGGGAGTACACATTTAAAAATGTTTAAACACTGCTATTTTATTTTTTATTTTAGTACCTTGACAATCTTATCAACAGATCATTACTGCTGAGATACATTTATATACTTATTGTAATTAAAGCCTTTTGCTGGATCTGTGCTTTTCTGTTAGACCATCTCAAGTTGATTACATTTATGCTTTTATTTGGGAAAAAAAAAAATCCTTGAACCTCCGGCTTAGCTTTACTGATTATATTCACTTAATTGGATTTTACCTCTATGCAGTTAGTCAGAACCAAGATGTCATTTGGGGAAATTTGACTCAGATATTTTCCTTACAGTATCAAACCAAACCTTCCAGTAAATCCTGAATTTATTTCTAGAATGCTCTCTGTCCATTAAAGCTGTCAAACCTTTAAGAAGTTGTTCACTGGTGGGGCACCTGGGTGGCTCAGTGGGCTGAGTGGCTGACTCTTGACTTTGGCACAGGTCATGATGCCACAGTCCTGAGATCAAGTACTGTGTGGAGCCTGCTTAAGATATTCTCCCTTTCTCTTCCTCTCCTTCTCCCTCACCCCTTCTGTTCCTTTGCCCCTCCTTCGCTCAAGCACATGGGTGAACTCTCAGGCTCTCTCAAAAAAAAAAAAAAAAATTCAGGGGCTATTTGTTACAAACTGAAATTGTGAAGATCAGTAGCTGAGCTGGAGGAGAGATTGCAAATTCTAAACATTTGGTAAACATATAAGACATGACACAATTGTTGTTGCCAAAAATCCTGATGCTAATTTTCTCCTAATGATTGCTATGCAGTTTGTTTATTTAATTAAAAAGAAAAAAAGAGGGGTGCCTGGTTAGCCCTGTCAGTTAAACATCCAACTTTGGCTCAGGTCATGATTTCACAGTTCATAGGTTCAAGCCCTGTATCAAAGTCTGGGCTGATGTCTCAGTCTTTCTCTCTCCACCCCTCTCCCACTTGCACTCTCTCTCTCTCTCTCCCAAAATAAATAAATAGACTTAAAAAAAAAAAAAAAAGAACCAATAAGAGGAAAACAGATTCACAGAGGCCAATTTACACAACAAAAAATACAAGTTGCAAAAATATTGGGGGGAAACTACTGTCCAGCCTTCTTCTTCAAATTGCAAACACCTTTTAGTTGATGATTTGGCCGCAATTTAGTGGATTAGCAATTCTCATACACACCTGTAGGGCAACTTGATTATATGTATCAAAATCCATAAAAATATGTTTTGATATACTAATTCTTCTAAAAGTTTATGAGTAAAAACATTGAAAACCCCCTAATCAAAAGTAAAGTAAAAGTTAAATTATGAGAAACTATGATCCAGTAAAAATCATTTTATGTAAAGAATATTTAGGATATTTAATGGCACAAGGACCTAGACACTCTATAATAAGTAGGAAAAAACAGGCTTCAGGCTTCAAAATTATGGTAGTATTTCCCGGAATACTTCTTATGGGATGTGAGGTCCTCCATGGCCAAATTAGCTTGAGAAATGCTTAGCTAATCAGAATTAAATAAGCTTAAATACTGCAAGGTTGAGCTTCTTGGAGATTCATAGAACATACGATGGCTTATATTTTCCAAATTTCTCTGACCTTGAAACTTTTTTTTAATGTTTACTTATTTTTGGGAGGGAGAGAGAGAGAGAGAGAGAGAGAGCACGAGGAGAAGGACAGAGAGAAAGGGAGACACAGAATCCGAAGTAGGCTCCAGGCTCTGAGCTCAGAGCCTGACACGGGGCTTGAACTCGAGAACTATGAGATCATGACCTGAGCTGAAGTCAGATGCTTAAGTGACTAAGGCACCCACGTGCCCCTGACCTTGAAACTTTCTAAGGAATACCTATTAGTATCTTTCCAAACACTGGGGTTCCATAGAACATAGTATAAGAAATGCTCATTTGTAATTCAGTCTTATTTTTTGTTTTTAAAAATGTACATCTGTGTCTTCTGTTTATATGTGTACTTATGTTTATTTGTATACATAGAAAACTGGAGAAAAAAAATGTGAAAAGGGTTCCCTTGGGTTTGTGAAATCACTGATAATTTTTTTTCTTTATACTAGTCTGAATTTCCCAGATATTCTAAGGGAAGAAAAGGTTGCTTCCAACATTGAGAGAAAGTTGTATTGTTTGTAAACTTTCATAAAACCACAGTGACTAGTATTTCACTCTCTAGCTCAAAGTGTGAGAAACAGTTGTATGAAAAAACTCTAGGGCAGGAGGAAACTGGGAAGGAATGGATGTGTCTGTGGTCTTTGTGGGGTTTCCCTGGTGTATACTTATCCCCGGACTCATCAAGGTGTGTACATTAAATATGTACCACTTTTTTTTTTTTTTCAAAGTTTATTTATTTTTGGGACAGAGAGAGACAGAGCATGAACGGGGGAGGGGCAGAGAGAGAGGGAGACACAGAATCGGAAACAGGCTCCAGGCTCTGAGCCATCAGCCCAGAGCCTGACGCGGGGCTCGAACTCGCAGACCGCGAGATCGTGACCTGGCTGAAGTCGGATGCTTAACCGACTGCGCCACCCAGGCGCCCCAAAATATGTACCACTTTTTACATGACAGTCATACCTCAGTGGAGTGTTCTCAAAGGAAGAGAAAACTCTAGCATTGAGTCAGATCTGAATTCAGCCTCCCGTTGGTGATTGTGAGCCAAGGTATTTAATCTCTCCTCCTTGCTTGCAAAAGAAGGGTCCTCTTAGTACCTCTCACACAACCGTTGTCAGAATCACATCACGCACTGCACAAACATGTAATAGGGGCTTATAGATGTGCAAAGATGGCTTAATTGGATTTTTTGCTAGTTATTATATTGTACAGCAAAGATACCTCTTAAATGAAGTTTACTACGTATTGGAAGAAATGTTTTTACTGTGCAAACATACTTCTGAGAAGATGAATGAAATGCTCTTGTTCTTCAGCTAAGAACCCGGTTCACTCCATTGAACTGGAGAGAAATGTTTTTAGACTAATATAAATGGTTTCCATTGAACTTTGAGTCAGAATTCTTTTCTTTCTCGACTTGCTTTTATCATTTGTCAAATAACTGTCAAAAAGACAAGATTTTACTTACCATGATCCATTATCTATGACTCACACCCCTTCCTGTGACTTTTTTCCCCCCAAAGATCCTCATGTTAAAAAAAAAAATTAGTGGGGCGCCTGGGTGGCGCAGTCGGTTAAGCGTCCGACTTCAGCCAGGTCACGATCTCGCGGTCCGGGAGTTCAAGCCCCGCGTCAGGCTCTGGGCTGATGGCTCAGAGCCTGGAGCCTGTTTCCAATTCTGTGTCTCCCTCTCTCTCTGCCCCTCCCCCGTTCATGCTCTGTCTCTCTCTGTCCCAAAAATAAATAAAAAAACGTTGAAAAAAAAAATTAGTGAGTTTAGTCAGTTTCTCATGGGATTGTAGAATTTCTTATTGGGAAGAGTTTTCTTTTAAAACATAGCACCTAATCACTTTTAAATGTTAAGATTTAGTGCCACGAGTGGTAGACTTTATTGTTAAAAGTATGTTTCCATGCTCCCTCCATAGCTGTTTTTTGCAAGGTTGGTTTTTTTTTAGTTTGTTTTTTTCTCCCCCACTTCTGTATTTGTTATGTAGCAACTCTACAGAAAGAAGCCCGGTCTGGCCATCACGTTTGCAAAGCTGCCTCAAAATTTGGACAAAAACCGATATAAAGATGTGCTGCCTTGTGAGTACCCGGTGTGAATGCTTCCTTCTCTCCCCCACCCCCCACCCCCAACACGCTGAGATAATGTTTCCCTTTTTAACACAGATTGTCTGGTATTCTGGAACGATTTTCAGTGTGTCTGTAAACACCACCATTTTTACTGCCGCCATTTCGACTCTGAACAGTTGGGGAATAGTGTTTATGCTAATGAGGCAAAGCTGTGGATGGGGTTGGGGACTGAACTCTTGTTTCCTTGGTCCGATAAAAATAATGCTCAGGATAATTGGTAAATTTGTTTCTCCCCCACAGATGACACCACCCGGGTATTATTGCAGGGAAATGAAGATTATATTAATGCGAGTTATGTGAACGTAAGTCAAGAATCTGGATAATAAGAGCCCACTGATCACTGTAACAAGCATGAATGGTATGGGTGGTGCTTTGCAGTTGACCAAGTGCTCTCCTGTTCACCCCCTCATTTCAGCACCCCAGCAGCCATTGAGGGAAGGCAGAATAGTCTTTTTACAGAGGACAAAACTAAGGTTCAGAGAGATTAAATAATTTGAAAAGTCACAAAGCTAACAGAAGGTGAGACCAAAACTCAGATTCTGTGTCTCTGACTCCCATCGTCCACATGCCTTCTGTCTTGAACTGCTGACATTTTTGTGGGGTTTTTTTTGTTGTTGTTTGAGGGTTTTTTGTGGGGTTTTTTTTTGGTTTTGGGGGGTTTTTTGTTTGCCGGTGGTGCGCTTGTAACTTTCTGTGTTTCCCTTCCCCCCGCCATGTTATTACTGTACATCCCACCTAAAAATAAGAGAGAAAAAAACCACTTGTGCCTGTAACCCAAAAAGAAAACATAAAAAATTTCACATGTTGTGGGAAAAGCATTCATTCAACCCTGAAAATGAATCTTGGGCAACTTACTTGGCCTCTCTGAACCTCATTTTCTTCATTTAAACCAGGGGTCAGCACACTTTTTCTGTAGAGGACCAGATAATATTTCAGTCTTTGCAAGCTGAGGGAAAATGGAGGCTATTACTTAAGTAGTTATATAACCATTTAAAATGCAACCATGTAAAAATATTTTTAAAACACTCTTAGCTTGCAAAGTGGCAGTCAGATTTGGCCCTCAGGCCAAAGTTTTCCAACCCTTGACCTACATGAACAGATGATTTCTCAAGTTCTCAAGTTATAGCAAAATATCAAAAACTACCCTAACAAAGATGGGTATTATCAGTGATTCCATTTATCCCAAAACATCTATGGAATTCATTGACCCTCACTTCAACATTCCTGGTGCCTTGAAAGCAGAGCATCAGATTTGGTGAGGTCAGCAGGATCACGTAATCTGGTGTCTTTACAGGGAAATTGGGGAACTGAGACCAGGGTTGAAGAAGCCATTAACCCAAGCATCAACGAAACCATGAATTGAGTGCCTCTGTGTACCCCACCTAAGAATGTATGAATCACAGTGTCACTTGAAAGTTCAGCAGGTTCTGACTGTTTTTTCATAGAAATGACTCTGTTCAGAGGGAAGAAGTAAAAGTAGAGCAGGATGGGAGGAGGGATACTGAGGACAGTTGAAAACATTTTGATGTTTAACATTAATCAACTCAAATAACTGTGTGAGGTGATGGATGTGATCATTAACTTGATTGTGGTGATCATTTCACAATATATGCATACATCAAACCATCATGTTGTATACCTTAAATAATATGCAATTTTTGTCAGTTACACTTCAATAAAGCTGGGTGGGGGGAAGGATTGATCAACTCGATGACACGGGCATTGGAACCCTGCAGAAAGCAAAGTGCAGCATAGTGGTGGTATAAGGCTGTATGGTCTATGCTTCAAAGAAAAGCAAGTAGATTTTGATAGAAAGCCCTGTGTGGGGAAAGATTTGGGCATGAAGATTGGTATGAATGGCTGAAAATGCAGATGACCAATTTCGATATAGCAGTAAAGATCATTCAAACTCTTCTGCCGTCTCGTAGGTATATTTCTGATTATTGCCTACTGAGTGTCATATAGCGTTATCTTAAGTAGTTAATGCTAGTATTATTGTCAAGTATCTTTCAAGGATTTTTAAAAATGGCTTTTTCTTTGATTTTTCTTATTGGCTGTACATTGACAGAATATTCTGGTGTGATGTCCGTTACCAACTAGAAGAGTGTAAGATCCAGTTCCGTGGCCACCTTGTGGCAGTGACAGATTCTAATGTCTTAACAATCTCTTGCCAGATGGAAATTCCTGCTGCTAACCTTGTGAACAAGTACATCGCCGCTCAGGGGCCCCTGCCACATACCTGTGCACAATTTTGGCAAGTCGTCTGGGATCAGAAGTTATCACTCATTGTCATGTTGACGACTCTCACAGAGCGAGGGCGGGTAAGTGGCTTGATTTCTGATTCAAACGTGGGCGTGTCACGCCATGCTCTATGCAACATGAATCTCAGACCTGGAAAGGGTCTTAAATATCACTTGGTCCAGCCCCTACATGACCCATAAATCTCCTTTAGAGACTTACTGATAGTCACCTCCAGTGTCGGGAAGCTCAGCACTCCTGTCCATTCCCTGGCCTTTCTCTGAGCTCACACAGCCCCTCCCACTCCTGGCTCAGATCCATTATAATCAGCCAGAAGGCAGTCTCCTTTGCCTCACCTCCCCTGCCCCAGAACCCGTGTGTTGACTGCAGCCTCACCCACCCAGGACAAGGGCTGGTCCTGCGAAGAGCAGTGTGGGTGCTAGGCTCACAGTGGCCATAACAAGTGGGAGGCATTACAACTTCTGTCAGCCTCTGTTTGCGTTGCAGCAAAAGCCAATGCAAAAAGAAGAAAGAAGGGCTTGATTAGGAGAGTGATGGGCACCACACTGTGCTTTAGCAGGGCATGCATTTTCCATAGGAACAGATCACTGGTTATATAACAGTAGTCACTGTGCAAGGGGTACCTGTATTATACATTCTCTAACTTGTGCATACATCGAGATATCTTCATTATGAAACATTTATTCAGAAACCCATTCCAAAATCAGATATAAATTAACTTTGAGCCACCTGCTTTGAATGATCTGTGTGCTGCTTCCTCCCAGGCCTCTCTCCTTGGTACATGGTTCAGAATACCAAATTGATCCACACCGAAAATCAGAATACACAGGATTGGAATGAATAGTATGTTTGAGAACAGTCTATACTCTCAACCTGAAACAGCAAAATAAGAATTCCTACTAATTCTGCAGAGATAGCCCCAGGGATTGCAAAGGACTTGTGTGTGTGTCTCCCAGGCAGAGGGCTCCCCACTTCTGCAAAAGCACCTCCAAGGTCCATCTTGTTAGTGTTCAGCCCTGATTTTTAAAAAATTACTCCTTACAACTAGCTGAAATCCACATGGCCTTGAACCTCCACCCCACCTGCTTCTCCCACCTGGAAGACACAGAATAAGTTACCCCTCTCCTCTATGCACTTGGCTCTTTAGGGATCTAAAAATAATGTCAGACTTGTGTTATTAAGTTCTAAGTAAATACTCTTGCCTTCTAGGCTCAGAACCCAAAGCCGGCACTTGCAAATATGTGCACACACACACTCTTTCTCTCTCTCTCATAAAAAGAGAGTTAAAGTATTAGGGGAGTGATGTTGAAGCCATCCTCAACCCAAGTTGAGACCATCCTTGGCAAAGTTTGCTTTACCGCCATGCAGTTCTGTTATTTAATCCTCTGATTCCACCACCACACCCCACACTGTAGGCCCTGTTCTGGGCCATTTCTGCTATTTTGTAGATGACTAATGTCAACTTTATTGCCTCCCCGTCTCCACAATCTGCCAGTCCCCCCATTTGAAAACTGAGCTATATTTGTCTGCCTATTCTGTGACTTCTGGGTGCTTGAATGCTCCAGGTTCTCTCAAAATATTCGTGGAGGTGCCATTCTGCTGGGTCGTAAGGTCTTTCAGGGCCATGGGGCGTGGTCTCCTCACCTGGATTGGGCTTCTCTTTCTGCTGTAAAGTTGACTCTGCCCTTTCCCGCTCTGAGGTCATTAGTGAGCCGCAACAGGCATGGTTAGCAACAGATGATCTGCTCTGGACAAGAGCCCCTTCTTCCCTTGTCCTAATTGTTCCAGCTCAGAAAGAAGGGCCCTTTCTTCCTTCCGATAGGCCTTACTTCCTCTGGCTGTTCTTACAGGTCCTGCCCCGCCTGCTCTGTCCTGATTGCGTTCCACCCACCCCCCTCTTATTCATCTACTCTGCACCTGAGCTCCTCTGAGGTCTCCCTGTGGCCCAGGGGGCTTCTCTGTTTCCCAGCCTGTCTTCCTGACTAAGCCCAGCCCAGCAGGCCCCTTGTCCTGAGTCAGCAGTCCCTTCACTATCTCTGGCCCTGGGGACTTACCCCTCTTGTTTATCAATTGTTAGAAACCTGTTCTTCTGAAATCCAGGCTACATGTTTCCTCCCTCTCCTGTTACAAACTCTCAGCTGACCCGAGCCCTTTATCTTGAGGATCCTTATCTGGTCCTCACCACCACCCACAGCTTCTCCCTGTGTATGTGCCACTTCTGATATGGATGATCTCATACCAGTTGATTCACCCCCAGAGCCTCAGTTTACTCATATGCGAAACAGAGACACTAATAGTATCTACCTCATAGGGTTTTTGAGGTCAAGCTAATGTCCATAAAAAGTACCATTGAGAACTAGGCACACACTGTTCAGTAGATAGTAGGCGTTAGCATCCTCCCCCCAACAGCCAGCATCAATGTGGAAACAGAGACTGAAGGAAGTCTAGTAACTTGCCCAGGATCACACACTTGGTTAGTGGAGCGCATTATTAACCAGGATTGAAACTCAGGGTTTCACAGACCCCTTGCTCTTTCTACTACACCCTTAGTGCTTTGAGATCCAAATAGACCTAAAATCCAAATATGATCAAGAAGTAGAATGTCCAGTTCTGGTGAATTCGCTGGGAATCTCTGGAAACAGGTGTTTGTAGTTCTGCCTTATATGGGCTGATCACTTCAGAGACCCTTCCCATCCGTTGTCCTGTGAGTAGGATGCTTGAGAGTCTGTAGCAGAAATTGATACCCTGTGTGGGTCTGCAGCCCGCCCGGGCAGGCTACCCAGGTATAATATGAAGCCGGCCCCCATATGCAGGGGACCGGGAGACACTGAAGGAAGACGCAGGCTACTCTAGGTTGGTAGGTGGCAGTTTGGGGTGGCTTTTTGTTGTTGTTGTTGTTGTTGTTAAGTTTATTGATTTTGAGAGAGAGAACATAGCAGGGGAGGGGCAGAGAGAGAGGGGAAGAGAGAATCCCAAGCAGGTTCAAACTCATGAACCATGAGATCATGACCTGAGCTGAAAGCAAGAGTCGGACGCTTAACCAACTGAGATTAGGTGGCATTTTATTTTATTTTATTTTATTTTAATTTTTTTAATGTTTATTTATTTTTGACAGAGAGAGAGACAGAGCATGAGCAGGGGAGGGGCAGAGAGAGAGGGAGACACAGAATCGGAAACAGGCTCCAGGCTCTGAGCAGTCAGCACAGAGCCTGACGCGGGGCTTGAACTCACGGACCGTGAGATCATGACCTGAGCCAAAGTCGGACGCTCAACCAACTGAGCCACCCAGGTGCCCCATAGGTGGCATTTTAAATAAGCAAAGGGAACTTACGAGGCTTGTCATAACCACAAAACAAATGGTTCCCTGCACCTTTCCACTAAATCTTAAAAGTTTATAAAGAGGGGCACCTGGGTGGCTCAGTCAATTAAGCGTCCAACTCTTGGTTTCGGCTCAGGCCATGATCTCATAGTGGGTTCAAGCCCACATCGGGCTCTGTGCTGACAGTACAGAGCCTGCCTGGGATTCCCCCTCCCTCTCTCTCTGTCCCTCCCTCACTCGTTCTCTCTGTCTCTCTCTCTCTCAAAATAAATAAACTTAAAAAAAAGTTTATACAGAGACCCTAAGTGGGCTCAGTTATGTATACAATATAGGTGTTTTCAACCCCATGTTACTATCCTAAGGCTATCCTTAGGTTACTATCCTAAGGTTACTATCCTCTCAGCCCCTGGGAGCAGGAAAGGCAAGCAGACCCCACATTCCAAGGACAGGGGAGGGCGTGTGGAGCCTCTGAGTGCCCAGGTCCAACTCACCGGCCAGTGTGGTCACGTCTTTATGATGATGTTCCCCAACACCTGGTGAGGATGAGGCAGGTATAGGCCAGTGGGTATCGACTCTGCCTTGGCTTCTGGGGACAGGGGCCCCTTCATGTCTATGGAAGTTGGGAAATGGCCACTAGCCAAAATACCCACATTTAAGGTTTACAAGTAAATTCTTAACTCCAGCTTCCCAACAGCATCCTTTAATTTCAAATACTCCATGTGACGTTTGAAAATAAGAATAGAAAAGCTGTTCCAGACAAATTACGTGCATCTGTTGGTTTATAGCCCCTTTTAGCTGTACACAAATATAATTTTTATGTAAGATGTTGCAACTCTAGGCTTGGAGAAAAAAAAAATTTGAGTGAGTCAGAATTTGATGGAACTATGATGGGATGGATAGCATGGCCCTGAATTTTTCTTTGAAGCCAGAGGCAAGAGCTAAGACAGCTTCAGGGTTTGGAAGGGAGGATTAAAAGGGAGACGCAGGGGGCTCACTGAGGCTGTAGGGAAGCCGCAGCAGCCCTGAGACCTCGGGCAGGTCGCTTACCCCACGGGGGCCAGGGTTCCTCATCTGCCATCCAGGAGTGTGTCATGTCAGCTCTATGAGTCATCTGAGGGCTTAGGGGACACTGCTCAAATGTAAAGGGATGTTCATCTCAGTTTGGGAACTTCTTTCCCTGGGATTTTTGTGGAATCTCTGATCACCCTTCTTCATGTTGATGTGGGGCCCCCATGACAACAATGGTAACCTGAGCCCCCATGGTGAGCCTGGCACTGCCCACCATTCCCTCCGACCTCTGTCACCGTCTGGGAGGCAGGTGCTGTCCCTGTCTGTCAGGCAAAGACTGCAAATCCGAGAGGTTGGGTAGCAGGTTCAAAGTCATGTAGCTAACAGAAGATAAAATGAGTCCAGTGGAGTTCTGACTTCCACCTGTGTGCTCTTAACCTCTGTGCCATGAGGCCTTCCTTCTACTCATGTGGGTAGGGGAGGGATGCTGAAGGAGGGTGAGGTGGAAGGGGGGTGGTGTGGAGAGCAGAGAAGGGGCCTGAGCGCCTGGAGTGGGCTTGATGGGGAATGGGAAAGGATGAGAGGGAGAGGCCGCTCCTAGGTCAAGGCACTGTGTCTGAGGCCTCTCCTGTTCTTCCAGCAAGTGGACCCTGGTGACGAAGAGGGTGAGCTCTGTACTCCTCCTCTGGGCTCCAGCTCCAGGCTGGCTTGAGAGCTGTGGCCTCGGCCCTTGCAGGCTGACCCCCACCCTACTCTCCAGGAGAGGAGGGGACGCTCCTCTGGGAACAGGGAACAGACCCAGAGCACATTGGCTTTGCAGCTCTCAGAGTACCTGGTGTGAGTGAGAGGGCTCCGGTCAGACGCCCACCTGTCCATCCAGGTAATGGCTCATGTGCACCACCCCCACAGCGGAGGTTAGCTCACACCCAGGGGTTTTCTTGCAGACCAAATGTCACCAGTACTGGCCTGATCCTCCCGACGTCATGGAACACGGCAACTTTCACATCCGCTGTCAGTCAGAGGACTGCACCATCGCTTATGTGTTCCGAGAAATGCTGGTCACCAACACCGAGGTGAGCGGTGTCCCTTCAGTGAGTGGTCCGGGGGAGGGTGCAGCTTCAAGGCAGGTGCTAGACCAGATCCGCTGGGGGCCTGCACAGGGCAGTGCTTCCAGGTCTGTTCTCCGTTCACTCCCGGTGAGCATTTGGGTAAACGCTTGTGAAAGAACCAGCGCCCTTGTTCACAGCGCCACTGTTCACACTAGACAGCAGTGAGAACGCCCAAGTGCCCCGGGATGGATAAATGGATAGACAAGATGTGGTATATTTACAGAGTGGAGCGCTATTCAGCTTTTAAAAGGAGGGAAATTCTGATGCATGTTATAGCAGTGCTGAACCTTGAAAGACCTTATACTAGGTCAAGTAAGCCAGTCACAAGAGGAAAGTATTATGTGACTGTATAGAGTCCCTGGGCTAGTCACAATCAGGCAGAAAGAGGTGGGGTGATTGGCTGGGGGCGGGGGGAATGAAGAGTTAGTGCTTCATGGGTACAGAGTTTCCGCTTGGGAAGGTGAAAAAATCCGGGTAATAGTAGTGATCGTTGCACAACCCTGGGAATGTACTTAATGGCACTGAACTATATACACTTAATGGTTAAAATGGTAAACTTCGTGTTACATGTATTTTACCCTCTTGAAAAAAGAAAAAGCCAGTGTGTGTGGCCCTGATGGCAAGTACCATAGGAGCGAGTGGGAAGAAATCTCAGTGGACAGAAGGAAGCAGTCCTGACAGGGTGGCCCGAGCTGTGTCCCGGAGGGGGGAGCAGGAGTTTCCAGGGGCCACCGCAGGGCTGCGCGCAGCAGGCGAAAGGGCGTCAGGAGACAGGACCGCTGAGCTGAGGCTGAGGCTGGGGCCAGACTCAAGCTGCCCACTTGCTGGCTTGGCTCACCGAGGCCACCCTGCATCTTCCACAGACCGGGGAAGAGCACACTGTGACACATCTCCAGTATGTCGCGTGGCCTGACCACGGCGTTCCTGATGACTCTTCGGACTTTCTGGAATTTGTAAACTACGTGAGGTCCCTGAGAGTGGATGGTGAACCGGTGTTAGTTCACTGCAGGTACTGTGGCTTCCAGGTTTACTTTGGTTTGGTTTTTAAATACACATATTCCGTAGGGAAAGACCTGAGGAAACTTGGCAGAGATCACCCTAAATCCCACGAGACTCTATGCTTTTACGAGAAGGCTCTGCTCATTTCTTCTTCGCTGTTTCAAAAGATTGGGAATTTTATGAAAGCATAAACCTCTGATTGTAGAACTGAAGAAGCCCACTCCCCCCCTCCGCTCTCCCTGTGTCCTTGAGTTGCTGACCTTCACAATAGATGTGAACAAGAGGAGGGTGCAGCCCTTAAAGGTGGGTTTCTTTTCATTGGTGTTTAAGCCCTGGCCTCAGAATATATGAGGAGAGGCCTTTTCAGCCTGTTGGAGAGCACAGCCTGAATGTGTGTTTTGTATTCCCGAAGGTCAGGGGAGGAGAGCTCTGTCTGAGTAAACGTGGGAACTGGCTAGGCATTAAGCTGGGCCGTGCAGAAATACTGCCTGAGCAAATCCCAGGTCTCTGCTTCTGTCCCCCCCAGTGCTGGCATAGGTCGTACTGGCGTGTTGGTCACCATGGAAACAGCCATGTGCCTAACTGAGAGAAACCTGCCCGTTTACCCACTGGACATCGTCCGGAAAATGCGAGACCAGCGTGCCATGATGGTGCAGACATCAGTGAGTAGAAATCCATTGATAAAAGTCATAACAATGGCCCACGCTTTCTGAGCACTTGCCCTGGGCCAGGCCTGTGTGAAGGGCTTTGCAGGTTAAGAGACCAAGGCTCAAGGGCACTGCAGTGCTTGCCCAAGGTCACAAAACTTGTCAGGGGCTGAGCGACTCCAAAGCCCACCCCATCTGACCTCTGTCTCTCACTGTACGTCCCTTTCACTGCGTCTGTGCTGTGTTTCCAGCCAGCCACGTGGCCAGGGAGCAGCCCAGGTTGCATTCTACATGGTCAAGCCGCTGGCCCATCATTTGTCCCTCAGAAGCAAACAGAGTCACCTGAGGGTTTTACTCCACCTGTCCGTGTACAGATGAGCCTTTTGGCTCAGTGGACGTTTCACATGGCCCTACTCTCTCCTCCTTGGGCTATCTCCCATGTCTGCCACGTCTGGGTAAGTGGCACTGCAAGTGTCCTCAAGAGGAATCCTGTGGTTTTTCCCTAGAACCACAAGAGGGGCCGGGCGGGTGATATAGAAAAATGAGCATGATTCAGGCCCCTCCACATACTGGGTGACCTTAGATAATCACTTAGCTTCTCTCCAAGTCTCCATTTCCCCATCTGCAAAATGGGGACCATCCCACATTCATTTAGATAATTGCACACACCGAAGAGACCCAGACTTGTATGTAGTAGGAAGACTGAATTAGTTATAAATCTCAGCAGTAATGGGGGAAGTCCAAGGGTAAGAACTCGCTGGAAGACCATCAAAGCTGACTTTGAAAAGTCAAGGAAGGCTTTCTGGAGGAGTGGCCTCTAAGGCAAAACCCCCCAGATGAATGAGGCGGCGTAAGCAAAGAAAAGAGTGGGAAGTCCACCATGCAGCCAGCTCCGTGTCCTCAAAGGCTCAGGGACAGAGTTTATGAGATTTCTCTAATGATCGGGACCTCTTGTTTTATATTAGACTCAGGAAATACAATTAAGAGGGAAAAAACCGGGTTATTAAGAATATTGTTGGGGCGCCTGGGTGGCGCAGTCGGTTAAGCGTCCAACTTCAGCCAGGTCACGATCTCACGGTCCGTGAGTTCGAGCCCCGCGTCAGGCTCTGTGCTGACTGCTCAGAGCCCGGAGCCTGTTTCCGATTCTGTGTCTCCCTCTCTCTCTGCCCCTCCCCCGTTCATGCTCTGTCTCTCTCTGTCCCAAAAATAAATAAACATTGAAAAAAAAATTAAAAAAAAAAAATATTGTTCTCTGCCCCGCTGCATGGTATGGAAGACCTCATTGCCGGTTAAAAATTTTGACAGTGCATCTTCTTGGTAGATTTGCCTAGCTGGTGAAGAAGCACAATCTCAATGCTTTCTTTCACCCCGCACACTTCACTAAATGAGTTTCTCGGGCATTTCTTAATATAAAGGACCGTATCCCACAGAGCAGCTTTAGTGGCTCTCCTTTTTTTTATTAAGACAAAATCCAGACTCCTTCACCTTACCCTGCACAACCAGGTCCCAGCCACCAGTGCAGCCTCTCCGTCCGTGCCCAGGTGTTCCAGGCAGGGGATCCAAGCCCGACAGTGCCACTCAGAATGGGCCATCGGAGTCTCCACACTTGAGTGTACTGTACAGTAGAATGGTCACCCTGCAGTGACTTCACCCCTTCCCTGGCTCCTCCAGACCACCGGCCCCTCCCTCTGCTGTGGTTTCCATGACACTCTCCCCACCGCTCTCTGGGAGCAGCCCCCAGCCCTCACGTAGGAATCATGGCTTCACGGGTGTGCCTTCACGGTGTTTCCCTGGCACGTAGCACAGGGTCTGGCCTGGCCCGGAGCTGGAGGTCAGAGAGTATTTATGAGCAACGTAAAAGAGTACGCAGAGATGTGGTAGGAGGCAGAGTTTATGGAACCGTGGCTGGACTGACACCTTTCTTTTCTCTTCCAGAGCCAGTACAAGTTTGTATGTGAAGCGATTCTTCGTGTTTATGAAGAAGGCTTAGTCCAAATGCTGGATCCCAGTTAAGACAACTGTGAAATGTTCATTCCTCTTTCCCAGGGGCATCCTCCTTAAGGACAGACCTTCTCTTTGGAAGCAGCAAGAGGAATTTGTAGGCTGTGGGGAAGGAATGAGCACATTTGAACCCAGGCACTTTAAAGTTCTATAGAAGAGGTATCGTGTACATAGGAACCGTGTAGATACGCATGTGGTTGCAGCGTCAGTTAGGCCCGTTATTCCTCAGAGAGAAGTAAGCAAATGCGGATCTCAGTTTGGGGCCTGTCCTATTGCCTTCCTCCCTAGACATCACTGTGTTCCTGTAAACCATCCTTGGGCAATTGAGAGGGGACGCCAGCAATGCTCTTGACCGCCCAGAAACAAGATGGTGTGGCTATTTAGAGTTGCTTGGATGTTTTGTGTGTATATGTTTATCGGACTCTAAGGGCTGAGCTTTCTGTCCTTCTAGACGGAGCTGGAACCATTAGCATTCACCTGCCCCCTGCTAAGGAAACCCTGATGAATGTACTAAATGGCAGGGTGGTGGGATTTCAGGCTGAAGGAGCGGGCAGTACCTTTTCTGGCCTCCCTTCCTCTGTCCCATCTCCCTGCCACGTCCCATATTCATGTTTCTGAGAATCCTGTCTAAGATGCCCCGCTTCCTCCCTGCATTACTGACCCTATTCAGGCGCTCACGCGGTGCCTGGACCGGATTAGTCATGCAGCTTCGGGTGAGTTTTCAGTGGAGACTCTGAGCATGAGGACTCCCGCTGCATCCTGTCGTCCGTGCGTTAGTCTTAGGAGGAAGTGCTCTTGGCCTCTGCTTGCCTCTTGCTGTACATGCAGAACCCGAGACTGGAATTATCGACTACTGAATCTACTACATGGATTGCTGCTACTTCAAGCTATGTTACACTTGAAACATTACGATTTTCCTGAGGGGAGATGGGATATCATCTAAATGTTCAGAATCGTTGGCCCTGCTGAGGAAAGATCTAGTCATGGAACCATGGGAAACCCAGCTTCTAGAGGGTTGTCCGTGGATGTGTGTGGATGTGTGTGTGTGCGCGCCCATGGTAAGTGTTTCTCAGGACTCCTAACTTGATTCAAATTACAGTTGAGTTTATATAAAGAATGAGTCTCTGTATAGAAGAACAAATGTGTGCATTCACCCTCAGTTACAATGGTCTCCATTTCATTTCAAAGGAGAGGATCAGGCTATCTGAATATAAACACAATTTGATGTTAATTTATTCTAAGTACACCCTGATTTTGATTGTCCTAAAGAATTCTGCCTTTGTTCATACTGTGTTAAATTTTTAAAAAATTTGTGACAGGATTGTAGCAAATTATTTAAGGAAAATAAATTACATAAAAATTTTAATGTGGTATTTTTAAATAGCGGGTTTTATGTACCCTGAAGGACAAGGAAGCTAAGCCAGTTTCTTAATGGGATTTACAGAAAAAGGATGCTTTCATATCATAGTGCACAGAAGTGAAGCCATTTTGATGTTTAACAAACTCTGGACCAATTGAGTAGTTTCCTGGATGCGAGAGGGATAAAGACCCATATGATGGGAGCCGGGTTTCTAAAGGTTCTTTATCTCCAGACTTAGCATATTTAATTGCATACTTCCCTCTTTCCCCCACCAATATTTTACTGCCGAACGGCAGGGGTGGGAGGGAGGCGTCACACGGTGCCATCGCCCGCTACTGTGAAACAGGAGACCACCTAAGCCCGATCCTTGTCAGATTCATGCTAAGCCAGCAGAATGAATCAGGAGAGGTTGGAATTATGCAGTTGGAGATTTGGTTCCCGGTCCCACTCATCAACAACTAGCTCTTGGCCTGCTCACTTGAGAGTGCTACCTCTCTTTCCTCTATTTCCTGTAATTACAGCGTCCTGTAAAATAGGAGAAATAATGCTGAGGCTATGGGTTGAATACGAGGATTGAATAAAACGCTATCAGCCTGAGTTTTCATCAGCTGGAATCTATCTGACACTGCTGCAGATGCATTACTTGGAAGAGTTAACTTACCAGTGATTAGCCCCAAAACCCATGAAATAGAAGTGGAATTGTATGGATTTTTCTAAGAGAACGTTTCTTGGGCTGAGAACAAAAGCACAAAGGAATATCCTCATACCAGTGCCTTCTTTCAATCTGGACTCAGAAAAAATTCTACCAGTTAAGTCCCAAAAAAGAGGGGAAGGTGGAAAGCTGAGCTAAATTTAAATGCCATCAGGATGTTTAGCAAATCATTGCCATTTGATACAAATGCATCATCCCCCTGTGTGCAAGAAGCTTGAGGAGTCTAAATGTGTTTGGAGAGTTGTGTTTTACTTCTTCTAAGCAAATTATTTAATATAGTTGCAGGAAGGCTGTCATTACTGTACATAAATTTCAAAACAGTTTACCAGAGGTTGCAACTAGCCTTTTTCTGCCACCGTGCAGGCCAGAAGTTCAGACCCAGCAGATGTTACTCGGAACAGAATTTATGAAATACTGGGGAAGAACAGGACAAGAGAATTATCTAAAGGGGCAAAATATACGAGTAAAAATTACTATAGATACAACCAATTAAATTCTGTACCTCAGCATTCCTGCTGCAATACTTTACATATTTAAACAATTACACTGAAGCCTTTTTTGGTCCTAAGTGGGAAGCATCAAAATCATGGGAAATATTTTGCCTAGGAAATTTGGCTGGATGTGAACAGAGAGGACATTTTACATTTGTGTTTTGTTCTCTGGAAGATCTGATCAGATCCACTCATGTGCTGACTTAGGATGGGACATCCCTCCCGTGTCACTCTATAGCACCTACACTTGGTGTTTTGACTTCCGGCGGGGGGGGGGGGGGGGAGATTGAACTCGATTTGGCTAGGGGAGGTCAGGATGGGGGGTGTTATATCACCAACATGTGCTGGTCCATAATTCCTACCACAGTAATTTATATTTAAAAATGTTTTTGATTAAGTTTTTTATTTTAATTCCAGATAGTTAACACTAAAAATGCTTTTATTTAGATTAGTGTAGATGCTGTTTCTTTTGTGTTGCTACCTGATATTTTTGTTGTTGTTGTTCCTCAGAAATTACCATTTGAGTGCGAAAGAAAGAAAAAGAAAGAAAGAAAGAAAGAAAGAAAGAAAGAAAGAAAGAAAGAAAGAAAGAAATTATCATTTGAGTGAAATCAACAGCCCTTTTCATCCTTCAGAGGCAACAAAGAGGTGGCCTCAATAGGGAAGGCTCATTCGCATCTAGACCTAGACTTGGGTGACTTTCGGGCCTCAATTTCCTTATGTGTAAAAAAGAGGAATTTGGGCTGCACTAAATGAGTTCTTTGGTTCTTTCAACGTTTACCATTCTGGGAGTCTGTATTGCAGAGAATGGAAATTAGCCCTAAATCAAAGCCATATAACTCCTGGAGAGAAATGTGTCACATTTCCATGACTTGTCTCCAAGAGATTGTCCCTAACCTTGGCGGGGTTGAATGCCAAGACAAGGATTGCCACTGTCCGGTTCTTGCCCTTCTGTGCTGAGATCAGAATCGTAAAGATGGCAAAGACTGACCTCAGCCTGACTCTGAGGAGTCTGATGGCTGACTGTCCGCCATCTTTGTAACCCACATTCTGTTTGCAGCAATGAAAAGATCGGTGTTATGTAGTTTCGAAAAGTATCTTAATGAGCAATATTTTTTTTTCTGTAAATTCGGGATGTTTTTCATTCTGACCTGTCAGCGACGCTACTGAAAAAGTTTGATCAATATAAAAACATTCAAGCTATGCAACACTGTGTGTCGAGATTTTTTTTATTCTAATCATCGTCTTGATTTCTGAAAGGGTTTTATTATGCTTGCGTTCTGTTCGTTTGTTTGCTTTTTAGTAAATATTAACTCTCTTGGAGGAGCGTGCTCTCTGCCCATCCCTACCTTCCCTCTGGTCAGGAGCATGGCCGTGCAGAGTACCTGCTTCTGTCTTGACCTTGTGTGGCTAATTCTAAATTTGAATTGGGTTCAGCTGTCATGACAACAGCAGCTTACGCAAAGAAGTTTCAGTACTTTCTATCACCCAGGGCTGCCAGGGTGGCTCCGTGATCCCCAGAACCCAGGTTCCTTCCAGCTTGGTTCTCTGCCAACCCCAGTATGCAGCTTTAACGCTGAGGTCCATGAAGATGGCTCCAGCCAACAGGATAGAGGAGAGGGAAAGGAGAAAGCAAAACCCCTTCCCTCAGGGTGTGCCATCTGGTTGTTGTGCATCCCATTGAACAGAACTTAGGGGCAGGGCTACACCTACTGCAAGGGAGTCTAGGAAAGGTTTTTATTCCAAGAAACCATGTGCCTAAAAATTCAGGAGTTCTGTTTCTGAGAAGGAAAGAATGGGTTTGCGGGATAATTAATGATCTCCGCCATCGCTCAACCCTTTGCTCACCTTTCTTACTCCTCACATAGAGCCCGTTCCTCCTCTCTCCAAGGTAGACAACCCAAGCCCCAGCCACTTGTGGCATGAAGTTCAACCTAAGATCACCTTTGGGTGATCTGTGGGCTTCCCCATCATCTCTGGGTGGCTTCCTGTCTAATCACCCATAAACTCAAGACAAGTGATCTCCCAACACCCCCTGTCAACAGTAAAGTAGAAACAGGAAAACAGCCATTGAAAACCCATTCATAAGAGGGAAGAATAGGAAACACAGGAAGAGTGAAGATGCTTCTGGCAGGCCAGTAAGTCCCTTGGATAGCTGCCTGACCTCCTTGTCTGTGGACCTCCATGGCCACATCCAAGGTGGGACTGCACGGGCAGCCTTCTTGAGGACAGCACAGCTTTTGTAGCCTGCTTGCTCCTGGGGCAGTTTTGAGGGAGGTCCCCAGGCTTGTGGTTTCTTTGCCAGTAGAATTCTAGCAAGCACCCACAGCTGAAGGTCTGGTCTAGAATGATGTTCTGTGTTTTGCTCATGCCTCTTAACTTAAAGGTGGGTACCTTGAAGCCACCAGAAAGGGAAGCTTGGATGGGAAGACGAGACGGTTCATCTGACCTTTGGAGCTGCCTCATGCACATTTTCTGGCAAAGAAGTCTTGAAGATGACTTGCTGCCCCCAGCCTTATCGCCTAAGGCCACTGCTTTGAATAGCTGCAGTTTGAAGAACAGAAGCAGTTAGCATTTTCTCTACTCCAAGACCTTAATCAATTTTGAGCTCAGGCTACAGACTGCCTTCCTTAGCAAAGCAAGGCTCCCTTCCATCTCTGCTACGGTGCCCTGGCTCCAGCCCCAGTGCATCTCACTTCTATGGGCCTTTGTGAAAAGCAACAAGGAGCAACAGTCACCCTTTTGGTCCCCTCGCGCCATTTTCTCCATTGTGGCCTTGGTCGGCACGTGGTCCCTCCTCCAAAGTACTGCAGACGACACTCATCAAAGTGACACGTTAGTCACTATCTAAAAGGCAATTATCTGTCCTTGCCTTCTGCTGGCCTGCCAATTCCACTAAGCCAGTGCCACACTTTGGATGTTATTTGCAGCATCCCACTTTCAAGGATCAAATTCTGAATCCAAAAACCAAAGGAAAGTTGGCTGGGGAAAGATGGAAGTTTGTTTCGCTTCCAGGTAAACACAGGAGTCCAGAACTCATGGTGTGGCTGCATGGTTATCGTGATCTGTGCCCTTCCAATCTGGTTGCTCCACTAGCCTCAACTTATACCTTCCACCTCACGGTCCAAGATGGCTGCTCCAGCTACAGCCATCACATCCACATTTCAGCTGGAAAGAAAGAGGAAAATGGTGGGGAACAATGCCTTTTGCCCTTGAGGATAATTCATAAAAGTTGCATAGGCTACTCTGACTTAAAAACGGTTGGCCAGAACTTAATTATATGGGTACACCTAGCTGCAAGTGAGGTTAGGAAATGTAATCTTTCTTCTGGCTGGCACTCTACCCAGCCAAAATTCAGAGTCGTATTATTGAGGATTGTTAGGGCACAATTAGCAGCCTCCCCTGCAATTCCTTGACTCTAGAGCCACTGAAGGACTGATTTATGAGGAGTTACCCTGCTCAAGACCCAGCACACAGGGACAAATGCAATGATGTCATTTAAGCAAGACCGATCCACCATCGGGAAGTACAGCACTCACTTGCTGACAAGGTCAGCACCTATCTGTTACATATACAAATCATTTGAATAACAGTAGACTGGTAACACAAACTTAACCTCTTTTCTAGAAACCCCAGAACCCTACTCATTCCCCACCCCCAAATTACCCAGGCCAGTCTTCATCTATGGCCACCCTTGTATCCATTACTTGTCGGCCCCTAAACCCCTGGATTCCTCTTGTGGTCAAGGAACACTCCGGGATTTCTCCTGAGGTTGCCCCCAGGGCTTCCAATATCCTCATCCAAACAATGGAGGAGACAGGAAAGACAGTGGGGATGCGGTGGCAAAGGTCAGGGGAGATATGGTGGCAGTGAGGACGAGGTAAGTGGTCGCAGCCCCCACATCTATCAGAGGAAGAAGGGAGGACTCCATAACTGATGGGTGTGCAGAGGGAGGAGCCCAGGACTGGCCAGTTTCTAGTTTGGGCAACTGGCTGGGTGTGAGTCCACAAACCAGTAGGACCAGGTGTAGGGAAGAGAATGAGATTGTTCTTTGGGTCTGAAGTCCAACGTTAGGGACATATGTAGCCAGTCTGAGGAGCATCACACAGCCACGTCTAAATGTGAAAGTTTGGGGCTCCTGGGTGGCTCAGTCAGTTAAGTGTCCGACTTCAGCTTAGGTTATGATCTCACAGTTCGTGGGTTTGAGCCCCACGTCGGGCTCTGTGCTGAACCCTTGCTCAGAGCCTGGAGCCTGCTTCGGATTCTGTGTCTCCTTCACTCTCCGCCCCTCCCCCGCTCAGGCTCTCACTCTGTCTCTCAAAAATAAATAAATGCAATTAAAAAAAAATTTTTTTAGGGGCGCCTGGGTGGCTCAGTCGGTTGGGCGGCTGACTATGGCTCAGGTCATGATCTGGTGGTCTGTGAGTTTGAGCCCCGCATCAGGCTCTGTGCTGACAGCTCAGAGACTGGAGCCTGCTTCCGATTCTGTGCCTCCCTCTCTCTCTGCCCCTTCCCTGCTTGGTCTCTCTCTCTATCTCTCTCTCAAAAATAATAAACATTAAAAAAAATTTTTTTAAATAAATGCGAAAGTTTATTCTTAAAAATGATGTAGGCACTGCTGGGTTCCGAGCACCCCAATCAGCCACAGGAGGTGCCTGTTCTTTTGTGCTACTCTTATTTAATTGTTAATCCATTCAAATCCTCTCTGTAATGAAACCCAGTTATTAAAATAGCCCATCTGGGGTGAATATGCACTTGTCATAGACTTGTCAGGCTGCAATCACAAAATGCAGTATAAACAAGTAAAGGAAAAAAAAGAGAAGGGAGAAGAAAATTTAGGTAAAATACTCACAAATATTTGCCATACAGCAAGGAAAAGTACAACAGAACTATGTGGCATGAAGGGGCATTGCCCAGGAGAGGAGTGCTGTATGGACTCTGTCCAGAGTGTGAGGTCACTGTGACCTAGGCCTCTGGGCTCCAGCAAGGAACTTGGCTCTCAGATTTCACAGAGCCCGGGCGCACGGCTTCGGTTGTGGTGAGAGACCTACCTGGCAAAGGCCAGAGGTGTGTAAGTGAGAACAGTCCTGATAGTAATCAAGGCCTGTAAGTCAAGTTTCTAAACAGAAGACGTGCTATTTATAAACCAACCATAAAAACTCAGAAAATTGAAACAGAAACAACTGAGAAATGCTTAGAAACATTCTGAGATAAATGTTCAAGTCGGAATCATGCGGCGGTCTCTCATTTCTTACCGCAAATCTGGGTTGTCCTCAATAAGGCAGAGCTTGTAGGGATTCTGTTTGCCTTTTGTAGGCACTGTCCAGAAGCACAGGAGCCCAGGAGGCCCGAGAGCCGCCCCCTTCCCTGCGGACCAGCCCTGCCCCCAACCTCCTCTGTGTCTTACAGCTCCTTAAGTAAACTGGCCTCAGGCAAGCCCTCTCCCACAAAAGCTTTATCACCATCTTTCTGCCTCCCTCATCCCAGGTAAAGCTCTCCTGTCTTTCCTTCATACCATCAAGACTGAAATAGATGTTCGTAGCAGGATTCTTCACAATGGACAGAGCGTGGAAAGCAGCCAAATGTTGGTGAGCCGACGAGTGGAGAAACAGAACGTGGTCTGTCCACACGGCGGAATATTATCTGGGCACGAATAGGAATGAAGTGCTGATACACGCTCCACTGTGGGAGAACTTTGAAAACAGGCTAAGTGAGTGAAGCCAGACGCGAAAAGTCACATAACGTATGATTCTGTTTACAGGAGTCGTCCAGAAAAGGAGAATTCACAAAGACAGAAAGGAGTTCCGAAGTAAATCCCAGCGGGGGGCTGGGAGGAAGGAGGACGGGGAGAGGCAACTAATGAATGTGGGGTACCTTTAGTGTGGCCCTCTGATGGCTGGGAATACACCCCTCGCTGGTGGGTTAGTCCCTGGTTATGCTTGCCTTACCTCCCTGCTGGAGACCGTCCCAGCACACAGTGATAAGTAGGTGTCATAAATGCCTGTTGAATGAATACCCGCCAGTCCTCTTTCCCTGACGTTGCTGATCTCAGGTGGGATCCTGCTCTCCCCAACACCCCTACACCCTCATCCCCATGGCAAGAAGTTTTTAAGGGAGCTGGGGACAGGGAGAGACGAAAGAGATTTCTAGATCTGACTACATAAAAATTTAGGATACCATGGGGGCATCTGGGTGGCTCAGTCGATTAGGTGTCCGGCTTTTGATTTTGGCTCAGGTCACGAGCTCACAGTTTGTGGGTTCAAGACCCACGTCAGGTTTTGCACTCCACAGTGTGGAGCCTACTTGAAATTCTCTCTCTCCTTCTCTCTCTGCTCCTCTCCTGCTTGTGTATGTGCTTTCTCTCTCTCTCTCTCTCATTCTCTCAAAACAAATAAATAAATTTAAAAAAAATCAGAACACCATAAACACAAGAAAAAGGCAATCAATAAACTGAGAAAAATATTTGTAACAAATACGACAAAATTTTCAAATAAGAGATGCCATTTTTAGCTTAACTTGGCAAAACGAAAAGTCATGTTTTTAAGCATATTTAATGACAATTTTAGGGAAAATATTTGAACTGAGAAAAGCCTAGAAAGAAAGTCAACATTTTAGTAGTGAAAATTGTGGGATTAGCAGGAGGGGACTTTTTGTTAAATTTTCCCCTCTTCCAATTGTTTATAATAAGTAAGCATTACTGGGCGCCTGGGTGGCTCAGTCAGTTAAGTGTCTGACTTTGGCTCAAGTCATGATCTCATGGTTCATGAGTTCAAGCCCCGCATCGGGCTTTGTGCTGACCGTGCCAGAACCTGCTTGGGATTCTCTCTCTCTCTGCCTCTGTCACTTCTTTCTCTCTCTAGCTCTCACTCTCAAAATAAATAAACTTAAAAAAAAATAATATAGACTTACAATGGAATATTCAGCAGTCGCAAATAAGAATGAGGAAGCCCTTTATTGTTATAATTCCATACTTTTACATTACTAGTAATAGTAAATATTCTATATTATTATTTTTTTATTATTATTCTATGCTAATATAGAATGCTTTCAAGATAGAGTGTTAAATCAAAATAGCAAGATAAGAACAAGGTATAGAGGAAACTTCTGACTGTGTAAAAAAAGGAGAAAATAAAAGCCATCTCTAGATAGATAGACTTGTATATAACTACACCTGTAGATACTTGCTTTAAAAAAAATGTTTATTTATTTATTTTGAGAGAGTGTGCACAAGCAGACGAGGGGCAGAGAGAGAAGGAGAGAGAGAATCCCAAGCAGGCTCTGTGCCATCAGCACAGAGCCCGATTCAGGGCTCAGTCTCATGAACCATGAGATCATGAGCTGAGCCGAAATCAAGAGCGGGACACGGGTGTCCCAACACTTGCTTCTATAGGCATAAAATAACTGAAAGTTCACACAGGAAACTTGGAACACTGACTTCTAGAAAACAGAGATGTTTTACTCTGGACCCTTTGGTAACCCTTTTTTTTTTTTTTTTTTTTTTTTTTAATGCCACCATAATTAGCATTGGATCGGCAACTGTATTGCCTATTCAGTAGTAAGAAATGCACAAAATTAGGGGCGCCTGGGTGGCGCAGTCGGTTAAGCGTCCGACTTCAGCCAGGTCACGATCTCGTGGTCCGTGAGTTCGAGCCCCGCGTCAGGCTCTGGGCTGATGGCTCCGAGCCTGGAACCTGTTTCCGATTCTGTGTCTCCCTCTCTCTCTGCCCCTCCCCCGTTCATGCTCTGTCTCTCTCTGTCCCAAAAATAAATAAACGTTGAAAAAAAAAAATTAAAAAAAAAAAAAAAATGCACAAAATTAAAGCCCAAACAAACAGCTACTGCTTCCTTTGCATGGTTGTTCAGGGCTTGGACTATGGATTCAACTGGTCTCATTTTAAATCCCAGCTACAGGGCTTGGTGACTGTGTAAACATTAGGGAATTTTTTTAATGGGTGTAAGCTCAGTCTTCTCTGTCACAAGATGGCGCTGACCGTAACACCTGCCTTGAGGGATTGTTAGAAGGATTAATGAAATTATTAAATGAGGATTAAATGAGATAATCCATGTAAAGTGCTTTATTGTATACATACAATACATCACATATGATTATTATTCCCTAACTGTCCTGGGGATGTCCAGGGCCATTGGAATATTCCCTGTCTCCCCACTATGGAACTGTATCACCCACTTCATAAGACTGAGCAGATCAAATGAATTAATACATTTGAAATCCCTGAAATAATGCCTGGCTCATAGGAAAGGTTAATAATTGTTATGAACAGAAACATCCCTTCAAAGGCCATTCTCGTTCTTCCCTCACATCTCTGAACTCATGGGCTCCCTGTATTTCAATAATTGGGTCTTTCCTAGAATTTCTATATAGACCCTTTTCAAACCTGCCTATAATTTTCTCATACTGTTCTGTTCCGACTTTAAGGCTCAAAGTATCTGTTCCTTTACCACTTCAAAAAATTGTAAACCTGCTTATTTTAGGGTTTTTTTTCAGGTTTCTTTATTATCTTTAGTTCTTGGGTTGCAAAGCCTTCTATTTGTTGCAACTGCTGACTGCGTGTGGCTAATTTCCTCAGTTGGATAAATGTGTTCCAAGCCCATCTTTATTGGGGTTCTTGTGAGCACCCCTGATTCCAGAAGTTTCCCTATCCCATGGTTTCATGGGCCTTCAGGTCCCCCTCCAGTTCTGGACAAGTTTTTGTATTCATCTCTCCACTTGGAGTCCCCAGACCCTAGAAGTGAGAGGAACCTCATGTTCCCATGAGCCAGCGTATGAGGTGGATTTTTTCCAGTCCTGCTTCCATAGCAAGGCAGCCTCTGTGACTCTTGGCTTTTTTCAGGCAGGCAACTCATTTTCATCTCCCCGTAAGCACAGAGCCTGAGACTGGACTCCCCTTGCAGGCAGGTATGAAACCTCTAGTGTCAGATACCCACTTTGATATCCTATCTGTGCCTTGAGCTCCACCATGTAATGGTTGGGCAGACTTTATGGACAGGGAAAATATCCATGAATCCAGGACTATACTGATATTGGAAGAGAGAAATAGGCCCAGGAGCTTCAAGATGAGGCTGGGGAGACAAAAGCAGTGAGCGTCTGGCCCAACAAACTTTTTGGAAAATCAGTTCTCAAAAGCTGTGAGTGACATAGCAATAACGCAACCCTGTGGAAAACCTCAAATGCCTCTGTACTGTTAAAAAGAAAACCACAGGGGCACCCGGGTTGCTCAGTCAGTTAACTGGCTGGCTCTTAATTTCAGCCCAGGTCGTGATTTCATAGTTCTCAAGATTGAGTCCTGTGTTGGGCTCTACGCTGACACCACAGAGCCTGCTTGGGATTCTGTCTCTCCCTCTCTCTCTACTCCTCCCCTACTTGTGCTCTCTCTCTCTCTCTCTCTCAAAATAAATAGACATGAAAAAAAATTTTTTTAAGGGGAGGTTGGTACTTGGGTGGCTCAATCGGTCGAGCATCCGACCTCCACTGTGAGATCATGACCTGAGCCAAAGTGGGACTCTCAACCAACTGAGCCACCCGGGTGTCTCCATAAGCCATTTTAAAAAGTGGTCTTCCAGTCAGCTAGCGGGAGGTTCCTGAGGTGACAACAGAGGATCATTTTCTCCTGACAGAGCTGGGAGACAAATAAGGCAGCTGCAGGGAGGAACGAACAGGCCTGTGCCTGGAGGTAGAGGACTGGGTTGGAATCCCAGCTCTGTCACATATTTGCTAGACCATCCGTGGAATAGCACCTCTCCAAATCTCCTTTTCCTCCTTGTAAATGGGGGATTTGTCGATCAATTCATCCTACAATGGTTTATTGATCACATTCTATGTCCTTGTCACTGTTGCTGGGCTGGGGCTGGGACTGGGGCTGCCACAAAGAACCAGACAGATTCACACTTGAAGTTCATGTCCTGAGGCAGCACTGTCCAATAGAACAACATCCAACAAAGGATGATGGAAATGTTCTGTGTCTCCACTATCCAATATGGTAGCCACTAGACACATGGGGCTACTGAACACTTGACATGTGAGTGCTTCTGAGGGAGAGACCTTTTTATTCAAGTGTAATTAAATGTAATTAAATGTTAATACCCAGGGACGCCTGGTGGCTCAGTCTGTTAAGGGTCAGTCAAGACTCTTGATTTCGGCTCAAGTCATGATCTCAGCATTTGTGCATTTGAGCCCCACATCACACTTCACACTGAGGACAGAGTCTGCTTGGGATTCTCTCTCTCCTCTCTCTCTCTGCCCCTCCCCCACTTGCTCTCTCTCTTGCTCATGCTCTCTCTCAAAATAAATAAATAAACTTAAAAAATTAAAAAGAAAAAAAAATCAATGTGAAAACCCATATGTAGCTAGTGGCTGTCGCATGCGATTGTGCCATAAAGAGCAGATAATGCCTTTTGCCCTATCTCATAGTTTGTGAGAGGCCAAAGCAATGTAAAAACGAGCTGCGGGCTTCCTCGGAGGGGAGGATGTATCATGCCTTCCTCAGACAAAGCAAGCTGCAGGAGGAAATCCTGCTGCGGGGACTTTTAAGAGCAGGGGCTGCTGTTATGAGCATGGGAGGTAGAAGAGAACACTCCAAGTGGCAGGCACGTGGTCTGGGATCACCTGCTCCACAGGCAAGCTGAGGTCTCCCTGGGGCGCACAGCATGTACTGTAGAGAACAACAGGTAACCAAATCTGTCCCAGTGACATCTGACTGCTTACTGCCTCCCATCTCTCTCCCGCAGTTGGCCCTAGGGTCCTTCCACTGTTTTCTTCCCCATGGTCCCTCATCTGGAGTTCAACTTCCCTTGAAAAGGGCAATGCCAACCCACGAGGCTTTGTTCCCCACATACCCACTCTTCCCTCCGCCACCCTGAACCCTCCGTTCCAAGTTAAGCCGGCTTTCTCCTTAGCCAAGAACACAAGGGTAGCAACAGCCTTGCACGGTGTTTCAGTGACCTTTTCCTGGGTTTTCAGCAGCCTCGTTCACTCTGAAAGCACCCTCTATAACATACTGGACCCCTTTTTTAATTTTTTAAACATAATTTATTGTCAAATTGGTTTCCATACAACACCCAGTGCTCATCCCAACAAGTGCCCTCCTCAGTGCCCATCACCCACTTTCCCCTCTCCGCCCCCTCCCCCATCAACCCTCAGTTTGTTCTCTGTATTCAAGAATCTCTTATGGTTTGCCTCCCTCCTTCTCTGTTTGTAACTTTTTTTCCCTTCCCCTCCCCCATGGTCTTCTGTTAAGTTACTCAGGATCCACACATGAGTGAAAACCTATGATATCTGTCTTTCTCTGGCTGACTTATTTCACTTAGAATAATACTTTCCAGTTCCATCCACGTTGCTGCAAATGACAAGATTTCATTATTTCTCATTGCCAAGTAGTATTCTATTGTATAAACCAAGTCTTCTTTATCCATTCATCCATTTAGGCTCTTTCCATAATTTGGCTATTGTTGAAAGTGCTACTATAAACATTGGGGTACAAGTGCCCCTATGCATCAGCACTCCTGTATCCCTCGGGTAAATTCCTAGCAGTGCTATTGCTGGGTCATAGGGTAGATCTATTTTTAATTTTTTGAGGAACCTCCACACTGTTTTCCAGAGCAGCTGCACCAGTTTGCATTCCCACCAACAGTGCAAGAGGGTTCCCATTTCTCCACAACCTCTCCAGCGCCTATAGTTTCCTGATTTGTTCATTTTAGCCACTCTGACCCGTGGGAGGTGGTATCTCAGTGTGGCTTTGATTTGTATTTCCCTGATGATGAGTGACGTTGAGCATCTTTTCACGTGCTGGACCCCTTTCTTAAACACCTACCTTCCCCCACTAGCCCTGCTGAAGGGGAAGCCCGTGGGCCATGAGCCCTTCCGTACCCCCTACTCCCCACAACCACAGCTGATTGGGCCTGAGGTAAGTCCAGTACCCCAAAATCAGCCAATCTGCAGGTTTGCCCACAGCTTACGGGGTGGCTTGACTTGAAAAGATGAGCTGACCAGCAGAAGAGAAATAATAAAGATCAGAGCAGAAATAAACAATATAGAAACTAAAAAAACTGTAGAGCAGATCAACGAAACCAAGAGTTGGTTTTTTGAAAAAATAAACAAAATTGACAAACCTCTAGCCAGGCTTCTCAAAAAGAAAAGGGAGATGACCCAAATAGATAAAATCATGAATGAAAATGGAATTATGACAACCAATCCCTCAGAGATACAAACAATTATCAGGGAATACTATGAAAACTTATATGCCAACAAATTGGACAACCTGGAAGAAATGGACAAATTCCTGAACACCCACACTCTTCCAAAACTCAATCAGGAGGAAATAGAAAGCTTGAACAGACCCATAACCAGCGAAGAAATTGAATCGGTTATCAAAAATCTCCCAACAAATAAGAGTCCAGGACCAGATGGCTTCCCAGGGAAGTTCTACCAGACGTTTAAAGCAGAGATAATACCTATCCTTCTCAAGCTATTCCAAGAAATAGAAAGGGAAGGAAAACTTCCAGACTCATTCTATGAAGCCAGTATTACTTTGATTCCTAAACCAGACAGAGACCCAGTAAAAAAAGAGAACTACAGGCCAATATCCCTGATGAATATGGATGCAAAAATTCTCAATAAGATACTAGCAAATCGAATTCAACGGCATATAAAAAGAATTATTCACCATGATCAAGTGGGATTCATTCCTGGGATGCAGGGCTGGTTCAACATTCGCAAATCAATCAACGTGATACATCACATTAACAAAAAAAGAGAGAAGAACCATATGATCCTGTCAATCGATGCAGAAAAGGCCTTCGACAAAATCCAGCACCCTTTCTTAATAAAAACCCTTGAGAAAGTCGGGATAGAAGGAACATACTTAAAGATCATAAAAGCCATTTATGAAAAGCCCACAGCTAACATCATCCTCAACAGGGAAAAACTGAAAGCTTTTTCCCTGAGATCAGGAACACGACAAGGATGCCCACTCTCACCGCTGCTGTTTAACATAGTGCTGGAAGTTTTAGCATCAGCAATCAGACAACAAAAGGAAATCAAAGGCATCAAAATTGGCAAAGATGAAGTCAAGCTTTCGCTTTTTGCAGATGACATGATATTATACATGGAAAATCCGATAGACTCCACCAAAAGTCTGCTAGAACTGATACAGGAATTCAGCAAAGTTGCAGGATACAAAATCAATGTACAGAAATCAGTTGCATTCTTATACACTAACAATGAAGCAACAGAAAGACAAATAAAGAAAGTGATCCCATTCACAATTGCACCAAGAAGCATAAAATACCTAGGAATAAATCTAACCAAAGATGTAAAGGATCTGTATGCTGAAACCTATAGAAAGCTTCTGAAGGAAATTGAAGAAGATTTAAAGAAATGGAAAGACATTCCCTGCTCATGGATTGGAAAAATAAATATTGTCAAAATGTCAATACTACCCAAAGCTATCTACACATTCAATGCAATCCCAATCAAAATTGCACCAGCATTCTTCTCGAAACTAGAACAAGCCATCCTAAAATTCATATGGAACCACAAAAGGCCCCGAATAGCCAAAGGAATTTTGAAGAAGAAGACCAAAGCAGGAGACATCACAATCCCAGACTTTAGCCTCTACTAGAAAGCTGTCATCATCAAGACAGCATGGTATTGGCACCAAAACAGACACATAGACCAATGGAATAGAATAGAAACCCCAGAACTAGACCCACAAACGTATGGCCAACTCATCTTTGACAAAGCAGGAAAGAACATCCAATGGAAAAAAGACAGCCTCTTTAACAAATGGTGCTGGGAGAACTGGACAGCAACATGCAGAAGGTTGAAACTAGACCACTTTCTCACACCATTCACAAAAATAAACTCAAAATGGATAAGGGACCTAAATGTGAGACAGGAAACCATCAAAACCTTAGAGGAGAAAGCAGGAAAAGACCTCTCTGACCTCAGCCGTAGCAATCTCTTACTCGACACATCCCCAAAGGCAAGGGAATTAAAAGCAAAAGTGAATTACTGGGACCTTATGAAGATAAAAAGCTTCTGCACAGCAAAGGAAACAACCAACAAAACTAAAAGGCAACCAACGGAATGGGAAAAGATATTCGCAAATGACATATCGGACAAAGGGCTAGTATCCAAAATCTATAAAGAGCTCACCAAACTCCACACCTGAAAAACAAATAACCCAGTGAAGAAATGGGCAGAAAACATGAATAGACACTTCTCTAAAGAAGACATCCGGATGGCCAACAGGCACATGAAAAGATGTTCAGCGTCGCTCCTTATCAGGGAAATACAAATCAAAACCACACTCAGGTATCACCTCACGCCAGTCAGAGTGGCCAAAATGAACAAATCAGGAGACTATAGATGCTGGAGAGGATGTGGAGAAACGGGAACCCTCTTGCACTGTTGGTGGGAATGCAAATTGGTGCAGCCGCTCTGGAAAGCAGTGTGGAGGTTCCTCAGAAAATTAAAAATAGACCTACCCTATAACCCAGCAATAGCACTGCTAGGAATTTATCCAAGGGATACAGGAGCACTGATGCATAGGGCCACTTGTACCCCAATGTTGATAGCAGCACTCTCAACAATAGCCAAATTATGGAAAGAGCCTAAATGTCCATCAACTGATGAATGGATAAAGAAATTGTGGTTTATATACACAATGGAATATTACATGGCAATGAGAAAAAATGAAATATGGCCTTTTGTAGCAACGTGGATGGAACTGGAGAGTGTGATGCTAAGTGAAATAAGCCATACAGAGAAAGACAGATACCATATGGTTTCACTCTTATGTGGATCCTGAGAAACTTAACAGGAACCCATAGGGGAGGGGAAGGAAAAAAAAAAAAAAAGAGGTTAGAATGGGAGAGAGCCAAAGCATAAGAGACTGTTAAAAACTGAGAACAAACTGAGGGTTGATGGGGGGTGGGAGGGAGGAGAGGGTGGGTGATGGGTATTGAGGAGGGCACCTTTTGGGATGAGCACTGGGTGTTGTATGGAAACCAATTTGTCAATAAATTTCAGAAAAAAAAAATAAATAAATAATAAAAAGAAAAAAAAAAAAAAAAAAAAAAAAAAAAAAGAAAAGATGAGCTGAGCCTATCAGATGCTTTCTTGCAGGGACTTGTACAGAAATGCCCAGAGAATGAGGGAGTCAGCGGTGGGAGATTAGGTTGAAAAGAAGTTTTGAGATGGCATCAGGACTACCAGAGGTCATGGACAGCCTGGCTTGTCGGGATGCCATCGTGCAGAGAAGATGCAGAGGAGTAATAAGACGAGAGCAGCTGGCCTGATGACACTCTAGCTCAAGTCCCAGCCCCTGTAACCAAAGACACCTGAGAAGTCTCTTGTGGGTACCTTGTCCTGTGTCACAGATAGGGTTTCTTGGAAACGGGCTCTGACGGGAACTGCATGCAGGAGAGGTGTTGGGGAATGCTTCGAGAGATACACTGGTGAGAAGGTGAGGGAAGAAGAACTGGACTGAGAAAAAAAAGGTGAAATGCAGCTGAGCCTCAGCTGATCCTTCAGGGAGTTCTGGAGCCATGATGGTCCTTTGGAGCTGTCCCCAAATTGAGGCAAAGGGGCTGGGCTTCTTTATCCTTGCATTAGCCTAGCCTTGGCCATAGACCACCCCTAGGAGAGTGCGTAACCCGGAGGCAGGCAGGTCCCTGCAGCTGAAGGCAGATTCCATTCAAGTGCATGGCTGGACGCAGTCAGCAGCCACTCTTCCCAGCATCTGGGGTACAGGTGCAAGGGCACCGAAGAAGGGATCTGGAGGGAGGAGCAGTATGATACCACACACACACACACACACACACACACACACACAGTTCCTTGAAGGCAGAGATTACGACCTGTTTTGTTTTTCACTTCTAGCCTAGCACCTGGCACAGATTCAACCAATACATTGAGCACCTATCCTGTGCCGGGCCTTGCGCTAGGCACATTTACATGGATTATCTCACAAAATTCTCAAAATGATTCTGTAAAGTGCAAACCTTTGTAAAGTACATATTGTTAGCACCATTTTGCAGAAGCAGAAACTGAAGCTCAGAAAGTAACCTCCTCAGTCAGCCAACAAATGAGGACAAAAATAGAATTTGAATACAGGATTGGATCCAGGGCTCTTTCCAAGACACCGCTTATGGCCAAGACAGCTAATTGCCTACCCAGTACCCATTATCTTCTTTTTTCTTAATGATGGAGCCCTGATTTTATTTGAGGACAACTTGTTATCTGCCAAAAGGCTACATTTCCCAGCGTTCCTTATGTTTTTTAAAGGGTGGCCAGTGAGACACAAATAGAAATCATTAGCTGAGACTTCCAGAAAGTTTTTGGAGCAGACGCATTGACTCAACTGGAAGACTCACCCTTTTCCCTTCCCACTCTCTTCCTCCTGACGAAAAGTTGACATGCGGTCTAAAGCTGCAGCAACCATCTTAGGACTTGGAAGATAGAAACCACACTCCAACGCTGGCAGAGCAGAAAGACAGAAAAAGTCTGAGATATCACAGAGTTTCCATGCCAGTCTTCAAAGGCCCACCTCTATCTGTTGAAGCCCCTTCTTAGTTTAGACTCCACAATTCCTTAAAAATACGTTAGAGTTTATTATTCTTTTATCTTGTAGATACAACCCAAAACTGCACTTGGATTCCATGGTCCATGAAACTGCATGATGCAAATATACTTTTGCCACAGTTGGAAATTCTATTAAGCAAATAAGTTTGTTTGCTTTTTTTTTACGTACTAGAATGTTTAGTTCCCACACTAACATACAACAGCAGATTGCAGTAATAGTAGTAACACCCTACTTTTATTTAGCTCCTGTGGAATGTGCATTATCTAATTTGGTCTTTGTAACAACTGTGCGAAATAGACAGGGAAGTGCTATTCTTCCCCATTTATTAATTAGAGAAACTGAAATTCAGAGATACCAAGTCAGAGAATCTTCAGATCTTGGGACAATGAAAGACCATAAACAGTTCGATCATGTCCATTTCATAGCAGGTATCTTTCAGTTCCTTCTTCTGTACAAAATGGAATCCAAACTTTTTAGATGACATTGAAGGCCTTTAAACAGGAGCCCAGGGGCACCTGCGTGGCTCAGTCAGTTAAGCGTCCGACTTCGGCTCAGGTCATGATCTCACGGTTCATGAGTTCAAGCCCCACGTTGGGCTCCTCGCTGACAGTGCAGAGCCTGCTTGGGATTCTCTCTCTTGCTCTCTCTCTCTCTCTCCTCTCTCTCTCTGCCCCTCCCCCACTCATGCTTTTTCTCTCTCAAAATGAATAAGTAAACATAAAAAATATTTTGTAATAAAATAAAAAAATAAATAAAACAGGACCCCAGCCTAGTTCTTCTACTTTATCTTCTCCCGACATGAATCCATATCAGATAGTATTGATCCCAGCTAAAGGAGAAGAAGTGTGATTGACAACTGAACATTAACCTGGGACCCTTCCAGAAATGGAGACTGAAACAGGAACTTGAGTGCAGATAGCTTATTTGGGAGTCGACCCCAGTAGTGTGAGGTACAAGAGAAAGTGAAAGAGGGAAAGAAGAAAAGACAAAGAGTATGTTTTGTTAGTCACTACTGGGGCCATTGGGCGTCATTCTTCCTGGGGCCTCCCTGAGGGGCACACATGATGCCTCTTGGATTAAAAGTAGAAGACAAGGAGTTTTCAATGGCTGTTATAACTATTCACCATGAAATAAAACAAAATATACTTTCGATGAATGAAAATGTAGAATATCTCAACAGGGAAAGAGAAAACAAAAGGATTTTTTTAATAAATGGAAACTGTAGAAATTAAAAACAGCATTTTAATTTTTAAAAAATTTAATGGATGGATTTAAGAGCCAAATGAAAATAACAGAGAGAAAATTAAGTGAACTTGAACATAGAGCAATAAAAATTCTATGAAGAACACAGAGGGAAAAAAGCTGTTGTTGCTTTTTTTTTTTTCAACATTTATTTATTTTTGGGGCAGAGAGAGACAGAGCATGAATGGGGGAGGGGCAGAGAGAGAGGGAGACACAGAATCGGAAACAGGCTCCAGGCTCTGAGCCATCAGCCCAGAGCCTGACGCGGGGCTCGAACTCACGGACCGCGAGATCGTGACCTGGCTGAAGTCGGACGCTTAACCGACTGCGCCACCCAGGCGCCCCCTGTTGTTGCTTTTTAAAGAGATTCAGGGCCTGTTAGATACTATCAAGTGGTCTGACATAGGGATAATTGGAGTTCCAGAGGGACCGGAGAGAAGAAGAATGGAATAGAAAAAAAAAAATTGGAAAAAATAATGGATGAAATTTCTCCAAATTTGATTAAAAATATAAACTTCAAGATTCAAGATGCTCAGTGAATATCAGGCAGGAGAAGCACGAAAAAGGCTATGCTGAGATGCAGTATAGTCAACCACTTAAAGCAAAGAGAAGGAATAAATCCTGACAGTGGCAGAAGGATAACAACAGGTTACATACAGGAAGAACTGTTTGCAGACATCATGATTGTGTGCACAGAACATCCTTAGGAATATACAAAAAGAAAAAAAAGAGAAAGAAAAAGCTATAGAACAATAAGTGAATCCATCAAGGTTGAAGGATTCAAAGCCAACATACAAAAATGAATTGCATTTCTCTATACCGATATGAACAATTTAGAAAATTAAATTTAGGGGCGCCTGGGTGGTTCAGTCAGTTGAACGTCTGACTCTTGACTTCAGCTCAGGTCATGACTGAGCCCTGAGTCGGGCTCCAAGCTGGGAGTAGAGCCTGAATAAGATTCTCTCTCTCCTTCTCCCTCTACCCCTCCCCTGCTTGTTCTCTCTCTCTCTCTCTCTCTCTCTCTCTCTCTCTCCCTCCCTCCCTCTCTAAAAAATAAAAAATAAATTAAAAAAAGAAAAGTTAAAAATCAACTCCATTTACATATGCTATAACGCACTATAACCAAGTCAGTGAGGTCCTAGCATAAAGGTAGACACAGAAATCAACAGAACAAAATAGAGATTTTAGAAATAGCCCCATTCTAACATGGTCAATTAATTTGACAAAGATGCCAAGGTATTTTAAATGGGGAAAGGAAAGACTTTTCAACAAATGGTACTGGAACAACTGTATATCTATATGGAAGAAAAATTAACTTTGACTCGTATATCAAACCACAAAAAAAATGACTCAAAAGCATTCATAGGCCTAAGTATAAAGATAAAAGTATAAATTGTGTAGGAAAAAAAAAGGAGAAAAACCCTTGTGACCTTGGATTAGGCAAAGAACACCAAAAAACACAAACTTTAAAAACATTAATAAAATGGATTTCATCAGAATTTAAACCTTTGCTCTTTGGAGGATATTGTTAAGAAAACCAAAGACAAGCCACAGACAGGGAGAAAATATTTGCAAAATATATGCATGACTGGAATCAGAGGTTTAGAGATGTGATGTGGTACATAAGTACCTCATACATAGAGCTTAAACAAATGGAGGTCTATTTTTCTCACTTAACCAGAAGTCTAGAGGTGAAAAATTTATGGCAATTGTTTGGCTGCTCAGTGACACTATCACAGACACTGACTCCTTCTCTTTTCTCTGTACTATTTTTGGCATGATGTCTTCATCCTCATGTTTCTTGCCTCGTGGCTCATTATGGATGCCACAATTCCAGGCATCACATCATCACATAAAAAAGGAAAAAGGGAAAAAAGGCAAGGAGTTATATCTGATGCATCTCTCTTCTTTTATCATAACAGCAAGAGATTTTTCCGGAAGCACCCTTTAGTTGATTTCTGCTTAGTTCTCAGTGGCCAGGGGAAAAGGCACATGGCTATAACTTGCTTCAGGGGAATCTGAAAAGTAAGGAACAAAATTGTCATAATTGGTTTAGGTCTCCTTGCCATGATCACCTTGGAAATGGTACTGCAGAAGCCTCAAGATCTAAAATCAAAGATCTATTAGCAAGGAAGAAGGGTGGCCATATATTGGGTAGTCAACTTACAGTGTCTGTCACTTCACCCTGAACTCTAGCCATAAAGAACACGTTTATTTCCCAACATCTTCCAAGCTCTTTTGTGCAGCCATTTCTTTGCATCTGCTGCCTGGAAAGACCTTGCTCTTTGTCTTCACCCAATAAACTCCTTCTTAGCCTTCAAAATTCAGGACGGTTGGGGCACCTGGTGGCTTCGTTGGTTAAGCATCTGTCTTTGGCTCAGGTCATGATCTCACAGTTCAAGCCCCATATCAGGCACTATCGGCACGGAACCTGCATGGGATTCTCTCTCTCTCTTTCCTTTTCTCTCTCTTCTCCTCACTCTCTCTCTCTCTCTCTCAAAATGAATAAACTTAAAAAAAATTTCAGGACAATTTTACTACAATAAAAATATATATGAAAAAGACAAAAAACAAAAAAACTGGACAGACATCATCTCCTTTGGAATGTCTTTTCTCCCTCTTTCTGTCCCTAAGGTGGATTAAATATCCGTCATCAGCAATCCCTGAACTCCTGAAAATTGTACATAATGGACTGTCCATGAAACTAAAAGCCAGCCACTTCCTTTTCTCTTTACAAGTGGTACCAAGTCGAAGTCAAAAGAGATTGTTGAATGGCTCTGCATTTCCCGATTCTAATCCCTGCCTGATGGTCAGTTGCATTTCTACCATTTGATTCTTAAAGACACCCCGATATCCTTAAAATTCTTGTAATAAACTTCCTTTTTTGTTATGCTAATTCCAGCTGGTTTCTGTCACTTGAATGCAAAGAGTCATAATACATGATTCCTTGCTCATTGGTATCATAGCATTACCTACGGGGGCAGAGGCTGTTAGCATTCACCAGGTATCTGTGAGCTCCCCTGAATCTCCCAGTTTCTGCAGTGTTAGCTTTGGGGTGGTCATGTGACCCAGTTCTAATCAATGAACTATGAACAGGAGTGATGTGTGTTACTTCTGGGCCAAGGAGGTTAAGAGCCAGAGTACCTCTCCATCTCTCTTTACCCGACTGTGACAGCAATGTGTCCAATGTGTTATCTCTAGAGAGGAAGAGGGCTTCCTAACCTGCATTGGACTTTGCATGAGAAAAAAAACACACACAAAAACACCACGCTTTTTTTTCACGATAAGCCACTATTCTTGGGGAGTTTGATGCAACAGCTACCATTAATTACACCATTACATCCATTCAATTATAGCTGTATGGTACTGATCTCTTTCATTGGAATATGATCCATTTGAGGTCAGTAGCAGGTGTTCATTGTATAATTCCAGCACCAGCCCCTGAAGGGCCCAGGACAAGTGTGTTTAATATGTGTTGGGTAAATTACGAGGGAATGAATCACTCCACTTGATGTTTTAACACCTCAAGAGAACACTTACTGGTAATCAAAGAGAAACTTCTAGAGCTGGTAATTGAGCCTAGAATCTTCTAACTCCAAGCCAAGGCCTTTTTGTGGCTAGCCGTCATCATTGCGGGAAGGTGATGGCAACTGTGAATTAACTCCAATGTGTGGCAATTTAGCAGACAGGCAGTCTATGCGCAGCTTTCTAGGACAATTATTCTGGAAAGTCATTTCTGGGAAAGGGCCCAAGAACTTATGCGCAGCAGAGGAGAAAGACTTCTTTAAACATTGACTGCCTCTGTTGCTCTGGTCATGAAACTCTGAAAACAACACGAGTTAGGAGCCTCCTAGGGGACAGAGGAGCATCTGTCTTTTCCAAAATTTCAACCTTCCTGTTAAATACTCTACGACTGGCTATCTTCTACATGCCCTTCCAGGTCTCTTTCTCCCCTTCTGCCCTGAGCTTCATAATGCCAACCAGGATGCACTGCAGGATAGTCCCCCCACCAAAAAACACCCCATGTCCTGGCCTCCAGAAGGTTCTGCCTAGTAGGGATCCCCAGCAGGAGATCAGAGGAGGGAAGTGAATGACTCTTTGGGGCAATGTTGCCCCAACTGAAGGTCACTGCTCCTCTCAACATGGCCTGCTTTGCAGAACTCTTGCCCCTTCTCAGGTCTGCTAACTCCTTCCTTGCCTCTTCTCTTCAGCCTAATGATGGTACCAGCTCTGCTGTTTCTATACCTCAGCTCCTACAGCATCCCTTGGGGTCTCTCACACCCTCAGACCTTTGTAGTTAATCCTTTTGTCAGTGAACCTTCCTCAAACTATTCCGATTTGAATGTGTCATGTTTCTTATTGAGACTCTGACTGATAGAATAACTTCTTCCAGATTATAGATTGTATATCCTGATTACATTTTTTACATGCCCAGTGTGGGCCTTTCAGATATAGACTGAAGAAGAAAAGAAAGGTAATCGGTAATCTCATTCCTGAAGATATCTAACATTTTGGAGTATTTCTGTCCAAGATTTTTCTGAGCACACATTATATAGGCTATTTTGTTGTTTTTTGTGAGCATGGTAAAATATAAACAACATAAAGTTTACATTTTAACCATTTTTAAGTATGCATTTCAGTGGCACTAAATACATTCACAGTGCCGTGTAATCATCACTGCAATCTATTTCCAGAACTTTCTTTTTTTAAAGACAAATCACTTTCTTAAGTTTCTTCATTTATTTGTTTGAGATTTGTTTGCAAATGGTGCAGGGGCAGAGAGAGAGGGAGAGAGAATCCCAAGCAGACTCCATGCTGCCAGGGCAGCACAGAGCCCAGCTTGGGGTTCCATCCAGTGAACCGTGAGATCATGACCTGAGCCAAAACCAAGAGTCAGACACTTAACCGGCTGAGCCACCACCCAGGTGCCTCCAGAACTTTCTTTTAAAGATTTTTTTTTCTCAATGATTTTAAGTAATCTCTATACCCAACATGGGGCTTGAACTCACAACCCTGAGACCGAGAGTCACATGCTCTACTGACTGAACCAGTCAGGTACCCCAAGACACTCTTTTTTTTTAGAGCAGTTTTAGGTTCACAACAAAATTGTGAGAAAGGTACAAAGATCTCCCATGTACTCCCTGTCCGCACCCCACCCCCGTCATATGCACAGCCTCCCCCGTTGTCAACATTCCCCACCAGACAGGTACATTTGTTAACATTTAATGAACCCACACTGACAATCATAATCACCTAAGTTCAGAGTTGACATGAGGGTTCACTCCTAGTGTTGGACATTCTATGGATTTGGACAAATGTATAATGACCTATACCCATAAATACAATATACAGAGTATTTTTCACGTTCCTAGAATTCCTCTGTGTTCCCCCTAAACATCCCCCCCATCTTACATGTTTTTTAGTATTTCCATCTCAATGTATATATAATCTCGATGTGTATATAATGTATATATAATCACTCTTTCCCCTTCTGTCCTGAGCTTCATAATGCCAACCAGGATGCACTGCAGGATAGCACCCCACCCCTTCCCATGCCCTGGCCTCCAGAAGGTTCTGTCTAGCGGGGATCCCCAGCAGGAGATCAGAGGAGGGAAGTGAATGACTCTTCGGGGCGATGTATCATGACCTCTGTATCATGACCATTTCCCTGTGTCATTCAAGTCTTTCTTAAGCATCATATTTCAAAGTTGTAGCCCATAACGTAACATGATTTTTTCTCCACTTCCCTATTTAGCTTCTGTCCTTCAACGTTTTTACACTCAAGTAATGCCCAATGTGTTGTATACACTAGAGGGAGCTTGAGAGTTCTCAGAAACAACAGTTTTCTGTGCCCTGGTGAAGAATGAAAATAACTTGCCAAGACTGGCAGAAATATTAAAGGCATCTGAGGGTTCCCCCTCACCACTGGCAAAGCTATGACTGATCTCACGATGAAACAATGTGGGCATTTTCTCCCCAGGCCTCGTCCCATCTTGGGGCAGGAGCAGAGCTCCGTTGGTGATTCTGGCCGATGACAAGTGTGGTCATGAGTCCTTAGATCTGTAGATGCCCAGTGGGTGACCGCAAAGGCCACACTCGGTCTGTGAAGAAAAGCCACGCAGGGGGTTGTGAGAGCAGGCCCCACCCCAGCGGCAGGGAGCCACAGTCCCCATGAGCTCCCAGAGCCCCAGGCCAGACCCTGTGGAACTAGCTGTACTAGTTCCCTGCAGTGGTAGTGGCTGCACTTGAGAGACTATCGTGGGTAACCTGCTTACCCAACGCTCAGGGTCACCGGCCAAAAAGTGGGTGGCAAACCATGTGACTAGGACTCCTGAACCGACTTGGAGGGGGTGGGAGCAGGGACCTGAGCTCCCCAGGCTTTAGATCCTCCTCTGCGGCCCCTCCCCCCTTTTCTAGATGGTTCTTACAACACTAGAGTCTGACGCAAGGAGAGCCTGCCAGCACCAATGCAGCAACAGTGGCTGGGCAAATGCAGCCGAGAAAAGAAAGAAAGTGCCCTGGGAATGTGGAATACCTCTGTGTCAACCTTATGCCCCTTAAGTCTGTTGTCCTGGGACCAAGGACTTTGCCTCTTCTCTTCCCTGTTCCACCTTCCCAGGGATTGGCCCCTCCTGGGTCACCAGATTTGACTTTCTCACTTGTGCAAGAGATAAACTAAGGCCTTCTTTCCTTAAAGTGATAAGCATAAGAAGTTTTGACCTTGTGTTAGAGTACTCACGGGGCGGGGGGGGGGGGGGGGGGTAGGTAGGAAGGCATGGATGTTTAGAATAGGCGGGCATAAACAGGAAGATTTGGGAAAGGTGGATCTAGCCAGGCTCAAGGAACTGTACTTTTAAATGCTAAACGCAACACAGTAGGGCTCAGGTAAGAACTTCCCTTAAAAAAAAAATAATAAAATCTGTGGTTCTCAATCTTAACTGCATAAAATCACCTGGGGAAAAGTTTTAATTAAAAGAAGCTTTTGAAATTCCCACTCCCAGAACAATCACATCAAAATGCCTATAGGTGGGACCCATCCATCAGTGGTGCTCAGAGCTCCCAAGGTGATTCCAATGTGTAGCCCAGGTTGAGAACCACTGGCCCTTAAAGGGTGATGAAAGAAAACCTTGGCTTTAATGCATTGTTCCAGTCTGTACTTAGGTGTTTTATTTCTTTAAATCGTGCTTTATAATGCACTCTGGCCTTCACTGACAAAGCCAATTAGAGACCTATAAACAAGCTATAATTTTAACAGTTAAATTTAACGAGGATAAACTACCTTGTGTCACTGTGCTCTGTGAGCTACCCCTGTCTGAGAAAGGCTCTGCTGGCTGGCACGGCCAAGACCATCATTTTTCACTGAGCAGGCAGATGGCTTAGAGAAGAATGCGAGAAAAGGTCACAGTTCATCAAAGCAAAACCTTAAAGATAGCAGCTTTAGAAGCTGGGACAACATCAGATATGCACCCAGGGGGAAGATTGTGAATTTTAGGTGCAGTAGGATGCCTGAGAGGCAAGATCAGGAGCTCTCTGGGTGGCATACCAACACTCAGGTGCCCCTGGGGCTGGACTTTTGCTTTGTCTTGCAGGCAGGGAAGCCCAGATTCATCACTTCCCACAGCCTCAAAAGCAGCCCTGTATTTTCTGCATTCTCTTCTCTCTTCAAGCCCAGCCACCCAGCTCTTTGCAGTGCAGGGCACGGCAAGAGCAGGGCTCCTGGGGTCAGACCAGTGTGGCTTCACAGCCAGCCTGTCACTCACTCGCTGTGGGACAGTCATGAAGTGTTTAACCCTTCAGGGTTCCGTTCCTCCTCTATGGACACAGTGGGTGATCCGAGAGTACAGAGTGCTGCTTTGTCAACCCTGCATGGCCCGTGTATTAGCATGTGATCTTTTGTTTCCCTTGGAATTAAGGAATTTGCCTCTTCCACCTAGGCTCATCCTTCTGGGGATTGGCCCCTCCTGGCCAGCCTTAGCTGACTTGTTCATTTGTGCAGGAGATAATAAAGCCAGAAAAATCTTTAGGCTCCGGCAAGAGGGGCCCCTGCTCTGGTCCCTCCAGTCTATAGGGTCCTGTCCCGGTGTTCCTTTGCCTATACTCTTCCCTGCTGGGTGAGAGCCAAAGGGGTCTGCCCCTTAGAACTCCAGTTCCCCGTCTAGGCCACATCGCAGGGGCCAGGTCCCTAAAATCCTCTGTTCAAATGGGCCTGTACCCTCTTCTAGGGTCTATATGGGCTGCTCCCCAGATCTACACTCATGAGGATGTACTATGCTGCCTGAGGCCTGAGGGAAGCCAAGGGTAGCTGTTGGGGAGCAAGAGATGGGGGTGAAGGTGGACTGAACAGAGACCTCAGGTTTCCACACAGCTGTGTCCTCCTGCTGGCTTAGGACAGAGTCAAGGTTGAGAAGAGAAGAGGCAGCTTCACACTTCAGCTCAGAACTCTGATGAGCCAATGCATTCTAAATTGGAACTTGGCCTCCCAGATCATTATGAAAATATTTGTCAATTTAGGAGATGAGCACTTACTTTAACAACTTCTTAGCTTGATTTTTAACTTTAAAACATTAAATCGTAGGGTATATAGTAAGTGGACCTCCATTTGTGCTCTTCTTACCCTGGGCCTGGGGAAAACAATACTATCATTTAGGTGGTTATTAGGATTCAATGCAAAAAAAAAAAAAAAATCGTATGGGTACAGAGCAGGTGCTCAGTAAGGATTATACGCTTTTCCTTCCCGCTCATCACTGTCACTCAAAACATGAAGTTGCAGAAAAGAATCCTCCTCCAGGTAGGCCACCAGCTTCCTCCTTTCTGGTTAGAATGCAGCTCAAGCTGGACTAACTAATGTGCCTTCAGGCCTTTCCACTGAGAGGCTGATCAAAATTTGGAGTTAAGCCTAGATCTCTCACTTAACTGTGGCCAAAAAAGTGGCTCTTATGCCAACCAGGAAGTCTGTGGCCCCCTTCTGAAGTGGCTCTGGGGCGAGGCAGCCTTGGGGCAGGCAGGGCTCCAGGAACCCAGGCCTTCTGTGTGTGTCCAGAGATCTGGCAAGACCCATGGCGAGAGATTTCTGGGGTGGGAAGCAGGGAGGGTAAAGCAGCCAGTTCGGGCACTCGGAGAGCTGTCTGCAGAGGTGCAGTGGCCTGAGCTCAGGAAAGGTGCCTGGAAACCCAGCAGTGCTTCCTCAAGCGCCAGCGAGGGGGGAGAAGGGGGAGGGCAGCTGGCCCATGGAGGACTCAGAGAAGCCAGACTTCCTGGGTAAGTTGGAACAAGCAGAACAGGTTCACTCTGCTATGCATCTCATATTTGCTGCAGTGGATCTACTTCGTATTTTGAAAGTACCCACTTATTGTCTCCATTGCAAACAGCAAGTTGAGAGTATGCTAAGCCGTCAGAAAACAGGGCTGGACACCATAGACACAGAGCTGGAGGCATAGAAGAGGGAACGTGTCAAAGGACAGTGAACGAGACAGTAGATGAGTGCTGGGGAGTAGGGTGGAAGCAGGAGGATGGGAAGGTAATCGGGCCACATTGAAACGGCCTCCAAGTGTTCTTCTGTTGCTTCATGGATCACAGAGGAAAATGCACTTAAGACTATAATACGATTTCCTTCTCATTAGAAAACTCTCATTTCCTATAAACTTTAGGAGATTTTCCATACTGGTTTCCACATGTTAAGGAATGTTTAACCCATATATCTTGCTGGTTGAAATTTGAATCTATTATCTATCTCTCTATCTATCTACCTACCTACCTCCCTTTTAAATAACCAGAAATACAAATTTATTAAGAAGCAAAGAAAATTTATTTTTCAATCACAGGAAAATTCATCTGATAATTTTGGTGCCCCACTTAGTTCTAGGAAACATATATCTGAAAAAGCACTATGAAAAAACATTCCTGGAGACTTAAGATGTCAAAAACAAAGTAATCTTGTAACTATTTTCAATGTACTCAATGCAAGAGAGGGGTGTACCTCTCAGAAGCGAGATCTATTTGGCCATCCGGGGTACATCATGCTTCCTTAAGATCAAGAAATATGGGCTCACTTGGAGGCAAAGTATAAAAAGCCTTTAAATTTGTACTCTGCTACATTTTATCTGAAGCGCTGGGAGGTTAGGAATGCAGTCAATTCACCTCCATGCCTATCCTGCCCCTACCACCACCCCGTGTATACTTTAACTCCCGGCTGCCCCTCATATTAAATCCACGTTGGCCAATTTTGATGGTAAAACACTAGTTCTTTATACCTATTATTGGTATAAATGCATCATTGTTTATTTGCCAAATCCCTGAGAGGCAAAGATCTAATTAATCTATTAAGGCTTCTGTTGGAAAAAAGTCAAACCTTTCAAATGAGAAACCTGGGTCGATATCATCAGTGTGTTTTGCAACAGGGCTGGCTGGATTGCTCCAGACAAATCAGACGGCCTCTGCCCTGCACATTCTGAGGTTCTCGCGGGCTGGGAGTGACAGGCTGGGGATGCCGAGGAGGGGGCGGTTCCATTTGGGGCTGGTAAGCAGAAGGAGCCTGTGGTTTCCAGCCGACCAATGGCCCAGGCCCCATACCGCTGCAGGGGAACCACTGGGGCTGTATCTGCAGAACTGGGACCAAATTAAGGGAAGATGGGGCTGGAAGTGAGGCCTTAGGCATCTCCGTGGCATGTGCCTTGTAATCTTCCAGGGTGGGGGGCTCAGCTCTGCTGAGTGGGTGCAGCTTCTCCTGATGGGCATGGCCACTCATGGGAAGGGGGTTAACATGATCCCCCCATAAGACCTCCCAGGGCCAACTGGCACTGGGAGTGGGAACTCTGGTTTTGTTCATTTGTAAGCTACAACCTTCCACATTTTCCCCATACCTTAAGAACACTTGAACCCCAGACTTATCCCCCCACCTTTTTAACAAATTTATTTAAAGAGAGAGAGTGAGAGAGAATGAGCAAGAGAGGAGCAGAGAGAGAGGGAGAGAGACAGAATCCCAAGCATGCTCTGCACTGTCAGTGCAGAGCCTGATGCGGGGCTCGAACCCATGAACCTGTGAGATCACGACCTGAACCGAAATCAAGAGTCAGACGCTCAACCACCTGAGCCACCCAAGCGACCCTGATCTCCCCCATTTAAGGCTCATCTTCCCTGTAGGGACACAAAAACAAATCACCATGTCATTGAAATGACAACTATGGGCATGTTGCTAGTTGCTAGGAGAGAAGGAAACAGGAACCAATTGACCACCCCTCTCGGCAAAGTGAGAGAAGACCTCAGGAGCTCTCCATCCAAGAAACCTGTGAGTGGTGACTTCACAGAGCTGAGCAATCCTCCTCAGAGGACCTTTATCAAATGGTTTTGGCTCTTTAATTTTTTTTTAATGTTTATTTTTGAGAGAGAGAGAGAGAGAGAGAGCAGGGGAGGAGCAGAGCTCCAGGCTCTGAGTTGTCGACACAGAGCCCCGTGCGGGGCTCAAACTCACAAACTGTGAGATCATGACCTGATCCGAAATCGGACTCCTAACCGACTGAGCCCCCCAGGCGCCCCTGGTTTTGCCTCTTTAGATTTCCAAGCACAAATGCTAAACCATTAGGAGATTTCCAAACTGGCTTTGTGACATCTGTACCCACACGGTGGGCATAGCGTGACCAACATTTGGCAATGGGGGAGCAGAAAGAGAATGTGCTTACTCTACAGCTCTGTCCAACAGACCTTTCTGCAGTAATGGAAATGGTCCACATCTGCACTAACCCTGCAGCCGCAGGACCCACACGGCTATTGAGCACTCGGGTGTCACCAGTACCACTGAGGAACTGAAGTTTTCCTTTCGTTTCATTGAAATTCTCTTAAATCGAAATAGCCATAACTGGCTAGTGGCTCTCATGTTCACGCAGCATGAAGTTCTCTGACCTCGAGATGCTAAGGGAGAGAGGGCAGCTTCAATTCCTCCTGGTCTCCCCCTTTCTCTTGCTTCCCTCGACATTCAGCTTCTCCTTGTTCATCAGTCCCCAGCAGCCCTACTGCCGAGGCCTCTCCTCGGTTAACCCTGCCCCTCTGGCCAAACTTCAGGAAGAAGCAACATTACACTATCTTCTTTGAAAAGACTGAGTATGGCTTTCTCTGAGCGCGATGAGGTTGGCAAGGACCGCTGAAACTGAGCGTGATACTTCAAACTGCTAATTTGCTAAAATAATTTGGGAGAGTGCTACTCTCAAACCCTGACATGAGTGAAAGCAACCTTTCTAAATTTGCAGGAGGCAAAAGTCCATGCTACTGGAGGTTATGTTTGCTAATTATCTCAGTGGTTGTTTATTAAATGGCTATTGCATATTTATTTCTCTCTGTCAGAGCACTTGGCCCAGAAAGGCAGGCTCACTCGCTGAAATGTTCTGCCGTGACCCAATCCAAAAGATTCATCCTGATTTCTTATCAACTGGAAATTTGGAATTACATAATCAGCTTCCCCCTCCCCCCCCCCGCCCCCCCCACCCCAAAGAGCCACAGATGTTTTAATGATTGCCTTTGCAACCCAGGCAAACCGTCCCATACATAGGCCCTTCTGAGAAGAAGAGAGAGGCAGGTAGGCATAGGGGCCTGTGTTTTGTACTATTCTGGTCAACCACCTACAGTTGGTTGGATCAGGGCTGGGCATTGACCCCCAGAGCAGCCAACTTCATAGGCTGACCAGTGACCTATGACCTGGCGCAAAAGAATGTCCTCCACGCAGATTCCCTCTCTCTGTAATCTAAGCTGGAAGCAGAGAGAATCGGACAGTAATGGCAGAAATGGCAGGTGGCGGGAGCGCCTGGGTGGCTCAGTCGGTTGAGCAAACGACTTGCGGCTCAGCTCATGATCTCACAGTTCATGAGTTCGAGACCCGCATCAGGCCTGCTGCTGTCAGCACGGAGCCTGCTTCGGATCATCTGTCCCCCTCTCTCTCTGTCCCTCCCCGGCTGGCGCTCTCTCTTTCAAAAATAAATAAAATAAACCAAAGAAAGAAAGAAAGAAAGAAATGGCAGGTGGGGGTTGGGGGTGTGAGAGGAGCCAAATATAGTGACTCAGGGAGGGAACTCTCAGCCAGAGACTGATTTTGCACAAGTGGGATAGAGCCTTGGAAACTGTGTTTTCAAAATTCCTCAAGAGATTCAAACACGCTAATATCCAGTTTGTTTTAATTCCATAGGTGCTTAGTCACCTCCAATAGGACACCTAACCTCGCACCTCCCATTTGGAACTTTCGCATAAGACACAGTCAGTATTTTGCTATTGTTGGTAGTAATTAGTGTAAGGCTTTCAATTTAACATTTCCTTGGGATAGATTGCTAGTAATAGGGTTTATAGTCAAAGAGATACTTATCTTTGTGGTTCTCCCTACAGATTATCTTCCCAATGGGTTGTGTAACTTCACAGCTTCATTGATTTCACCACAACCTTGCCAGCCTTGCATTATTTTACATTTCCCTCCCAATTCCCTATATTTCTTTAGGAAATGTCTGAAAGTACCTGAAATTTGCTTTAATTTGCATTGCCTTTGATTACAGTTAAGATAATCATTAAGATAATGTTTCCCATTGGTGCATTTACTATTTCCTCCCTGAGTTTCCAAAAGTAATGTCATCTAGACGCCCCTTCTCCTACAATTAAACCTTTCTCTCTCTATTTTCAAAAGCACAAACCAACTTAAACATTTCCAGTGACAGCATCCTCAAGCACCATTAGAAAAGTAGTCTTTTTCCATTGTAGTGAAGCCTCTATCGTGTTTTCCAGTGGTCTTTTGCACACAGTAGGTGACACACATACTTGTCCAGTAACCATGTCTCTATAAAGACAAGACAACCAGATTAAACACAGTTAAGCCTCTTTCTTTCTTTCTTTCTTTTTTATTTCTTTCTTTCTTTCTTTCTCATTCTTTCTTTCTTCTTCTTTTTTTAAGTTTATCTTTATTTGAGAGAGAGCAAGTGGGTCAGGGGCAGAGAGAGAGGGAGACAGTGAATCCCAAGCAGGCTCCACACCGTCAGCGAGGGGCCCCGACTCGAGGCTCGACCTCACAGTCAGTGAGATCATGACCTGAGCTGAAATCAAGAGTAGGATGCTTAACCAGCTGAGCCACCCAGGTGCCCCGAAGTTAAACCAATTTCTTAACTGCAGGACTTCTCAGAACCTTCTTTAACAGAACACTCCTTTAACAAATGCTCGGTGAACTTCCAAGAGAAGAATGTACAAGGCACCTTTTCCACATCTATCTTGCCTGCCATTGAATCCTTGTGTGCTGAGGCATGCTGAAAGAATGGAGCCCTGGAGGAGGTGCTTTGAGAAGCTTTGCCTGGCCTAGAGATCACGCCCACACTAAGGTCAGTATGTTGACCGAAGCAGGGGCAAAACCATGGCTTCCCTCAGTCTCTCCACTGCAGCCACCAATACAGTGATGAAACACAGACATATCTTAAGAAATATTTTAAATAATATATTTGAAAAGTCAGTGCGAATGTTGGAAAGATAATTTGTGGTGCAAAAAGGAAAGTGACGACATGGCATGTAGAAAAGGATCCTGTTTCTGTTTAGAAAAAAATGTTTATCTTGCCAATTGTTCGTCACCTCCAGCCCTTACCATCACCTGGGATGTTTCCCTCAGCAAGAATGTCAAATCATACAGACCATTCTAAATTTGCTTAAAATTTTAGGATATGTTTATATTGATAGACTATCTTGTTTGTTGATTGCACCGTCACGTTATGTTTTCTATTTTATTTTATAATATTAATGTTTTATTTTATTATTTTTGAGAGAAATAGAGGGTGTGCGAATGGGAGAGGGGCAGAGAGAGAGGAGACAGAGCATATGAAGCGGGTTCTGTGCTGACAGCAGATAGCCAGATGTGGGGCTCGAACTCGAGAGCCATGAGATCACGACCTGAACTGAGGTCAGATGCTTAACCGACCGAGTCACCCAAGCACCCCTATATTTTGTTTTAAAATGTGTTTATGGGGGCGCTTGGGTGGTTCAGTCGGTTAATTAAGCGGCCAACTTCAGCTCAGGTCATGATCTTGTGGCTCGTGAATTTGAGCCCTGTGTCGGGCTCTGTGCTGACAGCTCTGAGCCTGGAGCCCGCTTCAGATTCTGTGTCACCTGTTCTCTCTGCCCCTCTCCCGCTCATGCTCTGTCTGCCTCTCTCTCTCAAAAACAAATAAATGTTTAAAAAAATTATGTTATACTTTTGCTTTACCTACAGAATGCTGTTTACTTCATGATAAGGTTATTATTAAACTATCGAACTTTTGAAAACTTATTAATTCACGCTATTATTGAACTAACTCCCTCTATTAGATATTGCCAGAGAGTAATGTCTTCACAATGAATATGGTGCTGTAAGATGACAGAGAGGGAAACAACCAGTCTATCTCTAGAGGGTCAGAAAGGTTTTACCAGGGAATGTGATCTAGGGTTCTGAAGGGTGAATAAGAGTTCACCAGCGGGAAGGTGGGAGAATATGTTTGAGGAAGTAGATTTGCATATAAAGGCTTGAAGCGTAGCTTTATCAGGGTTTTATAATTCGGGTTTTAGGTTGAGGCCTTGGTCCATTTTGAGTTAATTTTTGCATATGGTGTACATTAGGGTCCGACTTCATTCTTTTGCACGTAGATATCCATTTTTCCCAGCACCGTTATTGAAAACACTGTCTTTCCTACTTGAATGGTCTTGGCATCCTTGTGGGAGCAGAGTCTGAAATCTAGCTCTGTCAGACTTCAAGTGGTATGGCTTTTTTGTAGTAGAGTGTGTGCCCCAGTTTTCTTTAAAGCAGTGCTTCTCTCCCAGACCGGGAAAGGCTGTCATGGGCCAGGCTGGGAGAGCCCCAGACATGCCTCCCAGGCGGGGCGAGTAGGCCTCAGGCATCGCCCAAGGGCAGCCCTGCCGAAGTCAGTCTGCTCCCTCTGGATGTGGCCACACCAGCTGACCGGGCCTGGCTCGGGGACTGCCCAGACCGGTTTGCAGGGTTTCTGTTCCCTGGGAGCTGGTTCCCTGGCCACCGTGGTGGCTTTCTCTCTCTCCCCCACCACCCTCTCTTTTTCTGCCTCTATTTCTTCTTAAATTCCCTCTTTTCCTCTCTCTTTTCTCTTCTTTCCTAGTCCATGCACAGTCCCTGCCAACCCCCAGGCCAAAGGCCCTGAGCCACGACTTCATTTCCACGCCCATGCCCGAGACTTGGGGCCCCTCTCCTCCCTTGGGCCGCCTGCCAGGCCAGCCAGGCTCTGACCCAGAAGGTTTCTGTTTTTTTTTAATGGATATAAAATTATCGATAATTACATGAACAGAAATGCTAACAATAACAAGTCACATTTATTGGGTCCTTACCAGACATACTTCATGTCCTTTATTCCTCACACCAGACCTGTGAGGTCGATACTATTATTAATGCCCTGTTAACAGATGAGAAACTAACTGCCCTGTTAACAGATGAGAAACTAAGGGGTGAGGGCTTGAATTCTGTGCCCAAAGTCACACAACAAAGATTCAAATGCCACTTCTGAACCACGCTTCTGGATTGGACTACTTTGTGACCATGGTCAGTTACTGAATATTTGTGTGTGCCAGCCATTGTGTGTGTGTGTGTGTGTGTGTGTGCGTGTGTGTGTGTGTGTGAGAGAGAGAGAGAGAGAGATCTTAATCCGGGAGGGAAGAGGACTCACCAGCCCCAAACCTAGGAGCTGCCTGACACCTGCCTCCCTCACCCCCACAGCCCATCCCTCGCCTCTTGGTAATCTCTCAATTCGTTCTTTCTGCACGCTGGCCCGCACTGCCATCATCTGTAACTGCTGAGGACTGATGCTGTCTTAGCACAGAGAGGCAGCCCCTTTTATGTGGCAGAGGGTGATGCATGTGCATATGGTGCTGTAAGATGACAGAGAGGGAAACAACCAGGTGTATCGACAGAGGGTCAGAAAGACCTTACCAAGAGGGCCCATCTGGGTTCTGAAGGGCGAATAAGAGTTTGCGGGTGAGAAGGGAGAACGTATTTGAGAGGGATGGATTTGCATATAGAGGCTTGAAAGGTGCTTTAGGGTGTCTGACAAATGGCAATAGTTTAGAATTCAGAATGGGGGGTGGGGTGCAGTGACAGCGGGGCTGAAGTAGCAGGCAGGGCCAGACTAAAGAAAGCCTTGTAGGCTTTGCATTACCTGTAGGTAATGCAGCGCCACTGAAAGATAAGGCCTCTGAAAGGGAGGGTGAGTCTGGTTTAAAATGCATTCAGTCTCCCCAGGAAATTAATATAGGCTGGCTAACCATTTGCACGTGAATTTGTCCAGATATGAAACATAGATGGCCCCAGGCCCCCTTTCACACTCCTAGGACTGTCATTTTTACCAGTGTCCCTTGTCATCAGCCTTGCTGAGAGATCATAAATAGGGGAACGACTTGGCCTATTTCCTTTTCCGAAAGGTGGGTGTCTTGGGAGCGGGGTAAAGTTTGGATCGGAGAGGGAGAGACATAGTGGTCCAGGGGATCAGGTAGTGACTGTGGAAAAGTGAGGTTGGCAGAGAAAGGCCCGGCTCAGCTGCCCACACCAGGAAAGTCTCCTTGACCCTTCTCTGCTCTCCGCCTTAAGTAGATGGAATACTAATCTGATTGGTCAGATTCCAGGGCAACAGTTAGGTCAAGTTTGCTTGTGTGCAGGGGTCACTGAGCATAAAAAAAATGACACACAAGAATGTGCTCCTCTCTTCCTTACGCCCACACCTAGTGCACTGCCTTTGCATCTGGAGTCAGTTAGTGGCTAGGAGGAAACATCCCCCAAACAAAGGAGGGTTTAGGGAGAGACAGAGAAACAGAGACTTAGAGAGACAGAGAGAAAGAGACCCTCTTAGGCCTTGAGGCTAGAAAGCTGGGCTCCAACTCAGCTTTAGAAGAGGACCGGGGGTGCTGGGCTGGCCCAGCAAAACCAAAACAAAGCACAGCTTGTATCCGTGGCCAGTGCCCTTGCTGCCTGTCTGTTTCCCCTGGGAATCTCCCAGGCGCGGGGGAGTGGCAGGGCAGGACAGGCCTGCAGTGACTTCCATCTTAGTATCATCAACACCCCTGCCTTTATTTCTCACAGCTGAATCGAAAGGGAGAAAATGGGGGGGTGGGGGGGGTGGGGGGGGTGGGAGCAGGGGGGCGGGGAGGGTTGGGGGAAGCAGGGGAGGGTTGGGGGAGGCAGGGAGGGAGGGGATGAAGGGATAAAAAAGAGGGTGGAGTCTTGGAGGTCAGAAACTGGCTCTAGGGAGTACAGAAGAACAGGGCCCCCTCCCAGTGAGTCAGTGAGGGCGGGAGTTGGTGTGGCTTCGGGGAAGGGCCGGGTTGCAGTTTGGAGAGGGCCAGGAGGGAGGGAAGGAGGCCCAGCCAGATAGCTGTGGGATCCGGGGGTTCCAATGCCAGCGAGCTGCTGCTCACCAGCTATGTGGCCTCAGGCAGGTCCCACAACTTGTCCGTGCCCCAGTTTCCTCAGCTGTAAACTGGGGATAAGAACACCTCACAGCCAGAGTTGTCATGCAGAATAATTAAATGCGGTCATGTCTGTGACAGCACTTAATAAACCATAAACCTCTGAGCAACACAGAAAAATATTATCCTTTTTAGGATTCCCTTGGGAATGAAAAGCGGGGTACCTCTGAGAATTCTCAGCTCCACCCAGCTCTCTGCTCAGTTTCACAAAATGCCATTTACTCTTCTCCCCCAAACCCTCTCTATGTGTTTGTTCTCTGATATTCCCACTTCCCTTTAGTCTCTCCTCCTCAGTAGGCTTTGTCCTTGTTTTCTCCTAATATGTATTGGCCTCCCGAATATTAAAATAAGAACCATAGTCTCAAAACTTTTGCTTGGTCCTCCTGCCCCCTTCTAGTTACTGCCCTGTTCCCTCTTCCTCCCAGTCTTATTTGTTTACAGGAGTTTTGCAGTTTATAAAGTTTTTTTTTTTTCCTTGCATCGACTGCTTTGTCATAGCATTAGTATCATAATAAAACTTTGAGGTTGGAAGTATCGGCAGTACTTGCCCGTTTTACAGATGAGAAAAGTGAGTCTTGGACTAGAGTCCAACAGAACTCCCGTGTTGTTTCTTTGATACTTCACCGCTTTCCTTTGATGCTAAGCTTTCAAAGCGAGTGGTCTGGCTCTACCATCTCCATTACCCTGCTCATTTTCTCTTCAATTGTGTAATCCACTGGCTGCTCCCACCATGTGGGCCACAGCTCTTCTCCGCTAGCCTACTTCAGAGGCCCGTCACGGACCTCACTCCCCTTAAACCTTCACTGCCATGCATCTGACCCTACCTACTACCTTCTCTTTCTTCAAATTATCTTTCCGTGGCTTGAACTAGCACTTGAAGTCTACAACAGAAAAGGAGGTGATGGGGAGGGTTCCTTTTGTGTCTGTGGCTCCTGTACATCGGTTGTACAGGGTTAATTAACCCCAGTGAGTCATGGAAGCCTCGCTTATTGGAATACAGCTTCCCCGGCGTGCTCTGAGCTGTAGCAGGATTTCAAAAGCAGATTCTCCTCAGCCACCAGCCCAGCTGCCAAGGGCCTTGCCACAAAAGAGCAATTTGCCTTGGTTTTGACCAACTTGACAGAAGATGGGCTTTTTACTTGATGGCAAAGAGGACCAGAGCTGTCATCTTATGACTCGGCTGGGCATGGGAAGGTTGATGCCAGTAGTCTTGGACACAGCAAAAGGGGTCACTACTTGGAATTAGACTCTCCCAGCAAGACTGGAGCAGGGACTAGGCAGATGAACCCAGCTGTAAGTGATGGTGTAGGGGTGATTGATGTCTAGTCCCGCATTGTCTGATATGGCCACCATGAATCATTCGTAGCTATTTAAATTTAAATTTAAGTGCAACAACATTAAATGTTTGGTTCCTTAGTTGCACTAGCTATCTTGCAAGTGCTCAATAGTCACATGTGCCTAGTGGCTGCCATATTAGACAGCACAGTTACAGAATGTTCATTGTGGAAGTTCTACAGGACGACACTGATTTTAGAGCACCGGATAGAAAAGAAAAAAAGGTAAGCAGCTGGCTAAGAGAGTAAGAGAAAGGCAAACTCATCAGGAATGTCCAATATGAGGGGTAATGTTGGAGATGTAGGCAGGGAGGTGGCAAGGTGAGTAGGCACTAGGAAAATGCCCCCTTTCTACTCTTTGAGTGCCTCTCCAGGGTGAATGTTAGGACTATCACACCAGAGCCACAGGTGTTTTCCCAAGGCAGGATGCACACCCGCTAGGGACAAATTGGTCCTCAGATAGGAAACCCATGCTAGGGCTGGCATCAGGGGAGTGCGGGGACACCCAATTCTGTCCAGATGTTGATCTTTTGAGTCTAGACAGAGGGCTGGATAGTAGATGTTTGAAATGGAGATCTAGGAATGAGATGCTGAGGAAGAAGTCAGAAATACGATCTGGAGCAGGGGGAAGGGTTGGCTAAAAATACAAATTTGGGAATAAGTTGTAGTCACTCAGAAGTCCTTTTGTCACTGCCACTTCTGTATCTAAAAATTTGGATGATGGTTTGTTAACTCTCCATTTATTTCTGGACCATTCAGTGATGAGTATTGCTTTGCTAATGGTTTGCTTGAAGATAAGTCCTTTAAAGAATGAACAGAGTGGGGCACCTGGGTAGCTCAGTCGGTTAAGAACGAACAAAGTAAGTGTCTACTTAAAACAATGCTTATGCTCTGTGTTTGGAAAATAGAGCAAATGAAGGAGAGGAAAGATCTGGGACCTGGAAAATCATCATTCTAATCTGAGTCATTCCTTAAATTGTAAATTCCAGGGGGTAGCTTCAGGCACAGCTGGATCCAGGCAGGCAAAAATTGAATTGTCATATGAAATTGATGTCTCTCCATCTCTTGGCCCGCTTCTCTTTGTGTTGTTATCATCTCAGGCTTTCTGCATGTGGCGTCAATATGGGCCCACACAGCAACGTAGACTTAACACTGCTGGTTCCCGGTAATTTCAGCAAGAGGTCCCGGGCTGACCTCCATTGGCCCAACATGGGCCTACCCATGGAACTACCCATTCTTGAGCCACTAACAGGTCTGTGGAAATGCAATGGTCTGATTAGCCAGGCCTGATCGTGTGCCAAACCTGAGGCAGGGGATGGGGTCAGCTTCGCCTAGATCATTAGGCCTCTCAGTGCAGGTGAAGTAGTTTGCAAAGTAACCCAAACTTTGTAACCCAAAACATAGGCTAGCAGAAACCACAGCTGCCCACTACACAGTCTTTAATTAATGATAGCTATTATTGTGAAACAATACCAGAAAGATTAGGCAGCCATTAATTAAATACTAAAAAGGGTAGGGAAGGCTTTGTGGTACCTAGTAAGGTCTCAGTAAACGTCTATGGAAAGAAAACTTTACAAGGGAGTAAATAGGAACATATACTAAAGTGCAATCTTGTTCTATGAAAAAATGAGTCTGATGGAATGAGGGCACAATTTTATTGAGTCTAGGAAATGAGCCAGGAAACAAAGGATAGGGATAAATGGCGCATTTCTGAAAGGAGTTCCTTAGAGACAGGGCTAAGGGCTGTTTAATTAACATGTAAAACTACTCCAGAGGAAGGGAGTGCATAAGAAACTCTCCAAGGTTTGCTGATGATACGAAGCTCTTGGAGCAGTGATGACAAGCCCGATGGGAAGCTCTCATGAACCTGAGGAAGTGGGCGAAAAAGTGGGAGCTGAGCTTTAACCAGGACAAGGCAAGAGGGTGATTCTAGAGATGAAGTTCCAAACTCGGCCTGTGAAACTCAGGAAGTCAAGCTACTACTAATGACCGAGAAAAGGACCTGGGATTTAGCGCAGACAGTTTCTTGGGAACTTCAGCTCAAGATGGTTCTAGACAGAAATGCAGGGGGACATACTGGGGCTTCTGAATAATGGTTTGAGGGCTGAAAGTCTCATGAAAGAGTGATGTATTGACAGACAGGATACCTGTGCAGTTCTGGCCCGTTCACATTGAGCCAGAGGCAGTCTGAGAAACGGCAATTAAAATTTTTGAATTTTATAGACCTCAGTTAACAGGGATAGAGATTTTTAGGTCCAAAAGGCAAAGATTAAGACAGAGCAATCATTGAAATAATAGCACTGTGAACGGACAAAATGCAAGCTGGCTCATCAAACGTTGAAATTCTGAGGTTGAAACCTGAGTGACATGAAATTTAATCAAAGGAAGGCGGGAGCTTCTGTTTCTGCTCTGCGTGGTAGAGAAAATAGTGCTTAAATTACTCTAGTGATGAGGACTGCATGAGATCAAGTAGGGTACGGTGCCTGATGCAGAGGAAGTGGAGGTGAACCTAAAGCCACATGGAGTCCCCCTGGGATTCTAGATGATGCGGTGCTGTCGGTAGCATAGGGAATCTACAGTCAGGGGACAGGAATGTGGGCTTAGGCTGCGCTCTGATGTCCATCTTCCCCATCCCTAAAAGGCAACAGCCATACCTACCATAGGTAGGTACACCCATAGGGCCACATGACAATGAAATAAGATCCTGCATTCATTCAGGAAGTGGTTCTCTTGAACATCTACTACTCACCAGACAGCAATCTAGGTACTAGATGACGATACAACGATGAATAAGAAAAAGCCCTGTCCTCACGGAAGTTGGCGTCTAGTGGGAGACAATGACAGTGAATAAATCACCAGCTGAATGAGGCTCACGGTGGAGGGCTGGTTTTGAAAACCATAATGTGGGGCACCTGGGTGGCTCAGTCAGTTAAGCACCAGACTTTGGCTCAGGGCCTGATCTCATGGCTCGTGGGTTCGAGCCCCGCGTTGGGCTCAGAGCCTGGAGCCTGCTTCGGATCCTGTGTCTCCCTCGCTCTCTGCCCCTCCCTCCCCCTCTGAAAGACAAATAAACATTAAAAAAGAAAAAAGAAAACTGTAATGCACCAAACTAATATAATGATACTGCACTTGTATTCATTTCCTATTGCTGCTGAAATAAATTACCACGAACTCAGTGGCTTAAAACAACACAAATGTATTATTGTACAATTTAGAAGCTGAGAGTCTGAGATGGATTTTACAAGCTAAAATCAAAGGCTGCATTCCTTCTGGAATATCTAGGAGAGATCATCTGTTCCTTAACTTCTCCAGATTCTGGCAGTTGTATGCCTTGGCTCCTGGACCCATCACTCTGGCTTCTGCTGCCAATGGCACCTCACTGTCTCTGACTCTGACCCTCCTGCCTCCTTCTTATAAGGACCGTTGGGATTATACTGGACCCAACTGGATCATCCAGGATAATCTCTCCACCTCAAACTCCTTAATTTAGTCATATCTGCAAAGGGGATTGTGATGTGGACATCTCTGGGAGGACATTATTCGGTCGACCACATTACTTTTGGGCTATCCAGTAGGAAATGAGCTGTCCTTAGGAACCAGCAAGTAGATTGGGCTACCTCTGAACACCAACTTGCTGCTGGTCTTGTATTAGGGCAAGCAGAGTGGGTATCCGAAGGCTGACTGCAGATGCCCCTTCACAATACAATGTCATGTAGTAGAGCCCTGGAGAGTCACACAGAGAACACTATACAACAAGTGAACATGCTTGCGACTGCCATGCAGGAGCTCGGAGACCTCAGGCAAGGATATTACTCCTCTAAGCCCCAAATTCCACCTAAGTCAATGGGGATAAACAGAACTACCTGGAAGGGTTGGAGTGAGGATTAATGAAAATATCATCCATGAAATCACCTAAGACCGTGCCTGATCCTCAAAAAATGCCTATTTTGGAATGCCTCCTGAATCCATCCCTCCCTTTTTCTCTGTCCCTTTTGCTGCGACCACTGCCTCCTTCCACGCCTCTCAGAAACCTCCACTGTTTATCATGCCAGGTGCCTCAGCCTGGCAGTGGTTAGGAGCAACAGCCTTGAAGCTCTGTGAACGAGCCCCTGTTAACGGTGAAATCTGGAGCGGGTCTCTTAAGCGCCCTAAGCTTCAAGTCTGTACAAGGGGGATAACACCGGCTATAGAACCAAGTTATTCTGAGGATTAAGTGAGATGATGAATGGAAAAGGCTTACTTAGCACAGTGCCAGGCACAAAAACAGCAGTGTTCTTGTTCTGGAGAGGCCTGCCCTCCTTTCAACCTCCTCTTCCTCAATATTCCTTTCAGCAACACTGGACGACCCACTTCTGCCGGAAGCAGGCCTTGAATGTGTATACCGGAGGGGCATGGTTTATAAACACTTCTCTCTGCCTCGGACCTTTACCAGCCTTTTCAGTTATGGCTGTTTATTTATGCAGGCCTCTGCCTCAATACTACACACAAGCTTCTTGAGGAAAGGTGTTTTTTCTGAGGCGTAGGTTGGAAAAGTACGCTTCCTCCTTGTCCGGCCTCAATTTCCTTATTTGGATCGAGTCCATTGGACTGGAATGGCTACAAGGGCCCTTCCAGCTCTGAGATTTTAAACGGACAGAACTTAACTTAGTAGGGACATTGTAGATCATCTAGTGCTCCCCTCTCCTTTTCCAGAAGGGGCAACTGAGGGCCCACTAGGGCCTTCACTGAACGCTATTCTCTCTCTCTCTCTCTCTCTCTGTCCTTCTCTGGCCTCCAGAACAAGGCTCCTGTAGGGCATGCAGCCCCGTTTTCCTTGCTAGGCTGGGGGAGACTCTGGCGGCTCCAGGGCTCCGGGCTCGGGACGCCGGAAACACGTGTGTGCTCACCTACGTGTACACACGTGAGCACACCTACAGCAGCAGGGGGCGCTCGGGCCGGCAGGGGGCAGCACAGCCCCGGTTTGCAATTACCCGGCGCAGCCCCGAGGGAGGAGGGCGTGCTGCAGTCCCGGCGGCGGTGGCGGCGGCTGGAGGTGCAACCTCCCAGGTGGGAGGCGGGGGCTGCGGGCGCAGGAAAAGGCGCCTCGGGAGCCGGCGCTCGGCGGGGCCTCCTCGGGCCCCGGGCGCGGCGCGGCGAGTGGGAGCGAGCGCGCCGGGAGCACGCAGGCGCCCTGCTCGGCTGGCCCTCGGCCGGCGCGCGGCGCGGGAGCAGCCCGCAGCCCGCGCCCCGCGCCCCCCGCAGCTCCCGGGCCGCCCGCGGCCGGCCGTCGGGAGCGGCCCCTCAGCGGCAAGCTCGGGCCGCCGGCCCGGGAGAGCGCGCGGCGGCAGCGGCGGCGGGACGGCCCCGGGGCCGCCCCGAGCGCGCCCTCCCGCCCGCGGCCACTCGCGGCCGGCGCTGGCCGGGCCGGCGCGCCCCGCAGGCAGCCGGAGCGCGGCCTCGGCTTCGGCGGGAGCGAGCCCCGGGCTGCAGGCGTTGGGAGGCGGCGCGGGCGGCCGCGGGCACTGACGGCGTCGCGGGGCGCTCCCGGGCGGCGGCGCAGCGGCGGCGGCGCAGGGGGCGGAGGCAGGGGGCGCCCCCAGCCAGGATGCTGCGGTTCCTGCGCCGGACCTTTGGCCGCCGCTCCATGCAGCGCTACGCGCGGGGCGCGGCGGGGCGCGGGGCCGCCGGGCTGGGGGACGAGCGCGACGGGGGACCCCGGGGGGGCCCGGCCGCCGCCGCCGCCGCCTCCTCGACGCTGCCCGCGGCTCCGGGGGGCAGCGTGTTCCCGGCCGGCGGCGGGCCCCTGCTCACCGGCGGTGCGGCGGTGCACATCTCCGCCGCCGGCGCTGCCAAGGCCACCCTGTACTGCCGTGTCTTCCTGCTCGACGGGACTGAAGTGAGCGTGGACCTGCCGGTGAGTGACGGGGCCGACCCGGGGTACTGACACCCCTTGGGGCAGCCCCCCTCCCCCGCTGCTCCCCTTTGGGAGATCCAAGGATCCCTTCCCCCTTCTCCTGCGATCACTTCCTACCCCTGCTTCCCTCTCGGGCCACCCCGTCCCGGTCTCTTCTGGAACCCCCTCGTGGCTTGTGCCCCCTCGTTGGAACACTGCGCTGCTGGATTGCGCCTTCTCCGGTTCCCACCTAGTCCTTTGGGCCTCACTCCCTCCCCAGCTCACCCAGTCCCCTCTTCCCGAGTCCCCGCCCCCTGGCGCGGGTGACCGGCGTTCCCCTTCCGCCCCCTGGGTTCCAGCGGGGGCCTTCTTGGTGCTGGGTTATTGCTTAGAAAAATCTCAAAGCAATGCGGGGCTGCCTCGAGGTGGCCTGCTTGCCCCCACAAAGTCGCCATCAGGCCTTGTGGAGACGGCAGGAAGGAGAAGCCTCGTCCCCAGCTGCCCAGCAGGTGCCCCAAGTTTGGGAGGCAGTGTAGGGACCATTTCTCTCCCTTTCTCGATGCCCGCCCCCGCCCCATCCCAAAGAGTCCCTACAGCCCTTAGTGTCGCGGGGAGGGGGGTGGGAGGCAGGTGGGCGACTTGGGAGCTAACTCTAAAATCGACTCTCTTGGACCTGGCCAACTTTGCACCTGCAGAGCCCTTTGCTGGGGCGCCGGGAGTTGGCCTTGGGGCCCCCACGGGGCCTGGCGCGCCGGACTTTGCGCCCCGGGCAACGTGCGTGGGGCGGCCAAGGCACCCCCGGGCGGCGGCGCCGGGTCCCGGGCCACCCGCCCACAGGTGGTTGCACCCCGCCCCCCTGCAGCAGATAGCTGGGTTGGCGCTGCTGTCCCCGCCAGGGCGTCCGGCTTTCTAGTCTGAAGGGGCCAGATGTGATCAAATCAAATCCGCACATTAATGGGGCGCCTACTGGGCACCTGGCGCTGCGGCAGACGGTGCCTTTGGGAATCTTTGGGTGTGACTGAGGACACAGCGCTGATTGAGCTTTTAGGTGAATGTTACAGGTTATTCCGAGGGTTTCATGCGGAAAAAATAACATACCCAGACTTGCAAAGGAAACACTTAGGCCTTACCTGGTGGGGGAAATTCTTTAGATTTCGGGAGAGAACTAGGGACCTGTAAGGGTTTTAGATGGGAAAATCAGAACCTGCTTGGCCTTGGAGTTTAATGCTGCCTTAGGTTTAATTTTGAGACGGTTTCAATTTATGGCAATTTTATTTTTGTGGTTCCTAGTGCTCTCCATAGAATATCATTTTGTTATGATAATACCCTTTTGGGGCCTTTTTATTCATGGAAAAGGAGCCAGCGTTCCTGTGCTTAGAGCTGTTGTCTTTAAAATAGCATGAAAATGTTACTCCTCCCCAGGATTGAGGCTTTCCAGCTTGTATTGAGCTGGGAGAGGAGGCCTGAAGAGCTTGGAGGAGTGGAGAGGTGGGCAGCTTCTGTGTGGAGAGGATGTGGCGTATTTTGCATCTCGGATCAGGGAGAGGAAAGCTCTCCATGGGAACTTTGACCGTGCTCCTTGAGGATTTTCTTGTCGGTTCCCCAGGGATGGTTCATTTTATAAAATGTATTGCTTCTGTCAGGTTTGTGCGACAGGCGTTAAGTGGTGTTTCTCAGATGAAAAATGCAAACTGAGTCAGGTGCATGTGTGGTGAATAGACCCAGACAGGTACACCAATGATTTGGTTGGGATTGGACCAGCAAGCCCAGCTCTGCATGGGGGAGGGGGATGCTTACATTGAAAGGTTTCTCCACTTTACAAAAGGTTGCTGGACGAAAGATTTCCCCAGGTTTTCTTATGATGGCAGATTTCTCCATGCTTTAGGATGTGATGTCCTGAACCCGAAATTTTATTTATATGGACACACCCCATCCAAAGACAAAATGCGGGCTTTTGTCATGTGAGCCCTCCCGGAGGAATGATGAAGAAAAATTACCAGTGAGCACGGCTCATCGATTTAAAGATTTATTAGATATCAGAACTGCATCACACAGTCTCCTGTGCTCGTCTTCTCAGATCAGGGTGTGAGTTCCTGTAATTAATTCTCTGAGTACGAGGTTAGCACCCGGTGGCCAGAACCCAGTGAGTTTGTAGATGAATTTGTAGCACGCATGCTCCTTCCTAAGACCCATTTCACTGGGCTCACTTTTTATGCTATCCCGTTTGGCATTTAGCCCTGCTTATCATTATTTTCCTCTTCTGCTTTCCTGGATTTTTACCGCTTCCTGGGCTCTGGTGTTGCATTGCTGCCTGTCACACAGATAGGATTTACCTTTGGCCGCCATACCCCTAAGCTGGATTTTCTGTCTCCTGTCACTTCCCCAGGCACTCAGTGCGCTTGCTGGGCTAACTATGGCCCTTTGTAATTAAAACCCTCTGGTGGTGTTAGCTTCAAGAATTCCTTTGCTCAGCATACTAACAGTGGTTATGTATTGTCATAGCCATTTTATTGGCCCTAATCTGGACACTTTAGGTTCTGAAATTGACTTGAACACAACAGCACTTTCAGTGTGACCATGCCAGGGCACCTTTTCTTGAGCATGTCCAGTGTGCCAAGCATTGTGCTGTGGACACAGGTGAAGGAGAGGTGGCCTGGAGGCTCTTGGGAAACACAGGTAAAAACATGCCTTTTTATTCTAAGTGATGCTAAGTGATGTGACAGGCTCACCCAGACAGCGTCCTGGGGGATGGGCAGGTTAAGAGGGCTTCCTGGAGATTTTGACTCTTGGGGTCATAGGATCTCAAATCCAGTGTCCCCTGTGCATTTTTTAGAATACCTATTGTGTCAGGTCTACTCCTTGGCTAACTCGTGGCCAGTGGTTATATTTAATAAAGGAAGAAGCAACTGTAATTGTCTTCAGTCATCCTCAGATGGGGTCTGTAGTCTCCTTGTCCGATGGTAGGCTGCATCCCCTAGCATGCCGGCCTGTTTTTAACCTTTGCTGTGGTTTCTCAGTCTTTGGTAAAATGTGAACAAAAGGATCTTAAAAAAAAAAAAAAATCCATCTGTAACTTGCTGGGACGCCTGGGTGGCTCAATTGGTTAAAGCCTTTGACTCTTGATCTCAGCTCAGGTCACAATCTCAACAGTTTGTGAGATCAAGCCCCACATCGGGCTCCTGCACTGACAGCACAGAGCCTGCTTGGGATTCTCTCTCTCTCTCTCTCTCTCTCTCTCTCTCTCTGTCCCTTCTTTTCCCATGCTTGTGCATACTCTCTCTCTCAAAATAAATAAACTTAAAATAAAATGGGCTTGACAAACCCAGCTTCCAGGGGAGTCCCTGGCTCACCCTACAAGCCAGAGTGGTGCCATGAGCCACCCCTCTTCAGAAAACCTGTCCTTGGAAGGTGCTGCCTCCCTCTACTTAGACCAGCCCTGCCCTGCCCAGCCCTCAGGTGTGGTCTGGTCCGAGCAGGGCAGGACTCCCTCGGTCCTACCCTAGACACTTGCCTTCTATTAATGCAGCCGAAGATCCCATTAGTGTGCTTGGCAGCGGCACCCGCTGTTGACTCATATTAGCTCTCTGTTGACTAAATCCCTGGCATCGCTTTTGCTCGTGAGGCTGTTGCTCAGCCCCGTCTCCCCCTCCCCTGCGTGCACAGTCTCCCGGCAGCTCTGTGTGGAAAGCTGTCAGGAGGTGTGTGTGACTGACTGGTTAGCGCTCCCGCCATGCCTCGGAGGGCACGGCTTCTTGGCCAGTGGTGGTGCCATTGGCACGTTTGCTTTCACCGAATCTGGGACTCAGCGTTGGCTCATTGTGGTTCAGTGCTAGTGGGGAGAACTTCAGACTTGGAAGATCCGTGCTGGAGCCTTTCAGGCTGGCTGTGTAGCCCTGGGCAGCTCGATTTCTGGGAGCATCGACTTCTTGGTCTTTCAAATGGGGACGTTGGGAGCATAACGAGACAAGGATGATATAAAGGCTTCAGTACACAGAAGGATACTGAAGGGTTGCTCAGAGGTTGTAATCTTACACACTTCTCATACCGCCTCTTTGACCTGTGGAACCAGTTGGGAAGCAGGTCTAGTAACAGATGCTAAAAACAAACCAAAAAGAGCTGTGGTAGGAAGGCTAAACATCTTTTTTTTTCTTTTAAATGTTTATTTTTGAGCGAGAGAGAGAGGTGAGAGAAGACAGAGAATCCCAAGCAGGCTCTATGCTGTCAATGTGGGAGCCTGATGTGGGGCTTGATGTGATGAACTGTCAGATTGTGACATGAGCTGAAACCAAGAGTCGGACACTTAACCCACTGAGCCACGCAGGCGCCCCTAAACATCTTTTTTACTGGAAATCAGAAGTTATATGTAGTATGAGAGATGCTTTTTGAAACTTTCAGTTTTAATTTTTTTTTAATTTTTTTTTAACGTTTTATTTATTTTTGAGACAGAGAGAGACAGAGCATGAACGGGGGAGGGGCAGAGAGAGAGGGAGACACAGAATTGGAAGCAGGCTCCAGGCTCGGAGCCATCAGCCCAGAGCCCCAAGCGGGGCTCGAACTCACGGACTGCGAGATCATGACCCGAGCCGAAGTCGGACGCTCAACCGACTGAGCCACCCAGGCGCCCCTCAGTTTTTATTTTTTAATTTTTTAAAAATGTTTATTTTCGGGGCGCCTGGGTGGCGCAGTCGGCTAAGCGTCCGACTTCAGCCAGGTCACGATCTCGCGGTCCGGGAGTTCGAGCCCCGCGTCAGGCTCTGGGCTGATGGCTCCGAGCCTGGAGCCTGTTTCCGATTCTGTGTCTCCCTCTCTCTCTGCCCCTCCCCCGTTCATGCTCTGTCTCTCTCTGTCCCAAATAAATAAATAAACGTTGAAAAAAAAAATTAAAAAAAAAATAAAAACGTTTATTTTTGAGAGAGAGAGGGAGAGAGAACGTGAGCAGGGGAGGGGCCGAGAGAGAGAGGAAACGGAGGATCAGAAGTGTGCTCTGTGCTGACATCAGAGAGTCTGATACGGAGCTCAGACTCACAACCTATGAGCTCATGACCTGAACTGAAGTTGGATGCTTCAGCCACTGAGCCACCCAGGCGCCCCTGAAAGTTTCACTTTAGCTGAGAAGAGAATGCCTCCCCTGACACCCAATTGCAAGTTCTTAGAATTCTGGAAGTGGAATCTCTGATCCAGCTGAATGTATGTGATGGAACACAAAGAGCATATACCTTATTTTGGAGTTGAAAGGAACCCTCGACAGCACTTATTCCGTCCTTCGTGTATATGGGAAACTGAGGCCTGTGGATAGAGTGACTTCCCATTAGTCATTCAGGGAAGAGTTGGAACGGGTGAGTTTGAGGTGAGTGTAGGATCAGTGGTAAGGAAAACTGACCCCTAGTCCTGACACAGGACCACGGAGGGGGGATGAGATATGTTTCTGGCAGTTGGAAGTAGGACATATTTTCCTGAACAATGAGAAACTCCAGCAAAATGGTTCTCTGACTTCTGTGTACTCCAGAGTGCACCTGGGATTTTCTTTTCCTTCAGTTAATATCCCAGGGTACACCCCCAGACTTTTTTTTTTTTTTATGTTTATTTTGTTTTTGAGAGAGAGAGAGAGAGAGAGTGCACGCTTGCTGCGTGCACAGTGAGGGGCGGGAGTGGTGCAGAGAGCGAGGGAGACACAATTCCAAGCAGGTTCTGTGCTCCAACTCACGAACCATGAGATCGTGACCTGAGCCAAAGTCAAGAGTTGGATGCTTCACCGACTGAGCCGCCCAGGCGCCCCCAAGCCCAGAATTTCGGATTGAGAGGTTCAGGAAATTGGACTTCTAACAAGTACCCTGGGTGATTCTGATGAACGTGGTCCCTTTGTATCCTTTGAAAAACTCTGGGTGTAGGACTGAGAGCTGAGGGTGGCCACGCTGTGCATTAAAAACTGCTGTAGGCAGGGAGAGGGCAATGACCATCTCTGAGCTGGGGGTTGACAGTATCGCTCCTGAGCTTTAGGGAGCCCACTCTTGCCACACGGAGTGGAGGCTGGGGCAGGTGAGGGGTGACGAGGGCCTGGCCTAGAGAAGTGGGCAGAGTGCCACAGCTGTTGGCCGGGGGTGTCCGTTGAGGGTGTGGGGATGGGGAGGCGGAGGCCTAGCGGGGTCTAGCTTGGAGGCAGGGAGGTCTTCACCTCGGTTGTGGGAAGAAATGGAGGGAGGCCATATAGGATACCCCAAGAGATAGGGGCAGGCAGCTCCTCATTTCCACCCTCTCTTGAGGGTTCAGGCTTCCCTGGACACCTTGCCTCATCCTGCGCCTCTGGGGGGCCTGCCTTTTCCTGCCCTGGAGGGAAAGTATTGGCTCAGGGTGGTCTTTCAGTGCTGACCACACCTCCACCCCATCCCAGCCCGGGATTGAGACCATGAGGAACCTTGGACCCCTACCTGGGTCATGAATTTGTGTATTTTTAAAAATACCTTTGTTTTGGGGCGCCTGAGTGGCTCAGTCGGTTAAGCGGCCGACTTCAGCTCAGGTCATGATCTCACAGTCTGTGAGTTCTAGCCCCGCGTTGGGCTCTGTGCTGACAGCTCAGAGCCTGGAGCCTGCTTCATTCTGTGTCTCCCTCTCTCTGACCCTTCCCTGTTCATGCCGTGTCTCTCCCTGTCTCAAACATAAATAAACGTTAAAAAAATAAAAATAAATAAAATAAGAACACCTTTCTTTTAAAGGAGGGATAGTTGGTGGTGGCGGTTGGGGGGGGGGGGGGCTGGTGCAGGGAGGAAGAGAGGTGAATGGTAAACATCCTTTCCTTCCCAAATGGGATACAGGCATGACCTCAATCAAACTGTGGTTTTGCACTTGCTGGATCGTCAGTGTTAATTGGGGGAAGGAGGTGTCTGTTAGTCTTTCCGATGCCAGTAACATGACCCTACGCTGGTCCAGGACCGAACAAATATTAACTTGCTAAGCACTTTCACGTGCATAATCTCATTGAATTCCATCCCTAGTGCACTGCTGTGGATGAAGGCACAGGTCTGTTTAATTTTGAAATAGCAAAAGGTCAGTGTATGTGTGTGTGTGTAGGGGGGGTACTTTCTCTTAAAATTTTGCATAGGGACTTAGGAAAAAAAGCCACCCAGTAACCACAGAAATCCTCCACCCACAATTTGTCCTCAAAACACATGTTCATCCTTCTCTACTGCCTGAGTCCCTGTGCCCAGCCTTCTCCGCTCTGCCTGGAGGTTTCCCTCTGCAGGAACCTGGGCCTGTGGGCACTCCAGTCTCCTCCTCTGGCCCATGGCAACTGCCTGTGGGCAGGGTCAGCTGCCGATTCATCTTGCTGGGTTTTTTTTTTCAGGTGGGTGTGTGCCTTTGTCCCCCACTTTCATTTCACATCAGAACATGCTTAAAGCAGAAAGATTAGAAAATATAGAGAAGCCAGTGAAGTGAAAACATCTCAAATTTCATCAGAGATAACCACTGTTAAAATTGGGGTGTATGGGGTGCCTGGGTGGCTCAGTTGGTTAAGCATCCGAATCTTGATTTCGGCTCAGGTCATGATCCCAGCTGGGGTGGTGGAATCGAGCCCCATATCTGGTTCTGTGCTGAGTGCAGAGCCTGCTTGGGATCCTCTGTCTCCCCCTGCCCCTCTCTCCAGCTTGTGCATACGCTCTCTCTAAAAAAAAAAAAAAAATTGTCGTGTGTATTCATCTGTAGTTTTTACTTTTTGTATTTAGATATAAAGATGTACTCAAAATGATAAACATGTATGGGTTGATGAATGTCTCTCCATCCCTTCAGCATAGTTGAATAAGGATCACAGACCCTGAGTTTGTGTCTCTTTAGGGTGGAGGCCCTCACCACCCCCCCCCCCCCCTCCCGCCCTTGCATTCCCTGGGATCTGAGTGAAAGTAGGAGCCTGCATCACTGCTCCTGCCTGAATGAGAAGCTAGTTCCCCATCCTCGGAGCCTCTCCTCACCATCATCTCTGCTTTCTGGAAGGTTAAAGGGCCTGCTGATGTGGCCATAGAATTCTGTCGAACCTGGGGGCTTGGGTTCTGAACACCTGCTTTGGGGTAATCACGGTTCTCTCCCCTGCCAGGGCTGTGCATGCTCTGCTACCAGCCAGAGCCGGTCTGGCAGAGATGGGTGGGAGCCTTGCAGCATCCCAGATGCGCCCTCTCTGCCCCCCCAGGGCCCCTTCTGCAGCCTCTTTGGCTTCTCTCTAGACCTGGATTTATCTCACTAGTCCCACTTGATTTGAATGTCTTGTTTATTTTTAATTTTTTCCAAAACATGTTTTTGTTTACCTGTAGTGTATTTTCTTTAGTCAGCAAGGACTTACTGAGCACTTACAGTGCATTAAGCATTGGGGAGGGATCCAGGAGGGATGAGGTAGTTCGAATCTCGAAGGGGAAACAGTGTCAGCGCAGGGGTGAGCAGCTGAACTGTGGGGTGGAGTTGGAGATGGTTTGACGCCCAAAGTGGCATCACGTTGTCCCAAATGATGCACAGGAATTCAGCTGTAGATTTGGTCAGAAGGTGTCGGGGCAGAGGACCCAGCAGGTGCAAATTGCATGGAGGTTGGGAGCCAGAAAACCCCATTTCCTGGGCTCTGCACTCAAGTAGGAGAGGATTATGAGCTCTGGCTGTGTCCCTGAATCTTCAAAGAACAAGTGAGGAACCTTTAAAGTGCAGATGTGTATCTTGAGCTAATAAGAGCTGAGGCTTAACTGAGCATTTTCTGTATGCCTGGTGCTGTGCTAAGTGCTTAAGGGATTGGCTTGTTGAATTTTTGTAAAAACTTTGATGGTGTTATTGCTGTTATCCCTGATGTGTAGAGGGGAGAAATCGGGGCTCGGAAGACAGGTTAAAAAACTTGCCCATGTCACGTAGCTAGTAAAGGTAGACTCCAGCTTTAAGCTCAGACTGTCTGGCCATAGGACATTTGTGGTCTGGAATGGCCCTCTCACGGCAGGACCGGGCATTGGTGGGGTGGATGGTGGGTGGATTCTGAGCCTGTCCCAGGGGTCCTGAGGTGGATGGGGACCTCTGAGCTTCAGAAGGGTGTCCTTTCTTTGCAGGCCAGTTGGGATTTCCAGAGATCAGATTTATATCTTTAGTCATACTCATCGAACACAATTTCACTCAGAGTGCATTCTGGTTTGATGGCCATAAGTTTTCAACACTGAGGTCAGAAGTAGGCTTACATTATTAAGAAGTGCTTAATCGAACAACATTAAACTTAGCACACAGAAAAGCATTTTGCATTTTCCCATTCCCAGCCTGCTGCATAGCAACTGCTTCCCTTCAGTCTTTGAGCTTTCCTATACATGTGCATAAACATGGTATCAGTTTTATTTTCTCCCATCCAAGCCTTCCTGACAAACCCCTCACTAATTGGGTGCCCTCTTTTGTGATTACTCGAGATTAAATACGCCCCTCGATCTCTGTATGTGTGTGTGCATGTGTGTGACGTGAGTAACACCTGTCTCTACCTGTCTTGGGACTGGCGGCTGATAGGCAGAGCACCTGGTATCTTCTCTGTTAGGCAACCCTGCCCCCTAGGCTTGCAGAATCGGTGTCACTTCCCTTAATAGCCACCATGTGGAAAGGTATCATTATCCCATTTACACATGATCTCAGGGCGCATGTGGCCTTGGGCCACTCAGGTAATAAGTGTGGTAGAGCCAGAATTGAATCTGGGTTTCCTGACTCCTTTTCCAGTGCTCTTCCCCCAGCCCATGCTGTGCACACTCAACCTCCCTGTTTGAAATGTGTGCTCCTTGGAACTCCTTTTCGATTTGACCCTTCAGAATTTCATGCCATAAGCGCCCCCCTCCCCCGCCCCTCTGCCCCTTGGTCATTCCTGTACTTCTTTGCCTTTCAGCCTCTTTGACACTTGGGTTCTATCATTCTCAGGCTCTTTTCCCTAAAGTCCTAGCTGGCTGAGTGCCCAGCACTTCCTTGTTGGAGTTCAGAACTAGAAGATGGTATCCCAAGGGTCCTGTGCTACTTCTGGGATCATCCGGAGCTTCCCGGTTTCCCAGCACTGAGCGTGGTCCCAAAAGTAGGATTGTCCATGTGGCCAGCCCAGCTGGGAGGATGTGGACCGCCTGGTTCAGCAGGTGGCTGCGGAGCTGGCATCCCTCGGGCCCCGTCCTGTCTCCCCCATGCCTGTTTCTTTTCTTGTGAATGTTGTCGTCCTTACTGTATCTGACCTCTGTTCGGGCAAGCTGAGGGTCACAATGCTTCTACCTGCTTGCTTGCTAGGCTGCAACCACTTTGAACTATAGATGTGTGTGTGTGTGTGTGTGTGTGTGTGTGTGTGGCAGAATGTAAGTAACCGCTTTTAGGTACACAGTTCAGTGGTGTGAAGCACATTCACATTGTTGTGCAACCGTCACCACCATCTGTCTCCGGATTGTTGTCGTCTTTCCAAACTGCAACTCTGTACCCATTAAACAAGAATTCTCCAGGCCCCTCCCCCCAGCCCCTGGCAACCACCCTTCTACTTTCTGTCTCTGTGGATTTGACTACTCCAGATAGCTTATGTAAGTGGAATGGTATATTTATCCGTTTGTGTCTGACTCCTTTCACGTAGCGTGATGGCTTTGAGGTCTGTCCATGTAGCACGTGTCAGAATGTTACTCCTTTTTAAGACTGAGTAGTATTCTAGGGCGTGTATAAGCACATTTTGTTTATCCATTCATCCAGGTGATGGAGTTTTGTGCAGGTCCGGGCCTTCCTAACTCCGTCCTGCCTGTTCATTAGTGGCTCTGCCATCAGAGACTTGGATGTCCCCAGCCTTCCCCTCGTGGTTTTATTGACTCTTCTGCACAATACTGGTATCCTCTCCGGTTATCTGGTAGTTTCCCCCCTACGTTTTTGTCTGAATTTTTTGGTGTTGTCAGGTCCTCCGTCTTTAAATTTTTTAGTGATGAAAACATAAATAGAAAAGAGTGTACGTGAATAGTTTAAAGAAAAATAATACAGTGAACATCCATGTACCCACCACCCCCAGCTTAAAAACAAAGACAGCACTAATGCTGTGAAAGCCCCCCACCTCCTCCCAGCCACACTCCCTGCCCTACCGCTCTCCTGAAATTCGTCTCTCATCCTTTCCTTTTCTATATTCTAGGTTTACTGCATGTGTATGTTTCTCTAAATGATATATTGTTAGTTTTGCATGTCTGTGAACTTTCTATAAGTGGATTTTTTCAGTATATTGTGTTCATGAGATTCGTCCATATCGATGAGCTAACTGTAGTTGTTACTGGTTGGTAGTATTCCATTGCACGAATCTATTGAAATTTATCCTTTGCTGGTGGACATTTGGAATGTTTCCAGTTTGGGGCTGTTAGGAAAAAATGCTGCTTTGAACCTCCTGGAATTGGTCTCCTGGTGCATATATGCAAGCAAGCGTCTCTCCTGGGCACGCGGTGGCCAAGAGGGCCGTGGGCAGGGCCTTTCAAGATCCTGCAAAATAGTTTTCCCAGAGTCCCAGCCGTATACAAAAGCATCTGTGAATCCACTCTTCCACACTTGGCATCATGCAGCTTTTTTTGTTTTATTTTACCATAACCATATTTCCTCCTGGAATGCTTTGTTCTGTGATTTTTGCCTGGTTTTCAGTTGTCCTATTTTTCTTATTGTGTTCAGGGTTTTCCCAGCTCGTCTTTCTGAGATTGTCTCCCAGGCCCCTTGTTCTTCTCAGGTAACGTCCGTGGAACAAGCGAGAACACCTGTGTCCGAGTCACCATGCAGGCCTTTCCTCACTACGTGGGGATTCGTGTTTTGACTTCAGTTTCGCTGTGCATGAACTGAAGTACTTGCTGCTGGTGGCTTTTGGCGAGCAATTGTAGGGTCTAAATGGATTTCACTTCAATTCTGCCTACTTTTTTTTTTCCTCAATTTTTATTATTGAAATTTCTAAGCACATTCAAAAGTAGAGAGAACCCCATGTACCCACCACATAATGAACGTAATGAACCCCAAGTACCCATTATCGAGTTTCATCTCCCATGTCTGACCACTCTTGTTCCGTCTGTATCCTCATTGCCGTCCCTTCCTGATTTTTTTTTTTTTAATTTTTTTTTTTTTTAACATTTATTCATTTTTGAGACAGAGAGAGAGCGAGCATGAACGGGGGAGGGTCAGAGAGAGAGGGAGACACAGAAACCGAAACAGGCTCCAGGCTCTGAGCGGTCAGCACAGAGCCTGACGCGGGGCTCAAACTCACGGGCCACGAGATCATGACCTGAGCTGAAGTCAGCCGCTCAACCGACTGAGCCACCTAGGCGCCCCCCTTCCTGATTATTTTAAAGCCAATTCCAAACCTGTAATTTCAAAGTTGTATTTCAGTACACATTTCAAAAAACATAAGGGCTGTTTTTATAAATATATCCACTATACTAGTAAAAAAAAAAAACCCATAACAGTTTTTTGGTATCAGATATTTAGTCAGTGTTCAAATCTTCCTGTTTGGTTGTCAGAAAGGCCCTTTCATTGCATTTGGTTGATATTCTATGTAAAGGTCTTTTTAAAAAATTTTTAAAATATTTTTCCCTAGCTTACTGAGGTATAATTGACAAATAAAAATCATATATATTTGAGGTATGAAGCTTGGTGATTTGATATAGGTATAAATTGCAAAAACAGTTATTGTGCACCAACTAATGAACATACCTATCCACTGCCTCACCAGTTACAGTTTTTGTGTGTATCCTAGTAAATTTCTAAGATCCACTGTCTTTTTTTTTTTTTTTCTGAGAGACAGAGAGAGAGAGAGAGAGAGGAAGCATGAGTTGGGGAGGGGCAGAGAGAGTGGGAGAGAGAGAATCCCACGAAGGTTCCTCACTGTCAATGCAGAGCCCAATGCCGGGCTCAAACCCACAAACTGTGAGATCATGACCAGAGCCAAAATCTGACAGTTAACCGACTGAGCCACCCAGGCACCCCGAGATCCACGGTCTTAGCAAATTTCAGTTTCAACATTTTAATTAACTGTAGTCCCATTGCTGTATATTAGACCCCCAGAACTTGTTCATCTTATAACTGAAAGTTTGTACCCTTTGACCAACATCTCCATTTTCCCCACCCAACAATTTAAAGCACTTAATCTAGAGTTTTCCCCTCCCCCCACCTTTTTTTTTTTTAACACTAATTTGTTGATTTGTCCTATAATAGTTTCCCACTTTCTGGATTTTATCGATGGCATCCTCAACATTTAGTTACCCTGAGATGCACTTGGTATAGAGAACTGGCATTGTTTAAAGCGTCTGACTCAGGGCATACAGAGAACAATAAGACAGGTTTTTTTGCCCTCAAGAAGGTTGTGTGGAGACAAGTTATTACACCTGGTGTGAAGAGTGCCATAGAGAACTTCAAGCTCAAAGAAAGGTCTAATGGTGGGACTGAGTGGGCAAAATGGGCAGCCAGAGAATTTCAGAGAGAAAGTTGGGCTCTGAAGACAAATGGGAGAACAGCCTTCCTGGTGGCCAGATCAGCATATGCAAAGGCACGGAGGCTTGAAGTACTACATCCAAAATTCCTGCTCCTTGCTCAGGCCCTGCCAGTGCATCCAAGCATCCTCTGTTTTTCACTGGATATTGCTTCTTTGAAAAGGTCCAAAGTTTTTATCTCTGGAGTTTTCAGTAGATTTGATGAAAGAGTGCCTGTCTTTTCTTTTTCTCCTGTGTCTAATTCCTGTTTCTTCATCAGCTCCTTGACTGAAGGTTTTTTTTTTTTTCAACGTTTATTTATTTATTTGGGACAGAGAGAGACAGAGTATGAACGGGGGAGGGGCAGAGAGAGAGGGAGACACAGAATCGGAAACAGGCTCCAGGCTCTGAGCCATCAGCTCAGAGCCTGACGCGGGGCTCGAACTCACGGACTGCGAGATCGTGACCTGGCTGAAGTCGGACGCTTAACCGACTGCGCCACCCAGGCGCCCCTTGACTGAAGTTTTGAATGCCTCCTTGACCTTGGACTCGTTTTTTCTCTAGTGCACTCCTGTTTGGGTTCCTTTACGTTTTCTGGGAGGCCCCCGGTGAGCCCTTTCCATCTGTCCTGGCTGCAGGTGCCAGCAGACATTTTAGGGAACAGAATCAATGAACTCTTCAGAGAGAAGGGAGATGGGGCAGATGGCAGGGCAGTGGGACCCACTGGGTTGTGCCCCGAAAGGAGCCCTGGGAGATCACATGGTCCAGAGCCTCATTCTGGGATGGCAGGTCTTTCCTGTCTGCCTTGGAACCCTCGATGCTGCTCACCTGTGGCAAATGAGCAGTAATTAGCGTGTAAGAAGAGCGGTTTCCTGCACACAGCCCTCCTGGCCGCTCCCGCTGTCTGTAGTCAGCTGACGGTCAGCAAGCTCTTTGCCTCTCAGACTCCCCTACCTCTCCTGAAAGCCGGCTGTGATTCTCCCCCTGGCCCAGAAGAAGCATTGCCTGCCCTGTCGCCTGGCCTAGAAATGGACACGGGCTTCATCCAGGGAAGACCAGGTAAACTGTAAAAGGCTTATGAAGGTTAGTTATTAACCTGCAGTGCACTCTGACAGCCCGTCACACGGCATCTCGCTTACCGGACTCCTTTTATTGCTCCTGTTTGCCGGGGCCAGAGACTCGAGGTCCGAGCCGTGTACTCGGTCGGTTGCAGCCTGTATCGAGTGGCACGAGTGCTGCATGGATGGCCCTGAGAGTGGCCGGTCGGAGTCCAGGGAGGGGCTCAGACTCGCCCAGAACTGGCCCCTGTCCATGCATACGAGCTGGCAGCAGCACAACCCATGAGATTCTCGAGGGTGAACGCTGAAACCAGGAGGTCCGTCCGGATGGTGGGATATTTTAATGGGAGAGCGGGGAGTCCAAGGTCGGAAGTATTTATTCAGGATGTGTCAGTATTCTATAGAGGGTTTATTTTGCTTTGAAGTCCAAAAGTATTTAGCTTTGTTCTAAAAGCCGTGGTGGATAGTTCCTCTGAGACCCCTGAAGAAAAAAAATGCAAAAATTACGTGCCGTCTTCTGAAAGAAACAGAATCGTGTGTACTTGAATTACTGGAACGTGCCATTCATCTTATTAACTCACTTCGGGGAAGGAGCTCTTCACATAGATGAGTTGTCCAGAGAGCTACAGTTTGTTTCCTGACAAGGCCTGTTTTATTTCAGCTATTTCACTGGTTAACAACAGCTACAAAAAAATAGACCTCATCCACTACGCTTGAGGCCCGGCGTGGGAACTCTGAAGTGGTTAAAAAGGTGGGGCCTGCTCACAAAGAGCTTAGTTGGGGTCGGGTATGGAATTATTCTTGCATTGCATTGCACATCTCCTGTCCCTCTTAAAAAAGAGAGCGAATGACTTGAACCTTGCTGTGGTCACCTAGGGTCAGCGCGCGAACAGTCGCGGTTTAAGGACGCCCCGTGGTGTCAGGCTTGTACGTCATCTGGGTCCTGGGGGTCCGCTCGGTACCGTGTTCCAGCCTTCCGCACATCGCTGCTGTCTTTACTCCCTGGCCTCACCCGGGCACACTCCAGGCTGCTACCTCCAGGGACCCGGTGATCACGATGTTTGAAGACTCCCAAGGTGGTTCCATTGTGCAGCCAAGTTTGAGAACCAGAGTTCCACAGCGTCACACCCCTTCCATTTGTGTAGTGTTCTAGGTTTGGATCGAGCTTTCACCTTTCATGGTGAAATATTTAATCCTCCTAGCACCTTTTTGAGAGAGTTCTGGGCATTCCGGTTTTACAGAAAGCTCAGCAGGGAGCTTTTTGCCCATCCCACAGCTAGTAGATGTCAGAACCAGACCTAAAATCCTTTCCAGGCTCTCCGTATTCCACACGGGTCTTCCCCAGGGCTCCCATCCTGCGGCGTCTCTGGCAGCCTCCACCTGCAGCCCCCACACTTTCCGTCTCACCTGCGTACTTTTGCTGTGTTCTTCCCCTTCTTACTGGCCGGTTCTTACCTCAGAAGGGTCTAACCATCTTTCAGGGCACATCTCAGATGCTACCACATGCATGAGGCTTGTCCCGAGCACCCATCCTGCTCCTACAGAGCATTTCCTCTTCTGTCAAGACCCTGTGGGGCACTTCTGCCTTGCATGGGAACCGGTACATTTCCTGTCATAGGAGTTGTCTACGTAGTAATTTGAGTAATAGGAAACATTATTGACTTTTTTTTTTCTTTTTTGCAAATGATTTTCTTTTGGTAAAACACACATAAAAAAATTTATCATTAGGGGCTTCTGATGGCTCATTTGGTTAAGCATCTGACTTTGGCTCAGGTCATGATCTCATGGCTTATGGGCTCGACCCCCGCATCAGTTGAGCCCCGCTTCTTTCTCTTCCTTTCTCTCTGCCCTTCATGGGATTCTCTCTCTCTGTCTCTGCCTCTCTGTCTCTTAAAAAAAAGTTATCATTAGTGACATTTGGTGCACTCACAGTGCTACATCACCATCATCACTACCTAGCTCCAGACCATTGTCACAATCTCAGAAGGAAACGATATACCCATTAAACAGCCATTCTCCATTCTCCCCTCCTCCCAGCCCCTGGCGACCACGAATCTATTTTCTGTCTCTGTGGATTTGCCAACTGTGGATATTTCGTATAAACAGAATCGTACCAAATTCTGCTTTGTGTCTGGTTTCTTTCACTTAGCGTAGTGTTTCCAGAGTATATTGACCATTAACTTTAACGTAAGCACTTTACATGGCTTGACTCATTGACTCCTCACAACCGTATTAGTTAGATATCCTCTGTTAGCATCCTCATGATACATTTGAGGAGATTAAGGCACAGAGAAGTCAAGCAACATACTAGAGCCCACACAGCACATAAGTGATCTTGGCCTCTTCATTGTCCCACTGGTGTCTGCTCTGACTGCTGTTGACCTTGACCTTTAGAGATTAGAAATATAAACTTAACACGTGAAGTGGAAATTGAAGGGCAACTTGAAGAGAGAATTAATCTACAACATCAGAACAACATATGCTACAGCTCCAGGAGCAGAAATGTTGAGAGGTACCCCTCAGGAAACTGCAGAGCAGAAGAACAGGATGGATTCTACAGTTCAAGTTCCTGATTTAATCAGAGTGGGTCAGTTTTGTTATAGATTTCTCTCAAATGTCTTAGGATTGATTAGTATATTTTTGAGGGAGAGAGAGCACGAGCAGGGGAGAGGCAGAGAGAGACACACACAGAATCTGAAGCAGGCTCCAGGCTCTGAGCTGTCAGCACAGAGCCCGATGCGGGGCTCGAACCCACACACTATGAGATCACGACCTGACCTAAAGTCGGACGCTCAACCAGCTGAGCCACCCAGCCGCCCCAAACATGTTCTTAATCTTTACGCTGTATTGCCTCTTATATGTGAAGAAAGGTGTGGAGAGATATGGTCCTTGTCATGGGAGGGAGAAATTTTATCATTGCAGCCACGAGAGCAGCTGCGCTTTGGTATAGAAGGATCCACAGTGGCCCCGAGAAGGCACATTAAGTTCCCTGAGAAGGGAACTTAAGGCTCATGATAGGGCCGAGGTTGCCCACAGATTCTGAGCCCTGCTGAGAATGTTGGATCTTCATGTATGTTCTCATTCCCATTTGGCTGAGGGGGTAGCTAAACCCAGAAAGGAATGTTTGTTCTTTTGACTCTTTGGAGCTCTGTGCCGCCTCCTTATGCTTCCCAGATAACCATAATACCAGGCAGAAAGACCGGGCACGATCGTAGCTGGACAGGGGAAGTTGTGTAGAGGTGGATTTTCTTGGGGGGGGGGGCGCTTCCGGGGAGGGGACTGTTGGGTCGATTTTGACTTTGAATGGTGGAGGATTGGCAGTCCAGGTGGAAGAGCAGTGTGAAAGGCCGCCTCACCAAGGAGGGCAGGAGGAGGATGTGTCTGAAGCACAGAAGCAGGGGGGATAGGAAGGGAGACTGACCCCACTGGACTCGTGGAGTTGGGCTCTGTGGGGGTGATGAAAGGTGGACGGTGAGGCTAAGAGGCTGTTACCTGCACTGTGCATCTAACTTTGGATGATGCTAGGCATGGGCAGGAGAGGCATGTGCCGTGGAGTTTGAGGACCTGGAATCCAGTGGATTTGGTGGCTGGGTTGAGGAGTAGGATTGACGGAGAAGCTGAGATAGGGCCCCCGTGTTCTGTGTGTGGCAGGTTGGTGAGGTTGAGGATCCTGGGGGCAGAGCAGCAATAGAGAGGGTCCTAGTACTGTGTTGGTTTGGTCTTTGGTTTTTTGTATAGTTTGCAAATGTAAGATTTTTTTGTGTTTTCTTTCTTTTAAAAAAGTACCTCCAAATGGTGTAAGTTTTGAGAGAGAGAGAGCAAGTGAGAGCGGTGGAGGGGCAGAGAGAGAGGGGGACAGAGGATCCGAAGTGGGCTCTGTGCTGACAGCAGCGAGCCCGATGTGGGGTCGAACTCACGAACATGAGACCATGACCTGAGCTGAAGTCAGATGCTCAACCGACAGAGCCACCCAGGCGCCCCCAAATGGTATAAGTTTTCAGGTGCCGCAAAACCTGGATTCACTGCTGATTGTATTTTTAATTTTTGTTTTAACGTTTATTTATTATTGAGAAACAGAGCATGAGCGTGGGAGGGGCAGAGAGAGAGACACACACAGAATCCAAAGCAGGCTCCAGGCTCCGAGCTGTCAGCCCAGAGCCTACCACGGGGCTCGAACTCACAAACCGTGAGATCATGACCTGAGCCAAAGTCGGACACTCAACCAACTGAGCCACCCAGGCACCCCCACTACTGATTGTATTTTAGATGAGGCCAGTGTGAGGGGCCAGATCAGATGCCTTGGGAAGAGTCTGGAAAGGGTTTGAATGCAATTCATGTCTGACAGGGCCAGCTGGGAGGCCAGGACAGAGAACAGAAGCTGATGTCTGTATATCTGTAGATACTTGTCCTCTGCCAGGCGCTGGGCCGATAGTATTACGTGAATTTCTCAGCTCACACAGAGTCTCTGAGCATAGGTGCCTGTTCTCCTGCCAGTATTTTTACAAATGGGAAAAGGAAAGCACCATAAATTCTTGGCCTTGGCCATTCTGCTCTTTCGCCTTCCAAATCTGGGCAGGATTGACATTTTCAAGGAAGAACAAATAATGAAGAGATAGGCATTTGTTGAGTGCCTGCTGTATACACAGAGCCGAGGCAGGGGGCTGGGTGGATAGAAGACTGAGTCAAAGATGCATCTTTTCCCTTAAGCAGCTGCCAGTTTAGTGAGAAGATGTGTCTTTTGTGTTCACAGAAAACTCCACAGTTTTTCCATGCTTTACTCCTGTTTTCTTGCTTAAGGAGGAAGAACCAGGGCAGGAGACAGGAAAAAAAAATAGTGATAAACACCTTGCTTCATGGAGTATATTGCAAGTCAGCTCTTGTCGGTCAGAGCTCTGAGAGAGTCACTGCTAAAATATGCAGCAACTGGTATCTAGAACATGAGACCCAAGGAAGAAAGCAGGACTTGAGTAATCCATTGAAATTCATGGCTCTGAATCCCAGCATTGGTTATTTTTAGTCTCAGTTGTTTATCTTCTAGCTATCCACATAAGATGGTGTGAGAAGGTGATGAGGATGTGTCTATATGGTTTGGCCCAAACTGAATTTTAAAACTGCTCTTTTCGTATTCCCGTGCATCACGTGGGGTGAAGCAAACCTTTCACAGAAAAATACCCCCTGCATATGATTCCATGTATATGCAGTTCTAGAACTGGCAAAACTAGTCTGTGGAGAAAACAAATAGGAATAGCTGGGGCTTCCGGGGGCGGGGGGGGGGGGGGGGGCGGTTTGTGCTGGAGAGGGCCACTGGGATCGACTGGGAAGGGGCACCTGGGAACTTTATTGGGAGACGGGAATATGCTGATGGTACCAGGGGGTGTGTTACACACATTTCCACCTGTCAGAATGAAACAGCGCAGATTTGTGCATTTCAGTATGAGTAAATTTTTTACCATGATCCCCACAAACGATGTGTAAAAAATTAACGGAGGGCGCGTAAAAAATTAATGGAGGGCCGGGGGAGGAACGAATAAAAAGGATACAGAATGTTGATAATTTTAAAGCTAAGTGACAGGTGTTTACAACACTGTTCTGTTTTGTGTCTGTTTGAAATGGTCTGTAATAAAAAATTTATTTTATTAAAAAATGTTTTTTAACATTTATTCATTTTTGAAAGACAGAGACAGAGTGCGAATGGGGAAGGGGCAGAGAGAGAGGGAGACACAGAATTCGAAGCAGGCTCCAGGCTCCAAGCTGTCAACATGGAACCCGATGTGGGGCTTGAACTCACAGACCTCAAGATCATGACCTGAGCCGAAGTCGGCCGTCCAACCAACTGAGCCATCCAGGCGCCCCTATTATTTTATTTTTTTTAGAAAAATGTTGATTTTTATTTTTGAGAGACAGAGTGCAAATGGGGGAGGGGCAAAGAGCGAGGGAGACACAGAATCTGAAGCAGGCTCCAAGCTCTGCCCCCCCCCCGCCTTTTTTTAAAGGGTTTTTTTTAAGTGTTTTTTTTGTTTGTTTGTTTTTAAGAAAGAGTAGATTAAAATTGTTGATTCCTCCTTTCAGGAATCCAGTGAATTCTCTTTCCAGAGAAGTCTGGTCTCCTAGGGAAAATGCAGGATCTCTGGGCACTGGCATTGGTCCCAGCTGGCCCTGGCTGTGGCCTCTCCCAGTTTGCTTACTTTCTGCCTTGCTGGTGGCCATGAATCTTGAACTCTGGCTTTCTCCCACTGGCACCTGCCACCACCCCTATTTTTTTGTCCCTGTCTTTTTGCCATCCCTTTGATCCAGGAACAACCTCCCCTCCTATGGAACTTTGACCATCCCACTCCACCCATGCCTGGCTCCTTCTTATCTCAGACTCTCTGACTCCTTGAGGGTTCCATGATTCCAAGTCATTCTCTGCTGTAAATCCACTTCAGTCTCCTTTCTCTTCCGCTTAGGGTCGTAAAGTGCCACCTGTGTGTCTTTGTTCAGAGATACAAGGTCTGTGAATTGGAGGGTTACCATCTCCACACTCCTCTGCAGCTGTAAACCAGTACATGCTGTGTGATTCAACTACTATGAACTTCAGAACAGGCAAAACAAACCTGTGCCACCTGTGGAATGGAAGGAGGGGGTAGAACTCGGAAAGAGGCACATGGGGCCTTCTCGGAGTCTGGTAATATTTAGTTTGTTGACCTGGATGGTGGTTGCACAGGTACATTCACTTCTGATAATTCCTTGAGTTGTACACGTTTGACCTGTGCACTTTTGTCTATGTATGTCACCCTTCAATTAAAAAGTAGACCAGAGGCACCTGGGTGGCTCAGTCGGTTGGATGTCTGAGTCTTGATTTTGGCTCAGGTCATGATCCCAGGGTCGTGGGATCGAGCCCTGTATCGGGCTTCGCAATGGGCACGGAGCCTGCTTGGGATTCTCTCTTCCTCTCACGTGGGTTCTGTCTCTGTCTCTCTCCCTCAAAAAAAAGAAGTAAACTAGGTGTCTATGTAAGGCTTTTAAAAATCACCGCATTTCACATTTAAAAATTCAAATCTGTAGGCTTTTATAAAAATAAATATGGGAAGATCTGTATTTGCATAGAGTGGCAGTTGGCTAGGTCTGTGTGTCACTGCCCCATCCACACCCTATTGCTCATGGCCCACCTCACTCGTGTGGATGTCCACGTCTGTGCTCTGTTCCCGTTCCTCATTCTGTGCGCCTCCAGCAAGAATCCTTCAGAGTGCCTTGTGTGTGGGTGATACCTGCATAAGTAACCCCATGCAGATTTCCCTCCCGCTTTAACGTTCTGTTGGTCTCTCAGAAGGTCCGAGGGTTGTGGTGGGTCGGGGTGTCAATGCCTGGCTTAATGGCAGTCTCATGGGAATACCTTCCGACGTAGATTTGAAGTCCTGAGGCACTAGGATCTTGTGTGTTAAGACATTCCAGGTGAATTAGTTCTGCTTGAACTGGGCAAAATTGGGGTTAGCTTATGACCAATCCATAGCAGTTAAAGAAGTTACTATATTTGCACCTAGGTGTTAAGTTCTGTAAATAATTTCCTATTTGCATACTCTATTTTAAATTAACATTCCACAGTGATACTAGTTAATGCCTGTACCTGGCTGGGTATTCTGTTGTTGCTTTTAAAAATACATAAAGGATTGGAAAAAATTTTTTCTTAGTTAATGGATATGAAAGGCTAACTTTTTGGGTGGCGAATTTACAGTCGAGATTCTTATGAGAGTTCATACTAACCACAAACCACATACCTCAGGGAAATAATCTTGTTAATGCCATCCTTACAAATCCAAAGCTACAGGCTGTAAGCATCACACCCTCCTTTCCTCCATCTGAATGTGTCATTCTCTGCCTTCTTCTTGCAGGAGATTTTTTTTTTAAGACTACTGAATCACCAAAAAAAAAAAAAAAAAAAAAGAGAGAGAGAGAGAGATTGAGAAGAAAAATCGAAGGCCAACTATAAAAAGGCAACTTTATTTGTATACTCCTCCATCACATGAATGGATGCTGGTGCCTCAGTTACAGTTTTATGTCTCTAACTGCCAAGCTTACCATAGACAAGGTTGAAAGTCTTATGTGCTTTTCCACTCATTAACTTTTTTGAAAATTGTACATTTACACAGGGCCAAGTAAAGAGCCCCAAAGTTCTAGGCCTTAGCAGTTGGCGGGATCACTTAAAGTTTCAAAATGTAGGCAAATTTGCTAGTTGGGCTCATTGTCCATACTTACAGAATACCAGCTATGGGTGTGGGGCCCAAGGAAGTTGGGCTCCAAGACCGTGCCGTGGCTCTGAGTCCCAGGGCTTAGAGGCTGAGGTCCTGGGCATAGCCCTGGCTCTGCCTGAGGCCGGCTGTGTGTTTTCATCTTCTCCTCACGTCACTCGGGGCTGTGGCATCTCCGTTTGACAGATAGGAAACAGACTCCAAAAGTCTAAGGGGCTTAGTTGGGGTCATGCTGGTAGTTGAGTGGTGGAGCCCAGATTCAAACCTAATTCTGACTGGAAACCCTGTGCCTCCCTGTATTAGATTGCTCAGGCTGCCATAACAAAGTACCACAGACTGAGTGGCTTAAACAGACGCATTTATTTTCTCCGGTTCTGGAAGTCTGAGATCTGGGCTTATAGACGGCCGTCCTCTTGCTGCCTTTCTTCTCCCCATCTTCGTGTGGTCTTTTCCCTGTGTGCGCGGGCATCCCTGATGTCTCTGTGTGCGACCTCATCTCTCTCTCTCTCTCTCTCTCTCTCTCTCTCTTTTTAAAGTTTTATTCATTTATTTATTTTGATAGAGACAGACACAGCATGAGTGGGGAAGGGGCAGAGAGAGAGAGGGAGACTGAGAATCCCAAGCAGGCTCTGTGCTATCAGCACAGAGCCCAATGCGGGGCCTGAATGCACAAACCGTGAGATCATAACCTGAGCCGAAACCAAGAGCCGGGGGCTGCTCTATTGACTGAGCCGCCAGGGGCCCTCATCTCTCTCTTTATGAGGATACTGGTCAGATACCAGTCAGATAAGAGCAGGGCCCACCCTAATGAACTCATTTGAACTTAATTACCTGTTTGATGACTCTCTCTTCCAATACGACCACACTCTGCAGGATTGGGGGTTTATGACATTTGAGAGGACACAGTTCAGCCCGTGACACACTCCACATATCATCGGCTAACCGTGGGGCAAGCCCTGTTAATCTTCGTTTCATTTCATTCTTTTTTTTTTTTTTTTGATGTTTATTTATTTTTGAGAGAGACAGAGAGAACGAGTAGGCGAGGGACAGAGAGAGAGGGAGACAGAGGATCCGAAGCAGGCTCCATGCTGACAGGGGAGAGCCCAGTGTGGGGCTCAAACTCATGAACCTCGAGATCATGACCTGAGCTGGAGTCAGAAGCTTAACCAGCCGAGCCACCCAGGAGCCCCATTTCATTTCATTCTTAAACATCCTTACCAGGTAAGAAATTCCCTGACACCATACTCAGCCTGAGCTGGGACTCAGACCCCACTGTGCTGACCCCAGAGCCTGTGCCTTCAGCCACTGCATCACAGGGTGTGTTGTGACATCTGGAAGTTTGCGTTCAGAGCCATGAAGGGCTCCACAGAGAAGAGGGGAACGATCGCCAGGGGACTAGGGAGTTCAGGGCGGCTTCATGTGTCGATTTATTTTGTAAATTGAGTTGCGGTCATAAATCACAGGATGGATGGGGGCAGTTGTCCACCCAAAGGTAGTTCTCTTCATGTTTCTTGGCTGGTTTCCCTGGGAATTTGTTGCATATTTATTTATGTGGAGTTATTTGCTTTCAGAATTGCATGGCGGGGGAATCTGCAATCTGGCTGCAAAAAGTAATTTGGCAATTTATTTTCAGGGCTGCCCTTCTTCCAGCAGCTTGTTTCAAACTCAACCTCTGGCACAAAGGCATCCATCATTTTAATTGTATGTTACTGTTTAGTCAGGCACAAATTTGTTTCATTTTCTTTTTCCTTTCTCCTGTGGGTCTTTTTTTTTTTTTCCTGAACCACCATTTAAAAAAGCCAAAAATATTTCCCCAAACCAAGCACTTTTTATAGTCGAGGAGTTTTTAACACTGAGATTTCTGGTTTTTCGGTATTGCATATTTGGTTCTTAACCTTTCAGAAATGCTAGGCTTGCCTGTTGTTCCTTTCCTGTTCAGATAGACATCCATAATGCAGTCATGTCAAGGTTGTCCCAAGACAATTGTATCGGTCCCAGGGTCAGAAGGTTCACATTCTATTCCTGGCTTTGCATTGGCTGCCTGGCAACATGACCTGCCTCTTGCCTCATTTTTCCCACCTGTAAAATGAGGGACTTGAATGCACTGATTTCTAGAACATTCCTACGTTCTTGCTTGGTAACTTGGATGTTGAGCAGGGCTCCTTACCAAGACCTGCTCACTATGGCTTTCTACAGATGCCCACCAGGGAGAGTAGTCTGTTCTATATCAAATACTTTTTCTCTGCTTGGTCACAGATGATGGCATTTTTTTAGTTCAAGGTTAGAAATCAATCCTGTATCCCTCAGAAACGTTCCAAGGGATAAAATCATTGATTCCACAAAGTTACATAAGGTAGAATGTTAACTTTGGTGTCCAAAGTATAAATGATTTAGCTTTTGTTGTCACACATACTTACTTTCTATGAAACGATGTTATTTGTGTCTGTGAAGCTAGACCCAGCTTATAGTAGTGCATCCCCCTTTTTTAAAAAAATTTTTTAATGTTTATTTATTTTTGAGAGACAGAGCATGAGCAGGGGAGGGGCAGAGAGAGAGGGAGACACAGAACCTGTAGGAGGCTCGAAGCTCTGAGCTGTCAGCACAGAACCCAACACGGGGCTCGAATTCACAAACCAAAAGATCATGACCTGAGCCAAAGTCAGAAGCTTAACCCACTGAGCCACCCAGGCTCCCCAGAGCACCCCTTTATTTATTTATTTTTATTTTTTTAATTAAAAAAAATTTTTTTTTTCAACGTTTATTTATTTTTGGGACAGAGAGAGACAGAGCATGAACGGGGGAGGGGCAGAGAGAGAGGGAGACACAGAATCGGAAACAGGCTCCAGGCTCTGAGCCATCAGCCCAGAGCCTGATGCGGGGCTCGAACTCACGGGCCGCGAGATCGTGACCTGGCTGAAGTCGGACGCTTAACCGACTGCGCCACCCAGGCGCCCCTAGAGCACCCCCTTTAAAAGCTGCACTGAGGACTGGGGGCAGGGATGAAATGGGACTTACGGTCCATAGATAGGTGCGGAGTTGGATCCTGACAGAAACCTGTATACTATATTTTGTTTTACTGTCATGGGAGAAAATTAGTTGCTATCGCCTTGGAGCAGTTTTTCTCTTTTGCATCCCACACTGTCTTCACCCTGAGCACGTAGACTTGGATTCTCGAAGGCAGGGCTCAGGCCAGGCTGTGTTGACACCCTCCATCCCCCCACTCCTTTGCAGTTTGTGAGCTTCAAGTTTTTATGGGAATTTTTGAATACATGAAGTAGAACAGTATGATGAAAACTCGTGTACACAACACCCATTTATTACTCTTTTTCTGGAGTATTTTAGAGCAACTCCCAGACAACTGAACATATAGCCTGTTCTACTTAAGTGAGTATATCTCTTATGTAAAATACACACATGTGCGTGTGTATGTGTGTATCCATGATACCATTATCATACTCCACAAACTGAATGGTGATTCCTTAATGGCAATTCCTGCATTTAGTAAATAATGTCTCTTAAGTCTCTTCTAATCCATAACAGTCCTCTCCCTTCTTTTTGGTGAATTTATTGAGTTCTTAATATGTAGTTGGTCAGTGTAGAGTAAGGCAGCCTTAGGTATTCCAACGCTCAGTTTTAATCTTTCTGCCAAGCAGAGTGAGTGCAAAGAATAGTTTTTTGATTTGTTTATTCTTTTTTTTTTTAGAATGAATATATTTATTATTCTACTTCCTTATCTCTAAGCAGGTGATACCTTAAGTTAGCATCACAGTGTGGAGATTTCCTAAGAAACATTTTTTAAAGTTGCAAAAAGCTTTTATATGCACATACATATGCCATGAACACCTGCTGTATCTGTATATGTGTATGATTTTCACTCCGGTTAACTATTGTTGCATAACAGACTCTTCCACTTATGCTTAGTGGCTAACAATGACGAGCAGGATTCTCTTGGTCAAGAATTTGAGGGGGGCTCACCTGGGAGATTATTCTGCTGCTCATGGTATCAACCAGGGTCACCAGGAGTACTCTGTTGGAATATGGGCTGGTGTGGAGGGTCCAAGACGACTGTGCATATATGTCTGGCACTTTGGCTGGGCTCAGCTGGGACAGTTGACTAGAACATCTGCCTGCTGCTTCCTCAGCCTGGCAGTCTCAGGGTACTTGGACTTTTTACTGTACCCGTAGAGAAGCATCCCAAGGCAATGGTCACCTCACGTTGGAAATCACAAAATGTTATTAACACCATATTCTGTTGGGCTGAAGCAGTGCCAGGTTCTTCCAGACTCAAGGAAGAGGACAAAGACCTTGCCACCATTTTTGTAAGCACCACAGTTAAAAACCAACCAACCAAACAAACAAACAAAAACAAACAAACAAAAAAACCCCAAACAAACTAAAAACTCCACTAAAACTAACACCATAGGTACTTGGCACCTGAGACCTTTTGGGTCTCCTGTGTATTTGCTTGTCTTTTGATGGAAGAGAGAGACCACTGGAGTGGAAGGTACCTGCCCATTCAGGTCATCCAAGTCAGTCTCCTGTCCCCTGTTCCCATTCACTCAGGATTGGAGTGGACTCAAGTTGGGCAGAGAGCACCATAATAGGGTATAAGACTCACCTGGCCTAATAATGAAGGTGACATGGAAAGGCCCTCCCAACCTAAAAACTTTTTTTTTTAATGTTTATTATTAATTTTTGAGAGACAAGGCAGAGCACCAGTGGGGGAGGGGCAGAGAGAGAGGGAGACATAGAATCTGAAGCAGGCTTCAGGCTCTGAGCTGTCAGCCCAGAGCCCAATATGGGGCTCGAACCCACGAACGGTGAGATCATGACCTGAGCCGAAGTTGGACGCTTAACCAACTGAGCCACCCAGGCGCCCATAAAACTTTTAAGAGCAATTTTTCCAGTGGATCTTTGTGTTAGGGAGGTTGTCTGATGCTCTGTTAGTGTCCCTGCCCGCAGGAATAACATACTACAATTTGCTGGGTAGCAATATCACTGAAAATCAACGAGTATTCAACATGTGCTGTCTCTGATGTTTCTTACTGAGAGTTGGAAACATAGCATTTGAAGTGTTGGTCGAAACCAGTTTTCAGCAGTCAGGATCAAGTAGCTTTAGGTGTTTCGACTTCATTCAGCATCTTAAGGAATAAATGGGAAACCGTCCCTTTAACTGTTGAATCCCATGTGTTAGGCAATGCTTGGAAGGAGCCATAGGGAGACAAACTGATGTCACTAGATGTTAGTTCTTCTACACTGATTGAAAGAAGGTTCATTGGATCATGGCCCGTGGGGTTATTTTCATGGCAGCCCTGTGAGAGAGGTGGTATTAAAGGAACAAATGAATGCTTTGAAACTCTGCTGCTTGGCCCAAAGATGGTTCTCAACCAGAAGCAGAGGCTGATCAATAGTTAAATCAATAATGCAACACACAGTTTGTGCATTTTTGTTTTTAATTTTAAAGAGTGTGAGAGTGTGTGTGGGGGAGAGAGAGAGACAGAGACAGAGACAGAGACAGAGAGAGAGAGAGAGAGAGAGAGAGAGAGAGAGAGAGAATCCAAAGCAGGCTCCATGCTCAGCACTGAGCCTGACATGGGGCTCGATCCCACAGCCCTGGGATCATGACCTGAGCCGAAATCATGAGTCAGAGGCTCAACCCAGGTGCCCCCACAGTCTGTTTTAAATTGGTCTGTCCATTACATGCAGTCAGTGTGGCTGTGGCTGTGTTCTGTGGTGGCATGGTAAGACCGGAAATCTGCCTGCCCAGTCCTCAGGCTGCACACCGAGAGCCCCTTGCGCAAGGTGGAAGGCGAACCCTGGTTCTCGATGCAGCTGATCAGTAGTGCCTTGGTTCAGTGCCTCACAAACCAAGAGGGCACTTTCTTCTAAGACTGTTCTTCCTTCCTTGTTGATCAAAATTAAGGGCGGTTGGTTTTGTTGCTTCCTCTGATTTCCAAGAGATTGTTAGCCAGGCGAGTCGGGAAATTAGTATCATTGTGCTCTGTTTTACCAGAATTGAATTTCCAGGAGCTGCCCAGACTGTTGATGTCCCCCTCCATAGAACGTCTTGGCTTCTGTGTTAGTTTGTGAGCAAATAATGTACTTTGCATCCTGCCACAACTTGCCTGCCCTCCAAACAAATTAGGAATCACCTCCCTACCATGAGGTCTGTTTGCATTGGCTTTGAACCCCAGTCTAGCCCAGGCCATGCGTGAAGTAGGCTCTCCGTGTCTGTGTGGTGAATTGGGTTTAAGAAATATTTCTCATTTGCCAGACATGTTCCATGTGTTTGGACCCACAGGGACAAATGAGTAGAGAAGTAACAGAGTAAGGTAGAAAGAACTCTATCCTAAGAACCAGGAAGGCTGGATCCTGATTCTAGTTCAGCCACTTGGGAGCAGTGCGAACTTGGTCACATAATTTCTCTGAGGCTCAGTTTCTTTCTGTGCAAAATGGGGTCATGGAACCTTGGTAAACATTGAAATGCTCTTCAACTGGGAGGTAGAATTTATAAGCTGGACAGCCTGGTCTTAAATCCTCCAGATTATGGACACTGTTATGAGTCCCCAAATCTTGCTGATGGCTGAGATGGTATTTCTTACTCACCAGTGAAAATTTCAGGTATTTATTTGGTAAATTCTCATAGTAATTTCAGATATCCTGGAGTAAACCAATTTCTATTTGTTCTTAATGGCTTAGCGGTGTTGGCAACGGGGATAGAGACTCCTGGGCTGTGTGTGTGTAAGTGTGTAAAATAGAGAGCTAGTTTCTCACTAAGAATATAGAAAATTAGTGAGTTATCAAGTTGTGAGGAAGGGGGACCAGAGCTGGTAACTAACCATGAAATTAGTACTTCCTGGAAACAGTTGAAACAGACCTTGAGGCAGGTGCCTTCTGGGAACTGCTGGCCAGGAAGCACTGTGGAGACCAGGTGGAGTTCTGAGAGCTACTCGAACTTGGGGTATTTAAGAACTTGGAAAGGAAGGAATTGATTTCTAGGGACTGACATGGGTTTACAGAAATCCTCCAAACCAGACTAGTCTCAGCTTTTCTTTCTTTCCTTTTTTTTTTTTTAAAGTTTACTTATTTATTATGAGAGAGAGCACAAGCGGTGGGGGAGTGGGGGAGAGACAGACAGACAGACAGAATCCCAAGCAGATTCTTGCACTGCCACCGCAAGCCCGATGCAGGGCTTGATCCCAGGGCCCTGGAATCATGACCTGAGCCAAAATCAAGAGACGGATGCTCAGTGGACTGAGCTACCCAGGCGCCTCTTGTCTCAGCTTTTCTTAAAAAAAAAAAAATTTTTTTTTTAATGTTTATTTATTTTTGAGAGACAGAGAGAGACAGCATCAGCAGGGGAGGGGCAGAGAGAGAGGGAGACCTAGAACATGAAGCAGGCTCCAGGCTCTGAGCTGTCAGCACAGAGCATGACGCGGGGCTCGAACTCACGAGCTGTGAGATCATGACCTGAGCCGAAGTCAGACGCTTAACCGACTGAGCCACCCAGGTGTTCCTTGTCTCAGCTTTTCTTTAAAGGGAATTACTAAACTGCTATAGATTACGGACTCCCTGAACTTTGATTTTTGTTATTTGGCAAAAAACACATTGTGTCATTCCTGTGGACGAGTGAGAAAAAGGAGGTTTGGGTGAAAATAATAATTCCTTTGTGTGTAGAGGATACCATTTGTTTTCTTGCTCTCTTATTTTTTTATTTCACTTTATTTTGTTTGTTTGTTTAAGCTCCACACCCAACATGGGGCTTCAACCCATGTTGAAGATCAAGAGATGCACAGTCTACAAACTGAGCCAGCCAGGTGCCTCTCTTGCTTTTTTATTAATACAATGACTTAGCAAGGTTGACAGTGCAGGTAAGAGTACCCTATTTTTCAGATGAAACTGAGACTCAGTGCGGTTGCTAAGGTCATGGTCATATTGCTAGAAAAGAGATAGAGCTGGGTTCTAATCCAACATGTTTGGCTCTAAGAGTCTGAGGGCATGGTCACACTGTATGTTCATAACTGGGTTGAGGCCACCATCAGAGGGGAACCTTTTGTAACATACAACTCATGAAAGACACGACCCCCACTGGCCACGTGCACCCCTCACCCTCTGCCTGCATTGCACTTCCCACATGTTGTAAAACTGAGATCGGGAACTGATGCATGGGATAATAGCCCAGGACTTCTAATGTTCTTGACGGGATATGTCATGGGCCAGTTTAAATAAGATGACATTTACGTGAATGAATGTAGAAGTTTGCACTCAGGTTTAGAAACTATCTGGGGCACCTGGGTGGCTCAGTCGGTTACGCGTCCGACTTCACCCTGGGTCATGATCTCGAGGTCTGTGAGTTCGAGCCCCACGTCGGGCTCTGTGCTGACAGCTCAGAGCCTGGAGCCTGCTTCTGATTCTGTGTCTCCCTCTCTTTCTGCCCCTCCCCTACTCATGCTCTGTCTCTTTCTGTCTCAGAAATAAATAAACATTAAAAAAAATAAAAAAGAAAGAAAGAAACTATCACCACAATCATTTTGGTTTATTTTTTAGCCCATATATAAAAATGCAGAACTTGACAGTATTTTGTTTACGTAAGGCATAGCACAGTGTGGTATGGTTTCCAAAACACCAGCGCATTAGAGCAGACAGGGTGTCTGGAAGGAGAGATGGTAGTACCAGGGCTCTGCAGACCCACATCCCAGCCGGCTGGAGAGAATTGCCAGCGGAAATGGACCAGGAAGATCAGGCTTCCGAAAAGTCGGTCATTTGAAGACTGTTGTGGGAACTAAGGATTCTCCTTAATCCATCTGCATCAGCATTTGTTTCTTGAGCTTCAGAATGTCCGGTGATGGAGAAGCAAAGATGAACTGGATGGGGTGTCGCCAACAAGTTTAGTAATGACCATTGTGACTTCAGCCTAGCTGTGGGGATGGGCTTGCTGCCAGTGGGGATAGGAGCAGGGATGTAGGAGGGGGGCACCCGGGAAAAGCCATAGGGGTGGGCCCTGCTGCATAGGTCGGGTGGACGTTGTGTTAGGAGAATATGTTTGATTGGAGCCCAGGAGGCATGTAGGGCCCAGGGAGATAAGACGGGTGGTGTTGGGCAGTATTGATTGTGCAGAGTCTCTGACACCAGGCCAAGGAGCCTGCATTTCATCCTCCGGCGCATGTTTTTGTACAGAATAGCGACTGAGATGAGGGCTGTGTTGTGTGCAATGCATTCCAGCAAACACGAGAAAGATGGGCTTTCACAGGGGCGCTTGCTGTGGTCCAGATACCAGGCGGTGTAGCCTGAGCTGTGATGGAGAGGAAAGACAGAGCCCTTCTGAAGACGGATGCAGAGGGGCCTGCTGTCTAACGGAGGTGGAGCAGGTGGACAGAGGGGAGCCTCGAGTGCCAGCAAAGAGAAGGCTCCTAAAATCCTTACACTGCCCAGGTGTCCTGCTTTTCCATTTTAGTTCACAGCCAACGTGTATAGCAGCTCATCTCCTCCTTTTAACCTACCTGGGACACCTGGCATCTTCTTATGCTGTTGAGACTAATGAGATTTGGATGGGTTGCCTTTTTTTATTTTTATTTTTTATTTTTTTTAATGTTTATTTATTTTTGAGAGAGAGAGAGAGAGTGTGAAAGGGGCAGAGAGAGAGGGAGACACAGAATCCGAAGCAGGCTGCAGGCTCAGAGCTGTGTGCACAGAGCCCGATATGGGGCTCGAACTCGCGAGCCATGAGATCATGATCTGAGCTGAAGTCAGACACTTAACTGACGGAGCCTCCCAGGCACCCCCGGATGGATTGGCTTCTATCTTTGTTCTTTCAGGGCCACAGTTGACCTGTTACATTGCACTTGGGTCAGGTTGCAGTAAGATATTGTCGGTTGCATCTTATCTAAGAGGGTCAGGATGGTTAATTTATTTGGGGAGACAGTTAAGACATCAGCTGTCCAGGAGTCTTCCTTATCAGGAGTACGGCTGGCAACCAGTAAATAAACAAAATAAGAACCTCTGACTGGCCAGCAAAGATCTCATGATGTTCATACCTTTCCCTGCTGGCTGCCTGCCTGACCCAGTGTTTAGCTGAGAACTGTGTACTCTTACTTTACACATGATGTTAATGAGCTTGCTTATTTTTAGCTCCTGTCTGATCAGAAGTTGCTGCTCCAGAGAGAGACATACTGACTCAAAACCACTGGTTGCTGGTCCTGGTGAGAAGTGATGTGTTGAGATGGGTGGAGAGAGGGCTACATGACCTGGAGGCAAGAACTCAGGGGTAGAGCTTCTACCTGTGTTTGGGGACAGCCTGCCATACGTGTCTTGAAGTAGGAGCATCGCCAAATTCGAGAATAGTGATCTGGACTAAGTAAGGTTTTACGGTCCGTGTATTCTGCTTAAGAAGGCCGGGAGAGAGGAGGCATCAAGCTGATTTGGATGACTTTGCTCCCCAAGAATGGCTTACTCAGTGAGGACTTTCTGTAGCTATTCGCTTCCAGACTTTGTGACCCTGGTGTACCCCAGCACCTAGAATAGTGGCTGGCACTTGATAAGCAGTTGGTAAATATTTGTTGAATGAATGAATGGATTCATCACAGAGGGGGAGACCTAGTTCGGAGGCAACCAGGAGCAGCTTCCTGTCTCGTCACATTAATGGATCTCCTGTTGTAACCACTAGACAGCACTTCACATAATAGCCACAAAATCGTGTTTGGGTAAATGGCCTTGGAAGTGCAGCACGGCTCCCTAGGCCCTTGTTCATGGAATACTTAATTTGAAAAGATTTTAATGAGTGTGTTCTATTTAGGCCTGCTGCTCGTGAAGTATTTGTCTGTTGTTCGTGTTTTAGCACGGTCCATCCAGAAGATGTGTTTCTTGGCTCCGGAACCCCACGCATCCCCCAGCCGGCCGAGCCAGCCAGCCAGCCAGCTATGCAGCAAACAGATGTTTACGGAGCACCTGCTCTGTGCCGGCCAGGGATGTGCTTGGGGGATGGCGAGAAGGAGAGGTGGTACTCAGATGAACACAGCTGGTCCCTGCCCACAGCCTGATGTAGGAGTAGACAGGAATAAAGGCAGCCTCGGTGCAGGGTGATAAGTGTGTGTGTGTGTCTGTGTGTGTGTGATAAAGGCACGTGCTTGCTTGTGGGAACAGAGGAGGGGGCACTTACTGCCCTGGGTTGGGGGGGAGGGCAGTGAGCTAGGGCTGAAGAGGCTGAGGAAAGAAAGGCTGTTTGGGCTAAGCCTGAGATGACAGTTCATGGGCTTCTGGGGGCTGCCCAAGGTGCATTGTCCTGGCTAGCAGGACAGGTGAGTTACCTGGAGTCTTCTCAGCTGTGAGTGGACGCTTTGTGTCCCCAGGCTGGGAGGAGCAAGAGGTGGTGGGTTCGGGTGCTGTGGCCTAGACTCTCTGTCTTTGTCTGACCTTTCACTCACTGGGACCTCTGGTTGGAGGACCCCTCTATTCCAGCCCTCATAATTTCACCAGATTCTTCTTAGAGCTGGAAAGGGCCACTGGGGACTAAAGAGCATAAGGGGTTGGGGAGGTGAGTGGGGGAAGGTGTTTACAGGTGAGTAAACATGGTATTTCCTATCCGCCAGACCCTGCTGTGTCTGCCACCTACCTCCAAGTCCAGGTGAGGGAGGGTTGGCCGATACAGGAGCCAGTCTGACACGACAGAAGGATCTGGCTGGCCCTAGAAAGGTTCTTTTTTCCAACCTCCACCTTGAACTCCTTCTAGCTGTTGTTGTTCTTTTAAGTTTATTTTTTTTTGGGGGGGGGGGGAAGCGTGAGCCCGGGAGAGGCAGAGAGAGAGGGAGAGAGAGAGAATCCCAAGAAGCCTCCACACTCTCAGCATGGAGGCCCACTCGGGGTGCGAACTCACGAACTGTGAGATCATGACCTGAGTAGAAATCAAGAGTCGGACGCTTAACCAACTGAGCCACCCAGATGCCCCTCGCCTTGAGCTCCTTCTAAATTAAGAGCTGTTTTAGAAAGACATCAGGAAAGTAAGACTTGGAATGACTTAGAGAGAAACTTGGACTAACTGCCCTTATTTTACGTGTGTGGAACTGTGTTTTTTCAGTTCATACTCTGTGAGTATTAAAATGACATACCTGGATGGTAAGCCCTTGAACCAAAATAGAGAGAGCCGGGTGGGAAGCAGGTGGGACTTGGGGTCAGCTGAGTTTGGGTGACCCTGTCCATTCAGGGCACCATGGCTGATTTGTAGCTGCAGGAGCGGTCCAGGATGGTCCTATGGATTTTGGGAAATTATGAATTGCTTAAGGTCACAGCTAGTGCATCTAGGACTAGCGCATAGAGCTCTCGCTTCCTGCCAGCCCAATTCTGTCTGCCACATCCTGCTGCTAAAGCTCTACACTAACTAGTTCTGTCCCACTAGGAAACCCACTAATGAGGGATTGGCTCCATAATAATAGGCGTTGCATAGTCCAGTAGTGCTGGATAGTAATAGGAAAGAATACGTCCAGAGGAAAAGTGCCAGAATGGTGATTTTTTTTTTTTGCAGAAAAAAAATTGTATTTGTTGTCTAACGACTGCCAAAAGATCAGTGTTAAAGAATACTTGGGAAGAAAATCATCCGTTTGTCCATCCAGCCTAGCACAGCTATTCTATAAGTTTCTGCAAGCCTCTTTTTATCAAGCAGTCCATACAGCACATACATATTTTTAACATAGAATCACAGCTTCTTATTCCTTTGTGGTCTGTTTAGTTAATGTCGATATAAGAATTTTCCTTATTTCTGTCTCATCTTTACAGTTGTCTGTCCTGAAAGCCCAGAATATTCTGGAGTGTTGTTAGGTTCGGCTCCATGGATGTGTCCAGCCCTGTGGCTGGAGTTTGGGTTATTTCTTCTTTTTGCCTCCCCACCCCCAGCTTTATTTCTCCAGTTAAATAATGCTATAGAGAACATCTCTGCACATGGAGCCTTCTGCTGCTCTTGGGTCGTTGCCTTCAAGGAGTATTTCCAGGAAGCGAAGAGTCTGACAGTTGGAAGCCAGTGCTGTAGTTTTGAGTTTTTGTTTTTACTTTCTGTTACCGCTGTTTCCTATAGCACAGACACAGACAAATCAGTGAAACAGAGGTGTAGTCTAATGAATTATGGGAAGGCAGACACCCCTGGACCACCCCCCAAGTCAAGAGCTGGGACCTTGCCAGCCCGCTGGAAGTCCGTGGTGTGCCCTCTCCCAGGCACAAATTCTCTACACCCCGAGACCAGCAATTACCCTGACTTTATTGCTTATCGTAACTACTTCTTTACCCTCTTTTCATGTTTTTTCTTAATTTCTTTTTTAATGTTTATTCATTTTTGAGAGAGAGAGACAGAGCGTGAGCCAGGGAGGGGCAGAGAGCGAGGGAGACACAGAATCCGAAGCAGGCTCCAGGCTCCAAGCCGTCAGCACAGAGCCCGACACGGGGCTTGAACCCACGAACCCTGAGATCATGACCTGAGTCAAGTCGGACGCTTAACCACCTGAGCCACTCAGGTGCCCCACCCACCCTCTTTTCATGTTTTATCCCCCAAATATGTATCGTACACACTGCATGCTTTTAGTTTTGCCTTTTTGTAAAAGGGTCTTTTAAATCTTTTTTTCATCTCTAGGTGCCCCTCGATCTCTCCACTTCCCTGTATTCTGTTTGTTGAAGAAACTGTGTTGTTTGTCCTGAGGAGTTTCCAGAATTTCCCACTGGCTGGATCTTGATGATTGCAGTCCCATGTAGTTGAGAACATTCCTCTGCATTTCCTCCAAGTTGGCAGTTGGGTCTAGTGGTTGTATTAGTCCCAGTCTTGATAGTTTTTCCCTGCAGAAAGAGAAGCCTGGGGAGCAAAATTATGTCTTGGGTGGTGGGGTGTTCTTCATCAGGGGGTACACAGTGGCTGGTCGTCTCCTCCTGTGATGTTGGTAGCCCCCGGTGCCCAATGCTAGTGCCTACCATTCTAGAAGTTGAAAAATTGTGATATTGCAAGTCTGTTACCCCTTCTTCATTTTGTTGTTGGTATACTACTAAAAAGAGAAATTCTGCCCATTTGCTATTTTTAATACCTTTATTAAGATGCACGTGCCAGATAATTCACTTACCCCAAGGGTACAATTCAGTGGCTCTTAGTATATTCATAGAGTTGTGCGTCTGTCACCATGATCCATTTTAGAACATTTCATTTACCCCCAAAAAACCGTGCTCACCTTGGCTGTCACACCACAAATACTGCAGCCCTAAGCAAACCACTAATCTGATTCCAGTCTCCAGCTTTCCCTGTTCTGGACATTTCGTGTAATATGTGGTCCTTTGTAACTGGCTTCTTTCACTTACTATAATGTTTTCAAAGTCCACCCATGTTGTAGTATGTATCCGGGCTTTACTCCTTTTCATGGCCAAATAATACTCCATTGTGTGGATACGATTCTTCCACATTATGTTTATCTGTGCGTTAGTTGAAAGACACTTGGGTTGCTTCCACTTTGGGGCTATTATGGTTAATGCTGCTATGAACATTTTGGTACAGATTTCCGTATGAATGCAATGTTTTCATTTCTCTGGGATATATATACTTAGGGGTGGAATTGCTGGGTCAGATGGTGGCTCTGTGTTTAACTATTTGAGAACATGCCAGACTGTTTCCCAAAATGGCTATACCGTTTTGCATTCCCGTCAGCAGTATATGAGGGTTCCACTTTCTCCAAGATTTGTTATTATCTGTCTTTTTTATTACAGCCATCCTAGTGGGTATGAAATGGTTCTGGATTGTGCTTTTGATTTACATTTCCCTAATGACTAATGATATTGAGCATCTTTTCATGTGCTTATCAGGTATTTTTGTATGTCTTTGGAGAACTGTGTATATATCCCGTGTTCATTTTTAATTGAATATATTTTTTATTATTGAGATGTAATAGTTTTTTATATATTCTAGATAGAAGTCTCTTACCAGATATGTGATTTGTAAAAATTTTCTCCCACTTTGGGTTGTCTTTGTGCTTTATTGATGTCTTGGTCCTTTGAAGCACAAAAGTTTTACATTAAAAAAAAAATGTTTATTTTTGAGAGAGAGAGTGCAAGTGGAGGAGGGGGGAGGACAGAGGCTCCGAATCCTGTTCTGTGCTGACAGAAACGAGCCCAGTGTGGGGCTCGAACTCATAAACTGTGAGATCATAATCTGAGCTGAAGTTGGACGCTCAACTGACTGAGCCACCTGGGTGCCCCAAAAGTTTTATGTTCTGCTGATGATGCCTGCCTGGTTTATTGTGGGTTTTTTGTGTTTGTTTGTTTCCTTTGTTTTGTTTTTAAATTTAAGTAGATTCCATGCCCAACATGGGGCTCAAACACACAACCCCAAGATCAAGATTCACATGGTCTACTGACTGAGCCAGCTAGGCACCTCTGGTTTATTTTATTTTATTATATTATTTATTTTTATTGCTTGTGCTTGTGGTGTCATATCTATGAAACCATTGCCTAATCCAAGGTCATGAAGATTTGTGCCTCTGTTTTGAGAGTTTTATAGTTTTAGCTCTTGCATTTAGGTCTTTGATCTGATATTTTGAGTTAATGTTTGTATATCCTATCATCTACTCTTTGGTTACCGAGGGCTGTAGCTAAAGGCCAGATCAATGCTTGACTTTTTTCCCTTCACTTACCAGTTTTCATAATAAGGCTTTGGTTCCCTATTCATCCTACAAAGTTGTTAGTTGGTATTTTGTTTTGTTTCCATTGTGAGTAATGAGATTTAGTGATGGGTTTCCATTGCAATGAAAATAATTAAATTTTTAAAAATTTATGTACTGTGACATATACATGTATGCAGCATAGAGAGAAAAGTGATTTTGGTTTTTTTCTCTCTAAAACGTTTTGTTCTTATCCGGCTGTCACATCCTAAATCTTCATCTACCCAATTGCCTTCCAGAAACATGCCAAAGGCCAGGATTTGTTTGATCAGATCGTGTACCACTTGGACCTCGTGGAAACAGATTACTTTGGCCTCCAGTTCCTCGACTCTTCCCAGGTTGCGGTATGTATTTCTTTGCTTCGTTTCGGGACACGCTGGTTTTCATGCTAATTGCAGATTCACAGTTGCTAGAGGTTGGTAGAGAAAAATAGGAGTTAGGCTGCAGTGTTGTTGCAGTCACGATTGTTGGGGTGGTGGTGATGGCACCCGTGTGAAATTCATCCATATGCCCCCCCCTCCAGCCCCCCCTTGAGGGGGCCAATAACCGGGAGAGGAAGAGAAAGAACCGTCCCTGTTGTGCAGGGGAATGCATTCGGGAAACATTTCCAAGCATAGGGATGCAATATGGGCACATTTCTCAAGTAGGTAGAAAGCAGAAGAAATACCATTCTAGAAATTCTTTTAATGATGCTTTCATTTTTAACTGGCAGAGAGACTGCAGCAGCATCTTCTTGTGGACTCTTGCTGGGTGGAGGGAGCGGGTGCTGTGAACACACTGAATCCCAGCCAGGCTTAGTGGGTGCAGGGGGCCAGTCGGAGCAGATCTTGGCACTGCTAGACAACCATCTTGCAGGCTCCAGGAGGTTGTATTAGGTCAGCAAAGACTTCCCTTGCTTTGCCTGAGACAGACCTGTCCACAGTGGGGGTGCTAGAGGGAGTGAATCTGATGTAGCGCAGAACCACTCTTTTCAAAAGCAGGAATGACTTCAGTCTCCTTCCCCAACAAAATCTGGCTTTGGGTTTCAAAGATAAATTATTCGGTAATCTAAAAATATTTATTGAGGTGGGTGGGGGGGTGGGTGAAATGAAGGGGATTGAGAGCACAGGTATCTCGATGAGCACTGAGAAATGTATAGAGTTGTTGGGGCACCTGGGTGGCTCAGTTGGTTAAGTGTCCAACCCTTGATCTCAGCTCAGGCCATGATCTCACAGTTTGTGAGTTCGAACCCTGCATCGGGCTCTGCACTGACAGTGTGGAGCCTGCTTGGGATTCTCTCTCCCTCTCTCCCTCTCTCTTTCCCTCCTCAGCTCTCGCTGTCTCGCTCTCAAATAAAGAAACATTAAAAAAAAAAAGTATAGAATTGTTGAATCATTGTGTGCCCAAAACTATTATAACATTGGGTATTAATTATAATTGAGTAAAAAATATATATATTTATTGGGCATCAGTTATGCACTGGGCCCTGTTTTAAGCACTGTAGATAAAGTATGAACACATAGATGACAGATGGTAATGAGTGTTAAGAAAAAGAAAATAGAGTAAGCGGATAGACAGACCGAATAAGAGGCGGTGCTGTTTTAGACAGCATATGAAAGGGTGAGTTCCCTGACAGGAGATGTTTGAGTGTACATGGCTAACCTTTTCTACCTAAAGACACCTGTTAAGATACTCCTTGGGGGCCGTATGTGACAATTGAGGCTAAGATGCTCAGAATCAGTGCCTAGGGATTGGGTGCACCTGAGAATGTGTGTATGAGGCTGCCGAGTCCAAGATGATGCAGTTATATCCCGGCTGCGGTGTCTTCCTGGGCAGATGCCCCTCCGCCCTTCAGTGCTGCCTGATTACCGACAGCCCATCCCCTCACCTCCTTGACTGTTGCCATGAACACTTCAGCTGCCACCTGGAGTTAGTAGACCCAATTCCTTCTCCGTTTCCCAGCCAGAGGCTCCACCCGCCAGGACCCTGGACAAGGGGTAGACCAGCTTTTCTCTTTCTCCTCTCTGTCCAGTTCTGCTGTCTTTGAGGTTGAGCCACCCAGTGCCCTGCCTTCTGACCTCGCCCTGGTATCTCAGCTTTTCTCTTTCCTTTGGCAACCTGGCAATTCAAGTTGCCTCCCTTTGTAAATGTCCCAGACGCTGTTTCCTTGCATTGCAAATTCACTTGGGTAGACCTCACGCACGTTCACTTGGGTCCTGTCACCACCTGATCACTCCAAGAGCTGGAATTCTGTTGCTCCCATTCCATGATCACTTCCCTTAATTCCATCTTTCTGGTCCCTCTGCGTCTGGCCTTGTCCCTTAAGGATCCCCTCCTGCCTCGTTCTCCCCTCTCGGGGCCTGGTGAAGCCTCAGCCATCTCGCCTGTGTCCTCACTTGCCCTTTGATGCTCTCTCCCCCATGACTGTCCCCTGGTCTCCCCTCAACACGCAGGTCCATCTGTTTCCTCCGCTGCGTCTCCCAGGCTGGCGGGCATTGTCACGGGCTCGGGTCACAGATCACAGATGCAGCAAAGTCCAAGCCCCTGAGCTTCTCTTGGAGCCGTGGACTCGGTTCCCCTTGTGAATCTTGACCACAGCCCTCTAGTCCAGTCTCCCCACAGAGACTTGGGGCCTGCATTTGGGCCTCACCTCCTGCTGAGAAGACCGAGGTCATTTAGCTAAAACGCCTTGAATTTTCTTCCCCTGCACCTCAGAGTTTTTCTTTCTCTCTGTCCATCCTTTTTTCACTGTTTGGTTTGACGAAAACATTCTGTTTCTCTAGCATTTACCCCCTCCCTATACCTGCATCACTGTTCCATTTCCGGTTGCTTCCTGAGTGCCAGATTTAGTTTGTCTGTCTCCAGTATCCTCCAGTTGTCCCCATCATCTGACACTCATCAGCCCTTCTCTTCCCAGAAACGCTTCTCCATTCTGCCTTCTGTGTGCCTTAACACATATGGTATTTTTGGCTTCAAAATGTCTACAGCCCTGGATTATGAGTCTGACCTGGACCTTGTTCCTGGCTCTGCCCCTGACTTATTTGGGGGCTTTCAGTAAGCCCCCTTTTCTCCCTTGTCCTTATCTGTAAAATGTTTTGTCATCTGTAAAATGGGGTTCTTGGGCCAGTTTCCAAGAGCTCTTTCAGTTCTAATGTTCTAAAGGGAAGGCAGGCACGTCTGCCCCACACTCTTCTCCTGTCAGAAGGGATAAGATACCATCATTTCTGCCATTAGAGCCACGTGCCTATTTCCCTGCTGCCATGTCCTCATCCCCAGGTGACCCCTCTCCAGCCACTTGGATTCCCAGAAAGCCAAGGATGTGACTCCATTAGGAAGGACCTGGTTATGTACCCCTGCTCGCCGGGCTGCCAGGCGTTCCCGTCTGCCGGTGTCCTGGCACAGCCTCAGCGGGGTCCAGGCGCCCTTCCAAGGCCAGACACCTGGATGCTCAGCCTCTACAGGCCCTGCCATCTTTCCAGCTCCTAGCCCTGAACGTGACGTGCTGTTCTTCCCCCACAAAGCAGGTGTAGGGTCCTCGTCTACCTGACCTGGAGGATCCGAGGCTGTGCAGCAGCTGCTCCCAGGAGCCTTCCCATTAGTCCAGTTTCTAGGCTGGGCTCCTCACAGACCGGGCTCTGGAGATGTCTGCACTTCTGTGCATGCTTTTGCTTATGGGTTCCCCTCCCGGCGTGCCCTTCCTCACCCCATTGAAACTTCTGGCTGTCCTTCAGGACTGTCTCAGATGGCAGCCCTTCCTTCATGCAGCATGTCCTGAACTTGCAGCATTTCTCCTCCTCTCTGGAAACCTTTGAGCTTCTTTGCCTTCTGTGGCAGTTTGCTCATCTGGCTGTGGGTTCTTTATCTGTGCTTATAAATAGACCTTTCTGATTAGATCCTGAGACTTAAGACTGCTGCTTCTTGGGGACTTTTGTTGACAAGGCATGCAACCTAAAACCTCAGTCTTCAGGGGCGCTTGGGTGGCTCAGTTGGTTGAGCGTCTGGCTTTGGCTCAGGTCATGATCTCACCATTCGTGAGTTCGTGCCCCATGTCAGGCTCTATGGTGGCAGCTCAGAGCCTGGAGCCTGCTTTGGATTCTGTGTCTCCCTCTCTCTCTCCTCCCATCCCCCGCTCGTGCTCTGTCTCTGCTCAAAACCAAATAAACATTAAAAAAAGAATTTTTTTAACATCAGTCTTCAGCCCCAGAAGTGACCTTAGAAATTATTTTTCAAACGTTTCTGTCTTGTGGATGGTGAAATGAATGCACTCAGTGAGTGGTACCCCTCAGACTCAAAGTCAGGTTTTACAACTTGAGGGGTAAGTGCTGTATTCAATGCACTGTACTTGCAAGCCTGTTTTCCTAACTGTAGAGTGGAGGTGGTGACATCTGGGAGGTTGAAAGGCTCAGCGAGTTAATGGAGGAGAAGGAGTCTTGTAATCTAACCCCAGTGTGGGTCTCCTCTTCCTACCTGAGCATGCTGAGGGGAGACCAGAAGTCATCACAGCTCCCAGAGGTGATGCACTTACGCTAGCGGGAACCTGCAAGGCTGCCTTGCCTGTGGGAGAAAATTTAGCAGTTTAGGTGATCCCTTTGGGAATGTTCCCTGAGTCAATTATCTGGGTGCCTGGGATGAAGCAGTTGGTGGCAGGTGTACAAGATGGAAGCTGGGATGCGAACAGTCCCCTTGGCCATTGGCTTATTGCCGTGTGCGTCTCCTGCAAGAAATGACATCCCCACCCTGCCCCTGCATGCAAATCAGAAGGCTGGCAGTGGTGGGGCTCCTGGCACAGCTCTCTGCAGACCCAGCTTATGTCCCCAGCTCCCTGCGAAGAGCCAAGCCTGGTTACCATAGTGCGCTGCCCAGCCCTGAAGCAAGGTCAGAGTCTATCGGCTCGTCTATTTTTAGCAGGTGGGGCTGGGGCCTCCTGTTTCCCTTTTCCATATCAAGGCAGGAAGGCCACCCAGGAGCTTGTTCTGTAGATCTCACTTTTGCACAGCTCAAAGCAGGGGCAGGGGTTCTATTTTTACATATGAAAGCTTTCTTCTGAGAGAGGAGTCTCTGGCTTACACCCACCCAGCTTTCTTACGGACCAGACTGGTCAGATTGCTGCTGTTTACTGAGTTCCTGCTCAGGCATCCACCTAAAAACTTTACATAACTCTTATTTAACATTCATCATCTGTGAAACTAGCCATAAAGCAGACCCATTTTACAGATGATGAAGCTGAGGTTCATTAGAAACCTTGTAAAGGTTAAAGTGAGGGACAGAGCCAGGATTCAGAACCTGGTCTCATTCCACAGGCCAGCACTTTCCACCAGGCTATGCTGGTCCCTTTACACGAGGTAGCATCTCATCCACACACACATCCATGTGCATGCGCCCGCTGGAGGAACCCATTTAGTCAGTAGCTATTCAGCTGACTTTGCCTTGGAGCTTATTCAGCGGTAGTCCCTGTGGTGCAGAAGTAGGCAGGACACTGTCCCTGCCTGCTGCATTCTGAGGGAGACGGACCATCTTGTTGGTCCCATGGAATACATTGGGGTCTGTCCTCACTCTGGGAGCCTGGAGAGGGAGTGCCTGAGTATCAGTGAGGAGCCCAATGAGGAGTCAGAGGGGAGAGGTATGGCAGGGATCTGGGGCAGGGGTCATACCAGCCCCACCAATCAGGAGCCTCCCTCCCGACCCTGGGGGCAGGTGTGTGGCCGTAGGGGTGGTGTTCTGGGGGATGCGGCCAGTTCAAGTCCCTTCCAGAGCCCCTCCCCACATGAAAAGGGAGCATTTTATGGTGGTAAGCTTTGCAGCAAGGAATACCGAAAAGGTGATTTTTGGCCTTTGTTTCCAGACTTGTGAGATGTTTTTCCTCTGGTCTTTGCAGCCTAGAATCGTGTGGATGGGTAATAAGAGGCCCAGGGCTGTGAGGTGAGGTTGACACGGATATGGTGGCTGCCGAGAGGATCATTGGGTGCTAATGGGGCTGTTGCGGCTTCACTCTGGTGTCACATGTGCCTCCTGTGGGGACGCCACTGAGCTTTCCTACCGTTTCAGATGTACCTGGAGGGAAGTACTCTCAGGAAACACTAATAGTGGGGTATGTTACTATAAGAGACAGGAAACCCTTTCATTTCAATGGTTCCACAGCCACTCAGTGGATTCTTCAGTGTGTCAAGGGGACAGCTCAGTGCACAGATGAGGAAACAGTCTCAGGGGTCTTGCTTATGGCCACACACCAGGTGACTGGCAGAGCTGGCACTCAAGCTCTGATCTTCTGCCTCCTCCTATTTTAGTACAAGAAAGTGTGGAACAGCTCAAGAAATGCCACAGGTCTCCCCGCAGCCTGTCTCTGAAAGCTGGCAGGGGGAGGGTTTTCCTGCCCACATGCATATTGATGCTGAATGGAAAGCTATTGATAAAGGGGTCTCTGCAGTTGATTTAGATTAATTCCCAAGGAAACCTCAAGTAGCTGGTGTAAGTGAGGTTATAGGGCTCCATCCTGGATGAGAAGGGGAGATCCCTCCATAGGTGGAGGAGGCACTTCAAGCTGGTGTGTGGTGTGGACCCAGAACCATGGATGCTGCCACAGCCTGATTTCTGATCCTGCCTCTGCCTCACCTACACCGTGATCCCGGACGCCTTGCCCTGTGCACAGTCACCTTCATCGGCTCTGAGGCCTGAGCAAGTGATGGACATGACACAGTCCAACGTGTGTTTCTTCCAACACCACCAAGCAATTAATTCTGACGCTCTCTACCTGCAGATAGCCTCAGATCCCACAGGCTGAGGGCTGAGCCCTCCAACACTGTTTCCCACCCCACAATTCAGATGCCAATCACATGTCCAGATTGTAACCTGTGCTTTTGCAGTGTCCATGGGAGGTCCCCATGACCCCTCTTGGTTCAGTTAATTTTCTAGGACAGATGGCAGAACTCAGAAGCATTTTACTGACGAGATCACCAGTCTGTTATAAAAGAGGTAACTCAGGAACAGCCAGACGGAAGAGATGAATAGAGCAAGTATAGGGTGAGGCGGGCTGTGCAAAGCTTCCGCGCCTTCCCTGGGCATCTGTCCCTCTCCAGGTCTCTCTGTGTGCACCAGCCTGGAAGCTCTCCAAATTGAGTTTTCATGGAGGCTTTATTACAAGGGCACGATTGATTAAATATTGGCCATTGGTGATTGATTCAACCTCCAGGCCCCTGCCCCCTCCCCAGAGGTCAGCGCGGTGAGACTGTAAGTCTCAACCGTCCAATCACGTGGGTGGTTCCCCTGACAACCAGCCCCCATCCTTAGGTGCTCTTCAAAAGTCACTTCATTGGGGTGCCTGGGTGGCTCAGTGGGTTGAGCATCCGGCTTCTGCGCAGGTCATGATCTGAGTTCGTGAGTTCGAGTCCCATGTCGGGCTCTGTGCTGACAGCTCAGAGCCTGGAGCCTGCATTAGATTCTGTGTCTCCCTCTTGCTCTGCCTCTCCCCCACTCACTCACTCTCTCTCTCTCTCTCTCTCTCAAAAATAAATAATGTTAAAAAAATTTAAAAAATAAGTCACCTCATTGACATAAACTCTGGTATGGTAGGAAGGAGTTTGTTATGAATGTCAGAACACCTTTCTTGCTCTTATGGCTTAGAAAATTCCAAGGGTTTTAGGAGGTCTGTGCCAGAAACTAAGACCAAATATATATTTCTTATTATAAATCATAGCACACACAGTAAGCTCCAAAAGTGTCCTTTCCCTTCTTTCTCTTCTCATCCTTTGGATATGATTATCTCTTCAAATTCCTTCCAGCTCTAATTTAAATGCAAACTAGACACTCTTTGTAAGCTGAGAAATCTACAGGTACTAGGATGCCAGCTATGAGTTCTGACCACTCAGACTCGATGGTGAGGGCTCAGGGGTCATTGAGGCAGGTTTTAGGCCCTTTTCAACCCCTGAGCTTCTCTTGGCCATTGTGGTTCAAGTGCTTCTGTATAGATTTTAGACAACTCAGTGCTACAACCAGCCTTTTACATGTCAGAGTTCCAGAACTGATACACTGTCAGAACAGATGGGCTTTGCCAAATCATCTCCCATCTTGATTTATGGAAAGGGTTTTTGCCAGATGGACTTGGATGAGAAATTCAGATCAGAAACCACCTTTCTAACACCTGTTAGAATGTTTGAGTTAAATATCATGCCCTCTGAACTTAGAAATGCACCTGCCTGTCTCCAGTGACTGGTTTAATGGTACGTTAAGAGGTCTGGAGCCATTTGCCTTGGCCTTTGCCGACAGGCAGTGTGGCTATATTTGGTCAGGATGCAGGTGAACATCTAAGACAGGTCTCGCTGATGTTGAATTTAGGCCTCCAAGCCAAGTGTAGGATATGATTTACTAAATGCCATTTGGGGCCATAGTGCCCGGGTTATTCATCACGAGGTAGTCTTGTGGGATAAAATAGGAGTCATCAGAGTCTAGTCCCCTCCTGCAGCTAGGAAAGAAAGTCAGGTCATTTTGAACTGCCTGGATACCAGATAGGTTTTATCATGTCTTGTTTTAGGATTCTGGCTGGGTTTCTTATCACCTCCGATGCAGGCAAGCAACCTGATCTGAACCTTGTAGGGGCAAGGAGCTTTTAAAAGGAAACTGTTTCTGATTACTTTCCCAGATGCGTGAGCCCCAGACTTTTCACAAGCGTCCATCCTGGCAGGGCCCCGTGGCTGTGCAGGAAGGACGGGGGCCAGCCTGCATGGATAAGGGAGCTCCTTCAGCAGCATGGCCAGAGGGAAAAGCAGTCTGCTGTCCAGCAGGAACACTAGCCATGAACTGTCGGTTAACACCAACCATAGACCACTGGCCAGTAAACCTTGGCCAGTAAATTGCTTGAGATTTTACAAAGCCCTGACGGTGATTTTCAGAAGGGGTCATGGGTGTGTCATGATCCCGAGATCAGTAGGGACATATTGCTGGGTAAGGGGAAAACTTCGGCACTGAATATTTCATGGGCACGCTGGGAGCCTTTAACAAACACTAATGCTCTGAGATTCTCTTTAATGGCTCTTGGGTGGGACCTGCATCGTGACCGCAGTGCGCAACCAGGGTTGAAAACCACCGCCAAGGAAACAACACAGTCGGACTCAGATCAAGATCATAGTTTGACAGCGGAGGGAGGGAAACAGTGGGCTTGACATGTTCTATTCCAGATACAAGGGGGCATGAGGGAAAGAAGTGGGACAAGCCCCTTTAAGCTGTGAGCCTCTGAGGCTAATGAGATTAGAAGGCTGGTTGCAGAGAACTTTCTTTGCAGGGTAATAGTGAGGGGAAGAAAGAGGTTAGTCATAGCCATTAGTGTGATACTTACTGGCAGGAAAGTAAATATACTTTTATCACGTCTGTATCTGTAATCCTCCCAGGGGCTGAGGTCCGAGGGTTTCTGCTTGATTGAGGGCAGCAGTGATATGGAATTCTGCTAGGGCAAACCGATCATCCCAAACTGCCTGATGGGCAAGCAATGAATTAATTAATGGAAGTGACCACATGACCCACCCCCATGAAAATAATATTGTCATTAAAAGTAAAAAATTATGCAGAAAAGTGAAAAAAGTAAATGGCATTTACAGCCCCACATCCAAAAAATAATGTCTATAAATCCTTCTGGACATACCATAATAGAAAATAATAATTTTATATAAACAGGATCCTGGTTTGTTTGGCTTCTTTTTCTTCAAATGTTGAGCTGTGGGTCTCTTGCCACATCAGTAAATAGGCCTCCATCAGTTTTAAAGGCTGAATAGTATTTCATCATGCGGATGAGCCATTTTTTTAATCCTTCTTTGTTGATGGACATTTAGGTCATTTCCAATTCAAAGCTGTAAACAGTGAGATAAAGCACCTTGTACAGTGCCTTTGAGATCTGCATCCTGCTGTGCTGATCTTCCTTTCTTAGGTGGTTGCTTAGCCGGAGGGTGGAAATGACAAAAGCCCTCATTCTCCCACTGCACTGCTCACAGCTTATTGTGTTATAATTTACCTGTTATTTGCTTTTGTGTTTCCTTATTCCCCTCCTCCTACACAGACATAATGGGCTCTTTGGTGAGGGGTAGAGTGCACTGTACTAATTTAGCCCCACCCTTTCTCATTATTAGAATGTGCAGAGTTGAAGTTGCTTCTGAAAGTATATTGGCAGTCAGCAGAAGGACCCCTGATTCTGAGCAGCTAATGAGAAACCCACTCTGGCTGTGTCATTCCAAATGTTACCATAATGGTGAGGTTTCAGTGTGTATTGGGTTGACGTGAAGTGGTGGGAAAAATTCCTCTTTGCCTTCTTTTAAAAAAATTATGTTGAGGAACACCTAGGTGGCTCAGGCGGTTAAGCATCCGACTTCGGCCCAGGTCATGATCTCCTAGTTCATGGAGATCAAGTTCATGGGTTCATGGGTTCAAGCCCCGCATTGGGCTCGCTGCTGTCAGCACAGAGCCTGCTTTGGATCCTCTGAGCTCCTCTCTCTCTTTGCCCCTCCCCCCACCCTCAAAAATAAACAAACATTAGGGATGCCTAGGTGGCTTAGTCTGTTATGCGTCCGACCTCGGTTCAGGTCATGATCTCACAATTTGTTGGTTCAAGCCCCGTGTTGGGTTCTGTGCTGACAGCTCAGAGCCTGGAGACTGCTTCAGATTCTATGTCTCCCTATCTGCCCCTCCCCCACTCACATTCTCTCTCTCTCTCTCTCTCTCTCTCTCTCTCTCTTTCTCTCTCTCTCTCTCTCTCTTCCTCTCTCTCTCTCAAAAATTAAAAAAACATTAAAAGAATAAAAAAATATATATATCGAGGGGCCCCTGGGTAGTTAGTTGGTTATGAGTCTGACCCTTGTTCTCAGCTCAAATCTTGATCTCCAGGACATGAGTCCAAGCCCTGTGTTGGGCTCTGAGCTAGGCGTGGCACATACTTAAAAAAAATTACATCAAGCATGTATTTATTTCTTAAGAATCTAATATGGGACTGCTGGGTTCCATGCTTGGAGCCTGGCATGGGAAACGGAAGTGATTGAAGTGCACCATCTCTGCCCTCCAAGGGCAGAGGCCAGAAGCATAATGGTCCTAAATGCTGTTTTCCATGGAAGTCAAGCTGCTGAGGCTCGTCAGAACTGTAGTATCAACAACAGAGACATTATAGAGAAACTTGCGTATGAGAGAAATGGTTTTGCGATTTCCTGGGGGTGGTAGATAGGACCCAAGTGTTTTTCTGATGAAAATGAGAGGAAGTTGGAATGTCCTCATTGACCAGAGCACAGTTATCTCTGGCAAATCCCTGCCTGCCTTCCCATCTTCCTTGGGGGTTGAATTTTGGCTTTACAATTTTAGCATTGAAAATGACAAAGCTACAAGACCCATGCGTGATCAGAGATTCCTGGCAGTGTGGCTTGTGGTCTTTACTATACTGATGGTGACTTGGGATAGTTGCCGAAGTTTGAGCGTGATTTGAGAAATTCAGCTCTTCAGACTAGAAGAGCCTTCAAAGATCAGTTAGTTACAGCTCTTTGAAAAAGAGACACCTCTTTGAAAAGCTAACTTTCCCAAGAAAAAATGTACTGAATGTGCATAAGCACAGATTTTTTTTTTTTTTAAATACCATCCCAAGCAGTTTGCAGATCCCCAACCTCAGAACCCTGATCTGGTCCAATGCCTGGTTTTATGGGGAGAATTACTAAGGTTTATAGAGGAGGATAAATGTGGGCTCTATATGGTCTTGCTGATGAACTATTCCTAAAGAAACTTTTTCTTTCTTTCAGCACTGGCTGGACCATTCCAAACCCATAAAAAAGCAGATGAAAAGTAAGTAAGCAGAACTTAGCCTACTCACTTATTTCTTTTATCAGAGAGTAAAACTCCTTTGCCAGTGTTTTGAGGTATTATGTTTTCATCAGAACTTGGGAGCGTTTTAAAATAGATTCAGTTTTAAGTGAATGATTTTTCATCTTAAGGCTGGCCAAATGTTAGAGTTTAAAATTTGGATAAGAGTTTTCGGTAGATATTAAAAAACAGACTATGCTCTCATTTGAAATCAGGCACCCCTGCCAATGAGAACTGATTAATATGCTCTTCACAAGCATGACTTTACGCCTATTATATTCATTTTCTAATGAGTTGTAAAAGTAGACTCAGAGAATGGGAAAGCAGGAGTTTTTGACAGTCTGGTCCAGCTCTCTGGTTTTATGGGTGCAGTAACCGCATTTCTTCAGGGTTATTTATACATGGGTAATTTTTAAAAAGTGTAATACTTTAAAGTGTTCTTACTGTATTTTTGGATTACGGAACCCTTGCTGTTTATATGTCACTTTCCTTTAGCCCACTTAGTATTTTGTAAAAAGTTAGTATCTGTTTGGAATATCTTGGCAATTGGGTGAAAGTAAAATGTCAGCTCTTAGTAATTCATCTACATGGTTAGGGTTTTATTCCAGAATAAGTTACTAGCTAAGCCGTCTTTGTCAATGCAAAAGTACATTTTAGTCTTCCAAATGAAAGGATTGAAAAGAACTCTCTAGCTGTGTATGTCCCTTTGTGCCCTCCCGGTAGCAGTGAATGTATTACTAGATGTAACATGTGTTTCCTTTTGTCCATTCTGTGATCTTCAAAACTGGGGAAAAACATCTTCAATGTTCCATCTCCCTATGTTCAGTTGGACCTGCTTATGCTTTGCACTTTCGAGTTAAATATTATTCTTCGGAACCGAACAACCTTCGTGAAGAGTTTACAAGGTAGGACCAGATGCAGAACACGACCCCCTCTCCACTGTAGTACTTACCTTATAGCTTATGGGTCCTCTAAATTTGGGGTCTGCCTGCTCTTCTCTCTGCTGACTTTATATGCTGAGCAAGAGCTATTCGTATTTCCCTGTGCTTATCCCTGTATTCTGTTGAAAATCTACCCTTGGCTTAGTTTGACCTTTTTCCCAGTGAATCAAAATTAAAAGATTTATTTTCCGATCACATTTCTGTTTTGTGGGGCTGTGGGATAAACTGGTTACTCGTTCCAAGGCACTTTATTTTTGCCTCAGGTACAAAAAGGGAAGGCAGGTATTAGAAGAGCATTTCTCAGTCCCAAAACGCCATCTTATTTTTTTTAAGGGGCTGCGCACTGTTCCCTTGATTGCTACAATATCAAAGTTGTTGGAATCCCTTCATGTCATCTTTCAGCCCCACTGAATTTCTTTTAAGGTGTGCCCACGAGTGTCTGCCCCTCCAACTTCAGAAACAGTGTTGAAGCAAAAGAGGCTTTAAAAACATTTTAAGTATGACATTTCTCTCCAGCCTCTCCTCTGTCAGCAAGATCCTCTACCCAGCCTTCGGCTGCTTTGAATGTCCCCAGAACCCCCTTGTCATTTGTGTGACCGGCAGTAGTGACGACATGTCAGCCCCTGGTGGTGGCCACTCACCTGGAGATGACCACCTGACTAACACTTTAAAGACTGCTTATCACCATTCCCTGCCCTGGACAGGCCTACTGGGCTTCCACGGTTAGGTTTTCCTATAGGAATTGCAAGTTCTGGCTGTATTCTGCACGGTATTCAGCACCGTGTGTTCTCTCCTTGATGCGAGTACTCAGTTCAGTGGTGGTTAAGCAGCTGTCAGAAGCAGGAACAGTCTAGAATATACTAGAACCTTCAGCTCCCCGATCCTTTGATCTCTGGGTCACTCACATTCTCCTGTATCCATTCCATCAGAGAGTGACTATCTGCATTGTTTTCAAAGTTCAAGTAGATTATTATAGAGTTCCTCTTCAGAGTCCTTTATGAAACGTGCTCCTTCTAGCCATCATCCAAGCTATTGATTCTTAACCAGAGTTGTGTGAATCAGAAACACCTAGGAAGCTTTTGAGCAAATCACATTCCTGGGGACCACTCTTGCATGTAAGACTGATTCCATAGGTATGGAGCAGAGCGTGGGTAGCTTTGGCTTTTACAAAGCACTATAAGTGGCTCTGTTGCCCACGTCCTCCTGGTAAGAAAGAAAAAAAAAACAGTTAAGCAAAAACACTTAATTTTTTTTTTTTTTACTTAGGTGAACTCCACTTGTGTTATTTGCTGCCTCCTCTCCCCATTTCTCATTACCCCATAACCCGCTGCAGCCCAGTTCCAGGATTTTTGTTTTGCATGCGTGTGTGTGTGTGTGCACGCATGAGTGCACGTACGCTTGGTTTTTTTTTTTTTTAAGACAGAGTCTGCAGTTAACCTGCATCAGAAAAAAGCCTCAAGCAGTTGCTAACTACGGTCAGCTGTAAACTTTCTGATACCAGCAGCTGCACTCTTCCCGGAATCTGCTGGTGGGACTGGCTGAGGGCCAAGTCCAGTGGCTCCTCCCTGTCTGTCTGATTGGACACGTTGCATGCCTGCGTTTGAGCTCTCTTCTCAAGCTCCAAGGGTGCTGCCGAGGCCATCATTGGACTGTAGAGTGTGTTTCATGTTCCATCCCCCAAGTATCTTGCGAACCCTGTACATGCACTCACCTGCCTAGCTAGGTTCTGGGATGTCTTCCTGGAGACTCAGGAGGAGATGCTTCCACCAATGTCCTCATTTGATTCGGACTCCTTGTTACAATGCAGAATTCTGGGCTGTGCACGGGGCGGGATTTGTGATGGGAAGTTGGGGATTGGAAGCGGTTGGAAAAAAGTATGCCTCTGTTGACTTTTCTGTATGTTTGTCAGGTACCTGTTTGTTTTACAACTCAGGCATGACATTCTTTCAGGAAGGTAAGTATGTTTTTGTTCTAACTCTTAACCTGGGATAGATCATAGTGTATTTCTAAATCACTGTTGTTGTTGTTGTTGTTTTAACTCTTTTACCCTTGTTCCCTTTTCAAAATTCAAAAAAAGTACACCAGGCATTGTAAAGTGAGTCTAATCCTTGTATCGCTGTCATCATCATCTTATTTTAAATGATTACTATATGGCTTGAAGCATTTCCAAGAGCATTTAATATCTTAAGTGATGTGCATTTGGGAATACTTCTCTCCCTGATCACATCACTGCCCCATTCATAATGGCTTTTGTCGTATTTGCAAGCAAGATACGTTATTAGTATGTATACACTTACAAGTATTTGGAGAGTCAGAAGTCTCATTCATCACCATCTGCATTTAAGCAACGTAAAGAGGTTACGTTTTGATTCTGATAGGAGGTTTAGACATCTCATCTCATTTCCTTTTCCCCTTCTTAAAAATGGTTTTTCAATACCAGGCCTCTGGCGACAGTGATTGTTGAGCCCAAGAAGCATTGGCATTGACGTGGTTGGTCTCGCGTGCAGTATTTATTTTAAAGATAACAAAATTTCAGTGGTCATAGCCTTCACAGTTGTGTCATTTCTCAGCATACGTATCGACTATTTTCTATTACGTGAAAAATGAAGACTCTGCCGAGTCTAAAAAGCGATACCTGACGTTGATGAGAACACATTTTGATTTTGAATACAACCTGAAAGAAATTTGAAAAGTGATTTCTGAATTTGCAAACTCTGAATCGCATGTAGGCTTTCAAAACCATAGTGGAATCTATATGACAGCACAAGTAGATTGTACAGTGTATACATTTGCCTTATTCAGCCATGCAATACAAATCTCAGTGTGTGTATTATGAGTGTGTGTGTATTTTTATCTTTCTCTCTTTCTCTCTGCATACTGTGCTCCTTGTACTAAAGGCCTCTTAATTCCAGTAATTGTCTTCAGTTTGGAAAAATATTAATGGCGACATCTTACATTTATACAGTACTTTGCAGTTTACACGCACTTCGGCCAGATTGACGGTACTTCCAGGCATAATGGCGTTCTGGTCCCAGCACTGCCTGCTCCCAGCTGGGTGACCTTGAACAAGACACTTGGTTACTGAGTTCCTCGTCTCTAAAATGGGGGATGGGGGAGCACTTACCTTAGCGGTTCATAAAGTCCATGCATTGACCAAATTTGATAGTATATTTGAAAAGGCTTTAAAAACTATGAAGTGCTGTACCAATGTATGTCATTATTATTTTTCTAACTGAATTTGTAATATCAAGTATGAATGAGATCAGTGATGGGAGGTGTGGTAATACGCCTCTGTGGCTACGCCTCAGTTATACTTATTAGAACGCTTGAGTGTATCCAGCTGTCCTGGCAGTATTAGATATTGTGTCTGTCTGTTTATTTTTAACATTATGACCTGGTTTCAAGAAAGAGTTCAGACAGCTTGAAAAGGCGCATGTACTCTATCAAGTAAGTTTCAAAATCCTAAGGCAGAGGGAAGGCTTTTCATTCTATTTCCCAAACTTCCCCATTCTTGCCAAATTCAGTAAAATTGCCCACAGAGTTGATAGAAACTATACTTAGATTGTATCGTTTTGCTCTATGGTGAGAATTGACTTTGGGAAATAGGGAGTGGAAATCAGCTTGTTTGCATTCTTTAATGTGGACAGCAGAAATAGAAACCACCGAGAAAAATCATTATCTAAATAGCACTACCTTTTGAAAAATGACTCTAATGATATTTTGTATGCTTATGAGTATTAAAAGTTCATATATGGAATTCATTTCCTCTCTTTTTTTCAAGACTGAAATGCCCATATGAAACGGCTGTGGAATTAGCTGCTCTCTGTCTACAAGGTACATTATTCTTTAGTGGTAATTAGCATTTTAATGTTATGCTCTTGTTTTAGCAATTGATTATCCTGTGTACCAGTCACAGTACCCTACTTTGGGGGTATAAATAAATACAGTATGGCCTCCATCCCCAAGTAGCTTCGGGTCCCATGAGGATGTGGCAAAACCACATCCAGGGTACAGTGCAGTTCCCTCAGGAAGACTTGCAGGAGGCTTGGAAGACTAAGGCCCTTCGGGGGAGGAGTGGATGAAAACAAATGAAGGAATCAAGACAAAAGGTAGAGAAGTGCAGAGGGGTACTGGTAGTCAAATGGTGTTGGAGGGTGGAAGTTCAAGAACCTGGATAAGTGGACAACCTTGAACCCTATTTAAAGAGCATGACCATGCTGTCAGCAGTAGGACTTTGAAGGCTCTCAAGAGGGAGGCAGACCTGGTCAGGTGTGCATTTAGAAAGGCCCCACTGGGTGTGATGGGGAGGTAGGACTGGACCAGGACCGGGGCTGGGGGTGCAGTAAGAAGGTGTTGCAGTAATAAAAGGAAACTCTCTAGGGCAGGGGGTACACACACACACACACACACACACACATACACACACCCCGAAAGAACAACATTAGTGGTGCAAGAGAAGGACCTGGTCATTACACATCGGTGTTGAGAAGGACTCAGGCAAGAGTCATAGATAGCTCCCAAGAGTGAGTGACAGGAGCCACAAATGGTTAGAAGAATTGACTGCAGTGGAGGAGATCATCTACGTAGAACCTCTTGGCTGAGAGGTGCCAGTGGGACCTCTGGTAGCTTCTTGAGCGTGCAGATCTGGCTCTGTCAGAGAGGTCAGGCCACAAGCATTGACAAGGAGTCATCTGCTTATAGGTAGGAGTTAGATGGTAGGAGGTTTGCCTACATGATTGTCAGTGTTGACTGTTCCATATTATGCACTGGTGGATTTGAGTTTAAAATGCACAAGAAACACTTGCTGAAGTCTTCAGCATTAATTAAGAAGACACTAACGTGTAGCTGCACATAAGGAATGTTATCAGTACATCACATAGGCATATGTTGTGGATTCATTTTACCAGTGTGTTCATCAGTTTCTCTGGGATAATGAATTATGATGTATTCATTCATAATTACTAATTAATTTTGAACACCATAAGATTTGGCTTCCAACTTTTGTATTTCCCAATTTTTAAAAGTTGATCTAAGTCTTCAAATTCTGAAATCAGCACAGATTTATTATAGAGTATCAGGAGAGCAGCACAATAGTCAAGACAAGTAGAAGGAAGGAAGGAACCCATCATCCTGCCATCCGCAATCAGGGTTTCTATGAGTTGGATGCAGTTTTTAAAATGTAATTCTGATCAGTCATGTACAATTTTTAATATGATTTTCTACTTCGTATTTTTAGTTCTTGTATTTTGTCATGAAGATGGTTTTTAATGACAGCAAGACACTTCTGTTCCTTAGTCACTTTTTAATTCTTATTCTTAATGGGGGCTTGCATATAGTAGGTGCTCAGTAAGTATAGAATGAATCCATTAGAGTTGGAGAGGCCCTTCAAAGACTTTGGTTGAAGGGGGAGCCTGCCCATGAGGTCTGAAACCATAGGTGGTAGAGGTGACAGTCTTGTCATCTCTAAATATCTGTGCCAAATACAATGCTAAGTGCTTCACATGTACATTTTCCTGATTCAACAGTCCTTGTGGTAAGTGCTATAGGGATCTGTAACAGCTTGGGGAACATGGAAGTCTGTTCTCCATTTTGGCCAGGTACAGATCTCACTGGCCAAGCAGCATCCGCTCTAGAGTTTCTGAGGCTCCAGGAGGTTATACCCTTTGGCTTGGTGGCCCAGCAGTAGACATCAGGTTGTGGTTAAATGGGATGAAGTCACATCCCTGTCAGACCTGGGGCCATCGATCACTGGTCCTGAACAACTAGAGCATAAGGCACATATATCACCATCCTTCCCCACTCCCATCCCCTGCCCCACTTCCCGCCGTGTGATGAAGGCATCACCACACTCACAAAGTCCAGCTCTGGTAGAACCATTTGCCTTGCTCCAGGGCCAAGGCAGATGTGAATGAGATCAGCTATCTGTGAGCCTTTCTTGGGGAAATTACCCCTTTGAGTTGGAACTACAACATCATGTAATTTAAGATGCAGTCATCATCTCAAGTACAAATGAAAAGTCTGAAGTGGGGAACAAGTGGGGAAGTTCTTGTTACATTGTCCCTCCATGGCCCCTTCTCCCCACATCCCATCGGAAAGTGCCACAGCCTACTTTCTAGTTGAATCACAGTGGAGCCAGCTTGCGTCAGAACATCGAGATCACTGGAGCATCTCAGGTTTCAGTAAAATGGAGGGTGTGTTTCCTCCCTTGCTTGAGCCTTGAAGACATGTTCTTGCTGTGATCGTCCTTAAATTAATGGTGCCCCTCCAGAGTTGCGGCCCCGAGTGAAGGCGGTGCCCTTTTGGGGACTAGTTTTATGATAGATTTGAAGGTGAATCCAGGCAAAAAGAATGAGAGTGAGGAGAACGGGACACGATCTTCTTTCGTCCTTGCAGCAGCTCTCATTTTGCCGATGGGGCATCAGAGACGGAGGAGAGTGGTTAAGTGGCTTGGCCAGGTCGCACAGAGAGTGTACAGCAGAGTGGGGATTCCGGCCCTCCTGTGTCTGAGGGCCACCGTCTGACACCCTCCACGGCCAGAACTCAGGCAGAGAAGTGTCGTTCTGCCTCTTGGAAGGCAGGCGTGCTATCTCAGAATCTATGTACAGGCATCGCTTGGGCCTGTTGTAATCCAGGAACAGTGAGGAGGATACTGGCCCCCTTTCCCGGTCTCGGGGAAACCTTATCACTGTCTGGCTTCTCCTTCCTGTGCTTGATGATGTCAGTGGTCTTGCCAGACACACTGCTCATCCCAGGGATTTGTTGCCTCACTTTGGCCCACGGGTGCAGCAGAAGGGTGGTTCATGTGAAGGAGATCTCTCCCCAGACTGCCCCTCTAGCCTCGCCAGGTCTCTGGTTTCAGGGTGAGCTCTTGGTTATTGGTCAGTGGCGGCCTTGGGAGCCCACCCAGCCGTTTTACCTTCTCTGGGTGAATATTTCTAGAGCAGAATCTTCATCTGTGACTTTGCCCAAGGTACTGAGTAGCTGCACGCCCTGACCCAGGCCACCCTGGTGGTCTTCGGGGGGCCGTCCACTTGAGAGTTGCAAATGGAGGGCTTGGGTCAGGTGAGGAAGCACTCAGCAGGTCCCCACTCTGTGTCAGGCATCGCCTCTTACAGCCCTCCCACCACCCCGCTGAGTTGGGTAGTTGCTTTGTCTGTATGGACAGAAAAGTTTCATCCGCTTCTGCAAGCTACTTGGAGTCCCTCCTGGAAGCTGGGCTCTGGGATTAGAAAAGGCTGCTGGGTACTTAGTGAGTTGCTATTAGCAACACACGCTGGCCAATCAGTTGTAGGATTTCTTGTGTTAAGCAGTGTTTCTCAAAGTGTGTTCCTGGGTCAGCTATAGCAGCAGCATCTGGGAGCTTGTTAGAAATGCAGATTCTCAGGCCTTATTCCAGACCTGTGGGATCAGAATCTTGGAGGGTGGGGTGCCACAGTGTGTGTTTTAGCGAGCCTTACATTTCCAACGTAAGTTGGAAAACCAGTGTTGTAGATCCGTGCTTTTCAAAGCAGCCTGTGTGCCAGTCAGCTGGGCATCTGGTGAGAAGGCAGGTTTTGCTTCAGGAGGTCTGCAGTGGAGCCTCAAAGTCTGCGTTACGAGCAGGCTCCCAGATGGTGCTGATGCTGGACCAGGCTTTGTGTGGCAGGGTATTAGAGAAACCTCTGGAGGGTTCCTTTCCGTTCTGGGTTCTGTTCCCTGGAGCTGCAGGGGTGGGGGTCCTGGGTGGGGAGAGTGGATTTTCTCATCTGTGCCTTGGAGGCACGGGGCCCCCTATGTCCTGGGCCCTTCATTCTGTGGGGTCCTCGGCCAGAGAGCAACTAGCGTGTGGGACACTTGGGGCCTTTTTGCGGAGACTGCTCACGTGGCTGCTCCTCTCTGCACAGCCGTCTTCGTCTTCCTCCCTGTTCTGGCTGAGTTGCCGCAGCTGCTCCTGCAGCCTTGTCCCCCCCCCCCACCCCCTCCTTCCTTCCCTCCCTCCCTCCCCCCTCCCTCCTTCCCTCTCCCTCCTGGCATATTTTCCCCTAGATTCTACATGCACTGAATTCTTGATTGGTCCTCTCTAGCACTGCAGACTCGGAGTGCTGCTCCGACCCACCCGTAGCAAGAGCCCTGTTAGATGTTTCTGGGCAGGTCCTCCTTCCCTGCAATTGCCTTTTATTGCAGATCTGGGCTCGACCACTTCGTGGGGGAAATATAATCTGGGCCTCCTTGGGTATGGGGGAATAGTGGAGAGAAAGACGGTAATAACTAAGATAATGGTGTTTTGCCCGATAGGGAGGGCATTGGGATGATTCTTGGGGGTTCTGAATGTACATGTGGGGGCACCAGCTGGGAGTTGAGCCCTCCTGAAAGCAGGGAGTTCTGCATGTGGGGGTACCTGTGCTCTGTAATCGTGCCAACTGCCTTTGGACCTGGTTGCAGCAATAACTGAAAGCATTCAATGTCTCCTGTTTTCCTCCCTTTTATGAAACTCGCAGCGGAGCTGGGGGAGTGTGAGCTTCCAGAACACACGCCAGAGCTTGTGTCTGAGTTTCGGTTCATTCCAAATCAGACAGAAGCGATGGAATTTGATATCTTCCAGAGATGGAAAGAGTGCAGGTACCTTGATGCTACCGTCTAACGTTCTGATATATTTATTTTGTGATGTGTCAGCGTCTCTCGGACTCAGATGTGCCAGTAGAATCGCTCTGTCGAAGACCGTAAAACTGTAGCTCCAACTCTTCACTTCTCGCCTGGGCCTCAGTCCTGGTTTTCCAAAGGCCCACACGACGTCTGTCTTTCCCAAGATGTACAGTAAGGACCAAAGCCTAGTCCCGTTTCCCTCTGAATGGCAGAGCCTGGTCCTGATTTGCTCATTACTGTCAAGGACACCGCTGCTCTCCTGGCCTCCTGGAGAGAGTGAGGAGGCTCCGCCTTGGTACATTCCCTGTGCCTGAATCTTCTAGAGTGGACCCTTTAGAAATATGCCCTGTTGTCCCTTACAGGGACACTCGTATTTGAGACCATGTGTTGTAGAAGTTCTGTTTCCGGACATGTGGTCACCAGAGCTAAATCGAGCCTTGTCCGTTATATGCTGGCTCTTCCCTCCTCCTCCCCGGGGTCACGCTAGGCTGACAGGTTTCTGCCTCGATTACCAGTGCTGCCTTTCCTCCCTCCCAGCCCACCTTCCCAAACTCTGCCCCATCCAAGTCCGTCTTGGACGCAGAAACTTAGCGTGGTTTCCTCTTGTCCCTTGGCCCTTCTGAGGGACATAATGACTTTTTTGAAACTGGAAAGTGATGTTAGCCCAGTCTTGTGCCACATCCAAACAGTAGAGGAATATGTGGGTGTAGAGTCACAGGGCCCACACCCTGCGCACACACACCCACTGTCCTCGCTGCGGGCCATCGTTGTTGGCAGTCAGTGGTGCGTCTTTCCAGCTTTCCTGCTTTGCATATACAGCACATACCCGCGTCCATGCACAAAAATGGTTTCTGTAAGTGTCCACGTTGTAAGCACTGCTGTCCTCTTTCTATTCAATGAACAGTCTGTCCATGGAGGTCTTTTCCTGTTCACATAAATTGGTGTCCCTCATTCTTTTAATTGCTACAGAGGATCCCTGAATGTGGCTGTGCCCTTCAGAATTCTGTGGGTGTACGAGCTGCAGTTTACATGTATTTCCATTGGTTTTTCTAAGGGGAAAGAGCCCTGCCCAGGCGGAACTGTCCTATCTGAATAAAGCGAAGTGGCTGGAAATGTATGGGGTAGACATGCACGTTGTCAGGGTAAGAACCGTGTGCGTTTAAGTAACGGGGTTTCTTGGGTTTCGCTGTGACTGAGCCATGCGTAAACTGTGCAAACAAAGTAACGTGGTGAGGAAACTGTTTTGCATTCTGCTCTGTGACGACCTGTTAGAACCCTCTACCGATTGTCACTTCGTTTATTTGTAGGGAAGAGATGGCTGTGAATATTCTCTTGGACTGACCCCGACAGGCATATTAATCTTTGAAGGAGCTAACAAAATAGGCTTATTCTTTTGGTAATTTAGTTTTGTCTAATATTAAAAATGTCTTTTCCTATTTTGTGGTGGAATTCTATGTGATGGATGATTATTGAGGGATATTTGCAACCCCGAGATTTGCTTTAAAAACACACCATGCTCCCGTACTTGCGGGTGTTTGGCAGTAGCACTGACTTCTGGATAATCACGCTTGAATGAATGAATGATTTCTGTAGCAAATCTAAGCTTAAAAAGTAGAAAGGAAAACTGCTGTTTGTGTAGATAGTTTTCCTGCGGATTGTACTTTTAAAATGTTTTCTCTCTGACCAGGCCAAAAATTACCAAGATGGATTTTAAAAAGAGCAAATTGACATTGGTGGTAGTGGAGGATGATGATCAGGTAAGCCTCGCTCCTGGCTGTCCTCCTTGCTGCAAATAATCCTTCACTGATGTTCCTGGCCCCCACTGAGATGCGAACCTTGTGCTTCACCTCAAAGGGACGGGAGCAAGAGCACACGTTTGTCTTCCGGCTGGACAGCGCCAGGACCTGTAAGCACCTCTGGAAATGTGCGGTCGAGCATCACGCCTTCTTCCGCCTGCGGACGCCGGGAAATAGCAAATCGAACAGATCAGACTTCATCCGGCTGGGGTCTCGCTTCAGATTCAGGTGGGCACTGGTTTTTACAACGTGGATGCCGTGTTTCGAAGGAGGGCAGCAGTGAGGGCTTTTTGTGAATGGATCTGTGTGTCCGGAGGCTTGAGTCGGGCGTCCTGTTCCTGCTTCTTTCGTAAGATCTGACCTTTGGTTGAGCCCCCGGAGCTGTTTCAGCCTCTGTGCCCTCATTGATAAAATGGGGCTAATAACAAAATTGTTAATAGCTGACATGTAGCTGGACCTGTGCCATCTCAAACAGTAGATAGTGTGGCCATTGAGATTAATTAATATTAAGTAAATTTTAAAATGTGGTTCCTCTGTCTCACTCACCACACATCAAGTGCTCAGTGCACGTGAGGTGGGTGGCTGCCGTAGTGGGCGGGGCAGACGTAGAACACAAGCTGTGCTAGAGCTTTTCATGAACCCATGTATAATCCTCCCTGCAGACTTAATGAGCTAGGTCCTCTGACTATCTCCACCGTACAGATGAGGAAGCCAGGGCTGAGGGGTTACACAATCTGCCCAGCGTCACAGTAAGTGGCAGAGCTGCGAGTCAACCCCAGACGGTCTGGGGCTTCTGTTCCAACCCCTCCTCTCTTGCCTTTCGTGTGCCGGCATCAAGAAATGTGTCGATGATTAAGAATGACAGCAGATGTCCCCCATGTGTGTGCAGGGGATCCCGGATAGGCTCAGTAGATATTGGAATCTGAAGAGACCTTGAAAACATGGAGAATTTAATTGTTCACATATTTTTACTTAACGATTGTAAGGCCATGTCTTTCAAGATACGTGAAACCTCCCTGGGGTTTTATTAAAAACGGGGATTTATGACCTCATCTGAGACCCTTGTAATCAGAATCAATGGGTGCACCCATGTGCATTCATGAATAAGGCCTGGGAATGTGCATTTTAAGTGCCCTCCCAGGGTTGATTTCTGAGGCCTGTTTACAGATCTGAGAATCACTGTTATAAGCTCTAAAATTTCACATGGTTTCATAACCTCTGCCCACACATGGCATGTCCTTGAATGCCCTTTCATACGCCAAAAGATGTGCTCTTTTCAGATTTATCTACCGTGCAAGGAAATGGCTGTTGGGGTGGTTGCCAAGGCAGACTTTTCCATCCTTGGAGGAAACTCCCCCAGGATTTGGTCCAGACCAGGCACCCTCCAGAAGAAGGAAGGGGAGTTTGGAGACAAGGTTGCCCCTTGGAGGCACTTAGAGCAGGTGGCAAGTGTCCCCTTCCGTGTGATAAATCATCAACCGAGAGTAGGGCCGGAATGAAGCAGTGATCAATCAGATAAAAACAGCATACTTCCCGGAAGCTACGTTGCTTGAAACCCAGAAAGCCTTGGTGAAAGAAGTAATGATTCCTCTGGCATAGTAAGGAAAGCCAGGGTTTAGTTAAGTGGTCACCGATAACAGCATTTTAAAAGACTTAAATGTCTACGTAATGTGTGTTATGAAAGGTTATTTGATTTGTGAATCATTGTGCTCTCAGTCAGATGTGGCAAGTACTTGGACCTTCCTGGTTTGTGCAGCCAAGTGACTGGTACCTAAATTACGGACTTTGTCTTTTGGTGGAAATATCTGCCCCTGTCATACAGCTTGGATTTGGCAGAGGTGATTTTATTGCTAAATGGAAGGCTAAATTTAGTGTGTGTCTTTACCAAACGAGTTCATGATAAGTTGAAATTTACATTGGAGCTTTTGAAAACAGAAGTGCGCTTCCAAATATGTATAATGTGCTCATATTCTGACACTGGTAACATGCAATAAAATATTTACTTTCCAGTGGGCGGACAGAGTATCAAGCCACACATGGGGCCAGGTTACGGAGAACCAGCACCTTTGAGCGGAAGCCTAGTAAACGCTATCCATCCCGGAGACATTCGACGTTCAAAGGTGGTGTGCTTTTCATTCTGCTTGGCATTTTATGTTATGATGTAGTTGGTTAAGCCCCAAGGAACTTAGCTTGCTAAAGCAGTTCTTAAAGGAACATTCTACTCTTCTACTCTTGTCATTCTGAAGCTTTTGACAAAACCCCAGTGGGAGGGATTCTCTTAATGGAAACCAGGCCACCTTTGCCGTCTGCTGTCTTTAGTTTTTACCATTGGACATGTTCATCTTCTCCCTCTTTTTCATCCTTCTTTTCTTGTGCCTCTTCACTTCCGTTGTACCTGGAACCTCAGGAATATCATAGGTTACCATGTTTTTTTGCCCAGATGAATGATGCTGTGTCTTAGAGGGAAAAACAGTTCTTCTCTCCTCTATCTTACAGTTTCAAATGGGACACCAGTCTCATGCTAACCAGAATTCTGGCCACTAAGAGCAGATCCAGAAATTTTAAGTCCTGGACTCCGTACCTGCAGTCAGTCCATGCACGTCCTGCCCTTGAATTTAGCCTGGACTTAGGATGCCTTCCCCGCCTCCCTTTTCAGAACTCCCTGAGCCTTAGTCTGTCATTTACTACTATGGCTTCACGCCTTCCTGAAGGCTGGTACCCAAAACAGGACCAGTTGGCGAATGAGCAAGCTGGGCTTGTTTAACCTTGGCCTCCACATCCTACCTCCTAGCTCTTCTCTGCCTACACTTGATTGTTTCTCCCTTCGGGACACCTAGTTTAGCACTGAATTGTGGGCTTTTTCATGGCATGGCCTCTGAACTCTCAACCCCTGGGGCCCCCTCCTACATATCACTTATTCATAGGTTTTTCTTGTGTCACTCAGGACTTAGTGGGCCTTTGTCAGAACTGTACCTATACTTCGCTCCCTTCTAGAATCTTTAACCTTGTGGGGCACCTGGGTGGCTCATTTGGTTAAGTGCCTGACTCTTCTTTTTTGAAGTGTAGTAGCTATTCCCTAAACCAAATTAAAAAAAAAAAATTTTAACATTTATTTATTTTTGAGAGACAGAGAAAGAGCACAAGCAGGGGGTGGGGCAGAAAGAGAGGGAGACACAGAATCCAAAGCAGGCTCTGAGCTGTCAGCACAGAGCTCGATGCGGGCTCGAACTCTCAGACTGAGAGATCATAACCTGAGCTGAAGTTGGACGCTCAACCAACTGAGCCACCCAGGCGTCCCCCTAAACCAAACTTGTTTGTTTATTTTTGAGAGAGTGAGAGAAAGAGACAGAGCACAAGCTGGGGAGGGGCAGAGAGAGAGGGAGACACAGAATCTGAAGCAGGCTCCATCCAGGCTCCGAGCTGTCAGCACAGAGCCTGACACCGGGTTTCAAACGTACAGACAGTGAGATCATGACTTGAGCCAAAGTTGGAAGCTAAACCAACCGAGCCACCCAGGTACCCCCGTTTTTGAACCAATGGTTTAATAGCACAGCAGCCAGAAGCTCTCTAAAGTCATTCTTGGCTGCTTTAATGGAGAAAAAAATGGCCAGTGCCCAGGAAATATGGCCTCACCTTCAAGAAAGACCAGAGGGTGAGAGGATTGGGGGTGTGCCCAGAGAAGGGTGATGGTGGATGAAGGTGATTGACTGCAGGAACTGGGAGCGACAAGTGATGCAGTGGGGGAGAGAGGGAAGGACTTGCTTCCCTGTCAAGCCTTCTACTTGCCGCCTGCGGTCCATGGGATCAGTGTTATCCAGAAACACTCCAAGTAAGGAAGAAGTTCCTAATAGTGCTGTCAAAGATAGAGCCATCTCAAGACTGTACTGGGCTCCCAGTCCCTGGAGGCCTGTGCAGGCACAAAGGGAAAGGCCCCTTGGTGTGGCCACTGCAGAGGGGAGGGTGTGTCCTATGTCTTGACCCATGGGTGGCTTTGGACCTCTTCTAGACCACAGGTTCCCTGATTCTCCTCTACTTTCTTTCCCAGTCTCCATCCTCTTTTTTTCTTTTGTGTTACTGGCATTTTTTCCCAGCCAGAGTTCTGGCATCTCTGTGAAGCTTTTAATGATTTTCTGTGCTACATCTTTTTAAATTTTGTTAAATGTTTGTTTATTTTTGAGAGAGAGAGAGAGAGCGTGTGAGGGAGGGAGGGGCAGAGAGAGAGGGAGACACAGAATCCGAAGCAGGCTGCAGGCTCTGAGCTGTCAGCACAGAGCCCAACGCTGGGCTCAAACCCACGAACTGCGAGATCATGACCTGAGCGGAAGTCAGATGCTCAACCGACTGAGCCACCTAAATGAAATGGGAGTCTAGATAAACAAGCTTTAGCTCTGTCCATGGTCCCTTCCACAGATTCACATCCTGCCCCAGCTACAAAAGTCTGCCCTGAGCTTCCCAGTACTGTCAGGCTTATATTTCAGCCTCTATCATCCCCTTCTGCGGTCTTTGATTACACACATCTCTGTCTCTGTGTCAAGACTGTGAACCCCTTGAGAGCCAGAATTGCCTCTCATTTCTGTATCTGAGAGCACCTGGCCCTGGGAACATGCTTGGCATTCGCTGAGTGAATTGGAGGGCTTGGCACAGTGGAAAAGAGACTTTTCCTCCAGAAAGAAGGAGCTAATGTGGAAATTCTGCCTCCTGGGGTTGGGACCCCGCTGCAACCACAGAAATCTCCACCCTAGTCATTGTCATCATGTGGTTAAAAAAAAATGATACAGCTCTCTAAGATGGCATACCTTTCTGTTTTTCCTTTAAAGCAAGCAACCCAGTGATAGCGGCTCAGTTCTGGTAAGTGCCCCCAGACTCTGGGGTACAGCTCTTCTAATTATCGTCTTTATTTGCAATGTTGACTTTTTCTTTAATACAATTAAACCACAGAGTGAGTCACCTGATGATTTTCCCCTGCTTTTTCTGCTGCCTGACTATACCATCCTCCTGGTTCTCAATAAGTGCACAATGGAATGTTCCAAGACCGTTTTTTTTTCTTTTTTAAAACACAGCTGCTCTGTTTGTATAGCTTTGTGCTTTGTTTATTACAACAGTGGATGATGAAGGTGAGAGGAATGTGTGCAGCGCACTGTGCCGATGGCATTGCAGGCAGTGATGGGAAAGAAAGGCCATGCTCTTGAGCAAAAGCTCCGTGAGAGCAAATGCTGGATTCGCTCAGTGATGTGCAGATTTTACGGTCATACAGTGTAGAAAACCTTTACGAAACACATTTATTGAAATTCGTGCAGAAAAAAGAACATGTCACAAGACTGAAACTCCAGCACAGATGTGAACAAACTTTTCCTGTGAAGTGCCAGGTAGTAAATACTTTGGACTTTGTAGGCGATGCTGTCTCTTTCATGACTGCTCAGCTCTGTGGTTGGCGCACAAAAGCAGCCATAGACAGTCCATAAATGAAAGGACAAGGCTGCTGTGTTCCAGTAAAACTTTACTCATAAATGCAGGTAGGCTACATTTGGCCCATGGGTGTGATTTTCCAGCCCCTCCCCCAGCACAGGTGTTCTTGATCTTTCCTGTACATGGAATCTCCTGGTGAGCCTTGAAACGTCCCCCTCAGCCCAGCCATACCCCAGGCTCATTGAATCAGTCTCTGGGCAGGGGACTCACGCACCTAGGGTTTTTTGCTTTTTTTTTTTTTTTTTTTTTAAGTCCCAGGTGATTCTAGTGTGTGGGAACCACCATCCCATCTTGCACTTGCCTCTTTTTCTCTCTCTGAAACAACTGCTTATGTGAGTTTTGCCCTAGGTGGACAGCTGCTCTCTCATGCTGGAGAATTACAGGCTGTCATTCCTTCCACCCTGGTGTCCAAGCTCCAGGCACTGGCAGCCCAGTTTAGTCAGCCCCTTGGTCTTCCTAGGCACACGGGTCTCAGACTGCTGGGGAGGTCTTAGAGATGAACACAAGTTGACTGTGCCATGTGCCCTGCACCTGTACTCGGGCAGAGCCCGGCATGTGGAGGAGCGGATAAGCCGGAGGCCTTGGTTGGTGATGAGGGTGCAGGCCAAGGGACCAGAAGGCCTCCCGCCTCGTCCCAGCCTTGCTCTAACCCAGCGCTGGGGCCTTAGGTCTTCCTGCTGGGCTTCCTTTTTCTCACTGAAAACAAGGAGTTTGGGCTAGATCAGTGTTTGCCCTAGCTTTTTTAGTCTCTGATTTTCGCCCCCCGGAAGAAACCTGACCTGGAATTCCAATATAGAGAACAGACAAAGTGGAGCTGCCCTGGGTGGAGCCAGGCAGGGAGGAAAGGGCTGGTGCCTGCCTGTTCCTCTGACATCTGACCCCTGTCCCCCAGGCAGCCACAAGCCACCCGCAAGGGCCCCGAAGCGCGCTAGGGAACATAACCAGCCCCTTGTATCACAAAGCTGGAGCTCAGCCCTGTGTCTCTGGTTCCAGGCTCCGCCTGCAGTGCCATTCTGTGAGGAGGCAGGCGGCCGACTCTTGTGTCTGGGTTCAGTTCTCAGCACCTGAAGAAGGGCTGCAGAGTCCTGTTGAACTGCCATGGAGCATACCCTGGCCCCCCGAGGGAGGGGCTCCCACATGGGTTCATTGTAGGCCTGTGGGCTCGCCCTTCTCTAGGATCCCCGCTGCTGGTAGTATGCTAAAAGCATTTGCACCTTTCTCCACCTGTCAGTGTATCTTGCTTTTAATTCTCAGGGGCCTGTGAGTTACAACATTTCTTTCCTTTGCTAAGGAAGCGATTGTTTTGTTTGTTTTTCCCTAATAAAATTACATTTTCCCTTTAGCATCTAGTGGAGATTATGTATATATTGAGCATCTAGTGGAGATTATATATATTCGGAACCAAAACAAACTTAAAAAAAAGTGTCCACCAGGAACAAAAAAACCCAGTAAATATACCCTTTAGGAACAAATGAGCTAATAACCACTGTTCGCAGCTGTTCAATTGCTCTTCGCAGCCTGTGGGATCCCGGGGTGAGTAGGATTGCTGTGGGAGCCAGGGATGAAATTGCGCTCTGGGCTGCAGAGGTGATACCAGAAAAATTGCACCTTGCAGAACACTTAACCTTCCAGATAAAATCCAGCTGGAGGTGAATCTGGCCCAGAGCCTGGCTCGGTGCACTGGCCTTTCTGGAAGACAGAGCCATTTAGACCCCAAGCAAGACTCATAACAGTAAAATGTTTCTCTCATTGTTGAAGCAATAAACCTTGATTTCGAGCACACCACCCTAGCCACGTAGCCCAGTGATGGTGCCGTGTTTGTTTGTGTTTCTCCTGGCGGATGCCAGCCTTACGTAGGAAACACATGTGTTTTAAGTGCAAAGCCAGCCTGGGATTCTCTGCCCATATATGTGAGTACGTATAGTTTTTTAACCAGAGTAGTTTTACTTATGAGTCCACCAAAATAGGATCGTGCATGAGGAGCGTGGTACCTTTGCTCGGACCGTCAGGGAGCCAGCTGGACTCTGTGGAAAGAAGGTGGGCTCTGAGATGGAGCAGATACCCACTCCAGTCCCAGCTCTGCCACTGACTGCATAGCTGACTGACCCTGAGCAGGTTTCCCAACTTCTCTGTTAGGCAACCTTTCCTTTATCTGTAAAATGAGGTGGTACCAGTTATTGACCTCATAGCCCTGTGGTGCGGATTAAATAGTAACAGATGTGGAGCTCCCAGTACAGAGCCTTATATGGAATGAGCCGGATCGTGGCATTGTTCGTAGCAGTGGGACCCATAGCGGTAGATGTTCAGAAACGGCCGGTAGATGTTCAGCTCTCCCTTCAGTTGGAAAAGGCTCTGGGCGTCACTGGAGCCGTCTGGTGCCACCCAGCAGTGCCAGCGCAGACCTGGAATGGGAGCTAAAAGTACTTGGTGTGTCCCAACCGAAAGGACCTCCTTTTTGTCACCAAAGTGTGGCAAGCAGGATTCTGGAATATTACCTTCGTGTTTCAGTTTGTGAGCTCGAAAGTGACGAGTGGAAGTTGGTGTTTGGTTTCCTTGGTTATGTGTTCGTGTAAACAGCTAATAACCAAAAAGAAGCGGTGTTCGTGAAAGTTCCTAACAGTGTAGGTGGTGTTTAAGATTTATGATCGTTAAAAAATCACTAACAGTGCCGCTTTACAACCTGTTACATTACAATTTTTCCCTTCTTTTCTATAGCTCTAAAACAAATCCTGAAGTCCATAATTACCAGGTGAGATACTGCTTTTAAAGATTTTCTTGAATACTTCTTAAAATTTCAAAATTTTCTACATCAAGTAGTTATTATGCTTATAGTCAGATTTTGAAGAAATAATAACATGCTTTTTGTTGGTTGTGGGGTGGGGGGGCTTGGTTTTTTTGTTTTTTTGTTTTTTTTGAGAAAACGGTGAGAGGAGAACCTTCCTCTGTGACTCCTGGCCCCTCTTGGTCATTTCAGCTGCCTATTTTTTTCTTAACCTTATCAACTGGCAAACCACAGAGACATATGTTTAAGTTTCTGGGTGGTCAAACACAACCTCTTAGGAGCGCTCAAGTGAGGCCGTGTTTTGTCAGCGTGTTCTAGGCCTAGGGAACATGAGTCCCTTGAGATGTGCCTCCAGGAAAGGATGTCTCAGTCACACGTTTGGGAGATGTGTCCTTCATTCCCCTTCTTGGATCTTACAGTCTCCGCTGGGGTTTCAAAAGTACTGAGAAATCCTGCAAAAAAGATAACGTTTCATTTTTTTTAATCCATTGTCTCCCCAAATCATTTGATATTCAACACCCCCTCCCCCAATCAAAAAAAGCTAGCTTCTCACCTACCCGCCTGTTTTTGATAGTGTATCTGTTATCAGTGGAGCATTGGTTTCCAGAACCTACTTTGTAAAGCATTGTGCCAGGCCTGTTTCCTGCAGAAGGAGCACAGATAGGTTTCTGTGGCTCGTGATATGCTCTTTCACAGGGTGGCCAACCAGGGCCCTCACCGCCTGCCCGCCTACCCACTCACAGTTACCTGGGGGTGGCTCTTGCTGGCCATTCACAGCCTTCTACAACCTGGCTCCAACTTGGTTTTCTACATTTATTGCCTTCCTCCTCTCTGCTCCTTATCACACATCATATGTTCAACTCTCAAAGAATCACATAATCGGTGCCCCCAGAATTTCTTCCCACTGTTCCCGTTTCCATGCTTGTCTGCCTGAAATCCCCTCACTTGTCTGTGCATTAAAATCCCCTCCAGAGTCCCCTCAGAAGCCACCTCCTCCACAGAGCCTTCTCTGATCCTCATAACTGGAAATCACCAACACCAGTGGTCTTCAACCCCACTGCATGTTAAAACCATCTGGCAGGCTTTAAAAACATGGCCGGTGCTTGGGCCTCACCCTGGGCTGAACAATCAGATGCTCTAGGGATAGATAGTTCTGGGCATCAGAGAGCTTCAGAGCTGCTAAGGGGGTTCTGATGAGCTGTGCTGACAGCGTGTCCCTCACTTAGTAGGTTTGTGCCTAGAGGCAGCAGTCGTGTCTGATGGCCTCCTCACTTGGGGCCATTTCTCTTTTCCTGGGCGGGTTCTGTCCAAGGACATTACGCTCAGGTTTCCTCCATCACAGTCTGGTTTCGGATGTCACAAGAAGCTACTCCACGAGGTCACCTGGGAGCATTTGTTCTGGTTTAGTGTCTTTCCTGATCTTTTGTTACCGTAGATATTAATTTTTCGATGGGGGTGGGATCCTAATGTACATGACTTTTACGAGGTCTCCAAATTATGTTTCAGAAGAATTTTGCCATATCATCTTCCATACATGAAATCATATTCCCAATGTGCAGAATCTGGACACGACTTCCGAGTTTGGGAGGAATAACATGTAAAAAGTGCTTTGAACCTGGTAGGGGAAAAGCTAGGTTTCCCGATCTTGTCTTTTTTAGGTTCTTGAATCTTCTCAGTCACAGATCAGCTTTTTGGTTTGGAGAGATTTTCCGGTGTGACTGGCTAGCTGTGGGGGAAGGGAAGAGTTGTGGACAGGCGGTCCCTGCTTGAAGGCAAGAAAAAAAATGAAAACAAAGCCCATTATTCCCTGCTCAGAGTGAATACGGAGGAAGTTGTTCACGGAACTCACATGCACGAAAACTGTTCTTGTAACATCTTTGGCAACCACTGGTCCCCCCCACCTTAGCCATCTTGGAGGTTACGTGTTGCTCTGTCAAGGTTTGGGAATGAATTGAGCGGGAAGAGAACGTCCTGAGAAGTGGCCTGATTGATAAAGGCTTGAGTGCTGAGAAGGGTTTTCGGGAGAATGGGAGTATGGAACATCTGTCTTATTGTGAGCTCAGTGAGACTAGCCAACTGCAAAGGATAGATTTCTGTGGTTTTGATAAGGACATCTCTTGGCATTTGGGGAGGGACAGTTCTTCATTGTTGGTACTGTCCCAAGAGTTACAGATGCTTAGCTTTCCTCTTCTCTGCCCAGTAGTTAAAAGGTAATTTTTCAGTCATTGTGGCAAGCAAAAATGCACATAGATATTTCCAATTATCCCCGGGGGAAAAAACTGCCCCAATGACCAACTGGGTTAACATTTAAAAATGCTGCTTGACAGCTTTAGAGTGTGAATAAATTACCGAAGGAGATCAAGGAAGGTTTGGGAATATCCTTCCAGGTCTTTATGGATGCGGTACCCACCTCTCCCTAATGAATCTGATTTGCTTGTGTTTGAAGACAGGGAGTGGAACAGAAGGTCCATTTCTATTCTACATTATTCCCTTTTGTTGAAGATGCAGCCAGTGGAGCCTCATTTGGGGCCTGGCTGTGTGACCAAAACACTGGAAGCATTTCAGCTATGGGCACATCTTCTAAACTCTAGGTGTTTGTCTCCCTAAGAGAGGTCAGCTTTCAGCGTCTGCTCCTGAGATCTTTTCTCCAGATTCCCTTTTCCCGTAGCCTGTGCAGGGGGCTGCACACTTAGCTTGCTGACAGGCAGCTCTGAAGGAGAGAGCTCACTAGAATACAGAATAGGCAGGGAGGGCATCTCAGTTTCCTGAAAACTGAATGAACAGAATTACTGAGAATTTTCCATAATACAGAACAGGCCTCTGCTTATTAACCAAAACAGCAGGGGAAGGAGCAGAAGGGGAAGAAATAATTAAAAGAATAATGGTGGCAAGACTATAGTGACTTAAACGTCAGGAGGGTTTCATGTGCTCCACAGAAAGTTTAGCCTTGAGAAGCCCCGTGGCTTCTGGCCTTGCCTGGAGCCACCGCCCTCTACAGGCCAGAGGCGGTAGACAGTCCCGTCACCCAGCCAGGCCTGCCTTGTCTTCACTCCTGCTCGTTCTGTGAGTCATCAGTCTGGATCCATTTTTTGAATGGACAAATTCCTTCCTTCTTTCCTTCTGTTGTATCAGAATAATCAGTGCTCTGAATGGTTTGGGGTTTTGTTTGTTTTTGGTGACGGCCAGGTGGGCGGCGAGGTTTGGTACTAGGTTTTGGATCACATTTTAGAAAATTATTCTTACTGCTTAAACAAGGGAGAAGGTGTTCGCCCACAATCCTGCTGACTTAATGTCCCCATCCAGTTGTCTTGTGTTTGCAGATGTCACTGTTACACACGGTTGTCGTCATCTTCAGCAATGACAAAAATTGTTTCTGAAGAAAGAAATTGCCTACCATTCACCCCATATCTTGGGTGTCCTCCGTCTGTTCCCTTGGGAGAGATGAATACTGCCTGTCCTGGGCACTCTGGGGGACCCTTCCCAGACAGATGCTTTCCCCTTTCTTCTGAGGGCAGCCTTCCAGCCCCCCTGCCTTTGTCATAGGGGAAACGTGATCGTCCTGGGAAGCCACCGCCCATCCAGGGTTTGGTTATAGCCTTTCCAGTCACAGCCCTGGGCCCCTCAGCTGGATGCCAGTAAAAGAGAAACTAAATGAAGACCATTGAAATCAAAAGGTCATTGAATAATCAAGTTTGGTATTTCATTTCTAGCCTCAATACCATCCCAATATCCACCCCAGCCAGCCTCGGTGGCACCCTCACTCTCCAAATGTAAGGTAAGTGCTTGAGCTCACGGAGCTGTACTTACTTGAAAGTTCTCCCTTTCTCCGGAAAGGCTCAAATTCTGCCTCGTTGTGAATCGAAAGTCTGCATCGGAAACAACGGTTAAGAGCTGCTGTGTCATGGCAGAGATGAATAATTTGCAGAGCAAAAGAAGCCAGTGATGAGTCTGGATTTACCAAAGTTCTGCTTTATGAAATGAAAATGAATTGGGTTTTGTTTTTTGTTTTTTTAGTCGTTCTAACCTTAGATATTTTTGGTTTGGTTTTGTGTTAGAAATGTTGCTTAAAATTTCTAAGTAACATTTTCCTGTCCCAAGAATTCAGTTACTAAAAATATGCTTTGAGCTTGGGGATTTTTGTTGTGGGTTTTTTGAAAGGACTTTTTTCAGGGATGGAGTGGGGGTTTGCTTTTTGTGATTGTGAATCTTTTTTCTGAACCTAGGGGTCAGTAAACTTTCTCTGTTAAGAGCCACATAATCAATATTTTCAGCTTTGTGCTCTCCGTCACAACTACTCAGCTCCGCTCTTGTAGCTTCAAAGCAGCCTCAGACAGAAGTGAATGGGCAGGGCTGCATTCCAATAAACTTATTTACCAAAGCAGATGGTGAGTGGGATTTAGCCTGAGGGCTCTGTTTTACTCACCTCTGCCCTAACCCTACCACAGTCCTTTCCAAGTAAACTGGCACCTGCCTTGCTGGGTTTCTAGTTAGGCTCGAGAGTGTTTTAACGCTAGCTTTGTAAAGGCAAACGTTCCTTTTAAGATTTGAATTTTAGATCAGTCTTAATTGGTGTTTATGTGTGAAGCTCTTTCTGTTGGTGAATTCACTTTGCATAAAGTTATTTCTTGGTAAGGTTGCTAGCCTTGCTGCTTGAGAAAGTACGGAGAATGGAATGATGGAAATAAATCCATTTGGAGTAAGGCAAATGAGAGCAATTAGTTCTTGAGAATTCTTGCCACTTTTGTTGGGGGGACCTTGGAGGAGAGCAGTGCTGTTTGATCGTAAACACTTGATATTTGGGTAGCTTTTTAAAGCTAGTCAGCCTAGTGGAGTAATAATTCTAAATATTTCTGTGTATTGCGAAGGCAGTTCATTTTCCAGACATAAGAAACAGAAGAGATTTCTAGAAGTGCTATTTTTATTAACCTTGTTTTTACAGAATTTTACACTTCTTTTGGCCTGTTTTGTCACATTAGTTTTCCTTCTGAGGCATGACCTTGCCCAGCACTTAGCAGTGGGGATTCCGAGGAAGGCTGGAACAGTGCGCCTCACCCGGGAGCTTGCTGGTGCATTCTTTGCCCCACCCGGGCCCTACTGGGTCAGGATCTCTGGGGGTGGGGCCCCGCAGTCCGTGTTTTACCAGGCTCTCCAGAGTTGGAGAAGCACTGCCTGGGATACAGAGTTCATTGGTCCTAGGCTCTGGTAAACGCTGCCTAAGGCACTCACAGGGCACCGTAGCATGGTCACAGCCCCGAGAAGTGCCTGGGAAAGGAACCTTTTTCACCTGACTTCCCCCAGACTGAGGGATCCTCAAGGTGCCCTTTGAGAAATGTGGTGTGGCCGCGACCGAGCTTTTCTCCACTTGGAAGTTGGTAGATCACCCGCATCCGAATTTTAAACACACCTGAGCAAATCCACTCATTTCAGCTTGGAAGCCATCCCCATTCACACGGTTCATGGTTTTTCCCGCCCGCTTGCCTCGTGCTTGTGTTGTTTCACTCACATTTCTGAATTTTCTTCCATCCCTCCCGCTAACCATTCACTCTGCCGACAAAACAGGCCATGCTTTCAGGATGACAGGCCACACTGGGAAACGTCGGCCGGTGGAAGTGGCGGCCGTTTCGATTATGTCCACGACCAGAACCAGAAGAACATAGGAGGAGTGCAAAGTATGATGTACCGAGACAAACTCATGACTGCACTTTGAAAGACTGACACATCTCACCTCTGTTCACCAGCATGGTTTCATTACATTCCATGAAACATGTCTTGCCATCACACAGACGCATCCGCAAAAGTGTCCTTAAGGAATAGTTCTGAAAGGTGTTTCTGAAGTCCGTGTACATATTTGGAAATCTCCACAATCAGTAGTCACAATTTACTGTTGACTGCGTTCTCAATAAAATGAAGGTAGTGAAAGGCTCAGGAATCGTTTTAATATTCTGATTTAAAAATTGGAGTAAAAGTCTATGTTTATCATATTGCTGTGTATTTGGTATTTCTCTGTTATTTGATGAATGGGACCAAATAAAACCAGAAGAACTTAGGAAGAGAGCTCTTTGTAGAGTACCATACAGCCCTGGGGTGGGGTTGAGACCACCGGGGCCCAGTCCTGGCCGTTGTGAGATTGTGGACAAGCCTTTCTCCTTTGCTGGCCTCCTTTTCCCCCATCTGGAAAGAGTGGGTAGGACTAAGTGATTGCCAAGCTCCTTCCAGCTCTAAAATTCTGTGATCGTATTAAAAGTTAATATTTTTAGTCTGAGGATGTAACATTCAAACTAAATTTCTCGTAGGAAAACTGCAAATTTCCCTTCTCTAACAGAGGGCTACCGCTTTCGGAGGCGCAAGAACGTATATAACTTGTTACATAAATGCGGGGAGGCTTTGAATTTCTGATCTTAAAGCAGTTCAGGCACATTGAATCTTAGCAGTTTTACTAATCATAAATTGCATAGCATCCCTTTTTGATAGAATTTGTTGCTCAAGTACAAGAATAATTATTTTTTCAATTGTTGATCGGTGCTGCTAACTTGCATGATTTCAGAAGACACAGTTGTGAACACACAGTCAGAATTTATAGAATTTGAGGCTTGGTTTTTACCCTGGACTTAACTCTTTTAAAAAGCAACATGAAATCCAAGATAACATTTATGGCTCAAATTAAAGTGTGTAAGATTTTAATGAAGCTGTGCCAAAGCATTCTGTAGAATAGGATGGAATGGGTGTTGTACATTTTGTAGTACCAGCTATCAATGGGCTGTCTTTTAGGGTAGAACTTGTACCAAAATATTTATTTCCCTACCCCACCCCCCCACCCCCCCACATTTGAAGCCACAAATCAAACTTTTTTTTTTCCTTGGTAAACCTGAGATAATTTTTCATTAGTCTTTTTGTGAAAAACGATTCTTATGCCATTTAAGTATATGTAATTGTAATTTGGCCCACTGTAAGCCTTTTTAAAAAAAATGTGTTGACATCTCTTAAGACACTTTATTGCTAAAATCTGATCTATTTTTGGTTACCACAAAAATCTGTCCAGCAGGAGGGGCTCCGCTGCAGGCCTTGCATGGCGGAGTCCTTCACCGACAAACTCTTCCTAAGATAATCTGTTTACAGGTGTATTCTGTTGTAGCAGATGTTTTGATCCTCAGTGTTTGTGCCGCATACAAATAAATGTGTTCTGAATCTTTTAATCTTAGTGATCCATTTTTACAAATGTGTTTCCAAGGAATAAAGATTATTCTTGCTTTTTGGACTCCATCTTCATTTTACATTGCGCAGAAGTATCGTTTGTGGATGACGTAGGTAGTGGGACGGTGAGCTCCGAAGTCTGGAGGTGAGCATTCCGTTAGGTGACATGGAGGAAGTTCGTCCGAGGATGAAGCTGCCCTTGGGAAGAGCAGCTCTGGTAGGCACAGTGGCTGAAGCATTTCTTCATCTGGTTCATCTGTGGTGAAGGTTCTAGTAACTGGTCACAGGCTCTGGACTGAGTGAAGCGGTGGCAGAGTGGGTTTCCCCCATAACGGTCCTGTGATGAGGATGGGTGTTTGTCCTGGCGACTCACTGTTTCTGGTAGAAAGACATCCAAACCTGTGTCTGTGGCCTCCTGGAGATGGTGTACACAGATCCCCTCTAATAAATACCTTTCTGCTTAAAATAACTTGAGTGGATTCAGTTGTCTGCAACCACGAAGTCTAACCAGGATGCATACTTACGACCTCCTAATTGTTAAATGAGGTGCACACTTTTCATCCCACAACTCTGTGGACCTTCCTCTACTGCATGTGATGGTGATGGTCACTCACTCACAACTTCTCGAAGTTCTGTTCCCTTGGCTTTTTCAACATCTGCTTCTCCAGCTCTTTGACTTTTTCTTCTGTCTTTGTAACAGCCTCTTCCTCTGTCGTCCTCTTAAATATCGGTGTTTTCCAGGGGCCCTTCCTCTGCCCACCTCTTTTATCTCCATCACAGTCTGCCTGGGACTTTTCATGCTGGCACAGCTTTATGGCTGTTGGCCCTGGAACCCTGGTCTCTTACCCAGACTGCTCCTACAAGATTTTAGACTGACATTTCAACCTGTGTATCCCATATATACAGCTCAAACTCATGTCAGAAATCAAATTCATCATCTTTTGCTGGAGAAAAAAAAGACGTCTGCCCGATTTTCTCTCTTCTACCCGCTACACCATCCATAGCTCTTTTCCCTTTTGCCACCTGCACCCACGCAGTCCCTGGGTCTACTCAGTTTCCTTGCCAACCTTTACCTTGAGAGATGCTCTTCCTGGTCTCCCTGAGTCCAGGCTCCTGACAGGCTCCTCCTGCTCACAGTCTCTAGAGGAATCTTTCTAAGGAAACACTCTGGTTGTGTCATTCCAACGCTCCACATCTGCCAGGGTTCACCACCACCCAGAGGGTGAAGTCCAAGGCCTTCTTTATGGAATTCCTTTGCTATCTGCCTCCATCCTATTACTCAAGCCTATTTTGCCCCATTTCTCACCCTCCTGTTTAAACGTCTGCACCACCACGCTGCTTGTGGTTCCTGGCATTCACCATATCCTGCTGTCGCCCCGACCTGTGCTTTGCAAATCCTGTTTCTTCTGCCAAGAACTCTGTCACTCCCGTCCCCTTTGCCCAACTGCCACTCACCCCTTAAACCTCCACTCAGGTGCGTCTTCTCCCAGGGACTCTGACCACCCCACCTCTGCAAATTGGGTTGGTTTCCGTGCTCTGCTCTGTAACTTTCCTTCGGCCCTCCTATGGCAACATTGCATTCACTGCTTTACATTAAAACTGCCTCTTTGGTTCATCTTATCCTGGAGCCTGTACGCTTAAGTATGAGCTTTGTATCATATTTGCCTTTGCTCCCCAGTGCCTGGTAGATAGCAGGTGCTCGTGAATGTCTGTTCAACAAGTGAATTATTCCACCTTCATTCTAACAGAGATGTCTAGCCAGATAACAGGCAGCACATCATCTCTGAGCTGGTCCCAAAAGTATCTGAACAACTGTACCCAGTCAAGGGCGTCACATTTTGAGTAGGACATTGACCATCACCTATGTTCTGGCTTCAGCTTCATCATCTGAATGTTACCTGGTGTGTCTGCGGTGTTCTCATTTGAAGCATTGGTATGATGATAGCCTTGCTGCTACAGGGCAGAGGACAGTCCAGCCACGAGATCCTGGAAACCCCGGTAGGTTGACATGGATCCACAGTAATATACAGGGACTGATGACCAGATGCATGCTTCCTGTGCTCCATGTGTTGCTTCACTTGACCTTCCTGGCCACTCTGTGAGGTGGATCTTGCCCTCCTTTCTCACATGGGGGAACTCAGGCTTAGGGTTTAACCAAGCAGCTTGCACATTGTCATGCATGTGCAGTTCTGACTCCAGCCCATGTTCTTGGTCCCTGTGCTCTAATGCTTCCCGCCAATAATCATCTCGCGATTTGGGACCCTGTCGATCTACATCTCCATGAGACTATTACTAGATTATGTTGACGAGCTCACTACTCTGGAATCCGGTTACTAAGTAGGAGCCACTTACCACCACCAGCATCAAGTGATTGTCCATATGTTGCACACTTGTGGTCCAGTAAGTAACCTTGTCCATCACCATCTCTCGTTAGCTAATAACCCTGTTACTCCTCTCCCCGCTCCTCTCCCAGGGGTCTAGTAACCCCTAACACTTTACCATCCCCCCTCTAGCAGTCTAGAACCTGCATTCATTCAACAGCTCCCTTTGCTAAGGAGCAGAGATTGAACATTATTTTCTTCTTACGAAACACTCCTTATTTGACATGATTCACTGCTTCCTTTCCTGGAGCTCACAAACTCGTCATTTCTTCTGGAGTATTACCTGCCTGCACAACCAACCTCAGGATTCTATAACCAGTGGAATTAGCTTTTTGTATTTTTGAAACTGAGGACTTACTGGTCTTGTATCATTTCCTATTTTTCTGTGATCCCTCAGAATATCTTAACAGTGAATTGGCATTGTTGTCAGATTGATACAATTCATATGGACTGAAAGACTTGAAATCATGACAGGTAATTATCTTGGCCTTCAAAACCCTCTCTCCTGTTTCATTTCTTGGTCTACCATTTCCACTGAAAATGGTTCCCCTTAACAGCAAAGATGAAGGAATAAGGACAGTGCAGGAGTGCTTCCCCCCTGCACCACCACCACCACCCCCACCCCCTACCCCCCACCCCCCGCCCTGCCCCGTGCTTGTTAATATGGTACCATCCTTCCAGGTCAGTGACTCCAGCCTCCTGGGTCCTGGTCTGAACACAATAATAGATCCTTTTCGTTGCCCTTGACTTTCCAAGTTTTAACTAGTCCTTTAAGATCTGAGCTCATCAAAGAACTCCCTGAGCAGTCATATTGATCCTTTGAATCAATATTTCCCAAACTTGGCTCTAAGTCAATTCCCTGACTGACCAAATCTTCCATAAGTACCAGGTAAATACCTTAAATAGGCTTAGGATGATTTGCCTTTGCCATTTCCCTCCAGGAGGCAACTGACAAATGCCAAGGCAAGGCATAAGGGGGCAGGGAGAGAGAAACCTCAAACTACTGTTCAGGAAAGAGTCCCTGTGCACATGAAAAGTAGCACATTTTTAAGAAGCCCCATGAGGCATCTAAAAGGTGAAACTAATGTGAAGTTGACATTCAGCAGAGACTCAGCAAAGGAAATCTTAAATAATTCTGCAAATTGGCAAACTTCCCCAAATTAGGGAACCAAAGAATTACTTGGACAGCTTATTAAAAATGGAGAGGTGCCTGGGTGGCTCAGTCAGTTAAGCATCCAACTCTTGCTATCGGCTCAGGTCATGATCTCATGGTTTGTGGGTTCGAGCCCTGTGTCTGGCTCTGTGCTGACATTGTGGACTGCTTGGAATTCTCTCTCTCTCCCTCTCTGTCTGCCCCTCCCCTGCTTGCTCTCTCTCTCTCTCTCTCTCTGTCTCTCTCAAAATAAAGAAACTTAGGAGATTTCTAGGCTCTACTTAAGTGATTGGTGGTAAGACCTAAGGAACCTTCATTTTAAGTCACCAGAAGAGTCTGAGACAGGCAAGTACAGGACCTCACTTTGGAAAAGCACAGCTTCCTATCTGGTTTGCTGCCTTCTTTTTTTTTTTTTTTTTTTTTTTTGGTTCAACTTTAACTCTCATTAGAAAGGCCAACTGTTTTCTTTAAAGTAGGCATGAATCAAAAAGTAAATGAATACATCATAATAAGTAGCTAGCTATGCTTTCACTTATTTAGTAGGTTCACAGTGAAGCAGAAGAATGTGAAAATTCTAGTGTTTCTTTCTATGGCCTTCCTTTCATCATAACCTCCCTCTCCCAAGTCTGTCAAACGGGATCCGTCGCATCCTGCGCTCCTCACTCCGGAAGCAAGGGGCTAGAGAATTGCATCCACTGGAGCTGAAGATGGCATGGACACACCAGCGTAGGGACCCATGCCAGGCTCAGAACCCAGCATGGGGAAGAGGCAGAAGTTTGCAGAAGCAAATTGGCAGGATGCTGCACGCTGCTGAGAGACAGACTGCAGGTCCAGTGTGGAGAGGTGACTTTGTTGGGACATGTGCCCCACGGTTTTCTGACGAGGTGAAATGTGAATGCTCTGGAGCCCCACAGGGTTTGAATCCCAATGTTGCCACTCACCAGCCATGTGACCTTTGTCCGGTTTCTTCTCTGTGCCTCATTCTCCTCATCCCCAAACGGAAGTAAATGACAGTAGGTATGTAAGGTGCTTTGCACAATGTTTGATGCTGGCTGGTGGCCAGTTTTGGTGGCTTTTGAGGTTTAAGGCCTTAGCGGTCCATGTGGTGAGAAACAGGTCGAGGAAATTCAAAGTCTTGCTCAAGGAACGGCCTGTGTTAAAGGTTGATGGCTTGAGACGTATGGTCTAAGTTTAGCAATGGAAAGGGGTGCTTGGTTCCAAGAGAAAGATCAGAAGGAAGAGGGTTAACACAATACATAAAGACACGTCTCTGAAACTCTAACAAGCTAAGAGCAGAAACACCGTGGTGATCTTTTGAGAGGAAATAAAAAGAAAAATGATATTTCTGTCTGAGAATACTAGGAAATAACTGGCCAGGCAGAATGTGGACAATGCTTTCCCATCTGCACGCGGCAGAACTGGCAGAGGAAGGAGTTGGGGAGACTACTGAGGATCCATTCTGCTGGTACAATTGGGAGCCAAAAGTTGGGAGAATTAAAACAGCATCCGCTCGGTCCCCAACTTGTCTAGCTTAGTATTTCATTTTACACAAAGCAGAGGAGGATTTTAACAATTAGGTAACTAAGTAGAAAGTCAGTAATCAAGAGAACCACTGTGTTTTTTCACTTATTTTAGGAGGTAACGCATTGGCAAAAATTCAGACAAAAATATCTAAAAGTTACTTTTCCTTTCCACCTTCCGATTCCCTAGTTTCCTAGTTTTTCCCAGAGGCAAACGTTAGCGTTTCTTCCTCTTAATCTAGAGCTATTCCGCGTATAAACAAGCACATGTACTTAACCAATCAGTATTGATGGTCATTTAGGCTGCCTCGAATCTCTAAAATTACAGTTTTTCCGCTGTGCTTATATATTCCGTTTATGTACTTGAGCAAATCTGTCTGTAGGTAAGCTCCCTGAAAGTAGGGGTGCTGGTAAAAAGAGATGTGCGTGTTTAATTTGGACATTGCCTAACTAAATTTCACCCTAAAGATATTCTACCTAATTACACCTCCTCTCCCTGCTCCCTCACCCCACCCCACCAGCAATTTGAAGGGCCTCTGTGATTCTACAAAGAGGAAGCTACAAGAGGAAGCTCCTAGCCTTAGCTAATTCTTTTCAACCTTTGTTAGTCTGATGGGTAAAAATCAGAATTTCCATCTTAACTGTATTTCTCTGTAGGCAAGGTTGCATACCTTTCCATCTTTCTGAACGTCCCCATTTGTTACGTATTTTCTCTGAACCATCTGGAACCTCTGCTCTTTTGTCGTGCTCTTTAATAAAGATCAGACTGATGAAGTAAAATTAATCATATCATCATAGCCTTTTTAATAGTGGAGAAAAGGATAGAAAGAGTTGATATTTACCAGACATTTTTTGAAAGCAGATTTCCAAAAGCTTAGGTAGCAATCAATATGATATGATGCCCTGGAGATCAGAAAAAGGAATACGGACAGCGTAAAAACAGCCAGGGTGAAGGACTTGATTTCTAACATCCACATTTCCTTTCCTGTTTGGGAATTTGTTGAGAACTTTCTACTCCAACTGCTTAAATACCCACTCCAACATCGTGAATTTCCCTGGTGCATTGGCCAGGGAAGGAGGGATTTACTTTTAGTTACAATTAAAGTTCTAACTTATCAGATATAAAATCCCACTTTATCCCAAGATATGCCGGTGGTTTTATTGGAGGAAAGGCTGCAGATTTTAAAACACCAAAACTGCCGTAGTCTGGGCAATCCACTAAATAGGGTTAGAATAATTAGAGGAACATCCCCGTAGGCTCATGTCGTTAGAAACCCGCAGAACCTACCTAATCATCCCCTACTGAATTGTGAATGGCTTCAACATCACTTTCCGCAGCTGAAACCTCAAAAGCGAGAGGTGTTGCTATGCTAACGGCTCCACGGGCTTCATTCCGTGGCTGAATAATAGATGCTCTATCTATAGTCAAGGCAATTAAACAAGCCCTTAAAATTGGGCCCAGTGTATAGCTTCAGAGGCTAACTCAGGATGTTTATGCTAGAAGCTTCTGGAAAACCTACAAGAACTGAGGAACAGAGAAAGGCTCATTTGAAGAGATTTTAAGACACTAACAAAAGCCAAAATAGATGAATCCTCATCGGTAGCACCTCAGACACACACGCCCAGTGCTCAGCTCCAGCGCCTGTTCACGCTGGTGTCTTATGCAATTAGAATGTCTAAAACCTGCCCTTAACAGAGCGTGCCTTTTATTCATCTAACCTGAACTTCATTCTGGAATGGATGATAGTTTCATTTCATTCATTCCGGTGAGTCGGCTGGTGTCTGCAGAGTGGAAAAATAACTCTTGTCAGCGCACGCCCAAGTCTGCCATGGCTCTTGCGAAGTGTAAAGACTGGCTCCTCGAGACGTTATTCTTCACAAGTAGTAGCTGCACTTTCATGGCAACAATCGTTTCGTCGTGCCGCTCCTTGAGGGCTCCCGTGTGATGCTGTTTGGGGATGCATTTAAAGCAGTGGCTGGGGGTGAGTCTGTTCACGCTGTTACCCACCTGGGGGAAAAAAAAATCTTCATTTTAAAGCAGAAAGTGGGCACTGGAATGCAGAAATGAGAGGCCAAAAAAATCCATGAGAAACCAAGAAGGGAAAGCACTGTTAAATTTATTACAAGTGAATGTTGTAAAGGAAAACAACTATATTTGTGTCAGTATTTTTTTTTTTTTAAGGCAGGAAAGAGATTGAATAAACTCTTAGTCATGAGCCTCTGTGCAAAAATGAACTCATGGAATATTTATTCTCTGGGCTCAGATCCTGAAATTGATCCGGAATTGCTAAAATCCTAGATCTCCCCACAAAGTTCTAAAGCTCTTCCCCACCGCATCGTGCCTCAATCAATCAGAGAGAGGTTATAAACTTATTAAGAGTAACATTAGTTTAAAACGATTTTCTGGCAGAAAACCGTCGAGGCCTGCTGACCCTCTTCCAGCCATTCACTGAAACCATCTGATAACCAGTTTCACCAAAGGATAATTCCAGACTCAAAGGGGGGCACCTATCCTACCCTATCTCACACAGGACAGAGACCCAGCTGCCCCCGAACCCAAAAAGGCTCTCCTGACTGCTTCGGGTACAGAAGATTTTATAGTTTTACAGAGGCCGTTTAATGTTAGGAACAACTGGGAACTCATGACCAAAGTGAAGCTTTTATGAATAGACACATGATAAATTACCAAAGGAAAATTAAAATTTAATGCACTACAACATTTATTCAACAAATATTGACTGTGTTTCTATCCTATGCCAAGTACTAAAATAGGCACCGGGAAATGATGTTGAAGAAGACGCATAGCCTTTGGCTACAGCCAGTTAATAAACTAATCAAAACAGCTTCCGTGCTTATGGATTCAACCATTACCTGTGCTAACACTAGAATTAGCTCCAGGCTGATCGCTTGGAAGGTGTCTTGAAAGAAATACAAATTTGAAAAAATTTCCATCTGCCAATTAGTAGTCTATAGAAAGGAATCTAAACCATGCCAAAAAAATATTATTTTGACCTTTTCAGACAAGGGGAAAATGAGGTCATTTCATCTTTTCTTTCTCATCACTTTTTTTTTTTTTTTTTTTATTTTTAAAAAAATTTTTTTTCAACGTTTATTTATTTTTGGGACAGAGAGAGACAGAGCATGAACGGGGGAGGGGCAGAGAGAGAGGGAGACACAGAATCGGAAACAGGCTCCAGGCTCTGAGCCATCAGCCCAGAGCCTGACGCGGGGCTCGAACTCACGGACCGCGAGATCGTGACCTGGCTGAAGTCGGACGCTTAACCGACTGCGCCACCCAGGCGCCCCATCTTTCTCATCACTTTTTAAAAAATATTTATTTTCGAGAGAGAGAGAGAGAGCACAAGCAGGGGAGGGGGAAGAGAGAAGGAGACACAGAATCTGAACCAGGCTCCAGGCTCTGAGCTGTCAGCACAGAGCCCTGTGTGAGACTTGAACTCACAAACTGCAAGATCATGACCTGAGGTGAAGTCAGATTCTTTTTTGTTTGTTTGTTTGTTTGTTTTTTTGTTTTTGTTTTTTTTTAATTTTTTTTTTCAACGTTTATTTATTTTTGGGACAGAGAGAGACAGAGCATGAACGGGGGAGGGGCAGAGAGAGAGGGAGACACAGAATCGGAAACAGGCTCCAGGCTCCAAGCCATCAGCCCAGAGCCTGACGCGGGGCTCGAACTCACGGACAGCGAGATCGTGACCTGGCTGAAGTCGGACGCTCAACCGACTGCGCCACCCAGGCGCCCCTCTTTTTTGTTTTTTAATTTAACATTTTTTTTTATTTTGAGAGACAGAGCAGGAACGGGAGAGGAACAGAGAGAAAGAGAGGGAGACACAGCATCTGAAGCAGGCTCCAGGCTCAGAGCTGTTAGCACAGTGCCCGATGCAGGGCTCAAACCTATGAACTGTAAGATTGTGACCTGAGCCGAAGTCGGATGCTCAACTGACCGAGCCACCCAGGTGCCCCCTGAAGTCAGATTCTTAACCAACTTGAGCCACCCGGGTGCCCCTCTAGTCACTTTAAAAAAAAAAAATGAAACCACTAAGTTACTGTAAGAAATCAACCCTAATTAACAGACCTAACCCTCAAAACGTGTCACGTTCCTAAGATTGTTGGTAGAAAATTTCTCCTCAAACCCATTTTTAAAAAGCTACAGTTTTTCAAACATATTCTCTGCTTACAAATAGTATGCTTGCACTGAATTTAATAAGAACTTGTAGCAGTATGTTAGTCTAATGACCTATTCTGCTCAGCCTCTACTAAATTAAAATTGAAATGAGTGACAGGTATCCTGGAAACCATGATGAGCAAATGCACCTTCTCTCATCTTTCAGTCGGACATGGCACAAATCAAATTATTTCACTGAGCTGTAGTTCCTGGCATATAAATACTCACTAGATGTTTGTCCAAAACTGCAGTATCTGGGGCCCAGATAAGTGAATGAGTTACCTGAGGTCACATAGCTAAGCAGTAGCAAAACCAAAGCTAAGTGCCCACCAGAGTTGTGTTTTTTTCTAAGTTTACTTATTTATTTTGAGAGAGATGGAGACAGCGTGAGTGGGGGAGGGACAGAGAGAGAGGGAGACAGAGAATCCCAAGTAGGCCCCACACTGTCAGCACGGAGCCTGATATGGGGCTTGAACTCATGAAACTGTGAGATCATGACCTGAGCTGAAACCAAGAGTCAGACGCTAAACTGACTGAGCCGCCCAGGCGCCCCGCACCCCCTCCCCCTCCCCCCCCCCCCCCCCCAGTATTCTTTTAATGTCATTGTAATGCTCCTTTCATCCCAGGAAAGGAAGTCTCTTAACCCTTCAGAGAGCCCTGGGCTCTGGAGTCAGGTTGCCTGGGTTCAAATCTCAGCTTTGCCATTTACTGACTGTATGACTTGGAGAAAGTGAATTAGTCTCTCTGTTCCCATTTCCTTACCTGTAAAATAAGGAAATAATAATTGTCCCTTCTTCAAATGGTGGTTAAAGGATCAAATAAGGTGCACAGTGCTGGGCAACCAAAAATGTTAGCTTTTGAGTTTTTTCCTCTGTGAGTATTTAGAGAGCATGATTCGTGCACTCGTGTTCAGCCAGGAAGTATGATTCTGGCTGACACCATCTGCTGTAAAAACATGGTAGCTGAGATTCTGCTAAGAGCCCCAAGTGGAGAGCCACAGTTCAGCCTAGTGGACAGGACATGGGCGGGCGGAAGCTTCTCCTTGTCCTTGTCACACATAGAAAGTGACATATTTGTATAGCACACTGGGGTAAGCAGACCAGGCTGCTTGAGCAGCAGCCCATCCAAGGTCCAGCAGGTGGGCAGCTCTATTGAGATATTTGTCAGTATCTCCCTGATGCTTTAGCTCTGACTAGGAATGTGAAATTGTCCCCACTTTGGCTAAAAGGGACACAGGAGCCAGGTTGCCCCCACCAGGCTCCTCTAGAAGGTGTTTAGAGAGGCTGTGTGCTGTGTGGGCTACCTAGAAGCTGTTCCTGCCTCCAGGAATCCTGCTGTGGAGTTAAGACAGGTTTCCACGAACAGATAAAAGGGTTATTCGGTCCAGGCAGCACACAATAAGTGCAGTGAGCAATCTAGAAGCGATGCCAGAGGTCTTTGGATAGAGGATACTCATTGTGTTTTCCTAGGAGAGACTTCAAGCTGGCACAATATCTATGGGGGATTTCTTGGCCATCCAGACATTGGCATTTCATTAAAAGCAGAACATCTGTTGATTTCTTGGCTTTCCTGCCTGATTACTTTGTTGCTTGGAAGGTAGAAGAAACACTGGCAGTGTTACTGTTATTAATTGTGGACAGCAAGGAAGACTAGCTAGGTTGGAAATGTATGAGTGGCAAGATCCTTGGGAAAAAATGACTCTTACGTCTTGAAATTGTTCATGTGAAATGAGTAGAACTCAGGGTTTAATCCTTCACATCAAAGAGAAGACAGGCCAAAAGGGGAATATTTTTCATATGGACTATGTATTGTAGATCATCTGAAAGAGAAAGGCTTTTAGGGGCCAAAATTTTAAATAGTATTTGAAGGGGCACCTGGGTGGCTCAGTGGGTTGAGCGTTTGACTTAAGCTCAGGTCATGATCTCATGGTCAGTGGGTTCGAGTCCCGCATCAGGCTCTGTGCTGACAGCTCGGAGCCTGGAGCCTGCTTTGGATTCTGTCTCTCCCTCTCTCTCTGTCCCACCCCCACTCATGCTCTGTCTCTGTCTTTCAAAAATGAATAAATGTTAAAAAAATTAAATAAAAAAAACAGTATTTAAAGAGAAGGAAGGTAGAACATATAGAAACCAAAGAGGTATAGACCTTTTATATATATATATATATATATATATATATATATATATATATATGTTTGTTTATTTTGAGAGAGAGAGGGAGAGAGAGAATCCCAAGCAGGCTCCACACTGACAGTGCACTGATGCAGGGCTCGATCCCATGAACTGTGAGATTGTGACCCTAGCAAAAGTCTGATGCTTAACCAACTGAGCCACCCAGGAGCCCCTTAAAGGACTTTTAAAGTTTTACAGATGCATGGTTTAGTTGTAGCAAAAAGATGAACGACTTAATGACAGCTAGTCTTGTTGTCTTAAGGTTTTATTTTGAAGTAATCTATGATAGCCATTCTTGAGGATGTTGTATGGGATTCATAGGACAGAATTTTCCTTTTCAACAAGGAAACCAGTCAATATGCTAACTCTCAAGGGTGAAAAGAACAAGGTGAGGAAAATTGAAGCACAAGATGAGAGAGTAGTCAGGAAATACTTTGCCGTTTTGCAATTAGTTCAGGCCTTCAGGCTGAGAAAAATGGCCATGAAGAATAATGAGGAAATTCATATGTCATTGCTGAGTCAGCATCGCTGTGCTTTGAAAAACTATGGAGTCTTGGGGAAATGCCAGAATAGACAGGGAAATGTCATAGGGTTTCCTGAAAAATGAATTATGAAAACCGGACTGACAGGCTTGCTTGATGGTGATATAGAAAAAGAACGAATTCTTCTTGAAGCACCTAGGGAAGGGAGTCATGTTCACTTAGGAACATAGCATGGATTCACTCCGCATAAGCGATGCTAATCTTTCAAGATTCTTAGTAAGCTAAGAAAAAGGACTATCTTGAACCTGGTTAAGTAGAATGTGTCAGAAACCAAACTTTAATGTTGAAACGCTAGATAATTTACACACTTCAGAAATAAGGGTGACTGCTGATATCCAGTATGATGCTGGAGGCCTTACCAATGCAATAAGCCAAGAAAACAAAATAGGCAATAAATGCCAGAAAGGAAGAAACAAAATTATCTTCTTAAAATACAAATGAATTACATTTAATAAGAGAGTTTAGCAAAGTAGCCAGAGGCAGAAATATCCCAAATATCCTAAAGTCAGTAATTGTGTGTATCTAGTAGAATAAAATTAGAGGAAATGTAATAATAAATGAAATCTCATTTTCAATTGTGACAATTCAATTAATAATATATGTTAATTCAATTAATAATATATGTTGCTTTCCTTCAGGGAAGAGTTCAAAAATTCTGACTGAAGGACATTTTAAAAGATCTGAGTAAATGGTGAAAAATATCATATTTCTTATGAATACCTTCTCTCAAATTAATCTGTAATATTTAATGCTCCAAATCAGAATTCCAATGGGATTGTTTTGGTAGTAACTTTAGTTGTGAAGTAATCTGGAAGAGTAAGTGCATAGTAATAGTCAAGAAAAAAGAAAAGAAGAAAAATGATGGGGGAAAGGGAGCAGGATTTATCGCATCAGATCTTTAAAAACATGTGTTAAAACAAAAGTCATTAAGACAATCTGGTGCTAGTTTAGCAATAGATAAATAGATTGTTAAGAATAGGAAAAATCCAAAAACAGACACAAATATGTGTATTTTCACCATAAGCATCTCTGCCATGAGCATTTTTGCTGCAAACATTTTCTCTGCATAACTACTTGGCTGTAAGGCAGTTTTGCCTTGAAAGACAAAATCATGAAAAATAAAAGAGGGCCACATCCATTAAAAAAAGGTACAATGAGACATGAAAAATGAGTAACAAAACTGGAAAGACTTTATTGCAAAATACAAAATATTTGAACACATCAAAAATGTATAGTGTAGATTCATGACAATACTGCAAAAACAAGTGATTTCATTTTGTAGGTTGGACCTCAGCGCTTGTCTTTAAAGTCGTCTGTTTATAGTATTATATATATGTATTTTTTTGGCTTGTTGATCTGTCTCATTTGGCATTACACTTTTACCTTTGTCACTAAAATTTCTTCCTTCATTAACCGAGGTAACCATCCAAGTGCTAGGATGCATTTTTACAGCTGGGCTTAGTGTTGTTTTTTAGAAGCCTTCTACAGTGTTGTTTGTTCTTGGCATATGGTCACATATCTGTTGCTAGCTGTTCCAAAGGTCTATGGGAAAAGTGGAAGAAATGCTAAGGCTGTAATGCATTTGTGACTGACCTTTGTTAACATTGTAACTGATGTATTATTTTCTAGAATAGTATAGTGGGCAGTCTGGCTTTGCACTCTCTTATTTCACACTTCCAGTAAGTTTTATCACCATGTTTTCTATCAAGTTGATATACATAGTTATCATCCACTAATTTAAGACCACCACATCTATGCATCACCGTGTAGACCATTATGAGGGCTAGCTAAGATTTATATGATATAAAAATGGAAACTTTGCCAATGGAGAAATGAAACCAAACTGTCAGCCAGCTATTTTATATTTTACAGCAGAATTCTCTCACAGCCAATTAGATATGCAGTGAAAATGTTTGGGGTGAGAAAATGCTTGGGGCAGAGATGTCTATGGCAAAGATGTTGACAGGAAAATTACCTAGAACCTGTGGTGGATGTTGTGTATCAGTCACGGGCAATCAGGAAAACTGAAGCCCCTCTAGGCATTTCTTACAGGGAATTGGTTCCACAAGGGATGAAGAATGAGGAAGCTAACTTGGACAGCAAGGCAACCCAGAAATTAGTAACACTAGAACTAGAGCTGGAGGGACACAGGGACAAAGGGAGGTGGCAGTGTTCCAGAGCCCAGGAGCTGGGGCCACAGGGACCCCGCAGCTACTGCTGGAAACATCACCTGAGGCAGGAAGAGATGGGGAAGAAATACCTTGACTTGTCTCCTTTTCCCAGTCTCTTTCACTCGTGCCTACCACTGGCCAAGCCTACCTAAAAGCCAGAGGGCAGGGAGCCTGAGAAGTGTATTTCCTTGGAAACAGAGCAGGTGGGTGAGGGCAGAGCAGAGTGGGGATCTGAGAGCACTCAGGAAAGTGACTGCCACATGCAGAAGGTGGCATTTCAAGTTAGTGGGACAAGGATGAATTATGCCTTTGGTGATGTTGGGACAACTGGTTGTTCGCTTCAGAAAAAAAGTGAGAACTTTTCCTTACAATATGCACATAAACTCTTCCTCCCTATTGGCTCTTCCCTAGGCTACCTCAGGTGGCCCTCCTCACCTAACACTTATCAAAGCACCTGTCATACTGCCTTGGACTTGTTACTCAGCAGCGAGCTCCTTGAGGGCAAGGACAACCCCCCATGCCTACCACAGTGCTGGGCACAAGACTTAGCACTCAAATAGTTATCGAATGCGTGGATACTTAATTTTTATCTACCCAGTATTCATTGAACGCCTGCTGTGTGCTTAGCACAGCGGAGGATATGAAGACGTGTGACATGACAGTCTCTGTTCCTCCAGACCTTACTGTGTCGTTGGGAAGGCAAGATGTATACATAAGGTTGTCTCAGGCAGTGAGGTTCTAAGGAGGTCTTAGGATTTTCCCGATGAGTGCATTTGCTGCCTTAAATAGAAGCCAAGACAGATGGGAAGATGTAGCAGATGGGCAGCAAGCAGAGAGGCAGTAGTCCTGGATTGTGTCCCAGGCTCAGCTACTTACCCACGGCGTGACCCGGTCACCTCGTTCCCCCAGTGAACCCCGATGCCCCATATGCAAAATGAAGACGTTGGACCAGGACGGTGGTTCTCGGTCCTGGCTGCACATTCGGATTTAGAGATAGATGATGACGTAATTGGTCTGGGGTAGGGGCTAGACCCTGATATTTTTCAAAATCTTCCCTGGCGATTTTTTAAAATCAGTTTTATAAAGATCTAAATTAATAATCATACAATTCACCAGTTTAAATTGTGCCGCTCAGTGGCTTTTAGCATTTTCGCTAAGTTGTACAACCATCACTACGATCTAATTTTAGAACATTTTCACCTCCCCTAAAGAGACCCTGTATCATTAGCAGTTACTCCCTGTTCCCCCACACACACAATCCTCCCCAGTCCTAGGTAACCACTAATCTACTTTCTGTCTCTATGGCTTTGCCTATTCTCAACACTTCGTGTAAATGGAATAATACGACACCTGGCCTTTTGTGTCTGGCTTTCACTCAGCATAATGTTTTCAGGGTTCTGTTATGTCATAGCATGGATCAATATTTCATTCCATTTTATGGCCAAATAATATTTCATTGTGTGACTATACTACATTTTATTTATCCATTCGTCAGTTGATGGACATTTGGGTTGTTTCTGCCTTTTGCCCGTCATGGTTAATGCTGCTACGAATATCCATGGACAGGTTTTTGCATGGATATGTGTTCATTCCTCTTGGGTATATACCTGGGAGTGGAATTGCTGGGTCATATGGTCACTGTATGTTTAACTTCTTTGAGAACTGCCAGGTGTTTTCCAAAAGCAGCTGGACCATTTTGTATTCCCACCAGCGGCGTATGGGGGTTCCCCTGGTGATTTTAATATTCACATCTAGGGTTTAAAACCACCAAACGGAGGGTCTCCATTTCTATAATTCTGTGGTTTCTTATCTAGGATTAGATGCCCAGGGCTGCCTCCAGGAGCCCATGTCACCCAGAACTTGGCTGAGCTGTAGAGTGTGCGGTGCGGTTGGCTTCTGAGAGCACCTGATCATTCTGACCTCTTTGAGAGAAAGCCTTGTGGGTTCTGTTTTCCAGCTCAAGACCTTCCCCAATTTCTGCCCTGCCCTCCTCACAGTTCTGGCGTGGATTCTGGAGGATTATTGTGAATAATACCATTATTATACTAATTATAATATTTAGTATGTAATGGTATAGTAATACTAATATCCTAATTATTATAATGCTTTAATTATAACTAAATATAACTATAGTATTTTAATTGTAACATTTCAAATAATTACCCCATTATCCAGTATGTGACACGTTTTGATTGAGCATGCTGGGATCCCAGGGCCAAGGAGGGAAGAGGCTCTTGTGGGATCAGGCAGGGCTGTAAGAGCATCCCACCCTCCTGGGCCTGCAGAGCTATGGGCACCCCTAATAGAGTCAAGAAAGTCCTGTATGACACCCCCCCCCCCCCGCAATAGAGCATTGGCTTCTCTGGAGTTGGAAGTAGAATGGGAATGGGGGCTTCCTCTGAAAGAAAGGAAGAGAAGAAATTAGATCTGATTCAACTTCTCACTCACCTTTACTAACAGGGCACGTTGCTCACCTCCCCTAAGCCCCAGTGTAACACAAGGCATCAGCAGCTTCCTTGCGGGATAACTCCAAAAGTTAAACGCTGAAGTACCTAGGACAGTGCTGGACACACAGGCAGCCCTGTTCTTCCACACCAGATTTCTTCTCAACTCTCAGCTCGTGGAAACGGAGACTGAAGCCTATATACCCCTCCTCCATCACCCTCTCAAAACCAGGACTTGAGACCTTCTTTCCAGAACGCCAGAAGCCTCATGAGCTTCACTCTCTGTTGACAATGAGCACAGAGCTGGTCTCATTTCCTGAACTTTAACCAGTGGGACCCACAGTTCTGGGGCTGCTGAGTCCTGCTGGACCCTCTGGGTGGGCCTGACCTTCTCTGAGGTCCCTGTGAACAGGGCAGAGGCAAAACTCTAGTGGACGCCATTTACATCGTAGTCAATGTGTAGGGCACCCCCTAGAGTTCTGCAGGGAACAATCCATGAGACCATGAGCAGTGGTTTCCTTAACAGACGCACAAGTCTATAAAACTCCGTGAATTAGCATCTCAAGGATGGTGGTCCCTCATGTGTATGAGCTGAGAGAGCTCCCAGGTCATTCTGGTCCTGCTTAGAAACCTTTGCTCTTCTGGAGACCCTTGCCCTGACAAGATTCAGGCAGCTTCTCTGACCCTCATCTATTTCTCTTCCCATTTGTCTTGCTCAGTCTTCTCCGTAAGTAGCTGTGAAAAGAAAATCACATATGCATATTTTATTTGACATGTCATTAAATGCAATTTATCATTCCCTGCATATATATTTATTTTCCTGTTTAACTTTTCACTCTGGGTTTCCTTGAAATAAAAAATCACACACTTTTACCTTGGAAAGACAAGTACATGATACCAATGCTCTATTCTAAGTCCATGGCAGACATCACTAATCAATCACAGCACTCTTTCCTCCTGAGCTGGGCACAACCTCAGACTCCTTCTTGATCTTGCATTCCAAGCAGAGGGTGAGAATCACTTAGAGCTGGCACAGGAGATGGTGTCTATTTGCCATTCCTCAGAAGGTCTTACTCAAAGCTTTCCAACTCCACCTCCAGCCCTGAATGTACAGCAGATCTCTGCTATAGGACATCTTTCCCCTTGGGTGTTCATTCTCCTGTTCAGGGTAATCCAAGATGAGCCCTAAATTGGGAAGCCCTCCATCCTCCTAGGCTAAAGGGAGTTTTTTGTGTTCTGAGCTCCCAGTCTCTGTGCCTCCTTAGGACAGACATTATTTTCAACATACGTGAGAGACAGGAAAATAATGCCAACAGGCTTTGGAGTCCACACAGCTGTTGTCAAATCCCAGACCCACAGCTTCATTAATCCTCCTTCCTTTCTTCCTTCTTTTCTTCCCTCCCTTCCTCCTTTCTCTCCTTTCATCAAAAAAGTATGGAACACCTACTGTGTACCAGGCAAAGGTCTCTACATCTATGAAATGGATATTTTATGTAAAATAGCTAGCACAGCACCTAGGACACAGCAAGTACGACATAGATAGCTGGAAGAAAGGATGATTTTCAGACCTGGAAATGCAGCCAGAATCACCTGACCCACCTCATGTCACAGAGGAGAAAACAAGCCCAGGGCAACTGTCCAGGGTTCCTGCACCAGGTTAGGGCAGAACTAAGACTAGAACCTAGGCATTTCTACTTTTTGTTGCCCCCATTACTGGCTGTGCAGAGAAGCTGGGTACCCTTGGTTATGTTTCACGTTGGAGAAATGAGGCTGGGCTGTGACCCCCAGAAGTCAGTCACACCTTATTCATGTCCTTACACACGCATGCACCATGTAAGACTGTCCTGAGCAAAGTCTCCAGGAGGCAGCCAGTGTGGACAAGAACAGCACCCTGGCTCCAGCTCTGTAGGCAGTGGGCTGAAGGAGAGAGTAGATGCAGGGAGAACAGTTAGAAATCTGTTTCAAGGGGCACCTGGGTGGCTCAGTCGGTCAAGTGCCCGACTTCGGCTCAGGTCATGATCTCACAGCTTGTGAGTTGGAGCCCTGCGTCGGGCTCTGTGCTGACGGCTCGGAGCCTGGAGCCTGCTTCGGATTCTGTGTCTCCCTCTCTCTCTGCCCCTAACCCACTCGCATTCTGTCTCCGTCTCTCTCAAAAATAAATAAACATTTAAAAAATTAAAAAAAAAAAAAAGAAATCTGTTCCGGGAGTCTCAATGGGAGATGACATAGGCTTCCCTATCAATAGGGCAATTTTGGTAAAAATGGAGAGAGCAGTTAGAATGAAAGATGTCATGGCATTGCCCCAGCAGGTGTTTCTGCACGGTGGGGTGATCAAGAGGAAGAGGAAGTGACTCCAAGACTTCTGTTTGTGTCATGATCTTGTCATGGGATGGCTACAAAATTATGTGTTGCTATTGCTTTTTATTTCCTCCTTCTATTTAAGGAATGCCTTTTTTTTAAAAACAGAAGCTATATAACTTCAAATTAAGAATTTGTTAAGGTTTGAGATCTCTGATATACACAAATTTCCACTTTCTGCTTTTTCTTTGAACGCACTGTTGCCATTGTGTCCTGTTTTACAGTAACCATGTGGGTCTGTTTGCTGAACCTATTTCTCTTGGCTTTTAATGGCCAGAGAACATCTTTTAAAGTACACACGGGAACATCAAGCCACTTTACTCTTCTAAATCCTGACTCTGACACCTTCCACAGCTACCCGCTCCCTTCCCCAGGGCTCAGCAGCGCGGACCGGCTGCCTTTTGGCATCGAGGAGAACGGGGGCACGCCTTTCACTACCAAAGCTTCAGGAAGGCACCACCACCACCACCACCAGCACCAGCACCACCCAAACTATGGCCTCTCGCTGACTCTGGAGAACAAGGAGGGGCCTCTGAGATCCCCAAACTCCAGCAGTAAATCCCTTACAAGTAAGTGAGTAGGAGTGCAGAGGGCAGGGTGAGGGGAGGGATGCTGCAGGGCACGGGCGGCTTTACCTGGATCCTCAAGACAGGCCCTTTCAGCGCAGCATGAAAAGGCAGTAACATCAGTTCTGGGTCGCCGGGTCTGGGCAAGAGCAGGCAAGAGCCTTGTGCATTTAAGCAGGAGCAGCTGAAGGATTACGGGTTACCAGTAAACTCTGATTTAATCCAATGTGGCGATGCTCTCTCCACCTCCTTCCTTAGCTGTTTCTATTTCCACAGCCTCAAGTAATAGAAAGAGGACAGAAGCCAAGTGGCTAGAATCTGTACTTTCCTAATTACAGGAAAACCCCTTCTGTCCCATTTGTGACTTCACCTTCCGAGAGCAAAGTGATGTCAGGGAGGCCCAGTGTTTCGGGTCCCAGTGAGAGAAGTTGGGAGATGGAGAGTAAGCAGTTCACAGCATTTTTAGCAATAGGCTAGGGTCATTTTGTATCTGTTACAACTAATAACAGTGGGCTTGGATTTTATACGTCTGTTATTTTGGTTTTCTAGAAAATCCCTTTTATTATCCTTTACCAAAGAATTGTTCTGCAACAGACTGAGGGGGGAAGAGCTGGTTCTTTATCACACACGATGGGCAAAAGCACTGAGGTAGAGACAAGAGGCTTCAATTCTGGTTTTCACTATTGAGCCAAGTTGCCTCTTGGACCCTCAGTTTTCTCATCTATGAAATGGGATAGAGGATGTCTAGTTTATGACCAAGGAATCTTCCAGCTCTGACATTTCATGAGTCTGTGAGCTGGTGAAACGGATGAGCTAAGGAGCCTTTACCTGTAGACCACAGGGGATAATTCTAGGTTGGCTGAGCCGGAAATGGAAGTTCATCATTCACTTGGGGTTGAGGAATCAGAACTTGATCCCCTCATCACTATCCACATTGCCTTTCTAGGCCATGCCTCATCTTTTTGTAGCCAGATGACCGTAACAGCCCCCCTAAGGGATACCTCCTCCAATGCAACCTCCATCTTGTAGCTGCCGACCTGAGAGCTCTCATCACAGACAGCTCTGACCAAAGACCTTTCAATGGCGTGTCACTGTCCTGAGACAAAGGTCATGTGGCCATACATAGACCTTCCCAGCCCAGCCCCTGCCAAGGACCCCAGCCTTCCCCGACTCCTCACTACACCTCAGCCACACAAAACTCCTCTCCTCTCACCAAATACTGTGCTGTGCTCCCAGCTCTGTCCTTTTGCACCTGCTACTCCCTGTGCCTGGAATGCTTTTCTCCACCTTAGTGACCTCCTACACATTTCTTCCGGAACAAGCTCAAATGTTGTCAGTGGAACCTTCTTTAACACGCCTTTCTGATTCCTAGCTTTGGAGTGCCTTCCCTTCTGCCCCTGTAGCAATTAGATAACTTTATCACTCTTATGTGGATTATCTGCACATGTCTCTGTCTTCCTCACTAAACTAGAAATGTGCCTCATTTATCTTTTTATTCCAGCTGCCCAGATCCCAATTGCAAATAATACTTGGTACAAGTTTTCGTATGTAATGAATGTTTAATAATTAATGTGTATTTCACTGTATTAATGGATAAATAGTAGCCAGTGGAAGGAGCGGTGGCAAACTAGTCCAAAATAGTACAGAAATCAAAATCCATGAATTTGGTTTTAGAAACGTAACATGGTTTTCAAGGAACATTCATATGCCTGTGAGCCTCAACGCTCATCTTTCTAATTTGCATAGTGTTTTTCCATTAATAAAGCATTTGTACACAAATGACCTCACTTAATATTCACAGCAACTCTGCAGGGTAATTTTATTTTCATTTTAAAATGGCTCAGAGGCTCAGAGAGGTCAAGTGACTTGCCCAAGGCCACCCAGCTCATATTGACAGAGTTAGGCCTTGAACCTTTGATTTTAGGTGTTCTCAGAGCCCATCAGCTGGTCATATTCAAGGGATTTAAGCTGCTGGGGGAGAAGGCAGATAGAAAGGGTACTGGGGATCAGGCTCTGGTGAGCATGTTTTATCACACATATCTCTTTCACATATATATTTCAACCTCTCTTTATTCATTCCCCTGGCCACTTGTAGAACTGAGTCCAGGAGGACCTGCCCTGTTCAGCGAAGCTGCTGCCCATCTAAAGAAGCTGGAATTGGAAACTGTGAAGGCGGCGGGACCCTGGCCTGCTCTGCACATCAACATAAATAAGGTGCAAAGGACTAGGGGTGGGTGATGACCATGGAACTGGGGCTCACGTCAAACATCTGATTATTACCCTGGCCCACCTCCTAGTTTATGTGCCTTTGTCTTGGAGGGATTTCTATCTAATTTTTCCTGACATTTCTGTTCAGTCTCTTTGGGTGAATTACAGCACGAGGAATTGTGCTCAGTGCTGAGGCTAATGGGCTGGATGGATCTGTTAGTGATCTCTCCCTCCTTCTAGAACTAAAGCCCAATGAGGAGGCACCCACATTTACCACCTTCCATTTTTACCTCTCTATATTGGTCTGCTCAGGCTGCTATAACAAATTACCATAGATAGGGTGGCTTAAACAATAGATATTTCTCATTCTTCTGGAGGCTGGTAGGGCAAAGATCAAGGTGTCAGTCAGTTTGATTCACTAGGAAGGACTCCCTTCCTGACTTGCAAATGGTTGCCTTGTAACTGTATCCTTACCTGCAAAGAGAGCTCACTCTTTCTTTCCTCCTCTTCTTTTTTTTTTTTTTTTTTAATTTTTAATTTTAGAGAGAGAATGTGTGTAAGCAGGGGAGAGGGGCAGAAGGAGAGAGAGAATCTTAAGCAGACTCCACGCTTAGGACTGAGCCCAACACAGGGCTTGATCCCACATCCCTGGGATAATGACCTGAACTGAAATCAAGAGTTGGACACTCAACCAACTGAGCCACCCAGGCGACTTTTTTTTCTTTTCTTTTCTTTTTGTTTCTTTTCTTTTCTTTTCTTTTCTTTTCTTTTCTTTCCTCTTTTCTTTTCTTTTCCTTTCTTCTAATATTTTATTTTTACGTAATCTCTAGACCCAACGTGGGGCCCCAACCCACAACCATGAGATCAAGAGTTGCACGCTCTACTGACTGAGCCAGCCAGGTGCCCCTCTCTCTTCTGCTTCTTATAAAGCCACTAATCCTATCATGAGGGCCCCATCTCATGACCTCCTCTAAATCTGTTTACTTCCCAAAGGCCCCATCTCCAAATCCCATCATATTGTGGGGTAGGGCTTCAACCTATGAATGGTGGGGGGGTGTCACAGTTCACTCCATAGCACTCTCTATCTCTTACTCTGACAGTGCCTGGCACGTAGTGGATGCTCAGTAACTGTTTGCTGATGGAAAGAAGGGAGGGATTTAAGGAAGGAGGAAGAGAGGAACAGGGTGAAAGCAAAACTCTCTTTTGGCTAGACCTACTCTTTTTTTTTTAATGTTTAATTTTTTGTTTTTAATTTTAAGAGAGACAGAGAGGGTGAGAGAAAGCAGAGGAGGGGTAGAGAGAGGGAGAGAGAAATCCCAAGCAGGCTCCATGCTGTCAGCACGGAGCCCAACATGGGGCTCGATCCCATGAACTGTGAGATCATGACTTGAGCCGAAATCAAGAGTCTGATGCTTAACTAATTGAGCCACCAGGCGCCCTTGGCTAGGCCTGTTCATATATCCAAATGAACAGCCTTATGAAAGCCAAATTTTATCTTAAAATGGTGAAAGCTCACCAATAAGTAATGATGTTAGCTGTATGTTATTGTAGCTGTTCTTTACCAAGTTGAGGAAGTTCCCTTCCTTTCTTTTTTAAAATGTATTTATCTTGGGGCGCCTGGGTGGCGCAGTCGGTTAAGCGTCCGACTTCAGCCAGGTCACGATCTCACGGTCCGGGAGTTCGAGCCCCGCGTCGGGCTCTGGGCTGACGGCTCAGAGCCTGGAGCCTGTTTCCGATTCTGTGTCTCCCTCTCTCTCTGCCCCTCCCCCGTTCATGCTCTGTGTCTCTCTGTCCCAAAAATAAATAAACGTTGAAAAAAAAATTTTAAATGTATTTATCTTAAAATAGAGAGAGAGAGAGAGAGAGAGAGAGCGAGCACAAGTGGAGAGGGGCAGAGAGAGAGAGAAAGAGAGAGAGAATCCCAAGCAGTCTCCACACTGTCAGCACAGAGCCCAGTGTGGGGCTTGAGCCCATGAACCATGAGATCATGACCTGAGCTGAAATCAGGAGTCTGAAGCTTAACCAACTGAGCCACCCAGGTGCCCCAGCTCTGCCCCTTTATTAGAGGGAATAAGAAGAATTTGGAAGATCTGGCCTGGGAAGCTCTCCCTCCTTACCTGCTCTGGTGAGCATGGGAAGGTTACACCTCCTTCAAGGGCTCTTCCTCCACCACAGCCAACCCTCTAGCCTGTACTAGCCTTCCAAGATTTCTTAGAAGATGCTCATTTCCCTACATGCCTACTTCCCCCAAATGGCAGCCTAAAGTCCCTTTGACAACACCAAGGGCCCACTCACCCACTTTTTCTTCTATACCACCCTCCCTGATGGCCAGCTGGAAAGAATCCCTCCTTCAGGGTGGCACTTACATTCACTCAATCAACGAATCCTTACTGAGCAGCCTCTACTGTGCTCAATAATATCATGCACTAATATATCATGTGGCCCCCGGATTGGTCTTCTTTCTCTTAGTCTCTTCGTTTTCAAACTTTTTTTCCTGCAGTCCACACAATAAATGGTTTTAACAGAGGCTTACCTAGAGTTTGACAGAACACAAAAATATTTTGCGAGGAAATACAGCAGATAGCAGCAGACCGCTCCCAAGCTCTACGTAATTTGTGGTTGCCATGAGTATTGGTGGGCCATCAACAATAGTGACTTGCTCTGGGTTAAAGTGTAGCTGAGACAACTGTGAGTTACTGCGCATTTCCCTGGAGCCCCTTTTTTCCTTTTCTCTTTTTATTTTTTGCTACTATGAGCAATGCTGCTCTAAGCATTTGTGTCAAGTTTTTTTTTTAATGTTTATTTTTGAGAGAGAGACAGAGAGTGCGTGGGGGAAGGGCAGAGAGTGAGGGAGACACAGAACCTGAAACAGGCTCCAGGCTCTGAACTGTAGGCACCAAGCCCGACACGGGGCTCGAACTCACAGACTGTGAGATCATGACCTGAGCCGAAGTCGGACACTTAACCAACTGAGCCACCCAGGTGCCCCTGGAGCCCCCTTTTTCTACTTCCACTTGAGGAAATACATTAGTAAGCAAGTGGGATAAAGTGATGTCAGATAACCCTGAGTTTGTCTTAACATATAGGCAAAGTATGTTACTTCACACTGTGACTCTTTATTATTAATCAAACATTCCATGCAACAGACCTCACAACTCTCCCTGATACCACAATTGGTGACCAGTGGCTTCAGTGGCTTTCAAGGATTGAGAATCCTCTGATTTTTCTAAGATTTGGATAAGTTCCTGTTCTTGATTTAGTGTTGAGAAGACATTTTCATCGCCCAGTTCCAAAGTGGTACCCAAAATTATCACAGGAATTTAGATCTCACCAGATTTCAGATGTGTAAACAATTTTATAAACAATTATAAAATGCATCTGATCATTTCTTTATCCCCAAACGACTTCTCCAAACAGATGGACCGTTTCCAACTATAATCATATCAAAGCCCAATTGTCATTTATTTGTATGTTTTAAAATCTGTATTTCAATATTGAATGGTAAAGCATCTTTTCACAATTCAAACTGAATGCAAAACACGACACGTGGTCATGCAGAAGAGAGAAAGCACAACATTCTTGGAACCATCCTTCAGGCTGGAATTATGGACTCATAGCCCAGATGTTTATCTCATAGAGATATCTCTGATGCAAACGTATTTGTAAAATGATAGTCAACTTTTCCAAAATTTATTTTGGTTTTCACCTGGGTCAATTTGTAGAGCTGGCCAGTAGCTCCTGCTTTGCCAGATAGAACAGTAATGAGCCAGCTTGGGTTTTACATCCAAAAAAGGAGTTTAATATGACTAAATTCAAAGGGAAAACCAATGCTGAATTCCCATTCTTTTTTTATTTTAGCAGCATTCATTGTTTTAAAATACATCTTCGGTCATTACTGCCAGTATAACTCTACCCCCTTAAGCAATTGTCAAAAACCTCAAGTGGGCTTTAGAACCAATTTAATTCTTGTATTCCAGCATCTCATTCCCAAAAATTACATCTAATTAAAAAGTTAACTCTTCACACACCAGTGAAAACACATGTGCTGGTGTTAAACAATTATCTTCATGTGGCAGGATTTATAAGCACAAGATAAGTTATCCTAGAGCAATCCTGTCAAGCTCATCTTTCAGAATAAATAAGTTACTTATTTGCCTTTTGGGGAATGCTAAGTCTTTGGGGATAATGACTCCACTCAAAAGAGTCTGTTCTTTTCATACCCAACTTGATGGCCTAGGATTATTGGTGTCCTCATATCTGATGCTCTTGTGTGATTGTATTTTCTAGCCAAAGCATCTAACGTGAAAGTGCCATTCAAATCTATTTTTTTTCTCATTTTCTCATCACAATAATCTTATGAAGAAAGAAACTGAGACCCAGGGAGGTTAAGGGGATCCAGTGTTGCCGAGTGGTCAAGAACCGTAGCTTTGCAGTCACCTGATCCTGAGTGTGAATCGTGGCTCTTTTGCATCCTTTCTGTGTGACTTGGGCAAGTGACTTACCATCTCCCTGCTTTGTTTTTCTCATCTATAAAATGAGCATAATGATCCTGTCTACCTTCAAATGGGATGGTCAAGTGAGAGGACCCAATGAAATGTGCTTAGTGAGTGCCTGGCCCACAATAAGCTCTCAGTAAACGTGAGCTACTGGCATTATTTTTCTTTTTATCATCATGATCATAATCGTGATCATTATCAGCATCATCTTCTTTCTATGGTGCCAGAAAGGGAAAGAGCAGAGATTAAAATCCAGGTCTTCTGTCTCTGCTTATCTTGCTGTTACGTGAAATTGCTTCATTCTACGTGTTCTACCAAATGCTCCTCTATGCGTTTGAAGAGCTCTCTTTTCTTTATTAAATGATGTCAACCAGCCAGTTGCCCTATACTTCCTCTGGGGCTTTCATAACACTCCTGCTATGTGTACCAAGGTGCTCAATCAGACTTTCAAATTAGTAAATGAGATTACTTTTGGAACTTGCAGAACTTGAGGCCTTTGCAACATTTTGTTCTTGCTAACATGCCACATGAAGTCCTGATATCACTTAATTGACTTTCAGCAATCATATGGTCTTATAGCTTTCTTAGTAAGCACATCTCTTTTAATAATAACTCTATATCATTATAATCTTCTTTAGTAGGTATCTATTGAACACCTGCCGTGTGCCAAGCACCATGTTAGCACTGGAATATGCAATGACCGCAATAGGCATGGTTAACATTAAGACATTAGTTCCAGTATGATGTGTGTACCATCAAAGATGATTTCAGGTTGTACACCTAAATGAGTATTTTTTTAATAGGTATGTAATTATCATAATGTCTATTATAATAAACATAATAGTCACCAAGCCTGTGATTTCGAAGATATTATTGTTTCGGACACACTTAAAATAGGTAGTGCCGGGGTTATCCACCGTAATTGGATCATATAAACTATAGGTACCTGTTGGGGCGCCTGGCTGGCTCAGTTAGTAGAGTATGTGACTCTTGGTCTTGGGGTTGTGGGTTCGAGCCCCACATTGGGTGTAAAGATTACTTAAAAATAAAATCTTTAAGGGGTGCCTGGGGGGCTCAGTCACTCGAGCTCCCGACTCTTAATTTCGGCTCAGGTCATGTTTCCAGGGTTGTGGGATGGAGGTCCATGTCGGGCTCTGCGCCGAGCATGGAGCTTCCGTAAGATTCTCTTGCTCTCTCTCCCTCTGCCCCTCTCCCCCGCTTGTCCTCTCTCTCTTTCTCTCTAAAAAACTTTAAAATAAAATAAAATCCTTAAAAATAAAATAAATTATAGGCACATGTTTAGTTAGAACCTAGGAAATGGGAAAAATAGTGAAGTTGCTACCAAATTACAGTCTACAATGAGGTAGCCCAGACACAGGTTTCTTGAGCTACGCAATTTTCAGCAAGATTTATTGTAAAAATACTGGTGACTATTTTGCACTCTTTCTCCAACAAGTCACGGAATTGAATCTTTCTATGTAAGAGGTGGCGGTTATGGGGGAAACAGCGCTGCACTAGGCTGTGGGAAACTCGAAGCTGGAGTCCTGGAGCTGCCCCAGGCTCTCACTGCATAACTCTGGAAGAGCCTCTACTCTTTAACCTTCACCCCGTCCTCATAAGTTCCCTAGTACCTCCTCTCCCCACTTCACCAGAGAGGGGGAGGATGTGCTTGTGAATCCTTTGCAAACAGTACGAGCAGTGGCACAGATATAAGGAGTTGGTGACATACTTGGGCATGTGTTTAAGACTGTGCTATTTGCAGTTACGGTTGAACGGAAAGGTTGATGTAAGTGTTGTCTTTCCTCTTTGCTTATATAGTCTGTGGCGTGTGTTCTGGGTTTGTCACAGGCTGAAGAAAAAAAGGTTTCTGAGAAGACTCTTCAGACCCCACTTTTGCCTTCCCCTGTAGCTGATCACGTGAAGTGTAACATTTTGAAAGCCCAGCTGGAGAACGCATCCCGAGTGAGTGCTCAGGTACCCGAAGCACATGCATTCCTTTGATTTCGTGTCACAGGATTTTCTTCCCGCCATATAGAAGAAAGAGGCACTCTAGGCCTGAGATACTGTCAGTCAGGGTCCAGTCAGGATACAGGAACCACACCTTTTGTGTGAACAGTTTGAATACCAAGAGTTATTAACTGGCATGCACCTGTTAACTGTGTAAGCGAAGGGGCCGGCTCTGTAGGTTGTGATGGGTATGAAGGCCACAGGCTGTGGCAGTGACCTCCAGCATCCAGTCTGCTGGCCTCACTGGCTGAGTGGGTGTCCTTCCCTCCCCCACCATTCTTTGTGGGACTCACCAGAGGCAGGAAGAACAGGCTTCTTTCAAAATCATATGACATAATTCCTCCCAGGCTTATTACACTGATATGAAAAGACAGATTCTGAATTCCTTTGTAAGCTGTGATATGTGAGCATAGAGCTGATTATTATTCCTGATCTAAAATGTGAGGTGGGGGATTAAAGTGTGGGTTTGACTTTTCCCACACCATCCCTTTCTCATTCAAGCGTGAGGTGGCACATAGCAGGGGCTCAATAAAAGTATGAATGCAAGCATTGATTGCATTTGAATGATTAAGTGTTAATCCCAATGATGGGGGATGACTCACGAAAACATTTTTTTTTTGTTAACTTATATAAACACCAGAGAAAATTTCTTATTGACTGAGCACTTGGTGCTTTGAGTTGCCTTCACATCTCTGTAATCCTTCAAACGTTGGAGACTTGAAAGCACTTTGCTCACTAAGATACTCAGTTTTGACTAACCTGCCTGTTTCCTTTAGCAGGTTGGAAAAGAGGAATCGACGTTTGTAAATATCAATAAGAAATCCAGTCTGCAGGATGCTAAAGTAAGGTCTGTTGCTTCCTGTTTGAATGGGGAAACAGTACTCTGTATCATCAATGTTATCCTTGAGACATTACTCACAAGGGCATTTGCTGATAAAATCAGAGGGGAAAAAGAAAACTGGAAAAAATGCGAGCACAAAGAGAGAGAAAAAGACTGGTTTAAAACAAAGACTGGCTTAAGTCTCAGAAATGCTGCTTATTCTCAGTTTTATTATTTCTACCTGCTGTGCTAACAAAGAAATCACTTTGAGTTGCTTTTCAAGTATATAGATAAGACCCTGTCATTCCCCTGCTTGATGTCATTTAAAGGCTCTGCATTGCTCTCAAGGTGGAGTCCAGACTTCTCAACAGAGCACAGGAGACCCTTTAGGACCTGGCTTCTGTCCTCCGTCCCAGCTCAGCTTATCACTCTTCCCTTGGCCATTGATATGCTCTTCATACTGAGCTACTCTGTGGTGCTAGAACCACACATGTTCTTTAAAGCTTCCAGGCTGCCACCACTTTAACCCCAGAGGAAAACCTTCCTCTTCTGATCTCACAGAGAGCAGACACACTTCCCCTTCTCAGCCCAAGTAAGGAACAACCTATAGATCATGGCAACTCCATTGCCAGCTTGGTGGTCTACTAATACTGGGGAGGTCTCCCTAGGGTGCGTTTCCTAAAGTGCGTTCAAGGGTCACTGCATCAGTCTCTTGCTAAAAATGCAGACTCTTGGGTCCTACTGCAGACCTTTCAGATCCTTTGGGGTGGGGTGGACAGGAACCGGAATTTCAGCAAGTACCCCAGGAACCACTGCTGTGGACAATTCTCGATGTTAAAAATAAAACTAATACTTTTCTATGTCACCTTTGATTCCTAATCCATAGTTTTGGTATAACTCAGGCATACCCCAGGGCATATACCCAGCTGCCTCCTGAACTTTTCAAAATCTTATTCATCTCCTCCCACCCTATCCCACTAACCCTTCACCTGTTTTTCAGTCTTGGTTAATGGCATTATTATCTACCTGTTATCCAGATCTGAGGCCTAGGAGTCCTTGCCTTTCTCTTCCTTCATCCCTTCATATAATTGGTCACCACGTCCTGCTAATTCAGTGTTCACATTTTCCCCTACATCTGTCCTCTCCCCTTCATGACTCTAATCCTGGTCTACCTCAAGCCCTCACTATCCCTCTGCCTGGATACCTATCCCCAGTCTTTGAAAGTGCTCCCGGCCAGCCTGTTTTCACCAGTATCCTCCTCCTTGTTCTAAGGGCCTTTCTAAAATGCAAATCTGGGGGTGGGGGAGAAAAAAATAAATAAAAAATAAACAAATAAATAAAATGCAACTCTGACTAAGCCATTCCCTTGCCTAAAACCTCTAGTGACACCTTGGCTTTCATTGTAAACCCCGGAGCCTGAGGCCCTTCACAAAGTTTCCCCCCGTTTTTTCCCCCGCTGGAGGGGAAATCCCCTGCTCCTCCCTTGGGACCTCACCCATCAGCAGCACCAGCGCCTTGCATCCCATAGCCCTCCACTCTGTTTTCTACCTTGGAAGTCTTCCCTCTGTCTGGTTAAGTGAAATTCCTCCATGGAGCTTTCCAGATGCCAGTCACTCTACCCAAGTGAAGTTATATGCTCTCCTGGTTGGATATAAGCTCTTCCAGGGACTATGTTCAGGTGACTCTAGGGTCCCAGCTTGAGGAAATCATGAACCTGGACTACGCAGACTCCAATTCATTTTGCTCATTCACGTGTTTATTCAGTAAACATTGACTAGACCTTGACCATGTGCCTATTACCATATTAGACACTAGAGGAGAAAATGGGGATGCAGAATTGTTCAGTGCCTTGCCAGAGTTCCTTGCTGAGGACCTCAATTTGTTTTGATATCCTTTAGTCCCAGAAGATAATTTCTGGTTTTGTAAAATGAAATTAGTCATAACTACTACAACAATGCATGAAAGCTTTTCCTTAAAATCACTGTTTTGAGTAGGGCCCACTGGTTATCTGGCATATTTTCTTGAGGAAATATAGAAGTGAAACAGTTTCTAACATGTTCACCTATACACGATATTAAAATGTTTTAGAACAAGACTTAAAGACCTTTTGATTATGCATTTTTCATATTAAATACTCTATCTTTTAAAAACTATATTCCATGCTATATTTAAAATAACACAGCTTCCAGATTACTTGGAAGTGAAAACGGGGCTATCCACAGGTTTCTCTTTGCTCATTTTGTAGGCAAAATCTGGTAAAGAAGCAAACCCTGGAGGTAGATGTTTTGGGTAGGGAAGCTTTCATGGAACCCCAATTATATTCAATTCCTACCTGCTATATTTTCTTCCCTATGATTTTAGTTTTTATTTTTGGATTTTCTATGATTTTTTAAAGTTGTATTTAATAAATATATTTAATAAATATAAACAAATATTAAAATTTATATTAATTGATTAATATTAATATTAAACATAAATATGAATAATATATTTAATAAATATATTTAATAGAGTGGAAAGGAGGAAAAAAGGGTACATTGGTTATCAATGTTATTAAGGGTATAAATTAACTGAGAAAGCAGTCCCTACCGCCAAAACAAGACCATAAAACTTTTCTGTTGGTAATATTCTGTTTTTTGGTATGCCCCTAGAAGTCCTATTCCTATACGTGTGGAAACTACCCAACCAGCTGTGGAAAAGCCGGAAATCAAGCCTCCCCGAGTGAGGAAGTTAACAAGACAATACAGTTTGTGAGTTTTGTACTGCAAGTCTTTCAATTATAACCACAAAATTGATGCTAAATGTTCAGTTATAAATGCTTTTTAGCCTCTCACACCCTCTCCAAAGAGCCATCCTAAAAATACAGTTTGATTCCAATTTAAGTCATAATGGGACTAGACTTTTCTCGTTGAAGACATTACACGGTTGGCATATGTGTTATTGATTGTTATGTAACAAATTACTCCAAAATACTACAGTTTATGTGGGTTGGAAGTCCAGGCATGGCTTAGTTGGCTCTTCTGCATCAGGGTCTCTTACAAAGCTGCATTCAAGGGTTGGGCAAGGGCTGTGGTCTCCTGCAGGCTCATTCCTGCAGTTTGGGGCAGGATTTGGTTCTGGCTGGCCATTGTCTGGAGGTTGCCCTCAGTTCCTAGTCATGTAGGCCTCCCTCGCTTTCTCCACTGGAGAAAGCACACAAGAAGAGCCAGAGAGAACTCTCACAAGGCAAGAACTCTCACAGCCTTTTGTAACCTAATCACAAATGACATCCCGTCTCTTTTGCCGTATTCTGTTCATCAGAAGCAGGTCGCCAGGGCTAGTCCACTCTCCAGGGTCAGGGATTACACACGGGCATGAATACCAGGAGGAGGAATCATCGGGAGCCATATCAAAAGCTGCCTCTACGGCATAATCGTGAGATGGTAGCCTGGTTTGTCAACAGAACCAAAGCTAATCATTGAGCTGTATGAGACCTAGGAGGGGAGTCATGCCCAGAATAATCCAGAACCACTGGGGCCTGTCCAGTTTTGTTTCTCTTAATGAAAATTTCTTGGCTACCATGTGCACAAAGTTGTTCTAGGGAGAGCAAAATGACTTTGCCAGTTCCCATCTCAGGAGTCACAATTTATTGGAGGGAGAAACTGATTGCCAATAATTACAATCCAAAGGAGACAGGTAAGGGCTATAATAAGAGGAGTAGTAGTTTAGTAATAGCAGCAGTGCTAATCACAGTGGTGGTTCCCATTTCTTGACCTTGACTGTGGCACTATTCCTGGGTGTTTAATTGGTCAGAGGACTGCAAGAGGATCTTTGGGTGCCATTGAAAGCATGTGGCCCTGGAGTCAGAAAGGCTTCTTTCTGTTAGAGCCCTGGCTAGGTTACCTCTATAAACTCTGGGGGGAAATTACTATTTCAGCCTCTCTCTTTTTCTGTAAGATGGGTGAGGTGATACCTACCCCTGAGGAATTTTTTGAGGGTTAACATGAGATAATGTGGGTAAAGCCCATAGCAGAGGACCTGGCCATGGGATGAATTGGTTCCCTTTCCTTTCTTTTCAAGGACCTGAAAGCCTCTGAGAAAAGGTCAAGTTTCGAGGGTACCCTGAGTGCAAAGTGTAGGCCAGTAAGGGTAACTCCAGATGCAATGCTCAAACGGCCATCTCAGGCCTGCCACCTGCACCTTGTGAAAAGGAAAAGAGGCAGCCACCTCCCACCTCATTAGCCTTAATAGAACTCTGGACAGTTACAGCGGCTGTATTTCCTGGGAAAGCCAAAATGGGTAATTCAAATAATTAACAGTCCTAACGGTTTCTGGGGGACAAATCAAGCCATGAAAATAATCTGCTCCCCTGAGGATAAAGCTGTCGGGATTAACCTTTCCTTTTACATTTTGAAACTCCAAAGGTTATTATCACCTATTTGGGACATGTAACCATGTTGGAAATAATGACTAATACATGGACTGGAAGGGAAGAAAATTTAACTCACTACATTGGCTCGTTTAAGTAAACCTTTTTCAAACCTCTAACTTCACATGTATATTTCTTAAGCCACCCCCACCCTCCACAAAGTGTTCTGTTTCAAAAATCAAAGACTAGCAGGATTTTCCTCATTAGTAATAGTAGCAAAATTAATGGATGGGATTTAAGCTTGTGCCCCATTAATAGTTCTTAAATCATTGACACTGGTCACCACTTATGTACTCATCTCTTCTAATCACAGATATTGACAAAGTAAATAAGCACAATGTCAAGGAATACAGATGGGAAAAACTCAGATTTTCAGTTTAAAAAATATTTCTACATTACTATTATTGAAATGCACACACACACACATACACAGCCCTTTTAGCTGTCATAGTATATCTAGTTCTAGGACAGCAGGATGTGTATTTGGATTTTAGGCTTTTCCACAAGAGCATCACAATGTTCAAGTGCTCTGAACAACTTTTCAAATTGCTGCTTTTAAGGATGTAAACAAAAACCCCAGCCATGTTCTTTCCTGGAAATAATGACAGAGGGAGGAAAAGTGTGGCTGTTATGTGCAGAGAAAAGAGAAAAGCAGAACTCTGTAGCGTTTGAGGCAGGAAAAACATCATCTTTCTATGGATACCAGCCAGTATGTTTAGAAAATGATGAACTGCTTTATGTTTTTCAAGAAATATAACTTTATTATACGTTTAAACATAGTGTAAAAGCCTAAAAATATTCTGAAGAGAATAATATTCCAAGCCTAAAGAGAAAAGGTAACCGATCCCCTAGCATCATGCCACCAGAAATGACTGATGTTCCTATTTGATGACTATTATTTTAGACATTTCCCACATGTGGTTAAAATGGAAAGAAATAATTCCAAAGAAAAGACTCTAACTACACATAAAATTGTACTGGTTAAATGATATTTCATGAATTTAACATGAATTTACCTTAGAAACGGAGGTTGAATTGAAAGATGTGACGAAGTTAGGTAGATGTCTCTTTGCTACAAGATCTAAATTAGGACAAAGGTTATAAAAACCATCAAGAATTTGGAGTCTTTTTCAATTTTAGGCGGTGTCGGTTGACTTCCTATTGTGAAAGATGAGCTTTGTTTTTTGTTTTTGTTTTTGTTTTTTAATGGCAGAAAATAATTTTAACCCCACTTTTCCACTTAACTGCTATGTGACCTTGAGGAAGTCGTGTCACAGTCAGCCACTGAATATCATCTGCTTCTCTGAAGAGTGGAGACCATAATGCAGGGCTGTTGTGAAATTCAAATGGGCTAATAATGCATGTGTTACTGATCTGACTTACTTCATCAGCATGGATCCAAACATGTGGCGTCTTATTAATGTTCCTACTTACTTATTCCAACCTCACCTGTTCCCTTACTAATAATAAACTCTAAATCCTCCTCTTGAGGCTTCTACATACACAGAATGATCTGAAACCCCCCAGGATCCCTCCCTCAGTGAATCCTATCCACAGCAATTGTATACCATGGCCACATTTCCCAGGAGGTCATTGCCATGGTGAGGCCCCCGTCAGGCACCCTGCTCAGGCCACACTGGTGCCCACTGGCCATGGGCCTTTTAGCTACACCCTTGCTCAGCCATCATTTCTAAAACATAACCACTGTGCCGGCGTAGTTCTAGAAATTCCACACGGAAGCCCCTTAGGGAAAGTGTGTCAGGGTCCCTGAGACTCCCCTCAAGTCTGATGATAGCATAGACTATGTGGCATGGCCCAAGGTTTCAGGTATGCAGTGACACCCTTATCAGGCAGGATATTCCAAGGGCCCAGAGGTTCTCCCAGGAGCTCCCAGTGGCCAGAGGTTCCTTTGGAATATGCAGAGCTGAAGCACCCCAGGCCTGCAGAATTAGCTCTTTTCTGCACAGGCAGCAACGTGGTTGGCATTAGGGGAGAGAGAGCTTGTCTTAATTTCTAGAAGTTTGAGAAAATACTGTCTATACTGAGAGGGGGCGATTGACGGTGCTGCTCTGTCCTGTGCCAGTATGACCAGATTAAAAGGGCTTCCTGCCTTGCCATACCTTGTGGGAGATCCAACCTTCCCCACAAATCCAGGGAGGGGCAGAGAGAGAGGGAGATACAGAATTCAAAGCAGGCTCCAGGTTCTGAGCTGTCAGCACAGAACCCAACGCGGAGCTTAAACCCACAAACCATGAGATCATGGCTTGAGCCGAAGTCGGATGCTTAACTGACTGAGCTACCCAGGCACCCCACAGCAGTGGGTTCTTAAATGGGTTGTATTTACCCTCCTAAAGGGGGCCACTCCCTTGGTTTGGTGGCTCCTCAAAAAATTAAGCATAGGACTACCATATGACCTGGCAGTATGACCTCAAGTGGGATTCCAATCCCAAAGAATTGAGAGCAGGGTTTCAAACAGATGTTAGTACCTCAGCAGGTGAATGGATAAACAAAATACAACCTGTCACTGCAATGGAATATTATTCAGACATAAAAAGAAATGAAATGTTGACATAGGCTACAGCGTGGATGGACCTTGAAAACATTATGGTAAGTGAAATAAACCAGATACAGAAGGACATATATTGCATGATTCCACTCGTATGAGGAACTAGAATAGTCAAATTCATCCAGCCGGAAAGCAGAACAGCTGTTACCTGGGGGCTGCAGGGAGAGGGCATAGGGCAGTTATTGTTCAATGGATACAGAGTTGCTGTCAAGGATGATGATGAGAAAGTTTTGGGTGTAGACAGTGGTGATGGGTACACAACATTGTGGATGTTTTGAATGTCACTGAATCATATGCTTACCAACGGATAAAATGATAAATATCATATATGTCTCTCCATAATAAAGAAAACAACTCGAACCTCTTGGCAAATGACAGAAAATCCAGCCCAAATTGGCTTTGGCGAAAATGTCACTGTATTGGATCCTGTAAGCTGGACATCTGGCAGACATCTGTTTGGGGAGCTCCCCCGCCCCCTCCCGGCCCTCCCTGCACTCCCCACAGCCTGTTTATTGTTGTAATGAGCAGAGCTTCATGTGCTTTTAGTAACCGCAGTGATGAAGATGACCTCCCTCCCGACCTGGCCGAGGCAGTAGGAGCGTCCACAGCCGCAACCACACACACCACCACGGCCACCACGCAAGTCTCAGCGCCACTGGTGTCCCCCAAGGGCCACAAAGTCAGCTCGCCTCAGAATTCAGAAGGCAAGGGCCCGCTGTCCCCAGGGGCCAAGGTATGGGGGGAAAGCCTCAAGAGGAGTAGCTGCATTTGCTAGGAATTCAGTATAAATGTAGTGCAGGGCATCCCTCGAGCATTTAAACTTGGCACAATCAACTGTGTGCTCGCAAAACAAGGGTAGCCACCACCGGGGCAGGGTTTTTCTAGAACTGTCCCCAAAAGATGACCTAACAGTTTATGAGACACAAATGGTGTAAGAAAGACCTTGTACATTGTACTTTAAGAGAAATGGGAGAGATTTTTGAGGGTGATTTTGATTTTAGAATATCATCCCTATATAATCCATTACTGCACCGTAGAGATAGAAAACAAGAAATGTTTTTTGCCCCATAATGGAAAATCTGGAGGAGTGAAAACATAGGAGCGTCCCCATCTCATTCCTTATATCAGATGGCCAATACAAATAGTTTAAAAATGGGAAATATTATTTTCTTCGTCAGTTTGAAATTTCGGGAAGTTGCCACAAATGTGAATGGGCTGTGACAAGGCCTTGCTCAAGACATTTCTCTTGGTTTGCTCTGAGTGCCCCTTGGCTGCAGTCACTCTACAGCAAGTGGTCCAAATACATTCAAGCCTATTGCTCTACAAGTAGATGCCAAGTCAAAGGCTGCTTGGTCTGTGGACCGAGGAATGGTGGGTGCGTGGGGTGGGGGCCCTGAAGGCAAGACCAGACCCCAGACTGTGCTTCCAGCTGCTCTGTTCACATGCCTTCTGGCTGCTTGCAATGAACTGTCACCCCACAGCCCTTGTTTCTCCAAGCCTCAGCTTTCTCCTCCTAAAAATGAGAATAAGATCTGCTTCCCTGCCCAGCTTATGGGCCAGTGTCCAATCCAGTGGAGGTGACATCTGGGCAAACAGGTCACGATTCCTGATAGCCTCTAAGTAACAGTGGGCCAGGCCACATCTTCCTTGACCAGGGCCAGTCATTTCTCAGCTCCCTTCCCAGGGTCTTTGGGATACTTTGTGGTCCTCAATAGGACAGGCTGCTCAGGCCGGGGACTCCGCATACAGCGGCTGGCCCGAGTGAGGCTCCCTGCTTTCCTGCAGATCAGCTCCTGGGTTCCCCTGTCTTGTGCAGAATCCCTGATATTGCTTTGTCCCAAGTGTAGACACAGGTTCCTATCACAGATTCTTCACCATGGTTAAAACCAAGCGAAAATATTTATGAAACAAAGGAGAATTCAGTGGGGATGTGGGTGGCATCGTACCAGAGGCCACAGGGCTCCCTCTCCTGGCCATCTCTCTCCTTAGGGCCCTGCTTGTGCCAAGTTGATGGGGTTTATTTTTTTTCCCCACAAAAGGCCTCCAGGCCTCCCATGCTGCTGAGACCCTAGGACAGGAGGAAAAAAATGTTTTCCCAAAAACTGAACATGGTTTTCGGAGAATACCTCCCTCCCACCATAAAGATCTTCCTAATTATTATGCAGATGACGGTTTTCTTTAACTTCTTTTTTCTTTTATTTTTTTAATGTTTGTTCATTTTTTGGGAGAGAGAAAGAGAAACACACACACACACACACACACACACACACACACACACACACACCCTGTGTGAGCAGGGGAAGAGCAGAGAGAGAGGGAGACACAGAATCCGAAGCAGGCTCTGAGCCCTCAGCACAGATCCCCATGCAGGGCTTCAACCCATGAACCACGAGATCATGACCTGAGCCGAAGTGGGATGCCCAATGGACTGAGCCACCCGGGTGCCCCATTTAAATTCTTTTTTAAAGCGAACCCTGTGCCACACATGGGGCTTGAGCTCACAACCCTGCAACCCTGAGATCAGGAGTCCCGTGCTTTACTGACTGAGCCAACCATGTACCCCCTGCGCCCATGAGTTTAGCTCCTTGAGGCCTTGGCCCTCTTGATCCAGGATGGGGTCTTTGCTCTCTCTATATTCAAAGGACTGTTTGAAGCATCTCCCCCTCCAAAAGACCAGTCAAAGAGCACCAAAAGCACTTAAAGAGAAGTTGTTGGCACCTTTTAAAAGAAGGCAGTTCTCTAGCTACATACTGTTTCTGCCCATTAAGGTTTCAGAAAACATGTGGGGTTTGGTCTCTCCCACTTGCACGCTGCTGGGCAAGGGAATGGTATAGAGGACTGGCAGAGTCATGGGCTCCGTGATGGGAGGGAGGGAGAGGAGGGAGAGGAAACTGTGTTTTCTGGTGAAATTCCCTTGTCCGTCTGGAGCCGGCACTAACCAGCGATGTTTTGTGCACCTTCCTAGAGTCCCTCTGACCGAGGAGGTGCCTTTACGTTGGAGCCAGGCGATCTCCTGATGGACTTCACAGAAGCTACTCCTCTGGTAAACCTCCCAGTGTGCTAAAACCAGAAAAGCCCCAGACTTTAGAAACATCTTGATAGTGGGGCGGATGCACGGAGGTGGGCATTGCCACTGGAAAGGCTCTTCCTCTTGTCCTGCTCACAGCCCGGAGCCTCGGGGATCAGCCTTCGTTCAGGGGTTCAGGGTTCGGGCGCATGGTTCCCTCTACCTCCCAGAGCCCTCCAGGGAGGTGGCGCTCCCTTTCTCCTGAGGGAGGCCACAGGGGTCCCGCCTGGCCTGTCTGCTGCTCCCATAGCATGTAGGGCTCCTCGGTGCTTGGGTCTTGGCTTCTTGGCTTTTCCGGGGCTGCTCCCTGCATGCCCACCATGGGGTATCTTTCGCTGCCGCTTCTAACAACATGCTCCGGTCTGAAGCACGGGCTCCAGGCCTCCCCCCCAGCTTTCCAAGCCCCTCGTGCCTCCCTGCCGTCCTCTATCCCCTGCATACATGTCTCCCCTTAGGGATGGTCCTCATGGAACTCCTGCAGGTGAGAAACGCTGTCGGGGGAGAGAGCACTGGACTGGGAGTCATGCAGGCCAGATCTGGCTCCGGTCTCTGTTCCCTTCCTTAGGAGCCTCGTCATGGGATAGAGGATGCCATTATTTCTCGTGTCTGCCTAAGAATGTTCTAATGATCACGTGAGAGAGAGCCCTTGACGACTGTAACAGCACCATAAATGCGTGTGACGTGTTGTTAGTAGTGTTAGATGACACAGGCAAACGTGGAGGTACCCTCGGCTGGGCTCAGCCTGATACTCAAGTGTACTTGAGCATAAATCGTGGTCCACATGTGTGGAACGTGAGTCAAAATACCTCCTGAAAGCTCATTGCACACCTGGCTTGTGTGAGGCTCTGGGAGTGGACAGGGCAGCTAGAGGCTGGAGGGGAGTCGGGTTGATAAAGGGCCAGGATCGACAGGAGAGCCACGTAGGACATGCCAGGGGGAGAAGCCAGAAGTGAGAGTCATTCAGGACTGGCTCACTGGAGGAGAATATGGTGGAGAGGAAGGCTTTCCAAAAGGCTTTCAAGAGGAGGCAAATGAGGCAAAATGCTGCCTAGGCCTTAGGAATGATCACCGTGTCTGCCTCAGCTGGCACAAGGAAATCATTTGTGATTTAAACAGTTGTCCTTGTCATCTGGAGAGTTGGTACAGTCTGAGAGCTTCGAGTCAGCATGTTTGGATAAACAGCCGAGAACCGACAGTGGGCAAGACACCCTGGGGTCTGGGAACCTTCAGAGTTCCTTCCTTCCCATGTTGGAGAAAATGCAGCTGACTTACTGATGGCCTTCTTGTTAGACAGATTGTCACGATAGGGTAACCCAGAAGCAGGGCCTTCCCTCACCTCGTCCTCCCTTTGCACAGATGGGGAAATTGAGTCCCAGAGTAGGGTAATCACACAGGGACCAAGCTTGAGCCCGGCTGTTCCAGCTCCTTCTCTGGTGCCCTTTGCATCATCAGATTGGGCTAAGTCTGGCATCTGGATTTCAGGGACTTGCCACTTTGGAAAAGAACAATGCCTGGAAGAAGGGCTGTGTCTAAAGCGCTCCTCAGACTGAGACTGCAAACCCTCAGCTGGAGGGCAGCAAACCCCGGAAGGACCCGACAACCCCTGGGGCACGACCTGAGGGCCTATGAAGGCAGAATGGGGAGAAAGCTAAGTTCCTAGACCCACATTGAAGAAAACATGCCAGGCAGGAGTAGAGGACAGTGGGGGAAGATCTCTCTGTGAGTTAACCTCTTAAGCAACTTCCAGACTGCTGGAGCATGCTGCAATTAATGTCATAAGAGAGTCTATAGAAACGGCTACTGCTGTGAAACCCAGTGCCTAACCCTGTCTGGGGCCACTGAGAAAAAGAAGGCTTCATAGTGCTAGGGTTTTGAAGTATGAGTAGGAGTTTTCCAGATGGAAGTAATGGAGCAAAACAATCTATGCGGAGGGTACAGCATAAGCAAATACTGAGTATTTATTAAACATTCTGGCATATCTAAGAAGTTGAGGTATGTTACAAAAAAACATATTGTGGCTCGGACAGGAGTGATGAGATTCCCTTAAAAACCACTGTGTTGCAGATCCAGCTGGTAGATCTGCTTGCCTCATCTGTATCCTTTCTTTGACCATAATGGTCTGAGATTAGAAAGGAAGCAGCATCTGCCAGGGACCCAGAGTTCCTCTGATCTGAGGCGCTGATGCCTACCAAGTGAGTGTCCAACCTCTGCTTGTACCCTTCTGGCAAAAGGGAGCTCAGTCCTTCTCCGAGCACACCTTGCTTCCATCTCTGGGCTGCTCTGAGCTCCGAAACAGAGTGTGGGGTGCCGCACTGCCCTGGCACAGGGCAGCTGACGTCCTTTCGCTGCACTGAGACACGGCTGCCCGCGTCACAGCTAAAGTTTGCAGTGGATATGCGTTCCCAGGATGAAGTGTCCTTTGTGTTGCTTGTGTGGACTTGAGGTGTGCGTGCATGTCCACAGGGCACATTCCCACAGAAGGGGTGCGGAGGGCTGGTATTTTGATGTCAAGAGCCCGCTTCATTTGGGGCTTTCCTTGGCATTACTGGCTTTGATTTTACTTCACTCCAGAGTCCTGTCTCCACCAGTGCCAAAGGGTCCTAGAGAGGAAGGGGGACTCTGGCAGCCTGCTCCTCCTGTGTGGACCTTTCCCCTCCACCTCCTCCCTCTGCTCCTCCCAGGATCATAGAAATAGAAGCAGTAGTCCCTTCTGTCCTTGTGGAGGTGTATCTGCCCCAGAGGATAGTGGAGGAGAGCCTGGATTTAGGGTCTGGGGCCAGATGAGACTTCTAAAGTTACATTACTACCCTGGTTCCGTGGGCCGGAGCTAGAAGAACAAGAGAGAGAGAGAGCTGGGACCAGAGTCTCTTGCCTTCATCCAGCGTGGTCCCACCTAGATGTTATCAGCGCTAGTTTAACCCTTATGGCTCCAACCCTGATGATCCAGTCTCTGTGTGGCGTGATTTCCAAAGAAGCATAGTCCAAACAGCTGAGAATAATAACAAGTTTCAGTCTTTAACTGGCATCTCTCAAGATCCAAGATTAAATTATCACCTCCCTGGTAACACTTCTCGAATCACAACTTGCTTCCTTCTTAATTCTGTTGCACCCTGTGTGACTCCAAGGATTTTCATCCCCATACTCTCCAAAAAAAAAAAAAACCACATTCTTTCCAGCATCACTCCTGCAACACACTTTTCCCATATCTTTTCTGCTCCAGTGCCCACTCTTTTATTATGTAGTTCAGTTTAGCAACATCAGCCCTACAACCTGTGCAGCTGTTGCCTGCCCATTGCCGGAATCTGCATCCCAGATCTGGCAGTCAGGTTGGGGTGTCTGCCTGGGACAGAAGAGGTGGGTGGGGCAAGAGGGGTGGGGGAGGGACGAAGGCAAGCGAGTGAAGGCAACACCCCTGTCCATTTGGTACCCTCCTTTGGGAGGTGAGTGTGGGCACATCCACAGGGTACAGGTGTTAGCAGAGTGGAAGGACGGGGCATTTACATATCAATCGTGTCCCCCACCCCAGGTCTAGCATGCTAGCTTCTTTCCTCTGGTGACACACACCATGAGCACCTATGCCTTCTGTGTTCCCGATGCTTTCTCTTTGGGGCTTGTCCCTCCCCTATCCCTGTGCTTCATGAACCACTCACCCAGCTGCAAAGCAGTGACAGTCACAACCCAGGTCTGTTCTGGGCCAGAGAATATTAGTCAAGAGTTCATGTGCCAGGGAGGAGACTGGCCTGGTCAAAGGAACGTTCTGTAGGACCAAAAAAAAAAAAAAAAAAAAAAAAAAAAAAGGCCTGTGTTGGGTGTCAGAAGAACTAGCTTTCCATCAGTCTGAACAGCCTCATTTGTATTTTGAACCTCGTTCTATCAGGAGGGCTGAAGCTTGATCCGAAGTCAAATCAGGGTGCCTGTTCCATGTTCCTGGGGATTCATCTGTCTTCTCCAGGGCACAGGGAGACGGAGGGAAGTCTATTTAGGTTGTGATGTCATCTGTTTGCTGATACATCTGGGGCACTCCCTGCTTCCCTCATGCCCCTTTTGGTGGGTGGGAGTCGTGGTCCTGCTGGCATGAGAATCTCTACCTGTTGGACATACCACACAGCCATTCGAGGGACACTTGTCCCCCTCTGCTCTTTAATCCCTGTTCCCTGGCCTCCACCTGTGGAGCTCAGGCCCCTCTGGTCAGACTTCCTAATGTCTACCGCTCGTCACTTTGCCTCTGACTTTTCTCTCCAGTCCTCAAACTGGCAACCTCTTTTCTTATCTGGATGATGAAGAAGCCTTCCACATTTTCATCTTCATTTGTCTATGCCAAAAATCTTTCTGTTCCCCAAAGAGTCAGATTTTAAGACTCAAAAGCCAAGTAGCTTAGAAGAACCTAGCTGCTTGAATGTGGAAAAAACCCAAGGAGGAGAGGAAATGCCAGGAGGAAAAAAAAATAAAATGTTATTTCAAAATAGTATCCTATTACACATGTTCTCTTATTTCCTGCTCATTTACTAACAGATGCTTACGTAGAAAGGTCAGAAATGTTTGTGGGATGGCTCAACATTCCTTTACTATAAAAGTCCAATGTCAGGCAAAGCCTTGTCATTCATCACCACCTTCAGCTGAGACACTAGTGGCTGGTACACATTTTGGCATTTGGCAACATATCCATGTTTGTTGATCATTTATGCCAGCTTTTATTTTCTTCAAAAAGCACACCTGAGTGCCTGCTTATCTGCAGAGGCAAAAGCCCTGTGGCCTGGGGTCCCTGGAAGTTGGTTCTGCTTGGGACAGTGTTGAGTACTGAGGCTGGGGGACGGGAATGGAGCCCACCCCACTCAAGTCTCAAATGCCATCTTGTGGAGGGGAGGGTTCATGCTGAGGACAGGAGAGAGCAGTGGAGGGATTCTCAGCAGGCTGCTGAAACTTGACTGTAAATGGCTACTATGGACTCACTTGTTTCTGAAGAATGGATACGGAAACAATCAACAAGAGGGTCTAGAACCACGGCTTCAGACTTTGCAGGTGCAATTTTTCTGCATCTCCAAATTTGAATAGTAAACAAGGCTGTTGTGAGGTGATGGTTGTAAAGGCCCCTTTGGAAATTGCCCAGGACCGCACAAATGTAAAGAGGTCAGAATCAGATCGATTTGGAGACAGAAAAAGGTGCCTGCAATTTTCTTGACCGTGTTTCAGTGAAACTTACCCAAAGACTGTACTTCGTTGGTTATGGCAGGATTTACAACTATTTAAGGAAGCTCTCTTGAACTAAAAGGCGTGTGTATTTATGCTCTGGATTAAATGGTCCCTCCCTGCAACACACACTAACCCGGTCAGCGGCCCCCTCTCCTAGCATCAGAGCATCGTCTCTTCACCGTCCTCATCCTCACCAGTACAAGCTGTTGGACCTCTGCTGGTGCATGGCACTACTTAGGGCTGGGGTGGGGAACCCAGTACCCCAAGCAATGTGGCATTTTCTCATGATGCTTGGTATCTTGGCTATAGCGACAAGGTGCCTCGGTGGTGATACAAGGTGTCATGGCCTGGGCCATGGGTGTGGGAGCGGGGGTGGTCAGGGCCATTATGTTTTCTGAACATAGATAACAAAAAGCCATGACAGAGTAAATCCCAAAGTCCATGTTCCTCCTTGCTGATGTATGTCTTTCCCAGAAACACTCTGTTGGACACCTGCTAACCACACCATAGGGTGGGCCCTTACTTAGCAGGGTGCAGGAGGCCACCAGGCATGGAAGACCAGCACGCTCAAGTGTGTGGCCATTCCTCATACTGCTTGCACGGCCAGCATCACTAATTCATCGCGGCTCTCTTTCTGGCTTGGCCTGGCCAGTGCTGCAGGGAGCCACTGCCAGACCCGCACAGTTGGCACAGGAGATGGCCCCTGCCTGCCAACCTGGGAATGGGGTTTTGATGGGTTGTTCTGCTTGGATAGTGGAGAAAACAGATGAGAGCCAGGGAGGAGGAGAGAAGGTGGGGAGACAAGGGAGGAGGGGGGCCTAAAAGCCAGCTGGCCAGGGGCTAGAAGCAGGCTCGGGCGAGGCTGGCTCCAGAGCAGTCTGGAGTTGACAGATCCTTCTTGCACTGTGCTGTCTTTCTCTCCTTCCCCTCCCTTATCTTCTCTGCCTCCTCCCCTTCTCTCACCACCTCCTCCTCCCCTTCTTTCCCCTCCTTGCGAGCAGGCAGAGCCCGCCAGCGCCCCCCACTGTGCCCACTCTCGCTGTTCTCCTCCACTCTCTCCCCCCATGAAGGAAGAGACCACTGGAGTTTGCATGCACCCTCCAATCAAAACGAGGCTGGTAGGTACCCTGCCAGGGAGAGGGGCCTGGCCAGGAGAGGTGAGGCGGGCAGGAGCCACCAGGCGGCCACCCCACGGGAGTGCATGAGCACTAGACCTTCCGGAAGGGCCCGGCTGACAGGTGCTCTGACTCCAGGATGGATACATAGTTTGACCAAATTAGGACGCATGGCTGCTGGCCTGCCCTGTGTCTCTAGGTCTCAAGAACCAGGAAGAGTTCATTTTCATAAAGCTTTGATAAGCCTAGATGAGAAAAACCTTAGTTGCATTTCTATTGAAAATAAAAACTTTTTTTTAAACTTGTCTTTTCCTGCTATTTTTCAAGATAACAGGATGTCACTTACCAACCTGAAAGGAAACACCCATATCCCCAACCTAGCACATTTTTTTTTCATTCTTACATGTTTCCTTCTAGTATTTATTCATGTCCATTCACAATTTTAGAATGTTAAGTCATAGTATCCATATCATCTCCTGTTTTTCCCTTTCCTATTAATGTTGGATTGTTTCTCCTTGTTCTTGTTGCCACATTGTATATGACTGTGTATATTCCATCCAGGGACTGGCCTACCATTCACCTAACACATTCTTACTGCAGGACTGTGCTTTGTTTCCAGTTTGTTGCTGTTCGAGGGAACACAAAAAGCTGTTGCATCAGGCTGGACCCTGCTGGGTTCAATACTGTGACCTTGGCTTTGCTCCCTTTCTAAAGTGATTCTACCAAGAGACAGCACCACCAGAAGAGGGAATATACTTTGCCACAGCTGAGCAACACAGAGTGTAACTGTTGGGATAGATTTTTTCTTTTTCTTAGAGAAGATGTAAGATAATTCTTTAAAGCTGCCAATGTTCACGTTTCTTTAATAGCAGTAATATGCCTCTTCTCCGTTTTACTTCATGATGGTCTGAGAGTCTTATCTGTATGCAGCTTTTCACTTTGCTAGTGGTCTCAGAACACATGCTGCACCATTAGGCCTGGGAGGAGAATGCACCATGGGGCTTCCCCTGGATCCTCTCGCCGTGCTGCAGGCAGCCGCTACTGACAATTTGAATTGACACCTAAGTCTTTTTTTTTTTTTTAATGTTTATGTATTTATTCCTGAGAGAGAACACAAGCAGGGGAGGGGCAGAGAGAGAGGAAGAGAGAGAGAATCCCAAGCAGGCTCCGTGCTGTCAGCGCAGAACCCAATGTGGGGCTCGAACCCACAAACCGCGAGATCATGACCTGAGCTGAAGTCCAGTCAGACGCTTAACCAACTGAGCCGCTCAGGCTCTCTGACTCCTGATTAACCAACTGAGCCGCTCAGACTCTCTGACTCCTGAGTCTTAAGGCAGTTTGGGACCCATCCTGGGAATTTTGAGATGTTTAAAGAGGCCAGAGAGAGTTTAGGGAAGGGGAGCTGGCGTGGACTGGACATCTCCGTGCACACAGCAGAGACATGGTCATTTGCAGATTGGTTGAGAAGAATTCCACTCATTCAGAACCCCTCCGCAGATCTGAGCGTGTTCTGATGTGCTCTTGCTCAGCCCTACTTTAACCCCCGTCAGAGTGACTCAAGGCCATCAGGTAGCTACTCCAGGGTCCACGGACCAGCTCCTGGGAGAGAAGTAAAAGCACCTGCCCAGGGGCAGTGGTGGCCTCAGTGTCCTGACTGCAGCTCTCTGGTGGCAGGTGGCCCAGCGAGCATTCACCGGCAGGGAGGCAGGCAGTTTCTGTGCCCTGGGGGCTGCAGGCAGAGCCAATACCAGAGTCGTCAGGCCCCTGCTGGGCCTGCTGGCAGTCCTCTAGGCCAGTAGAAAGAAATAAGCACACTCCACATCCTCCAGGGCCCCCAGGAGGTCAAAGACAAAATGACCAAAGGGGAAGGAATGGGAGCAAAGGCTCTTTTTGGCCATGCACTGCCGCCTGTTCAGGCTGGTGCCTCCACTCTGTCTCAGATCAGCTCTGTGCTGCAGCCTTCCCCCAACACTGGGCACTTCTGAGCACAGTGCCTTTTAATCCCCAAAGGCCACGGTGGCAGGATTCGCACGTCCTTCCAGGGGTTTCTCCACAGTTTTCCTCTGTGGCCACAACTTATAGGGAGTCCAACAACTACAGGGAATACCTTCTGGCCTAATTAGTGCGAGCCTCCTGGTGCCCTGTCTGCTCTCATAGACTGTGTCCCAGGATGTGGCCTGTAGCAGCTCCTAGTCCATGGCCCACAGCTGGGGGGCGGGGGGGGGGGGACCATCAGCAACCAGGCAGCTCTGCCTGCCTCATTACACACCCTGGTCATGGCCTTTTATGGATCAGGCCATACATAGGGCTCAGCATGCCTGGGAGGCCCACAGAGCCTCCAGGGAAAGGAGTTCCAGGGCAAGGTAAGCGTGGGGAGCCCTACAAACATGAGAGGGCATCCCTGCTGGGTCCCGGCCCCAACAGTGCAATGGCCCAGTACAGATACAACCACTGGCCAAAAGGCCTCCGGGACCTTCTGTGTGTTTCCTTAGACAAGCCGTGCGGGCTCTGCGTCTGTTCCCCTGAATCCTTCAGTTTGGTGTTAAAAGTGCACCCCCAAAGATTTCAGAACTCTCTTTTCTAATCGGTAAGTAACCCTCTTGTCTTTCTCTTTTTTGAAGATAAAAACGTTCCCAGCTGATCCAGTGACCCCATTTCCTGATGCTTTCATTACAGGGCCACAGTTCGCCGTAAGTAGATTCAGAAAACAGGTCTGTGTCTTAAAATGTTTTCCCGCGTGGCATGCTTTTCTGTGGAATGCCAGACAATGATGTCGACAGCTTCTTCTAATCCTATGAACTCTGTCAGGTTGGGAAGGAGTGGGGTTTGGGGGCTACATCTTTTTGTTATCTTAAGTTATTCGATGCTTACTTATGAGCATCACATAAGTAAAACTGACCATTCCAAAGTGACATGTAGTACATCGAGTACATTTAGGGTCACGCAACTACGACTTCTAGTTCCAAAACATTTTTATCACCCCCGGAGGAAACCTCATTCCCGTGACACAATCACTCCCGTTTCCCCCCACCCCCCACAGCCCCTGGCAATCACCAATCTGCCTTCTGTCTCTATGCATTTCCCTAGTGCGGATATTTCACATAAATGGAATCATGTAATATGTGACCTTTTGTGCTTCTTTCACTGAGCATCGTGTTTTGGAGGCTCATGCACATTGTCGGGTGTATCAGCACTTCATTTCTTTTTATGGCAGAGTAATGTTCCATTCTGTGTATATACCCCAGTGTGTTGCTTCCTTCATTCACTGATGGGTGTGTGGCTGTTGTGATCAGTGCCGCTGTGAGCATGTGTGTACATGGATTTGAGTTCCTGTTTCCCATTCTTTCGGGTTGGATCTTGATAATGGTGTGATCTTAGGTAAGTCACTTCGCCACTCTCAGCACCAATCTCCTCTTATTCTGAGTAGAAATAGTAATACGAACATCCTCCTTGTGTCTGCTTCAGGAAGGATCAAAAGCGATCAAGAACCTGGCAGAACGTTCCCAGCCACAGAGTGTTCCACAGGTTGTTTCCCAAAGGTGGAGAGGCAGGGGTATCATTAATGAGAGCAGGTCGTCCTTGACAACTGGCTTCAGGCCCCCCACCGCCCTTTGCATCATCAGCTTCTTTAAGCTCTGAAAGCTGTCAAAATACTCTGAAGCATTTAAACGTTGTAGTTTCCTCACTGGCGAAGTGAATGAGTTTGATGAGTTTCAGGGTTCTTTTCAGCTGCAAGTCTTTTCTTTAAATGAAAGCTTCTGCAGAACTCACTCTGTAACAAGTGGCTGCATGGAGCAGAAGTGGGGAGTCTAAGATCACCTCCTGTTTCCCCTCACCGTCTCCTCCTTCCAGGGGTCAGCGTGTGTAATTCCTAGAACTGAGTGATCCCTGAGGCTCCTTCCAGAGGCTTTCTGGCCAGCCCGGAGGATCTGTGGGGTGGCCTAGGGGTAGCCAAAAGTGCAATCTCGTGAGCTAGGTGATGGTCACAACCAGAGGTGGCTTTAGCCACATGGAGAGGGAGGAAGTGGCTGGTGTAGCTTTCAGAAGTTGAACAGAGGTAAGAAGGCGTCCAGCAGTCCAGGCAGAGGCAAAAACAGGTTCCTAGAATAATGCATTTCTAAAGTCACGAACAGCTTCCAGCACCTGCCTTGTAAGAACCAGAGGGCCTGAGACACGGGCTGGGCCAGGCTGTTAAATGCTACTACCCCTACGCTCATCCGGCCCCTGCAGTTTCACTGGGCACGGCTCCCCAGCCGGAAGCTCCGCCTCCACTCCCCTCAGCTGGCCCCGTGCGGGGCCCTCTGGCCTCCTGCCCAGCCTTGGCAGTGCTGTGAGACACCCAGGGAAGCCCTTCCTGAAAAGCCAGGGGCCAAGATGCAGCAGGAAGCCAATGCCAGAAATCACACCGGGACTTTTAAGAGTGGCTCGAGGACAGCAATTTTACCAAGTTTCAAGATAATACTGGTGCAGCTAGTCTGGGGAACCATACTTTGGGAAGCACTGCTACAGTGGTGAAAAACACCAATTATGCAGCCAGCTAATCCTGGTTCTTAACGCTTACTGTGTGACCTTGAGAAAATTACCTAACCTCTCTGAGACTTACTTTTCTTGTCCATAAAATTAGTTTTAAGGTATGCGTTTTTTCACCTTTTAAATCTCTGAAGTCAGAAAATTCATTACATTAGTGGGCGTGGTAAGTTTGGCCATATTTTTCGTCCTCTGTGGCACGTGCAAAAATGGGAGTTCTTACAATCGATGGAGTCTAATGTGATGAAATTGACCTCTGCTTTAAGAGTTGCCAAGAGGTCATATATGTAAAATGACTGGCCCAAAATAAAATCATTAAATAAGTGGTAATTGATTTTAGCTATTATTAAAAAATATATCAGCAACTGTGTGGTAAGACTTAGGGAGTAGCTGACAGTATAAAAATGGAACCCAAGTTGAGATTGATTTCCTCTTTTCTGTTTCCTTGACAGGCAGACTTTAGAGACAGTAAGTTACAGTGCTGTCCTGGCCAGTCTTCCCCACTGATTCCATCAGTGACCCTGAGGCCTTTGACAGAGACCGTCTCCACCGTGCAGACCATCTACACCACGCGGAAGCCTGTTTCTCTGGCAGCCAGGTGAGTCACCGGCAAGTAACCGGCAAGTCCCTGGTGACAGGGAGAGCAGGCACAGGCTCCAGTTTCATTGTGGTTTTGACATCAACAAGCCTCTTATTTATTCTTTCATTCATTTATTCTGTGAGTATTTATTGAACCGTCTACAAAGGCTAGATAGTATTCTAGACCCTAGGGATGTATAGTGAGCAAAACAGATAAAAGTCCCACCTTTGTGGAGTTCAAAAATTAGTGTTGGGGGAGGTGAGACAGAGGTTAAATAAATGTGTGTGTGTGTGTGTGTGTGTGTGTGTGTGTGTGTGTGTGCATGCACTCATGTGAGAAAGAGAGAGAGAGAGAGAGATAACAAGCTAGGGAGGAAAATGAAACCAACAAGGGCAATGGGGCATTCTGGGATGGCCTCATTGAGGTGGTTTTTAAGCAGAGACCTGAAGGTGGGAAGGGAGCAGTCTTCAGATATTTGGGGAAAGAGTAATAGTCATCACAGGGAGCAGCCAATGCTGAGGCTTCTAGAATGGAATATGCCCAGAACGGTTAAGGAAGAGTGAGGGGGTAGTGCAGCCAGAGAAGAATGAATGACAGGACCCTGGACATCTTCCCATTCATTCAGAAGACCTTTCCTGAGAGACTGCTATGTACGAAGTCCTCGAGCTGGGCTTTGGGGCTAGGCTCTGGGGATTCAGAGATAAATGACATGTATGGTCAGTCTGCTGGCGAGCAGTGTCCTGAAGAACTCTCAGTCTGATGGAGGAAACCAGGAGGCAGCCAGACAATTTCAGGTCATTGTAACCCTAGCAGCTGTCAGGGGTCCTTAAGGGGCCTGAGAGTTGAGAACCGAGGTCGGGAAAGAAGATGGGGGAGATGCATTTCAGCTGAATCTGTTTTTGTCATTTTTTAGCATAATCTCATGATTTTGTCACCTGCTCTTCTTCAGTGCAGAGACGCTCCGGCAGGAACTGGAAAGAGAGAAAATGATGAAAAGACTATTGATGACCGAACTGTGAAATTCTCCCCTTGTTGCCTGGAGGATGGCATGGTGCCTTCTGTCCGTTTTCTTTCTTCGGGCTTTGTGTGCTCACTCCAGCACAACACACAGATGTGTGCTCTGTTCACCAGGTCTCCATGGCTGGTTGAAGCCAACTTCCGGCTTGACTTTATTGGAGAAGTTATTTTCTGTCTTCTGAGTATTAGAGTTTTTCTGCTACTCAGTATAGTTGGGACGGGATTTGGTAAGCCTAGGAGAAGAAAGATGGGGAAATGGGATTCCTTTTTAGTACTACCTGTGTGTATATATTGATAACCACAGGGGGTTAATATGGCACGGAATCCTTTGCTATCAGTCCCAACCATGATTTTGTATGATTGAAACTTGGACCAAGCTTTGACTGTTTGTTAAAGAGTCATTTTTAATGAGAGAATAATTCTTTACTGCTGGTTTTTCATTTACACTGGTAATTATACAGATATTATGAAGTCCTTAACACTCATTTTTATTCAGACATGAATCGATGAACTCAAAAAAAAAAAAAAAAGTTGTGACCACCAGGACTGAAGCACTGTCAGCGAAATCTGAAATATAATTTAAATTGTGGGTTTGTTGGATACAATATTATTTGGGATAAACAGAACTTTTCACTAAGCCCAAAGTAGGAAATTATAGCTTAAATTGTCTAAAAATCCTTTACAAAGATAAGGTGGTTCAATACCAAGATCCATTTGGGTGTTCCATAAAGGAAAATTATTTCTAAAGTTGATCAATTCTTGTCCTGTTGATAGAACCTTGACCAGATGACACTTTGCTGTCTTTTTATATAGTTTCAAGAAATGTGTTTTTAAATTTTTATTATGCACTTGAACAACTTTGCAGGAATAAAGGCACCCCCTAACCACAAACTAGCCCTCTAAATTGTTGCCCAAGCTCCCAATGAATATGCACACGTTTTTTCATTGTTGTGATCAGTGTGTATATACTCTTTGGTTGTATTTCCCCAACTAACACATATCTTCCCTTTTTAACACAGATCCTGCTCTCACCAATTTAAATGTCTCTATATCCACATAACATGGTTAACCTCACTTATCCCCATTATCAGATATTTGAGTTCTATCCAATTTTTCACTCTTATAAATAGTGCTGCTATGAATGCCTTTGTAAAAGATGCTCCTTACTTTGGATTCTTCCCTTGGGAATATCTCCAAAGAGGGCTTACAAGGTCAAAGAGCATGAAATACTTTATAGCTCTTGTTTCATATTGCCAGATTGCTTTCTAGAAAGATCCAATCTCTGGGTTGGAAGGACCTTAAAGGTCATTAGTTCAACTCCCCTATTCCCTCTGAATGCTTGAATCCGTCTACGATTTATAATGCCACCAGCAATGTATAAGCATTTCTACTTACCAGTAGTTCTGCCAGTATTGGGTTTTGCCATTTTAATTTATTTTTGCTTGTTTAATAGATGTGTATAGTTGTTCTTGAAAGGTTGTTTTATTTCATTAATTGCTAGCAAGGCTGAGCACTTTTCCACGTGATGATTTACTAGCTGTATTTCCTTGTGTGTAGAATGTCCATCCATTTCTTATGACCACTTGTTAAGTGGAGTTGATCTCACATATTTGTATCAGAACTGTATTTTTATGTTGTATAGTTTGCTCTCCTGTCCCTATCCTTAAAACTGAATGGTGCCAATAATTTGATACTAATGATTATAAAAAAAAAAGTAATGCCTCATTTACTAGCATTGTTGTAAAATGAGGTATGTAAGCAAATATTCAGATAACAGAGGATTAACCCTTTAAGTGCTGAACTTTAAAATTTTAATATTTTTTTTTGAGGGAAATCTTTCTAAAATGTATTACGTACTTCCCTGCCTTAGTAAACAGAGTATACTGGAGAGTATTTAACCTTTTCTTGATGAGTCATGGTCATCGTTGTAAAAATCAGCCCCTTTTGTACCTTGGTGTGGTGCAGTGATGTCATCAGGAGCTATCAAAATACATAGGGCTTGGCTTTGCCTTTCACGGATTATTGTGCTGTTTTCACTGATGAATTTTACTGCTTTCTGCTCTATTGGTGAAGCCATCTGGGGCATTTGTGGTGTTTGGGACTTTTTACTCCCATACTGCATGACCCCTGGCTATACTTTGAAACAGCTTTACCTGTTCTTTATCTTGTGCACATGATACAAATGTGTTCCTGTACAAGACTGGGAAGCTATCTGTTTCTAGGGTTATAACCTCTTGCCAATCCAGCACCCTCCTCCTCTTCTAACCTGCTTTCTGAGTCTTCTGCTCTTCACTTCCTGCTCTCTGATGGAAACCTCCAGGGCAGAATGGAAGTGTTCTTGGGGAAGCCAGGAGACCAAGTATGACCTATGTGTCAGGTGTGCTTTGCTACTGAGGAGGGATGCATGGGCTTTTTTGGACGCTGTTTTCAGGAGGCTCTGAGTCTCCTGCTTTTCTCCCCACATCCCCCTGGGTTCACAGATGCTTCAGAAGTCGATGTCACTGGAAGTCTGATCGCAACAAGTTGGCTGTTACTGTATATGAAAACCCAGTACCTTTGGCAGCTCAGCTCTAACCAGTAAAATCAAGAAGATTCCACTGTTTCAGCAGTTGTCCTGGTTATTTGCCTACTTAAATGTAATGACAGGTGCCTGGCATGGTGACCTGAGGAGATGACATCGTGTTGGGTGAATTCCTAGGGACAAAAATGAATTGCTATAATTGCTTCACCTTTTTTATATACTTAAAACAAACGACAGCACCATACGGTCACACAACACATACCTTATGTCCGGGGGTGGGGCTCAGCTTACTGACAGAATCATGTCAGAATAAGGGCTCCAAACTGTGGGCCACAGACTCCTGGTGGGCATGGGTGGGGGTAATACAAGAGGCCTGGGAATCCTGCAGTTCACAGAGTTTGTGGATTGCAGACGGCATAGAATATTGAGAAACTAGGTCCTAAAGCATTCAGAAGATTCCATCTGAATGCACCCCAAATTTTTTTCAGTTTTTTTGAAACTTGAAATTTTTTTTGTATGTTCCCAATGTTGTGCAAACATCACCACTAATTCCAGAACATCTCCATCGTTACAAAAAGAAACTGCCTATCTACAGTGACCACCAATTCCCCCCACCTCCCTATCTCCTTAGCAACCACTAATTTACTCTCTGTCTCTGGATTTCTGCCTATGGATTTGCCTATTCTGAACATCTCATATAAATACAATCCTACAATATGTGGTCCTTCGTGCCTGGCTTCTTTCACTTAACACAATGTTCTCAAGGTTCATCCGTGTTGTAGCATGTATCAATCTTCATTCCTTTTTATGGGTGAATAATATACCATTGTATGGCTGTACCACATTTTATTTATCTATTCATCAGTTGATAGACATTTGAGTTGCTTTTCCTTTTTGGCTATTATGAATAATGTTAACATTCATATACAAGTTCTGTATGAACATATGTTTTCAGTTCTCCTGGGTATATAACTGAGATTGGAATACAGCTGGGTCATATGGCAATTCCGTGTTTCACTTTTGGAGGAACTACCAAGATCATAACTTGTATTTCATAAACAACCAAAAGTGGGAAAAAAAAATCACATACACTAGGCGGTCAGAAGAATGGGCATATCTGTTACTGGTCAGACACTGTAATGCAGGGAGGGAGTTTTTATAAAGAAAAAAGTTGTTTTAGAGAAATGGTTTTGATGAGAAGAGAAAATAAAAGTGCTATCTGTCTTTTAAAAATGAAAATGAAATTAAACTCAGGTGCATCTGTAAGTTCTTATTTGAATTTCTGGCTCTTGGTTAGCCAATAGTCTCAAAATGTTCAGGAAACGTGCCTCCCCCAGAAAATGTACACTATTGAGAAAACCACAGTATTTCTTGGCTGCTCAGCGAATTCACATCACCGGGGAGCAGAAGGTCTCTGAAAAACCTGGGATGTAACAAAGAGGGGAACAGGTCTCCCACCAGGGCTCAAATCTTATAAAAAGAAAATCCCAAAGGTAATTTAAGTGATTGGGGGAGAACTCCATGAAAAGAAGCAGCCAAGTCAGTAGGGAATTGAGGGCTGGAGTAGGTTCCAAGGTGCTGGTGACGCATGCAGACTTTGAGTGACCAGTGATACCTAGGAGTATTCTCCCTAGGAAAAAAACAAATCCATGCATCACATGCTCCAGCACTATCATAAGGTCCTTACACCACCCCTGGAACCTATCTGTGGCCCCCGTTGAGTCCGTGGACTCCAGGTCCCTTGATCCAGATTACCTGCAAGCCTCATTTTAAGCTATGGTTGCAAACCCACCTCCAACACCACCCCCCCCCCATCAACAGCAACAACAAAAAGCCCACATGGTTTTATCAGACCAATTTACTGGAAGAATGACCTGGTTTTCGTTTGCTTCCTATCTGGCACCATCACTGTTAATTGTAGTTATTAAAATGAAGGGAATAAAAAAGAAAGTGAAAGATAACAGCTTGGATTCCAAAACCAGAAATGTTTGTTTATTTTTTGGTGGGGGAGGGGCAGAGAGAGAGGGAGACACAGAATCTGAAGCAGGCTCCAGGGTGAGCGGTCAGCACAGGGCCCAACACGGGACTCGAACTCATGAGCTGTGAGATCATGACCTGAGCCCAAGTCGGACGCTTAACGGACTGAGCCACCCAGATGCTCCCATCTTATCTTATAAATTTTATTTATTTATTTATTTATTTATTTATTTATTTATTTATTTATTTATTTATTTATTTAATGTTTATTTATTTTGAGGCGGGGGGCCTAGCAGGGGAGGTGTAGAGAGACAGGGAGAGAGAGAATCCCAAGCAGGCTCTGTGCTATTAGTGGGGCTCGAACCCACGAACCATGAGATCATAACCTGAGCGGAAACCAAGAGTCAGACGCTTAACCAACTTAACTGAGCCACTCAGGCACCCCTCATCTTTTTTCAGAGCAATAAATCTGATCTATTTCTTGTAACAACTGGTGTATTGGGACACCTAACAAAGCCCAAGCTTTTCATGAATTACACCTGATTCACTTGTCAGGCTAAACGTGTTAAATTTCAGTTGGACAACTCACCATCCGTGCCAGCTGCTACACAATAGCAAACACCTGCCCTCTGGTACACATAGTACTTTTGTGAGCCCCATCTCCCATCTACCCTGGGCCAAAAAAGGTTGAGATCACTAGTTTCTTTTGAATATTTGTATTTCATAATCTTCTGCATATACATTCATGTTACCTCTAGCACCAAACCCTACTGAGCATTACCTCTGTCATCTTACCTAAGCTTCCTTGCCTTCACTGATATACTAGGTTACTGATATACTATCACTGATATACTAGGTTACTGATATACTATTGCACAACAGCCTGACTTCTGGGCCTGCATTTGGAACCTCTGTGCTTTTCTGCCACCATAATTATTTTCTTTGTGTATGCAATGAAATAAAAAGAAATAGAAAAAGCAGGCTAAAAATGCTGGCTCTGCAATACCAGCATGAAAGGAATTGAATTCATGTTTTCTAACCAAAAACAGTTGAGCAGTTATCACTCCAAAACCATCAAAAGATCTCCAGGACCTAGTTGTATCTGGCTGGCTCAGTTGGTGGAGCATATGACTCTTGACCTGAGTGTAGTGCGTTTGAGCTTCATGTGGGGTATAGCGATTACTTAAAATAAAACACACACAAAATTCTAGGATCTGGCATGTTGTAAGTGCGAGTTGTGGGTAAATGGCTAAGTATACAAACAAAGAGAATTGCAAGCTGCAGGAATGGATTTGAGAAAGTAGAGAATTTAGTATGGTCGTCACACATGGTGGAGTCCTGCCAGGATCTGCACTGCCTGCTGAGGCTAAACCAGTTGCCTGTTTTGTTTTTTAAATATAATTTATTGTCAAGTTAGCTAACATATAGAGTTACAGTGTGCTCTTGGCGTTGGGAGTAGATTCCCATGATTCATCACTTACATACAACACCCAGTGCTCATCCCAACAAGTGCCCTCCTCAATGCCCATCACTCTCCCCGCCCATCAACTCTCAGTTTGTTCTCTGTATTTAAGAGTCTCATATGGTTTAACTCCCTCTCAGTTTGTAACTATTTTATTTTCCTTCCCGTCCTCCATGGTCTTCTATTAAGCTTCTCAAATTCCACATATGAGTGAAAACATACGATATCTGTCTTTCTCTGACTGATTTCACTTAGCATAATACCCTCCAGTTCCATCCATGTTGTTGCAAATGGCAAGATTTCGCTCTTTTTCATTGCCGAATAGTATTCCATTGTGTATATAAACCACATCTTCTTTATCTATTCGTCAGTTGATGGACATTTGGGCTTTTCCCATAATTTGGCTATTGCTAATAGCACTGCTATAAAATTGGGGTACATGCGCCCCTATGTATCAGCACTCCTATATCCTTTGGGTAAATTCCTAGTTGTGCTATTGCTGGGTCATAGGGTAATTCTATTTTTAATTTTCTGAAAGACCTCCACACTGTTTTCCTGAGCAGCTGCACCAGCTTGCATTCCCACCAACAGTGCAAGAGGGTTCCCGTTTCTCCACATCCTCACCAACATCTGTTGTTCCCTGAATTGTTAATTTTAGCCACTCTGACAGTTGCCTCCTTTTGAAGGGGTTAGGTTATGCAAGGGCACCAGTCGTCTCCACTGTCGACACATTTCAAAATTTTGGAGAATAAGCCGTGAATTCGGCCCGAAAGCTGGGCTCTGGTTTCAGCTCTGGCTCTAAGTATCTTAGTTTACCTATCTAGATAGTGGGGATCCTGCTGTTTTAACTTCCTTCTGATATGATCCCAAGAAATAATGGGCATAGTAAGTGCTTCATATAAAACAAAAAGTGCTGGAACAAGATGATGGGGGAGGGCAGGAATTCTGGCAAGGTGTGTCCAAGGTACACTCTCCGGGGAGCACTTCTAAAATTTGGATGTGCACTGAGCTCTCTGGGGATCTTGGTAAAACGCACATCCTGACTCATGATTCTGCGGTGAGGCTTGGGATTGGTGATGCTAGCGAGCTTTCTGGGATGCCCATGCTGCACACCCGCGGACCGCACAGAAGCAAGGGTCTAGAAGGGCCAAATCTGTGTGTGTGGCGGGGGTTGGGGATTCGTGGAGGGAGGAAGGGGAGACGGGGAGACTGGCATAAAGGGCGGAGGAAGACAAGCTGCTAGGAGAGGGTCCGAGCCGGGAGGAGATGCTAGGAGGCAGGACCAAGGCTTCGCGCCCGCTGGAGGATGCGCAGAGCGAGGAGCGGGGCGCGAGGAGGCTGGCGGGGAGGCGGCCGCGCTGCTGCGCGGGATGCGGGCGGGGGCGGGCGCGTGCTGGCGGCGGCAGCGGCTGCGCAGTCCCGGCCCGGCGCCCGCGGCGCCCCCGCTGCGGCCGGAGCGGCCTGGCTTCGGGAGCCGTGCGCAGCGATGGCACAGCCGCCCCGGCAGCGCCCGGGGGCCTGGGTGCCGCTGGTCTTGCTGCTGCTGGCCGGGCCCGCCACCTGCGCTGCCAGCCCCGCGGACGACGGCGCGGGCCCTGGGGGCCGGGGACCCCGGGGCCGAGCGCGGGGGGACGCCGGTGCAGACGAGGCGGTGCCGCGCCACGACTCCTCCTACGGCACCTTCGCCGGGGAGTTCTACGACCTGCGCTACCTGTCCGAGGAGGGTGAGGGGCTGCGGCTGGGAGACGCGGGGTGGGGGTGGGGGACCGAGGGGGCGGCGGGAACGGGACCGGAGGGGCGATTTGGTAAGGATGCGAGTGGAGGCAGCTCTGGGACCGCGGGGACCGGGGTGGGGAGTGCACTACTCAGACCCCCGCCGGCCTGCAGGAGGCACACGAAGAGCCGTCAGCCCCTTCCACCCGCCTCCTGCTTTACAGGCCAGGAGAGGGAGGTGGTCAGCAGAGGTCTGCGAGGCGAGGCTGCGGACCGGTGGGGCTGAGCCTAGGCTCCCCAGTTCTCAGCGGGTGGCCTCCACTTTCTCTGCCCGAGGTTGGGGTAACGGGTGGTAGGGGAGGAGGCCGCCATCTGGCCTGGGGTGTGTGAGAGCAGGGAAGCTGGTGGGGAGCAGAAATCACAGTTTAAAGTGATGCCTTATTTTCTCCCTATTTGTATTGACCTAAATTTGCGGTGACTAGGGCCCCAACCTACCGGCGTTCTGTTCCTGCTCACTGCCCTGCCATCAGAGCTGGGGCATAGCTCCTTCCCCACTTTCGTCCCAGTTCTTTTCTGTTACCACACACGTTAGGGTCCCCTAGTGTGAGCCACCATTGTTGGGGGCTGCTGGGCCCAGAGACTAGGGGGTTTGTCAGCCAGAGACCTCCCTGTGGTGTTGCTTCAGTGAACACAAAAGCCAAGCTGATTCTGTGCAGAAGAAATAGAAACTGGCCTCTTAACTGCTGCAATTTAGAAAGCAGTGATTTTCCTTTTCTTTTCCTAAGAGGGATATGCAAGAATAAAATTGGGGTTGAAATGTCCCTGCAACTGATATGATACTGGGTATGTTTGCTATGTAGGATTCGGTTCAGCTGCGTACAACAAGCACTCACTAATAGCTTCAATAAGATAGAAGTTTCTCTGTCATGTGAAGAAATCTAGAAGTAGGTGGTCTGGGCTGGTATCGGAAGCTCTGTGCTCATCAGAGACACTGGATCCTGGTCTTCTGTTTCTTCACGATTCTTAGCATGTAACTTCATGGTCCCAAATGGCTGCTTGATCTCCAGCCATTACATTCACTTTCTAGGCAGTGGGAAGAAGTGGGAAGAAGGTCACTGATTACCTTCATTGGCCACAGTTTAGTCATGTGGTCACATGCAAATTCAAAGGAGGCTGGGAAAGGTGGCCTTTTAGCTGAGAAGTAAGATACCCAGTTAAAAAAGTGGAATTATTGTATCAAAATGGAAAGAATGGATTTGGGGAGATAGTTGGGTAGAGGTTAGGTGCTAAAACAGAGACACCTACATATAGTGGCTTAAGTAAGATACTTTGTTTTTTTCCTCACATGAGTCTGACTGGTCTGGGCAGGTGGGACAGCTCTGTTCCATAAGGACATTCAGCAACCTACGCCCCTTCCATCTTGTTCCACCTTCCAGCAAAGCTTTGTCCTCATGGGTGTGGTAGAAGTTGGGTTTCTTACATGTCCTCGTTCAAGCTTGAGGAAAGGAGAAAGAGAAGAGGTTCGGGGCAAGCAGTTACCTTTCAGGCTGCTTGCACAGATGACTGCTGCTCACGTTCCTTCGGCAAGAACGTAATTACATGACCTAGCTGCAAGAGAGGCTGGGAAATGTAGTCTTCTACCTGGGCAGCCATATGGCCGAGGGCGGCGGGGGGGGGGGGGGGGGGGGGCGGGGAAGGAGAGAGAGGGGCAGTGGGAGGATGGCAAGCGGAAGCAGCATCTATCACTCTGGAAAAGAATAAACATTTCAAAGCCCATCTGTTTCTGAAAGCATCTAATACATATTTATTCTGTTGGTAGTCAGCCCAGCACACTGCCAGGTGACTCAGACATGGCACACGAGAGCTCATATTCTCACTGGGCACAAATGGAGGAGAGCAGGGGCAGACGCTGTATGTCAGTTTGTATATACAGAGGGAATGAAACTGTAGAGTCCAGACGGTTTATGAACATGGACATCAGGCAGCTAAGGCCACAAGGAAGATTTTCTAGAGTTGAGCTAGGAAGCACGAAAGACTTTGGTGAGACAGAAAAGGAAGGGCTTTTAGGTGAGGTGACCCCGCAGGGGCAGCAGGGCATGCGATGTGTGTAGACATCCCTACTTTGTCTGCTTCCCTTTGTCACCCATTCTGCATATACAGCCTGAAGCTTGGCTCTAACCCCCAGAAATCCATGATGGTTCCAACCTGCTCATTAGATGAAGCTTCAACTCCTTTATCTGGAGTTTTCTGTTTGGCCCAGTTTCATTTTACAGCCATCTCTTACTCCTCCCCTTTGCTCACCCTGGGCTTTCACTGTCTTCTTCTCTCTCCAGTAGTCTCGCGCATCTTCGGATGCAGTCCTACAGCCATCTGGCGGGTGCTAGTGGGGACATTTGTAGGCTGAGCCTCTCAGGGGCAGCACCTCCAGAAATCTCTGGGCCTCGGTTTTAGCCCTATGGGTCCTGAATACAGGCTTTCTCAAGATCCCTCGAAATAACCAGTGACATTGCCTTTGGGGACTGCCTGAGAGGGAGAAGCAGAAGCAGGAAATATTCCAGGTGGATGTTGATGGATTCAGGAAATGAGAGGTGAATTTTCCTGGGATGAATTCAGTGGAGAAGGAAGTGGGGGGGTGGGGGGTTGCTGATTGATTTTGAAGGAAGTGACAAGTGAAGAGCTAGAAATAGTGCCTTTAAACTACTCTTCCTATCAGTACAAATCTAGTGATAGGGCTTCTTGTTTCCTCTCTGCAGGGTACTCTCTTCTCTGGTTCAAAGTAGCCAACTGAGTTTTCAATGAAAACATGACCTGGTAGTGTGAAATCAGAAAAAGGCAATTAGAATAATAGGGATGGAGGAGTCACTGAAACCTTGTCTAGAAACCATTTCTCCAGTGTCCAGATAGTCCAAGACCCCCAAAGCCAGAGGCTGAAAACTGGCTGATTTGGGATCTTTAATTGCCTCCTAACTGTTCATTTTTTTAAATTTTAATTTGTTTTGGTTTTATTATGCTAGTTCTCAGAATTCGTAGGGATTCCCATGGTCTTAGCCTATACAACTAATCCTTACATTCCTAACTCCTCCACTGCCACCTCTTTCAGGGAGCCTTCCATGATTTTCTCCTTCTCCCACCCTCTGCCACCGAGTGAGGCTATTCTCTCGTATCATACAATCTAACCCTACCATTGACCCTTTTTATTCTCTGTGATCAGGAGTTTCGATAGGGCCTTGGTGCTTGAATTCTACCACTCATACCCTTTCCTCTTGAGGTTCTTAAGGCAGAATCTATATGTGCAGAACAACAGAATGTAAAACAGATCACCTCATGATTATGGACAAAAATCCTATTCTGAGGGTTCTCTGAAAAAACTTAGTTGGGTGTTGTTAGCTTAGCGTTAAGTCCCAAGTAAAGCCTCCTGCTCTCGTCTCGTTGCCAGAAAGATCTGCAGGTCCTGAAGTCTTACTGCCAGCCATATGAATAGTGGTAGCTGGCTTGCCCTTGGGGCCATTCCCTGCCTTGGAAGGAAAAGAGGAAACATATGCATGGTTGCTTATCTTTAAGGCATAGTGATGTGACCACTTGTAAAATGTGGCCCAATCAATGAGTTTCTGACCATTGAATTCTGACCACAGTTTTTCCTACTTGGTAAGAGCTAGTAAGACAGTAGAGAGGACAGAGATCGGGGAAAAGGGCACAAATTCCTTCATCTGCCTATATTCTTCCTACCTGTACCATGTATTGTGTGTGGATCCTTTGCTCATCACCCTACCAATCTGGATGTTCTTTAAAGGTAAATAATCTACATCTGATCTAACTATATATCCTCCATTAATGTAGTCTGGTAATAACACTAATTGGAGCTAACTTTTAATAAGTGCTTACTGTGTGCCAGGTATTGCCTTAAGTCCCTTGTCCATATTAACTTAAAAAAAATTTTTTAACGTTTATTTATTTTTGAGAGAAAGAGACAGAGCGTGAGGGGGAGAGGGACAGAGAGAGGGACAGAGAGAGGTAGACACAGAATCGGAAACAGGCTCCAGGCTCTGAGCTGTCAGCACAGAGCCCGATGCAGGGCTTGAACTCATGAACCGTGAGATCATGACCTGAGCTGAAGTCGGGCGCTGAACCGACTGAGCCACCCAGGTGCCCCTCCATGTTAACTTTAAATCTTAACAGCAACCCTCTGAGTTAGACGCTACTATTAGCCCCACTTCAGAGTTAAGGAAAGTGACCCACAGAAAATATAAGTATGTTAGTTAACTCACACAGCTAGAAAGTAGCAGAGAACTTTGTAGGTTTCTTGATTGACTTTATGGATAAGGTGGTGCAGGGTGTCCACAGCCTGTTGGTGAAGCAGAGGGTCCCTGTTGACCTGCACTATGAAATAGAGTGGGACAGGCTGAATGAGGTATTTTTGTGGGCAAACCTGAGGAAAGGGGCTCGGGATCGATGGAATAGTTGGGAACTGAAGGTTCCTGCATGGTGGAGTGCCATGATGAAGGCTTTGCTAAATGGGTGTTCTCATGTGTGTGGAGCTTTACATATTTTACATTATATAAAGTCCCTTGACGCTTGTACTTCATTATGACTCTGATAAGCAGAAATGATGATTCAGGCAGTTCAGAAAGAGAAAGAGGCTGGTGCAGTAGTTCTCAGACTTGAACAGACAGCTTCTGGTTAAAACTTCAAGGAATCAAGTACTAAATTAATACCTGAGGCTGTGAGCCAAGCAGTCAATTAGAAGCAATAAATAGCAAACCAGAAGCCATTAACCACCCAGTGGAGTATGGCAAAACAGGCTCAAGGGATTGCAGAAAAGAAACAGACAGTGTCTGTGAATTAGACAAGAATGGAAACCACAAATATTCATCAATTGATACATATCTGGGTTATTTCCCATTTTTGGCTATTATGAATCATGCTGCCATGAACATCTGTGTACAGGTTTTTGTGTGAATATATGTTTTCTCTCTCTTGATATGAATATTTACATAGAAAATCAGAAAGAACAAACATCTATAAATCAAGAGAATGCAATGAGGTCACCATAAACAAGATCAGCCTATGTAAACCAAAGGCTCTCTTCTTAGCAACAATAAGCTAGAAAGTGTCAAAGAAAACAAGATATTATTTAAAATAGCAACAAAAATCTGTATAATGTCAAATTTTGCCTAACAAAGAATGCCCTGGTCCTGTGTAGAGAAAACTTTTGACCTATTAAGATATATAAAGGATAGGAATAAATGGGAAATATACCATGATCTTGTAAGGAGTAACTTGGTATTATAAAGATGTCAGTTCTCCCCCTATTCACCTATCCATTTAATGTGATTCCAGACAAGAGCCCAGCAGTATTTGGGGAGAGAAATTGACAAATTATGATCTATCCTTTACATGGAAGAATCAAGTTCTGTGAATTGCTGAGATATGTTACAAAGCCTAGTAATTCATATAGTGTGGTCCTGGCTCAGGAACAGTCAGATAATCTAAAAACAAAGCAGAAAGTCCAGAAATAGACCTATGTTCATATGAGAACCAGTAAATTATTAAAGGTGTCATCATAAGTTGCTAGGGGAAAGATGAATTATTTAATAAATGGTGTTGAGAAAAATTGATTCAATGTAGGGAGAAAAATAAAACTGTTTTCTTACCTCACATCGTATAAAAAAAATAAATTCCAAATGGGTCAGGTCTAAATGTGAAAGGCAGTACCACAAAGTCAATAAATAATCATGTGGAGAAATAAATCTCTTCCTATCCTTAGAATGGAGGCTAATGTCTTAGACAAGACTCTAAGAGCACAAATCAAAAGAAGAAAAATTACTTCCTGAACTACATCAAATTTAAAGATTTTGGCCCAAGGAAGACTGTCAGAGAAAAAAAGTAAGATTGGTGACAGACGAGAAGGAAAGAAATGCATGTGAAAACAGCAAACTGATAATCTGGAATACACACAAAGTCCACAAGAAAGACTGAAAACCAAGGTTAAAAAAAAAAAGGCAAAGATATTTTCACATATACACATCATAGTGGAGGAAACCCAAGTAGCTGATACAGATATGAGGAAACATTTAACCCCATTAGTACTTAGGAAAATACAGATTAAAATCCTGAGAATGTTGGATGGCATCAGGTACAGGCAAAGGTGTGAGGAAACAGGGACCTTGTGTATTATGGATGGGATTGTAAACTGGTGCTCCCAGTCCGAATACTCATCTCATTGAGCTTTGTGGAATTACAGGTGGGACCCAATCATTGCTCTCCATGGTTTATTAAAACAAAACAAAAACCTCTTGCGTATGTCTACAAGAAACACACGTAAGAAAGTTTGTCTCCTTCATTATTTGACAAAGCAAACACTGAAGGCAATTTCAGTGTCTAAACTTCGGAGGTTATTTCAGAAAATGCCATTATATGTACATCATGGAATGCTACTCAGTCAGGAGTGATAACAGGTCTCACATTGACATATAGGGATGGACTTCCAAAGGGAAATAATAAACAGAATGAGATTTAACACACAGTGTCATTTATGTGGGTTAAAAGCTTATACAAGCTATCTATTTTTCCAGAGCACACATATGTAAAAATAAACATGTGGACAGTGGTTAGTAGGTTGGGTGGGCCCTTGAAAGTCTGCTCTGCTTGGGGGCTTCCAGACCTTGTGCATGGCCATGGAATGGTCAGTGCAGTGCAGCTGTGGACAGCATGGCAGGACAGCGCTGTTGGCATAGTGAAAAATTGGCCCTGGAACCTCAACTTTAGATCCAGGTTCAGCTGAAGGCACTTTAGAGATTAATTTATAATGTAATCATGCAAGACTTTCAGGATGGTGTCGTTGGGAATATGAAAGAATTTTTGCAACAAGGCAGGACCTTACCCTGGGCAGGCATGCCCATCCCCTATGAAGAGATGAGAAGCTTACCCCCCCAACGCCATGTTGGCGGGTACCCATTATTACTAATGTGTGCTTTCAATTTATCAAGTAAAATAATGCTTTTTAAAGATATGTATGTCAGAGTTCTCATTTTGTGAAAACCTCCAGCCTTTGCTGAAGGATATACATGAAATACACTACACCAAGTGTCTAAGATGGGGAGGAAAATGGTGTTAGGAATGGATTAGGGAAAATATTAAGATGGGCTTTGCATAGACTGATAAGAATGTTCCATAAACAAAGAAATACCACCAGTTTAATTTGGTGTACTTATGTGCTTAAAATTCTACAATCAAAATGATTTTCCAGTAAAATTGTACAGTGCATGTAAAATGTCCTATTTAACAACACTATTATCTAACTAGTTATCAAGATGATAACAGCTAATAAGGTACAGTCTTTACAGATACATTGCGTTGGTATTCAAGGATTAATCCATTTAGTCTCTATCAGGATCCAATCAGAAAGAAAGACAGAAACCATATTTAAGCCTTTTTTTTTTTTTTTTTTAACAGGATGCCCAGCCTGGGAATTATCTAAGTAGGTATTGGGGGACTGGAGAAGCAAAAGGAGCACAGAGACAGTAACTGCAGGAAGCAGCCACCAGCCCTGGGCCTGGGGTGGTGGGAGGGGTGGGGGCAAAGAGAAAGGCTTGCGACTGTAAGAAGCTAGAAGCTCAGACAAGAGACCACCCCCAGAAATGCAGCCCAGCCTCTGAGAATGGGGCTTTCTGCACAACTGCTGATGGTTCCTTTGAAGGCATGATGGGGCTGGTTGTGGAAATCTAGAAAGAAGCTGGAAAAGGTGAAACCATCTGTCACCACAATGACGAAGTAGAATCACTGAGGACTTGTGTAGTGGACAACAAGTCAACTGGAAGGAATGGTCTTCTTTCTTCCTCCTACCTCCCAGCCTCCCTCCAGTGTTTCCTTTTGACAGAGTCTAGCCAGCTGGCAAAGGAGAAATGTGGTTTGCAGAGTACTCAGCCCATCATAGAGTTGGCTATAGAAGGCTGGGTTGTAGCTCAGAGACCAAAGCTTAAATACTGGCACACAGTCCAAACTTATTTTATGCCAAATAGATTATTTAAATTCAAGGAAAAAATTGTAATATTGCTGTGCTTAATATTGCTCTGCCAACCCCAACTAATCTAGTGAAATTAATTTCTGGTGCAGATAACCCAGCGTGAGTACACAGTTTAAATGGGGTGCTCCATAACAAGACTGCTCTCACATTAGATCAGCTGGCTACCCACAAACCCCCTCAGGTTCTGTAACTCACTGGAATGTTTCACAGAGTTCAGGAAAGTGCTATACTTACACTGAAGGGTACAGTTCAGGAACAGCTGGTGAAGACACACAGGGTGAAGTCTGGGAGTCTCCCAAATGCAGTTTCTGTGCCCTCTTATGAAATCAGGCCTTGTCACTCTCCTGAATATTAGTTTGTTCACCCACCAGGAAGTGGCACTGAGTTTCAGTGTCCAGGGTTTCTACTGGGGTCTTACTACATAGGCATGATTTATTTAGTCACTGGCTACATAATTGAACACAGTCTCCAACCTCCCACCCCTCCCTGGGGATGGGGCTGTCTTACAGCCCCAAACCTCGAATCGCCTGATTAGTCCCTCTGGTAACCAACCCCAATCTTGTGATCCCAAGGGGCTCATGAATAGCAAAGACAGTCCTGCTAGGGAATCCCAAAGATTTAGAGCCCTCTCTTCCCAGGGACCAGGGACAAAAACCAAATTATTATACAACATCTTACAAAACAAGAGAAAAATGTGCCCAAATGCATTTGACAAAAGAAGTCCTCATTTCAAGTTTTAGAAGCATATAAGATGATAGGAAATTAGTGCTAGAAAAGCCCTGAGAAGCCATTTTGCCAACAGTAATAAAGTAGTTTGGTACATTTATAAGTGAGTTTTGTTTCAAAACTTGCTCTTATTTAGAACTAAGAAACCCATTCTTCTAGAGATGATCTTACCCAATAGTATTGGTTCTGTGTATTTTACAAAACTTAATAATAATCCAATAGTAATAATAATTGGCATTTATTGAGCTGGAAATAATGCCAGTGTATTATTCTAGATGCTAGGAAGTAGGAAAAAAACATGGAGAAACTGAGAAGCAGCATTATAAGAGATTGTCTTTTTCAGTTATAGAATTTTTATTTTTTATTAGTAACTTTTTTTGAGAGAGAAGGAGAGCATGTGTGCAAGCAGGGAAGGGGCAGAAAGAGAGGGAGAAAGAGAATCCTAAGCAGCTTCCATGCCCAGCACAGAGTTCTGTCTCACAAACGTGAGATCGTGACCTGAACCAAAATCAAGAGTCAGTTGCTTAACTGACTGAGCACCCAGGCGTCCCGGTTACCTATAGAATTTTTAAAATGTAAGTAGTCATTGTATTGTATTCTGAGAAAAAAATAACCTCAGCATTGTAGTGAGAAATAAGAAGAACATATATGCAGATGCTTAACATAGTTTGTAGCATTAAGTGGTTGCTCAATAAAATGTTAAGAGAAAAAAAAAACACCTCATCTAAGGCAGGTCTCAGTCTATAGTACCAAAATAGATTTAGGACTGAGCATAAAATAAGCATAAAAGTGGAAAAACTGATGCATTTGGCTCAATTGCTTAAAGATGGCAAAAAGCTAGGGCTGTATTTTAGCATGTGGTCAAGATCTAGGGTAGTAGAAATGAACTGTCCATGGTGTACAGATGTGTGCCAAGAAAGTGTGGCCTGGTGGCTTTTTAATTTTATTTTAATTTATTTTTTAATGTTTTTTTTTTTAATTTTTTTTTTTCAACGTTTATTTATTTTGGGGACAGAGAGAGACAGAGCATGAACAGGGGAGGGGCAGAGAGAGAGGGAGACACAGAATTGGAAACAGGCTCCAGGCTCTGAGCCATCACCCCAGAGCCCGATGCGGGGCTCAAACTCACGGACCGTGAGATCGTGACCTGGCTGAAGTCGGTCGCTTAACCGACTGCGCCACCCAGGCGCCCCTTTAATGTTTATTTTTGAGAGAGAGAGAGACAGTGTGAGCAGGCAAGGGGCAGAGAGAGAGGGAGACACAGAATCTGAAGCAGGATCCAGGCTCTGAGCTGTCAGCACAGAGCCTGACAGGGGGCTTGAACTCGCAAACCATGAGATCATGACCTGTGCCAAAGTTGTATGCTTAACTAACTGAGCCACCCAGGCGCCCTGGTGGCTTTTTAAATAAGGCATAACCTGATGGAACAAAGTAAACAAAGCCTCAAGTTTATATTTATTTACATTTCTTAATGTCTGTGGATGATTTTATTTATTCATTTGACAATCATGTGGTCACCATCCAATGCCAAGCACTATGCTGGACAGAGAACACAAGATGAATCACACATGGTTCCTGTGTGCCTGGAGTTAACAGCCGAGGAGAAAAATCTTGCTGTCACAGACTGGAAGCGTAATGTAGGGCTGCCCTTCAGTGTGTGGTTGAATGCATTATGATGTTAAGTTATCTTGCAAGAAAGATACTCACCTGTTAGAAACGGTGTTGTTTGAAGAATTTAGTGAGATATGAAAATGTCCTATATAGCTTAATGAGGAATGGAAGTTCAGAGAAAGGGGAAAATCCTACTATTGTGTATAGATATAAATGGAAAGGAAAACCTGTACCATCAAATATATATTTCATTGTTGATTTTTTTTTTCTCTTCGAGCACATGTGCTGCGTGAAAACTGATTTTCACACTCCCAGAGACTGTGGTGAGCCAGTGGTTATATGGAATTATGCCACCCCCTGACTCAGGTTCCTTGCCTGTAAAATGAGGGAAAGGCCACATATTCTCAGTTAACATGCAAGACTGTCTCAAAGATGTGTACTGTGCACCCTACCATCATGAAGAGGGTGATTAGGCTTAAACAAAGCCCTTTTCTGAGACCTGAAGCCTTTCTAGACACGTGTGATAGAAAATAGTCAATATCTTAAAAAGAAAAACGTCTCCTTGGGAAAGCTGTCACTGGATTTTCTAACCATTGTTTATTCTCACCGTCTAGGTTACCCTTTCCCTACTGCTCCTCCCGTGGATCCATTTGCCAAAATCAAAGTGGATGACTGTGGAAAAACTAAGGGATGCTTTAGGTTGGTAGATCTGCGAGTTGGATATCTTTAAGGCTAAGACACTGATTTACTTCTCAAGGTAGTATTTAAATTGCATACAGTTTATTCTAATCAGGGCCTGCACCCCCTCACAGCTTCAGCAGGGATGTGGCCTGTTTCTGGTGGGCACCCCAGTTTTCGGTCTTAGACGCCGTAAACTCTAGAATGCTACTTGGCACTGGAACGCTCTGACCTGGCTTTTCACTTATGACCATACTGCCATTGGCCCAGGTATTGACTCCTAACCAGTTGGCTATATGAAAAAGAATCGTGGCACAGGCTATGTCTTATTAGGCTGTGAGCGGGACAGACAATGATAGATATCTAAGACCTCCAGTTCCTTTTCAAGTAAAGACTCATGACTTAGGAATATCTGGGTGATACTAAAGAGTCATTAAACACTGATTATTATAGCTGGTTATCTTAGGTTTAGTGAGTCCCTCTGTGATTATTAGTAGTGTTCTATCAAGACATGATGGGAGCTGGCAAACACCAATACAGACAGTGAACCTCCCATCCAGACAGCTCCACATTGTTGGAAAAGCCTCCTCCTCTTTGAATTTGTTATTTCCTAGAATAAATTGTCCTTGAGTAAAGGTTGTGATGGCCACTGCACTGGAAGTTCTGAATTTTTTTTTTCTTTTCTTTTCTTCAGTGCTCAAGGAGAAAAAATTGAATAAAGGGGTTTTGAGTTTTCTTTGGATTACAAAGGTATTTCTAAGGAATTTTTAAGAATCCAAATAATACTATTATTGAGGAACATGGCCAGCAATATTAAGCCTAGTGATGGGTGACATTTTTGAGGAGGGAAGGAATTTCAGTACCTGCTGGCTTCAGGGTGACTTGTTTTCTGGCACATTCATTTCTCCTTTAGCTTTCCTTACCCTCGTTCAGCATTTTCAGCCCATTCCATGTTGTCTTGAAACTTAACATCTCTTCCCACCTATTCAGGGTACCTGCCAGCCTTGTGGCGTGTTCCCTGCCTCCTCAGTCAGCACTTGACAGCCTTGTGCCCTGTTTCTTCACATGCCTCCCACCTGAGCTTCTGTGGTCTCACCCGTTGCTAGTTTTCTGCTGTTGTGAAAATGGTGTAAAAATGATGTTCCTCAACTAGGGCTTTCAGATTCTTAAAGGGTCCACACGTCTTCTGTAAGAAAGTTTAAATTTGCATTTCCATTTCAATAGTGCTCCTTAAAAAGATTAATGTCTGCATAATCTGACTATCTGGGTAACCAGTTTATACTGCCCTATACTCTGGTGTCTAAATTTGTAATTGTGTTAGCATCAGGTAGCCTGACAGAGCGCAGATTTTATAAATATTGATGCATTTGTGCTCAGTGAATACCAGATGAGGTATCCATTTGGTGTATTGTACGTATAAGGGTTTTGCAGCAGTTCAAATAGATAAAAGTGGAGGAATGTGGAATTGTGTTTAGTGGAATTGTGTTTAGTGGTAGTGGTAAGAGCATGCTCAACCAAGAGACCCTGCACAGTATAGTCAAATGTACCCCTATGCAGGTAAGCAAAAGCCACCTTCAGTAACACTGCATTATCTATCGCATGGATGCTGGGAATTTGAATGTTCCTGGTTCTGTAGTTTAACTTATATTTCATTTGTAAATTTTTGTTAGTTTAGTTGTATGGGAATTTGTAAGTAAAGAAGAACTGATATACATTTAATTAACAAAGACAGTTTATTAACTCAGATTTTTTTTTCCTCTGGAAGGGATTCAGAAACAATTCAGTAATAACTAGTCTCTGAGAAGCTCTAATATAATGTCGAGAATACTGGCTGGGAGTGGAGGCCCTACTGACTCACTGTGGAAGCCCCTTCCCATCTCTGGTCCCTCAGGATGTATGTGGATTAAAAGGAGCAGTTAGATCCTCTCTGTGTTCTCTCCTGAGTGAAACTGGTTTTGAGATCCCTGGTAGCAAAGATCTAATTTATCCGATAATCTTGCTGAGGTGTGCCTGATACATTGATGACTTCTTAATGTATTTATGAATAAGTAGCTGAAGAAGTAGTGATATGTTTTGATATGTCCTATAGATATGGCAAACCGGGCTGTAATGCAGAGACTTGTGACTACTTCCTTAGCTACCGGATGATAGGGGCTGATGTGGAATTTGAACTGAGCGCTGACACAGATGGTTGGGTAGCAGTTGGATTCTCTTCAGACAAGAAAATGGTAAGACGCGAATCATGATAAAAGGTGATTTTTTTTTTTTCCTTCAGTTTGCTGTGCTACTTTAGATTTTAGAGAATGGGCATGGTTTTGTTTCTCTAGGTTCCCATGCCACTGTTAAATGTGAGAAGTGAATTTCTAGCATTTGATTTCCTTTTTCAAAGCAAAGCAAATAAATCGATCAAAGCATAATAATGACTGTATTAGTTATGGCTCTCTGATTGAAAGTTAAAAAAAATTTCAAGCTGGCTCAAACAAAAGAAAGGGTTGGTTATGAGAATACAGGGTATCTTGTGGTACCCGCATTTATTAGTTGTTACGGCAATAATATTGCAAGAAGCGTCTCCAAAACTACACCGCTTATAAGCATTATTTCTCGTTCACATGTGTGTGATTTGGCTAGGGCTCAGCTGGGCTTGGCTCCTGTCCATGGGTTGGATTCAGGTTTTCTCTAATCATTCTGGAACCAGCAGCTACCAAGTCATGTTGTTTTCTTGGCAGAGGCAGAAAGGCATGATCCATCCAAACTTATTTCCAACCTCTGCTTACATCACATCTGCTCACATTTCAATGCCCAGAGTAAGTCACACTGTGAAGCCCAGAATGAAGGGACAGGGGAGTTCACTTCTCTTACCAAGAGGCCCCTTGAAAGTGTGGGTATGTAATACTAGTACTGGGGATTGAATAATTGAGTCTAACAATTCATTCCTCCATAGTACACATGGGCAAGAACACATCTGGACCTGAGAAAGACCAGAAGCCAGGACCAGGCAGGGCATCAGGATCCCAGGCAGCTGTCTGTCTCTTACCTGTGCTTCTCTCTGTGCCTCTGCTGTGTTTTTCCCCTCCTTCCTCTGTAGCACTATCATTTGCCATTTCACTGTGCCAGGGTGCTTTCCAACAGCCAGACTTTCTTGGGCCTCTGTACCTCTGCACATGCTGCTGTTCTATCAATAGGAGCCACCTTATTCTCTTCACCTGACCTGTTGTGAGGCTCCTGCAATGAGAAAAGGCCAGCTCAGACAGGGTTAGAGCAGTGGGAGTAGTGAGAAGTGCTCAGATTTGGGGTGGGTGTGTGTGTGTGTGTGTGTGTGTGTGTGTGTGTGTGTGTGTGTGTGTTTTAATGTTTATTTAAGAGAGGGAGAGAACGGGGGAGGGACAGAACGAGAGAAAGAGAGAATCCTAAGCAGGCTGCATGGTCAACGCAGAGCCCAACATGGGGCTCCATCCCACAACCCTGGGATCACGACCTGAGCCAAAATTAAGAGTCGGACGCTCAACCAACTGAGCCACCCAGGTGCCGCTAAAGATTTTGTTTTTAAGTAATTTCTACATCCTATATGGGGCTCAAACTCACAACACTGAGATCAATAGTCTCATGCTCTACCAACTGAGCCACCCATTTTTTGGACCTGTTTTTTTTTTTTTATTTTTTATTTTTTATTTTTTTTTTTTCAACGTTTATTTATTTTTGGGACAGAGAGAGACAGAGTATGAACGGGGGAGGGGCAGAGAGAGAGGGAGACACAGAATCGGAAACAGGCTCCAGGCTCTGAGCCATCAGCCCAGAGCCCGATGCGGGGCTCGAACTCCCGGACCGCGAGATCGTGACCTGGCTGAAGTCGGACGCTTAACCGACTGCGCCACCCAGGCGCCCCTGGACCTGTTTTTTAAAACTTTAAATGTACAGACAATCTGTAAGGATAGTGCAACACATTTGCTTCACCCAGATTTACCAAATAACTTTTTTATTGTGGTGAAATGTACATAACATAAAGTCTGCCATTTTTAGCCATTGTAAAATGTACACTTCAGTGGCATCAATTATATTCACAGTATACAACCATCACCACTGTCTACTTCCAAAACTTTTTTCTTTTTTTTTTTTTTTTTAACAAATGATGTCACTTTTCCACACGTGCTTTATCTCACTGCCCTGCTGTTGCTGCTGGTACTTGCTGTTATTTTTATTATTTTCTGGAAACTTTGGAGATTAAATCTATTTATTAAATTCAGGAAGTTAAACACTAATATGATAGTATTATCAAATATACAGCCCATTTTCCAGTGTTGTCCATTGTCGCAATACTATCCTTTATAGAAAGTTTTATTTTATGACAGAAATCTGTCTACGAACACTATTAGTTGTCATGCGTTTCTTTATTTTGCAATCAATTCGTAGCCTTTTTTTTCTCTTTTTTGGTCTTTCATGACATCGGTCCTTGTGAAGATTATAAGTATTTTTGTAATAGTTTTTGTAATCATTTTTTGTAGAAGTCTCAGTTTGGGTTTGTTTGATTGTTTCCTCATGATTAGGTTACTTTTGTGTTGTCAGCAGGAATACTAAATAGCTGGAGATGTATTCTTTGAACATCACATAAGGAGGCATTTGATGTCAGTTATTGTAATGCTAACTTCACTCACTTGGTTAAAGCTTTTTTAATTAAAAAAAAATAGGTTTCTTTGGGCGGGATTTCAAATTACAGAGGTAATGAAATGGATATATCTGAGTGAAATTTCCTTCTAGCAGAAAAGTTTGTGAAAGACACACCTTTGACTTCTTCCCCCATTGTTTTTCATGTTAGGGTGGTGATGACGTCATGGCCTGTGTCCATGATGACAATGGCAGGGTCCGCATACAGCACTTCTATAATGTAGGCCAGTGGGCAAAAGAGATTCAGAGAAACCCTGCCAGAGATGAAGAAGGAGTCTTTGAAAACAATCGGGTCACCTGCAGATTTAAACGCCCTGTGAACGTTCCCAGAGATGAAACAATTGTCGATCTGCATTTGAGTTGGTATTATCTGTTTGCTTGGGGTCCAGCCATTCAGGGTAAGCTCACACTTCGGCATCCTGTTTAAACACCAGACACTGCTTTGCTTGTGTTCATTATTTTTTGGGCAAGAGAGTGATAAGCCCTTTGGATGATACAACAGAAAAAGGAGATATGATCCTGCCTTCAGGAAGTTGTAATGGACTTAAATACACAGACATACAAATGGACAACTAATACACATACGTGGCTAGCACAGTACAAGGTAATTTATGATGAGCTGTGTGCTTAATGGAACAGATCATATATCTGCTATATGTGGGGGTATGTGCTGTATTAAATTCTCACAACATTCTCATTTACTCCTCACCACATCCTTGAAAGGTATAGATATCATCATCCTCATTTTGGAGAGATTAAGGAACTTGCTCAAGGCTATACAACTAATTAATGGAGGAACTAAAATTCAGTCCTAGGTCTGTCTGACTCCAAAGTCAGTGAGTACTCTTAGCTCCTATGTTCTAAATGTAAAAAATACTGAACAGGAAAGGACATCTTGAGACTTTTCTAGAGATTGACACCAAGCGTCTCATTAGTGTTCACTTTATGACTGTTCTGGTGGTCACAAACCCACCAAATTATCCTGTAATTTAGCCCATTGCTCCTCAGATTTTAATATGTACAGGAATTGCCTGGCTCTGTCATTAAAATGCAGTTTCAGTAGGTCTGGAGTGGGACCCAAGATTCTGTGTTTCTAACAAACTTCTCAGTGGATGCTGGTCCATTGATGACCTCACTCTGGGTGGCAAGGCTCTTCAACAGATCCCCCACAAAGACCCAAGGATATCATGAGACCTTTTGGAGGCTGCCAAAATCACGTTGCATGGTGTCTTCAGCCTTCCTCCTGGCTGATCAAGCCTAACGGCCTAAAAACGAAAGTGAGTTAGTTGTTCATGGTGCTTGTAGGAGAACTTATTCTGGCTCCTAGCAATTAATTGCATCTTTCTGTACTGTGTGCTTGTCAACTCTCTGTTGCCTAATCTTCTTCTTCGAGTTGTTTCCATTGATTAGTCTGGAGAGTTTATACCTTTTTTTTTGCCTGTTTCTAATTGGGAAATCATTTGGATGCCTGCAGATTTGTGACACCTTCCTCGTTTGCTTATTTCCCATGATAGCAACAATGGGTCTGCAGTTATATCCTTGAGAACTTTCAGTACTCACGGAAATAAATTATATCTTAGCCTGGAGAAATGAACTCATTTAAAATGATAGCATTTGAAAACTAAAACTTTAGATTTGAGTGTGGGTTCTCCCTCTTGGTAGCTGTACCCAGCCTTTATCTAAATTCTGAACTCCAATTTCTTTGTATCTAAAATGGGGATGATGATAATACCAACCTCATAGGATCATTGTAAGCATTAAGTGAAAACAAGTATTTGAAACTCCTTTACAAGTTGGAAAGTGCTGTTCTTTGGAAAGTCATCATCTGGCGTAAATGGAATAATAGCCTAACATTCTAAGCCCTCCTCAAGTCTGATCCCACGTTGTGTGATTAGCCCTCTCAGGACAATTGTTCTTGTCTCTGTCCTCAAACAGAACAGACATATTCCTACCCCATATATGGGCTTGTGCTTTTCCTGTTTCTGGAGCACCTTCTGTGGATTAAATTACTCTCTATTGGTCATATCTTATACACTCTCTTAAAGTCTCTCAGAGGGGGTACACTTTAAGCTAAGGCTTGAAGGGGATATAGGATTAGGTTTCCCTCAAGGGAAGCCTGATCTGGAGGTGCATGGTTAAACCTTGGAGCCCATCATATGTGACCAAGGAGGGAGGTAGGTTAGGTGGGAGAGGTGATGGAATCTGCTGAAAGAAAAATTTCCCAGGGTGCCTGGGTGGCTCTGTCAGTTAAGTGTCCAATTCCAGCTCAGGTCGTGATCTTATGGTGAGTGGGTTTGAGCCCCACATCGGGCTTTGTGCTGACAGCGAGGAGCCAGCTTTGGGTTCTCTGTCTACCTCTCTCCCTGTCCCCTCCCCCACCCACACTCTCTCAAAAATAAACATTAAAAATTTTTTTTTATTAAGAAAAAATGAAAAATCTCCATGCCAATCTGAGGAGTTTGAATTTGTGTTGACAGGAGCCAGCACGGACCCTGGAGCAGGCAATTAATGTGTCAAATTTGTTGGGCTTCCCTGCCAGATGGGACTTTAAAAAACACTCACTCTGGGGTGCCTGGGTGGCTCAGTCGGTTAAGCCTCCGACTTCAGCTCAGGTCATGATCTCGCGGTCTGTGAGTTTGAGCCCCGCATCAGGCTTTGAGCCCCGCGTCGGGCTCTGTGCTGACCGCTCAGAGCCTGGAGCCTGTTTCGGATTCTGTGTCTCCCTCTCTCTCTGACCCTCCCCCATTCATGCTCTGTCTCTCTCTGTCTCAAAAATAAATAAACATTTAAAAAAATAAAAAATAAAAAACACTCTGAGCCCTATTTCTTTTTTTTTTAATTTTTTTTTAGTGTTTTTATTTATTTTTGAGACAGAGAGAGACAGAGCATGAATGGGGGAGGGGCAGAGAGAGAGGGAGGCACAGAATCGGAAGCAGGCTCCAGGATCTGAGCCATCAGCCCACAGCCCGACGCGGGGCTCAAACGGACGGACCGTGAGATCGTGACCTGAGCTGAAGTTGGACACTTAACCGACTGAGCCACCCAGGCGCCCCTCTGAGCCCTATTTCTAAGGAGACCTTTGTATTGAACTCACATGCCTGTAGTCTCCTTAACCCGAGGTCCATGCGACTTATTCAGGAGGTCAGGCACTTTGAATCAATTTCAGCTTATTCAGCATCCCATACACACAGCCTTCCTCTCTTTACATGTCTCACCAGATTAAAAAAAAAAAAAGTCTCCAGTCCAAACACTTGTTTGGTATCTGAATCCTCCTACTTTCTCTGCTCTTCCACCTCACTCTGCCTGTCAGACATACAGATGCACACATAGCACACCGCACACTCTCTGGTCTGGCCCGGGCAGGCCACCACTTCCTGTACCACAGACAATGAAAGAGACTTCCATCTGTAAGCAAGTATGACATGATCAGGAGTTGTTGATGATCCATTATATAAAAGATCTGTTTGAGGGAACAAATAGTAGCTCTTGCTGCTTAAAATCAAAATACGGCTTTTCATTTGGTATTAGTAAGATAAAACTCATCAGACACCTTGTAAGTAGGCATTCATACAGTGCTAAGAAGCAACAAAGTGGGATGCAATAGATCAATAGTATTGTTCTGGTAGGGGGGTGTGGATTCATGAAAGCCAGCCTTTTGGGGTAAATTTAGCTACTTTTTATGTTCTTTCTATTTCTGTGTATGTACAAACATTATGGAGAATTCTGATGATAATTCTAATACCTGATTCCAGATCTTTATAATCCCTGCTTATGTATTCAATGCGAAAGACTTGTCTAGTTTTTCTGTTGTTTGCATACATCATTTTAAATCTGTGCGCTTTTTTTGACTACCCCCTTCCTTTTGCTTTCTTTCCTAAAGGCTCTATCACCCGACATGATATAGACTCACCACCGACTTCAGAGCGTGTTGTCAGTATTTACAAGTATGAAGACATTTTTATGCCATCGGCTGCCTATCAAACCTTCTCTTCTCCATTTTGTTTGCTTCTCATTGTTGCCCTGACCTTCTACCTGTTGATGGGAACTCCTTAACCACAGCTGCAAAGCCAACATATTAAATGGATTAGAAAGTCTTTAGTATAATATATTTCTAAAGAGTATGCAGTATAATTTTAGTTTTTATTATTTAAAAAAAGACTTCTATGATTTCAGCTTTTTGGAGGAAAGAGCAAGCTTCTTTTCTAATCAAAGAAGATTGTTTAATATTGATCCCATACTTTTGGAAAGTAGTTACTTAAAATTTTTCTAAGCACTTTCAAATGTGTTTTCTTATTTCAGCTTTCATACCATCTCTGAGTTGGCTTGATGAAACTTATTAGTGCCAGCGTATTGAATGAGATTTGAAGTTGAAGAAAGCTGCCTTTTTGGTGACACCCATGCCATGTGGCCTTGGCTACTTGGTCAGATAACACATAACAAGGTAGAGAAAGAGCTAGGCACAGGGTCTCTAAACAACCTTTACTCTTCCGACTACAGCTCAATAGAGTTACCTGAAGCATTACTAAAGAGAACTTCACTGGATGGTCCTGGTTCACGACCAGCCTTTTGGGCAGAAGAAGTTTCAAATTTCCATAAATGTGTTTGGATATTTATACAGCTGATGGGGAGAAAGGGAAAGGTTACAATGATAAGAAAATGGTTCGTATTTACTTGCAATTTCTTCTCAATCAGTGAGTAGTTACAAGAAAATATTTTTATTGCTGTTTGGAAAGGTTAGAAAAGGAACTGTGAGTGTACCTGAAGATGTACAACTATATTAATGATAAAAAAAATATGGGCATTCTTAGTGATTAGAATTTGGACTCTTCTATCACTGTATTTTATAAATTAAGGTATTCATCCGTGGTTACAGCTAATTGTATTGTCAAGAGTTGACATCCACTGGATGTATGATTAAATATGTATTATAATAGGCAAAGCATCTTAATAAAAATGTAAGGCATTTTGAAAATAAATCAACATTTTTGAAGATTGTGGAGATTTGGAGTAGAAACTTTTTAAGATGACATTTTTCTTTAGAAAATGGGAAATGACCCCTAAAGTGAATTCATCTGGAGTTATCCATTCAAAGTATTCAGACTTGTAAATTGGACCAGCAGTCAGCGTAATTTATAATAATCCTAGACTTAATGCATTCTGTTTTTTCAGAGGAACCCAAATGTTCCTTTGTTCCAAATGTCTCTGCTAACAGCCCATTCAGAGGAAAAGAGTCTATGGATATAGTTAATTGCTGACGGATTTGCATTGTAGAATTTTGGAGTCCTCTGGTTTGCATCCCCACCCCTTGTTGCCTTAGAGCTGGCTCCAACTTTGTGGATTTTGTGATTAAACAAGACTGGAGACTGTGATTTCTAATGCCATCCTTGGAATTCACATCAGGGTGAAAGTCCACCTGGGGAGAGAGCTTTCGAATTCTGGAACTGTACAAAAATAAGGAAAACATCGAGATTCTGTGACATGGTTTACCAGGTGCATCCGAGGAATGTAAGAGAAATAATCCTCTTGCAGATGTAGAGAGATTAAATGACATTTACTGAGCGAAAGAGTTGGGTGTAGGCTTCAAACTCAGGTCATCTCGTTCAAGTCTGTGGCTCCACCTCACTGTGATTGCCTCGGACAGAACTAAGCCCTCTGCTTGCTTCCAGCTGAGGATGGCCTGTGCACACCTTTTAAGTTGTAGCTGTTGTTTAGTAGTAAGGATACGGAGTAGGCAGGCACCCACCTTGTATATAAGAAGGCAAATATTTTTATACTTCATGCTCATGTATATAGTATTTCGGCTATAAATAGATTGAGACTAAAGAGAGACAGGCTAGCCTCTGTAGCAGGCAGGGAATGAATAAATTAACGGATTTTGCTTCTGCTTACATTTCAAGTCAAGCTAATTTTTCCATAAATTATTTTACTTTGATGACCAGTTTTGCATATTTGTGCTTAGAACGTTCTCTGACTTCTTACTGCCACCAGGGTACAATGCAAACCATTTTTTTCTTTTCTTTTTTTTTTTTTTTTTTTTGCAAACCATTTTGATTACCTCCCAAATCATCTTTTGCTCTCACTCACCTCTCATGGTGTTGCCTGTGCCCAGACATCTTACACTTCTGTGCTTGCTGAACTCCTACTTATGTTTCACGTCCCGGCTTCAATTGTTCTTCCTCCACTCCCCTGGACTAGATAGGTTTTGGTCCCCGCTGTGTGCTCCCACAGCACACTGGACTTCCCCATCGTATTACTCATTGCACTTCAAACTCTTGCTCACCCTCCCTTGCTAGCTCCCTGGTGCAGGGACCATTTCTTGTTCCTCATCATTGTAACAGGCACTGCTACACAGTAGGCACTCAGCAAACATTGTTCAACAGAATAAGTAAATGACTGTACTTCTGTGCCAAGTTTGGTTGGTTCAGAGGCTTATATTTCGTATACAGTGCCAAACTGGCCAGCCAACATTTTTGTATGCTCCCACTTGTGATCAAACCGTAAACCATTTCTTTAATGAACACTGAACTTCTGAAACACAAATAGGAAGATGGTTACTAGCCATGCTATTTTATCCTGCAGCGAAACTTAGTGGATATTTTTAACAATAATGGTTGTTCACAAATAAGAATTCACAGACCAGGGCTGCAGAATGGCATTGCACTGTCATTTCACAGAATCATTATAGGCACACTGAAATTAAAATTCTGTAGACTTCAATTTCATTTATTCTTACCTATTACAAAAATAAATTTCTATTTTATCTCTATATTCCCATTTTCCAGCATACTACTTGTCACGGGGGAGATGCCTAACCAGTTTTTTTTATAAAATTCCTGAAGAGAATAATAACAGCTAAATGTATTTAGTGCTGTTCTAAGCACTTAATGTGGATTAACCCACATTATCCTACACATTTATTAAATGGAACCCACTCTCCACACTCAAATTAGGTAGGTGCTTTTTCCTCTCTTTACTGATTCACAATAAACAGGAGGACTTTTATAGTTCTATTTGGGGAAAGGGGTACGGTTTATTTCAACTTCCTTCTTAAAAACATTTAGTCTTTGTTTTATCAGTCATTTTAGTGCTTTTAATAGGTTTTTTTTTTTTTTTTTTAATGTACAGATTGGACAATACTGGAAGAATGTATTTGTCTTAGTTAATTTTTAGAAGTGATTTACCTAAAACCTCAGGTCTTCTTGTTTGGAACCCAGTGCCCTTTTATTGTGCCACTGTAGTCTCAGCTGAATTTATAACCATGATTTCAAAAACAAAATGCAGGAGCCATATTTAATGATCTTAAGCTGGCTTTTGTTGTTAAGGAAATCGGAAAGTTGGGACCACTCAGGATAGATTTTTCATCCCAGATAGTTTTTCCTACAACTTCTGTAATTAAGTTTACCACCTATATTCTGGATTTTGTGTTTCCAAGATGTTACCCCTGAGGTTGTGTGTCCTTCTTGGCTCCAGCCTGGGGTCTGCATACTTTTTCTGTAAAGGGCCAGATGGTAAAGATTTTAGGCTTTGCAGTCTCCGTTTCCGCTCCTCAGCTCTGTTGCAGTAAATTCAGAACCGAGTGAGCAGCAGTTTTAAATACTCTGAGCTGTGGAAATCATGAATGACTTTTACTGTCGAATTGCTCTTCATGGTGGGGATTACAGTGTTTAAGAATAATTTATTTCCCTGTAGATTTCTTTTCAAGGGTTATCTAAATCTGTTACACCCAGGGGAGAGTTTTACACACATGACTATAGCCTCTCCTTTGTGTATCCTAATGGAAAAATGTTCGGGAGCCCCTGCACTAGACCAGATGCTGAGATGTGTATACTTTGTTGTATATAATTGTATATAAGTGTATATCCTTGTTCTCTAAACAGAATTGGTTATGTTTAGTGAACAGCTGGATTAATCTCAGTGTGTTTGTATATATATTTGTACATACATGATAAGATATACATAAATCTCTATATTTACATGCCATACCCATGTGAAGGTCTTTGTCAGGATTTTTCCTGTTTCTGATCTCTTGAACAGTGTAAAACCCAAGAGATAAAAAACATTGTGCAGATTGCAGGCAAATCTACCCTTTAGTTTATAGGAATTTAGTTTGTAGAAAGGATTCCTTTTTTTAAGCCTTGCCTCCACCACTCAACATTCTATGAATTGTTAAAAATATATAACGTATCATTGTTGAGTTTGACTTTTCTATACGTTTAGTTAAGAAACTAAAGCTAATGTTAACGGAGTAAATGGCATGTTGATACAGACTGTACCTGATTTGTATTTAGATTCCCTATTCAGGTATTTAGTTTCAAGTTGGACTTCTTTGTTTTTATACTTAACAAAACGACTTGAGTAGAAGTTCCTTGTCACAAAGTAGAGGCTATGCTAATGTGATTTTAAGTATGTCTGGAGACTGAAAATTGAAGTGATTCCTCAGGCTCTTTGAGATTTTTCTCGTAAAATACACTGATGCTGGATTGTTTTCAGTTCTCCCTCCCCCCCCCCCAAGATATTTGCCATTAGGCAAATAGTTGTTAAGGTCCATTCTTCTGGAGGGTAAGCGATTCCCGAGGGTCATGGGGTGCGGCGGGTGTTGTGGCATTCACCCGGGTCACTGGAGTAGTTACCGTTTCATCACATACGATGTCCTGCCATCTGGAAGAGTGAGTGCAGCTTCCCCACTTGCCTTATTCCCACAGACATGCTGACATGCTGGAATAGTCTGGCTCCAGGAGTATTCATATACTTTTTTGAGACTGTCTACAAATACTATTTTGTAAAAAACTATGCCTTTAAATAGACACCGATAGGTTATATTTGTTTTATAATAATTGTGTACCTAATGTTCAATTGTTATTGATTTTGAGATTTATGTATATTTATAAGCCTGTCCTATGTGAATTTTTACTCCAAGACGTGAAACCTTACTAATAAAGACATGGATTTCTATTTATGTAAAGTAATTGTAGCAATATTCCTAGATGCTACCTAAATGATTATTCTGTCCATTTGCCATCTCAAATACTTTCACCTTTGAGAATTATGTCACAGTTAGGATACATTAGCCAGATTTAAACTTTAAACTATAAATTCTCAACATGGTTTGAAATTCTTCCTGTTGATGTAATTAAAGTTAGTTTGTAATTCCGTATTGCTTTGCTGTGGTCTGTTTTTGGTTTTCTGTGGTTTGTTTTACATGCTTTCCATTAGTAAAGTCTTCCTGAATTCGTAGACCTTGGAGAAGATTGGCAGCCTGTCTTGTCTGACAAAGAGTAAAGTCATGTGGCAGTAGTCAGGTAAAAGTCCTTCTAGAGAAACAGTTTGCAGAACAAAATTGTGTTCATAGCTTCAGCTTAATACCTTTATCAAATAGTAAATGGAGGCCTATGACCCCATTTCAGGTATACAGTATTAATCCGTTGTAGCACAAAACTAGCTCTCAGAATTTCAGTTACGGGTCTTACTGGGAGCTAAATCGTATTATATGTTAGGAATAGTTAGAGTTTAGTAGTAGAGTCTCCTGAATCCTTATGGAGGTATGGGAATTGCAGAAAGTAGTAGCTGAGTGGTCAGTGCTATGGGGGCTCGATTGAGAAGCTCAAGGAATGTCACTTTAAGAAAGAATTAGGCATTACCACATTCTGCGCTATAGGCTGATCTTCACCCCCCAAGAAAACAAATACGGTACAGTATTTTGTTATTTCTTGGTATTCTAAGTGTTCCCTGTGGTATTTATTTTGCAGGATACTCAGTGGATAGTTCATCTGTCAGACCTGCTCCTGGCTGATGTTTGACTTGGGATTTCCTTAGGGCTCAGTGCCAGGGGCAAGGGCCAGGGGATAAGCTGCAAGAACAGACAGCAGAAGTGGAGTGGATGTCAAAGTCACCTGAATCTGGGAGGTCAAGAAGCCTTGACCACTTGTTCATTCATTCCTTCAACACTTATTGGGGATTCTTATGCGCCAGTTCCTATGCTAGACATGAAACAGAGGGGACTGCAGGAAGAACAGCTTTTGATTTCTGCCCCTTAGAGGTGCACAGCTTAGTGGGGAGACAGACACATAAATACCATGATAATACCTATTGGTGACTGAGGTGGGAAGGATGTACTCAGGTGTGGTGCAAACCTGGAGTAGAGACCCTCACCCAGCCTGGGGCAACCCAGGAGAGTAGGCACTGGGCCTAAAGCTGAATCTTAAGGAAGGGGTAGGAGTAAAGCAGGCAAAAGGTATGGGGGAGACCCCCAGGAAAAAGGAGAGCAGCTCCAGAAGAAAGACCAGCAGGATGTGTTCGGGAACCACTGCCATTGGACAAGGTTTGTATGAGTTTCCCATTGCTTCTGTAACAAATTACCATATATTTAGTCTTAAAATGACTGAAATGTGTTCTCTTGCAAGTCCGGAGGCCAGAAGTCTGAACTGAATCTTATGGAGCTAAAATCAAGATGATGGCAGGGCTGATTTCTTCTGGGAAATCCAGGGGAGAGGATCCTTCCTTGCCTCTTCCAGCTTCTGGTAGCTGTGGGCATTCCTTGGCCTGTGGCCCCACCACTCCAATTTCTCTGCATCCTAGGTCAGATTGCTTCTCCTCTTAGGTAGCCTCCTCTCTCTCCCTCACTCTGATAAAGATATTTGAGATTACACTTAGACTCTACCCGTATAACCCAGGATAATCTCCCTTCTCAAAATCTTTAATCACATGTGCAAAGTTCCTCTTACCATGGAAGGCAGCACACCTAACAGGTTGTAGGGGTTAGGACGTGGCCATTATGCATTCCACCACAGTGCTGAGGGATAAAGGACGAGGCAGGGAGTGGGGAGTAAAGGTGAGTGTGGCCCCATCACAGAGGACCTTGGGAGGCATAGTAAAGAGGCTGGACTCTTCCCAGGGTTAAGGAGGTTTTGAAGGGATCAGATTGTATTTGAGAAAGGTCACTCTGGCTTCAATGTAGAGAATTGAGTGGAGCAGGAGGGCAGAGAGAGACCGCCCAGAGGCTTCAGTGACATCACCATGTGTTGCCAAGAACATACAAACAAGTGACACTTGATTCTCAAATGCCAATAGTTTACTTATAAATAAAGAAGGATTAGTTTGGCCAATTTGAAATGCATCCAGCATCTTCTGGTTTTCATTCTTACTCTGATTTACCCAGAAGGGTGGGCGTTTATACCCTGGGTGGCCTCAGCCTTCGTTTGAGTGTATTGTTAGGAGTAGAGCCAAGGAAGGGGCAGGCTAAGCATTCCAAATCCTGATCTGTGATTCTCAAACTCAACCATTCCAGAAAAAATGTAAGTCTGACCCGTAAAGACGCAGAGCCACAACTGAGGACACCTAAGACTAACCACTTTCAGGATAGGCACTCTGGCTTTCAGCACAGAATTGTTAATCACGAAATTCACCCATCTTCCCAACCCACCTTCCTCCCACCCTAGAAGAGTACGCTATCTTGGTTGCAGACTTAAAAATTTTTTTAGAGGGGGTGTGTGTGTTGGGGTGGGGGTGGGGTGTTTCCCAAAAGAACTGCCCGAGCTTCTTACTCACCTGGTTCTCTCCTGGGTACATGGGCCTCAGTTGAGTTCGCTGAATCAATTTGATAATCTCTTCACTAATCCTTTCATTAACTAGTAAGATTATCTTTGTTGACGTGGCATGGAAGATTGGCTGAAGCTGGAAGGCACAGACCTGAAGGATGGGAGCCTAGAGGCAGGAAAGGCTACACTTTACTCAGGGAACTGGCAAGACCCATGCAGTAAGTGGGGTCATGTGTCCCAGGTTGGGAAGGGGGGGGGGGGGTGTAGTTAGGGATGGTTTGCAATATTTGTTCTTCAGCCACTGAGATTTTTTTTAATCTCTTAGTAATTTCTCACATATGCACTAATTAACTTTCTAAACAATGTTTATTTTATGTTTGAGAGAGAGAGTGCACAGGCAAACAGGGGAGGGGTAGAGAGAGAGGGGGACAGAGGATCTGAAGCAGACTCCGTGCTGACAGCCAAGAGCCCTGTGCGGGGCTCAAACTCACAAACTGGTGAGATCATGACCTGAGCCGGAGTCAGACACTTAACCGACCGAACCACTCAGGCACCCCCTTCCTAAGCTTCCTAAAACAGTTATCTACCTTTTTAGCCTGCCAGTTTTATCTAGTATCAGACATCCATGGTAGGGAAGGCAAGTAAATTTCATCTTTTGCGCCTACTTTGTTTAGTTGATAGTGGCTCCCTACAATGTTCTGCTGAGGAGTTTTCAAATATATTTATTTGTAAAGTTTACTTGTTTTTTGAGGGAGAGCACAAGACAGAGAGAGGGGGACAGAGGATCCAAGGTGGGCTGTGTGCTGACAACAGAGCCCGGTGTGGGGCTCGAACTTGCAAACTGCGAGATCACGACCTGAGCCGAAGTCAGACACTCAACCGACTGAGTCGCCTGGGTGCCCCAAGGATCTTGAGGCTATGTTAGGCTCAGGGAGAAAGAGATCAGTGGCTGATTAGCAATGTCTGCCTTGGACTTAGCAAAGAAAAGTGGTAATTGCTATTTGGAATTTGAATGCATGTCTGTTTGATTACTTTTTCACATGATCTCTCCTCCTCCACCGTGCATACATACCACTTGATACGTGACTTACACACTGCATGGTTTTTTGTTTTGCTTATTTTTTAATTCCAGTAGAGTTAACACAGTGTTAAATTAGTTTCAGGTGTACCATATAGTGATTCAACAATTCTCTATATTACTGGGTGTTCATTAAGATAAGTGTACTCTTAATCCCCTTCACCTAGTTCCCCTCTCCCTCCCCCCCCTTTGGTAACCATCTGTTCTCTACAGTTAAAGAGTCTATTGGTTTGTCTCTTTTGTTTCCTTTGTTTGTTCATACACACTCCATTGTAGGCACTGGATTTTGTGCACAACAGGGGCTCAGCACAATTCAGCAAATGTTTGTAGAGACACTTGGAGAACTCCAAGACGCAATGCCCTGGAGAATCCTCTCCGGCCTGTGTTTGCTTTATCTCTGGGGCTTTTATCTCGATACCTTGGGGAAAGGGGCGGGGGGGGGGGGGGGGGGGGGGAGGGGGAGGGGAGTCTGTGGACATTAATTGTTGTTTAAGAGCTACATCTTTGGCTTCAAGAGAGCCGCTTTGTCACCCTGAGGACCACTGTCAGATTCTCACCATATCCCAAGCACTATGCTGCTGCTTTAGACACACTCTTATTTCGCAAATCCCCACAGCAGCCAATGATGTAGGTATTATTTTCTCTGACAGAAAGCTTTCTGTTGCAAGAAATGTGAAACCTGACTAAAACTGGTTTAAATGATCAGGGAATTGGTTCTGCAACAGGAAGGCCAAAGGCAGCTTGATCCACTCCTGAGTCCATTTTACCTCCGCTGTATCCTAGATGTCCGTGGAGGCTGTCCTTGCCTGAGGCGGTTGGAGTGGGGCCAACAAAGAAAACTCAAGTAGCCTTATGATTTGGAGGAGAGGCCTAAAAGCATACATCCTATGAGCTAGAGGATCGGGTGGACTGTGCGTACTCTTCTCAAATTTAGTTTGTGGGTCCTACACCTCAGTATTTTAATTTGTCTCTGCTCTCAACCACAAGAATGCCTACCAGAAACTTTCTCAGCGTTTCAGTAGCATTTCCTGGAGGAAGCACAAACAGGCTTTTTGAAAGGCTACTGCTCATGCACGTGCTCAGCAAACCCTGAGCTTCTGCTTTGTACTATGAATGTCATACGCTGTGTCTGGTGCCGGGGACACAGAGATGAAGCAAACCCAGGTAAACCGCTTAACTTTGACCACAGTGTGGTAAGTACAGCCATAGCATGGTGAGCAAAATTCTGTGGGAACCCAGCCTTACATTAGACCATATAAATGTTAGTCTCGTTCGTTTCCAGTGCTGCAGCCGTCATTTCTGTCAGAATTCCATTCTTGACTAGAAATTCTATTGGACACTTGTCAGTTCTGTTGCTTTGGCTATTAGAACAGTTTTGAAATAGTCAGCATTTTGCCTTTTGCTGTGACTTGGAAGCAGAACACCATGACAGGGGATTTTTGATTTTTGATTTGCTGAGCTGGGGCCCCAAACAGTTTAGGCAACCTTACTTCGGTAAAATGGAACTTTTTTTTTTTTTTTTTTTTTCCTAACCAGAGGAAGAGAGCTGAGTCTTTGGTTGGAGGAGGACAGAGGATGCTTGGTCTTTGTTACCTCACCTACTTTTTTGGGTAGGTTCTGAGCCCCCGTGGCTAGAGGACAGAAGGCCAGACATGGAAGGAACTTTTCATGGAAAGAGATACAATACACTGAGTACAAGTTGCCTGGTTTAGGGTTTGGGTCACAAAAGGGCACAGGGAGAGGGACTTCCTCCCCATCTCTGAGTGGAACCCAGCTCTTTGGCACTCTGAGGATTAGAAGTTTGGGAGTATCCAGGATCTGGGAATAGTGACATAGGCACTGGCAATTCTATGATAGGAACTGGAGTCAGGCAGCGGGTGTGGGCAGCAGGGTGGATATAGGGTGGTTGGTGGTAGACTCATGGCTCTGGGCATTTGTAAGGTACCCTCTTTGGGATTCCCTACTCATTTCCGAGGACTTTTTGGGAGGGAGGCTAAGGCTTTATTGCAATATAAATAAGAGCTTGGGGTCAGTGTAAAACAGGCACTGAAAGCAAATGTGGCCATGATTGCAACCATAGTCTCAGCAGCTCTAGACAAAGTAAAGAAGTAAAGCAAATATAAGACCACTGAAGCAATATATTTACAGAGTCAAAGTCCAAAGACCACTTGAAAAACAAGAGCTGTGACCTGAAACCTAAAAAAAAAATGGGATGGAAAGGAATTATTTTTTCTTTTACTTTATGCTCTGAATCCCCTTGCCTCCAACCCTTAGTAAGCAACAATTTCTTCATCTGAAACCTGTGGATAATGACATTTGTCCTGTCTACTTTAGAAGAGAAACAAAAATTCTGTTTAAATTGGGGCACCTGGGTGGTTCAGTCGGTTGGGCGTCTGGCTTCGGCTCAGGTCACGATCTCACGGTTTGTGGGTTCAAGCCCCACGTCGGGCTCTGTGCTGACAGCTCAGAGCCTGGAGCCTGCTTCAGATTCTGTGTCTCCCTCTCTCTCTGCCCCTCACCCGCTTGTGTTCTTTCTCTCTCTCTCTCCAAAATAAATAAACATTAAGAAAATTTTTTTTAGGGGCGCCTGGGTGGCGCAGTCGGTTAGGCGTCCGACTTCAGCCAGGTCATGATCTCACGGTCCGTGGGTTCGAGCCCCGCATCGGGCTCTGGGCTGATGGCTCAGAGCCTGGAGCCTATTTCCGATTCTGTGTCTCCCTCTCCCTCTGCCCCTCCCCCGTTCATGCTCTGTCTCGCTCTGTCCCAAAAATAAATAAAAAACGTTGAAAAAAAAAATTAAAAAAATTTTTTTTTTAAATTATGTTTAAATTAATATGAAAACTTATTGAAAACAGAAAAAGGGTAACCTGCAGGGTTTCAAAGCAATGACAGATTGGGTACTCAGTAAAGCCTGCCTGCTTGCTCTTTTTTTCTTTTTTCTTTTTCCTTCCTTCTGCCCTCCCTCTTTCATCTCCTTTTAACAAAAATGTTGTTTTTATGTGGTGTTTGAAGTGTTAGTAGGCTTGGATCCCAGGACCTTTCCAACATAATAACAGAAGCACTTTGCACTCCCCTAGAGCTTCCTCTTTTTCTTTTCTGAGACAAGAGCTTCTGTTATTGTCATTTCCATGTGACAGAGGGGAAATTGGGGTTGGGGCCTCAAGCGACCTGACCTTAGGTCTCAAAAAGAAATAGTGGCAGTTTGGGACTCTGGTCTAGGGCTCTTTTACGAGTTTAGATAGCTCGCTCACTGACACCTATCCCAATGGCAACAGTAGCTGTACATTACAGTCCACTGAGGAGCTTTAAAAAACATGCCAAAGATCACTTGTCAGACCAGTTAGCATAGTAGGTAAAACAATTGACTTAGGAGCCAGATTCTGAGTTTGAATTAAGCCTTTACTACTTAGTAGCTGTGTGACCTTGGCTAGGTACTTAACTTCTCTGTGCCTCAGTTTTCCTTTTTGTAAAGTGGGGATAATAACACCATGTTCTCTGTAGGATTGTTCTAAGGATTCAGTGAATGAGGCACTTAGAACAGGGTCTGACATACAGTAATCGCTATTTTATTTATTAAAATTTTTTTTTAATGTTTTATTTATTTTTGAGACAGAGACAGAGCATGAGCAGGGCAGGGGCAGAGAAAGAGGGAGACACAGAATCCAAAGCAGGCTCAAGGCTCTGAGCTGTCAGCACAGAGCCCCACGCAGGGCTCGAACCCACAAACTGTGAGATCATGACCTGAGCTGAAGTTGGACGCTTAACCGACTGAGCCACCTAGGTGCACCCCGGTAGTCGCTAGGAAAAAAAAAAGTGTTTATTTATTTTGAAGGAGAGAGAGAGAGAGAGAGTGAGTGTGTGCACGAGCAGGGGAGGGACAGAGAGAGAGAATCCCAGGTACGACCTGAGCCGTCAGCGCAAAACCTGACCCAGAACCTGATGCAGGCTACATCACCCCATTGAGATCATGACCTGAGCCGAAATGGAGTCAGATGCTTAATGAACTGAGCCAGCCAGGTGCCCCTGCTATTTAAAGTCCTACACCAGAGCAAGCACTTTGCTTCTTAAATAAACCAATAGAATTGAATGTGGGGATCGTCTTGCACAAGTGCTCCTCCACCCTGGGATTCTAATGTACAGCCTGGATTTTCAAACTGTGAACGTAGTGCCTCTTGGAATTCCGCCCCTTGAAAAGTTAACTTTAACCAATGGGTGAGGAACTTTTTTTTTTCTCTCTCTCTGCAGATGATGAGCCCAGAAACCTGTTACCTGCTTCTGCAGGGACCAATGGGCGGAGGAAATTGGGGGAGAAAGAACACTCTCCACACCCTCTGGGAATTGTAGTTCCCCATGGGGCCTGTAGGCGCTCAGTGGCCAGCTAGGAACTACAACGTCCATAATGCTGCGCGCAGAGCGCCTTTACCTCTTTCCCGCGACTCTCGCTTGGCTTTCCAGTACCGCCTCTTGGCGGCGGCAGCAGAGGCACCATGGCCGACGACGGCCGCCCTGCCGAGGCGCCCAGCCCACGGGGCTCCCCGGGTCGGGCGCCGCGGGTCCCGCGCGCGGTCGGGCCGGGAAGCGGGGCCAGCTGCGGGGAGACCCCTAGAACGCCGGCGCTGGCCCTGCGCTTCGACAAGCCCATCAAGCAGGCCTTCTACAACACGGGGGCCGTGCTGTTCGTGTGCCTGTGCTGCGGCGCCGCCGTGCTCGTCTACTTCATCCTGGAGGCCTTCCTGCGGCCACTGCTGTGGGCCGTGCTGTGCGGCACCTTCCTGCACCCCTTCAAGAGCTCGCTGACGCGCCTGGGCCGCCACTGGCTGCAGCGCCTGCACCGCGCGCACACGCCCATCGTGCTGGCCGCGCTGCTGCTGCCGCTCTGCTTCGCGGACTACGGCGTTGAGGCCCTGGGCGAGCAGGCGCTGCGCCGCCGCCGCCTGCTGCTGCTGCTGGGCGCCGGCGGCCCGCTCCTCTACGGCCTCTACTGCCTCGGCAGCTACCTGGGCGTGCAGGTGCTGCTGGCGCACGCCGGCGCGCTCATCTGCCGCGGGCTGGACTACTTCAGCAGCCTGTGGGTGAGTGAGCTGCCGGCCACTCGGACACGGTCCGTGGGCCCAGGGCACCCCTCAGCACACACCCGGCTCCCTAGGGTGCCATCCTGCAGCTCCTCCTCACTGTGCAGGGACCATCAGAAGTCTCCGCCCTCCTTCCCCTGCACCTAAGGAACTTGGCCCACTTCCTTCCAAAGAGAGGGCGGGTGTGGTTTGAAACAGCTGTCCTGTCCCCGCCCCCATCTTAATACTCTAAGGTGGTTGTGTCCCTAGTTTGGGAATCGCAGTTCCGCTTTTCAGGTTGACTTGAGCATGGGCAGGTGGACTTGAATTTACCCCTGGGCAGCGTGCGGGGCGGCGGGGGTGGGGTCCGACCATCTTTAGTTCTCACGGGAGACTTTTCTGGATATCAGCTGGAAGGGACCTTAGAGATCCCAGTCCAGCTTGTCATCCTGCAGATGGGAGAAGTGACTACTTACCAGGCTAGGGCTAGTTAGGGACAAAGAAGGGACGGATTGACTCAAGTTTCTCAAGTCATAAGATGAAGTTTGCTTCAAAGGCCGTTGCTGCTTCTGAGTTCAGGAGCTTTCGAGTATACTTGGTGTGAGGCACCTGGGCCTGCTCCCACGCCACACTCGACTTCTTGGGAACCACTTGTGCAGGGACTGCTGTACCAGAGTACCTTGCCTCCCGCCTGGATTACTTAAGCAGACTGAGTAAAGAAGAGGTAGATTTGTTTCTTGGATCGCCCTGCGCTTATTCATAGAAAATTTGGGAGCTTTAGAATTGGAAAGGATTTCAAAGATAATCTAGTGGCACATTTCCTAACTCAGACTAGATTCTAGACCAGTTAATCCCCCAACTATTTAACTGAGGGCTATTAAAAACAGGTGAATATTTAATGCATGAGAATGCTAATTTGTCAATAAACAGTACCATTTAAAAATAATTTTCTTTGCTTTTGTCGGTGTTCAGTGCACCTTGACATCAAGTTGCAAAATGATACCCCTTATGTGTGAAACAAAGTTTTGAGTTGCTAAGGTTATTGGTGGAGTGATAATTGATTCCAGAACTCCTGTATTCTCTTGTTCTGTCACTACCACCTCTCAGTTTCCATTAAAAGGGGATTGAACGTGTTGATGGATGCTAGGGTTTGTAGGGGTTTAAAAGGAGTAAGATGCAGGCTTTGTCTTCAAGGTCATGGAATCATAACGTGAACATGTTCTTGTGGAGATGGCAGACAAACACGTCATTACCAACCCATTATGGGCCAGCGAGATATTGGGGAGCATCTCATCCATAATTTTGGGATGCTGTCTGTGTGTGCAACTGCTAAGTGATCAGACCAGCTTTGGCCTCCAAGTGGCCTGGGCTATTTCAGTTGTAGAAAAGAGGGATGTGGAATGACCTTTGAACTCCTGGGGCTTGCTGGATTGTCAGGTGGGAGTGATCCTGGAGTTTTTTTTTTTTTACTGTCAGATGCCTGCCACTTCTCAGGAGAGGCTTCTGAGGCACAGAGAATGTGGTCGTCCCAAAGTCACATAACTTGTGAAGAAATCCAGAGTATGCTTCATCTTCTTTACCCTGTTATTTATACTTTCCGTGCTATTTCTTGTTTCACAGTTCAGTTGACTGCCTCATATAAGACCGAATACTATATGCTGTTAAGAAATATAAATACTGTGACCTGATTTCTACCCTCAAGAAATTCAGTCTTGTCAAAGGCAGATGCATGTACAGTTTCTGCTGACGTTTTGACTGTTGATACTGCAATTTAGTGTAAATTACTGTTGGCAAGACCACATAGCATATCCACGAAACTATAGGAAATTGCAAGGTAAAAGATCTAACGTATAAATAACGTAATGTCATACTATACTAAGAAGTTGAATATATGGATAAATTGGCAAGATTAGTGGAATTTCTGGAATAACGACATTTCTGCCAGTTACTCCAGTGAAAAATGAGATGAGGAATTGAGTACCAGTGAAGAAGTGCCTGTAGCTGAATGTATGTAGTTCTGAATATCTTTTTTTACAGAGGAGAAACCCTCGTTTTTGTACTTTACTCGAATACCCTTGTATGAGTTGTGAATGAATGGAAGAGGAGTAAGGGCCAATATTAATTTGGCTAGAAGGCGGGAGGAAGGTCTAGCCAATTAATGATTTTTGTTGTTTATTTATTTTGAGAGAGGGAGAGAGAGAGCGCGCTCAGGGGGAAGGGCAGATAGAAAAGGAGAGAGAATCCTAAGAGGCTCCTTGTTGTCAGCACAGAGCCTGGCCCTGGAGCTCTGTCTCATGAGCCATGAGAGCAAGACCTGAGCCGACATCAAGAGTTGATGTTTAACCCACTGAGCCACCCAGGCACCCCCGATTAGTGATTTTTAAAAGGCTTGCAAGAGCTGTTTGGCTACAGTGATGGGGGCACAGGAAAAGAGTGGAGGAAAACAAAACTATTGTCAAAGAGAGTATGACTTAACTAGAAGTGCATAGGAATGGTAGAGGGGCTTAAATTGAACCAGTGGGTCCCCTAGGTTGATCTGAATTTGAGAGAAACAAGGCTTGAAGTTGTGGTTTCTTGCAGCAACCCTTAGGGGTGGGCGGGTAGGTGGGGGAGAGGTGTACTTGGGAGGCAGAGACAGGGAGTCCTCAGCTCTCCTCGAAAAGGGCAGATTAAGGCCTGACCTGAAGTGAAGGAACGTCGTGTGACTGGGCAAGGAGCCCACTCTGTAACTTTCCTGTCTCAGAGTTCACAGTCGGTGTGGTTCTGTGAGCCCACACAGAGCTGTCTTGGTATAGAGAAAGAGTCCATATTTTCTAGACAACTTGTAAATTTGAACCTGCTGCTGAAGAGAGACATAGATAGGAAAGGGAGGGAGAAAAGTTACATTTAAGCAAATCTACGTTTTGGGGAGCCGACATTTCATACCTTTAAGATCCAACTTTTGAGCATCTATCACATGCCAGGCACTGTATCAGGTGCTTTCATGGGTGTTGTTTTCTACTTACAATTATCCTGTGAAGAAAGAGAGAGGGATTTCATTGATGTAAAGACTGGTTTAGAGATTGATCTGTTCATTCCGACAGTAAATGGTTCAGCAGCCCAATCAGCAAAATTCTTTTGTCAGCAAAACTCTTAGTAACCTTTGATAAGAATTTTTAAAAGTTTCTCCCTACTTTGTTGTGTTTATTTTTATTTTATTTAAAAAATTTTTCTAATGTTTTATTTATTTTTGACAGAGAGAGCATGAGCGGGGGAGGGGCAGAGAGAGAGGGAGACACAGAATCTGAAGCAGGCTCCAGGCTCTCAGCTGTCAGCACAGAGCCCGATATGGGGCTCAAACTCACCTCGAGATCATGACCTGAGCCGAAGTCGGACACAACCGACTGAGCCACCCAGGCGCCCCTACTTTGTTGTGTTTAAATGTTTCAGTTTAACTTTTTAGAATACAAACTGATTTTAGTTATTTGGGGAAAAATGTAGAAGAATATCAGGACTGTACTAGCCACACATGTTCCCCCAAAGACCCTTGGATTCTAGTCTTCTAGAAACCTTGGTCATCACTTTCTTTCTTTTATCTTTGTATCTGTTCAGCTATTTCCAAGTCCTGTACAGTTTTCCTCTCTAGTGGCTTCCATACCTGTGTTCTCCTTTGTTGCCAATTTATCCTTCTAGTTCTGTTCCTCTTCACCTCATTTTTGGGTTTCTTCAGTCTCTTAACACCCTATTCTGCTTGCAAGTGAAAGACGAAGCATTTATGGTGTGAATAATTCTTTTAAACAGTTTGAAATACCTTAGAATTTTGTAGCGACTTCAGAAGTGATTTCTAAGCACTTAAAAAAAAAAAAAATCACCTGTTGCACCAAGCTCACCTGTGACACAGTCCTTGGGGCCCTTGGCGTCTTCCCATGATGTAGAGTTATCAAGATAAAACTGAAAAGCAAATTCCCTCTCCTCCCCTGCCACTTCTTCTTTGCTGGGAGTGTTTTGATCTTCCTGTCCCTCTTACTTAGTCCATACATATTAGAAGATTTGGAGACCCTCTATAGTTTTTGTGTAATAGTAATAGATTTGATTTCTTCCACGGTTTCTGATCCTATTGTTTCCATTTTACTTTATAAAGAAGTATGAGGTAGAAATAACAGTGGCAGAAGGTGAGAAGACCGTAAATTCTACTTATTTAATTTTTTTTTTTTTTGTAACTAATCTCCCCAGTGTGGGGCTCAGACTCATGACCCTGAGATCAAGAGTCCCATGCCCTTTTGACTGAGCCAGCCAGGTGCCCCGAGACTGTAAATTCTCAACTGAGCTCTGTCAATAGCTTGTTCTGTGACCTTTGACCGGCCAGGGCTCTTCTATGGGCTACTCCACTCCAGCTGTGTGAAGCCTAGGGTTGGCTTCCATGATTTCTCAGCTTCCTTGCACCGTTCCCAAGTGTTTGGCGGTACTACTGCCCAAGAGGCTCTTAGTCAGCCAGCTGGGCCCACTCCCTTCCACTTCTGAACCCTTGTCTAGGTGTGCTTTTGCTTGCCTGGCATCAGTAAGGAGGAAAGTTGCCAGTGCTTAGGTTCTTTCTCAAAGACGCTGATTATAAAAGATACTTGACTCTAAGTTGCCACACCACAAAAGAGAATAGTTTTCAAATTGGGATACAGCTGTTTTAAAGGAGAATGAAATAGCCGAAGCAATCACTGATTGAGATTTGTACATTTGTGCAGTTGGGATTATGCATCAGGGGCTGCTGCTGGGAGGTTGTTCTCGCTGTGAAAGACTTGGGAAACTGTTTTTGCAAAAACGTGCAACAGAAGCAAGCCCAGTTGTTTTTCCGGTTAGTGCCCACATGGCAATAAATAAAACCGTCTAAAAGGCAAAGTCTACTTATGTTTTATGCACTTAGTTATTTTATCAGAAAAGCCTATGTGGTTAATAAGCCTGATGAAAGGAAAATGTGATTATTAGTTTGTAGTGCTAAATAAATGTTGCCAGTTTTTATGGGACATTTTATGTGGTATTGAGCACACATTGGTGCTTTAAAGTGAGTATTAAATGTGTATTTTGAAAAGGATACATTGTTTTAAAGAACACACATTTGAGAAAGTATGCCCTCTTATATATAAACTGTGGTTCATTGATTTCCTCCATAGCTGGAAGCAAATTCATACTTGAACAGGATTGTTCAGATGCTAAGCGTAGAGACAAATATAAAACTCTTAAAGACAGACTTTTAGAAATCCATACTAGAAATTATATTTGTAATTTGAAAGTACAAAATCCTTATTTTTGGTGAATTTATTTTAAAGAATATTTAGCAATTTCAAAAATTGGTTCAAGTAAAACATGTTATATACAAAACAACTTAAGCAACATAGAAGTCTGTATGGTAAAGTGAATAGTTTCTTTGCCACCATTCCCACCGGGTAACATGTTACTATTGTTAACTGATGAATAACCAAAATTTCTTTCTGTGCTTATATGAACATATAAAGTATGGGGCATTTGTTTTTCAAAACAAAAATGGGGTAACATATATATACAATTTTGCACCTTGCTCTTTCATTTATCTTTGTATTATACACATCTTTCCTTGTTAGCACTAATAGATACAGCTCTTTCTTTTTATTTTTTTTTATTTTTTTATTTTTTTAAATTTTTTTTTCAACGTTTATTTATTTTTGGGACAGAGAGAGACAGAGCATGAACAGGGGAGGGGCAGAGAGAGGGAGACACAGAATCGGAAACAGGCTCCAGGCTCTGAGCCATCAGCCCAGAGCCCGACGCGGGGCTCGAACTCACGGACCGCAAGATCGTGACCTGGCTGAAGTCGGACGCTTAACCGACTGCGCCACCCAGGCGCCCCAGCTCTTTCTTTTTAATAGTACTATAGTATAAAAAAAATTTTTTTTCCAGATGTCTTTTAGAAAATATTGTAGCTCTGAATATGTGTTAGGATAATCTGATAAACATTTTTCAAACATTGGTAATTTATGTAATCATAACGGTTTAATATTGGGGGAAAAATATCCATAGGTCAAAAGAGGTTGTTTTTTTTTTTTAAAATTTTTTTTAATGTTTATTCATTTTTTGAGAGACAGAGTGTGAGTGGGGGAGGGGTAGAGAGAGAGGGAAACAGAATCCAAAGCAAGCTCCAGGCTCTGGATGGACAGCACAGAGCCTGATGTGGGGCTCGAACCCACTAACCGCGAGATCATGACCTGAGCCAAAGTCGGACGCTTAACCCATTGAGCCACCCAGGTGCCCCAAAAGAGGTTTTTTAAGTTCAAAACGTTTGCAGAGTGCCTGGGTGTCTCAGTCAGTTAAGCATCTGACTCTTGATTTCAGCTCAGGTCATGATGTCAACGAATGGTTTGTGGGATTGAGCTCTGCATTGGGCCCTGTGCTGTCAGTGTAGAGCCTGTTTGAAATTCTCTCTCTCTCCTCCTCTCTGGCTCTCCCCTGCTTATACTCTCTCTCTCTCAAAATAAATAAATAAACTTAAAAAAAATCTTTAAAAAAAAAACCTCAAAAAACATATGCTGTTTATAAAGATGAAAATACTTTTAGAAAATTCAACACTTGAAGGAAAGCAGAAAGAAGCAAATTGCCCCCTGAAATCCAACTATCCAGAGATACTATTTTTAAATATTTGGGCTGAGTGTATTTTCACCAATACAGATTTACACACGTGTGCATTTATACTGTCATTGAATGTAGATATTCATCATACCTCTGAAAGTCTGAAAAATTGTTCCAGTTTCTGGAGGTACCATTATTTAAAGAGTCCTTTACAAAATGACATTTAAGTTATTTTTTAAAATATTTTTTGCAGCCGCAGTGAACATTTTCAGATCTGTGTGCACAGTATATGGAACTTCTATAAACCAAACTAGGAACTTCCGTAAACCAAGTTCCTAGAAGTAGAATTGGGGAGTGTATTTAATAAGTGGGTGTTTTATTTTTATTTTTTTTAATTTTTTTTTCAATATTTATTTATTTTTGGGACAGAGAGAGAGGGAGACACAGAATCGGAAACAGGCTCTAGGCTCTGAGCCATCAGCTCAGACGCGGGGCTCGAACTCATGGACCGCGAGATTGTGACCTGGCTGAAGTCGGACGCTTAACCGACTGCGCCACCCAGGCGCCCCGATAAGTGGGTGTTTTAAACTGAAATAAGGCTATCAGTGGGTTTCAGGTTTACTAGGTGAAAACATGTGCTTCTCTTTAGACCATGAGTCTCCCTCTGAAGTATGGAGTCTCTTTTCTCTCCCCGTAAGTGATACTGATTCCTTATGAGTACAGGTAAGAAACAGAAACTTACTAGAAGTCAGTTTAAAAACCATCATAGGCTTAATCTCTGAAAGCAGGTTCTTGTGCTTTGTTATCCCTGACTTATGGTCAGCTTTTGCTCACACAAAATATTCCATTTTTAGACAGCTATAGTTTGTTAGAAAAATTTATCCTCATGTTGAGCTGCAGTGTGGTGTTTCCTGATTCCCACCTATTGTTTCTGCTCTCAGGACCACAGGGGTTAAGGTGAATGCCTCTCCCAGATGACTTTTTCCCAGCTGTTTGAAGATAGCTATCAAATCCTCATATTTTCTTCTTTTTTTTTTCCTAAATGGAGCAGTTTTTTACCCCCCCCCCCCCCAACTATAGTTTATATCTCCTATGTGGTGATTTCTATTTCCTTTCCCAGTCTGAACGTTATGGCTGTGGTTTTGATAGTGCGGAAGTCATTGAAACAATCATTTTTCCTGATATGAGCATTATTAATAGGCACTCACACTATTTATACTCCTGACTCACACTGAACTGAAAAGTAGCCTAGCCATCCTCTTCCCATTCAGTACTTTGCAGGTGAGTTTGAACCTAAGAGCAGATTTTTGTATCTTTTTATTAAATTTAATCTTTTTTGAATTATTATCTTTTTGAATATCTTTTTGAATCATTATAGTCATCTCCGTTTTTATTGACTGTTGCCAATTCTGTGTAATCTGTGAATTCAATTAATATGCTTTCTAGTCTCTTACCTGAATCACTGACTCAATGTTTCATGGCGTGGGACTCATTACCCCTGTGCGCACCGAAGACTGACCGTTTGCTGAGGATCATTTTTTAACAGATTTGGTATGCAAGTGTGCTATTATTATACGCTGATTTCATTCTGAGCTCTACAGCCCTGCTTCAAATTCCCTGAATTCCCAGGTTAAATTTGTGTGGTTCTGCAAGCTTGAACTGTTTTGATGCAGCTGTAGTTCCACTTCCCATGTGCTCATATAGCTGGGGCTTAAGATCTCTTGAATATTTCATCTAATAGAGTTGCTTGAAGAAATATCCTTTCCATTATAAAAGAATTTGTGCTCATTAAAGGCACTTTGGAAGATACAGAAAAAGGAAAAGGAAAGCCAGAATCTTATCACCCAAATACAATTACTAACTTCTTAGTACATTTACTTTTCCTCCCACCATGCAGTAGCTATAATCATGTCACATGTGTTTTTTATATTTTGCTTTTTCTTTAAGTGTATCTTAAGAGTGTTTTTAACTCTATAGTTGTTTAAAAAAACCCAACACTGTAATGGTTGAATAACATTTTTTTGAGTGAATCCTCTGTAGTTACTTCCCAGTTGAACTTTTAGGTGAGCTTCTTTATATTATAGAGACTTTTTCAGAATTTATTATTATTTAGTAAGGTTCCAAAGCTGAGGTCTAAGGTCAGAAGCTAAAAACATTTTTAAGACCAGAAGACTATTATTTTTTTGTTTTATTTATTTATACAGTAGAGGGGAGGGGCAGAGAGGGAGAGAGAATCCCAAGCAGGTTCCGCACTGGTCAGCACAGAGCCTGACGTGGGGCTCGATCCCAGGAACAATGAGATCATGACCTGAGCTGAATTCAAGTGGGACGCTTAACCAACTGAGCACCCAGGCTCCCCCAGAAGACTGTTTTTATTGATTGATACAACCCAAATAAAGTAGGAGATGGTTTTTTTTTTTTTTTTTTTTCCCTGTCTTTTGTAGTAATCACATCAGTTCCTTTTTCTTCATTCTCTGAATTGGAACTTAAAGTTTTTTTTTTTTTTTTTTTTTTTTTTTGCTTTAATTTGCCTACCCACCCTGTCCCAGGGTTCAGGTTATTTTAATAGGTTTATGATGCTCACATTGGTTTCCATCTTTTGTAAATATTAGAGTTTCTGTGTGGGCTGTGCAGGTGTTTCCAAGTGCTAGAGTCATTTAGTTTTGGTGTAGGGAAAACTAAGAGGGGGACCCTGGTGTTTCCTCTGTTCTCAACTCTCTCTGTCTCTTCCTCTGGTAATATTTTTTTTCAGCTACACTTCTTCAGCTGTCCACATAACTCTGGACTTGGTTTAACCATCTCTTACCTAGATTACTTCAGGGGTCACACTTCAGCTGGCTGCCTTCTTGCTAGCTTTAAAAAAATTCTTCTCACAGTTAACAACGTATTTCATAGGCTGTGATGGAATCTTTTAACCCGATTGTTTTGGGAAAGCTTTCTTTTTTGTTGCTGTACTTTTCTAAATATTCATCTATAGAGCAAACTCGAAGAATTCCATGACTTAAGCTCTTGATTTAAGTCCATGGCTTAAAAATTGAATATTTTATCTTAAGTATCTTTATGCATCAAATAGTTTTGAACTTTAAAGTATCTTAAAACTTTGTGGGTTTCTTTTTGGTTAAGATTTTTTGCCTTTTAAGATTTTATTTTTATTTTTTATTTTTTTCAATGTTTATTTTTGAGAAAGCAAGAGCGCTTGCAGGGGAGGGGCAAGCGGGGGTGGGGGGTGGGGGGGGGGGGCAGAGGATCCGAAGCAGGCTCTGTTCTGACAGCAGAGAGCCAGATGTGGAGCTTGAACTCACCATGAGATCATGACCTGAGCTGAAGTTGGATGCTTAACTGACAGAGCCACCCAGTGCCCTTAAGATTTTATTTTTAAGTAATCTCTACACCCAATATGGGGCTGGGACTTGCAATCCGGGACCAAGAGTCACATGCTGCACCAACTGAGCCAGCCAGGTGCCCCAAGACTATTGAAATAATATAACCATATATGCTGGATTTCAAATGCTTGTTTATTTCAAAACTTGATTCGTTTAAACAGAAGATCTATACACATGTCATTTAGCACCACCACCTTCATCTTATCTGTGTTATATCCACAGCTCTCATGCTGTATAGATGTTTGCAGATTTTGTACGAATGTATGTTTATTTTCATGTGTATATATTAACAACTGTGTCTGTATTTCATTTATTTAAGATCTGGACACTGGTAGTTGGCTATGTGTTGGCTGTCTCATTCAAGTGGAATGCAAGCACTGAACGCTACTTGAGAGCAGTTTCAATTCCTGTCTGGATTATATTGCTTTTTCATTTAGGTGGGTCCTTTTCTCTAAGAAAGTCTAGCTTAAGATCAGCAGAGGCTGATTGTTTGAATTGAAGTGAATTTTTTTGTAGTGTTGTATGTTGCATTTAACATTCTTTAAAATAATCTTTAGAAAATGTTCTGCTTTAATCTTTCTTTAGTCTTTGATAAAGATGTTGTAACATGTCTATCTTTTGATTATGTTGAATGTTCATTTTCAAAAGGTCCTTTAAAAATAAATATACCTTAAAAAGTAAAGCACACTTACAGTGTCATGGCCATTTATGAGTGTCATACTTCAGGAGGATATAGATAAGCAGTTAAGTATGTGAGAGACAGTTACAGGAACCAGACGTATTTACGCCGGGTAAGAGAAGGGGACTGGGCTACACGAGTGGGGAGGAAGAGGAGGGAAGGAGAAAATAAAATATGGAAGCCTATTTGAAGGACTGTCCTGTGAAAGAATGGTTTAAACAGATCTCTCTACCTATGGGGGAGAGACGTCAGAGCAAGGAGTAGCTTCAGGGAGACAAATCTGTTCAACGTAAAGACGATTAGTGTCAGCTGCTCAAAAGAATGAGTTTCCTGGTATTTGGGACTCTTTACTGTTAGCTGAATGGCTGCTAGGATGTTATAGAGTGATTTTTTTCAGGGACTCTTATCTCCAAGTTAAGACTTAGGGAACATTAGGTTCTAATTTAAAAACAAAATTCAGTAACCTAGAGCAGTAGTTAGCCTACTTAAAGTAGTTTTTAGAGCTACTTACAGTTAAAAATAAAACATCAGAGCTGATTGAAAGTCTTTCTTTGCTTAGAGACTGATGTGGAACAAAGCATTGCTTTCTAGCTTTGCTGATTTGGAATCCTAGAGGAGTATATTAGCAAGATCCCCTAATGTCCGATGTGACTCATTTTGAATTTGGGGAAGGCAGAGGAGGAGGCAGCAGTTCAGGAAGCTCTAGATTTACTCAGGGAAACGCAAATGCCTGTGGGTAGGTTCCTGGTCCTTGGCGCTTGTTAGCGTTTTTGCCTTTTAAACTGAGGATACATTGAAGCTTTTTGCCGTGCTGTTCTGGGCCATTTCACCCTCTCTTGAGAGATGGAGTTCACACCCAGTGGTATTTTCAGGAAATGAAATCAGGCTCCATGAGTTTAGGTTCTGTAACTGATGCAGGTAATTTTGAGGTTAAATGGAAGGTTTGAGTTCAGGATGGTCTTAAATCCTAGGTGTGCATTAGAATGGACTTGATTCCTCAGGTCATATGAGCCTGTTAAGGGGAGGCTGGCACATACCCAATTGTATTTTTTTTTTTTTTAAATATTTTTAGTGTTTATTTTTGAGAGAGAGCACAAACAGGGGAGAGGCAGAGAGAGAGGGAGACGCAGAATCCGAAGCAGGGTCCAGGCTGTGAGCTCTCAGCACAGAGCCCAATGCGGGGCTCAAACTCCCGAACCATGAGATCATGACCTGAGCCGAAGTTGGATGGTCAACCAACTGAGCCACCCAAGCTCCCCTGGCACATACCCGATTTTAGACGAGGGGCCTCAGCAGAGCTAGTTTTAACTGAGACAAACCCTGAATTGAGGCTTCATCTCTCTTAGGGCCTTTAAAAAAAAAAAATTCCCTGTGAAACAATTTTGTTAACGTCCTCTATGGCAAATTGTTATGTCAGTTTACTAATTCTTTTAAAGATGTGTGCTAGGTTTTCAACTAAAAATGTTAACTCTTGATAATTTTCAGCATCCTTGGCGGGCTCATGGAGAATTCCAGTATTCCTGGTTATTGTTTTCCTGATGTCTGTGGGCACCCTCTATGAAAAACAAAATGGAAAAGAGTCTTCTGGTAAGAAATGGAACATTCTATTAATATTACTCTTAAGAAGTGTTTGAGAAAGTAGCTTTATTTTAAAAACATGCAAAGATGAAACTGCTTAACATCTGTTTAAAAATCTGTATTTTCTGAATAGAAAATAAACTTGTTTATAATATTTTAGGTTTTTGTTTTTTGTTTTTAAAGTAGGCTTCACATGTAGCATGGAGCCCAACATGTGGCTTGAATTCTAAGATCAAGACCTGAGCTGAGATCGGGTCAGACACTTAACCGACTGAGCCACCCAGGAGCCCCTAAAATATTTTAGGTTTTAAGACAGTGCCCCACTTCCCTTCCCCTGCCTTTAAAAAAATTTTTTTTTTTTGCATTTTTAAAGGTATAATTCATATAACATAAAATTAACCATTAACTTTTTTAAGGTGGCATTTAGTACATTCACAATGTTATGTAACCATTACTTCCGTCTAGTTTCAAGATCTTTTCATCACCCCAAGAGGAAACCCTGTACTCACAGCTAACTATAAAGTTAGGTCATTTATTTGAAATCTTCTTTGTTTAAAAAAGTCTTAAGTTTATTTATTTTGAAAGAGAGATCACAAGTGGGGGAGGGTCGGAGAGAAGAAGAGACAGAATCCCAGGCAGACTCTGCACCATCAGCACACAGCCCAGCGTGGGGCTTGAACTCATGAACGCCGAGATCATGACCTGAGTGGAGATAAAGAGTCGGACGCTTAACCGACGGTGCCACCCAGACGCCCTGAGATCTTTTTTCTTAATGTCGGCATTTATCACTCTAAACTGTCCTCTTAGAACTGTTTTTCCGTCCCATAAATATCATTTGTTGTGTTTCTGTTTTCTTTGGGTCAAGATACTCTTTGATTTCCTTTTTGATTTCTTCTTTGACACAGTGTTTAATGAGAATTCTACGATTTAATTTCCACATATTTGTGAGTTTTCCAGTTTTTCTGTTGCTTGTGCTTTGGTGGGTGTTCTGTCTAAAAGAAACCATTGCCAAATCCAAGATCATGAGTGTTTGATCTTGTGTCCTGTTGATCTTGTGTCTTGTAACTTTGTTGAATTTATTCATAAGCTTTAATAATTTTTTTTTTTTTTCAACGTTTATTTATTTTTGGGACAGAGAGAGAGAGACAGAGCATGAACGGGGGAGGGGCAGAGAGAGAGGGAGACACAGAATCGGAAACAGGCTCCAGGCTCTGAGCCATCAGCCCAGCGCCTGACGCGGGGCTCGAACTCACGGACCGCGAGATCGTGACCTGGCTGAAGTCGGACGCTTAACCGACTGCGCCACCCAGGCGCCCCAGCTTTAATAATTTTTTGTGGTTACTTTAGGATTGTGCATATGTAAGAGAATCATCTGTGAATAAAGATACTTTTATTTCTTTCTAATTTAGGTGCTGTTTTGTTTTGTTTTGTTTTGTTTCCTTTTTTGCTTCGTTGCTCTGGCTGGAACTTCCAGTACAATGTTGAATACATCATTTTCTTTTTTTTTTTTTTTTTTTTTTAAATTTTTTTTCAACGTTTATTTTTATTTTTGGGACAGAGAGAGACAGAGCATGAATGGGGGAGGGGCAGAGAGAGAGGGAGACACAGAATCAGAAACAGGCTCCAGGCTCTGAGCCATCAGCCCAGAGCCCGACGCGGGGCTCGAACTCACGGACCGCGAGATTGTGACCTGGCTGAAGTCAGACGCTTAACCGACTGCGCCACCCAGGCGCCCCTACATCATTTTCTTTTAAAGATTATTTTTGAAATACTATGGTTGCAAGTGATTTATATCCAAAAACAGTTTGTTAAAGATACAGGTTTCTTTTTTTTTTTTTTTTAATGTTTTTACTTTATTTTATTTTATTTATTTTATAATTTTTTTAAATTTAATTTTGAATTTTTTTAAATTTACATCCAAATTAGTTAGCATATAGTGCAACGATGATTTCAGGAGTAGATTCCTTAGTGCCCCTTACCCATTTAGCCCATCCCCTCTCCCACACCCCCTCCAGTAACCCTCTATTTGTTCTTCATATTTATGAGTCTCTTCTGTTTTGTCCCCTTCCCTGTTTTTATATTATTTTTTGTTTCCCTTCCCTTATGTTCATCTGTTTTGTCTTTTAAAGTCCTCATATGAGGGAAGTCATATGATTTTTGTCTTTCTCTGACTAATTTCACTTAGCATAATACTCTCCAGTTCCATCCACGTAGCTGCAAATGGTAAGATTTCATTCTTTTTGACTGCCAAGTAATACTCCATTGTATATATATACATCTTCTTTATCCATTCATCCATCGATGGATATTTGGGCTCTTTCCATACTTTGGCTATTGTTGGTAGTGCTGCTATAAACACTGGAGTGCATGTGCCTCTTTGAAACAGCATACCTGTATCCCTTGGATAAATACCTCGTAGTGCAATTGCTGGGTCATAGGGTAGTTCTAGTTTTAGTTTTTTGAGGAACCTCCATACTGTTTTCCAGAGTGGCTGCACCAGCTTGCATTCCCATGTTTTTATTTTATTTTTGAGAGAGAGACAGAATGCGAGCGGGGGAGGGACAGAGAGAGAGGGAGACAGAATCTGAGGCAGGCTCCAGGCTCTGTAGCTCAGAGCCTGATGTGGGGCTCGAATTCACAGACTGTGAGATCATGACCTGAGCCGAAGTCAGACGCCCAACCGACTGAGCCACCCAGGTGCCTCTAAAGATAGAGGTTTCTAATGAGCTGTAAGATGGAGCATAGGGTGGCCGGATATTAATGGTCTGCACATCATCGATCAGACTGGACTTCTCCTTACCCATCCACGTGGAAACAGCTATGGCTGGAGAGGTAAATCTGAGCAGCACATGGTTTCTACAGCAACTGATGTTACTTCTTTCTGATGGTTATACATCAAGAAAAAGCAAATTACTAATTAATTGCAGCAGATTGTTAAAAGAAAAAAATTAATTTCTTAAATATCATTTTGTATAGTTAGATTAGAGAATACTACAGAGAAACAAAAAGAAGAAAATAAAAATTACTCAAAATCCCATTATGCATCTAAATGTTTACTAATGCCTTAAGACTTTTATGCCTTCAGAATTTAAAACACAAGAAAATTGGATTATAGTGAACATTCTATTTTGTAATCTGTATTTTAAATCTTATTTCATGAGCACCTTTCTATGTCAAATACACTTTTAAAACATTTTTAGCATCTTCATTTTATGCTAATCACAAGGCTATTTGTGGCATCCTTGTGTATTTGTATAGCTACCTTATAGTTTGTGTGTGTGTTTCCTTTTTTTAAGATTTTTTTAATTTTAATTTTTAGATAGTGCAAGCAGGGGAGAGGGGGAGAGGGAGGGCGGGAGAGAGAGAGAGAGAGAGAGAGAGAGAGAGAGAGAGAGAGAGGGAGGGAGGGAGAGAGAGGATCCCAAGCAGACTCCATGCTCCGTGTGCAGAGCCTGACGTGGGGCTTGATTCCACAACCCTGGGATCATGATGTAGGCCAAAATCAATAGTCAACTGCTCAACCAACTGAGCCACCCAGGCCCTGTGTGTGTGTGTTTAATTAAATTGCTCTTTGTTTTTTTGTTTTTTGTTTTTTTGTCTGGAAACCATCTCTCTCTGAGAGTGGAAAATAGGAGAGATTTTTTTGTTTTTTTTCCAGTTTTCTTTATTCGCCCAATCTTCCTGGTCACAATCTATTAGTCTCTGTGGTTATATATCAGACCAGTAGAAGTATACTTCTGTTTTGACAACTACTGTATGAAGCTTGGTATTCACCACTTGTTCCTCTGGGTAACTTTATCTCCCTTCCTCCCTGCCGTTTCTGCTAATAGCAATGGTTTATAGAGCTTGGCTTATCCCTCACCCCTCACCACTTACCCCAGGATGGTTTCCTTTTTTTGTTTTTCTGGAAATCAGTTCTTCTCTTTTCTTGTCTTTCTATCCTTATTTACCTTTTTACTTGAGGTGTTTTTGACATATAACATTGTATCAATTTCAGGTGTACAACGTAATGATTCAATGTTTGAATAGTACATTGTGAAGTGATTATAATAATCTAGTTAACATCCATCACCTTGTGTAGTTACAAAAAATTTTTTTTTTCTTGTGATGAGAACTTTTAAGATCTATTCTTAGCAACTCTCAAATATGCAATACAGCATTATTAGCTCTAGACACCATGCTGTGTATTACATCTCTGTGACTTATAACAAAGCATATACCTTTTGACTCCCTTGACCCATTTTTCCTATTTCCTTCTCCCAACTCTGGCCACCGAGCTTGTGTGTGTGTGTGTGTGTGTGTGTGTGTGTGTGTGTGTGTGTGTGTAACATTTCCACATATAAGTGAGATCATATGGTATTTGTCTTTCTTTGTCTGACTTATTTAGCTTAGCATAATGCCCTTGAAGTCCATCTAAGATTTCTTTTCTTTTCTTTCTTTCTTTCTTTCTTTCTTTCTTTCTTTGGCTGAGTAATATTCCATTCTGTACTTATACCACATTTTCTTCATTCATCCACTGATGGACACTTAGGTTGTTTCCATATCTTGAGGATTTTAAGTAATGCTGTAATGAACATGGGGTCATATAGATCTTTTCCAGTTAGTGTTTCTGTTTTCTTTGGATAAATACACTCAAGTGGAATTGCTGGATCTTATGGAGTTCTATTTTTCACTTCTTAAGGACAGTTTTCTCCTTTTGACTGCTTTTGTACAGGGCCAAGTAAGTACTTTGTTGTAAGTTATGAATAATCTAGGTTAAAGCAGTGGTTTCAAGTAGGTTTTCTCTTAGGTGTAAATTCTCATCAGCTGGTGAAGGAAGCTCAGGGAGCCATGCAGACAGGGTTCTAAGACCAAGTTTTGAGCTGTGGGAAAAAGAAGGCCATGTTTGATTATTATTATCAACCATAAACCCAGCATGGGGATGTGCTGGCATGCCCAGCAGATTTCTGGTATTTGTATTCTAGACTGTTAACAAGGAAGGAAATCACAGGGACACAGAACATATGTTGAAAGCAGATTTATAAATGTTGGGTTTTCTTGTTTTGTTTACTTTTATTCTAGCCAATTTCTGAATATTCATTTCTTTTTTAATTTTTTAAAGTTTATTTATTTTGAGAGAGATGCATGCAAGCAGGGGAGGGGCAGAGAGAAAGAGAATCCCAAGCAGGCTCCATGCTATCAGTACAGAGCCCGACATGGGGCTCGAACTCTGGAAACTGTGAGATCATGACCTGAGCCGAAACCAAAAGTCGGATACTTAACCACTGAGCCACCCAGACACCCCCAGAATAGATTATTCTTTTTTTAGTATATGTGCTGCCGAAGCGAGCACAGATTATTCTTGATCTAGAATCCTTTTTATAGACTGCTAGTCTAGGTAATCTTCATCATAAAATAAATCTTTTAAACATTTTTTTTCTCTTAATTTGAGTATTTGTTTTTCCTCTTGCCCTAGAACCTTGTTTCTTTTAGGCATCAGAACTCAAAACATCTAATCCAAATTAAGACAACCTTTCCCTTTTATTACAGCCAGTTCCCTCCTGTAGATGTCACTGTACTATAGTTAGGTACAGGAATGCTTTAGTGCTCCACCAGGGCGGTACGTGCATTTATTCCTCACTGATCACTTCCATCGTCCTGTTGTACGACTTGTACTTGTTCCTAGGCACCTATGTAGGCATCTTTCTCTGTGTCTTTTGAGCTTTGAATCTCACTGTTGTAGAAGCTTTTATGACCTATGATTCACTGGATTCACACAATTAATACTTTGGATTTGCTCAGATTTCAAAGCATGAAGTTTGTTTAGTTCCTAGATCTGATAGAGTCTTCTTGTGGATCATTGTGGAGTTTCAGCTGTACTTTCTGAGCGCAGGGGCCTTCCTCAGTGATTTTCTCATAGGCCTTGGGAGCTCTTACTTGGTATTTTCTGGAACATCAAGATAATGTATGGAAAAAATATTAAGTGTCAACTGTGTTTTAAAATGTACTTTTTTAATCCACAAACACTCCTCCTCTCCCTGCCACCCCTCCAAAAAAAGACCCTTGTAAAGTAGATATGTCCATTTTACTGATGAAGACCTTTAATTCTAGAGGTTAAGTAATCACTTAACCACAGTCACACAGGTGAGCGGTGGAGCTAAGAATGAAAGCTTAGGGTCAAGGACTCCGGTGCTCTTTCCTTTCACCAGGCTCTTTGAACAAGCATCAGTCATCCAGAAAAGGTGTAGTGACTGCTGATCCCTCTTGTACTCAGTAGTAGTTTTATGGTTCTTAGTCTTTTTTTTTTTTTTTTTTGTAACGTTTTATTTTTGAGAGCCAGCCTGAGTGGGGAGGGTAGAGAGAGAGGGGGACAGAGGATCTTAAGTGGGCTCTGCGCTGACAGCAGTGAGACTGATGTGGCACTCGAACTCACAAACTGAGATCATGACCTGAGCCAAAGTCCGACGCTCAGCTGACTGAGCTCCTCTGTCTTACGCATGGGCCTTGTTTGCCTCCCACAAGTGCAGGGACTAGCTACTCTGCTTCCTGGATCCTAGATGTCTCACTTGGTAGAAACCTGGAATCCAGCTTCAGTGTGAGTGCCCTTGGCCTTGCTTTATTGTTAATAATAGCAACATGGGCGAGGCCCTGCCAACCTCTTTAAACATGCTCTTATTTAATTTTCTTTTTCTAAGTTTTCTTTTTACTTACTTTGAGAGAGAGCACACGTGTGTGTGCAAACAGGGGAGGGGTAGAGAGAGAGGAAGAGAGAAAATCCCAAGCAGGCTCTGCGCTGTCAGCATGGAGCCTGATGTGGGGCTTGAACCCACGAACCGCGAGATCGTGACCTGAGCAGAAATCAAGAGTTGGACGCTTAACCGACTGAGCCACCCAGGCATCCCTCTTAATTTTCTTAGTGATCAGTGGGATTCGTACTTCTACTTATTTTACAGATGAAGAAACATAGACTCAGCCATTTACTCTGAGTAAATTTACACTAAGAAGTGCTTTTTCCAAAGCTAGGCAAACAAGCATCAGGTGTATCTTTAATACGCTGGACCCACAGTCTGAGAAGCATGAGCAAGTACAGCTGGATCTGTTCCTCCCAACACTGGTGATTGTTTATAAAAAAATCAGAAATGCCTTGGCAGGGAAGTCTTGGTGGTTGCCTTCATCATTTTGCAATAACATGCAACGTGAGTGAACAAGTTTGGTTCAGTTGAGGCTAAATTGGAAAAAGAAAAGGAACAAAGTAAACTTCTTACTGCTCATCTGCTACTGCCCTATCTGACACAGTCAAACAGGCCTAGGGAAACTTTGGTCCATATCCAAGCCCTTGCTACTGACCAGTAGCATAATGAAGTGATGCTAGAAGCCACTGAGAGGGAGGTGTATTTTCCACATTAGCAACGGAAACAGAAGCCTTCTTCAAAGGGAGCTTTACGTGCTAGGGAGATTTTACTTGGTATGCACAGCCTCTTTCCAGTAGGCATCACTGGATGTATTTCTGGCAACTGCCACTGTCACTGTGAAAGAGAACTAAGTAGATTGAGTATCTCCTTATTTAGAGCGTTTTCAAAACAAATTATCCTCTGTTTATTGAACACGTTATTCTGCCTATTGTTGAGTTAGCCGTATTAACAGATCTGTTAATCTGTCAGGACATGTGATCTGTTTCTACTGTGCCAGACCGTGAGTTTCTGTCCCCTAGTGCTAGGCTGTTGGTGGCCTGCTTGTTTGGACTTGTGTAGATCCCTGTTATTTGGGCCTCCCCTTGATGCTGGCCCTGTCCCTGGGTAGAGGGACACTTGAAACCTTGGATGTTCTTTCCTTTTTTAGGTTACAGTTCTTCGGTCCCAAGATTATGTTCCCTTGTCTGTATGCCTATTTTTAGCTGGGTTTTTTTCCAATACCATGACTCTGCCTAGATTCTCAGTCCTGGCATTCTTGCATTTGGTTTATCATTTCTGCCAGAACCCTTGGGGTTTTTGAAGCTCAGGAGGATATCACTAAGACAGAAGTCATTGAAGTGCCTGTTTGATAAGTAAGAGCAGTTGCCAAATCTTACATCAATAATTTTCAAATACGCTTTTTGGATTTTTCCTGCTTGCTACTCCATTCCTTTGTCAAGTTTCAGGCCCTCTAAAAATTTGCCAAATTAGTTTGTGTATTAACTAGGATAATGCTGCATAGTTTTCCTTGGTTTAGCTATGGTTCACTGAATATTTACTGCATTGTTTTAGTGATATCAGCAAGTTGGAGACAGGGTCTTTAAGGTGTGAGGGTTTAATTTATTGGCCTTAACTTTTCCTCAAGTCTTTCAGTGCCTACTGTAGGTAAGATACTTTGCATAAATATCTGAAGATGTGTGCTAGGAGCATAAGACATTTAGGGAAATGGCTATAATATGAAGTAGAAAGGGGATGAGAGGCACAGACGAATACTGCACAAGTGTTAGTGGCTTATGCTTATAGTTTATTGTGCCAAAGCCAAAGGCTTTGAAATAGGTGGTGGTGATAGCTAACATTTACTGAGTGAGTCTTGCATACCAGGTATTGTTCTGAATATTTCATATGTACTGTTTCACTTAATTCTCATATGAAATCAGAATTTAGAGAAGCCCCATTTCGTACATGAGGAGACTGAGGCACCTGGATTTTAAGTAACTCGCCAATGGTCATCTAGCTAGTAAGGAGTAGATCTGGGATTTGAATGTGAGCAGTCTTGTCTCCTCACCTGTGCTCCCAAACAGTGAGTTGTACTGATCGTGCTGCCTCTGTGCAGAGTAAACATGAGACCCTCCGTTCTCCCTCTGCATCCTGGTATCTCTCCGGTCTTCTCATTGTACCTTATGTCCTGGCCTTATCAGACTTCTTAAGAGTTCTTTGAACAGCACATGGTGTTTTTTTCTTGCCTTTGTGCTTTTACACTTGCTTTTTTGTCTTTCTGAAAAATTTTTCTCCTGTTGCCCTCTAAGACATAAGCCTCTTTTTCCCCTCCAAGATAGACTGGTTCTGTTTTGTTTTAATATGGCTAACATACTTTTTTTTAATGTTTGTTTATTTTTGAGAGAGACAGAGAGAGAGTGCACACGAGAGAGAGAGCATGAGCGGGGCAGAGAGAGAGGGAGAGAGAGAGAATCTCAAGCAGGCTCCTCACTGTCAGTGCAGAGCCTGATGTGGGGCTTGAACCCACGAACTGTAAGATTATGACCTGAGCTGAAATTAAGAGTCAGACACTTAACCATCTGAACCACCCAGTGGTTAACATATTTAAGTGGATTTAAAGGGTGGCATCTTTTACCATTCCTTTTAAGTAGCATCTTTGGAGATCCTTCCCTGACCTCCCAAGCATGGATTAGGTTGCCATCTTCTGTGCTCCCCAAATATGCTACACTTGTCTTTACATTAGCTTTTATACTGAATCATAACTGGTAGACTAAATATTAGACTGAGGTTGGGGCTTGGGTCTCAGTCTCTTAGCATGTAGCCTAGTCACCTGTTTAGTGAATGAGGACTTAGCGGGGGGTTAGAAATGTAAGTCAAACTACAGCCAAACTGAGAATCCATATTTGAGGATCTATAAAATTGTTACTTTGGAGGATCTCTAAAATTGTTTCTTTGGAGCTACTTAAAACAAAGGACTTATTTTTCAGGCTCTCTCAAAGATGAGTCACTACTTCATTAAATAATTTGTGAAGAGGTAGGTTTAGTAATTTAGGACCCTTGACTAGTCTTTTTTTTTTTTTTCAACAGTAAACCCCTTACCCATTTAGCCCATCCCCCCTCTCACAATCCCTTCAGTAACCCTCTGTTCTCTATGTTTAGTCTCTTATGTTTTGTCCCCCTCCTTGTTTTTATATTACTTTTGCTTCCCTTCCCTTATGTTCATCTGTGTCTTAAAGTCCTCATATGAGTGAAGTCGTATGATATTTGTCTTTCTTTGACTAATTTCACTTAGCATAATACCCTCTAGTTCCATCCACGTAGTTGCAAATGGCAAGATTTCATTCTTTTTGATTGCCGAGTAATACTCCATTGTATATATGTACCACATCTTTATCCATTCATCTGTCGATGGACATTTGGGCTCTTTCCATACTTTGGCTATTGTTGATAGTGCTGCTATAAACACTGGAGTGCATGTGCCTCTTTGAAACAGCATACCTGTATCCCTTGGATAAATACCTCGTAGTGCAATTGCTGGGTCATAGGGTTGTTCTGTTTTTAATTGTTTGAGGAACCTCCATACTGTTTTCCAGAGTAGTCTTTAATCTTATATAAGAAAGAAAACTTTGCTTTTTAAAATTTTACTGGAAGCATTTTTCTTTTCTTTCTGTACTCTGCTGTCCCAGGCTATTAATCATGTATTCCCTTCTTTGCTCTTGAGTGGAGCCTGAGAAATCTTTCCTAGCTGCACAAGAAGCTAAATCCTGACTTGTCTCTGGTGTAATCAGTTTATTTTTGAAACTTCTATCTAGAATTCTAAAAAATATACCTAAAATGTCCAAAATTTTCCTCCATTTCACCTCCCTGGTTGTTGACATGGTATTTCCCTATGGTTATCTATCTAACCATAATCTGAAAACTTGGGGGTTATTATCTTTGACACGTCATCTCCTTCGTTACCTTTATGGGTTCATCATCAAGTCTGGTCCACTTTGACCACTCCATGTCTTAAATGCAGCCACTTTTCCAACATCTCCCCTTTAAACTGCTGCAGAGCATGCTGTCATCATGTCTTGCCTGCAGTGTTGCAGTAACTTCTCTCCCTGTACCCGCTCTTGGTCCCTCCCAATCTGCTCTTGACCAAACAGCAAAAATGATTCTTTTCATATTTCAAAGCTGATCATTTATTTATGGACTGGGAAGGTGGGTGTGGTTATGAAAGGACAACATGAGAGATCCCTGCATTGATGACACTGTTCTGTATCTTGTATCCATGCCGATATCTTTACTGTGGTATTGTACTACAGTTTTGCAAGATGTTACCATTGGGGGAAACTGGATAAAGGGTACAGAGGGTCTCTCTCTATTATTTCTTATAACTGCATGTAAAGCTGTAAGTATCTCAATTAAATTTCAGTAAAAACATGATCATTTCCTGTTTAAAACTCCTCAGCACTTTCCTACACCTTTTAGAATAAAGACTAAAGTACTTACTATGGTCTTCTATGACTTGGATCATCTGGCTCAACACGTCTGGCCTTGTTTACTCAATACCACTTTCCCACTAGCTGTCTGTGTTCCAGACACACTGACCTTCTTACACTGTCTTTAACATGCCAGTGTCTTCACTCAGTGGCCTTCCTACTCACTTCTTCTGCCCCAAATATTATTTACATTCCTTTGATCAATTCCTTCTCATCCTTTGTATATCATTATTTTTATTTCTTTTTTTTTTTTTTAATTTTTTTTTTCAACGTTTATTTATTTTTGGGACAGAGAGAGACAGAGCATGAACGGGGGAGGGTCAGAGAGAGAGGGAGACACAGAATCGGAAACAGGCTCCAGGCTCTGAGCCATCAGCCCAGAGCCTGACGCGGGGCTCGAACTCACGGACCGCGAGATCGTGACCTGGCTGAAGCCGGACGCTTAACCGACTGCGCCACCCAGGCACCCCACAGTATTTTTATTTCTTAAAGAGAAGATGTTCCTGATTCTCCAGACTAAGATTTCTTCCACTAGGAGTTCATAAAATAGCTAGTGTGTTTCCTTTACAGCAGTCATTATAGTTTGTGTACATTCACATTTGTGTGCTTTTTTTTTTTTTAAGGTGAATTAACAAATTATCCCCAACTGTGGTAAGAATTTTTTTTTTTCCATGTGGATCTTCAATCCCTATGTGTCTCTTCCACCAAGGCTCCACAGGGGCAGGGTCTGTGTCTTTATCCTCAGCATCCAATTCAGTGAATAGTGAGAATGTGTAAGACATGAAAGATGCCCTCTTTCCCTCTTTGTTCCCTTCTTGGTATCTAAGAAACAATTTGGATCCTTAGGCCAGGGGAATAAGTCCCAATCCAGATATCTTGTTCTCTTCCTAGATCAGGAGTTTGACTTGCTCTTGGATCGTCTGAAGATAAACCTCTTGTCAGATCACAGAGGCATTTATTAGAGGAAGGTTAGGGTATGGCTGAGTAAGACGAATGCTCTTGATCCTCATGGTTCAGTCCACCAAAGAGCCATCTTAGGGCCTGGCCTACTTGTCTCTGGGAGATAGCCAGCCTGGGATTTGCTAAGTAGGTGGAGCTCATTTGGAGTTTTCTGAATGGCCATGGCTGTTTTCACTGGCTTGGCAGAATTCTGTGCTGTCACACTGTGTATTGACCTACCCAAAGTAAGGTCCCATCTCCGTGAGTGTGGGTGTATGATTTGGTGAGTGTTATATTCTTAGTTGTAGACAACAGAATCTGCACTAGCTAGTCTAAATGGAAAGAGGTGTTGATTAGCACATAGAATTTTTACATATAAAATTTCGGGGAAGACCAGACAGTTAAACAAACTTAGATGTGTCACAGGCAGAAGGATTGCAAACAGGAGAAGTGCTCAGTGACACCAAAGGACTATTTGAGCAGAAGTCCCATGGCTGCTGCTACCTGCCACAAAGTTAAGATCAGGTAGCATTGCTTTTAGAACTTCTGCTAAGTTTTGACAGAAAAACCATATGCCTTCATGACTGTTTGACTTGAGAGCATCCAAATTCCAGTGAGTCTCACTTTGGTCTTCTGGGTCTTGATAGGTGTGTCTTATTGGTGGAAACTGCATTTCACATGGGACCTTAGCTGCAAGGGAGTCTAAGAAATACAATCTTTAAGCTTTCTAGTCTCTAGGAGGAGGAGAACATGCTAGAACCTGGTATTTATGAGCTCATCTGTTGTTTGCCATAGTAGATTAAAGACTGACAGTTGACAGACCTCATTGGCCAGTAAATGTTTTATTTGACTTTAGTGCAAATGATTAAGCTTGGTGTACTATGTATTAGGAATTTAACATGGGAACATATAAAATGAAACAGAGTAATAAGATTATTTTAGATTTTCAGTGGTGGATTTTGCCTGTATTGAATTATGTACTTTATAGAGCTATATGATTTTGCATAGTACCCAGGTGTTTGCCTATGCATTCATGGAATGCTATTATCAAGAGCACTGAGTGTTGGCTGTTTCATACCGTATTGGGAGCTAGTGATACAAAAGAGAGTAAGACAGTCACGGTCTGCATTCGGGAAGCTCACAGACTTGGTGTGGCAGTGTTTTCCAATGTGCATTCAGATTGTGAAGTTAAAAAGTAAGAGAGCGGGACTCCACGTTTATATATCCACTCTCTGCTGCATGCACCAGTGACTGATAAGCAGAGTCCAGGAACCAAATGTTTAGCAGATTTTCCTGTTGATTCTAAAGCATTCTCCCTTGGTGAAGAACCCCTGGTCCAGTGGGTCAATAATAACCATTTTGTTGTATTGCTTTTGAAAATTTAGTACTATGTTTCAGTTTGTAGCAGTTATTTCCCACTTGGTTTTAGAAAGTTTTGCAAACACGTGCTTGTTTTACAGGAGCGGAGTTACCAGGGCAGGTTATCTCCATGGCAGCTTCTACTCTGGCAACCTTGGCCATCTCCATCACAGGGTATGAATCAAGTGCCGATGACCAGCCCTCCGACCAGCCTGCAGGTGACTGAAGGGATGTTTTCAAATACAATTCTGGAAATTGACATATACACATAAAGTATAAACTTAAGGACATGAGCATCACAGAATGCTATTTACTAGTCCTTCATTTTCCTCTGATTTCTATTTTTATACTTTTTCCTCCTCTCATCTTTGTTCTCACGTATCCCTTTTTTCATGCTTTTAATTATTTACCTTTTTTGTTTCTTTTCTTGAATCTTCATCTTTTCCCTTTTTTTAAGAAAAATGCTTTTCTTTTAATTTTTCTTTTGTTATTCCTTCTCACTTTCCCTTCATATTATTTCCTTTTTCTCTGTGCCTCTTCTACGTTTTCCATTATTTTCTGCACTTAATCCTGTCCTTATTTTCCATTTCTTCTGTAGCCATCCATTCTCTGTTGTTCTGGTTTTGTTCTAACTCTTTACATTGCTTTTGTTGTTGATCCAACTTTTTCTTTTGGTTTTTATTTTCTGTCTTACAGTTCTCCCATTTCTCTGGCATTTCTTGCTTCTCAAAGTTTGCTTTGCGTGTCTTGTGCTGTTAATACATTGACTGTTTCCCCTGAAACCAACCTGTCTGCTTATTCTGGATACCATGCTCCTGCAAGATCAGCTGGTAGATTTATATCAGCTTTAAAGTCATACTGTACTCCCACAGAGTTCAGAAATGTAAAAGGCCATCTCTGTGCCAAGAAGTTTATTAGTGCCAGGGGCTTTGGAGTTAAGGAATATTTTTGGTGAGCTCTTCCTGAAGAATGGACTTCAGAAAAGTCTTAAAAGGAGAGATCAGCTAAGAAAAAAGCATTTGGGGTAGCAGGAAAACATATATTTATTGCACATTGAGTTATGTTTTCAAAATGAAGAGGGGATAATGTTTTGGTTAGGGACTTATTATTCTTCTGAGTATCTACCACACTTACCAGCATGAAGTTTCCAAATTAGAAAGATTCTCAAAGAGCAAAGTCAAACAGAAGCGTATTATAACTAGCTTGGGCTTTAGCCCCAAACCTCAGGATAGAATGTTACCTCTGATAAGATGGGCTGACTTACCACGATGCTAGTATATCAGTAGTAACAGTTTACTCACAGATAAACATTGAACATTATAAACACTAAGGAGATTATGATATAACTATCAGAGTGCTACTATGTAGTTTCTTATGAACTTTATGAAATCACAGGGAAGGCTGTCTTTGAGTATTATTTAGTGAGTGTCCACTATTTAGTGAGCATCAGGTACTATCCTTTGTGCTGTTCAGCAGAGGGAGAACAAGACAGACAAGGTCTTAGCTCTCCTAGAAGTGACATTCAACTGAAGGAAGAAAGTGTGAAAGGGTAAGTGGAATGTGGTATAACTACATACAACTATGTAAAGACTGGGACAAATAGGCGGTTGGGGTTATGAGTGTTCTTGTTTCTTTCCTCTATTTTCTAGACTTTATGAAATATCTACTTTTTTAATGTTTATTATTTTAAGAGAGTGCACATGAGCATGCGGGGGAGGGACACCGAGAGAGAGGGGGAGAGAGAATCCTAAGTAGGCTCTGTGCCATCAGCCTAGGCCCAATGTGGGGCTCAAACTCATGATCTCATGATCATGACCAAATCAGGAGTCCAACGCTTAACCAACTGAGCCATCTAGGTGCTCCAAACAGTCTACTTTTGTCATTAACTTTTTTTTATGGAAGGCAAAATGCAAGTTGTAGGGTCTTTATAGTTTCCATCATCATGGCATATACTGAGTAATATTGCTTTAAGAGTTCTATGATTTCTGAGGCATGTGGTATATTTTGGTAAAACTAGGAAATAGAAAAATATAACCCTATAGTAAAATGTAACTTAGTAGTTGCTTTGTTAGAAAACAGTGCCTTATGTGAAATAATTCAGTGTGATCACCATTACTTGAATCCTCACCCCCAGCAATCTGTCACTGTTTTATTCCTCATTCTGAGAGAAAGACATGTTTCAAAGCCCTGGGTTCTTCTTGTAAGAGCAGTTGGCTCCATTTTAGTCGAATGACACTGAAAAGCCATGTTGCATCAGAAATATTATAGATCTAATAAAATTATGTTAAAAGACACGTTTTTAAATGTAGGACTTCGGTATGTTAATATTTGTTGCTTTATACAGTTGAAGTAGTTTCCATGGGCTAATTATAATTCTTAGCTATTTTGTCATGTTTTTCCTTAGTTTTGCATTTAAATGATTCATAGATGAATACATGAAATAGATGACATTAAACCTTGAACAGCGTGAAGTGTATAAAGAGTAAGAAATTCCCCATCCCCAGCCCCACCCCCTAACAAACTTAATTTCCCTAGATTTAAATACGGTCAGTAGTGTAACTCTGCACACACTTTTCAGTGCACATGCAGGCACGTCCAGATTCTTTTTCTTCTTTAACCCAGTGCGATCATACTATCAGAGTCCATTTGCAGGCTTGAAACAGAGTAGCAAGTTGCTCCGTGGGACTGTCAACTAATGTGGACTAATATGGTGGTAACTTTCTTCCTCCTCCTCAGAAACCATGGACACAGGAGAACCGCCCGCACCACTGTCCTCATCTCCTTCACCTTCTTCCCCCTCCCCTACTCTGGGTAGACAGAGGGCTGAAATGGGAACATTTCTCAGGAAGAAGAAAACCAGTGACATCTACTTCGTGTCGCTCGTGTGGGCCATCGTTGGTGTCCAGCTCTGGTTGAACCTGTGGATTGTACAGTTGCTGCCGGTGCCTGTGGCAGGTAGTTGCTCACTTAGGGTCTTGTCTCCGAAGACGTTTTTTCTTTAACTTTGGGATTTTATTTTATTTATTTATCTTATTTTTATTTTTGTAAATGTTTATTTATTTTTGAGAGAGTGAGTGAGTGGGGGAGGGGCAGAGAGAAGGGGACGGAGGCTCCCAAGCAGGCTCTGTGCTGACAGCAGCGAGCCCAATGTGGGGCTGGAACTCACCGACCGTGAGATCATGACCTGAGGTGAAGTCGGACGCTCAACCAACTGAGCCATCCAGGCGCCCCTAACTTTTGGATTTTAGTGTTTGAGATAATGCTACCCTCTTTTAAAACTAAAACAATTGTATATTTAAAGGCGTATTCTAAGACTGGAAAAGTAAGTGACTCAGGTGCATTACTGAAGAGTTTGTTTATTTCGTACCTTCTTGATTGTTTGGGCTTACCTCTTACCACAGTCAGAAGCTTGGCCAAGTTTATTAAGTCCTGAATTGATGCTTAGGAACCTGACATCCAGATACCTCCTACATTTGATTAGTTCTTTATCCTTTATCAAAGTTTTTCACTATTGATTTAAACAAAATTTGATTTTTGGAAGCCTGTTTTCCACCGCAGTTTAAAAATCTAAACTCATTGGACCATTTGCCTTCTAGATCATTACTTTTAAAACTTATTCTCATTAACTTGGACAGTTTTTAAAATTTTATTTTTTATTTTATTTTATTTTTTTTTAAGTTTATTTATTTATTTTGAGAGAGAGTTGCAAGCAGGGAAGGGGCAGAGAGAAAGGGAGAGAGAGAATCCCAAGCAGACTGTGTGCTATCAATGGGGAGCCTGATGTGGGGCTTGAACCCACGAAGTGTGAGATCATGACCTGAGCCAAAACCAAGAGTCAGATGCTTAACTGACTGAGCCACCCAGGCACTGCCCCCCCGCCTTTTGTTAAAGATTTGTTATGACCAGAACACTATTTAGTGCCTTTCCTTAGGGAACATAGAATATAAGAGGTTGAAGTTTGTTTCTGCTTCTTGCATCCTCAAACAGAACTTCTGTTTGGCAGTTGGAGTAAGACACAGTTGTCATTAAGCAAGCCACAGGGTATGTACTATAGCCATGGTTTCTATTAAGGAATTCATAGAAAAGCTTAGTGAAATCGTTTAAATTGCTCTTCTGGATTGCTCTATACTTTTTTGGTTTTGCCAGATGATTTATTTTATGCTGCCAAATGGTATCAGGTGCTGTTGGAACCCCTTTTCTTTAAAATTTGTTAGTAGGAGTTCCATTTGTCCCAGTCATTTCTTAACCTTCAGGCCATTATAGGAATTTGACATGTCCTTGAGAGAGTAGGCTGTAAGCAGGTGGCCCCCAGAACATTTTCCACAGCCTATAATTACTCTGGGCTTATTCTAGAGCCCTAGGAGCTTTCCTAGGTCTTCTTTAGAGATTTAAAAATGTTAATGATGAAGTTGTTGAACTGGTATGCAACACTGAGCTCATGGTTCAAAAGAGTAAACTGTGAATCATTAGATTGCAAGGCCAGGGCTAAGGACACAGAAATCTCTGGAGTTAGGGAAATTATAGTAGTTGAGATCAATTATCCAGAGTCCAGACTTCAAGGCCCCTGCCCCCCCACAGATGAGTAGCTCTTCCTTCTGGCCCCACCACTTTCTTAGTTGGCTTTTAACAGGAAGCTTAACGTCTGCTTGCAGGGCCCCCTTGCTGCCCAGAGTGGAGGGGTATCTTCATACTGTGCTCTGTGAGTGGTCTGTGCAGAAGTTGTGCAGTGCACAGCCTGGGGGCCACTTGTAACAGCCCTGCTTAAGCCCACTCTGCTAAGAGAGGCAGATGTACAGAGCAGCATCAGGTAGAGAAATCGGAGTGCAGCGCACTGGTGTAAAATCATGATGCGAATGGAATACCTTCTACCCTTCGGGTCACTAAATATTAAACATCCAAGGAAAAGAATCACATTTGGCAAGAGCAGTGATAATAGCTAAGGAAATTAGGACATGTCAGGGGTTAGTATTCTTTACCCAAGAAGGGTGAGGGGCAAGGGGCCAAGATTGTAGTCCCCTAAATCTTCATGATCAGTGTTTTATGTTTATACGGGCTATGAAAGAATCCATGGCTCCTTCAAGGATTCAGATTTCACCACGAAGGTAATGTATGGGCAGATGGGGCTTGTAGGAAAAGTTATCGTCCCTAATTCTGTCTGTTTGGAATACCATGAACTTTTATCTCTCCCCCTTGCCTTTTTTCCCCCTTAATTGGTCTTTATTTAATATTAGCTTCACTGTTTTTTGAAAGGTCACGTGAAATTAAAGGACCTTCTCATGTTCTGACTTTGTATGTTCTTTGTATGAGAAAGGACCTTTCTCATGTTCTGATTCTGGCTTTGTATGCTTTTCTTCGTTATAGTCTGGATCCTCAAAAAGCTTGTCATTCACTTTGGAGTCGTGGACTTCCTGGCAAAACGCTGCCAGGTGTGGTGGCAGGTGGCTGAGCACTTCCTCAAGGAGCGGCAGGAGGCTCTCGCACCATGGCCGGTTATTGGGCTTGGAAAATTCTTGTTAAAAGTTGATAGCAAGGTATTGTATTTTAAGACCTTGGGCTGTTTTGATGGAGCTTATAATACACATATTCCATTTCCTGGTATTTGGTGTTCATACTGGGATTGTTGATAACACATTTAACATCTAAATCTGTGATGAGATTTAAAGTTTAGAATTACGCCTTATGTGAGTATAGGATAGATTTAGTTTAAGTATTATGTAAGTAGTTTTCCCTCTTAAAAGTGGGAGAAAAGGATGTTCTAGAACACCTTGTTAAACTCCCTCATTTTATAAGGACCAAATTGAAATTTAGAGGGACTAAGTGACTTGCCTAAAATTATATTGGCAGGTAATGCCTCCTCAGTGCAGTGAGTATTTCTGGGGTAATTCCCACAGGTCAAATAATGTGCTAATAAGTCCTCAGGAAAATCTAGTGAATCACAGAAAACTGGGTGCAGCAGCCCTGTTTAGTGGAGAGACAGCAATCCATTAAAATTTGGAGGCAGTGGTTGAGAGCATGGACCCTGATTCCACACTGGTTTCAGATCCCGGTTATTCTACTCACTAGCTATGTGACCTTGAATGAGTTTCTTAACCTTTCTGTGCCTTGGTTTCCTTATCGATACAATAAATACAATAGAATGCACCTCAAGGAATGGCTGTGAGGGTTAAGTGAGTTCCTAGATCAGCGCCCGGTATACAGTAAGCTTTGTGTAAGTGATAGCTGTGGTTGTAATTTGTGTGTGTGTGGGGGGGGGGGAAACGCATGTACAGGATACAGTGGTCATACTGATCAAGAAAGGACTCACTGTTGGTGAGGTAGTGGGAGAAGGGAGGTTTTGCAGAAGAGGTGATGCCATAGCAGATTTTGAAGCGCAAGTAGGGGTTTATTAGGTTGACAGGGCAAGAAGAACAGGTGGATGGAGCAGTGCACAGGTTGAGATGGCCACAGCATGACTTCTTAGGGAACACCAAGGAAACAGTCATGGCTGGAATATGCGAAGAGGTGAGGCTGGAGAGTCGGGTGAGACAGAATTGAGGCCTTCGTGGGTGCTGTGCCATGTGAGTTGGACTTCCTCACAGAGGCTCGGAAATCTTTGAGCGGGTCCATCCATAACTTCGGGTTGAGAAATACTGTTAGGTGAAACCAGCATAGATAGGGATGAGAATAGTAACTGGAGTTCATGTGAGGTGGAAGGAAATAAATCTTTTAAACCCGTAGTAAAGTCTCCTGGGTCAACAGAGATGCAGGGGGATAGGTTTCCTTACATATTGTATTGCCTTTCTGTCTTCCAGAAAGTTTGCCAGTTCTAATTCCCACCAGCGTAACCTATGAGAATGCCCATTTCCTGAGCTCTTGCCAATACTAGATATTATAATGTAACAAAAAGTCCTTTTTATTTCAGAAAAAGAAGGATTTCAGTGTTTTAATTTGAAATTTTAAAAAATAAAAATGAGGTTGCTTATTGGCTATTAATATTTTACTTTTGTGATTTGCCTATTTGTTTCTTTTTTCAACTTTTTAAATAAGAAAGACTCAAAGACTTCTCACAGATTTTAACATATTGATCACATCTTCCTGGTATCGGGGTGAAGCTTTGTCTTACTAGCACAGATACAGTCCTTCAAACTGTTTAAAGAGGATGACTCCTATTTCAGATAATTTTTGAAAGCCTTAGCACTATCAGAAGGGATAGACACTAAATCTTGTTTTCAGAACCCCAGGTACTTGTATTTGGAACCCTTTACTCAAGAAAACTCTACAATTGTGTCAACTGAAGTTCCAGGGGCATCAAAAGTACTTTCTATGGAGCAGCCTTGTGAAAACTTGTCATTTTTTATTCAAATTTGTATGTCAGTTTGTTCATCTTACAAAGGAAGGGAGACAGTAAAATGAATCAAACTAGAATTTGTGGTTTTGTATAATAAAACCTACCAAATGGCTATCAAAACTGAATATTTGTTTAATTATAACTGATACCATAATTATGTTTTATTTAGTATAATAATATACATGGGCTGCTGCTTTGGGGAATAAATCTCTTTCATATTTCTGTTAAATTTTAATTGATCGTACAGTGTTTTTAAAAATATTCCTCTATAAGAGATTGTCTGAAGTATATTTTTAAACATGCATCGAGTGTACTTTTAGTCAAAACTCTGCAAACAGCATTTACATTTACTCTGATGAAATTATGCTTTTTAGCCTTTGTACTTTCTGGATCACTAATAATGCCGTAAATCCTGTGTTTAGTGATTTTTAGATCCTGTGTTCACCAACTAGCATTAGTTATTATAGTGCTAAATATTGTGAGGTTTAGATGAGGTGACTGTTAGGTGAAAGAAAGGATGTTACAGAAAGTAGAAAGATATGTGCTTAAGTAATTGAGATGGAAGGAAATAGACCCAATATTAACAGAATCTTAGATGGCCAGGTGTTCACTGTTCCAGATGAGCCCTGGAATGTTTTACTGTTTAAAAAAGATGAAATAATTAATACTATAAAGCTAAAAGTTCAGTGAACACATAGTATATGAACGTGAATTAATTTATACAGAGACTAAAAATCCTTTTGGTGCATGATATGTGAAAGAATCTTAATCATTCCTGTGATCTTTGGAATTTGGTGTGACTGTTTAAGCTTATAAGCATTCAGGTTATTTTATGTATTTTTAATGTTGAATTGCCAACAAAGCTTGTGTTTATTTCTGTCATTGTATATCTTAAAGGAATGTTTTATTCACTTGATTTTAAAGCTTTGTTAATGCATTACAGTTATTTTCCTAGTTTTTTGTTTTCTCTTTTTTGTTTGTTTTTGGTCTGGGATTATTTCCTCCTCATATTCTTGGTGACTTTCTTTTCTTTTCATACTATTATTGCATTCTCTAATGATATTCCACTGTTCTTATCTTTTCTTTCTTACCTTACCCCCTGTCCTCAAGCTCTGGCACTGGCTAAATAAGAAGGTAAATGAACACATGGATGTTGGTTTTTACTACTGAATTCCCCCTTTATCTCTATTCTCATTCTGTTTCTGTCCATATGTCAAACTTAGTTTATGCTTCTAAAAGTTCAAATTAATAAGCTATGGAAGGTCGTGAAGCATTAATACTGTCACAGTACGGTTTGCTAAACACCCAAAGCTATTTATTTTAGGATACATGGATGCTGTCTCCTTGCCTTGGTGTGTGTAAGAAGTTCTGTCTTGTAGTCCTTTTGTCCACTGTAAGTGATTGCCATTCCTTTTCGGCTCTGTAATGCGGCCCAGCCTGATAACTCTATTCTTCTTTGATGTGTGAGAATATTTGATTCACTTGGCTGGTAATTTTATATAGTGTCTTTTTTTTTTTTTTTTTTAATATAACTAGTATTCCAGAATCTCATTTTTAACTTAAAAAAGATTGTGGTCGTGGCCTGTGACATCTAATTTCATGTATTTCCCAAGGTATGAGATTGTATGTATGGTAAATGCTTCACATGATTTGCATGGAATAGGTTACATTTTTAATAACTTTGATAAAGGCTAATCTAGATAAATTAATGCTGTACCTCTGACACGTCCACATGTAGTAGTTCTAGACTTAAATTCATCAAATCTCTGGGACAGATAGCAAGAGATGACATTTATGCGTATTGTGTTTAAACACGATAAGACCCTAAAATTTTAACTGGAAATATTAAAACAGGTCTTAAAAAAAGATGTACTTGTTGGAAGTAGATCAAGGTGACATTTTTGAGTGTAGAGATTAGGATTTCCTTCTTTTTAAATTTTTTTTTTAATGTTTATTAGAGTGAGCAGGGGAGGGGGGAGGGAAGGAGGGGGGGAGAGAGAGAGAGAGAGAGAGAGAGAGAAAAAGAAAGAAAGAAAGAAAGAAAGAAAGAAAGAAAAGAAAAGAAAAGAAAAGAAAAGAAAAGAAAGAATTCCAAGCAGAGGATCCCAAGCAGACTCTGCTTTCAGCACAGAGCCCGATGCGGGGCTTGAGCTCACAAATCCTGAGATCATGACCTGATCCGAGATCAAGAGTTGGACGCTTAAGCGACTGAGCCGCTCAGGTGCCCCAGGATTTCATTCTTTCAGTTGTAGAAGAAAGGGGAGACTTGACAATGCCTAAACGTGTGTAATAAACAGTGTGTAAAATAAATAAATACACTTATAAACCACCCCCCAACATATATGCTGCTGTCTATACCTCCATTCCCTGCAAAACTAATATGATTAAATGAGTTAAATCCTTGGCAAATCATAGTGCTGCAAATGGAAGTCCACTTTCTCATTCTGAGCAAAGTAGGTGGTTTTAAACACTTCTCCAACTTGTGTATATTGAAATTAAATTGTCCTCAAGGGATGAGAGGAAGTAGAGTTAAAATCATTATATTCAATTTGATTTGACCTTTGGTGACTACATGAATTAGATTACCTAATTTAGAAGTCTAACTAGTGGTGACTTCAGTTATAAAAGGTTCCTAAGAGATCACGTGACGTTTTCCTTTTCTTTGATGATGTGGTGTAGCATAAATAAAACATTGGTGTTGAGCAGGAGTAAGTGCTTTAAGTTCTGAGGCTATATGTTTGAGGAAAGCACATAAGTAAGTTGATGTCTGTTTTATTACAATACATCCACGGCCAGAAAATTTGAAGCACTGGGTATTTGGTATTTCAAGTTCAAGTTGGGTGAATTAGGAAACGAATTCAAGAGAAGTGAGGGTGAGAGAGAACACATCTATGGTTAGTTGAAACACAACCTATTTCCCAGGGCTTGTTTTATTTTGTAGTATTGATTATTTGCACTAAACCTCAACCAGAATTTGGTTAAAAAAACCAAGTGAAATAAAAGCCTACAGGCCCAGAATAATGAAATAGGAAAACTCAGCAGTGGAACGATACTTTCTTAATAGGCTTGCTACATAAATAAAGCTAGTTTGGAATTTTCAGAGTCTTGGAGTATAACCGTACATTTACTGACATCTCTAAATTAAAAAAAAAAAAAAAAAAAAAGAGCGTTCCCTTTATTCACACTTGAAACACTCAGAATGTCATTTTAAGATGACTCCTCTTCCCCTTTAAGAAAATAAATTTAAAAACTAAAATAATTTCTCAGAATGTGGAAGACTGAGGAGATATCAGGGACTGAGTGATTTCATTGGGTAGGCAGTAATGACAGCTGGTGGCAGTGATAACAGGTGCTGTGGACACTGCCCAAAGCTGAGCCCAGGACCAGTTCTGCCTCCTGGGACAGTGCCTCTGGCATTTCTTTAGGGATTCTCTCCTCCGTCCTCTTCTCCATACCATCTTTTGCCCACGTTTCTCTTTCTGTGTCTGAGTTGCTGTTTCCTTGAGAGTTTTGGTCCATTCACTCCAGGGGTTCTTTTCCTCCATCTGAGTTTTCTGTCCACTTTATTGTTTCCTTTTTATTGGTCCTTCATTCTATGCACCAACACCCCCTAGCCACACATTTTTTTCCTCCCATTTTGACTTTTTTTTTTTAATCTCCCTTTACTTTTTAATACTTTCTCTGTCTCTTTCCCACTCCTCTCTCCCTGTCTCTCTTTTTACCTCTCTCCCTTTTTATCCTGGTTTTTTTTTTAACCTTATTTTAACTGGCCATAATATGAATAGACACTTCTCCCCACCCTGTCTTTTTTAGCTTAACGTATTGAGCATCTTATATGGTGTTATTTATTTTAAATTTTGAATGAAACATCTAACCCTCACTGTTACCTTTGCAATATAAATTTTCATTTAGATGACTCTTAGTGTGGATTTTTTCCAACCCTTAGGTAAATGGCTTGTGATAGGAAAATTCTACCCTGGTTTAAAAACATAAAGTTTGATTTTGTAATGCTGATATACGTAATTTGTTTGTAAATATCTCATGTTTTATGTTAGAAATACCCAGATACAAATTTAGATATACTTTCTAAATAAAGCATCATTTACATTAAAACATATTTCAGAATAGACATTTTTTTAAAAAATTGGGACTCCGAAGTTATTTTCAGAAATTGTTATTTGTGAATACAATTCTGGTCTTAATTCTGAAATTGTTTATGCTTGGCTCTTTAAATCTATATTTGAGCTTTTACCATGTGCCATGCACTGCCAGGCTTGGGAACGACAGGGAGGAATCCTAGCACTAGCTCTTTCATCAGAAGCTGTCTCAAGAACTATGTGTAGAATTGGTTTCTGATTGTGAAACTTTTCAGTTTCATTGATTTTAGAATGTACATTCAAATATGACATCTGACCTTCCATATCTTAGAAATGTGTTACTACTTTTTTAATCTCTACATTGTCTTTGATGCTTTGGTAGCATGCACTGAAAATTAACTCTGCTGTTTGAAGCTGTAATGGTCAAGATAAAAGTTGAACTTTTTATCTTTGAGTTCACTGCAGCATTGATTTCTTAGTGACAGTATCCGTCATGGAAGATAAAGGGATGCAAGCTTATTGCATGGAATGGAAAACAGATGTTTTAGAAGTCATGTTTTGTTTTTAACTACCATTCTTTGCTCTTGAGTGTTTAACTCACTGGAGAGCATAATTCAGATTTAAATTAGAACTCACTTCCTCCTCAATGCTGTAGCTCTTGCAGGGGTTGAGGGCCCAGTGTGGTTTCAGCAGCCAATGTAAATTCAGCAACGTACATTCAGCAGTCAATGTAAATGATTGGCCTTTTGAAATGTTAAATGCCAGCTTTGCATGGCAGGAATTCTAGATATCTATCAGAACTATTATATATTCGGAAAACAAAAATTTTGTTTTTGATGTAGGATTATTTGTGATTGTGAAAGATGAGAGAAGTTATATTCAAAATGGAATGTCAAGTAGCAGTTAGGGAGAGCATAATTTAATTATTGATTAAGGAATAACCATTACATTAATGATTAGTTTTTATTTATAGTCCATTTGTCCTAAAGCTTATGTTTTAAAAAGAATGGAAATGTCAAGCGGAATATCAGATTTAAAAAGTATTTGGTTATGAAGTCTCTCAAATACAAAAAGATGTAGAGAACATTGAGTCTGTCCTCCAGCCTGATAAAACATTACCTGTATAATTAAAGCCCATTTTGTGACCTCCCTGATTGTACATCCACCTCCTAACTCTCCCCTCCCAGCCACCCTCGTAATATTCTGAAGTTGATATTTATCATGACCTTAACATTAGATTTTTATTATTACTGTTTTTGTAACCCCAGTGGCATCAAAAGGAAAAATATTTTTTTAATTAATTTTTTTTTAATGGTTTTATTTATTTTTGAGACAGAGAGAGACAGAGCATGAACAGGGAGGGGCAGAGAGAGAGGGAGACACAGAATCTGAAGCAGGCTCCAGGCTCTGAGCCATCAGCCCAGAGCCTGAGGCAGGGCTCGAACTCACGGACCGTGAGATCTTGACCTGAGTGAAGTCGGACGCTTAACCGACTGAGCCACCCAGGCGCCCCAAAAGAAAAAATATTTTGAATATAATTTCCACTTTAATTTGCTTCTCTTTCATGTTGTGTCATTTAGGACATACCTGTTTTATAAGAGGCATACTTTTTCTAAAGCTATCTTTATTTGCTAATTGATAGTAAAATTTCATGAGATTTGAGGTCAGCTAATATATTACCATTATTTCCTTTAGAATATTAAAAGAATTTTTTTTAAATGTTTATTTTTGAAAGAGAGCACGAGCAGGAGAGGGACAGAGAGAAAGGGAGACACAGAATCTGAAGTAGGCTCCAGGCTCTGAGCTGTCAGCACAGAGCCCGACGCGGTGCTTGAACCCACAAACCGTGAGATCATGACCTGAGCCCAAGTCAGATGCTTAACTGAGCCACCCACGTGCCCCTAGAATGTATATTTTTCAAAGTTTATTTTGAGACAGACAGAAAGCGTGTGAGTGAGGGAGGGGCAGAGAGAGGGAGAATCCCAAGCAGGCTCTGTGGGGGCTTGAACTGAAATTGTGAGATCTTGACCTGGGCCAAAATCAAAAGTTGGACGCTTAATGGATTGAGCCACCTAGGTACCCCGAGATCTTTTTTTAAAATTTCATTTAGAATATTTACCAGATTCTAAATTACAATTTGAAATGTAAATATACCACTGTGTGAGAATTCAAACATAAATACAGGTTATGTTCAAATTGACTGCCATTTCTTAGATATGATGATAATAAATTCTTTATATAAGAATGGTAATTAATGCTGTTAATTTTCTGAAGTTGCTTATGGCTTTCACTGCTTTAATCGTTATGCCATAGTTTGATTTGCAATGCTGAATATCCTATTTTGTCTTAACAATGTTTGAATACATATGCATTTTTATTAAGTTGTGCTTGAAAGATAAATAATTCTCTTTTTCATTTCTGTACAGATGATCATCTGGTTGGAGAAGATGTTAGACAAAATAATTAGCATTTTCATCATATTTTTATTAGTGATAGGAACCCTTCTTTTAGCCCTACTCCTGACTGCAAAGGTAGAGTATAACAATTACTATTGCCATTAATAAACTCTTAATTGTTATAATTGTAGTATGCAGAAGAAGTTGGCAGAAGCCAGCATGGAAAATTTACTTTGCTTATAAATATATTTAACAATTAAATTATTTAAGATTTTTGGATTAGTAATTTTGTCATGAATTTGCCTAACTTTTATTTTTTTTATGTGCATTTAAATTTTGTTATCAAAATCCTCAGAAGTAAGTGCAGATGAAAAAATTGATACTGAAGAATAAGTGGCTTCTTCTTTCAAAAGGAGAACTATGATCTGGTCTCATGACTCCTAAATTCATTAGTTCTTTGTTTCCTAGATCAGAATTTCTTGATTAGTTCCTTCCCTTCTTGTCTCATCAGTCTTTCTACTAATTTACCATGGAATCTTTTTTGTTTTCTTTTAATTTTTTTTTTTAACATTTATTTATCTTTGAGAGAGAGAGACAGAGTGTGAGAGGGTTGGGGGCAGAGAGAGAGGGAGACACAGAATCTGAAGCAGGCTCCAGGCTCTGAGCTGTTAGCACAGAGCCCGACATGGAGCTTGAACTCACAAGCTGTGAGATCATGACCTGAGCTGAAGTTGGATGCTCAACTGACTGAGCCACCCAGGTGCCCCTACCATGTAATCTTTATTTCTTACTTTCTAGCTTACAATTCCTCTTTTTCTTCTTAGTTTGGACTATTAGAACATCACAGACTGGGTGGCTTAAACAACAGACGTTTATGTCTCACAGTTCTGGAGGCTGGGAGTGCCAGATCAGGGTGCCAGTATGGTCAAGTTCTTGGCAAAGGGCCTCTTTCTGGTTCTCTTGTGTCTCTTCTAATGGCACTAATCCCATCATGAGGGCTCCACCTTCACAACCTCATTACTTCCCAAAGGTCCTGTCTCTCTCTCTCTTTTTTTTTTTAAACGTTTATTATTGAGAGAGAGACACAGAGTGTGAGCAGGGGAGGGGTAGAGAGAAGGGGAGACCCAGAATCTGAAGTAGGCTCCAGGCTCTGAGCTGTCAGCACAGAGCCTGACGCGGGGCTTGAACTCACAAACTGTGAGATCATGACCTGAGCCGAAGTCGGTTGCTTAACCAACTGAGCCACCCAGGAGCCCCCCAAAGGCCCTATCTCTTAACCATCATATTGGAGGTTAAGATTTGGACATAAGAATTTTGGGAGTCTACAGACATTCAGGGTTTAACACCCTTCTTTCATCTAAGAAAACCATTCTCCAAAGTGCGACTAAAATTTTCTCTATATTTGATACATCTTCCTGACTTTTAAAACAAATGTTTATTCTGTATCTTAATCTTTATCTGAAATCCACTGAACTTCTCATCCTAGGTTTTGATATGTTGTTTTTCTAGGAGTTGTGAAGTTTATGTGAAATCATGGACATGAAAAATTTTCATATAGGTGCGCCTGGGTGGCTCAGTGGGTTGAGGGTCTGACTTTGGCTCAGGTCATGATCTTATGCTTTGTGGGTTTGAGCACCCTGTCAGGCTCTGTGCTGACAGCTCAGAGCCTGGAGCGTGCTTCAAATTCTGTGTCTTCCTTTCTCTCTCCCCTCCCCCTGCTCGCTTACTCGCTCGCTCGCTCTCTCTCTCTCTCTCTCAAAAATAAACACATTAAAAAAATAAAAATAAAAACATTTTTTTTTCATATAGTGCTGTAGAGGTATGGTAGTAAACGTTATCAATGGATAATCTGATACGTAGACTTTACTAAAGCATTGCATTGTTTCCTGCTCTGTCAGTTACCACTTGGAGGTCCTGTTCTCAGTCGTTCTCAGCCTCAGTGTGTCCTCAGTCTTACCATTTTCTCCTAACAGCCTGTGCTCTCCATATTTCTGTTTCAGTTTCTGTGTAGTTCTTATCTGTTCTTTGGATATGAATCATGTATAGTCACTTATAGAGACTGTATAGACTTTTTAAAGACCTTTTTTGTTTTTATTTTGCCTCAACCTGCCATTATATATTCTTATCTCCTAGCTCCTAGAGAAATTTTACACCAGTATGATCTTCCGTTTTCCTTTTTCCTCTCTCCTGCTCTTCTTTCCCTTTTGTATTTCTTTGCATGGGGTCTTCTTGCCTGCTTATCTCAATTATGTTCATTTTTTTTAAAGTCCTTTTTCTTTGTTCAACCCATGCTTCAGTGAGCTTTTACTTTCCTGAACTTTGATAACATTTATTACCGAACCACTTCTTTGTGGTCTAGGACTCATGCAAACTGAGTTTTTGAAGGAAACTTACTGGTTATGTGGTCTTTTCTCCCAGCCAATAAAGGGATTATTCTCTAAAACACCATGAGGATATCTACTTTAATGTCTAATAGCCATTTCAAATGTAGTATGTCAAAAACAGAATTTCAGATCTTCCCTTGCTTATCTGTTCTCTTCCTCATAGTCTATTTCAGTGTAAATGACTACTCCATCCCACTTGCTTAGATGAAAAGCCCCAGAGTCATCCTTGACTACTTCCCTTTTGTATCCACATCCAATTAGTCAGAAAATCCTTTTTGGCTTCATCTTGGGGGTAGTAGCAGGGCAGCAATGTCAGGTAGTTCCTTTCCATCGAAAGCAAGAATAAAACAGTATAAAATGATTAAAAACACCATACCAGGGCATTGGAAAACCATTATGCAATAGTTGGAGGAGTATTTGCTCATGAAAAACTGTTGCTGCATCTATAAAAACAGATAGTTTGTGGTTTTCTTGCTTGGAGATATTCTTATCCCGCCTAGCTTGGACAGCAGAAGCCTGTAGCTTTTCCCATGGAGGTGGTAGACTTGACTTGGGGCTGACAACAGAGTAGCTGTAAATTAAAGGGGGGAGATTCCAGAAGCAAGAGAGCCATGAAGAACTTAATAATAAGAGCATTAATAAACCATGCATCCTAGACTGGTATATGGGAGACCCCATGGAGTCCTGTGAACATTGAAAGCCTGGAGAGATTTGCAGATTGATTATGCCTTTGGTTGCATTTCTCAATTCTCATACATCTCAGGCTGCAGGGGATGAAGATTCCTATTGTGAAATATCTGGGCATGATTTCTGCCAAAATCGTTTGCTAACTGCTAAGCTGTGCAGGTTCAGGGGAAGGCTTTAGGCTTTAAAAAAATAATAAGATGAAAACACTGAGCAGAGACATCAATGACAGGGAAGGTAGATTTTGCGGTTTGACTGTAGATAAGTTAATTCCTTACTGAAAGAAACAACAGCTCTCAGAAAAACAAAACAAAATCCAGAGTTTCTACAATGCATTTTTTTAAATGTCTAATTTCTAACCCAAAATTATTAGACACACAAAGAAACAGAAAAGTATGACCTGGTGAGGAAAAAAAAAAAAAAAAACAGTCAAAGAAGTGGATATTTAAGTGGCTCAGATGTTGGATTTAGTAAACATTTTAAAGCAGATATTATAAATAGATCTGCATATATATATGTATGTATCTATATATAAATATATCAAAAGAAGTAAAGTATGTTAATAATATGTAAACAAATGCAGATGCTCAACAGAGAAATGGAGACTATAAAACAGAACCAAATAGAAATCCTAGAGCTGAAGAGAGCAATAACTAGTGAAAAATTTACTAGATAGGCTTAACAGCAGATTTGGGATCCAGAAAAAAAACAATGAGTGAATTTGGAAAAAGATGAATAGAAGGTATCCAATCTGACACAATATTTGTCAAATAGTGGATGAGGGGAGACTCAAAGATTTGTAGGACAATATCACAGATTCTAACAGATACGTAATTGACATCCCAGAAAGTGAAAGGAGAAAGAGTGCAAAAATTATTTGAAGAAATTATGGCCTACGTTAAAAAAATTAAAAAAGAAATTATGGTCAAAAACTTTTCAAGTTTGATGAAAAACATTAAAATAGCCAAGAAGCTGAACAAACCCTGAGTGGAATAAATGCATATAAAACAAATACATACAAAACAAACCATACCTAGACAGATCATAGTCACCGAAAGCCAAAGAGAAAAAAATCTTTAATGAAGCAAGAGAAAAATTATGTATCACACACAGGAGAACAACAAAACAATGACTTCCTATAATAAACCATGCATACCACAAGACATTGGAATGATATATTCAGTTTTGGGGAAAAAAAAACAAGTGGTCAGTCAAGAATTTTATAATCAATGAAACTATTCTTTAAAAGTACAGGCAAAATAAAAATATTTCTAGATAACCAAAACTGAGAATTTGTTAATAGCACACCTGCACTTTAAAGAACGCTGAAGGAATTCCTTCAGACTGAAGAGAAATGACTCTAGAAATAACTTACGTCCAAAGGGAGGAATGAAGAGCATTTGGTAGATATGTGCATATATATAAAAATTATATCCCCCACCCTTTTTCAGTTTGTTCAAATAACAGGACTATTTAAAAGTTTTAACACTGTATTGTAGAGTTTATAATACACATAGATGGACTATGTATGTATAACCATAGCACAAAGGAGAAGACTGGGATACAACCATAGTGGCATGGAGTTCTTATAAATATTTTATTGGAAGTAAGTCAGCATTAACTTGAGGTGATCTATGATGAATTAAAGATGTGATAAGCTTAAGCTTAAGATAAATAAGCTTAAGGTAAATAGCAACCACTAACAAATTTTAGAGGAACTGAAATGGTATACTAAGAAATGTTGCTTAACACAAAAGAAGGCAGTAAAAGAATACCAGTAGGGATGAAACAGAAGACAAATTGCAAAATGGCAGGCTGAATCCAATCATATCAATGCGTATATTAAATATGAAGCAATTAAATGGCAGAGATTTTTCAGACTGGATATAAAATAGCAAGCTCCAGCTAAGTGGTATCTGTAAAGTTAGTTAAGAGCCCTAAAAAGTTTGATAGTCAAAAGATGAAAAAAGATACACCCACCACTCACACTGTAAATGTAAGGTTTGTAGGGTGATTATATTAATGTAAGAGCAGATAGTTTAAACAAACATTACTGAAGGTAAGTAAGAAATAAGGACTTGTCATAACGATAAAAGAGGTAACACTGCAGTAGGATTTACCAGTTTTAAAACGTGTGTATTCCTAACGGTAGAGCTAAATAGAAGGTGAAGCAAAATAGTCAGAATTAAAGGAGAAATCGACAAACCAGTGATTATGGTTAGGGATTCAGTAATACTCTTCTTGTGGTAACTGGGAGAATAAGTAGATAGAAAATTAGTTAGGAATAGAAAAGGCTTGAAAACACTGTTAGTCAATGTGAAGTGACAACAGCAGAATGATGTTCTTGTCGAGTGAGCACGGAATACTCACCAGGGCAAACTGCCTGGTATGCCCTATTTGAAAATAGTAAAATATAGAGCATATTCTCTAAGGCTGGCTTGTTCCATTTTGTCTGTCTCATTTTTTGGTTATTGAGCAAGGTAAATTCTGAGATACAGTTTCAGCTGGCTTCCCTCCCCGCCCCCCTCAGAAACCTTGCTAAGTTCTTTATTTGCTTGTTTGTATGTCTCACACTGTTTCATAATTCTATAAGCACTGTTCATGCAGTGTTGATATTGCTTATATGTACTATACACACACACGTGTGTGGAATTAATATATTTATGTATTTGTCTTGTGTATATGTATAAATATTTGTATGTACCTATTCACATGTTGTTTTTCCTTAAGTTGTTGAGCTTCTTGAAGGTAGGGAGCTTTTATGTACTTTTTGTTTCCCATGGTGAGTGTCATAGGACATTATGTGTAACAGCTGTTCAGTACAGGTTTCTAAATTAATTGAAACTAAGATGTGTAATTATTTAAAAGCATTGTTCCAATAATAGTGTGGAAAAATAAATGTTAAATTGGGCTTATTTTTTATTGAGATTGTTTTTCTCTCCTATCTGTAATACAGGTGCATCAGGAGAGTGTGCACATGATTGAAGTCACAAGCAATTTGATTAATGAGACTCTAGCAAATCACCCTGAGTGGGCAAAGTAAGAGTATTATTTTGGCAAAATAGAAATGAATGGCCTACGTTCAGTATCTGCACAAAACGATCTTATCTTCATTGATGTATCTATGTTGGAAGAGAAAAGATGGAGTTTGCCAAAGCTTTGATGAATGTTGTTGTTTTTGCATCAGGACAGCATGTATTGGGGGATGGTGGGAGAGGGAAGTGTGTACGATTTTGGGAACAGTTTATGGTAAATGACTTTGTATTTGAATTGAGATTTATAGTTTACAACATGTATATGACTTGCAAAGGCCTTTCACCTACACTTGTATGTAGGTGTTCATCACAGTGACTGAGGAGGTTGAAGAGACTATCCCCATTTCACAGATGAGGAAGCAGAATCAAAGGTTCCAGAATTGGAGATAATCCCCCAGTGGCAGGGTCAGTAGTGTTTTCACATTGTGTCATTTTGGAGGCAGGGTAGGCAGTCTGTGGCTCAGGGCCAGATCTAGCCACCTGTTTTATTGGAACACACCCATACCCATTCATTTACATGTTGTCTGTGGTTGTTTGGGGGAGGGGGGGTGCAAGAACAGGTAGAATTGAGTAGTCGTGATACAGATTTTATGTCCTGAAAACCCTGAAATATTTTTACAGATAACACTTGCCAACCCCTGTCTTAGATAGGGTCTCTTTTTTACTTGTTTAATTTGGCTTCTGTGACAAGGGTTTTATGTCACCCTGTTGAGTTTGATTGACAAACTGTATGGCCTTTTTTTTTTTTTTTTTAATACCTTCAAAGTAGTCACTAATGTAAGTAGGAAGTACTCTGCCAGTTTTAGGATTGCAAATTGAGATTTCACTTGCTTTTCTACTTTGAATTGACTTTATTCCTTTATGTAAAACCTGCAAAGGACGTTTCTTGAACTTGGTTTAGAATCATATTTGAATATCCTTAAAAAGGACATCTTGCAAAATGTGTTTCACATTCAAAGTGCTTGTCCTTAATATTCCTGGTTAGTTACCAATTGCAGTATATCCGTAGAAAGGAATAGCATTTCACTTAGCATTCAGTGACAATAAACTGTACATGCAGCAGCATGGATAGATCTCAGAATAAGTATGCTGAGTGAAAGAAGTCAGGCAGAAAATTAAAAAAAAACCAAAAAAACCCAAAAAACCAACAACTGATACAGTATGATTCCATTTATGCTAAGTTCTAGGAAATGCAAACTAATCCATAGTGACAGAAAGATCAGTGGTGTCTGTGGATAGGGGTGGGCCCCAGGAAGGGAGTACATAGATGCACAAGGAAACTTTTGAAGGTGATAGATAATGTTTATTATCTTGATTAAGGACAGAAGAAGAGAAGTGGCATAATCAGATTTCATTCTAGAACAGTCTTTCCCTCTATACTATGGAGAAAAGATGCACAGCATATAAGATTTGAGCCTTTTAGAACTAGATGAGAGGTGATGAAGTCCTTAATTGTGGACATTTGTAGTGGAAATGAATAGGGTTAGTAAGATCTTAAGGAGGTTGATTGGTGGTCAACTGGATATAGTTGGAAGAAATCTAGCATGACTTGTTTCTAGCTTTGAAAGTTGGTTGATGATGGTAGATTCACCTAGATAGGAAGTAGAGGAGCAGATACGGTAGGAAAAAGAATTTGCTTCCTTTTTTTATCTTTTGTGTTTGAGGTGCCTATGGTAGGCAGAGGCATCTTGAAGACCATTGGCTGTGTTGGTGTTTAGTTCAGAAGAGGGATCTGGAGTGAAGTTAAAAATCAGGCAGCGTTAATATTTCAAGGGCTCCTCTTTCGGCGGTCATTCTCCTGTAATGGAAATAAGCCCAGAGCCCCTCTATACTGGTTTTCAATGGCAATAGGACTGTCGCTGCTACTGTATTAAAGGCACACACACAATCTGGGGAGCCCCAGATCAGAGCAGTTTAGAAAGTTGGTTGTTTTTATTTTTAAATTTTGTAATAATTCTAGGTTCACCAGGCATGGCAAAGAAAGCCATAGGGAGGTCCATGGACTCTTCAGCCCACCTCCTCTAATGTTGACATCTTGCATGACTATGATACAATAACGAAACTAGGAAATGGACATTTTGCTAGTTTTACATGCATTTGTGTATATGTGTGTTTATAATTTTATCATATGTGTAGCTTCCTATAAGCTATCAAGACCATCAAGAACAGAACTGTTCCATAACTACAGGCTTCCTCATGCCACCCCTTTATAGCCACACCTACCCTCTACCTTCTCATTTAGCATATCCCTAACGCTTGGCAACCAATAATCTGTTCTCTGTATCTATAATATTGTTGTTTCATGATTGATACATAGATCAAATCATAGTGTATGTAACCTTGTGAGATTGAAAGATTGGTAGTGAACAAAGTTCACTACTCATAATTCTGTTGAAGTTCGTTGAAGACGTTGTAGGTATCATTAGCGTGTTCCCTTTTATTGCTGTGTAATATTCCAAGCAGGAAGATGGAGGGAATTAAAAGCTGTTTAGGCTTTGATCATCTGTGGGAAGTCTGATTCTTTTGTGAAAGATTAATGGAGGTAGACATGAATGAATACTAATGGTTCTTGCAGTCTCAGTACTCAGTGGATTCCTGTCCTGAAGATGGCAGTTGACTTTGTGGAAAATTCACGTAGATATATCTAGTGGGGGAGATACAGTTAAGAACTGGTTAGATATGCTGTCTTCCAATGTGATGCACGTTTTATATACCCTACATAGGTACCTCGACTTCCCATGAGTATGTTTTGTGAGCTGGTGGATAAATGACATAGGCAGGGTAGGGTCATCTTCACAGAGCTTCATAGAAAATGAAGTTGGAGCACATCTTTATTCTTGTCTTGAACAATTTTGTTCACTTGGAGCCCATTTCTTGTTTTCTATTAACTAGTCTCAAGCCTGTTGATTCTCATGACCCTCCTCAGGAGATGGCATTAAAATGGTACTGAATGTGATTTAGCCTTCCCTTACTTGCGAGGAATCCCCCAGGCTAAGCTAAGTTGTTTTTAATGGGGCTGTTCTTTTGGTAAGTCACATTGTGATAGAGATTAACCTCTCCCCAGGAAGATGAGGGTAGGCCAGTCCAATTTCTAGGAACTTGGTTTCTCCTGACTGATCCCTCTCGACTTAGTGTAGTAGAATTAGTGATTGGTTCTGGTTGATAATAAGACCAAAGCACATCCCAGTTTGTCTCAGCCAGAGTTGCTCAGGTGTTTCTGGCCCTGTGTCTCCTACAGGGTGCTCACTTTGAGGAGGTCTGGATGGAGCCAAGACCTTTGACTTAGCCTCTCATCAGCTCTCCTCTCATCTGGAGCTCTTAGGACACCTGTGTGATGACGTTGGCAAAGTGTTTTCACAGTAGCCAGCAAGAGTTTATCAGGCCTTATAGATGCTTGTTAGTCATTAAGGATCTATTCAGATACTTCTGTCAATCTTCCTACTTTAACACTACAGGTTATGGGGCACCTGGGTGGCTCAGTCGGTTAAGCATCCAACTTGGGCTCGGGTCATGATCTCGCAGTTTGTGAGTTCGAGCCCTGCGTGGGGCTCTGTGCTGACAGCTCAGAGCCTGGAGCCTGGTTGGGATTCTGTGTCTCCCTCTCTCTCTGACCCTCCCCCACTCACACTCTGTCTGCCTCTCTCTCAAGAATAAACAAACATTAAAAAAGCAAAACACTACAGGTTATAATTTTCCCCATGAAATGTACTACCAGTTAATTGAAAACATTCAGCTCCCTTCAGAGCACTGATGAACCTGTAAATACTAGGATAATTTAAAAAGTACTTAATTTCTCCCAAATCCCATCTGTGTTTAAAGATCCCAGTTTCCTGTTCACATACTTATTATATTTGTAATCATCTCTTTTTGTCCTACCTGCTGAGAAATACAGTTATAGCAAGTTTTGTCCTACTTGCTGAGAAATAGTTGAGAATTTGCCGAAAGTTTCACAAATATTTTATTTGGAGTGTAGGAAGAACTGGTTAATATTAAAGGCTGAAACCATTACTAATTTGATGTTCCACTTTTTTTTTAAATTTTCTTTTATCATTTATATATTTTTGAAAGACTGAGCACAAGTGGGGAAGGGGCAGAAAGAGAAGGAGACACAGAATCCGAAGCTTGCTCCAGGCTTTGAGGTGTCAGCACAGAGCCCGATGTGGGGCCTGAACCCACAAACTGTGGGTTCACGACCTGAACTGAGTCAGATGCTTAACTGACTGAGCCACCCAGGCGCCCTGACATTCCACTTTCTAATGTATCCAGAATGCCTTTTGCTCTGATTAAAGATCATTGCTGTCCTAGGCATCATTACTTTGTGGCCGTAGTGGCAGTTGGTTTTCTGTTTATGACCATCTTTCTCTCTCTCTCTCTCACACACACACACACACGCGCACACACACACGCAAGTTACCACTTCTGATTTACTATATAAATTACTACAAGTATATAAAACTGCTGTGAGTTGTGAACATTGCAGATTTGACTTGACTCACTATTTGACTCTTTCCCATAAGCCAGCTTTGTGATGTGTGTCATATTTAGGCCTCAGGAAAGTACTTAGTTACTGCTTGCCTTGGCCTTTGGGCATCACTCATGTATAGTTGAGATCAGGACTATTATATTTGTGAATGTCAACATCTCTAGTAAACAATCTCTTGAGGTACAATTTAAAGAATATATGAAGATATTTCTTGTTGAGGAAACATTGAGTATATGTAACATATTCTTGATTAAGGCAGATGATGCAGCCTGCGTAGTTAACAGGAAAGTGAGGAGTCTGTCTCTCAAAGCACAAGGAGTAAAGCTTGTAGATGGAGTTCCTAGTATAGCTGAAATGCTGCTCAGGAGGTCCTCATATCTTAAAAAGATCTCCAGTGAGTACGAAATTGAAAACAATGATTCACCCTCTTAATTTTCTTGTTTTCTTTCTGAGTTTTTCACATTCTTAGACCAGTGGTTCTCAAACTTCAGCATGTATCAGAACCATTTTTAGGGCTTGTTAAAGTACAGATTGCTGGGCCCCTGCCCAGTTTCTTTTTCAGTAGATCTGGAATTGAGCCCAAGAATTTGCATATCTAGTAGGTTTCCAAGCAGTTCTGATGCTGCTGGTCCATGGACCACACATTGAGAACCTCTGCCCAGGTACTGACTATCCCAGTGTCCCAGAATCACTTCTGATGGTGCTGAATAAGGCAGATACATGTATGGACAGAGCAGAATGAAAGGCTGAATAAGGCAGATACATGTATGGACAGAGCAGAATGAAAGGGAGTTTGTGGGGGAGAGTGGGTCTAATAGCTAAGGAAAGCTTGAAAGGAATGCTAAATGGTAGAAATAAGCATTAGGGTCGGAAGTCAAGGCTTCCTACATATGATTCATTTGTAGCCATGTGTGATAACTGATCAATAATTTGTCAGTTAATGATTGTTTAAATACATTGAATTCCAAGAGTTATTGGTGCAGTACACTAAAAATGTGCTAGTTTTTAAGTTTTTCTTTTTTCTTTTAAATTAGTTGGCTTCCTGAAGCTCAGGTAGTCCAAAGAGCCCTCAATTCTGCGGCTAACAACGTGTATCAGTATGGAAGAGAGTGGATAACCCACAAGGTAAGGGAAGAGCCTCTCTTTGTGGCTTTCTCTTTGTAGGTTCTTCATTGGTAGGACTTACTGCTTTAATAAAGTATAAATGGAGATTCTGTTTAGAACAGTTTGTTTTTGAAATAGGCTTAAATCTACCAGACAACAAGAAATGTACAATGAAATTAAACTTTCTGGATGATTGTATTTAATAGTGCTAGTGGGGCGCCTGGGTGGCTCAGTCAGTTAAGTGTCCGACTTCAGCTCAGGTCATGATCTCACAGTCCGTGAGTTTGAGCCCTGTGTCAGGCTCTGTGCTGACAGCTTGGAGCCTGGAGCCTGCTTCAGATTCTGTGTCTCCTTCTCTCTCTGCCCCTTCCCTGCTCATGCTCTGTCTCTCTCTGTCTCAAAAAAAAAAAAATAAAAACATTAAAAAAAAAAAAATAGTGCTAGTAGCCTGAACAGAGAGATTTGTCCTTTGCTTCTTGTTCAAGGTAGATATTCATTTTGTCCTAATGCACAAATAATGATCATTAAGATTGGTCAAATAAGGATTTGTGGAAAAGAAAACGTTGTTAGCAAATATTAAATATTATCTGCTGGTGACTGTGGTTGGCATTTCTAGTTTGTTTCTTTTCATCTTTCCAAGAAATTTGCAGTAGTCTGAATTATTTCACCCAGTTTACAGAGGAGGAAACAGGCTTAGCAAGGCTAAGTAAATTCCCAGTGGTCACGTTGTGAATTGCAGACTTGGTTTCAAACTGAAGACTAATTCTAAATCCCTTGTTGTTTCTACTATAGCATGCTAGAAGTTCATGCCCAAAACTGGGTTAGGTGCTTTAACATGGCACTTGAGAGAAACGCTGAAGGAATGATATATCTTAGATGAATAAAGAGAAGGAAGAGTGTATATTAAGGAGTGTTTTTGTGAGCCAAGATGTGGAGACAGGAGTCTGCTTGAGGAGATTAGTCTATCTGAAGCTTTGCAGAAGGAAATGAAGGATAGAGGAAAAGGCACAGTTATTGCAGGTGAGGGTTAGACTCCATGGGACAAATTTGGGATATCCTTTTATTCTCTACCCCCCAATAGTGCCTATGAGAAGGACGGTAATTTGGAGTTTTAATAGATTGAAGTAATTAGGATCATCTAGGGATTAACAAGGTTTGTTGCAGTTAGATGTATGCCCAGAAAAAAAGTATTGGTATGTGATTCCTTGTTCAAAATTCAAGAACGAAGTCTCAAAAAAAAATTATCTTGGAAATTACGCTGTCCACCTGTGTATAGTAATCTAACCTAAGGATGGAATTATTGTTGAGTAAAAAGTTAAGAGAAAGATCTGTGTTACTGATTTTCTTGAGCCCATACCAGGTAACCAAATCAAATGCCACATGGAAGTCTTTAAAAAATATTTGGTGAATAAGTGAAAGATAAGTCTATTGGTATAGATCTCATAACTATCATAGAAGAAGATCCAGCCATTGCAGAAGCCTCTTAGACTTCTAGAAATATATTGGCTGACTTACTCTGCTGAAAGCATAGTATTTAATTTTTTGGCTTATATATTTGTTTTGGTATATAATTTGTATTCTGAAAATCTACCTACTTGGGGAAAGCTGGAGAATGTTCCTTAGAAATTACTTAGAGAAAAGATAAGTTTGAAACCTTTTGTTCAAGACTCTAAAAGGAAAGACAGCTGAAGAGAGAAGAGTATTTGTAACAAAGATGGTAACATACTCATGGTCCTGATTTAGAAGACATGAGGATAATATCTAAAACCAGCCATTGAATGTGTATTGACTGACGAATGGATAAATAAAATGTGGTGTATCTATATACGATTACCTGCCATAAAAAGGAAGGAAGCACTGATACATTCTACAATATAGATGAACCTTGAAAACATTATGCCAGTTGAAAGCAGTCATAAAAGAACACATACGTATGATTCCATTTGTATGAAACATCCAGAAGAGGCATATCTATAGAGACAGTAGAGTAGTGGTTTCCAGGGGTAGGGAAGATTGGGGGAAATGGTGGAGTGACTGCTAAGAAGTATGGCGTTTCCTTTTGGGGTAAGGAAAATGTTTCAAAATTGCCTGTGGTGATGGTTGTGTAAGTTTGAATATACTACAAGAAATATTGAATTACTACCCTTAGGTGGGTGAATTGTAAGGTGTGTGAATTATCTCAATGAGGTTGTTTAAAAAAAAAAGAACCATTGAAATTATAGGGGTAGCTTTTCTTTTTTTTTTTTCTTTATTTTTTATTTTATTTTATGAATTTTTTTTCAATATATGAAATTTATTGTCAAATTGGTTTCCATACAACACCCAGTGCTCATCCCAAAAGGTGCCCTCCTCAATACCCATCACCCACCCTCCCCTCCCTCCAACCCCCCATCAACCCTCAGTTTGTTCCCAGTTTTTAAGAGTCTCTTATGCTTTGGCTCTCTCCCACTCTAACCTCTTTTTTTTTTCCTTTTTTTTTTAAATTTTCCCTTCCCCTCTAGGGGTAGCTTTTCTAATAAGCTCAGATCTTATCCAGCTAAGAATCATGTAAGAATTGGGTCTCAGGAGCAAAAGTGTGGAAGGGTCTGAAGCTAGGGAAAAAGGTCATGCTCAGAAAGGGAAGACAGTTTTTTTGGGGTGTGTTAGGTATGAGCAGAGAAGGTTCCTGTCTTCCTTCCCCCCGTCTATGTTGTCAGCCTTATCTCCTGTATCCTCTATGCATTATTTGGGTTTTACCAAGGCCTGCTAGTTTGCTGTTTTCTCAAATTCAGCTTACTTTCTTCATTCAGCATCCTTGTTTGAGCTAACCTTCCTGCCTCATAAGTTTTTTCCAAAATTTGTACCTGGAGGCAGCAGGAGAATAAGTCATGAATGGGTTTTCTCTGTCCCTTCTCGACTATGACTAGAATGAAGAAAGTGACAGCCAGTCCACAAATGTGCCAGGCACTGTCCTAAGTGCTGGGGGAAAGCAGGAGACCAGAAAGAGTTACCACCCTCCTGGAGCTTACTCTGGTGAGCGGGGGTAGACATGAAACATGTCAACAGGTAACCGTTTCAGATAGAAAAGTGCTGTGATCAGGTAACATGGTAGAGAATGACCTGGGGTGATACTTTAGCTGGAATGCCACAGAATGTCTCTGAGAAGGTGATCTTTCCACTAACCCTGGAGATCTGGGAAAAGAAAGTTTCAAGTTGCGGGCATAGAAAATTCACAGGCTCTGATATTGGAGCAAGATTGGTTTAAGGAAAGAAAGAAGGCCAACGTGGCTGGAACAGGGGATGTGGTAACAAGACTAGCCATAGGTCATGACAAGAAGTTGGGATTTTATTTTTGTTATAAAGGTAAATACAGATTTAAAACAGAAAGGGATGTGACCTGATTTAGGATATTCAAAGTTCATTTTGGCTCCTTTATGGAGAGATAGGCAGGAATGGAGAAGGCAGGGCCCTGGCTAAAAGAATATTATTCCAACAGTCTAGAGGAGATTTTGAGAACTTTGACTAGGATGGTTGAAGTGGGAATTGAGAGAAATGGTCACATTTAACTTGTATTTCTGAGGTGGTTATGACAGGAATTACTCCTGGATTGGGTATGGAATGAAAGGGAAAGAAGTTTTTGGTTCGCCTGACTGGAAGGGTAGCTGTGCCATTTACTGAGATGAACAGATCTTGGAGGTTGTGGGGGGTCAGGTGGGTTACAGATAGATCGAGCTATAATTCTGTTTGGGGCATGCGAAGTTTGAGATCCCTGTCAGATTTCTAAGTCGAGATATCAGAAAAGGCATTTGGACACACGTAGCTGGGGCTCAGGGGAGAGATCTGGGCTGTAGGTGGAAGTTTGAATGTTGTCAGACTCACTCTACCTGTTACTCTGCCCATCGGTGGAGGTGAACTGTATTAGTATGATAAGGCTGCCATGACAGAGTATCACAGACTGGGTGCTCAGACAACAGAAATTTATTTTCTTACAGTTCTGCAGGCTGGGAGTTCAAGATCAAGGTGTTGGTGGGATTGGTTTCTTATGGGGCCTCCCTCCTTGGCTTGTAGATGCCTGTGTCTTCTCCACATGGTCTTCTGTCTGTGTGTGTCTGTCTCCTAATCTCCTCTTTTTGTAAGGACACTGATCAGGGGTGCCTGGGTGGCTCAGTCGGTTAGGCGACTGACTTCAGCTCAGGTCATGATCTCATGGTTTGTGAGTTCAAGTCCTGTGTCGGGCTCTGTGCTGACAGCTCAGAGTCTGGAGCCTGTTTCAGATTCTGTGTCTCCCTCTCTCTCTGCCCCTCCCCTACTCTGTCTGTCTCTCTGTCTCAAAAATAAATAAACATTAAAAAAAATATATTTTTTTAATTTATAAGGACACTGATCTTGTTGGATTAGGGCCCACCCTAATGACATCATTTTAATTTGATTACCTCTTTAAAGACCTTATTTCCAAATACAGTCACATTCTAAGGTATAGGGTGAGGGGGGGGTTAGGATTTAGGAGGGACACAATGTATCCCATGACATGGCCTAAGGAGAAAGTACATATAGAAGAGGACCAAAGATAGGTTCTTAGAGCAGCTTTTGAAGGTCACAGAAGCAAGCCAGCAGAGAAGGTGGAGGAGTAGTAGTCTGTGAGATGGGGGGGAACAGCCTGTGTTTATCTTAGAGGCTGAGAGAAGATGTTTCCAGAAAGACTTGGTCAGCCTGTGGCAAATGGCTGTTAAGATTCCAAGCAAAGTGAGAACAGAGAACTGCCCACTGACTTACCATCCCCATTTTATAGATGAGGTTATTCACCTTAAGTTACCCAGCATTCAAATGGCATTCTGACGGCTCTTAGTGCTTCACTGTCTTTCGTCTGCAAAGAGCATCTCAGACACCACCAATAATAGCTGTGCTTTGGTGATTGTAGACTTGTTTACTGTTGAGCTGTGCTGAAGTGGGTGCCAGTTTGCGATAGTGCTTTATTGTGGTGAATGCCGCTATGCGGACAGCCTAGACTGGGGGCTCTTCTGGTTAAAGGGTGGGGGGGGGGGTGTCTCAGAAACTGAGAGTAGAGGGACAGAAAGAACTGGTACTAGGCAGTCTGTGAGTATCTGGCAGTCATGATACCCAAAAGACAAATTTAAAGTAATTAAAAGAAGACCAGGGCTAATTGTGGCTTTTAGTTATTTTGGACAATTTGCTGTGTTAGGTGTTTTTTGTTCATAGGTTATATATGCTGTAGTTGAAAGAGTACTAGAGAGTTTTTAATCCTGCCTCTACCAGTTAGCTGCCTGACTTGGGCCTGTCGTAGGTTCTCTCTAAATCTGTTTTCTCATCTTGAAAGAACAAAGGTGATAAAGACCTTTTTCTGACCTAACCCTTGGGGTTGTAATGATCACGTAATGTAGGTGAAAACCATTTGTAAGTTGTAAAATGCTATATGAAGATAATGGCTTCTATTATATTTACTAATTTGTGTTTGGTTTAAGAATAAAATATAGAGGAAAACATTGGGCAGATATGTTTGTACCAAATAAGTCTAAAAACTGGTTCAGATATCTGTAAGGACAGCATCAAGTAAGCAAAAGGTGTGGGTAGGCCACACAAAAGAAAATACTCATTGAAAACCAACATAGAAAAGTTGTCAGTATCGTACCTGAAGAAGAAAAGTATTTGGTTACAATTTCACAGCTATTAAATTATCTAAAAATTTATCAATCCATAAGGCTTTGGGAAAACTGGTTTATTCATACAGTGTTGGAAAATGTTAATTGGTATACTCCCTATGGAAGACAGTGCATAGCAAGAACCATTAAAGTGCCTATTTCCTTTGATTCCTATACATTTATCATGCTATTAGTAATAAGAAAAAAAAAGTTGTGTATAAGGACATTCATTGCAGTGTTAACTTGTGACATTAAAAATTGGGAACCATCTCCATATCCTGTGATTGGGTAATGATAAACTAATATCAGAACTTAAGGTAGAGTGTGCAACTCTTCATCTTGGGGTTGTGAGTTTGTGCCCCACCTTGGGCATAGAGATTACTGAAAAATAAAATCTTAAAAAAAAAAACAAAAACAAAACTAATATGGAACCATTAAAAGTAAGGATGAAAGTGATGAAGTGATGAAAAATTCTAAATTATGTTTATAAACACAAAAAGTCGCAGAGGATATAGAATAACGGAAGCATTTGTGGTAAGGAAGTGGGACTACAAATCAGTGTTTATCTTTTAAAAAATGTTTTTACTATTATGCTATTGTTTGTTTTTAGAGTGTGCAAGCAGGGGTGGGGGGCAGAGGGGGGGGAGAGAGAATCTTAAGCAGGATCCACACTCAGCATGGAGCCCAATACATGGCTCCATCTCATGACCCTGAGATCATGACCTGAACCAAAATCAAAAGTTGGATGTTCAACCAACTGAGCCACCCACACACCCCTATGTTATGGTTTTAGTAACAAAAATGCGGCGTATTATAATGAATAACTTTCCTCAAAGTTATCTTGTCTCACTGTACTTGATTCCCACAAACCCGGAAGCCAGTCTCATCATCAGTCATAACTCTGAGACCTGATGCCTCTTAGCAAACTATGGGAAATATTTGTGTTTATAGCTAAGGTCCTAAAATTTTACTTGAAGTTCTGTGGTAATTCTTAACACCAGTGATAAATGTAACATGAGATTTCTGCGTAATGGATAAACACTTGGGCCACATGCAACATATTTGTCTCTGGCCAGATAAGATTTGCTAAGTCAGTGATCATGGCTTCACATGTACCTTTCTCTTACAACCTGAGGTGGCTCTCTTAGAGACCCAGAAATAGAGGAAAGCAAAAAGCCAAAAAAAAGCAAGGAAATTTGCTGGGAATATTGAAGAGTACAGAGTTTAAGGAAAGATTATAAGATGGCTAGAGGCAATTAAATAGTCTGGAACATTTTAGTTTGATTTGGAACAAATATAAAGACCCAGCATGAATTAATTTTACTGGATTGTTGCCTGAGATATTAAACCAGATTATATCTATTTCTTCCAGCTTCATAAAATTCTGGGAGATAAGGTGAACAATACTGCTGTAATTGAAAAGCAAGTACTAGAACTTTGGGACAGATTGTATCATTCTTGGTTTGTAAAGGTAAGTTCTTAGATGATTTCGATTTTAAATTTATAAAGTCCTTTTTTTTTTTTTTTTCTTAATTTTTTTTTTTTTTGTTTTAACGTTTTATTTATTTTTGGGACAGAGAGAGACAGAGCATGAGGGAGACACAGAATGGGAAACAGGCTCCAGGCTCCGAGCCATCAACCCAGAGCCTGACGCGGGGCTCGAACTCACGGGCCGTGAGATCGTGACCTGGCTGAAGTCGGACGCTTAACCGACTGCGCCACCCAGGCGCCCCTAAAGTCCTTTTATTTTACAGATTCATTGACTAGATACATATTGACTAGATAGATATTAACATTGGATGTCATTTATTGAAATTTGGAAGCTACAGGGTCTTAAACCTCAGGTCACTAAAAGTCAGCTTGAGTTGATGGTTAATCTCCGTGGCAGAACCTGCCTGTCACTGTGCTGTATTGTATTCCATCCTCTGTTCATTGTTTTACTTTTTAAAAAATACTTTATTTATTTTTGAGAGAGCAAGCAAGTGGGAGAGGGGCAGAGATGGGAGACAGAGGATCCGAAGCAGGCTCTGCCCAGACAGCAACGAGCCCAATGGAGGGCTTGAACTCCCAAACTGTGAGATCATGACCTTAGCCCGAAGTCAGATGGTCACTGCGTGAGCCACCCAGGCACCCCTCCTCTGTTCATTATTTTCAACAGCATCTCATCTCTGTACAGTTGAAATGTAACATAAACCACAGATATAATGTTAATTTTTTAATGGCCACAATAAAAAGCTAAAACAGGTGAAATTAATTCTAAAAATATTTCACTTACATCACTATACCCAATATATTATTGTTTCAGTATATAAGCAGTGGAAGAAAAATCTTAATGCAATATTTTATAGCCTTTTTTTTTTTTTTCCTATAAGTCTTGGAAATCATATGTATTTCGTACTAATACCACATCTCAGTTTTTGGACTAGCCACATTTGAAGTGCTGATAGCCACATGTACATAGTGGCTACTGTTTTAGATAGTAGAGCTCTAGACATTAAGAACTTGTCTCTTTGAGGAAGGAAAATAGATCCAGAAGTTTGGAGATGTATATTTTTAATCACCCTTACCTGCTACTTGTGCTGATAACACTCTTCAGAATTTCTGGTGGAAAATAATACCATTTACCACTAAATTTAAAAACGATGGTTTTGAAAAGCAGCTGGTTGCATGGGGCCATACTGTATACTGCGTTGGCAGGGCCTGTGGACCCTCAGGGGCTGTGCTATGGAAGATAACTGTCCAGTGGGGAAGGAGGTAGAGAATGAGATAAGGTGGTAAATTTTGACAGGATTGATGGTAAGGAGAAGAGCATGTATATATCATCCTTTTAACTTGGGGTAGAAGGGAGGAAAGCTCAATTTCAAGTTTGAGTTGGTTGCATAGTGACCTGTTTTCACTCCTGGGATGAATTGAGGGAAGCCAGCTGGTTTTTGTGAGTTTCAAAGACTGGAGGTTAGAACTAATTGGGGAATCCCTAGGCAGTAATCTGCTGAAGAACTGGTCAATTGGAAAGGTTATATCTATTTTTTCTGCTGACTCTGGGACTTGTGCTTACAAACAGCTTTTTTTCTATGCCTCACCCCTTTTGAGCTTCATTGTATGGCCCAGGGAAGTCAGTGTTTTAGAAGCATAGGTTTGTAAGTAGGTAAGTATGTTGCTTTCTTTCCTAACGCCTAATGTCTTCATTGCATAATGAAGGTTGATATATCACTACGATGTTAGCAAAAGTGTCAGAACAGAAACAAAATGTTAAGAACCTACTTATGTTTCTAATTTTAACCTCACTCGTCATTTTGTTTATTCATATCTCTTTCAAATTTATTCCTGCATTCTTGTCAATGTATTTCTCTTCCATATGGATGAGTTAGATTTTTCTCCCCATTTTTGTTTCTTTTTCATTTATCCCCCATTTTGTTGAGATATAAATGACATGTAACATTGTTCTAGTTTTTAATGTACTTTATATTCCTCTCTCCCCCTTGCTTTCTTTATCTTGTATGGAAGGTTAATAATTAGGGGAGTGGGATGAGGAAAGAAAGAAAAAAGCAAAAATGGGGACCCCCCAAAAGGTAGAGGGGCTCAAAAGAGGAAAAAAAGAAAGTAAATGTTGTGTTGGTGTACAGTCAATATGTATTGAGAAATGAAGGTTGTTCATAAATGTATTAAAAAGGAAGTGCTTGAGCTCAGCTGACAGGTGGTATCTAGAAGGTATCTAAAGAAGAAGAAAAAATGTATTTCATATTTTAGGTCTTTAGGTAAAGTTCTTAGCTGATTTCTTAAATAATGCAAAGTTTTTCACCTTTGAGTAACTACTCAAGTGCTCAAGTGGACATAAAACAAAATATAGTATTTATACTTCTTATGCTTTTGGAGATTTCATGTCTGAACTGTTTTATTCCATAGAATGTAACGCATTCTGGAAGGCACAAAGGACACAAGATGCATATAAATCGTCAGAATAGCTGGCTGGGAGACATCCTGGACTGGCAGGATATCGCTTCCTTTGTTCACGAGAACATTGAGACATTTCTTTCGGTAAGAAATAGAATTTTTAGTTAAACTGGACTTAGAAATAAAAATAGAAATTCTAATTTCCAGTTTTCTGTGCACACTTAGAGGCCTTTAGTTACCTTGTTTTTAATGCCACAACATTTGCCATTTTGAGAGTTCTAAATGCACTAGAAAGATGTCTAAAGACCATAGGCCTCAGGAGTAGCTCCCCTGGTGCCTTCTCTGTGGTTGAAGAGTAACCGAGAAATGCTGAATCAGGAAGCATATGTGAAGTGTTGTGGGCTCTCAGATTCTGAGATAGGTATCTGTCCCTTAGGCTGACTAGAATGTCGCTGGACCACTAGAGAGAGATCGGCCTTTCTGGTGTGCAAAGTCTTTGGCAGATAGAAATCTGGTTCCACTTACATTAGAGAGATTGGATGTCCTTCAAAGGCTCAGCTTGTTGTTTACCACCCATTTTCCCACCATGCACCACCCACCTCTGCCTTGTTTGCCTAACGGTCGGTCGAAGGCAGCAAGGAACAGCTTGCAGCATTGCTGAAGTTTTAACAACCACTCTTGGTTCAACAGTGTGTTTTATAAAGTGTCCTGGCATGTGGCTTTTCACAGAGATGAGAGGATTTTCTTGTGAATGGACTGGTGACTTTCATCAGTTTAACAAAAGTTGAGGTTTGCAATGCTAGATTTTTTTTTTTTTTTAAAGATTTTAAGTAATCTCTACAACTAGTGTGGGGCTCAGACTCAACCCTGAGATCAAGAGTTGCACCCTGTACTGGTTGAGCCATCCAGGTGCCCCGCAATGCTAGATTTTTTTTTAAAATTTTTATCAAACTATTAATAGATGACCATAGCAGAGAGTCAATAATAGTTTAAGATTTTCAGTAAAAAAATGACAGTGCCCTGCTTTATGCTTCTCCACTTCAGTCTCATTTTCTGGAAACAGCTGTCAATTCTTTTAGCTTTCTCTGGTATTTATCTCTAAATTTCCAAAATAATATTTATACTGGTCTTTCTTGGTTTTGTAATTTTAGGTATTATCTTTTGGCTTCCTAATTTGGAAGATGAAGATAAAGATGTGACTTTGAAGTCCCTCAGTGCTCTCTTCTATCACCTGTGGGGTTTTCTTACAGCTCTTTCGGTTCCTCCCCCAATCCCTGCACTCACACTTGCCCTTCTTCCCACTCACCTAATACAGCTATCACAGTGTGGAGTTAAATCTAGAAATTCGTGTCCTTCAGTTCTAAGAGTTTATGTGTTTGATAATCTGTTTTCTCTAGTCCAGTGGTTGTCAAACTTCTTGGTCTGAGGATTCCAGAGTTTTTGTTTGTTCACGTGGGTTCTATGGATTATTGTTGTATTAGCAGGTAAACCTGAGAACTTTAAAATATTTATCAGTTCACAAAAAATAACATTATATATTAACACATTTTTTGCATCTGCAAAATAACTATTTTCCAAAACAAAAAATGACTCAGTGAGAAGAGTGACTTTCTTTTACTTTTTTGCAAATCTCTTTAATGTCTGGATTCTCATACCTGCTTCTGCATTCAGTCTATTGGAATACATTGTTTTGATCGAAGTATCTGAGGAAAATCCAGCCTCATACAGATACGTAGTTGGAAAAGAGGGGAGTCTTTTAATAGCCTTTTCAGATAATTGTGGCTATTCTTTGATACTACACCAAAACTCAACAAATGGTACTTTTTAAATGTTAATTGCAGTGTGGAATTTGAAACCATATCAATATAAACTTTTTTGTACTGCCTTACATGGAAGTCCATTGATCTGTCTTGAATAGAAATGGGTCTTTTACTCTTATATGCTTTTGTAATATGCACTGGTCATTTAGACTATTGGTTCACTGATTTTCTGCACATCCTCTAAATATCAACACATTTTCTTATAAAGTATAAAAAAAAAAAATCACATTCTTTAACGTCACTACCTGTCTCATCAGAAAAAAAATCTTAATGCGTCGAAGTCAACCCTTGATCGGATTTTTTATTTCTGCCTATATTCTTGTAATATCTGATAGCTCTCATGGTCTGAACCTTTCTTCCTAATCCCCTTGGGTACACAGAAATGTTACTTGATTGTTGTTGGAGACTACCAGTCTACAATTAATGTCTTCAGTTAATTTCTTAAGAATTGTCACAGAGTATTTCCTATCAGGGTGACCCAGAAACTATTTAAAAACTTTTTTAATAAAAATTCCAAAATGCCAGAAGCCCCCAAAAGAATGCATGTAAAAATCACAAATAAGGGTATTGTTGGTTTGTTTCTTGGAATCAGTGGTATTATTCATCCATCCTTTGTCCCACAAGGTCAAATGGTCAGTCATGCATATTTTTGTAGGCATTGCAAGGCATTTTGAAGATATTATGTAAGGAGTTATTGTAAATGAAACCAGCCTGCAAAGGCTCTCCTGTGAAGACTGAGCTGAGGTTTGCAAGAAATGCCGGGGACAACAAAATACGCCTTTATAAATGATACATTTGAGATAGGAAAGGAATGGATAGGCCTTTCATAGAACAGATGGTGTAACTTGCACATATGACAAAAAACAGAGCTGCTGTTTTGGAAAGGGCACACCAAAATAAAACCAGACGTTAGAGTTCTGGTCCCAGCTCTAGTTCCAATTATTAGCTCCAAGGCCCTTGGGCAAGTTTTAAAACAGCTCTGAGCTTCAGTTTGTCTATCTTTAAAATGAAGTTGGTATCCTCTGCACTGCTTCTCTCACGGGACAGATGTTGTCAAGAGGGAATTTAAGTTCCTGAGAAGATAGGAAATGAAAACATCTAGGTGTGCCACAGATATTGTACATCTTCTTCTAGTAGTGTTTAACGTGTATTATAGTAGCATTTAGCATATATTAGTGACCATTTTAATAACTGATTCTAGTGAATTTACAGGTGATGGATCAAAGGAATTCAGTAGGGTCATCGTCTATCTGAAGAAAGATAGTCAGCTGTAGAGCTCTGCCCTTGACCCTATCCTATTTATTGTGATTTTAGTGAAATCATCGAAGTGATACTTCTGTATTTGTAGGTGAATCTAAGTTGGAGATGGCAAGAGGGAGGCAGCTAATAAGACAAATACTAGAATGTTCATGTCTGCACTAATGATCCTATACAGGTTGCATTCTGGCATATTCTCCTGTAGGTTTTTTTCCTACACATATCATTTTTACATAGTTAAAATCATGCTATATATAAAATTTTTGTTTCCTACATTTTACTTTTTTTAATTATGATTTTTAAATGTTTATTTTGGGGAGAGAGACAGAGCATGAATGGGGGAAGGGCAGAGAGAGAGAAGGAAACACAGAATCTGAAAGCAGGCTCCAGGCTCCAAGCTATCAGCACAGAGCCCAATGTGGGGCTCAAACCCACGAACTGTGAGATCATGATCTGAGCCAAAGTGGGAAGCTTAACCAGCTGAGCCACCCAGATGCCCCATTTTCAATTTATAATTATGTCATAAAATGTTTTTCTGTGTTATGATACACATATCTTTAATGGCTACCTGATATGATTTGGAGCTAGATTCACTGTGATTTTCTTAACCATTTTCCTTACTATTCAACGTTCAAGTGTTTTCAGATGATAACGTATCCCCCTCCCACCATAATATACTACTCCGTCCTTGTCTTTTCACTTTCTGGTACTAACGCTCTTGTATTGAAAGCAGAGTAGATAGCTGTCGGAACTTCTTTCCTCAGGATTAGTTCTAATGGTTCAGCTTTCCCTCTTCATCAGATCTTAGAGTCTCTGTGGATTGTCATGAGCCGGAACGTGAGCCTGCTTTTCACCACGGTCACCACCCTCCTGACCATCCTCTTCTACAGCGGGACGGCCCTTCTCAATTTTGTGCTATCTCTGGTATGTACATGTAGATAAGAGCATGTTACCTCTCCTTCTTCAATGAAGCGTTTTCTTGGTTCCGTTTGTGTTTCCTTCTTGTAGTTTCCAAATGTGATTTTTTAGGAGATACTGTCCTTTGTTTTGCAGATAATTTTCCTGACCACACTATTTTATCTATTAAGTTCCAGTGATGAGTACTACAAGCCAGTGAAGTGGGTGATAAGCCTGACACCACTATCTCAGCCAGGTCCTTCTTCTAATATTATTGGCCAGTCTGTGGAAGAAGCTATCAGGTAGGGATAAGATTTATGCTATTCTTATTTCCTTTAGACACTGCTTTCTGTGAGAAGCCTGTTTTCAGTCTTGAGCCTTTCTAATAATCAGTGCAAAACTAGTGACAGACCCTGATATTTTCAAAATTTTTAATTTCCTTTTGAGAGAATAATGTGAGCAGCGCAAGTTTCGATAAGAAGAAAAATTCAGTTTCGGTATCCTGCTGTCAGCCCTGTGAGCTACAGCCCCCTCACCCCGTGCAGGCTCTTGCTCCCGCACAGCTCATGTCGCTTGCTGGGGAGAAACCCCTCTTGTACCACGCATACACCTCCCCCTTCTCTTAGAGCTCAGGAACTGCGGCCTTGTCCCGGCAGAAGAATAAATGGTCTTTCTATTTCTTCCTCTCTCCCTCTGCAGCTGGGCTCTGTGCCCTTTGCGTGAAGTTAGCCTGGAAACTGGAAATGCAAAGATTTTGGTTATTTTTAAGTCGTGGGCTGGATGTGCATCACAGGTTCTGGCCAGAAACTTCCCATGTCTTCTGGGGTCCATGTATTGCAGGCTGGGCTTTTGAATGAGATGATTCCTCAACTTTTTTTTCTTCATACGCTCTTTCCAAGTCACTGGCTTCTGCCCTCATTTTTCCTCTTTGTCATTTCAGGTAGGGAAAGGCCTTTTGCAGCTCAAACCTAGCTCTGCTCCTTCCCTACCCTTTCCTCTTATTGCTTGGGACTTGTTAGAGTTCTACTACATTTTTACTGCTTATGAATAGCTATACCCAAATTAAATCCTCATATCATCCGTTAGAGTTTCTTTTTGTAATAAGTTGTTAGCCAGGTGTTCTTAAACTTATTTTGAATAGTGAATCATTGGTTGGCATTTATGTTTCCACTTATTTTTAAGAAATAGCATTGCTTGGGGGCACCTGGGAGGCTCAGTCGGTCGGTTAAGCATCCAACTCTTGATCTCCACTGAGCTTATGATCTCACAGTTTGAGTTTGAGCCCTTCATCAGGCTCTGCACTGACAGTGTGGAGTCTGGTTGGGATTCCCTGTCTCCCTCACTCTCTGCCCCTCCTCTGCTCTCTTGTGTGCGCTCACTCTCTCTCTCTCTCAAGAATAAATAAAATAAAACATGAAAAAATTATTATAAAAAATAGCATTGCTTTGAACTAGTCTTCCACAGAAATCTTGATTTGACTGGATAATTCTCTCTGACTGATCTTGGCTTATTTCTTCATTGTGTTTATTTAATAACTGGTTGAGGATACCATTTTGGTCTCTGAAAACCTTAGTTACATTCAAATAACACACATGTTCTTGAAATATATTCTTCCTAGAAAGTTTGCTGGGTTTTCTTTCTTTTTCCTACTAGCAAGGCCTGGGTAAAGTCTTCAATATCTTGCTTCCTTTATTAGCCATCAGGTAGAATTTTAAAAATGCCCTTATCCTCTCTGGTGCTCTTGGGTATCCACATGGGGCCATCTATGTAAAGATTCCAAGTTTGGGAGTGCATCATCTACTGTAACAGTTTTCAGGGTGAAGCTATCTTCGGGGAAGTCACTTGCTGGCTTTAGCATTCCTTTTAAGCCTGCACGACCATTGGTTATCATCTTTATTGAGTAAATAAAATGCTGAAAACTCTTAGCAATAAATTCACGTTAGTTTAAGTGACATCTGTCTGGCTTAAAGAAGTTTGTGTAAATAACTCGACCAGAAAGAAAAATAACCTTCAATCTTCCCAGTAGGATGAAACTAGTGAATCAACCCTATCAAAGGCTGGCAGAATCCTTTCAGTCAGTGTAACTTAAGCCAAGCCTTACAGAAAAATATCTACCTTGTCCCATTAAGAACTTCAAGAAAGCTGATACTTCATTTTCCTGAAGTAATCTTTATTAGCACTGACTGTTGTTCTCACAAAAGCTTTTCTGTTTTTAAATCACAGTTCTTGAGTTTTCTCTTGTTCGGCTTTCTTAGAGTGAACCGCTGGTCAACTGTCCTCTGTCTGTCTGGCATTGAGTCACTTTTGTTTTCATACAAATATGCCAACTCCTTTGTTTTAAACTTAATACTTTAATGTCATCGTTGCTTGGAGTTGGTAAGCGGAGCTGTGACTTGCACGTCGGTCCAGCTGATTGAAAGCACATATCCTTCCGGTATACCACAATGCCTTCTTCCAGGAGGAGCTGGTTGAGGCAGAAGATGATGACTTAACTTTGTGGTACTGTTAAGACTGTTTAAATAGTCACATGAGGCTGGCGGCTAAAAATTCAGGTCTTTGGCCCACAAGGGCATTTGAGGTTAGAAAGAGTGTGGTCATCTACAGAGATAAGAAATAAATGCCTTTTTACAAATTAGATTTGCCTCATTTTCTTGGGATTGTACAGACTAAGTATGCACTGTAACAGTAGCCCATGTCTTGGTTCCAAAGCATACTAGTACAAAACCCATTTATTTTATCATGTCTTTTTTAAATTTTTTTATTTTTTTTTTTAACGTTTTATTTATTTTTGAGACAGGGAGAGAAGAGCATGAACAGGGGAGAGTCACAGAGAGGGAGACACAGAATCTGAAACAGGGTCCAGGCTCTGAGCTGTCAGCACAGAGCCCAACGCGGGGCTCGAACTCACGGGCCGCGAGATCATGACCTGAGCCGAAGTCGGCCGTTTAACCAACTGAGCCACCCAGGCGCCCCATATTTTATCATGTTTTTAATATAGGAAAAAGTTTAAACCCTCAGTACCAGAACTGTAATCTTAATGGCTCTCAAAATTGAAAACTACAGTACAGACTAGTTAATTTGTCTGGCCCATTTGTGTAACTACGGCTATATCAAGTTATGTGAATTAAAGATTATAACTCCAGACGATTTTTAGCAGTCTCCGTGCTTATTGTCTCTTTCTTTCCTGGTCAAATGCAAGACCTGGAATGTACAGGTTTTATAGAGATGCCTCTGTAGAACCTTCTCACATATGTAAGATAATAGTAAGTTCTAGTTTTAAGAGCTCTTGTCACATTTTTCATTCTGAAGGATTGTGTTCAAGATGGAATATGTTTCTTCACGGACAAAGATTTTAAGAGGAAAAATATTAAACAAGTGTTTATGAAAATGGTATTATACGGTCCTCAGAGGGCACTTCAGTCTACAAATTATCAGTGATCTCAGATTTTATAAACATCAATCATTAGTCATCATCAGTGTTGCAGTCAAGTGGAAATCGTTCAACTCATTTTATATGATCCATCAATAAGTTAAAAGTGGAATTGAAATTGGGAGTTAACTGCATGACCAGGCAGTGGCAGTGTCTTGGCTTTTGAAGCTTTGCCTTATGAAATATGTGGCTACTTGATGATCACCATCTCGTTGAATTGTTGAACCTCAGTTAGGATTCTCAGATCTGAATAAGTGTTCTTCTAAATTGAATACGTTTGTGTGTTCATTTGGGTTTTCGTTTCATGAATTTTTCAGTTAGTGGCATGCATCCCCTACCCCCAAACCATTTTTGTCCCTTTAGAGCATGTCGTGTCCTGAATGTTTGCATCACATCCTTCTTCCCCGATGCTCCCATTCTGCTTGCTCTGGTGGAGATATTGCACATTACTAAGTTGCATGTTGTCACGGCCTCAGTGCAATTTAGTGTGTGTGATATTTTCACATGAGTGCATGCACACGGGTATGGCTCTTGCTTGTGGGATTACAGGTTTTCAGTGTCAGTGGGTGGGAGTCTTACTTATGAATTAGATGGGAGAATGTACGTACTGAGTTTTTTTTTTAATTTGGAAAATGAATGTACTTTTCACCTCTATCCCTCCAACTATGGAGAATTAAAGGTATTGGGTAAAAAAAAAAAAAAAAAAAAAAATCAGTGCTGATCATTCAGTAATTCCGTATTTCCATTTTTGACTTTAAACAAATATTCGTTGCAAAGAAATTCTCATGAATCTAAGGTTATAAACATTTGTTTAAATTAAAATGTGTAAGGAAGAGTTTAAAGCTGTAAGAGTGTATTTTCATTTATTCGAAGAGCTAGCTCTCCTAACACTGGAATAGAGTGACACAATCTCTTATGCATATTTGGGAAAATCATATTAGCTGGAGTTCTTCAATAATAACCAACTCAGTAAAAAGAATGCCTTTTTAACCTACTTGATTAAAGATTGGTCTAATAATTCTAAACCTTTACATCAAGTTTCCAAAGGAATGACCTTAAGAAACTTTGTCTTGTATTTAGTTTCTCATTGTGATGCTTTAAAGAATTGCTAAATTAATTTTAATAGCCTTGTAATAGAACTAGTGTTGAGATACAAATGTTTGCTATTTGCCTATATACTGTTCACTTTTTAATTAGAGTAAGCATCCATTATCAGCAGGCACTGTCAAAGACACAAAACCATGTAGTAATGATATAAAAACATTGAATTAATATTTCTACTGCCAAGGATTCCAGATGATTTAATGTGATGCCACTGTTGTACCCTTCTGTGTGTGACTGTGACTCACTGTTTTTCCCAGTGGGGATGGAAGGTTTCCGCAGAAGCGGCTTCTCCCTGTGCTTCTCAGCAGCATGCTAGCTCTGTGCGTACAGCGTGACCTTCCCTTCTGGAACAGGGAAATCCAGTCTCAACCAGGTTTCTGTGCTTTTTACTGTGTGGAGCTGGGTCTCTGGGACAGATGACCCCGGAAAGGGAGGGAGATGTAACTTCAAGAGAGGTTAGGTAGTAATGAAAAGAGCTGGGGGATACTATGTACGATTGGTAATTTTATATGCTGTGTTTCTGGAAGCCGGCCTGCCCTCTCTACTACCTGGCCTTCTCTTGAGGGGCAGTACAGAACATTGGTAAGGTGACGCTTGTTGTTGTTGCCTGAGGGAACAATAATCTGATAGCCTTCCTAGTTGACCTTTAGAAAGAAAAGAGGGCAGAACCAGTGTAATGAAATGTTGGGAGCAGGCAGAATTTGATTTTGGATTCTTTCCTTTCTTTCCTTCTTACTTAGACACGTGGACGCTACCTGTCTATTGGTTTAGAGTCCTGTATCCTCTGAGGGCATAGAGCTCCTTGACTGTGGCTTATCATTCTCCCCAACCCCCTCCTTGCTTCAAATCGAATTCCAGCAAAAGCAGATCATCTGATCAAATCCTGGGTTGTCTGGCCAGTTTTCTCCTTTTACAAAAGTAACAACAAACCCAGCTTCCTCGCCATCTCTCTTCCCAAGAACACCCCTTTGGTCAGAATTGAGAGTGGGCTAAGAGTTGAAGGAAAGTATTAGCAAACTTGTAAGAGTTAACAGTTTCATCTTAGAGTTTGTAAAGAGTGAGGAGAGAGCTGGTTAAGAACTAAATCTTAACCAGGCGCTTGAAACCAGTTCAAGCCCCTGGTGCAGAGAAGTTAGATATACTTGACTCCTGAATAATGTGGGGGTTAGGAGACACCAGCGCCCTACACTGCCAAAAATCCACATAGGACTTTTGACTCTCCAGAAAGTTAACTGCTAATAGCTTACTGTTGACTAGAAACCTTACTTATAAGCAGTCAGTTAAAGCATACTTTGTATGTTGTTCTTATTGTATACTGTATTCTTAGTTTAGTAAGCCAGAGAAAAGAATATGTTATTAAGAGAATCATAAGAGAAAATACATTTTTTTAAGTTTACTTATTTTGAGAGAGAAAGAGAGAGAGAGAGAGAGAGAGAGAGAGAGAGAGAGAGACAGTGTGAGTGGGGGAGGGGCAGAGAGAGGGAGTGAGAGGGAATCCCAAGCAGGCTCCATGCTGCCAGCACAGAGCCTGATGTGGGGCTTGAACCCACAAAGCTGTCGGATCATGACCTGAACCCAAACCAAGAGTTGGATGCTTAACTGACTGAGCCACCCAGGTGCCCTGAAAATACATTTTCAATACCGTATCAAAAAAAAAAAATCCATATGTAAGTGGACTAGTGTAGTTCAAATGTGTTGTTTAAGGATCAGTCATACAGTTGTATAAACGAGGCATGGACACACATCTTTAGTACCGTACAGTATAAATGCACAATAGTGTTTATTAGGGGAAAACTTAGACAAAGACTGATTGTGAATGAATCTGGAATTTTTATTCACAGAGAGGTATGTGTAGGGACCCCCGTTGGATTGGATGCCCTGTAGCCTGCCTTCCAGTTGAAGGGAACCCTGCCCTTTATGGCTCTGTGTATAATAGATAGGACTGTCTAACGGTGGAAGCTTTCTGAATGAGGATTCGACCTTGTTAGAAAGCAGGGAGCTTCCACCTCTGTGGCTGGTGTCAGTCGCATCCCTTGAGCTACATCAGACCTGCTAAGCCAGCTCAACTGAGCTACCAAAACATGGGAAGAAAAGAGCATCCAGTGTCTTCTGAATTTGATTCTGTTAAATTGCTGAGTGCTGGGAAAGCCTGGAGATGCAGTTGGAGAATAATGTCAATGAGTTTTGAAGAATCACTGGAAAAAAAGAGGTCCCAGAAGACTGAGCACAGGCAAACACTCTATTCAAGAGAGAGGATTGAAGTAGACAGTAGAGGAAGACTAATGTTACATACCTATTATAGCCTGATGAATTTGATGCAGATTTTCCTGTAAATTTCCATAGTAGATGCTTGATCATATGGTTGTGAATAGTTACAAAGGGAAGGGTAATTTCCAGCGGCACCATGCATTCACCTGGCACGGGTCGTATGTAACCACCCTTAGAAAAATGCCACAAGCCAGAGCTTTTGTGATTTTTACAAGAGATTTGGTGAAGTATATCATAGTGTCTTTCCTGGATGGCAAGATAGAAGAATGCTTACTGAATTTGAATATCTAAAAAGTGTTGATTAATGGATTGACATCATTGAGTGAATGAAATGAGAGAATGATCTTTTATTGATATGATTATAAGGAATAAATACGCCTGCATTGATTAAACTAGTGATTTCTGGTAACCCGTTCAAACTGTATTGTGTATGCCATTAATTTTGTGTCAAATGAAGTTGTGTTAGATTATGAAAATGAACAATTCCCAGTCTCTGAATTTCAGGTTCCAAAGAACCTGAGAGATGAGTGATTATACACTCAGTATTTTGGATTTTTGCTCTGGTAGCTTCATCGGTACCTTATAATTTAAAAAACTTAAGTCTAAAACTTTGTGGTATGCTACTTTCACTCTCAGCTTTGCCGTACCCTGCACCCCTTTAGCACATAGCAAAGATTGGTTTTCTTCCAAAAACCGCCAGGAGAAAAGAGAAAGTTACCACGTGCGTTATTTTTAGCCTTACTACAATGCTACCTGGTAATAGTGACACAATTCTCTGAAAGCACCAACTTAATTGCGTGCTTACTGTGCAACAGTCACTAAGCTTACCACTTGAGTTGCAGTGTTAATGTCCATCATTACCATTATGAAGTGAATGCTTGCCGTAATGCCAACATTATGAAGTTAAATGTTGTCTCTATTTGACAGTTAGGAAGAGTGAAGCTCAGAGAAGTTGTACAGTTTTGAAGATCATGCCACACTAATCAGTGATAGAATGGGATTCCAGAGCAGTGGGTGACAGAGCCAGAGCTCTTGTGGCCCCGTTGCCCTGTTCTTCCTGCTGAATCCATGTCCTGTTTTGCTTTCACTAACGTTTCTCATTTATGAGTGCGTTCTTGACTGTTTGCTTCCTCAACACTCTTATGTTTCATTCATATGTTCCTTCTGTGAGCGGTCTCCTAACCTCCAGGCCAATGGCCTTCACTTCTGTCCCTTCTTTTGTCCATCCTCTACACTGACATATGCTGAGTACCCACTGTGCCAAACCCTGACTTACACATTTTGCATGTATTATTTCATTGATCCCCTGTCTGGTCCCCTCATTCACCCAGGAAAGAGTCCGCTGGTCAGAAATCAAGAAAATCTTTTAAACTGGGAGTGTAGTTCATGTTTTTTTTTTTAATGAAGGCTGGAAAAAGAATAAAAAATGAGGGCCTGAGTTATTCCCAAGTGAAAAGGCAATAACGACCCTCTTGAAATTGTTGGATCTGTGCACTAGATCACTCGGATGTACTAGCTCCCATGATAGGCATCCACCTGACTAAAAGCCAGTGCGTTGGGTGCGGAGTGGGTCATAGAGTTCTACGTAGCGTTGCACCAGCAAGGCACAGACACACACATTGTGGCCGCCACATGTGGCCTGTTGCATCTTTCATTGCTGCTCTGTTCCTCTCCCCTTTCCCCATGTTCTACTTCTATTTTGCAGAACGTTTCACTCTAATACGGTGATTAGGACCCCAGTTTGCCTTGGGATGGGTATACTGAGCCTTAGTCCCCTTTTGGAAGTGGTCAGCTAGGATAGCCACTATCGAATAATGGCCCTGGCCAGAGCCAGATGCAGGTGTCATGCAGCTGCCCAGGCTTCTCTTGGTGGTCTCTTGGCCTTGAGGACAATTAAGTACATGTTTGGCCTGCAGGTGGATATCTTCGTAATATAGAATAGGAATCTGGATACCAAAAATACATCTTCATCCAACATCTTGATCTTTAGTGAGTTGGGTGACTGGATTTGGAGTTAGTGTACCAGAGTGATCTAGTACACCGATCCAACAATTCCCAGAAGAGTTTTCTCGCCTTTTAACTGTGACTGGCTCAGTACCATTCCTCCCACCCTCACCCTCATTTTGAACTTTCTTCTTCTTTTTCTTTTTTAGAGAAAAGATTTTAACAGATTTACCTGATTTTTGACCAAGAGTCAGTCTCTCTCTCTCTCTCTTTTTAAAGTTTATTTGAGAGAGAGAGAGAGTGTGCACAAATGGGGAAGGGAGCAGAGGGAGAAAGAAAGAATGAATCCCAAGCAGGCTCCTTGTAGAGCCTGACATGGTGCTCAAACCCACAAACTGTGAGATCATGACCTGAGCCAAAACCAAGAGTCGAATGTTTAACTGACTGAGCCACCCAAGTGCCCCAAGCGTCTCTTTTCCGGATGAATCAGAGGCACCAGCAAGGAGTCAATGGAATGACATAGACAAAGCATGTAACGCAGTGCTTGGCTCATACTGGATTGTGTTAGTTTCTGATTGTAGCTCTAACATTACCATAAGCTTAGTGGCTTAAACCACATAGATTTTTTTTTTTATCTGACAGTTCTAGAGGTCAGAAGGCCTGAAATTAGACTGTCAGCAGGCCTGTGTTCTTTCTGGAAGCTTTATGGGAGAATCGGTTTCCTTGCCCTTTCCAGCCTCTGGAGGCTGCCTGCACTCCTTGGCTTGTGGTCCTTCATGTTCAAAGCTGGCAATGTAGTGTCTTCAAATGTCTCCTTCTCTCTGACCTCTGCTTTTGTCCTCATGTCTCCTTCTGTAACTCTGACTCTCCTACATCCCTCTTTTTATAATTTTTTTTTTTACTGGGATAAAATGCGTACACATGAAATTCACCATTTTAACCATTTTAAAGTGTACAATTCAGTGGTTTTAATATATTCACAATTTGTGCATCCATCACCTCTGTCTTATATCAGCCACCTCCCTCTTATCAGGACTTCTATAATTACATTGTGCCAATCCAGTAATCCAGGGTAATCACCTTGATCTCACAATGCTTACTTAGCTCAGTCACATCTGCAAAGTCCCATTTGCCAAATAAGGTAACATATTCATAGGGCCTGGGCATGGATGTAGACATTTTTGTGGGGCTGTTACTCAGTTTACCACATGGGGTACTTAGCAAACATTAGTGTCTCTTGACCTTACCTTCTTATTTCAGGAACACTCAGCTCTTGCACTACAACTTTCTAGAGTCTTCATCATCAGAATACTCTGAGCATCAATGAAACATACTGATCTCAAGAAATAGTAAATACCATAGCACCAAAAATAGTTACTGTTTATTGGGCACCTAGTGTACCACTGGGTCACTTAGTAGGGGCTTCAGATGCATTGTCAGTTAGCTTTTCACGAGCTGAATTGCTCTTTCTGCCAGTATCCACCCCCATAATACTATAAATATTAAATTTAGCCTCACATCTTGGGGAGATGTGGTGTAATATAGCAGGCAGTGACTTCTGGCTGATTGTCCATGGACTCTCCATTCTCTTTGAATTGAGAGATGAAAGGAATTGCTGGTGTTTCTTATAAAATTAAAACATACCGTATGACCCAGCATCTCCATTCCTAGGTATTTACTGAAATGCAATGAAGGTGTATGTCCATGCAAAGACTTCTGCTCAAGTGTTCATAGCAACATTATTCACAGTAGCTCCAAACTGGAAAAACCCAAATGTCCATCAGCTGGTGATTACATAATCTAATTGTGCTATATCCAAATAATGGACTACTCAGCAGTTAAAGAGGAACAAAGTGCTGATAACCATGTGGGTGAATCTCAAAATATTGAACGAGATTAAAGAAACCCAACACAAAAGCTACATAATGAAAGTGTGAATGTCCTTGACACTCCTGAACTATATACTTAAAAATGGTTAAGTGGCAAATTGCTTGGTATGTATATTTTACCACAATTTTTAAAACTGCATAATGTGGGGTGCCTGGGTGGCTCAATCCATTAAGCGTCCAACTTCGACTCAGGTTATGATCTCCCTGGTTTGTGGGTTCGAGCCCCCGCGTCCGGCTCTGTGCTGACAGCTCAGAGCCTGGAGCCTGCTTCAGATTCTGTGTCTCCCTCTCTCTGCCCCTGCCCCGCTCATGCTCTGTCTCTCTCTGTCTGTCAAAAATAAATAAATGTTTAAAAAAATAAAAAAAACTGCATAATGTATGATTATGTTCATATGAAATTCTAGAAAAGGCAAAACCATTGTGGCAGAAAGCATATCTAGTTGATGTCAGGGATCAGGATTCAGGGAGGGATAGACTGTCAAAGGGCATGAGGGAACGTTTTGGGGTGACAGAAGTGTTCTATATCTTGATTGTGATGATGGTTACACAACTGTACACATTTGCCAAAATTTGTTGAATTTTATTGTTTGTAAATTATAGTTCAGTAAAGCTGATTAAAAAAGAAAAAAATGCTAGGAATTTGATGGAGCTAAAAAAAATTCTGTCTACTAGTAAATTGTTAGGGGATTTTTCTTTGCTGTTTTATAAAAACCTTGTGTACCAGATCATAAGTAATAAGATAGAGGGGAATGCCTTGCCTTTTCATCCTTCATTGGGTTACATGAAAATGTTTAGTAACTGTAAACAGCATGGGATGCATTTAGGATCCACAAAATTACTTGCGAGTTGCCTTAGTGAGAATGTTACAGCAATCAGTATTCCCAGAGGTAAAGAAGAAGGGAGATTGTGTGCTGTTTCCTAGAAGTGGTCCTTTTTGGATTGAGTTTTGCCTACGTGCCACCCAGAGGGGGAGATTCAGTTGCAATATTTTGTTGCACCTTTGATGTCAACTTCATTTTGGCTTAAGAGTTTTTGAATAACATGAGGTTGGTGAAAAAATTTTTGAATAACATTAAGGTTGGTGAAAACATCTATCTTCTGTCATTGACCTCCCCAGTTCTGTTCCAATTCTGTACTTTTTTTCCTTAGACGTTATTCTTATTAATCTCCCTGGGGTATTTGACCTTAATATCATTCCCTCTTTCTCAAAAGCTTCTTTCTCCTTTGGTCTCTTGGAATACTACACTCTAGTGATTTTTCTCCCTACTGCAGAAGTGATTTCATGATCTCTTTGGCTGGTGTATTTTTGTCCTTGGGTCCCCTGTGGGAACGCAGCCCATTGCCCCATTTTTCTCCAGGTTTGCCCCTGGGGATATCTTCTCCTTTCCTATGATTCATCTCTTCTGGCACATCTCAAAGTTTTTGTCCCAAGTTCTCCATTGACTTTGTCTTTTATTTCCAGCTACCTCAAGGGTATTTTCATCAGCCTTATTTCTTACCATTGCCCAAACCAAATGTATTCCCTTATCTCCCGTGTCTTCGCTCATTCTGGGCTTTTCCATGTCTTTGAGACACTGCCATTCTCTCCCCCTCAGGTTTAAAACCTGAAGCTCTGCTAGTTTCTCTTTTTCCTCCGTCTCCTATTCAGTTCAGATCTTTTCTGTTTCCTCTGGGCTCTCTCCCTTCCTCTCGGTCTTTTTGATACGACTTTAATCTGCATCTTTTTGTCAGAAGGCACATGGCAACCCCATATTCTTGAGTGAAAGCTGCTGGTCAGGATGACGAAGAAGGTTTCACAATTTGGGGAGCCACCGTGTCACCAAATCCATGTGTCAGAACCCTGTTACAATGACTGAATCACTAGGTTGGCTTTGCTCTTACAGCACATCTCTTGAAATGCTTTGGAAAAGCTTATCGTTTCCTTTTGTGTGTACAGTGTCCCCTTTGCTGCCACATTCCCTGATTTTTTTTAATTATAGACAGCTTTTCCTTCTCTCGTGAGTATATGACCCTGCTTCCCCTGTACCCCCCAGAGTCCTGGTTTTATAATTTTATGATACCTTTGGCATCATAAACTTATGGTTTGCTGCCTTTGTGTTCTCTCTGAGCAGTTCCTTATTACTCTTCACACAACACTACCTTAATCTTCCAGCTGGAAACGAAAGCTGAAGCACCTGCAATTGCAGATTTTCATGTACTTTGTTCCTACTAATCACCAACTATGTGGATCTGTTTTTACCCCTTTTGTGTTTTCCTCTCTCATTTTACTTGGGAGGTAATAATATTTTCTTTTTCTTCCATAAATTCTCTCCCAATAACCTGCATTCTTTGATAGCATTTGTAGAAGTTACTCTGTAGGCTTGGTTGCAGAGTTGAAGGAATGTGGGAAAACTTTGTTAATAAGAGAAGACCCGTGAAATGCAGGTTAAATTCTCTTGCACTTGTCTTCAAAGGGGAGGGTTGGCCACAGATTTCTTAGAGTTTATGTCCTCAGAAATAAGAGAGTCATACTTACTTTTTGTTTTCCATTTATTTTGGTGGTGGAAGATGTGCTTCAGAGGTGAAAAGTTGATTAATTATTTCAGCGAGCAGGGTATTTTAAGGTGTTTCATTTCAGTTATTTTTTTCATCAGAGAAATTTACTAAACTTGTTCTGGGGTTTTAAAATAAAGGCTTTATGTTTCTTTGAAATAAAAATGCAAAGGGCATTCTCAGGCCATTGGAAAAATTGAAGTTGTTATCAGATTTGGAATGAAGTAGCCAGAGGCCTGGAACAACTTCCGTTTTTGCATCGCAATGTGATACTGTGTTTATTTACTTTCCCTTTTATCTTTGGGTATTCTAGAGGGGTGTTTGATGCTTCCCTCAAAATGGCTGGCTTCTACGGATTATACACTTGGCTGACTCATACTATATTTGGCATCAATATTGTCTTCATACCATCAGGTAACGATAGTATCCTAACTTCCCCTGTCCTCTATTTAAGGAAAATGAAGCCATTTTACGTACGTTGGGAAATGTCATCTTCCTCAAATTTAAAATACTAAATTTTGAGGTGTAATCTAGTCTAGATTAGGAGCAGAAGTATGATTTGTAATTTTTATTTATGCTGTATCTCCAGTAGCTAGAATGATACCCAGCACTTAGAAAGCACTGCATAAGGGGCACCTGGGTGGCTCAGTTGATTAAGCCTCCGACTTCAGCTCAGGTCATGATCTCACAGTCCGTGTTGAGTTCAAGCCCTGCATCAGGCTCTGTGCTGATAGCTGGGAGCCTGGAACCTGCTTCAGATTCTGTGTCTCCCTCTCTGTCTGCCCCTTCCCTGCTTATGCTCTTTGTTCCAAAAATAAATAAAACATTAAAAAACAGAAAGAAAGCACTGCAGAAGTACTTGATAAATGAGTGCATGTCCTAGCACTTAGCACAGCACACAGTACTCAGTAAATACTTGGTACTCAGTAATAATTGGCACTCAGTAAATGTTTGAATTGAACTGATAGGGAGCAATGAGTTGGTCGAATAGCTCTGTTCCATGAAGGATACTGTCCCAGGGGCAAGACAAATGCCTCTGAGGGCACATAAGCTGTCTCCATACCTCTTTCCATAAGGCCCTCATTCCATAAGCACCTTGATGGTTCAATAACCATCTTTTACTTTTTCCTCTGCATTATCTCTGCTCCTCTCCTTCCACTTTTCCTTTATTTCTGTGGCTGCTTGTCTACCCTCTACCATTTCCCCCTTTTGTCCACACACTGTCTTTACATCCCCAAGTTCATTCATGTTCTTTCCTACTTCAGTCTTGGCTAAGCCACTCTTTGACAAGCAAGCAGCCTGACAACACATGGAGGTCATTGTTTTATAATGATCTTGTGAGGCAGGCAGGGTAGGTAGTGTTCCTGTTGTGCAGGTGAGAAACCAAAAGTTTTCCAAGGTCACATACCTGGTTAGTGGTAGGACCAGAACTAGAATCCATATCTGCCTGACTTTTCCTCTGGAGGGGAACCAGATGAGAGAGAGTGGGCATACAGCTCTGGAAGGGGGTGAACTTGAAGTAACCTCCTTCAACTAGCAGGGCTTTTGTTCTTGTTTTTGTTTAGATTACATTTCATTTTTATTAGAAGCAAGGTGAAGATTATACATTCCTCTCTGAGGTTTAGAAACTAATTTTTAATTTGCCTTTGGACCCCGTACAAATTTGGACCAATGCTTTACAGTTACATTATAGGACTGTATATGAACTAACCATTGATTCAGAATAACAACTACAGGGGGCACCTGGGTGGCTCAGTCGGTTCAACATCTGACTCTTGATTTCAGCTCAGCTTAAGATCTCATGGTCATGAACTTGAGCCCCAACTTCGTGAAATCAAGCCTCACGTGGGGCTCCGTGCTAGGCATGGAGCCTGTGTAAGATTCTGTGTCTCCTGCCCTCTCTGTCCCTTTGCCCCTACCCTGCTCATGCATGTGCTCTTTCTCGTTCTCTCTCTCTCTTGGAGGAAAAAAAGAGACAACAACAACTGCAGGATACTAGAATTTTGTTGCTTAAGAAGAAACCCAGGATGTGGACACACACACTTTAGAAAGATTTTCAGCATCGGGTTTTAAGATATAAGGTATCAGACCTCCGTTTAACTAGCAGATTCAGTTACACAGGGCATTATCATGGGCTAAAACTTGAGTTTGTATTTATTTCCCTTGTTTTGGTGTAAACTTTTAAGTAGGAGGAACCAGTTGTGAGGTTCTGATGTTCTGTCACTCTTTTAATGTGGTGTTCAGTTGCTTTTCTTTAAATTTCTTATTAGCGTTAGCAGCAATCCTCGGAGCGGTGCCATTTCTGGGGACATACTGGGCGGCAATACCTGCCGTTCTAGACCTGTGGCTCACACAAGGCTTAGGGTGCAAAGCCATCTTACTGCTGGTTTTTCATCTCTTGCCAACATACTTTGTAGACACTGCCATCTACTCTGATATATCAGGGTAAGTACCCATAGAACTTCTCAAGTGGTTGGTGAATCCTATCCAGGGATTTATGTGACCTTTTTTTTAAGGAGAGTTGTTTGTTTTGTTTTGTTTTGTTTTTCTTTTGGGGATGGGAAAAGGGACACGTGGTAGGATTTTTCTGTGAAGTAGTCTTTTGTGATCCCACTGATAGAATCAAAATTTAATGTAATATAATTAATACCATTTTCAAGGTATGCTATTTTCTTATTACATAAGTATTTAAAATGTATGAGACCCTGGGTTAACACAAAATTATGTATAATCTTCTGTTTTAGTGACATTAATCTAGGAAAGAAATATTACTAGATGTACATAACTAGCTATAAGTACAATAATGAATTAGTGGTTATTTTCAGAACTACTTTGCTCTTGGAGAAAAACATTATTAAATTGTATATCTGAGGATCCATGTGCAACCAAATCTCATCAAGTTAATGTCTGATAAGCAGAGTTCTCTTTACTTAAGATATTATAGTATGGTTCTATGATGAATACAGGTTAAATTTAAGACAGAATCCAAACACTGACCGTATAATAAATAAATACCTGTTTTTATAGATTTTGGTACCTCTTTTCAAAATTGCACTAAGTAAATCAAGCCAATTCGCATTTAGTCATGTATCCATATTCTCATTGCTTGTTAGAATCTAGGATGTGACCACATGCTGAACTATAATCAGCTACCCCAGTTCAGAATATGCGTACTGAAACTATCATAATAGGTAATATAGTAAATTTTCTGCAAGTAAAACTTAGTGTTGCAGTAAGTGTTCATGGAAAGAGTGACCTTCAGTTAATTTGAAATTATATAGGGACAAATTGCTACCTTGTTTTCTCTCTAGTAAGTTAAAGCAGAAACAAATGGTATATAACTGAAGGCCTGGACTTCCCAAGCAAAAGGAAATCAACAACTGCATATGCCAGCCTTAGTGGCACTTTTATGTCCAAAACTTGAAAGAGAAAATGAAAGACCAAAGGAGGACATCAGAGTATGGTTAACTAGTACTTAACAGTTGAAATTTAAACAGTAAGAGTAGTTATGTGATTTATGGTTAAATGATTTCATTTCTCTAAACTTTGCTATAAATTTTTTATTGAGGTTTCTAGCTACAATTTAAAATTTATGTGATTTTATCTTAATAATACCTTATTTAACCAGCATCATCAGGAAATAAGGATTTTGTGTAAATTGCTTAGTTTTTAAATAAAGGAAGCCTTAATTTAAAAGCTTCCACACTTTTTTCTTTTTTAACTGTTTAGCATTTTTGAGAGAAAAAGTTTTTGATGTATTATTTAGGGGAAAAGCTTACTTATGTAGCATATGTGGAATATTGCCCTAAAATTTTCCCCCCAATTTTTTTTGAATGAGGAAGATAGTTTATGAATATACTGTATTGGTTTTCTGAAGACTAGCTCACCTTAAATGTTATTTATTGAATTGTAACATAATTCAGAACAGAACATTATTCCAGAGTGTCAGCTATTTGCCCCTCAGTAAATTGTTCAAGTCATCTGTGTTTGAAAACTAGAAATAGAACATACCTTATTTCCAAGTCCTTCTTATGTCCGTGGTCATTTGTTACTGTTATCCGTATGCCGTGCTGCTGTGATCTGCCTTACTGTATACCACTTATGTAAGTGATACTGTGATAAGCTGGAAGGCAATTAGGACTCTCCTGTGAAATAGAATCTTGGGCTTTGTGACGGATAGTTTCCTCATGAGGCCTTTTAGCATTACCTGTGTTTAATAACTATTTTAGAAGGTTGCCCCAAGTCTAACTTACGCATATCATGGGTGCTGTTATATTATCTTATAAAAAGCATAATTATTTGAATTACACACTGCATTGTGCCCACTTAACTATCCTTGATGGAAGTTAACTTAACAAGTGACTTAGCAACGATTCCTCAGTCAATACTCACCTAGGCCAGGCAGCTGTGTGAGGGGTGTAGGATACCTGTTAACAGTCTGACTTAACTCCTTCCATTGTGGGACCTTATAAAAAGGAAAACGTTGTATGTGTTACCTAGGTAAGAAAATGTTTGCCTCTCATTATTATTACAACCGATGTTTAGTTACCTGCACTGATGTACTCTAAATAAAACTGGTCATGCAATCAATGGCCTTATATGTTAGGAATGAACATTGTGTTAGAGATGTGTTTCAGATTGACTTCAAAGTTTATGTGTGTAAAAAACCATGAGCTAACCTGTATGCTCTTTATTCCAGAGGTGGGCATCCTTACTTGACAGGCTTGGCAGTGGCTGGTGGGGCGTACTACTTAGGCCTGGAAGGAGCAATCATTGGGCCCATACTTCTCTGCATACTCGTGGTCGCTTCCAATATCTACAGTGCCATGCTAGTGAGTCCCACGAATTCAGTGCCCACGCCAAACCAGACCCCATGGCCTGCTCAGACTCAGCGGTGAGTTAAAGCAGAATGATCATGAATCGTGTGTGAAACTGAACTGTCCTGTCTCTATAGTTTTTCACCCCAATAGTCTGTCAGCATATAGGTATTTCAGTGTGCATGCTCTGCTTAAGATTGTAGAAGACACTAAGGAAAGAGAAACCATTTGTTTGCAGACATTTGGGTTTCAGATACCAGGAAAACTTAAAAACAAAATTGGGACAGAACGGTTCATGTCATGAAAGACCAGAAGTAGATTAAAAAATTAACAAACCCACTTGGACATGGTGTACCCGATTAAAAGAGAGTCAGGAAATAGGACAACCAAATGCAGTGCTGTAATCAATGGTAGGGCTTTGGATTAGTGATGGAGAGAATCTGTAAAGAACATTTCTGGAACAATTGGAGAAATCTGAATATGAGCTATATATTAAACAGTATTATTATATCAGTGTTTACTTTCATTGGGATGATTAATGACACTCTGGTTGTATAGCAGAATATCCTTAAGGGGTGAGATGTCAAGATGTCTGCAACTTATTTTCAAATAGTTCAGCCAACACTAATAGTAACTAGAACAACATGTTAACAATTGGTGAATGTAGATGAAGGATATATGGTTGCTAATTGCACCAGTCTTTTGATTTTTCTTTAGGTTTACACTTTTTCAAATTGAAAAGTTGGAGGGGCCCCCGGATGGCTCAGTCAGTTAAGCATCTGACTCTTGGTTTCAGCTTAGGATCTCATGGTTCGGAAGATTGAAGCCCACATTGGGCTGTGTGCTGAAGATGCAAAGCCTACTTGGGATTCTCTCTCTCTGCCCTTCCCCTGCTCTATCTAAAAATAAATAAATAAACATTCACATTAAAAAGTTGGGGGAGAAGTTTTTGAGTGCACCAGTATGGAGTTATAACTTATTTTGCATGTACAGACAGACATTGAACTCATAATTGCTGTCTTCTGTCACCAACATACCTTAAGATAAATTATAATGTAATGTAAATTGTAATTTAAAATCTTCCCCTGATTGTGTCAAAATTAAAAAAAATTATTTTTAAAGTTTATTTTTATTTGAGAGCACAAGCGGGGGAGGGGCAGAGAGAGGGGGAGAGAGAGAATCTCAAGCAGGCTCCGTGCTGTCAACATAGAGCCCTACACTGGGTCCTCATCTGACAAACTGAGATCACGACCTGAGCCAAGATCAAGAGTTGACAATTAGCCAACTGAGCCACTCGGGCACAATTAAAAAACAAAACAAAACAAAACAAAACAAAAACCTTTTTACTCAGGCATGTCTTACATGAGCTGAGATGCACATCTTAAATATACAACTTGATGGGATGATTTTTTTCATATACGTATACCCATGTAAGCATGGGTATTAAGATATAGAGTATTAAGATATAGAGTATTAAGATACAGAGTATTTACTCCAAAAGCCTTCCCCATACACCCTCTCAGTCAGACCCCTTCTCTGCTTATAATCTGACCACTACACCCTCTCAGTCAGACCCCTTCTCTGCTTATAATCTGACCACTGTCACCTTAGATTGGCTTTGCCTGTTTTTGAACTTCACGTAAAAGGAGTCATGTCCTAAGTATTTGGGAGTCAGGCATCTTTTGCTCACCATTGTGCCTATGGCATCCACCCACATTGTTGCACGTCAAGGTCATTCTTTATTATTGCCACCTGGTATTCCAGTATACGAATAGACCACAATTTATTCATTGCAGTATTGATGGACATTTGCGTAGCTTCCAGTTTCTATTCTGAACCTGTCTTGTAGTACGTGTGTCCTGATAGACATGTGTACTTCATTTGCGTATATACCAAGAAGAGGAAGGGCGAAGTGCACAGCTGGTTTAACTTTAGTGAATACTTGTTAAGCAGTTTTTCTTTGTGTATGTACCAGAAATCACATGTTAACAACCGAAAGGTAAGGTAAACTTTTAACAGTGCAAAAAAGTAAGAAGTCTCAGAATATAGGATTTTAACTTTTCAGAGACTACACTACATTGTCCTTCTTATTCTCAACTGGAAAATATTTTTTTCCTGCCATTAGGTGTTCTAGTGTAATCGAGGAGTCATTAACAAGTTGATTTTGAAAAAATATTTACTGAAACTATTTATCTTTTTATTTAAAATTCTTTAGAGACATGGTTCTGCTCATTTTGTGTTGTGTTGTATGTTGTGAAGAAGACGTGGTCCTTTAACTCAGAACACGTAGAATATAGTTTCTGAATTAGACCCAGTTGGTTAGAGGGCCATTTTAGCTAATGCAGGGCACCTACTTGATGGCAGGGAAAAAATCCATTTCCTTAAAAAGAATAAAAGGAGAGGCACTTACGCAGTTGTAACAAAAGCCATTTTGAAGGTGGTGACACTATGATACCCATTTCTGCCTTTGCCTCTTACAGGCAAGTATGTGGATACCTGAGAAACCAGTGGACAGTTGCTTGAAAGCAATAAAGAGCACATGATAACTGGAACCCTACTCCTTGGGTGTCCATACAAAAAACAGAGAGAACATTGGTTGATCAATATTTTGCTGTTATTTTATTTATTTATGTTTTTAAACTTGAGTAATTAAGTATATACAGTGTATACAGTGTAGTCTGGCTTTGGGAGTAGATTCCTGTGATTCATCACTTATATACAATACCTAGCGCTCATCCCAGTGAGTGCCCTCCTCAGTGCCCATCACCCATTTTCCCCACCCCCCACCCTTAGTTCTCTGTATGTAAGAGTCTTACAGTTTGCCTCCTCTCTTTTTGTAACTTACTTTTCTTTCCCTTCCCCTATGGTCTTCTGTTAAATTTGTCAAATTCCACATATGAGTGAAAACATAGGATGTATGTCTTTCTCTGACTGACTTATTTCACTTAGCATAATACCCTCCAGTGAAGGGTGAATTCCAGTGAATTTTCCAGTGAAAATTCTTTTTCATTGCTGCGTAGTATTCCATTGTGTGTGCGCGTCTGTGTGCATGTGCACGCACACACATACATACACACCGCATCTTTAAAAAAATTTTTTTTTACTGTTTATTTTTGAGAGACAAAGTGTCACATCTTTTTAAAACAATTTTTTTAATGGTTTTTTTTTTTTTATTTTTGAGAGACAAAGCATGAGTGGGAGAGGGGCAGAGAGAGAGGGAGACACAGAATCCAAAGTAGGCTCCAGGCTCTGAGCTGTCAGCACAGAACCCGATGTGGTACTCAAACCCATGAACCATGAGATCATGACCTGAGCCGAAGTCGGACGCTCAACTGACTGAGCTACCCAGGTGCCCCCACATCTTCTTTATTCATTCACCAGTTGATGGACATTTGGGTTTTGCTGTTATTTTAGAAAAACTTACAGTGATTCAAAGTTAGTAAAGCAGGAGTTGGTTTTTAAGGTGAAACAAAAGAAACTAATATAAATCCTTCCAGAGGCAAATGACCTCTTTCCCCTTCTCCCTTTTGAAGGCAGATGTTGTCACTTAGGTGAAGTGGGGGTTGAAAAATATAGTGTGAGGGCTTTTATAGTCTTCATCTTTTTTTTTTTCCTTAGAAATTACATATACGTGTAGCTGAAAAGGTCAAAAATTTCTACAAAGCTTGTTGCAAAAAATATCCTTTGCCTTTTCCCTTTCCCTTCTTCTCTGAGAAGAACCACTTTTTGACTTTTTTTATTTGATTTTTTTCTGCATATCTTGAAATAGAATCTTTATTTCTTGATTTTTTTTTTCATGAATAGGCATTTTCTTTTTACTTCCCAGTTGGAAGGTGAAAAATTAGCTCTTGTACCACCACCTTCCCACTATTGAACCGTGATATTGGTTCGATCAGTATTTGGCCCTTAAATTATTATACCGTAAATTATATTCCTGTTTGAACCTTCTTGTATATTCTGTATTTCCTTACTTTATACAACTTTTTGCTTTTCTTTGCGTTACAAAGGTCCTGTTTTTTGTTGACTTTGTTTTCTGAGTACTCCTAACTAGCCTCAAGCTATGTGCCCGCATCTCCTTGCTCAGGATATTAGTTGCAGTGAGTATGCTCCAATCTTTATCTTCCTGGTAAAGTCTCTGCTGGAGCCTTCTCATCTGCTCCAGTGGATGCCGGCTGCCCTTTCGCCTACTCTTCAGCTATCAGCTGTCATTCCCTCAGTTCTCCCCTGTGTTGGAATGCTTCCTTCCTGTATAATTTCCCATATCATTTTCTTTCCTCATTTATTTCCTTTTTATTGGAGCACAGCCTCCTATAGATTTTTGGGAAAGAATGCATAAGAAATGAGTTTTGGTGATGATATATGACTGGAAAGTTTTCTCTTAAGGCCGTACTTAATAGCTTGACTAGGTTTAGAATTTTATGTTTGAAAATTTTTACCTTTAGACTTTCTGTTTATTTCTTCATTGTGTTCTGGCTTCCATGGTTGTTAAAAGTCTGAAGCCATTCTGATTCCTGGTTCTTTGTAATTTATTTGAAAACCGATAGGATGCTCTTATTTTATTTTACTTTTTTTTGTTGGTGTTCTGATTGGTGCTGGATGAGTCCTTTAAAATTGGAAACTTATGTTCTGTAGTCCTAAAGTTTTTCTTGAATTATTTCATCTGTGATTTCCTTCTCGCCCTTTCAGAAACTTATTTTGATGTTGAGTGTTATTCACTGGTCATCTCATTTTCTTATCTCTGCTGTTTTTCCATTTCTGATTCTTTGCTTCCATTTTCTGGGTGATTTCTTCAACTTTATCTTCCAGTCCCTCCACAGAGATTTCCATTCTTATCACATTTTTTTTTTCAGACTGGTTTATTGAGGTGTTATTTACATAGGTAAAATCTACCTATGTAGATTTTAGGATTCAGGTATTAGTGTGTGTGTGTGTGTGTGTGTGTGTGTGTGTGTGTGTGTGTGTGAGATGCATAATAAATTACCACTAAGTTAGTGGCTTAAAACAACATACATTTGTTATATTAAAGTTTTCATGGGTCGGGAGTCCGGGCACAAGGTGGCTGAATTGTCTGCTTAGGCTCTGACAGGGCTGCAGTCAAGGTGTCAGTGGAGCTGGGGTTTCATTCGTGGGCTGGGTTTCAAGCTTGCTTCTTGTTGGCAGAGTTCATTTTCATGCAGGTGTAGAACTGAGACTTGCAGCTATCCATAGGCAGTTTCCTAACATGGCTGTTTGCGTCTTCGAGGCCAGCAGAAGAGCATTTTCCTGGCTTCTCTTTCTGACCACTAAGACTCTTTTTTTATTTTTTTTTATTTTATTTTTTTTCAATGTTTATTTTTGAGACACAGAGAGACAGAGCATGAACAGGGGAGGGCCAGAGAGAGAGGGAGACACAGAATCCGAAGCAGGCCCCAGGCTCTGAGCTGTCAGCACAGAGCCCGACGCGGGGCTGGAACTCACAGACCGTGAGATCATGACCTGAGCCGAAGTCGGACGCTTAACCGACTGAGCCACCCAGGTGCCCCTAAGACTCCTTTTTAAAGAGCTTGCCTGAATAGGTGTGGCCCACCCAGTATGCTCTGCTTTTGATTAATTTTTTTAATCCTTTTTTTTTTTTTAAGTTTATTTACTTATTTTTGAGAGACAGACAGAGAGCACAAGCAGGGGAGGGACAGAGAGAAGGAGAGACAGAATGCCAAGCATTTTCTGCCAGTGATAGGGGCAGTTGGTTGGCCAGGTGGAGGTAGGTGAGGATATTGGAGCAGTGGAGTCGTGCTGCTTTTTAAACAGACTTTAAGACAGTTCTGCTGTATTTAGCCCCACCTAACACCACTTCCGGAAGTTTACTTGGTATCACCAGTTCCTGAGCCTCATGAGAGATTTTATGGAATAAATCAAACAGTTTCCTGGCTTTTTCCACTACTGGTCTAGGATCAGCTTTTTAGGGTATGCTGGGTCAGAGCAGTTGTCCCATCTGCTTTCCATCTTCTAAAAGTTTATTGCTCTTGGTGCACCTGGATGGCTCAGTCAAAGCTTCCCGACTCTTGCTTTTCAGCTCAGGTCATGATCTTTGGTTTATGGAATTGAATCCCTCATCGGGCTCTGTGCTGACAACATGGAACCTGCTTGGGATTCTCTTTCTCTCTCTCTCTCTCCCTCTCAAAATAAATAAACAAGCATTAAAAATAAATAAATATGCTTTAAAGGTTTATTGCTCTTACCTCTTATATTCTCTTAAAAATTTTTTTCCAGATAAATTTATGCCTTAAAAAAATTACCTTTACTGGCATTTTAATAGGGTTTTGAGAGGGCCTGAAGGAAACATGAGTTCCAAACCTCACCCTTCAGTGGGAAGTCTAAAGGAAACCTTAAACAGTAACAAACATCACCTCTGCTGACACTTGCTGGGATGAAGTTCTGTGGTAAAACTTTACGTGTGTGATTTTATTTAATCTGTCCAGTGTTCACATATGAGGTTAGGAGCTGTAGGTTTCCATGTTTTATAGATGAGGGAATCAAGGCTTAGAGAGGTTAGCTTGCCCCTAGTCACATAGCTAAAAAGCAGGTGAGCTGGTGCCTTTGAACCCATGATCTTTCTCTTCCTTCTTGAGCCATCCTCCACCCTTCCACCAGAACAAATGTTCCCCTGTTTCCTACCTCGGGGAATGCTATACTCCACTTCCAAATGTCAGTTTGTGGTCATTCTTCCTGCTCCCCGTCTCCTCAGTCACCACCCTTACCAAGTCCTGTCTGCTTTCCCTCAGATCTCTTCTTCCTCTGTGTCTGAGGCCCTGAGAGAACGCCCGTATGGCAGCAGCTCAGACAGCTCGAGGAAACATGTCAGGATCAGATCATGTAGGGTCTTGCAGGCCACGTCAAGGACTTTGATCTTCCTCCTAAAGCCAACTGGAGGCCATTTTTGTGGCCATGCCCCTGGTCTGAGCTGGGTGCAGCTGCTGCGTTTCTCACCCAGACTGTGTGGTCATCGTGGTCTCTAACCAGTCTCCCAGCCTCCTCTCTCACGGTTCTCTAGTTCCTTCACACTGCAGCTCACTTGTTCTCTTCCAAACGCAAGCATATCTGATCACAATACTCACTTACCAAAAATGGCCTCCCGTTGGTTTTAGGAGGAAGATCAAAGTCCTTGACGTGGCTTGCAAGATGCTGCATGACCTGATCCTGACATGTTTGTTCTTGCTGTCTGAGCTGCTGCCACACTGGCGTTCTCTCAGGGCCTCAGACACAGCAGGCTTGCTGCGGTGCGATAGCAGAAGCTGGATGGTGACATTTCATTAGGCAGACATACCTTCTGTTTGCAGAGGCAGGCACTGGCAGCTGACGGTACCCATCTGCGAGACTGCTTCTGTGTACTCCCATCTGTCTTCAGACGGATCGACAACTATCCACCTAAGGAAGAACGAAGGGGGTAGGGCCCCCTTTCTTTGATATTCAGTGTTGATAGTGGTGTTTGCAGTATGATGGGGGTGGATGTCACGGACACCGCACAGTGTAAGGCTCCCAACTATTTTGGCCTTGATTCAGTAATTCGAGCACATCACCTCCTCTGTTCTCTGTCGACACTGGGGCTGTCTGGGAGGTGTGGGGGAGGGCAAAAACTCTCCTGCTGTCATGTGTCTTACAGTACTTCCTTGACTTTTAGACAGGATATTCAGATTTGCTTTGATATACTTATTTTACTTCTACCAAAAACTGAGCAGCAAAACCTGCAAGAAGGAAGTAGGAACATATCCCAGGGACTCCTCCAGGAATGCTGTTCTCTGTATTAAGGTTTTCCTTCCCTCTGTCACATCATGACAGTACGGAGTGCGACGCTGGAATATGGTCCTTTAGGAACTCAACTTAATCTTTCACTAGCAGGAGTTATTAGTAGCCCATTGCTGTTTTTAGAAGCATTCTTTTAATCAGAGTGTGAATATCTTTCATAGTTTAATTTCTGAAGTTAAATAAAAAATGAGTGTCATGTTGTAAAAGAAATCATGTAGTAATTAAACTAAGGTTTAATGCGTCCAACTTTATACAGCAAGAAGTTTTTTTTTCCTTGTCTTTGCAAAATGGGCTACAAAGGTGTTCTCCAAAAAGTATCACCACTGCCACAGACCTTTACGTTAACGTTCAGAATATCAGCTGGAGTGCCCCTCACTCCCTGTCATGCTAGTTTGGGCTAACGAGGAAAGAAAGAGAATTGAAGGAGGGAAGGGACGTACTTGGCTCACGCTCTGTTCACTGGTGGCTCTCCTTTGCTTCTGTCACTTGAAAACATCCTGAATCCTCTCATTCCTCTGTATTTCCAGTGGTGTAACCCAGTGCTGGGGTTACTCAGTAGCCTCTCCACTGGTCCCTGCACTCTGCTCTGTAGTGCAGCCTCTCTGGTTTTCCTTTATTTTTCTTCTTTTTTTTAATAATTTTTTTTTTTTTTTTTTTTTTTTTGAGAGAGAGAGGGAGAGAGAGAGTGCAAGCAGGGGAGGGGCAGAGAGACAGGGAGACACAGAATCCGAAGCAGGCTCCAGGCTCCAAGCTGTCAGCACAGAGCCCGACGGAAGGCTCGAACTCATGAGCTGCGAGATCATGACCTGAGGTGAAGTCGGACGCTTAGCCTCCTGAGCCACCCAGGTGCCCCGCCTCTCTGGTTTTTCTGAGGCATACATGTTATGTATGTCTACTGATAAAATTCCCACAGTAGCTTCCACGGCCTTCAAGATAGAGTGGGGACTTTAGGTTGGCCCATCAGACTTCCTTCCTGCCTTCTGTCTATATCTGTAGACTCTTCTCCCTCTCCGCTGCCATAATGAACTTGTTTTAGTTCTCTGAAGTCATTGTCATCTTTGCACATGTTTTCCCTCTTTGTAAAGAATACCACACCCTTTCCAGCCAAGCCCGGTACCGTGGCCTGTCCTCAGAGTACTCTTCTTCGGAGAAGCATTGCCAGAACTCTCTGGGCTAGGTAAGATGTCCCTGCTTCATGGTCTCCCTGCCCCACAGCATCTTGTACTTATCCTGTTGGAACTTAACACACATTATATTTGTGTAGGTTTAATTAATTGTCTTTCCTAGTCACCAGGAAGCTTTCTCAAAGTAGGCACTATGTCTCATCTGTTTGCCACTCTTTTACCATTCTTAGCATGACGTCCGGCACATAGAAAATGCCCAGTGAACATTTGATGAATTCATAGGTTAGTGAAACCAAGAACAGATCAGAGAAAAAGATTTTTGCAATATCACCTTGAGGCTGACAAAAGAGGATGGAACACAGTGAACCCCAGCCTTAGAGCTGTGTTCCAAATTAGTTGGAAAGGAAGGGATGTGCATAATAGTGATGACATGTGCTCTGTCACACGATTGTGTACCTGTGTGCTAAGTGAGGGTTTAGGAAATAGACACTCAGCTATGCCAGGCCAACTAAGTCAGTTAAAGCTTTTTATTTTTAAATGTCCAAAATTTATTCTGTATTTCTAGGAAGAAAGGAGTCAACAGCTCTTGAGATGTTAAATCAGAACAAGTTTAAACATTTACATAAAGGAATTTTTAAAAATCTCACTGAAACTTTGAGGGAGGAAGATTCAGAAACATTTTCAAGGAGCAAGGGATTGTAAATGAGAAATCACACCACACAGTCTCCATTGCCATTAAAGGAACTGTAAAATGTTAATAGCAGTCTCTGTCCTTCCAGGCACATGTCCTATTCTGCATTTCTTGCTCTTATATGAGAAATCTTACCACTGTAGTTCTTTTTTTTTTTTTTTTTAAGTTTATTTATTTTGAGAGAAAGATTGCACAAGCAGGGGAGGGGCAGAGAGGGAGGGAGAGAGAGTATCCCAAGCAGGCTCTGTACTGTCAGCACAGAGCCTGACTCAGGGCTCTGTCTCACGAACCTTGAGATCATGATCTGAGTAAAAAATCCAGAGTCAGACACTTAACTGACTGAGCCACCCAGGCGCCCCCACCACTGTAGTTCTTAGCATAATGATCCCTATGGTTTGGAAAAGAATATTGTATTTAGATGATTGAGTAGGACATTTACCACTTCTAGAAATACTGTCAATGCAGTATTCTCCCTTTGTTTCTTCCTACTCTAGGAAGTTCAAGTTTAATGAGCCCTGCTGATTAGTTAGCTCAATGCCTCTCAATGAGGACCGAAATAAATCATTTCTGTGTTGCTAGATTAGAGAGTTTGTTTTCCGAGATATACAGGTTTGTTGAACATCAGTGTTCTGTAGGCTTCTACCCACTACCCTCACGCACACACTCCCCTACCATCACCACTCTAAACATCTAGAGAAGATAGAATGTTGAGTTAGAAAACTGTAAATAACTTTTCTCAACTTGCTTCACTTTGTTTTCTTTTTTCTGGGTCCTTTTGGAGGCCTTCTTGGCCTGAGGGCTGAACTGAATAGTAGGTATAAATTTCAAGGTTACAGCTAAGCTTACTTGTCAACAGAAAGCAGTCACCAGGCCAACCACACTCTTAATCTTATTTCATGCATCTTTGCCCTGAGGCAGAAATTTCCATTCACAATTTAGAGGAGTTGAACAGAGATTCAAATTTGCAGGTATCTTAGAAATGTGAAAAGATGTCACAGGATGAATTTAGAAACCTGTTTGTTGCATATTGGGAAATGCCTTTTAATATTGGCCAGTTTTGGGTTATTGGTTTTAAAGATTTTCCAGGGGTCCCTAAATTGAGTACTGTTTATGAAATTCATGTCATCTGAGACAGCTTGTAGACAACTGTACACAAATGTAAGAACACAAATTTAGGTGAGATTGTGAAAAATAGATACATAGTCAGCTAGGGGCAGTGGTTGGGGGGGGCATGAGTTTTGCTCCCATCAGGAGATACTTGACAATGTATAGAGACATTCTGGTTGTCACAAGTTCAGATAGAGGCAGCAATGCTGCTAAACATCCGAATAGTGCACAGAAATGTTGATGGTGCTGCTGTTGAGAAACCCCAATTTGATGTGCGGAGAGATAGTAACACATATAAAATCTGTGTGTATATAAATCTTTGTTTTGGGGGATTTCATTCAGAGTGTAAAAAATATTTAAGGAAAAAAAATTCATTTCAATTCTTTGACCTGCCAGCATATATTTAACATTGTGAGTTTGGCCACGACACATGCAAACCCTTTCAAAGCCATAGCCTGGAAGCTTGTCCACTCCTCAGAGCTGTTCCTTTGGAAGCGGAGCTGTGCTAGTTAGGGGTGCGTGTTGGAGGGATGAGGGGTTAGGGCGCCCACCGGTGAGGCAGCCTGGAGATAACAGAGCATCCTTGAATGTAATCTCTCTTCTCTAAGATTCTACCTGTGCCCTCTTGATTCTGAAGTACTTCGTAGCTCGTGCTAGTGTTAGTCTTTACCTCTGCTCCACCCCGCTGGCCCTCCTCATTGTGTGAAAAGAACATTGAGAAAACAAAGGAATAAGGTAAAAGGGGTAAGAGAGGTGGCATGGATGTGGAACTGAAGCCGAAGTTCAGATTATTTGCTTTATGTATCTGCACCCAATGACAACTTCTTGTCATCTTTTGTTTCTACAACTGACTTGGTCTCTGAATTTTTTGGAATGAATACTTTCCTTACAGTCTACTTTGGGTCTATTTGTAATGAGAACATTGAGTAATCTGTTTACAGTAACCAACACTTGGTTATAGGTATGAAAACAAAATGGGCTTTATTCGATGGATAAATAAACTAAGACGGTTCAACATATTACAGTGATGTGGCTGCAAATTGATATAACTTGGAGACTTGAGAATTGTTCTGAAAAATGTAAACATTTTAACTTAACTATTTTTCTGAGTTCCTAGTTGGTGATTATGTTGTAAAGGAACAACATCACTTCTGCCTGAAAGGGTGATACATGTGTGCTTTGTCTCTTTATCATTTAAGATAGATTTGACTGTATATAAGCAGAAAAACAAAAAGCGAGAAACCCCACCATCAACAGAACTCAAAATAACAGTGGCTTAGAACTGTGAGCTAGAGGTTTATTTCTTAGGCAAAAGAAGCCAGAGGTAGGCAGTCTGGGGCTCGTATGACTGTCCCACAAACATTTAGTCTTGAATCCTGTTCTGCCAGCCTTGGCATGAGGTCTTTTCATATAAGATGGGTTCTTGAGCACATCACTGATAAACTCTGACCTGGCTACTGCAGATACAGACCTGACTGGGTGACATCCTCCTAGCCTGGGCATGTAAATGATGTAGCAGAGGTGAGCTAGCTACAGCAGTCCTGAGGTCGGCACCTTGGATATGTAGCAGACCACATCCAGCCAGACCAGATATTAGGAGTCTGGGGAAATCATCTTGGAAGGGAGACCATGGACCCAGCAACAAACTAGAGTTCTTGTTACCAAAAACAGAGATAACTAGCAGACTTTGAAGTAATACTCAGTGAAAGTCTTAGCAAAAAATAGTGACTATCTGACCTCATCAGGGCTCTCCGGTTATAAAAATAAGATATTGTTCTATGGCAACTAACTACTGGTTGGATACTGTTTTGGTTTTGTTTTGTTTTGTTTTGTTTTTTCATGTATCTCTTTGGTTTTATCCCCCCTCACCCCCCCCCCCCCCCATCCCTTTTCCAAAAGTAGAACTAATCGTTCTCCTCTTTTCTCCTTCAGGACTTTTCATGATATTTCTGAGGATCTGAAATCTTCAGTAGACTGACATGGTTTCCCCCGCAGTGATTTCTGTAGGAGGCTCCGTCTTGATAGTGAGTTCAGCTCAGCTGTGGCCTTCTGTCCTTTCATCCGTGCCTAGCAAGCAGAGCCCGGAAGAGAAGCAGAACCCTCCTGGCCTTCCCTACAGAATGCCTGGACAAGAGAGAGCTCGCTGTGGGGTGCTTTCCATTTTAAAGCACGGCTTTAGAGCTCAGAATTGTGGTTTGCTCACTTAATTGTTGCTAGGATGGCTTGAAGAGTTTCGATTTATACACTGGTACCATGGCTTGAAGTTTCCCACTTTGGTTATCTATATTATTATAATACGTATTTATAAAGTTATTTCAAGAGCCCTAAACTACCTGCTGTTAAAAGTAGTTACAGTGTAATTTTCTCCTGCTTTAAGGAATCTGTTCTTAAACTTTTCTATGGTCGTCACTTTTTAATGAAGAGGGTTTTCACTTTTGAATTTGCAGTTTCTTGAGCAGGAAAAAGGAGTCGTCTTCCCTTCTTCCACCGTGTATGGTCCCCTTTGTAAGAAAGAACAAATCTTAAGTGTAAGACGGGGTGGCTTATTTGAATGTCAGTTAGTTGTGTGTTACAGCCATAGGAGACACAGAAAGACTGTCACCCCCCCCCCCCCACCGCCTTTCTCTTCCTTCCATCTGCCATTACACTATGACCAACTTTCTAAAACTTGGTTGACCACTTTGAAGTAAAATACTGATTAAGCTGCTATTAATGGTAACAGTATGACAGAATTCACATTGTGGTTCAGTTTTTCTTTCCAGATACTTTAAGTGAAAAATCTCAGGAGTAGCAGTTCTCTGAGTTGTTGAATGTATCCCTGGTTTGCTTATTTGAAATTCTGCCAATTAGTTACTTATTAGCAGTAGAATGTTACATTTATGTAGTATTTTTCCATCACTTAGCACAGTGCCTTGCACATAAGACTCTAGATGAAGGCTTGTTGAATTATGACTTTTTTAAGTATCTCAGATATCACAATAACCAGCATAGCGCTTTACATCTTACAAGTCGTTTTGCGCATATTTTTTCACAGCCACTCCCCATCAGCTTTCATGTAGCTTTATATTATTTTAGAACTGTTTCATACAGATGGGGAAACTAAGGTTCAGAAAAATTTAGTAAGATTTTTACCTCAAATCTTTCTGACTTAATAGTCTGCGGACCGTGCTGTACTGTAACATTTCTTCCAGTATCTTCCACAGTTTTCCTAGTGTTTGTCCTACAGTTAATGACATGGCTGGGACTGGAACCTAGCTCTTAGCTCTGTGCCCTTTCCACTGTATAATGCAATCATTAGGCTCTTTATCTGTCCCCAAGGGAATATGGAGGAGAAAGGGTTCCTAAGTATCAAAGACCTCCCTTTGGAAAACGAAGGTAGAAGTCTTTTTTTTTTTTTTTTTTTCTAAAACATTGTCTCCCTAAAGCATAGTTAATAATAATTAGCTTAAATTTATTCTGATATTACTTAAGAAATTAGGTCCATCTAGGAAAGAGGCTACTGTGAGGGCTTGACTTTATACAGTAGACTACATGCAGGTCTCTTATTTTTGCTGTCACAATCTGATGTTACACCGAGTGTTCCTTTGGCCACTAACTGACTCCTGCTTTTCTTCAGTCATTTGTTCAGGAAAACTTGTCAAGAGTTTGCCAGCTCTGGTTCCCATGCCGAGTACTGTACAGGGTGCCACAGGCAATCATAAGAAGCCCTTCTCTCACCTTGAATCTTGGCCACATCATGTGCATTACTAAAATTAAAATTTTTGCATTAAAAGGCTTAAAGAAATCGTATTTGTTTTTGTTAATTGTATGCTGGTTAAGTTTATAGCTATAGTTGGCACATAGTCAAAAGAGAGAAGTATTATATACACAGTGAGTTTCGTCTGCATATACAAATTATGTTCCTCTAAAGTGTTTTTAGCTGTATGAAGTGTTACTGAAAAAACTAACCCCGAGCTAATGTGTGGCTGTTGCTGGTCATAATTACTGGTATAAATACCAGGATCATAGAAGGGAACTTAGAGCCCTAACACAAGATTTTAGAGCTGCCAAAATTGACAATGACATCATATCACCTGAAATATCAGGAGCAGAGGTACCCCCAGAGTGCTACACAGTCCTCATCAGGAGACTGGAACTGCCCCAGTGCTCCAGCGACCGCGTAATGACTCAGAAAGTCAGTCAGCTCTGGGACGTCTTCCTGGAACCCCCAAACAGAGAAACACATCTCTTTGGATATAGTGAAGAGGGTTTACAGAAGTTTCACAGGACACAGATCACGTGGTGTGAAAAGGGGCGAGTCTCGAGCTCTGGTCTCAGAAATGACGTGTCCCCGATTCTCAGGGTTTGTCCCAGAAAAAGTCTCCCTAGGAGCAGACAGTGCATTGATGAAGTGGCTTCTGTAAAAACGGATCCAGAAATCTTACCACAATGTCTTACATTTATTTTATAGCTTCATTAAAGATTAGTTTTAAGTTCATATTCGCTAGTTCAGTTGTAAACCAAATGGGGGGGATGGGAGAAAATGAAAGTCTCCACACAGATGTGCTCCTCTCTTTTCTGAGAAAGAATAAGGTAGAGGGTTTTTAGCATAAACTCCATGCCCTATAAATTCTTCTTCGGTTCCAAAATTCCTGTCACATTCTCTGTTCCTGGAAGTGATCTCTTGTCAGACTGCCTGAGATACAAGTCTTATTTATGTTTAAATTTGTGAGGATTCCTAACACTCTCTTCCATTAGAGGTAGTTAGCCGGCAGAATTTTCCTGTGACTTGTGACACTGGTGTAGACGGACTCTTGACGAGGTCAAGAAGTGTAATGGAGGCTTGATGTATTTAAACTCAGAACCTTTGGAAATAGCAGCTGCATATTCCAGTTAAAGGGTGGCTAAAGGGCTTGCAGCTGAGGTCCTCTGGCTAATGTTGGTCTTAAATACCCCTTGTGACCCTAATCCTACCCCTAGGTCCCACATTGGTTGCATTTAGTGCTTCAGGATGTGTCACTACTGGGCAAGAGATACTCAGAGATTCAGGCCATGAAGGGTTTGATTAGAGCAAAGGAATTTTAGTGAGCTATCCAGGGCTCTCAACCTCAGGGTTTATAGGAAAAACCCCTTCATAACTTCCCATCCTCTGGTCCTGACTGGCAGTTTCCTCTCTGGGTCTTTCGAGACCCTTATAAGAGTATTATAGTAGGCATTTCACATTGGAAATAGCCTATGGCAGTATATTCCAAGTGTTAGTTCCAGCTAAGAGCAAGTACTTTTTTTTTTTTTAACATTTATTTATTTTTGAGACAGAGAGAGAGAGAGAGAGAGAGAGAGAGAGAGAGAGAGCGAGCATGAACAGGGGAGGGTCAGAGAAAGAGGGAGACACAGAATCTGAAATAGGCTCCAGGCTCTGAGCTGTCAGCACAGAGCTCGATGTGGGGCTCGAACCCATGGACTGTGAGATCATGACCTGAGCCAAAGTCACACGCTTAACCGACTGAGCCACCCAGGCGCCCCCAAATACTTGATTTTTTATTAATTTTTTGTCCTTACACAATTGCCATCAAAATATATTCATTAATTGAGGACCTGCAAAAATATGCACATGCTAACTGAAACCAGTGAGCAGTTATTTTTTGACAGTTTAAAAATAATCAAAAGAATTGTAAATCAAGATGTTCTCTCTACTAGAGTCATAAAAATTCTGTGCCAGAATGGGCCTTCTATAATTAGGTGATCCTGTCATTTTTCTAGGGGAGAAAAATCCATAGGCTTTTCTAGCACAGAGCTAGTAACAATTCTGAGTAGAATGCAGTTCTTTTGTCTCTCTTTTTTTTAATGTTTATTTACTTTTGAGAGAGTGAGTGGGGAGGGGCAGAGAGAGAGGGAGACAGAATTCCACGCAGGCTCTGCAGAGACAGCAGAGAGCCCGATGCAGGGCTCAAACCCACAAACCGTGAGATTCATGACCTAAGCTGAAGTCAGACCCTTAACCTACTGAGTCACCCAGGTGCCCCCAGTGTTTTGTTTTGTTTTGTTTTTCTCTTAGCCCATTGTTCTACTTCTCTTCCCTTTCCTTTTTGGTTGAGCAGCTTTTGGAAAAATGTGTTCCTTATGGCAGTAGTTCCAAGGGATGTTATTAGATGTTATAAGAAGTGTATATGAAGGGAAGGGACTCTATGGTCAATTAAAATTGAGGAATTCTGAGTTTGTTTCCTTTCGGTGGGACTTCCTAGAGTTTTTAAACCTGTTAAATATTGTGAATTTATGAGGGGACAAAGAGTGTTTACTAGACTTACTTGACCTTAAACTGCTCCCCTGCCCTCCCCCTCTTAGCAGAGCTTCTCCAAGGACTTCTTGTCCTTTGGGAAACATGGCTTTTGAGGAAGTTTACAGCTCTTTTAGGAGACATCCTTAATGGAAACCCTGAATGGTAAATCTATTACCATGGTTCCATGTAAACTGTAATAAATCTCAGAGTTTAATGAGATACCAGAAAGAAAACATATTTGCTGTTCAGAGCTATACATAAAGTATAGAGATTCTTTTCCACCTATTATGGTGTGTAAAATCAGTATTTGTGTTTAGTTTTGCAAGTTTTTCAAGAATCTATTAATGTGCAAATACAGTGGTGGTATATTGATATTACATTTTAATAATGCTTTTGTATGTCACTTTATATTTTTCAGACTGCTCTCATAACAACCCTGTGAGATAGGCAGGTGTTAAGTATTATTGAATGAGGCATTGGAGGCTCAGAAAGGTTTTTTTGTGATTTTTCCCTTAAGTTTATACCACAAAATTATGGAGCCAGAATTCACTTGCAGAACTTCTGACTCCAAGTCCAGAGTTCTTTCCTCCACACCTGGTTTCTTATTTTAATTCTTGCTTTATATCTTAAAATGAAAGGTGTGGAAGTGAATCTTCAAATAACATCATGTTGGCTTATTATCAAATCCTATTTTTTTTTTTTTTTTTTTTTTGCAGTGGCCCAGAAAGTGTAACTCTTATTATAGCTATCCCAAAGAAAATCCTTTTTCTGTCCTTTGTAGTGCCCCTTGTTTGGGTGACTGGAGGATATTTCAGATACCATTTGATTTTAAAACCAAGACTGGGTGTATAGTTGTAATTGCCTATATAACTTTTGGAAAGGTATCATCTCTGCATTCTCAGGCAAAGTAGAGATGGTTTGAAGGCAAAAAGAGTTTGTTCAAATACAATACATATTCTTTATTCTCACACAGAGCCTACTTCTTAGCTTTAACTTGCTTTGACAACCTACTGATGTAACTTAACTTCTTTGTACATGTGAAATACTTATATTTTGAAATAAAATTACTAGTGTTAAATGAATCAGGTGGTAAACTTAGTCTCATTTCTGTTGAGAAATTTGATCTTCAGTGAAGTGAAACTTTCACGAATACATCTGTCTCTTACTTAGGCCTTAAATATTTTCCTTTGGCACCAATGCCTACACTGAATTTTTATGTAACATGGGCAACTTACATAAGGGAAGATGTGTCTGGAGAGTGGATGCTGGGCACCTTAAAGAGGTGAAAAGGTCCAACGCTGAGGCTGGAGCCCTTAGTGCACTCGTGAAGGTGGCCTTGGTACACAAGGAGGTGGTAAGGTAAGTGGCTGGGGAGTAAGAATCCGAGGAAAAGCTGGTCAAAGGAACTGCACATTTTGCATGAAGAAAACAAGCCCATGTTAATGGCTATCTTCAATAGCAAAGATAAACGTGCAGCACTGGCAGATGGAGCTGAACCCCCACATGGGAAGCACATTTCAACAAGTGCTTGGGAAAGAGCCTCTGACACTTGGAGCTGGTGGTATTCTGCTCATCAATCTGACATCGATGGAGAAATGATCCTGGCAAAAGTGAAAGGGTGGACTCACCAGCCTTGGATTATTTTCTACTCTGCTAGTTGCTTATTGGCAGATAGGCTAGTTCACAAATATTTCTCCATGCTTCTCAGTCTATTGCTTGAGCCTAGGACCCCTTCACTGGGTGTGTTTCTGACAGCTGCCTTTTTGGCTTTGCTTCTGGAACTCCTGAGGAAAGGGGTGTTCAGCCCTCCCTCCCATCTGATCATGCAGGGGCTCCCTGATAGCTTTACCTTTAAGTGAGTTTAACCAGAAATATACACTAATGGTCTTTTTTTTTTTTTTTTTTTTAAGAGAGAGCACCCACAAGTAGGGGAGAAGGGCAGGGGGAAGGGGGAGGGAGGAAGAGAGGGAGAGAGAGTATCTTAAGCAGGGTCCAAGCTCAGCCCAGAGCCCCACATGGGGCTTGATCTCATGATCCTGGGATCACAACCCGAACCAAAATCAAGAGTCAGAGCCTCAACCAACTGAGCTGACCGATCTTTTCAGTCAATAAACAGCTACTAGGAAACTGCTCTGGCGTAGCCCTAGGAAAAGTAATTCTGAAAAGTAGTTTTAAAATGTACAAGTGTGGAACAGTAGATGAAGCTTCCCATATGCTCTAGTTAATTTCCTTTTGAAAAGTAGCCTGAAAGATACCCAAATCACTGTCTCCTTGCCAAGTACCCAGGTACTCCTTAAGACTGCATCATCATATGTTTCATGCTCAATCGAGCCCAAATTATGAGAAAGGGTCAGAAGAGGAGCAGGGGGAAATGGGACCTTCCGGAGAAGCTCCAGAAAGACGCTTTACCGGTAGAATTCCTGTCTCAGGGTAGAAGACCCTTCCTACGCACCGGACTGTGGTTCTGCTCTACCAGTTAGTTCAGCTTCCAGAAGTCATCGTGGGAATCGGAGTTAGAACGAGTCACCTATCAGGAGGACGAAACGCTTTGCTAGGGACGATTGTCCTTGCCTCGGTAAGAGGCCACGTGGCCGTGGGAGGCTGGCAGGTGTCTGGTTTAATCAGCCCTGGCGAGAGAGAGAGACGGGGCGGGGAAGGGGGACAGAGACTGACCCTCTCGCAGGGCGAGAGGGCGAACCCTAGACCCGAGCGCGCGGGGGCGTGGCCTCTGGGGGGCGGGGCCCCCCGCGGGGGCGGGGCCTCGGGGCGGCGCGGGTGCATTGCCGCCGCCGCGGGCGTGCTGGCTGGCGGGCGGCGGGCCCGCAGTGGCGCGGCGTCCCGGCTGCGCGACGGGCCGAGCGCTATGGCCGCCTCTTTGGGCCCGGCCGGCGTCGGCGGCGCCGGCCCGTCGGGCTTCGCCTTCGACTCGGGACTCGAGATCAAAACTCGCTCGGTGGAGCAGACGCTGCTCCCGCTGGTCTCTCAGGTAAAGTGGCATCCGGAGCCGCCCCTCGTCTCCCTCCGGCCGCGGCCGCGATGGCGGCGGCCGCTCGCACGGCCCCGGGGCCGGGTCGGGCCCGGCGGGAGGCAGCCGCTGCCCCACATTCCGCACCGGGACTGCGGCGTCGGGTCGGGCGGCCCGTCTGAGGCTTGGGGGCCCGCCTCGGCCGCGGCGGCGGCGTTGGTCCGGACCATCCGAAATCCGGCGGGGAGGCCGCCTGGGCTGAGGGGCGGGGAGCCCCCCCGCCGACCCGAGAGCCCGGCAGGCAGGTGCGCCGCCCGGCCTGCCCCACGGGACCCGCTCGGCTAGCCCTGCCCCTCCCCCCGGGCCCGCGAAGCCCTCCCCCATCCCCGGCTCCCCGGAGGCCCCCCACGTTTGCATCCCCAGTGCACCCCGCGACTGCCGGCCGCTCCGGCTGGGGCATTCCTGCCGGCCTCCAAGTCCGGCGTGCGCTCCCCGAGGCCTTTGTCCCCTTCCCTGCGCGTGTCTGCTCGCTGGGCTCCCGGGCACCCCGGGCCACCCTGCCTGCCCCTGCCCCTTAACCTGCCGGCTCGCTTCAGGCGCCCTTTGTCTGGCCTCGTTGGAGTGAGGTGAAGCACTGTCTGATAGTTGATCCGGATGCACATCTTTTTGCCCCAAATCCCGTCTGGGATGTATGCTTTATTGTATTCGTTGGTCATAACACAAGTCCGGAATCAGCTAATTGACGCGCCGAGTTTTAGAGAACTTTTTGTTCCTGGGAGCCGAGTTCTACGCAGCCTGAGGGCTAGAATTCCTCACCTAGATCTTGTTGAAATGTGCCAGGCTCCGTGGAGAGGGAAGAATTCTGTGCCTTCAGGAGCGCGTTGGCGATGTGTGACTCACAACTAGATTGTAACGTCTTGATGACTCACGCTGGTATTGCCAAGACTTTAGAAGTACTGGGAATCCTAAAGGTTATCTGACTCTAAATTAAAAAAAAAAAAAAAAAAATTCTTTCTTACAGCATCCTTTGCACCTGGTCACCAGGCTCCTGCTTCAACATGTTCAGTGATGGGGCGCCTGTAGCTGTTCCCTAGAATTTTAAATGCTGTCTCTTCTCCATCCCAGCCCTCCACATATTTAAAAATAGCAGTCACACGTGTCTCTAGATTCCTGTTATGCTGATTAAATAAACAGCTCCGTTTTCTTTACCTGTGCTCACTTTTAGCCTGGCCAACCCAACAGTGAATGAATACAGCTGACACTGCTCCTTCCTCTTCCCTTCCTTGTCTGGTAGAGGCCCTGACCACCGGGAAGGAAGGCTATGATGTCTGCACTGCCCTCCTCCCCCAAAGAATGCCACCAGTACAACCACAACCCAAAATGAGAACTACGGGAGTAGTTTTAGGAGAGAGATAAGAGAGCGGTTGGAGTTCAGCTTCATAATATTTGATCCATGTACTTAACAAAACGTGTGTGATGTGTTAGGCCATGTTTTAAGCACTTTGTAAATATTAATTCCTTTCATTCTCATAGCAATCTTATGAGGTACATATGTGTTTATTCTCACTACATGGGAGAGGAAACTGAGGAACAGCGAGGCTAAGTAACTTCCCCTGGGACTTTGAACTGTAAATGTCAAACTGGCATTTGAACCCAGGCATCCTGGTTCCAGATTCAGCGCTCTTAGCTACACCATATGCTGTGTTCTCTCTAGAGATCAGAAGCAGTGATGAGGTCAGCTGGTGGTAGGTACAGAGAAGAGAGTCCACAGTGGAAAAGCAAGGTGGAAAGTAGTTGTGATTTGGAGAAAAGGTAACTTTTCACAGTAACCCTGTTAAAAATGTATCAGTTCTGCAGTTCTGCCTTGTGTAATTCTGGAATGAAAGAGGGTGGAGTGGAGGAGGAAATGTGTGAATGTGTGAATCTTGTGAATTGCTGCTGAGAGTTAACTAGAGGTCAATGCCACAGGGGGGAAAATGCAAGCTTTTTAAATTTTTTTTCTTCCTTGTTAAAGATTGATTCAGGGTCATAGCTGAGGTTCTGCATCCCACATGTGATGTATCCACAGCCATATCTTTAGCACAGTACCCTAAGTGACATTCCTGATGATTGACTGTACTCAATAAGTAAAAGTTGAATTTGCTCAAAGCCAAATGAATAAAGCATGGCCAGAATACTGTTAACAAAGCAGGGGAGTATGGAGTAAAATTTAGAGTGATTTTTTAAGTTTCAGTGAGTATTAGCTGATTAACACTGCAGTTCTCTAGAAATTCAGGTCCAGAGTCTCATTTTCTAAGGATGCTGCATTATTATCCAATTCATGTTTCACCATTTTATCCCCAAGAATATTTAAGCATTTATTGTATACTTACTAGCTGCTCCTGGAGGGACTTGTAGTCATATTGGGAGACAGGATCTGTATATATTAGCACATGCTAAGTGTCATATTAGCAACATCAATAGTAAATGTTCCTCAGAGGAGGCATGGATGATTCGTGAACAGTGCCAGAGAGGAGACAAGGTCTTGAGGTGAACAAGACTAGCATCACAAAATTTAGTGAGTTTTAAGCATATAGTTTCTATTCTGATATCATCCAACCTCTTCCGACTCTCCAACTACAAAGTTCTGGCTTACTGGCCTTATTCTAGGAATGCAAGGTTGAGTCAGTATTAGATAAATGTATCTAATTTTCTGCATTCACATATTACAAAAGATATATGTTCTTATTAGTAGATACAGAAAGAGCATTCAATTAAATGCAACTTATAATCATGATAAAAAGCACTTAGCAAACTAGTAATAAAAGAAAACTTCCTTATAGAGAGTATCCACAGAAAACCTACAGTTAAAATTATAGCAACAAGTCAAATTTAAAGCAGACATTTCCTTTAAAACTAGAAACAAGAGGAGAGATGTGTGCTATTGCGGCTTTTAGTCAGCACTGTACTGGAAATCCTAACCAGTGCAATGAGATAAGAAGTGAAAGGTGTAAAGATACAGAAGGAAAAAACAAAGCTCTTGTTTTGATAAAATTATCTACATAGAAAACGCAAGAGTCTACAGATAAATCATAAAAACTAGGAGGCTTCGTAAGTTCACTGAATGTAGTATACTAAAGTCAACTGCATTTCTCTAATAAAATAGTAATTCTAAAAGAAGCCTGTTAGAATAAAAATGAGGTTCCTAGGAGAATGGAATGGATATATATATATATACACGCACACACACATACATACGTACACACAGACACACACACATACACACATACATACATACATACATACATACATACATACGTGGCCAAGCCTTAGGAAAAGATATAAAAAAAATTTTTTGAAAGCCAAAGTAGATCTAGGTAAATGGAATGAAGTACCGTGTTCATGACTAGATTGACTCAATATTTTCCCCTTTAATCTATAAATTTAACACAATTCCAGTGAAAATTTCAACAGAATTTTTGAACAGAATTTGATAAAAAGTAATTATAACATTAATATAAAAGAACAAAGAGCCAAGAATAGCCAGAAGAGAAACAAAGTGGGAAGATTTCAAGACATTATAAAGCTCTCATAATTAAGACAATAGACCAGTGAAAGGGAATAGAGAACCTAGAAACAGATCCACATATATGTGGAGAATTGAGAAGTCACAGAATTGGCACTGCTGGTCTGTAGGGAAAGGAAAAACTTTTAAAAAATTGGGCTAAGACAATTGGTTATCCAGTAACACATGACTTTGGATCCCTGTCTCACACCATATACAAACATCAATTCCAGATGGATTAAGGACATCAATATGAAAGTGAAAACATGTAACAGTTTTAGGGGAAAAACAACTGGGCAATATCTTTACCACCTCATGCTGGGAAGTGATTGAGTAAAAATTCTAAGCAAATGTTGATAAATTTGACTCCTTTAGAACAAAGAACCTCTGTTTATCAAAACTGAAAGGATAAGCCATAAAGTGGAAGAATGTGGCTGCAACACAAATTACCAGTGAATGATTGGTGGTACCCAGAATAAATCAAGGATTGCAATGAATCAAAAACAGAAAGATTACCTAATAAAGATTGGTAAAAAATCTTTACCACAGAAGAGGAAACTGATGGCTGAAAGATATGTTAAAAGATGTTCAATTTCGGGGCGCCTGGGTGGCGCAGTCGGTTAAGCATCCGACTTCAGCCAGGTCACGATCTCGCGGTCCGGGAGTTCGAGCCCCGCGTCGGGCTCTGGGCTGATGGCTCGGAGCCTGGAGCCTGTTTCCGATTCTGTGTCTCCCTCTCTCTCTGCCCCTCCCCCGTTCATGCTCTGTCTCTCTCTGTCCCAAAAATAAATAAAAACGTTAAAAAAAAAAAAATGTTTAAAAAAAAAAAAAAAAGATGTTCAATTTCATCAGAAACCAGTGAAGTACACATTAAGACCACAATGAGAACAAGTGTTGGTGAGGCATGTGGAGCCAATGGGAATGTCAGTAGTAAACCACTTTGGAAGACAGTTCAATGTCATCTGAAGTTGAAGGTGGATAGTACCTATGGCCCAGCAATTCTCCAAAATCCATACCCTTAGAGAAACTCCTGAGTGTGTGCTAGCCATGGATTGCAATGTTGACAGTTTCTTATTTGTTTGTTTACTTTTAATGGCCCCAAACTGGAAACTGCCTAAATTCTTTTAACAATAGGATGTTTAAATAAGTTGTGCTATGTTCATACAGTAAGGTACTATGCAGCAGTGAAATGAATGAACCACAGCTATAATTATCAGTAAAAAATACTGAAGGCTCAAAAACAGGCAAAATGAAACCATATATCATTAGGGATATAACATCTGTGCAGTAGTTACAGCAAGGAAGAGATGAGCACAAAATCAGGACAGTGGTTTCTTCTGGGGAGAGGGAGGTGGGGGGTGTGGAAAGGGAGGGGCCCTCAAGGCATGTGGATTGTCAGAGGTACTGGTAATGTTGTCTTAAGCTTAATGCTGGTTGCATATATGTCTTCCCATGTCTTTGTACCATACATATATATGTTATATATACTCATTTGTTAGATATTTTCTAAATCAGATAGTTCTTTAAAAAGCCCTGGGCTAGGTCCCAAACACATTTTTTCAGAGCAACTCCCCACCTTCTTTAATAATCACTTTATTCTTCCTGTCAAAACCCCCACTCCCAGTCTTAAAATGTTTTTATCCAAGGAAGGGAACAGGGATATCTGCCACATACTCCACCCTAGTGTGGAATGTTATTCTACCACCCACTAGTCTTTTCCTGTCTGTGATAGATTTACTGCATTCACCATTGGACAGACCCTTCGAATTTCTAAGATAGCTCACCCTGTCTTTCCATTTCTCTCTGTATTGTCCTGGAGGCTTTTCAGGATCCTTCTCTCAATAATTGAAGATGAATAGAGTACATATGAGGCCCTCTTTCCTGACTTATGTATATGAATATGTGTGTGTATTTTTGTTTTTTTTCTTTTGCAAAGGTAAAACATATAAAGTAAGTTCTACTTCTTTTAAAGTACCTCCCATGATTTGGTGTGTTTTCTTCCATTTTGGTTTCTATAGCTGATTGGCGAATTTATTTTTAATTTAATTTATTTTATTTCAAAGTAGGCTTTGTGCCAATGTGGGGCTTGAACTCACGACCCTGAGATCAAGAGTCACATACTTTACTGAATGAGCCAGCCAGGCACCCCTAATTTTTATATCTAATAATTTTAAGAACTCACTACTGAGTTAAGCCAAGAGATGAACTTCTCTGTACTGGGTTGGTTCCCTTATATTTCAGGCCCATAGAATTAAGCCATTGTTCTTTTATCTGGGCTGCTACCAATTTTTTTTCTTCCTGGTCTTCACTTGCTTTCTGGCTTCCCCATAAAATAAGTAAGTAAACAAAGTGCCTGGGTGGCTCAGTTGGTTAAGCATCCGACTCTTGGTTTCGGCTCAGGTCATGATCTCACAGTTCGTGAGTTTGAGCCTTGCATTGGGCTCTGTGCTAGCAGCGCAAAACCTGCTTGGAAGTCTCTCTCCCTTTCTCACTGCCCCTTACCCACGCTCTTGCTTGCTCTCAGTCTCTCTCAAAATAAATATAAATAAACTTAAAAAAAAGGAAAAAAAGTAAACTAAGAAAATCCAGTTCAATGAAGAGATTACTGTCAGCTATTATAGAAAATAAGAATGACATCATAAACATGAGGAAATAGAGATTCTAGAAATGTCAGCTGTGTAATACCTAACAATTATGTAGTGCTTACTATATACCAGATGCTATTCTAAATACTTTATTTAATTTAGTAATGTATTTCCCACAATGACCTTGTGAAATGTACTATTATTATTCCTGTTTTTACAGACGAGAACATGGACTTGTAGAAAGCTAGATGACTTGCCACGTGGTCACATGATACAGCCAGGTTTCAAACCCAGGCAAAGTAAGCCAGAGTCCGTGCTCTTAACTGCTAGGATATACTTCGTTGGCGATTGGTACTTGTTGACACCCTTTGTTAGAAGGTATCAAGCAAGCACTCGTTCTTTCTTTTATTCCACGCAGAATTCTTCAATATATCAGATCTCTTTCTTCCCCATGGGCTGCCTTTCTGCCCTCTTTTTTCTGGTTCATTCAGGCGTTCTCTCGACTCTGGTATGAGGGCAACTTCAGGTTGTGACTCCCGATTTAAAAATATGCCTCCTGGTTTTGCAGAATAATAGCTGAAATTTTATTTGGCACTGTATTTTACAAGGCACTCTCACCAGCTATCTTTCCTCTGGTCTTTATCATACTCCTGGGTGGACAGAAGCAATATGGTTACTAAAAGTGTAGGCAACTTTCTCCTTCTGTGACCTTGGGTGAATTCTTTACTTCTTCTAAGTTCAGATTCTTTATCTATAAAATGAGGATAATAATAGTATTCACCTCATAGAGGTGTAAACATTGAATGAATTAATACATATAAAACACATAGGATAGTGCCTTAGTGTTAAATGTTAGCTACTCTTATTTTTCATATGACAAGGAAATTGAACTTTTATCTCAGTTTTGTAAAACTGTGTGTTTAGGTGTGTAGATATATAAAACAAGACTGAGAAAAATTATGGCAAAATGCTCACAGGGTAGTGTGATTATGGATAATTTTTTTGTTTCTTCAGTCTTTCCTATATTTCTCATTTTTAAAAAACAGTCAACATGTATAACTTTTTTGGGCCTCCTTTTTAAAAAGTTTGAGAATAAGGACATAAATCGACCTTTTAATAAGGAATGTTATAAATTGACTTGGCTTCTGTAAATGTCAGTTTTAAATGCACACCTCTATTTGGATTAAACATTTTCTAGACTGCTTCAAGTAAAAGGAAGGTAGCCACACATAATTTTGCACTGGGTAGGATGCTGGAAATGAAAGCAACATGTGTGTTTCAGAACTGAACAAGAGTTGGCATTTTAGCCTAATTGCAGGTCTTTTCTTTATAATTGAAAATTTTAAACTTTTGGTAATAAACACAACTTAAACTCCTGTCCACTCCAGAGGCTTGTCCAAGTTAGTTGTTTGGAAGAGCCAATGGTGGTTAAGTCCTCTGTTCTTTAGGTGGTACTAAGAATTCCTTAGTGTTTATCAGGTGTGGAATAGGACCAAAGACTCCTAAAGACCACACACACACACACACACACACACACACACACACCCATAAAACTAATAAATGAATTCAGTAAAGTTGCAGGATAAAAAATCAACATGCAGAAATCAGTTGTATTTCTATACACTGATAACAAAATATTTAAAAAAAAAAATTTTTTTTTCAATGTTTATTTATTTTTGGGACAGAGAGAGACAGAGCATGAATGGGGGAGGGGCAGAGAGAGAAGGAGACACAGAATCGGAAACAGGCTCCAGGCTCTGAGCCATCAGCCCAGAGCCCGACGCGGGGCTCGAACTCACGAACCGCGAGATCGTGACCTGGCTGAAGTCGGACGCTTAACCGACTGCGCCACCCAGGCGCCCCTGATAACAAAATATTTGAAAATGAAATAAAACAATTCCATTTACAGTAGCATCAAATTTAACCAAGGAGGTGAAAGATCTATAGACCGAAAACTCTAGGACTTTGATGAAAGAAATTGAAGGAGACACATAAATGGAAAGATATCCCATGTTCATGGATCTGAAGAATTAATATTATTAAAATGTTCATAACACCTAAAACCATCTATAGGTTCAGTGAAATCCCTGTCATAATTCCAATGGCATTTTTTCCCCACAGAAATAGAAAATTCTAAAATTTGTATGGAAGCACAAAAGACCCCCAACTAGCTAAAGCAATCTTGGGAAAGAAGGACAAAGCTAGAGGTATCCCACTTCCTGATTTCAAATTATACTACGAAGCTATAGTAATTAAACTATATGATGCTGACATGAAAACAGATTCATTGTCTAATGGAACAGAATCAAGAGACCAGAAATAAACCCATGCATATATGGTAAATTAGTATTTGACAAGGGAGCCAAGAATACAATGGGGAAAGGATAGTTTCTTCAATAAATGTTGTTGGGTTGGGGTGCCTGAATGGCTCAGTAGGTTAAGCTCCTGACTTTAGCTCAGGTCATTATCTCATGGTTTGCAAGTTCGAGCCCTGTGTTGGGCTCTGTGCCGACAGCCTAGAGCCTGGAGCCTGCTTTGGATTCTGTGTCTTATCCTCTCTCTGCCCCTCTCCTGCTCAGGCTGTGTCTCTCTCTCTCTCTCTCTCAAAAAATAAACATTAAAAGAATATGTTTTTAAAAATGTGTTGGGAAACTGGATAATTACATCCAAAAGAATGAAATTAGACCCCTTTTTTAACACCACTCACAAAATTAGCTGGATATGGATCAAAGACTTAAATGTAAGACTTGAAACTGTAAAACCCCTAGAAGAAAAGAGAGAAAAATCTCCTTGACTTTGGTCTTGGCAATGATTTTTGGATATGACACTATGAATACAAGTAACAAGCAAAAACTAGCAAGTGAGACTATATCAAACTAAAAATCTTCTGCACAGCAAAAGAAACAACCTACCGAATGGGATAAAATATTTGTAAGCCATCTATCTGATAAGGGGTTAGTATCTTTTTTTTTTTTATATTATGTATAATTTATTGTCAAATTGGTTTCCATACAACACCCAGTGCTCATCCCAACAGGTGCCCTCCTCAATGCCCATGGGGTTAGTATCTTTAATATTAAATAGGGAGGTCATACCACTTCATAGCAAAAAAAAAAAAAAAAAAAAAAAAAATCTGATTTAAAAATGGGCAGAGGAACTGAACAGTTTTTTAAAGAAGACACACAAATGGCCAACAGATGTATGAAAATATGCTCAACGTCACTAATCATCAAGGAAATGCAGATCAAAACCGCAATGAGATATCACCTGACTTAGATTGGCTATTATCAAAAATACAAGAAAACAAAGTGTTGGTGAAGATGTGGAGAAAAGAGAAGCCTTGTGCATTGTTGATGAGAATGTAAGTTGATACAGCCACTTTGGAAAACAGCATGAAGGTTCCACAAAAAAATTTAAATAGAACTCTCATATGACTCAGCAATCCCACTTTTGGGTATATATCCTAAGGAAATGAAATCAGGATCTTGAAGAGAGATCTGCCCTCCCACATTCATTGCAGTATTATTCACAATAGCAGAGATATGGAAACAATCTCAATGTCCTATTGGTAAATAGACGGAGAAGATGTGGTATAAATTTACAATGGGATATTATTCAGCCATGAGAAAGAAGGAAATCTGGGCATTTGCTACAACATGGGTGGACCTTGAAGGCATTATGCTAAGTGAAATGAAATACATCAGAGAAGGCAAATACCAAATGATCTCACTTACATGAGGAATCTACAGAAGTCAAACCCACAGAAACAGAGTAGAATGATGGTTGTGAGGGCCTGTGTGGTGGGGGAAATGAGGAGATGTTGGCCAAAGGGTGCAAATTTCCAGTTACAAGATGAATAAATTCTGGGGATCTAATGTACAGTATGATGACTATAGTTAACAACTTTGTATTAAATACTTAAAAGTTGTTGAAAGAGTAGACCTTAAATGTTCTTATCACCACCACCACACACAAAAAGTATATGTAAGGTAGTAGATGTTTTAACTAACTCTGTTGTGGAAACATTTGCAGTTTATTGTGGAATCATTTGCAATATATATATGGATCTACTCATCACTTACATGTAAGTTAATCTCAGTAAAACTGGAAGAATAAAATATGCCTTTGAATCAAATTGACTGTGAATCGTGGCTTTACCTCTTAATAGCTGTGAGACCTTAAACAACCATCTTTTAGTGTCAGTTGCCTTATCCGTAAAAAGGGGATAAAGTAGTGCTTACATGCTAAGATTGTGAGGATTAATTTAGATTATTTGTGCCTGCCACGTAGAGATGTTAGTGTTATGCCAATGCGCCCTGTTTCTTCTACTACAAATTAGGGGTCATCTTTGACAACATCAGTCTAATCCATCAAGCAATCCAGTTTACCTGTTTTCTTTCATCTTGACTATTGTCACCTTGTTTCAAGCCAGCATCATCTTTTACCTGGACTATTGCAACAGTTTCCTAACTGGTCTTCCCCCTTCTGATTTTGCCACTTTATCAATCCTCTTTTCCCCGAAGAGAGTGTTCTTTTAAAATAACATACATTCGAAATTGTGTTAGTTACTTACCATTGCAAAATAGACTACCTCAAACTTCATGGTTTAAAACAAACATTTATTATCTTAGATTCTGTGTTTCAGGAATTTGTGAGTGGCTTACCTGCCTGCTTTTATTTATTTTTTTATTATTATTTTAAATATGAAATTTATTGTCAAATTCGTTTCCATACAACAGCCAGTGCTCATCCCAACAGGTGCCCTCCTCAATGCCCATCACCCACTGGTCTCCCTCTCACCCCCCACCAACCCTCAGTTTATTCTCAGTTTTTAAGAGTCTCCTGGGGTGCCTGGGTGGCTCAGTTGGTTAAGTGTCCGACTTCAGCTCAGGTCATGATCTCATAGTCCGTGAGTTCGAGCCCCGTGTCAGGCTCTGTGCTGACAGCTCAGAGCCTGGAGCCTGTGTCTCCCTCTCTCTGCCCCTTCCGTGCTCATGCTCTATCTCTCTCTGTCTCAAAAATAAATAAAAACATTAAAAAAAATTTAAGGGTCTCTTATGGTTTGGCTCCCTCCCTCTCTTTTTTTTTTTCTTCCTCTCCCCCATGGTCTTCTGTTAAGTTTCTCAGGATCCACATAAGAGTGAAAACATATGGTATCTGTCTTTCTCTGTATGACTTATTTCACTTAGCATAACACTCTCCAGTTCCATCCACATTGCTACAAAACGCCATATTTTATTATTTCTCATTGCCAAGTAGTATTCCATTGTATATATAAACCACATCTTCTTTATCCATTCATCAGTTGATGGACATGTAGGCTCTTTCCATAATTTGGCTATTGTTGAAAGTGCTGCTATAAACATTGGGGTACAAGTGCCCCTATGCATCAGCACTCCTGTATCCCTTGGGTAAATTCCTAGCAGTACTATTGCTAGGTCATAGGGTAGATCTATTTTTAATTTTTTGAGGCATCTCCACACTGTTTTCCAGGGCGGCTGCACCAGTTTGCATTCCCACCAACAGTGCAAGAGGGTTCCCGTTTCTCCACATCCTCACCAGCATCTGTAGTCTCCTGATTTGTTCATTTTAGCCATTCTGACTGGCGTGAGGTGGTATATTAGTGTGGTTTTGATTTGTATTTTCCTGATGAAGAGTGACGTTGAGCATCTTTTCACGTGCCTGTTGGCCATCTGGATGTCTTCTTTCGAGAAGTGTCTATATATGTTTTCTGCCCATTTCTTCACTGGATTATTTGTTTTTCAGGTGTGGAGTTTGGTGAGTTCTTTATAGATTTTGGATACTAGCCCTTTGTCTGATATGTCAATTCTTCAATATTACTTTTCCCATTCCATCGGTTGCCTTTTAGTTTTGTTGATTGTTTCCTTTGCAGTGCAGAAGCTTTTTATCTTCCTGAGGTCCCAATAGTTCTTTTTTGCTTTTAATTCCCTTGCCTTTGGAGATGTGTCAAGTAAGAAATTGCTGCGTCTGAGGTCAGAGAGGTTTTTTCCTGCTTTCTCCTCTAGGGTTTTGATGATTTCCTGTCTCACATTTAGGTCTTCCACCTTTATTTATTTTGAGTTTGTTTTTGTGTATGGTGAAAGAAAGTGGTCTACTTTCATTCTTCTGTCCAGTTGCTGTCCAGTTCTCCCAGCACCATTTGCTAAAGAGACTGTCTTTTTTCCATCGGATATTCTTTCCTGCTTTGTCAAAGATTAGTTAGCCATACTTTTGTGGGTCCAATTCTGGAGTCTCTGTTCTATTCCATTGGTCTGTGTGTCTGTTTTTGTGCCAATACCGTGCTGTCTTGATGATCACAGCTTTGTAGTAGAGGCTAAAGTCTGGGATTGTGATGTCTCCTGCTTTGGTGTTCTTCTTCAATATCACTTTGGCTATTCGGGGTCTTTTGTGGTTCCATACAAATTTTAGGATTGCTTGTTCTAGCTTCGAGAAGAATGCTGGTGCAATTTTGATTGGGATTACCTTGAATGTGTAGATAGCTTTGGGTAGTATGGACATTTTAACAATATTTATTCTTCCAATCCATGAGCACGGAATGTTTTTCCATTTCTTTATATCTTCTTCAATTTCCTTCATAAGCTTTCTATAGTTTTCAGCATACAGATCTTTTACATCTTTGGCTAGGTTTATTCCTAGGTATTTTATGCTTCTTGGTGCAGTTGTGAATGGGATCAGTTTCTTTATTTGTCTTTCTGTTGCTTTATTATTAGTGTATAAGAATGCAACTGATTTCTGTACATTGATTTTGTATCCTGCGACTTTGCTGAATTCACCTGTCAGTTCTAGCAGACTTTTGGTGGAGTCTATTGGGTTTTCCATGTGTAATATCATGTCATCTGCAAAAAGTGAAAGCTTGACTTCATCTTTGCCAATTTTCATGCCTTTGATTTCCTTTTGTTGTCTGATTGCTGATGCTAGAACTTCCAACACTATGTTAAACAACAGTGGTGAGAGTGGACATCCCTGTCATGTTCCTGATCTCAGGGGGAAAGCTCTCCGTTTTTCCCCATTGAGGATGATATTAGCTGTGGGCTTTTCATAAATGGCTTTTATGATGTTTAAGTATGTTCCTTCTATCCTGACTTTCTCAAGGGTTTTTATTAAGAAAGAATGCTGAATTTTGTCAAATGCTTTTTCTGCATCTATTGACAGGATAAGATGGTTCTTTTCCTTTCTTTTATTAATGTGATGTATCACATTGATTGATTTGCGAATATTGAACCAGCCCTGCAGCCCAGGAATGAATCCCACTTGATCATGGTGAATAATTCTTTTTATATGCTGTTGATTTTGATTTGCTAGTATCTTATTGAGAATTTTTTTTTTTTTTGCTGGGTCTCTGTCTGATTTAGGAATCAAAGTAATGCTGGCTTCATAGAATGAGTCTGAAAGTTTTCCTTCCCTTTCTATTTTTTGAAACAGCTTGAGAAGGATAGGTATTATCTCTGCTTTAAATGTCTGGTAGAATTCCCCAGGGAAGCCGTCTGGTCCTGGACTCTTATTTGTTGGGAGATTTTTGATAACTGACCCAATTTCTTCCCTGGTTATGGGTCTGTTCAAGTTTTCTACTTCTTCCTGTTTGAGTTTTGGATGTATGTGTGTGCTTAGGAATTTGTCCATTTCTTCCAGGTTGTCCAGTTTGTTGGCATATCATTTTTCATAGTATTCCCTGATAATTGCTTGTATTTCTGAGGGATTCTTGTAATAATTGCATTTTCATTCATGATTTTATCTATTTGGGTCATCTCCCTTTTCTTTTTGAGAAGCCTGGCTAGAGGTTTATCAATTTTGTTTACTTTTTCAAAAAAGACACCTCTTGGTTTCATTGATCTGCTCTACAGTTTTTTTTAATTCTATATTGTTTATTTCTGCTCTGATCTTTATTATTTCTCTTCTTCTGCTGGGTTTGGGGTGTCTTTGCTGTTCTGCTTCTATTTCCTTTAGGTGTGCTGTTAGATCCTAAGGGGGATTCTGTGAGTGAAATGTTGCAAGGACCTCAAAGTACCAGAGACATCACTACAAGCATGAAACCTACAGATATCACAATGACTCTAAGCCTATATCTTTCAATAATAACACTGAATGTCAATGGACTAAATGCTCCAACCATAAGACATAGGGTATCAGGATGGATAAAAAAACAAGACCCATCTATTTTCTGTCTACAAGAGACTCATTTTAGACCCAAGGACACTTTCAGATTGAGAGTGAGGGGATGGAGAACAACTATCTGTCATGCTACTGGAAGTCAAAAGAAAGCTGGAGTAGCCATACTTATATCAGACAAGCTAGTTTTTAAATTAAAGGCTGTAACAAGAGATGAAGAAGGGCATTATGTAATAATTACAGGGTCTATCCATCAGGAAGATTATAAATTATAATTATAACAATTATAAATGTCTATGCACCAAATATGGGAGCCCCCAAATATATAAAACAATCACAAACATAAGCAACCTTATTGATAAGAATGTGGTAATTGCAGGGGACTTTAATACCCCACTTACAGCAATGGATAGATCATCTAGACATAGGATCAATAAAGAAATAAGGGCCCTGAATGATACATTGGATCATTGGATACATTGGATAGATGGATTTGACAAATATATTTAAAACTCTGCATCCCAAAGCAACAGAATATACTTTTGTTCTCGAGTGCCCATAGAACATTCTCCAAGATAGGTCACATACTGGGTCACAAAACAGCCCTTCATAAGTATGCAAGAATTGAGATCATACCATGCACACTTTCAGACCACAGTGCTATGAAACTTGAAATCAACCACAGGAAAAAGTCTGGAAAACCTCCAAAAGCATGGAGGTTAAAGAACACCCTACTAAAGAATGAATGGGTCAACCAGGCAGTTAGAGAAGAAATTAAAAAATAAATGGAAACAAATGAAAATGAGAAGACAACAATCCATATGCTTTGGAATGCAGCGAAGGCAGTCCTGAGAGGAAAATACATTGCAGTCCAGGCCTATCTCAAGAAACAAGAGAAATCCTGCCTGCTTTTAGATTACTCACATGTCTGTAGGCAGGAGACTTCAGACTCTTGCTAGCTGTTGGTTGGATGCCTCACTCAGTTGTTTGTCATGTTGGACTTTGCATCAGGCTGGTCAGATGTCTTCATGACATGGCAACTGGCCTCCTCTACAGGGAATAATCTCAGAGAGAGAGAGAGAGAAAGATTGAAACCAGAATGCCTTTATGACCTCTCTCAAAAGTACCACACTGTCACTTCTGCTTGATTTATTAGTCAGAAGTAATTCACCAAGTTCAGCCCACACTCAAGGAGAGGGGATTGAGGCTCGACCTCTTAAAGGCAGGAATAGCAAAGAATTTTTGGACATATTTTAAAATCACTACATTCTACCCTCTGGCCACAGATTGTTTACTTTTCTTCCCATTTCTTCCCCCGCACCCCCAGGCCTCCCCAAAGTCTCATCCCTTTATGCATAGCTGGAAATTAAAGATTTTGGCATCTAAATCTGATTCAGATGAGACTTCTTATATGCAGAGTTCCTTAGGTGTAGCTCCTTGAGTATAGTTCCATTTGATCTAAAGACCTATGAACTAAAGTGACAAGTTATCGCTCCCAAGCACACAACTTTTAGTGGTGGGACAGGCAGAGGATAACCACTATGGATATTTTTGTTAAAACAACAACTAAAAACAAAATAAAACAGGAAGTAAGCATAGGATAACAGCCATATTTTTCTGTTTGAAAATGGGGAAACTAGGAGCCACTGGTTCACAGTATTCTGAAACCCACCCAAACACAGGTTAATGGTACCTTGATGAAGACACGAAGCCTGGGAATGTTTCTTCATGGCCATTAGCACTGCTCTGAGTCATCCTCACTCATGAAAGGGAGCCCATATTTATATCTGCGTGATTTCTCAGCCTGCTCCCTGCCGATGGAAGCTTGGGGATGCAAAAAACTCTTCATTTTGTAGTGATCTATCTCCTTCAGTCCATGTCTCTTGACCTAATTGTACTGATCTGTCTCCTTCAGTCCATGTCTCTTGACCTAATTATCCTCAAAATTTTGTGAGTCTCCTGTGAATCTTATTGGGCTAACTTAATTAGACAAACCATACCCACAAGTCTCTTTATGATAAGCCCTGCTCTAACTTGGGCTTCTGCTGGGACTCCTGAGGGACAATACTCTTAAAGCTTCTCAGAGACCTGTTGTTTAAGTGAATGGATCTCTGGAACATCACCTTGAATCTTCCTGAGATCTTAACATAAAATTTTATAGTCACACTCAGCTTCATCTTTAGACCTTGCTTCCTGACAGTGCCCTAGATTTTGTTTTTGCCTGGAAGCCATTCTTAATTTTAGCATCATTTGCCTTTTGGAGAAGCAAGGAATTTTCACATCCAGCAAGTCCTGGCTTCTTTTTATTTAACAGTGTTTCCTTTCGCTTCTGTATCTCTTCTTACATTTTTACATTTTAAGCAAGAAGCTAAGTGGCACCTTCAAAATTTGTCTTGAAATCTCCTTAGCTAGATCACCCAGTTCATTAGGTTTATTCTCTAATTTACACATTCCTGGGGGTGATTTTCTGACACCACATAACAAAGATCTTCTTTTCTCCACTTTTCAATAAGATTTTTTTTTATGACTTTAAGCTTTTACCCATAGCTTCCTTGAGGAACTTCTGCAAAGTGTATTCAATACTCTCTAGCTTTTACTAATTCCTCAAAGTCCATTCAACTTCCACAGTCTGATGGCAAAGCCACTTCCACATTTTAGGTTTGTTACAGCATTGCCACATTCGAGATACCAAAATATGTATTCATTATCTATTGATACATAACAAATTACCCCAAATTTACTGCCTTAAAACAATAAATAAATACTTATCATCTCAGTTTCTGTGAGTCAAGAATTCTGGGATGGTTTGCCTCATGGTTCTGGATGGTCTTTTGTGAAATTGAAATCCAGATGTTGGCTGGGCCCACCGTAATCTGAAGGCATGACTGAGGCCGGAGAATCTGTTTCCATGTTCATTCTTCTCACTGTTGGCAGGAGGCCTCAGTTTTTCACTATCTTTTGGCTGGAAGCCTCAGTTTCTTCCCATGTGGGTATCTCCATCGAGTTGCGAGAGTGTCCTTCACAATATAGTAGCTGTTTTTGTCCGGCAGTGATTGATCTGAGATTGAGAGGGAGAGAGAGAGGGAGGTGGAAGGTAAAATGTGTTTTATGATCTACTCTCAGAAGTATGCCATTGCTTCCACTTTATTCATTAGAAGTAAGTCACTAAGTTCAGTTCATACTTCAGGGGAGAGAAATGAGTCTCTGCCTCTTGAAAGGAGAAATATCAAAGAATTTGTGGACACATTTAAAAATCACTGCAGAGATCATAGCACTTTCTTGTTTAGAAACCCTTCAGTGGCTGCCAGTCATATTTAGAATAAAATACATAGCCTTTCATGGCTGGTCCCTGCCCACCTGCTGGATATTGGTTTTCTACTTGCCTTCTTGTCACTGTTCTTTAACTACTTCTAGCCTTACCTCATTCTTTGAACAAGATGGGCTTCCCTTCTCCTTCCCTCTCGCTCTCTCTCTCCTCCCCCTTCTTCACCTCCCTCTCCCTCTCCCTTTCTCTCTCTCTCTCCCTTTCTCTCTCCCCCCTCCAACATTTATTTCTTCTCCCTAGAATGCTTTGTCCCCTGATGTTTGCCAACTTGACTACTTTATATCATTTAGATCTTAGTTTAAATATCACTTCCTCATAGAAGGAGGATCAACTAATCTGAGATAGCTACAAAAATACTTCTATCGTATTATACTATTTTAATATTTTGTATAGTATTTGCATTATTTTTGTTTGTTTGTTTACCTTTTTGATTATCATCTGTCCTCCCTCCCACTTGAATGTAAGCTCCATGAGAGTTTGGGTCTTTTCTTTGATTTACATTGCTTTTTCATCATTGCCTAAAATTTTATTTGGTATATGGTAGATGTGCAACAAATATATTTTATATGATTTTATAAATTATGTATAAATTTATTTTATATATTTTGTTATTCTGATAGACTGTAAACTGAACAAGGGCAGGATTGTGTTAGTCTTGTTCACTGATGCATTCTTAGGACCTGGCATCTAGGAAACATTCAAAATTTGAAAAATAATATAGGTGAGGAAATTTGGAGAGATTAAGTAAATTTCCCAAGGTCATTTAGCTAGTAGTGGCAGAGCCAAGGCTCAAACCCAGGCCTTCCTGATTCTAAACTATTAGTACCATAACCTGTAAAGTTTCTCAAAGAGCCATTCCTCTTCTCTTAGTTCTGTATTCTGGTATTTGCTAATGCACTTACATAAATCATTTCACAGTTATATTTAGTGGACATGTACTATTTAAGATCCATAGTTTTCATGTAACATTCTTTAAATATTTTGATATGTCGGTATAGTTCACGTACTAGTTTTCTAGGACATTTTGAGGATTTATATTTGTTTCAACAAGCTTAACTTGTCACCTTCTATATTTTACTTCAGGGCCTGGAATCAGGTATTAAAACTCTTGGTATGTAATGTACTTTGGGTCTACAACAACACTTAGAGAAGTATAAAACATAGATTACAGTGGTCATTCTAAAATGTCTGGCTAATTCAGTAAGCATGTATGGCATGCATACCATTTTGTACAACCTATACACTGCTAGGCAGTGGAATGGAATGTCGTCGCTACTCTCGCAGCAGCTCGAGCCATAGTCAAGGAAATTAGATCTCTACTGTGCCGTAAGCACTAAGAAGTGCTTTGGTTTTTTGTGAGGTGTTTGTTTTGTTTTGTTTTGTTTTTGAGTGTAATGAGCCTCTCTTTCCTACTTTTCTTCTGTCGTTAAGATTTGTTGGAATACCTGGAGGGCTTCTGGAACTATATGTCCCAGATAACCATCATCAGGTAAACTTGGGATTGTTATTAATAGAAACATTGTCTTGAGGAGGGATGCAGGATGCTTTACTGGTTGTCTCTGGGTTGAAGCATTAAAGCCGTCAATTTAGTCTACTAGGCCAAAGACTGTTGCCGTATGCCAGGCTTAATCCAGTATTCTGGGCTTAATTTTCTTGGCCTTTGTGATATAGTTTTAAAAGATATTGAGATAAATTTTAAGCAAATGCTTTTATCTTCTTCTATTTTTAGATCACCACGCTTATTAATCATAAAGATAATACCAAAAAGTCTGATAAAACTCTGCAAGCAATTCAGCGTGTAGGACAAGCCGTCAACTTGGCAGTTGGAAGATTTGTTAAAGTAGGGGAAGCTATAGCCAATGAAAACTGGGACTTGAAAGAAGAAATAACTATTGCCTGTATTGAAGCTAAACAAGCAGGTATGTGATATTGATATTAAAGCTTTTTTTATACCAATTTTATTGCTTTGGATACCATGACAGATTATTGTCTTATTTTGAGCAAAAATATGTTCTTTGCTTTAGCCCTGTGATTATAGATTCCTATAGATTCTGGATTAGCTTCCAGAAATATGGAACTTCTCTTGGCTCAAGTCCTAAATCTGACACGCTGAATTCTTTCACTGGGTAGGGAGATGGTCTTCCCTTCTTGCCATTAGCCATTGAAATGCCAGAGATACAGAGGAATGTGGGGCATAGTCTCTGTCCTCAAGGAGCAAATTAGCATGCTCAGGGTTGTAAGTTTGAGCCCCATGTTGGGTGTAGAGATCACTGAAAAATAAAATCTTCAAAAAAAAAAATTAGTGTATTCCTATACTCTATAGCAGACAAATCATAGTGACTACAAATTTTATGAAGTCCCACAGTTCTCTATAGCTGGTGGCACAGAAGCCTGAGAGAACCTGGGGTATTTTGATGGATACAAGTAGTTCAGCGTTGTTGAAGTATAATTTTTCCATTTTTTTCTTTCAATAAATATTTAGTGAGTGCTGGCTATATGCCAGGCTTTCTTTTAGGCCATTGTGAAATAGCTGTGTGTACATCAGTCAAATGTCTACCCTCATGGAGCTTGCATTCTAGTGAGGGAGACCAGAAACAAATGAATAGATATATAATTATTATTCATGAAAAAATAAAGCAGAGTAAGGATTAGGAGACCAGAGGAGGTATGTTTTACAGAGGACAGCTTTTCTCAACTTTGATACTGTTGACATTTGGGGCCAGATAATTATTTGTTGATAATTCTTTGTTGGTGGTGGGGGCTGTCCTGTGCATTATAAAGTATTTACCAGAATCCCTAGCTTCTACCTATTAGAAGCCAGTAGATTCCCTCTTCTCCCACTGTGACACCAAATCTTGTAACATTCCAGACCTTGTCAAATGTCCTTTTTGGGGTCTAAATGGCCCCCAGTTGAGAACTACTAAGGTAGAGAGTCAGGAAATCCTCTAAAGAAGTAACATTGTTGCAGAGACTGAAAAATGAGGGCCACAGCTACATGAATGAATGAATATCTGAAAGAATGGTATTTCTGGAAAGGAGAAGAGTGAGAATAGTTATGTCCTTCTAGGCAGAGATAGGAACTTTGGACTGTGTTCTAAGTATAATAGGAAGCCTAATGGAAGGTTTCATACAGGGTGGTGGCATAATCTCATATTTTAAAAAGGTCACTGGTGGGGTGCCTGGGTGGCTCAGTCGGTTGAGCATCCGATTTCGGCCCAGGTCGTGATCTCACAGCTTGTGAGTTCAAGCCCTGCATCAGGCTCTGTGCTGACACCTCAGAGCCTGGAGCCTGTTCCAAATTCTGTGTCTCCCTCTCTCTCTGTCCCTCTGTCTGTCTGTCTGTCTCTCTCTCTCTTCTCTCTCTTTCTCTCTCTCAAAAATAAATACACATTTATTTTATTTTTTTAGTGTTTATTTTTGAGAGATAACACCAAGGTTTGGATAACTCTAAGGTTTGGAGTATGAACAGCTAGGGAAATGGTGGTGCTATTTACTGTGGGAGGAGCAGGTATATTTAGAGGGTCATCTGGGTGAGATAAGGCCAAGTAAATATGGAGGGGCCAACCAGGTCATATATGGTCCTGTGTGTTCTATGAATGACTTCAGGTATTAACTCTGCAGATGACAGACTGAGGAAATTTCAGCCAGATGAGAGACATAGTTTGTCTTTCTGGTAGCATGCAGGAAATGAACAAAGAGGGTTGATTTAGAGAGTTCAGACACAAGGAGGGAAATTACTATGGAAGCTTCTACAGTAAACCATGCTGAGCCAAGGCAATGTCTTAGAGATAATAAAGAGCAGGGAGGGCGTGCAAAATATTAAGGTGGTTAAGTAGCTAGAACTTTGGTATTAGCTAAAAGAAAGGGAGGATTCTGAGTTCACTCTTGAATTTCTAGCCATTCACTGTGATAGTGAATAAACTTTAAGTGGGGAAGGAGGGATGGCCTCATTGCATTTATAACTTGTATTTTACCTACATTTTAAAGAGGATTTGAAATAGCTTACAATAAAAGATATATGTTTAATAAACCCGTTATAATAGGAGATGAAAATAAATATTCTGGAAAGTTTGGCCAACGCTGTTACTTTAATTAAGCATGAAATTTATCTTTGAAAATCCTGAAAGGCAAGACAAAAATGTGGAAAAGAAAGGGTTATATAATTCTCATTGTTTGTTGAAAGGAAACAGACCAGCTCGTCAAGAGGAGAGCAACTTTTTTCCTGGCACTAAATTATTGTGTGGGCACTTATACAACAGACCTTACATAAGGCAGTGGACAATTCAACAGAAAATGTAGAGATGGTCTACATATTACTGTTTTTTTTATAGCAACCCTTAATTAGGTTTTTGAATAGGTTTTGAATAGAGTTTTTTTAATGAAAGGGCAAGCTGAGTCCTACTCACCTTATGGGCTTTGTAGGATGTCACTGTGCTCAGTGTATGGTGAGAAAAGAGGACATGGTCCACCGACCCGCACTGCTGTAGACTGTGGCTCTCTGTGAGTAACTCTAAGCCCAGGCGGCTCCATACAGGAATCTTTCAGAAGCCATCTGTTGTCATGGGCTCTGCCTGTTGTCTCTTTTCATTTGGAAGTTGCCTTTCCCCTCTTGAGAACTACCTCTTATGTCACTCTGGTAAGAGAATGAGAATGGCGCCTCCTGGAGTTGTATATATGGAAGCCCTAATTTCTCTTAACATGCACAAATTTAAGACTTAACTTGAATCACTCCTGAAATGTTTCTGGTCCACTCAGCCCATAGTAATCAATTTCTCTTCTGAACAATTTAATATTTATTTGAGGGGAATAATGTAAAGTAGTGATAAAGAACTAGGACTTTGGAGTCAGACTGCCTGGATTTTAGTCCCAGCTTTTCACTTGATACCAGTGTGATATTGAGCAAGCTATTAAACTTTTTTAAACCTCAGTTTTCTCACCAATAAAATAGGGGTGATGTTAGTGTTTACAGAAGTGTTTTGATATAATGCATGTATGCATTTGGCTCATAGAAAGTACTCGATAAGTATTAGTTGTTATACTTATTACTGTTTTTCTTTTTTCTTTCTTCTGTTGAGTTCTTTTTTTTTTTCTTAAGATTTTTTTTTTTTTTAAGTAATCTCTACACCCAACATGGGGCTTGAACTTATGACCTGCAGGATTAAGAGTCGCATGCTCCACTGACTGAGCCAGCCAGGGGCCCCTCCTCTGTTGAGTTCTTACACTGTGTTTTTACCTTTTTTTTAAAATTGAGGTATAATTGACATATAAAGTTAAGTTTGTTTTGATGTACAGCATAGTGACTCAATATTTGTACATACAGTTGGCTTTAGACAGCGCAGGGATTAGGGGTACTGACCCCCTGTGCAGTTGGAAATTGATGTATAACTTTGACTCCCCAAAAATGTAACTGATAGCTTACTGTTGACCATAAGCCTTACCGATAACATAAACAGTTGGTTAACACATATTTTGCGTGTTATTACTGTATTCTTACAATAAAGGAAGCTAGAGAAAAAAAATATTAAGAAAGTCATAAGGAAGAGAATATACATTTGTAATACTATACTGTTTTTACTGAAAAAAAATCTGCATGTAAATGGACCCACAGCATTCAAACCCATGTTGTTTAAGGGTCAACTACATTGTAAAATACTCACACAGTAAGTCTAGTTAATATCTGTCATCAGATATAGTTAAAAAAAATTTGTGATGAGAACTTTTAAGATTTAGTGTCTTAAAAATAAGCAATATTTTCAAAAATACGCAATACAGTATTAACTATAGCTGCCACGCTGTGTATCACATCCCATAACTTATTTATTTGGTAACTAGAAGTTTATAATTTTAGACTCCACCCAATTTGTGCCCCTCCTCCAATATTTTTACCTGTCTACTTAGGTTTTATATTTTATATGGGAGCTCAAGAAATATTTGTATTTAACCGACTTTGGATTTTCACATTAAGACACAACAGTAATTACATATACAAGTTAAAAATGGCAACCACGAAGCTAAAAGGACAGCTCTGTGACTTTTTCAGAAAGCTAATTTCTGAACAGTCTACACTTTGAATAGCTTTATAATGTTAAGGAAGAATTTGACCATGTTGGTGGAGCTAACCAAATGTTACCATCCCACGTAGTTAGGAGTTTAATGCCTGGGTTTAGTCAGAAAAAGGAAAAGTTATGTAATACCATATGTGCAGGCTCATATGTAGTATCTTTGAGGATTGAGAGCTGTAGGAAAAAGTAACATTTTCCAGAGGTAGAGAGGAAACATTTTTATCCTCTAAATTATTGCAAACTGATACTAATCCTCTTGCCCCTTTTTGTGTACATAAAAATTTAATTCTAACCTTTCTATTCCTCTGTATATTTTGCTATGTAAACTGTATTAGTAACCTATTGTGTAACAAATTAACCCAAACCTAGCAACTTAAAACCACATTTATTACCTCACATAGTTTCTGAAGGTCAGAAGTCAGAGAGTGGCTTAGCCAGCTGGGTCTGGGTCACTGTCTCTCATGAGGTTGTACTCAAGGTGTCTGTTGGGCCTGTAGCTATCTGAAAGCTTGACTGGACAGCAGGATCTATTGCTTTCCTCTTTTGATTTTTGGCAGGCTTTACTTCTTTGTTGGCTTTGGCCAGAGGCCTCAGTTTCACCTTATCTATGCCTCTTTGTAGGAATGGCTACTTACAACATGGTAGTTGGCTTCCCTCAGACAGAGAGAGTGAGTGAGAGCAACCAAGATGGCTACCTTAGTGTCTTTAAAAACCTAATCTTGGAGGTGACAAACCATCACTTCTACCCTACCAACCCTGGTGTGATGTGGGAGGAAACCACACAAAGATGTAGATTCCAGGAGGTGGGGAACTTTGGGAGCCATCTTGGAGGCTGGCTACCACAGACTTCCTCTTATTAGTAGAGTTCCAGCTGTTGTCATGATATGTAACCAATACATATCTAGTGGCTTATCCTTTGGGTTTTCCTGTGTTGTTTCAGATTCCTGTTGTCTGAAAGTAAATTTATCATACCCCTTTCTGTGACCTTCTTTCTGATTAAAAAAAAAATGATTTAGGTTCACAAACTCGAAGCCTTTTTTTTTTTTTTTTTTTCATTTCTCCTTTTCTTACCACTGTTCAGGTACGAATTTTATATTTTCTTTCCTTGGTATCTCTCAAATCATCTTTTTTATGTTCCCATGGCTGCCATCCTTGCAAGATCCTTACTACTTCATACCCACCGATGACATAGCTGCCTCATTAGTACCCTGACTTTGAGTCTCTCCTTTCTAGTCCAGGCGCTTTCACCAGACTCATCGTAAATCTTGATTTCATTCTGTCACACCCTATGACCTGTCCGTGAAAGTTCAGGTACTCTTATTCAGTATCATTAACCTATGGGCAGATACTTTATTGGATGTATATAATGATATTGACAAGGGGACTTTTGTGAGAAAATCAATCTATTACGTACTGAGGTTTACTTAGGATGTAAAAAATTATCTTGAACATTGCAAGATGATGGAAAGTTTATTTTTTTTAAATTGTTAGGTTAAACTGTAAAGTTTGGAAGAAATTATAGCCTGGTTTCATTTTTAAGGAGAACATATATTTGTATTGTTTTATTGATGCATAATTGCTATTACAGAAATCAAAGCATTTTGATGGCAACATTTTGATAGTGAAGAAGAGACTTTTTCTAGAAGGTTGGAAGTTTATTTGGTACAATGGGCATGGTATGCTAGGCATCGTAAGAAGTATAAATTCAAACAGCAGGTCTCAGGGTCAGCCTGTGGTTTGAGTTCTCAGGATAGATGCTTTCATTGTTTTCCCATGCAGAGCCCAGGTGCCCAACAGATAAACTAGATTGTTATTTCCCTTTGCCAGTGGATCATTTTTCTACGCCCCCTTTTCACTGAAGATGCCTCCCAAGGGGCACAAAGCTTTGTCTTTTTTCCGTGGGTGTTCATAAAAACCCTAGCCCCTTCAGGGTATGGAGATGTGCAGTGACCCCTACCCCTTACCCCAGTACACCTCTGTCCCCTCACCCCTGGCCAAAGCCATGGCAGCTGCTTACTGCTCTGCTTTGGGTTCTCCTTTTTTTTAACTTTTTTAAAACTTTTTTTTAATGTTTACTTATTTTTGAGAGAGAGAGACAGAGACAGAGTGTGAGCCGGGAAGGGACAGAGAAGGAGACACAGAATCTGAAGCAGGCTCCGGGCTCAGCTGTCAGCACAAAACTCAATGTGGGCTCGAACTCACAAACTGTGAGATCGAGCTGAGCTGAAGTCAGACACTCAACTGACTGAGCCACCCAGGCACCCCTTAACTTTTTTTTTTTAATGTTTATTCATTTTTGAGAAAGCAAGAGAGAGAGAGAGAGAGAGAGAGAGAGAGAGAGAGAGAGAGAGAATATGAATGGGGTAGGGGCAGAGAGAGAGGGAGACACAGAATCCGAAGCAGGCTCCAGGTTCCGAGCTGTCAGCACAGAGCGCCCCCCTTCTTATTTTGTTTTTTTAATGTTTATTTATTTTTGAGAGAGAAAACACGTGAGCAGGGGAGGGGCAGAGAGAGAGGAGACAAAGAATCCAAAGCAGGCTTTAGGCTCCAAGCTGTCAGCACAGAGCCTGATGCAGGGCTCGAACCCACGAACCAGGAGATCACGACCTCAGCCATGGTCAGACGCTTAACCGACTGAGCTACCCAGGCGCCCCAGAGCAGGAGGCTTTTTAGATCATGTAGTTGGCTATACCACTGGAAACAAAAGTTAATACATTTTTCAAACTTGGTGAAGGCAACAAATTTTTCAAAGTTCTCAAAGTTAATTATTTTGTTATTCAGGAGCCTCATATGATAATCCTTGTGTTCATCAAAGAGTAGCTATTTCTTCTTCTTGAAATTAAACTCCAAAGCCAATGTCTAACTGTTGAGCATGATCTCTCTTCAAGAGTAAAGTCTAGATTTTAATTTAAGTGCATCTTATTCCCAATTTAACTTTTCACCCTTGCCTTTCTTGTTAGGAGAAACAATTGCAGCACTTACAGATATAAGCAGCTTGAATCACCCAGAATCTGATGGCCAGATCACAATTTTTACGGATAAAACAGGCGTTATAAAGGCTGCAAGATTACTTCTTTCTTCAGTGACAAAAGTGTTGTTGCTGGCAGACCGAGTAGTCATTAAGCAGATAATAACATCAAGAAATAAGGTACTTGTCTTTCTTGTGTTTCTATACTTGTGACTTTCAGGGTTGTTCAAAAAGTATCTTTTAGGTTAATTACAGGTAATTTGGCAATGCTTGTCAGTTTTAATGTTTATAACTCCACTTGTCTATAGCTTAAAAGTGGTATTTCTTCTGTACCTATAAGTCCTAAACAATGTGTGTTCTGGGTCTAAACTTTTAGATGCAAATAATATTTCTTCTCAGAAAACCATTATCTACTTGTTTAAGCTTATTCGTTAAAGCTTTTCATGTGTACAAATTCAGGAAGAAAACCCAAGCACCATGACAACATATGTAGTGGAAACGTAGTTGATAAAAATACCAAATTCCTCAGTATCTTTTTTTTCAGAGTCAGAGGATAATAATTTATGAGCTTCAGAAAAAAAATTCAGTCATCTGAAACCACAATTATCCAAATTTCTACAAAATTTCTACATGCAGTATCCCTAGAGACAATGGATAATCATAAGGCTTACAGAATAAATTTAAACTCTCCCAGACTAGAACTTTTCCAGTCTCTTCAGCTAATGGTTGTGCTCCTCCATCATCTGGGAGGCTAGGGCATGTACAGTCACTTCTTTCCCTGGATGATTCCCTAGGCAAGGAGGAGGGGAGTCTGCCAGGGAAGAGGTTGTCTTAGTCAAGTTTGAGGACAAAACTACCAGAGGAGTGTTGAGTGAATCAGAGTGTGAGTTTCCAAAGAAAAAGAATTTGGAGAGGTAGACCGGGCAGTGCCAGAGGGACAAGAGAAAACCTTCCTGTCTGTGAAAGATAAGAGTGTCCACGCAGTGGCGGCCATCGGCCTTATCTGTCCTAGGCGCCTGCACTTCCTGAGCTGCCAGGGCAGATTAACACACCAAACATCCATCACATCCTCAGTTTAAAAAAGTAAACACAGGATATCTGTGTTTTCTTTACCTATCTTGGCCTGACGAAAGCTAATCCAGTGGTGTTATTTTAGAGAAAGGGATTTGAAAATATGTTTCACATTTACTTACTTTACTTCTAATATCAAGAAAACACCTAACATTGTCTGTTGGCTCTGCTAGAGATTTCTCGCTTCTTTCACCCCAGCTTCCCAAAGCCTCTTGGCAACTGATTTATTCGACACAGGCAATTCCTGATTCATCCAAACCGTTTTCTTGCGCTCGAAGTGCCACAATTCCCTTTCCACTCCTCACAGTGCAGGTGACCTTCCTTCCACTTCTTCCACTTCTTGGGAAGAATGGGGTTCCTGGGTTCTGGTTCACTGAACCTCGAGGCTTCTGTGTGTCGTCTTTTTCCTCCCTCGCTCCCTAGTTCTCTGAAGATTTGATTACCTCCGTCCTGCACACTTCCACCTTCTCCAGACTTTGCTACATGAATGATCTCCTCTGTCTATTGAGGCATTTCTTGTACTCTTTTTCCTTTTAACTTTCAGAGTAACACCCAGTCTTCCCATCCTAAAGACAAATCATTCACTAGATGATGTTAACTTTTGGGTCTGCTTCACTACTGCTCTGGGCTCTTCCTTTCCTGCCTTCTCCTCCTTAGCTTTCCCCTAGAATTCAGTTTCTCCTTTTCCCTGGGTACTCAGCCTCGACATCTCAGTCTCTTTCACATCTACACATGACAATAAAATATTCTGTTTTGCAGGTTCTTGCAACTATGGAAAGACTGGAGAAAGTGAATAGCTTTCAAGAGTTTGTCCAAATATTCAGTCAATTTGGAAATGAAATGGTGGAGTTTGCACATCTAACTGGTGATAGACAAAATGTATGTATTTACCACATTCAAAAATCTTCAAATACATGCATACTTTTTAATTTGGATGGAGGTGTGATCTTTGTGATCATTTGGGTTTGTTTCTTTGCTTATTAAACTTGTAACCTTGCTGTTGAAAGCCTTTCATAAAAGAGCCAGGATAAAGTAAATAAATCTGCATGGTGTTTTGTTTTTGTGGGGTTTTTTTTGTTTTGTTTTGTTTTTTTTGCATACATACAACTGTTAAATATGTTCTCACTACACACACTAAGAAAGGTCATACTTGCCTTTATGGCTCAAATCTAATATTCCCTCTTCTATGAAACTACATTTTACCGTCTACCCAGGCTCAGACAAATAAATTGAGTCATCATATATATTCTGATAGTATTTTGTTGTATATCTTGTTAATTCTTTTTGTAACTTGTTATATATTATTCTGCTCTGATCTGTTTCTGTAAGTTTTCTACATTAGATCACTAGTAATAACTCAAGCATTGTTTATCTGCATTAGCTATGTATTAGGTACTTAATGTACATGATCTCATTTAATTTTGAAAACATTCCTGCAAGGTAGGTATTGTTATTACTGTTTTACACCTGAGGAAACAGAACCTGAGATGATAGTAAACTTTCCCAAGGTCACTCTTCTAGCAGATTCAACTCTGTTATGTCTGATTTTGGAGCCTGTAATTTTCAGCCTACACCATGATATTAGTTCTTGTAGGTCTGTTCCCCAATTTAGACTATAAGCTCATAAGTTTAGGGAGGTGGAAAAGCATGTTGTATCTAGGGTTGACTTTTCTTTGTTGGGGTATTCTTGCATGAGTTCATCTTGTTAGCAGGTTAAATATATAATGACCTCTTCTTGAGATGTTTTGGTATAGTCACATAGGGTATCACGTTGGGCATGTACAATCCTGGTTGTAGCTGAAGTTAGAAGAAGCATATTGGCCTGGAAAGTGGCAGGCTGAATTGTATGCTTAACTTAGTGTTTCTTGGACCATCTGGATTTTCTGGAGACTTCTCTTGTGTCCTGTGGACCGGCCTTCTAACAGATTGAGATGCCATTTTCTTTTATCATTTGTTATCACCATACAATATGTGGTTCATGTATGACTTACAAGTCACAAATGAAAACACTAATATGACAGGTGAAATTTTTGTGTAATTCAGATTTCAGTGACCATAAGTAAAGTTTTATTGGGACATAGCCATGTTAGTTGAATATTGTCTAGAGGTGGCTTTCATACTATGATGGCAGAATTAAGTAGTTGTTTCAGAGACCATTTGACCCAGAAAACCTAAAACGTTTATTGTCTGGCCTTTTATTAAAAATGACTGCTGACCTCTGATTTAGATGGTCGTGACCAAAGTATTATGAGAGTATTTGGTTCTAGATTTGATCACAATATTTAGGTACTTTCTGTGATAGCACACATTCTATCAAGGGCTCTATGAAGAGAAACTAAAAGAAAAAAATTCAAAGCACAGTGCCTGCTTCAGACTTTATAATCTACTTGGAAGAAACTCTATGCCCAAGAAACGTCTTAAGAATATTTCAGAGCAGCATATTGGTTAAGTTTAGGACAAATAAAACTCCGTTTGAGATGAATAAATACTTGGAGGGGATTAATCAGACATGGTCTCTGAAAGAGGTGACTTCTAAGTATCTATTTGGAAGGAAATATTAGCCCATAAATACTTGGTTAATAAGCAACTGTTAATTGAGTAAAGGGTAGGATGGTTGTTTCCGGTCAGGAGAGAGGTGTGTCCACATAGGCATGAGAATGTCTGGCATGCAGGCCACCAGAGCGTGAGCCGCGAGGCAACAACCCCCTCGGTCTCAGTCCCTGGCTCTGCTGCCCTCAGTAGGGGCAGCTGTTTCTTCCCACACATCGTGTTGATGTATTTAGATCAAAGTGGTGACATTTTATAAAACTTTATCCTGGTTTTTTTTTTCACTTTGTCACCTTTTAAACAATGTTAGTTGGCTGAGTCTTGTTATCGTTGAATAAATGATTTTCCAAGAAATCGGATTGTTTATAGGATCCTAGACTGTTCAATGATTTTATTTCATTTTTAGGATCTGAAAGATGAGAAGAAAAAGGCAAAAATGGCAGCAGCAAGGGCAGTTCTTGAAAAGTGTACAATGATGCTTCTCACAGCCTCAAAGGTAGGAACACTTTTGTTTTACCTGATTAAACGCATCTAACTTACGTATTTTACATTTTTAGAAAGATCAGAGTGATAAATCAGAACACAGGCCACAGCAGTCAAATCTGTTATTCTTTAGCAAGAATGCTAACTTCCTTCCCCAGTTCCAAACAGCAGTTAATCCGTGAGTCAGCTTTGAGTGAGCAGCCGAGCGGAAGATGGTGTATTGGGTGCTGTGACTCGGGCCTGTCACACACTGTCACTGCCTCTGCAGGGTTTGCCAGTCTCATTGGGGAGCCAGCACACGTGCTCTTGAAAAAGCTAGGCGAGTTAGAATCTGTTGAGTAACAGTGGAGTACTAATTCAGCCTTTAATTTGTTTATTCTGTCAATTCATACCTTTAATGCCTTATTCTCCTTTTAACAAAATTGTGAATTGAGCGCTTGTAATTCCAAACAGCAGCTGGCCAGCAAATTGGTACAATTCAAGAACGAACTAGTAAACAGCTCGTTAGCAGTTTATTTAGAACTGCCTTTTCTGCTCAGAATATTCACTCTAGCCTAGGATTAGTGAAGCCGCAAAGTCCACTGGAGCCCACTTGGAAGGCCCTGTTCACATCTAGGCCCATGAGGAGTTTTCATTCTCATTTTTTAAACGCCAAAGATGCCTCCACAGTCATGCAACATTTGTTCGTTTTTCCTCATTCTTTTTTAGTTTTTGCACATGTAAGACAACATTTTAAAATAGTTTTAATCATGATAAAGATAGTTTTTCCCCCCAAATTTTAAGTAAACTTACTGAAGTATAAAGATCCAGTTTTGCACTGTGCCTTTTTCACTTAACCTTGCTATCGCTTTTTACTCATCCTGCTTCCACTTGTAGTGAGGAGAAGCAGCTGGGTGAGCCAGGGACCCAGGAGATTTTGGTAAAGAACCATTTTTATTAGCATGACGTGTTCTCTGTAAGATTTTGTGTATTATGGTATGGGCCATGTCTTAAAAACTTGCAATTGTTTTGAAGACCTGTCTCAGGCATCCCAACTGCGAATCAGCACATAAAAACAAAGAAGGAGTATTTGACCGAATGAAAGTGGCATTAGATAAGGTGATTGAAATCGTGACTGACTGCAAACCAAGTGGAGAGACTGACATGTCATCTGTCAGTATTTTTACTGGAATTAAAGAATTCAAGGTAAGAATCGAGAGAGTGTATTTTCTTTTTTTTTTTTCTTCCTTCCATGTCAAAGGAACATCGTTAGATATAGTATCCGTATTTTGGCATGCTGTTTTAGAATAGATGCTGCACAAAAGTAGATATTTTTCCTTTCAGACAGTGCCACTCTGTATAAACTTAATGTTCAGTAACATCTGGTGTGGCGTAGTTTGTACAAAGAACACTGGTCTTGGTTATGGTCACTGCTCTGGCCCCGTGTGGCTGTCCGGTTCAGTGGGAGACTCCTATCCTCTGTTTAGAAGGGCGTTCCCAGTTTTTTGAGTTAGTGCTGTTCTATCCGTGGATGATGACCGACAGCAAATCATTTCTGCTGGAATCTCTACTCTTCCCTGGGCTCTAGGGTTGATACTTTGAGACTGTACTAATAGTATTAATGTTAATTAAAAAAAAATTGTTTAAGTTTATTTTGAGAGAGAGCGTGTGTGCATGTGTGCAGGTGGGGGAGGGGCAGAGAGAGGGAGAGAGACAGAATCTCAAGCAGGCTCTGATCTGTCAGTGCAGAGCCCGACGCAGGGCTCCAACTCATAAACTGTGAAATCGTGACCTCAGCCAAAATCAAGGGTCTAATGGTTACCAACAGGGCCACCGCCCCATTAATTAAAATTTCTAAATGAACACTAATACATGCTAACATGTATTACTGAGCACTTACTCTGTGCCAGTCCTGTTGGAATGCTTTAAATGTATGTGCCTGTAAAATCCTCATAAGAACTACAGTTATTATTATCCCCCTTATACTGTTGAGGAGACTGGGAAACAGAGATTAAGTAATTTGCCAGCTAGAAGTGCCAGAGTTCGGGTTTGAAACCAGGCAGTGTGACCCAGAGTCCCTGCCATTTTGGGGCAGAACTTCTCAGGGGAAGTCAGAGAGGTGGTAAAGTCGCTCTCTGTGGAAGAGCAGGGGCTGCATCAGGGGGGCCTAGGACATCATCGAGCACAACCCCCTCTCTGACAGGGCCCTCGGAAGTCGTCTGATAGGCTAAGGGCTGCAACGAGGATGGAATTCTTTCATCTTTTTAATTGCGTGAAGGTCTAAGTAGGACCATGGGGTGAAAGAAAGGCATGGAAAGAACAGTTATTTTTAGGGGCCATTCTCTTCATTAAATTATCTAATTTAATCTCTAACTTCCCTTTTAGGTGGGTTTTATTATCGTCATGTTTTTGAGGAGGAAAGCTAGTAAGTGGCCGAGCCCCTCTTTAAACCAGGACTTGCGAATCCCACAGTCCGTGACCTTTCAGGTTATACCTGTGAGTTTGCTGCCTGTCCTGCCCTCTCTTTCCGAGGGGAAAGAAGCTACAAAGATCAGTCATTCTCTTAGAGTTTTTATTGCTCTTTTTATAAAGGCTGAAGGGGCGGGGGGTAGGGGGGGAGGAGACATCTTGTTAAGGGTTACACGATAATTAGGGAAACAAACAGGGCCAGAGCTAGGTCTTTTGCCTCTTGGTGCCATACTTCGGCTCCGGGTTAACTTGGCAGTGCTGTGCCTGTGGCTGCTGCCAGCTGCTCTGGCTGCCGCTTCACCGCCAGGCATTCTGGAGCGACTCCGTCTCACGGCCAGTGGGTATCTTTTTGGCGTCTTACCTTCCTTTCTGATGGAGAGTATCATCTGTAGCAGGAAGCTGCATTAATATGCTCAGTACTGTGAGTGTGGACAAATCTTATGAAACCATGTAAATGAATAGCTTTTGAAAAAACTAAGTTGCTATTTTTCTTAAATTTTTTTAAAGTTTATCTATTTCTGAGAGAGAGAGCATGAACAGGAGTGGGGCAGAGAGAGAGGGAGACACAGAATCTGAAGCAGGCTCCAGGCTCCAAGCTGTTAGCACAGAGCCCAACACAGGGCTTGAACCCACCAACCACGAAATCATGACCTGAGCCAAAGTTGGATGCTTAACCAACTGAGCCACCCAGGCGGCCTTAAGTTGCTATTAAAAGCATATATATGTTTTCTCAAAAGGGAGAATCAAAAATCTTAAACATAAATGGTGTGTGGTCAACATGACTGATTTTTATGTTGTAATCCTGTTTAAATCTCAGAGGCTTATTGTTAATTCCATATGTCACTTTTATCCATGTTCTTTCCTAGCTTAAAAGAAAAAAATGCTGTTTACCTAGGATGGAGTAGTTCCTGGAGACAACCTGGGCCAAGAGGAGAAGGAAAAGCAAGCCCCCTCTTCCCCCCCCATGGCATTTCCAAATCTGGGTATTTCCATGGGTCATGTGAAAATGGGTCAGATGTAAGGATTATCTGGAAACTATATTTATGAAAGGACTTTAAAGTGCTAAACAAGTGTAAGCTATCCTTATCAGCACATTCATTGTGACCACAGTCATGGTCATCACCATGGATCACCTCTTGGCCCAAGTTGTTTCTGTGACACATCTCATGGGCCAGAGGTTAAATGCCGCTGGAGTGGCAGAGTGGCAGTAGAAAGCTGAGAGAGAAAGACTGTGCCAGTGAGCATGTGTCAGTCGCATATTTAGGAAACTCTGAGCACAGGATGGCTGAAGTGACAGGTTGTTTGGGAAGTTGGGGGGTGGTGAGACAGACTGTCAGAAACATCTATAAAGTCAAGACCCTAGAGGATTTTGTGTTATGCAGTAGAAATTTGGGCTTAATTTTAGAGGTGGTGAGATGTCAATTAGAGGGAGTTGGCAATATCAGAGACTTTCCATTTTATAAAGATTATACAGGTAGAGAATGATGGGGAATGTTTTGGTCAGGGAGGTGCTGTTGGGGACATAAGACAAAATGTAGAGATAGATTGGGTGCCTAGGAGAGTTTGGCTGAATTGAGAAAGGAAAAACTGATGCCTTTCCCAGCCCTTGCCATTCCCACACCCTCCACACCCCTTTCCCCCTGGGCTCAGCACAAGTTAGTATTTGGATGTAGCGTCTTCTAGGACTTGGCCTCAGCATTTTCTCAGATGCACATTCTCTACCTGCAAGCTGATTCGTTTTTCCTACCAGTTGCTACACGATAATGCTTTTTCTGCCTTAGTGTTTACTGGTCTCCTAGGAATGTTGTTTTAACAGCCATCGCAGTGAGTCTCTGCATGGCCGCTGGTGGCTCCTGAGCAATGTGTACTGGAGAACAGAGTCATCACTAGAGGTTGTATTTCCCCTGAGCCCTCAGACCAGCGAAGAAATGGCTAGTGTCTCTCTGGGCACTGCTAAAAATTACAGCCCATTTGGTTCGGTGGGAATATTGACTCATAGATGTGTATCCTTTTTGTTCTCAGATGAACATTGAAGCTCTTCGGGAGAATCTTTATTTTCAGTCAAAAGAGAATCTTTCTGCAACTTTGGAAGTCATCTTGGAGCGCACAGAGGACTTTACTGATTCTGCCTACACCAGCCATGAGCACAGGGAGCGCATCTTGGAACTGTCCACTCAGGCGAGGCTGGAACTGCGGCAGTTGATTTCTGTGTGGATTCAAAGTGTAAGAACTTCTTTTCGTCCAAGTGAATCTTATACGTTAGCTTTTCCCTAAAGCTCTGAGCACTGTGGAAGCTAACGTAATCACTGGGAGTATGACTGTGGCCTGGAACAGGACAAGGGTATCTCTTGTCTTTTCTCCCCATCCCTTGGCCAAAGCGCCCCTCCCATCCAGTGCTCACAGTATTTGACATTTCTGGGCCTGTTGTTTCTCAGTTTCCATGCTGGCCAGCCTGGATTCTGCACCACCATCACTATCACGAGTTCATCCCATAGTCCCCCCGTGTCCACCAAACGCACCTCTGGAAAATTCCTCCCCAAAATGCTTCAGAGTGAAGAGCAGAGGGATAGACCCCCACCTACAAGTTCTTGGGACCCGAGTCTTACTGCCAGAGCCATTCACACGTGCACAGTTCTTAACTCTGAGGACAGCTGACTTATAGAGACGACAATTTAGAAAACTTATTGAGGTCTAGAAGCAGTGAAGACAAGGGTAGATCCACTAGCACGTGAAAGATTTTTCACCCTTGCCCCAATTCCTGGTCAAAGATTGGTGAGCACCCATTCGAAGGTTAGACTGCTGGTGTGCATAAAGCCTGGGATGCTATGTGGACTAGAGCGGTAAAGATGGACAGAGTTGGGGGCACGTGCCTGGCTCAGTTGGTAGAGCTTGTGACATTTGGTCTCGTGCTATGAATTCGAGCCCCATACATAGTGTAGAGTTTACCTAGGATTAAAAAAAAAAAAAAAAAAAGATGGACAGAGTGGGACAACACAGAAAGTGTGTATCCAGACTCATGTAGAGAGTGGTTACAGAATTGAAAGGTGGAGGCCTGAGACTCAGCTCTGGCACCACTTGTTCATTTCTTAGACCTAGGGTATGTCAAAAAAAAGTGTTTACCATGGTTTATAACATACAGCATAGATGGAACAAATCTGAAAGCCATGAACAAAAGTTTTGGCAGTAAAGATGAAGAAGGATGAGCACAGAGAGTGAAGCAGCAGTTGACTTTCTTGTAAAGATTGGTTTATCAATGCAGAGTAGACATAAATCAAGGTTTTCTCTTACATTCCTTGGCATCTTGACAGTGCAAATGCTCCTATTAACAGGGAAATTAACCTAGAGTAGAGTGGTGTCAGGGCTAAAAGCATTATTTTATGGTTAGTTTGAAATACCTCTGTGATATCTAATCTAAAGTATAGATTGCTTCAGTGTTAAATTTTAAACCCAAAAGTCAATATAAAGAGTTTCTTTGAGGAAGTGCTCTCTCTGTTGGGAATCCAAGTCTATCAATACTTAAATTTGCAATTAACACCTTTCCCATATTTCACAAGCACTCTGATCACTGGTTCTGCATGCCAGAACCATTGTTAATCCATTCATTTTTTTCAGCACTTGTTACTGAGTGCCTTTTATATGCCAGGCACTGGAAATCTAAAGATGAATAAGATAAAATCTTTGCCTGCAAGAATTTTGCAATGTAGAAAAATGTGGGAAGGGGTAAGATAAGTACAGAAAGTTTTGTAAGTGCCCAACAGAGGTACAGACCATGTTTTGCATGGAATTGAAGGAGGGCGAATTTATATTTAGGGAGAAGAATTAAGAAGACCTCTTGGGCTGCCTGGGTGGCTTAGTTGGCTGAGTGTCCAACTTTTGATTTTGGCTCAGGTCATGATCCCTGGGTTGTGGGATGGAGCCCTGCATCGGGCGCTGTGCTGAGCATGGAGCTTGCTTCAAGTTCTCTCTTTCTCCCTCTGTCTCTCTCTCCCCCCTCCCTCTCTGCCCCTCTCCCTCTGCCCCTCTCACGCTCTCTGTCTCTCTCTAAAATAAAATAAATAAATAAGACTTCTTGAAGATAGGTGACATTTAACAATTTATTTATTCAAAGAAATGAGTACCTACTACCTTCCATTTGCTGTGCTAGGTATTGTGTATTCATTGGTGACTAAAATAAATGTGATCCCAGCCTTTCTGGAATTTACCAAGGCCTGGTGGGGGAATATAGGCTTTAAGGAAAGAAACAAACAAAACAGTTAACTATGTAATTGCAAGCGAGGATGATTACTTAGAAGATTAGAATGGATAAGAAGACGGCCTAATTTAGATTGTGTGAACTGAAAAAGCCTTTCTGAGAAAGAGACATTTATGTAGAGACTTGAAGGTAAATAGGATTTTAAGTTTTAACTCTGTTAAGAGTGAAGAGATGAGCATTCAAGGCAGAAGATAAAATTGATTCATTTTAGACATGATAAATTTATTAAAGAATTAGATTTTAAAAATTAATCTTTTTATAGTCAGAATGGGAAAATGTAACTAAATAGGTAAAATTTTATTTTCCATTCCAGCCATAAACAGGTGAATTTTTTAAATCTACTTTTTTTATAATTCACAGAATGATATTAAACAGTTATTGTAATATATAGTTCAAGTAAAATTGGAATGATTAGATAAAAAGATGAAGTAACACTATATATATATTTTTCTATTATTAGCAAAGCAAGAAAACAAAAAGTATTGCTGAAGAGCTAGAACTCTCTGTATTGAAAATCAGCCACAGTCTCAATGAACTTAAGAAAGAAGTAAGTATAGTTCGAAACCTAGCCTCTTTTAAATCTTCGCTAATTTTCATGTTGTATGGTATGTATGTGATGCATTAGTATTAGTATGTCTATGTGCCCAGAAAATGGGTTTCCATTTGGAAGCCACCATTTAATTAGTGCCATCATTGTCAAAGCTTGTACATGGATGTTCACAGCAGCTTTATTTATAATAGCCCCAAACTGGAAACAGTCTAAATTTCTATCAACAGAGGAATCGATAAATGAATTTTGGTATAACTATAACAAATACTATTCAACAAAAAGGAACAGTATCAGTACAGGTAATAATATGGGTGAATCACTAAAACATAACATGAAGAGGTCAGACACAAAGAGCGTGTGTGTGTGTGTGTGTGTGTGTGTGTGTGTGTGTGTGTGTGTAATTCCATTTAGAAGAAATTCTAGAAAAGGCAATACTAATTTATAGTGACAGAAACCAGATCAGTGGCTGCCTGGGGCCAGAAGTTGGGGAAGAACTTTTTGGGGTAATGGAAATGCAGTAAATATTGATTGCAGTGGTAACCACCACCACAATATAGATATGTTTGTTAAAACTTATCAAACAGCATCCTTGGTATATTTTGCTGCATATAAACTATAACCTTAATAAAATTGATTTTTAAAAACATTCTTCTGGTTGAGATTTCCCTGCTTCCTGAATGAAAACTTGACCATCCTGTGACTTACTTGATCACTCTCAGGTAATTGCAAGTCTCTTTAAGTCAGATGTTTGCCAACTATGACCAGGTTGTCTTTTGTAAATAAAATTTGGGGAGACATAGTCCTGCCTGTGTACTTACATGTTGTCTACTGTTTTTTCACTACAACAACAGAGTTAGGTGGTTGCAGTTGAAATTGTGCCTAAAATATTTGCTACCTGACCCTTTACAGAGTGACTTTGCCAGTTCGTGGCTTAGGTCCTGAGACACAATCTCAGTTCAAAAATGAGAATGTTTTCTCCAATATATTAATCGCTACTTTGATCTTCATTTGATTGTAGGACTTAGCCCCTGTTCCCCAGCCCCACCTAGGGCTTTTGGGAAAGGTGTGGTCTCTGGTCTCTTTTCATTCTCTTCATCCCTCCTTTATCTAGCTTCTGTTCCTGATCTTTGCCAAGTGTGGCTCAGGGCCAGTAGAGAGAAAGTGGGGAGGTGGAAAGTTCTTTGGAACTGGCGCCTTTACAGGATGCTTTGGGCTCTGTTTCAAGCTGACTTTGTCTCTCAGGGATGCTTGAGTGTGTTCTGCAGAGCCCCTCCTGTGAGACCCTCAGCCCTTCACTGAAACGCCATGTCACGTGGCTCCATCTACTTTGGGGGTTGCCTGGAGGTGGCACTCAGTAGGCACCTGTCCACTTTCCAAACAGAGCTTCCTTATCTCTAATCCCTTTATTCGTTTACACTTCTGCAGAGTCAAGGGTTCAAGGGAATGAAACTGGGTTTTATAAATTACATGTATGATGATTTGTTTCACATCTTACTTGGTACTGACCTCTATTGGAACCTTCATTTTTACATCCTGTTAAACATAGAAGGATGTTGTGGGTTATTTTGGTTTAAAAAAAGCCTATCCATTTTTTTTTTCCAGCCTATTCAATTTTAGCTAAATTACTGTTAAAACTTGACTATCAGTAAGAGAATAAAATCCTTTGCTGATAGACTGAGTGGCTTTCTACCAGCTTCATTTTCCTTACCTCTGAAATGGGTGTAACAACATCAACCTGGAAGAATTTTCAGAAGGAGGAAGGCAGATGATGTCTGTAGAGCTATTGTCGGTTCATTGCACAGAGCGGAACTTCCAGTTTGTTTGTCCTTTCTCCCTTATGGTTGGTAATAAGTTATCTCTAGACCCACTTATCAGATTTACGTGATTGTGGGCAAGTCACTTGGTCCCTAAGGATCTGTTTCATAGGCTGTAAAATAAAGGGCTGGCATTAGGTATTCTCTAAGGCCCTGATGGTTAAATAAAATATTTTCAAATTCTTATGTGGCATTTAGTTTCCAAAGGAAAGTACATATTAATGTCTTTGTTTCTGACTGTAATTATTCTCACTTGGTAGCGTGAATGCAGACTACTCTATTGTTAATTTTGTAAATGTCCTATAGTCTGAAATGACGTTGGATTACTTCCAGGAAAAAAAAATCAATGGGCTTAGTTCAAAGTCAGATTTTCCTTAGGACAGTGTTAATAAAAATGATCTCTTCCTGGAGAACCCCAGAATAACCCATCACATCACTTTTTTTTTTTTAAAGACAAAAGGCAGAATGAAAAGATTTTAGAGTTATAGGACCCAAAGATACCTGCTGAGAGTGAGCTATGCTTAAAATCCATTCCAAGTCAAATACAGCCTTGGGCTTTTGGTTACCCTTTGTCTGTCATTTCTCCTGTGACCCAAGAGTTGGGGAGTAAAGTTCTGGATAGAACTACAGAGAAGCTGTAACCCCCTGAGGGAAGGAGTTGTATCCTACTTGTCATGTATGTCCAGCCTCTAATACAGTGTCTGCCATGGTCTGAGCATTTAATAAAGTTGTGTTGAATACCTAACTGACTGAATCTCATATCAATACCTTTTTAAAAGTCTATGACTAACAAACGCTAATCATCATGAAACACCATTTGATTTTCCTCTTAGTACTCTGAATACCATCCTCTTAATAAGGAACTGTTCTATTCCTAACTAACTTTTAGAGGAGCAGAAGCATTTTTTTAAGTAAGACAAAAGCTGCATGAGAAAGAGCTGGTTAATGGCAGGGTGAAATAGGGACCAGCCACTCTGCACGGGCTGAGCAGTCCATCTTCTACACACAGCATCACTGCCAACATTGGGGACTCAAAGATGTCGGTGTCACTCCCACCCTGGTAGAACTTACAAGCTGCCAGTGCTATACAGCTTCTACTATTACCACAAGAAACTTTGCACTTTCCTCTCAGTGGATCAAGTGAGATTGCTTTTTCATTTTTAAATGCTTGTGAGGTGCGTGATTACAGAACCTTCTTGTTTGTTGTCTTTCTTTCATTACCCTTCACCCCCCACATCTGCAGCTTCACAGTACAGCAACTCAGCTGGCAGCAGATCTGTTAAAATACCATGCTGATCATGTGGTTCTAAAAGCATTAAAACTTACTGGAGTAGAAGGAAATTTAGAAGGTTTGGCTGAATATGCCTGTAAACTCTCTGAACAGAAAGAGCAGCTTGTTGAGGTGAGTAATAGGTTCATTTGTTAGAGTCATTATGGCTTCATGATAGTTGTACTATCATCAGGGAATATTAACAGCTTTTGGTTAACTTTATACGGGCATTTCCTCCATCTTCTTTGCAGTTTTAAAGGTATAATGTTGATCTGTTCTAACAACAGTCTGGCCTCTAAAACCAAACAAAGAATGCTGGAACCCACAGATGCACTTATTATTAATCTTGTCTTTATTCTCTCAGAGAGATTAGGCTATGGAGTAGAGTAATGGAGATACGTTGTATGATTTGTTTGCATTTGAATCTGTGGGGTCTCAGCAGAAAGAGATGGCATACTTGAATTAGGATCATGTAAAAGGCTTTAATAAAGGAGCTATTCACAACTGCATAGACAGGGTGTGGGGGGACCATGGCAGTGCAGTAATTGGGGTTAGTGACAGTAGAGCTGGTATTGCTCCCTGGCCCAAATTAACAGGGGGAATGAGTGGTTCCTGGAGGCTGGACGGACACAGAGTCTTCCAGAAAGCTACCTTGAGAGGTTCGATTTCAGGACTAGACACAGAAACAGGCCGAGGCAACCTTGCAAGGAAAGAGCGGGAGAATAAAGGCTCTTACTCCTTTCATTCCTGCTGGTCTATTGCTGGGGCTTCCCGTTGGCCAAACATAGCTGTAGACCACATATGTTAGTGTCATAAGTTTAAAGTGTACAACATAATGATTTCATATATGTATACATTATGAAATGATCACCATAGTAAATTGACTTAACATCTATCACCTCAGATAGTTACAGAAAATTCTTCCTCGTGATGGGAACTTCTAAGATCTTAGCAACTTTCAAATATACAAAACAGTACTTTTAACTATAGACTTATATATTATATCCCCGGAACTTATTTATCTTATAGCTGGAGATTTGTACCTTTTGATCACCTTCACTTAATTTTCCCCACCCCAGTGCTGTTATGTTTATAAACCAAATATTATGACTGTAAACAAAGTCGGCATTTATAGGAATCCTGCAGCAATTTTTTTAGTGGAAAAAATGCTTTGTGTCCTAAGTCTCAAGATTTGCAATAATTTTCTCTGATAAAGGTTCTCACTACATCAGCCTTGCCTAATCCAGTGTTATCTCCAGTGAAAGGTGTGTTAATTAATTGACCCTGAGGAGAAGTGTTGTTTCTTGGTAGATAGAACGTATAGCTTGACATAGTGTAGCTGAGGGATCTTGGGCAAGTCACTACTCTAAGTTTCTTCATACATACAATGTGTGGGTACTTACTACGAGATCCTTTCAAAGATTCGTCCTGGTTCTAGTATTCTGTTCCCACTTGCCATTATCAGATAAGAAACAGAGACAAAGAGACAATATGCTCTACCCTTATTGGTTCCTGCTTTATTCCTAGAAAATTTATTGGTAACCAATATAGTGTTATAATAATCTTCTCAGTAATGTACAACTTGATTTTTAATAAGATTTAATTTAATAAGGTTTTAATAAGTTTATGTGTAAGGCTTTGTTTTCTTTCCTAATTATACAATGAAAACCTGTATTGTGAAGAATGAGAATGTGGAAGTTGAACTATCGAAATGTTTTCTCGTAGGCCTGTCGATTGTTGCGTCATATATCTGGGACAGAACCTCTTGAAATAACCTGTGTACATGCAGAGGAGACATTTCAGGTGACTGGCCAACAGGTATGATCAATAGCAGATCATTGCTTTATATTATGTCTTGTCTGAGTGTCATAACAAATGTTGTGGAAGGAAGATGTGCATGGTTCTGCATAACTAGAAGCCAAATCTATTGAGAGTAATGAAGGTAATGGAGTTTTCATAGATAGCGTGCCTGAACAGAGATTACATTGCCTTGGGTTAGCTACTTATCTGCAAAACTGGAGATCGGCCCATTTAATTGATGTCCTAGTTTATATTTATTTTCAAGAAGCTGTTTACAATGAAGGTTGTTATGACACATTTGAAAAGTAAGTTACCGGGGCGACCGTGGCTCACTCATTTGGTGGAGAGTGTGGCTCTTGGTCTCAGGGTTGTGGGTTCAAGCCCTGCATCGGGTGTAGAGATTACTTAAAAAAATAAAATCTTTTAGGGGTGACTGGATGGCTCAGTTGGTTAAGCATCCAACTTCGACTCAGGTCATGATATCACAGTCCGTGAGTTCGAGCCCCGCGTCGGGTTCTGTGCTGACAGCTCAGAGCCTGGAGCCTGCTTAGATTCTGTGTTTCCCTTTCTCTCTGCCTCCTCCCCACTCATACTCTGTCTCTGTCTCTGTCTCTCAAAAATAAATAACCATTAAAAAATAAAATCTTTTAAAGAAGTAATTACTATTATGGACCAAGCCATAAAATTACTTATGTGTTTTGACCTAGGATTCCTAGGACATAAGCAAATTAGAAAAACAAAAACTAAAGCAATGTTACAGCATTACTTACAATAAGATCCAGTTGGAAGCAAAATAAGTATCTGAAGTCAGGCAAATAATACATTATGACCTTAAAATAATAATTATGACAACTAGAATTAGCAACATTTAAAAGTGTTTTGTTAAAATGTTAGATGATAAAAGCAGGATACAGATTTGTATACTTACTATAATCCTGCTATGAAAACGTACATAGGAATATGTGGAAATGAAAGTTCTTGTGCTTGTTTGGAAGAGTTGGGAATTATTTTTTTCTGACTTTTCTGAAATATTACTTTGTGTTTATAATTTCTAAGAGGCTTTTAAGAATTGATACCCCATTTAATACTGTCCCTGTCAAGTTAAAGAGAAAAGTGAGGGCCAGAACTTCATTTCTTTTTTAGGTCTAAGTTCTAAAATACAATTTACCAGGAGTTCTTATTTCATTTATCATGGTCAACCAAGGACTTACTCCTAACTCCTGTGTTTGATGGTAGATGTAGAGCCCTTGGATTTATAGTTGAGAACAGTGCAAGTGACTTAGAGACAGTGGTGACGTGTGTCCTCTAGCAGAACCGTGATGAATGGACGTTAGAAGGACAATAAGCTTCCCTGTAGAGAATAGTGTCCAAGGCTTATTATGGAAGCAGGAACTACATGAGTGACCCTTAGCAATGATCATCAGCTGAACATTTTATTATAACCAGAGGATCTCTGTTTATTAGGAAAAACCAAGGCTTTAATATTTGCTTGTCCACTTGAGATTCATCCTGCTCACCTTGGCTACAAATGTATTTCAGTGGAATTGAAAGTTTTAACTCTCCTGCCACGTGCCGTCAGCTCTTGTTACCCTCAAGCCCTGCTTGCTACTTGGCTGTAATTCTCTGCTTACTGATTTTACTGCAGCAGGAATATCAGGGACCACCGTACTTTCTTCCGCAGGGCAGTGATCAAACTTGTCAACTTCTATGACTTGAGAAGTCTTTTTCTTCCCACAGCCTCAGCTTTTACTCCTAGTCTTTGCTATCTGTTTCACAAAGGGTGAAACAGCATGTGTCTGGGATAATTTATATTTATTTCTGGACATCTCTACTTTAGCTATGTCATTTTTATAGTTCTTTTAAAATGTTAGATCCTAGGGGTGTCTGGATGGCTCAGTCAGTTGAGCGTCTGACTCTTTAAAATTTTTTTTTAATATTTATTTATTTTTGAGAGAGAAAGAGACAGAGACAGAGCATGGGTTGCGGGGGGAATGCACAGAGAGAGAGGGAGACACAGAATCTGAAGCAGGCTCTAAGCTGTCAGCGTAGAGCCTGATGAGGGGCTCGAACCCACAAACCTTGAGATCATGACCTGAGCTGATGTCAAATGCTTAACCGACTGAGCCACCCAGGTGCCCTGAGCATCTGACTCTTGATTCCAGCTCAGGTCATGCTCCCAGGGTTGTAGGATTGGGCTCCACACTGAATGTGGAGCCTGCTTAAGATTCTTTCCACCCCCTATTCTCTTTCTCCCTCTGCCTCTCTCCCTCCCTCCCTCTCTCTCTCTCTCTCTCTCTCTCTCTCTCTAATTAAAAAAAAAATACACACACATACATATATATATATATATATGTATATGTATATATATATATACATATACATATATATATATAGTGCCCTGGTCAAGAGGGCACTCCTGCTGAAATCTAGCCCGTGGTTCTCTGGCAAGCCCATGTACCCACCTTCCCTGAAGATGGGGAACCTTGTTATGCTCCTGAAGCTGCCACCTACTTGTCAAGCCCTGTGCCCGTGGGACTGTGCCAAACCAGGAGGAGCTTGTAGCTCTAATTCCCTTAGAGGGAGCATGGCATGGATCATATCAGTCTTATGAAAGCTCTTCAGTGACTTCCTATCTCACAGTAAAGTCCAGTCCTTACTGTGTATGTTCCTCATCACATGGCCACTGGTGACCTTCCTGTTTTTCATGTCAGTCTAGTCACACTGGCCTGCTGGCTGTTCCCTGAACATACTAGAAGTGTTCCCAGCTCATCCCAAATGACTCGCCCTAGATTCCCTCACGGCCTCCTTGACTTCTTCAGTTCTTTGTTTTTACATGCCTCCTTTTCGGTGACCTTCTAACACCCTCTATCTCTCTTACCCTTTATTGTCATACATACAATTTATCATTGCTGAAATATCTTAACATTTACTTGTATGTTTTTTATTGTCTGTCTCCCTCATAATGTGAGCCCCATGAAGACAGACAAATTTATCCGTTTCATTCACAGCTGTTTACCCAGCTCCTGGAACATGGGTACAGTACCTGGCACATAGTAGGTGAATGAATAGCCATATATTAGTTACTTGGTATCTCTGAGCCTCGGTTTCTCTAGCTGTATAACGGGAATAATGTGTATTTGGGAAGGATAGCCAGTATTTTGTCTGCGTGTTTCTGAAGATTAATACTAATGTATATCAAGCACCTAAAAGAACATCTCAAGAACGTACCTGCCACGTACTCTTAGATGTGTGTATACGTTACGATGACTGCCGCTACCAGTAATACTACCCACCTGCCGCTGCCGCTGCTGCTGCTGCCGTTATTACTACTACTATCATCATTACTGTTACTACCCCTACCGCTACTGATACCAGTGCTGCTACTGCCACCATTACCACTACCCCTGTGACTGTTGTTGCTGCCACGACTACTCCCCCGTCTCTTGTACCTACATTACACAGTCTACTCTTTGTAGTCTGTGTAGATAACTCTTTGAATTCTGAGATGGAAGCAACTTCGTTGACCCAGTTTTCCTGAAATAAAGGTCACTGCTCCCTGAATAAATGCTTGTGTAGAATCGTGCATCCTATTTATTTGTGGATCAGCTTATAAGAAACAGTGAGGTTTGTTCTATGGGTCTCCACATTGGCCAACGTGGAGCTTACGTGTGGAAATCATTCCATAGTTGTTTGTTGAGTTGAACAGCACAGACTTAAGTTTGGTCTCCAGCATGATTCTAAGAACTAAGAGTTTGAAATGCACACCTGTGTCTGTTGTGTTTCATTAGATAATTTCTGCTGCTGAAACATTGACATTGCATCCGTCTAGTAAAATTGCTAAAGAAAACCTAGATGTCTTTTGTGAAGCTTGGGAATCCCAAATTAGTGACATATCAACACTGCTAAGAGAAATCAATGATGTTTTCGAAGGAAGACGAGGTGAGAAACTATCCACATATTTAAACACATTATTATTGTAATTAATTCTATTAGTTTTTTAATGTCAAACCTCAGTTACAAGATGAATTATCTTGTTATCACCCAGTGGGTTTTTTTTATAGTAACATATCTCCCACAGAAAAATTGGGACGGTGTTGTCTGTCCTTTATTATAGCATCTAAGCAGTATAATTTATTGTACAACAGTGTTGTAGATTTCATTGAAATGTTAATATTCTAGTTTTCTGATTGAAATCCAGTCATTTTATATTTTATCTAAATTGTTTTTTAGTTTTAGTATAAAAGCTCTTCTGTAATACAATTATTCTCTGATTTAATTCTACTAACTTCATAATGAAATGAATGTAGTTATTTGATTTTTGAATTGCTTTCCTTCCACTTGGATGGAATCTCTTTCTCTGATGACTGCATAATCTTGGAATATTTCCTGTGGTGGGTAAGTTCATTGGTATTTCTACAACATGTAGAATAGCACTGCACAGTGTATAGGAAGGCATCCTCTTTATTTTAATATCAACTGGGAGTTTTGTTTCTTTCCCATTGTATGGTGTATCCTCTTATGTTTATGTCTTGTCATGTACTTTTTTCCCTTTGAATGGCTTCTGTTAGTGTCAAGCATGCTTGTTTTTTTTTTAAATAAAATGTCATTTAAGTCACAGTAACATCAAATTACATACTTATTTTATTGAATTGCACATTTAAACATTTCATATTAAAAAATATGTATTTAGGATAATTGCTGATTTGTTTTTAAAAATCAGGAAATGATAGACTTTGTAAATATAGTGTAATTTGTAAAATATAATAAATGTTTGCCATGCTTCTACATTTAAAGATTTCTGTGATAGTCTAAATGGCTTATCATTTTGATGCTTTTATAAAGCATTAATAGGCACATGGATTTTTATGTGAGGCAAGTTTCATATATTAACAGGTAACGTGCTATAATTGATCCACATTTAAAGAGGAATGATAATTTAGGCATAGGACTTGTTTAGGAAACGAAGAAAAGTGGCTTCCCTGCCCTTCTCAGCACTAGCATCCACTACAGATAGACCAGAGTTGAAACAGGAAAATCCTACACTTATTTTTGGACTACATAGTCAATTATGGTTTCTTTTCCTTTTAAGCTGGATGTTATGTAAACAGTTTCTTCTTTAGATGTGGGTAACCTGTCCTTGGAAAACCTTAACTTCCTTAGGGCTGAACAGAAATTCTTCTTTAGGTGGGAAATTCTGTTGCCTTTAATCAATACTCCATCCATTGTTTACTGGTAAAGTATCTTGTTGTTCAGAAGGATCCTTATGTGGAATTAATTGAGATAGAGTTGGTTGATTTCTTGTACTGCCTTTCTTTGTCCTGACTTTTATCACTAAGCTCATAAGAATAGCTTTTCTGACAAAGAAGTCCAATTCTGGGTTAGCCATTATTGGCTGGACTGAGTCCAGTGTCGCAGTGTTGTTTTTCCTGTGCTGTACGGTTATTATGACAAGCCTGCCTGTTACCTTGCACCTGTCCACTGCTTCCCTAAAAGGACAGAGTGTATTCTTCAGATCCTCATTTCTCTCTGCTACTGTTGTAACTCACGTTACAGCTATTATTGAAAAGCCTTTGCCGTATTCTAGCTACCTTTGTTCTGCTCTGAATATCTTGACTCTCATTACTAGAAAAATTATCAGATATGTTGCAAGTATCGTTTCACCAACCAATTAAGTAGCACACAACATGGTAAGCAATGAGAAGAGACTTTAGTGTTCTCATACTTGAAGTCAGTCTCAGAGCTAGGTCATTGTCCCCCTTACCGTGAGACACTCAAATTGCACAATAGGGCCTCCTGGGATTGTTTTAAGAACTCAAAAATCGATACTTGCCTTACTGCCTTTCTATCTTCATCCATTTCTGCCTTCTTACCCAAACCTCCTGGGAAGCCATGGTCTTCTTTTTGGAAGGGACCCAATCAGGAAGATTCTACTTTCCCTTAGTGCTGAATATGTAATTACAGCATTTAGAATTTGAGCTTATTCTAGGTACCTAAATGTGAAAAGGAGACTTCTCTCATAGTCTGTAGACTCTACCTCTCCTTTAAGGAAGCTGAATTTCTCTTGTTCTGTTTGAACCATCTTAGAATTAATATGACTGGGCTTCAGGTTATAGGGATGCACCTAGCAGCCCTGTTCCATAGCTCTGCACTTACCATGTCACTTGGCAGATTGGATACATAAGGTGCTGTTCACTGAAATAGGGAGCATAGAAGGGGGAACAATATGAGCTTGTTTGGCGGACATGGAGTCTGAATCAAGGCAGTGGTCCATCAGACAAGAGATAATGAGATGATAATAATAGAAATGGAGATAGATAAGAGGACTGATTTAAGAAAAACTTTATAAGTAATATTGGGAGGATTTGGTGATTAATTGAATGCAGAGACGAGGGAAAGTTTGAGGATGACAACTGGGTTTGGATTAGAATACCCCAGTCCTACTCCTGTGGTTACCTAATAATCGCCTTTCCTTCAGTACTTAGCCATTCATTTTAAGTGGGTCTGGGGACGTGGTCATTCTGGTCATGCCATGTAGAACTCCTTCCAGAATCAAAAGAGCTAATCGTAGGAACTTCTAATAGGGAATAACATAGCCCATCTCTAGTGAAATAATGAGGCTTTTCTGTCCTTGGGATATTAGCTTTAGTTTGTAGAGATGCAGAAAAGTTCTGGGTATTGAAAATGAGAGCAGCATTTCTCAATTAGGTTTTCAAAAGAAATCATTTTGGTACTCCCATAAGATGAGAGGGGCTTTTGAGCTGAATTGTGAACTTCGTTTATCTGGAGGTTAAAGTGAGAAGTAAAGATGGTACAGCTGTCGTGTTGATTTAGGGAGTATTAAACTTACGATACCCCTGTGAAAACAGTTCTTTGAAAACCATTTTATAAATCAAATATCAAGTATGTTTTCCCCATAAACATTCCTGTTTTTCCAGTGACTTCTAATGTTTGCATTCAGAAGATAATTGTTTTGTCTAATGTTTTCATCAGAGATACAAATTGCTTATGCCACTTCTTTAATTTGATGTAATAGCTAAACATAACTGAGTCAATACATTTGCTCTGCTTAGAATCAATGGCAATAATTAGACTTGTATGGAAAAAACAACTATAAAGTTAATATAAAATGATTCAGATTAATGATTTTTGGTATCTTTATTAACTTTTTTCTTGTTCTGTTTTGTTTTGTTTTTTGTATTATTATCAACTTAACTTGGCTTATATTGGAACTGGGGGAATGAGGGACAACCTTACCTGAATAGCATTATGGGGAAAAACTATTTGAAGAATGGTCAGTTTTGCAATTTTCCTCAAATATGCAAACCATTCTTAGTCCAACTGAATGATGGAAATAGGGAGCAAAACAAAGTACCTATAAGACACCCTCAGGGACTGGAAGTGCCAGTTAATTAATTGGTGAATAGCAAACCAGATTATATAAAGGCTCTTTGTTTCTTTGCATTTATTTCTCCGTGCCTTCTGGTTTCTTTAACTCTGTTGATTCTTGGAGAGATAAGAGATTAATATAGTTCGCTTTTTTTTCCTCTTGGAGAGTAAAGGTGAACATTTCAGGGATATGGGCACTATGGAGGAGCGTAAGAGTAGATAATAATACAAGACTGCTCACACCTAAGCTAATTATGTTAAGTAATGATTATGCTTATTTCTGTAGCTTATTAAGACCACTTTTTTAGGGATATTATGGACAGGATTTGGACTTTGAATTAAGATAAATGGTGAATTTTGAGGTTCTAAATGACTTAAAGTCTTCTATTCACACCTAATTCAGGCACTTTTTATATCAGGGCTGGGAGAAGAGGCATGGAATAATGTCTTCTTTAAGTTTTATTTCTCTCTCTCAATTCTGAGAACAGAACACCATTAATAAAATTCCCTTACAATTCTGATATTACAAACAAATTATTTGAATCATAAAACATATCCTAAGTACCAATGGCTGACCCATAATGACAGTTCATTTTCTAGATCAGCACTGTTCAATAGAAATATAACGTGAGCCACATATGTAATTTAAAATTTTATAGGAGGCATATGAAAATTTTCAAAAGAATCAGGTGAAATTCATTTTAATATTTTTTAATTTAATCCAATGTATCCAAAATACTGTTTCAGTTTATAATCAGTACTTAAAAGGTATTAATGAGGTCTTTTACATTTTCTCCCATTATATTAAGTCTTCAAAATCCAATATGTATTTTATTCAGTTTTTAAAATATTTTTGAGAGAGTGAGAGTGTGCATGAGAGTGGGGGAGGGGTGGAGAGAGAGGGAGACAGAGGATCCAGTGCAGAGCCTGATGCAGGGCTTGAACTCACACACCGTGCGATCATGTCCTGAGCCGAAGTCAGACACTTAACCGACTGAGCCACCCAGATGCCCCTTCAATATGTATTTTATACTTTAAAGCACATCTCCATTGAGACTGGTCATATTTCAGTTGCTCACTAGTCACATGGCTAGTGGATTCCATATTCAACAGCACAGTTCCAGATGAAGATGTAAATATGTTATGAGCAGGCTCACCTTGTTCATGTAATAGTTGTTCTATAAGAAAGTGTGTGACTTAGTACTCTGACATTGTATTTACTTTTATTAGGTGAAACTATATGAAATTGCTATTTTTGTATTTCAAAGTGGTTGAATATCAGCAATTTCACGTAGTTCTACCTAATATATTACAGCTGAACAAAACTTCATTCCTTGAAATCAGGAAGTAATTACTGTTCAAATCTTGTAAATTCTTTCCTCAGATATAACAAACTAAGCTTAAAAAAAAATCTACCATCTATTGCAATCTGACTTTATACATGATCCAGAAGTTTGAAAGAGGAAAGCACAGGGATGAAGCAGGCATTGTACATACCTTACTTTCTATAGTTACTGTGCTTCCTGCCATGTGTTAATTCACAGCGAAGAGACTGTTATTTGGTTTATTTCATCTTCCTATCTTATGCACTAGAGTTGCTCTCTGACTAGAAGAATACTTTATGAAGTGAGCTGTAAATGATTTGCTTTGATGCTCGCAGAAAAGCAAGTAAGCACTGATAACTCATACTGAGAAAAGAAGAATCTGGTTTCATTAGAGGCAAGCTACTGTAAAAGATTTCACTGTGAATGAAGCTTGTTGTCAATTTAAGTAATTATCACTGAGATATTTTGCCTTTCTGCCATTACATTGGGGGAGGTAGAGATTGTCCAACCAGGTACCTTAGGGATACAACTGTTGACAATCTTCATGTTCACCAATAAAATTACAATTTTGTTTGTGAGACACATTTAATCAATAGACTAAATTATCAAAACTAATGTACTAGCATTCCTATTTAATATTTTAAAAATTAAATGTGAATAATAGAAAATATGCTAATAGAAAATTTGTTTTAAGTTGTATGTGTTATTTGTAGGAGAGAAGTATGGCTACCTTTCACTTCCAAGGCCAATGGTAAGTAGAAGAGTTTTGTACATTTTGGAATGTTTTATTCAAAATTCAAATTATATATTGAAACTGATGCGTCTGACTGCGTTCCAAAATAGTGTCCACTAGGTGGCCCGCTTGGTTACATGCATTAAGATGGTTTCTGTACCTTTTCAGGCGTTCCCTTTCAGTCTTCATTAAACACTCTAATAAAAATAACTTGTAAAAGTAAAAATAAAAATGATGAAAACACAACTAAATTTAAAAGAATGAGACGGTGTAAAATTCTAAATAAAATCTAAAAACTTGCAGGGCATTCTTTTTTAAATGCTCTATCAGTTGCGTTTTAGTCTATCAGACTAAGGAGGAAGATGCACATGATGTGACTGTACAAGGAAGGGCCAGAGATCACAGATCATCTGTATTTTCCAGTGAACATAAGAGGCAGCTTGTATTTGTACATGTGTGCAACTTTATGGTTTCTCTGTTTTTATTTTCTGTCCCATTTCTTCTATAGTAAGCAGCATTAGAAAATCTCAAAAGGGCTATGTTAAATGAGCAAGTATAAACCATAAGACAGAAAACAAAAGGGAAAAGTTAAGGCTCTTGAGTGTTCTGCAGTGAAACTCCTGACAGAATAGCTGGTCAGAAGGATCAAGTCATGGTAATAATAAGAGAAACAAAAAATGAGGAGGTACACATAAGCCTCAAAAGTATTGGTGATGATCTTTTTCTTTAGCTAAGGGGGTTAGGGTATTTTGTTTTATTCTGTTATAATTTATGCTTTGTGTACATCTACTCAGTGTGTGTGTGTGTGTGTGTGTGTGTGTGTGTGTTTATAGTTTAAGTATATGTTAAAAGGAGAAAAAAAAAAAAGGGCTCCCAGCCTCTCCTGCACCTTTCTGTTCACTAGCCCCAGCCATTGTGGCCCAACTAGGGGAGCTCCTACCAGACGTCAGAGTGGGAGAATGGCCAACCTAGGCTGCTGTCTCCTAAGAGCTTCTGCATATATGTTACAAAGAAACATTGCTATTGGTGGTGGTTTCTGCTTATGTAAATAGGCATCTGTGGGCTAGCCTGATAACCTTACTACAATATTTTCACCTTAGGGGAACTATATTCTGAGTTCCATATAGCTTACATAGAAAAAATTACCATTTCAAAAATAGTGGCCCAGCAAACATGTTGATTCAAATATGAAGTGCTAAATTCTAAGTATGATCTCCTATAGGACCTGGGGTGAAGAATTAAGAACTGGGATGTCAATGGCACTTGGGGGCCAAAATTAGCCCTCATAGGACAAATTGGTTAAAGGAACTGAACTCCAGAATCATAACAATAGGAGTATATGGAAAACTACATATAGTTGCTAATTTTATGACATCATTTCATAAGAATAACTCAACAGAGGGGCCAGGAATGTTTGGAGATATAATACCTGGACTCTGACAAGGTGCACAGGTCCTTAAGTCCTTCTGGGGCATGATCTGCTTTCCCTGGCCTCGGCTTTCTAACTAACTACCTATTCAAAGCTGAACGCACATGCTAGGAGAGTGTTTGCAATTAGTTTGTTTCAAAGTGCTTTAATGTAGCTTAAGTATGTTCTGAAAATGTTCAAATTAAAATTTTATTACAGGTACTTTGTTATGCTTTCTATTACTACTGTATTTCCTCACCATAACTGTACTGTTTTTTAAGATGTCTTAATCTTTTCATTGTCACAGAAGAATAATGCAAACCTGAAATCATTAAAGGCAGACAAGCCTGACTCTGAGGTAAGACCTCTTCCTTTTAACAGTCTTACTTCTAAACTTCCATTTACATTAATAATGACAATATTGTGGTGATGAAAACGTGTATTTTATAGGAGCAAGCCAAGATAGCAAAGCTTGGACTTAAGCTGGGTTTGCTTACCTCTGATGCCAACTGTGAGATCAAGAAATGGGAGGATCAGGAAAATGAGATTGTTCGAAATGGGCGGAACATGTCCAGTATGGCCTATTCTCTATATTTATTTACTAGGTAAATATAGTGATGTTTTGATCCTTTTAAATCAATTTGATAGTATCCGGTGTAAAGAAAAACTCATGTTAAATCATTGACAGGTTAAAGTCAACTTCCAATATATGGTTAAAAAAAGACCATAAGTTCTTATAATTAAGTGAATGCAACAAGAAGGCATTTATTTAATTAGGATTTAGATTTAGAAGATATCCTCTTTCAGGTTTGTGTCCCTTTCATAATTTTGAAATAATTTTGCATTCTGCTTTTTGTCATTCTATGTATCTGTTTCTCCTAGCCAGCATCAATAAGTTTAGAAAACCTGCCTTTTAACTCTTTATGTAAGTGATTGGTACTTGATTAGATTATAGAGATCAAAGAATACAACCATGAGGCCTACCACCTCAATGGGGTGCCAAATCTCCAGGAATCAGTATTCATAGCAGAGTATTTCCCTAACTTCACTGTTACAAGGCCTACCTTCTCTGTCTTGTCCACATTACAAGAGTCTTGATCACATGCCTCATTGAAGTCCATGTTGATCACATTCCACAATCTTCCACAACAAGCTATACATATGGTATAGTAATTTATGTTGCTAAACATTCATCAGTTATCTGGTCAATAATCTGTTCTAGAATTTTCTCAAAAATGACTTCAAACTTTTCACTAACTTTCTGAAATCTGTCTTTTTTATTTTTAGAAACCTGGAAAATATTTGGGTCTTCTACTCATTTTGATTTTGAAAATATTATCAGCAGTGGGCCACATCTATAAGTTGTTACAGTATTCTGGAATGTAATCCATTTGGTCTGGAGTCTTAAGCTCAATTAAAATAGGATCTCCACTACTCTATGGACATTGGGGTTCAATAAACAGCACCCTTTTTCCCACCCAAGTTCTGAACAAAATGAAAACATAAGCAAAAGAATGGCAGATAGGGGCCAGTAACATTTATATTGATAAAGCTATTATTGGATAATGTCGTTTATATCCACAAGCAAGTAGCTTTTAAAATGACCTCTAGAATTAAGAAATTGTACTTCATAGGGACAGAATGTGTCTCTGAACACCTGGAAGAGCAGGTGTCTCCCAAAGGCATCTTTACTTCCAAGAGAAAAAGGAGAAAGGAGAGGGCTACATGTCCAACTTATTTTTGCAAAGTCACCAAAAAACTGAAAAGTCCACACACTTCTACAGGATGGAATAAGTGGGAGAGCTGAGAGAAGTGAGGGATGTTGTGCTAGTGAAGATTCCTTTGCATGGAAGGAAGATCAGAGTGAGGAAGAAACATTCATTTCCCTGTTGATGAAATCTTCTAGCTTTTCAAGATAGAGTATTCTGGAGGGTGAGGGAGAAATGATAGGAGTTGAGTAATTTTGCCTCTGTTTAGCAGTCATCTGTTAATACTTTACTGTACTTTCCAGCTTTGGTGACCTTTCCTCTTTGGTGGTTTCCTTCTTTTGTTCTTGTTTTTAGCAAGCTTCTCCTGGGATTGAGTCTTCCTAACACAATTATGGCCTTTTTTTCTTAGTTCCTGTCTTTCAAAAATCAGATGAGTCAAGTGTGCAGAAGAAAGTACAATGGAACTCCTTCGTTTGCCCACACCAAATGTGCACAGATTAGCAGAGATAACAAAGATCTTGACATTTGGCTGTAATCATGCTAGTTTCCTCATGGTGATAAAAATCAGCAGATCTTTAAACAAAATCTTTTTTTTTTTTTTGATCGGTGAAAACTAGAGAAATATCTTTACTAAGTGAATGTAGTTTGACACATAAAATCATCCTAAACAGAGAATTCATCAGAATTTTTTTAAAGGTTTTATGTATGTATGTATGTTTTGAGAGAGAGAGAAAACATGCTTGTAAGCTAGGGAGGGACAGAGGGAGAGAGAGGGAGAAAATTTTAGGCAGGCTTCACGCTCAGCACAGGGCCAGATGTGGAGCTCAGTCTCGCGACCATGAGATTATGACCTGAGCCAAAATTAAGAGTCGGATGCTCAACCGACTGAGCCACTCAGGTGGCTCCTTTGTTAAGTTTTTAACTGTCTCTTTTAGTTCTTGTTTCTTGTTTCAGGATATTTCAGGATGATATGGTCAACATTTTTTGTTTCAGAGTCAGGATAGTGTATGACATGCATCCCATAGAGAGAGGGAAGCACGAGTGGCTGCATTATGAGGGGTGGGGATCACTAAAGCTTTGTGGAATGGAACTTGTTACTAGATGTAGTGATTGCACAGGAATGCTGAGTTCAGGGAAAAAATGGGTTTTCCATAATGGGTGACACCTGGTGCCATTTGACACATCTTGGTGATTTATCTGTGGTCAAATCTCATACTGGCTTTACTTTCTGCCCACACACTCAGTGTATCTGTTTTTCCCCAACAAATTTTGGTTTTGTTTTGTTTTCCCTTAATACCTGTGGTTTACCGACCTCATGTAGTTGCTTGTTTCTGAGACTCACCTGGTAGCCCTCACAGGATCCAGTTTTATAGTTTTCCTGGGTATTTTTATAGCTTTTCCTCAGGCTATTGTTATCTTAACAATTTACAGAATTTCTTAGTAATTTATAGATGATTATTCATATTTCTTGATGATTTTAAAGGTTTTATTTTTAAGTAATCTCTACACTCAATATGGGGCTCGAATTTACAATCCCAAGATCGAGAGTTGCATACTCTACCAACTCAGCCAGCCAGGCACCCCTCTTTCTTGATAATTTATATATTTAAGATTTTTTGGTACCTTATAGTTTAAAAAAATTTCAAACTTACAAGTGCCTTATAGGTTTTTAAGTGGTTTCTGCTTCATAATTTCATTTGATCAGCACAACAATTTATCAGAGAAGAGGAATAATTTGTTCACCATCTTACAGATGTTAAGGGTAGAATTGGTTAATAGATTTCTTATGATTCATGCCAGTCTACTGCTCTTCTTAATGCATTCTGTTGTTCACTTTGCTGTGATTTGCTTTTCATTTGTAGAGGTCTTGTTTCTTGGTAGTTTTCAATCTGATGTTCCCTATTCTGATGAGAGTGGTAGCACAAATATTATTATGACTATTTTATATACTCAGCATTGAAACTTAAATGACATGCCTTATCAAAGTTTTAGAATTAAAAATGAGAATTTTCTGAGTTTTGGTCTGATCCTCTTTCCATTATGTAACAAAGGCCTTTTGGTTAAGACATGTTGTCATATCTCACGTATTTAATTTATGAAGCAAAATGAAAAAGGTTAAAAAGGAAAAATAAAATTTAAATATTACTTGTCAGTGTTAAGTTCCTTTACATTATAAAATTAACATATATAAAGTTCACTGAAAAATTTTAAAGTGCCCTAAGAAGTAATAGTTAAATATTAAAGTTGTTTAAGAATAAAGTCACAGTATTATTAGTCTGTTCAATATTCTTCTTCAAAATTTAGGATCTATTAATACTCAAAATGCTCTAAAAGTTTTATATTATACAACCAAATTTCAGGCAGTAACTTTTTCTTAGACATCCTTGATAATTCATTTTATTTCAGAGGAGAGGGGCCACTGAAAACTTCCCAGGATTTAATTCATCAACTAGAGGTATGTTTTATTTCCATTTTATGCTACTAATTTAATTCTGGGCCAAAAGTGGGTAATAACTGGGTTTTCTAAATGATTTACCATGTCACATTTGTATGCTTACCTGTGCACACACATGTGTAGAGAAAAATGAAAAAGTAGAGGGCTCGCAATAGCATTTTGTCGAGCGTTTTTGGTTATCTTGTTGAGTAAAACTCAAATATTATCGGGATATAGCAGAATGGGCTTTGCTGATAGTATGTGCAATAACAGTAATTCTAGGTTTTCCTAAGGAGGTGAAAGTATCTTGTTAGCAGATGCATATCCTGCATGCTTTCCTGAATGGCTTTTTGGCCTCTTCATTAATGGATTGGATGAATGATATTGATTGCATGAGAACAACACATGAGAAAGCATTTGTCATATGCTTGAGACAGAGAGTGCTTGGTACAGTTTTCCTTCTTCCCTTTCACATCCCTGCTGGGTTAAGGCATTCAGGAAGAGACAGACATTCTCGCACCCACCCTTGTGCCTCTGTGTATCTGTGGAAGTCCACATAGGTCCATCTCAAATTCCCCTCCTTCATGTAGAGGCTTTAGATTGGCAAGTGGGTTGCTAGATTACTTTCCCTAACTCTCACATTAGTTTGTTTGCTTTTCTGGAACGAAGGGTGTTCTTGCATTTGAAATGTGCAGTTTCTATCACCTTTGATGGTTTCCTTTGGTATTCCCGTGTGCTGCCACCTGAGCCCCGTCAGGAAAGGGATTTCACCTTGGGAGGGTGATCATCATCAGAGTCGGAAGACTCATAGAGAACATTTCTTGTAACATTTCTTATATGTATTTTTTGTAAAGTCAACTATAAATGAGCTATTCCCCTTAAAACAGTTTTAATAAATTCTGGATTCATTCTGTTCAGTTTGGCTCATATCCATTCGAAGTCCTACCATACCACAAGGGATGTTTCACTGCAAAAGATCTACTTGTCACCTTCTTCCTGTGTGAGCTTATTCATTAAACCAATGTCTACTGAATTGACTACTAACTGGTGGACGTGAAGTGTTCATCAAATATTTATTGAACTTGTACTGTGTGTCAGTTCCTGGGGGTAAGTGCTGTTTGGAGAAAAGAGAACAAAACAAAGCCACTGCTGCCCTCGGCCCTGCAGCATACATTCTAGTGGGAGGAGGTAGACAGTAGAGAGTTAAGTACACAATGTCCATATATAAGCATTTAGAGATAAAATTATAAAAGATAAAAAGAGGTGATAGGAGGGTGACAAGAAAAGACCTCTAAGGGGGTAACATTTGAGTAATTAATGAAGTGAGAGAGTGAGCAGGGTGGTTATCTGGGGATAGAATATTTCAGGCAAACAGAGCAAGTGCAAAGGCCCTGAGATGTTGGGGTAGGCTGGAGGGATCTGAAGAACAATAAGGAGGCAAGTGTGGATGCAATGGAATGAGCCAGAAGGAAAGTGGTAAAGTATGGCATCTCTGTAGCCACTGGAAGAACTTTAACTTTTATTTTCCAAGTATGATGGAAAACCCATTGAGGGTTTTGATCCTGAGTGGCAGGATCTGACTTTGGTTTTAAAGGTTTTGGGTTTAACTAACAGGGTAAATGGTATTGCCATTTACTTAGCTAGGGAACACTGAGGGAGAAAACCAGATTTAGAGGTTGGAAATCAAGCATTCTGTTTTGTTCAAGTAGTATATAAAAGACTGGTGTCAGGATCGTTCAAGAATGGAGAGAGAGATTTGAAAGTCATCGGCTTTAAGTTGGTTGTAAAACCATGATACTCCAGGAGACAGACATGGATCTTGCTCCCGAGAGGTTTGTGGGCCAGAAGGGAAGAGATGTAAACAGAAAGTGGTAATGTGGGATAATGAGGAATGTATGGGTAAGTGAGTCATTCTCTTTGGTTAGGATCTAGGTATAAAACTCACTGGTTTCCCTTTTAAAGGATAAGGAAGGGAGTGAAGGATTTTTGACCTTGAGATCAGTTCATCCAATGATAGCAAGGTGCTAAGGCTGTTGGATAAAGGGTTAAGGTTAACCCTGAAAGTATTGCCTTCTCTTTATGTTCTTTATCTAATTCATTACCAAGGCTTGTTACTTTTCTTCACAAACCACCCTCACATTTGCCCTGTTCTCATCTGCTGCCACCTAAAGCTAAGTCTCCCACCCTTTTCTCCTCTGGTGTCTCTTACTCTGAAACATTCTGTTACCATTTAAAAATAGTCATCCTAAATATTCCTAATCTTATCTGTCCAACCTTATTTTTCACTGTTCTTTGCCGTCATCCTGTTCAACTCATTAAACTATAAAATGCATGGTGAACACTCAAGAACCGATCTGAACCGGTCCTCTCAAATGGCTGGTTAAGGAATGTGTACAGGTGACAAATTTTATCTTGCTTAGCTGGAAGTAGGAAAGTCCTAACCCTTTTGATCTCATGTTCTACAATTCATCACCTTTTTATAGTTGGGGTATTATAAGATGAGCTCCAGATCCTTCTGGGAGCCTGGACATAATTTGTATGGTTAAGTGTCATGTGTCTGTATGGCCCTCCAGAGCAACTGGAGGTTTCCAGGTGTAGAGGAGAGTCTCCAGGGATTGATTCTGCATCAGGTCTGGGAAATCTTCTGAATACAGTTGAACACTTGTGTTTCCTGGGTAGAAGAAAAACTTCAGGAGTTCCATGACAGATATGACAATTAGCCATGAGTATATTTCTTATGAACTATCCATAAGATATACATCTAAGTAGTGATACTTTTTCTTTCCACTAGGTTTTTGCTGAAGAGGGCTTAAAGCTTGCTTCAAACGTGCAAATTTTCTCAAAACAGGTAATGTAACAGATCTGCCTGCTTGGTGATAGTGGTGATGTGAATACCCACTGTGGGGGTATATTATTAAGGTATAAGGGTATTTAGGGTTTAAAAGATGATGATTTTTATTGAAGTTATTATAACTTCCTGAATTATTTTTCAGCTGAAAGATGATGACAAGCTTATGCTTCTCCTGGAAATAAACAAACTAAGTCCTTTATGCCAGCAGCTCCAGACAATAACTAAGACACCTTTGCAAAATCAAGTGTTTCTAAAGGTAAAAGGCAGAGTGGGTTATTCAGGGAGACACTTGAGAAACTTTAACACTTAACCAGGTTTGCTTCTAGCCCATTTTTCAAAGAGTGTTATTACCCACAGAAGGGCAGTTTACTTCCATTTTTCAGGCTTTGATTCTAAGAATCATTTATCATCTGTAGTTATAACAGACTCCGGGGAGCACTAGGTTCACTAAATTAGCTTTTTGGACATAATTAATTCCACAACACTGAGCAGCTACCCTTAAATCCTGATGTCATCACATGTCTAACCAGGGCCAAAATTCCTCAGAGTAGGGGCTCCTGTTGTTTGTCTTGGGGAATTTAAGCCTCTGCCAACAAAGCAGAGTGCCAGGAGTTACAAAGTAGGGGGTTCACTACCACTATTTGGAGTGTTTTAAAAAGCACCTAAACAACTCGAAATAGAACTGGTTGGTTTTCCATCCACTCTTCCTTGGGGCTCCATGAAATAGGCATGAGTCCTGATGGCAGTCCTGCACTTGTATTCTGGGGCGTCAGGTCACCTCCTGTGCCCTAATCCTTATGACTTTTAAGATCCTTTAGATTTCCATAATAATGAAATGTTATCAGTTTAAAACTAAATCAGTGACACAGTCTTCTGAAGTACTCCTTCTAGAAGCTGATTTGCTTGGCTGTTGTCATTATAGGTTGATAAGTGTATTACGAAGACAAGATCCATGATGGCTATTTTGGTCCAACTTCTCTCGCTTTGCTATAAACTGCTGAAGAAGGTAAGATAATTTTTCTGTCTGAAAATCACATCTTAAAACTAGTTTCAAGGAAGATGCAAAAGAAATAGTTACTATTTAATTTTGTAATTTTTATTGTAAAAGCAAAGGAGAAACTAATTGCCTTCACTCTTTCCAGCTTCAGATGGAAAACAACAGATGGGTCTCAGTTACCAATAAAGACTCCATGGATGGTAAAACTTGAGAAGCTTTTGGGGGCAGATCTCTGGAACTGCATGTAGCAAAGCTGATATTTTAAAAAAGCAAATGATCCTTTATATTTTCAGAAATTCAACAATTTTATAAAGAAAGCAGTAATGAAATCTTGCTTTATTTTCTGATCTTGAAAGTGATTGTGAAGCTTTTTGACAACTAATAAATGCCATGGTAGTTTCTAGATTCCTAATTGTGGTGTGAATTTAAAATGGCATATTGCCACTAACAACATTCTTGAAAGTCAAACCAAATACCCCAACTGTCTTAATGACAGTTTAATCCAAAGAAGCTACTTTGAATATGTGCTCACCTTTGGCCTAAAATACCTTAATCTCCTCTTTTCTCTTTTTATTTAAGCTTACCATCTAGAACACTAATTTTCAGCAGAAATATAGTCGACTGGGTGAACGCAGGGGTTTCCTTAAGTCTGTGGATTCTTCAATTGCTCTGTGCACCAATTGTGACTGGCCTCTTTGCTGTCCTGTCACAGATCATCCATGCTACGAGCACACATTTGTTCTCTTAACACGCATTTCATAGCACAGGTGTCTCTTGGGCTGCATGTGTCCCTCCCTCATTCCCAAATGCAGGGTCATGGAGCTCACTCCACGGAATCCTATAGGAGCTCACTAGGAGATGGCTCTCACTTCTCCTTCCACCATAGCGGGCCAGTCTGCTTCAATATTAGCTGGGATCCTAAGCCTATCTTACTGGTATAAAAAAAGAGTCTTTGAACTATCCTTTTCTGTGCTGATGGAATGGAAAACATGAGAGTAATGGAACCGAGAGGTTTTAAAATAAATTCTGAATAATCGTTCATTTTGTATATGTGCCTTTGGAATGTTCATTATAAAACAACAAACATCTTACATCTTTTTAATTTTAGGGTTTAAAGCTTTTCTTGTTTTTGTTTGGTGTGGGGTTTTGATTGAAGGATCTGGTTTATATGTTCTGTCCTTACGGTAAACTTCGTTTTGAACTCTTTTGATAGTGCTTATATCCCAGTGCTTTGAAATTCATTTTGAAATCCGATAGGACATGTCAGTTGCCAAATGGTGGTAGTTATATAAGCTTGTCTGATGATCGTTATCTGGGTCATCCATCACAATCAATATTGACAAGATCCTGAAGAACCACAGTGCTACCAATTAGCTAGTCACTATTTTATCGAAGGAAACTAAACTTACTGTAAGCCTTCAGGAGAAAATGGGATACATTCAGCTTGGTCAGTGCCCCGTATAAAATTATCAAGCATGGTTTTTATGCCCTGAAACCAAAATATTCTTGAAAACTACAAGGGAAGTAATGGGAGAACAGTGTGAGGTAATGTTGTATGTAAAATACATATGTGTATATTACATACATACACACAGTGTGTATACACACACACACACACACACACACACACACACACACACAATTACTATTTACTGTCTTTAGTATCTTTGTTTTATGGTGTCTTCAGCTACTCAAAATGGGGATCTGCTCGTTTGTGCTTAGATTTTCAGCTCACGGCACCACTGATGTAGGTGTTTGTAGAGTTACCACCTATATTGTGTCTGGTGCGTATATTTAGGGGATAGTCATGCTGGCACTCAAGTCAAGAAGTTTTTCTTGTGAGTCAAAAATAACTTGTAGATTTACAGAATACTTTTATGTTCCTGAAGTGAGAATATTCTGCTAAGTTCAGGTGGGGTGAGGAAGGGATGACTCATGACTTCAACAGCATGAGGATCCCAAACCAAAGGAATTCACAAGTAAAAGGCAAAAGATTTATGCGATCTGAAGAGAAACCTGAGCATGCAAAGGAGTTCACAAGTAAGGTGATTTCTTCTGTATTAAATTAAATCTTCTGTTTTATTTACAGAGATCTTTAAATTATACATATTGCAGCGCTGAAGAAAAAATTACAATTTAAGAAGCCCTTTTATTTGAAATTTAGTGTAAATAAAGACACAATCTTAAGCCATTATTCAGTTTTGTTTTTAGTTTAGATGATGTGAAAGTTTTTGTTCCATGCAAAGGCATGTGTGTCTTGGGATTACAGCAACCTCTTGGCCGGCTACCCCGTAGCTAGAGCGTGAGACTGAGCGACTACAACACTGTATCAGCGCACTTCCCCGCTAGGAGAGCCTCTTCCTGATTCCGTCGTTTAGGAAAGCCACAGTGTTCCATTCGATTTGGTTGCAGAGAGGAAGGCCACCCCAGAGGTGTAAGGGGCAGAGGGGGTATAGTCTACACCCTGCCTCTCCCCTACAACCTAGAGGGAGAAGAGCTGGGGCTGAAGGGGCGGCATTAGCATTTTTGGTAGCGTCCGTCAGACAGAGATTCAGTAAAAAAGCCCAATTGTTTTTTTTAACTTCAAACTGAGGGAAAATTGAGGCAAAAACAATGATCATGCCATAACATTTCAAACAGAAGTGTGTCAAAATGTACTATTCACCAACGGGTTACAGGATGATGGGTAAATTATTTTTACTTTGCTACTTAAAACATAGGTGTCTTGTCCAAATTTTCCTCAAAGTGCTTTTGTTTGTTTGTTTTTAATCCAATAAAAAGAAAACCAGAAAAACACCCCTTGCTTGACGATTGTTACGTAAAAGCAAAAGGAGAATTGAGTGAGTACATGGGCAGGACAGAGGACCAGACAGGAACTGAGGCTTGTTATGCAAGACAAAGACAGGAAAGTAGGTTAAATTTTAAGATGAGACGTGTCTGCGGATGGCTGGGTGTGAAGCATGCTTCACACGTGCTGGGTCTTGAGAGCTCTGATCGCTCAGGCCAGGGAAGTGTGCGCATGCCACGCTGTGTGTTACTCCTTTGCGGTCCTCATGATGTGGCTGTCGTGGCAGTGATGCGCCTCACCACGACTTCTTCATACTGTTTTTGTGTCAGTAACCCATCTGTTATGCTCTTACTTTCTTCAAATTTGGGCAGCACAACTGCAATGTAGCCTTCAGTGGATGGCTAGAAAGGAAATAGAAGATTTAGTACTGTCAGATGTGTAAAATCAGGTAAAAAGTATGTGGATGGGATCATACTTTTTTCTCCCCACTTTACCTTCTCTTGTAGAATAGATGGCTTATGGAGAATGTTTTCATTCACTTCCATCAACCGTCCTCTGACACAGCTATTTAAAAAAAAAAACTGTTTTGAAGAACATTACCTCCCTTGTGTCTTCTAAATTGTGGTTAAAAAGTAACTCACCTAGATATAGTGTATTCTTCTCCATCTGAGCAGTAAATCTTACACAGAGGTGCGAGCTCTGTTAGAAACTGTGCCCCCTGATAATAAAAGGGAAGAAGTTATTAAGTAGTGTATGTGTTCACTTTCCTTTGAGAGGCAGCCCTCAGTGTTAGAATGAGGACTCCTGGAGCTAGTGTTTTAAATAAAAATGACTTTAGTACAGAAAAAATATTCATTTATTCAAACATTTATGTAAGTGCCTACTATAGGGCAGCTATAATCGTAGGCTCTAGGGGAAAGAGCAGACTAAGACACCTGAGGTAAAGCGTACTTTAAAGATTAAGAATATATTTTATCAACTTTAACAGTATGGAGGTTCCTCACAAAACTAAAAATAGAACTACCCTACGACCCAGCAATTGCACTGCTAGGCATTTATCCAGGGGATACAGGTGTGCTGTTTCGAAGAGACACATGCGGCATCAACACATGTTGTTTCGAAGGGACACATGACTATCAACATTAGCCAAAATATGGAAAGAGCCCAAATGTCCATCGCTGGATGAATGGATAAAGAAGATGTATATATATATATATATATATACAATGGAGTATTACTCGGCAATCAAAAAGAATGGAATCTCGCCATTTGCAACTACTTGGATGGAACTAGAGGATATTATGCTAAGCGAAATTAGAGAAAGACAAATATCGTATGACTGGAATGAGGAATTTAAGATACAAAACAAATGAACATAAGGGAAGGGAAACAAAAATAATATAAAAACAAAGAAGGGACAAAACATAAGAGACTCCTAAATATGGAGAACAAACAGAGAGTTACTGGAGGGTTTGTGGAAGGGGGGGATGGGCTAAATGGGTAAGGGGCATTAAGGAATCTACCCCTGAAATCATTGTTGCACTATATGCTAACTAACTTGGATGTAAATTAACAAAAGAAAAAAAGAAAAAAAAAAACTTAAAAAAAAATGTATTTTATCAACTGTAAATGAGAAAGTTACACATGGCCACGTAAAGATTTCAAAAGTGTAAGAAAATCCATCAATAAGCAATAATGTAAAATTCAACATGACAGAGTATGACAGTAATATTATACAAAGTTACTTTCATTAAGACCTAACTTATTTTTTATATTAGAACTTACTAGATAAAGGAACTTCTTTATTAGGGTTAATTACTAACACTACTTGAAGCAGTTATATTTTTCTAATTAAAAAGAATTCACTTTGAGGAAAGTTTAGAAAAATAAAAGCATTTTAAATAGCAAATAAGAATAGTTTGCCCATTATCCTATAACCCAGAATACTGCGTTTTGACATTCATCTGTTGGAAGGGTAAGGCATGGCTGTTGTTTCATGTACTCCACTATATGGGTGTGTCTGGGGGAGGTTCTGACAAATATCTACAAGGAAGCTCATGGGGAACTCCTGCATGCATGTCTCACATGTTGCTCATTTTCCCAGAAATTTTTCCTACAGTGAACATGGGTATTTGAGGTCAAGATGCTATTCTCCATGACCTCTCTACCACTCAAAACATTAGATAGCACACAGACGCTACCACAACTGGCTTTAGTCCTCCACACGTGGGTATTTCATTTCAAAATACTAGTCAGTGTGGCTCCTCACTTTTCCCGAGGAGGGCTGAGGATTTGTCCCTGAGGGTGTGTCCATCACTGGGTCTGTATTAAAAGAGCAGAAATGTTTTGACCCCTTTTGTATCACCTCCCTTGGGAGAATCAATGATTGGCAGTGCTGAGATTCAATCACATCTTATCTGTAGTGGGTTCCACATTTAGGTACTTCTCTATTCTTCAACAGTAACAATAGTGTTACTATTTTGGACAAAGATTTATCATAGGAACCTCACAAGCACTAGCTGTTATACTTGTAATTTGCAGGCTTTATTTTTTAAGAAAGGTTCGTGCTTTTCTAAGTCCATGTGCTTCGTGAGCAAGGAAAAATTAATACTTATAAGGTATGTTATTAGGGAATTTCAGGCCTACAAAGGGGAGTATAGACAGGGTCTCCTAGAACGATGAGGGTAATTAGCAGAAACTCTTAGTATCAAGTCAGAAAACAAAGGAGCTAAATCATCCACTGAAACTTTCCTATCCTGTAGCTATGTCAGGATACTTCAGTATGTTACTGAATTGTCCTTGGTGTGATGCTCTCTTTTAATAAAATGTGTCCACCCTGCCTAGAGTTGTAGAGGGTAGAGAGAACATTACAACTGAGCACTGTGTGGTGCTACAAGGTGCTAAGGTGACTGGATCTGTATCAAATTGGCAAAGATGAAAGAATGGAAAATGGTGAGGAGCAAATACTGTTATTTTTTTTTTTCAGACTTTTTTCCCCACTATCTCAGGATATTTTTAAATTTATATTTGAAAATACGTGTTGGGGCACCTGGGTGGCGCAGTCGGTTAAGCGTCCGACTTCAGCCAGGTCACGATCTCGCGGTCCGTGAGTTCGAGCCCCGCGTCGGGCTCTGGGCTGATGGCTCAGAGCCTGGAGCCTGTTTCCGATTCTGTGTCTCCCTCTCTCTCTGCCCCTCCCCCGTTCATGCTCTGTCTCTCTCTGTCCCAAAAATAAAATAAAAAATGTTGAAAAAAAAAAATTAAAAAAAAAAAAAAAAAAGAAAATACGTGTTAAAGAAGAGTTGGTCACCTAAGTTTTAGACAACTCAAGATGCTGGCTTCATAAAACTAGAAGAGACAAAAAATATCTTGTTATATTGGTATTAAAGTTGTCCTTTCAAAGGTCCGTCTTCTCCATCCTCCACCCTGGGAGTGACAGGAATGGTGGCACAAAACCGAAAATATGACAAATCCTTTTCCTCCTGAAATACCTCATTTTTTGGTCTAAGAATTTCTTTAAGGTTAAGGTATTCTTAAAATTAGCACATCAAACTGTCAGGGAAGTATGCTGAGCACATATCCCTGGATTCTAAGACTGACTGGATCTGTCACTACTATGACTACTATGAGATTTAAGTGGACAATTACAGGAACGTACCCGCTTAAATTTCCCAGAGACCTTGTTCTGAAGTCTACTACAGTTGGTGCTGATTTGATAGGAAATGCTTTTGATTGTTTTTCCACTTTGAAGAACTGGATGAGATTCTGCCAATGTGATGACACATATTCTGTAAGGAGCAAAAATGTGGTGCTGTGTTATTGTTTGGAAGAATTCTTCCTCATACGACACAGTACTCCTACTCACACTATTGTTTTCCCCCATTTTCCTCTGGCTACTGCTGGAACTTAACTAAGACAGGAAGGCAATAATAAAAGAGGAGAAGTGAGGGGGCGCCTGGCTGGCTCAGTTAAACGTCCGACTTCGGCTTAGGTCATGATCTCATGGTTCGTGGGTTCGAGCCCTGCGTCGGGCTCTGTGCTGACAGCTCAGAGCCTGGAGCCTGTTTTAGATTCTGTGTCTCCCTCTCTCTCTCTGCCCCTCCCCCACTCACGTTCTGTCTCCCTCTGTCTCAAAAATAAATAAATATTAAAAAATTTTTTTAAAAAAAGGTGGGGGGGGGGGGATAAGTGAGACTGAATTTCCTTCCCAGAAAAAAGAAGAGCATTAGAAGTCATTAGGTAGCACTGAGGTTGATGAGAAGAAAGGCATGCCCTCTCCATGAGGATCCTCCATTTGGATGTTTGGTTAATCAAGTTTGTTTGGAGTAGACACTGAAAGGCTCATTCTTGTCAGCCCAACTCTTATAATAAATGCCATTTCAATATAGTGTTAGATAATCATTTAATGACCATTTGTTCAATCCAAGACCATACCAGGCTACAATACCAGAAACTTTTTTTTATAATTCAAAATTCCCAATTTGCTTACCGGTTGGAGTGCTGTAGTATACAGTGGTCCTCACAGGGTTTGCCTTTGACATCTAGAAGAATGAATGACTCTGTTGATTGGTGGGTCGGCATTTACTCCCACTGTGTGGTACTTTCTTTGGTTTGTACAGGTAATTCTGAAGATTGAACACATACTGATCCTTGGTATCCCTTTATTACCCAAAAAGATATACATAAAGGCTTCCTGTAAAGTACTTAAAGGGCCCTGGCCCAGAAAGAATCATTCATTCAATATTAAAGTGATTGTGATGGAAACCAATTTGACAATAAATTTCATATATTGAAAAAAAAATATTAAAGTGTTTGCTAACTCTTTGCTCCATTTTGCTCCATCCTCACTTGAAAATGAGTACACTCAGGGATGCCTGAGTGACTTAGTTGGTTAAGCATCAGACTTTGGCTCAACTCATGATATCACGGTCTGTGGGTTTGAGCCCTACATGTCCTCTGTGCTGACAGCTCAGAGTCTGGAGCCTGCTTCGGATTGTGTCTCCCTCCCTCTCTGGCCCTCCCCCACTCATTCTCTCTCACTCACTCAAAAATAAACATTTATATATAGATAGATAGATGGATATTTAAAATGAGTACACTCATTATTTCTATTAGAAAAAGTGCCATCAGCAATGCATTCTTTATATAATACAGTAGTATATGTTTTGTTAGTCAATTTTAGAGTGACCAACTGTTTCTGATTTACCCAAGACGGTCTTGATGTTAGCTCTGAAAGTCTCAGATTCTGGGAAACACCTCAGTTTGGCTACAAAATTATATACCACAATATTTAAAAAATGAGTACACCTATTATCCCTGAATGAAAGGGAGCAAGTAGGGCCTAGAGAAGAGTCCTCAACGATGCTCCCACCACTGATATGTACTGCGTACACAAAGCAGTACAACACGATACCGACTTCCAACTGACACGTGTATGGTACTGGCAACTTTTAGTAAAACTGTTAGATTCTGCTTTCCAAATGCCTCTATTCGAACCCACCTCTTCTCTCCATCCCTGCCTCTATTATAGTTTTCGACCTCATTTAAATCATTGTGTGTATGGTCACTGCTATAAGATTGAGCCCCTCGAAGCTTTTCAGGCCCTCACGGCGAATGCAATCCAACCCCTCCCTTCCTTGGTGGAGATCTCACCTTAAACTAGTATCTTACCGCAAGCGACCCACCCTTGAACTCGCACTACATCGCCAGCCCCAGAGTGCGCCCGGCTGTATTTCAGGCCCCTGAGTCTGCAATTGCCATTCCTTCCGTCTAGAAGGGAACAGAGAGTTCCAGTTCCTCCAGACGTGGCGAGAAAGCACCGGGGCGCGCGCCCGTGGCTTATGATCTGTCACCACCGTCCCTACAACATCAGGCCAATGCGGCCGAACAGAGACTTACATCATTCCCCTCTTACCGGCTTTGTACCAACGAGTGAAGTAACGATCCACGAGCGAAGGCACTGCGGGTCCCTCTGCCCCGGGCTCGGTAGCCATGGCGACCACGGTCGCCACTACCCCCGCCTTCCGGGACCCGAGCACTTCCTCTTTGTACGCCCGAAGCGAGGACGTGCTTCCGGCGCGCGGGCCACGGTGTGCGCACGCGTGCTGCTCTCCTGGCCCGGCAGATTCCGCCACCGAAGCTTCTCAGTACGGTGTTTCGAAGTCAGACGTCAAATCGGGGACCGAAAATAGTAGTGTGGGCGGGAGGGCAGAGGGACAGAGGCGCGGGGGGAGGCACAGCTCCCCACCCTACCTTGCCGGGGCTACGGAGAAGGCCGGCCACGCCTCCGCCTCCTCGTGACGTCACTCCCGCGCCGCTGTTGGTGTGTCCCGTCTGCTTCGCACGCTCTTTGCAGTCTTACGGGTTGTCCTTTCGACCCCTCTCCAGCCACTCCTCCCGGGGGTCCAGCGGCCCGGGGGCCCAATTCGCGTCCCGAAAGCTGGAGAGCCGCGGACCTAGAGGGGCGTGTGTGCAGCCCCGGGCGGGCTCCGGAAGGGCAGGCTACGCGTGGCTGAGGGGGCGAGGGCAGAGCACCGCTGTTTGCGGATCCTCGCAGCGCGGCGCAGGTGAGCATTCGAACGACTCACTCCGGGGCATGGGCGGGCACGGAACCTGGCGTGTCCTCAAGGGATGTCCTGATGAAGAGGACCCCCGAGCGTGCAAACTCTCCCTGCTGCAGCAAACCCGGGAGTGGAGTATGGCGTGATAACCTTTGCCTTTAAATTCTCTTTTTGGAGACTTGCCATCAGCGCCATCCGGGGTCTGCGGCAAGCGGCACGCTGGGGAAGACGTGTTGCTCCCCGGTCGGCACATTGACCAGCCTCCGGATTCCTTGCAGGAGGGGACAATATCGCTGAACAATTAATGCACCAAATAAAGCGAATCAATTAATATGCGACTGTTAGTGAATTGGATTTGTCTTGCGCGCTGCTTCTGGCATCTTTTTTCGTGGAGGTGCCCCCTGTGCTTCTCGACCTAATGTGGTATATTATGCGGTCCTCTCTCTTTAAACTGTGACCTCTTTGTAGGCAGTGACAGAGTCCTCTTTTGTCTTCAGATCCTAGCACTTACCAAGAGCTTAGTAGGTGTTTGTGTAGGCCACACACCGGGTCATGGGATTAATTAGATATTGTGCAAAGAATCGAAACTGTATTGACAGCAACAGAGCTAACCAGTGAATAGTTTAATATGAAATATGAGCAAAAACGAGGGAAAGACCGTTTTCATCTTGGGGGACAGAGAGAACAGAAATGCCACGTCCTCAAGCAGGAGGAACTCACTTGAATAGGATAATAGCAGTACTTCCATTTACAGGTTGTATTTGATGTGCTTGTGAGACATCTTGGTGATAATATCAGAAGGTTGAAAATGTGGGTTCGTTGTTCACTTTGGGGACGGTCAGGGCTAGACATTTAGATCTAGTCAGCACATTAGTGAGCTGCCTGGTACTTGTAGTCATGGGCACGATAATTAGCCAAGAGGCGAAAGACTGGAGGAGTTGCCAGAAATTTCATAGAGGATACAGGATTGATCTGTGGTATGAAGAGATCTTTAGCACACTTAAGGACTGGGAAAGGTTTCATCATTGAGGAGCTGGATATTGCAGATGTAAAAGAAAGGGTACTAATAAGTTGAGGTCCCAGGGAAGTGTGGAGGCTGCTACTTCCCTAGCCTTGAAAAGGAGTAGGGGATGCTTCTGAGAAGATAAGGGAATAGGATGATAGGTGTGAAAAGTTAAAGAAGTTTTTTGAGCTTAGAAGGGTTGGGTTGGTGCGAGGTAAATTAATAGCTCACCTTTGTCGGTGATTTTGGAAGCTCTGTGACTTGAGAACTCCAGTTGTTTGCTATGTTTGTCACGCAGGGTCCAATCAGGAAAGTAGAAACCACACAATATTTCAACTGAATTTAGCATGAAGAATTGGTTAAGTAGCTATTTGAGGAATAAGAAGCAAAAGAAAGCAGTGAGGTAACATAAAATGTGAACTGATGAAAGAAGCTGTAACACTTAGCTTAGGGCTTAGGTTCAAAACAAGGGAAGATGGAGTTATCATGACCTAATCTTGGAGGAGAGGCATCGTAAAACTGGACTCTGACTTCAGGTGTTGATGACTCTGAAATTCAGAAGAGTCCTGTGTTCTGGATTTCAGTGTCTGGAGAGAGACTGCCGGGTTAGTGCTAGTGTCGTTTGGAGTGGGGCTGATGAGGTTGGTGCTGGGAGTGCCAGGGACTGGGACCAAGGGCCCCTCAAGGATGGAGGCCCATTGCTGGGACGACGATGACTGGTGTAGCAAGATAACAGGAAAAAGTCTTCAGCTCTTTCCGTCTCGGTCCTCCATATTCTTATCCTGGGGTCTCTCGACCCCAGGGATATACAGGTTTTTGGTTAATAGAGGCCAAGTTCACAGGAGTCATAGGAAGACATTTGATGATCTGATAATAGCGACAGTAACAGCATGATTATTAGATAAACTGGCATCAAAGACACACTGGAGACTCTACATTGGACCCCTTTGCCCATCTGTTCTCTTTTCTTCCTTCTCTATCACTCGCTTACTCCTCTGTAGCCAGGCATTCTCTCATCTCACATCTAGCCATCCTTTCAGATCTGTGTCAGTGGTCATCTGTATGATGTTTAAAGATAAAGATATGTAATTTTTAAGTTTCTTGAAAAACCAAGCTTTCTATCTAGAATTAGATCTAAATTAAAAACCTACATGATATAATATCAGTTCAAATAATTTCCAGAAACTCTTGAATATAAATGTCACCAAAGCTTACAAAACCATTGTTGGCTTTGATTTTCTTCCTCACTCCCACCATGTGATGTATGGTCTTGCCTTCCTCTTAAGCCACTTTACATGTTGTACTTTCATATTATGCTTACCATTATGTGCTGTAGTAGTATGAAGATGAACTCGTCTTTATTCTTGCATTGTCGTATGTATGAAATGCAACATGAGAGAATTCATCTTGGATTAAGGTGATAATAAAATTAAGGTGATAATAAGGCCGTTGTGGTCTGTATGTTGCCACCCCTAACATAAATTAGAGACTTCCAGTTATAAACCGTATAAACTTTAAAGGTATCTGAATATAAATATCCAGTATGTTAAAATTCATTTGTTTTTTTCTCTTAGCTAATGTTATATATTTAAGCAGGTCTGATTTTGCCAGACCAAAGTAGGTTTCCTATTTATCATTCTTTTTTCACCTTTTCTATTGCACTGATAAAAACCAGGCCAGGAAAGCCAAATTATGTGAAGTAGTTATATCAAGTCACCAAGCTCCTCAGTATTTATTGGTCATTGTGAGTGCCATAATATCGTAGTGTCTTTTTTTTTCCTCTCTGAGAACAGTATATACTTTTATTAAAAAATATCAGTATTCATGTTTTATTTTATTTTATTTTTTAATTATTTCCCTCCCTACTTTCTAAGAAGGGAAATTTTTTTTTTTTTTTAACATTTATTTATTTTTGGGACAGACAGAGACAGAGCATGAACGGGTGAGGGGCAGAGAGAGAGGGAGACACAGAATCGGAAACAGGCTCCAGGCTCTGAGCCATCAGCCCAGAGCCCGACGCGGGGCTCGAACTCACGGACCGCGAGATTGTGACCTGGCTGAAGTCGGACGCTTAACCGACTGCGCCACCCAGGCGCCCCAGTATTTATGTTTTAAACAAACATGGAAAACTAGTTTACAAAGAAATTTACCTGGTAATATTAAAGCCATTTTATTCTAGATTTTCTTCAACTGATAGGATATGTATATGGATTTTTATATGATTTTATTTTATTATTTTTTAAATGTTTATTTATTTTGAGACAGAGAGAGAGTGTGCAACAGGGGGAGAGGCAGGGAGAGAGGGAGAGAATCCCAAGCAAGTTCCACGCTGTCATCGCAGAACCTGACATGGGGCTTAATCAATGAGCTTTGAGATCATGATTGGATGCTCAACAAACTGAGCCACCCAGACACCCCTGATTTTATAAATCAGTCAGGTTATAAAGATACTCAAATATGCAAAAATAAGATGTTTTCTTATTTATTTTGATCTTTTCAACTTTCCTGAGGAATAACTGATGTTAAATCTTTTTGAAGAAAAATTTTAAAGTTGAGGATCTTGCCTCTCCCAAAGGGTAAAAACATAAGGTAGATTTCAGAACCTCCGTTTGTAGACCATAGGTAAACAAAATGAGTTGGTGAGGTTGCGACCACAACCCTCTGTGGGTTCAGATTAGGTCTTTTTCTTTTTTTCTTGGTTATTCTAACTACCATGTCCCTGCCCCTATATCATTTTGCTTAATTTGAGTGTCATTTGTCACTATTAAGCAGTTCCTTTCTCTCAGAGTAATAATTCTTCATCAAGAGATATTTGTACTTTCAGGAATTGCTTCATCATGAGAAATCTAAAATTACTTCGGACCCTGGAGTTCAGGGATATTCAGGCTCCAGGGAAACCTCAGTGCTTTTCTCTCCGAACTGAACAGAGGACAGTGCTCATTGGCTCAGACCATGGACTGATAGAAATAGACCCCGTCACAAGGGAAGTAAGTTACTTTTTCCAAACTTACTTCCCCCATAATCCTTATTTTAAATCTTATTGAATTTGTATCCTCCTAAATGAATATTCCCATTGCCTTATATTGATGTTGTATTAGATATTACTTGAATAGTAACCTGCCTTTAACTCTACTTGTGTTTCAAATGTAAGTTGGGAAAACTCTGGCGTTATATTTTGTGTGGGTGCTCTACTTTTTACCCCTTCTATCATGTAAATACTGTTTATAACAGTGGATCACAACTGGGAATGCAAATGAAAATTGCAAATTTAAAAGCTCTTTGAGTTGATTCTGATATCTTCCCTTAACTATAATTTGCTACTTGTATTTTAGGTAATTACATTCTTAGTTCTTTTTCCCTATACTATAGAAATTTTAGAAAACCATAGTTACTAGCTTTATATTTTATTGGGCATTTTTTGAGACCAGGCTTCTTGCTTTTGTTTAGTATTTGCTTGGCAAAAAGTCCCATAAACTAGCTTTTTTTTTTTTTTTCGTTTTATTTTTAAGCAGTCTCTATCCCCAGCATGGGGCTTGAATCTGCAACCCCGAGATTTAAGAGTCACATGTTCCACTGACTGAGCCAGCCAGGCATCCCTGCGAACTATTTTTTTGGTTGTTAAAGATTGTAGGGTTGTAATATTTCTCAAATGAAGGTTTGGCTTTTAATCTAGAAAAAAAATTTCTGAAAACTTTTATATTAGAAAAGAAGCATCAAAAAGTCATTTATTTTTGGAAATGTTATGAATTGGTCTTGAAAGTCTATTGGCCTAACTTGCTAATGTGTTTGTTTTGGTGAAAGGTGAAAAATGAAATTTCTTTAGTGGCGGAAGGCTTTCTTCCAGAGGACGGAAGTGGCTGCATTGTTGGCATTCAGGACTTGCTGGATCAGGAGTCTGTGTGTGTGGCCACAGCCTCCGGAGATGTCATACTCTGCAATCTCAGCACATGCCAGGTAAGTGGAAGGGTCCAGTGAGGAGGAAATCTCCAGCAGCCTCAAGCCACGTGTTTTGTGTAGAAGTTGAAAAAATCCATAATACTTGAAAAAAGCCATAATACTTAAGCATTTTGCAAATGAGAGTCTTTGCATTATGTATTTCTTGACAAAAAGTTGTTGGCCTGGCTGTAGCTGTACTGTAGCTATATGTTAGCTGTATTTCTAAAGCTCACTTTTGTCTACTGATGGCAGCTGGAATGTGTAGGGAGTGTGGCCAGTGGCATCTCCATCATGAGTTGGAGTCCTGACCAAGAACTGGTGCTTCTTGCTACAGGTAAGCTTGTCCCTGGTCTCTCGCTCTGACTTTTATAAAACGGGACGCATAATACCTTAAAGGCTTAAGTTTTGGGGTACTTATTCAGAAAATTTCTTTGAACAGTGATAGCATCGTTACAATCTAGAGGGAATTTGTTCTTTTTGACTTAAATTTCACCTCTTAGTATATTGTTTTAAAAAATTATTTCTTATAACTGTTTCAATTTTTGGAAATGAGAAACAGTCCTAAAACTTGGAAAAACTCTGAGGTCCACAGTAAAATTGCCAGCAATATTTAATCTATTCCAAGAGCAAGAATTGTTATTAAACAGATTCTAAAGACTGCTCTTCTAGCTCTTTCAGGACCTCTTCATAAGCTCTTGAAAACTACTTTTTTTCCCCTTTGAGTCTGTTCATTCCAGATGAGCTTCTGTAAATTGGCACCCCTGATGAGGTATGTTTTTGAAGAGATAACCTTGGTGAAGTGTGAAGTTAGTGGAGGAGGGCTGGTGGACTTTCATGTTAGCTTTCATAAACAGTTGAGAATAAGCACCAGGTAACTTACCTAGGCAGGCAGAGCTGTTTTGTTGTTTTTTTCCTTCAAATGAGAGTCAAAATATTTTGAGTGAATTGTGTCTTTCCTGTTCTCACTCTAAAACTCCTCCACTCCAGCCCTGTAGCTTCCATTGCTGTAGATACTTATGAAATAGCACATTTGTTATGTGAAAACAAAATCATTCTTGTTTGTGCCCACCCAAGGTCAACAGACCCTAATTATGATGACAAAAGACTTTGAGCCCATCATGGAACAGAAGATCCACCAGGATGATTTTGGTGAAAGTGAGTATAGCTTTCTTTTGAAACATTTTGTGACCTGAAGTTCCTCTCAGGTTTGATCATTTTCAGAAACCCAAAGAACTATGAAAGGTGAAGCTTCATGCATCAGTGTCTGGTAGCCCAGGTCCTTTAGCCCTTTCCAGACCATACAAGGAATTCCTCCGGTGTTTCCGGCTCTGAGAGTTCAGGTTGCCAGTAACCTGGGGAATAGAAATCTGCTTAATGTCACCTGCATAGTTGTTACCCAAACCTCAGGGCAGGCTTAGGCTGGGGCTTCAATGAAAGGAACTGTGCTAGCAAAAATAAAGTGAGCATTTCTGGGGTACAGTTTTGGGGCAAAAACAAGAGAGGTGGGATAGAAGGCTGATTTCTTTGTTCCTACTGATTGGACCCGAATCTCCATTTTCATGGGAACCATCAGATTGTTTTCTTCCTAAGATGTAGCTGATGTGTGGGAGTATTGAAAGGGGAGAAGAGGGGAGATGTTTATTGAGTATAGGAAGCTCTGGCCATCACAAAGGCACCAGGTAGATGGCCCGGTTGAGGAAAGGGATGGGGGAGAAGGGATTTTAACTTTTACTGATTACTGACCTCATGCCTTCTTGTTCTCCCAACTCTGAGAAGTCATTTAGAAAGTTGCTACTCATTTATTTATTCAAAAATAATTTATTCAGAGATGATTTTTGGGTAGGTACTGTGAACACAGCAATGTGTTTGGTGGTGTGGATAATTCAGATTTTCCTTTAAGGAGTCCCTTAATAACGTGTGTAGGTATTAGGGTAGCGTGAGGGGAAGGGAGCAATGGAGAGGGAGGACTTGAGAAAGCTGGCTTGAGCTGAGTCTTGGCTAAATTGGTGTGGGGTGGGTGACAGTTGAGGGTAGGGGTGTGGTGTAAGCAAGGAAATTCATCCATTGCCAGGCATGGATGCTTCATAGACACGGCATGGCTTGCTCAGGCAGCCGTGAGTACTGTTGTATTGCTGCTGGCAGGACATGATTGTGAATTGAAATAAACAGGATAGATTTTGATTAAATTTGGACAGGTTTTGATGATGCCGGATTTATTGGTTGATTGGTAGAGAGGGAAGAGACTGGAGACAGGGTGATCAGATAGGGGTAGTAAAAGAAACGGGTAAGAGATAAGGAAGGTGAATGTGGGGCCGAAAGGTGGAACGAATTCAGGAAAAATTTGATTTTCAGGGAGGACGGGGATATGTTTTTCGAATTATCTGAGAAATGTTTTTGGAATACGTATACATGATTCTCCTCCTGTCTTCGCCAATTAGAAATAGTAGTTAGAATGTGAAATAAACGGGTTTGGGTATGTAAGGTGAGGAAGAAAGAGTTTAATGGGGCTCCAGTCAGAAGCTCAGGTGATGGGAATAAAGATGCCAGTAACTGAGAGGGAAGGTAGGGAAATGCTGACTTGTAAGCAGTAGATGGTGAGTTCTGTTCTGGATTTATTTAAGGGCCATGTGGGATCACCATGTGGAGTAGGCAAATAGGGGTTGAAGCTCAGGAGAGGTCAGAGATGTGGATTGGGAGTCAGTGGCATGTAGGGAATCTTTACAGTCTTGGGAGGAGGTAAACTTAACTCAGGAGCAGGTGTGGTGCTAGAAGAGTCTAGGATCTAGGGTGGGACTCCTGGGCATCCTTTTTGAGGACAGCCACAGAGGGAGTAACCAGCACACCTTTGGATGACAAAGTGCACTGGGCCTGGCTAATCCCACTGACTTTTTCAGAAGAAACTTAATAATAGAGTGTAAGTCAAGGGAGAGGGGGTCCAAGTCAGGGTCGTAGGTCTTAGACATATATTTGTCTCATCACTCTGTGATTGTGGTGAATAGATATTTTCCCTGTAACCCAGGGGTTGACAAACTTGTTCTGTGAAGGGCGGGATAGCAGTTATTTTCAGCTTTGCAGGCCACATGGCCTCTGTTGTAGTTACTCACCTCTGCTGTTTTAGCGTGAAAGCAGTTACAGACAATACATAAAAGAATGGGCATGGCTGTGCTTCAATAAAAATTTATTTGTAAATGTAGATACAGGCTGTAGTTTACTGATCCCTGCTCTTACCCCATCACTTATTGTCTGATCCCATTGGAAAAGTTCTCTTGCTTCATTCGTTGGTCCTTTACATCTCTGGAAACTTTCAGATAGAAGCACAGGGGTGTGCACCAGGGTAAGCATTGCTGTTCATAGACAGATGCAAGTTGTGCTATTGTAGTACTCCCATGTACCCATGCAGAGCACACAGGAAATCCTGCTGACCTGTAATATATAGAAATTACGAGGGGGAGGGGAAGGAAAAAAAAAAAGAGGTTAGAGAGGGAGGGAGCCAAACCATAAGAGACTCTTAAAAACTGAGAACAAACTGAGGGTTGATGGGGGGTGGGAGGGACGGGAGGGTGGGTGATGGGTATTGAGGAGGGCACCTGTTGGGATGAGCACTGGGTGTTGTGTGGAAACCAATTTGACAATAAATTTCATATTTTAAAAAAAAAAATTACAAACAGCTCTGCTTCGTCAGAATCAATGGCAGGAGGGAAGTATTGGGTCCTGGATCTGCCTGATACTTTCAGAGACATGTCAGTAGTACCTGTTGCAGGCGGATGCCTGATCCTGCCTACTGGAACAGAGGGTTGCATTATTTCAGCACCTGACTGCACACTTTATGCAAGAGAAATATTGTGATTTAGAGAGAACCTTAGGCTGGAAGGTGGACAGCCTGTGTTCTAATTTTGGCTTCTGCCAAATTTAGAGGGTCTCATTTTCTATCTATGTGAGGAGTGAATTCCTTAATCTACAGTCCCCACCACCACTGACAGGAAGGTTGGATACATTTAGTTGACCAAATAATTATAATCAGAATTTTATTCCTAGCTCTTGTGTTGAGTTTAATGTTCTTATCCATGGATGTATCTCATAAATTCTTCATGTTTCATTCTTGTGAAGTGGGAATTGTTGACTGTCCTTGAGGGAATTTAGAATATATAAGATGACAGTGAAGTGCTTTCCAAAATAAGACCATTTCAGATTCTTCAAAAATCACTGCTGTGTATGATATGGAACATTGGTTTTCAAATATTGAGTGCTAGTCAGTTTATTGAGAGGTCTCAGAGGACCCAAGTAATTGCCAGTGACCTACTTAATGAAGAAGAGCAGTGGAACTGTTTTTATTTCATTTCATGTAGCTTATTGGTTGTCTTGCATGTTCTCTATCAATTGCTCTCTAGGCAAGTTTATCACTGTGGGATGGGGCAGGAAGGAGACGCAGTTCCATGGATCAGAAGGTCGGCAAGCGGCCTTTCAGGTGCAAATGGTAAGATGGGTCTGATGGAAACAGAACCTTGACTGGAACAAATACAAGTTTTGCCAACTACCGGGAGCTCTTAGGTGTCCTGTTAGAGGCTGATAATGGATAGAGCTCTTCTGCTTTAGTAAAACTGAAACTTTAGAGCCCTCGGAATGAGTCATTCTAGAAAGACCCCTTTTCCTTTCTTATTGCCAAGTTGCTTTGTATTTTTTATTCAGTGTAAGAATAATTATAACTAATACTCAGTTTAAAAAATATATCATCACAGATAGAAATGAAGTATTTTGTGTATCCCTCCCAGATACTCTCCCTTTCCTCCCCAGAAAGAGCTGCTATCCTGCATTCACTGTAGATCATTCTTATGTATGTTTGTATATTTTTCCTACATACATAAATTAGGTACTTTTTCTGATTTTTCCCTTTGGATGAAACTCTGTTTTCCTTTTCTCTGAATACATTTTTTTTCCTTTTTTCTGAATACATTTTGAAGGTAGAACTATCAGAGTTATTGATAATGGATTAAATGTGGAATGAGAAGAACGAATGATCCCAAGATTTGGGCTGAGCAAATAGAAAAGGATATTACTTGTATCCATGTAGACATTTCCATGAGCTCCGTGGGACAGGCGGATCAATAATGCACCGCTTGTCATTTACATTTTCCATCTTTACTGATCTTTACTGATCTTTACTGGCTACAATCCGTGTAACTCCTATCTCATCTCAGCCTTTCACTAGGGGAAGGGTTTGTGTTCTTTGCCAATTGAGAATATGTCTTGTTAGGCTGCCTTGTGTATTCCCCGCTGTGCGGAGTGTGGTGCTCGTGCCGTTCCGCTGCCCCCTGTCACGGGAGTGTGATAATGAATGCTCAGGTGATCTTTTGTCCCCCAGCCTGTAAATTTGGCCTCTGTCTTCAAGACTTCAAGACCTTCAGGACTGGGATATAAGTGGTGCTAGAGCCCTTTCTTGCTCCTGTACTGCGGAACACAGAACTCTTCCGTGTTTGCATCATTGCTGCTGGCTTTATTGCCTCTGATTTTTCTCTTCCTACCTTCCTCTCATCTTTTTAACTTGTCTCTGCGCTGTTGTAAAGCTTATACAGTAATCAGATAACCAGAACTCTATCCCTTTACATTTAGATAAACAGAACATCTATTTCCTTACAGTAGTTACCCAGTAGATTCCTCAGCTCATTATGTTTAGTATCAGATCTGCAGCTCTTTTCCTCTGTTGCTGTGCTTGGAGGCCACTTTTTTTATGTGTGAAGATGGATTTTGTTTTGGTTTCTTGGTTTCTTGATGATTTCTGGGTCTGAGAAGCCTTCTAGAAGAGTACCTGACGATTCTATGAAGATGGTTTTCTAGATAGCTTAAATGTCATGTAAAAGATGTAACTTTAATAGTCTGGGGTTTGTTTGATTTGGGGCCATTTAAGTCCCCCAGTAACATTTGTGTTTCTTCCTCTCTTTAGTACGAGTTGGCTTTGCCCTGGGATGACCATAGACCACAAGTGACCTGGCGTGGTGACGGCCAGTTTTTTGCTGTGAGTGTTGTTTGCCCAGAGACAGGTATGGAAATAAATTGCAGTTAAAGAAAATATTTTTTATTTTATTATTAAGTTCAAGAAGGTTTTCTTCTTAGGCTTTTTAAAATTATACATACAAGGTGCTGCTTTAGATTTTAAGTGAATTTAGAGCTAAGAACTAAAAGAATTCTTTGAGGTCATCTGCTCCAGCCTCCTACTTGTGGGTACAAATTCTTAACAAGATTAATCTAATTAGCTTTGTAAAACCATGGCAGTTTTTATTAATAAGATGTTGGAACAGTTCTGACTTGACAACATTTTAAATGTGTCTGTTTCTTTATTTTAACTCTATCTGCCACCCAGGAGCCCGGAAAGTGAGGGTATGGAACCGAGAGTTTGCTTTACAGTCCACCAGTGAGCCTGTGGCAGGACTGGGACCAGCTCTGGCTTGGAAGTGAGTGCGAAAAGAAACCTTGTAACTTCTTCCTCAGCGAATATTTTGGAACCGGGGTAGGGGTGGTGATACCTGTTGGGTACAGGTGTTTATATAACACAAAAGGATATTAACTTTTACTCATTTGACTGTAGGCCCATATCTCTCTCTTTGCAGTTTTTCTGAAGTCTGAATTCAATTTGAATAGTAGATTCACAGCTTCTTCACAGATGTCATTCTAAGATATACACATTTTACAGCTTATAGGGAGCTTCTGTATGAAATCCTTGTGTATAACAGAAAATGGTGCTTAGAAGGGAAGTCACAGTCTGCAAGGCTCTCAGGGGCAGTGGAGCTTTGGTGAAAATTAGGAAAAGGGCTTTTTTGTCGGCACAAGCCACAAGCTGTTAGGCTAGAGGGTTCTGTTTGCTGAGGAACATGCAGGCTGGATCTGGGCCCAGTAAACTTCTTGCTTAGTGCCCGCAACTGCCCTGGTCAAAGACAGAAGTGTCTCCTCTGTCTCAGTAGCATCTGTTATATGCCAAACCCCTAGGTCTCTGAGTTTCAGATATCTTTTTCCCACCTGTATTTGAGTGACAATTGGATGACAGAGCAAAGAGAGAAAGGTATTGAAGTTAAAGCTATAGAGACAAATACAAACAGGATGAGGTGATTGGGATGTTTTAAGTAGGCTGAGAAGTCTTAAATACCTGTCTGAGCATGGCATAGTTGCTGAAGTCATAGATAGAAGGAGAAATACATTATGTTTTTATGGGATGTAATATTTAGAATAGAATAGTTTAAATAATGTATTGGTTTTTTAAAAAGTCACACTGGTGCAGTCTAAATCCGTAGTCTTGGGGGACAGATGGAGCCTTTGAGCAAATCACGAAGAGGCACTCTATTCCCTGGGCAGGTGGAATACATCACTAATGTGAACTGCTTGCCAAGAGTCATGTGGGCTCTAAACCTTCCTTGGGTAGAGGTTTTTTGTTGGAAAAATCGTTTCTCTTACTTTCGTCTTGTTCTTAACAGTTGGCTGCACTTTTGGACATTCTAACACTCAATGTTTGCGTTAAGGCCCTCAGGTAGTTTGATTGCATCCACACAAGAGAAACCCAGTCAGCAGGATATTGTGTTTTTTGAGAAAAACGGCCTTCTTCATGGACATTTTACACTTCCTTTCCTCAAAGATGAGGTTAAGGTAAGTGCCTGAGTTGTTTCACCATCAAATTTAGGGGACTTTCCTCAGCTGTAGAGGTTTCTGTCTGATGTGGGCGTATAAAACAGAAGCTCCAGAGTAGATAGTAATAAAAATAGTGGCTTCTTATAACTGAATTTTTTGTTTTGAAGGATGTTTTGCAAAGAAATGGCAGTCTTTCTTACTCTAGTTAAAACATAGATAGAAATAGAAATCCTAATTAGTATTGTTTATTTGGACAAAAATAATGCTTCCAATGATAGATACTTTTCATTGATAACATTTAAACCTTAAGCCACTTGTGTACCATTAGGATTTTTACTGAAGCAGAAACACTGAATGGTGATCTTTAATTATGTAAACATAAAAATGATTTAAAATTATGTTACATTTATGGGGCACCTGGGTGGCTCAGTTAAGCGTCTGACTTCAGCTCAGGTCATGATCTTGTGATTCGTGGGTTGGAGAACCTCCCTCCCCCCCAATCAGGCTCTGTGCTGACAGCTCAGAACCTGGAGTCTGCTTCAGGTTCTCCCTCTGTCTCCCTCTCTCTCTGCCCCTCACCTACTCACACTGTCTCTTTGTCAAAAATAAATAAATGTTAAAAAAATAAATACAGTTATGTTACATTTAAATTAAGAACTTAAGGGGCGCCTGGGTGGCGCAGTCGGTTAAGCGTCCGACTTCAGCCAGGTCACGATCTCGCGGTCCGTGAGTTCGAGCCCCGCGTCGGGCTCTGGGCTGATGGCTCAGAGCCTGGAGCCTGTTTCCGATTCTGTGTCTCCCTCTCTCTCTGCCCCTCCCCCGTTCATGCTCTGTCTCTCTCTGTCCCAAAAATAAATAAACGTTGAAAAAAAAAAAAAAAAAAAAAAGAACTTAAGCTAAAGGTTGAGAGAGGAGTTTAATGAACTCCCATGTCCTTACTTTCAACAGATATTAGCATTTTGCAGAGCTTTTTTCATCCAATCACCCCTTTCTAGCCTAAACACACACACACACACACACACACACACACACACACACACACACACACACGCATGCACGCACGCACGCACTCACACATTTTTGTTTCCTGGGGTTTTAATTTTGGAAATTGTATTTTTACACTTGATCTTAGCCAAAAGGCCGAGAAGCGATGGAAATTGTATTCTTAATATCCATTTCTAACAGGTAAGAAAATACTTTGTATAGCCAGAAATCCATGATCACACCTTACAAAATTAGTAATAATTTCCTTAGTAGTACCTAATACCTAGTCTATATTCAAATTTCCCTGATTGTCTGAGACTGTCGACTTGCATTTGGTTGTTAAGTCTCTCTCTCTGTCTCTCTCTCTCTCTCTCTTTTTGGTTGTTAAGTCTCTTAAATTTTTAACCACAGTGCATTTTTTTTAAAGTCCCCTGCATATAATGATCTATTACGTAGATTTGTAGGTTCTGTAGGTTCATACTGATTTTGTATGTTCATACTGATTCTGTAGGTTTATAATTTATTGCTAGGGATCAGCTCAAGTGTTTGGTTTGTGAGAGCAGGGAATTTAGCTCTCGTAAAGATTATGAAATATGTATATAGTTAAAGGCCAGTGACATGTCTTTTTTCCCTACTAGGTAAACGGCCTGTTCTGGAATGCAGATTCCACTGTGCTTGCAGTTTGGCTGGAGGACCTTCAGAGGGAAGAAAATTGTACTCTAAAAACCTATGGTAAGACAGCACTAGTATCTCAGCTTTATGCCACATGAAATGTAATTGAAAGTAGGCTGTGGAATTGCCTTTACCCCTTCTACTTAGTCCTGTAGTGGAATCAGAGATAACTGAGGGGGTAGGTGGAGATGAGGGAGTGGTTTGGTTTTGATTATTTATGAATTTTAGTCAGGTATCAGTCAGGGTTCTCTGTAGACATTAGACTCGGGGGACAGGCTGGCAGGTTGGAAATACAAGAGTTGATGTTGCAGTCTTGAGTCCCAAATCTGTAAGGACAGGCATGCAGTCTGGAAACTCGGGCAGGTTCTGTGTTACAGTCTGGAGGAAGAATTCCTTCTCTGGGAAACCTCAGTTTTTGCTCTTAACGCCATAAACTCTTAAGGCCATAACTCTTTGCATGAGAGCTACCCACGAAATAATCTTTTGTTTTTAAAGTCCATTGATTTTAAAGCGTGATCACATCTACAAAATACTTTCCAGCAACATCTAGACTAGTGTTTGATCAAATGGCTAGACAGCATAGCCTAGCCAAGTTGACATGTAAAATTAACCATCACAAGTCATTGCTTTCTCTGCATGGATGGTGTTATGCAGGAAGTTAAAGTGCTAGCTAAAGGAAAACTGTAGCAGCGAAAGACAAATGGCATTAGATATAAGTAAGTGTCGTCTGTATGCCTTTTTAACTGTAGATCACATCGTAAATAGTATTTTTCGGTGTGTGTGTAATATGTGAAAACATTAGAAAGTAAAGATGAGAAGAAACAAAAGTTATTCCATAATTCTTTTGCTCAGTAATGAGCACTGTTAAAATTTTCTTGTGTTCCATATTTTATGTGCGTGTATCGGTATGGCTGTGATCTCATTTTTGTTAAGTATATAGGCACCATACGTGTAGTTTTATAACTTGTTTTTACTAAGTCACAAACATATTTCCATTTCACATACCCATCAGCATAATTTTAAATTGCTGTATGGTATTTGTGCCACACCTTATTAAATCTCATGCTATTAGGCGTTGAAAGTTTTGTAATTTTTTCATATCAACAGCAATGCACCGAATCGTTTTGTTCATAAAGCATTTCACTTATTTTTTAAGTGGCTTCCAAACTTTTTAATCAACAGAACTTTTTCTTTAACTGGAATATTATTTAAAAGCTCATTTATTCATTCATTCGTGACACAAACCTCAATGCTGGCTGCTCCGTTAGAAAAAAATTACTATCCAGGCCTCATCTCAGAGTTGGAGTCAGTGTGTTAGAATGGGGACCAGGGGCGCCTGGGTGGCTCAGTCGGTTAAGCATCCGACTTCGGCTCAGGTCATGATCTCACGGTCTGTGAGTTTGAGCCCCGCGTCGGGCTCTGTGCTGACAGCTCAGAGCCTGGAGCCTGTTTCAGATTTTGTGTCTCCCTCTCTCTGACCCTCCCCCATTCATGCTCTGTCTCTCTCTGTCTCAAAAATAAATAAATGTTTAAAAAAAAAAAATTTTAGAATGGGGACCATACATCAGTACTTAATTAAAAAATAGGGGCACCTGGGTGGCTCAGTCAGTTAAGTGTCTGATCTCGACTCAGGTCATGATCTCATGGTTCATGAGTTTGAGCCCTGCATCAGGCTCTGTGCTGACAGCTCAGAGCCTGGAGCTTGCTTCAGATTCTGTGTCTCCCTCCCTCTCTGCCCCTCCCTGCTTGTGCTCTGTCTCAAAAATAAATAAACATTAAAAAATTTTTAAAAAGCTCCCAGGCAATTGTTAATGTGCAGCCAGAGTTGAGAACCAGTTTTGAGCCAGGGTGTCAAGGGCTGGTGCTGTGATACGCTCAGGACAAAAGTGTTGCATAAGAAGTCACATCATCTGTCCTTATAGAGCATGAGTATGTGGTCTAACTTAGCAACCCACAGATAGGTAGAAGTGTTCTAATAGCTTAATTAGAGAACTAGGTTACATTCGCTGTGGTTGCTAGGTTAATTAAGAATTAGCAGGGAGAGGGGCGCCTGGGTGGGTCAGTCAGTTAAGTGTCAGACTAGGTTTTGGCTCATGTCATAATCTCATGGTTCGTGAGTTCAGGCCCTGCATCGAGCTCTGCGCTGATATCACAGAGCCTGCTTGGGATTCTCTCTTTCCCCTCTCTCTGCCTTCTCTGTTCTCTCTGTCTCTCAAATAAACAAAACAAACAAACAAACAAATTAAAAAAAAAAAGAGCAGGGAGATGTTTAAAGAAAAGAAATTCCTTAATACAGTCAAGGTATTTGTTTATATGTGTTTTCTCTTTAATAAAGGTTGGTTTCAAAATGATCAGGTCTTTTCCCCCGAGCTTTATTGAGATTTAATTGCTATGACAACATTGTGTAAGTTCAAGATGTATACTGTGATGATTTGATACACATATATATTGTGAAATGTTTACCATAGTAAAGTTGGTTAACATGCTTCATTCACTTCACGTAATTCCCATTTTGGTTGTTGTTAAGGTGAGAACATTTAAGACCTACTCTCATAGCAACTTTCAGGTATGCAATACAGATCGTTAACTATGGTGACCATGCTGTCTGTTAGGTCCCCTGAAGTTATAACTGAAGGTTTGTGCTCTTTAACCAACATCCCCCCATTTCCTTCCCACCCCAGGATTAGGTCTTATTCTTTTAACAGATGTTGGAAGGGATACTTGCTGATAAAGGATGAGTACTGATCTTCTTTGGATAGCTGAATCATGCTTAATACCAGATAGCCGTGGACATAACTGCACGTAAAGCTCCTGGAAGAAAATAATAAGTGTCTTGAGCCTAAAACAGCATAGTGATAGTAATCTAGTGCACTTGGATTGAGTGGTTTATTTTTTATTTTTATTTTTTTATTAAATATAATTCATTGTCAAATTGGTTTCCATACAACACCCAGTGCTCATCCCAACAGATGCCCTCCGCAGTGCCCATCACGCACTTTCCCCTGTCCCCCATGCCCCATCAACCCTCATTTTGTTCTCAGTATTTAAGAGTCTCTTATGGTTTTGCCTCCCTCCCTCTCTGTAACTTTTTTTTCCCCCCTTCCCCTCCCCCATGGTCTTCTGTTAGTCTGGAGTCTTAGAACCTTGACTACCCTACCTTCTCCTACAAATGGACCTTGAGAGCTTGTTTGGAGGTTCTAGCAGGGGAGTGCAGCTACTCGTATACCCTTGACTGAAGAACGGTCCTCCTCTTTCAGGGAAAGTCGTCCTCTTGGAGTGCGCAGCTTTGGGAGGGACACACATGGAATGGTGAGGGAGGAAGGGGACACCGGAGCCAGCCAGATCAGCTGAATCAACCCTGGCAATCAATGGGGTGACAGATGTCACAGCCAGATTGCCCTTACATCCAGGATTGAGTGTTTTAATACTTTTAATCTAATTGTCAAATTTTCTTCTTTCTAAATCTTTATGAAGAAACAACTCACTAAAGCACTGTTGTCCTAGTACCTTTCTGTCCTCATGATCCTAAAGTTTGAAAGTAGAGGGAAACTGAACATTTGTGCTTCTGACCTTAGCTTATCCCCATGGAAAACTACTTTTTGACAGTTATTATTGTTAATGTTATGATTTTAATGAAGAGGCTGAGCAGGAAAGGTCATTTGAAAAAGAAAAAATTCTTCCCCATCTGGCAAGTGGCATGAAGTCTGGTCCTCCAGCCTGATGGCCTTCATCTCATCTCCCCCTTGCAGTGCAGCTCTGGACTGTTGGGAACTACCACTGGTATCTCAAGCAAAGTCTGCCCTTCAGCACCTGTGGGAAGAGCAAGCTGGTGTCTCTGATGTGGGACCTGGTGACCCCGTACCGGCTGCATGTTCTCTGTCAGGGCTGGCATTACCTCTGCTATGACTGGCACTGGACGACTGACCGGAGCTCAGGAGATAATTCGAGCGACATGGCAAATGTGGCTGTCATTGATGGAAGTAAGGAGCTGGAAAGCGTCTCCATGAGCCTGTAGGGGGTTCTGAGTCTGTTCGTGCAGATGTCATGGTTTGACTAAAACTGGAGAATTTTGATTTGTTTGGTGCTTTGGTTGTTTGGTTTATTTTTACTTATTTGTTGTTTTGTTTTGATTGGATGGGAATGCCCCTAGTGGGGGCTTGTGTTCTCCTGAGAACCATAATCCTTCCTCCTCATCCTTACCCCTGCCCAGCCCAACTCCATCCATGGTCTTCACGAATTTACTTGTCTGACCTCTGAAGACGTTGAACATTTTTTTTTTTTTTTTCAACGTTTATTTATTTTTGCGACAGAGAGAGACAGAGCATGAACGGGGGAGGGGCAGAGAGAGAGGGAGGCACAGAATCGGAAACAGGCTCCAGGCTCTGAGCCATCAGCCCAGAGCCTGACGCGGGGCTCGAACTCTCGGACCGCGAGATCGTGACCTGGCTGAAGTCGGACGCTTAACCGACTGCGCCACCCAGGCGCCCCAAGACGTTGAACATTTTGACTTCAGGTACAGAGGACGACAACAGTAATCTTGTGGCACTGGGTGTGTCAGTCTTACCTTTTTGCTCTGACACAGATTTACACTGATCCTTGCACCATTCCACTTGGGTTGCTTTGTTATTTGGTACAATATTTGTTAATTATATAATCTCCAATATGTTCAATTCAAGTCACAGATATCTGTCTAGTATGAGGATTGGTTGGTGTATTTTGTTTGATGAGGGGGAGGAAATTGGAGCAAGAAGGGGTTACTTCAATAGACAGTGTACTTACCGCTGGTAACGTAAAGGAAAACTTGTTGCTAAGATTGTGATCTGCAGTGGTGTGCTAATTTTGTTCTAATTAGTTCTGATTTGTTCTAATCAGTAGTCCTAATACTGATTTTACAATCATATGCTCTGTACAGAGGACTTAATCAGGTATGTCTTATTATTGAAAACATGTAGGGAAATATTTCAAGGATTTGGAAGGGAATCATTCCCTCGGTTCATTGGCTTGGTTGCAGGCCCGGGTTTCAAGCTAGAACTCTTGGCCACCTGGCCCTTGTTTGCAAGAGTTGGACTGCTCCATGCCTGAAGGTTACACACTCAGTTTTCCTTGTATACCGTGTTTAAGTTTATTTATGATAAAAGCACCAAACATTTTTAGAAACTGCTGTGTATTTTCTACCACCATTATTGGATAGTGGTGCTGTGTTGTCAGATGCTTTCTTTACAAGACACATCCACTTACCTAATCTCGTCTTGTCTCTCACACGCAGGCAGGGTACTGGTGACAGTCTTCCGGCAGAGTGTAGTTCCACCTCCCATGTGCACCTACCGGCTGCTGCTCCCACACCCTGTGAATCAAGTCATGTTCTCTGCACACCCCCAGAAGAGTAATGACCTAGCGGTCCTAGATGCCAGTAACCAGATTTCTGTGTATAAATGTGGTATGTTCAAAAACTGTTACCAAGATGTTCTGAACCAAGTTCCTTCTACACAAAAGCAGATTATACTATGGTGTTGCCTTGGTGGTGCCTTGCCAGTGTTTTTAAAAATTGTGAAGTTTGTGATTAATGTCATTATGATGATGATATCTAATTGGCTTGTGGGGTTTGGAATGGGAGGGGGTTAATCCTACTCTGGCTTATAAAAGCAATTCGTTTTGCTTGTTGAACTTGAAAAGTTAGTTAACAGTAACATTCAACCCTGGGAGTAGCGTAGTATCTTAATGCATCTTTATCACATTTTACAGTTTTCATAGCCTTTTTCACATACTTGCAGTTGATCTCACAGCCATCCTATGAGTGTTGTCAGAGCTGGGGTTTTTCTGTTCTGTAGGGGAGGGAAGAGAATGCCAGCATGTTTGCAGTTTGCTTGAGCAAGAGTGGACAAGGACCTTAGCTTAGGTGTTCTAGCGTCTAATCCACTTGCCCTTCCACAGTCCCATTGCTGCCAGCTTCTATTTGCTCTCTTGATTTTTTTATTTGTGAGTTCAGTGGCATGCTGTAAATTACACTGGCACGTGATACTATAGCCTTGTTTTCAAAGCATCCTGAAACCCCAGCCTGGAAGGTATGCAGAGATTTAAGAAAGAGGTTGAGATGTGGTTATTTCTAGAATGCTTTATTGCTAAAGTGGATTACCTTCTAGAACCTGTTAAATGAGGATTCATTACCCTTAGTACCAGGGAAAATGTGTGTTGTTTACTACGATAGTGTCTGCATTTTTGTTTTCTAGGTGATAGTCCAAGTGTGGACCCTACGGTGAAACTGGGAGCTGTGGGTGGAAATGGATTTAAAGTTTCTCTTGGAACACCTCATCTGGAAAAGAGATACAAGTAGGTTGTTCTTAATTACCTTGGACCACGAGAACAGCATTTAGTTCTAAATTCAGCCTACTCTTACTAACCTGTGCCTGTAGCTGAGTGGAACAAGTAGATTGAACCCCTGGGCCCTGGTTTTTCAGCCTGGTTGGGGAAGTCAGTTACCTGGATATCTGAATGCCATATGCTAATGGGTGACTGTGGAGCCATGCTGTTAGCTGGCTTAGAACCCACTTCCTCTGACAACCCTTGGCTCGCCAGGGAAAACCACACGGTAAAGGTGGAGATGAGCATGATAGGGCCAAGCTGCATATGCCTACATGCGTGAGGGGTTCCGTGTTGTTACCACACGGCAGACTGAATGCGGTCTCTGTCTTTGTCGCATCCCACACTCCAGAACTTTGGGTTGCTGTGTTTTGAGTCTCCCGGGTTGGAAATCAGAATGCATTTTCCCACTGAAACAGTAGTATAAATGACTGGGTATAACTCAGTATCTCAGGTACACTGTAGACATTGTAAGATGACCCTGAAGCCAATTATTAATTATAATACCACTTCTGTGAGAATCCAGGATTTGATTATTCTATTTGACAAGCCCATGTTCTGAATTACTAAATACTGCCTCCTGAGACCATTTATTTGTAAGTTAATAGGAATAATAAACAGGCTAAAATAAGTAGCTGAATTTAATAAGTAATATTTCTCTTAAATATATGCAATATGTTTAATAAATGTGTATAATGTGGGGGCTGTCTGTATAACACTTAGTCATTTTCAAAGAACATTTATGTGGGTTATTTCATTTCACAGAATTGAAACCACTTGAGGGCAGATTTAAGGCAAACTTGGAAGTGTGAGACAATTTATTTTTTTATTTTTATTAAAAAAATTTTTTAATGTTTATTTATTTTTGAGAGAGAGACAGAGACAGAGGCTGAGTGGGTAGAGGCAGAGAGAGAGGGAGACACAGAATCTGAAGCAGGCTCCAGGCTCCCAGCTGTCAGCACAGAGCTGGATGCGGGGCTCGAACTCATAAACCATGAGATCATGACCTGAGCTGAAGTTGGACACTTAACCGACTGAGCCACCCAGGTGCCCCAGTGTGACAATTTAGAATATAGTATCATTTTTAAAAATTGAGTGAAGGATAGCTCCACGTCATTTAGAAGATTTTATGAAGGACTTGAATACTTGGTCCTTAAAGAGCAGATCTGGCTAGGACTGGCAGAGATGGTCCAGGAACATTGGCTATGGTGGGCAGAAACGTGTTGGTGGGAACCAGAGATGGGAAGGCCCCTGTGTGGGGAAGAACACAGTGGAGGGGCTGAGTCCAGGGAGAGCTGGTTGGGTGCGAAGAGCAGGGTAGTGATCCAGCTTCTTCAGTGCGTGCTGAGGACTTGCCACTTTAGCTAAAAGGCAGGATAAGTAGCCATTACGAGTTCTTGCCTGATGTGGCAAAAACGTGCTCTCCTCTGATGTATTCTACAGGAGGAAGGTGTTAGAAGCCAAGATACCATCTTTCAGGCTAATTAGTCGTTTTGATGTGAAATACTTAAAAATAACGCATTCTACTGAGACTCAGATATCTGCTGGAGCCTGTTTGAATGCTAATAAGTGGTGGCAGTGGACAACCTCTGGGGTTTGTTACTCTAGGGCCTAGGGCAGGTAATTTTCTTGTGTAGTCAGTTTCCTGAAGTATTCTTTTCAATATAAAGATCTCAATATAAGAAATCTAAGTAAATAGAAAAACATTCTTTTTAAAAAAAAATTTTTTTTTAAACGTTTATTTTTGAGACAGAGAGAGACAGAGCATGATTGGGGGAGGGTCAGAGAGAGGGGCACACACAGAATCTGAAACAGGCTCCAGGCTCTGAGCTGTCAGCACAGAGCCCAGTGCGGGGCTTGAACTCACGGACCGTGAGATCATGACCTGAGCCGAAGTCGGATGCTAAGACTGAGCCACCCAGGCACCCGAGAAACATTCTTAAGCCAGGGAGACATAATTATGTTTGGATTTTGTACTGTTTGGATTTTGTAATATTTGGCATTACTTCAGGTTTTGTCATTCCAAATTAGTTGACTGTGAGCAGGTGGTTCATTCTTCCTTCATTTAGGAAAATCTCAGTGATATTAAAGTTTTATTTATGTGTTGGATATTCTTCAATATTAAAACAGAATTCAGTTTGAGAATGGTGAAGATCAAGAAGTAAACCCATTGAAGCTCAGCCTTCTCACCTGGTTTCAGGAAGATGTTTTCCTGGCTGTAAGCCACAGTCACTCCAGCCCACAGTCTGTCATTCACCATCTGACTGTGATGCCTTCTGTGACGGATGATGAGCCCGGACAGCTCAGTATTAGGTATTGTAGCACTTCCCTGTTATCACACAGAGTTATGTTTGTGTCTTTTCTGAGTATAGGACTTTTTCTGACTTCTGGGGGGTGAGGTTAAGGGCAGTAACTTTGTTAAATATACTTAGCAAGGGGGTTAAGTGTAGTTTTGAGTCATGTCAAAATACAAACCTTAATATGTATCAAGAAGTGGTGAAACATAGGGCAAATACCAATAGATGGGGCAGAACCTTTTGTAAGATGCGATAAATTTTTTTTAACGCTTTTATATATTTTTGAGAGAGAGAGAGTGCACGTGCACATGCAAGCTGGGGAAGGGCAGAGAGCAAAGGGGACAGGATCCGAAGCAGGCTCTGTGCTAACAGCAGAGCCTGATGTGGGGCTGGAACTCACCAGTTTTGAGATCATGACCTGAGCCGAAGTTGGATGCTAACCCAGCAAGCCACCCAGTCTCAGTCTATATCTGTGTGCTTCATTTGATATAGTGGCTTTAAGATGCTTCTTCTGGCTTCCTCATCTATATGTTCTTTTTGGTGCTTGACTGCATTTACTATTAGAGAGTGTCTGTTTTTCTTTGCTAAATTTCACTGCTTCCTGGCCCCTGAGTTTTGCTTTGATTCCAGACTGCATCTGTGTCTCAAAACAGGTTTCATTTAATGGGTGCTGTTCTCTGTAACGCAAACCCTGTTGTGAGGTCGATGGTGTTGCCTTGACAGCTCCAAGAATCCTCAGGCTTCCAGCGTCAAAACTTGGCACAATAAGCCTAAATTGATATTATTCCTCAGACTCATTTGTAATTCAGGGTCTCCTGGTTAGATCTTAATTCTAGAAACCCTTGCTGCAAAATTAGGAACCTCTCCTTACAGTATACACAAACCATAAGGTAGTCATTAACTCCTAACCTTTGACTCAAAGTGCTTCATATTTTTAAAAAGCTTTTTATGAATATGTCCGTATAAAGGATATGTTCTAGCTATATGCAACACTCATAGGTAGCCAGGAGCTTACGTTTAAAAAGCAGAGCAGACGGGGGGCGCCTGGGTGGCGCAGTCGGTTAAGCGTCCGACTTCAGCCAGGTCACGATCTCGCGGTCATGAGTTCGAGCCCCGCGTCAGGCTCTGGGCTGATGGCTCGGAGCCTGGAGCCTGTTTCCGATTCTGTGTCTCCCTCTCTCTCTGCCCCTCCCCCGTTCATGCTCTGTCTCTCTCTGTCCCAAAAATAAATAAAAACGTGGAAAAAAAAAAAAAATTAAAAAAAAAAAAAGCAGAGCAGACGGGAGGGATGGGTGAAATAGGTGAAAGGGATTAAGGAGAGTATTTGTTGTGATGAGAGCTGGGTGATGGATGGAATTGTTGAGTCACTACATTGTACACCAGAAACAAATACAACACTATGTTACCTACACTAGAATTGAAATAAAAACTTAATAAAAAATAAGGTAATAAAAAACAAGGCACTTTACATCAGAAATACCTAAATGGTACAAATTTCTGCTTCTCCAAATTTGAAATTTTTAAAAAAATTTTTATTTATTTTGAGAGAGAGTGCACATGCTCGTTGGGGAAAAACAGAGAGAGTTCCAAGACTCTGTGCTGTCAGTGCAGGGGCTCGATCTCATGACTGTGAGATCATGAGCTGAGCCAAAATGAGGAGTCGAACACTCAACCACCTGAGCCACCCAGGCGCCCCTGAAATTCTTTATCATTAGCTCATAGAAGGAAAAGCTAGGTCATCTCATTTGTTGTACGGAAATGAGAAGTCATTTAAAATATATTTGTGCTGCTTTGACTTCTGTTTCTCAAAAAAAGGCTATTCTCTTCATACAAAATATTACTGTCATTAGGGAATATAAAGTTCCTCAATCAGCTTACAGGTCTTAATAGCTTACATTTATTGTAGCTTGTATTTTGCAAAAGATACTCTTTTAAGTGCTTTACCTACAGTAACTCACTTACTTATGACATTACCTCTTCGAAGTGTGTATCATTAGCACCCGTGTTTTACAGCTGAGACCACTGAGGCACTGAGCAGTTAAGTAACTTGCTTGGGATCATGCAGGTAGAGCCTGTATCCAGTCCCATTCATTCTCACTCCAGAATCTCTTCTCTTAACCCAGTCACAGATAATTTTTCCCCACAAAATTTGGGGCATTTTGAGTTTTTCGTAGATTGGCTAAAAACTCTTTGAATAAATGTTAGCATCAGCAACATTTGGTTTTATTGTTCTCTTCTGCTTCTGTCCAGACATGTCTATTTTCTGTTCATCGACGCAGGAAAATACATAATGATAGTAACAGATTCTCCTCTTCCCTTTAATGAAGACCCACAGACTGTCATGAATGAATATGATAGCAATAAGAGATATTGAGTATACTCATTTTTCTACAGATTCACTGCTTTATTTAAGGCAATGTATATTTTAAGGAGACAGAAATGATACCATGCATGTCCAGTGAAGGCGATTAAGTTGTTATAAATTGTATTAAGTTGCTGCCAGATGGGAGTGATGACCTCACAGTGTAGACACCTAGCTTATTGGCATTGTGGAAAACAGTGTCGTGTGACAGGTAATTTATGTGGGCCCCTGCTTGCAGTATTTATCATTGTGTGTATGCATTATGTATATATTGTATTGAAATAGGCAGTGCAGCCCAAAGGGAAATTACTTCTTTTTTCATTCTGCAAAATGAGTGAAGTGCTACTACTTTTGAGAATCAAGTAGTCTGTTCACACCCCCATTCCCCTTTTTTTTACTTTTGTCAGTTCGTCTGTGGCAGTGGATGGAGTCATAATCAGTCTGTGTTGCAGTTCCAAGACCAAGTCAGTAGCACTGCAGCTGGCTGGTGGCCAAATGCTTAAGTACCTTTGGGGTGAGTATCAGAATGTTAGGAAAGCGTGTTTATGATAAATGTTTAATTCTTGAGAATGTGTACTTGTGAGTTTCTTGTCAGTGCTGCATTGACTGTTAGGTCTTTTAACTATCCTGGAAAACCCAAAGCTGTAGAGTGGAATTGGCAGGTATATTCTCCCTCTGTGTTCTCCTGTAATGGATTGGAGTATTGTATGAGTTTCCAAAATACACTTGGAAAGTGATCCAAATTGCATGTTAAGTGTTCCAGCAAGTATTGATGTGACAGTGTTTTACAGTGAGCATACCAACTCTTTGTAAACCTCAGCTGCCCATCCTGCAGAGTCACCCTCTCTGGCTGTTGAACCATGGAAGAACCCTAGTGGATTTCCTGTTCGGTTTCCTTATCCTTGCACACAGACTGAATTGGCCATGATTGGAGGAGAGGTAAGTGAACACAGGGCAGAAAGACTTACCACTTAGAACAGTGGCCCAGGAACTGATGGCATTAGGTAAAAGTCTCCACTTACTCTCAGGGCAACAGTGAAAAAAGTACCTGAGCCTCAGCTTCTTCATCTATGAAATGGAATTAAGAGATTGACATGTAGGAGTTAGCTGATTCCTTTCCTTGGGGGTATGAATTAAAAGGTAGAAAAATGCAGTTGGCAGACTTTTATGCCCTGTTGTGTAGATAATTCAGAGTTAGTTTTATTAAATGCTGTTTGGGGACAACAGAAATGTAATCTCGAAAATAGTGTTCCGTGGGTTGTGATTCATCAAATATTGGAATGTCTATAATTATGGCAGATGATAGGATACAGTGGTTACAGAACAAAACAGCTAACTAATCCCTGCTCTTCTGGAATTTGTAATCTATCAATGTGGGTATGACTATCCCCTCTGATAAGAGAATGAAGGAAATGACCAGGGTGTGGTTTGGGGGGCTAATTAGAAGATGGTACAGGAAAGCGTCTCTGACATGGGTTACATGCTGAGGTATGAAGGGAAAGAAATCTCTGTCCCTGGGAAAGGGAGAGTGTTCCAGGGAGAAGGAACTGCATGCACCTTGAACTTGGAAAGAGCCCAGCTTATTCAGGGAACCGAGTGGAAGCAGTGTGGCTGGACCTTTGTGATAGGCTGTGGGAAGGAGTGTGGGTTTGTTTATTTCACAAAGATTGGAAAATTGTTGCTGTTTTTAATCAGGGAATGGTACGATCTGCTTCATGCTCTGAAAGGTTATTCTGGTTGCCCAGTGGAGAGTAGGTAGGAATGGGCCGAGAGTGGACGGACTGTTGGAGAGGAGGTGGTGACAAGCAGAAAGGGATCTAGTCAAGACACATGTAGCAGATGGGAATATGGGGCTTGCTGATGGATTGGATGGCATGCTGCTCCACTTTGCCCTGAGCCAGGTGTCTGTATTCAGTCTGTATTCACCATCTCAGGTGTCTGTATTCAGTCTTGATGACGTGGACTTAGAGGTGAAGCCACAGGGCAATAGAACTATGTGATAGACAAATCAGGTTTAACTAGTTGGGTTAGAATTGTTTGTAATTTCAATTTTGTTTCTTTGCAGGAATGTGTCCTTGGTCTGACCGACAGATGCCGCTTTTTCATCAGTGACACTGAGGTATCAAAGCTGGGTTTGGTGCAGGATCCTTTTTACTGTCGGCTCCAAGAAATACAGCTAACTTTCCCCTTTGTCTTATTGTAGGTTGCTTCAAATATCACATCGTTTGCTGTATATGGTGAATTCTTGTTGTTGACAACCCATTCCCATACCTGCCTGTGTTTTTGCTTGAGAGATGCTTCATTTAACAGTAAGTGTTCAGTGTATAAATTAGGAAATAGTCCCTTTTCTAATATCTTCTTCCCTTTGAAGCCTTGATGACTTTAAAGTTCACCACTTACTTTGGCTTTTTATCATAGAGTCCTAGATTGTGAGCAAACCTTTAGAGTTCATATACTTGGCCCCTAATCACAACACAGTATCTCAGTTCAGTATTCTATGCCAGTTAGCAAAGACTTCCAATGAAGGAGGTCTTTCCTCAACCAGAACATTGTAAAATTAAACAAAACTGCTCTCAGGAGTATATAACTAATCCAGTGTTGTACTTTGAGTTACCATGTAGATACAGCCGGCTGTCACTTCTTTGTAATCTTCCTTTGCTCACTGTGGCCACCCTCCATCGTATATCTGAAAGACTCTATCTAGTGGTTTGTAGGAAACTGTCCCATTTTTTCTTGAATTCCACGTATCCCTTCCCCCTACTGTTTGTGTGTTTTCCTTATTCTAGAAAACTTCCCCTTATTTTCTTTGCTTCCAACTTGAAAACTGGGAATTTCACAGATGTGATTATAGTGTACTGATAATGTGCATAGAGAAGCTGCCCAGTCCTCCCTGTGTTTTCTAAATCATTTGAGAAGCTGTGTATGTGAATATGCATGAGCACTCTGTGAAAGAGAGGGCAAGTTCCAGGGATAAGGTTGTTTGTTAGGAAGGCTACCGGTTTTGTGGTTGTGTGGGAGAGCAAAGGGATGTGGTTGTTAATTGCTTTCTTCTAGTTTGGAGAATATGTTCAGTTTCAACTGCAGTAAATGGAAAGTGACTTGTCATGACGGTGATTCTCATGGCTTAGCCAGTGGTGTCTTTAGCATTACATGCAGGTCTGAGCAACAACCACGTGTCTAAAGGGGAATCTCTGCGGAAGGTGGAGAGGGGTTCACGTATTGTCACCGTTGTGCCCCAGGACACCAAGCTTATATTACAGGTAAGCTCATTTTTATGGCTGTGTTTCTGGTTGTGTTTTAGATACTCTTACACTTGTAATAATTTACTATAGGCCATTTCTTGCTGAATTCTCTGTTAGCTTTATACAAAGGTTGTTGATACAGGTTGTGCCCAGCATGGGTAAAAGGGAAGCCTCTCTTGGAAGTCAAAATAACTACTGAGCACAACTAGATTCTGCTGGAAGTGTGCGCATTTTATAGTATTGTGGTAGTTCTCTGTGAAGAGTTGAGTTAGGTGAAATAGTATATCCTGGGTATTTAAATTTTTTCTGTTAAATTAAAAACATTACTGTTCTGATTTATTTATTTTAAGATGCCAAGGGGAAACTTAGAAGTTGTTCATCATCGAGCTCTGGTTTTAGCTCAGATTCGGAAGTGGCTGGACAAGTAAGAACCATGTATATGACTAGTTTGTTTGTTGTTATGACTTATATGTGAACATAATATGTATTCTATTAAAGTTTTTAAAACATGAAAGTATGAAATTACACATGTCTTCAGATTCTCAGAGGCTTTTTTCCTCCCACACTTTGATTTTAATATTATGTGGTGCAATAAATATTCCTAGTAGGAAGAATCGTGAGACTCATCATACAAGACAGTGTTTCCTAGCCTGAGGAGGTCCACATGGGTTTTAGATGGCCCGCGAACCCAGGGAAATTGTGCACCAAACTGTCTGGGTGTATTTATTCAGGCAGAAGGCTTAAGGCTTTGGGCAGATGTACAGAGGGGCCTTTGACCCACAAATGCCTGAGACACTATTGTGAAGGAAATGATCCATTGTCTGAGTTTATTTTGGGAAAACTTTATATTAGAAAGACCTTTACTAACATTTTGCTAAAAGAGAAAGTAGACCTAAGTTCTATGATGATTGTCTATCATGTGTATGTGGGGAAGTAGTCCTCAGACTGCCATGGGGACTAAGTGAAGAAGGTAAGTGAAGCTGGTACCTGATTTTTCATTCTGTGAATTGAGAGCGGAAGTCCAGTGGTAGTTGTTTGGCATTTGGACTGTAATCTAATTATAACTGGTTTGTATCATAATGAAAACATGTTGGATCCAGGAAGGTTATTATCTTTGTAAAATGACATGTCTATTCATTATGTCTCTTCACAGACTTATGTTTAAAGAAGCATTTGAATGCATGAGAAAATTGAGAATTAATCTCAATCTGATCCATGACCATAACCCGAAGGTAAATTTCTGAATCTCATATTAACTCTAGCTTACCTGAGACTTGAACTGACGTGATTGGAACTAAAATTTTTTGTCCTTTTTTTTTGTCTTTGGTAGGTATTTCTTGAAAATGTGGAAACCTTCATAAGACAGATAGATTCTGTAAATCATATCAATTTGTTTTTCACAGAATTGAAGTAAGTATTTTGAATGATTTATGAGTATCATATCCATTATTTATCTCATTTTGGAAATAAAGCATAAATAGCTACAGGAAAAAAATTAACCTTCTGTTTGGTATTTTTTAATCATTATAAGTCTAACATGCCACTGACAGTAGATATTTGCTCTTTTTCCTTCTTTTTAAAAATAGCCTATTTAAAACTAAGACTCAAAAATGTGTCCTTTAGAATTATAATTGACTATTTTTAGGTGTATATGAAATTGAAGTCAAATGGTGTGTTTTTCTGCAATGACTTTTTTCCAATTTAAAAAATTCTAGGGGCGCCTGGGTGGCGCAGTCGGTTAAGCGTCCGACTTCAGCCAGGTCACGATCTCGCGGTCCGGGAGTTCGAGCCCCGCGTCAGGCTCTGGGCTGATGGCTCAGAGCCTGGAGCCTGTTTCCGATTCTGTGTCTCCCTCTCTCTCTGCCCCTCCCCCGTTCATGCTCTGTCTCTCTCTGTCCCAAAAATAAATAAACGTTGAAAAAATTAAAAAAAAAAAAAAAAAAAATGAGAAAAAAAAAAAAATTCTAAACGTACAAGAAAAGTTGAGATGTCCAGTGAGCATCCTATACCCCCACCTAGATTCTGCAGTTGATATTTTCCTATATTTGCTTTATCATGATCTACCATCTGTCTATCCATCATTCACCTTTTTTAAGGCAAATTAAAAAAAATTTCTTTTAATGTTTTTACTTATTTCTGAGAGAGAGAGAGAGCAGGCATGAGCAGGGGAGGGGCAGAGAGAGAGAGGGAGACACAGAATCCAAAGCAGGTTCTAGGCTCTGAGCTGTCAGCACAGAGCTCAGTGTGGGGCTCAGACTTGTGAACCGCAAGATCATGACGTCAGCCGAAGTCGAATACTTAACCAACTGAGCCACCTAGGCACTCTGAGGCAAATTTTAAGTTAATTGTAGATATCAGTCCACTTTATGTCTCAGTATTCCACTTTGTGTAACACTGATTAGAGTGCATTCTCCGTGTACAGGGTCCCCCCCCCCAGCAGGTCAGATTCATGTGTGATGAAATGTACAGACCATAAGTGTACTGTATAGGCAGTTTTGACCAGTGTGTACTTCTGTGTAGCCCAAACCTGTCAAGATAGAGAACATTTCCTTCACCTCAGAAAGTTCTTCCAAACCTCTTGTTAGTCCCATTCCCTACCTCCTTGGCAACCATTGTTTGGAGATTGTCACCGTAGATCAATTTTGCCTGTCGGGGAACTTAAATGTAAGTGGAATCAGATAGTATTTGCTCTTCTTTGTAAGTTAAGCTGCTTTCACTCGGCATGTTACCTTGAAAGTAACCCGTGTTTTTGCTGGTATCACAGGTTCGTTCATGTAGTGTGCTATAGTGCAAATATACTACAGTTTGTTTATTTGTTCCTCTGTAGTTGGGCACCTGGTCTGTTCCCAGTTAGGGGCTAATGTGAATATATCACTGTACACCGTTTTTGGGACATGTTTTCATTGCTCAGTTTGTTTCTTCATTTTTCACCTAATGTGAATATAATGAAACTGTTCTCCAAAAGCCATTTTTATTACCTCATCAGCATGTCCCAGTATGTGGTAGTCATTTGATAGCTAGGACACATGTTCAGTTAGTGACCTTTTAATGACCTGTTCTTAGGGAAGAAGATGTTACAAAGACCATGTATCCTCCACCGGTTACCAGCACTGCCCAGCTGTCCAAGGATCCTGATGAGAAAAAAGTAGACCTCATCTGCGATGCTCTGAGAGCAGCCATGGAGAGCATAAACCCTCACAAGTATGTGTGCTGTCATTAGTTGGCGTCTTTTGAGGCCCAGAAGTGTGCTATTGTCCTTACGCAGGGACTGAGAATGTCCTTCTTCACTCTGCTCATTCTGGCGTTCTTCACTCACTACCTCAGGTACTGCTTGTCAATACTCACCTCTCACGTGAAGAAAACAACCCCAGAACTGGAAATTGTGCTGCAGAAGGTACACGAGCTTCAAGGTAGAGACCCTTTCACGGAGAGTGTTTAACAGGGCCCCGAATGTCACCAGACTTCCAGTCTTCTGGAGATCTCACTGACCAGGTTCAGTGCCACATCACAGATTTAATATGTGGCTTATTGGACATTTGAAGACCTGTGTCAGTTTCTTTGAGCGCTGCCCTACAAAGCATGTACAAAAGAAGTCATATGGTGTTCAGTTCGGCCAAGAAATGTTGTTACTTTGTCTTTTTGGTTATCTGGCTAGATGCACGGGTTTATTCCCAAATGGCTTTGATTGGTCTTGTTTTCTTACACACTGACATGACAGGCAGTGCTTCGCCTGTTCCCGATGCTGTGAGTGCTGAAGAAGCCCTGAAGTATTTGCTGCTTCTGGTAGACGTTAATGAATTATATGATCATTCTCTTGGGACGTATGACTTTGATTTGGTCCTCATGGTAGCTGAGAAGTCACAGAAGGTATGTGGAGTTTCCACTTTAACATCCTTTTGGTTCTTATTTTTGTTATCATGGTGGTATGAAACCCTGTCTGTCCCTGATACTGCAGTATCTTGTCTGATGTTAACACTCCATGTACAGGCCTAGAGGCAGATCTGTGAGTTTGCAGGGCTCACGCTTCTAAGCCTCATTCTCTGTCAGTTCTGGGCTTATCAAAGTGTTTTGAATGCTAGGTTGAACAAGTGAATTAAGTTACTTCGTTATCTTTAAGATTATGGTCATGTATGTGAACAAAGTCTCCTCTTATAAAGGGAATATAGCAAATGACTCCTATTCCAATCCAGTTCCTTGGTATGTAGCTGTTTTTCCCAGTGGAAAGTGGGAACATGCAGAATGGAAAGGTTTGAGGCCTCTTGTCCCACCTTAGCATGCTATAGTAGAAAAGTTGGGGCATCCCTGGTTTATACATTTAAAAAACAATTTTTTTTTAATGTTTATTTTTGAGAGAGAGAGAGAGAGAGAGAGAGAGAGAGAGAGACAGCATTGAATAGTGGAGGGGCAGAAAAAAGAGAGGGAAACACAGAATCCAAAGCAGGCTCCAAGCTCTGAGCTGTCAGTACAGAGCCTGATGCAGGGCTCAAACTCGAAAACAGCAAGATCATGACCTGTGCCGAAGTCAGACACTTAACCGACTGAGCCACCTAGGTGCCCCTATACATTTTTTAACCTGTTTTTTGCAGTCTTAGTTTCATCCTGTCACTCCTCTCTTTGCTCTTGCCAGAGTGATCTTTGCTGAAAGGAAATTTTGCTCTTTCATTGTTTGGCTTATAATGCTTCATGGGCTCTGCCCATTGCTGTAGGATAGAGCTTACAAGCCGTAATACTGCTTAACACCCCCTTGTCCCCCACCCAGGTCTGGTGTCTATGCTTATGCTCATCTCTTGATGTTGTTCTTTTTTCTCAGCCTGCAGAGGGGAGGCAGTGCTTTTGTCCCCACAGCCACCACTTAGCTTTGCAGGTAGCATTACTTCTGCTTCCCGTGGGCCTGTGGGCTTTCACCACTCTCACCCTTCCATTCAGCGGGCTAATTCTCACTCACCTAAGGCAAAGGATGCCAGGGTAGCATCTTCCCAGTAATCCATTCTTGCCTCCCTGCCCACCACCCAGGGACTAGATGAGATGGGCCTCATGTGCTTCCACTGCACCCAGTGCCTGCCCCTCCCTCCGTATCATTCTAGCTCCTCTACTAGCTTATAGGTTTCCTGAGGTTAGGGGTTTGTTGTATTTTTTGTACGTAGTGAATTCTTCCTAACTGTTTGTTGATTAAATACTTCGGCCTGTAGTTGTGCTTTTTATCACATGCATAAGTATTTATTTTTTTCTCTGGTCTTTTTTTGTATACTTAATGTGTATTTATCCTATCTGCCCAGTGAAATTACATTAAGAACAGGGAGCGTCTGTTCTTTAGAAAAAAAAAAAAAAACAATTTTCAGGGCATAGTACAAAGCTGCAGACAGTCAGTGCTAATAAAATCTTGGTTGGCAGGACCTTAGAGTTTTGTGTTTAACTCAGTACAGTTTTACCTTTGTTTTAAAACTTGAAGACGGAGGGCATGAAATGTCATGCAAAGAGCTCCAAGTACCTTCCACTTCCAGAGAAGTTGGATGCATTTGTTCTTCTGGATTGGAACCTTGTTTTCCTTATTAGCTTAGGAAATAAATGGTTGTTGTGAGACTATATGAGAATTCATCTTTATTATTCTGAATGAAAACAAATAATGCCTGTATTTTAAAGCATTTTTGCCAAAACTTGTTTTATGTAGTTTCATTATACAATATGTAATTAATATATCAGCACAGTACATATTTTAAAAATTTTGTAGCTTTGGGTTTATTGATTGTTACAATTATTATATATCATTTGTATTGTTATAAGTAAATGTAATTATAAGTAGTAAAGGTCTGACCTGTTAGGTTTTTGGTTTTTGTTTTTTTAGGATCCCAAAGAATATCTGCCATTTCTTAATACACTTAAGAAAATGGAAACCAATTATCAGCGGTTCACCATAGATAAATACTTGAAGCGATATGAAAAAGCCATCGGGCACCTCAGCAAATGTGGTAAGCGTGAGGATTAGTATGTTTATTTCTGCTTCAGATCTTCTTTGGAGCTAGGCAGGGTATAAGTTAAAGTGTCAGTTTAGACATAGACGTAGATGGATGTCAGTTTCCACTCCTCAAACCGAAACACGGTTACCTGTGTGCACCTTATTTTATCATATGTTCTAAAAAGCTGAAAGCAAAGCAAATGAATTTTAATGAACTGGAGGAGCTCCCTAACTAAAAATATAGAGCAGATCCGTTTTGGGTTGAGGATGATCACGTCCTAAATTCATTTCAGTATCTCGGAACGAAAATTGGTTGATAGTGCACTCTTCTCCCACGGTGTTTACAGACACCTGTGGGAAGCGTGGCTTGTCTGGAGTGAGTGGCCATACCCACTGGCAGCTCCCAGAAGGACATACTCGTAGTTAGGACACACTCCCTGTCCCATGCTGGAGCTGCTGGCTTCAGCAGTTGTGGCTCTTTCCTGAGAGCTAAGATGGGGATAAGGAAGTTGTTTGGGTGTTATTAAGCTTCCTTCAACAATCTGATTGAGCTGGGCTGGGATAGGACTCAGGCATCTGTATGGCTGACAAGCTCCCCAGAGGATTCCAATGAAGGCAGTTGAGAAAACACAAGGTGAGATGGTCATTTATCAGGGGTCGTGTATGAAGAATTCCTTTTGAGTAGAACTTTCATCCGAACCAGTGCTTGTCATACCTCACATCTGCCATGGTGCTTTGCTAAAATTAAAATTCTTGGATTCTGTTCTCCTGATACTCTGGTTCTGCAGGTCTATAAAGGTCCCTTATAGACTTTGTTTAGGGACCACTGGTGTAAATGAAACTCATTATGCTTCCAAAGTCCTAAATTTGTGTGTGCATGAATCTCACTCCTCAGGACCCGAATACTTCCCAGAATGCTTAAACTTAATAAAAGATAAAAACTTGTATAAGGAAGCTCTGAAGTTATTTCCATCAGACTCGCAGCAATACAAGGTGAGTGGTGTGTGAAATGAGGCTCTTTTGGTGATGTGAGTTAGCTGGAAAGGGTGTAAGGATCCTGAGTCTGTAACACCATCCTTGGTTTCAAGGTTTATCGTGAAATAAGTTAGCCTTATCATGAACTCTTATCTGGGAGAATGGCCCTGACCTGCTCCTGTTCTGAAGAAGTTGCCCAGGCTGGAAGCCTAGGAGTTGTCTCCCATTTCTCATCATGAATTCTGCTTGATGAGCGGCAGCTTCTCAATAGGGTTTCCTGCTTACGTCCCACTCCTTGCTCCAGCCCAGCCTTGCGACCACATGACTGATCATCCCGAAGCGTGTAGATCTTTCTCAGGTGGTTTAGGATAAAGGGATAAAGTTTGGTTGTTTGTCTGAACAAACATCCATTTAGTTTTCTTATATGCCAGGTACTTTGTTAAATGAATTGTATGAGTGTCATAACAACCTGATAGGATAAACAGATGTGGAAACAACTTGCCTCAGGAGCTGGAGTATGAGGCTGCTGAGCTGGGATGCGGAGCCCAGGCTGTCTGAGCCCGGAGCCTGTGCCAGTGACCACTCCTCGTCCTTGCCACCTTCAGGCCGTGTGCACTTGGTCTGCAAATTGCCTGTGTCCCTATGATCTGGCTCCTGCCTGTTTCGTTAGCATCGGCTGCCTCTTCCAGGCCTCTCCCTGCTCCTTTCTTTAGCCCCACTTGTCTTTCAACATTTGGGTCTCCTCTGTGACAAAGCTGTTCCGGGGCGAGGTGCCCCACACCGAACTCCAGAGCACCTTCTCATGTCAGTGGTGGTACGTAACAAACCGCTGACACACCGATTTGTCTCCCCAACTGACCATGGGTTGCTTAAAGGTGGTGGCTTTGTGTTGTATTCCTCTTTGTGTCCCTACCTGCGTGGAGCCCAGGATAGAGAATTTGGCCAGTGGCCGCCTCTTTGCTTTTATTTTCATTGTCTCTTCCTCCCTCTGGTGCTGTCTCTTGTCCAGCCATACCAGCCTTCTTGCTCTTCCTTCCTGGGTATTCCATACACATTCCTGCCTCTTGGCCATGGTGCTTTCTGTAGCCGTCAGTCTGGAATACTCTTCCTGTAACCCTTTATGTAGCATATTCTCCTCACAGCCCTCCAAAATAACAACTGTCTTCACTCTCTGTCCCTTTAGCACTATGTCACAGGCTATATTGTGTTTATAAGTCCATTCCCTGTCACCACAAGAGCGGGAACTTGGTGGTGGTTTTGTTAGTATTTGGTGTTTCGCTTGTTTTTATTTATTACATCGCCATGTGATTCCCACTGCCATGAATAGTACGCCGTAATTACTTGTTGAGTGAACACATGACACATCCTCAGTAAGGTTTTCAGTGGAAGAATGATTGAATTCACTGATAAACTACAGGATTTTCATAAGTAATTCAAGAGATTTTCAAATGTAGTAACTGAAGCAGCCTCCATTGGAGGTTAAAAAATGACTGTCACCTTTCCTTACCAACCCAATGTCTCCTCTTACCACAGGAGATCAGCATTGCTTATGGGGAACACCTGACACAGGAGCACCTCTACGAGCCAGCAGGGCTCGTGTTTGCCCGCTGTGGTGCCCATGAGAAAGCTCTCAGTGCCTTTCTGGCCAGTGGCAGCTGGCAGCAAGCTCTCTGCATGGCAGCCCAACTTAACTGGACCAAAGACCAGCTGGCTGGCCTCAGCAGAACTCTGGCAGGTAAACACGGTGGTTTAGGCTCTCCAAAATGAGAACTTCCCCAGAGGTTTTTTGTTTCTCCCTTTCTTTGGCAATTTTGCAAGTAAATTTAGAGCAGCATACCTTGAGACAGTCTCACTGCTACAGTGAGTCCCCCAAATGCAGTGGCGTAATAGAGAAAGCTTCTATCTTCTCTCACGTGAGGACTGAGAAGTTCTTCCATTGTGTGGCTCTGTCATCTCAGACGGATGGTTGTAGCTGGATTTTCTCCACCTCTGTATCGCAGTCCTCAGGAAGGGGAGAAAGCTAGAGCCGTAGGAGAACGCTTTAAGTTGGAAATGATCTCGAAGTTACACCGTTACTTCTGTTCCATCTCATTTGCCAAAGCTTACATCACATGGCACACCTAGCACAGAGTAACTGCACAGCCATGGGCCCTAGGAGAAGGCGAACGTGAGTTTTGGGGTGGGGCCCTTCAGTTATAAACGGTAGATCGTGGGGAACAAGAATAGCATTTTTCAGAAATGAAAGAAGAGGCTAAATGTGTAAGCGTTCTGAATGCAAAGGCAGTTTAGCTGCGTCAGGGTCTAGGGGTTGTCTGATCCAGCGGGGAGGCTCTATCAGAGTGTAACTTATTTGAGTCAGGGAGAGCTTCAGGACCGCTTGGGAGAAGAGGTGAACAGGGGCTCTGTCCTCTCAGCTGTGCTTGAAGTAACGGACCAGTATATTTCCCCCCGGTCCTTTTTAGAGTTTTAAAAATACTGTTGTTGTTTCAAAAAATACGTAGTCCTGAAAATTCCAGACTAAATCCTGTTAAATATATGTGCATATTTTCCTTAGTTATTTGTATTTTTTTTCTGGTAATTAGATCTGCAGGCTCTTCTAAGCCCTCGTAATTTCCATGGTGAACTCTTTTTAGTTTTTGAGAATTCTCTGTATTAGGCCTGTTAGGTATTCTTTGTGACTCCACTGTTACTTCTGCTTTAGAAACAGGTTTCGGTAGTTTGTTTATACCTTCCAGTTCTGTTTTTAGGACCTGCTATCTTCTCTTACATTCTTTACAACTTGAGCTTGCTATTTGTCTTGTTTTATGGTATACACCAAGTTCTCCCAGATGTTTAGCAAAAAAAAAAAAAGGTAAGGGGAGGTGATGGTCAAAGATTTTTGAGAAATTTTATAAGGTAGAGTCACTTTATGTACACTTGAACTTAGGCAGTTTACGCAAGAAAAGAAAGATAGCTGTTTAAATTGTGGAGATGATTTTACCTGTTTTTGTCAGGGATGATATGCACAGGAGTTTGAATGAGATGGGAGGCATGAATCTGCCAGCCCCGTAGTCAGCTTCAGGTTCTGGGTGCTTCTTACAGCAGGATTCTCTCAACTGTGCTAAGTCACTCGAGGATCTAAAGACACTGCATGACCCCTGAGCCAGCTGCCTTCATCTTAGTGCTCAACCAAAGATTAGCAGTCTCTTCCTATTTGAGGAAGAAATGGATGAGGGAGAGATGTTAGGTCAGTCTCCCATATGTGTGCCTTTGTAAGCTTTTCTCATGGCTAATTTTGACTATACATCATTTTCACATTTTCTGCTAAATTTAGATTGTAACTGCCATTTAAGATAGGACTCCATGGTATTCCTGCCTACTTCCTGACAAGTTCACAACATACGCCATTTGATACATAATACAGATATATTAGTGAACCACTCAAGCAAAGGAATCTGTGTAGCTTTGTTTGACCTAGTGCTTCACAAACTTACTTGACCTGCGAATGTTGTTGTTTTCTGGTATTGCCTTTTATTATTCTACGGAACACTCTTAGGGAGCACTTTGGAAAATGCTGTTTTAAAGCAGCTCTGTTTGGATGTCTGCTGTAGAGCTCAGTCTCCAATTTGTAAGGGGGCCATTTTTGTTTAAAAAGTACCTGCAAAAACCATTTCAACGTGAGCTTTGGTAATCCTGTTCTTAGCAAGCCAACTATGGTCAGATGTTTATTATCTTTGCAGGAAAGCTGGTTGAGCAGAGGAAGCATGGTGATGCAGCCACAGTCTTGGAACAGTACGCCCAGGTAACCTCTCAGTTCCTCCCTTCTTTTTTGTTTTTTTAATGAGCACAAGCTCATGCACCCGCAAGCAGGGCAGGGACAGAAGGAGAGCGAGAGAAAGAGGGAGAGAGCATCTTAAGCAGACTCCACACTCTTGCATGGAGCCAGGCGCAGGGCTTGATCCCACTACCCTGGGATCTTGACCTGAGCCAATATCAAAGAGTTGGACGCTCAACTAACTGAGCCACCCAGGTGCCTCTCAGTTCCCCCCTCCTTAAGCCACCCAACCAACAAGCAAGGTCTTCCCAGTTGTACTTCACTGATCAGGAAAATTAAAGGAACTCAGGGTAATTAGGAAGTCCAGAGACAGTGTTTGCTCTGCAGGTCTTCCATCTTGCTGACCTGACTTAGAAATCTAAATTTAATAGGCCTCTAAATAATTAGTTCTCTAAATAGTAAGTTCTGTGAGGTAGTGAGGCACTACCTCTGTGAGGCACTAGTGATTTGACCCTGACAGAAAGTACTAAATTAAATCTGCAGGGAGTTGTGCTTTTTATGTGAACTTGCCAAGTACAAACAGTGAGAAAGGACCATTCTAAAACAAAGAGATTAAACTTCAGATACTTTTTTTTGGCCTTTACAACCGTTCTGTCTGTTGGAAGTGTCTTTTTATCTCAGACAGCCTGATGGGATCCAATTTTCTAGCAGATTATAAAGATGAATACCTATACCAGCTTTTGATAGAATTATAGAATTTATTATGAAAATAATAAAACCATGCATTGATACTGGCCCTGGACTAACAGGATGTAGGTACGCAGTTGACGCCAGGGATTACTGCCTTCTAGAGTTTTGGCCTTTGACAAGAGAGTGTTATTTTTTACAGTCGTTACTAGTGGGCACATTTGTATAACATAATTGTGCTTTTACAATACCTGAATGTCTTTCATGTAATAAGGGTGAGTGAGAGAAGATCAGTAAAATTTGATCTCATTAGATCCTTGCAAGAAATTATGTTGGATGATTGAGCTGAAAACATCAACGAATAAACTATGCGTAATAATGAGGCTAGAGTAGAAAGATATACTACCTAAGGTGGTTAATTGAATGGATAAGATGCCACCATCTTTTTTCCCCCTCTGTAAATGAAGATTTTAATTCATATTTGTACTTAATTTATACATTTATAACTTGTATATTTTTAATTGGATATACTTTACATATAATAAAATTTACCAATTTTAAATTAACAATTGGATGAGTTGTGACAAATGCTTACAGCCATGTAGTGCTACTACAGCCACCATAACAGAACATTGCCAGCACCCCGAAAAGTTCTGCCTCCCCTTTGCAGTCAGTCTTCTCCCTCTGCTCTCGGTACTCTCTTACCAACCACTGCTATGCTTTCTATCATTACAGTTTTGCTTTTTCTAGAATTTTATGTAAATGGAACCATCTGGTATGTAGTTTTTTAGTCTGGCTTCTTTCACTCACATAATGCTTTTGTTTTCTAACATTTCTTTTTGATTCTTTCTTAGAGTTTCCATCGTTCTGCTACATTACCCATCTGTTCCTGCCTGTTGTCTACTCTCCCATTAGAGCCTTTCATACTTCTTTTCTTTTATTTGCTTTTTCTAATTGAAATATAACTAACATGTGGTGTCATAATAGTTTCAGGTGTCATCCTACTCACTTTAAATTCCTGGCCTCATAATTTCAGTATCCCTGCCCTATCTGAGTCTTGTTCTGATGCTTCCTCTGGCGCTTCAGACTGTTTTTTGTCCTTTTTGTAATCTTCTGTAGAAAGCCTGCCATGATGTCCTAGGTAAAAGGAAATCCAGTAAGTAGGCTTTTAGTGATGTTCTGATAAGGTGTGAGGGTAGAAGTGTTCTGCAGCCCTATGATTAAGTCTCAGTCTTTTATTGAGCCTGTGTCCCTGGACTTCACCGGTGCTTCTTAGATTTTTCACTCCTTAGGTAGGACAGGAAGGCCAGGGGGAGCTGGAGTTTTATTTCTCTTCCCTCCCTGATAAATTCCACTTTAGTTAGGTTCTGGCAAAATAGTTTCTCTTGGTCTTGTTAAGAGCAGCGTGCTCTGGTTTTATTCAAAATGACATCATTTTTGTTTTTGCCAGAAGCAGGAGAATCTATCTGATACTCACTATGAGACTCTGGTAGGGCTCGTGGAGGTAAAAACTCACAGAAGTGAAGGAGCTTCCCTGAGCCTGGATGTCCATAGAGTTTTCACCTCCAGCCTCGTCCGCAGTGATCCTTCAGCCATTGGTCACTTACACTTTAGATGTTCCCACCCCAGTACTGGTTCTGGTAGAGATTTCTACTTGTGAGTCTCTGTTCTGTTCTGCCAAGTTGTAATTCTCCGTGTCTGCCTGTCTGTTTCTCCAGTTTTAGGGGCAGCAGTTTGCCCTATGACCTCGGTTCTCCAGTCTAAGGAGAATTGTTGATTTTCAGTTTGTTCAGGTTTTTACTCGTTAGGATGGATGATTTCTTCCAGGTTCCTTGTGTGTTGGACTGGGAACTGGAAATCATGATGCTTTTGATATTCGTCCATGTTATGTCATGTGTATATGTGCATTCCTTTTTATTTTGCCTAATGGTATTTTGTTGTAAGAACAGGTCGTAATTTATGGATTCATCCACAAGTTGATGTACATTTGGATTGTTTTCACTTTAAAGTTAGAATAAAGCGGCTGTGAGCAATCTGGTACCAGTCTTCGTGACGACAGATGTTTTCGTTTCACTTGGGTGAATACCTGAGTGGGAATGCTGGTCACGTGGGGAGTGCATGCGTGACTTTATAAGGAGCTGCAGAGCTTCCATCACTTGTGTTCCCACAAGTGATGTGTGAGTGCCTTAGTGAGTACTCACCCACACTGGATGTATCACATATCAGGGGATGCATAACAAATTACCCCAAAACTTAGCTTAAAATGACAAACACTCATTATTTGTTTCTATGGGTCAAGAATCTGGGTGGGGCTTAGTTAGGGCCTCTGGCTCAGGGTCTTTCACAAGGCTGCAGTCAAGGTATTGGCCAGAGCTGGGGTCATCTTAAGACTTGACTAGTATTTTTCCCCCACTTCCCAATTTCTTGTTGCTAGTAAACAAATATAGTTTATCGTTTTGTTTTGGCTTTTGGCTTTATATATCCTGCAACCTTGCTGAACTTATTTTTTAGTTCTAGGAACACTGGGGTAAATTTTATAAGATTTCCTATGTTAATGAGCATGGCTTCTGTGAATAAAGACAGTTTCTTTCTTTTCAATTTGTATGCCTTTATATTTTTTCTAGCTTTACTGAATTAATCGAACTTCCAGTACAACATTGAATAGAAGTGATAAGACACCTTGCCTTTCTCCTGATATTAGGGGGGGATTTGGTCTTTCAGCATTAAGTTTGATGTGTGCTGCTGTTTGTTTTTTTTTTTTTAATTTTTTTTTAAATGTTTTATTTATTTTTTGAGACAGAGCATGAGCAGGGGAGGGTCAGAGAGAGAGGGAGACACAGAATCCGAAGCAGGCTCCAGGCTCTGAGCTGTCAGCACAGAGCCCGACGTGGGGCTTGAACTCGCGAACTGTGAGATCATGACCTGAGCTGAAGTCGGACGCTTAACCAACTGAGCCACCCAGGCGCCCCTGTGCTGCTGTTTTTTAATAGATATGAGAACCCGGTAGGGCTTTTAGAGTTGACAGACTGTAGCCTGTGGGCCAAATCTAGCTGGCTACCTGTTTTTATGACTAAAGTTTTATTGGAATGTAGCCACACCTATTTGTTTACATATTTTCTGTGGCTAATTTGTAACTACAACCAGAGTTGAGGGATCCTGACAGAGATGGTCTAGTGCACGAAGCCTGAAATATTTGTTGTCTAGCCTTTTACAGAAAAATTTGCCAGTTCTTGCTCTCTTGGGTTGAGGAAATTCCCTTCTAGTCTTGGTTCTGAGAGTTTTTATTGTGAACGGATATTAAATTTTTCAAGTACAATGTCAGTTAAGGTATTTTTGTTTTAGACCAGTGCCAGGGTGAATTACATTGATTTTTGAATGTTAAATTAATCTTGCATCTCTGGGTTAAACCCATCTTGCTCGTAATGTATTACCCTTTTTCATTACTGGTGATTTCAATTTCCTAAAATTTTCTTGAGGATTTTTGTATTTGTCTATGAGGGATTTTGGTTTATAGTTTTCTTGTTGTGTCCAGAATGCGTAAAGAACTCTTCTAACTTAACAACAAAAAGACAACCCATTTTAAAAATGGACAAAAGACTTGAATAGATACTTCTCTGAAGAAAATTTACAAATGGCCAACGAGCAAGCACTTAAAAAGATGTTTAGCATCATTGTTCATTAAGGAAATGCAAATCAAAACCATGAAACTCACTAGAATAGCTTTAATCAAAAACAGTGCAAAGTTGGAAGTATGTAGAGAAATAGAACTCTTTTGTACATTGCTGGTGAGAATGTAAAATGGCACAGCCACTGTAGAAAACAGTTTGTTGGTTCCTTAAAAAGTTAAACATAGATTACCATATAACCCAACAGTTCCACTGCTAAGTATATACTCTGGAGAAATGGAAACGTATGTCCACAAAGAAATTTGTATGCAAATGTTCGTAACAGCTTTATTTATAATAACCAAAAGGAAACAACCCAAATGTCCATCAATGACAGATAAATGGATAAATCGTGAGATACATGCTCACAACATTTATACACACAGTAGGATATTATTCAGTCATAAAAAGGAATGAAAAACCGATGGATGGTTCAATTTGGGTAAAACTTGACAACATTATGCTAAGTGAAATAAATCAGATATAAAAGGACAAATATGGTAGGATTCTACTTCTACGAGGTACCTAGTGTAGTCAGAGTCATAGAGACAGAAAGTCGAATGATGGTTGCCAGAAGCTGGGGGAGAGGAGCAGGGAAGTTACTGTTTCATGGGTATAGAGGTTCAGTTTTGCAAGATGAAAAACGTTCTGGAGATGGATGGTGGTGATGGTTTCACTACAGTGTGAATTTGTTAAATGCCACTGGACTTTACAGCAAAAAGTGGTGAGAATGGTAAAATGTATGTCATATATATTTTATTATCAAAAATTAATTTAAAAAGAACAAAGAACTGATACATGGTACAACTTGGATAAATCTTGAAAACATTCTGCTAACTGAAAGAAGCCAGATGCAAAAGATCACCTATTGTATGGTTTCTATTATATATCCCAAGGGGGCAAATCCAGAGAAAGAGCACATTAGAGGTTACCAGGGGAGGTAAAGAGTAGGAAATGGGAATGTCTTTATGGGATGATTTAAAAAAAATGTTGGTAGTTATGTAACATTGTGAGTACAGCAAATGCCATCTAGTTGTACACTTTAAAGTGACTGTCATGTGGTTGTCACCTTGGTAAACAGCTTTCTCTTTTTCTCTCTCTCTCTTCCTGAGTCAGGCAACACATCCTCCTGCTGTGTCCTGCTATACCTGTGGTGTAGGCCTATTCATGCAGCATATGCATTGGATCTGGGAAGAAAATACTTATTTTTAATAATTTTAATTGAAAATATAGTAGTATGCATATATTTAGATTGTTTAAAATGCTGAAAGTAGATACAAGGAAATAAAAACGTCATTCCTACCACCCAGAAGATTGCTGTTCTTCCCTCCTATTTCTGATTCTTCTTAGAGTGCGATCTCTCTCTACACAAACACACAAATACCTTTTAACCAAAATGAAATTACATTGTTTGTGGTGTTTTTAAATTTGCTTTGTTTGGTTATGATCTTCATCTTTCCATGTTAGCACATTTTATTTACCTAACGATTAAAATCCAAGTTCCCTCAGTGGTTCCAAAATTGTTTACAGTAGATTAATACAAAATAGGTTCCAGTCTAGGGTCATGTATTGCGTTATGCATCTTATGTCCCTTAAATCTCTTTCAATCTAATGTATACCCATCCCCCCTCTTCTTATGACAGTGATTACTAGAGGAAACCCAGCCAGTTGTCTTAAATATTTCATCTGTTTAAAATGTGTTTTATTTCACTCATTTCCAGTTTCACAAACTTCTAGTTATAAGTCACGGAAAAGAAAAAAGTATAGCATGAGGAATGTAATCAATAATATAATGTGTGGTGATAGATATGACTGTCCTTAACCGTGGTGAGCATTGAGTAATGTATAGAACTATCAAATCACTCTGTTGTACACCTGAAACTCATATAACATTGTAGGTCAACTAAACTTCAACAGTAAAAAGATAAACATGAATTGTACATATAAAAATATTGTGTTTTATATACTTCATAAGTACCTTAAGTACATACTGCAGTATGTACTCACAATTTTTTACTGGTAAGGCTACAAGCATCAAAAATGTTTGAAGACTTAGGATATGTGGGTGTTTATTGCACTCATTATTACACACATTTTTCAGTTCCCTGTAGGTTTGAAGTTTTTAAAAATAAAAGTTGGGGAAAAAAACATCAAAGAGTAAAAAGATTAGAAGTTTACTATTCTGGTTTGCCATTTATTTGAAGTGTGAACTTGTTCATTTTGGAGCCCCCCCAAACCTGCTGACTCAAACTGGGTAGTATAGCTGGGGCGATGGGCACTCTGATGGTTTTGATGCTCAGGGAGATAGGGAGATGATACCATGTGTTTTGTGGTTATTTCCAGAATCCACACCGCCCCTCACTCCTTTGTCTTTTGCATCAGTATTTATTTATTGAGCAGGTACTCTGGGCCAGACATGCTACTAGGGACTGGGCTGGAAGGGGCTGGAAGGGGCTGGAAGGGCAGAGAGGCCACTCTGTCGGCAGTTTGTCATGGTGGCATCTGACGGGCCTGCTCCATTTACCTGTAATCTTCCTTGGTTTTGCCTTGTCAGGATTATGAAGAAGCTGTGCTCTTGTTATTAGAAGGAGCTGCCTGGGAAGAAGCTCTGAGACTGGTAAGAAAAACTTTAAAAATCATCACTATGTTAGGTGCTTAGAGCAAGAGTGCGGGGGAGAAGGGTCAGCTAGAATCCCTGGTCTTCTGAGGCTAGTGAAATTAAGTAAAAATAGTTTAGGTTCTTGGTCTAAGGATAAATAGTATTTTTAAAGCCATTTTAAAAATGTATTCTTGATGTTTTGAATTAATCAACTTTTAAAATGTGAAATATTACTGGTCTTTACTGAAGTGAATTAAATATTCATTAGAGGCCTACTGCTCTTGAAAATATCCTGGTGACCTCTGAAAGTGATCCATTTCCTTCCAAGTATCTTGACTCTCCAGTGATTTGCAGTTTTCTTGCCTGAGATTACTGTATTTTTCTTTTTAGGTATACAAATACAACAGACCAGATATTATAGAAACCAATGTAAAGCCTTCCATTCTAGAAGGTAAGGGTTACATCTTAGAATTCCACATTTGGAAGTGTGGAGGTGTGGAAGAGCAAGATAACAGTACTTACTTTGTTAGGACATCCTTTAATCAGGTGTTACATAGAGGTGATTAAAACTGTCCACTGGGTATAATACTTTCTTCTGACCAGGATTTTTAAGCATGCTGAACTGTTAAATGGTAGTATAGAAAATATTTGAATGTTAAAAACACATGATAAGATATGATTAAGAATCTTCATATTTGGAAATAGTTGGTAAACTTGAATATGAACTAGACATTAGATAATAATAGTATTTTGTCAGGGGCCAGTTTCTTGCATTTAATAATTGTATTGTGGTCATATTAGTGTCCTTTATTCTTTTTTTTTTAAAGTTTATTCATTTTGAGAGAGAAAGAGAACATGCACAAGCAGGGCTGGGGCAGAGAGAGGGAGAGAGAGAATCCCAAGCAGACTCCATGCTGTGCACAGAGCCCGACACCGGGCTCAGACTCACAAACTGTGAGATCATGACCTGAGCTGAAACCAAGAGTTGGACGCTTAACCGACTGAGCCCTACCTGGATGCCCCGATAATGTCCTTATTCTTAAGAGAGCTATGCTGAGGTATTTAGGAGGGAAGGATCGTATCTGCAATCTACTCTCAAAATGTTCCATAAAAATAGTAGTTGTGTGTATGAATGGAGAGAAACAGGAAGCCAAAATAATAGGGCAAAATGTTAACAATTGGTAAATCTAAGTGAAGGGTATATTTGTACATTGAACAGATGAGTTTTACCAGTTCTAGAATACTCAGATGGTCACTGTGACTCCTTAAAAGCAGAATGGGAAAGAAAGGCATCAGTTTGGCTAACAGAAATTTCTGGGAGTGGGGTTTGGTTCTAAGCCCTCCAATTTTCACACAGTCTGCCCTGTGAGTAAGATCTGGCCTTTCTGACATGTATATATATTCACATGTTTACCCTGCCTGCATCCTCCTCCCCCTCCCCATTAACACCATGGGAGGATTCTTTTCTTATCGTTCACGTAGGTATCTCTACCTGGTTACTGAAAGCTTCCGTCCTGGCCCTCCAGCAGTCCATCTAGCCAGCTCTTAAACTTGGATTTTGTCCCCTATTGAGCACTTAGAAAAATACTGACAGTTCGTCTGCATGGGCTTCATACCTATGTTCAGGAAGCAGTTCAGTGACTGTTTGTGTTTGTTAACAACTTCCTTGTATACTCCTTTTCTTTGCTAGTCCTCTCTTGGGTTAGTTACCTAGTCTTTCTTCAGGTGATTTTATCGATTTAGTGGTAGCGAATGTTCCAGGATGATGTTGATGAACACTAAGAGCTGAAGTCTCAATGTCTGGCTCATTCTCTGAAAATGATGTAGGTTAATTCTCATTAAGGAAAAAATCTTGCTTGGAAAACCTAGTAACTTGTTTTCTTTTTGTTAAATTCTGACTTCCTCACTGCCCTCCTCTAGTTCTTTTTTTTCTGCTTAAATATCCTCAAATTATTTTCCATCTGCACTCCTAGCCCAGAAGAATTATGTGGCACTTCTGGAGTCTCAGACAGCCACATTCTGTCGCCATAAACAACGTTTATTGGTGGTTCGAGAGCTCAAGGAGCAAGCACAGCAGGTGAACCTGGGTGAGTGTCTGCATGACGGCATTGGCGCTTGGGTGCGGTGGGGACATGTCACACCTTGTCTTAGCTGCTTGTTGTGCCTTCTGCAATATGATTACTGTGCCGGGGGACATCTGAGGCCTCTGTGAAACCCCTTAGGGGCTGTGTGTGCCTGTGTGTGCCTGTGTTTGTGCGTGTAGAGGAGGGCTGAGGGGCAGGACCAAGCAGGAATGGAAAGAGCTCTGCTGCATGTGCCCTCCACCCCCACCAAGCAGAGTAGCCGACTTCTCTGTTTCACAAAATGAGCCACCTTGTCTCCAGAGGTTCCTTTCCTTTGAAAAAAAAAAGAAAGAAAGAAAAAATAACTAGTTTGGTACTGTATATGCTAATAATAACTAATATTCTCTCATTTCACTTTGAGATCTACTTTATGATAATTGTCATCCATCCTCAGATATGCCCTGGTTAACCACAGTCCACTTACCCCATTAAAAGTAAACTCACATTAGCAGGGAGTTTTCATTCTGCATCTGATTCTACTTTTCTAGATGATGAGGTGCCCCAGGGTCAAGAGTCAGACCTCTTCTCTGAAACCAGCAGTGTCCTGAGTGGCAGTGACATGAGCGGCAGATATTCCCATAGCAACTCGAGGATATCAGCGTATGTATCATGTTTATTCAGCGTTTTGACCATGCCCTGGGTGTATGGAGAAAGAGCAAGTAAGTAGGTCAGTTTTTCATCAGGAGGACAGTGCAGGGCCATGATATAGTTATGCAAGGACTCTCCCTGCATATCTAAGAAATTAGACTTGGTGTTGAAATGTTTTCTGCTGATTCTTCATGGACTGTGCGTTTGCTCATGCCCACAAGGCTCTTACACTGGGAACTCAGTTTTTATGACATTTGATTTCATTTGTTTAACAAATACTAGGTGACCATAATGTGTAAGCACTAAAAAAAATTAAAAGATGATAAAGAAAAAATATTCAGGCATCTTCAGTTCAAAGTCAGGATTGGAAGAGGTTATAAACATAAAATAAGTCATCATACTTCAAGTGTAGCAGCTGGTCAGAACTCCCAGATGCTAGTTGTAGTGGATGTTAGCAAAAACTTTTAAGGAGCTATGGGTTTATAAGTGCTTTATAGTCACCCTTGGGAAGCATAAAACAATGCATATTGTGTATTCGAAGTGACTCATACTTTATGAATTCAGAATGGAGATTTTTGAGGTTATGTGGGGTGATCAGAAATTCCTAGAGAAGTAACTAGAAACTGGACTTTTAAGAGTCAGGGCGAGAGACAGGTGGCATAATTAAAGACCTCTGAGCAGGAAAGATACAGGACTCATTTTAGTGCATTCAAATTCAGTGTGCTATGTCTATGTCCCCTGATTGATTGATTGATTGATTGATATTTTGAGAGAAACAGACAGCATGAGTAGGGGAGGGGTAGAAAGAGAGGGAGACAGATAATCTTAAGCAGGCTCTGCACTGTCAGCGCAGAGCCTGACGCGGGGCTCAAACCCACGAAACCATGAGATTGTGACCTGAGCCGAAACTGAGAGTTGGACGCTTAACCGACTGAGCCACTCAGGCTCTCATATGTCCCCTGATTTAAATTTTACTTTGTTGCCTTTGAATTTATATTTTGTTAGAAAATTCAAGTTTGTTGTTCTTCTCTTTGTTGTTCTCACTCTTATGATCAGATGCAACCTCATTTTACTCTGCATTTTAATCATAATTTTAAGGCCAGATACTACCTTTTAGGGTTTTCCTTATTACTTCCTGCCTATAAGATTTGCTTCTCCCAATTTTATTTTAGGCATCATTTAAACACCTCATCACCATTTTCCCCCAAATATACATACCATCTGTAGACTCTCTGGGTTCCTCAAAAGTTGGTGGCCAACAGGTACATTCATTTTAATCTGTGCAGCACAAGATTTATAACCTCTTTCTGATTTCTAACAGGCGATCGTCTAAGAATCGCCGCAAAGCAGAGAGGAAGAAGCATAGCCTCAAAGAAGGGAGTCCACTAGAGGATCTGGCCCTTTTGGAGGCACTGAATGAAATCGTACAGAGCACTGAAAAATTGAAAGGTATATTCTCAATACTAATGATTCTTGCCACACAAAAAAGTAAATGGGTAGCACAGACTTTAATAAACATTAAGATGCAATTTTCCCAACTTGAAGAAAGACAAAAACTGGCAGCAGGAAGGACGCATCTTGTCAGGGCACATTCCTGAACCACTCTCAGCTGGTGACATAGGAGCCTTCCTCTATTGGCCTCCATGCACCCGGCCTGGGAGACATTAGCGCTGAAACTGGAGTAAAGGATTGAGAAGACACTGCTTCCTGCTTGGGCCCCAGTGTGTCCCTTTTTCTTTTTATAGTAGATATGTTGAATTATTCCAGCATTTGGGAAGAAGGAAGAAAATGTGGGAGATGGCAGCTGTAGTGTGATATTAAATATTTCTTAATTGGGAAAGAAACTAGGTTGATTCTAGCAATGGAGTTGGGGACCCAAGTTACCACTTTCTCAAATTTCTTCTCTCTAGATGAAGTATACCAGATTTTAAAGGTGCTCTTTCTGTTTGAGTTTGATGAGCAAGGAAGGGAATTACAGAAGGCCTTTGAAGATACTCTCCAGCTAATGGAAAGGTCACTTCCAGAAATTTGGACTCTCACCCACCAGCAGAATTCAGCTACGACGGTAAGTTTCCTTCAGAGACAGAATGTGCATTTTTAAAAAATCATTTTCAAGGTTATTACATTCACACAATCTCTTAAAAGTCAAAGCAAAAGATCTTCTTTCATATTATATTAGAAACACAACATACCATAGTTAAATTATCTTAGGCTTATGTTTAAGCTGTCAGTAAGAAGATCTTCTATTCAGGTACACCTTGGCCTAGGTTAAGTTTGCTTTTATTTCTCCGTTCTGCATGAAGCAGTTGTTGTGGAGAAGATGGGCAATTCAGACTGTTGCCCCCTGTCTTCAGTGAGATCAGGGTGGGGAAGGGGGAAGCCAGGGCCAGAGTTAGCCTCTTCACCTCCCTATTCAGACTTTGGGTGGGATCAGAGTTTCTTAAAGTAACCCAAACAATTACTTTCTCTTTTGTTTCATGGAAAATTTGACTTGTCACTTCTACTGTGTTCTCATGAGGACCTTTGCTACTTACATTTAAGGCAGTTGTGTCCTATCAAGAACTCTCATGTATTACCATCTGTTGGTTATACCTCTGCTCAGTCTCTCAAACCTCAAGCCTGTTGTTAAGTTTCTGTTTTGATTCAGAAAGGCTGGTGTGTCAGGCATGATCCATTAAGGAAAACCACCACAGCTGTTATTTTAACAGAGAGAATTTAATACATGGAACTGGTTGAACAGGTATTGGAGAATTGAAGAGCCAAAATGGGAGCTCAGAGAAGGAACTCGAGATGGTAACTTCGAGGGAACAAAGAAGAGTTTGGGATTACAGCAGTTTAGAAGTTTGGAGATGGGACCCCACGAAGCTGGCTCTCCTCCCTCTGAGAAGAGGGTGCCAGGCAGCTGGTGCTGATACTTCTGAGGGAGCGCAATGGCTCTAAGTGTAGAGAAATAAACCGGAATGAACAGCCGCTGCCAGGGTAAAGAGCTGCCATTGCATGAAAGCAAGTGAATGAAGGAGCACATTCCTTCTTTTTTTTTTTCTTTCTTTTTTTTTTTTTTGAGAGAGAGAGAGAGAGAGAGAGCGAGCAAGCAGGGGAGGGGCAGGGAGAGAGGGAGACACAGAATATGAAGCAGGCTCCCGGTTCTGAGCTGTCAGCACAGAGCTTGATGCAGGGCTCAAACCCACAAACCATGAGATCATGACCTGTGCCAAAGTTGGATGCTTAACTGACTGAGCCACCCAGACACCCCAACACATTCCTTCTTCCTCCAGTCTTGCACTGTCCCTCTGGTGTCTGCTATGGTCAGAGCATCGTGAGCCAGGTGCAAAGGCGAATGTTTTCTCAGGCTCTCAGCATCACAAGCACTGTAGGGAAGGGTGGTTTTGAAGCCTGAAGAGAAATTGGTATTCAGCTCACTGATTAGAAACACGTAGCTTTACTGGGCCTTGATTTCCTCAGTTGTAAATGGGGATATACTTCCCTATACACCTCACTGGAATATTCTGAAGGTTAGGTAAGAGGGCAGATATAGGTGCATGTAGTGTACCATAAAAATAAAAGCAGTTGAGAATCAGCACCCCACAAATACTTGAATTTACTAAAAGAGGTATTGCCTAGAAGAAATGTAATCATCTTCAAATCTGTACTGGTTTTGAAGTTTAACAATGTATAATACGTCCTCATGTCCTCCCCTACCCTTTTTTATTCAGATCCTATTAATTTCTGAGACACGGGCTTTAAGAGTCTTCTAGGGAAAATGAGCAGAAAATTGTTTTGCTTTGCTTGGTAAAGTATGGTAATGGCATATGTGCAGGATACCATGAGTCACATGGAGGTGCTTTGAGCATGACATTGACATTGCTGCTGAGACAGTGCCCCCGAGGGTGTGCACACTGAACCAAGTGAAGCCAAAGCAGAGGGACTGGCATGTGCCCACTGAGGCTCATATAGGTGTGGAATTCCTATGATGTGTCTTGTTTTACCTTGAACACGTGTGCAGAGTTTGCACACGTGCATCCATGATATGCAAGTTTGTTTAAAAAAATTTTTTTTTTCAACGTTTATTTATTTTTGGGACAGAGAGAGACAGAGCATGAATGGGGGAGGGGCAGAGAAAGAGGGAGACACAGAATCGGAAACAGGCTCCAGGCTCTGAGCCATCAGCCCAAATCCCGACGCGGGGCTCAAACTCCTGGACCGCGAGATCGTGACCTGGCTGAAGTCGGACGCTTAACCGACTGTGCCACCCAGGCGCCCCTGCACGTTTGTTTTAATATAAAAATTCCCACAAATCTTTGAATGCGATTTGATGGTCTGTTCTTTTTTATATTAAAAAAAAATTTTTTTAACATTTATTACCAAGAGACAGAGCATGAGCATGGGAGGGACAGAGAGAGGGAGACACACAGAATCTGAGGCAGGCTCCAGGTTCTGAGCCGCCAGCACAGAGCTGGACACAGGGCTCAAAGGGCTCAAACTCAAAACCTGCGAGATCATGACCTGAGCCTAAGTCGGACGTGTAACCGACTGAGCCACTCAGGCGTCCCTCATGGTCTGTGTATTCTGTAGCCTCTTGTACTCTACTCCTCCCCGCAGTGTATGGTTTGCTTATTTGGAAAGGACCAGGAGTATATTGTTGAGATTTTCTTTTTTGTTTTCCCCTCCTCATCACCGTGTCTTCTGGAAGAAAGGAGATGTGGAGGTCTGAGTTGAGAGTGGGAAAACTGGCAAAGTAAAATCAGAAGGAAAAGAGAATCACTGCGCTTGATACCATGAAAATGACAAGCTCCTTACTGCTGGCAGAGATGCGGCCTTTGGTATTTGCGGTCATGGGAAGTATAAAATGATCTTTGCTGTTCTACTTTCTCCTTAGGTTCTAGGTCCCAATGCTACTGCCAATAGTATCATGGCCGCTTACCAACAACAGAAGACTGCAGTTCCTGTTCTTGGTTAGTATTTTTTTCTCCAGATTATCACAGAACTAAGCAGAGGAGTATTTTTCTGTAAGTGTTCAGATGATCAGCAGTATGAGGAGAGATAGGGTATTGACTACAATTTTCTTTCAATTTTAGGACTATATCTTTAGTAAAATCGGTTTAGTGTTTCTAGTAAGAGCAACCCGAGGGGTAGGGAATCCAACATGACATTAAACGTACAATTTTTTTAAAAAATTATCTTGATACCATCTTGTCTGTACCCTGGCATACACTTGTCCATACAGGCACATCACAGTTGGAGTCTGAGTCTACATAGTCCATATATTTTAAAGATTCTTCTGAATTACCATTTTTGGCTGTTGGTAGTTATGCATTGCATCTTGGGGACATTTTCATAGTTGTTACTTAAGAACTGAACCTTTTTAATCATCTTCAGGATTGATACTAAACTTTGAAAGCAAACCCAAAGAATGCTAGCATTTTATTTGCATTTCCTAATCCCTAAAATTTTTTGTTTTGTGTTGTTGGTGGGGGAGATGATTCCTGATTAGACTGCACAGCCCTTAAAGTTAAAAGCCCTAAAGCCTTTCTTTTTTTATTTGGTTAGAAACTTTTGACACATCAGTTTGGTACCTGAGTATTTACCCTTCAGGTGGATCAGTCAAGCATACCAACAACCTCTTAGCTTTCAAACATTAGTGACCTATTCTGAAATAATTGGTAGTTTTTGCTACTGTGATTTGCATTTTCCAGCATATGACGGGCAACAACATTCTGAATTTTTTCCGTTTAAATGCTATTCTATACTAGCATTCTGATGACATTTGAAGTAGCCTTTGGGGTTTCGCATTAAGTTTAATTTTAACAGCTTATGTTGCTGCCAGGAATAAATTAACTACTTTCCATCCCAGCTCAACTCCTATATCTGGAGAGTAACTACTGTATTCCTAGCTCCCCTTCTTCTTGAAGGCTGACAGGCTGCTTTTGTTACCAGTCCCAAAGCATACACTTAACGTCTGAGATGCTAAAAATTCATCTTAGACTTGAGGCAGCTTAGTAATTGTTCAGTTTGTACTTTGTCCAATCCAGTTGTGATTTGTGCCCCACTATCCTCATTCCTGGCCAGATGCTGACCTTCCAGTCAAGTCTAGTCAACTGTTTTCTCTAGAGTAGTTTGGTGGCTTTATCAAAGAGCACTCTCATTTTCCAGCTCAGCCTTAAAGACAGTAATATTCTGAGGCTCGTTATCTGAGTACATAAATATTATCAACGTCCTTGGGGGTATTACAAGATAGTGTAGGGAAAGAGAGGGTCTCATAATCTAAAAATAGGCAGAGGAACTACTGACAAAATTAGTCCCATGCAAATATTCCTCAACTGCCCCTCCCCCAGCTAAGGGGAGTTTAAGCACACTCACACTTCCTGCTGCTGGGATCCAGGACTTGATGGGCATTGTCTCTTTTATGCTTACAATGTGTTATCATACAGATCAGTTACAAGTCTTACAAAAATGTAGAATTTCGGAAAATGGATTAAAATGTTATCAGAAGTGCTTGAATCTTCATAGCTGAATTGGACTTATTAGTTACAATTGATAATAACAAAGTAAGTGTTCCAAATGAGAATGATTTGACAATCAAAAAATTAAGAAAAGTCTTAGAAAAATTGATAAAACTCTCAAAGTATTTTTGTAAAAATAACTCTTGTAGCTGTGACATTCAAATGTGGAAAGGTAAAAGATGTCATGTCTTGTCCTTATACAGTTTGCCGAACAATTATGTTTTCCTGCCAAAAAGTCAATACTTGGTATTCTTAGTTAAGTATAGAAATCAAACGTAGTTGCGTCTAATTTGTTAATAAAATAGAGTATTTTGTAATGTTTTTATAAAAAAGATGGTCTCATTTAAAGTTTAACCAACTGTCTCACGTGGAATGATGGGCCTTGCTGATAATGAATTTCCAGTATCAGTATCCTGAAATAAGGAAAACCTCCTATGGTATTTTTATTTGTATAGCTCTTTGGGGGAGTAGAAAACACTAATTGTACATGAAATTATCAAACTGATGTGAATAGTAGTGAAAATCTGGATTGTACAGAAAATTATGTCAAAGAATATTAAAATTTGATAATTTCTAGTACATGTATTTATGTGTAATATGGCAATCATGTTTTTAAACACATTTTATTTTGAGCATTTCTCTCAGGTTAAATGTTATTTTTTTTAAGTTGATTTATTTGGCGGGGGGGAGGTGGGGGTGGGGGTGGGGGGAGTGGGAAGGAGGGGCAGCGAGAGAATCCCAGGCAGACTCTGCACTCATGCAGGGCTTGAGCTCATGAACCGTGAGCTAAAACCAAGAGTCAGATACTTAACTGACTGAGCCACCCAGGTCCCCCTTGCGTTAAATATTCGTGAAAATAATTTTTAATGTCTGTGTGGCTCATATATACAGGTGTACTTTTGTTGGCACTTTATTACGAATAGTGCTGAGAAAGAACACCTTTATATGTACATATTTTCTCACATCTCTGCTACCTATAGATATCTCTTGCTACCACAAATCTAATTGAAAGAGGGCCTGGGTGGAGTGTGTGACTCTTGATCTCGGGGTTGTGGGTTCGACCCTCACGTTGAATGGAGAGATTGCTTAAAAAATAAAGTATTAAAAAAAGAAAGAGGGCCTGGGAGTTTTAGAGTTTGAGCTAACAGTCATAATTTTACCCCAACCATCTTTCCCTCTTCCATTTGCTTTTTTCTAAAAGTAAGGACTTTTTTTTTTTTTTTTTTTAAGTAAGGACATTTTTATTGATCAGTATGTTTGTAGAATTTTTTTGGTCATAAAATATTTTCTCTTGATTAACTTTATTTACTGAATAACATGCCACCACTTTTTGTTTTTACTCTTATAATTGAGGTAAATTTTGTAGATAGTGGAATGTACAGATCTTAGGTATACAGTGTGATGAGATTTAATGATCCTATACAGCCTTGTAACCACTACCACCACCCTCTCCCATTCAAAACCTAGAACATACTTCTACTTTGAATCACTCAGTGGACATTTTTTCTTATATCCTTCCACATGCCTGAAATGGAAATTCCTCTTCTTGGGGCAGGGCCTCTAGGCTGTGTTTCTTCTGACTGAAGGTTGCAAGGGTAACAGACATTAGCTCTGGTCTGATGTTTATCTTGTAGCTGCAAAGCCCAGTCGTCTACTTTCAGGCTAGAGTTCCTGCCTCAGCTCCCAGCAACAAGAGAGTGTGTCTGTCACAGTTTCCCTTTCCTTTCTTTTAGATGCTGAGCTTTTGATACCCCCAAAGATCAACAAAAGAACCCCGTGGAAACTGAGCCTTCTAGAGTGACTGACCCCAGTTAGGAGGACCCCAGCAGAGACTGTTTTCCTTCCGCTCCTCACTCCTTGAGGCCTGGCTGTTGGGAACTGGGAAGAGTAAGACAATAATCTACTTTAGCATTGTAGAGAGCTGCTCTATACAGCAGACCTAAGCAGACACCAAGCAGTTCCATTTTATGTTATTTTGTGCCTAACTTTAATCATTAGCAAAACTTTAAGCTTTAACCAATGTAGCATCAGTTTGTACAAATTACTGTTCTTTTGTTTAGTGCTGTGTGAGAGCATTTTTTTGGTATTTATGGTAATCAAAAGATTGGCTTTCATACCTAGCTACAAGTCTGATTCATTTTGGGACCTTAGATAAGTCACATAATTGATTTGTGCCTCAGTTAATTGGGAATAATGTTTCATGGCTTCTCCCTCAAAAGTGTGAGGAAAAGAAAATAATGTTTTTAAACTGTGTTATGTACCTGGAGGAGAGCATTATATATATACACAACGTGGCTGTTCTGTCAACATGTAGTGACAATCACTTAAATGACTTCTTCACCTTGAGCTAAAGCAGAGTATAAAGCTAAATATATCCTTTGAAATTCTCAGCGTTCCTATGCTGACAGCTGTTATCTTGTAATGTCTTACCAGGTTATGTGCTTCTGGTTAGTTACAACTGCATTGAGCTCCTGTCACTACAGTGTTTACAGGGACTCTCTTTACTGCCTGTGAATTTTCTGCTAGAGAGTTAGTAGTGTCAGAGCTGGAACAGATGAGAATTTCTGTAACAGTATCAGGCACATTTGGTATGGTGAGCAGTGTACACAGTTGTAAGTTACTCCTTTTTCTCCAAATAATTGCTGCTTTTAACTAAAAGGTTTTTTCTGTCAGTGTCTAGGCCATTTCATTTATTTTTCTTTATGGTGCTTCACTGATCTCTGTCTTTTAGTTATTTTCTTTGGAAAAAGTGAGGATGTTTTCTTTTGGGTAAATCTAGAAAAAGCTCAGTTCATTTAGACAGCAGTTTTGTGGCTGATGTTTGGGTAAGGTTAAAATTTTCTTCCATGCTTTTAGTACCAGAACAAGACCTTCATGACTGCACATGAACTGAGAATGCTGCCTTCGGTCCTCGGAATGTGGATATGCCCAGAATTGTAATGAAAGATGGTCCCTGAGTAGCATGGTGTTGACTGTAGAATCTAGGTGTGTTTGCTGGTGTAATTAAGCTTTCCTATGTGTCTGAAAAATTTCACAAAGTAACATTAAAAAAAGATATCTCCTGCCTTGTAGAAATGTACTTTTTGACTTCTGCCCATAATGGATTTGCTATAATTGAGTGCTCCACACTGAAAGGCTGAAAGTGCTTTGTGACTACTCTTTGTCCTAGGTAAATGAACATAGTAACTTAGATGACATCCTAATACAATGTAGTGCTCTTGCTATGGATAATAGTGAAGGCATCCATGCCTGATGCATTGGAAATAGAAGTGGTTGGAAATAGAAGTGGATTGGTAATGGTGTGACTTTTTATGGATGTTCAGTTCCCTGAAGATAATGTATTGAAGCAGCAAGAAAGAATTTCTGTGAATATAAGTTACTGTCAATTGCTATCTCTTTCCTGTGAGCAAGATGGAATTTTGTTCATTTGGAGAAGCAGCAGGCTGGAGCAGACCTGAATTGAAGGCAGAGTCCAGGAAGAATTTATGGGGAAAGTGCAGTGTATGGGAGGAGGAGAAACTCCTAGAAGTGATGAACACATGATTTGGGGGAAGGGTTCTGTCAGGGTTCTAGAAAAGAATATATAACTCTTCCCCCAAATTTGGACTCTGTCCCAAAACAAGTTCATGCTGCAATAAGCTAAAAAAAACCTCAGTTACTTTGTTGATTCCATTGATTAATCTTTGCTTGGATGCTCTAGACATCAAGAGGCAACTTGCAGAGGACTGTCTCCTACAGACAAAGTCCATTTTAAATTTATACTTTAAAAAAAACTGAGGCAGGAGGTGATATTTTCATTATGTGTTTATGAGTGTAGCTTGGTGTAGTTTCTTAGTACTGCCACATATTTTTTTTTTTAAACTTTTTTTTTTTTTCAACGTTTATTTATTTTTGGGACAGAGAGAGACAGAGCATGAACGGGGGAGGGGCAGAGAGAGAGGGAGACACAGAATCGGAAACAGGCTCCAGGCTCTGAGCCATCAGCCCAGAGCCCGACGCGGGGCTCGAACTCACGGACCGCGAGATCGTGACCTGGCTGAAGTCGGACGCCCAACCGACTGCGCCACCCAGGCGCCCCAGTACTGCCACATATTTTTAAGTAAATTCATTTTCTGTACATGTCTACACATACATATATTCACACATATTTGTGTATGTACACACACATGCTCACCTTTTATTCATAGCCATAATTGAAGGTTTTTGTTTTGTTTTTTTAAATGAGTAAAACTAATGAGTCTTAGTAATTTAAGGTGATTATCAGTTTGGGGAACAAAATCAGCTGTTTTTTCTGCCTCCTGTACCAGTCCATAAGCTTCTGTGCTTCACTAGAAGCACCACCTGGACAAGCCCTCGGGAGTTTCTGGCTGTCCTTCCTTGTCTGTGGTATTTGTTAGTAACTGAGGTGAGGAACCTGAACATCTTAAGCTAGGTAACCATTAATCTCTGAGATGCTGTAGACCAGTCAAAGCTAATACGGTGACATCTGGGGACACTGAAGACCTGCTCTTGATTTCTGTGTTTTCTATGCTCCCTGAGCCCTTGCCTGTGCCTCATGCCTACTCCACCATTAATCTTATTGGCTCTAAAGTCCCCCACATTTTAAGGCCAACAGATGTTCTTCTGGTATACAGGAAAGAACAAGGCCTTGGGTCCACCCATCTTAGTGCCCTTGGACAAAGACTTTTTTTAAAATATAATTTATTGTCAGATTGGCTAACATACAGTGTGTGTACAGTGTGCTTTTGGTTTTTGGAGTAGATTCCCATGGTTCATCGCTTACGTACAACTCCCAGTGCTCACCCCAACAAGTGCCCTCCTCAATGTCCATCACCCATTTTCCCCTCTCCCCACCCCAAAGATACTTAATCTCACTGAATCTTGCTTTCCTCCAACCTTGTGTACCCACTGGCACTATTGTGTACCTTAGCACTATTGACATTTTGGGTCATACCATTCTTCGTTGGAGGGAGCTATCCTGTGCATTATAGGATGTTTCGCAATAACCCTGGCCTCTACCCACTAGATGCTGGCACTGTATACACCCCCACTCCTGTTCTGGTAACCAAACATATTTTTAGACATTGCCAAATGTCCCCTGGGGGTCAAAATTGCCTCCAGTTGAGAACCACTAGGCTAAGATGACTTTCACGTAGTTACCAAAACTATTCATAGCACTCTCTCTCTCATTTTTAATTAATTAATTAATTTTTATTATTATTTTATTTTATTTTTTGGTGAGGATGGCTTTCTTTCCTACAAGGGGAATTGTGTAAGGATCAAGTGAGAATTCATACTGTTTTGAAAAGATAAGTAGTTGTTCAGCTTTATATTGGTGTTTTTCCTTTTTTTGGTATTTTTTCATTTTTTTTTTTTTCAGGTTTATTTATTTTGAGAGAGAGCTTGCAGCATGAGAGGGGGAGGAGAACAGAGAGAACCCCAAACAGGTGCCATGCTATCACTGTGGAGCCCAATGCAGGGCTCGATCTCACAAACCATGAGATCGTAACCTGAGCTGAAATCAAGAGCTGGGCGCTTAACTGACTGAGCCACCCAGGTGTCTCTGGAATTTTTCCATTTTAAAGTGCAGCAGAACATTTAGGCCTACCATGGCCTGAAGATTCCCTCCAGAGCCACCTCCCATGCTTCCCCTTCATTAAGACTCACCTTTTTGGGGATCCTTGACTTGGGGATCATAGATACTTAAGGGATTTAAAGACATATGATTGGTTTTCTCTGTAATCCCATTTTATTTTCTAGATTTTAAAATATTATTCTGGGGTGCCTGGGTGGCTCAGTCGGTTGGACATCTGACTCTTGATTTTGGCTTTGGTCCTTCATGATCTCACATGGAGCCTGCTGAAGATTCTCTCTTTCTCTGTCTCTCTCCCCCCTCCCCCTCTCTCCGTCTGCCCCTCCCCCACTTGCACGCAGACACTCTCTCTTTCAAAAAACAAACAAAAAATATTATTCCTAGGTGGAGCCCATAGGTTTTACCACCCCTGCTGGAGGAATTAGACAAATTTCAATCTGCCCAGTAGTGTTCATGGAATGTTAAGAGTGGTTTGGGCAGAAACTGAGGTTGATAAGACCTTAAACTTCTCTCTCAAGTCAACGTACCCAACTTCTAGGTGATCCTTTGATACTTCAGGATAAGGTTTAGTCATCCTTGGTCAACTGTAGGAACTCCGCATGCCCTTCTGTGTTGTCTTTCCTTCTCTACTCCAGCTTGCTGGTGCCAGTCAGCTGTGCCTGGATCAGGTCTTTCAAGGCAGATACTATGAAGATGGCTCTGTAGGGCTTTTCCCTGGGGATTGTAGAGATGCCGTACCTCTCCTGTGAGTGCTTGAATGTGTACTTTTGGGTGTACATATGACTAAGAAGCATGGTTAAGACTTTGGGGCACCTGTATAAGAGGTAGAAGTCTGCAAGGTAATTCTAGCTAGCTCTTGTGGTCATCTCCCAGAGGCCAAATTCTAGTATTTGAGTGTTTATCTCTGTTTTGTACATCAGTTGTGTGAAGTAGGCATTTGAATTCAATATTATAGGTAAGTAGACTCAGATCAGAGTTAGGTGGTAGTGAAATCAGTTTTAAATCGCAGAGTTCAAAGCCCATTTCCTTCTATTTGATGCTGCTCCCTGCCAGTGTTCAGATGCTGAGGTTTAGACAGGGCAGAGAATGTATTGGGGACTATTCTAAAAATCTGTGTTCCATTTACAAACTGACCCCACAGGACCACCACAGAACGTGCCTGGGCCCTGGAAGGGCTTCTCGGGTTCTGAGGGCTGTGCGTTCCTTCTGGCTCCTCAGTTGTGTTAGAATGACCAGCATAGGGAAGGTTCCTATAAACCCATACCCTTAGCCCCAGAACTGGCAGCCTCTATCCTCGCCCACCCCAGATTCTAACTGTATATCCTACAGGTTGATGAGGAATCCCATCTAGTAGGAGATGAACAGCTGTATAGCTATCCCCTTCAGACACACACGCATATCTTGCTCATAATATGCCAGGTTTCAGCAAGCAGCCACCATGGTGGCTTGATAAGAACTGGTATTGAGGCATGACTCACGTTCAGAACTAGAAGTACAGTTAGCACAGGGATCAGACACCCTCATCAGCTCTTTACAAGCCTCCACGAAGCATGATATGTATTCTGCTGCTCTATGGGAAGTTGAGCCATTATAGCATACTTCCTATTGCTGTTTACCAAAAGAACTGTTCTTACATGCCCTAACATACTGTCTCCTCTCTCTTCATCACATGCCCCTCCTGAGCAGATTTAACAATGAGATAGTTCCTAAAAGGGAATACACAAAAGGGACAGAATAATGTTAGAGCTAGTTGTTTGTCAGGAATGTTTAAGCAGGCAGCACGTAATACGTGTCTTTGTTGTGTCACCACCCCTCCCACTCTTGTGTGACAAAAGTATATTTTAAGGTGCATGCTGCATATTGTGAAGTTGTTCTTACTAAGTCAGGAAATAGAGAAACACTGTGGAGGGAACACGAGGATTGTTTAATACTACGGGAGCAAACATGCGGGCTCCGCTCTCTGTGTGTATGGCGGGCGCTCACTCAGCAAAGCGGATGCATGGCAACCATGCTTTATCAGAGTTCAGAAGCACCTTCTGTACAGGAAGAAAGGCCCATGTTCCTGGTACTCAAAGCGGTGGACCCACAGTGGTTGGAAGCCCTGAAGTGATGCCAGGATGGAGCCGCCCGTCCATACTGCAGTGTCTCTTTCGGGCAACACATTTACCTGGGGGCTGTCATTGGGACACATGCTGCTCAGCTCCTTCTGCAGCCGGTTAGGGAATCCACTGAGCATAGTGCTCCCCCCACAGAGCAGGATGTTCCCCATGAGATCCCGTTTGAGGGCAATGTCACACTTGTTAAGGCAAGACACTGTCTGGGTGTGAAGCCCCAGCTGCATGGACTTGATCAGAGAAGGCTTAAAGAACATCTCTGCGCAGAGGAACCTTTCCTGGCACAGCTGTATCTCCTTCCCATCAGGCAGTATGTACTGGATTGTATGCTCAGTGGCAGGGATTTTCTTCTCTTCGATGGGGTCCAGGGCCACAAAGCAGCATTTCTTCTTAATGTCCTCCACAATGCCTATCTGGTCCTCGGTGAAGCGTTTCCCCGAGTTATTCATCAGGCCCATCAAGTAGGCCGTCAGGTCAGAGCCCGCATAGTCCAGCCGTCCGGTGATGCTGGGCAAGGGATAACCCTCATAGATGGGGACCACGTAGGACACGCCGTGGCCAACTTCCACCACCAGGCCTGAGGTCCTTCCATAGGAGTACATGGACAGGCGGGATTGATAGGCGATGTGCATTGCAGGAGTGTTGAAGGTTTCAAACAGCATTTCAGCGTACTTCTCCCTGTTGGTGTGTGGGCTCAGGGGTGGGTCTGAAACCAAGACCGCATGCTCCTCTGGGGCGATCTTCATCTCTTGATGGAAGAGATATTCCCAGATATCTTGCACGGAATCCCAGTCCACGATGATGCCATGTCGCAGAGGGTTATGTAGCTTGAGACGAACCTCTGGATTGATGAGCTCCCGCCCCACAAATGTCTCCTTGCGATTGTCCCCAGTTTTAGCCGTCTCCATGTAGGGCTTCCCCACTGTTGTGGAGATGTTATGGGTGGGCTTTGGCAGCCCGGCAAAGCCACATTTGCAGTAGCCAGTGCCGAGGTCCACAACCACTGCTTTGGTCACCTCTGCCTTGGGTTTGTCCTTAACCGTTCTTGAGTTACTAGGTTCTTCTGGCTCTGAACAGTTACAGCGGACCCACACTGCCCGCTTTGCCGGGCCATCCTTTAAGGAGGCAGTCTGGAGGATGTGTGTCTGTGGGGAGACCTGTTCACCGACTCCCTTGGCAGGCCCGTCCCCGATGACTGCTGCCTGTGGAGCCCACATGCTATCAAGAGCCATTTGCTCTCAGAAAGTTCCTCAATCCCACAGGCTTCAAGGCCTGAAAGGCTTATATCAGATGGCAACTTGAGAATTTCCCAGCGATGACATCACTGATTATGACATAATCTGGTGACCTGGGTTTTCTAGATGCCGGGAACCTGTGTCCCATGTTGGGGTGGACTTGTTTCAGAGGTGACTTACCTTTTTCTAGATTTTGTAATAAACCTGATTTAGCCAACCAGTTATTTATTGATCACATGCAATGGGCAAGGCAGCTGGGAATAAAAGGCAGCCGTGGAGAAAAAAAAACAATCTCTGCCCTTGTAGAGTTTACGTTCTAGTCACTGGGGGTTGGGAAGAGATAGACAATAGCCAAAACAAAGAGATGACAGAAAATGTTAAGGGCAAAAAGAGAAAAAGCAGAGAAAGAGATTGGGGAAGGTGGCTGTGTTAATGTGCCTGGGCAGAGGTCCCTGAGAGGGTGACACTTGAATGAAGACCTGAGGAGGTGAGGGACGCTGGGTGCCACGTGTACATCCTGCATATTGGGAGCAGCAGGTGCAGATGATGGGGGTGCAGCTGTGACTGATGAGTGAGAGAGGGGTCAGCAAACTAGGGCCTGCCTGTTTTGGTAAATAAACTTTTATTTAAACACATGCTCATTTACATCTTGTCTATGGCTGCTTTTGTGCTACCACCACAGAATTGGACTCATTGCCACAAAGACTGCATGGCCCACAAAAGTGCAAATTTTTACTGTCAGGCCCATATAGAAAAAGTTTGCTGGCCCCTGAGTTAAAGGATCCCCAGACCCACGTGGCCGAGTGGGGAGAGCAAGGAAAACCATGAGGGGGGAGAAGGGGCGGGAAGGGTGAGCAGCCCACATCCATCCTCTTGGGCCATGACTAGGACTTTGGTTCTGACTCTGCGTGAGATCAGAAAGCACTAGGGAGTTTTGAGCACTGTGGACACTACCCAGTTTATTTAGCAGGACTAATTGCTGCTCTGGTGACTGAGCACTTCTGTCTCCCTTGTTTCTCAGGACAGCCTGCAGAAGAATAATTTTTAGGCCCATATCTGTGCACATACTCCATGCAGGTTGGCAGTGAGATTGGACCGTGCAGAATTGCACTGATGAGAACACTGAGGCTCTAGGGTGTGGAGCTCACCCATGGATATCCATCCAGCGGTGGCCAAGCTCTCCCAACTCTGACTACTTCCCAGGGGTGTGGGGTGGACACACCTTGACGAGACCCACAATGTGTCTCTGAAGCTGCATGGCCACCATCTCACGTGCCATCTCTGAAGCTAGGCACATTGGTGCTGACACCGGTCACTGTGAAAGCATCCCGAACCCAGCTTTTTGTTATGTAGTCCCATACTTTTCACAAAAGAGCAGTCATTACAATGGTGGGCCTACTTTTTAAGGAGGTTGCTGGAGGTGCTGTTAGCTCCCTGAGGGGTGTGAGAGAAGAAAAGGACCAAGTCCAGTCTTGTGACTGCTGATGGGAGCAGTCAAGGTGTCCTCTCAAAGACAAAGTCACAACTTTTTGGTTCGGTGGGTAGAGGATGAGATGGTGTTGAATTTTGGGATAGGAAAGTGCTTTTCTGTACACCTGGCTGCCTGAAAAGTTGTTTACTTGCCTCTGCTGTTCAGTAGGGATTTGCATGGCCAACTTGGATTGTTTGACATCATATCAAAAGAATGTGTGATAACCAAAGGCATATTTAATTTAGAATGACCTGTTTTTCCTTTGCAACCCTCCTCTTGAATTCTGACAGATCTGCAGCTGCATAGCATTTTTAAAAAATTTTTTTTCTTAAGGTTTATTCATTGTTCAGAGACAGAACATAAGTGGGGAAGGCTCAGAGAGGGAGACACAGAATCCGAAGCAGGCTCCAGGCTCTAAGCTGTCAGCACAGAGCCCAGCGCGGGGCTCGAACTCACGAGCCATGAAATCATGACCTGAGCTGAAGTCAGATGCTCAACCACCTGAGCCACCCCGGCGCCCCTGCTCAGCACATTTTTATTGCCCTGGATTTCTCTAAGAGCATGTGCTTACAGTTTTCTATGGCCACTGTAACAAATTACCACAAATTTAGTGGCTTAAAACACAAATTTATTATCTACAGTTCTGGAGGTGAGAAGTCCACAGTCAGTCTCAGCTAAAATCGCGCCATCAGTATGGCCGCATTCCTTCCCAAGGTCCTAGGCAGTAATCGTTTCCCTGCTTTTTCCAGCTCCTAGAGGCCACCTACATTCCTTGGCCTGTGACCCCTTCAACTTCAAGGCCTCTCTGACTTCTTCTGTTGTCACATCTTCTGGGACCTGACCCTCCTTTCTGCCTCTTAGGAAAATCCTTGTGATTGCTTTCCGCCCAGTCAGATGATGCAGGGTAACCTATCTCAAACTCCTTAACTCACATCTGCAAAGTCCCTTTTACCATGAAAGCTCACATTCACAGATTCCAGGGATTAAGATGTGGACATCTTTTGGGAGCCATTATTCACCCTGTCACCTGACCTTTCTTCCTACTTCACTGAGAGACTATAGCCCGACAGGCTGTTTCACACGCCCCTCCCCCACTGCCCATGCTCGCCCCTTCTTAGCTCCTTCTTTCACTAGGGGTGGGAGAGGTGCTGTGCTGGCTTAAAGCCAGTTGTCCCATCTTGTTTGTAAAGCCCAAGAGTACAGGGACTCTCAGGGTCCACACCACATCCTTCAGGCTAAAGTTGCTGGACATTTTTTGCTCCTTTTATTTCACTTCTCAGGATTTTGCATGCTTGAATGCTCTTTCGTAAGTGAAATCCTTTTCCCTTAGCTTCTATGTACCCTGCCCCCCACTCTCTTGTGTTCCTTCTCTTGGGGTCAGGACACAGTTAATGGTATTGATGATGGGAGAATATGGAGACTGTTGGCACACTGCACCCAAAACCTACAGTCCGTGGCATGCACAAGCCCCCATACTTGTCACTAGCCATCTAAGGTACTTGTGGGCTCCCTGGGGTCTCTGGTGAGGTCCCTCAAGGTTAGAGGCACCCTGTATTGCTCAAACTATCTTGGGCCACATTTTATCACCTACTTTTGCTCCTCTAGCCCAAGGCTAGAAAACCATGAGGTAACCCTTCTTGAAAGCAACCCTGAGGCTCTCCTGTAATGGAAAAAGAAAACTGGGAAGATGAGACCAAGAAACACATTTTTCCCCGAGCTGGTATGCTTGCTCTGGTTTTTGGGACTCCGCACACTTTTAATTTTTAAAAGAAATGTGAACTAGGCCCCTGTAATTTTAACAGCTACAGAAGGGAAGAAAGAATCTAGTAAAGAAAATGCCAAAGCACAGTGTTCCTTATGAATTACCTGGAGGAGTTTGTTTTTGTTTTTGTTTTTTGAGGGAAGACAGTTTGGGGTGGAGGGTCCTATGGAAACCTAATGAATTCGTCTGTTGTGGATGACAGACACTGTGGATCTTTTGCTTTGGCACAGGTGAGGGATTCATCCCTCTCCCTCACTCTCCACATCTAGTTTAATCATCTGACATAAATGCAGTGTTTGGGGTTAAAAATGTCATAGGAGTAATGAGAGAAGGCCTCAAATGCTAGAATAAGAGCTTGGGTTGAAGTGAGGATAGTTGGGGAACCAACCAAGTAGATGAGATTCTACCTTCTAAACTTCTGTAGAACCTGTTCCTCCTTCTCTTCCTCATTATCACAGCCTGGCTTAGATCACCTTCAAGTCTTACAAGAATATCTTCAGTGGTGTTTCAGGTCTCAGAGTCTTGCCCTCTCTACATTACAGCTAAACACAAGTCTTTTTCAAATTTTCCAGAAGTCTGATCTGACCACCCGCTGCTTAAAGTCTTCATTGGTTCCCCATTGGTCCTCCATTTATTTTTTTAATTTATTTATTTAAATTCAAGTTAATCAACTTACAGTGTAGTATTGGTTTCAGGAGTAGAACTCATCCCAACACGTGCCCTCCTTAATGTCAGTCACCCATTTAGCCCATCCCTCCCCCACCTCCCCTCCAGCAACCCTTAGTTTGTTCTCTGTGTTTATGAGTCTGTTATGGTTTGCTTCACTCTCTGTTTTTATCTTAGTTTTCCTTCCCTTCCCCTATGTTCATCTGTTTTGTTTCTCAAATTCCACATATGAGTAAAATCATGTGTTACTTGTCTTTCTCTGGTTGACTGATTTAGCTTAGCATACTCTCCTCCATTTACCCCAAACTCTTACTCCTAGCATTTGAGTCCCAACCTAGTTGGCTCCATTACCTCTCTAGCCCCATCTATTTTTCCAGACACTTAACTATTAAGTGGAACCTTCCCACCATGTCCTCCCACATCACCCCAAGCCTTTGCTCAGGCTGTGCTCTCTGCTTGGGATCCCCGTCCCTCCTCCTAGCTACTTGACAAATACCCACATACCCATTAGCAGTCGACTTAGCATCACTTCTCTGGAGAACCTGCTACTCCCTTCCTTCAGTAACCACTCCTTCCTCATATACTTTTGTTCTCCCAGTAGACTTCCACTTGCAAGCCTCTCTGTCCATTCTGTCCCACCTAGACTGGACACTGCTGTAGCCAGGGTTCTGTCATCTGTCGCCAGCAGGCTGCACTGGGCTGGACCTGTCACAAACCCCAATAAATGTTGAATGAAGGGACCAAAGTACTGTTGAGACCCTTACACTCTTTAAGACCTGGCGAACTAGAGTTGAGTGAACTTGAGAGAAAATACACACTTTTGAAGAGCTGTTTGCTCTTGGGCAAATCATTTAAATTCTGAGCCTTCATTTCCTCAGCTCTGCCCTGCCTCAGGATTCTGTGTAGTAACATATGTGAGGTACCTGATACTGTGCCTGGCTTACTGTAGGGGCTCAAATACTTATCACCCTCCAAGCCAGGAAGCAGAGGAGGAAGAGGTGTTCAGTCAGTGAGCGGGGCATTAGGGACATAGGGGAGGGCACAGAAGCCTAAGACCCCAGTGTGCTTTGATTTCTACAACTGCTGGCTGCCTGCTCTGTCTTGGAGACAAGTGGAGTTAGGTAGATGGTGGTGGGGGTGACAGATCAAGGGCCTGCCAAGGCCAAGCCCTCCCCGGGCTGCCAGAATGGATCAGCCCTCAGTGACATCACAATCCTCAGGGGTTACCAAGGCACTGCTGGAGGCGAACCCTCTTATTTCTCCCCACGGAGCTCTAGGATGTGGATGTGAGAAAGGTGAGCAAAGAAGGCAGATGGCGACGAGGAGCAGCCCCAGCCCCATGCCCGTGGGCACGGCTCAGGGTGATCCTGGAGAGGCAGGAACACAGCCGGGTCCTGATGCTGGCATCCGGGAGACTGGGTCAGCCACTCAGCTGAAGTTGAAGCCCAAGAAAGTGCGCAAGATCAAGGCACTCATCATTGACCTGGGCTCCCAGTACTGTAAGTGTGGCTACGCGGGGGAGCCGAGGCCCACCTACTTCATCTCCTCCACTGTGGGCAAGCGCTACTCTGAGGCCGCCGATGCTGGCGACACCCGCAAGGACACCTACGTGGGCCACGAGCTGCTCAACATGGAGGCGCCCCTGAAGCTGATGAACCCACTCAAGTATGGCATCGTGGTGGACTGGGACTGCGTACAGAGCATCTGGGAGTACGTCTTCCACACGGCCATGAAGATCCCCCCCGAAGAGCACGCTGTGCTGGTCTCTGACCCCCCGCTCAGCCCCAGCAGCAACCGGGAGAAGTATGCAGAGCTCATGTTCGAGACCTTTGGTATCCCTGCCATGCACGTGACGTCCCAGTCGCTGCTGTCCATCTACTCGTATGGCAAGACCTCGGGCCTGGTCGTGGAGAGCGGGCATGGCGTCTCGCACGTGGTGCCCATCTCGGAAGGAGACGTGCTTCCAGGCCTGACGGGCCGCGCCGACTATGCTGGGAGCGACCTCACCACCTACCTGCTGCAGCTGCTCAACGAGGCCGGCCACAAGTTCACGGACGACCACCTGCACATCATCGAGCACATCAAGAAGAAGTGCTGCTACTCGGCACTCGTGCCTGAGCAAGAGCTCGGCCTGGGCCTGGAGGAGGTGCGCGTGGACTACGAGCTCCCCGACGGCCAGCTCATCACCATCGGCCAGGAACGCTTCCAGTGCGCCGAGATGCTCTTCAAGCCCACCCTGGTGGGCAGCAACCAGCCGGGCCTCCCCGCGCTCACCACCGCCTGCCTGGACCGCTGCCAGGAGGCGGGCTTCAAGGAGGAGATGGCCGCCAACGTGCTGCTGTGTGGTGGCTGCACCATGTTGGAAGGCTTCCCCGAGCGCTTCCAGAGGGAGCTGAGCCTCCTCTGCCCCGGGGACAGCCCTGCAGTGGCCGCTGCTCCTGAGAGGAAGACCTCCGTGTGGACTGGCGGCTCCATCCTGGCCTCCCTGCAGGCCTTCCAGCAGCTGTGGGTCAGCAAGGAAGAGTTTGAGGAGCGGGGCGGGGCGGCCATCTACAGCAAGTGCTGAGCGGCGGTGCCCTGGTAGGCGAGGCCTGGCGGTCAGGTGGCCTCTGGCCACTCTATACACATTTACAGAATTTCACATAAAACTTTAACGTGCACTGGTTCTTGTGTGGTCTGGATTTCTTGCTCTAGTCTGACAGCAGGTGGTGGGGATTTGGGCTTAGAAATCTCAGCACCTTTGGCTCTGCTGGGTCAAGAGTAGCAGATGGGCAGTGGGGCAGGGGGCTGTGCCTCACTGACCCATCCCCCTGAACCCCCGGCATGAAGGTGACATCGTCTCAGAGCCCAGTGTGTTCCCTTAGCTCCTTGGAGCTCAAAACACAGCTCAGCGACATACTGCTTGTTTGTCTGTGGGCCAAGAGGCAAACAAAGGCTCATATTAAGGGACTAGCTTGGGACCTGTTGTCCGGTGGGGGTGGGAGGCTTAGCCAGGTGTCCTGTTTTTGGCCCTGATGGTCACATCTTCCTACCGCTGCAAACAGCCTCATCCTTGCTTGATCTCCCAGGCTCGCTCTCTAACCCCTCACTGCCTGCCCTTTTCAGGGGCGTAGACCATGGGCATGCATCTTCTGATTGTGAGGGGCCATTTCCCTACCAACCCCAGCCAAAACTGCAGCTACTTTTGCACTCAGAGCAAAGCCACTGAATCTAGAAAAACCAGAAAGCCCTTTAGAAATCATGTGATTCTCTCCCTGCTGTAGACATGGGGAAACAGGACCAGGAGGGAGGTGCCTGTGTCAATGGTTGAGCCCAAGTTTTCTGACCTAGGTTATGATTGTTTCCAGAAGGGCAAACATGGTTGCTTTAGGGTGGGCTGCTATAACAAAATATCATAGACCAGGTGGCTTGCAAACAATAGAAGTTTGTTTCTGGACCCTCTAAGTCCAAGATTGGGGTGCCAGCATGGCTGTGTTCTGGAGAAAGCCCTCTTCAGGGTTGCAGACTGTCCACATCTTGCTGTGTTCTCACATGGTGGAAGGGATTAGGGAAATCTCTGAGGCCTTTTATAAAGGCACTGATCCCATTCATGATGGCTGCCCTCAGACCTAGTCACTTCCCAAAGGCCCACCTCATACTGTTAATCTTGGACATTAAGTTTCCAACATGAATTGGCCAAGGGAGGTGGTGGGGGGTGGGGAGTCTAGAGCAATGGTTCTTCATGGTTAGCAACCATTAAGCACTTACCAAGCACCTACTGTGGATGGAACCCAGAGCTGGAGACACAATGACCAGAATGTGGCCCTTCCCTTGGGATTGCACACAGCCAGTGGCAGATTGGGTGGTCACCCATGTTGGTAGGGAGATGAGGCCTGAGCTCAGTGTTTCTGGGGTGGGAAGGTGGAGGTGGTGTATTGGAAAGCTGCAAATGAAGAAGGGCTAGGTGGGGTGATCACTTGGCTTCAAGACTGAGGGTGAGTGTCATGAGATTTCAGTTGAGGGATGAATGTCCAGCTATAAGAGGGTGGCTCCTTCCTATTTCCCTGCTCCCTTCTGCTGTCTGTGGGCTTGGACACTGGTGAGCTCTGTAATCTGATGGGCTACTTAATTTTCCCTGAGCTGCCTCTTACCTTAGACAGAGTCCTGATTTGGGGTGGTCCATGAGGCTGTGTCTGTCCTGGGCCTATGCTGGAGGCTGTGGACTGGTGAAAGAACCAGATATGGTCTTTCTTGCCCAATGCCTTGCCATTTAGTCCTTCCCCATTGCCCAGAATTGGGTTTCTAGCCTGGGGTTTGAGTCCCCTTGGGACTGGCAGGGCCTTGGTGCTGTGCAGGCACTTGGGCTCTTCCTGTAGAGAGAGATGCAGACCGGGGGCCAGTAGGTTGATGGTGCCAGTAGGCACATTTTGTTTGGCAGGCACAGTGTATGTGTGTTTTCCTGAATGCGAATTCTTTCAGTGGGGCTCACATTCTTCAGGTCGCCCAAGTCTCTACCACCCTGATCTCTTCATGCATACCTGCTGCTGCAACATCTTTTGCTTAATTAGCCAGCATTCATTTCTATCGCTTGCACCCAAAATACCTTTGACAAATACTAATCCTAAAATCCTGATGAGATTGGACAAGGAAACAGGAAAGTGACGTGCCTCAAGTCACAGGCAGAAAGCTAGCACTGAACTGCAACCCTCTTGCACATTTGATCTTGAAGATGTCCAGACACCACGCCTGTGTCTAGCCCCTGACCCCCATCAGCTCCTTGCTCCCCACACCCTCAGCAACTTCCGTCTCCAGTTATAGCTTCGCTGCCCTTGCTGCCTGGTTATCTCCTCCAAAGTCATGCCTGTGTGCCAGAGGCTGTAAAAACACTAATCACTTAATACTTGACATGAATTTGTTCAAGCCAGTCACAGACACAACATTTAATTTTGGTGGGAAAATATGGATCAGTGACTTCCTGCCTAAAATGACCAACCAAACGTGTGTTTATTTCCTCTCCCTCGTAAGACTGCGTGATAGTGGAAGAATACAGATGTAGACTCCCACTGCAGATGAGGATGGTAGAGACACTGCAGGAGGCCAGAGATGTCTGCCTGATTCTAGAAGGAAAGCGGATGCAGGGCAGGAAGGTTGCAGTCTGAAGCTTGCAAGAGGCTCCCAGTAGGGGAAGGTGACTTTCCTGTCCTGCAGAACAAGTAGGGTTTGGGGACTTGGAAATGCCAAGTAGGGGAGATCTAAAAGTGAAGTTTGTGGGACACAATGGGATAGGGGAGGGGATGAGAACTGATGGTCTCTGACAGCACAGTCCCCCTCCCTCTCCCTGCAGGTAGAGGGGTGAGCAGAATGGTCAGCCTCTAAGTATGACGTTCACAGGCAAAACACTGAAGAGCCCTTTCTATGAGGGCAGTGCTGATACAGAGAGAGGAGGAGTGTGGGTGAAGAGCAGGTCATGAACTTGGCCTGCATCCCCTTGTTCCTCCCCCAGAGCACAAGCCACACTTCGTGGAATCAACAGTTGATGCCTTCAGTTCCGCCTCAGTCCTATCCCACAACTTCCAGTTTCTGCATGGGCATCACACGTGGCCCCAGGCTGACTCCCTCTCCAGAGCCAAGGGACTAAGCCAGTCACAGAGCCACCATCTGCCTGGCTGCAACGGTGGGCCAGGAGCGAGCACGTGACCTCAGTGTGCTGGAGCTGAGGCACAGGCCTTTCACTGGGAAGGTTGACATGGGATTGGTATGGCCTAGAACTGCTGTGGCAACGTTTCTTACCAAGAAGCCAACTTGAAGCTGATCCATCAGGGAGCATGGAACTCGGGTAGATAGTGCCCTGATGGTAAGTGACATCAGAATGAAACAGAGCCTAGAGCTCCCTCTACTGTCAGACGGTGTTTCCAGGAGCCGATGCATTCAGCTTCCTCGTGACTCATCAGTGAGTGTATCGGCCACTTGCAACTGGGAACATTCCGCCTGTTTCCTTCTGAATAGTGGTGTTCCTCCAGGGCAGTTTGTGTGGAGGAGGGGCTGGGATTAGAGAGGGCTCTTATAATTGAAATTTTAAGACCAACACTTCATTTATTTACCAACAAAAAGGCTACTACACGGGAAGAATTTTTATCAAGATTTTAGAGTGTCAGGAAACAGGCTGAAGTGCAGAAACCTAAGAGTATCTACTGGCCATTGTGCTGTATTCTCTGGTTTAGATATTTGTCCCCGAGGTTGAAGTTGGAGCTCCTCAAGGGCAGGAAGTTCTGACTTCCTCATCTTCGTTTTCTGCAAGCCCAGTGCAGGGCACAGCACAGGGTGGGTGCTTAGTACATGCCTACCGAAATGACTTACTCTCAGTCTGGGAGGTAGAAGTTACAAGTATTTTCCCCATTTTACAGAGGAGGACACTGTGGCCTGGTGGGGCTAAAAATCGTGTCCCAGTTCAGCTGCCTGATAAATCAGTCTTGTGCTGAATCAAAGTCTTGTGATTCCCAAATGCCTCTTTGCCTTCGTCTCCTACCTTCCTGCAAATTACCGATTTCTTTAACCACGAGAAAAGATTGACATAAAAATCGTTTTCAAGTAACGATCAACACATATGATATAATTTCATACTCAACTTGAGGTATAAAAGTTAGGAATGCCTGAGGTTGCCAGAGACATAAATAAGCAAGTATTAGAGTGACATCATGTAGTGAAATGCTACTATTTAGATGTGGCAAGCAGCCTGTCCTCGTCACTGCCTGTCTGGGCAGCCTGATCTCTTTTCCCCTAGTGTTAATTACCAAGTCTGCTCTAAGACTTATCTGCAGAAGATGGGTTTAAGCGATTAATTTTATTACAATACAAACTATTAATGATGTTCTACTTGACGTTAGGTGGGTTTTTTGTTTGATCCTACATTTTCCTGAAATGTAGGGGTTCTTGACCATGGGGAAGTGGGAGTGTGGGCCATTGGTTATGCTGGAGCTAGCTCTTAAAATGGCTTGTGAGAGCCTGTTTCCAAGCCATTTGTTAAGTTGTGATAGTAGCTTGAATTGGGCAGGGTGGGAGTATTGGCCCCCACAGAAATCAGCAGATGTTACAAATCAGGGTCCCCTCCACCACCGAGAATTTGTTTACAGCAGGGAGCAGGAGAGTGCACGAGGCATGGGGGGCAGCAGAATTGTCTAGGGAGCTAGTTCCCCCAAAAAACCAAACAACAAAACTGGTGTGGACCATCCTCCTGGACTGAATTGGTAGATCTGGGGAAGCCCCTCAGAATCTGCAAGTGAGAGGTTCCCCTGGGGCCTGGTAAAGAAGCTGCTCAACAGTGTGTGGGGCCACACTAAGTACAATGTAAATGTTCAGAAGTAAATCAGGAACTATGGCATAGGTGGGACAAGCCAAAGGTGCTGGGTGTCTGAGATGCTGCTCCTTTGGGTCATAATGCTTCTTGTTACCTATCTAAACTCTAGTCTCCCTCAAAGGCACAGCCCAATGTCCGCTTCTCTGGAAGGCGTTCCCTGACATGCCCAAGCAGAGCACTTGCTCCCTGCGCCCCTTTGCGCTGCTGTGGCCCTTGCAGGTCTGCGTTGCCCTCCTTTGTCTGCACAACTTGGTGGAAAGGGCAGCCTGTGTCTCTTCCACCTTTGAGTCCTGGTGCAGGCTTGTGTCTCGCATGGAGCAGGGACCTGGGGAAAGGTGTGCTGTAGGTACTGCTCCAAGACTTCTTAATTTCTACCTGATAGGTCTTGACTTTTTTGTTCTTCCTTTCCAGAACTCTGCAAGATCTCTAAAGAAAATATAGTTAATGTAATTGGCCCTGTGATGATTAGATGCCAAGTAGACAAACACAGAGTCTAAGGAAACACACTTAGAATGGGTTTCAATGGGGCTGAATGAGGAGTTGATCTCCCACCCCACCCTCTGGTCCCCACCTGTGATTGCCATGCTCCGATTCCCCCAGTGGGATAGTGTTGGTGCATCCAGTGTTAAGTCGTACCTTCAGCCCCACCCAGCAGCAGTGAAGTGGAATAAAGTGATGAGAGGTGGGGCTAGCTGGCACTTACCTCCCTCCTCCTCCTTTTCCTCCTCCTCCTTCTCTGGTGGTTATGCAGCCCCTCGAGGAGCTAATCTTCCACCTCCACTTGGAGGCAAGTGATTTGTGGATATTGCCAAGCTGATTCTAAAGTTTATATGGAAAAACAAAAGTCTCAAAATAGCCACCACAACAACGAGGAAGAAGAAAGACAATTTGAAGACCGACACTATCTGATTCAAGGATTTACTTATAATCAAGACAGTGTGGTATTGGTGAAAGAACAAATAGATCAATGGAAGCAATACAGAGAGCTCCAGAATATACAAATATAGTCAATTGTTGACAAAAGAATAAAGGCAATTCAATAGAGAAAAGATAACCTTTTTAATAAATGGAGCTGGAACAATTGGAAATCTTTTTGCAAAAAAAAAAAAAAAAAAAGAGAGAGAATCTAGACACAGACTTTACCTTCCATAAAATTTAACTCAAAATGGATCATAGACCTAAACATAGGACTCAAACTTACAGAACTTCTAGAAGACAACATAGGAGAAAAGCTAGGTGACCTTCAGCTTGGTGATGGAATTTCAGATATAACACCAACACAGTCCACGAGAGAAACTATTGAGTTGGTAACTGTATTAAAATGAAAAACTTCTCTGTGAAAGAAATTGTTAAGAGAATTCAAAGACAGGACTCAGAATGGGAGAAAATATTTGCAAAACATATATCTGATAAAGGATTTGTATCTAAAGAACTCTTAAAACACAGCAATCAAAAAACAACCCAACTAAAAACAGGCAAAAGGTCTGAATGAACACTTCACCAAAGAAGATACACAGATGGAAATAAGCATATGAAAAGGTATTCAACACGATATACAAGGTACAAAATGGTGCATTCACTTTGAAAAGCCATTTGGCTGGGGTTTATGTTGTTGTTATTGTTGTTTATTAAGCTAAACATATTCTTATCATATGATCTAACAATCACACTCCTAGATATTTGCCCAATTGAATTAAAATTTTACATCTACATAAAAACTTACACACAAATATAGCAGCTCTGTTCATAATTGCCCCAAACTGGAAGGAACTGAGATGTCCTTAGATAGGTTAATAGATAAATTGCTGTCTATACACCAGGACATTATTCAGCAATAAAAACTATGGACTTTAGCTAAATAAAATGTGTCAATATTGGTTCATCAATTAGAAGAAATATGCCACTCTAAATGCAAAATGTAATAGGGAAAATGGATGGGTGGATGGGGGGGTGGTATGTGGAAACTTTCTGTGCTCTCTGCTCATTTTTCTACAAATCTAAACCCGTTTAAAAATAATTAAAAAATAATCTGTTAATTAAAAAAAAATAAAACAAACAAAAGACAATCTGTAGATCAGAAGAAAGTTTTTGCAAACCATATATCCAGGAAAGGACTAGTATCTAGAATATATAAAGAATTCTCAAAACTGAACAGTTAAAAGCAGTCCAATTAAAAAATAGACATAAGGCATAAACAGATATTTCAAATGATATCATAAAAATGATAAAATGCATAAAAATGATATGCAATTGGTAGATAACCACATGAAAAGATATTCAGCATCACTAGCCATTAGGGAAATATATGCAAATTAAAATCACAAGAAGAACTATCACACATCTGTCAGATTGGCTTTTAAGAAAAAATTGTGTCAATGCCAAAGCTGGTGAAGGTGAGAAACTTGATTGCTCATGCATTGCTGATGGAAATGTAAAATGGTACACTCCAGAAAATCGTTGTGCAGGTTCTTTTTTTTTTTAAATTTTTTTTCAACATTTTTAATTTATTTTTGGGACAGAGAGAGACAGAGCATGAACGGGGGAGGGGCAGAGAGAGAGGGAGACACAGAATCGGAAACAGGCTCCAGGCTCCGAGCCATCAGCCCAGAGCCCGACCCGGGGCTCGAACTCACGGACCGCGAGATCGTGACCTGGCTGAAGTCGGAGGCTTAACCAACTGCGCCACCCAGGTGCCCCTATGCAGGTTCTTATAAAACTAAACATCCAAGTGCCATACCACCTAGGAACTGTACTTTGACATTTATCTCAAAGATACACAAATTCACCTTCACACAAAAACCTGTACACAAATGTTCAAAACAACTCTATTCATAATAGAAACCGGAGACGACTCAGATGTCTTTCAATGGTTAAGAAGTAAACTGGCACATGCATACCGTGGAGTACTACTCAGCAATTAAAGAAAAAATGAACTATTCAAACATGAAACAACTTGGGATGAATCTGCAGGGAGTTTTGCTGAGTGAAAAAAGCGAATCCTAAATGGTTACATACTGTATGATTCCATATAATTGACATTCTCGAAATGATAAAATGATAGAAATGGAGAACATATTAGTGATTATGACAGGGGTTAAGGATAGGTTGGTTGAGGGAGTTGTGTGTGGCTATAGAAGGAAATTCAAGAGGTCGTTGTGGGGGTGAAACTCTTCTGTATGTTGACTATACAAATGCCAGTATTATGTTTGTGGCTATTATGCTACAGTTCTGCAAGGTGTTACTGTTGGGGGAAGTTGGCTAAAAGGTACATGGGATCCATCTCTATTATTGCTCACACTGCATGTGAATCTACACTGATCTCACAATAAAAAATTGAATTGAAAATGAAGAGATAGGGGCGCCTGGGTGGCTCAGTCAGTTAAGCATCCGACTTCAGCTCAGGTTATGATCTCGCGGTTTGAGTTCAAGCCCCGCGTTGGGCTCTGTGCTGACAGCTCAGAGCCTGGAGCCTGCTTCAGATCCTGCATCTCCTTCTCTCTCTGCTCCTCCTCCACTTGCACTCTGTCTCTCTCTCTCTCTCTCAAAAGTAAATAAACATTAAAAAAAAAATGAAGAGATAGACTGAGAAAAAAGTATATCCTCATGCCCAGGCTTTACTTTAGACCAATTAAATCAAAATCTCTGTGGGTGGGATCAGGTATTAGTGTTAATTTCTAAGTTTTCCAGGTGGTTCCAGTGTGCAACCAAGTTTGAGAACCAATACTTTAGCCAGCTGTGTGGAGCATGGAGTATCAGTGGAGAGGCAGTGGAGAGGTCATGGGTTACACAGACCAACAACTCAGACCAGTTGGGTGGTCTTGGGAAAGCCATTTAACCTCATTTAACCTCTGGCTCTTCATTTGTATAATAGTGGCTGCCTGTCCTTACTTCCCAGTGTTTTTCCAAAGATTGAGGAGAAAATGTAGGTAAGTATTTCATAAATTGTATCGTGCAAAATAAATGTTCTGGTCAATGTGCAATGTGTGTTGTACCTAGATGCAAATGTATGTGTGTTTAAATATGCACAGAATACTTGCTGCATGCAGCAGTTCTTATATTAATAGTCTCATTTAATCTCAGCAACAACCTGACAATGTAGGAATTGTGATTCTGATTTTGCAGAGTGAAGGGGCATGAGGCTCTTAGGGATAAATAACACTCTTGGTGTCAGGAGTATAAACAGATTCTGTCGCAGCAAAACTCCCCTGGTCATGGGTTTGCCAACAGAAGTGATTATCAAGGTAATTTAGGTGAAAAAGTCAGCTCCTACTTTCACTTCCAAGAGACACAAATGAATAAAATTCCTGTAAGGACAATTTTGGTTGAATTATCTGGTTAATAGTCTGAATTCTTTACTTCATTTTGCCAATATAGATGAAGCTAAGTGTGAGAGGGACACACAGGAGTTGAGAATAAGAAAGCACCTGGTTCCCAAATGATTTTTGCCTGACAGGTAGCCAGAAGACAGAGGCCACTGGGGAGAAGAACAGGCTAGGACCTGTGACATCCCATTAGTGAATGTTAAATCTCTCTTAATGCCTGTGTTTGATTACAAAGTAAGTTAAAAAATGCATGAAGCGCAGAAAAGCCAGCTGACTCTGGCATCAGACTTCCACAAAATGAAAAGAATACCAATGTAAAGGAGAAGGAAGCTACCATCTTTTTGTGTGTTGGTTATAAATATAATTAATTAAGCTACTGGAACATTTGTCAAACTAAGTCTAAGAGAGATCAGTTCCAGTATATTGGAGAACTGAGGCAGATTTATGTTAAAAAGTCCACATATGCAACTGGAAATGTCTTGATCACTGGTGTGCTTTTTGGATTAAGATAGTTACTTGATTGACCAGCTGCATGTGTATAAATAGAGACTAAGTAATTCAAGGTCTTCCACCTCTTAGATGGATTTGGAACAAGGGATCAGTCTCACTATTGGCCACCTGGCAGTTTTTCGAATGCTCTAACATGAATTTGAAGTTTTGTATGAATCAGCCACCATCTTTCTACCTCTAAGGATGTTTTTCCATCCATGTTAGTCTCTGGTTTTATGTGGTGGTTCCCAAGTAAGTTTTTAAAGTTCTGGCTAAATAGATTGAAAGCAATTTACCAGATGAATCTTCAGAGATTAGGGAAGGGGAAGGTAAAGACTAATCAGGAGAATATTTTTGCAGCCTGTTCCTTTTTTCCTTTTGAAACCAAGAAGGAACCTTCCTACTGACTGACCCAAGTTGGAGAAATGGCCAGATGCAGTCCTGACCAGAGGATGCATTAGCCGTGAAGAAGCTGGACATGGCATCGCACCATTCTTGGGTCTTATTTTCCCAAACCCATGAAATGGTTACAAAGTACATGGAAAACCATCTGATAATCTCAGGTGAGCTTCCTGACATTGGGCTGAGTCCTTGTAGATTGGGGTTTCCACAGGGGCATCCACCATCTCGAGGCCGTGTCTGCTCCTGTCTCCAACGGATATTCCCCTCTGCTCTCCTTGTTCCCCTCTGCCTGGCTAACAGGGAATACCTCGCTTTTCTTACCTTCTCAATTCTTTCTCCCTCTGCATCTGAAGTTTTATGTCATCCTGGTTCATAGGTTGCCAAATGTCATGCTGTTCCTTAGGAGACAATTAGTAGCTTTCAGTACTTAAAACTATTGAAAAATCAAATTAGATACAGGCTTTGTATTTCTCTAGCACTAAGTTAGAAATGCTGATGTTGGTACTAGTAGTCATGTTTAACAACTGTGCAGCTTTTTTCAGTTACAAAGCACCTTCCTTGTGACCTTCTATCCTTATAAGTAGCCTAGAAGAAAGAGGGGTGCGTGGGTGTTAACCATTATTCTCATTTTATAGATGAGAAAAGTGAGGCTCAGAGACATGTTGAAATCAGTTATTGTGCACATAGCCCTGCGTCTGGTGCATTGGTGAGGGGGGTGTATAAGAGATATGTGATTTCTCACAGGAACGTTAGTAAAAAATACCGTGGCAGAGTCAACCATTCACTGAGCATCTAACTTTCATTCAGCATGGTGAACTGGCCCAGGCTCTGTGCCAGCCCCTGGGCTGGGGGAGGGAGGAGATCAATGGGACATGAAGATGAATAAGCCCTGCTGTGAAGTCGCTTATGGTTTCATGGGGGTAGGGTTGCCAGATTTAGCAAGTTAATGGTAAGGATGCCCAGCTAAGTTGGAATTTCAACAAACAAGGATTTGTCAGTATAAATACGTCTTATGAAACTTCATCTGGCAGTATTTTGCATGGAGGAAGATAGACTAAAAGTCTGAAACTATCAAGATAATAGTGGGGGCTCCGGGAAGATTTTCTGGAAGAAGTAATGACTAACTTGGGTCTGGAAGGTGGAAGAGGCCACAGGAAATCTAGTCAAAGGAGGCACGATAGAGTCTGGTGAGTTTAGGGAATGGCGTTACTTATCATTTTGATCTTATTTTTCTCGTTTATAAGATGGGGACAATAATAGCATGTCCCCTGTAAGGTGGTTGTGGAAGTGAAATGGGTTTATATGTGTAAAACACTTATGACAGTGCCTGGCACAGAGTAAATGTTGTATGTGTATCTGCTCCAGTGAGAGTGATGGTGAAATCAACTAGGACAGTGGAAAGATGAGGAAGAGGAAGGGACTTTCCAGAGGTTCAAGTGACTATAATCAACTGACCGGAGGAGCAGAGCAAGCATTCCTAGTGGGGGTGAGTGGGATAAGCTGGAGCCTGGGAAGAGGTGAAGAGTAGGTTTGGGGGAAGGTGACCAATTCCACATGCACCTGTGTTTGTGGTGCCCTCTCCAGGTGGAGAGATGTGGCTGGAACCCAAATGCAGGCTCAAGGAACAGAGCAGGGTCAAGGGTAGCGCTTAGAAGATTACAGACTGGAGGTGAGGAAAGCCAAGGGCATGAATGAAATCACCCAAGGGCGGCCTCACTGATGTTCTACTTGCAGCACACAGATTTTTTAAAAATATTTTTTCCATTTTTTTTAATTTGATTTTTTATTTTTTAAAAATTTATATCCGAATTAGTTAGCATATAGTGAAACAGTGATTTCAGGAGTAGATTCCTTAGTGCCCCTTACCCATTTAGCCCATCCCCCTTCCCACAACCCCTCCCGTAACCCTCAGTTTGTTCTCCATATTTGTGAGGCTCTTCTGTTTTGTCCCCCTCCCCGTTTTTATATTATTTTTGTTTCCCTTCCCTTATGTTCATCTGTTTTGTCTCTTAAAGTCCTCATATGAGTGAAGTCATATAATTTTTGTTTTTCTCTAATTTAACTTAGCATAATACCCTCCAGTTCCATCCACGTAGTTGCACATGGCAAGATTTCATTCTTTTTGACTGCCATGTAATACTCCATTGTATATATATACCACATCTTCTTTATCCATTCATCCGTCGATGGACATTTGGGCTCTTTCCATACTTTGGCTGTTGTTGATAGTGCTGCTATAAACATGGGGGTGCATGTGTCTCTTAGAAATAGCACACCTGTACCCTTGGATAAATGCCTAGTAGTGCAATTGCTGGGTCGTAGGGTAGTTCTATTTTTAGTTTTTTGAGGAACCTCCATACTGTTTTCCAGAGTGGCTGCACCAGCTTGCATTGCCACCAACAATGCAAAAGAGATCCACTTTCTCCACATCCTCACCAGCACACAGATTTTTTAATGTCTATTTATTTTTGAGAGAGAGAGCGAGAGTGAGCAGGAAGGGGAAGAGAGAGAGTGAGATAGAGAATCCCAGTAGGCTGCGTACAGCCAGTGCAGAGCCTGACAAGGGGCTTGAATTCCCAAACTGTGAGATCATGACCTGAACTGAAATCCAGAGTCAGGTACTCAACTGACTGAGCCACCCAAGCACCCCCGGCACAGAGATATTTTAAATGTTTAATGTGATTTACATTCACTAAGGAAATTCCGTAAAAACTAAGGCAACTATGAAGAGCCCCCAAAATTGCAACGCCACATTTATGTGTGTATGGGGACATGTGCTGTCTGTGAAAGGAGGGATCTGCTGAGAACAGAGATCCCTGGACACAGTAGGAGGAAAACTCACTTTTTACTTTACAGCTTTTTGTGCCTTTTGATTTCCCCCAACCAAACATGCCATCTGCTCAACTTATTTTTAAGAAAAGGAGAAAAACTAGAAATTGTGGTAACCTATTGTAAGAGCCTGAAAAAGGTGCTCCCATTTACATTTCATTCTTTCTTTTGTCCTCTTAGAGTGGGTTTTTTGGACAGCCATGGCTTTGGGCATTTTCACCCTTAGAAACAAGGATTTATGCCTCAGGACATCTCTTGTTTTGGGGTGTGTCCACAGAGTCTTAGCTTAAGAAGAGAAATACTACTTCAGCCATTGCATACATTGTTCATGTCTCTCAATGCCTGCTGTCTACCTCAGTCTCTCTGCAGACTTGGATTATGGGGACAATAGTCAACACTATGTCAAAACTCCTTTGACATCTGGCTGAGACTGGCCCAAACAACTGCGAGCCCTGGGTCCCAGTCCCCAGGAAGTGTACAGAGTTAGTCTCTTTGGAAACCTTGGATTTTCACACATTGAGTAATTGACATAGGATAAATGAATGAGAAGCAAAGAGGTATCTTTTCTCTTTAGTTACTGCTGAGGTGTTCCCAATAAGAAACAGGCAAGAAAAGGTCATGGACAACTGGGGGATTGAACAGGAGTCTAGAAATGATCTGGTCAATTTTTTTAAGATGAGAAAATAGAGGCCCAGGTTGAGAAGCAGCTTGCCCAAGGATATGTAGCTGATGAATAGAGGAGCTGAGACCATTGTGAGATTCCCCAGCATTTGGTCCAGCACTCTCTCCACACCACTCGATCTTCTAGTTGAGCTACGTGCAGCTCGGCACACCTGAAGCCTTCACGATGTGTACTTTTTAATCCTTTAAGAATCGCTTAAAGGGGAATGGACATGTCTGTGGGTGCCACAGGAGCATACTTTTTGCAGAAACGATGTGATTGTGCTGTCTCTACAAAGAGCGGGAATGAGTCACCTCCAGGAACAGGCAAGCCAGAATCTCTCACCACACTGGAGGAAAAGGCCCCACACCTCAAAAATCATGTCTTCATAAAACAGCTGGGTGGTGCTTTGGGAAGAGCCCTGTCCCTGGTCTGAGCTCCCATGGCTCCCTCTTTGGGCCCCAGTTTTTCATCAGAGTTAGAGAGCCCAAATGGCCAATTGTATCTCACCAGAGGGTCCAAGGACATTAAGGAAGTTTCCCCTAGCCGAGCTCCAATTTAGTAAATGGTAAAGCTTCACAGCTAGACCAAGAACAAGTCAAGTGTTGTTGAAGAAGAGTAAAGCAGAAGGAAGGCTGTGGCAGAGAATGATAGTGGTTTAGCAAAACATTTCTCTACTTTGATAAGATTTGCAGCTGGGCACATGGCTGTGCAGTTGGAGACTGCATTTAGCAGCCTCTCTTGCAGCTAAGTGTGGCCATGTGACTAAATTCAGGCCAATGAGGTGTGAATGGAGGTGTTACATGCGACTTCTGGGTCATCTTCAGCTTAAAACAGATGTCCTCAGCAGCTTTCCCTCTCCTCATCCCTTGAGCTGGACATGAATGTGCCTGTGACCCAGCCTTGTCCATGCAGACAAGGATAATGCCCTTGACGGGTGATGGCAGAGCAGTAGGATGAAGAGAGCCCGGATTCCTGAATGGCCACATAGAGAAAAGCCCCTTGCCAACCTGGACCTCAGGGCCATTAGTGACAGAAATCTCCATCTTCTTTAAACTACTATATTTTGGGGGTCTTTTGGACACAGAAGTTTATCCTTTTCTCTGACTTTATTGGGGCGAGCACAATAGGAAATGGGTGATATTTTGAGCAAAACTGGAAGGACTCTAGGCCAGAGCAGGTAGAAGTCCCTCCCTTTTGGAAAACTACTAGACTGGGCATGGAATTTCTCTGTAGGGCTATTGTCCATCACTTTTCCTTTTCTGACAGTTTCCTGAGTAAGCAAATCAGCTGTTTCATATAACCCTTATAATAATCCTGTGAATAGGGTTTTCTCCCATCTTCAGGACGAGAAACCTGAGACTCAGAACATGGCAGTAACTTGCTCAAGATCATACAGTTAAACATCATGGGAAGATGATTTGAACTTGGGTCTCTGTGACTCCAGGGTCCAGGAGCTTTGTTCTGTGGCATGCTGTGCCCCACCCCCCATAAGCCAGAATATGTTTCTGAAAATAGGTGCTCACTCTGCTTTGGTAGTTTTAAAGTCTTAAGTTCATAAATAGAAAGGGTTTGGTTGTTTCATACAGGTAGAGGCTGGCAGGGAACTGAAACAAGCTGTACCCAATTTAGAAAAGTGATCTGACAATTCATTTACATTCCTGTTGTTTGGAACTGAGACCATATTTTTCCATAGAATCAGTGTGATTCATGGTGACACATACCCAGGCTAGCTCCCAGATACCTTTATAACTCATAGTCTGAGTTGTGGGTCTAGAGAGCAAGGAAAGAGAGTCATGATAGTGATGATGGTTCTCCAATGACCAGATGCCTCATGCCCACTCTGCCCTAGGCTTCTGGCCTGTCTTCCCTACAAATTTCCACCTCCCCTACATTTCAGCCAAATCCCCCAACTCCTTAGTCTAGCTCATTTCACAAAGGAATAAATTAGAACGCAACCTGATTGAACTAATTCACGCTAATATGCTTGTTATCTAAGAAAATCTATGCCATTCAGTAGGGTGGACTTAGAAAAAATTGCTTTCTGTTCAGTGTATTTTCTTATAATGCACTTGTAGTCTATAAGCATGCTTGGATCAGGTCAAAGAATTAGTATCTTATTGACCACACATTTCTTTCTAAAATTTTTTAATGTTTAGGGGCACCTGGGTGGCTCAGTTGGTTAAGCATCCAACTTTGGCTCAGGTCATGATTTCATGGTCTGTGAGTTCAAGCCCCACATTGGGGTCTGTGTTGACAGCTTGGAGCCTGGAGCTTGCTTCGAATTCTATGTCTCCCTCTCTCTCTCTTCCCCTCCCCAGTTCGTGCTCTCTCTCTCTCTCTCAAAATAAAATAAATAAATAAGAAATAAACATAAGAAAATATTAAACAATTTTTAATGTTCATTTATTTATTTTGGGGGGGGAGAGAAGAGTCTGAGTGGGGGAGGGGCAGAGAGAGAGGGAGCCAGAGAATCTGAAGTAGGCTCTGCATTGTCAGTGAGGAGATAGACACGGTGTTCAAACTCAAGAACCGTGAGATCATGACCTGAGCTGAAGTCAGTCGCTTAACTGACTAAGCCAGCTAGGCACCCCTTTTGCAGACAGATTAAGTTTCATAGGGAAAGGCATAAGTAATATCTTAAAAGAGAGTGAAGTGGGGAAACAATTTCAAAAGGCAGTTAAGTACATAGCTACCTAGTTCAATTGCTAGAAGACTGGATTGCATTTATGGAGTTTGGAAAGCAAAGGAGTGATCTGGAAACACAAGAGCTATGCTGTAAATCTGCTTTGTTCCACATCAATCAAAATTTGGTGTCCATTCTGAATATTTTAAGCGGGAAGACATTTTAATATGTTAAATCTTATCAAATTTTGCTTACCAAAATAGTGATGAGTGTTGGGGAAACTGGCTCTGGTTCTGGGCCTCTAGGTATATAGAACACTCCGGAAATGACGCACCTGGAAAACTACCGTTTCTTAAGCCTTAAGAACTTGAGTTCAAGAACTTACACTGGAGCTTTGAGCTGGGATAAGGAAGTGGGCATCACAAAGCTGCTGACACTGCTGGCAAGGCCAATGCCAATGCCATGGCTACCTTGACACATAGAAAGCTAAACAGGCGCTAGTGTGCTGCTGCAGAAAATCTTGGTGTCTTCGTGGTTGTGTTTATCTTTTTTTATTTTTTTTTAATTTTGTTTTTTTATTTTTGGGACAGAGAGAGACAGAGCATGAACGGGGGAGGGGCAGAGAGAGAGGGAGACACAGAATCGGAAACAGGCTCCAGGCTCTGAGCCATCAGCCCAGAGCCCGACATGGGGCTTGAACTCACGGACCGCGAGATTGTGACCTGGCTGAAGTCGGACGCTTAACTGACTGCGCCACCCAGGCGCCCCATATCTTTTTTTTTTTTTAAGTATGCTCTATGACCAATGTGGGGCCTGAACTCACAACCCTGAGATCAAGAGTTGCATGCTCTACAGACTGAATCAGACAGGTGCCCCATGTCTATCTTATTTTCGCCTCATCAGACTCCTACAAGCATATCTAATTGGTAAACAATATTTGCATCCAGAACCTGCAAAGGAGTGTGGGAAGTATAGTTTTAGCTTTCTGATCTCTGCCATACAGGAAGGCACTTTAGATCTACATGGTCCAGTAGAACTTTCTGTGATGAAGGAAGTGTTGTTCTTCATCCGTACTGTCCAGTACAGTTGCTGGATGTGGCAACTGAACACTTGAAATGTGGCTAGGCAATTGAGGAAGTAAATTTAAATTTTTATTTTGTTTTAATTAAAATAATTTAAACTTAATTTTGAAGAGTCACATGTATCTGGTAGCCAAGGTATTAATTACTGTGGATCCAGAAGGAGGTTGGAATGGAGGTGGAAGGAGCAATTCATAGGATCCATAACACTGATTATAATCCTTGAAAATCACTGTGGAGGGTAACCCTCATGGCCTCTATTTCCACACCTGTAAAATGAGGGTAACTTCTTCAAAGTGTAATGTTACAGTAAGGTAGCTGGGAAACAGCTCGTGTTTAGTAATACATTCAGGACCATGAATACCAGGGGGCTGTGGTAAGAAAGATTATCCCAGGCGATAAAGATAAATACCCTTGAAACTAGGATCTGGCATAGTACTCTTGACTCTTTTCAAAGTATACATTTCTAAGAGAAAGCTGATGATGTGTTCTTGGATGAACTTGGCTTCTCTGTAGCCTGGACTTCTCTCCTGAACTCCATGTCCATGTACCTGTCTACTGGATGGCCCTACCTGGATTCCCAACAGTTACCTCAAATTCAGCACGTTTATCCATCCACCTTTCCATCCATCCGTCCGTCCATCCGTCCATCCATCCATCCATCCATCCGTCCAAATATACACAAACATGTATTATATGCTACCATATACAAATTCATGAGCTAGACATTTGGAGTATAATGTTGAACAAAAAAGATAATACCTCTTTTTTGGAGCTGATAGCTAATAGGAAAGGCAGAGAATAACAGGCAGTGGGGCAAGTGGAAATACACGGTGCAATGGGAATACCTTGGAGGAGCACCAGACCTAGACCAGGAACTGCCCAGACTGTCAGAGAAGCCTCCCTGGAGAAGCAAAAAATTGGGATCTAGCCAAAACAGGCAGAGGGGAGCACCAAAAGCAGAGGCTCAGAGGCAAGAAAGAATGCAACACATTCCAGGTGGCAGAGAAGGTCAGTTAACTAGAGTATGTGAGGGACTGGTGTAAGATGGGGTGGGTAGAGACAGATGATACAGGATCTTGAAAGTCAAGCGAATTGGACTTTATGCTAAAAGCACAGGGGGGCATAGAAAGATTGTAAGAAAGGTATTTGCTTTTTGGGGAAAAGCTCTGTTATCAACTGAATTGTGTCCCTCCCCCAAATTCATATTTCGAAGCCCTAACCCTTGATTTGGAGATGAGGCCTTTGGGAGATAATTAGGAATTAGGTTTTTGGTGAGGTCTTGATGTCATGGGGCCCTTATGATGGGATAAGTGTGTGTATAAGAAAAGACCCCAGACAGCTTGCTCTTACTCTCTCTTTCTATCATGTGAGGACACAGCAAGATGGTGGCCTTCTATTGGGGCACCCATGTGGCTCACTCTGTTATGTGGCCGACTTCAGCTCAGCTCATGATCTCGCGGTCCGTGAGTTCGAGCCCTGCGTCGGGCTCTGTGCTGATAGCTCAGAGCCTGGGCCTGTTCTGTTTCTGTGTCTCCCTCTCTCTCTGCCCCTCCCCCATTTGCACTCTGTCTCTCTCTGCCTTTCAAAAATGAATAAATGTTAAAAAAAAAAAAAAAGATGATGGACTTCTACAAGCCAGGGAAAGAGTTCTCACCAGAAACCAACCATGCTGGCATCTCCACTTCTAGCCTCCATAACTCTGAGAACTACATTTCTCTCGGTTAAGCCATCCAGTCTATGAGGTTTTGTTATAGTAGCCTGAGCTAACTACTTTGAGCCCTCTGGTTGCAATGTGAATGAATTCTCAGAAAACAAGTCTGGACTCAGGGAGACTGTTGGAAGCAGGAGGTTGTTGATGTAACTCATAGATGAATGAGGGTAGTAACACAAAGGTAGTCACAATAGAGAAGGAGAGACGAGTGCAGGTTATGGAGATAAATATAGATTTCTGACTTGGGCACTGGGTGCATATTGGTGCTAAGGTAGGGAACACAAGAAGAAAAGTTGGTTTTGAGATGGGGAGATGAATTAAATTTTGAATGTGATAGGCAGAATAATGGTCTTCCCAAAGATGTCCATGCCCTAATTCCAAGAATCTGTGACTATCACCTTACATGATAGAAGAGATTTACAGATGTGATTAAAAGATGCAGAGGAGCACCTGTGAGGCTAAGTCAGTTGAACATCCAACTCTTGATTTCAGCTCAGGTCATGATTCCAGGGTCATGGGATCATGCCCCACATTGGACTCCATGCTGAGCATGGAGCCTGCTGAGATTCTTTCTCTCCCTCTCTCTCTCTGCCCCTCTCCTCTGCTCATGCTTTATAAAACAAAAAATAATAAGTAATAAAAAAATAAAAATAAAAGATGGGGAGATTATCCTGGATTAGCTGGGTGGGCCCAATCCAATCACAGAATCACTAATATGGAGAACTTTTACTGGCTGGGTTAGAGAGATAAGATAGATCAGATAGAGAAAAAGGGAGGGAAGAGCTGAGCCCTCCATTACTGGTTTTGAAGATGGAGGAAGGGGGCCCCAAGCCAAGGAATGTGATAGCCCCTGGACGCTGGGAATGATTCTCAGTTGATAGCCGGCAAAGAAATGGGTACCTCAGTACTACAACCACAAGGAACTAGCTGAATTATGTCCAAAACCCAATGAACAGGGAACAGATTTTGAGCTAAAGCCTCCAGAGAGAAATGTAGCCTCATGACACTTCAGTTAGTCTAGTGTGAGATCCGTACTGGACGCCTGACCTGCAGACCTATAAGGTAATACATTTGTGCTGTTTTAAGTTCCTACATTGGTGATAATTTGTTAGGGTAGCATAACAAACAAATATTGGCCCTCATCTGCGTAGTTTGTAGGCACACCAGTTGGCGTGTAGTTAGGAGCTTAAGTCACACTGGTAATTTGAACAAATTTACAAAGAATTTGTAAAGAACTGTTAATGAGTAAAAGGTGATTAACAGATAAGAAAGAGAATTCTAAAGAATATAGAAACAGCAAATGTAGGGAGCAGCCACTACCTCTAGGGCTGTGAGAAAGTACCCAGGGAAGAACAAACTTAGCCAGATCTTGCAAGGTGGGAAATTGTTTGGGATTGTTTAGTTTGTGATGTAATAGCTTTGGATCAGTGGACAAAACAAAGTGAAGATCTTGCAGCAAGACTTGATGAACAATAGTTAGTCCTGAAGAGTAAATAATTTTAGTTGTTTTGTATTGTAATCTTTAGGAGTAAAGCATTTCCTGGAATGAATAGCTACATTAGTTTTGCTTGTTCTCAATATTGTTTAACATAGCAATAGAAAATATGCAGGTCCCAGTATTATTTTAAAAGATTTTTTTTTTCAACGTTTATTTATTTTTGGGACAGAGAGAGACAGAACATGAATGGGGGAGGGGCAGAGAGAGAGGGAGACACAGAATCGGAAACAGGCTCCAGGCTCCGAGCCATCAGCCCAGAGCCCGACGCGGGGCTGGAACTCACAGACCGCGAGATCGTGACCTGGCTGAAGTCGGACGCTTAACCGACTGCGCCCCCCAGGCGCCCCCCAGTATTATTTTAATGCAGGTACGGAAAAATATGTTGGTTTAAATTTCCATTACTTTTGCTATTCTCATGGGAGGAAAAGATACCCTCATTGTTGGATTTTATGTTTCACAAATGAGTTGAAGAGCTTTTCGTATATAGTTCTGTGTGAACTCCTGTGAATTAATCCTTTTACTGATTGGTTTGTAAGAATATGGCATAAAATATATTCTTTATCATTTGAGCTCTGATTTTTCCCAGTGTGTCATTTGCTTTTCACTGTGTTTTTACCTTTTGTTTTAATACAGAAATATTAAACCCGTTTATATTGAACCACAAATCAGTCTTTTCTCTTTAAGATTTCTGGGTTTCAGGTTATGCTTTAAAATGCCTTTCCAGATGCACCTAATTGTTACCTGTGCCCGCTTCCACGGAGTGTGAAGGGATGAGAATGCTTATGCTGTGGAATTTATACATTTATGTGTTCTTTGGATTTATTATAAAAACCATCCTCTACTATTATGCTTTTTAAAATATGCTTTTCGGGGCACCTGGGTCGGTCAGTTGGTTAAGTGTCTGACTTCAGCTCAGGTCATGATCTCACTGTTTGCGAGTTCAAGCCCCTCATTGGGCTCTCTGTTCTCAGTGCAGAGCCCACTTTGGATCCTGTGTCCCCCTCCACAGCTCTCTCTCTCTCTCAAAAATAAATAAGGATAAAAAATATTTTTTTTCAAACATAGTAATGCTTTTCCCATTCCAAGATGATAATCTTACAGAGCTTTTTATGTTTAAAAAAATATATGCTTATTTAAGGCGAGAGTTATAGCCAGTTTTTCCACCCAAACAGCTAAGCAATTGCCCCAACTTTGTTGAATATCCCATCTTTTCTCCCTGATTTGCCATACCACCTTTATAAGATGCTAAATTTCCATACACATTTGGGATAATTTATGGACCATTCACATCCACATTCCTGTACATTTGTGTCAATACCATACTTTTTAATTAATTAATTTTTAAAATGTTTATTTATTTTCGAGAGAGAGCAAACATGGGGGAGGGGCAGAGAGTGAGGAAGAGAGAGAATCCCGAGCAGGCTCCATGCTGTCTGCTCAGAGCCCGACATAGGGCTCAATCCCACAAACCACAGGACCATGACCTGAGCCGAGATCAAGAGTTGGACGCTCAACTGCCTGAGCCACCCAGGCATCCCCATACTGCTTTATTTACTTTAACTTTATTAAAATGTTTTAATATCTTTGGGCCACTTTCACCCTCCCCCTTTATTACTATTATTTTTCAGAATATCTCCGACTGTATTATGACTTTCTTCTTTTTATATTAATTTTGGTAATATTTGACCCAAACCGCCACAAATCATGTTGGTGTTTTCATTATAATTGTAATGATATATAGATTTAGGGAAAACAGATATCTTCATAATCTTGTATCTTTCCATCCTAAAATAACGTGTATCTTCCTCTCCAAAAATAAATTTTCTCTCCTTTAAGTCCCTAAGTAGAATTTTAGAAACTCATGACTTTGTGAAGTTTTTTTTTTTTTTTACTAAGCTGCTTTTATTCTTTTATTGTTTTATGAGGCCTCTTGGCTTTTCCAATTTTTCTGAGTCTCTATTTTAGGCATGTAGTTTATAGACAGACAGCCTAGAGTGTGGTTTCATTTTTTGAAGCAGTCTGAGTTTTTCATTTTCTAAGGATTTTATTTCCCTTTCATGTAGTGCTATCACAGATGTTTGTTTGGCTTCTGTATTGTTATTTCAAAAAGCCTTAAGTCTGTTTGGGCTATTGTAACACAAAGACCATAGCCTGGGTGGCTTAAACAACATTTATTTCTCCCAGTTCTAGAGGCTGGGAAGTCCAAGATCAAGGTGCTAGCAGATTGGGTGCCTGGTCAGAGCCTGCTTCCTGGTTCATAGAGGGCTCTCTTCCAGCTGTGTCCTCACATGGGGGAAAAGAGACCAGAAGTAAGCTCTGGTTAGGGTTAGGGTTAGGGTTAGGGTTAGGGTTAGGGTTAGGGTTTGGGTTCGGATGAGGGCTGTACCCTGATGACTTCATCTAATCCTCTTTACCCCCTGAAGGCCCTACTTCCTAATACTATACACTGCAGGGTGGGTAAGGTTTTGGCATAAATTTTGAGAGGGACACAAATATTCAGTCCCTAACATAGTCATAGTCTGAGTTTTCTTTTTATGTGTTTTCTTGTTAGTCTACCTCACCACTGCCATCCAGACAAGTCTGGTGTTTTTGTTTTGGAAAAAAAAAAAAAATTTACTTTTATTTCTCTTCAAATATAGGTTTTTGTTTAGTCTTTTGACCTCTGTTCCAGACTGTTAGCATACATTATTATGATTTCTATATTATGTAGAAGGATTTTTAAAAGATGCCAAAATTAGGTGACAAGTTGGTCTAACATTTCAAAGTCCCATTGATCTTTTTATACTGAGTAGTGCTCTCACGTTTTGAGCATTTACTGTGGACCAGGCATTTCACATGTTACCTCATCTAATCTGTAGATTATTTCTAGGAGATGGGTATTGCATTTCCCATTTTCATGTGAAGAAATCAAGTCTCAAAGGCCTAGGAAATGCCCACCTTCAAACAGTAGGGGATTTGAACCATAGTCTTTCTACTTTCTTCTCTTGCCTTTCTTCATATCCCTTCTACATCCTGAGGGAAGAAATCCAAGCTAGGTTATCATCTGTATGTGTTGGTTGATGAATCAAAGGAAAGGCTTGGAAGTGAGACTTCTCTAAGTATAGTTTACTTTTGACTTTTGAACTATGTAAACGTTTTGTTTTTTTCTGAAGACTAAAATCAGCAGGAAAAAGAATGCTAACCCTAAAATTGAAAATTAATTGAAATTAATAACCGTAACTCTTTATCAGATTGGTTACATAACCATACAGAGGAAAGAATTATTTCTAGTCATTCTGGAACATGTTCTTCTGGTATACATTCCTGGTGAGGTATATTCTAATGACAAAAGAATTGCAAATAATTTCAAACTTCATGCAATAGTTTTATTATTAGGCGTAATATTTGTATGATAATTTTGAAATATATAATTTATATATTAGGAAAGGACAAATAAGAATGTTAATGTTAAGATCCAAACTTTTCACTGTGGGAGAAAGGAGATACATGTAAGAAATTAAAGTAAAAATCCTGTATTAAATTTGATATATTAATACGAACTCAAGGTTTAGATTCTTTTACTTTCTCTGTTCACTGAAAGTACCTAAAAGCAACAGTATCCCAGTAGCACTGTTAACTGAGGATCTATCCTTCGTTCTTGTTTTTGCTGCCAGTTTTAGCAAAGCCTCATCACATGGGTAGGAAAGGACTAGGTGCCCCGGGCTAAGACTGTTTCAGGTAAGGAAATAAGTCAGTGTTTATAGCAGTTGGGATTTTAAAATTGTTTGCCAGGGGTGAGGTCTGCCCCAGTCCTCTTCATCATCATTTTGTAAAGGCTACATTGCTCACTAATGCTTTATGTGAAAGTGGACACTTTTGGGTAAACATAAAGGCGGAGTTGTATCCTATGTCTGGATTAATGCTGGCTAGGAATCTGGAATTGAGAACAGGAAATCATGAGAATGTAAATTCCTGGGAGTTAGTAAAAACTCCTGGAACAACTTCACATTTTCAAAGGCTATATAATTGGTAATTGGTAGGATCAAAGCTGAAGTGACCAAGGGGGACAACTCAGATAATATCTGGGTTGTAGGAGGCATAAGTATATCTGTGATATGAAAAAAGGATGGAGTTGGAAAAATACTAAGGCCCAGAGAAGGATGGAAGGATCTAGAAGGCCGGGGAGGAGTGAAGGGTTCTACTAGGCTGGATGCTGTGGAGAGGGATTGTGGATTCACCTTCCTCTTTAAGGACCCTCTCCCACATCGAAAACACTGTCACTTTTCCATAACTCCATGGTGGGGACCTAGAACTCTAGTCTACAGTACATTTTCTCAGCGCTCAGTTGTTTGAGGCTTCTGTGCACTTCAGATAAACTCTGCTTTCAGATACTTTCTCAATGAGCGTTGGGGCACTAGTTCCATTTTATATTTTCTGTGAGTATGGGATTCCTTTTTCTATTCCTCTACTATTTACAGAGGAAGCAAATTTTACCACCATTTAGGAAAAACAGACACATCAATATGGCAAAGGAACCTTAGGGCCAGCCCCCAGCAGAGAGGAATCTTCTCCTCTTCCTACTTTTCTACACCAATTATGTTGATACAGAGAGCCACCTGAGATGGAAACTCTCAGGAAAGGCTAGAATGTCATCACAGAGCACAGGACAGGCATAGGAGTGGGAACTGGGGTTTATATCTGAAGCTCACAGTCCCTCTATCTGGGATGATAGAGGGCTCCTATAGAACCCTGATAACAGTGAGTCACCTGCCATAGACTGGATTATAAAGAGAGTTCGGGGTACCTGTGGAGGACAGAGTCCCTCAACTCTATTCATCAGTCGTGATTCCAACTCCGGTATCTCTGGGCCAGGGCCTCCCTTTGTGTTGGGGCTGATATGGAGAACAGTGCTCCTCGCCTTTGAAAGCCTCAAATCAGATGCTGGAACCCAAGCTCTGTCATCAGGGTCAAGTCCAATGTGAAGGAATACACATGAGCTTTCTGTTCTGGGCAATTTGTGTCCTTTATCTGAAGAGGATAGGGACTGAAAAATAGTTGAGATTGACATACAGAAAACCCTTTTTGAAATTTTTGTAGAAGGAAAAGTGGACAATATTCTATTCACTTTAAAGTGACTAACAGAGCTCTATTAATTTAGAAAATCAGATTATCCGTGAATAATGAATAATGAATGTCTGCAGCTAATCTAGAGAGAAGAGCATGAAAATTTGGTCCTAGCCACTCACTGTAGTCTCTTAAGATCAGTGCACAGTCAGAAAGAGGAACAAAGGTCTAGCATTAAAAGGCAAGGTTTTGTATCGTCAACCTTGATCTCACCTGTCCATGAGGACCCAGGTCCACAATCTCTGTGGATGGCAGTTCTTAGAGCAATTCCCATTAGAAAACAGAACTCTTAGAGGGGAGGTTCACAACAAGGATTCCCTGTTCTGCCATGGGGAGGGCCACATGAGATATATTGGAAACACTACTGGTTTTGGAGGCAGAAACCCCAGATCCTGATTTTGGACAAGCTGTCTGACTTACCAAGGTTCAGGTTCCTCCTCTGAGGCATCATCTGGTCTCCATACCTCACAGGGTTGTTGTGAGGATCCCATGAGATAATGTCTGTGAAAGGCCTTCCTATTATTGTCATGGCCTATTCTATCTTGTGTGTTAATTTTGTTGCTTTCAGAGTCTTAGTCCCCCAAGAGTCTGCCCCAAAGGATCATTCCACTCGGCCTCCTAAAATATCACTTTGCTCCTCTCTTCAGCACAAGTAACCCAAGCTCTTGGATTCTCACATTGGAGAGGATGACTGAAAGAACCTAATGAAGCGCAGGACGAGCTTTTCTGGTGAACCAGAGATGAATCTCTCTCCCCTCTTTCCTGTATCCCTCTTCCTAGGATGACTTATGCAGTGACAGGGCCCAGTGCAGCCTGGGATTGATACTGGCTCAGAAACCTATAGGGAATGTAGGGAATATAGTCTCTGGACTCTCCAGAGGAATATTTCCATCTGTTGCCTCTTTGCCTGAGTACCTTTTTGGAGCCTATCTCCCCTCAGTGAACTCTTACCATCTTTTCCCCCACGTTGTGTCCTATTTTCTCAAAACATCTACTTGTCACTTATTTTACCACCACCACTGGCTTTCTTTTTGTGAAAATTTGCGTGGAACAGCTAATTTCACAAAAGGTTTCTGAGCATTGTTTTGTTTAGGAACCCATACTTCCTTTCTATGTATGACATGACAGGGAATTTTAGAATTCTAGTTGTTTGGCCTGATAACAATATTGTCCATCCCTAGATCCCTTCTTGGTTGAGTCTTATCACCTAGGAAATCATTTGATTAATTCCATGATACTTCTAGCAAAGGAAGTCGGATGGCACCGAAGGAAAGTAAGTACAAACCCAACAGACAGTGTAATTAATTGCATGTTGTAGCCGGGCACTGGACTCGTACGGAGGAGTGACTAAGGTAAAAAAACAAACAAACAAACAAACAAACAAACAAAGAGTATTAAAAATAAAGACCTTGGAGGTATCCTGGTTAACAGACAAGAAGTGTTAACAACTGAAACCTTAACTTTGCAGAGAGGAAAGAACAAAGGAAAAGAGCAAAAGCACTTGCCGGTTAAAGCGCCGCAGCGGGTGGCTCTGGTGGTCTTGTCTGGTGGATCTTGAGGGAAGGTGGCACTTCCTGTGGTTACCAGTGCGGTCCCAATGGTCTTGGGTGGGAGGTGCAACTTTCTGCTGTTATCTGTTCTGGAATGATTCCTCAGATTTCTCTGTGTGAGGTCTCAGGACAGCCTCCCAGGGATTTCATGTGGCTTATGCCTTTTGACTTGGGAGGCATGGGTTCCCTGTTGTGTTAGTTGTTAACAGTACCTAGTAAGGTCCTTCTCACGGAGGTTTGACTGCATTCTTTCTTTGAGGTCTGACGTAGTAACTTAAAAAAGTAAGGAAATTTGTGTTATTATTCAAAAGAATGCTAGGACAGAGAGTTAATAGAATATTTTGGTGATTCAAAAGAAAACTCTTATCTAGGCACAAAATAACTGAGGTCATTTTATGGAAAGAAAACACGAATTTTATTCTTTTTGTGTATTGTCTATGTTACAATTTGCAGTAAGATTTAGAAGCCTTTTCTGTGAATAAATCAATTAACATTGAATATATCCTTGAAATTATCTTTTTGTCATTTATAGAATTAAAGTTTATTAATGTACCTCTGTATGCATATGTAGACATACATAAATATGTATGTATAATAAAGTTAACTTTAATCTTAAAATATAATTTATCTAAGGGGCACCTGGCTGGCTCAGTCAGTAGAGTGTGTGATTCTCGGTCTCAGGGTTGTGAGTTTGAGCCCCACGTTGGTTGTACAGATTATTTTAAAAAAAATAAAATCTTTAAACATTTATACATACTATTAATCTACAGTCCTTATATAATGTATGTGAATAAGGATAAATTAAAACTATTATATATATTACATATATATTTCAAAGCTTAGAAACTGTTCAGGTATCCAAATATTATATATCAAGTAATTCAACATTTTCTAAAGTCTTAACATTTTAATTAAGAATATGGAAATTATAATTTTAGTTAAAACATTAAATCCTTATGATTCATAGTATTGTAAGAATTTTACAAGATCAGAACCCTTTAAAAGACATCTGTCCTATGATTTTACGTAAACACAATTTTATATTTTGTAATCTTGAAAAGTTTGCTTCAACCGTGATTCTTTTCTTGTCCCATAAAACCAACATACAAAACTTAGAAGGTTTAAATCTTGAAGTTTTAATCTTAGTTTTATATGAACTAGAATACTGTCTTAGCATTAATCTTATATAATAAAACCAGGGCAATAACTTTATATAATAAAACCAAGGCAAGGGCGCCTGGGTGGCTCAGTCAGTTAAGCATGCCACTCTTGATTGTGGCTGAGTTCATGATCTCAGAGTTGTGAGATCAAGCTGCGGGTTGGGATCCATGCTGAGCATGGAGCCTGATTGGGATTCTCACTCTCCCTCTCTCTTTGTCCCTTCCCTGCTCATGTGCTATCTCTCTCTCAAAATAAATAAACATTAAAAAAAAAAAGACCCACAAGGTAATATAGGCATAGATTGTCTCTAATCAATAGAATTAACTCATTCTAATTTATCCAAAATTTATTTATGAGACAATTACAGGATACTTTAAAAAAAAACACTTTATAAACTTTGTACTCATGAAACAAAATTTAAGTAATCTTAAAGTCATAATTAAAAGCTCTTATATTAGGGGCACCTGGGTGGCTCAGTCGGTTGAGCATCTGACTTTGGTCCAGGTCATGATCTCACAGTTTGTGAGTTCGAGCCCCGCGTCAGGCTCTGTGCTGACAGCTTGGATCCTGGAGCCTGTTTGGGATTCTGTGTCTCCCTTTCTCTCTGCCCCTCCCCAGCTCATGCTCGCACTCTGTCTCTGTCAAAAATAAATAAACTTAAGGGGCGCCTGGGTGGCTCAGTCGGTTGGACGGCCGACTTCGGCTCAGGTCATGATCTCGCGGTCCGTGAGTTCGAGCCCCGCGTCAGGCTCTGTGCTGACAGCTCAGAGCCTGGAGCCTGTTTCAGATTCTGTGTCTCCCTCTCTCTCTGACCCTCCCCTGTTCATGCTCTGTCTCTCTCTGTCTCAAAAATAAATAAACGTTAAAAAAAAATTAAAAAATAAATAAATAAAAAACAAATAAACTTAAAAAAAAATTTAAAAGCTCTTACATTGAAGCTAAGTTCTCTCATAGCTATAGTAATGAAGGCTACTATTTAAATACATTTGTCTACATTTTATAATGCAAAATAGTTTACTGACATTTTTATTTTCTTTATTCTTTGACATTTTTGACTATATAGTATGCAAAATAATGACCATGATTTTTTTTTTTTTTTCTGAGCAATTGATCTTTAAAAATTCCCGAGTGAGGGAAAAACAGAGGGACAGACCAACAACAAAGTGAGTGGAGTGCCTGGGTGGCTCAGTTGGTTAAATGTTTGACTTCTGCTCAGGTCATGATCTTGTGGTTAGTGAGTTAGAGCCCTGCATTGGGCTCCCTGATGGCAGTGTGGAGCCTGCTTGGGATTTTTTCTCTCTCCTCTCTCTCTGCCCCTCCCCTGCTTTCTCTCTCTCTCTCTCTCTCTCTCATAAATAAATAAACTTAAAAAAAAAAGTAAGAGGTAGCTTTAGACAAATATGAAATTATCAATGTAAAAGGTTATCTTTTCGGGGCGCCTGGGTGGCTCAGTCTGTTAAGTGACTTCGGCTGAGGTCATGATCTCACGGTTTGTGGGTTTGAGCCCTGCATCGGGCTCTGTGCTGATTGCGCAGAGCCTGGAGCCTGCTTTGGATTCTGTGTCTCCCTCTCTCTCTGCTCCTCCCCCACTCACGCTCTGTCTCTCTCTCAAAAAATAAATAAATATTAAAAAAAAAAAAAGGTTATCTTTTCTCTGTAAGGAGAAGAGAGAAAGTTTAGATGCAGGAAAACCTGTTTCATTTATACATAGACCCAAAAGAGAAAGTCATTATAGGTTTAAACAGTAACTCAAGCCCTTGACAATTTTATCAAGCCATACAATTAAAAGCCAGTGTTTATTAATCCCTACAGAATGGAAACAGAGGGGAAATCTACATTAATCACAGTGATCTCTCTCTTTTAGACCAGTTATACAATCTCCTGAGAGTTTCTGTTCCCTTTTTGCCTTAGGCATTTCTCAAATGAACATTCCTGTTCATGTCAAAGTTCCCCTAGTGGCCACTATAATTCTAATTTATCCTCGGTGAAGTTATGCCAGGTGCTAGCACAGACTTATTAGCAGACAAGCCCATGAGAGATTTTTTGACTGTTGTTCAGAGGTAAAATATCACTTGTGTTTTAAGTCCTCAGCCCTAAGGTTAGGCTGCTTCTACTTGCTGACCTGGGAAATCAGCAGCCACCTGGCTCTGTGTGGAGAGATCTTTCAAAGCCAATTTCTCATACCCAGAGAAGACTGGAGAAAGTTCTCATAGACAAACAGAAGCTGGTGGACAAACATAAGGCAGAAGATGGTGTTAAAAGTCAAACTTCACCAGGGGACACTCAGGTCTGACCAGAAACCAAAAATTCTAGCAGACAAATATTAAACTGGTTGTATCTTTGGTCCTTTGATATCGGAATCTAAATTCAGTGTAAAATCACACAATCAGAGACAAAGAGACCTTCAATGTCTTGAGATTCAAGGAGTCTCAGATATGCACATTAGTACTGAGTTAAGGAGGCCAAAGCTTAGTAGGGAGGGTATTGACCGAGTATCAAGAGAACCTCCAAGTGTCCTAATCAGGACACCAGGAACAAACTTATAGTTGACAAAGTCAGGTTTATTGGCTTGTTGCAACGAGGGAGGTCACATACCAGAGGAACCATGGCATGTGCCACCAAGAAAGGGAAAAATTATGATGCAGTTTTAAGGAGGGATGGCATTTAGGTGAAATTTATTTTTTTAAAACATTTATTTATTTTTGAGAGTGAGAGAGAGAGAGAGAGAGAGAGAGAGAGAGAGAAAACGAGTGGAAAGGGGCAGAGAGAGAAGAAGACACAGAATCCAAAGCAGGTTCCAGGCTCTGAGCTGTCAGAACAGAGCCTGATGCGGGGCCCAAACTCACAAATTGTGAGATCATGACCTGAGCTGAAGTCAGATGCTTAACCGCCACCCAGGCGCCCCTGAAATTGATATGAAACAGTATTTTGGTAAGTTAAAGCAAAGGAGGGCTGTTTGTAAAAGGGATAACATCAGGTCTGGATGGTGAAATGGGACACAAGGTCTCCTTTTCTTAGAAACTACAAATTAAGATAGATGTAGAATGTTATACCCCTGAACCCCTATCTTGAATCTGTACCTGGGTTGGATATCAAGGCAGTTGCTCTGTGTCAGAGTGAATTAGATCCTGTAGGCAACAGCAGGATGTGTTGTTCTTACTGAAATTATTTCAAAAATGAAGTTTCTGATAAACTATGATTTTAGAAAGCAAGATTTCTTAGTAACAAAGTAATAGTCATGCTACTGAGTGTCATTAGGACACTTTACAGCTGCAGTGTTTCCTTGGGAGAAATAGAATTTTCTGCTAATTTTGCAGCTGGCTTTATCTGTGTTCTGTGTCTGTTTTCCCAGCTTGATGAATGACATGGTGGATTTTCATTGTCTCAGGCCAAACTAATTTTCACTTTCTCAACATGTAACTCAGTCTCTTGTTTTACCAGCCTGTAGAACTTGCCAGAAGGAAGCTGTGGTGGCATGGGACTTTTTCTGGAAGTGATTAATCTCTTCCCTTCTTTTCTGTTTCCCTGCTTCTTAAGATGGGCTGTGCAATTTTGGGGCCCCAGTGCTGCCTGCGGTTGTTCCTGAAGGAGGAACCCACAGGGAACAGAATGAGAAAGCAAGTCTTGGGATGAGGTTTATAAAAGGTGTACAGCTTTCTCCACTATCCCAAACTAGTGTGTTCCTATGAAAATTTTCATAAGCCAAAGAAGAAAAAAATAGCATAAAGCAAACATTACCATTTCTAGAAATTATTTTGAATGTTCCCACCTTCCCCCCCCCCAAAAAAAAAAAACTTCTTAGGCTTTTCTGATACCTTAGGGCACATCTTGCTAAGGGAGGCACAGAATAAATTGAGATAGAGCACAGATGCTCACAGACATAGTTCAGAGCTCTGGTGGCTGGAGGCTGAGATGCTGAGTGTAGTTCCTGGGGAAGGAACTTGGTGGGGTCGCTCTCACTGCCACTGCTACTGCTTGGGGTGTGGCCTGCCTCTATAACTGCAACACAAATGCTGAATGCTATTTTCACTCTTCACCTTTTGATGGTAAAAGCAAAAATTCTCTTTGGAATTCTTTTGGGTAGTGAAAACAGGTAGTAATGTAGGTCTTTCATAAAAGCAAAGTGAGGGAAGTACATGTATCATGGATATAGGATGTTCTAATGGGTAGGGATAGTATGCCTTAGGGGCCCTTACCCTCTCCAGATCCTCTTGTTCCTATTCTGTGTCAGTAACTGCTGGGTCAAGACCTGAGCAGGGAGGGTTGGGAAGGCATCCGTGTGGAGGGTGACCTTCTGTTTTTAGCAGGCCTGTGAAAGATGCTGCTCTGTCAGTGTCCCCTTTGTTCCTTCGGCTCCTCTGCCTGAGTTGTCTTTAACTCTGGCCTCCACTCTTTTACCAGACCTTCCAGAAAACCCATTACCAGCCCTTCAGGCTGAGCCCATTCACTGTTTTTTTTAAACTTTTTTTTTAACGTTTTATTTTTGAGAGACAGAGAGACAGCATGTGAACAGGGAAGGGGCAGAGAGAGAGGGAGACACAGAATCCAAAGCAGGCTCCAGGCTCGGAGCTGGTGGCACAGAGCCTGATGTGGGGCTCGAAATCACAGAGCTGTGAGATCATGACCTGATCCAAAGTGAGACGCCTAACCAACTGAGCCACCCAGGTGCCTCTGAGCCCGTTCGCTTCTGGTCTATTTATCAGCCTCCCTTCCCAGGACCCTGCAGAATCCTGTCAACCCTTGCACCTCCCTAGCTCATGTCTGACTCTGCTCCCACAGAGCCTGTTTCCTTCTCTCTGTGCTCTGCCCTTCACTGCTTTCCCCCTATTATTGCCGCCAGAGGCTCTCCCAAATTCTCAATCCTCTCTTTTACCACTCCAATGATGGCTTTATCTCCTCTGCCTGGGAATCCTCCTTGCCTTGGTCTCACCTCATCTTTCACTATCCTTCCTTCATCCCCACAAACCAGTTTCCTCATTTTTTCCCCCAAGATCCCTCTGCTTCCATTTGACCCCAGGCTCCCTTATTCAGTCTCATCACTGGGCACCAGATCCCTTTTTGCCTCTGGAGCTACAATCGTAACAGACCGTCTTCTACTCCCCTCATTTACCCTTCCTCCTCTCCTCTGGAACACACAGAACTACTAGACCCTCTTATGCAACCAGATCCCACCTCTTCGTATGATGCTACCCTCTTTGTAAGGACCTCAGCTTCCCATTTCTCACCAATACCTCATTCCATTCACTCCATGAATCCCACTGATTCATTTGCCTGTCAGCTCCCTCCACCAACTGTCTCTACCCCATCATTGCTGGACTCTAACAGTGTTGGTTTTTGGCTTGATTTCAGTCTTACTGAGCACTGTCCCAGAGAGCTCATCTTCAGAAAACCCCCTTCTGTCTGGCCTCTTCTGTTGCAACAACCTCAAGCATTGATTGCTCGAAACACTTGCTCATTTCCACCTTCTGGTGGCAGGTGTCTGCTGAGGACTTGTTTCTCCCTACCTTCTCATACTGTGATTTCCAGCAGGAGTTTTTTTTCTCTTTGTCCATCAGGTTCTATCTCTGGGTAGATCCTGTAACCAGATATGTAGATGCAGGTAGACATGCTTTCCTCAGCTCTACTGTCCAGAAGCTCCTGGAGGTACAAGTCATAAAGAGTACAGATTTCCAGATTTGGGAGGACAAAGAGGAGGGGATCATTTCTTTAAAAACTTTTTAAAATATTTATTTATTTTTGAGACAGAGAGAGAGACAGAGCATGAGCACGGGAGGGCCAGAGAGAGAGGGAGACACAGAATCCAAAGCAGGCTCCAGGCTCTAAGCTGTCAGCACAGAGCCCAATGCAGGGCTCGAACCCACGAGCTGTGAGATCATGACCAGAGCCGAAGTCAGATGCTTAACCGGCTGAGCCACCCAGGCGCCCCTTTCTTAAGGAGGGGATCATTTCTAAAACAACAGAGGACACATTACCAACTCCATTGTTCTGTGATTCCCTTAGTGTCACTTGCTGTTCCATAGCCCTCTGACTCTTCTGGATATGTGAAGGTGAACTAGAGAAATTGCATAGTCTGTAGGAACTTACAAATCCCCAAACCTTCAGAGACTCTGCAGCAGAAATGTAGCTAGTTCTTCTGAGGTCCTTACTCTGCACAGCAAGTCCCTGTTGGCTACTCTCCTGTCGTTTGACCGTTGTCCCTCACCACTTTCTCTTATTTAGTCTCTAATGCCCTCCTCCTGCAACCCAAATGCAGATAACCAATCCCCAGACCTTTTCCCCCACCCTTGGAGGAAAGTTCTAGAGAGGAAGAACTTACCAAAGAAGGAGGGTACCTTCTCTAAGTTGAGTTTCCACTTTAGGAATATGATAATGGAGATAAATTTAGGAATGAATTGGAATTCTTTCAAGGATTAAACAGTTGAGGGAGATAGTCAAGGTCAAAGCATCCCCAGCTCTGGAGCAGCCTGGGTCAGCAGAAGCCCTGTGTCCATAAGCTTCAGGCCCCAAGGAAAAGCCAGAAAAAGAATGTAGCCCCAAAGGATGAGAGGGCCCTTAGGATATCCAAAACATACATGAATCAAAGAAAGGAGGTAGGACTTGGGGACATATCAATCCAAGCAGTCACCCTCCCAGCCCAGGGACTTAGGTGACACCCTAATGAACAAGACCCATAGTTTTTGCCCCAGCTGGAATAAAGTACAAAACATCACTTGGGAACAAAGGACGAGATGCTGTTTCAGCGGCTTTGTCCTGGGACACAGGCTAAGGGCAAGTAGCTTGCTTCCAAAAACTCCATCACCTGTGCATTGTCCATATCCAAATTGAAACCAGAGGGGTCTGGGTAAAGTATCACAGTCATTGTTACAAGCATTTGGGACACATCAGTGAGAAAGACAAAACTCCCTGCCCTTGTCGAGTTTACATCATTGGTTCTTGAGTCTCCTTCCCCTCAAATTGCTCAAAACTCTATCAGACCTCCTTCATTTTCCTCAAGCCTCCTCCTCAACACCTCCTCAACACATTTTGCTCTGTGGCCTGCTCCTGAAAGGTACCGCAAGCCTTCCCATGGGAGCCTTTCGTCATCAGATCTTCTAAAGGGTTGCATCCCACCCTCCTTTCCTCCTTCCTTACTGCTGTGTGAAGGAGGGGTCCTTCCGGGAGGCCTTCCTTGACCCTCCCAAAGAAGGATGGGTGTCTTCACTTTCATCATCACAACTCTTGTTGCACTATGTTGCAACTCTGGGCGACCTTCCCTCTTCTCTGAGCTTCCCTGGGGGGCCTTCTCTCTCTCCCTCACTGCTGGCCTGTGTGTCACACCCAGGTAACGGTCAATAACCGTGAGAGAATTGACGACGGAGATTGGAGGAAGCCTCTGGGGGCGGGGCCGCATCCCGGGGCGGGGCCACGCCAGGGGCGGGGCCACGCCAGGGGCGGGGCTGAAGTCTGGGGTGGGGCTGAAGTCTGGGGCGGGGCCCGCTTGGGGCTCTCTTCACGCTTTCAGGTGGTGGTCAGCCTGGCTTCCCTTCAGGGTGTTGAGTCGGGAAGGAAAAGCTGGGGCTTCCCCCTCACGGACCGGGTTAGGATGGGGCCTTCCCGCTCTGCCTGCGGGGCTTCACCAGCAGTCCCTGACCTCAGCCCGCAGGGCATTACATTGGGGCCGCACGGGCCCGGGTCGGCCTTCGAAGGCCCGGAGAGGCCTCAAGAGGCCCTGAGCGCCTGCCGCCCTCTCTGCAGGAGCTCGGCTCAGGTCACCTCCATCAGCCTCACTGACTGCTGCCTGTTGAGGCCGCACTGCCCTGGCTACCCGGCAGGTCCCTGGGCCCAGGTCCCAGTGTCATGGTCCCAGGGGCTGGAGCGCTACGCACACCCGCCTAGTGAGGCCGCCGCAGGAGTGGAAGAAGTGGAAGGGGCCGGAGAGCCTCTGTTCAACGCCGGGTTCCGGCTGGCCCACAGACTGTGCTGCAGCTGCCGCGGGGGCTTGGCGAGGCCAGCGTCTCATGCTCCCCCACGACCAGTATCCACCGAGGGTGCTGGGCCAGCGCTGGAAACTGTTTTCTGGGAAGCTGCCAGGAAGGCCCGGGCGCCTCCAGTAAGGCCGGGCGATGGCTCCTGAGAGCGACCAGGGGAAGGCCCTCAGCACAGCCTGACGGTGGAGGCACGAGGTCACCCCTGAGTGGCAGAGACGGAAGCCCGTGCAGACTCCAGAGTCCCAGGTCCTACCGCGCGGCGCAGGCCTCCAGCACAGCGCGTGGAATTGCCTTCACGACTCAGGTAGGCTTCTACTCCAGCCTTGCTTTGGTGGGAGGGCCCTCAGCGTCGGGGTCTCCGGGTGTGATGGTCGTCGCCAGAGATGGGAGCAAACGCTGCGTTTCTTCTTTTGGACAGGTTTTCTTGCATGAGTGTTATCTAGCAAGTTTACACGATACGGATTACCCCGTAATAGCCGTGCTCGTAGGCTCGACCCCAAACATTTAATGCTAACACGTGTTGCATTTCTTTCCAGACTTTGCTATGCCTATTTTCAGTGTTTAAATAATATACATACGTATATTATTTGTGAAAGGTGGGAAAACATTTAACGTTTTATCGTAAGCAATTTCGGCATTGCTATATACTGTTCGTAAACATCATTTTAAATATGTTCCATATTAGCTCAGCCTTTCTATTTTTTCTTTGATATTCAGGTTTGTTCTAAGTTTTTGATATTATACATTTTGTGCATAATTGCACTTGGTTCTGAACTGTTATTCCAAAAAATCACAAAGCTTTTCCAGAAGTTAAGATGATTTTTTCTCTTTCTTTTTTCTTTTTTTTTTTTTTTAATGTTTATGTAGTTTTGAGAGGGAGAGAGCACAAGCTGGGGAGGGGCAGAGAGAGAGGGAGACACAGAATCTGAAGCAGGCTCCAGGCTCTGAGCTGTCAGCACAGAGCCTGATGTGGGGTTTGAACTAATAAACAGTGGGATCATGACCTGAGCCCAAGTGGGTTGCTCAACCAACTGAGCCACCCAGGCGCCCTGTGAATTTCAGATGATTTTCTAATCCAGGATTCTACCCTTGAGCCATTTCTCTTCTTTTCTTATGGTCTCCTTAGGTGAGATATCTACCCATCAAGTAAGTTATTTCAATGCTGACTTTTCCCTTTTGCTTCAAATTTATACATCCCGCTGCTTGCTAAACATTCCCCACCTTGGTTTCCCACAGGTGCCCCACACCTAAAATCCATAAATTTAGCTTATCATCTTCCTCTGCCATCACGCCCTTGCTGTCCTAGTCCCAGTATCAATTGGTAGCACCTGGTCACCACACCAGAAACAGGTGAGCTTTTCTATGCTCCACCTCCTTCATTCTTCCCACGATTAGTCACCAATATTTAGCAACTATCTGCTAAATATTTCTCAGATTTTAATCTCCTTTCAGTTCTTACTCCCCCCCCCCCCCCCCCCCCCCCCCGGTAGTTCAGACCCTCATCATCTGTCACCAAACTATGCAGTAACCTCTTAGCTAATCTCGGTTTCTAACTTATCCTCTATTTGCTGACCTCTACTTTTTTTAGCTTCTTTTGTTACTCTCTACTCTGCATTTTTTTACTCCGGTAATAAACACCTGTTTTTTTCAGTGTTTCCACATCTTTACTCATTATGATTTTTCTACTTGGAGCGCCTTAGGAAGATAAATACTAGAATTCTCACTGTCTACTACAGTAGGTCATAGGCTTTATTATTTTTTTTAAAGGAATTTGCCTATTTCATATAAGTTGTTGAATTTATTGTCATAGTTCATAATATTTCCTTATTTTTCTTTTAATGTTAGTAGATCTGGTGATGTTCCTTATTTCATTTTTGATTTTGGTAGTTGTGTCTTTTGTGATCAAGCTGACTAGAGGTTTATTGTCATTTTCTTTGCAGAGAAATAGCTTTTGGTTTCTTTGATTTTCTTATTTTTGTTTTTTATTTGATAGATTTCTGCTCATATTTTTATTACGTTCTTCCTTCTGTTTGCTTCCTTCTCTTTCCTTTTCCTATTTTTTCAGGTAATACTTATTAGATCACTAATTTGAGACCATTTTTCCCTTAATATAATTTTTTTTTAAGTGAACATAACCTCAAGATTGTATTGTCTTTATAATAATGATCATTTAGCTTTTTCTCTTGTTATCTCTTCCTAGTTCAAAATGCCTGCAGTTCCTAATAGCCAGCTTTCTTTTAGATCCATAGCTGGGCTCAATGCATTCTAGCCTCAGTATAATCTTCTTTGTAGTGTTAACCTTTTTGTGGAAAATTGGCTTACTCTGCTTGCCACAGTCACTTTGCCTCCTGTCCTAGCACTGCTTCCCCTGGACACGTGACAATCCTTGCCTTTCTTGTACTGTGTTATTTTGTTGGCATTTGCCACACTTCTTAGAGAAAGTCTGGTGGGTTTTAGGAATGTTTACCATGTTTGCATGGCTATTTTCATTATACATGTTTAATGTTACAAATCTCCCTATATATTCTGATTTATCTGTAGCCCATAAATTTTGATACGTCGTTTTTATTTTCAATTGAGATTGTTATTTAAATTTCTTTTTTTCAAAGTTAATTTTTCAGAGTGAGTGAGTGCAAGAATGCAAGTGTGGGAGTGGGGGAGGGGCAGAGAGAAACCAAGAAAGAGAGAATCCCAAGCAGGCTCCATGCTGTTAGTACATCAGGAAGGAGTCCCCCATGGAGCTTGAACCCATGAACCGTGAGATCATGACCTGAGCTGAAATCAACAGTTGGACACCGAACCGACTGAGCCACCTAGGTGCCCCTATTTTTTAAATTTCTTATTTGGCTTTTTCTTTGAGTAATTTAGAAGTATGTTTTTAATTTTCAAATTTTGGGATTTTTCCAAATACTTTTCTATTTTGATTTCTAATTTAATTCCATTATGGTGAGAACATACTTTGTATAATTTCAATATTTTAGACTTGAGGTTTGTTTTATGAACAGTGTATGTTCTATCTTGGTGACTGTTTCATGTGTACTTGGAAAGAATATGTATTCTGTTTGTTGGATAGAGTTCTCAATAAACATTAGGTCAATAAACACTCCTGTTCTGAAGTGCACTTTGTCTGATCTTTACAAAGGCACCCCAGCTTTCTTTGCATTAGTGTTTGCATGGTATATCTTCTTGCTTCTTTTAAACTTTTAACCTAGTTATGTCTTCATCTTGAAGGTAAATTTCTTGTACACCACGTATCATGGTGTGTTGCTTTTTTATCCAATCTTACAATCCCTGTCTTTTAATTGAGGTGCATAGACCATTTAACATTGCTATTATTGATATGGTTTTATTTATGTATTTATTTTATTTTTTATTAAAAAAATTTAAGCTTATTTATTTTGTGAGGGGGGAGGGGTAGAGAGAGGGGTAGAGAGAGAGAAACAGAGAGAGAGAGAGAGAGAGGGAGAGAGAGAGAATCCCAATCAGGCTCCACATTTGGAGCCCCACGTGGTGCTCTAACTCAAGAACCATGAGATCATGACCTGAGCTGAACCAAGAGTTGATGCTTAACTGATGGAGCCACCCATGCTCCCGATATGGTTATATTTAAATCTACCATCCTGTCAGCTGTTTACTCTTTGTTCTGTTTGTTCTTTGTTCCTTTCTCCTCCTTTGCCAACTTGCTTTTGGATTATTTATGACTCTGTTTTCTCTTAACTCTTGTCTTGTTAAACCTCTTTTAATTTTTTTTTACACTGCATATCATAAGATTTAAAATATTCATCTTTAATTTACACATTTTAAAATATTCATCTTCAAAAAAATACTCATCTTCAAATAATATTATACCACTTCATGTATAGTGTAAGAACCTTACAACAAGATATTTTTTCCTTTACCCCATCCTTTGTGCTATTATCATATACCTAGGGGCTGTATTATTTCAAATTATTTTAAATTTCTTAAGTAATATAAGATTTTTTGAGTAAAAATATTAAAACATTTCACAGTCTGAAGTCCCCTTGACCATCCCTCCCTTGGAGGTGAACAGTGTTATCAGTTTCTTATACATTGTTCTAAATCTTTTCTATGTGTGTACCGTGTGTGTGTGTGTGTGTGTGTGTGTGTGTGTGTGTATACATATATATACCCTTAGAATATGTACAGTTTTTTTGTTTTGTTTTTGTTTTGTTTTTTTACATATAAGATATCATACTGTCCATATCAGTCTATGGCTTCTTCTTCTTTTATTCAACAGCATATCTTGTCTGTCTACTCATATTAGTACTCATAGATCTGCCTCATTCTTGAATTGCTACATAGTACTCTGTTAAATGAGTTGCTTACCATGTTATTTAAGTTGATGGACCTTTGTTCTCTATTCATTATATTGAACAAGCTTCCAGTGAGGATCCTTCTGTATTCCTTATTGTGGACATATGCAAGTTCTTCCCTAGAATACCTGCCTAGAAGGGGAAATACATTTTTTCATAGAACCCTCTAGCCAGAAATAAAGGGGAGAGGGGAGCAGAAATTAGCAGCCTGGTGGGTGCTGCTGGGTGGGTGTGGTAGTAGGGGTGGTGGGTGTGTTTGGGTTATGAGAGAGGATTCAAAGCCTTGGAAAGTCTTTGGAAAATCTTAGGCAGTAATGGCATAATCTTCGGAATGCAGGGACATCTGAGGGGTCATGGATTGGGTGTTTTTTTCATGGCTTGGGTATAAAGAATCCACTTTTTGGGTGCTTGGGTGGCTCAGTCAGTTAAGCGTCCAACTTTGGCTCAGGTCATGATCTTGCGGTCTATGAGTTCAAGCCCCATATCGGGCTCTGTGCTGACAGCTCAGAGCCTGGATCTCACCTCGGATTCTGTGTCTCCCTCTCTCTCTGTTCCTCCCCCACTTGCACTCTGTCTCACTCTCTCTCAAAAATAAATAATAAAAAAATTTTAAGAATCCACTTTTTTTTCTAAATTGTGAATAGATAAGGGAATGGTGTGACTCACTTTGATGGTCTATCAGAGGGGTTAAATAACTTGCCCCAAGTCATAAGGCTAGTAAAGGGTTTATTTTGTGGTTACCTCACAGCAGAATGAGGGACAGCCCAATGGGCTTGGGAAAGTAATTGAATACAGAGGTCATCTGGTTAGACACCTTCACTATTCACATGGGAAGAGAGGCCTTGAGAGAAGAAAGGTGACTTGTTCAAGGCCCATTATCAAGTCAGTGTTAAAGCCCGAGCTCCAGCCCTAAATGCTAACCTGTTTTGGCCTGGCTATGGGAGGCAGAAGAGCAGAAGCAGGAAGGAGTTAGCGTAGTCCGGCTAGGAAGTGGTGGTGGGGGACCGAGGAGACAGAGAAGCAGACAACATTGCCGCCTACTCCGCCCCCTGTAGCCCACTCTCTTCCTTTCTCCAGATTCCTGCGGACTTCTTTCTTCAGCAGCTTCAAAGGAGTCCAAAAAGGAAAACTAAACAATCCAAATTATAGGATAGAGAAAAAGACCCATTTCCATGTAAATGTTACCATTCTGCAGCAAAACAAACGTAGTGGAAATAATGAGGCTTTGGTTTGAATCTGCGATGTGGAAGATGGGAATAAATAGTCTCTAAGCCAACAAGTGGAGCCGCAGTAATTCTCTCCTGGATGGTAGAGGGATGGGGGCTGGGCACATTACCCAAACACTGCTGTTTAAAGAGTGGTCTAGATCCCCTTGCAATAATCATTAATTTCAGGCAGCAAAACAAAATAAACAAAATGAAACAGCAACAACAAAAGGAGGCATGGGTCATTAAAACGAAAAAACTGGGCACTCAAAAGACTTCTCCCAGCTGGAAAGTTGTGGAAGAAGGATTTGAGACTGTCATCAGGCTTTTGCCTACTTATTACAGCAGAAGTCCTCAAACTGGCCTGTCTGCAAGCAGATTAAGGATGCTCTTTGAGAAGTACAGTATCTTGGGGTGCTGTCTTCTGAGTACTTGGGAACAGAATATTCTTCCAGTTCAGAAATGCTCCATGGGAGTTTTCTTTAGAGCAATCTCTGTGCCTTGGGATGCCCGGGATGCCTTTTAAGAAGGCAAATTCCTGAACTACCCTAGCCCAACTCCAGTACTGACTATGGGGGTAGGCCCGGGAATGCTCATATTAAACATTGTCCAGGTGATTCTTGTGCCTGTCTGCCGATGTTTGGCCCAGGATGGGCTTGTCAACCCTTTTGCAGTGATAAAAGAACGGTCTTTTTGAAAACCTGCATCAATTATGTTGAGCCCTATCAATTTGCTATGTATTTTCTTGTAAGTCAAAAAATAGTCAAATATTGGTAACTTCATATGGTCCAACCTAGTATCTTTGTTTTCTTTAAATTTCTACTGAGCACTAGAAAATGAGTTATGTAGATTTTTGTTTGGAGACACTCAGGGTGAAGGGAATTTTCCAGGGTGTGAGTATTAACTGGCAAATGACCTAGGGCAGAGGTTTCCATGCTTGGTAAGTTTGGAAACCATTTGAGGGGGCACCTTAGAATTCCCATTTCTCTTTGGAGGCGTGAAGTTCAAGCATCTATTTTATGAGGTAGCAGGTCCTCAGGTTTTGAAGGTTACAATGTTATTTCTGTTTCTGACCTAATCCCCTTTCCAGGATCTCTACAAACACAATAGGAGGAGTTTCTCCCCGTATTGCAAAAAAAAAAAAAAAAAAAAAAAAAGGATTTAAGATGTTAAACTACCTCTGGAATAATGCAAGGACAAACCCATCAATCAATCAGAACAAAACTCCCAGTGGTGAATTGATAGGACCAGGATCTCAGACATAGCAGGCAACTGGGAGAATTAAGCTTTGGACTTAAATTTTGGGGAGACAACCTGGTTCTGTAAAAAGAGTATGAATTAAATTAAATTTTGATCCTGAATGAGGATCACCATTTATGAGTCAATGCGGTCCTTGTCAAATCAAGTCACCTTCTGGAGCTGTCTGCATTTCTAGAACAAGGAGGGTGATTTACAGAGCTGGTGGGGCTGGCAGTGCTGCTCTTTGGGGGGGGGGGGGTGTAAAACACTCAGAGCAGTGCACGCCCATACGAGTTACTTGGTAGTGGTTATGATTAGTGACTTCCAGGCTGAAGTGTTTTCATAAATGCGCAGCAACGTTTCAGGTAAGAAAAGAAGTCTCCCGGTGCCTTTTAGCCTCACTGCAATTCTTCCCCTACTCCCCCTACCATCCTGTTCACACATTCAGCTGCCCTGGGGCATTTGCCCTCCATGGGATAAATCCCTGTTGAAGCTGGCACATCTACTATGGGCACCAGTAGGTGCCAGCACAGGCTAAGCTTTCAGAAGAGCTGCTTCGTTTGATTTTGTCATTCTTCCATCCTTCAGTGTGACTGACTCATGAAAGCCCAGACTTCCTTTCTTTTCATCCGGAGTGATTTCTGTCTCTTAGGGCCTTTCTTGCTTGCCACTCTGAGCTGGGAGAAGATGCTCAGATGCTCAGAATACTGCCAAATATTAATGAAGAAGAAAGACCTCCCGTTTGGGATGCTTGTAACAGAACTAATAAACACCAGTGGCTACATTTGGGCAGTACTTTACAGTTTGCAGAATCCTTTCATATCTGTTAGCTCATTTAATATTTGTAGAATCCTGGCAAATATTAGTGTGATGGCTAAAGACTGGGCTCTGGAGCCTGCACATTGCCTTGAAATTCCCATCCTTACCTCTTCCCAGCTAAATTATCTTGGGCAAGTAACTTATTGTCTCTGAACCCCATAGATTCAAGCAGGAAGGAGTTTAAAAGTGGTTCATAAGAGCTCAATAATTGTTAGCTAGTGTTTCTGTTATGCCCATTTTACTAAGTGACTTCAAGTTTTTCCATTTGTCCTTAACCTAACAGGTCAAGCCTTACTTTCTTTATTTTTATCCATCCACCCCCGCCTTTTCCTCCCAGCCTCCACACCCACCTCAGTCTCACTCGCCCTTTACACATAGCCTGCGCTGAACTTTCCTTTTCCTACACTGTGTGGGCTGTCTCAGGCTTTACAGGTGCTATCCTGTCTATCCTGAGCCTGCTTCCTGAATCAAGTACATACCTACCCATTCCTAAATAGGCTGACTCCCTGTTATCTCTATGTTTCCTGCTTTCTGCACACCTTGGTTCCAATAGTCATCCAGATGGTCTCTTTCCCTCCCTGCCTTCTCATCAGCCGGAGTGCTCCCTGGGGACAGGGAGCACATCTTCTCACTTGTGTAACCCTTGTGCCTGATATCTATGAGTAAGCAAATAAATGCTGGTTTGAATGAACAAATGCTGTACAAGTCATCCATCCAGCTAAAATTATCTTAGGTAAACCTTCAAGTCACTGAGCTCAGAGGCCGTGGGGGGTTGGGGGGGCAGTCCTGGAACTCAGGTGCTCACTGTTAGTCCTAATGGTGTCTGGGCACCCCTGAGGCTGCCTCTCAGTGTGGCTTCCTGACGTTGCTGGGCAATTTTTTGGGCTAAGCTGGGCACAGAAAGACAAAAATGAATGATATGAAAGCACTAGGCTTCATGTTTACAGGCCCAGTAGAGGTTTCCAAAGGACACCAAGCAGCCAGTGTGCAAAGGCCTGCTTTTAATGTATCAGAAAAGACAAAATTACAGAATGCCCGCTTTTGATGTGCCATCTGTTTCGTCTTTCTGAATAAAAGGGAAACTCTGGCTCCAGGCTGATTTTCAATTGCAAAAATAGACTAAATTCCAACCCTTAAATTATCAAAAGTGCCACATACTTGACAAGCAGCTAAGCAGAGAGCAGAAACTACCAAGTTAGTAATTAAACAGAGCTTAAGTCAAATTAACAGAGACAGACATTCTTGTCTGGCGGTCAGAACAGAGGCCTGGAGAGCTCTGAATCTGGTCCTGGTGCCTGCATGTGTCAGAGTCAAGTCCTGATGTGCAGCCACAGTTCTCAAGGAGAGACGCCCCCACCCCCATCTTTCTTTCTGGAAAGGCTCCTATGGTGAGAAGGGGTTGTGTTCCTGTTGAGAGATAAGAAGAAGGGGAGGTAGGCCTGAAAGCAGTCAGGAGGTGGCTGCATTGGGCCAGCTATTCTCCGTTTCAGAATTTGTTTACAGATGTTACAAGGGGCCATGGAAGATCTTTAAAAATATATATAAAAAGATTGTAGGTTAGGAGCTCAGATAGGTACTTTATTATTATTATTATTTAATATTTATTTATTTTAGAGAGAGAGACAGAGTGTAAGCAGAGGAGGAGCAGAGAGAGAGAGGGAGACACAGAATCTGAAGCAGGCTCCAGGCTGAGCTGTCAGCACAGAATCTGACACGGCGCGTGAACCCACAAACTGCGAGATCATGACCTGAGCTGAAGTCGGATGCTTAGCCCACTGAACCAGCCAGGCACCCCATAAATACTTTAATGTAAATTACTTATTCACTCAGAAAATACTGAGTGCCTACAGTGGTGGACAAAGTACAGTTATAGCCTTGGATTGCTGACATGCTGGTAGAGGAGGGCAAACAATAAAGCAAATAAATGTGTGGCTGTAAGTGAATGGATATAAATAGTGAAAAGAGGAAGAGAGGGAGTTCAGGAATAGGAGAGGAGGGTGAGGGGAAGAAGGAAGATGGAGTTGTTATTTATATTAGGCAGTTAGGGGAAGCTCTTCTGATAAAGGGTGTTTGAGCAGAAACCTAAAAGCGGACGAGAATTCCAGGCCTAACGAACAGCAAGTAGAAAAGTCTTGAGTTGGAAGAGTGTTTAGTGTGTTTGACAAAAAGCAAGGAGCCCAGTGTAGCCTGATTAAGGCAAGCAAGTGGGAGTGGTAGGAGATGAGGTTTGAAAAAGATTAGGGGCTAGATCGTGTAGGCATTCTAAGAACATTGACTTTTATTCTAAAAGTGAAGGCAGGATATCCTGCTTTCTCATGGCTGAATAACATTTCCTTGTGTATGGATACCACATCTTTTATTGCCAGTTTCAGGTTTTGAGCTCTTTTTTGCACAGCTGCCTCTGAGACCCCCCTCATGAAAATCATAGTTTTTTAAGGTTTTGCTGAAGTAGTCTATTTAATAAATGAATGGCGAAGGTATTGTCTCACCAGCTTCCATGCATTAATCAAGGTTACTTGGAGAGCTGTGTTGAGAAGGATTCTGAGGCATAATGAGGTTCAGCAGAAAAGAGTACCTAGAGTTATGACTGCCATTGGTATGGTAGGAGTTCTAGTGACATATTTGCTATACGTTTGGCATCACCGTTTTGTTCTCCCTCTGTGTGTGTGTGTGTGTGTGTGTGTGTGTGTGTGTGTGTGTGTGTGTTGTTCCCTGGAACAGTTGCAGTTTCTCAGAGCCTAGTACAAGAATGGGAACAGGAAGAAAGAGCAGCCTAAACCCATATTGGGTTACTGGAGATGACAACATTGTATACATGCAATCTGAGAGCACAGATTTTTTTTAAGATGTGGCATGAGCAAAGGAAACAGCCTGAACTCAGAGCAGGCTTACAAACTAGCCTTTGTTCGCCAGCAGTTTTCTCCCTGAATTTTTATTTTGAGAAATTTTGAACCAACAGAAAAGTAAAAGAGTAAGTAGCACAATGAATGTCGAATGTCATTTTCCTAGATTCATCAGTTGTTAAAATTCTCTCTCTGTATGTTTTTATTCTGAATTATTTGAAAGTAATTGAAAAATTCATGACACTTGGGAATTCATCTCTTAAGAACAAGGAATTCTCCTACATGATCAAATCTCCTAATGATCAAAATACCGTTATAATATCTTTAAAAATAATATATAGGCCATATTTAGATTTACCCAGTTGTCCCCAAAAGTGAGATCAGATTGAATGCACTACTTTTTGACCAGATTTTGTCTTGGTAAATGATATATTGTAAGATTTTTCACTTCATTGGTAAAATGTCCCTCAAAAATGAGCATGTTATGTTTATTACCCTGGATATAGTATACTTTATTTTACCAACCTTTTACTTTTCGGCTTTTAGTTTGCTTTCTACTTATTGATTGCTCTTGTAAATGCTGCTGCAATGAACATTGTGGGCACATGGTATATTGGCTTTAATATATATTCCAACCTCTTTTTCCAGGACCTTCTTATAGTAAGAGGCTACTGTTTCCCCTTGCAGTTTGAGTTCTAGATGTAATTTAGTTTCCACCAATCACTTGCACTTACCTAAGATTTGGAAGGCAAGAGTGAGGTAGATGTCATGCTTTTGCTGCTCCTGTGTTTCTCTTGAAAAGCATGGCCATTTCCTCCCTTCCTTTCTCCGTGTCAGAGGCTATGGAAGGCCATTGGAGAGTTGAGGGCAGAGGCGTGGAATGGTATGATTTGGTTTTTAAAATCATGCTGGCCGCTGTTTGGAGACGAGATTGTGAGGGAGTGTAATTGGAATCAGGATCCCACTTAGGAGGCTCTTGGTATCTGGGTGGAGATGATGGTGGTTTCGACTAGGATGATATCTGTTGGTAGACGAGGTGAGAGATAGTTGGATTCAGAATATATTTTGAAGGTGGAATCATCAGAATTTTCTGCTTTATATGTGGGATGTGAGAAAAAAAAATGATCATTGGTTTGTTTGTCATTAGAGATCTGGATGTAATTCAGTTTCCACCTATCAGATGCACTCATGTGAGATTGGGAAGGCAAAATTAAGGTAGAGGTCTTGCCTTTGCTATTTCTGACTTCATCCACTGCAACTGGAAGGAAGGCAGAGTGTATGGGTTTAGCTGTAGGAAAGATGGTAGATTTTGTGGTGAGAGCATTGGGTGCTTGTCTCCTGGTGTTTCACTTTTTTCATGAACTAAGGTGCAAGGACATCAACTGAGATTGGGGGTTGTGGGAAGAGGGACTGGGTTTTATTATTTATCATGTGTTGCTTCCTCTCCTGCTAGGACTCTACATGATGCCTGGCCTCTGGAAGATAGCCACTTTGTTGTTAACTGAACAATTGTCTGCTTTCACAGAGAGATTTATCCATAACACATCACCTTTGACTTCAAGGTAAATCGATGCAGTAAACTAAAGCAGGGAGATTCTCACATTGTTAAAAGAAGCAATCCTTTTACTATTTAAACCTTAGGTTTCAAACAATAGTTGTCTTTGAAAGTGTTAGTAGGTTTAGAAATGTTTTTTGATTCTGATTCCCCAAAGGTTCTGTACCTTTTCAAGAAATGAGTCAGTCTCCTTAGGAGCTGATAGTTTCTTTAAGGGACAAATAACCATCTAGATTTCAAAACACTTGAGAAATCTTTGGTTTTTTTCCTGACAGTTTTGGGAAATAATTTGGTAAACCAGTCTTTCAAACTTTGTGTGATGAAACTGGTCATTCCTTTCATGGTCAGTATTTCTTTTTAGAGCATGTTGGACTTTTTTCACCTTTGAAAATCATCTTTTGCTATATTGAATCCTAATTTCTTGATTCACATTTCTCTACTTAACCTCTAAGTATCCTCAGCTTGGAGTTGAGTGTCTAGATTTTATATGAGGCCTCTGTGGTACCAATGGTGGAAAAAGTATTTGCTTTAGAGCTAGAAGATAACAGTTTTGGGTCCTTGCTCAGCAGTGTACTGGCTACGTGGCTTTGGGTTATTTAATTAAATTCCCAAGATTGAGTTTCCTTGTTATAAAATGAGGATGATACCTACTTCATATAGTTACAATAATAATAAGTAACACCTATATAACTTGTAATCATTTTTCCACATACCATCTTATTTGATCTTCAGATCAACTTGATGAGCTTGATGGGGCATATAATATCAATCCCCTTCTGCATACATGGAAACTGAGGCTGTACAAGGATGATGTGAAGAGTTAAATAGGAGGTGTCAGAGCTGGAATTTGAACTCAAATATTTTTTTCTGTCAAAGCCCATACACCACCCGTCATATGCCATTGGGTTTATATAACAATTTATAAATCTCAAAGCATTCTTCAAAAGCAAAGCATTTTGTTACTGTCTATTCTGGAGTAGACATTCAGTGGTGGTTTTGTTGTGAAAATAAACAGACATGCAGTTTGATTGTCTAGAATTATGCTTTTCATTTTTGGAGCTGCTAGCCACATATGTCTACTGACTACTGTAAGTGTGGCTGATATTACTGAGGAGCTGAATTTTTAAATTTTGGGCAGTTTTAATGAATTTAATTTTAGAAACTAAAGCTCAGCTTTTTAGTTACTGGAAAACTTGTAAGTATATCTGAAACAATTTGGGTGTGTGAATCTCTTTTTTTTTTCAGCTGTGAATTTTATCATCTAAATACAGATAAGTATTTCCAATGAAAATTTAGCAGTCATATTGAGATTTGCTGGAAGTGTAAAAAATACATCAGATTTTGAAGACTTAGTACAACAGATGTAATGTAAAACATCTTTTTAATAGTTTTTATATTGATTAAATTTTGAAATGATAATACTTTGGATATATTGGGTTAAAATATATTATTTAAAATTAATTTCATTTGTTTCTTTTTACTTTTAAATGTGGGTACCAGAAAATTTAAAACTATGTGTGTGGCTTGCATAGTATTTCTTGGACAGCATTGCTCTAGAATTAGCTATGAAAGAACATTTGTGTTTTCTTGACTAGGTATCTCCAGACCAGACTAGTGCAAATTATAGTTCACATTTCACATTTTCTCTCAAATGAGGAATCTCTGGAGCAACCTATTCTGTATATTAGGCACTGGCTAATTACTGTTCCTTCCAAACAAGCAGACACTCTTGTGGGTGCTCACTGAGGTTTGTTCAGACTTTCTGAACAATCTTGTGCTTAGTCCCAGCAGCCAGTCTGGCAGGAGTAGCCTCCTAACTCTCCTTCCTGTCCTCAAGGCTTCCCAAGCTGGTGGACTTGGACTCCACTTTGACCTGGCCTCCAGCTGGTTCTATCTAATTCTATCCATGCTTGGTTTTGATGCTTCCTGGCGAGCCTCCATCTGGGTCTGTGCTGGCTTGGCTATTTGCTTGGAGTGTTCCCCACTGTGCAGGACATGATTGCACATAGCTATGGAAAAAGCTAGATTGTAGGTAATCCTTTTATACATATCTACATTCCTGAAAGCTTATGTGAAAGTTCAACACACCCAAAACAGCTATATAAGGTGAGGACTGTAAACCCAGTAGCTGAAATGTAAGTCGAAAGTAATTTCTTGTCTTTTATTTTATTTTGATTCAGTGTTTGTATATGTTGTGAAATGATCACCACAGCAAGTCTAGTTAACATCCATTACCATACATAGTTGTAAATTTTTTTCTTGTGATGAGAACTTTTAAGTTTATTTATTTATTTTCAGAGAGAGAGCCTGAGCAGGGGAGGGGCAGACAGAGAGGGAGAGACAGAATCTCAAACAGGCTCTGCACTGTCAGCACCAAGCCTGATGTGGGGCTTGAACCCAAGATCAAGGAGATCATGACCCAAGCCGAAATGAAGAGTCAATGCTTAATCGACTGAGCCACCCAGGTGCCCCTAAGATTTACTGCTTTAACAACTTCAAATATGTAATGTAGTATTATTATTATTATATATTTTTTGTAATATTATTATTAAAAAAATTTTTTTAATGTTTATTTTTGAGAGACAGTGCATGAGTAGGGGAGGGTCAGAGAGAGAGAGACACACACAGAATCTGAAGCAGGTGCCAGGGTTTGAGCTGTCAGCACAGTGCCCAACGTGGGGCTCGAACCCAGAAACGGTGAGATCATAACCTGAGCTGAAGTCGGACACTTCACCGACTGAGCCAGCCAGGCGCCCCTGTAGTATAGATTATTAACTATAGTCACCATGCTGTACATCACATCCCCATGATTTATTTATTTATAACTGGGAATTTGTATCTTTTGACCTTCACCTATTTTGCCCATTCTGCACCCCCTGCCTCTGGCAACCACCAATCTGTTCTCTGTATCTATGTTTTTTTTTAATAATCTATTTCATATGTAAATTAGATTATAAAGTATTTGTCTTTCTCTCTCTGACTTATTTCAGATAACATAATGCCCTCAAGGTCCATTCATATTGTCACAAATGACAAGATTTCATTCTTTTTTATGGCTGAATAATATTCTATTGTATCTGTATCTATATCTGCACACACATGTCACGTTTTCTTTATTTATTCACCCATTGATAGATACTTAGGTTGTTTCCATATCTTGCTTGGCTACTGTAAATAATGCTGCAGTGAACATGGGGATGCAGATATCTTTTTGAATTAGTGTTTTTGTTTCCTTCAGATACATAACCAGAAGTGGAGTTGCTAGATCATATGGTAGTTCTGTTTTTAATTTTTTGAGGAACCTCCATGCTGTTTTCCACAGTGGCTGCACCAGTTTACATTCCCACCAACCGTGTGAGAGCGTTCCCTCCTTTTTCCACATCCTCGCCAACACTTATTTCTTACATTTTGACAATAGCCATTCTAACAGGTGTGAGGTGATAGCTCATTGTGTTTTGATTTGCATTTCCCTGATGATGAGTGATGTTGAGTACCTCATCATGTACCTGTTGGCCAAGTATATGTCTTCTCTGTAAAAATGTCTATTTAGATCTTATGCCCATTTTTTAAATTGAAATTTTTTTGCCATTGAGTTGTATGAGTTCTTTATGTATTTTGGATATTAAGCTATTACCGCATATATAATTTGCAAATATTTTCTCCCGTTCATTAGTTGCCTTTTCATTTTGTTTGTGTTTCTTTGCTGTGCAGAAACTTTTTAGTTTGATGTAGTCCCATTTGCTTAGTTTTGCTTTTGTTGCTTTTGCTGTCAGATTAAAAAAATTGTTGCCAAGACTAACGTTATGCCCATGTTTTCTTATAGGAATTTTGTGATGTTAGGTCTTATATTCAAGTCTTTAATCCATTTTGAGTTAATTTTTGAGTGCAGTGTAACGTAGAGGTCCAGTTTCATTCTTTTACATGTGGCTGCCCAGTTTTTCCAATGTCATTTATTGAAGAGTTTGTCCTTTTCCCATTATATACCTTGTCTTTCTTTTTTTTTTTTAATAACAAAAAATATTTTACAGAAGTTTCCAGACAAGCCATACAAAATGGTCACAAGTTTTTTTTTGAAGGGAGGATTCTACACTTGACAGCAAAGCCACAGTGTTATTAGTGAGGGCTGTGGTGTTTGTTTAATGTTACCATTTTGGTTCAGGCAGTCAAGCTTGTCCATCTCCCACATCTAAATAAAGTTAGACTTGATTGGAGAGCATATTCTAAAGAACTGGTTAGCTGCTTTTAAATAAATGCAATTAGATCACCATATAAAAGGGGGGAAAGGAGCCCATAAGATTAAAATAAAACTACCTATCCCCCTCAAAAAAATATTAAAGAAAAACACCCGCACCCTTGCAGTTAGCTCTGACAACTACCTTCATTCACAGTGCTTTATACTTAATCCATAGTGGAGGAAATGAATAACAGCAGAGAGGGGCCACAGCAATCCTGATGGTACCTCTAGCCTTTGCTTATGCTTTACAACAGTGAATCAGGACAAGACATAGATTTGCTATTGTGCATTAATCACCAAAGGACTGAAATGTCTGAACTTTTATTCTGTATAAGACTGTATCCATTAAATGCAAACAGAAAAGGATTAAGTCTTGTCAGATTAGGAGAAGCGATGCACACTTCCTGATCAGATCGATTTTAAATATTATTTATAGCATGTAGCCTAGTCCATGCTCTAACTGTTTCTATGGCTTGGGCTTTGTTGGTCTACCACTGCTCCGCGGCATCATTTGCTAATGGATCATCTGGATTGGGAGCACTTAACAAAGCCTGGATCCATAGCAGAACTGTGTGGATCTGCAGTGCTGAGGACCATTTATCCTTCAAGATATCTTAAACATATTCTTCCCAACTAGTCTACATTAGGATGATAAATTTTGGTCCTGAAATGTACTTTAGGGGCTGCTGTCAGGTATTCTTTTGGAAGGAGTAGTTTAAATTTAAAAGTCCTTCCCTCAAAGGAGGAATCCTGGGGGCCAGCAGTGACCACATGAAAATAATGGGCGTTGCTCTATTCTGGTTCTGTTTTAATGTCAGGAACTGGTTCTGCCAGCAAGAGCTGGGCTTTTTTTGATAAATTCTTCAGGGCAGCCCGGCCATCTAGTCAAATCCTGAGTTCTGCTTCTGGTCTTGACTGTGGTTTCCTATACTTTGTCTTTTAGTCACAATCTTTGATGCTATCTTTCTGACATTTCATATATGCTTTTTAATTTTCATGGTTGAAAACACAATTAACTAGCCAAATGTACCACTATGGCTAAAGACTTGACAGATTTAGCACCCCTAATAAGTGCCCTCATTTTTCTCAAAATATTGTTTGTAAATCCCACAGTTTTTAACAACAGTGTCAATATTTTCATTTTTTCCCATTGTCCATTTTTCAAAACTTTAAGGGTAAAGAAAACAATGCTTCTTAAAAATTTTAACTTTGGGTTTTTAACATTTTTTTCAAATGAAACCTTATGTACATGCCCAATAAGTAAAGCAGAGCAGTGCAGCAATGCTGTAGTTGGAACAGTGGATGTATGTGTGTTGGGGGGATCCCGAAGGCAGTGCAGGGGCCCTGATGGGAGCAGAGAGATTGCTGCCAACTCAACATGTAAAGAAATCACTAAGTCACTGGAATAAACTATTCATGCAAGGCACAGACCCTTCTTTAGGACAGAGAAGGTGATGCTGCTGAAATCGTTGTTGGCTTACAGGTGGTGCCACCATGATGTTGTTGAGCTGATATACAGTAGCCTGAAATTGGTTTTTGAAAGCTGGTTTATGATTGTCAGAGTGAAATATACAAATGTGGGAGTTGGCTTGATTGGTCCTTGCTGGATTCTTGAATCCCACACTGGACAGTCCTAGAGGGAGGCTTTTTGTGTTTTTCCCTATGAAAACATGCCTGTAATTTGAGGGTGCAGGAGGAAAACTACAGATAGAGACACTTTACTCCATGCTCAATAACCTGGTTTTATTCCCTCACTGTCTAATTCCCCGAAGATCACAGATGATTTTTCTGGCCAAGTTTTTCTCATAAACCAAGACAGTGATGTATGAGACACTTGCTACATACATAAAAACAGACTGCAAAGCTCTTGAACACCCTGCTTCCCTGCTCCCTACTCCCTGGTCCTACTTGGCATGTTTGGCATCATGATGGGGCAAGAACAGCTCCAGCATCTCAGATGGGCATGAGTGACACTATGTCAATGACTATTTTATTACTGGAGAAGAAGTTCCCACTTTTCCAAACAAGATCTGGTTTCAGTGAGAGGGCAGAAGCTAAGATTCCTGTGCAAGTGAATGGTTAATCAAATTGTCCTAAGAATGAAAGCAGATAAACAGATGATCAGACCTCATCCTTCTCCCCATTGAACTTCTTTGGCCCTGCAAAATGGCATTTAGTTCTCAGAGTATGTGAAAAAAAAAAAAAATGGGATGGGGCATGTCAGGTTTAGATTATTTACCATATGATTTTTGCCATACTGAATACTTTAAACGACTAACCTCACTGAATCCCCATAGTATTTCTGGGAGGTGGGATATATTTTTCCATTCAAATATGAGATGTCCTAGGCTCAGAGAGGTAGACCATTTGCTGAAAGTCACACAGCCGGTAACAAGGCATTGCTCTAAAATCCATTTGTTTACGTAACACTAGGAAAATACCCTCAGCATTTGAATGAGTAATTTCTACTTGGGATCCCTATATCCTCTTGTACACAATAGAATATAATACACATTATGACTTGTGTTATGCACCTGTCTGTCTTCCTCAGTTTATGTAGGTTCCTTGAGGCTGGGGACTGAGGCAAATACTTTTGGTTCTCTCATCGGCCACTCCTTTCCTCCTCTTTGCCAGTAGAACTTATCTCTTTGCCCAGAATATAGTCACATGACCACATTTAGCTGCAAGGAAGGCTGGGAAATGTAGTCTTTAAGTGGGTCATTTCTGCCCTTAATAAAAATTGAGTTCTATTGGTAAGAAAGGAGGGGAATTTGGATATGGGATAGGAAGATTTTCTGTATAGAGTTCTTTTTATAAACGAATATTTTAAAATACCTTTAGGAAGGGCACATTTTCTAGCCTACTTTCTACTCCTGTTTCTCTTTAACTTGACCTAATACACACATATGTTACTTGTAGGCATTGGATTTAGAACCTGCAGAAACCTCTGTGGAGGCAGCACTCTCCCTTATTCTCCCGACAATTCCTCTCTGAGGTCAGGAGTGGGATTTACTCACTCTGTACCTGGAAGGGGATCCCAACCACTGGTCAAGATCTGGAAATGCAGCTCTAATCCCTGGAAAGTGGTCCCCTCAAATCTCTGTTTGCCTCCTCCTTGCTTTTAAAAGCATTTCTCTTGTCTTACCAAGTTCTTCTCATATGTTCAAAACACAATTCAATGTGATTTTCACCTCATTTGCAGGAAAAGGGCCATTGAGAAGGGTGAAAGAAGAGGTGCTTGCTACAGCTATTGCATTTTCCTGGAAACTATAGCTAATCTAATGTTGTAGTTCTTCAAGTGCATCAAACACCTATGGACATGGTCCTGCTGTCTTACTTGGCTGCTAGTGCTAGAGCAAATACAGTTGGGGACTTACTGTTTTCTCCATTCCCTTCAGAAGGAACTGACTTGGGTTTTTGTTTTGTTTTGTTTTGTTTTTGTTTGTTTGTTTTTTAGGTGTTGTGGTTATTGGTACCTGTGATATGATTAGCCCATTTGGAGAAAAGATCCACAGAGTCTGAGCCAGTGGTTAGAAAAACAAAGCGCGCATTGATTTATTTGAAAATTTCCAGAGGTTTCTTTGATTCTTGGGAAGGCTTTGAAGGAATTGGTGAAATTTCAGGCAATTTCCAAAGACTTCTCTAGTTGTTTTCCACAGGAAATGTAAAAGCACACATTTAATTTTAGTTCATTTGGAAGTATTTCGGGAAAACACATAGAATGCAGAAATAGGGAGAAATGTATAAATAAATAACTTTTTTTTAATATCAGGAAATGAGTCATTTCATATTGTTTTACTAAAACCCGGTTAATACTAATCATGCTTACCATTAGTTATTTGAAGTTCAACTGACTTTTGGCATGCAGGATTGCCTGGTAAGCTGGCTCTGTAGGGCAGAGCTATGACATTGGACTTATTGTACTTATTTTAATAACCAGCACAGAGATAAGCACAACCAAGGGCACATGTGTGTAGAATTGAACTGATACCAGTAGTAGGAAGTTTTATTAATGTACCTAATTGATTCATGTCTTAAAGCTTTGATGAGAACCTTATAAACTTTCGGCCATTCTGAGGGATAAATCAATTTCCAAGTTAATTAACTAGCCTCACGTTTCATTTATTCAGTTCTAATTGTTTATGAACTTTGTGCATATGGTTTTGCTCTGAATGAGAGAATCAGTGCCCATAAATAAGTGAAAATATTTGACTTCTCTGTACTCTGTTTATGTGTCTGTATCATGTACATTATAGCAGGGACCAGGGTTAACAAATTATTTTAACACAAGAGAATTGTAATCAGGAACTTTCTACGTAAATAAGGATGTAAGCAGTTCTCCACAGTGACAGAAAAATAGAAATTTGAATTGATTGGCAAAATAGGTAATTTCCATTAGGTCAGTCTTATAGCCAATGGGGAATCTTTTGACTGTCCAATTAAAAATATCAGCAATTAGGGGCATCTTGTAGAAGCTTGTCTTATGTATTTTTTATTAGTAGCTGTGAAATAATAGAAAAAATATGTTAAATCAAACCTGTTTAATTTCCCGAATGATAAGTGCACTAGGAGTATCTTTGTTTCTAATATTTGGTCTTTGACCCTGATTCCTGACACAGAGCCCCTAAATCCCTTATAGTTTCCTGGGTAATAACAGTATTTTTTGTTTTAAAGAGATGACTCTCAGTGGGCTCCTGGATGGGTTCTGGTTGCCAGAAAGACCAAGCCATGGTTAGATGCTTGGAATTTTCAGCTCCACCCCCTATTTTCCAGAGAGGGGACAGTGACTGAACATGAAGTTAATGATTAGTTATACTTATGTGATGAAGTCTCCATAAAAATCACAGAAGTATGGGGTTTGGAGAACTTCCAGATTAGTGAACATATCTACATATCGAGGGTCCCACACCCAACTCCATGGGGACAGAAGTCCCCAAATCTGCCCCTGAGTATCTCTTCATCTGGCTGTTCATCTGTATTCTTTATTATATCTTTTATTATGTAGTAAGCTGGTGTTTCCCTGAGTCCTGTGAGCTGTTGTAGCAAATAATTGAACCTGAGGAATGGGTAGTAGGGACCTTCCATTTAGAGCCCATTGGTCAGAAGCACAGGTAACAAACTGGGCTTCCTATTGACATCTGAAGTGGTGGTGGTGGTGGTGGTTGGGGGACAGTCTTGTGGGGCTGAGCCCTTAATCTGTGGGATCTGACACTATCTCTCCAGGTAGATTGTGTCAGAATTGAGTTAAATTGTAGGACGCCCAACTGGTGTCAGAGAGCTGATTGGTGTGGGGCAAAAGCCATACACACCTGGCGGCAGACGTATTCTGAGTGTGGCTGTAGGGTGAGAGTACAGGAGACACACGCGAGGAGTGTAGGTGTTCTTTATCGTAGCCAGTGGAGATATAGCCAGATTTGCCACATACTAGAAAAGCTTCTTTGTTAAAGTATAACTACATATAGAAAAACATAAAAATCATGAGTGTATAGCTCAAAATTTTATAAATGGAATCTACTCATGTAATGAGTACAAGATTAAGAAACAGAATGTGACCAGTGTCCTAGAAAATTCTTTCATGCTTTCTTGCAGGCTGCCACTCTTATTTTGTTTGTTTGTTTGTTTGTTTTTAATTTTATTTCTTTTCTTTTTTTATTTTTAAGTTTATTTATTTTGAGAGAGGAAGGGTGCAGATAGGGAAAGAAAGAGAATCCCAAGCAGACTTCACACTGTCAGCACGGAGCCCAACATGGGGCTTGAACTCATGAACTGTGAGATCATGCATGACCTGAGTCAAAATCAGTAGTCGGATGCTTAACTGACTGAGCCACCTAGGTGCCCTTGTTTTTTATTTTTTGGTAGACACACAAGCACACGTTTTTCTAAGGCACAGAAAGAAGGAAATTCCTTTTTGTTTCCATCTATTCTTACTACCATCTAAAAATAAATGAGATCTGACATTTCTGATGAGCCCCCAGAGGTACAGATGTAGCTGGTTAGTGGGCCACACTTGGAGTGGCAAGGATCTAGAGCTGCAAGGTCCAATAAGATGACCATGAGCTGTGTGTGGCTATTGAGCACATGAAATGTGGCTAGTTCAAGTTGCAATTGCTGTAACAGAGAAAGAAGAACGAGAAACTGGAGGGGAGACTTTCCTGCTCCCATTCCCTGAGTGAAGTACCCTGAAGCAAAAGAACTAAAAGTACCTACACCACACTGCATCACTCTGTGCTAACTTCACGAGGACATGTACCGCCTCTGTTTCAGTGCATGAGTGTGATTCCAGTGTGATTCCATCACCTGGCCTGATGCCTGACATGTGAAAGTTCTTCATAGATGTTTGTTGAATGAATGTATGAAAGAATGGAAGAACAAATCTATGAAAAAACAGTGGTGGTAACAGGGACCCCAAGATAGAGGAGAAATTCACAACAAACTCTGTATACAACTGCTTGACCTTCTCCGTGTAATTTGGTAGTTGAGCTCCATGGAATGAGACCCAGTCATCTTTGAACCCCTCATAATGCCTTGTCTATCTTAGGGGGAGCTCAAACTATAAAGAAAAATAAGTGAATTCTACGGAAGGCAGAGCCGTTCCTTGAATTATTCTCAAGATAATAATATTGATAATAGTCTGTTTAAAAATAGTTTTGTATTCTCTTAAAATTATTTTAAAAGGTTTTTTTTTTTTTTTAAATTTTCTAACTTAATTTTCACAACTTCCACTGAGGTAAGGATATTTTCACCACTGTATACACGAGGTGTGAGTATACATAGCTTAGGGAGATCACACGTCCTGCAGGGGGTCCCAGGACTCAGGAGTTTCAGGGCAGGGTCTTTGCTGCTCCACTAGGAATAGAAGAAATGGATGATCCTTCACTGACCAGAGTGTAAAGTGTTCTCAAAGACCTTGAGAATCCTTGGTTTCTGTGACTCACAAAAGGAGACATCTTCATTCTTTATTAAGAAACATTCCAAGTATGCAGATAATTCACAACAGGGCTGGGGGAGAATTGCTATCCATTTAATCATGTATTCATTCTTTCTTGATTACTCTTTGCCAGGCACTGTTATAAACAATAGGGATACAGCATGGAACAAGACAGATATTGTCCTTGATCTCTCTTGGTGCTTATATTCTAGAGAAGGAGACAGAAAATCAATAAGTAAACATAAACATAGACAAGTTAATTTGAGATAATCATAGTATCATGAAGACAATAAATAAGGCTAACATGAGAGTCAGAGGGTGGGGAGCATGGGATGGTCAGGGAAGGCTTCTCAGAGGAGGTGACTTATTTTGTAAAATAAACTTTCATTGAAGTATAACATACATGCAAAAATATGTACACGTCAACGTGGACACCTTGATGAAATTCTGCACAGTGAACACAACCTGTTAACTAACACTCAGGCCAAGAAATAGAACATTGCCAATATCCTAGGAGTACCTTCATTCCTTCATGCGGTGACTTTTGAGTTGAGACCTGCGTGCTAAATAGGCGGCTGTGCAAAGATATAGGTTCAGAGTGTTCTCATAAAAGAGGAGAACAACTGAGAAGGTAAGAAGAACTTGGCATGTTTGAGCAGCAGAAAGAAGGCCAGTTTGTACCAGTTTGTTGATTTAGCACAGCAATATTTGAGCTATCTGTTTGTAATATGACTCTCCGCTTGGGATGGGAAAGGAAGCCACACTTTGATTATAACTGCTGTCCAAGCCCCGTCTATCAGTAAGTTGGGCTCTTAGGATCCCAAAGTAACTTGGAGCAGAGAGTCTTAGCAGGAAAATCTTTGGGTATTTTACTGATTACATAGTGTTCACCACATCCAAGGAGGGCACTTATCCTAGTCCAAGCCCAACTCAGATATAGGGACTTTCACAAATATTTTATAACCTCACACACTACAATAGTTCTCCTAGGTTTTTTTTTCAATTCCATCAACCTCCCTCCTTTCACCATGGCAACCCATTAAACAAGAGCTCCTCCTGTTATCTTGTCCAGGGCCCTGGTCTTGACATTTTATATTCCAGGATTTCGTCATGACGATGTGCTTGAAAAATCCCAAGTTACCTAAACATTTGAATATAGGATGGGTTGATTTCTGAGAAGGGATGTAGGGAAATAACAGAGATAGTAGGGGTTACTTACATAACCGGAAACAGTAGGAACACTGGGGAAGTTGTTACACAAACATCTGCCCTTCAGAGCTGTTATGTACAGAGGCGGTACGTCAGATTGTTTTCTTCCCACCCTCGTGAAGTTTTCTGCTTTAACATTAGACTGTCCCACAAGTATTAATATTTTCTTGTATGAACACTCATTCAGAACTTGACAAATGAGCCTTACTTTGGTGAGGTCGTCATGCCTTCACACTGGTTTGCAAATTAACCTAATTTGGCCCCCCCACTGCCTGTGCAGAGGCTCCATCTGGGCCTTGCCACCCTTTAGGGTATGTTTCTGATGAGTTCACAGTATATGCACTGCTTTCAGTGTTCATGCTGTGCTACCACGATGGACTCTGCAGGGTGTGAGCATTCCTGTGGTGGACACCTCTGCTATAAGGGAGGCACTGCCAGGGACACCGTTCTGTGCCAGTGTGTAGATGGCTGTGGCTTTTCCTGCAGTTCTTCCCTGGCTGCTGCCCCCAGCCCTCAGTTGCCAGCAGTGTATGGAGGAGGACTGGCTTCTTTACTTCTGTTCCGCTCTGTTAGAGGGTCCCCAAGCAGAGGTGCCTGAGCTCCAAGGTGCTTGTTTATTTACAGCCTTTTGCTTGACAGAAGAGTCTGACACGATCCCACTGGGCTGAGTCAAGAGACAAATTAGAAGGACAGATACCTGGCTGAGGTCAGAATTTTCCCATCCTTAGGAGTTTCCTACAACTTAACAGGATTTTTCTTCCCTTAGGATATGTTCATGGGGTACCTGGGGTGCCAGTCAGTTGAGTGTCTGACGTTTGATCTCAGCTCAGATCTTGATCTCAGGGTTGTGAGTTCAAGCCCTGTGTTGGGCTCCATGATGGGCGTGAAGCCTACTTAAAATATGTTCCTTCTGAGGAAGCTCCTTAGCCTATCTCCATGCAGATAGCTGTCAGCCACTTCCCATTTGCCAGCTGTGTCCAGACATCCTGACTCTCCAGACTGGATACAGCAGTAGGTCTTTCTCAGGGTGGCTCTGTAGCTTACTGATGGTTTACCATACATGTCCAGGAAGGCCTGAATCTTTCAGCCTTGAGCTGGGAGCCCCTAATCCTTGTAAAGAATGTTCAATGCTTTTTTTTTCTTTTTTTTTTTCAGTCAACAAAACCCTGATCCTTGTTTTGACAAGTTGTGTCCCAACAAGAAAAGATCGTTCTTGCAGTCAAACCACCTTAACATGTAAATTTCATGGGAAGTTGGATCATTTCTTTAGCTCAATCTTTGTGAGGAGAATGAGGAAAGGCAGTGGGCTCCTAACTTATCTCTCAGACCAGAATCTCACCCCTGTAATTTATCTGCTTGCATGGGGCCATTTGAGTAATCTTTCTAAAGTACTGAGTCATACCTCTGTTTTTTTTTTTTTTAACGTTTATTTTTTGAGACAGAGAGAGAGCATGAGTGGGGGAGGGGCAGAGAGAGAGGGAGACAAAGAATCGGAAGCAGGCTCCAGGCTCCGAGCCATCAGCCCAGAGCCTGACGTGGGGCTCAAAGTCACAGACCACCAGATCGTGACCTGAGTTGAAGTCGGACGCTTAACCAACTGAGCCACCCAGGCGCCCCCATACCTCTGTTTTTAAAACTTGTGCTGCTTGCCCATCACTTAAAGGCCAATTCCCTTTCTGATCTTTCTTAATCCGGTGGCTACCTCACTTTTCTTGCCTCTACTTTCCCTACTTCCCTCTGTGTGCCATACTTCCTGTCACATCAGTCTACTCCAAGCCTGTACCTTTCCTCATGCTGTTCCCTTTGTCTGGTATACTGCCCTCTACTCTGCGTTTACTACCTGGGAAACTACTCAGCCTTTAGACCCAGCTCACATGTCCTCCTCTAAGCAGCCCTTCCCTCCTGATATCTTAAGTTGTCTCCTTACTTCGGGGAAGGCCTCCCCAGCAGGATGAGCCAGAAGGACTGACTCACAGTGTTGAAGCAGAGTTCAAGTTCTACTTAGTGGTTGGTTGTTCCTGGTGTGCCTCTCTATGGGGCATAGATTTTCTCCCTGATTGTGTTTATGAAATGCACTTTCTCTCCTTATTTGGCTTCTGGGGACAGTGTGCCATCCATTAGTGTGTAAGGGAGTTGCCTCTTCGTGCGAGATCATCAGCTCCTTTAATCCTGCTTTGTAACTAACTGGATTATGTCTGACTTTACCATGTGCCTGGAGGCTTCCTATGGGTCTCATTTCAAAATAACAGAGAAATGTCATACTAACCACCCCTCCCAGCCCCCCTCAGCAACATATTTGTTTTTTAAAACAGTTTAAGAGAATAATCTTCAGGGAAGAAACAGGAGCAAGAGGGGGAAATAACCCAAAACAGCCTCGCAAATTCATAAGACAGCTAATGCACTAAGTATATCCAAGGACTCTCAGCTCCACTAGGAGGTCTACAGGAGAACAAAAAAGGGGTTAGTGCCTGAACTGACTGGGCAGATGAAACTATTGGGTTGCCAGTGGGGAGGATCTGTTGTCAACAGGACCTTTTAATCAAAACCCAAACCACTGCTAATTAACTAGGTATTAAAGCAACAAGAGGCAGATACTGAGGGGGGGTGGGCAGTAGGGCCGGGATCGGGGTGGTATAGGTGAAGGGTGGGAGGATTGAGTGGAAACTCAGAGCTGAGGCCATTAGAATGAGCCAGATTCTCTGGTCTGTGCTATTCATATCACTCCTCTGTTCAAAAACCTGCAATGCTACCTTTTTATAGCCACTTCCCTCCCAACCCCTGCCCCTACCCCCTGGCAACCAACCACTATCCATCTCTATCATTTTGTCATTTCAAGAATGTTGTGTAAATGGAACTGTATCATCTGTAACCATTTTGAGGTAGGCTTTTTCACTTAGCATAATTTTCTGTGTATCAATAGTTTATCCCTTTTTATTGCTGAGTAGTGCCCAATGGTATACATGCACCGCTGTTCGTTTAACCATTCCACAAAAGGACAGTACAGGGGATTCTTGTGGTGGGAGTTAGTTTGTATCTTGACCGTGGTCGTAGCCACATGAATATACATGTGTGATAAAATTGCACAGAGCTAAACATGTACACATGAGTGCGTGCACGTGCTGGAATTTGGATAGGTGGGTGGATCATGTCAATGCTAACTTCTTAATTGTGACTCTGCTATAGGTCGAGAGTTGTCAACATTGGGGGAAACTGGATGAAGGATATATTGGATTTATATATATTGTTTCTTACAACTACATATGAATCTATAGTTATCTCAAAAAAAAAAAAAACACAAAACAATTGGTGGCACTGTCTGTGGAACAAAGGATAAACCCTTTGATCTGTCATTCAAGGCCCTTCCATGCTCTGGCTCCATGCTCCCCTGCCTTCAGTCTTCTCTCACCACTTCAGCAAGGCTGACCTGTTCAACATTTCCCATACCAGTCACTTTTCTTTAAAGTAAAATTTTGTTTCTTTTTAAAAATGTTTATTTATTTGAGAGAGAGAATATATGTGAGTGGGGGAGGGGCAGAGAGAGCAGGAGAAAGAATCCCAGGCAGGATCCAGCTTGGAGCCTGATGTGGGACTGGATCTCAGGAAATGTGAGATCATGACCTGAATGTAAATCAAGAGTCAGACACTTAACTGACTGAGCCACCCAGGAACCCAAAAATTTTCTTTTTAATTGAAGTGTAACATTCAAATGGAAAAGGGGTCAAATCACAAAGGTACAGCTTAATGAATTTTTAATTTAAAAAAAAAATTTTTTTTTAACGTTTATTTATTTTTGAGACAGGCAGAGCATGAACGGGGAAGGGTCAGAGAGAGAGGGAGACACAGAATCTGAAACAGGCTCCAGGCTCTGAGCTGTCAGCACAGAGCCCGACGTGGGGCTCGAACTCACGGACCACGAGATCATGACCTGAGCCAAAGTTGGACACTCAACTGACTGAGCCACCCAGGCACCCCTACAGCTTAATGAAGTTTTATAACATGAAGCCACTCATATAACCAGAACTAGATCAAGCAGTAAAACATCAGCAGGATTCCAGAAGCCTCCCTCCTCCTCCTCCTGTTCATTTAGTACCCTCCAAAGGATAATTGCTATCTGATTTCTATCCCATTGTTTTTTTCCTGTTTTTAAACTTCAAATGAATGAATTCATAGATTCATCTTAACTAACTTCTTTTGTTCAACATTTTGATTAGATTTATTCATGTTGCAGGTAGCCGTGTATTGCTGTACTAATGTGTGAAAAAACTGTAATTATACCATTTATACATGGTACTATTGATGATTATTGGGTTATTTATGGTTTTGTTTATTTCAAATAGGTCTGCCATGAATGCTCTTTTAGATGCCTTTTGGCTCACATCTGTACTCATTTCACTTAGATTACTACCTAGAAGTGGAGTTGCTGAGTCATAGGCTATACACATGTGTAGCTTTCGTTGGTACAGCCAAATCTGTTTCCAAAGTGGTTGCACCAGTTTACATCCTTCCCAGCAGCATAGGGGAGTTCCTGTTGTTCTGCCTCCTTGCCAGTTTTTGGCATCAGTTTAATTAATTGTAGTCATTCTGGTGGGGTGTATAGTGGCAGCTCATCATTGAGGACTGGTTGCAAGAGAGTTTTCTGCTCTTTCCCCCAGCAGGAGAGTGCTGTTGCTTGTTACTCAGTGCACCATTGGGATACCATTGGGATACACTCAGGGTTACCATTGGGATAGAGAGGTTTCCCACTTCTTCCCCAGAGGCAGATGGCTGTGTTCCTATCCCTTCTGCAGACAGCGGATCTTAGCCCGTCTACTCCTTCTGTAGTGGTTTTGACTTCTTATGAGAGAAAGTTCTGGAAAATGGGCAGTGTTTCATGCCTGCAGGCCAGTGAGGACTCTCTCTCAGCTGTCCTGACTGCCTCAGTCTTTTTTCTGAGTACCTGGTAGAGATTGCGGAAAAGAGCTTGGGAACATGAATTTCTCTTGTGTCTGAGGTTCCCGTGGATTCTTAACTTCGTGCCAACGCACACTTTGCTCTTAAGAATTTTTTGCAGTGCTAGCTCTTTTCTTCTTACCCTCTTGCTCCAAAGAGGCTCTGGCAAAGGTGGAACAGTTCTTGCGTACTGTGTCTGTGTGGCAGGGCTTGTCATTCTTAGGAATTCAGATCTCCTGATTGCCTTGTCATGGGCTCAAGGGGAGTTATGATTTTATAGATTGTTTGGTTTTCTCTCATTGTTGGGATAGGAGGTATGTTCTCGCGTGGCTTTCTACCTCACTGTGGGTTTTAATTTGAACTTCTTTCATGACTAATGAGTTTGAGCTTTTTTTTTTTTTTTTTTTTTTTTTTTTTTTTTTTTTTTTTTTGCAGAGCCAGCTGAATCTTTCTTTAAGAAAAGATGCTTGAATTGACTTTTAGTTAGGGCCATGGGCAAGAGAAGATACCTAGGCAGTAGACTACTCCTAAGGGTAGAATGAGGACTGGGGCTGAGCCTCAGGTGGGTCTCCTGTTCCCAGTCACTCCCCTGCACATTCCCCCAAAGGCTCTCCTGTGGCAGCCACAGGGGAAGGGTGGCTGGGGGAGGGGGAACGTCAGTGACTGCTCACTTGGATAAGACATCAGGTGACTTAGACACCAGCTTCCCATTCCAGGTCTCGATCTTCTTCCCAACCATGGCTTTGGAGTAGCTGAGCAGCGGAAGGAGCTGGAGTCCCTGCCAGAGCTGAAGCTGGACTGGAAGGAGCTCAGGCTATAGTTGAGGCCAGGGCTCGTGAGTCTATGGGGATAGACTGAGCTCAGCCTACCTGAGTATCTGCTCGTCATCTTTGTATGGATCCTCATGTTCTGCATCTCAGATTCCATCCAGCTCTCCTCACCCTCAAGCAGATCTTGATGTTCAGGGACAGCTTGATGTTCATGAGCTTCTGGTACTCATGCAGTACCTGGATCCTGTCCATACCATGTCCTTCTTGGCTTGCTTCAGGGCAGCCTCCAGCTCAGCCAGCTTGGCATTGGTGTCCTTAATGACAAGCTACCCGCACTGCTCAGCCTCAGTGATGGAGGCCTTCAGGGAAGCCCTTTTTGGCCTTTGAGGGTCTAGATCTAAACATGGAATTGTCTGATGTTCCGATTCATCTCAGAAATCTCCATCTTTGTACGATAGGGGTTATCCCCGTGCTTCCCAGCCAGTGTCTGCAGTTCCTTGTACTTGACCTGGTACGTGGTCTCAGCCTTCGCCTGGCTATGGTTAGTAATCTCCTTGTACTGGGCCTTGACCTCCGTGTTGACGCCTTCTGGTCCAGGGAGTAGCTGTTGCCCATGAAGAGGACCATGGAGGTGTCAGAGATCTGCGACTGAGGCTCTTGGTTTTCTTCTTCATACAGCGGTCTTAGGGAGTCAATCTTGTTGGGGAGCCACTCCAGGTGGGACTCCAAATTTGCCTTATTCATGTAAGCTTCGTCCCCAGCCTTTTTGACAAGGACAAATTCATTCTCCATCTCTGCAAGCTCTTTGATCTCTCTTTGATCTCTTCCTTATGCTTATTCGTGACGTCCTCCACCAGCCCCTGAATGTTGCCAGGTTCTGTCTCCAGCTTCAGCTTCTTCTGGGCTACTGTGTTCAGCTGCTGCCCAAGGCTGTTGATGCAGCTCTTGAACATGTTGTTCATGTTGCTCTGAGCCATTTTCTGGTCCTGTGAGAGACTCCACTTGGTCTCTCTAACTGGTTCTGCTGCTCTAGGTTCTACACTTTGTTGATAAAGGAATTGTTTTGTGGAGTTGTTATTTTGGCTCTTGATCTGCTCCTTATCCTGAGTGGGCATGGCCTGGGTGTTGGAGTCTACTCCCAGCTTAAATGGGCTCAGCAGGCTCTGTTTTACTGAGACAGCTGTGATGTTGTATATACCCGTGGCCCTGCTGTAGCCCCTGACCACACTCATACTGATGCCCACCTGTGAGAGGGCTGAGGAACTGATGTGGGTATCAGGCACACTTGTGTATGAACAGCAGCTGAAGGCCCAGGGGCCAGAGGTGGACACCTTGTAGGACTTATGGGTCACCCTGATGGACACAATGGAGGCTGCAGTGGAGGTGAGTAGGCTGAACCAGAGACTTTGAGGAAACACTGAGAAGCTGTTTCTAGGTGTGGGACCTTGAATACCTTTTAATATAACAACCATGTTTTGCATTTACCTGCTCCATTGCCTTTGTCTGAAATGCTTTTTCCTTTTATGCTCTGCCTGTTTCTTCAAGGGTCACTTCTAGGGTCCCTTTGTCCATGCAACTATCTCTAACCATGACTGTCTTCATTCACCTCCCCTATCAAACCTTGCTTTCTCCACCCCTCCATTTACCCAGTATTTTGTGCTGTTTGAATTAGGGAACTGGGATTTGGGGAAAGATACCACTTTTTTCTGGTTTCTATTAGTTTTCCTTATGACCAGCTAGGAGAAGCAGAGCAGGAGGGTGAGAGGTAGTATACATGCTCAGGGTGGATTTTCCTGGGACTTGGAGAGAGGAATAGGTCACAGAAACAATTTCTTCTAAAACTGTTAAGGCTACACTTCATTTCCCCAAAGAAAGAGTTTACAGTCAGGGAATTTGTAGGAGGGTCATCTCATAAATGCCCTGAAGGCATCCTCCTGGTTTGGGTTGTGTTTTGTTCCTTGCCAGGCACTTTTCCTGGTTAATTGAGCCCAAATTGCTGAAAACAAACTTTCTCGGGGTTATCCTCATCCTGCTGGGTATCAGCTTTCCCTAAAACCAAAATTGCTGCTTAGTCTAGACCTGCACGTTTATTGTTCTATTTTAAGAGAAGCCCCAAATCCACACCAGAATAGCAGAGGTGGCTGCTCTACACAAAACTGCCTTTCTTTATGGCATTTGCTTGTCTCCCTCACAGCCATGAACCCTTTGTATGCTGTCTGTCCCCGGCAACTTCTGGGCAGACCTCAGCTGCTTTGTTACTGTCTGGGGCAGCAGCAAAGCCAGAAATAGTGTTTTCAAAGTGAGAGAAGAGAAAAATAGGATACGTCTCAGTCACAGAAAAGCAAGCCTGAATTCTGAGGGTGGTCATAAAAGACCACCTGTTAATTAAGCCATGACCAGACATACCTGGCTGGGTGTTCCTGTCTTTCTTTTCCTCTGACTCCGTGGACTGCATTTTTCCTTTACATTTTTCTTCTCTGTCAGCATTTCTGGGTGAATTGGTAAAGCACATCAGTTTTCTATGATTTTTTTTTTTTTTAACATTTATTCATTTTTGAAAGTGAGAGAGACAGAGCATGAGCGGGGGAGGGGCAGAGAGAGAGGGAGACAGAGAATCCGAAGCAGGCTCCAGGCTCCGAGCTGTCAGCACAGAGCCCGAAGCGGGGCTCGAACTCACGGACCGCGAGATCATGACCTGAGTCGAAGTCAGATGCTTAACCGACTGAGCCACCCAGGCACCCCAGTTTTCTATGATTCTTTCCCATAGTGACCTCAAGGCAGTGGTGTGCTGGTAAACGTTTACTGACCGGCTCTCAGGGAAGAGGAGCCCTGATTTGCAGTGTTTACCCATTTCTGTAGTATAGATACTTTCACCACAGCTGATTAAAAAGATTTTTAAAAATGTTTATTTTTGAGAGAGAGAGAGAGAGAGAGAACACAAGTGGGGAGGGACAGAGAGAGAGGGAGATGCAGAATCCAAAGCAGGCTCCAAGCTCTGAGCTGTCAGCACAGAGCCCGATGTGGGGCTCAAACTCACAAACCATGAGATCATGACCTGACCCGAAGTGGGACGCCCAGCTGACTGAGCCACCCAGCTGTCCCATCATCATAGCTCATTTTAAGCTACTAATGTGAGATCACTGAAAATGGAGTTGGACAGAGACATGCAATAGCACACAATTATATAGCGTCTCCACCATATGAGTGAAATAGGTGTAAGTAACCTCAAGATCATAGATCAGTGATTGGCAAGTGATGGCCTGTAGGCCACATCTGACACATGGCCTGTTATTGTGCAGCCTGTGAGCTAAGATTGGTTTTTAGTTTTTTAAAGCATTGTTAAAAAAAAAACAATATATGACAGAGACTATCTGTGACTCTCACAACCTAAAGTATTTAGTATTTGTCCCTTTGCAGAAAAAGTTTACTGGCTCCAGCATAGATAACAGTAAAATTTGAATTTTTTTACTGTTGGGTTTTAATATTATTTATTTAACTGTTAATGTATATTATTTAATTTTTTATAACAGCCGTGTTTAACAAGCCACAAAGTTCCTCCAAATTGAATAGTTGGTTCTCATGATCTGGTAGGAGCTGACATTAGCACACCACTGCCCGAAGGGTCATTGCTTTAGGGACCTTAAGAGTTCTTTAGTCCAATATCTTCACATTATAGATGGGGAAACTGAGACCCAAAGAGGAGAATGATTTACTCAAGATCACTTGGCAAATTAGTGGCTGAGCCAGGTTTTCTACCCGCTAGTTTTGTTGTGTTTGGTCATTTGATCCTGTCTAACAAATACCCGTGGTCTCTTTTTTATTGCTTTTACCTCTTAACTCCCTGATTTCCCCTGAAGTCTGAGCTGGCACTTGGCACCCTATAGTATGCCCCAGCACCGCACAGCCTGGGCTAACAAGTGGAAGCACTGTCACATTGACTTAACTGTGACCCTGTTCACATTTACTGACTTACTCCTTTTTCTGTTGACTTTGAGGATATTCTTTTTCTGTCCTCTAGATTGTTGCCCTGGGTTTTTTCTCAACTCCTGACTTTTTACCCAGTCTTGGTTTCTTTTGACAGGATAGCGTTCTTGCATCAGCCTCCTTGACCATCACCTCCCCTTTGGGGTTTGCACTGAGCACTCTTCTGCTAAATCCTTGTTCTCATCAGACTGGTACCCTGTTTTTTGTGAGAGAACCTGATTTTTTTCCGAGGTCCTATGGGTGGGGAGGGGAGAACAGAGGAAGCTGGGTTGAAAAAGAGGAAAATGCTGGTATCGGGGTGTGTGACTAGGGTTGCATCTCCTGTGAATTGTTGAATGAGGAGAAGGATCCAGGCTGGAGACAGAGAGGGAGAGGTACAGAGAGGAAAAGAGAGAAGAGAGGGAGAGGGAGGAGAGAAGAGAAGCAAGGAGCAGAGATAAGCTCTGGGTTCCATGGCTTCCATAGTCCCACGAGGCTGGGGTGCTTTGGAAGTGTCACTAGTAATCTTATAATCAACTCCCACATACTTTGAGCTAGTCTAAGTGGATTCTTGCTCCTTGTGACCAAAATTCTTGCTCCTTTTTAAAAATTTTTTAAATTTTTAAATTAAAAAAATTAAAAAAAAATGAAATTTATTGTCAAATTAGTTTCCATACAACACCCAATGCTCATCCCAACAGGTGCCCTCCTCAATACCCATCACCCACCCTCCCCTCCCTCCCACCCCCCATCAACTCCTTGTGACCAAAATAGTCTCCATTTAAAACGCTGGAAGTCTCAGAATGTTTACGGACTGGGAATAGCCGAGGCCCTGAGAGCAAATGACCCTGTGAATGAGCAGGCACCTTTCCATAGGAGTCCCCTGTCTGTCCAGAAGCTATGGCAGGGTTCCAGTTGCTTTCCACTGTTTTCACCCCTCTTTTCCCAGAGTGGTTGAATGCCAAACGATTGTTTATAGCACCATTAATGTGGTCGAAGGCAGCGGCAACTACAGCCTGATTTTGATATATGCTAAGGTTCCAAAAGAAAGCGATAAATTATGAAAGATCTTCTATGAGTGTGAAAGTAAAAAAAAAAAAAAAATCTTAGCTTGAAGAAACTTTTCATTTTATGTTTGTTTCTATGAAGCAAAATTACCTGTTTATTGTTAATAACACCTGTAAAGAAAAAAAACACCTGTAAAGAAAAAAAATATATAGTCAGAATTGTATTTCCCTGTAAATAATACTTTCACTTTGACTTTCTGCCCGTCCATCTTTACATAGGTAAACTTTTGCACAGTTGTGTGCAAAATGATAGACACACACATTTTTCAGTTATGGAAAGTTTCTATGTTTCTGTAATCTGTGGCATTTTTCATTTCTCATGGTTGAGTGATAGTGTTTCTAGTGGATTTGCCACAGTTTGCTTAATTTATTCTATAATTGGATGTTTAGATTGTTTCCATTTTTTGCTCTCATTTTCAATAATTCAGTGAACATTTTTTTATATTTGATTTTATAATCAAAATGCAAAATTCCTCAGCAAAAATCCCCAGAGTGGGATTACTGGGTGATGTGGGAAGGCTAGCTCCGGAAGAAACACTGGGTTTAGAGTCAGAGACCTAGGATTGGTCTTTGATCTACTACCAGTGTGATCTTGTGCAAATTACTGCATGTCAATAATCTACAGTTTTCTCACCTGTAAACTTGACTTATACTAATTCATACCTCATAGGATTTTGAGGAGCATTGATGAGATAATCATAAGTATTAGCACATAGCATACTTAGATGAGTTAGTTGAAAGAGGATAGACATTTTTATTCTTTTTGTTCCATATCACCAAGTTCTTTTTCAGAAGATAGAATCATCAGTGACAATGAGTATATGCAGATTTGAGGGCAAACTTACCAGAATTGAATTTTATGATTTTAAAGGTCAATATAATAGACCTAATATATTAAAAGATACTGAGGGATATTCTGAAGTGTGCAAAAGAAATGCTTAGATACTAAAAAGTAAAATAAATAAATTACCACAGTACGCAAAGCACAGCACGGTATGAAATGATAGAACTAAGAGAAAGGATCAAAGAGACTGACCTTTGAGGAAGCTGTGGCAGAGGAAGTCAGTACTTTTCTGATGCATCTCTGACCTTTGCCAGGTCTGCTTATGGGTGGGCCCTGCTCAATAGTTCCCTTTCCTCTAAATGAGCAGTGCACAGTTCTCTCCCCGGACCCTGGCAGATGCTCCCCAACTCCCATTCTTCTCTGCCCTCCACCCTTAGGGGAGCAGATATAGCGTGGGGAGGGAACAATGCCTACATTGTAAGCCCAGCTCTCACACACAACTCCGTGCCTCCCTCCCCACCACAGAGGCTGCTGCCCATGCTGCCAGAGCCTTCAGCCCACTCCTGTGCCCACTCAGACTCCTTCCTGCCAGACCCCAGGGGGCAGACAATGCCTACTTGTACTCAGGCCCTGGTTTCCTTTTTGCAAGGAAGCCGACCTCCCTTTGCAGAATAGCCTTTGGCTCATCTGTGACTTAGGATGGCAGGGTTCTCTCTCTACAGCTGAGTCCTTGGCACTGGAAGAAGGGACAGTCCCCTAAATTCCAAGGGATCTGGAGGAAATGACTTGAGTCTATTCCTTCTTCTTGTGAGACTTAAGTGGTCTGGACTGTTAAATGAAGCGGAAGCATCAGCATGTGGTGAGCCCCATGATTCACAACTGTTCTTCTGGAAAAGTCCATAGTCTCTATAGCATGGTTCTTTTTGAGCACCCATGCTGTGGGCTGAAAAAAACAACTCTGCATCAGGCAGATTTAAAATCCAGTACAAAAACTTTCTGACGTGGGTAGTAGATTTCTTCTCCTTTAATGGTGCTTGATATTCTATAAAGCTCTTTCTCATCTATTTTCTTTGAGGGAGGTGGAAGTATAAACAGGGAAACCGAGGCCCAGGGATGGAGAGTAGTTAATAAGTTTGGAACTGGGACTTTGGAATCTAGGTCATTAGTCTCCTGGGCAAAATTGTGTTCTTTCTGCCACACCATACTGAGCCTCGTGAAGAGCATGGAGAGGGCAGGAAATGAGCAACCTCAGGGATGCAGAAGAGGATCCCAGGGGATAAGCCTGGAGGGACTTTGCGAACAGCAGAGCTTCCCTGGGAGGAGCTTACTGAGTAGAAGCAATACAGGACTCTGAGATTTCTTCTCAGTTGGGTTTTCACCAGAGCTCCTTTATGGTTTCCTGCAGTTACCTCTCTCCCCAGGGATCTTTGGCTTCTAGTAGGACTGAGAAGACTGCTCTGAGCTAAGCCTTTGTGAGATGCCATGGACTGAGGGCAGCTGCTCAAAACTGGATTGTAATGGCTGGAGGATCTCTGATCGCTTAGATTAGAGATCGATAGTCTGTATTTTTCCCTTCTAATTGACCCTCAGTGTTTCTCCCTTCTCATCAAGTGTGATCATTGTAAAAGGAAAGTCCCCCTGCTCAATAATTTTCCATGGCTTCCCATTCCCTCAGGAAAAGTACAATCCCTGCAAGATGACATACAAGGTCTTTGTGGGCTTGTGCTGGACCCTAGCCCCTGATCCTCCTCCCCACTACTTTTTCTCTGACTCCCACCCTGGCCCTATGCTCCCTTTTTACAAAACTTTGGTGAGTTTCCTAAAGGGAATATGCTGTTTTATGCTTCCATGCTTTTTTCCATGCTGTGCTCTCTGCCTGGAATGCCTTTCTTATTTTGAAAAAAAAAATTAATTTATTAAAAAAATGTTTTTTATTTGAGAGAGATGGGAGGGGGGGGAGAGCAAGCACTGGGGAGAGGGGCAGAGGGAGGGAATCCCAAGCAGGCTCCATGCTCAATACGGAGCTGCTATAAACATTGGGGTGCATGTGTCCCTTCAAATAAGCATACCTGTGTCCCTTGGATAAATACCTAGTAATGCAATTGTGGGGTCGTAGGGTAGTTACATTTTTCATTTTTTGAGGAACCTCCATACTGTTTTCCAGAGTGGCTGCACCAGTTTGCATTCCCACCAGTGGTGCAAAAGAGATTCTCTCTCTCCACATCCTCGCCAACATCTGTTGTTGCCTGAGTTGCTAATGTTAGCCATTCTGACAGGTGTGAGGTGGTATCTCATTGTGGTTTTGATGTGTATTTCCCTGATGATGAGTGATGTGGAGCATGTTTTCATGTGTCAGTTGGCCATCTGTATGTCTTCTTTGGAGAAGTGTCTATGCATGTCTTTTGCCCATTTCTTCACTGGATTATTTGTTTTTTGGGTGTTGAGTTTGATAAGTTCTTTATAGATTTTGGATACTAACCCTTTATCTGATATGTCATTTGCAAATATCTTCTCCCATTCTGTCAGTTGCCTTTTAGTTTTGCTGATTGTTTCCTTCGCTGTGCAGAAGCTTTTTATTTTGATGAGGTCCCAGTAGTTCATTTTTGCTTTTGTTTCCCTTGCCTCTGGAGACGTGTTGAGTAAGAAGTTGCTGCGGCCAAGATCAAAGAGGTTTTTCGGGGCGCCTGGGTGGCGCAGTCGGTTGAGCGTCTGACATCAGCCAGGTCACGATCTCGCGGTCTGTGAGTTCGAGCCCCGCATCGGGCTCTGGGCTGATGGCTCAGAGCCTGGAGCCTGTTTCCGATTCTGTGTCTCCCTCTCTCTCTGCCCCTCCCCCGTTCATGCTCTGTCTCTCTCTGTCCCAAAAACAAAACAAAACAAAACAAAACAAAACAAACAAACAAAAAAAACAAAGAGGTTTTTGCTTCCTTTCTACTCGAGGATTTTGATGGCTCCCTGCCTTACATTGGGGTCTTTCATCCATTTTGAGTTTATGTTTGTGTATGGTGTAAGAAAGTGGTCCAGGTTCATTCTTCTAAATGTCGCTGTCCAGTTTTCCCAGCACCACTTGCTGAAGAGACTGTCTTTATTCCACTGGATATTCTTTCCTGCTTTGTCAAAGATTCGTTGGCCATACATTTGTGGGTCCATTTCTGGGCTCTCTATTCTGTTCCATTGATCTGAGTGTCTGTTTTTGTGCCATCTCCTTTTGCATTCTGAGTTGGATCTTTATGATGGTGGTCCCTGGCTCCCACTGGTCTCACTGTCCATGTCACTAGAGTCACACTGGGTGCTCTCAGTTCCTGAAAGATATATTCCTGCTTTAAGAACTTCACAATATTATTTCTTTTGTGTAGAGTGCTACTCCCTCAGTTTTGACATGCACGAGCCAGCCTGACTCTTTGTCAGCCCACCTAGCCTATGAGATGGGAAACCTTGGATTCTGGTGTATGAACTCTTTGAGCCATGTGATTGCTTATTGCTAATAAGGCTTACACGTGTGTGCCTGTGGGGTGGTCACCATGCTTTAAAAGAGTGAAGAAAAGAGAAACAAAGCATTCTGGTGTCTTGAGGAGGTATAGCAGAGGAAAGAAAAGAAAGGAAGGAAGGTAGGAATTAGTCAGATTCTTATCAGATCTAAGTCCAAATTCTGGCCTCTCACTCATTAGGTGTGGGATTTTGGACAAGTTACTTAGTCTCTCTAACCTTAGTTTTCTCATTTGTAAACTGGGGTTAATAATGGTTTTTGTCTCTTATGGTTTTAGAGTGTATAATGAAGTTTAGCACAGTGTATGCTGCATAAGTCCTCAACTTCATTTATAATTCATTTATTAGAAAACACAGTGTGTGTGAATATATAAGCATTTATTCAAAATCACTTCAAAATCTCTTTTCTCCCTGCTTCTTCCTTTATCTCTTCTCTCCCTTCCTCTGCCCCTCTGTTTTGTCTTTTTCCTTTCCTTCCTCCTCCCTTCCTCCATTCCTCCCTCCCTCCCTCCCTCCCTCCCTCCCTCCCTCCCTCCCTCCATCCCTTCCTACCTTCTTTTTCCTTCCTTTCATAAACTTTGTTGGATGCCTACTGTGTGCCAGGCAATATCCCAGAGTCTGGGAAAAGACTTTGGTGAGAAGAATGTGTGTTTTGTTTTCTTACCCACGTCCCTGAGTGAACTTTGAATTTGTCTATATGACTTAGTCTCAAATGACAGGCCCAGCAAATCTAAAGAGGTTAGGGGTGGTGGGGTGTGGATAAAAAGGTTCTGGGGATGAAAAGGTTTCATCTGGGTCTCTCATCTGGTCATCCCCAGATCTCTACTCTCCGCCCACTGCCCAGCAGGGAAGTCTCCACTTGTGATATGAAAATGCCCTTTCAACAGCACCAGTGTGGAAGCTCAGATGTTTGTAACAGTTGCTTAATTTCAGGAACAGAGATCTATTTTGCCAACTTATGCTCCCACCGGGCCTCTCTCTGCACAGTGTGAACTTGGAATGAAATCCAAACCACGAAGTCTTAAACTCTTGAAACTTAGCAGGGGGAAACAAAAGGGAGGGGATGGTGATTTCCAGGTTCAAAGAAAAAAGCTTCACCAGGCTCATGGATGAAGGAGTTGACCTAAAATATAATCATCCAGAAATAATATTCTGAAGATTTCCTTTCCTAGAATCAGAGACCTATTGGTAAAACTTTCTTTGTAACTGAGAGATATAGAAAGGTAATGTGGGGGAATAGTTCTCCTTTCCAGAGCGTTCAATCAAGAGTTGTTTTGTGATGTCACCTGCTCAGAGAAAATGTTTTCTTTTTTTGGCTAGGAAAGATCATCTGTGATCTTTAAAACGTAAGCAATATAACTGGGGATTCAAACTTACAAATCCATTTGTAATCCCCAGTTATATTGCTTACGTTTTAAAGGTGTATTTCACAATGACCCTGTCCCAAGATGAAGAGGCTTTAAAATGAGTGAGACCAAAGACTATTAGCATAGTTCAAAGCAGATTGGCCATTTATAGGCAAACTGGGATTATGAAAGGTAATTACTCTGATGTGGTATTTCCTATTCCTCCTTCAGAGTGCACCTCAGATTTCAGCTTCTCTGTAAAGTGTTCCTATTCCTTTTCCCCTCAGCCTGTGTCACCTACTTCCCCTGGCCTATTCTCCTAACTCCTGTCAGCTGCCTCCTGCCCCAGATTGGTGGCCTTCTCACTAGACCTGCTGGTCACACACCCTGCCCTAATCTGCTGTCTTCAGAACCACCACTTGGGCCCCTCATAAAGCCTGAAATCTTGGGGAAAAGGGTGTGGGGTGGGGAGTTGTAACTTATCCAATGTGATGGGCGTTTCCTCATTCAATACCACTCTGAGTCAGAGGGCTTTCTTAGTCTACCTGTCTGTGTGCTTGTAGGGAGGGGAATGAGAAGAGATATGGTTCCTGCACCAGTCCCTGGGAGGGGTTGCTGGCTATGATAGTAGTCTGAAAGCTCTAGAAGGAAGAACTGCATGTACAGAGCCTGTCCCAGGGATCAGACTTGGCTTAGCCAGCCTTACCAGTCCTTTGGTGGAGAAGAAGGAGAGGTTGCAGAAGACAGTTTTGCTTGCCTGAGTTGACTTATATCATGGGTGTGGTGAGGCCTGGGACCATATGAAGGCTACGTGGGTGAAGAGGGGTCTCAGCAAACTGGGGGGCATGAGATTATGGTGGTTTTTTTTTTCGTCTTTTTCGTTTTAGTTTATTGTGTTTTCTGACTTAAAACTTTTTTTATATGAGTTTGGTTGACACATAATGTGGTATTAGTTTTGGGTGTATAACAGTGATTCAGCATCTGTATAGTTATGCTGTGCTCACCACTAGTGTAGCTACTGTCTATCACCATACGATGCTATTATCATATTGACTATTCCCTAGGCTGTGCCTTTTATTCCTGTGATTTATTCATTCAATAACTGGAAGCCTATATCTCCCATTCCCTTTTACCCATTTTGCCCATGCCTCCACCCCCTTACATCAGTTTGTTCTTTGTATTTATAGGACTTCAAAAACTGCTTCTGTTTTTTGTTTGTATATTTTATTTTATTTATTTATTTTTTTTTTATTTAAAAAAAAAATTTTTTTTTTCAACGTTTATTTATTTTTGGGACAGAGAGAGACAGAGCATGAACGGGGGAGGGGCAGAGAGAGAGGGAGACACAGAATCGGAAACAGGCTCCAGGCTCTGAGCCATCAGCCCAGAGCCTGACGCGGGGCTCGAACTCACGGACCGCGAGATCGTGACCTGGCTGAAGTCGGACGCTTAACCGACTGCGCCACCCAGGCGCCCCTATTTTATTTTTTTAGAGTCCCCATATGAGTGGAATCACATGGTGTTTGTCTTTCTCAGTCTGACTTATTTCCCTAAGCATAATACCCTTGTGAGCTTATGGTTTAAGTTCTGTTATCGGTGCCCCAGAAGTTGGGCCCATGAATCTAACTTGATAGGACTGGAAGAAGCTTCTGGAAGAGTGGGAACTAAAATCCTAGAGCTTTGCTGGGTGACAGGTCTTTAGTATGGGGCAAGAGAAGGAGAAGCTTATACCTCGAGGCAAGATCCTTCCTGCTTTCTAGCTTTGGATTCAAGAGCCATGGTTAACTCTAACACAACCCTATCTGTGAAGTCCTCAGATCTTTCCTCCAGGAAGCCTAAAGTCTGGCCTGGGCTGAGAAGGAGAGGAATGTACACTCCCTGGGCTAGGAGGTTTGGCTTCCAGAAAGGACTCTAATATGAAGCTTTTGTAGTATTGAAAATGGTGGTTTTAAAACAAGTTTACAGTTTATTTGACACCACCCTTCCAAAGGTGGAGCCTAAACTGCTTTTGATTATGGGCTTCCCTTTAGACTCATTTCTAACTAATGGGACATGCCAGAGGGGTTGCTACCTGACTTCTCAGGCTAGGTTTGGAAAGGCTATACAACTTCTTGGAACCGAAGCTGCCATGTTGTAGGGAGGTGCAGGCCACAAGGAGAAGCCATGTGTGGGTACTTGAGCTGACAGGACCAGTTCAAGTCTCACCTAACAGGCAGCTTCCATTGCCAGACATTAAATGAGAGAGCCTTCAGATGAAATGAGATGAGCCCTCAGCTGTTGACCCTACCCTGTTGATGCAACCTGCCATCACCAAGTCCTACCCAAGTTGCAGATTCATGAAAGAAATAAATGTTGCAGTGTTTTAAGTCACTAAGTTTTGGGGTAGTTTGTTACATATCAGGTAACAAGAACACAAAATGCCAGAGTTATCTGGCTTCTGTCATTTGTTAGACATGTGGGTATGTTGTCTTCCGCCCCTCAGCAGGAGAATTATTAAGTAAATCATGGCACACTCAAAATGCACAATATCCTACAGCCATTAAAAATGATATTTCTGAAGAACTTCTTTATATATATTTTTTAATGTTTATTCATTTTTTGAGAGGGAGAGGGGGAGAACATGAGCAGGGGAGGGGCAGAGAGAGAGAGAGAGAGAGAGAGAGAGAAAGAGAGAGACAGAGAGAGGATCCGAAGTGGGCTCTGCACTGACAGCAGAGAGCCCAATGTGGGGCTTGAACTCATGAACTGTGAGATCATGACCTGGGCTGAAGTCAGATGCTTAACTGACTGAAGCCCCCAGGCATTCCTGAAGAATTTCTAATGACTTGAGAAAATGCTCTTTTTATAGTATTGAATTAAAAAATGCAAGTGCAGCTCTGCATATATGCTAGAATCTCAATTTTGTTTTAAAAACATGTGAATATGAAAATAAAGGGGAACACGTGTATACAATCAAGTGGTAGGATTATAAGATATCTTTAATTTTTGTCCATTTTCAATTTTCTGTAATGTATATATGCTGTTATTATAATGAGAAAAAATTGTCACATTAAAAGAGATGAACTGTGGCTTTCTTTTTTGTGACAGAAAACAGTGTCATTTTCTCATTCTTAATTTCCAGTTTCCAATTTTGCATAAGGGGAGACTTCATAGTCATTCTAGGAAATGGTTCCCAGTAGATAATAGTAATTGAAAAACTGACTTTATCAAAATGAATGTAAATTAAGTGAGTTTTCATCAGAGTTTCCAAAAAAAAAAAAAAAAGCTCTTTTGTTCTTCCCTTCTCCTCTTCTTTTTCTCTTATATAAGCTTGACCAAACCATGTTTCATCATACTGAATGTCAGAGTCTTCTAAAAACTTCCTGATTCCTGGAACAGTCTCTTGGAGCTGCCTCCGTGTCCTGCTCCGATTCCCATACCCAAACTTAGGATTTCCTTCTCCTTTAGGAGCAAGAAATATCTTTCTGGAACTGTATCTGTAAAAGGCACATTTGTGATACAAAATTAGTCTCCAGATGAAAGCTTTCTCTCTATACAGTCCTAATTCAACGTTGTAATCCAGGAGATAGTAAATGAGTCAAATAATGTTAGAGTTGGAAGAAACCCCATAGATGATCTGATTTACGTCTTTCTTCCAAAGAGAGGGAAATCCAATGGTATTCCCAAGGTAATGGCATGAATGAAGACACACCAGCATCAGGGCCAAGTTTTTCTGACTGGAGACAGCAGAGCCTGGTGGAAAAAATGAGGGTGTTGGTACCAGACATCCTTGGATTCATGTGTTTGCTCTGCTAGTTATTGACTGTAAAATTGGACAAAGTTACTTAATCTCAGTTGCCCCATCTGTAAATTGAGGAGAATAGCAGGTACCTTAAAGAACTGCTGTGATATTAGAAATACTATATTTCATCCTTCCTTCAGATGATCAAAAAAAAAAAAAGTTGCTCTTGCTAGGCTTTATTTGAGCACATCGTTTCTTCAGCGGAATCAGTTCAAGGATCACTGATACAGACAAGTATAGACCCAAGAAACAAATATAGGCATTTTCAAAGTCCACAGTTTTAAACACCTGAGTTAACAAATATCTTTCCCAGGCCAACACCGTCCTCCTCCCAAGCTGACCAGTTTGACTCTTAACACTTGGTGGGTTGTCATTGCGCCTTCACCTCATTTGCCCCCCTAGCCAAATACCTCATTCGCCTCCTAGTGTCCATGGTTTACTTTACTTCTGTACCCATTTTTAATTAAAACATTTTTTTAATGTTTACTTTGAGAGAGAGCGAGAGAGCAAGCGAGTGTGAGAGAGAGGATGAGAGGCAGAGAGAGGGAGACACAGAATCTGAAGCAGGCCCCAGGCTCTGAGCTGTCAGCACAGAGCCTGATGTGGGGCTTGAATTCATGAACCATGAGATCATGACCTGAGCTGAAGTCAGATGCTTAACCAACTGAGCCATCCAGGCACCCCTGTACCCATTTTTAAAAATAATCCTTTTCCTTCTTCTGTATCTTCTAACACATGTCAGTTACCCCAGAAAAAAAATCTCTCTTTTTATTTTATCCATAAATATAAAAAACTCCCTAAGTCCTAGAGGCATGTATAATATACTTATGGTCATGATTCATTTGTGTGTGGGAAAATGAAATCCATATGCTTTTGCTTTAGTGTTATTAGATTGTAATAAAACATGATTAAAAGTGAAATAACATTTTTCATCCATCAGATTGGCAAGAATAACAAATACTTATAATATCTATTATTGATAAAGGTGAAGGGAAATTTATATTATTATATACTATTATGTTAATGGTAATTAATATATATAATATTATGTACTAATGTTTTGCATCAATAAGTGATTATTGATGCAGCCCTTTTGGAGAACATTTTGGCCAAATCTGTTAGAATAAAAAATGTATTTATCCTTTATTTGGATGTATGAACAAAGAGGCATGTTTGAGAATATTTACTAAAGCATTATTTATAATAAAAAACCACAAGTGTTTCTTGGTAGGGAAATGATTAAATGAATTAATGGTTCATTCATTTTATGGAATACTCTGAAGAAGTTAAAAATAAATGTGATAGATCTATGTTTGCCAACATGGAAAGGTATCTAAGACAGTGTTATGTGAAAAGCACAAGATGGTGAACAATGTGTATGGTACGATACTATTATATAATATGTAATTACATTAAAAAATGTGGAAGGATATGCTCCAAATTGATAAGAGTGGTTATTTTTGGAGAGGAAAGTGGGTTTTTTAGGAAAAAAAATTAAATAATTAGGATGTTTTTACTTAGAAAATTTAAAAAAACAACATTTTAAAATTCAATTATGACTAAAACCCACAAAAACTCCCCATGTGATTCTGATGTTTATACAGGTTTGGAGGCCAAACTGTGTAATCTATTGCTCTGTAACAAATTACCTTAAATTTAAAATTTAGCAGATTAAAGTAACATACTTTTTAAGGATGGATTACCTAGCTCCCTGCTTTAGGATCTCTCAAAAGACTGCTCTCAAGGTGTTATCTGGGGCTGTGATCTCATTTCATCAGTCTATTGAGGAAGGCTTTGCTTTTAAGATCACTCACATTGTTTTTGGCAGAATTCAATCTCTCATAGGCTGTTGGATTGAGAGCTTCAGTTTTTTATGGCTATTAGGCAAAGACCACCCTCATTGCCTTGTCATGTGAGCCTTTCTAATATGGCGGCTTGCTTCATCAAAGTGTGTGAGTTGAGAAGGCAATAGAGAGAGACCAGCAAGATGGAAATCAGTCTTTTGCAACCTAATCATGGAAGTAACGTGCCCTCACTTTGTCATATTCTATTCATTAGAAGCAAGTCACTAGGTCCAGCCAATGCTACAGAGGGAATGGATTCCACAATGACATGAATACCAGGATGTGGGGGATCACTGACAGCCACATAGGATCCCGTTTACCACAGAAACCACTGGCTTAAGTAATTACGAAAACATCTGAAAATGAACTTATTTTTGTCAAACACCATCATTCATATTTTAGATTTGCTTGTTCAATTCCACTTTCTACTTTAATTATAAGAATTACTTAAATATTTTTATACCTTAATGTATTTCTTAAACAATATCTCATATTGGTTAAATATACCTTTTTGGACCAGCCTAAGAACTCCATCATCATCTAGGTCAGAGTTTCCATGGGATAATGCATTTGAGTTCTGTACAGCACTTCCACACATTATGGGGACATCATTCACTTGTAAACTGGGGGAATAGGACTGCTCAATCTAGAGATTAAGATGACCAGTATATTTTCACATCTCTCTCAGAATTTGCTTGTAATGGGTGTTTGCTTCAGTTCACATTGCTGTAGAAATACCACCCCAAAACTTAATGGCTTAAAACAACAGCAACCATTTTATTATTGTTAATGAATTGGTGGTTGACTGTAGTCAGCTGTTCTGACCAGTTGGCTGGAGCTGAATGGCGTAGGATGACGTCACTCATGTGTCCGGTGGCTGGCAAACCGGTTGTTCAGCTGGGACAGCTCTTCTCCATATGGACTCTCATTCCCCAATAAGTTAGCCTGGGCTTCTGCATATGGTGATCTGAGGACAAATCTCATTGGTCAAAGCAAGTTACATGGCTGAGCCTGGAGTCAGAATGGGAGGGGAACTGCCTAAGGGAGGCTGGATTCACTAGGGGTGATTACTGAACATTACTACCACAGTGTCAGGAGTTTTCAAAATCTTTTGTCACTTTCATGTTCACATTTTGTTAAACAATAGCCACCAAAAGGTACAAATCTTGTCAACCAGTAAAGGAGTCACTACACTTTTGGGTCTCACTTCACGGAGTGTATCTCAGTGAAAACTGATCCAGTCCTTGTATAGCACTAGGCCAGGGCTGTTGCAGTTTGAGGAAGTAAATATGAATGACATTTCTTCCATTCATCTCTGTGCTCTAAGCTCTATCATCGTAGCAATAAAGGCCAATCAGCATCAACATGCATACCTGGATTGCATTAACTCAGCCACCTGCAAGGAAAAAGCATCAGCAAGTAATAGTTTAATGTCATGCCCTTGACTTTCATTCATGGTCAATATGAAAAGTGATCATTGGAAGAGATCTGTATATCTTTAGTAGAATCAATGTGGAGAATGCTATTAGGAATGATTTTCAGTGTCGCTCATATGAAGTGTCAAATGATAAATTCCTTCCAGAAATTAGTATCAGGAAGATGCTTATTTTGCCTGAAAAGGGTAATCAATCAGTCTTCTTTATAAGGCAGTAAGAATCAATAACCTCTCTTTTTTTTGGCTTTGGATGGTATAAATAGCTGACGTTAAATGTAATGGTTATTTACTTATTTGAGAGAGAAAGAGAGAGAGAAAGTGTGTGTGTGTGTGTGTGTGTGTGTGTGTGTGTGTGTGTGCAAGCAGGGGAGGGACAGAAAGAGGGAGGGAGAGAGAGAATCCCAAGCAGGCTCTGTGCCTAGTGTGGAACCCAACATGGGGCTCAATCCCATGACTGTGAGTTTATGACCTGAGCTGAAATCAAGAGTTGGAAGCTCAACCTACTGAGCCACCCAGGCATCCCTAAATGTAATGTTTTATTACAGTAACTCTTAGCCCTGTTAGCTATGGCTTTTGATACACTTATTTCCCTCTCTCTCTTTACCAAATGTTATCTTTCTGTTTTAATCCTAATTTTTTGGGAATGTTTTGGGGGTTAAAATTACAAATACATGAACAAACAGATAAACATATTAAGCAATCTCAGTTTTGCTGCTAAGAAGTTATATAATCATTAAAAAAAACAATAATCACATAAGCATTTAAAAAATAATTTCCCTTATGCATAAAATGTTGAGATAAGATTGGACCAAGTGATCTTTCAAGTCCCTTTGGCACTTAATAACTCCCAAACTGTTTCTCCTGTGACTTTTTCACTTGAACATTTTATATTTTATGATTTAGTCCAGCTGTTAAGTGTCTTCAATGGCTTAGTAGAAAACGGTGAATTCCGATCTCTTTTAGTGTGGTTTAAGATTTTTTCAAATATTGTCAGTTTGGCAAAAAGTGATGGATATTGGCAAGCCATTGTCCCTTGTTGTTAAGATCCAGATGTACAGTGTTTCTAGGGAAGTGTAAAGCATATGGCACTGATTCATAGTACAGCTCATCCGCAGTGTTCATCAAAACCCACTTGACATCTGTGAAACCTCTATGGCTTGACATATAAAAAGCTTTAAGTTTGATTTGCTTTTAAAAATAACTTAGAGCCTAAAAGTTAGCAAAAGGCAACCATTGACTCTCAAGTGCTCATAAATTCAACCAAACACTTTCCTAATGATAATTAGGGGATAATTTAGCTTTTATTTTTATTTTTTAAAACTTTGTTAAAGTTTATTTTTGAGAGAAAGAGAGTGCAAGTAGGGGAGGGGCGGAGAGAGAGGGAGACACAGAATCCAAAGCAGGCTCCAGGCTCTGAGCTGTCAGCACGGAGCCTTATGTGGGGCTCAAACCTATGAACCGTGAGATCATGACCTGAGCTGAGTTGGATGCTTAACTGACTGAGCTACCCAGGCACCCCAGTAAATTAGCTTTTAGACACTACTCTGGTTTTCTGTTGTTTGGACTGGTTGATTTGTTGTAGAGAAAACTTTTTAAAAAGAGACTTTGGATTGGAATTTCTTATGAAAGCCTATTAGAAAATAATATAATATATAATATATAACATAATATAATATTCCTGTACAATTTATTAATTGCTTCTGTAGAAACATTAAGGAAGCATGAGTATTTGAATGTGTGTAGTCTCATAGTTAAGGGTTTAGCTGTGGATATCAAACCCCACCTCTGCCTTTCTGAGTGACAGAAAGTTACTTTTCTAAGCTTATTCCTCTAAATTTTGAAAGAGTGGCTATAACTATACCTATAATGTAGAAGTGTAAGTAAGGAGTACAGGGAAGCTGGTTAGCACAGTACCTGGCATTACACCCTTAGTAACCATTAGCTATTATTAATGCTGTATTATTAATAATGTTAAATTACATAGGATTAGGTCTATTTTTACCCTTTGTCTCCCTCTTTATGTGAAAAGTTTTATTGAGTATGAAATAAGCTGAGTGAATGTAGAATTGCTGATAGTTTAGTTATATGTGTGTAAAAGGAGCCAGAAGATCTGGGCTTATGTCTTGATTCTTTCACTTACCAGCTGTGTCACCTTCAACAAGTTTCTTCACTACTCTAAACTCCATTTTTCAAAGCATCACGTCAGTTTTCCTGCAAACGTGGCTGGTACGTGAAGCACTGGGCTCCCCATTGAGTCACCAACATGGTATGCCTTTTCATGAATAAGTCAGCAAAACTGTGATACCAAGATTTGCCTAAGATAATGGTTCCTGACTAGGACCACAGGGGTTCTCAGCTGGGAGGTATTTGGAAAATGACTGATTGTCACAGTGACAATTGTGGGTGTTGTGGGCATTTAACAGGCAGGGCATAGGGATTCTAATTGTCCCACAGTATGCAGTACATGAGGTAGTCCTGCACAATGGAGAATTGTTCTGCCCCAAACACCAATGGCATCCACACTGAGCAATGTTGGGTTCGAGGGCTAAGAGAGAGGGGTCTTTGGTTCAGAGTCATTAAGATTTAATCCAGGTGTGGATGGTGGTGCTTCCTAAGAAACTAAGACTGTTGAGGCCAAAGCATGTCTTTGTGGGTGCTGCCTTTTCCAAGATTTCACTGATGGTGTGGGTACTGAGTCATATCCTCAAAGCACTATATAAAAATCTCTGGCTTTGCTATTTACATTGTTTCCTTGCTTTTCCATGCTGGCCGTGCGCACCACTCAGGGCCTTTGCACTGGCCGCAACTTCTGTTTAGAACACTGCCCTGGGTAGCTCTACCTCACTTGCTTTGCATCTTCTCTCACAGACACATCAATGAAGCTTACTGTAACCACCCAAGTTAGAATTGTGCTCTACCCAAAACAACTGATTCCTCTTACTCTGCCTTTTCTCCCCCTTATAGTACTTAATGTCCTAAAATATATTACCCACATTGATCATGTTTGTTTTTATTTTCTGTCTCCCTGACACTAGAATGTAAGCTTCACAAGGCAGGTGTGTGTGTGTGTGTGTGTGTGTGTGTGTGTGTGTGAGAGAGAGAGAGAGAGAGAGAGAGAGAGAGAGAGAGAGAAGGAGGGAGAGAGAGAGAGAGTGTGAGTGTTTAATTCACAAATGTATCCTAAGCCCTTCATCCAGTGCCTGGCTCTTAGTAAGAGTTTCATAGATATTTTTGAGTGCATATATGAATGGATGAACACCAGCAAAAAGAGCTAGAAAATATAATGGCATGAAGGTCTAGGTCCCAAACACAATAGCAATAGAAAAAGGTTTTAAAAAAGGAATAAATCTGAGAAATATGCAGGGCTTGTGTGAAAAAACTGTAACATGTTATAGAGAGGCATGAAAGAATGGAGTAAATGAGATAGTCTCTGATTACTTGATCTGAGGATTTTCTGTTAAAAAGAGGGCCATAACTTTAATTGTGATTACAGAATAAAAGCCGCCTTTTGAACTTGGCAAAAATGGTTCTCAAATACGTTGGGAGAATAAAGTGAGAAAAGCTCAGAAACATATGAAAAAGAAGAATACCAAGGAGAGGCATACCCCAGCTTTATTGAAACCAATTATAAAGTAACTAAAACAGTATAATACAGGTGCAAAAGTAATCAGAGAAATGGAACAGAATAGAAACCTCAGAAAAAAACACAAGTAGGTATACAGAGCTGGAGTGGGATAAAGGTAGTATTTTGAATTAATTAGGGAAAAGTACAAATAACTAACATTTATTGAGCATTATCCATTATTTATTTATGTCTTGCTGCAGAAGGCATGCACTATCATTACTCATTACAGACAAGGGAATGAGTCAGATGCTTTAAAGTGCAGTCACTGCCCAGCCTGAAGTCCCCAGTTTGTACATTACAGAGTTGAGATTTGAACCCAGTTCTGACACCTCTATCTTACATTCCTAAATATTTGGAAAAAAGAATCACACATAGATTTAAATGTAGAGAATGAAAATGTAGCAAAGACTTAATAGCTTTAGGGATTTTTACAAAACATTTTTGTAATAAAAATTTGAAGCCACATGAATTTATTTTTCTACATAGAAATAATTATATACTTTAAGATTAATTATATCTACAAATTGGAACTCTCGGCAATTACCAGAAAATGAGGGAGAGGGATATTTAAGTAATATGAGAAATTATTTGCAACATAGGTTAAAAAAAAAACAACTCGCAAAATAGTGTCCAAAGTATGATGTTATTTCTATAAAATGTATTTATAAGCATCAACAAAAGAAGAACTTCCCCCATCCCCAGTGTAAGTAATGTATGTGTGAGGGAAGGCTAGCTAGCACCTGAAGAAATCTGTGACTGCTTTTCTCTCTTGTGGGATGGTTTGCTACTACTGCCAGGCAGAAAATGGCACTCTGGTACCTTGCGAAAATAGATGCCCAGGTCTTCTTTGGCCATGGTCATTTCTTAACCTGTCACTCTTATCAACAAGCCGAAATAATAGCCTGACTTTCTCTGCACCAAGTTCCCACAGGGTTCCTATCTTCCTTGACTTGACATGTCAAACCCTGTAAAAGACAAATTGGAAGCCTTGTTAACTCTCTTTTGACTCTGCCTTGACTTGGAGTGTTTGAAGGTTGAGGCTGGTTAATGATGTCTGTTTTTACAGTTACTCAGCCCAGGGCCTCGTTTCTTACCCAGATGTCAGACTGAAGGGAGGCTGTTCTTCAAGCCATGAACATTAATAAGCAGAGAAGTTCATGCACCAGCTCTCTGCTCCACCTGGTTTCTCATCTGGGACGCCCTGGAGTAGGGGAGGGCTGGGATCCCTGAGCACATTGACTGCCCTCACTCAGTTCCTGCCTCTGTGCGAACTGCACTTAGGACTTAGTGTCTGATTATTTAATACGAGCCGGCCTGCCTAGTTAAAATATGGGAACACAGTACGATCAAACAGCCCAGCAGGGGCTGGATCTTATTCATCTCTGTGTCCTCAACACTTTGTACTCAGTGTGATGTTGAGGAAGGAGTCCTGTACTGGGAATTCCCCAGATCTTAGTTGGAATCCTTACTAGCTTGGTAACTTTGGACAAGTGATTTAAACTTTTTGAGCTTCTTCATTGTGTATAAAATGAATCTAGTGATAGTCATCTGGTGTGAGCATCAGTGAGACTAGATATATGAAGGCACATATCCCAGAGCCCGGTATGTGGAAGGCTCTCAGCTGATATCCAGTGACCATGTCACAGTGAATCCTGGCCGATGGCTCCAAGTGGATGAAGAGGAAGCCTTCCCTGGCAGTAATCCCTAGAAATGCCACTAGGAGGCGTGTGAGCTCCATGATTAATTTTTTTTTGGCTCTCTTCCTATTCAAAGCCAGTAGTATTTCAACTTCTGTAACTTTACGTTTATTATTTAAGAGTTGATGAATGGCCTGCTCCTGTGTTCCTTTCCTATTCAAATTATTGTCATTACATTAAGATAGTGGTGCTAGCTAGTAAAATGTTGGATCCTTTTTGTTTTTTGCTCATTTCCATGTGAGGGACTAGCCTTGTTAGCTGGCTATCCAAAGTGTAGCCTTCATTTTGTTCTGCGTAGACTTAATACCCTTGACCAATACCTTGTGTCTTGGTCTGATAGTTTGCACTGTTTATGGGAAGGGAAGTGAAATTGGCCTTTCTCCATTATCTTTTATGCCATCAAAGATATCCACCTGTGGCCCCAACTATGCTGTGGCTCCTCTTTCCTGCCTTTAGAAGAAGCGTCTCAGCTCCATTTTTGTTTATTGTCTCTGGCTGTGTTCCTTGAACTTTAGCAGTGCACTTCCAGTCAAAAGAACGGGGTTTGAGTCTCAATGGAGCCTGTTGACCACAGAGATAGTGGGTTAGGAAGAGCCTTCATGGAGGAGTGAGTCTAAGCTGCCCTCAGAAAAGGAGATTGAGGGTCAGAGTATAGTTAGGACTCTAGGCTTTAGTTTCTTCCTGGGTAAAACATGAGGATTGGGCTATTTTCTAATATACTTCCAATGCTGACATTTTTCCACTTTCAAGTCTAGATGACATGCTCACAAGCACAGCTCTCCAACTCACCTGGGGTGTGTGAATTCCGGTTATGAAGAGCAGGCAGAGATGTTGTAAATCTGAATGTCACTGTGATTTATGGGTGTTGTAGCAACCTAACCCTTGGAGCCATGTTGGGGCTTTCTCAAAGTAGACGTTATGCCTTGGAACAAGCTGTTCTGATGAGCAACACAAGAATACATCAAACACTCTAGCTCCCCTGCTTGGCTTTGAGGCCCGTGATTCTCCTTTTTATAGTCCTGTGACGTTGGGACAACATCAACATTTACTTCCATTTGCTAAGCAGGGCAACATGCCATGTGAAGGCAATGGTTATGAGTATTCTCATGGAAGTAAGGGGCCAACCCAGGAAAAGAGCTCAGTTTTCTGACACATGTGAGGCATTTGGGGTTGACTGCAGTGGGAGTATAGAGGAAAGAACCCACAACTCGGAACAGAGCCTGTGTGGGTTTAAATCCTGCCTGCTGTTTACTGGCTGAGTTCAGGCAGGTAGCTTAACCTCTTTGAGGCTCACTTCCCTTCCTGTTAAATGAGATTGTAAAACCACCCACTGCCCAGGTTGGTTTGAGGATTGAGAAGGGGGGATTACTATAAGGTTTCCATGGAATATGAGACTATTTTTATTTATTTCATTTTGAAGCCCAAAGGCAGTGAAACATACTTTTCTATCCTGAATTGGGGGATTAGGTAGAGTTAAAAAACTGAGGCAGGATAATGTGAGAACTTGAAGAACTTAAGTGAGCAGCAACAGAGTCTGAATTAGGGATAACTGGACATAAAAAGAAAAGAGTGATTGGGTTTATGTGGGGGAAAATAAACAAGACCTACTAATTGCTGATGTCCCTGAGCTTCTGAAAGAAGGGAAGTGAGAATCATGAGTTCACTGGGAATTCCTGAAGGGCCAGATTGCCAAGGATAGTGTCAAACTGGTAGCCATAGCTTCTTCTGTTTTCATTCTGCCAGAATATTTATCCTCTTTCTGACTCTTTTGCTTATTGGGCCATGCAGACATCTGTTGAGCATCCATCATGAGCCAGGTATATATCACTTCTGGGGACACTTGGAGGCCAAGGACAGGTCCTAGCCTCCGTGGTCTGATGGAGAAGACCCAGCTGAGAAGATAAGTTGACTATACCTTGAGCAAAGAGCTTCAGTTGAAGCCTTCCCCAGCAAGGAGGGAGGTGTGGGGAGCATCCAGCCCTGTCTTCCAGACAGGGGTCAGGGAAGACCTGGCCAAAGAGGAAGTGTCTGGGCTGGGTAGAGGCTACTGAGGGCATGGAGAAGGTCATGGAGGAGCCAGTGATGGGGGAGGAGAGAGCCAGCTCCTGAGGAGAAGTATGCTGTGTCTCAGAGTGGAGGAGATGGTCAGGATTGTTAGAGGAGGCTGTCCATGCTTTCGCCTTCCTTCTCACGTTCAACACAAGGGTTAGCCCACAGAGAACACTTAAAGTCAGTGAAAAAGCCTTCTTCTGCCTTTAACTCTAGGAAGAGTGTTCGTACCTATCAATGTCCCATTTTAACTTAGGCCTTCATCATCTGACAGGGTCATCTTAGGTACTAAAGGAAGCATCTGAAAGTAAGAATATAATCACCAGGGAGCATGAATATTTAAATTCATAGCTTCTATTCAGGGATGATTGTGAACTAACTCAGTTGGTAAATTTTTGAAAAACAAAAAGTTAATGCTGATGAGTTTCTGTTGAAAACAACACATTTTTTGTTTACCAGTAGCAGTGAAAATCAGCACAGTGCCTTAGGAGAACAGTTTGGTAATATATAGCAACTAGCAGTGAAGATATGTATATTCCTAAGCCTGCTCCTGGCCCTTAGTTCCATTCACCTACCCCCTAAAGGGATAAAGGAATCTGCCCCAAGGAAGCAGCTCCGCACTGTGACCCATACAGGCTGTGCACTGCACTTTGGGGATGTCACTCAAATACACAGGGGTATAAGTGGCATCCCCTGGAGTTGTGTGCTGCTGCGGTCTTGAGAGCAGGGACCTTATCTTGTTCACTGGTAGATTCCTGGGGACCTGGAATTACAGCTGGCACACAGTAGGAATGCAATAAATACTTCCTGACTCATTGTGGCATGCTGAAGTGGCCTGCCAACTCATGAGTCCATTGTCCAGAAATTTAAAATGATCCTCATGAAGGTAATACATAAACTCACATATGCTGAAACTTTAACCAGGAGAAAAACAAGACTTAAATATCACTTCTGTGTAATTACCACCATGCAAAATTTTATATGAATATGAAAACAAGGCCTGAAATGGAATGGGCAAAAATGAAAATAATTATGTTAGTGTGCTGCGATTATGGGCCACCGCTTTCCAACATTAAGATGTTTCCAAAATAAAGTGAAGTCAGATAATTTTTGACCACACATATAAGGTGGATTTAAGAAAAATGAGGCAAGACATTATTAGCAGTAAAAATGGATTGAAATAACTACTTTATTTCACAACTTTTTTCCTCCCTTGGAGTTAATAAATATTCTTCAAGCATCTGTAATCCATACTTTGTAGCATCAGTCCCAAGGCAATCAACAAACTCAAAAGCCAAAGGACTGCCAAGATGGAAACTGAGAAGAGTACTTTTGTTTCCAGTATCTACTGTGAGAAAGCACGCAAACGAACAATAAAGAACCACAGAGAGAAAAGCAAGCCCTGGTTTGTTGGGAGGTTTAGATTCTCTAATTGACCAGACATAGAATTCCCCTGGTGAGCTCAGGGTGCAGTGAGGGCAAGCAAAATAGGGCCCAAAGTTTCCTAGGGCGGGACTGGCTTCGCCATACAACATTCTAATTTGCCTGTTTGTTTCAGCCTCATTTCTTTCTCACTGCAGAGGATGGATGGGTTCCTAAGTGTGGGAACAGAACCTTGAGTGAGGCTTTCTGGGTTCAGTTCCCCATTCCACTAGGGACTTGCATCCTTGGAGGGAGATGCATCCCTTTTCCATGTCTAATCTTTTCAATCTGTGGCTGGCTAACAGTGCTAGTTGCACTGGTGGTACAGAGATGCCATATACGGCAAAAGTTCTCAGTTTTTGATGGGTGCTCGAATCACTCGGGAGCGCTTGCCAACACAAAGTCCTGGGCCCTGTCCCCACATATTCTGATTCAGTAGGCCTAGGTGGGGCCTGAGAATGTGATTTCTACCCAGCCCCCAGGTGATGCTGCTTGTGGTTGGGGGTGGGCACACTTTGAGTGGCACTGGTGCACAGCTTTCCCAGGTGGATCACCAGATGCTGTTCCGGAGGGGCACCTGGGTAAGGACCAGGTTACAGCCACTCCCTGTGAAGTAATCCACTTTCATTTCTTGAGAGGCAGCCTGACAGCTTTAGAGTTAGGTCCAGGGTCTAATCCCGGTTCTGGCCTTTTCTCTGTGTCTGTGGGAACCTAATTTTCTGGGCCTCAGTTTCCTTGTCTACAATAGGACTGATGTTGCCCACCTAGTAGAGTTTTCGCAAAGATTAAGTGAGACGATGTTAGGAAAATACCTTGCATAGTGCCTAGCTTATAGTGGTATTCAATAAATAGTGGTTCTAATAGAATTTCTTTTGAGAGTCTACAAGTGACTGAAATGGTATTAAGTCTTTAAGCATCTCTAGGGAGGTCCACAAGAGCACCTTTATGGATAGGTGGATGGAACGAAAGGTTAGAAAGTAAAGTGGAAAAGGGGGAAAAATAGTATAATTTATTAAACTACAGCTTCTCAATTTGCCTAATTTTTGTGTTATCTGAGGGAAAATGTTCTGTTCTTCTCTACCTGACTCTGACCCTGACCTTGACCCCGACCCCTACCCCTATCCTATCCTATCCATTAAAATTTGAAGTCTCTAAAATGCCTACACCAAATGTTTTCTGTTCTTAAGGAGAAGCAGCCTAATGAGAGGCCAAAATTGTGGATTTTCAATCAGGCTAATTAGCGTTTGAATTAGGACTCCACACCACCTCCCATGTGTGTCATCTCCAAGCTGGCCATTTCAGCTCTCTGAGCCTTAGAGTCCTTGTCTGTAGAATGGGAAGATAACAAAGGGAACACTGGGCTGGGAAGTGCTTAGCTAACCTGACTGGCTGGGGGATCCTGGTAGAGACTATGATGGACAGATGGCGACCCTGACGGGTAGATAGAGCCTGGAGCTTTTGGGACTGAGAGTCTTCCTTGACTAGCTTAGATGGCTGCTGTATTCACTTTGAGCAGAGCTATGATCTCCACGACACCCTCAACTCCTGAGGGACCAATGCAGGGTGGGAGGCCTTCTCTGTAGGGCAGAACTGGATTTGTGATATTCCACTGGAATGACACTGAGAGGGTAGGCATGGCTTTGCAATCACCCAGCCTGAGTTCTAATCATGATCCCACTATTTAGCACCATTGTGACCTCACCATGTTTTTCTTTTTAGCATCCGTCACTGTTTGTAATGACTTAGCTAATGGTTTCTTTTTCTGTTTGTTGTCTCTTACCCCTACTGGACTGTGAACTCCATGAGGGCTAAGAGAATGTTGTTTATTTTAACAGCCTATCTCCTGCTTTATCAATTGCCTGGTAAATGTTGTCTAAATGAATGAATGAATGGTGGCTATGGCATAGACCATTGTTTCTGGACTCTGTTGTCACTTACTAAGTGACCATAGTGCAGTGATTCAGTTTCTTTTGAGCAATGAGTCCCATCTCACAGAGATACTGTGAACATGAAATCAAATAACATATAGGGAAGTGCTTTGTTATAAACCATATAATACTATTCAAGTGTTGGGTGAAGAGAAATAGTTTCGTTTTCACTGTGGGACTTCAATGAATGTCGAAATCTGTTCCCTCAACACCCTTCTTGAAGTTTTCTCTTCCAATCTGGTCAATTTTCGGGGACTGGGGAAAAGTTAATGCCACCTTAATTGTGGAACCTAATGACTTCTTGCTAAAGTAATTTTAAATTAATTATGCCTGAAATGGTAAATTCTTGCATTCTTCATAAAGGCACATGATACTTTGACTTCGAGCTATAGGTTTCTTGGTTGGGTAGATAGTCTGCTATGGAGGAATAATCCTTCAACTGAAAATTTGGAGACCTTGGTTTTAATCCTGGCTCTGTCAAATGAAAGACCTTGGGCAACTTCCTTCCCTTTAAGAGAAAGGCAGTATCAGGGCTAGAAGTTAGAGGTCCTCTAGTCTAGGAAAGGCAAACTATAGGCCAGTGAGGCAAATCCGGTCCAGCACCTGTTTTTGTAAATAAAGTTATATTGGGACACAGCCACACTCATTTGTTTACATATTGCCTGTGGCTGCTTTCTTGCTACAAAGGCTGAGTGAGTAGTTGCAACAGAGACCATATGGTGTAGAAAGCTGAAAATATTTACTATCTGGCCATTTACAAGAAAAGTTTGCTGACTTCTGCTCTAGTCCAATATCCCCCTCCCTTTTTCCTTAAATATTGGAAATTAATTCCAGAAAAGGAAAGGAACTTGCCCAAGATCACATAACGAATTAGCAAAAGCAAAAAGGCAAATGCTTTTAGGAAAGAAAACAACTGAGGTTAGTGAATAATCTAAGTCCAGAGGCTAAACAAATCAATTATTCTAAGACTATTCAGAGACATTTGAGGTACTTTGCCCTCTCTTATTTTATATGTCTCCAAATAAGACTAGTATTGTCACATTAAAAAAATTTCGAGGAGGTAAGTGACTCGGAGAGTCCTATAATGAAACTTTTGCACTGTGAATCTATTTAATGAACTCATCCTAATGAAAATACAGCCAAAACATCCATTGGTGTTTTGTTTTTGTAACAATCTCCCTGATGTCAGGATTCATCTGAACTTTACTAATTTGGAAGTTGTGTTAATTTGATGACATAGGCTCTGGTTAAATTTATCTTTGCATACTGCCTGACAAAATGCTTCATTAGGCACATTGATAATATAAACAAGATTTTGGGGGGAGTAGTGTTTAAATTACTTAAGGGGCTGAATTACTTTTTAGGTATTGCCAAATCATTTAAGTGTTTATTTGAAAATAATGATGACCAGGCAAATTATGAATGGTTTCTATCTGCTAATTGATATACAATCAAGGTCCTTCTAATTGGAAAGTGTTCTGACAGTGTTTGTTTGGATGTTGAAAGTAATTTCTCTCAGAATAGTGTGTAACTCAAATTTTCCACTAATTATGATCATCCTTGCTCTACAGTAGGGCTTTAATGAAATATCAGTGTGGGAGAAGACCTTAGAAATTATCAATTGTTTCCTAAACCACAGGAATATTGAGATCATTTAGGTGATAAAGACAGGACATTAATATCAAGTCCTGAAGTGAGAAGTTATTCTCATTTACATTTCTTTCGATCTTTTTTGATTAGTCAAGGGAAAGTCTCAAGTGGGTGCTGGGATGTCCTTAACACCTCTTTACAATTTATGAATCTCCCTGCTTCAGGGATGGGAGATCTCAGGCAGCCAGACCTCAACAGACAACACTTCCCAGAGATAATTAAAAGCATTGTTCTCTTTTCATTGTATTTATTTTTATGGCTGCCTTCTGTTCTGGCAAGTGATAGTGGTTTCCGTTCACAGTAATTCTATCAAGTTTTCTTTTAAAATCAATTTCAAGGAAGACAAAAGTAAGGAAGTGAGGCAATTTTAGCCAAATACATAAATAATGCAGATGATGTAGATATCACAAAAGTTACTATGTGGCATATGTTGATATGGAAAACAGTGACGACGGGCTCACATGAAGAACGTTTGGGAAAAAATAATGTAGTCCAATTGCCTTATTTTATGGTGGAAGAAACTAAGTCCAAAAAGGGCTAGAATAGGCAAAGTTTATCCAGTGCTGATGTAAGAGCTGAGACTAGGAAATGGCCCCTGAGTCTCAGCTCATACTCTTTCTGCCATGTGACACCACCTTGTACCCATTTTGGTGCTCTTGCCTAGGTACAAGCAAACATTTGGGAATGTGAGCTTGCTCTCTAAATGTGAGTTTTTTCCCCCCACCAATCCACCCTGCATCAAAATGTTTGCCTCAAACTAGCCTGCCCTGGGGTATTGAAGAAAATTTGGCTGGAATTACAGTAGTCAGTGAAATACAGGATTTAGCCTTCACCTTACTGTGATTCTAGAATTCCTTTTGTGACTTACCACACACACTTTAGGGAGCTAGAAAACATCAGCTCTTTGAGAAGAAAGAGATTCTGTTTTTAAAAGTTTTTATGTATTTATTTTGAGACAGAGAATGCACACATGAGCAGGGGAGGGACAGAGAGAGAGAGAGAGAGAGAGAGAGAGAGAGAGAGAGAGAGAGAGAGAGAGAGAGAGAGAGAGAAAGAGAATGAACGAATGAATCCCAAGTAGACTCTGCACTGGTAGTGTGGAGCCTGACACGGGGCTTGAATTCACACATGTGAGATTGTGACCTGAGCCGAAATCAAGAGTCAGCCGCTTAACTGACTGAGCCACCCAGGTGCGCTGAGAAGAAAGAGATTCTTTCTCAGAATGTGATCCTTTTCTCAATGATATTTCAGGAAGTACTGAGTACCCCCTCAATGGGTAATTCACTACTTCATAATGTGGCCTTCCCTCCCTTTTCTTTTCCCTGACACACAATGTTACATTAGTTTCAGGTGTACAACATAGTGATTTGACAATTCTATACCTTATTCTACGCTCACCACAAATGTAGCTGTCACCAAACAGCACTATTATCCAAACCATTGACGACATCCCCTATGCTGTACCTTTCATCCCTGTGACTTCTTCATTCCATAACTGGAAACCTATACCTGCCACTCCCCTTACCAGTTTTACCCATCCAGCCCTCCCCCTTGCAACCATCAGGTTGTTCTCTGTATTTGTAGGCCTGTTTCTGCTCTTTTAGTTTGTTTATTAATTTGTCTTGTTTTTTAGATCACATATATAGTGAAATCATATGGTGTTTGTCTTTGTCTGACTTATTTCACTTAGCATAATAGCCTCTGGGTCCATCCGTGTTGTCACAAATGGCAAGATCTCATTCTTTTTTATGCCAAGTAATATTCTATATATACACATACACTGCATCTTCTTTACGCATTCATTTATAGATAGACACTTAGGTTGTCTCCATATCTTGGATATTGTACATAATGCAATGAACATGGTGGTACTTGTATTTTTTTGAGTTAGTGTTTTCATTTTCTTTGGATAAATACCCAGGGGTGGAATTGCTAGATCATATGGAAGTTCTGTTTTTAATTTTTTAAAGAACCTCCATATTCTTTTCCATGGTAGCTGCACCAATTTACATTTCCACCAAAAGTATACCACATTTCCCTTTTTCAACATCCTCACCGACACTTGTCATTGCTTGTCTTTTTGAGAATAGTCATTCTAACAGGTGTGAGGTGATATCTCATTTTGGTTTTGATTTGTATTTCCCTGGTAATTAATGGTGTTGCATGTCTTTTTATGTACTGTTGGCCATCTGTATGTCTTCTTTGGAAAAATGTCTGTTCAGATCTTCTGCACATTTTTAAATTGGGTTGTTTGTTATTTTGCTATTGAGTTGTATGGGTTCTTTATATATTTAAATTTTTTTTTTCAACGTTTTATTTTATTTTTGGGACAGAGAGAGACAGAGCATGAACGGGGGAGGGGCAGAGAGAGAGGGAGACACAGAATCGGAAACAGGCTCCGGGCTCCGAGCCATCAGCCCAGAGCCTGACGCGGGGCTCGAACTGACGGACCGTGAGATCGTGACCTGGCTGAAGTCGGACGCTTAACCGACTGCGCCACCCAGGCGCCCCTATATATTTTATATATTAGCCCCTTTTCATGTATATATGATTTGCAGACATTTTCTTCCATTAAGTAAGCTGCCTTTTCATTTTGTTGATGGTTTCTTTTGCTGTGGAGAAGCTTTTTAGTTTGATGTAGTCCCACCTGTTGATTTTTGCTTTTGGTTTCAGGTTCAAAAAATTATCACCAAGACAGATGTCAAGGAACTTACCACCCAGTTTTCTTCTAGGAGTTTTATGGTTTCCCGTCTTTAATCCATTTTGAGTTAATTAAAAAAATTTTTTTTTAACGTTTATTCATTTTTGAGAGAGAGAGAGAGACGGAGTGTGATCAGGGGAGGGGCAGAGAGAGAGACACACACACAGAATCTAAAGCAGGCTCCAGGCTCCAAGTTGTTAGCACAGAACCCAACGCGGGACTTGAACCTGTGAACTGCGAGATCATGACCTGAGCTGAAGTTGGATGCTCAACAGACTGAGCCACTCAGGTACCCCCATTTTGAGTTAATTTTTATGTATGGTGTAAGCTAGTGATCGAGTTTCATTTTTTTAAATGTGGCTCTTCAGTTTTCCCAACACCATTTATTGAAAAGACTATCCTTTTCCCATTGTATGTCCTTGGCTCCTCTGTCATAAATTAATTGAGCATATATGCATGGATTTATTTCTGGACTCTCTATTCTGTTCCATTAATCTATGTGTCTATGTGTCTATGTTTCTATTACTGTTCTAATTACTATAGCTTTATAATATAGCTTGAAATCAGGGAGCATGATGCCTCCAGCTTTGTTCTTTTTCAAGATTGCTTTGGCTATTCAGGGTCTTTTGTGGTTCCATACAAGTTTTAGGATTATTTTTTCTCTTTCTGAAAAATGCCATTGGAGTTTTGATAGGGATTGCATATATTCTTAGTAATATCCCAGAAAGTATTTGCATTCTTTCTTCAATGGGAAGCCCATCACTTCATGGTGTGACCTGTTCTATTAATGGCAGTGAATCCAATCCTTAGGACCTTCTGGAATTTAGGAGAATGGCCCATGGCCCTGAGCTTTCATATGCCCACTTTCTTGAGCTAAACTAGCAGAGATATTGAGACTTCATATCTTAGAATCCTGATTGGAGTAGGGGGATGCAGTAATGGCCTCCTCAGTTTCTGTCTTTCCTTGCAGCAGGCCTGGAGGAGGTCTTTCAGGGTGATTGGGTAGGTAATTGCCCCATTCTCCCAAGTTCTTGGCCTCTGGGTACAGCTGAGACACTGGGCCCTTGCATCGTGGGGCACCACCCATTGGCTGCGGCTTTCTGGCATCCCAGGCATGTGGAGGATGGACAGATGTCACCTCTTGCTTTGAGAGTAAAGTGACGGAGAGAACAAAGGTTTGCTTCTCAGAATGTTGCGCCAGGATACATATTTCTTATGCATTTTTCAGATGCCACTTGAGCCTCCTGAGCCAATAATTGTCCTGAAACCACATACCAGCTCTCATGGCACATGATGGCATCTGTTTTCGACAGTAGCTCTTCAAGTGACATAGTGATTGGCAAATCAGGAGATGAAAGGTCAGATGAGGAAGCTGGCTAGAGATCGACATCTCCCCTTGGTCCACATGTGGAAATGACCAAAGCAGGACTGAAAAAATGGTAATAAAATTACTAACACTTGTTGAGCATCTACTTTGAGCCGGGCACTGTCCTAAGCACATTATTTCTCTTGTCCTATTGAATTCTCTCAAATACTTCTTTTTTTTTTTTTTTTTTAATTTTTTTTTTCAACGTTTATTTATTTTTGGGACGGAGAGAGACAGAGCATGAACGGGGAAGGGGCAGAGAGAGAGGGAGACACAGAATCGGAAACAGGCTCCAGGCTCTGAGCCATCAGCCCAGAGCCTGATGCGGGGCTCGAACTCACGAACCGCGAGATCGTGACCTGGCTGAAGTCGGACGCTTAACCGACTGCGCCACCCAGGCGCCCCATCTCAAATACTTCTAAAGATACATTTTTATAGTCCTCAACTTTCAGATGAGAAAATGAAGCCCAAAGAGGTTAAAGTATTTGCCTACAGCAAGAAGCCAGCAAGAGGCAGCACTAGGATTTGATTCCAGGTCTTTCGGATGTTTGAACCCCTTTTCAAACTGCAGCAGCCTTTATAAAAACACTGGATTGTCAGGACTCTCTGGTCTTGCCCAAATCACATTATTTATCAATGACCCATTGAATTAGAGTCCATTACATGAGAAGTATTACAAATGGGGCCTGGGGAGGACTGACATTAAAAGGAAAAGGTTATTGCTGGCTTGGTGGCAGCTGTCCTGTGGTCTCATGTCCACCACACTGTGGGTACTTCGAGGACAGGGAGCAGCACCCAGCCCTGCACCCAGGGGCTTCCAGATGAGCTGGATTTGCAATCGTTTACATCCCTGAGCCCTAGAATAAACACTCATTGGAGAGAGGGAAAGTCATCAGGAACAGATTACATTCAAGTTTGAAAAATATTATTAATAAGTGTTTCACGTTTTTAGTTACTTGTTTTTGCCTGAATGTTATCCTCTTTTCTCTTCCAGTCTGTGTCCTCACTCTAATTAAGTCATTCGGATGATAACACCATCTCATATCCAGTCTTCCTGCCTCCCTCTAATCCCTCCCTCTTCCAATCTGACTCATCTCCCACGGACCTGCTAGGACAAGGGGTGTCTTTCTCAAGTGCAATCCTGAGTACCTCTTTCCTCACAAAGTTCCTCTATTCTGACAGAAGTCTGTGAACCCTTCTTCCCCCTTGAAGCTGGGAGCATTTTCGATTGTGTATTATCCTTCTCTCAGCCATACTGCTGTGCCTGACACAAATCAGGGGCTTTATAATTTTTTGTTGAAGACACTCCATCTTCCTGAAACGTCCTTTCCTTTTTTCTCAATTAAAACACATTGCCACTCATTCCTAAGACTGTCTCGGGTCAGTTTCCTTGAAGCAGAGCCTGAGATGGGGATAGTTTTGCATGTGGTTTGTCGAGGGAGTGCTCTCGGAAGAAAATCCTGTAAGGAGGTGAGGCTAACAGGATAAGGCAGAGATAGAGCCAATCAAAGAGGGTCTTTCACCTGAACTCTTGCCTCAGTCTGATCTCACAGGCAGCTCTGGGCATGAAGAGCACCCCTGAAGCAAGGGGCCAGCCTTTTCTACTTTGAATCAGGCATTGACTGGGGGTTGGTGCTGGTTTTTGTGGGGATGGGGGAGGGGCTCCGTCTCAGGCTCTGTCAGGCCACTCGACTTCTGTCTGCTGCAGGTAGTTCTCTGGAAAGTGTGAGCCTGTGCTGCTGCAGGTAGTTCTCTGGAAAGTGTGAGCCTGTGAGTCCTTACCAGCTAACACAGCAGCTGGAGGGTGGGTATGTGGATCAGGCCAAGGGTTGCTGGGCTGGAGGCTCCAACAGCGTCACCTCTAAAGACTAAGCTCAAATATTGTCTCCTTTGTGACTCACTGGGCAGGGCTTTAAAAATTACTGCTTTTTACTGTTACAAATACAGAACTTGCTGCCTTGTTCAACATGTGAGTTACTTACCGGTCATGGAATAAACCGAGGCTTTGGAGTCAGACACATCCGGGATTCAAATCTAGCTCTGCCCCTTGCTTCTTGGGCATTTTGAACATTGCTTTACCTGTCTGAACTGTTTCAACCTCAGAGAATTGTTGCAGCTCCACATGAGCTATGAACACAAAGCACCAGACCCACAGGAGGCTCAAAAGCGTGGACCCAATCATTATGTGAATGAGCAGACTTGGAATGAATTTTATGCCTTTCAAAGAGCTGTCAGTCCCCACCACTGTTATTATCCCCACTACATGGATGAAGAAACAGAGTTGAGATCTGGTCAATTGCAGGAGGTAGCAGTCAATAAATGGCTGGGCTGGGTCTTATATTAGAGCTCCATTAAGCAGCACAAGTGAGTTTTGCTGTATTTTTCCATATAGCTGTTACTTTTAGCTCTGAGGAAACCCTTGTATAATTAGACTGATGGGGAAGGTAGATTGAAAATAGAACTAATATTTATAAGATACTTAATATCTGCCAAGCACTGTGGAATGAATTTTTCTCCCTAAAGTCTTTTCATTCTTATAACCAGGTGGGAAATTTTACCCCCCATTTAATAGATGAGGAAAGTGCGCTAGTTGTTCAAGTACAAGTATTTATTATGTGGAGCATCACACTCTCTTTAGACCTGGGCTGCCTTCTTCCAGGAAGAAGTGCTGACTCCTGCATTTGTCCTCTGCTGTGGTTTGGTCTGACAGTGGTGTCTTATTCAACCCTCATCACGTGCCACCTCCTCCCTTGGTGTATCTCCAGCCCTGCCCACTGTGGCTGGGGATGGTATTTTTATTGCTGTGGGCACAGAGCTAGAATTTTCCCGGGCCAGTGCCATTTGTCTGCCCAGTGGACACTGGAGGCTCTTTCTAGCACATGCTGTCCAGGGGCACATTCCACGCAGTGCTGAAAGGCACCATTGTGTGGGTCCACGTGTGTGTACTTGCCCAGGCATCTCAGTCCCCAGGTGAGGCCTCTGGGATCAGACAGTCTCTCAGTATGCCTCTCAGGAAAGACGTTGGCAGGATTGCCCCTGTTGTCTGTCCACAAATGTCCCTGGTGCTTGGAACCTGGGTGCTCCCTCAGTTTGCATGGAGATGGGGAGGCTTCAGTATTATAGCCATTGCCATTCGTTCATTGGTCTGTCTACTCATGCATTCCACCCCGACTTACTGAGCATCTACTGTGTGTCACTCAATCAGTGGGAAACACAGAAGGTAAAAGACCATTATAATTTGTACAGAGATGAAAAGTTGTCCAAAATTTACTGTAGAGGCTGCTGCCTTCTCAGGGGAGCAGAGTAATCCTTATCAGGGAAACCCCTTATGTTCCAGCCTTTCCTTTTTTGTGGATTCTTCCCTGATGGGTTCAAGCAAGATTAGCCACTCACTCTTCTGTGCACAGCCCCTTGTAGTCACACCACTGGTTGCCCCAGTGTCACTTCTTCTGTCTACTTGTTGCTGTGAACTCCTTGAGAGGTTAAATATTGTCTGGTCCTTTTTGGCTTTTGGAAGTATGGCTTTGGAATCAGAGAAACCTGGATTTGAATCTCAAAGCTGCTGGTTACTAATTTAGGGTCAGGACAAGAGTGAGGAGAGTGAGGCACTCACCTTAGGTAAAGGGGCATCAACAAACTCAGTAATCAGGATAAATAATATTTTAATGCAATATTTAAAAAAAATCAACATTAATGCAAAAAATCCATGATGTACAAAATTTGAAATAAAGACAGGATCTGACTCAGAACTTGCATGACTTACTTCAATTGCCTCTCTCTGATACTGGCCCTGTCATACTAAGTTTTCATTATTTTGGCTTAATTTCAGCATTAATTTTGACTTAAAAATATTGCCCTTAAGGAGCTCACATTCTTGTTGGAGAGGCAGATATGTACACAAATAACCATAACACAGTACATAAGGGCCCAGTCCATCTCCCAGGGTTGCTGCTGCTGGTTAGTGGGATGGGTGTTGGGAAATTGTATGAGAAGTGGTGACCTTTGACTGAGGTCTTGAAGGGTAAGAGAGTTCAACAGCTGGTCGGCAGGTAGATGGTGGAAGGGAAGCAGAGGGGGATTTGTCTGAGAAGCAGAAAAGCATGAGAGTGCTGACATGTCTGGGGCATGCATACAGGTTGGTGTTAGGTTTAATGAGAACTGTTTAGCTGATAAGAGCAATGGTTATTTCCATTGTTGGTGTGTTTCTGAGAATATTCAAGTGAAGTTTCCCTGCAGGAGGTTAGAGATGCTGGAAGTGGGGCTCTGAAGAGGGATTTTGAAGTCAGAGGTAGTTAGAGGTAGGATGTAAAGGCATAAAAGAATGTTTCTCAAGGGAATGATGTGGGCTATCTGGCTCTGTACAGAAAAAGTTAGCTGACCCCTGGTCTATTACAGAGCAGGTGTGCATCCAGTTGCTTATATAATTATGTCATTCAATTCTCACAACAATCCTGTGTGACAGATTTTATTAGCTTATCTCTCTCTCTCTCTCTCTCTTTTTTTAAAGTAAGCTCTGCCCAAAGTGGGGCTTGGACTCATGACCCTGAGATCAAGAGTTGCATGCTCTACCAACCGAGCAAGCCAGGCACACCTATTGTCTCTCATTTTAAAGATGAAGGCCTTAGTGAGGTTAAGTAACTTGTCCTAGATTACATAGTATGAGAGTCACTAGAATGTAGCAAAGAGTTTAAGTCATGGGAAATTGTCAAGGGAGACAGTATAGAGGCTGGAGTGTTTATCCTAAACCGCTTTCAAAAAGGTCCCAAGCATCTTTGGAAATATGATGAAAGCTAAGGACACCCTCCCATCCTGCTCCAAATACGTATATTATACAATATTCTGCACACAATTTCAGGGAGTTAATGGAACCCCTGAAGTCCCCCGTGATACTGTGATTTACAATAAAAAATATGTATTTGGTCTTTGTCCATGTCTGTGGCATCACCATGCCCATGGTCATCTAGATTTTTTCCCATGTTACCTTCTAGGAGTTTTATAGTTTTTCATTTTACCTTTAAGTCTATGGTCCATTTTCAGTTGGTTTTTGTGAAGGGTGTACAGGTCTCCTTGTGATTTTAATTTGTATTTATCTGATAACTAATGGTATTAAGTTTCTTTTTTTATGCTTATTTGCCATTTGTATATTTGTTTTTGTGAAATATTTAAGTTTTTTGCTCATTTTAATTTTTTTTTTTTTAAGTTTATTTTTAGAGAGATCGAGAGTGTGAATGCAAGCTGGGAGGGACAGAGAGAAAAGGAGAGAAAGAGAATCCCAAGCGGGCTCTGCGGGTGTGTAGCCTGTGGGGCTCGAACCCATGAACCGTGAGATTATGACCTGAGCCGAAACCAAGAGTCAGATGCTTAACAGACTGAGCTACCCAGGGCCCCCTTGGGTTGTTTTCTTATTGTTACATTGTAAGGGCTCTTTATATACTCATTTTTTCCTGCATGGATATCCAGTGTGTCAGCACCATTTACTGAAAAAAAACTTTTCTCGTTGAATTGATCTGGTACTTTGGTAAAAAAATCAGTTGAGACTCTGTGTGGGTCTATTTCTGAATTCTTTATTTTGTTCCATTGATCTACTTGTTTAATGCCAGTACTACACTATTTTGATTGCGATAACTTTCTAGTGAGCCCTGAAATCAGAGAGTGGGAACCTTCCCACTTTGCTTCGGTTTTTAAAGATTGTTTTGGCCATTCTTAGGACTTTTGCCTTCCATATACATTTTATAAAGTTTATTTATTTATTTTGAGAGAGAGAGAGAGAGAGAGAGCGAGCGAGCATGAGCAGAGGAGGGGCAGAGAGAGAAGACAGAGAGAATCCCAAGCAGGCTCTGGGCTGTTAGCACAGAGCACGATGTGGGGCTTGACCTCCCAAACCGTGAGATCATGACCTGAGCCGACATCAAGAGTGAGATGCTTAACCGACTGAGCCATCCAAGCGCCCCTCCGGATACATTTTAGAGTCACCTTGACAGCTAGGATTTTGGTTGGGATTTCTTTTTATTTATACATCAGTTTGGAGGTATGGATACCCAACACAATTGCCTCTTTCAATCCGTGAATCTGATATTCACATATTTAAGGCTTCAGTTATTCTAAGCAGTGCTTTGTAGTTTTCAGTGTGGAGATCTTGTGCATTTTTCACTAGATTCATTCCTAGATATTTTGACTGCCTCCATTTTTTTTGAAGGCCACTGCTGAGCACTTGGTGAAGTTCTAGAGTGACTGTGAGGAATGTTCCTCAGTTCTTCTGGTCCCACCCTCAGCTGTCAGTAGGTCCCTGCCTTGTACTAGGCAAGTCTCTCTGCTGCTCGAAGGGATCTTTCTCAGAAATTCTGCTATACTTCAAGCCTTTGGAAGCCATCCCCATGCACGTGGGAAAGACTTGGGGCAAGGAACTGGTTGATGGGGTCGGACTTCTCCCGTGACTGACACCCCTGGAATTCTGATCCACTATTGTACTGTATACTTAGACATTAACAGTTCATTAATGTTCAGCAGCTGTCTCTTCTTACCTATAGTAGATCTCTCTTCTCCCCCAGGGAAGGTTTGCCACTTTCTGGAATTTAGTTCATTTGGGTTTCTTTATATCATTGGCCCTCTGATGTGTTTCTAAGAAACCATGATTTTGTAGTATACCTGGTTTGGTCTTGTTGTTATGGGGGGTCTGATAGCCTCTTTAGTCTCTCTGCATTCTAACTGGAACTGCTTCAAACTTTTAAACAAATACCCAGAACCTGAGTATTATTATTTTGGTTTGAGATCTGGCTGCAAAGCCTTGCTAAACTTTCAACACCCGTGAGTTCTCACTTATCATCCTCCGCGTCCCCCTCCCCATCCCATCAGTCATGTGGTTGCTGAGTCTTAAATGCTCATAGAACGTGCCAGACTCAGCTTTTGTGTTGGATTCAAAGAGTTCTCTCCTCAGGAAAAATAGCTTGGTTATTAAAGAAAAGAGTTCAGGGAAGCGGATGCTGACGTGATGGTCAGGGCTGGGTGCCCTCTAATTTGTGGGCTTCGTGTTTTGAGAAAGCATGAAAACTTCTAGCCTGTGACACACCCTGCCCAGGACTTGTTACAGCAGCTAATGTTTATCGGCCATAATATTTTTCATGTTCTGTTTTAGGCTGCCTGCAATCTTGTCCCCAATAAGAGGATGGGTCACAGCAGAAGTGGGTAGAATAGGAATAAAACCTATCCTACATGGCTGGTAATGACGGAATGAGGTAATGTCTATGACATGGATGGCATGTAGCAGGTACTTAAGAAATACAGCCTCTTAATACCTTTAGTTAGAAGAAAAGGGCTCTCAGAATTGAGGATGAGTTTCCTGTTTTCATGTACAGACTGTATGGGGCTGTTCAGAATTTGTGTAGCAAGTAACCCACTAGATCCAAAGCTGGATAGAGAGTTGGGGGGTGTGCGCCACAGTCATCTATTTTCATTATCTACCATGGAGCCTCCTGTATAAAGTTCATCCAAGGGGAGAAGAAGTCAGGTTCATAGCTTGGTCCAGGCCTTGAGGGCAGGGGCGACTCTTATCCTGTTCTCAGTTAGATTTCTCTTCAGCATCAGCCCTTGTGGATTCCTGTAGTGGTCCTGAGAAGAGAGTGCTATGTGTAAAAGTAGTTCTTTTCTCTTTGGTATAAAAATCATTTTGTGTTGGAATCAGGGTCTCAAAGAGATATCCACACTCTCATGTTCACTGCAGCATTATTTATAATAGCCAAGGTATGGAAACAACCCAAATGTCCATTGATGGATGGATAAAGAAGATATGGTGTACCTTTTTAGGTTGAATCCGATAATTCCATTTATGTTAACTGCTGCTTCAGGAGGAATAATGCCACCATTTTCAGGAGAATTGACTAAACCCATCGCAAGAGGGTTCTCTTACAAGTGAAAATAATTCCTACTTACCCCAGGCAAAATTGTCTTGGTCCCCACAGGACCACTGATGTTCACATAAAAGGTGGAGCCTCCAGGTTCTGTCCCACGACTCCATGGGATCTGTAGAATCCTGACTTTCATGCAGAGTAGTCAGTCATGGTATATGCACTGGTGTGTATTAAAACTGATGGTAATTGAACGTTAGGTGAATGAGAAGAATTTACCTTAAGATTTGTAAGCTAGTAACCAGTGCTAAGATTGGGAAACTGGTGGCCATCAGATAACCTCTTAAGTGTGAGGATAAAAAATTAAAATTTTCTTTGATCATAATTGAAGAAAGAAGATGTGGTGAATATATACAATATTATTCAGCCTTAAAAAAGAAGGGAATCCTACCATTTGTGACAAATGGATAAACCTGGAGGGCATTATGCTAGGTGAAATGAGCCAGTTCCAGAAGGACAAATACTGTGTGATTCCACTTCTATGAGTTATCTACCTTAGTCAAAGTCATAGAAGCAGAGAGAAGCAGAGGTGAGTCGTTGCTCAATAGGTATAAAGTTTCAGCTCTGCAAGATGAGTAAGTTCTAGAAATCTGCTGTACAGCTTAGTGCCTGTACTTTACTGTACCACTTGAACATTTGTTAAGAGGGTAGATCTCATGGTAAGCATTCTTACCACACCCACAGAAAGGAACACAAAGAAACTTTTGGAGGTGATGAATATGTTTATTACCTTGATTATGATGATAGCATCACAGGTGTATGCACATGCCCAAACTTATCAAGTTATATACATTAAGCATGCAGGTTTTTTAGCATATCAATTATATTTCAGTAAGTCAGTTAAAATAAAATAATTCTATGATGCTAAGTCCAAGCCCATGTAACTTGAGGATCAATGCAATAGTATGTGGCATGAGAGTAGGAGAGAGATATTCTTTCACTTGGCAGTGGGCAGCACAGGTTGCTGGTTATCTTAGTAAGGGTCTTGGCTGAGTGACTGACATCAGTGGGTAGAGGTAGAGTCTTAAGCTGGAGCACTGTGGTGTCTTTTAAGGGTCTTCCCAATGCAGGGATACCCCCTTTCTCTGGGCCTGACTCTTGTATTTTGCTGAATGTGGATGGGATGGAAATTTTGGGCCACTGAAGATAGGTTGGTAAAGAGTCTCACTCAGGTTTAATTCACTATCAAATTCAATGCTCAAGCAATACCCTGCTTGACAGTGGAGGGTCTTCAATTGCCTGAGTGGTCCCAGGCCCCAGAGCTGAGCAAGAGAAAGGGGCTGTTCTCATTGCCAAGTCTCTCTTGGCCAAGGCTGCCCTCCAGCAGCAAAGAGAGGGGCCTCCTCTGATCCCCCTCCCTCTTTTTAAGTTTATTTATTTATTTTGAGAGAGAGAGAGAGCATGAGCAGGGGTGGGGCAGAGAGAGAGAGAGAATCCCAAGCAGGCTCCGCTTTTCCAGCACGGAGCCCGATGAGGGGCTTGAACTCACAGACTGTGAGATCATGACCTGAGCCGAAACCAGTCAGATGCTTAACCAGCTGAGCCACCCAGGCGCTCCTCTGATGCTTTTTATTATTTGCTTTGGTGTGGAAATTGCAGACTCAAGGTGAAATTCAATTAGACTGTTTTGCCTCATTTGGGACATGGGGACCTGTTTCTCTTTAATCTATTTTGGGAGACTAACATTTCAGAAGAGCAAGCAGTATTCTTCTGACACCAGAAGATGTCTTTGTGTGGATTTAGTGGATGGCATCCCCTTTCCTTTCATGTAGACATGCAGATATCTTAAAAGAAGGGGGCTTACCTTGGACTTATTAGTTTCCCCTGTGCCCCTAGGGAGGAAGAATCCTGTTGAGGCTGATGCCAGGTGTTCAGGCACCATTGGGTGATTTTCCCGAGGCTCTCCCATGGTAGGTGGCACCAGCAGCTTTGTTAGGTGTCAGCATCAGGGGCTTTAATGGGGGATCACAGTTGCAGAAGTATTTGCAACAGCATTAAGCAGGGCTGGTGGCTTTGGGAGCATCAAGGGACAAAGCCTTTGCCATGATTCACCAGGCCCTTGCTGGTGGATGCTGGCAGTGAGGTGGTAGGAGGCACAGTTATGTGACTTGCCACTCAACAGAGGCCCAAGCACTGATAGAGGGTGACACAACAGGAGAAGAGGAAACTGGTGGACGCTCTATGGTGGTCAGAGTGAAGAACTTGCTTGTGTGCCCTTGTGTGGTCACCCTGCCCTACTGGAACAGAGCGGAAACTTTGAACAGAGTTCCTAGGACTGATGTAACAAATTACCAAACAACTGGATGGCTTAAAGCAATAGAAATGTACTCCCTTACCATTCTGTAAGCCAGAAGTCTGAAATTCAAGTGTTGGCAGGGTTACGCTTCCTCCAAAGGCTCTAGGGGACAATTTCTTCTTTGCTGCTTCCAGCTTCTGGTGGCTGTTGTCATACCTTGTAGCTGCCTTACTACAGTCTCTGCCTCTGCCTTCACGTTGCCTTCTCTTCTTTATGTTTCAAATCTCCCTTTGCCTTTTTTAAAAAAAAATCTATTTATTTTTGAGAGAGAGAGAGAGAGAGAGAGAGAGAGAGAGAACGAACATGAGGGGGGAGGGCCAGAGAGAGAGGGGAACAGAGGATCTGAAGCAGGCTCCATGCTGACAGCAGAGAGCCCGATGTGGTGTTCGAACTCACGAACCTTGAGATCATGACCTGAGTTGAAGTTGGATGCTTAACCAACTGAGCCGCCCAGGTGCCCCCTGGCCTTTGCCTTTTTCTTATAAGGATCCTTGTCATTGGATTTCAGGCCCAGCCAGGTAATTCGGGATTCTTAGTGTACTTACATCTGCAAAGACCCTTTTCTCAAATTAGACAACATTCACAAGTTTTAGGGAGTTAATGTAGACGTATCTTTTTGGAGACCCAATCCAACACACTGAAGAGGTTCAGGGTCAGAGGCCTAATAATGATCTGGCTGATGGAGTGTAGCTAGAGAGAGTAGAGTCATTGAGACTCCTTCTTTCACCTCATGCTGCTGCATATGGCCTCATGAATTATCCCCATGTTTAGCCATACATGCACTTTGATCCTGAATGCCAGAACCCCTTCTTGGTCCTGCCCCTCGCACTCCTGCAATCATACACCATCTTCTAAAGCCTTCACATTTTGGTTAAAGAACAATTTGCTGATTTTCACAAAGCCTGAGGCCCCTTCTTTACCAGATGATTAACATATAATGTGTGTGTGTGTGTGTGTGTGTGTGTGTGTGTGTGTGTGTGTGTGTTCAAAGATTATCCTTTTGCAGCAAATGATTTAGGGGACCAGCACTTTACTCATGTCTATGGGCTCATTGGCATTCTTTTTTTTTTTTTTTAAATATTTATTGAGAGAGAGAGGGGGTGGAGGGAGAGAGAGAGAGAAAGAGAGAGAGAGAGAGAGAGAGAAAGAGAGAATCCCAAGCAGGCTCCATGCCCAGCATAGAGCCTGATGTGAGGCTCGATCTCACGACCTGAGCTGAAATCAAGAGTCATACATTTAAGTTACCCACGTGACCCTGGGCTCATTGGCGTTCTTTGCCCAGGCATCATCTGGCAACATTTGCATTTTTGGGTCTAGACTAGTGATCTGGTGATAGAAGGAAAAGAGGACAGCTTTGGAGTCAGACCTGAGTTGAATGCTGGCCTGGCCACTTGGCTCTGCTCTGGGAATCTTGGGCATGTCACTGAGTCTCCATCACTTGTCTAGAGAAAGGGGTTTATAACTCCTATTTTTAGGATTGTGGTGGGGATTAAAGGAAAAACTACACTTGTGGTGCCTGGCACAAGGGAGGTGCTTAATAAGTTAGTACCTTTTATCCTTTATTTCCTCTCATTTGGGTGTCTTGAGAAATCACCTTCCTGTCCCCTCAAAGACATAACTTACTTCTAGTACTTCAGCTCTAAAGACAAACACACAACTTGTTCAGCAGCGACCAATTTTGTGCCATGGCAACCTGCTGTTTTTAATTATCCATCTATACTCTGTAACAGCTGTGGGGCACTTGGCCTGGCCAAATGTAATTGAGTCTTGTGACGTGCTCCAGATGTGGAGGTGTTCTGCCAGGTGTTTATTTTGAGTATATAATGTGGCATTTTAGCACACACAGTCTTTCTTTCCCCCACCCCCTTGCTCCACCCCAAGTGTTCTTTCAGGAAAGGTCCAGGCTCTGGCCCCCAGCTCTAGGCCTGGGCCTTTGAACCAGTGTTGTGAGTTTGGATCTTTTTAACTGGTCGTCCTACCTCTTCTGGAAGTGGGGGCAGGGGAGTTCCTCAGCTCTCCGGAGACTTGCTCTGTTAATTAGGAAAGTCACTGCTACTGCTTTGAGAAGGAGTCACACAGGGCCTTGGGCCTTGCCACCTTCCTTGGTGGTCTGGGTCAAGTCTCCCGGGCTTTCACTTGGCTGAGCCTGGCCTTGCTTAGCAGCTTCCTTTTTTGAGTAGAGGCTTATCTTCCTACATGGGAGGCAGCACTCCCCTTTTGGAATGTGGCTTAAACAATTAAAAATATATGTTATTTAGAATCAAGGAGGCCAGTCTTGAACTTAGTATACCGAGTGGCTCCAGCAGTGCTGGACTGAGAGTGTGTGCTTTCTCACGCTGCAGCTGCCCTGGAGCCCTGCCTGGACCTGGGGTCTGGCTGTCACAGAGCAGAAATGGGGCAGCTGTTGTTAAAGTGCTGCTTTTGGAAGTGGAAATGTGTTTTTGGATTTTTTCCCCCTTTTTCATAATCTTTGTAACTTTGGGGGCAGTCCTTTGTGTTGCTGAAGGTTTTCCCCCTCTTTTGCATTTGACCAAAACCTTTGGGGTAATTTGTTGGCAGTATTCAACAAATCTGGGTGATGGTGGCTGGTACGAAACTGGGTTTAGGTTGTCATTTAATTCAGTTTCACTGTTAATCCCATCTAATCCACTTCATTGATACATTCAACAATTATTTTTTAAGCACCTACCATATGTCAGGCACTCTTCTAAACACTGAGGAAACAACTGTAAGCAAAACAAAGCCCCTGCCCTCAGGGAGCTTATAATCTAGTACAGAACAAAAATAATAAATAAAAGATACATGTTATTATGTTAGGTATGTTAAGTGTTCAATAAAAATAAAGCAGGAGGAGAGGATAGAGGAGGATTTGTCCTTTTAGAAAACCCCTAAAACAATAGATTGAACAAGGTAGAAGTATACAATTTTTTTTTCTCATGCAAAATCAAAGAGTCCAGCTCTTTATCCCCTTGTTCCACCATCCTCAATAGGTAGCTTGCACATCGTGGCTTTACATGGCCGCTTCAGCTCCAGCCGTCACATCTGGAGGAAAGGGAAAGAGAAGGACATGGCCCTCTCTTGAAGGTATTTCCTGGAAGTTGTGCACATTATCTCTATTTTCATTATTTTGGTCAGATATTAGTCACATGGCCACACCTAGCTGCAAGAAAGGCCGAGCAGATGTTTTCTTTATTCCAGGCTTCATTCCATGCCTGGATAATACTCAGGGGTCTTTTTCATAGAAAAAATAGAGAGTGGATAATGGGGGATAACCATAGGTTGTGAGCGAAGACCTCTCTGAGGGGCCATCATCTGAATAGAGACCAGGACGACATGCTTTTCATCTAATCCATTTAATTAATCAACTTACCTGAGTGCCTCCTCTGTGCTTGGTATTAGAGATGTAAAGATGAATAATAATGCAAGGTCTTGTCATCAAAAGCTTGCAATCCAGAGCAGAGGTGGCAAACTGGCAACACAAGGGCAGTATCTAGCCAGCATGTGTGTAATTTGTTTGGCTGACACATGTTTTAACAACTAGGAAATTTCAGATTAGTAATTACACTAACAATTAGAAAAAGTCAGATTTCTAGGTTCTCATAGAACTTGAGAAGATCTGGTAATATAAAATCTGCCTTCCCACACGGCTGAAGTTGAGTAGCAGCTGACCTTTATAAGTTGGTCATGAGCTCTGTAGTTTGCTCCAGTCTCCACCATTCCCAACTGTAACACACTGGTTTGTTTTACTCTTTTCTCTTTACCAGCCTGGTTCTTTAGGCAGTTGAATTTGCAGTTCAAGAGGTAAACGGAAATGATTAAAATAAAACCAGCTTCATGATTTCGCTTCTTTCGCCATTGAGGATCCACATCTACTTGTCTCTTCCTTGAGTGTCCAAGAGAATTACAGAAGTTCTAGTAAAATTTACTCTCAATTTCTGTTTTTCTTGATCATGTGATATAGTGGGAAAAACACCACACTTTGAGTCAGAATACCTGAGTTCAAATTCTGTCCTTTATAGCTGGCTGGATTAGTAATCTTAGAAAACTTCCCTCCCCTCTTTGGGCCTTAGCTTCCCTAACTGCAAAAGAAGAGTGAGGGTAATCATTCCTGGTCTCCTGGTCTTCCAGGATTTGAGGAAGGGCAAACAAGATAATATAGGTGGAAAAGATTTGTAAGGTGAAGGTGCATCATTGTGGCAAGGAGCAAAAAGCCATTCAGACTCTAAGCCCTGAATGAGTTCTGAAACATGACACAGGAATGGAGCATAGCCTTGCCTGTGAAAATTGGAGCTGGGAACTGGGAAGCTATTAAAAATTGAGGTGGTTTGTGCTCTGTTGGTAGGAGTGGAAATTGGTGAAGTCCCTATGGTATGGAAGCTCCCCCCAAAATGAAAACTAGAACTACCATATGATCCAGCAATTCTACTTCTGGGTATTTATCTGAAGAAAACAAAAACATTAATTGAAAAGGTATATGTGCTCCTATGTTCATTGCAGTATTATTTATGATAGCCAAGATATGGAAGCAATCTAAGTGTCCATCAATAGAATAGATTTTAAAAAAGATTTACACACACACATACATACAGACACACACACATACACACAATGGAATATTTCTCAGCCATAAAGAAGAATGAAATCTTGTCATTTGTGACAATGTGGATGGACCTAGAGTTATTATGCTGAGTGAAATAAGGCAAAGAAAGACAGATACTATGTGATTTCACTTATATGGTAATCTAAAAAACAGAACAAATGAATAAACAAAATGAAACAAGAAACAGGTGCATAAATACAGAGAACAAACTGGTGATTGCCAGCAGTGGTGGAGGTGGGGGATGGAGTGACAAGTAGAATAGATGACAGGGGTTAAGAGGTACACGCTTCCACTTATAAAATAAGTCACAGGGATATTATGTAGGGTGATATTATGTAGGGATAGGGTGTATAGTCAATAATATTGTAATAATTTTGAATAGGGACAGGTGGTAACTGGACTTCTCAAGGTGATCATTTCATAATATATAAAAACATAAAATCGCTACGTTGTACACCTAAAACTAATATAATGTATGTCAATTAGAAGTCAATTAAAGAAGAAGGAATTGAAGTGGCTACTTTCTTCCCTTTCTGGGGCCACATGAGTTATTTTCCTTTTTTTTTCTACCTAAGCCTATCTCCCTCTTCTTTGTAGACTGTTTCTTTTTTCTTCTTCTTATGTACTAGGCAAGAAGGGTAGTTCCAGCTCTAAAGCTACATAAGCTTTTAATTTAACTGCTCCTGATCAATTAATGCCAGTTTCTGCATCTTTAATTTCAAGTTCTCAAGAGAAAGATTCTTTTTTTAAATTTTTAAATGTTTGTTTATTTTTGAGAGAGAGACAGAGTGCAAGTGGGGGAGGGGCGGAGAGCGAGGGAGACACAGAATCTGAAGCAGGCTCTAGGCTCTGAGCTCTCAGCACAGACCCCAGTGCGGGGATTGAACTTATGAACTGTGAGATCATGACCTGAACTGAAGTCAGATGCTTAACTGACTGTGTCACCCAGGTGCCCCTCAAGAGAAGGATTCTTAACTAATACATTGGCTTCCCCTGGGTCAAGGGACAAGCTTGAGACCATGGATGCAGGAAGCAGGAATCACACAGTTCAAATATGGCAGCTTAGGCCCAGTCCTTCAGCAGGTACTGAGCATAGCCAGTCCTGGAGCAAGGGATGTTTCTGGACAAGGATGTTAAGCATGTCTTCTGCAACATAAAATGCTTAACATTACACCTACAATGATTCTGTCTTGAATGGCTCTGTTGACAGTTCCTCTGGCAAGTGGGGTGGAAGGCTCTTTCTAAAGAGACAAGCCATCTGAGACAACTCTGTAATGAAAACATGATCATTTCCAGGTTACGGACATGTGTACCAAAGTTCTTTGAAAAATTATGCCACCTTGGTCCTCTGTGAAACATATTTAATCTATAGCTGCTGCTAACTTCTGGGCTCTAAAAGAGGGAATGGTGCTCAAAGAGGCAGAGGAAATGAAATGAGGGTTTCCATGGCTACCGGCTTGAGTGTGCATAAGACAAAAGTGTTTGAACTGCAGATCATCAATTCGTCCAAAATATTTTCCCTCTTCTATTTAACTTGTTTACTTGGTAAGCAGAGAAACAGAGCAGAGAATGTTCTGGTACAAATACATAGCCTGAGGGAAATCAGAACCTTTCCAGCTGCCAGGAACATCCCAAACAGAGCTTTGAGTGTTCAACAAATTTTGGGGACACTCAGAACCAGCTTGGGTAAGTGTAGAGACCAGGAGTTTGGGTCTCATTCCTATCAGTCTCTAGCTGGGTGATGTTGGGTGAAAACTTGACCTTTCTGAGTTTAGATGTTCCTCTTTAAAAGACATATATTCTGGTTGAATGTGAACCCTTAATTGAGGTTAGTGCTAACAACCTAGCTCAGATAAGATTACACTCACCTGCATGTGAAAAAAAAACCAAAAAAACACAAACCCTCAAGTCAAGAATGGCTTCAACACTTAAAGTTTTATCTTTTTTTTTTTTAATTTTTTTTTCAACGTTTATTTATTTTTGCGACAGAGAGAGACAGAGCATGAACGGGGGAGGGGCAGAGAGAGAGGGAGACACAGAATCGGAAACAGGCCCCAGGCTCTGAGCCAACAGCCCAGAGCCTGACGCGGGGCTCGAACTCTCGGACCGCGAGATCGTGACCTGGCTGAAGTCGGACGCTTAACTGACTGCGCCACCCAGGCGCCCCAAGTTTTATCTTTTGAGTAAGAGGCAATGATGATGTGATGAAGTCATCAGGGACTCAGGCTTCTCCTTCCTGTTTTCTGATCCACCATCTCTAGGGTGTGGCCCTCATCCTCACCAGCCAAGGTGACTGGAGAATCTAGCTATTATATCTATGTTCCAGGCAAGAGGATGGAGGGTGGTGCATTTCTGTAATTCCCTTCCCTTTAGTATGGGCTGGATCTACTGAATAGAATACTGCAAAAGTGATATGAGGTCATTCCTCAGATTAGGTTATAAACAGACTTGGGGTGCCTGAATGGCTCAGTCTGTTGAGCATCTGACTCTTGATTTCAGCTCAGAACGTGATCCCAGAGTCATAGGATCGAGCTCCACATTGGGCTCTGAGCTGACTGAGGAGCCTGCTTAAGAGTCTCTCTCTTTCCCTCTGCCCCTCTCACCTGCTCGTCTCTCACCTCACTCTCTCTCTCTAAAACAAAAACAAAAAACAAAAAAAAAAAAACAAAAAAACCCAACCCAAACCCAAAAAGACCATATCCATTCTTCTCTCCCTCCCACCCCCCTCCCTTTTCTCCTTTTTCCCTCTCCTCTCCCGCACCCCGCTGTCAGCTTCCCTGGTGCTGGGGGAAGTGAGCTGCCATGTTATGAGGCAGCCCAATGGAGAGGCCCATTTGGCAAAGAACCAAAGCATGCCAACAGCCATGTGGGTGAACTTAAAAGCAGATTCTCTAGTCCCAGTTACACTCTGAGACAACTGCAGCCCTGGCTGACAGCTTAGCAGCAACTTCCTGAGCAACCTTGAACTCCAAGTGTCCTGCTAAAGCTGTGCTCAAGATTCCTGACCCACAGAAACTTTGAGATATGAAATGCTTGTCATTTTTAGCTGCTGAATTTTTGGGTAACTTATTGTGCTGTAATAGAAAATGAATTCACCCTGCAACTGCTTTAGTTCAGTGAACTTTGGATAAATATAGAGACCACCAGAGACAGCCTAAAGGGAAACTGGACTCAGAGCCTCCTGGTTCTCCCAGGTGGTACATGAACAAGCATTTGGGCTGAAGCTTTGCTCAATTTCCTATCATTTGGATATTTTCCTAAAATTTGTTTAGAGGAAAAGAATGAAACCACTGTGAGCACTCCATGCATAGAGCAGAACTGACTTAGCACCCATTCTCAGAGCCTGTTCTTCGCATGCTGTGGTTTGACCCTGTGCTCTGGGGCATGGGGCATAGATCTGGCACAGACGGGACAGATGGATGGCGCCGACTGTGCTTGCCCTTGCTGGCTCCAGTGTTGTCAGAAGCAGGCTCTCTGGATCCAGGGTCTGCATGGCTAGAGTCAACCCTATTCAGACACCAGCACACGCAGTGCCTTCATGGAAATCACACAAGGGCCCCCTACCCTGGATGTTGTAGCTGTGCCAGGGGGCTCGCCTGGAGCAGGTGATTGAAGCTCTCATGTGTTCCCCTGGCCTCTGGATTGGAGCAGGCTGGCTTGCAGCTCTCATGTGTTCCCCTGGCCTCTGGGCAGGACCAAGGGCCCTATCGGTGATGATGCTGCCTCTGAGGACCAGTTGCATAAGCCATCAAGAGGATGATAAGTAAACCACCTGGTTCTTCTTACAGGGCTGATCTAAGCTCAGAAGAATGGCCTCCTGAAAATAAAATTCTCTTGATTTTTCACCAGGTATAACTTGAGTGAAAAGAATAGATCACAAGACAGCATGAAGAGTATGATCCCATTCATTAATAATTATATGCACACACATATAAACACAAACAGATTTCTTGTATTAGCATTAAGATGCTAATAATCTCTGGATAATGGAATGTATAATGTTTATTTTCCTCATGTTTTTCTTTCTGTAGTATTTTTTAACATAAGAATGTCTTTTAAGTAGAAAATAACAATAAATCCTCTTTTCACTTTGTAAAAACACCCTTTTCTCTTTCATTTGCATAGTGCTTTGCAGTTAAGAAAATTATCTTCAATTCACAGATTTAGTAACTGAAACTCAGAGAGGAGAAGTTGATTGGCTTACTCATGGAGACCATCCTCCACTCATCTTTTCTCTCTGTCTCCCTGCCCACCCCCCAGGGGTCACCCATCTAGAATTTCATCTGATATCATCAAGCTTATATAACTTGGATTAGTCCTTTCCCCTTTCAGTTTTCTCATGAGGCTAGTAATAAATAGCACCTACCTCAGAGGGACATTGTGAGATTAAATGTGTTAATATGTGTGAAGCACTTAGCATAGCCCCTAGCATCAATATCTGTTAGTGTTGGTTATTCTTGTGTGACTTTAGAAAAGTCATTTCCCCTGTCTGGGTCTATTTCTTCAAATTCAAAATGCATGGATTGGACTTGATAACTCTTGAAAATTCTGCATTTCAATTCTCTGGTTCCAAAATTTTGTTGCTAACATATGAAACAAAGTTGATTTCAAGAAGATGGATTGCAGGAAGAAGTTGTTACTCATTACTCTGTTGAATTAGCTCAAAAATGATTTGAATTTATGAACACCTAAAAAGAATCTGGGGGAAGGGTGTTCCTGGCAGAGGAATAGCATGTGTATACACCCTGGCAAGGGCTAGGCAACCTGGAGGGAATGATAGGAGAAGCCTGGTGCCAGGGGTGTGGGCTGACAGCTCTTTCCAGAACCAGGTTCATAGCTACAGTCAAGGGAATGGTGTCCTGCTTCCCAGTGAGCCCTCCACAGCAGGTTGCCAGACAGCTGAGGTGTTTTTAAAGGTGTAGCATATTCTCTTAGCGCCAGCTTTACATATCTGCTTTTGCTCATTTGTGTTGGACTCAAGAACATGAGAAAAGTGTTCAGTTCATGCCACATCGTAAATCAGAGGCCTGGATATGGCTTTTCTGTCTTCAACAAGCCCACTAGGACATCTGTGGGGATTCCCTGCCCTGATGGAGCAGATGGTGGGAGCAGATATGGTGAGCTAGGAAGCTGCTGGGACAGAGACATTCTGGAAGTCCCTCTTCAAAGCTGATTCGGGATGTGCAGCTGCATAGCTGGGAGCTTGGGAGCATGTGGGTCATGGGGAAGTTGAACAGGGTGGCCAACCATTGACATGATCTGGCTGGGGAACAGTGTCCTGGCCTTCGTTAATTAGCTGAAGATGACACGCCCCTTACCATGGTGTCATTGTGCTCATCTCGTGTAAGAGGATTGGTCAGTAACATTGTTGGCAAGTGAAAAGCATCATTTTTACTCAGCTTTTTGAGGATGGGAATGGAGTTAGAAGACAAATAAAAAAACCCCAAACAGGATGGAGGATGCTGGCCTCTGTCCCATCCATTTTTCTTTCCTATTTTTCACCTCTCTGATAAAACACTGATGAACTACTTTCTGTTTGGACGGTGTTGGAACACTGCCAACCAACTTTCAGTGCATACTCCGCTCATCCAAGTCTTCAGGGCACTCTGCGAACATAGTGACCTGGTCGTATTGTTCCCCTTTCATGGCTCCCCACTGGGTGGAGCAAAAATGCCCTAGCATGGTGTGCAAGGCTCTTCGTGATCTCATGTCAACCCTCCATTTCAGCCTCTTCGTGAAGCAATCCCGTTCCCTCCATCTGAAACCATAGACTGTTAGAACTAGAATGGGTTTGGAAATCACGTAGTTCTTTTTTTTTTTTTTCTTAAGAAACATGAAGGATTTTTCTTAACAGAATCTTATCTGGATCATCAAAAGGGCAGAGATTGTCTAGCTGAAGGCATTATAATGGTAGTGGTGGGAACCCGAGGCTCAGTCTTACTTGCACTCCTTATCTTTCCTCCCAAACCTGCAACGGCTTCTGAATTTATAGAGGGACTGTAGGGCCAGGTGGCGAAGCTTGAAAATCATTGATCTGATTCAGTTCTCCCCAGTTACATAGAGGTTGGGTTACTTGCCCAGGGTTTCTGAGCTGGTATATTGCAGAGTCTGTTCTCCAAGATCCAGGGCAGTGGCCTGGCCTATGTGTCTTCCCATTCTCACCTGCACTGTTCCTGCTCTGATGTAGACTGTAAGCTCCTTTGAGATGTTATACAATTGCATTTGCAGGCAAAGTTCTTTCCACAAGGTGCAACTAAAAGTAAGGTGCTAAGTATCTTTGGCCATATATTCCTTTCCCAATTATTGGGTCTTTAGGATCTTGAGGGTGTGACCACACCATATTGCTTTGCAAAGTCATCCAGACTCACAGAGTCCCAACAAGGAGCCTCTTTTTTTGAAGGTTTACTGATGAGCCCTTTGAAACATCCTTTGGCTCTTAGGGAATATTTTCCTCCCAAATAAACTTCTTGGCACTGGATCAGATTACCTTAAAAATTTCATCTTTGCTGATTATTTAGTTTCACATCATTCTGAGGAATCCTGTTCTAGCATCCAGGAATTCATAAAGCTGGAGAATGTGCTTCTTTTCCCTCATCTCACATGATGTCCTTCTACTCTTTGGCCTATCCAGTTTCTGGTAAAATTTGGTCAGAACTGACTTTATCTGTTCCTTTTTCCATGCTGGATGGGAAGACTCGTATCCTGGGTAGTAATTGCAAGCATTTGAATTCATTACCAGCTGATTATTTTTGGTGTAATAAATAGGACGGGGAGGCTGAAGTTGACTGGGAGTAAATTTAATGTTCAACTTGAAACTCTGAAAATGGCCTTCCTGACTCGATGATGGTAATGATGTAGTGATGATGGGGATAATAGCAACTGATGTTAATTTTGCATTGACTTTGTGCCACGCTCCATGCTGAGTAGTTTACATATGTGATCTTTTTTCTTTTAAATCCCCATGAAAATCTCATGGGGCAGATTCATTTTAAAGGTGAAAAAAAAAAAAAAAAGGAAGGTCAGAGGGGCTAGGTCATTGCTTGTGGTTATATACCAGAAAATGGTGCAGCCACCAAGGAAAGGCACTTATTACAACTCTGTGTATGATACCACTTCCATGTTAAAGTCAAGAGAATAGCACGCACAATGAAAGAGCATGACAGCTGAAGGTTAAGTTGTGTCAGAGTCTGTTAAAGAATGTGGTTTTCTGAGAACCCTACTTCACCTCCATTCTTTGAAAATGGCCTCTGGGGACAGACTGGACAGCCATATTAGTACAAGATAACCCTTACCTCTGGCCAGAGCCGATTGGTCCAGGGATAGACACCTGACTATCAGGCAGTCAATTCATCGCCTGATCAGCAACTTATCAGACTCTCCATGCAAATATAAATGAGACATGGGAACTAGAGTAAGTTGGTATTGGGCCTTTGGCCCAAATGATGAGTCAGAGTGGAAAAGAAAACTGAAGTTGGCTTCCCTGTGTGCTTATTTTCACTTATCCAGAGTGTTCTCTTGTTATGAGAGCTGTATGGTAGATGCAAAGTGGAACAGGCTTTGAAACAGAGAAGAGAGATTGGTGAACTTGTACCCCATCCAAGGGTCGCAGTGGTTTTGCGGGGCGGCCTCAGAGAGACTAAGAAACCCAAAGCCAGGGAAGCTGTGTATTGGCTTCCCAACCAGTGGGTGGCAGCAGTGGGCCTTAAGAGGTTCCCAGCCAGGGGAGAGGGAAGCTAGGAAAGGAGAGGGAAGGTTGGGTTTCACATTTGCATCAGGCATTTAGAAAGGAACAATCTGCTTCAAAGAGATAAGCCTGGATTATGTATTGCCCTGATCACATAAAAAAAAGTATTAAATCCATTCTAAATGCGAGTATTTCATAGTAATCATTACATTTCTGTCCTTTTTACCCACAGGGGAGGGATATGCATGTTTGGGTTTATAAGCAAATGTATCATGTTTCTTAGGAGTTCAGGAAGGTATCTCTCTCTGAAAACTGGGGTGGAAAAGAAAAAAAAGGACACAAGGATAAAACAATGATTTCAAGCTGAGCTGAGATTCCCTCCATGGGTTGGTGGTTTTGCTTTGTTTTGTTTTTGGCATGAGATGCACATAAACCCTGAGAAATGTACTTTGTCCAGTTACAAGTTATTTTTCTCCGTCATTGATGATGTTGGATACTAGCAACTCTGTTTATAATGCACTGTGGGATTAGTTACTCTCTCTCTGTAACACAATCATCATTAAACAAGGGCTTCAGGAAAGCTGGAATCCTTGTTTTGATTGTGGTTACCGTGGCGACCAGTGGCCCATTGGTCCTGAGTCTCTCCTGTGACGCTCACAGTGTTTCCTTGTTCTTTTGTTACATCGTTACATGCAAGTAGCAAGTTACGTTTCCAGTAACTCACGTCAGAGTTTTAACATGCCCAGGCATAAGCAGGGAAAGGCTATGAGGGAGAGGAGAGCCTCCTCAAGGAGAGGGAAAGGGGTGAGGTTGGATGGCTGCTGTCATCAGGCCTAGAAAGTCCTGTGAGGCCAAATAGACCTTGTCCCTGCCTTGCCTCTGCTTTGTTACCTTCTCCCACGCTAGACTCATTGACTTTCCTTCTTTCAACTGGCCTCTGCCCAGGCCTTAGATCCCTTTGGACCTGAGTAAACACCCTCAGCCCCTTGGAGATTCTTTTTGTGTTGTATATTCTGGATCAAATGATCTGTCTGGTCATATAAGCCTGTTGCAAGGTCTAGAGCCTTGATCTGGCCTGGGACCCAGTTGCCTCCTGGGGACAGGGATGTGATGACCTCTCATTGCCACTTCTGCCATATAGTATCAACCACTAAAGCCTGGGCTTTCAAGTGTCCCCTGACCCTTGTCACACTCTGCCTCTTCCTAACCATACCATATGTATGTTCCTCTAGGACTCCCACCGTTTACTGAGCCTTCCTCCTTTGGACCCTATGCTTATGCCTTACCTACCTGCTAGAATGTCCTTTGTAATATAAGCTTTACCCTCCAGAATTTTCCCTTGTCTTTATAGACTTGGCTGGAACCCAGCTCTGGCTTTTCTCTGCCACTGGTCTTTCATCCAGCTTCACATACAACTTGTTCATCTTTTCTGAAATATTACAACAGACGAGTGGAACAACTTTTATGTCACTTTCTGGCCTGGGGGGTAGCTGTGAAAATTTGTTTCATTGGGACTTTTTGCTGGATTTTAAAAGATGTACAAATAATGCAGGCCCAGCCACAGGTGAGAGCCACAGAGAGGCACATCCCTGTTCCTCTTCTGTCTTAGGGTCCTGTGATCCTTTCTCTGATTTTGGAGAATCAAGCGTTTGCTCAGAAAGCATTACTGCTTCCTTTTGGTTTGCAAAATGAAGTTCAACACCTACACAGATGTATCCTCAGCTTGCCTCTGCAGCCTGTGGAACTGGTTTATAGGATGACTGAATGCAGTAGGGTACTATCAGGTTTTATTTATCTCTCTCACCAGTGCCTCTGAAGGTGCTCCATCACACCCCTTCTCCCACCCTGTGTACCAACTCGGAACAGATCCTGTCACTTGCTTGTCACTTCTATCAGTGAAAGAGATCTAATTTTCAATTAACAAGCCCATTCCAAACCTAAATCTTAATCCACATTCAGTTCAAAACTCTGTTCGCACCGTCACCAGCTCAGGTTTGGCCTGTGGCTTGGGGACCCACTTGGTGGCATTCTGGCCACATGACCATAGATTCAGGAACTCACCAGCCAAGTTTCCTTTCAGAGCCTGTTCTTAGCTGTCTCTGCCTGGACTGATCCTCAGAGCTCGTTGTGTGGGTGGCTGTGTCTCAGGCTTTGGCTCTCAGCTTCAGTGTCCCACCTTAAAAGGACTGATCCTGTCTGAGCTGTGCCCTTGCTCCACTTCCTAGCACATAATTCCTCTCAGCTTTTTCACTATTCTAATTGGTTCATTAATTTTTTTTTTTTTTGGTTAGCTGAACTATATCTGCTTTTTCCCATAGTAATATTAACTCCAAGATGGCAGAAACTGTGTTTGTCTCACTTAGAGTTATATCCCCACAGCTTAATTCCATGTCTGTCACACTGAACGCACTAAAAAATTTTTGTTTAATCAATATGAATTCCTATTTGAAATTCCCAAATGGCCAAATAATAGATTGAAAGATAGGAAATTGCTGACACTTGATTTTTGGGGGGGTGGAATGGGGGCTGGAAAACGGCAATTTCATGTGCTTTATCCTAATATTTGAAGCATTCCTTTTAACATTAACAGCAAGGTATTAAGATGGTTGCTGTCACTAATATATTACATTTTCCTGAAAATTCAATTCTGTTCAACATAATAAAATGGGAAAAAAACAGACATAATATTGGAAATACTGGTTGCAAAGGATAAGATTACCTACCTGCAGAGTCAATAACAATCACCTGAAAAATTAAGAGTCTTAGAAAAATCAAGAGTCCTAATGAGTTTAGTTAAGTTGGACATACAAAATACAGCCAACTAGAAAATAATTATGAATAAGATGATAGAAAATATCTTATAATAGCAAGACTATAATAATACTATAAGACTACCCTTACCCCCAAGCCCTGGAAATTAAGGAATACATGTATATGTATATGTATATCATATGAAGAAAACTATAAAACTTCACAGGGAGTTCCTAAAGACAACTAGATAAATGGGATGATGAAGATGTTTCAGGGTGGAAAGACTCAATATTATAAAAATTCTATTTCTCTCCATAATTAATGTCAACATTTATTTCTATTACAACCAAACCATAGTTTGGGGGAGGGCAGCCTGACAAAAACAAATGCAAAGATCATCTGAGAGAAAAAAATTCCAATCGACCAAGAGTCTTCTCAGAGGCATTGTGAACCTCGGGCCGTGTGGCTGTGAGTGTGCGCTTTGCCCAGGCCCGCCTCCAAGCCACCAACCTGAGCTACGACCATGTCATCACCGTCTTCTCGTCCCACTGTCACCTCTTCCAAGTGGAGTATGCACAGGAGGCCATGAAGAGGGGCTCGACTGCGGTTGGCCTGTGAGGAAAGGACGTTGTTGTTCTGGGCATGGAGAAGAAGTCAGTGGCCAAACTGTAGGATGAGAGAACCATGTGCAAGATCTGTGCATTGGATGACAGCGTCTGCGTGGTACTTGCAGGGTTCACTGCCGATCTGAGGATGGTCATCAACAGGGCCGGGGTGGAATGCCAGAGTCACCGGCTGACTGACCATGGAGGACCCAGTCACCGTGGAGTACAATGACCTGCTACATGGCCAGCCTGAAGCAACACTGCACACAGAGCAATGGGCATAGGCCTTTTGGCATCTCTGCTCTTATTGTGGGTTTTGACTTTGGTGGCATATTCAGGCTGTATCAGACTGACCCGCAGGGACATACCATGCTTGGAAAGCCAATGCCATAGGTTGGGGTTCCAAGTCCATATGTGAGTTTCTTTTTCTTTTTTTAAATGTTTATTTATTTTGAGAGAGAGAGAGTGAGACAGAAAGAGAGAAAGAGAATGAACCCCAAGTAGGATCTGTACTGACAGCACAGAGCCTGAAGGGGGGGTGGGGCTTGACCCTAGGAACTGTGAGATAAGGACCTGACCAGAAATCAAGAGTCCAATAGTTAACCGACTGAGCCACCCAGGTGCCCCCCGCGTGAGTTTCTAGAGACCAATTACACTGATGAAGCCATAGAGAGGGATGACCTGATCATTATACTGGTTATCAGGGCTTTCCTGGAAGTGGTTCAGTCTGGTGACAAAAACATTGAACTGGTTGTCATGAGATGAGATCAACCCTCAAGATTTTAAATCCTGAAGAAATTGAGAAGTATGAAATTGAAAAAGAGAAAAAAAAAAACGAAAAGAAGAAATAAAAAGAAAGCATGATGGGGTGCCTGGGTGGCTCAGTTGGTTGAGTGTCCAACTTTGGCTCAGGTCATGATCTTGCTGTTTGTGGGTTCCAGTCCCATGTCAGGCTCTATGCTGACAGCTCAGAACCTGGAGCCTTCTTGGGATTCTGTGTATCTCTCTCTCTCTCTCTCTCTCTCTGTGTGTGTGTGTGTGTGTGTGTGTCTCCCCCACTTGTGCTCTCTCTCTTTCTCTCAAAAATAAATGTTAAAAAAAATTAAAAAAAAAAGAGAGAAAGCATCATGATGTTGACAATCTTGTAGTGATTTTTAAATTCAGATCATGGATGATTCTCAAAATGATATGTAGGTATTTCTATTCCATTCATCTAATGTCTCAGTGTCCTGCAGTAAGCTTCTATATTTGTTAACCTTTTTTTTTTTTTTTTTAAAGAGTCTTCTCAAAAAGAAGAGATATGTGTAGGGAATTTCCATGCCTTGTAGCAAACAAACTATCATGCTACAGCAATGAAAATAGTGACAGTGGCCCATGAATAGGCTGACATATGAAAGAAATGGAATGGGAGCTCAAGAGGCTAAATCCACTGGGGCGCCTGGGTGGCTCAGTCGGTTAAGTGTCTGACTTTGGCTCAGGTTGTGATCTCGTGGTCTGTGAGTTTGGGCCCTGAGTCAGGCTCTGTGCTGACAGATTGGAGCCTGGATGGAGCCTGCTTTGGATTCTGTGTCTCCCTCTCTCTCTGCCCCTCCCCTGCTCAGGCTCTGTCTCTCTCTTTTTCTCTCTCAAAAATAAATAAAAAGATTTAAAAGACTAAAAAAAAAAAAAAAGAGGCTAAACACTTTACATAGTAATTTAGTGTATATCATTGGTGACCATGAATTCCAGAGGAGAGAGGGAATGTACCCTAAAAGGTGTTTTGGGATAACTAGCTACCGTTTAGGAAAAATAAATAAATAAATAAATTCCTGTCTTACACTTAGCACCAAAATAAATTTCAGATGGACTTAAATATTTCTATGTTATTAAACCATGAATATTTTAGAAGAAAATATAAGAGTTATTCAGTCTTAGGAAAGGGCTTTCTAAGCAAATAAACTAAATATACAACTCTGAAGAAAACAGATTGATAACTTTATAATATATGAACAAAAGTATGAACTTCTGTATATCAAAAATATCACAAAGTTGAAAAGGAGCTATCAAAGTGGGAAAATGTTTTCAACATGTGTGATAGCAAAAATAGTTGAAATTCTTAATATATAAAGGACTTTTACAAATCAAAAGAAAAAGTCAAATATCACAATTGAATGGATACAGGACATAAATAGGCAAGTGATGAACTGAGAAAGATAGATGATGAGCCTGTATATAAATGTCAAATTAACCAATAAAGGAGTTGCTTCAACTCAGTTATTCTTGCTGTGTGAAATAATGCACATTTAAGTTATTTTGAGTGGCGCTCTTCTTTTGTTTTTGTTTTTATTGTTGTTGTTATTTGCAACCCTTTCTGATCCATAATTTGGTACCAGGAGTGGACTGTAAGTGACCTAAAATGTAGAAATGGCCAAATCATGGAGGAAGAGTCTTGGGCTAAGATGACCCAATTTTTTCTGGTTGAGAAGTTGGTGACTCTTGTTATATCATCGCAAAGCTTTTTCTTAACCTCTTAACCTCTCACTTTAGAATCTTGACTGTATGCCTTCAGAGATATAGTACCGGGTGGGGGCGGTGTGATAGGAGTAACTCAGGGTGTTAACATGGGTGGCATAATTCTGTCTTCAGTAGGATTCTACAAGAAAGGGACAAGTTGAGCTGAAGGTGGCCCATCTGAATGCAGAAAGGGAGGAAAATATAGCTTTGTTAAGAGAAGTTCTTTTTGCCTGTGGCCTTTGATATAGCCCCATTATTTGGAGTCTTTGCAATTAAAAAAGTTGAATGTTGAATTCCAAGGGTAATATAATCCATACAGGGTGGTGGGAGAATTAACAGGAGACAATTGACAAGATTTGTTCCATTCTCCACTGAAGCGTTCTTTTTTCCCCAACCTATTTCCTTTATTTAAAAAAAATATTTTGATTTGGATTGTTTATTTCCCTTGGAGTTGAAAATATCCTAAATGATTTAAAAAACAGCAAAGTAGTGGAAACAAGATGTCTAAAAATGGAGGATTGGTTAAACTATGGAAACTTCAGGGTGCCTGGATGGCTCAGTCAGTTGAGTGTCTGACTTTGGCTCAGGAGCTATGGAACCTACACACAATGGGATACCATGCAATGCTCTTGATACTTAAAATGAAAAAATTTGGTGACAAAATTGTTACTAGAATGGGGTGGGGATTGGAGAATGATCTTTTGGCATAATCAATGTCATGGTCGCTGCCCTTTAATGAATAGTAGCTAAATATTAGTTATGGTGCTAGGGGATTTACTGGCATTATTTTTATTCCATCTGCCCAACTGCATTCTGAGGCACTGCTCTTACTCCTTTTACAGATGAGGGAACTGAAACTGAAATTTTGTAACTTGCTCAGTAAATGTTGGAACAAACAATTCAAACTCAGGTCTGCTTCATTCCAAAGTGTGTACTTAAAACTCTGAGTTATTTTTTGTTTTCTCTGTCTCCCTTGCCATGGTATCTAAGTCAGTTTTCAAAGTCTGTCAGTTCTTCTCTTTAAAGTTTATTTATGGGGTATCAGGGTGGCTCAGTCAGCTGAGTGTCCGACTCTTGGTTTCAGCTAGGGTCATGATTTCACGGTTCCTGAGACTGAGCACTGCGTTGGGCTCTGTGCTGGCAGTGTAGAGCCTGCTTGGGATTCTCTCTCTCTCTCTGGCTCTCAAAATACATAAATAAACTTAAAAAAATTAAGTTTATTTTATTTCCATCCTTTCCTCTTATGTCCAATTACACCAGCCCCATTCAGGCCCTTTTTATTCTTAGGTTGGACTTTTGCAGTAGTCACTTAACTTCTTTCCTTCTAACATTTTTCCCGTTCTCACACCTTGAATTAATTTTATCTGTCATTACCAGATGAATCTTGCAAGCATTTCACTCTGATTGTGATTAAAATGTTCCTCTCTCCATCAAATACCTGCTCAAAAAAATCTCTGGGAACTTCTGAATGTTCACCAAAGAAAGTCTAAATTCATTGACATTTTGGATTATTACAATCCCAACCTGCCCTTTCAACTATACCTTCCATGATTCCTCTAAATAGAGATCAACAAACTAAGTGCTGGGCCTGTTTTTGTAAATAAAGTTTTACTGGAACCGAGTCAATCTCATTCATTTACGTGTTATCTATGGTGACTTTTGTGCAGCAGAACTGAATAGTTGTGACAGAGACTGTATGGTCCACAAAATTCGCAATATTTACTGTTTGAACTTTTATGAAACATTTGCTAACCTCTGCTTTAGATGAACCCCTTCTTCTAACCAAATGGATCTACTCTTTGTCCCTGTCTTAAAGAATTTTTGGAACAAGATACAATAAGTTTAAGAAATTTTTTTTTTCAACGTTTTATTTTTTGGGACAGAGAGAGACAGAGCATGAATGGGGGAGGGGCAGAGAGAGAGGGAGACACAGAATCGGAAACAGGCTCCAGGCTCTGAGCCATCAGCCCAGAGCCCGACGCGGGGCTCGAACTCCCGGACCGCGAGATTGTGACCTGGCTGAAGTCGGGCGCTTAACCGACTGCGCCACCCAGGCGCCCCATGGAACAAGATACAATAAGTTTAAAAATGTTCATTGTTTCCTGAATACTACTCGAACTCTCTTACCATCCATGTCTTTTTAAAATTTTTCAAATTTTTAATTGAAATATAATAAGATACACTGTATTAGTGTCAGGTGTACAATATAATGATTCAACAATTCTATACATCACTCAGTGCTCATCACATTGAGTGTACTCTTAATGCTCTGTATCTATTTCACCCACCCCCCTACCCATCTCCCCACTGTCAACCTCCAATTTGTTTTCAGTATTTAAGAGTCTTTTTTTTTTGTTTTTTTTTTGCCTGTCTCTTTTTTCCTTTGTTTTGTTTTGTTTGGTTTTTTAAATTCCACATGTGAGTGAAACTTGACATCAACATACAAAAGAATGAAACTAGACCACTTTCTTACACTATACACAACAATTAACTCAAAATGGATTAAAGACCTGCATACGAGACCTAAAGCCATGTTTAAAAAAAATGGTGTCTCATGCAATGAGCAAATGGTTAAATTCCATGGCACATGTATCTATACTGTGAATAATACTTAACAATAAAAAGAAACAAACGAACACATCAGTGGTTAAAATTGTATGGCTATGTGCTCATGTATGAAAACCTTTTTGATTAATGTGGAGAAATTCATCTTTGAACTCTTCCTCTGAATTTCTAGGATATAGACATTTGTAGGTCATTTTTCCATTACATTCCCCTAGCAAACCAGTGAGGGTAGGCAGTGATGGGCTTATAATTGCCATTTTTTGATGGAAGAAGCTAAGTTGCTCTGAGGTTCTTTGATTGGCCAGTTGTCACAAGGCTGGTCTTTGGAATCTAAATCTAGTGTTGGTCCTCTTTGCCATCTCCCTGAGAAGAGCAGTCAGGCAGCGTGCACATTTATATTGCTAGTACAGTTGGGGCATTGGGAAGTAGTCAGTGAACCATGGATCAGTAGTTGTCCAAGTGTGTTGCCTGGACCAGCAGCACCATCATCCCCTGGGAACTGCTAGAAATGCAGATTCTTAGGCCCACCCAAGACCTACCCAATCAGTCACTTTAGGCTGGGGCCTAGCAACGTATGTTTTTGACAAGCCCTCCAGGTAATTTTGATGCCCATTCAAGCTTGAGAAGCTGTGGTCTTCATCATCATGAGACATACGTCCTGCTGCTCTTCACTCAGTCTGACTTTGGTATTGAATGGTGGGGAGGCAGGGATACACCCGACTCTCTTCTTTTTTTTTTTTTTTAATTTTTTTTTCAACGTTTTTATTTATTTTTGGGACAGAGAGAGACAGAGCATGAACGGGGGAGGGGCAGAGAGAGAGAGGGAGACACAGAATCGGAAACAGGCTCCAGGCTCTGAGCCATCATCATCAGCCCAGAGCCCGACGCGGGGCTCGAACTCCCGGACCGCGAGATCGTGACCTGGCTGAAGTCGGACGCTTAACCGACTGCGCCACCCAGGCGCCCCACCCGACTCTCTTCTTGATGATGGTCTCTCATGCACTTAACTGGCGACAAGGATAGCAAGGGAGGTCAGTTCACTAAAATGCTGCAATTGCATGTGCTGTACCTGAAATTAAGTTAATGAAGCCTGTGTCTTTCAACATAGGATCAAAGACTAGAAATGCCTTCTTATGTTACCTTGTTTTTACCCCCCAATTAAATAACCTTTACCTTCCCACAGAAGAATGAGGGAATTAGGACCTCAGTAGTGGTGAAATGCATATTATGCTTTTCCACAGATGAAATGAGTGAATGAATGAATGAATTTATCCACTTAAACATCAGCTGCATAGTGTTTAGTACTGAGAAGCCACTGGAACAGTCTTTATTAATAGAGGACATAAGCAGGTAGAGTCTTACAATATAATATAATATGGACAGTAGCAGAATCAAGCACAAGATATGAAGTTACATGGAGAAGGGAATAGTGCCCTTATTTGTGTGTGTTTTTGTACATGTGTGCATGTACATGCATGCATATGTGTGTATGCCTGTTGCATGCTGGTGTACATGTTTGCATATGTGCATGTGTCTTGTGGAAGGCAGGGTGGGTTCAGGGAGAGATGTTGTTCAGGACTTTACAAACGAGGACAGTGTTGAGCTGGATTTTAAGATCTATTAGTTCAGCAGGTAGACAAGAAAGATGAGAACTTTCCAGTCATGTTGAACAGAGCGTGTAAATGTAAGGAGGCATGAAACAGCATGGTATCCATAGGAAACAATAAGTGTTTTGGTGTTGGTAGAGTCTAGAGTGTTTAGGTACAGCTGACAGTGAGGACAGAGAAGGAGTCAGGAGGCAGATCATGGCTGTGAATGTGCTGCTAAGGTCTGCTTTTGACTCATTGCCTGGTGCTTCCCAAAGTGTATCTATCACAGAACATTGGGTCCAGGGGGTTGTGTTTGGTGTTCTTTGGAAAAGAGACTTCTCTGATCAAGCAAATGTGAATGTGAAAAGTTTCATAAAATTAAGTGGATTTTTTTTTTTTTTTGTGAGAACTCTGAGAGCTTTTGCCATGTATATTGAAAATATCCAGGATGGAGATTCAGAGGACACGGGAAGCTTTCTGATGACCCTCTTCAACATCTTCAGTTCTTCAAGAACAGACTTGGGACAGTGCCACAGTACACAATGGGGAAGGGTTATTTTGTCCTATCCCTAGTAGGATAAAATCCAAGCCCTTATCATGGCCTCGAAGGCCCTGCAAAATCCAGCCCTGCTTACGTTTCTGTCCTTGCCTCCTGCCAACTTTTTTGGGAACATGGTCCACATTTGTTCATTTGCATATTGTCTATGATTGCTCTTAGCCTATATCTACAGAGTAGTTTCTATAGAGCCTAGAATATTTATATTTTGCTCTTAACAGAAAAAAAAAACTTACTGATCCTAGAATTGTAATATTTCTGCAATATTTCCTGTCTGCTCCTCTAGATTTAGAGCTCTTAGATGCTAGGGTTTTATTTGTTATTTTTAACGTATTCGTCACTGTGTCACTGGCACCAAGCATAGGGCTTAGCATATAGAAGGCACCCAGTGAATAATTAATGAAAGAGCAAGTGAAACTGTCATAATAATCATAATGACTGGTATTTATTTTGCCTGTGGTTTCATTTATACCATCTAATTTAATCTTCATTCCAACCCTCTGAGACGAACAAACAATATCCCTGTTTTACATAAGAGGAAGCAGAGGCTCCGAGAAGCTAAGTGATTTTTCCAAAGTACCACAGCCAAGTTTGAATTGCAGGATGGTCTGCTGCTGCCATATCCCATGTTTGTCCCCTGCCCTTGGATGTCTCACACTGTTGCCCTTACTACCAGATCTTTAGTAGCAGTTTCACTGTGACTCATTTGTCCATTTCATGGTATCCTTCTGTCAGAGGATCTTCCTGTGATGTCCCTTCTCCCTGTCCCAGCTGCCTTCCTCTCCTCTCTATTCTCTTATCTCCCTCTCCTTGCTTGCTTCTGCTCTCTCTGCAATTTCTGATTCAGTCACTGAGGGTTTGTATTTCCTAGGAAGTCCATGCACAATGCAGTATGTGGTCATCCATATTTTGGCTAGTTTTTCGCACAATTAGAAGCCAAAGGTCCAGGAGAAGAGATTGATCTTCAGACCATGCCTCACTAGGATGGACAGTATCTTAGTCTGTTTAGACTGCTATTGCAGAACACAATAGACTGGGTGGCTTATAAACAACAGAAATTTTATTTCTCATGGTTCTGGAGGCTGTAAGTCAAGATCAAGGCACCAATAGATTCAGTGTCTGGTGAGAGCCTGTTTCCTGGTTCATAGATGGCTGTCGTCTTGCTGTGTTTTAACATGGCAGAAGGGCCAAGGATGTTCTCTGTAGTCTCTTTTATAACGGCACTAATCCAGTTCATGAGGGCTCCACCCTCATAAACTGATCACCTCTAAAAGGCCTCATCTCCAAGTACTAACACATTGGGTGTTAGGATTTAACATACGGATTTTGGGGGGACACAAACACTCAGTCTGTGGCAGACTGACTTCTCTGCCAACAGATAGGGCGTTGCACTTCAGGGCATTGGGCATTTGCTGCTCTGCTCAGAGCGCAGTGCTTGAGGTCTGCAGAGAGATGCATTCTGGCCTCTCCCGTAAGACTCTTGTGAGCTCGCCTAAGGGTACTGTTTGCAGGAAAAATATTATGCTGAGCACCCCCGAGAGAAAATGAAGTCATTGCTTGCCTGAGAGTGATTTATTCGTTCATTAATAACATATTTGCTATCTTTTCCAATGATAAATTAGGTCCTTATGGCAAATGCTTTTGTTCCTAACCTGGCTCAAAGGAGAGGCCTGTGCATCACTAACAGGCTGTCAGTTTTCCTGGTGTTCATGTTTGGTCAACTGGCAAATCCCTCAAACTCATCACTAGCTGAATTATGTTTGAACTTTATTCTTGAGCTGTCTAATTGTCACATGATATGAGGCAAACCTCTAGAAGGGGTTACTTTATAACTAGCTATTTGGCCTTTGAAGGAGGTACAATATGCAAAAGAAATTACGTGAGAAAAAAAAATCTAACACCTTCTCTATCGAAGTTACTATACAAGGTCCAGATATAAGTCTTGTAAAATGAAATCTGAGGTCATAAACATGCTTTGCACATCTGGAATCTTGCCTGTGGCAGATATTCTAAAATTGGAGATGCTATATTAAAGCAAGGAAAAGAGCTTTTATTGAATACCTACTACGTGTTAAGCTTTTTCACACTTCACCTTTTTACAGCAGCCATGTGAGCTGAGGCCATTATTATCATTAGTTTTCATGGTAAATAACTTAAAGTTAAAATTTGAATTTAATAATTTGCTGAATGCATCTTCCTGCAACTCCAAGCCAAGTATATTGAACAGTTTACCAGAAGCACCAAATAGTTTCACCTGGGGGAGAGGAAGGATTCTGGTTCCTCAACATCCATGAGTAAAACTATTTGCCCTGTGTGGGTGGAGTGGTGTAGCACTGTGTGCTGAATATGGGGGCTGGTTTTAGAATAATGCTCTGTATGCAGTGGATGCTTTTAAAATGAACATTGACTGGCTATTTACAACTCAGTTACTGATTTGTTTTCGACCCTCAGTTCTCTTCTGATATCCTTCCTCACTTCTGTGCTAGAAGATGAAGAACCAGGATTTTATTAAGTCCTGCCATTTAGCAAAGAGAAGCAACCTTCTTTCAAAAAAAATTTTTTTTTAATTTTTTAACGTTTATTTTTTTGGTAGAGACAGAGCGTGAGTGGGGGAGGGGCAGAGAGAGAGGGAGACACAGAATCCAAAGCAGGTTCCAGGCTCTGAACTGACAGCGCAGAGCCTGACGCGAGGCTCACATTCATGGACTGTGAGATCATGACCTGAGCTGAAGTTGGACCCCCAACTGACTGAGCCACCCAGGTGCCCCAAGAGGCAATCTTCTTTCAAATTATTTCACTAATTTGTATTGTTATTAGAAATCAATAAAATGGTCTCTTCTTTTCTTAGATAGACTTTCCCATTTCTGCCTGCCTTTACCTGTCAAGGTCCTCATTGGGATACCCTTGAGCTCAATAAATTGTGGCACTTTTCCTGTTGTTGAGCACAGGTGTTTTGTAGCCCTGCTGTTCATGAGTGCTGCTCACCATGTCTTTGTGGTTCTCCAGATTCCTGGCCCTGTGGCTGGGTGGGGCACGTGGCCACTTCTGGCCAATGGGTTGCAGCCAGGAGTGATGCATGTCACTTCTATCTCAAAGCACTTAATTTTTGGTGTTTTTTCTTCCTTCTGGAGCAATGACTGAAGATGCTGGCTTCTTGCTGAGCTTCCTGGGCTCAGGTTTCCTGAGTGATTTTGTTGAGCAGAGAGCTTTTCTGACATCCTCTGATCAACTTGTACTATGAACCAGAAAGAAACATTTATTGTTTTAAGACACTGAGATCCTGAGTTTTTTATCATATTATAATCTAGACTACCCTGACAGATTTGAGGATTGTTTATAGAATGAATAAATCCATTCCTACTTTCTATTCTCACCACTGTAAGTCCTGGTAAATCCTACTACATTGTAAAGCCTAAGTCTTTTTAGTTCTTACTCATTTGTATAATTACACTCTCTTTGGTGCCTGCTAACTTTTAGAGCCCTATTTTGTCCACCTTTCACTTTTTTTTTTTTTTTGCAAATTCATATGCTTATGTAATTTCAACTACTCCCTATATTTATAGCAAAACAGCATGATGTATGTGAAAGAATAATGGATTTGAAGATAGGCTGGTCCTGATTCTACCAGTTCACAGAGGCTTGGGTAAACTGATTAAGACAGTCTCCACTCACTCGTCTGTACAATTGGAGTGATGACTGTTGTGTCTGTCTCACCAGGTCACCTGTGGGAATCACACGAGAGAGCAACTTTTGTAAATGGTAAAGAATTATTCACGTGGGAAGAAGTGTTTTAGAGAAACTCTGAGCCTCTATCTCAGCAAAGCTTCCGCCCTGAACTTCCTCATGTTCAGGATCTACCTTGTATGGTTGTGTCCTCATTAAGATGACCCACCTCTACATCCATGCACATCTACTTTACTGTGGCTGTATTTGTATCACCAGCCTTTTGTCCTTAGGGCCCACCCCACCCTCTTTCCGCACAGGTGACCACATCTTTATTTCTGTGTCACTTTTTCCTGGTGATTCACTTCCAATGGGCTTCCTCAAATTTCACCTGTTCCAACCTGGTAACCATCTGCAGGCTGTGCCCTCAAGATCTTACCCTGCAGTTGTGACAGCCAAGTTCAGATGAGCATCACCCTCTTTTCAAGTTCTCAATCCTCTGAGCTAACTCACTCTCAGCAGTGAAAACAAATTTCCTTAAGCCTCACTTAGCCTGCGTCACTCCACTTCTTAGAATTAAACACTGGCTCCCAGTTGCCTCTGTAATATACATACAAAATACTTCACATACGATTTTTGTGGTTATTACAAAAGCAACTCATGCTTGATGTGCCCGAATAGCAAAATACAGAAAAGCAGATGGAGAAAAAAACAGATCACCTATTATCCAATCACTTTAAGATAATCACTGTAAGCATATCCATTTTTTTTCTGTGCTTCTGTATTTTATAAAAATGTTGTCAAACAATGTATACTATTTCGTACCTAGCTTTTTCCTTTAGTAATATATTCTGAACATTTTGTCAGGTAATTAGGTAGACTGATTTAATGAATCAGTAGCTTCATTATAGCCCATTGAATACATTTACCATAATTGACTTAATTCCCTATTATAAAGCACTGATTATTTTCTATTATAAATAATGTTATAAAATATATTCCTGTGCATATGTCCTCTGAGCATGTATTTTATACTTTTTTAGGGGAAAGGAGGAATGAATCTGTACAGATAGAATTGCTTGGTTGAAGAGTACACCCATTTGAAGATTTCTGACATATATTGCTATTTGCCTCTAAAAGTGTGTATCAATTTGTGTTCTGAGCAGTGTAGAAGAGTGTGAATATCCAAACACCCTCAGTGAGTTATAGTCTTTGATAACTTTATGTGAAATGTACCCCATCTTGAACTTGTAATGTGAGTGGTTTTGAATAATAGTAAAGTTGAACATTTGTTCATATATTTATCAATTGTACTTCTGTTGGAAACTGACTCATATTGTTTCCCCATTTTTATAATGAGGGTTAGTCTTTATATCATTGTGTTATAAAATCTCTTTAATGTATTAAAGATATTCCTTACCTAACATATATATTTTAAGTTTTGTATTGTATCATTTGATTTTTTCCCCACTCTTTATTATGAAAGTTCTTTATTTTCAGATGGTTCAATATATCCATATTTCCCTTTAAATTTTCTGACTTTGTTGTTATATTTAAGAGGAATATATGTATATATACATACATATATTTTTCTCTTTATTTTATGATTTAAACACATTAACTCTGGAGTCCAACTCTAGTTTATTTTGGACTAGGATGTAAGTAAAATTGTGACTTAATTTACCTTTACAGAGTTAATGCATTAGTTCAACCAAATATCCCATGGAACATAAATGCTATCTTTGTCATTTAATAAATTCTTGTATAGTTATACTTGGAACCATTCCTGAACTTTCTATTCTGCTTCTTTGATCTATCTTTCTTTTTTGGCACCTGTACAGCAATATTTTATTTGTTGTAGGTTTATAGTATATTTTAAAATCTGGTAGAGCAAGTTAAGCCACATTATTCTTCTTTTTCAATATTTTCTTGATGGTTCTCATGCATTTATTTTTCTAGCTGGATTAGAAATTACTTTTTCAAGTTCCAAGAATACCATTGTAATTTTGATTGAAAAAGTAGTAAGTTTGTAAATTAATGTGAAGGCTTACCACCTTTATAAAGTCTGACTTCCCATCTTGGTGTAGGAGATTTCTCTCCATTTACCTGAATCTTTGTCTATGTGTGCCTGATTATAAAATTCTTAAGTTTAAGGAATACTACTTAAGTGTGTTAGTGATATTTTCATTTTTTTGGTTCCTTATATTGATTGATATCTTTTTAAAAATCCTCCTTTCTACCTGGTTATTGCTGATCCCTCTGAACTTCTTTTAGTGGTTCTAAAATAAATTTTCTTGATTTTTTCTGGAAGGAAAATCTTAGCATCTGAAAATAATTATAACCTGATTTTCTCTGTCCAACTATTTCTACCTCTTATTTATTTTTCCTGTCTTATTGCATTGATTAAAACTTCTAAAACAAGGTTAAAAATAGGAGTGAGGGTTGGCAGTTATATCTCATTCTGAGTGTTTCCCAGTTAAGTAGATTACTGGCTGGTAGTTTCAGCCAGTTAAAAAAGTAAGTTTTCTCATGTTAAAAAAGTAAGTTTCATTCCCAGTTGTTGTTGTTGTTGTTGTTGTTGTTGTTTTAAAAATCTTGAATGACTGTTGAATTTTATTAAATGTCTTTTTGGCATCTTTTACAATGATCATATGGTTTTTCTCCTTTGACCTAGAGATGTGATGAATTATGTTAATAGATTTCTTCATATTAAACTATCCTACATTCCTGGAATAAACTCTACTTACTCATTCTGTATTCTTCTTCAAATGCACGGCTGGATTTGATTTGATAATATTTTATTTAGGAGTTTTGCTTCTATGTTTTTGAGATCAGTTTATAGAGTTTTTGAGAGGAGTGTCTGCCAGGTTTTGATTTGAGGGTTTTTTCTAGCTTTCAAAAATATAATGGGATGGTCTTCATCTTGAATCAATTAAGTGACATTCCTAACGTGGACATGTAGGCTCTCAGGATGGTGTGATGGAAAGAACACAAGACTGAGAATTAAAAGATCATGGTTTAATTCCTGCCTCTGTCCCATTCACTCTGTAAGTTTAGGCAAATTAATTTCAACTCCCTAAACTTCGGTTTCCTTGTCCTTGAAATGAGGATTACACCCAGTTTCTGCCCCAACTACTTTGCCAGATTGTTGGGACAATCCTGTTATCTAATGAGAATAGAAATACTTTGCAGAGGAGAGAAACATTTGTTGAGTACCTATTCCATGTAAGGTGCCTTGTGGCATTAAAAAAAAATTTTTTTTAATGTTTACTTATTTTTGAGATAGAGAAAGAGAGAGAGAGAGACAGAAGATGAGTGGGGGAGAGGCAGAGAGAGACAGAGACGCAGAATCCAAAGCAGACTTCAGGCTCAGAGCTGTCAGCACAGAGCCTGACACAGGGCTTGAACTCACAGACCACGAGATCGTGACCTGAGCCAAAGTCCGGCGCTTAACCGACTAAGCCACCCAGGTGCCCTGTGGCATTTTACATAAATGATGTCATTACTAAGAATTCTCACTATAATCCTTATATGCTCCAGGCACAATGAGGACTCCTGGGAGCTTTGCAGCAGTGGTCCAGGGAACAACATCACCAGCGTTACTTGGGGGCATGGTAGAACTACCAAATCCCCAGTCTCACCCTGTGAACCAGAATGCATTTTCATAAGATCTTCAGGGTGATTTACATTCGTCTTAAAGTTTGAGAAGCACTGATGGCTCCCATCTCACAGTGGTGCAGGTTCCACAGCATCAGAACAGAAATATAAATGTGGCATTTAGAAATAATTCCAATGATAACTCTCTTTTGTTCATGCTTCTGATATTCTGGATGAGATGGTGGCACTGTTGAGACTATAAATGTCCTTTACAGCAAATATCATGAATATGCACACTAATTTCCAATCCAAAGTTAACTGTCTTTGGAATCTTAGTTGAAATGACCCATCAATTGTGAGTTATTCTCTAACAAGTCCAAAATTAAAAAGTAGTTTTAGTGCCTGCAGATGTCCTCTCCTCTAGGGAGACCCAGTCATAGTGTATTCCCTTCAGTCAGTCTGAAGGAATTTTTCAGCTGATCCTGTGAGCAACCACAGACCTTTTACTGGGGTAAGGATTACTATGTCATTTTCATCACAAAGATTACACTAGTCACTCCTCAAGCATGTTTTGGCTTCCACCAAGAGCAAAGGGCAGTATGCATTCAGCTTCATCACACACATTAATATATATACATGCATGCACACACATGCTTAGAGAACACCTAATATCATGGTGAGAACTGAAACCATGGTGACCAAGACGTCAACAAAGATTACCTCTGTGGGAGTTCTGCAGGGATGTGTAATGCAATCGAGGTAACTGTTTGTAGGCTGTAGCTGGCAGTTGCCATGGAGACTGGCAGTTTGGTGAGGGAAACCTCCTCAGTGACGTGGTCAACAGCTGTTTTATTCCTCTGGGTCTTGAGCACAAGCAATTCTTTCACACCCTATGTGGGAGGGAGGCACAGGTGTGTCTTTTGCTAAGCTAGGGAAGTATATAGGAGAAAGTCCAATATAAAAATATTCCTAATCATGGAATTCTTCCAGGATGGAGAAGCTACTTCTCTTAGAGTTTAAATGGCCATTAAAAAAAAGAGAACATCCATCATATCAAAGATGCTATCCTTTTAACCCAAGGTGTAGAATTTTCTGTGAATGTGAAACAATTTCACTGTGTTAGAACATACTTCAGAGTTCAGATGTTGTATTTATAAGGCTTTCTCTAGCTTTCTAGGGCAGAAATAATTGCTTCTATAACTGAACACACTCAGAAATCTGTTTATAAGTCTATTATAACATTTTGCAAATTATATTGTACTTTAGGTATAACCATTATGTTTGTTTAGTTCACTTCCCACTGTCCCCACCTAGGACTGGGTCTAATCAAGCTGTTAGGACAACTGTGCCTAGAACAGTGCCTAACTTAAAAGTACGTTTATGACTGTATTAATTAGGTCCTGCTGTGTCACAAATTACCACAAACTTAGTGGTTTAAAAAACACACATTTATTATCTCACAGTGTATGTGGCTTACCTGTCTGACCCTGGCTTATCCAGTTCAGAGTTTTATAGAACTGCAGTCAGAGTTTTTATTGGATTGCATTCTCATTTGGAAGCCCAACTGGGGAAGAATTTGCTAACGAGATCAAGTTGTTGACACAGTTCATTTCCTTGTGGCCTGTAGGAGCTGAGGGCCTTGGTTCTATAGGCTGCCTACAGTTCCCTACCACATGACCTATTTGGGAGTTTACAACATAGCAGCTTATTTGTTCAGGGCCAGTGGGACAAGAGAGACTCTGGAGAGACAGTTTTATGTAATGCAGTGTAATTGTGGGAGTGACATCTTATCTTTGCTATATTCTATTGGTGAGAAGCAAGTCACAGATCCCACTCATACTCATGGAGGGGATTATGTATGAGTGTGAACACTAGGAATTGGAGATCACTTTAGGGTCTGTCGGCCATTATGAACCTTTGTAATTTGTCTATCGGCCTGGCCTTTCAAGTGCCTCACAAAACACGTGTTTGAAAAGATCTCTAAATGTTTTTACTTGATTCTGTACAAAATTACCATGGCAGTTATGAGAATGTACCTCTCTGACTATAGGGAGTATGACTGATCAGTCCCTCAGCTACTCTGAAGTTTATCACTGTATTCAGGCCAAAGCCGCTCTTCTCACAGTTACTCTTGGCAAGTGAGGAGCCTGGTAGAGATACTGACAGAGGCCTGTTCCTGTGCAATAGGGTACTCTCTGATAGGCACTTGGCCTGAGGAGTTCCCCCAGTGGCATGATCAAACTTTCCTTAGGGCCGGGTGGCAGTCTGAGATACTTGTATCCCGCTTTCCTTCTTTCCTTCTTTCCCTATCTTCTCCGCTCAGGGTCAGGCCGATATCATGGTCAGACAGCTCTCCCTGTCTCCTTGGACTCCCTTGCCATCTTTTTTCACAGCTGTTTCTCATAATACATTTCTGGGGCATTTAATCCCATCTTGGAACCTACTTCTCAAGATGACCCAGACCAATACAATCATTATCATTTACATAAGTCTGTAGCATGAGACAGTGTTATACCTTTGAATAAGGTCCTTTTCTCTCAGCTGACTCCAGGAAAGCCACAGGGATATTGGAAAGGATATTAGACCTGCAAGACCCAGAGTAGAATTTTTGTATTACTTGGATGACCTCAGGCGAGTCACAGTCTCTCTAAGGTGCATTTATCTCATCTGTAAAAGGAGAATAACACTACTACTACTAATACATTTATGACACGGTTAAAATGAAATTGTGCCTAAAAACATAATGCCTGGAATAGAGCTGGTACTTAGTACTGTGTGGAAGTTTTGCAAGACATAGTAAAACAGTGATAACTTTTTACAAACTGAGAGGATGCATTACCAAGAGATGTATCTTTTCATGAATCCCATTAGAGGTAATCTCTCAGAGGTACAAGGGATACAGGGAGGACGGGATGCTTTCCAGGGCATCTCTGTGGATGAAAACATTATAAAAGACCAACTAAATCAATCTCTTCTTGTAACACATGCCCTTGGAAGGCTGGGCCGGGAGGAGGGCAGACAGTGAGTTTTACATTCAAGGTAGTGGGAAGGAGGGCAGATCCTGAGCAAATCTAGCAGGGTGGGGCTTGCTGGCCATTGTCCCCCACTTCTGCTCAGCAGCAGGAGTTGCAGTAGGAGTGATGAGTGTGCTTCTCAGAGGGGCTGGAGACAAGCCGCTCCTCGGGTCTTTTCTTTATCCCTTCTTCAGTTTAATCTCTACTGTTCCTTCTACATGGTATTTATGCCTTGATCTAGTGAGATTTCTGTGGTTTCCTTGACCTCTCTCATCCTTCCTCCTCCCCAGTTCTTAATTTACCTAAACTACCTTTACCAGGAAACAGAGTCCTTCCTTCTGCCCTTAGGTATAACCAGCTAAAAATGGAGAGGCCTTTGGGGGAAGCACCTAACCCAGGTCACAGAACCAGTGTGCGTCCGTGCGCTGCAGCTGAAAGCTTAGGTTTTGGACTCAAGTTGGGCTTCTACTTCTGCGTTCCTCTCCCTGTGAGACTCTGGGCAAGCTTCTCTGAGTGATTCTCCTTATCTGTAAAATGGGGTAATGGTCTCTTTCTCTAATGTTGTGAGGATGGATGGCCTCTTACAGGGATGGCTTCTTACAGGGGATGGGGCTCAGTAAATTGGCTCCTTCCTTTCCTTATGAACAGCATTGTTTAAAACGGCCTTTCCAGTGATCCTAGTAGCAATTTTGGTTCCTGATAACAATATAAAAAATGGATGAGGGTTTATGAGTTTTTTGCCCAGGTTGTGGCCATTGAGTTTTGGAAAGTGAGAAGTACAGACGAATCATGTGTCTGACAGCGAAGAGTAAAATGGCCTTGGGCCTAGCTTCAGAAGTTGGTCTAAAGAGAAACACACCACTCTTAAAAAAAACAAGTAGGAAGCAAAAAGCTTTCATATGTATAAATGTTAGGGCCATTCTGCCAGTGTAGGCCAAAAAGCTGTTTTAAATGGTCACAAGAAAAAAAATTAAGGGGGAAGAGCAGGCAGAAACCTTCTAGCTAGAACCATCCCCTTCCTTCCATCTCTTACTTTTCCTGGGAAGGGAAGCAAAGTGCTAGGGGTGTGGGATCCCCCACCTCAAGTGAGGGTGGCTTTTGGAAGCAGAGCTAGGGCGGGTGTCTGCAATATGGCCCTCTGGGTGGTGTCAGAGGAAGAGTGGGAAAGTGGAAAGTTACCAGACACAGAATCTAAAAACCTAGGCTTCCATCTGCAATCTGTTACTTACTACCTGTGTGACTTGGAGCAAGTCACTTTATCTCTTTGAATTTGTTTCATTACTTGTAAAATGGGTGTAACAAAATAAAACATAACATGACGCTGTTATGAGGTTCAAGTGGGAAAATGAATGCATGTGGAAGTTCTGGTAAATTACTACATTGATGTTAGCTATTTATTGGAATGCTATATCCTATTATAACCCACCTGAGTTACAACCTCCCTGTGGCTATTATTGAAAGGTGTCTTTACATCACAAAGTCATGAGAGTCCAGAATAATTGTGTGCATCATACAGTGGATGGTGATGATGAAGAGGAGGAGGATGATTATGACAATATTTGCATAACTCAAAGTGGCAGCTGCTATATATAAGGAATTGAGGAAAGCAATTGGGCTGGAAGTAGATGGTAAGAGACTTGTCTGAAAGCTGTCCTTGCATCACAGAACACTGTTTTTACATGTATCATGCACTTGTTTGTGTGGAGCAGCTGGGGAAATGTTGGTGAAGGTAGTGGAGAGGGAGGCGGGGCCAAAGGAGGGTTGAGTCTAAATGCTTATATAACTTTTTAATGAGAAATTTTGACCCCCTGTTTAATTTGAGACTTACACCTACTCTTCTGTTTCTTTCCCTATTTTACAAGGAAACTGAAATTCAGAGAGGTTAGTTAACTTGTCTGAGGCCACATAGCTCACAAGTTTGAGCAGGGATTCCATGCCAGGCCTGACTTGATGCCCCTGAGACCATGCATATAGCAGGACTTTGTAAGCAGTACAGGCCCACAGAGATGGACATCATCACTTCTGTTGCATTTAAACAAAGGAGGCAACTGAAGGCCAGAGAAGTGCAATGGGTGGCTTGAGCTCACTCAGCTTAGGAGTGATAGAGGGGCCTAGAAGCTAGGTTTCCTCATTCCCAGAGCATGGCCTGTTTCACTCTGGCTGCTGCCTTAAGTGCTCTTTAGTCTTTCCCCCTGCCCCCTTTTCTTTTTAAAAAATTAATAAAAGGCAGCCAAGCAATGGCTAATGGGCTCATGAGAGGTTAGGAAGCATACTTGTGAGGCAATCACAAGATCGCTTTCAGCGAAACACATGATCTTGGTAACAAAAGGAATACAGAAATAAATTTCTTTGAATGCTCTTCAACCTAATCAGCCCTGATGCTGCTAAACTGTTCCTGACATTCTCTGGTCCCCCCCTCCTTTAAAGCCCCAAATAAAGCATAATGAAATAAGCTATAAGCATTTGGGGGTTATTCAACTCTCTGAAGTGCTTGAGGATGCAATTTGTAGGCAAGATGTTAAGGAATTAAAAAAAAAAACAAAACTGGCTGGTGCCAAGCCGCATTGTACCAATTTCTCCATGGCCCTGTTGCATGTTAGGTATGCATATGGTCCACACATTTCTCAAAAACATACCCCCAGGTGTCAGGGCCTGTTCTTTAGAGCATATCAACTAAATGTGGAGAGACGGGTGTGCTGAGGAAATAAAAAATAAAACCACAGCTGCTCCTTAGAACATTGCTGTAATTTGGAGGCTTGGTATAGGCTGTAGTGTTCTTGTCTAGAGTACTACAAATTCAGCACCCTAAAAGGTGAGTGCCTGGAGGGCAGGATGGACGGCACTGCCTCTTTGTCCTTTGGCCCAGCATGGGGCCCAGCACAAAATAGGGGCTTAGAGAGTTTGAGGCAAATAAATGAATAAGTGAGGGAAGCTAGCAATGAAATTGGTACAAGGACAGGAAAGTCCCTTCCAATCAAGCTAATTAAAATAAGACACCATCCCCAGCCCCATTTCCCTCTTAGCCAATTCCTGCCTAAAAACCCACTCCCATTTTAAAGAACAGGCTGCATGTGTGGTGAAAAAGAGACAAGGAATGGTGCTGGAAGACATGGGTATATGACCAACAGGATTGCATTTGAACCCCTTTAAAAAAAATTTTTTTTTAAACATTTATTTACTTTTGAGACAGAGACAGAGCATGAGCTGGGGAGGGGCAGAGAGAGAGAGAGGTCAGGGGGAAGGAGGGAGACACAGAATCCGAAGCAGGTCTCAGGCTCCAAGCTGTCAGCACAGAGCCAGACGTGGGGCTCAAACTCATGGACTGTGAAATCACGACCTGAGCTGAAGGTGGACACTTAACCGACTGACCCACCCAGGTGCCCCTGAACCTCTTTCTTTTTAGTGAGATAGTTGTACAGCATCTAGGGCAATGTTTGGCACACAAGAGGCATGCATTTCATTCATTCAAAATTTATGCAGTATCCTACAATGTGCCAGAACTAATGTCACAAGCTAGTGGTGGAAAAGTCACTAGGAGCTCAACATTCAGTGGATGTGAGGGACTTTATTATCATTATTGAATTCTTCACATAACCGCTTTGAATTATTTTTTTCATTGAGTGATAAGGAAGTCAAACTTCAGAGAAGCTCCATGGCCAGCCCCCCTGCAGCCCGAAGAGCTGGCACCTTAAGTGGAACTCAGCACCAGCAATCACCAGTGGGCAGCTCACAGATCGGTTCTGCCTCAACACATGTTTTGTTTGGGCTGCCTATTTTTTGTCAAGAAAGAAGATAGGGAGTGGGAATGCCTGTAGAAGGGACATGTGCTTCCCAGTTCACTAGGGTCTCTCTCCTCTCAAGGTTTAACCCATGGCCGCTGAGTACGTGATCCTGGTTCAGATTCACTGTTTCCATACCCAGTGCTGTTTCCAGCGGGCTTATAGATACATTGCCTGCTTCTGACAGGGCTGAGACTCGCATTACTGATCCCTCTGGGTCTTTTCTGACCCAGTGCTGATGGTCACCACTATCCCTGTTACAGTTAATTCAATCCCAGCGGCTGACTGTCAGTTTGGGATTAAATAGACAGGAAGTAGAGATTCTGGTACAGTTTCTGGACTTTTTTGGGGGCAGGGATGATCATGGTGGTGGTGATGGTAGTGGGGACATTATATAGCATGGACTTGGCACGTACTAGACGCTTGGTGAGTGTATCCCAAATAAAAGGAAGATATTCTGAAGCTAGCCTCTTATAAGAACTCCAATTAAAAAGGTGGGTTTTTCCTTCTTTTTAAAGTAAAGAGCATTCCTAGGGCTATATTCTGTTCACTTCTCTCAGTTCTCTAACGGAAAGGGTGGGTAGCTGGCATTATAGCCTCTAAAATGTTTCCATGCTGAGGTCATCTCTTCCATTTAGTGTAGTGTGGGAGCTTTGGGGTCTCCATCAATCACTGGGAAGTGAGCTGGAGAAAACGTAAATCTCCCTCCAGAAAAATCACATTGGCCTTGGACGTCCGTGCTAGGCTGCCTGACTTGTACTGCTTTGGGCATGGGCAGAAGGGGAATCTGGTCCAGAAGTGTCCTTGGAGGGGGCAGGGTTTCCCTGGGATCATTAAGAAATAAAAGCCCACTGACTGCTGTAATTGATAGCACAACCGGTTTGTCCTGTTCCCACTTGGGTAACTTAATAAGGAGCTGAGTGAGTTCCAACACTTGTCCAGAACTCACCGAATACAGAAGATGCCCAATGGGCTAAAATCAATCAAGTTGAGGTGGAGTTGTTTGATATGTAAGAATGAGAGTTTGAAGTCAGACTGCCTGAGTTAGAATCCAGTTTCACTGCTTCTGAGCTCTGTGACTTTGGGCATCTAAATGTCTCTGTGCCTCCATTTCCTTACCTGTAAAATGGAGATAATAATAGCACCTTCTGCATAGGGTGTTTTGAGGATTTAGTTAGCTATTACACATAGTGGCCTCAAACAGTGCACATCATAAGCACTCGATATGTGTAGCGATTGTTGATCTTTTAAGATCCCCTCAAGCCTACCTCTCAATTAGGTCTGATCCACAGAGAGCAACCAACTTTCACTGACTCGTCTTTGATGTGATTCCTTTAGTTGTTAGCAGTTGATGCAAGAATAGCATTTCTATTCATTTACACATGGCAGTTGGAGATGGCTTCATTACCCATATAGTGCATTCCCAGAAAAAACACCTACCTCTGTCCATGGATATGTTTGCTTTCTGTTGCCAAAAAAATGAGTGATGTCTCTGTGTTTTCTTTCTGCCTAAACTGTCAAGAAATCTAAAACATTGCCCAGTGCCTATCTTGAGTGCTCCAAAGCATCTATTTCTTCCATTTTCTTCAAATGGAATATTTATGCTAAGCTAGCGCTTCTCAATTTTTTTTTCCACAGAACCCCTAAAAATGGCTAAGTATAGTGACTGAGGGGAATTTGGAGATTGTAGTCTTAAGAATCCAGAAGCCTGAATTCCCTTTCAAATTTGTATTTTAACTTGAAAATCTATACATGTTTTGAACTTCAGCCCATTACATATCTATGTCTGTTTTAATGTTCAGTCAGTGTTTTGAATGATCAGTCTTTCAGTAGAACTGATGTTCTGGGAAGGTGCGGTGTGCCTCTGAATTTATGACTCTTTATGATAGCTGTCCGTGCTGTTCATCAACTATTTCTGGTTCTTCTCCCTTCAAGGCATATAGTAGGACTGCAAGTCCCTGTCGGAAGTGTGACCAACCGTGTGACTAGCTTGACCAAGGAAAGTCTATCAGTTGTGGCCAAGTGTGCAGTTTGCCACATTGCTTTGCTGTGGAGAGGTAGAATCGTGGGCAAGAAGGAAGGCCTCCATCAGCTACCTGGGTCACCATATGACTGGTGAGCCAAGTTCTTCTACTGGACTGGGCTGGACAAGCTGGGTAAATAAGAAATAAATCCTGTTGTTAATAGCCAATGAGAGTCATGGCTGTTTGCCATTGTAGCTGTATGACTCAGCCCATCCCAGTTGACATTCTCCTCCTCCCTTTCCGTGTCCATCATGTTTCTGGAGGGGAGCCCACCCTCCATTTTGAAAGTGTGGCCTTGAGCATCTTGTTTAGAATCACACATTTTGAAAGACGAGGAACACGAGAAATGGAACATTTCAAATACTGGTTCCCTGCCCCCCACTTTCTCAAAAAGATTATTCTTCTTAATCTTTAAAATGCAACAGATAGTATGATATTTGTGAGTCATTCTCAGATTTAGAATCTCAACAGAGAGATACAAATCAACTTGTCATTTATTAATTTTTGGAATATCTCACCCTTTTCACAGCTCTTTGTTTACTAAATGCCCAGGACTTCATACTGTTCTGAAAGTTTGAATTGCAAGTTTACCCTGGGTCATCACCCTCTGACTGCTGGATTTTGGTGGCAGTGTTGTGCCTAGAATATAGTGGGTGCTTGGCAAATGGTGGGGTGCATGAGTGTCCCTTCATTAAAATAGTAGTGTAAACCCATAGTCCCTTCACCTGCTGGCACCTCGCTTGAACATTGATTTTGTTTTGTCATTAAAAAAATTTTTTTTAATGTTTTTTTTACTTTTTGAGAGAAACAGAGCGTGAGCGGGGAGGGGCAGAGAGAGAGAGAGAGAGAGAGAGAGACAGACAGACAGACAGGCAGACAGAAAGAGAGAATCTGAAGCAGGCTCCAGGCTCTGAACTATCAGCACAGAGCCCAACATGGGGCTCGAACTCATGAACCATGAGATCATGACCCGAGCCAAAGTTGGACACTTAACCGACTGAGCCACCCAGGTTCCCCTGTCATTTTGTTTTAGAACTTGCTGTTGATATGTTAGTCCCTTTGACTGAAATATTAACCCCTTTATGTGGGAACTAGATCATTATCTCTGAATCTTCCAATGGGAGTAAGCTTAATTTCTACACACAGCAGGTATTTAACAAATGCTTGCTGAGTTGAATTGAATTGGGTGGTAGATTAGTGTGGTTTGGAAGCCAAGGACACCAGCGTGTGTCCTTACATTATACACAGATTCCCCTTATACTGACTCTAATTCTCAGCCAGAGCTCGCTCTTGTTCCTCTGGCAGAATCTTTGCACCTTGGTCAGTGCTGTCCCTGAGGCCTGTCATGTGAGCAGCCTGACTTTTCCTGTCTCCTTTTTCCCAGGGAGAATGTTCCCAGTAAAATGAAAATGGCCCCAGCTCCTCATTTACAAAGTGCTACAAGATTCCCACTGCCCCAAATGGTAGGATCTAAGCAACTAGCAGGGTATCTCTAAAACATCTGAGGAAACAGCTGACTGACTTTTGTGAGAAGACTTGCCATCCCAGACTTCGGAATAGGAGGAAGAAGAGTGAGAGATGTGGGAAAGGCAGGAGCCACAGAAACATCAGAGTTCAGGTGCTTTGGTGACTTTTGCTGTGCAACAAACCACCCCCTGCCCCCCAAACAACAATATGTTACTGTGTTTCAGTGTGTGGGCTGCCTTTCATTTGGGGTGTCGCATGTGGCTGTCCCCTGAAAGTGGCTGGGGCTGGACTCAACTGAGAGTGGGACTGGGGCTTGAGTGGGTTGGCCCTTCAGATTACTTCTGGTACCTGTGCTACATGGCTGGAGTAGTTAGAGGCTGTCGGGATCGCACTCTGTCTACACTAGTTGGGACTTCTGGCATGGCGGTCTGAGGAGATAGAACTTACACGGCATCTGGCTTCCCTTAGAGCAGTGTTTCTCTGACTTGGCACTACTAATTTTGGGCCATTTTGTTGTGGGGTGTTTTCTTCACACTCTAGGATGGTTAGCAAAATTCCCAGCCCCTATCCATTAGATGCTAGTAACAACCCTTCTTCCCCCTGCCAATTTGTGACAATGAAGAATGTCTCTAGACATTGCCAGTTGTCATCTGGGAAGCAAAACTGCCGTGGGCTGAGAACCACTGGCCTAGAGTGAGTATTGTAAGAAACCCACGTGGAAGTTGCCGGGCTTCTTATGACCTAGCCTCGGAAGTTAGACAGAGGTACTGTCTCTGTATTCTGCTAGTCCAAAGTGAGACCCAGGGCCAGCCCAGATTCAAGGGGAAAGGACTATATAAGGGCACGAATACAGGGAGATATGGTTTACTGGGGGAGAAAGGGGAGTCACCTTTGGAAGCTAGAGGTTAGTTAATAGGGCACTCACGGAAGTGATGTTCCAAGACTCCTTTTATGCTTATTGCCAGCTCCTTTTAATGACTCTCTGCAGTATGGTCACTCTGTCCCCATTTCTGTGAGATGCGCTGATAAAATGAAACGTAAGTCATGGCTTCTGTTTTGGAGAGTCTTGAAGGTTATTTGGGGAGACAGACTCAAAACAAGAGATTTTTCAGTGTGTTGGGGTGTGTGATGGAATAGAGAACATAAGGTGTGAAAGGAGCATGGGGAAGGGGGTTTATTCTGATCTAGGAGCTCACATGATGCTTCTTAAGGAGACGACACCTGAGTTGAGATTTGAGTGATGAGGATCCAGTCTGGCAGGGGTAATGTGGGACGGCCGTTCCCAGGTGAAAGCACCATGCAAGGAACAGCGGGGCACATATGTACATGCAGTGTCTACAAGCCCTAGGAGTGTAAGTGTGGGCTGGGTGAGGTGGGAGCTGACGCTCCCAAAGGGAGTGTTACAAAGGGGGTTACAAAGGGGAGAGAAAGAATACGGCAGCCCTGTGCACCCAGCTAAAGAGCACAGACTTGACGTGTATCATTTTCCTGGTTATCGATACACCAGTCCCCAGTCACTAGGAAATGACACATCACTATCTGGTAAAGCAAATAGTAGTGAGATTTTCCTTTCTTTTTTCTTTTTAAATATATATATTTTTAACGTTTATTCACTTTCTGAGAGACAGAGACAGAGTGTGAGCAGGGCAGGAACAGAGAGAGAGGGAGACACAGAATTTGAAGCAGGCTCCAGGTTCTGAGCTGTGTCAGCACAGAGCCCGGTGCAGGGCTTGAACTCATGAACCATGAGATTATGACCTGAACCAAAGTCCAGCGCTTAACCGACTGAGCCACCCAGGTGCCCTGAGGTTTTCCTTTTAGGGTTCCTGCAGCCTGAGGTTATGAGAGAAGCAACACCGAGCCCTGTAAACCTGGCATAATGTACTTCTCTACTGGGAGGAGTAAGGAGTCCGAGAGAGGTGTGAAATGTGTTGGTATGTCCTAAGCATCAGACCCCTTGACAGAGGCTTTAGAGACTTCTTGTCTGTCCGTCCCCTAGTAACTATGAGAGTGCATTATTACCATTCATAGATGATGTCACTGAGAGTCATAGACTTTAAGTGACTTGATTGATGTCTCATAGTGAGCTGGAGAGCTAGGATTGTACCCAGGTTTTCTGGTGGCACTCTCACTCTCTCTCTCTCTCTCTCCCCCTACATATATACACACATGCACACACACAGATGAGTTTTCTCTAAAAAGTAAAAAGAGAAAAGGGAAACTGAGCATCCTTGCATTTTGTTTTGTTTTGTTTTATGGCTGAAGTGTTAGAGAACACTGATTTGTAATTAATGCCTCAGTGTACTTACTGGGGCTCTTACTGGGACGCCTGGGAGCATTCACATGTCTCTCTGGCTCTTGCTCTCCACCTCTGCTGCTCGCTCTCATTCAGAGGAGCAGCAGCCAGTCAGCAGGGACACTTTTGATACATTTGAAGGATAAGGTGGAGGATTTGGGCCCTCAGTGTAAATGGGGCCTCTGGGTAAGAGAGATCAGGATGATGGACAGACACTGGGCAGACTTGGATTGAAATCCTGAAGCATTCGCTCCCTGGTCTAGGCCACAAGTTACCAAATGAACGCTTTCATTGTTAAAGAAAAGCCCCTGCAATTTATTGGAGTCCAAGACACAGTGTTTTTAATTGAGAAAGTATGTCCACGTGGATCTACCATGGTGAGCCCACACCAATAAATGTACCCCTTGTTTCTTCGGTGAAGTTCTAGCTGCTTTGCATGGCATACTGAGCATTTCCCAATTTGAGCCCAGCTTCCTTCTCCAGCCTCATCTTTTGCTGTTAGCAATGCCACACCCCTACTGAAATACTTGTCCTTCCCCCAAAGGCCCATGCATTGAGCCTTTTCATCATGGTTCCCTCCTCCTGTAATGCACCTCCTTTCTCTTTTTTTGTCTAGTGACTCCTACTCATTCTTTGAGATCTTGAGTATTTATTTGGCACACATCTATGAGCACCTCTGATGAGCAAAACCCTGTGCTATGCCTGGGGGCTGGGGGGGCACAGTGATGAGTAGGACACAGTCCTTGACCTCAAAGAGACCGCAGATATTACTTTCTCTGTGAAAATATCTTTAATCCCTTTGGTAATTCCCAACGCATGCTCTTAGGGTCTCTATTACACCACTGATTACAATATGTTGCAGTTATTTGTGCATCTAACTTCCTCGTCATTGTATGAGGACAGAGACCACACCTGATTTGTTCATTGTTGCTCATGTTCACAATATCTAGTTCATGTCTGGATCACAGTCAATACATATTTTTAAAATAAGTGAATAAATGAACGAGTGAGTGAGTTAAGTAAATGCAGCTTCTTGGTGCTTAAGCCTATGGGTCTTCACCAGCATGGGTGGGATCCTCACAACGCTGGGTGGGGAGAATAGAATGATTTTCCTACTATGTGGAAGTTTTCTGAAGATTTCTATATGCACATTTCACCTCTGAGATCTCTGAGTGGAAGAACAGGTTTTTGACACACAGCCAGTAAACCCAACAGTCAAGTTGCTTTCTTTAAGAAGATTAATGAACAAGGACTTAAGAGAAGGGATGGGTGGACTGGTTACTAACAAGTAGGAACCAGCCATAAGCTCAACCCTATTTTGGGAACAAACCAAACCAGGATCTTTAAGGTTGAGCTTGGCTTGATTCAATTAATCCTTCTCCTTCTCTTTGTGCCTTCACTGCTCCCACACCCACCACAGCCTCTCACTCATCTCTGTTGAATCATGAATCACGAGCCAGTGGCACCTCCACACTCTGTTCTCTGTTGGGTCTGGCATTTTCCTCACTTTGCTGTCCTGTGAGGACAGAGGACTGGGGGTGGAGGAAGAGACTTACATGAAGAAGCCATTTTGAGTGTTTCAGAGGGAAAGAAGATCTGAGTGGGCCTTGTGATTTATGGTGAAAGCAAGATGTGGAGGAGGGAGGAGGCATAGGTTGGATTGGAATCAGAGGGGAAGAAAGGGGGGTGGGCCCATTTTAGGGGATGGGTGGGAAATATGAGCCACCAGGGTCAGATAAGGAGTGGAAGTTTTGCGGCTGGTGGGCGAAGGATTTGCAGGCAGAGCGCGGGTGCAGATGGGTACATTTTTACCTCTTCTCCACAGGTGAATTCCTAGTCAACTTTCAGGATCCAAGCTGAATGCCCCTTCCTTCTGAAGCCTTCTCTGACTTTTCCGGTGTGCTCTGAATTGCTGACATCCCCTCAGTTCCCTTCCCCACAGCGTTAATTCACACACTGGTCCCTTCTTTCTCTATGTTCTTTCTTCTAGACTGTGAGCACCCAGAGGGCTGCGGTCTGGCATACACTGACACTGACCATTTTTTTCTCACCCCAGATTGAGTCATGTGGCCTGGCACAGTGTGCACCACGTGGTCTGAGCAAGGTACAGAGCATCTGAAATAAGGACCATCTTGGAAAGTCTGGGACACATGGTAAAAACATGCTTAAGACACCCTGTGCACCAAGTCAGTGGAATTTAATAGTATCCATTTTTTGCCTTTCCCCCAAGATTCCTGGGTTTCTGCCTTCCCTAATAAGAAGATGCATTTTGCTGAAATGATTCATTTTATAAAGTTCCTGCAGGCCAGACAAGAAAAGGCATGCATTTAGTTCACATGGAAATGTGTGATCTGGAAATTGGGTTTCGGTTCTAGTCTAGTTTATAGGTTTAGCTAGTTGTTTCCCACCGCTTTTTCTAACCAGAATCTCAGGTAGAAAAGGAGTGCCAACAGACCCAGCATGCAGTTCTTGTGTCTCTATTGTATACCCGACTTTTTGCTTATGTTAGTCCATTTAGAACCATCCTAGGAGACAGGTAGATATCAGTCACATATATTAAGCAGATGTGGAAATTTCTTGGCTCTTTGAGGGGCAGAAGTGAGCTATGGCAGAATCATTCTGAGGCTAACCACCCACATCACAATCCGGATAGTGCAGAAAAACTAAAAAGGGCCCTTGTTTGTTGAGTGTAAGAATGGCAGTTGCTCTTGTTGCCTTTGTAGATGGTCTAGAATCTCTCTTCTGGGACACTGGAGGGCAGTGTGGTATAGTGATTTGAGTTTGGGATTTGGAGTAAGAGGATTTGGGTGTGGGTTTGAAAGCTGTGTGGCCTTGAGTAAATTAAGCAACCTTTCTGTGGCTCAATTTCCTTTTCCCAAAATGGGGATAATCACCGTAACCCATACCTCGTCAGGCTGTTGTAAGTATTGGATGAAAAATGGATGTGGAAAATGCTTTGTGAACTGAAGAGCTGAATGCATGATTCTAATGTCATTTTAAGCACATAATTGGGAGGAGAGGCAGTCCTAAGGCTGTTTCTGACTAAAAATCTTTGCCCTCAAAGCTGCCTTAATGATCACTCTTCTTGGCTCAGGAGTTTCTTCTCAGGATTCAAATACACCCTGTAGGACACCGTTGCTAAAATAAACCTGTATTCCCTGACATGGAAGTGGGGAGGGGTAGCCCAGGTATAAATGAGGGGCCCAAATATCAGTTTCATCTAGTCTTATAATAGGAAAGCAGGTTGTTCAGGATCCAGGACAGGTTTATTTGGCTGGGTAGCAGGAAGGGAAGGGTGCCAGGACTGGATGTTCTGGGAGGCCAGATGAACACAAGGGATCTGGAGACTCCAGCCTTGGGGCCTGCACTTTGCTGGAAGGAGAAAGGCAGAATCAAAAGTGATCCCTGTTTGGAGGGTGAGTATGGAATATCAGAGAATCTTGAGGCAGGGAAGAGTTCTCTTGGTCTTTAATCGTCAACATTGTTTTCTTGTCTTTAGTCATTCAAAAATTTCACCGTGCCTTTGTGTTCCCCCTACTGTATTTTGCTTGATGAATTTCTTTACATTAACTAACTTAAGTAAATCCAGCCTCATCCAAATCAAAGATATCTGTGAGATCACCTTGTAACTATTAAAATGAAAAATACCGGTTCATGTACCACCTAAAGTTACCCTGTGGACCACACGTCGTCTATGCGCTGACTTTGTTATAAACTTGAGTTTCACGTGACCCATCCTTCTGAAGACAGTCTGTTCGGCAGCATCTTCAACACGCAGTCAGCCCTCATGTGTCTGCATGTCTCTAGTAACAGGGAGCTCCCTCTCTTGGGGCAGCAATGACAGAACGTTCTTCTGTAGACTGTACCCAAATTTTCTTCCTTGTAATTCCACCCGTTGGCTTTAACTCTCGCGTCACATAGACTGTGTCTGTTTTCACTTCGCCGCACGGCTTGTAAGAAATATGAAGCCAGTTCTCAGGTACCCCACACTCCAGCCTGGCTGGACACCGTAGTTCTACCCAGTGACACGATTTCCATCCAGTTCCATCCAGATAACATGGTTTCAAGTGTTCTTGACATATTCTGTCACTGTTCTTTGACAGGACTCTAATTTTGGAGTTGTTATTATTTTTTTTAAATATAACTTCCAACATGGAACACAGTCCTCCAGGTATAGTCTGGACAAGTAAGGTTGAATGTGACTGTCCCCCTCCCTCATTCTAGATGTGCTACTACTATTAATGCAACTTAAATAACGCCCTCTTAATAATGTACCTATCAAAAGTCAGCAGGTCCTGTGCAGAATAACTTGTTTTTACAACAGTGCAGATGCCTTGCTATGAGTAGCCATACTCTCATCTGCCCACCCCGAAGCCAGTAGAAGGCATTTGTGTGCCAACTGACTGTCATCTGGAGCAGCATTCTTTAAACCTTTTTGATTATGTGAGTGCCTCAGTAAAAATATATTGAGCATGCATCTCTGATATGTGTGTATTTATTTACTTATAAATTATATAACATGTAATTTAGCACATGCAAAAATCAGAAATTTAAAGCATGAGATAAATCAATCAGAAATAAAAACTTCTTATTGGATCATCTTGTACACTACCTGGGGATGTTTACCCCAGAATTGAGAACACCCTGTGTCCTTCTGCTAAACAAAGCAAATCTCTGTATGAAAGAACTGAACTCCCAGTTATGATCACCCCCGCACCATGCTTAAATTCACCGTTTTTGAAACTTCCCAGAGAATGACAGTGACATGCTGGGTGTGCACTCAAAAGCGGACTGGAGAAAAAGGGGATCATCTCTACCCACCAGCCCCATTTGTCACCCTTATTTTGCTTTCTCCACACATTGACCCCAACTTTCCTTTTTTCCCCATGGCTGCCTCTGTCTTCTAATCTGTATCCTTTGTGCATTTTATATTAAAAGACCAGAGATGTCTTTGGAATGCACAGAGGTGTGGTGACATGCTGAAGAGGTAATTGTGATGTTGGGTGCTGGAGAAGTAAGGAGAACTCTTTGAAATAAGATTCCTTCCAATGTAAAAACCTCAAGTGATAAACTAGAAGTGATCTGGCCTTGGCATGAGTTCAGAGGAGCATGAACAGAGTGAGGGTGGATATAAAGTCACTCTGTGGGGGGAGGCTAAAGCCACTGCATGGCTTTAACCAGGAGAAGGGGTAGTGTATGAGTGCTATCTTCAGATGCTTGAAGAGAGTCCAGCAGAAGTAGCACTAAATCTTTCTCCTGGGGCATGCAGGGGTAGATTAAGGAAGGTCTCATGGGCTCAAAATAAGGGGGACTTTTTAAGGGTCACAGCTGTCTAAAGATTGAATGGATTGTGAGAGCCAGTCTTTCCCATTATTGGAGGATTTTAAGTATGAGCTGGGCAAGCAGCTGATGGAAGGCTGTAGAGGCCTACTAGGCTAGAAGGCTGCCAAGTCCCCTTGAATCCCAAGATTCTGAGCTCCAAGACAAAGTGGGATATGACTAGGAGGACTCCAGTTCCACCTGATCTGCCATGACTCCCTCATGGGCCTGGCTCCCCTGCTTGGAGTTCTGACACCGCACTTATTTCTGCAGGCGTGGGGCTGCCTCCTTTTATGAGGCCTGGGACTGACAGGGTAGATTGATCTGGAGAAACTTTGGATGGCAGAGAGCCCTTGGTGGAGCACCACCTGCCATAGATGAGGCAGATCTAGCTGGGTGTGCACGAGCTTTGAAGGTGAACAGAACTCACGTTATCTTTTGCCTTCTGGGGGCTCCTCAAATCTGAACGTTTTCCTTATGAGTTTCTTCCTCGAATAATTAAGAAAGGGGTGATATCTGACAACCTGTGGGCACCTCTCTCTTTCCTGAAGGTAGGAAGAAGACAATGGGCACCATCCCTCATGGGCCAGTGTCACCTGCTATTGGCAGCCTTATATCCTGTGGAGCCTAGGTCGACACAGTCTGCTAATTTGGCCTGGGGATCCATTCATCCCCTCTGCAGTTTCTCTGTCACCAAGACGGTGATAAGAGCCTCTCATTGTTTGCTCTCCTGGCCTCTAGACTCCTTCCTCAAAGTGAACATCCTGAAAACTGGTCTGATTACGTCACCGCCCTGCTTAAGGCCCCAATGTTCTCTCTGTACAGGGGAACACCCCAAGCTCAGCCATTTGTGATGGACAGCCCCCTCTGCCTCCTCTTCATGTAGGAGCCCCTTCTAGCCACACCCTCCAGATACTCCTGCTGTGGGGACTCCACATCTTTGCTTGTGGGGTTTTGTTTTTTCAGAATGCCCTTATCCATCTTTTCTGCTTGGGAAACTCCTCATCCTCACTTAAGACCTTTTCAAATGTCACATTTCAGTGAAATCTTCCCTGACTTTCCTAGATAGAGTGAAAGTGGTTTTTTGTTTTTTTGTTTTTTTGTTTTTTTTGTTTTTTTGTTTTTGTTTTTTTTACCTGGCTGCTTGGAATCCTCTGAGCCAGACAGGGCTGTGTTTCAGTCGCCTGGTGTGAGTCCACCTCCGTGGCTCATGTGTGTGCTCACCAACTGCAAGGACAGAGCTGTGCTTATGGTGGCACTTTGTGTGTGCTCAGGAACTTTTAGTCACATGAATGGATAATCAAATCCCTAGCCTGTAATTCGTTGACCTTCTGTCTCACAAAGAAGCATGATATTAGGCTTGCCCGTTGAAAGTCAGCTGAATGGCCTCCCATTTTCTTCAGAACTATTGATCTGTAGCAGAGAGCAGAGAGAGCACTGTATTACTTTGCTAAGGGCTATTGTAACAGTATCACCCACTGAGTGGCTTAAGCAACAGAAATGTATTGTCTCACCGTTCTGGAGACTGGAAGTCTGAGATGAAGGTGTCACAAGGTTGGTTTCCCCTAAGGACCGTGAGAGAGAATCTATTCCATGCTCTTCTCCTGGCTTCTGGTGGTTTGCTGACAACCTTTGGAGTTCTTTGGCCTGTAGAAGCCAATCTCTGACTTTATCTCTACATGGTGTTCTTCCTGTGCTTGGGTCCAAAGTTTCTTTTTTCAGTAGGGCTCTATGCTAGTCATATTCGATTAGGGCCCACCCTAATGATCTCATTTTAACTTGATTAAAATGTGCTCTGTAAGGAACCAAGTGCGGTTGCACTGAGGAAGTGGGGGTTAGGACTTCAATATATGACTTTTTGGGGGTGCAATTCAACTTATAATAAGTGTCATGTCATTGGGAACATGACCATGCCTCTCTGAGTGTCCCTTTCCATGCCTGCAGAATGGGAGACTGGACTAGCTAGATAAACCCTAAGGCCCCATTTCTCTTTCTTGCTTTCTTGCTTTCCTTCCTTCCTTTTCCTTCCTTTCTTTCTTTCTTTCTTTCTTTCTTTCTTTCTCTCTCCCTCCCTCCCTCTCTTTCTTTCTTTCTTTCTTTCTTTCACGTTCATTTATTTTTGAGAGACAGAACACAAGCAGGGGAGGGACAGAGAGAGGGGGAGACACAGAATCTGAAGCAGGCTGCAGGCTCTGGGCTGTCAGCACAGAGCCCAACATGGGGCTCGAACCCACGAACTGTGCTCTCATGACCTGAGCCGAAGTCAGATGCTTAACCGACTGAGTCACCCAGGTGCCCCCCTAAGTCCTCATTTCTAATACATTCTCTTTCACTTTGGAAAATCCAGTGGTAACTTTATTTTCATTCATTCATTTAACATATACTTATCCAGTGCCTACTGTGTGCCAGGCACAATTTGTGCTCTGTAAGCAGAGTTCTCTCCAATGGTTTGTGCCCTTCCCTGCTGAATGAGACAGAGTGAAGTGCCTGTGCTATATCTATGGTCGGCATCTTCAATGGGACCTGTGTCATTTGATTGGGAATCTGCCTCATCAGCTATGTGAATATTGGTTTCACAATCTGAAGAATAGACCTGTGGTTGCCAAGTTTAAATCTTAGGCATAATCTGGTTATGAAATCTGTTTGGAAACACTATGAGTGAGTTACTTTGCTCAGTCACTCTCCAATCCCATATTTCTGGCTTCAGGAGGCTCAGGAACCCTCTATTCATAAAGAAAGTATGGGCCTACTTTGTACAGAACTGATTCTAAATGTGCATAATACTGCCAGGTAGACACAGAGCTGGGACCTGGGACTGGGTGCCTCCAGGGGTGGTAGGTGAGCTTGTTTCCCTGGATCATTCCCTGCAGCCTCCCTCTTCCCTTACCAGAACTGTGTTCATTGTTTAAAAAGCTTCTGTGGGGCCAGTGCTCGCCTTGTGCTCGGGGCTCTGTTCTAAGCTCCTTGAGTACTTTTTTTCTCTATCTTTCCTACAGCTTTGTGAAGTAGGAACTGTAGCTATGACCATTTTGTAATGAGAAAGTGAATTGCTACTTCTTAAACCAACGTGCCTGAGGTCTTACGGTTCATAAGGGACAGAGCAGGGTCTCAAATCCAGGTGTGTTTGATCCTAAAATAGGAGCTTTTACTTTCTGTACTCCTGTCATCTCTTAATACATGGATCTGATCATATTGCTGTCTTGCTAAAAGCAATCTATAGCTCCCTATTGTCTACAGCAAGGGTGTCTAACCCAAGATGTGAGAACACTGTGATGCTGAATGTAAAATTTTATATTTGTATGTGAGTGTCTTTTCTGGAGAAAGGATCCAGTTTGGCCAGATTCTCAAAGGGTCTCTGACTTCAAAGGCTAATGTACTTAGGCAGTTAAGACTCATCATTGTTAGACCTCCACATTTGTCACTGGGGTTATTCCCTGCCACTTCCTCCCTGTGTAGTTTTGTTGTCCTGAACTTTTTACAGTTTTCTGGAAGGTTCCTTGCACTCTCATACCTCAGGCCTGTGTTTATGTGGTTTCCTCTACTGGTACTGCCTGATGTCCTCTTCCTCACCAGGGAAACTCCAGCTCATCTTTCAAGGTCTGGCACAAATGCCACTTACATGAAGCTTTCCTCAACCCTCTCAGGCAACATAGTTTGTTCTCCGCTCTGTGCTAATGTGGGCTTTACTCCAAGTATACATATAGGGCTCACTGCATCAACTGTGGAAGCAATTGTTGAGCCCCTGAAGAGCCCAGAGTCCTCTTCATTCTTCTGTCCTGCCTGATAGGGGGCCTGACCCAGGCCTGACGCAGCAACCATCTTTTGAACGGAATTTAAAAAACTTTGAGCCATTTAGCTTGCTCCGAGTGCAATAATCGAAGGAACACATTTTCAGACTCTAGCCTTGGAGGGTAGTACTAACTCCCACCTTGTAGGTTATACGTGTTCTGCCAGTTCCTACTTTTTGGAAATGTTTGATTTGGGGGAGTGAAATTTTTGAAGTAATAGACTCTGGACAGAATAGAAAGAGAGCTCGACAAACCTGGGAGCAGCCCTGTGCAGTGACTGGTAGTTTTCAGAGTCACACTGGTCAGATTAAACAGTGAGATGTTGGGCTTGCTGCACTTCTCTGTTTCCTGGCATCCGTCCATCCATCCACTGCGTGAAGCATCTTCCATGTTAAGATTTTCTTTCTTTTTCTTTCCCTTTTCTTTCTCCCATTCTTGTCCCTTCCTATCTTCTTTTTCCTTTTCATATTCTGGAACTAAACTGTTTAGGTTTGAATCTTGATTCATTTATTAGCTCTAAAACTCAATTTCTTCATGTATAAAATAGGGGACAATAATAATACCTGCACTAGAGGATGTTGTAAGGAGTTAATTAAATGAGTTAAGATATGTGACACTCTTGAAACAGCGTTCAGTCAACCTCAGTGACTCTTGTTTTTACTTTTCTTTTGCCGTTTATCTCCTCTCTTTCTTTGGGTCTCATTAACTCTCTTTTTCTCAATCTCAGTCTTTTTTCCTTTTCCTCTCCCTTGGGGTCCCAGTTCTAGGAGTTCACTGTCCCTCCCTGAGTCACCGTATGGGAGGCTGGTGCTGGACAGGCAGAAGCGTCTTAAGTACTTGGTCTGGGCCCATGAGGCCTCTAGGCTCCCTTAGGAGACCCAAGTCCCCCGAGCCTGTAGGAGCTGCCTGGGCCTTGGTGTCATCTCTAGCCTGGCCTGGTGGTTCTTTCTCCCAGAGCGCTCCTGAGCATCCCTGCTGTGAACTCAGACCTGGGACTCCTGTTCCGGGTAGTAGTTAAGTGGTGGGGGGGGGGGGGGGGTTGGCTGGGGGGCCCTTCCGCCTTTCCTTTCCTCATCTTCTATTCTTTTCCTTCCATAAAGCGTTCGCTCATGCTTTGTCTTAGAAACTTCTGCACACTGAGGGTAAGAGTAGGCCTTGCTTGGGCCCCTTGTCATCACACCTGAGCCGTGAGCAAGACTTGTATTAACTTCCGGCCTACTCTTTTAAGCCAGAGGAGAATCCTGCTGTGGCACAAGATGGAAAGCAGAAAGCCCCCTCCATTCAACTGCAGCTCACGGGTGGCATCCACTTTGGAGGCTCTGTCAGCTCTTCGCACCCTCTTATTCTTCTCTCAGAACCCTCCTGTAGCCCCTGAGTATCTTTGCTTTCATTAGGTTTGAAAGCTCCCACTTTCGTGTATCATGTTCTTCTTCTAAGAAAGTGGATGATCCAAACCTAAACACACATCCACATACTCAGAGGGGATTTTATTCCTGGAGAGCTGAAAAATGATATGAAACTCTGTTTTTTTATCTTGCTTTTGGATAATGCAATTTCAGTGTGAAGAGTATGTTTGAATGTTTTATTCTTCTTCTTCCTAAGTAAATACACAGTTTGGCTTAAGTCCATCAAGTGTCCAAATGAGGCAAAAATCTGCCACTATGAGCTTGCCTAAGGGTATCAAGTTGAATGAAATCTCTGAGATCTGAGCTCCTTACTGTTAGTGTTAACTGGTTGTTGTTCCTGTTTTCCAGGAAGGCTGGGTAGGGAACAGCACTTCTCTGTGTCTTACCCCCCCCCCCCAGGCTTATTTCTAATTTTGCCCTTGGAGCAGCTCCCCAGGGAGACCCATCTCTCCAGCCCTCCCTTTTCAGTCTCCCTTGCAGCCTTCCAGCATAGAGTCAGGTGCTTCCAGAGAGATTTGACTTCCTTGAAGGAAGCTCTGCTCCACAACCCTCTAGGTGGGGATCTAGCTTTTAAATAGAATTAGGGTCCTGCTTGCAGAATTTTTGTAGATTTGCAAGTCACTGGTGAGCAAGGGGGCCCTTTCCTAGCTTGGAGGGCAGGCTGCAGGCTGTCTTGGGAGTTCCTAGGGCACAGAGGGCACTGGGCAACCTCCCAGGCTAATTGGGGTTTATTCCTTTCCTCATTCATTCAGCAAATATTGAGTGAGTTCCAGGTACTGTGCTGAGTCCTGGGGAAACCAGAGCGAGTGGCACATTGGCCCATTCTCGAGGGGCTCAGACTCATGTAGGAGAAACAGGAATGTAATAGGCAATGGAATGCAGAGTCTTAGGGCAGGGTAGGCAAGGGGGCTGTAAAAAGGGACAGTAGGGATCACCTATTTCTCATTCATTGTTTTTGTCATTGTTTTTCATCCAGCATAACTCTGATGCCTACTACATATTTGTTCTGGGTTAGCCTGCTTACGTTTATGATGTGATATGACTACACTTGGATATCTGTCAGGAATAAGAGTTTGTTTTTAATTTCCTTATTGGTTTCTCATCAAAAGTAGCCACCAACTCCCATTGTGCCCCAGGAGAGAATTTAAATTCTGCAAGTGCAAAAACCATTCCAATTTTATTCAGTACTATAAACCCAGCATCTAGTTGCAAGGTTATTAAAGGGTAGATATTCAATAAATACTTGTTGAATAAATTAATAAAGGGGCAGGTGAAGGGAAGATGGTCTGTGACATGGGTTCTCAAACTTTGACATAAGAATCATGTAAAGAGCTTGTTGAGATATAGATTCCTACCCCCAAAGACTCTGATTCAGTAGGTCTGGGGTGGAGCCTGAGAATGTACATCTCTAAGAAGCTCCCAGTTGGTTTGGTTGCTGCTGCCGCTGTAAAGACCACACTTTGCATAGCACTGGCCAGTGGGGTCTTTTTCCTATCAGAGATCAATGATAAGAAATGGCTTTGGATCCTGTTCTCATAGGTCTGCCATGGGACTTGGCTCTCCCCACCTTCTTAGTAGGGGCTCAGGGCTATCACACAGGACAGGTCTAAGTGAATAGGGTTCTATACAGGTGTACAATAACATAGCCCTGATACAGGTGTTTAAGCCAACGAGTGGAAGTATGAATGTGTGCCTTTAGCAGTCAGCTCGTTAAGTGAAATATAGGGCTATTAAAATATCTCTGCTTGTGAAACCCTTTTGTCTATCACAAGGATCATGGTTCCTTCTTATGCAATCAGCTTCTTTAAGGAAAAGGACTTGCTCTCGTGCAATTTGGGTTTTTACTTATTCATCATCACTACCCATTCATGCTGAGTAAGTTTTAATTGTCTTTGAAATTGAGCAAAGAGCCCAGTGCAGGTGACTGGGGTGTGCTAACGTCTCTTACCAAGCTGCTCAAGAATGCACTGACTCCAGGTAAGGGGCAGCTTTCAACGGACTCACTCTGCAATTCTGAATGAAGAGATCTGACTCAGTCTCAGCAAGACTCTGTGCTTCTTTCCTTTTCCACAAATATTTGGAGGCTGGTGTCCCTGCCTAGACTTACTGCAGACTTTACCCTTCAGAAGTATATCTGCAGTCACTCTAGAAAGCTGTCTATCATCTGATGAAATAAGCAGTGTGGAGAAGTGGAAAGAGTTTTAGAGGCTTTCAGGATCCCTTTGAATGTCACCTCCCCCACGACCTGAGCTGAGTCAGGTGCCTCACCTCTGCACAAGAACAACTCCTGCACTTCCCTGCCCTTCTACCATGGCCTACAATAGGCATTAGTGAAATTGCCTGTCTCTTTTGCTGGATTTGGAGTTTCTTGAACACAGGGATCATCTCTTATTTGTGCTTTATCTACAGAGCCCAGAACAGGACCTGCTGTATGGTAGCAGCCCGCTTGATGGCTACTGAGCTTGTGAAGAATCACATGGTCCTGTGTTGGCATCCCAGCTGGGCTGCTTGCTGGCTGTGTGATCTCTCAGTCACTTCTCTGAGCCTCACTCTCCTTTTCTGAAAAATGAGGATGATAAGTGTGTATCTTAATGTTGGCTTTCTCTGTGCCAGGCCTGATTGTACAAGCTTCATGTGGGACGTCTCATTTAATCTTCTTGACCACTATGTGTGGGTATTAATGCCAACTGTCTTTTTGGTTAAGAACACTGAGGGACATGGGGCACCTGAGTGGCTCAGTCGGTTAAGCATCCGACTTTGGCTCGGGTCATGATCTCACAGTTCGTGGGTTTAAGCCCCGCATCGGGCTCGGTGCTGACAGCTCAGAGCCTGGAGCCTGCTTTGGATTCTGTGTCTCCCTCTTTCTCTGCCCCTTCCCTGCTCATGCTCTGTCTCTCTCTGTCTCAAAAATAAATAAACATTAAAAAAAATTAAAAAAAAACACTGAGGGACAGAGAAGCTATGGAATTTTCTCAGGTTACCTGATAAACAGGGAAAGAGTGTTAGGATTTGGATTCTGGCTGTCTGATTCCACAGTGAACAGAATTAGCTACTGTAGTAGTGGTTCTTAACCTTGGGGTGACTGTGCCTCTGAGGGGATGTTTGGCAATGCCTGGAGACAATCTGGGTTGTCACAAGTGGCGAGAAGAAGTGCTACTGGCACCTAGTGCATGGAGGGCACGGATGCTCCTGAGCATCTCAGAGTGCATGAGACAGCCCCCACAACAAAGAATGATCTGGTTCAAAATGCTAATAGTGTCTTGGTTGAAACACCTTGTACTATACTGTCTGGCCTCAGTGAGGTCAGGTGTGCTAAGAGCCAGGCCCAGAGCAGATCCACAACAAATGGCACATCATTTTTTTTTTTAAATGTTTGTTTATTTTTGAGACAGAGGGAGACAGAGCGCGAGTGGGGGAGGGGCAGAGAGAGAGGGAGACACAGAATCCAAAACAGGCTCCAGGCACAGAGCTCGATGCGGGGCTTGAACCCATGAACCGTGAGATCATGACCTGAGCTGAAGTCAGATGCTTAACTGACTGAGCCACCCAGGCGCCCCAAATGGGACATCATTCTTAAAGTCTGCAGGTTACAACCCGGAGAAGAGGAATCACGTAGTTTCCAGTTTCCTTCGGCAGCTCAAGTTTTATTCTTAATGGTTCCCGGCTGCTTGGCATCTGTGTCTCAGGAGTTCCTGTCTCTGTGAGATGTGCTGACAGTTATCAAGAGTCAGGGCAAAACTCTCCTTGGTAGAAGTCCAGCTTCCCTGAGAACCGGCAAGTTCAGGCATTCCACACAGAACACACACTTTCCCGAGAACACTCCTGGCCTCTGACCTCCCGGCATGCACAACTCTGGGGATAGCTGAGTTTTGTGCAATAAGTTTCTCCTTTCTTGGGAACTGACATTTCTCACCCTTTGCATGGAAGGACTTGTGTGGGTGTGGGTGTGGGTGTGTGCCTGAGTGCGCACGTGTGTGTGTTTTGCCACTGTCAATGAGGTCTCAACATGAGCACTGGTGTAGTTCTGGGCCTTGAAAGTGAATGAGCCAAGGAGAAACATGACAGATAACCTGTCAGCTGCAGCAGTGAAAACACCCAGCACCCTGGGCACTTTGGATGGTGAGCAGCGAGATCATGACTTTACCACTTACCTTCCAGGTGACCTCGGGCAAGTGCTGGAGCTGACTTCCTTCACTGTCTGTGACGGCCTCATTCCTGCCTTATGAAGCTCCTGGGGATGACCTAGGGAAAATGGCACCAGGGATCTTTTTATGTATAAAAGAGAAATAGAAACAGGAAGGGAATGGCAAATTGAAAGGGTGCTGCTATGCATGCCAGAGGCTGCAGTGGTTTAGCATTTGGGGTTTTGTTTCTTTGTAAACTCACAGTATTTCATGCTTCAGCAATATAGAGTGGATTCAATCAGAATAGTGTTTTCAGCAGTAAAGGCTGTTGAATCTTTGTTGAAATCTTGCCCATAGCCTTGCCTGGGTCCTGATACCCAGTACAGTATTTTCTAGCAATGAGCTCAAGGAAGTTTTACTTACAGTGTTGGCCAACAGTAGGCAACATAAATCGAATCTGGAGAACCAATGGCAAACAATGAGCTATTATATCTATCCTGGCATAGGAGCAGACACAATTGGCTTCTCTGCGGTCTAAAGAAAAAATTAATTTCAGTTAGGATGTTACCTGAGATTTATGAGCTGAGGAGAATTTGTTCCTTCTAAAGGCTTACATCATGCATTTATACTTATCTCCAAACTCATCAAGTTGTATATATTAAATATGTATGACTTTTTATATGTCAATCATACCTTAATAAAGTGGTTAAAAAAATAAAGCCTGATAGACATAGGGTTCTAGATGGCAAAGTCTGCTACTTCTGTGGGAGTGGGTGAATGAGGGAGTCCTTGAGAGGACTTTTCACTGCTCATGCTTCACACAATATGAGCATACTTGAAGAACTCTGAGGAATTGGCAGTTTTTCATTTCTCCTCGGCACTGACATGGTTCAGAGATTTAATTTCATGAATGGAATTAACAGCTTGGCCAGGGTGTGCTACTAGTGTTGCAGGGTATAATTGCTGCCTCCATGCTGCAAATCTGGAAACTCCTTCAATAAAATGCAAGAAGGTAGTAGAGCCAATGATAAAGTCCTTCCATGGGTCTCCTTTTGACCCAAGTTTACCGCTTCAGCTGGTCTCAAAAAGCCCTATTGGTGAGATGGAATCAGTCATGTCCTAGAAATGAAAGGAGCAGCTTCTCACTAAAACTGACTGTGGGCAGAGAGTGCCTGCCCACCTGCAGGGGTTCAGTAAATGTAGACCCACTGTCTACTTCTCAGTTGCAAAGCCTACCACTCACATTCTAGTTACTGAGTTGACATCCAAAGTGCCAAGCTGAAAGGCTGTAGATGTTCAGAAGTAGGATGAAGTGCAGGGCCAGCTAATTGAATTCCTATCATGTTCCATCAGATGAACTTGACTGTTCACAGGATATTGGAGCCTGAGAATGCTAACGTATTTGGAAGGTTCCAAGTTGGATGCCTCAGGGCACTGTGGGATTTGCAACAGGCCTTATCAGTGTCCTAAAATAAGATAATAAAAGTAGTAGCAATGATAGCACTCATTGTGTACCAGAATCTTACAAAGTCCTTTATTTATAATAGTCTGAGAATTTGATATCATTTGCGCGCTTTTAGTGTGAGAAAAATGAGATCTAGGGTGATTAACTGACTGTAGATGATTAATTAGTGGTAAAGCTAGAATTAGGACCTAGATTTTTATGTCTTATAAAAACACACATGCTTTCTGTTTATACCTTCAGGTGAAACCTGTGTAGTTAAGGAAAGGCTAAGCTGTATCACAGTAACCCAAATACACAGTGGATTAAATAAATATATATTATTTATTTATACTGTCAATATGCTATATTAATTTTATAAATATTAATATACTGTATTATACTATTAATGCATTATATTTTACTGTATATAGTATGTATAATGTTAATATATTAAATATACTATTAAAATATGTAATATATATTATTAACATACTGTTAAATAAAATAGAAGCTTATTTCTCTTTCATGTAACAGGTCTATTACAGATGGATGGCCCAGGATGGCTAGACAGCTCCATGAGGTCATTCAGAGACCTGGGTTCCTTTTTAATTGGTGTTATTCCACCATCTCCTAGAATGCTGTCTTTATCTTCATAGTCGATTTTTTGCCAACAGCACGTACATGTTTTAACCTTTGGGGAGGGTGAAAGAATGACAGGAAGGCAAGAAATTTACTGACCTACACACTATTAGGGAAACACAGTCACATGCGTGTACCTAGCTGCAAGGGAGTCTGGGAAATACATTTCTGGTGGATTGTGTATATATTCTGCTAAACCTCAGAGTAGAGGTGTGTGTGGCATGTATGTGCATATTCTAATACTAAATAGAAGAAGAAAAGAATGGATTTGGGAGAACATTTGCCAGTTGCTGATACATACTGCTACATAAAACTAAAGACATAACTTTCTGTGGATAAAGTGAAGTGCTTAAAAATTTAATCTAACTGACAAAGCACCCTTGAACTAGTCACGTCTACCCACTGAGTTTGTGCTAGTGCTAATTGTGAGATGAGACTTTGGGGCAATGGCCTGGACTGAGTGAATAAGGCATTAAACATTGCTTCTTGCTGATCTTGCCTGGTAGATGGTCTCAGTAAATCCTGACCTTGGCCAGACTTGTCAGGAGTTGGTCACTGATCACTCTCAGCAAATACTTGGATCATGACCCAAGGATCACTCTTAAGTTGAGCACTCTCTTTTTGGAATTCCTACTGTCCCTGGAAAATCCCTTGCTCTGTGGATTGTAGGGTTGGGATGGTAGGATCACCTTAGGAAAATGGTGCTGAGAGTTGACAGGATGTTTTGCTCATGTCATTCTCTCTGCTTTTTCAGTGAAGACAAAGGCATTAAACAATTTCAGTGTCATTCTCTAATGCCTGAATTTAGATATGGGCTCTCTTTAATAATGGAATGACCTGGAATCTCTTCTGGCATTCTATTCTAGGGACAAGCATGCCTGAAGTTGGGGCAGCATATTTGCCATTTACACCCCCTCCTGTTGTACTTTTGTCCTTAACTGTACTGCATAAAAAACGACCTTTGGTTCCAAAATATCTGAGTTTGTTTCATGCCACTGTTTCTTTCCATAGGTTGTTCCATATCCTTGGGGACTGTTAACTCACAGAGCCCCTACCCTAGGTTCTCACACACCTTTCAACTTATCTATTAAATCTGATTACAGCCCCTCTTCTTCTGGGGTGCCTTTCCTCACTTCCCAGTCCAATTCAGGAACTTCTTGTCTGTGATCCTTGAGAACCTTTGTACTTCTTTCTCTCTTTGTTGTATAGAGCAGTTCTCAAAAATCAAGTCTGAGTCAGGGTTCTCCCCCTTATTAGCTGTACAACTTTGCAGGTTTATTCCTCTTGCTAGGTCTCAGTTTATCAGTAAAGTTTGATCGTAAAGTACCTGTCTTATAGGACAACTGTGAGGATTAAATGAGGTGTTGTGTGTAAGTGGCTTAGCCCAGTATCTGGCACATTGGAAGTTCTCAGTAAACATTTGGCTGCCTGGCATCTGAAACCCATCCTTACATTAGGAGGATTTTCTCAGGATGAGTCTCAGGAAGTCTTGCAGATGTATCCATCTGCATCCACCTTTAAAGCTGAAAAGCCAACTGCTGCTTTTCCCTCTCCATTGGGACCCAGGACCTGGGCTTGGTTCATCAGGTTCCCTAGCCTGATGAGTAGAGTTATTGCACTGCCTGAGAATTTATCCTGTTGAACTTGGCAGCAGCGTTTTCCAGAGTGGCTGTGGAAACAGGACCAGCCACTGTGTCCTCAGTGGATCTTTCCTGTGGTGGGATTTTGGCTGTGGTCCCATTGTGTAGCCTCTCTTAGTTCCTGCTCATTTTCAGCATCTGGTTCTCCAAGTTTCTCAAAAATTCTGTGAGCTAATTCCCCTCCTCCCTCCCAATAAATCATTTTTCTACTTAAATAAGTCAGAGTTGGTATTTTCTGCTTACAATCAGAAGCCTGATCAACAGAGTTAACTATATATATATATATATATATATATATATATATATATATATATATATATATAGTCAAATTGGTTTCCATACAACACCCAGTGTTCATCCCAACAGGTGCCCTCTTCAATGCCCATCACCCACTTTCCCCTCTCTCCCACCCCCCATCAACCCTCAGTTTGTTCTCAGTATTTAAGAGTCTCTTAGGGTTTACCTTCCTCCCTCTAACCTTTTGTTTCCCCCTTCCACTCCCCCATGGTCTTCTGTTAAGTTTCTCAGGATCCACATTTGAGTGAAAACATATGGTGTCTGTCTTTCTCTGCCTTATTTCACTTAGCATAATACCCTCCAGTTCCACCCACATTGCTACAAATAGCCAGATTTCATTCTTTCTCATTGTCAAATAGTATTCCATTGTATTTATAAACCACATCTTTATCCATTCATCAATTGATGGACATTTAGGCTCTTTCTATAATTTGGCTATTGTTGAAAGTGCTGCTATAAACAAGTGCCCCTATGCGTCAGCACTCCTGTATCCCTTGGGTAAATTCCTAGCAGTGCTATTGCTGGGTCACAGGGTAGATCTATTTTTAATTTTTTGAGGAACCTCCACACTGTTTTTCAGAATGGCTGCACCAGTTTGTATTCCCACCAATAGTGCAAGAGGGTTCCCGTTTTTCCACATCCTCGCCAGCATCTGTAGTCTCCTGATTTGTTTGTTTTAGCCACAGAGTTAACTTTTATAGTTCTAATAGTTGCTATTGCCCTCATCACAGTACAGTGGGATCACTGACTGATCTACTTCCTGCACTGTGAACCCAGCCATTGAACAGTTTCCAGCACAGTACTGGGCTCACAGTAGACTTGTTGAATGAATGTATGATGTCTAATGATGGATGGGAAATTAATGAAAGAATTAGGAGGTAAATGAAATATTTGCTCAGTGCTTATGATGATTGTTATAGCACCTAACTTGGCATTGAGGTGCCCAGAGTAGCAGTGCCAAAGCAGAGCTCAGATAAGGCATTGCCATTTCTGCTACACATTTTAATATTAGAAGGCCTAAATCATCTGTTTTCTCATGATGAAAAAAAATTGTAAATAATTGCTGAGGCTCCCAGATTGACACATATCTTATCCAGGTTGTAGCAGGGCTCCCCAGGAATACTCATAACCCCATATATGATGTTTTGCCCTATATAATGTGTGTGGATACGCATTCTTTTACTTAATCCTTACAAAAATGTTGATTGATAGGTCTTACTATTCTCATTTTACAGATGAGGAAACAGAGTCTCAGAGAGCATAAGTAGCTTATAGAAGATGACTCACCCAGGAAGTAGCAGAGATATGTCTTAAACTAGGTACTAATCTCCAAATATTATGCTTTTTCTGTTTTACTTCTCCACCCAGGGAGTAGTAAACTGTCAATGAGGGTTACTTATTGAGAGTGCTTTTTAAAATGAGGAAGTTGAATTATTTTTGTTGAAGGCACTAATCACATTATCTTGGGCAATATACCAGAAAGATTTGCATATGTCATACCCCAGGAGCTCTGCTTGATGTTTTGGAATTTATTCTGATCATTAGAAAGTCATAGGATTATAGTACATATTTTGGTTACAATGTAATTAACCAATCCAGAGTAAATTTTGATGGTAATAAACTAAGAATCATTAGCCAAGAATCCATATGCGTTTTGTAGGACACTTCCTCAAGATGTTCATGAATGGTGTTTGTCTCCCTCTCATATTGGGAGCTTTTGTCTTGGCCCATGGATCATTTGTCTTTGGCAGGAGAATAAGATGGATGGCAGTATACAGACTCCATTTTATGGCTTTTGTTGTTGGGGATAATATAAAAATTTTTAATATGAAATTTATTGTCAAATCAGTTTCCATACAACGCCCAGTGCTAATCCCAACAGGTGCCCTCCTCAGTGCCCATCACCCACTTTCCCTTCCCTCCCACCCCCATCAGCCCTCAGTTTATTCTCAGTTTTTTTTTTAATATATGAAATTTATTGTCAAATTGGTTTCCATACAACACCCAGTGCTCATCCCAAAAGGTGCCCTCCTCAATACCCATCACCCACCCTCTCCTCCCTCCCACCCCCCATCAACCCTCAGTTTGTTCTCAGTTTTTAACAGTCTCTTATGCTTTGGCTCTCTCCCACTCTAACCTCTTTTTTTTTTTTTTTCCTTCCCCTCCCCCATGGGTTCCTGTTAAGTTTCTCAGGATCCACATAAGAGTGAAACCATATGGTATCTGTCTTTCTCTGTATGGCTTATTTCACTTAGCATCACACTCTCCAGTTCCATCCACGTTGCTACAAAAGGCCATATTTCATTTTTTCTCATTGCCACATAGTATTCCTTTGTGTATATAAACCACAATTTCTTTATCCATTCATCAGTTGATGGACATTTAGGCTCTTTCCATAATTTGGCTATTGTTGAGAGTGCTGCTATGAACATTGGGGTACAAGTGGCCCTATGCATCAGTACTCCTGTATCCCTTGGATAAATTCCTAGCAGTGCTATTGCTGGGTCATAGGGTAGGTCTATTTTTAATTTTCTGAGGAACCTCCACACTGCTTTCCAGAGCGGCTGCACCAATTTGCATTCCCACCAACAGTGCAAGAGGGTTCCCGTTTCTCCACATCCTCTCCAGCATCTATAGTCTCCTGATTTGTTCATTTTGGCCACTCTGACTGGTGTGAGGTGATACCTGAGTGTGGTTTTGATTTGTATTTCCCTGATAAGGAGCGACGCTGAACATCTTTTCATGTGCCTGTTGGCCATCCGGATGTCTTCTTTAGAGAAGTGTCTATTCATGTTTTCTGCCCATTTCTTCACTGGGTTATTTGTTTTTCGGGTGTGGAGTTTGGTGAGCTCTTTATAGATTTTGGATACTAGCCCTTTGTCCGATATGTCATTTGCGAATATCTTTTCCCATTCCGTTGGTTGCCTTTTAGTTTTGTTGGTTGTTTCCTTTGCTGTGCAGAAGCTTTTTATCTTCATAAGGTCCCAGTAATTCACTTTTGCTTTTAATTCCCTTGCCTTTGGGGATGTGTCGAGTAAGAGATTGCTACGGCTGAGGTCAGAGAGGTCTTTTCCTGCTTTCTCCTCTAAGGTTTTGATGGCTTCCTGTCTCACATTTAGGTCCTTTATCCATTTTGAGTTTATTTTTGTGAATGGTGTGAGAAAGTGGTCTAGTTTCAACCTTCTGCATGTTGCTGTCCAGTTCTCCCAGCACCATTTGTTAAAGAGGCTGTCTTTTTTCCATTGAATGTTCTTTCCTGCTTTGTCAAAGATGAGTTGACCATACGTTTGTGGGTCTAGTTCTGGGGTTTCTCTTCTATTCCATTGGTCTATGTGTCTGTTTTGGTGCCAATACCATGCTGTCTTGATGATGACAGCTTTGTAGTAGAGGCTAAAGTCTGGGATTGTGATGCCTCCTGCTTTGGTTTTCTTCTTCAAAATTCCTTTGGCTATTCGGGGCCTTTTGTGGTTCCATATGAATTTTAGGATTGCTTGTTCTAGTTTCGAGAAGAATGCTGGTGCAATTTTGATTGGGATTGCATTGAATGTGTAGATAGCTTTGGGTAGTATTGACATTTTGACAATATTTATTTTTCCAATCCATGAGCAGGGAATGTCTTTCCATTTCTTTAAATCTTCTTCAATTTCCTTCATAAGCTTTCTATAGTTTTCAGCATACAGATCCTTTACATCTTTGGTTAGATTTATTCCTAGGTATTTTATGCTTCTTGGTGCAATTGTGAATGGGATCAGTTTCTTTATTTGTCTTTCTGTTGCTTCATTGTTAGTGTATAAGAATGCAACTGATTTCTGTACATTGATTTTGTATCCTGCAACTTTGCTGAATTCCTGTATCAGTTCTAGCAGACTTGTGGTGGAGTCTATCGGATTTTCCATGTATAATATCATGTCATCTGCAAAAAGCGAAAGCTTGATTTCATCTTTGCCAATTTTGATGCCTTTGATTTCCTTTTGTTGTCTGATTGCTGATGCTAGAACTTCCAGCACTATGTTAAACAGCAGCGGTGAGAGTGGGCATCCTTGTCGTGTTCCTGATCTCAGGGAAAAAGCTCTCAGTTTTTCTCCGTTGAGGATGATGTTAGCTGTGGGCTTTTCATAAATGGCTTTTATGATCTTTAAGTATGTTCCTTCTATCCCGACTTTCTCAAGGGTTTTTATTAAGAAAGGGTGCTGGATCTTGTCAAAGGCCTTTTCTGCATCGATTGACAGGATCATATGGTTCTTCTCTTTTTTTTTGTTAATGTGATGTATCACGTTGATTGATTTGCGAATGTTGAACCAGCCCTGCATCCCAGGAATGAATCCCACTTGATCATGGTGAATAATTCTTTTTATATGCCGTTGAATTCGATTTGCTAGTATCTTATTGAGAATTTTTGCATCCATATTCATCAGGGATATTGGCCTGTAGTTCTCTTTTTTTACTGGGTCTCTGTCTGGTTTAGGAATCAAAGTAATACTGGCTTCATAGAATGAGTCTGGAAGTTTTCCTTCCCTTTCTATTTCTTGGAATAGCTTGAGAAGGATAGGTATTATCTCTGCTTTAAACGTCTGGTCGAACTCCCCTGGGAAGCCATCTGGTCCTGGACTCTTATTTGTTGGGAGATTTTTGATAACCGATTCAATTTCTTCGCTGGTTATGGGTCTGTTCAAGCTTTCTATTTCCTCCTGATTGAGTTTTGGAAGAGTGTGGGTGTTCAGGAATTTGTCCATTTCTTCCAGGTTGTCCAATTTGTTGGCATATAATTTTTCATAGTATTCCCTGATAATTGTTTGTATCTCTGAGGGATTGGTTGTAATAATTCCATTTTTATTCATGATTTTATCTATTTGGGTCATCTCCCTTTTCTTTTTGAGAAGCCTGGCTAGAGGTTTGTCAATTTTGTTTATTTTTTCAAAAAACCAACTCTTGGTTTCGTTGATCTGCTCTACAGTTTTTTTAGATTCTATATTGTTTATTTCTGCTCTGATCTTTATTATTTCTCTTCTTCTGCTGGGTTTAGGCTGCCTTTGCTGTCCTGCTTCTAGTTCCTTTAGGTGTGCTGTTAGATTTTGTATTTGGGATTTTTCTTGTTTCTTGAGATAGGCCTGGATTGCAATGTATTTTCCTCTCAGGACTGCCTTCGCTGCGTCCCAAAGCGTTTGGATTGTTGTATTTTCATTTTCGTTTGTTTCCATATATTTTTTAATTTCTTCTCTAATTGCCTGGTTGACCCACTCATTCGTTAGTAGGGTGTTCTTTAACCTCCATGCTTTTGGAGGTTTTCCAGACTTTTTTCTGTGGTTGATTTCAAGCTTCATAGCATTGTGGTCTGAAAGTATGCATGGTATAATTTCAATTCTTGTAAACTTATGAAGGGCTGTTTTGTGACCCAGTATATGATCTATCTTGGAGAATGTTCCATGTGCACTCGAGAAGAAAGTATATTCTGTTGCTTTGGGATGTAGAGTTCTAAATATATCTGTCAAGTCCATCTGATCCAATGTCTCATTCAGGGCCCTTGTTTCTTTATTGACCGTGTGTCTAGATGATCTATCCATTTCTGTAAGTGGGGTGTTAAAGTCCCCTGCAATTACCACATTCTTATCGATAAGGTTGCTTATGTTTATGAGTAATTGTTTTATATATTTGGGGGCTCCGGTATTCGGCGCATAGACATTTATAATTGTTAGCTCTTCCTGATGGATAGACCCTGTAACTATTATATAATGTCCTTCTTCATCTCTTGTTACAGCCTTTAATTTAAAGTCTAGTTTGTCTGATATAAGTATGGCTACTCCAGCTTTCTTTTGGCTTCCAGTCGCATGATAAATAGTTCTCCATCCCCTCACTCTCAATCTAAAGGTGTCCTCAGGTCTAAAATGAGTCTCTTGTAGACAGCAAATAGATGGGTCTTGTTTTTTTATCCATTCTGATACCCTATGTCTTTTGGTTGGCGCATTTAATCCATTTACATTCAGTGTTATTATAGAAAGATACGGGTTTAGAGTCATTGTGATGTCTGTATGTTTTATGCTTGTAGTGATGTCTCTGGGGCTTTGTCTCACAGGGCCCCCTTAGGATCTCTTGTAGGGCTGGTTTAGTGGTGATGAATTCCTTCAGTTTTTGTTTGTTTGGGAAGACCTTTATCGCTCCTTCTATTCTAAATGACAGACTTGCTGGATAAAGGATTCTTGGCTGCATATTTTTTCTGTCTAGCACCCTGAAAATCTCGTGCCAATTCTTTCTGGCCTGCCAAGTTTCAAAAGAGAGATCAGTCACGAGTCTTATAGGTCTCCCTTTATATGTGAGGGCACGTTTACCCCTTGCTGCTTTCAGAATTTTCTCTTTATCCTTGTATTTTGCCAGTTTCACTATGATATGTCGTGCAGAAGATCGATTCAAGTTACGTCTGAAGGGAGTTCTCTGTGCCTCTTGGATTTCAATGCCTTTTTCCTTCCCCAGTTCAGGGAAGTTCTCAGCTATTATTTCTTCAAGTACCCCTTCAGCACCTTTCCCTCTCTCTTCCTCCTCTGGGATACCAATTATGCGTATATTATTTCTTTTTAGTGTATCACTTAATTCTCTAATTTTCCCCTCATACTCCTGGATTTTTTTATCTCTCTTTTTCTCAGCTTCCTCTTTTTCCATAACTTTATCTTCTAGTTCACCTATTCTCTCCTCTGCCTCTTCAAGCCGAGCTGTGGTGGTTTCCATTTTGTTATGCATTTCGTTTAAAGCGTTTTTCAGCTCCTCGTGACTGTTCCTTAGTCCCTTGATCTCTGTAGCAAGAGATCCTCTGCTGTCCTGTATACTGTTTTCAAGCCCAGTGATTAATTTTATGACTATTATTCTAAATTCACTTTCTGTTATATTATTTAAATCCTTTTTGATCAGCTCATTAGCTGTTGTTATTTCCTGGAGATTCTTCTGAGGGGAATTCTTCCGCTTGGTCATTTTGGATAGTCCCTGGTGTGGTGAGGACCTGCAGGGCACTTCCCCTGTGCTGTGGTGAATAACTGGAGTTGGTGGGCGGGGCCGCAGTCAGACCTGATGTCTGCCCCCAGCCCACCGCTGGGGCCACAGTCAGACTGGTGTGTGCCTTCTCTTCCCCTCTCCTAGTGGCGGGATTCACTGTGGGGTGGTGTGGCCCATCTGGGCTACTTGCACCCTGCCAGGCTTGTGATGCTGGGGATCTGGCGTATTAGCTGGGGTGGGTAGGCAAGGTGCACGGGGTCAGGAGGGGCAGGCTTACATCGCTTCTCCTTAGGTGATCCACTTCAGGAGGGGCCCTGTGGCAGTGGGAGGGAGTCAGATCCGCTGCCCGAGGTTTGGCTCCGCAGAAGCGCAGAGTTGGGTGTTTGCGCGGAGCGAGCACGTTCCCTGGCAGGAACTGGTTCTCTTTGGGATTTTGGCTGGGGGATGGGTGGGGGAGATGGCGCTGGCGAGCGCCTTTGTTCCCCACCAAACTGAGCTCTGTCGTCAGGGGGGCTCAGCAGCTCTCCCTCCCTTTGTCCTCCAGCCTTCCCGCTTTGCGAGCAGAGCTGTTAACTTATGACCTCCCAGATGCTAAGTCACGCTTGTTGTGGGAACACAGTCCATCAGGCCCCTCCGCTTTTGCAAGCCAGACTCGGGGGCTCTGCTTGGCGGGTGAGCCGCCCCTCCGCGCCGTCTCCCTCCCGCCAGTCCGTGGAGGGCGCACCGCCTCGCCGCCCTTCCTACCCTCTTCTGTGGGCCTCTCGTCTGCGTTTGGCTCCGGCGATTCCGTTCTGCTAATCCTCTGGCGGTTTTCTGGGTTATTTAGGCAGGTGTAGGTGGAATCTAAGTGATCAGCAGGACGTGCGGTGAGCCCAGCGTCCTCCTAAGCCGACATCTTCTATTCTCAGTTTTTAAGAGTCTCTTATGGTTTGGCTCCCTCCCTAACTTTTTTTTTTCCTTCCCCTCCCCCATGGTCTTCTGTTAAGTTTCTCAGGATCCACATAAGAGTGAAAACATATGGTATCTGTATTAAAATTTTTTTTTCAACGTTTATTTATTTTTGGGACAGAGAGAGACAGAGCATGAACAGGGGAGGGGCAGAGAGAGAGGGAGAAACAGAATCGGAAGCAGGCTCCAGGCTCTGAGCCATCAGCCCAGAGCCTGACGCGGGGCTCGAACTCACGGACCGCGAGATCGTGACCTGGCTGAAGTTGGACGCTTAATCGACTGCGCCACCCAGGCGCCCCTGTATTAAAATTTTTAATAGAGTAAATGACAGTTTTATTTGTTCACTTAGTCGTTGTTCAAATGTCCATTTAAATGTTTTTCAGAGCACCTGTCAATATGTGGTAACAGTATTGATGTATGTGTTTAGTTATTTATCAGCTGTCTTCTTCATGTAGAATATGATCTGTGGAAAAAGCAGAGCTCTTCTCTTTTCTGTTTAACACAGTAACTGCAGTACCTGGGACAATCCCTGACATCTGGTAGGGATTCTACAAATGTTACCTAAATGAGCTAATGAAATAAAGTAGATTATTGATTGGGGCTAGGCTATTGATACCCAAACTCGACTTTCTGGTGGAAATATGCTGAAAGAAATACTAAAACAGACTAAGAAAATTATGGAAAGATGATTAGATAGCGAAACAATTTCTAAATCTATTATCATCTTCATCAGATCATGTTTTCTTTTCTGTAAATTGACAATAATGATAGTTACCTGGCAGGCTTTTATTAGAAGGATTAAAGTTACTTCATGTACATGTGGGTGGCATGTAGGTAGATGTGTAATGAATGTTAACATAGAGTTAACAGGACAGGTGTGAGGATTATCAACCCATAGACTGAACATGACATTTTCATGGGAATTCTGCTTCCAAGCTTCAGATTGTATTCTAGTTTATATTTGCTTATTTCTTCATAATTCATGGAGCTCTTTCTCTGTACTTTATCTCACCTAATTCTCAGTCACCACAATCTTGCTTCGTGGTTAAAGTTAGTTCTGTTTTATGGATGGGAGTCAGATAGGGCTGGATTTAAGTTTGGGGAATTCCACACTTTCAGGGGCAGACCCTGGGCTTCCTGAATGTTGTTTTCCCAGTCATGGACACCTCCTCTTGCGTACCTGGCCAGGCTTGCCTCTCGAACCCACTTTTAGTTAATTAATTAGTTACTTAAAATTTTTTAAATGTGAGTATAGTTGACACACAGTGTTACATCAGTGTCAGGTGCACAGCATCGTGATTTCACATCTCTATCCATTATGCTCTACCCACCACAAGTGTAACGATCTGTCTTCATGCCATGCTATTACAATGCCACTGATTATATTTTCTAGGATGTACCTTTTATTCTTGTGACTTATTTATTCCATAACTAGAAGTCTGTATCTCCCACTCCCTTTCACCCATTTTTCCCCTCTCCCACCCCCTTACTTCTGGAAGCCATCAGTTTTTTCTCTATATTTATAGGTCTTCTGCTTTATTTATTTATTTTGTTTTTAAGTTTCCACATATGAATGAAATCATATGGTATTTGTCTTTTTCAGTATGGCTTATTTCACTTAGCATAATATCTTCTAGGTCCATCCGTTCTGTCACAAATGGTAAGATCTCATACTTTTTTTATGGCTGTGTCATATTCCTCTGTGTGTGTGTGTGTGTGTGTGTGTGTGTCTGTGTCTGTGTCTGTTTACACACACATATACCACATCTTCTTCATTCATTCATTTATTGATGAACACTTAAGTTTGTCTCCATATCTTGGCAGGTATAAATTATGCTCTCTAGTCCAGGTTTGCACTATTTTTGTATAATTCAGAGCAGGACCCCTTGAGGGCAAGAACTGTCTCTATTGTACTATTATTTTGCAGGATCCCACATGCAATCTGATTGCTTATGAATTTATTAGCAACAGGGTTATGCAAAGATATTGCATACCTGGTTTATGTTTGGCTTAAGCAAATACACAGGCATTTTCATTTCCTGCTCCCCCTACTCCAGTCCCTGGCCTGCTTCCCTTGCAGTCTGAACACCCTCTGCATCAGCCAGTGGATTCTTCAGGAAAGGAAAGAAGGTAGGGGAGCCTGAGTGGCTCAGTCGTTTAAGCGTCCGACTTAACGAGGTCATGATCTCGTGGTTCGTGGGTTTGAGCCCCGTGTCGGGCTCTGTGCTGACAGCTTGGAACCTGGAGTCTGCTTCAGATTCTGTGTCTCCCTCTGTCTCTGCTCCTCCCCCGCTCATGCTCTGTCTCTCTCTCAAAAATAAATAAACATTAAAAAATAAATAAAAAAAAGAAAGCAGGTAGAAATGAGCTTAAAGGTAGGATGGGGATGTGCTCCATGTCCCCATCTTCTGCCCCTCACCTGGCTTTGTATATCTTCTCTGATCTGTTTCAAAACACCAGATTTAACACCTTGCTTGTGACATGTACAGTTATCAAAAAAACCCAGTACTATCAATTGTAGATTGAAAATACATGTAGCAATGACTAGGGAAACTTTAGATTGAAAGGGACCAAAGGGGTCCAAAGAGTTGGAACTTCCACTTTTGTCAGTTTAACCAGAGTTTATTGAACCCTGTAATATGTGAAATACTTGTCCTGCTATTCCCTCTCTCATTTATTGGACTGATGGTCATTCCTGTCATTTCTGGATACTTCTGGTGAGTGGCAGTTCACCCAGGAAGAGAATTTGGGATGGTGGTAAGAGTATGGGTTTTAAATACATGGGCTGTGTGACATAGGATGAATGGTCAACCACAGCTAAAGTTACAAAGATAGGGAGTCTGTTCCTCCAAACCATATAATCTGAGATTACAGATTGCACTGAGAAAAAAAATCTCATGTCATATAGATTATTTCCTCAAGTGATTAAAGAGTAAATGCTATGTAGTATCCATAGGTGTATATACTTAAACATAAATAGAACTTATTTTGATGATAGGAGAGCATTTAGAAACCAAACCAAACCAAAAACAAGTTCCTAGTAGAATTAGGAGGATGGTGTAGGTGTGTTTCAAAAAATGAAGTACTTTTTGTCAAGAGACTTAATAGAGACTGAGGAAAATTGCAAAATTTTCAAATAATCCAAGGAGGGAATTCACATAATATAAACAATCAGTATAAGAGTTATTGATATGAAGGTAACACTGGAGCTGCCACTGCTAATGAGGTAGCTTCAGTTGAAAGTACCTGCTGTCACCATCTTTTATACGCAAAGAAGTGCTAAAACACCTCCCACATAATCCATGAGGGAAATTTCTGTTAACAGAGTTTTAATGCTCAGAAAGGGTCATGGTGATCTGAAGCTGTCAGAAACCTACTTCAACCTGGACAGCTTTGAGAGAATATTTAGTTCAGATGAACTAAATATTTTACAGATGAACAAACTGAGGTTCAGAGAATATGTGTTTTAATGCCAGAAAGATTTGGGTTCAAACCCTCAATCTCTAAATTGATGATACTGTCTCTCACTGTTTCTAGCTAAATGACCTTGGACAGATTGCATAATTTCTGTAAACCTCATTCCTACCATCAGGATAAAGCAAAGCCTTCCTTTTTAGTTCCACTGAGGGTTAAACTGAAGTCTCTTCTTAAATTCCTCAGAGGGATATGTGCATACTGGACGCCCAGTAAAGGATAGATATTCTTACCTCATAGGACTAACCAGTCCATGAAAAAAAAAAAGTTTTCATTGTCAGACTATTTTTTGAGCCATAAAATGCTTACGTCTTTTGGTCTAGTAATCTGTAAATGGAGACAATGATACTTCGTCTAAGGAATGAAAAAGCTATTAGCATTAAGAAGTTTGTAGCATTGTTGTTTGTAATAAAAATATTTTGGAAATCACTTAAAATGTATTATAACAGAGAATGAGTTAAGTAAATTACTATCTATACTGAGAGATATTATATACTCATTATAATGATACAAGGTGCATCATTACAATAACAAGACCATGAAGTGATATGAATGAAACTTATGTTAGATTTAACATGCTGGATCCAAAATTGAATTTACACTATGCTTATAAAAATGTAAATATATTTATGCATGTGGGCAAGAATTGGTGGGCAAAATAGAAAAGTGAAAAGGAATTTTTGGTGATTGATGAAATTCTGGGTATATTTTTTCATTTTCATTTTCATTACCATCACTCTAAGATTATTTATTATATAAATAGTCACATAAAATGTTTTTTTTAAGGAAAGAAAATTCTTCCCTTCTCATTTGTAAGGCAGTGACCTCTGACTGGAGTTCCACCCTTTACTATCTGAGGAGCCACATTATATTTTATGCTCTGCAGGACATTGTCTAAATCAGTGGATCTTAACCACAAGATCACTTTAGTTGCTAGAAAACAGATTTGAAAGTTGGCATGGTTGGAATGATTTAGAGCAGAAAGTTTATGATATCATGTGTTTTCTTCACTTCTGAGTAAAGAAACAAAGAGCAAGGATGAATTAGCAAAGTCCAGTTTTACTGGAGATATGCCTGTGGCCACAAAGGCTTCCCTCCTGTATGGACAAGTTAGTACAAGGCAGCTGACTTGGGTTGTGAGAGGGCTTGAGACCACGTCCCATGAGGACTGGTTGAGCTGGATCAACCGACTGTGAAATGCTTGTGGCCTTAATATTTTTGAAGGTAGGTCAAGCAGAAGAGAGAGTAGACCTGTTCAGCCTTAGAACAATGAGTAGTAGATATCAGGTGATAAAGTTCAGCTCAATACAAGGAAGAATTTTTTAATAGTCACAGATGTCTCAAAGTAGGAGGGTTCAACTCAGGAGGTGGTGAGCTCACTGTTCTTGGAGGTATTGATAACTTCAGAGAGGCTGAAGGCTCAAGTGGGGACACAGTATTGGCTGAGGCTGGTGTCACAAAGGTCAGAGATGGTCTTTGAGGTACCTTCCACCCCTGAGATTCCGTAACTCTTCTTGGAGCTTTATTCCTAGTTAGTGACAGCAAGTTTCTGGGATCCACCCTCACCTCCTTTCTTGTCACCCACCCTGAGGCATTCAAGGGAGTTATTCCCTGTCACCATGTCTCAATATCACCATTACCAAAATAAGGAAGTTAATGACCCATTATTAACTATCTCACTTTATTATAGGGATTAACAAAGATTAGTAAAGAAGAATTGTCAAGAGATTAAATTTCCCTGAGGACAAATAATTTGGCTGCAGTTTAGGTGAATCATTTTAGGAGAAATAGCCACAGATGACAAAATATTCTGACTCAGTATAAATGATAACTATTTTACAAACTCATTCATTCTGAAATATTTATTGAAATCATATAAACACTAAGAATTTTTTCTAACGTATGTGGCATATATAAATAACACTGTACAAATACACAAAAAGTAATTAAGCAAAATGTTTTTTTTCCATAAAATATTTTGGACTTAATCAGAATTATTCTAAATCTCTTATTCCCCTCCCTCAATTTACAGTCCATTTGGTGTTTTATTTCAGGCTCTCTTTTCAGAGGGATTCTTGGATATGTTCAGAAATTGGAAAGGGACATTAAAGATTATGATCTAGTTTTTACCAAATAAACAGTGACTGTAAGATTTTGCCACTTTTCCAGATTGTGCTAGTTTATGCACATAATTTACAAGTAAGAGGGCGTGAACAGACAGCAGGACACTGACAAATACAGGAAAGAAGGCAGTTTGTCACTTTAGTGGCTGCAAGGAGGCAGTTTTTTCTAAGTGGTGCAGTGGAAGCAACGCAACAGGGAGCTTTACTGGGTAACAGGTGGGTCTTGAAGAAAGCTGGGAGTAGGAGCTCTTCTTTTCTTCTAAAAGCAGGGAGGTCTTCCTGGGGTTCTGTGTTGAAGAAGAACTGGTTTTCCTACCCTGCAGAGATTTGCATGGATTTAAAGGATGAATAGGAAAGAGCATAATTGAGCTCCAGTAATACATAGTGAGTATAAAGGTGACTGGGAGACTGAGAGCAGTTTTGGGGAGTGGCTTACTAAGGTAGGTGGCACTGGGAGGGGTAAGCCTCAGAGGCAGGTGACTTGAGGTGTATTACCTATAGAGAATTTTAAAATAGCGATGGGATACCTGGGTGGGCTCATTTTGTAGAGTGATTCTTGATTTCGGCTCAGGTCATGATCTTATGATTTATGAGACTGAGCCCCACGTTGGGCTCTGGGCTGAACGTGGAGCCTGGTTGAGATTCTTCTCTCTTTCTCTCTCTCTCTTTCTGCCTTTCCCCCTGCCCCCCACCTCTGAAAATAATAACTAAATAAACATTTAAAAAAATCCAATGATGGAAAGCACTAAAAGTGGGTTTGCTTTTAATCATTACATACTCTCGTGATTCTCAATGATGCCCGTGATAAAATACACTTCAAAAAAATCTTTTGTTCTAAGTTTTAGAATAATTACTAGGGTAACTATTACTAATATACATGTAAGCTTCCCAGAGCTCATTTTTATATTTTATCTTTTAATGAGCATTGTCTTCTACATGGAAGTTAATTCAGAAAACTCCAAGTTATATAAATGGTGCTTACTGAGAACATGTGGACTCAGCTACATGTGTTGATTTTGAGAATCAGTTCATAGTGGTTTGGAATTTTTACTGCTCCTTTCATGTGCACTTTGCATCTCCAATGTAGCACATCTAGTTCTGTATTTAAACTGAAGATTTGAAATTAACAGTGATGGCACAGTGATTATGAAGATGAAGAAACAGGATTTAAGTTACATTATTCTGTAGCTTATATGACCACTTAGGGATTTTATTTGTGCTTAAAATTTAAAACAGACCACATATGAACTGCAAGGTAAAATATTTTTGTTTGGTAAGTGCAAGTTCTTTTTATTAATTTTTTTTGTGTTTTTATTTTAGTTTTGAGAGAGAGAGAGACAGACACAGAATGTGAGTGGGGGAGGGGCAGAGAGAGAGGGAGACACAGAATCTGAAGCAGGCTCCAGGCTTTGAGCTGTCAGCACAGAGCTGGACGCGGGGCTCAAACTCACAAACCATGAGATCATGACCGGAGCTGAAGTGGGACACTTAACTGACTGAGCCACCCAGGCGACCCTGGCAAGTGCAAGTTCTAATTCATATGTGAAATATCCTACAGACCTTGAATAATAAGGTCTAAAATCGAAATGTATTCTTCTTTTGAATGAATTGTTTTAAAACCAAAGACCAAAGAAAATGGTGATTCTTTTGTGGTAATTATTGGAAATAATTTTGTTGTATAGAAGTGGAAGTTTTAAAACATTATCTGCTTTAGATGTTACAACTTCTCAGTCCCCTGCTGGTCTTTGGATTGGGCAGTTTTGGGTCAAGTCCTGTTGAATACTGAATCATTTAACAATTTTTTTAATGTTTATTGATTTCTGAGAGAGAGAGAGAGAGAGACAGACAGACAGACAGACAGACAGACAGACAGATGGACGGAGTGTGAGCGGGGGGAGGGGCAAAGAGAGAGGGAGACAAAGAATCCGAAGCAGGCTCTGGGCTCTGAGCTGCCAGCACAGAGCCAGACGTGCGGCTAGAACCCATGAACCTCGAGATCATGACCTGAGCTAAAGTCGGACCCTTAACCAACTGAGCCACCCAGGCGCCCATGAGTTACTGAATTATTTTAAACCTAAACTTTCTCATGAATGAAAAAGGCATATCCTTTGTAGAGTTATTGTGAGATTAAATGGGATAATGCATGTAAGTAGCTAGAACAATAACAGGAACATAGCAAATGTTCAATAAATGACAGTTTGATGATAATAATAGAAATAGTCATTGAATTTTATGAAATTCATTGCAGAAAGTCTTCTCATATTGAAGAGATCCAAGCTGAGATACATACAATTATAGGTAAAGACACTGAGACTTCTCTAGATATAGTATGCTATTCTTGCTATAAGGAAGTGAATAGTCTCATTTATTCACTTAAAAAAACATCTTTTGAGGGGAGGTTACAGGCACCATTTTAAGTGACGTATATAGCAGTAAATAAGATAGATAAGGTCTTTATTCTCATAGAGCCTATTAGCAAAATTCTGGTGGAATTAAAATTCCCTTTTAGGTGCCACTACATGAACTGGGTAGACTGAAGCCCCATTTCTGGTTAACATTGTGGTGCCTAGAGTAAGTGGGGAATAAATGGAATCTCAGATCAGCAGTGTGGTTTATTTGGAAGAGCCTGTATTGTGCAGTCAGACTGGGTTGAACTTCAGCTTCTCTGTGCATGAATTATGTGACATTGAGCAGATCATTTCACATGTCTCTGATTCAGGTTCTTTATCTCTAAGATGATGATAGTAATCCCTACCTCACGGCATACTTGTGAGAAATAAATATAAACACAAAGAAAAGGATATCGTAGTATCCCTGGCACAAAGAGGTACTCAACAGATGTTAGCCCTTTTCTTTCTTCTCTTATCCAATTGTGCTTGAAGAGAACCTAGCTCTGTTGGACTCATCATTCTTTACACATACATATACATATGTATGTCCATATGGACACATCACATTTGAGGAAATCATAGCTGGAAGGACATTGACTGATGCTTAAGGCATATTATTCAGGGTTGACAATGGCTGTTTGTTCTAGTAATCAGAGTATACTTAGAAGCATGCCAACTGGTAGTTTGTAGTCCCCTCCATCTTTAATAGGGCAACCACCTACTCATTCCAGACTATAGACCTATATGTTTACCAACCTGATGTCTATAATACCTGTTTGCTTCTGACAAAGTATACATGTGATATCTTTGACCAGTCTATTACCTGAGGAGTGGGTCAGCTTTAAACACTGTTGACAACATTATATTCTTTACTACCTTGTGGAGAAAATTAGAACAAACTAAGAGTTTTATCTTTCATTGAATTTTTCTTACACTTTTACCTCATGGAGAAAGAATTGCTTGTGGGAGAAAAATCTATGTCCCCAGTGGACTAATACTCCTATAGAATCTAAACCTTAATACTACCATGTAAGTCAGCAGAGATAGGAACTGAGGGAGGAGATGATGTATGGGTAAGTGATATATCCTGCTGCCCCATTTTATTTAAAAAATTTTTATGTCGGGGCGCCTGGGTGGCTCAGTTGGCTGAGCGTCTGACTTCAGCTCAGGTCATGATCTCATGGCTTGTGAGTTTGAGCCCTGCGTCAGGCTCTGTGCTTGGAGCCTGGAGCCTGCTTCAGATTCTGTGTCTCCCTCTCTCTCTGCCCCTACCCCGCTCATGCTCTGCCTCTCTCTCTCTCTCAAAAATAAATAATAAACGTTCAAAACATTTTTTAAAATTTTTTATGTTTATTCTTAAGACAGAGAGAAACAGAGCATGAGTGGGGGAGGGGCAGGGGCAGAGAGCGAGGGAGACACGTATCTGAAGCAGGCTGCAGGCTCCAAGCTGTCAGCACAGAGCCTGATGAGGGACTCGAACCCACAAACCATGAGATCATGACCTGAGCCCAAGTTGGATGCTTAACCAACTGAGTCACCCAGGAACCCCTGCTGCCCCATTTTTATAAACCTTATGGTGATAATGTGACATCCCACTTGGGTGACAGGACATATGCTTTCTACTTCCCTTGACAGAGAGAATAACAATATCCTGATTGCATCATGGATTTTTATTCTTTCAAAGTAAGAAAACCTCAACAAGGCAAACTAATGTGTCATCTATGGCTTGCTAGGAAAAGATCACTGAATATCAACTATTCCAAAACCAATTTCCTGAATTTTGATAAAAGTTCTCTGGCATTTGACCACCTTAGAGTTAAGAATTCTATACAATTGTCATCTTATTGTTTACCTTCACTTACCTTGTAATTGGTAAATTGCATCTAGTTTACCTTGGAGGTAGTGAGCAAGGAAATGACATTCCTTAGTACCTGATATTATACAGAGGCCCTGTTGATTCTTTTATGATCATAGTTGGCATTTAAAAACAACTTTGAATTTTTTCCTGGATAAAATGAGCATAATCATGTATGTGATGTAGAACTTTAGGGTCTCAATCCTTCATTGTCTGTGTACTGGACAGAACACGTGAATGCAGAAAACTTGAATCTGTAATAGGTGTCTATCTGTATTTTCCTCTGACAAGTAGTACACTGGCCTTTAATGCAGGGATAATTTTGTTTAAGCAGATGTGAATTCCCTTTGCAGAATTATATGGTTTCCCTTATCCACTCTTCCATTCTTCCTGGAAGTAATATTATTCTCCTTGAGTTTTAGGCAGATATGAGTCTGCCCAAGGAAATTTCACTCCCAGTCTCCTTTGCACCTAGGTTTGTCCATATCACTAAAATTTGGTCAATGGAATGCAAACAGAATTGATATGTGGAACTTTTAGATCACATTTTTATAGGGAAGCAGCTAGCCTTCTACTCTCTTCATTTCTTTCCTTTGGCTTTAAAATGGTGACAACCAGAGAAGCAGCCCTGGATTAAGAGAAAGCTGCTTGTTGAAGATGGTAGGGGCATACTCCCAGCCTGGGTCTCTACATAACTCTGTGGAGCAAAGCTGCCCACTTACCTTGGATGATCCCTCTGTACCTAGACTACTGTTACCTCACAGAGAAATAAACTTTAGTATTATCTAAGTCACTGTATATTGGAGCCTCTTTGTTACAGCAGCTGAACCTACACTCTAGCTAATAGATACTTCCAAAGGTCATCTGACTGATAAATCCTATGGAACTCTCCATAGTTCCACAATGTTGACTGCGATCTGGATGCTTGTCACTTCCAATTCACTATTACTTATTATTTATTAGAAGTTTTCCCATGAGAAGTAAAATTCACAGAACCCAGCATATGAAGAGTGTGTAGTTAAATGATTCCTCCAGAATCTCCAGATGTCCTTTTTGGATTAAGACCATTGGAGAATTGCACACCTGGCCTGTCTTGATTTGGCTTCTTGGAGAATTGCTGCATGGATCTGAGCTTTGGCCTTGTGCCATCAGCCCACACTGAGAAATGCTAGCAAACAACCTTGTGAGCCCCACTGCTGTATGTCAAAGAGGATGTATTTGAGGATGTGGTTTGCTACCCTTTGTGAGGACTCAAGGGAGAAGTTTCTTTCAGTCCTTATACCAGAAATAGTTGTGCTTTGCCAGAGCAACTGGCTTGTTTTGTTTTTGTGGACACTCTAAATTGTGTAACTGTATGTGTCTTCCAAAGCCATCTCAAATCCTTTGGGAACGAGACAGGGTATAAAATAAAGATAGCTGGAGTTAAGACCAATATCCTTGTTTAACTCATTATATTGCTTTTGGAAAAGTCACTTTACTTGGCTTTATTTCCTTTGCTTATAAGTTAGAGATAATGAGTTCTTCCTGTGAATAAAGTATAAATTAATATTTATAAAACACTTAGGGCTCCCACAACATAAGTAATTATGGAAACTAACAGTAATATTTCATTTTTTATAAATCTCTGCTATTTTTAAAAAATATTTAATTTTTTTATGTAATCTCTACACCCAGTGTGGGGCTTGAACCCACAATCCTGTGATCAAGAGTCACATGCTCCACCGACTGAACCAGTCAGGCACCCCAAAACTCTGCTATTTTGTAAATCCCTGTCCTTTTATGTGCTTTCTGAATTTTTCTTATTCATTCATTTATTCAACAACTTTGAAGATATACTGGTGCACCTAACATCCTGGAAGGATACAATTTAATAAGCCTGAATCCTTGCTCTCAAGTAGCCTGAGGAGTTGAGGATGTGATTTCACCAAATTCAAGATTTAAATAAGAAACAAATCAATGAATAAATAAATACCCTTAATTATAAAATTCTGAAATAGCAATGAAGAAAATGATTAGGAAACAGTGGGAGAAGATAATGATAATTCTAGAGGTAGAGATGGAAAGTACCTGTAAGAAGGCAGCATTCAAACAAAGATTTGGAGGATAAAAAGGAACAACTCTGCTGGCACTGAGGAAATAAGTGTGAATGCATGAAAGAATTTGGTACAGTAATGGATCTGAACACAGATGGTGGTATGACAGCAAACAAGGGCAAGAGGGGGAGTTAGGAGAGGTCAGGACCATGCCATATGGTGGCTGAGCTGAGTTGTTGAAGAATGAGTAAGAGTTCGCTAGAGAAAGAGTAGGAAGGGTGAACTAGACAGTGAACTGCATGGCCGAATGTACAGAGGTGTGTAACTGCATACTTTGGAGGCTGTTGTATTTAAGCATCAAGTGAAAGAGAGTATGAGGGGAGATGAAGCTGGAGAAGAGGCTAAGAATTGGATCATGGAGAACTTGAGTGCCTAATGCTTTCTTCCCCATCAAATGGCTGGTAGGTGGGAGGGAGCTGGGTTCAATCTCCTAATGATTTTAGGATAGTTACTTGGGAAAATATTTGCTAGCAGTTTCTTAAATAAAAACTTACTCCCTGCTCCATACTTTCTTTGAAATAGGGCCCTTGAGTAGAGATGGTCAGAAATGACGGTTTTGAAACCTGAGATAAAGCTGTTGAGAGAAGGTTAATCATCCTCACCTTTGCCTGTACCTTGTCAGCTCCTATCACCACCTGCTCCTTTCCTAGCTCTTGTCTTGTCTAGACCTCTGCAGGGAGAATTACCACTGGGTGCCCATCCCACTTCCTAATGCATATAGATGTACTTAGTAAAATGCTCCACAGATATGAGGTATTATTATTTGTGCTAATAGCACTAGATTTAGACTCAGGGGCTCGTCCTGGGTCCTCTACTTAATAGGTGAGTGACACTGGGCAGAGATTACTTCCTGGAGCTGTTTCCTCACATGTGTAAAGGGAAAAGTACCTACCTCCTTGAGTTGTAAGGATTAAATGAATAATGGAATATGTGTGAAACACTTACATAATATCTGCTTAATAAATTATGGGTGCTTTTGTTTAAGTAGGAAAATAATCAAAAGGGAAAGCATATTCCAAGTCCTTTTCTGAAAGTCCTTTCTTTTCGGCAAATAGAGAATCTACTGAAAAAAATGAGGCAATTGATCTTGGTCAAGTCACTTAACCCATTTCTTCATCCAAACAGTGGGGACTACAATTTCCCTTTTGTGTAATTTATTGGATGTTTATAAGGAATAGATGTGATTTAGATGCAAAAGTCCTCTGAAAACTATTATTTTGTTTTGTTTACAATGCTAGTCTGGAGCATTAGAGTCTGGAATCTCTAAGAAAGAGATTCCAAGGGCTTTATTAGGTAAAAAACTTGTGAGACAAAATGGGGTGGGAGCTATAGAAGTGGACAGAGCTGTCAGATGGCAATGGAGGTCTGACCTGAGGGAAGTAGAGAGGTGGGGTCATTTGGTGGAAGCTGTGTCATTCAAGGAAGGTTTGGCAATGGGGGACAACCTTGAACCAAAGTCAGTCAATTAGAGGAATCCTGCATGTCTGTCTGTTGTTTTTTTTTTTTTTTTTAAGTCAGATACTGTGTTTATAAAAAACAATGAGGTATTGTTATGTTAGTTATGATGTTGGTTCCAGGGCACTGTCACAAATAAAAAGCATTGACTTTAAATAACTAGGTGGGTATAATCGGCTGATTGTTGAAAATAAAATCTTAAAATTGAAGTACTTTTAAGACTATCTGTACTCATATGCCAACATTACACCATTGTTAGTAATCTTTGGAAAAATACCTTATTCTTTTCTGTTCAACTCCAACCAGATTTTATTAAATTAAACAAAGCAATTTTTAGAAAAAAAGTATACTGCCTACACTAACTTTCTGGCCTTTCTATTTCTTTTTTTTTTCCTCCATGCTTAATGCTTATTTTATTTTTTATTTATTTTATTTTTAAAATTTACATCCTAATTAGTTAGCATATAGTGCAACAATGATTTCAGGAGTAGATTCCTTAGTGCCCCTTACCCATTTACCATTTAGCCCATCCCCCCTCCTGCACCCCCTCCAGTAACCCTCTGTTTGTTCTCCATATTTATGAGTATCTTATGTTTTGTCCCCCTCCCTGTTTTTATATTATTTTTGTTTCCCTTCCCTTATGTTCATCTGTTTTGTCTCCTAAAGCCCTCATATGAATGAATCTCAAGATATTTGTCTTTCTCTAATTTCACTTAGCCTAATACCCTCCAGTTCCATCCATGTAGTTGCAAATGGCAAGATTTCGTTCTTTTTGATTGCCAAGTAATACTCCATTGTATATATATATACACATACCACATCTTCTTTATCCATTCATCCATCAGTGGACATTTGGGCTCTTTCCATACTTTGGCTATTGTTGATAGTGCTGCTATAAACATGGGGGTGCAGGTGTCCCTTCGAAACAGCACACCTGTATCCCTTGGATAAATACCTGGTAGTGCAATTGCTGGTTGTAAGGTAGTTCTGTTTTTAGTTTTTTGAGGAACCTCCATCCTGTTTTCCAGAGTGGCTGCACCAGCTTGCATTCCCACCAACAATGCAAAAGAGATCCTCTTTCTCTGCATCCTTGCCAACATCTGTTGTTGCCTGAGTTGTTAATGTTAGCCATTCTGACAGGTGTGAGGTGGTATCTCATTGTGGTTTTGATTTGTATGTCCCTGATGTTGAGTGATGTTGAGCATGTTTTCATGTGTCGGTTGGCCATATGGATGTCTTCTTTGGAGAAGTGTCTATGCATATCTTTGCCCATTTCTTCACTGGATTATTTGTTTTTTGGGTGTTGAGTTTGATAAGTTCTTTACAGATTTTGGATACTAACCCTTTATCTGATATGTTGTTTGCAAATACCTTCTCCCGGTTCTGTCGGTTGCCTTTTAGTTTTGCTGATTGTTTCCTTCACTGTGCAGAAGCTTTTTATTTTGATGAGGTCCCAGTAGTTCATTTTTGCTTTTGTTTCCCGTGCCTCTGGAGACGTGTTGAGTAAGAAGTTGCTGCGGCCAAAATCAAAGAGATTTCTGCCTACTTTCTCCTCAAGGATTGATGGCTTCCTGCTTTACATTTAGGTCTTTCATCCATTTTGAGTTTATGTTTGTGTATGGTGTAGGAAAGTGGTCCAGGTTCATTTTTCTGCATGTCGCTGTCCAGTTTTCCCAGCACCACTTGCTGAAGAGACTGTCTTTATTCCATTGGATATTCTTTCCTGCTTTGTCAAAGATTAGTGGGTCCATTTCTGGGTTCATTATTCTGTTCCACTGATCTGAGTGTCTGTTCTTGTGCCAGTACCATACTGTCTTTATGACTACAGCTTTGTAGTATAGCTTGAAGTCTGGGATTGTGATGCCTCCCACTTAGTTTTTATTTTTCAAGATCACTTTGGCCATTCCAGGTCTTTTCTGGTTCCATACAAATTTTAGGATTGTTTGATCTGGCTCTGTGAAGAATGCTGGTGTTATTTTGATAGGGATGCATTGAATATGTAGATTGCTTTGGGTAGTATTGACATTTTAATAATATTTGTTCTTCCTATCCAGGAGCATGGAATCTTTTTCCATTTTTTTGTGTCTTCCTTAGTTTCTTTCATAAGCTTCCTATAGTTTTCAGTGTATAGATTTTTTACCTCTTTGGTTAGATTTGTTCCTAGGTATTTTATGGTTTTTGGTGCAGTTGTAAATGGGATCAATTCCTTGATTTCTCTTTCTGTTGCTTCATTGTTGGTGTATAGGAACTGCCTGTCTTTCTGAATGCGGTAGCCAAGCTCTCCCTGTTGAGCTCAGTGATTGCATGGGAGGAGCTTGTGGGACGTGTGGCCTTAGCACAAAGAAGTGATGGATTTCAGTGTGGCAGCTGAGGCCGTTAGTCATTCTTTTCCCTGTAGCTGGTACATTCTCACAGCCAAAGCATTTGCCATGATGAAGAATCTGTTTTCTTAATAGGAGAATAGACTGTTTGCAAATAAAACTGTTTATTCTGATACTTCTTAATATGTAAGAGAACTCTTTCTAACAAGTCTGATGCAGCTGGTCTTTCAGTGAAAGTAAAAAATAGCATGTGGCACTCTGATAATGAACTAAAGGAACTTGTGAGCATGGCTACTGGTTTTATCTTAAGTGGATCCTTGAAAGAGCTAATGGGGATGAGGTTAGTGTTCTCTCTTAGAGCCGGTACCTTTTCTTTCTTGATATACAATAGAATTTATTGATAGCAACCTCTGCATCCATTGACTTTAGAGAGAAATGAAAACGTTCTTTTTTTAAGAATTTTTAAAAATATTTTAAAAATGTTTATTTTTGAGAGAGGAGAGAGAAAGAGAGAGAGTGCATGTGGGGGGGGGGTTAGAGAGAGGGGGAGACAGAAGATCTGAAACAGGCTTTGCGCTGTTAGCACAGAGCTGGATGTTGGGCTCGAGCCCAAGAACAATGAGATCATGACCTGAGCTGAAGTTGGACCCTTAACTGATTGAGCCAGCCAGGTGCTCCATGCACTCTCTCTTTGAACAATTGCTTATGCTTGTGAAGCACTTCACATTTTACACACTTAATATGTTCATCTTCTCATGTGATTGTCACAAAAATCTTGAAGAGTAAGAACTCTCAGTTTAGAGGGATCAAAATAGGGATCAAAAAGGTTAAACAGTGTGTGTAAAGCATAGGGCTTATAAGTGGCTAAGTGGGGACGTGAACCCGTGCCATGGTTATTTCCAGATTTTGTCACTGCAGGGCAGAGTTTGCACACACCTCTAATTTGATGAAGAAGAAACATTCAAAGTCTGTCTTATTGCTCCCAGTTTGAATGTCCTCATTTTAGAAATAATAGGAAAAATCTGGTGAGGCTCCACAGAATAGCATCAGACATTTTTAAATGGGCCCTTGGAGGAGCACTGAAGGGAGTTGGAGTCACTCATTTTGGAAAAGAGAAAGCTGAGGATTGATTTCATTACTCGCTTTACAGCCACGAGGGGTTATTATGAGGTAGGGATGGACAAATTGCTCTCCATCTCCAGAAACATCAGAATGTCAGGAAATAGGGCTTAATGTGGAGGCAGAAGAACTTTCTGGGTTGTCAGGGTAATTAAACAAATAAACCTCCAAGACCATGAGGAAAGGTTTGAATAGGTTTACAGATAAGAATAAATACAACTGTCTGGCTCGTTTCCTACTTGCTTACATGGAGAAGGGAAGGAACTGGTGACCTTCTCTGTACCTTGTGGAACCTGTAATTCTTTGACCTCAGAAGAGACACTTCTGCATCTACTGGTTAGCATCATAACGTGATGACTTCAGTCATGTGATAACCCTGACCTAACTCAGCCCTTATGTTGGTGTTACAGAAAGCTTACTGTCATTTTGTTTATTCATTCATACAACAAATATTTATTGAGTGACTACTACTTTTCAGGCTCTATTCTAGGTGCTAAGGATCTAGGTAGTGGTGAGTAGACAAGGCCCCTGCCTTTATTGGTTTTATGTCATAGTGAGTGGGAGACCACTTAATTAATAAACAAATAGATAACAAATTCCTTTAGTCATAAGTGCTGTGGAAACAATAGAAGAGTGTCATGTGATGGGGAGACTCTGGCTACTTTAGACTCAGTGGTCTGGGGAAGTTTCTCTAAAGAAACCATTTGATCTGAGCCCTCAGAAATGAGAAGGACTAAGCCCTGCAAACATTTGGAGGAAGGACATTCCTGGCAGAGGTAACATCAGTGTAAAGTCATGTTTGGGCTGAACCTTGAATATAGAGATGTAGTGGAAGGAGTTTAGCGGGGAGACGGAAAACCAAGAGTGAAGATTTATTGGGAAGCACTTTGTGCAAATGGTGTAGTTTGGCTGGAGGTAGAGATGGTGTAGAGCCATCATTCTCAAACTTGAGTATGCCTCAAAATCACCAGTAGAGCATGTTAAGACTCAGCCGCTGGACCCCACACCCAGAGTTTCTGATTTAGTTGGTCTGCTGTGAATCCTGAACATTTGCATTTCTGTAAGTTACTAGGTGATACTGATGCTGCTGGTTCGGGGACCATGCTTAGATAACCTCTGGAAAGATTGATTACCATCTAATTAACATATTCATATTAGTAAGAAAAACTAACATTTGCTAAGCCATCACTTTATGTAAGGTACTGCATGGACTTTCTTACGGAATCTATATACCTGCTCCACAAAATAGGAATGATGACTATCCATTTTACAGTAGTGGAAATAAGCATGGAGAGATCAAATAATTTTCTAAAGCTTATAAAGCTTCACGAAGGAAGAAAGAGGCAGAACCAGAGGGTGAACCATGACCTTGGGATTCCAGAGTTGTTCACCACCATACTATAATTCAACTCTAAAACCCAGAGAGGTAGAGAGTCAGCAGCTGACTGGGTAATTTAATCAACATGGAATGAAGGGATCATGTAAGGAAAATGCAGCATGGGTATATTAGATCCAGTTGGTTTCTTCCTCTTGTTTTTTCCTAAGAGAATCCTGATTTTGTTTAGTTTCCACTTTCCCAGCTCAGGGGGTAAAACAATTACTCTGAGTCTAGGTCTATCAGCACACAGCATTTTCCCGGCAACTGTTATTGGTTCTGGGTAGAATGTGTGTCTTAAATTGGCCACAACAGACTAAATGGAAGCTTTCTATTCCACGACTGGGAGACCAACCCTCTCCTTCTCTTTCTTTGGGTATGCACATGGAAATGTGCCTGGTTGCTGTTGGCAGCCAGTTTTCAACCATGCAGTCAGGCAATCTCTGCACAAATTTGATGTGCTGAGGCTCCAGAGTAGGGAGACGAAGGAAGCTTTTGATGGCACAGACCTGTCATTGAATCATGCAGCTCAGAAGTCTGCATGACTTCTGGACTTTGTTATGTGAGATACCCAATTTCCATATTGCTTGAGCCAGTTTGAGTCAGAGTACAGGCAGCTAAAAGCTTCATAACTTATCAAATGGGTACTGCCATATAAAGGAGAATGTTTGGGATATATAAACTTTTAATATAAAAATGAGAAGTAGATGTTCTAAGTCTTTAGGGTGTTGGGGGACAGAATGTTGTCTGTTTAAATTGGGATGCTGTCTGGAAAGGGGTGGGTGGAGGTGGGGGGGTGTGAGGTTGTGGAAACTTCTCTGTAATGGCCACAGTCCCTCACATCCTCAGTAAATTCAGGTGGCTTTAAAGAAAGTCATCTCAACACATCTCTATTCTTTCTCTCTCTAAGCCCTTTGTCCAGTCTCCAGTTTCCTCCTCAAAATGAGTAACTCATACTTCAGAATTCTGGATGATATAGTTAAAAACATTTTGCCAAATCAGTTTGGTGTAGAAGACTTTGCCAGTATGATGAGGTAGCTGCAATGATGATTTAATAAAAAATGAAAATTTTACAATCATAATTTTTTCAAAGAAGTCTAATATTGGTGCACAAGGAGGATGATTTTGTACTTCCCATGCTTCTCTGTGACAAAGAAGAGCTGAAATAACCTGTATGTATGATAATAGGTGGTTCATTGGAAAAATGAAGTAATCAGTAATAGAGGATTAGTTGGAAGAACGTAAGTGGCAAAAATAGGTTAGTTGAAATGAATTAAACACACTTTACACTGTTCAAAAAATAAAATCATAGCCAAACATAGATCTTTTCTGGAGAAAAATACCAACAAGTACATAAATGTTATTTGGAAAACTTCTAACATACAAACATATGTACATATAAGCATATAAACACTTTTCTAAGTAATATATGTGTACATGTTGGTATTTTTCTCCACAAAGGATTTATGCTATGTTTGTCACAAAGCAAAAAATGCTTGGAATTTGGATGATAAGTTTTTAAGTGTTTCATCACATTGGCCATTAAAGTGGCTCCAAAATTTCTCTCTTAAAATCTTGGAAGGAAAGGTGTAATATTTAAAAATGAAATGGAATAAACCTGTGAGATATTTCAAAAAAAAAAAGATAAATATGCTTGAAGACATTTGAAATGTTTGCCAAACTGTCATATTATGCATTCAAGTAGCAATACTTGGAGAATCAGTGATTGGGGATATTCAGTTTTGAACATGATTGTGATTAATCTTTTGCCTTGATCATCTTTTTAAATCCTCTCATAGCTGGGAATAATTGTTAGGGTGAACCAGAAGTGACATGGCATTCAACCAGAAAGTGCTAGATAGACTAACATCCTCATGTACATGGGACTGTCTAGTGTATGTATGTATATATATATATATATATATATATATATATGTATGTATATATATATGTATATATTTATAAACATTTTAGAGAGTGAGAGAGAGCATGAGCAGGGGAGAGGGGCAAAGGGAGAGAGAGAATCCTAAACAGGCTCTACGCTGAGGCTCAACATGGGGCTTGATCCCATGACCCTGGGATCATGATCTGAGCTGAAATCAACACTCAACAGACTGAGCCACCCAGGCACCCCAAGGGACTGTCTAGTTTTAAAATTAAAAGTCCTGTAGCAGGACGACAGACTAATTTAAATGTTGAACTTTGGGTGACTCAAAGTAGAACAACAAAGGCCCAGCCTTTTGTTACAGCTCTACTCCTCTGTCCTTGCTTCTCTACTCTTTTTGAGCCCATTTACCCTCTTGGGGATTTAGAGGTTTCCTGAGCCATCCTAGAGCCAAGAAGCTCAGAAATCAACCGGAGCTCAATAAGGACAATTAGCTGGAGAAGGAAGCAGTATAAGACCTCTGAAGGAGTAGGGTGCAGGAAAAGGAGAGCTGAGATCATAGGATTAATAGAATGGCCGATATTTCCACTCCTCTGTGTAAAAGAGATTTCATATTAATACAATTAACACATCATTACTGGGGTGCTAGGGTGGTTCATTTGGTTGAGCGTCCAGATCTTGATTTCAGCTCAGGTGATGATCTCATGGTCTGTGGGATCAAGTCCCGCGTCAGGCTCCATGCTGACATCGAGGCAGCCTGCATGGGATTCCTCTGTCTTTCTGTCTCTCTCTCTCTGCCCCTTCCCTGCTCATGTGTGCATGCTCTTTCTCAAAATAAATAAAATTAAAAAAAAAAAAGAACACATCATTACTGTTCAAATAGAGCCAGAACACAAGCAAAGGTAGGACAATAAAAAAATATTTTCTGAGTAAAAACCTGAAAGGAAAAACAGAACAAAACCAAAAACCAAGGAGCACAAAACTCACCCTTACAATCAGTCTTAGAAATGGTTATTCTCTGCCAAGGAGAGGGAACACCCAGGAAAAGCACAAAAAAGCATCTCAAAGAAGGAGGAGGAGGCGGAGGAGGAATAGGTTAGATAATCACACAGTGTGTGATTACATTTTGGACTTGGTGAGGATGTTTGTGACTTTCTTTGGTTGGAAAAGATGGTTGAATGTTGGCTGTCAGCTGGAGCACAACAGACTTAAGGATGATTTACTTTGTTAAACAAGTGATGCTTTGTTGTGTTTAAGAAGGAAGTTGTTTTCAAGCAAGAAAGGACCTAGTAGTTATTTGCCCAAATTAATATCAAAATATGTTCTAAAGATATCTTGGCAAGTTTATCTGATCTCAGTTCTGTCTGCTCGTCCGTCTGTCAATCAATCAAACGTGTAGTTTATTTGTTTAGTTTTATCTTGTTTGAGATTTGATTTTTAAAGTAAACACAGGACTTTTGCTTCTCATCAAGGTGGAGGAAAAAGTCTAGCTACATCTTCCCTAAATAACCCTCCCAAACCAGATTTGTCTGAAACAACAAATGTCTGAAACAACAGTTTCAAGATACTGGACATTAGGCAATGAAGTATCTTTGATCCCTAAGAGATGAGGAACAAATGAGGTGAACCCTGTGAATGTCCCAGTTTACTGCCTGGAGAAATTTCCAGGCTGTGGTTCGGGGAGGGATTGATATAGAGGAGCCCAGAAAATGTTATGACAGAATTACTGAGTTACTAAAAAGAAAGAAGGAAAGAGAGCACATGCACGAGAGAAAGACTAAACTGCATACCACTGCAGATAGGAGACAGAGTTTTCTGTAAGGTCTCTGTCAGCTCTCCTGTAAGGAGGTAGACTCTCTGGAAGTATACCAGCATGGGGCAAAGAGGGAGGTCAGCAGATGAAAAGGTGCAGAACTTAACAGAAGTGGAGGAGCAAAGCCAGGGCTAGATAAGGACTCCATAAATTTTTTTAATAAGGAGAGATTGATAGTTAATACTAGAGCCACAGTGTGGCTTGCCTGGTAAATTATTTGCAGCTTGTTTTCTGGTATTTGTGCTTAAGGACATAATGAACAGTCCACAATTTATTTTATAGGATGAGGTTCCTTTCTCTTGAGTTCCCATTTGTTTTTAAAAGTCCCAAGTAAAATCTTCCTTAACTTATGAGGAAGGAGTCTGAGCTGAGTGTGACACAATCATCATTTGTCACCCCTTATCCCCGGTGCCCTCCTGCCCTCTCTAGGGAAGGATCCTAAGGAGGACTCATTCTTATTTAATTTGAGTGTAGCTTGACCTCCACATTTCTACTGATAAGAGTTAAGGAAGCAAAAGTGAGTTTGTGAAAGGGAAAATGTTAAAAAAAAAAAGATAAAATGAAATTCATAGAAGGGTGTGTGTGTGTGTGTGTGTGTGTGTTCTTTCCTCAAATGAGGTGGGATTTTCTGGAAGATTTTATATCAGAGGTTTCCTAGCACTTTAGATTAATTTTATATTTATATGTAATAAAAATATGGTATATGTAATCTTCTAACTAGGTTAACTTTTTAATCTTTATATTATTTCTCAAGTAAAGAACTTATAAACAAATAATGTGAGTTGAACTCCTACTGTGCACATATCATAGAGATGGGAAAAGGTGACTTCCTCCTCTGAGGGCTCTTGTGGTCTGAGAATGTGGGGTTGGGGCAGAACGGTGGGTGGGGACAGAGCGGAGGGAAACCAACAGGCAGGTAAACACATACCAGATGGAATGTGGTAACTAGAGTCCGAATTGTTCTTTAGAGATTCTGTGAGTGAGACAGTTTTCTGACTTTTAGAAAGCAAAGAAGACCTTATATGGATTTATACTCAAGTGAAAAAGCATACCCACAAATCACATGGGAGTCTGTAGGTATGTGAGCTGCCCAGCACATGAAATGTCCTCTGCAGCTTCAGTTTAAAAACAAAGTCAAACACGAAGATGTAGGACAGACATTTTGTGAAATGTCACTTACTACACCTCACCATAAATAGCTGGGAACATCATAAAATTATTTTGGTGTCTTATGTGTGATGTTAGTGATTAGGCCTGACTAAAAAGTCACGTTCCTGGAGTTGGTACGTCAGACCAACACCCCAAATTCCCATCAAGTTTGGTCCTGTGGCAGGGGAAGTTTGCTTTAGAATGTGGATTGAGTCACTCTCATGATGACTCTCCATCCAAGAACTGTGGCATTTTCTGGGGGGAGCCCCAGAATCAGAAGCAAGTGTCAACTGGTTATTTGTGAGATTTTCCAACTAGAAACAGTGCTGAGGTGGGTAAATAGAGAAGGGAGGGGATTTGAACTAGAGATAGCATTGAATGTGATGGCAAACACCTTGCTAAGCTGTGTTCTGAAAGTAAAATGGCAGCCCTTGAATAGGGGTCAGAAGAGGGTTAATGGGTAGGTTTTGTTAGAGAAAAATATTTAAAAAACTGTAAAAGTCAAAAGGTAGCCTTGCAGAAAGCGTCAGCTTTGTGATTAAGGTATCAAGGTACTAATTATTCATGGGAAGTTTGTCTGTTTGTCCAGACTTACGTGTTAGAGGCAGCTCTGTGAGTCACAGGATATTTGGTTGTTACAACCCGAAAAGCTAGAATGGGCTTAGGAGCAGGATCCTTTAGGATTAGCAGAGACCCTATGAAATATTTCAAACATCCAAGGTTTTTTTTTTTTTTTTTTTTTTTTTTTTTTTTTTTTTTTTTTTAACGTTTATTTATTTTTGGGACAGAGAGAGACAGAGCATGAACGGGGGAGGGGCAGAGAGAGAGGGAGACACAGAATCGGAGACAGGCTCCAGGCTCTGAGCCATCAGCCCAGAGCCCGACGTGGGGCTCGAACTCACAGACCGTGAGATCGTGACCTGGCTGAAGTCGGACGCTCAACCGACTGCGCCACCCAGGCGCCCCCAAGGTTTTTTTTTTTAATGTTTATTTATTTTTGAGAGAGAGAGAGAGAGAGAGAGAGAGAGAGAGAGAGAGAGAGCGCGCATGAGTGGGGGAGGGGCAGAGAGAGAGGGAGACACAGAATCCAAAGCAGGCTCCAGGCTCTGAGCTGTCAGCACAGAGCCCAACACAGGGCTGGAATTCATGAACCGCGAGATCATAACCTGAGCCCAAGTCAGATGCTTAACTGACTGAGCCCCCCAGGCGCCCCTTAAGTTTTATTTTAATGTTTATTTTTGAGAGGCAGAGAGAGACAGAGCATGAGTGGGGGAGGGGCAGAGAGCGAGAAAGACACAAAATCTGAAGCAGGCTCCAGGCTGTCAGCACAGAGTCTGACGCGGGCCTCAAACCCACAAACTGCGAGACCATGGCCTGAGCCAAAGTCGGACGCTTACTGACTGAGCCACCCAGGTGCCCCGTTAAGGGTTTATTTTCTTGCATAAATGAAGTCTGGGAGTATGTTGCCCAGTGATGGTATGGCAGCCGCACAGAGTCCTCAGGAGTTTGGACTATTCCAGCTTACAGCATGTCCATCCCAACCCTTGTATTTACAGTCCAAGATTGTGGCTGGAGCTCCACCCGTTATATTCCAAAAGCAGGAAGGAGGGAGGACAGAAGGACTTTTCTTCTTCCTTTTAAGGAAACTTGCTGAAGTACCACACAGTTCTTAAGTTTTATTGGTCAGCCTTAGTCACAAGGCCATATCTACCTTTAAGAAGTCTGGGAAATAAATTCTTTAACGGACTATATGGTTGCTCTGAATAAGTTCAGGAATTCAGGGTTTTGCATTTACTGAGGAGATGGGAGGAGAACAGATTTTAGGAAGTGATTGCCATCTTTGCCAAGGAAGTTGCAATTGATTTTGAAAATGGACAGAAGTAGGGGCACCTGGCTGGCTTAGTTGGTTAAGTGCCCGATTCTTGGTTTCGGCTCAGGGCTTCATCTCACAGTTCACGAGTTTGAGCCCTGCGTCCAGCTCTGTGCTGACAGTACGAGTCTGCTTGGGATTCTCAATCTCGCACAGATTCCTAGAGATCTTTGTCTCTCTTGAAAGGCAAAAGCATGCCCTTTAATTAGAACAATCTTTTGTGAAGCATTTGGGAAAGAGACCATCTGCATGCAGGCTTATACTGTGTCCTTGCATTGATTCTTAGTGCCTCTTATGCTTGCAGAAGAGTTTTAAGTTTTCCTTTTGAAGTAATCAGATTTTTCTGTTAATGCTAATGAACAAAATTACTTATAAGGTCATAACTTGTAGATGAAGGATGATTTTTCTCAGAAAACTTTCAGGGCAGCTGAATACCAGGAAGTCCGCTGTTACAGTGAGTCACCTTTTATATCACCCTCATCCTTACTCTCAACCCCAACCCCGAACTTTTATCCATCCAATTTTAGTTGTCTTTTGAGAACTACCTAAAACTATTCCTGTTCTGTGCTCTCCTCTGCTTGCCATCTTTCTGTTCTTTTCTGAGGATTCATTTTTCCAGACTGAAAAGCCCTTATGCTTCTTCAGCTGTTTCCCAAATAACATGATTTGGGGAAAGAAATAAGGAGGAAAATAACATTTTTATCAGGGCTTATTATGTGCTGGATACAATGCTAGGACTTTTATATGCATTATCTTATTTCAACCTTCACAACAACCCTGTGTGGAGGCTGATATGCTTTATATTCTGCAAGTAAGGAATCAGGTTTATGGAGGTCGCCTATACAGGTCATCTCTCTAAGTTCCTACTTAAAGTGCAGGCAGAATTTGGTCTTGGTATGTTGGGGGACAAGACTGTACTCTTCCACCATACCTTGCTGGTCAATCTTCTTGGTCACTCCATTCTGAAGATGCTTGTTTTCCTCAGCTACAAAATAGGACTCATTCCCTAACTACCTCAGGAAGAGACTTCAGGTAAGAGTGATGTACCTGAAATTGACCTTCCCCTACCCCAGACTTAGGGTAGGTGGGCTGGTTTTGCCAAATCTCTGCATGGGTGAGCAGGCAGACATGGAGCCAGAGTCTGCAGAACAGTAGAGAGGGCCATAGTGGGTCTCAGCCCATGGATAGGAATGCCAGTGGGAATATCTTGAAGGGCGGTGCAGTCAAGTACTATTACCAGCAGCTTTATGGAGACTTGAAGGCTGGGGAAACTCTTCTTCCAGTGGGGATGATGAAACTGAGCTTCCTGCATCATACAGCTGCCTTCACATAGCTGGATTATTGTATTCTTTATTGACACTAATGGAACTTATGCCCCTTGCCTGTGTCTGTACTATTTTTGTTGTTGTTGTTGATCATCATTGCACTTTTCAAAATGCTCTCTCTACTGACCAAGTAGTTTGTAAGATTTAATAGCAATTAATAGGAAATATGTAGGAAACTTCTTCATTAGCGTGATGAAGCTAGATGGCAATGTTATTGGTTTGTATGATTTAATCTTCAAAAACCAGTCTACCCCAGGGGCGCCTGGGTGGCTCAGTTGGCTAAGCATGTGACTTCAGCTCATGTCATGATCTCATGGCTTGTGAGTTTGAGCCCCACGTTGGGCTCTGTGCTGACAGCTCGGAGCCTGGAGCCCACTTTGGATTCTGTGTTTCCCTCTCTCTCTGCCCCTCCCCAGCTCACGCTATGTCTCTCTCTCTCTCCTTCAAAAATAAATAAAACATAAAAAAAAAAACCCAAACCAAACCAAAACCAGTAACAAACCAGCATGCCACAGGCAGAAGCAGTTAACATTTCTCTGGAATTTTATAGAAGAAGGAAATTGAGGCATAGAACAGGACCGTGTAGCTAGCTTTCAGATCCTTTGGGGGAAATTTGCTTTGGAGCCCCAAATTTGAACATTTCACTGTAGGCACAGTGTGGGTTTTAGGGACAGTTCAGTTATCAGTAAAGCATAGTATGTAAGAGTGCCCACCATCCATACAACCTTGGGTGAGTTATTTTTAGATTCTTTATTATTAAAAAACCCTTTTAATTTTTTTTTCAACGTTTATTTATTTTTGGGACAGAGAGAGACAGAGCATGAACGGGGGAGGGGCAGAGAGAGAAGGAGACACAGAATCGGAAACAGGCTCCAGGCTCTGAGCCATCAGCCCAGAGCCTGACGCGGGGCTCGAACTCACGGACCGCGAGATCGTGACCTGGCTGAAGTCGGGACGCTTAACCGACTGCGCCACCCAGGCGCCCCATAAAAAACCCTTTTAAAAAATGTTTATTTATTTATGAGAGAGAAAGTATGAGCAGGAGAGGGGCAGAGAGAAAGGGAGACAGAGAATCCAAAGCAGGTTCCATGCTGTCAGTGCAGAGCCTGATGTGAGGCTCGAACTCATGAACTGTGAGATCATGTCCTGAGTTGAAATCAAGAGTTGAATGCTTAACCAACTGAGCCACCCAGGTGTCCCCTTAGCTTCTTCAAGGTTCTGTTTCTTCATCTCAAAATGGAGATGGTAAAAGGACCTACCCTCAAAGGTTTATTATGAAGACCAGAGAGATTATTATTATGAGCCACTAGGATGATGACTGGCGCATGTTGACTGGCATATGAATGTTTGTTTAGAAAATAAAAATTAGCTTTTGCTACAAGAGAAAATGACCCATGAGACTGTGAGATTGGAATTTCCTTACTCCTTACCCTATTTTTGTCATCAATGACAGCATTTTATAGGGCCTTGATATTTTGTAGCTTATTGTATAATTTCATGTGCATTATATAATTTTGCCTGCACAGAATTTTGTGGGCTAGGTTCTGTTAGCTCCTTTTGAAGTTAAACATGCTGAGGGTAGGAGACGCAGAGTAATTTGTTTCATCTCATACACCTAGTACACCTCATACACTACTTTCCTACTAGTACTATTGATTGTTATCATTTGTATGGCACTTCCCTTGTGCCAAGAAGCCTGTTTTTTTTTGTAATGTTAACTCTAACTCTCTTAGCAAGCCTGTAAGGTATTAAACCCATTTTACAGGTGGCAAAAGTGAGGTGTAGAGGGGTTAAATAACTTGCTTCAACACCCATGACTAAGTAATGGAGTTAACAGAATTCAGAACCAGGTCTGCTTGAGACCAAAACCCTTGTTGCTCCAATGTACTAACTCTTACCTGCCAAAAGAAAAGATGGATTTTTGGTTCTTTGACTGTAAAGGCTCTGGTAACAAGGATTATGTCTTTTCATCTTTATGTTCCCCAATCACAGTGCCTGATACCAAGCCCAGTGTCTGGTGTGATGAATACAAGCTGATCTAAATGGAATTGGCCCCATATTGGCCATCTCTCCTCCTTCTAGCTAGGTAAGATGAGTGGCTAGAAACCTGGACCTTGGTTCAGCTGCAGCTTGGTGCCAGGTCTTGACTGAATGTAGTTTCTGAAGTTGTTTAGTTTCTTCTCAATCACTGGATGTCATCAGATATTACTTCCTTTGCTTTTTTTTTGGCTCTTCATTGGGAAACTGCTCAATGTTATGATTTCGCTCATCCATAGCAGAACAAGGGCTCAGTAATGCAACGATAATTGAATTGTTAAAGGAAACATGCTTTGATGAAATGGAAACCTCAGTTCTTAGCCAATTGAGAACATTCAGAACTGGGGCTGTGGGGAGCACAATGGGTGGATTCAGCTGTGCTATCAATAATTAAAAAGAATTGTAGGGAGAAGTGAGATGGACAGTGTTTAGAGGGGAATGAGGCTCTAAAGTAAACAGTCTTTGGACGCTCAACAGGCAAATTGGGCCTCGAAGGCCATGACTCAGGTGGATTATACCCAAAGGTTGGGTTGAACTTACTCCCTCTTAATTCTCACTTGCACAGTGGAGGATTCTGAGACTTGGATATGGCAGTGGCTAATAAAATCATAAATTGGTAGCAAGTCCTAGGCTGGGACCCAGACTCTTTCATTCTCCTTGAGGGGTTCTTTTCATACAAGAGTTGTGATTGATGGCTGTGGGGGGTGATGAGAACACTCTAAGGATAACCCCCATGCCTCTGACTGTAATGCTGAAGGAAGGAGAAAAAGAAGTAAGCGAGAGTATTGTATTTGACAAGTTTATTCATGCTGCTAGTGAGGTATTGGTTTTTATTGTCAAACTGTGTTTCAGTGGTGATGTTTCAGTGGAGTCTTTAAGGTAGCCATATTGTAATGCTTTGGAGATGAATGATAATTGAGCTAGTAGACAGAACTAATGTAAATTACAATGTCAATATATTTGGTGAAGGGAATAATCAAGAGGCAAGATGGGTACCAGAAGGGGCAAATGAGAGTTTGTTTGTTTTTAGGGATCTCTAAGACATATGCTTATTTGTAGGCTGAGGAGAAGAAGCCAGAGTGGAAGTGATTGAGAACAGGTATTAGAGGGGATGGCAGATGGAGCACAGTCCTGGAAGAATTCTGGTCCAGAGGGCAATGGGCTAGCTCTGGAGGTGAGGAGATGGACAAACAAGCAAAGGAAATAAGAAAGCATGAGTACTTTGTTTTCTATTTTTATGTTGGAGAGAGAGAGTGCACACATGCTCTTGTATGAGTGGGAGGAGGGGGACACAGAGAGAGAGAGAGAATCTTAAACAGCCTCCACACTCAGTGTGTGAGCCTGATGCAGGGCTCAATCCCACAACTCTGAGATCATGACCTGAGCTAAATCAACAGTCCAATACTCAGTCAACTGAGCCACCAGGCACCCCAGCATGAGTACTCTTATATTTAAATTTAGAGGAGGAGGGGCATATGGCATTAGTGTTGAAAGTCTTTCCTCTTCTCTGTGAAGTAGGAAATATTCATTGATAAATTGGGTTGGACTTTAATAAGGTTTGTACCACTCATGGGAATTAAGATCAGACAAATGTTCACATAAGAACATAAAGATAAGGAATAATATATGAGTTAGACAAATTCCAATTTGTCTTTTGGAAGTGAAGTGTGAACAGAAGGGATAATACCTGGCTTTTCTAATTGTTTTGTCTCATTTGGGAACAGAAGTGAGCAGTTGGTCTTGAGCCAGGATGCTTATGGATGTGTACACGTAACTGATGTTTTTGCATGCTTGCTAAACCTACCAGAAAACTGCCTCCTGCCAAATTATTACCATTCCCTGATCAATCTTGGGCTCCTAATCTGTCTAGACCACTGGGGTGTATTCCCACCCTCTGCTACAATGAGCCACCTCTGAGATGTAGTGTGACATCTTATGACAGAGCCAGGAAATTCTTCTGGAAAGGATGAGGCTGATGAAACCGGTGTTTCTGGGCTGGAATCTCTGTCTCCCCTAGGACTGAGAAGAGTGTGGATATCTGGTTGTCCTTTTCTGAGCCCTCTGCCCATTGTGCCTTGATTTCAGCCACATGTCACAAGGTGCGCAGTCAGATTTGATCTGAGAAGCTTATAAAGCCTGAGTGTTGCAGTAGAAAGAGTTTCAGTTTGGAGACAGATATGCCTGGGTGTAAGTCCTGGCTGCATCGTGAAAGACCTGAGACTCTAGTGGAGACATTTGACCTGTGTGTCAGCATGCTTCCCAGTGAAAGGTGATGATGGTGTCTCCTTTGGTTAGTACAAAGGTTCATTGAGCAGATTATATAGGTCAGTGAATAGAAAAAATGATATGTAAGATAAAGTGCTTTTATTAAGAAGTGGGGGAGGGAGCAGTTGTTTACCGACTGCCATTTGTGTGCCAGATGTCACACTATGTGCTTCACTTTCATGGTCACATTTCATCTTGTGGGAAAAACTCTGAGTTAGTTTTATTATTCCAACTTCATAGGCGATGAAACGTACCCAAGTGTGGGGTGATCCTTTGTCCTTTTTGCTTGGGACAGTCCTGGGTCATACCTATTGTCTCAGAATAATCATTAATAAACCTTTCTTTCACTGTCAGAAACTTGGGATACAGATTATATGGTCACCCTGTGTGAGGGTGAGGGCCTGAGGTCAGATAAAATCCTGCCTTTCTTCCTTTGCAGGTGTAGGTGGGAAGGATTTCCTTGGCACAACTTTGTGTTCTCGCTCTGCCCTGCAGTCAGGCTGTACTCCTCTGCCTCAAGGGCAGGAGAGAGAGTTTCTGCTAATCTGCTTAGCCCTGCCTTGTATACTCTTAGCAAGGTCAGTTCATCCAAGAGTAAACATCAAGAAATGAAGCTATAGTAGGAGAGAACCATTAGTTAGACATTTGTTGGATTGATTGATTGATTGGTTGATTGAATTGATTCATTCATTCATTTTCTCATTTACTGACTGCTTACTATTTGTAAGACCCAGTAGATACAACAGAAGAAGCTGAACACCACACAAATCCTGTCCTCAAGAAACTTGCAGGGTGTGTGTGTGTGTGTGTGTGTGTGTGTGTGTGTACGTGCATGTGCACCTGTCTGGCTTAGTTGGTGGAGCATGTGACTCTTTTTTTTTTTTTAAGTTTATTTATTTATTTTGGGAGAGAGAGTGTGCACACAAGTGGGGGAGGGGCAGAGAGAGGAGAGAGAGCATCCCAAGCAGGCTCTGCAATGTCAGTGTGGAGTTCGATTCGGGGCTTGAACTCACAAGCCGATGAGATCATGACCTGAGCCGAAGTCAGATGCTTAACTGACTGAGCCACCCAGGCACCCCTGGAGCATGTGACTCTTAGTCCCAGGATCATGAGCTGAAGTCCTACATTGGGCGTAGAGCCTACTTTAAAAAAAATAAAAAAAATAAAAAACAACAAAGATATTTGTATGTTAACTAACTGGAATTTAAATAAAAACTTGAAAAAAAATTAAAAGAAGCTTGCAGTCCAAAGGACAGATGCAGTGAATTGAGATGCCAGGCTGAAAGTGCAGAGTTTAGGGGACTGGTCAGGGATTGCATCATTAGGAGTTGACAAGAAAGACTACTTCCTGCTTACAATAATTTGGATAAGTTTCTTATAGGAGTTAGCCTTAAGACTAACTTTGAAGATTTGGTAGGATGGGAGCCCACACACAACAGGGGAAAGGGCTCTCAGATGGATCACCAAAAGCAAGGCAGGAAGGACATCTTAAAATCAGGTGCTAGGAGCAGTTCAATTTTATTAAAATAAAGATAATTATTATTTTATTAAAATTTATAATTTTATTAAAATTAATATAAGTAGTTATTTACTTTCCCTAGTAAAGTGAGTAAAGTGAGATTAGTAAAGTAAGAATGGGGAAAGTTAACTGAGAATATTTGATTGGGTTTACATCATGGATGCATGAATTTTGGGCTAAAAAAACTTAAACTTTAATCTGTTTATAGCAGATACACATATAAAATACATTACTTATCTATTTCTATTGTTTTAAGTTTATTTATTTTGAGAGAGACAGAGCGAGTGAGTGAGCAGAGAGAAAGGGAGAGAGACAGAATCCCAGGTAGCCTCCGCACTTTCAGTGCCGAGGCCAATGTGGGGTTTGAACTCATGAACTGTGAGATCTGAGCCGAAGTTGAGTGCTTAACTGATTGACCCACCCAGGAACCCCTTATCTACTTCTATTTGTAGCAGGAGAGCGAAATGATCAAATATGGTAGTTTAGTGGGGATGGTCTCAGGTCAAAGGAGACTAAAGGCATGGAGAGTATTGCTGAGTGTGTTGTTTCAATAAGAAAATCTGTCTATGAAAAGACAATAGTAAAATTAATCTCAATTTAAAATTTTGCAGGGTATGGCAATTTTTGTTTATATACACACAGACCATGAGATACAGAGTATGGTGTTCTTAAGTGTAATGGCTGTTGAAGAGATATTTAATGGTGTGACCCAGGAAATATTATGGAGCTGTAAATGAGGATTTTTAAAAAAAATTTAGACTCTGAGTAGGAAAGGAATTTTTGAAGCAAAAGAGGATTGAGCTCCCACACCATCCACAGTGTAGAGAACAATGGTGAGGACGGAGAGATGGCAGCTGCTAAAAAGACAAGAATATAGAATTCCCAGGTCAGAGAGACACAGAGCTGGCTATAGCTTCCCTCAGCCATTCTGATTAACAAGCTTAGCAGTGGTCCTCAAAAACTTTGCTTGACATCAATGGTAAATCTTCATGAAAACAGTCAAAATGGTAACAGTGCAATCGGTTTCTTAAGAACCTAACAGCGGAAATAAAACCTAATAGCCGTTTTATACATCTGTTAGTTAGAATAAGAGCAGAGGGAACTGAAGACCATATTTGACCTAAGACCCCAATGATAAAGCTTTGGGAACAATGCATTCTTTCTGAAAATTGCTAGAATTCCAGTCATTGGAGATTGTACACAGACAATAAGAGCTTTGTATTTTGTAGAAATAGCCAGACTTCTTTGGTAACCACTGAACTGAAGAGTTCAGTAATGTATTAATTTAGTAATATATTAATTAGTAATGTATTAATTTAAAGCCCAATTTTAGTAATCTTTCATAGCTCAGTAAGTAACTAGGACATAGTCCTTAGATATGTGTGGATATGAAAACCTATGGAATAGTTTAATATTTGCCAAGTAGAAATAGTTCATTCATTGCTCATTAGGGGCCACTTTGGAGTGAAACATGCTGCCAGCATTTCTTACAGCAATTTAGAGGGAACTGCTGCCATCATAGAAATCAATTGTAAAGACTCAGTAATTTGATCAAGAGTATTAGCAATAAGATTTAGCAATGATGGTCCTAGAGATTAAAAAAAAAAACCACTTCTCCAACCTAGGTCAAATCATGTGAAAGAAACAATCAATGTCAGCCGAAGAGCTGACACCAAAGAGCATCTAGACCTGCAGGGCACAGTGATCTAGACACTGTGATGTCCCTGGAGCCAGTCTGGGTGGGGATTTTCCCCAGCCACATGCAAGGGCCTTGGGGACTGAAATCAGGACCTATTATATGTCCCATAATAGAGCAACCAAATGTAGCTCATTTCAGAGCATAGGCTTGGCCATACTCAACAAAAATCTTGCCTCTTCATGAAACTATAATCTGAAAAAACAAAATGAAACAAAACAGCTCTGCTCTTGTAATACAGTAGAAGCCCTCTTATCAGATATGATTGGGATCAGCAGTTGATTGGTGTTTTTGACAGGTTGGTTAAAGTGGGGATAAAATGATACACACGTATACCATAAACACTTTATTTTAATGTAGACAACATACATGTACATGCCTTTGCCAGTCTTTTGATGTTGGGCCAAAACTTTTTTGGGGGGGGGTGGTTCACTGACTGTAGTCATTTTTCTTCCATAAACCGTAGCCATGATGCACAATCTACAATTGGGCTTCTGCTTTCTTTAATGTTGAGTAAGAACTTAAAAACATTTGTGAAGCAACTTGGGTGTAATATCTTTCTAGACTTTTATGATTTTTACTCCAATTATTGTTATCTTGCCCACACCTATTTCCAAAGCCATTTACTTAGTGACTCATCCATATTGAGTCTTTTCAAAGTATTCAGTTTTTCATAAAAGTAGCTCTTTTTCAAAGTTTTATTTAAATTCTAGTTAACATACAGTGCAATATTGGTTTCAGTAGAATTTAGTGATTCATCACTTACATATAGCACCCAGTGCTCATCATAACAAGTGCCCTCCTTAATAGCCATCACCCATCTAGCCACCCACCTCCCTCCATCAACCCTCAGTTTATTCTCTATCTGTAAGAGTCTCTCTTGGTTTGTTTCCCTCTCTCTTTTTCCCCATCCCATATGTTCATCTGTTTTGTTTCTTAAATTCCAGATATGAGTAAAATAATATGGTATTTGTCTTTCTCTGCTGACTTATTTCACTTAACATTATACACTCTAGCTCCATCCATGTCATTGCAAATAGCAAGACTTTGTTCTTTTTGAGGGCTGAGTAATATTCCAATGTATATGTATACCACATCTTCTTTATTCATCAATCAATGGACATTTGGGCTCCTCTATAGCTTGGCTATTGTTGATAGCGCTGCTATAAACATTGGGTTGCATGTGCCCCTTTGAATCTGTATTTTTTTATCTATTGGGTAAATACCTAGCAGTGCAATTGCTAGATCATGGAGTAGTTCCATTTTTAACTTTTTGAGGAACCTCTATGCTGTTCTCCAGAGTGGCTGCACCAGTTTGCATTCCCACCAATAGTACAAGAGGGTTCCCCTTTCTCTGCATCCTTGCCAACACCTCTTGTTTCTTGTGTTGTTAATTTTAGCCATTCTGACAGGTGTGAGGTGGTATCTCATTGTGGTTTTGATTTGCATTTCCCTGATGATGACTGATGTTGGGCATTTTTTCATGTGTCAGCCACCTGGATGTCTTCTTTGGAAAAGTGTCTATTCATGTCTTCTGCCCATTTTTCACCAGGATTATTTGTTTTTTTCGTATTGAGTTTGGTAAGTTCTTTATAGATTTTGGAAACTAACTTTTTATCCAATATGTCATTTGTAAATATCTTCTCCCATTCCTCAGGCTGCCTTTTAGTTTTGTTGATAGTTTCCTTCAATAAAAGCAGTTCTTTATACATTAAGATTTTATTAGATTCCACAAATAATTAAATTATGTCATTTTACTGGTAAGTACAATTGGCATAAATGCACTTGGATGCATATCCAGATGACTCTTCGTAAGCCAACATCAGACTGGTGGAGGGCTTGGGGGAGTAGTCTGCTGTCTATTCTGTGTGCTTTAGGTGTCTGTCCATATGTTTTACAGAAAGATTGGATAGTATGATTAACTTAGCAAGGAGGCTAAATGGAGGGCATCAGACAAGTATAGGTCCCTGTACTTGTTATGTGTCTCTGCCTAAAACCTTAAAGATCCTAGTGCCAGGAGTGGGCAACCTGGATGAGTCCCCCTTACTGCTTTACTGAAGTTTGGGAAAGACTATTATTCCTGTCTGGGTGAGTGGCATGTTATAAACGTTGTGATTTTTAACTGCTAAGTGGCAAGTTTCTTGAGGTCTTCATATTCCTTTAATATCCTTAGGTCTTGGCTGAGGGCTCTGTAAATTATAGGTGCTTGGCATGTGTTGTTTTGATGATTGAGTGACTTCCAAATACCTCTCACTTAAAAGTAAATTTTCAGAACTTTTTTTTTTTAATACCTTTAAGAATTGAAGTGATGATCTCATTATCCCCATGTTATGGGTGAAATAACAGAGGCCAAAATGTCAAGGGATTTAGCCATGATCACCAGGCAGGGTAAGTGAAGGAGGTGGGAATGCCTTCAGTTTGACTTGCCTCACCAGTTATGTAACAGCAGTGCCTCTCAGTAGCAGAAGTCACACATGGCCTACCCTGGGTTTGAGCCTGACATTGTCGGTTACTTGCTGTGTGACTATGGACAAATAACGTGCTATCCAGTGTTTCTGAGCTTCACCTTTTTTACAGGTGAGCTAGGGATAAGAAGAGTTAGCTTGCAGAGTATTAGGAGGACTACATGGGATACTGTAGGCAAAGTGCTCGGCATACTGCCTTGGCACAGAGTTGATGCTTAATAAAAGGTGGCAGGTTTTTTTGTTGTTTATTTTTGTAATTAATAAATAACAATGTTTCAGTGCTGATCTAAAAGTGACTATCCAGTCTTCCTGAGACTTAAGTGGATCATAGACCATTGTCCTGTTCCCTTACTTTCCCAGGTCATTCGGAGTTGTGCTATTTTTGACTGAACCTTGCATAAATTTCCTTAATTTCTACACATTGCAAAGAGCTGGAACACTTTATTTCTCAGCAGCTGGAGCCTTTTTGGTGGCTCCTGGCAGGTCTGCAAGCATGGTAGTGCCTACTGGAAAAATGAGGTTCATCCGTAGCCTGGAAAGGTTAGGTTGAAGTAGTTGTTTGTGACAAGTAAAGAGACTACAGCTGAATTAAACTTAACTTTGCTATTTATGTTTTTCTGGGGCATTGTGAAAATAGAAACCAAAAATGTTGTGCAATGAGAAAATACAAGCATGAAGCCCAAGCAGGAAGTTAAAGACAATGAAAACACCAGTTCTTGTTCCATCCCTGGGAAAACAAACAAGCAACAAGCAAATCAACCACCACTGGAAAGCTTTAGAGTATACCCAAGAGAAATGTTTGCTTATGGACAAAGCCCAAACTCCTCGGAACTATACATCATGCCCTTTGTGATTTGGCCCCATCCCAGTCATGTCCCCTGATTAGCCCTCCCTTCTCACTCTCTCTTCCCCAAGTGTGTGGTGCTTTAACCAAAGCAAGCCATTATCCTAAAAACCCATTGTATGCTTTCAAGCTTCTATGAGGTTGTGACTTCTACCCAAAGGCTCCTCCTTTTTTTTTTTTTTGAGGCTCCTCCTCCTTATTTCTATCTGGTGAACACCCCTTACTCTTCAAATGAAATCTTCACTCTGCATCTTTTTCTAAACACCTTCACTCCTACCCTCAAATATTTCAGTGAAAAGTTAGTCATCCCACGATTGATAATCAGTAGCCTATCATATACGCTTATACTCTGCATACTCTATTCTTTATCATTTTCCTCCTCCTTCTCCTCCTCTTTCTTTCTCCTCTCCTTCTTCTTCTTTTTCTTCTTCTAGTATCTGTTTTTATTCTAGAACTGGTAGCTACCAGACATATGTGACTCTTTAACTTTAAATCTAAATTAATTAAAATTAAATAAAATTTCCATTCCCCAGCCACATTTTAAATGTTCAGTAACTACATTTGGCTATAATGTCTACTGTGTTGGATAGTGCAGATATTGAATATTTCCATTATTGCACAAAGTTCCAATGAGTGAAGCTGTGCTAGAGTATAAGCTCCTTGAAGTTTGGGACCATGTCAAAATTACTTCTCCATATGTAGAAACGAACCACACGTCTGGAGGTTAATGAAAGCTTGAGAGAATGAATGAAACTTAGCTAAGATTGTGGACTCTGATAGGAGGCTTGAATTCCCAGTGTCTACGCTTTTCGAGAAAAGTGCCAACTATTCCCTTCAAATGTTCCAAAGCGTATCAAATGTACAAATTTCCAGGATAGAAGCAGAAAAAGATGATTTTGGTAGGCTCTTGCATTCCTACTTTAATAATACTTTTCAAATGCATTTTCCAAAGGTGGTAGTGTCTTGAACAAAATAAGAGTGAATGGAAGGGAAAACAAAGGCAGGTTTTTACCTTAGATGGATGTCATTTATAATCCCACATCTGTTCTAAGAGGCTCATTTGTGGGGAGAAGCTTTTGAAATCCTGAAACCTTGTTTTGACAGTTGGTCACTGAGGTGGCTGAATTTATCTTTGCCAAAATTCTCATAATTTTTGAGGGAAGCAAAATATGCCTCCATTCTATGAAGGAGACAGAACATTAAATGGATTCATTCTAAGCTTTTGAGACAAGGGCTTTTGAATCCTTTGCAGAGGTAGTGAAATTAGGATCAATGTAGCATATGATATCATTAAGAATCAGCTTCCATGCCAATTCATGTTAGGCCATTTAAAAATATTGCTCCTCTTTCCAAGATGATACTAATGTCATGGGACCTAGAAAGATCACATGGGTCCTAGAGCTAATTAGCCATCAACTCTGACTAGAACCTCAGTTTTCTAACTTCAAGCTCAGAGCTCTTTTCATTATGCAAGAATTTTCTTACTTACCTGGATCACCTGGATGCTCTTATTAAAAATAGCCAGACTTGCTGAATCAAAATCTACAGATTGGGAGTCTGAGAATTTGTATTTTTACCAAGTGTCCAAAGGTGGTTTACTATATATTAAAATAAAAGGTATCAATTCCCTTTGGGGTTAAAAATCTCATTTTAATATATGTGGATCTTGCATATAAAATATCTTACCATTCAGTCACCTGGTTGGTTATATAATTTTATTATTTAATCTTAAAGATCTTACTGTTTAATCACCTGGGATTTAGAGTTGGGTCTGATTATTTCACACAGGTACAAAGTCACAGGCTCCGAGTTAAAAGAGATGTTGAAATCATTTCCTCTCATTCTCACTGGACACAGGACTTATTACTATACCATCCCTGGCAGAGGGTCAAGTAACTATTAATTGATTAGCTTCATTCCTCTATGCAGAAACTTCTTGCATTGCTGGGTTGTTTCTCTTATTAGAAAGCACTTTGTTCTGTTGAGCTAAAATCTACCTCCATCTTGGTCTGGTTAGGACTTCCAGCGCAATAAGGAATGTGATTTAGTGTCCTAAGGAGTTGGCTCTCCTGGCTGGAGGGAACTTAGAGATCACATGGTTGAATCTTTTCATTGTTCAGATAAGGAAACTGACATACATTTTTTTCAACATTCATTTAACAAATAATTCGTTGTGCGCTTATTCTTTGGCAAGCCCCAGACCATGGGGACCCAGGAATAAAAGTGGACTTGAACGTTGCTGTCCTGGAGGTTACAGCCTGTGAAGAAGACAGACAGATACTGGTTAAATTATCACAGCAGTATGTCATTTAGCAACACCCTGATAAATGCTATGGAGGAAATAAAGAGTAGACAGGATATCTAATGGGGGCCTGATTTGGGGGTCAGGGAAAGCATCCTGAGTGAAGCTATCCCTGAGATGGTCAAAAGAGTAGAGAACGGATGAGGGCAGGGAGGAGCCTTTTAGGTTAAGGAACAGCATCTGCAAAGGCTGTGAGTAAGGAGGGCAGGAGTTTGAGACAATGAAAGGCTGGAGCTCAGGGAACAGTGGGGAGATAGGTGGGATGAAACTCGAGTAGGGGCCAGAGGTCTTTTGTGCCATGGTAAGGATTTGGTCTTTATCTGAGGGCTAAATGGGGAGCCATGATCAGCTTGCGTTTTTAAGGGTCAATTGGGCTATAGTGCAATTCTTGAATTAGAGGCCAGTCTGAGTGGGTGTGGACACCAGTGATGAATGAAGAACTTACTGCACACATTTAGGTGAGAGACAAGGGTGAGAGGATTAAGGTTTTGGTAGTGGATGGAGAGGAGTGGTCAGATTTGAGACATACTCAGGAGGTAGAAGTAAAACTTGTGATAGATTGCATTTCTGGGGTAAGAGAGGGTTTTTATTTTTATTTTTTATTTTATTTTTTTATTTTAATTTTTTTAAAATATAATTTATTGTCAAATTGGTTTCCATACAACACCCAGTGCTCATCCCAACAAGTGCCCTCCTCAATGCCCATCACCCACTCTCCCCTCTCCCCCACCCCCACCAACCCTCAGTCCGTTCTCAAGGAGAGGGTTTTAAGAAAGGAGGGGTCAAGAGATCCAGATAGAGGGGAAATGACTTATCTAAGACCAGCTAATTACAAAGCAGAAAAAAGGGGTGAAGACTAATGAACTTAACATCAGGATGTGGGTCAGGATGCTACATAGTGTGAGGGGATTGGACTTTGGCAGTAGGCACCCAGCTTTGAATGCTGGCCATGCTACTGGTAAACTGATTTTCAGTAATTTCTTCTACCTCTCTGAGATGGGGATGAGGTTGATAAACATATTGCTTTCACAGGGGACTTGTAGAATATTAAATGAGATGTTCCTGAAGTAGCTAGTATGGTGCCCAACACATACCAGACACCCAAATAAATGGTAACCTACCTGAGGTTATTGTTTGTATTACTAATAGCTTTTATATCTTCCTTGAGTTTTCTTTAGGCCCACTTTCTTTGCCTCTTTTTTATATGTCATATTTCCAAAATCCTTTCACTTCCCCAAATACTAATGGAATGTAGTCTTTGTATCAGACATTCCACAGGGCTTCAGTTACACAATATTAAAAACTGTGGCACTTACAACAAACAGGATAAATACAATACTGAATTGTGTAATAGTTGCGTATCATGTAGATTTTGCCTCCGATGACCAGGAAAGACTTCCTAAGCTGATGTTTAGGTCAGCCTTGAAGGATGAATATTTTTCAGTTCGAGAAGAAGCAGAAGATGGTAGTGGTGTAGGAGGTGATGGTGAGGCATTTTATTGAGAAGGAACACCAAGTAGAAAAACACAGAGGCATGAGAAAGCCTCTTCTTCCCTGAAGCCCTGCAAGATCAGCATGGCTGAAGATTTCTTAATGGCTGAGTGGCAGAATGTGTCATTGAAAAGATAGACAGGGATTTGACTGTAGAAGAATTTGTAGGTCAAGTTAATATCTTGAACTGTATTCTGTAGATACTCGAGAGACACTGAAGCTTTTTAAGCTGAGTGGCATAATCAGAGTTGTGTTTAAAGGAGGTCATTCAAGAGATTATTCGTGTTTTTGTTTTTGTTTTTTTCCCCTGTAGTGAGTCATTGTGACTAGTCCCTCTAGAAGGGTTGATACTACAATTACTAGAGAAATACGACTTAGAAATAGGTAGCCTTCCTCACAAGGCTGTCTAGGAATAAGGAATGTAATATGATTTTGTGTAGTTTTTGAGTGTTTCCATGAAAAGCCTGCCCAGTCCTCTGGGGTTGATCACTGGGAAAGAAAGGGAATGATGGGTATGGATCCCTATGGTGGTAGGTGTGGGACTAGTACTAACCAGTGCAGATGGAGCTCAAACAATTAACTGGGGACATAAACATGTGATCACACTTGTGCCCAGGTTTGTGGATAAGTGCACATAGGGGTACTTGTATTTGTCAAGACCAAGATCATCTGGTTGTATTTCCCGGCAATCTAGAAAGAATAGAGGAGAGAATGTGTTCTTCTAACTGCTCATAGCATCTGAAAGAAGGGATGTTTATCTCTTGATTTTCCCTCTTGAAACAGAATTTATTTAACTAATTTACAAATAAGAGTCTTAAGAGATTTATAATGAGTGTTCTTTATCTGCTTTTACTCTTTTCTGAGCACCAGAATCTCAATGATCTTAGCCAGGTGTGTCCTGCTCAAGTATCTGTATATAAAAGATACTCAGAGTGGTGCTTTATGAAGAAGACAAAAAGGCTTGTTGACAGTGCTTTAACTTTAATTCTAAAATAAGGACAGTACATAAATACAGAGTACAACCAATATACTTCAAAGAACCCAGAGGTTCCAATATGCATTTGATTCTTTTGCCCTGAAGTTGCTTAGGAGATCATTCTGGTTTCATCTGAATTTTCCTCCAACATGTCCCAGATTGATTAGTTTCACCAATCTAGTCTGTACCATTTGGGTTCAGAGTCATTTTATCTTTTTTTAAAAAAGTTTTTATTTAAATTCCAGTTAGTTAACATACAGTGTAATATTAATTTCAGGTGTACAAAAGAGTGATTCAGCACTTCCGTACAGCTTTCAATGCTCCTCACAACAAGTGCTCTCCTTAATCCCTATCGTCTGTGTAATCCACCCCCTCAACCCCCTCCCTTTTATCTTGTTAACCTTGAATGTCTTCATGAAGTTTGCTTTTGCCTTTCCACCCTCAATTTTTTTCCCCCTTTGGTGGCTGGATTCTCTCTGTTCTGATCACATTGACGTTTTAAAATTCCTTTGGTTAAACTTTCTTTCTGTGGCGTTGGAACTGAATATACATTTTCCTATTTGCACAACACCCTGACAGTTCCCCCATAATGCTTTAAGCATCCCCTAGACAATGTGAATTTACCATCACTATTTTTAAATTACTTCATTCCCAGTTTAGGGTAGGGTATACTTTTGTTCATGTTTAGTATTGATTCAGGGGTCTGTCTCATTGAACTCAGTAAATTATTGTCATAAATTGGGTATAACCATCCTTGCTATCCAACCTTCAAATGCTGGAGCTAATAATACTTCTCCATCACTGCCTCATCTCTTTAGGAACTTACCAAAAGTTTCTTTCAACGGTAGTTAAACATTTCTTTTTAAGCAACAATGCTGGAATTGGCATTTCCTAAATAAAGTATAGTGGTAAAGGGCATTGCCTAACATTTGTGAGAAAAGGGTTGTTTCTCAGTACATTCAGCAAGCCTGAGTTTTGTTGTTGTTTGTACAAGTTGACCTTTGAGAAGCATCCTGGGAAGGATGGTCAAATACCCATCAGTGTTTGGATCGATATTTTGGAGTCCTTTTTGCTGTCATTTCCATTTGCTTTCTCTATGATCCATTGTCTTTGGCCTTAAACTCTTGCTATTTCTTTATAATCTTAGCCATACACTTTTAGATTTGATGCTTATATATGGTCTATGATTATCAGGTTTGATTCACAAGTTTGGGCATACATTCTTTCTGGGGCCCTCCCTTGTTTGCATCTCTTCTATAGTTTACTTTCCTCAGCCAGTCCCCATGGAGCCTAATTTCTGGGAATTTAATCCCAATTTTGGGAGCAGAAGGGACCAAAATAGGATTTTTTAAAATGTTTATTTATTTTTGACAGAGAGAGAGAGAGACAGACAGACTGTGAGTGGGGGAGGGGCAGAAAGAGAGGGAGACACAGAATCTGAAGCAGGCTCCAGGCTCTGAGCTGTCGGCACAGAGCCTGACGCAGGGCTTGAACTCATGAACCATGAGATCATGACCCGAGCCAAAGTCGGACACCCAACCGACTGAGCCACCCAGGTGCCCCAAAATAGGATTTAAGAAAGAGAGAAATTTGGGAATTTGGTCAGTGGAGGATGGGTAGCTGAAACAAACAGGAGCAATATTTGAAGTGAGATGAAATGAAACACAAAAATCTAAAAATATTGGTTGACAATAACCTTCAGTTAACTGAAAGATCAATTAACCAGACTTTCCATCCCTCAAACATTTCCATTAACTTTGAAAAAATTCTAAACAAAATCATTAAAAAAAACAAAACAGATGGATGAGGTCTGGGACTTCAAAAGAGGCAAAGTTTAATACAAGATTTTAATGGGACCCACCTGACAAAACAAAGACAGGACTTGAACGTGTACTGTTGGAAATAAAGAGACAAAGAAATAGAGGCACACAGTACAATGTCTGTTGGGCTGCAAGAGCTTAAACTAACCTCTAATGCAATTTATAAAGTACCAAACCATGCACAGGACCTAGAAGACCTGCTTGGAATTAACTTCTGATGTTGCTGACTTCAAAGGCAATCAGGATGTAGACCCCAAGGAGGCAAATCTTCCTATAATAATATAGGAGGCATATTTCATGGCCAAGGAACCAGGAAAAGAGTTCATTGCTGTAGATCAGACAAGAAAAAAAAATGAAGTATTTTTCTGCATTGGGGAAGATAGTTTTCCAAATTACTTGCCAGGTCCTAAAGCAGAACCTTCAAACCCCATTTGCTGAACCTGAGGGTTAGAGGCCATATAAGGGAGGTGATGTCATTACCAAAAGTCAGCAGCCAAAACCTGGATTTTTACTGTCTTTTCTCACAGTAAACCTTAGGGTTTAACCAGTTATTGCACAATCAACTACAAGACATAATGGGACCTCAGTGGGAAGAAGATTCAGGCTCTGTTGAGCTATGTCTAGAATCATAACCAGACTGTAGGACTGACCCCAAACACATTACCTAAAAATAATTTAAACTTGCTTCCATCTGGGCTAAACTTACAGCCAAAGGTATTCAATCTGACAGCAGAGCGTGACAGCAAGTATTTGTAGCAAGTAGTGATTTTACTCAGTTCATGGGCACAGCTATGGTTATAGATGGTCTGTTGATTTTGGGACAGGACATCAGCCAACTTCTTAGAAAGGAAGCAGGCACCAGCCTCCAGGAAGATGATGCTGGCCAAAATTAGGCAGAACGTCAAGGCCACAGACCAGTAGCTAGTGTTTTGTTTTTTCTTTATTCCAAAAATTTTTAATATAATTTATTGTCAAATTGGTTTCCATATAACACCCAGTGCTCATCTCAACAAGTGCCCTCCTCAATGCCCATCACCCACTTTCCCCTCTCCGCACCCCCATCAACCCTCAGTTTGTTCTCTGTATTCAAGAATCTCTTATGGTTTGCCTCCCTCCTTCTCTGTTTGTAACTTTTTTTCCCTTCCCCTCCCCCATGGTCTTCTGTTACGTTACTCAGGATCCACATAAGAGTAAAAACATATGGTATCTGTCTTTCTCTGACTGACTTATTTCATTTAGCATAATACCCTCCAGTTCCATCCACGTTGCTGCAAATGCCAGATTTTATTCTTTGTCATTGCCAAGTAGTATTCCATTATATATATAAACCACATCTTCTTTACCCATTCGTCAGTTGATGGACATTTAGGTTCTTTCCCTAATTTGGCTATTGTTGAAAATGCTGCTGTAAACATTGGGGTACATGTGCACCTATGCACCAGCACTCCTGTATTCCTTAGGTAAATTCCTAGCAATGCTATTGCTGGGTCGTAGGGTAGTTCCATTTTTAATTTTTTGAGGAACTGCCACACTATTTTCCAGAGCCCCGTAGCCAGTGTTAAGAGAAGGGCTCCACTCTATAACAGAATATTAACTAAAAATTGGGACCCAGGCAAGAATCTCAGTCATATCAACTAATTAATTGTGTAATAATTGTGTAATTATGATAGGGATCACCCGTAGATGCATTGTATAAATGACGTAGGCAGCAAGCTTAATTCCAGAACTTCCTGAATGTGCTAATATACTGGCTGTCCCAGTAAACTCTGGCTCAGGGACCAAGTAGTAGAAGGCTCCTCAGAGGTAAGGGGCACTAAGGAATCTACTCCCGAAATCACTGTTGCACCATATGCTAACTAATTTGGATGTAAGTTAAAAAAGTAAAATTAAAAATACATAACGAACTAACCAACTAACTCACTCACTGGAAACTTCCCCTGTACTTTACCTCCCCCAACTCCACAGTATATAGTCTCTCCTCATGGTTCCGAGGTTGCTCTCCCTGCCCACGATCCCATCCCCCTGCTTCAATAAAACCACCTTTTTGCACACAAAAAAAAAAGGCTCCTCAGAGGATGCAGCAGAATAAAGTTTGGAGAAGGGGTTGACCCAGTCCTAGACTTGGCACAAACATAGACAAGCTGGGCTGCTCTGTAGCCATCTGGAACTCAGAGAGTGAAACTTCAGAGGTACTGGCCACATAACCTCTATTTTAAACCTTCATAGGACTCATGTCTCTAACTTAGAAAGGGATAAGCAAAAATGTTTAGCTGGATATTCTCTGTTTGTCTCTCTGATTACATCCAACACCTTTCTCACCCTGCTCTCTGCCCAGGGAGGTTGAACTCAATGGATGACATCAACTCAGCTCCTTAGCCCTCTGTCTGCTTGCTGGATTCTGCTGTTGGGAAGCCAAGGCAGTCAGAGAGCAAGTGGAAAGAGGGTAGTAGGCTGTCCTCCATGTTCCCTCCCTCCTGGGACATGGTTTGGGAGTGGCTGCCTTCCTCACCCAAGGCAACATCCCCTGTCCTGTGGCTCTTCATTCTGCTGCAGACCTAACTGGGTTCTAGTAGCTCCAGAACCCCCTCTCCCCTCTTTGCTTATTTAAGCCTGACTAGTGGTGGCTTCCCCATTGTGTCTTGGCTCTGTGCCTTTTTGCCTCACCATCTTTGTTGGTTTCCCTTAAACCCACCAATGACTTTATAAATATTCTTTTCATAAAACTCCTTTTGCATCTGCCATCATGTCTGGGTCCAACCAATACAGGAGCATAACCATATTTAAGTAGGAGGATTTTTAAAGTTTTGTTATTTATACCAACAAAAAACTGGAAACAAACCAAATTTCCATTCCTGAAAAGTCGGTTACATTAGTTATGATATACTCCTATCATAAGGTGTTATTTAGCCAATAAAAATCATGTTATTAAAATATTTACTATCATGGGATAATATTCAATATATAATGCTAAGAAGAAAAAATGGTATAAAATGTTATGTACAGAATGGTGTTATATACCCCCAAGTACATATGTTTATAATGAGTAGAAATCAACAGGGAGGAAATACAGCCAATTATTAAAAGTGGTTATCTCTGGTATGGTTGAAGGTGATTTTTGTTTTCTTGTTATTCTTTTTACATTTGCCAAACATGACACAATGGACATATATTACTTTATAATCAGAAGAAACATCATAAAAAGCAAAATAGAACTATCTGTGATCTGGAAAGATATTCATCCCTTGTGGGCATTCTGTTATATTTTCAGGGTGTCCTGGTATACTTGGTATATATTCAGGTGAGTTGTCATGGTTGATAAAGGTCATTGGTCCTTTATACAAAGTAACTGAATGGATGTCCCTTATCCTACCAAATCCCATGGAGATAAAAAGATTACCTTTTTATGATATTTACTTTGTTTAGCCCTTTAAGGACAAGGTGAGTCTGTGTCATATGCCTAACATTTTCCAGGGAGGACGCTTGCTCCAACTCAGAAGTCTTTGTGCTGCAATCCAAAGGAGTAAACTTACTACATCTGATGACAAATGGCACATGTAACAGCAAGGAAGCAGGAATCAAGTAGCACATTCACACATGAAAGCAGAGAGAAGTTTATCATCTCTAATTTTTGACTGTGTTCTTTGTGTTTCTACTGTTTAAAATGTTGGTAATCAGTTGTCTATGGGATTGGGATGCCTCCCACCTGGAAATGTCTTGTAGGTGTCTCAGGTTCAGCAGGTCTTATATTAAACTCATTAATTTTTGTTTCCCTCTCTCCTTTTTACTCTTTATCTTGGTGAGTGTTACTATTATCAACAAAGTCACAGTGTTTACAGGATGATATGTAGAGTTAAAGATTCAAATCTGGTTATTTAAAATTCCAGGATCAGCTAATGATATGATCTATTGAGCTATTGCAGTAGACCTTCTAAGACTGAAATTCATGTCTGTGCACTTCTTGGGTGGCTAGCAGCCTTGAAATACCATGAAGACATCTATGATGAGAAGATGGTACCCCAAATCTTGTGGGTTAAGGATATCAATGTGGTCTTCTGACATGCCATTAAATCCCATGTGAATTGCATTTTCCTTAAATTACATTGTTATCCATCCGATCAGTTCTTTCTAACAGGTATCGACTTTGGTCCAAGAAGAGTCCCAAGCGATTAAATAAACACTGAGTAAAACTGATAAGTGCATTTTCCTTCATTGCAATGGACATAAATAATCTCATGTTTACTTATGAATTTGTGTGTTCATTAAATAGAAGGTAGTAAAATGGCAGGCATCTATTGATGTTCATATGAATGATACCTGTTCTTCCTTGTATCTTTCTTCTCACTGTGGTCACAGTATTGTCTCCGAGAAGATTGTTGGGCTGTCTTGAAACTTTCTGCTAGGACTTCCTTGGGCCCTTTTAAACCTCCTCCAGGCCCTCCACTGGAATTCACACTTTGTTGCTTTCCAAGTGAGGCTCATCTATAACATTTTAATGAGTGGGGCAATTACTCATGTGCATGAGAAAATCTCTTATAATGCTCACTTGAGCCCTGTCCAAGTTTGAGGTAAGAGATAATTGTGCCTCTGGTTGGGAACTCCATACTCTGTTTATGGTATTTGGGCTTTGTTTGTCTTTCAGTAACTGTGCGATTTCCCTCCCTCCTTGCTGGCTTTTATGGAAATGATCTTCCTGCTGCCTGAAGTGTGTCATTCTGCATCTTGCCAAGAAGAAAACGTCTCCATAGAGAAAATGACCCATCTCTTCCCCTCTGCAACCAGCTGACTTAATTGTGCACTGCACTTGGCCCCTGGAGAGCCCAGTGAAGAACATGAGGAAGTCCTGGCTTGATCGCCAAGCCCTAGGGTCTTTGTCAATTATCATCTGGCACCCACGAGTCTGGCCAAATTTACAGGCATGTCTGTCTCTCAAAACATGTCAGGCCTGAAGAGTGAATCATTTTTTTTTTTTTTTTGGAGCCGCTATAAGTAGAACAATCTTTTCCATTAAAACTCACTTTACTGTCTTCTCAACACCCCAGAGCCTCTTGAACACACCTTCCACTCCACGTGTGATGCCTAGGAGACTGTAGTTGAATAACATTACTCCTTTCCCAGGACTTATGGCACGCATGGAGGCGTTGCAGTCTAGAGGACAGGACATGGGCTGACAGAGGTGAATTTGAGAGAACCATTCTTCTTTCGGCTACCTGCGAGCCCTTAAGAGAGGCACTTAACCTCTCTGACCCTCCATTTTCTTACCAGTGCAATGGAAATAATAAGATCTGTCTCTTAGGGTTGTTGTAAGGCAAAATTAAGATAATGAATTCAAGAGTAATTTGAAAATTAAAACAAAATATTAATGAACGTAATGAATAAGAGCAGCATAACTTATCAACCATAGTCTTTATCCTTTCCCACTCTGCTCTCTAAAGGAAAAAGAAAATAGCTTTGTTCTCATCTCTTTTTTATTAGGACTTTTGTACCATAGAATATTTAAGGATCCTATCAAAGGCACGTTTTCCTAACAAGTTTTGAGGCCCAGAGTTGCAGTGTTGTGCACAAATATCATACCTTCCAAGATGCTTCTTTTGATGCTGACCTCCAATGTTTCAAACAAACAAATGATTTCCCCACACTGTATTGAATGTTTCTGTCTTTTGGAAGGGGCAGTAGCACAACTCTCTTCATCCCAGTGCCTGTCATACTCCCTTGGGAATATTTGCCAGTCTTTTCCACTAGGTTTTAAGACAAGACAGGGTGTGAGTTTTATTCCTCTCAGTACCCCTAGTTCCCAGCATAGGGGCTAGTGCAAAGGAGGAGGTCAGGATGTGACTGTTGGGGGAGGAAAGAAGGAAGGAAGGAAAGCAAGAGAAAAAGGAAAGGAAGGAAGAAATCCAGACTCGATATTCTTAGAAGTATAATCAAGGGGCACTTGTAACTCTCTATGGAAGCAGTCTTACTAGGAAAACCTATTATTACACCCTGGCTTCAAGTGTTTTTTTCAACATATTTGGGGTGAAATACATTATTTGTGTTTTGGATTAGCCCCATCAATCTGGTCTCTCTCTTCCTGTCCCAGACTTCCTCTGGAGTTGTGTGGGCAGAATGAGGAGGTCCCTGGTTTGAATTGGTAACTAAAAGCTAATGAATGTTTTCCTGCTCAGAGCCAGCGACTTGTAGTTGTTGATGAGGAGATCGGGGTAGAGGAAAAGCCCTCCAAGTCGGAATTCTTGGGCTTCTGCCTTCCCTCAGCACTGCATGTAGCTGCCTGTATTATGGGAAGACTGGGAGTCTGAAGATGACAGCCAACTATGCTCTGAGTTCAGATATTTACAAAAATATTATGTCAATCAGGAGTTATGTTGATTTGATGTCAAATATCTGTTTTTGATGCATTTCCCCATTGAAGTGAAAGAGTTGAGCTGTTTGTCTTAATTTTCATACATGTCACAAAGGCCGCTTCTTCCTGTCTTAAATAATCTTAGCTAAAATATGCAACTGGACCAGACACATGACAATGTCAGGAAAAGAACATTGGTTTTAGTGTCAGAGGAACTAGGTTTTAATTCCAGCTCTGCCACTTACTGGCTATGCGACTCTAAGCAACCTACTAAACCTCTCTGAGGCTCAGTCCTTTTCTAGAGTGGGGACAACAGTACCTACTTTTCTAGCTTGTTGTAAGGTTTAAGTGATTTGATGTACATAAATCATAGTGTCTGGCCCACGCCAAATCCTCAGTCTGAGTTGGGGATGGGGTGGGAGGAATGATGACTTCTTTGCCATCTTTTAAGGGCTATAGGTGGCCTTGAGAATTGGCATGGGCTGCAGGTTTCTGATCCTTTAGAAGGGACAATAATGCCAGCTATACCAGAAACATGTGGAGCTTCTCCAGATGGCTAAAGACCACAAGCAGCTTCAGGTGGACTCTAGATTAATTGGCTAATGGATATAGTCATCTAATGTTTTGTAAACGCATGCACATCAATAGTGATGGTTTTTCTTTTCCCCTCAAATGGAAATAAACAAACAAAATAAGCTTAAAATCTCTCCATCCTGGTAAATAACCTGACCGCATGTTTTTAAGTTCCCTCCCAACCCTGATCCACATGCAGACACTTACATATGTTGGTAGAACCAGAATTCAGAAGCTTTTAAACATTCTTCTTTCTAAAGTAACTTGTCTACTGAACTGACTGATAGCCTAAAGTCTAGACAGAGCAGGTGCCAGGGGGCTGGCTACTCTTAGAGCTGGACCCTCCATGCATTGTTCATGGAGTAAGAGCTGAGGCAGCGAATGTCTCTCTAGAGCAGTAGTTCTCAATTGGGACAGTTTTGCCCCCTACACCCCCCCCCCCCCCCGGAGAACATTTAACACTGTCCGGAGACGTTTTTGGTTGTCACAACTGGTGGGGTGTAGGCTACTTGCATATAGTGTGTAGAGGCTGGGGACACTGCTAAGCATCCTAGAATGGACAGGACAGATCCCCAAACAGAGCTTTACTTAATCTAAAGTGCTAGTATTGCTGAGGTTGACAAGCCCTGCTCTAGGGAAAAAGAACTGAAGGTGATGCAGTCAAAGAACCCCCTGAAAGCATATACAAAATTTGTATGTACAGTAAAAGCTTGGTTTGCGAGCATAATTCGTTCAGGAAAATGCTTGTAATCCAAAGCATTCGTATATCAAAGCGAATTTCAAGAACCATTGGCTCAGTTGTGATCATGTGACATCCTCTGTCACATACTACTTGTATCGCAAGACAACGCTCATTTGTCAAGTTAAAATATATTTGCTTGTCTTATGGAACACTCGCAGAAGGAGTTACTTGCAATCCAAGGTTTTACTGTATATGGATTTCAGAGAGAGTCTGAAGCTTTTATGAGATTCTCAAAGAGCAAGAATGGTTCAGAAGTCTGCCCCAGTGTGAGTGAATGTCTCTGAGGTCTGTTGAACCTGATCGTTACCAAATGAATGGCATATTGCATTCACGTACCCCTCAGAAGAGGTGGGGGTCAGTGTGGGACATAGAAAAACTGAGTCAGGGATGGAAACGGGCTCTCTCTCCAGAGGAGTCTGTGCTCTGACAAACAACTCTGGACAGTCTCCCTGCCAGATCTGTATCTATGGTTAGAGACTGACATCTGTATCTGTCAGAGCCTCATGTTATTATGTGTTCAAATCATGTTAACTAGACTGGCTGTGGGTCTGTGCTCAATAAGAATTTTAATTTCTTTTCAATCTATATTTGTCTATGGTGTTACCATAAATTCATCACCAGGCCCCTATGGGGAGGGGCTGGGTATTATTAATTTGTATCCATATTGCTTAACTGCCATGGGTGTTAATAGTCAATAATTGTGTGCTATAGTGAGCAAAAGAATTGAACTAATTTTGTCAATACAAGCATGCTGCTGCTCCACATTACAGGGATATTCTTATATATAGACATATTAGTTTTTAGGTTTATGCTTCAAGCTTCTATAAGCTTGGTTAGTGTGAGCTGTCCTCCTGAAATCGGACTACTTTTAGTAAGATGATGCAAGATTGAATTTCAGAGTCTGCAGGATTGGAAGGCAGATATAGGTATGTTGTGTATACATTGTCGTGTAGGACACTTTGGGAGAGAGTCATTTAGCATTTTCTTGGTAACACCCTTACAATTCTGTATGCCTTTATTCAGCCTTAATACTGGGTACCAAAGGGAGCCTCAATGAGGCTGAAATGCCAATCCTTGGATTGTTTGCTCTCACATCTACTCCTTGCCCTTCCCTGCTTTGCTCCATATTATAGGGTGGCTGACCCTAAAGTCTGTGTTTCCCAGGCTTGCATGCAAGTTGGCTCGTGGCTGAGTTTGGCCAATGGGAAGTACTGGCAGGATATTGGAAAGTGGACAGAAAGGAAAATCTAGGGGGTTTCTCCCCCATCTCAGCCTTGGGCAGCATCTCTAGTGGTGGTAATATTTCCCCCATGGTTTGTGGAGGATCTAGGTTTTGTGAAGACTGAAGTTTATACAATTTGGGGGACCCTTTTAAGGAAAAAGAATACAAAATTAGATCTAGAGCCTTAGAAGGGATGCAGGAGGGCAAGAAGTCCCAAAGCATAAGCCTCGTTAGCTTCATGATAAATCTGCACCTGCCAAGGTTCCAGCTTCTGCTAGGTGACTGGCCCCAGTTCCCCTTTGTTAGCCTAGCCTGGAAGTGGTAGCAACTTCTTGCTTCCTGGCTCACCTCACCTCATCTGCTTAAATGTCTCAATTTCTCAATCATTTGGATTATTAAAGAATCAATTAATTGGATTCTGTCTGTAGAGTGTAGAGTAAGTAGAGTGATTTCTTATTTCTTCAGTTTGGACCCTGACTGTTAAAACAAGTTAAAGTAAAAAAAAATTTTTTTTTTCATGAAAATTATTTTTATTTTCCACAATACATAATGAGAAGAGTTTTTCTTTTTTCCTGATATGGATAAATAACCAATTATAAGCAGCTCAATGCTATAGAAAGTTAAGGTAGGGCATTCAGCACTCCTAAAAAATTTGGGGTACTTGGGTACACTTTACATAACTTCTCGGAAGGAGTTCTTAATCCTAAAAGAATCAGAGAAGGACATTTTGATTTTAGAGAGCAAGGCTGGATAAGCTGGGAATACTGACAGCCTGACAATTCATTCATTTCTCCTAGTGTATATTGAGCATCTACTGTGGCTCAGGCTGTTTGGCACTCAGCCACGAAGGAGCAGTTGTGGCCATTGAGGAATTTATGATCTAATAGGAGAGAAAAACCCCAAATGTATGTTCTTACTATATTGTGGAGGCGTGTTGGGTCCCATGCTAAGGAGATGGTGTGGCAGTGGGTGCAGTGAGGGTTTTTGCCCCGAAGGTAATATTCTCTGTGCTTTATAAAGATGGCGGTGATGAGGAACCTCTGGACAGGAAGAAGAAGGAAGCAGGAAGACTGGTTATGAAGTGAAGGCAAAAGCCCAGGCAAGAGTTCTTGGCCAGGGGCTGGGGCAGTTAGGAAGGAGGGAAAGGACCGATGCAGCTCAGTAACAGTGGAATAAAATAGAAGGAGAAGTCAAGAGTGCCTGAGCTTTCTATCTTGGCTGGAGATGATGGTGGTGCCATCAACAAGGCCACAAGCATCAGCAGATGAGGGAAGTTTCAATTTGGATAGCAATATTTGAGGCCAGTGTAGGGCAAACAGGTCCTACAGGGATTCCATGATGGGGTTGGCTTTGCTGTTTTTGACTCAGGAGAGAGAGAATTGAGCTAGAGTCAAAGAAGATTCTGTACTCTATGGAAGTAGGAAGCATCTGGAACTAGGGTGGGCTGCTGTGGTATCTCCTAGGAGGAGGGTGATATGGAAAGAGAAGGGGCCCTGGGAAAAAACCCAGAAAGCCCACACTCAGAGTTGGGCAGAGGAAGAAGAGTCAGCCAATGTGAGCTGGGGGTGGGTGGTGGGAGGGAGGGAGTGGCGTGGGGGTGGGCAGGAGAGTGGGAGGAGTGCTAGGTAGCCAAAAGAGGGACAGCTTTTCACAAGTGTCCAGTGGTTACAGTGGAGAATGCTGAAGTGGGCCAAGTAGAATGAGATCCTGTTGGATTTGGAAAGGTCACTAGTGACTTGCCCAGAACATTTCAGTTTCATGGGGAAGGCAGAAAGTCGTTTCCAGAGGCTGAAGGGTGACTACCAGGTGAGAGGCAGCAGTGGGTGTGGGGTACTTTGAGCAACATACAGTGGTAGATGGAAGGAGACAGTTCAGAAATGGGGGCATGCGAAGTTTCCAGAGTGTTTGCAAGTGAGAAGACAAGAGTCAAAGGATAGGAGAGATCATAATTGACAATGAGCAATATCTTCATCCATGAATGCCCTTATTTTCCAAGCAAGAGGTTTGGAGCAGGAATCTCAGTACTGTATGAACTGGGAATATCAGAATATCTGCAACCATGAGCCATAATTCTAGAACCAAAACTGTTCCTGGATGGTAAATTAGCTGTGCTAATTGTGGAAGCTATGTTCAGAGCTTTGGGCCATGAAGGTGGTGCTTTTGCTCTCTAGAAGAAGTAATTTAGCCTCTAGGTGAGATAGGAAATCAAGGAATGATGCATATGTGCTTAAAACAAATATTGATGCCTCCATTCTGCACCATAACTACCCTGTTAGAGAGAGAGAGATTATCGAATAATCCCTGGGCCTGGTAGATTCTGACTGCAAGCTGGGCACTGGGCCAGTACAGCTTGTCAAACCAGGTTACACGGGAATGTGCCCAGGGCTGCTGAGAATAGGCAGCTCTGATCAGTGTGTATGGGCTTGTTAGACTCAGGCTGGTTTTTGCTTTCCTTTGAAAGGGACACCTGAGCCTCTTGTGTAGGTAAGAACTCTGTGTTCGTCCCCACTGCTCTGTTTGCTTTGGTTACTGGTGCTCAGCAGAAGAAGCCTCTGTCTTGGTGAATGGATCTTTTCTGTGAATAATCTTGGCCAAAGGCTTTTCCACTGTAATAATGGCAGCTACTACTTACAGAAGACCTGCTCTGTGCCTGATGCTCTGCCAGGGACCTTGTGTGCATCTAGCTCACAACCGACTGGCCAGGTTGGTGTTATGATTGCCGTCTTACACATGAGGAACCTTTGGCTCCATGAAGTTTGCTGAGTTTCCCAGTGTTTTACAACTGATAAGTTGTAGAACTGGGTTTTTTATTGGATCTTTCTCCCTCTAAGACCACCATTCTGTACTGCTGGCCTCCCACATGCTACTGTGTCCTGACTCTTCAATATGTGTCTGCTCATCTGGTGCTAAACAGCCCTCATAGTAGCCCACGTGGAAAGTTATTAAGCCACATGACTTAGTCCTCTATTGTTGCTTTCAGAACAGATGTTCCACACAAAAATAGCAATAAAACTCCTCCTAACTTGCCTCCTTGCCTTTAGTATCTCCCCCAACAATCTGCCTTTACAGTATCCCAGAAGGAGCTCTGTTAAAGCCCATGTCTGAAATCTCTCAATGGCTCGCCATGGCTATTGGACAAAGGCCAAGCTCCTTGCCTTGGCACACAGGGTGGCCCTTTATGACTTGGATCTTGCCAGCATCTCTAGTTGCATCCTCCACAGTCTTTGCCTCCAGACGACTCACTGTTTTTTCAAGCAAGAAACTGAACTGGTTCCCATGCTCCTTTACCCCTCTGAGCCTTTGCTCAAGATATTCCTTTTGTTTGAGATGTTCTTACTCCCTTCTCTGCTTGATAACCCAAATGGCACCCCTTCTGTAACCCTGTCTCTGACTGCTTCAGATGGAATTGTTCTAGAATATTCCTTACTGAATTTTCCTTAATTGTATATCTGACTTCTCTCAAGTTGGTGAGCACAGGTGTGGATACCATGCTCTGCTTGAGTTCAGCTTTGGGCCTGACGTGCAGCTTGGAACTCAGTAAATGTAGTTCCACTGGGACTCAGTGTATTTGCATTTGGCATTGAGCTTGATGATCTTGGAGGCTCATGAGTCCCAGTGGGTTTCCCATCTTCATCATGGTGTTTAAAACAGAAACTGGTTGGAAATAGAGGTGGTGAGAGGGCGTCTGTCTAACTTTTAAGCTAGACTAGATTTAACCTATTCATGAAGAACTACAATACCTTTTCTATTTCTCTTCTAATTCCAAAGATGCCTTAGGAATCATATTGAGAAAGTTTATACAGGGAGCATTTTATGGTCCCCTGAAGAAAGACTGCAGGCACTTAATTATATGACCTTAATTAAGTCTCTGTAATTTTAGGGTTGATCATTGTCCTCATGGAAATGGGGCCCCTATATCATTTATCCCTTCACCCTTGGATTTTATCATGATGTTATACATGTATCACATCAAATAGCATACTCTGTATTTCAGGGAGATGCTTCCTAAAACTTAATTCAACTAAAAAGCTCTATTACCATGAAACAGGGAGTATCCTTATTCCCAATTTACAGATGAAGAAACTGAAGTTCAATTCAATTTTTGAAGATTTTATCCTTTGTAAATAAAGCAGCATTCTTCATTTTTCCACTTGTTACACTGACTTTTATCATAGCCAGAGTCCATAATAAAATGACCATTTTTAGGTCTACTCTACTGTGTCACTTTTAATACCTTCATGAAGGATGAATGGCCTCCTTCTTATTCTTTATGATCTCTGACCTTTATTTTAGGGACTATGTACCTGTCTATGGGAGCTGGGGGTTGTGTTGATTCCTCTTGGTTTCCATTTATGAGTGTCAACATTTGGTGCTTGATGCTGTGACCCTTTTTTCCAGAGATGCTTTACCTGTTCCTTTGTTGGATTTCTAATTAAAAAAATTTTTTTGGAGGGGAGAGCCTGGCTGGTTCAGTCAATAGAACCTGAGACTCCTGATCTCAGGGTTGTGAGTTCAAGCCCCATGTTAGGCAAAGAGCTTACTTAAAACACATTCCCCCCACCCCCCTCCAAATTTAGCTTCTGTGATTTTAAATATGTTCATGACTGGGCTTAGAAAAATCTTTCAATTAGGCATTCTGATAGCTATTTTGAACAAGGAGGAGAAAGCACATTCCGTAGTGAATAAAACATTCCAAAGTGGCAATGTGCTCTGAGTGGTTCCAATGCCTCCTGTTCTCCTTTCTCACTATTATGCAAATTGGGGAGATATACTGTTACTTCTTGGCCCATCCACTACTATACTGATGATCTCCACATGGATGGTCTTTTGGCACCATCTGACTTGTCAGCACTGCCCAACTCCCAGAGTCCTGTGGTGGACATCAAGTTGTTTCATCCACTCACAGAGTATCAGATCTAAGAGGGCCCCTAGAACCCATCTGGTCCACTGCTCCCTCATTTTCCAGAGATCACTTGGTGAGGTCTAGTGGGGAGGAGACTCTGACAAGGTACACGGGACTTAGAGCACAGCCATGAGTGGACACCCCAACCCTTAACTGATGCTGTTAGTATTCTTTTTGCTTTCCTTAAATTTAGGTTTGTTACTCTTCCTTTGTTAATGTCAACCCACAGTTAGCAAGTATCCCTATCAGAGTTTTATCAGTTCATTTTCTGGAGCACACAAGAGCTGGAATTCTTGTGTATGTCCAGCTCCCTCATTAACATCTCTTCCATGTCTTCGATTCTGCCGACGAGAAAATGTGATTTCCTTCAGGCATGGGGCCTGGGGAAGGGATACTGGTGTGATGGGAGAGGGTGATCTCCTCTTATAAATGGTAAGGAAATTAAACTGCAGATACACGGTTTGTTTGAGGGATGTTGAAAAATCTTGATGCTTATTGCAGTATATATTCAGATGGCTGCCTCTTTCACGTGGTTGTGTTGGTACCAACATTAAAGCAGAGGACATTGATGAAAACCAAAAAACTTTGTTTTTTCTCAGCTCTAGCAAGACTTGTATGGATATATCGTTCCAAAGAACATAACCAGATAATTAGTCGCAAGAATCACTGTGATGATAAGATATTACCTGCAAAGGGAGCTCTTGGGTTTCAAAAATGTGGCCAGCATGGGGCAGGAGGAGCCCCTACTAAATCAAAGCATGGGAAAAAGCTTTGCAGAGCTAAAACTTGATCCCAAGCTTTGACTGAAAGACAGATTTTTTTTTTAATCCTACTAAAGGAATAAGAAAAAATGAAAAGATTTGATTGACTCTTGTTTTTCATTATTTTTCCATTTTACTCATTTCTATACTTCTGGCTTCCAACTGTGACTAGGGAAGGTGCCAAAGTATCAGACGAGGTAGTCCCCCTGGAATTTAAGTCTGACCAAAGGCTGAAAATATGAAAACTCCACCAAATGAAAGAATCTAACTTCCAGGCCTGTTGTGTATGCCATGAGTTTAGGGGCATTTTCCTCAGACTTTTTAGGACTATTACATTTTTATGTTTTACAAAACTAGTGTTTGAACATTTTCTAGTTCACTGACAAGTCTTAAAGTAGAGAAATTGGCAATCAAAAGAAGAGGTGTGGGGAGGTATAAGGAATGACCACTTTTTTAGCCCTTATTATATTCTACATATATTATTTCATAGAATTCATATAAAAGTTCTATGAGAATTCATTTTACAAGTGGGGAAATTGAGTGTAAGTTTACTTATTGAGTGTGAGTTTCCTATGGTTATATAGCTATTTGGAGGCAGGATTGGGATTCAAAATGGTTTGATTCCAAAACCCATGCCCTTATCCACTTCCTATTTTCTGGTCACCTTTTTGAAAAGAATACAAAATGGCAGTCCTCTTTCTGTCTGTTTTTGCTGATTTTGGTAATCCCAGATCTCTGGTTAACTGAGTTTGTTTTCTTAAAGTAGTAGTAATTAATTTACTCTAGTAAACTGGAAACATTGGCCAAGACATGAGATTCTTAAGGATATTTAGATGCTAAACTGGGGCCAGGACTATAGTATTTATGTCTTTATGAATTAACAGTGATTTATGGCACCATGACTTCTCTTTAAGATCATGATGTCAGACATTCTGGAACCACCTTAACCTAGGCAGACTGTTGTGAGTGGGTAAGCACTAAATGTATTTATGGTCAGGAAACTGATGCTTAAATTTCAGTTTTGCTACTAACTTGTTTGGTGATCTTGGGGGGAATTTCTTTCTCCTGTCTGGATCTGAATTTCCATATCTAAACAATGAAAGAGTTGAACTGTATTTGTAAGGTAATTTCTGACTCTAACATTATGGAATTTTGTCACACCTGACTTAAATGAAAGTTTCATGAAGGTGGGGGCTTTGTTTACTACTGAAGTATCCCCAGGACCCAGAACATGTGCTAGCACATAGTTGGCATTTAGTATACACTTACTAAGTACATGAATGAATCTGCTTCCTTTATAAACTCAGCGCCAATTAGTCAACTGTTATTTGTTGAGTACCTCTTATGTGCCAGGCACTGTGCAGGGCACCAGACAACCTTGAGTCTGTTGCTAACGTCATATACTAGTAAGCATAACTTCCCCTCCCCCCCCCCATTTTCTGCAGTTTTTTGGGGGGTCATAAAATGGTCTTAAAATTTTCAGTATTTAGATTCAGTATTGAGCATCTACTAAGGATAAGTCAGGGATGTAGTTAGTCAGTTTTAGTAAATCATGCTCCCAGGGTTTACTTCCCAAGAGCTCTCCAGTACTGTCCTCATCTACATTTGAAAGTCCTAGAAAAGTAAGCCAAATGGTGGATGTCTCCGGTATTACCGCCTCTATTAGGTTTCAAAGCCAGGAAGAGGTGAAATTAGTGAAAGTGGTAGTGGAAGCAAACTCCACACTGCTAAGATAGTTCTAATATTGTCACTGCTTTTCAAGATGTTCTGATGATTTCTTTTGGTTAGATGAAGGAGAGGCAAAGACTAATAAATGGCTTACTCTCAGTTCCACTGGGGAGGGTCACACAAGAAGCTCCCATCAAACTCTTTCCCCTTGAGTGGTACTTCTAAAACATAAATATGACCATGTTCCTCCCCTGTTTACATTCTTCTTTGTCTCTCCATCGTCAGGGTAAAATTCATCCCTCTGTAGAAAGAAAAACAGGAAGGCATATATGATATATATATACATACATACACACACATATATCACAGGCATTGCATAAGAATATATATATGTAAGAACATATGTATATATATGTATATATGTTCTTATGCATTGCCTGTGAGTGATAACAAGGTATGGTGCCATTTGCTAGGGGGAAGCCATTGCTACTTGAATCATGGCACAATGCAGGGCCAGCCTTCTCATTTACTTATGTACTTACTCATTAATTTTTCTGGTTCTTCATTTGTTCTTTTACTCTTTCACCTCATCTATTCCCTTCTTTTATCATCTACCCATTCATCCACTCATTTGTTCATTCAGTGATTGGCTAGAATAGGTCCTCAGTGAAGTCACACAGCCCAGACCTATCCTATTTGCATACCAAGGGGTCAGTAAGGAGTGGCCATGGCAAGAAGTGGGAGGTGGAAGAGCTGGATCTTTATCTAGAACCTGAGTTTCTTTTCTAAACTCGAATGGATAGACTAAATTAGCTTTTATCAAATTGGCCTTATACTGAATATTCTCTGAGATTTATAGACATTCAGCACAAAAGGAGTTCTGTAGTAACAACAATTAAAAACTTGGAAAACATTGGGCTAATTAAAAATAAACATCTGATTAATAATTTTAAAAGTTGTCTGAACTGTGGGGCTTCTTAGAGCCTCTAATATGCTAATACAAATGATTGTCTCTAAGGAGCTGTAGCATGAAAAGGCTTAGACATCTTGAGAGTCTATGAGCATTCAGAGCAGTTGGGTGTCCTTCAATTTATATAGCTCTTAAAGTTTTCAAAGAATGAGAGGTCCCTGGGTGGCTCAGTTGGTTAAGTGGCCAACTTCGGCTCAGGTCATGATCTCACGGTTTAAGCCCCTCATTGAGCTCTGTGCTAACAGCTCAGAGCCTGGAGCTGCTTTGAATTCTCTGTGTCGCCTTCTGTCTCTTCCTCTCCCCTGCTCATGCTCTGTCTCGCTCAAAAATAAATAAACGTTAAAAAAAAAAAAGTTTTCAAAGAATGAGCTGGGCGGTAGACTTGGTCCTTCTAGATCTGAAACTGTTGAATTCAGTAAAACGCAGTGGTTCTACTGGAGAATAAATGATGTCATTAAACCTTTAAATTTCTGTGGTATGAAATTTGATATACTGAAACCCAGCAGTGTCAGTGGAAGGGTGGTTGGGTAGGCCTTGGTGATTGAGTTGAAGGGGTCACTAAGCCTTTGACTATCCCCTTTGCATCATTTGCCTCTTACAAATTGCAAGAAATTTATGATGTGGAGCCACATATTTCTAGAGGGCAAGTCACCTACCTACTCAATCTCTCCATCTGCAAAGTGGATAAGAGGAGTCCACAATTATTTTCCAGCTCAAATGGTTGGTGATTTTGTGATTTTCTCTCTGGTTACTCATCAAGAGCAGGCCCAACCTTGAAGCATATGGGAATTAATCATGTCATGGGGAAATGAAACAATATTTGTTTTGATTATGCCACTAATTAGGTAAGGTTCACCCTGACCCTGACTGAATGGTGCGGGCAGGGGCTTGTAACGTGAGAAATGGATCCAAATGAGAACGCGTTATTTGAGCAGGGAGTAGGAAGCACTTAAGTTCAGATCTCTTGAATGGGGATGTGATGAGGATAGTTTCAGGAAGGGTGAGACCAACTCTGGTGAAGTAAATGTCTGCTAAGCTGGTACTTGTATATTCTTATTTATATCATGGTCTTTGCTGTCCACTTTTATTTAATGCAATGCAAATAATAAAACTAATATAACTGCTGTTACTTAGGGAACACCTACTAAGTGCCATATGTTCTCCCAAGAATTTTACAAATAGTACTTTATTTACACTTCACAACAATCCAGTAGAGAGCTCTCATTTCTATTGAAGATGTGAGGAAAGTAAGGCTCAGAGAAGTTAAGTAATTTTCTTGAGATCCCACTTGATTGCATGAGGATTCAGACTCACGCCTATCTGACTTCAAAGCAGTGATGTGCAAGCAAATGTTTAAAGACCAGCTCTCTGTGGGGAAAAACAAAGCCTTGATTTCTTGTGTTTGCTGACTTTTGTGGTGTGAGCATCCCCGTTGTGGCCAGTTTCCAGCTACCAAGGTAATTATAGAGTTGGGAAGAGATGTGCACAAGTGGTTCTATGGAGCTAATACGCCCCACTGACAACATAATCACTGCAACAGCTCTGCTTTTACCCATCTGCTCATATTCAGGGTCACTGAGGAGTTCTGCTCAGTTTCTGGGTTTATAACTGAACAGGTAGGGACATCCTGCCAACTTTGGACTTATCAGAGGCGGGAGTCTGGAGTTTTCTTCTATGGACAAGAAAATAGTGCCTAGACATTAACATGATAATGAGAATGATGTTCATGAGGATCAAGATGATACATAGACTTAGCAGTACTTAAAATAGTAATTTTTTTTTGAAGAGTGTACTATGTGCTAGGTAGTGCTCTAAGCATGCAGAGAAGCAATAGAATGGAGTGTTTAAGGACTTGGCTCTGGAGTTAGGTCTGCCTGTGTTTAAATCCCACTCCATTTGTACTTGTTAGCTCTGTGATTTGGGGCACGGGATAGTATTAGTACCTACCTAATAAGATTGGTGTTGTTTAGAACAGAAGATTTTATGGGATCAGGAATGTAATATAATGGTAACTAAATGTTCCATAAGTGCTAGCTACCATTATGTTACATTTCTGATCTCGTATAATCCTCATGCTAGCTTTCTGAAAATGTCTTGTTCCCATTTCACCTAAGAGAAAACTAAGAAATTGAGTGGTTAAGGAAGAGTTTGGGCAAGACTGAAACTGTGGTCAGTGTAACTATAAAACCCGTGCTTTTATCTTGTAGGCCATATGGGATGTGTTTTACAGATGAAGAAGGTGAGGCTCACAAGGATTGTTTGTTAAAGGTCAAATATCTATAAGGAGCAATGTCAGGGTTTGAACACAGGAGACCTCAGAACTGTACTTTTTTTAAAAAAGTATTACAGTATCATCTTTTGTGGAGGTCTCATTGGTGACCGACCCTGACACTGAACTTTTCTCAGTCTTTCCCACAAATTGCCTAGGCCTCCAACACCTGCTAGGAATCTATATTTGTCTCTGTGAATATATAGGAAACATGCATTTGAATTTGGACTGTCTTATATGCAGGTAGCAACTCATGTTTATGCATAGTGACATTTTCACCTCAGGTTGACTGAGGCAATGGACAGAAATTTATAATAGCCCCAGTAGCAAAGGCCCAAAAGAAAGAGGAACATCTGGATCAGAATTTGCAAAGAAGTAGACCTCCTCCTCCTCCTTCTTCTTAATGTTTATTTATTTTTGAAGGAGAGTGAGACAGAGTGTGAGTGGGTGAGGGGCAGAGAGAGAGGGAGACACAGGATCTGAGCAGGATCTAGGCTCCAAGCTGTCAGCACAGAGCCCAATGCAGGGCTCAAACTCACAGACTGCGAGATCACGACCTGAGCCGAAGTCGGTTGCCCAACCGACTGAGCATCCAGGCGCTCTAGAAATAGACCTTCTTTACGTGATTGCCTCTTTGTCTCCTCCCTGACCCTACATTTTTTTCTTTTCTTCTGTTCTTTTCTCTGCATACTAGTGTAATGCAGAGGAAGTGCTTGGCCTATGGAATATCACTTATTCATTTAACCAATGTATATTAAATACCTAGGATATACCAGGAAGTGCTCCAGGCAGTGAAAGAAAGAGCTACAAGTGAAAACTGTCAGTCTCACTGTTCTTGCAAATTTTTCATTTTGTTAGTAGGAGACAAATAATAAATGAGTCTAAAATATGTTAGGCGGTGGTAAATGCTTAGAAGAAAAGCTTGATAAGAGACAGCAATGGGGTGCTATTTTAGATAAATTCATCAGGGAAGCTCTCTCTGATGTTTGAGCAGAGCTTTAAATCCATGAGGATATCCAGAGGAAGTACATGCCACATACAGGGAAAGCAGGTATGAAGAACTGCAGGTAGTAATGTGTTTGGCATGTCAGAGGAATAGTAAGTAGGTCTGTGTGACTGGAGTGGAGAGAGCAAGGGAGAGAATGGTAGGAAAGTATGTTCCAGGTAGCTATGGCTGTGCAGCAAACTATACCATGGTGGGCTAAAACAATCGTTACTATCTGTGATCATTCTGTAGGTTGATTGGGCTTGACTGGGTGTTTTTTCCTTAGAGTCACTCATGTGGTTACACTCAAATAGCATTTGGGGATGAAAACATATGAAGGCTTGACTGGGCTGGGAGAACAAGATGGCTTGCTTACATAGCTGCAGTTGATGTTGTTTCCCAGGATCTCAGTTTCAGGTGTTGTCTAGAGTGCCTACCCAGAGCCTTGCTGCTATCATATTGTCTGGGTTTCCAACAGCATGGTGGCCTGAGGGCAATGAACTTCTAACATGGTGGCTCAGGACTCTCAGATGCCTTGCAGGCAGTCAAAGCTACTAGTCCTCATAAAGACTGGGCCTGGAACTGATATAGGATCACTTCCATTATGCTCTTTGTCTTAATGTACTCTGATTCAAGGGGAGGGACAATAGATTCTACCTTCTCAATGACAAGTGGCCAATTTTCATCCATCACGGAGGAGATTAGAAAAGTAGTGAGGGGTCAGATCCTTTGGGTCATTTCAAGGCATGGAGAAAACTTTGGAGTATGTTTTTCCGAGTACAATAAGAAGTCATTGAAGGGTTTTGAATGACAAATGGCATGACCTAGTTTATGTTTTACAAAGGTCACATTGACTGCAATACAGAGAGAGAGATCAGACTATAGAGTGATGAAGGTGGAAAGAGAGACCAGTTAGGGGGCTTTTGTAAAAGTTCAGTGAGAGATGATGATGGCTTGGGCCAGTGTATAGTGGGATCATGAGATGTGTTCCAATTCAGCATATAATCTGAAGGGAGGAACTTCAGGATCTGCTGATGGATTAGATGTGAGCTGTGACATAAGTAGAGGAAGTAAAAAATACCTCCTCTCTGGTTATTTTGGTCTTTATGCAGGAAGGCATAGAACTGCTATTTTCTAAGATTAAGAAGGCAGATGAAGGATTAGTGTTTTTGGGGGGGTGGGTGTAGAGATCAGGGTTCAATACTCGACATAGTAGGTTCAGGTTGCTTATTGAATTTCCAAGTGAAGGAGGCAAGTACTTGGTTAGATGTGCTAGTCTGGAGTTCAGAGGAGAGGTTGGACCTGGAGATATACATTTTGGAATCATCAGGGGCACCTGGGTGGCTCAGTCGGTTAAGCATCCGACTCTTGATTTCAGCACAAGTCATGATCTCATGGTTTGTGAGATCGAGCCCCGCATCAGGCTCTGCACTGTCAGTGCTGAATTCTCTCTCTCCTGCTCTCCTTAACCCTCCCTGTCACGCTCTTTCTCTCTCAAAATAAATAAAAAACATTTAAAAAATCTTTAAAAAATTGAGAATCATCAGTAATTAGCTGGTATTTAAAAACTCAAGGACAGAATACAATAATCTAGGAAGTGAGTGTATAAAGAAGAGAGTGGGTCTGAGGCGGAAGCTCTGGACCCATTGCATGTTTACAGGTTGGGAAGATGAGATTCCAGCCAGTATGTGGCTGGTGAGATAGGAGATAGCAAAGAGAGACCAAAGGAAGAAACTATTTCAAGGAGGAGGGAGTGATCTGCTGTGTCCATTACTACTGAGAATTGACCATTAGTTTTTGTCAACATGGTCCCAGAGCTTGTCTGGGCAAGTTATTTCTTGTATGGTCTTGGGCAAGTTATTTCTCTTCCTCTGCTCCTTAGCTTTCTCTTCTGAAAATGAAAATAATAAACTACTCTTACAGAATTGTGGTAATCATTAAATTAAGTGAGATAGCATATATATGCATTATATGTATGTGCATGTGTATTTTTTTCACTTAGCATGGTTCCACATAATAGTGGTTACGAAGTGTCAGTCAGTGTCTGTATCATCCTCCGTTTTTATAAAATGCCTAAATGGCATTTGATCAGGCCACAGGAAACTGCCAATTTTGAACCATTTAAAATATTTATTTATTTATTTATTTATTTATTTATTTATTTATTTATTTAGAGAGTGGGGGGGGGGGGAGAGAGAGAGAAGGAGGGAGAGAGAGAGAAGGAATTCCAAGCATGTTCCTTGCTCACCGCAGAGTCTGACACGGGGTTTGATCTCACCACTGTGAGATTGTGACCTGAGCTAGTATCAGGAGCAGGATGCTAACTGACTGAGCCACCCAGGTGCCCCTGAACCATTTTCAACCTATGAAATGGCAATTTTGTATGGTTCACTTTAGTAACTGAATTCTAAAACGGGCATGCTTTTACTAGCCTCTTCTCTCATATTAAGATTTCTAATTGCACATTTCCCACTTAATAAATTCTCCAGAAGAAAGTTAGTTTCTAAACTGCTCTTCAGTTCTGTCCTTGTTGCATATGCATTTTCATGTTGGCACTGCATCAAGGCCCTCCACAAGGACTCAACTTCATCCACATATACCACTCAGTGTGTAGAACACAGGCGCATGAACTCAATTCTTCTGATCTACTTCCTGAGGGCTTGCTGTGATGCTCCTACTTTCTGGGAAGTTCTGGTCGTTCCCTATCAATTACTCCGCCTGCAATTTGGGGAAGCTGCTACCAAGTGGGCTGTGGTGTCAACTCAAGCAAGGGGTAACCACATGCACCAAACTTTTATTCTATGGAAGTGTTTTCTTCTTCGACATCTATGGGCTTCCCTAGTTATTAACACTCACAGATCTATCTGCCCAGTTTCTTCCCACATCTTAGCTCAGGGGAAACATAGCCAACCAAAATATAACAAAATGAAATTATCTTCTATTATCCATAATTTGGCAGAAACTAGAAGAGAAAGTGATTAAGGTCTATCAACAGCATGATTTCCCAATGATGTGCTTTTTCCAGAGGCATTTTTAAACCACCTGGCTACCTCTCTTTAGCTTAGCTCCTTGCCCTGGAAACTTGAATTTACTAATTAGCTTACATACTTAAGCTAACTCATTAAGGCCTGAGTTGGCCCCTGGCCTTTCCTCTCACTCTGAAAGACCCCCTTTAAATGGGCTATACTCCCATTTCCACAAAACAGCATGTGAATCCATTTTAAAAACAAGCCCAAGGGGTTCAGTGAAAAAACAAGTTTTCTTATTTTTTTCTCCACCATTCTGGCAATAGGAAAGAGATTTTTAAGATGTCAGTAAGTAAGAGTGAAGACTTTTAAATAAAATTGTCCTATTTGGTGTATATGTTTACCTAGAATTCTGGGAAGGAATATATTTTGAAAAAGAAGACCTTGCAAATGCATTCTGAGCTTCCTATTCTTCATGGGAGAGGAGGGAAAAACAGCTAATAATTGCTGCACATTTTCTATGAACCAGCCTGTGACCTTGTTTATGTCTCAGGCAATCCAGAGGGCAGGTAACAGCTACAGCTTACGGATAAAGAAGGTGAGGCTCACAAGGGTTAACTGTCTTGTTAAGTCAAACAGCTGGTAAGTAGCAAAGTCAGGATTCAAATACAGGTCTGTGGGACCCCAGAACCCTGCTACTTTCTTGAAAGTCTCAAAACAATGAAAATCTGAAGAAAGATTCTAGTGGTTCTTTGGACACCTCCCCCCCCCCCCACCCCTTTTTAAAATAAGAGCTGCATTGTGATGAAAGAAGTGTTTTGATTTTCAAGAACCTACCTGCAAATGGCACAAGTCTCCAAGAGAGCCAGAGAGAAGCAACATTTGTCACTGTCTACCTAAGACAGAATAGCACAATATTTAAGAGCATAGACTCTGAAATGGAGCTGCATTTCTATCCAGAGTACGCTTGAGTAAATCATTTAACTTCTCTGATTTTCAGTTTCCTCATCTGTGAAATGAGGGATGGTAATTAGTACCTACTTCATAAGGTTGTTTTTGAGTATTAACTGAATGTGTAGGACATTTGATTCTAGTACCAGGCAGTAGTCAGCCTGTTATTGGTGTGGTCTGTAGTTAAGATACTACCATCACCTAGCTCTGATTATGCATAGGGAGCAAGGGAGAGAGCATTGTCTCCTACACAATTGTTAGACAAGTTTTAATGTTGACATGTGTCTTTTGGTCTCCTTTTGCTTCAGGAATGCAGGGTAAGTAAGTGCTTTAGGAAGCAAATCTTTTAAGTAACTTTTAGCCTACTCAGCTTAACACAGCTAATAGGAAAATCCCCATATATCCATAGACTCTCCAATTCATCTCCAATGCTACAAAATATATCAGGACATCTGTCTTTACTGTCCACTTTATCTTCCTTACCAGTGCGCATTAATGAGAAAAGCCCTAGACCAGGGTAGTGGGCGTTTGTTGATTTGCCTCTTCAGCTTCTGTTGTCCCCTTATTCCTTCTCAAGGGCTCCTGGTTTCCCACAGGGTTTCATATAGTTCCATAGAAGCCGCCTGAATCTCTTCCCTTGGCCTCTGTGATTGGTTTGGGGAGATATATAACCTAAGTTATTCCAGTCAGGGTGAACCTAGGGATTTTTCCAGGGGCGTTGGGGCAAAAATTTTCTTGCTGGTTATGGATGAAGAAACGCAAGACTTTCAGAATTATAGACATCTGTCTGGCAACTATGATGTGGGGGTGGTCTAGGGTAAAGTGGACCTGGCACAAGGCAGAGGGAAAAGATGGGGAAAGTCAGGTTCTTGGCCATATCATTGACCTGATCAAGCTTCTATGAATCTGGCACCATTTCTTGACTTCTCTGTTACAAAGTCAAAAACTTACTTTTAATGTTAAAGCTTCGCAGTTGAAAAAGTCCCAACTAACATAATCAGAGGCAGGCAGCCTGTGTTGCTGGGCTGGTTCTACAAGATTTAACATCTCAACTTCCAAATCTGTAAATTGGAAGTTAAATGAGTTTATGGAAGTGAAAGCATTTTTTGCTTACACTCTAAAGTAATTGTAAATGTAAGTCATTATTATGATAATTAGTATCATATGTTGACATCCTAATAGATTATTCTGTGTTTCTCTCATATCAAAGCCTTGCACTGGCAGCTATAGGCAGGCTCCCATGACTGGCATTTGTTGCATTTCATCCTTGCAGGTTTTGGTTGGTGATATGGATTTCACAGAGAACCTGATGGTTTGTCAAGTCACCATGAAGAGGTTTACTCTAGATAATAAATGTGATAATCATCAAGCAGGTGGTTTCCTATCCTTTAATTTTCCTTCATCTAGATTTTGAGTTTTTAAGTCAAAGCTCTCTTTACCAGAGGGTTAAGGCAATGTAATGACAACAATGATAAGGTTACAAAGCATCCAAATAACTCAGAAGAACACAAAATATATCATATATAGGATTATTTCTCCAAAGCTTCAATCATCCCTGCTAAGAATATTCCCAATTTGAACATACATGGTGTTATTAGGATGTAGTAAGTTACATGGAATATTGTGACATGTTATAACACGTTAGTTAGATGAAAAGATACACGTACCTATGGACGCAAGAGATATGAGTTTATTTCATTTATTTATAAAACTACACTCATGCCAAGCCTTTGGGAAGTTTGAAAAATAAAAGAAAACATAAAACAACAACAGAATACAGAAAGGCAAAACTTAGATTTTGTTAGTGGTAGGAACTTCTAATCCCATCTGATACCAGACTAATTAAATGGCTACTCCTTCAATTATGTGCTCTTATTCTAGGATAATTTCCAAAGAGTTGGGACTTTTCATTCTAGTGTTCTAGATCAGTGCAATGCAAAAGAAATACAATGCAAGTCACAAACATAACTTAAAAATTTCCAGTAGCCACATTAAAACAAAACAAAACAAAATGGGTGCTTGGGTGGCTCAGTCAGTTGAGCGTCCAACTTCAGCTCAGTTCATGATCTCATGGTTCGTGGGTTCAAGCCCCACGTCGGGCTCTGTGCTGACAGCTCAGAGCCTGGAGCCTGTTTTAGATTCTGTGTCTCCCTCTCTCTCTGCCCCTCCCCTGCTCATGCTCTGGCTCTCTCTCTCTCTCTCTCTCTCTCTCTCTCTCTCTCTCTCAAGAAAAAAACAAACAAAAACAACAACAAAAAACCGAAACAGGTGAAACTAATATTTTACTTACCTGAATGTACCAAAAATGTTATCATTTTAGCATGTAGTCAACATGAAACTTTTAATGAAATACTTTGCATTTTTTTAAAATTTTTTTTCAACCTTTATTTATTTTTGGGACAGAGAGAGACAGAGCATGAATGGGGGAGGCGCAGAGAGAGAGGGAGACACAGAATTGGAAGCAGGCTCCAGGCTCTGAGCCATCAGCCCAGAGCCTGATGCAGGGCTCGAACTCACGGACCGCGAGATCGTGACCTGGCTGAAGTTGGACGCTTAACCGACTGCGCCACCCAGGCGCCCCTGCATTCTTTTTTTTTAACTAAGCATTCAAAATCTGGTGTGTATTTTTACCTTCACATCACATGTCAATTCAAACAGCCACATTTCACATGTACAATAGGTGATGTGGCAAATGCCTCTTGTGTTCAACAGTACAGCTCTGGATTTCAATGAGGGCGATTTTTGGAATTAGGAAGGCCTGGGTTTGAATGCCTACTCTATTATTTCTTTCCTTTGAGCAAATTACTATCTTGGAGGGTGGCCATGAGACTTCTGAGATGAGGCACATGAAAACACACCTCTCTCAGGATATGGCCCGTAGTAGGTAGTCAATATATGTTAGTTCTCTTCCTACCTTTCCAAAATGGAGGTGCAGGATGGAGTAGGAGAAAGCCAGAGGCATTAGCAGCAGGAAACCTGGATGAATCTTCCCACACGAGGAAAAGCTAAGCATGGATGCACAGACTGAGAGGTCAGAGACGGGGTGGAGGTGCTGGACTGAGGAAACAGATGGAGACCAGACAGGCATTTCCAGATTAGTGCTACATGATTTCTACACAGCTACTCTAAAAGCTGAAGCAACCTGTCTTCTCTATGCTGGTTTAGAATAAATCATGTAACCCTGTTCAAAGGAGAGCTATCAGGGATGATGAAATGACTCAAAATCATGCCCTAGAAGGACTGATTGAAGAGAGTGATTGATATGTTTCCTTTAGAGCGTATGAGCATGATTGAGAGAGCATGGGGGAGGACACCATTTTTATGTTCAAATGAACCAGCTTTGTGTGACCCTAAGAGGAAGAACTAATGTGGAGGCTACAGGAAGAAAGAGTCTAGCTCAGCAAGAAAGAACTTTTTAACAGAGATGTTTTGGGGAGGGGTGCTTTTCCCGTATCCCCCCCTCCCCCCATCTCCGTCCTCTCTCCGCCTGCAAAAGCGGCTCCCTGCCCACCACTGGGTTCTCTCTTCCTAAGTTCACCTCTCCGCGCCAGGTACCTGCTGAATTCTGTGGTTCAGGTTGTGCAGATTGTTGTGTTAGTCTTCCAATCAGTTTTCTAGGTGTGTAGGATGGTTTAGTGTTGGTCTGGCTATATTTCATGGACATGAGATACACAAAAAACTTTCATGCTGTTTCGCCATCTTGGTTCCTCTGAACAGAGATGTTTTGAAGATGGAATGGGTTGTCTTGTGGCATGGAGGGAGAAAAGCCTAGAAAATCTTTGACTGGATTTCTAGCTTCTAGGCTTTTCTCCTTCCATGCCATTATTCCAAACACACAACAGAAATTTTTCTAAAATTAAAATGTAGGGGCGCCTGGGTGGCTCAGTCGGTTAAGCGGCCCACTTCGGCTCAGGTCATGATCTCTCAGTCTGTGAGTTCGAGCCCTGTGTCGGGCTCTGTGCTGACAGCTCAGAGCCTGGAGCCTGTTTCAGATTTTGTGTCTCCCTCTCTCTGACCCTCCCCTGTTCATGCTCTGTCTCTCCCTGTCTCAAAAATAAATAAAACGTTAAATAAAATAAAATAAAAATGTAATCATGTCATTTCAAAGTTAAAAATGTTTCTTTTTTTTCAGTTTCTTTTATTTATTTATTAAAAAAATTTTTTTTTAAAGTTTATTTGTTTTTGAGACACAGAGAGACAGAGCATGAATGGGGGAGGGTCAGAGAGAAGGAGACACAGAATCTGAAACAGGCTCCAGGCTCCGAGCGTCAGCACAGAGCCCGACGCGGGGCTTGAACTCACAGACTGAGAGATCATGACCTGAGCCGAAGTGGGCCGCTTAACCGACTGAGCCACCCAGGTGCCCGTATTTATTTTTTTAATATGAAATTTATTGTCAAATTGGTTTCCATACAACACCCAGTGCTCATCCCAACAGGTGCCCTCCTCAATGCCCATCACCTACCCTCTCCTCCCTCCCACCCCCCATCAACCCTCAGTGTATTCTCAGTTTTTAAGAGTCTGTTATGGTTTGCCTCCCTCCCTCTCTAACTTTTTTTTTCCTCCCTCCCCCTCCCCCATGGTCTTCTGTTAAGTTTCTCAGGATCCACATAAGAGTAAAAACATATGGTATTCATCTTTCTCTGTATGACTTATTTCACTTAGCATAACACTCTCCAGTTCCATCCACGTTGCTACAAAAGGCCATATTTCATTCTTTCTCATTGCCGAGTAGTATTCCATTGTGTATATAAACCATAATTTCTTTATCCATTCATCGGTTGGTGGACATTTAGGCTCTTTCCATAGTTTGGCTATTGTTGAAAGTGCTGCTATAAACATTGGGGTACAAGTGCCCCTATGCATCTGCACTCCTGTATCCCTTGGGTAAATTCCTAGCAGTTCTATTGCTGGGTCATAGGGTAGATCTATTTTTAATTTTTTGAGGAACCTCCACACTGTTTTTCAGAGTGGCTGCACCAGTTTACATTCCCACCAACAGTGCAAGAAACCCCCGTTTCTCGACATCCTCGCCAGCATCTGTAGTCTCCTGATTTGTTCATAAAATGTTTCTTGAATCCCCATTGCCTACAGGATAAATGTCAGCTTCCGTATTGGGGCTTTCATGATATGATCCTTGCCTGTCCCTTTACCTTTCTCTACTACTGTCCCCTTCCCTCTCATAGTCCGATGATTTTCCCATTCTCCCAAGAATACTCAAGCCTTTGATCTCACAGCTTCCTCTCTGGGTATTCATCCCAGCTGCCAGCTCTCTGGTAAATGCCAGCTTCTGTTTCTCTTTTTTCCTTTTCTCTTTCTATTTATTACTATTATTTATGTTTTTACTTTAACCACCCAGTGCTTATCACTATAAGTGCCCTCCTTAATCCCCATCACCTATTTTAATCTCTCTGGTAACCCCCTGGTAACCATCAGTTTGTTCTCTTGTTTGTATATAGTTAAGAGTCTGTTTCTTGGTTTGTCTCTATTTTCCTTTTCTTGTTTTATTTCTTAAATTATACATGTGTGAAATCATGTTATTTGTCTTTTTCTCTGACTTATTTCACTTAGCTAGCTTATTTTTTTTTAATATTTTTAAAATTTTTTTAACGTTTATTTTTGAGAGAGCACGAGTGGGGGAGAGGCAGACAGAGAGGGAGACAGAATCTGAAGCAGGCTTCAGGCTCTGTGCTGTTAGCACAGAGCCTGATGTGGGGCTCAAACTCACAAACCATGAGATCATGACCTGAGCTGAAGTCAGATGTTCAACCAACTGAGCCACACAGGCACCCCTGGCTAGCTTCTTTTTTAACGTTCATTTATTTTTGAGAGGGAGACTGAGACACAGTGTGAGTGGGGGAGGGGCAGAGAGAGAGGGAGACACAGAATACTAAGCAAGCTCCAGGCTCTGAGCTGTCAGCACAGAGCCCAAAACAGGGCTCAAACTCATGAACTGTGAGATGATGACCTGAGCCGAAGTTGGACACTTAGCCAACTAAGCCACCCAGGTGTCCCATAGCCAGTTTCTCTTTTAAGACTTGGTTTAAGAATCATCTCTCTCTGAAGCTTTCCTGATTACACAGCAGAAATAGCTGTTTCTATCTTCTGTTCCCATTTTCCATACCTTGCATACAAGTACCTGTAACGTGTAGTACTCTGGACGCTTTACTTGTCTCTCTCCCCCGTTGCATCATGAACAGGAAACATGGCTATCTTGGTTATATTTGTATGCCTAGTGGCCAGCAAAGTATTTGGATTGTAGTAGGTGTTCAGTAAATATTGACTGAAAGAAAATTGGAACCTAAGGTTTAGTTACATCATAGGAGTGAAACTGCACAGATGGGCTAGCGCTAAGTCCCTTGTGGGAGGCTATAAGTGACATTTTTCCATAATCTTTTTCGTTTTAGAAATATAATGTATGGCCACCAGTGAATATTCTGATGGCTCTGCGTTAGTTTATAAATGCATTTATTTCTGCAAACCTAATACAGTCAAGTCAGCTTCTGTCTAGTCTCTTTGGATTTGATTTTTGTATAACATCTTTTATACATAATGATGATAAGAAGGTTACTTTTTTAAATTTTATTTTTTATTTTTTAAAATTTACATCCAAATTAGTTAGCATATAGTGCAACAATGATTTCAACAGTAGATTCCTTAGTGCCCCTTACTCATTTAGCCCATCCCCCCTCCCACAACCTCTCCAGTAACCCTCAGCTCTCCATATTTATGAGTCTCTTCTGTTTTGTCCCCCTCCCTGTTTTTATATTATTTTTGTTTCCCTTCCCTTATGTTCATCTGTTTTGTGTCTTAAAGTCCTCATATGAGTGAGGTCATATGATTTTTGTCTTTCTCTGACTGACTAATTTCACTTAGCATAATACCCTCCAGTTCCATCCACGTAGTTGCAAATGGTAAGATTTCATTCTTTTTGATTGCCAAATAATACTCTAATATATATATACACACACACACACACACACACACACACACACATATATATATACATACATACATACATACATACATACACACACACACACACACACCCCATACCTTCTTTATCCATTCATCCATCAATGGACATTTGGGCTCTTTCCATACTTTGGCTATTGTTGATAGTGCTGCTATAAACATGGGGGTGCAGGTGTCCCTTCGAAACAGCATACCTGTATCCCTTGGATAAATGCCTAGTAGTGCAATTGCTGGGTCGTAGGGTATTTCTGTTTTTAGTTTTCTGAGGAGTCTCCATCCTGTTTTCCAGAGTGGCTGCACCAGCTTGCATTCCCACCAACAATGCAAAAGAGATTCTCTCTCTCCATATCCTGGCCAACATCTGTTGTTGCCTGAGTTGCTAATGTTAGCCATTCTTACAGGTGTAAGGTGGTATCTCATTGTGGTTTTGATGTGTATTTACTGATGATGAGTGATGTGGAGCATGTTTTCATGTGTCGGTTGGCCATCTGGATGTCTTCTTTGGAGAAGTGTCTATTCATGTCTTTTGCCCATTTCTTCACTGGATTATTTGTTTTTGGGGTATTGAGTTTGATAAGTTCTTTATAGATTTTGGATACTAACCCTTTATCTGATTTGTCGTTTGCAAATATCTTCTCCCATTCTGTCAGTTGCCTTTTAGTTTTGCCAATTGTCTCGTTATGCAGAAGCTTTTTATTTTAATGAGGTCCCAGTAGTTCATTTTTGCTTTTGTTTCCCTTGTCTCTGGAGACGTGTTGAGTAAGAAGTTGCTGTGGCCAAGATCAAAGAGGTTTTTGCCTGCTTTCTCCTCGAGGATTTTGATGGCTTCCTGCCTTACATTGGGGTCTTTCATCCATTTTGAGTTTATGTTTGTGTATGGTGTAAAAAAAGTGGTCCAGTTTCATTCTTCTGCATGTCGCTGCCCAGTTTTCCCAGCACCACTTGCTGAAGAGACTGTCTTTATTCCATTGGATATTCTTTCCTGCTTTGTCAAAGATTAGTTGGCCAAACGTTTGTGGGTTCATTTCTGGGTTCTCTATTCTGTTCCATTGATCTGAGTGTCTGTTCTTGTGCCAGTACCATATTGTCTTGATGACTACAGCTTTGTAGTATAGCTTGAAGTCTGGGATTGTGATGCCTCCTGCTTTGTTTTTCTTTTTCAAGATCGCTTTGGCTATTCTAGGTCTTTTCTGGTTCCATACAAATTTTAGGATTATTTGTTCTAGCTCTGTGAAGAATGCTGGTGTTATTTTGATAAGGATTGCATTGAATGTGTAGTTTGCTTTGAGTAGTATCGACATTTTGACAATATTTGTTCTTCCTATCCAGGAGCATGAAATCTTTTTCCATTTTTTTGTGTCTTCTTCAATTTCTTTCATAAGGTTTCTATAGTTTTCAGTGTATAGATTTTTTACCTCTTTGGTTAGATTTATTCCTAGGTATTTTATGGTTTTTGGTGCAATTGTAAATGGGATCGATTCTTTGATTTCTCTTTCTGTTGCTTCATTGTTGGTGTATAGGAATGCAACTGATTTCTGTGCATTGATTTTATATCCTGCAACTTTGCTGAATGCATGAATCAATTCTAGCAGTTTTTTGGTGGAATCTTTTGGGTTTTCCATATAGAGTATCATGTCATCTGTCAAGAGTGAAAGTTTGACTTCCTTCTGGCCGATTTGGATGACTTTTATTTTTTTGTGTTGTCTGATTGCAAAGGCTAAGACTCGATACTGTGTTGAATAACAGTGGCGAGAGTGGACGTCCCTGTCTTGTTGCTGACCTTAGGGGGAAAGCTCTCAGTTTTTCCCTATTGAGGATGATATTAGCATTGGGTCGTTTGTATATGGCTTTTATGATCTCGAGGTATGCTCCTTCTATCCCTACATTCTTGAGGGTTTTTATCAAGAAAGGATGCTGTATTTTGTCAAATGCTTTCTCCACATCTATTGAGAGGATCATATAGTTCTTGTCCTTTCTTTTACTGATGTGGTGAATCACGTTGTTTTGTGGATATTGAACTAGCCCTGCATCCCAGGTATAAATCCCACTTGGTCATGGTGAATAATTTTTTTAATGTATTGTTGGAGCCAGTTGGCTAATATCTTGTTGAGGATTTTTGCATCCATGTTCATCAGGGAAATTGGTCTACAGTTCTCCTTTTTAGTGGGGTCTCTGTCTGGTTTTAGAATCAAGGTAATGCTGGCTTCATAGAAAGAGTTTGGAAGTTTTCCTTCCATTTCTTTTTTTTGGAACACCTTCAAGAGAATAGGTGTTAACTCTTCCTTAAATGTTTGGTAGAATTCCCCTGGAAAGCCATCTGGCCCTGGACTCTTGTTTTTTTGGCCGATTTTTGATTACTAATTTGATTTCCTTGCTGGTTATAGTCCTGTTCAAATTTTCTATTTCTTCCTGTTTCAGTTTTGGTAGTGTATATGTTTCTAGGAATTTGTCCATTTCTTCCAAATTGCCCATTTTATTGGCATATAATTGCTGATAATATTCTCTTGTTTTTATTTCTGCTGAGTTGGTTGTGATCTCTTTCACTCTTGATTTTATTTATTTGGGTCCTTTTTCTTTTTGATCAAACTGGCTAGTGGTTTATCAATTTTGTTAATTCTTTCAAAGAACCAACTTCTGGTTTCATTGGTTTGTTCTGCTGTTTTTTTTGGTTTTGATAGCATTAATTTCTGTTCTAATTTTTTATTATAATCAAATTATATTTATTATAAATCATTTATATTTATATAAATATATAAAAATATATTTATATTTATATGATTATTTATTATAAATTAATTTATTACAATTAAATTATTATAATTAAAATTTAAATTATAATGTTTTATTATTTCCTGTCTTCTGCTGGTTTTGGGTTTTACTAGCTGTTATTTTTCTAGCTCCTTAAGGTATAAGGTTAGGTTGTGTATCTGAGATCTTTCTTCCTTCTTTAGGAAAGCCTGGATTGCTATATACTTTCCTCTTATGACCACCTTTGCTGTGTCCCAGAGGTTTTGGGCTGTGGTGTTATCATTTTCATTGACTTCCATTTACTTTTTAATTTCCTCTTTAACTGCTTGGTTAGCCCATTCATTCTTTAGTAGGATGTTCTTTAGTCTCCAAGTATTTGTTACCTTTCCAAATTTTTTCTTGTGGTTGATTTTGCGTTTCATAGCGTTGTGGTCTGAAAATATGCATGGTATGATCTTGATCTTTTTGTACTTACTTAGGGCTGATTTGTGTCCCAGTATATGGTCTATTCTGGAGAACGTTCCATATGCACTGGAGAAGAATGTATATTCTGCTGCTTTAGGATGAAATGTTCTGAATATATCTGTTAAGTCCATCTGGTCCAGTGTGTCATTCAAAGCCACTGTTTTCTTGTTGATTTTTTGATTAGATGATCTGTCTATTGCTGTGAGTGGGGTGTTGAAGTCTCCTATTATGGTATTGCTATCAATGAGTTTCTTTATGTTTGTGATTAATTGATTTATATATTTGGGTGCTCTCACATTTGGTGCATAAATGTTTACAATTGTTAGGTCTTCTTGGTGGATAGACCCCTTGATTATGATATAATGTCCTTCTGCGTCTCTTGATACAGTCTTTATTTTAAAGTCTAGATTGTCTGATATAAGTATGGCTACTCTGGCTTTCTTTTGTTGACCATTAGCACGATAGATTGTTCTCAATCCCCTTATTTTTAATCTGAAGGTGTCTTTAGGTCTAAAGTGGGTCTCTTGTAAACAGCATCTAGATGTTTTCTTTTCCATTCTGTTACCCTGTGTCTTTCGATTGGAATATTGAGTCCATTGAAGTTTAGAGTGAGTACTGAAAGATATGAATTTATTGCCATTATGATGCTTATAGAGTTGGAGTTTCTGATGGTGTTCTCTGGTCCTTTCTAATCTTCGTTGCTTTTGGTATGTGTGTGTTTATGTATATGTATATGTGTATGTGTATGTATGTGTATATATATATATATTTTTTTTTCATCTTTTCTCCTCTCAGAGAGTCCCCCTTAAAATTTCTTGCAGGGCTGTTTCAGTGGTCACAAACTCCTTTAATTTTTGTTTGTCTGGGAAACTTTTCATCTCTCCTTCTATTTGGAATGACAGCCTTGCTGGATAAAGAATTCTTGGCTGCATATTTTTCTGATTCAGCACACTGAATATATCCTGCCACTCCTCTCTGGCCTGCCAAGTTTCTGTGGATAGGTCTGCTGCAAACCTGATCTGTCTTCCCTTGTAGGTCAAGGACTTTTTTTCCCTTGCTGCTTTCATGATTCTCTCCTTGCCTGAGTATTTTTTGAATTTGACTATGATATGCCTTGTTGATGGTTGGTTTTTGTTGAATCTAATGGGGTCCTCTGTGCTTCCTGGATTTTGATGTCTGTGTCTTTCCCCAGGTTAGGAAAGTTTTCTGCTATGATTTGCTCACATAACCCTTTTACCCCTATTTCTCTCTCTTCCTCTTCTGGGACCCCTATGATTCTGATGTTGTTCCTTTTTAATGAATCACTGATTTCTCTAATTCTTCAATCGTGCTCTTTTGCCTTAATCTTCTTCTTTTTTTCTGCTTCATTATTCTCTATAAGTTTGTCCTCTATATCACTGATTCTCTGTTCTGCCTCATCCATCCTTGACGTTGCTGCATCCATCTGTGATTGCAGCTCAGTTATAGTATTTTTAATTTCATTCTGGCTATTTTTTACTTCTTTTATCTCTGCAGAAAGGGATTCTAATCTATTTTCGACTCCAGCTAGTATTCTTACTATCGTGATTCTGAATTCTGATTCAGACATCTTGCTTGTATCTGTGTTGGTTAAATCCCTGGCTGTCGTTTCTTCATGCTCTTTCTTTTGGGGTGAATTCCTGCTGAATTCTGTGGTTCAGGTTGTGCATAAGGTTGTTATGTTAATCCTCCAGTTAGTTTTCTAGGTGTTGAGGATGGTTTAGTGTTGGTCTGGCTTTATTTCATGGATGCGAGACACACAAAAAACTTCCATGTTGTTCCACCATCTTGGCTCCTCCCTAAAAAGGTTATTTGTACTAAACTTTGTAGTTAACAAACTGTTTTACTTCCATTATCTTATGTGATAGTGAAGACAACTCCCTCAGTTGGGCAGGATAGATATCACTCCCATTTTATAGACAAATGGAACCAGGTGCTCAGATATCACATAACTTGCCCAAAGTCACACAGCTGGTAGTTAATAGAGCCAGATGTTAAAGTCTTTTTATTTCAAGGTCAGTTGATTATTCGTATCTATTTAAGGGTCCCACTGTCACTAAACGAATACCCTCTTATTTCCTTGAACATAATAAATAGGTCATTGGGGTAAAAAAAAAATCCTTGTTGACACACTTGTCTAAGAGTTGGTCATGCAGAGAATGGGGTTTTCCACCATCTTATTTAGTTGCTCCCCCGTTCTTTCCCTCAAGGCTTCCCCATGTCAGGTTGCCAAGTCTCTGCAATGGCCACCACAATTTGTTGACAAATAACAAAGATGCTCCTTGTCTTACTGTCAATTTTACATCCTCTGGGCTTGCCAAGTGAGCCTGACATGCCAGGAAGGGCTTTGTTGTGGTCTGTGACTCACTTACTTCACTCACTCCTCTGCCGCTCCCTGGGTGCAGGCGATTACAATCTGCCTATTGCACAACTTCAGAACATCTCTGGGTGAATCGTCAGAGGATGAAAAAAAAATCCAGCAGACCAAGGATTCAGTCACTACTACATGAATCAAAAAGCATACTACCATAGGAGAGTTACTCTAATCTCATCTGCAAATTGCTTCTGTCATCATCCAGAGATTTAGTAGAGGCATTTACTACTGGAGGGAAATGCTTTCTCCAAGGTGGTTCTATCAGCAAATTCTTGGATTGTCCTTTGGAATAAAGGATGTCAATAAGCGAAAGAGCCCTTCTCACTTATTTAGAAGTAGTTCAGTTCACATCCTGTTGATGAGAAGTGTTGTTTGTATGGCTTGTTCAGAGATTACCCCATGCACTTATGGTTCAGGTTCTTCTTAAGAGCACCTCAGAGTGTCATTTTATTTTTTAGAGGGTCACTTTATTGAACTAAAATGAAACAGTTCAATTTCCCCATGGAAATGTGTTTGTAATAAATCACAAGTTGTATATAGGTAGGACTAGAGTTTACTTCAGTTGAAAATTTTAATTGCTTTTTTGCCTTCAAAAGGTCTCCTGTAAAACTCTTAGGCTGGAGAGGTAAAGGAAGTTGGTGTCTGGGTCTGGTGGGTATCCTCTCCTTCTGTTGTCATCTGTTTCATGAATTTACAACTCTTTAGGCATTGGCTAAGGTCTTGCCCTATGCCATACTCTGTGGTGGATGCCTGGGGTCCACAGTGATGAATATAGTCCATGTTTGCTTCTTGAGACCTAGGAAAAGATAATTTTACGTAATACACTGGGCTAAATGCAGAGTTTGATATACCCACAACACAAGGCACTTTGAAAATAGGGAGGGACAGTTCCTAGCTTGGAGAATCTGGGTAAGCTTCTTAGAGGAGATGATGATACTTGAAATGAGTCTTAAGCAGAACTACCCTTAGATTTTCAGGAGGAGGATGCTTGCCCTGAGTTCCAAGCCTTGGAGGGCCTCATTCTGGCTCTTTTTAAGCTCTCCATGGATACACTGAACCCAATTTTTTCTGCTCAAATAACTCAGAGCCTGCTTCCAGATCCTGCCTAGGCCTCTTTGCCAGGTCTGTCTTCCTTGGGCTCACTGCATCAAGAGGTAAACTCCTCAGGTTGAAGGGTGGTCAAAGAGTGGTTGTTTGGGGATGGTGTAGATGGTGTTTGGACAACCACTTGTGCTCACGGGAGGGCCCTCAAACTGCAAATAATAACTGATTCAGGGAAGGAGGTGGGCTGGGGGCTTGGTCAAGAGTCTATTTTCCCTTGGTCTCCCAGTTCTAGTGCTGATCTCTGAGTAGTCCTGGAAGTCTACACTTGAACCTGACCTTCCAGAATGTTGAGGGTATATATTTCAAGGTAGGAAGAAGAGCATATTTTATTTAACAGGGGGCTGGCTTGACTTGTACCTTTCTAGTAGTTGAGATACCTGCTATTTGGACCTCTGTTTGAATTCTTGACCTGGGACCTGCAAATGTTAGGTGCTGGTCTGATCTTCATTTGAGTGTGGTATCTCTAGGCTCTGCATTGATTTAGGTTCTTAGGGATGAATGAGACCCTAAGCCTCAAAGGGCTCTGTTTATTGGGGCCACAAGCAAATGTCCAATCACAGTAATATATGTACTGAAAATTATAATAACCAATGCTGAAAGCGAGGTTTGTATAGGGCATATAGAGAAAAGAGAGATCTGCTCTACTAGAGGGATGGGAAAGAGGAACATTTTGATCTGAGCCTTAAAAGATAAATATATGAGTCTGGTGTGAGAGTGAGAGAAGAAATTTTTTTTTAATATATGAAATTTATTGTCAAATTGGTTTCCATACAACACCCAGTGCTCATCCCAAAAGGTGCCCTCCTCAATACCCATCACCCACCCTCCCCTCCCTCCCACCCCCCATCAACCCTCAGTTTGTTCTCAGTTTTTAACAGTCTCTTATGCTTTGGCTCTCTCCCATTCTAACCTCTTTTTTTTTTTCCCTTCCCCTCCCCCATGGGTTCCTGTTAAGTTTCTCAGGATCCACATAAGAGTGAAACCATATGGTATCTGTCTTTCTCTGTATGGCTTATTTCACTTAGCATCACACTCTCCAGTTCCATCCACGTTGCTACAAAAGACCATATTTCATTTTTTCTCATTGCCACGTAGTATTCCTTTGTGTATATAAACCACAATTTCTTTATCCATTCATCAGTTGATGGACATTTAGGCTCTTTCCATAATTTGGCTATTGTTGAGAGTGCTGCTATAAACATTGGGGTACAAGTGGCCCTATGCATCAGTACTCCTGTATCCCTTGGATAAATTCCTAGCAGTGCTATTGCTGGGTCATAGGGTAGGTCTATTTTTAATTTTCTGAGGAACCTCCACACTGCTTTCCAGAGCGGCTGCACCAATTTGCATTCCCACCAACAGTGCAAGAGGGTTCCCGTTGAGAGAAGAAATTTTGGATAGAAGAAACAGAGACCTAATATAGCATGATGCTTTAGGGAGAAATATATAGTTCAGCTCAGTGAGAGTATAGAGTATAAGCAGGAAGAGGAAGGCAAGGGCTGGATCATGAGAGGTCTTATAAGTTAGGCTAAGGAGGCTTTTATTCTATAGGCCATTCTATAGGCCATGGGGAGGCTTTTATTCTATAGGCCAAGAGTCCTATACAGGGAGTGTGGTGATGAAAATTTCCCTTTTAGAAAGACCCCTCCAGCAACTAAGTGGAAGCGGATTATAGGGTCCAAACTTGGGTGTTAGCCTCTCTGTGCAAAGATGCCCAAAGCCTGTTCTTTTTCTATGCACAGATTTCATCCATCAGACTTTGTTGGGCACCTGCACAGTGGTTCGTATCCCAGCTATTCATTAGAATCACTTGGGAGGATCATTGAAAAAAACACCAATTCCCAGCTGTGGTCTCCAGCCAGTTAAATTAAAATATTTGAACTTGGTTATCTATACTTTTGAGATGCATCTCAGGTGATTCTGATGCACCCTAAGGACTGATAACCACTGTGAACTATTTCTGTGTGTCACCACAGAGATTGGTGAACTAATTATATTTAGGAGGTAAGCACTAACCCCATCATTCTCCCAATATGCAAATTCTTTGTTCCTTATTTCTTGCACTTTGGTGATTGGAGGGATATTACAAATATCCCTGACTTTATTGGAGGAAAACCAACTTCTGGTTTGAGGACTACATGGGATACACTCCATCACAGCCCAGAAGCTCTTTTCTTAATGGTTACTTCCTGTCTCTTACTTGCAAATGTCTCCTTGGGCTGGAGAAGCTGGGAGTGAAAATTACCTACTTGGTATCCTTTCGGGATTTTGCAATTTAACTGTTTCATGCCCACACAGATAGGTTCCCTTTAAAATTGGTTGCCTCCTTTCTCAAAGGACTTCTTTGCCCTTTGGGCTTAATGGAATGTCTTTGCGTGCCAAAGCCCATGGAAACACTGTGGTGGCCAACTCTCTTCCACCTACCTGTGCAGGAGTGAGTAATGTGTGAGGTTGGTCACTAGGGAGTGTCCCAATCCCATCTGAACTAAGCTGGAACTTAAAGGAAGTTGAATGGTTTCCCACACACAACCAGGGTGTCATGGACTTGACTGCTGTGTCAGATGCTCCCATGGGCACTGTGGTCCTCTATAGAATACCCTTGTATCATAATTGCCCTTTGGTCCTAAGTTGTGGAGGAAGGCTCTCCTAGACAAACTTCCTACTCTCTCCCACACCTGAGTAGAAATAAGTACTGTGGAGGGGAAACAGAGGAGCCAGAGTTTGGAGAAGATGAAGGTAGGGACTGAGCTCACCATATCTAATACTTTTGTGTATTATTAGAAAGGTAAATGATTGGAAGACATATCCAGGGAACTGGGCCCCCTCAAAGGAACAGGCAGTCCCATTAGTGCACAACATCTACTTTCCCTTCCTATCCTAAAGGATATTGACCAGTGAAGGACCAGGTCAGCATTTCTCATGTAGCTGGAGTAACAGAGGCCTCTGCAAGATCAGACTTCAACTAAAGGATTTAATTAAGTAACCTAGAAAATCTCTTCCTGTTTCAAGATTCTAGAGCTCTCTGAGTATGCATCAGGCTCCTACACCTCCCCTCCCACTTTTATTGAATGTCACTGTGCCCAAGGAGGCTATGACATGTGCTCTTGTCTATTAATGCCAAGAGTCTTCTCCTTGTGTCCTCTCTGCTCTGTTGAATCTACTTCTTCCAACATGGGGATGGGCTAATTCCTTTTTTATTTCAAACGTGTTTATTTCAAAACATGTCATTTTATGATTATAAACTAGTGAATATTGAATATGGAAAACAGTGGTTAACAAGGAAAGTATGAAGAAGAAAGTAAAAATCATCTATTAAAGCCATCAACAGATAATTCCATTATTTACACTTCCTTCCAGTCATTCTATGCATATTTAAATATATACTAAAAATAAATATTCATATGAAATTTAAATTTACTATAATGTCCTATACCATATTTTCCCATGTCATCAGTTATTTTTTTTAATGTTTATTTATTCATTTTGAGAGAGAGAGAGTGTGCGCATGCAGAGAGAGAGGGAAAGAGAGAATCCCAACCAGGCCCCACACTGTCAGCACAGAGCCCAACTCAGAACTATCCCAGGACCATGATATCATGAGCTGAGCTGAAATCAAGAGTCGGATGATTGAGCCACCAGGTGCCCCTCATCAGTTATTTTTGAAGTGATTAAAATATATTAATTCCATAATTAATGCATGTTAACCATAGAAAAATAGGGAAATATATAAAATCGTGGTCTCAATAGCCAGTGGTAATTGCTGTTAGCTTTTTGGGCTCTATCCTTATATATGTATACATACATACATATACGTATTATATATATATATATACACACACACACACTATATATATATATACATACTATATATATACACACACACATACTGTATACATACTATATATAATATATATATATAATATGGTAGTATATGTATAGTAATAAGAACATAGTAGTAATTGCATATAGGAGAAATTAAAGCACTACAGAAAGTTAGGCAATGATGAGTCTCCCTTTCCATTCCTCTGAGCTAGGCTTCCACCTCTGTAATTAACCATTGTTTATAGATTTTGATATCCTTTGAAGATATATCTATATCATCTATATCTGTATCTCTATGTCTATCTCTATATGAAGATATATCTATGTATATATATGTATACATATAGACACATATATATACATGTATATACATATATCTATGTATAAAATCTATGTAGATGATATATAATCATAGTATGTCTGTAACTAAGTCTTTTTGTTTCTATAAATGAAAGCATATTCTTCATGCTGTATTCTACCTTTTTTTTTTCCTAAATATCTCAGAAATCTTTCCCTATCAGCATATATTAGATATACCCCTTTCTTTTTAGTGCTTGTATGGTATAGCTATATCATAGTTAGGTCACTTAATCAGTCTGCTGTGTTTGAAATATGGGTTGTTTCAAGTTTTAGTTTTTGCTATTATCACAATGCAACAATAGAAATCCTGTACACATATTTGTATATGGGATTACTTTGAAAATGATCTTTTCAGGGTTTTTTTTTTTTACATCAGTGATACATGACCATTTTTTCTTGTATAAATCTACTTCTATAATGTCTTTTAAGTGATTACATTGTATCCCATTACACAGACATACCATAATTTATTCAACCAATTCCCTGTTGTTGGACATTTAGATGTACTACCTCTTCCTCCATCCTTGCCTTTCTTCCCTGTCTTTCTTCTTTAATTTATTTACTTTCCTTCCTCCTTCCCTATGTCCTTCCCTTGCCTTTCCTTCCCTTGCCTTTCCTTCCCTTCCCTTCCCTTCCCTTCCCTTCCCTTCCCTTCCCTTCCCTTCCCTTGCCTTGCCTTCCCTTCCCTTCCCTTCCCTTCCCTTCCCTTCCCTTCCCTTCCCTTCCCTTGCCTTCCCTTGCCTTCCCTTGCCTTCCCTTGCCTTCCCTTGCCTTCCCTTGCCTTCCCTTGCCTTCCCTTGCCTTCCCTTGCCTTCCCTTGCCTTCCCTTGCCTTCCCTTCCCTTCCCTTCCCTTCCCTTCCCTTCCCTTCCCTTCCCTTGCCTTCCCTTGCCTTCCCTTGCCTTCCCTTGCCTTCCCTTGCCTTCCCTTGCCTTCCCTTGCCTTCCCTTGCCTTCCCTTGCCTTCCCTTGCCTTCCCTTCCCTTGCCTTGCCTTCCCTTCCCTTCCCTTGCCTTCCCTTGCCTTCCCTTGCCTTCCCTTGCCTTCCCTTGCCTTCCCTTGCCTTCCCTTGCCTTCCCTTGCCTTCCCTTGCCTTCCCTTGCCTTCCCTTGCCTTCCCTTGCCTTCCCTTGCCTTCCCTTCCCTTCCCTTCCCTTCCCTTCCCTTCCCTTCCCTTCCCTTCCCTTCCCTTCCCTTCCCTTCCCTTCCCTTGCCTTCCCTTGCCTTCCCTTGCCTTCCCTTGCCTTCCCTTGCCTTCCCTTGCCTTCCCTTGCCTTCCCTTCCCTTCCCTTCCCTTCCCTTCCCTTCCCTTCCCTTCCCTTCCCTTCCCTTCCCTTGCCTTGCCTTCCCTTCCCTTCCCTTCCCTTCCCTTCCCTTCCCTTCCCTTCCCTTCCCTTCCCTTCCCTTCCCTTCCCTTCCCTTCCCTTCCCTTGCCTTCCCTTGCCTTCCCTTGCCTTCCCTTGCCTTCCCTTGCCTTCCCTTGCCTTGCCTTCCCTTCCCTTCCCTTCCCTTCCCTTCCCTTCCCTTCCCTTCCCTTCCCTTCCCTTCCCTTCCCTTCCCTTCCCTTCCCTTCCTACATTTATTTCCACAAGTTCAATTTCTGAAACTAGATTTTCCAGGTCAGACTATTTTTAATTAAAAAAAATAATCAATTGCATTTGAGAAAAATCATACTAACTTAAATGTCTGCCATTGGTATCTACGGATACCAGTTTCTCTATATCCTCACAGATCCAGGTTTATTGCTCTTTATTTTTATCATTTATTTATCTACATATCTATTTTTTTTGACAGAGAGAACTTGTGCACCTGTGAGCGAGTTGGCGGCGGGGGGGGGGGGGGCGGAGAGGGAGACACACAGACATAGAGAGAGAGAGGGAGAGAGGGAGGGAGGGAGAGGATCTTAAGCAGGCTTCATGCTCAGCACACAGCCTGATGTGAGGCTCGATCCCACAACTCTGCTGGGATCATGACTTGAGCCAAAATCAAGAGTTGGATGCTTAACCTACTAAGCCACCCATGTGCCCCTAATGCTCTTTAATATTTTCTAATTTATAGCTGATAAAGTGTTATATTGTATTTGTTTAATTAATAGTGATAAGCTTTTTTTGTGTATTTCTTGTTTTAGTCTTGTTTGCTCTTCTCTGCTCATCTTAAAACTTAGAAGGTTTATTTTCCTACTGATTTGTAAGATTTATATTGTGTGGATATTTATGATGTCATGTATATTGTGGGTATTTTATCTGAGGCATCAATTATCATTTAAGTTTGTAGAGGTTGGGCTGCACCAGAAATTTAAAAATTTTAGATCAGTTTTATTCTTCAGGTTGTGTTTTAAGTGCTGTATTTAGGGGTATCCTCCCCTCTCTAAAATAATACACATTAATATAGGCTTTATTCACATTTAAATCTTTTATCTATCCAATAATTATTTGTGTACATTTTCCCAATGTATTTTCCAATTAACGCCATTAAATTTTTTCCACTTTTGATTTTAAAGGCTACTTGATAGTCATAATCTAGAATAAACTTGAATTTGGTTTTGAACTGTCTTTTTCTTTCTATTAACCTGCTTTTTTTTTTTTTTCTGCATCAGTACCATCCATTTGTTTTCTCGGTGGACAATTTAATGTCTCATTGGGCAAGTTCCCTTCTCAGTTCTTTTCTGTATGTGGACCTAAGAGGTGAAATTATAATCCATGAGTGGGAGCTGCAGGAAGATAGCTTAGGCTCATTATGAAAATAACTGAATTGTTGAAAGAGAGAGTCTAGTTGTAAAGGGGAAAATAGGAGGGGTGATTGTAAAAAATTTAAAGAGCCATGAAAGACACACTAGCACCAAACTGTGACTTCTTGAATAATTAAAAGCACTGAAAGGATTTGAAAAGGAGTAATATTCTCCCTCTGTAAGAAAATGGTATGCAATTTAAAGGTTCTGCCTAGAATTGTCTCACACTGCTGGTGCTACCTGTTCCTCACCGTGGTAGACTGTGTGCCTCATAGAGTTATTGTGAAGATTAATGAAGATTAATTACTTATGTGACCTTCTGGCTCATTACTAGTGCTCAGTATATGGTAATTATTAAAAATGAATAAGCAAATTCAGAGGGAAACAATTTTCCTTCCCTGGTGATGTAACAAGAGCATAGTAGGGGAGTTCTTTCTCAGACTTGGACATGCCCAGAAATCACCTGGGGTTCTTGTTAAAGCAGGTTTTTTTAAAAAATATTTTTAATGTTTATTAATTTTTGAGAGAGAGGGAGAGAGAGAGAGAGAGAGAGAGAATGAGAGAGAGAGAGACAATGAGAGCAGAGAAGGGGCAGAGAGAGAGGGAGGCATAGAATCTGAAGCGGACTCCAGGCTCTGAGCTGTCTGCACAGAGCCTGAGGTGGGGCTTGAACCCATGAACCGTGAGATCATGACCTGAGCCAAAGTTGGACACTTAACTGACTGAGCCACACTGGTGCTCCATTAAAGCAGTTTTTGATACAGTAGATCTAGGGTGGGGCCTGGGGTTCTGCATTTCGAACAAGCTCCCAGGTGATGCTGCTGCTGCTGGTCTGCAGACCACATTTTTAGTTACATGATTGTGGGGGAAATTTAAGAGTTTTAGTGGAGGTTGGGCTAGATGATATGGTGTGGGACCTCTGTAGTCTCCAGAGTTTTGTTTTGTTTTGTTTTTCCTTCAGTCTCCAGATCTTTTGAATCCGTGCCTAGACAGATCATTCACAGTTCCACAAATTGGAAGCGTACCAGTTGGGGGGGTGGGTAGGGTTAGGGTGGGTGGTACATATTTTAAAAGTTACACTGGTACTTTTTAAAAAATTGGTTGTGCTTATGCTACAAAATTTAAAAGTCACATAAGGGTACTCAGTGAAAAAGAAATTTTCCTCTCTTGTGTCCTAAGCCACCCTGATCCTTTCTATAGAAATACTATTACCTATTTTTATGTGTGTATATATTTTATGCATGTACAAACATGTGTTTTATTATTTTATTATTTTGTATGCCTTGATTTTTTCACCTGAAAATATATCATATAAATGATTTTATATTAGTACAACTAAAGCAACTGCATATAGATATATTATAATTTAATATAGTTATATATGGTATAATTATGCTATGCTATCGATTGGTAATCATTTCCAAAATTTTGCTAGCACAAGAAAAACATTGCTGTGAAATGCTTCATTTCAAACATGTAGGATAAATTTTTAGAAGCAGAATGGCGGGATCACAAGACATAGATTTAAAGTTCTGGCAGATAGTACCACATTATTCTCCATAGGTGTTGTGGCAGTCCGAAGTCCCACGAACCACATATGAGATGCTGTTTTTTCTCCCGACACTGGTCCATATCCTATGTTACCAAACACTTTGATCTTAGCCAAAATGATAGGTGATAAATGATAGCTCATTGTGGTTTTAATTTGCATTTTGTATTATGAGTGATACTGAGATATCTTAGTCATTGTTTAGGAGGCAGGCACGTTTCCTCTCCAAGAACTATTTGTTCATCTTCTTTCTTATTGATTGGTAGTTCTTTATAAATTAAAGGAAATTAGTCATGTGTCTGTGATGTGAGTTGCAAGCCTCTTCCCCACATTGTTTTACTTTTGTCTTAAAATGTCAGACAATCATTTTTATGTAGTTACATTTATCAGTGTTTTTGTGTGTGTATTCTGTTATATGTAGAATCACCTGGTCCCCCACTTTGAAATATAAGGAAGAGTTCCCTTCTATTTACTTCCAATATTTTTTCATTTTTATTTTTCATGGTGAAATCTTTGGCATATCTAGAATTTATCTTCATGTAAGATGTGAGGTATAAATCCAACTTTTCTTTCTGAATGGCTACTCAGTTGACAAAACATCATTTATTAAATAATTCTCCTCCTACCCATTGACTTAAAATGTTACCTGTTCCTATATATATATTCTAGCATATAATTGTGTCTATTTCTGGACTTGCTACTCTGTTCCATTGGTCTAGCTGTTCTTGAGCATCTCTAACAGTATTTTAACTTCTGATAGCTTTTGAAACATTAAATACCTGGTAGGGCTGGTCTCCACTGATTATTCTTCTCTTTTTTTTCCCCTCAGACATTTTTTTTTTTTGGATTACTTTTGTTTATTTCATATCTGAACCTTAGAATGTGCTTCTCTATGCTTGCCTGAGTAAAGAAAACCCCATTGGTATTTTTATTGGAAGTGTGCTAAATTTATAGATTGATTTAAGATAACTGATTTTTTAATGATATGGAGTGTTCTTATCAAAGAACACAGCATGCCCTCCATTTGTTTGCTTCCTTTTGTCTCCGAGTAGCATTTTAAAGTTTTCTTTATGTAGATCTTGCTTATTCCTATGTGTTTTATCTTTTTTGTTACTATTGTAAATGAGATTTTCCCTTTTATTATACCTTCTAATTGACTAGTGTTTGCATATATTAAAGCTATTAGTTTCAGTATATTAATTTTGTATCTATCAACCTTAATGAATTCTCTCCTTGTTTTTAAACATTTGCCATTTGCTTTTCTTGAATTTTCTAAGGAAATAATATTTTCAGGTATTCATAGCTTTATATATCTTTTCCAGTTTTTATGTTTCTTACTTCTTTGTGTTATCTATTTTGTTGGTTAGTAGCTTCAGAATAAGTGTAAGTATTATTGGTGGCAAAAAACTTTGTTGTCTTCTGACTTTAATAAAATGCTTTTTCTAGTGTTTTCCTGATAAACATGATGGGTTTTGTTTGAAATATATATTTTCTAGTGTTGAATCAGCAGCCCTCTGTACTTACTTTTACGTTTTTTTTTTTTTAAATCAGGAATGAGTTTTGAATTTTTCAACTTCTCCAGTGTTTATTGGGACCAGCATATGATCTTTCTCTTTGAGCTATTATTGTGATGAATTATATTAAACTGAATATTTGAAATCATCTTCTGATATCTATCTAGTATGCGAAGGATTTCCTCTATAATCCTCAGTGTCATTTTCATTACACTACCAGCTAAAGGCCCAGGAGGCAGATTATTCAGGGTATTAATGCATTTGTGGTTTTGTTTTTGTTTTTTTTTTTTTTTCTTTTTCTTTTCTGAGATTCTTTAAAGCCCCTAAATAGGGCCCTTAGTTCAAGCCACCTGAGTAGTTTTTCCATTCAAGTTTGATTTCTCCTTCTAGAGAAACTCATTTTCTGCAGCCCTTGGCAAACCTTTTACTCTTTAATGCTCAGCTAGAAAGAGGTGGAGGGTGAAGAGCCATTTCTTGAATTTGTATTTCTGACAACCCAGCACTGCTGAGTTCCTTCCTGACTTTTCTTCATATCAGTCTTTTAGTTGCTTGCCATTGAGCAGTCATTAGCAGACAGCCTCCCCACACTGCCCAGGGCATGACTGGCACCCATTGATTCACCGAACCACAGCCTGGAGGTGTGGGTTCAGCCAGGCTGGTCTGACATGCATCCTCAGCAATTTCCCCAAGCGCCAAGTCAGCCCAGGTGTTGGTCACATGAGGCCTGTGATCCTCTACGATGGAGTCGTGTCTCCTCAAGATCTCTATCTCCCCATCTCCTGCAGAGCTTGGAGCCATGATGGTTTTCCAGAGGCAGCAAAGATTTCACTCTGGGAAATGTCATTCTTGCAGTGCGAGGAAGTGTCAATTCAGTATAATTCAGCAAATAGTCATTAGCTTCTTTTTAAAAAAAATTTTTTTTAACGTTTATTTATTTTTGAGACAGAGACAGAGCATGAACGGGGAAGGGTCAGAGAGAGGGAGACACAGAATCTGAAACAGGCTCCAGGCTCTGAGCTGTCAGCACAGAGCCCGACGCAGGGCTCGAACTCATGGACCGCGAGATCATGACCTGAGCCAAAGTCGGCCGCTTAACCGACTGAGCCACCCAGGCGCCCCAGTCATTAGCTTCTATATATCAGCTCAGTGTTGGGTGCAGAGGAGAGAATAGAAAGATGAATATGGCCACCATTACTTTTGAGGAGTTCTCAGTTAAAAGGGAGATATGATTGTATAACTGGAACAAACAAGTATGTGGTAAATACTATGGACTAATCCTGCCAATCAGTCTCCCCCTTTAATCCTTTCTTCACCCACCTTCGAGAGAGATCTTTCTAACAGAAACCGAATAATGCTAATGCTGTGAAATATCTCCTCTTTGCTCTCTGGATATAATTCAGAGTTAACCTGACACACAGGGCCCTTCAGAGTCTGGTTTCAATCACATGGACCTGCTTCATCTTCCTCTGTCCCTCTTTTATGAATAACAATACCCTATTTATTTGAACACAGCATGCTATCTCTCACCTCTGTGTCTTTGGACAAGCTGTCTTCCTTGTATAGAATGCCTTCTCCTCTTTCTTTGCCTGATGATCTCCTACTCCTTTTTCAAGACTCAGATCAAATATCTTTCCTCTAATATCCCCTTCTTGCATTTGGTCCCTCTTTTCTCTCTCAGCCATGTTCACTTTTCTTCTTAATGCTTTCTACAACATCCTATAAACCTTCTAGTCCAGTAGTTTCCAGAGCTGGATATGGGAAAAATGAAATAGAACTTCCATCTTTGTTTTTTGGTGTGCCATATGCCTAATATGTTGGTACAGTGGTACACATATGTACTTCATGATTAGTAAATATGCCTGTCTTGTGATTGTGTGTTCACAAGTTGTTTTACTGATAGGGATTAATAATCTGAAAAGTTGGAGGGTCATTGCTCTAGTAGTTACATCCTGGAAGGCATGAACCCTATCTTATTTGTAAGAACTTAATAAAAATTAGTTGGATAAGTGAATGGCCTCTATAGGAATAAAATTATAACAGATACTTTAAATGAGATAGAAACAAGATGCCAGGAGTTGAAACAGGATTATGCATTAGTTCAGGAGTCAGAGAACCTGGCTTCAAATTATTTTTTTTAGGAAGGATTCAAAATGCCTGCTGGACAGTCTTAGGTGTGTTACTCATCTTTCTAAACCTGGGTCAGCAAACTTTTTCTGTAAAGAGGCAGGTAGTAAATATTCAGCTTTCCAGGCCATATAGTTTCTGCAGTTATTCAACTACTCAACTCTGCTGCAGCCAAAGACAATATGTAAACAGTTAGGTGTGCCTGTGTTCCAATAAAACTTTATTTACAAAAACAGTGCCTGTCTGGTTGGCCTGGGGGCTATATTGTGCCAACTTCTGTTCTAGATGATGATTCCTAGCTTGTGCAATCATTGTATTATATAAGGTACCTTTGCAACATAACTAGTCCATGACTAGTTGTTAAAAAATTACTTAAAAATCTCAATAATTGTTCTTATTTGGTCTTATAAGAAAATAGATGTTTGAGTTTAGTCCTTAGATCTGAGTCTCACAGACAGAAGAAGCAGGTGGGGTTGGAGACTAGAAGGGGAATACTCGGTCTAGGAAGGAACATATGTGAAGGTCTTGATGATCTGTTGAGGGGACCACGGAAACTGCTGCAGCATTCCTTGGGTAGCTGCATTTCAGGAATAGCAAGGGGTAAACTCTTTCTACCTTAATGGTGAAATGGAGACAATAGCAACCTTCCATCCCATAGTGAGAATCAGAGAAATTGCGTGTCAAACATCCAGTGCTAGACTGTGTCCTGTGACCTGCCTGTTGACATCTTTTGATACTGACCTTCACCTACTGTCTGATGTCTAAACTATTGGCTACTCTGTTTTGCTGAGCTGGATTTTCTTCTAGTCTACATGTTTAGGGCAATTTGCTTCCCATTCTGAGCTTAACCTACTTCTTGCTCCACTTCACTGGCTAAAAATCAGTGGCCCTCTAATACCTGAAGCCTGGAAGAAAAGGGGCTTCTTGACTGGGATTTCTCAGGGTACAGTCTATGGAGCACCTGGACAGAATCACCTGGAAGTATCTGTTAAAAATGGATATTCCTGGCTCCCATCCAGAATTCTGGAGTTAGGATCTCTTCTGTGAGGCCCATTTTAAACTAGCTTTCAGGTGTTCTTACAAATTCCAGAGTCGAAGAGTTGCTGCTGTTCCAACTAAAGCACTGAAACAGTTTTTTTTTTTCAAGTCTCCCCCTTGAGTTGCCTTAAGCAGACTCTTATCTCTTAGAATCCACTGTAATCGTTCAAAGATGGACAATTAGGCCAACCACTAACTTGTCACAAAAATAATAAATTGTGCAATGAATAAGTTTATATTCCTGTGGGTCTCAAAATTGCAGGACTTTGCTGAGGTGCCCCTGATCAAGCAGCCCAGTGCCCAGGTAGAACCAGCACACAGAACTTCCCTGGTTAGAATGCTCTTGCAGGACTTCTCTCTTGGGATGAAGATTTTGCCTTGGCTTTTCCTTGTTAGAATTGTCCCACCCGGGTTTCCTGATTCACGTCCTCTCACAGGTCTTCCCTGGTAATCTCTCTAAATTGACAATGGGGTTATGGAGCCTCTGATGGATGACCTCATCTCAGGGGTTCTCTGCTTTGGTGATATTTCAGTCAAGCAAATATGCCTTCACTAAAATTCAATGGCGTGTGAATTTTATCCAATATATAAAAAAAGTAATAGTCACCCATTGGAAAGATAATTTTGTCATTCTCAAGATCATAAGATTAGCTCCCAGATATTTAATCAGTAAATTGTTATTGATCGTGTTTTCATATGTGTCAAAACCTGCATAACAATTATCTACTTATCAGTGTGTGTGTGTGCATTTATTTATTTTAATGATTATGGATATTTGCAACAAATTTATGGATTAGTGACCTCATTAATTGTAAAATGTTTTTGGCCATGTAGAAAGAAGAGTTATTCTTTCTGTCTTTCAAATGAGCAAATTGAAGCATAGAGAATGAAATGATGTTTCCAAGGCCACATGACCTGCACATTGTTGAGCCAGGGCTCAGCTATAGATTCTTGAACTTGCAAAGCTCTCATCCTGCTTCTTAGTTTAACAATTCCACCCTGGGCTTTCTATCCAAATACAACAAAGGACATATCCTATGAGAAGAAATCATGGAACACTTTGAAAACAAAAAGTGTTCAAATAATAAAATGGCTTGGGGTTCTGGCACCCCATGAAGTGTCTCAGTTACAACTGAGGCATCATTATGTCTTTTTGAGACACAGAAAAGCCAAAGAAACCACTAGATGGCAGTGTGTGAACATTAACAGAGAAAAGGATCCTTTTCTTGATTTTGAGTACCTTGGGACTGAGTGCCATGGTAAAAGCCTTGGCAAGGACATCCCATTGGAGCTAACCTTCCAAGGACAGTGAATTTGGAAATCATTGTGACTTTGAGCTCCAGCATGAGGCAGGATGGCTATGCTTTGGTTCTCTGACAAGTTAGAGCATTGGTTCTCAGCCCCACTTGACAGAGTCATTTGGTATTCTAACTTCACTTGGTCTGGGGTGAGGTCCAGGCATCAGTATTTTTTGTTAAAGCTTCCCAGGAGCTCCAGTGTACTCCCAGTGTCAATAATCTGTGCTAGGTGGAGGCCATCAGCCCCCAGGGTTGCAAGAACCCAATCAAAACAACACAACGTGAGTTCCTAAAGATGTTCCAGGCACTGAGGCTGCAGAAATGAATGAGACATTAAGACATGATCTCTGTACTCCAGAAGCCACAGTTTCAAGGGAGCTGAGATTTAAAATTCCAAACAGGGTCCTAGTTATGTTGTGAAGTATTCCTGTAGTGCAGTCCCTGATCTACCTTGCATGATTTCGAGTAAGTTGCGTGACCACTCCATGACATACTTTCTTCAGTGGGTTTTGATGGAATTCTTCACTGGAAAAACAAGGAGGTTGAGCTAGATGTCTCCAATGATCCATTTAGCTGTGTGTGTTCCTAAGAGCAGCATCTTTCCTCAGTCAAGTTCCTTGTGTACCCAGGAGCAATCTGGCTGTTTGGGGAAGGGATGGACTCTCTTGGGCTGGCATTGGCTCAGCACTTCAGGCAGGACACAGGGGTCCTTGCTGCTGCTTTGAGGTCTGGCTCCCCTCATTTGCCAATGGTAGCATTTAGTTCGTTATAGAGAAAATTAGTTGTTGGTGGTTCAGCCTTTAAGAACATACGCAAATTCCATGTGCTTATTTTCCAGATATGTATTCCAGAGTAGCAGTGACTGGAGATAGAGGAGGGCATCTCCAGACCACAGATAACCCTCCTCCCCCTCAAGCCCCATTCCTACTTCCATCTCTCCATTCTTAGCTGCAACACAATGTTGGAATTTTTCCTAAGCTAGGATGACCTCTAGAAGGTTGTTTTCGTAATCTCTCCCTTTAAGTGGGGGGTTGATGGGGCATATTCTGGAATAGGGAAGTATCAACAATGATATCTTGTGAGTCCTGATCTACAGTTTATGCTTAAGAAAGAACCTTAATAGCACAAACTAGATCTTACTCATTTCACTCATTTTAATACCTGCCACAAGTCCTGGTAGAGAGTAGGTGTGAGTAAATGTTTGTTGAATTAAGGTTTCTGTAGTTTGAGGTATTCAACTATGTCAAGCCAATTTTAAGTATTCAGGTTTCAGCATCAGAAATAGTTTTGATGCTACCTGTGTCTTATAGACATAGAAAATTCTGAAATAGATTGTGTTTCCTTCTTTGCATTGGCTGCTAGGAAGCTCAGAGATAACATAGTGGCCCATCTGTAGCAAATAACTAAGAAAGATCTTATGCTAAATATGTCATTATATAATCAAATGATCATATGTGATTGTGTATAATCAATTAAATGATTATATGTGATAATTAAATGATTTTATGCTTGATTTTACTTTACTTTTCTCAGATTTTATATTTATTGTACTGAATTATTATTGCAAGCTGCTTCAAGTTCTCTTTGGAACAAGGAATGGAAAAACATTAAATCTGAGGCAATGTCTGGAACAGTTCCTAGTACATAGTAGGAGCTTATAATAATTTTGAGTAAATGAGTAAATGGTATTTTTATCTAAATCGGAAGATTGAATTTGATGTTTAAACAAATCTATCAGTCAACCTGAAAGTTATAGTCTCTTAAAACACACTGGAATCAATGAAAAGATCTTCTGAGAAATAGACTCAGAGAGGCAGAGTGACCTGTCCAGGATGGCATAAAGATCCAGTGGCTTTCAGGTAAGCCCAGTTACGTTTTACTCTTGATCTACAGTACATTCTATCATTCCAAAAACACTTCTTTTGATCTTCCAAGAGAGGGAACTGTCCTCAAATACTTTCAAAAATGAAATATAAAGAAAAGTACGCTTGTCCAGTTGCCTCTCAGGTAAAGTTGGTGATAAAATGAGAGCAGTGCCCCCTGTGTTTGATGGAATTGATTGTTCTGTTTATCATTTTCCCTTTGACCGAGTCAATGACAGCTCATTTGGTGACCTGTGATGTAATTTCTTTCTCTTAAGGAGAAAAAGTTGGGGAATTCTGGTAGCCCCATTCAGCAATGTCCTGGGAGGTTGGAAAGGGATAGTTTTACTGACAGTATTCATCCTGCATAGAAGCCAGTGGGCCTGTCAGCTTAAAGCATGAGCCGCTTAAAGCAAGATGCATGAGCATCTTGTCAAACATTTTCGTCCAAAATGTGGTCAAAGAAGAAGTGAGGCAGCTGAATTTTGATGGAAATTTATCTTTCATGTATTTATTTAGTGTTCCTGTAGAGAGCAAAAGAAGTCATATTCCTGTTTAATAGCCTGACTTGTCTACTTTTCTAGCATTTTCTAAACCACTCCTCTTCAACTCCACTATTTTACTTCTTTACATCCAAAGTGAAAGTCTCTGTCCAACAAGCATTTTTTTTAAATATTACATAACCAAGAGACTAAAGTTTATCCTTTCTTATTCACTTCCCTTGTGTATTTTTATGGTTGTGGATAAATATATATAATTTGCTCTAAAGTCAAATTTACATGTTCTTCAGGCCAGTCTGTTTTCACTGGTATTCCATCCATGGAAGGCATTAGGTCTACTTATCAAAAACACTTTAAAAAAAAAAAACACTTTTAGTTTTGGGATCATCATCTGTGGAAGTTTTATTTTTATTTAGTTCCATAAATGAACTTCAAGGCCCTTATTACTCTGTAACAAATGTCTTGCCTCCATGTCTTTCTTTATGTTTTTCCCTCTGACTAGCATACTTTTTCTTTTTGGACCAACCTGGGAGCTCTAGCTCAGATGACATTATGTCCATGAGAACTCCCCATGAATAATACACTGCTCTCTTATCTGTGTTCCTGCAATGGACTCACCCTCATGATGGCATCACCACCTTATGTTACTCTAATGAGATTATCTGCTTTTTTGAATGGACTGTGGTCTTCTCAAGCGTAGCGGCCATCACTCCTTCATCTGTGAGTCTTCTGAGCCTACTGAGTGTCAAGGGTGTAGTAGGTGCGCATGTGCATATTTACTCATCCTATTGTTGATTCATTGTGGTTGCTGCTGCTGTCTTACTCAGATTTCTTGCCTTCCCTGCGAGGAGCGAACTCTGCAGAAATCCTGGCCAGAAAGCAATCTGATGTGCTAGTCAGAGCAGCTCACCTGTTGGCTCACCATATGAATGTGATGCGTTGATCATGCAGCCCAGAGGTCTGGGCTTTGTTCACAGGCACAGAAATGTCTTCTGAGTCATGCTCAGCCAGCTATTGCCTGAGTCTTAGTCCAGGGATGGAGAAGACCTGGCTCCTGCCTGAAGTCTCTTCTGGAGATTTCAGCTTCTGTTTTCAACTCCTGACCTTAGCCTTCTTTGGGGATATTTTGAGTTGGGTTTGGTTGAGATGAGATTGTTGAGGTAGATACCTTAAGGGAAGAATTTGTCTTTTGGGAGTCTGTATTTAAGCCAAGGTGAGATTATGAATGCTCAGCTGCAGCCCAGACCTACCAGGCAAGCCTAAGATCTTTCTCAGATCAGAAGTATAGTGGATTATGGAAACATAACTTGTCACCATGGAGGAGACAAATTATGTCTGGGACTAAGTCCTAAGGGGAATCGGAGAAGCAAGCTAGGGATAGTTACCATTTGCTTATTTTTCTTTCAAGAGAACAGAGAGGAATATTTTTGATTTAGTAAAAGTGAATGCCTTCCAATGACTCTATTTGGAAAAATGCCATTGGCATTTGAAGGTTGGCATTGGGCATCTATTGTTCTTAAAGTTTTGGGCTCTTTAAAATTCAGATACATCCCCTCACCACCTTTATACTAATCTTTGTATTTATTAGAGGAGTCATTAAACCCAGGGCCATCCCCTGGCTCCCTCTTGCTTGAATTTTCCCAGTGAAGTGGTTCTCCAGACTAAGTTTGGACACTTTCTTTGACAGGCAACCCCCAACCTCTCCCACCTCCCCTTTCCAGTCTAGGAAGCCCATTCTTTTTTACACAACACTGTTAGTTAAAAACAAACAAACAAACAAACATTTTTTCCCTAATATTGAGCAGATTTTGGTCCCTGCTGTCGTTTCTACAGATTGTTTCAATTCTGCCTCTCAGGGCCACATATAACAAAAAAGTCCCTTTAGCCCCTATTCCCAAGGCTATGCTCTTTTCACTAAATAGTCCATTTCTTTAAGCTTTCCTTCCCACGACACCATTTCAGGACTTTTACCAGTTGAGCCATTCTTCTTTGAACACTTTCCAGTTCGCCCTCTTGAAATACGTGTAACCCAGTTAGAGCAGGAGGGCTCATGTCACACTCAAAGAAGCCCTTGTCACCAACCAGAAGTGATTGAGAAGAAATTGAGATCTTTAATGAAATTATTTGAAAACCCCAAAAGGGTTCATTTCCTGACTCACCACCAGATATGAAATTCACATTTTCCATCTTTCTCTATTTTTCTCTGCTTCCACTTTAGTCTTTTTTCTTCCTCTGTTGAAATTCTGAGAGCTTCCTAAACCAGCCCAACCAGACTCTCTTAATGTCTCCTGTTCTCTCCCATCTTAGGCTCAGTTCTTTGTTATTGGGGCAGAGGGAAGGTGAGGTGGGTAGGAGGGATTGCACACACATAATTAAAAAAAAAATCTTTGTTTTGTATGGATTTATAATTCATCAGAGTGAATGACTGGAAGTGAAGCCTGATCCATGCAAAGCAGAGCAAACCCATTTACCTCCCTTCTTCTTAGCATGACTTCTAGTAACAGAGTTTCAAATATCATTGACGATTGGTCAGACCAATTTCCTGGTGTCTCCTATTAAACTTTCCACAAACTCAAAAGCATCATGGAACTTATCCAGGATCTGGGGTTGAGGTGGGCACAGATTCTACGATTCGCAGATTCCATGGATTCCTGACTGAAGCTTTTTGGAAAAGGTATCAGGGAAAACGGAAGAAAAGGTTAGATTCTTATTGTTCTCTTATGTTAAATCTGAGGTCCAGTTACTTGGAAGTTGAAAGATAACTTTTTTGCTTAGTGTTTTTGTCTTTCTTGTGTGTGTGGTTGAAGGGCAGAAATAACTCTGGTGACTCCCAACAGACCTCCTCCAACCCCCCAAACTCAGTCCCAACCCACCTGGACTATTCCCACAAGTCAGTTTTGGGTTTGAGGTTGGCCCTTAAATCCATTCTGCATCCTAACCTACTGGGGGGTCTCCTGCCCCTGTTGCCCAGCATGTGGGGCTGCCTTGGGGGTGCTGTTATAGGCCCTATGGTCTCCTTTACTTGTTTTGGGTGGTGGGCTGATCAGCAATTTCCTCAAATGGGCCTATGTGCCCTACATCTGGCAGTAATTCCTCTTATAATTTGATCAATTAATGGCACGATTTCTGTGATATTTTCTTTCTTTTTAAAATGTCTTTGGTCATTTTAAGCAGGAGTTCGGGAATGAGAAGGATTAAATCCACGGACACAAATGCATATCTTGAACTAGAACTCAAGAAAGCAAAATTTTAGCCACCCTGGGTGAAGCAGGATGGAAAGGAGTCGTGTGCTGTGTTGGGGCTGGTTGTTTGATGGTCAGTGTTGGTTTCTGCACGTCCAGAGCATTTCCACACCCATTATTTAATTTGAGTTTTACAACAGATTTGATCGGAAGAGTTGTGATTATTACCTGTGCCGTGCTAATTCATAGCACAATATTCAAAGAAGTTTAGTAACTTACTTAAAAGTAGAGGACTCATGAACCCCCAGATCTTATGCCATCTAAGACCATCCTCTCTAGATAGCTAGGTATTGGATGCCATCATCTCTTTTGCAATACTCAGAAGTACCTGTAATAATATTTCCTTCTTGTGTTTTTGGAAACTCATTTTTTAACTTAAATAAATATATTTAACAAGGAAATTTTGTATCACTACATTAAATTAAAAACAAACACCATTTTCTATAATTGGAAAGTAACTGTTAAAAGAAAAAAATGTGAATGAAGCAATGTCCTTATATTTTAGCTAAATTTTGATTCCCGTTGAAGTCTCTAAGCCTAAGTTCTGCTCTCTCTTTTAAAAAGGGAAATTTTAGCATATTTTTAGAGAGGTGTTGAAGTCCTATGGCATCAAACTGAGACTTTCTCCTATATGTCATCCGAAGGACTAAAACAGAATTGGAAAAGGAATAACTTTTCCAACATGCAAATCAGTTTTACTCAATATTGTGTCCGTGTAGAATTCTTTCACACATAATTTAAAAATTCTTATGTTGTTTCTCTGGGAAACACTACAAAATCCCATAGTTACATAATTAAGGAGTAAACATTGACTGTAAGTTGGGTAGTTCTGGTGGACTACATAGATATCAGTAGTAGTTGGGCTAGCTAGTTCTGTTCCATAAATCAATATGTATCTGTTCAGCTACTCAGTGACATTTAATGAATACCTACTATGTGCTGGCCATGCAAAGATGAATACGACACTTCCTGAAGGGAGTTTGTGGTCTCATTAATATTATCAATGGTGTGAACTTCTAAGATGCCCACTGTGAGGTATGTATCGTCAACCTTGCTTGAGGGTGAAGGAGGGAAATGCTCCAAATATGTGGTGCTACCCTAGCTGGCTATTAAAGGATAAGGGTTTACAATTGTGTATCTCCCAGGATGAGTACAGCTTCTACAAAGTAACAATGGTAGGAAAAGGCATGGTTCTCTTGAGGAACAACTAGTTTTTTGATTTGGCTAAAGTGTAGAGCCAAAAGGGAGAGAGATGGTTAGGGTAGGGAGGTGTCAGAAAAGGAGGCAGAGGTGGTAGACCCACGCCAGTTTGAGAAGAGCTTTGAATCCCTTGCCAGGGAGTTTGGACGGATCCTGTAGACAGTAGGGAGCCATCCAGAATATATAAGCGGGGGAATGACATGCTCAGACATGCCTTTTAGAGAGGTCACTCTGGTAATAGTGAGAAGAGATGAGAGGAGAGAGTAAGATGTCAACACAGATGTCTCCTTGGGATGCCAATATTAGCTTAAGTTATTCCATGCAAATTCTATTCATTAGTTCTCCTTGCCCATGTAAAGAGTTTTGGTAGCCGCCACTCTGGCCAGAGTGGATGAGGTCTGAATGGAGAGTCTTTGCTTTGGCCTTGGTGGAGTTGCTGTGGGATTTTTACTGTTGTAAAACTGCTTTATAAAAGTGATCTAGTCCATGTGGGCTGTTTTAAGGCAACTTAGAAAAAAACAACAACATCTATTTCACAACCAAACATTAATAAGGAATTTAGCCTCCTTTTGACTGAATAACTTGAATGATCAGGGACTGTGTGTGTACGTGTGTGTGTTTGCAATTCCCTCAACTCGCTGATGCTCAGATGCTTTGAGGATAGGTGGTACTATTTCCCCCATACCATTTACCCTGTGATTTAACAATTTAGCTTTCCTTTAGTATATTACATTATTCCTTTCCTTGCATTTTATTTTTTTAATGTTTATTTTTTAAAAATTTTTTACATTTATTTATTTTTGAGAAGCAGTGAGACAAAGCGTGAGTGGGGGAGGGGCAGAGAGAGAGAGGGAGACACAGAATCCAAAGCAGGCTCCAGGCTCTGAGCCGTCAGCACAGAGCCTGACGTGGGGCTCGAACTCACGGACTGTGAGATCATGACCTGAGCCGAAGCCAGACGCTCAACTGACTGAGCCACCCAGGTGCCCCTAATGTTTATTTATTTTTGAGAAAGAGACAGAACATAAGTAGGGGAGAGGCAGAGAGAGAGGGAAACACAGAATCTGAAGCAGGCTCCAGGCTCTGAGCCGTCAGCACAGAGGCCCACATAGGGCTTGAGCACACGAACCATGAGATCATGACCTGAGCCGAAGTTGGACGCTTAACTGACTGAGCCGCCCAGGTGCCCCCCGCTTTCTGTGTATTTTATTAAAAAAAAAAATTTTTTTTAACCTTTATTTATTTTTGAGACAGAGAAAGACAGAGCATGAATGGAGGAGGGTCAGAGAGAGGGAGACACAGAATCTGAAACAGGCTCCAGGCTCTGAGCTGTCAGCACAGAGCCTGACGCGGGGCTCGAACTCACGGACTGCGAGATCACGACCTGAGCCGAAGTCGGACGCTTAACCGACTGAGCCACCCAGGCGCCCCCTGTGTATTTTAAAAAGAAATATAATTTTAACTGAATAGATTGCAAAGTAAACTCATTCTAAAGTCTACTACATTCTAGAGTCTTTGTAATATAGAGTGTTATACATTGGTAATGAGTGGTACATCGTAAAGTGAACCGGGCACTTAATTAGAAATCAGAATTCAAGACTTGGCTTGGCTAATTGTTACACATGTCACCTGGGACAATTCATTTTATCTGTCTGAGACTCATTTTCCCCATCAGTGAAACGGATGGGGTTGACAGAGATTGCCCAGAGTGATAGTTCTTGGCCTCATAAGGAGTCTTTTGGAGGCTCTTTCTTCCTAGTCACCCCATCCCCATACAATTCTAATGCTACACATATACTGTATATCTGTTTATGTACTGTGACCCTTTGGAAGGCAACACACCATTGTAATATCTAAAAAAATTTTTTTTTCCTAGAACCAGGTTTTGGTTTCTTGGTTGCTGTATTGCCTGGTTGAAAATGTATGGTCCAAAAGACTCTGCTGATAGGGATTGTGCTGCTATGCTACAGTCATGTTTAGCAAGAAAGAGGGATGAATGATTGTCTGCCACAGTCATGGGAAAGGGGAGCATCAGGGTGTGAGCTTTGTATTGAGCTAGATGGTCTGTGTAACTTTTACCACTTGAACATTCTGAGACTGTGTGTTTAGTATGTATACAAACTATATCTATCAAGCTGAAAGTAATTATTGTTTTTTTTTTTAAATTTTTTTTCAACGTTTATTTATTTTTGGGACAGAGAGAGACAGAGCATGAACGGGGGAGGGGCAGAGAGAGAGGGAGACACAGAATTGGAAACAGGCTCCAGGCTCTGAGCCATCAGCCCAGAGCCTGACGCGGGGCTCGAACTCCCGGACCGCGAGATCGTGACCTGGCTGAAGTCGGACGCTCAACCGACTGCGCCACCCAGGCGCCCCAGTAATTATTGTTTTTAATAGTTAATCTATTGGGTGTTAATTACATGTTGATATGACTCCCAAATCTGCAAAAAATCTCAAACGTAATCAATTAAACAGTAGTAAGTAGATAGGCTGTATTTGTGGAATATTTTATTTGTAATCCTTAATACCTTCTGGGTAATTAAGATGTTCTAAGATATGCTTATATGCCATTTGATGCATTAGAAATTATTCACTTTTAATCTTACAGATTTCTAAGATAAGTATTGGAGGCAGAAGTATCTGTTTCACAATAGAATACCTATCAGATGGTTTGTCCAAAGAACTTCCAGTGCCTACATAAGCCCCTGAGCCTGATTGAGCTGGGGGGGGGGGGGGGGGGGCTGCTTTGTCATGTGAATGCGAATGCTTGGGAATAACCCCCACATCTTTCTGTTGGAAAATGTTTTGTATTCAAATCCTACCTTGAGTCAGGAATTGTAATGGTGGGGTGCATTCTTGAGGAGCTTGCATTTGTGTGGAGGCTGTCAGCAGAAGTAACTAGTGCAATCAAGCCACATCAACCTGGCTGTAAAATGAGGTCACATCCCTTTAACACCTGTTGCTATTGGTTTGAACCTTTGTCAGCTTTGATGGCCAACATGTCTCTCTTCCTTGAAACAGTCTCAGTTGGTTCTCACAACTCTTTTGGACACTTAGACCTATTATGACCTTTTTGCTCTTTGCTGTGGAACTTCTATTGTTGTCACTCACTGCTCTGTTGGGCATGGCCATCTCAGCTCTTCACTGGTCTCAGGAGAGGGTCCTACTCTCCTCTTTATCATTTCACCCATGTATGCAGTAATTTCTTCTCCTAATTTATTACCACACATTTGAACCTAGGTTGTAAATTTTGAATACAATTTTATTGAATGTTGGGGATTCTAGGAGATAAGTACAAGCAGAAAATACACAAAAATTGTTGCTATGTCTGCTTTCAAGGACCATAGGTCTAGACTCACCCCCATAGGCCTCTGAATGGTCATGGTCCATCCTACCTATCTCAGAGAGACCCTTTTACTTTCTCTATGGGAGTCTCTCTGGCCTACAGTATATTTCCTCCCCAGATTCTAGACTTCAATTTATGAAGGCCCAGCGTGAGAAAAGAGTTTTATTCCCCTGTCCCCCTCTCACCAGTATTGCCTCCTTAGTCCTCATATCTTGTCCTTCTTTAGAGGATAATGTGCCACCAGGACATCCAGTCTTTTACAGAGGAACTCTGCCCTTGGGCTTGTGGTCCTCAAAAGACCATCATATCAAAATGCAACATTTCATCATTATTTCACAATGCCTAGGCTATTGTTTATTTATTTTATTTTATTTTTTATTTTATTTATTTTAATTCACATCCAAGTTAGTTAGCATATAGTACAATAATGATTTCAGGAGTAGATTCCTTAATGCCCTTTACCCATTTAGCCCATCCCGTCTCCCACAGCCCCTCCAGTAACCTTCTGTTTGTTCTCCACATTTTATGTTTTTGTCCATGTTTTTATATTATTTTTGCTTCCCTTCCCTTATGTTCATCTGTTTTGTATCTTAAAGTCCTCATATGAGTGAAGTCATATGATATTTGTCTTTCCCTGACTAATTTCACTTAGCATAATACCCTCTAGTTCCATCCATGTAGTTGCAAATGGCAAGATTTCATTCTTTTTGATTTAAGCTATTGTTTATCTTGAATAACATCACATTCAAGTTCAAGATTACTTAAACATAGCCAACTAGTCTCAACTGTGGCTTAAAATAAAGACAATGTCTTCCCCATTTTTCCTGCAGTTTTTTAGGTCTGTATACCCAATCTCATGTGAAAAAATTCCAGAACACACACACACACACTCACACTCAATCTCTCTCTCTCTCTCTCTCTCTCTCTCTCCAAGAATAAGCAATAATATACAATCATAGGAAAGATTAAAACTAAAGAAATGTTTTCTCTAAAGAAGCTATGGAGTCTGCAGAGATACAGCTATGTTAAAATAAACATCTAACTTATATACCAAAGAGAATTCTTTACTTCTTAGTGTAAACATTTACATTCAGATTAATGGTGACTTCATTTTTCCTCAAATATAATAGCAGGGTATATTGCTTTACATCTGGGTAATTAAAGGGCCCACTGGATTCATTTGTAAAGAACAAATGACAAAGGGGAGTGTGACCCAAAGGTAAATTCAATCCTTTAGCTCCTAAAAGATAAAAACTACTGAGAACTTTTAGGAGATTTTGTTTTTTCAGCAGCAAGACCTATAAAAAAAATCCTAGTGTTCAGTTCAGCAAGAGAATCCCATTACCTTAGAGCAGGTGTTGACAAACATTTTCTGTAAAGGGCCTGATAGTAAATATTTTAGGTTTTGCGGGTCATATAGTCCCTGCCAAAATGACTCAGCTCTGCCATGGTGGTGTAAAAGTGACCACAGATGAATAAATGGCCATAGAAAAATAAATGAACATGGCTATATTCTAAAAAAAAAATTATTTAGAAACACTGAAATTTGAATTTTTTATAGTTCTCACATAGTACAAAATAGTATTATTATTTCCATTTTTAAAACTATTTAAAAATGTAAAAACCAGTTTTAACTTGCAGGTCATACATCAGTAGGTGGCCAGTCAGATTTGGTCCTCAGGCTCTGGTTTGCTGACCCGTGCACTAGGGCCCTGTATCCCATTATGAAATGATATATTCACACTACAGTAAATATTAAATGGAGGAAAACACAGAGCACTTTGGGACCATGCAGAATGAATAAACCCAACTTGGAAGAATCTTCAACTTTTTTAGACTATGTGTGTGAATCTAAACACATCTAGTTCCTTCCAATAGCATCCTGGAATCTTTTGCGATTTCAGTGTGTTTCCCCTTGGAAAAAGACAACTTCCTGCACACCCAAAGGAGAAAAAAAAAAAGATGTTGGAAGGCTTCTGGATATCTGAACTCAAATGTAAAATATAATTTTGGTGAACTAGGCAGAAATAAGGCAGAATGGGTGTCTCCATATAGTTTAAATTGTATTTAACAGAGACCTGTGTTTCAGTCTTGCTGTTTTGAGAAGTTGACCAGTTGTCCTAATGTCTAGTGGGAACTTCTGGGGCTGCGCCCACAGAAACCTAGTTGAGTTAGTGCATCTGTGTGGAAAAGGACATTCTGAATATGATAACCTGTGTGTATGTGTGTGTGTGTGTGCATGCTCATGTACATATATGTGCATGCCCTGGTGAGACAACAAACTCTCGTTAATCATTGACTTTTGGTTAAATATTTTTCCTTCACTTTCATCTGTTGAAGCTCATTTCTTCCTGAAAGTTTAAATCAAATGCCATGTCCTTTGAGAAACCAGCCCCAGTGTCCAGCTACCTTCCTCCTTTCCCATTCCTTTGTCAGAATTAACGCTTTCTTTGTTCTCTCCTACAAGTCCAACTTGGATGATAGATGAATCTCACAAGATTGTTAGCTCTTGAGGCAAGAATAATTTATCTTTTCTCCTTTATAGTCTCTTTGCCTCATCATGTCCTTGGTACAGGGCGGGCACTAAAAAACAATTTGCTGAATGTAGCAAAATGACCTGAATTCATTAGTGACCATGACTAAATGATAATGCTTTAATTTTAAATACCTAAGCTGTGTCCAAGATGGTTCCTTTGACATTTGCACATTTCCCTGTTTGAGGGGTGGGTTCCCCTTGAGTTCATAAAGTCTCATCCTTCCCATTTGAGAGCTTAAAGAGAACCCTGGTTCCTGGTTGTGCTAACTGTTCTTCCCTTTGGTAGACAGTCCCCAGGCTTGTGTTTTTAGCAGTAACTCATGTGTACACCTACCTACCTGCCTAGCTTGACATATGACTCACCGGGGCTCAGGCCAAGGTGCTGTCAGGCTAAGGGCCCATTTCTGTAAATACAGATTCAAGTTTGGGGTGGGAAATGGGGACGTAGAAAGCCTTCCAATGCAGGCTTTGGAGGCTGGCTGGCTAGATGAACTGGGGGCAAGACCCTGAATCAGATATCATCAGAGATCATCTGGTCCAACCTTTTCATTGTTCAAGTGAGAAGGCCAAGGCCCAGGGGGAAGTACCTGGCTCAAGTCCATGTGCTTATTATTATAAGAGCCGGCTTCCAACTAGCCCCTTTGTTCCCAGTCTAAGATTCTTTAAAATTATCCAATTAATTGATTAATTAACTAACTAACCAACCAAAGATCACTGAGGCCATCCATGCATCCGGGCTTCTGCTGGCCACTGGGGGACCCAGATGACTCAGGCATGCTCCCTGTCTTCTTAGATCCTACAATCTAGGATCCTGAGGCAGAGTGTAGCAGTAATGGTGCTAGCTTGATTTAGGTGTGAGCTGCATTTCTGTCCCTTTCTGATTGTGGAACTAGAACAAGGAAATGCATATGTCCACCTCATAAAGCTGTTGTGAAGATTTAATAAGACAATTCATGTAAAACCCTAAACCCATGCATACTACCTGGAAAATGCTCAGTAATTTTCAGCTGTTAGTATTCTAATGGAGACATTTAACCCTTAGACAAATCAGCTGCCTCAGTAAGCATGTTTGAAAATTGCAGGAGTTCAGGCAAAATATTTGGAGAATATTTGACCTCAAAAAAAAAAATAGTGCAAGATTAGTGCCCTTGCCTCAGATAAGGTTGATTCTAATGTTTCTACTGAAAAGGCCATTTTCTGCCTCTATGTAGAACTGGGGGCGAGGATACAAGAGAGATTGCTGGGATCAGATGAAAAAGAATTTCATCCATGTGGAGATAGTTGTGTTCATTGTTTCCCTGGCAGGTTTAGGCTGTGTGTAAATCCTGCCACATTTGCTTCTTACTTTTCACACTGAGACATCATTTCTTTCATAAATAGAGACTGGATTCACGTGACCCAGCTCACTGCTGTCCCAGCCCTGCCCTGGATTGGCCACCTCTGGGGCTCCCCCAGTGCTGGGCAACGGCTCCAGGCTGCTCACTGTTGACTGGCTGGCAGAAGCGGGTCACTGCCTCGGAGGCGCTTTTCCGATCTCGTTTGTGGCCGGAGTCCCATGGGGTGCAACTCACCCTGGTTTCATGTGGTGTTGCAATCGAAACTATTGAATCTCAAAATGGAATATAATTAAGGCTGGGTTAATAAAGCATGTTCCACTCGTAGCCAGTAAAGGGTGTCATGTTTCTCCTTGCAGCTTTAGGCAAGGAAACTTAATCTCCAGCTTTGTCAGGGCAGACTGAATCAGAGGTGTGTCATCGAGCGGAAAGCCTCTTGTTTTACTTGTTGCAGTCATTACATGGCCAGCCTCATCTGGGTAGATTTGTACGAGCACACAGAACCCAGCCCATGGCGGGTGTCCTGAAGGAGAGGCCCTTGGGTAGGAGGAATTAGGGGACTTTTGCTCTATGCTGGGCCCTGGAAAAGATCCAGGAGAAGGCACGTCTGAAGCACAGGAGTCTTTAGGGGAACAAAAATGGAGGATAGTGTTTTATAACACCAGGTCTCCAGAGAAGCTTCCAGTGAAGGCTTCTCGGCCTTGGTCCCATCTTTCTTGCTGATTTGAGTCCTTTTCCTTTCCTTGTCTCCTCTAGCAACATTCTACTCCTCATTCTTCAGGACTTAGTACCACAGGTCTCCCTGATGTCCCCAGCAGGGATTATAATGCTAATTCATGCTTCCTTAGCATCAGAGACTACTGTAATCAGCAATATTTAGCAATTATAGCCATTTACTTTGTTTATTATGATCTAGGTTCCATGCTGAGCACTTGTGTCTGTTATCTAGTCCAATTCTCTTAACAGCTCCTACATTATAGATGAGGAAACTGAGGCTTAGAGAGGGTAATAAGAACATTTCCCAGGCATATAGAGTGAATTCATTCGTTCAGAAGATATTTTTTTTAACACCTATTATATGCAGACACTGTTTTAGGTCCTGAGACACATTTCTGAATAAGCAGCCAAAAAATCCCTGTCCTCATAAAATTTATATTCTAGTGTTGTGTGTGTGTGTGTGTGTGTGTGTGTGTGTGTGTATGCACACAAGCAAGGTAAATTATATAATACGTTAGTAGGAGATAAGTGCTATGGAAAAAATGCAAATGTAAGGCTGAGCAGGAATTTGAGCCCAGATCTCCCTTAGGCCTGGCATGTTCTTAACCATTTACTTATGTTGCCTGTAGTTCTGGGATCTTCTTGGAATTATCTCTTTACTTCTCAGACTCTTCTCCTAGACTGTAAGTTTCTCTGGGGCAGGACTTTTCCTTAATTGGCTCCCTCCCCTGGCACATAGCTTAGCGCCTGGCATGGAGTCAGCATTCAATGAATGTTTGCCCAGCATGTGAACAAGTGAGTGACCATATGATGACACAAGAGCCTACCGGAAGCACTAATTTCCCAGGAGGCTGGCCAGTCCTGGAGGCTGAGCTCTGCCACAAATGGGTCCTTTTACAAGTGTTGGATCCCATAAAATCTGCAGAATGGGAAAAAAATAATGACTGTTTTTGACTTCCTTACAGATATGTCATGAGGATTAATGAGACAGTGTGTGCTAAAAGACTTTAGTTTCTTTGAAGACAGAGACTTATATTTTTCTCAGTAGTATGCTCATGGTTCAAAATTCCAGTAAGGATCTGGCATGGTGTTTTCATGGTATTCCTAGAGAAATAAAGTTTGTTTAAGTGACAAGGTTTCTAAGCAGGTTTTACAAGCTGCCTCTTTTAGGCTGTGGGCCTGTGTCAGGGTTTGCTACCATTCAGAGCAATTGTGAAAACACATTTTCCCCCTTTGCCAAAGTGGGCTCTCAATCAGTTCAAACCCAAGTTTACATGGATGCTTGTCTCTCATTGTGGAAGTAAATATTCTGATTTTTATTTGACTGAAATCCCATTTGTTGGTTCTAAAAGAGCAGTTATCAGAATGCTTGTTGGCCAAATGCCAAATACAAGCCACCAAGAAAAGTGTGCTTAGATCCATGTTCCCTGGGAGAGAAAGGCTTTGCCATTGGCTGGTGGAATAGAAAATGGGAAATCTCATGTCAAAATAGCATGAAGGCTAAAAAAGAAGCCTTGGTTGTATTCTCTTTTGTTGCTGACAAGTCAGCATCCAAACCTGTTCTGTGTCACTCCCACACACAGAATGCAAGAGGAGGCCCTCTTGGTATTTTCCTGTTCACCTGACGCTGTGTCCTTAAGCATAATGAACTCGGTTAACTGAAAGCATTGCCAAGATTCTATTTGACATTGGCAAATAGGTCATCACTGTAGCGTTTGCTTGATACGGACAATATGCATTCTCAGGAGTGGAGAGCTGTTTCCTGGTAGGGAAAATACCCTAGTATTACTCAGCAAAGGGAGGTGATAATAGTTTGGATTTCGCCAGTGTCTCTTGTCTAAGAGTTCAAAGGTCTCTCATCTACTTTATCTTGGTTATCTCTAGAACTCTGTTGTGAAAGCAAAAGCAGGTGTTATCATCCCTATTGGCGAAAGGAAAGCCGAGGCACATTTTGGTGAGTTGACCCACTTGATGTTGATGTTGCTTGGCTCAAGTTGAAATCTCCTACCTGATACAATACTCATTAACCAATTTAGAGTAGGCACTGCAGACCTATTATCTACCAAGCAGGCTCATGCTAGGTGCTACATATGTAGTAGATAATGTATTTCACCCAACAAATAATCCTATAAGAAAAGCATTATTATTGCCATTTACTAGTTTAAAGAGATTATATTCAAATTGGCTTGCCATGTAACTACTTACACAATGTTGTATCCAAATTCAGTGTCTTTGTTTATATCAAAATACCTCCTTTTACCTGGGGAAGGACAGAATTGGTTCTGATTCTGTCATTGTGCCCAAGCTTGTGTTGAGATGTGGGTACGTCAGGCAATTAATTTGTCATTTGCTTGTGTCAGTGTTTAAAATACATTTGCTCGTTATTTGTTTTAGGGGGAGAGGAGAGAAACTGATTTTCTATTAAGTTGAATTCCTTTTTCCTTATGTTTAAATGTAAAACGAGGAATTCATTACATGCATTGACGCTAATGTAATGTTTTAATGTCTTTGGCCTAGCCGTCCAGTTCACAGTTTTCCCATCACTCATAATTGGCTGTGTAAGTCACTCACACTCAGAGGGATCAAGGTAACTTCCAAGAATATAGTTGCACAGTCGCAATTAAAAAGGAGTTTAAAAATTGCTTTTCCTGGTTTGCTTTTGGCAAAAGTTCCCTGCTTTTCTGTTTCTCCTTTTCATTCTGTCTTCAGCTTTTTTTGCATGATTTTCTGAACCAGACCTCTTCTTGGGAAGCCCATTAGAGGGATTAAAATTTAAACATTACACAAAGTCACTTGTTGCCAGTAAATGGCATGACCCCAGGTATTTTTTGGTTGCAGATTTTCTTCTGGCTTCCAGGAACTAACTCTCAGCTGGCTGGTCTCAAGCTTGATGGCCGGACTGTTGTTATGCTGAACAACCTCCATAATAAAGCTAGCCAATAAAGATAGGGTGACCCTGGTGAGCAGTGGTTATAAATTTCCAATTGAGGGTGTTCTTTTTCAATGAGGGTAGAACTAAGTTCATTTGTATCAGTCTGTGTAAGTGGAAACCTGAGGTAAAGGCCACTATATTTTGACTTATCCCGTGATGTTTAAAATTTTGTGGTGAAGACTTCTGGTGGTATTTACTCTCATCTTCTCTCCTTCATGAGCAACACAGAGGACCTCACACCCCAGTTTTCTTGCAGTTAGAGGGATTACTGACTAGTTCTGGCCAATGGGCACTGAGTGTAAGTGATACATGTCATTTCTGGCCAAGGGGTTTAAAAGTGATTCTCCCTCCCTCTCCTGGCAGTGCTGAACCCTGAAGCCCTGAGTTCACATAGTAGTGTTATAACATGATGGCCTGCTCTACTGCTAGGCTGGGTCCCTGAACGACTAGATGGAGATGGAGTCTCTGCCAACCTGCATTAGACATGTGCCATGACCAAGAAGGAATCTTTTGTGGTGTTCTGTCCCTGAGATTTGGGAGATCTATTTGGCATCCTAACACCATACAGTTGGTGTCCTGGGAACTACCTGGCTGGCCCATTCCTTTCTCTGACTGGATGTTGTGTCCCTTTTATGACTTAATCCCATGTTCCTCTGTTCTCTGTTTGTAACCTAAGGCGCTTCATGGCCAGTCTCAGTTTGGCTCAGTTCTCACTGAACTCTCCAGACGGATGCTCTGCGAATTCTGGGCTGATGAGTGCTGCCAACAACCCATATAATATTCGTCTCCCTTGCTGATCTTCCAGTTTGGGGCTTTGAGGATAGGAAGTAGAGGGGGAAGTAAAGGTTAAAAAGAGGAGTGGGAAGGAGAGGACAGAATAGGACACTGTGGGAATGACAAATGTTCTAAAGTAATTGTCTTCCACTCTGGTCTTAGCAAACATGGTCATTCGTAGGATCAACCAACCATATCTTCATTGATTCACTCCTGTCTCCCTGCTAATGTCATTTGTCCATTCCATATACAATTAAGATCTGTTCTGGGCCAGATCCTGGGCTATAGAGAAAAGGAAGGGCACATGCATTGGCCACCAATAGTTGATATTCTGATAGGGGTAGCGTTCACCGAGAAGGACATTTGCAGTTCATGGGAGCCTAGAAAGCAATGTAGAACTTGCAAAGGCCAATCGACTGGGAATGAGGGGCTGTGGGGTGGGGTGGAAGTTGCTGCTAGGGTAGTAATGTCACTGGGGACTGACCCAAGGCCTCGAGGTCCAAGAACATTATCTAGTCACTGCCCCTAGATCTTAGCAAGTTCACTCTGATGCTGAGTGATCTCTTACCTCTCATAGTCATATAGAAGCTAAATGTCAACAACTGAATTTATAAGATAGAAAAAATAACTTCCAGATGCTGTGTCAGGGAAGTAACAATAGAAATACATCACTGATAATAATTGCTGTCTCTTGAAGGCTAGTACATGTGATGCACTGTGCACTTCTTGTGCATTATGCCATCTAATCTAAAATCTCACAACCACCTCAGGATGTTGGTATTTACCTCCGTGTTACAATTTCAAAGATGAGGCAACTGGGCCTCCAAGAGCTTCTGTTAGTTGTCTAAGGTCTTTAAGAAAATGGTGATGTTGGGTTTGAATCCTGCAGATTTTGATATCATAGGCCATGCTTCTTCTCACTCTCATTCTGCTAGTCTAGCAAGGAGAGGAAATTAATCCTCAAAGTACATTGGTGAACATGGAAGCAAAGCAGGTGGAGTTGAATGATTTGGAGCCATGGTAACCCCTGCTCCACAGTAGAGCTTCCTCTCCAGTGACCAGAAGGCTATTGTCACCTAGGGTCAGTGTTGGCTACCTGGGCAGTGATGCACAAGCTCTGACGAATTCTTCTTTTAGGGTTGTCTTTGCTAGACTCATACATGTTCTTCAGATATGAGTACTGGTTCAGATTCAGAGTGTCAGAATGTTAACTTACAATACTGACATGGAACTATAGCAATTATACTTTCACAGACTTGAGGGTGAATGATATGGCATGGGATGCTTTGAATTACAAAAGAATACAGACCCCCTCCTTCTCTTAATCAGCCTCTCTTCCACAATGATTACTTACATGGATTGGTGTATATCTTTCCTCATCATTGCATGGTTGTGTTCTGTTCCCCCAGCTTTGAGTTGGAAGGTAAGTTAAATTGACTTGGGAAGATGGCAGTCTCTTCATGCTGTAGGGACTTTTCCTGATTCTTCCCCCACCCCCCACCCCGCCACCCCTACCCCACAAGGATAGGGCTCTGAATAATGAGCTCCTCTACATAGACTGCAGAGCACAGAGCCAAAGCAGAGGCCAGGGCACTACAAGGAGGGACTCAGAGGGGCTTTGCAGCCATACTGTCCCTGGGGGTCCTGGGCCATCCTATACCTGAGATGAGCCATATGGCTGGACTTGCAAAATTGAGCAAGAATTTTCCAGGGTAAGAACATGGGGAAGAGGTTTCTCAGGGGAGGGAATGGCATGCACAAAGGATGGTACCCTGAGAGACTCAAATGATCAGGGAAATAGTTAGCAGATTCATGTGGCTGGAAGTCAGGATGCTGGGGGAGAGCAGAAGCTGCCAGAGGCCAAAGGCTTCGTCCTCTCCATGGGAGCCAGCAAGGGCTGAACCCAAGTGAACGTTCAGTCATAATTTGTTGCAAAATTTGTTGGTGGTAGGATGAATGAAGGAAAGAAAGCAAGCATGGAAAGTCTTAATGCCCTGAATAGCTCACTTTAATCAGTTCTCTGTTAGATTGTAATGGGGCTGGGGCTACTGATGCCAGCTCTTTGCTTTTCATCTGTTGACTTAGACATATCCTTAATAGAGAAGGACCTTTTCCTTCACTTTCTCTCCTTTTTGTAGTTCTTTATGTTTATAATTCCAACATAATCCACCCTTCTTTTTTCCTCTTGGTTTCTTTGTCTCTCTGGTTTTAATGGAAGAAGATCTAGCTTTGGAGTTGGAAGCCTAGGGCTCTAATCCAACCTTCCACTATTTCCTGGTGAGGTGAACTTTTGCAACTCACTTGATCCATTGATGCTTTGATTTCATCATCTATAAAATGGGAATCATAATGCTTATCTCACAGGGATACTATGAGGCTCAAATGTACCATGCTAGTGTTTCTCACTGTATATTCTATAGATTTTTGTTAGGTGTTATTAGAAGGTGAGAGAAACATCTATCCTGTGGCTACATGAGTGTAGGAAAGTTTATGTTGGGCATAATATATGAAATTCTCAAACCTTCAATATGTTAAAATATCTTATGATCACCCAAAAGGGAGAGTTGTGGGTAGAGTGTATAAGATGCAGGATTTTGGTGGCAGGCACTGTTTATTGCCTACCTATAAGAACCCCCTCTTCTTGTGGCATCACATATGCCCAGCCACTTGGCAGCTAATCTCTGGCATTTCAGGGCTTGGTGTTGTAGCTTAGGTAGCTTGGTTTATGTGGACTGCATGACAGGAAGTGCTGTTTGAGGGGGGGCCTTGTGGTCTGAGTAGGAGCTTCCATGAAGCCCAGAAGCAGAGGTAGGGCCCTCTACACAGAATGCACAAGACCCAAAACAGCTCATCATGTCATGGCTTGTGTGTGAGTGGGGCCCCAGCTTTCTTAGACCTTTGTCTTAGGTCTGAGTAATGGGGCTCTGTGAAAGTACAGGGTTAGAGGGAAATGACATAAATCATTAGCTTCCCATTCTCCATTGACAGCATTATTTGCTCACAAGATCATGCCCTGTGACCTCCCTCTGTTATAATTGCGTGCTGTGTTTGGGGAAATGGGGCATTCCCCAGGCCGACCTTAAGGCACACCCTAATCCTCTGCCCAAATGACACAGGGAGCAGCCGGGAGGAGAAGCTCTCCAACAATAGCGGAGGCGTTCTTTGGACTTGACTCTTTCACTCAGACACTCCTAGGTACCTCCCCTGGGACATGGCACGAGTATCTCCTAGTTAGTGTCTCCCTGGGAGCTCAAGCCTGATGTTAGCCACCACGTCCACTGCCTTCAGTCCCTGTAGCTAAAACCTGACTGCCTTGCAGAAAAAATACCAACACAGTAAGCAAGTGGGGATGACAAGTGTCCCTGTGAAGACAAGATTATGCCAAATAGTTCCCACAGGCTGCTGGCTCCTGGGGTGAAAAGGAAAGGTGAACTTGGGCACTGTGGAGCAAATGAAAGGTGATTCATTCTGCTTCTGTGGGGTGTACCCTTGAATTTCAGTCATCAGATCTTTTTCGGAGGGAATTTGTCCTGGATCACCCCAATCTGGGTCAGGTGTCCTCCCCTAGGTTTAACCCATATTGTAACACATGCTGTTGTCACCTCTTGCTCCATTCTTCAGGTCCCTTTACACTAGGGCCTCAGTTTCCATTTACCACCCCAAAGAAGTGCCAGATGAATGAAGGGTGGCATTTACCTAAAACAGTTCAGCAGAATTTAGGCTCAACTTGCTAGGTTTGGCATCATCATCACCACTTATTACTTTACCTTGTTGTTCGTGTCTGTCAGGCCCTACATTGGAGAAGGTATACTACAAAGGCATTTCACTTACCAGGTTCCCACGTGGTCCTCACAATAATCCTCAGGCCAAGAAGAGACCATCATTCTGTTTTTAGACAAGGTACCTGAGGCCTATGGGGCCTGGCCACCTGCTCTGCTCAGCATTACAGGTGCGTGGACCGCTGAAACTTGCCTTCTCCCTTTCCTAAGGCCGGTTCAGTTGGCTCCATTTTGCTGCCGCACCCAAGCCCAGGGTAGTTACTGCACATTTATTCATTTAACAATAAATGTGACTAATTCCTAATTTTCCCTTTCTTGATGGTTATTATTCTTTAACAGGCAAATAAGCTGCTTTACAGAAATGCACCAAAAGGAAAGTTATTGCTATCCTTTAAACTAAAGAGGAAGTGATTATTATAGTAATGGTGGTGATGTGGTCAGGCTCTCTTCCATTCCCTCAGTGATGCTTGATGCCTCACTGTTCTTATGTCTTCAAATGTTCTTCCCAAGTCTTCCCGCATTAGGTAATGCTGCTGACAGCCTTGGAATCTCAGCGGGAGGATATGGTATGAAAATAACATTTAAAAGTATTTCCTTCTCGAAATTCAGAAGATTGGGAGGAAGGAAAGATCAAATACTTGAGTAAACATGGCAGAGCAAAATAGTTATAACACATTATAATTCCGGGATTTTTTTTTTCTTTCAGCATTTGTCAGATTCCTTATTTCATGCTCATGCTTGTTACTGAACATTATTGCCTCTGAATGTCCTGATCACATGCTGAAACCGTCCTGACCACCCAGCATGAAATTTTTACCTGGGATTCAAGACATGAGGTGAAGCCCCTTTCAGAGTTCCTTGCCAATTTCTGCACTGGCTTTGGGGTGACAGATATGGAAGCAGCAGTTAATAAGCCATTTCCCATTTTCACTCCCCTCAAGGACTAGCCTCACCTTTATTTCAAGGGGTCGAGAAGCTTTAGAGATGGCCTCTGATGCTATTTTTTATGTGCTGTTTTCTGGGTGAAACCAGGGGTAAGCACTTTCTAAATCCCATAGAAGCCGTAGGGTCCCCTGTTCCTCCTCAGGGCTCTGGACTGTCAGCTCCTAAGTGAGAGCTCAAAGGAATATGCAGGTTGAGGTCATTTCTGCTTTCAAGCCTGATTTCTGTTGAAGGAGAGGAGAAAGAAGTCCTCTTGGGCCCAAGCTGACAGCCAAGCTGCGGAACAATGAGGCCCCTCTCCCCTCAGGCAGCCTCTTGTGGATGGAGGGCCTGAGCCCCACCGCGGAGCCGGCAGTCACTCCCCAGACCTCCCTGGCAGTTCAAGGCATCCGTCAGCAGCCAAGCACAGAGTGCAGTGGGAACCCTCCCAGCAGCTTTGATCCTAAACCATGTGTGTTCTTGGACTGGCTTGCAGTGGAAGGAGCAGAATAAAAGTAGTGAGGCCCAAAGCATCCAGGGGGAATGGGAATCCTTTATCTCTTGGAGCCAAGGGTGAGAAATCTCAAGGTCGAGAGAAGCCTTGATGGCTGTCCAGTCTGGCCTCCCCTAGCCTGCCACGTGGCATCTGGCTTACATACCTCTAGTGCTCTGCTTGATCCTTCCAGGCTTACCCATCCCAGCCTATCAGCAGCCTGATTCTCTGAAAGCTCTCCATTCAATTCAATGAAATCCAACAGACTTGTACTGACTATCTACTCTGAGCCAGGCAATGTGCTAAGCACTGAGAACATGGCACTGAACTTCCAAGACATCTACCCATTGGTGTCCCGAATGCAACCATCCTACTTCCTCCTCCCTTCTATAGCTATGCTAATATTTGAAAACAGGGATCATGCCCATTGGCCCAGGTCATCTTTGCTGGAGACTTAACATCCTATGTCTGGTGCTCTGTTCATGTTCCTCTTTGTCCATATTGCTTCCAGAAGGCAACACACATGAGCAGCCCGATATGAAAGAGGTGTTATTGAACTTCATAGTGTAACTTTACAGTGAGACCGTGCCTTGGCCTAACATAGCTCAGAATGTGGATCACAGTATTGATTAGAGATGGAACTGGATTTGGGGTACATGTGGAAAATATCAGAAAGAAGTTTTTGGGATGCTTGGGTGACTCGGTTAAGTGTCCACCTTTGGCTCAGGTCATGATCTCATGGATTGTGAGTTTGAGCCCCAGGTTGAGCTCTGTGCTGATGGCTAAGAGCCTGGAGCCTGCTTTGGATTCTGTGTCTCCCTGTCTCTCTGCCCCTCTCCTGCTTGCACGCGCTCTTTCTCTCAAATAAACAAACAAACATTAAAAGAAAACAAAACAATTTTTACCCCCTCCACCAGTCTGACACCTCACAATCCCCAACTCCTTTGAGACCTTTTATGATTCATGTAGTAGAAAAGTCAGTGATCAGTCTCCAAGGGAATTTTTGAGCATGCTCTGGGTTCCTACTGGGACTTTCTCCCCAGGCTAGGATCATGAGTTACAGATCTTTGCTTTAGGCCCCAAATGCCTCATCCACAATGTTCTCCAATTTACTTTGCCCTAGTATCTGGTCTGTCTTCCTAACAAGCACCTTCTAAGTGCATGCAGGGTTAGGACTGCAGGGAGGGGTGAATGGAGTGGCATTTGTTCCATCTCTCTCTCCAGATAGAGGATTCCTGAGCGCCTGAACACTCCTACCCTTCCTGGCTGCAGCTGTACCAAGCATTCACTGGACTAATAGCTCTGTTCTTTGGCTTCCTTGCCTCTATAGAGGGAGAGGATTCTTTCTGAGACTTTTCTCTGCCTTGGGTGGTCTGGCAAGGAGTGGGATGGTATATGTAGTGTGGTGGGGTGTTGTTGTCAAGGTTCCATATCTAATTCCTCCCAAGCATAAAATACAGTGCTCAGCACACAGTAGGTGCTCAGTAGATCTTAGCTAAACAAATGAATGAGGATTGAACAAGTATTAAGCAACTGATATTGACCCTGAGGAAGCTGGTATTCTATCTTAGGTCTCTCTGGTCACTCCATTTTTTAAAAAATCAATATCCTGCTTTGATATTTTTTTTAAAAATTGAAGTATTGTCGACACACAATGTTACATTAGTTTCAGATGTACAATATAGTGATTTGACACATTCCCTGGTCACCTCTCATCTTCTGGTCTGGACCAAGTGTTAGAGAAGAGCCTTTCTTCCTCAACAGGGAAGGGAATGTGAAGATATTTATCGGACATTTGCTGTGTGCCAGGCACTTTACATATATTACTGTAGGCAGTCCTCGTATAAACCCTGTGAAGGAGGTATAAGGAATTTTACAGATGAGGAAACTAAGGTTCTTATTGATAAATCACTTGCCCAAGGACATAAGCTGGTGGGTGGCATGGAGGGATTTGGAACAGTTCAGTCCACCTGGCTCCGAAGACTTGGTCATCTGTATACTGCACCAAGTTGGCCTCTTGACAGGGTTATGGTGAGAACTGACTCAGGCTTCTGTGCCGGGCCTACAGTTCTCCCCAGGGACACACACCTGAGCAGCTTCTTGGTGCCTGGTCCTTAGCACCCACTTAGTACAAGGTCATCTGCCTGGGCTGTCTTAAACGTGTGGAGACCTGAGGGCTGTTGCTTATCATGGTCTAGGCAGCAGATCAACCTTGGCCAGTCATATTCTGGTCCTCTGGGTGTTCAGTTTGATTTTCCAGGCTGGTGACTGTGTGAATGAGAATGGGCATCAGGTCCTTGGCGTGGAGACCTATCTATCCTTCTGTGACTGTAGAAGGCAGGTAAAAACATCTTCTGAATGCTCCTGAGGACATCTGTCTTCCACAACTGAGTGACCTGGGGACACTCCTTGCCCTTCTCATTTCTCACTTTAGAGCAGTTTGAAGATCAAAGAATTCTGGAAACACTTTAGGCACATATTGTCCCAGTTTACCTGTGTGTACTCAGGCATCTTTGTGCTGAAATTCCTGGCTTTTCTGGGAGGTGCTCAGCATTGAATTCTGGATATGGCCTGTAGAACCCAAGTAGACTGGGTTCAGATGCTCCAGAGAGATGCTAGTACCAGTGTTTACCAGCTGCCTCAATTTCCTCTTCTGAAAAGTAGGAGTTAAGATACCAGATTTATAGTTTTGGATCACATTAAGTGGTTAATAAATGTGATTATTAATGTTGTTGAATTGGAGCTGGAAGGTCCTTTAGATGTCAGTTTATGATCTGACTAAAGTGTTTTCTGGCTCATCTTGATGTACTATTTCTTTTCTTTAAATATGTATTTGTTCTTTAAATTTATTTTAGAGAGAGAGTACATGAGGTGGGAGAGAGGCAGAGGAAGGGGGAGAGAGAATCTCAGGGAGGCTCCATGCTCAGCAAAGAGCCCAACACGGGGCTGGAGCTCATGACCCTAGAATCATGACTTGAGTTGAAATCAAGAGTCGGACGCTCAACTGACTGAGCCACCCAGGCACCCCTATAGCATTTCTTTATAATAGAGTTAAAGAAACACTTCTGAGTCTAATATCTCACTTAATCTTTTCAATAATCTCATAAGGTGAGTGTTATTGGTATTATTGTTAATTGTATATCTTATGGGAAAATAAAATCTTAACAGAGGTTCAGTGAGTTACTCACCATCTTCCCTGTGGTGCAGAAGAGCAGAGTGGTAAGGAATGGTAGGACTCTGCAGTCACTTCTGCTTACCTTGAACAAGTTGTCATCTCTGTGCCTCAGTTTATTCACCTGTAAAATGGGATAATTCTCCCCATGAAGCATTTGGAATAGGTGCAAAGTGAGCACTCAGTCAAGCCTAACTTGGAAGGACAGATAGTTGGTAAGTAGAAGGCTGGGACTCAAAGCCAGATTTAAGTCCACACACCATGCACTTTCTGCTGTCCCAGACCATCCCTCACCCAAATGCTAGTTTCATAATGAAAAACTCTGGCATATTCCAGACACTGTGGGCCTCCTGTTATTCTCCTTTCTACCCTAGTTCTCTACTCCCCCCACTTTATTTGTTTTTAACAGATGAGGAAACCCAGAAAGGTTAAGTAACTAAGTCTTAAGCTAGTTTGTGGCAACCCAGGATTACCATCTAGGGCTCCTGACTGCTAGACTGTTACTCCTTTGGTGAACCTAATATCTAAAAATTAAGAAAGGCATGAGATACACCCACACTCAGAGAAAAACAGCATATCTTGAATTTCATCCTGGCCTCCAGCTAACACTCACAACTCTTGTGATCAGTAATTCATTCCAACAGTTCTGATTTCTCCAAGTGCGGTTCAACATATATTAATAATGGCAAGTAGACAGAGTCTGGAGTCTCCATGGGGGAAGCACTTTTTTAGAAGTTCTGCATGACTGAGCTGCTGCATATGCTCCTCCTAGATGGTGCCCAGAATTCCGGATTACATTTGTTCAGTTTCACATCCTCTTCTCTGCCTCCCAAAGGGTAGGACAAGTGCATGCTGGGGTGGAGAGATCCACGTGTCAGATAGAGTCCCAATGGCTCCCTGGAGGGTGTGCTGAAGAGGGCTGGCTCATGTGTTGGAATTCTCGAATAAAAACAAACAAACAAAAGCTATCATCACATTGGTGTAGAGTTCTTGCTTCTCAAGAATTGGATTTCCTGGAGCCTGTCTCCTCCTGCTACAGTACACAGTGTTCCCATGAGTAGGAATTCCAAGTGCCAAGAGAAGCCATATGGATAAGCTTGGGAACTAACTTTGGCAATTAATGTGGCCCCCTAGTATTTAACCTCAGCCTACCTTTGTGATTTTCCTTGGATGATGTCCCTTTATGCACCCGGTGTTCCAGCCAAAGCGAACTGCTCATCCCATCTGGGTTCCAGTGGCCTCCCTGCCTTTGCTCAAACAGGTCTCTTTCCCTGGAATATTTCTCTGGAATACTTGAACTTTTCATCTCCACTAGTCTGCTTCTATGTGCTCTTCAAAGATGCAACTCACATGCTACCTCCTGACATCATATCTGATCTCTGGAAGTGATGCTCCTTCTTATGGCCCCTCAAAGGCCTGTCTCATTATTCACTGAACAAATATTAATTGAGTTCTTCCTATGAATGAGGCACTATTATAGATATTTGGGGTACCTAAGTGGACAAAGATCCCTGACTTTGGAGAGTTTACTTTCTGGTGTCTCTCATAGTTTATTACTAATGCTGGACGTATCTAGTTCTCCTGACACATATCATGCTACTCAAGGTCAGGCTGATGTCATGTCTGATACCTCTATTCATCCTTTCAGTGGCTTCTGATTGCTCTTGGTATAAGGACATTAATGCTGAGCATTCCCTATTGGATCTTCCATGGATCTAATCTCCCTTCATATCATTTTCCTCCTAGCATTCTCTGTTCAGCTTTCTTTCCTCTACTTATCCTGCTACAATGCCTTTGCATATGCTTTCCTTCTGCAAGGAATGCTGTCCCTGCCTGTCTCCACTTGGTTACCTTCAAATTTCAGCTGGAGCATTACTTCCTTGACCTCCCTGACTAAATTAAATACCTTGACACTTCATGATATCATAGCTGCCATGTCACTTGTCACAGTTGCCAATTTACTTGTGTCTGTGTCTGTTTTCTAATCCAGATGTTAAGTAAATCAAGGGCAGGAGTGGTGTCTATTTTTATCATTTGAAGCCGTAGCACATAGTAGGGAATCAATAAATATTTGTTGAATGAATCAATGAAGAAATGTCTCCTAGCCGTCATGTATGTCAGATTATCCTCAATGGGCTTTATTTCATGCATTCTGGTCTTGCTTATACATTTTTAGTTGTCTGGACATCTGTCCTAATTTGAGTTTCAGAAAATACAGGCACCTGACTGTAGCAATGTTCTGTGCATAGAGAAGGCACTCAATCAATTTCTCGTTTGCTAACTGAATAAATAAATGAATTCAAAGTTTGGTAGAATGGGCAATTTGGTGGAAGTGAGAATCACGTATCAGAGGAAATTTTGTTCTAACCAAAGCTGACAGTGGTATGTCTCTAATAATACTAATGTACACATTTCAGAAAGGCTCATCAAAGGAGGCTTAGGCTGCTGGTGGTCTGTTCATGTTGTGTCAGCAAAGGATAAGGTGATTCTTCCTTGAATTGTCACTCAAGGTATACAGAGTTTTGTCTAAGGACCTTGTGGGCAGTGTAGAAGACTAGTCAAAATGGAAAACAAGGTTTTCTTTTAAGTGAAAGAAAAAAGTAGCATTGGGTAGTGATTCTTCCGTCTTTTGCTATTTGCTCTATTTTAAAAAAGAAATATTACCTTGAGTTTACTGAATAAAGAAAATCAACTGTTAGTTTACAAAGCGAGTTTACATATACTAGTTTATTTTAATTGTTATATTACTCCAGAGAGGAGAGTGGTATCATTTTTCCTGCCTTCTTTTTTTTTTTTTTTTTTTTTTTTTACAGATGAGGAAATTGAGGCTTGCATTTCTATGCCCAAGGACACATGGCTATTATATCAACCAAGATTGTCTAGATTATACTGCAGTAGTAAGAATTACCAAATTCTCTGTGCACAACAAAGTTTTATTTCTTGGTCATGTGATTTGTCCATGGTGCATTTACTAGAGGACTCTGCACCATGCCTCATTCAAACAGTGTTTTCTGCTACCTGTGAGCTTTTCCACATGCTGTTCCCTTTACCTGTCATTCTAGTCTTCCTTCTCTATCTGGTAAGCTTCTGCTTGTTCTTCAAGACTTAGATCAAACTTCACCTTTTCTTAAAAACCTTTCCCCAATTTGGCGGAAGATGGTTCTGAGCCTGATGTCCACAGATTCTCTGAATTTACACCATCAGACTACCCTGGAGTTGATGGTTTTCTTGATTGTACCCCAAGCAGACTTTGTGCTTCTTGGAGGAAAGGACTGTGCCTTGGTTATTTCTGGGTTCTCAGTGCCATTCATGGACTCTGACTCCAAACAAGTGCTAATTGCCCAGAGAAGAATGACCGAAGCATGGTTGAGAGTTTATCTTGGGAAAAAGCTGAGAATTGATGGGTTGTCCACCACATTCATTCAAATGTGGCACTGTGGTTCCAGTATGGTGTTTAATTTTGAGAAACCGGACCCTGTGAGGCAAGTCAGGTTGATTTATCTACAAATCGTATTCCAGAGTAGGTGAGGCATATTAAGTATATTAAGATTGATCACTTAAACCCTGATGAAAACTTACCAAGTATAACAACTGTTTTTCAGACTAATTCATACAAAGCTTCTTGCCCCTGGCAATAGTGGATCATCAGAACTAACCACATCTCAAGACCATTCCATCTAAATAAATCTCAGTAAAATTTAGCTTGTCAATTTTCTCAAAAGTTAGTTGTATCTTTTTTGTTGCTTTTGGATGGCCAGCTAAATTGTTATTTTTCTTTCCTGTCATAGCTCTGGATTTTGACAGGTCATTGTTTATACTTTGGCAAGTCTCATTGGTAATATACCTGTCGAATGGTTAATTACAAAGGTTTAAAATATGAACTCTCAGCGAATGGGGAGCAGGGATTGTTTTATGAAATTCTCATTGCTTCTCATTAGCATCATATCCAGAATTAGAGCAGTTGTTACAAAAACAATAGACATATGTTCCAGGCTCTCTCCAAAACTTGTGTGGGCATTTGGAGTTTAGAGAGGCCTCTGTGTGATTTAAGTGGGGAACTGCAGATATGGTGGAGCTGGACACTCTTGTGTGGACACACCCAGAATACAAAATGTGTTCAGAGAAGCAGGCCTTCCCTTTTGAACCACAGACTGAATAGAGCTGTTAGGTACTAGAATATCCACAGTGTTTAGAGGTCCTGTCATTCTGTCTCAGGTTGCTGGAGTAGGACAAAGAGTCTGGTCTTGGGGTTAGAACACCAGAGTCCACATACCGTTGCTGATTTGTCTTGTTCAAAGATAGATCATGCAAGAGGCACCTTTGCTTTCCTGTTGGCCAACAGCCTGAAGGAATGGTTTTCAACTGAAGTGAATTTTGCCGTGCAAATGTTCCTGCTGTGTCGTCCTCTGTGATTCCGGGCTGGTTGCTTACATCCACTGAAAATTCGGCTCCTCATTTGGTAAAAGGAAGCGGATAACGTTTACCTTACCAGGAGCAGTGTTTGGAAAGCATCTGGTTGTAGCGGTGCTCGCTGGTGGTCAGCTCCCTTGCAGTTAGTTCTTCTCCAGCGTTTGGCTTTTTGATTACAAAACCACAGGCTTATGAAAATCAGTGTTTAAACACATTTGAGAATCTTTTGAAAGAAACTGGTAATAGAGTATGAGGGCAAAATCACTCTCAAAAACTTGCAAAATTAAATACCCCTTTCTTAAAAATGGAGTTTGAAAAAAAGCAGTGATAACTTTGTTATGAGAAATTTGTGAAGATTTAAAGCTTGATAGCTTTTTAGAAGTTAGCTCTTGTAAGAGGCTCATCTCTGCCAGAATTGCCCAGTGAACAGAGACAGTGTTCAAAATATGAATTCCTGGCCCCAGTCTGAGATTTACCAAGTCAGATTCCTCAGGGGATACATCTCCTCAGGTTGTGTGTGTGTGTGTTGGGGGAGGGGGTGAACTTTAACATGCTCCCAAGGACTTTGGATGTGGCTTTGAGTCTCAGAATTACTCGTGGGGGGAGATCATGGTATGGATGGGGATCTCAGGTCTGCCTCAAGCCAGTACCTTTGCTGATTTTCTTGTAGAAGGCTTCTCATGCTGGCATCTCTCAGGCACCATTGTGCATCTTTTAGAACCGTATGATCCTTATATAAAATTACTCCATTGAGGGGAAGTGAGCTGCACGATTATCCCAGGGGCCCAATGTTGGCTGTGTCTGATTTAAACCTCCTCATTTTTTTAAACTGCTTGTGTGCTTATCTACCCTCCAGGGAACTCTCACTATGGGGAGTAAAAACCACTAACTAACAAGTACAAACTTTCTGGGAAACAAGTTGGCTTTGCAGGATAAAAGGCCTTAAAACTAATCATATCCTTTGAGTCCTTTTTTTCCAGTTTTTTTTTTTTCCAATCTGATCTAACAAAAACCAATAATCAGAACTGTGTATGGGCGCCTGGTGGCTCAGTCCATTGAGCGTCCGACTCTTGGATTTTGGCTCAGGCCATGATCTCAGGGTTGTGGGATCGAGCCCTGAGTCTGGGCTCTGCACTGAGTGTGGAGCCTGCTTCGGATTTTCTCTGTCTCTCTGTCTCTCTCCCTCTCCCCTCTGTCTCTCTCTCTGCCCACCCCCTGCTTATGCACCATCTCTCTCTCTCTCTCTCTAAAAAAAAAAAAAAAGAAAAAGAAACTCTGTATACTTATTTTTTTTTTTACAAAATTATTCTTGGCAGTGTTTGTTAAAATTGTTTTTTTAAAGCAACATAAATATTAAAAAATAGGGGAATGATTCAATGTTAGTAATATCAATAGGATTAAGTCCTTATGGTATCTACAATGTTTAATGATGTAGGAATATAATTACTGGGTGCTCACTTTGTTCCAGGAGTTTCTTGTCTTCTTTTTCAAATTTTCTATGATGAACATTTATTAACTTTATGATCATAGAAGTCCCATAAATTTTTATCTTTTGAAGTTTTTCTGTTTTCTACAAAAAGCATATTAACTAAATCTTGAGGGTTAACCAGGTGACCGTGACTGATGTTTGACTAAGAGACCAATTCTGTTAAGAAATTTAGCACCTACCATTTACAAGTCATCTGACAATTTGCTAAATGCAAATGAGAAAGCTTTTTATTATTTCATAGGTCTGACCTCTGCCTGGCAATGCTTTAGTGGTTCTGATTACTTTATTAATTTTGAAACTAGAGACTTATTTTTCAGTTGTAATTTCAAATTATGCTCCTTTTTACTTCCCTTCAGTCTCCTTCACCTAATCTGTCTCTATCAATAATGCTTTAATTTCTTTTACCTGCATGTAACAACATGTTTTCAAGAGCTAAACAATTTATTACCTGGAGGGAATTTCCACACCAGAGAGAATCTCTTCGGGGGTCCAATTCCTACAACCATACATTCTCACAAATGTAGAGAGTTTGTGCTGATGGGTTTACCCAACACGCAGACCAGGGTTGGAGTTTTTCCAGGGGAGTTTGATGGAGAGAGGCAAGGGAGTATAAGGGACAAGGGGGCAATTATGAAATACATCATAGAAATTCACCTGGGGGTGAAAAAAGTGAGAATATGATGGAGGTGAAGGATGGTGACAAATTTGTGGATCCAGTGGATTAGAATTCTAAATTAGGCCAAAGAATTATCGATGTGGATGTGGTAGAGGATGTGAACTGGTAGGATAGAAGGTGGGCATCTAAGAGTAGAGTGTTCAGAAGAGAAATTTCAGCCTGGTATGATATTGGTTGATAAGGTGTAATTAAGGATGACAGTGAGAAGTCAGGCAATGGATGAGTGATCTACATGGATGATGAAGTCACCAGGACAGATGCTAAGGGAAGTGGTGGGAAAAAAAGAGTAACCATATTCTAAACTCTTGTGAATGAGGACACCGACAGTGAGGGAGTTCTAATGGCACACCCTTCGGTGAAGCTGGGATTTTGTCTGTTTTGGAGTGGGAATTCAGGAGTAGGGAGGAGAAATGATGTGGAAACAACAAAGTGGATCAAGGAGGACATTACTCCATGAGATAAAACATAACTTGGGGCACCTGGGTGTCTTAGTCGGTTAAGTGTCTGACTCTTGATTTCGTCTCAGGTCATGATCCCAGAGTTGTGGGTTCAAGCCCCGCGTTGGGCAAGTTTTCTCCTTAGGTCTCATTTATACTTCTTATTTTTCCACTCTACTTAGTTTACAGCTGGACATTTTTTGTGTACATGTCTGTGTGTCTGTTTCTCCCCCAGATTCTAAATTCCCCTATGCACAAGACCCCTATGTCTGCCTAGCATAAATGCTTAATGAAGGTCAGATATAGAAGTCATTTGACTGAAATTTGCTTGGGGAGCTTATAGAATTTTGGTTCTCCACAAACTGGTGTACCAATTTTCTTTAGAGACCTATGTCCTGGGAACCTCAAATGGCCTCATCAAAAACGTCTGGACTTTGAGTCTTATACTAAGTTTGACTTGGAATTCCTCATGTGGACACCTACCTTTCTATGAACATTTTATTTTCCTAAAACAACTTCTCTCATGTACCTTCCACCAATACCTGGTTTCTGGTATTCTTCAGGGAAAGGTTCAGGCTTCCTGTTCTGTACCAGCTCACCCTCCACTTGTGTAGGCTCACTCATCTTCTGAAATGCACACGCAAGTGATGTGTAACAGTCTTCTGTCTGATGGAATCTGATTTTGAGTCCTGGCTCTGTCAGGACCTAGCTGTGAGATTTATAGAAACTCATTAATACATGAAGAAATTACAGATCAAAAAAGTTGAATAACTGGCTCAAGATCTTATAACTCAGTAAGTATTAAATCGCCGGGTATTGGGATTATAGAATTTGGGCTTTCTCCATTATCCCAAATACTTCTCAAATGTTTTCTTTCAACTGGTTTTTCTTGGTGGGAAGGGAAATTTTCTCTTAATTTTAACAAAGTAAGTGTGGACCTCAGTTCATTATTTCCATTTTTTTCAACTCAAATGGAACTTGGGTAAGAATGACAGTTGAAATCAACCCCTGTGCATCAGTAACCTGCACATCTTCCTGTTAATAGAACGTGACTTAAAATTATATGACTGCTGTTTTATCTTGGGCCAGCCCCTCACATTATTTCCATCATAAACAATGTTCCAAATAATCAGTATTTGTGAGGAAACACCTTTCCTGTATGGCTTGGTCATGAGATGATGGGAGATTAGGATAAATGTGACTTCACCACAATCATGAGTTAGGCAACTAGAAGGTCATATGTGGGGCATAGGGTGACCTGTCTAGTACAAACCATTTTCCATAAGCTACTCCTCTGTAGAAACTAGGGATTTTCAAGTAGTAAACCTATACTGTATGTCACAGCACTACCCAGTGGGGCAGAAAAAGGGAGGTAGCTCATTTAAAGCAGAAAGGGCATGAATCTTGGAATAAAAAACAAGGGTTGGAATCCCGGCCCTGAAAGTGTCTGCCTATGGAGCATTGGGCAGATCACCTCATCACCCTTAGCTTCAGAATCCTCTTCAATAAAACATGGTTCTGATATTCCTTTCATAGGTCAACAGTGGAAAACATATGGAAGCGCTCATATGTAGACTCCAAAAATATTACTTGTATAAAAAAAATTTTTAGGACTTAAAATTTGTCTCAGCAGTGGCTTTGTGCAGATACCATTTTGAATTATAACTTACTTTCTGATACAATATGTTTAATATATGAAGAAAAGACTGATCTGGCTAGTTGAATGAAGATGTTTTCCCTCCTATTTTAATAACGTGTTTTTGTAGGGTTCTAGATGTTGAGTTCAGTTTTTCAACAAAGGAAAACAATCATGTTCCTAACATGGTTTTGTGTATCTTAACACAGCAGGCAAGAACAGGCCTTTGGAGTAAGTAAGTGTTCTTAAGAAATTAGAGAATAATTACACATTGTTTTCTTACTGTTACTCATATAACAATAACAACTCCTTACAAGAGGCATAAAGGACTCTCAGGTCCATTAACTACTTAGAATGAAATCTGAAACACTCCTGAGAGGCATGAGGATTAGTGTTTAGTATTGGCCTAAACTTTGACCTGAGATGTGAAGTACTAACCTCTAATTAAAATGTATTTTAAAATGTATTCTCTTTTCACCAGTTCGTTTTAAAATCCAATTTTTGGCCTATTTTGTAGACAAAATGGATCATATTTATTTGTATCTTCATTATAATTCTGTTTCTCCTTGATAATTTTCAACTTGCCCTCTGCATATGTATTTATAAATCGCATCCATCAACTCGAAATAATAGTGTGTATGCTGCTTGGAGTGGGCGGTGTGTTTAGATGGAGAGCTAACAAGTGCCCTGTCATCCTCTGCAATGCCACCAAACAACTGTCAAAATAACAGTATTGCTCAGCCTGGGACGTCCAAAGGCAAGTTCTTGTTTTGTGAAAGGGGAGCTACAACAAAAAGAAAACAAGCTATGGCGTTCACCTGTTCCAAGCTGCGCCCATCCTGTTTATTATTTGCAGAGTGCTCGTGTTATTTCAGCCATGTTGTCCTTTTGAATGTGCTGCTGCAGTGATGCTGTGGCCATCAAAATCTTTGCCATTGCTCAGGACTGATAATGTCCCAGGAGTGGGCTTCCTGGCTGTTGCTGGTGACATATATCTAGGAGTTGAAGAGCCTCCTGATTAGCGGTGTGTGTGCATGTGTGCATGTGTATATGCATGTGTGTGGTTGGTTGGTTACAGGGAGGGGAGGCCATGGCATTTGTTATTTATAGTTTCAGGTAATTAGTTTCACAGTCTTGTTTTTGGAGGAGTATTTAAATGCCACCAAGACCAATCAATCTGTATTCATTTATTTTAGCCTCAAAATATTATATAAACTATATGTTGACTTTAAAAATATATATATATATACACATATACATATATAAACAATATACACATATAAACAAAACGGAAACAACTATAATTTCGCCACTCAGGAATAAGTATAGTTAGGAATTAGGTACATAACTGTTCAGTCTCTTCTCTGAATGAGATTGTACTATGCTTTTTTTTACTTAGCAAAATATTCTGAACTTTTTTCCATATATTTTTATTTAAAAAAACTTTTTTTTAACGTTTATTTATTTTTGAGACAGAGCATGAACGGGGAAGGGTCAGAGAGAGGGAGACACAGAATCCGAAAGAGGCTCCAGGCTCCGAGCTGTCAGCACAGAGCCCGACGCGGGGCTCGAACTCACGGACCTCAAGATCGTGACCTGAGCTGAAGTCGGCCGCTCAACCGACTGAGCCACCCAGGCACCCGCATATATTTTTATTTTTTATTAAATTTTTTTTTGAGAGAGAGAGAGAGCACACATGAGTGAATGTGAGTGGGGGAGGGGCAGAGGGAGAGAATCCCAATCAGGCTTCACACCCAGCGTAGAGCCCCACGCAGGGCTTGATCTCACGACCATGAGGTCCTGACTGTGAGATCGTGACCTGAGCCAAAATCAAGAGTCAGATGCTTAACTGACTGAGCCATGCAGGAACCCTGAACATTTATTCCATATAAATAAATACATAGCTACATCTGATTTTTATAGTGTTCCATTGTGTGAGTTTACCATAGATTTTGTAACTGATTCCCTATTGTTGGATTTTAGTTTATTTCTATCTTTCCTATTATAAATGGTGTTAAGGAGCATCCTTATACATACATCTTTCCCCACCCAACTGATGTTTGAAAACTTCCAGTATTGGGAAACAGCCCCCTGCCCCTGACCAACCTACAGCAAATCTCACTAGGGCATGGTTTCTGGAAATGAGACTCTTAATCTGTATGATATAGGGTCTCTGTAGCATGGTTCCTGTCATATGTGTTGCCATGGCTCTTCTGTTCCCTTTATATTCTCTAAAGTCACCAACCACATGGTTCCAGTTATGGCTTCCTCCATCAGACTGCGGTTACTTAGTCCTCCCAGGCTGCAGGATCATTTGTGATGTTAACAATGCCACACAGTATCAAAGGTCTTCCACCAATTTCTAATTGACAGGTTGCCATCTTTTTCCCAACCACAAATTTATTGCTTTTATCAATGATTATGTCCATGTAAGTGAAAATGAAAAGCAATGCAAAAAAAAGCTTACTTATAAACACAAACTTAACTATGTAAGAAAAAGCACTAAGCCACTGATAGGTAGATGCTCCCAGCAGGTGGCAAGCTGAACATAGCCTTTGAGAACTTCTCTGAACATTCAGAAGATGCCTTGCCAAGGAAGTCAGGGGGCAGGATCTTGAGTGAGAGCTAGAAAATGTAAGGAGTTCCCATAGCTGGGCTATCTGGCAGGACTATGGTATAGGTAAGATTCTGGACATTTGGCCGGAAAGTGGTCAGAGCAGTGAACTACTCTGTATTTCCTGTGTCTGAGTTCACCCTGGACACCTTCCAGCTTGGAAGAGTTGGCCCACATAGACACTTCTCTGGGACAAAAGGAGTGACCTTGGTTGAATCAAGTAGTAAGGCATGGAGAGGAGAGCAGGAACTTCCTCAATCAGCATGTAGCACAGGCAAACTAAATACAGAGACAATTTGGTAAACCCTCCTGATTATCTGCTTATCTTCATCTTTGGTTTCGTTATCCATTTTTTAAAAGAAATCTTAAGATGTGGTAAAATTTACAATTTAGTTGTAGTAACAACCAACAGGAAAAGTAAATCTGCAAAGTCCAGATCTGTTGTTAAATAGCTTTTGAAATCCACTGTGGCTCAAAATTTTTGTCAGTATGCACATGTGTGGGCACACATACATAGAAGCATTAAAAAAGCCACGATAGATAAACGATACCCATTACAGAGTGCACTCATTTCAAGATTGACAGTAGAGTTCCCTTTGATACAGCCTGCTTGATAGCTCGTGTTGGCTGAAAACATAAAACAGCACGTAGAGCATATTAAGAAAATACATACACCCAGGGCGCTTTTAGATAGTTACACATTTATTTTTAGAAAATATGTCAGAGACAAAAAGTTTTATTACATTGGCTCCGTTTAGGAATAGCATAAAATGGACTGGTATGTGTTATGTTAAAACTATTCTCCTGCAACTAATTGGTCCTAGTTCTCTCTTCTTGGGGCTACTCAGAATATGTCTCCATGATTGATTGTCAAGGATTAGAAATGGTTCCTAGGTCTTCTCATGTACCAGGCAATAGCTGCATTTTAGTTTCAGTCAATAATGTATTTCAAATGTCATATGTAAATGTGTAGTTCTCTATATCCTGGTTTTGAGAAGGGCAGCATAAAGGGGACTGACATTCTGAAATGGTTCGTGTGGGGGTGGGAGGTGGTATAAAAAGAACAATGAAGAAGGAAAGTATTTGACAAGAGGAAACTGTCCTAAGCTGGGACCCTCAATCAGCTGTTTTTTTCATTTCATCTGCTTCGGGAATGGTCCAAAGAAGAGGAAGGGGGAAGCCAAGCCATCTGTCATTTGGTGGCATTTTGGTGCCCATACTTGGGCAGCCCAGCCTTTCTCGTTATAGGATTTCACACGCAGGTATGTTAGGAAGCCCACAAGCCAAACTCAATAGCTGGAATGAGAGATTCATCATTAACAATGATGGTATCTCTGGATCATTCATTTTATAGATGAGAAATCTGAGCCCCAGAGAGGAGATGGGATGTGCTTGAGGCCATTCGGTGAAGTAAGTGTAGAACTGAGAGTAGCACTCACTTCCCGCGTTTACCAGGTTGATGCCCCTCTCAAGGTAACACGATTGGGAACAATGTTAAATGAAGCAATTCATGTTAGCAGCTGCCTTTTTTGACTAGTGTAATTCCAAAAATCATCCTAAACAAGAAACAGCTTAGATAATTGTACAGAAGATGTATGGCACATTGAAATTCCATTATTCTAAAAAACTCCACATTGTTTTTTTGTGGCTTTGCCATTTAAATTTATGGTTTGTTACTGGTCTGGCAGGCAGCATGATGTATGGTTGTTTTACTAGGTTATTATATATGTCTTTTACTTCCTTCTGAAGAGATTTTTCTGCTATTTCTCTGTGGTTTTTTTTTTTTTTTTTGTCATTTGTTACCAAAAGCAGGTACACAAAATCATAGAATTGCAAGCAAACCTTCTGGTTCCATCGACATTTGAGTAACAATGCCTTTACATTCCTGTAAGTCATGGCTTACCAGGGGATTTCATGCTGCTCCTATTATGCTGTAGGAAATGGTTCTTATGATCCCCACTTCAGGGCTATGGAAACTACAGCTCAGGAAGGGAATTCTGTGCAAGTCAAGTTTCAGAGAGGCAGCAATAGGACTGGGGACTCCCACCTTCCTCCACCTACTATGTTCTCATCCGGAGCCCCCATTTTGGGCCCATCCAGGTTTTCCTTTGTCTCCTTCAGTTTGGCAAACCTAATCACTTCACCTTCCCCTGCACTCAACAATAGTTGTCCAGATATGTTGAGACCTTAGGTTTTCTCCAGGTTTGATCACCCTCATTTCATATTTTCATAAGATAAATGCAGGTAATTAGGGCCTTAGTATTCTGTGGTTTGTATCATCTGTTAGAAGAGTTTATTTTGTTGGTTATTTGTTCCTTATTTACTTTTGAGAGAGCATGAGGAGGGGAGGGGCAGAAAGAGAGAGGGAGAGAGAGGATCTGAAGCAGGCTCTGTGCTGACAGCGGAGAGCACCATGTGGGACTCAAACTCATGGACCATGATGTCATGACCTGTGTCAAAGTTGGATGCTTAGCTGACTGAGCAACCCAGGGGCCCCCTTGTTGGTTATTTGTACTTTCCCCCTTAGTATTTGAGTTGAATTTTTCTCCTATTTTATTCCCATTTTATTACACTTTTATTATTCTGTCACTTAAGAAATAAAACTATATTTGAGTCAGTGTTTAAGACATGATATCTGAGACTGAAAGACATGATTTAGTTCCCAGTTCTTCTTCTCTACAGATTTGTGACATTGGTTAAGCCTAGTCCCCCTCTGGGCTTCAATTTATTCACCTGTAATATTAGGGTGTCAGACCAGATGACGTGTAAGGGCTCTTCCTGGTCTGAAATGCTCTCCTTGCATTTTGGTCTAGGAATGTTTAGCAGGATTTGATTATCTTGTTTTAGATAAGGGACTGTGGGAACCAGGAGGGTCTGGCCAAGATGATCTCAGTTTGGGATAGTTTTTATATGGTGTCCGGGTTTCTCAGAAATTGTCCAGGCAAAACCCTCTCCACTCCAGATCCCTGTAGACATTGTGTCAGGTGCTGTGGCTCTTACACTGCTCAGTGTATGATTTGACAGGCTGGGAATATGGATGCTTTCAGTGTATCAAACAACCCTTAGCAAACTGTCAACAGGTAGACTTGCAGACTCTATCTGGTTGTTTCTTAAAATCAACAACAACAACAACAACAACAACAAAAACATAAAAACATGCCTCATGGCTTCATAGATGGTGAACTCTGAGGAAAGCTTCATATCCTTGGATGGTCTTGAGGTCCAGAGAATGAGTGTGAGAGCTCTGATGGCTTGATTCCATCCCCATTTGAAACCTGCCATTTTAGCATAAGTTTATGGAGTTAATGCCAAGACTCTGTAAACCACATGGGTGTCTCCCCCTGTGTTAGAGTCAGAGGCAGAATTCAAATTAAGTTCCTGTGGATCCAAGAAGTGCCATTGCTCTTCTCAGACATTCTTGCTTCACACCAGGCTCCATTTGAGGGAAGCCACTTCACCTCAGGTGCCATAGAGTCATTTTGTCATTGTCCCACAGAACAATATCCAAACGCCATAGCATGGCATTCAAGGCTGTTCAAACTTTAGTTACAACCTGTTTGCTTTAAACTTGTTTAAGCCTGTTTGGCTTATGCTTGTAAGTCTTCCAGCCTGTTCTTGATCTGCTGTGATTTACTCTGGTATCCAAATGACACTTGACTCTGTGTCCAGTAATTAATCCCACCCTAACATCTCATACTCAACATGAGTACTCAATATCCCCAGTTTGGACTGTTTTTTACCTTTGTCTCAAGGACTTGATGGGGTTTACTTCATGTTCTTTAGCTTCTCTCCTGGAGAAAGATACCATGTCAGCCTCTTGGAACTTACTCTCTGGTTCCAGGTTGCTCATCTGGCACTGTGTGGCTGGCCTTCCATTTTACCTGTTGGGACAGGTCAGGAGAAGGGAATTCAGGACAAATACGGTGTATTCCCTGAGTGGCTCCACTGTGCCATGCCTAGGGTTAATCTGGGAATGTGCAGATGGATTAGATACTCTCCTGCCCTAAAGGAACCTATAATCTAGTGGAGAAGAAAATTGTCTAAATAAATAAAGGTAGTACTGTATGGTGGGTACACTGAAAGAAATTCATAGGGAGTGAGAGAAGGGCATAGAGAGGAGACAATTCATTTGTACCAGGGTTGTGGGGATTGTTGGGGAAGGCTTCAGAGATAAATTGCTGAGTCTTCACATCCTATGTGAAGAAAGTATGTCTCCTACAGAACCAAATTTCCTCCCTGAGACTGGGAAATAGATTCTCTGAAAAGGAGAAGTCAATGGTTTTTTAATTATGCCTTTGCAGACAGAGTAATGTGAAAAAGATATCAGAGCGTTGTGGGTGGAAATCTTTGACATTTGGGATCCAGAGTGCTCCGTGGTCAGGCAGCCTGGCTGAGGATCTAATTTGGTCTTCAGAGAGGGGAAATTCCCAGCAGCGGCTGCAGTGGAAATGCTAAATGTAGAAGGCCAACAGAACAGACTCTTATTTTATGTGGCTGAAATGAGGGGGGAAATGGTTCTTGATATGACCTTTCTTCCATGGAGGGTTGCCTTTCGGACTTGGAAAAACTGGCTCAGAAACAAAATGCCAGTTGAACTGATGTGTCCAGAACATCAGTGGATAGTAGTTTCCCCAAGACCATTCTTCTTCATGTGTGTTATATGAGAGAGGCATGGTCATGCTTCCAGCGCTCGGCAATGATGCACACGATGATCTGGGTGTGAGATGAGTGGGGACCGTTTGGTACCCTTCAGCTGGTTGCAGAGCTGGGAAGGAGAGGCACAGAGCAGAGAAGAGAGGGATGGGGCTGCGTGCTGGTCCTGTCCCACCCCTACAGATGCAGAGGATGTTGAATTCCCTGGATCATTGAGAGAGGTGTTTCACCGGACACATTTTTCCATGGTGACATTGACAGTAGTGCCCAGTGTCCCTGCAGGAAGTGGAGTGGTGAGAGGAATGGAAAAAACAATATTTTCAGCAGGACCATTACATTATGGAAACCCTGACACTGATTTGCAAATGTCTCTTTTCTCTGACTACCTGGAGCTTTTATTAACATTGGACACCATGGTATTTATGATTCAGAGTTGATGAAATAACTCTACCTTCAATTAAAATACACATGGGTTAACCTCAGGATCACACTGTTGAGTGGAAAAACAAAGCCAGGGAAGAATACAGACAGTATGATTTCATTTATACAAAACTCAAAAAATATACAACTAAATCACACACACACACACACACACACACACACACACACACACACACACGTGTGTAGTATAAAGATGAAAACATGTATATTTGTATGCAATTAAGCAAGGAAATGAAAAACACAAAATTTGAGAAGATAATTACTAATTTTGAGAGAGAGGGAATGTTTGAGATAGGTTGGGACACCCACAGGGGATTTCAAAGTAATGATAATGTTCTTTTTTTTTTAACTTTTTTTTAATGTTTTTATTTTATTTTTGAGAGAGAGAGAGAGAGACACAGTGAGAGTGGGGGTGGGGCAGAGAGAGATGGAGACAGAATCTGAAGCAGGCTCCAGGCTCTGAGCTGTCAGTGCAGAGCCTGACGTGGGGCTTGAACTCACAGACTGCAAGATCATGACCTGAGCCGAAGTCAGACGCCCAAATGACTGAGCCACCCACGTGCCCCGATAATGTTCTTTTTTAAAAAATGGGCAGTGAGAACAGAGGTATTCATTTTATGGTAATCATTTATATGTTACAAGTATTTTATGAATATTACTTACATCTACCATGTTTAATAAACTGAACTCTTCTAACTAGCAGGGGTAGGATTTGTGTAGGGAGGGAAGCGTATGTCTGATGCTTATACATTTGAAGGAAGGACATTTGATTGATTCCCACCTTACTGTCAGTCACTATGACTCTGGTCTCCTTATATGAGCAATTGATTTACATTTTGTGATTAAACTCAAGTGTACAAATTGACCCCACCTGCCACTGTTGAATCAAATGGTTATTTCTCTTCCTGACATGGGAAATAGGAATGAAATAATGTAAAGTGAAAAAAAAATGAAGACATTCTGCTATTCATATTCATTCTGATATTGTTAAAACATTTTGTTTACGTGCATACATTAAAAAGATTTGAGAAGTGTCTATTACAGTATTTAAAAGGGGTTATCTCTTGAATCATTTGTTTTCAGAAGAGAATATCGGTTTTACAAGCCACTGTCCTGTTGGTTTATTTCATTTCCCCCCATTTCTGGCAAGGTTGATTCATCCTCTGTTACTCTGTGTTGCCCTGTGAGAGCACCGCTTTCTTCTCTTTGTGTCTTAGTTGTCTCTGGAAGACTCTCCTTTCTGTTTTCCAAAAAATGATGAAAATTTAATTCGGTCACTGGAGCATTTTGGTAAATCCAGAAGCCAGGAGACCAGCCAGGAGTTAGGGAAAACACAGGAAATATGTGGCCGGATGGGTCTACAACTGGGCAGAGGATTTTCACGGAAAGTCCAAGCTGTGTGGTCCCAGCAGGCACAGCACAAGCCAATAGGATCTCACCCCCTGCTTCTTTTCTCTTTCCTTTTCAATCGACTTCACTGTCCTAGGTTAGGTTTCCTGGAAGGCAGACTGAGACTTCGGTTAGTGTACAAGAGGTGTACTGAAGAGTGTTCTTGGGACCAACGTTTGGGGAAGGGAAGGGAAGAAGAGAAGGGGGAAAGCGTGAAGGAAAGAGGAGGGGAGGAAAGGAAGAACTAGGGAGAACTGGGTCTAGGGAGAACTCAGGCTGGGATGCAGGCTCAGTAGAAGCCTCAGCAGATCTGCAGAGAGTTGTCAAGATGAGAGAATAATCCTTCAGAGCTGTTCGAAGTTAGGGTGATAGGGCTGGACCTTTATACCGTACATCACTCAGACGCTGGAAGCTGGCCACCTCAGGGAAAGGGCATGACTGTGGGTGAGGGGATATCTTTTCAGCTGAGTTGTCCCAAAAAGGAGCTGATAGTATTCCCAGAAATTTCTCTGTCTGTCTGTCTGTCTCTCTCTCTTGAGCATGCTTGAGAGAGCGAGTGTGAGCAGGGGAGGTGGAGATGGAGGGGGAGACAGAATCTTGAGCAGGCTCCACACCCAACGTGGAGCCCGACATGGGGCTGGGTCTTACTACTGCGAGATCATGACCTGAGCTGAGATCAAGAATCAAATGCCCAACTGACTGAACCACCCAAGCGCCCCTCAAGTCCTTCACTCTTAAAGTGGGATCTGGGTGGCACATTACCTCCATTCTACAGTCAGATTATTTTTTATTAAAAAATGAATTTAAGAATGTCACTTGCTTCTGAAAACCCGTCTGTGGCTCTCCACTGCTTATAGGAAAAGGATCAAACCCTTACTTTGGCATTCAAGGCCTTTTGCTATCTGATCCCCATTTTCATTCTTTCTTTCTGGCAATGTTTCTCACGTTTGTCCATGACCTAATAAAACACGCTATATTCCAGCTATACCCAAACACTTTCCATGACAGAGGTACACCTTTCTATCCTGTTTACTCTGTTTGGAATATCTTACTCTCTCAAACTTCCACTCAGACTTCAAAACAAAGCTCAAATAATGATGACACCCGGTGATGTATGAAAGCACTGAATCACTATATTGTACACCTGAAACTAATATAACACTGTATGTTAACTAACTGGAATTAAAATAAAAAAGATGAAACAAAACCAAGCTCAGGTGTCCCCTTGTCTGTAATGTCTCTAGGCACAGTATATCATTTCTGTGGGTTCTCCTGTCCCATTTTTCTTGCATTCTTCTTACTCCCCTCATATTATTTTCCCTTTCCTTCTCTTCGCTCTTTACTCCTAACCAAATCTCCTCCACTCCCATTTTCTCTGATTCTCTTTTTTCTCTTTGTGGCACATTTTCTTTTCAGGCAGTCTCCCATGAAAAGCTGGAGGCTGGGGCTCTGCTTGTGTTGGCTGTTGTGAGGAAACTCTGTGCTGGTGGCAGATTAATGGACACTGCTCCCACAGCTCTTTCTGCTGTATTCTGCCGCTTATCCTGACATGCTCTAATTGCTTGACTAAGAGCTGGCACGTCAACATCAGCGTTCCAGGACTTCCTGCTTATCAGGCAAGTTATGCAGCCTCTCTTGGAAGTACTATCAGAGTTGCTCCAAACAGCTTCCACCCCAAGTAAGAGGTGACTTCCTTGTAGCTATTGACGTATGTGTCTGACTCCTCCAGTAGACTGAGAGCAGTTTAAGGCCAGAGGCTCTGTCTGCCATCTGGGTGGACCCTATGCCTAGCACAGGCCAACTGTAAGGGAGGGCTTCATTCAGTGTCTTGTTGAATGAATAAATATTGCTACATGTTTTGTTTTTCATTTGAGAAAAGGGTTGAGGGCAAAATGAAAGTGAATTCCTCTGTAAGAGAATCAGCAAAGTAATGATAATAAGTGACCACATTCCTTCCTAATATGCTCAGCTTTTCATTGCTGAGTTGGTGCCACTCATGAATTAATTTGTAATGGATTATTAATTGCAGCTGTGAAGACTTCCGCTTATTTCCATCTGTCCCTTTACACATCAGTAGTAGACACTGATTGAGGTCCTACCATGTGCCATGCTCTGCATTCATTTTTTTCTAATCCTCAGAATAATTTCATGAGATACGTATTGATATACCCATTTTGCTGGTGGAGCAAGCAAGGCTTAGAAGGGTTAAACTAAGTTATCTTAGGTGATACACTTTCACATGACAGACCAGGATTTGAACCTGAGCAGCCTCATTCCAGAGCTCTCCCTCTTCCTATTACTCCCTACTGCTGAAATTCAGTGTACTGATACTTTCTACACATACAGGTGATGGGAGATACTTACCTATTAGAAGTGGAGGACATTTTTGGAAGCAGTTATATTATCTTTTGAAAGAAAGGCCACGTAATTCATCTGTTACAACACGAAGTATCACTAGTTTCATGTTGACATTCTGTCTAGAAGTGGCAACTTCAACTGTGTTTTCTGTATAATTTCTTCAACTAGGGAACAGAGAGAGAGTGGGTGAGCGATTGTGAAAAAGAATAGTCTTGAAGTACTCTGAAACATGAGAACATGATGAAACAGTCCTATGTTATCACTCTATGTTATTATTACCAGGAAAATCCATTCAATAGTGGTGCTGCTAACTCATTATAGCGATTTCTCCATGCCAGGCACTATGCCAATTACTTTCTATGTATCATCCCATTTAATCCCCACAACAACGTTGTGAGGTAGATGTGATTATCGTAGATACTGTGTGACCCAGCACTCTTGATCTTACATATTTCCATGAGAGAAATCAAACATACTTGCATAAGAGTATTAGCTTCATTCATAATAGCAAAACTGAAAACATTCCCAATATCCATTGATAGGAGAGTAGATAAATAAACTATGGCATATTGGAATATTACTGAGCAATAAAAAGGTAGGAGCTCTTATATGTGCAACAACGTGGATGAATCTCCAAATCATGCTGAATGAAGAGTGTATACTTTCATAAGAGTACATACTCTGTTATTCCATTAAATGGAGCTCTAGAACAGGCTTGTGTTGGTAGAAAAACATAAGAACGGTGGTTACCTTTGGGATTGATGACTTGAAAAGCATAAGGGGATTTTCTGGGGTGATAGAAATGTTCTGTGTCATGATAGGGGCTTAAGCTACACAGGGAAATGCATTTGTCAAAACTCATTGAAAACTGCATTTAAGGTTTGTACATTTCATTGTATGTAAATTTTACCTAAGAATTGCAAACAGATATTGAACTCTGGTTAATTATGTGCCCGTTGAAGTGTTTAGAAGTAAAATGTACTTACCTGTACTTTTCTTAAAAAGTCTGTAACTTTTCTTAAAATGCATCAGAAATAAAAGACTTGATGGATAGACAGGCACAGGTGGTTAGGTATGTAAGGAAGCTAGTGTAGTAAAAGCCAGTGGAGAATCTGAGTGGTGGATATCATGGGTATGTGTGATGGATCTCTTTCAAGTTTCATGTACAGTTCAAAAATTTCATTAAAAATATTGGGAAGTGAATAGACACACAAAGAGGGGATGTAATTAGAACAGGATAAACTGAAGTGCCCTTATTTAGTCCTTGTTCTGATACAAAATAAGCTCTTTCACCAAAAAAGCTCGGAGGAATCTCTTTTGCCTATACCCTGGCGTCAACTTTATCCAGTTTGAGCCTATTACTTCTTGGTCCTACCTGATGCGCCAATTCATTTCCTGCCACTCTTGGACAGATCTTACCCACTATGACTTCTTGAAGCGAAGTGGCTTATTCTTCCCTGCCTTCTCCATGTACTTTTAGGCTTCTGTACCTTTGCTTTATCTGATTTCCTGTACATGAAAAGTCTCCATCCCTGTAAAATCTTTCCTTAGCCTCGTGGGTCCACTCATGTGTTCCTTATTGCCAATTTCCTATTACGGCACTGATCACATGAAGGTTGTTTCCTTCTTTCTCCCCCTCAGGACTTAAAGGCCCTCTAGGACAAGCAGAGACAGCATTGTACCTAAGTCTTCTGTGCTCAGGGCCTGGCACAGAGCATGGTGCAGAAAACACACTCAAGAAATATTGGCACAGGCAGCAAGGATAAGAGATGTTGGGTAGATGAATTAGAAAAGAACTGACATTGAGAAGTCTCAGATCCTTTTCTTGTTCTTTCTTTGCTCTGTTGTGTGTAACTGAGGCCCAACCCCTGCAAACTACATTTCTCAAGAACCCTTACCATCTGGTTTCTGGTTAGATCAGCCACTAAGAGGCACTGGTGAGAGATTGGCGGGAGGGGAAGGGGGGAGGCCAGGGTGTGTCTCTCCCCCCTTCTCTGCTTCTGGAAGTGTCGCCAACAGGAAGTAGCCAAGTCTCCTGCATAGCTCTCGCTGCCATCGGATAACCTTTCCATATCATGGTCCCCACTTTCGCCAAGCAGCTCTGCCTTTTTTGCAACCTTTTTTTTTTGCCTCTATCTCCTTCCTTCGTTTCTCTAGCTCTTGGGATGGTGGTGGGCTTTTAGCTATTGATAATCTTTAGCTTGACTTTTTATCCTGTACTTGGCTTTTAGGCTCTTCTGAAAACTGTGACTGATTTCTTGTAGAGCTACACTAGGCTTTATTTTCCTGACTAGATCCTGACAGATGTAGTCCCTTATTTTGTACCTCAGTTTCTGTAATTTCAAAATGAGGTGAGTGAGATACAAGATCACCAATTTTCTCGTTGCGAAAATTCAGATTAAGGGGAAGAGAGTGTTTAGAATGCCATCAACTGTTGGCCCAGTTTGAATTTCAAAAAGAGAGAGAGAGAAAGAACTCCTAACACTTCCACCTGGTACCTTCTATGCTTCCTAATGCAGTAATCACTTTGTTCAGCCAGGGCTCATCACCAGGGGAGAGACGTGAGAGTCCTGCCTGGCTTGGTGACTGAAATGCTGCCAAGAGGCAGTGATCACATAGTGGCCAGAGTCAATGAGAAGCAGAGCCTGGTGTGGCAATGAGAAGGGATCAGTGCTCACCCCACACCAGCTCTGGTACTTCTTTGAAGACAACCTGGGACCCTGGGCTTAGTGTGGGGCTGGAAGGAAACCCAGAAAGGATGAGCCACTTCTCTGCTAGTTCATGTTCATCAGTCATCAGCTAACATTTTATCTACCCATCTACTAATTCCCACCTTGTCAGGCTGTATATTGCATCATGCATTATTTTATATGTGGAAAAAAAAGACGAAAGCAGATAATACCAAATCGCTTTTTTCCATGCACTCGCAATCAAGTGGGGGATATTATAGACACATGTGTGACTTTCATTCATAAAAATAATTCTAACACAGCACGGTTTGTAGTATATAGTATGATGAGTGCAAATAACATATTTGGGAAAACCATGAGGAAGAAAGGATTACAAGAGGAGTGTTTTGGAAAGAATTGATGAAAGGGTGTTATTTTGAACTAGGCCCTGGCAAACGATGGCCAGATTTAAGCATGAGGGAAAAGACATTGTTGGCAGAGGTAAGAGCCTGAGCAGAGGTAGAGGGCAAGAAAGTGCAGGACCCATGAGGAATACCTGAAATGATGGCAGTGGTTGGGAACAGAAGGGAAGAAGGCAGGGGTCATGTTCTGAATCAATATGGTATGAGAAGTGTGGAATGTATTCTTATGCAACTAGGAGTCACTAAAGGTTTCTGAGCAGGGATATCAGATCATATCTGAATGGGCAAAGAGAAGGAATGAAAAGAGCCCATTTAGGAAGCAATTGCAGTAACCAATTCTACAAACTGCTTAGCTGCCCCCTCAGAGGCCATGGCCTCCTTCGAGCAATCAAGACAGAACAAACTATTTGAGCATCATCTTAGGAATGTTTACAGACCTCAAGAAGATTGGGAAGAATGACCAATATCTGGGCTTACATTTGCCAGGGCTCATGGAGTGGCTGTGGGGGTCAAGCAATTGGAGAAGTCATGAGAGTGCAGCTGAAATCCGGGACCATGAAGCCTGGTAAAACCAGAGAGGGGTTAGCTAGAGGTCGTATGGAAGAAGCAGCTGTCCCAATGCAAGCAGCCCTCAGCTATAGCATCTGTGAGGGCGGAAGGACTGACTATGTGATTAGTGACACCGAAGAGGAGTTCATAGGCGCCCAGTAATCACTTCTTATACTCTTATCTCCTGCATCAGTAATGGGAATTGGTCTTCACTATTTTGTCCTTCCAAACACACATGGAGGCCAAGGGGATAACATGAAGTCTAGAATAGATAGGTAGAGTGAGTCGCAGATCTATACTTACTAATCCTGTCACCTCTGAAGCAGCTCTTAACCACACTGTGCCCCCTTCTGCTACTCCTAGAAAAGCAATCTGGTCAGTGGTTGACACGGAGGGTCTGGAGCTGGTGCAGCCTTGTGTAGGGCCTTATGCAAGTGACTTAACTTTTCAGTGTCTCAGTTTCCTCCTTGGTTAAGCAGATATACTAGCTTTGCCCACCACTAGGAGTTAGGAGAATTAAATGAGGTAATGCAAGCTAAGCTTTTAGCACCAGGCATGGAATATAGAAACTAATTAATAATTTAATGTAATTGCCATATTGTATTGTTAATCATAGTCATAATTATTACTAACAACTGTAAAATGGGGGTAAAAATCTGTAGCTCTGAGAGCTTCTGTGACGATCCAATAATGCACACAAAAGTGTTTTAAAACTGGAAAACATTGTACAGATGTAAGATATTAATTATGATGATAACAATGACCCATTCAAAACTGAGATGCTCCCCAGGCACGCATATATAGCCAGTGTTGCGTGATTGCTGAGGGAGCAGCTCATTCCTCTGAGATGGTTGGCCTGATCTGTCTGTTCTGGCTTCTGTCACTGCCTGGAATTAGCTGATAAATGCTCTTCCTCCCCTGCTGCCCCCAGTGGGGCATTTGGTCTGCTCTCTTGGCAGTTGATGACAAAGATGATGTTGCAATAAGCATGCAATGGATGAAGCCATCGCTCACTGTGAAGGCAATCTTGGGTAGTCACAGAAGCCGTCACTACCGGCCTCTTATGATGGAGAATACAAAGTCCATTTGCATTTAGAGTCTTAGCATCCACAGACCCATTAAGAAACTTGCCTAAGGTCATGCAGCTGAGAGGTGAAGGCGTTGGTTTTGGAGTCCTGTACTATCTGATTCAAAGCTTTTGTTCTTTTTGTTTTGCATTCTTTGTGCCTCTCATTGCTTTCTTTGGGGCTGAAGGAAAGGGGTTAGTTAATATGTTGGGATGGGGTAAATTGGCAGAAATATGGTGATAAGCTTGACAGCCCCTTGGCTACTGATATTAGAGCCGGTCAGTGAAGGAATTGGTAACAGACCTATCCTAAGAGCAGTCCTAAGTATTATCTATTTGGGAAAAAAAAAAAAAGTCGGTTACCATTCCCGGCAGTCATAGCAAAATCTGATGTTCAGCTCTGGTAATCTATCCAAGTAATGATGAGCCCCAGGCCAGAATGACCCAAAGAAAAATGATCTTTCCCCTCCCAATTTTTTTTGCTTCCAATTTTAATAAGTACAAAATTCCTTCTATTCACTGTTCTAAAGCTCAGAGTCATCCTGATTCTTCCTTTTACTTCTTCTTCCATTGCCAGTCAATTGTTAACTCTGTTGATTTTTCCTTCTTAAAGTCTCTGTCTTGCAGTCCTTCTATCCCCATCTTGGTCAGGGTCCCTCAGGTCTTCTCAGAATATGGTGGCAGCTCCTTAACCAGCCTTCCTGCTCCATCTCTCTGTGTCCCATTCACCCTGTGCATAGGCACCAGCGTGAGCTTTCAGAAGCAAAGCTCTTTTCACATCATATCCCTTCTCAAAGTACTTGACAATGTGTCCACAGTGTATGGAATGAGGCCCCAGTTCATGAGCATGGTGTTCCAGAACCTTCAAGTCAGGCACCTTTGTCGTCACTCATGCTGACCAGCAACAGCCTCCTCACTTTCTCATATATACCCTTCTAGGCTGGGCTTAAAAATCACCTTTGTCACAAATCTTTTCTTGACTCTCTTAATCAGGAAGAGTCAGTCCTTTCTTTGCATTCCCACAGTCCTGGTGTGGGAGTACTTATTTCATGCTGTTTTATTTTCTGACTTACCCAAGTGTCCATCTTCCTGCCAAGATAACAGGCTGCATATGAGCACTGCCCAGGCTGTGTGCACCTCAGTATCCCCGAGAGCATCCATTGTTGACCCCAGTGGTAGGCCACTGAAGAGACTGAAGGGTAAGTTAACACTTACCTTTGCCCCTGTCTGACTGTAAGTTGACATGGTCGTCTTTCCATGGTCAAAAGGCACATGAAAAGATGCTCAACATCACTAATCATCAAGGAAATGAAAATGAAAACCGTAACGAGATATCATCATGCACCTATCAGAATGGCTAGAATCAGAGAGACAATAATAACAAGTCCTGGTGAGGATGTGGAGAAAAAGGAACCCTTGTACACTGCTATGGAAAACAGTATGGAGGTTCCTTAAAAAATTAAGAATAGAATTATCATATGGTCCAATAATTCCTCTACTGGATATTTACCAAAAGAAAATGAAAACACTACTTGAAAAATATGTATGTGCCCCTATGATTACTGCAGCATTATTTACAATAGCCGAGATAAATGGAAGCAACACAAGTGTCCATCCGTAGATGAATCGATAAAGAAGATATGATATATGTATACAATGGAATATTCCTCAGCCATAAAAAAAATAATTTTTTCCATCTGCAATAACATAGATGGATCTAGAGGATATAATGCTAAGTGCAATAAGTCAGACAGAGAAACACAAAACCATATGATTTCACTCCTATGTGGAGTTTAATAAATAAAGGAACAAAGAAAATAGAGACAAACAAACAAAATCCAAACTCTTAAATTCAGAGAATAGACTGGTGGCTGCCAGAGGGGAGGTCGATGGTGGGGGGTGGGGGATAAGTGAAATAGATAAAGGGGATTAAGAATACACCTATCATGATGAACACTAAGTAATCTATAGAATTGCTTAAAATCATTATATTGTGCACATGAAAGTAATATAACATTGTATGTTAATTATACTTTAATTATAAAAAAAAAAAGCAGCACTTTAATTTCAGAGTTAAGAAGATACCTTTTATTTACTATTTTCCTGAGATTTTTCTCTAAAGATCAACATTTTCCTCTTTTTATTCCACCTCTCAGTATCGAGAGGATTAGTTCCTGTGCACTAATGTCGTTACGGGGAAGAATTTCGCATCAATAGAAGCAAACTCTTCTACCTTGCAATATTTGGGGATTGAAAGGTAACCAAGCCAGCTGTGGTTTGAACATGTGGCCAGAAACCAAGTACCTTAAATGTCATTTAAGTTTTAATTTTTCCAGGAATTTCCTAATTTTCCATTAAGAAATTACTCCCCTGCTTCCCAATGCCTGGTCTGGAAGGGATCACTTTACTGTAATATGGTATTTATAAACACATTAAGGTATTTCATTGCAAAAGAATTTTCAAATTGCAGAATCTAAGAAAAGTCTTTTGAGATCTTTAAGGCATTTAATGCCTCTTGCTCTCCATGTAAGATTACAGGTACTATGATAAAATCAATGTAATTGCTCAACCCTCCTGTTTCAGTTGCTTATAAATTTTCAAGATTCAGTCAGCAATCCTCGAATGTGCTGACAGATTCTTCAGGTTTTGGTTTCTGCGGTTAGAAAACATCTAGGAAGCTGTAAATAATTGTCTCCCTGCCTTTGCTGAAACTGTTTCCCTCCTCCTGAAAAATCTTCCGCTTTCCTCATTGTCATATCTATTCTTCCTCCTCTAATCCTTCCTAATACTGCTTCAAGGCCTCACTCCTGGGGAAAATCCCTCCTTTTTATTGTATTCATAATGAGGTAGAGATATTTGGAGAACCCTAGGCATTCCCCGCCCCATTCCAACATGGCCAGCTGTGACCCCATTCTTCTCTGACCTCCTGCCCATTGCATTTTCTGTACCTTTCTCAGCATATTGGATGGACACATGTCTGCCTTGAGTGCTATAGTTTCCCTTGCCTTGTTCCTTTCTTCCTTCTTAGCATCTTAATCTATACTCTGTTCACTTCTGCATTCCATCAGCACAGCCTCACACAGTGAGGAGTGCAAAGGGTCCGTGTGCATAGATGGATGCATGCATGCTTATAGACACACACTGTCTATGAGTTTTGAAGTGACTCTTCCTTTGCTCACATGCTTGCCTTTGCAGTATGCACCAGGTGCCACAGAGATGAAACATTTTGGTATCGAGTCTTGTTCTTCACCTTAGCTTCTGAACCGCCAGTTTGGCTCTTCTTCCTAACTTCTCAATTCTTTCTCCCTGATTCATCTCACTGCTTAGTCCCCCATTAAAACTTCCCCCCAATACTCACAACTGATTTTTCCTGGATAATAATTCAGCTTGTCTCTTGACCATGACTTCTTCTAACCGTGGCTTCTCTGTTATGACCACAGACTCTTGGCTTACCTTGGAAAGACATTTCCAAGCTCAATCCATTCTCCAGAACTCTCCTTCCCATTTCCCACTGATGGGCCTGTCTTGCTTTTATTAACAGGACACTTTTTACCTTATTGACAGTAACTCAGGAAAGAACTAAATGCCGGAAACATTATAATCCCTCTCAAGAGACACAGATTTAGAGAAAGGTACATGGCAGCCCCAGTTTATTTACCCATCAGGTTTCATGGAAACTTCGTTTTAGGGTGTAGAACAAGTACCTGTGCTTTGTAGGCTCATTTCCTTAATATTCATAGTTTTGGGAACCCCAGATCCATTTTTGTACAGTAACATCTGTCTCACATTGATAATTTTGTTGATGATATAATTTAAAAGACATCACTATAATAATCTAGATTACTGAATGTCAGAGTTCAAAGGCCTTTAAAGACCAGCTAACTAGTCTGGTGTTTTCCTAAGTGAGGGATTGTATCCCTGGTGGCACCTGGGTCATTTTGGTCAGGCATACAGTGCTAAGTACTAGGACTCTTGTTGTGAGAGGCATTCCCTTTTTTAATTCTTCAGCCTTCTGATTAGCCAAGAAGGCTACAATTTTGAGCCAAAATGTCCTTATCACCCCTCCATTTCTTACTGATCATCTTTATTCATTTGTTTATAAATGAAGCAAAAGCAAAGCCAAGACAAAAAAAAAGCAACTCTTCTGTAGATAACCCTATGAAATTAATTTCATAATGCCTCTATTGTCACTGTGTTTATTTTTCATGGTTCACGTCTACACATGGCAGGGATATTTATTTTCTTTTTTTAAAGTTTATTCGTTTTTGAAAGAGAGGGAGAGAGAGAGAGAGAGAGAGAGAGAGAGAGAGAGAGAGAGAGAGAATGCAGGGGGAGGGCAGAAAGGGAGGGAGAGAGAGAATCCCAAACAGTCTCCACACTGTCAGTGCAGGGCCTGACGTGGGGCTCGAACTCAAAAATTGTGAGATCATGACCTACGTTGAAATCAAGAGTCAGACGCTTAACTGACTGAGTCACCTAGGGTCCCTGGAGGGTATTTATTTTCTATTTAAGACGGTACTATAAGGTTTTCATGTGTAAACACTTATATAAGTAAAAATATGAATTAATTAAAAGGAAAATGATAAATAACATTTGTTGAGACCCAAAGATTCTCAGGATCTGGGAAATCCATGGTGAAAAATAAAGAGGCAGTCCTTACTCTTTTCATAATTAAGTCAGTTTTATTGAACCTCATAGTCTTTGTGTCTCACCTTTGTGTCTCTAATTTGAAGCTTCCAGGATTATTTCTACCAAGTATCTGACATAATTTTCCTTGTGGCAAGGAACTCCTCAAGAACACTGTGTGTGATGCAGTGGGACGCCATTGAGGTGGGGGTGTGTCAAGGCATTCCAGGTTGGGGTCACTCCTGCAGGCAACAGGCCTCATACAAGATTCTCTCCATCTTATAAGGAAATTTAACGCATGGCTAATCAGGGAAAGAGTTAATGAACCAAATGCTTCCGTGGCTTCTGTCAGAAGATGGCTGGATGTTGCTCTTGAAACCTCTCAGGATGTCATGTAATCCCCTTCCCCCAGCAGAAGGTGGACTGTTGCCACATCTGAAAAGTGATTGGTGATGTTGTCTTCAGGAGACACTTCCCCTCAGTTGTCATCTTAGCCTTCCCTTCTCCAAATCAAGTGGGGGGGAAAAGATATTGGGGTCTGGTGAACATCTGGGTAGCATATTGGTCAAAGGAATCTGTTTCTCTTTTCCTCTTATAGCAAGGAAACTATCCTCCATTCCTAGGAAAAATGATTAATGATAGCACACAGAAGCCAAAAGCATATGAGGTTTTACTTTACTTTCTTTTGTTTCCTCCTACCTGTGGACAGATAGGCTTTTCCTGTGCATTTTGCCTTGAGTCATTCAAAATTCCAGGAATCTCCTCAGCTCTGTTTCTTGAAGGGGCTGTGGATTTTGCTGATTACTTCTTTTTTGGTGTTCTTGAGCAATTACCTGCTGTATGTGGCCCAGAAATTTCTGAAGCGTGAGATCCTGCTGCCTTTGTCTTCCACTTCAGTTTCTCTCAATCTCTGTCAAGTGAAGGCAAACTATAGCCCAGACAGACAGGAAGGCGCGTTCACAAGTGTGTGGTGACCTGAAAGAGTTGACTGACTCATGATTGCGGTCAGGGTCACCTCCTGTGGCTACCTGACTTTAGACACCACAGAGAGAAGAGAGACGTGGCCCCAAGCCCCCAGTTCACCCTTTCCTGCAGTGGCTTGAGGTCTCACAGCTCCCTCTAAAGGTCACAAGAGCTGGGAAGCATAGTCTGATTCTCCGCATATGTAGGAATGTAGGAAATAGGGGTCCTTGTGCCTTTTGCAGCCTCATGACACCAATGCAGGATCTTCTGTCTCCTGTAAGACCCTCCCTCTAGAATCCTCAATCCTACCTTTATTTTTCACAACTTGAAACTTCGCTCAGACTCCAGGTTTCTCCATAGTTCTTCCTGTTTTTCACTCCTGAGCACACAGGCAGCCTCTCTGTGTGATCGGTGTCTGTAAGGCCATTTCTTTTCTGTCCTTATACCTCCAGATTTGTCCCCTCACACTGGCTGTTAACACCTCATGCCACTTCTCTTCATGTTTCCTTCACACACTGAGGCCAGGACAGGTCTGTGGAGGGGCCTCAAACTGCTGCCAGCACCGAGTCATGCTTTTCACCGGGAGGGCCTTCCCCTCCTCCAGCCAGCTTCCCGCCCACCCTTGGATCTTTGGGGACTTGGTCTTAATTGTGGCCCATTCGTCCCCCTCACAGGTCTGTACATTGAGGCTAAATAAAGGAGACCTGAGAACCTGACACTTTTTGAAACCCATCTGTGCCTCCCCCCTCACCCTTGGCCTCTGTTTATGGCTCCCAGGTCTGTTCTTTCATTCATTCTAGGTCCAGCTCTTCAAGCCTCTGCTCTCATACCTAACGGCCTGTTTCCTGGCTGTGTTAGTGCTCACCTCAGAGCACAGGGCCTTTGCTCACCTCTTTCACCCTCTCTCTTACTGATGTATCTGTGAGTCCCTTGAAGGCAGAGAGCATGCCTGACTCATGTTTGTTTTCTCCCTCATTCACAGTCCATGGCCCCCAGCACATAGAAATCATTCCATGTGCTGACTGAAAGTGGAAAGAGATGGTTAGGATGCCTCCATGGTATGATGTAGGGATACAATAGAGCCTTGCTTATATGATCCTGAACATCACTTTCCCCCAAGAACACCTGAAATGAAAGCAGAAACCAGTGAGTAGGAGACACACAACACCATTTTTTCCACTCCAGTCTCTATATTCAGAGTGCTTTTTCTATGCTGAGCTGAGGAGGGGAGAAAGATAAGACATTCTGAGCTTGTTTCCTAGAGGAATAGATAGATGTATGCCTTATGTAAACTAGTTTAACTTATTAAAAATGAGTTCCAGTTATGAATATTGAATTAGAAATGGGAACAGAAAATTACATAACATGTAGGAATGTCATAAATGATAAAATTCAGGGAAATTTAGCAAGAGAGTTATATAATATGTATAAAGAAAATAATTCAGTTTTATTTTAGTGTATTTTTATTCAAAAAAATGAATGGTGCCCCGTTCTTCCAAGACCTCATAACCTAGGAGCGATCTGATTACATCTGTAGCACAGTGGTCATTCCATATTGTGACAATGTGCCTCTCCATCTGTGATGCCTGGTCATTACACTACATGTCTCTAGATTGCTCGTATCCTTACATGAGCCTGTGTTATTTACATGACTAAGTAAAGCGCTTATAATAAAAAAGAAACATTTAATCAATAGCATAAAATATCTGTAATGGAAAGGGGTTAACGAGCTTATTAACAAAGTTAAGCCCATTAATAAAGTCAGTATGTTTATGTTCATCAGGGTAACCACTTGATGACATTAGCAGTGTTTGTTCTAGAGCAGAAGGGCATCTAGTGATTAGATCCAAGTATACTCTGAATTATTAGTTTCTTTTCATTTCAGAGACATAGAGATGTATTTTGAACTAGAAAAAAACCTGTCTCTCAGATGAGAATTATTGAACAAATAGAGTACATGCCATTTCAGTGTCTCTGTATGTGTCCCTTATCAGCTTATAAAGAGGCTATAAAAATAAAATGACCTATTTTATATTACTGCTGTTATGGCATTTGTATAATTTCTTTCTTTTTTAAATATATTTTTAAATTTATTTATTTATTTTGAGAGAGAATGTGGCAGGGGAGGGGCTGAGAGAGAGAATCCCAGGTAGGCTCCACACTGTCAGTGCAGAGCCCGATGCAGGGCTGGAACCCACAAACTGTGAGATCATGACCTAAACTGAAATCAAGAGTCAGACACTTAGCCAGTTGAGCCACCCAGGTGCCCCTATGATTTCTTTTTTAAATCTTTATGAATAAAAATGATATATATTTAAGTTGTGCAACATGATGATTTGAGGTACATATACATAGTGAAATGATTTCTAAAGTCAAACTAACATATCTTCTCACATAATTACCATTTTTGTGTGTGTGTGTAATTAGAATGCCTGAAATCTACACTCAGCAAACTTCCAGTATTCCATATGGTATTATTTAGTACTATGGTAAGGTATTTTCCACTTTCATCTGTACAGTTAAGTAGAGCATTATTAAAATAGAATTTATAAGTATGAAAATTTACTATAAATTAACTGATACATAGTTAAATATCAGTAACATGCTGCTTTAGATCTTAATATCAACATATCCCAAAGATCATATCTTTTCCCATTAGTTAGTTTTATCTATAATCTACCAATAACAGTAATAACAAAATAGCCTAATAATGCCTGCTTGAAGATATCTCTATCACAGAAACATACATTCTGAAGTATCAATTTCTTTTTGAATATATATATATATGTATTTTAAGTGTTTATTTTTGAGAGAGAGAACACGCACACATGTGAGTGGAGGAGGGGCAGCAAGAGAGGGAGACCGAGGTTCTGAAGTGGGCTCTGTGCCAACAGCAGCAAGTCCGTCGCAGGGCTTGAACTCACGAACTGTGAGATCATGATCTGAGCTGAAATAAGATGCTCAACTGACTGAGTCACCCAGGTCCCCCTCAGCCTTCAAAATACATTGATGAGAAGTCCGAATTGTTTCAGAAATGTCTAATGACTTCTAAATTATTTTAGACATGGTCTGTGGATTAGAACTTTGAACATAGGCCATCCATTTTTCTGGACTTTGGAACAGACCAAAAAACATTTTTCACGGAGAATCCTGGCCCAGTCCCTAGGCAGCCGTCTCTCGAGCGGTAGGGTGGGTATGTGTGTGTGTTGGGGGATGAAAACTGACCTTATGCATTGGTACTTGTCAGGAATCCAGAGACCACTAAGAATAGTGTTTTTCAAATGGATTTGCAACTCATTAGTAGATCATAAAATTAGTTTAGTGCCCTGTTGTCTAGTAGAAATATAATGCAAGCCACATATGTAATTTAAAATTTTGTTAGCTATAGTAACAAAACAATTGATGTTAATTTTAATAATTTATTTGATCCATTATATAAAATATTATCTTTGTGATGTGTAATTAATATAAAATTATTAATGAGATCATGCACGTTCATTTTTTTTTTTGTACCGAGTTTTCAAAATCTGGTATTTATTTTACACTTTAGGCATACCTCCATTTGGAGTAGCCACATTTCACATGTGGCTAGTGGCTACTGTATTAAACAGTCAAGTTTAGTGCTTACAAGTTTTATACATTGAAATAGAATAGAATAGAATAGAATAGAATGGAAAATTTCAGAGGGTGTAGCTAATAGTAAGTAATTTTTCAGGGGATGTAAAATATGTTTCTGGGTGGGGATCATGGTTAAAAAAAAGTTTGAAAGTTGATGTGTTAAAGCATGTGGACCCTTACCCCCATTTAAGTGCCTATAGAGATGTCCTGAAGATTGCTCTCTTAGCAACATAAAAGAGTTCCAAGAGCACTTGTCAGACCACACACTGACCCTTAGGCTCACCACTTCTTGGTATCTATTCAAGGCTTAGATATCCATCAAGTAAGACAGTGGACAGTTGCTTGGAGGGCATGCAGCTTATCAGTCTGCATATATGCTAAAACCTTTCTCAGCCAAGCAAGATTAGCAGAGAGATGGGGGCCCTAGACCCTAATCAGATTGGTTTTTTTTCTTTTCTTTTCTTTTCTTTTCTTTTCTTTTCTTTTCTTTTCTTTTCTTTTCTTTTCTTTTCTTTTCTTTTCTTATGTTTATTTTTGAGACAGAGTGAGAGACCGAGTGCAAGCAGGGGAGGGGGAGACAGAGGGAGACACAGAATCTGAAGCAGGCTCCAGGCTCTGAGCTGTCAGCACAGAGCCCAATGCGGGGCTTGAACTCATGAACTGTGAGATCATGACATGAGCTGAAGCCGGAAGCTTAACTGACTGAGCCACTCAGGTGCCCAGGTTGTTTTTTTCTATTTGACTTTGGTGTGACATTATCATAATAGGGTTCAAAGTTGCTTCAAAAAATAGTGTTACCAGCATGAAGTGGGCATTCTAATGCATCGCTGGGGGAATGCGTGTTGGTACAATATTTCTTGTGGGTAATTTAGTGATACATATCAAAGAATTTAAAAATGTGTCTGCCCTTAGACCCAGTACCTCCAGTAGTTTATTTTTCTACTTCCAGGCATAAATGGGAGTGATAAATATGTGCATAAAAATTCAGCTATGCTAAATGCAATGTGTTATGTTGGATTGGATCCTGGAACAGAAAAAGGACATTGGTGGAAAACTAATAAAATTTGAATAAACTGTGGAGCTTAGTTAATAATAATGTACCAACGTTGGTTTCTTAGTTACGAAAAGTGTACCATGGTAATCTAAGATGTTCACTGGGTGTGGAGTACATGGAAACTCTCTGTGCTGTTTTTTCTGTAAACATAAAATTATTCTAAAATAAAATGTGTATTAAAATATTTTAATTAAAAGTGTAAACATTTATTAAAATGTAATTTTTACTAATAATAAGGATTTTCATTACAGTACTACTGTGAAATCAAAAGTTGGAAACAGCCCAAATATCCAACTGTTGAGGATTGCTTAAATGATCTTGATGCCTCATAGAATGAAATATCAGGCAGTCACTTAAGTGGTATTTTAGAATTAAATTTATTAACACACAAAGATGTTGACAATATATTTAATGAAAAAATAACTTCCAAAATATTGTTTTATTAAGATATGTGTTTAAAGAGAATTGGCAGAATGCTCACCAAAATATGGTTATCTCTAAGCCAATGAGATTAGAGAAGATTTAAGAAATATATATATTATTGCGTATATGCGTCTTCTAGTTTTTCCATATGGTGCTTATATTGTTTTTTTTAATAAGAAATTTTTAAAGGTTTTTTGTTTCTTTTTTCTTTTTTTTTTTTTGTAAGAGCAGATTGGATGAGTCAGAGTGCCCTGACATGGGGTGATAGTGATGAGTGTGCTCTCACCACAGACTTGGAAACAAGGGACTCAGATTGCCCTCTGAGAATTATACTCAGGAATCAACATTGAAAGTGTTAGTGTTGAGTGGGGTGAAGTGTCTTTAAAGTGTCAGGATGATTCACAGGCAAGAATTAGTCCTGGCTACAACCAAACTTGACATTAAGAAATACAATTCAGAAGTGAATCAGTCACAAAGGAGTTGGCTGAGATGGGATGTATCTAGAGGAAATCGCAGAGGTGGCCAGTGCCCATCTCAGCAGGCCAAGAATGATGTGCCCTGTCAGGCTGGCCTCCATTTTTCTTTCTCCATCATAGGCCCACCCCATGGTGAACTGGAAGCGTCATCCTGTTATCCTGGCCCAACACCGTTAAGCATTTAGATCCCTGGTCAATTCCCTGACCCTCATCAGGGTTAGGCCCATGAAAGAGCCTGCCAGTCACCTGGCTCTCTATGTAGCCTGTCCATAGCTAGGCAGGCTGACACAAGCATCCTATCCACTTGACAATGAGTTTCCTCATTGTGAATTAACAGACTTGGCAGCTAATTTGATGAATGTGTCTGTAAGCATTGTTACAGTGAGTCAGTGCTCTGGGTCCAGTCAAATCTGTGGCTTTGACAGTAAGAATTTATGAACATGGGCAGGGAAGGGCTAGACCATGGACCCTGTGAATTGACCAAGATAACGGTCCTCTTGGGGCCTCGTCAGGAATCCTCTCAGCCTCTTCTTCTTGATGCTATGAGTCACATTTCCCCTGGCATGTGGCAGCTCACTTACTTCTTTTTCAGAGCCTTGCCCATCCATCTGGCATAGAGCAAACCAGTCTCATCCCCTTGGGTAGGGCGGCAGAGCCCAGCAAGGCAAGCACTGTAGGCATGTGGCCAAAGAACTCTGAGAGACACAGGAAGTTGACAAATTTGTACTAAAGAGTGGAGTAGTTCCAGGCGTCAGCCCGAGCTTGGTGGAGGTCACTCATGTCATTGCACCATGGCTCTGTTGTGGAGAAAGGAACGTAGGTATACTAGAGTTAGCAAGCTCTGCCTCTGTGGTTTTGGGCTAATTATCTGGGTGATCTTGTATAAGCCCTTTTTGGGTCTTTGACCATAAAATTAAGGATGACAATACCTACCACATAGCATTGTTATCAGTTTAGTTATGATGGATGGGAAAGCATACTACAAACCAGAAAGAACTTTACAAAGTGATGTTATTTCTTTATTTGTGAGCCATGTTGGAATTTTTGTATATGGGAGTGATTTTTGAAAAAAAAAATTGAAATATTTTATGTCCTAGAAAGTTGAGAGCCAATTCATGTAATGTATGGAAACCCATCAATTACAAAAGAGAAAGCCAGCAATGCCCTAGCTTGCTCAAAGCTTCATAAGTGAATATTTAGCTCCTATTAAAAATCCAGTAACTGGGTTTTGTTCTAAATGATTGCTTTGCATCTAGATTAGGTTTCTATTTACTATTTTTTAAGATACAGTTTCATAAAGAAGATTCCTTTGCTACCAAAATTCCAAAACCCTGGTGGAACTTCTGTAACCTAGAAGCCCCTGGAATTCTTAGGGGTAATTTTCTGTGAACTTACAGTCCCACCACCCTGATTTCCTTGTCTGGCCTGTGCCCTACTTCTTAGATGAAGTTCACTTGTGACCTTTTGTAGCTACACAGGGTACAGCTGGGGAAAGACCCCTGAACTACATTCAGAAGATATTCATGGTGTGGCTTCCGGCTATGTCAGTTTACCTCTCAGTGCCTCAGAGTCCTTTAATAAAATGGGGAAAGACCATGAAAGGTGTAGTTTCAGTGGAACACTGAAGGTGGAATTGCTTTGTAAACTATTTGAAGTCCTATGATTGTTATTATCTTATTTTGTTTATTCAGTAAAACAGTAATGTTGAACATTCTCAACTTATTTTTGAGACTGGGACATAGAGACATAGAGCAGGGCAGGCTGACCTCCTCACCCAGACCACTTGATGGTTCGATACCATCCTGCTGGATCTTCAGGGCTTGGCTATGTCCATTGATAGAATACTTCCTACTGGTTGAAGTCAACTACTCTTCTAGGAGAGCTCTACTTCAGTAATTCTTTCTATAAATAGAAATCTGCCTATTTCCCATTGTTCTTAGTTCTTCCTACTGCAGTGACAATAGAACAAACTTATGTCCTTTTCTGTCATAATACAGATTTCAAAGACAGCTGCCATGTTCCCCATACCATATTTCTCTTTTCTATACTCTGTCCTCTCTGCTGTTTTTTGCCTGAAATATTTTCTAAACTCTTCAACATCTTGGCTGAGCTTCCCCAGATATATGGCACTGGTCACCCAAATCTGTCACTTGAATTGTAGATATAAATGGCTAATACTGATGGAACCCTTATTCTGTCGTAGCACTAATATATTTGATATATATATCCATATATAAGCTCATTTAATCATCATAACAACCCTATGAAGAAGATACTCTTATTCTCCTGCTTTTTAGAGCAAAGAAAACAGAGGCATAGATAGTAATGCACTCACCCAGGTAATAAGTGGAAAATCTGGGGCATGAATATTGGCCTCTGCTGGTACCATATGGCCCTGTATGAAAAAGAACATTTGTCCCTGTGTTTAGACTATGAGCATAGGAGAATGTTAAACGTCATTCATTCATTAGTAGGCCCTGTTATTGGCTCATCTACTGCACCAGCCCAATGGTTTCTCCCTAGATCTTGGTTTTCTCACATGTCATCTGAAAGGGTTTGATGAGGTGGTTTCGAAGATACCTTTGCAGTAGTGATATTCAATAATTTCATGGATCAGGAATTTACAGCAGTGGCAACTTAAAATATCTGGCCTAGTTCCTGTGCCAGAATATATGCTAATTTACTCATGATTTAGACTTTCTAAAGTTAGTTGAAAGCAATCTTCTAAGAAAATACTTTTCTGATCTTGGTAATTGTTTCTATACAGTGGGAATATTTTAAAGAAAACTGATTCTGATGAAAACTGGTCAGATTTGTTTTAGATCTGGTCTGTAGTTCTCTCTATTCTCATCTAGCCCACAGGACACTGACGTCTGAATTGATCTTCTTTAAAGCCCAGATCTGGTAGTTTAGGCCACTAGTCCAAAATTATGACACCCCAGTGTTTACTGAATGGGGGGTTGAACTTGGTAGCATACTATTGACCCTCGATTCATGTTCTAGTCTTTTTCTCCATTGTGAATCTTTTTTTTTAGTTTATTTATTTATTTTTTTATTTTGAGAGAGAAGGTATGAGCAGGGGAGGGGCAGAGAGAGAGGGAGAGACAGAGAATCCCAAGCAGGTTCCACACTGTCAATGTGGAGCCAGATGTGGGGCTCAAACTCACAAACTGTGAAATCATGACCAGAGCCAAAATCAAGAGTTGCGTTAACTGAGCCATCCAGGCTTCTCTTTCCATTGTGTATCTTTACCCATAATTGGATTCTTATTTGGCTGATACTTCTCTCTTAATTTGGAATTCGTTTAACCCCTTTGTCCTGTTGAAATTCTACCTGTTTTCGGGGTCAGCATAGATGACCCTTTTGTTTGAAGCCATCCATTCTTAGTCCAAAGATCTACCATCTCCCAAATCCTACAGCGTGTAAACTGTGCTTCTCTCTCACTGCATTTACTCTAATTTAATTGTCATTACAATTATTTCTGTACAGGCAAAATGTTCCTATTCATGTAATAGAGCTTTCTTTTTGAGAAGTATGAAGATGCATAAAAGTTTGTGTAGGCATTTGCTCTGGTGATCCTGGATTATTTTTGAATGAGACAATCATAAGAAAATAGATATCTGTAAAGAAAGTCTATTTGAAAGAGAGACTGAGCTGTTAAAACTATTTTAGCAATGATAAAGTAGGATCCATCCTAGGAAGTCTGCCTCAGGAAGAAAATTTGAGGCCCATTTCTTTTTTCCAGGTTATTAGCTTTCTAGAATGTGGACAAAGCACATGTTGAAGATACAGCTTCGTTGAGCCATTTTGTTTTCTATAGGTGGCAATAGGATACTGTGGCTAGAAGATAGTTTTTGGAGCTTGGCTTTGGTGAACTGTGGCTCCACCTCTTAAATTTCTGCCCCTACATGTCTTATTTGTTATGATGAATGAAAGGGTATTTGCCTCATTTGTAAGTGCTCAGCAACTTTGAATACACTTCTTATGTTTGGGGGAACATTTTATGCTACAAATTCTCCTTCCTCAAGGTAGAAACTAGAATTTTCAGGGCATGGGCATGTGACCATGGGCTGCACCAATCAGAACTATTGATCTGAGGCTTCATTTCAGTTGGAGCCACCCGAGAATCAGCTGCCATGAGAACTCTATCTTTTGGTGAGAATGCTGGTGCAGCACCTGTTTTGGGGGTCAACTATAGCTGACCCTCTGCATCCAGGCCCCAAGGTTGGTGACGCAAACCATGATGTCTATGTGCAGAAGCAGGGACTGAGGTAGTTTTACTGGAGCATTTGGGCGGTTGGGCTTGGTTTTCATTATCTTTCTGACGTTCTACATTGACAAAGTTCCCCATAGGTGTTATTGTAGATAGTGATCTAGAATGAATGGATCCCAAGTCTTGCTGTAAAAATTTTGGTATCTGAATGAGAGAAATAATGGAACTACTTTCCCTTTTCCCCTGTTATCCTCCCTGATGCTACACTCCCCCCGCCCTCAAACATGCACGCATTGACTTTAGAAATTCTGAGGAAATCAGGCAAGTATCTGTCTGTGTTTGTCCTGAGTTCTTGACTCCCCTAACTCAGTGCCTGGCACATGGCAAATGCTACTTTCCTCGAAAACACCCATTGTGTTTGATATCAGTTTTTGTATCAGTAGCTGACAGCATTTTAGCAGTCTAAAATGATTAATGCTCGTGACTGTCTGGCGTCCAGTAATGTTATACCCCATTTTCACTGAGGCTGGCAAGGACAGAGATATTACATTTGTCTTACAAATTTGCTGGAGCAGAGCCAGAGTAAACATTTTGACTGGAGGTTCCATTTAAGGACAACTCATTTGAATTTGAAACAATTTGTAAGAATAATCTCAATTAGCACAGCTCATTAGACTCTAATTAGTCTTTAAGCCCTTCTTTTAACCTGGTAGCCTTGGTGGGACTCCCGAGGATGTGTTGCCGGGGGTGGATGTCTACATGGTTGTGTACCTGTGGATGTGCCAAAGAGTTAATTTTCCCACAGCAGGGTGGAGTAATCCAAAGAAAACAAACAAGGAATCACAGTGGCTTGACAAAAGCACTGTATGATTGTAACAGGAAACAAGACCCAGCCTTTGCGAGAGTGAGAGAGAGAGAGAGAGAGAGAGAGAGAAAGAAAGAAAGAGACTGACTTCTTTTTCTCTCTCTTATCACAGCCAAAAGATGCTGTGGTTGCTAATCTCTGCTCAAGATGGGTCGAGAAAAATGTTTTTAGAGAACAGCCACCACTGTCTCTTTCCAGGCCAGCCTTAGGTAACCTTAGGATGATTTACTTCATGTTAAGCCAAAAATCTGTCCTGGCCTTAGTCCTAGCTAGTACCTGTCATGTGCCAGCAGCGGTGTCTTGGGTGACTGTTCATTCAGGAAGGCATTTGTAAAATGTTCAACCTGTGTTCTTCCAGTTAACTCTTTGTAGATGCCGGTGCTCCCCCACCCTCTTACCATCCTTGAAGTTGGGAAATCTTTGAAATATGTTGATTTTGGTTGTGAAATATATCACATCAAGACTCAAGACACCCACTATATCTTCATGTGTTTGATTCCAGGAGTTCTTGGACTTGGAAGAGAACCCAGGAGTCCCACCCAGCAGAATTCTCAATTTGCAATCGCATGCATACGTGTACCTTGCTTCCACTTCCAGTGACAGGGGCCCGTTCTGTCTTCCTGTCTTCCACTCACCTAAGTCTCTTGATATCCAGAGCCACACTGACTATGCTGAATCCAGCTCCCACATGACGGCCTTTCCAATATGAATCCCTGAGTCTGCTCTTCAGGCAAGGAACTAGGTCCTCCCTCATTTCCTCAAGTGGTACCATTTTAAGATCTTTCTTCTTCATGGCCTAGAACCGTCCTCAGCTTGTTCCCTTTTTCACTTACAGTGGAGAGCTTAAAACAAAGAACATCCTTCCCCCTGTGTCCTACCCTCAACATCGGCATAGAATGAATTTCATCTTCTTTGTTGAGGCCTTTATACTTCTGTTGATATAGCCAGCACATGGTAGCTTTAACTTTATTTGGTGATCGTATCAGAACTTTGGCTCATACCAAACGTCCTATCCACTAGCCTCTTACACCCTGGCTTTTCCATGTGGCACCTCAGTTGTGTCTGTCAGTGCTGTGACACCACCCCCAACTCACATCCCCACCAAAACCAAGAGTTGTATTGACCCCATTTAACTTTGTCTTGTTGGATCTGGATAGTCTTTCTGACTAGTCCACTCAAGAATCAAGAAATATGGACTCTCCTAAGCTGTTCTTGAGGTCAGGTACAGTCCCTCTTATCCACCTATTGCAGCATATTGACTTTTACCTAAAAAAATCCAATATGTGATTTTTTTAAACCAAAAATTACCAACCCACTAAATTCCATATTCTGACCTATTTTCTGTTCACACAAGCAGTGGCTTGGAAGTGAAGACCATGGTGGAGAGGGTCAGAAACAGAAGAATTCTTCAGTTCCTTTTCTTTCTTTTTAGGAGTTTAATAATTTTTTCTCAGGAATCTAGTTATAGTCTTTAAAATTTAAAATGTAATTTATTTTTCTTTTTAATTATTTTTGAGAGAGAGACAGAGAGAGAGAAAGAGAAAATCTTAAGCTAGCTCCATGCTCAGTGCAGAGCCTGACGTGGGGCTTGATCCCACAACCCTAGAATCATGACCTGAGCCGAAATCAAGAGTTGAACACTTAACGACTGAGCCACTCAGGTGCCCCATAATTTATTTTTCTATCACTTACTATCTAATGGAAGCTGAGAATGTGGAAGAGGAGCAAGAAGTCAGTGTGTAATAGAGGGCATTGGATTAGAACCTAGGCTGGCTTTATGGGCATGCTACCTGTGCAGATATACTGGGCCCTGTGCCTGGATTAATGTTTTGTTGTTGCCATCTTGAAATTCTTAGTTTTTGAACAAGGGGACTCACATTTCTGTGTTGCAGTGGACCTAACCAATCTTGCAGTTGATCCATCCTGGCTAGAAGTATCTTTCCTCCCCCTTCTCCTCAATCTTGGCATATTGCTTCACCTCATATCCCCTGTAAGTAAAATGAGGGGGTTTCCATCTCAGGAAGTCTATGAGTCTAAAACAAAAAAAGGTAGAAAAAGGGACCAATGAGCTCTGTCAAGAATTATGGATGGAACCGAAGCTTCACATAAGGTCTTTATAAGCTTTCTGGTCCAGGTCTCTCATTTTATATTGGAGGAAACTCAGTTCTTAAAAGGGAAGTGGTCTCCTCAAGTCCCATAACACATTGAATAGAGTTGTCTATGGGTGAATCTCCTCCCTAGAGGAGCCCACCAGGAAGGTGATGGGTGTAGGTAAGGAAGTGGCCAATGATGGGCAGGGAGAGTGAGATCAGATGATTTCTTCCTGACTCTAGCGCCTGCCTTCTCCTACTCCCTGGAACACACATACTTATTTGGTATAGAATTAAGTGTTTTTGGTGTGAAGTTCCAGTGATAAATCCAAGCCATCCAGAGTCCTAGGTAGAAAATTGAGCACAGTGTTATAGAGGAGCATGCAGACTGCTGCCCAGGCTGCACATGCTTTGGGGACTCCCAGGGCCATCCTGCCCTTTGAAAAAGTATCATGTGGGCCCTCTCTCCTCTTAATGCTTTTTCTGTCCTCCACCTCCTGGTAGTCCTCTGCCTTTCCCATGATTCTCAAATGGCTATCTCCATCTGTCTCCTTCTTTTCCCATGATGACTCTTCCTTTGGAAACTTAAAGCCCCCACTCCTCTCTAGTGTCATGAAAATATTCGTGGCTCTTGGCCTCTGCTCTGAGTGCAAGCTTTTCCTCAACCAACTTTCTCTGCTGCTGGAGTGACATGTGGGGCTAAGGTCAAAGGGAAGAAAGATATGAAGGTATGAGGAGGGGACCACTCCACAGTTTACTTTTTCCTCCAGCTATCTTGAAAATACAATTTCACATAGCAAAGCCTTGTTTCCTGCTTGAAACCCTCCTTAGATCTCTCTACCAGTTTCATATTCCTCCTGCTAGAGAGATTTGACTATGTAATTCTAAAAGACCCTTCTCCTTTCCCACAAGTCCTTAGTCATCCTCCTTCATTCCATCACTGGGCCCTCATTAAGGCATGTGAGCTGACCTCTTCACTTGGATCAGGCTCCTCAACTCTTATTGGAGGTGCTCCAATTTAGCTGCTCTTCTAGTTTCTGGAATGTGCCCTGCATTTTCAGCATAAGGCTTATGCCTTGAACAGTTCCCACCTCACCTTTTCCCCAATGCAGTTCCTCATTGAAGGCTTCTTTGACCATCAGATTAATTTAAGTGTCCCTGGTGTTTATTCTCACTGTTGTACTACTTATGGCTCACTTCTAATCATGTTTGTGTCCAATATAATTGTGACTGTTTGTCTGATGTTTATGTTCCTCACAAAACTCAAACACAAAGGGCTAAAATTTACTGAGAGTTTACTATATCCCAGGGGCTTTAGGTATGTTATTTAATGTTTAAAATAACTGTAAGAAGTAGATAATATTATCATTTCCATTTACAGATGAGAACACCGAGGCATAGAAAGATTAATTCATTTATTCAAAGTGATGTGACTAGGTGTCATATTGGCAGTCACATCAGACAGGTGGTTTGGCTCTGGAGCTGACACTCCTTATCACTGGTTATCTGCCGTGTCAGTAGGGGATGCGGTTGTGCTGCTTACTGTGGTACCCTCCATGCCTAACTCCTGGCATACAGCACATCTTCAATAAACACATGTTGACTTGTGGAAGTTGACCAATTACTTTTTCTTAATTTTAGGGCTTCTCAGTTCCTTGTTGGAGGGAGAAAGGAAGGGGACAGATACACATACACAATAATGCCAGTGGTCAAAACTCTGCCTTCAGAGTATCTGGTGCCTTGATTGGCAGGCCACAGGAGCATTGGAAGAATAGAGCTGACGACAGGACTGTGAATTCGGACCTGCTGCTGTAGCCTCACTGCTTGCCTTCTAGTTATTGTGGATTGTCCTGACTATGCTTCACCTCTGTGTCAATGGAAAACAGCCCCACAATGCTTCCAGTGAAACCTGGCCCAAAAATCATGGAAAGGGATGATGGGTGGAGAGCTCAGTGGACATTCTCCATTTAAGATGTGGTTAAGGGCAGAGTTCCTTCTCAGTGTGTCCTGAGCTCAGGCCCTATGGTGTGACTAAGGAGGATGAATCATCAGCCATCATCCTATTTTCACTATTAAAACAATTCTAAACCAAAACCAGTTTCCATTTCATGGAGGACAAACCTCAGCCACATTCAGTTTGTTAATGTTTAAAGCAGAGGTTGGAGGGGATGGAGAACATAAAGGTAGTCAGTCCCTCAGCGAACACACAGCCTGATTTATGGTCCAATGCAGCAGTTAGGACAGAGGGTTCTAATCACACCCTGTTTTATTTCATTCAATTACATAAAAAGTGTCCTAGGCCAGGCTCTATGGTAGTTTCTGTGGATACAGAGAAAAAGACAAAGTCACCTTCCTGTGTGCATGTGGAGAGTGTACATTTACATCCACTGTAATACCCAACTGACTGTGTTGGATTAATCCAGTTATCTGTGTCAAAATTCAGGAAGATTCTTAAAAGAAGTGCCAATGACCTTTGCTTAGGAGTATCTAGAAGACTGACAAGAAGAGATGGTGGAAGGATATTCCCTATGAGTGGGGTGGAATCAATAGGGGTCTGAAAGATGAAGGTGTTTTTGAGGCACCGGAAGCTGCGGGTTTGGATGGACGGATGACCTATCAGGTATTCATGAGGTGGAGAAAGCACACCATAGAGAGATGTCATACTTTAGCTAGTGGAGGAGAAGTGGTAGCAGCGGAATGGAGGAAAGGTCTTCTATCCACCTCTCCTTTCTCCCATCTCTCATAACCCACAGTGAAAATTCAGCTTTCAGATAAGAAGACTGAAGGCGGAGAAGATGAGAGCCACTGTCCAGATGGCTCCTTCTTAAAAAGGCCTGACCCCATCTCCTTCCTGAGGGTTTAATCAACAAGTGCTTATTCTGTGTCATCCTTCCAACACCTTCTACCTGTTCATCCACCAGTCTATATATCAATGCTTTATCGAACCATAACTGAACTCCTCCCATTTCAAGGCATGCTGTTAGATGTTGAGAAGAGACACCAAAGTGAATAGGCAAGCAGGCTTTCTGTGCCAAGTTTCTACTATGTGTTGACAATAATTCTGTGAGTTTGGTATAGATGATAAACTCAGGCTTTAAAAGGTTGAGTAGCTTGTCCACCATCATGTAGATAGTGAGTAGTTGAGCTAGAGTCAAACCCTGGAGGATCCCTGTACCTCAGTTTCCTAGTTTGTTATGCAAGGAGACTATAATGTCAATGCCTCCTGAAAGGGCTGACGATTAAATGAGATAATGTAAGTAAAGCCCCATCCCAGTGCATCAAGCTACTGTTATTTATTGCTTTCCACATGTTCTTTTTGTATCTCCAAACTATCTCCCTGCAAGATGATACAGCTTCTCAGTGTAAAACCTGAAAGTATAAATAGACTAGAGAAGAAAGTGGCAGCAAAGCCATGCTGGAAAAGTGATTAACAAAGTAGATGACTAGCCTGATGTACGTGTCATTCCGCCATTCTTCAGGATTCACTAAGCTCTATCCAAGGATCGAGTCCAGTTCCAGTGAAAACTGTCATCCAGTGACTGTCTGGCTTTAGCTCCAGTGGCCTGCCTTCAGATGACAGCAGCATGACTTTGTGCTCTTTGCTTCTATAGCACTTGCCACATCCAAAAAGTCTTTGGAACTTGGCAGACTTAGCTTTACATCCCAGTTCCAACACTTGTGTGCTCTCTGATCACGGGCTAGCTACTTAACTTCTTTCAGTTTCAATTTCCTCCACTGTCAAGTGGGAATAATAATACCTAGAAACAGCGTTATTGTAAGGTTATGTGAAAATAAAAATTATATATAGCACTTAGCACTGCATCTGACTAACAGAAGCTCTCAATGAGTGGTAGCTTTTATTACAAGAAAGTTTTACATCTTTTGTAAGAAGGTTGTTGATGAGTCTTGGATAATAATCCACGAGATAGATATACTTTTATAAATGCTTCTTTGGAAGAGAGAGGCATTTTTCCCAGTCTGGCCTTTTCTGTGACACTATACACACAAATGTGCAAGAAGCCAGAGGGAAGCCCAGGAGGGATTTGCTGCCAGCCCAAATTTCATTTTAAACAAACCCACTGTGTGGAAGCCTGCACTTACATGAAGATAAATCACAAAGCAGTTACTCCTGTCATGAGGGACTTGGAAAGAGTACATGAAATCTCTCTGAAAGTAGTTTGGAAAGGCTTAGATGTAAAATAAAGAATAAATTTTATATTAGGAATTTGGGTGATTATTTAGAGTTTATTTTTCACTTTATCACGTTGTTTTCTAGGAAAAGATATAAAACAAGTAAAAAATTGCAAAGGAGATTAAATATTTTTAAAATGGTCTTTTCCCCCAGATTTCTGGGAGCATGTAATTTTTTAAGTGCAGCACATATATATTCCATTTCTCCTATTGTCTCCTTTTTCCTGCCCATTTTTAATGTCCATTGTTCTATTTTCACCTCACCTCCACTATTCCTTATTCTCTTTCTGCCCTCTCCTTTTGTATTTTTAGGTTATGTCTTTTGGAGGCAAAACAGCTGCTTCATCTGGTCAGGTAGTCAAATAATTGTTAATTCAATTATAGGGGAAAAAATTCAAAACCACAAAACAAAACCTAAACAAACAAACAAAAAACCCAGCCCATCACCACCACTAACCACAACCATGAAACTTAACATGCAGACTTTGTCTTAGGCACCGAGCAGATAACTTCAAAGAGCTGACGGTGCCATTCAGTTTTTGTTGGCACTGGTGGTGAAGCCACTCTTTTTTTGCTTACAGAGTCAGCTAAACCAATCCCTCATTTATTTATTTCCCTGTATAGTTTGGAGTTGAGTGTATTTTCATGGTATTTGTTTATTCCCAAAACAGTTGTTTCTTTCAAACAGTGAAGAATTGATTTTTTAATCCTAACCTCATCATTTAGGATCTAGTCACGGTGTCAGTCTAGGATTCTGTTTCCTTATCTGTAAAATGGGGAACTACCATGAGGGGCAAATTAGGTAAGAGGTACGTGAGCCCTTTTGTAAGGGCAATATGATATACACATGCAGGGGATTTTTATCCCTTGTTGAAATCCGACCGTAAAATTATTTTTCCCAAATAGGTGAAAAGTTACCTTTAAGAGTCCATGGCAGTCGTTCGAGACTGGAAATATAAATATCAACTTCTACTTATTTAGAGATATTCTAATTCTTTATTTATTTTTTTTTTCAACGTTTATTTATTTTTGGGACAGAGAGAGACAGAGCATGAACGGGGGAGGGGCAGAGAGAGAGGGAGACACAGAATCTGAAGCAGGCTCCAGGCTCTGAGCCATCAGCCCAGAGCCTGACGCGGGGCTCGAACTCGCAGACCGCGAGATCGTGACCTGGCTGAAGTCGGACGCTTAGCCGACTGCGCCACCCAGGCGCCCCCCTTTTTTTTTTTTTTTTTTAAATGTTTATTTTGAGAGAGAGAGCATGTGCAAGAGAGCACGGGCGGGGGGGGGGGGGGTAGGGGCAGAGAGAGAGGGAGAGAGAGAATCCCAAGCAGGCTCCACGCCTAGTATAGAGCCCACTGTGGGACTCCATCCCATGAACCCTGAGATCATGACCTGTGCCGAAATGAAGAGTTAGACACTTAACTGACTGAGCCACCCAGGTGCCCCTTATTCTTTCTTAAATGGTAAATTATGTCTGAAAAACATTTTTAAAATTCTCACTTAACTGGATTTAAAAGCATAGATTCTATAGATTTCCTGAAAACTCTTAGCCTCCAAAATTCTTATTCTTGAAACAGTTTGGAGCCACTTCCTCCGTTCTTACAGGTTGCATATCTGAGCTCCCAGAATTTAAAGACTTGGAACATCAGACTACCATATCTATTGCTTTTACAAATTTGTGTGAAAGAATATCAATCCAGTCTGATTTAATCCACCCCAATTCAATGAACGTCGGTAGCCTTCCATTGGGTGCTGGGTACCAGGGAAGAGACTGGAGAATAAAAAGTTGAACATGGGTTGTAGAGGATAATGTAAAACTATGTAAGTTAGCTTGCTTGAAATATTTTTCTACTAACGTCATGAGAAAACAATACTTTAACATTTGTGTTACAAAACTTCATGGTTTATAAAGTGCCTTACTTAGCTGTTATTTTGTTAATAATAATCATATGCAATAGATATTCACTGTTTCTTTATTATAGGTGAGAACCCTGAGATTTAGGATGGTTAAATTTACTTAAGAGTGAATCCCCCAACTAGTTTTTGGCAAAGCCAAAATTCATACACAAAGCCTCCATCTAAATTCCGTGTTTTCTTTCCTTCTTACACCAGACTGCATTCATCCTATAAAAGATAATACATTCATCAAAAAAATTATAGTCTCATTTTTGTGTTTTAATTTGGCCCAAATAACACCTTTTTCTTCTTGCCAAGTTCACTACTACTCATCTGTCTGTTCTTATGACATCCTAGAGCTTTGAACTTCTTGGAAGAAAGGGACTGTCTAAATTCAAGGTATTATTATTGCTGTTACTATTAGCCAAGACAAATGAAAAGCGAATAGAGCATCTCTTGTCTTACTACAACCCTTTAATTAAGGAAATTGGTTATTTTCATTCCCTGTAGCTATGTAATGATTAATGCAACATGGCACAATACATTCAGAATGTAAGACATATCTCACTGAGACCAATCAACAAGTATACTTCTCTAAAGAAAAAAGAATGGAGGCCAGATTGGACCCAGTGCTGACATCTGATTTCTGTAGTGAAACATCATACCAGGGTTGCAAATTCGAGAGAACTATTTTTTTTTTCAGTCTAGGGACCATGAAATTATCTAGTGGAGCTAATTTTGAATAAATTTATTTTACTGGTAGAAGTAAAAAAGTGAAAAAAAAAAGGAAATAATCATTTTGGCCTCCTAGAGCAGTGAGAAGATACTATAGGGTAGAAAAATGATTAATGCTTTACCATACAACATTTCTTATAGGGATATAAAAAGGACAGTGCATAGTTTTCAATATAATGTAGACAAAGTAGAATTGCAATAAGAGCAGTTAAATAATTTACTTTGTCTCAGTTACCAACCTTACAGCAGCTGGTGTGTGCTGGGGTGGATATATTCAATTAACTACCTTCGTGCCTCAGAGAGACTAGGCTGCTATTTAATATGCTGTGTGATCTTGGACAATTTATCTAAAGTCTCAGAGGTTCAGTCTCCTCATCTGTAAAATGGAAGAAACAATACCCGCTTCATAGGTTTCTGTGTATGAAGCATGTCTTTGAGTGCAAGGCCGAGATTGAGTAAGTGAATAATGAATTTTAGTAAAGATGCTGATGCGGACAAAGGTACTCTGGCACAAGCTTTCACCACCTTCCTGACTAGGCCAAGAAAGCATTTCTCAACCACTTGCCTTTGGAGTCCCCTGGCAGGCGTTGGGTCTCAGCCACACCTCTGACTCACTTCTTAGGAATTTGGCTATGGCCTATCGTCTCACATCCAGTCATTTTCTTCTGTCCCGAGTCTCTAGCATGGCCTATGCTGGGCAAGAGACAATGAGAGCACTTGAAGAAGGCATCCTGTTGTTCTCTGTCCTTTGGGCATTTGAATGCCAATCACCCGGTCTTTGGGCACACAGCATCTCAGGCCTCTTGTTCTCTTTGGTTCCTGGTAGAGTGTGTGTGAAACTATCACCATCTGTGGCACCACAGCTGGCAGTATGAGAGTCAGGGTCTTGATTAAACTCACTTCTGTGCTGCTGAGTTTTGATCGTCAGCCCTGGGCTAAGGACTTCTCTTGAGCTCTCGATAGCATCATGGGAAGAATCACTGATGATTGTGGATCCCTACAGAGAATAGCAGTCTTACATCACAGTTAGACATCTTAGGTCTCTCAAGGCAGTATGTGCATTTCACTCTTTGCTTTGTCCTAGTGCCTGACCTGTTGCCCGTTGTGGTATAGCTTCTCAGTGAACTTTTGGTGAATTAAACTTTCTGATTTGGGTCTTCAGCACTGTACTCAAAGCTAATATTGCTGAAGATGAATATGATAAGGATAATAGTAGTGGTAGAGAAAGAGAAATGGCAGAATTAGAATTTGTGTAGCTTATAGGACATAAGCTATACTTCAGCTGTCGGATGTTCAGGAGGGACAGAGTATATTATACTGTCAACTAGAGAAAATGACAAGAGACTTGAATCAGAAGACTTTACTTCCATGATCCATACAACAGCATGAAATTCATAAGAGTTAACATTTTTTGGGTACTTATAGTGTGCTAGTCACTATGCTAAGTACCTTTATCTATTATCTCATTTAAGCCTTCTAACAATATTATGAAGAAGTACTAATGTTATTATCTCCAATTTATGGATGAGAAAACAAAGCATAGCAATGTTAAGCAGTTTGCTCAAGATCACACAGCTTGTAATCAGCAGAACCAGGAGTTGAATCCAGGCATTGTGACTCTAGAGCTATCCTCTTAACCACTATGATTGCCCTTGGACACAAGGCAGTAAAGTTATAGGGTTCTAGCTGCAAGGTGAAGTGTAACCATTTTGGAAAACTGGACATTACAAACTCGACTTTGATTGTATTCTCTATTCTTTGACCAATTAAAATTAAAAAATCAATATTCAGCTAAAGCCAAAAATCAGTGGATAAAAAAATCCAGAGGGGAAAGGTAGAATAAGATTATGCTTAAAGCAGATTGACAGATGCACAGAGTTAAGATGTTTCCCAGAAGCAAGGAGCCAGATAAAGACACAACATCTCCTGAGTGACTGGGAAGACTGAGGCTTCAAGGCTGGAACCAGAGAATGACAGCCCTCCCAGATACAATTATTATTTAAACTTAAATAAAACTTAAAGGGCCAAGTGGTGGCACCAATACTCAGTGGACTAGTAAACAGAAACAAAGACTTGACTTTTAAAATGTTTATTCATTTATTTTTGAGAGTGGTGGAGGGACAGACAGAGAGTGAGAGACATAGAATCCAAAGTAGGCTTCAGGCTCCAAGCTGTCAACACAGAGCCTGATGTAGGGCTCGAACCCACTAACCGTGAGATCATGACCTGAGCCAAAGTTGGACGCCTAACTGATTGAGCCACCCAGGTGCCTCCAAAGACTTGATTTTGGGTCTCTCTCTCATATGACCCCAATACCCATGTCTTTCCTCTTTGTGTAGACTTAACTAAGATGTTCTTTCTTGAATATCTTCATTTTTATATAGGACAAGTTTTGTTTCTTTTTTCTGCATAAGAAGGTAACATACTTTCTCAGTAAGGCACAGTACCCTACAGAAATTTATTATTAATCATTAGTTGTGAACACAATCATTAAATATTATTGCATAGTGGTTCTCTACATCTTGAAAGGTTAAGGATAGGTAGGTGTTAATATATGTTAGTCACGTATTTATAAAATTATGTGAAATTCACATGAAGGCTTTTGATCTTGAAAGTTGTGTAGTGTGGTCTTAAACTCAGTATTAAAAACACTTTGAGACCAAAAGATAATAAAAAAAAATATTCCCTTATCTCCCCCCTGCTTTAGAGGGGCACTTAGAAATCCCGTTAACTTTGATGCCTCTCCATGCTTCCCTTTAATCACCTCTGCCTTCCACCACCAGGGTCTCAGCTCAGTCTTACCACTACCCTTTGTAGCCACGCCTAGAGACAACCTGATGCTTTCCTGGCTCTATACATACATACATACATATATATTTTTTTAATTATTATTTTTTTTTAGCACAGAGCCTTTATAGGCAAACTTTCCTTGTAGTATTAATACCTTCTCAGAACAAAACTCTGACATGTTATTATTTCCTTACCTGTAGGGGAGGGTGTTAGAAAGGAGCTCACAGAGTATGAAAAGTTCCTATAATGGACAGAAGCTCCATCATGCTGCAGTCTTTTGAAATAGTGTCCTAATGTTATGACTCTGGGCATTTAAACACCTTATTAGTAGGCAACATGACCTGTTGGACAGTTCTTGAACAAGGGATGGGGAGGAACTGATTGGAGACCAAGCGCTGTTACCTACCCCCTATATGATCTTTGGCAACTCATGCGTGTTTTTGAGTTTCAATATTTTCATTCGTAACGTGAGAGAGTTGGACTGATTCAATTATTTGAAACCCTTTTTAAAAAAAAAAAACTTATAAATGTTTTCTTAAAATACATTTTCTTGGGATCATAAGTCAAACATTAAAGTTCTGGGGTTCAGAGTCTTGCCTATGTATACACCTTCCTGCAGCCCATGGTGACCCCTGGGGTCCTGTGGTTAACAGTTCTAACACCACTGAAATAGATAATATTTCCGGCTCTAAAATTCTATATGGCAACCTCAAGCAAAGGCAATAACTTAACAGAGTCAGTATATTCACACAATCCATGTTAATCTTTTTTTTTTAAATAATTTCTTGAAAAAATGAGAACAAAAGCTAATAGTTCCTTAATATGTTTCAGCCCAAAGTAGGATTATTCTTTAGGTACAGCTAAACAACTTGGAGTAATGTTAGAGACAACAGACTTCAAAGGAAGTCAGTAGTTGAGTTTGGCAACAGAAATCATATTTCATTTCTATTTTCCATATCTCTTGTGAAGCATCGATGCTTGTAGATCAGTTGATTGAACATCATTGGATTTGTGATTCTGAAAAGCAGTCACACCATATGCATATCTCACAATGTAGTATTTCCATGTAGTTCTGTTCCCCTCAGCAGATTTATGTCAGATCCCTAAGTGCTCTGGTATATTGAATATATGGTAGCCTTGAGGGTTTGGGGTTATTCTGCCAGAACTATGAGTGGCTCTGGTTTGCCATCTATTTGGTTAATTGGTGTTCTGCATTACCTGATTCATAGTTGGACCTCAAAAATATCTGTTGAGTGAATGGATGCATTCAGTAAGATGAATCGGGTCACTGAAGGGTCTTGGTGGCCACTCAAGCCAAGACTTAATGAGACATAGTCCAACAGTTGACCCAGACATTTAAAGACTTGGCCAGTTATTGTTCTGACACACATGTGACCATGGGAACATAAGCCTATAGAAATGTTTTATGAGCTTAGATCATAACTCTACAAAATGAGAGGGGAGTACTCAGGGCCTTTGTTTGATGTCCACAGGAACAAATAATAGCTGGAAATCAGGTGCTCAAGGATGTTTTTCAAAATAAATCGATAATCTGATCCATTTAATGAGAAGTAGAAATATGTTTATCAGATGTCATGCTGCCTAGGCATCCTTGCTGGTGATTAGAAACCCTCTAGTTTAGAATTGACAATAAATTATATTAAAAACAAACAAATAAAACATTTCCAAAAAATTGACTAATCTACTGTATCCACTTTGAATCAGGATTTTGGCTTACTATATATAGGCAAAGGCAGGAAAAAAATATCCCATTGACAGAATCCTAATTTTTTTTTCTCTATTTTTCTCTAGTTTCCCTAGTTTTTATACTCACTGGGTTAAACCAGTTTCTCCTTTTTTTTTTTTTTTTTTTTGTGATTTCAAACAACATGGAATATATTTGTAATCTGAATCCAGTTTTTGAGTTAGGAATGTTTGCTAAATTTTTGTACTACAGTATTGTAAAGTTTATGGCGCACCAAGGGCGGCATTTCTCTTGTGTGTTCAAAGGAAGATTTGACTTCTGAGATGCTCCCTGACAAAAGGGTTTTGAGGTCAAATAAATTTTACTTAAATGATGCATCAGAATCAATACTGGGTTAAAGATTATTTTTGGCTACTTTTATTTAAAAAAAATTTTTTTTTTTTATAAATTTTTTTTCAACGTTTATTTATTTTTGGGACAGAGAGAGACAGAGCATGAACAGGGGAGGGGCAGAGAGAGAGGGAGACACAGAATTGGAAACAGGCTCCAGGCTCTGAGCCATCAGCCCAGAGCCTGACGCGGGGCTCGAACTCACGGACCGCGAGATCGTGACCTGGCTGAAGTCGGACGCTTAACCTACTGCGCCACCCAGGCGCCCCTAAAAAAATTTTTTTTAACATTTATTTATTTTTGAGATAGAGAGAGACAGAGCATGAACGGGGGAGGGTCAGAGAGAGAGGGAGACACAGAATCTGAAACAGGCCCCAGGTTCTGAGCTGTCAGCACAGAGCCCGACATGGGGCTCGAACTCACAGATCGCGAGATGATGACCTGAGCCGAAGTCGGACACCTAACTGACTGAGCCACCCAGGTGCCTTGTATTTTTAGCTACTTTTAAAAATTTCATCATTAAAAAAATGTTTTTATTTATTTTTGAGAGAGAGAGGGGGAGAGAGATAACGAGTGGAGGAGGGGCAAAGAGAGAGGGAAACAGAGGATCTGAAGTAGGCTCTGCGTTGACAGCCGAGAGCCTGATGCTGGACTCAGACTCACAAATTGTGAGATCATGATCTCAGCTGAAGTCAGACGCTTAACCAACCAGGCCACCCAGGCACCCCTTTAGCTATTTATAAATGAGCATGAAAGATATCTAAGACTTTGTATTACTTAAAATCTTGTTCCAATTAAATATAATCTTTAAATAGTACTGGTTAATATTGAAGAAAGTTACTTCTCTGACAATTGAAGAAATGAGCAGCTTAAATAAAATTCTACAAAAAACATTTACATTTAAAGTGAAAAATAATTTTAATGTGCATATTTGATGGAAAATGATCAAAACAAATTAATTCTATGCTTTCTCAAGGAGTAGATAGTAAATACAGTAGTTTTCCCCTCATACCTCAGGGCTCTCACTGTGAATATTGGGCAGTATTGGGCCCCTGGGTAGCTCAGTCAGTTGAATGTCCAAATCTTGATTTTGGCTCAGGTCATAATCCCAGGGTCCTGGGATTGAGACCCACATTGGGCTGCACTGAGTGGAGCCCCTTGCTGTCTCTCTCTCTAAAATGAAAAGAAAATATATTGTGCAGTATTGTAGAACCCTGAGGCCTTCACAACTATATGTGTGGTTTCTTTCTCCCCAAACCTTTGAATTCTTTGAGTTCTTTTCCATGCTTTTTACTGACAGGGTTCATCATCCCCTTCTCTGAAATTCTCACCTGTCACTTGTTATTTCTCTCTGCACTCTGATGTCCATCAAATTTTTTCTGATGCATTAACTAAGCTAATGCAGTTTTTAGAACTATGTGTAAAATAAATATATTCTGAGGGGTATAACTTTAGCAAAGTGTATGAGTATTTAATAATTTTGGGGGACATTTATTTTTACTGTTCTTTCATTTTTGCTTATTCCTGGATATGAATAATTGCTATTTTGAATGTACCGTATTTCTACTTCTTAACATATATAGTTTTTTTTTAATGTTTATTTATTTCTGAGAGAGAGACAAAGCACAGGTGGGGGAGGGCACAGAATCCGAAGTAGGCTCCAGGCTCTGAGCTGTCTGCACAGAGTTCGATGTGGTGCTCAAACTCATGAACCATGAGATCATGACCTGAAAACTTTCTTTTATTTAAAAAAAAAAAAAATTCACGGGGCGCCTGGGTGGCGCAGTCGGTTAAGCGTCCGACTTCAGCCAGGTCACGATCTCGCGGTCCGTGAGTTCGAGCCCCGCATCAGGCTCTGGGCTGATGGCTCGGAGCCTGGAGCCTGTTTCTGATTCTGTGTCTCCCTCTCTCTCTGCCCCTCCCCCGTTCATGCTCTGTCTCTCTCTGTCCCAAAAATAAATAAACGTTGAAAAAAAAATTAAAAAAAAAATTCACGTATTAAACTATAAAAGAGCATTGATCTCATTCTCAATTAACCATCTATAGATTGCCTGACAATCCTATCTATCACTAAGGTACTTCCATTCACCCAGTAGCAGTGTATTATAATTGCAAGCAAATTAAATAGGGATGGAAGGCTTATTAAGTTTCATGATTACAAGCACAAATTTTATAAAAGAAATGAATGCCATAACACATAGACATCTCAATCACACCAAATGGAAGATTTCCAAATGACCCTGAAGTGACCAAATAAGAAATCTATCACTTTCACTGAAAGCCACTGGTTCAGTGGTATTTCTACTATTGATAAAACTGAGCTGCCTGGTCACACTGTACCAGACTTCTGCATTTGTTCACATCTCTATGGAAAGGAGTCACATAAAAATCTTTGAAATTGCATTTTGCCTGGAAATCAACTTCCTTTCAGATGCTCCCATAATGTTCATAAGTAATATAGAGAATAAAGCAAGTCTTTTTATACCTAAAGCTCTAGCTATTGAAATATATCAGAAACAATCTAGTTTACTAGGCCTCATATTAGGCTAGAAATAATAATAATAAAAAAAAAGCCCTACAAAGTCTAAATGCCTGAAGCAGCATGATACAAGGAATAGAACTCTGGACTTGATGTCTGGAGGCCCACAGGAGTCTAGATCCAGAAGAATGTGTGTCTTACCATGAACTAGCCTTGTGCCCATGGGCAAGTCCCTTGTTCTCTCAGAACTCTACTTACCCTGTAAAAAAGGAGGAGTTTGAATGACATGCTCCAAAGTCTTTACCAGCTCTGAAACTGGTTGTATCACCTCAACACAGTAGGGGAATAATGATGTCCTACTTTGCAAAGGGAGTGGAGAGGGGGCCCACCATGGCTACTTTATTCATGAGGCATGGAATGTGGTGCCAGGGCTATTCTACCCTTTTCTCTTTCCTAGGCTCAAGCCTACTTCTGCCTTTTCAGAGCCCCCCTCAACGGTGGGTATTTTTTCAAGCAAGAAATTAACCATGAGAAGCTTTTTGAGTTTTCCTCTTTCTTCCTCATAAATAATTATGTACACCTTGACCTAGTAATATCTGGCTCTCTGCCTCTTGGGGTGCCGGAGTTAACTCTTGTGACTGATGTTCTGTGTCCAAAAAGTTGGAACTGATAAGGCCCTTCCCTGGTCCATCTTTCATCTGCTCTCTTGGCAATACTCTGAACTGTGTCTCTTTCTTATTTATGATACTGTCAGGGCAAGAATGCCAAAATCAGAAAGAGATGGTAAATTACAAATAGTGGGCACAGTGACTAACTATAAAAACTATATATATAATATATAAGCATTTTATGTAAATAATATAGTTATATAACTATATACTACATTTTTATATGTATATTATATATTATGTATATATTATATATTATGTATATATTATATATAACCATAAATGTTATATGTATTATATATTATATAATTATATAAATACATAACTATATAATAAATTTATATAATATATAACATATAATATATAAATTATATGCATTTGCATATATGTGTATATATGTATATATAACTGATCTCTTTACATATAAGTAATAATTAGAAAATATTCTAAGAAGAAACATTTAATTCATAATAACAGGAAAAAAGCATAAACTAGCTAACTTATAAAGAATATTATAGGATCTCTGTGAAGAAACCTGGAGATCTCTGTGAAGAACCTCTTGACAAAGGAATACTTGAATAAATGAAGAAACACACCTATTTCTGGTTAGGAAAATTCAATTTTAGAAAATATAGATTCTCCCTAAATTAATGCATAATACCAATGAATTAACAGTTAATATCACAACCAAATTTTGGGAAATGAATAAAATTATTCTAAAAATTAACCTAGATGAATAAAGAGGTAATTGATAGAAAATTAGGAAAAAAGGTCTAATCAGAAAAAACATATCAGTTATTAAAATATTTTAGGGAGTGACAAAAATTAAAACAATGTATATTACTGGTGGAGAAACTAGTCAATAGGTGAAGAGATCAGTATAGAAGCAGTCTTAGGTTTGTGGAAAATTCTGTATGTGATAAAGGTAGCTTTTATATTAGTTGGGAGAAATTTTTGATAAACAATATTGGGGGATAGGGATACAATGCTGTGGCTCTATCTTGCTTCTTGTCCCAAAGTCATCTTAAATGGATCAAATGTTTAAATTATAAATAAGTTTAAAAAACAATTGGACCTTGGGGCGCCTGGGTGGCTCAGTCGGTTAAGCGTCCGACTTCGGCTCATGTCATGATCTCCTGGTTTGTGAGTTTGAACCCCGAGTCGGGCCCTGTGCTGGTAGCTTAGAGCCTGGAGCCTGCTTCAGATTCTGTGTCTCCTCCTCTCTCTGCCCCTCCCATGCTCATTCTCTGTCTCTCAATAATAAATAAACGTTAAATTTTTTTTAATTTGACCTTGAGAATGACTTGAATATATCACAAAAATAGAAACCGCAAGTGAAAAATATGGTAAATTTGATGACATTAAAGAAAAACCTCTAAGACCTTTATCTTTTAGAAATACATAATGAAGTATTTGTAGGTGAAATAATAGGATGTCTGGGATTTGCTGCAAAAGAATACAGGGTTGGAGGAAAGAGGGTTTAAAACTGAAACAAGGCTGTCTGTGAATTAATTATTGAAGCTGGGTGACAAGCACATGGGGTTCATTTATACTTTTCTCTTTTTCCCCATCTCTCTTTTTTTGTGATGTTTGAAATTCTTAATAATAAAAAATATTTTATGTGGCTAAAAACAATCATAAAAGGTTGAAAACTCCACACTGGAAAAACATTTGTTGCTCCTATAGATAGCACAAGAGGTAATATTTCTCAAATACAAAGAACTATTAACCAATGTGGGAAAAAATGTTTATACAAACAAAAAAGAAATGTCAAAGAACATGAACAATTTGCAAATGGAGAAATACTAATAGTCAGTAAATATATATGAAGAATTTTAACCTCATTGATAGAGAAAAGTTAATGAAAACAAAACTCACCTATCCAATTGGCAAAGAGTAAATAGGTTCAGGAAAAAAAAAGAAAAAAGGATGTAAATTCCTATATGGTCTCTGGAATAGTGAACTGGCACAAACCTTTATGAATGTAGCTTGACAATATGTTTCAAAATATAGTATGAACATATATGACATATATGAGCATATATGACATCTGCATTCTACTTATGGAAATTTATTTGAAGGAGATATTGGCACAAATGAAAAAAAGTGAGCATTAGGGTATTCTTATTAATGTAGAAAAATAGAATACAATGCTCATCAATAAGAAGCTGGTTAAGTATATTATAGTACAGAGAAATAATAGAAAGTTTTAGCAATTAAAATGATGATATAAATTCATATTTATTGCCGAGAAGGGAGATCCATGAAATTCTTTTGTGGAAAAAAGCAGTATTTAAATGTCTGTATTTTCCAATTTACAGAAAATACATGGAATTTATGTAGATGCATAGAGGAATGTTTGGAAGAATATTCACCAACTTGTTAAGTATGATAGTCTCTGGTCAGTTGGATTTTTGGTGAGTTTTGTGTTCATTGTATTTTTGTGTGTTGTCTAAATTAGTACTAATTAAGAAGTGCAATTTATTAAGAGCCAACTTGTTAAAAATAATTCATTTCATACGCTTGCCTTGCCCACTAATTATTGAGATGCTAAGGGGTTGTAAGAGTGTAGTTTCATTTTTGTGTTTCTAACTCCTACTGCTGCCTAGTAGGTGCTCAGTGAATATTATTGGGATTAAATTGAACTTTATCTACTATCTTTCCTAGACATCCATTCAGGTAGATGTTCAGAGCAAATCATCCATTCATGTGTGTGTGTGTGTGTGTGTGTGTGTGTGTGTGTGTGTATTCTGCCTATATTTACTCAGCATTTTTAGAGAAGCACAGAGTGTTAGGACTGGATGAAACCTCTTTCTCTTTACACCAAAATTCTTATTTTGTAGATGAGGAAAATGAAACTCAGAAAGTTAAAATGACTTATTCAGGATCATACAACTATTAGTTTTCTAAATGTGGGCTCCATGAGAGCAAGTGTTTTCATCTGTTTTGTTTATTTCTATACCCCCTGCACTTAGACTCTGGCGCATATTCAGCAGCAAGTAAGTATTTCCTGAATGAATGAATTTTCTCACCCCTCTGGGTTGGACAGTTTGTCCATGTTTTTCCTCTATGAGTCTTTTTTTGCTTGAGGTAGCTTTTCAAAGTTCTTAGTGTAAAAAAAAATAAAAATCCTTCCCTTCATCATTGAAAATAAAGATTATCTTTTGAGGGGCTTATGATTGACCAAATGCTGAATATCATAATTTTTGGCAGTGAAATAAAACAATGAAAACAATTATAAGGAAGGCTTGTTTTCTTCCTCATTGATAATTCACCATTGTGGGTCAGGATGGCTCAGACCTGATGCATTATGGGTCAAGCTTGGTGACACCAGGCAATGGAGAAGGGAAGGAGCCAGAGGTGGACAAAGACACAGTCTTCAGGGCTGAAGGTAGACTGAGGTGTTTAGCTGGCTTTAGAGAGGTCAGTGAACAGTCCTGGAAGAATGCCTCTGTATTCCAGTATCCCAGAGATATTTCTGGAAGCATTTGATACTGGATCATCTCATCTGGGTCATCCAGGGCCTGGGAATCCAGGAAGTGACCATCATTTAGGGGTAAGGCTGGAGAGTAGCAAAATAACAGCTCCTTAAAGTTTGGGGAACCCATACAGGGATACAGTCCCATGAAAATGACCCAAGCAGGATCATGTAGGGGCCCAGTGTCTCACCAGATGGAGTGAGACCTGGGTTGGGCAACTCTGGCTCCATCGGGTCAAACCATATGACCACAGATGGATGACAAGAAACGAATGAGCAGTCCTTAGGATGGGGCTAACCTAAAGAGATGGATACTGAGAGTGAGAATATAGAGCACACAGGAGCTCTGGAATGAGGGAGCTGAAACTTCAATTTCATTGGAAACCCACATTTATCAACTCAAGTTGGAAGCGTGGCCTAATTCCAAATCCCCAAAGACTGTGATAAAGTAGGAGGTGTGATAGGGAAGCAGCTGATATGTTGACTACTTAGCTGGTGCTAGCTTAGACAATGAGGGCAGGAATAACTGTTCAGGAAGAGAACACTTCTGGGAAGTTCTAGGGCAATCCGTGCTAGAGGCTGACATCATCTATTTTCCATCACTTATAATGAGGTTGGTTCATGCTACTCATTTGTTGCTTCGTGTAGTTTCAGTGTTATCTAGTTCTTGTTTACGTCTAATCAACTAACCCTCGCATAATCCTTCGGACAAGAAATACTGGAAGATAGTCAAAGGAAAATATTGTGACACGGTTTTAAATATATAGGACAGATAATTTTCATGCAATCTAAACATAGCCTAAAAGTCTTGTTCCTTCATCTCAGGTTTTTGCATCTATTCAAAGTAAGGCTAACATTTCTTTTGAAATTTCTGTTCCCGAGCAATACTATAATCTGTTTATCGAGGACAATAAAATAAAGTCAATGAAAGGTGTGTATGAGGGAGGAGACTGGAAATATTGCTTCATTTTATGACATTCTTAAAGGCAAGTTTTGATCCTGTTTTGTTTCTAGGACTTCTTCTTTCCCTGTTGTGGGATCCCCTGGGGCTTTTTAACTTTTCCTGATATGGAGTCAGCTAGTGCCTGGACAAAGGCGCTGAAATGTGGTTCAATATGATTTCACAGAACTCTGGGTAATGACTTTAAGTGAATACTGCCCACACTGTGGGCATTGAAATTGGGGACTGTCAGAAAAGCAGATAAGTCAATTTTAAGGATTCTCTAGGGTAGCTGCGAAGAGTTCCTCTCACTGTTGATGGCATGTCCTGTTCACAGCTTCAGCCTCTAGAAATGCTTTGATTCAGCAGCAACTTGGGGCTTTTAAACACTCCAATGGGCCTTTGTTGGCAACTGCTCTGCCTGCATGCACAGAGGGCTCATTCTTCCGTGAAGGGCCAGACGGCCTGCTGATGGGCCAAACCAGTTTACACTGATGTTGCTCGTGGGAGGGAGAAGAAAGCAAGCAAGCATGGATCAGCGTGGCCTATAAAGGCACCATTTATTCCTTTCCAGCTCAGTATTCTCTTCCCCAAGTGCATGCCACCTTCAGTATGCCTCTTATTTTATAGCCTTTGAGCTGCAATCCCTACAGACTGAATACCTCTGACACTCCCCTAAAATAAATTCCTGAATATACAACAGAGGCTGTTACAAGGTGCCGTCCCCAGTGTCCCTTGGGGGAAATGCTTTGTGGAGAAAGTAATGTCATCACACGCCCCTACACACACCCACCTTTCCCTTTGATCTTAGTGTTTACCTGTGGCTTATTGGTACCGAGGCAAACTGGGTATTGAGCATTTGACTTTGAAATAGGTCTCGTTCTCCAATAGGCATTCTTTGAAGTCAGATCCATTATGCATTGTTTATTGCCCTTTCAAACATACCCACATGTATTTCTAAGACCAAGGCTCTTCTTTACTCATTCAAAAGGAGCACTGGAGTTTGTTGCCATGTTGGCTATCCTTTGATATTTTTAAAATGAGAGAAATAATATCTCTGGAGTCCATTTTGTCCACTTACAAATTATTTTAACGATATATGTTAAGGGCAATTTTACATTCTCTCTATCCCATTACTATCTTCCAAAACACAATTATATGTCAATTGAATGACTCAGAACTTCTTCTGCCCAAGTAATAAATCATAAGTGTAATGGGTAAAAAGAATTTGTCATTGTTCAGCATGTATACAGAGTTATGTGGCATATAACCTCAAATTTCTTTCAGATCATATATAAATACATAATAAAATAATAATACTCATTAGTCAACACCAAATATAAGTTCCAGATGTCTGAACATCAAAGTATTTATAGGCCTATAGGAACCGCCTTGAGACAGGAACAGTTCTTCAGAAATGGTACTGCAAGAAAGCAGGCTACAAAAACCTCCCAAATTCTCTGAAACAAAAGCTATTCTTGTTTATACATAAATTATGAATGACTTTTTAAAGGCTGACTCATTGGCCTGTGCATGTGCCTACAAATCCGGTTTCACAAGAGAATGGGAGCTGACTGGACTAACAGGAATTCTACAACAAATCATTTTTCCCAGCTTGCCTCTAAAGCGAGTCAGTTTGTCCGGGTTTCAGCCACCGCTCTTGTCCAGGCACAGTGGGGCCTGTTGCTCCTACCGGGAGTTGTGGCTCTCCTCCATTGCCACTCACATCACCTAGCAGAAGCTGCCTGCTTCAAGCAACTGTGGAGTGGCCCTCGTCTGCCAAGAAGCTTTTGGAGCCCTGGTACTCTCACAACTATTCCTTAGAAGGAGGGACTTAACAGCCCCCTCAAGTTGTAGGGTTCATGTGGCAGCACGTGGACCCCTTGCCCAAAGCCACTCACCCCAAGTAACTGCAATGCCCAAGTCTTTCTCAGGATGTTGGCCTCGTGTCCAGAGATACTGCCCTGGTAGACAAGAGTGTCAGCTTCTACTCCCAACTGTGTCGTTTATTCACAGCCTGACTTTAAAGCAGTGAGTTGACTTTCCTCAGGTTTTCTCATCCATAAAATGAGATATCATTCAGAATAACCTTTCAGGTCCTGTACAGCTCTGATGAGTTATGATTTGGTTTTCCTCTACACAAAATGAAATAAGTGAATGTATTACTTAGTTCATCAATGTGATGTATTGGATCCAGATGAGCAGGATTGCTAATAAATGGCTTAATTAATTGTGACTCAACGTAAGATTTCACCAGTAACCCAGGCCTTCCAAGACTTGAAACATTTCTCTTCTTGCATGGAGGAGAGGAAGCAGGATATGATTTTTTCCTGAGAGTTTAAGTATGAAAAGGTAAAGTCCAGACAACTCGTTGGCAACATGAAAGAAAAGTTCTGTTAATCGTTTTCTTCTTCAGAGCTTCCTCTTACAGAAATTTCTTACAGGAAGAATGGAAAAAAAGAATACACCTTTGAATGCACTTTTGAATTCAAACACTCCAATGACCAATAGTGTATGAATGTCAAGAATTTTGAACATGAGTTTTCCATCCTAATGTTTCTACCCCAAATGCTTTTGGTTGATTTCTTTAACCATGAAACAAATGTCTCTAAGAAAGAAGTATTTGATTGTTGAAGTATTGAATAGGGAGATGAGTATTTGGATTTGAGCTCCTTTGGACCTCTCTGGGAAGCTGTTTTAAGCAGAGGTAACCACATTTCTTTTCCTCCTTCTCCCAGAAAGAATTTGTTTTTAATGGCACACTTGTCCATATAAGGATAAGCACTCCTCTGATAACAAAATTTGATCATGACAAGGTGGTAATGGTGTTCACTGATCAGTTTTCATTAATAAATAAATGACTATAAACTTTACAGTCACCATGGAATAAAAGTCAACATGGAAGAGAGATTACTTAAAACTTGAAGCTTCAGTGTTGCACAATTAACAATAAATCCATTATTACTTGATGTATTTTCTCAAACAAAAAACACATGTAACTGGGAATTTAAAAACTGAACAAGCATTGGCAAATGTTTTCCAAATATAATACACCATCCTGACAGCTAATGCATCAGCAATGTTTACTTCAGCAAATGTTTCCAATTTGGAGGGAGAAAAAATGAGTGTCTAATAATAATCTTTTACATTTAAACATATGTATGGTGCTTTACAGTTTACAAAGCACTTTCAATATATACATCCATTCAACGGATCCTTGAAACCACCATGGGAGGCAGACAGGACACATGGTATCTTCCAACAATTTGTACTTGGCCACTTTTGTCATGCTGTTTCATGTCTTTGTGATTTCACACGTGCTCTTCCGGAGTCCTGGAACATCCTCTTCCCCCTCCTCTGTCCCATTTTTCATCTAGTTAATTCCCAATCAACTTTAAAAATTGATGCAATTGCCGCCTTTTTTTTTTTTTCAAATCCTCTGCAGTCCTCCATTCTGACTTAGATGTCTCCCTTCTGTACTTCTTCTGTACCATATGCAGTGTAGCAGTGATCACATTTTACTGTAGTTGTTTGCTTTCCGGTCTGTCACTAGGCTGTGCACTAACTCGCTTGCATGGATCTCATCTTATTTACTTGACACTGCCCCTGTCACATAATAAGGACTCGGTCAATGTCTATTGAAAGAGTGAATGCTCAGGAATTTAAGTGTCTTGTTCAAGGTCACAGAGCTAGTGAAGGGCACAGGTTGAACTTTAACCTGTGATGTTGGTCTCCAAGTCCAGTAGTCTTTCCTGGATATCACGCAGCTCGGTGTTATTGAAACACATTAAACAACCACGGACCTAGTGTAACAGCATCTCCAGGGGATTTCTGCAGCACAAATAAGAAACCATTGGAAAGGAAATATGCTAACTTCCTTTCTTAGCTCTTTATGCATTTATTATTTTTTGGTTCTCTATTTACTTCCTATTTTCTTCCAACAAGAACTTGAGTTAGCTTAAAATAAACTGTATGTAAAACAAGGAAAAAAAGACAGAGAAAGTAAGGAGGCAACATGTTATATTAGAAATATTAGGGTAAGGAGAATGACTAAATGAGCTTAAAACTTGTTTTGAACTTTCTAGAACCTAGGTAAACAAGGGAAACATAATGTACTATGTTGTTGTTATTATGTAAAGAGAGAGAGAACATCATGGGAATGAATTTTTTTTCTTAGCACTAAACTCTAAGAGGAATTTATTGCATAGATGTTTATATGAGCCTATGAAAAACTTAATGGAAAATGCCTTCATATGCAGCTCACATAAGAGAAATTTCTTCAGCAGTTATTGAACATCTTCTATATGTTAGGCACTATATTGGGACAAAGATTTAAAGATGAGTAAAATATGACCCTGCCTTCAAAAGACTTCAGAGTCAGCTAGCAGACAAAAGTAAGATACAAATAACTAGACATAGAGGGTAAAAACCTTTGAAAGAATATAAATATTTAGGCATATTGTCAATGTTTGGTGAGTGGAAGGATTAATACCTTATTTGTTTCTATTTGTATTTTTCTTTGTAAAATTGCTGTTCAGTATAAGAATGTATTACTTTAAAAGCTTATAAACTGAATCCATACATGGAGGCATCTTTTTCAACTCTAGCCCACTGGGAAGTAAACCTAATAATAAATTGTCTGGACTCTGAAAACATGGTTAGAGTGAAAAGTCCACATTTTGTTCCTGTAATTTGTAACGCTCTCTGAGAATCCTGAGGCTGGCTCAGAACCAGCTGACGACCGACCCCTCCAGCTCTGGGCTCATAATGGGGAGCCTATTTTTCTTTTATTACTGGTAACTGGAAAAGCCTAGCAACTATTTTCCATTGACATTCCCTCCAGGATGGAGAGCTTGTTTTTCCTAGATTTTCGTATATTTTTAGGCGGTCATCTTGGGCAGTCTGGCTTTGTATCAAAAGTGTTTTTAATTGAAGAGGTTCTCCCTTGGGCTATGGGTAGAAAAATACATTCTCTGTATCTCCATGTCTATTTTGGGGGTCACGGCTGGGTTCCAGTTCCCCATCTTTTCCAAAGTGGCTGCTGTTTCATCTTATCTCCACAGTGTGCCTGGAAAAAGGAAAAGGGAAGGAAGGAAGGAAGGAACAGAATCTGTGATCAGTCTTCTAAATGGCTGGCTTAGAAGTGGCAAAAAGTGGGTCATGTACTCCATTTTCTCAAACTTAGGAAAATGTAAAAAATGTTGATGGAGAAGTAGGAGTGTTGATTACTGGGTGATAGGAAGATGGTGGTCTCCACCTCCAGAATTGCTGTTGGAGGGGCTTATGGGAGTTTGTTCCTTCCTTCCTTCCTTCCTTCCTTCCTTCCTTCCTTCCTTCCAGAGAGAGAAAGTGCAAGTGAGTGAGGGACAGAGAGGGAGAGAATCCCATGAAGGGCAGAGAGAGAGAGGAGAGAGAGAGAGGGCAAGAGAGAGAAAAGCAGGAATCACCTGAAGAGGGGCTCGTGCTCACCCGAAGTAGGGCGCGAACTCATGAACTGTGAGATCATGACCTGAGCCAAAGTCAGATGCTTAACTGACTGAGCCACCCAGGGGCCCTGGGAGTTTCTACTTACACTGAACTCCGCCTCCATCTCGAATTGTCCACTTGCATAGTGCTCATTTTCTTAGAGACAGAACATGCTTACGCTCAGTTTTGGGTTCATGAAACATTTTTTAAAGTCCTATGGCACACGTGTGGCTTTTGCTTCATTTGCTTCCTGTTTGGTATGATGAAGCAAAGCACACTTAGTTATTGAGGAGTGTCATGCTTGGTATTTTATCATTTTGGAACACTGTTTAGCAATCTGGAAAGTACCAGGCAAGAAGCCTGGCTTCTCACTTGTGTCTAGTACAGGGAAGGCGGGAAGTGAAATAACAGGGATCCATAGGCTTTAGGTCACTGGTTTTATGGTATTTTAGTACATTATCTCATGTAGTTCTCCCAGCCAGGGTGTAAGGAAAGAATGCTTATTCCATTTTGTAGATTGCAGAATTACAGATTTCAGAGGTCGGCTAACTTGTGAAAGTACACAGTTGGTAGTGGTGGAACAGGGATGGCTTGAAGTTGATATGACTCCAAAATCAGATGTTTCTTTGTGTTGATCAGGCAGCTCCCATGGATGCCCTGTGTACCCAGCACAGCATGATACATCTTTAGGAGAATTAGGGATATTGACACGTTCCCTTAACGGTTTTCCTTAAAGGACTTTTTCCACAGGGTAGGATTATCCGTAGAGCAGTTTTAGGCTGTAACCCCACATGCATCTTCTGAGGAAAACACTGATTCACCCAATTATATTATTCAGAGGAGACAAAAAATATGAAGCGTCAACATACAGTGAAATTCCTTTCCAGTGAAGCCAGAGATATCAGAGAAAAAGCAATGAATGACATTTCATAATACTTTATATACAGTGTGCTTATCTGATTCTCAGGTTCCCTTGCCCTGGTTAAGAGGACAGGAAAAAGGGTGCAACACCCACACAGTTTCGCTTGAAAGAGAGGGACACATGCTAAAGTCAAACCTTTGAAGTATTCACTGATATGGTTTGTTAGGAGCTATTTTTCTTTTCATTAGAGGCCATTGTGGTCCAGGTATGGAATCTAGAGGCCTAAAATTGGCTTCTGAGGGTTTCACTGTTGCACTCTATAGAAAGTCCTTTTACTGAAAGGTGTTCCACTTGATGCTGGTTGTTGTTGTTGTTTTTCTGTGATAACTTGCTTTCATTGATAATAAAAAAAAATCCTGAAACTCTAATCATAACTAAAATTTTGTTTTTGTTAAGCTTCTAGGGTATCCTGAATTATTAAACCAGCATGTATATATTCTGGGGTTATGTTCAAAATATTTAACTTCTGCCTTGGTGTGGTCACTGGCCAGTAGTGTGGATTCAGGCTCAGATTTGGGGCTGGGTCAGGGAGGAGCCCTCACTGTAGCCTCTAACCTTTCAGAAGCTGGATTATAACAAGGTCTGGGTTGGAGGGAGGGTCCCAAGGGAGACACCAAGAACAGCAGGGAGGGTCTTGGGCTATTTACCAACTGATAGAAAACGTTTAACGTTTTAATGATGGTTACTGCCATGCCAGTGTGTTTGAGCTGAGTATTAGGTCTGTGTGCATTACGATCAATCTAAAATAGTAATTAAAGTTTTACATACACTAAGTGCTATGGGGCTAACTAAGGGAAACCCTAAAGCCAATGTGAAACTCCTTTTATGGAGTCTTTTCTAGGATTCTTGACATCTAACACTGGATGAAGGATATAATTGAATATTTAAGACCTGGATCAGGCTTCCTGGATGTAATAGTTTCCTATTGCTAATGTAGCAAGTTATCACAAATTTAGTGGCTTAAAATAATGGACATTTTTTCTCTTACAGTTCTGGAGGTGAGAAGTGTAATATCAAGGTGTTAGTAGGGCTGCATTCCTTCTGGAGGCTTCAGGGAAGAATTAGTTTTCTTAACTTTTTGGCTTCTAGAGGCCATCTGCATTCCTTGGCTCATGGTCCTTTCCTTATACCAATCCAACCCCTTGCTTCCAACATTGGGCCCACTTGGATAATCTGGGAAATCTTCCCATCTCAAGATCTTTAATTTAATCCTATTAGGAAAGTCCCTGTTGCCATGCAAGGTAACGTATTCACAGGTTCTGGGGATTAGGTCAGGGGCATCTTGGGAGGAGCGGGGGGGGGGGGGGGATCATTATTCTGTTTACTACAATGGAGTCCCATGCTAGCTCGGCCACTTCCTAACTTTGTGACCTAGTGACTAGCTATGAAGCCGGTTTTTAAGTTTCTCTGTGCCTCAGTTTCCTAGTCTGGAAAATGGGGATAATAGTAGTACTTTCTTTCTGTGAAGAATAAATGAGTTATTATAGGTAAAGGGCTTGGAACCATTCCTAGCCCCTAGCATGAGTGCTACCTATTGTGACAAGGATATCAGGGCTCTTCTGGTGTATCTACTCCTCAACGGACTGCAGAGCTGATGTCCTTGTCAGGCCTTCTAAAGGAGTCAGTGCCTTTTGGTCCTTCATGAATCTATCATGGTACAGCAACCTGTTCTCCTGTCTCTGCAACCACTCCTTCACTTTAGTCAGGGAGCTTCTTGAATTCTTCCTGCAGCATAAACCTGGCTATAATTCTGGGACAGGAGAAGAAGAAGGAGAGACTAGCTTTAAGAAATTGTAGCTCAATATTCCAGAACTCACCACAAATCCATGCCCTAAGTCTACCAATTCCTTGTTTCAGTGGCCATCCTTGTAGAATTTTCCAAAATGGAGTTTCAGCCTGCTCTGAACCGTCCTCCTAGCACAGGGTTGCTCCCTCCCACCTGACGGAGCCCCCAACATTACCATCTCCTGGTCTTTCGGCCTCACTGTCCCCACATCCTCCAAAGCTTGTGGCAACCTAGCCTCAGCATGTGCTTCCCTCTGGAAGGGGTTTCAATCCTGCCTTCGTATCCAACATGGGGAATGAAAGTCTGTTCCTTTTATAGAGTAAATTGGATTTGGACTTGCAGGCACCTGCTGTCTGAAGGTTGTCATGAAAGAAGGAAGTGCCATGTGTATCAGAGGGTAAAACAGATGGGCCTTTCTAACTTGGGGGATCTATGAATTCAGTGGAAACACTATAGGGAAAATTCTAAGATACTCTCCTGGCATGATCAAATCCAGAGGGACTGTATTTCTCCAGAGTATTATTACAATTTATTCCATTTCTGTAGTGTCCAGGTTTGCCTTTTTTTTTTTTTTTTTTACATCCCCACTTGTGGAAATTTCCCATCTGCAAAAACATATGCAGATAAATAAAATATATTCTCTGACACTAAAAATCTATCTGTTTAAACCACTGATTTCTTCTACTCCCCCCTCCTCCGCCCCATTACTACCACTTTGTTTTTCTTTAAAGAATTTCATTTTGTGGAATTACTTTGGAACTTCTATTGCTTCTAAACTAGGCTGTACTATTTTGAAAAACAAAAAAGTATTTTACCCAGACCTATTTTCTTTGTCAACTGCCTTTGCCACAAAAGACTAAATTCGTCTCTATTATAAATAGAGCTCAGTCGCAGAGAAGTTTTACTGGCTACCATAAAAGAAGCATGGTTATTTTAATGAGCAGAATAATCTTCAAGTGTTGTTGTCTTCATTTTCTAGTGTTGTTTATAAAATTAAAAAAAAATCCTTCATCAAAAGGAAAAAATTCTTCATTTCTATAACATAAAAACCTTATGGCTCTTCAATATTACACATCCAACAAGTAAGATACGGACACCCAAATAAGCTTTTAGTCTGATAAAGTGGAAACAGCACTTGATTGGAAGTCAGAAAGCCTGGGTACTAGTTCTTAGTTACTAATTATTAAGTTAAGACTTGCATTCTTTGTGCCTCAGCTCTTCATATGTAAAACATGGATAGTAATTCTTCACCTCATAAACTTGTAACAGGGCTCAAGGGAAATAATCTGAGAAATTGCATTGGGTAGTACAAACAGCCATTTTAAAATGTGAAATGCCAGCAGAATATAGTAGAAAAAGCACAGGTTTGCAGTCACACAGTGCAGTAAACATGGGTTCTGTTGAGTAACAGGCTGTGTGACTTGCCCAAGTTAGCTAACCTCTCTGAGATTTGAATTTATCATCTGTAAACATAAAACCCTTCTGGATGATTGTAAGGATGGAAAGAGACCACAAAACAAGAGTTCAAGGGTAGTAGGCCTTATTTTCTCCACTGAGCAAGGCATTCCTGTCTGTATGTCCAAATTATAAATATACTTAGAGGTTTCCCAGGACCAGGTGCTCTTGGAACATTTGACTCAATAGCTTCTCTCTCTCTCTCTCTCTCTCCCTCCCTCCCTCCCTCCCTCTCTTTTTTTTAATGAAAAGTTGATAGCGTGGACAAGCCTGTGGTTCTCCATGCCATTAAATTCAGAAATAAGTGTGCTCGAACATAAGCTCCCATCTTGTCTCAGGTTTTCTGTCTGCATGTGGGTCAAGTGTGTCCTTGCCTGTGAGGAGCATCCCTGTTCCTTGGGACGGGGCTCAGCCCAGGTGGCTCAGGCATGAACGGCTTTTCAGTGTACTGTATCTAAGAATTTTTCTCACTTTCCCAGAAAGGTCCAGTATTGTTTGTGGCTCCATGTAGCACAGTCTTAATCATGGAGTACAGACTTGAGCGAGGGCAGGATTAATCTCTATAGACAATACAGTTGGCCCACAGACCAACAGGGCATGTCCTCTGGTATGTAATGCCAGCGTGTGGTCCTCTAGTAATGCTGTGGGTCAAGGAGATATTACCTTTGTCCATACAAACTTCAGTCACTTAGAATCATAATCACCTTTAAATCACCTTTGAAGATTTTAGTTCTGAAATTATCCAGTATCTTTTCTGTTTTATTTGTGATGTTTACTTATTTATTTTGAGAATGAGAGTGAGTGGGGGACGAGCAGAGAGAGAATCCCAAGCAGGCTCTGTGCTGACAGCTTGATCTCACAAACCAAAACGTGAGATCATGACCTGAGCTGAAATCAAGAGTTGGATGCTTAACCAACTGAACAACCCAGGTGCTCCATCTTTTCTGTTTTTGACTGAATAATTAACAAAAAAAACTTAAGAAAAGAAAATGTAGTCCTCTTTGACCATTATCTCTTGGTAAAAATTACAGTTTTCAAACCATAATCAAATAAGACCAGAGTACTTCAGAATAGGATGGGTACCCTATCTATGCATCCAGACTCCCAGAACCAGTCAATTTTTGGAATGGGACCGAGAGGTCTTACTTAGCCCAGACTTGAATTCCATCAGCATCAAGTTCTTTTGACTTAAAGACCCATCTAAGAACAACAATTTACACGTTGCAAATCCCTTTGGAGTAGAGCCCTGGGGCATCTATGGAGAGAAGCAGCTTTCTTACTATGCTCCCTCCACCCCCTTAGCTTGGGCAGAAGGGAGGAGGCTCACTCCTCTAGAATATTGGGGGGTTGGGTGGGGAGAAGTGCAGCTCACAGCCAACTCCTTGTTTAGAACACCACTGCTGGAAGGGAAATTGGACTCCTGGAAATACTCTAATTCATTGGCTTTCACACTGTGCAGCGAGGTCTTCAGAGGAGCTTGGGGATCTTCCAGAGGCCTTTTAAATGACACTGTAAAGCTTACTATAGAGTATTGGTATTGTATGTTAGAGATTATTTGAGAGAAGGGTTCTATTAATTAAAGTAAGAATACCCCACTGGTCTCATTTGGACGTTTAGTTGGAGAACCAGCCTGGTGTCTAAATTTCCCAAGGATATGCCACTGATGGAATTTAAGCCAGTGCAGCCCCTCACTCTGTAGTGTCTAAGCCCTTTCCTGCACTCAGCATTCCCATCATCTACCTCTTTTAGCACCTGATCTATCTCTTTTCAAAGGGGCGGGAGACATTTTCAATTGATTCCTAAAAGATAAAGTAGTTTGAACTGTTTTTTTTTTAAATAAATTTGGGCAATTTTGACATTTTTGACAAAGGCCGAGCTGCCATCAGTTAGCACACCAGCCATATACCATTTAGACTCAGATTTCTTCGGTTGATGGGACCCTGGTCACCACCAGTGTTTGTTCCTGGCCTCTATCCATGAGGACTGTGGTCAGTTGGAAGGATTGGAGGTTAGTATATTCTAGTAGTATGCTGATAAATGTGAAAGTACTATGCTTCCTGGGGATGGGTAGCCTTGATTCGTAGCATTTCCCAATTTCCCTTGTTAAACACTCCCACCACAGCCAATTCCAAGTTACAAAATGAGGTATCACTGAGCAAGGAGTTGGGAAGATACGCACACAATTGGCTGTCCAGTGGTACCAGCTGGCTCGGATGCTACTGCACTGTCTCTTTCCAGTTAGGAATTCTTTGGCCCTTAACTTAGCGCCAGTTCGTGCCTTCACAGCCAGTCTTTGTCAGTCTTCCTTTACTCCAACATTTCTCTCCCTATGATGCCAAACCAACACCTTGCGATTGTCACTACATCAAATGACTGACAGAATCAAAAGCATTCTGCATTCTCTAGGAGTTACTGAATGGATTTCAGGTAAAACAATAGGCAATTTTTTTCTCATTCCATCTTTTAAAAATCTCCACATCTTTCACTGATTTATGTTTTTAACCATTTCTCAGTTTTGTTTTTCAAAAACCTAAGCATTCTAAGTTATTTCACTAGATGGTGCTGTATATAGTTCAGAGTTAGGACAATTGTCAGCTCAAGAATCTGCATCCTCTGAAGAAAGTATTTCTTCTTATGACCAGAAGTTGTCATCAAATTGAAATTGGGATATTCCAACTGCCTTTATTTTTTTTCCTTTCCTTTGTCTATGGGAGTGGTGAAAGCTACTCACAAGGACAGATGGTCAGTCGTCACTTACTTTAAGCATTATTTTCCCCAGTGGTAGAAGGTGCTTTAAATTTTCTCTGGTCATAGAGATCTAGCCATGTCTTTTGCACCCATGAGCTCTGTGACAGATCACACTTTACTTGGAAGGTGTCTCTATCCTCTACCCTGTGACTACTCCTTAGTCTTTCTCTTTGGATGCCAACATTCTTTGTCACTATAGCCTCATTTCTAAGCTGCAGGGTATGTTGCTGAATCATTGTCAAGATGGTTCATATTGGTTTGTGTTCTATAAATTTCCTTCAGTACTTATAATTTGTTGGAAAATATTCATTAGCTCTGCTACATATTTCATTTCGTTTTATTCATTAAGTACAGGAATTTAATTTTTTAACCCAATTTTTATTGTCTTTCCATTCTCCATTGTCAAGAGACACAGAAAGGTAAAGAATCTCTCTAAAGATAAAACCCTTAATTCATCTGCATTGCACCACCTATGAAATAATCATTATTTAACCATGATGCTATATAGATTGCATTATTAATTTAAAAATTTTAAATTCTGTCTTAAAAGAAATGACTAATAGACTTTTTTTTTTAAGAGAGAGAGAGAGAGAGGGCACAAGTAGGGGAGAGGGGCAGAAGTAGAGAGAGAGAATCTTTTAAGTTTATTTATTTTGAGAGAAAGAGAGAGTGCACACATGTGCATGGGGGAGACAGTGCAGAGAGAGAAGGAGAGAAAGAATCCCAAGCAGGTTCCATGCTGAGAATGTGGAGCCTGATGCCAGGCTCAATCTCATGAACTGTGAGATCATGGCCTGAGCCGAAATAAAGAGTAGGATGCTTAACTGACTGAGCCACCCAGGTACCCCAACAGACTACTAATCATTGTTGAAAGTGTCTTTCCAACAACTCTGTTACCTCCATGAAGGAGTTATGTTTTGCTTACAATTGTATCCTGAGCAGAGTACTAGGTATACAATCAGTGATCAATAAATACCCACTACATTGATGCCTAGTCTATACGCTTTGGGATGCTATCTAAATAATTCCTTGCAATACTAGAAGAAAGTAATATTATTCCCATAGCATCCCACAGAATGAGAAAGCGGATTCTCAGAGACTTGTCCAAGTTCCCACAGGTAATGTAAACAAAAGAGCTGGAACTTTCTCCTAGGCCTGATTCCAAAAGCCACCATTTTATTGATTTTGTGAAGATGAAGTGTTAGGTAAGCTAGAATTCTTTCAGATCCTGAAACCTGGGAGAGAATTACAAAATACTTACTGGCTTTTTTGTGGGTAGGTGGGAGAGCAAAATAACCAAATGTATAGCAATTAGGAACAGTATAGAACTTAATTTTGATGCCCATATCTTGGTGTGTTTCACATAAATATTCTCCCTACCTAGAAGGGCAAAGCATTTTATATCGTATCTTGGAAATCTTAACTGACCATAGAAGAATTCTTAAAAAGGGAAATATTGAGGAGTATTTGATAAATCAGATATACTGATTTAGTTAATAATTCTTTTCTTTTTACATGCTGTAAGTTCATATAATCTATTCTTTTTCTTTTTAATGTTTATTTTTTGAGAGAGAGACAGCACGAGTGGGGGAGGGGCAGAGAGTGAGGGAGACACAGGATCCAAAGTAGGCTCCAGGCTCTGAGCTGTCAGCACAGAGCTCGACATGGGGCTTGAACCCACATACTGTGAGATCATGACCTGAGCCAAAGTCAGATGCTTAACTGACTGAGCCACCCAGGCACTCTGAGATATCTCTTTATTCTTGAGCCAGTTTTGATAGTTATGTTTTTTCCTAGGAATTTGACCATTTCATGTAGATTATCTCATTTGTTGGCATGTAATTGTTTATAGTATTCCTTTATAATCCTTTTATTTCTTTAAATTCAGTAGTAATCCTCTCTTTCATTCCTGATTTTAGTAATTTGAGTCATCTTTTTTTTCTTGGTCACTCTGGCTTAAGATTTGTCAGTTTTGTTCATCTTTTCAAGGAACCAAATTTTGATTTCATTAATTTTCTCTATTTTACTTATCTTGGCTTTAATATTTATTGTATTCTTTCTTCTGCTTGATTTGGGTTTAGTTTGCTTATCTTATCTTTAGTTTCCTAAGATAGAAAATTAGGTTATTGATTTGAGAACTTTCTTCTTCCTCTTCTTCTTTTCCTTTTTGAAGTATCCATGGGGCACCTGGATGGCTCAGTTGGTTAAGTGCCCGACTTTGGCTCAGGTCACGATCTCATGGTTTGTGGGTTTGAGCCTCACCTCAGGCTCTGTGCTGACAGGTCAGAGCCTGGAGCCTGCTTCAGATTCTGGGTCTCCCTCTGTCTCTGCCCCTCCCCTGCTTGTGCGCCCACTCGCTCTCTCTCTCTCTCTCTCTCTCTCACAAATAAATAATAAAACATTAAAAAAATAAAACAATAATAAAGCTAGGTGATCCAGCTATAAGTTTCTCTCTAAGCACAGATTTCATGGCATCATTGCTATGCTGTGTTTTAGTATTCTTTCATTCCTTCATCTCAAAGTATTGTTTGCCTTATCTTTTGATTTCTTCTTCAACAAGGTGATATGCACATAGCAAGTAAGTATATAAAGGGATGCTCAACATCGTATGTCATTAGGAAATTACAGATTAAAACAACTAAATGCCACTGTACAGCTACTAGAATGGCTAAAATCCAAAACACTGACAGCCCCAAATGCTGGTAAGAATATGGTACAACAGGAACTCTTGTTCATTGCTGAGGGGAATGCAAATGGTAAAGGCATTTTGGAAGATACTTTGGCAGTTTAGATGTATACATCTAAATACACTCTTAACATATAATCCAGCAGTCATCCTCCTAGGTATTTACCAAAATGAAATGAAAACTTAAATCCACAGAAAAACCTGCACATAAATTTTTATATCAGCTTTATTCATTATTTCCGGAAATTAAAAGCAGTAAAAATGTCCTAAAAACAAACGACGATAAATCCAGAAAATAGAATATTATTCAGCAATGAGAAGTGAGATAGCAAGCCCTGAAAAGACATGGAGAAGCTTACATACACATTGCTAAGTAAGAGAAGTCAGTTTGAACTTTACAACACACCCTTAGATAAACTGGAACATTGTTAGTAGTGATGTATCAATATCAGTTCATCATTTGTAACAAATGTACCATACAAATGCAAGATGTTAATAACAGGAGGGGCTGTGGGAGGGGGAGCAGGGTAATATGGGAAATTCTGTACTTTCTGCTCAATTTTCCTACCTAGAAGGGCAAACCTAAAACTGTACTGAGAAGTAAAGTGCATCAATTTTAATTCTAAAAAAAGGATGTAGGCTTGTGTGTCGCATACATAAACTAGCAATATTTTGAATTTTCAATGAAAAACATTTTAGATGATTTTATGTATTGGAAGTTTTAGGAAGAAGGGGATTCATATGAGACTTTATTTCTTATATTTTTAAAATTATTACTATTGAGAAGGAGAAAAAAAGGGGGAGGGAGGGGGGAAAGAGAGAGAGAGAGGGAGGGAGGGGGAGAGAGAGAGACTCTTAAGCAGGCCCACATTCAATGCAGAGCCCAATGCAGGGGCTTGATCCCAGGAAACTGGGATCATGATCTGAGCTAAATTGAAGAGTCAGACACTTAACTGACTGAGCCACCAGGTGCCCTGAGACATTTTTTCTTGAAGCACATGAGTGTGTAGAATTGTTCTGTTATAATTTGGCCTGGAAAAAAGGCTAAACTTTGCAATTTTTATTTTTTGTGACTGGGGGCAAATAACATGCTTCCAAAGGCCTATCTTAAAGTCATAATAGTACACTTGTCTGTGAATGCCTAAATAGTTCCCTAATCTCAACCCTTTTGAGCATCCTCTCACCTTTGCTGCCAGGGAAAGCAAAGGTAACAAAACAAGTAACAACAAAGAAAAACTGTACTCACAATCATTTAGTAGATTCCCTTTCTCCATAGGAGAAAATAAAATACATTAGCCTAGCATATAAAGCTATGCACAATCTGGTTCTTATCTACCATGTATTCTCATTTCTTGCTTAAGAATGAATGGACCAATAAGCACATTTAATGAGCACCTGCTTAAAAAGGTCTTTCTGCAGCATAGGATGGGCCGGACATCAGGAACACAGATGTATTTTCTACTGCCATTTTTTATAGCTAAGAGTCTAGCACTTTGTGTCCTGCAACAGAATACATTTTAGACTATCCAAACCCTCTGTGTCTTTCCCGCTTCCATGCCTCTGTGACCATTAGTCCTTCTGGCTAGAATGCCCTCACCAAATCCTCCCTCCACCTTTGTCCTTCTGCACAGTATCTGCTCACCGCTGCCTCCCCCTCCTGCCCCCTGTTCAGTTTACTTTAACTCCTTTGTGGCACTTCCTCCCATTGCATAACTTACCTGCCTCCTTTGTAGCAACTTTCTGCTTGTAGAAACCAGAAACTTGCTTTTATTATTTAGAACAATTTTTTTAAACCTATATCCCTACTGGACTGTGAGCCCTGTGAGGGCTGTAGTATCCACCTCTAAATCCCTAGCACCTGGAACACAGCCTTACAAGAAAACATGGGTGAATGAGTGGATTTCTTCATGTATTCAGCAAATGTTTACTGATTGCTTTCTCTAAGGCTGGCTGGGTGTTGGGTGCTGAGGACTCACATTCCAGCAAGGGGAGAGAGAAATAACAAAATGACCTGAAAAAGTCCTTAGTGCTCTGCGGAAAATGAGCAAGAAGAGGTGGTGATAGAGAATGAATGGATGCATGAAGAGGGCAGGGTTCACTTTAGGCAGGTGTTTGGGGAAGGTGACCTTCAAGGTAATCAGGAAGAGAGACAAGGGGATACTGGAAGGGATCTGAGAAAGATGGAGTAACAGGGCTGAGGGATGTTAACATGAAAAAGGCTTGCTATATTCAAGGAAGGGAAACGTGGGAGATAGTGCTGGAGGGTGGAAGGTACAGATGAGATTGAAGAGTTAGTGGGGCCAATTAGGTAAAGTCTGAAGATGAGGACCCTGGGTTTTATTGTCAGTGCAAAGTTTGGAGCGTTTAAAAAATGTGAGTAACATCATCTGATACGTTTCAAAAATGTCAGTCTGACTACTATGAGAGGATGAACTTAAAGGGGCGAGAGGAGTCCGGTTAGAAGGCTACTGTAATTGTTCAGCAGAGAGATGGTGGTGGCTTGGCCCAGGACAGGGTAGTGGTGGAAGCAGGGATTGTCTACAGCACCTGGTTTCCGATGAGAGCTCTTTCCTATTACTAAAAAGGCCACCTGCTGAGGTCAGAGGGCAGGTTGGCTTTAGATCAATGTGGCACGGGGAAGGAGGGATGGATGGATAGATAGGTGGAAGCAGGGTAAGTTGGTGGGCAGGTGTCCTCCATGCCTTATATTTTTATATTATTACTCTTTTTGTCATGGGATTTTAGAATGGCGTGGCAAAATGCCCAGATTTGCATTTTGGTGAACTTTGGTGCTCCAGGGGCTTGCATTGCCACCATATTGTACCTACATTGTGCACAAGTAGTGCAAGAATTTATGTCCGTGCATTTGTGTGGCTTGTTTTAGACTTTGTTTTTAAACCGAATGTTATTTTAAAATGGTCTGAGGACATTATCTTGGTACTGATTTTTCATCAGGATGCCTTGCATATAGTATAGTATTCCATAAATATTTGTTGAATTTTAAGTAATTGGATCTGGTAGAAAACTAGCCTCACTTGGTGTGCTTTGAAACACAAAGTGATTAATGCCTTTTTTTCTTACCTCTCTCTCCCTCCCACCCCCCTCCTTCTTCTCTCCCTCTTTTCTTTCTTCCCTCCCTCCTTCTCTTTCCTCCCTTGCTTCCTTGCTTGCTTTGTTCTTCCCTCCTTGCTTTCCTTCCTCTCTTTCATATTTCTTTGACTTCCTCTTTCTTCTTTCTTCCCAGTATTAGCAGTCTAGCATCTAACTGATATTCCAGTGTTTTGTTAGCTGTTGGTGAGTCAGTAGACCTTTAAGTTTGGGGCAAGGAATATTTTTACAAGAACCTATAAATATGTAAAAAATCCTCAGAGTTACATACTCAGCTATTCTTTGCTATGTTGAGATGTCATCATGCAGGCTACTGTTGGGTTGAAGAGATCCACAAATGAATTAAACTTTTTTTTCCCCAATGCTCTTGAAATAGAAAAAACCATCAGTCCAGGTGCTAGTGGAGAATATTCCACTTGTATATGATTTCAAAATTCTTAAATGAGTCTTCCAACTATGACATAAATCTTTTTGAAAATAAATATAATTTTTAATTTGAAGTGGAACCCTTTCAATCATAGGCTCAATTTGATCCTGAAGAGGTTTCTGAGCATCAGTTTGTACATTTTAATGTCCAGACTTCAAATCCAACTTAGAAATGAGACCATTGCTGTGACTGTTACCACACACACAGAAGGGTCTCCAGCTGACAAGCTCCAGAGACGTCTTTTGCACTTTGAACATGCCCTCGCCCCCTGCATACAGACACAGGTCTCTCCTGATCTTTCCTAAAAAAAGTGATTGTGAAGAATTTGAGGGAAAGTCCAGGGTCCCTTCTCACCTATGTTTCCCATTTAAATTATAGTGCTGCTAAACATGTGAGACTGGGCCGGGGGCAGGTGTCAGATTGGGCCTGCCCAGTATCAGACTTGGACCTGACCAGGGGCTGGGAGGACTCTGGCTTCCTTGTGCAGGTCTGAGTAGGCAGCATCTTTATGAACCGGGGCAAGGGCATGCGAGTTCAGTGAGCAAAGGTAATTTGGGGCCCCCTTCCTATCCTTACCTCACATATCACTTACATAGGGAGGAGGAAACGCTTTTTTTTTTTTTAATTTTCTGGTAATGAGGAATTGTTGACCTATCCTAATGAGTTATATGAAGTGTTTCGGGTAATAAAGGAAGGTGGAGGAAATGAGATAAGATTTACCTAAATATGGGAAAACAGTTATTGTCCCTTTATTCATTTTGGCAACATCACTTTACAATTGTCCATCTCTTCATAACAGAAACATTTCAAGGCTCATTGTAAATTGCTTGGAAAATGCCCTACAAGATAACCAGGCAAAGGTAAAACAAGCAAACATACATACAGAAGTAAGAAGGGGATTAAAGATAGTGTTTCTCTCCAGAGAGCTAAAGAAAGAGAATGATGGTGATTAAGAGAGATGTTTAAAACCAAAACAATACTTAAGTTACCTGGATGCTTCATCCTAAAGGATCTGGGTCATGCCTCGCATTCCCCCAAGTGCACAGCATGGGATGTGCACTTAAACTTGGTGGGGCCCTTCAAGAGGAGCTCTCCAAGGATGTCCTCTTGGTCCAGGCCAGAAGCGGGTTATAAGGCTCCCCTCCTCTCCCATGTTCGTTTCTCCCCTGCAATGCCAGGTCCCCCCATCAAGAGCATTTCGCAGCACACAGAGGGAGGTGTGCCAACAAAGCTCTCACAGTGTTTATGGTGCCAGCTGCTTCCTTGGCATCCAACGAAGTTTCATCAGCTTTTGTTTGGGATTTTCTTGGAGCTCATGCTAATTTCTTTAAGATCGTAAAAGGATGAGGTATTTCCACATCTGCAACCACCAATGCTTGCTCAGTGGAAAATGATGAGAAATTGTTTGGTTGCCTCTGTAGGAAGCCAAAGGCATGGGTCTATAGCACTTTACAATGTGTTCTCACACCCAACGTTTCACTGCAGTCTCTTGGCAAGCCTGAGACGTAAATATCACTTGTACCAGCAGTTTACAAGGCCTAATAAGTTGACTAGCCCAGGGCATCTTAACTAGTAAGTAGCAGAGTCAGAACTAAAACATAGGATTTTTTTTTAATTAATAAACTTTATTTCTTAGAGTAATTTTGGGCTCATAGCCAAATTGAACAGAAAATACAGAAATTTCTCATATTGTCCCTGTTCTCACACATGCACAGTGTCCCCCACTGTCAGCATCCTTGGTTGTATTAGAGTGGCACATTTGTTACAATTGATGAACCTCCCTTGACACATCATTATCACCCAAAGTCCACAGTTTACATTAGGGTTCGCTCTTGGTGTTGTACATTCTTTGGTTTTGGCAAGTACATGATACGTATCCATCATTGTAATAGCATACAGAATAGTTTTGCTGCTCAAAGAAATCCTGTGTTCTGCCTATTCATTCTTCCCTCTCCCCTCAACACTGGAAGCCACTAATACTTTTGCTATTTCCATAGTTTTTTCTTTCCCAGAATGTCATAACTTGCAAACCATATAGTATGTAGCCTTTTCAGATCTGCGTCTTTCACCTAGTAATATGCATTTAACTTTCCTATATGTCTTTTAAAGAGTTGGATAGCTCATTTGTTTTTAATGCTGAATAATATTCACTTGACAGGATGTACCACAGTTTATTTATCCACTAAACAATATCTTGGTTGCTTCCAAGTTTTGGCAATTATGAATGTAGCTGCTATAAGCGTTCTTGGGCTTCTTTCAACTTCTTTGGGTAAATACCAAAAAATATGATTGCTGCATCATGGGGTAAGAGTATGTTGCGTTTTTTAAGAAACCACCAAACTGCTTTCCAGAGTGGTTCTGCCATTTTGCATTACCACCAGCAATGAGTGAGAGTTCCTGTTGCTCCGTATTCTTACCAGCCTTTGATGGTACCAGTGTTACAGATTTTAGCCATTCTATTTTATTTTTTTTTCAACGTTTATTTATTTTTGGGACAGAGAGACACAGAGCATGAACGGGGGAGGGGCAGAGAGAGAGGGAGACACAGAATCGGAAACAGGCTCCAGGCTCTGAGCCATCAGCCCAGAGCCCGATGTGGGGCTCGAACTCCCGGACCGCGAGATCGTGACCTGGCTGAAGTCGGACGCTTAACCGACTGCGCCACCCAGGCGCCCCCAGATTTTAGCCATTCTAATAGGTGTGTAATGGTATCTCTTGTTGTTTTAATTTGCTGTTTCCTAATAACTCATAATATTGCACATCTTTTTATATGCTTGCTTGCCATCTGTATATCTCCTTTGTTGAGGTGTCCAGATCTTTTGCCCTGTTTTTAGTCAGGCTGTTCATTTTCTTATTAAGTTCTAATAGTTGTTTGTATATTTTGGGTAACAGTCCTTTATCAGATGTGTCTTTAGTAACTGTTTTATCTCAGTTTGTGGCTTATCTGCTCATTCACTTGACATTGTCTTTTGTGTGGCAGAAGTCTAGCCTGTCAATTTCTCCTTTCATGGATTGTGCCTCTGGTGTTGTATCTAAAAAGTCATTGCCATACCTGAGGCCATCTAGGTTTTCTTCTTTGGTATCTTCTAGGAATTTATACTTTTGCATTTTATATTTAGGCCTATGCTCCATTTTGCATTGATTGCTATGAAAAGTATAAAGTCTGTATCTAGATTCAGGTTTTTTTCATGCTCATACCCGGTTGTTCCAGTACCATTTGTTGAAAAGGTTATTTTTGCTCCATTGTGTTGCCTTTGCTCCTTTGTCAAAGATAACTTGACTGTATTTATGAAGGTCTATTTCTGGGCTCTCTAATCTATTCCCTTTATCTGTCTCATCTTTCACCAATACCACAGTGTCTTAATTACTGTAACTTTACAGTAAGTGTTAAAGTCAGAATAATGCCAGTCTTCCAATTGTTCTTCAATATTGAGTTGCATATTCTGGGGTTTTTCCTTCTGTATATAAGCTTTAGAATTCATTTGTTGACATCCACAAAATAACTTGCTAGGATTTTAATCAGAGTGCATTAAATCTATAGATCACATTGGGAAGACCTGACATTTTCACAATATTGAATTTTCCTATCCACAAATATGAAATGTCTCTCCATTTATTTAGTTCTTGTCTGATACCTATCACTAGAGTTTTATAGTTTTCCTCATATAGATCTTGTACATATTTTGTTATAGTTATACCTAAGTATATCCTTTTTTCATGCTGTAAATGTTAATGTGTTTTTAATTTCAAATCCACTTGTTCATTGCTGTTATATGGAAAGGGATTGACTTTTGTATATTAACCTTGCATTCTGCAACCTTGTTATAATTTGTTAATTCTAAGAGGTTTTTTTGGTAAGTTCTTTTTGATTTTTTTACATAGATGATCATGTTGCCTGTGAACAAATATAGTTTTCTTTTATTTATTTATTCATTCATTCATTCATTCATTCATTTATTTTAATGTTTATTTATTTTTGAGTGACACAGAGAGACAGAGCATGAACAGGGGAGGGGCAGAGAGACGGAGACACAGAATCTGAAGCAGGCTCTAGGCTCTGAGCTGTCAGTACAGAGCCTGACGTGGGGCTTGAACTCACAAACCAAGAGATCATGACCTGAGCCTAAGTCGGATTCTTAACTGACTGAACCACCCAGGCGCCCCATATAGTTTTATTTTTTTTCTTCCCACTTGTATACCTTTTATTTTTCCTTATCGTCTCATTGCATTAGCTAAAACTTCTAGTATGATGTTGAAAAGCAGTGGTAAGAGAAGATATCCTTGCCTTATTTTTGTTCTTTGCGGGAAAGCTCGCCATTAAGTACAATGTTAATTGTATGTTATTGTAGATGTTCTTTACCAAGTTGAGGAGGTTCCATTCCTTTCTTTTTTAAAAAATTTATTCATTTATTTTGAGAGAGAGAGCACGCACAAGTGGGGAGGGTCAGAGAGAGAGGGAGAGAATCCCTAGCAGGTTCCACACTGTTAGCACAGAGCCCAAAGTGGGGCTCAATCCCATGAATCGTGAGATCATGACCTGAGCTGAAATCAAGTCAGACACTTAACTGACTGAGCCACCCAGGTGCCTCGAGGAAGTTGCCTTCTATTCTTAGTTTGCTGAGATTTTTTTTTTTTTTAAATATTGGGTGAGTGTTAGATTTTTTTCAAATGCTTTGCCTGCATCTACTGGTATGATAATGTGACTTTTTTTTTTTAGCCTGTTGATGAGATGGATTATATTAATTGATTTTCAAATGTTGAACCAGCCTTGCATACTTAGGTTGAATCCCACTTGATTATGGTGTATAGCTCTTTTAATAAAATATTTGGATTTGATTTGCTAATATTTCTTTGAGGATTTTTGCATTTATGTTTATGAGAATTATTGGTCTATCATTTCTTTTCTTGTAATGTCTTTGTCTGGTTTTGGTACTAGAATAGTGCTGTCCTTATAGAATGAGTTTTTACCTCTGCTTCTATTTTCTGGAAGAGATTGTAGAGAATTGTTATATTTTCCTTAAGTGTTTGGTAGAATTCACCAGTGGACACATATGGGCCTAAGAGCTATCATTTTGAGGAGATTATGAATTATTCATTCAGTTTCTTTAATAGATACAAGATTATTCAGATTTTCTATATTTTTTTTTGCATGAATTTTAGCTGTTTGTATCTTTAAACAAATTGGTCCATTTCCCCTCTTTCTGCCAGAGTCATGAGTGGATTTTTCTCTAATATTCACTGTGAAACCTGGTAGATCTCCAGGAGGTAAAACTCACTAAAGTGTTGAGGCCTCCCTGTGACTATGTCTTCTTGGTGTTTTAACTCTCAGAGTTGTCCTCACTGAGCCTCCAGCAATTCCTCAATTCATCAGATCTTCCTACCCTGGCACTGGTTTCTGAGCAGGTTTCTGTTCATAAGGTTCTGTTCTGGTAAGCTGTGGGATACTCTGTCTCCGTCTGGCTGTCTCTAATTTTGGGGACAGTAGTTTGCTCTGCCACCTCTCCTTTCTGATTGATCTCAGAAGAGTTGATGGGTTTTCAGTTTTTCAGCTCTTTACTTGTTAGGATAGAGTGGCAACTTTCAAGCTCCTTATGTGCTAGACCAGAAACTGGAAGGAACCTACGGCTTTTGATCTGAAGTTGGCGTCTTTCCTCCATACCACAGTGTCTCATATGAGCTGAATTTTGTAGAGTATAACTGTGACTCTGCCATATTTTATATTATCATTCGTCTTGTGTGGGCTAGTAGCCTTACTCAGTACTTTGGGATTAGTACTCATGAACAGTCTTGTTACATGTCATCTCACTGTTTCCTGCCTTGTTTAAACAACACGTGGAGCTATGCTAATTTCTTTAAACTCATAATAGAATGATATGCATGCAGTTTTAAACAAAAGTTTTAGTTTTTGACAAAAACAGAATGTGTGTGTGTGTGTATGTGTATGTGTGTATACACACATATGCAGTCTGCTTAGGATGTTAAAGAGACTATGGATTATTCTTTACCAGGTGAGTTATTTACCTTTCACATCTTAATAAATAGTACAAGCTTTGTATAGTTTTTTTTTTCTGATCATAAAAGTACACGTCAATTTGCTCAATACATTTGTTTATAAAATGCTGTGTACATACCATTATTTTACAAATATATATTGAGTGAAAAGCATATCTCTTTTAGGGAAACCCAAGGAGAATAGTAATTAAGAATGTGGGCAACATGGGAATTTTTGTTACGAGCAAGAATCCAAATTGACAACTAAATGCTAGAATCTGCAAAGAGATGAAAATAGGATAATGTAAACAATAGGTATTTATTTTCCAAGTATTGTGGGTCAACCGAATAGTATTTATTTGTGATTAAACAACCCAATGAAACTGCCTGGGGTAATGCAAAATAATTGAGCATAAAATAAAGATTCTTAGAGGCCCAGGAGACATAATTCTGCAGGCCCACTCCCAAAACTGTTCTTAGCAATTTAGGAAGGAAATGATAATGTGGCCCATTCTTCTCAAATATTTCCTGAGTGCAGATTGGGTGTGTGACATCATGATGCGGTCCTGGGAATAGTGCCTATGGGTTAAACAAGGAGACAAACTCTCAGCCTCCTGGAAGCTTAATCTGAGAGGAGACAGTGAAACAGGTATGCAAGGTGGGGACATTAAGAATGAAGTCAACCAAGGCTCAAATTGAAAATGTCACTACCTTGTCTAGGGAGAAGGGAGATGCCTCCTAGAAGGCTGGGGAAAGATGGGGCGCCCTTTCCTAGTTGGGTTCAAAGACTCTTCCTTGGATCCAGTTCACCCCCAGATTAATGTAACCACTAGTGAATGGCACTGGCCCCCTGACATGTGGGCTTTGTTAGCAAGTAATTCTCAGCATGGGCTCAATTCTCAGCCCTCCCTCAACTCTGTTTATTTTAAGCTCAAGCTTATTTATTTTTCCACTTGTGCTTTCAGGTCTCTTAAGGCAGGTAGAGTCCCTTAAGCTTGCTCAACTCTGCTCCCCCTTTTCCAAGTACGCCTGGAAACATGTTCCAACTCACATAGGTTAGTAGGCTATTTTCTTTAGGAAAAAAAACCTTTTTGTGTGTTTAAGCATTTCAAGTTGTGGCCTGTCACATTTATCTGTGAGACAATGCTTGATACAATTAACAGTTTTAAAACTTACCATTTTAACATAAGTTTCATTTCGAGCTCTCCTCCTCCCCCCTTGTTTAAGTGTAAAAGCATTTCTGAAGAAATCAACATGCGTATTAACTTGACAACATCTGGGCTAATTCAATATTCTCAATTTGCCTTTTAAATTTTAATTTAGATGCACATGAACAAAAATGTTTTCCAGCCATGCCTCCAAGTACCAACTTTAGTACACACTGTCACAGGCTGTGTGCACAAAAGGAATGAGAGGGTTAGGTGCAGAGCATATTCATTCTATACGTACGTAAATCGCCCCACACCAGAAACCCAAACCTGCATCCCAGAATGCACTTGGATACACAGAAGCTTCAAAGGGAAATCTTTCCCTGGAGGGAATTGGTAAAATTGGACTTGGGTGAACCTCAAAGGAGTCTCGATTCGCAAACATTGCTTATGTTTGGATTTGGAATTGAATTTGGCTCCGGCGGTTGGCATCTCCACACTGTGCTGTGAACTACCCCAGCCACAGAGAAGGGGGAGGAAGAGGAGGAGAGGAAGACTGGAATTGCGGGAGTAGAATTTCCAAAACACACAATAGTGCAATGTTGATGCAATTAAGAAAATTAGAAAATGGAGTTTAAATTGAAAAAGTCCGTCTTTATCTTTTGCTTCCTTTGTGATACCCTTTCAGCCCCATATCCTCTGTCTTCTTTGATCTCATTTGCCTTCCACTTTTCCTTCCTTTTCTTTTTCTTGTAAGATTGCTATTCAAGCCCGGTCCTCCCTTTCTTCCAGAGTTTGCCTCAAGGGCCTAAGTTATGAATTTCAGAGCTTAAAAAGTCCTGGCAGGTTACTCAACAGTATGTTCAGTATGAGCTAACTTTTGAAAAGGGAAACTGCATTTATTTACATGCATGTATGTGTGCACACAGACAAGAGATTAGAGGAGTACTTACAAAATTTCAACAGTGCTTTTTCCCTCAGCTGTGGGAGGTTTTCACATTCTTCTTACTTTTTTTTTTCATTTTTGCTTTTCATATTCTTTGTAATGTAATGTATTTTCTCTTTTTTCTGCAAAGAACACATATATTCTAGTGAGTGCAAAACATGGTCTTATTACTGGTTTTTAGGAACCTATGTTCTTTCCTCTGTCCTTTTATTTTATTTATGATCACAATTTAGTTTTAGGAAAATTCTTATCTTCTGCCTGTTGCATTTCAGTTCTAAGAGGATATTTCACTTGTTGTTTGAACGTATGTGTGAATAAATGGTATACTCACTTTTAGACTGAGGAGGGTTTCTGATAGGCTCTATGTAAATGATGGTTTAACAAATAAATTCTATTTAGAAGGCTTTAAAGAAACATGCTCTTCTTGCAAAAACAACAAAAACAATTCCTTTGGGAAAGGAAATAATGTCACAACAATATACTTCTTGTAAGTTTCATAGACCAGCTTTTCACTATAAAATAGGTAGAAATATGGCTCAAGTAAATAAAGAATAATCAAAGAGAACAGAAAGAAATCACATATAATTTGGTCAAAGAAATGAATTATTTAGCTATCTGTGAACACATAATGTGTGTCCATATATACATTTGAATAGAAAGGATTGTAAAAAGTAGACCTTAAATACTTCAGAAAAGACTCAAAGTAATCTATGTTAAAAATATTGCTAAATAAGAATTATTGAAAGGATTGAGCATCCTCACAAAGCTAAATCAGATGTGTAAACTGGTAAAGATCTTGACGGTCTTTAGCTGTGTTCTCTACTAAAAACTAGAGTGAATCATTGTTAAAGGGAAATAGAAACATAGCTCTTCTCTAAATCATGGTTAATACCTGCATTTTAGATCTTCAGTAAATCACTGTCCTTGGGGTCTTAGCTGGGAGATTTCCTTTAAGAAGACAACATTCTCTTATCTGGAAATAGTTTTGTATTTTACTCTCTTTGTTGGAGTCCAAGAGATATGCTTTCACCTAATTATTATGATATATGTGTATCTTGATAGGTTCTGGGAAGATCACTTATCAATTAATTTTCCTACTTATCTAAGAAACACTCATTAAACTCCTTTTATGGGCCAGGCATCATGCTAGAGGCCAGGAATGAGAGCCACTATGCCTTCTGTTGAGGTAGATTAGAGTTTATAGATGGGAAAGCATTTTAGTCATTTCATTTAATTTTCAGTGTAGGGAATCCCCTGAAGAATGCCTGTGAGGGCCACTCCCTTCTGGATGGGCTGAATGGCACAGGAGAACTGAATGCTTGGCTACTTCAGTTGGTGTCTGGGTTCTCAGCAAACAGCTCAGATCTAGAGAAGAGCCACAGGGAGCCATTACTGCTCCAAACTGACATTATTGCACTTGGAGGGAGGGCCTTATCAGGGCGACCTAGGTCATGAAGAAACACTGACTCAGACCTTTTCAATTTCCTAAACGCAAAATCTTCAGTGAAACTCCCTTTTCACGGGCCATAATATAAAGCAAAGCTTCTTTAAATGTAGCTTCTTTAAATGTTTCAAGAATCTGAAAGGAAGAGCAGTCTTGATTGATAAAAGTCTGCATTATAGAATATGCCTGAAAGGATGAGAGTTTGAGTATCTAAAAAAGATGGGAGTAAATGGCCCATTTACTGTAACTAGCCACAGGGTTTTCAAGGAGAGATGCCATAAATTCTGCTTCGCAGAGACTTAATTTATCATGCATTCTCCCATGGTGGGTGGGAGAATGAGCTCTTGGGCCAGTCTGGATTCAGTCACAGCTCGACATCTTACTAGGTAGGCCTGAGGCTTTGGAATCATTACTTACCTTCTTTGTGCTTCAGTTTACTCATTTGTAGAACAAAATACTACTTCTTACTTCATACAGTTGCTGTGAGAATTTAGTTAGTTCATGTCCATGTTTTTAGAAGAGGGCCCAGCCATATCCAATTAGCTATCATATAACTAGCTATTATTACTATTTCAGTGGGGGCAGTTTGATACAGGAAGATGGCTATTGGAATGGCGGCACCATGTGATAGTTAAGATGGTAGGCTTCAGAGCCTGACTGTCTGGGTTTAAATTCCCATGTATCTCTTATGGGATAAGCATCTTTGGCCAGGTTATTTAACCATGCCGTGCCTCAGTTTCCTCATATGTAGGACTGCTGACTGCAGTACCTACCTCACAGGGTTTTTATAAAGATGTAAGGTTATTGTAAAGAATTAACACATGTAAGACACTTAGAACCCTTTATGGCACATGGCATTTGATTAATATTGTTGGCATTACTATTACCAGCTATTTAACCCAGTTTCAGAACTCACTTATTCGATCCTGCTTTTTGAGTTTTTGGGGTAAAGTGAAAATGAGAACTTTCAGGCAGCCCAGTCATCCTCCAAAACTGCTTTATATATCAGAGGACCGGTTATTGCCTCTCACCTTCAAACCCACCCTTCTGTGCTTCACTCTCTGCAACCGGGGGAGGGTACTGGGGGAGGTGGTGGGAAGGGGGACTGCAAACTCATTTCTGCTTAGCCAGCTGGCTCCATGACCGATTCTGCCCACAGGGAGTGCTAATGGAGAGGGTCTCCCTCCTTGCTGTCTATCTCCAGCTCCTGTGAGCCTTGAGGGTCTTCACCCCTGCTGTGACTGTGCCTCACGCAGAGCTGGTCACAGACACCAACACTGGTGACAGAAACCTCTTCTCAGGAGTACATCTCCATGGGGCTTCTACATTGTAATCTTCCAAACTCGTCCTTTGTTTCCTCAGCCTGAGGAGTGCTTGCTGCTTCCTGAAATTGCTACCTCTGTGACACCTTTGACTCCTCTGGTTAACAGCTTTATGCCTATTTAATTTGTGTTAAATTATCTCTGTTCAAACAACTGGCATGCTGTTTGTCTCCTAATTGGATTGAGGGATAAATTAGGAAATTTCACACTTGTTCAGGAAGCAGAACACCTGGAGATTATCGTAGGTGAAGCAAACTCTTAGGAAAGATTGACATGTTTCATCTCCATCATACTCTCTTCAGCAGCTGGTATCATCTTAACTTACTACCAACAATTAATAGCAGGCCAAAGATGTGATTTACGTTCATGGGAGAAAAAATGGAAAATTGGGAACCTTCCCTCTACCAACTTTTTTTCTCAAGTACCCAGTTGCTACAATTTCATTTTGGCAGTGAATCATTTTGATTCAGCTCCGAAGAAATCAGTGTACCTCAGTAGCAAAGTGAAGACCCTTTATCCTGTCCTCTTTATGCTTCTGTTTTAAGAGATCATAATCCACCCACTGCCTCTACCACACACATAATGGGAAGGTAAACTGCAACTCAAACAATTATCTCAAATTCTGTGCCTTCCACTTGTGAAGTTTAAATTTAAAAGAGCTTGCTGTGTTCCGAAACATCTTTGAAAAACAAGAAGGCTGCTTGGAGAGAGGCGATAGTGTGTTCTGAGACCAATGTGGAACTGAATTCAAACCTTGTTTTCCGGCTCAATCTTTTTAATTGTGGCAAATTGTGACTTCCTGTTTTTTTCCGGGGCAGGGACATGGCTAATGAAAAGGCCCCATAAGGATACTTGGACATCAAATGACTCTTACAAAAGAGCATTTTGATGATTTAAGTATAAATAAATTCAAAACATACTGCAGTATTTGATGTCTTTTAAAATCCCCAGGAGGTTAAAAATGGAGAGCCAGCAAAGAACTTGAGAAAATGAGAAACTTAGTGACATGAATTGTCTGACATGAATAGTCTTAGATTATTTGATGGGTTCCCAAATACAGGCTGATGTGCATATTCTTAACTTGATAGTGAAAGTATCTCAGGTTAATCCTGACCATCGCATAAAGCAAGTGCAATTACTTGCTAATTAGAATCTGATTAGAATTAATTAGAATCTGTTTCAGCAAATGAGAATGTATGTCTTTTCATAAGTAAGTCATCCTATGCTAATTAATAACTTTTAAGTTATAGGTAACGTTTCCTATAATTCCTAAAGGAAGTATCTTGGGGGAAAAGTGAAAGCATTTTTCTGTAATATGAGGCTTGGACAAGAGGAAGGGGAAAACAAAAAAGAAGTGATTATATTTGCTGGTTCCCAAAAGTTTTTGGATAGTGGAAGCATTTGTTTCAATGGATCCATTTCTAAGTTAAAACAAAGTAAATTATGAAGAACATTTCCTGTTACATTTGTTAGCTTTGACGTCAGTATTTCTCATTCTATTAACACTTCTTCCCTGATTTCATAGAGATCAATAAAAGGAAGTCTCTTATTCTCTTCTTCTCCAGAAATCCTGCCAATAAAATTCTTTGGCACTACACTGAAGGTGGAAAATTAAGAGAGCACTGTATTTTCACAACACCTGGAGAAGATTTATGACATTGGCCATTTTCTTTCCCTTTCTGCATCTTTGTGTCCTGTTCTGTAAGATGGCAGCCTGGGAGTCCCTCAACTTTGAGACCCCCAACCTCTAGCATCTTGGGAGTTAAACATTTTACACTAAGAATTTAACACCCTTTACTTTCTCCGTAATTTCCTTTCCTCCCCATACATGGACTTTATTAATAGAATCATAGGCTTGGTTACCAGATTAAAAGTATTAATAGTTTTGCCTTGTACTTGTTATCTTTAAACAACTTTTACAGCTGATTCGTTTTATAGCCATATTTACAACCTTTTAACTGAGCTCTGTGTTTGCCACATTTCAGTAGTTAGGACTGGTCCTTTTATATACCCCGATGTCTTCACTCTTGGGTTCTTATTTTTCTGTTGGTTGGTGTAGATCTTCAGCAAATATTTTGAAAAGTACATATTTTCTGAGAATGTACAACATCTATCTCTTGTCTGTTCACAAATGGATGAAATTTTGACTTGGTGTAAAAATTCTCAATCTAAATTTTTGGCCTCTCAGTGTACTTGTAGACATTCTCTATTGTTTTCTGTAATTTAATGATGTGTATAAGTCTGAGATAAGCTTATATATTTATCAATCTAATTATTTTTTTACTGTTAACCTATTAATTCTACCTGAATGTTTGAGTATTTTCTCTGTAGTTAGAATTTTAAAACAGCTGTCAGAGTGTCTAGAAACAAGTGCCTTAATTTTACTTTGGCCTAATATGAGGCAACTGGCTTGATTTCTACTCAGAATAATTGTGTGTTTGTGTGTGTGTGGGGTGTGTGTGTGTGTGTGTGTGTGTGTGTGTGTGTGTGGTGAGGGGGGGGGAGAGAGAGAGAGAGAGAGAGAGAGAGAGAGAGAGAGAGAGAGAAAATGTGTTTTAATTGTTTTCTCTGATTATTCTAGTGCCCTTTTGAGCAAAACCTAAACTCCTTAGTGTAGATCCTATGTTCTTCATATCTTTTGCCTAATATCCTACTATTTTTCTTTTTTAATTTGTAGTTTTACTTTTCTCATGTTTTTCTCCACAAGACAGATTATGTACAATGTGCATACGTGTCCAAGTTATGACCTCTTTTTGCTCCTAGTGTGTTTGTTAAAAAATTCTGTCTTATTTCTTTGGCTCATCCTCTTCTTCTTTCATCTTGTTCTTTTCTCTTTTCATCTCATCCTGTTCTCTACTTATAGGCTTCACCCTCCTGCCCCCCCACCCCCTTCCCATTTTAAAACAATTTTTTTTTATTCCTATAAAAGATACCAAATAGCTTTTAAAATTCTTCTGGTTCCTGTCATAAATCATTTTAAGGAAGCAATCTATTTTCTGAGTTACATGGTTAATATTCTTTTGGAGTTGTTCTGTAGAATTTTTCAATAGGACTAGGTTGATTTTTCCTTTGAATTCTCATAAGGAAGCCTCCACACGGATACAGCCTCTAATGAGAGTGATTCTGCTGGGCTGGGGTATAACGCTCTCCTCCCTCACCTCCTGGTCATTTGGCACTTGGAACTGATGGGTGACCTGGCATTCTAGGGCCCAGCATGCATTGCTGTCTGGCTCTTCCTCTTGCCGACCCTGCCCACAGCACCCACTGTCTTGGCAAGGGCTTCACCTCCCAGGTGCACCATGCCACTAATAGACCCGCTCTCATGTTCTGACATATCTGATTGCTTAGATTTTTAGTCCTCAAATAGGTACAACCAGCATTTTGATTACTTCAAAAAGCAACACCCATGCTACAGAGTGGGATTTCCAAGTCTTCTGGATGTTCCTGTCAGGCTTAATTTTTAGTGTTGATGGAGGTTTTCCTCTTTTTCTCTGACTTCATGTGCATTTTAATGGCAGCAGCTCTGGCTGCGGCTGCTAGCCAGATGCCATTACAAAGCAGAAATAAAATTATTGGGCCAAAGACTCTGTACATTTAAAACTCTCCGCACATATTGCTGAAGAGCATTCCAGAAATGTTGTACTGGTCTGCTGCTCTGTCAGCCAGAAGTGATTTTTCCCAGGGTTGCTTCTGGATCTATATGACTAATATTTCACAGAAATCACTCTTTTGGGCAAGCTCTTTTATTATCATCTGCCTATAGTTAATCATGGTTGGTATTTGTATCTTTAAAGCATCTAACTAACAAACTTGTCTTTTGTCTTTCTTAAATATAGCATCAGTAAAACAACAAACAAACAAACAAACAAACAACAACAACAACAACAACAAAACCAGGGTTTGTTTAAGCCTTGGTTTCCCCATTTACCTGCTGTGTGATCGGGACAAGTTGTTCAAGTTTTCTGTGCCTGTTTACAAAGTGCTGACTGACATTCCCACATGTACTCTAGTGAGGAGCACATGAATAGAGGGCTGGGAAGGTGCCTTGTACCTGTAAATTCTGTAGGAATGTCTGCAGAGTGGTTGAATGAGCAGATTCTCAACTCAGAAAGGTTATCATCACCTCAGCAGATTTCTAACCATCCTGAGATATGTTCTCTTCATCTGTAAAAAAGGTGAATAAAGCATGTGCATGGTGATAAGAACATGATAAAATGGTTTTAAAAACATATCCATGCCCGTGGAGCTGCTGTATGAATTGTTAAATTAATTAAACAAAAAGACCATTAGACTGATGTGGCCCTGATGCCTTGGTGGCCTATGTAAGCAAACCAAAATCTAAGCCAGTAAATGCCTCGGGGATACAAATTCAGAACACTAAGGACAACCAGTCACAAACTGCCAGCTGGGCTCAAAGCTGTAGCCATTCAAATTATTGCCTTTCTTTGGTTCCTGAACTATATATAAGTCTTTCCCCTGGCTCCCGCCTGAGGAGAGCTCCTAACTACTTCCAGTTTGGCTCTGCCTGAGTCCAAATTTTTGCTCAAATAAACTCTTAAAATTTTTAATATACCTCAGTTTATTTTCTAACAGGATTAAATGAGGAAATGAATGTAAAGGTCTCAGCAGAGTAAATGGCACAAAATAAGTGCTCAGTAATGTTAGTCATTGTAATAATCATTAAATTCGATGGCAAGACATGGTACATGTCACCCACATGCACATACATCTGCGGGGTCAGAAATCTAAGTAAAATGGTGTTTAGCCATTTTATGTACTTATTTCTTTTCTGCCTTAACTATAGCTCCAAAGCTATTCTGAAACACTGCTGTAGTTCCTTTTCTTCTTTCTTTCTTGTCTTTCCCCCCCCCCTTTTGTTCTATTTTGTTTTGTTTCAGGGAAAGCCATCTGACACTTTGCAGCCCTTTATTTGCAAAAGGTTTCCTTTGTTTTCCTCCTCTTGCTCTCACAAACAGTAAAACCAAAAAATTCCCCAAGAAAAACCCAAAACCTCCCACCCCCTTTCTTCTACACAAGATTCAAAATTATTCTTTAAAAAATTATCCCACAAAATTGTTTTTGTTGGGTTCTCTCTTTTTATCCTTTTGTCATGTGGTCACAGCAAGATTGTTTCTTACTGATTTTACGTATTTACTTCTCAAGTCATTAAGAATCTGGTGTGTTGAATGGAAATGATATATGGGATTTTGGGGGGCTGGATTAAACAAAGCACAGTATGAAACGTGTCTTAACAGACATGGAGGGAGCTTACCCTGGTACGTGGTATCCATGAACAGAACACAGGTGATGTCTCGCTCTGGGCACCAAGGAATCAGCTAAAGCCTTTGTTGTGATGTCATTGCAGCCCACGTTTTCCCCCTGCTCAGTGCTACTTCCTTTCCTCCACCATGGGCATTGAGCATTCTGGCATTCTCCAGTAATCTCCCTGCATATAAATCTCTGTCCCTGAGCTGGCTTTCAGGGAACCCCACCCACAATACAACACCCTCCTACATAAAATCCTAGATAGACTTTCTCTTGATTCCATGTATGAAGTTCAAGTTCTTTAGCATGTCTTTCAAGGCCCTTCTCAAGTCGAATCCCAAACTGCAGTAAAACCTTGGATTAAGAGTAACTTGTTCTGTGAGTGTTCCGCAAGATCGGCAAACATTTCTAATAAATTTTAACTTGATAAATGAGCTATGTCTTGTAATATGAGTAGTACATGACACTGAATGTCATGTGATCACACCTGAACCAATGGTTCTTCTCTCTCTCTCTCACACACATACACACATGTGAGCTGCGGGATTGTGGGTGATCTTCATTGCAGTGTCAAAGTTCTGTGAGATCTTCAAGAGGAGGCAAAAGCAAGTGTCATTAGACAGGTCCCTTGTTAAAATTGCACAAAATGAAAAAGATTCAACTGAGCCATTAGATAGCAGTGATTCTGTTTGTGAGAGTGAAAGTCGTCCTACACAATAACCCTCCCCTCTCTTGTCTCCCTCAAACCAGCCACGAAGGTTTAAAGGTAAGCACAGGTTAATTTGTTAATTTGTTTATTTTTATATTATAGTATTGTAGTCATTTTTATATGAATATTTTTGGGTTGTGGAACATCATCTGGGTTTCCATTATTTCTTATGGGGAAATTCACTTTGATATACAAGTGCTTTGGATTACAAGCATGTTTCTGGAACGAATTATGCTCGCAAACCAAGGTTTTACTGGTTTCTTCTTCCCAAATTGAATATGCGTCCTGTCTCTTTGCCTAATTACATACTTTTCTTCTGCTGCTAGCTGTTCATCTTTTATCTGCCTGATAAATTCTTAATTGAAGTATCACTTTTGAACTTCAGGCTTTACCATTGTTCCACTAGAGTATTGTATGCTCACTTAATGCCAGGGGATGGACTCAGAGAACCATGACCGTGATCTACCAGTAACTTGCCCACCTTGCTGTGTAAGCCCAAGAAATACTGTCCGTGGAATTTAGTAATTGCTTATCTAACATCGTCATTCCCTTGTCCTAGTCCTCGCCAGTCCTGCCAGTTCTGATCATGAAATTGTCCTAGGCTTTTGGTTTCTCTTGGCCTGTGCTTAGTCAGTCTTGAGGATTCTTTTATCTCAGATTCGGTCCTTGACCTTCATTCATTCACAGCAACTGCTTGACTCAAGGTTTTAGTTTCTTTCTACCTCTTTAGTATGTATGACTTTTCTTTATAATTTTTAGCTTTCCCAACTTTTCTCTGTCTTTACTGACAGACAATTGAGATAAACCCCATCGCCATTCTGTGTCTCTTATTGAGAATAAAGGGCATTTGTATTGTCTTGATTTCCATGTGGTTGTAGACTCCCTGAGTGGAAGGACTCTGATATATCTTTGAATCCCCATTTCCTAGCTCAGGGCCTGCACTGAGGAGGTGCCAGTATGACATGTTTGTGGGGTGGAAGATCATTAGATTGTGGAGGCTCTTCTTTAGCTGTGCTAAAGTGAGAACCTGACATAAAGACATTTATGGTGCTCACATAACTGAATTGTTTGGAATCTGATATTCTCTCTACAAGGTGGGCTAGTGTCATTGTTATGATGCAAGGGATGTTCAGGGAAATTGGCAGTAAATGGTTCTGTGAGAAGGATGTCCTGTATTTCAGACACTGGGCCGAGTGCTGTGATGATTTAACAATAACACCTACAGGGCTTATATGTCCAGTATGCTCACAATCTTATGGGGCTGACAAGAAATACCTAGGAAACTGGTTAGAAACCTGTAAGTTTTGAGAGAAAGCTATTGGTCATAGAACCTGGGAGCTGCAAGAAAGGAGAAAAGATGGGGATCCAGGAGGAAATGGGATCAGGACTGAATTTTAGTTCATCACCAGACTCACTGCACTGTGCTTCTCCAAGGCAAAACATGTCTTATTTATATTTATACTGGCAGTGCCCCCTTGCACACCTCCAGCTAATTCCCTAGTAGAAAGCCTGCCGTGTGGTCAGGTTATCATAGATATTGGATGAAGGACCATTCAAAGGCTAGAGAATCAAGCTCAGAGGATGGACAGAAGTACTGGAGGACTGCCATTGGGGAACAGCCATGGGAGTAGTCTCCTTAGGCCTCTATTACTGGCACGAGTGGCCCTGGAATTTCAGGTCTGTGCCTCTGGTTTATTGGTGCTCTTGCCTCCCTTGTGAATAATTTCCCAAGTGATGCTGGATGTTTGCATCACCTCCCTGAGATTCAGACTTCTAGAGAGGCGTATTTCATCCTCTGGTTGGCGAGGGCAAGCCTAGGTCACTGTTGATGTCCCAGAATGTGGGGATGGCAGATAGGAAGCGATGTTGATTTCATAGTGGAAGGAAATTCCTGCCTCTTCTGGGGACTCACCTTATGATGATTCCCTCCCCTACTCCTCACACCTATATAGAAAGGGTATGTAGATGCTGCCTAGCCAAAGATGACAAGTATTCATCGAGGGATGACAAGTTATGAGCTTAGGCTTTTGGGCAACTTGTGTAAATTTGCTAATCCTGCCAGTCGACAATGGGCTGCACTCACAGAAAAAGGCTTAGAAGTGGATAATTAGTCTCTCACATCTTCACCAGGGCTCTGACAGTTGGCAATATTTAACCACTCTTAAAAGAATGATCCATGAAACTTGTCTGGATCTTTTTCAGATATGAAAACTAAATCCAGCTTTCTCCTGTTTGCCTGCACATCTGTGATATGTATTGTACAACCACAGAGATACCTTTGTAGTATGAGGAGGTTTCCTCAAGGGAGAAACACACACATGGGAAACAAGTGAAATAGCCAACACTGAGTGGGCAAGACAGTTGAAATTTGGCTTCATGACCACCCTACACCTTCTGAATCATTGAAAGAGTCAGCTTGTAGTGGTAACAGACATGGTAAGCTGGTTATATCAGCCATATAATGTACCTTTTGTATGGGATTAAGCATTTCTTCATGTTAATGCTTATGCCATGTTTTTTTTGGAGTACAAACTAAGCCTGGTGGATTTTTGTGTCTCAAATGAAACATGAACCATTTTCAAAGATCAGGAAATGGATTATTTCTCTGGGAACTGATCACTGTGTGCAAAGATTCATTAATGAGCATTATGGACAATTTCAGATTTTGCTCATTATTTTATAAATCCTCCTGAGCAAGGACTGTGTTTTTATTTTAACTTCTCATACTGGCTCACATAGTGAGGTTGGCTCATTTTGTCGTTCACATCTGAAGAGAGCCCTACTATTTATTCATCTCTAACAGCCATTTATTTGGTTCTCATGATGAAGCCCTGAAGCAGGGAAAGTGCTATCCCATTTTACAGGTGGTGAAACTAAGCCTCATAGAACTTAAAGGTTTCATTAAGGTCACACTGTTGGTAAGGGATGGGTTTAGGTCTGAATCCTAGATTTCTTATCTTCAAGTTCATAGCTTTTATAACTAACATTGTAATGAAGCCAAAGGAAGCAGCTGGTCATAAAATGATGTTTGAATTGACACCTCCTATCTTACATTCTTAAAAGGACTTAATGATATCTTTTAACAAAGGGTATTTTTTGAGAGCTCTTGGTGGAGTTTCAACAGAAATAGTACTGGATAACTCTACTCCTTCCCTTTGATGAACAGTGGAATTGGTCAAGTTTAAGACTTTTCATACTCCATCACTAGGATGTAGCAAGAAAGAACCTGGTTTTATCTTGTTTTACTATAGAGGAAGCAGAGGCATGTTGGTGATCCTAGTATCAGGTATGCGAAGAAAGTTTAGGAGGCCCCTAAACCACCCCTAAACCCCTGGATTAATATTTATATAATTTCACACTTAATAATGGAATATTAAACACATCTTACCATATAGGTCACTTGAGATACAAAGAATAATCTCATTAATTCATTCTTCTGTTGTTCTTGACAAAGTAACAAATATTATTCCATGACTGATATAAATTTAGTTAACCATGAACAGATTCAGCCAAGTTAGTTCTTTTGACTAACCCAGACTTACATAAAATTGTAATAAGTACATTTATGCACTGAATTATGATAAAAATATATGACATATATCTGTTACCTGCTGTAGAAACTTAAACTTATTCTTAAAAATTAAGTTACTATTCAGAAATTATACAGTGCATACAGTTATCATGACCTGCCTGTCACCTGTCATTGTAAGCATTTATAAATCAACAGATATGTATTTTTTCCTCTGATCAGTAAATGTTTGTGTGCTCATTAACTGAAGTGATTCTGTGAAGCTACATTCAGCTGAACCTTAGCTGCTGAACACAAAAACTGTGGAAAACTCAACTTAGAAGGAATCCTTCTCAAGCATTTTATATAGAGGCCCTGCTTTAAATATGAAAACATTTAAATTGTTAGAAATATGAGTGTCTCCTTCCTTCCTTCTTCCTCCCTCCCTCCCTCCCTTCCTTCCTTCCTTCCTTCCTTCCTTCCTTCCTTCCTTCCTTCCTTTTTAAGAGAGATGGACAGAGTGCAAGTGGGGGAGGGGCAGAAAGAGAGGAAGACAGAGAATCTTAAAGCAGGTTCCAGGCTCTGAACCGTCAGCACAGAGCCCAATGCAGGGCTTGAACACATGAACCGTGAGATCATGACCTGAGCCGAAGTTGGATGCTCAATGGACTGAGCCACCCAGAAGCCCTTCTTCTTCCTTTCTTTAAAACATCATCACTTTTTTTCAATAGCTATTAGATATAGAAATAGATTTTCATATAGATAGATGATACACAAATCTTAGTACACTGCTGGTAGACTACTAGATTTTTTTAATGAGATTTTCCTGGCTCTGTAGGAGTGTGACTTGATTTGGAACTTTATGGCTATCCCTCAAAACACAAAACAAACCAAAAATCCATGGATTAGTCACTGATGTGAATGATTTGGGTTTTATTTCCTACCCAGGTTCTCCTACTGCTCAGTAACACTGATTCAGGTGATTACAACATATGTTGCTTTCCAGCTGTCTTAGATGATTGATCATTCATTGACTAAAAAAGTATTTGAGTGCTTACCATGTTCACTGTGTTGGAGGCACTGGGAACATGACAAGGCCTCTACCCTCAATAGAATATATATTCCTTTTACTTGGAAAAGACCTTAAAATACAGTTAATGTATCAGGGGGTGAAAATTCCATGAGGGAAAGTAAATCAGTATAAGGAGATAAGGAGTGCCAGATAGAAGAAGGTGAAGTGACCAGGGGTGAAAATGTCAGGAAGATGCTGCTTATCATGGGCCTGAAGGATATGAGAGAATGAGCAAAAGTGAGTATCTGGGGGAGGAGTGTTCCGGGCAGAGGGAATACCCAGTATAAAAGACCTTGAGGTAACATTTTTTTTTCTTGGTTCTTCAAGGAATATAGAAAACAGGCTAGAGTGGCACTACAGACAAATATGGTTATGCACACCAACAGCATGGTTCAAATTTTAGTTACTAAGATATATTAATTGCTAGTAATTGCATGAAGTGCAGACTTTGCTGCTAGCTTTTCATTCCACAAATCTCTACATAAGTAACAGATTAATGTGATGATCAGCGACCAATCACATCACTTCTTTCAAAGGCTGTCCATGATTGGACGCCATGAATATGTTATTTAGTTCACATGCAGACAAGGTGTGCAGTTATGCTGTTTTCTTGTTTTCCAGTGATAAAACCACCCACATCCTACCATAAACATTTCATGAAAATACAGGAAAATGCACAAATACTCAGTAGCATTGGAAGTTAAGGGTATTAATCTTCAATGTAGATCGGTGGTTTTGGGAAATGATCTGGGGCTGATTCATGTCTAGAAATAGAACAACTCCACCAGGCAGAAAGGAACTAGAAATTTTCCACCCACTTGAGTTGTATACCTCAGATGTGGAGACAGTGTCAGATTGGAAAATCTCACAGTCACTCCCAGGTTTGGAGGGAGTTGACTTTTGGGGCAGCCACAGTTAATATCCCCTTCCCTACCCTGCTGGCTGCTGAGGGAATTACTGTAGTTGGTCAACCCTCCATAATCTATGCTACAACCACAACCCTGAGATAAATGTTATTAATCCTTTTAAATTTAGAGTTTATGGGGCACCTGGGTAGCTTAGTTGGTTAAGCATCCAACTCGATTTCGGCTCAGGTCATGAACTCTCAGTTTGTGAGATTGAGCCCTCTGTTGGGCTCTGTGCTGACAGTGTGGAGCCTGGTTGGGATCCTCTTTCTCTCCCTCTCCCTCTCCCTCTCCCTCTCTCTCTACCCCTCCCCTGTGTTCTCCCTCTCTCTCAAAATAAATAAATAAACTTTTAAAAAAGTTTAGAGGGTTTGGGAACAAACTTAGTAAACCCTTTTCATTTCTTTGTTCATTTTAAAATCTTTAACCCCCTAAAATCTTTAGCCCCCTATATGTTATGAAAATAAGTGTTAGTATTTTATTTTTCCTCAAAGTTAAAATGAAAATGTTATATAAAAAGTTGAAACAATAATATAATAGATATCCATATATTTTTTATCATGGCCATTCTGTTAACATGCCATTCTGTTTACTCTCTCTTTCTTGCTCCATAAAATTTTCTGTACCATTTGAAAGTACATCATGACATTTTATCTCTAAATACTCCAAAAAAGACATCTGAAGATATGGACAATTTCCTACATAATCATAATACTATTATGAGTCATAAGAAAATTAATAATAATTTCATAATATCATCTATCCAGGCCAGATTTAAATTTTTCCAATTGTTTCAAAAAAATTTTTTGGAGCTTTTAAAATTGTTTTTGGAAACAGAATCCAATTTAGGATCCCACAGTGCTCTTGGTTGTTATTTTCTTAGACCCTTTTAATCTGGAATAATCACACTCCACACCCCACCTCCCCACACTGTCTTTTTTCTTTTTCTTTTCTTTTCTTTTCTTTTCTTTTCTTTTCTTTTCTTTTCTTTTCTTTTCTTTTCTTTTCTTTCTTTTCTTTTGTTTTTTTAACTCCCTGACATTTTACATTATGGTGAGCCCAGGCTAGTTGTTTTATAGACTCTATTGCATTCTGGATTTCGCTGATTATTTTCAATTGATATCATTTAACTCCTTCCTGTATGCCTTTTATTTCCCATAAATTGGAAACTATGTCTAAAGGTTTAATTAGATTCAGGGCAAACATTTTTAACAAGAGTAGAACATTAAGTAATGTTGTATATTTCATACTGCATCGCATCAGGGGGCACAAAATACCAGCTTGTCTCACTATTAGTGGTGCTAATTTTGATTAATTGATTAGGTTGATCACTGCCAGAGCAGACCAATGCTAAAGTTGAAAATATAGTACAAAGAATTCTCATATACCCTTCACTTGGATTCCCCAAATGTTGATATTTTAAAATATTTGCTTTATCATTTTATTCTCTCTTTATGTCTCTATATATGTAATTTATAGATATAAAAAATATATAATTTTTTTCCAAACCATTTGAGATAAGTTACAGACAACAGTGCCCCTTTATTGCTATACGCTTCAATGTGTATTTCCTAAATTCAAGGGCATTATTTTCCATAACCACAGTATAATGGTCACAATTAGAAAATTAACATTGATAGAGTATTATTATCTAGCCTACAAACCTTGTAATTTTACCAATTGTCCTACTAATATCCATTAGAACAAAAGCATGTGTTTTTTTGGTTTAGGATCCAATCTTGAATCACACTGAGTTTGGTTGTCATGCCTCTATAGTCTCCTTTAATCTGAAACAGTTGTACAGTGTTTCTTTTTAGGGATGGCCTTGACGTGTTATTTTTTGAAGTTTAGTTATTTATTTTGAGAGAGGGGGGCAAAGAGAGAGGGAGAGAGAGAATTCCAAGCAGGTTCTGTGCTGTGAGCGTGGATCTCGATCTGGGGTGTGATGTGGGAGCTTGACCCCATGAACCATGAGATCATGACCTGAGCCAGAATCAAGAGTTGGATGCTTAACTGGCCCAGGTGCCCTGACCTTGATATTTTTGAAGAGACCTGGTCAGTTGTTTTGTAGAAGGCCCCTCAATTTGAGTTTCTCTATTATTTCTTCATTATGGGATTCAGGTTATGCATTTTTGATAGGAGCACCACAGAAGATATTTTCGTGTCCTTTTTAGGGAGTGCCTCATTATCAGGAGGCATATGCTATCTACTCTTCCAATTACTAGAAATGTTTTCTGTGATCCCTTGATTAATGAAAGCGGGTTCTGCTAGCATTCTTCAGTGTAAAAATCCTGCAGCCAGACTGCAGTCATGCACTGATTGGCTAAGGCCTAGGATACATTCTCTTTCCCAAAAGTGGATATTGAGTCAGCTCTTTCCAACTAATTATTTTATTTATTTATTTATTCATTCATACATCCATTCATTCATTCTTTTTATTAGCACTTTTTTTTTTTAACATTTATTCATTTTTGAGAGACAGAGACAGAGCGTGAGCAGGGTAGGGTAGAGAGAGAGGGAGACACAGAATCCGAAGCAGGCTCCAGGCTCTGAGCTGTCAGCACAGAGCCCCATGCGGGGCTTGAGCTCATGGATCCCAAGATCATGACCTGAGCTGAAGTTGGATGCTTAGCCAGCTGAGCCACCCAGGCACCCCCTAATTATTTTAAATTAATATGCATCTTGTGGGGAAAGTACTTGAGACTATATAAATATATTGTTTCTCTTCAAACTGTCACCTACCAGTTTTAGCATTCATCGATGATTTTTGTGTGAACAATTATTACCTTGGTGTTTGTGAAGTCCTGATTTTATAATTCACTTTTTCCTTTCTGTATATGTTTTTAATTTTAGATAAATAGAGAGTGAGAGAGAGTGAGCGAGAGAGAGAGAGAGCGTGCGCATGAGAGGGGCAGGGGCAAAGGGGGAGAGAGAAAGAATCTTAAGCAGGCTCCATGCTAAGCATGGAGCCCGATGTGGGGCTCAATCCCATGACCTTGGGATCATGACTTGAGTGGAAATCAAGAGCTGGCTGCCCAACCCACTGAGCCACCCAGGAGCTCCAATTATCTTTTTCCTTTTAAAGTTTTATTTCATCATGCACTTTATGTAAAAAAAAAAAACAACAAAAAAAAAACAAAACTTTTCTGTTGTTATTGTAATGTGAAAAGGCCCAAAGTGTTATTTTTATAAGAAGCGAATTGCTGGAGTAATGTCAAAATTTGTGCTTTACTAACTTATTTTAATATAGTCTCCCTAAACTGTAAGCTCAGTCAGGGCAGAAATTTTTGTCTTACTCACTGCTGGATACTCAAGGGGTCAAACATAGAGCAGGTGATCAATAAATGTTTTTAAATGTAATTTTATAATTAAGGAAATGGAGACTTAAGGTGATGAAGTAACTGTAAAAAAATAAAATAAAAATAAAAATAAATGGCAGAGCCAGGATTCCAACCAAGGTGGCACACTTTCCTTGACCTCATTACTACAACAAATGGGTGATGTTTATTTTTCATGTGTTTTCTGAGTTTGAAGAAGCCATTACCTTGGCGTTTTGTTTTAAATGGCTTTCTGGTTCTAATAGACTACACCGGGAATAAAAATTAATGAGATAGAATCAGTGGTAGTACTGTATGACCACCTCTATTCAATCATGTCACTAAAAAATGAAAGCAAGACTCTTACGTAATCCAGTGGTGGCTTATCCCCATTGTATTTCATGATGCCTGTAAAAGCAGCTACTACAGGAGGCTTCTGCGTGGTGGAGACATTTCAGAGCTGGGGTGTGCTTTCTGAGCACTAAATGTGCCTTATTGTAGAAACAAACTCATGAGTGCAACATATTCCTGATTTCTTTCTCGGTACAGTTGAGGCATTGCTGTGATCGAAGGCAAAAGAAAGAAGATCTGAAGAAATCGGGGGGATCCACAGAGTATATCTATAGCATTTACCAGTGGTGTGCACTGAGTTGAAATGGTTTCAGCTTAAATGATGTGACCTCAGAGGAAACTCCTTGCTTATATTCACTTAAATCTGTGTTGGGAAGGGCACAGCTCTCATGGACAGATGCCCATGTTCTAGGGCAAGACACAGTCACTGACTGAAGAGTGGATTTCAGGTGGATGTGACAGCTTGTCCATTGACTTGGACATCTTGGTTCTCTGCCTCCCATTGGTCTTCAAAGGAATGAGAATTAAGTTGGGGACATAAGAAAAGTCTTTAAATTTAGAATCTTGAGGCCATAATAAAATACTTTGGGAGTTGTAGTATTCAGAAGCTGGTTAAATTTACACGTTTTATGCCTCCAGCCCCAAAACAATAGTTGGCCAAATTACAATCTATTTTTACTGCTTTAAAAAAATGAAAAATCAAGCCATAGAAGAATTTTTTGTGAATTATTTTTTCAGGGCCCTAAAGCTTATTGCTATACATGACAAAACATTTCGTATTTTAAATACTCTTGATGGAAATTTTTTTCTAAAGGGTTTTATATCGAGTAGTTCATGGGATACACAGAATAATTTTGGCTAGCAATGTGAGGACACACAATTCGTCTGTTTGCTTTTTCTTACCATAGGTAGATCCAACTTTTGCTCTTTCAAACCTCGTTAATTAAGATATATTCTCTGGGGGAGCTCCTTGGTGGCTCCGTCTGACTCTTGGTTCCAGCTCAGGTCACTGTCTCATAGTTTTGTGAGTTTGAGCCCCACGTTGAGCACAGAGTCTGCTTGGGATCCTCTCTCTTTGCCCCTCCCCCGCTTGTGCCTCTATGTCTCTCTGAAAATAAATAAATGAACTTAAAAAATATTTAATATTTTTAAATATTTAAAATTTAAAAATTGACAGTCTCCTTAGTAAGTATTTGCTTGCTGTGCAAGGAATTTCAGATAGAACTTGGACTTGTGTGGAACACATCAAGCGTAGGATTTATATCAGGACTTTTTAGTTGCAAATGATAGAAAAATTTCGTTAAACTGGACAGAGCAAAAAAGGAAATTTATTTATTCACATAATGGAGAAACCTAAGAGTACATGTAGCCTTAGACAAGACTAGATATAGGAACTCAAGGATATTGCAAACCAGTCAGTCTCTCCCTATCTTTCCTCTGGCTTTCCTGTGCTGATTTCATTCCCAGTATCTCCCTCATAGTGACAAAATGGCTGCCACGATCTCTCAGCCTGTACCTATAAAATTCTGAATCTTCAGAAGATGGATCCTTTTCTAAAGTAGTTTGAAGGAAAATTTCTGGGCCTGGTTTTCACTGGCTCATATTTGGTAACATTTCTATTCTTGAACCAATTCCTGTGTCCAGAGTCCTGTAATACACTGATTGGCTAAGGCCTATGATACCCTCCCTTTCCTGAAAATGGGTATTGATTCAGTTCTTTCCAAATCACATTATGTAAGAATGGGAGAGGAGCTGATTCTCCCAAGTAAAACAGGTCAACAAAAGAAAGAGGGATAGATGAGGGATGGCCAATAAACATTAAATATCTGTATCAGGTTGAACCCAAACAATAACACAAATAATTGTTTGGTATGAAACTTCACATTTTTTGGAAACACTTTTACAGACATTATTTCATTTAACCTTCAAGACAATTTCATAGGGGAAGTAGGAGGGACTGTTAGTCCCATTGTACAGAAAAATGGTTTGTTTGGGAGCATGTAAGGGTCCCTTCCTGCCTGCAGCTGCCCAGTTAAGCCAAATTAAGATCTCCTCTGATTAAATCCCTCCCTGTCTGCCAGAAGGCAGTGCTGTTTAGAGCAAAGCTTCTGCTGGTTCTATTTTGGTAAGAGGGCATTTGCAATCTTTGGCCTCCTCAGTGAGCCTGAACTTCTGGTTTCAGTTTTTGTAACAACCACAATACCTCAAAGAGGAATTTTTACTGGAATATGGGAAAGGGAAGAAATTCTCATTTGTGTTATTGTTTTATTATTCCTCCATGGATTAAGAGCAGCAAAACTGTCTTTGTTAAATTAAGTAAATATGATGAATACCATAGAACTGCTGAGGGCTCTAGCAGAAGGAATCATTAAAAATCATTTAGCCCTCCCACTCCCATTTTGCAGATGTGGAGACTGAGGACCTCAGGGAAGGTCCTGAGGACATAATTCAGGACATAAATGGCCTATTTCCACAGATCTAGTTAGAAATAGTGCTGGCACTAAAGTTAGACTTTCTGGACTCCAAACCATTGTTTTCCCTCCTATTTGACACTGCTTCTCTTACCAGGTATGTACCATGTGGAAAAATTATCGTTCATTTATAGGACTAACCTGTTTCATTCTATTTGCAATGATATATACAATAAAAAGAAAAACAAAACAAATAAAAGAATGTGAAATATTTTACCTCCTGAATTTAGCCCCATCCTGCTGACCCCCAGCAACTCTCAAAAGACCAAGCTTTCTAGCCCTTGCTCCCTCACTTTAGGGTGGGATTGTCAAATCTAGCTAAAAAGATAGAAGGCCCAATTCAATTTGAACTTCAGATAAACAATGATCAGTTTTTAGTATGTCCCCTCTAATATTTAGAACACACCTCTGCTAAAAAATTATTTGTTGTTTATCTGAAACTCAAATTGAATGTGGCATCCTGTATTTTATCCAGCAAGATACTTTGGGGACCTACCAGAAGAACTTGACTTTGTTGAGAGAGGAGAACAGTTAATAATTGTTGATTGATGATTGGGTCCGATCTTGGGGAAAGAAAAGATGGACTGGGCTCAGGAAGACTCTCCTCTGCTCTCTCTCAAGCTTAAAGCTTTGAAGAAGGCGAGTCCAAATTACCAGAAAACCAGGAGTGGGGTTAAGTCATGATCTTTCAAAAGGAAGTGCAAATTGCAATCTGAGTCAAGATAAACTGACTCAGGCAGTGAGCATTCACCATATTTGGGGGCGGGAAAATGGGGGCAGCCAGGTCTCCTTGCTCTGCTGTGATGATCATATTCTAGAGCACAGCTGGGGTCTACAGAATGTTGGTGAGTACATTCGTCCATCTGCTCACCCACAAGCTCACCTTGTCTTATTAAAATCAGTGGTTGCACAGTTTATTAATTTATTTCTTTAACCATTTTTCTGATTAAGAAAATCCCTCAGAATCAGGGACTCAGGACAAAGAAGGAAGGGGTTAGTTCATAAATCTGACACCTAAGAAATACTGACTATGTGCCAGATGGTCATGCCAGCTGCTTGAAAGTTAAACCCCTCCTTTCTTTTTTCCCTTTCCCCCTTCAGCCTCTCATTTCTCTCTCCCTCTTTTCCTTCTTTCCTTCCTTCCTCCACTCTCCTTTTTCTCCTCTCCCATAAGAATCCATCCAAATATGCTTTTTGTGTATCCTTTTGTCTATGTTTTTGTAAAATGCTCATTATATTTTTGTATGGATGCTTTTAAAATTTACACAAATACCAGTGCTCTATACACCTCATTCTTTTTAAATTAACTCCCTAACATGTATTTTAAGATCTGTTTATGTTGCTGTGCCTACACTGGTGAGGAAATTGGTTGGTTACTTTTAACTGCTTTTTTTCTTTTTCTTTTTCTTTTTCTTTTCCTTTTTCTTTTCTTTTCTTTTCTTTTCTTTTCTTTTCTTTTCTTCTTTTTTTTTTTTTACTTTATCTACAGTATGTACCTTGAAGGCCAAACCCATTATTAATATTAGAATCTACAATGCCAAGTTTAGAGGCTCCCACTTAAAAAGCGCTTAAGCAATTTGTATTGAGGATTGAAAATATGATATGAATAGTGGTGCTCAATTAAAATTTTGTTGACTTGAGAGGAATGAGATGCCAATGAAGAAAGCAGCCACTTTTATAGATACTTAGGATTCTCTGAGGAAGAGTTTCCATGTTGTCAAAATCTTTGACAATCATTAGTTAGCGTTTCTAACTTCAACTTAATACCAATGAGCCATAGTCATAAGTATGATTACCTTGGGACTTCTGAGTATAGTTGAAAAGGTTTTAACATAGTCTTATGTAAAAGCACAGCTTTAGGAAAACAAAAGTGATACACCCAGAGTGTAAATTCCAACTCAACTCACAACTGGGGTAGAATTAGCCTTTAATGGAAATCAGTTAATAGAATTGCTCAGGTCCTGTCAGTTCTTATGAAATGCAGATCCCTGCCTGCCTCGAATCAAATGAAATGTAGAAAATTCTACTTTCATTTCCCTCAAGTAGGGTACCTGAAAAAAAATTTTTTGAGGTGAAAAATACCAACAATATTAGTGGATTCATGTCTTATTCTTCTGCTTTCAAATGCTCTTTACTGAGGGAGCTCCAACATCCATTTGGCTGGGAAGCCATTTGAGCTGTGTGTTGTGGAAAAAACCCACAATGTGACTGAATGGGGCTCGGGGCTTGGTGGGACCTCTTGGAAGCAGGGCCCTGGAAGCCAGTCGCTCTCCCACCATCCCCCGCCTCCACCTCAAGAAGAGAGGAAATATATTCAAAGGCCCTTAGCTTGTGCTCTGGCATTCAGGGCACTGGCTGGGGGCTGTTGAAGTGACATGCAGCAGCTGGTATGTAGGGATTCCAGGGCAAGTTTTCTCTTGGGCTTCTGTGCTTTCAGAAAGAAGCCGTCTTATGAAAAAAAGATTATCATAAATTCCTTCTCAGCTTTACAGTATTGTGCAATCATTGAAATCATGGCTTTTGGAGCCAGACCACCCTGGCTTTGCAGACCAGGTCTGCCACAGAGGAGCTGAAGGACCTTGGCCAAGTGGCAGAACCTCCAGGAGCCTCAGTTTTCTCATCCAAACAACAAGGCTACACAGGTGCCTTTACAGCAGAACTTCTTAGGGGCTTTCATACGGCAATGTCCACTGTGAGTCTCCAACAGATTGTCAGAGTAATGTAGGACTTCCCGTAAGTATTCACCATGGAGTACTTCTTTCTCAAAACATCTCAGAGGGCTAACTTTGTGAGCCACACATTTGGCGAATGCTGCTCTATGAGGATGTTCTAGATACTTTTTAAGTCGTGACTAAACAGTAACTATTGATTAATAGATTGCTGAGAACTTACTACAGCTCAGGCACCATTCTACGCACTTTGCATGTATTATATTTATTTCTATACATCACCCGTATAAGATAGGTGCTATTATTATCCCTCTTTTGCAAATGAGAACACCAAGGCACAGAGAGTTAATTAACTAGCCCAGGGTCACCCAGATCTCCTCAACTGTCTAATTTGCCATCCAACCTAGATCTCAAGTTTTTTGTTTCAAATGACCACATTTTACATTTGTACAAGTTCTATTTGGTTCTTTTTCAGATCCATCCATTCTTTTTATCACTGTCCTGTTTTTTCATTATAGTTTCCATTCCTTCTTTTAGCTCTTCAATAATTTAAAGCATTTATTTTGTAGTATCTGAGTTTGCTATATAATTTCTGATTCTTGGAGTGCAAATTATTCCATTTGCTGCATCTATTATCTATCACAGTGGCTCATTTCCTTGGGTAATTTAAGCATTTTTGCCAGTGAGTTTATCTCCAGGATACATGGTTGTTTGCTAATTGCTGCTGTTTCTCTCTGGGGCTGCAGTGTTGCCAAATTTAGCAAATAAAATACAGAATACCCAGTTAAATTTGAATTTCAGAAAAATAATGACTATACCTTTAGTATAAGTATGCCCTCAAATTTCAACTTAAAAAATTATTTAACTTAAATTCAACTTTAACTGGACGAACTGTATTTTATCTGACAACTCTGTCTGGGGGAGTCCTCAGTACCCTGCTTTTTGGAAGCCTGTCTGTACAGTGATTGTACCATTGAGTACAGTTGAATCCATAGGTATTGCCAAGGGTCAAACCAGTTTTTGCACACTTTCTCGGCTTAGGGTTGCTATTAAATGTGGGTTATGTAAATTTGGTTGCTGGATGGTCATACTTGCAGGTTGAACTTGGACAGAACGATTGTCTGAGATATAGGATGTTCAGGGCTAAAACCAGAAGAGTTTAGCAAACGGGGATGAGCCAGTCATCTAATGCACACCCATGTGTAGTATGGACTGGGAGTCTCGACTTCTTACAGAGACTACCCCTCTTTCCTTTTATTCCTTTTCTACTTTCTGGGCCTATCTATCTGAGGACTATTGCTCAGGATTTATCTAATTCTCTTTTCATATAAAGGGCAGCCCTTTGAGGGTCCAAGTTAATACCTGTACATACCTCTTCAACTGGCCATGTCCCCTGTCCTAATATGGATGTTAAATTTCCAATCTCTTGGCCCATCTGGCCTATCTTTGGGCTTAATACTCGTGGGATATCAAGTTGCTCACTGAACTTTACTGGTCAGGCTTTGAGTTTCCCTTTTGTTTCTTGGATTTTCTTTCTTTTTTTCTCTGAAACTTGGCTGTTTGTGTTTGTGTTTTTGTTTTTAGTTGTTATATTTAATGCAACATGTTTATGCATTTGTGGAGAGAGAGAGAACCCCATTAGCTGGCCACCATCTTGGCAGGGTGATAAACATCTCCATATTAATTGTATTTTCTCTAACATGCATATAAATAAAGAATTAACAATATGAACAATGTAATGATGTTGAAACACTCATCTGATGGAGGGTATGTCAATAGGCACAGCCTTTTGAGAACATAACATGAGAAGAATTACCAAGAGCCTTAAAAATGTTTATATGTCCTAACACAGGAGTCAATACGAAGGAAATAATCCAAAATACAGGAAAAGTTTGAAGCAAAAATATACTTTTTATAATGTTGTTTATGATAAACAACAGTTAGAAACAACCTGAACATCCATAAGTAGGAGAATGGTATGTTATAGTACTTTCATATCCTGGAATCTCATATAAAATTTTGTTTACAAGCATTTTTACTGAAATGGAAAATTGTGTTCCATATTTGTAGTGAGTATTATATGTGCCAGAAACTGTGCTGAATACTTTATACTAATATAATCTCCATAATTTCTGAAGTAGATATTATTATCTCCATCATACAAACTGAGTGTCAAGTTTTCTGACCCAGGTTACCTGACTCCAAAGCTTATTTTCAGAACCACCAAACTCAGAACAATTGTGTTTAAGTTTTAGAGTAAGAGGCCCCTGGGTGGCTCAGTCGGTTGAATGTCCCACTTCATCTCAGGTCATGATCTCATGGTTCGTGAGTCCGATCTCCAAATTAGGCTCCCGACGTCAGCACAGAGCCTGCTTCAGATCCTCTGTCCCCCTCTCTCTCTGTGCCTTCCCCAATCTCTCTTTCTCAAAAATGAGGAAACATTTTAAAAAATAAAATAAAAATTAATTTAGAGTAAAAATCAAAAGTAAATAAAGCAAAATATTAATGGTGGTTGCCTCTGGTAGAGTGAAACTGTAGAAATTCTGCTTTCTTTTTTTTTTTTTTTTTTTTTTAAATTTTTTTTTTCAACGTTTATTTATTTTTGGGACAGAGAGAGACAGAGCATGAACGGGGGAGGGGCAGAGAGAGAGGGAGACACAGAATCGGAAACAGGCTCCAGGCTCTGAGCCATCAGCCCAAAGCCCGACGCGGGGCTCGAACTCACGGACCGTGAGATCGTGACCTGGCTGAAGTCGGACGCTTAACCGACTGCGCCACCCAGGCGCCCCTTCTGCTTTCTTTTTTATCCTTTTTCACAGTTTCAACATTTTCTTCATTAACATGTTCTTACTATCAGAAAATAAGTTCTAAATTAAAGAAAAAAGTAGGTTGATTCCATGTTTCTTTCTTAGAGAAGTTCCAACTAATTACAATGGTTTCCCTTTTATACTTATTTGACAGGAGTTTCAAAAAGCCAAACAATATTTAAAAAGATAACTCTCACCAGGGGTGTCTGGGTGGCTCAGTAGTTTGAGCACTAGACTCTTGATTTTGGCTCAGGTCATGACCCCAGGGTTGTGGTATTGAGTCCCATGTAAGGCTCTGTGGGGAGTTTGGAGCCTGCTTAATATTCTGTCTCCCTCCACTAGGTGTGCTTTGATTTGTTCCTTGAAGTAGCCCTGGAAAAGAAAACAAACAAACAAACAAACAAACAAAACAAACAAAAACAAAAACAAAAATCCCCAAACTCCCTACCCCTCGCCCCTGCTCACACTTTCTCTCCCTTAAAAAAAAAAGATAACTCTTCTCTTAAGAACCTTTATAACTTGAAACATTTTTTAAAGGTATGATCCATCTTTTTTTTTTATTGTACACTTCTACTAGTTTTGAAAAATGTGTATAGTATATAACCACCATGTTAATCAAAATGTAGTGAGGCTCCATCACCCTGCCTAAATTCTCTCTTGTCCTTTTGTGGTCGGCTCCTCCCCTGACCTCCAGCCCCTGGTTACCCCTGATCTGATTTGTGTTCCTGTAAGTTTTCCTTTCCCTGAGTGTCATATAAATGGAATCATAGAGAGTATATTGCCTTTTTTTAAACTACCTTTTGAGTCTGGTTTCTTTAACTTGGAATAATACACTTGCGATTCACCATATTGTTGCATGTATCAGTATTTTTTTTTCTGAGAGGTATTCCACCTAGGAATGTGCCACAGTTTATTTATCCAATCATTGGTTTAAGGACTTTAAGGTTGCTTACAGTTTTTGAGTGCTTATAAATAAATCTACCATAACCATTAATGCTCAGGTTTTTTTGTGAACATAGTTTTCATTTGTCTTGGATAAATACCAAGGAGTGGGATTACTGGGTTGTACAAGAATTGTGTTTTTAACTTTGTAAGAAACTGCCAAATTGTTTTTCAAAGCGACTCTTAGAAATTTGCATTCTCACCAGCGAAGTATGAGGATTCCCACTGTTTGCATTTGTATCAGCACTTCCAGCAGTTGGTATTGTCTGAGTAGGGCCTTTGTTTTCTTTCTTCCTCTTCTTCCTTCCTTCTCTTCCCACTTCCCTCCTGCTCCTCCTCCTCCTTCACTCTAGTTAGTAATTGTACAATGGCTATCTCACTGTGATTTTAACTTTCATTTTCCTAGTGACATTGAGTGTCTTTTCATATTTTTGCCATTTGTCTTTCTTGTTCGACAAAGTATCCTCACATATTTTTTAAAAGTTGGGTTGCCTATTTGTTATTGTTAAAGTTTGAAAGTTCTTTATATATTCTGGAAACAAGTACTTTACCAGCTGGGTGTTTTGCCAATATTTTCTCTCAGTCTGTGGTTTGTCGTTTCATTTTCCTAATAGTGTTTTTTGAAGAAAAGAAGTTTTTGATTTTATTGGGGTCCAATTTACTGATCTTTTCTGGATTATGTTTTGTTATTGTCTGTAAGATATCTTTGCCTAACAAAAGGTCACAAAGATTTTGTCCTATTTTCTTTCAGAATTTTTATAGTTTTAGGCTTTACTTTTACTTTTTTTAGTTCTGTGATTCATTTTGAATTAACTTCCAACTTTTATATGTTGTGCATAGTATGTGTTCTGGTTTACTTTATACATATGAATTTCCAAGTTTTCTGTATTCTTTGTTGACAAGGTACTTTCATGTTTGCTAGAAGTCAGATGTATGAGTCTACTTCTGGACTCTATTTTGTTCCATTGATCTGTGTCTCTGTCCTTTTGCTAGTGCTACACTGTCATGATTAGTATAACTTTCTGTAGTAAGTCTGCAAATCTGGTCGTGTGAGTCCTCTAACATTGTTCTTCTTTTCCAAGTTGTTTTGGTTATTCTTATTCCTTTGCTTATCCACTGCATTGAATCTGTAGACCAATTCAAGTAGAATGATCATCCTAACTATATAGAGTTTTCCAACACATGAGCGTACAGTCTCCATTTACTTAGCCTTTCTTTGATTTTTTAATATGCATTTTGTTTTAATATATATCTATATCTATATCTACATATATAGATAGATATGTATAGATCTTATTTGTTAAACTTCTAAATATTTTGTGTTTTAATTTATAATTGTTCATTGCTAGTATATAAAAAGAAATTGATTTCTGTTATATTAACCTTATATCCTGTAATCTTACTAAACTCACTTATTAGTTCTAGTAGCTTCTTAAAAGATTCCTTGGGACTTTTTATATAGACAAACATGTAGTCTATGAAGAGAATCAGCTTTATTTATTCTTTAATAATCTGTATTCCTTTTGTTTCTTTTTCTTTATTGCGCTGACTGGGATCTCCAATACAATGCTGCATAGGAGTAGAGACAGTGGACTATACAGTGGGTTTTATGTAATTACAACGTTTGAAATTAGAATAAAATTCATATGTGTGTCATATGGGTGTGTGTTAGGGTAACTAAATGATTTTTGGTTTTCTCAAGACTTTCCGAGTCTTATCAATGGGAGTCTTGTGTCTCTGTCTTTGCCAGGTGCTTAGTCATGCTAGCTTGTGCTGTGTGTTTGTGACAGTTCATGTGTGTGGGAGTGTGTGTCTTAGGGCAGGTGATTTAAAGGTGGAGAATAGGGGATAAAATGACTTATTCTGTTTCTAGACCCACCTTTAAATTACATAGTTACTTGTATTTATTAATACTTTATTTTATTATAAGAGATATGCATATAAGAAAAGGATGAGGCTGGGGGAAAAAAGAGAAAGATTTAACTATCATCCAGTGTGTTTGGGCACTAACCAGTAATTATAATCAAACAAAAATAAATATTATCTATGAGTGTGTTCTGAATTGGGCACTGCTTAATTGAGAGTCAGATTAATGAAGATTTAGAAAAAAATTTTCTCTGACTGCACCTTATATTTCATAAATAAATAAACTCTGCTTTTCCAATTTGGTTAAAATGCATTTTTATCTTTATGTTTTCTGAACAAGTAGTCATAAGAGGAAAATTCATGTAGCCACGTATGGCTTATGCCAAAAAGAAAAAAAAAAACATCCAACCAATCCTGTAAACTTTTCCAATTTAGAATTTTGTGTTTCCAATTTAAAATTATGTCCCAATGAATAAAATTCATAATTATTCATCCTAATATATGCTTTAGTACCTTGTCACATGCAAAAAAAAAAAGTAGTTTTGGCATTATCTTCCATAATAATCCTTAAGACGCTCATGAGAAACATACTTGAAGTACTGTCTGAGTCATTTAGGTTTTGAATATGATTTGTGGAGTGGAGTTAAAATAAATCTTAAATGAAGAAGCCCTTAGTTATATTGACTACAAACATTATCATAGTAATTCGTCTTTCTTTCTTTCTTTTTTTTTTTTTTTTTGGTCTTTGCATGAATCATGGGAAGTCATGCAAGCATCCAAGGAGAGCAGACACAAATGTGGCTGAGCAAGAGTAGTTTAATCCACCCAGTTTTTCTGAGTCTAAAAAGCAGACTCTGATATATTTTATAGTATCTCTAATAGAGCCTCAGTCCTCTTGTTCACACCATTTGGCCAGGTGTTTCCTACCTTTTCCTCCCTATGCCAGCAACCCACTCTCTACCATCAACTTTACAGTGTTCTTCTGACCGTCATTTTAATAGCACGTCCATACTAAATATGGCAGTCATGCATTGTTATTTTTCAATGACACAGATACATCTCACATGTAATGCGCAATTACGGTTGGTTTGGAGAAATGAAATTGAGAGTTGTCCAGGTCTTCCTGTTCTTTTGAAATATTCAACTTTATACTTTGGCTTCTGGATTATGAGTCAGGAGTGCCTGCTCTGAGCCAGAGATTGTTTTATAAACTATACCACACCACCTCATAATTTGCAGGATTTAAAGAAGTTTCTTTTCCTTCCCTCACCTCCTTCCCTATTTCCTTCCCTTCCCTGTGCTTGCCTGCTCTGAATCCATCCATCCTTCGTTCCTTCCTTCCTGCCTTCCTTCCTTCCATTTCTAATGCACATAGAGAAAGCCTAGTAGCCTACCCATCTTATTTTTAATGCAAAGCTTAAAGAACAATAAACTATATTAATTTCATTATTAAAGTATGACTTCCTCTTTCCTCATCATCTCTTCCTTGTATAGTCACAGTTTCATTTAATGACCCAGACAGAAACCACAAAACCATCTTTGATGTTCTTGTCTTATTTCCTCCTCAATCAACGAGTGACCATTTTCTGTCCATTTTCACTTTACTTCATTTCTTCAGTCTGGCCTCTCCTCCCTGTCCATGTGGCTTCATCTTAATTCAGGAGATGTTTTCTCTCCTAGACCAGAGTAGTAACCACTTGATTAATCTCCCTGTGTGTTTCTTTGGGCCATGATAACAAACCATCACATACTTGGTGGCTTACAACAGAATTTTTTTTCCAGTTTATTTATTTATTTGGGGGTGGGGGGTTGTGAGAGTTGGGGAGGGGCAGAGACAGAGGGAGAGAGAGAATCCCAAGCAGGCTCCACGCTGTCAGTGCAGAGCCCGACGTAGGGCTTGAACTCACAAACTGTGAGATCATGACCTGAGCCAAAATCAGGAGTTGGTTTCTTAATCTACTGAGCCACCCAGCCACCCCAAAACAACAGAATTTTTTAATCTCACTGTTCAGGAGGCTAGTAGTCTGAAATCAAGGTGTCATCAGGGTTAGTTCCTTCTGGAGGCTCTGCAGGAAAAGCCATTCCATGCCTCTCTCCTAGCTTTTGGCTTTGCCAGCAATTGTTGGCGTTACTTGTCTTGTAGGTGCATTGATCCAATCTCTGCCTTCATGTTCACGTCACCTTGTTCTTTCTGTCCTTTTCTGTCTTTTATAAAGAGCTTCTCATTAGATTTCGGGACCACTCTAATCCAATATGATCTCATCTGAGTCCTTACCTTAATTACATATGCCAAGACCTCATTTCCAAATAAGGTCATATTCTGAAGTTCCAGGTAGACCTGAATTTTTGGCAGGTACTGTTCAACTAATTTATACACCCTGATCTCATGTCTCTTTACTCCATGGTTTTTACTCCACACAACACAGGAGAATTTTTTTTTAACACAAATTTTATCATGCCATAATCCATGCCTGAAACTCTTCTTTAATTGCCTATCAGCCAAAGAGTAATCCTTTAACTTGGAAATTGAGGATCTTTATGATCTGGATGCAAACTGCCTTTAAAGTTTTGTTTCTTTCTACCCCCTTCCAACTTTAAGCGTCATACACTTTTGCCACAAGGGAACACTTTATGCGCCTTGGCTCCTGGTAATCCATCTGCTTAACTCTCTGCAGAATTCCCCTTCTCTTTGCACAAAAGTACCTCAGCCATCTTCCAGGCACAGATCAAATGCCACCTTCTGGATGAAATCCCCCAAGCTTTCCTTTCTGTTCCACCCCCTTTACCAGCATTTTGTGCATCTCCACTATATGTCACACTAGACATTGTAATGAGATTACTAGTTTATTATATGATGAGGTTTTAATGACTGTCCTTATTCTTCTCTTCCCACTGAGGGAAATCACGGTTGACATGTAGGAGTTGCTCTAGCATAGTGATTGAGTGCTTGGGCTATAGACCAAAATCATCTGGGTCTGAGCTCCTGCTTTACTGCTCTCTGTGTGACTTTGACAAGTTACTTATTTAACTTTCCATTTTCTCATCTATGCAATGGGTGGAATCATAGTGCACACCTAACTGGGTTGTTATGGAGATTTAATGAGTTACTTCATCAAAAGTGCGTAGCACAATCTTTCACATATAAATATTCAACAAATGCTGTCTCTTATTGTAAGAGTTGATCAGGTTGTTTTCATTAAGGGAGGATGAGGTGAGTGGAGGGGATAAATGAGGGAATGAATGAGGGGAATGAATAAATGAATGAATACACACAGATTGATTTCTCCTTTTCTGACTTTATTTCTGTTAGTAGTTAGTAGTTTGTTAGCTTCTTCCATTTTTTCCAGGCTTCAGAGATCAGGCGTCTCCTCCTTCCCTTGCCACTCATATTCATCTGTATCTGCATGAATGCCTCCAAACATGCGTTCATTTATTGATTCATTCTGCAAGTATTAGTGACTGAGTAAAAGTTCTTGGAAACATCTTAGCCTCTCCTTTGGAAATTAAAGGGCCAATTCTCATCTCACAGCTTCTTAGTCTAGTAGATAAGGGTATGCTTGATCAAAATAGAAGGTACGGAAATGAGATAAGGGCAAATAAAGTGCTATCAGCATCTGGGGAAGAAGGTAGATATAGAGAGTATCTTCATGTGGGAATGTCTGGAAAGGCTAGTGGGGGAAGGTGGAATGTGAGCTTTACTTCTTCATCTCACAAAGTTTAAAATGGGTGTTCCTGGTCAGTGTGTGGCTCTCTCATGGCAGACCATCAGGGATTTAGTCCCATCTTGTGACTTTACCACCTTCATTATGTGACTTCTAAGGTTGCCAAGCATGTTTGCTTCAAGCGGGCAGGAGGGGAAGCACATAGAAGATTGATTACATGCGAGAGATTTTGCTGAGTTAATCTGGAAATGGCATCCATCACTTCTACTCATATTACATTACTCATATTACATATTACATATTACATTGTCTCTAACCCAGTCTCATGTCCATGTCTAACTGCAAGGGAGGCTAGGAATGGTAATCTCACAGTATGCCCTCCCCAGTCTCTGTCTTAGTGCATGAAGAATACAGAATGGCCTGTGTGTACCATTCATATTCTGTGTGAGAATATGCATGTAATAGTTCAAAATAGCCAGAGTCTTGCTAAACAGGAGCTGTTGTCATCAGGAAAATGCTGTTGCAGAAACACCCATGAGGAACAGAAAAAAGTGGGGTTTACTCAGAGGCAAGCACCAATGTTAAAGGGATAATTCACTTTGTGTGTCAGTTCTAGGCAGTGTATTTTCAAAAAGACAGCAAGAACAAGCTCCCTTTTTATTTTCATGAAGCTCTCATACAAATCTTTCTTCCTTTTTTTAAAAGCTTGCTTATTTGTTTGTTTGTTTATTTATTTATTTATTTATTTATTTATTTATTTAGAGCAAGCAAGTTGGGGAGGGGTGAAGAGAGAGGGAGAGATAGGATCCCAAGCAGGGAGCCCTATGCATGGCTTGATCCCTTGAAGTGTGAGCCAAAATCAAGGGTTGGATGCTTAACCGACCTAGCTACCCTGGCACTCCTACAAATTTTTCTTCTGAGCAACCAATTCATTTAATTAAATGTCTATTAGATACTGTTACTTTGGCATTTCAAACACATCTCAAATTCATAATACCAAAAATTGAACTCATTATTCTTTCCTTCCGTTGTTTCCCATACATAAGATTCTTCATTTCATTTATCAAAATACAGGCAAGAAAAATCTAGCTATAAATCCCAGCTATAGATTTTTAAAACCTTTTTCTTGAATCTTAATGTACACATATTACCAGTACCTAGCTCAATGACTTTTCACAAATGACACATAGTCATGTAACCAGCACTCATGTCAAGAAGGAGAACCTGAGAAGCATTCTAGAAGCTACCCCACATCTGACTTCCAGTCACGATTTTCTAGGTCCTCCCCAGTCTCCTAGTTACTATCCTTACTTTTAATAGCTTACTTTTTTTAACTTTTAGGATTAGATTGACTTGTTTTTTATACTTCATATAAATGGAATAGTGCAGGATATACTCATTTGTGTCTGACTTCTTTTGCTTCACATTATGATTGTGAGATTTATCCATATTGTTTTGTGTAATTGCAGATCATTCATCTGTTGATCCATTATATTTCTGATAGATATTTGGGTTCCTGCTTTTGGCTTTACTAATAATACTGCTATGAACACGCTAGTACATGCCTTTTGGTGACCACCTATGTGCTTTTCTTTTAAGGATCTACCTGAGAATGAAATTGCTGGCTATAAGGTATTAGGCAATCTTTTTAATCTACAGAACCAGTTTCAGATAATTTTATGTATCTGGTTTTGTTCTCTGCATCATCTGACCTCCCCAAATCTTCCCACCCATTGTCTTATAGTTCTATCATATTTATGGATAGGAGAAACTAGTTGTTTCTCAGCTTCCTTGGCTTGGGGTGATAGACTTTCAGGTATCTCTAGAGTATCTTCTCACTCAGTCGGGAACAAGAATTGGGAAGGAGAAGATACATGACTAGCTGATGATAGTGAGGCCCCAGTGAGGAATGGGATGTAATAAACTCTTTAGAGGACTAATAGCTTTTCAAAAGCATCCATCCATTGGTTTCCCAGGTCCAAAGTCAATAATTGTTGAATATATGAGTATACATCATGGAAGAGGGAGTTGTCGGGGGCATATTTAGAGGTTCAGGAAGGGGACAGGTTATTCCAGTCTCTTCTCAAGACCAAGCATCTTTCCTTGAATACTCATCCCAGCAAAGCCTGGCCAAGCTAAAAATGCTGGAAAGGTGCCAATCCCCCACCGGGAAGATGTTTAATCCTAGGATGTTCCATCTCCGTTTGCACCTTTCAACCTCACTGGTCCATCAATCACAAACTTTCTATGCATGAGTGAGTCTGTGGAAAGAGTGGGAGTTTTCTATCTCTGTAGCTTATGGTGTAATACAATAATTAATAGAATAAAGAGTTTATTTAAGTGGGAAGTCAGGGGATCATGGCTGTTAAAATTATTCTTTATGGCTGTAATCTTCCAGAGTTGCATTTAATAGGAGACATTCCTATTATTCAAAGAGAAGCTATTAAAGTAGCTTATATCCCCCACCTTATGTACACTACAAATAAGAAAAAAATTAAACTGATAATATTAGCTGTACTCACAGTAAAAGCTTTAGTTCTGAACTCATACTTGTCTCCATTATGTCTTTAAGACACAGTCCCAATCAGCTCAGTTTTGGCACTTTGTACATAGCAAATATTTAAACTCCTTCTGAATTCAGGGAGAAAAAAAAAAAGAACAGACATATATTTTCAATGGATACCAGATTGCAGTCTTTTATTTTTCCTTTCCCTCTCTCTCCTTGTCTCTCCCTCCCCTCCTCCTCTCTCTGCCTGCATGATGACTATATCTTATTTTGCAGTTTAGAACTGTTTTATTTTTCATGTTTTCAGGACTGGAATAAAAGCCTTCACTAAGTCTGAGAAAGGACTTGAAGTGAAATGCAGGCCACCTAATGAAACAACCTTGTTTATGGTTTCAGTCTCCCTGTTGGTCTTGCAGTCTTCAGTGTATCCTGGGTCCTAAGGCAAAAGATTAATTATACTATAAAACCAGGAACTTCATCAGCACACAGGTTGTCCTTTCAGAAAAAAAAAAAAAAGCAGAAGGAGGACAGAGATTTACACGCTGTTTGACACTGAGTAGATCTTTCCTTGTAAATGCTGCACAAATAAAAATAGGGCAGTAATGTGATGGGTGGGTTCCCAAGGCTTTTGGATTCTGTGCTGTCATTCCTAACACAACTAGCTGAGAATAATGGGCTCTTGTGCCTGAATATCATGTGTCACTGTTGTGATAACCTCTTGTCTTGTTCCTTCTTCTTAATTCTCCATATTGCTTCCAGAGAAGTCCTCAGAATAAGTTATTTCCCTGTATTCTTAATTTAAAAACCTTTAAGGCTCACTGCCTACCCACAGGAAACCTACTCAGCCTCTTCTTCTGGCATTCAGGGGCCCCAAATGCCAGGCCCCAGTATTCCTCTCCTGGAAGTAAACATGCTAGCTAGATATTGTAGTTGAATTTGAGGCCCAAGAAACAAGTGACTTCCTCAGGGTCACATAGATAGCAATAGAATTGAGGTTTAGCTGTCTGACTCCTGACCAAGTTCTCTTTCCACCACACTGCATTGTCTTCGTACTTAGCCTTTGCTACTTCATCTGCAAAATGGGATTCATGATAATAACTTACCTGAAATCAGGGGGTAACCCTCCATAATGGCCTAGCTAGCCTCCATATGGCCCATATTAGCTTCCCCTCCTGGTTTTTGTGCTCTATGTAGTCTCTTCCTACACTAGGTAGGGCTGGCCTTGGTAAGCCAATAGAATACTATGGAAATGATAGTATCTCACTTTCAAGGCTAGGAAAACTTAGTCTGGAGGAAGTGTGTTGAGGCTACTGAAGCATCTTTATGAAGAGGCCACATGGCAAGAAACTGAGGCCTCCTGCCAACAGTCAGGAAGGAACTTACACGTGTAGCCAATAGCCCTGCAAACGAGCCATCTTGGATGTGGATCCATCATTATCCAGGCTGCATCATGGATGACATTATGATTGCAACTTTCTGAACTAAAACCACCCAGCTAAGCTGCTTCTGAATATCTGACCAATAGCAATTAATGAGATAATAAATATTTGTTGTTTAAAGCCACTATGTGTTGGGGTAATTGGTAATGCAGCAATAAACAATTAATGCAGAAGCTAAAAAAACAATTACCTTTTGAAATCCTTTTTAACCCTTAGATCTGAGATTTTATGAGAAAATTTGCCCTTCTTACACAGATAGAAGTCAATCTTACAGCTAAATAAAAAGGCTGCTCAGTGGGTGATGACTGATTTTTTATTCTAGTGACTATAATTAATTTATCAAATTATCCTCATTTGAAACTAGAGGTATTCATGGAGAAAAAAGAGTCTTTCCAAAATTCTCCTTTCACTCCTGCTCCACCCAGTGGTACTGATATCAGTGGCTTCTGTCCCCTAGAGTTCTTGTCTCTGTCCCTTTCCCTCATCTCACAGCCAGAGCCAGTGTTGAGGCTTTTGTTGTGTCCTTATCTCTTGCCTGAACTATTCCAATGACTTTCAAAGTCTCTACATCTTACTCACCTTCCATAGTACCGCCATGGCCATTCCCAAACCCAGATCTGGTGATGTAACTGCCCTATTTGAAAAGACTCTCTATCATCCATATGCCCCTCAGCCAGTGGCACAAAGCCCATGATGACCTAGCTCTTGCTGGCTTCTCCTTTCTCCCTTCTCTGGCCGTAGGCTTTACCCTTATTGTATTATTACCTACATTACTGTAGTTCCTACACACTTCTTCATCCTTGCTCATGCTGTTTCTTCTATCTGGACTATCCTTCTCTAATGCCTAAATGCTCTTCTCTCTTTCCTGCCTGATAGTAGGCAGGTAGCCCCTTCTCATATTAAAGAGTTAGTCCCTGGAGAAATCTCCCGTGGTGTACCTTAGAGTTGTTTGCTTTCTCTCCTGGGCCTCCAGGCAGCTTGTGTCCCCTTCTATTGAAGCACTTAACACTAATACACTAGGTAGAAATGCTTTGTTCACAGACCTAACTCTCCACACTAGACTGGAAATTCCTAAAGGACAAGTCACTATGTTTCATTATTCATCTCAGTGTCCCCAGAACTTTGTTTTGGGTCTAGTGTAGAACAAATACAAGGTAAATTTCTTTTGAGTGGAAGTATGGATGAAATAATTAAAAATATTGTAGTTTCTGGGATGCTGGGTGGCTCAGTTGGTTAAGTCTCTGACTCTTGATTTTGGCTCAGGTCAGGTCATGAGATCAAACCCCGCCTAGGGCTCTGTGCTGACAGCATGAGGCCAGCTTGGGATTCTCTCTGTCTGTCTGTCTGTCTCTCTCTCTCAAAGTATATAAATGAATAAGCATTAAAAACTACTTTAGTTTCCCCCAGGAAATATCATATCCTTAGTTGTTTAGAGTACATCTGGGCTGTTGAATTATTTTTTTAAAGTTGATCTACCTCTTTTATTCCCCGAAGCCTTTTGAGCATTTTAAATTTAGCTTTAATTCGTGAAAGCTGCAAAGACCCTAAGTCCTGAAGAGCTATTCAAGAAAAGGCTGGGAAGGTTTTACATCTGGGTTGGGTTTAGCTCAGGCTCTGGTTTGATGAGGAGTCTGGTGTGTGCCTTAGACTGGCCAAGTGGGGTGAGGCAGGAGTTAGGGATGTTCTCAAGGATTCCCACAGTGGTCAGCAGAATGAGATATGGAAAGAAAAAGACAAAAATGGAAACAGGGTGTGGGAGCGGGTAGAACCTAGAGACACAGGGGTCCAGATAGGTAGATGATTAGAGTGATACAGAATGAGAATCTGGATCAAGTGATGTCTGGAAATGCAGCTGGACAGGGATATCTATTTGAACGGAGCAAATGTGGCCAAATCATCTAACTTTTCCCTCACTTTCTTTATAAAAAGGGAAAAATAATAACATTTACCTGATAGGATTATTCTAAGGATTAAGTACATAAATAACTATTAGAACAGGGCCTGCTACAGAGTAAACATTCAGTAGATAATCTTCATACTCATATTACTATGTAATTAACATTACATAGTAATTAATGTATGTCCCCATAATGCAAGGTCTTCAGGATGCCAATTCTTGGGGACCGAGTCAGGAGGTCTGATGGGCTAAAAGAAAGGTGGAAGCCCATGCCCAGGACCCAGTTCAGGCACACAGAAGACAGAGGCCCAATACTAGACCTGGGGGACAAAGTCAAAATTGGGTATGGGGAATATGGCAGAGGGGTTATTCAATGAATAAAGCAAAGCAAAACAAAACAAAACAAAAAGCAAAAGAGAATACAAAAAACCTTTTACTGAAGCCTGCTTATATTTCAGGGTCTACAAAGTCCCCTTAAAAAGGTATTGATAAAAGCATATAAAATCACTGTATGGATCAATAATGGAATATTGGTGATTTTATATAGTTTAACCATATCCATCACACACTGTACCTGAATAGTTTAGAGTATGATCTATGGAGTCCTCTATTTATTAACTAGCTGTGTGCCTTTGGGTGAGTTATTTATCTTTTTTGCCTCAATTTCCCCATTTGTAAAAATAGAGGAAGATGATATATGTTACCCCCTTGGGGGGTTATTGTGAGTATTAAAGAAAGTCAGAAGGGTACTGTAAAGATTCAGCCTATTTAGAAGCAAGAACTGTTGTGAAATAATTTATTATACAACAGATAGACACAAGGAAACTTTTGGAATTTACCACCTGGATTGCGGTGATGATAACATGAGTGTGCACATATGTCCAAACTCGCCAAATTGTATGCATTACTTACGTGCAGTTTTTTTGGTATACCAGTTATACCCCGATAAATCTGAAAAAAATAGAAGAAACGACTTGTTTAGAAATGTACCCAGCTCATAGTAAGTGCTCAATAATATTAACTATTGTTAGTCCAGATTGCAGAAAATAGTGCCCAGTATATAGTAGGTAGTCAATAAAGATGCATCAAATGAATGAATGAATAAATCCATGTAACGAGCTGTGCACAGAGCCTGGCTCATTTTATACCCTGTTAGCTACTATAATTATGTTTTCTCATTAAATCTTACAGTGGTTCTATGAGATAACTATTGTTGTCTTTGCTTTACTAGGTGAGATAAACTAAGTTATAAAAAGGTGAGGTAACTTTTCACAGAACGTACAGTAAAAACAGGCAAAGCCAGCATTGAAACCACGTTTGTCTGATTCTAACATGACAATGGGCTCCAAGTCAAGGCTTGGAGAGGCCAGAGGGTATTTGATGTTTCCCATTTTTGAGCTGGGGCTGGTTAAATCCCTCTTGCTTCGAATCAGGACAGACCCCTGATTCCGGGGGCAGGGTCACAGAACCCCAGGAAAGCACTTCACTTACTATTACAGAATTATTGTAAAGGATACAACTCAGGCACAGCCAAATGGAAGAGATGCACAGAGTGAGGTGTTATGTGGGAAGAGGTACAGAGATTCCATGCCGTCTCCAGGCATACCCTCCTCCCAGCACCTCCATGTGTTCACCAACCCAGAAGTCCTCTGAACCTATCTTTCAGGAAGTTTTCTAGAAACTTCATTATGTAGACATGGTTGATGGAATCACTGGGCATTGGTGATGGAACTCGATCTCCAGCCGCCTTTTCCCTCCTGGTAAGTGAGGGTGATGGCTGAAAGTTCTAATCCTCTAATCATGGCTTGGCCTTTCCAGTGACCATCTTCTATCCTGAAGATTATCTGGGGGCCTCTAGAGAGTCACCTTATTAACATAAACCCAGGTTTCATCTGAAGTGGCTTGTTATAAATAACAAAACGCACTCCTATCAATTCTATCCTCAGGAAATTCCTAGTGTTTTAGGATCTCTGTGTCAGGATGCAGCAACAAAGCCCAAATATATATATTTTCCATTATACTACATGTGTAAAGGTAAATTTAGAGGTGCTGCGTAGTAATGAAACTTTTTGCATGTTCCTTTGCTATTTAAAAGGTACTTCCCATATTTTATTTTCTTTGCTCCTCACCAAATCCTATTCAATGTGTGTGGAGTAGCATTAGCCCCATGGGTTTGTCAGTAACATCCATAGTTCAGGTATCTTGCTCAGTTGCCATAGTTGTGAATTTTAAAACGCGCACACCAAACAACCAAGTTTCATACGCACCCCATTCATTATGAGGAATTGCATTTCTTTAGAAAGAAATGAGGGTGGAGATAAAGTAATGAAGTGTGAGGTTGACTGAGATTGGCTTAGCCAAATCTTACAGTGCTGGCCAGCACCCTTCCCTCGCCCGAGCTGGGGCTGGGAGTGCAAGGGCGGCAACAGAGCCAAGGGGACTTCAGGAGCTCAGAGAAGTCAGATCCTAGACCGAAGAGAGGAGACCTGGCAAAGCTTTTCATCAAGGGCTCATCCAGAGCTGCTAATTAATGGTTTTGGTCAAAAGCCAAAAAATGTTCTTACCTTTATCTAACAAATCTCAATTCTGGGCATTTATTTTAAGGGAAAACTATACTTCCCTGTTATTTATTGCAGCTTTTTTTTTTTTTTTTTTGAAATAAGTTAGAATTGGAAACAAATCCAGTGTCCAAATCACCAGAGGCCTAAGTAAGTTACGGTGTTTGATGAACTATGCAGCCAGAAAAATTATAGATTTGTATATGAAAAAATGAAATAAAAACACAACAATTATATATCAACATGGAAAATATTTGCAATTGAGAGTGAAGCAGAGCAGCAGATTATAAAAATTTATGTGTTCTATGATTACAATTATGTAAACTAAAGATAGGAATGGGGATATAGTAAAAATAAATTTTTTTGGATGAAGTGTTGGGATTAGGGATGACTTTTCTTTAAAATGTCCTTTAGTGTTGCCACTGCTTTTATAATAAAAAAAATGTAAAAGTCTTGGGAATCCAAGAGCCCTGTATCACTAAGTACAATGCTATGTCCTCACGATTCATAATGAGGAAGACAAAAGCTGTGAACAAACTTTATTAACCTAGTATTATCTGTGTGAATAAAATTAATTTTCTGGGTTCTTTCCTTCCTCTACATATGCCCTATGAAGATGACAGAATAAATTGTCAAATTTAAAACTATGTCTGGGTAGATCCGACTCAAAATCTAGGCTATGTTACATTCATGACCTCTTGGAGAGGTCCTAGTGTGGTCCCTCATAGAACCAGGTAGTCACAGCCCAGGGTTGTTAAGCTGTGGACAGAGAAGACAAATAATTTCAATGTGAGCCCTGGTCAATAGTCACTTGACAGATACTTCAAACTATAGGCATTGATTACGATGGGACTTCTCGCAGGTACAATTCTATGTGTGAAACTGACCGTGAATTTGAGCAAGTACTTATATACTTAATGGTAGAAAAAGAATTGTGCCAGCAACACCTGAGTGCTGGCTAGTTACCTAATAATGTAAAATATCTTACATACCAAAAAATGTTTTGATATCACAATTAAAAATAAAAAGCCAAAAGATGCTTCCATGCTTCTTATCATTGTACATGCCCTAAAATATGGGCAATTATGAAGAAATAAAATTTTGTTTTTACTTGTGTAGTTTCTTTCATTTACTCAGTTGATGCTGTTGGAAGGGGGATCAACTTAATATTTCTCAACTTCTCTGTCCTACCACCTAGGCCAGAATATCAAGTGATATTATAGGCACTAACACAAGTGATAGGCCAGAATAGACCTAGATAGAATAGACCAGATAGACCAGATAGACCTAGGCCAGAATATCAAGTGATATATCAAGGCACTAACACAAGCTTAGCAGAAGCTTGTTAGAGCAGAGCTTGTTAGAGGCTCCCATCACATGCAGGAGTCTGTCCAATACCATTGCAATCAAGCAGGGATTCAAGGACTGGATTCTGCCTGCCAGGGACCTCCTGGTAGATCTCCATGACTTTCTGCCCAGCATTACTCTGCCATTGGTCCAAACCGACCATGTGACTCCATTCCCAAAGCCTCATCTTAGATTGCTTCCCTCTGCAGCCTCTCTTGTTACCATTACTAATTGTGTAGCAAGCAGTTTGCTGGTCCCATAAAAGACCTACGAATCGACTTTCAGAAAATGAGATTATGTGTCAAATCAACAAAGGCATTTGCATTTCCTTTACTTCTTCCTCAGTGAGTAACGGTGATTCTGAAAGTATAGAAAATGAAGATGATTACAATATTGCTCTCTGGAGAGGTGTTATTGATGGAGGAAAGAGTTTTAAAAGAAGATCCTAGTGTTTGACTAGACAAGCTTACAACACTAAATTATTCACTTTTAGTTGCTGCACAAGTTAGGGCATCTTGAAACTATTTTTAAAGGATCATTTAACCTCAGCATCAAAATTTAGCACTCAAAACCTCTAAACAAACAGCTGGGATGAAATTACAGCAACATATTTACCAGTGAAGGATTGGGGGTCATCTGTGAAGTAGAAGTAGATGCATCATGCTGAACAGGAGTGGGGTTCTTCCCGCACCATTTAGAGGTGTTACCAGATGGACAGAATAAACTGTCTTTACACACACTATACCCTCATCTTTGTATTCCTCTCTTTTCCCTGTTTTTATTATCTGGTTGACACACCCATTTGACTTGGAATACTCAGCTTAACTCTGGTTGGAGAAAACTTGAATTCTTAAGTTTTCTTTCTCAAGGTCACAGAGCTATGAAGCGGCTGGGTTAGCTCTGACTCCAAAACCCATGATTTTAAGGTCCGTGCTTTACCACCTTTTACTTCAACTGTAAATCCTGTGGATTTCTGTGTAACTCCTATCATTTCTGTTCTCTAGGAAATGGGGAACATATTCCAAACTCCTGTGGGAAAGAGGGTTTGGGGTCCTCTGTCAGCATGACTCATCTCTCTCTTTCTCCCTCCCTCTGCTACTTCTAATGAAAATGAAAATAGAAGTGGAAAAAATTGGACAGTGTATCACTAAATGTAATGTTTAAACTAATGGCTCTCAAACAGTTTCTTAGAATTGTCATCTGGAATTTCCCTGCCTGGAAGACAGTCCCAGGGGTAGGTTTTCAGTTCATTATCCCTTAGAACTTCTGCCTGATCTCTTTCAGAAATGCACACCCAACTCCATCTATCCAGACTCCTCCCTGATAGTAGCAGAACCTTTAGTATCACTTGATTGATAAAGTTTGGGATGGTGCTTAAAACTGTTGTCTTTAATATCCTCTAAGACTTGGCTTTGAATCTCTGCTTCCAAGGCGTGTTACACTGGATGAGTTATGTAACCTTTCCGAGACTCAGTTTCCTCAACTGTAAAGTGAGGGTAACACTCTTCATAGGAAATTGAATTTCAATGAGATAATATGCTGTAAGGGTTACAGAGAGGTTATGCACTTGACTAACTTGATTTAGGCCTCAGCCTGTAAGTGGTGGACCCAGGGTTTGAACCCAAGCAGTCTGGTGCTATAGGCTCCCTTATAACCACCTTGCTGTGCAATTTGATGAGGGATATAATGGGTCAATGTATGGCTTAGTGGGAAAACACAGGAAAGACCTTTAGCCCAGCCGAGAGGAAAGGGGTCAGGGAAACTTTTTAGGGCTGATGACATCCAAGCTAGAGGCTGTAAGAGTTAACCAAAGAAAGGGAGGTGAGTTGGTGGTCAGAGGGTGGGATATTGGGCAGTGTGGATGGGGTGGAAGATAATGTTTAAACAGAAGGAACAGTATGTATGGAGGCCAGAAGACAAGAGAGACGATGATACCCGATTGCTAATCATAGATGGCTAATCAATATGAAACATTGCTTTGAAGGGTTACTGTATGGAAGAACTCTGTTTTGTGGGCAAAGAGGATCCCAGGCTCTATGGTGCATGGTCTGTGTGACTGCCTGTGGTTGCCTTACATGTTTTTGTGATTTCAGTATGATTACAAGCACCCTCAGGGCAGGGCCCAGTTTTGGGGCTTAGTTCCTTCTCCAGAACAAAGCACGTTCCAAGATCTCCAAACATACTGGGCAAGATCTGCTGGTATAAATTTATCTACGAATGCCTTAGTAAAGCTACTTTGTTATCAACAGAAAACCTCAATTAGTACGTTCTCCAAGGATCCAAGGATATAGAGTGGTGGTCAGAATTTGTTTTTATTCTCAGGGAACACCAAAGCCACATGGCTTGTGTGGACAGTCAGTACTGACATGGACTCATGAAGCAGACAATTGACAGGCACTGCCCAGTCAGATGGCAAATTCAGAGAAGAGGACTTGTTTTCCATTGGGATGGGCAGGCCAGTGTAAATAATGACTATGTAAATAAAGCTTTGTCATGAAGCTGATTGTTCAAGCCATCAGGGAAATTGTTATTGTCTTTTCTCATTAGAATCAGGACCCTTAGCATGGCCTGATCTGACCATTTTCCTTTTCATATCCAGAAATGTAACTTTTAGCTTTTTTGCTTTTTTAAAGGAAACACGTGTGAGTTAATGATTTTGCTGACTTCAATAGGTATCAATTTTCTCGTTGCAAATTTTAGGATAATAGGAAATTTTTTTTGTTATGAAAGATCATAACAAAATGGGTGAATGGCAACACTCCCAGAAGGGATAGTGCCAGCTCAAAATTAAGAATGAGTGTCAAGTTGGGAGGCCTTCTGAGGTGACCCTGCTCATTGCTTTCAGTATTGAGATTTTGGTTCTGTAGTAAATATGCATGAAGGATGTCATGACTATATTTTTGGAGATGTTCTTAAAATGCCCTCTTTTGCTTTTGAATGGAGAGTGGTTATAATTTTGTGGTGTTGGTGGTAATCATTTGCATAGCTTAATTTTTAAAAAATTTTTTATTTGGAAGAATTGCAAACTTACAAAAATAGAGCAAAGAACATTCTTATAGCCTATACCCAGCTTCGTCTGTTGTTAACATTTTGCCCTATTTGTTTTATCTATCTGTATAATTTTTTTGTGACCAAATTAAGAGTAAGTTGCATGTCGTGTTCATTTATCCTTAAATACTCTGCTGTTCATTTCGTAGGAATAAAGATATTCACTTCCATGAGCACCGTACAGAAATCAACCTCAATGAGTTTAACAGTGACACAATAGGTGTATCCAGCATATGGTGTATATTTCAATTATCAGTCAGCACTAGCATGTCCTTTCCAGCATCTCCTCTAGTGCAGTTACGTCTGGTCACGCGTTTAGTTGGCTTGTCTCTAGTCTCCTCTCATCAAAAACAGTTCCTCATCATTTCTTGATCTTTGATCACACTAAAGTTTTTGGAGGATATAATTTGTTTGCTCTCTTAAAATTAAAACTTTTCTCACTCGGGATACATTTTATGTTTCCTTCTAGTTAGATTCGTGTTATTCATCTTCCACTGGATACGTGACTTTTGAAAGAGACACTGTCACATATATAGTAATCTAGTGGGTCACCTGGTCCCAAATTGGGGCTGTGTGTCACCAGTCTGGAGCCTGAGTTGTAGGCTCAGCTCTGCCATTTGATTCACTGTGCCGTCCTGGGCTAGTTACCCTTCTGGGACTCCCTTTCCTCATTTATAATAGGAAGAGATGGATTTAGATGACCTATAATAGCCCTCTGGATTAGATAATTCATGATTCTTTATGAACCCATGATAACAAATAGTTGTGTTCAGAGGCAGTTAGTGCCCTTATTAAATGTGAAAATTACAATAGCAACTCTCTTAGTTGCCTAGAATTTTGGAGAGCTTGGTCTGGATTTGTAAGCAAAGCTGAAATTTTAAACTAGAAGAGTCCACTGTATCTTGATTAGTGAGGGGAAAGATTATGTCTTGGCCTGGGCACAAAACGCAGCTTATCTCATGCAGATAAACTGACACATTAACACTGAGGTTCCAAGATGCTCACATATTTCAAAACCTATACCTAGGATCTAAAGCCTTCTTTCTGGCTGATAACAAGATTCCTGTAATAACACGCATTTAGGGTATTTTCCAAATACCCAAAGGCACGCATGACTGTAAAGAACACATGTGCATTTCATTGCAGTAACCCACTTTTGTGCTTAATTAAATTCCATTTGGCAGAAGTGGCGATTTGAATTCGATACACTATTATCGCATCGCATTACCAATACGCCTTTCAGGCTCCAGCCCTGGACACCCCTGATATGAAGCACTCTGCAGCAGAAAGAAGGAGTCTGTGAAGCTGCCAAAAGGCAGACTGAGATTCCCCAGGGCAGCACCAAAGACTAAAAAGGAGGAACATGAGAGCTCATAGGAGGCATAGGCTCATGGTGCCTTGGAAGGCTGCTCAAGTACTCCTTGCCCCATTGGGAAGCTCTTTATTCAATACTAGCAAATGGTGAAAGACCCTTTCCGACATTTGTGCTTGGGCACTCATTTGAGCTCTCAGACATCTGTGTTGGAAGCAGTGTTCATGCAGAGACAGAGAGCTGTATGACAGTCTACAAAGCATTTGTGCTTGTATTCCATGGGAGGCAGCCTGGAGAAAAGGAAGGCAGTAGGGAGCAACTTATGGAATAGAGACCCTCTGTTCAAAATCTGACTTTAATACTTCTTTATGAAATGACCTCAGGAAAGTTACATAGTCTCTTTGAACCTTCTTAGTCTACAAAATAGACTTTATAGTGTGTGCTCTTGTGAAGATTAAATATGATATAGATATATAAGCTGCCTGCCTGGTACAAAATCGGCACTTAAAATGTATTTCTCTTTTTCCTCTTTATTTTCAAATAGGTAGGCAGGACAAGTGTTTTAGAGGGGAGAAATATGAAGGCTCATAGAGTCTTAAGGTTATTCCACTGGTAAGGTCCCAGGATGGATTTGAAGTTGTGATTTTTCACTAGCCCATTAATGTTTCTCTCCCTTGCACATATATCTGTTGAAAGTTGATTATACCACTGAGCTAGTTTCAAAAGGCTGGAAGCAATTTGTTTTTAATATCTTTTAAAGAAATGTTTATTTATTTATTTTGAGAGAGACAGAGCACGAGCAGGGGAGAGGGGCAGAGAGAGAGAGAATTCCAAGCAGGCTCCATACTCAGCATGGAGCCTGACACGGGGCTTGATCCCATGACAGTGAGTGAGATCATGACCTGAGCTGAAATCAAGAGTCGGACACTTAACTGACTGAGACACTCAGGAGCCCCACAATTTCTTTTTTAATAAATGTATTTTTTTTAATTTAGAATAGTTTTAAATTTACAGAAAAGTTATAAAAATATCACAGAGAGTTCTATGTTGTCCTCATCCAGTTTCCCTGATTGTTTACATCACTATGGTACACTTGTTGTAACTAAGAAACCAACATTGGCATATTACTATTAGCTATTAATTACTATATTTCTTTTAGCTAAACTCTACATTTACTTTCACTAGGTTTTCCCTAATATCCTTACTGTTCCAGGATCCCATCCAGGATCCGATGTTACATTTAATTGTCATGTCTCTTTTGCCTCCTTTGGTGTGTGATAATTTCTCAGACTTCCATTGTTTTTGATGACCTTGACAGTTTCAAGGAGTACAGGTTAGGTAGAATATCCCTCATTGGTCTGATGTTTTTCTCATGCTTAGATTGGGGTTATGGGTTGTGGGGAGGGTTTTCTGCCCTGAAAATGTTTTTATTGTTCATTTCTATCACCTTAACTGGGATCAATGTTACTAAGATTTTTATCTTACTAAGCACAGAACACAACTCTAAGGTAAAACCTCATGATCGGCTCTGGACTGCTCAAAAGATTCCCTCACATGCTATTTAATTGTATCTCTGGATTGACTTTCTATTTGGTTTGCATGCATTTACTCACCGGATTACTCTGACTGAAATCTTCTGTGACGGTTCCCTTTCTTGCCAAAAGGTGACTCAAATAAAATTTCTAAATTATTTACAGTGTTTAACAATAAGTTCCATTTTCCCATTAGGTTCAGATAGTGCCTTTTCTGTACAGCCTTCCTTGATCCTCCTGTTTGTTTTTCTCTATATTTTAGACCTTTAACATGTTTATTTTAGTGTCTATAGGATGCATCTTAAGCTAAAGACTATATGCATATGATAGCTGCCTGGGTAGGTCAGCATTGCTCATTTGGCATGTCTTGTCACCCAGATGTACCAGATGTAACATCTCAGATGTTATGTCAAATTTCAGTCACTGTGTGCATTCAATTTTACTTCAGCTGTGACTATATACTGTTTCAGACAAGTGGTACAGAGAAAATTCAGGCAATATTAAAGTATGATTTTGTGTTGGTTGGAACACACATAGTGCTTTTCCTGAGAGAGATAGGAGAGGACAATTGGAATAGTAAAAACTCTCGAAAGATGCTGAAGAGTGATCAAGTGAAAGGCAGTCACCATAAATGTAATTTAATTCCAATAGGGTGCCATGAGATTTTTGCCACCTTGCACACATAGTCTAAAAATTAATGTGGGTATAAGCTGTCCTAATGAAGTACCAGTTTCTTAAGGATAGGCTTTGAATAACCCTTCAGTGCATTCCTTGTGGCAATTAGCCCAGTGCTTTGAACACAGTATATGACCATTTGATGAATATTTTTTTGATTCCTACTCTTTTGCAGGCACTGTGATAATTGCTGGGGTGATAAGTAAATATAAAACATAGTCTCCTGTTTTGAAGAGCTCACAGTCCAATAGGGCAGATGGATAAGGAATCCGATAACTAGGTTTTGGTGCTATCACAGTTCTAATGCAAGAAACACATGACTAGCTCTACCTGAAAAGATCTTGATATTTCCCAGGGTCGTGAAGTATGAGTAGGAGATCTGGAAAAAAGGCACAAGAGTAATCCTTGTGAAGCAACAGCTTGTCCTGTTGAGAAATGAGTCATAAAGTGTTGTGGTAGCAGAAACAATGTGGTGTCAGATGGAGAATATCAGGCTGGTAGGTTGAGGCCAGATTTTTAAGCACCTGTCTATCTACCATGTTGACGAGTCGGTACTTCCTTCTGTAGGTAACATTCAAGTGTTATAAGCAGTGGGGGCTGTGTGTGTGACATGATGAAATTCGTATTTTAGAAAGATCACTTTGAGATGATGCTTTGGAGGTGGAAAGGAAGCAGAGAAACTGGTCAAGAGACTCTTGGAACAGTCCAGTCAAGAGATGATGTGGGTGTGAATTCAGCATTAATCAGCATCTGTTGCATCTACTTACTGTCTCATTTGCTTGGTAAAACACCTGGCTCATGTTATGCATCCATAAATACTATCAAATTTAGTTCTGAATGACAAATAATCTCATTTTCTTAGATCAATAAAGAAGCACATAAGTGACAGCAATAGGGAAGTGTTTACTTGAGATGCAAAGTAGGGGAGTGCCCAAGAAATGAGGCAGATCTTGTGTGATGTCGACCTCAGGAATCCAGAATGTGGCCCTCCAGAGTAGCCAGAACTGGTGCCCATCAGAATTACAAGTTCATATTTGCATTTCCCCTTCCTTTGCTTCCTGATCCCCATTCCTCTTGTTGATTCTGCTGTCTGCAACATGCACGGACGCAAAGAACTAACCTGAAGGATTGTCTAATAATGTAGTTATGCCTTTAGCAATCTACATTAACCTTATTTGACAAACCGTCAGGGTATAGAGACAAAGAGAGATCTTTATATTACAGGTTTTAATGTTAAATCCTGTCATAAACTGTTCAGGTATACTTCATAGAAGGAAAAATATATTTGGTGAACAATGGAGTCAAGTTAAAACAAGAAAAAGAACATGTTCTGTTCTTTGGTAAATGTTTCTCTGCCAAGTATAGAAGTTCTCTGTTTTTAGGACCAATACAAGTAGGGGCTTAAAGGGCCAAGAGCTGCATGCAGGGTCACCCTGGTGTATAAACAAAATTCATGGAGTTGGTGGTGGTCAGAAGGTGCTGGGTGATTGTAGAACATGATTCAAAGAACACTTAGAATTAGCTCTCTTTGGGGGTATGTCTGGTGGTTTCCATTCCTGTAAATGTAGCAGTAATCAGAACAGCAAGAGGCCTCAAGAACAGGCAAGTCTTCAACTGAGGTGGGAGATTTGAGTTCAGGTTTAGCCTCCAACCCTAATCCCAGTGAGACCTTGGCAGGTCGCTTCAGCCATCTGAGTGTTATTTTCTCCATCAGTAAATTGAGATGACTTAGCTCATCTCTGAGTTCCCTTTCACTCTGACAAATCCTTCACTCCATGATGTCTGATCTGTGAAATGTTACCAACAGCTTGTATATAGTAGTAAGGGCTCAGTGTGCTTCTCTGTAAAATAGGGGTAAGATGACCTACCTCACAAAGATGGTGTGAGGATTACATTTAAAGTGAGATCATGGGTGAAAGTCTTTAGCACCGAACCTATCAAGTAGTAGGTTCTCAAGAAATCCCAGTGTCCTTTATCAGGTCTTCCATCTGTTAAAAATGTTTATTGAGCACTTACTATGTGAAAAGCTGTGTTCTAGAAGCTGGATCCATAATAGTGAATAAAAGATACAAATTCACTACCTGTGTGGAACTTTCAATAAACAGACCAATGAATGCATGCTGGCACATCATTTCTCCCCTTCTTTCCTCCTTGACTTTCTCTTCCCTCTTCCTCTTCAACCCTTTTTCTCTCAGCTCCTGGTGCAGATCCTGGCTGATGAGAATCTAACCCCAGAAATGATAGGTCAAAGGCTGGAGGACTAGTGTGTGAGACTTTGAATATTTTTACTCAGGGCCTAGGAAGTGGTGTGGATAAATGAGCTTGAATGGTGACAAGAGTAGGAACAGAGTTAATCAAAGTAAGTGGATACCAGGGCTGAACTTGAGTATTCTCCACATCTAAGAATGTTGACAACACTAAGCTGCTTACTTCTTTAGATGAAACACCTGGAAAGTCATATACACAGAGTATGCAAAGATAATTAAAACAACAACAACAACAACAACAACAACAACAACAACAACTTATGACTCTACAATCAACTCACTTCACTTACCATCTGGAGCAGGCCAGGCAAGGCATTGTTCTCCTAGAGGTGAATAATACTTAATTTCTGCCCTTAAGGAGCATGTGTTTTCTTGAGGGAGGCAGACATGAATCCCAATATACTGTGCTCAGTGCTTTTATAGATGTAGAAATATAAGAAACTGTCCAATGTAAGGCAAAATATTTTGACTGCATTCCTTTGATGTTGCTATTTTAATCCTACTGAGGTAAAATGAAAAGTTCTTCTTAAGTTAAAGACTTAAAAAATATTAATTTTGTTTTTAACTCATGACATCACAACTAAGTATTACACATAGAGATGGTCAACATAAAGTAATATTTATAACAGAAAATATACATATATTTAAGCTTATTGATTAAAAATTGATGAGATTAATGTGTTTTAGGCTAAATTTTTAGCGTTTTAAAAAAATGGACTTGGTGAAATAATCTCAGCAACAGCAGATTGCAATTGTAGAAGGTATAATTTATAAAATTTAATACAGCAGAAAACCTGAAAAATTAAGAAATATCTCTATTGTGATGCATATGGAAAAGACCCTGTGGACATGGTTTATGAAAATACTGAAATAGAAAAATGTGTATGCTGTCACTTTGCTAGGAGGATGTCGATCAAGGAATTCAAATGGTAGAGTGGTCTGTCTATAGAAAACACATCTGGAGGAAAAGTCATCAGTTGAAGTCCACTAAAGATGAATTTTGTGCATCACAGGGAAGAGTGGAATAAGTGAATGACAGATCCGGAGGGTTAACAGAAGATATCTGGCACTTGCATTGTCTCTCTAATAAATCAAGAAAGACTTTGCACACACAATTTTATCCCATTCACTTTTAATTTTAATTGTAGTTAATATACAGTGTTATTTTAGTTTCAGGTGTACAATATAACGATGCAGCAATTCTCTACATTACTAAGTGCTCATGGTGATAAGTATACTTTTAATCCCCTTCACCTCTTTCACGCATCCCTCACTCACTTCCCTTCTGGTAACCATCAGTTTGTTCTCTAAAGTTAAGAGGCTGTTTTTTTATTTGACTCTCTCTCTCTTTTTTTCCCTTTGTTCATTTGTTTTGTTTTTTAAATTCTACAGCTGAGTGAAATCATGTAGTATTTGTCTTTCTCTGACTTATTTTGCTTAGCATTATACTCTCTAGATCCATCCATGTTGTTGCAAATGACAAGATTTTGTTCTTTTTATGGCAGAATAATATTCCATTGTAGATATATATACCACATTCTTTATCCATTCATCTGTTGATGGACACTTGGCCTGCTTTCATAGTTTGGCTATTGTAAATAATGCTGCAGTAAACATAAGGGTGCATGTATCCTTTTGAATTAGCACTTTTGTATTCTTTGGGTCAATACCCAGTAGAATGATCATTGGACTATATGGTAACTCTATTTTTAATTTTTTGAGGAACCTCCTGTCTTCCACAGTGGCCGCACAATTTGCATTCCTACCAACAATGCAACAGGGTTCCATTTTGTCCATATCCTTGCCAGCACTTGTTTCCTGAGTTTTTGACTTTAGCCATTCTGACAGGTGTAAGGTGATATCTCATTGTGGTTTTGATTTGCATTTCCCTGATAATAAGTGATGTTGAGCATCTTTTCATGTGTCTGTTGGCCATCTGTATGTCTTTGGAGAAATGTCTGTTTATGTCTTCTGCCTATTTTTTTATTGGATTATTTGGGATTTTTTGGTGTTGAGTTGTATAATTTCTTACTATTTTTTGGGTATTAACCCTTTGTTGGATGTGTCATTTGCAAGTATGTTCTCCCATTCAGTAGATTGTCTTTCAGTTTTGTCGATTATTTCCTTTGTTGGGCAGAAGCTTCTTATTTTGTGTAGTCCTAATCATTTTTTAAAATTTTGATTTTAATTTTTAAATTTACATCCAAAATAGTTGCATATAGTGCAACAGTGATTTCGGGAGTGGATTCCTTGATGCCCTTTACCCATTTAGCCCATTCCCCCCTCCCACAATCCCTCCAGGAACCCTCTGTTCTCCATATTTAAGAGTCTCTTATGTTTTGTCCCCCTCCCTGCTTTTATATTGTTTTTTCTTCCCTTCCCTTGTGTTCATCTGTTCTGTGTCTTAAAGTCCTCATATGAGTGAAGTCATAATCATTTTTTTTTTTTGCTTTTGTTTCCCTTACCTCAGGAGATATATCTAGAAAGGTATTGCTATGACCAATGTCAGAGAAATTATTGCCTCTCCTCTCTTCTAGGGTTTTTATAGTTTTAGGTCTCACATTTAGGTGAGACCTAATCCATTTTGTTTATTTTTGTGTATGGTGTAAGAAAGTGGTCCAGGATCATTCTTTTGCATATAGCTGTCCAGTTTCCCCATACCATTTGTTGAAGAGACTACCAATTCATTTTTGTGGACCCCAGAGTAATGAATAGCACATTACATACTCTGGTTACTTGGTAAATGTTTGCTGACCGAATGAAGAATGAATAAACAAATGAGAATAGAAAGGATAATATAGCACTGACCCTCAAAGCAACACTAATCCACCTTTCGACAGTGATACCTTCTATCACTTCGTATTGTAATAATCTGTTTTTATTACCACTCCCATCAGAGAGTGACTTTCTGAAGGGCAGGGACAATGTTTTTCATCCATATGTTTATACCTAGCGCTTGTAATTTAGCAGGCATTCAGAGAACGTTTGCTGAATAAATGAATGACAAAATTTTATATTAAGGGTGAGGAGTCTTAGTCTAAGAAAACAGATGTTTTCTTTTTATTTCATTTTTATCACAATAGAGGTTTAGAGGAAAGCCACGGGTACATGGATTGGGGGCTTCTAACCCATGTAGAATCAGAGTCTGATTAGGAAATATACTTTGCAAGGGCACCACCTATACCATTTGGAGGAAAATATGAAATAAGATGATGTCTACTGAGGGCTCTCCCCAGAGCTGATTTTTTCTCTGCTATTTCCCTGGGGACCTCTGGCTCAGTTTGCTCTGTTCCTAGCACAGCTTTTGGCCTCAGCCCTGACAGCAGCTTGGAGGCAGATAGGAACATTGTTTCATGAAGTAATTTAGATACGATTTAAAAAAAATCTCATCTTGGCACAAACCTTGCAAGAGCTTGGATTTAACCTGTTGTTATGACATTGCAAGGAATAATAAGTAAGCTGCAAACTGGAAAACTGCAGAAGCTTGGGAAGAAAGAATTTAGATTGCAATTTGCACACAAGCCGCTCAACATAAAATAAAAGGGTGCTCAGAAGAATCAAGTACTCTAGTTAGTTTAGAGTGCTCATTTCCGCATATAATCACAGAGAAAGCGCTTGAAGAATTCCCTCTCTGCTTTAATTTCCAGAAAGGATAGATACTTGGAATTTCACAATGATAAATAAAGCCTATAGCCAGGGATGGTTGGAATTGATATTAGGCCAGAGATTTGAGGGTCCGATTTTGGTTTATATTCCAAGGCCCCTTTAGAGCTCCCACATCTGATTAGGTCTCAGAGATCCACTTCATTACCTATCTCCGGAAGGATGCGGAAGTGGGGCTGTCTGCTGATCCAACCATAGAAGGAGAGCTAGAGCTTCAAGAGATGAGAGATACGGGGTCCAGCTTTGTTGTAATACAGAGGAGGGGCAAATCATTCAACTTCTCTAAGCCCAATTTCTTCATCTGTAAATGGTGGTCGAATGAGGAAAAGCATGTAAAGCAGGGCCAGGCACACTGCGTATGCCCCAAGGCCGTAGTTAGGAGAGCTCAGGCTCAGAGAGGGGAAGTCACCAACTCCAGGTCGCAAGCACACTCATATCCACTTTCTAATCCGACATTGTTTCTATGTTTGTTTGTTTGTTTTTACATAACTTAGTGAGGTGACATTCACATTACAGTGAATTAACCATTTTAATGGAACAATTCAGTGGCTTTTTATACATTCACAATGTTGTGCAGCCAACCACCTCTGGTCTAGTTCCAAAACATTTCCATCACACCAAAGTAAAACCTGTACCCATAAAGCAGTCTCTCCGTTTCTCTTTTTCCCAGCCCCTGGCAATCACTAATCTGAGTTATGGCTATGGAATTACCTATTCTGGGTGTTTCATGTAAATGTAGTTATTCATTATGTGACCTTTTGTGTCTGGCTTCTTTTACTGAGCCTAATGTTTTAGAGGAATCTTTAAAAAAAATCTAGCAATCTGTTTTTTTTTTTTTATTTTAAGGTAAAATTTGCATTCAATAAAAAGCACAGATTTTAAGTATAGAGTTTAAAGAGTCTTAACAAATGTTAATACTTATAAATCAAAATGTAGAACATTTCTTTCACCCCCAAAATTTCTCTTTTTAAAATGAATTTAATTCTATGTATTTTATGTTTTTGTTGCTATTGTAAATTTTTAATTGCTTGTTGTCAGTATTTAGAAATATTAATTATTTTTATATATCAACCTGATATCCTGTCACCATGGTAAATTATTTCTTTGTTCTAGTAGTTTTTTTTTTAATAGATTCCTTAAAATTCCCTAGTTAGACAATCATGGCTTCTGTAAATAAAAGACAATTTGACTTCTTTTTCCAATTTGCAGAACTTTTACTTCTTTTTCTTGCCTTATTGCTCTGGCTAGGACCATCAGTGCGTGAGACTGGAAGCAGGAACGTGGACACCTTGCCAAAATAAGTCTGGGAATGAAGCCCAAGGGGTTTGCCATGCTAGTGGCATGAGAGAGGCAAAAGGAAATAGAAAAGGAGACAGAAGTGGAGGGCTACAGAGTCAGAAATGCCCCCTGATGACTCTCATCAGCACAGACAGAAGACAAACCCTTGCCATGAAGTATCCTCAAGTCCCTAATCTTGTCTTTTTGGATCTACAATGGACCAAGGCGGGACCTAGATTAGTGGATTCCTGCAAGGTTTTTTGAGCAGTTTTTAGGTACTTAGTCTCTGCTTCCCACATGTGTTGTTTCTAATTATAAAATCATCATGGACACAATTTAGGAACATTTGCTGCCCAGGAATTATGATTTATACCATGTGGTATGTGTTGCAGCTGAGTTTCATAAACTGACTTACCAATGTGATAGAATCAAATGCACTCAAAGACTGGCAATTTTTACTGAGCTGGAGGTTATCCAGTTTTTTCACTCATAGGATTTTATTTTCCTCAGGCTTTAAGACATCCTCCAAAAGTTGAGAGTTTACCTGGACTTTTCATGTGCATAATTCATTTTTGTTCCTCGTAGAGACCCAAGTAAGCAAATCCAAGGGCATTTTCTTTTCTAGCTGAGGAAATGGAGGCTCAGAAAGACAAATGACTTACCCAAGATCACACACAGCACAAATAGCAAGGCTGGGACTGGAACCTAAGTTCACTCTCCAAACCTATGTATTTTCTTTGACCTGCTTTTGTTCCCTTACAGAGATAATGCAGAAACCCAGGCCCTGCATCCAGATTTACGAAAGACTGGGAGTTTGGGGTTGGATAGGTTTCCAAACAAAATGTAGGGGACTGTTACTCTAATGATCAATGTGTTAATACTGCATAACATTAACCATACTTTTCAATTGACTAGTACAAATGGGTAAGACTCAGTCAAAATTTTCACCTCAGCAAAAGAGAAGCTGGAAGGTGTTTATGAATTTTTTTGCTCAGGACATTTCCAAACTATAAAAGAAGAGATTAGGGAAGTTTCAAGTCAGAAGAGAGATAAGACTAAGCAATCGATGGTATGAAAAGTGACCTTGAGAAAAGATGGCTGATTGGGTGACAGGAGTCTGATTAAGTCTTCATAGACTGAAGTTCTAAGACATCTTTTTGGGGATGGAAACTATCTATACTGAATGGTCAGAATATGAAATCATGCGCAGTTTCTCAACTATAACCTGCTTTTCTGCCCCCACAACTTTTCCTCGTGTTTTTCTCTCTTCCTAGATTTCCTTTTCTTCTGTTAACCAGTGATGAACTCCCACTCATCCATCAAGCCCCAGGTAAGATCACATGTTCAAGGAAGTCCCCAGTGGGTCCCGGAGAATTCTCTGCTCCTCTTCTTTATGAGATTTCCCTCTACCTTGACCATATTTCTAAGAAGTGAAGTGCAAGAATATCCAGGTGTATTTAAATTATTTCTCCATATCTAACCACTTAAATCTACAGTTCTTGAGATAGGAGACTGTGTCTTCTTTATCTGTTTACTGCAGGACCTGCATAAATACTAACACAGAGTAGACTGTCAAAGGCTTTCTCATCAAACAGTGAAAAAAACTTGCAACACTGAAAAATTCTTTTATTAAACATACCTTATATAGCTAAAAAACTCATACACATTTGCATATTGTCTCTAGGTTAGATGCCCTATGAAAAAGAAATAAATGTCAGCATTTAATGAGATTTCTCTGCTTACAATCATGCTGTGGGAAGAGAACATTGCCACTGCTTACAGAATTTATTGACATCCAAGATTACATGTTGCTTTTGGAATGCACACCATGAAATAGGAAGAGAATGGCTAGGAAAATGTGAAAATGTGGACATGTTGGTAAAAAAAAAATCTTAAAATTATATTTGAGTATATTTTTATTCAAGTTAACTATCATAAATCACATAACTAAGTTACACATTCATCTAGAGGACAACCTAGATCCAGATATAAATCTCGAGACCTATTTGCTCTGTGAGCTCCTGAGCTTTTTTGAACCTTGTGTGTCTGTTAAATGGAGGCAATGTATATTTTTGGAAAATGTAAACTATTTGTCATTAAAATTTTTTGATGTAAATAGGCTAATTACCCCTAAACCCATAGCTTCAACCCATTTCCAATTAAAAGTCCAATGGAATTATTTTTAGGATTTGGTGAGATATTTTCAAGTTCATCTAGAAAAATATCAGGGTAGTGTGAGTCAAGAACACCTTGGAAAAGAGGAATGATGAAGGCCTGCTACTACAGATACATGAAAGCATGTTAGAAAGTTGCAAAGTAATTTAAAAATTGTTGGTACAGGGATAGGGCCAGACAGATGGATAGTATACTAGATTTTAGTAAGTGATAAAAATGAGATTTCAAATTAGGAATAAGAGCAGAGATTATTTAGTGAATGGATTGGCACAATTGGCTTGTCATCTGGAAAAATGGTAGCTAGTGCTATGTGTTAGGCATAGCTCTCCATATTTTATACCAATTAACATTTTTAATTTTCACAGGAATTCCATAAGTAGATACTATTATTATCACTATTTTACAGATGAGGAAATTGAGATACAGACAAGCTAAGTAGTTCATCCAAGATCATACAAGTAGTCAGAAGTAGAGCTGGAATTGGAACCCAGGCAGTCTAGACTCTGGGTTCATTGCTTTTAACCATTATGTTTTACTTTCTCACAGCCTCATGACTTGCACCCAAATACATTTCAAACAGATTGAAGTTTTTAAAGTACATTTAAAACCAAAATATAAAAAAAAATCTTTCTATAATTTTGGGGTATGTAAGGTGTTTTTAATGACATTAAAATCAGAAATTATAAAAGAAAAAAAGATTTGACTGTATAAAAATTAAAAATATTTTAGCAAAACCAAACCAATCCAACAAAATACAAAATATTACAAATTAAACTAGATCAACCAAGCAACAACAGAGAAAATCCACAGAAAACACCGTCAGATGACACACTGGCACGCATGTAAGCAATGTGGTTAAATATTAATAGATCAATGAATAAAGAAGGAGTTCAGTAGAGGATTTGTGAATTAACTCCTGGTATATTCGTGCACCGTAGAAAATCACTGTTTTTGGAGACAGTAGTGTAGCTTGTCATTCATTGCATGGAAATATGCCTGTGATACATTAGTCAATGAATAGAAAATTAAAAACTTACACTATGACTCTATTTTGTGTGTCGGGGGGGGGGGAAGCATGTGGGTGCTTGCGTGAGTGTGTGTGTGTGTGTGTGTGTGTGTGTGTGTGTGTGTGTGTGTATGTAGGAAAAAGCCTGAAGTGGTTATATCTCAAAAATATCTCAGGGTGGTGTGCTTATGGATGATTTTTACTTTCCTTTTTTTTTTTTTCACTTTTATTGATTGTCAAAATTCCTTACAATATACATGTATTTCTTCAACTTTGAAGTGGACTAAGCCTTGAATTACCCTTTTCCATAAAGTTAGAAGAGGAATATTCTAAGAACATGATAAATTTATGTATTCCTAGATGACAGTAGTTTCTATGATGTTTTGGTGGAAAGCTTTAGAAAGGTTTAGAGAGACTGGCTTATAGTGAAAAGCCAGTGACACCATATAAGTTACTAATTTCTACATTTCAATTTCAGTGTGCTCTGAGAACATGACCTATATATACAATTTCTACTTTTGGGAATTTATCTTGCCTTTATTTTTGTAGCCAAATATATGACATACATATGTAAATGTTCCTTAAGGTCTTTTAATGAAGGTATATTCTCTTTTCTTCCCCTGAAATCACTATGTATATATTAACTTATTAACTTTGTTATTCAGATTTTCTATATCTTTCGTTGGTTTTTATCTACTTGAATGGCCAAAGTTGGGTTGGTATTTTAGTCTCTAATAGTTGTGTTTCTGAATATTTTACCTAGTATTTCTAATTTATATGCATTTTTATTCTTGAAATCTCTGTGTACTGTGCTTTTTGTCAATATGCAAGGATATTCCCAGTCCTGTTTAATACTACTGGCTGCATATTCTCTTTTGTCTGAAATTTTTATTGTGAGTCCTAATTCCTATTTGATTGGACTTGCTAAAACATAAGAATGCTTTCCCTTTCTTTGTATGTTTGATCTTTTAAAATAATTTAATACTTTGGATTTATAGGTGTCTCTTCCAGTTATGTTTTGATTTCTGACCATTTATATTTACTGTCACAGTTGATACATTTGGTCTCATTTCTATGATCTTCTTTCTATTATGCTTCCATACTGATTTATTTTATTAGAGTTTTATTCTCCAGAGTGGGATGCATATGTCCCAGCTGGTGTATAAGATCATTCATTGGAAAGTCAGAAGAAAATATTTTTTTTATTTAAAAATAAGAAAGATATTAAGCTTTACTAATATTTAATATGCTTTGATACCGGTATTTTGCTCAGGTCCACATGTAAGGCAGACCCACTCTGTTTATTCACAGTGAGTGAGGTAGAAGAGAGTGATTTCTAGAGTCAGGGTGAATGATGGTGACACTTTTACATTTTGCTCAGTTTTCTTGACTCACTGGAATTTAAGTGTGCTCAGGTAAGTGGTTTTAAAGGTTATTTCTTTTACTTTTATCTATGCTAATTCACAAAATTGGCAAGAATCTTAAAAATAATTCCTGGAAAAAAAAAAAAAAAGAAAGGCAGGTTAAAAGTAACGTCCATTGTGCAAACACAAACACAAGAGAACAATAATAACAACTCTCTCCCTTCCACCACCACCACTACCCCCCAAAAAAGTAGACTAGGTAATACTTTCCCTTTTCCTGGCAGGAATTCACCATCAGCCACATTATGAGGTAATAGAGAACGTTTTCAAAACGGATGTTTGGAAATGTTTCCTGGTGTTTCCATTGCTATCTGATACATTGCTGAAATCAATATAAATGTTACACTTATAAAAAATAGTCTCTCATATCAACATACTTTAAAAACTTGAAATAGAATTTTTATCCTATTTAAAAGTTTTAGATAATTTTAAAACCATTTGTTGAAGAATAAAAATATAAGACATACTGGTACCTTTTCAAGAACAATTGAAAGTGGAAATTTACTACCACATTTCAACAATAACAATTACATAATTGGTAGAGGGGGAAATAGAACACAAGTGTCTTGATTTTTAAGTGTAGTGAATGACATGTTTCTTTGCCTTGAGTTTGTCTAATCTCCTTGAAAGATCTTATTTAGTTATTAGTCATGAAAACCAAGTTTGAAATAAAAACGGACCCAGAATTGCACCTTTGAATTGCCACATTGCAAGATATGGAACCAAGATTTTCAAAAACATTGAAAGCAAATTTAATCATTCTTCTCTCAATAAAAGTTATTATTTTAGTGAAACCAAAAAGTTGTTTGTATTATTAGTAGAATTTGTTTTAAATTAATGTTAATTTCAGGTTATATCTCATGCTTTTCATGATTCTGTTACTGTATGTTTTATAATGAATGTACATATATATGTACATACAATGGTACATGTATTTATATATAATTTATTAATAATTCTGGGGTGCCTGGATGGCTCACTTGGTTAAGCATCTGACTCTTGACTGCAACTTAGGTCATGATCTCATGGTTTGTGCTCTTTCTCTCTCTCTCTCTCTTACAATAAACAAACTTAAAAAAAAAGATCTCTGGAGCGGAGATATATTGCTCGAAGTCTCACTGATAAAAATAAGAAGGACAGTTTTTAAATTTGGCTTATATATTTTTCCTTTAATTAAAAAAATTTGAATGTATTTTCTCTAATTATTGATGTTGAGAATTAAACTATGTTTATTTCCATTGCATAAGAAAGTTAACATACTTGCATATATTTTTTCCCTCATGTCCTAATTTTTATTGAAAATAAGTTTTGATTTTGACCCAAATTATTATCATTTTCATCATGTAGCTTCCTTTCTGAGAATTATTATTAATGTCTATATTAGGTTTTAAAACCATGTTTATAATTATTTAAACAACTTTAATTATATCACTGAAGCTTTTCTACCACAACTTCCACATTCTTGAATTGTAAAAATTTTGGTTTATGTCTTGATTAAATGACTAATTGATTTTTTTTTTTTTTAGCTTCATATACAGACTCAATTGTTTAGTTATAGAATTCTTTGTCACAATATTTTCCCCTCAAAATGCTGTAGACAGCACTCCGTTGTTTCTGGAAATTTGCAATACAAAGATGTCTGTTTTATCTCTACTGTATTTTTTAATGTTATTTTTTTTTCTTCATTTTGATTTCTGTGATTCTTCTACTGGTTTCTCCTGGACTCACTCCCATGGCTATTGTCTTTATCTTTTCATCTGGCACTAGAGGGTCTAAGATAGCCTCAGATGGTTTCATGCAGTCTGAGGCCTTGGTATTGGCTGTTACAGGGGTCTTTCTCCAACCTCTCTCTCTAATGACCCAGGCCACATTACATGGTGATGAGGATGTCCCAATAGGTGAAGACAGAGCTCAAGGCCTAGGCTCTAGAACTTGCCCACGTTACTTCTGACACTTCCTGTTAGTCTAGACAAGTCACAAGGCCAGCCAGATTCTATCCACCTCTGGATAGAGGGTGTGGCATTGTGATTGATAATGAGAAATATACATTTGATCTTTATCCCTGTTCTGAAGCTAAAACCTGTGGAATCTCCACAGTGACATATCTTTTGGATGCTAATGAGAAGGTGGTGGCTGGGGGCTTCTGAATAGACTCAAGGGAACCAACCACATGATTAGGGGGTTGGAACTTTCAGGCCTACCTTCCAATCCCTGGGGAGGGGAGAGGGGCTAGTGCTTGACTTAATCAGTGATGGCCAATGACTTAATCCTACCTACATAGTGAAGCCTCTATAAAAATCCTAACTGAAGGGGTTTGGAGAAGTTCACTTTGCCAAACACATGGAGGTACTGGGAGGGTGGCATGCCAGAGAGAGCGTGGAAGCTCATGTCCCTTTCCCAACACCTTGCCCTGTGCGTCTCTTACACCTAACTGTTCCTGTGTCGTATTCTTTTATAATAAACTGATAATGTGGTTCGTAAATTGTTTTCCTGAGCTCTATGAGCCATTCTAACAAACTGTTGAACCAAAGGAGGGATTCATGGGACCCCCAATTTATTGCCAGTCGGTGAGAAGCACAGATAAAAACCTGAACTTGTGATTGGCATCTGAAGTGGGGGTAGTCTTGTGGAACTGAGCCCTTAACCTGTGGGATCTGATGTGAACTCCGGGTAGCTAGAATACCCAGCTGTCCACAGAGAATTGAAGAATTGCTTAGTATGGAAAAATACTCACACATCTGTTGTCAGAAGTGAAGTATTAGTATTAGTGTGAGCATAGTAGAGTATGGAAAAACAGAGTTTTCCTTTAGTTGGTAAAGACAGTATAGAGAAGAAGTAGAATTTTTCCTTTCCCAATGATGCAGGCTAGGTCCAAGGAATTAGAAGGGATTCCACAGTTTTAGCCAAGAGGGTCCTTGGCTTTGTGCAGCCTAGAAATCAAATGCAAGTGTAAGGAAAGCGAGAACAGAGTTTATTGAAGACCTAGTGAGAGTGCGGAATGTCTGGGAGACTGGGAAAAGAAAGAAGAGTGAATCTTGTCTTTACCTGGGTTCTGGGGTTGTATTGAGACTTGTGCTCTGGTGTACAAGTCTCCTCAGGTGTCTAGGAGCAAAGGTGAGTATTTAGGTGTCTTCTGTAAGCCACTTGTGCCCTAGAGCCAGGGGTCTTGGTGAGTTAGTGGCCTGGAAAATACACATGATAACTCCTCCTTGTCACTCATTAGATGTTGTCTATTGTGCTAGAAGGCTCCAAGGAAATCAACTCCTTGGCCTTTACAAGGAGGACAAACATTATCTGTACTATAAGGTGTGGGTAAGGCAGGGATGCAGATCCTAACAAGAATGGAAGCAGGAAAAGGAGCAAAAAAGCAGTCCTTTATGGAGTTTCTTTAGTTTCCCTATCTCACCAAGGCATTGCAGTCACATTGTAACAGGGCATGGATGCTGGGAAAGTAGGAATTTGCAGCCATTAAACAATTTGCATGAATTAAACTCCAACATTCTTAACAATAGAAGTTTATTCTCTACCCTCCTCCACCCCTTGATGATCCAGAGTCCCAGTTTTCTTCCATTCCTGAGGACCTTTCTGCCAAAGCAGGCAGATTTGACAGAGAAGACATACTGGTTTCTCAAAAGCCTTAGTCGAACTTCACTTTTACTCATATTCCTTTGGCAAGAACTGTTCTTATGGCTCTACCGTAATGTGAAGTGGAAGGTATCTTCAAAGAATAACAATGGAAGGGAGACCATGAATCCTTGGTGGACAGTCAGTCATCTATGCCACATCCAACAGTTGTTTTGTATTGTTTTGTTTTGTTTTTACTTCCACTCCTGACTCTGTTATCAGAGACTCATTCAGAAGCCCTCCAGAATCTTTCTGAGAAACAAATTAATATATTTGTGTTATTTCTTAGAGTACATGTTTCAAAAGAAGCATTTTATGTCTTCAAGGTGATTTTCTTATTCGTACGTGCAGTTTCTTTTCAGGACCTAGGACCAACCCGCTGTTTGGCATGGCCTCCTACTTGACGTGGCCTTTTGCTTCTGTTGTGAGCAGTTTCTTCTTGAGATGAGTCCTGGCTTAAGGAGAAAGGCTAGCAGCAGAACTAGCATTTTGATGGTTGGGTTTTCCCATCCCAAGATCTCTTTTCACCCCTGCAAATTACTCTTCTAGGGATTGTCTTGGTCCCTCTACTTCCTTTCTACTCCTTCTCTATCATAGGGACAATCATGAATAGAGCCTAAATGGTGCCTTGGGTTCATTACCATTAGCCTATATGAAATATACATCCCCTAACGTGTTGGGCATATGTATGGCATCCTTCCTATTTTCCAACGCTGATGCTGGTTTTTCCCTAATTTTATATCCGTTGGTCATCCCATTTGACTGAGGGTGGAGGGCTGAGTGTTGGATGCCTGCACTTACATCACCATCAGATGCAGAGGAATTACACAGTCTTACATTGAAATGCTTGTGGAAATTATATGGCGTGTGATATCAGTTTCTTTAAAACACCTTGTAAACTTTTACTCTTGCAGAACTATCATAAATCTGTTTAATTCAACAGTTTACACGAAGTACTCCAGTATTCCACTTCGAAATAAAGCATGTTTCTGCTTGATTGAAACTTTGCACTGTTGGAAGTTGTTAAGAATACCATTTGTTGCAGCCAAACTTCTCCATATCTGATAAGCAAAAATCGTGATAGATAACTCAGTGCGTATTTGTTCAGTGGGGAGTTGCTGAGACCGCACAGCTGTGCCAGAAGTGGTGCTCAGCACTGGGCTGCAGGCATCAGGAATGGCGCTTCTGCCCTCATGCTGCTCACAGTTGTTGAGGAGCAGACAGTAATTGAATCAGTGGGATGATGTTTTGGAATATGAACCTCTCCCCCCTTGCACGTGACCTTTCCTTGGCGGCTTTCACGCTGACTCTGGGGAAACAGGACTGAAAGGGTAAGAAACAGAGAGGTTTTCTTTTCTTGTTGTTGTTGTTTTTTTTTTTTAACCTTCAGCACAGGCTTTCTTTTTCTTGGTTTTCTTTTTCTTGTGTGTTTTTTTTTGTTTTTTTTTTTTTGTTTGTTTTTTTTTTTTTTTTTAACCTTCAGCACAGGCTTTTGAGACACAAAGGGCAGGCTGGAGGGAAGCAGGGTGTGAACTTTTACGCCAACACAGGAAATCTGAGAAGAGTTGTCTCACTTGTGGTTTCGGCCTGGTTTGGGAGGAGGAGGAGAAGTGACCTTGTGCAGCTGGGGCTTGTGAGGTGGAGGGGCAGACCTGGGTGTCCATGTGGTGGGGTGGCCGGGTCCACACAGTGGTCCTCTACAGCTTCTTCAGCCCAGGATCTCGCTGAGGTGCAAGAAGTGCTCTGTGCCATCTTTTCCATGGCTTGGGACAATTATAAACCCTCCTCAAAAAAAGAAAAGAAAAGAAAAGAAAAGAAAAGAAAAGAAAAGAAAAGAAAAAGAGAAGAAAAGACAAAAAGAAAAGAAGATGCTGAGCACCACGACACCCAAAGAAGTAGCTGATGATAGAGAGGAGGAAGCCTCTGGGTTGGTTTTATGGCAGTCATGGGCAAGGGCAAAACCCACTCCCTTTCATTGATACCTATAATGTGAGATTCTGAAAGAGATTTCTATGGAGATGGCTGGTGAGCAAAGAGAAAAGGGGATGGTGCCGAGAAGGGTCAGCAGGATGGGACTTCACTAGGATGTCAGTTCAACACCCTCAACCCATGTCCTTCCGGGTCAGGTGTCTGATAACATGGGTGGCGTGAAGGTGGATTGTGGGGTTTTAATAACATAGATTTTGAACTCAGTGTGAAAACACCATCCATCAAGACTGCCAAATGTATTTATATGAAAAAATTTTTGAAGGCATATGAACCACATCATGTGCAACCGTATGTTCAATAAAGACCACCATAATTAAAAAAAAATACATAAAATCATGATCATCCTGGAAAACCCTAATCTCCAAGCACAGAGTAGGGAGTAGATTATGAACATCCTAAAATGAAGCATGAAATATCTATTACATATGTAATATATAAATGTATTTATTCCTATAGGAAAATTATCATGGTTTGTAGGATTATGGAAGAATTTTCTTTCTCATTTTTCAAGTTTCAAATAATGAATGTGTATTTTATAATTAGAGAAATTGTGATTATGATTCCTCTGAAAATAGGAAATTGGGACTCTGTTCTCACAAACAAAGATTTTTTTCCATATATTTTTCACTATAAATTATCTTCGTGTGTCTATCAAAATAACAATTAATATGGAAACTTGAAATTAAGATTGTGTTAAAAATTATTTTGATAAGTTTTGTTTTAAGGGGGAGATTGTTTTGTTTTGTCCAGCATCTTTTGAAGCTATAACTGTACCATAAAAATTTGGTATTTTCAGCATAACTAATAACTTCTAAATACTGTTGCTTTGAGAAGAGAAAGAAATGTGGTTCTTTGTTCTTGAAACCAAAGACAAAGGATCATATGGCCCCGTTTCCTCTAACTTACTTCATTGGGTTTGACTTATTTTGACATCAATTCCATGTCCTGTTTCCGTAATCTGCTTGACATTGATCTCAACATTTCATTAGGAATTCATGGTGGAAAGAAATTACTCTGAACATTTGTACCTTGTTCTTACAGTAAATGAAGTGTCATTTACATTTTATATCTTTTCCTGCTAACCTGTAACCCTGGAAGACTTTGGTACTTTTCCATTATTAGCTCAAAGATATTTATTATCATTTCCTCTCTTGATTTATGCTGAGGCCTCAGTGATTGAGCCGTGATTCTTAGGGTCATTATATAAAATTGCGTAAGTGATCCATGAACAAAAAAAACTCTTTAAATTTCTTGACAACAAACTGAAGGAGGAGTTGGTTTCCTAAGTTTTCCTTTTATGAAAGGGCTGTGTTATTATAATAGCACAGTTTTAGCTACTGTGGTTTGATCTTCTGGGTGTGAAAAGGTACAAATTTAAATTCTAGAAATGACATTTTATAGCAGAAAGAGCACCAGCTTTAGAAATGACAGACCTGAGTTCTCATTTAGCACTCAGATAATTACTTGCCGTGTGTTCTTAGACAAGTTACTAAGTTCTCTGAGCCTCTATTTTCTCATCTTAAACTGAGAATCAAAAAACAAAACAAAATTATCGGGATTATTACGAGGGTGAGAGAGTGCCTTATTGGTAGTAAATGCTCAATAAATGATGGTAACAATGTGTTCGTATCTTTGCTTTCTGCTCTGTCAATTTCTGTATTGGTGGAACGGCTGGCACATACTGAACGACTTACCAACTGTGGCTCTGAACTTGGGCATTTAGAAAGGTGTGGTTTGGAATGTAGGTTATCTGTCTAGTGGCTTTGAAAACTCAGTTGAGAGTGCTCAGTCCCACATTTGCAGTGACGAGATCAAACAGCCACCATCAGCGACATTGGGACTACTCTGAAATACACCCCCAAATCAGAAGGTTGCCTAATCATCTTAACTGTGAAGCTCATGTTATGTATTTATGTACTTATTTCAATACCTGTTCATTGAGCACCTACCAAGTACCTGGATACAGAGTAAAAAGGACAGACAGGGCCCCCAGTTGTATGGAAATGTCTTTTGAGGCTGGAGAGAGTTAAGAAGAAAACCGGATGAGTGAATAAATAAAATAACGGGAGCTTGTTGGAAATGTTGGGGACTCGGTCAGAGAGTAACAGAAGACGTATTGAGATACAGGGGTCCTACTCCTGGAAGGCCTCAGGCTACGGCTGACATTCAAGCTTCAAAGAGAAGCAGCAACTTCTGCAGAGAATGGGGCCAAGACCAGTCCAAGAAGCCAGAAAATCATGTGCAAAGCCCTTAGTCTGGGAACACGGAGCATTTGATGAATATCCAGGTTGTTGTCAGGGCCACGGCAAGTTTTTCTTCTATCATTCCATTTGTTGAATGAGAATTGATGAAGTGGAACTTATAACCTGAGACCCTTGTTAGTCAGGTATTAAAATATTCTGGAATAGAATAGTCCAGAAGATTATATATAGATAGGCAGGCATCATTTCTAGTAAGATAGATTTACAGGCCACGAAATAAAAGCTATCCAGCCCTCTTGTTTGTTTTTATAAATAACAATAATGATATAATAATAATACCACTATTACTCTATTGTACACTTGTAATTCACAGAAAGCCAACTAAATATTAGAATTTTGCTATTTCTTAGTTTGCAAAAACTTTTTAAAGTGCTCATGTTGATTTCCCACTATGGTAGATGAGGATTTACCCCTATCCACAGTGCGTATTTCCCCACTTTCAAAATAATTATGTGACCGTATAAAGATGATTCATAGCTGGGCACGCAGTATTGCACGATTCCTTTTCTCGCACAATATTTCATTGTCCTTGGAGTTAATCTTGTTTTTGTCCTTTGCTTAGGTTTGTATGTTCTCTTCAGTTCATCCCCAAATTTACTCCCAGTTGTGTAAAATCAAAAACATATTAGATAGTTTATTAATTTCATCTCCTTGAAGAACTTTCTTCTGTATTCTTTTAACCTGCTCCCACCTGGGATGGTGTGGTGAACATGGAGATGTGTTGCCCAGAAGCCCTTTCAAGGGCGGGATCTTTTTTTGTTCCAGCTGCTGTCAGCTTCCTCGTCTTCTGCCTCCCCTGCAGAGAGCTGGCCCTCCCAAGGGCATGGCCTTCCCAAGGTGGCCTGTATCCAAAGATCGATATGGAGAGGGAATAAAAGGCACTTCAGCCCACTGTGGGATAACTTCAATGTGCTGTAATATTCCACAGCTTCCCGAGGGGGTGGCCAAGGTATTATTTTATCTGCATCACAATGCAGTTCTTCAGTCTGCTCAGTCTTGCATCTGTCTTGTCCCCTTGTCCTCTTGTCCTCTCCTTTCTTCCTATAATCTGAGAAGTATTGATCGCTAATAAATATTCTGCATGCGAAACCCTTCAGTGCCTGCTTCTCAAACTAGTTACTCTCTAGGGAGAGTTTTCTTGCAATTTCCCTTCACTGTCATCCTGGAGATTCCCTTTGATACATGTTAGATTCTCTATTTTTAGGATCTCAAGCCTTCTTCTCTTTGCTTTACTCTCTAGTAGTTTCCCAAGAAGAGTTACAAGGAAATTATCTTTTTAAAACCTGTGTGTCTGAACATTTATTCCTATCACATATAGCTGATAGCTTAGTTGGGCATAGTCTTCAGGGAAAGAAATAATTTCCCTCAGAATTTTGAAGGCATTGTTCAATTTTCTTTTGTTTCCACGTTTTGTGTTAGGAAGTATGATGCCAGTACAACTCTTAAACCTTTACATGAAAGCTGTATTTCTTCTCAGCAAATCTGTAGGATCCTCTTTGTTCCCATTGTTTTGAAATTACATCTTTCTCCAGTTTAGGATTCTGGTAGTTTATTACTACTCATCCAGTTACTTTCCACCTTCCCAAATTTTCTTTCTCTTAGCTCCTCTGTTTTCTTTGTCCTTCTATATCTATACTTTAAAGCAAACAGATGGGCAGACAAACAAACAATAATAACACATTATAGTGCCTTTTGGGAAGGAGGGAGCAAGGGGTTAAGTATGTATGTTTAGCCCCACATTTCTAAGCAGAGATTGAATTCGATGTTTTCAAGGAAAAGTTTATCTGGGGAAGCTGCTATATCTTTCTTTCCTCTCCTCCTCCCTTTGAGTTTTTTTTATTCTTTCCCATAAGCACTAACTGCATAACTATGCCAAATGAGAAGTTGTGTCTATAAAAGTCATTGTTTTGGTGCCTTTGATTCTACATATCCATGGCTAGGATATAGAGATAGCTCCTCTCTCTTCTGATTCCAGTCCTGTGTAGACTGTGCTAAGGGCCAACAAACTGCTGTTGACAAGGAGGAGAAGTCATATTTATGCATTCTAGTTAAGTTGGTCACCTGTGAATTTCCGTAAGACTCAACCTAAGGAATGTCCATTTTCAATAAATGCAGAGGGCTGCAGGTTTCTTGAGGAAATTGAATTAGTGAAATAGATCCTTAACTCCACTACTGAAAACTCTTACCCACAAGTACTTTTTTGGTGGGAGTGACTGACACGGTACAAACAGAACCCCTCGGCTGAAATTAAAGAATAATTAGTTGAGAGACAAGAGAGAGAAAATGGATCCCAATAAATCAGTTCCCTAATTCTTTACAACCTTTAGAATTAGATATGCTCTAAATATGAGATGCAACTATTTACCATTATGTGCTAAATAATATAAACTCCTAGAACATAATTCTTATGGTCATTAGTTGAGAAAGTGAGAAAATTGGAAGCTCTTAACTTCTTGTTCTATCTGTTCTAGTGAAAGAGCACTAGCAGAACAGATATCCCAACCCCACTTAAAAAAAAATTCAGCCACTATATTTAATATCTTTGTGACTTTGGGTAAGTTACTTTGGGTAACTTTGGGTTACTTTGGGTAAGTACTTTGGGTACTTTGGGTAAGATATACGTTCTGTATTTGTAATTTGGAGAAAATATTAATTTCTTCATAGGGTTGTTGTTAATGAATTAATGTACGTAAAGCTTTGAGCATGACAATGTTTATATATGGTAGGTTTTCAATCAATATAGTTTTCTTCCCTCTTGTCATCTATGTTCGGCCAAGAACATTGTAATTTGTATGTGCAATAAAATTTGGGGGCCACACTATTAATACTCTTTTGAAGAATCTACTAGATAAGGAGGTTTCATCTATATTAACTGAACGGTGAATTCAGGTGGGTCTTAATCCCCTCCATACATGTTCCATCCTCAAATTAAGGCCAATTTGAGGTGGCATGAGGGCCTCAGAATGAGGGAAGATTTCATAGCTAGAGTTAACTGCAGCAAAGAAAATTGGGGTCTGTAAATAAGAACTGACAGCTAAAGCAAAGATTAATCTTAATGGCACGCATTAACAATATGCAATTTGAGATTGGCAGTGGAGAATTCTCCCTGAGAACTGGCGTTAGGCAGTATGGGTCTTGACAAGAGAATTCACATGGGCAAGCACATTCATTCAATACGCCTTTTCTGTCCCAAAGACATTAGCATACCCAGAGACCCACAAGATCAGGGAAAGTGGCCTCCTTATTCACATCAAATCATTGTATGTACAGACCGTTTCCATTTAATGTAATTGTCATTCGGCAGTAAAAACTCACTTGTATAACTTAGAAGTGACAAGGAAATTGGATGGAGCTTCACATGGTTGACTCTCGGAGAAGAATGAAGCAGTGACTAGAAAGCTTGAAATTAAACCCTAGTGTCTGTAAAGGTTTAGGGGGGTTGTGTTCACATACAAAGCGATGGCAGAAAGGAGCCCAGTTGGGTTATTTAGGACTTTCACCAGACTTGTTTCATAGGATACTTCTCTTGGGTCGGATTCTGGACTGAAGGGTACCACTGTGACCACCAGCTCCTCTTCATGCTTTGAGGGTGGTGAAGAGCCAAAGGGCCTAGGGACCATGAAGTGCCTGGATATTGCCTCCTTCAGAGTGTTCAAACTATTGTTGACTCTCTGGGCCAGTCAGGCAACATAACCTTTTTTTTTTTTTTTAATGCCTCATTTGAGTAGATCCAGTTACAACTGCATTTATCCTTCCTGATGAGAATCTTATAAATATTAGTGGAAGTTATCTGAAAGTTTTAGAAAAGGGAATATACAAAAATATTGCAGCTTTTACATTTCAAAGGATATATTTAAGTTGTAAACTGATAAAAAGCTTACTTTGTTAACTGTGCTTTCTTAACAGCTGAAAGATAAATATCTTTTCTAAATTTATATTTTCTAAAAATATGCATTTCCCCATTTATTAAAAGTGCTCTTTTATTCTTCAAGTACACAGTAGGTTTTTGTTGTACGGAAAATTATATTTTCTAATACTACATATTCTCTACTTGGTATGTCATTACAGAAAATGCAGATATGTAATAGTGGTTATTGAATAATCAGGTATTTGCTAGATGGGCATAATCCTGAGAACCAAAGGTGATTTGCTAGATGGGCATAATCCTGAGAACCAAAGGTGAGATGGCATTTTTATTGTAGACGGTAGGGAAGGTATACCTGTAGAGTTATGGCAAGATTTGAGAAACTTATACATGTCCCAAGAACTACATATAGATTGGATCAGTATTACATGTTGCATGTACACATGGGATATCGAAATAGCACATGAACATTTTTCACTTCAAAATGTCCTCACGTTTGAGAACCTGTGGAGCCACTTTTCTGTTCTGAATTTTCAGATATGATCTGTCTGCTATCTTGCCTGGAACAGACTGTCATGGATGGGAAAGAAGGCTAAGGAATGTACATGGAACATCTCCATGGTCCAAATAGTGACCTCAAGCTCAGGGAGGCACTGTAATATGGTCAAGGCCATGCAGCTAGCTAGAGATATAGCCAGCTTTAAAACCCAAATTGGTCTGATTTTAAAGTTTTTTTTTAAATGTTTATTTATTTTTGAGAGAGAGAGAGAGAGAAAGGGAGAGTGAGTGGGGGGAGGGGCAGAGAGAGAGGGAGACACAGAATCTGAAGCAGGTTCCAGTCTGTGAGCTGTCAGAACAGAGTCTGACGCAGGGCTCGAACCCACAAACTGCGAGATCATGACCTGAGCCGAAGTCGGATGCTTAACCGACTGAGCCCCCCAGGCGCCCCAAATTGGTCTGATTTTAAAGCCCAAACCCTTTTAACTCTATCACATTGCCTTTCAACTGAACATATTTGTTTTCTTATACCATACTTTAAAAGATTCAGTTCCTAAGAGGAAACAGAAGAATATGTGTGCACAGGGATGCGGAACTATGTTTATACATGTTGCTTTGAGCCTCAGTAATCAACCATTTAATGCAATAAAAGAGAGAGGGTTAAGGGGTGCCCCACATGGAATAGCAGTAGAAAATGGTCCTGAGCTAGTAAGGAGCCCTGGAAGAGTGGACAAGTTCTGCCTGGGGAGTTAGCAGGCATCCCTTCTCACCGCATCCCAGCCATCAACCTTCCATGAGACTAGGGAGACACCCCTACCCTATTGTGCCCTCTGTTCTTTCATTTGTAGAATGAAAAGGAAAAAGGTAGCCTGAAAAACAAACTGGATATCTGCTCTGGCTTCCTAATCCAACCTTTTTTTTTTTTTTTTTTTTTTATTTATTTATTTTGGGACAGAGAGAGACAGAGCATGAACGGGGGAGGGGCAGAGAGAGAGGGAGACACAGAATCGGAAACAGGCTCCAGGCTCCGAGCCATCAGCCCAGAGCCTGACGCGGGGCTCGAACTCACAGACCGCGAGATCGTGACCTGGCTGAAGTCAGACGCTTAACCGACTGCGCCACCCAGGCGCCCCTGGCTTCCTAATCCAAATGTGTAAGACAGCCAGGCTATGGAATAAAATTCGAGTCAAGTCTTCATTGTTATCATTGGCTGTATTTCTTGAGTAAATAATTAAACTTCATCTATTTTAAACCAATCCATTTTTCACCAAAATTATATTGATGAAGAAATCACAACAAATATCATTCTTTCATTTACTTTGCCATGAGTCAAGTAGTGCTATAAACCCTATTTCTGACTCCTTAACATCATACTGACTTTATTGTCAAAAAAGAACAGTGGGAATATGTGCACAGAAAAAATTACTTTCTTTCTTCACAATTCAAAAATATTATGAAATAGCCACAGGAGAAGCCATGTTAAGTCAAATGGGCCCCAAGGGCAGACCATCAGTTTTATATACATCATTCACCATAGAATTATTTTTTAATTAAAAAAAATTTTCATGTTTATTTATTTTTGAGAGAGAGAGAGAGAGAGGCAGAGAGGGGGAGACATAGAATCTGAAGCAGGTTCCAGGCTCTGAGCTGTCAGTACAGAGCCCGATGGGGGCTTGAACTCAGGAACCACGAGATCATGACCCGAACTGAGGTCAGATGCTTTACTGACTGAGCCACCCAAGCACCCCACCATAGAATTCTTAATGAGACTTTAAAGAAGACTTATTGACAAATGAATGTACTGTATTTTATAAGCATAACCAACTCAGAAGTATATTAAACAAGGACACAGCAGCACTGATATCGCTAGAACTCATTGGTACCACCACGGAGGGTGGTGCCAGGGAAGCGTCCTTAGGTTTCTGGCTCTCAGGGGATGCATAAAAATTGAGGAGTCTGCCCTGGAGCGACCCTCAACTCCCAAGGCCATTGTGATGAAGGGGCAGAAGAGCTTTCTGGGGCCCAGCTCTCCAGTCCCTCCAGCAGTGGAGGCCTCTTGGGACCCAATACAGCCGTCTTCATTTTGAACTGTAGAGAAAAAAGAATCACGTGTAGATGTTATTTTTTTCCTAAATTACCTGAGAGTAAAAAGGTTGCTTAGCACTGACATAAAGGAACACAAAATTTTGAATTAGAACATCTTATAGTTGGAAAGAAATCCTAGTGCCATGAAGTTTTACAACCATAGGAAATGGATAAAGGCTGCAAAATGTGTGACTTTATGACTTCTATAGTGAGGAAAAAATTAGGGAGGGGATGGAGGCAGAGCAGGGCCATGTAGATGGTAAATTTCTTCTCATTATAAGGTTTTGGTAAAGAAGCCAGAAAAACAAACGTTTGAATTAGGAATTGAGAGATTGAGAGTGAGCCCAGGACGACAACAACCACCACTATCAATCAATCAACCAATCAATCAATAAGAAGAATGTTAACAACAAAAACAGCAATAATAGCAATGATTCTTGGCTTTTTTTAGACACACAGCATTGCTTTGAGATGGACAAAAAACCGTAAGAGTTCAGGAAGATGGTCTTGACGTGTATCCTCTTCCCATTGTGCCTGCATACAAAGGGGACCTTTCATCTTATAAATAAAATCCAAATTTGATGGAGTTCCTCCGCATTATGAAACTATTGCCCTACAGCAGTTTGAAAAAGGAGAGACTCATTTGGCTTAAAATTGCAGCATGTAAGTGTGTGGCAGTGAGAACCAGGGCCACACTGTCTAATCCCACAGGACATGCAAGGAGAAAACTGCTGGAGTAGTCAGGCAGTCTCCCTCTGTCGGAGTCCTCATTTGTCAGAGAGAGGTCATTGGTATTATCTGCGTCATCTGACCTAAAGGGCTTTTAGGGGGGTGAAGGGAGACCAAGGGTGCCAGGCAGCCCACAGAATGTCGGCTTTTCAGTACTTGAGCCAAAGAATCAGTTCTGTCCGAACATAATGGAGGCAAGAATTGCTAAATCTGGGCTGTACATTTCAAGGAAGCAGTGAAAGAAGAGAGGCTGCATCCCATCTGATAAAACAGGGCCTGACTTGGCTGACCTGTAGGGAGGAGCGATAGGCCGGGCCACCATGACCCCTCACATCTTTCCCTGAACTATTTCCTCCCTCTTTGGAAGCCTAACCCTCTGAACAGATTCTTTGGCTGCACATCTGAGTTTCTTCACATTGCCAGCCAGCCTGGCAACTCCTTATCACACATGTAATCCAGAGAGATGGCTTGAGCTGGTTTCTGGAGACCTAGGTTCTTGGTCCAGTGGCCATGGTCCTGCCCGACATCCATGTTGTTTTGGGCCTTTATTGGCCAGTCACCTGGTGATATGTCCTGGTGAACCTGCAAACTGCAAAATAAAAATCACCATCCTTTTTGAGAATGTGGACTTGAGAGGAAGACCAGATTTATTGGTCCACTCCTCCTGATTCACCCCACAGAAGCAAGGGTGGAGAAGATCTCCTTTTCCAGGTAGTCGACCCCAGGGAGGAAGCTTGCTGAAGAACTTGCCTGCCTGTGGGAGTTGTTTGGAGCCCCCAGAACCACCATCAGTCTCCTCTGTCAGAAGGAGATGTGAGAATATGATCTGGTTGCTTGGTGATGATGAGATGGTTCACTTTGGACCCCCAAGAAATGCTTCTTTGTGTTGTAGGGCAAAGCTTTGTGATGGCCATATGTCTTTTATGCAAGCACTGTTCATTCAATTATGATCTTCTGGGGTCTAAGGTTCTCTTGTGTATCAATGTTGAAGTTCCAAACAGTGGGAGAGAGCAAAGGTGTTTCAGAGGCCTTAACATCTTTATCTGAAATTATGCCATCTTTGGTAAGTGAACAGTTTACTGAGTATTCATCTTTTCTCCAGCTACCATTCGTTCATCTAGCTTCCGTCGGCTTTAAGAAACCATAATCATAAGGGCACCTGGGTGGCATAGTCGGTTAAGCATCCAACTCTTGATTTCAGCTCAGGTCATGATCTCACCGTTCCTGAGGTCCAGCCCTGTGTCAGGCTTTGCACTGACAGCGAGGAGCCTGCTTGGGATTCTCTCTCTCCCTCTCTCTCTACCCCTCCCCTGCTTGTGCTTTTTCTCTCTCTCAAAATAAATTAAAAATTAAAAAAAAAGAAGCCATAATCATAAAAGCCCTTGGCATGGACAGACTAGTAGAAGAAAACCCATGTGGAAAGGACATATCATTTTGGTTCCCCAACCAGCACTCAAGAGCTTTGCTATGTCTCTCAAGGCCAGTGGGCAGATGTGAGACAAATGTTTCTGAACCTTAGTCTTCTCATGTATAAAATAGGGGCAATAAGAACAGGTTGGGGCAAAGCAGGTACATGCTGTGGTGTTCTGAGGTTCAAACAAGGTAATATGTTTAACTTCCCAGCACAGTGTCTAATTAATTCCATTCTCTCCTCTTTCCATTTTTGAATTAGAACCAATCCAGATTCACAATGGAATCAACCTCCACATCCACATCTTCTAATCCTCTCCTCTCTTGGGGAAAACAAGAAAACTCCACACTTTTTTCTCCCATATAATTGGAGTTCTACATGACCAGGCCTGGCTGATCTCTCCAACCTTATCGCCATCTCACGTCCCATCCAGCCCACCATTCCTGCCCCAAGCACCACTGCATTAATCACACCTTCCCTTGGGCCACTTCTGACCACTGCAGTCTTACACTGTATGAATCACACTGCAGTGTAATGAGTCATGTCTGCTTCCCTCCCAGACTGTGAACTTCTTAAGGGGAGTGACCCCTTCTTGTTTGTATTTGATATCTAGTGCCTAGTAGGTAACCAATAAACTTTTAGTTAATAAACATTAAGCCTGACTCCAGGGGGTTGTAAAGATGGCCTGAATATTTTAGACGGATCCTTTTGGTTTCTTTGAAGACTTCCCACCAAATAAATACATATGATTTCATTTTAGAAGAAGGGTAATTGGTTTTTCTCTGTGAACAAGGAAGACACTTCCTTTTTTGCTTCTTACTGATGTGTGGTGAAGGACATAAATTGTACAGGAAACAGGACACAGAGACATAAACCTGCTTAATCCAATTATATGTCTCAATCAACAGACAAGGTCCCAAGAGAGGAGAGGAAGATGCACAGGATGGAGACCACTGCAGGGGAGCTAGGAAGCTGTGCTCTCACTGGTTTCTTTGTTTGCTTGTTTGTTTTGTTTTTGTTTTGCTTTGTTTTGGAAAGAGAGAGAGGCAAAAAGAGGAGAAGGAAATATAGTGACTGCCATAGGAAATGAGAATCAGTGTTTAGTCTTTGGCATGTTGTTGAACAGTGGACACATTAATGATTTTTTGAAGACAAATGAAGCAAAAAACAAAACAAAACAAAACAAACAAACAAAAAACAGAAGAAGAAGAAAGAAAGCACACAAACAAAACAAAACAAGAAACCAAAGTGAGGAATACAAGAACCAGACTCTTAAAAGGAAAGACTCTAATTACAATCATTGGAGAAAAGTCATGCTTGTAGCCTGTTGCAGACAACACACAACTTCTAATTCTCAGGAACGGAGGCCTGAAGAAGGCTACTGGGGTGCGGGAGACAGGGATAGTGCAGCACTGACAGTTAATGAACATGGGACCAAGCACTTTGACTTCACATAATATACCATATTTAGCCCTTACTACAACAGTTCTATATAGCCACTTTGTCATTTGCATTTGAAAATAAACTGATGTTCATCTATTAGCTGTTTCAACTGTTTCAAGGGTTTTTGTTCAGCTGGTTAGTAATGGTAGAGCTGAGATTTGAACCCACATCTCCTTGAGTCACTTTCTGTCTCTCCTGCACTATACCATGCTCTTTCCACAATGGGATGTGACTTATAAAACCCTATTTCCTTGGCTTCAGGCTTTAGGCTCATTTGTACTGTTGGATTTGAACTCCAGAGCAGAGCCTCAGAGCTCCCCTTACTGTGTTATTCCTAATTAAATGTCCATTCCTTACACTTGTAGTTGAACCTCTCTTTTGCATGCAACCTTTACCCTGTTTGTAGCGCTGAGCTCTTGAGTTCTTACCTGGGACCCAGACTGATGGGATGATTATCACCTAAATCCTTGCCTATCAGCATGGGAGGGGATAGAGAGTGTCCTGGAGAGTCTCAAACCAGCAATCACATACTCCAGTCAGAAGCGATTCCACCTACCACTCATTTGCTAGAGCCAGACACAGAGAAAGCTGAGCACAGGAAATATTTGGTAAACAGCCTCAATGACTACTGAAGCATTTGTTGTTTCAACATACTAGATATTTTATATCTTTACCATGTTTATTATCTGTTTCCTGTCCAGAATGTTTGCTCCATGAAGACAGAGGTCTTAGTCTTGTTCCCAGATGTATCTTCAGTGCCCAGAACAGTGCTTGGCAAAAGCACTCAACAAACAGCTGAGTGAGTGAACAATATTATTAATTCTACCTTCATTTGCTGAGTGGTCTTGGGCAAGTCTTTTATATTCTCTGAGCCTCCAAATTTCCTTTTAGAAAATGAGGATAAAGGGATAATCTCTTACAGCATTGCAGTGAGAATCGATGAGATAAGCAGGCAAAGTGACAAGTAGAAGACCTAACCCATGAAAAGCTCTGGATAAATTTTGGTTTCTTTTCACCTCCAGGGGCCATGTTAACCCTCTGAGTTTTAATGCAATTCTCAAGTAAATCTGAATTTAAAAAAATAGAGCAACTGCATAGTTTGAATACATTCTGTAACTTTTCTGTTTCTCTCCCAGTGTGCGGAACAATACTGATGTTCGTCTCTGAAATTTTCCCCTTGCAATAGTTGGAAAACTGTGTAAGTGGAGGCTCTTTGACTCTGGGTGGGAGTGAAGCTGAGTACAGCCACTGGCCAAGCCTTTCAAACAGTGTAACAAATGATGTGTGGGCACAACTGGGGAAAATGCACACATTCTTCATAGGTCTGGTGAAATCATGTTTGGCCCCCAGGTGCACTTTACCTGTTAACAGCATTTAGACAGATTTATCAGCTGTAAATTTTGCACCATGAAAAAAAAAAAAGGAACATTTTTTTTTCCTCTTTCTAAAGATAAAGCAGAAAGATTTGTCAGGAACAGAGCAAATCAAACAAATTAAGTGCAGGGCTTCATTCTCTCTGCCCCTCAATGGCCTGGTTGTGACACGTGGACTCTAGGCATCAAACTCACAGAAACCTGGGGAGTTACTGGGGGAGGAAGCGTGGTGGGTATGGGATGAGTACTTTAGCTAGGGCTGATGAGCTCTCGTTATAAGAGCCAGAACTGAGTAAAACAGGGACAGTGCATCCTTAATTAACACCATAAGAAAGAGGGAAAAAAAAGAAAGAAAGCACATACCAAAAAATTTAAAAGAAAAAGAAAGAGGCATACAAAACTTTCCAGAACTTTTTGTGGTTCTCTTCTCTATGTATTTTCATGAGATCGTCTGCTTGGAAATGTATTGTTTGAAAAACTAGATGGAATTAGTTTTAAAATGCCCCAGATCAAACTGATTGCAATGGGTTAGAATATTATAAGCCGGATGTTATGAAACATCTTTGGTGACATAGTTGGGGGGGCAGGGAAGAGAACGGGATTAGATTCAAGTGAGTCCACACTCCACAGTCAACTGGCTGTGTGACTCTGGCTAAATCTCTAACTCTCTAGATAGCAGTTTCTTCACATGTAGTATTCAGATTACAAAGCCCAATTTGGGAGACTGTTGTGTGAATTTCACGAGCTAATGTGTCTGCGAAATTGTGTTACTAATTTTAAAGTGTAATGGTGCCATTCATAATTTTTCTGGAGGATTATAAACAATTCAAACAAAGTTTTCATATTTGTCCTTGGATAGGAGGTAAAGACTCATCCCCCCCTTCTCTGTTAACCTCCCTCAATTTTCCTATAGAGTCAATGAGTGTGTGTGTATTATATATTATACATCTTAATATATAATTAGTATTACATATACTATATATATAATATTAGTATATATTATTATATGTTTAGTATATATGTATATCTCTGTATAAAGAGTATATAGAGAGAGATGTATAAACTTTCTATACATCTATGTTTATATCTCTATGTAGAGAACATCCCTTCTTTAGCATTTCTGTCACTTATAATGCCTTTCTTAGATGGTTGCAATAGCCACATTGCTATTTGTCTTTGTCCTCTTTCTAATCTGAAACAATCGAAATTTAATGCATATTTGGCCACATCGCCTTACCTTAGGAACCTCTAACCCAGCACAAAGTGCGAAGTCCTTAATTTAATCCACTGGTTCTCAACTAGGAGATTTTGCCCCTTGAGGGACATTTGACAATGTCTAGAGATGATTTTGGTCATCAGAGTGGGGAAGGGGATGTGTACATGCTGCTGGCATCTGGAGGGTGGAGGCTAGGGATACTATTAAATATCCTACAATGCATGGACAGCCCCATAACAAACAACCATCCTGCCCCAAAATGGTGGTAGTGGCGAGGTTGAGAAACCCAAATTCAGCTCATGGGATCTCCCTGAGATCTCTTCTACTTACATCAAGCTCCAGCTTCATCACTACCTTCATATCCTGGCCTCTAGCTGAGGTGAATTACTCCCATATCTCCAAGTCATTCCAATAGTTTCCAAAGTGCGTGGCATCTCTGGGCCCTTGCACTGGCTGGACTTACTGCTTTGAACTTGCTTCCTTTGCCTTCTTCAGCTGGTGATTTCTGCCTATTCATTCTTTTGTGTCTCCCCCAAATCTCTGCCCTTTGGGAAGACTTCCACACACTCTCGGCCCTTGCTCTGTGCATCCACAGCAACCCTGCCTCCCTCTTTCACTTAACTTATCACACTGTAATGAGACAGATACTATTCTTCCGTGACATCTATTTGGATCTGACTTTCCCGCCCATCAGTGAATTTAACAAAACTGGATTAAGCAGGGACCATTCCTTCTTCATCTTTGTAGCCTCAGAGCCAGGCATTAGGTGGGCACATAATTTCGGTAAATATATGCTGATTAACACAGAGAACAAACCCAAGTCAGTGACCATCTTATAGCTGAGGCTATGGAGTTGTTTTGTAGTGTTATGAGGTGAGCCACTTGAGCAAAGATTGTGTTGTGGTCAGTCCTGTGGCTACTCTGCACCCAGATTGTTAAGGAGACTCCCACTTCACTAATGGTACTTAAAACTCACTGATTGTACTGTGTGCCAGGAGCTTGCAAGGATTCTACACTAAATTCGAATTCTACTGTATCTTTACTATTACACATCCTCTCGTTATTCCCATTTTACAGATGTAGAAAGTGAGGCTCGTGGTCACACGAGTGATAGAGCCAAGGTTGAATCCAGGCATTCAGACCCCAGAGAATGTCAACTGCTGTGCAGTATCAGTTCAATGTCAAGTCCACTGTACTGATTTGTGGTCCTCTGGGAACATAGTCTCAGTGGGTCTGCATTTTCAAGATGAAGAAATAGAATTTGTAGGAGACTGTCACCAGTGACGCATCCATATAATGACCAGGCCAGAAATGGGTTTGAAGTCTTTCTATACAAGTGTATCTCAAGGATCCTGTGATCATCTCAACTCAGCCTATATTTCTCAAAATTTGCCCATCTGCTGGGTCAAAGAAGCCTGCATTTGCAGGTCTTATATGAGAGCAGATCTTAGGAGTCTTAGGATCCACCTTGGGGACCTGCTACAAATAGATCTTTGGTAATTATTTAAGCCCCTAGAAATCGTTAGCAGATCTGGGACAGCTTTGATTCCTGTCTGGGACAAGTTCTACATCCTGGGAGGTCTTTGTGCTGAGTCCCATTTGCCAAAGATCTCTAAAAGCTTCCAGGCTGCTTAACTCTTCCCAAACTTTTTGGTTTAAAAATGCATTCCTAATCAGTGGGTCTGGGTGCATTCTTTGTGCCTAGAGAATGCCTTTCTCTTCAAATTTGGAGCAGGCCAGCACACAGCACCGACCAAAATATGTGACACTCCATTTCCAGACTGAGTGGGCTGAGAGCACAATGTAGGTGGAAGGGGTTCCCACACAACTCTGAGAAGGTTTTGCTTTTCCAGGGTGGTCCAGTGGTCTTGGACTGCTGTCGGCCCCATTTGCTGGGATCCTTTGGGAAATCTCACAGAAAGCTTATTGCTGAAATTCTGACTGTTGCTTTCTTTTCTCTAAGGGCTATCTTTTCCAGGGCCCGTAGCCTCCTTCAAAGGTATGCAGCCGTCACTCATCATTCCTGACTTGCTGTCGTTCTTTTCATGTATTTGTTCTACAAATGCTCCCTGAGTGCCCCTTAGATGCCAGACACCCTGGTAGATACTGGAGGCACAGCAATGCAAATGTAGTCTCACTCTCCAAGTACTCACCTTCTCTGAGAAAAGACATAAGAAAGCCAATTAACGGCTAATCAGTAATCAGGCCTGTAATGGAAGCTTACAGATTCAGGGATGCAGACAAGATGGGTCCTGAATAGCCCTGGCAATCAGAGATAATTTTCCAAGTGATGGCTAAACTGATTCACGAAGAATAGAAAAGATGAGCTTTGAAGGAAATGGGGGACAAGAATTGGAGGAAATAGAAATAGGATATGCAAAGTCCCTGAGGCAAGAAGGAGTATAGCCCATTTGGGAAGTGTAGGTAGTTCAATCTGGTTGGAAGGTAGAGGAGGGCTGGTTGGGGCAGGTGGAGGTGCAGATTGGAGAGAGCGGAAGGTAAGTTGCTATAAATTGTATTCTGTAGGATTTTGCAGGCAATGCTAGGGATTTTGGACTTTGTCTTGAGGAAAAATAAAGCGGACTTTAATCAAGAGCATACCATGGTCAGGTTTGCCTTTTTAAAAGTCCAGTTAGGAAAGAATTCAGCAGAAAGGCCTGGAGGCTTTGTGACTGAGTTTTTATCAGAACAGACCTGCCCCTCTCATCTGAGCCAGCTACAGGGAACATGGGCAGGTTGATGACAGAGAGTTGAGGTCTCTGGGCAGCTGGGCAGACTCAGCAGGCCCAGAAGCAAGGAGTGGATAGTATTAAGCCTGGGATGCAGGAAGAAAGCAAGACCCCGGAAGAGAGAGATGGAAGGAGCTGAGAAGAATCCGCTAGCAGATTCCATTCCCTGGACATAGATGGGGTTCCAGGCAAGTTCGTACAGCCAGGACTGAAGTTTAGAGATTCACAACAAAGTTGAAGCCTAAGGTTCCAGATGGGTTACTCAAAGGAGGAGTCAAGCAATTACGTAGTGCCAGGCACTGACAAATATCTGCCTTATCATCAGTGCCACGAAATACGTGCCATTATCACATCTGCCAGCCGAGGTGAGGGAGGCTCAGAGAAGTAACCCACCCAAGATTGCACAGTGCAAGTACAGAGTCAGGATCTTAACCCACTATTCTCTAGCTTTAAATTCATTTTTTACCAAGTGTTAGATTTGGCATTTAACCCCAAATATATAATAACAACCCATTATGTTTTGATGCCTCTTTCATTTTTCTTCTTTAAAAGAAAAATGGGTCTACATAAGCTATTTGTCAGCATGAAAACTTCATGCCACAATACTTTGCATCTAGGACTCTGTGATTCCAGGTCTCTAACCAAAAACATCATCTCACACCAGCAAGTACTGCCTGCATGATCACGCTCAAGTCTCCCCTGCTTTTTCATATCAATATTCAACCATTGAGGTGATCAGCACAGGTTCCCTCACAGTGACACCCCTCTTCCCTTTGGAGCTCAGTGTCCACTAGGTTAAGAGAAGCATTGGCACTCACAGGATCCTTCAGGTATGGAACACATCATCTCAATCCTGAAGTTCATTTGACCTTAGCTTAATCTCCAAAGGACAACTCCCTGCCAGCTCCCTTGGGTAAATTTAGTTGCCAAAAAGAAACTGCTCCATTTAGCTTAAACATGGAGCCAGTGTGGTGCTGTGTATGGGAAGAGCTGCACCTTTGAGTCCATCAGATCTGTCCCCAGCTCTGCCATTTACTAGCTGTGTGAACTTGGGAAAGTCCCTTAACTTCACTGAGGCTCATCGTCCTCATCTGTGAATAGAGAGCATAATAATACCTGCTTCCCAGAACTGTTTTCAGAATTGCTTGACCAGAGCTTGCCACAATTTCTGGCACATGACAGGACCTGATAAGTAAATAATAAATCAATATAGCCATTATTATTATAAGCACTCCCTCTCCCTCCCTGAAAATCTAGGTGATGCTCCATCCGAAACAGCTTTTATAATTTGTGTGAGTGGGGCAGTGGGGGTGTTCATCTCACTCTTCCAGGGGGTGTTGGGATAAAACCTATGCTCAAGTGAGACACTGTAGCTCATAAACAGACTGCGATTTTGTAATTTTTTCACGAGAGAAGCTTGTAGTATGTTTACTTCACAAGGTGGTGATAGGAATTAAGAAGTTTAACCCAACAATGAAATGCCTTTGTAAACTGTACTGTGCAAGTTTCTGTTTATCTTATGATCTTTAGTTTTTTAATGTTTACTTATTTGTTTTGAGAGAGAGTGTGTGTGTGTTCATGGAAGTGGGGGAGGGGCAGAGAAAGAGGGAGAGAGAGAATCCCAAGCAGGCTCCACACTGTCAGCACAGAGCCCGACATGAAGCTCATACTCAAGAACTGTGAGATCATGATCTGAGCCAAAATCAAGAGTCAGATGCTTAACTGACTGAGCCACCCAGGTGCTCCTAAAATTTTTATTTTTTAAATCAAATTTATTCCAGAATAATTGACATTTCAAGTGGATACTTTGATGAGTTTGACAAATGTATACACAAGAGTAACCACCAATTCAATATTATGTAGAACATTTCTATCACTCCAGAAACTTCTCTCATGGCCCTTTGCATTTCATCCCCGCACCACCCTCCCCGCCAATAATCTTTGCCTCATGCAAACATTTATCTGATTTCCATCACCATTAATTAGTTTTGCATGATCAAGGAGTTAATATAATTAGAGTCATTTTGGATATACTGTTTTGTGTTTGGTTTCTTTCACTCAGCAGAATGTTGTAGATTCATTCATCTATCTGTAGTTGTGTCTATCTGTAGTTAATTCCTTTTTATTGTTGAGTAGTATTCCATTGTTTGAATATACAATAGTTCAGTTATCTGTTCACCAACTGATGAACATTTGTATTATTTCCAGTTTGGAGCTATTACGAATAAAGCCGCTTTAAATATTCACATAAAATCTTTTTGTGAATATACATTTTCATTTCTTTTAGGCAAATGCTATGATTAAAATCATTGAGTAGTATGCTAAGTGTATGATTCACTTTAGAGGAAACCACAGAGTGGTTGCGCCATTTTACCATCCATAACACTGTATGAGTTGCCCCCCAGTCCTTGTCAACACTTGGTATTTTTGGTCTTTTAATTCTAGCCATTCTTGTATTTGCATGATGATTAAAGATGTTTACTATATTTTCATGCACTTATGACTAGTTGAATATCTTCTTTTATCAAGTGTCTATTTAAATCTTTCATGCATTTTTTGGTTTATTTTTTTTTTCTTATTGAGTTGGCAGAGTTTTTATAGTCTAGTACTTTGTCATACGTCTGCATTGTGAATATTTTTTTCCTGTCGGTGGCTTACATTTTCAATTTCCTAACTATCTTTTGAAGAGCAGACTATTTTACTTTTGATGAAGATAGATTTATCACTTTTTTATTCCTCTATGGTGTGTACTTGTAGTGTCTTGTCTAAGAAATCTTTGCCTACACAAAGGTTATAAAGATTTTGTCTTACGTTTTCTTCTCAAATTTTTATAATTTTTACCTTTTTATGTCTGTGATTTATTTTAAATTAAATTTGTGTACGGCATGAAATAGGAGCTGAGATTCTGGTGTTGTGTGTGTGTGTGTGTGTGTGTGTGTGTGTGTGTGTGTGTATGTGCATTTTGGCATGTGGAGGTCCACCTATTTCAGAAGCCTATGTTGAAAAGATTCTCCTTTCCCATTAAATTATGTTGGTGCATTTTTCAAAAATCAGTTGGCCATATATTTTCGGGTTTACATCTGGACTGTCTAGTCCTTCTTGTTGATTTATATCTGTGTTTTTAGCCAACAGGATGATGTCTTGCTTAATGAAGTTTGTAATAAATCTTTGCATTAGGTGGTGTAATTCGCCCAGTCTTTGTTCCTTTTTAATACTGTCTTTGCATTCTTGCCACTTTGTATTTACATAAAATTTTTTGAATCATCTTGTCTTCTAGAAATTTGGTTGAGATTGCATTAAGTCTATGGGTTAATTTGTATAGGATGGACGTATTAACAATATTGAGTTTTCTGATCCATAGACATAGTATACCTATGCATTTATTTAGTTTTTAAAGGCCATCTTTCCCATCTTTCCCATCTTTCATTAATTTATTTCTAAGAATTTTGTGTTTGTGATGTTATTGCAAATACTATTTTTAAATTTCACTTCCTAATGATTTGTTTCTAGTTTTAAGGTTTATAGTAGAACTAGTCTGATACCAGATATTCTATCATAGGCCAGAGGCAAGATTTGTTTTTTAATAATAACCATGAGAAAGTTGAAGTATCTCCTTATGAACTGAGATTTTTCTTCTTTTTAAAATGTTTCCAGGACACTATACAAAATAGACATTTTTTGAGTCTCAGATTCCAAAGTATTAAACAGATGGGAAGCTGTGTGTGTGTGTGTGTGTGTGTGTGTGTGTGTGTGTGTGTGTGTTGCTGCTACTTGGATCGCATAAATTTTCTTCTGGAGAAATTTACCACTCTCACTTTTAAAAAAAAATTTGGCACTAGTAAACTAAGCTCAGTTTGTAAGCATAGCAGGTACAATGCTATGTTTGGTTCATTCACAGGCCTGGGAAGCATCTCAAGCTTCCTTATGGCCAGTTTAGAGGCCCTGCTAAAATATTAGCTGAATGAAGAAGTTGAAATTAGAAAGCACATAAAAGGGTAAATATTGACTTTTTCAACAAAGTTGTTGTGTTTGCATTCAAGGCACTCTTGGAGCTTGAAGAAGCCAGTTTACAAGAAAAATGAATCAGGCTGAAAATAGCCTATTTACATAAATTCTTAGACAGGAGGATTATAAGCTATTAATAATGACATGTTTTTGTATCCTACTTTCTACTTTTTAAAGCCTTTTCAGATTCCACATTGAACAGATGTTCCCATGCACATGTGTTTGTTCTGCTCCCTTTGCCTAGAACACCACTCCTTTCTGTCTCTGCAGTTTGAGTCATTCTTCAGCAATAATCTCAGTTTGTTCCCAACCTCCCATGTCTACCTCCACACTTGGTACAACTGCTCTCACAGAATCCCTCCTGCTGACCTAGTCCACACCCTCTCGATGGCCCTTTTGCATTCAGTTCCATCTGTGTCGTGGTTCTACTCAAAGTAGAGTGTCACTGAAACCTGTCAGGCATTCTCAAACACCCAAAGGGGCATTTGTAGATGTTTTTCTTCTTTTCTCTGAGTGTAATCCTGTCAGCATTTAGGATTTATTTTATGTATCTTCTTTTACCGCATTTAAGGAATAAGAATTATCCCTAAATAATGGGCAGAGGTGGCAAGATATGCTTGAGATCACATGGTGATTTCTGAAACAAAACTAATTCAGGGGCAGCACTGGGATTAGGGGTGGAAGGAGCTCAAGGTCAAAGGTCCTGGATCCTGGTCCTGACTTTGTCAACAACTAACTCTGTAGCCAGCCCAATGCTTGCCACACAACAGGTATTCATTGATGAGTGAATGAACTTGAAGAAATGACTTAACCTCTGTTGGCCTCAGTTTCTACATCTTACTTAGCATAAAGGAATTGGAGTTGATAGTCTCTAATTTCATTTCAGCTGTATAATTTATGAACTTCCATGATCCTTCAGCACCAACATTAATCACTGTTGTAAAGCTTACTTTTAGATTAAGTGGGAAAGGAGATTGGGAAGGACACTTAGGGAGTACCTACTATGTAGTAGATATTTTGACTATGTTTGCAGATGTGTAATAAATCATTCTGATCCTATCCTGTCCTTCCTATAGGTTCTGGTATTCTCATTCATCTTCCTAATTTCTCTAAATCAACTTTCAGAGTGAGCAGGGGTTAAGAACCGCTCTTTAGGGTGAGAGAGAAAGGGAGGGACTGGACTATGATGAGAGATGAACACCTCACGCTTTGGTACAATCATTATTTACATGAAGATGCATATTTCTAAGGTTCTTGAAGCCGCTCTAAGTAAATATACCACTTCCTTGAAGTTGATCGATTGATTTCTTCATCACCTCATTTGTACTTTGTATAAAGATAAACTTTAGTATAACTTTTTTCACAAAACTCAAGTAACTGGAAGGTTTGAACTAATGAGCTCTTACAATATATGCCAGGACTATAACGTATAGACTAAAGGATATTTGATAGGACAGATGTTTTCTCGGGCAAGATAGTCTTTGGATATAGGTTGCTCTATGAAATGTGATCCAGCTCCATGACATACGACTCTGCTCCATGCCTGCCAAAAAGAAATCCACCTGGCTGCAAGGTCGCCATTCTTCCTTTCCATTGCTTGTGAGATTGAATACCTTGGCTTGTGCTTCATCCACAGGGAAACTGGTCAGATTTGATCATGTCCCATGACAAAAAGCACAAAGCCTCTTGCACCCTTTGGGTGCTAGGTTTTATAATCAAAATCAAGATCCATGTTGCTTTCTACATCACCCTATGGATGGGTTTTTTAGGGATACCATAAGAAAATACCACAGACCAGGTGGCTTAAACAACAGAAATTAATTTTCTCACAGTTCTGGAGGCTAGAAGCGTAAGATCAAAGTTTGACGGGTTTGGGTTCTCCTGAGGCCTCTCTCCGTGGTGTGCAGACAGCTGCCTTCTCTCTATTCCTTGCATGGCTTATTCTCTGTGTGCACATCCCTGGCATCGTTCCCTTCTTTTTTAAGGATGCCAGTCATATTAGATTAAGACCCTAGCCTCATGACCTCATTTAATCTTAATTATCTCTATAAAGACCCTCTCTCCAAATATAGTAACATTCTAAGGTATGGAAGCTTCAACATGTGAATTTGGGGTTGGGAACACAATTCAGTTCCTAACACCCTATGAGGACCTGAGCATCTGAACTGATCCAATAACAGATCTACTTTCTCCTGTCTCCCACAGCAGCAGGAAGTTTCAGGCAGATTATGTGTGGTTATTGTTAAGCCAGACCCCTGGATTACTGAGAATAAGAGAGATTCATGTCTCCTATGAGAGGAAACACAGAAAAAAATGGCCATTTACCTGTCTTTAGACCCTAACACATCATAGAGGTGAAATACAGAAGCTCTTCTGAAAGAGGGTTTTGGAAAAAGAAAGTAGACTGGTAACTGTGTTTAGAGACAGCTCTAGAATTTTGGAGGATGTACAGCAACCTGTAAAAAAGAACTTCTATGAAAGGAGTGGTCCTGGGTCCATAGGGAGGGGAGCAATGAATAATTCACACCCATCCTGCTCTGTTTGCAAACATGTGCCTGACTCTGTCCCAAGCCAGAATCTCCCTTCAGTGTTCTGTGGCGTGTGTGTGTTGAGACATAAATCCATTATATTTGCACCAGAGAGGCGGTCAGAGTCATCCTAGGTCTGCTGCTGTTAGATGTGGCACTGGCAGGAGGACCCATTGGAGACTGATGGACTGTATTCAGAAAGCTGCAGCTGTACAGCCAGAGGAGTGAGTGTGTGAAGTTAATAAAACCCGTATTCCCCAAAGGTGAACCTTGAGTGGCTTTGTTCTGCTCTGACGCCTACCTGTCATCAGAGGCAGGAACTCTGATGGATCTGGGAGGCTCCCTCCCCTGGGTCAAGCAGCAGGCTCTGGTTTCATACAGAGTGGTACCAAAGGTGGCCATAGTGCTAGAAGCTGAGAGGCCCATGTGATGGTGATAGCAAGAATGTCGGATAGGAATATGGCTGGACTCCGTGACTAACTGACATTTTAGGCACTTTATTTAACTTCCTATAGTCTCAGTTTATTCCTCTGTAAAATTGAATACAAGATCTCAATGGCTCCTTGTAGCTCCAAAATGCACATTGTTCAGGCAGTCATTTTCATAAAGCACCTGCAAATTTTGGAACAAATGGACTCATCGGGACCCCAAATCACATAAACAAAGTCGTATTACTAGATGCGAGTTTGTTTTTAAAGTACTCTGATTTTGACAGATTTTAAAAAAAAATAGTTCTTTGGTTTTAGGATAATATTCAAGTGGCATAATAGGGAGATAAATCATTCCTTTTTTAAAAGCTAAGTTTTTAATAGGGCAAATTATTGGCACTTAATTTCTAATTAGAGTGCTTACTCATATAATGACATTTGGAAGTTGTTTATGTAGTAGACATTCTCTGGGTTTGGAAAGACAAATGAAGAAGTTAGAAGAGTACACACATGTACATATAAGCTAATTATTTTGACACATAAGCTATTACTGGTCTGGAATACAGGAAGAGGACAAAAGCCCTGTCACCTTTAGGGAGAAGATCAGCTGAGCTTCCTTTTTATCATCACTAAAAACTGATGATTTCATTCTAGTATTTAAAATATAGGTCATGAAAGCAGTTTGTATTTTACCTGTAATACTAATAAAAATAAGTTAACAGAACAGTCATTGTGGCATGAAAATGCCATCTTCTTATGAATTTATCATTAATAATTAAATAACAACATTAAAAATTACATTAATTTAATCAAGATGAGTGCTTCTTGTCAACATAAATCTTCTAAATATTTCCTTCATTCCCGCAAACTGATTTGTCAGTGAATGAGAATGCCTTTTAAAATAATCTCCTCCGGGGGTACTCTGGACCAGGCAGTAAAGCATGTGACTCTTGATCTTGGAGTCATAAGTTCAAGCCCCGCTTTGCAGGTAGTTTACTTAAAAAAGAAAAATCACAAAGCCTCATTCCAAATCTATGTACTCTGTACCACCCCATGGTGCCTACACCAAAAGGGGCTTAAAAAAAAAATTCTCCCAGAGGTATCTCTACTGTGAGTTTCAAGTCCATGTTTTCAAAGCAGTGCTTTTCCTGTCATGTTAGCACAGATCAGGCTCACCTCTGCAGTTTCCTCCTGGTCACTGGGATGGCCACTCAGTCACTCACGCTCATCATTTCCCAGACACCCCTAACACTTCCCTTTCCTTTTGCCAAATTAAACGGGCTCTGCTCAAATGCACCCTCTCCTTGCTGTTTGCACTGCTGTTGCCCTGCATTGGGCTCTCCTTAACATTGCTTAGTTGAATCTCCTGCCACTTACAGGTTGAACTTCCTAAAGAATAAGTCTCGTCATCCTACTGTGTTCAGCATCTTCAACAATTGTCCAACGATGTGGAGTAAAATCCATATTCCTCAATTTGTGAACTCAAGGGCCTCTGTGATCTGATTCTCCCTCGATTGCCAATCAACTCTCCAGTATATTCCCTAATGACTTCTGAGACACAGCTCCATTGATTGCCCTGGTCACTTTTTTTCCACTTTGGACTGTGGCCATGCTGTCGTCTCTACCTAGATTGATTATTTATTCATTAATTTCTTCATTTTTTAATTTATTAATTTATTAATTTTTTTTTTTTACCTATTAAGAATCTTCTGGCTCTTCAACTCCTGAGTGTCCAGTCTATAAAACAGAAACCACAGCTGGTAGTTAAATGCAGGATATTTAACCTGGGGAATGAGTCAAAAACCTGCTGGCAGAGCTGAAAAGCCCAACAGAGGATGGCGAGACAATTATGAGATGAGCCACTACGGGAAGCTGCTGCTCGGCTATCGCCAGGGCTGGAGGAACAGCAGAAGGAGGTGGTCCTAGAGATAAGGAGTGGGGGCCATCCAGTGGATGCTTAAGCATGACAGAGATTCAGCCACAGCCATCGAGGCTACCTAAAGCATAGAGAGACACAGAAATACTTGGCCTTCTGCCTTCCTCCAGTCTCCTGCCTGAGTCTCTTACTGACTGAATCTAGCTACTTGGCAAAGGAGCCTGGGAAATGTAGTTTTCAGGGATCAACCCTCCGGTGATAAAATGCAGAGCAGGGAAGAGAGTGAGGAACGAATCGCAGAGCAAAGAGACAAATAAATAAATAGCAGAGGTCCCCTCTGTGAAATCATTCCTCTTCTGTTGGAATTACACTGAGCTCTAATCTCTCCTTTGTGCTGCCTGAACCTGACAGTCTCTAGTATTAACTTTCCGTATAAGAGATTTACTTCTTTTGCATGTGCTTAGCTGTGCCACCAGATTGGAAGTGAGTTGAAGGCAAGGACTCTGTTTTATTAATCGTTGCAACCCCAGAACTCTGTACACTCTTTGGAATTTTGTAGGAACTCAGGAATGTTCCAGACTGAATTAGACAGGAAACAGCAAGAAAGATCCAAGGATGATTGGTTAAGGAGTATCCCATGATCCAGGGATGATTGATTAAGGAATATCCCATGCTCTGAGGAAAGAGATATGAGAAAAAGCAAGAAGAGTCAAAGAACTCGTAAGAGCAGAGTAGAAATGAGTAGTAAAGAACCGGTAAGCACCTCAATCTCACGGCTAATGAGAATATCACAATGGTCTAGAATATCAGTCTCTTTACATTTCAGTTTTTCTCTGAGTGGAGTCCTTTGGTATGACATCCACCCTGGGAGATTCTGTGCAAGTCTGCAAAACGCTCCATGAAATTATGCTCTGTAGCACTCTTCATGGCTTGACCAGAGGAGGAAGCACTTATTAACTCTTCTTAATTACTAAAGGACAGTCTGTAGAAGGGAATTGAAGGCAGAGAAGGAAGTGTGTGTCATCTCTATGAGCTTTCACAGGAATGAGTCAAGTTGGGCTTCTTATGCCTTTTATAAGTTAAGGATAAGCTTCCAGATCTAAACTGAGAACTTTGGTCTAGCTATCCCTTCTCTGAGTCAGCAACTTGTCTGCTTTACATATATGTTTCCTGTTTCATAAAATGAAAGGATCAAGGAAAAATAGACTTGTGTTTTTAAGAAAAGAATCTCTTTTTCTAATTATAAAATTAACACATTTGCTGCATCATATTTGCAGAATGCAGAAAACTACATAAAGTACATAGAAAAGTTCCACCATCAATGATAATCACTATAAATAATTTGGAATATATCCCTCCAGTCTTATTTTCTCTTTAAAAATGGAGTCATAGTCTATATGTGGTGTCATAAACTGCTTTTTTATTTAAAATTATACACATTTTCCTATTTCAATAAATATGAACCAATACTTTTTAAAAGGCTGCATTGTATTCTATAATTTATTTATTTAATTCCTGATTGTTGGATATTTTGACTGCCAACATTTCTGTATACTATGTTATGTGTTGTGTTAGTTTTTTATTGCTGCAGTAACAAATTGCCACAAACTGACCGACTTACAACAACACAAATTTGTTCTCTGACAGTTCTAGAAGCCATAAATTCAAAATCAGTTTCACTGGGCTAAAGTCAAGGTATTGATGGAGCTGGTTCCTTTTGGAAGTTCATAGATATATAATTTGTTGTCAAATTGGTTTCCATACAACACCCAGTGCTCATCCCAACAGGTGCCCTCCTCAATGCCCATCACCCACTTTCCCCTCCCTCCCACCCCCCATCAACCCTCAGTTTGTTCTCAGTATTTAAGAGTCTCTTATGTGGGGCGCCTGGGTGGCGCAGTCGGTTGAGCGCTGACTTCAGCCAGGTCACGATCTCGCGGTCCGTGAGTTCGAGCCCCGCGTCGAGCCCCGCGTCGAGCCCCGCGTCGAGCCCCGCGTCGAGCCCCGCGTCGAGCCCCGCGTCAGCCCCGCGTCGAGCCCCGCGTCGGGCTCTGGGCGGATGATGGCTCAGAGCCTGGAGCCTGTTTCCGATGCTGTGTCTCCCTCTCTCTCTGCCCCTCCCCCGTTCATGCTCTGTCTCTCTCTGTCCCAAAAATAAATAAACGTTGAGAAAAAAAAAATTAAAAAAAAAAAAGAGTCTCTTATGGTTTGCCTCCCTCCCTCTCTGTAACTCCCCCCCATCCCCTCCCCCATGGTCTTCTGTTAAGTTTCTCAGGCTCCTAGAGAAGAATCTTTTTCCTTCCCTTTTCCGGTTTTGAGAAGCTGTCCATATCCCTTGCCTTATGGCCCCTTCCTTCCTCCATCTCCCGAGTGCATCAGTACAGTTACTCCTTCTGTTATCACATGGTCTTCCCTCTGCCCCTGACTCCTCTAGCCTCCCTATGATGAGGACTATTGTGATTACATCAGGTCCACTGGGATGATTCAGAATACTCTCCCTCTCCCAAGATCTTTAACTTAATCACATGTGCAGAGTCCCTTTTTTAAAAATCGAAGGTAACATTCAGTGGTTCCAGGGATGAGGCATCTTTGGGAACCATCATTCAGACTACCTCACTGCTATAAACAGTACTGTAGGAACTTTTCAGACCTATCCCAGATCTGTAATTTTATGATGCGTCTTTATGAGGGACAACTGAAATTATTGTAGCCTCAGAAAGATTTATGAGATCAAGTAGAATAGTAAACAGGAAAACTGAGAGTCAGGACACGGGGGTGGCCCTGGATCTACCACTGACTTGCTATCTGTATTGGGGATCATTTGGCCTTTTTTCTGCTGTAAGTAACATCCTTGGTGCCTTCATCTGTAAGGTGAAGGAATTGGACATGCCTTTCAAACTGCATTTTCCATGATTCTTTGAATTAAAGCACTGCAAATTGTATAAATTAAAAACAACAAAGGTGTGTTAATAGAAAAGATTGATGGAGTATCCTTGGGCTAGATGTACCTTTTTCATAAAGCATGTAAGCATGTTTTAATCATTATAAGTCTTAGAAGAAAGAATCACCTCAACCTTAATTAATTAACCATTTATTAAGCATGCCCTGTGTACAAGATGTTTTATATAAATCATCAGTAAAAATCTTGTAAGTTAAGGACACTCTGCATACTTTTCAGGCTGTTTAAGTAATCTGTTCAAGGCTCCACATTAACAGAACGGTCATATTCATTTGGATACACATATAGGCTCTTTCCCTTAGATCCCGCTTCCTGTGTGCAAACTGTATAGAATTAATTGCAGCAGTGGTATTAAATCATTTACTTGACATTTCTAGAATAATTGGTAACACCCCATCATTAGGTCTGGGCATTTTTGATTCAGTGCAGCAGTTAGTTCTTTGTGAACCTGCCCAGTAGGGCAGAAGAGCACTCTATTTCTCTCGAAAGCAACTTTTCCTGCCCTAGACTGTGCAGAGGAACTGAGGGAAACTTCTTCATTCCCTTTGGCTCCTTTTACTGGTACTCGTGGTCAGGATGTGCACGTGCTACAGTTACGTGGCCAGCCATTCGCCAAGTTCCCTTGCCTTATGGAAACCAGATGGAAGCTGGAGTCGAAGTTCTCGGCCACAGAAGTGAGGCTGGGCTGCTCTCTGGATAGAATCTCTGAATTCAGGAGGCATAATCCTCTGTCCTCCCCCTCTCCCTGCCCCACTGCGCCTTCCAAAAACCAAGAGTCAATTTCAGAGATACAGCCTTTCTCTGTGTGTTGCCCAGATACTTTTCTTTTTTTAATTTGTAATTGCAACTTTGTTTGTAGCAAAAGCTCTATTTGGTTGTCATAAATTGTAACCAAGAGGAATAATATCCACAAAGCAGTCAGTACTAGCATATGCTTTGAATAGCCTAGATTGATAATGTGAGGTCTTGCACAACTTTGCTAACCTCAACTGGCATTTTGGGAGAATTCAACAAAGGCACAGTAAAACAAACAAACAAGTAAAAAACAAAAACAAAAACAAACAAAAAATCAGGGAGAGTAGGGAGGGGAAATTTCAAAAGTGTTCCTCACTAGTGAAATTCAACAAGGTTAATTACGAACTCTATTTAGGAGTTTTCAGGGAATCTCATTTTAAGAGTAGGAGAGGTCTTAAAGCTCACGCAGTTAATTTCATCTAGCTCTTCCGTACTGGAAGAGCCTAGAAAAGCCCAGTTGTAGTTCTGTTGTGAAATATGATTGTCATAAAAATTCTTGTTTGCTAGTCACTAATTTTTGTAGCAGAAGGAGTAATGATAATTATAAAAGTAGAGCAATTGGTGGAATGTAAGTTACGAAGGGTTGAGAATTTCAGTTAAATAGGCAGCCACGCGTTACATGCTTTAGGGAAAGTCCAGTGCTGGGGTAAGAACACAGCATACGAGTCAGAAAGACACTGGACTTTCTTACTTATTGGCTGTGTGGCCTTGGGTAAGGTATTTAATAGTCTCTCTGAGTTTGCATTTTGGCATAAGGAGCAAAGTTAGAATGAGTTTAAAATGTGATGTAGCCCAGTGCTGGGCATGTGGTATGTGCTTAGGGATTGGTAGCTTCTACATTTGTTGTACTTGTTCCCTAAATTCTCTGTGTACCTATGTCTACCCTGAGGTAAGCTTGAAGTAGAGGACTATAGGGAAATTTATCTTTGGACCTAACCCCTGTCTTCCACCTAGAGCCCCTGCCCTTTTCCAGAAGGTCATGATCCTCTCTGGAGGAGTCTCAGTATGGTGAAAATTGGAGTAAGATAGGCTTGAGCACAATCCCTGAGCTGTGCATCCCGAGACAAATCACTTAGAAGAGGGCCAGGCGCACCATAGATGCTAAATAAATCTTAGTTGAGTAAATGAAGAAGGAAATGAATTGCACTTTTCTACACCTTTTTACCTGATTTATTTTTGTTTTTACTCATTCTTCAAGGCTTCATTTGTATTATTCTTCTGGAGACTTCCACCAAAACAGGGACAGACCTGTATTATAGCACTGGTCACAGGCTGTCCACCTCAGTGACAGATAAATGAGCTTCTCAATGGCAGGACTGTGACTTTGCAGTCTCTCAATGTAGCATGGCTTCTGCAAATCGATTGTCAAAGAAATAAATTAAATGAAAATGAAATGGGGGGGGCATCTGGGTGGCTTAGTTGGTTAAGTGTCCAACTCTTGATTTTGGCTTAGGTCATTATCTCACGGTTCGTAAGTTTGAGCCCTGTGTTGGGCTCTGTGCTGACAGTGCGGAGCTTGCTTAGAATTCTCTCTCCCTCTCTCCCTGTTCCTACCCAACTCGTGCTCTCTCTCTGAAAATAAATAAATAAACTTCAAAAAAAAAAAAAAGAAAGAAAGAAATGAGATGGGTAATGGTAAAATGAAAAAAAAAATGTAAATGAAAAACATCCTAAAGAGAGAATCCCAACTTCTGCCACCACACCCCCCTCACTTCTAGGCTTCTTCTGTGGTTCCCATACTCGGGTCCTTTAAGAGAATTAGTTGCATATTGCTTACTTCCTGCTCACTGTACAGTGACAGTAGTTTACTGCCAGTTCTTACGCTTATCTTGTCAGGAAGGTGACCCAGAATATTTCCCAAGTAGAAGCAGAAATCCATTGCCAAGGTGTGTCGCAGAGCTTTGCAGCATCCAAGACAGATTGACTGATTAGGCAAACATGATTTTGGTGGAGCATTTTTAAGACGTTGGACCACTAAGAAATTCTGTGTCACTCACCAGATTCAGAGCTTGATATACTCCAACCCAAATGATTCTTTCCTCTTAATTTCTTTTCAAGGAAGTATCTAGCTTTCAGTCAACTCAAAAACCCATCTCCTCTCTTTCTTCCTCTGAACATTATATCCATTATCAGATTCCATTATTTCTGTTTTGTTAACTGATATGGATTTGCAGTCTGGTTCCAGTACTTACTAAGTTTTTGAGGCTAAGTCATTTGTATTCTCTGAGTTTTTTCATAAATGGGAGGGTGACCGAGTCTGCCTTCCTCCCACAGTGGTTGCCAGAATGAGATCTGATCACAGAAGGGAAACAGCTCTGGCACCTGTAAAACACTGGCCCTGTTAGTTGCCACTGTTTCTATGATGACCCTCTAGAGTGACCAACCGAATTTGCCACGGGCGATCCTGCTTTAGCACTGCAAGTTCCACGTCCTGGGAAAACACTCAACTCTGTGAAAACCAGAACATTCTCCCCCTTATCTCTGTTTCCCTTGCCTCCTTCCTGGTTCAGTTCCTTCCTACTGTGCATTTGTGCCTTTCCAGGATCTCTCAGGTCTGTCTCCACCCAACTCCACCCACCTGTTACCACTGGCAAGATTTCTCTGAAGTGCCATGTAGATAGAGTTACTTCTGTACAGTAAAGCAAAGGAACTGCCCCACAGGAAGAGAGAGAAAAGGAGGGAGACAACACATGCATGATCAAAAGGATGATGGATGTTCTCCCTGGCAGCTGGTGGGGAGTCCCAGAGGTGCTGCAGCGGGCTGACAAGTTCCTATCTGGACTTCTGGCGTGTGGCTGGCTCAAGCCCTCTGACCTCACACTCTGTTTCACATGATCCCTAACTTTGTGGGAGATTATAGGGAACAAAGGCTTTAAGGTCATTCTGGTTTGGATTCCTGGCAGAGCCGCTTCATAGTTGGCAAAGCCCGTGGAAAGAGAAAATGTGATGCCACAGCTGTGAAAGTCTGTCTCCCCTCCCCATAGGATCATGGTCGCAATGGCTGATGGGCAGCCCCTAAGGGACTGTAATCTCTGTGCAGGGACATTGTCAGTAACTGGATGGGACTGAGTAAGGGGGCCCCACTGAGTTGCTTGCTGGACGGAATATGGCACTGCCAGCCCATGGCAAGAACAACCACTGCCTTGCCCCATCTAGAGATACTTGACATTAACTGTCCCCATGGCCACAGGCCTTTACTGGGGTAGAGGGCAAGGGCAGAAGACAGAGCTCTTTCTGCCAACAAGACCCAGCTGCTGTCCTGGGTGGAAGGCCTAGTGTAGTAGGCGGGGAGGGAAAGGTTGGGCAGCCGAGAGTCAGAATCAGGGATTAGGAGGCCTAGAACCCATCCAGACAGGCAGGAAAGTGGTGGGAGAGGAGAGTGTACCCTGAGTTGGGGGCTCTAAGTTCCTAGAATGTGCACCATTGTCCTATGAGGCTTCACTTATAAACTCAAATTCAGAGATAAAATTATTAAAAGATGAATTATTCATAAAAATGATAATAAAATATGACTTGAAATGATCATTTCAAGATGGCGACAACTGGGGCCTTTTGAGCAGCAGGCCCTGTGCAACTGTGTCCACGACACCAGCTGGTTGCAGGTCTAGTTCACCTACCCCGTTACTTAGAGCAAGTCACATCTCCTTTCTGACCTCAGTCTCCTCACTTGTGAAATGGGCCACCATGAGAGGTAGATGGTATTTCACTACAGCATGTAGAATAGAAGCTCAATATGCATTGGTTTCCTTTCCTTTCCCATTGGCATACAGTTTAATAATGATTTCTAGCTGACTTTGGTCAGACTGAGTTCACTGAGAGGGTGGTTCTCTTTGGGACAAGAACAAGGTCTAGTGCAGTTGCAGAATCCTCAGAGCCAAGCACTGCAGCACATAGTATGTATACAACAGCACATAGTGTGTCCACAGAAATTGGGTTAATGAGTGAGCAACTTTATTTCATCTGTTTTAATATAGATCTTTTCCTTTTTTATTTTTCCAAGAGAAGCTTACTTAATTTGTCATCTATTACTTCATCTTGTCCTGTTATCCTTGAGTTGTACAAGGGAGTTCAGGAAGCCCTAGCTGAGGATACTGTAATACAGTATAAATTAAAATAAAGTGTATAAGTTGTAGAATGGAGCAGGCCCTCCAAAATAAAAAGCACTAGAAAATTATAAAGAGAAAAACTAGTTTATGTGACTCTAAACTATAGGAAATTTAACTATATAATCTATTTGTTAGATGTAATAACATATGAGAAGAAAGAAGGCCAGACGGAGGTTTACCAAAATTGCCACAGTAGTCATTTCTAGAAATGAGAATTGGAGTTTATTTTTCTTAACACTTACTAAATTTTCCAGATTTTGTGTAGCTAGTATGTATAATAAAGGTATATCATTTACATTATTTTTCCAATATAGAAAGCATCCCTTAAGGCCTAGGATAAATAATATTTCTTCCATACAACAATCATGTTCTTTTTCCATCTTTGCTAACTTTATATACACCACAACCCCGTAAGGTGAATATTCTTATTATCCTCATTTTGCAGATGAAAATACTAACGTTTGGGGAGCCTGGGTAGCTCGGTTGGTTAAGCGACCCACTCTTGATTTGGGCTCCGGTCATGATCTCACGGTCATGAGACTGAGCCCTGCATTGAGCCCCGTGTCAGGCTCTGCACTGGGCATGGAACCTACCTGAAATTCTTTCCTTCTCTCTCCCTCTGCTCCTCCCCTGCTTTCATGCATGTTCTCTCTCTCTCTCTCTCTCTCTCTCTCTCTCTTTCTCTGTCAAGTAAAAATAATAACAAACTTAAAAAAAGAAAACACTGATGTTAAATGACAGTAAAAACTTGAGCAGGGTCACATTGCTAGGAATGGCAGGTCCAGGGTCCTTACCCACTACACTCCCTTCCAAGTGCCTTGTACCTTGCTTAGTACACTTTGCTCTGCTGTTTAGCTATCCCTCATTTTAGACTGGAAGTGATGTGTGTTTACTAACTGTGGTTTGCCTGTCCTTGGATTCCCCACAGAACCTCACAGGCAGGGCTCAATAGGAACCAAGTGCTGGTCGAATGAATGCTTGACAATGAACGAAGGTAGACGCCACCCAATATGCCAGTGAGATTTGTGGCCAGTACCAACTCTGCTTTTTACTGCAGCCACCTCCTGGGAAGACTCAGATCATCTGCTACAGTTCTGACTGTGGCTGCCAGCATCTCAAAGCAAAAGCAGTTATATACTTTTAAAAGTACTTTTCAATACCAAAGCAACAGATATTAAACTGGAGGCTATGCGCCCCAAAGTCAAGGTTGTTCTCTTTTGTTTTGACCCAGTCTGCTCCAAAGTGGATTGAAAAGTGCTTTTAATTCATTGGTTCCAGAGGCGTTGTGACAGGTCTTAATAATGTAGGTGTTGTTGGATTGTGAAGGGAGAGATTATATTTACAAACAATAATTTACGGTCTTAAGTCAATGGCCTTGAAAAGCCCTTATAGCTTTCAGGAGGGGTTTATGGGGCAGAACAAGGGCTTGTTTGAATCTACAAGTTACAGGGGTAAGATTCCAGTACATTATAACCAGATAGCTCTTTTTATGGACTTCTGCCAATTGGTGCTAAGCTGTCCTCATTGGATAAGCCACAATTTTGGCATCTTTGGCCTAAAAACTGAACATAGTGCAAAACGGTGTTTCATCAGATATTTTAGAAATTTTGGTGCGTTGTGTTTTTTAGGATGAAAGGATCTCTTTCCTCTCTCTCCTCCCTCGGCTATTTCTCTTTTAAAAGTTTAAAACTGACTCCCGTGGATTCTTTGTATTCTCCCAAGAAATGTGACTAAACTAGCTAATCACATGAAAGGTATCTATTGATGTTAATGTCTTATTGTAGAGAAAAACAACATGGAATAGGAAAATAATTTTTGGTCTTCTTGAGAACAAATTTGAGGCTGCACATGTTGAGTTTCAGAATATTGATTTGTGTTTGCATGGAGTGACTGCCACTTACCGGTTGTAGTGGACAATTCACCACCTGGCCACAGCTGATCAGACCAGGGATGGATGCTTAATCCAATCAGATTCTCTGCCCTGAAATGTTTGAATTGTAACTAAGAGATTAATTTCAGTCTGGGATATTTGTTCGAATTTGGGTAAAGAATTGTTAGGAGCTTGAGTGAGGCAGAGAAAACTAGTCAGCAGGGAGAGAAGAATAAAGGAGACACAAAGAAAGAGTGATAGCATGAGAGAGGCTGTGTCTAAAGTCCTCCAGTCTGCTCCCAAAATATGACTTTGAATTTAATGGAATATTTTTTCGCCTGCCTGCAAATTCTCAGTCTTCATCAAGCTGCTTCAGATTGGTTTCTGACACTTGCAAACTGGAGAACCTTGTGTATATGTCTATCACCACCCTAACCACTTTGTTTTAACCCAGTCTGTGGGTCACTTTTCCCCATTAAATTGAAACTTTCTCAAATTCACAGACCTATTTCTTCCTATGCCCCACACTTAGCATATGTCTGGCACAGAAAGAAGTTGAGTGACTATTCGATGAATGGATGAGGGAATAGAGATGATGCCCTGTCAGCTTCATTCATTGAGGAGACCTTCATATTAGAACACTATACATAGGTGCCAGTAATTTTTAGAAGGTAGGTTCACACACACACACACACACACACACACACACACACACACACAGGATTCTGGGAAACCACTGTGGCAATAAGAAGAGGAAATCATTTGTCAACTGCAAAGTAGATTTTAGAGAGATAAATGTAGTAAATTGGGATGCATATCTAGAAGGGTTGTTTCTTGAAAGGGGATAGAACAGAGAAATTGGCTTGGAGGTAGATGAAAGAGGAATGACCTAAGGCCTAAATTGAGAAGACTTTGTTTCCCAGAACTACCTCCGAGAGGACTCCTGCGTCCTCTGCATTTGGTATGTGACATCGATAAGTCCTCCGACACCCAAGGAGGTGCCCTGTGCACGGGGAGAGTTCCATATGTTCACGTGTTTCCTTGGGAGAGATGGAAGGTAGTCAGGAGCTGATTACCATGCCCAGGCACACTCATGTGAATCTGCCAAACGTAATAGCTAAAGAGGCCTTGACATGTTTCCATTTCTGATTCTGCCCTTATAAAATGTGTTGCTAATTAAAATAACTGCCAGCTCAGACTCCTGCAAGGAAACCCATCCACGTGCTCAGAGTCTGTTGTTTTCCATGTTTCTAGCTCTGGTTAAATAAATAAAAACTACAAAACCAGCAGCAGAACCCAACTATCTGGGACAACTTAAGGGGGACCCTGCCTCATATGTAAGTAATTAGGTAATGCATTAATTCAATCTTCTCTGCACTAGAGAAGGAAAGGGTTAAGTAGCAGATTATGCTACTTCTACACAGTGCTATAGGCATGTTTGATTTGGCAAGTAGAAAAAGAAGCACAAAAACACATGTCCTGACAAAGTCAAGAATTATCAAATCGAATTCAATACACTTACCAAATTGAATTTGGAGTGTGTGTCTTTCTTCTTCGTTTGAGACATGGTTTATGCAATCGCTTAAAAATTCGTATCTACTCATTTCACTCCTTGCCATATCTCCTTCATTGGCTTTCCATTGTATTTTGCATAAAGTTTAAGCTCCTTTATATGGCTAGAAGACTCACATCTCATGTACCTTCCTAGCTTCTGGTCTCATCGCTCACTCTTTAGCCACACTAAGCTACTTGCAGTGCCCTGAAAGTGCTATATTCTCGCCTTTCTCCATGCCTTTGCATATGCTGTTCCATCTGTCTAGAATGCCCACCCTCTCTATTCTTATTCCTCTGGCCAACTCATAAAGAGTTGTACTACCTAGGTCAGGAGTCTGCTTATTTAGGAAGTCTCCTCTGTCATCTCCACTTCCCACTTCCCCTACAGCAAATCTGTAGAGTTATTGCCTTTGGGCTTTCCTGGCTCTTGCTCTATCCTTTACTATTACACCTGCCCCATGGTAGTTGACATGAATGAAGAAGGAATGCTCTGCTCTGCAGTATGTTTTTGGCCCAAATGTTAGGGCACCCAAGACCCAAATGTTGTAGAATCCTGATCGATAAAGGAGGGTTTGCAAAGCTGACACTGTATGGAGGACTGAGGACCAAAACCACTAACCAGTCTTAGAAATGATATGTGAGTAGAAGCATGAAACAATAACTTCATTCATTAATTCATTCATTCATTCATTCTTCATTCATACTTTGAGCTATTTTTTATTAAATATTAAATTTTTTTTTTAATTTTTTTTTTCAACATTTATTTACTTTTGGGACAGAGAGAGACAGAGCATGAGCAGTGAGGGGCAGAGAGAGAGGGAGACACAGAATCAGAAACAGGCTCCAGGCTCTGAGCCATCAGCCCAGAGCCTGACGCGGGGCTCGAACTCACGGACCGTGAGATCGTGACCTGGCTGAAGTCGGACGCTTAACCGACTGCGCCACCCAGGCGCCCCAAATATTAAATATTTTTTAAGCACCTACCTTGTGCTAGATCTATACAGAGTGCTGGGGATTATAGGTGGTTCCTTATAGATAGGCACTTAACAGGTTAGTTAGAAAGACATATGTACAAACATGCATGCAATTATATATAAGCAGTCATTTAATCACAAACTTGATTAGACCTACAAATTAAAAGCAAGGCATTAAATGAAGACTGTAATAGGGAGATCTAACCCAATCTGAAAGTCTAAGAAAGCACCCTGGAAAAAGTGCTATTCAAGGTGAAATAGTCAGGATGTCTGTGCTATAAAGCAGAGTAGGAGGCAGAGGATACCAGACAAGAGGAACAGCATGTGGATAGGCTCAGAAGTAGGAGAGAGATGGATGTGTTCAAGGAAGAAGGCAAGACAAATGGAGGTAGAACAATGTAACGAAAAGGCATAGAGAAAGAGAGGAGCCTGGAGAAGTAGATGGGATACATCATGCAGAGCCTTGTCAGACAAGGCAAGACTCTTGAGTCTTACTCTGAGTGTAAATTACTGAGAGGGTTTAAGCCTCTTTTCGATCCAACTCACAATGTTAAAATTATTTTGGCAGCAGTGTGGCAAATGGATTGGAAAGGGGTACGTGTGGGAGAGAGTAGACCAATTGGGAGGTTGCTGCAGTATTTTCAGGAGAGATGGTGGCTCACCGTAAGGCATTTGGAGGAATGATGTGGAAGAGTGCATGGAATCAGGAGATACTGAAGAACTAGCATCAGTGGCCTTGGGATTGATTAACTGTCAGGGTTGAGGCAGAATGAGTGCTAAACACTGGACACAAATAGGTTCATTCAATGAACAAATAGCTATTAACTGCCTATTATGTGCCAGATCAGCTCATTGAGCTCCTTACACATATCTCTGACTGCCTTCTCTCAAACGCTGTAACACAAGTCTGTTTGTAAGAGAGCATTAAAAAGTTTACTTTAATGCCTAATTGACTGTAATATAAGCTTTCAAAAGAAAGTTTCCCACTAAGCATTTATCAGCTCATATGTTGAGCTGGTCACAACTCATCATCTTATTCCCACCCACTGCCACTGAAGACAGTTCTCTTTCCATGAGCATTTCTTGTAGTCTTGCATCTGGGCCCTGTCATATAGTCCTAGTTGTCTGCTTACGATATTTTGAGAATCTGTCCCTCAGCCCCTCCCTCTGACTTGCTTGGGCAGGTAACACATTGAATTCCACCTCAATCTCTTACTAATTGCATTATGTTAGGTACATTACTAATCTCCCTAACTTTAGAGTTCTCCTCCCTAAGTAGGGTCAGTTAAATTGATGTCGGTATCACTAATATCTTTATGGTAAATTGGGTTAAGTGTGCTTCCTAGTGTGATTTAATATGAAGTAAAGAGACTCACCTATGATGTATTCTTGCCACAGACTTTTAACTAGAATATAACTAAACCTATAGATGCAACTTCCAGCTTACTAGAAGGAATAGGACCTAGGAATGTCAATAGGACAAAAAGAATAGACATCATGAGGAAACAACACAGCAAGAGAACAAGTCCTGAAAGTGGACGTTCTACATAACAACTAGCCTGGCTTCTTCAATGGGCCAAGGAAATGGGGATTGTTCTGTATTTTCAAACGATTTAAGAGAAGGGGCATAATAACCAAATGCACTACATTGTCTTTGATTGGGACATGCTTGAAGGTACAACTCAGAAAATTTGGAATGTAATTGGGAAAATTTGGGTATGAAAATTGTAGTAGATGATGTTACAGAGTTACTGTGGTTTTTTTCTGTTAATTTTATTAGGTATTTGAAGGAATTTGTTCTCATCATTTAGAAATGCAAAGTCAAGTATTTAAGGGAGAAATATCCTGATATCTGTGTTTTACTTTGGAAATTGTGTATGTGTACATACATGTGCATACACACATGAACTAAAATGTAGTGAAATGTTATTGCTATGTAAGTCCAGGTGATATATAGGTGTTTATTGCACTTTTTCTCTCTACTTTTCTATACTTAATAATAAAAAGTGAAATAGAATCATAACTATATCACAATGTTATGATGACGAGGGACAATGTGTCTCAAAAGACCTCATTTGTCTTAAATGCCATTAAGTAAATGAGTATTCTCTTTCACAATTTTCTTCCAGTCAGTGCATCGGAACCTCACTCAAATCCAGAATCGCATTGCATGCCCCAGCCATGCCTCAGCAGAGCTTACTCAGAAATCACTAGAACCCCCTGGAGGGTAATAGGGATGTGAGCTGGCAGACTGGCATCATGCTTGGTGGGATAAACTCTTTAAATTTCTGGCCTGTTCACTACCATACACAAAAATACCACAGTCCTTTTCCCACTTGAAAAGCAAAACTCAGATAACATATTCATGTTTGCAAGTACACACTTGTTAAAGAGTAGAAAGATCTTTGCCAAGCTGGCCACATGGTCTTTACATACAAGGTGTGATACTGGCCTTAACACAGTTCTAAAACTCACATTTATGAGGGAGTTTTACTGGACTCCTAGTCACAAGCCATTTGTCTGACCTCCTCTGTTTCTCCCAGGTCTGCGCTAGATACGGAAGAGTGATGTGTGTGCAACACGTGGTGGGGGTGGGAAAGCCTGCCTGAGGATGGAGTCGGGAGGCATCAGCCTGCCATGGCCTGTGGATGCACAGTACACAGACATATCCTACTTTGCTCTCGCCGCTCTGACAAGTAGAGATAGCACCTCCTTTCACCCCCAAAAGTGTCCCGCTTCAATGATAAATTATTCACTCCTCCCAAATATACACCCTGTTTCTCTCTATGAACTGGCCCTCGACCCACTCCTAGTCAGTCCCTGTCCTGCCACCCCTCTCCGCACTGTCACCTCCACCCTGCAGCGAGCCATCTGTGTCAGTCTACTTGAAGGTGCACCCGTGAGCAATGCTGTCTCTCACCTCTACAGGTGTGCATTGGCTGACGGTCTGCCAAGGATGCCCTCACATCCTTCCCCACCCTTACCTTTCTCTGCCTGGCCAACTCCTTCCCTTCTCAGAGGCTTGAGTTCAAAGTCATCTGCTCCAGGAAACTTCCTAGACTCTGTAGAGAGGCGTTGCATCTTTCTGCTGTGTTTCTCCCAGGGCCAGGGCAAAGGTACTAAGGACGTGCGTTGGGTGCAAAAGTTAAACAGGCTTCCATTATCAGGGTGGTATTAGTGCTGACTCTGCATATCCCGGGGTCCTGACAGCGAGTGGCTCCTTCAGTTTTGCCCCATAGGTGCCTCGCTCGCCTCACCCCTATCCTGACCCTGGATTCAACATTTCCTACAGCCCTTCATCATGATTACACTGTAGAATTTTATTTGTTGGTCTGTCTTCCTGGTTGGAATGTGAACGCCTTTAGCTGAGGGGTCATGTCTTATTCTTTCCTAACCTCAGTCCGTAGCACTGTGCCTGGCACACAGGAAGTGTTTCTAAATGATGAAGAAGTCAAATGTGGGAAGCGCATGTGGAATTAGAGACTTCTCAAACTATCGGGGACCAGTTGGCATCTGCTAGAGAGCTAGGGGAGGATTCAGAGATGGAAAAATTGGATAACATGTAAAATTTGTCATTTGAAATATTCCTGGTAGCCATATATTAGCAAACTGCTTAACAATACTATCTGCCCTCTAGGGAAACCTGAAGAAAGTTGCCTAGGTACAAGGTCTGAAACATCAGCAAAGCTTTGAGTAGGATGAAATTAGATTAAATCAAACTAAAACCGTGTTTCTTCCAAATAAGGAACCTCCCTTAATCTCCTCCATCCCTCACTCTATTCACATAGTGTGTCCCTGGTACCAGTTCAGAAGGAATGGCCTGGGCTGGACTTTAGGAAGCCTCTTTCATGAGTCCATCGCTGTGCCATGCCCCTCACAGAGTTTATAGTATTTAATCACCACAATGATCAGTGAAACAAGAGCTCATGTCCCTGTTCTATGGAAGGGAAAAGTGAGAGATGGGTTACCTTTCCTGAAGCCACACAGCTAGCAGATGGTTAAAGAAGAATACCTCCTGTGTTCAGGGCAATTAAAACTTGTCATGCTTGCTATAGCCCTATTCCCTAACCCACACAACAGTGGTCACTGATTAAAAATATAAATAGGTTAATGGAACGCTTACATTTATTCATGGAAATATTTGAGCACCTACCGTGTACTGTACTGTGGGTGTAAAGTCCATGTAGGAAAACTTTGTTGGGGTTGGGGGGAGGGGAAGAGAGGGAAGATAGATACTAAACGAGTCATAGGTGGATTTAGAAAAGTAAACATAGTCTTATAGAATGTTCTTCAGGAAAGAAGGCATAAAAATTGAAGTAGTGTGTTTGCAATAAGGCCAAAAGCTGTAAGACCAAAGAACCCCAACCACAAAACTGTCCTTTCAAACTTCTGCAAAGACAAACACCTCCTGTGCGTCATGTAATTAACCACAAGTCAGGTGTTTAGTTGTGGGTGAAGGCAGAGGAGACAATCGTGCAGGGAATTTTTAGGAGAAGTATCTGGTGATTGTTTTTTGGTGCACTTTTTGGGGTGGGGGCAAGAGGCATACTTTTGGGGATCAGGAGCTAAAATCTCAACTTCATTTTTATAGTGTAAACAGAGGCTGAACCTTCACCGAGCAGACCCACTGAGGCATGACTGCAAGCCCCACAATTTGGCCTGTTTGATTTATGTGTTTCCTGGACAGACTACTGTTGTGTAGGAGCCCTGTGAAAACTTCAAAAAGGTCATTAAGGCTGAAAGGCTTCTTAATTCATTTTCAAATTACTCACTCCTCCTTTCCAAAAGCCAGAGACAGGAGAGCTCAAGTGATCTCAGTCAAGTTTTCCCCACTGAAGCTTTACTTTCTGTGACAGAGTTACAAATACTTTCGGCTCCATTTTGCATACATCCTAGAGAGCTTCTTGGCAGGGTCTGCAAAGTGTGTTTTCATATTCCTTGGATCTCATCTTTGTAGCATGGCCTCATGAAAAACATCACATTCCAAGTGTGACTGGGAAGCTTCATTCACCACAGAGTTTGCCAATAACATGTGGGGAGTGTATTGTCCCTCCGGCCAGCTCATCATATCCAAACAAAATGTGTTCTCTTCGATTTCAGCTGACTCATTTCCATAAGATACAAGTTGATGCTATTTACTAGATACCCAAAGACCCAATTTGAGAATCTAAACTGTGGTAGAATTAAATCTACAACAGTTTTTAACTCATTATATATCATTAGAATCTTAGCAGGAGACTAATGGCACACTCCAAGGGTTTAGCTGAATATAATTTTGTGAAGAGAGTATTTATGAGGCATGGGCACCAAAAAGGGAATACGCAAGGCATGGTGTATTCCAGGAGTTGTCAACATCAGGAAGGACTTGCTGCCCCAGGCGGAAAGGGATGGGAGGTAGGCCTTGGACTCTAGACCCCTGGAAGAGGGGTGGACCGACACAGGCCCCATAGCTGTTGGAATTCAGCATGACTCAGGAAAGCAAGGCTGGGTAGAAACAGGAGAAGAAATGCCTGACCTCCCTCTCCTTGCACCCTCTAATCTCCTGCTGGTGCTGCCCATTAGCCAAGCCCAGGGAGTACTCATCAATGAGGTCAGCCTGCTGGGGGTCCATGATAGAGAAGGGCAGAGACTTGTTTGGGGTCTCTATATACCCCAAATCTGAAATACCAACCCATTTCTGATTTTACTCTGAGAGACAGAGTGGCATAACTGAATGAACAGAGGTTTTCGTGTAAGGAAGATCAAGACCCGAATTCCACCTACTAATGGTCATATCTTGGGGTCTTTTCTGGAGAAAACCTGTTGGACTGCTTCACGTGAATTCTAACTTACCCTCTCTGAATTTCAGTGTCTTCCTCCAGCAAAATGGAAATAATAGCTTCCTACTTACCTACCTGCTTGAATTGTTGTGAATATTAAACAAGTTGCCCAAGGAGAAGAGCCTGACATAATGTTGGACACTTAGAACGTATTTGGCATTTGTTGATTTCCTCCAATTAGTTATCCCTTATACGGTGACATGCCTGCCCTGTGGAGGTGGGAGAACCAGTCTGACCATTTATTTCTTTTTTACTGGGAGTCCCCTGTTGACTCATAGCTGGAAAGGTAGGTGGGACTTGTTTAAAAACTTGTTTACTGGGGTCCCCTTATCAGTAAAGAACTGACCGTTTTCCTAGTGTCACTTTTTAAAGAAAACCTGTCTGGACATCTTTAGGAAAACTCCGATTTCATCTCTCCACAGGGGCATTGGTGCTTAGGGAGCTGGTCCCCGCATTGCTGTATGAGTCTTCACCATTTCTTTAGCAACTTTCATTCCACATTCATAGGCTAATGCTCAAAAAGTTTGTCCTTCCTCCTGTTGTGCGTTAGCTGTTGACAAGACATTGGCTGCTTTTGCAAGAACTTGGTCAATTCAGTTCCTGATAGTAGGGCCATTTCCTTCCTACTTGAAGTCACTAGGGAGGTTTCTGTTTGCTGTATGTTGTTATTTGCTAGTTTGGGAACAGGTGGGAATGTTTGGTTCATTGTGAATTTTGGCTGGACCCTTGGAAAGCTTACTGGTGATTGAAAAATAAAAAGCCACAGTAGTCATTCACTTACTGTTCATTGGTTCAAACTAGGAGTTATGTACTGGGCATAATCCCTAATTCTCATAACCACCATGGAAGGTAGTATCTTATTTTCATTTGAGGAAACGGAGGCTCATCAGATTAGATGGGGTGGCAGGGGGGTGGGCATGTCCAGCTTCTAAGAGGTAGAACTAGAGACCATGGCTCTATCTGAATCAAAACACAGAACTCTGTTTATCTTTAAGAGGGTTACAGAGAATCAACTGCAATATTTTCATCCAGCTGTGGCCATTTAAAAATAAAAATCACAAGGCTGCGAGTTTCTTCATGACAAGGCATAAGTTTTATTCACCTCTCTCTTCTCACTGCTGACCACTGCCCCTGCCATAAATTGGGTGCCTGATTAATGTTGGTTGAATGAAAAAATGATTGAATGAATCTTCTATACAAAGATACTTTTGTCTATGTGTAGCATTTTTTCTAATGCATATTTATATTTCATTTGACAGTGTTTGCAAATTGCATAATATTCCCCTTCAGTATAACTTGCAGTGTGGAAATGCTTCCATATGCTGGATGTTTCCCCTCATTTGACTGAGGGAGAAAAAAGGCTAAGAGAAACATCACATAGTGGGTAAGCATCCATATAAACACGAATTGTAGAATATACTGCTCACGAATGGTGTATTTTGGCAGGGTAATTTTGCAAAAATATTGAAGTAGACATTCAATTTGGATTGATATGGGTGATAAAATGTTCTTGTGCAGCTAACTATAGTTTTATATTAATCCATTATGTTGTAAGAGGTATAGAGTAGGGGAGAAGAACATGGGTCCTGGAGCAGCTGACAGTATACATATCCAGCCTCCATTAGTTAATAGCTATGTGACTTGGGCAGCTTAGTAAATCTATGTCTTAGTTTAACTCCTTCGCAAAATAGGGATAGGAATACTACCTCCCTCATGAGATGATTAAGAGCATTAAATGAGTTAATACAAGAGGAGTTCTTAAATTTGTGTCTGATTCAGTAGCAAGGCTCAATAAATGTTATTATCCTCAGTGCATGGAGTCTAGTTCAGAAAAGTTCTCTTTTTTGTCTCTATCCCCATTATTCCTACCTTATTTTAGGAAGTCATCAAGTTTTGCCTGATTTACTTTACTGTCTAGCTCACCCTTCACATTGTCAGTGGAGTGAATCCTTGAAGACTCACATTAAACCCGGCCCCTTACCTTCTCCAAACAATGCCACTATTCCTAATCAACTTCAGGACTAAGTACAATCCCCTAGCATTACATTCAGGGTCCTTCATAAACTCAATCCTTTCTCCTCTTTTGGTCTCATCTCTTGTCACTCCCACATGTATGCTATACTACAAATACCAACAAATGCCCAAAGTGGAAAAGTTATACTGGCTTGATGGATAAGTAATACTTCAGTAAGAGGAATGAGCAGATAATTTTGCTGATGGGCTCATGGAAGCCTTCAAAGGAAAGATATTTAAGTTGTATCTTGAAGAATAAGTTGATATTGGCCAAGGAAGGTAGGGCAGTACATGATTAGGTGGATTATCTAGATCGAGTGAAGGATTTGTGCCCTAAAACAGAAAAACAAGGTGTATTCATGGCATGAGAACTTGTCTAATGCTGAGAAGGATGAACTGAGGGATGCTTCAATGTGGGATTGAAGGAAAAGGGAGCGTGAAAAAGAGCCCTTATATCTGGCATGAATGCCTGAATGGAATAGTGTGATGTTGTTAATGAAGGTGAGGAAAATACAAGAAAAATGTATGGGGTGTGTGTGTGTGTGTGTGTGTGTGTGTGTGTGTGTGTGTGTCTGTGTGTGTGTGTGAGAGAGAGAGAGTTTGCAACTGGAAACAATAAGTATCTGGTCCGTTTTGTACACATGTGTACAAAAGCCACTTGGGAATATTTAATATTAAGCTCCTGATCTTGTCCCCAGTCTTACCTTCAGATTTGTATCCTGGCAAATTTCCCCTTCTTAGCAAATGGCAGCTCTATTCTTTAGAGTCCTCCATGATTCTTCTCTCTTAAATCCTATTTTTGATCCTTCAGCAAATTCAGTTTTCCTTTTCTTCAAAATATATCCAGCAATTGATCGTTTCTTACCATATTCGTGGCTACCGCTCTCTTCAAAGTCACCATCTTTTATGGGATAATTGAACATTGTCATTTTTTTTTTTTCAGAGAGAGTAGGGAGGAAGGGGCAGAGGGAGAGGGAGAGGGAGAGGGAGAGGGAGAGGGAGGGAGGGAGAGAGAGAGAGAGAGAGAGAATATCTTAAGCAGGTTCCACACTGATTGTGGCTCCAATGCAGAGCTCAGTCTCACGACTGTGAGATCATAACCTGAGTTGAAATCAAGAGTTGGACACTTAACCAATGAAGCCACTCAGGCACCCCTGGGATTATTGAAATAGTCCCTAAACTGTCAGAGTCAGAGTGGTCCTCTCTCTCTCTCTCTTTTTTTTTTTTTTACTTTAAGTTTATTTAAAGTAAAGGTTTTTACTTTAAGTTTATTTATTTATTTTGAGAGAGAAACAGAGAGACAACCAGGGGTGGTGCAGAGAGAGAGAGAGAGAGAGAGAGAGAGAGAATCCCAAGCAGGCTCCATACTGTCAGCATATAACCCAATGTGGGGCTGAAACCCACCAACCATGAGATCATGACTTGAGCTGAAACCAAGAGTCAGATGCCTAACTGAGCCACCCAGGCACCCCCAGAATGGTCCTCATAAAAAGAAGTCAGATCATGACTACACTGTTCACAGCTTCTATATCCTTCCCATCTTGCTCAGACCAAAATCCCAAAGTATTTACAGTGATGGTTTGCAAGATGCAGCCCTCAGAGCTCCTGGCTCTAATGCTATTTAGACTCCTATTCCCATCCTCTTTGGCACCTCTCTGCCCTAGTGGATTCTTTACTGTTCCTGAGACATGTGTGACATCCTTCTACCTATTAGCATTTCCAATGACTATTCCCCTGCCTAGAACGGCTTCTCCTCAGATGCTCACCTAGTCATCTCCCTCGCCTCCTCAGGTCTTCACTCCAATGTCATCTACTCAGTGAGGCCTTCTGTGACTGCCTTACTAAAATCGGCAGGTCCCTCTTACCTCTGATTTCCCAGTGCATCCGTTGCTTTTCTGCATTTTTTCTTTAGCACATATCACCATCTATCATACTCTTATTTACCATTAGCTTTTATCTATTATTTGTCTCCCCCCACCCTCTTGCATCTGTCTCTAATACATGTGTCATGATGGCCCTGATTCCTGTACTGTTCCCCTCTCTGTTCCCTATACCTCGAATGGTGCCTGACCACAAGTTGTTCAATAGATATCCGCTGAATGAAAGAATTAATTCAAGTGGGGACCATAGCAGTGTGTTGCTGCAAGGAGCTGGTACTCAGCAGGTAGATCTAGGTTAAAGATAGATTTGGAATCCTTAGCAATGAGGTCACAGATGTGTGGGAGTAGCTAAGACAGACCAAGGAAAAGATATTGAGTGAGATTTGAAAAAAAAAGAAGGCCAACATAAAACTTGGAAAAAAATAGTAATAATTAAAGACTGTACAGATGAAGTGGCAGAGTTGAAAGCAAGGGCTCTGGAATTACAGACTCGAGTTAAAAACCTTTGCTCCACCATTTACCAGCTTTATGACCATGGAGAAGTGACTGGATGATTCTTGGCCTCCATATCCTCAAGGGTAATTAGAAAAAAGATCTCCACGTCAGAGGGCTGTTAAGAGAATTAACCAATAACGTGCATAGAAATCAGTTAGCAGACAGTAACAAAGAATATAGGTAGTAGTCGTTGTTGTTACTAACATCACTGTTATCGTCAAAATCCAGGAAGGACTCCTGAAAAGTCGAAAAAGTAGGGGAGTGTAATGGAAGATAAGTGAGGAGAGGTCTTCAAGAAAGGGAACAGTAAACTCTGTAGATGTTGCTCTGTGGTCAGGGCTAAGTATCCTGAGGAGGAGATTAGGCTCCAGGGTAGAGCTATTTGAGAGAATCGTTTCATTTGCATCAAAAAGTCATAATCCCATATTTTAAAATGAGTGAGTGTTTTGTGGAAAATAACAATAATTATCTTAGAAAAAATCAAATAAAAACAAAACAAAACAAAACAAAATAAAACAACACTGGGCCCTCAATTGTATCCAGCTGACAAGTGTAGGAACATGGTGACCCAAAAATTTGCTTCTCTCTGGTCTTTGGGAGATTTACTTGCTCGCTAGTCAGAACTAGTTTGCTGGTTTTATGAGGTTAAGCTATTGTGCAATACTATTCAGCTGGCTCTGTGGGTGTTTATTTACAGATGGCTGCCATCTTGATTTATTGTCTGTCAAATTATAATTATTAACGATGGAGTTAATTGTCATTTCAACCACCTGGTAATTACCCACTGTGCTTTGATGTGGTGACAAATCTGTCCTTCAGATCCAAATTGGTAGGTTCATAAGATATTTTGCTTCCACGTTCATCTCCATTCATGGCTTATTCAAAATAAATGATTAGGGAAAATTATTGATTCTTTTTAGTGTAATTTGTGGGCCTTCAGGTAAAAGAATTGTCAATTGTTGTAAACTTTTTTTGAGTGGTAGGGCTGGTATAACAAGAATCCAGTGATGTGAGTTATAGTACTTGAAATTAAAACAACAAGGCATGCTCTTTCAAAGACTGGTCTAATAAAAAATTTAACAATGCTCTCAGTATATTCTATGGTGCATCACCTAGAATGATGGTTTATAACCCTCATTATTTGTTTGCCCCATTGTTTACTAAGCCACTTTATCCTTATGCCCTTTTGAACTTTTAGGATAGAATTCAGCACAGTGAGGTTACCTTAGTCTTATAAGGCCTCAATCACTTTCAGAACTATGAATGGGATTGTCTGCTTGGTCACTCTCTAGGGAGACACCTGATAGAACCAACGGGATTAAAGAGGAGGGGATGTATACATGTCATGAGAGCTACATCTATACTCCCATCTTTGATGTTGGAACCCTGATTTGTGTACTTTTTCCTTTTCAGCATTTCCCAGTGGTTTTCAGAAAGGCACACATAATTTACTAAAGTAGCCAGCAGTGGATCAAATGGAAGATTTCCCACCAAAGCAGAGTCTTGAGATGCTACTGTGGTCTTACCATCTCTTTCCTCTTAGGAAGCCCATCAAGCAAGCATTCCGTGTCCAGCTTCCTCTGGCTTTTAGCCTCGGGGCATGGAGAGAAGAAGGCTGTGTTCCTGGCTTCTCAATATTTCCTTGCAGAGTCACCTTCTAATTGACAGTTGCCATATTACAGTCCTGTTGACCATGAGGTCTCACCTTGGCATTTGTTGTGCAGTGAGACTCAACCTAGGCTGATTTCTACTAATACTCCTTCCAAGTCAGAGAGTTGTACATCCATTGGACCCAGAGAAAACCTATGAGCAGTATCTGCTTTCTTTCACTTGAAGGATTGTGAATCAGTTCGTTGAGGAAGGAAAGCTCAGGGGCTAGAGGTGGGTGTCTAAAACTGCCCTACTGCAGTTTGTTACCGGGCGTGGGCATTTCCTGATCTCTGCTATGAAATGCTGACCTGCTGTATAGGATTTTCACTCCTTGGGAAATTATCTGTGGTCGAGTGTCCTGACATGGTTTCCCCTGCTCTCCCTTCCTCTCTTCTATTCTATGAGGCCATGGCAAAGACCTTTTCTTACCTATACTATCTTATCTCTAGTGTCTGACCCCTTCAGTTTACCCTTCATATTGCTGCCTGAAAGAGTTCTCAAAATCCTTTGGGGGCTTCTTCTGTGAGTCTAAAATGTGCACCATGACATTCAGTGGCCTTTATCATTGGCCCTTTACCTATACCTCCAATCTAATGTTCCCTCTGTTGGATGACAGTTCAAGGCCTTTATGTTGAAGGTTCCAATTGGCTGTTGTGTGCTTTCCCTTTCCAGGTCATTCATCTGGAGCATTCCTAATTATTCTTCGGAAGTCACAAGTCAGCAGTTACCTCCTGAATGTAATCTTCTATAATCACCCCCCCCCCCTACTTCCCTGACAATTATTTCTCTTTTTGTTTTATTTTTATAACTTATACTCCTTTATATTGCTATGTCACATCATATTAATTTCCCCCCTTATCTGTCCATTTCCCTTCTGGGGTCCTCAAGAGCAGGATCTAGGATGGGAACATTTTTGTCATCATAGAGCAGGAGCTAAATAATATTGAATAACTTTTTGTTCAATTCTTTGTACATCTTCCATTGCCTAGGACAGTGCTGAGTATTCAGTGGATACTAAACACATAGTTGCTGATGGATCCTTATTAAACAATAGCTAAAATCTTCACTACTATTCTTGGTACCAACGTTAGAGTAGACACCTGTCTTTATGGAAAAAAACTAGCTTTAGGGAGAAGAAGTTGACCCTTTATCCAAGATGCGTGTGGCAGCTGCTGATTGAAATAAAAGACAGTTAATCATATCCAAATGGAAAGAGAAGAAGTCTTTGGTTCTGGTTAAAAGAAAATATTTTTTACTAAATAGTAAGGAAATGGGATAGGAATTTCTTTTTGGACAGTCAATGTATATTTTCTTTTGTATGAGAAATTTCTGTGGAATTCAAAGGTTGTCCTTTCCTTCCTTCTCTCCCTTTTGCCCTCTCTTCTTTCCCTCCTCCCTCCCTCCCTCTGTGCCTGCTTGCCTTCCTTCCTTCCTTCCTTCCTTCCTTCCTTCCTTCCTTCCTTCCTATAAAGATAGGCAACCTTAGGCAAACACATGGTGCTGCTAGCTTCTATAGAGAAAAGGTGCAAAGTCTGTTCTTATGTCATTGCAATTATTCTGATGGCAGATAAACCCATCTCATCCTCATCCCAAGATTTTAAGTGAGGCACACATTTCTGTGAAACTCTTCTCATACTCAATGTCAACCTGAGGGTCATTGGCTTTACTTGGCCCATCAGGAAGACTGGTTCCATGAACGTCTGGGGAATTTTCTTTCTTAACTGAAATTGAACAAGAACTGTTTTCTAAGATCAAAAAAGGTCCATATGAAACTTGAACAGTTCTAATTGTGCTTTGTTCTGTTCTGATGTCATTGGGAACTTTCTGAGGCAAAGTAGACAACTGGGTTTTAGAGTGGTTTGAAAACTATTAATAGAGCAGACGACTCCTCAAGGCCTTGTCATTTTCTAGGAACCATTAATTACTGTCATGATGGTTTATGTGCATACTGCTATCTTCATATCAGAAAAGTGCTGCTTAGTTTGTGCTTCACAGTCTCGTGAGAAAAGTTGTAGTCTTGGTACCTCCTACAGGAAACAGTTGAGTGAAAAGTGTTTCCACAACAGGTGCAGGGACAGAACTGTGTTGGTCGGCTTTAGATTCTCCCTCGGTCTTTCTGAAATTGAAGCATGTTCTTGAACACAAAGCCTCTTTTTCTATCCTGCTAGTCACTATGTCAACACAGAAGTTAAAGGAAGAAGTGAACAGAATAGCACATTTATTTTCTCAGTAGGAAACAAACTTTATCTATCACATTTCCTTTCCTCAAAGTGATGGGTCCTAAAAGCTTGAGAAAGTAGCATTACTACGCTTGGTAGGAAAACTTTACTTTTCATTATGGCCAAGGGGTGGTAGGAAGAAGACTGATCTGAAAGTCAGTGGACCTGAAGCCCCGTCCTTATCTGGCACTGACTGGTCATATCACCTTGGACAAGCCATTTCTTTTCTATAACCTCAGTTTCCCTCTTGATATAATGAGGTAGTTGCTAAGGCTTCTCCCAGGTCTGTATTCTCTTAAGAAGCTGAAAGCTGCAGGAGAATGGGTGAATCAGTTGGTGAACCTCTAAGTCTTGTGCACACACACCCAACCAAGTATCTGCCAAGAAGTCTCTTCTTATCACCACCATCAAAACTTACTCTCAGCACTCTATAGCTATTTGTACCTATTGAATTAGTAATTCCACTCCTAGAACTTTCATCTAAAGAAATAAATTCCTTAAGAAAGAGGAAAAGTTACATTAACAACGAAAAAAAGTTGTTCATCGCATAATTCAAAATTTGATGTAAGCTCATTGTCCAACAGTAAGAGAAAGGATCAGGACAACTGATAGGCTGTTTCAAAGTCCTGAGAACTACATGGAGAAATGCTTTTGATAAGCAGGAAAGCAAAATGTATTTGTCCTGCGGACTGCAAATATGTTTATGAACAAGAGAAAGGTAAGAGGAGTTGGTGATTATGGTCTACTCTCATTGGGCCATGTGCTACACTAGGCATTTAGTTACTTTAATCATCTAACTTATTCTTTTGAACAGCTATGAGGATAGGCACTATTATGATCAACTGACAGTTAGGAATCTAAGGCTCAGAGAGTCATAGTCACCCACTAGATCACCACGGCTTTTAATGGGTTAGCACTCAAAATTCAAACCCATCTACAAATGATTTTCATTATTCATGATAGCTATAAAGTGCCTGTGGACACTGAGTTAAACAATATGAACATTGCTTCTAAGGGAAATATAGGGTTAGGCTCCTGTGAGCCTCTGGTCAGAACATTTTCATCAGGAGATTCAATACCTAACCTTGTTTCACGTGTATTTCTGTTTAAGGACATTATTTAATATTGTTGATTCATTAATACTGAATTCATGGTTGACAGCACTATAATTCATGCCTGGATGACACTTATCTAACACATGTATTTTCTCTGTAAGGCCGATCATAGACTTATTGCATTTAGGATCATTAGACAGCACTTTAGCACTGTGCTTGGACCATTTTAAACGGTGAAATCACCGACAAAAAGCACAAAGATGTGAAAAACGTGCCACCAGATAGACTGCAAACAAAAGAGAGCTGAAATAAGAAGGCAGAGCATCACTGTGCTCAACTTCAACTGGGGACAGGTGCGTTAGGCAAATCAAATGTTTCACCCCTCCGCACAAGTCTGTGAATGACCATGAAATGGCCATAAATATTGATTTGGGGGGGTTACAAATAAATTTTAGGGACAAGGCAAATTCACAAACATGGAATCTGCAAATAATGAGGACTGTAGATTCAGTCATTTGGCAGGTATTAATAGTATATCTGTCATCTTCCAGACACTGTTCCAGGCACTGGGGATTTAGAGGTCAACAAAACAAAGCTCCTGTGCTCATGGATCTAATGTTTGAGAAAGGGTTAAATGCAGGTAAATACATCAATCTGATGGTGACAGTCTGACAGACCAAACCGGGAGGGGAGTAAGGAGGGATGTGTGGAGGGTTGCTGTTCATACAGAGCTGTCAGAGGCAAGCCTGGGACGTAACATCTGAACAGACCCTCAAAGGAATCAGGTCACAGGGACATGTGTGTGAAGAGTGATCGGGAAGTGGGGGCAAGAGGTATACAGATGCTGAGCAGGAAGCAGGGGCTGCAACGGGAGAGGAAATCAGCATGGGCTGGCAAGCGATGTTGAACTCTAACTTCAAAACCTGGACTCTCGAGAGGAAGGCGGCTTGAGGATGCCGAGCACCAGGACTGGGATGCTTCCTAAGTTGTCATAATGTTGGCAGAGGAAAACATTGTGCATCTTCCCTTGTGAACAGCTCAGGTAAGAGCCAAAGGGAAGATCTCTGCCAAGTTCCTCCAGGTCTCCGCTCCATCTGAGGCTTGGTTGCTGGGTTTAAGGAAGTGACTGGAAGTTAGCTTGGACTCGGGTGAGATTCCCTGGGAGAGAACGTGGCCCAAGGCTGCAATATCAAGGACGACTTGTAGTGCATCTGAGGAGAGCCACAACAAACAAAGCATCCCCAGGACAACAGGAGGAGTGGAGGCGAGAAACAAGTCCTCACAGTGAGAATTGCTGTGTGGAAAAACACTCCTCCCCCAGTGCCGAGCTCAGCTTGCTGTGCCTGTGAGAATATCAGTGCTGTGGCCCATGTTGGAGCCAGCTGCAAAAGTCATTTGGACTCAGAGGTCCTCAGACTCCATCCTCACTGCTGACAGACAGGGACACTGAGGCCCAGAGAGGGACAAGCATAGGCTTCCAATCAAACACCGAGGGAGTGGCCGAGCAAGGACTGGAATTTAGCCTTGTCACCAAACTGTCATTCTAGACAGTTATTATTAGAATTTAGGAGGAGGAGAAATGTGACAGAATCCTCAAGTTTGCAGAAAAGCTGTTGATCGTACCCGCTGCTGTTTTTGTGCCTATACCAGGAGCACCGCAGCTTCTACAATTCAGTTCAGTGAACTCCCCTCCTCTCTCTGGGCCCCCAACTTGGTCATTCGGCATCTGGCTCTGGAAGTGCCCTGTGGAAATCCGTCCCAAGAGAAATGGTCTCAGTCAGCAAAGGTGGTCACTATAGATGAAAAGAGTCAAGGGGAATTAAAATCCTGTTCCATACTCTTTACATCTATCTACCTAGCACAAATCCTTCTTCTGTAGCTTTTGTATGGAGGTCTGTGGTTTGCAGGGGTCCCCGGCTACAGGTTTCTGTCAATCCCCTGTGAATCACTGAATCCCAAAAGAGGCCAAATGTGATTGGCCAGGAACAGCGGTGAGCTGGTAAATTAGCTCTCTGGAGGATGGGGAAGGGCAGCCCTGATTTGTCGTGTTTGCCAATATCTACGGTGTAACTACTGTCACCATGGTAGATTTCAAGCTATCAGTGATTTAAAAACCAACTCACGGAATTGCTGGAAACCTCACAGTTCTCCTGAGGCTGCTCCAGCCCTGGCCAGCACACCTCTGCAGCTGTCTGAAGAGAGGGGCCTGAAGGTGGGGCTGAGGTCCATCCTACTTAGTTTTGTGAGGTCGGACCTCGCCTGAGGGGGTGTCTAGTTTCAAAGCCAGGATTCTAAGAGGAACATTGACAAACTGAAAATTGCTCGAGCGGGGGGGGGGGGGGGGGGGGGGGCGGGGGGGGGCGCGGAAGGAAGAATTTGATTTAAAAAACAAAAACACTTTTGGGAGGGAGAACTGTGGACAGGATGAGAATCCAGGAGCAGGAAAACACAGGGCCTCGTTCCTGTTTCCCAGTCTCTGTGGGGCTGTGAGTTACTGTTCCTGAGCCTGAGGGGAGGTGTCTACAACAGGGAAGCTGATTTCAGCTCAACATAAGAACTTGTGGATGCAGCTGCCCAAAGGATTGCAGGACTGCTGGGCGTTATAAGGAGTGTTACGGCACCAAAGGGATGGAAGAAGATGTGGGGGCAACCACTAGGGGGGGCTGTGCAGCGGGGCTCTGGGGCCCCTTCTAGCCTCTGGTTGCTGATCCTGAAGTGGAGTCTTCTTCCTTGTCTTTCTCTCATTTAGTCACTTTCATCTTCTCACTTTTTGTTCCTTTTTCCCCTCTTCCTCCTCTCTCTCCTGGCTCACTTGCTCGGTTGCCTTTTGCGGCTTTACCTGGTTCTGCTCCCTCCTTCGGCAATGACCTCCGTATCTTTCTAAGAAGTCCAAACCTCTTAGCTTTCTCCTGACTGCTTACATCCCAGGAGGAAAGCACAAGCCCTCCTTTTCTCGTTTTTCTTTGCCTTCTCTCCTCTCCCACTATTTTCAGCTCCACATTTGTGACTGAAGAAGGGCAAATAAACAAATTGAAACTGAAACTGAGCGTTGGCCATAAAGTGAGGACATCTGGGAGGCTTGCAAGGAAATTAACATGCTTGTCGGGTTTCAGGTTACATATTTTGCGTTGCCTGGTAACTAGCCCTACAGTTTCCTTTCATGCTTTATTCTCCCCATCCCTTGTTTATAGTGTAATTACCACTGTGACATCATAATCCCCCATTGAACAGCTGTCAGGGGGGCCCAACTGCTGAGTAAACAGGGCTTTACAATCTCTCCTCCCACAGGCTGGTTTACTAAATAGATCAATATTTGGTTTGTAGGCACAGGGATTAGGAGGTGGAAGTGTCTTTTGAAAAAGTCCTCTCTCTTCCCAGGGCCTCCAGTGCACCTGAGAATGCTGGAAAGAAAAGCCAGGTTCATGGACAAAAAATAATCACCTAAACTGCCTTCACCTGCCTGTGATTTCCCAAGGAGCAGCTTGCCTTTAAGAAGTGATACCTATTTGAGAATTAGTAATGTCTTAGGTTCTTTATTTTAATGCTTAGAGAATTCCACTTTCTTCTCTCTCTGCCTCTGTCTTAGCTCCCATTTCTCTGTCCCCAATCCTGTTTGATTTAATCTTTCTAAATGGATATTATAACCCCAGGGACTAGAAGAATGACACGTGGATAAACAGGAACTAAGCTCCTGAAGATCTCCCTCTACCCCCTGCCCCCCCCACCTCACTCTGGGATTAGAAGCTCCACAAAGAAAGCACCCTAGGAGAATTCTTTGTCAAACTAGAGACTCCTCGGTGATAGTTTGGGAAAGGATGATTTAGATCTTGCCTCTCCTGAGTCTGGAGAGTGTGATTGCAACAGACATAGGAGCAGAGATCTTGGAGCCTGAGCACTGGGAGCTGTGAGTTGAACCCTGGTGCTTCCTGTAATTTGTTATGTGACCCTGGACAAGTCCCTTGTGGCTACAGCATTGGGATTGGGTGACAAAGACCTTCAAGGCCTCTCCCAGGGAGACCATGTGCAGCATCAGACTGAGACAGGCTCAAAAGCTAGTCCTGACTGCAGAGCCCCCTAAACCACAGGTAACTCCTTGGAGTTGCATTTGCTTAGCTCTTAAAAAAGGGGGAGAATTAACCAATCATTGTGTGGATTAAATGAGATAGTGTATGGGACGCATGTAGCTGTGGGCACGACACTTAGTGGGTGTCTTTTTAAAGCTAATATTGTGTAATTGCCATGAAAACTAAAACTATGGTAAAGAAAAGCTTGGAGGTAAAAATTAGAAGGAAAGAGGAGAAGAGGAATAACAACAGCCAACACTTACAATAACATGTTCACAGCACACTAAATGCCTCTCACATACGATCTCAGGTAGTCTTTACAACAACCCCCCGAGAAGGAGAGGTACCACATGTACTGATCTCTTAGAGTGGACCAGTCATTATCCTGGACTTTTCATAAACATCATCTCCTTCCATCCTCACAAAAATGGCAGGTTCTTATTTTCCCTATTTCACAGATAAGTGGAGTTCAGAGAAGTGAAATGACCTATCCAAGGTCACCCAGCTGGTGAATGTTGGAGCTGCCCAGGTCCATCCCATTCTAAACCCCTTGTGTTTCCCCCTTTATGCCATAGAAGTGGGCAGATCACCGTGGAAAGGGAGGCAGCCAAAGAATGAGGTGCTAAAAGTTAATGACCTGGGTGAGAGAAAAGAATACTTATACAACATCCAATGCTTCCTTCACAGTTGTCAAGCCACACCACAGTGCTTTGTGATTCAGTCATTTTGAGGGGTAATTACAGTCTTCGTCTAAAAAATAAAACACCGCAACTGGCTGCTGTATCTTGGACTTTATGTTACTTCCTTTCGACAGGTGATTACAAAAGTCCTACACATCTAGAAGTGTCCCCTGAAGGCTACATCCAACCCAGACTGGATGGGAAAGCAGGCTATGGCAATGCAGGGGGGAGAGGCTGACCTGAGACAATCCATAGAAAACCAGTTCCTGAATTTTCTAGGCAAGGGGTAGCACAGGCATCCTGTAACTCCTTTGCTGTCCCTGGCTGGTGGCTTTCTCTTGGAAGACTGTATGGTTTCAGTTCAGTTTCATATAGACCTGTGTGTAGATGTGTGCAGTGATAACACTCCTCCCTGCTAAGTCTATCCAAGATAACTAATCTGATTCCAAGTTCTAATTTTGTACGTGGGAATCTTGTCTTGTCCTGATTTCCAGACCCATAGGCAGGCTTGGCAGGCTGTGGCCAGAGGAGGTCCCAGGTTTGCCCTCATGCCCTGAGCAAGACTTCCTCCTCTCCCCTGTTAGGCAGAAGCACCTGTCTAGCAACAGGAGGCACTGTTTTTGCTGGCGGAACTCAGTCTCCCTGAGGGGAAGTACCTTAAGACTGAAGGCCCCTTGGATATGTCAAAGCCCTTGTTTATTTGCCAATAAATAAAATGCTATTTTCAAGAACTCCTTCTTATATCAACCTCTGTGAATTATATCCTGGAGAAAACAAAAGAGCTACAGCCCTCTGGGAACCTCCATAAACCAGTAGTTCTCCAACTGTGTCGGATCACCTGGAGGGTCTGTTAAAGCACAGTTGATTGAGCTGCACACCCAGAGTTTCTGATTTAGCAGTTCTGGAGGGGCACCTGAAGATCTGCGTTTCTAACTAGCTCCCCAGAGATGCTGCCGATTGGGGGACCACACTTAGGGAACCACTGGTCTAAACCATCTGCTCCAGCTGCTTCAGTCTAAGGAGCTGCCGGTAGCCGATTTTTTAAAATCATTTTTCACATTCTTTCAGGTGGCCATTGTTCTGATCTTTCCTTCCATCAAAGAATTTTGGGAGCGGCTTGCTCCTCTGAAGCAGGAATGCAAGTCAGGTTGCCCTCTCTGGCATCGTTTTCCATATCATCTTGCAGCCTACATCATTTCCGCTCTTAGATATGGAAAAGTCCCAAGCCTGCTTTTGCTGTCACATCCCTCATCTGTGGGCATGCTGTTAGTTCTCTGGGCTAGACTTCCCTTGCCTGGTGGATTCTGAATTGTGTGTCAAAGTGGAACTCATGCATGGCCCCTATAGAGTCCTCCCTGAACAATCTACCCAAGCAGAGAAAGTTTTCCTTATCTGTATTGAGTCTTACAGCTGCTAGTACAAACTTGTACCCTAGCCCTTGGCACATTCTAATGTAAGGATCTATTTGCAAGTTTCCTCTGCCTATTAGAAGGAGGTACTAAAGGCAGAGACTAGGAATGACTCCACTCAAGGTTCCCTGAAGTACCAAGTATTTTTGTAGGATCTGCCATGTGCCTAGACACACTAGTAAACAATAACAGATGTTGTCCTGCTCTCATGAAGATTTCCACCTAGTGGGTGAGACAACTGATCACTCAAAAAATGTCAAAATGCGCTCCTGGTAAATGTCATGAAGGAGAGTGATTTACTCAGGGAAAGGAACACAGTTTTGGAGTTTGAAATAAGGGAGGGTTTGACTAAGTTCTAGAGATCAAGGATGGTTCACTGGAAAAGGTCCATTGACTGGAGAAGGGAAGGATGAGATGTTCACTGCGCAAAGGGGAAAAGGCAGAGGGTCTGAAGCACAGGAGGCTATGGGAGGCAGCCAGAACCTGGGCCTCCCTGAGCCACATTTACCCCATGGCGCTGGGTTCACCTCACCATAGCCTCTCTCTTCACTGCTCTCTTGAGGCAGTAAGTGGGCTCCACAGAAATGGAATGTGTGCACACACACGCATAAATGCACATACATACAGATGCTAGCACACGCTTGCATAAACATGCCTCACACACACAGAGGCACACACATGCTATTATCTTGCCCAGATTAGAGTGGGACTCTGTGCTTTGAGCTGAGCCTAAAATGTTGATACCCAAGGGCCCCTTTCTCTAGGAGGCACAGACAAGTTTTAAATGAGATTATCTCACCAGCTGTCCAGAGTCTCTGACATGGTGTGACCCTATCATAGCAGGTGGGTGAGGTGTGGGGAACCCGGACAGCCAACAGAATGGAGCTGAGAGTCACAGTACCCAGAACTATGGGGTATGCTCACCCTCACCCAGTCTCAGCTAAGCTTTTACTTTTTGTGATTTAGGAAAGGCTGGAGGAATGGTTGGGGTGACCGGCCACTTTGTCCCAAGCCTTTCCATTTGCAGCTGCAAAGGCTCTTTCTTGTTACATCATTTTCTCCTTTATTGAAAAACTTATCTTTAAGTGGTGGGGGAAACCCTTTTGTTTTACATAGTACATAGTTGATACCAATTAACTCGGCCTTTAAGCATTGCTACCAGTAAGAGCCTGTGGATATCCAAAGGGGAAACCGTTCATTCATGCTTGTCCAGCTAAAACACAGTCTCTCCTAAACTTTCTATTGTGTGACTGCCTCCCTGTTTTTTTGGCAGTGTATTCCATGAAAACAAATTGAGTCAAGAAGTAAAAGTAGTTAAGGGCTGTGCACATCTCGGTCTTTCAGAAATAACAAAAAGTGATGAAAGTGATTCAGTAAGATAAGGATGGCTGAAACAACCCTGCCGTGTAGAGTAGATTTGGTTAAACAATAACAGTTACCATTTCTTAAATACTTGTTAGGTGTTAAATAAATGTATCGTGTACTTTACTGGTATTATCTTGGGCAATTCCCACAAAAACACCAATTTTATGCAAGAAACTAAAGTTCAGAGAAGTTAAGTAACTACCCCCAGCTCACACAGCTAGTATATGGGATTCAAATCCACCTGATTCTGAAGCTCATGATACTTTCCAATGTTATAATCACTTGGGTCCTTTGTACCTCTGCCTTCTTGTCTGTAAAATGGGTAATGTAATATTCATCCCTTTATAGGCCTTTCAGTGATGGTGGAATAATAGCTGTTATTGGCAATAAAAATACCTTCAGTTCGTGTAGTCCTTCAGTTTCCAAAGTGCTTTTGTATCCTCATTCCCATTTGAGCAATACAACAACCTTGTGACATAGGTATTACCATACCCATCTTCCAGATGAGGAAGGTGATTTTCCCAAGGTCACAGCTCTAAGAATGGTATGGTAGCACCAGAAAATTGATACCAAGGCTAGTGCATAGTCTATCTAACAGCAGCTGCCTCTTTAATTAACCAGATAATTGTAGCAGACTCACGGTTCCCCATGAAAAGGAAGGACTTATGGTGTAATATTATGTAGGGGGCTATTATCATTGTTGCCATACTTGTTATTAGTTGCCAAAGGACAATTGTGATGTGTTTGGTCCTCTTTACCCTCAGCAGATCACCGTCCCCCTCCTGCTAGTTAAACCTTTCCTTCCTTTCTCTCTTGATCCTTGAGACCACAGTACTCATTTCTAGAATTGCTCATGTGCTCCTGTGGCTCCCAGAAATTAGGGTCTGAATTTGATCAGGTACTTGGTGGCTATTCAAGGGCTCTTTTCTCCTTTGAGTGAATTGGAGGAAGTTGGGGTATTTGGCAATTTAATTAACATCTTTGATACATGAATGGAGCTATCCTCATTAAATTGGCCTCTTATATAAATTGGCATGACAGTAAGCCCTTGGGAAAGCTGGGCTACAGTTAGGAATGTTCTTGACCCTGGGGGTTGGCCAAATGGGTAGGTGAAGACCACTGGGGGAAGTACAACATAGTCACTTAGGAGAGAGAAATAAACTATTGAATAAGAAAGAAGTACTCAGTCACAATAAATCACAAGTGTCGGCATCAGACAGTGTGCAGAAAGTTTTTCCATTGTTGGAAAACCTAATTCCCATATGGTTGATCTTAGCCATAGCAGTTATTTTTGAGGATCCTTTGACTTAAAAATATGGAATTTAGAGAAGATCTAGGGATAAGGTGACAAAAACAATCACTGATTCTAAAAAAGAGAATGTGAGGAAGGAGAAATCTGGCATACTGTAAATAAGCCTTGGCTCAGTAGGAGGCCATGTGCTCTGTTATACTCTGGGGGAATAACACATGAGGGGCCCAGGATTTACTAAGGCAGGATAAAGGCACCAGGACAACCAGAGCAGTATCCCCATCTTCCTGCCAGCCCATAACATAGGAACTTCTTCACATTTAAAAGCATTGCTCTGCTTCTTGGCTCCTGACTCTGGTGAGAAAGTAAAAGTCTACTTTGGTGGAGAGTTCTCTTTTGGATAAGATAAACAATGCTATTCACGAGTGACCTTTGTGTCTTGGCTTTTCTGTACTCAATAAGGCAAGTGAGGATGCTCTTGTAGCTGGAAGCTGCCAGACCCGACTTGCTTCAAGTCTTGTCTCAAGATCTAGAACTTAGGAAAAAAGAATAGAAGTTCATATAAACCTCTCATCTCACATTTTCCAATACCACTTTTCCATCAGTAACAGTAATATTTAGACTTTTGTTTGACTCCAGTGTTTCTTTCTTAAATAGATTCAGAACTCAAATGGGAGAGGTGTGTTTATTGGTTCCCTACTCAGCCTCCAAAGAACTCTGCAAGCAGAATTGTTGCTTAGTGTTGGAGAAACCTTTCCTCTCCTGATTGTGAGATACAGGAGAAATAGATCACTCCGGAGAAGAATCTTCTTTTGAGACAAAAAATTTGAACTAAAACAAATGACTGTTGGAAGGATTTTTAAATGCTGCACTGAAGATAGACTCTCCCAAGGCCTCTTAAGATTCTGTTATTTGACAGGTAATTAAATTCAAAGGAAAGGCCCATGAAGAGATTCGTGTACATGTCTTACTTCCAGGAAGCCTGTGAGGAGCAGGCTTTCCTCATATGACCATAGAAATATCTTGAATGTCTGTACACTTCCAGGTTGAAGGGACCCTCAGCGCTAAAGCAATATGGAGGAACTCTCACTGGCCTAAGAATTGCATCTGTCGTCACCAATATGCAAGTGGCAAAAACCACCTATAGGGAAAGCCATTATAGAGACAGATGGGTAATCAGCTTCTCTGTTTCCATTCTCTCACTTCTCTCCAGAGCTGTAATCCAACTCGATTGGTTATGACACTCTGAGAATGTATAACTATTTTGCATCACATGGAAGAAAAGGAACTAGCATGCCAGGTACTTACCTATACTATGTTACTTAATCCTTGAGCAGGGAGATCTATTCCTGGCTTACAGAAGGGAATATCAAATTTTAGAATATGTAAATTGCTCAAGACTAAAGAATTTGTAAGTGTAAGAGATGGGTTCAAATATAAATCTAACTGATTCTAAATTCCATTTCCAAATACTCTACCTCTGAAAACTAAAAAAGAGTTAGATACTTGTCTTCTCTGTGTCTCTGCTTATTCTTTTCTCTTTACATGGAAGGTCATTCATTCATTTATTCGTTCATTCAGTAAATATTTGTAGAACACTTAGATGTGCCTGGGAATTGGCTCAGCTCTGGGAAAACAGATCAACAAGAACATGCTGCTATCTTCCAGGAGCATAAAATCTAGGGAGAGACAGGTATAGACAAGAAGAAATAAACGTGTTAAGTTTTGTGGGTGAAAACCAGACAACACTCTTTGAAATCATAGGTAGTTAGGCAATAAACTCCATTAGGAGATGGCAAGATGGATGGAAGGAAATGGAGGAGGTGGAGAAAAGAAAATCCTTGAGAGGGCATTTTTGAGATTACATAAATGAAAATGTTTACCATGGTATCTGACAAGACTAAAACACTAAAAAAATTCACTTGCTAACTTTTTAAAAATTAATCTAGTGGATACTTATTAAGAGGACTCTATGCCAGGTACCATTTCAGGCATTGAGGATCAAGCAAGAACTGAAGTCCTTGGCCTCATGAAGATTATATTCTAAGTGGAAGAGTCAGATGCAAAATAACAAAAAGCTTTGGAACATCACGCCAGGTAGTGATTAAAGTGATAATAAAGAAGGAAGCCAGACCCAGAGATGGAGGGAAAACAGCTACTATTGTAGGTAGCCTTGCCAGGGAAGACCTTGCTGAGCACTTGGGGATAGGAGGATGGAGCTATGTGGATCTCCTGGAGAGTGATACAGGCTGAGGAAGAGGTGAGGGTCTGAAGTCAGGTCATGCTACCTGATGCTGTAGTTATAGCAAGAAGGCTAGTGTGGCTGCGCAGAGCAAGAGAAGGTAAGATTGACAATAGAGGAGGTCGGGGAGGAAGCCAGGGGCCAGATCAAGTAGGGCTTTGTAGGCTATGGAGAGACTTGGGAAGTCACTGCATTAATTCATTTAATTACCACTTCTTATATAAACCTATTACTGGGAATAACAGGACACCATAGACTGGGCTGCTTATACACAACAACAATTTATTTCTCACAGTTCTGGAGGCTGGAAGTCTGAGATCAGGGTGAGAACTCTCTTCCTGACTGCAGATGGGCCAGTTTTTTTGTTGTAGCCTCACCATGGAACAGAGGGGTAAGAGAGAGAGAGCTCTGGGGTGTCTTTTATAAAAGCAAAGGTCCTATTCATGAGAGTTCTGCCTTCATGATCTAATTACTCCCAAAGGCCTCACCTCCTAATTTTGTCACAATAGGGGTTAGGATTTCAATGTATGCATTTGTGGGGAACATAAGCATTCAGTCCATGATGCTGGGTACAAGGTTGTTCAACAGACATTTAAAATACCATTACTGTTGCAAATCTAATGTAAAATACATTTTAAGCGTGTATTTTATTGGGCTGGCTCACCCCATTCTCAGTTTCATCAAAACTGATATTCCTAATTCCTGGTTGATATTAGTTTTAGAGCCACTCATAGGTAGGATGTCTATTATCTGAAGCATAGGAAAATTGTCTTTCAAAGGAACATTTACAGGTGGGGAATTATGCAACAAAACTTTCAGACAAACTAGTTGGAAAACTACCACATGGATCGAGCCCAGAAACCATTTTAATCTGGTCATTTTAGTTTGGTTCCTTTCCAGGTCCACTCAGTAAATCCTATGGCATTTTCATAGATATTCTGGACTTGGGGCTGGTTGTAGAAGCCCAGGACTAAAGGAAAAGCCCAGAACCAAAGGCATCAGAGTCTAGTGTTCAAGTTCTCATAGGCTAAGTAGAAAGTTCATAGGAACTCTCATAGGAAAGTTCTCAGTTCTAGCTAAGGCCACCTTCTCTTGTTCTGGAATGTTCATAACTAGGCTTCCCCGTGTGAACACAGACCATGGAGGTGGCTCTGGGGTTACTTGTGGATCTGGAGAGGCCTGATTTACAGCTCCCACGAAGGGGGTGGGCATCTAAGCCTGCCACCCACCATGAGAACTATGTATTGTTCCCCAGTCCTGGATCTGCTTCCTGGCAGTTCTGGAGACCTGGACATCAAGAAGATCCTCGACTCCCTGCTGTTACTGAGGAGACCGAGCCATGAGGGAGGAGTGGGAGAGGCTGAGTCAGTCACTTGAGACATATTAAAACAAACCTTCCTAGAGTAGGAATCAGAAGGGGGAGAATGGAGGGCAAACCCTGTCATCTTCCCATTGTGTTTACTCCCCTAAGGAGCTCTCATGTACGCCTGTTTCACCAAACTCAAACTTGAGCTGGCGCCTGCCATTCTCCCACCTAGGTTTGCACCAGTGTCTCTTCCTGATTTTGGAAGATGGCTTGTTGGGGATCTAGAAGTCTTCCATAAGCCAGGCTCCTCTCCTGTTGTTATTGGGGCTTGGAGGTAGGAAGCTAGAGCTTAGTAAGCGAGAGTCCGGTTTTGGGGGCCAGTGGATGAGTCCAAACCTTCACTGGTCTGAATTATTCACCATGAACCTGCCCAGGTCCCAGATGTTTCTCAGATGTGTTGGCGACACACCTTTCCTCTGATTGGTGACACCTCTCTTCTTTGCCCAGGAATGTGACTCCTGCTCCCTTCATGATGCCTGCTTTCACCTCCACAGTCTTCTCCAATTTTGCTGGTGCTGGGAGTTGCTCCCACATTTCATTAATACTCAGATTAAGCTCTGCCCTGGCCTTCACAACACTCGCCACCATGCCTGCCACCACAGTTGAGGTAATTGAGCCAGAAACAAGAAATGGTTTAAGTCCCAGACCTACTCCTCTCCTCTCTTCATTTTTGGAGGGGCTATTGTACAGAAGAAGATTATAAACCATAATTCTTCTACAGTTATTTTCCTATCAACGCTTTGAAGGACTTGTAATACGATGGTTTTCTCTTACTTGCTCATGGATAAAACACCCAAACCAGGTGGCTTCCCTTTCCCCAGGGACCTCATATTCCCTCATCCTCACTTCTCAGGGAAAGAAACACTTGAGCAACCACTGTGGACATGAGCATTTGGAGGTCTAAAAACAGATGTTGAAATGTTTCAACTGAAAAGGCAGCTTTTGAAAATTGATCTTGCTTGGTTATCTTAAATCGGGATTTTCATTAAACGTTTTAGGATCATTCAGGCTATGTGATCTTGGTAAAGATTTTAAATGATTTCTGACTCACTTTCTTAAAATTAGACAAATAGACATGATAGGCACACACACACACACACGTACACACACACGTGCACACACCCCTCAGACACTCACACATCTCTCATTCCATGTGCTAGATTTAATTTTGTTTTTCAGTTCATGACCTTGTAATTAAGGAGTAAATGTTTTTTTGGAATAGGCAGTTATAGTTATAGATGGCACTGAGCAGGAAGCTCACGAACATTCCCTGGTATTAATCAGAGGCCATTTGCATTACCATGTGGAAATCTTGCTGAAGTTTCAAAATAGAAAGTGAGGATGCTTAAGAAGTGCCAAGAACACTTCTCTGCTTGAAGCCATAATTATCAAAGAATTGGTATGTCACCATAAATGTTCAGGATAGATCCCCTCTCCTCTGTCTCTATCTCCACCTCTGATTTATGTAATCGTAGGGTGTCTGAGCTACAACTCCAAGTGTACAAATGTTGCATCTAACCCCCGCCCCCCACTATACACATAGAGCAGTCAAGTCCTCAAGAAGGAAAATGACTTACCAATGTTGCACAAGGAATTGGATATAGAGTTGGGCCAGGACCCTGTGGACTCCTGAATCTCAGTCTAGATTGTTCCATCACTCAGGCTGCTCCTATCCAACCTGAAGTTAGAGACAGTTTTTCAAAAGGATGCTTCCTAAGCCCAATTAATCTAAATAGGGGAAGGCTAGACAGTGGGACAAGTAGATACAGGCAAAGCTAGGCAGGGCTGGAGGCAAGAATACTTCAGTCTATTATATAGGAGAAATGGCTGAAGGAATAGGTGACGTTCAGAAGAGCAGGTCTCTACCCCTTGAAAGCAGAACCCATGCTGTTTTTATTTTGGTAAATACAATATTCAGATTAGTGCCAAGATAGAGGAACTAACATTTAATGAGTCCCTATTATGTCACTGTTTTCCCTATTTTATAAGTGAGAAAACTGAGGCTCAGAAAAAAATTGCCTTGCAGAAAGTCACTTAATAGCTCAAACACTGGCCTTGACTGCTCCAAAGCTTATGTTCTGTCCATCTTACTCCACTGTGTTTGCTAAACCAGGGCAGTAGATGGAAACAATGATTTCAGTTAGATTTCAGTTAGATTAACTCAAGCATGTAAGAACTGCCCCAGATGTCTGAAAGTCCAGCTGGCTGCATTGGATAAGGGCAACTGCCCTGTACCTGGAAATGTAAGACAAAGCTGTGTATATCTGTGGCCAGGATGTTACGAAGGATCTGATCACTGGAGGAGATACACAGCTAATTGGTTGGGGAGCAGGTATTGTCTCTGCAATCTACAGGGCTTCTTTTTGAACTCAACATAAGGCAGCTTCCTATATAGTTGGATTATTTGTTAGTTTGTGTGTCGGGGGGGCGGGGGGAGTGTGCAATGTGCAGTGGAACTTTCTCTGGTTTTCCTGCAGGTCGCCATGCCTGTGCCTTTGTTTCTCTACAGATCATTCTTGACACAATGGCCTGAGTAAAATGGAATTTCCCAGCACTCTCAACTCCCTGGCCTTGTTTTATTATTTTCCATAGTGTTTATCACTGTCTAGCCAAACTAATTTACTCATTATGCTTATTTTTTGTCCATCTCCCCATCCCTCTCCCCCAACAGAACTTAAGCTCCACCAGGAAATGGATTTTTGTCTGTTTACTGAAGTAAGCAAATACTTAGAACTATTTCTTGGTCCCTAATAAGCTTTCCCTAAATGTTTGTTGGGTCAGTGAATGGATGGGTTGGGGCCATCTGCAGAAAAGGTCTCCTATTTTTTGTTTCTGAAATCTTGACCGACACCACCCTGCTCTGACATCTAGTAAGGGTGTCTAAGACAGAGAAATATATTTATAGGTGAGAATTTCAGATCCTGGACTATGACAGTCCACCAGAAATTTCAAAAAAGGAATAAAATAGAGATTTTTAAGGTTCAGTTCTGGGGATTTGAACTATTTAACATAAAGGTGTACAGTGTTCTGAGGTATAAAGGATGCTGGACTGGGAACTGGAAATGAGAATACTTGAATCTAAGCCTACAATTCTCTTTTCACATCTGCACGTCATTTATCTGTCCATCCATCTACCCACCCCCCTACCTTTTCACCTACCTTACCACACATCCCTTCATCCCTCCATCCATCCATCCTCTCATCGACCCCCCCATCCCCCAACCACCCATTCTCTCCCATCTCATCATCCATCCATCTAACAAATATTTTTATAAGAAACTGCTGTGCCTCAAGCATTATTTTAGGAAGTAGGAACATAGCAGTGAACATAATTGTATGGGCCCAGCTTTCATGGAACTTATAATCTAACGACTGAGATAGAAAAAGAGCCTGGAAATGTTAAACTTATATACTTTGAATTCATGATAAATACTCTGAAGAAAATAAAGCAGGAAAAAAAATAGACACTGTTGAGTTGCATGATTTCAAAATCTCCTTCTTGCTCTGGCATTTGTAGACTCAATGCAGTTAATTCTTCCTTTGGAAAAAACACCCCACAGTTAAGCCATCCAAATAACACCAAATAGCATTCAGAAAATATTATGCCTCAAAATTCTTCAAGTATATTTTAAAAAGTACTATCTCTTACTTAAGGTATGATAATTATGCTTTGACATTTTTTCATATTAGTTTCATTGAATTCAAGCAGTCATCTTATATAATTATAGGCATGTAATATATATTAACTTTAAAAGCTTCTTGTTTTGACTTAATAAATTCTCATTGAGAACCTTCTATCTGGTAGACACGATGCTAGGTGCCCTTTCTTAGGAGACTGAACATCTCCTGGGCCACGCACACAAATAAGGACAGGACACCCAGCCAAGAGGTTAAGGGTTTTTTTTTGTTTTTTTTTTTTTGTTTTTTGTTTTTTTTTAAAGATAAAGTTTGCATGAAGTCCTGAGAGAGTCCCGAGGAGAAAGTGACTGTCAGGGAGTGGTAGGGTAAGGTCAGGGAAAGTTGCAACGAGGACTTGACTTTTAAGCTTTGTCTTAGGGAATGAAAAGCCCTTGCGTGTACCTACCATTCATCTGCACTTGAACTAAGTTAGGATGATGCAAGGGGAACATTAATCACTCCAAGAAGGTTCTTGATATGGGAATAGATTGGCCTGACTTGCAAAGAACAGCATGGTCATTTTGGCAGCAGCAAGCCACAACATGAGAATGAAACTTCAGCAGTTCTGAAAACATACAAGGAATGTGAGCAGCTTCAGCTGCTTCATCAAAGTTTAAAAAGAAAGGAAAAAATGCAATAGAATCAACTTTTAGGAAAACTTCGAAAAGTTCATACATGTTTAACAAATGCCCTAATACATTTCCCCCGAGGGAAAATTAAGAGAACTTGCAAGCGGTGGCCTGCTAGAGTCCTAGCTCCGTCTGCTATGGTAACTCCTCCACTGCTTGCTCTAGTGAATGTGTGGGAGGATGCAGCACAGCCCAGCAGCTCTGTAATAGCTAGAAAAAGGAATCAGTCAATGAGCCTTGAGTGGACATGAGTTCCTTCTAATTGAAGCCCACAGCTCAAACTCAGAGTGAATAAGATTGGGCCCCTAGTTTAAACTAGCAGAGAGATTCCGGGTCATTTAGCTCTCACAGTGCCCTGCAAAGGAAGATCATTTTATCTTTCAGGTATTTATAGGGGGCTGACAAAAGGGCAAGTGAAGTAACTTGGCCCATTGTGGAGTTAGAAGGTAGTAAAACAGAGAGTCTAAATCAGGTCTTCTGAGGATCAAAAGAGTAACTTTGGAAATTATTGAAAATAAGGAATTTTAGACATGTTTTTTGCAACAAAATGGCAGAGTAGATACCTCTACCTAGTAGAGGTAACCTAGAGACTTAGATCAAGTCATTTTGTAAAAGCATGACCGAGCTTGTGATCAAGTAAGAAAAACAGAGGAGAAAAATACAAGAAAGTGCGATGCCAGAGGTGTAAATAAGTGCAGATTGCCCTGAAAGACTCTGCAGATATTAGGTCCTTAGTTTTAATAGGTCAGGAAAGCAGACCATAGGAGACAAAGTCTAGGACTTGAACATTGTGAGAAGTAATTATAGAAATTATTGCAAAGAAATAGGAATACACCAAGATGTGCTACATGTGTAATATAAGTAAACCCTGCTCTGCAGAGGGAGAGAGCAGTACCCTTGACCTTTTTGGCCTTGACTCTAGGTGGAGTGGCGAGGCAGAGAGTTGGAGGGACGGGAGTGTATGTTTCCCTTGAGAATGTCTAACCACAAGTCTGCCTATACCCACGTGTCCAGAATTTGCTCTACCTCTGTGGCCCAAAACCCCCAGAGTATAAATTTAATTTAATGTGGCACCTGGCTAGTAGTATAGTATTCAACATATGTTTAATTGAGGTTCTAGAACGAGAGAACAGCGACAGAGTCAAAGTTGAAGAGATAATACCTGAGAATTTTCCAAAATTGGTGGAAAAGAACAACAACTATTTCAGTGTCAGTGTCAGATTCAATAAATTTCAAGCAAGATCAAGTAAAAAAATATCTGCACCTAAATTTTGAGAGTAGAGAACATGAAGAAAATATCTTAAAAGCAGTTTCAAAGAGAAGATCATCAACCAAGAATTGACAGATTGATAACTGACTTCTCAGCAGCCTCTTCCTGCTATTGATCAATATAAACTACTTCTGTAAGTGTGGTGACTTCTTTCCTCATTTGCTGTTCTCTCAGTATGGGCATCTTAAAGTAACCAGATGGTAGCCAGAGCTTAAAGTTCAATGGGATTTCCATTGTGTTCCCAAGTGGAAGTGTTTATCCTATGAGAAGTAGGATCTCTAGACCTGTAGAGCCTAAGACTTCAGAGACAAGAAGTATAAATCCTCCAAGTGGGTCATAGGGGATCATGGCAATTGGGTCCACTTTAGATTCCATCCCTTGGTTTCTAGATCCATATATTCTATCTATTGAGGATATATCAGGGCTGGTTTCCTGAAAATAGACTCTGAGAGAAGAGTTGATTGGCGCATGCTCTCAGGAGTTGTATTTGTAATCACACAGTGAGGCAGGCAGGATTGGGAAGAGGGAGGAACTGCCTCTCAATATGGTTGCCAGTGACTCCTCAGCTGGTCCTAGGGAATTTCTGGAGCTAGGATGGCTCTTCAGAGTTATTCCAAACTGAGGCAAGGACCTGGGCATTTGTACCCTTGCAGTGGAGCAGACCAATGGGAGAGGATGTAGCCATACCAGAGGCAGTTTCCTGAAGCTGAGGGCACTCCCCAGTGAGGGGTGCAGCTGACACCCCATCTTCCAGGGAGTGGTGTTTGGCTGTGCACTACCCACCCACAGCATTTCCCTGTGTCTATCCATCCAAACTGCTGCACAAGGTGCAGAGGAGACATTTGCTCCACAAATTCCATTAAAAAAACAAAACAAAACAAAACAAAACTAGACTTATTTATTATCCATTTATTTCAGTTATGCTTCCCAGGACGTATAACAATTACACAAGTTCAGCTGTCTCTTGGTATGTGTATCTAGTCCTTTAAGGAGCAAACATTTTCTGTTGTTCCTCATGGCTCTGTTTGGAATTTAGAATGAATCCCCATACCAGTCAGATTTGTGTTAATGCGGGACTGAAACGAATTTGCAGCAAGAATGTTTAATGCTTAGCAAGCCGCAAAATCCATGTGACATTTATTTGTAACATTTGTTAGTAGTATATTTAGCACCTTAATTTTGCAAATAGGAAAGTTTTTTCTTTATATGTATCAGGGTTGAGGGTAATCGTAATGTTTAAGAATATAAGAGTTGTGGATTTTTTTTTTACATACAGGAATAGAAAAAGCAAAAGAGATTTACTCTGAAGCTGCTAAAAATTAAGCTTCAAGGCTGTTCACTTGCTCAAGCCTCTTTCACATGGTCATATGATTTTATAATATTTGCAAAGAAAGATTTTCTATTTTTTTATAATCTCATTTCTCATTCTGAATAAATCCCTGCTTTTATAATGTATGTTGTATTCATAATTCAATGCTATTTTTTTAAAGAGCGCCCCTCTAATCATATAAAAATAACAATGGAATCAACCCCTAGACAAAAATGAGCAGAAAGTTGCTCCTTGCGTAGTTATAAATATTTGAAGGACAGACAAGTTGGGGCTTATTGGCCTGAGACTGCCTAGGCTGAATTTTTGAATATTTAAATGTTTCCAGGCTCTGGCTGACCATGCTTATATAATGACTTGTCCTTTGAATCAAAAGTGTGTTACTAACAACTTACATATGAACAGTATAAAGCCCTACGTCATTACAGTTTGAGTCTCTGAATAACTTACAAGTTAGGTATTACAGATGAGGAAACCAAGAATTAGAGCACTTAAATAACTTGCCAGATGTCATGGGGTTAGGAAATAGCCAGTTGTAACTCGAAATTAGCCTCTGGTTCCTCACCCATAGGGATTACAGCTTTGCTACAGTATCCTCTCCACGGAACACTTACCTAGATCTCTGTGACAATGCTTTTTTTTTTTCCTTATTAAAATGTCAAGAAAAAAAAGTCTCAAGCACATCTAAAGATTTATATATTTTCATCTCAGGGCTTAGTACTGGAATCGAAGACTATGTAGGCGTCTACCTGAGCAGGAAAGGTTCAGATGGCACAGAGAAAGCGGGTGTGGAGAGGAGTAATGGAGGGAGATTTAGGAGATGGAGTTTGTAGAGTTTGGTGGTGACTTAGATGTGAGGGGTGGGGTGAACAAAACATCAGAGACGACCGCAGGTTACTAGCTTGGACGACTAGATTAAGAATAGTGTCATTGCTGAAAAAGCAAGCACAGCTGGAGTGCTAACTAGAATAATGCTTCCCTCCCCCATGATGTCCATGTCCTAATCCCACAAACCTGTGAATTTTACCTTACATGGCAAATAGGATTTTGTGGATGTGATTAAATTAAAGACCTTGAGACAGGGAGATTATTCTGGTTTCTCTAGGTAGGCCCCATGTAGTCACAAGTTTCTTTGTAAGAGGGATACAGGAGTGTCACAGTTAGAGAAGAAGATGTGATGACAGGCATGGAGGTCAGAGAGAGGGAGAGACAGATTTAAAGATGATATACTGCTGGCCTTGAAGTTGGAGGAAAGAGGCCATGAGCCAAGGAATGCAAGCAACCTCTAGAAGCTGAAGGGGCAAGGAAACATTCTCTCCAGGAATTTCCAGAACAAATGAAACCTGGCCAACATCTTGATTTTAGGACTTGTAACCTTCAGAACTGTCAGATGACAAATCTGTTATATTTAGGCCAACAAACTTGTGGTAATTTGTTATAGCAACAATAGGAAACCAATACAGATGATAAAGAAGGCTTGGGGTCAAGGGAAGAATGCACAGTTAAGTTTGGTCATGTTGAGTTTGAGAGGCCTAAAGGATGTCTGGCTGAAATATCTGCTAGAGCATTAGACAACTAACTAGGGGCTTATATGCAGATATAACTTTCATAGTTATAGGCTCGTAGTTAGGTAATAGCTGAAGCCATCAAAGGAAATGAGATATCAACAGGGAAGAAGGAGTAGAGAGTCTTCTCCTTTGGGCTCTGGTATCCACCAATCCTAAGGAATGGGCAGAAGAAAAATGTTGAAAAAGCCAGAAAGGAACAACTCAAGGGGAAAGTTAAAACATGGAGAAATGGTATCACCCAAACCCATAATTAAAGTAGTTTCTTCAAAGAATCGATAGTCAGCAGTGTTAATAAGCAAATGCAGTTCTGAAATGTGCCCATGTGGTTGACAGTTACTGCAAATGGAAACCCCAGTGAGTGCAGTGTCAGATGCAGGATGGGAATAAAAGATCATTCAGGCTGAGGAATGAATGAGATATCAGTAAGTAGAGGTGATGAGTGTAGATTATTCTTTCATGAATGCTCACTGGAAATCCATGGTGACCAAAGTGTCCATAACTCGAAAAGGCTGCAGTTGCCTGGTAGAGAGTTGATTGAGCTGCAGGAAATGACACTTGCAAAGGTGAAGGGCTTGTGAGTTCTGTCAGGAGTCTCAGGAAAGAAGAAAGCTCATGTCTGGTCGTTCTCCATTATTGTGGCCTTGTCACATTTTATTATTGCCACTTCTCTCCTCATAGTTGACTACACTAACAAATTCAACTGTAGGCTCAGCTTTAATTAAAAATTCCCCTGTTTATTTTGCCTGCATGCCATATCTCTATCTGTTGGTGTTTTGGGATATAGTTCCAATATATATTTCCAATATATATCCAATTGGGCTATATTTCCAATTTTCAGCGGGGTATCTCCACTAGATGACCCAGGGATACACAGCCAGATAGTCACAAGAAGTCAGGATTCATTCATATGGCTATTGACTATTTACTTATATTCCTTCTTTGAATCCCTATTCTCTGCATACAAAAAAAAAAAATGGACATAGTATGGGGCTCTGGAGCATTTTTTAATGAGGATTAAATAATGATAAGTTTTTAAAAAATTCCTTAGCATCTCATGTCCAGCAAATAACAGGATCCCTTCTACCCCTCTGACCATCGGTATCCTTATCTACCAGTGAAGATATGAACGATAGTTTTATAGTGCTGTTACAGGATTTGAACAGATCATATATGAGAAATATCTATCACAGAGACTAGCAAAATGATAGCAATAAGTGATACCTCTTAGTTCACTTATCCATTCATTTATTTATTCAGTAATGTATAATTGAACCATTGCATTTACCCAAAAGCAAGCAAATTTCATGTTTGTCTTCTCAAAAGAAAATCTGGCCTTCTAAGTTGCATGCATCAGCCCTGGCATGAGTGACATGGGACTGAGCAATGTCCCTCAGTCCCTCTCTGTTCTTTATGTCTTCTCAGCAATCCATCCTAGTCCTTGGCACCCTTGTTTTGGTCACATGTACCCTGATGTCCTGAGCCTTTTTCATCTCCATTCTTGTAGGCTGGAAACAGTAACTCAGATTCCAAAGGGCAGTTTATCTCTCATCACAAACAGTTTTCCCGTTTCCTTCTTAATACAAAGAACTTAATGAGCATGGAAGTAGTTTAGTTCTCCTGAGAACACCAGACAAGGGTTCAAGGCTGTGACTATTCCCTCCAGATTAGAAAGAGGAAAGGGGAGAGGGAGAGAATGTACTCACTTTTGATGACCCAACTGAACAGCGTATCTTGTTAGCTTTTTGGTCCTGATGGGCAGTTATGAGGTCACGATTAAGTGATCCAAGCCCAGAATAACAGTGGTTCTTGGTCTGTGGTTTCTAAGCCCCTAAGGGCTGACCTACAAATCCTTTTCAGACTTCAAAATGACTGCCCGGAATTGTGTGCTTTCCCATACTTAGAAGGGGAATTTATCAGTTCAGTAGTTCTGAATTTTTTGTATGATGTTAGTAAGAGGAAGATGATTTTTTACATATTTATTTCCCTGGTAGAGGAAATCATTCAAAGCATTATCATGCTATGGGGACAAGTGAGCCAAGTCTTGGGTGTTAGGAACAATTGATGGAGTGGAATGGGAGAATCACACACTGGGCAGCAGAGCCTTGAACATGATAGCTACTCAATAAATGTTCGTTAAATAGATGGGATATTTCTGTTGGATCCATATCTATCTCTGAGTACCTAAGTGCCCAGACTTCAGTACAATTTTCAGTTGAATGCATTAGATAATACCAGAAATGGCACATCCAAATATGCACAGGGGCCAGATGGGTAGGATAGTATAGGATAGTAGTCAACAAGGTGACTTTGATAATATATTCACAGGTTCTGGGAATTAGGGCATAGATATCTGGGAGCAGTATGGTGGTGGTGGTGGTGGTAAGCATTATTCTACCTAGTATACCTGGGTAGCTAATATTTTGGCAGTCCAGAGAGGTGCTAGGCTGTGAGGTCACTGAAAGCAGGGACTCTGTTTACATTCACTTTTCTTACCTGCATTTGGTTGATGTTCAGTCAGTGTTGATTTTTTGAACTGTTGCAATACAGGATATCATAGTAACAGCTGAGTAATCATCTCAGCGATCTAGTCCAAGGCACTCATTGTACAGATGAGAAAACGGAGGCCCAGAGAGGTGGAAGATTGTAATTGGGCTCTCCACCTATGGCCTACTGTATTATATCCAGGTTTTCTTTTCTTTTTTAAAATTTTTTAAAATTATTTTTGAGAGAGGGTTAAATTATTTTGAGAGCTAGAGAGAGCATGAGTATGGAAGGGGCAGAGAGAGAGGGAGACACAGAATCCGAAGCAGGCTCCAGGCTCTGTGCTGTCAGCACAGAGCCCGACTCAGGCCTTGAACTCAGGAACCACACAATCATGACTTGAGCCAAAGTCTGACACTTAACTGACTAAGCCACCCAGGTGCCCCCATATCCAGGTTTTCTGAGACCACTAGTAACTGTAGTAATGTTCCTATGTAATGAGAAAACAATCGACCGTGGCCATATTTAGAAAAGGCTTGTTGGAGGGGTGCCTGAGTGGCTCAGTAGGTTAAGGGTCTAACTTTGGCTCAGGTCATGATCTTGCAGTCTGTGAGTTTGAGCCCCGCATCAGGCTCTGTGCTGACAGCTGAGAGCGGGGAGCCTGTTTCAGATTCTGTGTCTCCCCATCTCTCTCTGCTCCTCCCCTGCTCATGCTCTTGCTCTCAAAAATAAATAAAACATAAAAAAATTTTTTTTAGAAATGGCTTGCTTGAAAGTAGCTTATCCTTGAGGGATTAAAGGAGGACATGGGGCAATAGTGAGGTGTCCTGAATGAATCTGGAAGAAGAGAAGCTTCCAGAAAGTTGAACTTTAAATAAACACACAATGCATTAGACTAAAGCAGGGGTTGGCAAGCATTTTCTGTAGAGGGCCAGATAGTAAATATTTTAGACTTTGCAAGCCATATGGTCTCTGTTGCAGCTACTCAACTCTGCCACTGTAGTACAAAAGCAGCCTTAGACAATACACAAATGAATGGGCATGGCTGTGTTCCAATGATCGTTTATTTATGAACATTGAAATTTGAATTTCATATCATTTTCATATGTCATGAAATATGTTCTTTTAATTTTTTAACTATTTAAAAAAAAGCAAAAACCATTCTTACTTCATAGACTGTACAAAACAAACACATAAAGCTCTAATTTGCTGACCCCTGAAATAGAGGTGTGTTGTTCACCAGAAAGAAATAAAATATCTCTCAGTCCATAAGACCTTATAGTGATCTAACTGAAAGTACTATCACCATGTAGTGAAAAATGTATGTGCCTGTCTGAAGAGGATCTGGCCAAAGGAAACAAAGGAGTCTCATGAGGCATTCAGGGACATTGCCCATTTCTAAGTGACTCAGGAAAGGGCGATCTTGGCCAGTGAAGATCACATATTGGAACTTAATTTTTTGAAGCTCATTTTGTAATGGGAAAGGATATTTCAAGCTATGTTAGTTGAAGGTCCCTTTTTTATTAAAAAAAATGTATATATGCATGTATACATATGTGTATGCATGCATGTATATGTATGTGTATATACATCCATGTATAGCGTGTGTGTGTGTGTGTGTATCATTATATTGTTGATACTTAACCACTTGCTAGCTTTCTGACCTTGGTTAAATTTCTTTACTTTTCTGAGCTTGTCTTCATCTGTAAAATGGGGGAGATAATAGTGCCCATGTTAATGGGTTATTGTGAGAAGAAATGATATAATGCATATGAAACATCTAGCAAAAGGAAGTGCTTACTACAGAAAGTACTACATAACTCTCATATTTGATGTTTATATTATATCAAAATATATCTTATATATGTGTATATATGCATATACCCATATATGCATATATATGCATATATATATACATATATATACATATATATATATATATAATATGTCCACATACACCAAGGAAATATATATCACACTAAAGATCCTTGTATATGTGCTATTTTGAAATTTGCATTTTTTCCCCTTAATATGTCATGGCTAGCCAGGTAATAACATAGGGCAGGGGTTATTAAGAGTTTGGCTCCTGCCATCTGAATTCTTGGGCTTGAGTCCTGGTTGCATTATTATACAAACTTGGTTAAGTTACTTGAGTTCTCTAGGTCATGGTGTCTTTTCTCGTAGGATGATTTTAAGAACAGTACCTTCCATGCACAGAGGTGCTAGGATGATTAAATGAGAAAACATATGCAAAAGTCACCTGAAACCAAATAACTAACTAAGTAAAAGTTATTAGTACAAATCCCAGCTTACATATAGTAAATAACCAAGTATCATTTTAAAAAATGAAAGTCTAGTATTTAAGAAAGTATTATAATGATTTGGCATTCAGCTTTCTCATTAAATTCTTAGCATGGCAGCAAGGGAGGACACATGGGGAAAATCTGTTTGAGGGGAAAAAGAACTATTAAAATTTCTTCCTACAGCAAGGACAATAGAACATCTACAAAAAGAGACTGGCACTTAATAGGCTAATGCTTTGCATTTTTTGTGCCGCATCGTAAATGAAGCAGTTTTCAGAGGTAGCACCTTTTCAGTGACATTACTAAGTAGAAGCCTGAATCATTTCCAGATAACTGTGATAATTAGGCAGTGGATATGTTTTGAAAAGTTAACTCAAGACCTATTTTAGCCATAGATTATTCACTTTAAAAAGATCTCTCTGATATGTAGAACTGTCTTTAAGACAAAGTCTTTAACTTCCCATATGATATATAGAATCGCTCTTAAAGTACAAGATTTGTTGGTTTGATTTATCGCAGCTTTCATTTTTACTAGAATTTACTTTGTGATTTCAGCAACAAGAGTTAATCTCTGAAAATGTGAGAGTCTAGAGGTACAACAAAAAGGAAGTGTATCAATGTCTCTTGAAAGGCTTTGTCAAGAAGTAAAAATTGCAATCACTGATTATGTTTTATGTATGTGTCTGCAACATCAGGGAGTTATTGTGACCAGATTTTTGTTGAAATCATTTAATCAGCTAATGCTACAGAGACACTAAATGAGATGAGAGGCAGCTCCCTTAAAGTAGGTGCTCCATTAATGTAACAACTTATGCCAGGTCCTGAAGTGTTTGCCATGTACCAGCTGTCTCCAGTTCCTGTCTTCTGTAATTTAGTTTGTTAACTTATTTTTTATTATTTTTTTAAATAATTTATTGTCAAGTTAGCTAACATAGAGTGTACACAGTGTAGTCTTGGCTGCGGGAGTAGATTCCTGTGATTCATCACTTCTATACAACACCCAGTGCTCATTCCAACAAGTGCCTTCTTCAATGCCCATCACCCATTTTCCCAGTCACCCCCACATCCCCACACCCATTAACCCTCAGTTTGTTCTGTGTCTTTAAGAGTCTCTTATGGTTTCTGTAATTTAAATCTGCACAACCCTATGGGGGTAGCAAAGCCATCATTTTACAAATAAGGACTTTGAAACTCAAAACTTTCACTCAGAGATCACACAGACTGACATGAATTGGATGAATTCTGCTATTTATTTCATGGGTCATCTTCCTTCGTTCTTGTTTTAAAAAAAGATTTTCCCTCCTTTTTGTTTCCTTTTTCTTCCTTCCCTTTCCTCCTTTCTCCTTCCCTTCCTGTCTCTCTTCCTTCTTCCCTCAACAAGTGAACCATGCTATTACATATAAAATTCAAGGACTTGGTCTTTTAATATTTGAGTATGTGCCTGTGTGAATGCTTCTGTATGGAGGTATGTGTTCTTTTTCAGTGAAAATACCAACCCCATAATAAAGCTGATGAGTAAATTAATCTCTATGAAAAGTATTTTGAATTACTTACTCATTTTCTTCAAAGAGAAATGATGAGAGGGAATTATGTGTAAACTTCACTGAACGCTTCTTACATCAAAGATGGGTTTTCAAAATATAATGCTTATGAGAGGGAATTACATGTAAACTTCACTGAGTGCCATATTGTTTATGTCAAAGATGTATTTCAAGTTGTAATGCTCATTAGAATCTGCCATATATTATAGTAATTTCTTCATGCATTTGCTTGTTGAATGAGGAATTAATTCCTTAATGTCCAAAACCATACTTCAATCCCTTTTACCAATTCTAGTATTAAGTTGAAATGAAAGGAACTTTAAAAATATGATGGTTTTATTGATAATTCACTGGTTTCCAACCCCACCGAATACACTATTTTTCAGTTTCTCTGTGGCCGTATACACTTCTGTGCCTTGCTAAGATTGAAGAGAACACTGATTCAGTGAGAAAAATGCTTCTTCCATGAGAAAGAAGTGTGAGCATTTGGGGTAGGGATTGTTGAAGAGGAAACGTCTCATCCACATGAAATAGGGCAAAATTTCATACAAGTTGAGGTGGGAGAAAGCACTGTCCTGAAGCTAGGAAGCTAAGATTTTATCAACCCTATTGCTGTTTAGTTATGGAACTTTATTTAGACTAATGCCCAACGTGATGGTGTTAGAAGTACGCCCTACCAACGCCTTGATTTCAGACTTCCAGCCTCCAGAACTGGGGGAGAATAAATGTCTTAAGCCACTCAGTTTGTGGTACTTTGTTATGGCAGCCCTAAGAAGCGAATACAGCCTGTAATGAGTATATTCATGCCTGTAAGCATTGTTTTACTTGACCATAATTTATAATCCTCCAACCTACATCATAACAGTTATCCAAAGGCATATTTTAATAGAAACCCAATTAAAACTGTTTTCAAAAATCATGCCATGAATCATTTTCCAGATTGGGGAGATAATATGGCTGCAAAATCAAGCAATGGGAGGATGCCATGTGCTTCAAAGATTGGGGACCATAATTAATTGTCATGAAAATTCTGTAACTTGACTGGCAGCCCTAGTAGCAGTGTATAATCTCATAATGCATGTGCATCTAATAGCATTCTATTGTAAAATTCTGTCCTTTGACTTATTTATAGTTAAAAAATAATTTATTGAACCTTTATTAGGTTCTTGACACCTAACAAATTAGGCAAAGGTCCTGCTTTGGAGGAAGTTGTCATAATTTAGGGAAGTTAAGATATCCAGCTAAAAACTATTTTACATGATAGGACAAAAAGGAGGAGAAGCACAGATAAATCATACAGAAATTCAAATGAGAGAGAAATCACGTTCAGCAGGGATGAGCATGGAAGACATTGAAGGAAAAGTAAGTTTGTCCTTAAAGAAGCCGGACACAAGAGGAAAACCATCTCAGTAGAAGATACAACATAAACCCAAAGACAGAACCGGTAATCAAAGATATATTTGAGCGTTCCCCGGGGGGGGCTCCGTCCATTGAGTGTCTGACTCTTGATTTAGGCTCAGGTCATGACCTCAGGGTTGTGGGATCAAGCGCTGCATCAGGCTCTGCACTGAGCCTCTTGAATGAGGAATTAAGATTCTCTCTCTCTCTCTCTCTCTCTCTCTCTCTAATTAAAAAAAAAAGATATTTGAAGAACAACAAGTCGAACTACTCATAAAATGTTTGCAGCCACTCTGTTCCATTAAAACATCCATTAAAACTGAGTAAAATCAGTGAGTTGGCTGCATAATACCTTTATCAGGATCAAGGCCTCCAAAGTTATAAAATAGTTGGTAGGGTGGATTTAAGTAGAAAATTCGCTTTTATGACTCATGAGATGATGCTTGGGGAAAGAGTTGGGATGGTATGTGTGTGATGGGGCCATGTGGCAAGTCTGGACTGGAGAGAACCAAAGAGCAGACAGTTGGGACGTTGCTGGTGGCCAGGAGAGCACAGTTTCACTGGGCCCAGTGCCACGGTACCATGTGTCAGTGTATCTCTGGAATGGTTGCTAAAGAAGATCATCAACTTCCGAAGACACACACAACTGGAATAGGGGCTCCTTCCTCGAGATACTGCAGTAAGAAACTATTTAAATTTCTTTTCAAGATTATTCAAGATCTTCTAGAGAATTAGCCATTGTGTGGTGGAGGAGCTCTGGAATTGGAATTGGAAGGTGTTAGCAATGCTTATTTATTTGGTTTTTGTTTGTTTGTTTCACAGTCACTCTACTTTCAAAACAGACTTGGAGCACTTTACAGTAGAAAGCTCAGATACCGTAAAACAGAAAATCATTCATACTCAGATATTGTGAATAAATGAGATACTGTTGTGGGCTAAGATTAGGGTTTGTTTGTTTACTTGTTTATTTGTTTGTTTGGGTTTGTTCTTTGCTTTTTTCCACCTATTGAAAAGGAAAAACCCAACAGCAGTCTAAATAAAGTGGAGGATGAGGGGATGACGGAGGGTATTTTTTTTTTTCCTTTTACAACTTGGGCAGTAAGCAAACAAACAAAACCTTGGAAGCAATGATGAAGAGGCACAGATGAGTATTTTTAAAATTCCAAGTCTGAGAAGTTCTTTCCATTAGTGAACTTTCCTGGTATTCTATTTCTTAGAACAATGGGCATACTTTCTTAAACTGATCATAAAGAATCATCTTATAGGTATAGGTATGACCTAATTCATTGTAGTTTTACTGTTTTCAGTACCACTTAAAATTTTTGCCACCAGGAAAAAAAATTGACTTGCAAAAAAAGTTGAACAGATTTAAAAGAGATGTTCCTTGCTGCTGTGCCTGACTGCAGGAAAGAGGGGTAAGACAGTTTGTAGCCAATATTTTTTTAAATTTTTTTAAGTGTGCATTTATTTTTGAGAGAGAGAGAACAAAATACGACTGGTGTGGGGGGCGGGGGTATCAGAGAGAGAAGGAGACACAGAATCTGAAACAGGCTGAAGGCTCTGAGCTTCAGCACAGAGCCTGACACGGGGCTTGAACTCATGAGCTGTGAGATGGTGACCTGAGCCGAAGTCAGACGCTTAACTGACTGAGCCACCCAGGCGCCCCGCCAATACTTTTTTAAATGAAAATCAATCAATCAATCAATCATTAAGCATCTACCATTGTTTTCAAAGTTAAGATCAAATCTGCAGCAAAACTTAAAGACATGCAAACAGCAAGGTTAAAATCAAATATCTTCTTTCACCAAGTTCAACTGCTATTAGCCAGCATTTTGGGTTTCCTTTCTCCTCTAGGGAAACTTCCAACTCCCAGTGCTCCTAAGCGTGTGAAAACCAGAAGACTGAAGTACCAATGTTCTTTTTCATCAACTGTTTGTGGTTTGGCACTTGGAGTCCTTGCAGTTATGGCTGTGTTACTTAGAGTTCTTTATGGTCTGGCTTCTTCATGCTAATACTCAGATCTGGTGAATTGGCTTGTCCCATTTCTGCCTGTATGCACATGCAAATTTGTACACAGGTATTGGTCAGGGGCAGGGGCCGGCCAAAAAAGTTGCATAGTCCTTCTATATAGACCTTCTTACTTGGTTAGTAAAAGAATCAGACTGTATCCTAGGCCTAGGCAATCAGTTTTCAATAAAGGAAAAGTTATCCTTACCAATTCAGTTCCTTGAATATATTTTATAGGAGAAACAATGGCTTTGGTTTTTTGCTAAGTCTTATAGCTGAATATATGACTAGCAGACCAGACTATTTCCTTAAAGGCATAACCTTTCTTTTTCTTTTTAAGCCTAGGGTATTAAATACATGCACGGCAGGAGCATCGGCACCATGACCAGTGACTATGATTTCCAGACATTAAGAGTAGATCATGATGCTCTTTCCCCTCCTAACCTGCATCTGGTCTCAGACTCTTTTGGGCATGGAGCTCCAGAAATCTCATTAACAACTGATCAGTATTATGCAAATTGAAAACGGTTTTCTATTCTTGCTTTTAAATCTGATCAATATTTAAAGCTAGCTGTCTAGTTTTGCAGTGTGTTTATTCTACTGGGATTTTTTTTCCCCCTCTGTGCGTGATACATAAGGCCCTTCGTGAGTTGGCATCCAAAGATTTTGTTTGCTTTTCTCTGTTTTTGCTCACACCTCTCATTGTGAAGCTTCCCTTTCAAGACTTTTAGAATTGTTGACAGAAAACCAGATTTGGCAGTACTTGACTTAAACTCCATAGTGCTACATATTGTTCCTCTCTTTAAACAAATGACTATTGAACAACTATTACACAGCCGTGTATTCTCTATATAGAAAGTAGAAGACAGAGTTCCTGCCTCAAAACTTTACATTTTGAACTAAGGAAAGATGTTTTAGGGAACCATTTATTCTGTTTTCAGGAGGGTCGTTTGGGTTTCGAAAGGCCTTTACAAACTTTTGTGGAAAACCAACAGTCTCAGACACAAACTCTGTGTGTAGCATTCTTCTGACACAGTGGAGCTCGTTGGCAGTGTCTGTGATCAACACCAACTGCTCTGAAGCTTTGAAGAAAGGCATGAGCATGTGTATGCTGTGTACAATATAGGAATGCCACTGAAATCCAACTTAATCCATTAACTCATAAAACAGATTCAGTGTTTGTTTAGTGCTTGGCAATACATTTTCTCCAATTTCAAAATTCAGTGGAAATCCCACCCACATTTGAACATGTTTTTTTCTTCTAAAATTCTTCAAAGTAATCTTTGCAGAATAGTAACACCAAACAGCTCATATAATAAGTTGAAATTCCTATTGACATCTGACAACCCGGTACACTGGAAAGAGCATGGTTTTTGATGTCAGAAAGGCCTTCCAGTCTCTTTTATGTGAGCCTTGGCAAGTTAGGTGACATCTTTGAGCCTCATTTCTTCATCTCTTGAGTGGGGATAATGACATGTACCTGCCAAGACCATTATAAGGATTAAAGGGATAATACATATTAAAGTCTTGGCACATACGAGGCACTTCGTAAAAATTAGCTGTTGTTACCATTCTTCTTATTATCAGTAGTAATTCTGTTAAGGGATCTAAGTTAAGCTTATGCTCATCACTCATTTGTTCATTCAGTTAGTGTTTACTGCACAATGTCTGCTGTGTTGGGTACTCTAGGGTGTGGGTGGGAGTGATATCAGCACATACATTTTGCCTTCAATGGTCTTATTTTCTAGTTGAAAAAAATATGTACATAAATCATTAGAAGAGAAAGTGTCAAAGAGAGGCAGACTAAATAGCAGAAGGCTTAGACGGAGGGAAAAGTCCAATTTTATTAGGAATGGGAGTGAAAGATGAAGTACAGAAAGGCTTCCTAGAGAAAATACAACTCTGTTTTCCCTCCTCACTGGGTAAGTGGGTCCTTCCGGGTCAATTAACACAAACCAAAACCACCCCTCCCCCCTTCCTCTGAAGCCTCTGACGGTCTTGTCTCAGCCATGTTTCCAATGGCTGTTAGTGGCTTTACTTCTAGTGGTCCCTCATTTTGGCTTAGCAGATCTGAAAGGGACATTGAAGATCAACTCCTTAATTCCACTGAAGGAACCCATCAGTTAAAAAAAAGTCTATTTTAAAAAGCAACTATTTGCTTTCTTTGTGAGGCATGAATCAACTGTATACCTACCTCTCACCAGCCCGTGAGCATCTTTATTTTGGTTTCACATGGTAAGCCGTGGGGCAATGAAGGTCCAGGTTTTCCACAAAGTTACTTGCTCTTTGTTCAGTTTCATGACAATTATTTTGCTCACCTTAAGCAGTTTTTATGTCATCATTTATTTTTTTAGAAAGTACACTGAAGCTGTTTTTATAATACATGGCTAAACTTGAGATTATTGGAGATTTGGCTTATAGAATTAAAGATTGGTTCTTCCCTGTTATAGGCAATGATACAACAAAAATACGATGCAATACTAAAATTATTCCCACATTTTTGCTTAGAAACTCCCTGCCAAATGCAAAACCTAGCTGTAAGAATTACGTTCTTGATAGATACTTGAAAGGCACTTAACAATTTTTATCCATTGTTCCTTGTTAAAATCTAGAATGAACAAAATTAAGATGCTATTTCCTCCATATGATAAGCATTCATATACATACATGTTCACACATGTACAAACATATATTCACACACAAAGTCACACATGTCTGCTATCACCACAGTTATTTCACACTGTTTTGGAAAAATAAGCCACATAAGTAGTTAAGAAAATAAGAGAAATAAATTCAGAAAAAAGTCAAATTTCTAATTTCAAAAAACCCTAGAAACTGACTAAAAACTTAGATATGAAAAGAAAAACTAAGAGAGAGAGAGAGAGAGAGGGAGGGTAAGAGAGAGAAACCAATAATATAGCTGGTTAAAAACTTAGTTTACAAGACTCTTATGTAACAAGAAGGTGCAAATAGGAAATATAATGGTGAATATTCTGATACAAAATATAGCTTGATACATAAAATATTTATTTATTTATTATTTTTTTTAAATTTTTTTTTCAACCTTTATTTATTTTTGGGACAGAGAGAGACAGAGCATGAACGGGGGAGGGGCAGGGAGAGAGGGAGACACAGAATCGGAAACAGGCTCCAGGCTCCGAGCCATCAGCCCAGAGCCTGACGTGGGGCTCGAACTCACTGACCGTGAGATCGTGACCTGGCTGAAGTCGGACGCTTAACCGACTGCGCCACTCAGGCGCCCCGATACATAAAATATTTAGAAATAAATTGAAAAAATAAAGATTCAGAACTTACATGAAAAACTATAAAAGTCCATCAAATATCATAATAAGGGGAGAATAAATGAAAAGTTACACTTGGTTCTTGTGTGAATAATGATGCCATCATTCACTGAACAAACCTATATGTTTAACACAATCTCGATAAAAACAGTTTTTTATTAAATTATTTTAATGTTCATCCAAAAATAAGTTAGCATAGTAAAAATTTTCTGAAAAGAACTAGCATTGGTGGGGAGGAGCACTGAGCTACCAGATTTCAAACGCAATAAATGCAAGATGGCCCATAAGCATTTGAATAGATTAAAGAAATACAAATTAAAATAAAAGTGGGAGTTTCACTTTTGTTTTTTTTGGCAGATGTTAAAAATTATTAAGATACCTAGTGTTTGTTACTATAGGGATCAAAAACTCATATACTTTTAAGGTAAGTGAGTATAATTTTCTTGACAAAAATTTGAGAATGCACTTCACAGTTTTAAGTGTGCATGCTCTAAGGGTTATGCACCCAGGCATGTAGGTATGGATGATGTGTGATACATCAGTTGTTTTGTCTAGGAGTTTTTCCTATGTAAATGATTAGATGAGTAATTCAAGATATATGAACAAGGATTTTCATTGCAACTTTTTTTATAAGCAAAAACAATATAGATAAAAAGAAAAAGACTAAGATTTCATTTATGAAGAATTGAGTTGATCATATATGATCATCTATTTAATGCAAGAGCAAGAGTCTTTAATGGTTAAGTGAAAAAAGCAGAAAACAGAAGTACATGTCATTAAAAAGAATATTTTATATACATACATATACATACACATACACACACACACACATATAGAAAAACAGTATAGATATATAGTGAGCAAGTGAGGTTTGGGCAGGCTATACACCAAAATGTTAATAATTTTAATCTCCCAGTGGACTGATTATTAATAACATTCATTTCTATTTTATTCCTTCTTTACTGTCAGGGTATTTAAAAATCAGCAGTTAACCGTTCACACTCTGTCTCTCTCTCTCTCTCTCAAAAATAAAGAAACATTAAAAAATTGAAAAATAATTAACAGTTAAGCTTTTTGGTATCTTTGACTCTTACAGTAACTATGGTTACCCAGCTTCCTTTCCTGTGAGCCCTGAGAAGATATCTCTGCTACCTCAGAACAACAGCCATCTTCTTTCTGGCTCTTATCAGTGGATTTCCACTAAACTCTGGCTTTTCTTGATGATTATGAAGCCACAAGAGGTTATTTTCCCACTGCAAGGACTGGAATCCTCTTTGAGAATGCTGATATCTGAGTTGTTACCTGGTGTTCCCAAAGCTGCCCATGCCAGCGGGGTTGCATTCTCTGTAATGTGTTAACTGGCCACCAACCTGATTCCTTCCCTTTGGGAGCACCCAGCAAGACTGTCCTTCCCAGGATCCCCACCGTTTGATTTGGCCATTTGGCCGATTTCAAACTAGTGGATGTGAGTGGATGTGTGGATGTAAGGCCGTCACTTTCAGGCCTGGTTCATTGAACTTTTCCTGGGTGATTCTCTCTGTTCTTCTCGTCCTCTGGTTAGATGGTGGTGCCTGAGACGATGTTAAAAACTATGTGTTGAAAGTTAAAGAGCCTAGATCTTCAAATGATTCGTGACCAGAGTCATTCTGCCAGCCTAGACCGCCAACATTTTACGCGTGCTCACACACACACACACACACACACACACATCCCAAAAATATAAATAAAACCAAAAGCAAGCAAACAAGAAACACTTCTATGCTTGAGCCCTTGCAGTTTTCAAATGTTTTAAATTTTCTTATTTTAAAAACAATTTTTTATGTATTTTTGAGAGAGAGAGAAAGAGACAGAGTGTGAGTGGGAGAGGGGCTGAGAGAGAGGGAGACACAGAATCTGAAGCAGACTCCAGGCTCTGAGCTGTCAGCACAGAGCTGTATGTGGGGATCGAACCCACAAACTGCAAGATCATGACCTGAGCCAAAGTTGGGCCCTTAACCCACTGAGCCACCCAGGCACCCTGAGCTATTATGCTTTTTTGAGTCTATTGTTAGTTGCAGATAATTGACCCCACCTGATCCTCAAACCATATAATTTTCTGTGCAGTGCTAGGTCAGGGTGCATTATCCAGCTCTACATTTTATACTCTGTCCAGCCCTGCCAGTATTCATGTATCAGAGCCCTTCATGAGAAGAGCTCCTTCAGCTGGTGTCCCAGTGTCTCTCCAGGGGGCTTAGACATAAGTTCCTGGGGCCCAGCAGAGAACATTCCAAGATACCTTGTCTGTGGTATTCTCCCTTCCTCTGCCTTCCCTTTAGATACATATATTCTGAACCTTCTGTCTTTTTAACCAAATCTTTCATGACATCTGACTCATGGAGAAAACTCTTAATGTACTTTCTTCCTGACTGATTGGCTCTACTGGGATAGCTTGAAGCTGAACTGGAATTCCTGTTATACCTGCGAGACACAGTCTGATTTCACAGGATGTCTGTAAGCTACCAAACCTGAAATAAATGAATCTAGAGCCTCACGCATCACAGCATCAACAAGGAAGTGGGGTGTAGCATCAGACAGACCGGGGTTCAAGTCCTTATTCTGCTTATCAACTATGTTGACCTCTCTGACTCTCAATTTCCTCAGCAGGAGAATAGAAAAGAAAGTAATTTCTACATTATAAGTGTATTCTAAAATATAAATGATCTTTGTAAATCACCTGGTACTACTTACATCATGAAAATGAACACAGATTTGTAGATGGAGAATAACAACTGTGATAGAAAAAATTATGAAAAAAGTTCATTGGGTTGAAATTCTACAGGATTCAGAGAGAAGGATTGAAAGAAAGAGAGAAACTTGAATATTCAAAGGGCAAATACTGACCCTGACCAAATTAAGTTGAAGCCAATGGCACTTTAATATTACATGTGACTCACAGTTATTAAATACAGCTTTAAACCTAGTGTGGTGTTAGTATCAGCTTGGTCTGCCATATCAGATGCTCATTCTCTCTCCTCCCTCAAATTTCCATTGTCCTCCTTTGCCATATTTTATGTGAATGTAGATATTTTCAGCGTGTTATTATGCTCCATTGAGATATTAGCACCTTCTAGAGTACTTCATGATTTCATCTCCTGGGTATGTATTCCCATGGAAACTGCATATAGTATAACACAACTGAGAGGGGGCCCCATATGCCTTTCCTGTGTATATCTTCAAGAACGACATTAACTAGAGGAATGAAGCTGGGAGTATGGGGTTTATTGTGGATTTTCACAGTGATTCCCTTTGCATCTCGTGAAGAGTTCTGTTTTTAATAAACTTTACTAGAAATGTAACATTACCAAAAAGTATAATCAAGCACATTGTATATGTATGAATCATAATAAATGAGGATTAGATAATGTTTTTGCTTACATAAATAGGCTGTTTCACAGTTGATATTTATTTTTTAGTGGAAAATTTGTTTGGGTGAAGCAAAGGACTCTGGGTGAAAGGCTTTAGAATGGGGTTGACTTATATTCAAGCAAAATTTATGAATACACATGAAGTTGACCACAATGTTCCCTCTTTCAGCTTACAGTTAACTTTACCCCATGCTGTACTCAAGCATGAGCTGAATCGGTGAGCTGTATAGGCTCTACGGATAGCAGCCATCTGAATCGTCATGAAGGACTATCTTCATGATAAGTTCTTAAATTGGGGGCCTTGTGCATTTAATTTTGCTGTGTTTTAATTTTGGTTTTCTCATTTGTAAAATACAGCTGCTGAAAAGTGGTGAGCCTAGCACATCTGACACATAAAGATGGGGTTTTGGAATACCCCCCTCCTCTAAGCAACCAAGTGATCTTCAGTAATAACCTTAAAGTGCATGTAATAATAGCAGCAAGAAAAGAAATACAGACAATAAATTTTTTCTATGAACACACACACACACACACATACACACATATATAATCATGCCAATAAAAATACATTATAAAAAAAGGAAAAAAAATTATAGGATTAATACTTTTAAATTACATTAATGTGTTTTTTTAAGGGAAAAAGTTACACCTACATTTATGTAATAATAATAGAGTTTCTGTTTTTGTACCTTGTGCAGATATGTCAATGACTTTATCAAATTTGGTCTTCCTTGTTTGTTTACGTTCAATAGACAGTATGGCCAACTTATCAATCTATGTTCTCACGTCATTGATCAAGATTTCTTTATTTTAATTTAATTTCAAAAATTGTCTTTCATAAGAACCAATAGGTATACAAACAGTTAAGAAAATATTATGCATAGAATAAATTTGGCAGATTCATAAAACCCCATTTCACAATAGATTCCAGAAATTGTTACACAGATCATGTATCTTTGGAATCGAAACAACCACTTTTAAAATCTCCTATGAGGGGCGCCTGGGTGGCGCAGTCGGTTAAGCGTCCGACTTCAGCCAGGTCACGATCTCGCGGTCTGTGAGTTCAAGCCCCGCATCAGGCTCTGGGCTGATGGCTTGGAGCCTGGAGCCTGTTTCCGATTCTGTGTCTCCCTCTCTCTCTGCCCCTCCCCCGTTCATGCTCTGTCTCTCTCTGTCCCAAAAATAAATAAAAAACGTTGAAAAAAAAATTTAAAATCTCCTATGAAATTAAAAAAGAAAATCCACTAAAATAACTTTACCAGAAAATTTATCAAAACCATCTTACATTTTATAAAATCTTAGAGAAAACTCAGAGAAAATGACTACATAATAACTAATATTGACATTATTCCATGTCAACTCATTATTCAATCAGGTGCTTTAGAACAAGTTCCTTGAGAAAATGATTGAGGCAGACATTCTTTTGTCCTTTTGATTTGTCCTAGCAATGTCCAATCGACATCTTTTATTGCTTCTTCTGCATTCTTCTTTGAAATTTGACTCATGCAAAATATAAATTTCCTTGTTGTATAGTTAATGACCCTTTCCACAATTGCTTTGTGCTGAACTTCAGGGACGAATTTTAAAGTATGGTGTTTTAAGGTATATTGATCAGGCTGATTCTGGCTCTTTGTAAGTAGTATTTTTGGTGTCTAATTAACCTCAGGAAAATTCAAATTCAGAACAGTATTCCATTAATGAGCTCAAATTTGCACTTACTAGCCAATAACATAACATCCTATACCTTCGCTCTGTTTTAAGTTTTAAATGCAAAATAATTCTCCCAACTGGTCACCCAGAATGTCAGATATGTGATAACTTTAGTTTTGTTTCTTCACCAATTTCAATCACTATGTTGTTGATGTTCATTCAGAATCACCCATTTAAATATAAGGGTAGGTAATACCACAGGGCTAGAGATGTGAACTGGAATCGTTCTAAACTGTCACAAACATAATCTTGACTTGCATGCCCATAGCCTGTTGGGTGCTGCCCGTATAGCTGGGAGTTCTCTGAATTCACTTCTGTGTAGAATATGTTTATTGAAGGATGAGTAACAAAAAAGTGTTAATTTAAACCTTACATCCATATTATTAAAACTCACAAGTAATCACAACAATTGTTTAGAATTTAGACTAACAAAACATTTTTTCTTAGGGAGGAGTATTTTATCACAGACATTCTTTAGAATTTCTGGCTCATGGTGATAATAAAGAGCAGACCAATCAGCGGCATTGTTTTAAAGTACCTTATGGATGGACAGTGCCCCCCTTACTGCCTGCACCCAGGGTAGACGGCTCATACCATCTTGTCCTTGGTACCATACTGGTTTGGGAAATCCACTATGATAAGGGCTGGCTTGTGTTAGGTTCTCAACAAATGCTAGATTTTCAAGTTGAGTCATGCCCATCCAAACTTTACTCTGCAATTTATTTGTCTATGTAAGTTTATATGTATTTATGCTTCGCGCATTTAGTGAGTATCCACACAATGGCAGACCCTGACCTACGCCTTGGGAATATAAGAATGAAAGGCCTAACAATCTCTGCTTTTGGGGAATGTACTAGTCCATTAATAAATAAATTAGTTTTCAAGGTTTTAGCCATCATTGGAATTTGTCTTTATATATATATTTAAAATAAGGGGAGCTGCAAGTGACAATATTAAGGGCTCAAACTGTAAGGCCACTTGCTGTTGGATTAGTGCACTACCTAGAGATGTGAGGACCCAGATTTGGTTGCCAGCTAAACAATACTATCTAGGATTTTAGTTCCTTTGGTCCTTTGTCTCTACCATCTTCAGTTTGTATGCAGCATCTCCTCTTGTGGTCGCAAGATAGGTGCTGCAGCTCTGAGTCATGAAGTCCCCAGTGACTTCTCTTTATGTCTCATTGGCCAGAACTGGGTTGTCTGCTCAACTCTAAGCAAATCACTGATGACATGAAACGGGATTGTCATGACTGGATCACGCCAATTATGATTGATTATCTAGACCTGTGCATATGTCCACATGAATAAAATCAGAGTTTTGTTCCCCAGGGAAGAAGTAGGGGATGGCAGTTGAATTAGGTAGTGAACGGTGTCTGAATCCCTGAGTTAGGAGAACTGTATGCAGACCCTGTGAGGGCACAATTTATCAAATTATTGCCCCTGTTACTTCTTTGTGTAAATAATAATTTCACCTCGCCCATACTTAGCCTGAACAAATGCTTAAACCAGAGACTCAAACTTTGGATAAGAGAAGTTCTAAATTCTGTTTCTTATAACCATGAGAGAAGACCCTCTTCAGCCCTTAGCCTCCTTAAATTCAGAGGTGTTGAGGATTAAATGAACTTCCAAGTTCCTTCTTCTTCAGACACTATATGAAATAGTTCACTGGTGCCTGGAATGTATCAATGATAACAGTCTCAGCTTTCCTATGACCTTGTCACCATTCAGACAAGATTGTCTTATGGCTTTGCTCCATGCCTCTGTCAAGAGAGGCATCCAAGCCGATTGTTCCAGCCATTTAATGCCTAATCGTGAACCTCCCTGCTCCATGGGTATGCCAGTTAGAGAGAAGCAATATTGCTTGCCTCTGGATTATTTCAGTCCAGCTACTGTCAAAATAGCATAAACATGTGACAAATCTTCCCAGCTATGTGAAGAATCAAAGCACTGGATGTAATACAGACAGTATAAGTCACTACAGCAGTTCAAGTACTTCCCCTAAGGCACTCCAGCCATATATATGCAATCTAGTTACATAAAACCCTTTGAAGATTGGAGAAGGCAAAGATCCCCATGGATCCTGTTTTCTCAAGATCCTGTTTTCTCAAGAATAAAGTTTGCTACAAGTCATGTTTAAAGGACATGTCAAGATGTTTAAGGATACTTCAAGGTACTTGAAAGATGAGTTTCCCTCAGGAGACATGAGTGATCCTTAACATTGATTTGTTCTCCTGAAACAATATAACAGAAAAAAAAATAGAATCAAACATTGCTGGTTTAAATGCTTTCTTTCATTACTTATTATCTGCATAATCATAGGCAAGGTATTAACCCCTCTCTTCTGCCATTTTTGAGACAAGTATGTTAAAGATGGTAGAGTAGATCTCCCAAAATGAAGGCTGGACATCAAAAGACAAGGCAATGTAGTTGCAAGGACTAAGCCTGCCCCTAACTGTGTGGTCTTGGTGAAGTCCCTTCCCCTTTTTTGGATTTAAGGTTCCACGTACGTGCAGTGAGGGATTGCACCCCGCTCAGGTAACCTGCAAGTCAATGTAGTGGTTGTCATATAAATGATCACAAGAAAAAGCCACATATCAAAGAAAAGGAGGAACAGAGGGCCTATGGCCAAGGTTCACTAAGCCAGGTTTAGAGACTCTTCAGGAGATAATAACAAGGTCAATGACAACTTCGGACAACCCCTGTATAGTTGCAGGGCTATCAAAAGCATAGGTCATTTCATCTTGACGTTTTACCTTTTGATGTTTCCCTTTAATCATCATGGAAGTCAGCCAGTGGTCTCACTATAGTGTAACTACATGGCAGCAACTTTGGCAGTCACCTTGCTTATCTTCACCATTCTATTGGCCACTTTTTCATGGTGAAAGTGGGAAGACCAGGGGATTTAAAGTGATAGGGGATGGTTTCTAGCTACTGCTCCAAAATAATGAAGTTGAATTCTGCTTATCTCCTTTATCCTGCTTCAACATGCAGCCAGTAGAGTGAAGAAGGAAGTCTCCCAAGTGTCAGTCTCTTGTCTCTACATTCATGCCTTTATGCTTTCTTCCCTCACTCTCTACTCAGCTGTCTTCTCTGATTCCCCAGAATACACCAAAGAGTCTTGCTTCAAGTGGCATTCAAACCAATAGGGACAGAATTTGGGGTCCTCATCAACTTTGGACATTCCCAAATCGCTTTCATATGACACATCTGGAAAAGTATTTGCTTCTTTATTGACCTGGTGATTTCTGTTCTCCCCATGTCAAATCTTGTTATGCCTTTTCCATTAGTCTCTATTCTGTCTTACCTACTTTTATACATACCTTTATCATAGCCCATCCTACTATGGGCTTCTTCACTTCACCCTTCTTCACTTCAGCAGACTTTGAGCTCTTTGATGCCAAGACGTAAGTCTGACCATCCTTTCAGGACAGTGCCTGGTACAGGACATGGCAGAGGAAGAAGGTGCTGGACTCAGTGACTGGTGAATGAATGTATAGTCTGTGAGTCTGACCCCATTTGTTGACTGATGGTTAGGCAATCTCCCTGACACCTGATGATTTCTGCACCCTCCAGAGGCTCCAATTCTGGAACTGGAACTCATCTAGTTTGTGAGGAAGCACTTTCTCCACTAGATAGAAATCCCCATCTGGACCACAGTCCATTGCCTCAAATGTCAATAAATAATTCAGGAGGCAATAAGTTGACTGGATGTAAACTCAAAGTGAAGAATCTAAAAGCAAAAAGAAGATGAGATAAGCCACTATATCACATGTACACACACACACACACACACACACACACACACACACACCCATCCAAAATCAAACCATACTGAAACACTGAAAGAAGCCTCTCCAGATGGGACAGGAGGCTGACTACTAGGCAAAGCAAAACCAAGAAGTTTCATGGGGTAGAAGAAAGGAACATCCGTTTTCATCCTCTTGGCTCTAGAGAATTCAAGTAATTCAGCTTTGAAGCATCACAAGAGGCTAGACTTGAGTTAGTTAACTAAACCCACAAACAATGCTCACTAAATACCCATTCTGCCTTTATTTCTGAAAATATAGACATGAAATTACAAGGAACTTCCTGTATTGAAGAGACAGCTCGTTATAGTGTGTGTAAGTGCCGTAGTGAAGAGAAGTGCATAGCATGATGTGGGAGACGTAGTACAGCCTGGGGAGCCAGGGAAGGAAGGGTCACAGTATGGGTGGAATTTTGAGGAGTGAATAAACAGTGGTCAGATAAAGTGGTGGAATAGGGTGGAAAGTGTTCTGTGGAGGAAGACAGCCTGGGCAAAGGCATGAGAAAGTCTAGAAAATTGGGAGAATGGTAAGTCATCCCATATGGCAGAGATAGGCAGAAAGAATAAATGGTAGATGAGGAGAACAACCGTGGCAAGAGATAAGGATGGAATGTTAGGTGAGAGCTAAGTCATAAAATACCTTGGAAGTCCTGATGAGAAACTTTCAATCTTTCCAGGAAGCATCAAGAAGCCACAGGGAAATTCTTTGGGTGTGTCATTTAGCTGGGTGGCAGAGACAGAGACATTCATTCATGTTGTTGCTCTTTCAATGCAGCTCAGAGAAAGAAGGGAACAGATAGGCCTTTAGCATTTTTTTTTAATGTTTATTTATCTTTGAGAGAGACAGAGCATGAGCTGGTGAGGGGCAGAGAGAGAGGGGGATAGAGGATATGAAGCAGGCTCTGGGCTGACAGCAGAGAGCCCGATGGAGGGCTTGAACTCACAAACCATGAGATCACGACCTGAGCCAAAGCTGGATGCTTAACTGACTGAGCCATGCAGGTGCCCCAGGCCTTTAGCATTCTAAGGCCAGGATTGCAATTTCTTAAGGAATATAATCAAAGTCATGTTAATAGAAGGACCATCCAAGGCTCATGTCGACTAGACAAGGTGGTTTACAGAAGGAATTCAACCCTCACAGTTATATATTGTATTTAACTTAAAGGAATTTGGAGAAAAAGAGCCACAGACCGAAAGGAAAACATCCCTCACACCCAGCCCCCATCTTCTCCCCATCTGTTGATCTAACAGGAACTGAGTGGCCAAAGAATTGCAGAGTTTAAAAGACATAAAAAGGAAACATTTCATCACATTCTGAGAAAGGGGGTGGAAAGAAGCAGCAGGTAGAGAAGGTCATGAAGGGAAGGATGGTGGTGAGAAAGGAAGTGAGAAATAGAAGAGAAAATCTCTGTGGAGCATCCTGCCAAGGCCCACACAGCAGGGACTTGTTCCTTTGTGATATAGGAGGTGAATTTAAATAACTCAAAAGCACAGCTTTTGGCCCTTAATTAGAACTCTTTAATAAATAACTGGTCAAACTTCTCTCAGGATACACTGTGTAATTATTCCATGTTAAGATGTAATGGACATTATTTAGAATGGCAAAGGGAGCTCCGTAGTTTCTGATAGTCACAGGCCTATACCCCATTTGGAGTACAAAACAGGTAAGTCTATTATTCAAAAGAAACTACCAACTGGAGAGCTAGAAGGCTTATTCTATTAATTTTTTCCTCTTTTGATCCTATCTAGAGACATATTTTGTGGGGCAAAAAGATGGGATTAGAAGTGGGAGTCTGCCATAGGGATTCGTTATCATTTATTGGGAACATTCTATGTGCCAGAGGCTAAGCTAAGTGCTTTATGTACATGATCTCATTTAATTCCTACATTAATCCTGTGTTATCAATACTATTTATCTTTATCCTCATTTTAGAGATGAGGATAAAGAGACTATTTATAAATGTCAAGAGTCGATGTGATAACTTAGATATCCTGAAGATCCTTATGGTACAAAATCCATGAAACTTCTGGGTAAAATATTGACAAAGGAACAGGAGGAGGAGGGGGAGGGGGAGGGGAAGAAGGAATATTCCTTTAAATTAGTGCATTTGTGTTTTGAAACTGCAGGCCTGGGGCGCCTGGGTGGCGCAGTCGGTTAAGCGTCCGACTTCAGCCAGGTCACGGTCTCGAGGTCCGTGAGTTCAAGCCCCACGTCAGGCTCTGGGCTGATGGCTCAGAGCCTGGAGCCTGTTTCCGATTCTGTGTCTCCCTCTCTCTCTGCCCCTTCCCCGTTCATGCTCTGTCTCTCTCTGTCCCAAAAATAAATAAACGTTGGAAAACAAAATTAAAAAAAAAAAAGAAAGAAACTGCAGGCCTTATCCTATCGATGTATAGGAAAATCAGTTTAGTGGGTTGTGACCAGCATCTTAAAAATGCAGTGGAATGGGATGGAACTGGGAAAGAAAATGTCAGAGTGGACTGTAGATGGTAAGGGGAAGTATTGTTCCATGAATGTAAGTTTTTTGTGGGTATTGGTTTACAATGTAAATGTATATCTCTCTGTGAGTCACTCTTAAAATTTGAAACCCACTGTTTAAATGCGTAGTTGAACTTATTAGAAAATTAGGGAGGTCTTTAGAAGTCAAAACAGAGCAGAATCTTTCACTGTATTTAGAGGTATAACATGGATCTGCTAAGTAAAGAAATGGCTGGAAGTTTATGATCTTTCTAAATTAAAATTTTAAATCTATTGGTAATTTTCAGCATGGTTGCAAAATATTGAGAATACAGAAAGTGCATGTAAGCTAGACTTTCTGTAGGAGGTAAATGGTTGTTGGTGGGTGTTGGAACATTGTTTTTAATCCAAATATTCTTTAAAAGAGTTACTTTTATGTTTAAAATGCATCCTGAATACACATAAATTTAGGGGATTGGGATAAAGTAACTGGCGAGTTATAGAAGAAGATTTCATTTCAAAGACAGTTTTACAAAAACGTATTATAATGATTCTTGCAAACTGATGAATAGAAAGATTCAATCTTTATTTTTTCCTTTTGAGACAACTCCCGAAGAGCAGCATTTTCTCACCCCTGGTTCCACAAGAAGGTATAGTTCTCATTTCTGTGATTCCATCTAAAATCTCGAAAGGACACACCGAGGGAATATGCTTAGTAGTTGGCAGGCAGGCTTAGCATCTCAGAGAGGAAATCGATTACCATTTCAGGACTTCCATGCAGTCGCTGTCCAAACCACAGCGAGCAAGATAAACCATAAGTTAAACTGACCTCCTGCTGATATGCCTGGGACACCATCAGAATCTATTTCCAAATATCACAGAGGGGACCATGTGGAATCCTCTGACTTCTGGAGCATTAGATTGAATGGGGAGCCTGCTTTTTATTATGGCTGGGAATAAAAAAAAATGTTTAACTATTCCATGACTTTAATGGAACACAGATTTGGTTTGTCTTGGAAATGACTGTTCGGCATTATAATTACAATTTGCTTGCAGCATCAGTGAAGGCACACGGTAGAGTTGGCTTCCAAACCACGGAGGCAAAGAAGAGAGAGGACAAGCACTAAGATACATGTGTGCGTACACACGTACACACATGCACATATACATCATCCACTGGTTCATTTGCAATTCATGACACTTTGGAACAGGGGAGATTTTTTTTTCAAAAGGCAACATCCGTTCCCTGACAAACTCATAAATCATTTTATTTTTCTGCTATAAAGCAAAAATCATTTTTAAAACCAGTGCGATCTTTGAGTCTCTGCTCATTTGGCAAATGCATCTCATGCTGAAATAAGCCTGCTGTCAAATTTGACAAGAAGTCTGCATTCCCTGAATGTGTGTACTTTGCAATGTTCATTCAGAGGCACGCCATTTTGGGTAATGCCCTCATTGAGCTGCTCTTGCCAGAGTGCTCAGCATTTACACTCATCCACTGGGGCCCTGCCAATGTAGCCCTTTCACCACTTTTGAGGGCTTTCAAGTTTCACCCAAAGCTTAAGTGTGATAGTAGAGTATGGAAAGAATCCAAATGAGACCAAAGAAATGAAGCAGATCACAGCTAATAAGATTCTACAAAGCACCATGTGTTAATTCTGGGGTTTTAACTGTTTTCTCTTAGAAACCATAATCCTAGACTGAGTGCATGCTAGAGGAGGGATGGGGTTATTGGCTGTAAATTATTCAGTGCCCAGTGTTTCATCAGCTGGACCTTTGTACTTGCTGTTCTCTCTCCCTGAAGTAGGCGTTCTCCAAGTCTTTGCATGGCCAGCTCCTTCTCATCCTTTAGGACTCAGCTCATTTAATTCTGATAATCGTTCATTGAGTTCAGTGTTACTAGCACCTCTTAAAAGATAAAGAAACTAGGACTCAAAGGGTCTAGGTAATTTGTCTACTGGCTAGTAACTAGCCAACTAAGATTCAAACCCCACGGTTCTAGATTCAGAGCCCATATTCTTAAAGATTGCAATCATGCTGCTTAGTCCTCTGCTCTAAAAAGGATCTCCGACTAGTCCAGAAAAAAGTTTGTTCTTGCTAACTAGTTCCAGAATGGAGGTGCTCGTGGGATGTTGTAGGAACCTGGGAACTCATTGAAGGATTCCTGAAAAATAGCAAACTTGAGCTGGGTTTTGAGTTGAAAGAGTACTGGAAGAGGAAAATATATTCTGTGTAGAGGAACATCAGGCAAAATGGCCTATCATCGTGAAATAGCAAGAATTAGAGAGAAAGCTACTCTAAGGAGATAAGCATTGCTTGAGTATTATTGTAGTAAAGAGAGTGGTAGGAACTAAGGCTGGAGAATCTAGTAGGAATACATATAAGGTCTAAAATGCCAAGTTACATTGCCCCCAATCTTGAAAGGAGTGTAGAACAATCATAAGCAGCAGAGTGACATGGTCAGACTTGCCTGTTAGGAACATCATCATAGCTGTCGTGAGGAGGATGGATTGGGGAAGGACAAGCCTAGGAGATGGAAGACTGTCTAGGAATGCATGCAATAGGACAGGTAAAAGGTGCTGTGAGCCTAAAGCAGGACGGTGACAGTAGACGAAGAGAGGATGGCTCTAATTCATGAAGAATTGGAAGTTAAGATCAGAAAGCCTTGGATTTGAGAGATGGGGGAGAGTGAAAGATGAGTTTGGGTATTCTCCCGGGTTTCTGACTCATGTTCCCTGGGTAGATGATGGTGCCGTTCTTGGAGAGCAGGAACCATCATCAGTGAAGAAAAGGATAAACTCCCTTGATTTAGTACCTGACAGGACATGGCGGCACAAGTGTCGATCCTGCTGGAGAGATGGCAGAACTAGGATGTTGGCTGAGAACACACAAGCATATGAGATGTTGTGAAAACCGTTGCTTCAATGAAGTATGTGAGGAGGGAAGAATAGAGTCCTTAGACCCATGTGGCACACCAGTGGTTACAGGGTGCTAGACAAGAGGAGCTCACAAGAGAAACTTGAACTCTGAAGGAGGCAGGGCCCGGAGACTCAGTCACCTAGCTAGCCTGTAGTTGCTCTGTCTTCTAGGAAATGAAATCAGCTTCTCTTGGGGGATGAAACCAGTAGTCAGGGAGCCCTGAGAAAATGATTGTAAATCCATCATTTATCTGAGTGTGCTGAGGCTAAGCGGGCTGACTGGAGGATATTAAAGTATTCTGAAAAGTTAAAATTGTTTCTAAAGAGGTACACATTTTTCAGACGTTTTTCTTAGCAAAATCCAGAGAATTAGAGTTTAATTTAAATGACATGAACATTGTGAATGCAATAACTTTAAAAATAATAATAATAACTATTATTATTATTAATAATCATAAATCTGGCTCTGTTTCTACAGCAGTAACTTTCACAAAGTCCTGGCCCTTAATTGTGTCAGTATGCCCAGTGTTAAATAGAAAACAGGAAAAAAAAATTTTATTTTCACCATTAAGCATTCAAAGGTTTGGTTTATGTAATCATTTTCTAATTAGACTTCATTTGTGGCTAGCCATTCCCGTTCATATGGAGATTTAACAAACTTTTAATGCTAGCCTGCTATCTGCCTGGAGCTATGCTAGGTACTTTGATGTTTCAATTAAATATTTCCCTGAAACCTTACCACTGGGCCAGAGTGAGGTCAGAATGATTATTTTGTCCATTTGACAGATAATGAAACTGAGGCTCTCAGAGGTGAAGTGATTTGAGTTTACTCAGCCAGTTAGAGGAGACGAAATATTTGAGCACATGTGTTCACACATATATACATACGCACACACGTGTTAAATTCTAAGTCAGGGGTGGGTTTTTTTTTTCCTTTTAATACAACTGCTGTTTCTAATTCTAAAATGTGGTTCACATCTTGCTGATTTTTCTAACTGAATAAATCTTTTCTCATCTTTTCTTAACTCCTGAGCATCCCAATCCCATTGGACAAATGCATAAAAAACAGGAATAAGTGAAATTGTGACCTTTATAAAATAACTGTTCCTAGATTATCTGTGCATATTCTTTGGGTCTACATATGTGATAGTTTTGATTTGGTACTGGATAAAATTCAATGTCATTGGCGTTTCTCATCAAATTCCTTGAGGCTAGCGGGCTGTGGTGAGTTACATAAACTTACAGGGCTAGTTAGTGTCAGATTAACTATGTGACCTTCTAAATCTTTAACTATGTCCGAATTACCTTTGAGGTTTAAAAAAAGGTGACTAGGCCCAGCATGTCTCCAGTGAGACAGTCCTGTGTGGCTGTAGAAGTGAATCGTGGCTAGCACAGTCCTGTGTGGCTTCAGCGTCTGAGTAAACTCCCACACTTAGCTGAACAAAATAAACATAATGGTCATTATTGGTGTTCACCTTTTTGTCTTCTTTTATTTCATTTTCATAAGAAACTGAGTAGATCATAAATCTGTATACGGGAAGCAAACTCTTGTGTGTTTCAATCGGATTTGCCAGGATGTAAGAGAAGACTATAGGAAAAGCAAAACACAAAAATGTGTGTTGCTACGTATATCCAGTACATTGACAAATTCTATAAACCAAAGTTTTTGGTCAACATACTAACGCTTAGAAAATCAAGCTGAGATTGTCTAAGAAGAGTAAAAAGCCACCATGTTTTTTCAGTTCTTTCATTAATTTGGCAAACATCTGAGCACCTACTCTAAGCGAAGGCCTTTGCGAGACACTGGGGACATGAAAATAGGATCGATATGGTTTCTCCTGTTACTCTTGAAGATCCTAAGGAGGTCTTTGTGAGCGCCTACTGTGTGCTATATATATTTTCTGTGGAGACATTCAGTAGTGCCTATCTATGTTAGCAGAAGGCCAGATGTCCGCTGATTGATCCCTCAGAAGAATCTCTGCATAGGAAACCAAGCACATAGTTTGGATGGAGCCTTTCTTTGCTTTAGGGCTTAACTATTGGTTATACCTCTGCTATAAGATCTAACAAATAGAGGAGGGAAAAGAGATTGAGATAGAGAACCAGAGTATGAATGTTAAAAAATTTTTTAATGTTTATTTATTCTGAGATAGAGACACAGCATGAGTGGGGGAGGGCAGAGAGAGAGGGAGACACAGAATCCGAAACAGGCTGCAGGCTCTGAGCTGTCAGCACAGAGCTCAACGTGGGGCTCGAACTCACAGACCGTGAGATCATGATCTGAGCTGAAGTCGGACGCTCAACTGACTGAGCCACCCAGGCGCCCCCAAAGTATGAATGTTTAGACTTATCTGATGCCTCTAAGGAATGGAGAAGAACTGCCAAATGACAAGGATTGCTGAAAAGGTCTTGATCCAGAAATTTTACTCACCTATGCACAGGTCCCTGAGGTGCCATCTTTATTATTAAACATCATGCAAATTTTCTAGCAAAATCTTGCAAATTGACTAGCAAATGGCTAGTATCAGTTGAGTGTCCATTATCTGCCAGGTTCTGTCCCAGTTATTCTGCAAACACAACCTCATTTAATCCAAAGGGCACTCCTGTAGGTGTACATTGTTATCACAGCAGCCACGGGAAACAGGATCCAAGACGTGAAATGGCCGGACTTGGGTCATGTAACTACTATGTGCTGCCTGCACTGTGCTCTTGCTGGCCTGAAGTCTGTGCTGTACCTATTTTTTAGGCTCCCCACCATCATATACTGCCTGGCATTATTAAGACATTTTCCTCTGGTCACCTTTCACTGTTTTTTCCACTTTTACATTTCAACTGACAGAGAAGGCAAAGACATTACATGCATTATCTTATTTAAGCTGCCCCACAATACTATGGTATGGGCATCATCCCTAATTTATTCACGTAAATAATGAGTTTCGAGGGTTTTAGTAATTTCCCAAAGTCCACATGGCTTTTAAGGAATCAGAAAAAGGGAAAGGCGCTTGTGCTTTGAAGTTGGAAATTTGGATTTAAACCTCATCTCTCTATCTCACCACCTATACTAGTTATCCATTGCTGCATAACAAATTACCCCTTAACTTCACAGCTTACAATAACATACCTTTATTAGCTCATGGTTTTTGTGGCTCAGGAATCCTGGCAGGGCTTCGCTGGATCTTCTGGCTCAGGGTCTCTCTTTAGACTACAGTCAAGGTGTTGGCCACGGCCATAGTCATCACAGGGTCTAGCTGAGGTGAGATCCTCTACACGCTCATTTAAAAGGCACTGTCAGGATTTAGCTCCTTATGGGATGTTTACCAGAGGCTGCCTTCTGTTCCCTGTCAGAAGAGTTTCTCCATAGGATGGCTCACAACATGGCATCTGCCTCCATCAAAGTGAGCAAGCAAAAGAGAGAGTATAAACAAGATGGAAGTCAGTCCTTCTATAATCTCATCTTGGAAGAGACAGCACATTTCATTTGCTGTGTTCTGCTCACTAGTGGCAAGTCACTAGACCTGGCCCACACGTAAGGGGAGAAGATTAGACAAGGAGGCAACACCGACTTCCACACTACCTGTTTGAGATGGCTAACTTCACTTAGCTTCTTTTCACCTTTGTTCTCCCATGTTTAAAGAAAGAATAAGATCCGCTTTTGTCCACTGATGTGGGAATTAAACAAAATAGACTATATAAAGCCCCTGGCCCATAGTAACTGCTCACTAAATTATAACTACAACGATCGTTGCTTTGTTGATGATTGTAAGTAGGAGAGCCAAAATTCAAACCCAGGTATGTGTAATTCCTATCCATACTGGCTCACATTGCCTCTATACAGCATTGCTTTTGGTCTGAGGTAATCTGAGATGGGGTCTCATTTTCTGAGATAATTTGATTAAAATAGTCCAAGAAGAGCCATCTATCCTAGTGTCATGTGCAAAGGGAGAGGCAAGGTGGATTTCTTTTTTCCTTAACAACTATAAAATATGAGGAAGCCTTCGTAGGAGAGGTTTTCTTTGTTCAAGTCTTTAGCTAGTCTCATAAGACATTTTAATGTTAATAGAGCTCCCAGAGGGATAATATAATTGATACAATACTCTTCCAAAGCTGTTCTAAACATTACAGTCACCCGAGTGTAGCAATATATCTTCCCAATGTCAGAAAATGCAGAGTGGTTACTGAACTCTGATTTGCTTGACTCTGGGATGGTTTCTTTGAAGAAGGATCTTAATGGGGAGGCTGACTTTGGAGCCATGGGAACAAGCCTGATGAATGTGCTGGAAGTGCTACAGTGGCCTTTCAGATGCCTGAACGTCACTGGGGGAAATAAAAATGCTAAGGAGAATTAATGTGATAAGCAAGTGCTGTCAGTGAGCCATCTCAGAATCACGGACTTTGGATTTTAGCAAAACCGCATAGTGCGGTGGAAAGACCGTGGACTTTGGAGTCAGCTAGACAAAGCTGGGTTTGAGTCCAAGTTCTGCCTCTTTCTCGCTGGGTGGGACCTTGAGCAAATAATTTAACTTCTTATGACTTCCAGCTACTTACGCTGCAAAGTTGGGTGATAATAACTATATCACAAGGTTGCATGGGTGTCAAGGACCACACCAAAGGTGCTTAATAAATTTGCGACCTCATCTTCCTTTTAAAGCTTGCTTTTAATCCAGTGGTGGTAAATATTTAACAACAGGCTCTTCAGAGGGTAGGAGGGAAAGACCTGATATGTAGCATTTACCTATTTCTATAGTGTAAAAACTTCCGCCATGCTCATTTCTAGTTGCCAACCTGGTCACTGAATATGGAGCCAGGAAGGGAATATTTGTATTCCACTCTTGGGAGTTTTCTCTTTCTTTCTGTCTCTGTCCAACTTTCTTTCTTTTATGCTGATTTATGTGATTTATGCCTTCCGCCAGGACTATGACCATTTGGGGGGAAAAAAATATGGCTTTCCTCTCCTCCAATCCCCGACCCCCTTCTTCAATTAAAAATTACCAGGCATGCAAATAAGCTTCCCTTCACTGTTCATCTGGTCCCCCCGCATCACAGGCTGGAGCGTAAGTTGATGTGAGTGTTTACGTCCAGTCGATTGATAAAGTAGTCAGAGGACTACGCAGTTTCTGGTCTGCGTGCAAAGTATGGCCGTAGCCAGGTACCAAAGCCTGGTGAATAGAGCAAAAGTCTGCTCCTTTACTAACTTTCTGGCAAAGCTGCTGTGTCAAAACTATGATAATTACCGTAACAGTGTTTGAACGCAGAGCTCCCGTGTACCCTGTATCTTCTTCTTGCCTTTCTCTCTTTGGAAATTTCAGGGGCTGTCATGGATTTCCTCCACTTATTTGCTTTCTCAGACATGGGACTGACAAGTCAGTTCTCATTAACTTCCTTTCAGTCTTTGGTCCCATTTAGCAGAGGTCCCTATTATAGAGGGATCGTTCCCTAGGATGCACAAGTACAGACTTTTACTAATTTTTATGAAATGACCTGGTGACAATTCAATAAGGACATAAGAAAAGAGAAGTTAAATCCTCTTCTCAAGTCACCATCTTATATGGATATCTTTGGCTAATATTTGTATTTTAAGATGGTGCTAAGTGCTATAAGGGAATAAAGACAAAGTAGTGTGCATTTCCATCTACCGATGAAAAACATTTTGGGGAGATCAGGAAGGACTTTAGAGCTTTTCAGAGTCTCTCTATCCCTAAGTTTAGTACCAACAATAAGTAGAGGAAACCATTTAAATATCATCCCTGTCGTAGCTAAATTGTTTTATTCTAGTGGACTCTGAAAAAAACAGGAAGGAGTGAGCAAGATTATTAAAATTACTTTAAGAAGAGTTAAATAGTTCCCACACTATTGTACTTGTAGTACAAGCAGTGCAACAAAGGGGACAGGAAAGCCTCACGTGTATGCGTGGAATTGGTTGGTGTGCCATATAATCCATCTTCCAAGGACCCTTCTCCCTTGGAACCATCTCCAAGGAACCCTCTCCCTATAACAAAGAGGACTTCAGGAGAATTGTAGAGCCAAAAATTCCACATGGACAAAACCCTTTGGATGAGAGAGTGTTAAATTGATATTTTTTACATAATTCACTATGACTGTCCCAGTGTGCTTTGAGAAAAACCAGCTCTACTCTTGGACACAGCCGACTGGACAGGTGAAATGGAGGGAGGCTGGCTACCTCTGAGATGTCTCGGTGGAAACTTTGACCAACATAGACGTTCCATACTGAGTGACAGCGAATTGAGCCACTTAAATTTTCTTTGGGGAGAAGAAAGTTATAGGCGCTAAGTTAATTAGAGAAAGGGTAGTAACTTCAGCACAGGCTGCTGCCCCAAGGAAACTGAGCAAACTTTTCAGTTTCTGTGAATCCCATTGTCCACCCCAGATTCAGAAGTATGAGGCCCAAGGATCTTATGCCTGGCTCATGACACAATTTTCAGCATGTATCTTTTCTTTGTACCACCACTGAGTGGAACATGACTGTTAAGTGCAATGTTTTAGTGGCTAAAAAAGAGAGTTTTACATACCTTTCAAATAGTAGTGTTGATCTTGAAAAGAGCAGTCCAGTGAAAATGTTTTATTTCTTCTGGAAAGAAGGGCTGAAGAAGATTCCGCCCCCTTCCACCCACATTATCCTCCAAAGAACTCTATGCTCTCTTGTAATGGGAGAAAAATTAGGTTCTACTGGTACAAAACCTAGGCAAATGTGCCCTTTGACTTGTTTTATGGGATTATCCCTCATAGTATCTTGAGAGCTGCCCCTAGTTCAGATGAAGACAGTTTAGAAAGTTGGACAGGGTTTTTGTTGACAGTATTAACTTGGCGCTAGATGCCTTATTACACATCCAAGCATTGGAATATCATTTTATGACTAACATTTGGGTTAAATCTGTAAACATTGTTTATCTTTGACATTATTTCCCTTAAAAAAAAAAAAGGCAATAACAGCAACATTTTTCCTCCTGTCATTTTGGCCTGCACCAGGGGAAGAAGGTGGGTGGAATGAGGGTGAGGAAGGCAATGATGACAAGATGTTGAGATGCTATCTCTCCTTATATCTCCCAGCTTTGCTGGTGGGGGGACAATGTTGACATGGCATAGAAGGTGCCTCAGGGAGTCCCACGAGTGAAAACTGATGGAAGTTCACCACCAAATCCCTTTCTTTAAGGGATGTTATCATGTCACATTTATGAAAATACAGAATGCACCCTGGATAATATTTTTACATATGCTGATAAACTCAGCTGCCAAAAAAAGCATGCTTTAAAAAAAAAAAGAAAAGTCAAGAGATGTTGAGGGTTGTGAACAGAATTTATATTTTCATGGACGTTTTTGATTCTCTCAGTGATACTAAGCTTTACCTATTCCCCTCACTGCTTATTCCACCATAACCTTGTCCAGAACAGGAAGAGTAGAAATAATTAAAGCTTGATTCTTAATTTTCTAATAATGCATGGTGATGGAGATAGAAAACTGGCCCATCTGGAGTAAAAAAGCACGCACAGTGCCAAACCAAACCAAAATGAGAAGCAATTTAAAAAATGGGAAATAAAATCATCCTTAGGACATCCATAATACAACATCATACTATTTTGATTTTTTATTTTCTAGTCTTCAGTTTATATATTTTACATCAATGCAGTCATTTTAAATTCCACCCTCCAAGTTTCATCGGGGAAACTGAGCCAATTTGGCCAAAGTCATGATTATCATTTTTTATGTCTCCAGAGTAATCAGTGGAAAAGGTATTCTAATGTTTTAACTGGGTGTTTCTCCATTTTTGCACAACTAGGTTGTTTTCAATTTAACCCATTTAGAATTGCAATTATCATCTTTATTTCTTAGTTCTTTTATTTTTCTTTTGATTGAAACACTATTTAGGAAAAAAAAAATTAAGCATTTCAAATATTGGCTGTTAATGTTTTTAGCACTTTTGCCAAATGATTTTCCAAAGGTTTTGCCAAGGGTTCCATCAGTATTATTCCTTGTATCTTTAATTTCACATAGCAGGGCAGCTTTACATAGGCATTAGGGCTTTTTTTTTTTTTATCAAAAAAATGTTTTTAATGATGTAACATGGTGTTACATTAGTTTCAGGTGTACAACATGATGATTTGACAACTCAATACATTAAGGCATCAGGGCTTCTGTGAAATGCTCATAAAATGAACATGTGTGGAATCTCAGGTGGTCACGTGAAGGAAATAAGCGTACCTGGTTACTCTGATGCAAGGTCAATGGATGAGACTTTGAAAAACATCCAATAACCAATTGCTTTTCTCTTTGCATTGTCTCCTATGCATAAAACAGGTAGCCTATCCTTATCAGAATATAGATTCATATCTTAGATTTCACAGATTAATCTTGCCTCTGGCTTCATTTTATTTTTATATGCTCTTATTTTTTCCCTAATCCCAATTTCTTTTTTTTAAATCCATCTTTCTCTGATTATTGCTATAAGATTATCTTTTGAACCAGATCAGAATAATTTCAAAAGACAATTCTACTAGGAAAATACTCTGATGTAGCATATGTTCATTGAGTAATCATTGAATAAATAAGTGAATACAATGTTTATATTGAATAAGTGAATACAATGCTTGAATGTTAAAAGCATTTTTTTTCATATTCACATATTCATAAATAAAGCTAGGCAGTATACGGGTGCCTGTGTGGCTCAATTAATTGATATCAGCTCAGGTCATGATCTCATGTTCATGGGATTGAGCCCTGTGTTGTGCTCTGTACCGAGTTTGATGCCTACTTGGGATTATCCCTCTCCCTCTCTCTCTGCTCCCCACCTGTATCAAAATAAATAAATAAAAACTTAAAAAAAAAAGCTAAGCAATATAAATCCTGGTGTACTATTTAGGTTCCTGCAAATTTAAATTATTTTTGTCATGCCACTTTATACTTTAAAAAGTGATTTCACAGGGCACCTGGGTGGCTTAGTCAGTTAAGCATCCTACTACAGCTCAGGTCGTGATCTCATGGTTCATGGGTTCGAGCCCCCCATTGGGCTCTGTGCTGACAGCTCAGAGCCTGGAGCCTGCTTCTCTCTCTGTCCCTCCCCAACCTGTGCTTACTCTCTCTCAGAAATAAACATTTTTTTAAAAGTGATTTCACTAACATTATCTTATTTGATACCCACAAGAATCCTGTAAATTGTAAAAGACTGGCAGCATTTCTCCATTTTATAGAAAAGTGAACAGAAACCCAGAAAAAAAAAAAGGTGAAGGTCTTACTATAGATTATGCCCATTCCAGGGGTTTTACTGTATTAAATTGTGGCAGGTATTGTTATCCTGATTTTACCAAAAAGAAATGGAATTTCAGGGGAATTAAGCAGCTTGCCTAGGAACAGGGAGAGCATTCAGGCCAGCTGGATCCCAAGGCACATGGTACACCTTTACATCGCTTACCCATTGAGCACTCCAGCCACCCTTTGGTGAGCTATGATTACTCTTCTTCTTTCCTCAGAAGCAACTGAGGCTCAGAAGTGGTTTTGACTTGCCAAAGCTCATGCACCTCAAAATAGAGCAGACAGAATGTAGATAATATTGTAAAAAAAAAAAAAAAAAACCAAAAACATCTGCTCTGCTTACCACTTGAGTGGAAATACAGAAGGTAGGTATCTGAAGTTACCTTTGAGGTCATCTGGAATAACCACAATAACAAATGAAAAAGCTGATATACTGAGTACATATTATGTGTCAAGCATCATGTTAATGTGCACCTGCCCCCCATACACGTGCAGTTCTTACAACAACCCTATGAGGAAGGTATATTATTAACTATCCCTTCTCCTTTTCTAGATGATAAAACTGAGGCCCAGAAATGTTAAGTAACTTGCCCATGGCCACACAGTTAGTAAGGACAGAGCAGATCTTGTGCTCCATGTATGAATTACCCGACACAGCTCACAAAGCATTCTCTGAGGCCCTGTTCTTCCAGAGACAAGGGGTCTATATCCGATGAGGCATTCCACCTGCTGGGAAATTCTTCTGACATATGACTCCCTGAGACCTCACTCATGGGTCCAGAAGAGTGCTTGGCACCTAATTAGCACAGTACAATGTTTGTGAAATAAATGCATATATTTATTTTAAAGTCTTGCTTTGTAGGTCTGTTTTCTCTTCCCTGCCAGGCCCGTTCTGAGACTGGGGTGCGGAGATCATGTGTCTCTTCTTCAGAATGCATGTGCTCATCTCGCTTCTTCCAAGCATTTTCTACCTGTTGAGTTTTTTTGATGCCTTCATTTATTCTTCTCAAACCTTGAATATATGAATACCAGAAGGCCAATTTTATCTTCCGTTGTGTTACAGAAAACCACCCTACTTCTAAAAAATACATGTTCTTGGTTGAGTAACAAATATGGGTACATTTCCCATTTTATGACCTCCCATTCCCAGTTTGAACCCCTGGAAGAAGGAGCTAAGAGAATTGTCACAGTAAAGGAAATCCACTGTCCTCTTGATAAAATAGGCACAGTGACATTATGATGTCTTTTCTTTTTATGATAAATTCCTACAGTAAGCTTCAGTCATCTGACCATTTGGGCTTCATAGTATATTTACCTCCATTAAAGTAAAATGCCTTTTTTTTTTAAATCAAAGATACTATCATATTATATTTGTTATATTAGAATGCTTTCCATATCTATCAAAGTTGAAGATAAGAATAACCATTTCCCCAGAAATCTCTGTCCTAAGTGTAAACCATAGAGAAGTATGTGCATATATGTACTAGGAAATTCCAACACAGATATTTATATTAGCATTGGTCCAAATTGCCAATAATTGGAAACAGTGTAAATATTCACTAAGCAGTAGAATGGATCTATATGTCACAGCGTAGCTACATAATGGGATATTATGTAGCAATAAAGAAGAAATGAACTACAGATACGTACAACACCATGCATGAATCTGAAAAATATAATGTAGGATAAAAGAAGTTGCACTCAAAAGAATACACACAACAAATCCATTTATATGATTTTTAAAACAGCTGAAGGGTATATTGTTTCAGGAGTGTATTGTTTCAGGAGGTATAGAAAAATGTAAACAGGAAAGATAAACAAAATTATTACCATAAGAGTCAGGAGGGTGGGGACCATGGGAGATGGGAGGGGGTATGGGCATCATGAATAGGAAGGGCATCTTCTCAGGTGCTGGTGACCATGTCTTCAAATGGGTAGTGGCAAATGGGTATTCAACAACATTTTGTAAACTCTGTGTCTATGGGTTTAACTCCTTTATCTGCATGTGTCCATTTCACAGTAGAAAGTATCTCAGAAGAATAGTGGTTAGGAGAACAAATAAATTGCCACATGCTTACTGCTCAAGTACACTACTGAAAACAACTCCGTGTATTTCCTTGCAGTGAAGAAAATATGCTTCTAGGGGCACCTGAGTGGCTCAGTCAGTTGAGTGTCTGATTCATGATTTAGGCTCAGGTCATGATCTCACGGCTCATGGGTTCGAGCCCCACCTCGGGCTCTGCTGTCAGTGTGCAGCCTGCTTCAGGTCCTCTGTCTCCCTCTCTCTCTGCTGCTCCCCTGCTTGCACGCTCTCAAAAAAAAAAAAAAAACACAAAGCAAAGAAAATCTCCTTGTAGCCCCTTGTCTGCTTCACTTATGGCTCCCATTAAAGCACAACTGAACGGGTGAGGAGGAGAATGAGGATCTCCTTTGTTTGGTTGTCTTTTAGACTTTTCCCCCTGTCTGTGAGTGAGCCACATTGAATAAACAATGAGTTGATGGAGAAATATGTGTCTAATTAAGCTGTTGCCTCTCTGATGCATTTCAGGTCCCTAACATTTACCACATTAAAGATAATGAAATGCTAGTTCGGCCACGTACTGCTCTCCTTCGGTGAGACCTCATGTTGTGAGGCGGTAAACACACTGCCAGGCTGTGGATTTTATTAGAGGCAGTAAGTAGTGGCGGGAATAATAAGCAGTGCCAAAGTGATCCATGCTCATGCCTGTCAGTCTCCCTCTCCTCTGTGAGGAAGCCAAGGGCCTCATTTCCACTGTGTTATATAAGCTGAGAAACGAATCGTGATGCTTTGATGGGCTGCACACAGTTCCCTGCTGTCTTCTTGCCAAATCCTTCAAGACATCCAGCTTCTCCCTTCAACAATTCCCCAGGCGGGCATTTGGTATGCACTCTATATGCTCCTTCAGTGACCCACACATACATCACAAAACATTTTTGTTTTATTTGGATTGCAACATTGCCTAAATATTTGTCCTTATTTTTCTGAGATGCATGGAAACCGGATCAGGCCGAATGTGAAGCAAACCAGGCCTGTCTAATTCATCCAGGCCACTCATTAACGTCCTCCCATTCACTCAGATCTGGGGCTCATTTGGGGTCCTCCTCATGGTGACTATGAGTGGAGCTCACAACACCAATGGCTGCCAGGCCGTACATCTCCACAAGGTCGTTAGAGCGAGGCAGAACACAGCTCCACGATTTGGGGTGATTAACAGGCTGACATGACGCGTGTGTCTTCCAGACTTCACGATGTGCTCTTTTGAAGGAGACGATGACTTCACCAGAGCAGAGCAGATATATCGGTGCCCGATGAGATTTATTCAGGGCCACATTTACTGAGCAGCCTCTGGGTACCAAGCCAGAGGTGCTAGAGCTCAGAGGGAAAAGAAGTTTCCCGATTGACACGCGACAGAAAGCATCTCAATCAAGTGAGAGAAATGCACTGTCAGCATGTTATGGGACACTGAAGAAGGAATCGCTAATAATGCCAAGAAAGGCAAGGGCAGAGAAAGCTTCTCAAGAGACTGGTATGCACATGAAGGAAGGGAGATTCATTGGAGCCCCACCAAAGCAATTTTGAAAAAGTACAACGAAATCTTCTCTGGGAAAAGTGAGGGGCCTAATTATGAAATGCCACAAAGAACACTCCTAGTTAAGAGATGAAGAGCAGTTGGTAGTAAGGAGCGCAATTCCACTGTCCATTCAAGGCGATTAACATAAAACAAAAACAAACAACAATAAAAAACCCCCAAGATTCTTCAAAATGGAAAAGCTGCATAGTAAATATTACTCTTGGACTTACTCAACTTTGTATTCTCAGTACCCCGTGTGTCTCAGTAAATTGCATATGGCGGAACACATGAATGAATGATTTATTATACACCCTGAAAATACACACACACACACACACACACACACACACACACACACACAGACACGTAGAATGTGTGTGGAAGCAGGTGGCATGTGTAGAGTATGTGAAAACAGACACACTTGCAGACAGGGCCGCTCTAACTGGCACAGCTTTTGGAGACATGGTGCTAATAACAGCTTGGTTTCAGCACTGGAAACCAAGTGTAACCTGGAGAGTACACTCCAACCACCCCAGCCACCTGCAGAAGAGCTTCTCCTATCATTGCTTGAAAAGGAGATTGGGTGAGAGAGAAGAGAGGCATAGATGGTTTCCATTTACTTTCTTCCATAAGGTCTGCCGCATTAAGAACAGTGTCATGGCACATAAGAAGCAAGTGTTGGAGAGGATGTGGAGAGAAAAGGAAGCTTTATACACTGTTGGTGGAAATGCAAGCTGGTGCAGCCACTGTGAAAAACAGTAGGGAGTTTCCTCCAAAAATTAAAAATAGAATTATCCTATGATCCAGTAATCTCACTATTGGGTATTGACCCAAAGAATACAAAAACTCTAGTTCAAAAGGATATGTACACCCCTATATTTGTTGCAACATTATCTGCAATTGTCAAATTATGGAAGCAGCCCAAATGTCCAATGATAGATGAATGGGTAAAGACGTGGTGTAGCTATACAACAGAATATTATTCAGTCAGAAAAAAAGAATTAAATCTTGGCATTTACAAGATGTATGGGGCTAGAGTATAATGCTGAGTGAAATAAGTCAGAGAAGTACGAATACCATATGATCTCACTTGTGGAATTTAAGACAAAAAAGCAAAGGAAAAAGAGAGAGAGAGAAACCAAGAAACAGACTTTAAGTATAGAGAGCAAACTGATGGTCGCTAGAAGGGAGGTGGGGGGGATGGGTGATATAGGGGGAAAGGATTAAGAGTGGATTTATCACGACGAACACTGGGTAATGCACACAGTTGCTGAATCACTATATCATACACATGAAACTAATATAACACTGTATGTTAACTATACTGGAATTAAAAACTTAGTAATTTTTTTAATTAAAAAAAAAAAAAACAGTGTCATGGCACCTAACAGAGAAACACTCAAAGAGCAAACTAAAGCCAGAAGTTGCATTTCTGAGCCATCCTTCCATTGCCCACTCCTCTTTCTTTGGCCACCCCACTCAGCTTTCACCATTTCTCCAGAATAAGCTGGCTAAATGTGTTCTAAATAGTAACTCCAGGAGCTTTTCCCATCATGCTGTGTTTGAGTAGGATGTGCTCTCTCCTTCCTTGGAGTGGCATTTGATCATGGATCTGGAGACAGGTGGGATGACGCCTAGGATGGGTCTGAGCGCAACGATCTATAGAAACAACCAGGAGGCACCACCCCAGCCTGTGGTAGAAAGTAAAGGTGAAGGGAAGAAACGGCATGAGTCTTCTAGAAGGGAAATCATCTGGAGTGAACCTTGAACGAGGAATATGTGTTAGCTGGGCTAAGAAATGGAGAGTGGAATTGGAGGCCGAGAGAACAGGATGTTCATAACATGGAGGAAAGGCCAAGCAAGGGTGATTGGCACCTACAAGTGTTTGGTTTCAAAGGATCAAAGGATTCATGGAGGGAGAGGGCCAGAGCGAGGCTTTGGAGCTGCACTGGGCCAGAACTTGAAATACCTTGTATGGGTGCTAATGAGTTAATGCTTTATCCTTAAAGGTGGTGAGGATAGCACAGAGCTCTCAGTGCATTTCGGAGAAGGACCTGGAGGAAAACAGAACCCTTTGGGATGCTCTCCTTGTAGTCAAGGGGTGAGGAGGGGAAGGATCTAGGGCTTCTTCACCCCATGACAGCACTTGTCTCAGATTGCCTTGTTTTCACGTTAATTCTACAAATAAATGATTTTTCCAGCAGAGGTCATGTCTTTTTTTTTTTTTTCCCTCCCAGCCCAAAGTGTGTGTATTTACATCACGATCTGTGTGAGTGCTTAGGAATGTGATGAGTGGGCTGAATTTCTGCAGGTCCAATCCACTGGCAGGTAGTCGCTAGTCTAGCATGGTCTTTCTTCTTCCTGCTTGATGTTTGCCTTTGGCCTATTTTAGTTTCCAGGACCTCCATCAGGTGAGGAGGCGATAATGTTTAAATTGTATTTTTCTTTCTCGTACTCTGAAAATTAAGACTAAAAAAACCAGAAGTGATCTTCAAATGCATTGTTAAAATTCAGCTATACTCTGACCACTTAGTAGCTATATACTGACAGGAAATTTCTTCGAAAAACAGAGGTCCTTGTGGAGCTATGCTTGAGGGAACTTCGTCACCATCAGAAGACCCTCTTTAGCTAGGAAAGTCTTCATTTTCTTTCTTGTTTGCCAGAGGTGTTCTATTTTTTATGTATCATTATCTAAAGTGTTGGGAATACATTGTTTATCAATAATTTTACAGAATATCCTAAGACAGCCGGAGGAGAAATGAAAATGGCTCACGAATGGGAGTGGTCGTGTCTTAACAAATGTTATTGGACATGTACACTGGATTGGGAACCATCCTAAGCCCTGGGGACTCTGCTGTGAGCAAGCTAAGCCAGATCCATATTCTCATGGAGGTATTTATTCAGAGGGGTTGCGGAGGGGAGGCAAACAATAAAAAATAGACAAGCAAGCCACATTCAGCGAGAGGGAAGTGCTGTGAAGAAAATTAGAACAGAGTCGTGTGGTAGAAGGAGTGAGTGGAAGGAGGAAAAGCTCTCTCAGGGGAAGTGGTTCTAGCTGAGGCAATGATGAGGAGGTGTCAGCCATACAAAGGTCTGGGGAAAGGTCATTCTAGGGAGAAGGAGCAGTGATTGCAGAATTGCTCAGGTGAGAACTGAACCGGCTTGGGTGATCAAGGTGGAGAGAACTGCCCAGTGCAGTTGAGGCCTAGAGCTTTCGGAGACAGTGCTGCATCAGGAGCAGGTAGTGACCGGGTCCTGTGGGGCTTTGTCACCCATGGTGAGGAGTTTGGAGTTTATTCTAGGTAATTTGGGAGGTCGTTAGAAGGTATTAAACAAATGAATATTACAATATGGTTTAAATTGTACAAAGTTTGCTCGGCCACTGTGCGGAAAATGGATTGAAAGATGATGAGTGGAATTAGGAAAGGTTGAAGTCCACTGAAAGGCATGATTGCGTGAGTGGTCATCAGCCAGGGCTGGAGCAGTGGATGGAGAGAAAGTAAGAGATCATGGCTCTGTGTTGGACTTGCTTATGAAGGGTGTGTGTGTGTGTGTGTGTGTGTGTGTGTGTGTGTGAGAGAGAGAGAGAGAGAGAGAGAGAGAGAGAATGGCTAATGGAAGAAATCAAGGGTATTGTGGTCACCTCAAGACCTGGCATGTAAGCAGCCCTAAATGAATGTTTGATGCATTGAAAACATGTTTCTCTTTATTTAAAAATTATCATCCCTCTGAATAATGATTTAATAACTGCACAGCCTGTGCACCATGTGAGCTTAATGAAAGTGTTCTGAGAGGTTTTTCAACAAAATTGCATTTAGAAGTAAATATTTACTTGAATACAACTCATTTGTGAAATTAAGTCATTTTTATGAGGCATACTCAATTATTTTTGTGACTAGTGAGCAGCATAAGTATCTATGGAATTATACAATGTGAAGCTTTTCTAACTAATTATCTTACTTGAGAAACATAAACACAGACTTTTTTTTCCCACCAAGTACAGTTACAGACAAAACAAGTTTCTTAGTACCTCAAAAACATCTAGCAAGTAGATGTGCAACACTTTCCTGGGTACGTTTAGAAGTCTTGGAAAAACAGGAAGCCATGACTTCTGTGTCTTTTCCCAGTTGCAAAAGCAAATTCAGGGTCCTGAAATAAAATTCCGTCATGCCCGTCTATCATGTCTGCGTGTGGTACTTTCCAGACCTGCTAGGGACATTCAGAGGAAGGAGAACCAGTCTCTGCCCTAGGTTCCTAGGTCAGTGGAGAGAGAGAGAGAGACCTAGGTTCCTAGGTCAGTGGAGAGAGAGAGAGACAAACCAATGACCAATAATGGTTTTGGTTAAGTGTGAAAGGTAGATACAAACTCAGGATGCTGCTCTCAGAGCCCAGAGGGCAGCAGGTAAGGGGGAGGCAAGCATTCCATGGAAGACTTCCTTGGCTGTGAGAGACACGACTAGAGTTCTTCAGGGTGAGGAGGAGCTGTGTGGACAAAGACAGGGGAAAGGCAGAGAAGGGCCAGGGTTGGGAGGTGAGAAAGAGCTCTGTGGAGGGATTGTGAAGGAGGTGAGGAGAGTCATAGCAACAGGTGAGGTGGGATCCGCCATGCCATGCTGAGGACTTCCTTCTGAGGACCGTGGGGAGCCCTTGAAGCTAACAAGCAGTTAGAAGAGGGAACAGATGGACCTTTCACAAAGATCTATTATTAGTGTGGAGGGTAGGCTGAAGGCCAGCGTCTGAGGCAGAGAGAGAGAGAGAGTGGGAGACTTCTGGGCCCCCAGACAGGCACATTGAGGCTCTGGGATTGGGAAAGAGGGAATCAGGAAGTAGAATAAACCTCGGGGATGTGAAAAGTAGCTAAAGAAGGAAGCGAGGCTGGATTAAATTTAGGCTGAACCTGGATTATTTTAAATTTTAACAAAAAAGCAAGGAAGCAGGTCACCAAAGCGAAGGCTCTCAAGCCTTAAATAACTACAAAGCATAACAGCATTACATCTCCAGGCTAAGATTTTTTTTTTCTGATTTAACTCCTTTATTTCATAGATGAGGTCTAGGACCTGTGCATGTAATTATATATTTATTAGTGTTGTTTGATGCTACTTTGTGTTTTTAAATCTATATATATATCTAAAATTATATTTGTGTCGCCCCCTAAGCAATTTGCCTTATCAAGGCATTGAACAAGAATCATGAGATTCTTGATTGGGGCAGAGAGGCATGCTAACTAAAGGAGCTGGTTACCAGAAACATCTGGGGGTCAGGCTCACAAGCCACTTTCCCCTCACTGGGCTGCCTTTTACTTGTCTGTAACTGGGGTGGTAAAAACTATTTTGACACCCTTTGAGTTATAAGGTGGTATTTATTAATTTGAGTTGTTCATTTGTTTATATATTTTAACTTACTGTATTCCTCAAACCCTCCTAAGAGGTAGATCGTCCATTATTAATCCTATTTTACAGATGAGGAAATTAAGGCACAAAGCATTTAAATAACTTGCCCGTGATCATGCAAATAAATGGAAAATAGGAGACTTGAAATGGATAGTCTGGCTCTGGGGTCTTTACCCTTGACCACTGAACTCTGCAGCTGCATTCCTTGCCTTGCTTTAATTTTCCATTCAGCTCTTAGGTGGCTTTTTAACTTGTTTTTCTTTTCTTTTCTTTTCTTTTTTGCAAATACAAACACTAGTTCATTAAACATGCTTTTATGGAACTCCTTGGTTTCACGCACAAGTTCCTTCCACAGACAATTGTTAAATTAATTAACTAAGGAGGCCATTAGACTGAGGTGGTTTTAAAGCCTTGGTAGCCTCCATAACCAAACTGCAACCTAAGCCTGTAAATGACTCAAGTTTAAGAAATCAGAACCTAAGGATAACCAATCACAATCAGCCAACTACGCTTTCCCAAATATGGCAAACCCTTAAGCTCTAGCCAATCATATGATCGCCTTCCTTCGCCTCTGCATCTTCTTTATAGAAGTCGTTCCCCAGCTCCTGTGGGTAGAGTGCTCCTAACATTACTTGGGTATTGCTGATTCAAACAAATTTTTGCTCAAATACATTTTTAGCATGACTCAGTTTATCTTTTAATGCTATGAATGTCATTGCTGAGTCCTAGAGTACTCATTCAATCTCTAGGCCACTGCGTGCTGGTTTCTGCCCCCATCACTTAACCCAAACTGCTCCTTTACAACTTGTCAGAAGCCCCCATGCTGCCTTACCCAGAATGTGTCAGCCTTTGGTCTAACTTGCCAGCTCAGCAGCATTCAATGACCCCTCTGATCATTGCCCCCTTCCTCAAACAGTTCTCTTTTGTCTGCAGCTGTACTTCATTCCAAAGGATTGTCCCTCTCCCTCTTTTCTTAGTCCCTTGGTCCACATCTCTAAATCTTTCTACCCCTTCCCCATTGGAGATCCTCAGGACTCAGGATCCTTTGCCCTCCTTTCATCTTGGGCTCCCTAAACATCTTATTCCAGTATGTGGATCTTGAAAGATCATTTACCCACTGGCAACTCTGAAATTTCATCTCCATCCCAGACCTCTTTGGAGCTCTGGAAGTATACATCAAACTGCCTCTAAGACAGCTCTGCTTGAGTATCTCAGAAGGAATTCAAACCTAACAGATTCAAAACCACGCTAGCCCTGCTTCTCTTCCAATTTTCCTGATCTTAGTAACTGGTACTTCCAGTAACCCAGATGATTATCCAAGAAATGCCAGTCTTGGAAATCATGTTTCTGGTAGTCCTACACAAATACGTTGCCCATTGATTCCGCTTTCCCCATATATCTCATTCCTTCTGGTTTTCTCCATCTCGACTGTGAACACCCCAGTCCTGGCCTCCACCTATCTTACCAGAGCTATCGAAAGTCCTCTCAGTTGCTTCCCTACTCTTGATCTCCATACAGCATCCTAGTGATCACCAAAAAATGAAACTCTGATGTTGCCCTGCCTACGGCTTAAAAATGTTCGATGCCCTTCCATTAGGAGGAAATTGAAACACCTCATCCTGTTCTAAAATGTTCATCTTGTTCTCAAAGGTGGTTCAAGTGGTTCTCAGCTTTGGTTGTACATTAGAATCACTGGGGGAGCTATTTAAAAATTATTTTGTCCTGGGGAGCCTGGGTGACTCAGTCAGTTGAGTGTCCCACTCTTGATTTCAGCTCAGGTCATGATCCCATGGTTGTGGGATCGAACCTCAAGTCAATCTCTGCATTGAGTGTGGAGCCTGCTTGAAGTTGTCTCTTTCTCTCCCTCTGCCCCTATGCCCCTGCATGCTCACTTGCTCTCTTTCTCTCTGTCTCAAATAAATAAATAAATAAATAAATAAATAAATAAATAAATAAATAAATATTCTTTTGTCCAGAGCCTACTTAAGACCAAATATTATGATCTCTGCTGTGGAACATGGGTACTGGTACTTTTTCAAACTTTCCCTAGTAATTCTTAGAAGAAGCCAAGGTTGAGGACCATTGAGCTACCCCTTATTTAATTCTGTAACTAATCTAACATTCGCCCCTCATTGAAAAAACACACGCTTTAAAAAAAAAAGAATAAAAGAAAAAACACATTCTGACCACAGTAAGTCCTTGCAGTTTTATACTTTATGGCTTTCAAATATTCTCTTCTGTCTGCCTGGAATGCTTCATTCTGGGTCGGGCTAAATTACACTCACACTTCAAATCTCAGCCCATATTTGCCTTCAGCAGAAAGGCCTTCTCCTGCATTTCAGTTTTCTGCCCTCTGGTTTACTCTGCAAGAGACTTACTTATTTTATTTCATTGTCTCATTTAACATGCTGTGTAATTACGTATTTAGCTGCATGGTTGTTTACTCAATGTCTTTCTTCCCCGACTGATCCATGAAGGTAGGAACCCAGTTTGTTTGGCTGACATCGCTCTCTCACCACATATCATGAGGCCTATTCCACAGCAGGTCCTCTGTGGGTACCAGGGTCATAAAGAACAGCAGTTGGTCCGATAGCAGTTAGCTATGCCATTTACTAGCCTGTTGATAATTGGAAAATCATGGCTCTCCCAGAATCGTAGTATGAAACCTGGACTATCTTGCCCGCTTTAGAGTCATTTGAGATTCAAGTAGGAGGATAGGTCTGGATGTGCCGTGTGTATCATAGGCCTTACATAAATATTAGTAAAATTGCCAATGTTTTTCAGTAATTATCAGCTCAATCCATCTGTCAATATAGTCTTTCTTTTTAGATATCAGGAAAATGGTTCAGGGAGTTTAAATCATTTGCCTCAGTCTCCAAATGTGCCAGCCTATGAGCAGAGAGTAACCAGATCCTAGCACAGCCCTATCTCTTCTCCTCTGTGTGCTTTCCCTCTTCTCTCCTTCTCTCCTCCTCTTGGCTCCCCATTGTCTCAACCACCACCTCTGTCTTGAAACATAATTACTTTCTAACACCAATAATCCTCATTGACCTCATTCTCAAAACTTTGATGCACCAAGGGACCATTTCCTACAAACTACTGCTCAGCAAATTATTTAATAGTACCCAGGGTGCCGCTGAGAGCCAAAGCAACTCCCCAAAATGACGATAGAAACTAGGGGCCATGGGCCCCTTCATAGCTGCAAATCATTCAATTGTCCTCTTCTTAAACTGGAAGAGCAAGAAGTGATAAAGCAGCAGAGGACTCAATTCACATATGGGATTTGTTTTAAGATCCTGATGTGTTTTTTAATGGGAGAGCAAGGAAATACAAAAACAACATTCATTCAATAGACACTTAGTGAGCATTCACTGCAGTTAAGAGCTAGGTTTTTTTTTTTTAAGTTTATTTATTTTGAGAGAGAGGCTCTTCCTATTGACCACCATTTCTTGGAAGAGCTCTGCTTCTTCTGAGCACAGTCCTTTCCCTGGAAGTTCTACACACAGGCTGAGCCCCTCTGTCTTCCCTTCTGCTGCCTCCTTCGTGCTCCTGTTGCTGCATCTGTCAGTCATTCCATGTCCCTTCCTCTCTCTGGAGGGTGTTCATGTGAGTATGGACCTTCCAGTTGGTTGGAACATACAGATTCTGGTTGTGCATCCCTTGTCTTCCTCCTGCTCTGTCTTCATAGGCCGTTTCTCTGAATTTCACATCATCCCCTGGAAATCAACCCAGGGGTGGATACTCTTCACTCTCAACATGTCCCTTCCCAAAGCCCTGACTGCTCAGGGATCCATCCCAACCAGAGCTGCCAAATAAAATACAGGAGACCTAATTAAACATGAATTTCATATACATCGGGAATATTTTTTTGGTAAAAGCATGTCCCAAATATTGCTTGTATATTGCACATACAAAAATGTATTTGTTGTTTATTTGAAATCCAAATTGAACTTGGCCTCCTGTTTTGATTTTTGCTAAATCTGGCAACCCTAATCCCAGCTCTTCCCTTTCCCAGGGGCCCAGGCAGTGGGAAGAAGCAGGGAAGCAAGGTTGAGAGGGATAAGCCACAGGATCCTGCTCCAGTCCTGGCTCTTCTGTGTACTCATGGTGATCTTGGTGGAGTCTTTGTCCCTCTCAGTGATTCAGTTTCCCCATGTGCACAAGGGGGGTTAAATCAGGTGGTCTCTGAGGATGTTACTGGATCTCATCCTCTGGCATAGGAGAGAGGTTTTATATTTTCCCTACGCCTACCACCTTGTTCAGATGGTAGGAGGGATGGTTAATTATAAACCATGTTCCCACTAGATAGAACCGTCTGGTTTCAAAGATTGTTTTTTATTCACAGTTAGTATGGTATTATAGGGAAAAACAAAACGAAACAAAACAAGATTTTGACATCGTGAGTTGAAGACTTGGCAATACCATTTACAAATGACCTAGCCTGTGTAAGTCTTAGTTTCTTCATCCTTATTACAATTGGAGGATTGATGTAAGCTCCTAGAACACTCTCTAGTGCATAGCAAACACATAGTAAGTGGTAACCATTATCAGTGAGTCTGGCAAGCAAGGATTATGACTCAGGATTTGCGCTCTAATTATTAGATGGAAAAAAAAAAGATGTAAACACACACACACACACACACACACACACACACACACACACACACGTATTTGGAAAGCTAAACTTCAAAGATTAGCTGGCCATTAGCACCGAGGAAAGCCTGGAACCTTCCTCCTTGTAGAGAAGACTACAGTAGACCTGCATCTCTTCAGCTTCATGAGAAGGCAGTTGCCTTAGATCCCAGCTCTTAGACTCTTAGAGCAAGTTCACAGACAGCTTGCAAGGATGGGTATAGTCTGGAGTCCTTTTTCAGGCTTGGCAAATCAGCTCAGACTAATGGATCTTCCAGCAGACTTCTTGCAACTGTCAGAGCCTGGCTCTAGTGCACAAACTCCAGGCTCAGGATGTCTGGCCAGCTCCCAGGCAGTTGGAAGCATCCAGTGCATTCTTGGCCACGGCACATAATATGTAGATGAGGAAGTGGGAAGCATAATTTATTCTTTGGGCAAACTGGGGGCTGATGAATGGGTATGTTGACCCAACTTTTTCATTGGAGTGCCAGCTGCAGAAGATAGATTAAGTCCTGAACTGGGGTTGCTGACAGTGAGTCCAGAAAGTCTAGAAGAGTAGAGGAAGTTGAGAAAGATGGGGAAAACTGGCATCCAAGACAGCAGGTGCCCAGGTATGCAGGGGTATCCGTGCTGCCTGAAGGGAGAGCAGAGAGGCAGTCTGGGGGATTGGAGGGAGACTCTCATCTTTTAGTGGAATTAGTCTACTCAGAATAGAGTTCAGGCCCCTAGGAAGCACCATGTCACTATTAATGACAATATTAACAGCTAACATTTATTGAGTACTTACTGTATGCCAGGAATTATACTAGGAACTTGACATGGATTGTGGAATCCAAACATCATGATTCCTCTCCATGGTATTTACTAATAGCAGGGCTCATATTTTAGCTGGTACATTTGGGTGTTAAAATATTGGAGTAGTTCAAATCCAGTTCGTAAATAGCCACTGACCTAATCTCCCTGAGTGGCTCTCCACCCTCTGGATGCCTCTGTTCCTCCCACGAGGCAGGAAAGCAGGGGGCTATTCTGAGGGGTCTGTGCCACAATATACTGCTAAGTATATATTTTTAATGTTGCACGGTAGACTGAGTAATGGCCCCTAAAGGTATCTAAGTTCCAGCTTGGAACTTGAATGTTACCTTGGAATCTATGAATGTTACCTTATACGGCCAAAGAGACTTTGCAGATGTGATTTAATTAAGGACTTTGAGATAGGGAGATCATCCTGGTGGGCCCTGAGCGCAATCGGAAGTGTCCTTATAAGTGAGAGGCCAAGGGAGATTTTGCACAGAAGCCTGAAGGTGATATAATGATGTAAGCTGAGGGAGATTTGAAGATGCCATGCCACTGGTTTTTAAGATGGACGGGGTAGCCACCGTCCATGGGATGAAACTCTTGAGGCTGAAAAGGAACAGGAAATGGTTTCCTCCCTAGAGCTCTGGAGGGAGTACCTTGGTTTTGGCACAGTGAGACTGACTTCAGACTTCTGGCCTCCAGAACTATAAGCAAATAGATTTATGTTCTTGAAGCCACTGAGTTTGTGATAATTTGTTAGAGCAGCCATAGGAAACTAGTCCAGTTGTCCTAGTAACAGCCTCAGTGGAGGAGATGAAAACTTGATGGGGTAAGTGATGTGCTCCAAGTTGATGATTTGCTTTTGAATTTTGGCTGGCTTACTTCAGAACCCATGTTCATAACCACTAAGCTGCCTTCCAATAATGCTGCAAAGAAATGGCCATTAAACCCATTTCAACATGAGATGGATCATAGAAAAATAGAGATTTACATGACTTTGTCTGAGGTCAGAGCTTTGCCTAAAGGACAGAGCTGGGATTCAGAACCCAGGGTCATCCCGTTTTGATGATTTCTATATTACAAAGTCCCCCTGCCCTGTAACCTGGGCTAAATAATGCTGTAACTTGGAGATTTGTGGGTATCTAGGATTCAACCCAGGTCACCAATTGGACTCCCAAGGGACAGCAAGCCACCCCTTCCAGTCCTGGAGGCAAGACTGAAGGTATTCGTCTTGGCCAAATGGAGTGGCTTAGGAATGTGGGTGGGGAAGCAGCCTGGATGTGCCAGTTGGGCTGCTACAGGGAGCTGTGAATACCAGGGTGGGGAAAGGAAGTGGGCCTGAGTCAGCCAAGCCGCACGCTGCTCTTGAAGAGCCTGCTTTCTGGATTCGGCAATATCCAGAGAGAGCAGTGGGAGGAGGCCTGTTGATTGGCAGGCAGGCTGAGGGGCCCATGGGGTGTCTGTTAGCCAGGGCTTTCCTGGCCAGCTGTGGTCAGTTTTTGCCAGTGCCTCCATTCAACCCTGGATTCTGTGAAAGGCTTCCTTGAGCCAGGTCACCATGCAGAATTTGGGGTCAGGCCAAAGAATAAATGCAGAAACTCAACAGTCTATGAGAGGCTATGTAAATAGTATCTTGGGCTCAGATTAATGTTTTATTCTCCCTGCACAGACCATTTCTCTTGGGCATTCTCTCCAAATTATGAGGCACATTTTCTCCACGTCTATGAAGCAATATAAGATGAGTACCAGAAGATGGAGACTGGTTCCTGGGAGGGCAGAGAAAGGAAGGGCCCCATCTGGTTGGGGCATCAGGGAACATTCCCCATGGATGTTAGACTGAGCCTTGGAGAATGAAGCGTACCTGGGGTGGATTGAATTGTGTCTTCCAAAAAGAGACACCAACCCCAAGTACCTGTGAATGTGACTGTATTTGGAAATAGGGTCTTTAAAGTTGTAATCAAGTTAAGATGAGGTCCTTAGGGTGAGGCCTTAATCCAGTATGACCGGCGTCCTTATTAGAAGAGAAGGATGCCATATGAAAGCCCAGAGACATGCAGGCATGAAGGGAAGGATGCCATGTGATGACAGAGGCAGAGATTCAGTGATACAGCTGTAAGCCAAAGAACACCAAGGACTTCTGGCCACCACCAGAAGCCAGGAAGAAGCAGGGAGGGTTTACCTATTGGAGAAAGCACAGCCCTGCTAACACCTTGATTTCAAACTCCTTGATTCCAGAACTGTGAGAGGATAAATTTCAAGTCACCCAGTTTGCTGTACTTTGTTCTGGCAGTGCTGGGAAACTAATGCAGGACCAGAGGGTTTGTGCCTTGAGATACCTCATTCCTTTTCATGTCTCCTGCAGACCTGGTTCACAGAGGCTCATGCTCAGGCTGAAAGTGTAGCTGTGGGAAGACCCATATGAGTAAAGGCCTAGTGGCTGAAAGGTTTGGATCACGTCTGAGGGAAAAAATGAATTTGGCCACAGAGCGGCCAGCCATGGTGAATGGGGCTGGATAGGCAGACCGAGGCCAGATTGTGACAGGCCTCGTTCCCAAGCCAAATACAATATTTTCAGCCTTGGACTTCCTCTTTCTCAGAGGGATAAAGCATGTGAGTCTCACATAAATTACCATAGGACAAACTATCGGAGACAACCTCCCCCTTCTCCACACCTTCCAGAGATACACTGTAAGTTTTGTTTTGAAAATTCCCACTCCTCTGTTCTGAGATGTCAACAACCTCCCTAATTTCCACCTCCAATTGGAACCAATTGGAAGACAGATGTAAGAGTCAGCAGGATGAATACCAAGAGATGACTTTCAATATGGTAAAATCTGTTGTAGTGTGTGGTTCCGTGTTAAAGCCAAATATGCCTGACTTGGGGATAGTTAAACCATAAGAAGGCTGGAATCTGCAGAGCAGACCCACTGAGCCATAATCACTGGGTGGGAGAGGAGAATGCCCAGTCCCAGGATTTTTGATGAAGATGTACATAGGGAGCCATGCAGCAAGAGCCATCTGCACCAACCAAGGGACTGACTGCACCTCTGAAGAAAGAGTCAGGGCAGGGCGGGAGGCCAAAGTACTCAAGGAAATTCAGAGGTGAGGACAATAAGCTTTCCACCCCTTAGAACCCAAATATTTTGCCTGCATGTGTCTATGTGACAGCTTCCTGGGTTGGGGGGGGGGCGCTCAAGTGCAAAGTGGGAAGGAGAAATGAACACCCTTCAAATCAAGACAGTGAAGGCCTATGCAACTTTGATGGGAAACTGGGTGGGAGGGAACACTGGGATTGGAATCAGAAGATGTGGGATATTTTTGGCTTTGCCATAAACTTGGTGACCTTCTTGCAAGCTCCTTTTCCTTCTGGGCATCAGTTTGTCAGTTGGACCGAGACAAAGTACATACACATTTGTGTGTATACGTATTTTATACGCTATACATCACTTATACATAGAGTTGTATGTATGTTATATTTATATATGGTCCCTCTAAGCCCAGAGCTAAAGTGATGATCCTGGGGAGAGAGGCCTGACTGAAATGTCTCTGGACGAAACGTATGGACAGTTCCTTAAGTGAACATCGATAGAACAAATGACCACCGAGATTACTTTGCCCAGATGAAAAGAGAGAAAGCTGGTTCATCATTGCAGGCTTCCAAGCATCTCGCGGAGCAGTCCACTTTTCATCCTGGCATTTGGCATCCCTTTGGCATGGACTGGGAACAGTGCTTGTGGTGATAAACAGAAAATGATTAGCCCTCTCAGCATGGGAATGATGGTGTCCCTAGAGCTGGGAGGCAGAGAGGGCTCCTCTGAGCCCCAAACCCCACTTTGTCTTGGTGGGAGAGGGTGGAGGAAGCAGGACATCAGGCTTCTGGGTAGAAAGTGGCCTTTCCGAAAGCTCTGGGCTCCTCATGCCTCTGTCTGCCCCTAACTGAGCTCTGGGGGGTTCCCAGAGCTCCATCCTCAGTCCACAGCCCTTCTCTTGATGTATATTCTCCCCTGTTGCTTTAACTGCCTCCTTTAACATGCTGAGGACTCCTAGATCTGTGTCTCCCTGCTGCCCCAGGCTCGGTTATCCTATTGCCTAGAGGACATCTCCACCTAGATGTTCCAGAAGAGCCTCAAACCCAGCATGTGCAAACTCAGTATCTTTTTTCCTTGTCCACAAATCTATTTTCCTTTCTCAGTGAATGATGCGACCTCTACCTGGTGACCCAAGAGAGAAACAGTTGTCCGAATACCCTTTCTCTCTCCCCCGCCAAACAGAGTCCTGACAATTCTGTTCCCTCACTATCTCCTGATCTGCTCCTTCCTTTCCATCCTCACTCTACTTGTTCCTAGCAGGCTCCCAGTTAGTCTCCTTGCCTCTGATCTCACTTTCTTCCCACCACCTTCCTCCAGACCAGGGCTTAGCTTTTTTTTTTTTCTGTAAAAGGATGGGTAGTGAATATTTTTGGCTTTGTGAGCTCAATGGTCTCCACTGCAACTACTCAACACTGCAGTTGCAATGCAAAAGCAGCCATAGACAATACACAAATGAATGATGTGGCTGTATTCCAACAAAAATTATTTACAAAAACAGGTGGAGGGCCAGATTCGTCCCATAGGCCAGCCTTGGCTAACCTCTGCTCTATACTGGGCTCAATGAGATCTCTCTAAAAAGTAAGTAGGATCATGTTTGCTGTCTTGCTTAAAAACCTTCAATGCTTCCCCATCACCTCCAAGCTCTTCCCAAAGCACAGCGGATCTGGCCTCTTGCTACCTATTACACTGGAGATCGCATTATTCCCTCTGCATTGTTTGTAGCTCTGTCTTGTTTGCAGTTCCCAGAACATATTGTTCTATTTGTCAGTTTCATACCTTTGCTTGCCTGTCCCCTCAGCCTAGAAGGCTGTTTATCTTCCTACCACCAAGCTTTTGGGGATGCTGCTTATCTTTGTACACAACCCATATACTGTCTTTTCTTGACTTCATTCCTTCATTTGTGTATTCATTAAGCATTTATTTATAAGCCAATTGGTGAGCAGTATTTTTGCTCTAGGAAAGGCCTATACCAAGCATGGTGAAATGGGGAGTGGGACCTGGGGACTGTTTGGCATGGGTCTCATCAGAATAGGTTGGGGTTTGAGGCATTTTCTCCAAAACCCATAGGATTAAGAAAAGGCATTTATCATGTAATTTAAAATTTGTACCCCCAAAACATCTCAAATTCAGTTCAAGATACATTATTATTAAATTTAAAAAATACTTGAATTGGGGCACCTGGGTGGCTCAGTCGGTTGAGTGTCTGACTTTGGCTCAGGTCATGATATCACAGCTTGTGAGTTCGAGCCCCGCATCAGGCTCTGTGCTGACATCTCAGAGCCTAGAGCCTGCTTCAGATTCTGTGTCTCCCTCTGTCTCTGCCCCTCCCCTGCTTGCATTCTGCCTCTCTTTCTCTCTTAAAAAAATTTTTTTTTAATTAAAAAAAATACTCGAATTATCCTGTGACTAAGAGAATAACATTGCTTTCTGTTTAGAGAAGAGAGGGAAACAAACCACAAGAGACTCAACTGAGTTTGTTAGAAAACAAACTGAGGGTTGATAGAAGGAGGGGGGTGGGAGATGGGTCAGATGGGTGATGGGTACTAAGGAGGGCACTTATGATGAGCACTGAGTGTTGTATGTAAGTGATGAATCACTGAATTCTACTCATGAAGTCAATATTGCACTGCATGTTAACTAACTAAAATTTAAATTAAGGAAACAACAACTTTCACTTATTACATGTGAGCATTTTAAAAGCAGCATAATTTTTGTAATTTCTTTCTGGCATGGCTTAATTTTTAATTATATTGGAAGTTTAAAATAAATATATATGGGCCCCTCTGGAGTTCTAAGAGGCTATGAGACAGTGATTATCACAAGGGGGCAGCTGGGAGAGGGGTATCTTGAGTTACTTTTCCCAAATCTCTAATAGTCTCCCTACCAAAGCCATGCCAAGCATACTTGAGATCACTGTAACAAGCAGTATAGGGCCTGCTGGAAAATGAAGCTTTGGCCCTACTTTCATTCTGTGTAGGTTGCTGTCCCTAAACAGCTTCTGGGTAGAAATTCCACAGGTGCCACTGCGCAGATGCTGGACATACAGTGGTGCCTGAGACAGACAGGGTGTCCCCAGTCCCAGACACTCCATCACCATGTAAATCACAAGTGAATAAACAAGATGGCGTGAGCTACTAACAAAGGTGATAAGACAGACAGGGACAGATGGAGGTAGGAGAGAAAGCTCTGGCAGAGCCACCAGGCATTTCCACTTTAGATGGAGTGGCCACAAGAATATTTCCCGAGTTGTACAATCTCTGGCTGTGGTCTCACTGCACTTGGCTAGTGTGGTATTTAACCCTGCCACACTTTATTTATTCATTTGTTTACTCATCTGGTGCTCCCTGTGGACTGTGAGCTCCTCATCAGCAGAAACCTCACTGAGTGCTCCCCGTCTCTCTTGTGCCTGGAACCCGATAGCTGCTTCATTAGAATTTGCTGAATGAGTACATCCAGCTGCACCCTCCAAACGCTGCCTGCATTTCTGCCACCAACCACAGGAAGCCATTTAGGGAGACCAAGGCAGTGTCAGTGTAAATCTTGAAGTTAAGCTCAGTGGCAAGCCCACTTCAAAGGCAGATGACTGAAGAGAGGCAATAATATATGTGCCTTAAATTTACCTTAGAGATTAAGAGCCAATATCTTCCAGACAAGCGCCGCTGGGGTTTCACCAATCACCTAGATGTCTGAAAACCAGCCCAAGACATTGAACACACACAGAATGTGGCCGAGTTGAGCTGGTTGTGGTGATGCCTCTAGATAAAAATAGCCACTCCACGGCCTGATCCTATAGCAGAGGCAAAGCCCTCTCAGTTCTGATGGGGGAGAGCGTTGCTATTTAAATCTTGATTTTCAAACAGTTTTTAAAACATATTCTTTATTTCCCAGTGATGAAAAAAATACTTGCTTGCTGCAGAACATTTGAAAAGTACAGAAAATTGCAAAGCCCCTCATCAAATGCTTTGGCACATTTCCTGCCAGCCTCGCTCAACACAACTCATATGCTGACAGCAGTTAGGAGTAAGTAGAATAAGAGGGAAAATACCATTTATTTATCTCTTTTTATTGTGGCAAAATATACATAACACAAAATTTATCGTTTTAACTATTTTTAAGTATACACTTTAGTGGCATTAAAGTACATTCATAATGTTGTTCAAGCATCAACAATATCAATTTCCAAAAGTTTTCGTCATCCCAAACTGAAACTCTTACCCATTTGACAATAACTACCCATTTCCCCTTCCCCTCAGCCCCCGATAACCTCTTTTTCTATCCTCTGTCTCTATGAATTTGCCTACTTTGGGTGCCTCATGTAAATGGAATCCTAGAGTATTTGTCCTTTTGTGCCTGGCTTTCATTTAATGTAATGTTTTCGATGCTTATCCATTTTGTATTTTGTGTCAGAATGTTCCTCCTTTTTAAAGGTGTTAAATGGATGAAACAAGGAAGCCAGTAGACTGAGGTAGCTCTAACGCCTTAGCAGTCTGTGTCGGCCAACCAAAATCTAGGCCCTATAAATGCCTCAAGGTTAAGAAATCAGAACCCGCGGAAAACCAATCAGAGACAGCCAACTGGACTTTCTCAAATAAAGCGAACCCTCAAGCAACAGTCATTCACATGATTTCCTTGCTTTTCTTCGTCACTTTCTCTATAAATCTTTGTCCTGGCTCCTGTCGGTGGAGCGCTCCTAACCATTTCCTGTTGGGCACTGCCTGATTCATGATGATTTTTGCTTAAACTCTCAAAGTTTTTAATATGCCTCAGTTGATCTGTTGACAGGGGTAAATAATATTCCACTGTATGTATACACCACACTTTGGTTATCCACTCACCCATCAATGGGCATTAGGGGGTTTTCTACCTTTTGGGTATTGTGAATAATGCTGCTTTCCATATGGGTGGGGCAAGTATCTATTTGAGATCCTGTTTTCAGTTCTTGGGAGTACATACCTAGGAGTGGAATTGCTGAATCACATGAAGATTCTCTGTTTAACTTTTTAAGGAAAAAACTGTTTTCCACACCTGTGGCAACATTTTACATTACTACCAGCAGTGTGCAAGGAAGGGTTCTAATTCTCCTCACACTGATCAACACATTCTTTTCTTTTTTTTTTTTTTAAGTTTATTTATTTATTTTGAGGGGGGAGGGGCAGAAAGAGAGGATCCCAAACAGGCTCTACGCTCAGTCTGGAGCCCGACACGGGGCTTCATCTCATGACCATGAGCCACCCAGGTGCCCCTCTTCTCCATTTTTTTTTATTGTAGCATCCTAATGGCTGTGAATTGATATCTCATCATGGTTTTGATTTGCATCTCTAATGTTTGTCTCTTCAGAGGAGGAGACTAAGTCACAGCAAAACAGTAACTTCTCCACATCACACTGCTGTTAAGTAGTAGGCACAGGATTCAAATCCAGTTTCCACTGACCGTAGCATCCAAACTTTTAATTGCCTCACTTGTTTGCCACCCTTCAGATTAGAAATGCTTAAAGTGGCTAGTGATACAGATCAGAGATGGTTCTCAGCAAGAAGCTGTCCCTTAAGTGATAGATTTACTCAGTTATCCAGACCTACATCAAAGCATTCATTTAAAAGACACTAAAAGATGGTGCTCACTTTTGAAGATCTAGCAAACTTTGGGACAGTGCTTTTCAAACTTCAGGCAAAGAATCCGTTTTATTTCTTTAATTCACAACCCGTTACACACTGCTATTTTTGTAAGGCACATTAAAAATGAGTTACTAGGAAAATAAAATAAAAGACATATACAGTACATCCCTAAATACCTTGTTATTTGATTTGCTGCAAAAAATTACTCCATTCCATAGCTATAAATATTTACTCACTTTAGATTTCTGTATTTGTCTCATCATGGATTGGTGACCATGCACAGACAGCATGGTCCACAAGTTACATGTTGAGGAAGAAGCTCAGTCTTAAAGGAAGGAGACACATTGAATTTTGAAGAACAAATGTGAGTTGGACACTGTTGATATGAAATTCCTGGGCATCCATTGTTTTCACCTCTTTTCTTGAGCAACTAGATCCCAGAGTACATGGCAAATTCCAGGGGCATTAAAATTTGGCTCCAAAGAATTGGTATGTAAGATTAAAATATACTCTGGGTCAGGCAGATCTGGGGTTAAATTCTCGCAACTGTGTGTCCCAGCTGGGTGACCTTGAGCAAGTCATTTTTTCTCTCTGAACGTTATTATCATCATCCTAAAAAATGAGGCAAGAAAGTCCTATCTTACAAGGATGCTGTTAAGATGAAATGTCACCAAGTATGTAAATCACTTAGCACAGTGCCTAGTCTGTCATAGCTACTCAACCAATAGATGCTAGTCCCTTCCCTTTTTTCTTGGCAAAGCTCTGACAGCTTTCAAAAGCTGCCAGCAGAATACCAGACCACAGCAGTCTAAAAATGCATCCTCTCTTAATTACCGTTTGGTTTGGAAGGAGATTGACTCATCTTTAGCCTCAGCAGCAGCAGGTTCTGGTCAGGAAAGAGGCGATACTGGGTCACTGGACATGCCTTGGCATTCTGCCTCTTCCCAGCATGCTCTGGGAGGCTGCCACATTGGGGCCATTCAGATTCAGGAAAGCAAAAATGTTTTTAGCATGCCATTTTATTTGAAAAAGCTGGACTTTAGAAGAGCCAAACAAGGGGATTCTAACAAAGCAAATTCAGTGTTTCCCATTACCCTGGCCTTACTTCAAAAGGACCACATACCCTACTGAAGACTCTAGCAGCATCTTTGAAAATCTGTGAAACCCTGATATCCCAGGACGCTGGCAAATAAGTCATGCTCCCAATCCTACCCCCTTTCCTTTTGGCAGGAACTGTCCTTTGTTGAACATAAAGCATGGTAGATATTTGGTTTGGGGATTTGGGTTTAAAATTCTAAATCCATGATGCCAGCTGTGTGATCTTGGAAGAATCATGTATAAAATGGGTTTTTAATTATCATTATAATGCTACAATTTTCTGTCTTTGAAAGGAATGGGTAGGATTGTGAATGTGAGGCTGTCACACAATTCCCTTCCCTTTTCCATTTCCTCTCCCTAAGTGGTAAAGGGCAAATTGGTATTAGTTTTTAATTTTACTTTTTAAAAATGTTTATTTTTGAGAGAGGGGGTGGGCGAGAGGCGGGGCAGAGAGGGAGGAGGACAGAGGATCTGAAGCAGGCTCTGCACTGACAACACAGAGCCCAGTGTGGGGCTTGAACCCACGAACTGTGAGATCATGACCTGAGCCAAAGTTGGGCCCTCAACCAACTGAGCCACCCAGGTGCCCCAGGGCAAATAGGTATTAGGTTAACCAAATGTTTTACGGCCCACAGCTCAAGGAATAGACCATCAGGGATGTTCTACTTCCAACCTAGAATCCAGGTTACCTCTGGGTCGGTGGAGTATAAATTTTTACTGTTTAGAAGGCGTACATTAGGGGCACATGGGTGGCTCAGTTAGTTAAGCATCCAACTCTTGATTTTGGCTCAGGTCATGATCTCACAGTTCATGAGTTTGAGCCCCTCATCGGGCTCCACGCTGGCAGTGCAGAGCCTGCTTGGAATTCTCTCTCTCCCTCTCTCTCCCTCTCCCTCTCCCTCTTCCTTTCTCTGTCCCACCCCTTCTTGTTTTATCAATCAGTCAATCAATCAATCAATAAACTTTAAAAAAAGGAAGATATCAAAGCCTAGTTGCACTGCCTGCACACCTTGTAATGTGAGCACAACTGCTGAGTTTTGTGTAGCTGAACAAGGAAATAATTTGTTCATCATTTTTAAAAAGAGCTCTGAACCTATACCAATAACAAGGGTACTGTGTTTATCTGGAATCTTTCTCTAAAAAAATGTATAGCTCAGCATAGGCCTGGAAAAGAGGGACAAGAAGTGATGAGGACCACATGGCCCTAAGAATGCAGCTGACTTCATGCTTACTACATATAGGGTGTGTTTTCCCTAGTTCCTGAGTGGAAAGCTGGACTGACCTTTCAGTGTGCCTTCAGGAGAGGCCATTTATCCACCTGGATCCTAGAGGGTGGTCACCTAAGCAGAATGCGTTCAGTAGTACCAGCATTATGCCATTGCCCTGTGGAGCTCAGCAAAGTGCTTTTACCCTGGCATCATCCTCATCAGCAATTCATGCCTTGCACATATCTATGATTTCACTACATGCTGTGCTATTCTCTGCCTGTCCTGATGCCCAAAGACCTTTTGACTTCTTGGTGAAAACCCTGATAACCTGGCCAAGCTGCCTTAGGCTGCCTTGTGTAACATCCCTCCTACTTTGACCTTGGCTTTAGGATTCTTTCCACTCCAAAGTCATCCTTATAAGCTTCTCTCCACTTCAAATTACCCATGTCCAGCATAACCTGTTCGTATTGAGTATATATTGAATTGGTGGGACTGGAGATAGAACATCTCTCTTGGAACTCCATCAGTGGATATATTTGGAAGCCTGAGTGTGGTTGTGAGAGGATATTTATGGAAAGGAACAGTCCCTTCTGTTTTCACATTAACCATAGGACTAACCATAGACATGTCTTGAGTTCTCTATTTATGCTGTTACTGACCTTTAGCTTTTTAAAGAAATGAGCCCCTGGAAATACCCTCTCTTAAAATAATAAGGAGAGAGATTACTTTCCATTTTCGGTGCTAAAGAAGGAACATAGGCATGGGTAATCCAGAAGGTCTTATAGCCCCCAAGTCCTTGATATTTATATTTTGAATGTATTATAATAATGGCACAACTGGCAGAACATGGACCTCTGGAAAAATGCAAAATAGTCTATGTGGGATGAAGGGCTTTCATAAGCATTATTAAGGATCTGTAGGCAAATTTACTCCCATAATTCATGCAGTATTTTTTATCACCTTGGAACTCGGGGAAACTGAACAACCAACATTAAAATCCTTCTGTAGAAATGTAGGCTTTCACTCCAGATCCAGCTGTCCTGCCAGGGTGGCCCCAATACAAAGTGCCTCTGGACCTTCTGTTGGGCACTTGCTCCAGCTCCAGCCAACCTGCCAAGGTGGATCCTAGGCAGATACCCGGGGGCCCCCATGGCCTATACCCTCTCCAGCTCCAGCTGGGCTGCCAGGTTCAAAGCTGCCAGGTCCATGCAGTCTGCCAGGCCCATGCAATCCTTCAAGATTGGCAGAGGTAGCTTTTCCACCTAATTCATAGAAACAAACACAGATAATCCAACAAAATGAGTACAAAGGAATATGTTTCAAACAAAAGAACAAGATAAAACTTCAGGGGAAAAAACCCTAATGAAATGGAGATAAGCAAAGTGACTGATAAAGAGTTCAAAGTAATGGTCATAAAGAAGCTCACTGAACTCAAGAGAAGAATTGGAGGGACACAATGAGAATTTCAACAAAGGGTTATAAACTATGAGAAAACACAGAACTGAAGAATATAAAGACTGAATTGAAAAATACACTAGAGGGAATCAATAGCAGACAGGATTCAGAAGAACAGGTCAGTAATCTGGAAGATAGAATAGTAAAAATCACCCAATCAGAAGAGCAAAAAGAAAAAAGAATTTTTTTAAAAATGAGGGTAGTATAAGAGACCTCTGGGACCAAATCAGGAATACCAACATTCACATTATAGGGGTCCTAGAAGAAGAAGAGAGAGCAAAGGGAACAGAAACTTATTTGAATAAATAATGGCTGAAACTTCCCTTATCTGGGGAAGGAAGGAGATATTCAGGTCCAGGAAGCCTAGAGTGTTCCAAACAAGATGAACCCAAGGAGATCCACACCAAGACATATAATTAAAATGGCAAAAGTTAAAGATAAAGGGTAAATCTTAAAAGCAGCAAGAGAAAAACAAATAATTCCTTACAAGAAAACCTTGTAAGACTATTAACTGATTTTTTAGCAGAAACTTTGCAGGCTGGAAGGGAGTGACAGGATATATTTAAAGCACTAAAAGAGAAAATTTACAGTCACGAGTACTCCACACAGCAAGGTTATTGTTCAGAATTAAAGGAGCGATCAAGAGTTTCCTAGACAAGGAAGACTAAAAGAGTTCATCGCCAACATTTCTTGACCCTACAAGAAATGTTAAAGGGTCTTCTATAAGTGAAAAGGCCATACCTGGGAAAAGAAAATATATGAAAGAGAAAAATCTCACTGGCAAAGGTAAACATGCAGTAAAGGCAGTGGATCAGCCACTTAAAAGAAAGTTATGGGGCACCTGGCTGGCTCAGTCAGTACAGCATGTGACTCTTGATATCAGGGTTGTGAGTTTGAGCCCTGTGTTGAATATAGAGATTACTTTAAAAATCTTAAAAAAAAAAAAAGATAGTATGAAGGTTAAAAGACAAAAATAGATCAACTATAGCTACAATAAGTTATTAAGGGATACCCAAAATAAAAATATGTAAAATATGATGTCAAAAGCATAAAACATGGCAAGAGGGAGTAAAAATGTAGTTCTTTTAGAATGTGTTTGAACTTAATGACTATCAGCTTAAAATAGATTGCTATATATGTAGGTTGATATATATGAACCTCAAGATAACCACAAACCAGAAACCTACAATAGATATACAAAAAATAGAGAGGGGAACCCAAACATAACACTAAAGAAAACCATCAAACCACAAGGGAAGAGACCAAGAGAAGAAGAAAGGAACAGGAAAGAACTACAAAAACAACCAGAAAATAATGAAAAAAATGGCAATAATTACATACTTATCAATAATTACTTTAAATATAAGTAGACTATATGCTCCAATCAAAAGATACAGAGTGGCTGACTGGATGGTGAAACAAGACCCACCTATATGGTGCCTATAAGAGACTTGCTTCATATCTAAAGACACATATACCAGAAGTGAAGGGATGGAAAAAGATATTTCATGCAAATGGACGTGAAAAGAAAACCAGTGTAATGATACTCATATTAGAAAAAATAAACTTTAAAACAAAGAATGTAACAAGAGATAAAGAAGGGCATTACATAATGATAAATGGATCAATCCAAAAAGAGGATATAACATTTGGAGATATTTATGCACCCAACATAGAAGCACCTAAATATATAAAGCAAATATTAACAGACATAATGGGACAAAATTGACAGTAATACTATAATAGTAGAGGACTTTAATATCCCACTTACCTCAATGAATAGATCATCCAGACAGCAAATCAATAAGAAAACATTGGCCTTCAATGACACAGTAGACCAGATGGACTTAATAGATACATACAGAACATTTCATCCAAAAACTGCAGAATTCTTTTCAAGTGTGCATGGAGCATTCTCCAGGATAGATCACATGTTAGACCACAAAACAAGTCTCAATAAATTCAAGAAGGCTGAAAAGTGAGCTTGATGCTTAGAGGGCTAAACAGTTCAGGGGGAAGAGAATAGATTTGGACTTAACCTTTTTACAATCAGTAAGATAAAAGGGATGAAAGTTCATTTTTAAAGAACTGTGACTATTTATATATTTTAGCAGAGTTCATCATCTTTGAAGGAATATTGATGTTTTGTTATAAAAAATATTTTGACAATGCCACTAGTTATTCAAATATAAAGCACTGGATGTAGAATAGAGGGGAGATGTTAAGACAAAGGGAAGATCAGTTTCTCTGCATGTAACATAATCTCTTTAGGAAGAGAGATTGAGAGTTAACCATATATTATAGCCTCTGGGGGCAGAGAATCTAGAAATGTAGAGTCTGGGGCTCTAAAAGACAGAGTGAAGAGAAGACTCAGAGGAGGAACTCAGGTGTCAGAGGAGTGGACCTGGCAACATGGTGGCAGGTAGGTGATGGGAGAGGTAGAGGAGGAAGAGAAGCATGGGTGGGGCTCAGACATGGCTCCACACCAGTGCTGGGCAATTCTCTACCACTTCTCCATCTTTATCCCAACCTAGATTATGCTGAGAGAGGGAGGAAAGAAAAGAGAGGAAGAGAAAACCTTAGGGTAACCAAATTTTTATTTTGAATTGGCCAAATTTAGATAAAAAAACTATTAAATTTTCCATGATTTTAATTAAATGTCATTCAAATAAAGTTACAACTTTGTCCCTCTTTGAGTGAAATTGCCATGAAATTTACACCCATTTGTGTAATTCCATTTGTGGAATCTGCTGAGTTTTCATATAAACCTTGTGATTTCTGTGGTCGTTTTGTTCTTGGCAGTTGATAACATGCTAGAATGGCTTTCTGTCTCCATAGCTCCTGGTTCTTTGCCATCACCATCCCTTTCACATTTCTGTTTATTTACTTTCCTCTTCTTCACCTCTGTGAGGTCAGAAATTCTGGAGAGCACTTTCATGGTTGTATCCCCGTTTCTTAGTAGAGTGCTTGGTACATAGTAAGTGCTAAATAATTTTTTGTTGAATGAATACCTGAAAAAAGGAAGAGGGAATGGCCAGGAGAGGAGGAACGGTCAGAATGGGAGCAAAAGAAGGGCTAGTCAATAGGTCCTGATTGGGTCATTAAAATTGGGTGCCCAGGAAGATAGCAGCATGGCTGTAGGATATGAAGACAAGAACCTTCAGGGTAGAATGGAGAGGACACAAAGGAAATCACTACAGTTCCATGTCAAGCATTCAGCGAGCTGGCAAAAAATGCTGATTCCCTCTCAATATTTACTGGCCTGGTGAAAGGTTGTAGGGTTGGGATAGAGCAGACTGGTGTTGGTTCAAGTTGTTCAAAGTCTTTTAAACTCTCACTGGAGAACAGCCGTAATGCCAGCTCTCTGACTCTATGCACAATGCTCTTCTCCTGAGCAGCTGTGATGGCTTTCTTATCCTTTACAGCTCCCCTTTAGAATGTTCTACCAGCATGTGAAGCCAGAAGTTCAGGGGGAGCCTAAAACCCTCTGCCACAAATCCTAAAACACCACTTGGATTATGTTATTCCCTGTTCCATCACCTTCAATGGTTTCTTCTTGCCTTCAAGATTTATTTTAAATAGATGGGGCTTGTTCAAAACTTCTCACACAATAGTTACAAGGAGTATTTGATGTCCTTCCAACAGAATAAACCCTCTTGAATAGGAAGGTTGAGATTCCCCCCCCACCCTGCCTTGCAGATTCTGTTAGAGAAGAAAAATGAACCCGAGAATAGAAGCCCTGGAGCCAAATTCTTGGTGGATGGGAGACAGTGGGATACCATTACAGGGCAGAGACTCGAGTAGGCTATGTGGTGGTGAAAGCAAGTGGTGAGAGCTGACACATCTCTTGACAGCATCCTCCCTCTTCCTTCTATCCTCCTCTTCCTGTCCAGGCCCTGTGACTGGAGCTTTTTTGTTGCTGTCTATTCCATCGTGAGTTAATAAATATGAAAATCCTTAGAGCAGTTGCTGGCTCAGTGTTAGCACTGAATAAATGTTTGCTACTTTTTTTTGAGAGAGAGAGAGAGAGAGAGAGAGAGAGAGAGAAATAATGAGCAGGGAAGAGGGGCAGAGGAAGAGAGAGAATCTTAAGCAAGTCCGAGTGCGAAGCCTGACACGAGGCTCAATCCCACGACCCTGGGATCATGACCTGAGTCGAAATCAAGAGTCAGATGCTCAGCAACTGAGCCACCCAGACACCCCAATGGTTGCTACTTTTTGCACTTTTTATTGTATTCTATTCTTTGTGTTTCTTGCCGCTCATGTTTTTTGCTACGTCTAAACAGGGTTTGAGTCAGCATGCAGTATGCCAAGGTGAATGGTAGCCAGGAGGTTTGGTGAGGAGATTATCCCTGCACGAGTCTGGAGGGAAGTGAATGTAGAGTAGCTGTTGGGAGCATCCAACATGAAAATCAGATGAAAATGGCTCACTTTTGCTGCAGGGCTTGGGTCAGAAAATGTCAGGTAAACGACTGTTAAACATTTGCTGAACAAAATGCATGGTGGTATTTGACTAGGCTTTGAAGTATGAGTGGAATTATCTGCCAATCAGAGAAAAGATGCTCAAGGTGACAGTTTCTCTGTTGCAGAACTTAAAAAGCTGCAGAGAGAAGTAACTCTATGACTATAATAATAAAAGAATGTGAACCAAATGGAAAAAAACAAGAACAAAAGTGTGAGTAGAAGCATGGGAGAATTTTGCCTTCCAGATTTTTGAATAAGCTTTCCTCGTGCCATGGGACTTAGAAAACTCCCCATGGTAGTCAGATGTGTGTGCAGTGCCACCAGGCGGGTGGTCTTCCTGCCCAGAGACATCATGCCCACCCACCAGCACAAGAAGGCAGCTGAGCATGGCTCCCGGGAACACTAATAGATTGTGCCGAGTCATTCCTGTTTGCTCTGAAGCTACATTCCTAAAAATAATGTTGCTCAGGATGCCTCCCTGACCTATTGCCTATAAGATAAGCCCAGGCTGTTTAGCTTAGCAACGTATCCCCTGCTGCTTTCACTGCTGCATACCTCGTCCACCCCAACGCATGTGTAATCCTGCGTCACAGGGATGCTAGTGGGCGCCCAAACCGTCTTGTTTTCCATCTCTAGACTATGTGCATATCATTTCCCTTATCTGTTGGAGGTTGAAATAAAGTGTTGATGTCATGAGCCACCATCATTCTAGCAGACCCTATATGACCTGCTGGGCTGTGTGTATACACCCCTACTGGGAGGAATGCTGACCACCAAAATCCTGCCTTGCTGCCTGTTTCTGTCCTGTTGTCAGCCTCGAACCAAGTTTAGGGTTTTTCTAAAAGTACTCTGTGCCAATTTCAAGGACAACTGTCAAAATGGGGTTTGGGGAATAAATAAATAAATAAATAAATACAGCCATGTAATCACATTCTCTCTCTCTCTCTCTTTTTGAGAAATATATTAAGCTCCCATTTTGATTTGATAGTGAGTCATTTTGTCCATGTATTTCCAGGCTCTTGGCTATAATTAGAACATTTCTATAAAGGGTGACTATAGAGTACAGACAATAGGATTGTTTTTTTTTCTACCCTACAAATTTGTATGTAGATATCAAAATGATAGCCAGCCCCCTTGAGATGGTCTCCTTCCAGAGCATGGTGTACTAGAAAGAGCTAGAAGTACTAGGCATCAATTTCTAGCTCTACTATTTACCAAAGGGTGACATTAGGCAAATCACCCATCTTATGGAGATAAGGCTTTTTTACAGGAAGATTCTAAGGTTTAAAGGAGGCAATGTAAATAGAGATCTTGGCACATAGAAGATAGTTAATGTGTATGAATTTTCTGTGTTTCTTTGGAAATCATGTGTTTTTGTACTAATGTTGCCTTTGGAACCTGTCATTGAAAATGACTAACAGCATCATATGTAAAGTGGCAATATTGCAGCTACCTTTTGTTGATGATCTTGATACTTCTATCAATCTGTAGGATTTGCTGGAAACCACTGGTAATTCATTCTCTACTCTTCTGTCATTGTGCCCTTAGAGCCTACATCTTTAAGGAGCATTTGTCTGGCCAATGGCCTCCTTCCCACTGCTCCAGGTAGAGATGGAAGGAGAAAGAGACAATCTAAAACTTTTAAGATAATTGAGAGAATCTACTCCACTGGTTGAGATTACTGGTTGTGCACTACCAACAAGGTAATTTGCCTTACCTCCATTAGATATGGTGAAAGCTAGGTCAAGGGCCAAGAGATGTGGAAAGGGGTGGACTGTGACAGCTGGGCACCAACGAAAGCCAGACTGTAGCTGTCTTGGAAGTTGTTGGCTTTCTCCCCACCCTAAACAGGATCCTTTTACTATAGCCAACCCACACCCTTGCCCAGAAAGGCAATGGGCACTCTGAAGCTGCTCATTCTGTTCTGGTGTTACCTCTGACTTTTTCTTGTACCTGGTACAGAAGGAATTCTGTCTCCCCAGCTTGTACTGGTTCTATGGTTTGGCTCTTAATGGAGCTTTTGAACCATCCTCAGGTTTATGCTTTTGCAGATGGACCATTCCTAGTCCACCCCTTTTCAGGGCCAATAACTGTACCCCCCCATGCCAGTGAAGAAGAGATTAATGACTGGTGAATCTGGTTGAATTCCCACCAAGACTATGAAGAGCCTGAATAACAATAGAGACTTTCAGAGTGACCTGGCCTCACTCAGTGCCTGTCTAGAGACCTGGATCAGAAAGAAAGAGAAACCCCTTCCCAAACTGCAAAGTAAATGCTACGTTCTGCCCCCTTCCAGGGAGCCTCTGTGAAGACTGCCCTTGGGTATATGATTTCTGTTACTGTTTAAAATGAAAAAGAAAATGTCACAAGTCCCCTGGGTACTAAAAGCAGAGCAAAGTAATTTCTTCAGTTTTTCAGAATTGTTATTTTCCAGGAAGAAGAGTCAGCAATTAGAAAGAAAAAAAATGGCAATTCATATAGTGATTTAAAAACAAAACTCTGCATTTTCTATTATTGAAGTGTCAACCTATAATGATATTCCTTATGTTTTCTTTGACCCCTATTTTAAGCAGATAGCAAGTTTTAATTAATTCCACATTTCATGAAATTTTGCAATGTAGAAAATAGCCTCTTGCTAAAGCCTAACTGAAAGCATTATGCTAAGTGTGCTTGAGAGAAGAGATGGAAATGTGAACAGAGTGGGTAAGGCATCTCAGAGATGAAGAAAGGCTATGGGTACAATGATTACCTCAGTCTCCTGCCCTGCCCTGTTTTGTTCTCTAGGAAGTTGATCAAACCTGAGCATGGTTGGCGTCTTGGTGTATGTAGAAGGCAGGATTCTGGGCACTAGAGTGGTGAAGAGTTCCACACATATGACATGGATGCAGCTGGACTTCAAAGGGCTGCTTCAGGGGATCCCCAGGTGGTTCAGTCAGTTACACGTCTGAATTCAGCTCAGGTCATGATCTCACGGTTCATGGGTTCAGACCCTATGTCAGGTTCTGTGCTTACAGCTCAGCACAGAGCCTGCTTCACATACTGTGTCTCCCTTTCTCTTTGCCCCTCCCCTGTTTGTGCTCTGTCTCTCGGGAAAAATAAATAAACAGTAAAAAAAAATCAAAGGGCTGCTTCAGGCTTAGTGAAGATTTTCATGATGACCATGATGGACTGGGAATTAGAGATCCCTCCTCTTTTGAGGGCACCAAAGAATGCTCTTAGATTTTGATGTGGCCTTGTGGGAAGAAAGGGTTACCCCTCATAACTGACTTCTATGCTACCCCTCATAACTTCTTGCTGCTCTGGTAGAATGACCACTTAAAGTTATATTCAATTTGATTTAAAAAGAAGACAGAAGTGTGGTATTTCTTATACACCTGGAGATGAAAATTGACAACCACACACTTCCACACATAAAATAAGCTGGGTTTTTAGTGTTAGGTACTTTCAGCAGGGCCCTCAATAGGAGTGTTGCAAATTGGTAGTTTTATCCTTAAAAAATAAAAATTTGGTTTTTATCTTGTTTTAGCTGAAATGCCCTTTCTTCAGAAGAATTCTTTAAAAAAAATTTTTTTTAGCCTGTATTTTTTTTTATTTTTTGTAATCTTTATTTTTGAGAGAGAGACAGAGTACAAGTTGGGGAGGAACAGAGAGAAAGGGAGACACAGAATCCAAAGCAGGCTCCAGGCTCTGAACTGTCAGCACAAAGCCTGCCATGGAGCTCCAACTCACGAATGGTGAGATCATGACCTGAGCTGAAGTCGGATACTTAACTGACTGAGCCCCCCAGGTGCCCCTAAAAAATTTTTTTTAATGTTTATTCATTTGAGAGAGAGAGAGAGAGAGAGAGAGAGAGAGAGAGAGGGAGACAGCGTGAGTGGGGGAGGAGCAGAGAGAGAAGGAGACACAGAATCTGAAGCAGGCTCCAGGCTCTGAGCTGTCAGCACAGAGCCTGATGCAGGCTCGAACTCATGAACCATGAGATCATGACCTGAGCTGAAGTCGGACGCTCAACCAACTGAGACATTCAGGCACCCCGGAAGAATGCTCATGTAACATATCAGTATACAATTCAGGTGAATCTGGAAGTGTCCTGATTGGAGTTGGTGGGACCCAGGACCCTACCACTGGCCTATTCCTCACACTGACTGGCCCGTAAGTGACATCTGTAAAGTCCCAGGGCTCTCAGGCTCAGCTTGGAGCCATGCTATAGGTTGCAGACTTGCTCTGATAAGTAGGTGGCTGAGACAACAAGTAGCAAGTAACTTCCGGATCATGCCAACATTCCTTAATTTTATTTAAGATCCTAAGGAATGTGGCCCCTTCCTCCTTCCCAGCCCCATTCCTTGCTGCTTGCATCTATCTTTGTATTCTGAGGGAAGGTCCTAGTGCCCACTTCAGTGCCTGGTATAGATAAGCACTAAACAAATGTCAAATAAACAATGGGATAAGTGTCATTTGAGGAAAGTCATCTTGCAACTGAAATGGTGCAAGGAAATAGAATAAAATTTTTGCCATTACAGAGGAAAAGAGAACAAATGAAGCTTTACTTTTATATTCTCTCTCTTAGTTTAGAATGATGTCTATGAAGTTCTACCCACAGCTGGGGTCTAATACAATGAAACTAGTTGCATCTTTCACTATACCTCTTCCAACCTCACCGGGCATGTGCACAAGCGCACGTGTGTGCACGCGCGTGCACACACACACACACACACACACACGCATAGTGTGTTTGAAATCAGTTGAGAGATAGAGAAGTCAGAAAGATGGAGATAAATAACTGGTTTTGGGGTGCCTGGGTGGCTCACTTGGTTGAGCGTCCGACTTCAGCTCAGGTCATGATCTCATGGTTTGTGAGTTTGAACCCCACGTCAGGCTCTGTGCTGACAACTCAGAGCCTGGAGCCTGCTTCAGATTCTGTGTCTCCCTCTCTCTCTGCCCCTCCTCTGCTCATGCTCTGTCTCTGTCTCAAAAATAAATAAAAACATTTTAAAAAATTTAAAAAATAACTGGTTTTGCTAGTAATGCTGGATCAGAGAATGTGGTTTAAACAAGTTGCCTCCTCCTTTTCCACAAATCTTGACTCTGGAAAGAGTTACCTTAGTTCAGTGAGCAAGCTTACTTAACCAACCAGCCTGGGGTAGGGAACATGACAACTGTGCACTCGAAAGGCTTAAAAATAAGAACAGAGAGACTTGGGTCTCCAGAGACAACTATGGCCTCTGATTCAGATATACGTCCACTTGGAAAGATACGTAAAGTACAACACACACATATATACACACACACAGTGAAAAGAAGAGTAAAAGCTGAGCCTGCCCGGAGAAGTCTTTCCTCCTCCATTGGGTTGTGGCTAGAGGTGGGAGGTATAGAGTAAAGGGTAGAGGAGCTACTTCCCAATACTCATGAATGAATAGACATCCCAGTATATAGAACAGGGTAGAAAATTTAGATAATGTCCCTAAGAGTCATTTTTCACTACATTAAAACCAGTTGCATTCGTGAAAGGCTCCACTTGGATCATCATGTCAATCAGACATTTTGAACTGTGGTTTTTATGTTTATTGACTAAGACAAGCCCTATGTTCACTTCTGGCAGGGTGATTATACTTGGTGGATACCACATGATGGCCGAATTCGACAAAAATGAGAGAAAACCGACCCCCAAATTATGAGCCCTGTGTTTTCAAATGTATAGCAAAATTATACAATAAATACCCTAAAAGAATTTAGCTTTAGCCTTAGAGTACACAGTTAAACCCTAGTATACACTAAACGATGCAGATAGTAGAAATTAAGCACCATAAACAGATGAGCAGAGACAAAACACAGCAGTGCAAGTGAAGAGACATGGGGCCAAGCAGCCTATTAAGTCTACAGAAAGCACAAACACAGTTAAAGATCAACATATAAAGCTAATTATCCTGTTCAACACCCACCCCTTACATCTCAGGCATGGCCCTTGTCACCAACAATTTTCAAGGGGAGAGGCCAATGGAGACTGAAATCTGAGACCTGGCTGGAGATGATATAAAGAGAATCTGAATTAGACCGGATCCACAGAGAATGAAGACACAGGGGTTAGGAGTGGTTCAAGGAGGAAAATGGTATGCCAACCAGACTTATTGTTTGCAAGGAATAGCACCCAAATCCCTTGGGATAAGAGAGAATTTTAGTAACTCATGGGAACTTGAAGAGGTAGGGTTGGCAGACAAATAAGATTCAGAGTCTGGAAGCCAGGTAACGATAGCATTGTGACGAGGGCCACACCACCGCTCTTAGAGCGTGCTTCACTCTTTGGGTCACCACAAGTCATCACGGCCACTGCTGGACACTGACCTCGGACACCATGGCTGCTGCATGGCATCCCAGGCACTTCCAACTTTGCTTCTTGTTGGCATCTCTCAGTTCTGATTCTAATCTCCAATTAGGAATGTATCTTTGCCTCAGTCTAGGATGTGCCTGTGCCCTGGCTGTTGATGGGTGAGGGCAGATTGCCTTCATTTACCATCAAGAAAACATACACTGGGAAACCTCCCCTCCATCTTCCAGTGGAAGGAGGGTTGAATAAGGGTAGCCTAAATACAGTCACATATAAAAATAATGGATGCATCAAACATGTCCGTTGAGATGTAACATTCAAATTTCAAAATTAAATGGTCATCTGAAAGTATTAAGTGTCACAAGACCAACAAAAGCATTTCTTCATCACAAACTGGTATTTATGTAGTTTCATGATCATTTAAAAAATAAAAATCAACTTATATGTCTACTTATTGACAAATTACAAACCTCCTTGTCCACACCTCCCCTATTATTTCTTATCCTCCTTCTCTACCTATTTGCCCTTGCAACTTACAACAATGTGTACATTATACGAGGAGCAGGGCACTGCCAAATGAGAGTCAGTAGATTGCACTACCTGGCTAACAGGTAGATTGCGCTAGTTATTCTTGCTAAGTGAAATTCCTGAGATGATAATAATAGGTAGTATTTATTGAGTGTTTACTATGTGTCAGATGCTTTGCGTACATTATCTTGTTTAACATCATGGCAGCCTGGTTGGAATGAACACCATTTTGCAAAAGAAGAAAGGAAGGCTCGGAGAACATGACTGACTTTGGTGAAGGTTGTAAAACCAAGCAACGGGCTGAACGGAGATCTTAAACTTCCTCTCTGTGTAACCTAAAGCGTCCTTCCACCAATGGCACACCTCCTCTGAGTGTTGGCACATCTGAATAGACCCGGGTCCGTGAGACTCTGATGGGGCGCTGGCTTCCTGCACAGGCACATTCCTTCAAAGATAAAAGCATTGCTCTCACAGGTTTCTTGGCAGAGAGAATGGGAACCTCAGCTCCAAAATGAAACTGAGGATTTGTTTCAGGAAGTGGGGATTGGCAGAAAAGGGAAAAAGAGGGTCTTGAATTGCAAGAGGCAAGCACAGGCTGAACAAGACTGCCTGGAAAAGCAGTGCCCTGTGAGGATGTCTTGGCCAGTGAAATTGCTTTTGGCCAGAGTTGCCTTCTTCGTAACAGATGGAAAGTAATGGTCAGCCCAGGATAACACGACACAAATTTGCTTTTCTTTGATGGTTCCTTCTGCCTATGTGATGTTTCCCAGGCTGCGTTTTCTACAAGCATTGGCTTTATAAGTGAAAAAGAAAGAAGTTGTTACACATCCTGTAAATCATGACCATTTTGCCTTGACTTTGGATTTTAAAAAATATTCAAACTGCATTGCAGTTACACCACAATTTATTTACAAACTCATGAAAGTCAATATGCATTCTCTTCCAAAAACACCAAATGCATAGAAAACCCGATAGGTCTGTACTACTTTACATATAGTACTAAAAATTTTTCCTCCCTAGAGGGAAAAAAAAAACATAAGCTTTGAATGAGGTGGAAAAAAGAGCAAATTGAATGTAAAGCTAGGACGATGTGTCTCTTCTCAGATGTTTTCTAACCTATGGAGATTTAGTTCTGGGATATTCAATAAGATAAGCCTGTCAACAATCAACAAATGAATAAAAGAAAAAAAAGATCGCTAATTATCTCACAGTTTTAGTGAATCAAGTACATTCATTGTTCCTTTTTCACATAGAGTCATGGTATATCTGGCTTTCTTCCCCTAACCCTATGTCACAGACATTTCCTGTGAATATGTCTTATTTTAAAAGACAGTTTTATTTGCTGCTTCAAGTTCAGTCAGGGGGATATAGCACAATTTAATCAGTTTCTTATTTGGGGGCTTGAAAGTTGTTTCTAATTTTTCACTATGATGGAAGTCACCGCAATAAACTCAGTTTTGTATTTAGTTTCTTCCACCCCTACCCTTTTAGAGAACTAGTTCCTTAAAATAAATTTCCTGGAGCTGAGTCATGAGGTCTAATGAAATGAGCTATTTTGCTGTTCTTGGTAGATATTGTAAAATCGCTTTCCAAAAAAGTTTTTATCAATTTACACTACCACCAGCAGTGTTTGCATAAGCCGTTTTTCACTACAAACTTAGTGGTGTAAGTTGTTTTATGTCTTTTAAACTGAAGTTCTTAAGGGAAGGTTTCTCTCAATTGAAGTGTGGCTAAAAACTTGCCACTCAGCTATTGTGTGAACTCTTAGAGACTAACTATGAAATCATAGCAATAAAAATTGGAGATGTCAGAGGCCTTTTTAGTTTGCTCTGTCCCTCTGTGGCAGGTGTTGGATTGTTACCCACATGCCAGTACTTTGGGGACACAAATGAGTGGAATATGTTTGTCAAACACGTCAGAGTTCCCATAAGACTTGGCCACAAAACGTCGACAAAGCTGGAATACAAAGGCCTGGCTCTTTGCCTGCCATCCCCTGCAAGGCTTGGGAGCCCATGAAAGGAAGGGCATCTCCTGGGTATGCTATAGAGCCTTTCTGGGTTCCAGAACTTTGCTTGGACACCTGGAATTCAAATTTCCACCACTGCTGAACCGGAATAAACAAATGTACCCCAGGGCTGCCTTCTATGATTTCATTCTCTGAATGTGTTGTTTGTAATGTTGAAATGTATTCTGCTAGAATGTCATTGGACAGCAAGTTGCCAGGGCATTGGAAACCATCTAGTCCAACCCCCTTATTCAAAGAGGAGGAAACTGACACCGAGTGAGTGGAAAGTTCTAAAGCCTAGGTTTCTTCATTCTCAGCATAGTGGTGGCACCCATTGCCTCCACACATTATTTCTCAGTGATGAAATGTCTTTCATAAAAGCTAGTTCAGGACTGTCTTGCTAAATTTAACTATCAGTGGGATCTTCCTTATTACTGGTGATTGTTCCTGGTGTATCAGGCAGTAATTGCAAAACATGCACAAAGAAGTTGTAGGCATAAATCTCAGAATTTTTGCGTAAATTACAATGATTAATTAACATGTATTTAGTGTTCATCATGTCAGACACTGTTCCAAGTAATTTTCATAAATGAACTCATTTACTCCAACACTTTTCTAAAACATATTTTTCATCATCCTCCTTTTACAGAGAGGTAAACTGAGAGTGGTTTTTAAAAATAGCATATTAAACAGTATAACCTAAATTATACTGCAGTAACAAATAACCCCAGATCTCACTAACTTACAACAGTGAAGCTTTATTTCCCTCTTGTGTTTGCATTGTAATTTAATGTTAGTTCTTTTTTGGGGGAAACCACATTGAAAGGGTAGCCCTCATCTTCTAGCTGTGTCCTGGCAGATGGAATATTGTGAAGTACAACACACAATGGCTCTTAAAGCTACAGACTGAGAAGGAACACATGCTCCTTCCTTTTAACTTCATTGACCAAAGCAAATGACGCAGCTAAGCCCAGCATTAATGACACAGGTAGTAAGATACTCCAGCAGGGAAGGCCCAGTGAATATATTGAACGAATATAGTCTATCACTGACAGTAACTTACTCAAGTTCCCACATCAAGTAAATTTTGGAGGCAGGATTTGAACTCAGTGTTGTTCCAAAGTCAACACAATTATCTGTTTTATGCTCTCTCAATGATCAGATGGTAGGAAATGTCCTTGGAACCCAGGTTGAAACTTACAATCTATTCTTTTGCTTCCATGAAAAATGCCACTGTGAGCATTAGCATGTGCTCACACTTTTCCAGCCAACACAAAATTTCGCAATATTCACTGAATGAATGCTTCCTCTATCGGAGCACTAGCACGTTATTAGTTTGCATGCTATTTCTTTCTGGGTGAAAGAGATCTGTACAGTCATGCAATGCTGCCATACATAAAGATTTCTCTAAAGACCCCATAGAGTCTTGGGGGCAATCAGGGCCTCAAGGGACTACAAGGCCAGCCCCCTGCCAAGGATGGCATCCCTCTTATGGAGTTCTACCAGGAAGCCACACAGCCTCTCATGGGCAATTCTGTCTAACACCTCCCAACCAAGGAAGGCCTGGCTATTTATGGATAGCTATCACTGTGGAAAGGTCTACCTTGAGTTGTATCTCCTTTCCAGAGCTTTCATTCTTGAGGCTACAACTTAAGGTAAATGTAATCCTGTATATGTATGCATGTATGTATGTGTAACCCATATACATGTATATGTGCGTGTAAATATGAAATATATAAGCATACATATCTTTTATTATATTCCATTTTTATACTATTTATAATTATATGTTTATATTTATGTGTTTTATATTGTATATTACATATAATACTATATATCAAATATCAAACTCTATATCTATCCACACGTGTCCATCTATCCCAGATTTTTATTTTAATGCAGAAATTACGCTTCCCCCTGTTATTATCTTCTGTAGCCCCAAATGACCCAATTTCCTCTTAATATGATATAACTTTGCATCTCAAAACATCCTAGTTGCCATTTTTGAAGATACTCTAGTCTATCTGCAATAAAAAATGGGGCTTGTATAAGATTATTTACCCCTCCTCTTGTATTTATACTACTGGAGTTGTAACTCCCCAAATGGGAATGTATTTTAGGTTTAACATAATGCATGATCTTTTCTATGATAAATTAGATTTATTTAGCAATTTCCATCAATACAAACCGTGTTTGATATTTAGAATACACAGAAATGCTGACAGGTGAGGTGAGAATATCCCCAAATCCTTTAATACATGCTTCAGAAATTATTACAGGATGGGGCACCTGGGTGGCTCAGTCAGTTGAGCCTCCGACTTCGGCTCAGGTCATGATCTCATGGTTCGTGAGTTCGAGCCCCGTGTCAGGCTCTGTGCTGACAGCTCAGAGCCTGGAGCCTGCTTCTGATTCTGTGTCTCCCTCTCTCTCTCTCTCTGCACCCTCCCTGGCTCATGCTCTGTCTCTCTCTCTTAAAAATAAACATTAAAAAAACATTTTTTTTAAATAAAAAAAATTATTACAGGATAAGGAGTACCTTATTTCTTCAATAAGTAAGATAGTTTTGCTTTCATACTTATTTACTTTAAACAACTGGTGTATATTCAAATATAGAATATATACAATCGATCCTTGAACAACATGGGTTTGAAATGAATGGGTCCACTTATAAGTGGATTTTTTCCCATGAATACAGTGCAGGACTGCAAATATATTTTCTCTTCCTTATGATTTTCTTAATAATGGTTTCTTTTCTCTAGCTTACTTTATAGTAAATATGCAGTGTATAATGCCTATAACATAAAAATATGTGTTAATCGACTATTTGTTATCAATAAGGTTTCTAGTCAACAGTAGGCTATTAGTAGTTAAGCTTGGGAGGAGTCAAAAGTCATATCCAAGTTTTTGACTACCCATGGGTGGGGTTCAGTGCCCCTAATCGCTCACATTGTTCAAGGGTCAACTGTAGTTTATTTCTCTTCAGTAAATGTTTGACAAATTCTCTTGTTAAATTGGCTTTTAAATGGGGGAACTTTTGTGGCACTCGGGTGACTCAGTCAGTTGAGCATCCTACTTCGACTCAGATCACGATCTCGTGGTTTGTGAGTTGGAGCCCCACATCGGGCTTTCTGCTGTCAGCCTGTCAGCACAGAGCCCTCTTCGGATCTTCTGTCCCTCTCTCTCTGCCCCTCCCCTGCTTGCATTCTCCCTGAAATAAATAAATATTAAGAATGAATAAATAAATAAGGGGAAACTTTCTGATATGTAGACAAAATCAGGCGACTTTCAGTAATTGTGTGGAGTATTTTATACTCTTTAAATGATATATCTTCTACTTTGTGGAAGCTCTGTGCGGGGGAAGGGCCATGTTTTTTCTCATTCTTCACTCACCCCTGAGCAGTTGTTGTTGAGTTAAAGAGTAAAAACAATGAAGAACATAGGTCAGTGGCCATATATAATGCTTTGATTTTGCCCATAGCAGTTGGTTGTGCTCAAAAGAGCACAAATTACCATAATTGACCTAAAAGGCATTAGTGGTAGAGTGGAAGAAAAGAGATTTGATACATTTTTAAGAGGCACAGACCAGCAAGATAGTGAATGATTGGAAGATGCAAAAGAATGGGGGAAACAAGGAACCTAGAATAACTTAGGAATTTCCAGTTTGAGTGACTATGAATGGGTGGTTCATGGACTGTTCCAAAAAGTCTATACCTTGTTTATTTTAATAAAGCTTTATTGGAATTCAGCCATACACATTCATTTACACATGGTCTGTGGTTCCTTTCACACTACAATGGCAGAGTCAGGGAGTTGTGGCAAAGACCATATGGCCTACAAAGACAAAAATTTGACGATCTGGCACTTTACAGAAAAATGTTGGCTGAATCTTGCTCTACAGAAAATAGATTTTTGTTGTTGTTGTTGTTGGGGGAGGATTTTGGGGCAGATAGCTTCCGTCTGTTAATATGCTGAGTCTGTGGTGATTGCAGAACATTCCAGTGAAGATGTTCAACAGGAAGTTGTAGATACAAGCTCGGAACTCAGGCCTGAAATTGTGGCTGAACAGATAGATTTAGTAGTTTGTGGTCAAGTTGTGGCTTTGGCGGCCATGTTAAGGCAACATGGTGCCTAAGCATCTAAAATGAAAGATACTCTTGGTGATGTACAGTACTCAGTGAGATCTAGCTTAAGAGGTGAATCAGCAATGTTTGACTTCATCTTGTGTAAGCACAAGAAGAAGGATAGGGGTACGTAGGGTGCCTTGGCTTCATCTTCTAGAATGTGGGGCAGGGGTTCCACTGAGCACAAGGCCCAGAGTCCTTCAGCCACCATCACCCATTTGTTTCAGAGTGACCAGTGTTGCTGCAAGTCCTCACAGTAGGCCCCCAGCTGAAATCAGAAGCACCCCTTTCAGCTTTACTATGCAGTTTTGCCAGCCCAACCACAGAACATCTCATATTGGTTGATTAAGGGGAGGAAAAACTAAATGTTGGTTATGGTTCTAAAGTGATGCCAGTCCTAGGATCGTGAACTTCTGCTGTAGCCATCAGGGTTAAGCCTAACAAGGCAACTCATGTACTTTCCAGGCTGTTTTCCAGCTGGTAAGTGAATATTTCTGTACTGCACGTGGTACAGAGAGCTCAGCCCAGTGCAAGGACAGTTTGTTCCAACAGAGTTTCTAGGCCAGTTCCCACATGCCTTTGAATCCTCTTACTTCCAGAGTGAATCACTTCCATTTCCCATTTTGCCAAGTAGGGAAATGGCAGCTCCCCTTTCTCATCCTTGGTAAACATTGTAAAGGACAAACATTTTGAATGACATGGGGAGTGTGCAACCATATGGATAGTGAGCTCCTGGTAGGAAGAACTGCAGTTTCCACAGTGGAGACCAACAAAGAGTAGATGCCCAGGATATTGAATAAGTAGGTCCTCAAAGGTAATTTACTCCAAATGTAGTTATATAGATTTTATAACGTGGTGACCCGTACAACAGACACCGACTGTCTTAAGCAAGACTGTTGGCAATTGTGCCAGGATCTTCCCTCTTTTTACCTTTTTCATTAGCCACTGGAGAGAATGAACTTCACGCATGAATTTGGTTTTTTATTTTTCTGATGGGTTTACCTTATTAGATGGGAAACCCTGCTAATAACCCTGAACTAACTCCAATACACATTCTGAGTTGTATTTCTGGAAATGCAGTTTCAGAGCATAAGTGTTTGAGTTTTTCCAGTTTCATCAGAGGCTATTATGCTAAATACTGCAAAGTACATTGAAAAATGGGTGGAACCAAAGGGGGAAAAGGAACACTTAAAGCTATGATCAGATTTTTCCTCAGATCACGTTTTTTTTAATTTTTTTTTTTTACCTCAGTAGGAAATTGTTGGATTTTATTTTTAACATTGAACTTCCATACTCCCTTTTGAATTTCTTGTGTATGCTACCAGGTGGCCATGTGTGTGTGTGTATGTTGATATGTCAGAATGTGTGTGTGTGTGTGTGTGTGTGTGTGTGTGTGTGTGTATGCAGATGAGTGTGGGTGTATTTTCCTTGTGAGTGCGCTAGTCCGACAGAAGGAGCTCTTAGATACCACAAGAGCCACATGTCTATCAGGAGGGATCTTTGTTACGTTTTTCAGCACATGCCTTTGTAGAATTAAAGAGTGGAACATCAGGATAACCACACAACCCTCTGTGAACTATTCTGGGTCTCCCCAAAGACCTTTAATTTACTATCATATTTAAAGACAACACACGGCCTTACAGAGTTGTATCTAAATGCTCATCTGCTCAGTGGCCTTGGAAAACAGACCATCACCTAGTGGGGGCCGGCTCAGAGGTTTAACTGGTTTCTGCTGAACCTTAGTTGAGGAATACATTTTGCTAGAGAGTTTTTGTTTGTCTGTTTTGTTTTCTTCCTGGCTCGCTCTTGGCCTGGACTCAAGATAAACTTTGCTGCTTTTCTGCCTGCTGTGCTTAATTTTCTGTGGTACCTAAAATGCTGGATTTGTAGCCTTTTTCGTTTGGCTGCGGTTTGGCTTCTCCTTTCCAATTCAACGTTCAAGTTTCCTCCGTATGCAGGACTCAGAAATGTTTCACTTGAGAGTTTAAGTTTCATGATTTTAATTATTCACATCGTCTAAACTTGGCTTTGAAATCAACCATATCAGGCATGACAATTCACCCAAGAGTCTGAAATGGAATAAAGAAAGCAGAGATGAGGAGACATCTGGTGCCAAACCACCCCAGTGAGGTGCCCATATGTTTAGGAAGGGGGCTGGGAAGGAGGAGGAGACTTGGGGAGAGAAGAGAGCTAACTTTTATGTAGCACCTACATTAAGATAAGCCCTGGGTTTGAGACACTTACATACTTTACCATCCCAAGAATCCTTTTGGAGGTAGGCATTTCCCAATTTTTTTTCAGCTCCTGCTTGCATTCCTACACATTTGTGCCCTAAGGTGGATGCTGTAGTTGCAGTGGGGTGAATACAAAATGTTACTCTAACACTCTGGCTTAACTTAGAGGATTCTCTCTTTGTCCCTCTCTGCTACCCAGAAGTTCTCGTCTCTCTTGGTGTTTTCTGTATCCCATTAACAAATGCCACCCTGGTTTTATGAACTGAAGCTAAAAACTGCCAGCTCATTTTTTTGGCCACCAGTATTGTATTGTTCAATTGTTTCCTGCCCACTCTGTGTGGGTTCTTTCTATAATGAAGTACCAGTCTAGTAGTCAAGGATTCTACAAAGTCAGGTATAGAAAGTTCCTGTAAACACACTGAACTGAAACTGTGATACTTAGGAATAAAGAAGCTCCTCTAGTCCCTCGACGGCCAAGACTTTTTCATTTTGGAACTCTCCTTTCATAAAGTCTTATGCTATGTAGGCATCAAGAATGGGATGTCTTGCATGGGATGGTAGATGCATATAAAATTTATTTGTCTAATTATAAAGGTATAAAAATATTAGAAGGGGGAGACAATAGAAAATAAAGCTCAAGCATCACCAAACCAACCCAAAAGAACTCTGCTAACATTTTAGTGTCTTGCCTTGCCTTGCCTTGCCTTGCCTTGCCTTCCCTTCCCTTCCCTTCCCTTCCCTTCCCTTCCCTTCCCTTCCTTTCCTTTCCTTTCCTTTCCTTTCCTTTCCTTTCCTTTCCTTTCCTTTCCTTTCCTTTCCTTTCCTTCTTCCCTTTTTCCCTCCCTCCCTCCCTCCTTCCTTCCTGTCTCTTTTCTTTCTATGTATTTTTAGAAACATACCATAGCCAGTCTCTTAGAATAACTCTTGAGATACAATCACAAAACAAAATTATTTCATCTTTTTCATTGTCTTTTAAAAATTAATTAGAAGGAATCATTCTTCCTTTGCCCTAAAATGAGACACTGGGCAGCCTCTTGACTCTTCTGATCATGCCTTCATGAGACCGATGGTTCCTTTTTCAACAAGCACAGTCACCATTCAGAAATTGCAATTCTCAGTCCCTTATAGTAATCCAAACTTTGGTTTGAAATAGTCTTCTGCACTTTCCCAGCTGGGCTGGCTGCCAAAACCTGAAGAAGGCCAAGAGGGTGTGGTCTGTTTCCACTCTCAGTTTTTGCCCTCCACCCCCACTTTTGTCCATTTCTGATCCCTCCAGGGTTGGAGTCCAGGGAAGAGCCAGAAGTTTCTTATGTGACTGGCACTGTCCAAGGCAGGCTTCCCACTTCCTGGACCAGGCAGATGTCTAAAGTCAGTGCTCTCATTGGCCTATAATGTGTCCTTCAAGACACTCTTGGCTCCACAAGAGTTTTTATCTTCAGTTCTCTTGATGCTGGTGATCCACTCTTCTCGTACAGCTCACATTCACTCCTTTCTCAGCCCCTCCTTAATTCAGCACGACTTCAGCTTTTCTGTAGTGGGGACTCTCTACCCTCCAGGAGTCCTGTTGGATAGGACTTGTGAGATAACAGAAAAAAAAAGTGTGTATTGCTCTCTGCCCCAGTTCCTGGCACAGAGGTCCTAAAACCCTCGTAATTTTCCTAAGTGATAAAAGTGCCAGGAACATCTCTTATTCTAATAATTGGTCTTTGAGTCCATCCCTGACACAGGGCTCCGGAAACGCTTGTAAATTCCTAAGTGATAAGAGAACTAGGAGCATCTTTTGTTATGATGAGGTGACTCTGGGTAAGCTCCCAGATGGCTCCTGGATGGGGGCTGGTCGCTAGAAAGAGCAAGCCATGAGTAGAAACTTGGAATTTTCAGCTTACCCCTCATCCTCCAGAGAGGGTCATGAGCTAGAAATGGACTTAATAATTGATCATATCTATGTGAGGAAGCCTTCATAAAAATCCTGACAGTATGGAGTTCAGAGACCTTTCAAGTTGGAGAACACATATTCTGCATATGGGAAGGGTAATGTACCCTAAATCCATGGGGACAGAAGCTACTGCATTCAAGACCCTCCCAGACTTCACCCTATGTATCTCTTCATCTGGCTGTTCATCTGTGTCTTCTGTGGTATCCTTTAATAAACTGATAAATGTAAGTAAGCATTTCTCTGAGTTCTGTGAGCTGCCATAGCAAATTAATGAAACCTGAGGAGGAGTCATGGGAATCTCTGATTTATAACCGATTGGCAAAAGCACACGGGCAACCTGGATTTGAGACTGGCATCTGAGGTTGACGGAGGGGCAGCCCCATGGGGTTGAGCCCTTAACCGGTAGGATTTGAAGTTATCTCCAGGTAGATGGTATCAGAATTGAGTTAAACTGTGGGACACCCAGCTGGTATTGCAGGATTGCTTGATGTGGGAAAAACGCACACACAGCCAGTATGAGAGGTGTTGTGAGTGTGGCAGCAGTGTGAAAGTACAGGAGACACACGGGAGGAGAAAGACAGGCTTTCTTCCTCAAGACAAGCCCCATGCTGGTTCTCTCTCACTCGCCCTTTGTGTCTGCTCCATGGGAAACACACAGCTTTTGTTCCTGCAGGGGTGCTTGCCATCCACCCCAACATCTCTTCTCCACTGCCCCCACCAGAAGGGTTGGCTAAGCTGGCTCTCTTCACTGAGATGTTCCACTCTATGACGCCCCCGTGCAGACACTGATCAAGTTTCTGGGTAGTCCTGTTGAATCTCTTCTCAGGTGGTCTGAGATGAGGTTCAGGCCCCACCCCCAAAACATATACACACACTTAAACACTTTGTGTTTACGGCAGGTACTCACAACCACAGTGACCGTTCTCTTCAAACACCTCCTTCTTTACTTCCAAAATGGGATCTTTTCATACTCCAGAGGTGGGCAAGAGATTAGAGAGTCACGTAACTTTTTCGTATCCATTTCCTTTAGAAATTTGCATCTTACACCTCACTTTGAAATGTCATGTTTGTTGAATCTTGGTGATAGTCGAAACTTATGACTTAATATTTATACTAGCTTTTATAATCATTGTTTTCAAATAGTATTTATCCTGATACGGATCCTATATCATCATTTATTTTAGAAAATATGATTTTAATGGTGTTTTAGTACTAAAATTAGTTTCCTGTTGCCACTATTACAAATTACCACAGCCTTTGTAGCTGAAAACAACAGATTTATTGTCTTGTAGTTCTGGAGGTCAGAAGCCCTAAATCAGTCTCGGAGGGCTGAAATCAAAGAAAGCAGGGCTGTGCTCCTTCTGAAAGCTTTAGGGAACAATCTGTTTCTTCGCCTATTCCAGCGGCCCGCATTCTTTGGCTTATGACCCTACATGGCTCCAACCTCTGTTTCCATTGTAATATTACTTCCCCTCCCTCTGCTTTCACCATCATATTGCCCGCTCTGACTCTGACCCTCTCGCCTCCCTCTTATAATGACCCTGGTGATTACATTGTACCCACTCTCATAATCCAGGATAATCTCTCCATCTCGAGATCCGTGATTTACTCGTTTCTGCAAGTTCACATTCACCATGTAAGGTACCATATTCAACAGTTCTGAGGATTAGGACCTGGATGTTTGGTGGCAGGGAGGGGCCACGAAGGCGTTATGCTGCTTCCTACACCCATTTCTTGAATGTTTCACAATTTAACAAATTTTACTTTCCATTCTTTATTTTAAATATTGTAAACAGTAGTGTAATGACTTTCCTTACAAATGAAAACATCTTTACGAGTTTCTCTGATGATTTCTCAGTGTAAATTCCTAGAAGGGGAGTTATTTGGTAAGAACATGTTGAAGACTTTTGATTTATCTTGCCAAATTGCCTTCCAGAAAGATTTCATAAAATTTTGACCCCACAAGCTATAAGGAGTCTATCCTTACCAGCACTGAGTGTTCTTCATATGATTTCTCATTTTGGGGTCAATTTAATAGCTAAAAATGATATCTCTTACATGTTTTTGATTACTAGCGGGCTGGATATTTATCATACGTTCATTGGCCAAATGTATTTCTTCCTCTCTGAAATAGGTGTTAAATTGCCTTTGGCCACTTTTATGCAGAGTCATGTTGGGATCTTTAAAGACAAATGTGTCTGGTTTTGATTCTCCACCCCCCCCCCCAAGTTAGCTGTGTGTGACCTGTGCATATCACACAACTACCCTTTGTCTCAATATTCTCACTTTGTACACGTGAATAAAAGCCCCAGCTCTCCAGAGTGAGGTTTGGATGACAGATGCAAAGCACCTAGATGAATGTTTGCACTTGGTGACACCGGACCGTTGTGTTGCTGCTATTGTGATATACTAACGTGTGTTAGAGAAACAGGATTTGTAAAATGTATTCTTACGTATTTTTTTAAAAATAGTAAAACCCTTGATAAAAGGCACAGCACGGAGAATACAGTCAATGGTATTGTAGTAGTATTGTCTGGTGACAGATGGTAGCTGCACTTGGGAGCACAGAGGTACAGACTTGTTGAATCACTATGTTGTGGACATGAAACTTACGTAACATTGCACGTCAACTATACTTCAATAAAAAAAAGCATTAAAAGATTAAGCCCTTGTTGTTCATAAGTGTTGAAATTGCTTTTCCAATTTCTTATTTCTCATCTACTTTTGTATTTATATTGTGTAAAGACGTCTAATATCTTGTGATCAGTGTGTTGTCATTTGTGATTTCTTCCCTTTATTTTATATTGAAAAGCTATGACCCATTTTCAAGATAGTGTAAATATTTACCATTGTTTTCATTTTTTTAAACAATGGTTTGCCTCGTTTGCACACACATCTGTAAAGCAGATGAAATTTGAATTGTTGGATATGTGAGGAGAGGCTCAGGTAAAAGTTTATTTCCCCTCCCTATTTTAGCCACACTCCCCAATATAATTTGGTGAATATTATACTTTTTCTTCACTGAATTTTGCTGCTTCCATTATTATCATATATTAAGCTCAATAGTATTTTAAGATTGTTATTGAACTTTCTGTCATGTTCTACTGATACAGCTGTCTAGTCTTTTGACAACATGATTCTATTTTAACGATAGCAGTATTTATGTTTTGGTGGGCAAACTTCTCTCATTTCTCTTGTTTCAAACTTGTTCTTAGCAATCTCACTCATTTCTTCATCCTCTGCTGAATAATTTTGCAACCATTTTCTTCATGTAAGAACCCCACTATTATCATGATTAGCTTGCTTATTAATTTTGGAACATCTGGCATCCTCGTTCATTTATCTCATCTGGGAACTTGAAATCTCCCTTGATTTTGTAAGATTTCTTTTGAGTCCCTATAAAATTTTGAGGTTTCATTTCCATAGAGCCAATTTTCTCTAGGCATATATTTTGATGAGTGTGACCAATCTTTTTCCACTATGTTTTTTCAATGGATGTTGCTGTCGTAAAGAAAGTTATTGATTTTATTCTTAATCTTATTTGGCTGAATTACTGATCTCTCTTATTAGAGTCTTGTCAGCCTTTTTTCCTTAGTTTTACACTACATTATCAATTATTTTAAAAAATAGCAATTTTCTATCCTTTCACTGGAATTTTTGCTTCAATTTTCTGACTCTTGCTTTATTGTATTGGTAAGATGTCCAGAAAGATAAGTATTAATGTCACTGGTGGCTACCATTATCTTTTTCTTTATATTAGTTGTAATGCTTCTGGCATTTCACCAAAAAGCAGGGCAAACTAGGTTTTCTCATGGAGTTACTCAGAGATTGTTCTTTTTTTTTTTAATTTTTTTTTTTAACATTTATTTATTTTTGAGACAGAGAGAGACAGAGCATGAACGGGGGAGGATCAGAGAGAGGGAGACACAGAATCTGAAACAGGCTCCAGGCTCTGAGCTGGCAGCACAGAGCCCGACGCGGGGCTCGAACTCACGGACCGTGAGATCATGACCTGAGCCGAAGTCGGCCGCATAACCGACTGAGCCACCCAGGCGCCCCTCTCAGAGATTGTTCTAATTGCCTCCCCTGAATATCTTCGTTACAATTATTAGGAAAAAATGCATGCCAATAACTCAGAAATTTAACAGACACTTTGTACGTGTTTGAGTGGCATTTTAGTACAATGAAAAGAACATACACTTTGGAATCAGGGACACTCAGGAGACTCAGTCCTGACACAGTCGGGACACTCAGTTTTCATTTCATCTTAAAATGTAGGCAATAATATTCCTTTGTAAGACTGTATTATAGATTCAAGAAGATATGGGGAAAATACGTAGGACGGTGCCTGATAGATAGTAGGCACCGGTCAGGAAAGACGTTCTATCCCCATCAGTTGTCCACTGAAAAGCCTGCAGAACGAATTTTAATTACAAAAATGCTAGGCCTGTGGAGTTCAATTTCTTTCTCTATTTATGTGCAAACTAAATGGTTAGGACAGTCTCTCCAAATCCGGAACATTCTGAAAATTCTGGGACTCTCTAATCACAGCCACCGGAGCACCCATTTCTCAGATTCTGGTGCAGGCAGCCCTTGCCCAGTGGGATTGCGGCAGAGGGAAGGGGAAGCGGCCCCGAGGAGCCTGGCAGCCGCTGCGTTTTCCTCCCCGGCCCCTCCTCGGGGAGCCGCGCGTGTTGTTGCCGTTGTACTGTGCTGTTCTACCGCCTGGATTCATAGTTAACATTTTTCTTCCAGGCACATTTAAAACATTTGGCTCGCGTCCTCCCTGAGCTGTTTTATAAAGGCAGTAACCGAGGCCAGGGTGTGCTCTTGTCAGCAGGCAAAGCACGCAGCAGAGGCTGCCAAAGAGTTTCCTGCTCGGGGGCCACCCATCCTTGGCCGCAGGACACACGGCTGGAGCTCATGGCAACTTGCACAGAGCGAGCGCTGGGACTTTCTGTTCTCTGGGCTCTCGGTTTGGATTCCATCCTTCAGTCCCTGCCGCACTGATCAGTGGAGGCTGTTGTGTTTGCGCTTGTTTGGGACTGGTTCAGAACACGTGTCGCAGCAGCAGTTCAAGGCCCCGCTGTAAGGCTTGGAGCTGGGAAAATGCTCTCTAAAGACTAGCAAGCTGTTCTTCCCTCCTGTTGATGCAGACACAGAGTTCCCACGAATCAGCTGCAGGGGAGGCAGGCTTTCCCCTCATCCCGCTCCCGGTGAACTAACTTCTGGAAAGGGCGGGCAGCACCGGCGCCAAGTGGAGGGTTCCGACATTGTGACTCCACCCTCTTTGAAGTCCACCTTGGCATAAGCCGACATCTTTTCATGTATTATTTATTGCCAAGGACTATGACGGGGAGAATGCACAGTAGATCCCTCAAGCTGTTTTTTCAGGATTTCCTTTGATTGGAAGCTGTTGGCTGTGCCTTCTGCAGCTGGCTCCATCACAGAGCAGAGGGCTCAGTGTGTCTCCCAAGTGACAGCTGCCATGCCAGCACAAAAGAGGCTCTGGCTGTGAAAGTGCCTGGCTGCTCTAGAGAACTCCACCAGCGGATGGGGTATTGTTGCTGCTTCACTCACCAGGAGGGAGGCCGTGCGATGCTACGAGTGGAAAGAACACAGGCCCAGGCCCAAGAGCTGCAAGGCGGAGCGTGGGCTTCTCCTTGGACTCGCAGTGTGACCTTGACCTCAGTCTTTGCACCTGCAAAATGGCAGGGAAGAGATTCACCCCCAAACAAATGTGTGGCAGAGGATCGATGAGAACAATGCAGAATTCCAAATTCCAAATCTAGCCTGGAAATTTCAAAGCAGTATGGATGACCACTAAATACTCTCTCTGTATCTTCTTCATTTATCCATCATTCAGTCAGTCTGCATTTAATAAAAACATGTCAAAATATTTCAGTAACTTTACTATTTTAGGTAGTATACTTACTAGGTGCTAGGAGTAAAGAAACACATGTTCAGGACACGGCCCCATCCTTGTCTGTCTCAAAGATGAAAAAAATTAAGTGACCAAATATTCAGGGTCTTATGGTGGGGGGTGGAAGATTCAGGAAGTGAGGGGTACAGCCAGGTAGGCTTTTCACACCAGTTTATGAAATGACAGAAGGTCTTGCAGAAGAAGGGGCATGGATCCAAGGGGTGATGTCAGCATATGGAAGACAGCATAAAATATTCCCAGAACTTAGAGACAGGGGCCCTTTGAAGTATGACCGGACTGACCTGCCCTTAGAGGTGGAGAGGCCATAGGCTGCCATGGAAAGAGTGAAAAGTGTCAAGTCTTGTCAAAGAATTCAGCTTGTGGTGGCCTATAGCTGCATTCAGCAAGGCCCTACTCAACAGGACCGCAGCTGACCGTCAGGGGCAAGGATAGGCCCTGCCCATCATGGGCTGCCTGGAAGCCAGGATTCAGAGCGGAATGTGGAAGGATAGACGTTTGCCTCCTTATCCTATTTCTCTCAGAACTTCCTCTGCTTCTGATTCTCCTCCGCTATTTCATTACTGCTTCCACCTAAGCTTTTACTTGATAAAAGGGTTCCTGGGTAAAGACTTTGTGAACCACTGCAGCATATTATGTAGGAAGACAGCTCTTGGAAAACGAGTTTCATAGCTGAAGACAGGAAGCACATTGTGCTTTACAAATTTCCTCTTCGGTGCCTTTCCCCAGATGATCTGAAGATACCTGTTTTCCCAAGAGACTGTGGGCTTCTTGAGAGCAGGAGCTCTGGCTACTCATCATTTTACCCTGAATGCTTAGTGGAATACTGGGCAAGCAGTTGCTAGTCGTGTACTACTCAACACTGCCACCCAAATGATCATTTTAAGATTTTTTTTAATGTTTATTTGAGACAGAGGGAAAGAGAGAGAGAGAGAGAGAGAGAGAGAGAGAGAGAGAGAGAATGGGGGAGGGACAGAGAGGGAGGGAGACAAAGAAGCCAAAGCAGGATCCAGGCTCAGACCTGGCAGCACAGAGCCCAACGTGGGGCTCGAACTCATGAACCGTGAGATCATGACCTGAGCTGAAGTCGGACATGTAACTGACTGAGCCACCCAGGCGCCCCCCAATGATCATTTTAATATGTAAACCTGAACTACTACTTACCCAATGCTCCTCAGTATTCTTCAGTGAAAGATTATAAAGGGTCAAGCACAGAGAGGGGAGAGGAAAAATATCAAACACAACCTGTGAGAAGTAAGAAGAAACATCTCCTTTCCTTATTATGCAATTTGGAGTTTAACCCTCAAGGAATTGGCCAGACAGCGTGTGGAAGGAGTGTGCCAGGAAGAGGAGAGATGAGTGATGGACAACGAGTCTAAATAGATAACAGACTTGGCTTCTCTTGCTTCTGCCATCCCACCCCCAGAACTTGCGTATTTCCCTCTCAGATCTCCTGAAAAATATTCTGGGAGGATAAAGAGGTTTGAATATTAGTCCTTCCTCATAGTAAAGAATCCTTTTTTCAAAGTACTCTATTGGGACCAGGACAATACTAGAATATCTACTTTAATAACACCTTTACTAGGAAACACTCTCATGAACTTAGACTAGACCAGAATGACCAAACCAGATAGATATGTGAAATCACAAGGCCGCATTTTATGGGCAAGGAAACAAACTCAGAGTGAGGAAATGAGGTGACCATATTCTCACAGAGGTTAATGTTTGGGGCCTGGGCCCAGACTTTAAGACTCCTTGCTCAGTGGCTTTTGTACTAAGATCATGTGTGAAAAGGGGTCTTTTGTCTAATTCAAAACTGAGTTGTGTTGAGGCTAATTTAATCTTTAATTAGGGAGGAAAAATAACATGTATTAAACGCCTCTACTCTATGCCAACCATATCCTCACTGATCATCACAATATTGTAGTAGACACAATTTATCCAGTTTTCAAATGAGGGACCTGAGACTTGTGGACTCTGAGGTCCTCCACCTTCAAGCTCACTTAGGATCAATTCATTCCAAGCTTTCACCCTGAGTCAGTGTCTCTAGTCGTTCCTCTAGCGGTAGGACAAGGGATAATGTGACAATCTTCATCTCACTGATGTTCCTTCATAGCATCTCATGAAATAACCTCTACCTCTCCATGTTGTACAAACTGTGCATGGCATCAGTCATAGCAATTGGCATTAATCCTCTGGCTGATAGAGTCCTGAAATTATATTGGGAGAAATACAACTCAATCTCTTCTCGGATATTCATCTTAATATATAATTTCTCTAGATTTCAATACGTAAATACATATAAGTATATTATCCATGTGTATTAATCTTAATTATTCGAAATTGAATGAAATAACCTGTTCAGAAAGACTATTCCCTTTATAATTTATAATACATGAAGTTTTTACCAATTATTACTTCGCTGCAACCTAATGAGAAAATTATCTACAAATTTACATTATGTGTGTGTGTGTTTGTATGTGTGTGTGTGTGTGTGTGGGTGTATTGTGTGATCAATATCACCCACCAAAATAAACACTTAGTCTTAGAAGACATCATGTATACCGTAGAAAGTGATTTTGAAAGTTAATTTTTTTGTGTGATTATTATTTGTCATTGGGGAATTTGTTCACCTGGATGCCATATCTTATAAATAATAAAACTAGGCAGAGCTGGATGAGTATTGAGGAAATGTGATAGCTTGATTATTCCCAGTATCTGTAGGTATGAGATGCTGGAGAGTGAGAGAGTAAATATGTACAGGACCATGTTTATGAAAAAAAAATAACAAGTCAAATAAAAGGAAAAAATTCTGTGCTAGGTGGCCAAGGTGAGGTCAGTATCAATATTGGCATTGGCATTGCCAGGTCCATGTTTTGCATGATGATAATCCAATCATGATATGTTGGTGACAAAAGGCTTATCAAACCTAGAATGTTTTATTACAGGTTGGTTTGTTTGACAAAGTGGCACCCATCTTCTTTCACAAAGCTACTGCAAAATTCATATCCGGCCTTGCAAAATGTTATGTTGACAGCAAAGACTGTGGAGGTATAAATGTATTGAACATTTGACATGCTTATTATTCATCATTAAAAAGAAAGGTGTTTCGTTTCTTTTCTTAGGAAACAGGGATGTTTATTTTTTACCCCCCAGAAGCAAAACATGTAACACAAATTATATCTATAACCTGGATGTTCATATATACTTATTGAATCTGACAGTATTTTTATACATTAAGAAAAGTGCAGCTATTGTTGTCTTATTTTACTAATTGGAAAACTAAGATAAAATAAATTTGAAATATTTATCAACCTTTTCTATATCAACCTTCTCAGGCAACTGTAATAGGCAAGTCAGGTAAAAGCTATCTAACATTAAACTTGGAGTTCTGAGAGACAAGCTCGTAGTACATTTGATATGTAAATTTATCCTTTTAGTATTTACTTGATGTATCTATTCATTCAGTTTCTACTGAATTTACAGTAGGAGTTTGCTGCCTTTTGGTACCCTTTGGAAAAGAGGGAAAAAAATGAATAATTTTAACAAAATTCTGTTCACATGCAATTTCTACAGGCAAGGACCAGATTGAACTGAGTTTTTTGGTAGCCAAGGCATTAAAAAAAAAAAAGAGGAAGCAGAATGTAGCCTTACTGTCAGGATCAGAATAAGAGGAAGCGTACAAGTTTCATAGGTAGAGGCAAAATTTCCCCAAGCAGTGAGTTAAGAGAGAAATTCATCCACTGTGTTCTGTACACACACACGCACACACACACACACACACACACACTCACCACTTATGTAACAGTCATCATTGTCAATACAACCATGAAAACCACCTGTGACACAAATGAGAAGAGCAATGGCGTTCCTTCATGCATTACTCACAGAACTTCCAAGGGTAGTGACTGGCTACAGGGAAGTGGAGGTCATTTGTAGTTCATTCCCAGGCCTTCTAAATGGTGAACTCTCCATGTTAAAGGAGATCATGCTTCCTAAATGAATTTCCCTTCCCTGAAGAAGTTTCCAAGCGTATCTAGGTATGACTGAGAAAACACAAAGTGTACTTCCAACCGTATTCAACACTTCGGGTGCATATACCTCCACTCCCCAAACACCAGCAACCTGATTTGCTGAACTCTTCATCATGTAGAAGGTCTGTTTTAATAGAGCCATGGCTGCTTCCTTGGAGATTCCACTCATTTGTTGAAACTGTAAATCTGGGCCATACCAGCCAATTCCTTTTCTTCCCCCAAACCATAGCCTTTCAACTGTTTGAAGATGACTGTCCTAAGAGACAGCTCTAGAATTTCTGTGTAGGAGGAGTTGAGGGGTAGCATTCTGGCTGCTTCAGGGACTGGAAGACTGGCTTTTTAAAATTTATGTATTTATTTTTAAATCCAAGTTAATTAATATGTAGTGTAGTAATGGTTTCAGGAGTAGAATTTAGTGATTCATCAGTTACATATAACACCCAGTGTTCATGCCACACGTGCCCTCCTTAATGCCCATCACCCACTTAGCCCATCCCCCTAACCATCCAGTGACCTTCAGTTTGTTCTCTGAACTTAAGAGTCTCTTATGGTTTGTGGAGGACTGGTTTTAATGCTACCTTTCTGTACCAAGCATGCTGTTCTGACATCGTCTTGGCATTTATTTGTGTTGACTTAGAGGAAGATGTGTTATAGAGGTTATGGAACTGATCTTTAGGCATTCCAAACCACGGCCATTCTGTGATGCTCATTTTACCAAGGGGGCTTGGAAATATACAGGCCATGCCCACTAGTCTAGGGGCCCACCTGTCAATGAGCAACCAAATTAGGATATCTCTACTCCCAACTCCCCATAACTTAGCTACCTGAAGAAAATACCTAGAAAGACACCTCTGCCTGATGCCCACTGTGAGGACAACACCTCTGTAAACTCATATTGTATCCTAGAGAAATAAACCACTCAAGGATTCAAGGGCCCCAGGTTTGAAACCAGCTAGTAAAGATTGATTAAGCAAAGGGAATGGATAGGCTGGTAAATAAGATCCTCACGACTCACATGTGCCTCCCAGAGACATCTTACATGGTGGGGCACCATCAGAAAACACACCTTTGAGTATAGTGCAATCTTTTTGTACTGTTGGGGGTGAAAGGAAGAGCTGATTTGATCTTTGTTGTGATGGCTCTGGAACATTGATGGATTCCTGAGCTTGTTGCTCATTATAAGCTCATCATAAAAGCTGTTGTAGTCTCTGAAAGGACAGTGTGATTCCAGTTAGATTCCTTGTGATCTCCAGATATCTTCCCTGATAGAAATACCAAAATCTATGATCATAACACTGATAGTGGCAATGACAATAACAATCATTAACATTTGTCTTGTTGGCAGTGTATAAGGGACCTTGACATTGTTCCTCACAGCGTCCCTCAAGTGGTGATGTTGAAAGCTCTGTCTTTTACAGCATAAGCAACTGTGTCAAATAGGTGGTATGGTTTGCTGTACAGCCAGTAAGTTGCGGTAGCCCTGGGAAAGCTGAAACTCCCCCACTTAAAAGGGGGTCCTTTACAGTGGGTAAAGTTCAAAGGTAGTATTTGGTCATAGTGCTTGAGTGGAGGACTGTCTCTGTGAATGAGAAAAGAGATTTAAGTGTGAGGCCAGAAAGGGAAGGTGAGGCAAGAAGAGGCAGAGAGGCTGTTGTTCCGGACAGTGATCTAGCCTCTGTCTTGGCTCACTCTTGACTTTCTCATCCTTTCTTTTACTGCCTGCTCCTCTCTAATCTTCTTTAACAAAAGATATAAGGTTAGAAGCTCTTGTTGTCCTGTTTTAAGAAGGTCTAGGCCAGTAGACCTAGATCAGCTCTGCTCCAGGCTTTGGGAAAAGCTCTTTGCATTTGCACCAGGCAGCTGTCTCTTTCTGGACTGACTTTTCCTTTGCAAAGGATAGTAAGATTCAGAGGGCACATGGGTGGCTCAATCTGTTAAGTATCTGATTCTTGATCTCAGGTCATGATCTCAGGTTCATGAGATATAGGCCCACGTCACTGACAGTATGGAGCCTGCTTGGGATTCTCTCTCTCTGCCCCTCCCCACCATGCTGTCTGTCTGTCTGTCTGTCTGTCTGTCTCTCTCTCTCTCTCTCTCAAAATAAATAAATAAACATGAAAAAAAAGAATGGTAAATTTCAGGGAACTAAGGTATTGGTTTAGGCAGTGATGTGCTACTAAAAGTTTAGCGATAATGAAGGGAAAAAAGGAAGAGAAAAGAAAAGAAAAAGAAGTCCTTATTTGTAGCATTTGCCAAATTCTGCAGTGTAAATACTCCCACCATGGCCCATTTCAAGCAACCAACTTGACATCAGCTGGCTCACAGAATTCCTGAAAATTTAGCTATCAGCTCTCACAAGCCAATACAAGCTTCTCCAGTACAACAAACTGGTAAGAAAAATGGCCAGAAGAGAATAGGCAACAGCTTTGTCTTTTCCAGGCAGTAGGCGTTTTCCACACCACTCAGCCTAGATCACCAGGGACTACATTAATATGTAGAACAAAGCTGCACAGTTACAAAGACAGCACATGGATTGGACTTATTCATGGTACATTTTTTTTCCCTTATAAACTACAAAGGAACATATGAGTGATAGATTAAAATAGGATGTCCAGAATCTTCTAGTATTCTTATATTTCTCTCTCTCTCTCTTAACAAACATGTGTGTATGTATCCATATTTAAAACATAAAACCCCCCAGTGGATCAACAACATTTGTAAGCCTTACACCACCTAAGTAGTGTAAATGTTAAAATATTGGGCTTTATAATGAAATAAACATAAATTTGATTCCCAGCCCTTTCACTTAGGCACAATGCTTAAACGCTTGTGTCAGTTTCCTTATCTGTAAATTAGGAATACTAATAAGTACCTGATAGGGTTGGTCTAGGGATTAAATAAGATACTAAAGGTATAATACTTGTTAACATCCAATAAATGTGTTGAAGTTTTCGTTTTCCCTGTACACACCTCAATTAATTCTCAGTGCTATCAACACCTTTCCTCCCTGTCCTCTGTGGACACTCAGGAATAAGCTGCAAAGTACATGATGGCTGAGTGACATTTATTTGGTTCCTGTTTAAACTGAGTGATAGGGGTGTTGAAAATCTTGTGCATTTTCTACTTAAGTAATTTTCCCACATGTTCAAATAATATACTTGTCACCCCTTACAGGCCTGGGAACAGATCTTATCTGCTTTGCCACAAAATGGTACCTGCCTGAGTAAACACAAATACAGAAAGGAGAGGCAAAGTCTTTGCTCAACATTTGTAACCTAATTCACTAAGGCAAACAGACAATATGGCCACCAGGCTTGGCCTTCCAGAGCAATTTTAATCACAAAAGCAACGATTTATAAGTCTCTAAGATGCAAATAAAACATTGTTAAATTGTCCCAAGGGTTATCTTAAATCCTTAAAGAAAGAGCAAGAGCATTGGGGAATACAAATATTTAGAAATTAAAATGGTCCCTGAGAACCTAGGGTAGAGGTTAATGTCTTACCTTTTTTTTTTTTATAACTTGATCTATTCATTAACAAAAATGTAGTTTTCATTTTTATCATTGTGATTAACATACATAGCTTAAGAATCAAATAATTTTACTTGCAATTATGTACACTCATTATTTTAGCTAATTTTTGTTATATTTGCTTCCATGTTCTCTAAATAACATGTTTATAATGATACTCCTTAATTTTTATGTTAGTTTATGAATTTTAAATTAATTTCCCATTTTGGGAAATGAGGGTTTAGCTCTCTTTCACCTTCTGTTCCATTTAATCCAGACACATTTTGATTCCCTACTTGGCTGAAGATAACCACACTTTACTTGTTGTTTGATCAGTTTTCAGTATTTACATTAAATGATTACATAAATGCCATTCACAATTGATCCATGTTGTATTTTTCTTTTTCTGCACAATCTTTTGGTTTCCTTAGATTTTTCTTTTTGCTTAGTTTCTCACATACATGTCACTAATTTATCCCCAAACCCTTCCCAACTTATGTTATATCTTTAAGACATTCAAATATGGTAGGTAATACTAATTTCATCTTGAAAAAATACCCGAGTCCTCTGAACTTCTCTTATGTAGATACATTGTCCTCCTGTATGACTGATACCTTGGGCTCTCTTTCGCCATTATCTTGGGCGCTCCTCTTTGCCCATCTCTTGTGTTGGATTCACTGTTTACTAATTAAACTTCTTTATTATTTGTCTCTCTCTTGGTTCTGTCTATTCTTAAATGGCTTTCTAGATGAGGGTATATCATCAGTCACTTTTTGAGACCTTTTAAGTTTGGAAATATCTTTATTATCTCACTTAATGTATAGTTTGGGTAGGTATAATAACATTCTCAGTCGAAAATCAGTTTTGAATACATTGCTCAGTTTTCTTCTAGCTTTTAGATATGTGTGGAAAAGTCTGTTTCTTCCTGATTCTTGATTCTTTCTATGAAAACATTTTTTTCTCTCTCTGAAGGAATTTAAACATTCTCTTTGTTCCCAGTGATCTAAAATTTTGTGATGATGTGTTTTGATGTGGATTTATTTTCGTCCATTGTGCTGCACCCACTCAACCTGAAAATTTTATCCTTCATTTCTGAAGTTTTTTCTTGAATTATTTCTGTAATGATATTTAACCTTCTGTTTTAGATCTTTTTTTTTTTCTTCCTGAGTCCCAGTTTTTCAGATGTTATACCTTCTGGAATGATTCATTTATTTTCCTCTTCTATTTTCCATCTCTCTTCATTATATTTCTTTCTGGATGATTTCCTCAGATTGCCTTGAAACACTCTCATTTAATATTTTTGTTTATGCTCTCATTTAACTTTTTTTTCCTATGTGTTTTGTGTTCTCATTTCTTATATACTGTTCTTGTCCACTGATGCAAATATTTCTTTCCTCTCTGGGAAAATATTAATGACAATTTCCTAAAATTATCATGTCCCTGTTTAGGCCATATTACTTGTTTGCTTATTTATTTTGGTCTCTATATTTCATATTAACTGCTTTCCCCAGATGTGTCATATTTAAATGTGGGACACTAAAAAGCTGTGTATACATGGAGGGATGTTCAATGGGTTTCAGTATGGGGTTATCTGGTTGGCCCATTTCATACCTCAATGTTAGAATGTACAGGTTTCTGTCTCTCAGATTCCCCAGAAAAGTTCCCTCTTGCATCCTGCCTGGAGAGTGTAAGTCTAGATCCCTCATCCTAGAAGCTGTGTGAGGGTAAAGTCTGAATAACATGCGATACGTACTTTTATTCAATAACTCCTTTTTAGTATGACACCCACTTTTCAACTCTGTTCAATGTTCTCTATTCTTGAGATGTGTTGTTTTACCCTCTTAAAAGAAAAAAAGCCTCCAGTATTCTGTCAGGAATGATAGTAGCAGTTTCTTAGCTATGTGATGAAAGGTAGGGGGTCTCACTAATTTTTAGATATACTTTCAACCAGTCCTCTTATTTCAGCCCCCATTTCTAGAGATAGCTAATGGTACCAAACCTGGGGATTTTGCAGCTTTCTCTATTGCTGATTTATAATTAGGCTTTACTGAGTCTGTTAATTCAGTTACATCTGCTTTTCATCTTCAGAAAAACTGTTTTTGTTCTCTTTTGTATTCTTTATCCTCCTGGATTTCCTTCTTTATTTCTTAGTCCTTAAACTATTGTTCCAATAGAGTTTTGAGACAGAAGTAGAGGGAAATGCACAATGTATGTACAATTAATAATCTTTACTAGAAGTCCATGTTTACTTTTCGGAGTAAATTTTTCTCAGTTGTATTCACTGAATTTCTTGCCATCTTATTTTAATCATCTCTGTCCCCTATATCATTGTCTTAGAGTCTGATTCCACATGACGTATAAAGGAGCTACTAGGAGTCAGGCACTATACTGATTGTCATGGATACACAAATACAAGATTAAAATTCCCCTTGAGGCATTTTGGTGATTATAATAAAAAAGTCATAAAGTTTACTCTGAAACAGACATTCTTCTGAAGTTAAAATTCATCTTCTTGCTTCTTCTCAATTTTCCTATCTCCCTTTTGGTTAATCTAAAATTGACAAAATGTTTATAATTTTTCTGTGTCTTCCAGTGCCAACAACATGAAGATAAGTTCCTTTGCTTTTATATTCTATATATTCTTGTATTTGCCTCCAATATTTATCAGCCTCTGTGCCGTGTTTTGTGCGTCTTTACTTCATCCCTACCATTGACGACACTTAGTGCATCTTCTTGCTGCTTTTTTTTTTCACATGACACGCAGCAGCCATGCATACAACATTTAAGAAAAGTCTATTCTTTTCATCTTTACATCTGCAATCCCTTTGTGGCAAACAGATTTTGAAAAGAGATGGTCCCTACTTGATGGAAGTACTTGCTTTAGTAGAGAGATGGATATGTAACCAAAAATTTCAAGATAGCATAACATGTGCACTAACAGATGCAATTAGAAATTAATTACTCATTCTTCTGATGAAGGAAAATTTCATGGGGATGATGGCAGCTGAGCTGTTTTGAAGGATGATTAGGATTTGACCAGGTGCTTTCTATAATAGATAATCTGGTTATAAGTTACTTCCTCACGGGGCACCTGGGGGGCTCAGTCAGTTAAGCGTCCGACCTCGGTTCAGGGCATGATCTCACAGTTTGTGGGTTTGAGCCCTGTGTTAGGCTCTGTGCTGACAGCATGGAGCCTGGAGTCTGCTTCAGATTCTGTGTCTCCCTCTCTCTCTGCCCCTCCCTCCCCGACTCATACTCTGTCTCTTCTCTCAAAAATAAATAAACATTAAAAACATTTTTCTAAGTTACTTCCTCACTGTGTTGTAAGCATATTAATACAGGGCCAGTATTTGAATATTTAGTGCTGAGAGCAGTGCCTGGCCCATGGTAGAAGGTCAGCAAATGCTGAATGATGTAAAGATTTAGAAGGAGCCGAAATTTGAGTTACATCTATATTGCACTCAGCAATTTCCCTGAATTAAACAAATAAGTAAATACAACGAATACCTGACTTTCCTCCAACAATTTCGCTTAACTAGCTGTAGCTATTTACTGCTTTATCCTTTTCTAAAGAAACAACATATACTTTAAAACCATCTTTACTTTCCAAAATTACCTGGCATGTGTTCACTAGTTTGATTGGAGGATACTTTACTTGATAAAACCCTGTAAGACATTCAACCATTTCTCCTCCTCTAAAATAATTCAGTTAGAGTCAGCACACAGAACAGTTTAGGACTTTAACCCAAGATAGAGTTGACCTCAGTGAGAAGGCTTAAAAATAACTCTAGAAGTCCCCATTCTCTGGGTTTGTTTGCAGTGACTCAGGAAGAAACAGAGTTGGAAACCCTGGTTTCTCAGCTAACATAAGACATACAGGCAGAAAAAACCTGCTGAGGTTACTCGTTTATAAAGGGAATTGTTGATCTGGAATGAAGCTCATTTATATCCACATTTGTACGTTGTATTTTATGAAGACAACGGTTGAGGATTACTGAATGTAGAGGTTGGACTAAGAATTGATGTATGTTACTATCTTATTAATTTAAATATAAATGTCTAGAGCAAATGATCGTTATCAGTCAATGGCATTCTGATGCCAACTTCTAATTCCTCCTAGGAATTTTGAAGCACTCTATTAAGTGTGCTTGAGAAAAATAGGTCTATTCAAGCTTTGTCAGGATTTCTCTGTTTTGTGCCATCAGGCCCTGATGAGCCTCTTTTGAAAAGGTCAAACTAGTGAGTACAGGCTCATAGGTGCCCCCTGTGGATGAGACATGCCGTTGTGACTTCATCGCATGGCTCCCCTGCTTTGCCCCTCAGTCCCCCAAAGCATTTCACCTTTCTCTCTTTTATCATTGTATAATCTGCTCTCTATGTTTGTATGTTCTGCAGGATATCTAATAATGGCTCAAATTTTTAACACAAATGCGTTTAATGCCAAATTGTGTCATTGGTCCTCCACGTACAGCCCAGCATCGCATGCTCTGCATGGCATGGCAGCAAGGGTCCTGGGTTTGCAGCCCAGCTTCACACATTCATGCTGAGGTTTAGGAGGTGGACCCCTCGGCCTCTCTGAGCCCAACTCTGCCATCTAAGTTAGAAATAACAACAGTGTGCACCTAACTTGTTCTAAAAACAAAAAGAGATGATCCACGGAAGGACCTAGTACATCGATGGTAAATATGAGTTCCTTTTCACTCTTTTTCCTCTTTCTCCTGTTGTAATCATAACTATTCTCATTATTCTTGTGTTGTTTTGTAGATGTCTTGTCCTAGGGTTTAAAAGAAACAAATAAATTGAACAAGACAAGATTATCAACCGTAGAGAACTCACAGTCCAGTAATAAAGAGATGCAAACAGTACACCGAGCACAATAAGAGATGCATTTCCAGGGCATAGAAAAGCAGACTTAGAGGAAAAGAGAGAGGAAAAGGGGGGGAGCATCGAAGGAGCCCTCACTTAGACAATATCCCAGAGTTGGCATCCTTGTTTTGGCAAACTGAGTAGGGTGTCTGTGCTAGAGTGGATATCATGCTTTAAAGACGTGCTTAATTTAGTCTTCCTGTGAGCTCACCGTTGTATTTGCATTTCTTTACTAATTCTTTATCTCAACATTTAAAAAGTAATATGTTATATTAATAATGTTTAGGAAAAGATATAGAAGTACAAAGAAGAGAAAAATAAAATGTTCCCAATTCTTATGTTTTACTGTGTTTCTTTTCAGTTTTTTTCTCTGCACCTGGTGTTTTTTGATTTGGTTAGGTCCATACTTTACCAAAGATATGATTCATAGCCACCATTTCAGTTCAGGGCTGGTTATCATAAGATGACTTCTCCCCTTGTGACGTTTCTGAGTTGCCAGTTGACTGGGAGGAGGTGCTTTAGTGAAATATTAACAGTGCCCCACTCCTGTTTTTTGCCCAAGATGCCCTTAGGCAAACCAAGAATGCACATGGCACACCAATGGACAGTGAGCAGAGATGAACAGGACCGTGAGTGCTGTGAAGTGCCTTTGCCATAGTGTCAAGGGTTTGCCTCCAGATGTAGGAGCCCAAGTGCTACTGTGTCTTCCTCTCCTGTTGGTCTTGATGCACAGGCCTAGAGTAATTTAAGAGAGGGAGAGAGAAGGACAAGAAAGAGTATTTTGCTAGTGATGCAACCAACCTGAAAATATAGACTAATTCCTACCTCTATAATTTTAAAACACTTTTGAAAAGAACTTGTGTTTTTACCTGAAATATTAATAACTTCAAAGATGCAAGAACAACAGAAGAGATTACTTACTGAGCAGTCTCTACAGCCTGTTCTTGTGCTGGCGCATCCACATTCTACCTCCTATGATCCTCGGGGCACCCTGAAAGGCAGATGGGGAAATGGAAGTTTAATTCCTTGACAAGTTGATGTAATTAGAAACTGGCAGGACTGTGATTCAATACCCTCCCCCCTCAGAAAAGGTCAAATTTCCCTAACAAACATTCTTATAGCTGTCATAGTTCCGCATATTCCACCTGCAATATTAAGTGCCATTTCATTGTCATCGACTATGTTTGACTAATAATCGATTAGTTTGACTAATCCCTACCTTCCCGAATAGAACAGTTCCCTGAGGTCCTCCACTCAGATGTGAGGTAACTATTGTATCCCCAGCACAGATCACAGGGTATGACAAAAAGTTAAAGATATATAAGTATTTGTTGAATACATGAATGAATGAATGAATGCCAGGCATCTCTCTAATTTCTGAATCAGATCTGAAAGGTTTCCAAATCCTGCTAGCCTGCACTTTGTTGGTTCTTTGGAAACTGTTTAAGCCCATGAGGGGCACAGTGTTGCTCCAAAACAAAGGAATATTAAAGTTCAAACAATTTACCTTTCCTCCTCACTTAAGCTAAGAAACTGTAACATTTCCCCCATTGAAATTACAGGAAGTAGAATTTATGACCAAAAAAAAGGAAGATTTAAAACATAAAATCTGGGTAAGAGTGAAGGCAACCCTTGAATATTTTTCCCTAAAATGTTAAAATGTGATTATGAAAGGAACTTCCAAATGTATCATTTACATTTTTAACAGTCTTTACCTTCTGGTATAGAGCAGAGGGAGAGGAACTAAAGACAGATACCGGATGGAAAATATCAAGCCCCGGCCTAGGAGATCTGAAGATTTGTGGGAATAGCTTTTAGACGTGTCTTACTTTGACAAAAGCAGTGCCATGTGGAGTGCACACTTTTAAATGAATCTTACATTTCAATAGAAGGCGAAGGAGCCTCCGCTCTCAGTGTTCTCATCGAAACTCTCCAGCAGGCAGTAAATGATGCTCTGGAGGGGGACCCAGTTACAGATGTGAAGGCGTCGTTTTTCACCCAGTGGTGGTTGTGAGTGCTAGGGTCCTCCTTGCAGAGCACACAGAGCACCAGAGAAATGCCCAGAAAGGAAATGACCACAGGCCTCTGTTGGCCACACATGGTGCTCTCAACGTCCCGGAGATTTCCGTCCCCCATTTTCCATACTCTCTTTCCTCAACAAAACTCTATGTCAACATGTAGTAAGATGGTCTAGTTTACATTGCCCTTGGAGCAGTCCTTATCTTTTGTTAGTATTATTTGCCGTGAACCTTCCTTTTAATAGTTATTAAGCATATACTTGAGCCAAATTCTGTGCGAAGTACTTTGGATTATTACTAACCTTTCATCCAATGAAATAGTTACACTATATTATCTCCATTTTGCAGAAGAGGAGACTGAGGCTTACAGGAGTGATTTTACATGAGTTAGAAACTGAAGTCATCCCTAGAGAGTGTGACACAGGGCCCCACATTTTAAAGCCATGTGCTATATTCTGTCTCAGGGACTATTTCTTACCTGGACTATTGCAACATCCTTCTGGCTGACCTTCTTGAATCCAGTCCAGTTCCAAATATTCCACCCTCCATAGCAACCTCCAGATGAGCTTTTACAAAACTTAATGTTCTTTAAATATATGCAAACATGGGGGCACCTGGGTGGTTCAGTTGGTTAAGCGTCAGGTCGGTTCACCTCAGGTCACAGTCTCGTGGTTTGTGAGTTTGAGCCCTGCGTCGGGCTCTGTGCTGACAGCTCAGAGCCTGGAACCTGCTTGAGATTCTGTGTCTCCCTCTCTCTATGCCCCTCCCCTGCTCACACTGTGTCTCTCTATCTCTCTCAAATATAAACATAAAAAAATACATATATGCAATCATAAAAGTAGTTAAAAACTCCTTGCATTTGTAGCTCATTTGAAACTAACAAACTATGGAAGCAATGCAATTGAAACCAATAACTTGGATGTAATGAGATAGAAGATGTGTTAAAAATGAATACTTGAGTTTACTTTCCCCAGCAAATTTCAGAGGAGTACATTTCACTCACTGTTGGGTTGATTATTTTGATGTTGAACTTGACAAACCAAAATGATTGCTTCATCTCAGATCTGACCACCATCCTCCATATCTGGAATCTGACTCCTACTTCAGCCCCATGCCCTAGCCCCTGCCCACTTCTTACACTTGGTACTCTAGTCATAACACATGGTAGGGAGTCCCACAACATGCCTTTGGCTATCCACTGTTTCTTATGCCTTTAGTGTTCATCCACCATGTACACGTGATGAACTGGTAAAAAACAAACAAACAAACAAAAAAAAACCCAAAAATACTCTGCTAAAGTGTCTCCTCCTCTGGGAAGCCCTCCCTGGAACTCCCAGAAACTCTCATCCCTTAGACTAATTGTGCACTTTGTATCTTATATTGTGATGGGTTTGGAGCATCTGTCCTTCCAACAAACTGTGAACTTCTAAAGGGCAGAACAATGTGAGAAGAATGGTCATTTTTATCCCTCTATCACAGATTCAGAGAGGTAGAGCAACTTGCCCAAAGGCACACAGCTGGGTCTCCAGGTGTGATAAAGGGTCCAACCCAACTATTTGGTTTTCTGAGACTGGGGTTTCAGATGGTGGCTTGTTTCTTTCACCAGCTTTTTCCTTTGGTGACTCAGCAGCTGAAGGGAGAATCTCAAAAGGCCCTGGGTTCTCGCCTTTTTACTGGTTGCTGTATGTGAGACCTTCAGCTAGTCCCTCCTTCTCTCTGGGCCTCAGTTTTCTCATCTGTCAATGAGGGTGTTGGGCCAGATGGCATGAAGCCTCCTTTGATTAGGTCCAGTGTGTACGTGTGGTTCACAATGCCTGGGTGACCTTGTCATGTCAACAACCCAAGCTTTGCCAAAAGGGCAGAGCCAGGCTTTGCAAATGGCAGAGGAAAGAATGGTTCCTTCACGTGAGCCATTTGTGTGGCGCTAGCTGGCATTATCGCCAGAGGAAATTGACTCAAGGAGATAGCACTGTGGTATCAGAGAAAGCCAGGCTATTGCTGGGCAGCCCCCGTGAGCCCAGCTCTCCTTGCCAAGGGTGCCTGAGCAGCTGGCTTTCCTGACACATGCCAGAGGCGGTGCCAGGCGCGGGACAGGCCACTGTGGGAAAGCGCAGACCAGAGTCAGACCTTGGTGATTCTGAGAGCTCTGGCAGGCACGGGTCGCTTCCTGTGCCCCACCATGACAACCAGATCCCCACCCGCCCCCCCCCCCCCCAGCTCTGCCATTTCTCAGTTACTGTGACAGAGAAGGGCAGTATTTCCCCCAAGAAAAACTCTGCTAAATCTATAGGTTCTCTGTCCTGTCCAGACCTTACCTGGACCTCTGTCTTTATACCCTGGACACTTCATTGCTGAGCCAGGGGCCACCCCATACTCACTCCGTTCTGCCTTCCATTTCTCAGAATCAGGGAGCATGGGATAGAAAGCATGGAAGCAGCTTTAGCCCATCATCAGGTGCTGGATCAGGTTTCCCCAGGTCTTCCTGTCACCCTTGCTGGGCCAACTTCACCTGAAGCTTCAAACTTTAGCTCACGGGTACACCTCCTCCAGAAAGCCTCCCCTGACTTTCCATAGTCTGGGCTGGGCACCGAGCCTGGTTCTTCCGTCTACCTTGACGTCATCACTCTGTTTATTTCCTGGGTTCTGAGAACCTTGAGAAAAGAAATTATTTTTTCCCGTCACTCATCCGTGCAACAATGAAGCAAATATTCTTGTGTGCTTATTCCCTGAGAGACACAAAATATTGAAGAAACCCCCAGAAATTGTCCTCAGTGTCATGGTATATACAGTCCAGTATCTGACATCCCTTATCTGATATGGGAGGAACTCAAACCCACAGGGTCTAGGAACAACAGCTACACAACCACTCGGCACACGGAATGGCAGGAGACTTTGATACAGTCAGGGAGGGCAGTGGAAGCCTCCCTAGAGAAGAGCTGACAGAGCTGAGGACGAGCTACAGGTACAGGGCAAAGACCAAGGAGGATCACCCATGTCTCATTCATCCTTGTATCCCTGAGATATCTCGGGGCCTAGGCCCTGAGAGTTACTCCATAAACGTTTATAAATACCGAGGCTGTATTTTCTACGGTTGGCTCTGAGGCCAGGATCTAGTCCCCACCTTGGTCCATTCGCCTTGTAACTGTTCCAGCAAATATTTTTATGTCACTGTCATTCTGGGAAGTTTCCCTGTCTTGCTTGTAGTACTTTCCCTCAAGATCCACAGTCTTTGATCTAACCCTGGCCTGGAGCCTGCCGCCAGCTCAGCTGCTGCAGACTTTCACCTGTCCTCTCCCTGTGGGGTCTCCCCAAATCACCTCACCTTACTCTCTTTCCCCAGGGGACCCATGTAGATCTCTACCTCTTCTGGTCTTTCATGCCCATGCAGCCAGTTTGCCCAAGCTAGCTGACCTCCTCGACCACCACAATTTCAGCTATTGCAATGTTAATTTTGCCAGTTGGGCTCCTCTGAGCCTGCTTCCTATTTCTCTCAGTGCCTCCCAGGCTCCAGGGGACAGGATTAGTTCTGGGACCCCGATGTCCTTGATTCATGCAGCAGACCAGCCATGCCCATCACATGCCTAAGACGCTACCCAAACTTTCCTAGTATTGGGTTTATCACAGCCAAAAACACATTTGGTTAATCAACCTTTTTTTTCCAAACTGGAGCCACTCTGATCAAGATTGAAAATGTGCCCCCATTGTAAGTGGCTACTGTTTCCAATTACACATGCTTCTCCCAGCCACCATGCAATCTGTTCACTTCATGCTGGTTTGCAAGAGCTGTTCACACCAAACCATTGACAGCCACTATCTAAACTGAAACCATCTGCTTAGCCATTTGCCATGCACGGCTGGGTCTTGCAGACTTACCGAGTTGAGGCCCCGTGGAGCAGTCCATAAAACAAGCATGAATTAATGCAGCCTGTTTTTATTAAATGTCTTGCAACTGATGGGAAGATGGACAAGGCTGTCTGGCAAGGATAAAGGCCAATCTTCTGAGAATCTGAAGTCTTGGATAAACTCCAGTAGCACCCTGCATCTCAAGACCATCGAATGTTTCAGGACTGCCGCCGTGCTTAGAAACCCTTTGTCTGTAAAAGCTTTTTAAAGATTTTATGGTTTCTCCTCTTTCTTGGGAAATAGTTTATTGGTGAGCTCTTTAGCCAAATCTTATACTCCTTCTCTTCTCCTTGGTATTGCTTAGATGGAAACTCAGAGAGAAGCAAATAACAGTAATCAGGAGCTTCAGTGGAGCATGGGTATCCTCTATTGCTATTACCAACTCTGGAATATTGGGGCAGGCAGGTTTTCTATTACTCATAAAAAAGGCCTACATAGGTGGCCTATTAAGTGCCTATTAAGTGATCTGGAATAATCTCCATGCACTTTGTCCAAAAACCTTGGCCTGAGAAGCGAGGCTCCAAGGGAGAGGATATCTTGACCCAGTCATACAAGCCACATCTTCGTGGCTGGAAGTTTTCTAATGCGTTGGAGAGGAACATCAGCAGTCAAACCCAAAATTCAGCAAACTGTACCTACTCTGATTCCAGAGTCATTAGGCAGTTTTCTGGTATTCTAACTGCCCAGGTAGGAGAGCTGTCTGTATAGACATTGGGCTGTTAGACAAACACAAGCCTCCATCCCACTTGATAATATATCTCACACTATAAAGCAGTATAGTGGCATCATACAATGGCATTCAAGGTTTCTATTATACAAGTTCTTCAAGTGAAAGAAGTGAATTCAAGAAGAGTTCACGCAAAGAGTGGTGTGCCCCTTCCCCACTGCAGGGGTATTCAGAACATTGAACATCCATCAGTGACTCCCAGTGGACTCTGATTGAAAGCAAGAAGGTCTGCCATACTGGCGGGTTCAGTCTGAATATTGGTACTGCCTCTAGTATATTCTACATTTTATTCATTCAAAACTAGATGGATGGATCTCTGTAAACTTAGGTCACGTCCCTTACCTTCCTCAGTTTGCTCTTTGGGACCCCATGCTGTGATTTTACAAACATTGTTACTAGCATTGTCTGTATGAAATTTGCTTTGTATTCATGGTAAGACTACAGTCACGAGTCTGATCAGCAGTCCTCTGCTTTGCTTATCCTCAGAGCCAGCAACCCCTCTGGCCTCCAGGAATCTAAAGACGAGGAATAATGTGGTCCCTTCCCCAAAAGCTCACACTCCAAGTGTGAGAAGCTGTCCATTCTGTTCTTCAGTGTTCCTTACACGAAGTTCTAAATAAGGTGTTTCTTTAAAAATGCAACCCTTGGGGAAAAGGGAAAAGGAAAATTAAGAAACAAAAACAAAAAAGCAGAACTACCACAATTCCCAAAACAAACCCTTTTATCTTCCTTAAGCAACTTTTATGCTTTTTTGCTGCTCAGATTAAAAGAGTTACAGAATTTCATATTTCTGTATTCCCTGCTGTTGGGAGATGCAGATCCCAGTGTGATGCCTCACCATGTTCAAGTGAATTATGTTATCCCTTAAAGTTCCCAAACTTTCCTTTCCCCTCCTGCTTTTGGCTCAACTTTAGTGTTTATTTTTTAGTGAATTTCCATATGTCTGGCCCTTATTGTAAATGGACTCAAATCCTTATTGTATAGAGCCTAAAATGATATAAGTGTATAAATGCATTTTTTAAGACTTGAGTTTTTTAGAGGCAGTTTTCAGTGCACAGCGAAATTGACAGGAAGGTGCAGAGATTTCCTGTATACCTCCTGCCTCTACACATGATAGCCAACCCCATCATCAACACCCCCCACCAGAATGGTACATTTGTCACAGTCGATGAACCTACGTGACATCGTAATCACCCAAAGTCCATAGTTTCCACTAGGGTTCAGCCTTGGTGTTGTGCATTCTTTGAGTGTAGACGAATGTATAATGGCATGTATCTATCAAGAAGGTATCATACACAGTATTTTCACTGTGCTAAAAATCCTCTATTTTCTACCTATTCATCTCTCTGCCCTTACCCCCCAGCCCCTGCGTTTTTTAAATAAAAATGTTTGGCTTATTGTCATGGCTTTTGTTTGGCCCAAGGAAAAGAAATTCCGGTTCTTGTATCTTTGAGAAATGGAGTGTTCTTTGTTCATTTCTGTCTTCTTCTCTGACCCCTTCCTTCCTTTTTTCCACATTGTTTTATGAGCTAAGACTTCGTTGACTGGAGAATATTAATTTATTGGAAGAGTCACCTGGCCCATTTCGGGGCCAAAAAAATTATGGCTTATTGTTTATTGGACCTACCGTACAAAGAGACAAGAAATGTTTATTTCATTTCATAAATAAATAAGAACTGGGAGGACCTTTAGAATAATGAGATTTTCTTTTTACTTTCTTATCCATTTCTATCTGCAGTTGCCAGCATAGAGCATGACGTTGAGTAAGTGCTCAGTAAAGTGGTGCTGAATAATGGAATGCACAAATGAATAATCAAATAACTTAGTTCCTACTCTGACAGTCATGTTTTGTCTTAAATTCTTGCTCTTGTAACATACAGTGGCTACTGTAAAGCACGTAGTTGAAAAATGAAGACAGCTCAACCATGACAGGCATTTTTATATTCTGACACATGTCTGTGGATAGATGAATATATATGTATACATGTGACTATACAATATGCAACTGTTTGCTTGCTCCTGGGTTTAGCTGGGCTCCTTTCTGTGTAAGTGCTGCCAGAGAAAACACAAAGCCACCTCCAATAGACCCTTGGTTTTTAATTATTAACCTCGAATGTACCTTATTCCTGACGCACCCTCCTCTTGGACATGTTTAATGCAGAGGCAACTCAGTGTGGAAGAAAGACAACAGCTGGTGATGCCAGGACACCCAGCATGAGTCCTGGCTTTGCTCTGCACTCACCATGACCCGGGTAGCCTCTTAAAGCCCGGGACTTCTTATTTGCAAAAGATGAACCATGCAGGACCGACTAAGAAAGGACACTTCAATAATACAGAAGTGCAAATGGTTTGTGAAGTAGGCGAATATTAACCAGTTGGTCTAATTCTGCCACCACATTTACCTGGATACCCAGGGCACTAGGTATCTTGGCACACCACTCATGCCTTGTGTCCACTTCCCCATCATGTGCGCCAACCCTACATTTCCTTATCCTTCCTCTCTTTTGCATAAGCTGTTAAGGATCAAAATGGGTTCAGTTCCCTTTGTTAGATTCCCCATTAGGTGCCAGGCTGTGTGCAGACACATTCACACGTGTACCATCCAAAGACAACCACCAGATAGTTAGTATTATCCCTGCTTTGCAGAAAAGAGAAAGAGACTCCATGAGATTAAATGCAGCTCTTAATGAAGAGGGATATTTATAACACTTCAAAGCCAGTGGCTTCTCTAATGTATCACAAAGAGTTGAGCCATGGATAGGCTCACTATCAGCAAGCCTCAAGACAGTGGAAGAAAGAAATCATGGAAGAAAATGGGGATAGTAACGGGGCATGGATGAAACTCCTTCTTATTAAGGTAATAAGGTGGACTTTCAAGTGCTTGCTCCTTTGAAAATGGCATAAAAAACAGCAGTAAAGCCTTGGCCTGGGCTCCTCTGGCTTGGCCTAGTTTTCACTCTGCACCATCTCGGGAGACCGAGAACTTGGACATATCTTTCACTCTGCACCATCTCGGGAGACCGAGAACTTGGGCAGAGTAAAGGGAGGCTCCCAGAAGCAGACTTACTCCCTGGTGTATTTGAGCATTCCTCCTTACCTGGTGAAAGGAAACTTGGCCAAGTCTGAATTTCCATTTTTGGCAATCTTCAAACCTGGAATTTATCTCTTTAGTCTGGCTCAGTTCACATGCTTTTGTCCCTGTATTCATTATTATCCGGGAGAAGTGACAACTGTGAAGGCCCACAGGATTTAACCAGCACTAACTGTGGGCTGAGCACTGGGTTGAGTATATTTTATATCAGTATTTCCTCTAACACTCCCATTTGGTAGGAACTATTCATATTCTAATTTGAGGACATTTAGGTTTGCTCCTTTTTGGGGGGGGGGGGGAGGGGGGGGGAGGTGTTCTGGTTTGTTTTTGCCAGTATAGGTAAAGCTGAAATGATTAGTTTTGCCCACATTGCAGATAATTGCCTTAAGACGACTTCCAGGAAATGAGACCAGTTACTCAGTCAATTCTTCTGACCATTTTTAAGGCTCTTGATGTATATTGCAAAAGTGCTTTCTAGAAGTTTGGCACCAGTGTACCTGAGGACTAGCACACGTGCTTGCTGGTGTCTCAGAGCCTTGCTAATACAGTGATGCACAGCCAAGAGGGTATCAGAAGCTCATCTTTTCAGTGAACATGAAAACAAGCCAGAAAAACCCTGGCCTGAGATTAGAAACCTGGTCCCCGCTCTGCCATTGGCCCTGTGTGGCATGGGGGCAGTGCTCACCTGTCTCTGGGTCTTAGTTTTCTCAAGTGTGAAATGTAGGGGCAGAACAGATGATCGTGTTGGCTTTTTCAATCCTAGTTTTCCTTGACAGTTTTGGAGATTATAAAACCTCTTCAGGCAGTAGGTGGCTCAGAACATAAATTAGAGAAGTTTACACATGAGATCTCCAGTTGCATATGGAAGGAGATGGGAAGTCTCCTTTAAGAGGTCAGCTTGGGTGTTAATCCTATCTTTACTATTTACTGTATGGGAGGTCATGCAGAATCATTTCTCTTTTCTGAGCTCTGGTTTCCTCCTCCACAGAAGGTAGATATTGATGTGACAGGGTTTTTTTTCTTTTTTCTTTTTTTTTTTTTTAATTTTTTTAACGTTTTATTTATTTTTGAGACAGGGAGAGACAGAGCATGAACAGGGGAGGGTCAGAGAGAGGGAGACACAGAATCCGAAACAGGCTCCAGGCTCTGAGCTGTCAGCACAGAGCCCGACGCGGGGCTCGAACTCACGGATCGCGAGATCATGACCTGAGCCGAAGTCGGCCACTTAACCGACTGAGCCACCCAGGCGCCCCGTGACAGGGGTTTTTTAAAGGTCCAGTGAGGTAACATATATAAAACATAGTGCAAAGTAGGAGCTCAGTAAATAGTAGTTCTCTTTACAGAGGAAAATGTAATGCTTCCCTTCCTCTCATCTTTTTTTAAGTATATGATTATATACACACACACACACACACACACACACACACACAAATATATACATATGTGTACACATATATCTATAGTTGATTGAGATATAATTGAAATACAAAAAATTGTACACATTTCATGTATACATACATCTTGATGAATTTGAACATATATATATATATATACACCTATGATATCATTACCACAGTCTAGGTACTAAATATATCCATCACCTCCAAAAATTTCCTTGTGTTCCTTTTATATGTGCTGTGAGAGCATTTACCAAGATCTGTTCTTTTAATATATTTTATAGTGCACAATACGATGCTGTTAACTCTAGCTGTCTGTTACAACAGATCCTCCTCCCATTCTTTAGTAAAGAATAATGAGTTATTTTTTGTTTATTTGTGATACTGCACATACAAGTGAGATCATGCAGGATTGTCTTTCTGTGTCTGGCTTCTTAAAGCAGCTCTAAATAATTGTTCAAAGATCCTGAGTACCCAGGGGCCTGAAGATTCTTGTTTCTTACCATAGGCATCTGCAGTTTCCAACATCTTCCAGCTTAACCTCCCCGCCCTGAGCACCATCCACCCAAGCCCAAGTGTTTTCAGATTTAAAGTGGATTTGAGAGTTCCGTGCTGACCCTTCACATAACTAGAGGCACCGTTTCACGGATACAAATCTGTCCCTGATATCACGGTTGGCCCCAGCGGCTTTGATGTTCCAACAGTTTACTAATGTCTCTGTCAGTTCAGGGAGCTCTTTGAGCTAAACGCTGATTGATTAAATGATGAATTCATTCTGTGGGTTTGCATCTGTTCACCACACATTTAGCACCGTGGCTTCCCTGGGTGATAGGGTTACTGGGATGAAGAAGAGTTAGTCCCTGCCCTTTGGAGTTCCCAGACTAGTGGATGAGAGGCCCCAGTAAATACATAATTACAAGACAGTGTGATAGGTACTATAGTAGAAGCAGATACGGTGAGCTTTGGGAGCACAGGGGAGGGAGGGACTCATTATATCAGGGAGGAGAAGTTGAGACAGGCTTCCCAGAGGATGTGGCATTTAACTAATTATTTAATTTTTGTAAAGAAAATTTTTTTATTGTTTATTTACTGTTGAGAGAGAGCGGGGTAGGGGCAGAGACAGAGGGGGACAGAAGATCTAAAGATTTGAGGCTGGAACTTACAAACTGTGAGATCATGACCTGAGCTGAAGTCAGATGCTTAACCAACTGAGCCATCCAGGCAACTCTGTGGCATTTAATTTAGATCTTGAAACCTGAATAGAAATGTGTTAAGGAAATGTTGAAGAAAAGGATTCTCAAATAGAGGGAATAGCTAGGCTTAAAATAAACAGTCTAGATTCTTTTGGGGGGAAAATCAGATAGGAATCGTGATAGGAAATGGGATGGGTAATGGTGATTGGGGCTAGATCATTAAGGGCTTTCAATGCTGGGCTAAGAAGCTTGGACACCATCCTACAGATTTACAATGTCTATTATGGTAGCCACTAGACATGTGTATCTCTTTAAATATAAATTAGTGAAAACTAAACAAAATTAAAAATTCAGTTCCTCAATTGTACTAATGATATTTCTTTTGTTTTTTAACCCAAGTATAGTTGATGCACAATGTTACATTAGTTTCAGGTGTTTAAGGTAGTGATTCGACAAGTTTTTTTTTTAATGTTTATTTATTTACTTTTGAGAGAGAGGGAGAGAGAGCACAAGTGGGGGAGGGGCAGAGAGGTGGGGGAGAGGGGGAGACACAGAATCTGAAGCAGGCTCCAGGCTCCAAGCTGTCAGCGCAGAGCTTGACACGGGGCTTGAACCCACAAACTGTGAGATTGTGACCTGAAATGAAGTCAGTCATTTAACTGATCGAGCCACCCAGGTGCCCTGAGTTTCAACAAGTTTATATGTTATGCTACGTTCACCACAAATGTAGCTACTGTCTGCCCCCATTACATCACTATTACAATATCATTGACTGTATTCCTTATGCTGTGCTTTTTATTCCTGTGACTTACTCATTCCATAACTGGAAGCCTGTATCTCCCTCTCCCCTTCACCCATTTTGTCCAACACCCCATTCCCCTCCCTGCTGGCAACCATCCGTCCGTTCTCTGTATTTACAGGTCTGACTCTCACTTTTATTTTTATTCTTTTTTTAAAAGGTTTATTTCACTTGTAAGTAAAATCATATGGTAGTTGTCTTTCTCAGTCTGACTTATTTCTCTTAGCATAACGCCTTCTTAGACCACCCATGTTGTCTCAAATGGCAAGATCTCATCCTTTCATGCCTGTGTAATATTCCATTCTGCTAACTATATTTCAATACTCAATAGGTTCACATGGCTAGTGGCTGCCACATTGGACAGCACTGATGCAGAGCATTTCCATTATGACAGAAAAGTCTATGGATAGTGCTATTACATATGATGTAAAGGAGTGATGGATTTCAAGAGTATGGTCATGGGTAGATTTGTCTGTAATGTGTAGAATAGATTTGGGGTGGGTAATGCAGAGACAGGGAAAATTATGAGGAGGTTATTGTGATATTCTAGAAAGAGATGATGAGAATCAGAACTGGAGCATGGACTGTCACTATGCAGGAGGGAACCGAGACATTCTTGTAGCTCATGAAGTATCAAAAGACCAAAGATCATGGTTATCAAGCAATTTTTCCGTTGTGATCTAATGGGAGTTGGGGGAAAAAATCAGTCTCACCTCCAGTTATGAGCACCGTTGGGCTTAAAACCTCAATCCTCAAGCCTCTCCCCTGGCTCTGAGGGTGTGAGCAAATCCCCAAGTGCATGTGAGCTCTCTGTAGTCTCCCTGCCCCTGCCAGCCTGTTTTGTCATGCCATTAGGGCTCAATCAGATGTATATCTCACTTGGCCCCTTCTCCACCCATGGCAACTGAAATATGGAAAAGGAGGATTATATGGCCAGCCCACTCATCTGTTTTGCTCCCAGTGTCTGGGTTCTATGGGTATAACAGGGTTGTAGATACCGCAGAAAGGCAGTGGCAGATTGGATGATAAGATGTGGTTCCTTGTCTCCTCCCTGCCTGATAGGATCTCTGCTAACCATAAACAAATTACTTCCATTCACAATTGACAGGAGCAAGAGCTGTACTCTGCAGGGGGAGTTGCTGAGTACACTGTGGTGAGGAATGTAGACTATTTCTTAGGAATGTAACAATGCTCTCAGAGACAGTCTAGTGCTATGGAAAGTTTACTCACACCCCAGAATTCAGGGCTTCAATATGGACTCTTCTCAGCCATGTTACCCTGGTCCAGCTTCTTACATCAGAAACGGTTCTGGCAATCCTTTCGCTTTCCCATGAGAAATGTTGTAGAGCAATTGGGACAAATGCAATGCCTAGAAAAAGAAAGAAATTCTCTGACAGCAAAACATTAGTTTTTTGGTGCTATGCATCCTTCAAGGCCTACCTCAACCATTAATTGTTCTGTGAAACCTTCAGATACCGACCTATTCCTGTTCAAAGGGATTCTTCCTACAAACTTGTTTGGCACCCACCAATGGTAGTAGGATTATACTCCTGCCTGCTTCCCTACGTAATGAGCATTTCTTTATTTTTTTAATTTAATTTTGTTTTTTGAGAGAGAGAGAGAGAACAAGCACATGTGTGTACACAAGCAGGGGTGGGGAAAAGAGAGAGAGAGAGAGAGAGAGAGAGAGGGAGAGGGAGAGAGAGAGAGAGAGAGAATCTGAATCTGAATGAATGAATCCCAAGCAGGCTCCACTCTGTCAGTGCAGAACCCAAAGTGGGCCTCAATCTCATGAACTATGAGATCATGACCTGAGCCAAAATCAAGAGTTGGACCCTTAACCGACTGAGTCACCCAGACACCCCCATAATGAGCATATCTGAGTAGGATTTCTGAGCAGGATTTGGCCTAAGTCAGGTTTGCACCAAAGGACCTGCCCAGAATTCCATTCTATAAAGTTTCACTAAATTGTACAAATTATGATTCCTAGTCTTCTGTACATCTGGGATAAAGCAAATCAGAAAAGGTCTAGGAAATGGGGCACCTGGGTGGCGCAGTCGGTTAAGCGTCCGACTTCAGCCAGGTCACGATCTCGCGGTCCGTGAGTTCGAGCCCCGCGTCGGGCTCTGGGCTGATGGCTCAGAGCCTGGAGCCTGTTTCCGATTCTGTGTCTCCCTCTGTCTCTGCCCCTCCCCCGTTCATGCTCTGTCTCTCTCTGTCCCAAAAATAAATAAACGTTGAAAAAAAAAAAATTAGAAAAGGTCTAGGAAAGACTTCAAATAAGAATCTAAGGAAGAAAGTATCCATTTATTTTAGGTGTTTTTGTTTTATCATTTCTTCATGCATTTATCCAGTCATGTGTTCGTTCCATTACTGCACAGACATTTACTGAGTCCCTACTGATGGCCAAGCAATGTTGAAGACAGAGAGAGATTGGTAAAGTTAAGAGTTTGGAAAAGGTGGGGTAGTCAAGGCTTTAAGTAAATAATGACAGTCCACTGTGGGAACTGCCCTGCTGGAAGGCTGTACCAGGTGTAAGTGAAGGAAATCAGGGAGAGCCTTTGCTCTGTTATGTGAGAAGCAAAGACACTGGAGTTCAGACCCTGGCTCCACTATTGCTAGCTGGTGGGCCTTGGGTAATTTGTCTCTTTAAAAATGACAGAGCTTTTGGGGGGGAGTGGGGTGGGAAATGGGATAATATTTACAAAAGTGTTGGTGCAGTGTCTGGAATAGAGTAAGTGCTCCATGGATGTTATTGTTCAGGCCTTTGTATTTGCCAACATAAATGATCAGGACTGCTTCCAACTCCTCTTTGTTGGAGGTGAATGTGACTGAATACTTTGAAGAACTTGCAGCCACAGCAGGTGGTGAGATGTCTCCAATAACATATTTTAGATGATGCAGCCTTTGACCAGAGACCTTTCTATTGCACATTCTCCTAGATTTGGCTTCCAGAAGATCAAACAAGTTAAGTCTGTCTTTCCCTTTTCTGTAAGACAAAAATACATGAGGCGTGAGAGAATTGCAACTGTTTGGGGCTAGAATTGGTGAACCATTTTTTTTTACAAGCTTTCATTGTAAACAGATTCATGAAGACACAAAATTCTACAGGGGCCATAGAAATGTATTGAAAACAGTATGTTGATACTCTCCATGGAAAGCACGTGTCTACCCAGATCATGGTTATGAATATTTTTGTCATCATTAAGCCAATAGGGAGTTAGTGTTATTCTGACTGCAGAAGGTGGTTACTGATGTTTAAAGTGTTGGTCAAAACAGGGAAGAGATACTGCTGCCGCAAAGAACCTGTATCTTTAGGGGGACAGATGATAAAACGCAGAGACATTAACCAGTAAAGTAATATCATTATCTTTTCTCCTATGGAGTGAAGAAAGGACTGGTTGGTTTCTATGCTCACTGACTGTTCCCTTCACTCAGAATGAAAACCCAGGAGAGCCCAATCAAGTTTTGATACCCGTCTCAAAGAGGCAGAACAGGCCCACTTGTGGCAGGAGAGAGGGAAAATTCCTCACTGGCCTTCTGCCTGCAGCTCTCCTTGCTCCTTGTTGATTAAGAACAATCAATGGACAATCAATAATGTCTCTGTTAAGAAAGTCTGACTTCTAAACCAATCAACCTTTCTCAAACACACTCAAGAATTGCTAGCCCTCCAACTAGCTGCTTATAGGGAAAAGGAAGGGAAACAATATTTTGGACCCATCTCTTCAAAAAATGGACTATGTTTATATTTCATTCAAGAAATCAAAAGATGTTTTTTAAAAATGTTATGTTGGGGGGGCGCCTGGGTGGCTCAGTCGGTTAAGTGGCCGACTTCCGCTCAGGTCATGATCTCACGGTCCGTGAGTTCAAGCCCCGCGTCGGGCTCGGTGCTGACAGCTCAGAGCCTGGAGCCTGTTTCCGATTCTGTGTCTCCCTCTCTCTCTGCCCCTCCCCTGTTCATGCTCTGTCTCTCCCTGTCTCAAAAATAAATAAACGTTAAAAAAAAATTAAAAATGGTATGTTGGGGAAAGTAATGGTAGGTGCTCTTCTTAGCCCATATTGTCTTGACTTTAAGTCACAGAAATCTAAAGAGTTTAAGTGAAAGACTTTCTTGGCTTATATAATCATGAGGAAGAGACGACTTAGGAATGGCTTGAAAGTATAGAATATATTTTCTTTTCCTATTTATCCCTAGTATCTTCCAAAGTGTGTTGAGCTGAACTGGGCTAATAGAGCAGGATATTATTGAAATTCTGTGAATTAATTTGTATTTGTAGAACAACCACCTTTATGTTTCCATCAGCTCCTGGGATGTTTTCAATCCCATGTCTCTAGACAATGAGTACACCTGCTATGACTGATGGTTGAGTCTCTCAATATTTTGGCCAAGGTTTCCACCCCTCTGCCTGAGCATTTGCTTTGTTAAAAACAAACAAACAAACAAACAAACAAAAACCAAAACTCATTTCCTTCCAAGGTAGCTAAATTTATTTCCTGACATATTTGTTAGGGCCCCTTTATTCCATCAGCCCAATCAGTCCCTTTTCTTCAATAGTACTATCATGCATCATTCAGATCATTCAGACTAGGCCTTTCAATATGAAGTTTATTCTGATTCAGTTTGATTTGATTCAGCCAAAATTTGCTGAGTACCTCCTGAGTATGTGGAATTCAGCTGGGTTCTGGGGACACAGAAGTGAGTATAATATAGTCAAGGCTCTCATGATTTTATGCTATAGATTGTGGCAAGGATGTAATTTTTTAAAAATCATATGTGCTTTGGAATAAAACAGAAATGCATATGAAGTATGAGGGAGGTAGTGGTCAGGTGTTCTAGGTATGGGCAACACAGGAATGAAAAATATTACCATTGTTCTCAGGGAGCTCCAGGACTAGAAGGGAGCATAAAATTAGTTTAATATTATAACTATATTCTTAACAATATTAACATATTATTATATAAAATATAACATCAAGATAAAATTTTGTAATAAAATTATTGGTTATTGAGAATATAACTATTATATATTATTTGTATTGATACATTTATTATGTAAGTATATTTATATTGCTAATAAATATATTCATATAAAACTGCATGTACATGATAAAGGAAGGGAATGATTGGTTCCACCATGGTGAAAGGGAAAGAGGGCTTCACAAAGTCCTGCAAGGTCTGTCATATCTCCTTTCAAACATTCTTCCACCCTTATCCCTGCCACCACCTCCAATTCCTCCCCACATTCTGTGCCTTGCTTCTTCTAGCTGACTCCTCTTTGCTGAGTTAGGAGAAAAGAAAAAGAAAAAGCCCTAGGATGAGCTGGTAGCATGAGTTGTGATATTACCTGTGTGCCAAATATAAATGTATGCACTTCCCCTGAGCTATTTGTCCAGGAGTCAAATACATGCAGGGGGCAGCCTCTCTCCTGGGCAGAGGGAGTGCTGTCCAGCTTGAAGCCTTTCTTCTGGGAGCTGGAATCTCTGAGGCTGCCCGTGCATGAGCCAGAGGGGTGGGTCTTCTCTGTCTGGACCATTTGGCCTGGATTTTACATTCCCTAGGAGTTTAGTATCACAGGACTGGACAGGGTCAAGAAAGGCCATCAGGACAACATTCTCTTGTTTTCTTTTAATTACCCCAGAGCCAAAGGATCTACAACTTTCTTCAAAACAGTTTCTAGTCTCTCAACATTTAAAGCAGGCAGTTCTTCCTAAGTGGTGCAGATGGCACTTGGGACAGAACCATTTTCTTGTCATAATGGACTCTCCCTTGATTGCCAATGTGTTAATCCTTCTTGCTCCCTGCCGCTGTTGTGAGTGGCACCACTACCAGTCATTGAGATGACCAGGAATGCCACACACTTTCCTAAATACCCACCCACAAGGCAACAGTTCCATCCCCCATTGAGAACCATTGGATGATGTCAGTGGTTTGGTTTTGAGTCTCAATTATTGATTCATTCATGTAAACCTTACAAAAACAAAACGTAAATCGTATCGTGCACCTTTAAGTGTCCACATGCTGTGAAGGCTACAGAGAAGAATAAGGCACCTACTGAGATCTTATTCCAAGTACAAAGAAAAGATGAGCATTACTGTTGTAATGTTTGTCCATTCATTTGAAAATATGTTTACCCTGTTTATCCTGCCCTGGGGCCTATGACTCAGACACTGTCCCACGTATATAAGACAGAATGGAGTGCAAATACCATGTGAGCACAGAGGGAAAGGACATCTTTCCTTGTGGGGATCTGGAAGTTTCCTGGAAGTAATGTTTCAGGTGATACTTGGAAGGATTTGGGTAGCTATGGATTGGTGATGCCTAGGGTAGAACAACCCAGGTGGAGAAGTGAGATGGCAGGTGACCCACCTTGACTGGGGTAACAAGGGAGAACACGGGAATGTGGGAAAGATATCTGGAAACGTGAGGATAAAGGACTTGCACTCTTGAGAAGTTTAGTTTCCATTCTGTTGGCTATTGAGAGGATCTCCGAGGGCATATTTATCCAGATCTAGAGGCTGCCCCATCCTTGAAACCATTTCTCAGGTTTCTCCCCGCCACCCCCCACTCCTGTTCTCCACACAGAAGCACACACATGCGCACACGCGCGCGCGCGCGCGCACACACACACACACACACACATTCACACACCTCTCCCCTTCCCTTCCCAAGTACATTATCCTTTGCTCACTTATTCTCATGGGAACCATTTTCCAGTTCAAGGGGAGAACTTAAAGACTTCCAGGTAGATTTTATTTAGCTACCACTGTGACTCATTTAAATTAAATTTATGAATAGATCAAGCAGGTCCCCTGCCAGAGGCCCCACCACTTCCTAATGTCACCATTGTCTCTTTTATTTGGCACTTTAGGGAGTGAAACTCCTCTGCCTGACCTTCAAGGCCTCTTTTTATCAAACCTCCACCTCCTTCCTAGCCTCATCTTTTGAAGGTGCCTTCATGCACCTTCACCACAACCATCCTGAGCTGCACCATTTGGTTTTGCTTCTCTCTGCCTGACCTTCACCACGAATTCCTGGCTGTTCGGGTCCAATTCACAAACCACCTCCTCTGGGAGGTCCTTCCTGAGCCTCTAATAGAAATTACAGGTCATTTACCTATCACTCCCCATTCCCATCCCAATTTCTTTCAATCCACACCCAAGCCCATATCTTGATACTCTTTTAAACTACTTCAACCCTTTTTCTCTTTTTAACATTTATTGTTGGAATTCTTCATCTGGCTGCATAGCACACATGGTTGTTACAATCACTTTCTTTTCTATATGTCTACATCTCACACATACCCCCCGTGGCTCTCTAACCATGCTGACCATCTTCCAGTTCCTTCCTGCCCCACGGCCTTTGTGCCTTCTTTTCCCTGTTTTCAGAATGCAATTCCTAACCACCTCTGCCACTCAACCGTTCTCCTGCCCTCCCTGCACCAGATCACCCCCTACTATTCTTCTAGATCTCAGATCAATGATCACTATCTCTGAAAGCCAGGCTTCTCTGATTTATATAGATCAATTCTATGCATTGTTGGTTTCATGGCATCAGTTTCTGCTCCTTTATGTATATTTGGGTAGCTTTGGGGGGATACCTTTTTGATTAGGTATAACTGCTCCAATACATTATAAGCTCAAGAAGGCAAGATACTGTGCTTGGTTTTCCTCACCATCATTGCTGCTCCTGCATTCAGGATGTAGCTGTCCCAGGGGCTTAGTGGCTATCGGTTGCTAAATATATACATGAATGAATAGGTTGGGTTCATACCGGTATGATTCCTCATATATCATGCCATGGGGGTTACGTGATCTCTACCTACAATGATTGAAAAATGACAAGAAATATTGAGTACATTAGCATTTTAACTCCAACCTATCCTTAGCCTAGAAAGTTCTGGTCATGAAAAAAAAAAAAGTAGTAATTTTTTTTAGGCTAGAAATCGAAAATGGAGGTTTTGAGGGAATTTTGTTTTTCTTCAGTGTTGAGATTTATTGCATGCATGAGACCTTACACACAGAGTTGGCTCTCAAAGGATGCTATCACTGACTCATCCAGGAGAGATTTAAAAATGTGGTTTCTAATTGAATCATCTGTGGAGCTATCTATGGTGCTTCCTATGAATTTGGTGGTAATTAAGATTCTACCATGAGATACTGGTCATTAGTAGCTTTTCTCATAATCCTGTCAGTTCTCCTGGAAATAGAAAGTGTCTTAAGCCATCAGTCAGCTACACTGATTTATTAAAACCTAATGACCTGGGGCCACAATTAGGATTCCATACTGATGAAATGCTTTCTGCTAAGTCCTTTTCTCTGGAGACCAGAGAATGAATTTTCAGTTATTAAGACCAGGTCTGGTTGTACAGATTTCCAAACTTGAAAGCAAAATGCAGTATCAGCCAAAAAAACTAGCAGCATACCAAGGGCCCCACCTCTCTGTAAAGTCCCTTAAAGGTCCTGGGCCAGAGGAAGAAGTGAAAAATTTAGGAAGCCAGGGTTCAGTTCTCCACTCAGGCTGCTGAGCAAACCCTTATCATTGACCATCTCATCTTGCAAAGAGCAGAGGAGGCTAGACGGGGGCTGCGGCCTTCAACCAAGACCAGAGGATTCTGGCCAGAAGGAGGGGCACAGCGACTATCCTCCTGCCGGCAAAGCAGTGGGAAGAGGGCCCAGGGAAATGCCAAACTCAGAACAAATAAGCAGACTGATGAAGCGCAGTTCCTCCTCATGCCACAAAGACCCAGGATAACATCTTCTGTATCTCTCCTGACCATCTGCTGCCCCTGGGCCCTTCCTATCTCTTACCTCACAGCAGTATCCTCCTGGACATTGTATTCTTCCTGATTAAAGCCCACAGACTTGGCTGTGTACATTCTCCAATATTCGCCAGGATCAAACATCCTGTGCATTCTTCCCTGCCACCCCTGTTGCCTCCCCCAGCCCCCACATACCCACAACCATGCAAAGAATCCTCCTCATTAGATTTGATTTCTAGAGACATTCCTCATCCATAACAGATGGGTGTTAAAGGGAGAGGAGACACCCATTGTGCTGTAACAGATTGAAGGACTAGACTTTCCAGGCCGATGCTATTGAGTATACCCTCCAAACCAACCTCATGACAGAGTGATCTTTCTGAAATACGTCTCCTACTTTGTACCCCTACCCTTTCCCTTTTAACAGCTTTAGATGTCATCACAGTGTATAAATAACAAGGCCTAAACTCTTAAAGCCAGCATTCATTGACCTTCATCCTTTCTTCCCAGTGTCACCTTCTGTCATTCTCTCCAACCCTCCTGTCTTATACTCCCACACATCAATTGTCTTCCTGGCTCCTGTTATGACAACCTTTTCTACGCCTCTCTACGCCTTGCCAATGCTGTTCCATCTGCCTTAAGTAAACTTACACTCATACATCTCCACCTGGAAAATACTTCTGCCTTCAAGACACAGGTCTTGGGCCATTTGCCTTCCTCTCTTCCCCACCCTCTTCACTCCCAGATGTAAGAACGGTTTTCTATGCTCTCTCAGCTTCTGATTCCACCTCTGTTGAGTTTCTAAATTTTCATTAGTGACAAGGAGACCCTGAGGTATACAGGTAGGGAGTCTGAAAGCCAAAATTAAGTCACCAGGATAGGCAGAGGAAACAAACCAAAGTGTATGGTCACAGCAGCCACTGAGTATGGATGACATGGAGGTGTGAAGGACAGCACCCAGACTCAAAGTTGTATTTAAGGTAAGGGCAAAAGATTCAATCTAAATAGGCAGGAGCCCCAGATATCCTGGAACTAGACAAGAAGAGGGAGCTGTACCAAATACTATGGGAATCCAGGTGAGGAGGAAATAATTCTATTTGTAGGGGGCGGTCAAGGTCAGCTTTTTCTGAGGAGATGAAACTTGAACTGACTTTTGATGAATGTGTACTTGTCAGTCTCCAAAGGAAAACAGGGTATCCCCAAGCCCTTGTCATCAGTGTTCCTAGCAGCCAAGGAGATGAATGATCACACCAGAGGGTGAGGGAGTAGCAGCCTTGTTCATTTTCCGTGGAAATGTTATCACTACAATTTGCAATTTTGATCATCATTTGCAATTTGTCAGCAAATTATATGGAAATAATGATAACATTAGCTAGGTATTTCTTGAAGCTGATTCATACTCATGCTCACAGATTCAGGGAAATTTATAAACTCTGATTCCAAAATCATAATGAGGAACCTATTGGATCATTCTGTTATAATGATAGCATCTTACTATTTATACAGAGATTTAGTTTGTTATGAGAATAACAGCTGTCACTTTTAGTGTATTTTGTGAGTGTTCTCCTTGCATTATCTTATTTAATCCTCATAGAAAGTCTATAGCTGAGTCACACTATCACCCATATTTTATAGATAATGAAGCTGAGGCATAGAGAAAATAAGTAACTCCCCCAAGACCATTTGGCACAACCATTTGACATTAGGCAAATTGACACTAAGAGCCCAAACTGTCGTTTGTCTTAGTTCAGTCCCCTCAACCACTTTGGAATATGACTGGGTGGATTTTGTTAGGAGAATTCTTTGGTGAGAACTGTCTAGTGCTAAGATAAGGGCAGAGGGTTCAATCCAACAGGGGCATAAAGCCAGGCAAAAACCAGATACCCTGGAGTTAGACCAGAAGAAGACACAAATGATAGAACTTCAGTAGGGCCACTTGGAGAACCTTTAAGCGTATTACCTGTGGTTGATTGATGCAGAAATCAGTGTCTCTAGGGAAAAGAGCGACCAAGAGCTTTGGGACCAAAGCCAGGAGAGCATGTTTGCTTTGACATCAGTCTGCTCTCCTGGGTTGTTGGAGTAAGGGATTTGTGGGTATTTCCCATGCCCCAGTTGTGGGCCATGTGGGAAGGAAAACTCTGTAGTGTGTATGAATGGCGGTGGGGAGGGGGGTGGTTAGCAGTGGCATGTATCTTTCCATCTACTGAGTGGTGTCATTTTGAGTGGCTGAAGAAACTGGTGATGGTGGCTGGGAATCACTAGAATCCTAGGACTGAGAAAAGACCTGAAAGAGACCAGCTAGAAGTGTGCTGTGTCCATTCCTGTCTAGAAACAGAAAAATAGAGGGGCCCAAGAAGGACCCTCTAAAAGATCTATGGAAATGTAGACATCTACCTGGTCCAGAGAGCCCAGAGATAGCTATAAGTGACAACTTACTTGTCCTCTTATCTCTCCTTCCTGTTCCTCCTCAACCTGGGATCTGGGTAAAAAGCAAAGAGAGCAAGAGGGAGAGCGAGCAAGAGAGGAGACCGATGGATGGCAGGGGTAGGGGTCCGGGACTGTTGGAGAAGTATAAGGCAGAGACATGAGGAGGCCAACATGCCCTTCATTCCACTGCAGGCGTCAGGCCCAAATGGCTCAAAACGGGGCAGGGAGAAGGTGTGACATGGAAATTTAACATCAAGACCCATTTCTGAAAGTGGACACATTAGGATTTTGGAGTTGAGATTGTGATTTCAAAATAAGGGCCCATTGCGCTCTGACCCACAGGGAAGTGAACAGTGAGGGCCTACTGGGCCTTTGATGCCAGGGCAGAGAAGACATCATCCCACCAGCACTCTTAAGAGTAGGGTAGGAAACAGAAATCAAGGAACAAAATCTCTGCAGCAGCCTCAAGAGTTATAGTCCACAAAACCTCATTTTCAAAACACTTCTGGTATAAAGTCCCACATAAAGACAGAAAATAAATTCAGGGGGTGCCCGGCTCGCTCAGTGGGTTAAGCATCTGACTTTGGCTCAGGTCATGATCTTGTAGTTCGTGAGTTCAAGCTCTGTGCTGACAACTCAGAGCCTGGAGCCTACTTCAGATTCTGTCTCCCTCTATCTCTGTCCCTCCCCTGCTCATGCTCTGTCTCTCTCTCTCTCACTCAAAAATAAATAAAACATTAAAAAAAAATCAATTCAGAGGTATGGAATGGAAGAGCAATCAAGTTACTTAATAAAGTTGTCGTTTAAAAAAATTGAGAATTAAAGTTTTAGACAATGAATTACAACTGATATGAGGGTAAGAGTAGTGGATAGGGACAAAATTAACATAAGAATGTGCTAGGCAATCTTTCTCCTCCATGGAAGACATAAATACTAATTCACCAAAGATACTATCAATGTAATAAAGTACTGATATTAACCTAGTGAAAACTGGAAAAGAGAAAAGAAAAAAAGAACCAAGTTATTTTTCTACTGGATAAATCAAATTTTATATACCGATTTATGAGTTTTAGTTACAATTTCAATAAATGGAAAGCACAATAAAATGGCAAGAAAGTATTAACATAATAGTAGATATAAATGGCTAAACTCACTAACTAGAAGAGCCTCAGTTTAGATTTTAAAAAATACAAATTGTGTTGTCAATATACATCCTTAAATAGAAAGAGATTTTCAAAATCTTGTGATGGAAAAAGATATATCAGGCAAATATAAACCAAATGAAATATGGAAAAACAGTCTTAAATTTTTTTTTTAAATTTTTTGTAATGTTTATTTTTGAGAGACAGAGAGACAGAGCGTGAGCAGGGGAGGGGCACAGAGAGAGGGAGACGCAGAATCCAAAGCAGGTTCCAGGCTCTGAGCTGTCAGCACAGAGCCCGACTCAGGTCTCGAACTCACGAACCATGAGATCCAAAGTCGGACGCTCAACCAACTGAGCCACCCAGAGCCCCTAAAAAAAGGTTTTTTTAACATTTATTCACTTTTGAAATGCAGAGACAGAGTGTGAGCAGGGGAGTGACAGAGAGAGACACAGACACAGATTCCAAAGCAGGCTTCAGGCTCTGAGCTGTCAGCACAGAGCCCGACACAGGGCTTGAACCCACAAACTGTGAGATCATGACCTGAGCTGAAGTTGGATGCTTAACCAACTGAGCCACCCAGGTGCCCCTGGAAAAGCAGTCTTGAAAACTGAAGGATTCTTTTTGAGATGATGACAAAGTTCTAGAGATGGTTAGTGGTGACGGTTGTTCAGCATTATGAATGTGTTTAATGCACTGAATCATACTCTTGAACATAGTTAAAATGGTAAGTTTTATGTTATCTGTATTTTGCCACAGTAAAAAAAAAAAAAAAAAAAACAAGTATTTTTTTAAGCTGCAGGAAACAGCATCTCAGAGGAAATAGAGGGATATCATATTCTAGAACAACAGAGCAAGAAGAAAAACACATCATAAGCACATGTCCCCTAACAATATAGCCTCCAAATATTTACCACAGCAGCTTATAAAACTATAGTGAAAAATAGATACATCAGCAATTATAATTATAGACTTTTTAACACATCCTGTCAAAACAGAACAGATAATAAATGATCTGAATGATACAAATCAAATGTGGGTTAAAAAATATATCTTACAATTAAGTAAGGCTTTGGGGGAATGGAAACAAGTCTCCCCATTATTATGTATATAATTTATCCATATTAATAGACCAAAGAAAAATTTTGTACGATTACCTCATGGATGAAGAATTACAGTTATTTCTTCAAAAATCATTTGGTGAAGTCCAGTGTCTCCTTATGATAACAAAACAAGAGAAAACAAAAACAAACCCAACTCTTAGCAAACCAGGGACTGGGGGCTTAGACCAGAAATCAACTGTAAATATTAAACATAATGGAGAAACTTTAGATACATTATCTCAAAAATGAGCTGTAGATCCAGAATATTTACTCTTCCTTGTTACTGTTTCAGACAGAATAGACCTTCAGAACAGAGGCGGGGCCTTCCTAGAAACGGTCTGCTGATTTTCAGAAAGCATTCTTTTTTTCCTTAATTTTTTTTCTACTTCCCTGTTTCTCAAGCTGCTATTTATTATTCAAATACTGGCAATTCCATTTCCAATTTCCACATCCCTTAGCTTTTCTTTTATGGTTCCCCACCTCCCATGGTGACTTATTTTAAAGGGAACCTAATCCTCACATCCTCTAAATCCTTCTTCTCCTATATCATTCTGGTATTTTCCCCCAGTAGATTTGTCCCATATCTTAGTTTCTTTATTTTAACTATTATATTTTTTATTCCTAAAATTATTACTTGGAATTTTTTAACTTATTTGTATTTTGTGTTATCAACATTCTTTTTATCTTTTAGGGTATTTTAATGCATATTTTATTTTATTTTATTGATGTGCTATCATAGCATTACCTTTATTTTATGTTTGTATGTATGTATGTATTTATTTATTTATTTTTAATTTATTGTCAAGTTAGCTAACATACAGTGTAGTCTTGGCTTCAGGAGTAGATTCCTGATTCCTCACTTACATACAACACCCAGTGCTAATCCCAACAAATGCCTTCCTCGATGCCTATCACCCACCTCCCCCACCCCTCACCCCTTACCCCCATCAACTTCATTTGGTTCTCTGTATTTAAGAATCTCTTATGGTTTCCCTCCCTCTCTGTTTGTAACTTATTTTTCCTTCCCTTATCCTATGGTCTTCTGTTAAGTTTCTCAAATTCCACATGTGAGTGGAATCATATGATATCTGTCTTTCTCTGGCTGACTTATTTCACTTAACATAATACCCTCCAATTCTTGTCCTTTCTGCAGTTCTACTTTACGTATAATGAATGTTGTCTTTCTTTCATACTGCTTATACCTGTCTAGTTACTTTGGCCTGTGTGTTCATGTTCCCCTAGATAATCACTAGTCAGTCTGACATGGTGTTTTGAGGGGATAGTTGAGACCTCCATCCAAATGGGTGTCCCTCCTGGTGAGTTAAAGAAAGGAGTGGTTGGGGCCCTTGGGTGGCTCAGTCGGTTAAGTGTCCGACTTCAGCTCAGGTCATGGTCTCGTGGTTTGTGAGTTCGAGCCCCATGTCGGGCTCTGTGCTGACAGCTCAGAACCTGGACCTGCTTCAGATTCCGTGTCTCCCTCTCTCTCTGCCCTCCCCAGCTCATGCTCTGTCTGTCTGTCTCTCTCTCTCTCTCAAAAATAAATAAACATAAAAAAATTTTTAAAAAAGAAAAGAAAAAAAGAGAGAAAGGAGTGGTTGACCTCCAGGGCAGATTGTCTGTGTTTGTTCCAAGCACCTCCTTCCATTAAGCACTTTCTTCCTTTATTTGATTTATTTTTTGCCAAAGGAGCAGTGGGAGAAGACTGCTTCTTTAAATTGCAGTACAGAGGCCCTGCAGAGAGAGGAGATAGGGGAGGGAGGACAGGATAACTGGTTATCTGGTCTACTTCAGTCTCTCCCCTCCTGAGACTGCTCCTTGATATCATCACTGTGGCTCTGCCATGTTCCTTTAAGTGACAGGCCTCTTCCAGCTGCTGTGGGTGAGTTGTAGGCCTCAGAGGGTGCTCTAACTTATGAGAGGAGGGAAAGACTGACAGCATCTGGCCCAGGGTGCAGAGGCTTTGCATAGCAATCCTTGGTAAATGAAGTACAGAGACTCAGAAATGAATTCCAACCAAGAGACTAGCCTCCTACGTGTAAATGGTTAGAAAGTTCATCAATAGCTTCGAAACCATTGCTCTGTGGTTACTATTAGTTGTTAGACTTCGGCCAGGTCATTTACATCTCCGAGTCAGAGCCTCCTCATCTGTGGGGATGAAGACCAAACAGCCTTCCCAGGCCGCCATGCGTGTTTACAGGTGAGGCCGCAGGGAGACCGGGTGAGAGGGTGCTCAGGGAGAGGCCCGCACGATGCGGGCAGCACTTTCAGTCTCTCGGCCTAGTACGCCACCATATCTTCCTGCCCTTGCTTCCCTGATTCTTCACTTGGCCAGTTGAATGGCAGGCCTACCCCTGTAGCACCACCAGAGCTGTCGTCATGACCCGTGAATGTAGCGAATCCCAGTCCCAGGAACAGGTGCCACACCCTCAGGTCTGCATCTTGTCCTTACCTGCTCTCGAGACCCTGAGGCCTGGCGATGCAGGTTCTTTGCTGGCTGGAGGCCCATGCTGCTTACACACACAGCCCTCATTTACCATACCGCATCTCAGCAGGCCCTCGACAGAAAGCATTTGCCTACTATTAATTACTGGGAGGCTGCAGGCTGAGAGCTTTTATCCACATGCCCTCTTCTCCCTGGGTTTGTATGTGTGGCAGGTAGTTAAGTGGCGAAATGGGGAGAAGGTTCAAGCAAAATGCACCAGCCGCCACCTGTGGTGCTGCAAAATGAAAACAACTCCCTAAGGCAATCCTATCAGCACTGCAGGGATCTGTGCACTACCCTGGTTGTGCTCTGGGAGATGCTGGGCCTCTGAACCACTGACAGTCACAGTCAAGAGAACCCTAGGGAAACTGCTGTGTGCTCATGCAGAAGTTGCTCTAAAGGGTAAAAATAACAAAATTGTCTCATCTTCTTTTTAAAAAAAAATAATAATAAGAGTTACTTGCTGCTATTGCAGCACAAGAGAACTAATGAGAATAGACTTTTTGGTCAGAAGTCCTGGGTTTGAATCCTGACTTCAGCACTGAGTAGCTATTTGCCCTTAAACAAATCATGCGATCTTCCTCATTGTCCTTACTTGGAAAGTGTGACAATAATAATTAATATGCCAGAGAGTTGTTAGGATAAATATAGGATGACAGAAAATTAAAACTAGATGATAAAAAAAATAAAATTAAAAAAAAAAAAAGAGGCACGTCTGGGTGGCTCAGTCAGTTAAGCGTCTGTCCGACTCTTGGTTTTGGCTCAGGTCATGATCTCACGGTTCATGAGTTTGAGCCCTGTGTCAGGTTTCACACAGCCGGTGTGGAGCCTGCTTAGGATTCTCTCTCTCTGCCCCTCCCTCCCCTGCTCGTGCTTGCTCTCCCTCTCAAAATAAATAAACTTAAATAAAACAACTGGGTGTTAAATGTAAATAAATGTTGGAGACTATGAGGAGCTTTGCATATAGATGTTGGCTGTCACCAATATCACTGGCTTAATCCTCAGCAGAATGTTAGCTGTAGTAACTAGGTTTCTTTGAAGCTAATTGTTCTGGGGTAACTGCTCGTCTCTGGGTTGCTGAATGTATTCTTCAAGTCCCAGAAATTATAATATATCTTCCTTCGAATACACAAAGTGGAACTAATGCTTTCTGAGAGACAACCACATACCAGGCACATGAAGCCCTCCACTACAACTATATATGGGAAGTGTTATACTCAGCCTCCAAGATGGCCCCCCAGGGTCCTGTGTCCTGCTATTCCCATCTTTTTGTAGCCTCATCCCACACTATGCCAGCATTGCTGTCTGTGACCAACAGAATATGGCAGAAGTGATGGTATGTCACTTCCCAATTAGATTATAAAAGACCCTGTGGCTGCCATCTTGGGTGCTCTTTCTTCCTCTCAGATCTTGTGCTTTGGGAGGAGTCAGCTGCCATGCTGAGAGGCTGACACAGAGGAACTGAGACTCCTTCCAACAACCATGTGAGTGAACTTGGAAGTGGATCTTCCAGCTCCGGTCAAGCCTTGAGATGACTCCAGCCCCAGGATATGACTTGATTGCAACCTCAAGAGAGCTCTTGAACTAGAACCATACAGCTAAGCTACTCCTAGAGTCCTGATTCTCAGAAATTATGTGAGAGAATACATGTTGGTTGTCTTTAGCTACAACGTTTTGAGATAATTTGTTGTGCAACAATAGATAACAAGTATAGGAAGTATGATCATTCCTCTTTTATAGATGAGAAATCCACAAATCAGAGAAGCTACATTCCTGCCCCACCCCCACCCCACCCCAAGGTCAGACTGTTGAAAATACTAGATTTGAACTAGATCTTTTTTACTTCAAAACTATCATGATCTTACACTGAATAAGCTGCCTTCCCATGATAGAAATGTACTCCTTTCTTAAAGAGGAAAAAATAAACATAAAAATTAGGCTTTTTAGGGAAGACATACTTTTTGTATATAATTCGTAGGATTACTCTCACTGATGCCTCAAATAATTATTTTGAGCAAAGAGGACCCTACGCTGAATATAGAACACACTTAGTCGAGAGGAAGGGAAGAATCAATTCCTTTTATACAAATGTCTTGCGATCTACTAAATGCCAGGTTCTGTGGATAAAACTGAAGATAACCGGCATGGTTCCTGTTCCAATGGAGCTTACAATCTCCCGTGGAAGGTAGTTCAATAAGACATTATAACTGATAAGACAGAATAATAATTGAGAGCTCTGGAGTCTGGCTGAATTTGGTAAGAATCCACTGGACTTAGCATGTGTGTGATCTCAGGCAGATGACCAATTGCTTACTATGCAGAGGACTGTGCAAACTTCTTCAAATTCATCTTCTCTTCCAGCACTAAGCTCTTTACATGCATTATCCAATTTAATCCTCACAACAATCCTTTGAGTAAGTAGTATTACCCCAATTGAATGGATTAGCACCTATCTCATTGGGTTGCTAAGAGAATTAAAACATATAATCCCCAATAAAGAGCTTGACCCAGCGTCCAGCTCATGGTAAGTGCTGACTTAGTGTGGGTTACTCCAAAATCAGACCTTGAGACAAGATTACATGTGCAAGCACTTTATTTGGGAAAGAGTGCAAGACACTGTGAGAGGACAGTGGAGTATAAAGCTAATGACTGAGCAGGTTACTTTCTGCGTGATACCGGTACTCATTTGCACCGGGGACTCTCTGAGATGCAGTGGAGAGCACCTCAGGATTTTCCCAGTAGAGCTACGAGGACTTATCTACCAACTCATATGCCTCTGTGACTGAGGTCATCCTTGCAGAGCTTCCAGCCTGCCCTGGGCATGGATCAAACGGGCTCTGTGACCAAAGAACATTTTTAGATAGAGGCACAAGGAGTTCTTGAATAAGGGAAATGTCTGCAAATGGCTCAGAGGCAGGCCCAGACAGCTGTTACAAGTAGCTATTATTAATATTACTTGTTAAATGAGTTAACAATATTATAGAATGATTAATACCATGAAAGGGATATGTTATAGCTTGTCTTAGAACACAGTGAGGGTCATCTTTCACATTTGGACAAGTAAGTTTGGACAGGCTTATCAGAGATAGGGGGTAAATTGGAGATAAATAAAGATTTGGGGAGAAAAAACAAATGAGTAATTCAGGCAGAGAGTAGATTGTGTGAGAGATACAACCAAGGAAGGCTTATTCTATTTAAAAAAAGAAAGGAAGGGAGGGAAGGAGGAAGGGAGGCAAACAGGAAGGGAGAGAGGGAGAGAGGAAGGAAGGAAGGAAGGAAGGAAGGAAGGAAGGAAGGAGACAAGAGTTAACATGGACAGGACAAAAGTAGCAATAATGAAGCCTTAATAATAAACATCCACATCTCACATAGTTCTTGTGGGTCGAGAATTCAGGAACAGCCATATCTGGAGGTTCTGGCTCAGGGTTTCTCATGAGCTTGTCACGGGAAGTTGACAAGGACTGCTGTCATCTGAAGGCTTGACCGGGCTGCAGGTTCTTCCAACATGCCTCATTCACATGGCTGTCAGCAGGAGGTCTCAATTTCCTGGCATGTGCACCTCTCCACAGGCTGTTGATGCCCTTGTGACACGGCATCTGGCTTCCTCCAGAGTGAGTGATCCAAGAGAGAGGTGGGGGAGAGAGAATAAAACACAAGATTCTGTATTACAATCTAGCCTCAAAAGTCACACTCCATCATTTCTGAAATATCCTATTGGGCATGCAGTCCTATCCAATGGAGCAAGAGGTCATACTATACAAGAATATAAATACCAGAAGGCTGGGATCCTTGAAGACTATCTTGGAGTCTTGCGATGACAATCTGACCTCAGTCCCCTCAGTCCCCAATGGTTCATGTCCTTCACACATGAAAAATATACTTACCCTTCCCTGAGGCTCTCCCAAATCTCTTTCTATTACAACATCAGATTGAAGTCCAGAATCTAATCATCTAAATCTGGTTTAGGTGGAGATAAAAGTCTTGGGTATATTCCTTAAGGGAATCTCCAGGGAGTGCAGGTCCTCTTGATCTGTACCCCTATCGAACTAAAGAGACAAATTATCTGCCCCTGACTCAAGGGTGGGACAGGCATAGGGTAACGGTTATAGATATTCTTATTCAAAAAAGATCACCAGAGAAATTCTGAAATCTAGCTGGTTAAATCTTGGAATTTCCTTTACTAGTACTCAGTCTTACTCATGCCAAGGAATAGTTCTTGACTCTCCATGGTTCTTGGATCTGCCCTACTGCCTTGCATTGGGCATGTAACCCAAACAGAAAATAAATGTATGTTGCTGGATTTTAAGGGTTGCTTTTTAGTGCAGTGTAACCTAGCCCATCCTAACCAGGAGAGTTATCAGGCAGGGGAAAGGAATTTAAAGGGAAGGCAGAGAAACCTGCAATGGAAACTGACAGGTAGCCAGCGAGTTAGAAGGAACACTAACCAACTTCAAAATTAAAGAGAGTCTTCCAAGAAGTGTGGAGTAATCAACAGTGAAAAAATACCTTTGAGAGGTCAAATTATGGGAGCAATTAGGCTTTTAGATTAAGAGAAAGATGGTTTAGGGAAACCATGGGAAGGAGAACAGAAAGATCAGAAGCAGATTAAAATGGGTGGAGACATAGATAGGAAGAAAAGAATTACAGACAGAAAGTATTGGCTGTGAAGAGTGGCAGCTGGAGGGGAACGTGGGTATTGAGAAGTTTTGTTAAAGTGAGAGAGTGAGCCTTTTTAGACTTATAGAAAGGAACAAGTGAAAAAGGAAGAAATCAGAGACAAGATGAAGTGTCTAAGAAAGCAAAGGAGGATGGGATTCAATGTCAGAGAGAAGGAAGGGTACTTAACAGCCGAGGAGGAAAGGATGGGCATTTCCCCAGAAGTGTCTGGCGTAGAACGGGAAGGCTGGGCAGGGCTGGGTATATTCTGGTTATAGTGAGAGGTTCTCCTGGCTGGCAGATTGGCTGGAAGAAGATGAGGGAGGAGAATGGAAGAATAGGAAAGGCAGAGAGGGGCTCACACTTGAAGGGCCTGGAATGATGGGTTGAGTCCATTACCATGGAGATTCGTCCAGGGGTTTCAAGTGGCAGGATGGGACTTTCTTTTCAGACTGGATTGTGACCGATTGCCCACGAGAGATGAGGGAAGAGAATGGCACTGACAATCTAGTGTCCTGGAAGGCTGTGGGATGTTGATGCCATTGACCTACATAGGGACTACATGGGGGGAAACAAGATTTAACATTTATTTGGGCAACCCTGGAAGGTCTTCAGATTTGCTGCTGAGCTGGAAGAACTGAGCTCCATATCACTGAGGTGAAGTGGACCCAGCTGTCCTGGGTTTCAGAGCCAGGGCCTGTCAGAACCTCCAAGGCCAAATTTAACACCGAGCAAAATGTTGATACTGAAAATGACTTTCTACAGCAACAGGAAGGAGATGCTTAAAAGTGCTTGAAAGTGAACCTTTTATGCATCCAGCTGGTGTCCAAGGCACACATGAAATAAAGGCAAAATTTTCGGTTTATAAAGACAGAACCACTGAGTATCAGAATTGGAAGTCATCACAAAGCTGTTCTAGCCCTGGCGGCAGTGGAAGAGTGGGTCCAGCTATATGACCTTGGGCACATCACTAGCTACCTGAGCCTCAGATTCCTCATGTGAAAGGGTGGTGGGAATGGCTATTTTAACAGGTTGCTGAAAAGACTAGTGATCCTTCTGTTTTCATGATGTATATACACTGTTTACAATGCTGCAGGCACTTGGCTAAGCACTTTACAAATGTTAACTAATTCAACCCTTATAACTGTTGTGTGGGTAACCATTATTATCTACATTTTAAAAATGGGAAAGGTGAGGCCCCAAGCGGGGGAAGAACTTGGCCACTGCCACCTTTGTCTTCAAAGGTAAAGCCAGGATGAGCACCCAGGCCTCGGGACCCACAGACCTGTGTTTTCCATGCTTTCAACTGAATAAACACAGGCATGTTCCAGCTGCGTCTTCACGTACGTTTACACAGCTTGTTTCCGGGACGTGACTGACACCTGAGCAAGTGCTGCTAGAACATGTCTCTTAAGGTTTCAGGAATATCGTCTCCCCAGGTCCTTGGCCTGCTGTGTGCTAATGCTGTTAGCACCACCCAGGGAGGAGCTAGACACCCCAAAGGCCAGTGGGCTCTGCAGTAGCTGGGTCAGGAGGATTGGCCAAGATCGTGGGGCCCCATGTTCTGGGGGAACCACTGCCCAGAGTGCACTCTTTCTGGCTTTGTTACTCTTAAAAGGAGCCACGCTGCCCATCTCTGCATTGTTTGCCATTCCCTCTGCTCATGTATTCATTCATCCACTTCAGAGAATGTCCCCAGCTTCAAGAAATCCTGACAGAATTTGAAGCAATCGATATTCTCCTGTTTATGTCTCAGATAGTAGGTACAGGAATGTGCACTCTACATTCGTCTCCTGCAGAAATGGGGGAAAAATGGTTAGTGACCTTAGCCTTTAGGTATAAACATGAAGAATGCTAGAACCATCAGGTCAGAAAATCTCTGTGTCCCGGAGTCATTATAATCAACTAAGCACATATTGCCAGGGTTGTTAGGACCCTTAAACCCCATCTGGTCCAAGTGCCCATTCGATGCTTGGAGCTTGTCCTCCAACCCTCTGTGGAATGGCCATGAACATGCAGTGTGCTTGATGTCTCCAGAGACAAGCCCTTCACTCCCTTAGCAATTGGTCAAATCGCCATCCAGAAATTTCTGAACGCTAGAATCTCATCACTCTGAGTCCAAAGATTCCTTTCCATACTTTCTACCTTTGGGCCTAGTCCCAGGTGACTAAAAGAGTGGTTCTGTAGAATCCCTAACTAGTATCCTGGACAATGGAGCCTGGGCTATTACCTTCTTACAGAAATCTGTCCTGCTGTTTCCTTGTTTAAAATGGAAATAGCTGTCTTTTCTTTCACCATCAAAGTCCTTTCTTCCCCAAACTTCAAATAAAGTACTTTCATGATTTCAAAGCTTTTCATATTCTAAATGACCTAATTGTTTTATCGAAAGAGAAAAGAATGGAGCCACCCAAACCCTTCCACATGCAGATATTTGGGGAACACCTGGTACCTGGGAAGTATTAAACCAGGTCCTGGTCACAGGAGGAAATGATTTGGATAATCACGTCTGGTGCTGGACACCATCATTCTGCTGTTCTGTGTGGACCCAGGAACCAGCCCGTGTCTCAGATCAAAGGAGCAGTCCGGGCCGCAGGGGAGCTGCTGGGGAATCGCTTGAAGGGCGGCAGCCAGAGAGTGACAGGGAATGGGCAGGAAAGTGGGTTTCCCAGGAACGACTGGCTACATAATTTGCGGGGCTGGGTGCAAAAGGAAAATGTGAGCCACTTGTTAAAATTATTAAGAGTTTTAAGATGGCGTCAGCAGAGCGTTCTACCACGTGCGGGCCCTGGGCAAATGTAAGAGCTGCACCAAACCTCAGGCTGTATGGTCAGTCCTGTTTGTTCTGCTAGGGGGAACCCCAAGCTGTGTAGGGCAGGAAGTGCAGGGAAACACCTTTCCTCATGCCCACTATGGGAAAGTAATGGGACCAGGGCTCCTGGCTTTCTCTTTAGTGCACTTCTTACTCCAAATTGCATTATTTTCTCATTTCAAGGCAAGAAGGCATTTACGTACACAGATCAGATGAAACGTCCCTTTCCAAGTGTCTTAGAAGGGGGTGATATACATGGTAGGGGGAGAATAGAGTCTGTCATCCAATTCCACAGTCTATGTCCCACTAGCCACTGACTAGGATGCCACCTAATATCTCTGGGCCACATTTCCCTCAACCCTAGAGTGGGAATAAGAGAGTGGGGTCGTCTTCACATCATAGGCAACACTGGATAAAAAATACACTTAAAGGGTTTAGCACAAAACCTGGCACCCTAGAGGCAGAGTATTTCATTAGCAGTTTGTTGGGAAGAGACTATGGAAGAGGGGTGTGAGGAAGGCGAGGAAAGGAGGGAGGGAAAGTAGAAAAAGGACAGAGCACTCTTTTCCCCTTATCCCTGGGAAGGATTATCCCCTAGGTTCCAGCTCCAGTGTCATTTCCTCCAGGGAAGGAGCTGTCTTCTGAAACCACGTGTTCCCTTCCTCTGGGCTTTCCTCTGTCATGGACCTCAGGATGGGGACCGTGAGCATCTGCTTTCTTTTCCGCCACTAGGCTCAGTGCTCCTGGTGGGCACTCCTCTAAAGCCACACCCACCGCCATGTCCCCAGGGACTGGCCCCATGCTGGAACAGAGGAAGTGCTCTGTTTACAATGAAAGAGGGAAGGAGGAAGACAGGAGAAATAGAGAAAATGAAATTGAGTGACTGCAGATAGGGAAGACTTGATAAGGTGCTGAGTCTACCAGGCAATTGGTTCACTGTGGAGTTGCCTCTTATAGTGACGCCAGCTTTTCAACACCTTAAATCACCCAGGCCCATCAAGGATCTTCACTGTTTCTCTGCAAGCCTCAACCTGTAGCCCCGACTAACCACAAGGTCTTCCTCCGAAAGGTGCAAAGGGAAAAACAGGGAAGGGGGTGGTGAGAAAGGTCGGGGCAGGAAGTGAAAGAGAGGGCTATCCTTTTCCTGCCCAGGGCCTCTCCACCATCCACCAAACCCCAACCATGGGCCCCACAGAGTGGAAGGCTCAGGGCATCCCCAGACGTGGAAGTAGAACAAGAGGGAGAGGCAGAGTGAGGAGAGAAGGCTGAAGGGACAGAGGTGGAGGCGGTCTCTCAAAGGGGTTTGGGCAAACGACCTGTGGTGAGGGGGAGGAGTGGAGGCTGAGTCTGAGGATGGAGTCCAGGGCTGGAGAACAACTCCCCCCGGCACTTAGGAAGATGTGGAGAGGGCTGGTGAGGGCTGGTGAGGGCAAGGCTGGAGCTGTGGGTTGGCATACCGGCTGCAGTCCTTCCAGTCGATGGTCAGACCAGGCTTTCTGGAACATGCAAACTGAGATTCTCCTCCTTAGGCACCTGAAATGGCCCACCCAACCTGGAGGGAGCTTACATTCTTACAACCCGTGGCTCCAAACGTGACCTACCTCATCTCCCCTGCACCTTTTCTACTTCCCCAGACTCGCACCTCCTCCTGAAGCCCTCATCCCGACCAGAAGTGTCAGCCTCATCCTTTATTCCCACCTGCCTCACCCTCCCACAGACAGTTCCCTTTCCTCAGCTCTACCTGCTCATTCCCCAGGCACTGTTCCATTCAGGCTGCCACCATCTTGAACTTAAATATTGTGGCAGCTTCTCTCCTTCTGTCCTTCCCTTGGCCTCCCCTCATCAGTCTCCTGGGCGGCAGCAGGTGACTTACCTACAGTACTGTTCTGTGTTCTCTCCCAACTAAACCTGGCCATGCCTCCTTTGGTGTTTATAGGAACAACTCCTTGGCCTGACTTTCAAGGCACTGTGTGATCTGCCCCCAGCCTCCCTCTCTGGCCTCATGCCTTCTTCTTCTCTCCACATAGCTCAAGCACCAGCCACGTGTCAAATATCTGTGCCTTTTACACTTCCATGTCTTTGTTCAAATTGTGTCCTCTGCCAAGAATGCTGTCCTCCTCTGTGTCTACCTGATCATTTCCTCCATGTCCCATTTGAAAAGCCCAATTAAAATGTCATCCTCACCCATGCCTCTGATGGAGTCCTTAGCCCACAGCCTGCTCCCCAGGACTGGTTTGGAGCCCTCATCACCTTCCATGCTAATTAGTGGCCCATGCCTGTCATGTCCGTAGAGGCTGAGTGCCCCTCAAAAGTTAATTCTGCCTCATGCATTTCAGTTCAGTGGATGGTTGTTGGTCTGAACTACTTTGCAATATGTCTGGCACCTGGTGCTGGCCATGACTGGGGTGCAATTGCCTAATTAAAACACGCTAGAGATACTCTGTCTCTCCTTGTATCAAATCTGCCTTGGCAGATCCTCTGGAGGTAGAGAAAATATCAGCATGGACAAGTACATTACTGTAAGTGGCACATCAGAGACTTGTAATTAGGAGATAAACATCTGGAGCACATGCATTTCAGCAGTTCTAGTCTATACTGAGAGCCTGCCGACAGTCGCAGAAATGGGTTTCAGGTCACAGGGCTGTTTGTCAATGCAGTTATATGATATCTGCATGCTTGTCTGAGGGACTGCAGACAAGCAGGCAAGGAGCTCGGGCATCATCTTCTGGCCTAAGCCTCAGAGATGCGAGTTCCAGAAAGTTGGAGCAACCGACTCAAGAGGAAGTCAAGATGGCCAACTTAGTAAAGGGCTGTCCAACTGTGTAGAGACATTGGGGAAATAATTCCAGCTGCTTCTTACAGGATGCCAGCAAAACCCCACTCCGCCAGGGGTTACTTTTTGCCTTGGGTTCCTATTCCTGCACTGTCCAGTCATAAAACTGTTCAGTCTCAGGCAACACTTTACAAAGCTCTCTTTCCCGCAAGGTCCCATTAAAGGTGAGGTGGGGAGCAATGTGGCCAGAGTTACCCAGCAAATGAGTGGTGAGTGGCAAAGATAAGATCCACAGCCAGTCCTGTCTGTTTATAGCCTCTTCTCTTGTTGGATTGGTCTGTCGTGGGTGGAATAGTGACCACTTCCCAAAAGTTCATTCCACCCTGAATCTCAGAATGTACCTTTTTTTTTCCTGTATAAGGATCTTTACAGATGCAATTAAGATAAGGATCTCAAAATGAGATTGGGGTGGGGGGGGCCTTAAATCCCATGATGGGTGTCCTTACACAAGACAGAAAAGGAAAAGACACACAGAGAAGTCAGCCCTGGGAAGATGGAGGCAGAGACTGGTTGGCGTGTTGAAGCCAAAGAACGCCAAGGCGTACCAGTCGGCACCAGAAATGAGGACAGGCTCGGAGTGCATTCTCCCTCAGAGCCTCCACAAGGAACCAAACCCTGACAACATCTTGATTTTGGATTTCTGGCCTCTGGAATTGTAAGAGGATACACTTCCGTTGTTTCAAGACAACTAGTTTGTGGTAAGTTTTGTATAGCAGCCCTAGAAAACTAACGCGTTGTCTAAGTCACCTTTGCTGTACATGGCAGTGGAAAACCCCTAACACCCACAAACCATTAAAAATTGCTTTTCATTCCATTTCATCCTCATAAGGAAATCAAATCCCCTCAGTCTCTCTCTAGGTCACTATCAAGGAGGATAGAGTTTAACAGAGAAGATGGGGAAAAACATTTGGACGATCCACCATGTGTCATCAATAAGAAAATACTATAGGGGCACCTGGATGACTTGGTTGGTTAAGTGTCTGACTCTCGATCTCAGTTCAGGTCATGATCTCAAGGTTCATGAGATCAAGCGCTGCATCGCTTGGGATTCTCTCTCTCTCCTTCTCTCTCTGCCCCTCCCCTGCTCGTGCTCTCTCTCTAAACAAACAAACTAAAAAAAATAAGAAAATACTATATCATCGTACTCACTGAACAATTTAGCATGATTGGTAGCATTTCAACCCTATTTTATAAATGAAGCAAACAAGACTCCAGAGTAGCTGATCTAGGATTGGAACCACACTGACTGATAGCAAATGCTATGTCCTGCAGGACTAAGTCGGTGTTCTTTTGGCTCCTCTCCAAAGGTGTCCCGATCATGGGTCCATAGCCACCCCTGCACACAGGAGCCTGGACCCCAAATTCTCAGACAGCCTCAGCCCTGCTCACTCTGTGCCTCACTCCTCTCCCTAATTCTCTTCTCATTCTCCTGCAGTGTTTGCCCGAGTCGTGGGTAAATCTCTTCTCCCCGACGTGAGTGCAGCGGAGACCCCAGGCTCCCCCAAGAGTCTGAGGAGTCTAGTAACCTGAAATCATTCAGTCCAGAGACAGGGTTTGACTTGGGAGTTCACACATGTTTAGCCCCATGCGAATGGCTGTGCCAGGCTTCCTGCAGAGAGAGAGAGTGTATCTCACTTAACCCCGTTGGGCCTCAATTTCCCTTCGATAAAATGGAGGTAAAATAAGAGTCCCTAATTTGGACTAGGCTCAAATTTTGATGCTGCCATTTACTGCATAAGTCACTTTCCCTCTCTGAGTCTCCCACATCCTCTGTGGGGTCGGAGCACCGGTGAGAGACTGTTCACTGAAAGAGTAGATAAAAGCCTCGAGCAGGGAGCTGTGCAGAGGTCAGTGACTATTCTCAACAAATCGAGTCGTATTTGATTTGGACTATTTCTTCAGCTGCCGCGATATTTTTGACAGCCCAGCATAGCACTTAAAAGTATGGCTCTGGAGCCAGACCTCCCGGGTTGAATTCCAGCTCTGTTATTTACTAGCAGTGTGGTCTTGGGCAAGTAACCTAATCTCCACGTCCCTTAGTTTCCTCATCCATAAAGCTGGAAAATGCTAGTACGGATCTTCCTTGACTCACGACGGGGTTATGTCCCACTAGACCCATTGTACGTTGAAAATATCGTAAGTCAAAAACGCATTGCATACACCTAGACTGCTGAATGTCATAGCTTATCCTCACCTACTCTAAATGTGCTGAGAACACTTAACGTTCGCCAATACTTGGGCAGAGTCATCTAACACCAAGCCGATTTTATAACAGGGTGATACATTTTTTTTTAATTTATTTGAATTTATTGAATCCTGTAGTGAAAGTGATAAGCAGAATGGTTGTGAGTGTGTTGGTTATTTGCCGTTGTGATTGCGTGGCTGGCTGGGAGCCATGGCCAACTGCCACTGCCCAGCCTCAGGAGAAAGGATCGCACCGCATATCATCAGCCTGGGGGAAATTAAACATTCAATGTGTGGTTTCTACTGAATGTGTCTCACTTTTGCATCACTGTGTAGTCAAAAACTCATAAATTAGGGGTGCCTGGGTGGCGCAGTCGGTTAAGCGTGTGACTTCAGCCAGGTCACCATCTCGCGGTCCGTGAGTTCGAGCCCCGCGTCAGGCTCTGGGCTGATGGCTCAGAGCCTGGAGCCTGTTTCCGATTCTGTGTCTCCCTCTCTCTCTGCCCCTCCCCCGTTCATGCTCTGTCTCTCTCTGTCCCAAAAATAAATAAATGTTGAAAAAAATTTTTTTTTAAAAACTCATAAATTAAACCACCATAAGTCAGGGATCGTCTATAGATACCTCATGGGTCTCTTGTGGGGATTAAATGAGTTAGTACATACAACGTGCTTATCACAGGACCCAGTGCTAGGGAACACTTAATGAGTATTGGCTTTTTGACATTTAACATCTTTCAAGTATATGTTTTAAACCATTTAAAGTGTATTTATTTACTTTGGGGGGGGGCGCAGAGAGAGAGAGAGAGAGAAAGAGAGAATCCCAAACAGGCTCCACACTTAGCGCAGAGCTCAACTCAGGCCTCAGTCTCACGAAGTGTGAGATCATGACCTGAACCAAAATCAAGAATCAGTTGCTTAGGGGCGCCTGGGTGGCTCAGTCAGTTGAGCCTCTGACTTTGGCTCAGGCCATAATCTCACAGTCTGTGTTTGAGCTCCGAGTCTGGCCGTGTGCTGACAGCTCAGAGCCTGGAGCTGCTTCAGATTCTGTGTCTCCCTCTCTCCGCACCTCCCCAGCTTGTGCTCTGTGTCTCCCTGTCTCTTAAGAGCGAATAAACGTTGACAAAAGTTTTTTAAAAAAAGAATTGTTTGCTCAACTGAGCCACTCAGGCACCCCTCAAAAATATATTTGTATGCCAATTAATTTGTGGTTATAGGAAATGACACAGACCTGGCCTTGCTGTTCTTCTGCTGATATCACCGAACATTTAGACTGGAGCTAAGAATGTGATTCCATAAATTGTAGGTCTGAAACAACAACCCAATGGGATTCTCTTCATGAGAAGTGAAAAAGGAAAATGGACAGGAGCCTTAGCATAGTGAGGTCTTTCCCTTGAGCCAAAACGCTCACACAACAGGCAGTGTCCTTCTGGGCAAGTCACTTCTCTTCGTGATATTCTACTTACTAATCTATGAAATGTGCACCCAGGTGTGTGCGTGCATGCATCAACTGGTGGGTGACAGGAGGGGTGGGGGGACACTGAGGTCAGACCTCTCAGCACTTTAAGGTCAGATGTCTGGCACGTAGCAAAAGGTGTGGATTCCCGATGTATCCTTGAACACGTGTCAGGGACACCAACAGAGACTGTCCAGTTCAAGCCCAACATCAAGATAAGGACCAAGTAGCAGGCGGGGCGCCTGGGTGGCTCCGTCAGTTAAGCGTCCGACTTCGGCTCAGGTTATGATCTCGCGGTTGTGAGTTCGAGCCCTGTGTCGGGCTCTGTGCTGACAGCTCAGACCCTGGAGCCTACTTTCGATTCTGTGTCTCTCCATCTCTCGGAGAAGTGGTCTGCAGGGTCAAGCCAGCTGCTGACACAGCCAGGGCTTCTCAGGGTCCAATGTGGAGGTGAGCAGGAGAGCAGGGAGCAGGATGCTACCCAAGCCATGCTCTTGTCAGGAGCAAAGCGGGGCTCAGAGCAGGTTTGCTCTGAAGGTCACCAGTGTTGGAACCTCAGAACCATACCAGGGCTGCTGCTTGTCATGACACAGCCGTACAGACCCAGACTTTTCTGTAAGTCTAGGCTCTCTTAACCTTTCAAACAACCATCTTGTATAGCCTCAAACCCCAAGACGGCCAACCTATGCAAATAACACCCTTTCCATCCCCTGAGTCCTCAGAGCACGGCATGAAGAAGCATCACAACCACACAATCAACTTGCAATGCTGGAGTTGAAGAGTGTGGGCCATTTCATCTCCTGGCTTCTGTTTCCTCGTCTGTCGAACCAGGAGGATGGATCAATCAATCTTTAAGTTATTTTCCAACTCTGGGACTCTACAATTTTAGGGTTTTTTTTTTTTAATGTGAAACCTCTGTTTCCATGCTAACAGTCCTAGCTCACACGAAATAGAACATATTCCTATAATTTTCTTAATAATTCTAAAGGGAAAGTAAGCTTCTAGTAGGTGCCCCTGACCTGAAACCATGTGTATTCACTTGGCTGCTTTGTTCCTAAAGAAACTGGCAAACACTGCTGTACCTGAGGAGCATATGTTCTGGAATTGGAGGGCTTGGGCTTGAAAAGCCTCCTGACTTTGGCTGGAGATTCTGTCTATCTGTCCTCAACCTTTTCACACCCCTGTGTGTCCCACCCACCAACCAGCATGGACATCAGTTTCTTAAGCATTTCTCAACCCTATGCTCCCAGTACCGTCTTAATTTGAGTCTTCCCAAACCTTTCAGTTTCTGACACCTGCTTCAAGTCTACCTTCTTCCAAGGACCCATTTAGATAGGCATCCTGAGGTACCAGTCTTACCTCTTCAAGCTTGGCTCAACTCCCCCTGCCCCACTACCCTAATTCAAACATCACGGGCCATTCTGCATAAGAGCCACTCTCACCCAAGGAGCCCTGTAGCCTCCTCCAAACCCCCCTCCCCACTCTCCTCTCAGAGAATGACTTTAGTAGTAACCTCATGTCAATTGGGCATGATACCACATTACCTGGCAATTATAGAAAAGGGGGCTTTGTAAATGGAGAATAGCCACCAAAGCTTCTCTGGTTTGAGTACTGGTTCAGAACAGCATGGAAGGAAGCCGATGTGGCTGGGTTTGACTGTTGGCCAGTTTTGAGCCTGGAAGAAAGCGGCCCCCTCTGCCCCTGCAGTTCTCGCCTTTGGAAAAGGCAGATTTCAGAATGTTCCAGCTCTTTGGCTCAGAGGGGTCATGATGCGGTTCCTCTTAATACAATGGGGAATTCAAACCATACAGTACGGCATAAAATATCAATCCAGCCCAGCCCCTGAGTGTTGTCGCATGTTGGAGAGGAAAGAGGGAAGTGGTGGGAGGGGTGTAATTTGTGTGGAGGAATGACAGATGTGGTTGATCCACTTTGGATTTATCTGCCCATCTGGACTTTCAAAAGAAAAGAAAGTGGTGTGGTAACAATTTCATAGCAAAGGCCACAGGCTGGTTAATCTTCAGGGATTTTTTTGAGCTAACTTCTGAAAACGTCGATTTGGCCTATTGATTTCATATTAATTGGCTCTGACTGGTTGGAGCACTGCCAGAGAGATCCCTGCACGCTGCACACTGTAGTCGTCAATCTCACCTCCTTCAGCACTCTCTGGGGTGCAGTGTGGCTGGGTGGCTTCTGCCACGGCACGTGGGCACTTTCCCAGGAAGCCCGTTGGGCCAGACTCAGGGATTCTGAAATGGAAGGGGAGTTGATGATGAGGGAGAAAAATTAACCCTCGATGTGCAATGTTAGCCATCCTACTAACTGAGCCCATTTTGTCTGGGACGTGGGCCAAGCTGCTGAGCTTCAAAAAGAGAGAGTGTCAGTGGCAGGAAGGGAGGTAGAGAGAGAAAGAGAACAGAGGCAGAGATGGAGTCAGAGAAAGAACGGGGAGCAAACGGAGAAAAGGGGGAAAGAAAATGAAAAACCAAGAGGTACAGAGAGAAGTGTGAGACAGAGACAGAAACTCAGAGACAGAAAGAGACAAAGTCAGAGATACCCAAAGAGAGAATCAGAAATAAAAAGAAACAGAGAGAGACACAGCTAGAGATACAGAGAGCGAATACAGAGAGGGCAGTAACTTAGACACAGAGAAGGGAAGAGCAAGAGAGATGCAGAGATGGTGACACATATTCAGAGGGACAAAGACAGAGGTTGAGGGATGAGGGACCCATCTTGCCAAGAGAGAAAGCACAGAAGCACTGGGTGGCGGCCAGATTGCAGAGGTGAAGGGATGAGAGTGAGGGGAACCCTAGCAGGGTCAGCTCCAGGGAACCCCAGGGGCCTGAGCACAGCCTCACTCTAGGGCTGCCCAAGCCCGAGCCCCGGCATCCCCCTCCCCCAGCCAGCCAGCCCTTTGGGGCCATGCCCTAGGACCTCTGCCTGCAGCCCCCCAGGAAGGCAAGCAGGGCCTCCGTGCAGCTCCCATCCCGGACCCTGCAGAACCAGTTAGTGTGTCGTGTGATGGAACAATGACTGAATCGCGAACAACCAAAAACGACATAGGAGAACGAAGTAGGGAAGAAGAAACTCGCAGTAATGTTTTGGATTCCTAATTTCCTACGTGCAGTTGCTAAGCAGTTTCCTGCTGTGTGTGCTTCTTGTGGTCTTGAGAAGTCCAAGGACTATGAGAAAAGCAGGTGGCAGGGAGGTCTGCTGTGTGGTCTCTGAGTACTCCGGAGTGGAGGGGCTCTTCTTCTCGGGGGGCCAGGAGAAATGCAACTCTCCTGAGAAACAAAATAAAAAGGCATTGACTTCTGAGCCTTCATAGACCAACTCTCTTCCAACCACCCACCACAGGGGAAAAAAGGTGGCCCATTAATATCTCAGGGACATACTGTCACCTGAGTCAGGAAACAGGGTCATGTGGGCTTCTCCCCCTATGTTACTCAGTAGGTCACTGGAGCCCTCTATGCCTCCATGGCTCACTATAGCCCTGATTATTCCATGCCAGGGCATCAGCCTGGGCTGTTTTCCTCAGGCACTTTTCTAACCATGTCACCTGAGGGCAAGAGGGCATCCTACCCGTCTCTCCAGGCCAGTTCCTAACACAGAGAAGGTGCTCGGTTTGGAGTTACTGAATAAATGAGAACAGCAGCATGGTGACATCATAAATTTTTTCAGGATTTGTCCACCTGGCCCATTTCCATCATACCCCAGCTGAGTGAGCTCAGAAACAAATTGGGGGAAGATATACAAGTTCCCAGTTTGTGCTCATTCGATATCAGAAAAAGGTCTTGGTCATCTGTAACCCAAAGTTTTACAGTATTTTCAGGTTTATTCTCAACTCCCCATGCCACTGACTTTGGTTTGTTGTAGCTCAACGGGCATATGCCATTCCTAGGTGCACTCAGACCTGCCCAGAGATGCCAGTGGTCTGTGCCTACAGCCCCCTGCCTCAGCAGGCAAGGTTTTCATCCACTTAGGATTCTACCAGTTAGACTAGAATGATAGGCCAACTGGGTAACTTGAGAAGACCAAACCAAAAAAGAATTTATTGGAAAAGTATTAAGTGACTTCACAGGAAGGATAGTCAGTCCATAGATAAACCAGGATCCAGGGCGAGGTTTCAGGAACCTGCGGATGGGCAGCTCACGTCTCGGCCTGTGGGATGAGCTAGCACTGATCGATTCCCCTCGTGGAACTGTGTTTGGATCTCAGGCCAGAGAGTCTGAGTGACGGAGGGGGGGTCCGGGGTCTCCCTTTAGCCGAGAGAGAGGAGAAGCTCTTGGTTAAAAATCCCACTAAGGCTGACTCTTAGCCCCACAAATACAACATGACAAGAAAGAGCAGAAGTTCCCCAATGAGGAATTTGAGTGACATTATGAAAAAGAGAAGGGGCACAAGGGAGACAGCAACCCCCACTCTGGGAATTGTGTGGCCCTTCTTCATCTTCCAGGAGGGTGAGATGAAATCTTGTTGGTAGGTCATTCGTATGCAGTGGCAAGTAGGCAAGGACCACCCCGGCCCCAAGGTAGAAGGATAAAGAGGAATATGTGATAGGGGTCTGGCTTTTTCTTTGCTTCGATTGTCTGGAGACCCCAGTTCTGTATAGGCCAACATGCTTCCTTGCCTCAACCTTATGTGAGAAAATAGGGCATTTTCAAAAAATAAGTCCCAGCCATTCAACCAAGTGAGGTTACCCTTTGAAACGGTGATGAGGTTCCCAGGGCTGAAATGGATCAGGGTGGACAGGACGGGGTCCCTCAATGTCTCAGTGAACACCCTCTGATCACTGTCCCCACTACCTTGTCCCCAGCTCCTTCTCATAATAGAATACACTGTGAATGGCTTGGTGATTCCATTGTGCTTCCCATTTATAATATTCCAAAGTCCTAGTTGAAAAAACAAAACATTCTGCGTAGAAACCCAGATACCACTCGCGATTATAAGCATCAAGTTTGAAACTCGGCGGATCTTCAGGCTGAACACCTGGGCCATTCTGGCTGCTACAAGTGGCTCAAGGAATGTGCCTCTATTTCAGTACAGCCCACACAATAATTAAAAGGACAATTTGCTTCTACATAAAGAATCACAGAATGCAGCCCCAAACCACATAAAAGCTGTTTCTGCTCTCACTGCAGTTTGGCTCTCCCCAGCCACAGTCTGTCCTAGGAATAGTGGCTGCTTTGTCTAGTGACTTCAGGAGGCAGCAAAGTGGTGGGAAAATCCCTGGGTCCTCTCCCTTACCTTGCCCCATCATTCCCATAGATCCACTCAGAACTACAGGTTTCCCATCTGCAAAATGGAAATAAGAGTATGAACTCTGTCCTTCTCAGGGTTGTGGTACAGATCAAAATGAAGAACCGGCTGTGAAATCACTTCAAACAATAGAAAGGCTTTGTACAAACAAACAATCTATTGCTTTGACTTCTGTGAACCTAACACTAGGATTTCTCCAGAAGTACACACAAAGAGCAGATGGGGTGGAATTCAAAGGCACCTTGGGAGGAGGAGAAAAGAATATAATTCAGAAAGCACCAGCAAAATCGTGAATTCCACACTTGAATGCAACCTTAAGTTAGGGGTGTGTTGGTAAATATTTAACAACAAGCACCCTGGAAGGAAAGAAGAGGTCTCAGTTGCAGCAGTGACCAATTTTCAGGGGGAGAATACTGCCAACCATTGCCAATGTCAAGATATCAGCATGATTATCAACTGGTTAGTGAAATTCCTGGGAATTTAGCAATTCTCTCTGTCTGTGTCTCTCTCTGTCTCACTCTCCCTCCAGTATGAGCTGGCTCTGGCACACCACCGTCTTAAGTCAATACCAAGGTTTTCTTCCATCCCAGCAACTTTACCCAGACCTTCTCACGTGCTGGATTTCAAACAGAGCACCCGGGTTGACTAAAGCAGTAAGGGATACCCCGAGAGAGTAATCCTCCCCTGTGCTGTGCGTGTGAGGGAATCTGCAGGAACGAGCAAGTCCCTTTTCCACAGTGATGTTGATATGGGAGGGCCTTCCACAGGGAAGGGCAGCCGAATCTCCACTGACCAAGTCTGATGAGAACAACAGTCTGCCCGCTTGCCCCCCTGGACTAGGAAACAGGAGGGTCTCTTCACATTTGTATGTTTCTTTCGCTCATTCCTCCAGTCTATCTTTATCTAAAGCACTTAAAACACCCACCCTCTCCTGGCACTGTGGCTCAAAGGATCTGTAAGTTATGTTGTTTTCCTTCGGGGTGGGGGTGGGGGTGGACAATGATAATGCAGTGAGAACAGTGCTCTGATGGAGGGGCACACAGAACATTCTAGAATAGGTTCACCCAGGCTGGGGAGCTCAGGAAAGACATTCCAGTTTTGGCATGATAGAAAAAGCACTCCTACTGCTAACGAACAGCATGGGTAGGGCACTGGAGCTTATGGCCTCCAGTGTGAATCTGTCACCTTGTTCGATGCACACCACAGCCTGGGAAGCACATTCAGCGAGGCCCCTCACTTTCCTCCTGCCATACGTTTCCCCACAGGCCAGGAGGCGGGGAACCGACAGCCGTGAGTGGGAGAAGAGATAACAAGAATGCCTTGTCTTGTGGATGCTTTACCAACTGATGATAAAATGTTGAGAGTGTGGTTTGAGCTTTTGTATCAGTTATTGCTAAAATTAAGAAAAATGCTTCAGGTCTACTCCTGATTGGCATCGGGCAGCTTACTCCGGAGGATGCCTCTAACTATGGCATAGGAGCACATTTAGAAATAGCCACAAATTGGGTGTTCTTTCACAATTTCTGCAAACAATAAGGGATTTTCTAAAATATGCAGCACACTTTTTGCCAAGGGGTATAAACTGGAGTCATTTCAATGTTCCAGCCTTCAGTGGCTTTGGGAGCTAAAAATATGAAGCAAGTTTTATTTTGCTTAGTTTTGACTTCCCGGTCAGTATTGGAGGCGTGGGGACGCCATGGCCTCCTTCTGAGGACGCGTGACGTCAGTGACACCAGGTGAACACGCAAGTGACTGGCCTGTGCCTGCACAGTTAGCTGCAGACCTCCCCCTGCAGCTCCTCTTTCTCTGGCAACTTGGTTCTTCTGCACCAACTGTCAGCGTTTATTGATGACTGTGGAGTCAGGCACTCGGTCATCTGTCTTCTTTATCAGTGTCCACCTGGCAAGTCTCTCCTCGAGGATTACCTCGGAGGCAGCTGGAGTGTCATTGATTCCCTCACCTGTCAGACCTGGCTTTCTAGGTGGGCTGTGGCATGGGGACACAGGGAAGCTGGGCATCTCTCAGATCTGAATGGTTCCTCTGAAGGATCTACTGTCAGCAAACAGCTAATCGGGCGGGTGTTCAGGACTCCCCAAAGGGATGGATTGTCTCTGTCTCTGTCTCTGTCTCTGTCTCTGTCTCTCTCTTTTGGCTAATGCATGACCCAGAGAGCCAGCCCAAATCCACCAGTAGTTAGAACTGGAAAAAGAAGTACTTCTCAGGGCCCTAGGAATTCCTGCTCATTGGTCTTACCGAAAAGAAGTCTGTGGTTTTGGGCATGCAAAGCTGGGGCTTAGGGAAGAAAGCCCTGATCCGCTCCACCACGCCAGACACAGATATATCCCAGGAAAGCCACTGGGCAGCTCTGAATGGGAGGGGATTTGAGCCCCAGAGTCCAGCCAGGGAAGGAGTTACTGCAGAAAAGGTATTCTTTCTGTCATGCAAATAAAGAATGACTGTGTCCACCAGTTTTCTGGAACTTTTGTCAACAAATGGGTCTAGGACCTTGCTTCACTTGCCTTCCAGTTGCATCAATGCAGAGTTTGGCACTTTTCATTTTCCAAGAGCAATGATGACACCTGTCCGCTGAGTGATGTTTCCTGTCTCATTTGCGTTGAGAGTAAAAGTCCGTCAATATGCCTGTATATAAACAAAACGCACAATGCATTGCCTGAAGCATGGGATGACATTGCCAGGGAGACGGTGTCAGAATTGAGTTGAAGTTTAGGACACCCAGCTGGTGTCGGAGAATTGCTCAGTATGGAGAGAAACCCACACCAGGGAATTGGGAGTAGAAATAGAGCGTCTCCAGCAGTTTTTACAGATAGGACATGTGGCAGAAAACGAGAGGCGTGATGTCCACAGGAGACTGGAGTAGTGAGAGCTGTTGAACAGGTGTGCCTCAGAGCTCATCTGTGTAGCCCAGATTTTCAAACAGTGGCCTCTGGCAAGCTCTTGGAGAAGATGGTATTGAGTAAAGGGTTCTAGCAAATGCCCGGTAGCATCACTTGGTACAGGCTGGAACTCACGGGCAGAAGGCTCAGCAAGCTGCACGAATGCCCAGTGCAGAGGTGATCTGGACAGGGACACAGTTAAACATACCGTGGAATTGCATTCCAACAGAGTAATTAGATCATTGGCCCCAGGTGATTGGACCCAACCTCCACTGTTCCCCTCTGTTACAGGGTCAGAGGGAGCATACCCTTACAAGATGAGGGACAGTGTGTCCAAGTCTGGGCACCAGCTGCCCGGGAAAGGTGTGGGCCAGTGCTGGGAACCTCCCTTGGAGATGTGGTGAACAACAGAGTTGGTGCACAGGTCTTCTGGCTGGAGGGAGGCACTGAGATGATCAGGGCCATCACTGTTTGTTTCCCCACCGACGTCCTACCTGGATATCTGGGAGGAAATGTGAGGAAAGCAGGTGAGAATTCCAACGTACTAAGCACCTACTATGTGTCAAGCTGTGCCAGTGGCCTCCCATATTTGATGGCATTTAATTCTTCTGCAAACTCTGTAAGAGAAGTATTAAATGACAATTTAGAGATGAAGGTCTGAAGCTCAGGAAGACTGAACAACTTCCTTAAATTATTTGAAGGAGAGAGAAAGAAATCTAACCTGTGTTTCTGATTCGAAAGGCATAGTGTTTCTTCGTGAAGGTAAAAGACCTCTCACAGGCTTAGAGAGGTGGTTTCCTAATCATAGAGAATATGGAATCACCTGGGGAGTAGGACATTTAAAAAGTATCCACACTCAGGGCCCCTGGGTGGCTTAGTTGGTTAAGCGTCTGACTTTGATGGAGATCATGATCTCACCATTCGTGGGTTCGAGCCCTATGCTGGGCTCTGTGCTGAGAGCTCAGAGCCTTGGAGCCTGCCTCGGATTCTGTGTCTCCCTCCCTTTCTGCCCCTCCCCTGCTCGTGCTCTGTCTCTCCCTGTCTCTCAAAAATAAATAAATGTTAAAAAAATAAAAAATAACCATACTCAAGCCCCACCCCTAACAGCTCTGTTTTCATGGGTCTGGAATGGGGCGTGGGCACTGAAATACCTTAAAATCTCCAGATGATTCTAAGATGGATCCTATTTATTTGGTTTGGTTTTGTTACAGTGTTCAGAGGAGTTCCTAGTTCATCTGGAGCTAGCATAAAGTCTGCTTCCAGAAGGATTCATTCATTCATTTATTCACTTACTCATTGAAAGTACCACTGAGCAGACAAGGGTCAGAAGCAAGTGGAAGACCCTTGACCTGTGGTAATTCGTCTGCACATGTGGCATGATGGATGTCCAAATAGGACATCTAATGGGGCCCACTAGACAAGAAAATGATACTGCTTCTTTAAAAAATATTTTTAGTGTTTATTTATTTTGAGAGAGAGTGAGAGAGAAAGAGAGCCAGGGGGAGGCAGAGGGAGAGGGGGACAGAACCCCAAGCAGGATCCGTGTTGTCAGTGCAAACCCCAAAGCGGGGCTCGAACCCACAAACTGCAAGATCGTGACCCGAGCAGAAATCAAGAGCCAGACGCCCAACTGACTGAGCCACCCAGGTGCCCCAATACTGCTCCTTTTAAAATAATCTAACGGTGTTGCAATATATATCTGCAGACATTTTAGTCTTTAAGAATTAAGTGTGCAGGCGCGTGCACACACACACACACACACACACACACACACACACACACACACACTCCAACTGCCTGAGTGACAGGAAGTGTGGACAAAGGAAGTAGTTCCTGATTCTTGTCAAAAAGCAGGAAGGACAGAGGTCCTGGGAGTTGTGAAATAAACAGCAAATTTCACTGGAAATATCTGCAGCAGATTTGTCCATCCTTGAGAAATATCTCTCTGGCCCTGTTTCATTTTCCTCAACTCCCTTTTTCTCCCGTAGCTTTTGCTAGTTTCCTCTCTGCTCATGGGTTGCTGACTCTCAAGGATCTACAATAAACACACAGAGAGTGCGTACTAATAATACGTAAATGAAGGTCTGATTTCTCTCCCCTGCACTCCCCAATTCTCAGTTCTAATGGTCTGTTGCCTGCCTAAACCCCTCCGGGCCTCCGCCCTGCCCCTTAAGGTGCTGTGTTTAGGGAGGTGGCTGGAACCCGGGTTTGAATCCTAGCTTGGCCCTGCGGTATTGTGTTGGCTTGAGTGAGACATTAGCCTTCTCGATGACTCGGTTTCGGACAGATAATGATAGTCACTGTGTTATAGGATGGTTTTGAGTTTTAGAGTTAATACACGTAACATTGGACGTGTATGTGGCACGCATCAGGTGCCCAGCCAACGTTCCCATAACTATGTTGTTGCTGCTATTTGTTACTGCTGCTGTTATCACCAAGGGTCTGATTCTTCCCAGCCCTTCTCCCGTCTTTTCCCCCTACATACAGTTTGCATTCAAGCCGTGTGGACTACTTGCAGTTGTTGGAAGTTACCGTTCTCTTGCGTGCCTCTGGGCAGTTGATCAGGCTTCCATTTTGGTAAACCTTCCCCATTTTGTAAGTTTTCTATTGTTGTAACAAATTCCCACAAGCTGAGTGGGTGGAAAAAACACAAATGTATTACATTATAGTTCTGGAGGTCAGAAGTCCAACATAGGGCCGCGTTCCTTTCTGGGGGCTCTAGGGCACAATCCTTCCTTACCTTTTTCCTAGGCCATCTGCATTCCTTGGCTCCCAGCCCCTTCCTCCATCTTCAGAGGCAGCAGCAGTGGCTTTGAGTCCTCACACCGCATCCCTCTGACCATACTTCTTTCATCGCATCTCCCCCGGACAGTATCGAGGAAAAGGAGGTTCCCTATTTTTAAGGACTCCCGTGACTAGACAGGGTTCACAGGGCAATCCAGGCCAATCTCCCCACCTGGGGTCCTTAATCTTAGTCACAGTGCAAATTCCCTTTTCTTCTATGTGAGGTTAGGGATTAGGACATGAACATCTTTTGTGGGGGGAGAGCATTATTCTGCCTGCAACCCCTATCAAATCCTCACATTTTCAGGCTTCATCTGAAACATCACCTCTCTGAGCATTTTCCAATTTCTCAGGCAGAACAAGGGCTTTGTTTGTGCTCCTAGTACTTTGAAAATATGCTGCTTTTGTAGGCCTTACCACAATATTTTGCAGTAATTGGCTTAGATAATTGCTGAGCCCACAGAATTTTAAGAGCAGAGACTGGGTTTTGTTCACACTGTTTTGTTCCCAATGCCTGATAGGAGCCTCGGTAATGCTTGTTAAATCGAAGGAACTTCAGTCTTAAGACCTAGTGCGTCTCTGCCCATGGAAATACTACCCAAACTTGAAGCATAAGATCTGGTTTACTATTTCGTGACAGTAACTCGTAAGTTTCCTCTGTCAGACTTTTCATATCCATCCTTGTTTTCGTCTTTACTACAGCCCTGCAAAGAAGGCAAATAGGTTGCCACTTAGCCGTTAGGAAGACTGAACCTCAGAGAGGTCAAATACCTCATCCAAAGTCTTTCATACAGCTGTTTATTGGCAAAGTGGAGAATCTTCAAATCTAAATTATAAACCACGTCAGGTTTTTTTAGGCAGAGAAATACTCCTGAGGTATTTATACCAGGAGACACTTTGCAATTGGAACCTCTTCTGGCTAAAGACCCATTAATTTGGAGCAATTGGATGATGGGGGTAGTAAAAAAAAAAATAATAATAATAATAATAAATAACTGAAAGAATAAAAACTTAAAATAATTACAAAAATAATGGGTCTGTTTCAGAGAGCTCTATGTATGAAAAGTTATTAAATTATAGAATAACTTAAAGCTCTAGCACAGCCAAACCAGATCTAAGTTCTTCTCTATTAGAAATCATAGGAGAATAGAAAAGTTCAGATGCATTTGAGCATCCACAGCCCAAGGTAGTGTGTGATGTGCCATAATGAGGCATGATGTGGGTCTGTGTGTGCTTAAATGACTATGCAAGTCTAGCTGGAGGAACTAGAACACATGTTATAAAAAGTCTTTCATGTACCAGCTTCAGGAGTGGATAAGAAGTGAAAGGGAATAAATTTTTTTTTTGGTATAATTATTTGGAAATAGTTTCTTTGGCCATTCAAAAAGCTTCTTCCCTCAATCAGATGGAAGACCAATCTAATAATTGTGCATGTTATCATTATTTGCTTCTTCATAATTTTTTCTCATGGATAAGGCAAAATAAAATCTTCAGTCACTGACTGTAACAGGAAATTTCAAAACAGTGGCCCTCAAATGAACGATGTTTTGCACACATTGTTTCCTCTATGTTCTAATGACTATCTTTCAGTGATCACCTAAGTGATCTGCTTAATATAAAACTGTAACTGGGCCTGAAGAACAATATTCTGAAAACCCATGTGGCGGTGTATGTGGAGGATGTTTATTTAAAGACTAAACTTTTTTTTGTAAATAATTTTTTTAATTTTTATTTATTTTTGAGAGAAATGGAGCATGAGTGGGGGAGGGGCAGAGAGAGGGAGACACGGAATCCCAAGCAGGCTCCAGGCTCTGAGCTGTCAGCACACTCACGGACCGTGAGATCATGACCTGAGCCCAAGTCGGAAGCCCGACCGACTGAGCCACCCAGGTGCCCCTAAAAACTAGACATTTTCAACCCACCAATTTATAGACACTGTTAAGTGAAGACGTGCTCTTATGTAAGAAAGGAATGAAGCATTGAAGCAAAGCACTCACACAGTGCTGAGCATAACGGTGACAATCTCATAATAAAGAATAGGACAGGGAAAACCATCACAGGTGCACGTAAAGCCCCCTGACTCCCTCTATGCATCTCACACAGTGACAGGCAAGTACTCTGAGCTCATTCACTTTCAAGGATCTTTGCCTTTCCTCAAATGTTACTTCCTCTGTAAAGCCTTCTTGGTAGCCTCGGTGAAATAAACTGCTTTGATCTTATAGTCCTGAGCTCATTTCCATCACATTGTTAGCTCTTTTTGAATCTGTCTTCCCCACTAGACAGAGTTTCTCAAAGGCAGAATGCCCTTCTCATTTTTGAATCCTCTGATGGTAGCAATAGAGCATGACATAAAGAAAGTGTGGTTTTTTTAAAGTTATTTTTGAGAGAGAGAGTGCACACACACCTGCACACATGAGCAGCAGAGGGGCTGCGAAAGGGAGACAGAGGATCTGAAGTGGGCTCCAGCTGAGGGCAGAGAGCTCATTGTGGGGCTCGAACCCACGAATTGTGAGATCATGACCTGAGCCAAAGTCAGACACGTAACCGACAGCCATCCAGGCACCCAAAGAAGGTGTTTAATAGATGTTTGCTCAAATGACTTACATTATAGTTTAACATTATCATTCCAAAGGCCTGCCCTGAACCCTGCTTACCTTCAATGACTGTATGTATAAACACAAATTCACACTTATATCTCCCACTGTGTCATGGAATTTCATAAAGTCATCATTAATGAGACACAAATATACAATGTATAAAACATGCAGGATGGACAACCTTGAAGTCAGGGAGGTACCACATCCCTCTCCATGTCATTGACACAAAGCTACTCCTTGTGGACACATTTGAGTCATATCTGTAACTTTTACCAGTGTGCTTTATAGTTTATGATTCAGATATCTTTGTAATAAAAGAATAGTGACCCTTGCCTCACTAAATCAGAATTGGGCTGGACTCCAGGAGTTCATTTTCTGGTTATTTTTTTGAAACTCAAACCCAAAGAAACTTTTCAAATGAGTAGCTTCCCAAACTTTCCTGTGAAAATCTACTTAACTCCTTTATTCTCACCAGGGCTTTTAGGGACACACGTTGAGTGGCACTGAGTAGCTGATGGAAACATGCTTGCTAATATAGAAATGGCAGCCGGGTGGAGAAAGAAGCAAAGAAAGAGCAGGTTTATTCCTTGACTTAATTCAAGTGTCACCTCATCTAGGAGATATTTCCTCATACCTCCCAGGATGGGTTATGGACCTCATTGGTGGACTCCTTCAGCTTCTTGAGGTGGTTTTTCTCATCAGTCTAGGATCCTTGGGTGCCATATCCCCACTGCCAAGAACAGAACCTAATATCTCTCAGATTCTGGATGAATGAATGACCCATTCCAGGCACTAGTAACTTATAAATCCTCTTGTATTAAATTCTTTGGTAAGATGCTATGGAAACCAACTGAGGCCACCCTAAGTCAAACATGAGATTTATTGGAATGAGAGAATTTCTCAGAGAACTGCAATTGGGTGACTTTGAGAGACTCCAGGGAACAGGCTAGATAACTAGATAGCCTGGTCAAGTCACTGTCTTTTGGGTGACTCTTAACCTCTTTATTCAGTCCTTTGGTGACTCTGCTTAAGATTCAAATTCCAGGGAAAATGAAGGATTGGCTTCATGGACTTTAGGAGACGTGGGGACATCTTGATAGACTTACCAGGACTGCAGCCAGTGGAGTAAAAGTAGTTCCCCAAACAAAAAAGGGAAGTGGACAGAGGACTGCTAGGCAGGAAAAAGCAAAGCAGCTTTTTACACCAGCTCATTTTCATGAGAAAGTATATTCCACTGTTCTATTTATATAGACTTTGGACACCTGGAGGTATTCTGCAAGGTCATGCTTCAGTTTTCAAACAGCATCTCTGACCAAGATAGGATTTCTCCAGTAACAGGGATTGCCTTCCTTACCCAGTCAGCCCAGCCTTTTCATTTTTTCTCCATATCCTCTGGATGTTAAAAATACCTATGTATCTATGTATCTATGTATCTTTATCTATCTATCTATCTATCTATCTATCTATCTATCTATCTATCTATCTATCATCTATCCATCCATCTGTCCATCTAGCAATCTATTCTTGATCTATCTGTTCTTTTTATAGATTTGAAATCTGCCTTCCAAAAGCTTCTATCCGTTTCAACTCCCCTCCCCATCCTGGAACAAGTTAGTTTCTTCCATAGGACAATCTCTGAGCCGTGACTTGATGCCTTTCAAACTACCTGACCCATCTCTCCCCACCACGTGGCCACTACAGGTACAATGCCTCTCACTGGGCAGGACTCACACTGCTGCCCACACATACCCCTACACTTGTGGCTTTTTGGTGCTTTCTAAGGTTTGTACCTGTATTTCTCCCTGGCTCTCCCACCCTTGACTGGTTCATGTACTTCAGCCCACCTCTCCCAGTACTGCTGCCAGGGCACCCTTCTCCCCAAATACTCTCATTCTTTCTTTCATCGTGGCTGTTGGCTTTGCCATTAGATAGATCTTGTTCCAACCTGGCTCCAAGGCTTACTCTTCATGTTTCCAGAGAGCAAATGCTTTAACTCTCTGAAACTCAGTTTCTTGATCCATAATATGACATAATGCATACCTTTAGCAGGCTGCTTATAAATTGCATGGTATAATGGTTTTAAGAAAATTGTCATGATACTTTGAACTAGGTGATTGACAGATGGTAGCTGTTGTAATTGTCTTTTTAAGTATTGATTTTATCATTTACAAAATTACAAAAGTTATACTTTATCTAGTTATGTACATGCATATAAACTTCTGAATGATTCGCTCCTAGGATGATATTGCTAGACCAGAGTCTACACATTTTACATTGTAGTAAATCTTAATAAATTACTGTTTGTTGAAAATAAGAATTATCAATTATATTCATATCCATGGTATATGAGTTTGCTACTTCTCCACACCCTTACCATAACTTGATGTGATTAGCCTTTTTCATGTTTTGCAAACCATATAGACTAAAAGAGGAGGTAGTAGATGGTTTTCTGTTTTGTTAATTACTAGTGAGGATCACTATCTTTTTTTGTGTTCAATAGCCATTTGTCTTTTCTAGTCTGTGAACTAACTACCTTCTTATGTCATTTATCTGTTATTTTGATTGGAACATTTTTTATTCATCGAACTATTGAAGCTCTTTATATATAACTCATACTAACCCTTTGTGTCCTGAGCAACAAATATTTTTTTTTTACCAGTGTGTCTCCTATCTTTTAATATTATTCAGGTTCTTTTTCAAATGAAAAATTTTTTTATTTTGATAAGTCACATTTGTCATTTTTCCCCTTTTCCTTTTTGGGTTTTTTTTTTTTTTTGGTACTTTAAGGCTTACCTATCCCAAGAATATATTTTCCTAAATATTATTATAGCAGTTTTTAAATATTTGGGCTGCCAATCCATCTGAATTTAGTTTTGAACCAGTAGAAAGTGCTGTACACATTTAATAAATCGTCAGTTGCTGATTTAAAATGTCCCTCTTACTATATACTAAATTCTTACTAGATTCTACACTTGAGTTATTTTTTGGTTCTCTTTTCCATTGAGTTACATAGATGTTCTTGCATCAGTACCAAAAACTATCTTAATTACTATAACATATGTGACATATTGTATAATATTATATATATATTACATATTATATATTTCACATGTAATCCACATACCTGCACACACATTCAAATTTGGAGGTACTGAGAAAAGGTGATGGGATTTCAGAGGTAAAAGAATTTATTTGTAGTTTGGGAAATCAGAGAACAATTTGATGAGGAGGTGGCATTTGAGCTGGTCTTGAGGTAGGATTGGTCATGAATGACAAATCAGAATGCATTCCAAGAAAAAAGAATTGCTTTAGCCAATGACAGAGACAAGAAAATACAGGTTATGACTCATCCATCACCAACCCATAAGAGTAAGTGTTGTAACTTGATCAGAATATAAAGAATGTTGGAGGGGCACCTGGATGGCTCTGTCGGTTAGGCGTCTGACTTCAGCTCAGGTCATGATCTCGTGGATCATGGGTTTGATCCCCGCGTCGGGCTCTGTGCTGACAGCCCAGAGCCTGGAGCCTGCTTCAGATTCTGTATCTCCCTGTTTCTTTCCCCCCTCTCCTGCTCATGCTCTTTCTCTGTCTCTCAAAAATAAATAAGTGTTAAAAAAATTTTTTTTAATAAAGAACATTTGGAAAGGAAAGATAATGGAATAACGTTGAGAGAATCAGATTGGGTCAGCATCATAGAATCCCCAAATGTTGGGTTAGCCAGGATGGACTATCTTGATTCTGGGCATAGGAAGGAGCCCTGGAAGGCATTAGCCATGGCATGACCTTGCCTGGATTTTAGAAAGATGATGGGTGGGGAGTTGATTCCAGGGAAGCCAGACAGGGAGACAGGGAGAACAGTCAAGTCACTGTGGCAGAGATTTTCAGCAGAAGATTAATAGGCATAGGGAGGTGGTAGTCAAAGGAAAGCTTCAGAACTATTTTGGTCAGCATTTTCTCTTTTGTTCCTAATACACTATATTACAAGGAATGTACTGGGGATTGCAGGGCCAAAAGTCTTATATTTATGCAACAAACAAAGAACAAAAGGCAACTTTCCCACTTGTTTCTCCCATGAGAGGCCTCCAAGGTACTGCAAGTGCTATAATTTGTGCAGTCTGAGTGTTCTTGGAACAGTCTTCTAAAGAAGAGAGTAGTGCTGGCCATGGCCTCTGTCTTATTCAGGGTTCTCAGCATTGGCACTATTGACATCTGGGGCCAGATAGTTCTTGGTTGTGGAGGCTGTCCTGTGCAATGATGTACAGTAGCATCCCTGCCTCCATGAACTAGATGCCACTAGCATCCTCCAACCAGTTGTGACACCAAACATGTTTTCAGATACTACTAAGAATATCTGAGAATCCCTGGAGAATCCCTTGTCTAGTGGGCCCTTGAGCCAAGCTCTCTCTCTCAGTGGACTGGTGGCAGGCCCGAGAGGTTAGTGACGTTGAGATGGTGGACAGCTCTTGGACTTCAGCGTTGGGCAGCAACCCAACCCTGCTACTTAGTAGCTTCAGACCCTTGGACAAATCACATACAAGCTTGCTCAGTGTCAGTGTCCTTTCCAAGAAAATGAAGGTAATGATGACTACTTCATAGGATTGTTTTGGAGATTAGATGAGATAACATGTGTGTGAGAAGACAAATGCAGTGCTTGGCACGCTACAGTTGCTCAATAAATATGTGGGGACTTAGATGTAAGTATCCTCATCACTCCAATGTAGTTTTTCTCGATTCAAAGAGAGGCTTTTATCTGTGCAGAAAAATGCTTTAAAATGCCCATTCTTCAGCTCAACCTAAATTCTAGGACTTAGCATCTTGCTCCTTTTTTTTTTTTTTTGTATGAGTCACATGAAGGATGTTAAGCTGATAGCCAGTACAAGCTCATCACCAGTCCACTTGAGAGAGCCACGTCCACATCAGCATCTGAAATGATATTGTTCTGAGAAATGCCACAGTGACCCAGAATAAACCCTGGATGGGCTGCTGTGGCAATTCAGTCAAGATTAGAGCCTCTGGAGTATTCAGGATAAGAAGGTAAAGAGCTGAAAACATTGGGCCTTCATTCTACCCATGGAGATTGCAGATGGGAATTTCCTGTAGCATTTTATATGTCTATAATTCTTTTCCTATCGTTTGCTCTTCCTTCTACCTCTTTTTCTTCCTTTACTACGAGTTGATTCTGTCTGCTCAAGCTTAACCCTCTTCCCTTCACCATCTACAGAAAATTTAGCTCTTTTATTATGGATTCCACTCCCTGCTTTCCTTTCAACTCCTCTCTGGATCATGGTCGTCTTCTCTACCTCTCCATAGGTCTCTCTTAACTTCTCAGTACATATCTAATATTCCCTTGGTTTTTTTTAAACATCATGTCCCCTATTAATTTTCAAAGCAGAAGACCTGAACACTTAATTAAATGTCTTTTTATATTTTAATTGTGTTTTAGTTATACATAAATTTAAAAATTTCCCTAACCCCTGAGAAGAAGGATTTCCAGCACACCGACTCATTCTCCAACTTTGTGTCTTTCCCTCATCGGTGCCCTCATAGATTATCTGTTGGGGTTGTTCTAAGTTTTTCTTAGCAGCTTGTTTAGGCAGAGCTGGGGGGGGGGGTGTGGCGGGGATTCATGTGCAAGTATCTGAAAAACACTGGCTATTTAGATAGCACTGTTGTTTCAAGAATCTCTGGAGAGATTGGTTATTCTTAACGAGACTAGAAATAGAAGCATTAACACTCACCGCAGCTGAATTCCTGGTAAAAGAGAAACAGTCATCACCCAACCCCAACACAACTGCCCTTTCCTTCTACTTCCTCATTCCTTGTGCTCCCTCTCCAAGCATGGTGGGACCCACTGTCTCCTTGACAATTGTCCTTCAGCTGCTGGTGGATGGAGTGCTGGAAATTGAGAGCTGATAATTACCTTGGACAGGAGCCCTGGAAAACCACCTTTTGCACATAGTAGGCACTCATTATGGGATTGAATGGAGGCCATAGTTGCTCCATACCTGGGGGTGGAATTTGTATCCTGAAACAACTCCCCATGATTTAATCTTTAGTACCTTGTAGAACATGTATGCACACCAAACAAACACAACACAGAAGGATTTCAAAGAGGCACTGGTGTTTACTTTTTTGTAGGTTGATCAAACAAGGGTGGAAAATAAGCCAGGGCGATGGTTTAGTAAAGTTTTCTCTGGAAAGTGCCCACCAGTTTCTTGGGAAATTTTACTGGTCTGGGCCAGGGCCAGGACTTAGGCATTTTCATAGAGACACCCCCACACCTAAAACCCAGGCAAGTGAATGGGCACACATAGGCACGTTCCCACTCTGCTTTTGGAATCCAGGAGGCACATCATACTGTCGGTGAAGCTTTCTTACTGCTCAGAGAAGGCCACTTGGCTTCTTCCCTTTGATCTCACCGCATTTCCTATGCACCTTGTTTATTTCTCTTAGTATACCGTGTTGTAACGATCCCTTTTCTTATCTCTCCCCATTCCTTGAAGGCAAAGACAAAAAGTTTATCTTTCTCTGTATCTATTCAGAGTCTAGCACAGAGCCCAGCCCAGACAAAAACTGATTTTTTTTGAAACACAATTTATTGTCAAATTGGCTAACATACAGTGTATACAGTGTGCTGTTGGTCTTGGGGGTAGATTCCCGTGGTTCATCCCTTACATACGACACCCAGTGGTCATCTCAGCAAGGGCCCTCCTCAATGCCCATCACCCATTTTCCCCCAAAGTGAAATAAAATAAAGTCCCTATGGAGGGCTGAATCCCTTCCACTCCTTTCGTAAATAAAGTTTTATTGGTATGCAGTCATGCTCGTTTGTTTACGTATTATCTATGGCTGCTTTCCTGCTACAAGGGCAGAGTTGAGTAGTTGCAAGAGAGAACATATGACCCTCAAAACCTAAACTATTCACTATCTGGCCCTCAACAGAAAACTTTTACCTGCCCTGCACTGTGACACCCAGCCAGTTTAACAAAGGCAGTCAAAATACTGCCACACGAATGTTAACTAGAATTAGGCAGCCCAGTCTGTCACTGAAATGAGAGAGTCCCTTCTTCTGTCTTCTCTCATAAAGACCATATTATCTTTTGCTTCAAAAACCTGGAACTCATCTAACCTTTTCTTTTCCCACATTTGGTTTTTATCCTCATTTTTCACCTCTCCAAAGTATTTCTTCAATATTTTTTTCTTCCATTCTAGTAACAGAGTATGATTTATCCACTAAACATTACTTTTGAAGCATGTTTTGTATCACAGTAAATAATACTAATAACACCAAGTAAAAAAAAGCATAAACACAATTTCACATACAGTCTAATTCCAGCTAGTGTTTTTGAAAAGCAACATTCAGGGACAGAAAGGAAAAAAATATATTGCAATGTCACAAGTGATTGCTTCTAGATAACTAAATTGGGGTAATTTTCACTCTTTTCTTTATAGGTGGATGTATTTATAATAGCAATGAATTTATCCTATCTGCCATGTGTCTGTGACTTAAGCAATTGTGATTTCAGTGCTTCTGTAATTACATAGACACAGTCTCTAATAGGCCTCCCACATTGCTACATGTTGGACTCACTCGTAAATTCTACCTATGATTCATCTACATTGTGTTTATGCAACTGCTTTGGATAAGTCACTGTGTACGTGGAATATATTGTTAGCTGTTTTTTGCATCTTCATAAAGAAAAAAAAAACCCTCAGGTCATCCCCAAAGTCTAATTTGTGATGTTAGTTCCACTAATGAGGTCTGTCCATGAAGACAATTTCACTTTTTCAGTTGCTTCCTTTACGTAGGTTCTTTCTAATCCAGACTCCTCACTTCTGCCACAGAAAAGAGAAAGTAGCATCTACAGTCTTGGTAAAGTGGAAAGATATCAGGCACTGTGCCTTTAAAGGCGGTCTCCAGCTCTAGCTTTTTGCATCTTAACCATGTGGCCTTGGAAAAGTCACACCAGCTCAGAGCCTCAGTTTCTCCTTCTACAAACTGGGATTGGTTACAAATAACTCACTGGGTTACTGGGATTAAAGAGAACGCTTTTCGGGGTGCCTGGGTGGCTCAGTCAGTCAAGCATCCAACTTCGGCTCAGCTCATGATCTCATGGTTCATGAGTTCGAGCCCCGCGTTGGGTTCTGTGCTGACAGCTCAGGGCCTGGAACCTGCTTCAGATTCCGTGTCTCCTTCTCCCTCTGCTCCTTCCCCACTCATGCTCTGTCTCTCTCTCAAAAATAAATAAACATTAAACAAAAGAGAGAGAGAGAGAACACTTTTCACACAAGCATCTACATCAGTCTAGTGCTCAACAGATGTGTGATAAATAGTCTTTTAGTTTAAAAACGCATGCTTTTAAAACCAGTGAAAGTGCTTGTTAGGGAAGGAAATGCAAGGTGCTTCCAGTGGAAGAGCCCCAGGAGGAAATGGTACTTCCTGTCTCTCTGACTCAGCCAGAAGCAGGAAGAACATTCATTCACATGCTCTACCAGCTACATTCTGTAACCTATCTGAAAGAACACTGAAGGATGAGTCAGGGGACCCAGGCCTGCCTTTGCACCAAATTTGCTGTGCAATTTAAATGGGTGCCCATTTGTCCATCTGTGACAGGAAGGGTTTAGAAGAGAATCTTTGTGAGATTTTAAATTCCTAGTACAAAGGTGCTGTGGATTCAAAAGATTGCAGAAGCGTGTCATATCATCCAAATAAGCCAATAAAATTTGTAAAAGTGTCACCTCTAGAAATGAACACATGCAACGTGAATATAGCATGTTACAGTTTACCGCAAGCTTTCATATCCATGATCCTCAGAATAGTCCTGGGAGGTGGAGAAGGCAAGTACTATGATCCCATGTCACAAAGAAGGAGAACAGTCCCATGGTCACACAGCTAGCCAGTGATTGAACGTGCACATGAACCCAGGTCTTCTTAACATCTACTTTTGCTAACTGTCTACTCCACCAAGAAGAATACATTTCAATGCTCTGGTTGCTGACCTTTGAAGACTGTAAGTTTCTAGTGAATCCTTAACTAAATTACCCACATATTTTCTGTTTGATTAGTTCTTCCTTGTTCTGCTCTAAGATTTACCAGCATGGAAGATTCACTTGCACAGGATCATCTTAACAATATCCCCTGTGTAGCCTTTATTGAAGGAGAAGAGAGAGACACCGTTATGGAATGCAGCTGGTAACGTCACCAACAACAAGCCAAGCAAAAGCTCTGCATCCCGGGACCTCAGCAGGAAGCTGGAAAAGAATCAGTTCAGACAGAACTCCCACTGGCTCCATGCATGGGCGAGGCAGCTACCTTGGTACAAAGTAGCCTGGACTGAAGGCCAACTTTAGCTGGCCACCTCCGGGCAAGCCACCTAAGTCTCAGTGTCCCCATGGGCACATCTGTAAAGTGAGGCCTGACAAACTTAGCCTTGATTTTAAACTGTCAGCGTGTCTTCCCCTCCTTCAACCAATCTTCTCCTCTAAGAAATCCTCCCTGCCTCTTCCAAACAGGGTCATGGACCTTGCTCTGTATCCCTACATCATAGACTTTATTGACTGCATTATCTGCTTATCTCATGGATTGTTACTATTATATTTTTACTTATCTATCTCTCCTACTCGACTTCCTGAAGACAGGGACAGACTGTAGGATTTTTTGTCTCTATTTTTCTGTCTGAGCTATTCAAGTCCCCTAGGCATTCAGACTTAGTGTTTGCAACATTGTACCTTAACAGTATCTCTATAATGGTCTCAAAGACGTGGCAGGACCTCCCTTGCTCCCTCACCTCTCCGAGTCTCCCTCCTCTCTCCACATCACTCATTCCATGGTAGCCCCGTAGGCTTCCCCTCCATTCCAGCGCACACAGACCACAATTCCTGGCCTGGCTCTTTGAAGGAACTCTTCTCTTTTTCTGGAATACTCCTCCTGCAGAAGCCTGTAGGCTAACTTCATCACCTCCTTCTTGTCTTTGCTCCGATCTCACCATCTTAATGACTCCAAATTGACCACCTGCTTAATTTTGCAGCCTACGTCTGAGCCCTGCCGATACTCCTACCCGTGCTCACCATTTCTTCTCTCCCACGGCGCAATCAACTTAGAGCACACTGTTCATGACTGTGACGTTCATTTATTGTCTATCTCCTTCCCTAGAATGTAAGCAGCATGAGAGAAGGGCCCTATGTTCTGGTCACTGGTGTACCCCGTGTTCCTTGATAAATGGCAGGCACATAATAAATGTTCACATACAGTTGCTTAATTGAATTACATCTATCAACTTTTTTTTTTTTTTTTTTTTTTTTTTTTTTTTTTTTTTTGTGCTGCTGCTTGAGCTATTTGAAGTCCCTCAGGACAGTCAGGCTGAGTTCTTCCAAAGTTTTGGACCTAAACATTCAGCTGATCACTTTGACTCTCCCGGGATCTAATGACATAGAGTCCTGAGGCATAGCTTTGCTCACAGGAAGTGCTGAGTCCTTTAATAATGCATATCTCATCCAGCTATTCTACAGCAATGGCTTTTGACCTAAAATATTTGTTATATTTATATGGGTTCTCCTTATACAATAGTTTCAGAACTGAAATTTCGAAATGGGTGAAGGTGTCATAGACCCCTGAAAGGTGAGATGAGCTCCCCTTATTTGGAGAGTGTGGGACTGGAGCAGAAACCCCTTTCTGGGCTCACCTTCCCACTTGCATTGTCTTTCCGCCTCTACGAGTCATTAACTGTGCTAATCACTACTAAAACAAAGCTAATAATTGCTTCTTGGAACGTTGTGTAATGCTGTGGAATGTTGCCACGGGCCTCTGAGAATCAGCCCCTCACTCTGCTCAGAGTAATTTCTCAGGGATTTTAACTCGGCTCGTCTTGAAGCTGAATGTTTATCATTTTCCATTTTATTGTTCCTGGCCCCTCCCCTGCCTTTGAAGTTCCTGAAATCTTTAAGCACTTGGCTGGTCTCTATACACCACAGGTCTTCTCCCTCAAAGAGGGCACCTGGCCAAGAGACAGGAATCGGAGCTCCCCTCTTGGCTGTGCCTATAAAACAATCAGATCGCTCCGCAGCCTGCCATTTGAAACGTGAGCTGTGCTGAAAGTACAGATAATGCAGCATGTTCCAAGGAGATTAGAATATCCCAGTGGGATTTTTGGGTGAATGGAGAGGGAAAGCAGTGAGTCCTCTGCACATAGTGTAACCCTCTCTTCTCCAGACCACATTGTCTACGAGGGAAGGTCAAGGGCATGGACCCGTCTTTTTCTCCTTCCTGTAACCACCCTGTTTTGTGAAAGGTTACCGCAGTTTAGAGCTGGGCATTTTCCATGAAACTATTTGCTTGCTCTCTCCTGGACCATTTATCACCTCCGTCAAGAGTATCCTTTTCTTGGGGTGCCTGGGTGGCTCAGTCAGTTAAGCCTCCGACTTCGGCTTAGGTCATGATCTTATGGTTTGTGGGTTCGAGCTCCATGTTGGGCTCCAGCTCAGAGCCTGGAGCCTGCTTGGGTTTCTATGTCCCCTTCTCTCTTTGCCCCTGCCCCCTCCCCAAAAACAAACATTTGTAAAAAATTAAAGAAAGAGTTATCCTTTCTGCAACTTTGACAGTACTAGCCAAGTGAGGAGCGATGTCTTCCCTACCTTCCACCTCTCCCTGAGTTCTTAGCTTTTTTGGCAATTTCCAAAAGAAAGAACGGGTCCCAGTCACTACACTATGAGGAGGCACCGGATACCTCAGCTCAGAGCCCAGAGTGAACATTCATATTAAAAGAAAATGAATCATGTATGTGAAGTTTCATTTTCTTGAATAAGATCTGGGCCCAAATAGGCATTCTTCTTTCAAAGATTCAGTCATCAATCGGGGAGTTAAAAAAGTGAGGGGGGGGGGACTGAACCACCTCATTGATTCCCCCTGTCACCCCGTTGACACTGGAATCCCGGCTATAATGTGTCTATTGGCTGCTCTTTCCATCTCTGTTTGCGGGTTTCCACTGATAGTGAGCCCCTGACTCCCAGAGGCAGCTGAGTCTATAGACATGCATGATATTCCTTTGGACCATTTGTATTATTAGAAACCTGTGATGATATGGCCTGAATGCCTTTTGAGCTGGTAGCTATCTCTCGGAAAATGTCAGGATCTCATGGTCCCCGTTATTTCCTCAGAATTCCCAAGGAAAACTGTATGCTCCACACATTGGTGAAGGTAGACACGTGTGAATTCTTCCATCCATCACTGCTTGAAACAGTAGCTGCTGTCGGGGTCTCAGGACACTTTACATCACCTGTGCTACTCCACACTGCTGGCGTGCTCGCACACGCTCTCACTCTCTCTCTTTCAAAATCTCTCTGTCTCTCTCTTGCAATTTCTCTCTCTCTCTCCTGATTCACTGTGAGTCAAAGTACCACCTTCTTCATAGCTCCTAGTAGAGATTATTCTCAGCACCCACAGTCTGTAATCCCATTCTAGGGATCTCTGTCTCACTCCCAACATATGGATGCAAGAATAAACTTTTTCCTTCATGGGGGAGCCATAACATCCCCCTACCAGCCAGACCCCTTTTATGCCAGGAGAAGAACTTAAAAGAGTTAAAATTGCACACTCAGACACATACAGACACATCATTTCAACATGAAGCATTTGGATTAATAAATTGCCTTAAGTCAGCTTGCCTAGATGCAGATACACAATTCAAATGTAAGTGATTTATCAGGGAAATGTCCCCAGAAGAACCTAAAGAAAAAGGAGTGAGTGAAGGGGAAGAAGGCAAACAAGGGTACGATTCCAGGGAAAGTCCAATGTCAGCCTGATCTCACAGGAGGCTCTGAAGTAGAAATGACACCTGAGTTCATTCAGATTCAAGGCAATGGAGCTAAGTGTTCAAATTCTTCACTACAATTCATCATTGGCAGAGGGCCACCCAGCACATTGTAAAATCCTGAGTATATCCAGTTCTCTGTGCTGTTGGGCAAAATGGCTCCAGTATCCCAAGGGTGCCATCTGTTAGAAACAAAGGCACCAGAAGCCAGAGAAAGTGCGTAGAAACGTAAAAGGAATCTGAGGGGATCTGGACAGAGCATCAACATGTCTACTCATTCATTCATGTCACCACCAGTGAGTTTGATTGGCCCTAGGCTTTATGTATGTCTAATGTGGTATCTCTACGGTGAGAAAATGCTCAACAAACTTTTAATGGAGTTCTCAGGGTAGGGTGGGACTGAAAAAGTTCTGCCTCATCATACACCCCACTGAGTAGATATAATGCAGTCTAGGTCCACACGGGTTCTTTGGCATGCATTCACATTTTGATGGACACTGCTCAAATAAATCTTTTGAAGCCGCTTTATAGAGGCTGTTGCAAAGCCATGTTTGCTGAGCCTCTGTGTGCATATGAGCTTGGTCTTGTCCCCTTTTTCACTAGAATTTCTATCCAGCTGCCCATCAAGTCCAGTTGAATCACTTCCCAAAAGACGATAAAGACTTTTATGAGCAAACCAAAGCTTGTCTCCCAGTTGTGCAGATGCTGACATTTCTTGGAAGGCAGTGCATGCGTATATGCAAAATCACCCACATAAAACTCCTTACAAAGCCAAATACAAACTCAAATCAAGCTGCTTTTACTTTCTTTACAGTAAACAAACCAAAATCTAGAGAACTATCACATCAGGTCTTTATCTTTGTGGATATATTTTAATTTAATTTTCCAATAATAACTACTAGACCCCTGGTGCTCCATCATTTTATACCCAAGAACCTATTAACATGACAAGGAAATCTCAACGCACCACGATTTCAGTTTTTACCAGAGTTTTAATGGCCCAACATTAGTTTCTGTTTTCTCTCTCTCCCTTTTTTTCCCCTTCTCAAGTAAATAAAAGCATATGTTCCTTTGCCCTTCTCTTTACATCACCTAAAAAAGCAGGAGACAGAAAACCCCAAAGAGCAAAGCTCTTAAGTCAAACCAGTCTGCACAAGTTAGACTCTCATGTCTTTTAACAGAACTTATCCTGTTTCGTCTGACACCCACTCTAATCCCTGGCGCATCGTGGCAGTCATTCAGTACGGGTGTGCTGCTGGTTCCTCCCTCCTTCCCCTCCTGTAACTGTGGCTCTACCAAATTCCTTCCTGTCCCGTAGGCTCTGTAGCAGCCCCTATGTTGTGACTTGAGACATAGTTTCACTATTTATCCGGTGTCCCCTCCTCCCACAGAGAAAAGAAATGAATAAAACCACATACCTGAGCACTTCCTGTATACCAGGCACTTTCCATCCATCCTCACAGGGCTCCCCGTGAAGTAAAATTAGTTTCCTCATTTTAGATTCAAGGAAACTGAGGTACAAAGAAGTCCAGTGACCCTTCTAAGATCACACAGCCGGGACAGGAGCAGAACTTGACAGTGAACTTGTGTTGGGCTGTATCTAATCATTTCTGTCCTGCCTCAGTTCCTGTTCTCTAGAATATGCTTCGGGTCTTTAACTCCCACGCGAACACTTCAGAATGTCAAGTATTTCTGAGACCCCACACTGGTGATCTGACTATGGAAAAACTCTGATTTTAAGCACACAAAGTCTATGAAAAGAATCAACAGCATTTACTTGGAAAACAGAAGTGACACCTTCCTTCATTCAGAAATGTCTGTGACAGACCAGCAGTATCGTTGGTCTTGAACGAGACTGAAAGAGCCTTTGTTTATGGTTTCCACAGAATGATTTTGTAAGACAAGTTTTTAGAAACATTTTTAATATATTATTCAATCGAATGACCATCCCTATGGCTTGCAACTCAAAATGTCATGGTGGTGAAATACTCATTAGTCACCTGCTATAAGTTCAGTGGAATGTGCTGGAACACAGAGTCTCCAAAAGCAAATATAGTCTTGTTAAGCTGTCAGGTCACATAATGTACAGGCTAACACTACGACACTGTCATCAGGAGACAGGCTCAGATTGTGTGCTTCGCAAACCGAGAAACTGGTTTCTGGAAGCCCAAATTTTCATTGAACGCCCTTTAAAGCTGAGTTAATGTGTTTCCTACTGTTATAACAACGACATGTGAGTCACATATGTGGTTTCAAGATTCCTAAACTGGATCTGTGCAGCTGCTGATGTAATCAGAAATAACCTCTGGGTCTTTGAGACCAGAAGGTTCAGGAGGAACACTGCCCAGCTGATGCAATTGCTGATATTCATGAGTGCCCTCACTAGTATTCCAGCCCTCCCTGTATGCAGATCTCCTTGGGAAATCATTCATTAATACTCTACTTGCATTTGGAAAAAGTCTTTGCTACCAAGGCAAAATACTCCTGGGATTCAGCCCACAGACTTACCTTGTCTTAACGTCAGGAGGTAGTTTGTCATGGGGACAAAAAACCTGAGGTCGAGTGTCTGGCAGATTCGCATTTGAATTCCAGCTCTGCCACTTACCAGCTGTGTGATTTCAGATAGGTTGCTCAACCTCTCTGTCTCTCTGTTCTCTAATCTGGAAAACTTGGCAGATTATTCCTACTTTACAATGTTGTGAGAATCAAGTTAGCTATAGCATAGCATCCGGTAAAACAGTAGGGTACGGAGCCTGGCTTGCCGAAGCCTCTGGGTCTTGAGCTCTGTGTGGCCCAGACAGGAACCTGCTCTAGTTCTGGGTCCTCCGGGTCGTGCTCCTCTCCCGAACCCCTTAACCTGAAGGTTGATTCAAACACCCAGGGCCTCACAGGAAGCGAGAGGAAAATGAAAAAAAGGTAGGGAAGGGAGGTGGCTCTGGGGTTCCAGCCAGCTCTTGCAAGAACAGTCTTCCCTATGGGAATGCCATTTGTAAGTCATTAAGATTGCAAAGCAGCAGGACTGTGTGACTGAGGATTCTGACCTTCAGAATTTCTGTGAGCAGCCCCTTTGCATTAGAAAGAAGGGAGATGTCAGCTATTAGGAAGCTGTCATGAAAATGCTACCATTTCCCCCTGCGCAGAGACCATGGTAGAAAGAGAAATCATGTTTTCTGAGGGCTGTGGAAGATTCAGTGAGTAGGAAAGAGGAGGGTCCTTAGGGGGTGTTTCAACCAGCAGGGACCCAGAAGGAGGGAGCAGGAGGGGTTTGCCCCGAGGACCACATCATAGCACTTACATCAGTCTTCTGCCGGTTAAAGAGCAGGTATATTCTGAGGTTAAAGAGGTATATTCTGAGCCACTCCCTAACACTGTGAATCAGGGATCCCCATTTGAGAGATGAAACTTGGGGCGCAGAAACCAGGTATGACCTAGGGATTCTCTGTGAGATCACGCTGGAAAACAGCCACGTGCTGTCTCAGTGTGATAGGTGTCCCCTGGTTTACACTTCTTTCTTAATTGCATCACAAACTTGGATTATATCCTGAAGATCTGGGGAAAGGCAGAGGATGTTGTCCACTTGTAAAGTCCTTGCATGTTTTCATGGTTCTATTCCAAAAGAATAAAAATGCAAAAAATGACACGCTGCATTGAAACTCAGAAGTATGAGGTGGCCATGTTCTTAAAGTACATATTTAAAAAAATTTTTTTATTTTTTATTATATTTGATATATTTTTTTATTTTAATTTTATTTTTGAGAGAGAGAGAGAGTGAGGGAGGGAGGGAGGGAGGGAGGGAGAATGAGCAGGTACAGGGACAGAGAGAGAGCGGGAAGGAGAGAATCCCAAGAAGGCTCCACGCTCAGCATGGAGCCCCAGGCAGGGCTTGATCCCACAACACTGGGATCATGACCTGAGCTGAAATCAAAAGTCGTTGCTTAACTGACTGAGCTACCCGGGTGCCCCTGAAAGTGTATATATATTAATGTTTATTTTTGAGAGAGAGAGAGAGAGAGAGAGAGAGAGAAGGAGAGAGAGCACAAGTACGAGAGGGGCAGAGAGCAAGGGACACACAGAATCTGAGGCAGGCTCCAGGCTCTGAGCCATCAGCACAGAGCAGTCAGCACAGAGCAGGGCTCCAACTCAGGAACCATGAGATCATGACCTGAGCCAAAGTAGGACGCTTAACCAACTGAGCCACCCAGGCGCCCCTGAAAGTATATATTTTTTTCAAGAAAAATCCTTAGAAACAATAAGCATCTTTATCGTATCAAAAGCTGATCTGCAAATGAAAATTGCTTCTTTTTCCAATAGAGGTAGTAATAATAATAATGTTAATAATAATAATATGCTTGTCATAGTCTAGGCAGCATGTTAACTACTTTGCATTAATTATCCCTTCAACCCCATGGAACGATATCACTGTCCTCTTTTTAGAGATGAAGAAGAGGAGACAGAAAAGTGAAATAGCCAGCCCAAGGACACTCAGCTGATAAGCGGCCAAGCACATGCTGATACCAGAGCACGGGCTCTTACTTTTAAGTGCCACTTCCCAGAGACCGTACTGGCAGATGACACACATTTTGTCACCGAATTATTTAAAAAGGGGGGGGGGTGGGGGCCTCATGAGGTAGGAATCATTACGTTCAACTCTCAGATAAGGAAATTGAAGTTTAAAATCTTTCTGTGACTTCTCCATGGCCCCCCAGCTGGTCAGAGGAAGAGTCAAGATTCAGGCCCAGAACTTTTGATTCTGAGCCTAGGACTGTTTCTCCTTTCATACCTCACATTATAATTCTTGATGAGAAAGAAATTGTGGGTTCATGCAGAATTTATTCCTCCACAAGTAGAAATTGTTAATTTATAAAAAGACATACGGTAAGTGGGGCCAACCCCACTCACTGCCAACATACTCATTCACTCAGTGACCGACCAATATTGATAGCATATCAAGTACGACCCGGGCGTTGTCAGGTCCCTTGGAGTGCAGCATGAGCAGAGCGAATCATGGGTCTGTATCCTCAGGGTGGTTATTGTTGTCTCCCAGATGCCTTCTTTCCCAGTGGTGTTCTACTGCTTTTCTCCTGGAACCCTCCCTTTGTCTTTGACATAGTACAGCTGCCTTTTTGGGGTGCCTCAGAGCTCTCACCCCAATGAGGCTGACTGTAGTAATTCTTTCACAGACACTTTAGACCCCTCCCTCACTACCCAGGATTGACCGCTTGTCCTGAGCGACTCACTGTAGCCAACACTAAGCAGCAACCTCAGAGCATAGATGTGTGCCTTGATGTCATCCTGAGTGCAGACACCTGCGTAGCAAGTCTCTTTAGACCTTCGTCGTGACGGCTTGATTTCTACTGGAAGATCACCTTCTGGGCCTTGTGGATGGGCTGCGTACATCGGATCTTCAGCACCTCTGCTGTTTGGAAAGGCCGCCAAGTGGAGATTCCTCGGTGTGGTGATGAGAGCGCATCTTGCTGTCTGTCTTCCTTGAATGCAGGGAAGGACTGGAAAGAAGCGATCAGAAGGGGTGCCGGACCATGAGCAGTTTCCAGCTGACTTTGCCAGGCCCAAAGAACTATGACCTAACCTCTGCTTCAGGGAGACTGCAAACAAATGTAAACAATCAGTTTCCAAGGCCGGTGTCCAACTCCCGGTGTCTTGGTCCCCTCTGCATTGTAATGTATGTCTCAGTATCCTGGTAACTGCTGAGAGAGGCTCTCAGTCAAGATGAGCAACACAGGCTGCAATCTCGATAGAAGGCGAGGTCCACGTGTGCACATCTTTTTACAGTTAACAAGATCTGCTATTTCCAATACCTCACTCAGTGCCCATAATATTCATGGAAAGGCAAGTTTTGCTATTCTCACGTTCATAAATGAAGAAACGAGAGTGCAGAGTCAGCAGCAGAACTGGAGCTGGACACTACCAGCGTGATTCTCCACCTTTTGCCTTATGATAAGATGAGATGATTAATATAATAGGAAGACCTTCTTGTAGGGATTGGAGATTATATACATTAATTAATCAATGTAGATATTTATATATCCATTTATGGGTATGTACTCTAGGTACATAGATATGGCATTTAGCCTTTTGCTGGCACAAAGTAGTCCCTTCAGTAAGAAATATCTTTTTTTTTTTTTAAAGTAAGGCAAACTAGTGTAATTATTGAGCCATGGTTTCTGAACTCCGGACAACTTAAAATGATATCAGGACCTTAGACAAGTTACTTAACCTCTCTGGGTATTAGTTTCTTTACCTGCAAATGGGAATAATGATTTTTTTTTTAAACCCCAAATACTTCCTGAGGTTTGAATGAGAGTTGTATAGATAGAAGACAGGAATTTTCTCCCCAACACTGAGTTGAAAGAAGCAAGCCACTACTCTGGTAAGCTGGAATTGGGGGGGGGGGGGACTCTTAGCTTCTTTCTAGGCAATGTATAAAGATTGAGGGGTCTTTCATGGAACCTGAAAAATGGCAGAATGTCCTCTGTTCTCAACTCTATAGCTCTTCACTGAGATGTAAAAATGAAAATGCATCCATTTTCAAATAGGAGACTCTCTGCCATCATGCTAAGCATGAGCACTGGGCTGTTTTGCAAGGATCCCAAGGTGTTAACTCTCAGTGGTCAATTCTGTGGCATCCATGCACCACCCCATCAGAGACTCTGGCGCTTCTCAGGATGCCACATGAGATGCCCATCCCCCCAACTCGGAGATGATAACCTTTGTTCACCTTGTGGGGCTAGCTCTAGTTCTGCCTCCTTCTCCACCCCAAATATTAACTTCCCTCAATAAGTATCTCAAACAAAGCCTTGAGGGTGTGAATAGATATGAGGATATCTTTTAGAAGCCCTCTCTCTGCAGAGATGCAACACAAAAGCTTTTAATAAATTTGCCAAGGTGAAGGAATGTGTACTTCAGACAGGTTTCCAATCTCCTGCCAAATAGAAAACACAAATTGATGTGACAATGTGTTTCCTGCCAAAAATAAGAATAAGAAGGTGAAGGGGAAAGGGAGAAGGAGAGGAAAGAAGAAGAAGAAGAAGGGTGGGGGAGAACAAAGAGAGGAAGAAATAATATATACAGTGTCAAATACAGGATGACATGTTGAAAAATCTTAATAAATGGTAGCATAACTATTGAGCAATTGCACTTTTATGTTACTGAGACTGTCCTGGGATGTTTCAGCCCTTTTCTTTCTGTGCTTTATTAAAATAGGGGCAGAACCTTAGAGTGAGAAACTGTGATATAGAACAAGCACTTTGTCAGATGGGCAATGACTAGGTTATCCAAAATGAATAGAAATGAGATCTTGAAATCTCATCTAGGCCTTTTCTTGGTAACCTCCCCCCTTACTTTCTTAATGTTGTTTGGCTTGGCTCAAGAAAGGGAAATTGGCATTGATTCGTGTTGAACAATATCATTTGTGCAAGTATAATAAATAAAATGTGAGTAGATTCAAACCAGCAGTATCTCAAAAAAATAACACATCTGACCAAGCAAGATTCAGTCCAGAAATGCAAGGATGGTTTGATACTGAAAAAAAAAATATGTTGGGGGCACCTGGGTGGCTCAGTTGGTTAAGCATCTGACTTTAGCTCAGGTCATGATCTCACTGCTCATGAGTTCCAGCCCTGCATCAGGCTCTGTGCTGACAGCTCGGAGCCAAAAGCCTGCTTCAGATTCTCTCATCTCTCTGCTCCTCCCCTGCTTGACATTAAAATATGTTGATAACCACATTACATCATTACAACAGATTAAAGGAGAAAAAAACATGGTCATAAAGGAGAAAAAATGTGGTCATCTTGATGACATTTACCATACTGTCCTGATTAAACTAGAAATAGTACAGAAGGAATAGAAGGATAGTTCTTACATGGTAAAGAATGTGAGAAGTCAATTTAAAAGTTAATAATGAAACAGCAGGTACATTATCATTAAATTCAAGAACAAAACAGACATTTACTATCTCGTCTGTTATGATTTAACACTGTTGTGGAAGTTTGAGTCTGTGAAATAATAGAAAGAGATATATGTATTAAAAAAGATATTTAAGGGGCACCTGTGTGGCTCAGTCAGTTAAGCGTCCCACTCTTGATTTTGGCTGAGGTCATGATCTCATGCTTTGTGAGACTGAATCCCTGTCATTGCTGTCAGTGTGGAGCCTGCTTGGGATTCTCTCTCCTCTCTCTCTCTCTCTCTCTCTCTCTCTCTCTCTCTGCCCCTCCCCCCTTCAAAATAAATAAATAAAAACTTAAAAAAAAGAAAAAAGGATATTTAAAACCCAGTTATTATTTTCTGTTTCTTAACCCCAAAAGAAAAAAAAAACTAAACACTTTATTAATAGAGTTTAGAAAGGTTACTGCTTGCAAATAAATATATAAAAATCAATACATTTTCTATATAACTGCTATAGGCAATTGAAATATTAATATGAAAAAATTCATTTTATAAATCAAATGAAAGAAACAATCAAAAATAAATTCAATAGCACCATATACAAAATATAACCCAGCATTTATATATACCTAAATTTAAGAGCTATAACTACATAACTCTTGGAAGACATTATGATAATAAATTTTAATTACCATGGGTTAGGCAAAGTCTTATATATGATGCCAAAATGTAAGTAACAGAAGAAAATAAAAATAATGTGAACGATCAAAATTTAAAACTTTTGTACTTCAAAGAACACTATCAAGAAAGTGATAAAATAACCCACAGATAAGGGGAACATATTTACAATTCATATATCTGACAAGGGACTTGTATCCAGAATATATGAATAGTTCTTACAACTCAATAATAAAAGGACAACCAGTGAAATAATGACATTTCTCAGTGAATAGACATTTCTCTGAATAAACTCTACATGTAGCCAATAAGCACATGAAAATGTGCCTAACCTCATTAGCCGTTACAGAACATGTGAATCAAAACCATGACGAAATACTGCTTTACACCTGTCAGGATGATGGTGTATGAAAACTAATTATTCAATTACCATATCAGAATAATGGCAGCAAATCATGTTGAGCTCAACGGAAGTCTCAAAATGTTACGTTAAAAAACAGCATACAAATTTTACTTAGAAACATATACTTAAAACCAGTCAAACTAGTTGAAATGTCTGAATATGGCATCAGAACTGGTAGATAGGGACAGAGAGAAAAGTGACTACCATTCTTTGTTATAAGACATTTAGTAGTATTCATTTTTTTAAAAAACTATATTCAGGGGCGCCTGGGTGGCTCAGTCGGTTAAGTGTCCCAACTTCAGCTCAGGTCATGATCTCGCAGTCCGCGAGTTCGAGCCCCGCGTTGGGCTCTGGGCTGATGGCTCAGAGCCTGGAGCTTGCTTCCAATTCTGTGTCTCCCTCTCTCTCTGCCCCTCCCCTGTTCATGCTGTGTCTCTCTCTGTCTCAAAAATAAATAAACGTTAAAAAAAATTAAAAAAAAACTATATTCATACATTATCTAGTTGAAAAAATGAAAATTGATTTTAAAAAAGGAAAATAAAAACATGTATCTCAAGCTTTGTAGAAATTGAGATCCAAAAACACAAACAATTCAACTTTAAGAGATTTAAGAGATAGAAAAGTTAATTCCTTACTTCCTGGGTGTAATGACCTGAAACTAGTCATTCCAACGTCTCCGAACCCTGACCTAAACGTAACACTCTGTGACCTGTATATCTTTGCCAGATTATGCTGAAGATCAAATGAGTGTATGAGTGTGAAGATGCTTTTTGAATCACAATGTTCACTACAAATGTTAGCTAATTACAACCCAAGAATAGACTCTAAACATTAACATGTCTATGCAGATAATAACTGTTCAGTTTCCTGCAATTCAGGCCAACAGTTCTCCATTGCCTAGCACAGTGCCTGGTGCATAATAGGGGTTTTATTAATATTCTTATGAATTCTTAGGAATTTCTCGAACATAAGTCATTTTCCAAGCATATTCAGTGCAAAGGGGAAGGGATGTGGAATTAGGGAAAGAGGCAGTATTTATCTCAAGCTTGAATGATTGGTATGATTTTCATACTTATCCCTAGGAAAAATATCTAGGGATGGAATAAGCTAAAGAATAGGGATGAGGAAGAGCAGACAGAGTATAGGGATCAGTAACCAGTAGTTTTGATTGGCTGAATCAGAAAGGTTGGAGATTGAGAGCTATCTCACATGCCAGACCTCAAAACTGGACAAGATGTGATTAGCAAGAGACAGCCCTTCTAGATCTGAGCACAAAGCTGAGACATGAACCGAGTCAGACTTTGGGAGGATCACCTTGGCTTCCATGTTGGAAAATGGACTGGAGCTGAGACACCCTGGAGCAGGTAGAACAACTAGGGAGTTATTACTTAATCCATGGCTGGTGGAGCCAACCAAGAGGAGGGATGCGGTCAACAGAATTTTATGCTTCAAAGAGATCAAGAACTCTCAGTTGCACCATGGATTGGACAACTGTGTTGTGATGATGACATGCCAAATACACAGAGTAGTAAGGTACAACAGAAAATTGGTTAGAGTATTCTTTTTTTTTTTTTTCTTTTTGGTTAGAGTATTCTTAACACCCTCTTTAAATTGAAGTCTTGCTTCTCCACCTTTTGATGGAATAAGTATATAACATTTACATTCAAATGTAATTTATAAACCAGAATGATCCCTGGGCAGTGTGATTCAATAGAACAATACCCTTTGGATGTTCAAGTCCCATCTCTGACATTCATTAGCGTCATGAGTTCAGATGAACCACTTCACAACTGTGGGCATCAGTTTCCATTTCACTAAAGTAGAGATAATAACCTCTACTGTGTAGGACCATAGTCTGGATGAGAGATAAGATATAGAAAGAGCCTGGCTCAGATTGTCCAGTCAGTGAATGTGGTGTTGTATCCCATTCTTCAGAGACGCATCCCAACCTCCAATCTTCCTATGGTCCTCCATGTGAATCCTCATGCTCTCTGCAGTTGAAATCTGCTGCTTTGTCTACAAAGCAGGAAAGTTTTCTCAGGAAAGATTATAAGATAGTTATCATGGTCTTTTCCCAACATATCACTCCATAAATACATAACATTCATCTCTGCCTGTGTCTTGACATTCTGCCTTATTTAATTATGTATTTAGCAAACTGAACTCATGGCTTCTCTAACCCACAGGATACCTCCATAAGCTCAGAGGCATTTCTAAAATAAGAATCCCCTGCTGCCATGGGGTGCCAGCCAGCTGACTCTGCTGAATCCTTCCCTCTGATTGTGTCCATACTGTCCTCAAGAAGTGGCTTCAGTGACAGATTCACATGTTCAGTGTCCAAGACTCCCCTTTTAGAGTCTGTCTATCACTGCAAGCATGGGCAGTAGATGATCAAGAGTGGCTTTCTACCAGATGCCAGCCAGCCCTATGAATGTCCCTCTTAGTTTAAGAAAAAACAGGCTGAGCACAGCATGGTTCCTGGCAGACAACAGGGAGATGAGTCAAGGCAAAAAGCAGAACTGAGCCATGGTGAACTTTAGTCACCAGAATGGCATTTGCCATCCAACAAACATTTATTTATCAAGCTATGCTGTGGGCTATTTTCTCACATGTCATCCCACCAAATCCTCAGTTACCTCATGAATAGGCATCCTCTCCTCATTCTACAGATGAGAAAACAGACACAGAGGTGTTGGGTAGCCCTCTGTTAGGCCCCCCAGCTAGTAACTGTGAAAGGCAGGATTTGAACCAGCGTCTCCAGATAAAAAATTGTTTTTTTCCCATGTCACAGCTACTTCTACTTCAAGCACGAAGTGTATTAATGAATCCTGCCTACGATTACCCGAGAAGGTCTCACACTGGAGAGTATTATAATATTTGGAATCTTAGATTTATGCTTTTCTTAGGACAGCAATCACAGCCCTAAATGATTTATTCATAAATTCAGCAGTGATTTATTGAGTACCTCCCATGTACCATGCACCATGCTGGATGCTGGAAATAGAAGAATGAGACAGGTCTTTACCAGTACCGCAGCTTAGAGAAGAGCAGAGAATATATCTAGCCAGAGTCTGCACCAAATGGATAAACCCAAGTGCAGCTGTTAGCTCCTGCCCCCCCAGGCCAAGTCTCCAACAACCCGTGAAGCTTCAGCTTTATCCCTATCCTGCCTTAGTCAACTTAGCAGTAGTATTCATAATTGAGCATGGTACAACAACAAGTGTTGACACCCCTCTCCAAGAGCAATGATCTGCCACTGGTCACTGCCAACAGTGTCTCATGTCTGGTGAGCCTGACTGTAGCCATTGGGCATCTCTGTGCCCATGGGCTGCTTAGAGCACACCCCCATCTAGGACAAGGGATACCCACTGATATCGCAGGCATCCCTCTCACTCCTGACATGAATCCCATCTCCTGCTTGGACAAATTTCTGGTCTGACATCTTAGACCTATCAGCTGGGGTCCTAAGAGCCTATGTCTTTCATATTGACTTCTTTCTGAGTCCTGGGACCTCCCCACCACCCCAGGACTCTGTCAATGGATGGGGATATTTCCTAAGCCAGGCGAACCCAGAGTGAATCATGAAGGCAGATTGGGGGGATGAAGATACCAGGCCCAGGGCTCTCATCTGCAGACCTTCTCTATAGAACTCAGTGTAGGTGTTCCCCAAGCCTGAAACAGAACACGTAGACAGGTGTCTCTTTTAGGTTGCAAATAACAAAAATCCAGGTTGCCTCAGGTACAGAGGTTTTGTGGAAAGATACTCAGGGAAGTAAGGAAGTCCCAGAAACTGGCAGTTGCTCTGCCAGGCTTCAAGAAGAATGACTCTCACAATGCCCCGTGGCATAAGAAACAATAGCAGCCTGGAATTTTTGTCTTTAGAAGCAGTCATTGGACTCCCTGTTCTGGTACTCCTCTTCCAGGGCTTCCTCTCTTTCTCTTTCTTTACGTTTCTGCCTCTACTCATAGGTTACTCTGCTATTTCTACTCTTTTTCACTGATTTTTCTCTACGTGTCATGTTCATAATTTTGCTGGAGAGAACCTAATCATGTCCCTTTATCAGCATATAATATGGATTATTCCTGGAGGGTAGGTGGTCAAGCCAGATTCTCAAGGCTGCTGCTCATTACCTGATATCTAGACTCTAGCCAGAGAGTGAATCTTGGTCTCATCAGTTGTCTCTGGAGCAGGGTAGTCACAGTGCAAAGAGCATGACAAGTTATACCCAAAACACTAGATACTCAGATGGGTACTTACAATCCCCTGCATTCATCTGTGCCATACTTCATCAAGGATTGACCTTATCTCACCTCTTGGTTAGTTACCCAGCCGAAAGATCTCAAAGGATCCCAAAAGATCGCTGAGATCCCAGCATGCCTTGCAGCCCAGCCCAGTTAAATGATCATAATATCATTCATATGAAGCAGTTCCCTATTTGTTGTGGGGTGGACCTGACGCTAAGAAAAAGAAGAAACCATCTGGCTTTTTTCAATTACTGCCCTTCTTTCTGGTTCATCAGGATCCCGGTTTCCTGTTTTTTCACCATATTTTTCATCCATCTCTTATAAAGAAACAAACCTGATTTCTCATGAACTCATTTAGAGTCTTGGCTTCAATTGCTTTCCTGAGTAACTCACTCCACATGTTTGTCCCTCTTGCCTGATTCACTTCTCCTGGAGGATCTGGCTTTATTTGTTCTTCAACAAATATTACTTAGCTTGATCTACAAGCCAGGTGCTGCACTGGGTTCTGAGAGTGATAGATCTCCAGCCTCAGCCTCGTCAACATCATTATCACCAGCATCACTGCCGATTACTTCGCATTTCCTAGGGGGCAGGCACCAGGACAGGTGCCTTCCAGCCATGCATTGTCTAATCTGCATAACCCTAGCACAACCACTCTGGGAGGCAGTTGCTATTATGTCTCCACTTATCGTTGAAAAGTTGGGACTCGGAGAAATTGAGTGAAGTTAAGAAATTAAGATCATCTTGAGCCCTTTGGAATTTCCAGGTGACATACTAAGTAAGGATGGCAGACTGCCCTTTGGCGTGAAACTTCCCTGTTGATCTGAATATGTTCTGAATGCTTTTCTATGCCAACCTCTATTCGGAAACTACAGCATGGTTCCTTCCATAACAATAAACACAGTTACTTTACAAGGTTCTGTTCAATACCTGCCGCCCAAACAGCAATGCACACAGCCCATGTGAGCACACAAGCTAACTCTTCAGGGCCTGTTTTCTAAACCCATGGGAATAATGGTCCATATTTGTCTGGCACCTCATACTTTGTTCTGCTCTCACTCATCTTGTACCTTTACCACGATAGATCTGCAAGCTCGTTAAGGGCGGCTATCATTATCCCCATTTGTTGCTTCACTGATTTTTATATTTATCTATTGCTGCACTAATTCAATGAATATTTACTGATTACCTAGCCCGTGCCATGCTCTGTACTAATCAACAGAGGAACATGATATGCATAAGGCTTGTCTAACTGTCAAGAGGCACGGGCTAGTGATGGGTACAACTCCCCAAAGAGGCAGTGACTTCCTGGGTACTGAGTGCTCTCACCATAGAACTATAACTGAGAGGGCAGGGCACTGTGCCCAGAGTGGTCAGGATTGTTTCAAAAGTGAAGGCAAAATTCAGGGGGGCTGGGGTACACATGGGATACCTCCACGTCAGGGTGAGTGATCCGGACTTTATCCTAGGGGCTGTGAGACCAAGGCAGGGAGCAATTAGAGAAGCAGGGCGTCTCTATCCCATTCTTGTCCTTTTATAAAGGGACAAAATGATCCAGAAAATCCTCCAGAATGCACTGGCCAGAGGAGGTAGGAGAACAGCATGGTTTGGTGTAAGAGATCACCTGAGAGGGAAGAGGAAAACAGCATTAAGGGTACCCACTATGCGCTAGTGTGCTTCCTATATGCACATGATTTTGACCCCATGTTAGAACTGAGGGAAGATCCAGGAAGAGACCTGGTTTCAGGCCTAGGTCTCACCTCTGCCCATGAGACTTTGGGGGAAACTGCTTTATTTTCTTCCTGGATGAAACGAGGAGAGAACTGGGGCTTGAGAAAGGTATTAAGTGGGAAATGGCGCTGGCCATGCTAAAGGGTGTGCACAGGCAAAGCTTTTCGCTTGTGTGCTTGTTTTAGTGAACGATGCTGACCCGAAGCCTCAGACTGTCCCTTGGCTCATTCTAAGATGAGAAAGCTGACAGCATACAAAAACGGGGTCCAGGGGAGGTACAGAGGAGAGGCATAGGAACAGGAATTGGGTCTGGGTTACAGTTGGCATTTTGATACACAGGTATATCTCTTCATCGTGGCCAGCTTCATCATGCGTAAAAAACCAAGGTCTCTCCAGCTTCAAATGTCTATAAGTCTACAAGGCAGGAAAGCTCTAAGTCTACAAGAAGGTGGAAGCTCTGTCGATGCAAGAGAAAGTGGTGAAGAAAAGAAATCAATACCAAGCCCTGGGCAAACACCCCTGCCCCAGCCCCATTAGCTGGATTTTGGCATTGTGTTCTGATTTGTGCAGGTAGAGGCTCATAGGAAAGCTGAGGACTCATTGTCTCTTCATCTGGCAAAGGGGAAACCCCTGTCCCATTTCAAACAAATGAAAAAACCTCCTCCCCCTTTTCATTTCCTTATTTGGGTGGGGAGCGTCGCCATTTATCTAGCAGCCCCAGCTGGAAGCCTGGCTATCTCCCAGTCACCATCTCTCCCTCATCTTGCATGTCCAGACCAAGCACTGTGGATTCTGCCTCCAAGCACTCTCCAAAACAGCGCCCCCCCCCCACCCCATCCCTTCCACTCCGAGTGATTTGGTTTCCTTCCTCACTGGTGTTCACCTGCTCTGTCACCTCTCCTAACTCTCCTCTCTGCACACCTGTGCTGGGGGACAGATCCTGCATTCACATTGCTTGTGTCCCAACTCATGACCTTCCCACCCACCTTTCACTGCAGCCATTGCTGGTGGGGTCCCCCACCTATACCGCCACCTCTCTCGCTTGCCACCCTAGGTTTTCTCTAATGTCGTGAAGTAGGACATCCATGGGTTCCTGCTCAGCACTTAATGCTTGAGCAAATCTGAAAAGGGGGTTAACATCCCCGTTAACCAATGGGGAAGGGAAGCAGTTGGATTACTGTGACCCCATTTTCATCCTCAGACTGTTATGCTCTACCTGCTGTGTACTGGGATCTATGCTAGGAAGCATATAGGAAGCATATACTTCCTATATGCTCTTCAGAGGGCAGATTCCAGTCCCCACTGCCCATAGTGATGGTCAGCTATTATATAGCACACTTGTATTGCCTTGTTTTCTTCCTCGTGCCCCTGCTTTCCAGCCCCCTTACTACTTTTCCCTGAGATTATGTCCAAAAAACAACTACCTGCCCAAGCTCTGCTTTCTTAGAGGGTGACCCACGCTATGACAGCTCCCTAGCCATTTTTCAAACAGAGTAATTCCACCACATTCTGTTCTTTATATTGGGCTTCTGTGTAAGATTGCTTTTAAACAAAGGATTCCATGCCAAAAGGAAAAAGGAGAGAAAGCTGGAAAGAAGGAGGCAACAGGCAGGCAAGAAGGAAGGAGGAAAGGAAGAGAGGGAAGAAGGAGGCAGGAAAGAAGGAAGGGTGGGAGGAGGAGGAAGAGGGATGGAGAACTGAAAACCACAGGCCAACAAGACAAAAGCTTTACTACTTACATTGGCATTCAAGGTCCTTGAAACCCATGAAGTGACTCCTTAACTTTCCAACTATCTCTAAATATTCCACTAACACTCCACTCCTTTCCAAGAATGCCATGTCATCTCATACCTTCTGTGTCTTTTTCCTATTGGTTTTTCTGTCTTCTGGACTCTTAATCATCTCTCATGCCCCAACCCAAATATCCCCATCCCTGTGATGCTTCCAAGTGCACCCCCCTGCCCATCACCCCCTGTGCCCATCACATATCCACCCACTTACTGAGCTCTTACAATGGGCCAGGAGCTCTAATAACTACTTTGCATCAACTGTTTTGTTTGTTTGTTTGTTTGTTTGTTTGTTTGTTTGTTTAGAGAGAAAGATACAGGGTGCAAGCAGGGGAGGGGCAGAGAGAGAGGGAGACACAGAATCTGAAGCGAGCTCCAGGCTCTGAGCTGTCAGCACAGATCACAAGGCGGAGCTCGAACTCATGCACTGTGAGATCATGACCTGAGCTGAAATTGGAAGTTGGACGCTTAACCGACTGAGCCACCCAGGCGCCCCTGTTTTATTTCATCCTCACAAAAGCCTTGTAGGATAAGCATAATTATGATACCAAGGATATGGGTTCAGCTGGGGCAACAAGCTATGGGAGGTTCAGGAGCTTGTGATGCTGGAGAGTGCTCCTGCAGGGTTCACATGGTCGTGTGTTTATTCATGTGTCCTCTTTCTCACCAGACCTAAGAGCTTTTGGAGGGCAGGGATTGAGTCTCACACATCTCTGGCATCTCCTCAAAGCAGAACCTAGCATAGATCCCAGCACACAGCAGGTAGAACTAAGTATTTTTTTTATGTGACGAGGCTATACACCAGCCTAGAAGAAGAAGGCTCCCTGGTCTCAATCAACATCCCCCCGCAGAATCCCTACCACACATGGTCCCACCCCCAAGACAGAACTCTAAAGCACTAAAGTTTTTATAAGAATAATTGTTAACTTTTTTCAAGGACTTGCTACAACTAATTTAATCCTCAAATGAGCTGATGAGCTTTTGTTGTCATCACAGCTTGATCATATTGCATTATGCAATAATCTCTACACTTTTCTTGTGAGCCCCTGAGGGTCTCCAGGACAGGGTCCTTGCTGGCTTTGCCTCTACCTCCCCAGCCTCCTGCCCCGGGCTGGGCGCAGAGGAGAAGTGCTGTCACAGTGCAAGTTGGGATAGGCCCATTAGGTGTGGTGGCCTGGTGTTTTCCCCAGCTGGGCCCCGGCCCTGTGGTCCTGTGGTCAGCCTCAGGGCTGACCTTCACTTCTCAGACCTGCCTTTGGATCAGGCTTCTCCCAGGAGCCCAGCTTTATAAACAAAAAACAAACAGAGCAAATAAAAACATGATCTCATTGGTGCTTGAGTCAGCTGCTCCAGATGCTTGGGGAGATGGGGAGGGGGTGCTGCAGAGCCAGCAGGAGAGTGGAGCTGCAGCAGGGCACACAGGGGGTGGGAACAACTCCTCAGGTTTGAGAGTCTGCAGCCAGTGGGGCCACATTCACCTGCATCCCCACCCCCATCCCTGCCCTGCCTCTACCCGTGGGCCATGATGGATGCCCGCCACCTCCTGGGCATCTGGCTGCCACCCCTGAATCCCCAGAGGAGGCACAGGGTGGCTTCTCAGTTTGCTAAATAGAGCTGTTGAATTAGGTACCTTAGTAACCATCATCTCATTTATCTCAGAAATTGTCTATGAGATCAGGTTTCCCATCCCACTTCCCAGATGAAAAGCGGAAGCCCAGAAAGTGAAATGATATTCCCAGGAAGGAGCAAACAAGTGGAAGAACGAGGACTTGACCCAACGTCATTTGCCCCTAGCTTCTGAGTTTGTCCAGACCACCCCACCAAGAAGGTGTGGCCACGTCAGAGCTGAGAGCCAATGGGGCTCAGCTCTCCTCTCTTCTGGGGACAAGGAGCTTGTGATGCCGGAGACTGCTCCCGCAGGGTTCACACAGTCGTGTACCACATCCTCCTTTGTGAGGATGGAAGGGGAGACACTTTAAAAAGAAAGTCAGCTTGTGTTTCCCTGAACCCACATCCCTCTGTGAGCTTCAGCAGAAAAAGCACTTGCCAGGAACCAAGGAAAGTGGGTTCAAGGCCCAGAATCCCTTGCTACTAACATGCTGTGTGCACTCAGAAAAGTCACCTCCCCTCTGTGGGCTGTGGTTCCTCTGATCATAAGAGAGTGTGTTTGAGATGAGCCCTGACCCCAAACAAAACCTACCTGGCTGTAACTTCCCATCCCATATCAGGTGTTCCACATTTTAAAGGCATCTTCAACCCTTTTACCTCTTTTGAACCATCCACGGACACGAAACTTCAGTCAACACCGCGCATTCATGCAGCGTGACCCAGAGCAAGGGGAGGCTTAGCAAAGCAGCATCCTGGCTCTGCCCGGCCACATGAATTGTTCCCCCTCCCAACCATGTTCCGAAGGCGCTGACACTCTGGGAGGACTGTGCTCCATTCTCCTATTTTTCTCATGTGTTTCAGGACTTGGCTCTCTCTCACATTTCATTCTCCAGACGTGATTCAGAGCAGAAGTTGCATTACATCTTGACATTTTCCACCCAGTCTGAAAGTCCTGCATGTGGGCCTATCCTGAGGCTCTCTTGCTGTTTGTTCAGTAACTAATTAGTGCTGGTAGAAGGACAAGTATAGCCTCCAGGTTGTTGCCAAGACGAATGGCATCCAATTCCACTGGAGGTAAGAGGGGGTGGGACAGAGTCCAAAGTCTGGCAGAGGCCAACAGAGCAAGGACATGTTGTGGCAGGGAGGGGAGAAAAGGTAGCTAGATGGGTTGTGGAAGGGCCAGGCATGGGGGGAATGGGGTGGTTTTCAGGGGAGAAGTCTAGCTAGACTTAGAAGAGAATGCAAGAAGATAACCTCTCGTCCCCTCCCTTCCATTTGCTGACATCACGTCTTGGCTTAACGCCCAATTCTAACACATCTGAGAACTTGGGGGGGCAGCTGTCACCGTGGGTCAGGCCCAATCAATGGAATACCTCTATTGACACAAAAATCCATTGTGATCATTCAATTTACATTCACCGAATGAGCCCTTTTCTGTCTAGGATGCAATGACGTAGCGGTGAATGACCCGTGGTCGCAGGTGTTCAAGAACTGACCAGCCAGAAGAGAGGCAGATAGGAAAACAGGGGGCTTGGTGTCAGAAGAAAAATGGCCAAGTGTTGTGTAAGCTTTGGTGGCCTGGATGGGAAGGGACCCAGCTCTGGCTGGGGATGCTGGGAAATGCTCTCTGGTGGGGGAGGTGTTTGAGAGGGGGGGTTGAAGATCAAGTGGAGACTGATGGAGAAGGGAAGGCACTGAAGGACTTTCCCAACTCTGCATTTCATGACATTGAGAGTGAGTGCCTGGCTTTTCTTGCCCTAGTCCCAGTGCTGTGCAAAAGCATGGAGGCCCAAACTATCTCCGCTGAATCACGACACTACAAGCAGCTGCAGGTGAAGGATGGGGGATCGGAACACTCTAGGCTGAGTGAGAAGGCAATGCCCAGGTCAGAAGTGGCCCCATTATCAATCTAAGGATGTAGGGTTTCATCCTCTAGACCTAGATTGTCCAATGTGGTACTTACTAGCCACATGAGGCTCTTTAAATAAGTTTAAATCAAATACAATTAAAAATTTCAATTCCTTGATGGCACAGGTAATATTTCAGGTGCTCAATAGTCACATGTCTAGTGGCTATTATATTGGGCAGGGCAGATACAGGCCATCTCTGTCATCTCAAGAAGTTCCATTGGACAGCACTGCTGTAGACAATAGGAACTATCGAAGGTTTGTAACCTGAGAAGGACGAGGGTCAGATTTATGTTTCAAGTGACACGTGAGGGTCTGGCTGTGCGGGAAGAGATCACAGACAAGTCATTTGGGAGGCTTTTCTGTTAACCCTGCTGAACCTTGGTAAGGACGCAGAAGAGGAAGGGATGGGGCATGAGTGCTCTCCTTCTGTTACTCCAGCTGAGTTTTGATGATGATGGAGGAGGGGGGAGGGGCATATTAGCTCTGCCTTCATTAGTCTGGATGAGCCCTGATGGTGATGGAGAAGAGCAGAGAAATGTAGATAAGTGCTATCTTTGAACCAGAAGACCAAGTCTTTTCAAAGGCTGCTGCCTCCTGGGGGCTGATGGGCTTGAGTGCCCTTCGCTGGTTCATTAGGGCCCAGTGTCTTCCCAATGTCCATTCTCTCTGGCCCTGCAGAACCCCGAAGCTCAGCCACATCAGCAGGGACTCAGATCCAGACAGTCTGGGTTTAAATCCTTCTGTGGCACGTGCTGGCTATATGATTTTGTGAAAGTTTTGAAGCTTCTCTTTGCCTCTGTTTCACATGTAAAGTGGGATGACAATGGCACCTATGTCATAGGGGTTTTGAGTGTTAAATGAGATAATATTTGTCATACGCCTAATACAGTCTGTGGCTCATAATAAGCCTCCAAAGAAGTATAATTTCATGTCATGACCAAGAAGCAGTGGTGTTTTGTGATTTAGAGCATAGACTCTGGATCATTCTTTCTGTGCTTGAAACGAAGCTTGGTCACTTTCTAGCTAATGGCCTGGGAGAATATATTTAAAAATCTGTATTTTCATTCCCTCATCTCTGAAATGGGGCTAGTACTAGTACTAGAAGTGAGAGTTCAATGGCTCCTGTATGGAGTGGACTTAGACTACCACCTGGCCCTCGTGACGTGCCCATAGGCAAGCCCATCTCTTTGCTATTAATGTTACTGTCAGTGCTGTTCCCATCATTATCAAGGAAATAAGGCGATGTTCTGATTCTCTCATACTGGAATATTTTATCCCTCTCCCCAGTGTTGACTCCCTCAAAAGGTGCAGGTAGTAAGAACACTGACTTGGAGACCTTGTTCTGACTTCTCCACGAACCCTCCAGTGGAATCATTTCTTATTCCTCTTTGTGTTCTCAGGAACCTATCCCACCCTATCTTCCAAGTTGCTCAGGGTAATGCAGTAGAAGTGGCCCTTGATAAATAAGGAAGCTTCGGGGATTTTGAAGTCTTTTTTATTCTCTTCTCAACAAAATCTGGATTCTAAGACTCTTGACTTACTGCAACCAAGGGGAAGAAGTCAGGTACAATGCTGTTCATCTCTTTGGATTGTTGCTCAAAAATGGTTTAATTCTTTCCCAGGGAAATGGATGCCAGGGTTTTAGGTCCAAAAGCTGAACCCAGGAAGAGTCAACGCAGGCTCTTTGCTCTTCACAGGTTTGTGATGGGGCATCCCTTTACACAGGGCTTCTCAGTGACCCCTCTGAATTTCCCCTGGGCCTTTCCCAAAAGGACAGTCTCAAAAACACATCAAGAGCATATCAGAACCCCCTAGCAGATAGCCCACATGCCTGGGGAACTGTTGACTGATGGAAGTGACACCCATGTTTTTTGAAGCCTTTTAATTCCTGTCGCTAATCCCCCACATTCTTTCTTGCATGTTCATGACTATAAATCAGATATGAGTATGCCATTCACCACTCTGCTTCTCTGAATCACCCTGACATTGATTCTAGGACACCTCCTCATTGTGTCTGCACCAAGGAGAGCCTAGGGGATCCTTGGGATTCATTTGAGGTTACTGACTTGAGTTGGTTAAGACAGGAGAGAGGGTGAGAGCTGGCTTCTGCCTGCCAGGCAGGAGACCAGACCCCTGGCATTTAATGTGGACTCTCTCACTCACTCCAGGCCATGACTCAGTGAGATGGGCATTACAATGGTTGGTTTATAGGAAAGGACACCCAAGTTTGGAGACCCAAAGGCTATGCAGCTTGTCAGATGGAGCTCAAATTTGAATCTGTATCTCCATCCCTCCAAGGCTCTGTGCTTTGTTCAATGTCCCATGGCACCAAGTGGGTATTGTAAACTTAGCAAATTGGAAGGCCTTGATGGGTCAATTTGTATCCCTAGCCTCGCTTTGAGACCCTATTCATCCCTAAAATCCAAGGAGAACATATAATTTATCATCCTTACTGGAGATTTCTGAAAGGAAAATGTTGAATTGTATATTAATAATTACACCTGTGCAGCAGGTAAAAGTTGGGACATATGGTAGCCCTACCAAAATCAGCCTGGAGAGTGAATATCGAATTTGCCCTAGTAGCTGACAATCCAAAGCTCTCTGTATTGGTCAAGGGTTGAGAATTAGATGTGGGAGTGAGCCTTTATTAGCAGGAGAGGAATGGGAATCAAGGAGTGGACAAAGTGGAGATCTGGTAGGGGTGAGCTCTTTTTTAATTAAATAATTCCTGGTTACTAAATCTGTTTGTTGGAGAAGATGTGGAAGAGGCAAAGAATAGAGAAATAAAGAAAAGGAACAATTCTGATGATCCCGGAATAGTCCTTTTCTTTTTCTTCTTTTTTTTTTTTTAATGTTTTATTATTTACTTTTGAGAGAGAGAGACAGAGACAGAGACAGAATGTAAGTGGGGGTGGGGCAGAGAGAGAGAGGGAGACACAGCATCCAAAGCAGGCTCCAGGCTCTGAGCTGTCAGCCCAGAGCCTGACGTGGAATTCGAACTCACAAGCTATGAGATCACCACCTTAGCCGAAGTCAAATGCTTAACCAACTGAGCCACCCAGGTGCCCCTACAATAGTCCGTTTCGATCTTCTTTCTATATACCTATTTTTAAATACGTAATTGAAACCATATACTTCATGTCCTGCTTTTTTTCACTTAAAAATTTAAATGAGCATTTTCCAATATCTCTAAGGACTCTTTAAAAATATTTTATTGTCCGCCTAATTTTTTATTGTAAAGATGTTATAACATGTCTAAGCAGTCCCTTTCTCTTTGGGCATTAAATTTGTTTCTAGTTACTTCATTTCATAAATGGTGCCACAGTGGATCATACTATAGGTCAATCTCTGTTCATATTTCTTTTAGCTTGTGTAGAAATATTAAAGTTTCTGATAAAAGGGGTATATGCTGTCCCTCTTCCCTTCCCCCTGTCTTGAAAAAAATTGTGATATCTGGAGCTACTGCAGCCATTTTTTGACTATGAGGTGCTGAGAATGAATTAAAGGCCAGAGGAACTGCATGAACCCTGGTCTTGACATTGATGAAACATTGAACCAATTCCAAAAGCCAGACTTAACATATGTGAGAAAATCACCCTCTGAGTATTTAAGCCACTGTGTTTCAATATCAGTTTCCTGCAGCTGAACACTTCCGTGCGTGGTATAAACTGGGAAAAGAGAAGAAGCTGAATTGGGAAAGAATTGCCTTTAATGGGCCGAGTAAAAGGGAAAGAAAGTAGGATGGTGAACATTTATAATTCGCTTCTTTTCCTTGTGGTCCCTAATATCTTTTTGCATCACCTACTATATGTAAAGCAGTAGCAAACACCTTGACTTCTGCTCTCCCAGCTGCTTACCTCCCTTATCCATTTTTACTACCAGTTCCTTTTTCATGTGGTTTATCATAGATACATTCTGTACACTGAAGTCTACAGTCCCATAAGTGCTCAAATCTTACTCGTACGTAATCTTGTGTATATGAGAACTGTGTAGTAGAGCAACTCATCTTAGAGGCAAAATTCCTAGTCCACTTACTAAATCATATATCTATGGAAGACTGACACAGAACAAGAAGGAAGCATGCAGATGGCCTGTACTTGGGCCCCACCGTGGGTCTGAGGTCACATACACCAGGCCAGTATACCCCTGTCTCAGAGAGCTCTCCTGGTTTGTCTGTGTAATGGACACTGGAACACTGGCCTCTGTCTACTCTAAGGGAACCTTAGGAAACAACATCCATTAAATCTACCCCTCCATTTGTCAATGGAAGTGCTAATATTAGGGTATTGTGTATGGGATGGAGGCAAAGGGAGGGAAGCAATTGATTTAAATCTACTGTATACACGGCAATGTGCTAGGCATTGTATTCTCCAGCTGTTTTTAGGTATCTCTTGTTTGAGTGATTTTTATTTCCAAAGTGACACGTGCTTCACTGACATCAGTCATTATTGCGCTAATATTCAGTGAAGACTAGAGGGGAGATCACCACAGCAATTACAAACGTAGAACCTGGAGTTGAATCCTCACTCCATCAGTAATGAGTTGCGTGAGCTTGGATAAATTACTTCATTAGTTTCTTCGACTATACGCCCAAAATATATGCGCCCGTGTCACAGAGTAGTGGTAAGGATCAAATGAAATGATCCATGTGAAAATCTGATGTATGGTGCCCAGCACATGGGAAGTTAGTTTTCCTTACCAGTTTTTTCTCCCTCAGTATTCTTCAAAGAACCTCAGCTCTCTTCCCTCCACAGCCTCCTCATCTCTGAGTCCCAGGCACGGGAGAAAGGACCTAAGCGGGGAAGGTTAGCAGAGTCTGTTGTCACATCTATAACCAGAAACAGTATATTAGGAGAGCTACTTTAGTTTGTTTTTAAACAAAAAGGAATCTTGAAAAAGGGAGTGTGAATGGCTTCATTTACTGGCTGGTGGAATTTGCTTGTCATCTGGAAACCACCCTCATTTTCCTTGTATTCCACATCTTCCCTTTAGTGAACATGGAGCCTTTTCCAAGTGCTCCTTGACTCAACGCCTGCACCACAACCTCCCGGGAGGGGGAGTAAAATGCCTCTTCCTGTAAACCCCTCGTACAATCCTCCCTGTTCTTAGGTTTCTCACTTTGAAGTTTGATTATTACTTGGGACTTAGACTTTTACACAATTATTTGCATTTTTGTGTGTTATCTCTATCTATCCCTATAGTCTTATGAGTTTTCTCTTCAAGACACTCTGAACTGACATGTTCAGTTGTTCAGTCATTGTCTCCAAAACTTTATTGTCACAATGTCATTGTCTTTTTGCTGTATCCATTTGATCCATTATCTAAAGAAGTTCCCCACCCACTCTTAGCCCACTGAGCTAGTTACCCTTTGTGTCTGTCTATCATTGTTGTTGCTGGACATTCCTTCTGCATTCATTGGCCTTTATATTTACACTTGAAGAAAACTTTGTTTGAAATATGTCCCAGAAAGGAAAGTCCCAAGATGGTAAACTAGGGACTGCTTCATCCTATCTCTTCAATTGCCTTTCTTTCTTTACTTCCTCCTTCCTCCCTCCTTTCCTTTCCCTTCCCTTCCCTTCTTTTTCTTTCCTTTCCTTTCCTTTCCTTTCCTTTCCTTTCCTTTCCTTTCCTCTTCTCTCTCTCTCTCTCTCTCTCTCTCTCTCTCTCTCTCTCTCTCTTTCTTTCAACTAGCACTAGTCTGACATCCACATGTGTCAGGTTAGCTGCAGGGCACTCATAGGTTAGTGGAAATGAATCAAACCCCTGCTCACTCCATTCCCCATCTTAAAACTCACTGCAGCTCTTTTGGTAGCTTTACTTATACTATATTCATCTCTGCCTCCTTCAGCCAGTTCCCTAGTGCATCTGGCATCTTCAGCCTTCCCTGGAGCAACAAGATCTCTTTCGAATCTGCCCCCCACCCCCAAGCCCCTCAGCTCCCTGCTCCTACTTTTAGTATTCAATTTGTAGAAATAGAACATGTCATCCATCTGCTGAAACTGCCTCTTCAGTTGTTACTGATTAGAATATCTGGACTTAGACTGAATCATGGGATATTTAGAATCAATAGGTGTGTGTTACAAGCAGAAATAAGAGACCGAGATGATCCCTGTCAAATTGTCAAAAAATCAGGATTGAAATCTAGAGTCTAGTTTTACCTCCATAGTCTTAAGTAAGAGACTTAACTTCTTTAAGGTTTAATTTATTCCTCTGTGAAATGAAGGCAATCATGTCAAATTCATTGGAAGACACACAGGAGATGATATAAGAGAGAAATTTCTCTACACGTGTTTGGTACTATGAAGGTTATTATTATACAAATATCTTAAAAGGAATTTTTTTCTGAACAGTTCTGGATGCCCCTGACTTATAATTGTAGCCCTTGATTTTGTTAGCCCATAAACCCTATAAAAGCAAAAGGATCCAATCTGTGTCACCTGATTTCTGCTCATGGTCATATAGACCAGTGGACCCGCAATCCTGTCACTGGTCCTCATCCAAGCTCTGGAAATGGCCTCAGGGAGAAGTAAGATGTTTTCCCTGTTAGAAGGGAAGATAAAAGATCTCGAATCATTGAGTCTCCCCCTCTTTCTTTAGTGTTTCCAATCTTTTTATATACTCTATTCTGGGTCCTTCACCTTTAGTCCTGGTTAACCTAGAGGCTAAGGAGTTACTCACAGAGGACAGAGGAGGCTCATAAAGGATAGTTATATGTCCCAAAGGAGGCTCATAAGGGATAGTTTGGCCCCCCAAATGGTGCCAAAGTGCTCTGAACACAGTAGCTCACTGGTCATGGAAAGCCCATTTCTTAGACCCTGTTCTTACCAATGGAACCTGCTGAGTGTGAACAATGATCGACCATGACTTTGCTTCTTGGAGGCCACTTTTCTCAAATAAAAAGAGTCCTGAGCCAAACTGAAGACACTGTTTCTGGTACCAGCTCTGCCAATATCTCCCTATGGATCCAGCCTATGGTAGTCACTACCACTCTCTGGGCCTCCAACTCCCTTAACTACTGATTTTCTGGGATGTAATACTGCCTACCTTCCCTATACCCATGATAACAGTCCTAAAGCACTGTCTGCCCTCCACTTCTCTCAGCTTTGAATGTGTTACATACCTGAGCTAGATTTCCAGAGCCATTGTCTGACATTTTTGCACCGTTCCAGGCAGAGCTGACATGAGTTTATGACTCTTGTTCATGGTACCGGGTGGGGGGAAGGAGCGGCAATAAAGAGGTTTATGTTGGTACACGGAATGGATCTGCATGTTAAACTGCTTCCAAAGACAGCATAGATGGTAAATTATTGCTCCCAATCCAGGTTTCCATTTCACTCTCTGCAAAGCAAGACCCAGGACACTTGGAAGGTCATGCTAAGGATTTAGTTGATTAGTACTCTAGGGAAGCAGTATAGAAAGGGCATTTGGAGTCTGATCTAACTGAATTTGTCTCCATTCCTACTAGCTGTATGACCTTGGGAATATAATGTAATTCCTCTGACCCTCAGTTTCCCATTTAGAGTGCTGTGACAATTAATCAATGGTGGACCTTATTTAGAGCACCACTTAGTAAATCAAAGCATAATTACAGCTTAAAAAACAAATTGTAACTGCTGGTAGTGATTTTCTTCCAGGCTGCAGAGTAGGGAAAAGGGGAGAAAAAATAACTTTACAATGGAGAAACCTTTCAGATACTACCTCAGTGATGTAATCAAGGTCAGTATCAATGGTCATAAATCATGTTGATAGTATGTACCCTTGATATTTTGTGATGATGTGATGTGGCACTGTACATGTGTAAGACCTTCCTCTTACTAACACATCACCCCGGTCTAATCGTGAGAAAAACATTTAATTACAATGGGAGTACATTCTATAAGATACCTGAGCCGTACTCCTCAACACTGTCAAGGTCATCAAAAGCAAAGTCTGAAACTGTTACGGCCAAGAAGAGCCTAAGGAGACACAACTGCTAAATGTAATGCGGTGCCCTAGATGGGATCCTGGAACAACAAAAACTACAAATGAGGTAAAAGCTAAGGAAATCTGAACAAAACATGGACTGTAGTTAATATCAAGACATCAATTTTGGTTCATTAATTGAAGCAAATGTACCATACCAATGCGAGATGTTAATAACGGGGGTGCAGAGTATACGGAAACTGTGCAATTTTTTTAATGTTTCTGTAAATTTAGACTGTTCTCGAAAAAATAAAGTCTATTTTAAAAAGTGGATTATAATAGCCATTTTCTGCAAAAAGTCATTATTTAACGCCCTTGTGTGGAGCGCACGCTCAGTCCTAGGCCTTGTGTCGGGTGCTGGGTTGCAGACAGGAATGAGGCCTGGCCCTGGCCTCCCAAAGAGCTTGGAGCCTATTGGGAAGCCAGCCAAGTGCTCAGGCATCGCACGCCCTCCTTTACATGCTACAGCAGACACGGGACCAATGGGCCATGGGGACGGAAACTAGGCTATGCTTCCATTGGAAGGCTGTGTCAACAGTCTCAAAGAACTAGTTAGGGTTTGCCGAGTGCAGAAGGGGCTGGCGGCATCTGGGCAGAGCGAGCTGCATGTGTAAAGGAACTGAGGAGGGAGAGGGTGGTGGGGAGAGGAGCGTGGCCGACGTGAAATGTGGAGGGACCTGGGGAGTGACATGAAGCCAGAAAAGTCAGAACTTACTTACTCCATGGGTAGGGCTGCTGTAGCAAATTAGCACATACTTGATGGCTTCAAAAGAACAGAAGCATCAGCAGGACTGCACTCTCGAGTCTCCAGAGGGTAATCGTCCCTTGCTTCATGCAGCTTCTGGTGGCTATCAGCATTTCTTGGCTTGGACCTGCATTACTCCAGTCCCTGCCTTCGTCTTCATATTGCTGCCTTCTCTCTGTGTGTCTCCACATTCTCTCCTCTTCTTATAAGGACTAAGGACACCTGCCATTGGAGTTAGGGCCCACCCTAAATACAGGATGATGTCATCTCAAGATCCTGAATTTAATTAAATCTGCAAAGACCCTTTTTCCAAATAGGGTCACCTTCACAGTTTCTAGGTATTGGGATATGCACATATTTGGGGGTAGGGGAAGGGTCACTATTCAACCCAATGGAGTGGCCAAGGAAGGACTTTCTGAGATGGGGACATTTATGCGGGAAAGGGACTTGCAAAGAACAGGGGATGAGTGTTCCAGGTGAAGAGAATAACATGCTCAAAGACCTGTAATTGGGAAAAGGCTGTGTGTGTCTGAGAAGCTAAAAGGACACAGCGGATCTGGAACCTCTGGCAAGGGGGAGTGGAGCCCGGAAGACCTTGGAAGGCCTGGTAGTAAGGTCTCAAATCACAGCTTATCAGCGTGGAAGGGGTCTTATAATGACTGGCCCCTGCCTCCAGACTCCATCTCTCTCCAGAGCTCTCCTTTTCACCTCCCCACCGCTCTGGAGGGCTTGTGCACAGTGCATTACCGTAACTCCTGGCCCTTCGTAAGATGACATACAACACCTGTGGGAAGAAGTCCTTTGTTTACATCCATTTGATGTCATCCAGCTAGAGTGGCAGCAGCTTTATAATGGCATAGTGAGCCTGGGTCTCAATGCCAACTTCCAGTTTCGATGAAACAAGCCCCATCAGGCCCTGCTGTAAGCTACTAGCTTTATGTCTTTGAACAAGCTTTGCCTGGTTTTGTTTCAGGCCACTCAGGCAACTGTGGTGTTGGGGCATGAGTTCCAGGCTGAAGTTTCTTACTAGCCAGAGAGCCTTGGGAAAGCCATCTAGCTCCTCAAAGCTTCACCTCTAAGATAGAAATGAAAAACCCAATCTCGAAGCAAGGCTGTAAGACTCCGTGAGATCATGCGTTCGAGAATGTTTTGTGAGTGAGAGGGTGTTTTACACACTGGAGGAGGTGCTGTCTGAAGCTCTGGGTGTCTCTAACCATCTTTCTGGAGGCAGGAGGTGCTCAGGATCCACCACATCCCGCCATCTGCTCGTGTCCTCGGCGCTGACAGCTGCGTGTCGTTGTCACTCCCCAAGGGGTTAACGTGCATCATGTCCCATCTAGATATCATCCTGGAGCGAGTTCCCAAGATGGAAAGAAACAAAACTCGCATTTGTCTCTCTATAAAAAGCGGCCTGTCTTTGAAACTTGACCCTGTCGAAAACCTCCTGAATTGAGCATGGAGGAAAAGGAGAAGGAAAAAAAAACTATCTGTGTAATTAATCAGCATTTTGTCCAACCCAATTTGGTTTTAAAGGACATTCATGAAGACCAACGTACCTGTCCAGGCCAATCCTGGGGGCCCTGTGAGTGGCCACGTGGACTTGACCTCCCCGTTGTCTGCAGTCCACTCATTTGCAAACTGGTTTCAATGAAGGTAACAGTTTGCGGTAATGGGAACCATATGTGCTGGTGGCTGCTGTCAGTAAAAATAGCCAACATGGCCTGTGTGGCCAGACACAACATCAAGCTAAGAGCAGGAAGACAAAAGCTGTGTGAAGGAAGGAAAAAGTTGTTTCAGAAGCCTAGAGACAGGAGCCTGCCTGACAGGGGGATGAGGTGTCGGGCACTGGGACATGAAGCCAAGGGACTTGTCAACGTTTGCATGAAAGCCCAGCCCTCCCCAGCCTGGTTTTCTACACTCTGATGGTCCAGTTGAGAAGGGACAGAGAAGACTCTGTCTGGGAACAGAGCCAAGGCTCAGCACACATACAGATCTCTGTAGGATGTGTGCTGGGGCACAGAATCCTTTCTTACCTAAACATCCTGATAGATGCTGGAGCCTGAAGGAACTATACACAAGGAGGTAAGGCCAGAAATTAAAAAAAAAATTAAGCATAAATTTTAGGATGCTTTTCAAATCTTTTCTGCTTTATAACATAATAGAAAGAGCATGGATTGAAAGTCGTGAGACCTGATTTAATCTGTCCATGCACACACTCTTTGTATAAACATAAGCAAGCTGTTTTATCTCTTCAGAGCTTCCATTCATTAGTCTGTAAATGGAAGATAATGTACCAGTGGTTGTTTTTAAGAGTACGTGAACTGGAACACCTGGGTGGCTCAGTCAGTTACGTGTCAGACTCTTGGTTTCGGCTCAGGTCACGATCTCACGGTTTGTGAGTTCCAGCCCCACGTCAGGCCCTGTGCTGACAGCACGGAGACCGCTTGGGATTTTCTCTCTCTCCCTCTCTCTCTGCCCATCCCCCACGCATGCTTGCTCTCTCTCAAAAATAAACTTAAAATTTTTTTCTTAAAAAAGAGTACATGAGGGGCGCCTGGGTGGCACAGTCGGTTAAGCGTCCGACTTCAGCCAGGTCACGATCTCGCAGTCCGGGAGTTCGAGCCCCGGGTCAGGCTCTGGGCCGATGGCTCGGAGCCTGGAGCCTACTTCGGATTCTGTGTCTCCCTCTCTCTCTGCCCCTCCCCCGTTCATGCTCTGTCTCTCTCTGTCCCAAAAATAAATAAACGTTGAAAAAAAAAAATTTAAAAAAAGGGTACATGAACTGATGCTCCTTACGTTTATTTACAGGATAGAATACACTGTTCAGTCATTCAACAAATATTTATTAAGTACCTATGAGGGGCCAGGCATGGTTCAGAGGAATAAATCAGTGACTAAAAAACAAAACGACCTGTTCTCATAGAGTTTTCACTCTAGCTGTAAGTAAAACATAGAATGTTGGGAGGCCAAAAGTGCTGTGGATACAAAAAAAACATAGGGAAGGGGTTCAGGAGGGCCAGGACTGGGGTGCCGTTTTTTTTTTCTTTAATTTTTTTTTTAATTTTTTTTTTCAACGTTTATTTATTTTTGGGACAGAGAGAGACAGAGCATGAACGGGGGAGGGGCAGAGAGAGGGAGACACAGAATCGGAAACAGGCTCCAGGCTCTGAGCCATCGGCCCAGAGCCCGACGCGGGGCTCGAACTCACGGACCGCGAGATCGTGACCTGGCTGAAGTCGGACGCTTAACCGACTGCGCCACCCAGGCGCCCCTGGGGTGCCGTTTTAAACAGGGTAGTCAGGGAAGGCTTTGCTGAGAAGGTGACATTTGAACAAAAGTGGAAGGAAGTGAGAGGGTAAGATATGGAACTATTTGGGAGGCTAGTAGTGAAAGCAGAAGAAACCACTGGAGTGCAGATGCTGAGCAGGAGGGAGCCTAGAGTACTCAGGGCAGCAAAGAGACTAGTGTAGCTGGAGTGGAAGGAGCCAGAAGTCAGAGAGACATGGGGGGCTGTGACAAAACTTTGGCTTGAATCTGTACAAGTGGAGCATCTTGGCAAGGTTTTGGACAGAAGAGTGACAAGATTGGACGTTAGTTAGTTAGTTAGTTAGTTAGTTAGTTAGTTAGTTAGTTAGTTGTTCTTAGGTAGGATGGCACTGGCTGTCACGTTGAGAAGAGTTTCTATTTTTGCAAGTACAGAAGCAGAGACTAGTCAGGGGACTGTTTCAAGAATCCTGGTGAAGGCAAATGGTGTCTTGGACCAGAATGATAACAGGAGAGGTGATTAGAAGTGGTGGGGTTCTGGAATGTATTATGAAAATAAAGAGAGCCCCCGGGATTTGCTGATAGCTTGAATGTGGATTTCAGAGAGAGGAGTCAAGAGAGACTCCTCAGTGTAAGCAACTGGAAGAAGCCGCCACGTGCAGAGATGGGGATAATTCTAGATGAAGCAGGTTATGTTTGAGAGGCTTGTTAGACATTCAGGGGGAGGTGCAGAGTATCCAGGTAGATGAGAATCACAAACATGTAGACGGTGTTTGAGACCATGAAACACTAGATCACCATGGGAGCGAGTGATGGCAGAGAAGATAGAGATGTTTCTCCACGGGGCCTCAAAGATGTAAAGAGCTTTAGTAAAGCCTTCAACATAATGTCATCTTCCAAGAGCATGAACTACAAGAGCAGGTACACTGAGAGCTGATGTGGATGTGAAACCTTATTAGATAGATAGATAGATAGATAGATAGACAGATAGATAGACAAAATATTATTTTAGGTACAAAAAGTAAGAACCAGAGTGGTGAATTAATCTGCACACTGTCAAATAGCTAATGAAAAGCAGCACAGGAATTCAAACCCAGGTGTCCTGACCCCAGGGTCTTTTCCACGACAGCTGTCTGCCAGTGCTGTCCTTACTTCTAAGGTAGACATGCATCTTTTGTCCTCAACGTATTTGTCAAGCTTCTCCAAGTTTGAAATCTAAACCTCGTCATCCTAACAGTTAAGTACTTTCGTTTCCCAAGCTGCAGGTCTTGCCAGCCTTAAAAAACAAAAACACATCATGAAAAACTGGCCTTGGCAAAGAATAACAATAACAAAAGGAATGAGAGATAGAGAATGACAAAAAAATCTTGCCTTCCATTTTCCCAAAGGTACTCACTTTCTCCTGGACTCTAAATCATCTTCTCTGTCTTTGGAGGAGGTAGATATAAGGCAGAGACAATATCGCGTGTCTTCTAAATCGGGCATGAGGGACAGATAGAAAGACAAATTGATCCATGTGGGGTCACCAAGCAATTCATGAATGTGACTTGGAGGAGGTCTTGGTTCTTATGCACGCCTCCTTTTCCCTCGGTAGGAATACAGCCTATCAAACACTGCTTTACCCCATGTGTACACAAGCTGGTGGAAATGAAATAATATTTGGTAATTTTGGAGCACTCTTATCCACTATTGATAAAACACTTTTTGAGAAGCTACTATGTTTCTTAACATTCATCGTGAGGTTGAATAAACGTGGCTTGAAAATATGAAATAATTTGACCAAGGTTACTATAAAACAAAAAGACATAATTTTTAAAAAGTTATTATAATCCCTAGAAAGTAAATATAAATCTGTTTTTGAAAGCATGTCACTTGGCGTCTATAGGACTTAAGACAGTCAGGTCCAGTTCTGTCTGGGGTCACTGTGTTCTGCAGTGTGACTGAGTCCTAATAGCATCTGCTTTCCCCCTTTCCCGTTTGGTTAACATCATTCCTTCTTGAGAAACACCTAATGTTGATTTCTTGAAGATACGGCCTGGACCTTCTCCATCCTGTTATCCCCAAAGCCTTTCTGTTCTCCTGACACAGTGCAGGATATGGCAGATGTTGGCTCGGCTGCACTGAGCTGAAGTTGGTAAGCCGAAGGGGAAGAGGAATAAAGATTGTAACTGTAGGTTAGGGTGAGACTACAAAGAGCCTTGAATGCCAAGCTAAGCTGTATGCATATCTGTCTATAATTAGTGGGTTGCCAGGGCCACTGCCTTGAGTAGCCCCCAGGTTCTGAATGTCCACTGAGGGTTGTCTTACAGAAAGAAGGAGCTTCCTGAGTAAATAAAGTGGTGGTGAACACGTCTTCCTCATAAACCTCAGAAAAACCCATTCCAACACTTCTTACTGTTTTTCAGATTTGAAAACTTTATTTTTTTTCTTCCTACTCACACCTCAGGTCTTTTCAGGACTCCAGACAAAGACAACTAATTCCTACAGGGCCATTTCAGGCTTGTGCTGAGTCCGAAGTAGGGAAATAACAAGTAGGAGATGACATTTGATGTGTTGAAATTTCCTGTTCAAATTTATAGCCCAGGAATTCTATGTGGGTTGGATGAACTAGGGAGAACTCTTTAATTCCGTTCAACTCATCCTATATTTATTGGCTGTGCTAATAAGAGAAAGACATTAGGTCTTGCTCGTGTGCATCTGTCTGATCAATGGGAAGGGAAGAAAGGGAAATATGAAGATAAGCACACAGTAAAGCAGACTGTGATGCTAGGAAGTGATGCTCATGTCTCTATGGACTTACAGATCACATGCAGTTAGGGGAGGCCGGACCGGACAGAGGCTTCCTTTGGCAATGATATTCGAAATTGGCCTTCCAGAACATTTAAGATTTTGACATAGAAAGATGGAATGGGAAAGAGGTCATTCTAGTTAGAAAGAACAGAGAGGTTAAATGAAGGAGGCAAAAGATCCCAAGGAGGTAGATTCAGAGAACAGTTGCTATTTTTATTTAACATGAGCTATTTAGGGACCTCTGGTGACATTTTTAAGCCTTATATTAAACGAAATGAAGCCTGGTTGATTCTAAATACACTGGGTTTGGGAGTTAGGGATAAATCGTGTGTGTGTGTGTGTGTGTGTGTGTGTGTGTGTGTGTGTGTGAATGCATATATTATAAATGTATAAATGTATATATTATTGTGTGTATATATGGCATTGGCTCATGTAATGATTATGGAGATTGACAAGTCCCAGGATCAAGCAGGGTGAGTCAGCAAGCTGGAAAACCAGGGGTGGCTGATGGTTTAGTTCTAGTCTCAGTCCAAAGTCCTGAAAACCAGGAAAGCTGATGGTTCGTTCTAGTCTGAAGGCAGGTAGTCTCAAGACCCAGGAAGAGCTAATGCTTTAGTTCAAGTCCAAAGTCAGCAAAAAAGCCAATATCCAAGTTTGAAAGTAGTCAGGTGGGAAAAATTCTCCTTACTCCGGGGATGGCCAACCTTCTTTTTTCTATGCAGGTAGGCCTTCAATTGATTGAATGAGGCCCACCCCTATCATGGAAGGCAGGCACTTTGCTTTATTCAGTCTACTGATTTAAATGTTAATTTCTTCCCCAAAACACCTAGAATAGTGTTCAACCAAATATCTGGGCACCCTGTGGCCCAAGCAAGTTGACACAAAATTAACCATCACAATCATGTATTTTATTTAATAGTTTTAAATTTACCCCCTTTCTTTAGGGATATAATGCATAAATTCTTTCTAAAATTGTTTTCAGGCTTTTTTTTTTTTGGTATTTCAGGGACAGGGAAATATTTTTTTTAAAGAGGGAAATCATCATGAGGTTATTAACCTTTTATTCTTCCAAGTAATTCAATTAAAAATAATTTAAAATAAAAATAAAACATCTCCCATCAGTTGTGACATCATTTCATAAAACGATGATAGTTTTAACACCCTACGCCCTCAAAAGAGAAAGGCATAATCTTAGAAAGAAAAACCATCTTTTCCAGGAAAGGACAGTTGGCCATCTAACACTTTCATTTTAAAGGACATTTTTTAAAACTTTAAAATAAAAATACAATGTAAAGTTGCATTTAATTATCTATGCTGCAGATAATATTTTTCTTGACACAAGTTGTCAATCGAGATAAGTATATATGGGCTACACTGCAATACAAAGTGAGCTTGAGTCTACCCAGCCCTTTTTGTCACTTCATTATTAATACTGTCATCAAAAATAAAATTGCCAAGAGATTTATTGATGGAAAGCATACATTCTCGCTACTTCATTCAATTTGTAATATCCTGAGCACACTCAGAGAAATGTGTGAGCAACTCCGCTTACCATATTTTTGCAACTTCTCTTTTCTTCCCCCAGAACAGGGAACAAAACTCATGACGGTGGCCCAGGAGTCTGACTGCTGAGGCTGGCAGGGAAGGACCTGCCAGGCTGTTTTTGTTTTTGTTTTTGTTTTCTGCCTGGCTACCCACAGTTAGGAGCACTTTATCTGTAGCCTAACGTGGAGCCATTGGAATGTATCTGAGTGGAGTGCCATGGACTTGACTTCGACACAGACAGCACTTTTCCAGGCGTGCATATCTGAAACCACTAATCTAGTCCAATCCTCTTACTTTTCAGATGAGGAAACTGGGGTCCAGGGCCCAGAGATCAACTTGAATCAAAGTGGATTGAGGATGCTCCAGTCAGAATTATGGAAATCAGGCCCACATCTCCCTGGCTGCCAATATAGCTCTGACTTTTACCCTCATTCAGATATGTTCTCATGCCTGAGGCACTGTGCCCGCCGTGGAGCGCCATTCTGGTAAGTGAATGACTGCCTCTCTCATGTGTTAAATGTGTTAAATGCCCCAGGGATTCCAAAGCTGGATCCTTCCACAATCTTGAACTTTATTGCACTTGAACACACACACACACACACGCACGCATGCACGCACGCACACACCCACACCCAGAGCAGAAAGGCATAATTACAGAAAGAAAAATCATCTTTTCCTGAAACTTATCTGAAGACTAAAGGCCTCACCCTAAACCTAAGTCTAAGGGACCTGGGGTCCTACTGCCTATTGTAGATGTCTCTGAATCTATCTGGATAGTAAATAGTATGTGCTATTTAATACCACCTTCAGGCTAAGCCCTGTGTCCAGCATTCTACATACATGACCTCATTCATTACTCACAAGACCCTATGAAATTGAGATGAATGCGCCCATTCTATAAGGACATTGAAGCCTAGCAAGCTTCTATGACTTTCCCAGAGTCACACAACAGATGAATGGCAGAATGTAAGTGCAAGTCCTTCTGCCAGATCCCAATGTATCCTAGACCAACATTCCATGTTGTCCAGGACCGGCTGTATGGCAGGTGCACAGGGAGAATTGAGAATTGCTCAGATGAAGAAATACAAAAGTAGCTTCCTTCTCCATCTGAAGGTGCTGTTCCCCAATCAGGCCACCTCCAAAGTGATTCAGGAAATGTCCCATTAAATGTGAGCCACAGCTCTGACCATAATCTTCACACAGTCTAAGGATGTGCTAGCTTGTTACACTTTTAATTTAAATACTTGGTGTAAGTTCGATTTGAGACCTGGGGAAGTCCCTAGATCTCTCCCTTATGGCAGGGGGCTGGGCCGGGCTCCCTTCTGTTCTCTCACAATTGATTGTTCGAAGGGAAATGCTGGCCCTCACATGGACCCCTGCTGCACTTCATCTCACTGGATTTGGCTCATCGTTCCAGCCAACTGAGATCATTTAGAAGTTTGATTTTGTCATCAATCATTTTTTTCTATCCCTCCCAGCTGCGTGTCAGCCACAGATGTGATAAGCGGACTTTATATGTCTTTGTCCAAATCACTGGTACCAAATATTAAACAGGGCTAAGCACTGTTCTCTGGGGCCTACCTCTGCCATGATCCCAGGGCATTTGCATGAACCTTTATTCCAGAATATGTCCCATGACCTTATCATGGTTTGGTTTTTTTTTTATGCTATATGCAAGCACATCAGCAGTTGAACCTTGATATTATATGCCTTTTAATCCTCTTTGGGCACAATGCTGGCCACTGCAAAAAAGACCCAGTGTTTGCTGAGCAGGGTAATCAACAGAGCCATTGATTTGGTGTCAGAAGACTGAGGTTCAAGTCCAGTGGCTGCATGTAAGCTTGTTATCCTTCCAGGCCTCAGTTTCTCTGTCTATAAAGTAGGGATAAGGATCCCTACAGACAGCCTCATTCAGATGTGGTGGAGCTCAATGAATAATGGGCACGAACGTGCTTGTTCACCCACCCCTACCTAGTTGTGCTTTTATGACACATTTCTTCAATCTGAAATTTATTTCTCCTTCTTTATCTCATCAACACCACCCTCACCCTGCTCCCCTCCTTCTGTTTTTCTGGGAACCCTTCCTTGGCACCCTTCTGGGAACCCTACCCTACCCTAGGTAGGTCATCACCACATCCTCTGAGCCCCCACAGCATCTGCCGACTTCACTGGGGCCCTTATCCCTGTATGTTCCCAACTGTCTGGTTACTTGTCCATCTTCCCATCCAGCAGATAGTCTTAAAAGTCAACAGCTACACCTTATGTATCTTTGTCCCTGGCACCAGTGCAGGGACCTGGGACACAGAGGACACTCCATTATGGAACAAATATGAATGATCGTAAGCTACAAAGTCAGCCCTGTTCTTGCATTAATTATGACTGCAGGGAGAGGTATGGCTGCAAGGGTTTTTGCTCTCGGGCCAATGGCAAGTGTCACCGTGAGCACACCTATAATGGGGCTGGATGTTCTTGGTTTATCCTTGGGGAGAAACGAAGGCGGATCTGATGACAAAGCCAGCTTCGAAGCTCTGTGAGAACAGGTAGCATGTCTGTTTTGTTACCACTGTCACAGGTTGGGACCCCCAGCAAGTAGACTCTGAGATGGAGATGGCCATGCAAGGACTTTACTGGGGAGTGTCTTTGGGATCAAGCCCTCTGGGATCGTGAGGGGAGCAGGCCTGGGCCGATGGAGAAGCCAAATTGCAATGCACTAGCAACAAAGGACTCAGCTGGTCCTGTGGAAACTGTGAGCTGGGGAAGGCCCTTCAGAGTTGTCTTGTCTGAGACAAGACCCTCCCATCGACCTGTCTTGGATGAAGGCTGCCTCAGGGAGGGAGTGAAACCTGGGGCCAGGCACTTCTCTCCAGCCGAGGACATTCCCAGAGAGGGACACAGCTGAGGGTCTGCCAACACTCACAGCTGCTGGAAACACGACAGCCTCAGTGCCAGAACAGGGAGTGTCTGTGTGCCATGTCGCTGTGCCCGATCGTGTCTGGCCTACCGTGGCCCCTCAGTGAACACACAGCGAGTGAATGGAAGAATCTGCAGCCAGTCTCTGGTGGAATCCTGTATGTTCTCTGTGGGACTTCCGACACTCATGCGGTCCATGCACCTCTAGAATGTATGACCCCCTGGCCAAGGCTGTGTGGGTGCTTGGCTCAGGGATGAGTCGGACGTGTTCCCTCCCCTTGAGAAGAAAAGCAGATGCATAACCAGTCCTACCTCCCAGGGAGGACTTTATTTATTTATTTATTTATTTATTTATTTATTTATTTAAAACTTTTTTTGGGGGGGCGCCTGGGTGGCTCAGTCGGTTAAGTGTCCGACTTCAACTCAGGTCATGATCTCACGGTCCGTGGGTTCGAGCCCCGCGTCGGGCTCTGTGCTGACAGCTCAGAGCCTGGAGCCTGTTTCGGATTCTGTGTCTCCCTCTTTCTCTGACCCTCCCCTGTTCATGCTCTCTCTCTCTGTCTCAAAAATATATAAAGGTTAAAAAAAAATTTAAAAAAATTTTTTTTAAGTTCACTTATTTTGAAAGAGAAAGAGAGGCAGAGAGAGGGAGAGACAGAATCCCAAGCAAGCTCCGCACTGTCAGCACAGAGCCCCACGCAGGGCTTGAACTCACAAACCGTGAGATCATGAGCTGAACAGAGATCAGGAGTCAGACACTGAAGCAACTCAGCCAACCAGGCGTCGCCCCAGGAGCGGAATTTAAGGTGGAGTGAGCTCAGAAGGCTGTGATAGCACAGACAAGGCAGACAGCTTCTTGAAGAAGGAGACATTGGAACAGAGGCCAGAAGGACAAGAAACAGGAAGACTCTAGGCAAACGCACAGTGGAAACCAACAGCGCTGGCCTGACAGCCCACGTGGACCCTGTGGTGGAGGCAGGCCAGGCCAGCTCTCAGGGCCTTTTGTGCTAGACCGCAGAGCCTGCACCGAGGCAGCGAGGAAGGGTTTTGGCAGAGGGCCGACAGCCCGGTTTTCTCCAAGGGACATGGGGTTCCGTTCCTCATGTCATTTTCTCTCCAGGAGTTCCATACGAACCAGCCACCTAAGCACATACCATACCCATGGCCTCCACCCAGAGCACAGTGTGAACTGTCCCCACTGCTGAGTCCCCGGACAGGTTGCGGGAGCCACTGCCCCTCGGAAGGAAGGGTGTGTTCTTGCCTTGACATGCAGGCCAGGAGCTCCTGAGGGTATGACCTCAATGAAAGGAAACCCAGTCAACACAGAGAAGTCAAGGCGACTCTTCCTACACCAAAGGAGCAGTATCACACAGCGGGGAGTCAACTGCCCAGGGAGTCCGCGTGGGCTGGCTTACATCCACCCTGGGCTGCTTACTGGATCCCTGGTAGGGGCAAGTCACGAACCCTCAATCTCCTCATCTATAAAACGAGAAAAAGCGTTGAACCACACTAATAAGGACACTCCAGGTAACCCGATGATGAGATATGGTTTTACGTGTATCAGATTGACAAAGCTTTTTAAAAGATAATGATCAGGGGCGCCTGGGTGGCTCAGTCGGTTGAGCGTCCGACTTCAGCTCAGGTCATGATCTCACAGCTTGTGAGTCTGAGCCCCGCGTCCAGCTCTGTGCTGATAGCTGGGAGCCTGGAGCCTGCTTCAGATTCTGTGCCTCCCTCTCTCTCTGCCCCAACCCACTCACGTTCTGTCTCTGTCTCTCTCAAAAATAAATAAACATCAAGATAAATAAATAAATAAATACATACATACATAAATAAAAGATAATGATCAGTGCTGATGAAGGTGGATAATAGAAGCTGGCTCATTGACTGTGGGTGGGTGTAGTGGATTGAAGTCAACAATTAAGCATCAAGTCTTTAAAAATCACATATCGTTTTACCCAGAGATTACACTTCTAGGAATTGACTGTAAGAAAATAATTGAGACATAAACGGCAGGAAAATGTATGTTAAATGGTGTTTAGCAAAGCTTATTTATGAAAGCAAAAATTCCATGTATGGAAATAACCTACATGTCCCTCAACATCTATTAGCAGATAATTGTGTTAATAAATTACAGCACACCCTTGTGTTTGGATATGTTTGGCTACTATGCAGCAATGCAAAATTAGACTTGCAAATTTGATTTACTAACATTAAAAAGGGTTGCAATCTAATGCTAAGAAAAAAGAATAAAACTTATTTATATTCCAATCCCAATTTTATAACCACAATAAAAACTAGAAAAATCTCTTTTGTTGTTGTTGTTATAAAATTGTGATTGAAATGTCATTTTGTATATTTTCACTGAATGTTGTGTTATAAGCAACTGGTTACCAACAAATGAACTCATTATTAATCTGGGGGCCTAGGGCAATTCTAATTTCCTCCTCCTTTTTTGTAAAACTATCTTAAGCATTCCACCATTATTGTTTCCATAATTTTTAAAAAATGTTTATTTATTTTGAAAGAGAAACAGCGAGCAGGGGAGGAGCAGAGAGAGAGAGTGAGAGAGAGAGAGAATCCCAAGCAGACTCCTCACTGTCAGCACAGAGCCTGACGCAGGACTCAAACTCACCAACCATGAGATTGTGACCTGAGCTGAAATCAAGAGTCAGACGCTGAACTGACTGAGGCACTCAGGCACCCCTCTGTAATTTTTTTATGATCAGAAAAATCAGAACATAATTTTAAATACATTACTAATAATGTATGCCTCTCAGGACTCCTGTAATGATGAATAAGATAGTGCACACGAAGGAGCACTATAAACAGTAAACCCTGTATGTACATGAGAATGTATTCCTTTCTGAACCTCTGCATTTCCTTGTATGAAGTCATCTTGCAGTAAGAAGGATGTCCATGTTGAGGTCCTGGTGCCCTGGAAAGTTTTTGGTAGGCTACAACGGATTTATTGGCCATCTCTGAAGGATGCCTCTTGGTTATCTATCTCCCTGGTCCTTCCTGTCTCTCCAGTCCCACTGTCCTGTCCTGGTTCCGATCACCATCACCTCCTTCCTGTACCACCACATCAGCCCTGTTTTTGCTCCTTTTCTCTCCTGGATCCTGGTCTCCTTCAGCCTTCATGCTGCAGCCACAGGGATTGTTCTACTGTATGCCTCTGACCATGTTATTCCCATGCTGTTGCCAAGGGGGAAAGTCCAAGCTTTTTGGTGTGGTGCATGAGGCCATGAGTAATCTAGCCTCCATCCAGTTCTCCAGGGACATCTCCTACTTCCCCACCATGCCTGAAAACACAACGTTGGTTCCAGCCAAGCTCTATTACATTAGTTACCCCCAAACACTCCATTCTTTTTTAATTCTTCCATCTTCCCACAATGCTTTTTCTCCCTTGTTCATCCTGAAGACTCCCGTTCAGCCTTTCCAGGCATTCTCTGTTGTCTTTTCTCTACTCCCCAGCTTATGCCCAAAGATGTCACTTGTGAGACATTCACAATGCTAATGAAGGTAATTCTTTACATGTCTGTAAATTACATGTCCTCCATTGGACCACGAGCTCCTTAAAAAGGTATCCTATTCACCTTTGAAACATTGCCACCTAGCACATGACCACTATAGTCCAAGGATTTGTTAGCATTTTCTCAAATAAACTTTGTCAGAATTGTACCCTATGGCATAAAGGAAATCATACCTACATTTGCCCTGGCTGCTCTGTAATTCTGACTTCACTAAGTCCCCAGCCACCCAAGTGATCTCTCATAGTTGTCATCTGGAGGACAGGGGAGCATTAGGGGAAAAGCAGAGCCCCTCAATTACCAATTCTGACAATCCTCATTTTAGCTCAGGTCTCCCCATGCAAACAGACAGTCGACATGTGATTGGAGAAGAAATAGAAGTATGTTTCTATTAAAACCATGTTCCTTAGGTTGTCACTCTGAATTTATATCCCTCTGGCCCTTGCCAAGTTGGCTCTTGGCTATACTGTGTCCTGAAATGAGAGCATTCTTCTTATAGCCCCAGGAGATGCCTACAATGCCTGAAGATTGAAAACAGACCTTACAACATAGATTTGGGAATTTGTAGAGTCCAAAGCACCACTGTCCTATATAACCTGCCCCAGATAACATAGCATCCCTTTGTACCTCTGATTAGAGCTTTGTTGGGTAGAAGAATTCACTGCTTGAATGATGCTCCTGTTACCCAAGAGGAGGGGCAAGAAATACAGCTGGGATGGTAACAGTCAATCAGCTCAGGGTACAGGAAAATGCCACCCAGAGTTTCTGGGTTTTGGCCTTTGGACATAACCAACCATGGGGTATATGCGCATCTAGATGTTTAAATCAATAAAAGAAAACTATTTTCGGGTGCCTACTATTTATAGGGTCCCTTGCTGAATCTGGTGGGGAATGAAGAGTTGAGCAAGAAGGTCATTGCCCCCAAACTGTTAATTTCTACTGGAGAGGAAAAGTCTAGATCTTAATAGCCATGACTTACAGGAGAATAGGAGCCATAGAAAGTGCTATGTGTGTGCCAATGGGTAATACGGGATGGTGAAAGGAGCACAGAGTTAGCAGCCGAACAGATTTCAGGCTCAAATGCAAGCTTAGCCTGTTGCCTTTAGGCAAAGTCCTGCACCTCTCAGAGCCTCAGTTTCCTCCACTGTAAGATGGGCTCCCATAGCCACTTCGTAAAGAAAGAGTTAGGAGGAAATTCAGTGAGATGGAGCAAGTGAGGACCTGAACTGTAGTAATCCCTGGCTTCTCTCCCTTTCACTGCTGGTCAGAGCTAAGACCTGGTGACTCCATAGATAACCCTGGGCAAGCACGGGTCTCAGGGGATGGCAGGAAGGGAGAGCAGAGTCTGAGGTGAAAGCCTTTGCCCTATCCTTTCATTTTTCAGAAAAAATGTCTTCCTGTTCCATGACCTTCAGCCTGCATGTCTTTGGACTTAGCAAATGCTATGTCAGACAGGTTAAATGCTTTTGGTTCACTTGGATTACAATTTCTGGCAGCCTGAGAAACTGAGCTGGGCTCACTTAGACCAGGAGCTTAGGCGTCACGCAAGCAAACCATCCCCTGCCTGGTGAATTAGATGAACGCCTGTCCTAAAGAGGAGAGTGATGGGGTCATCCCTAAGGATCTTCCTGTCCAGAAGCAAGATATTCGTGACCTGAGCCCAGCCTCCTAGATAAGTTGCCCCCTGATCTACGAAACAGCAAGATCCATGAGAGCAGGCGGCCATCCGATCCAGCCAACATCCCATTTCTAGGTCATGGCCTCACATATATTGAGTCCTCAGGAATCTGGCTTTCCATGCTTGTGTCAGAAAAAAGTCTTCGCTATTAACTCTTAGCTTACCCACAACTTGCCTGTGGAGGCTCCTTTTCTACCACCTCCCCTTATGGATAGAAGGATAAATGAATGAAGGGACACAAATGTGCTTGCAGGCCTCCTCCTGAAATCATCAAAGAGGTGCAACAGGGAGCTCACTGGGATATGTGGCACTATTATTTCTCTCTTTCTAGTGGGGAGGTTTTATGAATTGACTGTATCCCCCCAAATTCATATGTTGAAGTCCTAACTCCAAAGTGATGGAGATGTGGCCTTTGGGAAGTAATTAGGGTGAGATGAGATCTTGAGTAATTAGGGTGCGATGAGAGCTTGTTCTCTGTCTTTCTGTAAGCACACATTGAGGAAAGGCGATGTGGGCACACAGTGAGAAGGCAGCCATCTGCAGACCAGAAAGGAAGCCCTCATCAGAAACCAACCATACTGCCACCTTGACCTTGGACTTGCCGCCTCCAGGGCTGTGAGAAAATAAATTACAGTTACCTACCCTCCCATTCTTTTGGTCTTTTGGGACTTTTGGTATGGCGGCCTGAGCTGCCTAACACAGGAGGGAAAGACGATTCTTCTCTAGCAGCTGACACCATCGTCCACCCGCACGTCCCAGCCAGAGCCCCGAGAGTCGTCCTTGATGCCCCTTCTCCTTCTACCTTCTTCACCTAATCAACCACAGTGTCTTAAAAAAAAACACATTTCTCCAACCTGCCTGGTTCTCTGCCGGAGCTCCACCAGAGGACTCACCAGGTCCTCTGCACGCCCTGGACCTGTGCACTAGTTCCTACCCCTAGCATTTCTCCCTAGAACTGCAGCAGCAGCCTCTCGATGGTCTCCTGCCTTTGCTATTTCCATCCCAATCCAGCCTCCGAGTGACCAGTTACAAAACCTGAGCCGGCACTGCCCTGCCTAATGCCCCTCGTGGGTTCCCGTTCATCCAAGCTTGGCCCGTTACCTGGACCCAACAAGGCTTCAGATAACCTGCCTCTGCCTACCTCAAAGCCTCATTTGTCGCCTCCACATGACGCTCCCCATCCCCTGACCCACCGTACAGGCTCAGCAGGCCATCCTCTCTCACATTTCTACACCTTCACATTCCCTAGTCTGCTTTCCTGACTTCCACTCTCCCTCTTCCCCCAGCAAATTCCTCCTTCTCCAAGGCTTCTCCAAAGCTCAGCTTAAGTCTTTCCTCTCCATGGAGTCTTCTCTGCCAGCCTCCCAAGCCCTCCCTCCAGTGTTGGAGACTTCCTTTGGGCTCCCATGAACCCTAGCTCATGACCATCCTGATGTTTATTGTGGGGTATTTTCATCGGCCAATTCCTTACTGGTCTGTCTCCCTTTTAGAACCAGGGTACAAAGTTTGTTGAGGCTGCCATAACAGAGCGCCATAAGCTGGGTGGCTTAAAACCACATGAATTTATTTTCTCACAGTTCTGGAGACTGGAAGTCCACAATCAAGGTGTTAGCGGGCTTGGTTTCTTCTGAGGCCTCTTCCTGGCTTTTGTAGATGGTCATCTTCTCTTCCATGCGTGTCCACATGGCCTTCTCTCTGTGAGCTACATCCTCTTCTTGCAAGGACACCGGTTGTGTTGGATCAGGGCCCACCCTAATGACCTCGTTTTAACTTAGTTACTTTTTAAAGTCCTATCTCCAAATAAATAAAATAAAAGTCCTATCTCTAAGTACACTAGGGTTTAAGACTTCAACATATGAATTCTGGATGGGGATACAATTCAGCTCCTAACAACCAGCCCTGGGCTTCTCGAGAACAGGCCCTATGTCTCCTTCATGCTACATCATCAGATCTGGCCCAGAGCATAGGTCATGGCAGATGTCTCAGGAATTATCTGTGGAATGAAGATACTCCAGGGAATTCTGAGCCAGTCAGAGAGACCTGTTCTCTCTTTTCTATGAAGGCCAACTCCGGGGACCCCCTCCTCAAGTCCCATTCATTGTTTGAATCAGACAAACCAATCAAATGCTTAAAAGTTGCCAAGACAGTGACAGAGGACATATGATACCGGGAAGATTGTTTTGCTGGGGACAACCGGCCTGGACTCCAATCCAGGGTCCCTAGTAGCTGACTGTCCTCAAGGACAGTCAACTTCTCTGAGCTTTCATGGCTTCAAATGAAAAATGAACCCCTGGAAGAGAGCCAGTGGTTTTCATTCCTGGCTGTCCATTAAAGCCTTCTGTGGAAAGGCTTGAGCATTGATACTTCTTAAATGTCCCCCAGGTGATCTGATGGCCAGAGTTGAGCGCCTCTAAGATGGAAGACAGACATGGTGACCTGTACCAGCTGTTATGAGGAGCCCCTGATCTTACTAATGAACTTAGCTGGGAGGAGGAGCGGTATTTGTTCTGGTTTAGGCAACAATGGGAAGAGTTTCAAAAGTTCCCCATCTCTGAGCAGTTTCAAGTTCTTGGCAGATGGTAGAAAGGAAGAAGCAAAGCACAGATGTATTAACTCATTCACCGCGCTGGGCACTGCGTTAGGTATGCGATGTCACAGAGTCACCACCACCCTGGGAATGTTCTGCCTGTGTCACAGCAAGGAGACCTGGACTCGGAGAAGGCAGATGACCTGCCTAGTGTGGCGTGCTTGTGGGAGGAGGGACTAATGCTAGAGGTGAGTACCGTCCGCACATCCCATCCTTGTAGCGTTATAACGTGCAGAGTGGTGACCTTCCGGAGCCTGGGCCCAGGACGGTGGCATCCAGCAGGTGCTCCACAAAGATTTGCCAGAGGAAGGACAGGAAACAGCACTTACTGAGCGCCCCCGTGTGCTGTGCTATGTTTGTACGCTCTCACCTCATCTGAGTTTGGTAGCATTACCTGATGGTACAGACAGCTGGAGAAGGTAAATAACTTTCTCAATATGCTTCAGCAAAAACAAGGAAGAAAAAAAAAAGACAAAGCTAACTCTTCCTAAGGATTAGTAAAGGTCAGACAGCTCGTGTGTGGCTGGATCAGAGATTCCCAACCCAGGTTTCTCCGACTCCAGAGTTCACGCTTCCCCTCCCCACACTCCACTCCCCGACACATTCAGGACTTTGCCGGGCATCTTCCTGGAGGCACTGACACGAGCTCACGGACACTTCCTCTTTTTCCACGTGACGGGGGTCTATCGGAAAGGGGGCTGTGGCTGCACTTCAAGTGCTGCCCACGCTCTCGGCTGCGTGGAGCCCCGGAGTCCCGGGTCCAGAGTGGAGTCTTAGGACAGAAGTGGCGTGTGCTGGTACGGAACCCTGTGCCCTGGGTAGGCTGCCCTTCTTAGGGTTACGTAACCAAAACTCGGGAGCTCGGAAAAGCTCCCTTGGCTCCACACAATTTCCAAGTCCAGACCAGACCCAGAGGGGGACTCCCTCTCGAATGCCAGGTATAAGTTCTGAGTGAGTATGAACTGAGCATGTCTGGGGACAAGAGGTAGGGGTGATGGTGGCTGTTGAGCTGAGGCTTTAGCACTCCCAGAGATGAGGAACTTCCCCCAGGAGAAGCTGGCTCAGAGGACAAGCGTGCTCCGTGCTCCCCTTCTGCCCGCTAGAGGCTCGCCTGGACTTTGAGTGAGGCTGCAGGCACCAGGGGGGTTTTCCCTAGGAAGCCAGAATAACCAAGGCTTGCAAAGTTAAAAATAAGAGCTTAGATGTGGAAGGCATAGCTCAGCCCTCCAACTGAGTGATTCATAGCATGGAGGTGGGGCTGGCTCTGCCCTTTCATTTTCAGCTTCCTTCAAGAGGTTCCGAGGGAGATGTCTCTTCTCTGAATTGAAAGCAGGAGAAGAGTATCTGAATTATCTTCGTCTTTTGTCCTGTGGTACAAGCCCAACCATAAGACGGAGGCCTGTTTTATAAATGACAGCTCCCTTCGCTAGCAGAAGGGGTTGCTGTCATTTAAATCATGGCACTTGTGACCGTTGGGAAGCACACAAATGTTGTGGTTATGGCACCAACTTTCGAGCTGATGTTTTCTGAGTTCATCCCTGACTCCATGCCCCATGCTGGGTAACATTGGGCAAATCCCTTTACCTCTCTGAGCCTCAGCTTCTTCACCTGCAAGACAGAAGCCATAACAATAGAAGCTAAAATGTATTGAGTGCTTCAATGTTGCCAGGCACTTTGAGTGTTAGGAGGGATTTAAACTCAGCCGTGCAGCCTCCTTACCAAACCATCCCCCCGCCCCCCCGCCCATGGTCCTAGTGTGTCAAAGCAGCTGTCGGCGGCTTCGATGGCTGACGTGGCATTTGTATTTCAGAGCTGTTGTTTAACTTTTGCTCAGTGAGGCAGACCCAATAGGAATGATGTTCCCATTTTAAAATGAAGAAATGATGCTCAGAGAGTTTGAGTGGCTTTTCCGAAATGGCAAAGATGGGTCTGAGCCCAAGGCATAATCACAGTGCTACTGTGCCAGGGGGGTGCCTTCCAGATGTCTCCATAGAGTAGTGGTTCTCAACCACGGGTGATTTTCCCCTCCGGGGACATGTGGCAATGCCCGGAGATGGTTTGGTTCTCACAACGAGGGAAGGAGGAACTATTGTTTCTGGTGTGGAGACTACTGGACTCTTAAACCTCCTGCAAGGCTCAAGACAGCCCCCACAACAAGGAATTAACCTGCTGTCAAAGGTCACTAAGGCCAAAGCTGATACAGACTAAAGCAGTAAGTCAAAGTGTTTCTATTTTACAGCTGATAAAGCTGAGGCTTAGAGGTTAAGTAACTTCCCCAGGGTCACATGGATAGGACATGGTAAAGAGGGCGTAAAAGCCAGACAGTTTGAATTTATACCTGGCTTGGTAACCATAAGTGCTTACAAACATTATTTATTTTTTAAGTAAAGTATTTGATAAACACAATATATATATATATATATATATATATATATATATATATATGTAAGTATGAAAGCTAATGATATAAGGAACCATTAAAAAAAAAAACATTAATTGGGGCACCTGGGTGGCTCAGTCGGTTAAGCGTCCAACTTTGGCTCAGGTCACGATCTCACCGTTCGTGAGTTCGAGCCCTGCATCGGGCTCTGTGCAGACAGCTCAGACCCTGGAGCCTGCTTCAGATTCTGTGTCTCCCCCTCTCTCGGTGGCCCACCCTCGCTTGCACTCTGTCTCTCTTTCTCTGTCAAAAAAAAAAAAAACCCAGAAACATTTAAAAAAGTAAATAAGACATTAAAAAAAAATTAATTGTAATCCTCACCACAACTCCGCCGAAAGATAAATATTATTGTCCTTTCTTTACAAATAAGGAAAGTGAGGCATGGAGAGTATAAGTCACTATCCAAGGCCACACAACACATGACACCATTTTAGGCGATTAATATTTGCTTGAGTGGCTTAGATTAGCATGCTTCAAAATCTACAGATATCAGAGCAACACAGTCATCAAAGGACTGAAAAATACCTCCTACAAATACAAAAGGAAATATTTATATACATCTGATTGACATCAGGAAAAACTACGTTTAAAATCTGGGAAATTGTGTCCTATCCCACTACACCTTCTTTAAAAGAAGAAAGGGATAAGAAGAGAGGAGGAAGAGGAGGAAGAGAGCTCATGGAGGCCTGAGATGAACTGCAACGTAAGCTGAAATTCTATCCATGATGTTCTCAACTCATAATGCCAAAAGAAGTTAGATGAAAATAATAAAGATACAGAATTCTGATCATACGGGAATTTTTTTCTAATCTAAAATCATTCATATCTGAGTGAGCAATCCCAGAACATGAACGGTAGTTTTTATGACAAAGGACACGGACCACAGTGGCCCCACTTCCTTTTGTCTGACAGAACCCTGACCTGCTTTGCGGTCATCGGAGATACAACTGGCCTTCATGTAGGGGTGGGGCCTTCACTAGAAGAGAAGAAGACAGAATTTCTCCTCCAAAGCCCATTAGTTCCCTTTCCACAGGCCCCATAGAGTGGGAAGGCAGGACTGGGTGTAGCCTTTGCCTGGGAGGCGGTCAGATTGAGATGACCAAGAAAAAGTGAGGGGGCAGTTGGAGGAAATAAGTTTGGATTGAAACTTTGTGTTAGGGGAGGACCACAGAGATGTCAGGAAGTTTCACATTTTGATCTGATCAGTTCATTACAGTAGGAAGGAAGAGGGATTGTAGGCACCAGACAAAGCTGAGTGTTCTCCGTTCAAATAGAACCAGAGTCCTGAGTATACACTGAATCTTCCAGGGAAATTTAAGCATGACTCTGGTATCATGGAGGGTAGAGTATGTCCAGCGGGGACCCAACAGGTCTAGAAACGTGACCAATAAGCAAAGCATGCCAAAATCCACGGGGTGGTGAGAAGTAATGTTCCTGAATGTCACTAACAACCTAACTCAGAGGGCAGTACAGTGTGTCTACAAAAAAGTTATTTCCCTTTCCTTTCTCATGGAGGGTGGCCAAGGCAATAGTGGAAAGAAAAATTATTACTTGAAATATCTTCAATGAAAAGCAAACAAAAATGTGATTCAAATCTATCCCTCAGTGATTTGGAAAAGAAATAATAAAGCAGATGGCATCTGAAATAACAGTGGAAACAAAATAAGTAAACATTAGTATCAGTAAACTAGATGAAAAACTGGTGCATATATTGTGGAGGCTGGACTCAGTAAGTCCCAGATCTACAGGATAGACCTTCAGGCTAGAGACCCAGGGAAGAGTTGCAGTTCAAAGTCAAAGGCTAGCTACTGAAAGAATTCATTCTCGCTCTGGGGAGGTCAGTGTTTGTTCTATTAAGGCCTTCAATTAATTGGATGAGGCCCACCCGTATTACGGAGGGTAATTTGCTTTGCTCAGAAGTCCACTGATTTATGCTAATGAATTCCAAAGCTCACTTTTACAGAAACATCCAGGATAATGTCTCGACCAAATACCTGAACACGATGGCCCGGCCAATCTGACACATAAAGCAAACCATCACAACTAATTTATGGCAGTAGTCTTTGTGTAGTGCTTTGTAATTTCAGTGCAAATTTTTAGCCTTTATTTATTCTTTCTTTTAATCCACTCCATACATTTTTTTGTGGATTAGCAAATTGAGGTCGAAATGCTGAGTAACCCCCCAGACACAACTAGGAAGCATCTTGACCAGGTTCTCTGACCCATTTCACAGTGGTGCCAACACAGCCAGACTCCAGAGCTGTGCCCCTTCCCTGGGGTCAGACTCGCCTTTGAAAATAATAATCCAAAAAGAAAGACTGATGTGAACCTGTCAACCAAAAGAATTTATTATTGTGGGTGCCGAAGAGGAGGGCATAGGACTGAGGAATACCTCTCATATTCTTCGTTTGTAATGTTACCTATGAGCAATGGTTTTACTAATACCCTCTTTTCCTTATTAGAGAAGATCTGGTCCAACCTTGAAGGTATTTTCTTTAAAACAGATGTCTTTTTAGGGGCACCTGGGTAGCTTCATCAGTTAAGCATCTGACTTGATTTCAGCTCAGGTCATGATCTCCTGGTTCATGAGATCAAGCCCCACGTTGGACTCTGCACTCTTAGTGTGGGAGCCTGCTTGGGATTCTCTCTCTCCCTTTCTCTCTGCCCCTCCCCTGCTCACTCTCTCTCTCTCTCTCTCTCTCTCCAAATAAAAAAATAAATAGTTAAAAAAAACCAGATGTCCTTTTAAAAATCAGTTTCATACATGAAGCTTTTATATATTCATTCCAGTGACTGTTTGTTCAGTGTCCCTCATATGCCAAGGAAGAAGGTAAAGCACGGGACACCAGACACAAAAGTGTGCATGCTGTATGATTCCATTTAGATGAAGTTCAAGAACAGGTAGAACTAAACTCAGACTAGTGAGTACCTTTGGCGGGAACTATTGACAGGCCGGAGACACACAGGAGGCTTCTGGGTGTTGGAAGTGGTCCGTATCTTGATCAGAGTAGTTGTTAACACAGACGTATATGTAAGCGAAAAATCACCGAGCTTGTACACCTGAGATTTGTGAGCTTTAATGCCTGTTATATCTAAATTGTATTAATTTTTAATGTTTATTTATTTTTGAGAGAGAGAGACACACACAGAGTGCGAGCGGGGGAGGGGCAGAGAGAGAGGGAGACACAGAATCTGAAGCAGGCTCCAGGCTCTGACCTGTCAGCACAGCTTTTTAAATTTTAAAAAGAAATGTCATCCTAGAAGAAAAACAGAAGAATAGTTGGGGCAGGGGGACAAAAAAAAAATGAGCATCGGGAAGTGCTCATTTCCAGCATTGAGCTGGTAAGTAGAACCATGAGCAAAATAAGAACATAACAGGGACACAGGGGTGGCTTAGTTGGTTGAGCGTCCAGCTTTGGCTCAGGTCATGATCTCACGATTCAGAAGTTCGTGCCCCACATCGGGCTGTCTGCCATCAGCACCAAAGCTGCCAGGGCAGAGCCTGCTCAGATCCTCTGTCCCCTTCTCTCTCTGCCCCTCCCCCACACGTGCTCTCTCCCTCTCTCTCTCTCTGTCTGTCTCTCTTCTCTCTCTTTAAAAAATAAATAAACATTAAAAAGGGGGGGGGGACATACCAGGTGGACATTTGTGGCAGAGTCAAGGGAGGCAGCAAGACCATAGGACTAGCACCTTTTTCAGTAGAAGCTTGCAGAGCAAAGCCCAACTCCGGGATGGGATGGAAGGAAGAAAGGAAGTTGGGAAATTCTGCTTAACACAATGAAATCACGAATATGCTATCTCCCGAACATCTCGAACATCTCAGGGAAGGGGTGAATGCAAAGCCCCACATTTTCTTAGGAGATTTACAAGTCAAAGAATGAAGTGAAACATGACCTATTGGTACTAGCAAGGTTTGGAAAAGCGAAACTGCTTTTTAGTCTAAAGCATGATTTCCAAAAATCTGGAGCGATCACGTGTGGATGAGTCGGTCGTATCTCCTGTGGGATCCTCGAGGAAATGGTATGTGGTCTGGTGGTGGGCCAAACGAGTTACCTAACATTTTGGTAGAAAGTTCTGGTATGATGAAACCTCCTGGGTGAATGTTTTATGTCCCTGACCGCGAAGACCCTTCCAGGGTAGGTGAAGATTTCTCTTTACATCCAGGAATAAAAGCTCTATAGAGTGGCATTGTTCTCTTCCTAGCCCATGCTCCCCAGAGACTGTTCTCAGATGACAAACAAACAAACAGCTGCAGGCATGGATTTCTGGATTTTTTGATGGTTTCTAAGAATTGCTTGGGGATTTGGTGAAAAGAGAATTCTCCCGAATAGAATCATCTTGGATTTTCCAATTACATGCTCTAATTGCAACAAAGACCCAGGCTCTAAGTCAGTCTGCAGCCTGTGTGCTTGACTCATTGGAACCAGAGGGAGCTGGCCAAGACCAGTGTGGCCCGCGGCCTGGCAATTGCCTTTGATTGGACTCTGCTGCCAGACTGAGTGTGAAGGAGCCGGGCCATGTCCCCCAACGATTTTGACTAAGAATTCCCCACTTGTTTCTGAAGAAGCATGCTCGGAGCCATTGTGGCCGCCGAGTTGAGGGGCTAGCAGGGACTTCACTGGGCTTCTTACAAGCAATGCTTGTGGGGCGGGATCCATCCTGGTGGAAGATTCCTGGATGCCAAACCCTCCTGGTAAGGAATGGGCCAGCTGCCAACCATCCTCTAACCACCATCACAGCCTAGGGGCAGTGACCATATCTCCAAAATCTGAGACATATGAGTGTAAGAGGAGCATAGTGATCTGGGCAGGATTAATCTAGCAGTCATCTTGCCAAATGTTTATTGCTCTTCCAGAATGGTCTCTGTTCCTTCACCTTTTAGCCACTTCCCTCCTCCTCCTCCTCCTCCTCCTCCTCCTCCTCCTCCTCCTCTTCTCTCTACTTTTCTGTCTCTCTCCTGTGTGTTCAATCATAACCTTTATTTCCCTTCTCTTCTAAACTTTCTAAATCTTGACATTTTAGCTGAGGACTTCCTTTTAGATATGGAAATTGATTTCAAGGAAAAACTAAGAAAAATCCTTGACACTATAAAACACTGGAACAGGGGAAATGAACGCCCAAGTGATCACGTGGTGAGCCATGCAACGTGACATCATTTCCGTTCAGCCATATCTGTTGCCTCTGCCAGGCATTGTGCCAGATGCTTCAGAAGGTCAAGGTGGGAGGGAAGGATACAAAATGGATGGACTGATAATAGCCAGCGCTTAACAAGCATTCTCTTCATGTCACTTTCTGTGCTAAGCTTTTTCTATTTATTCGCTCATTTAATCCTTTCAAAACTTTATGAGGAGGGCTCTGTCGGGCCTCTATTACAGAAGGGGAACCTGAGGCTTAGAAGTTAAATAACTTGACAGGAATGACCAGCTAGTTAGTGGGGAGGCTGTCTGATCCCAGAGCACTAAGCTGTGCGCAGAGCCCTTCATTCACATTGTCTTACTCTGTCGTCACAACTAACTTGCAAAGTAGGCTGTGTCATCCCTGTTTCAGAGATGATGAAACCGAGTCAGAAAGGTTAAGTAGCTTATCTAATATCCCACAGCTAACCAGTGACATGAAAATTTGAACACAAGCTTGTTTATCTCCAGAGTGTATGTTCTTTCCACCAACTCATGTGGCCACAGTCTCCAAAATTAAGGATCCCTTCATTTACTAAGAATATTAAGACATATAAACAGCTATGGAGCGTCTTCAGGGAAACAAGGTGTGGAGGAAGAGAGGCCATCTCTGGTTGAAGGTAAAGAAAGGCCTCCTGGGGAGGGAAGCACTGAGAGGGGCTGAGAGGGATTAAAAACCATGGCCCAACAACTGCTCCACATCTCCAAGCAGCAATGATGGCCTTAGCCTGACTTGCTGTGTGGGGGTCTTAGTTCTCTCTCTCTCTCTCTCTCTCTCTCTCTCTCTCTCTCTCTCTCTCTTGGTTCAGAAATCTTTGGCAGAAGGATATCCAAATAGAAAAAGTAGAAGGAATTATTATGGAATGGTTATAGTTTTCCAAGAATATTACACAATGTTTTGCATACTATCAAAAAACCCACCTCTGATTAGTAATAATGACTACTTCGAGCTCTGGTGGCATCTTTCACCCAAACGCCTACCTCACAATCAAGGCAGCCTCATCATCAATAAGGAGACTGCCTCCCTGTCCTGATTACTATCTTAAAGTGGGGAAATGTTTCCAGGGCAGCCAAGATGGGATCTGTAAGTGGGTCACTAAGCCTCATAGAGAGGAGTCCCAGGATCCTCCCTCCCTCTCTGAGCTTGCTTTCTTGACCCCCAGAAATGGCACATTTGTGTTGAGTGCCCGCTTTGGGTCAGGAACTGTGCTGAGGCTGGGAGATGTGATGGCCTCCGTGGAAATGAGGCAGAGGTGCTGCTATACCAGAAATGCCTCCAAATCTCTGCTCACGGTGAGGTCCTCCTGTCTGTTGCATAATGCAAATCTTACATAACTCGCCTTTGAGCAACCTAGAATCTTGCTTCAAATCAAAGGTTTCACAACTGCATAGTTGATTTCCAGCATCCCATATTGCACTTAGTCTAATTATCAGAGACTAGAAGAGAAACCAGGTCAACTCCAAGAATTTGAGAAAACAATAATCAGTTCTTACGAACTCACTAAATGGGCCAAGTCCTGGGATTTGAAGCCAGGTCTGTTGGTGGAGTGGAGAGAGGGTGAGAATCAGGGCTGTCTTCACAGAGAGACTCTTGAATTAGGTTTTAAAGGCTTAAGAGAAATGTATAGGCAGACAGAGGTGAAATAGTCCCTCCACACAAAGTGAAAACATGTGCAAAAGTATGGGGGTATGAAACCGCTGAGTTCATGAAACTATGGTAGTTTGGCATAACAAACTGGTGAGATCTACTATATCCTTTCAGTGCAGGAGGATTCCTGCAAGCTCACTGAAAACTCTGGAACATCTGAGATACTCTCCAAGAGTCTGTTGGCATGAGAATTCCATAGCCTCTTGGAAGAAAATGCATAGCTGACCTTCCTCACTGGCTCACGTCTCCAGGACTATCAGGATTAAAATGCTAGTTTGCAGAGATCACGAATGTTCTTCAAGTGGGTCCTCACTCGAGCCTGGAATTCATCTTGGAATAGAAGACCCAAGAGAAATTGGCCTCCGATTAGAATGCACTGGTTGACTACTGGTGAGGGGTACCAGTTTCTGAGAATGATATACACTTGTGTTTCTTAAATGCTTTCCCCTCAATCCTTGAAATGGAGAGGGAGTGAGTCAACTGAGAAGGAGGGCAAGTGGGAGCCACAGTGGATGTGAAGCACTACCGACAGAGCTCATGGGCTCTTTGGAAAAGCCATTCCCAAGCTTTCTCCCTGCGCCATGGTCTGTGCTGCTGTTACTCAGAAGAAAGTTGCAGTCCTTGGATCTGCTCCTAATTAGGTCAAGGCTTTATTTACAAACCCTTCCAGTGATGGGATGTCATTCTAATGCCTGTGAAATGTGTTGACGTCACTGCTGTAGTATCTCAGTCCAGAACACCAGCCCCAAAGGCACCACATGGCAGAGGCTGTCGTAGCTGGTGTTTTCTCATTAATAATAATGAAAGTACTCCATAGTAACCAACACGTGGGTATCACTTTGCCCTGAAACAAGCCATTTTCATATATAAGATTTTCTTTATCACCTATTACATAAGCCTCAGGTAATCATCTCTAACAAAAACTCTAGGTTACAAATGGGGAAATTTAGCTTCGAAGAGATGATACAGATTGCACGGTGTCGTACAGATAGTGAAGGACAACACAAAGATTTGGGGGCCAGCTCTTTATGGCTCCAAAGCCCATTGCCTTTTCAACGTGTTTGCTATCGAAGCCTTTTGAGGCTCCATAAACTAATACACTTAAGTCCTAATGCTCCTAAATGTCCTGTAGTTAGGCTGTCCTTTTACTCAAATGCAACCACTCAGTTTGGGGTGGGAGAAAAGTACGGCAACCTTGTGTACTCAATGACCAGGCACCAAGCCACATGCACGCTGAATATGTCTGGATACTCACAGCAACCTCCCTTGAAAGTTGCCTGTCTCGGGAAGGGGCGATTGCGTTTTTCTTGTTCACCACTGTATCCCCAGCACAGTGCCTGACACTTGGAAGACATTCAGTTGAACTGAGATGCTCATCTTTATCCCCATTTCTTAAAGGAGCCCGAGACTCTGAGGAGCTAGCCAGCACACTAGAGATTATAGGGCCTGTGAGTAGCAAAGCAGGAGCTGAGACATAGGCTGCTGGTGGCCACAGATCCCAGTCTGTCCTCTGCCTGGAGCTGAAGCTGCCCGGCAGCCTTTCCAGCTACCAACTCTTTCTCTGAACTAAAGAGAGTTAATGAATTGCCCTTGCATTTATTTGCCCAACTTGGATGTCCAAAGGGGGTGTGTATGTTAGCATGCGCACGTGCTTGTACATGCTTGGGTGTTCGGGGAGGATTTATAGAGTATATAGCAGTCCTTTCTACTTCATTTGCTTTTAGTCAGGAGACTCTAAATTTCTGAGAATCCATTGCTAGGAGCATTTCTAGGAGACCGCTCATTTTGCCAAGTTTCTAGATAAAACATTCTGCACGTTCTTTCATTCTTGCTGGGATATTTACCTTAGATTTAATTAAGACTATCTTATGTTTCTTTTCCTTTTTCTACAAACTAGACCATCCTTGAATGCCAAGCAAAGTTAATCTTAGTGCACGAAAGACCCAGCTCACTAGGATTGCCATGTGAAAAACACAGATTTTACCACAGTGATGGGTCTTTCATCCTTGGGGGTAAGAACTGGGGTGGGGGTGGGGGGTTGCCTCCTTCATCTCAGAGGCTGCAGACATCTATGATTAACTATACAAAAGTGCCAGTTTGATGATAAAAGCTGTACTTAACATTGATTCCTCTGCTATAGCAGGAGTCTGGGGGGTGCAGCATTTTTTTTTTAATGGAAGCTTTTGTTAACATCAGATATCTAATTAACTTAGGTTTTAAAACGACTGAGGTGCTGTGTCCTCAAGAGAGATGGTTATCAGAATAGTTTCATCTCACACAATTACGCTACACCTACTCTAGAAGAAAGAATTAAAATGTTTCTTTCCTAAAGAAAGCCAATGTATCGAATAACAGGGAAGCATTCTGTGGTGGGATCCCTGTCCATGCAGTTGAGGCTAGATCAACTTACTAACAAGCATAATCATCATATCCAGAGTTCGCCTCAGGAAATGCCTTCCAGAATTAAAAAAACAAAAACAAAAACAAAAAAACAGCGTCTGTGCCCACAAGGATGATTTGGCTCCCCCGACGATGAAAGGCTCCAGCTGCTCTGCACTTATAATCAAACTGACTCCCCCCCAGCCTCCCCCTGCTCATCCATCACACGGTAATAACAGAGTTGCTGTGGCTGCCGATCTCCAAAATGGTGTTTAGGGCATCAAATGCTTCCACTACCACCTCCTTGCATGATGACTCCCAAGTGCGTGTCTTCAACCCAGGTCTTCCTCTCCCATTCCCCTAGACTCCAAATCAAGCTCCTCAGCTGCTGTTGGACATGGAGACTTGCTACCAATACTCTCCAAGACAATGTCTCCAAAACCAAGCTCACTCTCTTCCCCTCTTCGCCTCCCAGCACAAACGCACTCCTTTGCTCAGATTCCCCGCCTTACCAGCCCCACTATCCTGACAGTCGCTCACGACCCTTATTTTAAGGGTTAACATTATTATTTTTTGGTAGACTTTATGTTTGAGAACAGTTTTGGATTTACAGAAAAATTGGGAAGATAGTGCAGAGAGTGCCTATATACCCCATAGTTAGTTTCCTTGTGAGCATCTTATATTAGTGTGGTTCATTTGTACATGTCATAAACCAGTATTGGTACATTGTTAACTAAAGTCCATACCTTATTCAGATTTTACCTCAAATATCCATTTTTAGGCCATTTGGGTGGCTCAGTTGGTTAAGCATCTGACTCTTGATTTCAGCTCAGGTCATGATTTTGTGAGATTGATCCCTGCATCAGGCTCTGCACTTACAATGTGGAGTCTGCTTGGGATTCTCTCTCTCCCTCTTTCTCTACCCCTTCCCCACTCTCTCTCTCTCCCTCTCTCTCTCTTGCCCTCTCCCTTTCAAGTAAATAAATGTTAAAAAATAAAATAAAATAAAGTAAAGTAAAATAAAATAAAATAAAATATCCATTTTCTGTCCAGGACCCCATCCAGGACACCACATTACATTTTGTAATCATGTCTCCTTAGTTTCCTCTTGGCTGTGAATCCCTCAGGCTTTCTTTGTTTTTAATTAGCTTAATAGGTTAGACTACTGGTGGTCAGGTATATTCTATAATATCCTACTGAAATTTGCTGATGTTTTCTCATACTAAAATGGGGTTATAGGTTATTAGGATAAACACTACAGAAGTTAAGTACTGACATTATTTGTAAAGCATTGTTTGGACATTGGACAGGGTTGGTCACTGCCTTCGTTTAATAGAGGAAAGGTTAATAGTAATTCTGATATTGCAGTTATTAAACCGAATCATAGTTGTTGTTTTTTTTTTTCCTCTTCCCTTCCAGTCTGTAAACTCTTTGAGGGTAGAGACTGAGCCTGATTCATCTCTTTATCTTCAGAATCTAGCACTGGGCATGAGCCCAAGTCTATGACTGAGACTTTAAAAATGGGCTTGAGAAATGTTTGAAGCTTTGGTTCATTGCCTCATCTGTAAAGTGGGATAATAGAATATATTTCTAAGGATTTTTTATGATGAAATTAAAATATTAAAATCCTCGGCACGGGGCCTTGCACACAGAACAAGTACTCAAATATGTTACCTGTTACCACTTCTATCACCGTCATTAGGATCTATGTGTTATGCAAGATACACTGGAGACCCAAAGACTTCACTATGTTCTGCTCCATATCCAAAGTTGTAAATTTAGTGATTCAATGGGAACGGAAGGGCCAAGCTCAGCTTTATGCTTTATAGAATTCTCTTCTGTAAAATTCATGCTGCATTTGGTGCACTCTGATAGGACTACTTTGACAAGACTCCTTAACAATGGTCCAGATCCAAAAGAAACATAAGGCATCTACTATCAAGGCCTTATGAATTGACTGCCACTAATAATACAGGGCAGCATTTGATGAGAAGCCAACCAGAGGCAGTGTGGATGTGGGAAGTTCTGAGAAGGGGCTGTGTCTGTGTGGGCTCTATTGTTACAAAGACCTGATAAGTGGGCATTGAAGGATGGGTCACATTTTGATAGGCAGACAAAAAGGCTCTAAAGTCATAAGCAGGGATCTGGAAAGAGTGAGTACACAAAAATTCAGTGCCTGAGAGGACCCCTACCTGCCTGGCCCCAGGATTTAGGCAGACAAGAGTAGGAGGTGACATTGGACAGGACATTAGAGCAAGATAACAGGATGGGGGTGGCTTGAAAGCTGGCCTGTAGAGTAAAGGAGAGACACTTATATTTTTGAGCAAGAAATAAATGGGTAAAGATGGAATTTTCAGGAGGTAGCTATGCCTGCAGTGGGCATGACTAGCTGGAGAAGGAAAGACTAGTGGTGAAAAGATTAAGTTCATTCATTCATTTATTGATCCATTGGTCACATATGTACTTGGCAGATACTTACCGAGCTCCTTTCAGACTCTGGGCATATGCAGGCATATAGGTCTTAGTCCCTGCCCTCAAGGGTCTTATAGACTAGAGAGAAGGGGAGATTAAAGAAGTCTCTGCTCTTCACCAGACTAGATCACAGAAAAGCCAGAGAGAAAAGATGGGAATAATATGTGGGAGATAGATAGATCAATGGATAAATTAGATAACATATCTCTTATAAAAGCAAATGAAACAAGTTATGGTTCAAGAAGTAGGAGGAGAATCTAAGAGGACAGAGGTTTAAGAAGGGAGTAATCAGTGATGTCAAACACTACTGGTACAAGATACAGAACTTGCCCAGGGACAATGACACCTAACAGCAACAATGACAATAAACAACAACGACGACAACAACAATAACACCACTTTTAAACAATTGCTGTGTTCCAGAACCTGAAACCATTCTTTTTTTTTAATGTTTATTTATTTATTTTTTGAGAGAGAGAGAGAGTGAGAGCGAACACAGAGCCCAATGCAGGGCTCGAATTCATGAACCATGAGATCACAACCTGGACCGAGATCAAGAGTGGGACACTCAACCAACTGAGCCACCTAGGCTCCTCAGAACCTGAAACTATTCTAACGCACTTCATATATGTTTTCTCATTTTTCTTTGTGCCTAATGCAGCATAAGGTACACAGTACTTCTCAATAAATGACTCATATTCTAGGCCAAACTTGAGCACTCTTAGGAATCTGGATGTTTGAATAATATGGCTGGTGCTGGAATGTCAGAAATGGGGTTTATAGGTTGATAGAGTAGTAGTTTCTTTCCTTTGGTCACACTGTCTGGGTTAAATCATTGGTTTACTCCTAAATGGTAAAATCTGGTCTGATAACATACCTCCCCTTTGTCCTGTATGAGAATGCATTTCTTACTATGTGGGGTTGGGTGGAGCCCAGAATGTTCTTCAACCTAAACTCTCTGGCAAATAGGACCACTGAGTAATAGCCTGGACCTTTGGGAGATCAGTTATTCTTTTCCTAAAGCATTGATGTTCCAAAGCACATTCTAAAAAAAGAGAGCGTGTGTTCTGAGCATAGACTCGATTCAGACAAGGAATCTGGGGAGGTGGGCAGATGGAGATGGACTGTACTTTCAAGAAAAGTGGTTGATGGCCTTGTTCTCTCCATGGCATCTCAGAACTGCTTGATATTCATCCAGAAACTGATCATATTTTAGAACAACAGGAGATTTCTGCTGAGTAACTGTTTGTCTGGGGAACCAAGTCTCTCTCAGAATGCAAGGGGTGACATCATATCAAAAAAAATTATTATCATTGGTGTGCCTTCCATTTAGGCTAGGACTCACTAACTGTCAACTGCATGCAGTGGCTTTCCACATATATATGAGTTGCCCATCCAACAATCTCTTTATAAAGAGCTTTCAGAGATACAGTGGAGTGCATTATAAAGTTACAGAATACAAATAAGAAAAACAAACACGTTTTTAAAACTCAACATGTTTAAAGGGGGAAGAGGAATTCGGGTGCTAAAATAAACCTTAGCAAGCATCTCCTTTAAGCCAGCAAGCCTACATCCTGCTCATAAGGCCTGCCCTAATAAAAGACAGGCCTACAATGCCCTCTACATCATGGACTTAGTTGTAAACTTTTCTTGCCCTGATGTTCACTCCACTTCTGGAGGGCATAGAGCATGACATAGGTATTTGTTAGGATGGATGATTTCACCCACGATCACTCATGTAGGGAATCCAGGATTCAAACCTTGTTCTTCCATCTGCTCCCAATTTCTTCCTGTCCATCTGGTGGCCTTCCAAAGGCTGACATTGACCCCATGATCAATTAAAAGTTACAGGCAAAATCAGGTTCCTTCAGAAAGCATGAACCAGTCTGGAAGAAAGAAGTGGGACAGCGATTGTGAGAATAAAGGGTTAGGTGACAGGAATCAACATTAGTGGGTAGCTTAATTATGATAAAGAAAAAAAAAAAAAACTAGTCACTACAGTTACCTGCCTTGTCCTTTCCAAGACCCTTTTGCTCTTTACCCTGTGTTTCCTGTAAGTACATCCTCTTGTACATGGTATTTTGAAATCATATGTCTACCAAGTACTTGCTTTTCAAATATGTATGAGGACTTGTGTTATATAGGAAAGCTGGTCAGAGGCCATGCCTGTGGTGGCAGTAAAGCAAGCCCGGTGGGTTGTTCTGTTCCAGCTATTGCAACATTTAACTTCACAATTCGTGAAATATTTCAATACTGGAGGGAGGGAGATGTGAGGATGGGCTGCTCCACAGGGGAGAGAATGGAATCCTATGTGGTCAGGAAGAAGCCAGACAGCCCCCACGGTGCTGCCCTCAGGGCATAAGGGGGGCTCCAGGGTTTGGCCACCTGCTCCCAGGGAGAATGCATCACAGGTGAGATATGTGCCTTGTTCAACCTGGACCTGGCCTCATTTACTTTTAATTCTGTGTCTCCATGAAAACTACCAGTGAATGGTAGAGATGGAATGGGAATGGAGTCCCATCAGCAGCAGGTCCTCATGGATGGGAATCCCAAATCCTTTTAACTTGCTTGGTAGTACTGTGGGATTTCCATAACTACACACACACACACACACACACACACACACACACACACACACACTTTCCTGAACTTTACCCCTCTGTCTAAAATCCATTGTTCCTGAAATCATAGCAGATTTGTCAACATTTGACTTGGGATGGATGGGAAGAAAAATAAAGCAGGGTACAGTAATTCAATTTGACAAAACTCAATGTTTATTCAACTTAGCTCAAATGTTTGTTTAGCACCGTACTAGACCATGGTGTGGGGAAGCAGACAGGGTTTCTGCCCCAAATCGGTACACTCCAGGCTCATGTTTCTTTCAGGGCAGCACTCACGTGACCAGGCTTAGTTTCACCTTGTGGGCTTATGAAAATTCAATTCTTTGGCCACCTGCTGGCTTACCAAATTATGATATCTAGTGTGGTAGGACCCAGGAATCTGTGTTCTTAAAAAACCATTACAGGTGACTCTGACACATTGTAACTTTGAGATTATCTGCCTTACTTTGGCTCCTAACCAACTATGGTGTTTTATTTCTGGACCTGAAACACAAGAACTTAGTGGCCCACCTGGTGATGGGGGCCACCACACCACATTTGCAGCACACATTTCTTGAGCCTCTAACATGCAGGAAATTGCAACTGACTTCACCTGGGACTCTGGAACAAAAATATCTTGGCCCAACCAAAAGCTCTTCTTGGCCCATATGTCACAAGAACAAACCATAGAGAAAAAGATACAACCATAACTTGAGGAGTATAATGGAATTCAGTGCCCAGACTTTAAGTTCAAATGTACACATTAGACTGGCTCCCTTCCACCACCTGGTCCCCAGCACTAACCTTTGAAGTGGGTACTTTGACCATCTGTGTTTCACAGAATGAGGGTGTCAGCTCAACAATTCTGAGTGGCCTGTCCATGCTACAGAAATTTTAATCCAGCTCCCCTAACTCCAAGTCCAAGGTTATTAGAAGCTTCCACTTTGGGAAGAACATTTCTATAAGGTCCATATCCAAGGGTGTAATGCTTCAACAGGAAATGGGGCAGATGTAGGTCATCCACAGCCACTGGGAACAGGCTGAGATATGTTGTTATAAGTCATTGACCTAAGCCTTGGATCATAGGTTGGGTCATAGTCCTGCCTTTGCTGCTTACTAACTAGGTGACCTCTGATATGTTACCACCATCCATGCAGTTCTCCAAACTCAAAGCCCATGGCTTGTCCTCAACACCTCCCTCTCACTCTTCATGTAATCCATCCTTACAGATTTTGCCTTCTGAATATCTTCAAGTTTGCACACTCTTCATCCCCACTGATATCACCTTAGAAGTCACAGCATGTCAGTCCCTTACTTAAAACCCTTCAACAGCTCCTTTATCTTGGGATAAAATGGAATCTCTTGCTATGGCCTCCAGGGTCCAGCATACCTCCACAGACTCATCCTGAGCCACTTGTTGTTTTGCTGTCTGGGCTCCGGTCACACTGGTGTCTCTGTCTTTCAAATACTCCATGTTCTTTCTGCTCTGAAGCCTTGAGAGACTTTGGTCCTCCCCAGGGAATACTTCTCATGTCCTAATTCACCCACCGAACTCAACTCATGCTTCAGATCTTAGCTCATTATCATTGCCCTTGGGGGCCTTCCTCATTCCTCCTGCCCTCTCTTCCCTACCACTAACTCAGTTCCTCCTGTTACACACTCTCCTAGTTTGCTGCACTTACCATAGTTTGCAATTATGCAGCCTGTGGTGACTTCCTACCTCATCTATAGAGTTGAACTCACTCTTAGTACCTGATTACAGAAACTGGGACATTGTAAAAACAGTAACAGCGGAGCTGGTGCTGGTACAGCTTATACCAGTAGCTAATGTCATTGTGTGAAGCATGTGCCAGTCTTGCTCTTAAGTGCTTTCTTGAACCGGTTCTCTTAAACCTGAACAACCTGGGATGAATTAATGTACCTAATTTCTCTGAGCATCATTTTCCTTATAGACAAAATGGAGAAAGTAACATGTGAGAAAATCACAACCAAATTTGAAGTACTTTGTATTTTCTTTAACGATTCACAAATGAAAGGATTTAATATTTTATTTTATTGCTATTTAAATTCGAGTTAGTTAATATACAGTATAGTCTTGGCTTTAGGAGTAGAACCCAGTGATTCATCTCTGACGTATGATGTCCAGTGCTCATCCTGAGAAGCGCCCTCCTTAATGCCCATCACCCATTTAACTCCTCCAGAACCCTCAGTTTGTTCTCTGTATTTAAGAGTCTCTTAGGGTTTGCCTCCCTCTCTGTTTTTATCTTATTTTTCCTTCCCTTCACCTGTGTTCCATCTGTTGAGTTTCTCAAATTCCACATATGAGTGATATCATATGACATCTGTCTTTCTTTGATGACTTATTTCACTTAGCATAATACCCTCTAGTTACATCCACATTGTTGCAAATGGCAAGGCTTCATTCTTTTTCATCACTGAGTAGTATTCCATTATATGTATATACCACATCTTTATCCACTCATCAGTCAATGGACATTTGGTCTCTTTCCGTAATTTGGCTATTGATAGTGCTGCTATAAACATTGGGATGCATATGCCCCTTTGAAGTAAACATTTTTGTATCCTTTGGATAAATTCCTAGTGGTGCAATTGCTGGGTCATAGCGTAGTTCTATTTTTTTAATTTTTCCATGGGTTTTAAAAATTATAAGCATGTGTATATAAAGCCACTTTTACTTTATTTTTTAATTTTTTTAAATTTTTTAAGTTTATTTATTTTGAGAAAGAGGGAGAAAGAGAGGGAGGAGCAGGGAGAAGGAGAGACCAAATCCCAAGCAGGTTCCATGCTGCCAGTACAGAGCCCGATGCTGGGCTTGAAACCGTAAATCCCGAGACCATGACCTAAGCCAAGGTCAAGAATCAGACACTTAACTGACTGAACCACCCCAGGTGCCCCACCCTTTACTTTATTCTAAATCATCATTTCTCCACTTAAAAAAAAATTATCACCACCAATCCCCAACAAAGAGAAAACATAAATTAAGATGTAAATTTTCCCTAATGAGAGAAATTCTTAAGATTTCTTTGGGTAGAGTAGAGCTTTGGAGGGCCACAAACCATGGGAATACCTAAGTTCTTTTCTTTTTCTTCTACATCCAAGATGCAATTTTTATCCCTTTGGCAGTAATATCCTCCATTCAAGAACAAATGTTCTAAAAGAAATGAAAGAGGAAAGGAGAAAGGGAAGAAGAAAGGGAGGGAGGGAGGGAGGGAAGGAAGAGTAAATTGGAGGAGCTGTAGAGATGCCTTAATGGAAGATGATGGCTGGAGAAGCCCATGAAGCCAAGCCACCAGTTGTCAGCACTGTGATGGGGCCACCTCTGCTCCTCATATTCCTCTCTATTCCTCTCTGTATGAATGTCTGTTCCCTTCTCATTTCTTCCACTTCTCCCTCCTCAACTGCCATCCTGAAACATGCCAGATGAGGCTCAATGGTGTGTGATCTGAGTGTGAGCATCTGGGCCCAGGTGCCGTCCTCAAGGGTGTACAACTTACTGATGACAGCATTCCACCCAGAGAAGAGTTGAGAAAGGCATAACCCCTTTGGGAGAATCTGGAGAGGCTGCATAAAGTAAAGTAGCCTTTGGATTTGGGCTGGAAAGAGGGACAGGGCTTTGATAGGCAGTGATAGGAAGGGTGAGGCTGAGGGGAGGAAAATAAAGGCATCAAGAGTAGAGGATGCGGCCAGGGGAATATCTGGTATGATGATGTCTGCTATGATGGGAAGGAGTGGCAAGTAAGACTAGAACTCTTGGAGATTCTTGAATGACAGGATTAAAGATTTACTAGGAGTCATGGACTGGTCATTCACTGGTGGAGTGATCCATACTGGCAGCTGAATGGAGAGTGAAGCAGGAGCAGATAGAAGGAACCCAAGGAGCAAAGTTTTCTCATAGACCAGGACCACATCTCCCAACCACACTTTTGACTGTTGGAGCTCAATGTTGGGGGGGAGGGGCAGTCCTGTGCATTATAAGACGTTTAGTGGCATCTGACCTCTACCTACTAGATGCCAACTGGGACAACCAAAAATGTCTCCAGACATTGCCAGTGTTCCTTGGGGGACAAAATTGCCCATTTGAGAACAACTGAGCTAAACAAGGACTAAAGAGGGACTGTCCCAGGGTGGCCACAAAGGAAAAGGAGGACAGCCACCAGACAGCTGGTGTTTTAAACTTTACAAATGTGAGGATAAGGCAAATGTGTTTCAAGTATGAATGGTCGGGAAAACGGCAGTAAAATTCATGGAGAATGAGCATAGAGAGAAGGAGAGAGAAAATCCTAAGTAGGCTCTGCCCTGTCAGCACAGAGCTTGACATGGGGCTTGAACTCACAAGCCATGAGATCATGACCTGAGCTGAAATCAAGAGTCAGGTGCTTAACCGACCGAGCCAACCAGGCTCCCCAAGGAATTTCATTTTTTAAATGCTTTGCTTGCTATTTCTGGACACGCGTAGAGATAGAGATGTCCTATAAGTTAATAGATGTACAGAAGAACTCTCATGGAGCAAAGAATAGGTGGATCGGTGGCATCTGTCGAAAGAGAATGGAAGCTAGAGACAGAATCATGGTGATGAACAGAATCACGACAAGAACATCTAGAGATAAGAGCTGAGTTTAGAACCCTACATAGTGGTTCTTGCAACGAAGAGTAACAAGGTATAAGCAAAGCATATTTTCCATGGTGTAGCCCGGATGGTAAAGAAGAATAAACTGAGCTCCTTGGGAATCCAGATGCTCGGCTCAAAGCTATCTCAAAAAGCAGTTTTCGTTGCAATTGCAAGTTTCATCTTTAAAATTCTTTTGAAATATGTAGCTTAGCACGTATTATGGATTGGTTTGGTTTGCTTTGCCATGAAAATATTTTAAAGTATTTACTTTCTCCCCACAATGCTTAAGCAGTATAGATAGTCTAGTAGATTCAACTTTACTGGCCAACGGTTTTGCCCGCCCCCTCATCCAGGGCACTCATACCCTTGTTTGAGATACAGGAGTAGAGAAAATAATACAGAATTGGGAATTTGGCAAATACAAATGCAGTTTCTTATCCTGCCACTCATTAGCTGTGTGACCTTAAGCAGGTATCTTGAGCTCTCTGAACTTTGGTTTCTCAACACTAAAATTGGGCCACTACTGCCAACCTCCATTGTGAAGGTCAAATGAGATAAAATATATAAAGGGAATAACAGATGTTTAACAGGCAGCTCGTTTATTGTTTGGATGAGGGAGAAAGAAGGTGGGATGTATAGAAGCAGAGAACGGATGGCTGAGATACTAAGAAAAGGTAGGTTAATATCCTAACAGCTTGAGGAAGACACCATTCCCAGAGTTAAGTCGTTTTGTAGCATTATCAACTGGCTCAGAAAGGTAAAGGCACCTGAAAAGAATCTTTGGAATTGGCATCTCAGCTTCTTTTCTGTGGAACAAGAGAGCAGTGATAGGGACCTGCTGGGTGGTGCAGTGCAATTAACTAGCAAGTGGAAGGTGACTACGAGGAAAAAACCTAGAACATTCTTCCCACCAATTTGATGAGGAAGAAAAATGCCGTGGTATGGGAAGTAGCGAGACTGGACAAGGTCATGAAGATGAACTTACAACGGACTACCTGAGCTTTGAAAAACCCATCAGAAAAAGAGCTAATAGGCAGCACAACCTGAATGGAACATCCACACGTAGGACAGTACGTCAGTTGTGGGCTTGCATCTTGCATTTTTTAGGCAAACATTAGAAAATCACTCATTGCAGATTTCTTGCACTGTTACACATACACACATATGCACCATGGCTCTATGGTTATTACGAGTATAAGCAAATGCCATGTTTAAAGAAAATCAGACAGAACAGTTTATTATGAGTCTCTAAGACAAAATAAAAATTATGTACCATATCTCCCAGTTAGTACATAATGGAATTTTTTTTCCTTAAAATATCTCCTACAGCTTGTGTTTCAAACTTTTTAAAGGTTTTTAAAAGTTCTGCCCTAAACAATTCCAACCGTAGTTTAATCTATTGTAACAGTTCCTCAGCACAATGAGTCCTCCAGCATCGTAGCTCGCACCCTTCCCTAATGTGGTAAGATCAGTGGAAGCCCCAGGCTGGTAAAAGATACCTAAGTCTGAAAACATCTGCAGCTCTCTGCAGGCATGTGTTATGGAGGCTGAATCACAAAATATACCGAGTCACAAAAACAACAAGTTGATGACAGTGAGATTTTGTTAAAATCACCGTATCGATAGCAACTAGATTTTTAGGCATTGGGATTAGGTATTGACATAAAGCTAATAAATATCCCGTCTTCTTATATAAAGAAGTATAATTTCTTTAAAACTAACAGGGTATCCTGGGAGCAAATCACCATCAGCCACTCCTCTAGACTCCTGGATGTTGTTCTGAGACGTCTCGCCGTGACAGCACCTGCGACACAGGTAAGCTTCGTGGAAATGCTCAGGTGAAGAGGGGGGAGGGGAAGTTGACAGAAGGACAATTTTCACTGATGGCAGGACAAGCGATGAGGAAATAGCTTGGTCACAGCTGGCTCCAATCAAGTCTTTACCACAGAGAACAACTCTCACACTGGGAAGGTCAGTGGAATTCTTTATATTTAGGAGTTATTTCTTATAAAAAAAATTCATCGTGGCCACTTTAATAGTGTAAACTTGAGAGGCAGAAATAGCTCCATAAAAACAAAATTAAAACCCCAAACCCTTCTTTCTACTAATTTTGAGTACTATGGGAAAAATCTCTAGCTACTGTTCTTGCTGAGGGGCGTAGGGTGGTCTGCAGAGGTCTGTGGATACTGACATTTTCTTCTCTGGTCATTTCCATGTATCAACTGTAGAGAGAGATCATGGTAATTCCAATGCTTTCTTGTCTAAATACCAAAAGAACTTATCCCCCATAACCAAACACAGGAATGACAAAACGATAATAATCTCCCAAACATGTTAACACGTTCTGTGTGACCTCAGCATGTCTGTAAAACCTGTTGTGAAAGAACAGTGGCAGACAGGCAGGACAAAAATGCATTGACATCACTTCTGCACTGGACTGAGGTGCGGCCATTACTGAGAAGACAGTAGCCTTTTCCTAGCAGGTCCTGAAGCCACAACAGGGCCCAGGAGGCAATGTCAGGGCCCAGAGCCCTTGCAACAGCTGGCTAGAGTCAGAGGGTGGGGCAGCTGAGCCAGGGGCCAGTGAGACTTTGGAGAGATGGCCCACACATGCCTTAGGCAAGCACATTTAGCTTACCCAAGCAGCTGTTCTTTTCCTCTCCTTCCACATGGAGCATCAGACACCCCCTTCTTCCCTGAGACTTAGGGGCCACGATGACCCGCGGGCCCTCTGCATCTGCTGCCTGGACCACTGCGAGCACTTCCTAGTCTCTCTACTATCTTCTCCGCTTCTCCCATCCACCCTTGGCATGAACCCTGCAGCGTTTCTAAAAGCAGACTTAGAATGTGCAATTCACTGGCCTGGCAGTCTCCACTTGCTCCCCATCGCCAAGGCTGTAAAACTTCTTCTCCTTAGCCTGCAGTAGAAGGAGCCTCTCATCCTGGCCCCTGCATTTCTCTCCGGTTTTACCTGCCATCCCTTCCCGACTGCTCACTATGTGCCAGCTGCACAAAATTCCAACAGACTTCTGAGACAGTCCGGTCCTTCCCAACTTGGTGGCTTTGCACAAGCTGTGCTGTGTACCTCGCATTCTCCCCTGTGGGAACCCCCTCCCTCCTTCAAGATCCAAACTCAAATGTCATTTCCACAGTGACGCCTTCACTGCATCTCCCTTGCCACCAAGGATAGAGGGAATAATTCCTTATGCTCCTATGACGTTTTCCACACACCTCCATGAGAGAAGCACTATGGCATAGTGGCCACAAAGATGCACTCCATAGTAGATCGCCAGGGTTCAAAGCCCGGCCCAGTACATGCTACCTCTCTGACCTTGAGCAATGTACCTCACCTATGCTTCAGTTTCATCAGCTGTAAAACGTGGGAGTAATAATAGTAAATACCACATAGGATTGCTGTCGGAAATAAGTGTGTTAAGCACTTAAAACTTTCAGAAGTGTATCCATTCATAATGAATGCTCAGTGTGTGTTCGCTATTATCCTGTCCACTAAAAATTGAATACTGTCATCATCTGCTTAGGTGTCTCCTTGTCTAGAAAAGAGGGTGGGGACTGTGTCTTACTCATGGCTATATTCCTGATGCCTGACAGTTCCATGTAATAGGCCCGCAATAAATGTTTATTGAACAAGTAGATTATTTTCTGGGCAGTAAAATATCCCATGACTCCAGAGATTTTATCTCAGGGAACTTTATTTATTTCTTTGTTTTGCTCCACGGAAAAGAAGACATTACATAAATCCGTAAAGCACTCTGTCCTGCACAGTGCCACTTGAAGTCCGTCTCATGAGTCCCTCCATGAAGCGGGAGTGTGGCATCCTGATCAGAGTCTTTGTTCTACCAGGGACTGTGTGTCCTTGAACAAGTCACTTTCATTCGTTTGCTCAAAATGTTCCTGTCGAACGTGAGTTATGTGTCAGTTCTAGGGACCAGAGAGAAAGCATTGCGTAAGACAGGCAACGTTCCTATTCTCGAGGACCTCGAGTAGAGGGAAACAGTGTATCAAGTAATGAATAAGAGAAAGAAAAAAAGTTGGATAGTTTTAAGTGCTATGATTGAAATAAAATAAGAAAACATGTGAGAAAGTGCCTGGAAAGGCTACATTTAAAAAGTAGGTCAAGGAAGGCTTTTCTGAAGGCCAACAGTAACATTTAGACTTGAGGTTGAGGCCTAGGGGAAGAAGAGTCCAAGCAGAGGGGGCGGGCAGCTGCTGCAAGGGTCTGATGTAAAATTGAACTCGGAGTGCTCCAGGGATCAGAAGAAATTCCGTGTGCCTGGAACTTGGGAGGATAGGAGTAATACCACCCGAAGTCATTAAGAAAGGCAGGGGCCCCACAGGCGGGGGAAAGAAACTGGATTTTATACTAAGTGCAACAGGTGGTCACTGGAAGGTTTTGAGCCGGACAGTAATATGGTTTGATATCCGATTTTAGAAGAGCCTAAAGGAGAATGGATTACGAGATAAGCAGAGGCGGGAGAATGAGCCGTGAGACCAGATAAGAGGCTATTCCTGTAACGTCGGTGAATAGCACACAAGCTCAGATGGTGTCTGTGGAGTAGGACTTGGTGAACCAGAGTCCTGATGCTGACCGATTGAATGTAGGGGTAAAGAAAGAGGAGAATCAAGAACGGTTCCTAAGTTTTTGCCCGTGGTGTTTGAGGAAATCCTGTGGGCGATACGTTCCGCACCTAGGAATACTACTCCACTTCACCTCCCAGGTGGCATACAAGGCTCCCAGTCATTGGATGGGCACAGCTGGGCAAGTACAGAACAGAGGTAGGAGATTCAAGCCATCTGTCTTCAAAATGTTAAGTTTGAGATGCCTGGTAGATATCCAAATGGAAAAGACATGAAGTTACGTACCCAAGTCTTGAGTTCAGGGGAAGAGGTCAGAACTGTGGATAGGTAAGTAGGAATCACTGGCCTCACATAGCGTTTACAGCTACGGGGGCAGGTGTGATCACCTAGGATGAGTATATAGTCAAAGAAGGATCCCGGAGCAGAACCCTGGAAAGGGCAGTATTTGAAGGTGGCATACTGCGGTCCAGCAAAATGTACCAAAGGGAAGCAGCCAGTATCAAAGCATGAACTCCAGGAGAGGATGTTCTTGGAAGCCAAGAGAAGAAAATGTTTCAAAACAAAGGGATTGGTAAGCTGGGTCAAATGCTGCCAAGAGATGAACTAGGAAGAGGGTTAGATTTGGTAACATGGAAATCTTTGGTGACCTTTCAGCTTCACATCTCATCTCTTGGACTCAGTGTGTCGAAAGAAAAAGGAAGGAAGGAAGGAAGGAAGGAAGGAAGGAAGGAAGGAAGGAAGGAAGGAAGGAAGGAAGGAAAGGGGAAGAAAGGGAGGAAGGAAGGAAAAGAATGGTTTTCAAACATTTTAAAAGCAGAAGTACTCTTTTCTTAACTCACTAAAAGAACCCCAAGACATGAAACAAAATCAGAGCTGCTATAGCTGAAGCAGAAACTTCAAGAATGATCTCATCCCATCTCCTTGCTCCTACAATTGACCTAAAGACCACTCTGAGAAACTCTGGGGCTCCTTGGAGCCTGAAACTGCTGGTGGGGAGCTCTGTAAGGGGCTCTTTAGCTAGGAGAATCTAAGTGGAAAGGTGTGAGTAACTCTCAGTCTGGTGAGCAACAGGCCGTTCACTGGCTAGGAACCTCTTTCCATGTGTTGGAAAGAAGACAGCATCCCAGGATTATGGGTAGGAATGCTTTAGGTCGTCTGTAATCACAGCTCGTTCCGGTTTCTGTACCCAGTTCCTTCCAGAGTAGGCCATTGGCTGCTTCGGGGCACACCCATTCAACTGGTTTGCCCAGATCCTGCCACTCAGCCACACCTCCCCAAAGCATCCAAAGCCCTTCCTTTGTTGCAAAATGATTCAGTGTCGTTTCCATAAAGCATGGGACCTGTGCATATGTTCACACACGCAATCTGTGTATACTGAGAGATTTAAAGGGAGACTTCCTTTAAGGGAACAGCCCTGGCAGGTAAATTCCTGGTTGTCTTAAAGGAACCACCAGGGCATAGCATAATTTGCACAGCCGGTGGTCTCTCAAAAGTGAGCTGTAGCGTTCTCTCGGGGTGGGAGTGGGGGGTGAATCACAAAAGGAGTGGTTAAGTGTGTTTAGAAGAATAAAACATAATGTGAAGGATCTTTTGGAATACCCAATAAACTGACAGAATGAGAGAAAATTCTTAGTTCACAGGGTACCTACTTTGTGTCAGTTACTCTATCAGGCCTGGGGAGAGGTGGGGATAGATGCAAAGAGATAATTTCCTCGGGGAAATCCCGTTTGCTTATCTGAAGTGAGTCATCTTCCTTCAGTTAGTTCTAAGACAGCTTACAACCAGGCTGTCCATTAGAGTTCAGGGTTTTCTCAAGGAGCCGACCTGTTCGGGCCGCCGAAATAGGAGAGCAAGACTGCTGACCTCACGTGGTACAACAGCCCCCCAGACAGCTATCTGCACAGACACCTGACAGTTTATAAAGCTCTTAACTTGTCCACTAAAAGGTGGGGCATTCCCTACACTTTTGTTTCGTATAGCTTTTACATTTTCCTATCATTTTCTCATTACACTCTGCTAACTTCCATTCTGTTGGCCTTTTGGGGCTTCTCTCATTGTCATGGTCTGTTTCTCAGCCTCAGAAACAAAAGCCTGACATGGGAAAGTGTCACTGTAGGTCAGGCACAAGGCTGGTATTCCAGGATCCTTTGTACCGTCGCTGATGCCCACTGGCCACTGGTTGACGTCTGGCCTAAAGGAAACTAGAGCAATCAGGGAAGCATTTCGCAGGGCATGTGGCTGAAGTGCACAAATAATTTGATCTAGATAGTAAAAGGCAAGGAATCTACTTTGGGGAAAGAACCTTAGAGTGTTAACAATCTGAGCTTCTCACATTATCACCCCTTCCCCTTCAGAGGAGCCCAAATTCCAGGCTAGACCATATTCCCCAGGCAAGCCCATCAGCATGGTCAGAACTCCATTGCAAGTTAACCCGAGTGATAGATTCTGGAAAGGAGGAAATCCCGCTGCACTCTCCTGGGAGCCAGGAGATGGGGCAGAGGTGACGGGGGGGCTTCTAATTATGTGTGGTGTGTTTGTTTCCACTACCTTTGCTCTGAGCTCACAGACAGCTCCCGTCTGTGAGACACCTTCCTTTCAATTTATACTTAATGGTTACAGAAATATCGCTGTATCACCAGCCTACGAGGAATGGATATATACTTTTTCAGTTTATTATTTGTTTGTTTTTGAGAGAGAGAGAGAGAGCACAAGCGAGAGAGAGGCAAAGGGAGAGGGAGACATAGAATCCGAAGCAGGCTCCAGGCCCTGAGCTGTCAGCACAAAGCCTGACATGGGACTCGAACCCATGAACCATGAGATCATGACGTGAGCGGAAGTCAGACGCTTAACTGACTGAGCAATCCGGGCCCCCCACAGTGTGGATGTATTAATGTTCTTGTTTTACAGAGAAATTAGGTTATGTGAGCTAGGTCATAGAGCACTTAACAGAACCCAAACATTTATCTGTTTCTAAATCCTGTGGTCCTAATGCCCCACCATTCAGGTGATACATGAAACAGGAACAGGGTGGAGATTCGAACCTAGGTCTCCTCTCCTAAAGGACTAAAAGCAGCCACCTGACATTGTTGCCATGTGTTTAGATCTTGGGTTCATGCCTGGGTTTTTATGTTTGAGCACCCTCCTCCCCCACTTTCTTTCATCTTTTACGGATTTTGTTGTGAAGATATTCCTCTTGGAAAGTATCTTGTTTGGCAAGTTCCCATGGCCACTGGGGATTCAACTTGAAGGGAAGCGTTAGGAAAATATTTTTGATGACTCTGGAGTAGAGGCAAAGTACACCATTCTGGCTAAATTCCATCCAGAAAAGCCTTCCCCAGGTTTTGTGTGGGGGTAGGGGGCAGGAGTGGTGCATAGAGCCTCCTGGGGTGGGCGGTGAAATGCCATGTGTCTATTTGAGGTTACCTCTGGTCACTTGTAGCCTGAGATTAATGGACCACAGATCCTAATGCAGCGATGATAGAAATCACACCCCGATTTGCATCTTAATCCTTGAAGTTGAGCAAACATCAAAAAGCTCAGCAGGTTGGTTCAGATCATTATGATAATGATTAATAACAGGCTTGTTTACAGAGCGTCCATCTTCATAGCTCGTCATTGCCTTTATGCAGGAGACTCTGTTGTGTTAAGATAAAAACAACAACATTGAGAACTGAATGAGTTTCCCCCAAATAAATCCATTTTCCCGTAAGCTTTGATTCCAGCTGTCATTCGGACACCTCTATAATGTAATTTCCTTTTACTCGACTGATTCAAAAGTCATTTTGTCCGTGTAAAGGGAACATTTTGTAGGATAATAGATTATATAAATTTCTGATACAACATACACATTATGTCAACAGTATCTGTATCTGCCTCTCCCCCTAGATCCAGAAAACTCAGAAGATAAGACCACTTATGATTCACCTTTTTATTTCTAGCACTTAGCACAGTGTCCCCAAAAAAGTAGATGCTCAATAAATGTTTTCTGTGTTATTAAACTTAAGATTTCATAACTATTAGAAGCTTTCTGCCACAACCCTTTACCTTACAGAGAAGACAGCTGAAGTCCAGAGAGTGGACATGAACGATGCAAGGTCACTGAGCTACTGACTGGAACAGACTGAGTCTAGAAACATTGTCCTTTGATGAATCTCTCACTACTCTTTCCCCACTAGATACTAAAGCCTGGAAACGACAGGCAAATCCAAGATACCCGCTTCCCAGGAAATCTGCTATCAGAAAAGTCTGAATGGTATGACCGAGTGTAACCTTGTTCCTAAATCTCCAGGCCTCTCTGATAACCTCCCAAGGAAGAGCTCAGCAGCATTGGTTTATTCCTGGGATGGGAATGTTAGTTAGGCTTTTAAACTGTTGAGCCAGAAGGAGCAAGAACATATTCTCCTTGTATTGCAACTCACTTAGGATTGAAATGGAGAGAAATCAAAGGAAAGCTCATTGTTTTTGTGTTTATTTTTGTTTTTGTTTTTGTTTTCTCATTGCCAAGGAATCAAACTGGCTCAAAACAAGGACAGATTACTCATGACCTTAGGAAGTAATGAGCAAGGCACCAGCTAATTATTGCCATTGTTCATTCAGTAACCAAAAGAAAGTCTCAAATGGAAAAAAAGGAATTCTGGGCAATTATTTATTCACTTGAACAGCTTAAAGAAAAACTCTCATCCATCCAACATGATCAAACCAAAAATATCTCTGGTTGTTCCTAACCCAGAGGGGCAAAGGACTACCTATCAAGCTTTACTTTGGAAGCCTTGAGCCTTGAGGACTGTCCAGATGCTCAGATCATTAGGCCTGTACAGGACACTGAGATCCAAGCTCAGAATGGTTATTTCTAATGATGGATGGATTTAGGTACAACACACTGTCCAGCCTCTCTTGCAGTCTGGCAAGAGAAGAATATGGTGAAGCTAAAAGATCAAGAGAAGATCAGGCTCATGAAGTTGGCCTCTTTAGCCCCAATACCTCCTCAGCTGAGGATCCACAGTTGCCGTGTATCCGTTAACATGACAAACAGTATGGCTCAGGACCAGTGGCAGACATGTCGGCTGGTTCAAACATGTCTCATTTGGGTTCTTCTGGAAGGAACGCAATAGGCAATGGCACATACCTACTGTTCTGCAATTCTTTTTTTTTAAATTTTTTTCAACGTTTATTTATTTTTGGGACAGAGAGAGACAGAGCATGAACGGGGGAGGGGCAGAGAGAGAGGGAGACACAGTATCGGAAACAGGCTCCAGGCTCTGAGCCATCAGCCCAGAGCCCGACGCAGGGCTCGAACTCCCGGACCGCGAGATCGTGACCTGGCTGAAGTCGGACGCTTAACCGACTGCGCCACCCAGGCGCCCCTGTTCTGCAATTCTTATGGGCCATGGCTCAACCAGGCCCACGGTTGACTTTGACAAAATCAAATCATTAATTTAATGAAATCTTGCATGATTTACTTAAATGATTTATTTGATGAGAAAAACCGTGTAATTATCTTCCTCCACTTTTATCAGAAGAGAAAGCAAGGTTTTATGGTGAGAGGCCAGGTATAGGGATCAGACTGCCTTAGGTCCCCGTGCTTGATTCACTATCTGGGTGACTTTGCCTAATCATTTAATCTCTCTGAGCCTCCGTGTCTTCATTTTCAAAATAGGAATTGGAATTTCTCCACCACAAGTGTTGCTCTGATTATTAGATTTTAAAAAATAGTAAGAGCATGGCACATCAAGAGTATGTAATAAATGTCTCTTTTCTTCTCCTTCTCCCAGTGTCTTTGGTTTCATGTTCTTAAACAACAAAAATCAAAAGTCCTGAGCTAAATGGATTCAAATGTGCGCTTTCTTTTTAGTACCTTGGCCAAATTGAAGGCTGACTCAATTGTTAATGAAAACAGGTGATTATAAGCAACAAGCACATTCATCAGCTAGGCACCCTATCAGCTAGTATGATTGATCACTCTGCTCCTTTTATGGGAAAACTTTCTTTGCTGCTAATGAACCCCAGATCAGACTTGGTCGTAAGATGAGGGTGTGTCCCCGAGAGCACTCGGGTCATTTTCTGTATGTGTAAAAGGGTACTCTCCATTTGGTTGCTACCACACCCAGCAGAAGCACCTGTGTGCTTTGTGGGGGCGAGGCTGTTACGTCTATGTGTGTGGTGGGTGTCAGGGTCTGAATTTGTGCGATCTGCTTGATTGCCACCATATTTTTGTGTAATTTCCTCAAAATATAGCACTTGAGAGAAGGCTTAGTATAACCCTCATATGACCAGTAAGACTCATCCTATTAGTAGCTCCTTCGTCCCTCTCCTGGGCCTCTTCACAGCCTCTATCCAAGTGCCTGTGTGTACAGGCCTGTATGTGTACATATTATTTTTTAAAAATCTCAGTGAATCATTTATAGCTTCTTGAAATAGGTAGAGTTCTTCAACTCTGTCACATCTCATATGACAGAGGTGGTCCCTCTGCCTGAGATACCCGATAGCCTGTCATGGCCACACATCCTTCTAGAACCAGCTCAGGTGGTAGCTCCCCGTGGAACCTTATCTGACTTCTTCAAGATAGGCTGGGGCATTCCTTTTTCTCTTCCTCCTGAATATTTTTATTACTACAGAACTTCTACATTGTGGGCTAATCGCTTGTTTATGAACCTAACTTTCCCATGTTTCATCTACTTGTCTCAGCATCCAGAGTGCCTGGCACGGGACGTGGCATACTGTGAATCTCAGTACATATTGAATGAATGAATGAATGAATGAATGAATGTGTGGTTATAGCCAAGAAAGACTGAAAGCACTGTAAGGCACGGTGGGATCTTGCTCACCAACCCCTGTAGCATTAGGATTTCAGAGAGGAAACATCTCCCTAAGGCAGGTGCTCTGGCTTGTATAATATGTGATAGTTGAATGGCTAATAGATAAGTAATTTGTCCACTTTCCTGGAGTGAAGTTTTCAGCCTGGGCTCACCTCAACTCAGAAAGCTGAGTGCATGATGCTGCACGCCTCCTTCAGTGGAGTTAAATTAGGCTTAATATCTTATGACTCAAGAGTTTGCACACCAAGGCTTGGCACTTAATATTGTAATTACCCCTCTTGATTAGAACTGCCTTTCATAAGCAAATCGACGCAGTGATTTGAAAAGCTTGAGGAATTGTGTTTGGAGCTCACCCTACGAGTTCCACAGGGAACTATAATCATAGTAATTACTATTGAAGCTAGATTCCAGTTCTCGATGTACTGGGAGGTAAGTGAGTAAGAGTCACACGCTGCATGCTTTCCCATCTCAGAATAGGCGGTGGGGCTGAAAATAAGGAATGAAGGTGGAAGTAAAAACAGTATGATCACCAGTCGAACCACAGGCTGCGGTATTTCTCTTGACAGGTCTGAGCCTCTGGAGATTCAGTACATTGAAAAGGATTCTTTAGCTCTGTGTGTGTGTGTGTGTGTGTGTGTGTGTGTGTGTGTGTGTGTGTGTTTCCAAGTCAACACGTACTTGCTTGTGTTGACACTTCTGTCTACGCTTGTTGCGTCTACACTTCCGGTCTGTGCTAACTTTCGGGAATACGTAGACAGGCAGACATGAATCCAAAGGCTTTGTCCTTTGAGGGGCTCGCACACTAAGGTTAGCATGAATGTAGAAACTAAAGCTAGTTAGAAGCAGAGTTTGTAGTGACCCAGCCCGGGGAGGCTCAGAATCATTGGCATGCCAGTCAATTTGTAGACAAAATGTTCCATGAAGGATGAATTCAGAGACCTACTGGAGGGGTTCAGAGCATTCTGGGCTGGTTTTTAAAGGACAAATGCCTCATCAGGGACAGGAGCCTTATTCCAAACCACAACGGAGCTTTGCAGCCACAAAAGCTTCAGCTTACACATGAGTGACGCTGCCCTTCTGTTCCATGGGCTTCCCTGGAAGGCTGAAACAAGTTCCAAATGAGAAAAAAGACCGTTTCCCAATGGGACTCAAGGGGGCTCTGGGAAATGGTTATTTCTTCTCTTTTTCTTAGAGAATTTGTTTATGTTGGGGGGCTCCCTACTCTCTGGAAACACGATCCCTTGTGCATAAACCCCACAATTACAGCTCCCCACTGTCCGTATTTTATGGATTCCCTCCCCTCACCCACTGCTTTTCCCTCCATCATCCGCAGCCTGAAAATTTATTTAAAAATTAACAGCACAAGAAGGAAAATGCCACAAGACCCAGATTGCTAGCAGATGCTTGAAGGGTGCTGGCAAGAGAAAACCCAAGTGGAATAAGGCAGTTTGCGGCCAGGGTTCCCTTCCCTGCCTTTTTTTAAAAGGCTAGACGGAACCAGGTGAGGCAGAATACACCTCCACGCACTTACTCACTCATTCATTCTTTCGATAAATACCCTTTGAATAACAGAGTGTGCCAAGCGCGCTGCTGGTTTCTGGAGACTCAACAGTAATAATTACCATTTATTGAGTACTTACTACATGCAAGGCACCATTCTAAATATTTCATATTTTAATAGCATGCTAACTTAGTTTGCATAACAACCCTATTTTTAATCCTCAGGTGAGGAAACGGAGACACAGACAGGTTAAGAATTTTGCCCAACGTCACATAAGAAGTAGGAAGAGGGGTCAGGATTTGATCCCAGGCATTCTGATTCCATGGCCTGAGCCAGGAATCTACACACGTTTTCTGTAAAGGGCCAGATAGGAAAGAGCTTAGGCTTCATCAGCCATCTGTTCTCTGTCTCAGCTGCTCAGCTCTGCTATTGTAGCATAAAAGTGCCCATAGATAATACGAAAACAAATAAGCATGGCCGTGTTCCAATAAAATTATCTTTTTGATCGCTGAAATTTGAATTTTATAGAATGTGTATGTGTCACAAAATATTTTGTTAATTTTTTTAACCATTTAAAAAATATAAAACCATTCCTACCTCATAAACCATATAATAAATGGTGTTGGGCCATCATTTGTTGACCTCTGGCCTAAGCCACGCTATGCTCTTTCCATTAGTGAATAAGGAGCAATTGTTATCCTAATGGCGACATATGCAAACAGGGTAAAAGACATGTAAACCTGAAACCCTTTCAAGAACCCTGTCATGGATGCCCATGTTGCTGCTTTGCCTGAATTCCTCTACTTCTCGTCCCCCATCCACCTCTGGCCAAATCCCGTGTGCTTTTCACACTTCAGCTTCGCGTGAACCTCTGTCAGGAAGCTTTCCTTCACCTCCACCCTATGCCCAGCTCCTCCTCTGTTTTTGCCAACAGTCTCTTCTATCCTCTGTTGTGGCATTCTTACAGTTATCTGGTTACAACTTGGCTCTTGGAGGACAGCAAGTCCCACTCGTTCCTGCTTCCCTGGGTTCTGATCGGGTCCCTGGCACTGGTACATACACAGTGAATGTTACAGAAATAACTACTCGGTGGGAGAATCTTAAGAAGGGTAAATGGAGATGGGAAATGACAAACTTTGGGTTGACTAAAAGAGTTCTCTAAGCCAATAAGATGAGAAAGAGTATTCTGCGAGGAAAGAAGGAATGGCGCATGACAAGACAAGAAGCAGGGATGAGGAAAATAGGGCAGGTTCACGGAATCATTGGCAGGAATGCCAATAGCAAGAGATGAGGCAGACAACATCCATATCGAAAACTTCTGATTCCTGCAGGCAATGGAGGGATAGTTGAAGGGCATTGGACATAGAAGTGACATGCCCAGATTTGTGCTTTAGAACAGAGGTCAGGAAACCAGAATCTGTGGACCATTTCCAGTCTGTGATCACACAGTTACAAAGCGAAGGGGCTGGGGGTGGAACTGAGGTGGTGTGAGCCCATGTGTGTGTTCTTTCCCTCCACCATGTTGCTTTCCCCAGTCTGGGATCTTGACCTGGGCTGGGACTGGCTGAATACCTTTGGGGACCCTATCAGCCTAGAGCCAGTCTCAGTTCATAGGCATGTCGTTGACCTTGCAGGAGGAGTGAGGGGAAGGCTGTATGAGCCTCTCCAGGCTTGCTCCTGAATGCATGGGAATGGGCAACTCAAGGCTCATAGCCCCTATGTTCATCTTGCCACTAGTCTCTGGGTTTTTTGTCCCCTTTGTCCCCATCTATGCAAAAAAGAGTTGGGCTAGATGCTATCTCGAAGGGCCCTTATCAAGATAGGATTCTGAACATTATAAGGATTCTATGTGCCATATTAAAATACCTGTGGCTCAAGGATTTATAAGCAGTGAGAGTCCTAGAAATAGAGTGAACAGAAGAGAAATCACTCTCACCTTCAAGATACAGAGGTGAGCAATTCTCCAAGGCTTTAAGAAGGAAAAGGAGGATCCACCCCAGATTAGCTCTGAGGGGAGGGAGCTTGTTAAGGGGATTTAAAGTCTACCCTCTTAATAACCCTTTGTAGTTATTTGGCGCCTGGCTTTTCTTGAAGCTCAAAGTGTTTTGCAAACATTAGCTCATTAATCCTGCCAGCAGCCTTGTTAAGTGGGAAGGTGTAGATGTCTATCCTCATTTGGGAACTTCGGATTTAAGGGGAAAAGGGGCTCTGGCTGGTGACTAGTATGGGGTGGGAGGGGAGGCCCCAGGGCTGGACTAAATTGTAGACTCATTTTTCTCATTATTTTACCAGAGGAGCAGTGGATGGTGAGGAAAGCATGAGCCTGGAACCAACCAAATCTGGACACCAGGTCTAGCTTGGCTTCTATAGCTATGTGAATTTGGGTAAGTCCCTTAACTTTGGTAAAATTCAGTTTTCCCTTTGGAAAGGAGGGTGACGATACCTACCACCTCCATAGCTTATAGTCTGAGAAATGTAAATATAATACACACGTCAAAGTCATTTGATTATTCGAAGTTTCGATAAGTATACTTAAGAGGTTTTAATGAAACTCACCAGGCATTTGGCACAAAGTTATATGGGTTTTGCATTCTGGTGGGTGAAGCTGAGTGCATTGAGCTCAGGTATGGACCCATGGGGATGGCTTTCCAGGGTGGGAGAGACGGAACAGGAACCAAGTGCTGGAGAATGTACTGTCTCGCCTTATTCAGGGAAACCAACTAACCAGCCTGTGTAGCTTTGTCTTGAGACAAAGCCGAAGAGGAGCTCATATCCCACTACCTGGGAAAGCAGTTAGGTAGATGATGAGAAGTCCATTTCACCTAAGAGCTTCAGAAGGCTCTAGCGGGGAACCAACCCGGTGAGGTCTGCAATGTGGAGATCGCTCTGGTATCAGCACAGAGAGCCAAGCAGAGCAAAAGTCTTGGCAGCTGGTAAGACAGCTGGCAGGTGAGATAATCTATCTACTGGTATGGAAAGAAAATTTTATAACATCTCCTTAAACATAGGAGCGTACATGGGAAATCTCTGTATCTTCTGCTCAATTTTGCTGTGAACTTAAAACTGATCTAAGAATAGTCTACTAAGAAAACAACATGGTGGGCAGCCACAAATATAACAAACATACACTATTAAAATATCTATATGTTAACTACACTGGAATTAAAATTTTTAAAATTAGTGCCCAATGGGAAAAAATGTATATTAAAATACATCTAGATAAAATATATCTAGATAGATAGATAGATAGATAGATAGATAGATATTAGTATATATATGTATAATTATATATACATAATAGAATTTCAAAATAAAACTTAATAGAACTTGATTGTTTCAATAGTCCACCTAAGAGGATTTGTTTTTAAACTCTAGAAGTAAAAAGCAGCTATATAATATAAAAAGAGTGGATGGATGGGTGAGCTGGAATGACCACAGGAGTTGGAGCCCACCAGACATGGGTTATTAGTTTAGACACAACTGTTATCCTGATTCCCATGTTTTCATAATTTTTTTAAAAAATATGCTGTTATTACAATTTTCCTTATATTGAGCTTATTCGTTTTAGATGCCCTCTTGTTGCTTATGGAAATTTTATAAACTCAACGATAGGACAATTGTATAGAAAAATGCAAGAAGAAAATATTGTAAAATGTTTGGAAACAATGGTTGTTTCTGGTTTGCAAAGCATAAAAACATTTCTTGCTTCTTTCTACTCTGATGATCTTCCATTTTGTTTTGTTCTTTCTAAATAGTGAGAGCGTATTACTTTTAAAAGCAGATACAAATAAATACTCAAAGAAAACAAAGTGAAGATGAAAGTTCCCTGAGCCTAGCATAGAGAAGAACCAGCAACTGTTTCTCCATTAAGTAGCCACATTACCTGATGTGCAAAGTGAACCCTAACTAGTAGCTTGCAAGTTGTCTCATGGGCCACCAGCTCGGGGTCTGTCACTAGACATCTCCTGATCTACTCAGTCTATCATGGTATTCCATATACCACTTCTGCTTAGAAAATGGGGAACTCTTCACATTTTTCCAGAAAACTGTAGGATTCAATAAGTAAACCTTCCAGGATGTGTTTCTCAGTGCCTGGGGTCCAAGTCCCACATTACTCTTGGGTTACTTAAAGCAGGACAATAACTCTAATTTCCTGATTCTTTAGCAAGTATCTTTAACATTCTCCTACCTCCTCAAGGAACTCCTTTACCAAAGGTATTAATAACCAATAGATGTGCTAGATCTTTCAGGGGCTCCCAGTAATGGTGATACAACTCTCCTGATTTTACGTTCTGTATCTTTCTAATACTCAGTACTTTCTTTGTTTCTGATGGCCTCATTGGTAAGCCTTCTTATATTAAATGATGACTGCTCTGATATTTTGTTAATATTTGAGAGTGGCAAGGACCCAGATATGGAAGGCTAAAGCATTGGCAGCCCAAATTATTCAAGTAGCCATAAAGATGAAAACATTGCACCACAACAGAATGGGAAAATAATTTGGTATGTCTCTATCTGACTCGTACATAGTTTCTCAGAAATACATGCTTGATGTGTTTGGCCGTGGCATTGACTTTCTAACTTTCTTCTCTTAGCTCTCTATTTGCTTTAAGAATCACACTGTCTAGCATGCCAGTTAAAGCCTTTTATGTTAGGACCTTATTGGCTTCTCTAACTCTATCTCCTGCTTCCTCTTGGTCTCATTCCAAAGCTGATCCAGCCACATCAAATTTTAGGGTTTTTCTAAATACACATATTCATTTTTATCTCCTTACCCATGGGCATAGCTCCCTCTGCACTAAATTCTCTTTCCTTCTTCTTTACCCTAAGGCCCACCCAACCCCAACTATTTCTGGAAGACTTCCTGACTCCTCCAGGAAGAAGCAGAGGCGTTCTCCTATTTGCTCTCAAAGCACAGTGGCTGCATTGAATAGTCAATCCACAAACATTTGCTGAAGGCCTAGTATACACTCTGCACTGTGCTCCCATAATCCCCTGCACTTACATCTATTACAGCAAGTGTCGCTCTGGGTATCATTGTTTGTTTACCTGTCTGGAAGGTGCAGCCTGGCGACAGAGAGCCATGTGGAATGTTTGGTTAAGACAGTGGCACCATTTCCTCTTTATCCACACCCATCCAGCTAGAATGACCTGTGTCCTCTGCCTCTGAGTCCAGTCTACAACAAGGGAAGAATTGGATCTAGCCTCAGAGAACCCTGGGGAAGATCATATACTTCCAATGCCCACTGCCTGCCAGTCCTGAGCCTCATCCCTTGTGCATTAATTCAGTCCATATGACTGGGTTTCTGTCTCAGTTTCCCTGCCAAGCATTCTTTTTTGCTATTGCCTTGGAGTTCACCCTGCTGTGTGGATCCTTCCAATCTACCTGCTCATGCCAGACTCTCACTCCAAAGGCTACACTTGTTCCAGGGAACCCCAATGGTGACTGGGGTTCTGGTTGCCACATGTTAGGGACCAGAAGCCTCCCAACTGATGTTGTATTGGCTGTTCCAAGGGCTCTTTCGCCTATGTGCTCAATGAAGCATCATACCTGAGCGTCCTTAGCCCTCCGTCCCTACGTGCTAAATTGAACTTCTCTCCTGGAATAGCATGCCCCTTTGGACTGTGGACACTCACTCCCTTCAATATTTCCTCCAACTAGGAAGGTAGGCCTCTCCTCCATATTGCCCAAGAAGCCTCTTTCTCTCCCAAGAAGGCTTACTCAATGAGGACAAATAGAAAGTTTTGAGCTGAAGATTTGCCATGCCCTAGGGAGAAGCTAAGATAACGGGGGAAATGGGTGATTAAATTAGCCACAGAGAAAGACTTTGATGGAGTTCCATTAAAAGGATAGGGGAAACATAAGAAGAAAGAAACCTGTAATTGGGTATGCAAAGTCTAAGAAACCAAAATATCACGGTTGTTGAATGTTTAAATCTTAAAAAAAAAAAAAAAGAAAAGAAAAGAAAAGAAAGGATTGTACACTCCAGTAAAGCATTTCATGGGAAATAATAAATTAGCTAGTATTTCTTGAGTGCTTAGAATGTGCCAGAATTCTGCTGTTTTACATGTGTACTCTTTAGTTCTTAAAACAGCCTTATCAAACAAATTCTATTAGTAACCCCACTTTTTAGAAGAAGATATGGCTTAGAGAATTGAAGTAATTTGCCTTGAAGCTAGAAGCTAAGAATGCTCATCAGTAGGCAAATGGCTGAGTAAATTATGATTTCTCTTAACCATGAACTAATTGTCATCACAAAGAACAAATTCAAACTATATCAGTTGACTTAGGAAAGGTTTTTTCTAGAGGTCATGTTGAGAGACAAAAGCCAGATGCAGATAAGTATCTATAATATGATCCCATATTTTTTCCAATGAAACAAACCTCTTAGCTGTATATGTGGGTATATATTTATGTATATACTTATGTATATCCTTATGCTTATACTTATGATAAGCATGGTATGTTTCTATTTCAGGGAAAAAATAGAGCCCTATGTGTGTCTTTATAATTGATTATGCATGCATGAAAAAAGAGGAAATGGTGGAAAGATTCAAGTTAGTTTGTGGACCTTGGCTGTGTGGGACGGGGTAGAGGGAGTGGGGTGGGGAAAGAGAGCTTTGGGGTTCTGTACCTTTGCATCACTGGTCTTATTACGACAAAGATGTATTGCTCTCATAATTTGAAAGCACCAAATGAAGAAAACGACTCATGCTAAAGAAATATTTTGCCCAAAGTTACTTACTCTCCACCTCAGTGCTACATAGTGAAAAAGGAAAGAGTGATCTGTGCGCTGAAGCCCCCACCCCTGCCCACCGCCCCTTTCTCAGGCACTATAGTTTGGATCCATAAAGGTCTTTCAGGACCATCTGCTTCTGGGATATGTCAGCTTCATTGTCATGTAAGGTAAATTCTATTTTAATTACAATGTTTCTAGACACTATAGGTCACATGTTTAAGGCCACACTGCAAGCACTAAGAGAGAATCCAAATGGCAGCCCAGAATTTTGGACTCCAAGTACAGTGCTCTCATGAGGGTACAAAATTGTATAATGTAGAAATGCATTTTAAAATACCAAAATTTAAAACTGTGGAAGAATCAATCTAGCTAATACACTGAAAACTTCTGGAAGTATAAAATATCATTAGTATAATTATCCCTTAGCTTCCTTTTTGCCTATCATTAGGGTCAGATGTCATCAGCTACATGAGTGACGGGTCCTTGATTATAGCCTCATGCATTCATTCAACAAACATTTATTGAGCACTGAATATGTGCCCAGCACTCAGGTGCTGGGTCAGCCTTGTAATCTGAACAAACAAGCTTCCCACCGGCACTAGGCCAAGAGTGATTAGTACATGCCTCTAACATTGTCCTTTTAAAATTAAAGAGGCTATTTTATTAAACATGAAAGTTTAGTAAACATTAAAGACCTTTTATTTCAGAAAGACTCTGAATCAGAAAATACTTAAAAGAAATAAGCATCATTTAGAGAAATATAGACTATAAATAAGTCCGGCATGAATGAGCATGAGAGTTGGTGAATGGAACTAGCATTTTGAGTGCATACTATTGCCAGACATTTTATATGTATCATTATAATAAGTGCTCACAATAACCCTACATGGAGGGGACTGTTATTATTCAGTTTGCCAGTGAGGAGACTATATAGCTCAGGGAGATGTGAAAGAATTTTCCCAAGGTCATAGAGAAAGTTGTGGAGCCAGGATTTGAGTATAGACTTGTCTCACTACAGAAGTCATGGATTTATTTTACCTTCTTCCCCTGCTTGCACAGGAGACTGTTGTCCTAAAGAGCATATCAGGTTTGCATGGCCAAGAAACGGTGGTTGAGGATCTCCATCACCGGGGCCATGAACACCAAGCAGAGGTCTCTCACTAATACTGTAATAGAAACACTAACATTTGCGGATGTTCCATCACCTGCTGGTCACTGTTCCCGGCGTTGTTGTTTGCAACCCTACCTGGTGGAGTGACCTCTTTGCTGGTTCACTCATCAGCCCTATGGCCTCCTTCAACGCTGTGATCAGAGGAGCCTTCTTAAAGTTCGAGCCAGATCGGTTCTGTCTTCTGCTCACAACGCTCTTACAGATTCTCCCCCCACCCCCTCGACCCCATACCTCTCTTCTCTCCCCGTGCTGCCCTGTCTCTGCCTTTTTATTGCATAAAGTTGGGTACCCTAACTGTATGCAAATAAAGTTTCAAATTTAACTTACAAAATTTTTTTTTCAGTTTTGTTGTTGTTGTTGTTGTTAGATAATTGTCCACTGGGCAACTGTAAGCCTCCTTGTAGCTTTACAAATTAGGCGCCCCCCCCCCTCCCGACCCATGGTTTTTGCACTTATCTTCCCTTCTGCCTGGAATGCCTTCCCGCAGGTATCCCAATGGCTCACCTCCTTATAACTTGCAGGCTTGGCTTTACTGTCATCTCAGTGAGCCCTTCTGTCATTGAGCACTTGGTTTAATGCCACACACCCCTCCTCCCAGCACCAGGTGTCCCTGCTGACATAATTTTCGCCAACAGCACCTATCGTCTTGTTCATTGCCTGTCTCCCTTTTCTAGAATATAAAGACCATGAAAGCAGAAATTTCTGTTTGATTTGTTCCCTGATGCATTCCTGTGACTTAAAGCAGTGCCTGGCATGCAGCTGGCAGTTAGTAGAGCCTTGCAGAATTGATGAATAAAGCTTCCCCCCAACCCTGTAAAAATGACTCTTACTGTCCCCATTGTAAAGCTTCAAAAACTCAAGATCAGACTTCTATGCACCAAGTCAACAGCTAGAGATCCTAGCAGGGGCTAGATTCTGGCAGAGCTGGGATTCAAAACCTCAGTGTTTGCTCAGGGAGGAAGAGGGGATAGAGGAGGAGGCAGAGGCTGCTTCTCCCTTACTCGACTCTCCTGGATCCACGCTCCCCACCAGCAACCACAACCAGCATGGCCTATGTCTTCTGTGACGTTGGAAAAATGTAGATGTTCCCAAAGAGGCATCCTTTGCCATTGCTGTTGGTCCCTGCCAACAGTCTCTAGGAACCCAAGCTGGGAGCCAGGCTGTGATTCTCTTTTAGGGAAGGAAATAAAAGAGATGCTAATCAACACAAGAGTGTTAGAGGTGAGCGCAAAAGCCAGAGCACTTCAGGTCCCTCATGTCAAAGGTCCTTTATACACACCTGGTGACCAGTATGAAAATTAACAGGTGTGATAAGATAGCATCAGCTCTGCTGGAAATGTTCCTGTTTGCCCGACGCAAAATGCCTACAGTTGGAACTGCCTCTCTCTCTCTCTCTCCTCACTCTCTCTGTCTCTCTCCTCTCTCTCTGTCTCCTCTCTCTCTCTCTCTCTCTCTCTCTCTCACACACACACACACACACACACACACACACACAGCCCTGTCTCCCTCTGACATCAAACACTGCCTGGACAATGAGGACTGAGTGTTGAGCATGCCGAGGAGAAAAGTCAGCATGGCCTCCAGGAGGCCATGCATGTGCTTATCCATTTATTAATTTATTTTTAAACATAGATGGCATGACTTTTCTTAGCTCTGGACTAGGTCCTGAGGACACTGCTTTAAGCAGACTACTGCTCTCAGGGCATTGGCATTCCAACAGGGAGACAGGCACACAGGCAACGACAGTGACAGCCATGTGAGCTTGGCCAGAGAGAGACGAGAGCGCACAGCTGGTGGACCCCAGCTCTAGAAGGCTTCTGGAGAGGAACACCTTTGAGTCAGTGATGTTCCCTTTGGAGCACATGGGTTGGCAAGACTTAAGAGTGTTAAATTAGGCCTCCAAAGAGGAAATGGGGAGGTTCCTACCCTACATGTACCTGGAGTGAGTCCCCAAGAAGCAAGTGGCCTAGAGGCATCTGCTGTAAACTAGAGGTTAATGATTAATGAGAGTCAGAGTGTCTGCTCTGCCCTCTCCTAAGCTCAAAGAATTCCTAACAACCACAACCACAATATCCATCATTCATTGAACTATGGGACAAGCCTTGTGCTACATACTTTTCATTTGTTATATAATTTATTAAAATAACGATTTCACAAATTAAGAACCCCAGGCTCACGGAAGTGCAAGTCTTCATGCAAGGCCTCAGAGTTGGAGGCAGTATGAGAATCAAGAATTCAGAGATCAAGATGCAGTGTTCTTTCCACAGCCCAGGATCCTCTCTCTGTCCACTTTGTGCTGAAATTGCTCATAGACCTGCTGGCAGCCTCAGCTTTGGAATCAATGTCTTGGAGAGGCGGGAGCAGCACCTGCTACTATGGGGCAGAAAGGAGACGGACAGAGTTCTGTGGTTGAAGTGACTCAGGTCCAGATTTCAGCTCTCATTAAATCCACTCACAAACTCAAGGCTGTTGCTTTACTCTCCTGCAGCCTTACATCTTTCTCCTGGAAAATGGACATCACTGTGTTGTGAGGCTTCCATGGAATGAAGTCCATGAGTTTCCTGAACTTCTTTAACAGTCAACACAAGTGAATGGTCAGTGCCTTTCTTCTGGAGATCACTGCTAAGCCTTCCTGCCAAGGTTCTGCTTCGGGAGACAAGAGGGATAGACAGTGACTGTATGCCAAGGACTTGTCATCATGTCCTTCTTGAGTTAATTTTTTTTTTTTGCAATAAATAGCGAAATTAAGCACTGCCTTAGACCTAATATTATTGAAACAAACTACACATTTATTGTTAGAACATTCGTCACAGTTTTCCCAGATATTTTGCTAATGGTCATGGTAGACTTAAGGGGCTGTGGGCCCCTGCCCAATCCTTCCTCCAAATTAAGCTGAGTTCTTTATTTCTTGACAGTTTGTCAGCTATCAATTGCAAACCCTCCACTGCCAAAGGTGTTTGGCCCTGAGTAATTACTAAGGGAATGTGGTGATTTCCGGCATGGGAAATACAGTGTGAGTCCCACTGTAATTACTAGGGAACCCATGAGGTATAATTACCAAACAGGCTGCACAAATGACATCTGCTGGCACTGTCGGATCAGTCTGTGTACTTGTTGTCAAGCAGCAGCTGTGAAGCCCTTTTATTGCATGAACTTATGTATCCTAATTGATCTTGAACTCTTTTTTTTTTTTTCATTTTGAAGGATTGTAGATTCATATGAGTTGGAAGAAATAATACAGAGAGATCTCCATCCAGTGTACCTTCTGCCCGGTTTTCCCCATGGCAAATCATGAAAAACGATAGCCCAGTATCACAACTAGGGTATTGACATGGATACAGTCAAGATATGGAACGTTTCTACCACAAGAAGGATCCCTCCTGTCACCCTTTTATAGCCACACTTACTTCCTTCTTGCCCCCACCCACTCCTCAACCCCTGCCAACCACTATTCTGTTCACCATTTCTGTAGTTTTGTTTGTTCAAAAATGTTAGGTAAATGTAACTGAACAGTATGTAACCTTTGGGAATTGGCTTTTTTTATGCAGTAGGGCACTCTGGAGACTCATCCACCTTGTTGCATGTATCAGAGCTTGTTCCTTTTTATTGCTGGGTAGTGTTCCATGGTATAGATATTCCATAGTTTGTCTAACCAATCACCTGTTGAAGAGCAAATGGGTTATTTCCAGTTTGGAGCTTTTGTGAATAAAGCTGCTGTAGACATTCATCTACAGGTTTTTGTGTGAGTGTAAGTCTTCATTTCTCTGGGAAAAATGCCCAGGAGTGCAGGATTATAGGGTATTGGCATATTCGATTTTTAAGAAACTGCCAAATCATTTTTCAGTGTCTGTACCATTTACATTCCTACAAGCAATATATGAGTGATCATATAATTCTCCATGTAGTCTATGTGTATGCTTTTCATTCCTCATACTGCTACCTTTTCTTTCCTTCCTTCCTCCCTCTTTCCCCACCTTCTTTCCTTCCTTTCCCCCTCTCCCCACCTTCCTTCCTTCCTTTCCTCCCTCCTTCCTTCCTTCCTTCCTTCCTTCCCTCCCACCATCCTTTCCTCTTTCCTTCCTTCCCTTCTTCTCTCCCTTCTTTCCTTCCCCCTTCCTTTATTCTTTCTTTCTTTCTTTCTTTCTTTCTTTCTTTCTTTCTTTCTTTATTTCTCTGTTGTGCTGGCTAGAACAGTAGTATGTGTATTTTATAAAATGAATTGGGAAGTATTCCTTCCTGTTTTTTTCTGGAAGATGTTGTGTACAACTGATGTTAATTTTTTTTTAATGTTTGGTAAAAGTATTTAATGAAACCATTCAGGCCTGGAGGGTATTTTTTTTCTTTTTAGTTTTTCAGTGATAAATTCAATTTCCTTAATAGTTACGAGGCTACCGAACTTACCTTTCGTATTGAGTGAGTTGTGGTACTTAGTATTTTTCAAGTAATTGGTCCATTTCATCCAAGTTGTCAGATGTATGTGTGTCACTTATAGTTTTCCCTTATTGTTTTTTGATTATTTTCAAGATCTATAATGTTACGCCTGTTTTATTCCTAATACTGATAGCTTGGATCTCCTCTTTTCTGTCTCTATTTTCCATTTTGCCAGTGTTGCTAAAATTTTGTCAATTTTATTGATCTTTAAAAAAAACTAGTTCTTTGTTTTATTTATTTCCTCTATAATTTTTCTGTTTTCAATTTCACTAATTTATGCAACTGTCTTTGTTATGTACTTCCTTATGCTTGTTTTGGATTTATTTTGCTTTTTTTTCCCCTTAAGTTCTTGAGGTGGGAGCTTAGATTATTGATTTGAGCCTTTTCCTCTTCTCTAACTTATGCATCAGTACTATAAATTTCCATCTCACACTGTGTTAGCTGTGCCCCACAAATTTTGAGAAGTTGGATTTCCATTTGCATTCAGTTTAATGTGTTTTATTTTGTTTTGTTTTTTCAAATTTCCCTTGAGAGTCCTTTCTTCTTTGACCCTCAGATTATCTAGACATATGTGGTTTAGTTTCCCAGTATTTGGAGATTTTTCTCTTATCTGTCTTTAATTTCTACTTTGCTTCCATTGTGGTAAGAGCACATATTCCATATGATTTCTCTTTTCATTTTTTGGAAGGTTGGTTTATAACCAAGGATATATTTTGTGTATGTTCTTTGGGCTCTTGAAAGGAATATGTATTCTGCTGCTGTTGGGTTGAGTGTTCTCTAAATGTCAGCTGCATCATGTTGGTTGGTGGATATTTTCAGAGGGTGCAGGGTTTTATACTGACAGTTCTCTTCTGCTCTAGAACTCCAATGACATGAATGTTACCTCTTTTGTTATAATCTCACAAGTCCCTGAGTTTCTCTTTGTTTTTTTTTTCAGTCTATTTTCCCTCTGTTGTTTAGAACAGAGATTATTTTGCTTCCTCCTATCCAACGTGGATGCCTTTTATTTCTTTTTCTTGCCTAATTGCTCTAGCTAAGACTTCCAATGCATGAGATGTTAAGAAATAAAAGAATGTAGGGGTACTTGGGTGGCTCAGAAGGTCAGAAGGGGCATCTGACTCTTGGTTTTGGCTCAGGTCATGATCTCACAGTTTGTGGGATCAATCCCTGTGTCAGGCTCCATGCTGACATTGCAGAGGCTGCTTGGGATTCTCTCTCCCACTCTCTCAGCAACCCCCCCCCACTTGTGCGTGCACTCTCTCAAAATAAATAAATAAACTTAAAAAAAAGAAATAAAAGAATATTCACATGAGGGAATGAATCAAGGTGGAACCTCATAGAGGCTGGTAGAGCCCTAAAGACAATTTGTACTTCAATGGCATTTGCCAAGCCTGATAAATAGAAGTATTTTTTTTTTCTCTTGCCTTGTGGTGAATGAGTGACAAAAGACAAGCCTAAGGAAACTCACAAAGCTAGGCTCTCAGATGTCTACACCCTCAATGCAATGGTGAGCTAGAGGTTAACATGGCCCCCATGGCCTCTAAGAAGATAAAGGAAACTGCACAGCTCACTTGCTGGTGGTATAAGGTAGAGGGGAGATCTCCGTTGAGAATTTATAATCACACACTACCTTCCTATGAGTTGTATCCTTATGTGGACCATTTTCTACATGGAATGATATTCAGTAACAGCTTTAACTCAAAAGGCCTTAGGAATTAATACTGATCTGTACTCTAGGTGTTCTCAAATGAGTCAGTGCAAGGACTGGGAAGAATCCAACAAGTAAGAACAAAATCTTCTTTAGATATTATTTTCTTTTCTTCATCTCTCTCATTGCCTTCCCTTCATTCCCTACATAGGTATCTCAGTGCCATCCTGTTTTTACCCTTTCATGGTTTCCTTCACCATTGGGCCATCTCATCGTGCTTCTTAATCAGCAGTGACCACCATACATAGGCTGTGCTGAGCTGATCCAGGAGACCTAGAGAGTCCCATGCCTCCTTGCTCCTGATTCTTTCTCCTTCCATATATATAAAGGGAAGATCTCAGAGCTCCCGGGGAAGTGAAATTCTTCTTTATGGTTCTTAAATTTTTATTACTTTGTCATATAGCAAAATATAAGCTACTATGTCAGTGAAATAACCCACACAAACCAATAGACAGACAGATGGAACCACATTAACTGTAGACAGAATTATATTGCCTCCAATGCTGAAGACCATTCGTGCACAGCCCTGAGCAGTCCATCAAGGGAACATAGGAACCATGAAGGACAGGGACATTTTTACCAGGGTTCTTGCGTGGGAGGAAGAAACAACGTATCATTGTGAAATGCTTTGCTGCATAAAGTATCCCATGAAATGCAAATGAAAAATGTCCTAGCCATTGCCACTTGGTGAGAATTCCAGAGAACCAGGAAATGTCATGTCCAGGAATACCTGCAATTACAAGGGTTAGTAATTATCCCTGCAATAGTCACCAGATGTTTCATCCTCAGAATTACAAAAGTTCTTATTGCTGTAATTAATTAGCTTCACAATGACATGGATGCCCTCCCTCATGTGCTTCCTTTTTCTGGGGTCACTGGTACACTAAGATGACCTAACACAAAAATGTCATTTTGTCATAAAAACATCACGCAGAATGTGACCTAAATAAATAGCAGATTCAAGTTCAGCCACATGCATGGGGCGTCTACTCATAAACAAACCTCACAACAGCCATATTAATTGGCTGTATTTGATACATTTTACAAATCAATAAATTAATGTTCCAACAAGCTAGTAAATTGCCCCAAATTAGATATCCATCGATGTCGTACTCAAGATCTTAAACCCTGTTTCTCTAAGTACTGTGCTCTTTGCACTAACCAACTTGGGAATTAAGGCTGGAGCAATTAAATAGCTCCCCTCCCCCAACAAATGGGGACATTTTGTAGTGTCAGTAGAACTACACCATTGTGGCTGAGGTTTTAGGCCTGGTTGGAGGCAGTTAGCTTTTCTCTGTCTTAATGTCCTAAACTCTCAATCCTGCCAGAGTTTAGCCAAATTGGTCACAATAGCAAGTGTGTAAGAATTCGTGGATGACTAACAAAAGTGATTTCTCACCTGTATGTGATATTTCTGCATTTAAAACTTCCCTATATATTTATTATCCACGTTTCACCTCAAAAATAGGATAGGATGGGTTTTACCTTCCTCACTCTACAGATAAGGAAACTGAGGCTCTGAGAAAGAGTGTGCTATGACTGTCCAGGACCACAGCACCAGTAAATGAAGGAGGCTGGAACTGGAACCCAGGGTCTCTGACTCCATGCTTAGTGCTCTTCTTGTTTCCCCAAATGCTCAAATACTGTCCTAAAGCCCACTGTTTCTCAAGGGACAGTGGCAGCATATGGCGGGAGGTCAGGGCTGGGGGGGTGGGGGTGGTGGGAAGGCATGCATTCATATCTTCCCAGCTGAGTCCATGCTGTTCTTGGTCACCCTGGCACTCACCTAGCTTCTCAGACTCTCCTTTCCCTAAAGTAAATGCCAAAGAGTAATGACAAATGCCTGATCTCCCAGGTCCATTTCCCCAGGCACTTATCCATGTAAGATCGCCTATGTAAAGACTGGAGCCTCACCCATGCAGTGTATGTGGACATTTGGCCGGTTGTCTCCAATGCCTGGCACATACCTGTAACTCAGTAAACGGCAACTCTAGCCAAGACAGTTCTAGCTATGACTCTGCACCTAACCAGCCAAGTAATCCAAGTAAGTCATTCACCTTCTCTGGGCCTCTGAGTCTTCATCTATGATCTTTTGAGACCATTAGTTGGTCTTTAAAGCCCTCAATCAACTCCTAGATCTCGTTATTTTGTGCATTGTCTTTCTACAAACTAGCATGAATTAAACCAGAAACCCACCATCAGGCCCTGCCACATGTTTCCAAGCCAGTCTTGAAGGAATAGCATACTGGTATTTCATACCAGCCTGTGCTTTTGGCTGTGATAACAAGCAGGGCTCTGAGATGACTAACTCTTGGTCACCACTGAGCAGATTCCAAGTAGCAGGTCAGATTTGGGAAGCTGGCTGAATAAATATTAGCCTTTATCTCAACTCAAACAACCCCAACTGCCAAACCAAAGAGTTCTGGAGGAGGAATTCTATTCCCCCTTCCGCTTTAGAGCACAAGAAATCATAATGCAGTTTTGTCACACCGCCCAGCAGATAACTGTCTTTTCCAGATATTAAATAAAAGTGGGCACCACCCTATGTGTTTAAAGGTACTGCATACCTAAGCTCACTCTCCCTTCGAGTAAAGAGGAGCAGGGTTGGATCAGCAAGAGGCACAGCCAAGAAACTGGAGGTGGGTTTTGCCTCTAGCCAACCTGAGAACTCTCATCATGAAAAGGCCAGTCTGGAGAACCTAAAGAATGATGAAAAGATATTGCAAAAAGTCACACGAGGAAAAAGGAGTTTCCAATGTCATACTCATGGCAGAATTCCTTTCCAAATTTCAAAAGTTACGTCCCCACAAAGCATGAGAGTTGGAGAGTTGAGGTAATCATCTGGGTAACTGAAGTCAAAATGTCTCCCCCCAAATTACTCAACTGAGAAAAGAGAACTTCCCTTTTGAACTGCCTCGACAACCATCTTAACCTTCATATCTCATATTTGTACAGTTCTTTACAATGTTCAAAGTACAGCCCAGAAGGACTCTTGTTCAGAGGGCAGAACATGATGACAGAGATGAATCCTAACACCATACTGGCATCATGGGTTCCAGAAAGTCTGCAGCCTAATAGGAGCTTGTGTATAGGTTTTATTGAGAGAGAAAGAGAGTGAGAGGGACGTGTGTCTGTGTATATACGTATATGTGACACAAACTTACTTCAGGCCCAGTGTCTAATAATCGTTTTGGATGGCAGTCAGCTTTGGGCCATAAATCACCAGGGCCATCATCTCTTTAGGGAGATATTTGCAACAAGCCTTGGGTTGGAAAGAATATAAATTTTCTGGAAGCCTGAAAAAGATGAACAAGCATTTCTTTTCTGGTTGTTCACGCAGAGTACATAGCTCTCTCTCCTGAAAGAAAACAGGACCGTCAACCTCACATGCTTCACTCTAGGTTTCTGGAAAATATAACATGTCAGGGCCCAGGAGATATGCCTCTCCCTGTAGGGTTGATGACAAGCAACCATCCTAGAGTGGACATTGTCAGGCACAGAGGAACAGTTGGATCCAAGCAAGAAGCCATGTAGGGCTCAGCGTGGCAGGAGAAAGAAGCACTTGGAGCCACATGCATCTCCAGCCAGGACATAGTGAGGCTGAGAGAGGCATGTCCTCAAAACAGGCACTGGACTAGGGGACTCCAGAGAGCTCTGCTGCTGCTTGCTCTGAGACTTCAGGCCAGTTACTTCTGTCTGTGTTCACAAGTCCTCATATGAAATACACATTTTTTTTAAATGGGGGAGGCACCTGGGTGGCCCAGTCGGTTGAGCGTCCCAGTTTGGCTCTGGTCATGATCTCGTGGTTCGTGAGTTCAAGCCCCGCATGGGGCACTCTGCTGACAGCAGAGAGCCTGGTTCAGATCCTCTGTCTCCCTCTCTCTGCCCCTCCCCCGCTTGCATTCTCTCAAAAATACATAAACATTAAAAAAATTTTTTTAAGTTTATGTATTTTTAAGAGAGAGAGAGAGGGAGAGAGAGAGAGAGAAACAGAGCACAAGCAAGAGAGGGAGGGCAGAGAGGGAGACACAGAATCTGAAACAGGCTCCAGGCTCAGAGCTGTCAGCACAGAGCCTGATGCGGGGCTTGAACTCACGGACTGCGAGATCATGACCTGAGCTAAAGTCAGATGCCTAACTGACTGAGCCACCCAGGTGCCCCAATAAACTTTTTTTTTTTAATGTCTTCATAGGTACAATGACAAGGTGGATTCAGCTCAGCAAGCTAGGCCATCTATAATCAATAAATCAATCAATTCAATCCATTGCACAGTGGACATTCCCAAGTATCGGGCGCTGGACTGAACTAGAGTTACGCGTGGGCATTACGCTCAGCGTGTGTCCCCCATGCGCTCCTGTTTAGTGCCTGACACAGACCAAATAATGACCTGCAGGTGGAAAAAAGTGCCAACAGTATACAGAAAAGGGAGGAGATGGAGGGGAAGGAGTGATTAAACTGTCTGTAGTGTGACAGGAGGAGGTCTGGGGAAGTTTTCCGGGGAAGAAAGATATCAACTAGACTTTGAAGGACCAGGCAGAATGGCCAGCGTGAATAAAGCCTGCCGGGAGAAATGTGTTGAACGCGTGAAATGCCCTGCTGTGGCTGGAGAAACCTAGGAGGGCCCCCCACCCCCATGGCTGCGTCTCCTCTCGGGTCCCTGTCCTGTGTATATTCACAGTGACCTTTCCTGCCGCTCAGTTGTGGTGAGAGCCAGGAGGAAGAGCCCGTGGAGCTTCCTGCTCTGAGCCTGGGGAAGGGCACATGGGGCAACAGCAGCGAGCACAGATCTAAGCTCCTCACAGCACCACTGCTGTGAAGAAGGACTGGGGGCACGGGAAATGTTTTCTGTTTTTATTTTCTCTTTTTATTAAATTTTATTAAATTTATTTATTTTACTAAATTTTATTTAATTTCATCCTACATATACTCACGCATATGCATAAATGTACTTGACTCCATAAGTGTGTCTTTTCTCTTTTCCCTCTTAGCCTGGCTCCCCATCTCCCCCTCCCCTGCCTCCGTCGCTTCTGCTGTCCCCCGCAGACACACTATGTTCACGGCCGTGTGAGGCAGGGTCCTTGCAGGGAACAGATGGCACCCTCATGCTGAGTATTCAGGGGGGTTTTAATAAAGGGACCCAGCGTTAGCTGGGTTGAGAAAAACTAGCAAAAGATGGTGAAGAGAGAGCAGATAGGCCTCTCAGCTTCAAGAGTCCAAGATAAAGATTAGAAAACAAAGAGAATGGTTATATGGAGGCCCCCGCCAGGGAAGATGGTCTTCAGAAAAGTGATGGCACCTGTATGCAGCCACGACCACTGGCAGGAATGGAACCAGGACACAATACCCTGGCCTCACTTCCACCCCGCTTCCCACCCTCTGTTGGTACCTCCCATTTGCCAAACCAACCAGAAGCCCAGGGGTACAGTGGACCACAGACACAGCCCATACAGGTCAGGCTGTGGGGCGCACCACTGGTCAAGGAAGGATGCGGAAGGGATTTGGAGGTAAACAGAAAATACCCAGCACAGCCTGATGTGCGCTCTTCCAAAGATTTTTCTGCAGGCATATAATTCTCTAGATATCTACATATTCATATACATCATACATGAGATTTTTTATCATTGTTTTACAAAAGAAGGCATCATACTGCACATGCTTTGCTGATCTTGCTTTTCTCATTCAACAATAGGTCACAGACAAATCTGTCATCTCATAGGGCTGCATTCATTCTTTTTATTCTCTTTAAATAGCCGCAAAATATTCCATAAGATGGATGCGTGATCAGTTACTCAGTAATTCTCTTATTTTCCAGGGTTTTTTGTCAGTATAAGCCATGCTCCAAAAAACATCTGTGTATCCATGCCATTATGTATTAGTGGTTTATTTATGCTGTGAATTCCCAGGATAATGATGGCTTGGTTTAAGGACATATCTGAGAATCCCTGTACCTTTCTCTGAGTTCCGTTGTACATCTAAAACTGCTCTAAAAAAAACTCAATCTTTTTTTTTAAAGGGTATATTTGAGTCTGTATAAGCATGTGTATTTGCAATAGAAGTTGTCAGAAGGCAATTACACCATAATTGTTTTCCGAGTGCTCAAGAGGAACAGGCAACGGGGGGGGGGGGGGGGGGGGGGGGGGGGAGGGGAATGAGCTCTGTGTCTCCATTCATGTCACCTGCCCCTGTAAGCCATCCCTGACCTCCCTGCTCCATCCGGTGTCCTTTGTCTATCCCTCTTCATCCACACCCCCACCCTTTCCCAAAGACCATGAACTTCCAGAATTATATGTTGTGTTTGAGCCACTTCCAAACCTCTGCCACCTAGCATGGAGCCTGCAATATATTAGAGTTTCCATGTTCATTAAATGAATGAATGAACTAAACAAAGGTGACAAGAACCTTCCACTGGCCTCTCTGTTTTCACAGGGTGGGGAAAACAACATGGATTCAGGGCCAAGGGTCTATATAAGTACAGACTCTGCTGTCGAATGGAGCATCCTCTATGGTCCACTTCTTGGGCTCCAAGCTTGACAGATAAGGTGCATATGGCGAGGAGCAGACCTCAGGCAGGGAAGAAATTGAAGTTACCACGGAGCACAGATTAGATCATTCCCAGAAACCTGGTGTTTGTCTCACTCGCAAGAAGGGAAAATACAAACAAGACTCCAGCTCACTAAAAAGCTTTGGGAAGACTTCTCAGTTACAAAGCGTATTTCTGGGTAACAATAGGAGGGCGTTCTTTCTGGGTCTTCCCTCTGGGGTTCTTGACTCCCTCCCTTTCCTCAGGTTATTGCCTGTAGAGCTGTTATTTGTGTCCACCAGCTGATGTGATTGTCTGCAGAAGTCCTTCTCAGAGTTGATACTTTCAGAAGAGATAAAAGGAAGTGATGTAGAAACAATGGTGCTTCTGCTCTTTGCCAACAGGAAATGTTTTGAATATTCTTGTATGTTTTCTTTTCTTCTAATTGCATTTTAATATATGTCTTTCTGGTGTCTCTGTGAAGCCTAGCTACGTGGTATTCTTCTGGGAAATGCATTTGTCCTTGCCTGAAACTCTCAGCATAGTTTTCAATGGGTCTGAGTTGAGGGTTTGTGTCAGTGTTTCTGAGTTGAGCCCATGTGTGGGCTAAATGAAAACAGACCTTTTTGAAAGAGACTGGCTTTTGGTGAACTGACTCACAGGCTACAGCTGACTCCACTGGCACTTTGCACCCCTCAGGTCCCCAGAGAGATGATGCTTTGGAGAGACAGAGGAGGACAAGAGACTGAACATGCTCCCAACAGTAACAGGTGACATTAGAACACCAGTTGGGAGAGGGGGTTCTCGTGGAGCCAGGGTGTCTAGTGGGGGTGATGGGTGTGCTTGGGCATAGGGTGTGCTGGTTGAGAGGGATGGTTTACCAGAAGTGGCTAGAGGTAAGAAAGTCAGAATCAGGTCATCCAGGGGAACCAAAGACACAGCCAGGGAAGGAAGACCCAGCTCTAGCCCAGGGTTTCTCAACCTTGGCACATTTCACACTTCTGCCTGTAACCTCATCTTAGAAGTGATAACCCTTCAGGTTTGCTGTATTCCATTTGTTAGAAGCAACTCACTACATCTAGGGGAGGGGTTTACACAGGCAAGAATACCAGGAGTGGGGGGGGGGGGCAGGGGGATCTGGGGGAGCCATTTCAAAAGCTGCCTACCCCAAGAGGTTATCAGAACACCTTGATTTTCACAACCATTCCCATCAGGAAAATTTTACTCCCATGTCAAGGTGTGGCCTGTGTGGACAACCAGAGCAGACTGGCTGTTCAAAGAAGACTTACGAAGTCTGGTTCCTCCAATGTTATCTGCCCCAGTTTCCAGGTTTAGCTGCATGCCTTCACTCTCTCAGGCTTATCCCCCCTCATAGCATTTATGTTAATGCTCTGTCTCTCATACTCAACAGTATCTCAGGGCCTGGGACAGAGCTAGTGCTGAGTCTGTTGTCAACGAATCTAAACTTACACTTGCCATCTATTGTTCTAGCAAGGGGGCAGGCCATACCACTTTTCCCATTAGACTCAACTTTCTTTGATGAGAAAACTTCCCACTGGGTTGGAGTGGTATTAAACACCAGCTGGGTGGGGCTTATGTAGGGAAAGGCCCTGAGCCCAGGGTTGGGCACAGTTGGCTTGGCCTTTCCTGAATGGGACAAAGAGAACATAAATACTGAGCAGGAGTGCCTCCATTATTGAGATGGCTTCTATTCTCAAAGGAATAAACATTGAATGTCTAAATGGTTTTGTTTGGTTTTGCTTTGCTTTGCTTTTTTGGGGAGGAAGTTCTATCCTTGGAGTTGTCAAGTAGTGCTGGAAAAGCACCTCTTTGAAGAATTACTCACCTCTTTGTGGTAGATACTTGGATTGACATTTCAACCTCCATGTCACCCTTCTTATACCTGAAGAGGTTGGAAAGCCAATTAGATGCACTCATATGACTTGAAAGAAAGAAGTGAAGTAGAGGTCATTTCCTTGGCTTCTGGTTGTCACTACTGCTTAAGAAAGTTGAGACTTTCTTGCAGTGGGTCACAGTGTTCCTTCTCCAGGGTTCTGAGGACCGGCAAATAGTGGTGATTGCACCAGTTTCTTGATAGGACTTGCTGATTCCTGGACTTCTATGGGCAGCCATCCTCCTGTCTCCTGCTATGGCGGTGGCTCCCCCTCAACGTGCACTTAGCAGCAATGGCTCCCTCTGAAGCAGTAGCTTCCCCCTTGGGTCAGTGCTGTATTGCTTGGAAGTCATCCAAAAAGCTCAGCCTAGAACCTGCTCCTTCAGCCTTCACAACTATTTTGTAAGCACTCAGTTGTTCATATTAAATCCTATCCTGCTTCAAATAACTAGAGTGATTTCTGATTCCTATACTTAAACTAACTGATACATATTTTTATCATCTGAAGTCCACCATGGTAAAGGCTTCCTTGTGGAACTCTAAGCTATTAATATGCCCTGGTCTCCTACATACACAAAACGGGAAGCATCCAGGAAATACGGAGCTTCTGGTGACTGCTCAACCCGGAGCTAACTTTCTGCCCTGGGACCTGCCCTCCCGACTTGTGAAATGATTCTCTTATATTCTCTAGCTGTGAACTCTTGTACTAGACTATCCATATCTCAAAGGCAGCTCAGAAACTGTGATGCATTCCCAACTTCAGGAACCTTCTTCCATGGAGGGTCTCCGCCCCATGTCCCAGGGGGCGCACTGGCTACTTACTCCCTCTGCCCACGCGCAGGACGGCGTGCTGCGCCACTTTCGGGCACGGGAGGGAAGGTCTAACCCCGTTTAGACAAAACCAGCAAAATCAATCAGGGAGAGCGACTGAATCTCCACACTTTTCCGTGAAAACAAAGCTGTGTCGCAAGTTTCTTGGAACACTTAAAAATACTAAGAATGGACATGAAGATTTAATTGTCTTAGGGAGTCTTTGAGTCTTAGAGAAACGGCCAGCCAGACCCGAGTCTCAACCCAGACACTACTACTTACAAGAGACGCAACCTCGCGCATGGCGCTCGGCCTCTTTGGGCCTCAGTTCCTCATCTACAAAATGGAGCACCCACTTTGCAGAGTTAGTGCGAGGATCAAATAAAATCATCCGATTCCTAATAAACGTTGAATGGTAGCTCCTTTCTCTCCAGTGCATCCTATTAGAATGGAGCCGATCCCGAAACCTGGTTCTGATAACATGCGAGAGGTGGAAGGACCCCACGTGGTGACGGGCAGGGAGATGGCAGGCAACAAATGTTTGCTGAGCTAATGGATTAATTGGTGAAGAATGTAATTTAATAATTTTACAACCCCCATGAAACTCAAAAACTTGGGGCAACGTGCCAAAGTCACATAACTAATTGGTGACAGGAGGAGGAATCAACATATAAAGCTCGCTTCCCAATCTGCCCGGACTCATTTTTTATAAAGCCGTATACAGTTCTCAAAATGATTTGTAGGCAAAACAGCTCTGATTTATGGAAAGCAAATCGTAAATTATTCTCAAATACTCATTTCTCAGCATCTGAGACTCATTTTACATGAAGCAGGAATTCAGATTTCCTATTGAAAATCACTTCAGGGACCAAGGATTACAGAGCCTGTTTCCCCAAAGCAAATGTCCCCCCACCTCTCCTCATCAGACTGGAAACAAGATGCGGAGGGCGAGCAGAGCAGAGGAAAGCCCTGTGTGCTGGAATGTGCTGGGGAGGGAGGGAGGCCTCTGCGCTGTGTGCTCTAACAATCGTTCAGAAACTTTCTCCTTTCGGGAAGTGAGAGGAGGGAACTTGAGGTCTGAACCAGGACATCCTTAGCGATACAAAAATATTATGAGCCGGCAACCTGAACTCTTGTGATTCACAGCAGCAAGTCCCATTCAGTGAATGAAGTCACCGAGAGAGGCAGAAGGGACGTCCAAAGATGAGAAGAAACAAACACCCCGAAAGCGGGAATCACGAGGTTCAGAGAACGGGCAACTCTAGAGAAAATTGTCATTGATTGTAAGTGAAAACAGTCCAGAAGTTTAGGAATAATGGGATCACTGGACTGGCTTTTTCTCAACCGTAGTCCACATCTCTCTTCTCCCTGCAACTCCCAGGGCAGATTCTTCTTGTGGAGGAATTAGGCCGGGTGAAGAGAACAGGATTCTTGCCCATAATTTTTTCAACATATCTAGTTGATTTATCTGTTGATACCACTGTGTTATGGCAGTTAAAACACTGCAACATTAGAACAAGCTGGAACAGACTTCGGGCATTCATAAAAGCCATATGAAAACCACATGTAGGAGACGTGGGAGAACCGGTCCAGATAAGAAAGGGGATGCAAACATTTGCAGTCCTTTGCTTAAAGCTGAAGTAAGCGGAGTACTTGGCCGAGGCATTGTAAACACCGTAATGGAATTCAGGCATCATCACCTTGTAGAATCCTGGAGATGGAGGTGGCTGTGCTTTGGGACAGGTGGATAGTCAAAACTGGTGAGATAAACACCTTTTCTTTCTCCTACTAGGAGGACCCTACTGCCCAACAGGAAGTTTGTAACACTCCTCTTTTCCAATCCCACCCACTTTGAATCTGTGCCCCTCTAAATCTTTTTAGGGAGAAATTGGAGCCTTTTACTCATTCCCTGGCTAGAAAACCAGATATTTCATTTTCTTAGGAGGTAGCCTGGATATTCAGTGTCAGATTGGAGATAAACTTCTGTTGGTTCCTAGGTCTGTGACCTTGGGTACAAATCTACACCTCTCTTCAGAGTCCTGACCTGCAAAATGACTGTGATACTCACTCACTCCCATACTTTAAGGAGAGAATGAGGAAATGTTTCCACAACTTGACAAGGAGGCTGGGACTCACAGTGCAGAGTTCTTGAAACTTGGGTAATATATAAACTTTTGTACATGGGGGGAAAACCGTCTGCATAGAACCCTAAGAAAATTACCTCGGGGGCACATGGGTGGCTCTGTAGTTTGAGCGTCTGACTCTTGATTTCAGCTAAGGTCATGATCCCAGGGTAGTAGGATTGAGCCCCACACTGGGCTCTGTGCTGAGCAAGGAGCCTGCTTAGAATTCTGTCTCTCTCTTTCTCTCTCTAAAATTAAAAAGAAAGAAAGAAAGAAAGAAAGAAAGAAAGAAAGAAAGAAAGAAAGAAAAGAAAGGAAAGAAAGAAAGAAAGAAAAAAGAAAAGAAAGAAAGAAACAAAGAAAGAAAGAAAGAAAGAAAGAAAGGAAGGAAGGAAGAAAATGACCTTGGACATGGGACACAGTCTCAACTTTGAGATCTACAAACTGAGCAATGAATGACTTATTTTATATATTAAAAAGAGATGCTTCCATCTCAAATGATTACTAAAATTCTTTACAGTAGTTTTTAATGTAAATATGTGAAATGAGATTATTTTAAAGGTCTTATCAAAGCAAAAAAATGCAAAATGTTTAAAACGGTGTAACCCTGGGCTCCCCAAGGATGAACCACAAATCAGTCCTTGTTTGAGAAACACTGGCAGGGCAGTTAGGAAGTCAGAAGTCATATTTTAATCCTAGCTCTGCCATTTACTAGCTGTGTGATTTGGGGCAGGGAACGTAATCTCTCTAAAGCCTCAATTTCCTCATTTTAGATTACGGGGCCCAAAAGTACTGATTAAAGGTGAGAAAACCTCCTGGAATCCTACTCTACAAACGGAATCGTAAGGGAAAGAAATTCTAGCCGAGGGGTGATAAAGCAGAGGGTCAGGGCCAGCTGTGCAAGCTCGAGCACACCCCTTACCCTCTCTGAGCCTCAGTCCTCTCTTGGAGGCCAGAGGGCCGTAATCTCTACATAAGCTCTACCTTGCAGAGCTGTCGGGAGGGTGAATGCATTTGCATGAAGGAGTCTGCCCTGCAAACAGGGAAGCACCACACAGAACAGAACTTCTGGAAACAGGACGCTTCGACGTTGCTCAAGGCTTAGAAACCACCATCCATATCTGGAAAATCGAATCCATCTTGAGGTTAGAGCTCTGGTTTATGATCCTTTGCTTCTCGTGCCAGCAATGAGCTCAGCCGAAAGTGCCATTAACTACCCGCTGCTGGGGTGGGTTCCCTGTCAAGATCCTTTTTATCAGTCAGCTGGCTGTGAAAAGCCAGATAGGGCTTAAACACAGCCATTACCCAGAGAGCACAGCAGCTCTGCTTCCCAAGGCTCTGTCACAGCTCAGCCCTCTCAAGACCAGGGTAAAACACTGATAAGGTCCTGAGGGATTCTATCCCCCCTCCCCGGCTGCTCTGCAAATGACTGTACCCAGAGGGAATAAATGAGAGGCGAGGGGCATCCCTGAGTGCTGTACCGACTCCTTCTCCATCCTTCCTGCCTTCCTCTTTTCCTCCTCCGCCCCTACCAGTGAGGTACATATGATGATGAATTAGGCTCCACAGAGGAAAGCCCAGAGCAGTCTCTTTCCAACCTTCTAGAAATGATGTGAGGATAGTCAGCTAATCGTTCAGCCCATGTTAATTCAGGTATCTCCGTGTGCTGGGAGCTTTCATACACCGTGACTTCATCTTCACAACCAACCTGAAATGTTAGAATTATTATTCCCATTGCAAGGCCCCAGGGGCAGGGTGGGAACAGAGGAGAAACCAATACTCTCTGCAGAAGCCTTTCCAAATGTCACGCCGCTGGGTCTAGAGCATCTGTTCTGGCTTTTGTCACTCTGACTGTGACTCCTCAGAGAGGAGAGAGGGCGCCCGATGGGAGGAGGATGGCAGCAGTCTGCACTACCCCAAACAACACAGGGCTCTGGGGCTCCCCATCACCTGCCCATGTGTAACGTGCTTGTGGGTTTCACTGAGAGAATCCATGTGTATTCCCTATACATCATGAGGCACTGAATACCTGGGAAGATTGTAATTAAAGTCATAGAAAACACCGTGAGCTTTCACTCAGACGCTAAGTCCTCTTCGGGATGAGGCGTCCAGTGTAGAGCTGCTGACAATGCCCAGCGTGTGATCTCGATACTGGAGTTCAGGCTGATCATATCCACTTGCTCTAATACAGAACAAGTTGAGGTCAGGAATTTGGTGGCCCACCATGATCCGCAAACTATCACATAGAGTTCATGTGCCTGTCTTCTTGCTCTGTGCCTTCTGGCTATGGAATTTGGGGCACTAACATTTTGAACAATTTGGGGCACTAGCATTTTGGGGCACTAGCGTTTTGACTGATGTTCAGCTAAAATATAGCTGATAGTGGCTACCTTACCTTACAGGACTGTTGTAAAGACTAAGTAAAAGAAAGTGTGTGAACACATTGGCACGGTGCCCAGAATGTTGGGGACGGTCAGTGGGTTTTTATTCCTTCATGTGTGATCTTGAAAACCTGGTTAGGTTTGCACACATCGTGCCACTGCTGTTCGCAAAGGAGGATCCCACAGGGGCACAGAACAAGAAGGGCTTTGCTTCCCACGTGTAGATCTGTGGGGAAACCTTATCAGAGATGCTGTAGAAGAAATGTCTGTCCCTAAAGCATTTAGAGAACAGTCACCAGTAGGTTTTCTGCGTCTGAACCCAAAAGCAGAAGAAACCCCAAAATACTGCCATTTGTAGCCAACTGCTTGTTTGGATAGCAGGTGTTGCTGAGATTAATAACCAAGTTTCACTGGAATGGTTAAGCAATGGCACTTTCCAAAGGAAATTTTCTAATTGCCAGGAACGGCTCTCTTGATGCAGAACTGAGTCTCACTACCTAATCCACCTGGCCAGTAGTAGCTGTCTGCCAGTTGTCGTCTGTCATATGTATGGAACAGACGTCCCACCAGATGAACTTACTGACCTAAATAAGTGATGCCTTTAAGTCCAGGGAAGAGATTCTTCTGAGAACCCATACTTGCTTCTTTGCTCATCCTCTTGTAAATTTCCAATGACAGGCAGAATTTTACCCAGGTAAAGGACACAGTTTTACTTTCAGATCCTTGGACTTAAAGTTTTGATTGTGATTCCAAGTTCCACATGTTCTTTTGGTATTCTATATTTGAGGGGGTTTTTTGTTTTTTTTGTTTTAATTTTTTAACATTTATGTGTTTTTGAGACAGAGAGAGACAGAGCATGAATGGGGGAGGGTCAGAGAGAGGGAGACATAGAATCTGAAACAGGCTCCAGGCTCTGAGCTGTCAGCACAGAGCCCGACATGGGGCTCGAACTCATGGACCGAAAGATCATGACCTGAGCCGAAGTCGGCCGCTTAACCGACTGAGCCACCCAGGCGCCCCATTGGTATTCTATATTTGGTTCATTCAAATGTTTGAGCACATAATTAGTCAGTGAAAACAAATGGGTTAGAGGATCTTAAGAGAAGGATAAAGTCCTGTAGGAAAACAGATGAAAAAAACAAAACACAGAAGATGAGGAATGATGAGGCAGCATTTAAGATGGAACCTTGAAAAACAGGTAGAATTTGGAAGCATAGAAATGGAAAGGAAGTATATTCTAGGGCCAGTGGAACAACATAAACAAAGACATAGGCGCAGAATACTCACAGGGTTTTAAAGAGTAAGGAGTTTGGTGTATATGGACTATGCAGTACACCTTACATACAAACAACCTTCTTGCTACACCCTTGTTCACAGAAGACAGCCCCTTTATGCTGGAGATTGCGTGGAGAACAAGAGTCCTGCAGAGACTTCTGGTGCTCACCCTTAATTAGCGTTCTTTATCTTCAAGACACAGGGAGGATTTTACTTCCCCACCACCCCTGTAGTTTGTAGTAAGGCAGGGCCATCTGACTAATTCTGGCCAATGCATTGTGTGTAGAAGTGGTAAGTGTCACTTCCTGGCCAAAGCAATTGCCAATGCAATAATGCCTAGCACCCCTTCCCCTGCCATATCAACTGAAAAGGTATTTTCTGAATAGTATGTGTACAGAACAATGGAGGCTGCTTACATATGGATCACTGGACTGTTACATAGAGAGTCAGTGACTTAGAAAGCCTCCTAGTTCTTAAAAAAAAATTTTTTTATGTTTACTTATTGAAAGAGAGAGAGAGAGAGAGAGAGAGAGATAAAATATGAGTGGGGGAGGGGCAGAGAGAGGAGACATAGAATCTGATGCAGGCTCCAGGCTCTGAGCCGTCAGCACAGAGCCTGACACAGGGCTCGAACTCACGAACTGTGAGATCATGACATGAGCTGAAGTCGGATGCTTAACAGACTGAGCCACCCAGGCACCCCTGAAAATCTCCTAGTTCTTAAGTGAACTTTTAATAAGCAAGAAATAACCCCCTGTTAAGCCACTAAGACTTTAAGAATATTTGTTATGATTAGCATAACCTAGTTTATTCTGACTGATATAAAGTGTTTCTAAAAAGATGCTATGAATCTTATGAACACCACCCTGGCCCTAATATGTTCACTTGCTTCTCTGAGGATACTGGTCCTATGCATCCTTATGGCCAGAGAAAGAGATTCCATTTGTTCCAGAATTTTGGCACACATAGATGCCTTCCTAGTTCTAAAAAGGATTTGTTCAAGGTAGTAGCACTACCGAGGGCTTTGTGGCTTTATTTTGAAGCAATGCTGAGGGAAGATATCGTTGATAATCCCTAAAGCTATACCGAGATTTGGATAACTTGAAGAATGACCTCACAGTATATTTGCATAGTAATAATTATGACCATTTAGTAAATTACTGAGATTCCAGTGTGTTAGTGGATACCTTAGAGTGTTGGCCAACTTCACCCTTACGCTAATCCTGTAACATTTAGACTATTATCCCCAATTTTCAGACAAGAAAGTAGACTCAGAAAAGGGACATGACTTGCCCAAGTTCACCTAAGTTGGTTAGAGGAGAACTAAGATCCAAATCCAGATATGTCGGACTCTGAACCCAAGCTCTTTCCATGGGGCTATCTTGTCTATTAAAGCCCATAGGAAAGGTAGATGAAAATAGGATCTTACCCAGAATTGTTCATCTTTAACAGGGGAAAAAGTGAAATTTAGTAGAGACAGATAGTACCTACTAAGTATTCATTTCCCACCCTTCCCTGTAATTAGTCTGGGGCCACGTGACTAGTTTTGGTCAATGAATTTTGAGCAGAAGTGACACGTGTTATTTGTAGACTGAGATAATCAAAAGCAATGGGTTCTTCTATCTTTCTCTGCCCCTGTTTACCTAGGAAGCCACATAATCCAGCTGGTGTGGCAACAAGGTGGACCTTCATGAGATTTTACGTACATGACACATAAGCCTTACTATGTAAAGCCAGGGGCATCTGCCTTTTTGAGATGTGTTTTGGACCATCGGTAAATATAATTGAATCAACCCTAATGGTTCATGACACATTTTGATCATTGGTCCTTGCATGGCCCACTTTTATTTTGTTTGCTATTTAATTAGTTATTTTAAATAATGTATGCATTCATGAAACCAGCTGTCAGAACTTTAAGTCCTTGATAATAACCTTCCTCCGACTACAGGGTCCTTCTACCAACTTCTTCCTCTGTTTTCCCTCACACATAGTACCATCACCCTAAGTCCTGTATTCTTCATTCTTTTACTTTCCTTAACATACAGTTTTATTGTATCTATGTATATTCCTGAAAACTGTGTGTATGTGTGTGTGTGTGTGTGTGTGTACACAGTTTCTGTTCTCCCATTTGCAAGACATAGTTATTATGAAAATTAAATCAGACCATGTAAGTTGGGTGCTCAGAACAGGCACTGAAGTAAAGTGGGCACTCATTTAAATGCTAGTTTTCTTTTTCTTTCTCTTTCCTTAGTAGTCAGTTTTCTCAGAGACATTTTGGTAAAGGAACAGTGTCACAGTATGATTTGAAGTATCTAAGAAACATTATATAACTTATCAAAGCAATATCACTAAGAAAATTGCAGAATCCGTATCAGAAGGGAAAAAAAACCCTTTGCATCTGAGAAAGATTTTCACTTTCTAGATGTTTGTTTTAGCAAAAGCAAAAATATAACTTCCTGCCTACTTAGAGAGCAGAAGCTCACAGGATAACTAATTCCGCATCTCCTTCTGGATGGCCAGGGGAGCCGATCAGTGACAGCAAGGAGACAAGACCTTGGCAGAAAGTGGACCTTGTCAGATTACCCCTCATGATACTCCAAGAAGAGAAATCAGCTTCAGATTGAAAAGAGACACATTTTTAAATGTGGGTGAGGAAATGCTGCAAGAGAAGATAGCTCAGAAGGGTGGGAAGGTTCCCTGAGATATACTCCAGATAATAATAAAGAATAAGTTATTCCAAGGAGGAATATACATGTTGGGAGCAGCTGAGGAAGCCAACTACTTGCCCAGTGGATTGTCCAATTATCCTATTCTTTAAAAGAAAGATATAAGACAATTGTCAAATATGAGAGACTAGATTAGATCAGTGGCCCCACACAAAGAATACTTAAGACTAGGATTTCAAGCCCAGTATCCCCACCACCAGTCAATGGGATGACCCGGATGAGTTTCAGTGACTTTGATGAGGGGAAAATCAGGTCAGTGATAGAGGGCTTTCAGTCCGGGAGCAGATCAGGCTAGGGCTGGCCACTGTCTAATATGGAAGCCATCTCCACATTCACCTGGGCATCTTCTTAGTCATTGCCTATAGTGAGACAAATAATTTTGATATCTTTTATTATTGTCACTGTTGAGATCAACATGATAGGGTATCTATGTATCATAATTATTCCAGCTTGTTTAATTCCTCTCTGTATGCAAAGAAATGACAACCCAGCCTTGTAAAGAATTTCTCACAGCATCGTTACCATAGGAGCCATTTGCACATACCTGCCATTGCTACCAAATGCCCATTCCCCCTTCAGAGACATCCACAATCATCCAGCTGGATAATGGTAGAGCCTGAAGGGGCTCGAAGTCTAATGTACTCAGAGCGCTTCAATCCTCAAGAGATAAATCCAGGGATCAGAGTTATCAGCCAATGAGGGCCAGAGCAAGGATCAGATGCCATGTTGTCTTAGTCTATCTGGGCTGCAGTAACGAACTACCACAGGCTAGGTGGCTTATCAACAACACAAATTTACTGCTCACGGTTTTGGAGGCCGGAGGTCTGACATCAGAGTGCCTGCCTGGTTGGGTAAGCACCCTCCTCCGGGCTTCAGATTTCTCATTGTATACTCGCGTGGCAGAAGGGGCAAGGGAGCTCTCTGGGGTCTCTTTCATAAGGGTGCTGATCCCATTCGTGGGGGCTCCACTCTCATGACTTAAGCACCTCCCAGAGGCCCATCTCCAAATACCATTGGACTGGAGGTTAAGACTTCAAAATAGGGACTGGGGGTTGAGGGGGGACACAAACATTCAAACCATAGCACATGCCTAACCCTCCTGTCAATCTTCCATATCCTGGTCCTAAGGTTAGAAGTACACAAGGATTTGCATGAAGATTCCTCCTTCTCACACTCAAAATCAGGTAAGAATGAAGAGAAAACAGAAGTCCTAGAGCCAACCAGCCACCAAAGTCAGCATCCTCAGTGGGACTGTCCAAGGCCTGTTTTTTCAGTCCAACTCGACAAATTTCTCTTGGGGGGCCCTGTGTGTGCAAGCCACTGCACTAGACATGGCCGCTGCCTGTGAAGATCTTAAAATCTGGTAAAACTAGAAATACACAAATGCTTAAGAAAACGTCTCGCATCTCCTCACTTTACATTCATACCAGGTTCTGTTTTGATTCTGAGTTTTCGAGTGTTTTGACTCTGTGGGCTGGCAGGAATCTAGGAAAACATTTTTCCATTTTGCATTAGTTTTTGACATCAGAGTACAAGTTATTGCAGAGATATCTAGAGAGCAGAAAGGGCATTCTGGTTCCTGGCAATTATTAGCTATATAGCCTTGGGTCAGTTGCTTCGTTTCCAGGGTTGCCAAATTTAGCAAATAAGACTACATAGGGTCCAGTGAAATTTGAATTTCAGATAAGCAATGAATAATTTTTAATATAGGTATGTCTCAAATATTTCCTGAAGCGTACTTATATTAAAACTTATTCATTGATGGGGCACCTGAGTGGCTCAGTCAGTTAAGCATCGGACTCTTGGTTTCAGTTCAGGTCGTGATCTCATAGTTCATGTGTTTGAGCCCCACGTCAGGCCCTGTGCTCATGGCTTGGGATTCTCTCTCTCCCTCTCTTTCTGCCCCTCTCACACACACGTTCTCTCTCAAAATAAATAAATAAACTTAAAAAAATTAAAAATAAGTAAATAAAATGTATTCATTGTTTATCTGACAAACGAATTCAACGGGTATCTTGTCTTTTATCCGGCAACTCCGTTCATTGTTTTGAGACTGTTTCTTCGGCTATAAAATGAGGATTTAAAAAAAAACCCACCTTGACCGTATAATGAGGATTAAGACAGATAGGGTATGAGAAACCTTGGCGTATAGTAGGTCCTCCATAAATGATAGCCCTCCTCCACCTTCCTACACCCTTGTGACAGACACTGAATAGTAAACAGGACTCGGACAAATGTATACCACCCTGGCTTTCTGGAACCTAGATTAGCCAGATTTTGAAAAGAAAACAGAGAGCCTTTGGTCCAGCAAGATCACGCATGTAGGATTCCTTAATAGAATCTATGTGTTTGGAAATGAACATCAGAGGACCTGGGTGGCTCAGTGGGTTAAGTGTCTGACCTCAGCTCGGGTCATGATCTCATGGTCCATGAGTTCAAGCCTCACATAGGTCTAGCTGTTGTCAGCACAGAGCTCTCTTCGGATCCTCTTTCCCCCTCCCTTTCTGCCCCTCCCCAACTCTCTCTCTCTTTCTCAAAAGCAAATTAAAAAATTTTAATATATATTTTAAAAAAAGGAAATGAATGTCGAGGGTTATGCTAACAGTCGCTATGTGCTTGCCCATATGTGAGCCTGGAGAAGAGACTTCTGTGTTAAAAGAAAAAGAACTTAAACAACAGGTGATCAACATGCTGTTGGCTCTTAAAATTGACTCTCTGGCAAGTTAATGACATAAAAAGATCAGAAATGCAGGTGGGCGTGGTAAGGGGGTCAAAAATGAGAAACGAAAAACTGTAGGTTCTGGAAATTCTATAGAGATGAGCGATGGGCCCAGGGATTGAGATCTGTTCCCAAAGGAAAACATCTGGGTTGTTCCCTGTTCCGACTGTGCCCAAAAAACTCTGCTCAGCAAAGCCCACAAAAACCGTGTGGCTTTTGCCCATCTGGGGAGGTGGAGGGGATGTGGTGGAAGAACCAGAGCTTCAGAGGAGAGGAGACCTGCTGACCTCCTGCCCCTGAGACACTTTGCTTCTGTGTGCTCATTCCGTGAAGTCAGGATGTGCACAAGTTGGCACTGGAGCTTACTCTGAGTCACCAGGGAAAATAAGGCTGCCCTCCCATGTTCCGGGAGCACCCCACCACTTCAGGCTGGGGCAGAGGAGAATTCCATTTTGTCAGGTCTGTGGTGTCACCGTAAGGATCATGTTGTTGTTAACCATGGGCATCAATTTGTCACTCTCAGGTATCCACGGCTACATGTGACTGGAAGCCAGAAGTCTGCCTTTAATACCGTTCTGAGTAACATTCAACGCAGGCTCTGAAAGACATCAGGCTGGGAATCTGTAATGATAAACCAAGTTAGAGAAATGAGGCGTGTGGAGGAGGAAGGGGAATAGCGTTTGCATCCATTCTGGAACAAGCTTAAAGTTGTAAGAATCATGATTTAAGGCGGCAGTTCCCCAAATGTGGCCTGGAGACCCCCAAGGTGCCTGAGACACTTTCAGAGAGTGCCTAAGGTCAAAATTATTTTCAGAATAATTCTGGAGTGTTATCTACCTTTTAAAACCCGCTCACAGGTGTGCAGTGATTTCTAGAGGTTACATGACATATCCACAGTTATCTAAAAAGGCTATTAAAATATTCCCCCTTTTCCCACTAAATATCCATGTGAAGCCAGATTTTCTTTACACACTTTAACCAAAACAATAGATGGCAACAGACTGCACGAAGAAGCAGATGTGAGAACACCACTGTCTTCTATTAAGCTAGGTATTGTAGGGATTTGCCAAAAATGTAAAACAAAGCCATTCTTCCCACTAAACATTTTTGGGACTCCACAGTTATTTTTCGTAAAGATATTTGCTTATGTTAATATACAGTGGGCTTATTTTTGTTCTTAAGTGAATTAATAACTTTGTAAATTTCTTGGTTTTCATTTTTAAATATTTATTTATTTTTAGGAGAATGCAAGTGGGGGAGGCGCAGAGAGAAGGGTACAGAGGATCCGAAGCGGGCTGTGCACTGACAGGCTGACAGCAGTGAGCCTGATGTGGGAATCGAACCCACCAACTGCAAGATCATGACGTGAGCTGAAGTTGGACGCTCCGACTGAGCCACCCAGGTACCCTGGTTTTAATTTTTAATAGTTACACTATTGGTAGCAATATATCTGCATAAAGCAAAGCCACTTGGGTCCTTCCATAGTTTTTAAAAGTGCAAAGGTGTTTGGAGACTAAAATGCTGGCATGGGGGAAACAAAATAGGTGAAGAATTATGAAAGTACATGTAACTTATAAAAAAATTAGATTAGTGCATTTGGAGTTAGAGACCACATTTGTTGGATTTGTTCTAAGGGTACTCAAGGGATGTAAATAAGACCCAGAAGTAAAAACCCAACAAATGAATTTCAACCCAAGAAGAACTTTTCAGTGCCCTGAGCAATGCCGAAACAAAAGGGATAGCCTTGACAAGGAGTGAGCTCCCCATCCCTGGAAGGATATAGACAGAGCCTGGCAAATCACCTGGCAAGGATGTTGCAGACAGCAAGTCAAGTAGCAGAGGAAGGTGGGGGGAGGGGGGGAGCGGAATGTGATATCTAAAAGCCTTTAAAGATGCCTTACAACCTGAGCATCAGGCTTTAGGAAAGACCTAAAATGATTCTCATAACAGTCAAAAGACTTTTGGCCCATCGCTAACTGTGGAGTTGCTCCCTAGTCGATACAGGGCACCAAAAGGGAATGATTCTCCCAAATTGCCGTGTAATAACCCCTCACATTTGCACTGGGCTTTGTAGTTGAAAAAAACTCTTCATTTGCCTTGTTGTGACCCTTTCAACTGCCCCACGAACTACATACTTCATGGACAAAGCTCCCGGAGGCAATGTGAGCTGTCCCAATGACGCGGCTGGTAAGTGGCATATCCTTCTGGCATCAGGCACTGTATTCTTTCCATTGTATCTCAGCCACCCCCCTGCTGGTCCAAGGATCGGACGAGCACCCAAAATGAAAAGCCCGGCTCGGACATCTGCTCACTCCTCCTCATGTGGCTTCTGTGTAATAAACTATTTACCGCTCTCGGCTCCTGCCAGGGAACCCAGGGCGATGTTCCTGCGCGCATAGAGGAGTCTTTTACCCCTAGTCCCACCCCCTCCCCTGCAAATTCCTTCCTAGGGAAACACTGGACTCTTGAGAAGCCTGAATTGTTCAAGTCTCCTGGGCTCGCTAATGAGTTGTTCTAAGCTGTGTGTGAGTTTCACGTGCAGGAACTCAGGAGCCGAGCGATCACAGCCTAGGCATACGGCCGTGAGGTGCCGCCCATCTCTGCTCAGCCTGCCCTCCGCTCAGATGTTACCACCTCTTTTGAGTGGCACTTCCACCCGCCTGCAGCCATCCTTCCGTGGGCAGGGATCCCATCAGATTTTACAAGCCAGACAGGGTCAGGCCTGGTAAAAACGTGAATGGGAATGCCCAGAACAACAAAGGCAGCAGGCGGTTTCCCTCAGGAGACCGTGAGCCAAGCCACGTGCTGGCAGACACGGGGCACCCAGGGGAAAGCAATGAGGAGGACAGTAGCCGACCCCGGGAAGGCGGACTAACTGGGAGCAGACCCACAGGATCAGCCCGGGGCTTTAAAGACAATTTTTGAAGAGAGACTTTAGTGTTTGATGGTTTTTAAATAGCTACAGGACCAAGATGCAGGCTTGTGAGTTGTGGCAATTTCTAGAGCAGGGATGGGCACATTTTTTTCCTGTAAGGGGCCAAATAGTAAATATTTTAGGCTTTGTGGGCCTAATGGTCTCATAGACAACACATAGATGAATGAGGCGGCCGTGTCCCAACAGCATTTTATGTCTGGACACTGAAATGTGAATCTCATGTAATTTTCACATGTCATGGAATGCTCTTCTTTTGATTTTTAAAACCCTTAAAAATCCATGAACCATTCTTAGCTTCATGGTCTGTAGAAAACAGATGGGCTGGGTTTGGCCTGTGGGCTGTAGTTTCCCAACCTCTGTTCTGTGGCAACACTTCTCAAACTGTATATGGTAAATGACCAATTTTTTTTTTTTTAATGTCCAAGTTTTCTCAGTTAGATACTTTTGTAAATTTATATCCAAATGGGAAGCTATAAAAAGGAAAAAGAAAAGAAAAGCTACAAAATACAAGTCCGCTGAAAATTGATACCAATGTTTCCAATGCCTACTCTCCTGTCTGAACTTAATCTAATCGGGGACTGGCCCAAATGGGTGTGACCCACACAATGGGGGGGACCCTATAAATCCAAAGCAACTGCTTTGTTAGTCTAAAATCAATTAATGCATCAGTTATTTAAATTACCAGCTAGTGTTTTTGAAGTGCTTAGCATTTATGGTTTTCATCCATAGGGCAAACCACCCACTTCTCAGTCTTGTTTGCTGGCCCTCACGAATCTTGTTTTGCCCCATCCTGGGTTGGCAAAGATATGCTTATCTAGGAGCTAAATATCTACCACAGTATTTCACTGGCTCTGCCCTTAGCCTCTAGGACCCCTTCAAATTCCCACCAACCATCTGGGAGTCCCTTCTGGTGAGTCACTCCAGTGACCTGTGGTCTGCGGTCCACCTCCTTGCCTGCTCTGGAGCCTAGGTTCAGACATCTGTCACAGCCTCTACTGTTACCACACCTACAACAGCATGATGGCTGTTCTTCCTCTCAGGAGATGGCCATTATGTTCTGTCTTCAAGTGGCCATGTCTACCTTGCTTTGGACCGTTCCTAACTTACTCCTCCACCTTCCCAAGAAAAGACCAATGCCCTATAACCCATTCTGGCAGAAGAATCACAGAAGCGAGGCTTTGACATTCCCCCCTGCTCTATCTCCCTAGGCTGCACCAGAGATGGTCTGACTGGCAGCGGCTGAGCTGTGATCAGAACCCCCCCAAACCCTTCTCTGCAGACAAATCAAATTGTACCAAGTTTGGAGATCTACTCTCTCCTTCCCGAGGCATCCATTTTAAGTGGATAGTTTGATGAGTTTTGACAAAATGCTCACACCCAGGCAGCATCAACCCCAATCAAGATGAAGAATGTTTCCACTGACCCAGAAAGTTCCCTCGTGTCCCTTTGGCATCAGTTTCCACCTCCACCTCCACCTCCAGTCCCAGAAACTACTGATCTGCTTCCTGTTGTACCAGCCCTACAGTATAAGGTACGTGGAGTCATGCGGTATATATTCTACTATGTAAGGTCTGTTTTACTCAGCATAATGGTTTTGAGATTCTCCCATGGTTTTGCTTGCATCCAGAGCTTGTTTCTTTTCATTACAGAGTAGAGCTCCACTGTATGGGCATATCACAGCTGGTTTACTCATTCACCAGTCAATTGGAGTTTGTATGGTTTGCAATTTTGAAAGGTGTGTGAGTAAAACTTCTATGAACACTCATTTACAAGGCCAGGGTAAAAATAATATTTTTATTTCTTTTGAGGGAGTGCCTAGGAGTGAAATTGCGGAAATGTCTAGCAAATGTACGTTTGAATTTGTAAAAAGCTGGGAGAGTTCTCCAATGTTGTTCCACCATTTTGCATTCCCACCAGCACTGTACAAGAATTCCAGGGGGCTCCAAAACCTCACCAACACTTAATATAATTGATCTTTTTAATTTTAGTGACTGTGTAGTAGTATCTCATTGAAGCTTTAATTTGCATTTCTCTGATGAATAGTATCATTATATGTTTATGGGATATTCCTATACTATCTTCTGTAGTCGGTGAAAAGCTCCTGCACATTTTTTTTTAATTGTGGCTGTTTGTCTTATTATTGAGTTGTGAGATACACGGTTGGATAGATGGATGGAGAGAGACAGACAAATATCCTGGATATAAGTCCTTTGTCAGATACATGTTGTACAATTTTTTTTCCAATGTGTGGCTTGCCTTTTCATTCTCTAAATGGTGTCTTATAAAGAATAAAAAGGTTTAAGCTTTGTTTTGATTAGTTTTGACACACAGTGCTACATTAGTTTCAAGTGCACAACATAGTGATTCGACTTCTTTATACATTATGCTCTGCTCAAGACAAGTGTCACTACCATCTGTCACCATGCAGTCCTCTGACAATACAATTGACTATATTTGCTATGCTGTGCCTTTCATCCCCATGACTTACTCACTCCACTAGTGGACCCTGTATCTCCCATTCTCCCTCACCTGTTTTGCCCATCCCTCCCCCCACTCCCCTCGAGCTTTTGTTGAAATATAACCTTTCCATTTTTTCCTTTATGGTTAATGCTTTTTTTATCCTAAGAAATTTTTTACTTACACCAATAATGAAAAGTTTTTCTTTTATTTGTTTTTCTAGAAGATTTAAAGTTTTAGCTCATGTAAAGGTCTGTGATCCATTTCAAATTAATTTTTGATTATTGTGTGGATGTAAGGATCAAGGTCACTAAATGTGGCTACCCAACTATTCTGGTGCCATTTATTACAAAGATTATCCTCTCCCCATTTCCATGGCCCCTTTGTTGACAATCAGTCAAAACAACCATATATTCTGGATTGCTTAGTCCATTCAATTGATCTGTCTATCCTTATGCCAATACCATACTGTATCGATTATAGTTTTATATTAAGTACAAGGCAGTATGTGTTCCTCAACTTTGTTCTTTCTCAAAATTGTTTTGGCATTTTCATATAAATCTTAGAGTTTATAAAATTAATCCTGGCATTTTTATTGCAGTTACATTTAATCAATAGATCAGTTTTGGGAAAATTGAAATCCTCTATCAGTTCTTCCAATGAGCATGGTATATCTCTTGATTTTTAAAGTCTTCCTTAATTTCTATCAATAATGCTTGGTAGTTTTCATGTAGAGGTTATATTTACTGCTGTCTTTATGGTTAGAGTTATTTGTTACATATTTATAAAAGACTATCTGTACAGGTTTGAGCAGTAGTGGTCATAGCCTTGTTCCCGATCTCAGAAGATAATACAGCTAATCTTTCACCATTGATTATGATGTAAGTGGCAGGTTTTTGTACATGGTCATTTTCAAATTGAGGAAGTTATCTTCTCTTTCTAATTTGCTGAGAATTTTTAAAATCATAAATGAGTGCTACATTTTGTCAAATGGTTTTTCTGCACCTATTGAGAAAATCATATGCTTTTCTTATTCTTTATGGGTTACATGTTGGTTTTTAAATGCCAAGCTAATCCCACATTCCTGAAATAAGCCCCATTGGGACATATTATACTACATTTATAACATATTGCTGACTTCAGTACTGGAATACTTTGCTAAGGATTTTTGTGCCTGTGTTTATTGCAGATATTATGTAGTGTGCCTGCTGCTTGAGGAGTTTCCTGGGGTATGGAATTTTCAACGCTAAAACTGGGACAGATCCAGGCAAACCCAGATTGTTAGTTACCCTAGATATTTGTCTCTAGATACTAGTCTCTAGATATCTTGTCTGGTTACTATCTTTATCTTAATATCAAGGCAATACTGGGGTTATAAAATAAGAAGTAGTCTTTCCACCTCTCTTTTATGAGATATTTTGTAAAAATAGTATCTTTTCCTTAATTGTTGGATAGAATTCACTAGAAAAGCCATTTATGCTCAAACTTTTCTCTGTGAACAGGTTTTTAGTCACTAATTCTTTTTTATTTTCCTTTCTTTCTTCCTTTTTTTTTTTCTTTTTTGGAAATGTAGGGCTATTTATATTTTCTATTTCTTCTGGTTCCATTTCTTCATGTTCCATCCACGTGTGAATGGTAGGCAGAACAATGGCTTCCCACAGATGTTAACATCGAAATTCCAGTGCCTGTGAGCATGTTATGTTACAGAGCAAAGGGCAGTAAGTTGCAGATGAAATTAGGGTTGCTAACAAACTGACCTTGAGATAGCAAAGTAAGCTTAAATTATCTGGATGCACCCAGTACATTCACAAGAGTCCTTATAAGTGGAAGAGGGAGACAGAGTAGAAAGAACCAGAGAGATAGCAGCATGAAAATAACTTGGTCCGATATTGCTGGCTTTGAAGATGGAACAGTTGGGCTGTGAGTCAAGGAATGTAGGTAGCCTCTGGAAACTGGAAAAGACAAATATATGGGTTCTTCTCTTAGAGCCTCCAAAAGGAATGCAACTCTGTTGATACCCTGATGTTAGCCCAGTGAGACACACTTCAGACCTCTTACCTCCAGAATTTTAAGATGACAAATTTGTGTGTTGTTTTAAGCAATTAAGTTTGTAATAATTTGTCACAGTGGCAATTAAAAACTGATATAAAGTGCTCTTAATTTTATCTAAGATGTCAAATTTATTTCCATAAAATTACTTATAATATAAATAATAGCACTTTAATGCTATTTAAAGTGCTATTTAGCACTTTAATGTTCACTGGATCTGCACAGACAGATCCTCTTTATTGTTGATACTGATAATTTCCACCTTCTTTCCTTTTATCTTGATCACTTAAATTTGAAGTTTATTGATTCTACTGACCTTTTCAAAGAACAAGCCTTTAATTTATTTTTTGCAGATTTGAAAAAATCTGCTTCTATTTCATTTACTTTTATTCTAACCTTTATTATTTCCTTCCTAAAACTTATTTTTGGCTTAAATATGCACTTCTTTTTTATTTAGATAATTTAGATGATTGGTTTAGACCCTGTTGAAGACAATTCTCCATGGGTATCTCTGCATATCTTATAAATAGAAGCACTAACTGCCTTGGTTCTGGACCATCTTTTTCCAGTGTGTTTGTAGGGCAAACAATTATGGAGAATATAGTGTCTCCTGCCAAAGCAGAAGACAGGTGTCTTCTGTAATAATACAATGTCTCCCTCTGGGACAAAGATCACACGGGCTTCTATCTATTATCAAAGATCCAGATTTCCTAAGCTTGGTATTCTTCTCCTGTAATGCAGCTCGCTACATATTCAGGTGTCATCTGGCCCCTTCTTCATCACCATGTGGGAATTGGGACTCAGGGATTCCTAACAAATGCTGATACTCTGGCTTCACTATTGTTGTATAAAATGAAGTCCTTTGTTTCTGACCCAAAAGAATCGTGTCTTCTGCCAGTATTCAGCAAACTGTGGCCACTAATTCGCTAGCTTGCAATTAGGGGGAAAAAATCTCAGACCAGTCACAGAACTTATGGACATTCCTCTTTTTAAATATAAACATTTAAAACTATTAATTGTCTTATAAGTATTGTTTTAATGACATCCCACAAATAGTGAATTTTTGAAATTGTAATTCAGTTTAGTACGTTGTTTAGTTTTCCTTAATAGTCTGTTAGTGACCCATAAGTTATCTAGAAGTATGTTGTATTTGAAAAATATTATATCATTTCATGTTTATTGTAATAACTCTACAATAGCATATTTCCATTTCTTCCTTCCTGTCTCTGGTTCCTATGCTGAGAAGTGACCTCTCTAGGGTCTCTACTAAATGTCCTGGGTATTCAGTGAGGTCTTTCACTGTGACTGGCTGAAACAGGAATGTCTCCCACTCAGTGTGGATTCCCACTCCCATCAGTGTGGATTCTGAGGTGGTTCAGTTCATACTCCTAGATAGTTTTTCTTTGCCTGGCCTCATGCAGGTTCACTTTTTCCATATATAGATTTATATTTAGGCAAATGTTAGAGGAAATATCTCTGTAGCTTTAGGATAAAGAAGTTACCACTCAGTAACCAAAATTACATCTTCAGTGGATTTGAATGTCTTTTGGATGAAAAATACATCAAATAATAGGCTGCTGCTACAGAAACTATTTAGGTTCTAGGGGGCCTTTTTTGGTGGAGCTTGTATTGAGTCTCAGGACCCAGAATGCAATGGAAATTTATAAGTCCGCTTTTAGTTGGGAGACTCAGGCTTCGCCACCCAAGGATGAATCTAGAAATCATATCAACCAACAGTCATTGAGCTCATGCTATGACCCAGCCTCTCTACTAAGTGCCACGGGTACTGTATTGAATAAAGCATAGTCTGCCCTGACTAGAGGGAGAAGTGGATACCTAAAATAATAAACATACCAATGAGATTCTGTGATCATGGCTACTAGATGGGGTATTAATAAAGCCTTAGGAAAATACAAATCTCTGAACCTTCTGTTTTGATTAAACAGGAGAGTCAAGGAAACAGGAAGCATCTGAGGAAGGATTTGTTAAATAAACAAAAGTTCTCAAAGGACAAGGGCAAAAGTCATTTCCAAAACAAGAAACAGCCCGAAAAGGGGCACATAGGCATGAGAGTAGGTGAGCTTTTCTGTCTCTACATCCAAATATAAGTTATGGAGTAGAAGTGCTCAAAAAGATGAGATGAAAAGTGGGGGGAGGGGCTTGACCAAGGAAGCTAAGGGCTTGAACTTCATTTTGGAGCAGTAGAAAGATCTTTCCATGGAAGCATGACTTAACCAGGTTAGCACTTTGGAATGATGATTCTCAAATCTAGGCGGTGTGGCAGAGGAATCCTCAGTGGAGGATGTCATCTCTCTGGGTTAGGAAGCACATGCAGAGGTGTTTTGGGAAGTGAGAGGAAATAAGACAATCCCCAGGAAGAGCCTGGGTGCCTAGTGCTGATTGTACAGGCGTGTGAGACTCTTTCAAGAAGGGCCAATCCATACTTAGGCCATAGTCCCGACAAGGATCAGGAGCAAGCTGGCATCCAGAGATACCCTTTCTACTTAGAGGAACTAGTGTGATAACCACTCTGTTTTTCTGTGACTTTGGAATACAGATGAAATAGATATGCCTAATTCTCACATTTTCTCTTGACAAAAAAAATTAATAAAAATCAAGAAGGATAGCAATTCATACTTTGCTAAGTTAAGATGAAAGAGCACAGATTTTGCAGACATATAGACCTGTACTCAGTCTCTCATCCCATCTCTCACCCCAGTGAGTCTCAGGGGAAAAACTGGAAAGAGCAACATCTATCTCTCAGGAGTATGGTACACATGAGATGAGACAATTCATGCTTCAGACTTATTGCATGGCCCAATCCTGCCTGTCCCCCAGCAAAAGCTAACATCATACACACGGTCACAAAGCCAAACCCCCACTGCCACCATCTGTCACACCGTCCCCTAATACTGCCTCCTTCTCCCCCTCCTAGAGCAGGGGCCAGGCATCAGCATAGTTATATTGTGCCTACCCTAATAAGAGCCACTGTAGCTGCAGCTCCCAGGACTAACTTGACCTGACCCATGAGGCTTCTGGCCTTTCCCAGTGACTGCCCAGAGAGGTTAAGTAACACAGCCCAGAAATGTGGAAGAGTTAACGCCCCCGGGATGGATTTTGTCCCACATTATAGTCAGGACACAGAAAAGAATGGGCCAAGTCACAGTGATTCCATAAGCCTTTCGGAGATTTCCCACTTGGCCAAGCAACCTATGCTGCTTTCTTGAGAAGCAGTAGCCAGCTCAATAAAGTGTCGTCTTATATTTTTTTCTTCTTTTTTTGTCTCATTTCCCTTTTTTTCTTCACTTCTGCTTCCCTGGATTACACTTCTCAATGAAACATCACCATATGAGCTTTGCCTCTGACTCAACATTCTAGGAAATCCAACTTGTATTGATATGACCTATTCTGGGTACATAGTAGGTACTCTGTTAATGTCCTCTCTCTTCCCTCTTAGCCACGTATTTCCTTCTTGGATCTCATAGTTTTTGGTGGGGATCAGTTGAGATAATACACGAAGAAGTATTTTGTGAATTCTTTTTGTGAACAGCAATTATGTGATACAATATAAAGCGTCATTACAAAGTAATTGAGACAATTGGGCTAACTAACCAGTCAAGTGGCTTTGCTTTCTTGCGGTGGATGGGTGCACTTTTTCTTACTCATTGTGGAAGAATGATTGGTGTCTCATCGTGTTAATAGCTGGGCTACCTTGGGAAAGTGGCTTCTCTTCTCTGAGCCCAGTTTCCTCATCTCTAAAATGGGGATAACAATATCTAACTTGTCCATCATTATGAGGTTTTAATAAAATCATAGGTATAAACTTGCTTTGTAAGCTCTCAAGTGCTGTGGAAATTAAAGGGGTTATTATTACCACCACAGAGGTAGCAGTCCAATAAATCCTTGTCAAATGAATGATTGCTTGTAAAATATAGAAAAATATTTCTAGAAAATACAGATTCAAATAGCACCCAAAGATTGACATAAGTTAGGCACGCATCCTGGTCCTCAATTTATAAATCTCCCTGAGCATCTGGAGCAAGATAACGGGAATATGAGGCTTTATTTTTGGTGAATGCATTCAACATTGCTTCTCTGGATATTGCAAATGCAGTCCAAATGTAAGGCAGCACAGTGTTTTGGGAGTGGTAACACATAATAGAGCCATTTATTTGGTAGACATAAGAGTAAGTTGGCAACCACTTCAGGGCTTTATACTTATCATAACCTACATATTTTGTTTGTATATTTTCTATATTACTTATATCAATATACTGTTTAATCTTCCCCAAACATTCTATGAGGTAGGTATGAATTTCTCCATTTTCAGGTAAAGAAACTAAGATTTACAGAAGTTTGGCAACTTGCCTCAAATACCAAAGCTAATAGTTTTGAGGAACAAATATTTGAAACAAGATCGGTCTCATTTCCATATCTGTACTTGTTCCTCTACGCCAGGCTGTTTTCTGAAAGTACTGTCCTCCTTTTTTGGAACTTTCTTATTCCTTTCCAAATTGTGCCCTCCAAAATCTATTTGACACCAGAAATGAATTTATAGAACCCCAAGGAGAACTGAAAACCAAAAAAAACCCCCAAAAAACAACAACAAAAAAAAACCACATCAACTCCACAACAACCAGTAGCTCTCAAGAAAAAACACTAACATTGTTGCTTAGCATTTGCCAGTTTCCATGGTATAAATATTCCCACCATGGCGGATTTAAGCTACCAACTTGAGGTCACTGAATGCAAGGTGAGAAGGAGATGTACACAACCCGCCATCACCAGCGGGCACACAATGGACCCAGCACGCAGCCACCTTTAGCTGGGATCTCAGTATCCCAACACAGCACTGTGGGATAAGGAGCAATAACAGTCCCTATCTGCAAAAGTGTTTCTTCATTGTTCGTTTACAATTTATTTGGAAGATAAAAATGTGTAGTTAGTAGAACCCCCCATCATCTCTTTTTACGGCTGATGCAGACACCCAGCTAGGAAAAAGTTAGAGACGAACAGATGAAATCTCAAGTCAGTAGCAGTATATGTAGGTGCAACTCTTTGGGAAATAAATATCAAGTTGTAAAGATGGCCATAGTTTTGACCAGTAATCCCTCCATCATTTATCTAAGAGGCTAGTCTATGGAAGCAAAATCGAAACGGCAGGAGCATTCATTGCAGTGGTATCTACAAAGTAAACAGAGAAATAATAAAACACCTACAAACCCTCTCGATATCCAGCACTAGGTAATGCTTACCTTACATGTGTGGTAAACAGAATAATGACCCCCCCCCCCCCGCAAAACACCCACATCCTCATCCCTGGAGCCTATGCATACAGTACATGACATGAAAAAAGGGACCTACTTTGCAGGTATAATTAAGGTTGCAGATTGTACAATATAGAGATTATCCTGGATTATCTAGATGGATTTAGGGCCATATGAGCCCTTAAAAGCAGAGAACTTTCTGTAACTGGGGCAGATGAATGTGGCAGAAAAGAAGTCAGAGAGATTGCAAGGACAAAAAGGATTTGATGCACCATTGCAGGCTCTGAATGGCAAGAACCAGAAGGAAGTCTCTGGATGGTAAGGGTTGGCCTCAGCTAACAACTGGCTAGCACATGGGACCTCCGCCCGGTAAGGACAAGCAATCGAAGTCTGCTAATAACCTGGATGAACTTGGGAGCAAATTCTCCCTCAAGGCCTCCTAATAAGAGTCCAAGACACTGACACTTGATTTCAGCCTGTGAGGCCCAGAGTTCTGACCTATACAATTGTGAAATAATTCATTTATATTGTTTTAAGCTGTTAAATTCTCAGTAATGTTTGTGGCAGCAATAGAAACCTAATACAGTACAGTTCATCTGTATGAAGTAATATTATATTCATATTTTAAAGTGATCATCATAAAGATCTTGTAGGAACACAGAGAGCTCTTTGTGGGATGACATAATTGAAAAAACAAAGATCGCTGCATGAATTCCTTATGACCTCTCACATTAAAAAGTATGTAAATGAAGGTCAGAACAGAAAGAGAATACGCGAAGACAAATAATTCAGGCTTGGAGAGGGACAGTTCTTCCTTTAAGGATCTAGGTGTCACTTCTTGGAGAAACTTGCAGGATCTCCCTTGACCAGAAAGTCCTCACTTTTTCCAGAGAACTGATTCCTCGGGGGACCCAGGTACTCAAGGGCTGCCACTGAATCACTGACACCTTTTCTTCACTACAGACACAAGGAAGTCAAGATGTGGAGTCTTGTCAATGCTAAATTCTTCTGTCGTCTTTACTTTTGTTTTTTTTTTTCTTTTTGAGAAAGAGAGAGAGAGAGAATATGCACAAGTGGGGGAGGAACAGAGAGAAAGGGAGAGAATCCCAGGCAAGCTCCATGCTCAGCACAGAGACCAACCTGGGGCTCTATCCCATGATGGTGAGTTCACGACCTGAGCCAAAATCAAGAGTCAGGCGTTTAACCAACTGAGCCACCCAGGCGCCCCATCTTCTGTCATCTTTTTCATCTTAAAGCTATGGTACCCGCTACTACCTGGCAAATGCTCAGTGGTGCCAGATACACATACAAATAGAAATAACTAGAAATGGAAACCTTGGATGAGGATGATCATGTTGCCTTCACCTATGGTTGATTTTTCTGTGGCCTGTTGTTAGTACTGTCACGTCTGGAACTCATCCTCGCCTCAGTTGATAGAATTAAGCACTCTCTCCCTTCCCAGGAGGAGAGCCTGACCCAGCACCTCGTCTGCAATCCTGCTTGCCACACAAACACTGGTAACTGTCCCCATCCCACCCAATGGCTTCAGAAAGGGAAAAGGGTAGGGTGGATGCAAACTGTGCTGGGAATATTCTGTTCTACGGGGAACAGAATTAAGTCTAACAAAAGGGAAACTTCTACTTAGAAATGGTTCTATGAATAGAGTGGTTGAAAGATCACTTGCGCCCCACACCCCTGCCAGCTAGGGGCTAGGACAGGGAGCATGTGATGCTGTAGACCAAAACTACCCCAGACTGCTAGTTGTTGGAGTAATATGTCCAAAATGGCAGAAGCAAGTGGTGTCCACTACTGGGCTCCAGTGTAGGCTTCCTGGAATTGGCCACTTTGGCCTCTAAGTGGCCTTCAAGAATGATGTAGGCAAGCCATCTATGTCCAGAAGAGCATCATCAGGAAATCAAGGATCGCCAATCTCCTGTGGGCCCGGCACTGTGCTTAGCGCTTATCTCATTGATCCCCCCACCATGCAGATGAAAAGTCTAAGACACAGAGGCAGACAGGTGGCTTGGCCAGAGTCACACAGCTTGCCCCACACAGCTCTGTCTCTGCCGACACTTCCATCACATCACGTTACCTTTCAGACACCGAGAAAACGGGGGGTCAGGAAACTGAGTCACTTAAGACGTGACTTAGACACTGGGGATGTCTACTCTGGAGAAGGAACACCAAAAAGTCACTCAAAGTGGCCCCAGCTTTCAGAGGAGCTACCACAAGAGAGAAACAAGCTGGGCTCTTCCAGGTGGCTCTGGAAAATGAATGGGGTTTGACAGCAGAACTGGGGGAGCAATAGGGGACAGAAATAGGGGACCTCCGGCAATGACAGCTCATCACAGGTGCAGGGGGAATGGTAGCCTGCTTCCAATCAGTGGAGAGAGACCAATCCCTGCCCCTGCAGGTCTCAGGGGCCCACAGAGGGGGTAGATTTCTGTGTCAGGTGAGAAGAGGGCACTTTGCACCTTGAAAATGCCATGAACTTGTGAGTCCTGATTCTCCATTGTGTCTACAGTGAAAGGGAAAGGAAACTAGCGTTTCTGAAGCCTTCTTCTATACCAGCAAATTCGCGTGGACTTCCTCACATCTCCTCACACTTAATATTCACACCACTTCTCTCTCACCTTGCCTGATGGGCAGCCAGCAGACCTCACCTGTCTCTATATCTACACGTACAGGTTCAAGCGCATTGCAATCAAAATTTGCCATGCCTGTTTCGGGGGCAAGTGCCAGACAAAGGAGGGCTGGGAATTGAAACCATGGTCCTGGCCTCCAGCTCTCCTAAATGACCTGTCTCCTGCCTTGTGCACACACACACACAAAAAGCCATTCTCACTGCTAGAACATCAGCTAAATACAGGAAGCAAGGAAAGAGCGGGGGGGGGGGGGGGGGAGCCAAACCGTGAGGATGGTTTTTCCCAGCCTGGGGGAGGGAGATGGTGGAGCTCTGCTTTTCTTTTCGTTTTTAATATTTGTATTTTATTTGTGTGTGTGTCACTTAGTTGAGTGCCCAGGATAGCAGGATCTTCCCCCACAGACAGGTGGTACTCCAGCTAAAGTGGACACAGAAGGATACAGAGGCATGGGTTTCCTGAGACAGTTCGTCCCTCCCAGGGGGGCTGGCATCCCCTCCCCCTGGCTCTCCTTCCTGTCTTCGTTCCTGCCTCTCCTCTGGCAGCCGGCCTAGTGGCAGCCAGGAGATGCAGCCGGATGGCCAAGGAGAATGGGAGGAAAGTGTCTATGTGCCTGGAACGGGGAGACAGGGAAAGAGGAGAGAAGTGGAAAGGGACAGAAAGCACCCAGGGGAGGGATGCATGAGACGCGTTGGGGAGGAGGGGAGGGCAGCAGGGGAGGAAAATACAGACCAACCAAGAGGGGCGCCAGACCAGACAGGCTGGGGCAGGGGGATCAAGGTAAGGGGAGCCCCCTACAGGAGAGAGGGAGAGGGGGAGTATTTGAAGGGAGCTAGGCCTCTGGAAGACCAAGGGAAGCACTGTAGAAATTGAGAAGGTAGACAAAGAAGAGAAAATGGAGAAAAAGGAGAGCAATCTCATTTCATCCTCACAATAGTCCCACGTGGGAGAGAAAGCCGAGCACAGAGATGTTAAGTCCCTTGCTCAAAACCACACAGCACAGCTGGGACACCAGCCAGGCAGGTAGTTGGAATTGCAAGCCCACACCCTTTGCCACTGAACCATACTGCCCCCAGGCAGTCAGCCAAGGAGTGGAGCCCACTGAGGAACCTTAGCTCAAGGGGTCCGTGTCTCAGCCCGCCGCCCTGCCCCAGCACTCCAGGCCTCCCCGCTTGGACCAGGTGGACCTGCCACGAAAGCAGGTGTAAACGGGTCCTCCACAATTAGGAGCCGTGCTCTCATGTCTACTTGTTTTCCACAAAAGCTCTCCCAGAGCACCGAGCACAGCAGCCAGGGTGACTTCCCCGTTTAAACCTGGACCCTGGTGAGAAAGAAGAGTGTTAGCAGGGAGCAGTGGTTCAGAATGCATGTTGTAGTTTGCACATCAGCCGTCTACTGATGTTTAGTCACCATGACAAGCACTGCTGATCGTCGAGCTTCGTCCTGAACTTGGTAAGTCATGGTGTCTCAGCTGGGGGGCCTCCTTGCCCATGCAAGGAGGTGAGGTCACTGTTCAGCTTCCTTGTTTTATTGAGTACCTACTAAGTGCCTGGCTCGGTCTCATTTAAAATACACAGAAGGTGCTCATAAAGTATTCACTATCATCATCCACATCATCACTGGGAAATTAAAGCTCAGAGAGTTCAGATTACCTGCCCAGATGTTTCATAATCATCCAGAAGGAGCACTCCCTCCTTTGTTCAGCACCATGCTGAACAAAGCTGTACCGGGTCACTGTTTTACTTGTTGAGCAGATCCTGATGTGTACAACAGCAAACCATTATTCTTTCCCACCACTTTCCATTAACAAGGCCTCAGTGAGAAGTTCTTTACTTGCCTTCCCGGCTGGCAAGGGGCGTAGAGGGGTAATCAGATGAGTCTCCTAACCTTTCAGGCATTCCTGCATAATAAATCTTCCAGTTACTTTAATTCACAAGAATGCTCTCATTTTAATAATTAGGAGGAAAAAAAACCTGTTCAGAAAATAACACTGCAACTGAGTCTAGTTAAAACCTCTCCCTGTAGCAGGTCTGCTTCTGGGGTGTGGACACCTCCAGTGGGAGAGGGGCCACTCTGGCACCAGCCAGGGGCTTTCAGTCATATCATTTCTACACCAGTGGAAGTCAAATACCAGCCTCCCATTCTAGAGAACACATGCTAAGCCCTGTTAGTGCGTCCCTCCTGGATGGTGCCTGGCTTTACGACCTGGAGATACTTGGTGCTCACCCAAGTACCCAGCACAGACACTGAAGGATCCTGCTTTCACTTCTGTTGAAGCACTGACAAGTCCTGGACGAGCTCCAGTTTTGTGGACATGATACAACTGTAATAATGTAAACCCCACCCACTGGGCAAGTGTTCGTTTACTCTGCTTCATTTAAATTAGAGATCCTGGCTGAAAAGGAGCTGGCATGTACCTTCGTAGAAAGATGGGTCACTTGATAAAAGCATTGATTCAACACTCAGAGGTTCAAAATAAGTTTCTCATTAACTCTTAGTCACAGAAATGTGTATTATAGCACTTTCTAGAAAACAAAAGTGGGGGGGTGCATTCCAGCTAATAGATTTCGAAGGTTGTGGTCCCACTCTCTGGGCCAGCCACATCGGGGTCTGGGTGGGGTCAGTGCATTGAGCTATCTTAGCTGAGGAAGCTATCCTCAAATCACCCTTCCAGCCACCCTTATCAAGTCAAGATTATTGACTTCTCCGTCACCTCCTTCCAAAACAGCAGTCACCAGGGGCGCCTGGGTGGCGCAGTCGGTTAAGCGTCCGACTTCAGCCAGGTCACGATCTCGCGGTCCGTGAGTTCGAGCCCCGCATCGGGCTCTGGGCTGATGGCTCAGAGCCTGGAGCCTGTTTCCGATTCTGTGTCTCCCTCTCTCTCTGCCCCTCCCCCGTTCATGCTCTGTCTCTCTCTGTCCCAAAAATAAATAAAAAACGTTGAAAAAAAAATTTTCAAAACAGCAGTCACCAATGTGGCTGACAGAAAGAACTCACAAGGGCACAGCGTGTGTTTCATTCACTGTGCCAACTGAGGGAGGCTGGAACTAGGTTTCCCAGAATCCCCTTCACTGTATGATTCTAGTACAAATTGGCTCAAAGAGGAACTTGCGTGGGATGTGGAAGACCAAGGAAAAGCAGCAGCTATTGCTTTCAGAAGTCAGTCACGAGCAGGTATGATGACTGACAGGCACGGAGGTGCCCCCTGGGTCCCCAGTGGTCCCCAACTCTCCTTGGCTCTGCACGTACTCTGCTTAATGTACTCTGCTCCTCTGCACGCTGTGGCCCCAGGGTCACCACTGGTGCTTGGCTCCAGAACCAAGAAAGTGATGGCTGTCCAGAGGGAACGGCCGTGTGTGGAAGACAGACACAGTCAGCAGAGATATGGAATGTCGTGACTGAAGAAAAGCATCAAGTTCCAAGGTTGTGAAAACACAAAGAAAACCCATTATTTTAGTAGCATGGAGTAGGTATTTTTTAGAGTAATTGGAGAAAACAGATTTTAGGAATACTACTGACAACTGATGTGGTATTTAGAGTAATCTGCGGGCAGATTACCAGACTTCCCATTTTCTTTTCTCTCTCTTTTTGTAAAATATAAATTTATTGTCAAGTTGGCTAACATACAGTCTATACAATGTGCTCTTGGTTTGGGGGGTAGATTCCCGTGGTTCATCGCTTACATACAACACCCAGTGTTCATCCCAAAAGTGCCCTCCTCAATGCCCATCACCCATTTTCCCCCCTCCCTCACCCGGCCCCCATCAACCCTTAGTTTGTTTTCTGTATTTAAGAGTCTCTTATGTTTGCCTCCCTCCATCTCTGTTTGTAACTTTTTTTTCCCTTCACTTCCCCCATGGTCTTCTGTTAAGTTTCTCAAGTTCCACATATGAGTGAAAACATATGATATCTGTCTTTCTCTGGTTGACATATTTTACTTAGCACAATACCTTCCAGTTCCATCCACGTTGCTGCAAATGGCATGATTTCATTCTTTCTCATTGCCAACTAGTATTCCATTGTATATATAAACTACATCCTCTTTATCCATTTGTCAGTTGATGGACATTTAGGCTCTTTCCATAATTTGGCTGTTGTTGAAGGTGCTGCTATAAACATTGGGGTACATGTATCCCTATGAATCAACACTCCTGTATTCTTTGGATAAATTCCTAGTAGTGCTATTGTTGGGTCTTAGGGTAGTTCTATTTTTAATTTTTTTGAGGAACCTCCACACCGTTTTCCAGAGCGGCTGCACCAGTTTGCATTCCCACCAACTGTGCAAGAGGGTTCCCGTTTCTCCACATCTGCACGAGCATTTGTTGTTTCCTGAGTTGTTGATTTTAACCACTCTGACCGGTGTGAGGTGGTATCTCAGTTGGTTTTGATTTGTATTTCCCTGATGATGAGCGATGTTGAGCATGTTTTCATGTGTCTGTTGGCCATCTGGATGTCTTCTTTGGAAAAGTGTCTATTCATGCCTTCTTCCCATTTCTTCACTAGATTATTTGTTTTTGGGGTGTTGAGTTTGGTAAGTTCTTTATAGATTTTGGATACTAACCCTTTATCCGATATGTCATTTGCGAATATCTTTTCCCATTCCGTCAGTTGCCTTTTAGTTTTGTGGATTGTTTCCTTTGCAGTGCAGAAGCTTTTTATCTTCATGAGGTCCCAATAGTTCATTTTTGCTTCCAATTCCCTTGCCTTTGGAGATGTGTCGAGCAAGAACCTGTGGCTGAGATCAAAGAGGTCGTTGCCTGCTTTCTCCTCTAGGGTTTTGATGATTTCCTGTCTCACATTTAGGTCTTCCACCCATTTTGAGTTTATTTTTGTGTATGGTGCAAGAAAGTGGTCTAGTTTCATTCTTCTGTCCAGTTGCTGTCCAGTTCTCCCAGCACCATTTGCTAAAGAGACTGTCTTTTTTCCACTGGATACTCTTTCCTGCTTTGTCAAAGATTAGTTGACCATACTTTTGTGGGTCCAATTCTGGAGTCTCTATTCTATTCCATTGGTCTATGTGTCTGTTTTTGTGCCAATACCATGCTGTCTTGATGATTACAGCTTTGTAATAGAGGCTAAAGTCTGGGACTGTGATGCCTCCCACTTTGGTTTTCCTTTTCAACATGACTTTGGCTATTTGGGGTCTTTTGTGGTTCCATACAAATTTTAGGATTGTTTGTTCTAGCTTTGAGAAGAATGCCGGTGAAATTTTGATTGGGATTGCATTGAATATGTAGATTGCTTTGGGTAGTATGGACATTTTAACAATATTTATTCTTCCAATCCATGAGCATGGAATGTTTTTCCATTTCGTTATGTCTTCTTCAATTTCCTTCATAAGTTTTCTGTAGTTTTCAGCATACAGATCTTTTACATCTTTGGTTAGGTTTATTCCTAGGTATTTTACGGTTCTTGGCGCAATTGTAAATGGGATTGATTTCTTGATTTCTCTTTCTGTTGCTTCATTATTGGTGCATAGGAATGCAACCGATTTCTGTACATTGATTTTGTATCCTGAGACTTTGCTGAATTAATGTATCAGTTCTAGCAGCCTTTTGGTGGAGTCTTTCAGGTTTTACGTGTAGAGTATCATGTCGGCTGACTTCCCATTTTCAGAATCTAATAATAAAGAGGCTCACATAAAAGAAGTGGGGATCCCACGGAGTAAGAATGATGAGGCCCTGAGAAGGGTCAGCCAACCAACTTTGTACAAGAAGGAAAAGAGGCCCAGGACCTGCATAAATTCTAAACACCCAGGCTTACCTAGCTAAGTATTATTATCAGTTCCCTCCGGGACGGGGGGGGTGGAATTTGGAAAATAGTACCTAAACTCCGTTTTAAAACTATATTAAGTATCCATGACTACTGTGGCTATGAGGAAGCATGGTATAGTCACTGACAACTGCATGGATGCTGGGGCAGTTTTCCTGGGTTCAAATCCTGTCTCTGTCACTTAACAAGTGGGTGAGCTCCTACTCCCTGTTCCTCAGTTTCCTCATCTGTAGGAGGAACGTGCTAATAGAACATGTCTTACAGAGATGTTTTGAAAATTCAATGAATTAATCTTTGTAAAGCACTTCGAAGAGTTCTCAGCCCATAGCAAATACTATACAGGTGTTTGTTGTAGAAGAACATACTTAGTTTTTACCCCACAGTGTGAATTCAGACTTCCTAGCAAAACCTTTCTGCTGGCTTCCTAATTCTAGATAGAGGTCCTCTCTCCACACCCACACCTAAGAACTGCTATAATCGGTATCGCTCTCCTGGCAATCGCATGTAGGGGTGTGGTGCAGAGGGTGAGCAAACCCAGAAGAGCCACCTTCCTACAAAATTCTGCTTTGCAAAGACTGGTTTGAGGCCTTCCTCACTGAAGTTAAATTCTTAAGTGGAACCACTGAGTATCTCCAAATAATTTCTCTGGATGTTCTGCCAGATCCTGGTTTGAAAGACCTCTCCTCTCACCCCTGCCCGATGGGTCCTGACTCTGGGTCTGGCACAGCTGGCGGGAACTTCAGGCTCCTTACTCCCACTCGCTATCACTCATGTCCCAACTGCCTCTCCTGGAAACATTAGCAAATCAGTCAACTTTCCCTGCCCCGCTGTGGGGTAAAGACTGGCTGCTCCTCTTGGCTCAGGGCTACGTGTTTTCACTCTAGGATTCCTTCCTTCTGTCACATTTTTTCTCAGCCACCATGTCAAAGCCGGGAGTCCATCTTCCCAAACAGCACGAATGCCCACTAACCCCCTTCCTCTGCTTGTTCTGCGTTAGGTCCTGGGGAAAGTGCAGAGGTGATTAAGCAGTGGTGAACATGAATCCAAAGAGGCCGTCTTGCTCTGGGCCCACTGTCTCCCTGGCAAGCCATCCACCATCGACCTGGGTGCCTCCGTGGCATTTGGAAAAGCGTGGGGTAGAGGGGGGAATGCAGGCCACGTTTTGTGAGCCTCCTTGTCACAGAGAAGCAGCTGAAAGTTGTCACTGTTCACATGTGACAACCTTCATTTCACAAATTTCCTTAAGTTCACACACTGGCACGTGCTCCTTGGCAAGTATAAGATCCCTCCCCGTGGCACCGTCTTCTTTTCAGGGGCCCTAATCAGTGGAGATGCTTTGCCTCAGAAGAATTCACTGAGCACACAGTCAGCCAAGCCTTGAGGAGGTGGAAGTCGATCAGACGTGGCAACTGCCTTCTAGCGCTGACAGTCGTATGGAGACACGTGCAAACAGATGAACCGTAGGACAGGCCGGGGCGCACTCAAGGGGGTTGCCCAGTATGATGGCAAGTAGAGGAACCTCCATCTCTGCTGGGGGGCGGGGGGCGGTCAGAAGAGGCTTCCCCGTGGAGGCGAAGGTGCCTGAGGGGCTTCCAAGCAGAGATTTCCAGGAGGCCGACGGATACCCTAGCCTGCTGCTTCTCTGGAGCCCACCGCTTCTCTGGCAGGTCTTGGCCGGAGATGTGGATGGAGCCCTCTGCATGGTGATGATAACTGGGATCAGAGGAATTGAAGACCTGACCCAGGGCCGGTGGGAATGGGAAGAGGCCTTTAGTCCAAACACAGACTAGGGCTCCAGATGTCCGTGGACTGACTACCAGCGTGCTTGAGAATGGATGCGGTGTGAGCTCGCAGGGGAGGCCAAGACCCTGCAGGGCATTTCATCACTTTCTGGGAGACCAGCCCTGGGCCAGGAAACAGCCTGTTCTCCCTTCTGCCAGCCCCTTTCCTGGCACAAGGGCTCTGGATCAGCCACTCCTACACGTCCCTCCCGTCCCCTTTCAGATCCTCCACCATTTACCAATGTGCTATCAAGCACACAGGGAGACTGGTCTCGGGCTCCCCTGTGACCAGAACTGTGTGCCACACCCCCGGGGGTCTCAGTGGAGCTCAGAGCCCAGCTGCTCCCAGAGCTTCAAGAATGAGAACTGCTCCTCCATTCCAAACAGACTCCTGAAACCTAATTCCTTGTCACAGGAAAAATGAAGAACAGGGCTGCAGGTCCCTCAGGGTCTGTCCTCCCTCAGGGTCTGTCCTCTCACGGCCTCTGCCAGCCTGCGGGCCCCTCGGGGTAAGAAACTTAGCCTTCCGTCCTTGGATGCCCAGTGTCTAATGGGAGATGTTTAATGGATGTGGGCCCTTTTCTTCTGGCACCAAGAGTCACAGTAATGCCGTGAATTCTGCACTTCGACAGACAAGAGCATGTGGGAAGTTGAGAATTGTGCCCCCTCCCAAAAGAAAGATCTTTTTCTGGGGTGACTTTGGAGATACAGCATTTGCAGTGTGCGATACTTAAAACAGAACACTCAAAAGAGTAGGAGTATAAACACCCACCTGCTTTTCCAAGGACATAAAATAGCTTTTAGAATGACACAATGCCTCCTTTTTGTGCATATTTCACTCCATAGGGCACTTCCTAAATGAGTTGATGAATCTGGATCCAGAAATTCTATCATGTGACTTAACTAGCTGCTTTTTTTTTTTTTTCCATCCACCCTGATTGAAGCTGAAACATTCCAGGGGAAAATCACTTTCCAAAACTTACACTTCTCCAGAGAGGCAGAAAATAGCTTTCTTTCAAATCCACTGTAAAGATTTCACCTAAAAAAAATAAAATAAAATAAAATGAAATGGAACCAAACACTCCTGGCATCTAATCTGACTACAAATTGAAAACTATACTAGTGTTTACATGGTTTGGGGTTTTATTAGGAAAGAGCTGCCCAGCGTTAATAATATGATGTTTGGCTGGGATGGAGTCCCAGCTCTCCCTCTTTCCAGACTCTGGGGAAATGAGAACACCCCGTCCATGCTCCAGGCTCCACGGGCTTCCTCAAGGAGGACATGCTTGATTTAGGGTGCAAATAAGAATGGCAGCCGCTGTGCATCTGACAACACAGATTTCCATATGTAAGACCTAGGCGGTTTCTCGCATCGCTGGTACATGGATGTAATCAAGCCCACTGTATGGATGAGGAAACTGAGGCTCAGATGGATTAAGTTCCTTGCCTAAGACCACACAGGCTACACATTTGCATCTGAATTTGTCTTTATTCATTTGTCAGATGCCTTGATTCATCCAACTGACTCAGTGTGTATGTGTGTGTGTGAGAGAGAGAGAGGCAGACAGACAGATTGCTTCTGCCTCCTCAGAGATATTTGCCCATGTTTGGAGACATTTTTGGTTGTCACAACCAGGGAGTGCTAATAGCATCCTATGGGATGCAACTAAATATCTTAGAATGCACAGAACCCCCGCCCCCCCAACAAAGAATGATCTGACCGCAATATCAACAGTACTGAGATCAGAAACACTGAGCTGACTCTAAGCGCCAGATGAATACTTGAGCACGTGATGGTTTTAAAGGACACATACACATGCTTGTTCTAACAGTTACACCAAGAAAAATGAGAATTCCTTGGTAATTGACAAGTTCTGTCATCAATAGAAAAGAATACCTACATTTTTCACGAAAGTTATTTCAGGGTAAGGTGGTTAATTTTGATTGAAATATTTGGGAGACAAATAAGTGAGCAATTTCCTTTTCCTTTCTCTGAGTCACAATGGAAACTTATTATTCTGGGGACATTATAGAAGAAGTCATAGAGCCTAGCCCCAAAGGCATTACTCCACTTTGGAAATGTTCTCGGTAGACCCCGAAGAGGCAGTGGGAAATCCAGACCATGGGCTCACCATGCAGCACTGACACCTTCTGCGACGGGGTGAGGGTTGGAAGTTTGAACTACCTCTTTGGGGGATTACCCTTCAGAAGCCCCCAAAGCCAGAGCAAAAGGAGTCGGGGTACTTAGTGAGTGGGCATCACAAATTGGGAGAAAAAAAAGGAACACTATAGAATCATTGGAACCACATGCATCAAGATTCTGGAAATGGGAGCAAAGGAGAAGAGGAGAGCTCAGGAGCTAATAAATCATGGAAGCAGGTAAAAAGGGGAAAACAGGCAAGAATAAACAAGGGCTTGTTGTGAACATGGTCAGGGGTTGTCTTGGGGGTCTCCAGCTGCTCCTTTTAGGGGTACCGGGTGAGCTAAGAATCGGGTGACTCTGGAGAAGTATCTAGCTCACCTCCCTGAAGCCCCGGCTTCTTCTGTCATCTCAGGGAAAGAATAGCTCCCCAGTTTGAGGTGGAGATCACGGCATTGCCCCGCTGCCCCGCAGGCCGGGCAAGGCCTTTCCACAGAGAAATGCCCCCGTGTGCTCCCACTCGGCCCCCGCCAGCCCTCGTGAGCACTGGAGCTCTGAGAAGCCCAGTCTAGTGCTTTGTGCCTGTGTGTGGGGGGACGATGGCCTGGAAGCAAGACCGAGAAGACGTGATGTGTCTGAGGCCACGTATGCACACTCAAGGCGGACGCATTCCAACCCATGCGGGGCCCGCAGAGCCTGGGCAGAAGCCGGCCTGTGCCATACCGTACTTAGCCCGGGCTCTCCAATTTCATCATTTCTGGCTCAAAATGGGCCTGCAATTTTCATTTCTTTATGGGCTTAAGTAATCTATTGCAAATGTCACCAGCAGGCTGTAATGCATTCTTGCCGAGGAAACTGCTCTTTCTCTTCAGTAACTTTCTGGTGGAAGATTTGCCGGGCCGGGTAACTGTTTTACATTAGCTATAATGGTGTTTACATTAGATGCACCGATGTTTAAATCACTGGACGTATTTGTCATGAGTAGGGAGGCAGTGGCATTGTTTAGTCCGAGTATCTGGGTTGGGGGGTGGGGAGGGGGTGCTTCTATTAGTATTGATAATATTTTACAAGAGACCTTGCAGAGATGTTTATAATAATAGCAGTGCTGTTTATCTTACCAGGATTATGTTGAAGCAACTTTAATTGTATTCATATTAAACATATCAATGTTAGAACTGATGTAATATGTTTAGCATTAATATGAAGGTTGCTAAGTTGGGGGCTTTTGAGATAGAATTAAAGAGCTAGGAAGACAATGGGACATATGGAAAGCATTTGGGGGGTTTCTGTTCTTGTCTAACAAGAAGGATTAGTGCGTTTGCCGAAATACAGTGTAAGATGTACAGTGGGTTGTAGCCGCATCTGTTTCCCTTACGACGGAGTTCTCTTGGCTTGTGTGTGCGCAAGATTGCTCTCCGGCCCTTATGTTCTCACAGGCTCCACCAAAGCCCAAATGTCAGGGATACTTCAGATGCTTTGCAGCTGGCTGTCGCACCCAGAGATGTTTCAGAATGGATTTTGTAATGGCTTATAAAAGTCCCACATTGTGCATGGGCGGTTATTGAGTGTGATATAGTGTGCACAAGAATGTTCCAAATTCCCTCCGCGCTGTATCCATCAATCTGGCTCTATTAGGGTTGGCAGGATAATGGCTGGAGTGCGGCTCTGGACTTTATCTCCAGCTGAAAGAAGAGTCCTAATTATCCACTCATCAGAGCTACCCCACTCCTGGCTCAGGGAGACCACTGCCAGCTCAGGCCCAGGAATTCCAAATTCTCAGTCACCGGCCAGGCCCACAAAGGCCGAGATACAAGACCATGTCCAGCCCGGCTGGGGAGTCACGGTCCCGAGAAATCAATAAATCCTGGTGATCCGTCTTGACTCCCCAGCTGGATGTACCGTCCGGTCAACCCATCAAGGCTCAGTTTCCCTCTCCTCCTTCCCATCCTGCCCGGGTCCCTGGGCCCAGACGACTTCCTGAGATGTAGACTCGGATCCAGATCAGGCCAGAGCTCTAGTTTTCTGCAGTGAGAGGACAATAGCTGCATTTCCCTCCTGAGGCTTTTGGGAGGATTAAATGAGGGAACGGATAATAGCACCTAGCAGAGTAACTGAGCACATCATGCATTTGTTATTGGTTCAACTAGAAAACCTAGCGGAGCATTAGGGCTTTAGGGGAAATGAACAGTTTGCTTGATGGAGACACATCTGCTTTCTAGCAGGATACTCAAAGGCTATCTATAAAGAAATTTCTTCTTCACACGATACTGCTCACGAATGTTATTCCATAAGCTATTATTATTGTCATCATCATTATGTTCATCCCCATTTTACTGATGAGGAAACTAAGGCTCAGAGAGATGAGATGAGTTGCTCACTAAGTTGCTCACTGATTATTTCCTGAACTCCTTCCCATGTGCTGGCCACTCAGACCGTAGAGATAAGGGTCCATTTCCCACTGTGGTTAACAAGTGGCTAAGAATGGAGTGAACACATGGGTTCACCAGCTCTTTCCCTTCCTAAGCCGCCATGCTGCCTTCCTTCCAGAAAATTCCCTGGAGGTCTGCAAATATGAGAGGGGACTGGGATGGAGTACATGAATAAGTAACCATAATGTACGGTGCAAAGAACTTTGGAGCCATGAGAGATGGTGTGGTGGGATTTGAGAAAAGGAATGGGCAGGGACTGGAGGGGTGCAAAGGCCTCAGGGAGCTGTGCCTGGGAAATCAATAGGATTTAAACATGCAAAGGGAAAGAAGGATACTCGAGGTGGAGGCGACAGGGCGAGCAAAAGTATGGGGCAGGAAAGCAGGAGGAACATGTGGGGAATAGCAGGTAGTTTCCTTTGATTTCCAGTGATGGGTTTAGAAAGGGATGCTGGTAGGTCCTGCTGAGCGCTGATGTGTAGATCAAAGCGAGCAGAGGAGCTAGGCTTTTCCTTTAAGAAATGGGGAGCCATAGGAGGTTTTAGAGCAGCAGTATGACATACGTGATCAGAGCTATGTTTTTCAGAAGGTTAAACTGGAAGCTTTAGATGAAATGTGCGGGAGGAGGAGGGGCAGGCTGATCAATGGCACAGTTACCCAGGCAAGGGTGGTGGGGAGGGGGGTGATGACAGTGGTAGAAAGGGGCAGAGAATGTGCATGCCAGAAGTAGAAATGTGACCACCTACGACTGTTTTCTCCATTTGCTCCTTAGAGGGGCACTGACAGCAGCTCAAATGTGCCAGCAAGATTCAGCCAGGTTGTGTATCCCGAGCACGGGTGAGTGGTGTCTCTGTATCTCACCTTGAATATATACTTTGGAGGATTGTTAGGGCTTCCATAACAAAGAAGTCCCAGAGTCTGGGTGGCTTAAACAACAGAAATTCATTTTCTCACAGTTCTGGAGGCTGGAAGTCTAAGAACGAGGCATCAACAGGGTTCGTTTCTTCTGAGGCATCTGTCCTTGGTTTGTGGATGGCCATCCTCTCTACGTCTTCACACAGTCTTCTCTCGGCACCTGCCCGTGTCCAGACTTCCTCTTCTTATAAGCCCACCGGTCACATTGGACCCATGCTAATGGCCTCATTTGAACTTAAATTACCTCCTTAAATACTATCTCCAAATACAGTCACATTCTGAGATGCTGAGGGTTAGGACCTCACCAAATAAATGGGGGAGGGGGACATGATTCAGCCTGTATCCGAGAGAGACATTGCAGTTCCCCCCACCAGCTTAGTGTCATGCAAACCCACCCCAACTCATAAAGCAATTCTCAGGTTCTGCTCAACCGTTCTAAGGACTCATCTCCCACAGGAGCAGGCAGAACCAGGAGCGGGCAGGGGGTAGGCTCTAGCCAGACTGCCCAGTTCAAACCACAGCTCTGCCACCTACTAGCTGCATGATGTTGCAAAGATTACGTATTCTCTCTGTGCGCTAATTTTCTCATTTATAAAGTGGAGTTCACAGTAATCTCTGATAGGCTTATTTGGGAGGTTAACTGGGTGAACATACGTAAAGATCTTATATGGTGCCTGGTGCCTAATAAGTGTCCAACACATGTTAATTATGGCATGCGTTCTGGGTCCTGGCTGGGATGGAGGTGGTAGACAGTTGAAGGCCACAGGTCAAGAAGGGCTTTGCCAAGGAGAAATAACTTCTAGAGGCTTTTATTAGCATTTTACAAGCCCACAGGCATGTGTGCATTTTTTTTTCCCTCTGAAAGGCTGTGCAGGCTAAAAAGGTCCACATCCTTGCCTTCAGGTCATTCTTCAACCTGTAGCACGGACCAGGAAGTGAGTGGAGGAGGGGACTGGGCACAAACCGGGGCTATGGGGGGTGGGGTGGGGGGAGCCTGTGTAAACCACTGGAGCACAGAGGGCCTGGGGCCTGACTGTGCAGTTTACTAATACAACCCGCACTGACCTGGGGATGGGGGAACAGGGAGGGTGAGAAGGGACGCAGGCAGTGAGTGGCTATTGCATATCAAGTCAAATCGTCACAGGGCCAGGACTTGGATAAGACAAGTAGAAGGACTGGCCTCAGGCATGAAATTTAGGGGGAAGGGTGTCAAAACTCACTAATAAAGATAAAACCAGCATCTTAATAAAGTCCCTTTAAAACTCAAAGTTAATGCAAAACAATAAATCCATGAACAAAATATCAAAATTTTAAATGAAGATAGGATCTGACCCTGCACCCTGCCTGATGGCCTAGCTCACCGCACCCTAGTCCTAGACCTGGATCCCCCAATTTCTTCCTGAGGCCAGCCTCACACTCTGACCTGCTCTGGGGGTAAAATCATCTCACTGTTTCTGAGCTGTGGAACTTGGGGCATATGTAAAATACATCTAACATCACCTACACTCCACGTGATTTTAAGGCTGAAGATAAAAGAGCCTGAATGTGCTGTTCGGTGCCTGGAACATCGCACTCAAGAGATGCTGATTGGAGCTAGAGAAATCATTTTAGGCCCCCTTTAATGATGTTCTCACGTCACCGTGCGTGGACATTGAGTGGGGAAACTGAAGTCCAAAATCAGTAGGACATCTTCACGAACGGTAGAGTGTAATTGAAATGTAAGCATTAAACTACCACCTTAGGAGGAGAAAAGATGTCTTGTCTAAAACAGGTCTAAATGGCTCCTCCAGAGCCAACAAACCTCTATAAAACTGGAATACTCCTTTATGGAGGAGACAGAGGAAGATCTGAGACGCTTATACCCCGACCAATGTTGTACAATCAGAATATCAAGCAGAGCTTGTGACAGTGGCCAAAGCAGAAGCCTGGGCATTATATCTGAGCATCAGAGCCATGCCTGGGTCTTCACAGAAGTCACGTGGTGCTCTGTGCAGGGCTGGTGATCATTCTAGGTGCTAGTATGGGATGGAGCCACAGAGGGAGAGCGTGCCAGGTGGGGTGTGGCCCCAGGCTGTAGAGGGCCAACACCACCGACCCAGCTGCAACCTCTTCAGAGTATGGCTAGCGTGGCCATGCCTCCTGGATGGGCAGGAGAGTCCTGGTGTTTGCCTGGTGTTCTGGAATAACTGTTAGTAGCTCATGCTTTTACTATCAAACATGTCCTGGTCTATAAACCTAAAGAATTGCCCTAAATATAGCATCTCTTAAGCAGAAGACATTGAAATGTGGATTTTTCTCCTCCACCAGCCTGACTGAAAGCTTCCCAAGGGCCAGGTCTGTGTCCCCAGCAGCTGGTCCATGGCCCAGCTCAGAGCAGGCACCCCGGAAATATTTGCTAAATGGAACTAAATTGGGTAAGCCAGACAACGCATCTTCTCTGCTGCAGGGTCTGCCTTCCCTGTGCTCCCCATAAAGGCATTCATTCCCGGGCTCTGACTCCTACGAGGAAGGGACGACTGTCTTGGAGCCACCGTGCTGGGTGTGAGTCAGAGTGGAAAGCAGAAGTGAAAGCAAGCCAGAAAGCAAAGACACCCTCCCTGGCTTGCACTTGGCATGGAACAAGTGCAGAAGGCACGTCCTGTGCAATCGAGACAGGGGCTCTGCTCTTTCCACTGCGAGGGGAGACCCTAGCCCTGTTGCCCAGACCCCTGCAGCAGCCCAGAGCCCCCGAGCCAGGGGGGAGATGAGGTGCTTATTGTGTCACATCCCGAGTCAGCCATTTAGCTGAGGGCACTGCTCTAGGTGTGAGGAACGTGGGACAGAAAGGCAATGGCAGCCCCTGGATTGGGAAGAGGACCTGTTTGGCATCACTCTGTGCCTAAGTCTGACCTTCCTGGATCCTGCCTTTGTTTCCCTCAAATGTTCCCCCTGTGCGTGAAGTCCGTCCTCAGAGAAAGTCCATCCTGGTTGCTGCCGTTGCTCCTCTCCCCCCACCCCACCCCCTCCAGTCTCTGAAGGTGGCCTTAGTCCCTGGGCCACCATGACGTGGCTTTCCTCCTCAGGGCCTCTTGAAGGCTACCTTTCCTGGGATCAGTTGTTCTTAGACTTCAGTGCATCAGAAGCCCTGGGGGGATTGACAATACAGATCGCTGGGTCTCCCCACCCCCAGAGTTTCTGATTCAGTAGGTCTGGAGTAGAGCCCAAGAATCTGCATTTCTAACGAGTCCCCAGGTGACACCGATGCTGCTGGTCTGGGGAATACGCTTTGAGAACCACTGATCATTGGTCTTCTTTGGGAAAAGGCCTGCTTCCTGGCAATTGGACTGTTCTCTAAAGCAGGAATTCTCCATCTGGCTGCACAATATAATCAGCTGGGGAGCTTGTAAAAGATCCCACACCTCAGTCCACACCCTGGACCAATTACATTCAGATCTGGCAGTGGGACCCAGGCCATGAGCATTTTTTAAGTCCGCTCAGGTGATCCCAGAGTGCAATCAAGGTTAAGAAACACTGCTCTCAAGCTGGTTTTCCACAAACCTGATTTTTCTTGGCCCTTCTGCCAATCACAGCCGCCCTTCCAGTGCGAACTGAGCTGGTCCCCTTTCTCCTCCGTGTATTCTTGGCACGATTTTTTCCACCTCATGGCAAAGTCCTCTCAGATTTAATCCATCTTCATGCAGTGGTGAGTGGGGGCCGGCAGGATCATACTTTGTGACCGTTTAAAACAATATTCTTTAAATACTCATTCAGCATTCATTTAATGGAGATGGTGAGAAATTTATTTTCTCTCAATATGGATTACATTCAGAAACGGGTTCTCCTGAGAATTCACCCCATGGCCAAAGGACATTCAAAAGAGACATTTCGCATTTTTCTGTGGTTCTGAAACTCCCTTCACTTGTCTTTAGTGATTTTCTGAATCAAACTAACGTCTTGGGAGGACTAATAAAGGTTTACATTTGGAGAGTAAAATGAATCGCTAGCAAAGAATACACCTACATACTCTTCGGTTTCAGAGTCTCGGCTGACAGGTCTTGCCTGAGCAGGCCACAGAAACAGGCAGCTAAACTAGGCAATTGCTAGCAAGGCTTTTTTTTTTTTTTTTTTTTTTTTTAACTTCCACTCAAAGGCGTTTTGTACTTGGGTGAGAGAGGGACCAATTTACATTTTGCCAATTATGTAGTGTTACCCAGAGTTTCTAAATAAACTGGCACCATATTCCCATTCATTCCCAGGAAATTTGGCCTGCAATGGATTGGTGCCCCTGGAGGTGGTCCAGCTGGCCTGCCCTTCCATCCACTTGGGCTTCCAAGTTATTCTTTCCATTACAAGCATTCATGGAGGTGGGTATGATAACCATTCTGCTCACAGGAAGAGTTGGCTCTTACAAAAATCAAGGCAGAGAGACATTTTCAGTCTGGAGGACGTTATCACCAATGCCCAAGGCAACGGAGAGGCCAAGTAAGGTGAGGCTCAAAGGCAAGGAGAGGAGACATCCATTGATTTGAAGAGTGAATGTCACATGAGAGAGTGGAACCAGTGGGTTTGGAAAGCTCTTTTGAAAGTCTGGCTTAGGAGAGGAAGAGGGAGATGAGAGAGAAGGCTGGAAAGAAGGCAGGGCCAAAGAAGGATTTTGTTTGTTTGTCCGTTCTTGAAGATGAAGGAAATTTGAATTCATACTTTACAGGCTGCAAGAGGACTGGTTCAGACTAAGAGATGAATATATAGTCAAGAGTGTACAAGTAACACATGGGGCTTTGTCATGCAAGAGGCAGAGAGGGTGAGGTGCTGAGTGAAAGTTGCCAAAAGTTTGCTTCACTTTGCTGCCTTTCTGTTCAGTTACTGGCTGTTTTGTTCTCAGCAGCCCAGAAGTACTTTGTCTCTAACCAGCTCCCATAGAAGGTACACATTACTGGGTGACTGGAGGGTCTGTTGTAGGGAAAGGGATTTCTTGGAGGCAGACTGGGTCACAATGGCACACATTACAACCTGATTTTCTAGATTTCTCTTTAGAGTTTCTTTTTAACGTTTTGTTAGTTTTGTTTTACTTTTTTATTAAGTTCAAACATTTGGTAAGTATACTAATCTCACTGTACAGCCCATTGAATCTTTACATATGTATACACCCACATAACTACCATCAGGTCAAGACATAGAACACTCCCATGCCCCCTAGAATGTTCTCTGACACTCTCTTCTAGTCGGTGCGCCACCCCTGTAACCACTGCTCAGACTTCAATCACTACAAATAGAGTCTCTTGTTCTTGGACTTCATATAAATGAAATGACATATAAATGGCCTCTTTTGCTCAACGTAATGTCTGTGAGATTCACCCATTTGCTGCCGAGTATCATTACTTTATTCACTTTTTTATTGCCATGAAGTACTCTGTTTTATGGAAATATTGCAAGATGTGTAGCCATTCTTCTGATAGACATTCGATTGCTTCTAGTTTGGGGCTCATATGAATAAAGGTGCTGTGAACATTCTAGAACTTGTCTTTGGTGGACATGTGCACTTTTTTCTCTTGGTCATGTATCTGAGAGGTCCTAGGTTGGTATATGCTCAGCTGTAGGAAGTAAGAGCGGGGGTGTTTTGAGGTTTGGGGGCTTCCCGTGACCCACAGGATAAGGCCAGCCCTTATCCTGTAGAATGGTGCCTTCCATTCTACACCCTTGCCTACCTCTCTGAGCTTCTCTTTCACCACGGCCCTCTGACAACCTGCTCAGGAGCCATTTGAACACCACCAGGTCAAGATATAGAAAACTCCCAGGTGCCCTAGAATGTTCTCTTATGCTCTCTCCTAGTCAGTACACCACCCCCATAACCACTTCTCAGACTTCATTCACTGCAAATTAAGTCTCAGACTTTGTACTGTAATACCAAACGCTCAGATACAAAGCTTTTTGGTTTTTTTGTGTGTTTTTGGCAAACGGTCCAGATGTTTCCACATTTCCCTTGGTGTTCTTCACTGACTGGTGCCTCCACCAGTGCTGCTGCCATCTCCCCTGCCTGGGACGCCTTCTTCCCCTTTCTCTGTTGGAGAGCTCCTTCCACCCCTGAAGGCTCTAGGCAAAAATTACTCCACCTCTGAATCTTTCCCTCGCTTTCCCCTTCTCACCTGCCCAAAACGTTCTTGTCTGCCCACTCTAAGCCTTCTGCACACACCTTTATTAGCTCCAACCAATCACAGTGTTGATATCACTTGGTTATGGGACCACGGCCTCCTGTAAGGACTGCATCCTGGCCATCCCTCTGTTCTTAAGTCATGCACAGGACCTCAGACAAAGAAGGGCCTTGGCGGGGGGGTGGGGGGTACCTGGATGACGGTTGGTGAAGTGTCCGACTTTGGCTCAGGTCATGATCTTACAGTTCATGAGTTCGAGCCCCACATCTAGGCTCTGAGCTGAAGCTCACAGAATGTGCTTCACATTCTGTGTCTCCCTCTCTCTCTGCCCCTCCCCCACTCACACTCTGTCTCTCTCTCTCTCTCTCTCCCTCTCTCTCTCTCTCAAAAATAAACATAAAAAAAAAGAAGGGCCTTAATTCAGGTAGAATCAATTCAGGTAGAATCAATGAACTGGATTTTAAATAAACAGAGAAGATGTCCTTTTCTCTTTCTTCTCAGAGATCTAAGTCTAGGAGGTGAACCATCCAGTTCCATAATATTCCAGGAGTACTTCCTTATCGTATCCGCACAAACAGTGAAGATGAAAGTGGACAAGAGGCAGAAGTAGGGTTTCTGGGTGACAATTCCTTCTCTTCTCAAAGGAATGTATTTTTCAAACTCTAAAAGACATGCTGATGATTCAGACTTTGTCTCTGTACCATAATACCAAACACTCAGATACAAAGTTTTTTGTTTTTTGTGTGTTTTTTTGGCAAACTGTCCAGATGTTTCCAAATATCCAGATGTTCTCCCTGATATAACCCAAACAGCTCTGTGTCTTTGTCACATTTTATTAAGATATTTGGTATCATGGAAACGGAGCATGGATAAAGCTGAAAATTCAGTAAAGACAGAACCAAGGGCAGGAATTTTGGCCCTACTCACTGTACTCTAGAGGCTGCCTGCGAGATGGGGCCCAGAGATGAATCCAGAAGGTATATCTGAGATGAGCAAGGTTATCAGGACCCACCCATTCCAGAGGGTTCCCTGGTCAGTGTGCTTCTGTTGGTCACACACACTTGCATGAAGGAGGATTCCACCTCCCTGTTCCAATCCTTCTCGGCCATTCTGGATAACCACAGCCTTTCCCCGAACCAAGCACTGCAAACCTCTCACCTGCACTTACGCTCACTCCTTTGAAATGCCTCTTCTCCCCATTCCTACCCAGCCCAAACTTCCCACCCCAGGCCCCAGTGCCCCCAGCTGGAAGCGAGCTTTTGCTCTCTTCTCTCAATCCCCCCTCTGTCCAGATCCTTCAAGAGTTGGCTCGAGTGCCTGCTCCCTACAGAAAGTGATCTCGTATTACCCAGATACAAGCCCTCCCAACAAATTTCTGCTCCTTTTGGGGGGCCACTTGGCATTTTCTACATTCTAGCCTAACTTTCTCTGCATTTGTTACTGCCACCCACAAATGTAAGTGCTTTAAGGGCATGGTCTCTATCTGCTATCTATTTGTGTCCCACCAAGAAAATGACAGCCAAGTAAGAATATACATTAATTGTGGCAATTTCGGTTTATGACTTGGGACCGTAATCTGGATGTCCTAAAATCAAGGCAACGGTGGAAACAGCTCTAGATTAGGAGTCAGGCTGACGTGAGTCCCACCCTGGATCTGCTGCCACCAGTTCTGTATCTCTAGATAGATCGCCTCATCCCTCTGGGCCTCAGTTTCTCCCTCGGTAAAGCAACAGTGTCTCCAAAACCGCTGTGACAGGATAGCTGATAAGGCAGAGTTAAATGGGGGTGCCCGATTAGGTCAACACTTCTCTCTCCTGTCTGGGGTTAAAAATGAGAGATTGTTTTGGGACATACCTTCTTTGTTCAGAGGAAGACATGAGTCTACAGATTCGACACAGAGGGGGCTGCACCTCACCTGATGGTGCCTTCGTGTGGAAGTCTGGAACTCAGGCCGACATATTCCTGTATCCCCGGTGCCCTTCCTGGCCTAGGTCAATGTCTAGTGAATGAATGAGGTTTTATGCAGCTGAGACTCAGAAGAAAGGCAAGGGTATTGTTCCCAGAACTGGGGGCAGGGAAGGAGGCTGGCCTATTAGAACTGAAGCATTCAATCAGAGAGTATCTATCAGCCAGATTAAAAGGCTGAATCTCAGGGCGCCTGGATGGCTCAGTCAGTTCAGCGTCCAACTCTTGATTTCTGCTCAGGTCATGATCTCACGGTTTGTGAGTTCAAGCACTGCCTTAGGCTCTGCACTGACAATTCAGAGCCTGCTTGGGATTCTGTCTCTCCCTCTCTCTCTCTCTCTCTCTGTCCCTCCCCCTGCTCTCTCTCTTGAAATAATTAAATAAGTTTTAAAAACAATAAATAAAAATAAAAGGCTGAGTCTCTGGAGAAGTAGGTTTGGGCTTCTTAAATCATGTTGTGCCTCAAATTAGGATTCCTCCTTGAGCCTGGGGTCGGACTAAGCCTCTGGGAGTCAAGTAGCTCCACCGTTAGGAAAGAAGGACTGTGCCCTTTCCAGAGTCTGACAACATCTGACTGGGTCACTTTTTAAAAAAAAATTTTTTTTAATGTTTATTTATGTTTGAGAGAGAGAGTGTGTGTGAGCAGGTGAGGGGCAGAGACAGAGGAAGACACAGGATCCAAAGCAGGCTCCAGGCTCTGAGCTGTCAGCACAGAGCTGACCTGGGGCTCAAACTCATGAATCACAAGATCATGACCTTGTTGATGAAGGCCTTGTTGCTGAAGTTGGACGCTTAACCGACTGAGCCTCCCAGGTGCCCCTGACCGGGTCCCTCTTGAGGGCAGGTCACCTGCGTGCTTCTTGTGGGCCCTCTGGCTCCAAGCTTCCCTAGTTGTCTGCCTATCTGCTGAGGGCAGCTTCCTGACCTCTCCGCCCTCCTCCCTTCTCTTTCCCCTCTTTCTCCTTTACCTCCTTGATCATACAATGGTGGGGTGCACAAAAGCCGCAAATTCCAAGCTATATGTAGTAGAGAGCGGCTGTTTGTCCCAAAATACCGCGCCGCTGACTACAGCAAACACAAATTACAAGCTTTATCTAATCACAGTTATGTGACCAGTCATTTTTGGTTTCCAAAAATGGCGGTGAGTGACGTGCTTCTGCAGCTGGTGGTGGCACCGGCTTGGGTTTCAGATCTCAAGAGCACACAGATGCGCGTGGAGACGAGCATCCCAAGTGACCCATCCAGAAAGGGAAATAGGAGAGGGAGAGAGAGGAAGTACAACTCACCAGACAAACAAATGCCGCTGGTGCGGACCTCAGAAATAAATTATTTTAAAATCATCAAGTGGCATCGCCGCTGCCCCAGAGGCTCTCAGCGTTCATCTCCCTGGCGCACAGTTTGACACCAAAGTCATCGTCCGGTGGCCGCACCAGGGGCTGGAGAAAATGAAACTTGCCTGGAGGCCACTGATTTCATTTGGGGGTTGGGTTTCTATGACCCCCTAACTTTTCGAGAAGAGTAGATGGCTGTCTTGAGAGACTCTGCATCGAGGAAAAAGCACTGGGCTTGGAGTCAGGAACCTGAGCTGGCTATCACTGTGACCTTGACGTCAGCCCCCTTGTGCATAAGGTGAGGCCGATAACACCACACACTCATCCCCGCCGGCAGGAGGGTCAGATGGGAAGTGACAGACATACATTTGGCACTAATCAGCCTGGATGAAAAGGACTTTGCTGCTTGCTGGGAGCTGGATTCTCTTTCTGCATCAGTTCACCATAACCATTTTGACTGCTCCTTTCTTCCCTGTGTGTGGGCTTTCACTCGCTAGGAATAGGTAGTGGAGGGGCCCAGCCTCTTTCATCACATCTTGCAGCTTCGGTTGCCTGCATAGTGGACGCAGCCCGTGATTCAGAGTGTCAGATGCGGCCACTCCAAATATGCCGGTGCTCCACGGCGATTCCGGGGCACCCGTGCGCACTCAGGAGGTGCTCCTCTGAAGCTTTAGGTGGCCTCGAGATGCGCCTAATCCTCCCTTGTTAAAGCATGCAAGCACGTAGGAAAGCACAGCCCTATAAATATCTACACCCTCCACACCAACAAGAAATTGCACAAGGTCACCATTTCCAGAGGATGTGAGGTCTAACAATGAGCCTCTCGGACAGCACAGACCTGACTTTCCAGGCCCAGCAGGGCAGAGAAGGATGGGACATTGTACCAGCCACTGGAAGTAATGACAATGAACTGAACGGTCCAAACTCAAGTGGACTCTCACTTCCCCAAACTATAAATAAAATGGCATTTTTTTTCTTTACTCGTATTCCATGTTGGTCTTTCTCATGAATGGGCCCTTTAAGAGAAAGAACTAGAATTAGAGTATCAAAGTCTAGCTGGGTAATGCTGGGAAGTTCAACCTTTCCCACTCCAACTCTGAGAAGAGAGGGTGTCGGATGAGCCATCGCGGTTCCTGGGAGCTCTAGCAGCCTATTCTGATGCACCTTGGGGAGCGGGTTGGAGTAAGGATCTTGGCACAAAGGAAGATCATTACTTTTAGTTGCCGTCACATCTGTTGCAAGAAGAGACGCCCCTCTCCCACTCCATCCACCAGATCAGTACTGTAGTCAGCTAGAGATCATTCCTCAGCCTCAACCGTGTCGGAAAAGGGATAATAAAACTCTGGAGCTGAGTCAGTTGAAGCAACCAGCTACAGTGCCAAAGTCGGTGGATCTCTGACTTACAAGTGGAAGCCCTGGGGAAAACTCCTCGTAAGAATAAAAACTAGCATTTGCAGAGTCTATACTGTGCGTTACACATTCAACTTAAGGGTCTCGCATCCTCATTTTATGTCATCCTCAGAACAATCCTCTGGTGTAGGTGTTTTTATTTCCATTTTATCAACAACGAAGCTGAGATTTAGAGATAGAGTAACTTGCCCAGAGATTCCTGTTCCTTCTGATGACAGGGAAGCTCAAGGTTAAATTTGGTCAAATACAAGTGCACAGGGGTTTGTTATTTGTGGTTTCCCAGCTCCGCTTTATCTCCAGCCCTGACTTTCCTGCTTTCTTTCTCCTCTGCTTGTAATTTATTTCTGCGTATTTCCTATAGTAGAAAGCAACTTCAAATCCTATTTGGGAGAGAGAGAGGTGTAAGTACATGAAAAAGCAATAGTCAGGTAGCAGCACAGCCAAGAAGAGAGCTCAGGTCCCAGGTGCCTGAGCCAGCCGTCACCTCAGTTTCTCTGCTCTGGGGCCTGTTGGCCTGGAAACATGCATTTGCAAAGGTGGAAAGTCCACAGGAAGGCAAAAGGAGATTCCCAATCTGAAACACCACAGGCTTCTTGGGTTCTGGCTGAGAACAGGGTGGGCGGTGCCGAGGGGGAGCTCAGACCTGGAATCTTCCTAGGGAAGAACGTAGTTCTTTTGGTCGAGAGGGTCAGAGAGTAGAGACCCAAAATGCAGGCCTTGCGGGAATAAAGCAAGAGCAGCTCCTGACTATAGGCAGGGGCAATCTCGGCATGGCTCAAGGAACTGAAGCATTCTAGCATCTCTTTAGGTGTGGCTTTCAGAAGCTATAAGGCACAGGGTAGCACTGTGTCTACCTGAAAAGTCCACAAGATCCTGAAAGGAACCATCCATAGTGATACAAGAGCCTCACAGAGGGATGGGGCACCGGATGAAAGGGCAATATCTTTAGTGTCCTTGCATGTCAACAAGAAACAGTTGTGAACGTGTAACGGGAGAAAGGAATCCATTTATGATACATAAAAATTGGGGGCAAGTTTGAGAAGGTCAGATGAAGTTACAAATTGTGATTGAGATTGAATAAAAAGGCAGTGAAAGTCAAATGCCCACATTTGGCAGGAATTGTACTGAGTGTTTCACATCCCTTCTCTCTTTTAATTAGAATGGCACCCTTCTGAGGTAGGCCTTGTTATCTCTGTGTGGTTAAGTGGGGAATAAGTGTCAGGGTGGTTAATCACCTGGACAAGCTAGCATGTGGCAGGACAGGACTCATACTGAGGGATGGTCCAGTTGGAAAGCCCGGCTCTTTCCACCCAGCTACCCCTCTTAATCAGAAATGACTCAAGTTCAGCCTATCCTGACCTACCCAATAATGGATGTATATCTTAAGTGCCCACCTACCCAAATATCAAAGAGTCTTCTTTCAGAACATGGCAAGTGAATCTAAAGCTCATTTAACTGCATGAGAACACACACAAAAAAGAAAATGCTAGAAAAATATCCGGCACCTGGATGGCTCAATCAGTTAAGCCTCTGACTCTTGATTTTGGCTCAGGTCATGATCTCATGGTTCATGAGATCCAGCCCCGCATTGAACTCTGGGCTGACAGTATGGAGCTGGCTTGGGTTTCTCTCTCTCCTTCTCTCTCTGCCCTTCCCCTGCTTGCAAGAGCACACATGAGCTCTCTCTCTCTCTCTCAAAAATGAAGAAACTTAAAAAAAGAAAGAAAGGAAATGCTGGAAAATGAGCAAAAATAGAAGAAGCAAGACCTACTAGGAGTTAAACCAAATCACAAAGTAGCAATAATAAAAAAATAAAATACTCAAAAAGTAAAGAACATGAATTTTTATAACAGAAAAAGTACATAAGATTATTTGGTATATAATCAAGTAATCATCAAAAATTATTTAATCAGTTATTTTATGTAACTGGATCACAATTTATAGATAACTTAGATTATACCTTATGTGATATGAAAAAATAAACACCAAATGGATAAAAAAGGAAACTATTAAAATGAGCCATAGAAATAACAGAAGTAAAACAGAATACTTAATCACAATTTTGGAAGAACATTTATTTGATAAATAGTAAATAATATTATAACTTCCAATAAAAGAAAAAATTCAGGGGTGCCTGGGTGGCTCAGTTAAGTGTCTGACTCTTGGTTTCAGCTCAGGTTATGATCTTACGGTTTCATTGGTTTGAGCCCTGCATCAGGCCCTGTGCTGGCAGCACGAAACCTGCTTGGGATTCTCTGTCTCCCTCTCTCTCTTTGTCTCCCCCACTCACTCTGTCTCTCAAAATAAATAAACTTAAACTTTTTTTAATAAAAAAAAGGAAAAAGTTCAAGTCTATAACAACTTCTCTTCAATGAAATGTAACTCTCTTCAATAAAAACAAATACTCTTAGTATGTCTTCTGTGGAAAAATGTCACTTTAGGTCCTCTGCCCATTGTTTAATTGAATAATCCAGATGGCCAACAGACACATGAAAAGATGCTCAACATCACTCATCATCAGGGAAATGCAAATCAAAACCACAATGAGATATCACCTCATACCTATCAGGATGGCTAGCATTAAAAATACAAGAGGTAGCAAGTATTGGCAAGGGTGTGGAGAAAAAGGAACCCTTGTGCGCCATTGACGGAAATGTAAATTGGTGCACCCATTCTGGAAAACAGCATGGAGGCTCCTCAGAAATCTAAAAAAATAAGTAGCACACAATCCAATAATGTACACGTGGGTATTTGCCTAAAGAAAATGAAAACACAATTTGAGAAGATACATGCACCCCTGGGTTTATTGCGGCATTATTTATAATAGCCAAATTATAGAAGCAACCTAAGTGCCCACTGATATATGAATGGATAGAGAAGATGTGGTGTGTATATGTACACAATGGAATATTATTTAGTCATAAAAAAGAATGAAATCCTGCCATCTGCAACTACATGGATGGATCCGGAGGGTACTGTGTTAAGTGAAATCAGTCAGAGGAAGACAAATATCATGTGATTTCACTTACGTGTGGAATCTAAAAAAACAAACAGCAACAACAAAAAAGAGAGAAACAGACTCACACATATGGAGAACGCACTAGTGGTTGCCAGAGGGGAGGGAGGGGGGAGGCAGACAGAATTAGGTTAAAGGGATAAAGAGGTACAAACTTCCAGTTATAAACTAAGTCGCAAGGATGAGAAGTGCAGCATTGGGAATATGGCCAATAACACCGTAATAACTGTTTTGTAACTGCATGTGTCATGGTGAACATTTCATAAAGTATACGATTGTTGCATCACTATGTTGTACACCTGAAACTAAAATAATATTTTATGCCAACTACACTTCAAATAAAAAATAATACTTGATTAATTGAGTTTAAAAATGCAAATTTCATTAAAGGAAAGCTATTTCCAAAAACAGATAGCCAGTACAATTAGGTCCCAATACAGCAGCGGGTAAATACACGAGGACAATCCCACAGCAGAAATAAATGCATTTTCAACCTCAGAAAGTAAAAATGTAATGAAGCACCATTTGGTTGGTACTTTCTGACAGCACTGCATTTTGATTTTGCCCTTTTAGAAAACAGTAAAATAATATATGACAAAATCCTTAACCCTGCATGTAGTCTTTGAGCCAGTAAATCTATCCTACAAACTTATTCAAAGGAGATAATCCAAAAGAATCAAAATTGATAAAACCCATTTCTTTTCATTGTATCTGTAGGAGAATACAGAGGTCCGCGGAAGCCATCGTGGTCATTGCATAACACGTGGAAATCAAACCATCGTGCTGGACACCTTAAACTTAGGCAGTGACGTCAGTCAATTATTTCACAATAAACCTGGAGAAAAAATATAAACACAAAGATGTTCTTTGCAATGTTATCTGAGTGAGTAAAAAAAGAAGAAAAAACCTTCAAATTAATGACCAACAGGAGCGAAATGGTGAAATGATTGTGGTATAACAACCGGATGAAATATGAGGCCGACGCTGTCACAGGATGTAACAACACCGGCTGGGGGACAAAGGGCTGCTCGCAAGGATGCACTTGGCCTGAGGCTGCAAGCATATACCCATGACTGCAAATGGAAGCATGCCAGCAAGGGCCATGAAAAAGGGAAAGTTTTATGAAGAAGGAACATGGTGAATATTTTCCGTAGTTTGAATTCCCCTCAGTCTTCTTTTTTTTTCTTTAAGTTTCATTTATTTTATTTATTTTGAGAGAGAATGAGCATGTGTGCATGTGCATGAATGTAGGAGGGGCAGAGGGAGAGGGAGAGAGAAAATCCCAAGCAGGCTCCATGTTCAGCATGGAGTCTGACATGGGGCTTGACCCCATGACCGTGACATCATGACCTGAGCAGAAACCAAGAGTCGGCGCTCAACCGACTGACCCACCCAGACACCCCTCCCCATGTCTTGGTTCTGACTCTCTAACCATAACTTAATCTGGTTCTAACAAGGAATTATCGAGGCATTAGTGAGGACCCACGGGATACCTAGCAACATGCTAACAGATACTTCAGAATGCCCCATTATTTAATTTTTTTAAGTGTATTTGTTTATTTTTGAGAAGTGGGGGGACAGAGAGAGAGGAAGAAAGAGGACCCCAAGCAGGCTCTGCACTATCAGCACGGAGCCTGACACAGGGCTCGAACCCACGAACAGTGAGATTGTGACCTGAGCTGAAATCAAGAGTCAGATGCCCAACCAACTGAGCCACCCAGGCACCCCCTCCCTAGTCTTGTTCTGATGAATCTTTAACCATCGCTTAATCTGGTTCAAACAAGGCATTATTGAACACCCACAGGACACCTAGTGACATGCTAACAGATACTTCAGAATGCCCCTTTACAGACCACTGGTCTTCTTGTCCAGGAGATGCAGTCCGCCTCTCACACAGGCAAGAGCACTGCTCCCAGGGCAAGAAGATCGGAAGAGTCTGAGTCTCCAACAGCAATATGTGTCCACATTAGTTACCTATGGCTACTTTGAGTGCCATAAACTCAGTGGCTTTACCAGTGGAAATTTATTCTCTGATTGTTCTGGTGGGTAGAAAGCTAAAATCCAGGTGTGAGAAGGACCAGGACTCTCTGGACTCTGGGTAGAATCCTTCCTTGTCTCTTCCCATATTCTGGAAGCAGCCAGCAACCCTCGGTGCTCCTTGGTTTGCATCTTCCTCACTCCAATCCCTGCCTCTGTCCTCACATGGCGACATTCTCTTTGTATCTTCACATTATCTTCTTGTAAGGACACCAGTCATATTGCATTAAGGGTCCACTCTAATCCAGTATGACTTTATCTAAACTTGACCGATTGCATCCACAACGACCCTATTTCCAAATAAGGTCACATTCTGTAAGGTACTGGGAGTAAGGACTTCAACACACGTTTTGGGGGGACATAGTCCAGTAGTGTCTAAGCCCATCAACTTCCAAATCTGATTTACCAATCTCCAAAACACCCAGATGCTTATGAGCCTTATTCCTGTGATCCTCTCAATTTCTCCAATGTATGAGATAGGTAGGAAGTAGGGCAATAAAACTTAAATGTCATGGTAGTCATTTGGGGGTCACCATATTGCACCCAACCATAAACACTTCTTACTGGAATTGCCTTGGATGGGAGATCTGAGAATTGACTTAAGTAATGACCTCAAGGAAGGTTTCCAAAAAAGCTATCTGACTCCATCAGGGGTCGAGAGCTATTGAGGCCATAGTGTGGGGCAATCACAATGTGGCCTAGCATCAGCAGAGGCAGAAGCAAAGTGGGGGGCACAGCCAGCTTTGGGAAGCCTGGAGGTATTCAGCAGAAATGCAGAATTATTTGTGGATGACTTAAACAAATATTAAGGACAATTCAAAATGTTCCAGATAAGATTTACAAGGCTTCTAGGAGATTCTTGAGCTCTGATGGAAATAAAGCATACATCATAATCTGTGTAGTTTCACTGATGAGATCAAACACAAACACTACTGCATGCCCTCCTGACTTGTCCTCAACCAACCTCTCCAGCCTCACATTTTACTCAAACCTAGGTGCTAGCTTATCTCCTAAACAGACCTATGACTTAGCACATCCATTGCTCTGTACACGTGCTCCGTCCTAGTGGGATGCCTTTCTGGTTTCTATGGCAGGAAAAGGGTACTGCGGGAGCCTTGAGAGTCTGTGACCCCAGCTCAAATGCTAATCTAAAAGCCCCCCACTACACCTGACTATGATCACTTTCTATGTTTTCTCCATTCATTTATTATGTCCATTCAGCATTCAGTCTGCATCGATTATTTGTTTATGTTTGTTTATTTTATTTTGCCATGCCCCCTCTGAAAGCTCTGGGTAAGAATTGCTTCCTTTCTCTTCCTAGCTTGGTGGCTACAGGCAATGCTTGGCATTCTTTGACCTATAGCTCCAATCTCTGCCTCTGACGTCCGTGGCTTTGTCTTCTTCCCTTTCTGTATGTCTCCATGTCCGTGTGTCTCTGTGTCCAGTCTCCCTCTCCTTTCTTTCTCTTATAAAGATACCAGTCACTGAGTTGGGGGCTACCCTAATTCAGTATGATTTCATCATAGCTTCTTTTTTTTTTTTTAAACTGAGGTATAACTGACACACTATTGAATATTTACTGACTGCTGACAATGTGCCAGGGACTGTGTGTAACATATGAGGGATGGATGGATGGATGGATGGATGATGCTGTGAGCTCTCAGGCAGGAGAAGAGTTTGGACTTGTGGATAAAGAGTTGGAGGTTGTAGAACTGGAGAAATCTTTGGAATTGAAATGAGGGATGATTACAGACACCACACCCATCCCACGATAGGGGGGCACCTGGGAGCCCCGTGTCAAGACGGTAGTATGGCTCTTTGTTCCCAGGCCAGCCTTTCCCCTCCACGTGAGCTGCTGTAGCCTTGATATGAGACGTACATTTGCAATGGGAGTTCTCACACCTCGATGGGGAGTCTGGGAACAGAAGGCATTCATGGGCCCAGCCTGTCCCCATCTGTGGCAGTAGCCAAACCAGGTGGCCTGAAGAGGAACACAAAACCTCTGAGAGAAGCCTCCCCCTCCTCCCATGGGAAGCCCTGAATATTCTTTCCTGAAGGATACAGAAGCACCCAGTGCTTTGCCTTGGACATCTAGGAAGTGGCCCTTCTTGACTGAGGAGGAAGGTTCCATTTCCTGAGCCTGGTTCTACAGTGGAGAAATACACCAGCTTCAGAGGCACCAGGGAAAGTTACTCATCCCTGGTCCTTGTCAGGCCCCTCTTGTACTTCTGTTAGATGAGAACTTTTATTTCCTCCTCGCTCCTCTATTTTTGATAGCATATACTTCCTCTATTTGCTGTCCCAAAGGTCCGAGCCACCCACTACATATCACTTCCATAAGAGAAATAAGCAGAGGTAAATGAACCACTTCTTCCTCTGTTCTCCCTCAGGGTTCTGCCCTTCCCTCCACCCCTGCAAAGGCCACAGTGTATGGGAATTCTGGTCTCCCAGGTTATCTTCCCCCTTGGACCGTCAGCTTCCCAGTGTGGGGACCCTGCCTGCTTCATCTCTCTCCCCTGAGCAGAGTCTGGTGCTTAGTACATATAAGTATTCACTGTATGGATAGAATAAAACGAAAGTTGGTTAAGCCTGTGTATTTTGATACTTATCTTGATTTCTCATGTCAAGTCTCTCTGGGTGAATTGAAAAGGGAAAAGTATGTGTCACAGTCTGTTGCTGTTCTCCTCAAGCTGCAGAATTTACTATTTCCAGGCCTGTGTTTAGATGAGTAAACTGTTGCACAGTGAACGAATGAATGGATGGATGAGTGAATCACAAAAAGGCAGGACTGGAACATCTCTCAGAGATCAGCTCAACCAATCCTCAATGACCAGATGAGCCCTGAGACCCCGACCTGAGTCTGCCAGTTTGTCAAGAAGAAAATGCAAGTCTTCAGATTCCTGGACATGGCACCTTCCTCCACACAGCACCTCTTCATTCAAATCTCTTTGCAAAGATGTCAGAGGGTCGGCCTTGAGGGGCCATCTTCCGGCCAGACTCTCAGCTAGCTTCTGACTTCCCACCTATGAATTTGGCAGTTCCCAGATGTGCCATCAGTTCTATCCAGGATGCATGCAATTTCCCAATGGGACCAAATCATGTTTGCAAAGGATACTTAGAAAATGGCAGGAACACATGGAGAAAGTAGGGAACTCTGTCTTGCCAGCCTCTGCCACCCCAAGTTGGTGCTTCCTCCTGCACGAGGAGACAGAGAGAAACTTGAAGTTCCTGTGGGGAGTTGGACCACAATGCAGGGGGAACACTTTCCTCACCGATATTTCAAGACTATTTCACAATCGCCAAACCACCAGCCACATGCAATCACTGGCTGAAAAGCAAAAAGTGCACGTTTGGAGTGAGTGTGTGTGTGTGTGTGTGTGTGTGTATTTGTGTTGGGGGGAGAGGGAGAGAGAGAGAGAGAATTAAAACACAAATAATAAAGTCTGAAGGAAACTCAGACAGCCAGCAGAATTCCTTGTAATGGTGTGGGTTTTGGCCAAAAGAACATGTTTGGGACAGAGAGAAGATAGGCTTATTCAAGTCAAGAGCCATTAGATACAGAAAAAAAAAAAAAATCTCTTGAGACAATCACAAAATGTGGCATACAGACACAGAATTGTGTTTCCTAAACTCAAATAAGTAAATAAGTGTTAAATTAAAAAAAAACTGGATACAGTATTATTTTTACCTTCTGTATTTAATATTTTTGGGGGTGCCATGATGTCACAAGTTGAAAAATCAAAAAGGAAGATTTCACCCAGATAAAAAGAACAAAAATTAACAAGTTTTTTTTTGTTTGTTCATTTGCTTGTTTATTTGCTTTTTGGGGTTCCCCCCCCCAATTCTTCGCTAAAGGGATAGAGAGGACAATATTCCTTCAAAGTAGTATTACCAAAAATGCAGGATATTCAGATAAATTTGAATTTCAGATACACAACATTCTTTTTAGTGTAATCATGTCCCAAATATGGAACACACTTCTACTGAAAAGTATTTGTTGTATATCTGAAATTGAAATTTAACAGGGTGGCCTATATTTTACTTTGCTAAATCTGGGAACCCGACTGCCAGGCCTCCAGCCAGCAAGCGCAGGTACTATATTTCAGAAGACTGTAACCATCTCCATGCCTCCTCACCCTTTCTCCCAATGTCAGGCCTAGAAGCTGATCCAGTCGAATAAGGAAAGTGAGGTCAGAGAGAAGTGACTTGCTCAAGGTCACACAAAGATTCAGTAGGACAACCAGGACGCAGTCCCAGTCTCAGGGCCCAGAGCTGGTTTGCCATGAATAACGGAGGCACCTTACCACAGGGATATCTGCAGAAACTGATCCAAAGCTCCAACCACTCAAGGATCCAGTGGATAGGAAAATAATCTGAGGTCCTTGGGCCTATTCACTTGGAAATGTTAGATTAAAAGGTGAAGAGTCATGAATTTCAGGACTTTTTAAATGTCCAGAACCTTTGACTCAAATGAAATTGTACATGAAATCCAGCATATAACATACATTAAAACTAAAACTACTGTAATTAAATCAAGGTTAGGATGGTGTCCTTCAGGGCTCCGCCTTCCTCTACTGAAGTGTCCCAAAATCACATTGATGATTCTCTTGAACTGCATCAGGTGTCATGGAATGAACACTACTGTGATGGACCACGCACAGGCTTTGGATTCAGAAAATTTAAGACCGCCATCCTTGGGCCAAACACTCAGAGTCTCAAATAGAGAAAATAATGATTACTCATACCAAGATGGCGTTGGACACCCCAGTGTGTATGTGAATACACTGGGTGCTGTGGGCACTGGACCAGCAGGAACTCATCCAAGAATTTGCTCTTAGGTAAATGAAAGAAGAATTACTAGAAAACTGGGTGGACTGCCTGTTAGCTCTATTTTTGCTCTACTTAGCAATCCGTTCTCTTGCAATCTCTTGAGATTTTGAGGGTGGATTCTTTTTTTTTTCTTAATGCGTGAATTTTATTTATTATTTGGAGGATAGTTGACACACAATGTTACATAGGTTTCCACTATAGGGATGGATTCTCACAGGTCTGCTGTGGCTCTTGATAATGGATTCTAAAGTGCCCAGCAGTCAGATTATGACCACAGTGTCTGTGAAAGCTGGTCAGGGAAACAAAACCCACTGGCAAATCTTAAGACTTCCCAGGCCAGAAACCTCAGTGGCTATAACCTCTCAACCTTCCAGTATCTCAGATGAGTTTCTGAGAAGTCCAAAGCTCTTGATTTCCCGCAAGACGTTGGGTGTCCTAAGAACATCTGGCACATACATAACCCAAAGGCCGAGTCATGCAGAAGACTACCCTCTGACCAGTCTGTCAAGAGTGGACCTGCCCACAGCCATGCCCAATGGTGCTGTGCTTGCTGTATTACATTCCCTCCCCGGACCACCATCTGGCCTTGCACTTTCCGCACTGTTTCATGTTGAGGGCTCTTGGATCTTATCCTTCTCTGTTTCAATTCAACATCTGCCATCTAGGACCTTGTTTCCTAGGAACACAACTCCTGGCCTTAGGGAAATCCTGAGGAGCAAGAACCCAGGTGAGTTGGCTTGGACTAGGTCAGTAAACTGTGTCTCCTCAGGCAACACAAGGCTTTTCCTTGTGCTTTGTCTTCTACAAACAAGCACAGACTTGCCTGCCCTACCAGGAGATTGGGAAAACTTAAAAATGATGGGCATTTGCAGAGTGACCCATACAGCACTATTCAGATGTCAGATTTTGTATTTCTACTGGTGGTGTGGAGCTCTAATCGACTCTAGGTTCTCTGATTTTAATGCTTAGTAGAAAATAATTGATCAATAAATACTTGATCGCATTAAAGTGAACCCCCTATACTAGTCAGATTAAAATATTTGCTGAAATACACAAATAGCTTGCCATTTCAAATATTCTGCCTCTTGGATGCTTTGAATAATGAGGTCTACCCTTTCTGCAATAACCTAGTGGTCATGTTCTTCTAAATGAAAGGTCTACTTGGTCAGAGTTTCTTCTGTGGTGCCGGTTTTCTAGTGCAGGTAAGAAACACACAAAGGACTGTATTTCATTTGGCAGCAGAAGTGGTGGGATAAGGCCAAGATGGCTCAGTCACTGGGAGGAGATACAAACGTGCATGCATTTCTTTCTCCTTGGCGGATCAACCAGCCAGGACCTTGTCAGGCCACGACTGAAAAGACATAAATCTAGAAGTCTCTACTGAAAATCCACCACCCTGACCCCTGAAGTCTTAAATTTCTTACAGACCCATCCCTTACAAAAGAGGCATCCTTGAGTATTTTTTTCTCAGAGGAACATTTACGTTTGAGGGTAAGTATAAATAAGACTACAGCGGCATTCAGAATTTTCCAGTGCGCCAAGGGACCTAAAGATCACAGATGTACTGGAAGATGTGGAATGGGAGAAAACTTTGTGGCAGCGGCCACAGGAGATGACTGTTTGCAAATTCCTCGAATTTTGAGTTTGAGGAACTGGCCTCACAGAAATGTCGCTCCTTTAGCAGAGGGTAAAGGGGCACGTGTGAGAGTAAGTTGTGAAAGGCAGGGAGAAATAAAGAACATGGAGAAACCTTGGTCTTGTGTAAGCATTTCCATCTCAGATTCTTAAACCATGCTAATGGGGTCTGTATCCCAGGACCTAGTTCCCCTGCAGTCCTGTCTGATTGTCACCCCATTCTCATCAGAGAACAAAAGGACACGGGCTTCTAGAGCTGCAAGCCTGCCCAGGACGACCATTGGCCATGGAGCCCCCTTACATTTGACATTTGGAGCTTGGAAAGAGTTCTCCCACCCGCGGTCTCAGTTGTTCCTCTCTGGCACCCTAGGAATAAACACGCTGTCATACCCATATCCCAGATAAGAAAGCCAGCCCTAGCCTGCCTGCCCAAGAAGAGAAAAGCCCATTTGCTGTTATGAAATAATATTTAAACTACTTAGGGATACACGGAGTGAAGAAATTTCCTGTCACACTTATGCTTTTGGAAAACAGCATTTCCAGAGAGTAAGCAGAACCAAAACTAAGTATTAACAGCCTAATAACCAGTTTTAAATGGATGGAATTTTATGAGATGCCTGAATTGGGCACGCCACGATTCTAGGCGAAGGGACTAAAAATTGTCATTTTGATTTGTTTTTCTCAATAAATTCTAGTCCTTTCATTAATCTTTATTAACGGGATGGGTAGAAATGGAAAGCATAGCCAAAAGGATGCTTAAATTCCTCAGAGTAATGTGACACGTAAATAAAAGTTCCCCCACTACAAACCCCAGCCCCTACCAAAGTCTGTCTTGTTTAGGGAATAAAGTCATTTTTCTCCATTAAGCCAGCTCTATCGAAGATGTCAGCATCGAATTGGAGCCACTGTAGGCAAAACTGCATTGCAAGTGTTTTTGCAAGACTGCAAATCAATTGCTTTGACCTGAAGCACTTCTATGTAGAACAGAATGGAGAGGCTGTGCTGGTTGCTGGACACTGCGTGGGGACACACAGGTGGCAAAGACGGCCCCAGAACTCTGGACTAAGTGAAGTGCTTATCCACCCCCTAGTTTTGCAGCTGAGGACATGAGGCTAGAGCTGGTGTAGGCCTTAACTGTCCCGGGAGCTTGGGGACCAGGATTGGGGCAGCATTTCCAGAGCAGCCTGCGTCATGGTGGGGGCCAGGGAGGGTGCCGCAGCTGGAGAAGTGTCTTCTGGGAGGTGAAACCCAACTGGGTCTCAAATGTAAGCAGGAGTTACAAAGGCAGGACAGAGTGAGGGATGATAGACTTACTGAAAGCGGGAATTTCCGGGTGTGGAAGGGATTGAGCCAAGTCTGGTCTGTCTGTGGAAGTGGGTGGAGGTTGGCAGAGAGAAGGGCAGGAGCCAGATCAAAGACCCTGTCTTCATTCTAACAACCTCTACCTGCTCCGGGCCAGCAGCTGGCTGCTAGAGTGCGGGCAAATCCCCACCAGCTGTCCACTCTCACACTGGGGACCCGCACCTGCCCTCTGCGCACCAGTATCCCCTCAGATCTCGGTTTCCATCCAGACCAGAGCTCCCCCTTGAAGTCCCCACCCACCTCTCTCCATCCGCTCTTCCACAGGAGTAGAAGGACATGCTACCAGACATCTAAGGGAGAGAGAGGGATGGAGGCATTGAGGAGACGGCAGTAAGAGAAGAAAGGCCGCGCGTTCTTACCCCTTAAGAGAGTCACACACTCTCCTGTTCCCTTCAACGCTTTAGTCACAGTCCCAGAAGGGCGGAAGCTGAGGAGACCACTTGAGACCACTTGACTTATGGAGCAAGGTTGAAGTGTGTGGGGTTCCTTTCCGGGGCTTGTCTCCTGCTATTACTACCCAGCCCTGCAACAATGCTGTCTTCCACCCCAACCCCTACATGCCATGCCGAGGCATCAGTATTTGGTGCCTGTGTCATGGGCGCTGCATTACTGGCGAAAGACACAACGAGTTGTCTGGAGATGATGACCGTCACCTCTCCAGAGTGGTGCCCCTTTAAAGGAACTGGTCTTCACAAATAGACTTCTGACTTGGGGAACAGCAGCACTGTTTTTGCTTACTGTCTTTGATAATTTGAAAATTTGGCGGGGGTCGGGGGGAGCATTTGCTTTGGGGAAAACAAAGCATCACAAAAATTCTGTACTTGCATTGTCTTCATCTATTGCTGGAGTCGGCTAGTATTGCCTCACGAGAGCAGAAGATGCATATCCCTTCTCAGCCCCTTGGTCAATGACGTCAACTTGGCGGTTTAAGGACAGCCCTGGAGGGACTATTTGCATCACAGATAGTGGCAGATACTTCAAATAATCACTGATTCCATCTCATTCCCGGGAAGAACCACAAAAAGTCAACACTCAGAGCAGGAAACGAACTTCCTTGTACAGATGATGTGCAGAATTCCAGTAGGTGGGAATGACCTGAAAAGCTACACAGGCAGGAACGTGACACCTTTCACAAGCACTCTCCCAACAGCCTTGGAACACACATCACTTTTTTTTCCCTCCAGAACAGGTATTCTTTGCAGAGTACGATGACAAGAGACCTCAACGTGGAATCAGAAGACACGGGTTTCTCCATGCCTCCCCATTAATTGGATACGTGTGCTCCCGAGTTAGTCTTGGAGCCTCAGTTTCTACATGTCTGCGATGGGGCTGACAAACTACTTCCCCTTCTGATCATGAGGACTGAACAAAATAGTAGCCATTAAATATAGAGCAAACAGCAGATAGTAAGATGAATAACAGAGTCGATCTAGAAAATGTGGGAACTGTCTTGCCAGTCATATGGAGAGTTCCTCCCCTCCTTCAAGGGCAATTCCATACCTCCAGGTGGATCTACCATTGCTCCAGTGTTAAGCTGGCACTTCCACCTGCCCGAGCCATTGAGATCTGTGCCCATTCAGAAGAGCTGTGAGGAAGAAGGTCCAATCGCAGGCCCTCTCTGCTAGAGGTGCTGGTGGTGACTCCCTCCGGAGCTGTCACACCCAAATGCCGGCAAGCACAACAGCTCTAGAAACTTTTCCAGCTGTAACACCTTTGATCACGGGGGATTCTCTAGACTCGTGAAGAAACAAATCCTATTAACTGTGCTGCAAGCCTGCTTTCTTCCTCTAAGATCTCTGGAGACAGACTTGTCTGTTGCTGGGAGTCTTAAAAGACAAGTCATAGCCGAAGGTCCGAGGGCAGGGCTCTGCTTATTGTTCCTTCATAACAAATCACTCCAACACGTAGTGGCTTAAAATAACCATGTTAGTATACTCACATGTTTTGTGCATTGGAGATTTGGAGAGGGAGCAGGCTCGACTCTGTTCCCCAGTATCTGAAGACTGAAATGGGAAAATTCGGAGGCCGGGGGTGACTCAGCAGCTAGGGACCGGAATCATCTGGAAGCATCTCCACTCACATGTCTGGCTGTCGGCAAAGACCTCAGCTGGTGTTGTCAGCCAGAGACCCTGCACGTGTCCTGTCCTTGTGGCCTGGGCTTCCCCACAGCATGGTAGCCGCACGTTTCTTAAATGTCAGCTAAGGACTCCAGAGGCAAACGTCCCAGTTTCAAAGACAGAAATCCATCTCGCTCTCCAGCGCCGACCTTTATTGCCCTGGCCACAGAAGTCACTCAGCCACACTTCTGCAGCATTCTGTCCTTTCTGAGCAAGTTGGGTGCCCTGCCCAGATTCAGACAGAGGGGAATCAGAGTCCCTCTCGATGGGAAAGTGGTAAGGTTCGGGAAAAGCATGTGAATGGGAAGTATTATCACTTTCATCCTTAGAAAATCTGGTCTGTCACAGGGGCGGCAGGTATTTATCATGCAGGGCCTTCACCTTCCATCTGTAGAATGTGCAGAGCTACAGCTTTGACATCTGCCCTTGGCCTCTATAAGAGGCCGCTTCTCTCTGAGCCCAAGGCTGGGTCACATCCATCATTCCTTCACTGTGTCCCCATTAAAAGGATTTTGCAAGCAGCTTGGGAGCCAAAGCCGTGACTTGTTCATCTGGAATCTCCCATCCACATGCTGCTCCTGGCACAGAACAGAGCCCAGAAGTGGCTATTGAGCTGGAATTCTTATGGAATATATAATCATTTTAATAAACATGTAATAGGGCTTCTTCCATGCCAGGTACTGCTTCTAAAACTGCTAAACACTTTAGAGATATTAACTCATTTCATTCTTCAGGGTGTTTTAGGAGGTAGGGACAAGTGTCATCCCCATTTTACAGACAAGAAAGCTGAGGCGCAGGCAGGCTTAATGACTCGCCCAAGGTCACTCGGCTAACAAGCGACAAAGCCAAGATTTGAACTCGAAAGCCTGATGGCTGGAGTTTGTACACTTAACCACTATACCATCCTGCCTCCCAGGGTATGGGAAGCCCTTTTCAATGAAACAGGCTGTTCGAGTTCCCATGCTGACTCTGCCACCTCCTTGCACAAATGCCAGTTCTCACCCCTTTCCCGGTGTCCACACCTTCATCAGGTAACACGAAGAGACTAATGGCCTTCTAGGCCCACGATATATGCTGTATCTTCATGAATGGACTGAGCTGGAAGCCGAACCTTTTATAATACAAGTTTCTATGTTCCTCCAGAAAGAGCTTAATGGGACTTTTCAAGGGTTATTGAGGACCCAAAGTCCTGGGATAAAAAGCTGTAAAGCAGAATCCAGCATTCACTTCAAGTCGTGCATCCTGGGAATAGACGCCGAGCGCCAGCTGGTGCCGGGGCCACGTTAGCCCGTGGTGTCACAGCAAGTCAAGATACACAGCCCCCCCCCCCCCCTTAAGGAGCTAATGGCTCAGAGGGCAGTGGGGGAGGTAAAGTGACCAGAACACAGAACCAGGAGTTACGAGGCAACAGGGAGATGAGAGCGATAGCGGGGATGCCATGAGCAAGCACAGCCGCGGGATGCAGCTTTGAGAGGAAGATAAAAAAACTGCATGATTCTCATTTTGTGATCTTGGCCAGCTGAGACTGTTCTCTGGGACTGCCCAGAGCTCTGCAGGCGAGGCAGTCTGCTGAGACGCGATGTTCCAGTCCACACTGTCTTTTCTTGACATCAAATGCTTGCCTGACCTCCACTCGTTGCTCTAGCGGGCTTTTGGAGCTCCTACTAGGCCAACGAAAAGAATGAGGGCAGGTGACCCCGGAGTGACATTTTGATCCCCTTTTAATTCTGATCTTGCAAAAGCCCAGCATGACAAGAAAGAACGTGACAGATGGATGGCCGCGTTTCCCCACTCGGCACGGCCACCGCCAGGTGCCTTTCCGCTTGAAAGGGGCCGGAGGGAGGAGCGCGAGGCCTGGCGAGGTGGGCCTGCAGTAAGGAAGCAACAGGCCAGGAAGAGCCTACAAATTGGATCCCGCCAGCCCGGGCTGCCTGTGGCCGGCTCTGAGGCCTGAACTGATGGGCCGTCAAAAGCCGGCACGGGGGGAGGACTGGTGAAAGGTAAATGCCTTCCATTTGTTCTGCTCGGCAGGACTGGGAGTAGCACACGGAAAGAATTTGGGTGTCAGATTTTTATCCTGAAAGCCTCACTTAGATAGCGGGCTGTTTTGCTTCCATAGCAATCTGCTTCTGATAGGATTTCCCTCCCGTTTTTAAAACTCCCTTGCTTCGCGCCTCCCGAGAGCAAAGCTTCGGCTTCTTTTTCTTCATCCTTTCTCTCCCCCACCTTCACAACAAGGACAGCGGCCGTGCTCTGACTCCTACTAGGTGGAGGCCCCTCCCTGCCCTTGGGACTAACTGGAGACCCTTCTGAGACCAGTATCACCATTGGCCTTCTCGAAAGGGACCGTCGGGCTCAGAGAAGCGAAGTCACCGACCCGGGCTCCCGCCGCTGGACAGTGGCAGGCTCACCCACCCCACCCTGCTGCGAGTTCCCGGGACCTGGTGTCCCCTGAGCTTCTCCAGCTTATCATTCCTACTCACTGCACGCGTGTCAACACTGGCTCGGGGATGTTTGCAAGCAGTTTTGTCGCTTTAATAAAACATTTTGAAGGCACCGGCGTGGCTGAGTTGGTTGAGCGTCCGACTTCGGCTCAGGTCATGATCTCACAGTCTGTGAGTTCAAGCCCCGCGCCGGGCTCTGTGCTGACAGCTCAGAGCCTGGAGCCTGCTTCGGATTCGGTGTCTCCCTCTCTCTCTGCCCCTCCCCCCACTCTGCCTCTCTATCTCCCCAAAATAAATAAACACTTAAAAAATTAAAAAAAAAAAACATTTTGAATTTTCCCTGAAAAGGGCATTTTTCTAGGTTTAACATGGAGTTGGGGTTCTACTGTTATTTAATAAGTAGCAGAGGTTCTGATTACCCTCTTGTTGTCTTATTTGGTATCACCGAGAACTTGCTACATCTACTTCAAGGGAATAAAATGATACCAGAATAGATTTATGGAAAATGAAAACAGGAACTGGCAAAGTCAACGCTATTTCACAATTATTTGCTAAAGGAGTTTGCAACACTTGGATTTAGTTGCTTTTCTCTCTCTCTCTCTCTCGTGCTGTTTCAAATGAATTAGCCTGAATTTAAAACATCTTGAACTTGCCAGAATGCCACGTGCCTAGCCCGGAGGAGGAGGAGGAGGAGGAGGAGGAAGAGGAGGAGGAGAAGGAGGACTCTATGAAAACTCCCAAGTATTGATTTTCATTTCACATGCTCTGCTCCAATTTCCCCTAAATCGGGAAGCTGATTTCTCTGTAACCTCAAATGAGCTTGAGCTGCCTCTTTAGAGAACAGAAAGAACAATATCCCCTTTTAAAGAGAAGCCGCTCCTGCTGTGGTGTAGGGGCCACCCGTCTGCTCTATGGTCCAAGGACAGACTGGCGAGGCTTCGAAACATCTCTGAACCTCGGCATCACCGTTTCTGAGTCCATGCCACGTGCTCCAGAAAGGCTGCTGAGAGGCTAATCTATCCCCTGTCAGTGAGACACGTTTGTGCAAGAGTTTTAATTCTGCACAAGTTAGTGAATGGGGCGATCCCGGGAGCCATCATCACAGTCATGATCCGGAATAGAACTCAACAATGTACGGGCACAACCCTAACTGCACCTCCCATGCTTAAATGAAATAGTTTCAACAGGACTACCTCTGATCTGGTTCCGGCAAACGTGTAATCTATGGTAAGACTGCATGTTTATGAGTAATTCCAGGAGTTTGTGATGACTCAGCCAAGGGCCTGGCTTAAACTGACCTTTGGTACTAAAGGGGGGGGGGGGGGGGCGAAAAAGATTCTTAGTCATTCATTCATTCATTCAACAAACTTGGGTGCCTTTTACAAGGAAGCTCAAACAGAAGCCTTAGATAAGGGGGAAGGTAAGCATTTTAAAAGCACAATTGACACAGGCTTACCACATGTTAAATATTCATTTACCAAAGATGGGTGGGAAATTGCTCCTCAACTTTCTGAGGTCATAGAGAGGTAAGCCACTCACTTTAGATATCATTTTGGCCTCTTACTTAAAGCAGGTCCCAGAGCTTCCTCTCATTTCCTGGTGGACCATCTGATGTAGGTCTGCGTGAAGAGTTGAAAATGGTCAAACATATTCTAAATCTATGCACTACATTCATCTGTAACTTACCTATTTCCAGGTAGATTTTCTCCAGTTCTCTCGAAGTAAGAAGATTCTGCAATGAAAAGACATGGAGTGGAGGACAGGACGTGAAACACATATATGGCCTTTTCCGGTGAGGGTAACAGGTAACAGGAGGTCTATAACTTGCCTCCTTTGCAACGGCCTGGGGTACCCGGAGAGTCTCAGCCGGTCCTTCTGCTCTTGAATCTTCTTAAAAGATTAGGTTCTACCAGCTTACTACCCTGACTTGTGCAGGCCAGGCCTTTTTAGGGGATATTTGATTGGTCTCTTGGGCCACAGGAGAATTTCTTTCCTGGCCTGGGCTTCTCCCCACTCCTCTCTGTTTCCTAGGTGAGGGTGGAAATGCGCAGGAGGAACTTCCTGGCAAGCAAGTGTGGAGGTGGCCCGTTCATTAGACACAGGTACCCCAGCGTTTGAGGGAAAGCTCTTCCCTGAAAGGATGCTGAGAACTGGGATACCCAGGGCATAAAGAGGGTGTACAGTTTTCTAAGTTTTAGCAGGAGCCAGCGGGGTACAGAAGAAAAAGAGCATATGCTCTTTGGGGTTATAAAGCAGGGTGCTTTTACTAAGCTTCTCATTTCAGTTCAAGCCACTCAACTTCTGACTCCTCATCTGTAAAATGGGGATGATAATAACCCTTAAAGTTTTCCCGGGAAGACTATATAGAGAAACTACTGTCTGTAAAGTAACAAGCCTTGTATCTGTGCAGAATAGCAGGCCTGGAAATAGTAGTTAACATCATGGCCCTGAAGGGGCACAACAGTTTCCCTCAGACCCTTCTAGATTCTTTGGGCTCATCTAGTCATCAAATTGACATAAGACAGATAAACAGGAGAAAAAACATTTTCATACATATAGGAGCCCTATAAAAACATGAGATCCAAAGGGCAGCCAGGGAACTGAGGCTTATATAACATCCTAAGCCAAGGGAAGGGGTACTGGTCTGGGTCTGGGTCTGGGGTCAAAGGGCAGGAAGGCCATTCGTTCATAGGAAGGGAGAGGTGTTTGGAAAACAAAGTTGCCTTGTGGTGCAGATAAGTTTCTTAGGTTTAAAAGAAAAAAAGGGGTATCTCTAGTAATCGTTCTCTTCTTGGCACAGGCCCCCTTTCCAATGCAAATTTAGGTGGTTGATGGGGAGGAAAAGACCTTTTCCTGAATCTGCTGCGTTTTAACTGCCTTTAGCTCAAAAAAGCCTTATGTCAAAGAGACATATTTTGGGGTAGCAAAATCTGCTCCCTTTTAGCCCATTGTAGTCTGTCATAAATACTAATGCAAGCGGCAGGCATCATAAGCTGCCAGTGTCTCCCAAAGCCGTGGGGACAATGGGAGACCAGCCCACTGCCCCTCAAGCCTCCTGCTCTGGCCTTTTTCTGCCTTTTTCTTTTCTTTTTCACCTCCTGTCTTTCCCAACTCCAAAGCTTGTTCTAGGCACTATCCACCTCTCCCACGGAGGATCTTCTCCCAGTTTTCATTCTGACATGCCTACCAAGTCCATGTCCAAAGCTTATGGCACAAGGGCCTCCACCATTGTTCTCAGTGAGCCATCCTCGTGTCTCCCCCCATGTGCCCAGACCCATGTCAGCTCCCTCCTGTGCTACAATGCTGGCCTCCCTGCCTCCTGGCCTCCCTGCCTCTGACCCTTCTCCCTGCTGCAACCCCCATCTCTACAACCCACAGACCTTAACAAGCCTCTTAGGTATAACCTCTGGAACGACGTGCACATACACCTGTGGGTGCTCAAGCTGATCCACTGAGCACAGAGAGACAAACGTCAGCACTTTATGTTATATCTCATTCATTTTAATTTCTATTTGTGAATGTTTTCAAGCTAACATTTACTGAGCACTTACTCTGCTAAGCCCCATCACAGCAGCTCTGGGGCACCATCATATTTTAGAGGCAGGGAAACTGAGGCACAGCTATGTACAGTAACTTGCCTGTGGTCACACAGCCAAGAAGTGGCCAAACTCATGCTCATAGAAGTATTCGGGTACTATAACATATGTGCCTAATTTATGAATAAAGGTACACAAATCAGGGCTGAATGCTTGAAATATATGCATATATATGAATATATGTATGTGTGTGTGTATATATATATATATATACACGTATATATATGTATGTATATATATATGTATTGTGTGTATATATATATATACACGTATATATATGTATGTATATATATATGTATTGTATATATATGTATGTATATATCTACGTATTGCATATATATTTATGTATATATATGTATGTATATATATTTGCTATGAGTATATAATTAAAAGTTTTAGATTAAATCCATACTTTTTATCTTGGCCTTCCAGATGTATTCTGTCTGGCTACTGCCTACCTCTACACTCTTCTTTCTAGGGACTTTCCTCCCATTACAGAAACACAGGGCTTCGAGTCTCCAGGTGTTGGAGAGTGCTCTTCTCTCTGAACGTGATGCCCCTATCTCAGGACCTGTCCGCACAGGTGAGAGTTGAACCGCAGGGGAAAATTTGTGCTTTAATGGGAACCTATATTGCCCAGAAGACACCTTCCAGGTGATCTGGTTCTGATTCTAGGGGAGCTATTTTACAACTCTGGAATTGTAGATAACTGATAGCAATGCAAAATAATCCTTGTTTATAGACATGTAAATCCTGTCCTATCTACAGAGGTGCAACGGGCTTTTCTCCTGACCGTGAAAGAAGCAGACTTTGCCTCCATTTGCACATTCATTTCAATATTCCTCATCTAGACGTGTGCCAGCTCTTTGGATTCTTCCGGTTTTAACATCTGCCCAGTTCCCTCACTGACTCATGAGTTACATGAAATTTGGAGCACATGGCTATTTTCTATCTGTATGGGAGTCATAATATTATCCTTATTTGAAAATGATCATTAGCGAAAGTGAGTTTTGACCAGAGCCCATGCTCTTTGCTCTCATCCTGTTCATCAACCAACCATCACTGAACACCTACTTAGTTCCAGGCCCCTGTGTTGGGTGCTGGGGGCCAACGATGAATAAAACATGGTTCCTACCATCCAGCGACTCCAGGTCACAATACTGAGACAGGCAGAACACACATAGAAGCTGTGGGAGCAAAGTGAGGAGTCCCTAGCCCCCACTTGGAACATGGAGAAAGTTTCCTGAGAATCCAGTAATAATTAAGATAATAAGATAATCACATTACAACAGATACTAAACTTCAATCCGAAAACATTGGACAAAATATAATTTTATGGTGACTGGTACTTAAGTGAAGTGAGGTAAACCTTGGCAACATCTGGCTTCTTATGAGATATGTTAGTAATGACACTTGGCCTATGCTACATTTTAAATAACAACGTACCCTTTTCCAAAGAATATAGATCAATGCTCCCAAATCCCGTGTACATAACTGATTAGTTGGCATTGTTCAAACAATAATCATCAAACAGCCATCCCTATGGGGAAAAAAAAAAGTACATAGCTACACAACAACGGGACCAGGCCAAAGGAAATGCAAGTATGTGTGGATTTGAAATTAAAACTAAGACACACATATATCTAACTGAGCTCAGGACTGGTTATCCCCATGCAAGCTCATCTCTTCACCAGGTCAACTGGTTTTATTCATCTTTGTATTCCATGTGCCATGCCCAATTCATTTATTCATTTATTCATCCATTATCTGAATTCATTCTAAAATCATTCATTCATTCTAAAATTCATTCATTCTAAAATCTGAATGCCCATTTGGGTCGATAGATGCTTGAGGGGGTATGTAATGAAAGAAGACTCAATTCTTGTCTTCAAAAGTCTCACAGCCTTGTGGATAGGGATGGGGGGCAAGGTCTACATGTAAGTACCCATAAGGCAAAGTAGTTGTGTTCTGCTCTAGGTTATATTTAGAGGGAGGGAAGAGCAGAGTAGACAGTGATAACTTGAGTGTGAGTAGGCAGAGAAGTTTCTCCCAAAGCGAAGATGCAAGGTGAGGCTGGGCCAGACAAATCTGACATGGAAGCTCATTCCCATTTTCAAAAGCATGTGTTTCAAGAACATCGTTAACGTATAATGTTTGCAAAGCTAAAAGCATGCCTTTCCTACACATATAAAAAAGTGTCAAAGATTTCATTCATCTCCTTAATTAACAAGATGTTGAAACTAGTTCAAATGAGAAATTAATGTAAGAGTAAGATTCAAGATTGGATACAAACCTGGTTAATGTCTCACAGGCCAAAAAACAGTGATCTTCCGGTTATTTAGAGAGGATCCTGACCATGCTGCACTTACCTGTAGGTTCAGCGAGCTGGGCTAAACACCCTACTCAACATCCACCTGCCTTGGGGTTGTGTGAACCCCTCCAGTCGAGCTCGCAATGATCCTGGCAGGGAAACTGATTGGATGACAAAAGGTCTCAACCATCCTTGTTCTCTGTGTCCCTTTTTCCTAGGTTTTACTTGAAGGATATAATGAAAGTTTATAGGAAAGAAGTATTTAGGCATTTGGTATTTAGTAAAGGGAAACACATCATATTTTAAGGTCCATGGTGTCATAAAAATTAACTATAATTTGGAAATAGGTGTTAGATCATACTGGGTGTTCTCCCAGTGCAGTTCTGGGCTTTGAGCCTTGATTGGCATTCTAGTGACTGGGCTATTACTATAAATTCTGTAAGGGCTGAAGTTAACTTGCAGTTTTCCTTTCCTTTCCTTTCCTTTCCTTTCCTTGTTTCCTTTCCTTTCTTTATTTTTCTTTTCCTTTATTTATTTATTTTTTATTTTATTTTTGGTAGAGATGCAAAATTTCTGACTGTATTGAGCTCACATGGTTCGCACTACAGTGACCTCAATGGTATTTTAATGGCAGTGAGTTTCCCCAGTTTGGGGCTTTTCCATGTCAAAAGTAGTGGTGGGAACAGCACAATGAGTTGATTTGCCAAATCTCACTCTCCCTCCCCAGAGCTTTGAGAAGATTCAACCAGCACAGAATAAGAGAGGGGCTGGTGTTTTTAAGAAATAACTTGCTATGACTGACAAGTTATTTGGGGCATGGGGGCAAAGGGGCAAAGTGGTATGAACAAGTTGTGACTTGTGTTCATGAGCGTGCAGATTCTGAATCCTGGACCTGAATGAAAGGCAAGGGATTACCCCCAGGCGGGGGTGAGGAGGTGTTAACCAGAGTGAGACGTAGTCCATTGTGCATGTTAGCAGGACTGCTCTGAAATATTGGGGGCATGACACTCACCTGGGGGGGATGGCGATTATTCTCAGGTGGATGATAAGGGCTTGAGTATTTTAGAGAAATATTGAAATGGCAGAATTCACAGAGTTGGTAACAATTCATTTGCGGAGGGAAAGAAAAGCTGAGAATCTCTCGTAGTTTTTAAATGTGATTATCTGAGAGGAAAATGGTGTCCTTTAAAAAAATAGAAATTAAAAGCAGGTTTAGGAAAATGGGTTGAAGATGACAATTTTGGTCCCAGACATAGGCACTGGTAAAGGTTGAGACATGTCAGTGAACTGGAGAGAATCAGAGGGCCTATTGGCTCTTTGTTTTCCACGATGGGCCTGCCTTGGAATAACATAGCCCTTGTAAGTCTTTATAGAAGCAACACAATCTGAGGCTCGCGTCGCAATTCTGGCAGAATGTGAAGCTTCCACGGTCCTTTGGCCAATTATTTATGAGGATTTGAGTACCTGCCGTGTGTCAGGCATGTGCTAGGGACTACTCAAACATTGTCTCTGTCCTTTGAAAGTTCAGAGTATCTGAGAAGTTAGCAAGAGCAGGTAAGAGTGGGGGGCCAGGAGGGGGCAGGAGTGTCACAGAGAGGAGCCCACCCTTCTCCTGGCTGTGGGCATTCACTCTCTCCAGGGGCACGAGGTCAGCTGGCCACAGGGTTTATGTGCCGCCTTCCTCTGATACAAGAAGTCACTTGCAGGAGGAAGGGGAGAAAGTAACTAAAAATAAAGTGGTTTCTGATTTGAGTGCGTTGTGACAGTCTTTAGGTCATTTTAAGGAAGAAGTGCCTGTGTTCATGCAGGAAGAACTTGGAAATCAGCAGCCATAGATGATTTGAGTCACAAAATGTTCAAGGCCTGAACCAGGCTTCTAGACATCCTTCAGACATTGCTTCTCCCTAAGGGGAAGAGAGAACCTAATTTCCATTCTCTCTTCTCTCCCCTAGTCTCCCTCTCTCTTCTCTCTCACCCACCCTGGCGCCCTGCCTCTCTCCCTCCCTCCCACCTTCCCACCACCTCCTTCTTTCTGGAACATGGGTGCTAAGAAATAAACTGATTTAATCCCCTTACTCCCCAGTCCATATAGCATAATATCACCAAAAGTTCAGGTTTAGGGACAAGGTCTGAAGCCTTTTAAAGGCTGCATATCTTTTCCAGCAGCCCTTATTGGAGGGAGGTGAGGCTTTCCAACTACCCATCTCAGTCTCCCAAAGACTACCCTGTCCGTGAAGCCTCGGCCCAATTAGAAATGACCCTCTGTCCTTGAAGCTCGCATCACGCTTGATCTGCATCTCTCTTTCTTTTCTGTTTCTCATAAGAACAACCTGCATAGATAGTGAGTTTCACTGTGGCATCCCTAGTGCCTGGCATAATACCAGGAACACAGCAGGTGCTCATAGTCTTTGATGGATGAGGGAATTTACCACTGACTCCTCAACACCTATCACAGTGCTGACCACCTACGAGGCTCTCCGTGGTTACTGAATGAATGCATAAACATAAACTCGGCTTTTCTCTCTAACAGATATTAGAGACTGGGTGAGTGGTTACTGTATGGTTACTCCTTCCCCACTCCACTCCCATCCCTGAGCCCAGGTTAGCACTTTGTTAGTACTGGGCACAGACTGAAAAACACTATTTTGATGAGGAACTCTCTGTACTTGGCAACTTTCATATAATTCTAAAATTATTCCACAATATGAATTAATTACAAAACTTAATTTGTTCTTCCTTTGGAAATTTTCTTCTACCGGTTAACCACCAGAATACTTGGGAAGTTCTGTTTTATAGCTCTTTTCATTGAGAACCCTGCTTTTTATTTAACAATTTACATGTATTTATGTGAAAAACCATTTATATAACATTCATCCTGTGCCAAGAACCATTCTGGGTTCTTTATAAATATAACTCACTGAATCCTCGTAAGAGTCCTGTGGTAGTGATATTCTCTTCTTACAAATGAAAAATTGAGGCATGGAGGAGTTACATAATAGGCATCAGGAGGCACCAGGCAGCATAACGGCTGGTCATCTTAGGATGTTCTTTTCCTGGGACTTCTTTTCTCGTGTGCTGAGACACAGTCTCTGTCCATTCAGCCTGAATAACGCAGTGTATGAGCTTCTGTCACGGCAGAGCTCCTGAACAAAGGCAGTATCACACAGCTCAGAAAGAAAGGCCACCACGTTTGATTGTCCCTGCACACTTCATGGAAGAAAGAATGATCTCTCTCTCCATCAGTCTGCACGCGAAGCCAACTTCGTGTCCATTCTCAGCTACTGAGTCCCGGCCAAAGGCTAGCCTGGCTGACCTTGTATATTGTGTGTTTTTCTAACTCTCTGAGTCAGCTCATCCATTCCCAAATGTTTTAACTGTTCCTTTTATGCTGACCACTCTCCCCAAATTCTGTCTGCAAACATCTCCTCTGAGATCTGGTCCTGTGTGTCCCCTGCCCTGTTGTGCAGCTGAGATCGCCATCCCTTGGGTCACCCAAGCTGCCTTTGTGACCTCATCTTCCACCTCCTGTGCTGATCTGCTCCCCTACCACAACCTCCCACCTGTAGGTTCAGATGCTTCTAACTCTTTTCAATCCATGGCCCTGGCTCTTCCTTTCTCTCTTCCTGAAATAAACTCTAATCCCTGGTCCATCTGGTAGATTCCTATCTATATTTCATAACTCATCCCAAATGTCTTCTTCTCTTAGAAACTTCCCTTGATGTTTCTAGGTTGCAGAGGAGTTGCTTCTGGGGCTGTACTGACTGTCAATGGTATGAATTCCCCATGCCACCAGTTCCCAAGTCTGGCCTAAAATGATTCTGTACAATTTTTCTCAGGATTTTCATTTTTTGTTTAATTGACAAACATAAGCTGAACTACACAGACCTTAGATGAGTTTTAACAAACACCAACACTCACAAAATAAACACATCAATTAAGAATGAGAACATTATCAGCAGCCTGGACTACTCCCTCATCTCTACCAGCCAATTCCCATCTCTAGCCCCATAGACAACCATCGTCCCATACCTTTCGGCAAAGATTCAACCTGTGATTTTCAATTTCATATAAGCAGAATCTTACAGTATCTCTTTCTTTTTGTCTGGCTTCTTTCATTCAACATGTTTTTGAGATTAATCCTTGTTGTTTCATATATCAGTAGTTTAGTTTTTATTACTGAGTAATATTCCATTGTATGAAGATACCATAGTTTGTCCATTCTCCTGTTGATGGACATTTGGGTTGTTCCCAGTTCTGTGCCATAATAAATAAAGCCACTGAAACATTCTTCTACAAGTCTTTTGTGAACGTATGTTTTTACTTCTCTTAGATAAATAGCCTTTCAAAGTGTCTGATCTTGCTACTACCAACTTACCAAACTCATTTTCCATCTTAAATATTTTCGACATCTTTCCTTGACTTAAAGGCCCAGTCCAAGTTTTTAAGGACCACTTCCACAATAAATCTATGAAAGAGCCATAATAAACCCCCAAACTCAGAGGAGCTAAGAGGCTTGTCCAAGGTTGTTGCCCAAGGGATAACACAGAACTAGAAGATAGTTTCCAATCCCAAGGCCCCACCTCTTTCCTTTCTGAGAATAATGCCACCAGTGCCACCAGTGGTATGTGTACTTGGAACCATTATTACCCCAGTCCCCTTCCTGGAAGCTCCCTCAAGTTAGCCCCCTTTTCCTCCAGCCAGTGTTTCCTTCAGGCTTGCCCAAAAGTCGAGGGCCCACAAAGGGTAGGCACCCCAAGTCCAGTATCCATTTTCCTACTTTATTCTCTTGCTACCCTTGACAAATAAATATCAACCAGCCAGCTACGGATATTCTAATATTCCCTGATAACCCTATCATGGAGGAGAGGGTATAGATAGTCGAGCCATCAAAATATAACTCACCTAGGGCCAAATTCAGCTAAAAGAAAACCTTTGCGTGTTTATTTCACACCAGATGCAGGGCATACAAAGATGACTAAGGGCCAGTCTTGAGTTTCACGGAATTCACAGCCTAATGAGGGCAGATAGATTCGTAAATATTGCATACAAGAGAGGCCTTCGCATCAGCTGTCAGTGGTGGGGGAAGACTCCCTTTCTGGAGGAGCTGTGACTGGAAGTTTTCTTGGAGGTGACAGTACTCGCGATAATCCTTGAAAGCTGATTTGTTAGATTTCTACATGGGGAATAGTGTGAGCCAAGTCCCAGAGGCAGGGAGTGTAGTTAAGATAATGAAGGCAATGACCAGGACAGTGTGGCTGGGGTTTCCATTCAGGGCAATGGTGAAAGGGTGGTGAGGTTGGCTGGCTGGGACTCCAATGCCACGCTCCATAGGTTGTGACCTCCCCTGATGGGAATCAGAAAGCAGGTGTATGTTTAGGAAGATGCTGGAAAGCTGAGAAGATGGACCAAGGAGGAGAAAAGAACAGCGAGAAGCCCAAAAGTCTCATCAAATGAAAGAAGACACAGGCCTTGAGGTAGAGCAGGGACAGTTGTCAGGAAAGGCACAAAAGTGAGAAGCCCGGCAGAGAAGTGATGACTTCAAGGACAAATTAGCCGAGCAGAAGAAAGGGGCTCTATGGCCAGACCCTGTAGATGGCAGCCCCAGGGACAGAAGTGCTCACCGTGGAAAGTGAGGGCACAGGACAAGCCTGAGATGAGCGGTGATGGTCATGGAGCCAAGGCCTGCTTTGGGGAACCGAGCCCCAAAGCAAGCAGGCCTGACAAGGTCAGCCAAGATGTTGCTTGTTCTATTTGTTAGGGTTTGGCTTGGTTTTGTTTAGGTCTGGGTTGGGCAAATGCTACTACAGACTCCTGGGAGCACAGGGAATCTCTCTCTGGATTGAACCAAGCACTGAACAGAAATTAAAGTTGAGAATACACGTCCCTCCCCTCCTCAGAGACCCTCTTAGAGCAGAAAGCATGCCAGCTAGGGAACAGGGAGACCTGAGTTCTGGCATTGCCACTTAACTATGAAGCCTTGAGTCACTTCCCACACACCCTGTGGTCCTCGGCTTCTTTCATCACCATCGTAGCACCTGCCTCAACCATCCTTGTGGCTTGTGATGAAGACCAAAGGATCATGCAAACGAATAAAGTTTCGGGAGGCATAGAGTGCCATTCAAAGAGAAGATAGTCTTGCTAACACTATCATTGCTGTTACCGTAGGCTGCCTGCCAGGAAGGGAGAGTTACTGATGGGATCAGCCCTTTGCACTGGCACCTAGAAAAGGTAAAACCGTCACCGGCAACATCTTGTTTGGCCCAAGAAAATTTAAATGCTCTGTGTCTGTTGACCCAAAAGTATGACACATTTTATGGCATGCTTGTAAGTAGCAATTTTCCATGAAAAAGAACAATGTCCCTTGGCTTGAGGGTTTTTAGCAAGAGTTACTTATTTTTTTCCCCCGTCAAAGAACTTCTAAAGATTTCTGGAAACACCAAATCACCCTTGAATCCTTTAATTTCCTACTAATTATTCACAAAAGTACTTCTGACTAATATAATAGAGTCTAACATCCTGAAGAACATCCAACATTTATCGGGACAAACTGCGAGACTTAGAGCAGGGAAAGTGAAGCAAAAGGGAATTCACAGGCCCTGCATCTCGCCCTGATGTAAGGGGCTCGCACCTAAAGGGATGCTCTGATGGAAAGAGGATTTTTTATAAAAGGGGCAAACTCCTCATGGAGAAAGAAAACTAGACCCTGTGCCAGCAATGGAAAGTTCTTCATTGTGTTTGGAACGCACACCTGTTGAGCATACACACTCACCCCCATCACCACCCCTGAGAAGACCTTGTGGTCCATTCACATGGGAAGTAATCGAGGGCCCTATATTCTAAGAGTTTCCAGAGTTTCCTGAGTTAATGCAAAGCAAGCTGTTGACCATTTATCTCTGCTCAAAAGAGACTTAGCTGTGGGAGCTGCCTGTTCAATTTCATTTTCAGTCACCAAAAGTGTGACTTCATTACTTCAGGGTCAATTCAATAAGATTATTCTGCCACTTTGTGCCAGACACATTGTCCCAGGCCTGGAGTTAGGTGGCCTCTGCCTCATGGTGCTTACAACCCAGGGTATTAAATTAATTGGGGTCAAGAGCAAGAGGAGATCATTGAGAATCCTTTCTGTCTGCAAATGTCACACTCCTTGAGTTCTGCTATCTGATGTTTGTTGGTTGGTTTTTAGTCTTCTGCCAACCCAGAATGAAATAAAGAATTCAAAAAGAATCAGGTTAACTCAACCCGTGTAGACGAAAGCTGCACATTTAGAACTCCCCAGATCTGCATAGGAGCCAGGATGCTCTTTCCGTTCAGCTGCCTATAGTGGTCAGACTAACCTAAACCCATTAGAAATCTTAACTGTCCTCAGCCAACTCAGCAAAGGCTTCAGGTTGCAACGTACGGGAAGACAGAGCTAAGAATAATACTGTGATTAAAAAAAAAAAGAAAAGTCGGTGAAAGAGAAGAAAAAAACATTCTAAGTGAGGATTGGGCAAAGTCTTGCAAAGCAATACGAAGGATACACAGGGGAATCCTTCTCAAGGTTGAATTGGTGACTAGACCAATTTGCCCTCCCTTAAAAACACTGGCATTGATTAGCGAGTGTGACTTTATGGGCTATTTGCAGCTTTAGTTTTCATTCCAAGAAACTGGCAGCGTCCCTCACCACTGATCTCCCCAAATTGATGGATGGTAGCAATTATCTAGAGTTATTTATGTAATGTGTTGTAATAGCAGCACAAGTTAGCTGTCACTTTGACCCAGACACCCCCTCGCCCAATTATAAAGAAACCCCATCACAAAGCTGCCTTCAAACCGGGGGCTGGGGGAAGAAACAAAACAAAACAAAACAAAACTCTTCACTCCATCTCTTAAGGAAATAGGAACTTTGAAGGCCTTAGAGAAACCCATGCCTCTTCGGTAGAACTACTTAACAGTATTGCCAATATTAACTTGTCTTTATGATTTATCAGTCCATCCAGGCACTTATTCCTGCCTGTTCTCATAACAAACAAAGATTATTATTTTAAAGATTAAATTCTATTTTTTCACCAAGAAGATGGATGTTTAACGACTGTGTATTAAGTGCAAGGCATTGGTCTTGTCTCTGGGGGGATGCAAAGGTGAGTCAGAGCTCCTGTGCTCAGGAAGCAAGGTGCCTCATCGTTAAGACGAAAACAGGGATAATGACCATCATAACCACCGTTCTCATTTATTGAGCACCTGTTGTATACCAGGCATTGCACTAGGTACTCTGACACACTGTCCCTTACAACTCATGGATGAGACTGTCTTCTCTCTTGCCCTCTGGCCTTTAGTCATTGATTTGTCTACCCTTCCACGAGCACAGGGTGTGCTTGTGCCTCAGGGTCTTGCACTGTTTCCTCTACCTGGACTTTTCTGTGCCTAGATGTCCATGTCCCATTCCTGCACCTCATTTAAGTTTCTGCTCAAATATCCCTTTGTCCAGCAGGCCTGTCCTGACCACTGCAGGTAGGCCAGCAGCACACTCACCCTCACCCCACTTGTTTCTCTTCGGAGCATTTATCACTCCTGACAAATTATATATCCACTTGACTGGGATTCAGACAGCTACGACAGCTGCACAACACTGTGATGTACTAAAAACCAAGGGTGAATTTTTAAAAATATTTTTTAATGCTTATTTATTTAGAGAGAGAGCACAAGTCGGGGAAGGGCAGAGAGGGAGGGAGGGAGAGAGAGAATCCTTCGCAGGTTCCATGCTGTCAGCATAGAGCCTGATGCAGGGCTCAAACTCACAAACTGTGAGATCATGACCCGAGCTGACACCAAGAGTCAGGTGCTTAACCAACTGAGCCATCCAGGTCCCCCACCATGGATAAGTTTTATACGTGAATTGTGTCTTAATACAACTGTTCAATCAAATAATAGAATGAAAACAGTGTATTGTCTCTTTCTCCCCACCGAGGAGGCAAGCTGGACTTCGTTCTCTTTTCAGTTGTATTCGGGGCCTAGAGAACCAGGGGGCACAGAGGAACCATTCAATAAATATTTGCTGAATTGAGGGAACATGTGAGAAGGAACCTTAAAAACCAAACCAGCATTGATCAACCACAACAATGTCAGTATTTTTCATTATGTAAATAATGATCAGTTTTTCCTAGAAATTGAATAGATTAACTCCTGGCACAGTTTGTCTGCTTCTTAAAGAATTAGTTGGAATCCTTTTTTTCCTTCTTCTCCCTCTCCCTCTCCCCCCTCCCCTCTCCTCCTCCCCCTCCTCCTTTTTCTTTTTCTTCTTCTTCTTCTTCTTCTTTCTTCTGTCAATTGCAATGTCATCAAACTAAGAAGTAAAAAGAATACTTAACTGATAGACATTTCTAGATTCACACATTGGCTCTGTCAATTACAGTGTATGACCTCAATGAAATAACTCATTCTTTTGAACCTCAGTTTGTACAGCTGTAAAATGGGGGATCATAATAGCTTACTGAGTTTTTATGAGAATTATACAACAGGATACACATGGGATATTCTAACAGCATCTAAACGTATATTAAGTGGCCAAGAAATGTTTTTACACCTGCCAAAACACCAGTGAGAGAGCTTGAGGATACTCAATTTCATCTACAGGTACAACCAAACAAACAAACCCTGTTTGCCAGATGTGTGAACCCGGATTTCAAAGCAACTAGAAAATGCCATGACTGCCCTTCCACTGGATGTCTAGTTACATCCCCACTTCACTTCCCATCTTCATGAATATGGACCTCCTTGCTTCCACACTGTGGGCATTGATCAGCACAGCAGAGTAGAGAGAGTGCTGGCTTTCCTTCTTCTCAGACAGACCTAGGTTTGAAACTGAGACCTGCCCAGCTGTGACCTGGAGGGAGGAGCTTGAACACTATGATCCTCTGCTTCCTTTTCCATTCAGTAGGAATCACATGCATATCACTTTCTCCCTCTCTCTCCCTCTCTCTCTCTCTCTCTCTAGTTGAGTCAAAGTGGAATGAAATAAAGACATGCAAACACAGTGCACATTCCTATTAACATAAGTGCCTTCTATTCCCCTCATGGGGTGTCATCTTTAAGGGACGTTCAGAAAAGCTTTCTTTCACTTACTATCCAATCATTCAATATTTAATGAGTGCCTACCCTATGCCAGATGCTGGGCTTTGAGGAAACATGAGTTTATAACACAGATATGATCATTCAATCCTTCCACTTGCAGAGTGTGGAGTCTGCAGGTCCCCAGGCAGAAGCACCCTCTACTCTGCCCTTGAGCCACATTCCAAGAAGTCAGTAAGACGCGGGATCAGTAGGAGAAAGCAGCCCACTAATCCCTCCTCTTCTGTTCTTTCATCATTCCAGAAATCCAGGCATCTGAATTCCTGGAAGGAGCAATCTTCAGTTACCCCTCCTGACCACACAAATAAACAAAGGCAAACCATCTCTCTAGCTCCTGAGAGTTCTGGGTCCTTTAAAAAGATGAAATATGATTCTGCTCCTCAAAGGCCAATGGTACGAGAAGCGGGGCCACCATTAGGACCTCAATCTTAGGCAGCACTAAAGGAACATCAGATTAATCATCCACACTTGAAAATAGTATCCACCTATTATTGGGATGATTCAAAACAAAACAAAACATGAATGTACCATTTTAGTGAATTTTCTCTGCAAGACTGAGGTTTTCTTTTTCCTTTTTTTTTTTTTTTTTTTTTTTGAGAGAGGGAGAGAGAGAGAGAGTGGAGGGGGCACAGAGGGAGAGGGACACAGAGAACCTTAAGCAGGTTCCATGCCCAGCTCAGAGCCCGACACAGGGCTCGGTCTCACAACCATGAGATCATTACCTGAGCGGAAATCAAGAGTCAGATACTTGGCCAACTGAGCCACCCAGGCACCCCAGGACTGAAGTTTTTATTTCAAAAGGGGGGTTTTTCCTTATTCCATGGACTGAATAGCCTCATTGGAAACAGAGGCATTAATGCTAATGGGTAATAATTTAAAGCTTTGAGTAGAATGCAAGTCAACTTGACTCCCAGATGCTCCTTGTAAAAAGCCTGTGCAAATATCAGGGTACTTTCATTGCTTGCCTTTAGTCACAGTTGGGTGGAAAGAGCACATCTTCCTTCCAGAAGACTCAGCCTATACTTTCTCATGCTTGGGAAAGAAACAGAGTCCACTCTCTCCTTGTCATCAGCTCTGACCTTTTGGTCTTGAAAGATGACCTTCCAGGTTGTCATAAGTCATGGCTAGGTAACAGTGTGTGCCTATAAATTTATATATTAGATCTGTTTTCAAGGTTTGCACTGGCTGAATATAACATTTATTACATGGATCAGATTCTCTCTTAAAAATATCAGAGTCTTTCATATCTAATACGAAATTATTTTATAACACATCTCTACATGCATTATCTCATTTAATTTTTACAACAATCCTGTGAGGTCGGTATAATCCTTTTTATAGGGGAAGAAACCAAGACTTAGTGATTTTGTAAGTAACCAAATCAAGACCGAAATGCAGGTCTTCAGATTTTCAATCCAGTATTTTTCATCTGTTCCACAACTGTCTTGCAAGATTTTCCTGGAGCCCTCTTGGAAATTATATACATAATACTATTTATGTATATATATATAATTGCTCTTAAGGTCAGTAATGAGAAACCAAAGTACAGGTTAGCCATAAGGCAGCAGAGAATGAAACTCCCTCCTTTTTTCTGCCGAGCCCTTTTTCCATAATCCTGAACACTTAAAGTAGTTTTAATGAATTGAACTTTCTTTAGAATTCTCAGGCTCCACCTGAAGAATCACTATGGATTCTGTTTTCTGTATTTGTAAGTGAACCACTGCAAATCCCAGAGAGCTCTCTGGTCAGGGAGATGTTCTGGGGCTCCCAACCACAGCCAGAATCGCTTTCCAAGGGCGATTTTTCTTGAGGAGTTCCCATAGAGCCAGCCAAGTTCCACTGTGGCATAAGAGTACATACACATACATTTCTTTCTTCATGGTTTTGGGAAATAGATAAGTTCCCAAGAGTGGCATGAAATCACATGTTCAGCATGTCACTCAATAAGTAGTTGTAACAGATTATCTCTTCGGAGGATATATATTTTTCTCCCCTTTGCACCTCACACTTCTTCATTCGTGATTTTCCCACTCTTTATATCTGTTCCCGTTCTGAAATACCTTTCTTTACCTAATGGCCCCTGAATTTCTGAAAATGCATACTATAGAAGAATAAAACCAAGGATTTTTAAGGTATCTCATTCCTGGATATGTATTCAGGAGGCCACTGTGCGCTCTACCAAGATTCAGCCCAGAGCAAAGCATCACCCCCAGAGCTCAGAGCTGATGGGCAGCAGAGTTCAGGAGCCCCAGAATCTGACCTTATAACCCAAATTGCAAAGGATCTGGAAAAGTCTGGAGAAATCTGCTGGAGAATGGGCTTATCAACTGATTTTCTTCCTACTTCCCAAAGACACCATGGTCAAGGCTCAGGAGCAAGGACTAGGAAGATAATTTCAAGGTGGAGAAGAAAATGCCATGCCCTTGGCTACCCCAGTGCCTCATCTTATTTATTGCTCAGGAGCATAACCGCTGTCCAACATGCATAGCAGCAATTACTGCAGGGGCGTGGTTGGCCTACTGTTGACTGTGGCTTCCTTTTCAACTCCATTCCCCCAATCCTACTTTACTGAAAAGTGAATGTAGCTTTCTCCACTTTGCAACCTGAAACTATAATCACTTAATTTTCCTTAGATAGTCCAGGACCATGGTAAGTAAAAACAAAATTCAATAACACTACCTTTCTTTTTACCAAGAAACACAACAAAATTCAACATATACACTCCCCCATCGTGTATCTGAAATCTGCGAACGCTTTTCTTGGTCAATATTTAAAAACAGCTTTCACTGCCACTGTCAAAATGAGGTAAAATATGGAAATAGCTTCAACCAACAACATACCCTCTCAAAACGTGTTTCTTATATAGCAAAGTGTAGCAAAAAGAACATGAAGTGAAAATCAAAAGACATGGGTTTTCCAGATCATTGTTGCCTCTACGATTTGCTATGGGATGTTGGGTAAGGAACTTTCTCTCTCTGGAGCTCAGCTTTATCATTTCAAAAAAAAGGGTCTCAATTTTAGAAACTTTCCTTCCTTCCTTCCTTCCTTCCTTCCTTCCTTCTTCTCCTTTCCCTTCTCTTTCTCTCTCTCTTTTTCTTTCTTTCAAGCAGTAAAAGCCCCCCCCCCAAATTCCCCTATTCAGTCAGCCAACATATTAACCATGAAGATGAAGCCACTCTTTATGTGGCTCCCCCAATGGTCTTCCCCTTGCCTTCAGGAACATGTATGGCAGTTAGCCAGCAACATAGATCTCCTTAGAACCCAGTTTGTTGAAGGAGAAGGAGAAGGAGAAAAGGAGAAGGAGAAGAAGGAAAACAAGGAGGGGGAGGGGCAGGGGGAGAAGGGAGTAGGAGAAGGAGAAAAAGACGACATTGAACTACAAGATGAGAATCCAAACTGTATAGTGCAAAGTTGGGCACTTTGGAGTCAGACCTCAGTCCAACTCTATACTCATGTCTGCTTTAACCAGGACACGACTGAAGAGCCATTTTACATGCGTTTCTTGAGCCTTCATCTCTTCATCTATAAAATGGGAATAACAATATCTATTAAATAAAGTTACTCTGAGGATTAAATAGAAGGATTATTAAATGATGACTTAAATCCCTAGCATACAGTAGGAGCTCAATAAATATAATCTTTTTTTTTTTTTTTTTTCTGAGAAGACCAAGTGTCCTACCTATAGTCCTGGCGTAATTATTGATAGTATATCCTTTCACTCTTAAGAAGTCCTCGTTTGGACACAAATTATGTGACTATTACCATCCCCTAAAGCCACCTCTCCAGTTTTGGTTCTGGGGCTCTCAAAACATGCAGAAGTCTACTGGTTGATTCTTAAAATCCTACAAGGAGTCACAGACAACCTTTCATTGTCAAGGCACAAGAATGCGTTTGGTGCCACTCCAGAGGCAGGCAGGCCACTCACAAACATAGAGGAAACATTTGTTTAATGGTTTTATACTTCACCAGAGGAGAGGTCCCCTTGACCCAATAACTGGCAAATTCCATGGGCATACATTTGGAGTCAGAGTGGGAGAAAGCAAGGAAAGCCAGCATTTGCTCACGTTAGGAGGATATGCGTGTGGAATAAGCAATCTCTCATTCATTTCATGTCTCCTGCAATCCCGGTGTTTCCTTTCCTTGTTGAACACAGGTATGGGCAATTCACTCATGTAGCTGGGAAATGAAACACTTAAATTGTAAGCTCAGAGCTGAGCATAAGAGAACACTGATCTTAAGAGTGTATGCTGATACAAAGAAATGTGTGCGTCTGAGTAGGTATTGTGTGTGTTTCTGTGTGCCTTGTGGTTATAATCAAGCAAATCCTTTATGAGCCAACAAGCATTTGTGGACTTTTAGTGTTAGCGATTCTGTTTCCAAACCATTGGCATATTTGTAGACCTGACTAGTCTCTTCACTAAAAGCTAACCACTTCAAAATTGTGTTTTAAGCTTCTGAACATCAGCCTTGAGAACGAGAGTAAATACCAGCATCACTTATCACTTTGGCAGGCTCAACAAACGGCATTTTGGAGCGTTAACAGCCCTTAATGGGGACTCTCACTGCTATTAGTTAAGCAAACAGGCATTAGGTTGAGGAAGGCAATCAGTGGCCCATCTCCACAGTGACTGTTGTCTGTGTCGGCCTCAGCTGATTTGGTGCACATTCCTGCCCCAGCACCTTCTGAGGGAGCTGGTAGTGACCATGCCATTTCAGGGTTAAATCTATGCTCCAAACTGGGCTGCCATCACCTCTGTTTTAAATAACCTGGAGTTTGAACAGTAGTGACTAGAAACGTCTGCTCTCCCCTTTTGGTCCACAGCTGATAAAAACCCCACCCATTTTCTCAGGTCCACTTCAAATACCACTCACCTACTCTAGGAAGTTTTTTCCTCACTCCACCGTCCCCTGACTCCAGTGGGAAATTATCTTTTCTCCCGTGCATCCCCACAATACAAAGCTCAGCTGCATATGAGTCACTTCAGTGGCTTATAAACAATGCAGGTATTTCTACCCCAACGATTGCAAATCCAGACTACATATCTGAATCCCTGGGGACCATTTTTAAAAATGCTTTACAGGTGATTCTTCTATGCAGCCAGCGTTGAGAACCATGACTTTTCTCCAGAGAGATTCTGTTTCTGTTCATCTGGGGTAGGGTCCAGGAATTTTAATTCTCAACCAACATCATGGGGTAGGGGCTCCCAGTACACTTGAGAAATACCACGATAGCCCTTGGGCTCTGAATGGGGCTGATAAACAGATTAATACTGCTTTATAAGAGTGCACATCCCAGAAACTGGGACCTTTTTGTTATGTTCTGTTATGATGTCATTTACGTAGAAAAGATTGGAGGTAAAACTGAGGCAGAGATGAAGAGTTCTACTTCACAAAAGAGAAAGGGATGAGCGTGTGGTGGGTAGGGGGGGAGGGAGCGGGTATTGAGATGGAGGAAACTGGGACCAACAAGGCTGGGGAAAAGGGAAAGAGAAAACCCATGACCCCAGCATATGGCCACATACCAGAACCAACATGGAGGAATGAAAATACTTCAGGAGAATGTTGTAACTTGTTTGCTCCGAGATGTGCAAAGCAATCTCCCTCCTCCATCTCCCCTTAGGAATCCTGAGTACAGAGGTGCTGGAAGCCTTCTTCGCATTGGCAGGGGGGGAACCCTGAGAGGACTGGAAGAAGCAGAGTAAGAAAACGAAGGACGATGCACATCTGGCTTACACGTGTGCGCTTCATCTCCTAAGCCTGTTACACAAAACAGGTGTTCAACGAGCAGTTGTCAAACAAATGAAATATTAGGGAAAAGCTCCTAAGGAAGACCTTGGTTCCTGCCACCACAGAGGGCTGGCAAGGGTAGAAAAGAAACATAATGGCCTTTTCCTTATTGGCTTGCAAAAGCCAATCCCAACCTGCCCAACTTCATGCTAACACAGCACACGACTGTCGGCCAAGAAAGAGCAGGCAAGGTGAAAGCTCATAGGGCCAAAGATCTATTCATGTGACATTGGCTTGGCTTTCGGTGTTTGGCTATCGTCATTGTTTTGGAAAGTTTTAGTAAAACCAATAAAGAGGGCGTTCAAAATAAGAGAGAAGACATCCCACATACCACCCATCCTGATGTGCGTGGCACTGGTCTAAAAGCAAGCAGAGCAAAGGACATCCATATGATACCCAGCTGGTTGAGTGAAATTTTGCCCTGAGCTCCACGTGTTCTAAACCAAAGTGACAGACATAGCCTGGGGGGTTCTACTTACAGTTCAGATTTGCACAACTCAGCTTCTTCCCTTCCCTCAGCTCCTCCCTCAGTTATTTTACTCTGCTTGGAAGATATATTTATTTCTAAACCAACAGCGTTCACTTTAACAACTTTAGAAACAACCATCCCGGACTAACACTGACTCATAGTGAGACGTAAGGAAGAAGCAGGAGCGAGTACTTGCTTCCTCTAGTGCTCTTGTGGTGGGGTGGATAGCCTTTTTTTCTCATCTGCCCAGCACCCTTCCTGCCTTTGGTAGTGCTCCCTTCTTCGTTCTTTGTCACCTCATTAGAGTTACCATCTCCACCTCTGCCAGCATCTCCTTCCTGATCACAGGGCTGGTCATGTGACTCTAGATCAGCCAGTCTCAGGGCTCTGTGCCTTTAGCACCAGTGATTGGTCCAGGGTATTTGTCTAAGCTAAGCAAGGCCAAACAAATTCTTGCCTGGAACGATAAATGAGCATTGGAAGTTAATAAACTAGAAAACATGTGAATCTGGAGTCTCGGTTTCCAGATCCTGTCCACAGGATAGAATCAATACCCAGAAGGGCACTGAGTTAAGGGGTAAAGAGACGCTGAGCTCTGATGTCACAGCTGCAACCCCTGAAACCAGCCCTAAGGTAGATCATCCTTGAACTTGCCAGATACATAAAATTTCATTTGTTTGTTCATTTATGCTTAGGCTAGTTTGAAGTTGGATTTCTGCAACTTCGAGTGCAAAATGTTGTGATGAATATAAGTGAATACAATAAAATGCTTATATTCAAGTAATCTTCATGCAGTGAAATGGAACTATCATCGCAACCATTGATTGAACACCCACTCACAGTCAGAACCTGTACCAAGACAAGAAATGTGTATCTCATGTGAAGGTCCCACTGAACAAGAGCACCTGAGACTCAAAGACGTTACTCAACTTGGACAAACATCACAGAGCTGATCCATGGAGGAGGGGGTATCCACCCTCCATCTCGGGGTTTACTCTACGCGCTCCCAGAGGAAGAGTACATACAGCAGCTTCATGTGGAATCAGCAACTCTTTCGTGCTTGTTTAGTTAAGAAGATGCCAGCCCTTCACTGTGAGGCTTAGGCCCTCAGTACAGTTCCGTTTGTCCTACACAAGGCTCTAAGCTTCCAAGCCAGGCTCTCGAGGGAGGCAGAGCCCAGCTGGGAAACAGGTGGTGAGGCCTCCATACTGGTCTGTCGGGCTGCCTGTGCCACATGCCAGGTAATCAGGAGAGGCTTTAGCCATTAGCACTTCTGCCATTAGCACTTGCTGGCTGAGAGTGGGAGGTGGGGCAAACACGAAGATGGTGAGTTCATCCAGCACCAGCCACTTTCTTGGTCCAAAGTGAGTTCAACCAGGGTCCACTGAAGTGAGGAAGCTCAGTGGTGGGATGGCTCTGAATATACTGGAATCAGGACATGAGTGTATCCAAGCTCATCCCCAAACCCCAGATTTGACTAACTCTGCCCATCCTTCCTACCCCTTCCCCTCCCTCCATCTCAGAAGGGACAGGGGAATAAAAGCCTATGGAATACATTCCAGAGGCTCATTGATGATGTTTTCTTTCATTTGAATGTCAGTTCCCACTCCTGGTTGTGAAAAGTGCTTGGTTTCCCTGATTTAAATTCCCACGCCAAGTTTTGAAAAATGCATGAATGTAGCCCTGCACTACCATTCATTGCCTCTGTGACTTTGGTCAAGTTACGTAGTCTCTCCAAGCCTCAGTTTGCTCTGCTGAAAATGGGAATGATGCTGCCTACCCAAAGGTATCATGAGAATTTCACAAGGGTTGTGCCATCACTCCTCCCGGAGCTTGGCATGTGCCAGATGCTCCACGATGGGAAATATCGTCAGAACTTCCCGAGTGTTCATGGGAACGAACTTAATGCGTGCCTGGCCCCTCTGCCTAATCTTCAGTTGGTGCCCATTAAATAGCCAACTTCTTTCAAATGGGACAGGAAGTGAATGATGGCTGTTTCCATTTTCCATATTTTATGACTCTAGAATCCCCACAGACGATCTCTGTCCACAGTTGGGCAGAGGGGGCAGAGTTATCCTACGGTCATGGAATCCCTACTCCAGCCTAATAAATAATTGTGTGGACAACGTTCATGATAAGGTTAATGGTGGGTTAATTGTGGGTGCTGCGGTGATATGAGCAGTATCTGGAAAGCACGTGGAGAGGTCTCGGGTTTCGGATACTGCTGCTCCAACATCAGCTGAAGCCCTGTGGCCACAAGCTGGGTGCAGCGGGTAAAAAGGAGATAAGGGGCCCCCAAACACTTTCTAAGGTGGCAGCCTTTTTGTGGCACCTCCCATTCCGTCAGGGCCAAGGGTGTACCCCACGTATCCGGTGTGGCGGGATAACCCAGGCTGTACGCAATCACAGAGGCACTGAAGCTCAGGACAAAGCCTGCTCTGAGACCGCCCCACTGTTCCTTGTATGGACTAGGAAGACGGGGGTCCTGGGAAGAGGAGGGGCCTCATTAAATGTTTATGCCAGGGTGGAAGCATCAGTAGCGTGATTTTCAATCCTGAGTGTATGTTATCGATCGCCTGGGGATCTTGCCAGATTCCCACTCAGTGGGCCTGGGGTGAGCCCTGAGATTCTGTATTTTTAACAAACTCCCGGGCCACGTTGAGGCTTCCAGCCTGGGAACCACATTTTGAAACTAGCAAGGCTCTAGGACCTAAGAAGTTCATAGTAAATGTTTGCTAACTCATTACTCATAGATACGTTGATGCATGAACATACAAATGAATAATACAGGGAGGTAAGTAGACCATAATGAAAATTCTAATATCCAACGCTAGACTGGGGTTAAAGACTGTACTTTCCAGACTTTCAGACTTGACATTTACCCCTCCCCGCCCCCGTATGTTCCTTTGTTTAGTTCTTTTTGCTTTATTTCTTTCTGTCTTCAGTGACAGGGCAGTAGAAAGAGCAAAGTCACTATCTCTGCTATAATCCCTGAGTCTCAGTGCCCAGATCTATAAAATGGGAATGCCACCTATCTCACGGTGTTGCAAGAACAAAGTGCCTCAGGAAAAGGAGCTCAAGAAATGGTGGCTACTGGCTACCATTTAATTAATTCATTTGGAGAGATCACAGATTTCTCTCCTCCACGTAGAGGGAACAAGGGGGGGAAATATTAGCTGTATGTATGTGCTAGCCTGTCCTGAAGCATTTGAGGTCCATCGTGTCAATTTCACAGACAAGGAAACTGAGCCTCAGAAAGAACAGGCGACTTTTATCCAGGGTCACAAAGCTGAGTAAGCGGCAGGGAGCAGTTGTGTCTGATTCCAAAGCCGCATTCTTTCCCCACCATCCTGCCTCTCCCCCGTGTCCTGGTTGTGGGCAATGTGCCCCATTTGAACACAGTACTCCACAGTCAAAGGCTGTGGGCATTAGCTGTCAGGGCTCCAATTCCGACCCACGTCCGGGCTCATTCCTTGGCTGTGAAGCAGACAGCTTGTTTACACGACACAGGTCTGGGATGGCAACGTCCTCAGTGCCTGTCTGTCTGCTTTTGCCTTCTCCTCTCACTCGAACCTTCAGTGACTCAGTTATGGTCAAATCCAAGGACAGTCTGTGCTGAGTGCACTCCAACTTACCGGGAAGGTGTCTGAAGCCCTGAAGGTCACTGGGTGAAAGTGTCAAAGCAGACAGACAGATGACCTCTCACATCCTTGTGGGAGGGAGTTGTTTGCTGAGCAAAGGGTTCAAGGACATCCTCTCCGAGTCCCAAACAGGCCTGAATCACTGCCCCCGCTTTCCAACCACAGATGTTTTCCTGCTCACAGCCAGGTTCCAAATGGGGCAGGATCTGCCAGAATGAGCTCTACAAGACACTAAGAGAAAAGAAATGTGAATCTGACACGTTTCCACCTCTGTAAACCCGGCCTCTAGGTCCACAGCCCAACCCTGCCTCAGTATTCCCCCTCCTGCAGTAGCGACAACTAATTTCACTGTTCCCCAGGGATTCCTGCTCCCCTTCTGTAGCACGGACCTTCCTCGGGACATGGCTGCCATGTTAGTGATCCCGCTTGCACACACCCCTGGCTTCTTGTGGGGGCCACGGGACTGCTTCCCACCAATGAGCAGAAGTGATGTGTCTCCCTCCTGGGCCAAGGCATGCCTCCTCCATCCCCTCTTCTTCCCCCGCCTAGAGAAAGAAGTCACAGGTGGAAGGAGTTTGTGTCTCTGACTCACCATGTGGAAGGCTTGCTGAAGACCAGGAACACCCACGGAGGCAGCTTGGTGAGTGAGGAATAAAGCTTTATTATTCTGAAGCTACTGAAAACTTTCAGAATTGTTAGAGCAAGGAACATTACCGCAGTACCCCCCAGGGCTGGGAGAGCAGCATAGACTCTGGACCTTTGGTATGGTGTATGGCCCACTGTGCTCAGAACTTCATCACTGGGATCTCACAGAACCCTCGTATGATTCTGGTGGAAAAATTCCATCCCCATTTTAAACCGTAGAAACTTTGGTTCTGGGATAGTAAATCATTTGTTCCAGATCAGATGGCAAGGAAGCAGCAGCTATAAGATTCAGACAAGTTTCTGTCTGACAACAGATACGAGAAGCCTTCCCTTTAGCAGAAAGAGTAACTCTCTACAGTCATCGCTGGGCAAGAGTGCATGATCTGAACTCCTTCACTGGCTTATAGGACCCCTCCTGGGATCTGGGGAAGATGAGGACGGGAAAGAAGGGTGGAAGCTGATTCCTCATCGCTCTTATCTGTCCAGCCATGGGACAAAGAGAGTCCTTGCAGGGATAGGTAGATCTTTCCTAAACCCTCCCCTAGGTCTGGTACAGACCCCAAAGAGGTAGCAGCAAGTTTGGATGAAGTCCCTTTGGAGTGAAATGTAGTTTTTCAAAGTGAGTCTTAAACTTGCTGTTGGCAGGCCACAGTGAAATAGAGTTTTGATAAACTTCCTGATCGAGGTGACTCAAAACTATTTACTTATTTTAATTTTGTTTATTGTTTATTTATTTTTCGGGGAGAGAGATAGACACAGGGTGAGCAGAAGAGGGACAGAGAGAGAGGGAGACACAGAATCTGAAACAGGCTCCAGGCTCTGAGCTGTCAGCACAGAGCCCGACGCGGGGCTTGAACTCACAGACCGTGAGATCATGATCTGAGCCGAAGTCGGACACTTAACCGACTGAGCCACCCAGGCGCCCCTAAAACTATTTAAATTCAAACGTGCAATGGTGGCCAAATCGTAAGGTATACGTTATGCTGTACTTAGTTCGATGCAGGCTCACCAAGGACAGCCCTAGGGGATGCCTGTGATACTGCAGTAACATTGTACCAAAGTGGATCTTGGAGTAAGAAGCTGGAGGTCTAAGACCTGACTCCCTGGCTTAATCACTTAAGCAAGATACACCTTTCAGAGCCTGAGTTCCTCATTTCTGAAGAGGGGATGAGGGTGGGGAAGATGTGACCCTCTCTTCCTTGCAGCGTTTGCAGGAGACTTCTCTTTTTAATCTTTGTGCTCAGCATCTCGTACCTGAACTACCGCAGCAGGAGAGGGGAAAGTGGTTCCAGGACCTTCTGCCTCTGCTCCCCCCTCACTGTGCACAGTGAGAGAGCTCTCCTGCTTAACCCACCAAGAGTTCCCCGGCATCCTCAGGAAAAACTCCAAGGTCTTCAGACTGCCAAAGTGTTCCATGATCTAACCCTGACCTGCCTTCCTACCATTCATTCCTTTACACAATCTTCCATCCGACACTTGGTCCCAAACGCAGGTCTCACACTTCCCTGTGCGCCTTCCTGCTGTTCCATCCTTTTAATTTCCCTGATGTGCTCTTCCCTATCCTAATGGTTACAAGTTTAGACCTTATCCATCTTTCAAGGCTGATGTCAATGCAATCACTTCCAGAAATTCTTTTTCTGAGGTCCACAGCTGGGTCTTCCATCCCCCCTTCCAAGCTGAGGCAGCAAACTTCTTAGGCCCTGACACCTTGTTGACTCCTTATGCGACCCCATTCCTTATCTCCCCTCCCAGCCCTACAGAAAGAACTCTCCCTGCTTCATCAATGCATTCTCCAGTACCTAGAGGTATACCCAGTACAAAGTTGGTATGTGGCAAGTTTACTAAGTTAATTCAAAATCCTAAGCCAAGGAAAGAGTCAGAAAAGACAGTCGATAAGAGAGAATTAGACTAAGTCCTGCTGTGATAACAAGTAAACTCTGACACTGAAGGCATAACACAGTAACAGGTGACCTCTCACTCTACCCACAGTCCCTCAGGGTCAGGCAGCTGCGCAGAGCAGAACTCCTTCAGTCAATGAGGCAGCAATCCCATCTCCTTCTATCTCTTATGAATCTCAGCATCTTGAGTGCTTCGCTTCCAGATGTGCGGATATGGTTATGAGATCGTGGAAGTGTTCATGGGACCCTTCATGGCCAGGCTGGAATTAGTGTCTATTCCTAATACTTGACGTATTGTCTATGAAACTAGCAGCACTGGCATCACCTGAGAGTTCAATGACATGAAGAATCATGGGCCCCCACCCCAAACCTACTGAATCTGAGTCTGCATGTTAACAAGATCTCTGGGTGATGTTTGTGCACATCACAGCATGAAAAGCATTCATAGACATCCTTTCTGGCCAACCCTTCAGCCAGAACTCAACCCCAGAGCCCAAACTAATTGAAGACACCTAGAAAAATGTATCTACCCTGACACCTAGAACAGAGAAATGGGTTTTGCTAGCCATAGACACCGCTACAAGCAGCATGTAAGATGAAATGGATCCATTCCTACCTCCAGATCGACCAAGTCATGTAGAAACCCTGACCTCAGTCACCTGCTGTGCAATAGCAGTGGGTGGATGGAGTGTCTATTCCTGGCTCAGTGAGGAACAGGCTGTTTCAAGATGGTGGAATCCAGCAGGAGGGCAGGGAATTCCAATATATCCGCAGAGAGGTAGAAGCCAGGTGAAAAGGCACATTAAGCCCTTTCAGCCAATGAAGTTGAAAGAACGTGTCAATGGTTGAGTGGGCTCTGAAGAAAAGAGCTCCCCATTGCTCCCACCAATGGTCATTCAGCCAGTGCAAAGGCCATAAGCAGCCACAGTAGCAAAGCTGGAATAATCCATTGTTCATTTTCTGTGAAGTTTTGACCTGTTAGACCCAGCTGTTTTCACTCTTTCCATTGGTCATTGTTTCTGGTTCTCATTAGTGAAATTTATTTTAATTATTCTGTGGCCCTATTTTTTCCAGAACACAAGGATTTGAGGTTCACATACTTTCATCTTTTATTTATGATTGGTTAATTAACCAGCACTGTGTGGAGGAGTGCAGGAACTTTGAAAAAATCCTTTTTTCATGTAAATGTGTAGACTACTTAACAAGAAGACTCAGATCCTTTGTAATATTTGTTCTTGATGGTGTTTTACTTGGGAAATAGTGGCAAGCCAGCTCTGATCTTACATTTTAAAGCATTTCATTAAAATAAAAAAAAGAAAACAAAATATTTCATAATACGAACTTGCTTCATTTTGGATGTGCCAAACACAGAAAAAAAAAAAAAATGAACCCTGAAGCAATCAAAATTTTCCCATCAACCTTGAGCATATAATTTTTATAGCAGAACATCCCTTGTCCAAATATATTGTACTTTTGTTTTTAAACCAGGGGAAAATCAATTATGTAGAAACTCAACAGGAAAAGAAAATAAATCCTTAAAAAGTATATATCACCGAAAGCATTTTCTAGTACTAAGTATGAATTGACATTTCACATCCATGAATATGATTCCATATTAGGAGTCAATATGGTGTTACACAACTCACTTGTGAGCTGCAAGGGTGAATGGGTAATGTGCATATGTATGCCATCAGTCATGGGATAATTTCTGCATTGTTAAAGGGCCATATAGTTTTTCTCTTCCTTTTGCTTTCATATGAGGCCACACCACCACTCTTGATGAGCCTTCTCTCTCTTGGCTTCAACAAATGGGTTCATGACTTCCAAGTCTTTCTCTCCAGAATCCACCTTGCTCTTGAACTTCATACTTGAATAACCAAGTCAGTGTTGAACACCATTATGTCCAGAAGGACCCCAAATTTGCCTGTCCTAAAAGTAGCCTGCCATCTTCTCCTAAAACTTCTTATCCCTTCTTGTATTTTCTAAGAAAGTACTCAAATATTTGCTGAATTACTGAGGGACATAGAGATTCATTCTGCATTTTCCTCGTTTCTACTTCCACAGAATTAATATGATCCTTTATATACATTTATGTTAGCCCTGCCCATTTCCTGCCTTCCCCCAAAATAACCTGAAGTGACTTAAAAGAATCCACAAGATAATACAAAGGAAGTCATCAAAGAAATCATGAGAATGGCAAAATAGCTAGCAATGTTGAAAGAAGACCCAGGAAGACTGATTCCCAGCACTGCATAGCAGGAAGTCAGGATACAAATTATGTTCTGAGTTTTCCAAAGGCTAAAAGCAAAGTGGGAAACACTTATCAAGGATGTGTGATTCATAGTGTCTGTCAGATTAGAGGAAATACCAGCTGCTCAAGAGGAGCATGATTTTATTATATGACAAAAGCAATGCCAGCCAGTGTGGGTGGTTTGCACTCCCATGCGAGATGACTTAGGCCTAATGAGACCTCTTTGGTTGCCTACCTTGCCTATTTAACAATTAGGTGAGTGAGAATGGACTTAGGTAAGCACCATAGTGAATATTGAAATTAACCTTTCCTTGAAGACTATCAGAAAAAGAGAGGAAGTGGGCAAGGAATTACCTAACCTTTATGATCTTTTCTACTTCGCTGAGTACGTGATTCTAGTGAGCGTCCTAAAATGAAATGTGAGTCCCATGTAGGCTCCCCCACCCCCCAAAAGTAGAGCATTCCTATGAAAGCTATCCTAAGCCAAAATGAGGTAAAGCTAGGAATCAATTGCCATAGATTTATAAGGAAATTTTTTTAGCGTTCCCAGACCCAAAAAATAACCCTCTTAGGCTTTTCTGGTACTTTAGGACACATCTTGCTAACAGTGAACAGAGTAACTCGAGATAAAGCACAGATGCTCACAGATGCAGCTCAGAGCTCTGGAGGCTTGATGCTGAGATGCTGAGTGTACTTCCCAGGGAAGGGGCTTGGTGGGGCCACGCTTGCTGCTGGGGATGTGCACTATATAAAGGGTCACTGCAATACAAATGTAAAATCCTCTTCCGTTTTCTAGCAAAAACAGGTCCTCATGTGGGTGATTCTTTTGGAAAAGTAAAGTGGTGTTACACAAACTTTTGAAAAGCTAGAGATGCGTATATAAAGTATATTTTAGTGAATCAAGGTCCTTTGTGGTCTGGCTTCAATTTCAGCTTTTGCCATGTAAACTTCCACACTGCAAAGCTTACTGTTCCTCCAATAAATGGCATGCTCACCCCACTTGACCTTGTTTGTACTGTGTCCCCTGCAAAGCACACTCTCATCGCGAATCTGTCTCCTGTTGCTGTCCATCCCGTACAACCCAAACCCCAATTTCTTCTGTGAACTTTTCCCCGGCTCCAGAATCGGGAGCTCTCTCCCTCAGCCTCCTGTACCAGATGCACGCTCCTCAGCTGTAGGATTTAGCCACAGAGTATCAAGCTTTCCTGTTCAGGGGTTGCTCCCACATATCACTAATATTTAGTGAGCACTTACCATGTGTTAAGCACCGAGCTAGATGCTTTAATATGTATCGTTCTCTTTGATTCTTATGGTAGTTTTCTGTTGCTGAATAACAAATCAATCTTACACAAGTAGTTTATCATGGGTCAGTCTCCAAGGGCCAGGAATGTGGATGTGGCTCAGCTGGGTGCCACTGATCCAAGGCCTCCCGAGGGGCTCCTGCCAAGCTGGCCTGGGCTGTAGTGTCATCTGAAAGCTGGAAATTTGGTAATGGATACACGGGGATTCATTTTACCATGGCTTTTTACTTTTGTGTATATTTGAAATTTTTCATAATATAAAGGTAAAATAAAATCCCCAGATACATAAAACTTCTAAGTCAGGTCAGGGGGGAAGAAGAAAATATGAAAAAAATATCTCAACGAATCCCCACAATACCTCTTTGAAGGAGGTTTTAACATCCCAGTTTGCAGATAAGGAAACCGAGGCTCACTGAGATTAGAAGGTTCTAGAGCTGGGATTTGTAGCCATGTCCGTTTGGCTCCCAAGCCAACATTTTCTCCACTATACCACACAAACATATACAAATGCTATCTCTGCATCTAAAATCCTCGGGTTGCACTTGATTCTGGGGATACATGAGGTTACATTAATGCCCACCTTACAATGACTCCCAGCCTTCATCACCCCACCTTAGGTCTCCCCCAGCTACCTGGGTATCTCACCTGAATTGAGCACTTAATGTGCACTGGGTACTGGCCCTTAATACCAGTTCTTCTTCACAATACTCCTGATAGGTAGGTATTATTACTCTCCTTTTCCAGAGAAGGGGTTGCCCCTTAGAGAGATGAAGTCACATCTCAAGTCACATAGCTAGACGAGGTGGAGTTCAGATTTAAATCTAGGGCTGTTGGATTCAAAATGATTGCTCTGTTTATAGAACATTTAGAATGGTGACTTAGTAACAGAAAAAAAAAAGAAATCCAGACTAGCAGTGGAGTGGCCTTAGTGTAAACCACTTTTCCTGCTGCTTAACAATGAGATCTTTCTCAGATTACCTTCCCTCTCCTGCCCATAGTTTTCATATTATAGAAGAGAAGCTGTTCTCAATCTCCTGTCCCTTAAGGTGGGGTTTTCAAACCATAGTTCAGACCCATGAGCAAGTAATCAAATCAACAGGGTCACTACAAACATTTAAAAAAAGAAAGAAAAAAAGAGATGAAAGAAAAAAGGAAGGAAGGAAGGAAAGAAGGAGGGAAGAATGGAAGGAAGGAAGAAGGGAAGGAAGGAAAGAAAGAAGGAGGAAAGAAAGGAAGGAAGAATGGAAGGAAGGAAGGAGGGAAGAAAGGAAGGAAGAATGGAAGGAAGGAAAGAAGGAGGGAAGAAAGGAAGGAAGAAGGGAAGGAAGGAAAGAAGGAAGGAAAAGAACCCATTAGAGTAAAGGTGAGTTGTTCCACAAAAATGCATACACATACCTATACACACACACAAACATATATAGTTATGTTGCCTGTGTGCGAGCGTGTGTGCGTGCGTGTGTGTATGCATTGGGTCATTATGTTAGATCAATTTGTCCCTGTGGTTGCAGTCAAGAGTTTAAAAGTTATGCTTTAATGCATCTTTCAGATGAAGGACTTCAGACTGAGTTGCATCTGACAACTTGTGAATGCAAACCATTAGTTTCCTGGAGACTCTGTAGACCAATAGAAAAAGGAGAACTTTAGAATCGGACAGCTTTGGATTTGAATCTCAACTTTCCTACTTCTGACTGTATGCCCTTGGGCAAGTCATTTCACCTCTTGGGGCTACAGTTTCATCATCCATAAGATTCAAGCAAGATTGCCCATCTTATGGGATAATAATGAAGCTTGAATGAGAAAACAAACACTTAGCAAAGCTCATAGTGCATAGTAATGCTCCAAAAATGTTAATTATAATCATTATTATTAATTTTAATATTTCTATTATGATTAGCATCATTATTTTCAAATTGCATTGAAATTATTTGTTTATATGTCTCTTTCACAACTAGACTCACAAAGAAATTTAAGGTATTCTTTGTTCCAAAACACATTTTATTCAATGCAAATTGATTATACTGGAAGCACCCCAAAGTTAGAGGTTAGACCAGAAGGTATAAAGACTATTCCATGCACCCCCGACAAATTATAAAAGGACTTTCATTCAATTAAGAGCTCTTTGAAGAGCATTCACTGTCTTGAAAAGGAATAATGAAGACGAAGCACCATGAGGCACTTTATCATTACAAGGTGAGGCCACCACGTTACTTTGTCCAATCTCACCACCACACTGCAAGGGAAGTATTATTCTCATGCACCAAATTACAGATGCGGAAACTAAAGCTCAAAGACGTAAAATGACTTGCCCATGCCACAAAACCAAGCTCTTCTGTCTCCTGCATCAGTGATTCTGAAAGATATTAGGTTGTGTGCAAGAATAACCAGGGATCCATTGTGCAAGTGATTCTGATTCAGGGAGGACAGAAAAGGGGTACTCCTCTCACCCATTTGGTCTCTTAGAGATGCTCAACCACAAGCAAGGACCTTATTTTCTAGCCTGACTAACCCATTAGCACATTTGCAAAGGCTGTTCTCAGTTACAATGGGCATGTAGGGAGATGGAATCTGGAAAACTCAGTTTCATTTTGCCTCTTGACCAAACCTTAGGCCCTAATGCTGACAGTGGTAAGAGGAGCATCTTTGGATTGCCTGACCAGCCAACCATGCACGGCCAGGGTGGGGCCAGCCTTGATCGACGCTACATTGTGGTGGTGACGGTGAAGGTGCCAGAGCTCTAAAGGAATGTGGGAGAGTGAAGTTCTGTCCTCAGAGAGGCCATCCTCGACCCCTTCAGCCAGAGTTGGTGCCCCCAACCACAGCTCCCACATTCTTTGTATACAGAGTGGTGTAATTGTTGGTTTAAAGGCTGCCTACCAGAAAACAAAGGTGCAGGAGATGGTGGGCAGAGGAATCACACCTTATTCATCTTTCTGTCCCCAGTAGCCAGGCCCAGGCACTCCCACTGAGTGTGTGAGTAAATGAAAGAATGAATGAATACGCAACAAACAGAATCATGACTTACTCTGCTTATGATGTTTAGTAAAAGTTTCCTAGATGCTTCTGTCTTTTTCTAGTCATTTGATTTGACCACTTGTAGAATTCAAAGGAGAAGATCCTTTTTTTCTTTTTTTTACCATGACAGAAATTTCTTTTATTTTTCTTGGAATACTTCAAAAACAAACAAACAAACAAACAAAAAACACTTCATGGAAAGCTATAAATATGAACAATAAGCTCTGTGGTTTTGAGACATGAAAGACCATAATCTGTTTTGAAAAGATAATTTTACTGGAAACAATATATTTGGAAACTAATTTGCCATCCCAATTGCCAAACCTTGGCCTGCTAATCCCCTAGAGGAATATGGGATATGGGGCTTTGGGGTGCAACCAATAACCAACACTTCACAGAGTGATTGCCTCAGGACAGGTCCTGGGCACACAGCATCCAGTTCAATGTCCTAATGGTTCAATGTCCTAACAGCCTCGAGGGGCACATCCTCATCTTACAGCTGCAGTAACTGAGAGGTTCAGAAGTCACACAGCTAGTAAGAGGTGACACGGACTACAGACCCAGGTCCTTCTGAGTCTCCATCCCATGGATTTCATGTATCACCCAGGCTTCTCTCAGTTCAGAGCGGACATCATCAATCACTTTCAATTTACTCTAATGCAGATCAGTGAAAATCCACACCCCAAACAGACAAAAAATAAAAACCAACCAACAACAAACTTCCCTCCTCAAAGAACCCTCTTAACCTCTTCCTCAGTCTCCCTTGCCAAGTGTTTTAATAGGAACCATGCTCTTTTGAGGAAAAGGCAAAGAATGGCATACACCACGAGCTGTATAAAACACACAAAATTGCCTGCTAGCCCTTGCGTCATTACCTCGAAGCCCTAAAGTCGTGCGGACTTCCAGAAAAATCAGGCTGCAACAAAACATAATTAAAGAATAAATGTTCATCAAATAAAGTTTGGAAGGAATGGAAAGTAGAATAAAGAAAGTGCCCATAATCTACCACCCAGAGACTAAAGTATTTGGGTAACATTTGTACTTGGAGATATATATGGGGCTACATCAGAGCGTGTAGCAGATGTCATATTATATCATTTTGTTTTTCCATTTAACACTTAAGCAGACACATTTTCCCCCTGCATTGAAATCCATGGATTTTACTGGCTGCAAAATACTCCATCAAGGAAATGCCCATTAATTAACCATTCTTTTTTGCTGCTGTTACATATTTCGGTTATATCTACTTGTTAATTGTTCTATGTAGTTCTGTCATGAGTGGCTTTGTAAATAATGCTTTTTAGAAAACATTATGATCGTGGGGCGCCTGGGTGGCTCAGTCGGTTAAGCTTCTGACTTCGGCTCAGGTCATGATCTCACGGTTTGTGGGTTCAAGCCCCGCGTTGGGCTCTGTGCTGACAGCTCAGAGCTTGGAGCCTGCTTCGGATTCCGTGTCTCCCTCTCTCTCTGCCCCTCCCCTCTCATGCTCTGTCTCTCTCTGTTTCAAAAATAAATAAAAACTAAAAAAAAAAATTTTTTTAAAGAAAACATTATGATCGTAACCCTAGGATACATGCCCAGATATGGAATTAGCATGTTAAGTATGAATAACACATCACCTGCGTGACACTCTCTGAAAGGTCGTCCCACACTGTCCTTCATCACAGTGCATTTCCCTCCACTATGCCAAGGGCCACCTTCTCAGGGTGCCATCTGTGCAGTTGCATGGAGCCCCGCACTCAGAAAGGCTCCACATTTGGTTGAATGCCCTGTTGGCACCATCTTGAAATGGTTAATAATTTGATCTTTGAACGTATGTTTGGAAGCAAAGTCTGAGGGGACACGGGATCAAGCAGGTGAGCGGAGAGATACAAGTACGGTGTGTGTCCACCATTCCTCGCCGCTCATTCTCATGTAGGGTCGGCCGCGCGTCACAAGTACAACATTCCAGTGGACCCCCAATCCGTGGAGTTCAGTGAAGCTCAAAGCAACTGGGCTCCTCATACAACTGAATACGCTGGGAGCACCAGGGCCCTGGCTGTACCGAGAGGCCATGCTTCTCATTAAAACCAGAACTTGCTTCGCATGACCAGCCAGCGCTACCATGTGTTTTAGCCCACCACTGAGTTCACTTTCCTTTTCGTCCGCCTGACCCCTCAGCGAGCCAAGGGTAGAGAGTGTTGGTAGAATGCGCACATGTCAGGAAGTGAATTTAAGAAGTCGAGTTTGCTTTGTGCGGCATTTACGCTGCTCTGGTGAGGATGAAATGTGTGTGCGTGTGCCAACTATGGAGTACAAATCCTGACTGTAACACAAATACAGAACATAATTTCGGGGATTCCACGTGGGAGTTTGCCTCCTCTTTCTAAATGAATCCAGTCACTTCGAGGGAGTCAGAGCAGGATTTTACTAGGAGCAATCTTCCTTCTTCCTCCTCCCCTTCCTTCCCCAACTACCTTCTGGTTCAACAGCCGGCTGATGGTGTTTTGCACAATCTAATCAGGGACAGCCCGCCCAGGCCAACTTTTCCAGATAGCGCTGGATTAATAGCAGTGTTGGTGTGGGGGCTAGTATTTGGTAAAAGGCAACGGGCTAGCATTTCTTTATTACCATGTGCTTCATAGCGCTTAGATCCTTTATTTACTTGCTTGCTGGTAAATTTTTACAGCCTCATTCTGCCAAATATTGCTCTCCCTTAGGTCGGGCCCTCATTTCTGAAATATAACTTTTGAACTTTGGCCTGCAGTAAAGCCACTCTTGCTCTTACGCGTTGATCCTTCTTTGTAAAATTGCCAAGTTTTCCTTCTAAAGAAATTATTATAGCAAAGTCGTTTTATACATATTATAGCCAGGGTGCAAAACTCCCCTCAGGCTGATAACCCACAGTCTGGAGAAGAACAAACCTAACCTCGAAGACAGCTGTTTTCAAAGGAGGCTGCGTGTTAAAGGGACATGAGGCACTTTGCAAAGTAGGAATGCCTGACTCTCGCTTCCCACGGTTCTGACTCCGTTGGTCTGGGGCATGAGCTGGACATTGAGACTTAGAAGCTTCCCAGAGGGGATTCTGTATGCAGCTCTGGTTCCGAAACTGCTTAGAGTCACTGCTCTCAGATCCCATTTGTTTAAATTCAGAGGAAGAAATCCACACAGCCAGCTCAGTGAGAACATCAGCCTCCGTATCAGTAGGATTCAGCAAATAATCATGGAGCCCTAACTGACAGACCCAATATTGGGCCCTTTGAGAACGGCAAAGATGAGTAAGACAAACTCCTAGCCCAGAAGAACTTCCAGAATGAGGGACAAGTAAGAGTGTCAGCAAGCTAGTGTCAAGAGTGTGTCAAAAGTATCTAGAACCGAGATATAATCCGGAGCTGATAGGATCTCGTACATGTACGTTGTCTCCAAAAGGACTTCCTGGAAGCCGTGCCCATGGTGCATCAATCGGAAAAGCAAAAAGGGTTCCAGAGCAGATCACGGCAGGGAAGGGGCATGGTTCTGTTTGATTTTGTGTCCCAAGTGACTGACACAATACTGGCACGTGGTAGGTGGGCATCAACAAATGGTTTAAAGAATAAATGAATGACCTGATTTGCAGCATAAGATGTTTTAAAGGACCAAAACAAAAAAGGTTGGGAAGCTATGTCTGAGCCAGATCACACAGGCCTGGAAAGTTCTTGAGCTGGCAGTTCCAGCACCTGAGCTGTTCATGGGGAAATAAATCTGGCAGTAGTCCCGCGTGCTGCTTTGGTTGGAGAATAAAGTGGGAGATGATTCAGGAGACAAGGGCCCAGGAGGGGGCTCCTGAAGACCTGTACTAGGCCAGCAGAAATGGGGATAAAGTGGCGAGCAATGCAGAGAGATTGTTCACGGATGTGCTTAGGACAGAAGCCTTACTTCAGGGTACGTCTCCCCTATCCTCTCCTACCCTGACACCCAGAGAAACTCAAATGCTGCCATTGTCACCTAATCGGACTCGGATGGACACAGAGACCAGCACCTGTGCCCTAGTCCTTTCCCAGCAGCCCCCCTCTGCATTCCCAGAGCCCTCCTCTGGTTGTAACAGGAGGGGCCATTCATTCCACTACAAGCATCATTTCATGTCGCTATTCTAACATATAGCAAGGGTCTCATCTTTAGAAATAGCCAGTAATATATGGAAAGTTGCCCTGCCTTACTAGTTACCTGGGAGTACTAATTAAAATGACAGCAAGATTTCATTTTTCACTCATCAGAGGGGCAAAAATTAAAAGGCTTTCATAATATCTGGTGTCAGTGAGGGAGAGGGAAAAGTGTGCTCTTAAATTCCGCTTGCAGAAATGCACATTGGTGGACTGTTCCGAGGGCAATTTGGCAGTATCTATAAAAGTGTTAAGGGTGCATTCTCTTTGATCAAGCGGGTTTAGTTCTTGATACTTACCCCCGGGAAATACTTTCACATGAGTACAAAGACATAAACACTGCATTTATTGGTAGCAATGAAACACTGGTAGCACCATATCACCCATTCGTAGGGAACTAAAAAGACCATGGCTCATCCAGGGGCACCTGGGTGGCTCAGATGGTTTAGCGTCCGACTCTTGGTTTCGCTCAGGTCACGATCTCGCAGTTTGTGAGATCAAGCCCCACGTCAGGCTCTGCGCTGACAGTGTGGAGCCTATGTAGGATTCTCTCTCTCCTCCTCTCTCTCTCCGCCTCTCTCTCTTTCAATAAATACATAAACTTTAAAAAAAAAAAAAAAAGACCACGGTGCATCCAAACTGCGGCACCCATGGAACCATCCAAAAGAATGTGGCTGATTCGTATATTCTGGCATAGAACATTTTACTCTAGCAAATTGTTTATGAGACCAAAAAAAGGCACCATAATGTCTACATTATATGTCTCTCCCTCTCCATATATATATATATATATATGTATATAATTTCATAAAAAATCAAGGGCAAATACACATGAGGGAAAGGGGGCACAAACTGGCACTTTCGCTCAGCTCAGGTATTGATTGAGATTTCACAGTCAGAATGCATTCATGTTATTGTGTATAATAAATAAAAACACAAATAAAACCTGGGAAAGAAGGGGTTCTCCTTCACCGTATTTCCTTTTTCCTTCCTGTAAGAAAAATCTCGTGGGGAGGACAGAGTAGGTCTGCCCCAACATTCTAAATGGGAAATCAGGCAGTCTGAGTGGAGAAGCTTGTCTGAGGTCGCAGGATGACTTAGGGACAAAGTCAGGACGAGAATCTAGGTCCTTTGACCCCGTCCCAGGGCTTCACGCACGACACTGCCAGCGGCATTCAGCTTCCACATCTTCACGCCATCTTGCCCAGGATCAAAGGGAGCCCTTGACCCAGTCTTTCAAGAGAAACTCTGACTCTTGCAGACTTAAAACTTCTCAAAAATTTTCTCTCCCTTTTCTGTTTTTATGGGGGCCAGACTCCTCCGAATCTCTACATGAAACCTGCAGGTTCAGTGTTGCGAACAACACGTCTGATGTTCCGTCGGATTTCCATCCAAATAAACCTCATTTTGCTGATGTCTGTAAAGTCTGACTTTATAGCAGAGAGCTCTGCTAGGACTCTGTCTTTAATAAAAGGGGAAAGAAGTGGAACTACTAATTTAGTTTCTTTAAAAGGCATGTATTTTCATGCACATTAAGTCCATCTGTTGGTGAAATGGATGCCTTTGCACAGTGTATAATTTGATAAAACCCAAAAGAACTCAGAGCTCCCAGCTTGAAGCAGAAATAGAGAAAGTGGCTGGGAACCTGACTAAAGTGGATAAATCCACCAACCACTATTTTTAGAACTAAAAACTGATTTAAAAAAAAAAATAACCATCATGGAGAAAGATTAGTGTTCTTAGTGTAAGAGATTCTCAGCACATTTGAACTGCTTTAGGGACCAAGACCGAAGGGCCCACGGTCTCTGCAGTTCATTTACTGGAGATACCTTTTTTCACAGTGCTGTGTAGTATCTGAACACCTCGCTTCCTGCCCTCACACCGTCTGATGGCTCCCCTCTGGCTGCAGAGAGCTTACAAGCTAGCAGTCATGCCTTACTTGTCAGTGCAAAGTGTTTTAAAATTTGAAATGTTGACACCATTTAAACCTTGGCATTTCACATGAAACCATCAGAAATTTCACAGAAAGAAAAATCGGAAATCAGGATTCTGATGTCTCTTGAAAAATCAGAAGATCTGGCTGTATTGGGTCCGAGTTCCTGCAGAACGTTAATGGGCTGGTGCGGAATAGCGAAGGCATAATATAAACAGCATTCACCTCCTGGTTTGCACAGCCCCCATCTATACCTGCCCGGCCCCCATGGTAACACTTGAAGTTACAACACCTGGTCTTGAGGATTAAAGTCTAAACTTCACAGGACATTCAAGTTCCTGCACTGTTGGCTTCTGGCCAACTCCCCCATCTTCATTCTTTCCTGTTTCTTCACCGATTTATTTAGCCAATAAACCCTCACTGATAGCTAGCATATCCCAGGCCATGTGCTAGATAGTACGGAGACAAATAAAATGCATGCATCAGACAGGGTCCCAGCAGATGGCATACATAAACCAGGACAATCCAAACAGGATTGGTTGAATAGTCAGAGAACCACAAGGATAGTGCATTGTGGCAAGAGGCAATCGAGGCAAGAAGCTTCGAGACTGTGTACTCTGAGTCCCGAAGTGAGAGTCGCTTAGCTGGAGAGATGCTATGACCTTCTGCAGGGAATGTGGCCAGCCCAAGACAACCCTGCAGAGCAAGGGCTAAGTGAAATATCACCTGCCTTCACTCTCCTCTCTCCTGCCAGGCTTCTGAGGGGACCCCTCTACAGTCCAGAGCCAGAAACAGAGCGCCAGGAGGCCTCTTGATGCAGTCCACAGAGGTCAGCTTCCCTGGACAGAGAAAGTGCAGAGTGGATCAGACACAAACAGAAGACACTGAGCCAAACCCATCTGTCCTTCAAGGAATTCACAGTCTAAAGAGGAGAAAGGAAAACTCAGCAAACAATGGCAGTGCAGCGGGGGCAGTACTGTGTGCAACGAGAATCATGCCAGGCTGCAGGAGCTCGGAGGAGAGAACTAGCCAGGCAGAGGCAGTCAGGAAGCTTCCCAGGAAACAGTGACCTCCAAGCTGAGATTCAAATGATAAAGAACAAGGAGTTAGCCAGAGAGAGGTGAGGGGGGAGAGGCGGGCTGTCCCAGGAGAGGGAGCATTCCATTGCTCAGGATTCATGGGCACCATATGCTCAATTTCCCAGGTGTCTCAGCATCCCCCAATGTCTCTTGCTTTTTTGGCACCTCATGCTTGGTCACAGACCCTTCCTCTGCTGGAGGGGCTTCCCCCAGCGTTTTGGGGCAGTTTTCTCATCCCCATCCTCTCCAAGCAATTCCACTCCTGAAGGTACCCAGCAGAAACGTGAACATGCATGCACCGAATGAACACAATGGGGTCCTCACAGCAGCACTATGCATAGTAACCGAATGTGCATCAACAGACTGGGTCAGTGGATTATGATACATCCAGAGTAGAAAACTATACAGCAATGAGAATGGGCGATCTACAGTATCGCAAATACAATACTGAGCGAAAGAAACCAAGCACAAAAGAGTATATCCCAGAGATTCCATTGAAAAAAAGTTCAGAAACAAGCGAAATCAATCTATGATGTTAGAATTCAGGATAGTAGTTACCCCTCAGGGAAGTGGTAGTTACTACAACACAGCACAAGATATGGGGTCTGTGCTGTTAGTCACATCCTGTTTCATGAAGCGGGTGCTGGTCGCACGGGCTCCTGAAAACTCATTGAGCTGTATGTGTATACTTCTTCATGTGACACTTTAAGTCACCCTCCAGGAAGCCTTCCCGGGTTATTGAATGACAAGAGCTCAGAAAACCCTTCCAAAAACCCACCCACAATGTCTGAAAACCATTATGGATGGGACAACAGCTCAGGACCGCAGACCTGCCTCGATTTCCCTGGAGATCCTGGGCAAATCCTGTCCACTCTCTCAGCTCCACCTAATGCTTTAAAATGATGCAGTAGAGAGTGCCTGGGTGGCGCAGTCGGTTAAGCGTCCGACTTCAGCCAGGTCACGATCTCGCGGTCCGTGAGTTCGAGCCCCGCGTCGGGCTCTGGGCTGATGGCTCAGAGCCTGGAGCCTGTTTCCGATTCTGTGTCTCCCTCTCTCTCTGCCCCTCCCCCGTTCATGCTCTGTCTCTCTCTGTCCCAAAAATAAATAAAAAACGTTGAAAAAAAATTAAAAAATAAAATAAAATGATGCAGTAGAGCAGACGCGGATCTAGTTTTTTCCAGTGATCAGGGGGTTTATAGGTCAATGGGTCCTCCAGCATTTTCTGAACTTGCTTGCCAGTCCTAACAGCCTCTGGTCATAAAATAACTGAAATGGCTCTGGCTCCTGGGTGAGTGGCACCCAACTTTCTCATCAAGGAGGGACACTGTCACTACTTTTCTCCCATGGGCTCCACATAATGGATGCATATTTATTTATTTATTTTTTTAATTTTTTTATTAAAAAAAAATTTTTTTTAACGTTTATTTATTTTTGAGACAGAGAGAGACAGAGCATGAACGGGGGAGGGTCAGAGAGAGAGGGAGACACAGAATCTGAAACAGGCTCCAGGCTCTGAGCAGTCAGCACAGAGCCCGACGCGGGGCTCAAACTCACGGACCGTGAGATCATGACCTGAGCCGAAGTTGGCCACCCAACCGACTGAGCCACCCAGGTGCCCCAAGGATGCATATTTTTTTTAAAAAGATGTTTTTTGTGTAGTGATCCATCTGTTTCAGTCAAGACATTTACATATAGTAGCCAACCTGACCTTGTGACCAGGGAATGAGGCAACCAACATCCCTTCAGTGGGTTAGATAATTCCCATTCAAAGCGGAGAAATAGGACAGTTCAGTTCCCCCCAGGAAGATCGATAGCAGGGACTCAATGTAGGATTTCCACTCTTAGTTTTATGATATAGGAACCCTTATTTTTTTTTCAAACGTTTCACGATGGCACCCCTAGGCCATGGCCCGTATATTAGTTTTTCATCCCATATATCAAAGAGACTTCGGGCTTCGTCCTCAAATATTTCTTAGTACTACTTTCCTAACTTCTTTTCAATCATGATCTCAGAAGGATGCAGCTTTTGTGATGTTACATAACCCAAGTGAAGTGAAACACAATTATTTCTTTTTTATTTAAAAATAAACTTTTCAACCTTTATTTATTTTTGAGAGACAGAGAGACAGAGTGGAGGAAGGGCAGAGAGAGAGGAAGAAGACACAGGAATCCAAAGCAGGCTCCAGGCTCTGAGCTGTCTGCACAGAGCCTGATATGGGGCTCAAACCCATGAACTGAGAGATGATGACCGGAGCCGAAGTCAGACGCTTAACCGACTGAGCCACCCAGGCGCCCTGAAATGTTTATTTCAATCATACCAATATTGGCTGCCCCTTATACTGCACCTCTAACACACGTGGCTGCTATCCCAGTCGCCCTGTATGGGTTTACACAGGCTGTGCAGTCAGATAGCATGGGTTCAGGTCCCACTTCTGCTCCTTCCTGGCTCAGTGGTCTAAGTGAGTAGCTACGTAACCTCCTGGAGTCCTCATATCCTTATCTATAGAATAAGACTCCTACCGTAGTTCAGTCAGTGAGTTACTGGGAAGACCAAATGAATATCATCCACGAAAGCACATGGCCCAGTGTTTGGCTCAGAGGAAGGGCTCGAACACATTAGCTCTTCATAGTAATTCAATTTTCTTCACAACAACCCTTTCAAGAAAGCATCGGTATCCCCACTTTGTAAAGAAAAATCTGAGGCTCAGAGATTTGCCTAGGATTACACAGCGACTGAATGGCAGAAGCAGGATTTTCGATCCTGGTTGTACTTAACACCAAACCTTGACCGCTTTTCCCTGGTCAGTCCTTCTGCCTCTGGAGGCTGTAGTTGGAAGCCTCCACGGTTGCTTCTAATTCTTCGTAAACATAATCATTTTTGAGAGAAAGAACATTTTATTCCTTTATTTTTTTTTGCTTGATTACTTAAAAGAAAAAAAAAAATAAAATGACTAGGTAAAGCTTTTACTCCCGTCATAAAAACCTAATTTTTCTCAAGTTCATTGTTTTATGTCCCCATTCAAGATTCTCAGCCCCAATTTCGTGACCGTCGCAAAAGGTTCAAAGAACCCCAGCCAAGCTGCATGACCTTGGGAACCTCCTTGCCCTCTCAAATGGGCCTCAGTTTCTCCTTACGTAGAACAAGGGAATGGAGAGAGACTCGCCCAGCGTTTACAGCCTTGACACAGAAGCCTCTCTTCTGACATTATTTCAGGGCCCTTTACACACGTGAGCAACTGGGCTTCAAACGTTTGATTCCTGCCCCTGTCTTCCTGAACTGTGTCAGAGGAGGAAAACAAAGAAAAAAAAAGAAAAGAAAAAAAAAAAAAAGAATCCAACATCTGTTTTCACACCATGGCTGGGAATTCATTCCTAAAACATTTTTCATACTTGACCAGAAGGGCATTTCGTCACGAGTAATAGGATCCGTCCCCTTGCTCTCTGGCCTCCTTTGCACTTTGCTGATAAGACAGTAATGAATGTGCTGATGTGCATTTCCAGGAATCAAAGCTTCTCCCTGGCCCAGGCCAGCACGGCTGCCTTCTCAGGGGCAGGTGACAGAGCCCAGTGCCCTTCCCAGGCAAGCCGGCCAAGTCACTGTCCTTGGGGCTCTCTTTCCTCCTCAACAGCACCTCCCTGGGGACCCCAGGGGGTAGGGACTGGTCACCGGAGCCGTCCCAATCAACTATCCTTCTCCCTGGCTTCCTGGTCCTGGGGCCATGCGGGGGAGAAGGACCCTCCCCTTTCAAGACTCCAAGCACCCTCAGAGGTGCGCATGAAGAATTAGAACCCCTCTCCCGTGGTTGGCATGATAACCAAGTCAGTGTGAGTCAAAGTGTGTGAAAACACCTTGTGAATGCACGATCTGTGAAGAAGTGCACGAACACAGAGTGCTGTGTGAGTGCAGCAAAAACGACGATATTTAACTCGAATCTGATCCTGACACACCTTCGATGAAGCAGCTTTGTCTGTGTTGTTTTCAGCTGAATGTTAAACTCTACCCTTAAAATAGAGGCCACTTCAAAGAAAGTCTATAAGTCAATATATATATTCTTTGAAGGCTACGTGGTGTTTTTGTCCTTTCTCTAAAAGCAGAACCACAAATTCAAAAGAGCAGCTGTGATCTCTTCAAGTCAAAACCGTGGTGATTCAGAGCTTGTTTTTGCTCGTTTTGGTTTATCTTTTAAAACCACGCCTTCTCGTGAGGCGTACTGGAGTGTTGGTAGAGGGCACTGGGTCCATCACGACTCAACCACTGATTCTCGGTGAGCTTTGACCAGGTTTCTTCTCTTGCTTGGGCCACACTTTTCCCATCTATGAAAAGGGGTGGGGGGGGGGGGCGCGGAGAGACGGTGGTAGGAGACCGGATGTATCGATATTTCTCAAAGGGTAGGCACTACAATTATCCCTATGGGGAATAATTTTAGGAATTGCAAGCCTAAAAGAGAATAACTGGATAAAAAAAAAGGTAATCACTTCTCAATTCTCCTTTTATTCTTTGGATTAGAAACCAAAGAGAAATTCTCCTGTTGGTACTTGTATGTCAACAGCTCCCTACACTTGCTCCTTTCCTCCTTGACTGAGGACATATCTTGGGACTAAGCAGGAGTCCCTAGAATTTAATTTCCTTATTTTATGATCACTGTGTCTGTCTTGGTTCACTTCTACTTTAGCAAAAGCAACTTTGTTTTGGTTTTCATTTATTGTAGTGATGTGAAGTTTCCTTTCCAAATAAATTCATTTTATTTTTAAAAAGTGAATTATCAGGGGCACCTGGGTGGCTCAGTCAGTTGAGCATCAGCCTTTGGCTCAGGTCATGATCTCCCAGTTTGTGAGATCAAGCCCCACATCGGGCTCTCTGCTGTCGGCGTAGAGCCCACTTCAGATCTTCTGTCCCCCCTCTCTCTGCCCCTCCCCCACTTGTTCTCTCTCACAAATACAATATTGAAAAAAAATGTAAGTGAATTATCAAAACGTGCAGCAGATGTTACAGGAAGCACACAGCTATGGCAACCACCATGGCCCTGCCACCCCAGTTAGGGAACTCTGGGGACTGGTGTCTGAGGTTACTTCCCTCACTCATGTGAACGGCTCGGTCACAGGATGTTCTCACTGCCCTCCATTCCTCTGGCTCCCTGGGTGCCGAAGTTGTGTTAAATGGACTCTGGGTCAGGGGTAGAGAGGACCAGGTGGCCGGGTGATTTTGTTCTGCCACAGGCGGAAGAAGAGCAGACACACCCTCTAGGAATCATCTTACAGCCAGGGGACAGCTCTGGCTGTGGTTTCAGCTATATGCTGAAGAAATTGCCATAGTCATGAGTTCTGGATGGTGTAAGAGTTGGCAACATACTATGCACGTCTCAATTAGGTATTTATTATTTCTGACTTCATCGTGCGGGTGAGGAAACAGGCTCAGAAGCTAACGTGACTTGAAAAGCCACACACCTAGAAAGAGATGGAATGAGAACTTTAATTTTTTTTCTTTTAAATTTTTTTTTTTTAACGTGTACTCACTTTTGAGAACAGAGAGAGACAGAGCGTGAGCAGGGAAGGGGCAGAGACAATGGGAGACACAGGATCTGAAGCAGGTTCCAGTGAGCACAGAGTTTGACACAGACTCAAACCCACGAACTGTGAGATCATGACCTGAACCGAAGTTGGATGCCTGATGGACTGAGCCACCCAGGCACCCCGGAATGAGAACTTTAAATAAGCATCTTTTATCACCAAAGTTCATGTTCTTTCAACTGCATATGATGCTAAAGAAGGTTTAGAAATAAATCAGGAAGATGAACAGATATTTTATGGCTATAATATCCCATTCTATGAATACACTATGTAAATAGCTTCCTACTTTGGAACAGTTTATATCCAATAGATGAACAGTCTTATGGCTAAATCTTTGTGTACATCTATGATATGTCTATATGATAAAAGTCTAGAGGTGCCTAGGTGGCTCAGTCGGTTGAGGGTCCGACTTGTTATTTTTGCTCAGGTCATGATCTCAGGGTCATGGGATTGAGCCCCACATTAGGCTCCATGCTGAGGGTGGAGCCTGTTAAGATTCTCCCTCTCTCCAAATATCATATGACTTCATTCATATGAGGACTTTAAGACACGGAACAGATGAACACAAGAGAAGGGAAGCAAAAATAATATAAAAACAGGGAGGGGGACAAAACAGAAGAGACTCATAAATATGGAGAACAAACTGAGGGTTACGGGAGGAGTCGTGGGAGGGAGGATGGGCTAAATGGGTAAGGGGCATTAAGGAATCTACTCCTGAAATCATTGTGGCACTATATGCTAACTAACTTGGATGTAAATTTAAAAAATAAAATAAAGTAAAAAAAAAAAAGATTCTCCCTCTCTCTCTACCTCCCTCTGCCCCCTTCTCCTGTTTGCACATGTTCTCTTGCTTGCTCGCTCTCTCATACATATATAAATTTCTAGAGAAACAAAACTGGAGGTATCACAATTCCAGATTTCAAGTTATACTACAAAGCAATAGCAATTAAAACAGTGTGGTACTGGCATAAAAATAAATTTATTTTTCAAAAAACTAAATCAGTGGAGTAGAATAGAAAACCCAGAAATAACCCACAGTTATATGATCAATTAATCTTCAACAAAGGAGGAATGAATATACAATGGAAAAAAAGACAGTCTCTTCAACAAATGGTGTTGGGAACACTGGTCAGCTACATGCAAAAGAATGGGACTAGACCACTTTCTTTCACCATATACAAAAGTAAACTTAAAATGTATGAAAGACCTAAATTTGAGACCTGAAACCATAAAAATCCTTGAAGAGAGTACAGGCAGTAATTTCTCTGACATTGGCTGTAGCAACATTTTTCTAGAAACAAGGGAATTAAAAGCAAAAGTAAACTATTGGGACTACATCAAAATAAAGTTTCTGTACAGCAAAGGAAACAATCAACAAAACTAAGAGGCAATCTACTGAATGGGAGAATATATTTACAAATGACATATCTGATAAAAGGTTAGTATCCAAAATATATAAAGAACTTACACAACTTAACACCCAAAAAACAAACAATCCAATTAAAAATTTGGCAGAAGACACGAACAGACATTTCTCCAAAGAAGACATCCAGATGGCCAACCGACACATGAAAAGATGCTCAACATCACTCCTCATTACAAATCAAAGCCACAGTGAAATATCACCTCACACCTGTCAGAATGGCTAAAATCAAAAACACAAGAAACAACAAGTGTTGGCAAAGATGTGAAGCAAAAGAAACCCTCTTGAACTGTTGCTGGGAATGCAAACCTGTGCAGCCACTGTGTAAACAGTATGGAAGCTCCTCAAGAAGTTAAAAATATAACCACCCTATGATCCAGGAATTGCATGACTGGGTATTTATAAAAAAAAAAAAAAAGAAAGAAAGAAAGAAAGAAAGAAATAAAGAAAGAAAGAAAGAAAGAAAAATACTAAATCAAAGGGATACACTCGCCCCTATGCATATAGCAGCATTATCTACAATAGCCAAGGTATGGAAGCAGCCCAAGTGTCAATGCATAGACGAATGGATAAAGAAGATGTGATATGTATACACACATATATATACACACACACAATGTAATATTACTCAGTAAAGGAATGAAATCTTGCCATTTGCAACAACATGGATGGACCTGGAGAGTAAAATGCTAAGCGAAATAAGTCAGAGAAAAACAAATACTATATGATTTCATTCATATGTGGAATGTAAGAAACAAAACAAATGAGCCAAGGGAAAAAAAAGAGAGAGACAAACCAAGAAACAGACTCTTAACTATAGAGAACAAAGTGATGGTTACCAGAGGGGATGTGGGCAGAGGGATGGGGGGAAATAAGGGATGTGGATTAAAGGGTACCCTTATAAATATGAAAAAAAAAGACAAACTTATAAAATTCTAACTGCTGTGTCAAAAACAGTATGTTCATCTTTAAGGCTCTTGACACACATTGACATATATTGCCAAAATGCCCTTCAGAAAGGTTGCATCAATCAATTCACGTGATCCCAGCATGAACAAGAGTGCCCGTTCCCTCACATGTCCCCTAATTCTGAGTATTTTAATTAAATTCTTTAAAATAGGAAAGAAACGGCCCTCCAGGGTTTTAATTAGCATTTCTTTGATTATCGGTGAAGTTAAAGATCTTTCCATTTGCTCACTGACCATTTGGATTTGGATGTGGAAACTTTATGGTCAAGTCCATTGTTTACTAGTTCAATATGTTATACATTCAGGATTCAGGATAAGTGACAAGTTCCCAGAAACTCTCTGGGCCCCAGTCTTCCTAACTGTGAAATGGGTTTCAGAGGGAACTCTTTCGAGACCTCTTCAACTGTAACCTTAGCTGGATGGGGCAGCATCAAGGTCACTGGAAACCTGGGCACATCTTCTAGACTGGAGTCCTCACCAACCCCTTCCCACTTGTCCCCAGTTAATATGGTCCAAGCTGCCAAATGGGCTGTACCACCTCTGCCAGAATCAACACCATAACTCTGCTTCTCCACATGGACACCCCACCCATGACCATTTATTGAGGCAGTGACTATCTTTTGCACCTATGTAATTTAAGAAGTGATTTGGATTTGGTTACTTTCATTGTTAATAACCTGACCCTCCAAGGAGGAGGACGGAAGCCACTGCCACCAACCCCACTAGCACATCCTATGCTTGATCATCTCCACGACAACCTGAGGTGACATTCCTGACATGTTTATAAAAGAACATATCCCTAGCCTATAAGAAGAAAACTGCAAAGGCTTCGGAGAAAATCATACCTGTCTTTCCAAAAACTAACTGGAAAGACTGATTTCTTACTATAGACTTCCTTTCATGATGATTGCCATTAAGTTAGAAAAAAGGTTTCATTTTTATCTTGGGTGGGTGACTGGCTGAGATGAATTTCATTTAGTTGAAAATGCAGAGAGCTGAAATCCCTTCAAACTGATCGTGGCTTGAAAATGAATACATAAGCATAGCATGAGAAGAGTATTGGAAGTGCCTATCTTAACACCCCAGGGAGGCTTGTATAATGTTTTATTTCATATGTCTTCCAGGAAAAGGAGCCATACATTTTAACCCTGGCTTCCCTCTTTGTTCCCTGTCCCATTCTTTTGGCTGAACTGACTCCCCACCCCATCACTCACCACAATCATGATGGTCCGTGAACGTGAGCTGCAAACAGAGCAGATCCACAATTCATGGAGTGGTCCCCATGCTTTGCTGCTTTGCTCCCTCTCTTTCTGAACTCCTGACTCCATTCACTGCTCTTTTCTGCTGCCTGTCACACTTGCCATGCCCTTCCTGACTGTCTACCGTATCGTTTCTAGTTTCTCGAGTCCTCGCGTTCTGGTTGCTCTCGATGCCCCAGTCTCCCTAATCCCCAGCCCCATCCCCTGGCCTCCCAAACTCTTAGTAGAGCCAGGAAGGGTAGATGTCAACACATTCCTGGTTCCATCTTGGAGGAGAGGAAATCTGGGTGCTTTACTAAGTCCTAGTGCGTCTAACTCCAGAGCTCAAGCCTACCATTCACAGGCCCAAGTGAGACATTCCTCAGCCTCTTGCCCCATCAGGGGGCTCTGAGGGATTGTGGGATTTGGCCTGCCCATGGGGCTCCATTCCCTCTCTCCATGGATGTGAGGCTGTGTGACAGGTGCAAGTTCTGTGAGAGGAGCCTGCTGTAGCCAAGGTGTGCTGAGTGGCAGTTCCCACAGGAGGAAGGCAAGCGGGAGCCGAGCGTCTCCTATCCCTTTGCCTTCCTCCCACAATTCAACTGTTAGCTTCACCCACCCCAGGATCAGGGCGGGAAAGAAGATGCTGGAACTTGGTACATGCTTCTGTGCTGGTCCTGCAGGGAGAGCTAGTAAGAGATATTGTCTGAACCCCGAGTGCATGCCATCCGGGCACCCCCTGAGTGTAAGAATTCATTGCTGCCATTGAAACCACTGGGGGCCATCGGATGAAAGCCCCAAATTCAAAGTCCCTCTAAGAAAATCCTCCCTTTAACACACTGACAAAGAAGCTGGTGGAAAGAGAACAGAGGGGAAAAAGAATGAGATGATGTTCTTTTAAAACTAAAAATCCCTCAGGAATTTTTTCCCAGGCTTCCAGTTCCAGTCCCGTGGAAATCACTCACTGTTATCTTGGGGGAGTGACTTCACCTTTCTCAGGTGACCTCTTCTATAAAAGCGTGTTAATAATACCCGTCACCGGGTGTGGCAGGCTTAACACAGCACCCAGCATACAGTGGAGCTCTGGATATGGTAGCTCCTCTGTGGAAACAAGGCCTAACTGGAGAGAAGTGGTGAGCCTAATGGAAACACTAAGGATGGGAAAGTTGGAACCAAAAGAAGGCCCGGTGAGCAGGAGCCTCGTGGGCCCTGTAGTCATGGCAACGGTAAGCACGGGAAAGATGATAAAGCCATGATCATCACGAAACAGCAGGAACAAGGAGCTCAGCATCCCTGATCCAGCATCCTGGCTGGGAAGGCTTCCAGTCTGGTCCCCCAGAAGTGGCTCTCGCACCTGATGACCTTTGTTACCTGTTGCACTCAATGAGATAGAGCGGTCGCCCAGGTGACAGGAGGGGCTGATATGGAGAATGCTCCCCACCCCACCAGCCCCAGCCCACAGAGTAACAGGTAAGAGGGAGGCTCGAGAGTCAGCCCATGTTCCAGCCCCTGCTCTTCTGTTTCTCAAGGTATGACCCTGATAACCTCAGGCAAGTCTCTGTGTCCCAGATCCCCATCTCTAAAGTGGGCACGATGATGATCGGTACCTCCAAATGTCACTGAGACGGTTGCACTGGATGAGAAAATTAAGTAAAGTGCTGAGCCTATGGTACCCTTTACACAGAAAGCACTCAGAGGTTGCCCTGTGGCCCTTGTTCTTATGAGTTTATCCTAAGGATTATTATAGGGCTCCTGTGAAGTTCTGACTTTTATGCAACTCTTTTCACACTGTTTGGAAAGTGTCTGACAGAACCCTGCATTGTAGCTCAGATCAAGTTAATGCTGCCAAAAATCGAGGTTGGGGTTGATGCTATTCCGCTCAAGGGACCACTCTGAGCCTCTGTGTCCTCATCTGGAACTCAGCGTCATCTGGACACTGCAGAGTGACTGACAGGCCCCCCTGAGGCACTGGGTGGAACATGGCCAGCAGCAGGCTTGGCACAGAGGGAGGCTCAAGCGATGGGAGTTCCCTTTCTTTTCCTGCTCCCCCTGGGAAAGTGCAGAGAGCCAGGGCGAGGACCTCCTGGGGCTCCTCTGGCCACCTGACCTACCTGAGGGAGTGCCAAGGGAGAGCCCAGGGTGGAGAGCAGGAAGAGGGGCTGTGGTGCGGAGCGGGCCAGCCTCTTTCCCTCTGTGACCCAGCAGTTTGGAAACATCCTCCCTGTCTGCTGTGCCGTTCCCCCGCCATCCAGCCCTCGGTGGCCAGAACAATGGCAGGATACAGGCCCGTGTTCACCAGCAGTGGTGTGCCTGCCTTTGGGTCAGGCTGAGCAAGCTGGCCTCCGGCACACAGAAGGCCGACAACCTCAGCCTCAGGTGAGGGAGCCCCTGGTGCAGCCCTGGAATTTTCGCCCGCTGGCTCCCCTGGGAGGCCTTGGCCGAGAGACAGACAAGGAGGCTCAGGGCTCCCTGCAGCATTGATTGGAAGGGCCTCACATTCACAGCTTTCCTCTCCCCCTCACTCTGTGCATGAGCTGGTGTTTGGATTCCTGGTGTCCCCTAAGAGGAGTTAATGCTGTTTCTGATTATAATATAATAAGCTGTCATTTTTTTTTCAACTGAGCACCTACTGTATGCCCGGCCTAATGGGACATACAGTCAGTCCTCATCATTCTTGGATTCTGAGACTGCACACTCACCTACTCCTCTCAGATTTATCTGGAAGCCCCAAATCAATACTGGAGGCATGCTTTGCACATTCACAGCTATTCACAGACGTGAGCAGGGTCGTCCAACGCACCCATTCGTAGCTGAGGTCGAACAAGGTGACACTCTGCCTTTTTGTCCCAGATCTCATGCCATATGAAAGTATCCTTTTGTGGTCTGTTTAGTGCCATGGTTTTCACATTTGGGGGATTTTTGCTGATAATTTTGCCGTTTGAAATGGCCCCCAGGCATAGAGCTAAACTGTTGTCTGGCGTTCCCAAGCCTGAGAAGGCTGTGCTGTGCCTTGCAGAGAAAATACATATATTCGATGAGCTTCTTTCAGGCATGAGTCATGGTGCTGTTACCACGAGTTCAATGTTGATAAATCAACAATATGTATTAGATAAGATATAGCTAAACAGAAATACATGGGCATGCATTTGCATGTGTATGCATTGATCAACTGATGAAAATGTTGGGACAGGAGGCTCACAGGAGAACCTAACGTTCTATATCCCCTAGGACCAATGGCTCAGTATTTGCTAATTAAGTGCTTTTGGTGACATTATGAAGATAACTACTATGAAAAATGGCAGCCGACTGCATTTGTTATCTTATGTAGCCTTCTAAATAAGCACAGGGATCAATACTTTTATCCCCATTTTATGGGTGTATCCGCATTTTATCGGTGTGGAGATCAAGGCAGAGAAAACGGGACTTTCCTAAGGTCACCCTGCTCACAGTTGACCGCCTTGGGATCACACCTGACTGCCTCCACGCTTGCATCCTCTTGACCACACTGGGCCACGCCATTGTCTACTTCCCAGTGGCCAGTGCAACTCTCACACCCACAGGAACAGAACCAGACCGCTGACATACAGCCTTGTCCTCACTTTATGGGAACCCTGAAGTCTGGAGAGGACAAGTGAGCCCCAGGGCATATGGCAGTGAAGGCAAATGAAGGAATAGGGGCCCAAGGCAACATATGCATTCCTTATGTTTTCCCCACCCTCTGAGAAGTAGTCTGGGCTCCTGATACCTCCTTTTGTAAGTTTCTCAACAAGCTTTCTTTGGGGAAAATACTGATTTTTGTAAAAAAGAAACTAATATATGTCATGCACCTGCCAAGTGCAAGGCACTACACCATTTCTTCTCACACGTCTGAGTATTACTACAGAGTATGACTCCTGGAATTGTCTTTATGGAAGCCCTGCCCATACACCCTTAGCATTAACCTCTGCACGCCAAGCCTGCTTAATGTGATGTGACCACGTGGCTTTCTTTTTTTCTGGCCATTGGAGTACACTTGGCCCAAGTGAAGGGCAAGACACAGGGCCAAAGAGTCAATGCCCCTGGGAGAAGCCCTCAGACAGTAAATGTGCTGTGGATAAACAGCCCAGCCTCTTAGCCTCTTTGTTGGGACCGTGTCCAGTCATGTTCCGCACTCTCACCCAGGGTTCCCCAGCAGGACTGAGCTCTCGTCACCCATAATGGTATGTGGCTTGATAATAATATTTGCTTCCCTCCCTGTGTCAGATCTCCTCCCAAATAAACTACTGCGCTAAATAACGGCTTTCCATTTAAATGAACAACGTGCTCGGAACATGGAGGCAGGCGATAAACATGGTTAACTCAGCTTCACATGGATCAACACCTATTGCTATGTTTTTTTTCTTCAACACACTGCTGCCTCTGGAGAGCAAGGACCAATATGAGGCACATTGGAGCAAGGGGGGCCAGGATGATGAATTTACCACCATCGAGTGATAAGCAGTGGGTGGTGGCTGTGTGCCATACCACATAACAGGTGCTCCGAAACTGGGATTCTGTGCGAAAGATTAAAATGGAGAAAACAACACTTTGGTGCAGATCTCCTGTGTTCTAGTCATCCTGCTAAATGACTTCAACAAGACCCGTAGACATTATTTCTTTGAATCCTCTTGGTACGTCCAAGTAGATTATCGCTGTATTACACGTGTGTCTCAGAAAGGCAAACACAAGTAACATTGCATGGTAGCGTCATGATTTGTTACCAAGCCTATCTGACTCGGAGCTGTTACTCCTCCCCTTATCTGCCCCACTTCTAAGACCCTGAAAGGTTTACTCTGCAATTGTCAACATGCAATGAAAAGCTATTAGGGGCGGAGGCACATGGTGGGGCAGCACTGTCTCTCGAATTCTACTTTATGGGCAGCTGCCGATGCTACATTGGTCTCACATTTTCTATGGGCCTGGAGTCTCAGCATGACCGCTCTGTTCAGGGTCTCACAGACTGCAATCAAGGGGGCATCTGGGTTGCATTCTCCTCTGGAAGACCTCCTGGAGAAGACTGTGCTTCTAAGCTCATTCAGGTTGTTGGCAGAATTCATCTCTTTGCGGATGTGTGACCGAGGACCCCAGCTTTCCATGGCTGTCGCCTGGAGACCAACCACAGGTTCTAGAAGCTACCCACAGTTCCCTGACACATGGCCTGTCCATAGGTAGCTCAAAACATGACAGTTTGCTTCCCCTATCTTTCCAGTCCACTAAGGCGAGAGCATACATAATGCAAGATAATCGTGGGAACAACCTCCCATCTCCTTTGAGGTATGATGGATTGATTTGTTATTTGTATGACTGTAGCCATCATCATTTGTAATTAACTTTATTATTTTTCATAATTATTATCAATTCAGTATTCTGAAATATAGCACTAAGATCTCATTTACCTTCTGCAGAGAAACCTTCCATAGCTCCCAATGCCTCTGGAATAAAATCCAAGTTCCCAAGCCTGGCATTCATGCCTCCCACATCTTCTGGTTTTATCTTTGCCTCCCCCCGGCTCTTCCCCAGACATGCCCAGCTCATCGTCTTCTTTTGGCACATGCAGCACTTCTTCCTGGCCTGCCTTTACTTCTCATTTGGTCAAGTTCATGTGCACATCTTTGCTAACCCATCAGGACTCTCCCAGGGTCACTCAGTCTCTCCCGTCTCTGGGCCCCAAAGCCCTGCACATGTGCTTCTTCAGTGCTGGCCACACAGCATCACGCAATCTCACCAGGGAGTTCCAGTTCAACCCTGAATTCTGGGACTCGGCATACATACGATCTCAATAAATCATACTAAATGAATACATAATCAATATGATTAACAGCAACTTCTCTTTTTTGGCCACTTGAGGTTTGCAAAGTGTATTAAGCCGACACGGACAAGTCTGGAGTGGAGACATTGGGCCAAAGACCAAGAGATCCAGCTGGATGACCTGGCGGGCTCAGAACCCATGTTCTCTTCTTATTGACTGACAGGCTCCGGAAAGAAACCATGGCTCTGCTGAAGTGCCTTGGGCTCAGCACTTCCCATATTCGCTACTGCTATTCTTGGTGCCCCAAAGCCTACTTGCAGATTTTCAGGTCTCTGGATGTTGCAGCCAAACCACTGCTGTACTTCTGAAAGCAGAACCAAAACCCACCACCTGCCACTGTCCTCGCTGACTTCCTGCTCCCGGAGGCTCCAATCCCAGCCTCCCCGCTCCACCTGCTCTCGGGTCCCTTGCTTGGGAGCCGCGTCCACTTTCCACACACAGGCCCCACTCGCGACCCGGGCTCCTCCAGCCTCCGTCCTCCACTGTTCCTCCTCCAGCCTGGCTCCCTGAGACCTCCGCCTGCTCTTAGGAACCCTGCTCCTCACCACTCTCTTCCTTGTTGAACCACTTCCCCATTTGAATCCTTTGTGTCCCTCCTCCGTTTATTCTGGGGAAGCCTGCTCCAAAACCCGGTTGTAACTTCTGTGGGTTAAAGGCCGGGATTAAAAATAAGAAGTTACCACTTCTGGCACCCGCGCTCCTCAGCCAGGAAGGAGCTACAAAGGTGGTGTGCCTTGACCAGGCACAGAGGCGGCTAGAAATGCCCATGCCAGGCAGGTCCCTGGGAAAGGAGGCTGGGAAAAAAACAAGGCCCACCAGTGGAGTCATGGAAGGGTTCCAGTTTCTCCTGAAACCCCAGGTGTATTAAATATGCCCATTTCATAGATGATTGCTCTCATTTTTGAAACTGAAATCCACAGAGGCAAGTCTGGAAGCAGGGAAAGGGAGGAGCAAGCCCATGACCCAAGAAGAGAAGCCACATAAAACCTTTGTGAGGCCAAGTTTCTCATAAAAATGAGAAAGATTAGATCCCTCACTTAGGATGACTGAGAATCAAATGAGATAACACTTTGAGTGACTAGCACAGTGTGGAGCATGTAGAAGTCTTGCCAAACAAAGCCAATTACCTTCCCCTTTAAAATTGCTGCTGTTGCCCTCCATGGAGGGCCTCTGGGGGCCTGTCGGCTCTCTAGAGCCGCTGTGGCTGGAATGCATTTGGTACCTGCAGGGCACTGCTGTCAGAGGCCTCACGCAGGTCTGCCGCCAGTCCAGCTGGGGTGGCGGGTGGCCCTGAGCCAGCGTCCTCGGCAACTTCAGGAGCTGCTCACAGGGGTGACTTTGATGTGAAGCCAAAGGAGGACGCGTTACAATTATCTAAATTATTCAAGGCCCCCACAACATTCAGAGAGCTACAGGTTGCTTGCAAATTTGATTCCCTGCCTACTACTGTGCCCCATCCCACCAGCCCGATTTTCGGTTCCCCATCAAGTGCTGCCGTCTCATACCTTGGTGCCTTTGCACGTGCCTAAGTCTCTGCCTAGAATTCCCTTCCCTCCTCTCTGTAGCTGCCAAAATTCCCCTCACACTGCAGATCTCAGCTCCACCACCCCTCTTCTAGTCATCTCTGCCTGTCCCTCCCCATTGCTCTGCACATGTAGCATCTATCACTGTCTGCTATAATCGCCCATGTATGCGCCTTGGTCCCCGATGCACTGAGGGCTCATGAAGGGCAGGGAGCAAGCTTTACTCGTGTTCATGCCTGCTACTCACCCCAGCCCGCCACGGAGAGGTTCTCAACATGTGTCCACTGAAATGCACTTCTACAATTTCGTGGTAGTGGAAAGAACCAAAGTTTTAAAACTCAAAGACCTCTCTTTTTGAATTCTAGCTTCTTCACAAAATAGCCTGTGACATTGGTTTGATTCTTAGCCTCTGTGCACCTCAGTTTCCATTTTGTGAAAGAAGATGATGAGATGAATCTCAAAGAATGACTTTGAGGAAACACATACAAACACACACACACACACACACACACACACACACACGCCAGGCACCAGAGTTCCACACTTAGAGAGACGTGGAGAATGAGCCATTTACACTGACACTCCAAGCAAAAGCCAGATTGCCCATGGCAGAAACAGGTGTTTCTTAGATGCCTTGGTCTCAGACTCTTGAATATGCAGGTGCTAAGTCCTGAGAGTTGTTGGCTCAGCAGAGAGACCAGGCTTTAGGAAGCCTCCTGAGCTTCCCTCTCAAGAACAGACATGCCTCAACCCTGGCCAAGGTCAGAGCCCTACTCACAGACTTCAGCCAGATCTCACCTCCCTGTAGAGAGTCCACAACAACCCTCAAAGGGGTACTTCCAGTGGATCCTCTCTTGGGCCAGATTGGACAGAGGCCCTGACTCCTAGATTCAGATTCTGGCTGTCACACTGAGAATCAGGAGGGCAGCAGAAACGTCAAAAGAGGACTCATTTTCCCAGCACATGAGCTGGCATTCAGGCCGGGACCCTCTTCCTGACTTTAAGAAGATTTACTCCAGGGGTAGAGTATTAGTTAGGATAGGCAAGGTACAGTTCAGTAACAAACCAGCCCCCAAATCTCAGTGGCTTGCTACAGTTACAAAGGTTTCTTGCTCCCAGGTTTTATGGGTCCTAACGGCTTCCCAGGCAGCTGCTGTCTACGTAATGGCTCAGAATGGCAACCACACCAGCATGGCCAAGGAAGAACGAGCACCAGACTGTCACTCAGCAGTGATACACTCCACCCAGACATGGATGTGCCTGTTAACTTGATGTCTATTCACCCTCTTTGGCCATAGGCTCCTTCTGGATGTCAAGCTAAGGAGTTTGAGTTTTATCCCATAGGAGAGGGAAGGCTTTGTGGGTTCTTCAGGAAAGGATTCATGAAATCTCTTATGAGGATCTGTAAGAGCACACTGCCTGAGTTGACCGAGAACACCTAGAAGCCTGGGACTGGTTAAATGCTTTCACAGTAGACTGAACCTGTCTGGTATCTCTGAAAGGTAGGTATCTCAGGTCCCGGTTCTGCAGCAAGAATGTCCTCTGATGTCAACAGATAATCTCTTATTTATATGCTTACATGTGAATACATATACACATCACAGGATATATAAGGCATTTTGATATTGATTTGTGTATAAAAAGTCTCTGAAGAAGGCAATTAGTAAAAATGAGGTTATCTTCGTATTAAAATTACAGATGACAATGGTCACTTTTTCTACAGAAAGCTAGAAGTGTCAGGGTTCATGACCCAGGGCCTAGTGCACAGAGTCTGGCACACAGATCTCTTAATGACATCTGATGCTTTCTATTTCTGTGAGGAAATATAACAGGAGATATCAAATGTGCCATGCCAATGTCAAAATGAGATGACTTCATAAGTTCCTCCCTGCTCTGGCATCTATAAAACTCAGGTGTGTAGGATCTAAATGACCCACCCAAGGTTGTACTGCAGGGTTATCAGAAGCATGAGACCGTCACATATGGTGCAAAACATGCGAAGTTGATCAGTTTCTTTTTGCCATCACGAGCTACATCTCGGAAATCCATGTATAGGGCCATATTGACAATTTTATAGCAAAATAACTAGTTATTTATATAGAAATAATATTTTTCAAATTATTAATATAAAAGTTCTTTTAGGGAGTATTTTATTGATTTTATTTATAAAAGAGCAAAACATGAGACCATCACTGTGAGTCCAGTGCTGGTCCCTGTTCAATCTAAGTCAGAGAGAATGCTGAGTCAGATTGAACGGTTAGGAGGGTGGATGACCGTGGAGGATGACTCAATTCTGACTCCCAATTACATCATAGAGAGCTACTTTCAGCCATGGTTTTAGTCAGATCATGAAAGAAGATAGACTTTTACAGAAGCAGGTGAGGGCTAACCAGGGTCCAGAGTCTGGTTACAGAACTCAATAATCTCTTGAACTCTCATGGTAAACTTTTCCTGAGGAGCCATTGGAATGGTTTTCAGCTGCACTCCCCTTACAATTGAGTCAGGCTGAGCAGGGGCAGGTCCTTAATAATCAGACCCACAGTCTACTCCAAGGACATTGTAGAACCTTAGGATAAGCTGGCCTCTAATCTGAAATCTGTGAATTTCTGCTGGATTTTTAAATTTCACTTATACTGGATGTATCAAATAGGGCTCTTCAGAAAAACAAAAGCAATAGCACATATCTATTTATCTATCTATGTACCCATCAATCCATCTAAAACTCATGAATCCACCTATCTCTAGGTGTGTGTAAACACATATGTATATATACACATATATATACTTAGGGATATGTGTACATAGTCTAAAATCCATGAAGCAGGCTGGAAACTCAGGCAGAAATCACTGCTGCAGTCTTGAGTCAGAATGTCTTCTTCAGGAAACCTTACTGTTTCCTCTTAAGGCCTTCAATCAATTGGATGAGGCCCCCCCTACATTCTCAAGAGCAACCTCCTATACTTAAAGTCAACTGTTCATAGATGTGAACCACATCTACAAAACTCTTCACAGTAGCACCTTGATTAGTGTTTGACGAAGTAATTGGGTACTACAGCCAAGTTGACAGGAAGCTAACCATCACACTGAGTTCCTGCCACTTTTTGAAACCTGTGATTCCACTGGCCTTGGGGCAAGTTAGCTACAGGACACCCATGCTTCTTTTTCCACTTGCCATCAGTTCAATCTATCGGTACAAATCAGCCAAAATCTTGTTTGGTTTTCTTTTTTCCTCGTAATTTGAGTTCAGTGTGCCCACATGTTTTGTCACATCAGTTAGGAAGCAAACTTGTGAGTTCACAGAGGGCCTGGCAAGATGAAGTTTTCAATCCCCTGATCAGGTTTTTATGACCCAACTGTCTGGTTGCCCTAAAATAAACCTAATTGCCATGCCGTGCTTCACCTTCTTCCAAATGCCCCGTGGCCTGGGAACGACTCAGGGCCCAAGAATGAAGAAAACAGTCAGAATCTCAATCACTTCCTCCATCACACCTTCAGTGAGCCTGACTTACTAAGCAGAAACTCTCCAGATGCACGAGGAGAGGGGAAGCTGAGCCCAGCAACCTCCTTTCGGGATGGGAATGAATGGTCATAACATTCTTTTCCATTTGGGTCAAGGGAAACTCATTTTCTCTGCTTTTAGCTTTTGGCCTGCATGTCTCAGATGCCACACTGGCAGGTGGACAGTCCTGCTATTTCTTACGTGCTAGAAAGTTGTATGAATTCTTGAACACAAAATGAAACAGACAGTAAATAGAAAATTCTCAGGAGAATGTGGAGGGGCCATCAAGCACAGCTGATAAGAGTATAAATTAGTACAACCACTTTGGAACCCAGCGTGGTGATGGCTGGGAGTCTCCAGTGGTTCCTCTCCTGGGTTTACAGCCAACAGAAATGCACACGTGGGAATGCTCACTCGTAATAGCCCAAAGCTGGAAACGACACAAATGTCTATCAACAGTAGAATGAATAAATAAATATATTCACACAATGGAATACAGCGACAAGAATGATGATCTGTAGCTACATGCAACATCGGGGAAGAATGTCATAAACATAATATTGAGCCAAAGAGACGAGACACACAAAAAAGGACATGTATAATTATAGACAGAACCAGTCTATAGTGTAGGAAGTCCGGATTACGGTTATCATTGGAGGAACACTGTGACAGGGAAGTATCACCAGGGGCTTTCTACAGTGATTAATAATGTTTGATTATCTATTGCTCCCTAATAAATTACCCCAAAAATTAAGGCTTTAAAACAACAACCATTTCTTGATATCTCATGAGTTTTTAGGTCAGGAATTCAGGCAAGGCTCGGCGGGGTGATTTTTCTCCATGTGGTTTTGATGGAGAAACTCAGTGCTCTTCAGCTGGCAGATGACTGGTGGTCTCCAGGGCCCAAGAAAGCTGTCCTAGCAAGTTCCATGCTTTGGCAGAGATCACCAGAAGTCTGGGCCCCACTGGAACTGTTGACAGGAGTGTCTCTATGTGGCCTCCCTGACGCTGTAGTTTCAAGGTAGTTGGACATCTTACATGCTATTTCAGAGCCCCCAGAGAGCCTTTCCAAGACACCCAAAAGGAAGCTCCAAGATATCTTATAACCTAGCCTTGGCATCACTTTCACTTCGTTCTGTTGATCAAAGAAGTCAGTAAAGCCAGTCTAAATTCAACGAGAAAAGAGGAAGGGATTCCACTTCTCTGGGAAAATGGCATACAATGTACCTAGAGAAAAGGACTTAACGGCAGCCATCTTAGAGACAAGCTACCATGGGTAATGTTGTTTCTCAATTTGGGTCCTGCTGCAGGCTATATTCAGTTTGTGAACATTTACCAAGCTACATACTCATGTCATGTGCCCTTTCCTGTATATGTACGTGCTGTAGACTGAAGCAACAGTGTGTGTCACCCCAAAATTCGCATGTTGAACCCTAATCCCTAAAGTGATGATATTTAGAGGCAGGGCCTTTGAGAGGTGAATGGGATGAGTGCCCTTGTAAAAAAGACCCCAGAGAGCTTCCTCACCCCTTTCTCTATACGAGGGTGCAGTGAGAAGATGGCCATCTGTGAAGCAGGCACTCACCACAGTATCTGCTGGTGCCTTGATCTTGGACTTCCCAGCCTCAAAATCTGTCATAACAGCCAGAAAGGACTAAAACAATATGGTTTTAAGTAAAAGTTTACTTTAAAAAATTTTTTTAATGTTTTATTTATTTTTGAGAGAGAGAGACAGAGCATGAACAGGGGAGGGGCAGAGAGAGACAGAGACACAGAACCTGAAACAGGCTCCAGGCTCCGAGGTGTCAGCACAGAGCCCGACGCAGGGCTCAAACTCACAAACTGTGGGATCATGACCTGAGCCGAAGTCAAACGCTTAACCGACTGAGCCACCCAGGCGCCCCAATTTTAAGTAAAAGTTTACTTTTAAAAAGAACCATTAAGCAGCGTGACCCTGGGAAGAGGCTGGTCCCATATGGGCACTCCTGTGGCCTGAGGATACTCTGGCTTCAGGACTTTTACCAGCCCTGTGTCTTGGGCCATATGGGTGAGAACTCTCAGGCCCCTTTCCCCGTGAAGCCCTCAGTTTTAATGAGGAAAGAAAGCAACAATTGCCCCCTGGATTACTGTGAGGGAGGAGAATGAGAGGGTCCAAGACAGAACTCCCGGCATATCCTGGCTTCTCAGTAAATAAACTTCATTTCACTTCGAACACAGCCTCAGACCCCCACCAGTCAGCTGCAGAGGAAGTCAGCAGCTATGACTTCCTAGAAGGCCTGAGGGGGTCCAGAGAGAGCTTTCCACCCCCTCCCCTTGTGAAAAGAGAAAGGGGTACATTCTCAATTCTCGGGCACCTGTGCCTTCATGGGGGGAAGTGGTCCCCGGGGCAGAAGCCAATGAAAACACTCTGCAGCCACCAGAACAAGACCAAAGTCCCCAACCAGAGTGACAAGTGAATCACCTCCACTCATGCTTAGTCACTGCAAGGTACTTTCCACATGGACACATGGAGATGGTTACCAAAGAAATGTCTGCTGGCTGTGCTCACATCAGCTCAAAGAAAATGTTGTTGTAACCTTTACTTTGGAGGGGGAAAAAATAGCATCACTTTCCCTTTTCCTTTCCTTTTCTTTTTGGAGAGAGATCTGTTGGCAAAATGGCCAAAGTGGTTGTTTTTGTTTACCCTGGAGAAAGTTTCCAGATAGCTCTGAATCCCGAGCCTTGTGTATGTGGCAGGCCCTTCAAGTCTTAAGCACTTAATGTCTAAGTGTGTAAACAACCCCCTCAGAGGGGACTGTTGCAGGCCTCCCAGATCACGGGGCCTCCCATCATGCCCTCTGGTCACCGCAGAGTCCTCCGTGCTCTGAGAAGCCACAGGGCCAGGGGTTCAAATCCTCACTCTGACTTGTACTATCAGTGCAAACTAGGGCACGGTATTGCAACTTCCTGAGCTCCTTCCTTCCTCACTAATAATGACAACGGCTAGGAACGTTCACCACGGAGTGGTTATGACAATTTAGTGAGGTGATGTGTGGAACGCCACACACAACGCTTGACACTCGCGTAGTAGTTGATTAGTTTACAATGAGTTCATCCCTTCCTCCCTGTCTCCTGATCCTTGCTTCCTTATTCCCCTCTTTGCCTTTCTCTTCTTAAATTCCCTCTCTGCCTTTCCCTTCCCTGCGCTCCAAACTTAATCAACCCCCAATTCTCTCCTCCTCCTCTGTCGTCGGTGTTTTTCTTTTTTTTTCTTTGCCTTGTTTTCAGGTCTCAAACCCCCTCTGCACTCACAGTCATCCCTCTGGCTGGTACAGCCTTGGCGGGGTGTCTGTTGAAAGCCAGCCAAATTCTGGTTAAAAACACTGCGATTCTTGGCCAGACTTTCTCTCCCTACAAACGAGGGTGATGTTTCAGGCATGGGCACTCTTCCCATCCATTTCGTCCCCAGGGGAAAAAATAGCAATGCCTCAGTGTGTGGCCTTAGGTGGACAGCGATGTGAGGCTCTGGGTATTGACAGAAATAAATCTGGTGTTTCTGAAAATTGTGAAACATGCGCACTGGATGTGTCATCCCAGCAAAAGTGAGTCAGTGCTCAGGCCAGGGCCCAAATCTGGCTGTGTTCGCTTTCTAAATAGAAAGTATATTCCTGGCCAGCCTAACATTAGCAAATTGGCGGTCAATGAGTGCAGAAAGAAAGAGGCCGAAGAGGAGACATGCAAATCTATATTTGCAATAAGTTTTACTGGAAAAATGAAGTTTTCCTTCGGTGATTTTTTTACGAAGGCTTTCCTTTTCCCTCCTTTCTCTTTCTCTCTCTCCTACTGTCTGTGTCAGACTTTTCCTTCCATCATTATCTTAGCACAGACTTCTAGGATGGGCTTTGAAAATAGGACCACAACATCAATGGATGAATGGGTAAAGATGTGCTACGTATCTGCGCCGAGTGGAATACTACTCAGCCGCAAAAAAGAAGGGAATCTTGCCATTTGCGGCCACATGGATGAATCTTGAGGACACTGCTATGTGAAATAGGTCAGACGGTTCAAATACTGCATGAACTCACTTACAGGTGGAATCTTAAAAATAAGTAAACGTATACATCCATACATCCATACATGAGGAACCAGCTCACAGAAAGAGAGAAGAGATTGGTGGTTGCCAGAGAGGGGGAATGGATGAAGGGGCCAAGAGGTACCAATGTCCAGACATAAAGTAAGTTAAGTCATGGGGATACAATGTACAACAAGGCAACTATAGTTAATAATACCGTACTGCATATTTGAAAATTGTTAAGGGAATAAATCTCAAAAGTTCTCATCACACACACAAATGTATAACCATGTGACGTAATGGATGTTAGCTAGGCTTATTGGGGTGATCATTTTGCAGCATATACAAGTATCGAATCATTATGTTGTACACTTGAAACTAATGTTATGTTTCACTTACATCTCAATTTAAAAATGTTTTTAAATTATTGCCTATTGAAGATTTTGAAAAGTGAAAGGAAGAAAACAGGATCACAAAATTGCACTGAGGCAGCCTGTAGTAATAGGATGCTATAACCTTTGGAGTAAGACAGGCCTGGGTTCAAATTCTGATCCCACCTCCAACTAGCTGTGGAATGTGTGTGTGTGTGTGAGAGAGAGAGAGAGAGACAGAGGGAGAGAGAAAACTGAGAAATTTCTAACCTCTTTTCAGTATCACTTCAACCAGGGGAAACATTCTGCCTCTTCCCCTGTGAAGATTAAAGAGGGTAACATCAGCAGAGCCTGGCCCAGGGCAGGTGTCATCTCATCTGAGCCACCTTCGTCCTCCTTTCCCTGGGAAGGTTAAGAGTCTGGAACACCAACACCCTTTCATTCCCTGGGTCTCTGTGCCCATGGGCTGCCCCTTCTGGAGGGCATGAGCACCGAGCCTTTGAGAGCAGCAGTAAGAGCACCAGCTGCCACTACACCAGCTTCACCTCTCTACTCCAAACCCAGATTCTGGAGAAAAGAAGCAACCCCGGGCCCGGGGCCTCCCGTGCCAGCATCCCCGGCTAGCGCGGATGCCTGATGCCTGAATCACGTGGTCTCCGTGGTGCCAGAGGAAGTGATGCAACCCCCCTCAAGCTTTGGGTCAGCCAGGAGGAAAAGTGTCCTGTTACAGCGTGGGTGTGGCTGGCTTCAGGGCTCCAGGCCTGCCCCCTGTCCCAAACCCACAGCAAAGAGGCAGCAGGAGATCCTGTCTTTGCGCACACGGTCTGCTGTTTACCCTGCTTTGTGCACCATCATCCGGGCCCCACAAAGGGCCACGCAGAACAAGTCGTCCCTGGCCCTTGGCTTCTCCTTTCCCCTCGCTCCAGCTTATAAACTGCCCTCACTACAAACACCTGTTTCCTTTTGCTTAGACCCTGAGGGGAACAGCTATTCTATTGACTTCATATGCATAGCAGGAACATAATTGAATTCAATTATAATAACTATACTCATTAAAAACCTATGTAATGTTCATTAAGCAGCCTAGGTAATATGCAATTAATATCATTAACATATGAATTGTGCATTGGGTCACTAATATGCACATTATGTATAATATGTATACATTATGTATAAATGTATGTATTAATTACACCACATGCCTGGAAAACACAGCATTCAAAGCTGCAGGCCTGTCCCAGTTATAAACCCTTTGATCTCACCCAAATCCCTTTTATGGAATAGCTTTTTCGTTAATTGGAATATTTGCTTTTCAGCCCTTTCCACAAAGATGGCCATTAGAGAGAAAGGACTCTCAGAAGCTGGTTGGTGCCGGAGTTGAGTAAACCTGAGAAGCCTGTATTGGAGTTTATCCTGGCGAAGGGCCATGACCTTGAGAGAGCAGAGTTCAGACTTCTGTCTGGGTTCTGTCTTAGCCTCTGCTGAGACCTACCTATCACTGCCACTTCCAATGGGACATCCATTATCTGGGAAATGGGCATAATAGCCCTTGACATCACTAGGACATTGAGTAGATGATCTCATTAGGGAGACTAACGTGCTTTGGAAATGCAGAACGGCGATGGCATTGAACATCAGTGCCAGGAAGTTCCCAGTGGGAACCTTCTCCATGAAGGAAAAGTACCTGCTCCAACACACCCAGCTTGCCCTTGACATAAGTAGAGTTGTCCAATGGTACTCAACCATGATGAGCAGGCATCAGTAATGGCCGCCCTTTATGTGGGGTTCTCTCATAGTTTCTCCTCAAAGTACATTCTGGGCGTTGCCTGGTGCCTGGAGTTACTGTCTCCATTTTATAGGATTTGGAAGGTGAGCTCCTGGTGAAAGAAGCAGGTGGTCACATGGTCACATGGTCAACTTGGAAGGCCTCCCTGGCATGAAGGAGATGATTAAAGATAGATAGATAGATAGAGCAAAGAGCTCCTTATGACTGGTTTCTGGCTCTGCACCGAGCCTTCATCTCCTTGGCTGAAATGAGCCAGTCTCTGAACACTCACACCCACCTACTCATTCTTCTCCCTATTTGTTGCTGCCTATCAGGAAAGCTCTGGGGACCCCACCTCTATGTTCTCTTCCAACATTCCTTGAGTAGTCCCTGACCACCTGCTGGACCACAGGCTCTGTGCTGGACACTGGGGCTAAAAACATAAGCAGGTCATGGCTCCACCTTTAAAGAGTTTGGCAACACAGTCTTAGTTCAGATCTTGGCTCCCTGTTCCTCAACTATAGATGACCTACTAGGTGCTTTGCTTTGAATATTACCTCCTTCCAAAGCAGCTTTCTCGCAACCATCGGAATGTGCTTTCTAAGTTGCAAAGCTGGTCCTGTACTCACTCCCCTGCTTGAATCCCTTCATGGACTCCTATCTCTTACAGAATAAAGTTGGAACCCATTTACTGGGCATTCGAGGTCCATCAGGATGTGCTTCTCTCTCCTCCTCTCTACCACCTACCATATGCACCAACATCACTGGACCTCCCACCCACAGATTCTTCCCATTCCTGCAGGGCGACCTGCAGCTCTTTCCACTAGGAAGTGAAACCGATTTCTCTGCTCCTTGTGTCTTAGTTGGCCATGTAACTGTTCGGAGCCAATAAGACATGAACAAGCAAAGGTTTGAAAAAAAAGCACAGCTTACCCTCTTCCGCTGCAGGCCTCTTCGGCCACCACCCTCCCAGGGCCCAGCCAGACTCCTTGAGGATGAGGCCCACATACCAGGGGACCCCACCGGAGAATGAGACATGTAGGCAATAGCATCCTAACTATCCAACTATAGCTAAGCTGGTTTAGACCAGAAGAATAGTTCCACCACCCCACAAAATGTCTTTAAAAATGATAAACGTTCGTTGTTTTAGGTCACTAAGTTTTGGGCTGGTTTGTTATACGGCAAAAGCTAACTGATGGCACTTCACAAATGCACGTTCTTTGTGCTCCTATGTTCTACCACGTACATTCCCTTTGACTGGAGTGCAGTGCATCATCTTCCTGTGCCTGAACACACTTCCATGCTGCTCACTGGGTGATAGGATTTCACTGGGCAGAGAAAGAGAGAGAGATTCCCAAGAAGAGGATAAACCAAAGTTTTCATCGGATATGCATGTTGCTCTCAGTATTCGTCACCTCCCTTAGACTCCTTCTCCTGCATGGGCAAAGAGCTCGTAATGGTATATGTCCTTTCCTTTCTCAGTACCAGTGAAACACTGGGTATCTCTCAGAGCACAGACTAAAACCGACCTAACGCCAAGGCTGGGCCTGCACCTGACTTGCCATCCTCAGCCCCCTCATCCTCCACCCTACCTTCGTTTCCCTCAGTAACCTAGGAGAGTACTTTGGCTGGCGTGGGTGCTTGGTTCCTCACTAAGTTTCTTGAAAAGACGCAAATCAGAGCCCCCTCCTCCTCAAAGCCTTCCCCAGCACCCCAAGCAAAGTTGCTTCCTCTCCCCACCCAGCCCTCCAGATCCTTCTGTGCTTATGGTACTTCATACAGGCAATCTGTTTCCCTATCTATCCTCTACCACTCCCCCTCCCAGCACACAAACAGCAGAAGCCACCAGTGTGGGTCTTCATCTTTGTGTCCCCCTCCAATAGAATCACAAAGAATTGGTTGAACTAACCCATTAGCTCGAGGGAGGGAGTCATGCAGAAGGAAACAAGCAGTTTGCAGTCAGACAGATGGGAACTTAATCCCTGCTTTTACATTTCAGGTAGAGTGTCCTTGGACAAGCCACTTAACCCTTTATATCCTCAGTTGCTGAGCAGGTGGGTGAGGGAGCCAGGCAATGCTATCTAACGTGAAGGTCATAATCCTTTCTTCACAGGCACGTCTTGAGGATTCATGACTATTGCACCTAAAACACCTGGCGACCGGTAGAGCCTCAAGCCAAATTCTGGTCATGTGTTTCTCTCCAGCTAGCCATGAGTTCCGGCCACTCTGGGAAGACGGCGGGACAGGGCCTCTAAGGGCCAAATGGGCTCTGGGCCCTGGCTGCCTTTTGGATCATAGGACTGTCTCTCCCACACCACGTGGGTGTCCTGAGCTGGAAGGAAACGCAGCCTCACGTTTGCCCAACACCCACTTTGCGCTTGCTGCTCACCTACCTTATCTCACCTCCCTTCTCCTTTATGAAGGGAAATGAGATGGTACCTGCTAGTGTGGCTTGTGAACTGTAAATCAAGATGCAAATTTTCAGCATTACCTTTCTGAGGGGAAACAAAGGCATCAGGTAAAGAGTTCAGGGCTCATCCCTGGTCCCCTCCCAGAGCCTGCACCTGCAGATGGCAAAAGGCCCCGGCCAGGTTTTATATTGGAAATGGTGTTGGGAGAGGAGGGCTGATTCATACTCATTCATTCTTTCCCTCACTCGTTCATTTACTCACACACACACTCCCCACTGATTCACTCATTTGTTTATTTGTTCTCTAACAAGGGGTCCAGTGCACGTTCTGTGCCAGGCTCTGTTGCTGGGAGCAGAGCGAAGAGACAAATAGGACTGAGCCAGTCGCTGCTCTAGAGCAGCTGAGGTCTCTGCTGTGCTGTGTGCACGTGTGTTCAGGGGTAGGCATGAAAGCAGGTGGTCACCATGAGCCATGTGCCTTAGAAGCCCACCACAGGGACTCCAAAGATGGGTGTAGCCTTTGTGTGAGGCTGGAGGGGGTGGGGTGGGCGGCACGATGTGCAGATAACAGGGTGAGGGCAGAGAGGACATGGAATTGTGGGGATCTAGACGCCCCCCTTCTAAGAGTCATTTTCTGCCCCCTGGCAAACATTAGCTACTGAAAGTCCTAGAACAAAGAACTGACTAGTTCTGGCTGCAATTCAGAGCCAGTTCGATCTGCCGTCCCCACTGCAGATCCCCCGGGGACTAGAGTCAAAGTAACTGGAGTCTCAGTGCCACCAAGCATTCCCTGGTATAACTTGGGCAAATCCCTTTATTTCTTTGAACCTCGAATTGGGAAATGCCAGCCTTATTGACTCTTCCTCACCAAATGGTTGAGCCATTAAAGCAGTTATACATAGTTCAGTGGTTAAGCAGGCAGCACAGGGATCAGACAACATGGCAATTCAGTTATTTGGGTACTACTAAACCCCTTGGATCCTCAGTCTTCCCAGCTGTAAAGTGGGCACGATCACATTTCCTTTGTGGTTGCGTGACTCAAAAGGGAGAATGCTTGCACACAGTAAGCACACAATACCTGATCTTATCATTTTATATCTTTACTAATCTCTATAGGATTACTGCCTGACACCTGGGGCTCTACCAGAGCGGACAGCTCATTCCACGTTTTTGCCTCACTCCCTAAGAGCTCAGGCCAAACTCTGCTTCCAGGCCCATGCAGTGCCCCCTCCCAGAGTTTGCAGTGCACATTTGGAGAAGGAAAGAACTGCCAAAGAAAATCCAGCATCATGGTTTTCCTATCGCAGAAAACTAAAAAATGCAGAACACTTGCTGGAACACAGCTGTCTGCGTCCAGGGACTTCCTATAAGTCTGAGGGCCTTTCCACAGCTCTCCCAGCCCGTGCTTGCCACCAGGATCTCCCAGCAGACATCACTGGTGCCCCCGGCCAGGCTCCAAGGAGAAGGCAGGGGAAGGCCCTGCCAGGCAGACATGCCCTGGGCCGAGCTGCGCTCACCCTCCCAGCCTTGCTGGCCTGAAGGGATGTGGAGCAGGCTTTGGGCTGCATCCAGAGTTCTGAGGAAGAAGCCCTGTTCACATCCAGAACAGGGCAGGCAGGGTTCTCCCAGCACCCTGGCCGCCTGCCGCCCCGGTCCTCTGGAGAGAGAAATGCCCATCCTTGACCCTCCCATTTGGGCAGGGCTGAGACTTGACCCCAAGCCCTCCCTTGTGCCCCGGGGAAGGGCATCTAACCCTCACAATGCAGAAGGGTGGGGATGCCGGATGCACCCTGGGAGTTCCCCGAGAGCAGGAACTGCTCAGATTCATCACCGTGTCCTGGCAGCTACTGACACATCTCCTGGCACACAGTAGGTCGTCCAAATTTGGTAAATAGCGAAGCGACTGATCGTGTTCCTGAGCGAGTATGGCATGGGGGGTGGGGACAGAAGAGACTAGCCCTCACTGAGTACCAGTGGCTCTAGGTGCTCTATCAGCTTATGTAATCCCCACGACACCCCTGCAAAGTGGATCTTCTTAGCCCCATTTTGCAGGCAGTTTGTAGAACAGAGGCTCAGAAAGGCTAAATAAGCTGACTGCCCTGGGACCGGAACGGGGTCCATCTGACTCCAAGGCTCTTTGCCACTGCAAACCCTGCCTCTCAGAAAGGAGGAGTGTGGATCTCCCAGTTGGCAAGACTTCGGCCTCCAGCCCAGCCCACATGATGCTGCCCCACTGCTCCAGGCAGGAGGACAGAGACTGGCTGGATCACTCCTGACCAAGGCCCTGCATCCTGATCAGGAAGACAGTCACAGAGGAGATGCAGAACAAGGATAAAGGAGGTGGCATAGACGGTGATCCAGGGGTGAGGAGGGCCAGAGGGCACACCGTGAGTATTAGCAGGGAGTCAGCACAAAAGGGCTTGGAACATCCAGGGCTATACAAATGTAGGTCCCCGGTACTCCCGTCTAGGGGCATAGGTCAGGAAGACTCCGTGCAGGAAGAGTGTCTGAAATCCTGATCCAGGGAGTAAAAGCAATCACAATAAAAATGAGAACTGCCACTTATAACCGTCTGTGCCGTCCAGCTACTCTTCTAGTAATTGTATTAACCCTGCTAAGTAATTGTATTTGGTCTTCACAGCAACTCTAAGAGGTGAGAGCTATGATCCCATTTTACAGATGAGAAAACTGAGGCTCAGCTCAGGTAAACTCGCCACGTAGCTGGTGAGGGGCACAGTCAGAATTTGCACCCGCATCTGACTGACCACAATGCTGGGTCTGTTTCATAAGCCCCAAAGGCTGCAGGTGCCAAGCAGTTTCCACAAACTAGGAGAGTACGATGGACATGACGGGAAGTGGTGGAAAATACAGAAAGAAAACTGGAGAGTTCACGCTCTGCTTAAAGGGGCAGCTGTTCCTCAGCCTCAGCCAAGTCTTGCCATTTGAGAATGTGCACCCAGCGTGGCCAGATCTTCTCATTTCAAGATCAGCCAGATGTAATTTCTACTTCTGGGTGTAAGATCCAATATTTAAATGTCGGGGATTAATTTTTTAAAACCTTAGTCACTTGGCAGTCTCAAGAAAGCCTGTCTGAAAGACAGATGGCCTGTAGGTCATCATTTTGCAATCTCTGTACTACAGCATGGAGTGGTAGAGAGCACCCCGTCACGAGAGGTGTTCAAGCACATTCTGTGCAACTGACCCAAGTGCTGGTGAAGAAGCAGTTACAGGGGGGAGCTGCTGAGGGTGGGCCTTTAGGCTTGCGAGTCTGAGACTGCACAAGCTATGAACTGGCAGAGTGGAAATGGGTGGGTGCCCTAAGCCAGGTGTGGAGCCAGGAACAGCCCCTTTATCTCCTTGGACCCCCAACTCCAAAACCTTCCATGGTTCCCCATTGTCCCCTTACCCTGGCATTCAGGGATAGCTCCGCCCTGCATCTCTGGCTAACCAACCGTTGCCATGGCTCTAGGGAAGGCCCCTCCAGCACTTCCAGGACCACCTGCCCTGGCCTGGCCTCTCCTCTCCAGGCCCCTTCTGCAAACGCTCATCCCCTAGAGGGCCACAGGAGATGGCTGCCTGTCATTGGTCTCTTCCCCCCAGCTAGCTCATAAAACCCTGATACTCATTCCCCACGTGTTCATGTCACCCTACTACTGCACACGGAGCTCTGTGCTAGGCATTCAACACACCGCCACGGATGAGATATGTGGTCCCTTCTGCACTCCGTTCCGGAGACACCACACCATTGTCCAGTCCTGGCTGTGTGGGACATACACAGCAAAGACTTGCTGAGTGGAAACAGATGTTGATGAAACGGAGATAACTTTGATCCCCGCCCCCCTGTCCTCTCCCCGAGCCCCTGCACCTCCTCTGCCCCACAAACACCCCACCCTGTTGCTTCTTCCTCAATATCTCTCACTGGCACTGGAAGAGACACAGTGGAAAAAAGCCCTGGGAACCTATAAAGAAAGCAGTCAAAAGGTGGTGTCTTTTTTTTTTTTTATGTTCTCACTCCCCCAACAACCCATGGCAAAGGCCCACTTGCAGACACACTCCTCATGAAATTGGAAGCTGGCCTTGCCTCTGCTGTGGCAGGCAGCCCTGAGTTGGCTGCTGGAGCCTGGGGGTGGAGTACAAATCGCCCCATCCCCCGCCTCAAGGAGACCAAGAGCCAACAGCTCACCCCCCGGGCACCCAGCCAGGTTCCCTTCAAGCCAGGGCCTGAGCACACGGACCCTAATCAACTGAAATCCCCCACCCTTCCTTCTGCAAACACCCTCATAGCCAGCCACAGGGCGGGCCAAGGGGCAGAGCTGGTCTCCTTGACCTCCCTGCCCGGCTCCACACCTAAGGAGCCGGCCCAGGACTCTCACTCCGGCCAGCATCAGCTGGGTCATCTGAGAAGCGCCATCGGCCACCCTCAGGACAAGGAGAGGAGCTCCCCATGGGAGGAGGGTGCGGACTCTGCTGGACCCCTGCCCTCACTTCCTCCGGTTCTCTGTTCAAATGCCACCCCGCCACCGGGAAGCCTGCCCTCACCTCCTGCAGTAAAGCACACAGCCCCCCACCCCACCCCTTCCAATGCTTTCTCTTCCTTTATAGGAATTTTTTAGCATTTGCTACAGCATGATGTATCTTAATGGGAAGTCCTGGGAGGACAGGGCCTTTTTGTTCCATTCACCACTATTTCTAGTTCCCAGCAGGCATGCAATAATTGTTTGAGGAGGGAGGGAGGGAAGGAAAGAGGGTCTCTGGAGAGGGTAGGCCCTGGGTAGCCCCCTTCTCTCCCCAGCTGGCATCTCTTCTTCAGAACTACCCTCAGACCCGTGGCGCTATGGCCTTCCAAAAGAAACGACTGTAGGTACGACTTTTTAGACTATGGTTACCCAGAGCCGTCTCTGCGTTGGGCAGTACAGATGTGTGATCTCACTGACCTCGTCAACAACCACTCTGGACCCACATCGTTGCTTTGACTCAAGCTTTCTCAAGCTTGGCACCACTGACATTCGCGGCCAGAGAAGCCTTTGTCGTGGGGCCCTCCAAGTGGCCTAGGATGTTTCGCAGTGACCCTGGCTTCTCCCCACCAGATGCCAATAGTACCTCCTTTCCAGGCCGTGACAAGCAAAAATGTCTCCAGACGTGGCCACGCATTCCCAGGGGGCAAAATCATCCTGTTGGAGAACCTCTGTGTTAACTCTGCAAATGAGGACTTGGAGAAACCAGGTGTGCTGCCCGGCACCTTCCCCCTGGCAGGGAACTGCTCTTGGGCAGACCCAGAGGCCTCTGCTGGTGTCCCAGCCGAGGGCAGAGCGAGGCCTGACGTGCGAGCAGAGCCTTCCCAGGCAGCCTGAAAAACACTTACTCACACTCTGGCTGTGCCCGGGGAAACATCGTCAATGATAAATCATATCTCTTAATTATCTGCGATTTCTGAGGCCAGCCAAGATTTCCTCTTCATGACAAATATTTGAGATTCCTTCCCCCCTGAAAAGGAGAAACAACACTACAGGAGAGCCCTGGGGCTGGTCTCCCGAGCATAAGCCGGAACATCTCTGGTCAGCCCTCCCTCCCACCCAGCCCGTCCAGAGCTGGGTTCTTGCCCGGGCATGCCTCTCCTCTCCATGCTTCGGGGAGTGACAACCCCTGGTTTCTGTTTTGGTTTAGTTTTGGGTTTTTGTTTTCGCAGAAGGGTTTCTGAATTGGAGATGTTCACTCATTCAGATGAGTGTTTGAAATCACTGGGAGGGAGAAAGGAAGACAGAAAATGAAAGGGCACGGGATCAGAGGTGAAAAGGGCAGGATTCAAGTCAACTTGAACCTGCTACAGAAGTTACTCCCCCCACCCCCCACCTCAGGTCCCTCTGCACTACAAGGAGAGTGTCTAGGCTTCTCAGCCTCCATAACTTTGAGCTCTTCACCCTCTGGGGCACCATCTTCCTTAGCTCCCCCCTAGGTGCCAGTCATACTGAATTCATTTTACTAGTTTCTAAACATGATTTTGCATGTTATTGGCTTTATAGTCAATGCTTTTCCTTCTTCGCAGAAAACTCCTACTCATGCTCTGAAACCCAATGTAAGTATCCCATCCTTCTCCCATCCCCTTCCCCAACCCAGTCCAAGTTCATCCCTCCCTCTCCAGGATTCCTCAGCAGCTTATACAGACATCACTGCCTTAGAGACGTTTGTGTAACAGGAGTCCGGGGGGAAAGCTGAGTCAGCAACCAGAGCAACCAGAGATTATAGCAGAGATGTGAAAAGACTTTCAGGCTATTTTTCTCCAGGGCTTTCCTTTCTACCCAGCATGGCTTTCCTCGGTCCACTAATATACATGACTTTCTTGTGTGAATCTTCTAGATGAACTTGCAAGGAAGTTTTCCAGCACTCAAAGACCCTCACCCTATCTTGTTCTAGTTTTGGAAGTAGGTGACATGGGCACCACTTTCTATGAGATCAATTCTGCAGTCTCTGGTCACAGCGGGGTTCCATCAGCGTGGAGCAAGGGTCACTGAAGACCACTGATGATGGTCATTCCCTTCCTCCTGGTGTCCAAAGGTAGAGGGTGACAGAGTGGAATGCCTGGTCCAGGTTGGCAGAGAAAGTAGAGAGCTCGGGGCCACCTCGGCAGATAGCCTCAAACCAGAAATCCTCACCTCCCCCACAGAACACCTGCACACCTGGGTAGGACGCAGGGCCACTCCTCTTCTGCTCTGGTCCTGGTGAAGGGAAGAGCAAGTCAAAAGGCCTCAGGGGGCCTAGAACTTGCTGCCTGTCTTTTAATGAACTCCACCTGCAGAGAGTACCCCACGCCTCCCTGAACTTGTGCTAAGGGGTGAATCAAGTCCCTTCCACGGGCTGGGTTTCCAGATCTGTAGCACTCTGCTTACCAAGCACACGGCTGGCAGGCTGGGGGATGATGCGGAGGAGCGCCCTGCTCCTTTACCTCCCCAAAGTCCCAAGTTTATGAAACAGCAAGTACATTTGGAATGTTGCTCTGGTTTATTCATTCAGATGGTTGGCCGCTAGGCCCCACTTGGGAGCTGCTGGGCTGTCATGGACTAGAAAACCCAACAACTTGTGTTTGATGGTAGAGAAGGGAACTAAGGATGAGGGTAAGTTACTTAAGAACAGATGGCGTTAGGTAGTGAATGAAATTAATTAACCTAATTGAATTCAATGAAATTGAATGAAACGGGTATTGAAATTCAGAAGTTGTGTCCGAATTCTTTTCTTTTTTAATGTTTATTGATTTTGAGAGAGAGAGTGTGTGTGTATGCACAAGCAGGGGAGAGGCAGAGAGAGAGGAAGAGAGAGAATCCCAAGCAGGTTCCATGCTGTCAGCACAGAGCCCAACATGGGGCTTAATCCCACAAACCTTAAGATCACAACCCCACCCCAAATCGAGAGTCGGACACTCAAATGACTGAGCCAACCACGTATCCTAATCATAATTCCTTAGAAAGAATTACACCCAATTCCTTGCAGCTAGAGGAGGGGCATGATTCTAGCCTGGACTCAGACAACTTGCCCCAGCCATGAGTGGAGGAGAGGCCAAAAGGCAGAGCCAGGATCTAAGAAACAAGATGGGGGAGAATTACTGAGAACATGGACCAGTGTAGGAACTGTAGAAATGAGGAGGAAGGGACTGATTTGAAAAGCATGAAATCAATCAAATCACCGGACTTGGTGGTTTATTAGATTGGGTGGCTGAAGAGGGGAGTCATCAAGGTAGGTGCCTTAGCTTTAGTGACTAGGTGGGTGGCGGTGCCATTAACCAAGACAAGGACCAGAGTAGGAGGGGCTTATTGGGAGGCTAGGGAGGTGGGAGACAGAGGCTTTGGTGAGGATCTGCTGAGCCAGAGGTACCTAGGCAACATCCAAATGCCTATGGCTATGCGTGCCTAAACCTCAGGGCAGAAGTCAGGGTTGGAAATACAGCATAGGCACTGTTGCTAAATCTATAGCTCAAGAAGAATAGAGAAAGAAAAGAGGATTCCTAGGGCAGAGCCCAGGCTTACAGCCTGTAAGGGAAAGTCAAGAGAAGAGAGATGTGTGCAACAAGAGAGAGCATTCAGCAAGGTCAGAGAGAGCGAGGAGGTGAGGGTGACGGGACCAGGAGAACGAAGACTGAAGCAGTCCAGCACCTGGTGCCTAGAAGGTGTCAGTCTCGACAAGTTTCTACCTGCCAGCAATAATGAAAACAGCAAGAGCTGTCACGGAGGTACTGAGCTCTTACCAGACCACTTGCTAAGCACTTTCTCTAGATAGCTTAGGTGCTCTTCTCAGCCACAGGGAAGTAGGTATCATTACTATTCCCATTCTCAAGATAAGGGGGATGAAGCACAAAGAGCATAAGTGTGGGTAATACCCTCAGTTTGCAGATGGGCAAACTGAGCTCAGAACTGCAAGACAGAGTCTGTCTTAGGAAAGCGGGCACCTGAGCCATTAATAAAGAAGTTAACACAGTCCCTGGTCCCAAAAATCTGCTCCACCTCCCAGTTGCTGCTACCCTGCAGACCGTCGCATGCCAGCTACGGAGTCCAGAGCATGCAGCACCACACAGCACACAAGGTCTTGACTCCACGTCAAAGGGCCAGGGGAAAAAAAAAGCCTCCAAGGTCCCCTGGCTGCCAAACTATAAAATACCTTCAGATGATTTAATTGGAAGTGAATCTGAAACATCCTGACTGAATTTCTCTTGAACTACACATTAAAATTTTCATTTAACAACAAACAAAGGGTAGGCCCTGTTGAAAAATTGTGAAGAAGAAAAACAAGGTGGTAATTATGCGAGGCTCAAAGGGCATGAAAAGCAGAGAGCTGGTAGAGAGAGAACGCTTTCCACATCGCCCAAGTGCAAAGCAAGGGAGAGATTTGACAAAGCACCGTGAATTTCTTCCACCTCTCCTGTGGGGCAGGGGATGCAGACCTCCTAAAAGGATAGCCACTGTGGGGTGACCAATGACTGCTGAGGAGTGTGGCAGCTTGGGAAAGGGGAGACCATATACACAAGGTGCGCTGCGTGCATGTGTGTGTGTGTTTGTGTGCGCAAGTAACTGCTTAGGAAGGAGTATATATATCACACACACACATACGTACCTGACAGCCTTCTCTTTATATAACTATAGCTATAGCTATAAATATATATATAATTTAAATGATTAAAAAACATTCTATATATTTAAAAAATAAAGAACCATTCTATATATAAAATTAAAATTTACTTTCTTTCTATATATCATTTAAATTTTATAGAGATTTCTTTCTTTCCCAAGCAGTTACTTGGATGTATATATAGAGATAGCATATATAGTACATATAATACACACACACACACACACACACACACTATATATGTATATATATACACACACATATAGTATATACACACACACACTATACATATATATACACATATAGTATATACATATAGTATATATACACACACACTATATATATAGTAATAGATTTATAAAGAGAAGATGGTTAATATATATGTGTATATGTATACATATATATGATACAAATATATACACATATATAAATAAAATATGTATATTTGTATATGCTATATACAAAGAATGTAAAATATTAATATTTCAAATACGTTCTAAACATATATTCCAAAAACATGTATTTAAATATATATATTCTGAATATATTTTTTAAAAACATACATATGTATGCACATGTATATTCTCAACAAGGCACAGAAACCTGTAGGCAAGCAGGAGGATCTTGCTAAACCTGACCCAGATCCCAGTCTCAACCCCCAGGAAGCTGGGAAGGGTCAGGGATAGCTGTTGGGATTTTAGGAGCTGGGCTTCCGACGGCCTCTGAACCGGTCTAAGAAGCTGGCTCCATCAGGTGGGCTGAGTCAGACACACAGGGAGGGAGCCATTCATCATGCAGAACAAGGAGCTCCTATCCCGGGACCTAGCGGTGCCCAGCATCTTCACACCTGTCTTCTTCCGCATCTATTTCCAAGCCATCTGCTGTGTACAACCTCACACTTACTGGCTGAGACCTTCCAGAGAGGTGAAGAGAATCCCCCCCCCCCCCCCGACCTAGATAAAAACAAAAATCACCTTTGCCAGAGAGAGACCACCAGCTCCAAAACTCCGGTCTCCAATTACCGGAAGCCCAGAGCTACAGTCTGGGCTTTTTAATGGTAGCGGCGGGTGGTGGTGGTGGTTTATCTCTTGTTTTTCCTCCCCAGTAAATTCCGCGATGCTGTGCCGTTTTATTTTCTCTCCTAACCCGCTGCTGTTAGGAAATAGTTCGGGGAAACACTTGTTCAAAACACAGTAGCAAGGAATCGGGTTAGCAGCCCGTATGTTTTTCAAGAAGACTCTTTCGGCGCACCGAAGCAGATGACCGCGCTGGTACAAACTTGGACTGCAGGGTTACAGATGTCAGAAGTGTGGGCATTCACGAGTAGGCACAACCACCGGAATCGCCACCAGCACGCCTGGCCCTATCAACATTGCAAAACGCTGGCAAAGAGGAAGCAGACCATTCAGGCACAGGCTTTCCCCTTAGCCAAGGTGGGCCCAGGCAAGCTTCCCTGCGTCGCCGGCAAGGACTGGAAATTCCTTGACTCAACCCGAATAAACTGGACCCTTCTGTGCACGTCTCTGTCGAAAATGACTTTCTTTGAGGAGAGCCCTGTCAGCAAAAGGGTATGGGAATCTTTGCCAAGCCTGCAAAAGGATGGATGTAAGCTCTGCCAGGAATCTGCCAGTTCTCCTGGCACAAGGCAAGAGTTAACCCTTGACAGCGTGCAGAAAGTGAGATAATCCACTGCTGGCATCCAGAGCCCTGACTCAGGAGCCAGCCTGTATCAGCTCAAACGTCGGCTCTAAAACTTGTCACGGGGCTTTGGACAAGTGACTTAACCTCTCCATGCCTCAGTTGTCCCACCTGTAAAATGGGCATAATAATTATAACTATATCGTAAGGACAGTATGAGAATTAATGGTGACAAACAAGGACTTAGCACAATGCCTGATGCATACTGAGTCCTCAGTGGATGTTAGGTATCATTTTTGTTGCTTTGTTGGTGGTGGTGGTTTCACTGAAATAAACAGGAACAAATGAAAATTTACTAAGAACCATGTACATGAACCTCTTCTGTTAAGCACCATAGGGATATTTCTTAACTATGAAGACTCCACCTGAAATCACACTACACTCGTTTCATCTGCTTACGAATCCACTGATTGATTCATTCCTACATTCATGTAACACCAGAGCTGAGCTATAGTGATTTGAATAAAATGTGGTTCCCACTATAACAGGATTCAACGCTAATTAAGGAGATAAAGGTGGACAGAATGATGTCACAATGCACAGACACCCACATTCTAAATAAGAGGAACCATATACGGCAGAAGGAGGAATGGGGAGTTCTGACAGGAGGAATCTGGGAAGGCGTCATGGTGCGGCAGCTCCGAGTTTAGGCTTAAGGATGAGCAGGATACCCATCATTACAGAGGAAAGGCACTCTCTGCAAGGAAAGAGGGCAGAACAGAGGTTCAGAGGCATAAGAGAGCCTCACAAGCTTAGCAGAAAGCAAGTGGTCAGAGCACTTGGACCATGCGGTTTTGCCATAAGCTGTATGAGAGCTGAGGCCAGAGACTGAAACAGGAGACAGAGGAAGGAAGAGCCAAATGTCCTGCTCAGGAGGTGGCAGCCCTTCCTGGGGTCAAAAGGGCAGAAATATGGTAAACTTGATTCCTGCTCATCAATTTGGGCTCCACTCAGACATCATCTGTCACCTGACGTCATCTGTCATCATCTGACGTTTCCTCCCGTCCTCAAGCTGTGACGACCTTATCTCCTTTAGCATTCAGGCAGACCCATCAGCCACTTGTCTTCTCCACTAGATCAGGTTCTCCTCGAAGGCAGGATTGACACCAGTCTTGTACATCATCGTACCCCCAGGGCTAGCATGTGGTCACCATTCAGAGGATGAATATGTGAATGGATGAGAGAGTGAAGGAAACAATCAATCATTAAGGGAAGGTGAATTGAAGACACTAATTCTGAATTATCAGGAAGATCCCTGTTGGGAGGGGGGCAGCTATGTTGGCCTGAGGTAATTTCCTTGAACTAGACTAATCTGAGTATAGCAGAAAAACAACTGTGTAAGCACATCAGCGAGTCTGTCTTCATCATGAAGATATGTGTCAGTGCTGAGGTCTGAGGATCCCCAGGGTGAGCTGGCACTCTTTCTGCCAGAGATCCACGGAGCTACGGGTCAGTGTGCACCATGTCAGAGTGACAAGTATATTGATGTGGTAACATAGTGTCCATTAGGACACTTGCATCAGGAAACTTGCATAAGCATGACCCATAGAAAGTTGCCTCTTAACCTTGTTTTTAGAACACAACCTGTCAGCAAGCAGGGACCCAAAACAGAACAAGAAGGGAAAGGAATGCTGATTAGGATTCTACGGTAATCCATGTGCTAAGTCTTCTACATACAGCCTTAAAAGACAAGTAGTGGTATTTCTGTTTTCTAGCTAGGGATCCTGAGGCTCAGGGAGGGTAAGCAACTTGTCCAAAGCCACACAGCTACTAAGAGTCACGGGTGGGAACCGAACCCAGGTTTGCTGACCCCAAAGCCCGTGCTCTGGCTTTTGAATCACACTGTCCCTCTTGTCTCTCATGCTGTCATGGGGTCACTCCAGCTCCCAACATAAGGCATCCATTTCTCAAAGGAAATCTTAAACTGCTTTTTTCATTTTAATTGGCAACTGCCCACAGTTCTTCAGGGAAACTGGGGAACCCAGGATGAAAATCCTGCCAACGGATTATCTTAAATTACTTGCATTTCCTTGAAGAATGCCTGGAACTGCGAACAGCTCTGGTCTGGTTTCCAGCAGTGGCCGGGGGCCTCGTTCAGCCGGGAGGCTCTGAGAATCAATTGGCTGTGGTCTCCCTGACGCCTGATGCCAACAGATGCTATGAGTCACAGCTGCCATCTGTCCATGACACTCAGCTTTATGGAGGCTTCCAGAGCTCTCCAGCCTCAAGAATCAGCCCCAGCCCCATCAAGACGCTGCCATGGCAAATCCTAGGCACCAATGGAATGCCGGCCTTCCAGTGGGAAAACCTTGGCAGGCTTTGGGGTCCAGGGCATGCTCAACCACAGATTGGAAGACAAAGGGGATACAGTGCTCTCCTGGAGCCTAAAGGCATTGCGTCCCCCAAAAGATACTAAATGCATAGGAAAAGGGGGAATAGGCAGGTTGCTCAAAGAAGAGAGTTAGCAAAAAAAAAAAAAAAAAAACCCAGCTTTGACGTCACTTAGAATAGGGAAACAGGGACTCTGTGTCCTGACCGTACTATGTACCACACCTAGAGTGGAAAAGACGCTGGATTTGAGACTGGGGACTGGATTCACCCCCTGGCCCCATCACTTACAAGGTGGACTACCTAGGCAATCATGTATTTTCATTGTACCTCAGCGTCTGCATCTACGACATGGGAAAAGCGCCAAGTTAATCCAGAGTTCCAGTAAGAATTAAACAAGATAATGATGCAAAACACCTAGCGTGGAGCTTGGCAACTTACAGGCACACAATAAATACAAGTGCCATACAGGTCTCACCTCTTCCTCTGTAGTGAAGTTACATCACTCGTATCAAGTGTTTTCTTCTGATTCAGCTCTTAATCAGAAAAACACTTGAAATAAAATCCTAAACCAAATAAACACCCGTGAAGAGGTATTCCTTTTGCAGGCAACAGTGAATGCCCACTAGTCTGTGAACACCCTTCCAGAAAACAATTCCAGCCTTGGTCATACACACTAGCTTTCTCATTCTCTTGCTCCTGACTCTCAATCTGGTTTCTCTCTGGTAAGTAACATCTGCCTTGGCCTGACTTCTTTGTTGCTATATGTGCAACCACAGAAAACACTATTAATGCCAAAGCATTCTAGCTCTTTCCCAGTGCCATTAAGCAAAGACAAGTATTTCTTCCAAACTCAAGGGTCATCTCATAACTGATGATTCAACAGGATCTTACATTCCTCAGACTTACATTGTACTGTCAAGATTCCTGTGCTTGTGTGTGTATAAATGAATTTGCTAGAAACAGTTCTCCAATTACCTTGGACTTCGATAAGTCAAACAAATCGTTTTAGGGCTTTCACGATTGCCTGAGGTGAGCTGTAATCCCAAAAGACTTCTAAACTGTCTTCAGTTTGCTCATGTTAAAGGTATTCATGGTCATCCAAAGGTGGAATTTCTCAGGGTGCCTGGGGGGCTCAGTTAAGCCTCTGACTTGGTTTCAGCTTGGGTCGTGATCCCACGTTTTGTGGGACTGAGCCCTGCGTTGGGCTCTGCACTGACAGCACAGAGCCTGCTGGGGATTCTCTGTCTCTCCCTCTCTCTCTGCCCTCCCTGCCGTCCTCTATCTCTCAAAATAAATAAATAAACTCTTTCAAAAGAATTTCTTATGGGGATGTTAGTAATCCAGACACCATCTAATGAATGTGACAAAATTTTTGAACCAAAGTGGATACTAGACATATTGTTGATTTGGTTTGCTCTGACTTGATATGAAGACAAACTATGATGCATATGATGCACATATGGTGCTTATTATAGAGTCTGGTGTTAAGCCTTTCAGCTATAAGATACCCGTGGACAGAATGTCCATAACTTTGACTCAAAAGAGTTAATCCTCTGGGAAATCTGGCCAAATCTACCTGCCTTATCGCAGCTACCTTCATGCCCACTTCTAACCACCCCACATCCTAAACACGTTTGCAAATCTGCCATGGCCGTCCGTGCTCCTTAGACTGGCATTCATGGTCCTTCTTAGCCTGCCCCTAGTCTTCCTCTTCAGTCTCAACCCCAATTTCTTTTTCCTCCCTGGGAGGTGCACCTATTCTGTAGGTGCATTGATTAACCAGGTTAGAACAACTTCAGAAGCAAACAACCCCAAAATGTCAGTGATGTAACCAACAGATTATTTTGTAGTTCACATTAAAGCCCATTGGATGGTTGACTCTGTCCATGTTCCCAACACTCATTCAGGAACCCTGGCTCTATCCATCAGATGGTTCTATTATCCTCTTGGCCCTTGGAGTTCTCTTCATTAAGCCAGAGGAATAAGAAACAAAGAATGTGGAAGACTGTACACATTTCTTTGGCCAGAACTTAGTCACAAGGTGCTGCTTAACTGCAAGGGAGGCTGGGAAGTGTAGTCTAGCTGCATGTCTAAAAGAAAAGGGACAGGGAGGGTGGAGGGGTTGGTGAACACACACATTGTCCCTGCCACACACATTAAGTAGTTTGGTATTACCAAACATCTCTGTTATATGTTGCTATATAGTTTGCAAGCACTGTACCCTTGGCCTCATCCCTACATTTTCCCACCCCTGACCCAGGTCGATACCATTTTCAGCATGAGAACTCCCACTCATCCTTCTCGAAGAAGGTCACAGTATCCTTCTATTCCTTGGGTGATCTGTTGTCTCCTCCTCTGCCCCCATCATCATTACACCACCAACAACCATCATTGTGGTCCACTACAGCTATCTGTGGATGCCTCTACCTCTTGACTAGATACTGAACTCTGTAAGAGCAGACACCATGCCTATTCACATCCGCACCCCCAGCCCCCAGTACTGTGCCTGAGGCATGCATGGCATTCTGTAAATATTAGCTAAATCGTGGAAAGAGACCAAAAGATATGGTTTGCCAGCACTGCATGAAATGGAGTCCACAACGATGGACCCTCCATTCTGAGACCTTTTCAGAATAACCTCAAAGAATGACTTCTTTAACGAAGGCCTCTGAAAAAGTGTCTGGAAAAGGAAGTGGGGAAACCAAACATCACGACATTGGGCCAAGTATGCTGTGAGGGGCCACAGGCTGGAGTGCCCAGAGGGCAATCTTGAGCAGATGGCTGAAGGACCCCAAGAGTCTGAGGAGATCAGCAGTACTCAATGGAAAGACACAAAGTCACCAACCGGAAGGTGACATGAGGAACTGGTTCTGTGAAAGACTATGAGAAACTCCCCCAACACACACACACACACACACACACACACACACACACCCAGGGGAATTAAAAAGAAGGATCATGTGGCACTCCCCTAGGAGCACTGAAGATACGGATCTTGGTGGGGTTCAAACTCAGGCAAGAGTGAAAGATCACGATACACTTTACACAATTCAACTTAATGTTGATCCTGAGCTCCCTCCTACTAGAATGGAAGATAGTCAATCTCACTTTTCTTCAGGATCCCTTCATTTCCTGAGGCCATATCAGTGATTCTAGAATCTCACTTGGTACCAAGATATTATGGAGGACCTTCCGTGATTATAATGGTTTGTCCAGAGCACTTCCTCCTAAGATACCCACGCCTTCCCCACCATCGTCTAATCTGCATGGTCCCTTTGCATCTAACACCCTGCTGTGTGACAACAGGTTATCTGGATAGGGGAGCCCCTAGTATACTGCCAGCCTCCTGGGTGCACTATGAAGAGATCCCCTCTAAGGTCTTGTCATACGCTTAGGGTACTTCAGGGGTCAGGGTGAAGATCCCTCTGCTCAAAGAATCCACACTGACACCTCTCTCTACCCATAGCCTGGGTGAATTTCTCTTTCATTTGGGGAATCCTTCTCTCCTCAACCCCTGGATCCCTTGGCCACACCAGAGGCCTACCTACAACTGTCAGGATGGGTTTTATCCAACAGAATATCGACCTGCACCTGTCTTAAAAAAACTAAGTCAAATTAATTGCAAAATGTTAAGTCAGGAGATTTTATACAGAGATCCAGAATTGTCTCTTCTTTGAAAAGTTTGAAGATCTGGCATCTCTCAGATCAGAAATGTAGCTAATTACCCCGTTCTGTCAGAGCATGAATTCTTGATTTTGTCCCAACCCCTCCACCATTGCTCATTACATTTATGCCCTGCCAGTTTCCTCTGTGTTTTGCTTTTATTTCACCTACATGAACCCTGAAGGAGTTTGGTTTTTCAACACTTAGCTTAGGCCAAAAACCTCCAGTCAAGAGGCTCCTGTTATAAACTTCTGAGATAAGGAATCACAGACTTTCTACCACTTTGAACTGGGGAAAGTGAAAGAGAAAGGAAAAGAGGAAAATCCAGGGAGATAAAAACAAATTAATATTCTAAATTACCCTGCCTGAGAAGTATTAACCGGGATCATGCTAGGAGCACAGAAGCACACCTCAGGGCTTCTCAAATCCCTCAATCCCCATCTCCCTTGTCATCGAGGGAGTGAGGAAAACATTCATATCATAGGCCACCAGTCTGCCAGTGAGACAAAAGGGCCGATGATCTAAAAGTGCCTGAGGAAACACTAAGTGGCCCGGGTGTTGGCCATAGAGGTGCCTATGAAGCGCTAGGAAGGGCCTGGCAAACTCTGAGCATCCCGTCAATGGGGGTCCTCATTAATTTAAAATTCAAAACACCATACCTGTATTTATTCCCACAATAACCTTCGTGACCAACGTAGACGCCCCTGTGTAACAGGTGGAAATATTGTGGCTTCAGGAAGCCTCAAAGCTTGTGAGGGGCAGAGAGGACTTTAGTCAGTTCCATTATCTCCACTGAGTGAAAAAATCAATGACTCCAAGGGACTTGGTGGTCCCAGATATTCCGAGTGGGGGGAGAGAGCTTTGGCACCAGCCAGGGAACCCTTGGGCACCAGCCAAGGAACCCTTGGCATCAGCAAAGAGAGCATCCAAAGAAGAGAAACAGCTGGCAAGCAGCCAGCTCACACAGACTGCAGCTGGAAGGCTTGGGTTTAAATCCCCATTCTGCCTCTTTCTACCTGTGCGAGTTACTTAACTTGTAGGTGCCTCAGTTCCCTCGTGACAGTTTCCCCATCTGTGAAATGGGGAGAGAGACAGGACCACTCTCCTAGTATGTATGGTGTATGCCCAGGATCTGGTAAGTGCTGTACAAGCGACTGTTGACCGTGTGTCCTCACGTCACGGCATCAGGAAAGGCGGCACCTCGTACCTGGGCAGGGTTGCCTGTGCGGTGGTTGCGCCTTCCCTCGGATCTCAGGCACGGATGCCGCCGCTGCAGTGTTTCCCTCTGCAACACCCCTCCCCCCACGTGGCCACGGCGCTCCTTCACCACCCTCTCCTACACTCTCTGGCCTGGCCGGAAGGTCATCTCTGCTCCAGGATGGAGTTGTGCTTGGCGTGGGGATACAAGCAATAAAAGCAAAAGCAAAGAAGACTCCACCACCGGGTGCTGAAGCCGAAAGTCTCATCACTAGTGACCAGTGGACGCATGGCTTGAAATCACACCAGTCCAGCTCTAAATCCCATGTTCTAAGCTCTTTCCTTACAGCCTCTGGAGAATCTGATGAGCTCTGTGCATCTGAAAAGCCTCTGTGCTTAATACATTTTTTTTTTCTTTTTGAGTATCAAATACTTATTGAGCATTATGATGTGCCAAGCACTAGTCTCTCATCACCCCGGGAGAGATGCACCTAGCGCGCCATTTTGCAGGGGAGAAAACTTACCGGCTAGGTGTGAGAAGTTGTTTCCCCGGCGAAGACCTCTCCCGGTGTGGACCACAAGCAGCTCTGTGACCCCAAAAAGGAGAAAGAAGATCAAAGACCGAGCTTATCTACAACACACATGTGTTTTCACTCTTTCTCTCCAGCTGGTCTTATCTGCCCACCGTGCTCAAGTCCTGTCTGCAGGCAGAAGCACCTTCGAGAAAGTCTTTCATCTGCCTCCTCCAAATCTTCCACACACGATCATTCTTGCAGTGTCGCAAAAGTTATGTACTGTCCTCCCATTTTTCCAGACGGAGCAACGGAGATGAAGGGCTGAGTCTGAGCCCACACGGGGAGCAAAGCCCACAGGCTCCAGGGAGGGGCTTGGAATTCCAGACTCACCATGAGCCCCTCTGTCTCCCTCACTCACGCCCCTCTATACTAGACCCCACTGCTTGAGAGACAAACGGATAAGCACTTTCACTTACCACAGCAATACATGTGGACACCGCTTCAGCGAAGCTACCGTCCTTTCTCGGACAGTTCAGATCATGACCTGTAGGGCTGTGTCAGGTAAGACTGAAGTTTCGACTGGAATGCCCAGGAAGCTTGCTGAGCTGAGTGAGGGCAGAGGGGCTCCCTCTTGTCCACCTAAAGAAAGACGTAGACCTTCATAAGTGAAGCTCCTTATTTGGCAAGAGTGAACCTTGCCCAACTTAAATCTAACCAAGAAATTCCTTTCCTTAAAAACTGTGAGCGCTCCAACCCACTCTAGTTGCCATCAGGATTATGACCAAGCAGCTTAACCAGGTGTCGGGAGCTGGCCTCAGCCCACCTCCCCAGCCTCACCTTCCTCCACACAAATACCGAGTTTCCATCAGGTCAAGCAACTTGCCCACCCCCACGTGCCCCATGTTGCGCAGTGACTCGGTATTTTTGCTGTTGCTCAGTATTTTTGTTGTATTTTGTTGTCGGGAACTTATAGCCTCCTTTCTCCTTTCTATAACTGGACCATATGCCCTCAAGCTTCAAGACTGATGCTTGAACGTCCCCTCATCCCATGACACCATCCCCAATGCGTCCCACAACCAACTCATTGACAATCTGACAAAATCCACACCTATTGCCCTTGAGGTTGCCCTGCCTCCCAACACACACACTCACACACAAGTCTCCATGCTCTGGCATTTAACACTGACATTGTTTCTGCATTTGCCTATCTCCCCACCGGGTGAGCCCTCAGGGGCAGGGACTGGGTCCCATCAAACTCTTGCCCAGTATCAGCACACGTCCTGGCTGTGAGCTCCACTTCGTAAGCCTGCTAAATGGTTGGGCCAAGAGTCCTTCTCCCGTGGGCTGGCTGAGACCAAGGACATTTTCCTCCTGCAGAAACTTCAGAACATGTGTTGAGAGAGAGAGGAAGAGAAGCAAGCAATGTGCCTTGGATACAGTGGTCCTTTTGCTTGGAATAAGATTCCTGATGTCTGGCATGAAACTACCATGTTCTGGTCAAAGGGCAGAAGTGACTCCATTTTAGCACTGTCTAAAATGACTCCCTTTTCTGGTCTGTTCTGAAACCCACCCCATATCCAATTTTTCACCAAGTCCTGTGGGGTCCCCTGATAGAACACATCTTGAACCCAAACACTTCTCCCTATGTCCAATGCTTCCACACTGGTCCAGGCCACCATGTCCCTCACATGGTTTGTTGCTATTGCCACCAAATCGTTCTTCTTGCCCCAACTTTGTCCTCCTACAGCCATACTCCTCCTGGCAGCCAGAGGATGCTTTTTCACAAACTGAAAATCAGATCATGTTTTTCTTCTGCTTCAAACTTTCCAGTAACTTCCACTCCCATTTATAATAAGATCCAAACTCTCCCCCACAGCCTTCGAGGCCTTCGTAATCCAGCTCTGCCTCTGGTCTGATTTCATGTTCCTCTTTTTCTCTCTCTCTCTCTCTCTCACTCACTCTTATCCAGATACACTGGCCTCCCTGACATCCAAATCATGCTCAACATATTCCTGACTTGGCAGCTTTGTGATTGCTCTCCTCCTGGCACAGAGTTGTTCTTCCCCCAGAAATCCAATGTCCCCTACTCCTCATTAGTTGAGATGTCTCAAATTTCACTTCCTTAGAGCAGGCTTCCTTGGTTACCCTGACTAAAGTAACATGACCCATCCTTCCATCCCTTTCCTCTATTTTTCTTCAGAACAACTGTCCTCACCTGAAATTACATTATAATTATATACATATAATTATAATATGGATTTTCATATTCATGGTCTGACTCTCACACTTGAATGACAACTCCATGAGAGGCAGTGAATTGGTTATCTTTTCACTGCTGAAATCCTAGTCCCTGGAATAGTGCTTAGAGAACACAGTAGGCATTCAATAAATGTTTGTGGAATGAATACACCAATGAAAAATTAAGAATATGAATGTGATATGCATTTTTGGACAAACTTCTGAACCTGAACTTCACTACTTACTGACTGGATGACACTTGACAAGTGACATAACGCTCTGAGATTTGTTGTCTCATGTGGATTGAGAAAGAGTACTGGGAGAATGAGAGGAGGGTGTAGTTATACAGGGGATCCTTATGGAGCTATGTGTGTTGAAATTAGCAGTAAATATACAAACTACACATGCAATTAAAATGCATAGAACTACACACACACACACACACACACACACGAGTACCAGTAAAACTAGAGAAATGTGAATACAACTGATAGTATCAATGTCAATATTGCAGTCGTGATTGCATACCATAGATTTTCAAGGTGATACCACTGGTAAAAACTGAGTGTGTGAAGTCTCTCTGTGTCTTTTTACAACTATATGTGAATCTACAATTATCTCAAAAATTTCAGTTAAACATTAAATTGCATTAAATTACATTAATTAAAGAGAGTGGTCTGTGCATCGAAGCACTTAGCTCACAGCCTGGCACACAGAATTTACTAAATGTGAGTCCCTTCTCCTAAATCTTTTTTAACCTGCTATTGACTTCTTTCATGTTCTATCCCTAAAAATGATTTATGTCTAGCTGCTAGTCCATGCTGGCCCAGCCCATAGCCCTGAGTACGAGAGATAGCTTCAGGCTCCACCGTGCCCTGGTAGAACATTTCTCATACAGATGCACATTACACCAGCAGGCATACTAGTGTGTGTACGGGTGTGTGTGTGTGTGTGTGTGTGAGAGAGAGAGAGAGAGAGAGAGAGAGAGAGAGAAAAGGAGAGAAAGAGAGACAGAGAGAGGGAGAGAATGACAGACAGAGAGAACGTTTGGGAGGTGTATCGAGTTAGGTGGGGAATTAGGAATCTATTCCTGCTGAACAGTTAAGGACCCCTGGCCATCCCTGTCCCTTTTCCCAATCATTGCCTAGTTGTCGCAACCATTTCGAGGGACATCTGCCTCAGAGTTTCTGTCTTAACAGTGGGGATCTTGACACAGAATTCATCATGGCTAGCCAGGCTCTGCTATCCTGCAAAGTCCTGACATATTTCTCCTCTGGGAGTAAGATCCCCGTGCCCCCAACACAGTCTAGAGCCCCACACCCACAATCTTAATCTGACTCCATACCTCCCCACCAAAACACAGGACCCTTGGATTTGGGGAATGCATCCTTCTTGGAAAGCTTAATTACATCAAGTTTGCATTTACCAGTTTTCTTTTTTAGTTGTATTAGCTCAATTTGACACTGATTCTGAGGAGTGCTGTATTCCACAGTGAGGCCCAATCATAAAAGCTCCAGTTCTACCCGTTTCCATCTCTTCTCCTTCCCCGTGACCTCAAACTGAGATTTCAACATGCCCTGAGGTTAAAGTTCCAAAGCTTTCCCTAATACTGTGTGTCCAGTTATCTGAGAAGTGTTGAGAGCACAGTGAGACACATTTCCTTCGCTTGAGCTCATACAGGTTCGTGCAGGAGAGGGAAGAGAGAATAGATGATTTCAAACACTGGATATGGAGGTGTTACATGATGCTTTGAGAGAATAAGAGAAGAAAGAAACTAGTCTGACTTAAGATGTCAGGGAAGGGAGTCTTAGAGCTGAGACTTGTAAGATGTGCAAGGATGAGGCAGGGAGATGAAGTGACAAAGGGCTTTTCCAGAAGGATCAACAAGTGCAAAGGCCTGGGCTGGCACAGCTGTTCAGTAAACCCAGGTTGCTGGTAGGGCTGGAGCGTGGGCTGCAAAGGATGAGAAACCAGGGATGCAGCTGAGAGAAAGCCAGGCAAGGGCAAGGTCATGGTCAAGCTGGGAGTGCCTCCGTCAGGTGCTTCGATTTCTAACTTGAAAACTAATGAGGAGGAGGACTTCGTTGTGTAACTCTTAGATTCAAAAAAAATAAAGAAATAATTTAGAAACGGGTTATCTGGAGATGTTAGTAAATTGGTCTACGTGATCCCATAAACAGCTGAATTTTACTTCGGTGTTGATTAACATGAGTCACATGACTTCCAGCAAACTCCATGTTACTGGGAAGATATTATTTACCAGAATTGCTCTTCTCACTTGCTGGGGCATAAAAAGGTAGGAGCTGCAGGTGAATCTCTATGCCTCCTTAGCCAAACTCTCGCAAAGGGAACAGCAGAGTGACTCATGGTGAAAGCACTCTGCGATGGAGTGCTTTTTCAAGATTGCCATCATCTCCAAGAAAAAGCCATATCCTCCTGGCATTCGGCCAGCGTATCCGGGCATCTGTTCAGCAGATGCTCTTTCCAAAGGCTGCATACAATTGGCTTCATCGCTTCCTGGTTCACTGGGCGTAGAGGAGAAAACCCACTGCCAGCACTGGGGTCGGGCGCATCTGTGTTCACAACCCATGTCTACCACTTACCAACTGTGCCAGTGGGGGCAAGGGACTCCCAAGCCTGGTTCCCCTTCTGTAACACGGAAATAATCATCCTTGCCTCAGAGTGTTGTGAAATAATATAAAGCAAGGAGAGCACTGGGAAAATAAGAGTTTCTCAAAGAGACAGAAGGATATTATTATTGTTGGAGGTCAAGCCCTATGTTCAGCCCAATCTGGAGACCGAGGCACCAAGGACCTCAAAGAGCCAAGCTCTCTCCCAGCCACGTAGCCGCACGTCACCCCAGGGCATGCAGTGGCCCGGCCCGGGAGGAGCTGCCAAGTGCCTGGTCTTCTTGGCCTGAGCACCTGCCTTCCTCTGGCCGTCTGGCTCACCATCCAGTGTGGGGATGACTGCCCATCCTCTAAATGACACTTTTATCACTGCCAAGGAGCTTGCCAAGGGATCTGAGTTGGGAGGTTTGAAGGGCAATCCTGGGAAGAAAATATTTGCACAGATCCATTTAGGAGTCCGAAGTTCCAATGCTGTCATTTCAATGAGGCACAGAAGCAAATACGTCCCACATTAACTGCAATGGACTCGACCCAGCAAGCAAACGCAGGGGAATAGAAGTTAAAAGACATCAAGCAGCTACTGTATGTCAGTGTGGCCCACCCATAATCTTGGGCAGGGATTGACTAAACGGCCTTAGCTCAAGTTAAACGTAAGTCCTGGGGTCGGGGAATAGCAAACATGTTGTGCGGGAGGAGCAGCGAGCTGCAGTGATATCCTGCCCATACCTCAGCAGGGAGTGACTCTTCTAGCCAACCGGGACTCAAATGTTCTTCCGAGAGTCACAGCAGAGAATAGCCACCCTAACGCAGGATGTATTCTTCCAGACAGAGTGTAGACAGGAGTGTTAACGTTAGAAAAAGAAAGCTCCCCACATCCTTTGTCGGCAAACGGAGGACAGGGGCGGTATTTTAGATGGAGTGTTAGAGAGGAGCTTCCGTCGAAATCAGTGAGGAAGCATTTTCAGAATCTCCTTGAGGAAGTCTTTCAGCAAAGACGAAGAACTGTCTGATTAGTGATAAAGTCTCTGAAGGAAGAGGCAGGTGTCTCAGCGTCCATTGCCTGGGATAAGATGCCATGGAACACGCCAGAAGACCCCTGAGAGAAGAATCAACATGGAATCAGAGCCGACTTCTCACCTGCACTGGGTAAGCTCCACTTCCTGGAGAATACAAAAGAGAACCTCATACTAGCACCCAATGTATAGCCTTTATGATCGGTTGACACTACATTCATGTAGAAACCACATCACCTTCATCATTGCTATTGTCATTATCTTCACAGAGTATAGATTCCATCACCAACTCATTCTCAGCCAATCCTCTGTCACATTCATAAAGGGCTAAGTCAAAGAACTACTCCAGGTACTGGCGTGAAAAGATTCCTAGCTTAAAAAGACCCTACCTGACTCTCATAATCAAGATCCTGGTACTCAAGAGTGGAGAAGACCAGGTAAGCCATTCTCTTAGAGATATGGGCTGTAGGCATGCTTATTTCTCTCCAGGTATGTTACATGTTACACCAAGGCCTTCCAAACCGGGACAGACGTAGAGGGGCATTGCTTGGGTCTCCCTTCAAGAAGGAGCTTGACATTCAGCTGTGAGGAGAGAAGCCAACTAATAGCTTCCAACCATAACACTTTAGGTTGCGCCTCGGCTTTCAAAGGAACCCTCTAGCCAATGACTGGGTGTGGTGGGCCACTTCTACCCAAAATGGGACTCCTTGGACAGGCAATCTTTGCTCCAAAGCAGCCAATTGGGTTAGCAGAGACTCAGTGAGATCTGAATCATTCTCTGAGGCTCTCCTTGTCTTGCCGTTCCTTTTCCTTTCATAGATGTCAGATGTGCATCATGGTCTCAAGGGTTTTTCTGTCCAGTTCTGCTCCCTCCCCCTCTTATCTGTCATAAGCAATACCTCTCCAAGAAACTGCATATACTCCTAACTCCATCTCATGGGCTATTTCCCAGAGGATCCAATTGAAAAATACATATCACCTTGTTTAACATTACTACCACCTTGCAAAGTAGGTGGTAATATCCCTGTTTTACAAATGAGGAATTTGAGGGCCACAGAGATAGAAGGGGGAGCTGTAATTCAAACCCCGGTCTGCTTATAATTCAAATCCCACTTCCTATTCAAATTGTTAGTAGAAAGGAAAGTTTTGCTAGTGTTATCCTAGTCTGAGTGAAGACAAGAACCCAAAGTGAGATAAGGGTTCTTTTGCCCCTTTGGAGATTTGGCTGAGCCAAGGAATGTTCTGTGTAGAGCTCTGGTCCCTGAGGCTTCTGAGACACAGCTGCTACCATCATGAAGAGCATGAATTTCTGTGCATGAACCTTTTGGCGATCTGGTGACACCTACAGATCCCTTCTCAGAGTAATACATTTTAATGCAAAAAATAAAAAAAGGAAGATTGCAAGGGAAACCAATTATATTAAAATAAAGTTATGAAAATATATTTAAAAATCTGCACTATACTAACATATACCTTCTCTATTAATGTATTAAATAACAAGATCTAGCAGCAGGTCTTATACGTACCATCATTTTGAAGTAGTTCTGAACTTCAAAGATACTTGGAGAGGTCTAGAACAACTCCAATGTGATATGAAAAATCTATGGTTTACATTGGTGACAAAGTCACAGATCATGTTCACGTTACTGGGATTTGCCGCTAGCATTCATAACTGAAAAACATGCCAAATTTCAGCTAGAGATTAGTGAAAATAAAGATGTAATTGATTCCCATGCAAGTTCATGAACCCTAGATTAAGAAGCCTTTCAGTAAATTCTGGTAATACCTGACAAACCATGTAGCAAATTCTAACTCACTCAAAACTTTATGATCATTCTCAAAAATGCAGTATATGAACCTTCAGAGAGGGACCAATGAGTTCTAGAAGCCATTAAAGGATTCCCAAAAATAAATTATAGCAAGTAACCCTACATGTTTTGTGATAAGATCACAGACTAACAGACAGGGAAGCCCAATGTGTAGCCATATTATATTTGAAAGTCCCTTGACCCAAGTCCTTATATCTTTTATCTAAGATAAAGAGATATGTGCTGGACAATAATGCAGTTGGTTGACTTCCTGGCCACTTCAGCCACAGTCTCCAAAGGGTCAAAGTCAAGCTAGACAATATGTTCTAATCACATCTTTGAGGACTCAGCCCTCAGCCCTGGCTGCTCCAACAGTTTTTTTTGTTTTTTTTTTTTTTGTTTGTTTTGTTTTGGGTTTTGTTTTTTTTTTTGTTTCTTGTTTTGTTTTTTTTTGCAGGGACTTGCCTGATGACTAAGAAAACCAACTGAGCCAATTCTCAAAAGACGTGAAGCCTGGAGGCTTGATAAATACTCTGGATTAGCAGCGTCAAAATCCAAAGTGATTCTAGAGAGCCAGGAAAAAAAAAATGAACAAAATTTCTCAAGAAGAAATTTAATAAGGATGGATGCAAAGTCAGACATTGAAATTAACAAGTATGACTGCAGGCGCAGAGGATGGCAGTGTGGGGGGGGCGTGGGGGAAGAGCTTACAAGCAGCACACCCGGTGCTGGAGACTTAGGGACACTACATTTGTCACGTACGTAAGCCGGTGCTACCGTAGGCTGCACGCTATTGTCCAGAGTAAGGGAGGTGAGACTCTTCTCTAAGCTGGATGGCCCAAATCCAGGGGTGGGGGTGAGTTGGGGTGTGCGCTGTACTAGGAGTCATACTCAAAGGACTTGAAATAAACAGGCTCGTACTCGGAGGAGAGCTGAAGGATTCAAACTCTATGCCATAGGAGTAGTGATTGAAGCCACCAATAGCATTTGGTCTGACAAAGAATACTTTTGAAAGGAAAGGGACGAAAAGATCTGATTGTTTTTTCCCAAAGGCCGTTATGGAGAACCCGGGTCAGCAAACATTTTCTGCAAAAGGCCAGATAGTAAGTTTTCTGCTTTGCTGACCTGCGGCACATTGGATTCTGTGGCAGCTACACACTGTGCCATTGTATGCAAAAACAGCCATCGACAGTACATGAATGAGTGTCGCTGTGTTCTAAAAATAACCTTATTTACAAAAACCGGTGGAGGGTCAGATTTAGCCTAGAGGACATAGTGTGTTGACCCCTGATGCAGAAGGAGGAAAGTAACATTTACTTCGAGTATACTCTGTGTCCCACATCTGCACATCATCTCATTGATTCCCCACGGAACTCCTTCAGGGTAGGTCCTATCTTCCCAATTTACAGATGGGAAAACTGAGGCTCCACATATTGTCATACTTGTATACTTCCTATCCAAGTTACTAAGAAAATCTGCCTCAAGCCCCACAGCTATCCTATGATAGCCCTAGAATTCTAACAAGGGTCCATCACAGCACTCCCTTGAGAATGGGAAAGGGGTCTACTTCTGACATGATTCATCACCCTAGCGACAGCAAACAGCACATCTGTGAGGGCCACCGAGCCCCAGGAGCATCCTGAGAAATACAAAGACCATGATTCCAGTCATGAGGGGGTGACCTGGGTCACTGTGGCTGAAAGCCGTGACGAAGTGATCTGTGGTGTCCGCTTATATTTTTGGGAACAAACCAGCTAAGGGTTTTTCTCATTGTTTTAAGTACTTTTTTTTTAATTAGATGATTCATTAGCCACAGGGGTATTTTCCACAGCACCACTCACCACAGCACCTCCTGCCAAGACCAAGGTCGCAGGCAAGGGTCTCTGTGTAGTCGCAGCATCACAGTTAAAGCAATGCAGTAACATCTCCCCGTCCAGGCAAAAGAACTGCTCTCCCCTCTCTCTGCCTCCTCTCCCTCTTCCCTCCCCATCCCCTCCCCTGCCCCACCTCTACCCCCTCAGCAGAGCCCTTGGAAGCTTCCTGAGCTCCAGCCAGCCTCCAGGTAGTGCCTCCCTCCTCTGTCCTCTTCCACACTGCCATAATCACACCTATTATCACACTTGTTTCTTAGAAGGCCATCCCAAAGGCACGAGCTGCACATCACTTGTCACTGCGTCCTGGTGCTCAGACAGTACCTGATACACAGACTCGCTCAATAAGTCTTTAATTCAGCTTCCCTTAAAAACGTCTCATCCAAATGCATTCACCTACATTTCCCATTACCTTCTTTGGCAATCACTGAACAAGTTATTCTGTCTTACCTTATGGATGGAAGAAACTGAGGCTCTAAAAGGTGCCTAGACTGAGGGAGGCAGTGCCTAGATTGAGGCAGAGGGAACTGACAGTGTCTTCTAGAAGTCAGGCCTGTTCCTCCTAGGATGGTGTTCTGTGTCATTCCTCCACTCAGGCCACATCAGCCATGTTGCTGACCTGCACAGCTTTTCTTTAGTGATTCCTGAAGGAGACTGATTTTTTTTCTTCTGTTTCAAATCAATGCCTAAGAGCACCTGGGTGGTTCAGTCAGTTGAGCATCCAACTCTTGACTTTGGCTTAAGTCATGATCCCAGGATCATGGGATCGAGCCCCGTGTTGGGCTCCATGCTGAGTGTGGAGCTTGCTTAAGATTCTCTCTCTCTCTCTTTTTCTCTCTCTCTCTCTCTCTCCCTCTGCCCCTCTCCCGCACTTGTGTGTTTTTTTCTCTCTCTCTCTCCTCGCTCTCTCTCTCTCAAAAAAAATCAATACCGAAAGGCCACTTCTAGAGCAAACTGAGAGTAAACTAACTGGATAGCCAATCTTACTCTGGACCCACTCTGCCATTGTATTACTAGGATTGCCTTCCTCATGGGTAGCTTCCTAGACCCAACACAATATCAAGAAGAAAGCAAGGCTCCAGAAGTCAGACAGAGTGGAGATTTCATCCTGGCTCTGCCATTTATCAGCTGTGTGACCTTAAGCATATTGCTTAATCTCCCAGGGCCTTGATTTCCTCAACAGTAAAATGGGATTAACGATGCCTATTTTGTAGGCAGTGACATTAAGAAAAATAATGCGCCCATAAAAAGAAGTTGTAAAATGTTTACATAGATGAGATAGATGATACACTGACAAATGATAGATCCTGATAGATACAATATAGACGATGACAGATGATAGATAACAGATTAGGTCAGTAGGTGGGTAGATTGGAGCATTAACATTAAGCTTATTTTGTAACTTGAAGAAATTGAACGTTAAAAGTTTAGGTAAAGGAGAAGTAATGACATTCTCATTTTGGATGAGGGGCCTGAGACTCAGAGATAGGTGATAACTTGCCTAATGGCAATTATTAGCACACAGCTAATAACTGAGCCCATCCCGTCACACACCCTGCACTTATATGGTTCCCAGCATGTACTTGGCACTCAATGAGCACTTGCAGGTGAATTAACTAAGGAATGGTAGGATGTGGTCTAAAAGCACGCAGCATAATCCAGGAGTATGGCTCTCTGGTCTTCAAGCAGGATCATCCTGGTTGCATCTTACTGGGATCAACAGTCCTACGTGAGTTTTAATGACGCCAACAACTTTTGCAAAGCAGAGAGGCTGGAGCTCAAGAACACAGGAATTTTAACTGCTCTCATCTAGCGTTTATGACTATTCTCAAACAAGTAAGGTCAAGTTCTCTTGCCCTGAGAATATTACAGAAATAGAATTCCACTTAGCGATATTCAATACACCATCAGTTCTCATGTGTTTTAATGTTACAGAACCTGGCCGAGTTCCATAAACACAGAACCATGATGGTATCATGGAAAGAGAACTGGACACAGTGTAAGGAGACATGGCTTCAAATCTCAATCTCTGTGAACTCTAGGAATGAATATTAGCCCCTTTGCCTCTATTTCTCTATGTGTAAAATGGAAAAATAATACTTGCCCTTATCCGTTTCAATTAAGGATTAAGTGGGATCATGTATATTAAAGCATCTGTCTTGATGCTTGGCACATAGAAGGTGTTTACTAAATCTTTGTCCATCTGATGGGAGGCACATGCAGTGTCTAGTATAATATACATGCTTAATAAGATGCTATCCAGTCAGTTCCATCCTAGCATTATACCTGGGTCCCTAGACGGGACTTAATAAATGTGTGTTCACTCAATGGAATATTTAACCAATGACTGGCATAGTAGTTGCTTAATGAATGTTCATTCATTCAGTGGATTCCTGGCAGAGTGCATAGCACTTAGTCGACACTCGATAAATGTTGGTTGAATTCAAGTAAGGAAAATGGAACATTATTCATTCAATGAGATTTTGCAATCCCATAAATATTGCATGTCGTTGCCAGTGCTTTACAAAGTGAATCAACCATTGCTGAAATGTTAACAAATGTTAACAAACCATTGTAAACTATTTTCCAAACATACAGCATTCCATGAATGTGCCATAATAACACTGGTAGCACTAAACGCCCCCTGGACCCCAAACAAGCGGCAGGAGAGTGCAGCATATGAATTAATTTGGAAGTCGACAAAAATCCATCTTCACAGGAAAAAATGCAGCTGCACAATCCTTCCTATGCTTCCTGCCCAGAGCTAAGCTTGACAATTGTTCTGGCAGATCACAGAGACACCGGATCCCGAGGAAGAATTCCCAAGGGTAGGCAGTGACCATCAGGAATTAGAAATGCGTATATGCAAATGTGTGCGTATGTGAGAGTGCATGTATCCATAAAATCTTTTAAAGGACTCGTCTTTGAACGTTTTGCTTTATTTAAGTTCTTTGTAACAATAAAGCAATTCCCTTAAGGAAAAGGGGGGATGGCTTTTCACCGTGTAATTTCTCCTTTTAGAGACCACATTCTCTAGCATGTCCAGCAAGCAGAGACCTCAAAGAAAGGAGGGAGAGATGCCTTCACCAGACATTTGCTTTTCCAGTTAATCAGAAGTCCGGGAGGAAGAGACAAACTGTACAGGGTTCCTTTGCAGAGAAGGTGAGTGACAGTGTAGTTCAGTTCTGAAGAATGTGCATGAGTTCTCTGGGCAGCAAAGGTGGAAAGAGAGCTTTTCAGGTCTGAAAGGGAAAGTGGCATGTAAGGTACAGCAAGGAGTTCCGTACGGCTGGGGATCAAGTGTGTAGGACCAAGAGGCAAGTAGCCGGAAGGGACACTGATGAGGGGGCAGGCTAGGAGACTTTGGAGCCACGGTTCATGATCTGTGAGGAATGCTATGCTTGTATCTCTCTGATAACGCTTACCTCCATCGGCCTTATTTTAGACTTGGTTGTTTAATATGGATTTCTTTTTCCACTTCCTTCTTCCAGTCTGTTATCCCTTGAGACCAGGATGTGTGTGTATGTGTGTGTGTGTGTGTGTGTGTGTGTTACCTTTATTCGTATTTGCAAGTCTGGCTTAGCACGTTACCCATAAGAAGCACAAAACAAGTCCCAGAGTAAATAAGAAGCAAAGACACCCTCCCAGAAGCGAATATCCGCTGCCTACTATCATCGCCCTTTATACACAAAGTCAGTTTTCCTTGTTAACACAGGAAAAAGTTCCTTCGGGCATTTTAAACCGAAGGGCATTTTAACACTGGGAATGAGGGGCTCATATAATCCTTGGAAAGCTAGAGAAGCCACTCCGGGGGAGTTACTGACTCAAGTGCACACCTCCGAAGCTAAGATTCAGAAGTCAGCCCACTGCTGCTTCCGACTTAAACTTCCAACACGTCCCATTCTCAGAGAGCCAGTGACCACAGCACATGCCATAATCTGAGTCAACCCCCAGACACACATGTGTCTATGACCCCACTTACTGACAGCAATGACAACAGGACTGTGGATTCCAAGTCCCTTCCAACTTGTAAGTCTCCCGGAATTTCATCTCCCTGGTGGGACTTCATTTGCTTCCAAAACACCTCACTGCAAGGGAGTCAGGGAAATGGACTGTCTAGTCTCCCAGCCCCTGTGGCAAAGAAAGATCCCTAAGAAGGGGGCGGGAATAGTCACCTGGTTCTAACAGAAAATAGCCAGCACAGTCCAAGATAATTCAAATTACTCCCCGCTTAATACATGAAGTATGTTCAAAATGAAAACAACCCCAAAACAAAGCAAAAAGCAGACACCTCCTTCTAGCTTGGATAAAATTTTCTAGGAAATAAAAAGATTATTTCTAGTACATTTATTTTTTATCTAAACTGCGAAACACCTGCTTTTTTGCCCTTCTCTTTCCTCTTTCTCTTGCTTTCTCTTCCTTTCTCTTCCCTCTCAGAATTCAGTGTGAACCCAGTAGTGGGGACAAAACGGGTCTGGCTGAGGTGGCAAAGTCATGGCAGTTAAGAGTAGGATGTCAGAGCTCAGCCTACACGGGGGCAGCCCAGCACACGGTGTGAACTTCTGAGCGGGATCAGGAGGGATCCCTGTGGGGACACAGCCCAGCGTGAGGTGTCAGAGCCTGTGCAAGGAGAAAACAGCATCGGGGGGGGGGGGGGGATGGTCAAAAAGGGGGGGTTAAAACCCAAGAAAGGTGACGGGAATATCTATGTGGGGTGATATCCCCATGCAGGGCGTCAGCCTGAGAGAAGGCATCCACACAGGGGGAGGGGACAGGGACAGAAACAGAAGACAGGTAACACATGGAGCTAATCATCAGGAAATATGTAAGGAATGGTGGAAGCCAGCTTTTTCACTATCGGAGAAGGGAGTCACAGTACACAAAAGGAGAAAACTAAAACAAATCCTGTGGCGTTAGTCTGGAATAGAACTATGAGTGTAAACTCGTTATTGTCAATATGTACGTAAATAGATATAGAAAAAAATGTAGTTGTAAATGTGAATTTGTGTGTGTGTGTGTGTGTGTGTGTGTGTGTGCCTTAGCTGTGTCCACCAAGGACCTATGAACAGTGACACCTCAATGAGCACAATGAGCACCCACATCCTGGATTTCAAATAACATCGCGCACTAATAGGAACCAGAGTTCCTTGAACAAATGACTGATTCCAGGACCGGGACAGGGAAAAGCACAAGATGAGCCTGAAACATCTCGTTGTGCCAGAAAATAAGGAAAGATTTGAAGAATGATGGGGACCTGTTAAAAGGACACAGAAGCCAGAGTAAAAGGACTCCCACTGGCCAAATCTGGGACCCTTTGAACATCAAAATAAACAATGAGAGCAAAGGATGATAACTCTGAATAAAATCGAAAACAGGGAGTCTACTGATGAACACCTTAAAAAGGAAACATTCGACCAAGAACAGAGTATTTACATAGTTGCAGAGCATCTCCCCACAAGATTATGGAGAGAAGGAAGAGGGGAACTTGACATCCCTGGCAAATCATGCCGTAGGAAGTCATCTTAATAAGTGGTCACCCACGGCGGGACAAGCCGGGACCGCGCACCGGGTGCTGGAATGCAGCGAGGAGAACAGCATCACCTGTGATACTCCTGCCAGAGAGCCACAACTCGGATGACCTCAGGGAGAAACATCAGACCAACCCAGTGCAACGGGCGGACGCTCATGAAATAGCTGGCCTGTAATCTTCACGAGTGTCAAGATCATGGAAATAAGGAAAGACTGAGAAACTGTTCCATGCTAAAGGAGGAAAAAGAGATGTGACAACTACAGACAATGATTCCAAAGTGGAGTTTTTTAGAAGGATTCACAGGGCATTATGGGTACAATTGGTGCGATTTGAGTGGAATCTGAGGGTTTGTAGGAAATACCTTCTTGAGTGTTCTGGGGTTGTAGGACACCGGATTGATAACCTATTTCCAAATAATCCAGAAGGGCTAAAAAAAAAAAAATGATTTTTTTGTGTTGTACTTGCAACTCTTCCATAGGCTTGTGGATATTTCAAAATAAAATTTACTTTTTAAAAATTGTAAGTACCCAAGTTCCAGGGAATCTAAGTTTATGAAATCAATAAATCCTCACCTGTCTTACAGTTTCAAAAACACACTCCATTTAAACCATCCAATCAAATAAGAGCCCTTTGTTTTTCCACATCAGACGTGGGAAATATAAAATGAAACTCTACTGATGAGTTTTCTGGAACATGCGGTACTCCTGGAGGCTGCATGAGATACAGACCCGCCTCTAACTTTCCAGTGTCTATTATAATGTGTGGAAAGAAGACTTGGGTAAGAGTAAGACGACCCGGAGTCTGAACGTCATTTTTGCCACTTCCTAAATATGCTACTTTGAGCAACTGCTTACCCTCCCTAAGCTTTGGCTTCCTTAACTATAAAATGGAGATAATAATATTTACTTCACGGTATTGTTGGAAGAATTAAATACAATAATGGGTGTGAACCTGCCTACAGAATGATTGGCATAGGAGCACCAGGATTTCGTTGTGTTAATTGCACAACAATTTAATCTTATATAACCCAACAAAGTTCCTTTGACCCTGGTATAACTTCTCCTGCTGAAAGCTGGATGCATTTGCCATTTACTCACTCATTTCTCACTCAGCTGTGCACTTACTGCTTGATAAATACTTACTGGGAATCTACTATACCAGGTACTAGGTCTCCAGTCAGAAGAATAAACCCCAAGTTACCATTTTTTTTTTCCCTACAGAAAGGAAGATACAATGGGAAACAATGCTTTACATACAGCTGTGGATTATGAATTTAAATCAGTTTAATAATCCAACCCAGGGTGTGTTTGCATTTTATTCCCTCTCTTTTATTGTAGCTATCGAACCCACCCACTTCTCCATCACATACATATTTATTTTCCAATGAGTTCTGAAAGACTTCCAAGGTAGAGCAAGAGACAGGGAATGCAGCTGACGTCTGCCTCCCCCTGGGAATTATGTCACTCCTTGACTTAATTCCTCCTGACATTTTCCCCATTGTACTTTCTGCTCTTCATCAAAATACATCCCTCTGAAAACAAATGTACTTATTGACTGCCCAGGACAATCTTGGAAACAGTTGCCACTGGTCATGTGTAGAGTTAAAAAAAAAAAAAAAAAAAAGGCAGCAAAATGTGGAGACCCGTTCGGAAGGTCCACAGAGCACAAAAGGGTTGATTTGGATCTCCAGAGTCCTGGGTTTTCTCTGCAAACCCCACTCAGTCAAGATAGAGGGATTTATTTTTCATTTTTAGGCCACTGACAATTTTGTTTGCTTAAGCTTAATTGTTCCCGGATATTGAGAGAGTACAGAAGGTGACTGTATATTTGATTTTAATGACTCCTTTTGGCCTTGATTTAACATCCTCAGTGAAAAAAATTACCAACGCACATGCAAAGAGGGCTTTTCTTGTTGTTTTTCGGTTTTCTTTTTCCTGAAGAAGTTCTCAAGGAGGTGAAATGTGGATAAAATCCAGCTGCGCAGCCCAAGCCCCTTCTGTAAGGGGACAGTTCTTTGTCACTGAACTGGACGTCACAAGCACAGAGGCTGGAGAGTGCGAGAGCAGAGAGGACGGTGGCTGTGTCCTCAGCCAGCTACAGGGGAATCCTCACGCCTCCCCACTCCCGCATCTCCCACTTGCCCCTCTGCCCCCTGCAACCCGACGTTCGTCTGCCTGCACCGTTTCTTCCAAAACGTATCAATGGCACCATCCTGGGGTCACCCCCCTTCCCTGACTGCCCAAGAACGCTTTTAACTGCCAGAAATAGGGCAGGACTTTCAGAAGAGCATGAAATCAGAGACATCAATTGTGAAATAACTGTTGTGTGACGCCATCATATCGTGCAGTCAAGGGCCCCTTGAGGTGAGGAGGCCACTTCCACCCCTCCCACTCACCAGCATCTGGTCTCGGGCTAGGTGCAGCATGAGTACCCCACAGGCTGCCCTTCCGGCCTCGCATCACCCGACAACACCTGGTGAAGGTGGCCCACCTTAGAAACCCTTTCCTCCCGGGACTTCGGCCCCCTCCGCCGCCCCTCCCCCTGCGCCTCTCCAGCCAGGCCCCTCTAGTGGTCCTCCTCAGACTCAGTCTTTTCTCGGTCCTCCCTTTGGATTTGGCATAACCCAGGCCTCGGACACCGGGAGGAAGAGCAAAATGCCAGCCATTACAGAAACTCGGAGATAGAGTAAACAGATTTTGAAAAAGTATACTCAGTGGTATTGCTTAATATGTAACAAAGGAAATAGATGTCTTTTTTTTTTTTTAAATACAAATCCTTAAAGATAATGTTCAGTAAAACTCCTGAGTTGGGAAGGCACGAGAATGACGCAGTGATTCTTAGCTGTACCCATGACCCGCAGAATTCTATCAGTTTGTTTTTCTAGGTTCTTTTTGTGTGGTGTGTATATGGTGAGGGGGTATGTTTACCAAAACAATAGGAGCGCTACGTTGAAGGTTGAGAAATGCTGTTCTCAATAACCTCATCCACACCCACGGCTTCGATTATACCTAAAAGTGACAACTCCCAAAGCTCTATCTCCATCCAGATCTCTCCATGGAACCTCCGATCCATGAATGGCCTGCCAGCTGGATGTTTCCACTGGTGAGTCTCCAACCCAGCAGGTCTGAAGGGGAGCCCGCCATCTTCCCCACACCCTGCTCCCCGTCTCTGCAAGTGGCACCGCTGTCGGTCCCATTACCCGGGCCAGGGGCTGGGGATGCCGCCCTTGTCCTTGCTCTTCCCATGCAAGGGTCACCTCTAAAACATCTCATATACCCATCTTTTCCTCTCCATCACGGCAGACACTGCCTCCGTGCTGGCCCTCTCTCCAGTGCTTCTTAGGAGAGTAAGTCTCCAAACTGGGTTCCTTGGCTTTGAATCCTCCTTCTTGGCTATCCCCCACACCGTTGGAAAATGCCCATTTAAAATATGGGTCCAGGGGTGCCTGGGTGGCTCAGTTGGTTGAGCGTCTGACTGTTGATTTCAGCTCAGGTCATGATCTCATGGTCCTGGGATTGAGCTCCATGCTGGGCATGAAGCTTACTCAAGATTCTCTCTCTCCATCTCTCTCTGCCCCTTCCCTGCTCATTCTCTCCCTCTCAAAATAATAAAATAAAATAAAATAAAATAAAATAAAATAAAATAAAATAAAATAAAATAAAATACAGGTCTAAACAGTTCACTCACTCACTTGCTAAACATAATCTGGTGGTTCATTGTTGCTTACATAATAAACTTTACTATTCTCAAAACAACTGTGGAAGGGCTCATGGCAGGAGGGCTCCATCCTACCCTCCCTGCTTCCTTTCCTGCCAGCCCTCCTTCAAATTCTACTTTCCAACTACTTTATTTCCCCATCCCCCACAGTCCTTCTCACCTGCAGACTTTTACGCACACAGTTACCTCTGCTAGAATTCCTGCTCCCCACCTGGCTACACATAGCGAACTCTGTTACTTCCTACAGAACCTAACTGAGGGTCACCTTCTTATGGAGCCTTTCCAAACTCCTCCAGGTAAAAATAATTGTTCCCTCCACAGTTTTCCTGCTGTACTACCCACAGGCTTCTTTAAGCCTTTGTCAAGTTTGTAAATTTGATTATTTTATTAGTGTCTATCTTCCCCTGAATATCATGTACTCTTTGAGTATAGAAGCTTAAACAACATATACATCTGTTTCCCCAGAAATTAACACAGAGCCTGACACAGAGTAGGAAATGAATGAATGAATGAATGAGGAACTGCAAGTGACTACTACCTTTTCCCAGGATTATTGTCTTCTCAAGTCCTCTGGGACATAATAGGGCCAGACAGGGTCATGAAGTATTACAATTTCTTTTCATTAGCTCTCTAATGGTGCATAACAAATTATCCCACACTTAGTGGCTTAAAAATCAATCATCATTTATGATTTCCCTGTGGATAGGGAATTTGGACAGGGCACTTCTCCCTTCCTCGAGGATAAGTCTGAGACCTTTTCTAGAAGACTGAAGGGCTGGAGGCTGGGATTATCTGAAGGCTCATTTCCTCACATGCTGACATTGACTGTCGGCTAAGGTTTAGCTAAGGCCAGAACACTTCCATGTGGTTTCTCCATGTGGCTTGAGTGTCCTCACAACTGGGTGGATGGATTTCAAAGACAAATGTCCTAAAAGTGAGAAGAGAAGAGAAAAGAAGAGAAGAGAAGAGAAGAGAAGAAGAGGAAAGAAAGAAAGAAAGAAAGAAAGAAAGAAAGAAAGAAAGAAAGAAAAAGAAATAGAAAGGGAACAGGTGGAAACCATTTTGCTTTTTTATCACATAGCTTTGGAAGTCCTGCAACATCACTTCTGCCACATTCCTTGACTGAGGCAATTACAAAGGTTCATTCAGGTCCAAGTGAAGAGGACATGGACCCCACTTAGTGATAGAAGAATGTTAATATCACATTTAATAGGAACATGCAGGATGACATATACATTGGTGTGGCCATACTCGGAAAATATTTGCCATGATCTTCAAGGAACACCGCCCTCTGCTATTATGGGCTAGTGTGGGCACTACCTTAATCTCATGAGGCGCTGGGAGCACATTAACGTATAACCCAAAATGGCTACCCAACTTTGTCATGAACATTTGTGTTCTGAATATCAGATGAGAGCTTTCCATTCCATTAGCAAGAGCCCTTTGCTACTCAAGGACATGCTACTCTGCTAGGAAGATTGAAGGGAATGATGTAGGATCCATTTATTGAATTCACTCACAGAACACCAGGCTGTGTAGATGAATCAGGCTTGTCCCCTGCCTTCCAGAAGCAAATATACTCAGAACCACTTCTTGCTACACTGCACTATCATCCTTGAACCAAGTTAGTACACTTCTACTGTCTTTTCCCCTCGAGATAGAAACGTGGTTCCAGATGCAAAATGGACCCTGCAGATGTGTTACGTCATGTCCAAGCCCAGGTACAAATACAATTTTGGGTCCCAAGCTGAGGCTCTCTGTTGCACAAGGAAGAATGGAAAAACCACCATAAAGATAAGACATATAACATTATTAATCATTGAAATGTGTAGATACCATAGGACTCAGTTTCCTTGTGTGAAAAAAACTACAACCCTGGGGCCAAACCCTGTCAGCGGGCAGTTTTTGTAAATAAAGTTTTATTGGAACACAGCCATGCCCATTGATTTAAGAATGGTTTATGGTTTCTTTCTTGTGGCAGAGTCGGATTGTTGCAACAGAGACTGTCTGAACCCACAAAACCAAAAATATTTACTATCTGGCCCTATACAGAAACAAGTTTGCTGACCTTGCTCTGGAGACAAGACTAAATCTGAGTACCTGCTCGCATTAATCACAGCAGCTGTCATTTATCATGTATTACCTATATGCCAGGTCCTGTGCTGGGAATACTTTTGCGTGTTATCTTTAAACTTTACATAGAGCCACCAGGGAAATATTATCATCATCGTGCAGGCAGAGAAACTCGAGACTTAAGGAGGTAAAAATGTATAAAGCCAGTGATGGAATTCAAACCCAGGTCAGCACGATGCCAAAGGCCATGCTCTTCTCTTAACACCCGCCAATAAAAGCATGGGGGTAGACCCTGCTGCTTGCTGGCGATCTACGTGAGAAACGACTGATATTCCTGCTGGAATCTGGACGCTGCCGTGCATGATCATCGGCCTGAGGAATCTGCACTCGAGCAGAACCACTTTTCCCAGATGACTGCTTGCAGTGGAGGGGATTCATCATCTGGGGAGGTGGGGATCCCAGACGTTGCCCCTCGAAGCCCTTGGAATGAACAGAGAGAGACAGGCCCCTGGAGCCCACAGCACACACTTCCTCCCAGCAGGGACAGGGGATTGGAGCTACGTACGGACGTGTACGTGGACATGGGGACACACCACCGCCTCCCTCCAGAGCTCCTCGACTTGGGGGGGTTGTACAGGCCATCTGGAGCATCAGTCACATCAGGTGGCTTTTATCCGGATAGCAGCCACTACTGTGATGACATTGCTGTCAGCACCTGCCAAATTCCAAATTAGCTGGGAGCTGTGCCCCTCAGTGGAAGTGTGCATTCCCCAGCTCCAGAGGGTTAGACTCCCTACGAGGTGGGAGAGAGAGATGGTTGGAGGTACACGCCCACAAGACCATGGGCATCTGCTAGATGTTCCCTGAAAACTTGCCTCTCACATCCTCATTGGCATCGAGACCCAAGTCTCGGCTCTGCTAAAGAAAAAGAGGGCTTTGTGCACCGCGTCCTGAGGCAGCTTTCGGTTATTGCTATTTTTTCTTAATTCTCTCTTTCGTTACACACGTTGTTGCCAAGTATGCACTATGTGTCGGTTCTAGGCATTAAGGATAAGCAATAAGTAAAAGAGAAAACATTCCCTGCCCTTAATAATAATTACGGTGTGCTTAGTATATGCCAGAACTCTTCTAAAACCTGTATGGGTAGTAACATCTGTAAAACTCACAGCAACACTATGAGGTAGGTACCAGTGTTGTCTCATGTCATAAAAGAAGAAACTGAGGCACGGGAATATTCATTCATTCAGCAAATACATCACACACACATGCACACATACATACATCCTGTGTTAATATTCACAGCAACTGACATGTATACAGCTAGAGCCCCGAAGTTTAAAAAAAAAAAACTTTTCTTTTGGTGGGGGGGGCTCAGTCAGTTGAGCGTCTGACTCTTGATTTCAGCTCAGGTTGTGATTTCACAGTTTGTGAGTTCGAGACCCATGTTGGGCTCTGCACGGAGAGCATGGAGCCTGCTTGGGATTCTTTCTCTCTCTCTCTCTCTCTTCCCCTCCCCCCATCTCAAAATAAATAAATAAACAAAATCCTTAACCATACATATTTGCACATATTCTTCTCATTGCACCTTCCCTGCTAAGAAGGCCATTTTATGGATGGTAAAGTCCTTAGAGGCTTATGGGGCACAAGATCACCTCGCTGGGTGGGGCACCAGTGTCAGGCCAACGCTATTCCTTGGATGTACTGGACGAAGAGACGCTACGGGTTCCTCTCGGCTTTACAACCTGAGGGATAATGCCCGAGTGGCTTGCCCTCCCACCCTGCCCTGTGTCCCCTGGAGAGTCTTCCTGCCACACCCCGCAGAAATTAAATGTCACTCGGCAAGTGCAAGGTACACCTAGAACCCCATCCCCCAACCCGGAGGTAAAGAGGCTGGGAACCGGCCCCTTGGCTTCCGAGTCCTACCCGGAACAGCCCTGCTTTCACCGTCAGGACAGAACTTCCCCACCCAAATCGAGCCAGCGGGGCAGCCAAGTGCTCCCATGGGAGGGTCCCAAAGCCCCCGCTACGGCACGTCTGCCTCCTCCCCGAAAGGCTGTGAGGACCTCTGACTGTCTGAGGGGCACAGTGGGAGCAAGCCATCACCCACAGGGAGGAAGATGGCCTTTGAGAGAGATAGAAGCAATGTGGGAGTGAAGACAAGGTGTGGGGGGAGCTAGGATAAGATAAAGGAAGGGAGACTGAAAAGCAGCAGGTGTCGCTTCTTTCTTGTAAGTTCTTGTAAGTTTCTTTCTGTGAGTTCTGTGAGGCTCTCGGAATCACTGAGATCAGCTTCCTGGGGGGCCTGAGAACTATCTCCCAACACCAGCCCTTCCACTGGGTTTTACTGCCCTGGGTTGGACAATGGTAATCCCTGAAGTGCAAAAACAATCTTATTAATGCCAGATGCCAAGAGCTGAGTGTGCCGTCCCAGTGTGAGAATCAGTGGCACCCACTGTGCAGATGGGTTGTAAAGACAAAACGGATTCAGCTGATGATCTCAATATGGGTTTGTTCAATCACTGATTGATGCAGGAAATATTTCTGGAGTACAAAGTGTCAAGCACCATTCTTTGTTGTTAGGGAGACAAAGGGGGACAAGGCAATAAGGCATATCCCTGCTTGTTCTGTGGAACAAACCAGCAAGTACACAGTGTACCACAGTGTGATGTGATGAGGGCTGGAGCGGAGGGATGGGCAGGAGAGAGAGAAGCACTCACTCTGATGAGACCAGGAATGGGCTGATAAGACTCTCAGTACGGGCAAACGCTTAACCATACTCAGGAACTTACTTCACCTCCTCATGCCTCAGTTCCTTGCCTACAAAATGGAAATAAACTAGTTCTTTCCTTGCAAATGTGTTGTGGGGATTCAATGTTAATATACATAAAGTTCTTTTTTATTATTTAAAAGAAAAAAATGTTGAACGTTTATTCATTTTTGAGAGACAGAGCGCAAGTAGGGGTAGGGCAAAGAGCGAGGGAGACACAGAATCCGAAGCAGGCTGTCAGCACAGAGCCCGACGCAGGGCTCGAACTCGTGAACTGCGAGATGGTGACCTGAGCCAAAGTTGGACACTTAACTGACTGAGCCACCCAGGCGTCCCTCTATACATAAAGTTCTTAAAGCAGCCCCTGGCACATCCTAAGGATCATTTATGAGCTGTCACTATTGTGTCACTATTAAATGTTCATTATGCACTAGGTCCTGTTCTGAGTGTTTTGTATGAATCAACAACCAACGTGGGGGAGACTCTTGTCGACCCCGGGAGGCACAAGGAGGTTGGGTGATGCAGTTGCATGGCTTATTAGTGCTGGAGCTGAGATTTGAACCCAGGCGGTCAGGTTCCCAAGTCTGTGCTCTTGACCTAATACTGTTCCGCCTGTCTGTGCCCTGACCCAGCACAGAATGGTCGGGGGTGAGTGGGAAGCCGTTCCAGAAGACATAACCTTGGAGCTGGTCTTTGTTGACAATTGTTATTTACAAGGAGGTGGGGGGGGGGGGTGGAACAGTGATGTGTCAAGGGCATTCATTCTAGGGCACTGGTTTAGAAGTAAGAATCCCCAGCCCACCATTTGCCCACAGCACAACCTCCAGAGTTGCAGGGTATCTCAGTTTCCTCATGTGTAAAATGGGGATCACTCGTCCTACCTTGAAAGGCTGTCGCATGGAAGAAATGAACTCACAGATGTGAACCATGTAGGGTGCTACCTGACACGGGACAAGTGCGCAATAAACAGAGACCGTTTCCTCCCAGCCTCGCTCACCTCCAGCGGCCTCACCTTTCTCTTCCACTCTTTCTCCCTCCTGCCCCTCGCTACCACCCACCCATTCTTTTTATGGAACACTGGTGGTCAGTTTCACTTCATCTGGCTTAATATGTCCAAAAAACACTCTCTCAGTTTTCCTCCTCCCCTCTGGGACCTCTTTCCCCTTTTCCTTCCCAGGCTCCTCTCTCTCTGCCCATCCCTGAACACCACTGTTTTTGGGGTTCCCACTGTTAGCCGTCTCCTCCTTCCCTCTCCACACAGTGTCCCCAGGAATCATGTGGCCACACACTGACAAGTCCCACCTTGATATGTCCAGAGCAGATCCCCCTTTGGAGCTCTTGGCCCACATCCCCATCTACACCTCCACTGGGATGGCCCAGTGCTATGTGTCCACACTGGAACCATCCTTTTCATCCCCAAACCTGCTCCTCCTCCTGGCACCCCAGTCTCGGTAATCAGTACCACTACCCGCCCAGTTGCCCAAGCTAGAAACTGGGAGTTGTTCTGGAATCTTCTTGCTATTCCACCTCCACATCTAATTAGTCATCGGGTCTTGTTGGTTTCACCTCTTTTGAGACTGTCACCTCTCTCCAGCTCCGCTGCCCCTGCCTAGTTCAGGCTCCTGCCGTGGCTCTTATGGATTTGGTATGGCCTAACAAAGCTCCTTCTTGCCAGCCTTTGCCCACCCTGAATCCATCCTTGACATCAGAGGCTGACAAATATTTCCTATGATGGACCAGATAATAAATATTTTAAGTTTTGAAGCCCTAGCATCTCTGTCACAACTAGGCGACTCTGCCATTGTAGTATAAAAGGAATGACAATCCATAAACAAATAAGCATGTGTGTTTACTGTGTCCCAGTAAACTTTTATTTAGACAGACAGGAGCTGGATAGATTTGGCTCATGAGCCACAGTTTGCCAGCCCTCATTCTAGGCTGTTGCCAAAGTGGTCCAATAAAACTAAGCGCCTTAGGTAACACGTGTTCTGGGTCCACTTAACCCCTGAAACGCTGCCCTACAAATGAGGGCCAGGCAGGCCACATTCAGCATAGCAGCCCATGAAGAATAGTAGCCAAAATATAAATAAATCTCAAAACACACAACACCAAACTCCTATGAAATAGAGTTATGGACTTACAATTACCAATTCAACAAAGATTAACTGTGCACCTGTTATGTGCCACACATGCTGGGGCCTGAAGTTCTAGAAGCTCTGGCCTCTGCCTCAAAACGTGCTCACCATGTAACAGAAGAGAGATAATAGGGCAGGACTATCGGTGAGACCCATGGACATGTCAGAAAGTGACTCTTTCAGGGGTTTGCTCCAAGCTGTTTGCCATAATTATACACAGACATTCCCAGTCTGGTGCCTACTATTCTAGCCTCACTCTTCCTCACTTCCCCAGTGCTTCCTGAACTCCAGCCACACAGAATCCCTCCCTTTTCAGGGCCTTTCACAAATCTCTCTGTCTGTTCATGCTCCCTCCTCTGCTGGAATTGCAAGTTTTCAATGGTTCATCATGTATCACTCACACGCAGCTCATAGGTGAGTGTCCTTGACAGCTAACAAGTCCTTAATAAATCTCAGTGAATACTGAAACTAATATGACACTGGATGTTAACTAACCAGAATTAAAATAGAAACTTAAAAAAAAAACTGAATGAATTATTTAAAGGCCCAACTCAATTGTCTACCCTTCCGTGAAGCCCTCCCTGCTTTTCTTGAGCAGAATTAGTCAGCTGCCTTCTCCACAATCCCACATCGCTGTGATCACCACTTCATCAAAGTATGTGGTACACCGTACTAAAATTATTGATTTATGCATCTCGTGGTCCAATTATCAGTTCCTTAAGGGTAAAGACAGTATCTTAGACACATCAGTGTCCATCGCTCACTTCCCTAACCGGTGTCCCCTTTCCCCAGAATTATCACTACTTGACATATACTTTCTGCTCAAGCTGATTGATAAAGCAATAACTATAAAAAGGAATGAATGAATGAATGATGGACATGAAGTATAATAATGGATATAAATAATCCACATCATGCAGGCACAAAGAAGAGAGGATTCATCCTTACTAAGCATATCAGGAAAAGCTACACAGAGAAGATGGCATGAAAACTGAGCCCTGACGAATTATTAGAAGTATGCCTAGCTTAGGGGCGCCTGGGTGGCTCAGTCAGTTGAGCGTCTGACTTCGGCTCAGGTCATGATCTCGCAGTCTGTGAGTTCGAGCCCCGTGTTGGGCTCTGTGCTGACAGCTCAGAGCCTGGAGCCAGCTTCAGATTCTGTGTCTCCTCCTCTCTCTGCCCCTCCCCTGCTCATGCTCTGTCTCTTAATAATAAATAAACGTTTAAAAAATTAAAAAAAAAAAAGAAGTATGTCTAGCTTAAACAGGAGAGGGTAAGGCACACCAGGAGAGGCAAGTGTGAGCAAAATTAAGGTGGAATGAAGGAACGTGGCAGATCTGGGGAGTGATGACACATAGACAAGGCTGGAGCTACAGAGGAGTGGACAGAATGGGGGTGACCCCACTGAGGGCGATAGATTTTATCATGGGGCTGGTGGACAGCCACCGCAGGGGGGTGACATGGTCAGATGCACATCCCAGAAAGATAAGCGTGGGCTAATGATTGGCAAGGGATCAGGCACCAAGAGACCCCTCCAAGGCCACTGCCCTTATCTTTGCCTGACACACTGATGGATAGGACATGGCCTAAGACAGTGAGTGCGGAGGTGGGGCGGGGGGAGGAACGGCTCCATAGATCTTTAAGAAATGACTCAACAAGAGCTCTAATTTTGCAGAAAAAAAATGACTCAACAAGAGCTCTAATTTTGCAGACACACAAGGAGAGGAACCCATAAGCACATGAACTAAAAGATGTGGAGTCAGATCAGGCGATCTGAACTGCCAAGGGACCAGCCTGCTAGCAAACCCCCGGAGGCAAGGAGGTGTTACGGCGAACAGGAAAATCAACCAAGGAGCCATTCCCTCTGTGCTTTACAGGAGCTACAAGAGTGGCGAGGAAAGCCGGGTGCCTGGCGGGGGTTCCTACCGCACTGATGATCCAGAACAACACGTGCGTGACTAACAGCCCTGTAACAGGCCCTTCCTTACGCGCTGTAATGGGAGCCGCGCCGACAGATGTGGCCAGTGTTCCCAGCAATCCTCAGGGAGGGACAACTGCTGGGCTCACTTAGGAAAACAGGTGAGACTCATTCTTGAAACATCCTGGCTGTTGTCGTGTGAGCATGCTGGACACCCCAACCATCCCAAAGGCTTCTTCTGCCCCTTAGAGAGGGGGGCGATCCCAGTATCTCCCTAGCCGCGACCCTGTGAGAGCTCACTGTCCTTATCTGTAAAATAGAGGTCACTGTACAGACTACTATGAAAGGTGGTTGTGAGCAACGATGAGAAAAGGGATGTGAAACTAGCTTCTCAGTGAACTAAGAAGCACTAATAAATGTTGGGGGTTAGTATTATTAGTTTATGAGCCACGAACTCTACCTGACATTTATCTCTCCATATTTCTGAGAAAAATGTGGTTTCTTTCTGTATGATTTGTGCAAACCATCCAAAGTGTTAGCGACTTTTTTTTTCCTGATCGAAAATAATTTCTTCTCTTAAGAGGGAAGCGGTGCCTTGCTAATGGCAAATACTCCGGAAAGTTTGAGTGTGGTCTTCCTGATGCCATTCAGAGACAGAGGTCAGCCCACCAGCATCTGCAGTGCTCTGAGTGGGCAGAAGGCAGATGGAGCTGACCATAAAGCAAGGAGAGAAGACTTCTGTAGCACATTTCTCAGAAGGTTCCAGGGGCGCCTAGGTGGCTCAGTCATTAAGCATCCGACTTCGGCTGATTTCACGATCATGCAGTCTGAGGGTTTCAGCCCCGCGTCGGGCTCTGTGCTGACAGTTCAGAGCCTGGAGCCTGCTTTGGAGTCCCTGTCTCTGTCTCTCTCTGCCCATCCCCCTGCCTCTCTCTCTCTCCCTCTCAAAAATAAATACAACATTAAAAAAATTTTTAAAAAGAAGGTTCCCCAGTGGCTTGCCACATCTCCGCCACCGCTTGGAAACTAAGAGAAAGAATAGCTCAACATCTTAAAATGTGCCACTTCTGGTTAAAAATTGATATCTACAGGGGAAGAAGGGAGGCTAGAGAGAGCTAAAGAAACTTTGTGTACTAGTTGTAATTACTTACCAGGTTGTTTTTCTTCGTGACAGTATCTTATGTCCGTGGGTTTGTTTAGAAAGCACTTCAGCTCTTACCATTCTGCATAGTTCACAGCTAAGCCACGGAGATGACCATCCCTGTAACTGTTATGGGTCACGCGTAAGAGCTGGAGACACGGAGGCTCAGAGTGGCACACAATCAGTACCCAGACTGTGATGCCAGACTCCCAGCTCGCCACTCCTCACGTCCCCAGCAAGATGGCCGGCTCCCAGAGGCGGAACCCTGCCTTCCACCTGCTAGTGCCCAACCTACTGCTCCAAGCAGAGACGAGCGAGTGCGTTCTAATTAAGCTACTTGTTGTATTCATTCCACATACGTAGTGGGCACCAAACAAATGCCGCTGGGGATTATAAAGAGTTCATATGCAAACTAAACTCTGCTTGAAGCCTGGTGGCAGGGGGTGTGAGGAGAAGAAAGAGCAAGAACCCACAATTATTTTAGGTTGAACCTATAGGAAGAAACACATAAAACAGCACAAACAGCATTTGAAGAGACTGGACTAGTAGCTATTGCCAGTGACAGAAAAATGCTGTTGGGATAACAGAGGTGGCCTTAGTCCACTTCCTGTATGACCGTGGTTCTCCGACTTCAGTGGGTGGCAGGGTAACCTGAAGAATGCAGAGGCACAGGTTCCTTGAAGGAGGATACGGCCTGGGCCTCAGCATTTTACCAGAGTTCCCCAGGTGATGCTGATACTGGCTAAAGTTTGAGGACCATTATTCCAAGCAGACATTTTCTTTTATCTTCTAGAGAGAGAGAGACTGCTCATGCGTGTGAGCAAGTAGAGAAGGGGCAGAGAGAGAGAGACAGAGAGGGAGAGACAGAGAGAATCCCGAGCAGGCTCCACACTCAGCACAGAGCCCAACACAGGGCTGGATCTCACGACCGTGAGATCATGACCTGAGCCTAAATCACAAATACGATGCTTAACTGACTGAGCCACCCAGGTGCCCCTAAGCAGACTTTTCTTAGGGAGAAACTTCAATGGCCAGTGGCTCTGAATGTTCCTTCTTCTTGCCTGGCGTAATAAAGAAAATGAGGCTTCCAGTGGAGGTCAGTGGTTGACCTCTGCCCATTAGGGCACTGCCTGGGCACGAACCCATAGGACTCAGCCAGTCTCTAGCTTAGGACTTGCGGAGGGGGGAGCTGGCATGGGTGAATCTCTCTGGGGTGCTCCACCACTGCCGAGAAGGATATTATTCCAGCTACGTTTCATGCCACCTTCCCTAGCACACACTTTAAACAATGTTTTTTCACTACCAAGACCTGGGTCAGCTCCAGAGGTGAATCAGGCAAGTTCCTACCTTCAAGGGCCTCCCAGGCTGGTGGAAGAGACCAGAGACCCAAGGAGTAATGTTGTAAATGCTGCTAGAAAGATGTGAGCCAGTGGAGGGAAGACTAACCCAAACTGGGCCAGGGAAAGGCTCCTAGAGGAAGTGACGTTTGAAAAGTACAAACACACCAGGCAGAGAAGAGGAAGCAAGCTGTTGGTAGAGAAAGCAGCTGGTGGCAAGGCCAGAGGGCTGCCCTGGACAGAGCTCAGCTAATAGACTGGTGTGGCTAAGAGGAAGGGTGTGCAGGTCAGAGAGGAGGGAGGCGGGACTGGATGTGAAGGGCCTTGAATGCCGCGCAAGGGTTAAGGCTTAATCTTTAACAATTGTTAACAATTCCTTTTCTCTTACCTTCCCAGCCCACTTGTTCTCCTCTCTGCTTCTCTGGTCTCCCCTTCAGGAGGCTAGAGAAGAGAGAAAAGCAAAGGAGGAAGGGAGGGTGTTCAAAGGGAGAAGGGAGAAAGGAGGAGAGGAAGAGAGACATTCCAGTTCCCTTTTTTTTTTTTTTTTTGGCCCCACCTTGAAATGCTGTTGCTTATGTTTTATAAGAAATTAGCAATTTAATGATTTCGGGCTTCACAAGAGACATAAGTGCTGAACTTCAACCGAGTCTGGGGCAGGGCTCAGCTTTGAGGTGGAACCAGTACAGCCTAGGGTAATAGTTCCCAACCTCTTGACCTCAAGGGCCAACCCATGCCTGGTTTTATTTAAGCTTGTAACAGCTATCGATTGAGAAAATATAAAAAGGGGGGGGGGGGAATCTGTTAATTCAAAAGCACTCTAGAGTAAATTTATGTTCATTCTATACCACAGTATCCACACACTTGAAAATTCATTAGTGCACAATAACCCACATCAAAAAATAAATAACAGACACGGACATATGTGATAGGCCAAGGGCTAATGCCTTAATATATACTAGTGCCATATTGTCTTGATGATCATAGCTTTATAATATAGCTTGAAGTCTGGAATTTGATATCTCCAGGTTTGGTTTTCTTTTTCAACACTACTTTGGCTATTTGGGGTCTTTTCTGGTTAATGCCTTAATATATAAAGAGTTCTTGCAAATTAATAACAAAAAAAAGACCAACCCAACAGGAGAAAAATGGATAGAAAAGGGCACGTGCAATGGTATTCACAGAAAAAGAAATACAAATACCTTAACTTCTCTCACAATGGAAATATTTCTGTATATATTGAATACATGCAATACCATTTTTTTAACCTGATAGAGTAGCAAAGACAAAAATGTTTGGTACTCATGGATTAGATAAGAGGCGTTGGGAAAACACCACGTTCATGCATCACTGGGAAAATGTAAATGGGAATAAGTTATTTGGAGGGCAATTTGACTACATCCATTAATTTTTTTCTTTTCCTTTTCACAGGTATTAAAATTTTTAAAAACTTTTTTATAATGTTTATGTAATTTTGAGAGAGACAGAGACAGAGCGCAAGTAGGAGAGGGGAAGAGAGAGAAGGAGACCCAGAATCTGAAGAGGCTCCAGGCTCTGAGCTGTCAGCACGGAGATCGATGCAGGCATCACGAACAGTGAGATCATGATCTGAGCCAAAGTCAGATGCTTAACTGACTGAGCCACCAGGTGCCCCAACGTTTATTAAAATTTTAAATACACTCTTGTTTGTATAGAAATTCCGTTTCTAGAAATCTATGCTATGTATAAAATCACACATGGTCACAAAGGATGTCAAGTAAGCTGGACTCAGTAAGGAGCAATTATAATGCAATTTTATTTTATGTTTTCACCCTACGAACTAACTCACTTGCTCCTTTAATTCACAAAACAAATCTCCACGATTTCAAAGCATACTCCAGTATATTTAACCAAACTCTGAACAAATTACATTTGAAAGTTTTTCCCTTCCTCAGCTCAAGTCTGCTTCAAGGTTGGATGCCAGTGTGGGAGAGGGAGGCAAGATTGTCTTCTCCCACATCTCCTCTTCTCCCTCACTGCCTCCCCAGGACAGGACCCAGAGGAAGAGGACAGAGGATAGGGGGCGGGGCTTCACATGGCCAGCACTGCTGCCCTCTGGGCTGGGTGGCTTGGGTGGGCTTCCCACACATCCCACCTTGGGAACTTCTAGCAATTCCCTAGATGCTGGGGAGGCTCCTCCCTCCCACCACTTAAGCCCTGGGCTTCCAACCCTCCCCTTTTCTGTTCTTTTGGAAAGCCCTAATGGGAAGAGTCTCTCTCAGGGTGGCTCTCGTCTGTCTCTCTCCTGCTGGCCCATTTCTAGATCCATGGAACACCGGTTCTCTTGCTTGCCTCTGTGGGTGGAAGGTCCCCGGCCCCCGGCAGTGTTCTCTCTCTCTCTGTCTCTCCCACCTCAGGCCAGCCCAGCCTCTCCTTACTGCCCTATGCTACCAAATTCAGGTCCCAGCGACCGATGCCATGCTCTTCAAAGGTTCCATCTAAGGCTTTCTCCATTGCTTTAATCCAACCTACCCTCAGGGGAGATGGGAGTGAGGAAGGATAAGAGGCACACCGACCCTATCCACAGAAACTCTTCCTTCCCGACCTCTCCAATCTCTGTCACCTCCTCAACACTGGAGTCAGGTGATGGTCCATGCTGGTAAAACGGGTTATGCAGTCTCAGTAGGGCCTGTCCAGATGGGCTAGAACCTCCTTTAGGATCGGGGAGGGAGATATTCGGTACTGACTTTATTGTTTCCAGAGATTTGGAGCCTTGGCCAGAAACTGAGACTGAGAATCCCATTTTAACATGCTGTTATATACATATACCACATACATCATTTACAGAATTGCTTATAATAGGAAAAAATAACCTAAATGTCTAGTGAGTAGTAAGTAAATTATGGAACAACCATATGATCATCTGTATATGTCATTATAAGAAAAACTCTACATGATATATTATTAAGTTAAGAAAAAAAAAAGCCAAGCGCAGAATCCATAGGATCCCATTTGTGAGTGTTTTAAGAGGACATTTTGTTACATACATGATTTTGTCTGCACAGAAATTCTGAAGAGTGAAATAGTGACCAGACCTATTATTCACTGTATAATTTTTTAAATAATTTTTGAATTTTTACCATGATGCATTAGTTTTATCATTTTAAAACCTATTATTAGAAGAAAAATAAAAACATGCATAGTGCATAGTGTTCCTTTTTAGAAATCTTGCTTTCCTTTGAAAAATTAGTATGCCTTCATTCAAATAATACAGAAACCCAAAAAGAGAAAAAGGAAGATACCTACAGAAAATATCTCTAAAGAAAACACATATCTCATAAAATTTTTTAAAAATCTGTCTCCTACCCTCTCCACCCTGCAAGTTTATTACTTGGTTTTTTTATTTTTGAATGTTTATTTATTCTTGAGAGAGAGACAGAGTGTAAGTTGAGGAGGGGCAGAGAGAGAGAGGGGGACACAGAATCCAAAAGAGGCACCAGGCTCTGAGCTATCAGCACAGAGCCTTACGCAGGACTCGAACTCACGAACTACGAGATCATGACCTGAGCCGAAGTCGGATCCTTAACTGACTGAGCCACCCAGGTGCCCAAGTTTATCACTTTTAACAGTCAAGTGTGTATCTTCTTCCCGTTGTTTCTGTGTGGCTTTACAACATGTGTCATTTCTTTTAAACTAAAAATAGAATCACACCATACAGAATGTTCTTAGGCCTGATTTTTTTTCACCTTAAAATACACCTTGGACCACCTTCCATGCCAGTACACAGAGGATACTCTACTCTTCCTCATCTTTGAAGTAGTTTACCTCTGTGTGTTCCAACCCGCACATAGTTTACTTGACCATAACTTGAGACGGCCGCTCTTTTAAGCAAAGCTGTAGTGGCCAGCCTTATACACTCGCTCTGTAACAACATTCCCATCCATTAGGCCCCTTAGGTAAGATTGCTGGGACATTTAACATACAGACACTGCCAGAATTCCACACACCTCCTCTCCCTGCCAGCCCCTCACCATACCCCCCTCTTGGACAATGGCTATAGCTATGTAAGCCACCTTCTTGACACAGTGATAAGCCACACCAAGAGATCCAACACCCACAGCCTGGGACCTGTGGACCTCATTAGAGCCTGTCCATCAGGGCGTGACCATCTGTGCAGCTATGTGGCAGAAGAAGATGGGAGAACGAAAAGGAGTGTTGTATTTCTATTATACAACCACAGATTATATTTGCCATGAAAAGACAGTCTGCATCATCATCACTAAGGTAAAACACAAATCACCCATAAAATGTCTTCCTTGCACTCAGCAACTTTGAGCTATGCCTCAGACCATTTGTGGTATCCCTGTCTACTCTCTCCTGCCCTTAGATAGCCCTATAGAAATTCTCCAACCTTATGGAAAAGTGGAGTCCAATAACCGGGCCCATGAAGATTCTGGACACCAGGTGAGAAAGGAATGAAAGCCACTCGGTCTAGAGAAGAAAACAGCCTGGGAGTCAAGAGGGTTGTCATCAAAAATGTCAAGGGCTGCCTAAGGACAGAGGAGCAGACTAAGTAGAGAGTAGGAGCGGAAGTTAGGAGCAACTGGCAGGCTGATTTTCAGGCTAGACTACAGAGAATTTTCTAACCATTAAAACTGTCCTGAGCTTCAAAGGGAGGCATTCAAAGCAGCCAGGACTAGAGTCAATGACATCTTTGAAAGCCAAGGGGAGACAGAAGGCAATGTGCATGGCAGCATGGATGGTATGGTTTGAAGAAGCCCAACTGGCTCTCCCCAAGGAGCCACAACACTCTACATTTATTGTATTATTTTTGTGAAATCCTCCTATGCCAAGATTCAGCCTATGCCTTTCTATCTCAGACACCTGATTTGGTTAGAACACGAAGAATAGGTTAGCCTCTCACAAAGATTTGTATCAGCCAAGCACAAAGCGATGAATGTACCAACCAGAGTGCCAGCACATTCATTTACAAGGAGAGACAGCCATCAGGTAGACCAGAAATTCATGTCTGATGTTCCTCATCAAACATCCTCTTCTCCTTGGCAGATGGACTCAGAGGGGATAGTTGTGTCCATGAAATTGTAATTCTCAAAGTCTATCAGTCAAGACTGGCTTGGACGATGCCAAGATGGGCTCTGCCCAGACACTGCGATGACTCTCCTTAATCCTTATTTGCATGGATAGTGAAACCCCTTTCAGAATGTTCTGCTCCTTCTTCTCATACTGAAATACCTCAATCCTCTCATTGAGAAGTCTTGCTATTCTAGGAGACTCTTTTTAAAGGGACTTTATAAATTTCTACTCTTATTTATTGCTTTTGAGTTTCATGTTTCAAATCTGATAGGACTGATCTTTTTCTGGGAAGAAAATACCACTTGTGTCAGGAGAGTAAAGGAAATTCTCCTGAGCAGGCTTACCACATATTGTAGTGAGAGGCAGTATGAAGTAGCTGAGAGCACAGACTCTCCAGAGTGAATCCCAGTTCATCACTTACTAGGTGACCTTGGGCAAGTTACATAATCTTCCTTGCTTCAGTTTCCTCTTCTGCAAAGTGGAGACAATGATATGTGCTCATGGGGTTTGTGGTGAGGATAAAGTGAGTTAAAAAATAAAAGTCCTCAGAGCCGTGCCAGCACCAAGTATGTCCATAGAATGGTTTGCTACGATGATTACCGAGCCCTGATATAAACCTTACCTACGTAATTCTCACCATGAGACAAGTCGTATTCCTGTCTCCACTTTACCAATGAGAAAACAGAAGCTCAGCAATTCCAGAGAGAAAGCTGGAATGGAAACTCAGGTCTCTCTCACCGTGAAGCCAGAATCCACTCCACCACCCTCATCGCACTGTATCACTTCCGCAGATGGTGGAACCACTTTTCTCTTCGTTAGGTCAGGGGGCGGGGGTGAGGGGTGGGTTGGGGGCAGGCAGGAGTCTATTTTCATCACCACAGCTCATCCTTGAGCAGGAAAAATGGTCATGTCCTCTGCCTACGGTAAGGCCCGAGCTAGCTGGTGAGAAGTGTAAGTTGTGCAAGGCGAGCAGCTGCCTTGGCAGATGTGTCCATGGCTAAACACAACAGAAGTTTCATTTCCAGAGTCGAGAAAAAAATACCTATCCCAAAACATTCTCCATGACCTCCCCAGAGGTGGATGGGCTGACGCAATGGGCATTCTCTGCTGGAAAAATTGGCTCTAAGTACAGTTCTGCCAGCTCCCCATGCAGCCACTGGCTCTGATCAAGGGCCCCTGGTGTCCCTGGGTTTACTCAACATTTGAACACTGCTCACTGAGTAGTCACCTATACAAGGCAAAGTAATATGAGAAAGGGAGGGCCAATGACCTTGAGACTGAAGGCTCCAGAGGGAACTCTCATATCCATTGAAAGCAGAGTGCTACAGGAGGAAGGTTGGGTAGCTGGACAGGTCTGAATTTCAAGCCATCCTTAAGAGTTGTATGACTTTAAGCACGGCACTCAAACTTTCTAATTTCTATTTCCTCTTTTTTAGAATGGAAAATATTTCTACCTTGCAGGTTTGTTGTGAGGAAAGGTAAATGTACCTAGAATGCTGGGACTATAATTATACAGATATAAAGAACCTCCATTAACCTAGGATAATCAAAGACTAGAATGGATGGAAATATTTTTTAAGAGACCAAGAAAGAAAAACACTGAAATTTCCACATATGTAAATCAACTGCAAAGGGAAGAGAGAAAAGGAACAAATATTTTTAGTGCCTATATTGGCCAGATATCTCATTAGGCCCTTTACCTACACTAAATCTCACAAATCCCATGTGACAGGTTTTATTACCCTCATTTCACAGACAATGAAAGTGATCATAGAGGAATCTTTACAAGACCACATAGCTCATCTGTGGTATGGTGAGGCTGGGAACCAAGGGCTTTCTGACCCCATCCAGACCTCTTTCTGAAGCATCATTCTACATCTGCCTCCAAAGTGAAAATACCAGGAACTCCCTGGAGGAGAATAATGCTTGACATTTATTGAGTCACCCAGAGCAGTGCTTCTCAAAGTATCTTTGGGGAGAACCCATTTTGTTTTGTTTTGTTTTGTTTTAATTCACTAATCTATCACAGACTGTGACATTTGTAAAACATAATAAACCACGAGAAACGTAAAATTTTAAAGGACACACAAAAGACACACTCAATCTTTTTTCATTAGATTCAGCACACACAACATTACTCTGTCAAATGCTTATAAAATCTCCCAAGCATTTGCTCTCAGTTTTGTATATCGTCATGGACCAGTCTTGTGGATCGCAAGTAGTACCATCCTAGAGCTAAAGCTATCCACATATCCTAGAGAGAAATCTCAAAAAGTCATCTGGGTTTGCTCCCTGTTTCCAGGCAGGACTCCCAAAGCTGCTGGGCTCTTTCTTTCTTGAGAACATCTGCTGAGAGCCTCACACCCAGCAGTATGGGGATAGGTCATCCTTACCTCCTGGTAGCTTCTGTCCAGTCTGGATCAGAACGTTGGATTCCCAGGTTTATCTGAAGCTTCCTGGTTCTGACCTCATCCCTTCTTCCCTTTGTGTCCACCCTCCCCCTCACCCCAACCCCCATCCATGATGTTTTCCTGTCTTTGTCTTCTCTCCTCTATAAACACCTGGCCACAGTCAAATCTCCTCAAGCCACGCAGAGGCAGGAGGTAGGGCATCATTGAACAGGTGAGGGAGGTAGGACAGGGGAGAAGAATAAGTCACCACTTATTTGGTGTTGTCAGGTGTCTGCCTGGCATATATTATCTTTCATTATCTTCGTAACCATCCTATGAGGTGAGAATCTCCCAATTTTATAGATAAGATTTGAAGATCAGACAAATGTCAGAGCAGAGACTGGGACTCAGATCTATCTGAGACTTGCCAGCCTAAGCCCTTAACTCCTCCTGTGCGAGGCCTAGGGGATGGAAACGAACAGCTCTCAAGGGACTGCCAAGACCAGTCTCAAGCTCTATGCTCTCCTGGGTGAGCAAGCCAAACCTACAAGGCCCATTGTGCCTATTCGTTCTTGCATGGTCAGATGGCAACACATAGGCCAATAGCACCTCCTCTAACACCCAGCAGGAAATCTGAAAGCTGTCCTCCCTCAGACCACTGGCTCCATATGGCATAACTAAAGCCCAGGCCCAGAGGAATATTTGCATCTCCCCTTAGCCTGCTCACCCAAGTCTCCCTTCAGGGCTCCTCCAGGCTCCTCAGTCCCACACATAGACCACCCTGACCTCTTTCCTTCGGACTGGACAGGACACCCTCCTCTGCAACAATGGTAGCAACCATTTGCTGTGGGCCTGCTCTGTGGCAGATTCTAGATACATCTTACTTCATTTTCTCAACAGTCCTTTGAGGAAAGGTTCATCACCCATGTTCTCCACAAAAGGCAATCAAGACTCAGAGAAATTAAGTAACTTACATAAAGTCCAAGAGATAGCAAGGAACAGAGATGGGATTGAAACAGAGGTCTCCCCATCACAGGGCACTGCCACCTATCACGATATATTCGCAAAGACTTCAGCACATGCAGAGTTTCAATAAATGATTCCATGACACCAACCAAAATCAGAAGCAGTGGGCAAAACAGGAAATGGGTTAACATTTTTATGGCATATCCGGATAATGGGGTACTGCTCAACCACGCAAAATGATATTGTAGAGTAGCTACTGACATAGAAAGATGTTCTGGCTGTTGAATGAGTAAGGCAGGCCACAGAAGAGAAAGTACAATCTAATCCTATTCAATACACCTATCATCTAGCCATATAGATAGGTATGGATGGACACGGACACACAGACACACAGACACAGACACACACACACACACACACACACACACACACACACACTCATACACCCCTCAAAGGAAAAGACAACAAATGTCAACAACGGACAAGTCTGTGCTAAGATCAGGAGTGGCCTATGTGTTATTATTTTTGTCTATCTACTTTTTCTAAAGTTTCCATGCTAGTTACGGCCTCCCTAACCTTGAAGGATCATAGCTGAACACAGTTGGAGAGACCACTGGGAGAGAGAGAGTGAGTGACAATAAGTAGAACAGGTTGTTTCATTTTGCCTTTTTTAAAAAATGTCCTGTGAGTGACTTAAGCATATCTAGGTCTTTCATCACCACCCATCTGGAATACACTATTTTTTTTCCAAGAGAGTCCAGTGATTGAAATGTGGAAGGAATTATGGTTTCCCAAAGCCCAAATTTTTAGTGATTCAAACTTAATTTGCTCAATGTCACTCATTGTTTATTTCTGTTAGATGCCCCCTGGGCCTGTTTGTTTATGATGAATCTGTTTTCCTGATTAGCTGATAATGTGGGGAAAGCAGAGAAGACAACCACTAGCTCTGTGCATTTTTATTACACTCGATGTCACTATTGTGAAAGGCTTTGGGGTCCACAGGTGCACAGTTGTCTCAGACCCCAAGCTGAAGTGAAGGAGTTGTTCACTTGAGTTTAAAAGAGACGCTGGGAGCACCTGGGTGGCTCAGTCTGTTAAGTGTCCAACTCTTGATCTCAGCTCAAGTCTTAATCTCAGCCCTGCGTTGGGTTCTACACTGGGCACGAAGCCTACTTTGGAAAAAGAGAGAGGGGTGCCTGGATGGCTCAGTCAGTTAAGCATCTGGCTCTTGATTTCGGCTCAGGCCATGATCTCATGGTTCGTGAGTTCAAACCCTGCTTCGGGCTCTGTGCTGACAGTGCGGAGCCTGCTTGGGATTCTCTCTCTGCCTGCCCACCCCTGACTTGTTCCCTCCCTCTCTCAAAATAAATAAATAAACATTTTTAAAAAAGAGAGAGAGGGGGGCACACGGGTGGCTCAGTCAGTTAAGCATCCGACTTCGGCTCAGGTCATGATCTCACGGTTCGTAGGTTCAAGCCCTGCGTCGGGCTCTGTGCTGACAGCTAGGAGCCTGGAGCCTGCTTCTGATTCTGTGTCTCCCTCTCTCTCTGCCCCTCCCCCACTTGTGCTCTATCTCTCTCTCTCCCTCTCAAAAATAAACATTTTTTAAAAAGAGAAAGAGAGAGAGAGAGAGACCCCTAAGGCTGCATGGTTGACCTCCCCACCAGACCTTTCCACCAAGCTCTGTTATCACCAGATGCGGACTTGCAGAAGGTCCCTTGCTAAGCTTATTGAGGTTATTACATGGTAATCATGTTTTCCAAACCCCAAACTGGCCATCAGGAAAGCAGAATATTGAGAAAAATATAGACTCTGGCATCAGAAACACCTGGACTCACATTCCACTCTCACTTACTAGCTGTGTGACTGCAGACCAACCTCTTGTCGTCTTCTGACTTTCATGTCCTCCCTGTAAAATGGGGATGATGCTGGGTTGTTCAGACCACTAACTCAGATAAGCTATGTAAGGTGCTATGGTCTTCCCCAGCTGAGCGTGGTTATCAGTAGGTTTTCAATACACATAAGCTATTGTGAGATGAGCTGGCTAAGGTTGGAAATGCCACTGGAATTTTTATTAACTCAGTTATTGACAAGCTGGAGGTTGTACTGATAGGTGAAGATGCCGTGGCTTCTGCCAAAATTACGGGACAGCTCTCAAACTGAAGCCAGTTTTGAGCTATATGTATCTTCCACCTCTTCGCTGACCAGGTAAAACTCAACTCTTGTACTCTGCTTTACTCAGTCAACATCAAAAACATCTTTCCACGTTGGTAACTCCGGTAACATCATTTTGCACGGATAAGACGGAATTCAGTCACTCACAAGACATTAAAGAAAGACAGGCAAAACAGAACAGCCTCGCTGCATGAGGACCCTCCGATGGCGCTTCAGGGAGAGCCTTCCGAGACTAGACAGGCCAGATGTAGTACAAACACCCTGAGACAACACCCGCTCCGCTGCAAGCCCCCCCTCAGCCCGAGCCCTTCCTTGGGCCAGCTCCTGGAACATACTTTGGCCAAAGTTAGAGGTCGCCTGGGAGCCCACTGTGAGGAGTAGGCTGCGAGATGGAGTGAAATCATGTTCTAAAATACGGCGGGGTTTTTAAGGAACGACCAGGCAGGGCGGGGGGGGCTGGGAGATGGGCTGGTCAGGAAATGCCAGTTTAAAGTTAGCTCTGACCTATTAATCAGCAGCGGGGACAATGATGCAGGAGGGGCGGGAAGGCCGGACATGTGCTCGCGCCAGATTTATGGGCCCAGAACAAAGGGTGGCCTGCTCGTTTAGAGAGTCTCTTTCCCTTTTCCTCTGGCAAAACGAGGACATTGTTTGAAAAGCCAAAAAGAACAAATATTCTAAAGACTGAGGTCATTTCCAGAGATGCAACAGGTCCTGATGGGGATCCATACCCTTGCTGGAGGAAGAGGACTGTGCAGGAGAGCTCTGAGCAGCAGGTGGGATGCATAGTGAAGCAGAGACCACAGACCCCTCACCTGTGCTCTTAGAGGAGCTGGGACCCCCTACCTGATGCTGTTCCAAAGGCAGCTGGTGAGCCCATCTGAAGCCCCTCGGGATAATTCGGGAAGACTTTTGGAAGGCCTTCTGTTCAGGCTGAAAACGATCTATCTCCTTCCTTCTCTGTTCCACAAAATTTTCTGGAAGGCTTTCCCCAGTGTGGGCTGCATAGGATGCCATTGCTGTCAGCTGCCCTTCCATCTAGGAGATGGTCTTGTTTCGGTGGCCTGCTGCATTTCATCACACCAGGAGAGAAGAGTCAAATCAGAAGAGTAGGGATCATGACAAAAACAGGCAACCCGATAGAGAGGGAATGATGACTGATTCTCCCAGGCTTTCGGGGTTTGAGGACCAACCAGCTGAGCCCTCACAGCCTCTCCCTCCCCATGGCCATCACCTTTGGTCAGGGGCTGCTGGCCTCTTACCTGGAGCCATGAGAAGGGTCTCCATGACTCTTGTCTTGCTGTCCTCCCAGCTAACCTGTGTACAACGGTCAGGATGAACTTCCTAAGCGATACACATGACCATCTCTTTCCTAGCCAAAACACATTTGGTTCCTCTGCATTTTCTTCAGAAAAGAGGTTCAGCCTGGCAACAAGATCCTTTATGTTATGGCCCTTGCCTTTCTAGCTCACCTCCCATCTCTGTCCAAGCCCCACCATGTCCTTTACTCCACAAAATTATTTTCTGTCCCTGAACATGACATGTCCCTCCTGGAAAAATTCTAGTCATTCTTTAAGACCTTAGCTCCCTCCACAAAGGTACCTCTCTTATGCCTAGACCCTACATCATGTACTGGTGGGATTAACCACTTCTTTGTCTGGGGTCCTTTGCAAGTGTTCACAATGATGATGATGATAACTTTGAAAAGAATACTCTGCTTAACTGGGGGTCACGTGAAGGCTTAAATTCCATTAAAAGAGCACTAAGTGTTGTATGGAAACCAATTTGACAATAAATTTCATACTAAAAAAAAAACTCCATTCAATGACTGCCTGAATGAATGAATGATGGCCTACTAGACAAGGTTACCCCTAGAATATGTGGAAGCCCATGCAAATATTTTTATGGGCACTCTATATCCATAAACAATTTGAGTGACTTAAAATCAGTGTTTCAGCAATATTCTGACAGCCCAATTTCATGTGATTCGGCAAAAGAAATATACTCTGGCCAGCAGAAAAGATTCTCTGACCAAGCAGCCCTCCCAGAACTGGGGCCTAGTCATGAATTCCGAACAGCCCATATACACACATTCTGGAGCTCCTCTGGGATATCTGGTTGACCCCATGCACTAGCTAGAGGATTGCAAAGCATGTCAAAGGGAAGAAATGAGGACCAGGGCTGAAGTGGGTTCAAGGTGGGTCCAGAGCACTTGTGTGGATGGCACAGCTGGCCCTGGCCAATCCTGATCACTGGAGGGGCTTAGGAAATGTTGGGGATGGCATTCCAAAGTTCAGGGGCCCCTGAGGCCCACACCCAGGCAGATTGCATACTTGCCCAGGTAGTACTGCTCCTAGGTAACCATGTGATTCTACTTTTTGTCATTCATCATTTACTGAGCATCTAGTATGTAGTAGGCACTTCATTAGAAGCTGAAGTTACATATTCATCGTTATCGTTATCTATTACTTGAGTTAGCAAGTTATCGCTGTCAAGAAGCAAACTTAATAATAATACGCCAAGACCTGCAGAGTGTGGGAGCATAGCTATCATTCTGCTGATTAGGAAACTGAGCAGGAAAGAGCCGTCATATATTCCATGGAAGTCCAGCCATGCGCTCTACTCCTGGGTGTGGTTAGAAAAGCAGCAGAGAGGTTCCTGAAAGAAAGCAAAGGGCAATCCATTGATCTCACTTCCAAAAATAAATCAAAACGTGAGGAGAGAGAGAGTACAATGATGACTTAGAGCCTATTCTAAGGTTCAACGGAGGATGGAAATAATGACTAAAATACGTGCGAATGGCTCCACAGTGTGCTCTCAGAAACTGTAGTGGCTAACTCAGCTGGTGAAGCCAAGCAGAGCAGAGCAGTGGCAAATGCAGTGACCTGAGGGCCAGGGGACAGCGCCAGCTTCTACTTCTCTCTCTGAGCCTCAGTTTCCTCATTTGTAGACCATGGATCACTACCCTCACTCGCTGTTGTAAGACTCAAGTGATACTAAAGGTCATGAACAACCTGCGTGCACTGAAAGCACCACCCCTGCATTGCTCATTATTAATAAAGGAGTAGAACGGTTATTTTGTGACTTTCTCACCTCACCAAACAAAAACACCCACAAAGGGGATTCCCACAACATGGGCTTTTATAAAAAATGAGCTAGTCAAGGAAAGAAACAGATCTCTCCCCAGACTAAACCTGATACCCAAAAGAATGTGATTCTAGGAGCACTTGGATGGCTCAGTTGGTTAAGCATCTGACTCTTGACTTTGGCTCAGGTCATGATCCCGTGGTTCATGAGTTCGAGTCCCGCTGACAGTGCAGAGCCTGCTTGGGACTCTCTCCCTCTCTCTGTGCCCTCCTGCTCTCTCCCTCTCTCACAATAAATAAATAAACATTAAAAAAAATAAAAGAATGTAATTCCATGTTGTCTTTTCAGTTTTGTACCTGTACACACACACACACACACACACACACACACACTCACACAGGCGCGCGCGCACACACACCCTCCATAGCCTATAGCCTGGTCCTTAAACACCCTCCCCCAACCCCCCCACCCCCATTCCTCCAAGCCACGGTTCTTACCCTAGGGGAATTAGCCCCTCCCCACCCCCCCACCCCCGCCCCCTCAGGGAACACTTGGCCTGTGTCAGGAGGCCTTTGAGGTTGTTACACCTCAGATGGGGACAGGATGGTTGGTTACTGGGATCTAGTGGGTAGAGGCCAGGGACACTGCTAAATATCCTACAGTGCACAGGATAGCCCTCACAATAAACAATTAATCCAGCCAAAAATATCAATAATGTCAAGGTTAAGAAACTCCACTGCATGGCTTTGTTTAAGCTACCTCTCCTATTGTTAAGTATTCTCTTTCCTCTTCTCTGCTTACTTAAATCCTACCCCTCCAGGGAGAGGAAAGGCCCGATCACGTGCTGATGGAGGTTTTAAGCCAATATAACCTTTTTGGTAATTTGGCCAGAGCCAACAGAAATGTAAACACCCATAGGCTTGGAACAAGCCATTTCATTGCCTAATCACACAAAGTCCTATGCACAAGGATGTTTATTGCAGCACTGTTTGTGATAAGGAAAGAGTAAACACAACCTAACTGATCCCCTCAGGAGGAATCAGTAGCTTTAAATTATAAAACTTTGATAAAAATCATTTACCTGCAGCCCTTAAAAGGAGTAAGGTCATTTCCAAAAAAAAAAAAAAAAGGCTGATAGGGGAAGGTCACTGAGCCACATTGTTAAGTAAAGCAGCAATGTTCAGGACAGCGTTATTTATATGTCCCATTTGGTAAATAAGTAAAAGGAATGTTTGTAAATATAGTGATGTGTATGGAAAATATCTATAAGCATGTATAAGAAAGTGCTAATAATGGTTGCCTTTGAGGAGGAGGACTTGGTCAGAGCCATTAGAAGATTCACTTGCCATTTCATTATCCTTCGGACTGGATTTTTTAACCACATACAAGCATTTCTTTATTATTTAGGGAAAAAACAGTTATTAAAAAATTCTTAACTGGTGAATCTAAGTGAAGGACACACATGAATTCATTGCACTATTCTTGCAACTTTTCTGCTAGTTTGAAAATATTTCAAAATAAAAATTTAATGAAAGCTTCTAGAAAAAAAAATAGGAGAACATCTTCACTACTTTGGAGGAGGTAAAGATTTCTTAAACAGCACACAAAAAACTTAACCTTAAAAGGAAAAAAAATTGACATACTGCTTTTCATTAAAATTGAGAACTTCTTTCATCAAAAGAGACCATGAATATAAAAACAGGGAGGGGGGCAAAACAGAAGAGACTCATAAATATGGAGAACAAACTGAGGGTTACTGGAGGGGTTGTGGGAGGGGGTATGGACTAAATGGGTAAGGGGCACTAAGGAATCTACTCCTGAAATCATTGTTTCACTATATGCTAATTTGGATGTAAATTTTAAAAAATAAAAAACTAAATTAAAAAAAAAAAGAGACCATGAAGAGGAAGAAGGCAAGTTACAGAGTGGGAAAAGAGAATTATAGTATGTATATCCAAAAAAAGACTTGTATCCTTAATACATAAAGAACTGCTCCACATTGATGAGAACAAGTCAACATTTTTTAAATGAGAAAGTGAGTTGAACAGGCACTTAACAAATAGGATATTCAAATGGCTAATAATCATATGGAAAGATGATCAGGGGCGCCTGGGTGGCTCAGTCAGTTAAGCATCCGACTTCAGCTCAGGTCATGACCTTGTGGTCCATGGGTTCAAGCCCCATGTTGGGCTCTGTGCTGACAGCTCAGAACCTGGAGCCTGCTTCTGATTCTGTGTCTCCCTCTCTCTCTGCCCTTCACCCATTCACACTCCAACCCTCTTTCCCTTTCTCAAAAAGGAAATAAAAATTAAAAAAAATTTTTTTAATTAAAAAAAAAGATGGTGAAAAATCATTAGTCATTAGGAAAATGCAAAATAAAACCACAATGGAATAGCACTGCTCCACCACCAGAACTGCTAAAAGACTGTCAATATCAAGTAAGGATGTAGCATTGCTGGAATTCTTATACCTCACAGGTGAGAGCATAAAAGGGTACAATCACTTTGAAACTTCTTTGGCCACATCTACAAAAGCTGAACACTCCAATCTTACCTCCCTGACCTACCAAATTTTCCTCCCCATAATCCTGATCTGTATCATGAGTTTACTACTCTTTCAATTCTTTCCTAAGCTCTCAAACTTTATTTAGTTCTGTCTAACCAGTATTTGCTGAACACCTACTTAGTGAGGCACTTGGAAATCTTATCACTGGGAATAAAGAGATGACCAATGTTATAGATCCTGTTTTATATGCCTTGCAAGAGTCCATGGAACAGATGGAGGTGGAGACAGACAGACATCGTGCAAGACAGACACCACTTTAGACTAACCTTCTCTTCCCAACTAAATTCCAACTTCAGATCCCTGCCTCACACTTTCTTCATATTTTCACAGTGTCTTAATCCACAATGACCCAAAGTAGGAACTGAGAAAGTCAAAGCTTGCTGAACTGATGCAGTTGACATGTGTCCACAACAGCAAGAATGATTTGGGCTAGGTAAAGGGAACAGATTTTGGTCACTGACCGCTTTGATAAGATATATTTTTAAAAAATTTTTTAATGTTAGGAAGCCTGGGTGGCTCAGTCGGTTAAGCATCCGACTTCAGCTCAGGTCATGATCTTACGGTCCGTGAGTTCAAGCCCCGCATCGGGCTCTGTGCTGACCGCTCAGAGCCTGGAGCCTGTTTTGGATTCTGTGTCTCCCTCTCTCTCTGACCCTCCCCCGTTCATGCTCTGTCTCTTTCTGTCTCAAAAATAAATAAATGTTAAAAAAAAAAAAATTTTTTTTTTAATTTTTTAATGTTATTTATTTTAGAGACAGAGAGACAGAATGTGAGTGGGGGAGGGGCAGAGAGAGAGGGAGACAGAGAATTTGAAGCAGGTTCCAGGACAGAGCCCAACCCAGGGTTCGAACTCACAAACCATGAGATCATGACCTGAGCCGAAGTTGGACGTTTAACCGACTGAGACACCCAGGAGCCCCTGCTTCAATAAGATATTTAAAACCTAGTGCCATGCTGATCAGTTTTATATCCATTAGCTCATGCCATCCTCAGAACAATCCTGTGAAGTATTATTACCACCATTTGGCAGGTGAGATAACTGAGGTTAAGACAGATTATGTTATTTGTCAAGGTCATGTAGCCAGGAACTGGCAGGGCTGAGAGCCAAACACCTGATCCATTATTTTAAATTTGGTTCTTCCTCTTACATCACATGCATCAGAAGCAGTCTTATACAACTCCGGAAACATGTAAATCTAAATATGTCTCTGGCTTTGGTCCCTTGCACATGTTTCTCCTTGCCTTGGAAATACTATACAGCCGCCATCTTTTTCCTCTCCTCCCATCTTGCCTCCTCATGACTAATTCCTCCTCCTTCTTTAGATCTCTACTTTAGTCTTTCCAGAAGGCCTTTCCTAATATTCTGGACAAGTTTTGATGTCATGGCCATGAGTGACCCAAGTTCCCTATACCTCAGACCTTCCAAGACCCTATATGTCATTACTAGTTTCAAGCTGTCTTCCCCTCCAGGCTCTGAGCTGCTGTGTTTCCTATTCACTGCAGAATTTCCAATGCCTTGCACACAGTAGGGCATTACTACATATCATTAAGTCAATGAATGAATGGAAGGTGAGAGCATTCTTCAAGGCCTAAGTTTAAACATAACCGGTCCTCCTCAATCCTGTCTACCAAAACCCAGTAAGGTAAGATCAAAAATGAAAGACCCTACGTACCAGATGGATCGAGAAGGTACAGATTCTCATCCTGTTCTTAGACTTACCACATGGGATATCCCCCCTCCTTCTGTAACTTGGTTTCACCAGTTGTACAATAGCATGATATCCCAGCCAAGAAGTATTTCTATAACCTTGCCTGGTCCCGTTGCTCTGGCACTTTCACAGGACTTGGCCAGGCCCAGGCTCGACCTGTGCCAGGAAGTCAGCTCTGCCGACACTCATCTGCATTCCCATCTGTGGGAGATCAGCTACTAGGCCTTCATCTGGTTTTGTGGAAATTTCTGTGGCCGCAAGGTGATGCACGGTGATGAAATAAAACTCATAATGGCAGGACGCGACTCCTACCATTCCCCTGGGATGCTTTCTTATAACAACCAGTGGCTCTGAACTAGTTTAATTTAGCGCTGCCAGGTCTGCCACATCAACTTGGGTCCAGTTGCTCTTGGAAAGCCCAAATTTTAGATGGTGTCCTGGTTCTGAGAAAAATCATCTGGGGAAAAAAAAAATGAGTCGAATTAAATTATTGTTACCCCATTCAAAATCTGCCTCACAATAACTAAGGATGCCAGAAGCAATCTAGCCTCACCCTGTACAGCATCACTGTTAGGTGGCCATGTACCCCATCTCCAAAGTCCCTAATTATGAGCAATCTCACTACCTTCGAGGCAGCACTTTCCACATTTGACAGTACTAATCGGAAGAAACTTGTTTATTACGTTTAGCTGGAATATGCCACGCTACAGCTTTTCTCACATTGGGCTGGTTCTGTCTTTTTCATACACTGAGTAAATGTTTAAGCTTCTTCCATATGACAACCATTAAAAACATGGAGACAGAGGGCGCGAACAGAATCGGCCACAGAAAAATTTTAAAAGCGAGTTAGCAAAACAACTGACAAAAACAAGCAAACCACCATAAAGAAGTTTAATTGGTTTAACTGGGGTAGAAAATACGTGTGTGAAAAGAATAAAAGTTAAGGTGTTATGTTACACATACAAAGAAATCTTATAAATTCAGTCAAAGGAAACGTGAGCAAAAGATATTAACGAGCAATTCATAAATTAAGAAGTGCAGTGGCAATAAACATCTGAACAAATATTCCAACACACCAAAGTATTCTAGGAAATGCAAGTAAAAACAAGATAATCGCAGAGCACAAATTGGTTCAATCTCTCTGGAGGACAATTTAATAATATCAAAATTTTCAACTGTACAAATATTCTGACCCAGAAATTGTACTTCTAGGAACTTATCCTAAGAAGATAATTAGCCAAATGGACAATCGTGTAATTCGAGGGTATTGATTAAAATGAGTGCTTACAGGAGCACCTAGACAGCTTAGTTGGTTGAGCGTGCAACTCTTGGTTTCAGCTCAGATCATGATCTTGCAATCTGTGAGTTCGCTCTGCACTGACAGCGAGGAGCCTGCCTGGGATTCTGTCTCCACCCCCTCTCTGCTTCTCCTCCACTCTCTCTCTTTCTCTCAAAATAAGTAAATAAACTTTAAGAAAAATGAGAGCTTCTAACAGCAAAAATATTTAAAAAACTAAATATCTACCAGTAAAAAATTGTGGTAAGACCACATAAAATATGCTAAAACCATACCATGAAACACTAAACAGCCATTAAATCTTATGACCTAGTTGACAGAAATATGCCCATTACATAGTGCTGAGTGATAAAAAGATTACTCTGATACCTGTTATGTAAAACTATATGGGAAAAAGTATGATTAGTTCAAACTCTCTTTAAGAAAAAGATATACAGGAAAAGAGAAATGTTTGAAAGGACAGCTTTCAAGGTCTCAAGAGGTTATTTCTAAATCACGAGAGTACAGGTAACCTTCATTCTCTTATTATGCTTTTCCATAGTGCCTACATTTTCTCTACTGATCACTTGCCATTCTTTAATAACTAGGGTATCAATAATATTTATCTGGGGATTCTTAAAATATGTGCTTCTCTGCCTGTTTGCAAATGATGATTTATACTTAAAGCCTCATTTACTGTTATATCCTACATTAATTTTTTCTGTAAAGAGTCAGATAGCAAATACCTTAGATTTTGTAGGCTGGACAGTCTTCATTATAACTACTTAACTCTCGGGGGAACTTGGGTGGCTCCGTTGGTTAAATGTTCCACTTCAGCTCAGGTCATGATCTCACAATTCATGGGTTCAAGCCCCAAGTTGGGCTCTGTGCTGTCAGCCTGGAGCCTGCTTCGGATTCTGTGTCTCCCTCTCTCTCTGCCCCTCCCCTGCTTGTTCTCTCTCTCTCTCAATCTCTCCCTCAAAAGTAAATAAACATTTAAAAAGAAATTTTTTAAAGAAATAACTACTTAACTCTTTTGTAGAACAAAAGCAGTTATAGACCCTGTGTAAACAAATGAGTTTGTCTGTATTCCATTAAAACTCTATTTACAAAAACAGGTTGTAGGCTGGGTTTGGCTCACAGGCAGCAGCTTGCCAACCTCCGTTCTAGACCTACATCAATAGTGCATTTTCCCTTTCCTACTTGGTGTTTGCAATCTGTTGCATAGCCCTTGTCTCAGTCAGTTTTTGCTGCATAACAAATCATCCCAAAACTTTAGCAACTAAAAACAAAAACCATTTATTCATTTAGGATTCTAAGCATCAAAGGTTTGGACAGCCAAGCTCTGCTCCATCTGGGATCAGCTGGGTCCACTCACATGTCTGAGGTCAGCTGCCCATCAACAGCCTCACACATGTCTGGCTGGCTGTCAGCACGGGTGATGGAAGTAACTGACCCATATGTCTCTCGTCATCTAACATGTTGCCTAGGCTTATTCATATGGGGGTGCTTGTGGTTTAACCAAGAGCAGCCAGAGAGGGCTATCCCTAATGTGAAGAATTTTTCAAACCTCTGACTACACTATGCAGGCTAGTATCTTACTAACCAAACAAGTCCCATGGTCAAGTCCAGATTCTAGGGTTGGAGGTCCCCCCTCCTGATGAGAGGAATTGCAGTCACATGCAAAGGGATATGCATACAGGGTGGGAAGTAAGTTGTGACCATTTTTTGACAGCTGACAGAGTCCTTCAACAGTCCTACCTCGGGTCCTATTGCCTTCCAAAGCTCTTCCAGGCATCTCCCACTCAGGTAGGGGCTGTCCTACAGAGATCTCCTGTACTTCTCCTTGAGTAAAGCCATTCCTATATCTTTGGGTCAAGAAACACAATCTCCAGCATCTTTTCCAAAATCAGGACTGTAATTCTTCTCACCTGCAGTCACTTGTAACTCATCCTGGAAAAGTGAGTTGAGCAGCTATTTATAAATCTGCTCAAGTATTTCTCCATTCTGATTTCCCGCTTCAAAACGTATATATAAATCATTAGCCTGCATCCTTTCCCATTCACTGAATTTTCCCTGCTTTCCATGTGTTCATATTCTGTCCTTTGAAAACTGAAGATTATAAAACTGGGACAGTTCCCATGGTGACACATTGGCTTCTTTGATCCTCTTACTGTCACATGGCGAGTGAACCACCCAGACAGCTGAGGCTCATTATAATCCTTTCTGTAAAGAGGAATCATGCCTTCTTCATTCACCCGACTTCCCCCAACAGCATATACAACACTGCTGGCAACCTTTAAAAGAAAAAGACTTTTAAATCTTGCTCAATGCTGATGGTGATACTAAGCGACAGTCGAGATGTGCAGGCAACAGCACTAAACATGGAGTCAGAAGATCCAACCGGGTTCACGGCCAGCCTCCACCACCGTTGGCGTGGCCTGGGACAAGTAATTTTCCTTTTTCTCATGTGAAAGCACCCAGCATAATATAGAAAACAAACAGAGTGCTCAATAAATGTTTGCTCATTCGTGTTTGCCCACAGTTGTGTGCAAAGCATTACGGGAAAGGACCACAAAAAGTTCAGAGATCGGTAAGACCCAGTCAGTGCATGGCAGGGAGCTCACAGTACGGTGCTGAGTGCAGGCTCACAGCCCAAAGCTTCCATTGTTTCCTATTCTCGATAAAAAGATGACAAAGGAAGAAAATACTTTTAAACATTTGTCAGCTTCTGAGCTTAATAAGGAGAAAATGCATGATAATGATGATGACCTTCAGACTCATTTTGTCATCCAGGTCCTCCTCATCTTCGGCCCCAAGCCCTGACTTATTTCCTTATTTCCAGATCAGCCCACTGTCCGTGCAGCTTTGGCATAGCCCATCCAGGATAGGCGGCACCTCAGATAGGGTTTAGAAAGCTCGATTCATCCAAGGAGCAGAGAGAAGCGGGTAACGAGGTTATGCAGTCGTAGATGACAACTGCTTTGGCAAGAGAACTTCTGGATAGAAAAGAATACATGCAAACAGCAAAGGCAGCTATCTTTTTACAAGAAATAAAAGTGATTTCATTTTGGCTTATACCACTCGGTTGTTGATTTTCATTCTTACAAAATGACGAGAGAAAACTGAAAATAAAGATTCAGTTTATTGCAAATCCAATCTGTTATTTGGGTGACCGTGAGAAAATTACTTAAAACTCTCTGAACCTTAGAATGTTCATCTATAAAATAAGGGTAATTATCCTTATAATCTCTGGTAACAACAACATCGAGTAGAGAGCACTCCAAAAATAAACAAATAAATGACAAATACACTCCTCACGATTTGGCCTTTGGTACCTCCAAAGCGGTCTTTAGGAGAGAAAGAGAGAGAGAATTTTGCACCTAACATGTGCCAAACGCTTTCTATTCAATAACCCCATCCTCAGCAACATTTATCTCCAGTTTCACAAATCAGGCTCAGAGAAGTTGGGCAATTAGACCAAGATCACAGAGCTACTAAGAGGCAGGTGTTCCTAACTCCAGAATGAATACTCCTTCTAAGCCACTGCCCAAATAGCGCTCACCATAGCCATAAACCAGAACAGAATGAGGCTTTGGTAACCCATCGGGAATGTTTCTCCCACAGAAACACCTGGATTAGAGCTTGGCAGAGGGGAGGGGTGCCTGGAGAAGGGTGGAAGTGTCTGGAGGCACTCTGGGGAGCCGTGTTCGGCCTGGCCTCATGCACAGTCTGCACCAATGAGCAGGAAGAGGGTGTAGCTCTGGTTCTAATGAACTTCACAGATGCTGGAGACATGCTGTAAACACCAGTGGGTGTGGGTGACCAGGAGGGTGGAGGGGCCACAATGGGCAGCTCCAGCAGCTCAGAGCCGGTGGAAATATGGGCAAGAGGTAATGAAGGAAACTCCGTCCACTGGGGCTTGTTCGGGAACAGAAGGCAGGCCAGTGACATTCTCTGCACAAGAGGCAAACGATGTCTGTGGAAGTAAGAGCGGCCCTAACTCCAGAGGGAGAGCTCCCAGGAAAGATGATTAAAAGACCCCAGGGCCCTGAACTGAGGGCCTTCATCACCAGCAAGTGTTGGCCGAGCACCTCCTGGCACTCAACTCTGCAATGAAGGCCTGAGTCTAAGACTTGGTCACTGCTCAGCAAATAATAGTGCAATTAACATTCATTAATTTGAATCCTGCCTCCCCCTCGTATTAGCTGGGTGACTTGGCAAATCGCTAGCAACTTTAAGCTTTACTTTTCTCAACTGCAAAATGGGTATAATAATTAGTACCTTCTACATGCAGTCATTGTGAGGATTAACTGACATAATGCATGGGGGAAAAACCATACTTGGCACAATGCCGAGCCCAAGCTAAACCCTGAGTAAAGAGTGGGGTCTAATATTATTATTAAGCCTCTCATATGTGCCCAGGTACTAGGCTTGACGTCGTCTGACTATTGGAACAGGAAAACATGACATACTCACCTGGGACACTTAAAATAAACTTTATTAAAAGGACTATTTGGGGGTGCCTGGGTGGCTCAGTCAGTTATGCGTCTGACTTCAGCTCAGGTCATGATCTCGCAGTTCGTGAGTTCGAGCCCCACGTCAGGCTCTGTGCTGACAGCTCAGAGCCTGGAGCCTCCTTCGGATTCTATGTCTCCCCCTCTCTGCCTCTTCCCTGTTCGTTCTCTCTCTCTCTCTCTCAAAAATAAATAAACATTAAAAAAATAATTTTTTTTAAAAAAGGACTATTTGTTGAGGTCTGGGGAGGATTAGGAAGAATAACACTGGATTTGGAGACACCCAGCAAACAACAACACTAAAGACCTAACTTCCCCACCCCTGCCCCGGCTCCTCCTGCCCAGCCTTTGTTAAAAGCTAGAGTCCAAGGACATTGGCCACCACCAATAAGAGCTGGAGTTGTAGTGTGAAGAGGGATATGCTATTGGCCAAGAACCAAGCAAAAGCAGGGGCAGTAGTTAAGGGAACCTCCCTCTCTCTCCACATGCCCTTCAATCTTCTGTCACTACCTCCCACTGGCTGAGCTCCACGGGAAGGCGGAGGACCAAGAATGCTGTCTCAGTCAGCCTCCTGGGCACCAATGAAGCAGGACAGAGGATGGTGAAGCACGGATCTGGGGGGAGCAAACAGAACCACAGCCCAGCCTCACAAACTCATTCAGTGGCCTCATTAACCCTAAAACAGTTGGTGTCTGGATCTTTTTTCAGATGATGGAATTTGCCATAGTGAAGTATAGTAACTCATTAGAAACTCGGCTAAAAAAAAATAGCGGAGCCCCCACTGGAATACAAATCCGACTCACCACGCTACCTCAATGGCCTCAGTCATGCCAACCATCAAGAGAATCGATCTGGAGGCCCTTTGTTGTCCAAAAGGATTGAGTGGGAGGGTTTTCCCACATGAAATCAAAAGGTGGCAAAGGATTTTAAGTAAGTTTGGGTTAAGGGGTGGTCTATAAAGATAGGCTGACTTTAAAAATGGAGCCCCGTGTGCCCATTTGGGTTAGCAGTTCATCATCCCTTCAACAGACATGTCCTTAAGCACTGGCAGTGCTCCCTGCAGGACCGGAAGAGGGATGACAGCCAGCAGGCACAGCTTTCACTTACATAGCACGTCCAAGTGCCAACACTATTCCAAGTACTTCGTGTGTGTTTACACGCATTAATAGTAGATTTAATTCACTTAATCATCAGTAAATCATTAATCAAACACGGACACTGCCCTCGAAAAACTGACACGGTCCAGTATAAGAGATTTATTTACAGACGATTTCGGCAATGCGATCACTGCTAAGTCAGAGGGGCAACCAGATGTCTCAGAGCAGAGAGAAAAGTCCAGAAACCAATGGTGTGCTGGAGGTAGCTCTTACCAGTTTCCCAGAGTCATCCCTTCCTAATGAAGCATTCAGTGACCACACTGCTAACTTGAAATCAACCAGCAATGGTAGGAGTCATTGGTAATCACTATCAATGAAGGTGGTTGCTATGAGGTGTTTATCTGTTTCTGAGGGACTACTATTAAACATATACCCACATATCATTGCCCAGAGGACTTCCTAGAAGAGGAAGTACTTGGAGTAGACTTCCTCATAAGGATATGGAAAGGTACCCTCCTCCCCTTCTACTTCCTTCCCTCATCTCTTATTCCAGCCTCATTGAGTTAATCAAGGCACATCCCCACTCAACCCCTGTAAGCTGTCCTGCCCTCTGCCCTCTGCTGGGAAGACTCTTTTCCTCTTATCTACAAGAGATGCTCTTATTCCTGGTGAGTCTCTTTGCAGATGTTATACATGTAAACACCTGCCCAAGACCCGATGCCAGCTGAATGACCTTGGCCATCTTTGCCATCTTGGAGCCCTGTTTTCCTAGGCTGTAAGATGGAGGAAATATGAGCTGCCCTGTCTACTCCACAGAGTTGTGGGAATAGAATAAGATGGGCCAAGGGCCACACAGGAGAGGTGAGCGTCAACAAAGGCATTCAACAAAATGCCGGACGTCAATGCTGCGAGCAAGCTCAGAAACCATTGAAACCAATCTTCTCAATTTACAATTGAGAAAACCAAGACGCTTTTAGCTAGCGTGTTCCTTGGCTGGGTTACTTAGGGCAGTGGAAAAACATGATCCTGTGAGTGTCCCACAGGAGATCTCTCCTGGGTGCCCACCATGGACTTGTGGGCACCAGCAGGCCAGACCTCCCAGGAATGGGATTCTGGAATCGGTGCAGAAGCAACAACTGCCCAGAACGTTCTAGGCAGTGGGCCAGGGAGAGGAGGGGTGCATCTTGAGGGGAGAGAGAACCAGGTGGGCCAGTACTGTGCGGAGACCTGGCAGGGCCCCTTGGAGTGTTACCTGGTATGGCAGGTAACATTGTCACTCCTGACTCACATTGTCACTCCTTACTCCAGCAGGACAGGAAGGAAGCAAGGGGAAATGAACTACTGTAACACTGTCTCTCACCCTGTGAGGCTCCGGGGGCAGCTCTGCTCAGAGTCGGGAGAGATGAGGCTTCACCAGCCACAAGTGTAATGCTGAGGTCAGGGTCAGGCCCAGGCCAGGCCAAGTCTTGGAAAAGAGTCTCAGGGAAGTCATAGGTGCAGAGCAAGCGAGCATCATCAGGGCCCCAAGAAGACGAGAGGTGGACACCAAGTGCTGAAGAGCTGGGGGACACTACCCGTGTCCTGGAGGAAAGGCAGACGGGGTGAGGGCTGTAGTTCTGGACTGTCTCCTCAGAGGAGTTCTGAGTAGGGGTTTGGTTGTGTTTCTAATGATGTTCTTATTACACAAGTACTGCGTCAGTACCTTCTCAGTGCAAACCATTCAAACATGACAGACAAAGCAGAAACCTCCCTTGATAGCTACCCCGTCCTACCACTCTCCCCAGAGGCCCATTTTGATGTATATCCTTCCAAGCCTTTGTCTCTGAGTTTGCATCCATAATACGTTCACGGAGGAAACAGGCGGCTGTGTGTGTGTGTGGTTTTGTATTAAAGGAATCAACCGTGCACACTTATCTGAATCTTACTGTTTGACACGGCTGCACATGGCAGAGCCACCCAGCTTCTAACCACCCCCTCCCCCTACAATTCCATGGTCTGGGGGAGCGAGGGATTATCTAATGAAGTCCTCGTCCACGGACACTGCACACTGTTTCCAGTTTCCCGTTTTCAAGCAAGGCTCCAACGAGCACCCCTTCATAATCCTGTCACCAGCAAGCAAAGAAAATTGTATTTCATATACTAAATAATTTTTTATTTCACATATGTATATATATACACACACACACACACACACACACACACATATATGTAAACATGAAAAATATACGGCGTACATATTAGGGAAAAACTTATTTTCAGATGTGAGAATCACCCAGGAAAAGTGTGCACCTCAACGCCTGATTGATGCCCACCCTGATTTCAAACCAGTCTAGACAAAGAGCTTGCAAGAGTATCATCAGGAACTGTGACTGCGTGAGTCCAAGATGGGACCAAAGAGTTTCCTAAGTCGTTACCGTCTCTACTTGTGAGGACTCTGCATATTTCGTGTCCCCTTAGTCACCATTTGGGTGAGTTCTACATATTTATGCTTGTTCTTTTTTTCATCTGTCCTCATAAATCAATCCCTGCAGTCCCCTAATCAAAGCCAGCTTTTCAAACGAAACTGTAGCCGGGTGTTTAACTAACTAAATATTGTTTTTCCCCCAGCACTGACAGAGAGGGGGTGGGATGCGGCCTCCATAATTGTCCTCCCTTCCTCGGCGACCCCAGGAAACCGCGTGCGGCCCCAGCAGTTACTGACAGAGCCCCAGGTGGGCGGCAGCCGTGGGTTTGGAAGCAGTGCAGTTGCGAGGCTGTTCCTTTGCTCTCTGGGTTTTGCTCCCTGTATCCCCGGGATCCCCAGGAAGTAGGCCACCCTTACTAGAGGAAGACCAAGTGTGGAGCTGCCCAGAGGGCCACCCAGCCGGCTACGCTGCCCTCCGAGCTAGTGAGCAAGCAAGCCTCCTGCACTCTCCTTCCCCAGGCCCTCCAGCCTTCAGGCTGCCGCTGTCCTTGGAGGACAGACACCATCTCCTGATACTTGGCTTCCAACAGTCTTCTACTTGGGTCTCGGGTGGCTACTGGTGTGACCTCAAAGGCAACGAGACTTTGTACATTTTCCCCTGAAAATCATCGTGAAACTGTCCTCAACTCTCCAATTGTCTGCCCACCCCAGCCCGCCATCTATACCAGTGGTTCTCAAAGTGTGGACCAGCAGCAGCAGCTTTCGGGAACTCATCCGAAATGCAAATTCTCAGGTAACCCTAGACCTACTGGATCGGAATCTCTGGGGGTGCGGCCCAGCCATGTGTGTTCTAAAGAGCCTCCGAATGATTTTGACGCAGGCTCAAGTTTGAGAACCAGAGTTACAGGACAATGTCCAAGCTCCCGACTCAGCCCCCCGAGCCCCCAAGGCCCTGCCAACCCCTCCAGCCCCATCCCCCATTGCTTTCCCTAAGGAATTCCGCAGCAAATGGAACAAACACACTCGGTGGGTCCTCTTCTCGTCTCTGTACTCGCTGTCCCCCCGCCTGGCATGACCTGCCCACCTGCCTCCAGGTATCAAATGCCTACCCCCATCTTTTGAATCCCAGCTCAGTATCCTCTAGAAAGCCTTCCCTGCCCTCTCCAAGAAGAAATAAAAATAGCTAACATCTATGGGGCTCATACTCTATGCCGAGTACTGTTCCAAGAACTTATTTAATAAAATTTAAACCTCTCGCTAACTCTACAGGAAAGGTATGACGGTCGATCCCATTCCACAGAAGAAGAAAATGAAGAAACAGAGGCGCAGAAAGCTTGAATAACCTGACCGAGTTAGTAACAGGTGAAAGTGGCACTTGGACCCCTGCCCCTGGAGGGGTTCTTCCTTTGTTCTGTCGCCTCCTGTGGCCTATCCAGCCCAATGGTTTTAGTGCATCACCTGAGGCCCCCTCAGAACCCGCCTGCTCCCCCTGCCTCTTGAAAGCCCTTTGGTTGTATGAAGAGGGCTCTCGAGTGCTGCCCAGGCCACTCTTCTGCACTGTTCGCTCGACTGGCTTCCATGTGACTTGGCTCCACACCCACAGCTGCCAGCCCCACCTCCACAGCTGGCTTCCGAACGGAGGAGGCCTCCACGATGTCCTCTCATTGGCTGCCTTTGATTTCTCCGATTTCCTGTTTCAGATTGCAGGGCCCGAGCCTTCGCATCAGAATGATGGCATGACATGCTTTCTGAAAAATCTCATTTTCGGAAGGCATTTCCTATTGATTTCCTTCCTTACAGAGGCCCCTCCCAGCTGGGCTTGTGTTTGAAAAGAAAGAAAAAGGGGAGAAAAAGCAATCTGTGTTTTTCCGAGCTCAGACCGCCAGGCAACCCCCCACCCCCACCCCGGATGAGCTGCCAGTGCTTCCCAAACCCACGGGCTTCAGGGCCATCTCTGATAATGAGAACCCAAACTCCCCTTAAATCCCTCCCTTTACCGCCTGGGTGGGATTTGTGGCAGAGTCATTTCTCAGGGAATTCTCTGGCTGGAAAGATCTGCCCCGGAACTGAGAGGACCACTTCCCATCTCTTCTCAGCTTAGGAAGTTGGACTTGCTCATCCTGGGAGGCCTACTGCTGTGCCCCTGACACACCCACTTCTCCCTCAAAGGAGGTCCAAGTACCGGCTTTGGAGTCCGATGAGCCCACACTTGAACTGAGGTTCCTTGTTAGCTGGACAGCTTTGAAGAAGGCCTTAACCTCTCTGATCCAATATCCTCATTTATAAAATGGGGCAAAGATATTGCTATTAGTTTTCCAAGGCTGCTGTGACCAATGAACACCAGCCGGTGGCTTGCAACACACAAATATGTCCTCTCGTGGTTCCGGAGGCCAAGAGCCCCAATCAAGTTAGTAGGCTCACACTCCAGCTAAAGGCTCTAGGAGGGCATCCTTCCTTGCCTCCTCTTCCAGCTTCTGGTGACTCCAGGTGTCCCTTGGCTTACCTGCCTCATTCCAATCTCTGCCTCTGTCTTCACACAGCCTTCTTCTCTTCTCGCCATGGGTCTCTTATGAGGACATCACTTGTGTTTGGCTTTAGGACCCACCTGATGATCAAGATGCTCTCATCTCAATGTCCTCAACTTAGTGACACCTGCAAAGACCTTTCTGCCAAGGAAGGTTACATTCACAGGATCCCAGGCTGAGACACAGGCATATCTTTTGGGGGCCACCACTGAAGGCACTACAAATACCTACGTCGTAAGGTCACGGTGCAGTTGAAATAAGGGCATGAATAGAAGGTGCCTGGTGGGGTGCCAGACACAGTGTGCCCAGCAAGTGCATACACATAGCTTCCTTCTCCTCTGCCTCTATCACCACCTGCCCCACTTCCTGTCCTGAGAATCTGGCCTGAGCTGGCTGCTTCCAGCAGGCCCACGGTGAGTAATGGTCACATAAACAACCTGTATGTAATCGTGGCTCACAAAGCCTTCCTTCACATACAGACCCATCTGACTCATATCAAAAGCCTGGTGAAGTAAGCATGGCAGGTTATTCCTTTATCCCCCTTTTACAGATGGGTCCATGGAGGCTCAGAGAGGTGACATCACTTGTGAGACCCACTCGGCGAGCAACTGGCATATCAAGTGAGGCTATTCGATTTCCCTAAGTTCTAAGGTGTGAGCAGAGGGTCTCCCTGATGGTGATGCTCAGCCACCAGTCATCTGGAGGTGACAAGGATGCAGAGGGATGCCCAAGAAATCTCATTCCTGCCAAAGGTCAAAATCCACTCTGTCTTTGGTGTTAGCCAGATGGTAAGTACGGACAATACAGCAATCCCTGGACTTGTGTCAGGCACCTGCCCGCTTCACCCCTCCATCAACGTCTGAATGAACTCAAAGTGGAAGTTCTTGTTTCAGAGTCTTGCTGTGGCCAAAAGGGTCAAGAAGGAAATGATCTCAAAACCATAAATGCCTGGCCGAGTACAGGCACCACAATGAACTCTTTGCAGGAGGAAGGGAAGGAGAAGGTTCGGCCTAGATTGGAGGCCCAGCTCAGATGCTCACCCACAGGCTGTGTGATGTTAGGCACATACCAAGCCCTCTCTGTGCCTCAACCCAGCCACATGTCGGCAAAGCAGGCCCAGCCTTTCCACACCAGCTGTTCCAGGAACCCTGGGCATTAGCATCTCTGCGCCATCAGGCTTTTCTGAAATGGTGCATGGAGATGGAATAAAGTCTTCTCATTCCTGTTGCTTCGGGCTGGGTCTCGTCACTGGCCATGCCAGTAAGATGGCAGTTAGGATGTGTATTTCCTACTTAGCTTTTCCTGATGAACTGTGTGACCTTGGGCAAAAGTCATCTAACCTCTCTGAGCCTCAGTTCTCTCACGTACACAGGAGAATAACAGCAATCCTGTATTATTGGGTAACCGTGAGGGCAAAATAGAGTATTATGTATGCAGAGCCCATGACAGAGTGCCAGGTACATGCAAACACCCAAACAATTATTTCATTACCAGAATCTCTTAGCTTTGGGTTTATTCCACATGAATTGCAGCTCAAATATAGTTCCACCAAATCTTTGCACAGGTTTGTGCTGGTCTCTTCCATCTCCTTCCTCAGTCTTCGGGGCTGACCTAGCCACTCTGCTGCCTTTCTCCTTGGGCTGCAGCTGAGGCCAGAAGATGCTCTAACTCCAAGCCAAGGGCTGAACCCTGGACAATTAACCAAACCAACTCTAACTGCCATAAGGGAACATTCTGGCAAGGCCCTTCTAGAAGTGGTTGCTCGCATTAACCTCTATAAAAAGATAACCTCCAGATCTCTGCATGTGCATGTGGGCACACATCTATGAGTCTGGTGGGGTTGGGGGCTCTTCGTGTCCAAGCTGACCTAAGCCCAGCCCTCCCACTCCTGGCTCTAAAACCTCTGCTAGCCGTTTCCTCTCCCCCAGCCTCCACCACCCTATGGTGAGCCGGGAGAATAATGGTAGAATGACTCAGTGACGTAAAGCGACAGGGAACACAGGGTTATATGAATAACTACATTCTGTCTTCTCATTAGGGTCAGGGAAGGAGCCCCGGAAGCTGGGGGCCGGGGGGCTTGTCTGAGGCCCCAGAGCACCCCACAATCCTATCAGAAGGCCTGTGGTTTTCCTAAAGGATGGGCTATTGCTTCATTCATTCTCTTACTCATTCAACAAATGTGGATCCCACTCCGTAAGTCGAGGGCCATGCGTGTCACTGGGACACAAAGACAAACAGGATTTGGGCCCTGCTGGAGGAGCCCCCTGACCAATGGGAGAAGCGGGCACATCCACAGATCACTGCCTGGAGCCCCAAGAACACCACTGTTAAGTCTGAGCAGAGAGTGGAGCACAGAGAAGGGAGGCAGCTGGCTCTGAGAGAAAAAGCAGGAAAGGCCTCAGAGAAGAGCAAGGCTTGCCTCTGAGCCTCAAGGGGGAGAAGCTCACAAGGCAGTGAAGAAAGGGAAGGAACATTCCAGAAGAGGGGCAACTCCAACCACAAGGGGACCTGGAGGGGTGGGGGTTGTCAACAAAGCAAATGGGGAGAAGTCTGGTGCGAGAAGGCTAGAGAGGTGAGTTGCACCAGGAGAAAAAAGGGCCACATGGGCCCGGCCAAGGAGCGTGGACAAAGGGAGCCAGAGACAGAAGCTGACCTGAATTGTCCACGCTGCGGTTTAGTGTGGTCCACAGGCCAGCAGCAGCAGTAACAATACCAGGAGCTTGTTGGGAATGCGATGCTCGGGCCCCACCCTCCAGCCAGGGTGGTTCCCAGGAATCTGTGTTGTACCAAGCCTGCTGAGGATTCTGCAGCAAGGCAGAGCCTGAGAAGCACTGGCATGGAGTATAGCAATGAACGGCTCCTGTTTATGGAGCACCTACCCTGTGGCAGGCACTGGGCTTCATCCTTTACATGCCCTATCTGATTCAATCTTCACAATAAGCCTGTGAGACGGGTCTGTCATCACCCCTACTTTATAGGTGACAAAACTGGGGCTCTTAGAGGCAAAGTAACCAGCCTCAGGTTGCAAAGCTACTGAATAGCAAATCTAGGATTTAAACTCAAATTGTGAGACGCCCAGGCCCATGCACCCAGCAGAAGCCATCTGCCTGTTTTTCACTCCAGGAGATGCAGAGGAGCGTCAGATTTTCTGGGGATAAACGGCAGGATCTGCTGACCTTGAAATGTGTGAGGAGGAACCAAGAATAGATAAGGAAGACCCCATGCTTCCTGGGTTGAGAAATAGAGGGCGTGGAGACCCCATTATCTTACACAAGGACAATAGGAGAAGACTGGGAAGGAGAGATGAGGCTTCCCATTAGGATGTGCGGAGCATAAGGGGAACATCAAAGGTGGAAAATGAGCCCATGAGAACTGGAAAACAGGGCTGTTATCTACCTCTTGGTGGGTGGTATAGTCACAGGGGTGTTGGATCAGACCAAAAAAGTACACTTGGGTCAAATTACTACAGCTTAGAAGCATCAAGCATTAGGGGGGCTAAATCACAAGATTTATGACTGCATGGGGAAGGGGTTGGGGTTGCACAATGCTGTTCTCACCATGAGCAGCGGTGAGGGGAACCCAAGACTTTGGAACCAGTCCAATTCCTCCAAAGGTGTACAAACTTGACCTCGATGTGACTTTTTTCTGTATCTCAGAAAGAGAAGGGGGGCGGGGAACCTGCCCTCCTGGTAGAGGGTGACAGAGCTATTAATAAGGCTGATTCTGAAGCTTCTGAAATGCCCCAAAGCAAGGACCCTGGTGTTGAATTCATCTGCTCTAAAGAGAAAATAGAAAACCCTCTTTTGGTTCCTATTTGGGTAAAGCTGGACATAAATCATTCTTTGAAAAGGTGTCGTGGGTGCCTCTGGTTGTAGGGGTTCAGGCCCTTTCCAAACATCACCTCATTAATCCTGGCAAACACCAGGAGAGGAAGCCCCGACAGGCCAGGCAGAGGCACCTTTTGTGTCACTGAACAGATGAGAATTGGCCTCCAGCTTAAAGATGCAGGAAGGTTCCAGGTGGACCTGGCAGGGGACCCTGCTCACTGGCTGTTAGCTACAGCCGCCCTGGGACCTGGCAAGAGCGGGGAGAGCAAGGAGTGTGTGTGAGCATGATTGTGTGAGTGTATGTTGTGCATATGTGTGCTCTGTGTGCTCTTTGTCTTAATGCTGTCATCTCATGAAAAGAAAGTGAGCCCACAAGTGGGGGAGTTACTTGCTGGGTGGCTGGGCGACTTGTTACTGGGAAATCTACATTCTCCTCGAAACTGCCAGATTCTTGCAAGGATTTAATCCCATTTTCTTGGTAAACTTGTCCTTGATAAATGCGTCCTGTGTATTCCTAGCCCTCCCACATGTTGGTGCGTTATTGTGACCAGCAGTGCTGACCCAAAAAAGGGGATGGGGACTAAAACTGAGAAGAGAAAGAGCAAACTCAGTGGACCGCGGGAGACAATCAATGTCATTGCCCCTTGGCGGGGGGGGGGGGGGGGGGGGGGGGGTAAGGTGAGTCCGGTTTGGTGTCTCAAAGTAAGGAAAAGGCATTAAAGTACCAGGTGTCTTATAAATGGAGGCCATTGGATGTGGGCTCTCTTTTTTAATAAAAAAGGGAGAGGAAATAAAAGAGAAAAGAAGAGAGGGGAGAAAGAAGAAAAAGAGAAAGGAGAAGAAGGGGAGGAGGGGAGACGGAGACAGAGACAGAGACAGAGACAGAGACGAGAGGAGTCCGGCAAAATCCGGCTTCCTACCCGGAGAGCCCAGCGCTTTTCCGCAGCAGCCACGGGCTCGGAGCTTTTAAGGGTTTCTAATCCTGGAAGGCTGTCTGACATCACCCCGTTTCTTGTCGGCTGATGTTTCGTACAAGCCTCTCATTTCCTCAGTGTTTTCGGAGCCACCAATTACTGCAACAATCTCGTGTTTATGTTTTCGCTCTCCTGCCTCGCTGGCCCTCGGCCTGCAGCCTGTGCTTCTCCCGACGCACGGAGCCCAAGGGGGCCGGGTGGGGGGAGCGGGCGCGGGTGGGGTGGGGGTCTGGATCGGGCATCGCAGAAAAAGGGAGGGGTCCCCCTTAATTTTTTTTCATTGACTTCAACACCATGTGATCAGGAAGTCTGGCCTCCCTCCATTTCCCCTCCCGACTAAAGGGAAACATTGTGTAGCAGCCGCCGCGGCCACTGGTGGGATGGCCTTCGCCGCCTGACGTAGGGAGATAAAAATAACCGGCATATTTAAGGCCGGAGCAGGAATCCCGGCGCTCACACGCGGCCCGGTCAGTTCCCGAGGCCGGCGGGCGGCGCGCTCCTGCGTGCACAGGGGCGGGGGCGGGTGCCAGCTCCGGCGACCTTGGGCCCCAGGCCCAGCACCCAGGCCGCCGCCGCCGCCGCCGAGCCTCGCGGAGCCACGGGGAGGTCCCGGCAAGGCTAGTCGTCCTCAGCCTGGCTGCAGCGCGCTGGGCCCGGCCTGGGTTCTGCGTCCTGCCTCCCTGGAGATGGGGAGGAAGTTATGGGGCGGCAGAGGGAGGGTAGCCTGGAGCCTGATGCTGGGCAGGGGGAGAAGGCACACACCAAACTGCCACTTAAAAAAAAAAAAAAAAAGCTGCCACCGGTAAGGCCCCTTGTCTACACCCGCAGGCCCACACTCAAATCAAGCTTCCCAGCTCCATCCCCTTTATCCCTTGGAATTGACTGCACATTGCAAAGATTTGTGAGCATGTGTCAGGACTAGAAACACGACAAGGTCATCAAGGAAAATGGGGGGGGGGGGGAAATTGGGGGGAAGTCCTCACAAAGATCTGGCAATTTCAAAGGAGAATGTAGATTTCCCAGTAGCTGCCCTCCAGCCACCTACATGTTTCCTCCCAACCCCTGCCACCACCTCTGATCTATCTAGAGACCCAGGACATAGAAAAGGAGGAAGTGTCCCTGTCCCCTGGATGAGTCCACATCCCTGGTCTCGGGAGCGCAAACCACAGTGAAGAATACCGTACCCCTTACCACACTCACAGGTTTCCATTTTCTCACTCTCATTTAAACGGCAAACTGCCCCACACTGTAGTTCTAGTCTAGTTTTACGTGGAGGGAAACTGAGGCTCACAGAGATGAAATGATTGCCCAAGTCCACACTTGAGCAATCTTCCCTACCACATCAGTTGCCTCCCTTGCCTGCATTTACATGGCCACATTGATTTATCATTCTGGAAACCACCTTCCTTCTGTTCCTCCTACTCCCTGAATAAAATTAATACCAAGCAAAAACAGCGTTGGTGAGCTTTCTGCTGACCTGTGAAATCATAATTTTGCCCTTGCTCTGGACCACGAAGAAGTTTTTACTTCCAATTAATAATGGGAAACCTCCCAGCCTTCTGATGTTTAAAGTAACAAGATATTTCAAAATTTCTGGCTGAGTTTTCACCTAAAAGCCAGATGTGCTGACGAAAAATGAATCAACACTCACCCCTAATTTTTTTGGCATTACAGAGATAACAAATAGCTATTTATCTGGCTGGAAGAGGCAAAGAACTTCCATTTAGAGAGATTTAGGAATTTAACCGCCTATATGAATGGAGACCCCAGGGTCTGGCATAGTCACTGCTAAATCCCAGCATAGTGCCTGACGTGGAAAGTGCTCAACATAGAATTGTGGGAATGGATGAACAACGCGTTGTGAGAAAGCGAGGGGCAGCACTCAGTGACACGTCCAAGTAATATGAGCTGGTCTGCGTTCGGTGATGGAAGAAGCATGATCACAATAGTCCTTATTGCAGAAGCCACCCTAAGAGGTAGACATCACTACTATCCCTGCCTTGCATATAAGGAAACTACAGCACAGGGGGTTACGTGCCCAAAGTAACACAGCTTAGGAAGCACTAGCACTAGAACTTGAACCCAGGCCGGCTAACTCCAAAAGCCAAGCCCTTAACAGTTAGGCTAAATCCAAAGAAATGCCCCAGAAGACATCAGATAAAAGGAACTCATCATTTACCACGGACCCCCTCTGACTCAGGTTCCATGCTTGCTGTTAGAGAGGTGGGTCAGGCCCTCACACAGGTGACTCAGGAGGCAAGACTGCACTGGAGGCTCCTCAACGGCAGCCCCTTGCTTTCCCTGCCTGCTCTGCCCCTGGGTTGGGAGCACGCTGAGGGCAAAATCAAGATCTGGTTCAGCTCTGTATTTCCATTAAAGACTCTGGGACGTGGCGGCCCCTCACTAAACGTTTACTAAATAGTGAATGAATATGTATTAGACAACCACTAGCCTCCCTACCGATACAGGCCCCTCTATCACAACCACACCTGATTTTCTCTCTCAGCACCCATCCTGTTGTCCCTAGAATTTGTTTCCATCCCGAATCCCATAGACCCATGAGCTCAGGAGCCACATCTATTTCCCCACCATAGCATTCTCAACATCTACTAAAGGGCCACACACATTGCAGGTACTTACTAAACACTTATAAATTAAATGAGTATGTGAATGAATGAATGAATCAATCAATCAACACTTCTTGGAACAATTCTTACCTTTCCATTTACAATAAGTTTATTCTGAAGTCAATCATAACTGAGCCAAAGCCACTTGAAATAATGTCACAACCCAGATTGTATTCATGAAGTAAGTGCTGTCTGTTTGGTGACCACTTCAAATCCAAGTCTCATCCATATTGATGATAAGAAAGACTTAAAAGGGGGCTATTGAATAAGGCCCTTCTTCTCATACAATGTGGGCTCCAGTGACCACTATAGTTGGAGCTCCACACAGACTTCTTTTATGCCCCTCTGTTTTCATTAGCTCGGGTAACTTGCCAAAAAGTGATCCTTTTGGGCTGAAATTTTCCATGCTGGGTCTTGGCAAAAGGTGAATTTTGGGGGAAAGTTTGAATAAAATCCCTTCAGCCATTTTTTAGTTTGATGAGCATGAAAAAAAAAATACATTTTTTTCTTGCTTTTAATTGAAGACATTTTTAGGACACAGGAAACTCCAAACCAGTTGAACTTTGAAAACTTGAAACTCATGTCTAATCCCATCTAAGGAAACTGTGGAGATCACTTGGAGCTCCCCAAAATTTTTTTAATTAAAAAAAAAAAGAGGTAATTGAAAAATCTCTTTGCAGCCTTAGCAATCAAGGCAATTTTTCCCCCCACGTGGGCTACATTAAGTCTTTCTGTGATTCTAGCGAATCATAAAAGCCCAGAGCTGTTTAGGAGGGATTATAAAACTTGGATTTCAACTCCTATATCATAACTGATGATATTATTTCCCTCCTTCTTTTATCTCAGGAATCATCCCTCAACATCATACCAGGAATATATGATTTAAACCGTAGCCTCAGAAAACAAAAAACTAAAGTTCCTGGAATATGAAAAGACCACTCCTTCAAAGCCAAATATACAACTTGCTTTTCAAAGCTTTCTTAGACAAACGCTAACCAAAATATTTTATCTTACGCTGGATTTTCTCAATACTCCAGTCAGTATCAGATTCTTGCTTTCTTATTCACTGGAAACTACCTTAGACTAGCCATGTTATAGTTCTTGCCACAGGATTATTTTCCAAAAGCAGTGCTGAGCTGAAAGTCAGAAAGACCTGAGTTTGACTTTCTGCTCTGATATTTACCAAGCAAATACCTTAACCTCTCTAAGACTCAGCTTATATACCTGTAAAATGGGATAAGACTATTTACTCAGCAGTTGTGAGAACTACTTTAGGCCAAGTGCCCCCAACAGTGCCTGGTACAAAATAAGTACCCAATAAATGACAGCATCTTTCTGCCCTTCCTCTGTCAGCCATTTATTCACATTTCTCCTGTCTTTTTCCTCCCTAATTGGCACTTCATGTCTTCTGGTTTTTAGTTCCTCACAGTATCTGGTACAGTCTGACCTGCAGAGACATGTAGAGCAGAATGAAGAGAGCGCTGGCCATGTTGTAGATTTCCGGTGACAACAGCAAATGTCTTATCTTTACCTTTGTACTTGTCTTTCTCTCCTACTAGAAGGATCATTTTCACCTTTGTAAACCCAGTACATACTGGGTAAATGAGTGGATGGATGCACAAACCACTAAGGCCTCCTGTTCCCTTATAGGATCTGCAGGATCCTACTGGCTCGATGTTCAAACAGTTTTATTTTAGCTCAGGTATTGCCTGACAGCCAGAGCGTGTTTGAATTCTCACTTACCTTGGTTATATATTCAAGATCGACCCCAACTCAAATGATCCTTGTATATGGTTTTATTTTTATCGGTAATCAGACAGGGGACCTTCAACCAAAGTCCTTTGCTAGGGCAAAAACCGTCCCTATTCGAATTTCCCACTGCACAGACATAGAACCACCCCCCCCCCAAGAGGAAGACACTACAGGAACTTGAAAAGAAAAGGAAAGGAGGGAGGGAGAGAAGGAAAAAAGGAAGGAGGAAAGATCCAGCATACTTCCATCCACCCTGAATAATCTATATCTAATCATTTGTTTGTTTGTTCATTCATTTCCTTCTGCAAAGTTGGCTGATCTTGCCTCCTCTTTAAATAGTTTTTTAAAAATTGTTTTTTAATTAAAGATGATTGAGTTCCGGGGCACCTGTGTGGTTCAGTCAGTTAAGCGTCCAGCTTCAGCTAAGGTCATGATCTCATGGTTTGCAGGTTTGAGCCCCACGTGGGGCAGTTCAGAGCCTGAAGCCTGATTCAGATTCTGTGTCTCCCTCTCTCTCTCTCTCTGCCCCTACCCCACTCACTCTTGGTCTTCAAACATGAATAAATGTTTAAAAAAATGTATAAAGAGGATTGAGTTCCAACTGCATGCCATTTCTTTCGGCCCGTATCACATCATTGCATCCTCTTCTCGTTTTACAGATGGTAAGCAGGCTCAGAGAGGTTAGGCAGCTCACCTCCCATCACACACCTGGAAGGTGTCACTGTGCACTTTAAAAGTATTTCTGGTTCACAAGATCTCCCCAGCCTTCCTACCACCTCACCTCCTCTCCTTATAACCCCACCCAACACAGTGCTTGTGTGCACTTATGTTTTACGGAAAGATCTAAGACTAGAAGCAGCCGATCTACTGAAACAAACAGGGGCTGTGTATCAGCATGGAAGGATAAACCCCAACTCACCATGGGGGTAGCTGCGGGGATATGCAGGGGGTACAGTCAGGAAAGAGCGTCCAGAAAGTTCCAACGGCATTTTGGAAGTTTCATCTCTTCAGCTGGGTGGTATTTATAGGGCTGTTTTTATGTGGGCTTTCTACGTGTTCATTTGTCTTACATGTGTCGTAATACATTTTTCGGAGATTTAGCAGCATTGCCTGGTGCTTACTCCTAATTCTTGCCATTTACACACACACATCCTTTCTTTTTTTAATGTTTTTTTAATTTATTTTGAGAGAGAGAGAGAGAGAGAGAGAGAGAGAGAGAGAATCCCAAGCAGGCTCCGTGTCGTCAGCACAGAGCCCAGTGAGGGGCTTGATCTCACGAACTGCAAGATCATGACCTGAGCTGAGATCAAGAGTTGGACGCTTAACCAACTGAGCCACCCAGGCAGCAGCCCCCCACACACACACACATCCTTAAACACACACGCACAGGGCCACACTCAGTACACACCCACTGACAGGTACACTCAAGCACTGATACACACACACACACACACACACACACACACACACACACACACTGTCCGCCATCCCCAGTCTCTACCCACCACTCCTCTCTCAGGCTCACATACAGGGGCCCTGAAGCTGGGGCACAGAAATGACACCAGCTGAGCAATGGGGCCACGTGGAAGAGGGGACAGCGGGGATGCACAGCCCATTCCCCGCGGGGCCAGCGTGTGGCCCTGGCCCCTGGGGAAGATGTTCTCCCACCCCAGGCTCATCTGAGAAGGGACGAGTTAAAGAGCAGAAGGAAGGCGCAGTCTTTCACAGTTCAGGGTGGGAAGCAGAACTTGTGTGGGGAACAACCTCCTCAGAAACCATAGCAACACCCATGTGGCGGCTCTGGGCTCTGGATTGGCCCCCGACCAGACATTTATTAAGCAGCCTCATAAGCTGTGGTCTCCAGAAGAACAATACCAAACTGATCAAATGTTAATGGCTTCAATCTGTTCCTCCTCACAGAACTCCCGCCCCATCCCCCTCTCTCCACACACTGCCTTTCTGCTTCCCAGCCTCAGCTGCAAACAGCCTCTGCCGCTACCCCAGAGCCCAAGTTCAAGGCCAGAACCATGAAGTGCAGGTGACTTAGGGTACAGAGATGGAAGGCAGGTCAAACCTGGAGACCCTTGAAGGCCAAACAGGGACATTCTTGGGTCAAACTGCCTGAGATGAAAAGTCTCTGAGATGATCTGACCAAGTAGTTCTCAATCTGGCTGCACTTAAGAATTACCTGGAGAGCTTTAAAAAAAAAAAAAAAAATGCCAGTATGTAGGTTCCACCCTAGTCCAATTAAATCTGTACCTCCAGGGGGTGGAGGCTTGATCATTTGTATTTTTTAAAGTTCTCCAGATAATTCTCCTATGCAGCCAGGGCTGAGCACCACTGAATTAATTCAACTGGCTGTAGAAATGGGGCTGGGGGTGCAGGAGGATCCCAGAGAGTGACAAGGGACTTGCCCAATGTCCTAGAGTTGGTGAGGTACCATACTGAGAGTCAAACATAGACATCCTAACCACCAGCCCAGGGTTCTGCTCACTTACCTGGGCTACAAAACTCCATATAAGTCTTTTAAAAATGTATCCTTCTCTTTGACTCACCGGGAGTCCCCCTCTTTTCTACCAGGAGCTGGGAGGTAGGGGTGGGAGTGGGGGGGATTAAATGGATCCAAGCCCAAGGAAGTGTAGTTTTAACAAAAATACGGGGACCAGGCATTTGAGAAATCACAACGACCACACTAACTGATTCCCAGGGTTTACTATGGTCACAACAAAATATATCATGGCTAACCATGTGACCTTCACCCAGATACCCAACCCCTCAAGCCTCCAAGCCCAAAACCTGGGAGATGTCTTCAGCTCTTCCAGCTTCCTCACTGCCCATATGCAGCTGGTTGGTCTCTAAGCAGTTTAGAGTAGACCTCATAAGGCTACAGTGGATAGCTCACTGGCTCTTGCCCAAAATGTCCCAAGAGCCTCCTAACCAGTTTCCCTAAATGGGTAGATGTTCTCCAACCCATCCTCCATAAAGCCACCAAAATATTCTCTCTAGAATCCACATCTGCCAATGGTTGTGCCAGAGCTTGACAAATAGACCTCTGCTTATGCGTCCAGATGTACCCAGGTGACATGTTCTTCACATATTGACCATACGCTATGCTACGGCCAGAGACTTTGGTGGGAAAGAAGATAAATACAGCCCCTACTGATGTGCAACTTACATTCTTGATGAGGAAACAGCTATTGACGAATCGTGTGATCATTACTAGGACGAAGTTTAAGAGAAAAGTACTAGGAGAATGTAAATGAGCAGCCTGATCCATCCCGGGATTGTCAAGAATGGCTTCTCCAAGCAAAGGATGGGATATTGGTAAGGGAGTCAAGCAAAAGGGGAGGGGTGTTCTAGACACAGGGAACAATGGAATGCACAAATGCTCTCTGAGTGTGAAGGAAAACAGTCTGGAATCCCAAGAGCAAGGAGAGAGGAGGGCAAGAGATGGCTGGTCAAGAATCAGATTATCCAAGGCCTTTTAAGTCATGATAGAGACTTTGTCTTTAGCCTTCGGACTTTAGTCGAGTTACCAACCATCCCAGTGTACCCAGGACTGATGGGTTTCCTAGGGTGCAGGATTTCCAGTGCTAAGATGGGGGGTGGAGAGTAATGAAGAAGAGTGACCAAGGATGGCAGGTCTGTGACCTGCACTGCTAGTGGGCAACGGAGCCACTCCTCCTCCTGGAGAAGACCAGGATAGGAGGGAGGGTGACAAATTCAGTTGTTGAGTTTGGGAAGTTGGGGCCATATTCAAGTGGAGATGCTAGCTGGGCTCCTGGTTCTATGGTCTGAAGCTAGAGGTCTCCACTGTAGCTTCAGAAGAGATCGTTCAGAAAGAGATAGTTTGGCGGGGCGCCTGGGTGGCGCAGTCGGTTAAGCGTCCGACTTCAGCCAGGTCACGATCTCGCGGTCCGTGAGTTCGAGCCCCGCGTCGGGCTCTGGGCTGATGGCTCAGAGCCTGGAGCCTGTTTCCGATTCTGTGTCTCCCTCTCTCTCTGCCCCTCCCCCGTTCATGCTTTGTCTCCTTCTGTCCCAAAAATAAATAAACGTTGAAAAAAAAATTTTTTTAATAAAATTAAAAAAAAATAAAAATAAAAAAAATAAAAAAAGAAAGAGATAGTTTGGGGAGATATCAGCAGAGATATGGTAATTGAATTATGGGAGCAGTTAGGCAACCTAGAGATAAGAAGAAAGCTGAAAGAAAGACCTACATCCCAGCCTTGAGGAATTCCAGTGTTTAAAAATCTGGTAGGCAAGAGCAAAACCCAACAAAGGAGTCAGAGAGAGCGGTCAAGGCTGTAGGAGGAAGGTGTGTCAAGCAGGAGAGAGTGGTCCACCACGTCCAATGCTGCTGGAAAACCAAATAAAACGCCTGGGCAATGCCTACTGACTTAGGAACGTAGAGGTCATGATGACCTTCTCAGAAGTGTTTGAGCGAAGCAGGGAGGGGAGAGGTAGACTGAGGAGAAAGTGGGAGGGAAGGAAATGCATAGCACAGAAAATTTATTTGGGGAATGTGGCTGGGAAGGGAACTAATGGTGCGGGAGCTGGAGAGAGGCAAGAGGTAGAGAGAGGTTGTGCTCTAAGGTGAGACACCTGAACATGGCAACATGCCGATGGGGAGGATCCGATAGAGAGGGAGAAGGAAGAGACAGGAAAGGGAAAGGCTCATCCCCGCTGCCCATAGTCCACCTCCCCATGTACCTCATCCTGCAGTGTCTGCACACTGCCCCGCCAAGCTCACCCTGCTCTTGGTGGGCTAGGTGTGTTCCCTCTGTCCACAGTAACCCCTCTTGGGAGCAAAGGACCACCAGTGCACTCAAAGCTGGCTGGTTTCTTTGTTGCCTCTCCCTCTAAACGGGGAGCGCTTCAAAGGTTAGACCGTCCTCTCAATTCTTACCCGAAGCATTAGCTGGCCCCCAGTACGCGCTCAGGAAACATTTGTGGAATGAATGAATGAATGAATGATGATTTCGAAGGCACCCATAGGTAGCTGTGAGGACTGTCTGAGCTGGCATGAGGAGGGGTCTGTGTTCTCCAGAAGCTCAGCTCTCAGAGAACTCGGTTTCTGCGGTTCCCATTAGGGGCAGGGAGGCAGGGTGGGGTGGACTCCTCACCGAGCTCGCATTCTTCCCTTCCATTGTTCCTGACAGCTGCGCATGGAAAGTACAACATCCACCAAGGCCCATGTGTTCCCCCTCCTCCCCTCCCTCAGCAGGGAGGGAACAGATGGGCGTAATTTATGCCCAAACCCCTCCCTTGCAGCCCTGGCACTGGAGAGAGGAGATGTAGGGGCAGAGATCCACCCAGGTTCCACAAGCTTCTCTCAGCATCTAGGCAAGATAGCCACAGCGGGGGCCAACCAGGGTAGGGAGCAGGAGAGGACAGACGGAGGGTGGGGAGAGGAGCAAAGAAGGGACGTGCCCGTTGTGTGTGACCCCAGCATTCCAGCCCATGTGCCACCGGGGTGCACACATTATCTCAGCACAATTCTGCAAGGAAGAGACTCTTGCACCTGTTTCAAACCCAAGGAAACTGAGGCTCAGAGAGGTAAAGGGCCTGCTCCAGGGCCACCCAGCTGCTGACTGGCTGCAGAGCCAGGATTCCGGTCCAGGTCTGTCAGGCTCCAAAGCCTGTGATCTCTCCACCAGACCCCACTGAGGGAGGAAGTCATATCTTCAGGCCTCCCTCCTCCCTCTCGTGGGTCATCTAGGGTGACAGGCAAAGGAGGCCTGAGGCCCAGGCACCTCTGCTGAAGGGGACCGAGCACTAATGCCAGGGCTGTAGAAAGTGCACAGATGAGCAGAAGGCTGTACAGGAGGGAAACGTGAAGGGGCAGCCCGGAGGGGCAAGGACCTGGGTCCTTTTGGGGTGGGCGTTTCTTTGACTGGCTGCATGGTCCTCTACAGGGGCGGTCCCAAAGACAACCCTCAAAGCTGAGCTGAGCTGTCTGTCAGGGTCAAGGTGAGATTCTGAGGGTTACTGACCACCGAGTCACCACAACATACCTCCCAGGCCACCCCTTGCCTCTTCAACCAATTGCGGTTGAGGCTTCTGGCACAGAACCCACACCCAGGGTCTCTATGCGCTAGCCGTGTGCCCACGGGCAAGCCGCTCTGCCTCCCTGGCTCTGGCGTCTTCACCCATAGGACACGCTTGTATGAAGTGGGTGGCTGAACCCACACCTGCAACAGTGTCTATTCAGCCTATTCGGTGTCTTGGTTTGTCTTCTTTTTGCCCTGTCGGATCTATGGTTACTTGTAAAAGTTGGGAGACTACACCTAAAAGTACAAATTTCCAGCTTCTTTGAATAAGGTCTGCAACTTGGTCCTCCATGGTCCGTGGTTACAATTTAGAGGGCCATGCATGCTCCAGCTTCCCACTGTCCCCACCACTCCCTCTCTCTCTCTCATCGACGCCACTGGCCCATGAGATGTGGCATTTGCTACCCCTGCTGTACAAATGGTTTGGGCCATAGCCCTGAATCTCTGAGTACTTCGAGAAAAGTGAACCTAACCCGTTGTAGTTCATCGGCATCTCCCCAGCACCCAGAGCAAGGCCTGGCACCCAGGCAGTGGTCGGACATTCACTCGTTTAACAAACACATGTATACGTTGAGTCCCTACTCTGCACAGGCACCTGGCGAGAGGCTAGAGACGGAGCAACGAACAAGCCAAAAATTCACGGTACGCTCACAACAATCCAGCAGAACACTTCTATCATTATCTCTGTGGAACAGACAAGAGAGGAAAACCGAGGCACCAAGAAAGGGAGGACCTTGCCCACTATTCCAAAAGGAGAGGCAGAGGTAAGATCCGAACACAGCCCAGCTGATTCAAACCAATCGATGTTCTGAATCAGGGGTCTGCGAACTGAGGCCGACGGGCCAAATCTTGCCCACCACCTGTTTTTATAAATAGTTTTATTAGAGCCCAGCCACGCCTGTTCGTTTACATGGCCTGTAGCTGCTTCCACACACAGTGGCAGAGTTGAGGGGGACAACAGAGACTGTGTGGCCCCCCCAAAGCCTAAATATTTACTATCTAGCCCTTTACAGAACAAGCTTGCTCTGAGCCACTATTCTAAGTGTCCTGCCTTCACAAGAGGTCACTGCTCTCATAAAATGATACTGGTGGGAGGGGCCAGCAAATAAAATAAATGCATAGAAAAGGCACGTACTGCAGGAGAGACGGCCTAGGTGGCTCCTATGCTGAGTGGCCAGGGAAGGCCAGTCAGCTGGGATCTGACTGACGGGGGCCAGTTACTTAAAGACTGGGGAGAAGAGCCTTCTGTGCGGGAGAGAAGGGAGGGCAGCTAGGCAAAGGCCCCAGGGCATCACCAAGCACTGCCGGGCAACAGGAGCACAGAGAAAGCCAGGACGCCTAGTGCCCAGTAGATGAGGAGGTGGGCGCATGGTCAGAAAAGGGTCTGGCTGGAAGGACTTCCTGAAAATGTTGAGCAGATGAGCTAAGCAGGGTCTGGAGGAGACCGGAAACCCCCTCCTGGCATGTGCTGGCCTTCTGGATTCAGACCCTTCCTTTACACTGGCAGGGCCTCCTCTCCCTGGGCTATAAAATGAGTTCTCACTATGAACCGCCCTTCTGGGACTGGCGTGGGTCAGAGGCAATAAAAGACATGACGGAAAAGTCCTTTGTAACCATGCACGGCATTCCCGAGACCTGACGGCTGCCCCTGACGTGCACGCTGAAGAGCGCTGGGCAGGTTCATCGCCCCCTGAGAGCTGGAGACCCCTGAGGTCCAGCCTAACAGCCTGACACTTTCCGCTTCCCTCGCAAGCAGGCTGACTCATGGTGCAGCCTCATCCATCCCCTGAGACTGGGGCCACGTTCCCTTTGTTCCCTTCTTAACAGCCCTTAGCTAAGGGGGAAGGTTTGAGAAGATTTGACAAAAGAAAAGGTAGCTAGCTGGCAGAGGGAGGAGCCTGAGGGCCTGGGGTGAGAGCCCTGAAAACGTCTCTGCATGGATTGACTGAGCTTGCAAAACAGAGCAGAAAGCTGGGACGCTGAACAGAAAGTGTGTGTGTGTGTGTGTGTGTGCGTGTGTGTGTGTGTGTGCGTGTGTGTGCGTGTGCGTGTGTGTGTGTGCGTGCGTGTGCGCGCGTGTGCGCGCGCGTGCGCGCGCTGGCACTGGAGGGTGGGGGCCAAAGAGGGAGGTGCCTGAATCACACGTGACCAAGGCAAACCAGGTTTTCTGTCATTTAGCTTTGCTGCCGTGAGTCCTGAGCACCTGCTTGAACGACTGACTTGTCAAATCTGGAAGGCTTTGAAAAGTGAGTGAATGAATGTGAATGATGCACAGATGAAAGATTTGGGAGACTAACAAGACAGGGTCAGCTTCCTAAGCCAAATGACCTTTGCAAAATGACATTGCTGTTCGGAGTCTCGGTCTCCTCACCTATAAAATGGGAACACCACCTCCTAAAAAAGTTAGCACTTAGCTAAGTGCACGGTTCACAGTAGCTCTCAACCATATTGGCACCTTTCCCCTCTTAGATTCTCAGGGTCTGGCAGGGTACCTGGCCCTGCTGGGCTGAATGGGATTCTGGACAGCAAGGGAAGGACTGGATTTCTGAAGCCTCTGTGTGCCTGATGAATGCAGAATGGGCTGGCTCTTCAGGACACATAGATAAGAGTCCTGAGACAGCCCAGGGTTAACAATGGGTCCTGTGATTTAGACTAATTAATTAATTAATTAGTTCACTCAACAAAAATTTGGGGGGTTGCCCGTATTGCTGGGCCCTGCAGGATGCAGGACATACAGAGAGGAGTAAGAAAGTACAAGATTACAAGATTAGAGGACAAGTGCCACATAGTGGGCCCACAAATACACAATGGCTGAACGAGCACAGAGCTGATGGTAATTTTCGTATATTTGTTGGACACTGACACAGTTCAAACACAGATAGAGCGGTCCTTCCTGTTCACAGGAAAATGTCACCTCATTCCAAAAGCAGAACAAGTGAACAACTCGTGTTTTATATTCTAGATGGGTCTGGATTCAAATCCCAGTTCCTGTGATATCCAACTCTGTGACCTGGGGAAGCCATCCAGTCCTCTGTATCCCCAGGTCCCTAAAACTAAATTAGCGATAATACCTGCGTACTCAGGCCCAGAGGTTTGGAAGCTCACATCACGGGACTGACTCGAGTCACCCTCCAATATCAGCTCTCCCCTTCTCTCTTGGTATTAGAACCCCTCAATATTAGCTAAGTACACAGCCAAAATAAATTACAGCCTTTCTTGCTGTTATATTTGGTCCGATGACTAAGTTCTGATCAATGGGATATAATTGGAAAAGGTATCTGCAATTTCCAGGGAGTGTGCTTAAAGTGTGCTTGACCTTACCTCTTTGCCTTTCTTCCGCCTGCCCTCTTGAATGCAGATATAATGGCTAAAGCTCCAGATGGCATCTTGGACCAGGAGGTAATTTTGAGAATAGCAATAAGACAGGAGCCTGAGCCCCTGAACACTATGTCACATACCAACCCTGGACTGGACTAACTCTGACTTATTACATGAAAACAAAAAACAAAAAAAGAAAAACAAAAAACAGGGGCTCCTGGATGGCTCAGTCAGTTGAGTGTCTGCCTTTTGATTTCAGCTCAGGTGATGATCCCAGGGTCATGGGATCGAGCCCCACATTGGGCTCTGTGCTGAGTGTGGAGCCTGCTTGGGATTTTCTCTCTCTCTCTCTCTCTCTCTCTCTGTCCCTGTTCCCCACTCATGGGCTTTCTCTCTCTCTCTCCTTCACTCTCTCTCTCTCTCTTTCTCTCTCTCTCTCTCTCTCTCTCTCTCTCTCTCTCTTTCTCTCAAATAAAAATAAAAAATTCAATAAAAAATTAAAACACAAAAACAAAAACAAAACAGAAATCTCTTTTCTGCTAATGTCATACTTGGCTAAGGATTTGGAGGAAAGGTGATGTTTTAAATGCCTCCAACTGAATCCAATTCTTACTCACCAATTTTCTCTAATATCAGCAAAACACATTCAGAGGCTAGAGAGATCTCCTGTGGCATGAATTACTCCACAGGCCATGGTCTCCATTTCCTCCTGTCTGAGGACCCATCCTCCCTGACTGAAATGCCTCCCACACCCCGGCCCCTCCCTTGTGCCCAGTCCTCCTTCAGTGAGGTCATATGCCTCGTAGGACGCCCTCAGTGGGCCGAGTTCATTCATAGATAACAATGGCTCTGCTGCAGGGGCCAGGTGGTTACAAGATCTAAAATATGGGGAACATGGGGCGCCTAGGTGGCGCAGTCGGTTAAGCGTCCGACTTCAGCCAGGTCACGATCTCGTGGTCCGTGAGTTCGAGCCCCGCGTCGGGCTCTGGGCTGATGGCTCAGAGCCTGGAGCCTGTTTCTGATTCTGTGTCTCCCTCTCTCTCTGCCCCTCCCCCATTCATGCTCTGTCTCTCTCTGTCCCAAAAATAAATAAACGTTGAAAAAAAAAATTTTTTTTAATAAAAAAAATAAAATAAAATATGGGGAACATGTTTATAAATGCACAAAGATGAGAGCACTTCCAAAAGCAGGGCTCAAATTTATACGCAGACCAAGTCCAGCTGGTTGATTCAGCACCAGCTGCCTAAGAAGAAATCCATGTATGCACTTGTTCAGTATGTACCCATGGAATGCCTTCTCCAGCCAAGGCACCGTGCCAAGCCCTGCAGGGCAGAGGGAAGGAGAAAGCCCCATCCCTGAGAACCAGGAGCTAAAGTGCAAATGAGGAACTAACATGTTCACACAGAGCAACACACAATGCAGTTCATTCAGTCAGTCAGCACCTATTTATTGAGCACCTACTATGTACTAGGAAGAGGGCCAAGGGATAAAGGAATACCTAGGTAAGGAAAGGAATCAGGAATTCAGCCTGGGGCTGCCAGTTGAACCTGAAGACACCTACCCTCACCCCCTCAGTCCCAAAGAAGCCACATGTGCCCCCAAACTCCCTCGTTTTGAAGTCCAAATATTCCTAACAGTGAAAGGTGGCACTGGGCTTAAAAATAGACTTGAAGTTTTAGGAACTGACCACAGGTTGAAGGGTCAGTAGTACCAGGAAAAGACCTGCAGTTTCCTATGTAGTCACAGTGGATCTGAGTCCAGGACCGGCCGCTTCCTAAGGTGGTACCCATGACTCTCTCCCCAAGCCTCCGCGTGCTCATCTTTTTTTTTTTTTAATTTTTTTTAACGTGTATTTATTTTTGAGACAGAGAGAGACAGAGCATGAATGGGGGAGGGTCAGAGAGAGAGGGAGACACAGAATCGGAAGCAGGCTCCAGGCTCTGAGCTGTCAGCCCAGAGCCCGACGCGGGGCTCGAACTCACAGACCGCGAGATCATGACCTGAGCCAAAGTCAGACGCTTAATCGACTGAGCCACCCAGGCGCCCCTCATCTTTCAAATGCTATCGTGATTAAGAGAAAGCTCTGTCATCAGGCTCACCTGATGGAATCCTGACTCGGCCACCACACCGCCACCAGCCTGTTTCTGTTATGGGGAATGTATGTCTATAATGTTTCTGTAAAATGGGAACAAGAGACTACCAACCTCATTTGGTAGTGGGAGGATAAACACTATGGGGAGAAAAAGGAGCAGGAGGGGCACAGTGAGGGGAGAAGAGTCTAAAGGCTCCCATCCGGCATAAAGCCCTTGCCCTGTGCCGTATCTGTTTGTGTTTTAATCTTCTCTTTTATTGTCATAAATTATGCATACTGTAACAGTGCTTTCCCCTCTCTGGGCCTCAGTCTCCCCATTTAAAAAGTAAAGGGTTGGCCTAGAAGGAATTTGCTGCTTCGCTTCCATTCAAATGCAGCTGACCATAACATTGGGGGATTTTCTGGACTTCTCTTTCTTGAGTGTGACTTAGCAGCAGTCTGTTTGTTTGTTTTTATGTGCAGAGCATTTCAACAGCCAGACATCTGAGAGCAATATCCAGGTACACATTGTATCAGGAAGGTAAAAGGAGGGGTGCGCAGGGGACACAGGCTGAGGCCAGGAGGGGACAGACCAGGCAGGGAGCACAGCACGGCAGGAGCTGCCCAGGCTGCATTCCAACCTGGAGCACCAGGGAAGCCAATCGTATGGCTCCCACTGTATCCAGAAGTCTCGTTAAGTTCGTTTTATAAGTCTTTTTTGACAAGTGAGGCCTTTAAAACATGTTTCCTCATTGTGCAGAGGGTGAAGTTCAATCCAAACATTTGTCTACAGAAGAAACTGGGCGGATCCGACTGCCGAGGGGACCATCATAAACTCTTCTCACACTCTGGGGCTCCAGGAAGGGGTGCTCCTTCAGGATGCCCTGATGGTGGTTCTGCTAACAATGATAATGCAATACAAAGAACTGAAAACCTGCTGTCCAAAACCTCCTGGCTGTTTACACCTTCTATGATCTATAACTCTGCAAAAATCCGTATTTAAAAAAAAAAAATTTTTAACGTTTATTTATTTTTGAGACAGGGAGAGACAGAGCATGAACAGGGGAGGGCCAGAGAGAGAGGGAGACACAGAATCTGAAACAGGCTCCAGGCTCTGAGCTGTCAGCCCAGAGCCCGACGCGGGGCTCGAACTCACAGACCGCGAGATCACCACCTGAGCCGAAGTCAGATGCTTAACCGACAGAGCCACTCAGGCACCCCCAAAAATCTGTATTTTTATCCTAGCTTCCCTTCCAAAGCACACAGCTAGACAGGGCTAAACCAGCATCCCAATTCTGGTTCCTCTGGTGCCAAAGACTTAAAACTCTATCCCACCAGCTACCTGCTGATGCAAACGGGCAAGATAGTGGTCCTGGGAGTGAATTGCCTAATAGGGCCGCTTTGTATGAAGTGTTTCCGAGAGCCGAAATTACTACACTTTTTCTTGGGCCCCCAGGGAAGCCCGGTGTTATCTACAGCCTTGTCTTGGCATCAGGTGTGGTTGGGAAAACTGAGCCAAAGTTGAATCCTCCATGGAGATGGGGTAGCTCTGCTGGAAGGAGACTCACCTTGCAACAACTGGAAGCCAGATGTTAAAGGCCTTGCTTACAAAGTATCTTAGGAACAGATCAGGTAACACCGGCCACTTGAGTGACTCCTGAGTCCTGCTAGAATCACAACCTCGCGCTTGTGAAGAGAAGGTCAAGGGGAGAGTCAGACCCTGAGGGAGCAGGGCGACAGGACAGGTCTTGGGAAAGTCCACTTCCCAACAGCCTCCTGAAGAGAGACTTCTCAAGTCACCTGAGTGCGTCCTCAATGCCTGTCTTAGCAAAGTCAGGCTGCTCAAAGCAGGACACACAAGGACTTCAAGGACCGGCCTGTCCTCCCAGGCAGCCGTCTCCCGCCCACTCCTTCCAACCTACACAAGGCCAGTCCTCAGCCATGGAAAGGTGAGTGCCTCCTGCACCTCAGACCCCTCCACTGACACACAGCACGGGCTCCTGCCTCCCTTTGCAGTGTCTGTTCCACCCCTGGGCAATGTCTACTCATCCCTTGGGGCCTTTCTAGGTCCCTTGGTCCCTCCTTCTGCCTAGCACTGTTTGTCCCTACATGAACTACTTAACCAGCTGCCGGCTCAGCTCCCGCCTGTGTAAATTAGATAATAATAGTACCTTTCTCATAGGGTTGATGTGAGGATTCAATGAGATGAAACAAGTCAGTGCTTAAACAGGACTTGGTGCTTTTAGCCATCCTCATCCTCTTACCAGGCCCGGATTCCAAGGGAACTGGTAGAGAATCTGTTGGCAGGAACTTTGGCCACATGGCTCAGCCCTCACCTTCGGCAGATGGGGGGGTGGGTCCTCCTTTTTTCTTTCAGGGCTCAACTCAAGCTTCTGTGCTGTGAAGACCTCCTTGGCTACCCCAGCAGAGAAGCCTCCCTCCGCTGGGGCCCCCATTTGGCTGTGCACGTGCCACCATGCAGGCCCCTGGTCTCCTGCATGGGAGCTGTCTGTCTGCTTGCCCCTCTCCCACCAACCAGACTGAGACGGAACCGTTTCTGAATTCTGGCTGCCTCCGTGAAGAAAGAATGCCAAGGGGAAAACCGTTTTCTTCACAGATCCCTACAGAACTCCCCTATATGCCAAGCAAGACGCCGGTTAGAGGAGAGAGGCAACAGTCACAAATAAAACCTGCATTATCTGCCATGGGCTGTTGTCCATGGACACGGGAAAGGTAAGGATTTTTTATGACCATTTACCTCACTTTGATCTCAGATTTTCCAAGATTTGTAGCATCACATTTTGGGCAAAAACCTGAAGGACTCTCTAGTCAAACCCCACCAGGTACTTGAATCGTCATTCCAAGAACACACATCCAGTGACAGTGACAGGGTGTTCACTATCTATGACAGTAATCTCTTCCATCTGTAGTATTGTGAATATCTGATTATTGTAGGGTTTCCCTTGTAGCGACCTGCAGCTTCTCCCATTGGCAGTGCTTCTGCTTCCTGAGCCCCATAAAATCCATCTTCCGCCTATCCCCAGGAGAGAGCTTTCATGACAGGGCCTCTTCTATCTCCAGCCCATTCCTTTCTCCAATGGAACACCCCAATTTCCTTGGCCAAGTCTTCATGGCCCTCCCCATCTACTTCCATGTCCGTGGACTGCCGGCCTGTGGTCTTTCTCCCGGTACAGGACCCAGAGATAACGGGCAGAACTTCCGGTTGGCTCCAACCAGCACAAAACAGCAATTTAGACTCTCAGAGCCAGAGGTTCTTAGAGATCATCCTAGGAAGTTTAGCTCCCCCACCTTCCAGATGAGACCAAAGGCCACAGACATGTTCTGATTCCCAGTACAGCAGAATCACATTTGTTGACAACAGAAAACAATATCATCGTTGTTGTTATTGTTTTCACCGGCGGCCATATGGCAGATGAACTCCTATTAGACTTTGGTCTTAGAATTCTGATATTCTCCTCAATGATGTCAACATTAATCTTGGAATTCCCCCTGGTAAACAACTCAGTAAAAGATGTAGAGAGAGAGAGAGAGAGAGACAGACAGACAGACAGACAGGTAAAGGAAATCCTTAGAAACAGAAAGTAGATTAATGGTTGCCAAAGAGGCTGCAGGGAGGAGGGAATGGGGAGTGATTGCTAATGGGTATGAAGTTTCTTTTGGGGGTGATAAAAATGTTCTGGAATTTGATAGTGATGGTTGCACAACTCAGTGAACATATTAAAAGCCACTGGATTGTGCACTTACAAAGGGTGAATCATATGGTATGTGAATTATAGCTCAGTAAAACTATAATTCTTGAAAAATAAAGGAATAGCTGACTCTCTCCAACTTTCTTCAGCTCAGCAGCCTTTCCTTGGTGCCCTCAGTCAATAGACCCTCAAAAGGATCCTAGGGATTTAAACCATTGATGTCACCGGTCAGAACAAACCGTGGAGACTCTTTATTGGATGCTTTCTAAACTTCTTATTCCAAGTCAGCATTCCAAGAAATGGACTCCATCACAGTTTGTTTTGGTCTAAGATGTGAACTCCCAGGCTACAAGTTAGGAACACTGTGTGTCACACGCCCGAAGTAATAACCTTGCTTAGTCTTCCCAGAAATCCTTAAGGCAAGCGTCCTCAAACTTGAGTGAGCACCAGCAGCACCTGGAGGCCTTGTTAGCACAGAGATTGCTGGACTCCACCCTTAGTTTCTGGTTCAGGAGGTCTGGGGTGGGACACGGGTTTCCAGAGGATGCTACTGCTGCGGGTGTGGGAATCACATACCACGCTTATTCTTCTGCTTTACAAATGAGGAAACTGGAGCTCCGATCGATTCAGTAAATTGCCTAGAATCATATGGTGTGGCAGACACTATGGTGAGCTGACCCAGGGCCATTTCACAAACCTCTTCTCTGTCACCACACTCAAGAATAAATGTTGGAAATGCTCGTAATCCTTTTCCGACATCCTTTGCATCTACGGAGGGCCGGGCAACATGATTCCAACTAGTGTCCCCTTCTTCCCGCTTCAAGTGTTGACAGGATGCTAGAAGACGTGTTAGCCACCCCATGAGAGCTACATGCTGTACAGATGTTGAGGAGGAGGACAAAGCGACCCTGGGTCCTTGATGACTGGCAGTTCAGCCAAGGATCTCAATGCTACCTTGAGACTTCTTGTTATGCATGAAAAATAAACCTTTACTGGCTTAGGCCACTGTTAGTCAATCATTCTCTTATAGCTGATATCGTCCCTCATGATCCACAGGAATGATCAACATTGGAGCCAGGATTTATATCTGAGTCTATCTAACTTGTTCTTACTTAATCAGAATCTATATATTATCAAGATCCCCAGGAGCTTCATATGCACATGAAAGTTGGAGAAGTCCAAGTTCTAGTTCAATGGTACCCAAGACTGACCATCAGAATCACCTGGAAATCTGAAACCAAATACACAAACCAAACAACAGAGTCCTGGGCCTCGCCCCAGACCTCCTGAATCAAAACTCTGCTTAAGTAGGAACTAGAAACCACATCATTACTTCTTTACATTATTTTGCTCAGGGACCTTTTTAAGAAATTGATTAAAGTTGTGGCCCTTCTCCAAGAGAACTGCACCTATACACATACATACATTTTACATCCAATTTCAGCAATTCAGGGAAGTCCACCCAGAATGCTCCTGGGACGTGTGAACTCCAGGAAAGGAGTTCTCTGCATGTCTGGGCAGTCACAGAAACGCACTCAGGATCCTAATGAGAAGAGGCAGCCTAGCTCCTGTCAGGGGGGCCAGCCCTGGTTAGTTCTCACCTGAAGATGGTTTATGTAACCAGCCAGAGCCCAAGGTCACAATTCAATTAGCAGCTTCTGCAGCAAGTACAGCTTTGTGCTCCCTGGGCTCTCCCATCACCCCAGATTACGGAGCTTTTCATTTCACTTTCACCAAATTAACCTAATTCGCATGGAGGATGACTTCCTGCTCAACCACTGCCCACAAGGATGCCACAGAGGCAGGTGCCTCATTCAATTAGGAGGAGATTTTGAAAAATACACACAGAACACGCTCTTCAAAACAAGGTATTCAACACATAGGGCAGAGTATCACTGCCTCCCCCAACCAACTGAGCAGATTACTCTCCCTCCACCTACAGTTTCTACTCCCATACTTTTTTCAGCATGTTATCATACAACTGATTACTGGTTTTTGCAGACCACAGACTTCTGGAGGCAGATGACAGGCTTCCGTCACTATAGTACTATGCCTAGACTTAGCACGGGACCTGGTAAAAAGTAGGCACTGCAAATATGATGAGCGGATAGATGGGTGGGTGGATGGATGGATGGATGAATGGACGGATGGATGGAAATATGGAGGATTCTGTTCTTTAAATATAGTAAAGGAAGTTAAAGTCTAGAAAATTAGGGGCGCCTGGGTGGCGCAGTCGGTTAAGCGTCCGACTTCAGCCAGGTCACGATCTTGCGGTCTGTGAGTTCGAGCCCCGCGTCGGGCTCTGGGCTGATGGCTCAGAGCCTGGAGCCTGTTTCTGATTCTGTGTCTCCCTCTCTCTCTGGCCCTCCCCTGTTCATGCTCTGTCTCTCTCTGTCCCAAAAATAAATAAACGTTGAAAAAAAAAATTTAAAAAAAAAAAAAAGTCTAGAAAATTAAAGTGCAAGGTCTACCGTGCACTAAACAGCCCTGAGGTCTCAGCCAAGGCATTTAACCTGCAGTCTTGGTTTACCTCACTAAGAACACATACCTGAATTTCTAGATAGTATGACAATTAAATTAGAGAATACATGTCAACACATTTTAATATAAAGCAGCCCTCAGATTGTGGAAAGGAATGGGTCCCCAAACCTGGCAGAGCTGGGCTCTAAGTCTGGCTTCACAATTGCCAGCTGTTTGACCTTGGGCAAGTGCCATAAACTCTCTGCACTTGCTTCCTCATTTGAGTACCAGGGATGGCAATAACTCCCCTCCCAGGGGCCATGAAGGAGGCACTGAGACAACCGCCAGTGTGGGTGCTGGCCAGACACGCATCCCCCTTCCCTTAGCCTCTCGCCCCCCTATTGCTGGATGCTGTATATAAGTTTGTGGGACTGACAATAAGAAGTGATTGGATAAGAAAAATTGTTATTTCAACAAATCTGATTAAATTGTGTGGGAAAGCATGACCCAACAACCAGATCTCTAATTAGAGGCTGGGGGGGAGTGGGTGTGCTGTGAGATTTCTCACTCTGCAGGACTCACAGCTCCAAGCTCGATAGAACATAGAGCTTTCAAAGCCAAGTTTCACAATTTTCCACCACATGAGCAAACTTCATTTGCCTTGATGAAGCAATAACTGTGTGCATTTCTTTATGTATTTCCCCTTTCCTCCCCTCCCTGGCCTTCCTCACTAACCCACTCTGCCTTCTTCACACCCCTATGCTTTCAGTGTTTTTCCCTCTCGGCAAGCTTCTGAGGTGGCAAAGTTGTTCAGGGTTTGGGGCGAGGGTCCTGTGTTCAAATCCCAATCGCCACTTCTTGGCCGCAGAGCCTTGCACAAGTCAATTCCCTTTGTGTCTGGGGTTACCCACTCCAGCCTGGGGGTGAGGGCTGCTCTCAGGAGCTAATATGGTAGCATAGTTTCTCTCTCTCTCTCTCTTCTGCGAATGTCAGGGGATCCAGCTAGAAGAAGCTCAAATGGACATGATTCATTTCTTCAGGAAGAAAGGGAAGTGAGAAATCCCCAGACGCAAACCAGTTTTGATGGAAGTCGGGCGGTGGGAAAAGCCCTTAAGGCAAATGCCTCCAGAAACATCCTGGTATTTTACAATCCTCTGGCACCTTCCGACAAGGCTATAAGGTTTAATTGGCTAGAAGGGCCAGCAGCTGTCCTCTTGATGGCCCTTTGGTTCTCCCTGTCTTCTGCCTGCCTGCCTGCCTGCCTGTCTGTCCAGAGATGCGTAGAAATCAGCTGCAGAGAAGGTGACACCCTTTTCCCAGAAAGATTCTCCTAGAACCGCCAACTCAATTCAACCCAAATGGTGGGAAAGACTGTAACTAGAAAGTGCTTTAACCCCAGATGAGCAGTAGGGAGGCTTGTCATGGGGCTCTTATTAAGCCACCGAAACCCAGTTCCACGGACCAGTGTCCAGCTGCCCGTTCACGTGGTGTGGGCCCTCCCACATTTCAGGGCTCACGCAGCTCACATCGTGCCCAGGCTCTAATGCACTGGGGCTCCTGCCCCTTCAGTTCTTCTCAGGACAGGGGAGGAGGAGGAACTGCTACATGGCCCTGAGTAGCCTCCTAAGAGCCTGAGCATGGTCTGTGCAGCTCAGTTCTCTGCATTTGACATGCTGGGCTCTTCACGGGCATTCTCTCATCACCTCTCCCCTACGAAGCAAACCTTGCTGGACCCATTTTACAGATGAAGACACTAAGGCCCAGGGAGATGCACAGTGCCCAAATAAACTCAGCTGGACCATAGCACACCCAGGTTTCAGATATGTGTCTGGTTGATGTCCTATGCGGTGGCCTTTCCACCCCCTGGAGCTCATACACCCACCTCCATGGTCTGTAAGTTTTCATTCCTTCTCCACCCAAGTTCCCAGGATCTTGGGCAAATAGAAGAAAGGACAAAGGTCCCAAGCAGTAGAATACACTTGCTGGTGGGTGAATCGGGCTTTCCTTGCTGCGCAGTCATGGGGCAGAAGAACTAACCAAGGCTCCCAGAACAAGGCACATAGCAGCCCCATCAACACCTGAGATGCCCACAAGCTCCATAGTTCACTAGTTGTCATTGATGCAGCCTTAGATCTAGGAACTACCCATCATACAGCCAACCTCGGCCGAAAAAGTACCTCTCAAAGGCTGCACTTCCGGCAGATAAAAAAGACCGATCGGACAAATGTGGCTTGAGCCTCTAGGCCAAAACGTCAATGTTAAATAACAGGTTAGGGAGAAAAAAGAAATAATCAGTACAATGATAGGAAGTCCATGGGTAAAACCAGAACTGCATTTTCTCACCATGCAGAGTGGATGTGTAACTCCCCCCCCCCCTTTCCTCTGGAAATAAGGGGCTAGTGCTATCAGTGAAATAATTTACAAGCCAATGTGCTCCATTGTAAATGGCTGCTATGTTTACTGGCTATAAAAACATCTCTGAACACACTGACCTTCAGCAGGTGAGCCCTTGAGTTTATAGCACCGAGGAATTGTTTTACTGCTCAGCACAAGCAATAGGTATGCTGGACACCTGTTGGGGGTGAGAGGTGGGGGATGGAGGCCTCTGGAATTTCAGCCAAATATGAAACCCTCAGGAGGGCAAGGTGCCCCCAGTGTGAGCCAGCCAGAAAAAACAAACCACCAAGTGCCTCACCACTTGGTGCCTTGGTCCGTGGTAGGCATCTAAGTCTAGGATGAGCTGACTAAACAAGGCCAGGCTAAGTATTGAGGCCTGAGGTTCAAAAGGATGGAGTCCAAGACAAGTGCCAAGAGAATGCCAAGGACCAAGCTTGAATAACCTAAGTAAATATATATAATTATAAGGGGCAGGGGAAAGAAAAAAGAGCCATTGGTATTTAAGTCAAGGTCTCCAAGGAAAGAGAACCAATAGGATGTACAAAGATATATATAAGGAGAGATCTATTAGGGAAGTGACTCTTGTAGTTGTGAAGGCAGAGAAATTCCTCAATCTGCCATCTTCAAACTAGAGGAGCAGGAAAGCTGGTGGTATAGGTCGGTCCAAGTCAGATCGTCTGAAACTTGGGTGCCAATGGCATAAATCCCTGTCTGAATCTAAATGCCTGAGAACCAGAAGCACTGATGTCCAAGGACAGGATAAGATGGGTGTTTTCACTTAAGCAGAGAGAGAGAATTTGTCCCTCCTCCACCGTTTTGTTCTATTCAGGCCCCCAGAGGATTTGAAGGTGCCCATCAGCACTGATGAGGGCCACCGTTTTACTCAGTCTACTCATTCAAATGCTCATATCTTCGGTAGACACCCTCACAAACATGCTCAGAAATAATGACTTACCAGCTGTCTGGGTATCCCATAGGCCAGTCAAGTTGACACAGAAAATTAACCATCCCAAATGGGAGATACAAAGGCCCAATATTGAGCAAATCTAGAACAGAGACAAAGCAAGAAACCTTCTGGAAGGTGTTCATGAATCAAAGAAGCAGACAGTATGGCAGGTGCCAAATGATGTATGGGTGAATCTACCTGACGGAAAGAAACAGGTTTAATAAATAAAGATATTTTTCTTCTTCACTCTTCAACTTTCTCTGAGGAGGTATTACTTTTCCCATCAATGACTTAGTGTGGAGATTTCAGAGAGGCCCCAAAGCAGAGCTCACTTCCCCAAAAGCCAACCTATCCATGAGGATATCTGTGTTGGCCTCGGCTAGGCATACATTCTTTGAGCCTTCACCAGAAAGCTAAGGTGACATCTGACAACACCTCATGAGTTTTGAACCACATTATCAGGCCCAGACCTTTGGAGAACAGACAGAAGTGTACAAAAGGATGAAGAATGCCCAGCTAAAGCACACTTGGAGATTTCTGAGCTCTCAAAGGCAGTGATGAAATCAAGACTGGTGTACAATTTGTCCACGTGAAGAGTCCTGAAAGGAGGCTCAGCCAGTGTCCTGGCCAAATGAGGAAGATCCGAATGGGTTGGCCAGCAGTTGCCCAATACCCTGGGCCTCTGGGGAGAAATAAGGAGGAAGCAAGCTATTGTGTCCAGACCAAGTTAGAAACCTAGTGATTTCCATTCCTGGTGTTTTTAATTCTGTGCCTTTGAAGGTCATTTTCATTTTTTAATTGAAAAAAAATATTATGGTTGATGACCTGCCAGTTCTTCACACATAAAATTATCATTGAAAGCCAGAAGCCCCCACCTTTTTGTAAACAAACAGGCAGAACAATCTCTGGGAAGACCTGAACTTGGTGGGGGGTGAGGGGAGAACCTTCATTCCTGTCCCTGCTCTTCCCGGTATACACATCACATGCGTGTGTGTGCGCACACACACACACTCACACACACACACACACACACACACACACACACACACACCTATAATCCTCAAGCAAGACTTGTTCACCACCATAACCCAACACCCAGCACTGAAGCTGGGATAGTACAGCTACTCAGTGACTATTTGGAAAATAAATTCGTCAATAAATAAGAATATAAATGAGAATTATGAACCAGACACACAAGGAAGAGAAGGAAGAAAGGTTTCAGAACAGATGTGGCTTGGACTCCTGCACCCAGAGAGCTCAGAGAGCTATTGGCAATAACAAGCCCTGATGTTTGCATAACACTTTTCAGATTACAAAGCCCCTCCACATCCCACATCACTTTTGATTCTGACCTGCCCCTCTCCTCCAAAAGGTAAGAAAGGGTCTTTGTGCAAAGTTATAAAAGAAGAAACTAAAGCCTAGAAAGGTTTAATGTCTTGTTGAAGTAGAAAGAAGCAGAGCTAGGAACTGATGCTTTTGAAATCAAAGCCTGAACTCTGGTGGCTACTAGTCTATGGGTTTGGGACCCCTGGTCTAAGTCTACACTAATTAAGCCAGTGACTCCATCACAACCCAGGAAGAGTGGAGAAACTAACAACATCCATCCGTTCATGTCTTCACCCAACACATATGTATGTAGTGGGCACCTCTTATGTTCCAGGCTGTGTTTGAGGAGCTGGACACACAGCAATAAATAATACAGACACAGTCTCTATCCTCCCCACACTCACATACTGGTGAGAGAGATAGAGACCAAAGGGGTAAACAAGGAGATAAACAAGGTGATGAATTATAGACTGTGAGGAGTACTATGAAACAGAGAAATGAGGTGATGGAATAGAAAATAACTGGGGGAGTCCACCTGGATGGATAGCCAGGGAGGCTTTGGAAAAAGTCACTTGAGCTAAAAGCTGAAGGAGGAGAATGATCTAGTCTTTCCAGGAGCATTCCAGGCAGAGGGAGGGAGCATGTGCCAAGTGTTGGAAGCAGTAAAGAGTTTAGGGGTTCCAGGCTGAGGAAGGAGGGCAATGCAGCTGGAGGATCATGAGTAAAGGAGAAGCACCCTTCCATGGATGCAAAAGTCAATGTAGATATAGACGCAGACATAGATGTAAATCGTTTTGCTTTTGCCTGCCCAGCATATCACTTCCTCCTGGCAACAGAAGGTCATTTGCCTCTGAATCATTAATTAACCTTCCACTCTATTCATCTCATGAGACTTTGGGGGTACTGACCCCCCCTCCCCAGCACCAGAAATGGGCACATGATCCACATCTGGATAATCATTCCCTGCCTCAGTGTACCCCTCAGCATTCCAACCAACTCACCCACCCCACCCCCAAGCCACCTGGCCACTGGGTAGCTCAACCAGGCCAGTAAACAAGACTTTAACCAGACACGTTGGTGAAGATGTGACACCTGCTGCCGGGGACCATCTTCCCACAACCAAGAGGAGAGCATGCCTAAGAATAAAGCCAGCCCAGAGCAAAGCAGAGCAGAGCAGTCCTGCAGCTATTGTTTGAGCCCCAGGATCCAGCTGAACCTGGGTTTTCATCTATGTGAGCCACTAAATGCTTCTTTTTCTTTTTTTGCTCAACCAAGTTTGATGCAGATGGAGTTTCTGGAACTTGCAAGTCATGTGTGATCTATACTTGTGGTTACTCTCGCTGCTGAGTGGCAGAAAGACTGAGGAGGAACAAAACCAGGAACAGAGAAACCCATGAGGAGGCTACCAAAGGAGTCGGAGAGCAGGATTGAAGAGTTCCACCAAAGAGGATCCAGGTGACTACACTGTAACGTGTGGCCATTTGTATACTGTATACTGCTCACATGTCAAGCTCACTGGACATGCTGAGGGGCCCACACCCTGCATGTACCCCATCCCTCTCATTCTCTGGGTCTCAGCTCACATGACCCTGTCTCAGAGAGGCTTCCAGGAAATCTATTCAATTATTTTCTATCCCATCGCTTTACTTATCCCTGCATAGCACTGTCCCAGTCCATAGCTCTCTTGCTTATTTATTTGCTTCTCTTAGGTCTCTCTCCCCCATGGGATGTAAGCTTGCAAGGACAGGGACTGTGTCTGTTCTAGTCACAGTTGTGCCTCTAGCTCCTAAGCACAGCCTGGAACACAACAGTGCTCAATAAACACGCATTGGCCCAATAACCCCTCTGCTAGCAATTATTCCCAAAAGGCAACTCAAAAAAAAATCCTTCAAATGACTTAGAGACAAGGGCGCCTGGGTGGCTCAGTCAGTTGGGCGTCCGACTTCAGCTCAGGTCATGATCTCACGGTTTGTGGGTTTGAGCCCCGCGTGGGGCTCCTTGCTGATGGCTCAGAGCCTGGAGCCTTCTTCAGATTCTGCCTCTCCCTCTCTCTGCCCCTCCCCCGCTCACACTCCGTTTCTCTCTCTCAAAAATAAATAAAACATTTTTTTTTTTTAATTTTTAATGGGCTCCTTGGTGGTTCAGTCGGTTAAACATCTGACTGTGGTTCAGGTCATGATCTCACGGTTTGTGAGTTCAAGCCCTATGTTGGGCTCTGTGCTGACAACTCAGAGCCTGGAGCCTGCTTTGGATTCTGTGTCTCCCTCTCTCTCTCTGTCCCTCCTCTGCTCATGCTCTGTCTCTCTCTTTCCTCTCTCTCAAAAATAAGTAAACATTGAAAAAAAATTTTTTTAAGTTTCATTATTTAGAGACAGTCATTGCAAACCAAACTGTTCAAAAAATTCAGTTTCACTTATGTGGATCCTGAGAAACTTAACAGAAACCCATGGGGGAGGGGAAGGGAAAAAAAAAAAAGAGGTTAGAGTGGGAGAGAGCCAAAGCATAAAAGACTCTTAAAAACTGAGAACAAACTGACGGTTGATGGGGGGTGGGAGGGCAGGGAGAGTGGGTGATGGGTATTGAAGAGGGCATCTTTTGGGATGAGCACTGGGTGTTGTATGGAAACCAATTTGACAATAAATTTCATATATTAAAAAAAAGTTCAGTTTCAGTGAATGACATATCCACTAGGTGGTTACTGTAATCAAAGAAAATTATCATTACAAAGATTTAGAAATATGTCCTCAAACAATGTCAAGTCATAAAGGCAGGATAAAACATTTTATGAATTGCACCCATATTAGAAACGAATATGTACTTATCAAAATCTAAACACATGGATAAGTACAGGAAAGGAGGGTACAAAAATAAACAGGTGATGTGGAAAGTGTATATGCATCCAGGTGTTTGGGGGTTTTTCACAATGCTTTTTATTCCCTTACAAGTGGATTTAACAATAAATAGGCAACACGGAGTTGTGCACAACGACCAGGTTCAGAGTAAAATGCTGTAGAACACTGGCCTATAGGAGTAATGCCAACCTCAGAGAGCTGTCGTGAAATTTAAACGGGGTCTTGGATTTCGAAGTGCCCAGCATAGGTCTGGCATCAATGTTTGTTCCGTAAAATGTAATAATAATGACAACAACTACTACAAAAAAAAAAAAAAAAAAAAAAGCCTAATGCTGATAAACACCATATTCTAAGGATAGGAGGATGGGCTTTGCCACTACCTACGTGACCTTAAGAAACTATGCAATGAGCTTAAGCCTCAGGCATAAAACCTGCCAAGTGATTCCTTTCATTTATAGGCCGAAGTCCATCCTCTAGATACATCCATGCCAGGTTCTCCATGGTACAACATGAACTACTCTCCCAGCCTCCCTCTTGCTACCCTTATCACTCGGACACTCTGTTCTGCTTACACTGAACACCTAGCTGTGCCCCCAAACATCATAGCCTTTCACGGCTGGGCTAGGGGCCCCATCTCTGTGCTCCAGGCACCTGTGTGTCTTGCTGGGGAACACTTCACTACTGAGCTTTCAGGATGCATCTATCCTTCAGACTCCCTGACTGGTTGATGAGTCCCACGCAGACTAGCGTCTGATTCATTTCAGTGTCCCTTATACCTCTCGCTAATCCCAGCTCAATAAACATGGGTTGCATTGAATGGAAATAGAATGAACTGCCCATTATGTGATAGAAACAATACTAGTAAAAGGTACAAAGAAGGGGGTGAGCACCTGTCAAGGGGCCTAGAACACGAGCTCTGCACTTCCCAAGAATCCCTGCTCATCGCAGCCAAGTCGAGTCTGCGGCTTTTCCCTCCATGGGTGCCCCCACAATGAGCACAGACATACCTCGTGCCGTCTCTCTACCTGCCTGATCTTCCTCACCAGAGCTTGAAGGAAAGCCGAAGGAACAGTGTATCTGCACACGGCCAGAATCACTGTGCCCCGCACTCCCAAAGCCCTTCTTGCCCCCTCCCGGTTCAACTAGTCTTTCTGAGGTTCAACATGCAGTGATAGAGGTGAGGGATGACCAATAAGGACTAGACCCTAATTTCAGCTCTCCTCTGAGAAGAAAGAGCGCAAGTTCCAGAGAGACGGAAATGAAGACCCACGTCCTGGAAGTCACTGCTTTCACGGTGATGCTAGTTGCTAGTTCGTGATATACAAACAGATGGACTCCCCCCAAGACACATCTGCATTTCCCCCCAGAGATCACAAGCTCGGAGCCTCCCAAGCTCAAAGCCCTGGCAGCTTGATACGATATCCCTGTCCACCTGCAAAGACATTGTCCTGCCGACTAGATTTATTTGTTCTCTTCTACAATGCTTTGCAGATAAGATGAATGAGCCGGTACATTGAAACACGTACAAAAGAATCGAGGATTAGCCTCATCATCACTAGGGTGGATCCTAAAGCTGAACAGCTGCCCAGTTGAAGACCAACGATGATCTGAGACCCAGATACATCATGTATGACTACTGCATACCCCAAATGGGAGTATTTATAATTTCTTTAACTATGTAAAGAAGACAAGTGGCTGTGACATTTCCCACTATGATGCTCTTGCTGGCTAACTCAATGGGCACATTTATTGACACCAGGCATACACAAACCTAGATTTTCTAACAATAGCTGAAATAAATCTCTCTTTCCCTGACACATCCCAGATGAATCAAAAATCCTGCAGTGGCAGGGGCACCTGGGTGGCTCAGTCGGTGAGGCATCTGACTAGGGCTCAGATCATGATCTTACAGTTCATGGGTTCAAGCCCCTGCATTGGGCTCTATGCCGTCAACACAGAGCCTTCTTCAGTTTCTGTGTCTCCCTCTCTCTCTGCCCCTCCCCACTCACACTCTGTCTCTCTCTGTCTCTCAAAAATAAATAAACGTTAAAAAAATTTTTTTAAAGCAGCGCCTGGGTGGCTCAGTTGGTTAAGCATCCGACTTCAGCTCAGGTCATGATCTTGCACTTTGTGAGTTCAAGCCCCACGTCGGGCTCTGTGCTGACAGCTAGGCCTGGAGCCTTCTTAGGATTCTGTGTCTCCTTCTCTCTCTGTCCCTCCCCCGCTTGTGATCTGTTTCTCTCTGTCTCTTAAAAATAAATAAACATCAAAAAAATTTTTTTTTAATTTTTTTAAAAAGAAATCTATTATCTCAAACACAGCAACTATAGGGGTTTCTGGTGAGTAACAGAGGAGGCTCCTCCCACCCACCTCCAGTCCTACATACACATACCCTTTATAGTAAGTCCCCAGTTTAACTGTCATAAAGTACAGAATTTGGAAACCCCAGAGTGGCCACATAAGGCAGGTGCTGATCAGAACACATGTCTTAGCAAGGTTTCTCCAGAGCTTCTGATGACATTCAAAAGGCTATGTCACTGCCCTTTCTAACTCATGGCTTACATCACCAAGCTACAAGAATTTACCCTAACACCTATGGTTTCTGTTTAAGGATGTATTTAAACATAGCATGAATGAATCCATTTCCTCACCTGCAGGCAGAAAGGAGTCCATGCCCAGAAATCTGCAAACATGACTCTGCCTTCAGCATCATAGAGAAAACCCATTTCCTCACACTTTACTTGAGAATTTAAGTTTATTTACTTATTTTGAGAGAGTGGGTGAGGGCCAGAGAGAGAAGGAGAGAGAGAATCCCAAGCAGGCTCTGAATTATCAGAACAGGGCCCAATGCAGTGCTCAATCCCATAAACCATGAGATCGTGACCTGAGCCAAAATCAGGAGTCAGACACTTAACTGACTGAGCCACCCAGGCACCCATTTACTTGAGAATTTAGATACAGAACGCTAGCACAATGATTACAGATCCATTTTCCCTAATTCAGGTCACACAAAAGCTAGATGTAGGGTAACTTCACGGTTGATTTGACAACTTCATCACCCATCCAGATTTTTTTCCATTTCTCAGTATATCAACTTTGTTCCCAGACCAGCTTCCCTCGTAGTCACAAGAGGGCTGCCACCATTCCGGGAATCCCATCTGGACAGGAAAACATCCAGAGGCAGAAAAGGAACTGAATCTGCCAGTTTCTTCTTTTGAAGAGTTGAAGAAACCATTTCTACATGCCTGACGCATGCACCCTAAGGTCCACTGCTGATTACTGTTACTAGTTAAACTATGCACAATTCACCTGTGAGCTGAAAATAGAGACGCCTCCCATAACCAAACCAGGGTTTTATTAATAGAGAAGGAAGGAGCAGGGCAAAGGGTAGGCAACTAACAGCAGCTGTACAAAGTGGTCCACTGTCAACAGGGACCTTTCAGGGTTCTTTGCTGTCTGGGTTCCAGTGGTCCCTTCAGGCGGAGGGTGTGGAGGAGAAGGGCTTTGGCACCTGGGTCACCCATGGGTTTGCTTCTGGCTCCTCCTGGGGCCTTAGCAAAGCCTGTGGGGAATGTGCTGACATGATGATCTGTAGCACTGCTGTCACCACTGGTTATTTGCCTGCCTGTGCCACTTCCGGCGACTACAAAATCTCAGAGGATGCAAGAGGAAAAAAATATAGTCAGGGTACAAGGGCAAAGGAAATTACTTTATTGGATACCTACCAGACCCACGACATTTTTTTTTATATGCTAGATCATTTCGTTCTCATGATAACTGCCAGCTAAGTGTCACTGGCACTCTGTCATAAATGAAGACGCTGAGCCATCATGAAACACCTTGCCCAGCTAGAAAGCGGCAGAGCCAAGACTCAAGTTCAAAGCTGTCTGACGCTAAAACCTGCAGCCTCTGTCTGCAGACATGTCACCTTTCAGGGCAGAACAGAGGACCCAGCCACAAGTAATGAGAAAGGGAGACTCCAGAAAACATTAAGACACTGTAGGAATGTAGTCAGAAAAGGTGAAGAATGAGTTAATAACGTTCAGGAAACTGGAAACCACACCACATTTTGAACCCGTAAACACGGATCCCATGCACAAGATACAGATAAAGCACCTTCTGCTCCCAAAGTCGTAGCCGTGGGTTGCTACGATTTGATGTCCTAAGACTCCTAAACCACTGTTACTCCAAGTACGGTCCACGGACCAATGCTGGTCGGCAAACCATTTCCAGGTCACGATAAACACAGACAGGAGAGTGAATGGCTGGAAACCCATATAGCACTTTGACATTACTGCAACATTCAAGCATGGAATTAGTGGACTTGGCTCAAGGAACAGGGTGTTGCTGAACTCAGGCTACATACAGCACAAGTTGCATTCTAGTATTGGTCTACAACAGACTGGAAAAATTTTTAAATTAAGATAACTTACTATTTTTTTTAACCTTGGTACTTCACAGAAAGTTGGAAAAGGACAGCCCTGGAGTTTGGCTGGTTACATGGAATCACTCCCATTTTTACAGGTGAAAAGAATGAGCCTCAAAGAGACTGAGACACTTGACCAAGGTCAATACCACAGGTAAAAAATTTCTCAGCTCCTGATAAAGAGTGTTGGCCAAAATGGGCTGTAAAAAGGTGGATGCTTGTAAAATAAATAAATAAAATAAAATAAAATAAAATAAAATAAAATAAAATAAAATAAAATAAAATAAAATAAATAACAAAATAAAATAAAAACATTTCCTCTGGCTCTACTGTTGCAAAAAGTTCAGCTGAGATAAGATGCCTCCGGTGAAAATGTTCTATAAAGAGAAGCCAAGAATGAAAGGGAAATGGATGAGTTCACTCCTGACAAAAGCCAATCTTTTCACAACCTGATTTACAAATCGACTTCCTAATTGTTACTGCAATTTCACCTCCACGGATCATGAAGGACTCTTTTTGAAGCCCTCCCAGTCTGCCTCTAGAACTTACCAGCCCCATCACTGACTCTAGGCCCAACCAGACTGAACATCCCACCTCCTCAGAGCTTGATTCTTTCTAGAATGTTCTACCATTACCTCTTCCCTTTCCCCATCTGGAAAAGCCCTGCTGTGCCTGAAAACAATTTTGGAACAGAGTTTGTTATAGACAAGACTCTGGGTTTCAAGAACCAAAACTCATTCAGGCTCCTTTTTAAAGGGAGGTTATATACTAGGGCTGTTCAATGGCCTCCCACAGATATCCCAAGACAGGAGCAGAAGTGAAGGACCAGACTGAGGACTGAAAACTGCTGCCACCTGAGGAACCTCTTGCTCTCTCCCAGAAGCCACTCTTGTCTCTCATCCTCCTGACAGCTCAGCTTCTCTCTGCCTATCTGGCCCAGTCTCTGTTTTCTCCAATGCTTCCTCTCTTTATTTGTTACTTTACCCCTCTGTGCCTTCACTCACACACACTCATCATGGCCTCCCAACCTCAACACCACCTTGCAACTTGGCGAATGTGGCACCAGCACCAACCAGATGCTCCTCCCTGTTCCTACATCTGACTTCCTGAGAAAGGAAACTGATTAGCTAAGGTCATCTTTGCAAGCCTGGCCATTAATCAGTGGTCACCAGCCTACCTAAGAATCAGCTTTCCTGAGGTCCAAGGTCAATCTCTGATCTCAGCAGCGATTGCCAGAAAAGGCCAGGTATGCAATCTAGAGAATGTCTGCTTTGATCAAGAAGACTGTAAACAGGCAGGCTGATACCACTAACATCGTCTGTCCAGGATAAATGAAACAAATAAACTCCTATTTATCCTTCATTTCCCAACTCTGGTGACACCTTCTCTGGGAGATCTTCCATTTCTCCAGGTTGGCTTTTATTCCTTGTATTCTTATAGCGCACCGTGAATCCCTCTACAGAAATGCTCCCCATGTTGCCCGGGAACTGTTTGCTTGCATTTCTGCCTTTCCACGAGACAGTGAGGACTTTGAAGACTTGGACCACACCACAATCACCTCTGTATTTACAGTGTGTAGCACGGAGCCTGGTGCTGGGCATAGAAGGAGCTCTATAAATGAGCAGGGAGTGAATGACTGAATGATCAACTGAATGAAAGGCTGAGTAGCACATTGTGCTATTCAATTTGACCAAGTTAAGCCCCTCTGCGTCCACTCTAGATGAACTAAGGAGAGTGTTAGGGAAGAGGAATGGAGAGAAGGGGGAGTCGAGGTAGATTCTCCAAAGAAAAAGAAAAAGGAAGAAAACTAGTCCCCAAAAGAGGAGATAAAGAAGTAGATGAAGTGCTGAGTCTACTGTAGCATTGTTCACCTCCGGGTGTTTCTCTTGGTATTTTTGGATTCCTTGCTACAGCAGGTGGGAATAAGGGATCAAGGCTTGGATTCAGCGTCCCCATCTATAAAATGGAGACAGTACCAGCTGCATTGCCGGGTGGCTGAGAGGATAAAAACAGGTAACAGATGAAAAGTGCCCAGCAGGGCATCTGGAGGCAGACAAAAGAAGGTCGAGGATTATGGGAAATAGTTTTAGAACTGCCCAGAACGTGCCAGACAGGCTGGACGGCAGAAGGTGGTATATACAGGGACTTTCACAGGGAAGCACTTAGGAAACTATTCTTCATCCAGGGGCAAAGCACGAGGGAGCCAGCAGCAGGGCTGACAGCGGGAAGCCTGTGCAGTCCCCATAACAATGTTATGATGTTAATCATTAAAATACTGTGTCAGTTTTTGTCTGGGGACAAGGCATTTTGATCTTTGTTCTCCCTCTATAAAGATGAAAGGTAGGTGCTACCAAAGGGGCAATTTCAGGTCAAGAGGATGTCATGCCTGCCTGGCCACCTGGACGGAAAGGCCCCAGCTCCCCCAGGCCCCGGCTGGGCAGTCCCTGGAGGGTCAAGCCTGAGCAGAGGCAGGTGGAAAGGGAGCAAAGCAGATTAGCTCCTCCCAGAGGCCAGGCCGCACCCATTCAAGTGAGAGTCCTGTGTAACCAACTGGCAAAACAAAATTAAAAGGCAAAGTGAAGGTCTATACCCAAGAGAAATGAAAACATATGTCCATATAGAAACTTGTACACGGGGGCACCTGAGTGGCTTAGTCGGTTAAGCGTCTTGACTTCGGCTCAGGTCACCATCTCACAATTCGTGGGTTCGAGCTCCATGTCGGGCTCTGTGCTGACAGCTCAAAACCTGGACCTGCTTCAGATTCTGTGTCTCCCTCTCTCTCTGCCCACCCCCCGCCCCCGCTTGTGCTCTGTCTCTCTCTGTCTCTCAAAAATAAATATATGTTAAAAAAAATTGTTTTAATTTAAAAAAAATAAAGAAAAAAAGCTGTACACGATGTTCAGAGTAGCATTATTCCTAACAGCCCAGAGGTGGAGGCAACCAAATGCCCGTCAACTGACGAACAGATAAACCAAAGGCACTATGTTCACACAACGGACTGGAGCACTGATACACCAAGGATGACGCTTAAAAACATGATATTAAGTGCAAGAAGCCGGTCACAGAAGACCACGTATGATTCCATTTACATGAAATGTTCAGAATGGGTAAATCCATAGAAACAGAAAGTACGTGAGGGTTGCCAGGGGCTGGAGGACAAGGGAATGGGGAGTGACTGTTAATGGTCAGGGGGGTTTCTTTTTGGGGTGATGAAAATGTTCTACTCTGCAATCTACTAAAAACCATTGAATTGTACACTTCCAACAGGTGAATTGAACGGTATAGGAATTAGAGCTTAATAAAGCTGTTACAATAACAAAAAAAATAGAAGTATGGAATAGCAGTTCACGCCTGAACGTGGGGTCAGATTCTTAGTTCTCATATTTTCATTGAGAAAAACCCTGAGCACCCTACTAAGTGCCAAACACCGTTCTAGGTACTGAGTCTACAACAACAAATACGACAAACAATGCCCGCTCTCTTAGCACTTACGTTTTACCGGAGAAACCCACGCCCCAAATTGTAAAATGTAAAAAGGCAAATGAGCAAGTAAGGGCAAGTGTGCTGAGACCATGAAGCAAATAAAGAGCTTAATGAAAGAATCCCTTAGAATGTGGAAATACGTACGGGGAAAATTCTGGGCAGAGGGGCCAGCGTGGACAAAGGCCACAGGGTAGAAAAGGACCCGGTGCGTGAGAGGCACCGAGTTAAGACCAGAAGGGCTGGAACGGTCACGCCCCCACTTCTTCGTGCAGACCTTAGACCAGGCCCTTCCACTCCGAGCTCTTACGCGGTATGATGGGGGGAGCAACAGTACCGGCTCACACCTGGGTGCACCTGGCTCTGTGCTGGGCAGACCCAAATATTCCTCTCCCTCTGCATCCGCAACTCATGCGCTGGCTGTGATCTATTCCTCCAGGCTGGACTGTGTGTTCTTCCCCTCTCTCCCTGTAGAAGCACAGACATTCACTGGAAGAGTCAAGAAAAGGAGCAAATGTGCCGCATAACCCTTCCTGAGGTGGGAGCCTGACACATTTTCCCTGCCTGGCTGCACCACCTAGGCCACAAGAATCAGGCTGTGATGGTTTGTGAACTGTTTGTCCTTGAACAGCATAAGCTGTTAGGTCCCTGTCGCCCAGTGTTCTTAGAGTGGTCACCATTGCTGTCTTTTCTCCTCAACAGCCTGTCAGTAAGCTGTAGGCTCAGTCTGAAACTGGTCTGAGTCAGAAACTCAGCAAAGGGAGAGAATGTGATGCTGTTGGTAAGGGCAGAGGCTTCAGACCCAAGCATATCTGGATTCCAGACAGTCTTAGTTCTGCTTCCTCCTGGCTAAGTGTCCTGAGGTCAGGGACTCCCCTCTCTGGCCATTTTTCTCCAGCAGTATCAGCCTCCATTACCATCCACAACATTCAAGTAGCTACTTAAATCCTCACCGTCACCCATGAAATTTGGCATTACTGTCATTCCAACTTCACAAAAGAGTAAACTGAAGCTCAGATAGCTGAAGTCAAGTACAAGGTCATACAGCTAGTTGATGAAATAACCTGGATTTGAACCCATGAAGTCTGTCTCCAGAGCCTATGATCTGTACAACCACACTCTATAACAACCCTCAACTGTGAAATGGGACAATCATATGCACGGTGAGGTTTGCATGAGGACTGACTGAGCTCACGTAAGGTGAAGCATCCTGGTGCTGGGATCATAGAGCGTGTACAATTGAATTGCACCTAGCGTGCTGCCCCTATGCCCCTGGAGTGTAAGGGGGACTCTCTGCTGTTGGAAGGGATTTTTTTCAAACTTCCAAATGAGGTGTGCCCGGAAAGAAACTGACAACACCAAATGACCTCCCGTGGAGCTCTCCAGCAGTCACTGACGTTTCCAGACAGACCCAAGAGAGGTGATTTGAGTTTATAAGGGAACCTGCTGGTGTCAGCTGCAGGGAAGCTAGAGACTAACAACAGCTCTGAGCAGAGGCTTCAGTGTTTAAGTGGAGCAATCAGTAGGGTTACCAGGAGATGGGCTGGGGGATCCGGTCCACTTGACTCTGTCAGCATCAACAGCTATCCAAGTCAACTCCAAGAGTCTCCAGAGTTGCTGAGGCAGAAGGAGACTTTCAGCGAGGACCTTTCCAAAGAGTCTTGGACTCCAGCTTGTCAGTGAATGAGACAGCACCACAATCACAAGGAAAGCTGCATTTTTTCCACCCACGGAGTCAAGAAAGCAGCAGAGGGAAGTGGAAGGAGCCTGACCTCACTTCTAGCACTTACTAAAAGGGAGTTCCTAACCTTTCCAAGGCCCTGTTTCTCCATTGCAAAATGAAGCAAAGAGCATCTACCTTACAGAAGGTCATCAGAGTTAATATATGACAAGCACCTGGCACAGGGGCTGGTACGCATTTTTATTTAAAAATGATAATAATCAAAGCTCTTATTTACTGTGCTAAACGTCATGCATGAGTTTGATATTCTCATCAAATCCCAGCAAACACCCTGTGAGTAGAGATTTTTAAGAGTCCCGTTTCCCAGATGAGAAAACTGAGGCTTAAAGCATTACAAGATTGCATGCTCAAGGTCATACAGCTTGTGAGTGAGTGACAGTTCAAGGTCAGATAGCCTATGAGTGGTCAAGCAGGGCTTTGAATCCAGTCAGTGAGATCTCAGAGTATGCAATTGAATTGATTCCACTCTCCAGAGACCTTCCCTGCCCTTTCTCAGGAATGCATACTGTCAACCCAACTCTGATTCATGTTTATGGAGCCATTCATGGTAAGTGGGACAGTTTGGAGGAATGACTAAGACCAAGCACGGGCTTTAGACAAGACCAGCTCCTCCTTCATAGACGTGTGTGGCACTATCTCCTTGAATCCTTGTAACAGCCCCATGAGAGACAGAATAGGTGAAGTTCATCATGCAGATGAGAAAACAGAGGCAGAGGGACGGAATGAATCATCCAAAGTTATGGTGAGGCAGTAAGAAGGGGAATTAGAGCCCACTTCAGCCCTGGGCTGGGTTCCAGGGAAATAGCTGCTGGATAATAAGTTATCTCGCCTCTGAGAGGCCAGGCAGTCTTGTGTCCACACAGGAAAACAAAGGTAGATAAATGCAGGAATTCACAGCCCTATAAAAAATGAATTAAGATAAAATGCATACCCTTACTACTTAATGAGGGAGGTTTATGAACACAAATGCATGACAATGACTCAGAGGAGCCTAATTATCTTATCATAAGTTGAAGGCAATAGATTTTCATTTCTAAGTAAATATCGTATTTCCTCCATCCTAAAGCACACCTATTTTTGTTCATGTTTGGTCATTTCTGAAGTCCAGGTATAACTTACCACGGATGTATACATTGAGGATGTCTTTCTTACCACCACCAACCCCCCCCCCCCCCCGGCACCCCATAAAGGTTGGTATTGAATTGTAGATGTGTCAGGCAAGGGATGTTGCCTTGGAACTGAGGTCCCTGCTTCTTATCTCTGTCCAAGGTAAAAAGCCCCCACCCCACCCTGGCCCTCCTTCCCTTCTTTCAAGTCAGAAGAGGAAAACGGGTCCACAGCTTATTAGGAGAGAAGAGATAGCCAGCACTCTCTTTCAGGACTTGGCGAAGAATTAACTGACGGAGGAAAAAGTGATCCTCTCTCCCCCAGCCCAGGACTAGCTCTATTCTCTGATCTCTAATGCGAGGACATGGGAATGGGTGACTGAGCCTGGATCCTTGTGTCCTAGGCTGGAGGGAGGGATGTGGCCAGTGGAGAGCTGGTCTTTGTGCGGCAGACATGTGAGTCCAGACAAGAAGAGGTTCACTGCAGACCACTTAGCGTCTCCATGGTAGAGCCTAGTCACAAGCCCAAGGCCCTGGCTTCCTGGAAGGAACGCTTCTCACTCTCCAATGCCTCCAATGTGTTCTCTCGAACTCCCTGCCAGGAAGGAGCCCTCAACTGGCTGATGAGAGGTTCTGCTGCCTTCCTGGAAGGCATCTCCCCTCCTGCCACTCAAACTCCCTCAGCTCATTCTGCCTCAGACTCCTTCTCGGGATAAAAAATGGGCCTCCTTCAAGGGCTTTCATTCTTCTATGTATAGCCATCATAGGCCGTTGAGGGCCTCTTTCTCTCCCCTGAAATTTTAAAACTAGAGTTAAAATGTAGAAGGGACAAAAAGGTCAAGAGAAAAGCACCCAGCCAGGAACCAGAAACGCTGGGTTGCAGTCCTGACCTTCACCCTTCCTGTCTGTGAAATGGGCACAACACTTTCCTATCTCTGAACTTGGTTTCCCAGCCCCCTTTCAGCCTGGCTCCCATTGCTCCTGAGGGGCTCAGGGGAGAACCCTGCTAGTAAAGCCTCTGCACGCTAAGCTCTGTGGGGGCCAGCCTCTGGCCTGCCTTGTTAATGGCTGCTGAATTGAATCCCTCAGAAGCCATGCTCTGTCCACCTGTGAAATGGCAGACAACAAGACAGATAAAACTTCAGTTTTAGCCTCCTTAACAAAACTTTGGCCTAAGGTGGTCTGCCTCCACCCCCCAGGTGCAGAACAAGAAAGCAGAGCCAAGTCCCAGCCAGAGGTGTATGGGAGGGAGAGTGGAGGAAAAGGAAGGGAGACTAAGGGAGTGGATGGAAACCCCAAGATGGCCCAAGCATGAGTCTCATCAAGGCAAAAGGCAAGCAGCTCCCGAATTAGCTGAGAACCACTGAGCCGACTAGTGCGCAGCAAACACATATCTCCCCAAGGTAGTGGGGTACCGGTTAAGAACCAGACTGCTGATTCATGACCCTAGCTCAGCCACCTAACAACCTGTCTGACGTTGGGCCACAACTTAACCTACCTGTAAAATGGGAGTAAATAGTAGCTACCTCCTAAGGTAATAGAATGCCCAGAACAATGCCTACCACAGAGCTGATCCTAGGGTATTGTTTACTGCTATTACCTACCCAGAGGCTGATACACGTTGTTATCTCACAGAATCTTCCTAAGAAGCCTGGGAAGAAATAATTATTTTCCAGAAGAAAAACCCGAGGCTCAAGTCACACTGCTGATTTGTAACAAGGTTGGGATTAAAAGGTTCTCTATTCTTTCTAACCTCAAGTTCCACTGAGGCAGGCTCCCTCCTAGAGGGAGGGGACAGAAAAGCACAACATCATGGGGCAAGGGAAGAAAGGAAGACAGTGCTCAAAGAAAAGAGGCTGGCTGGTGGGACAGACGGACGGAGCATCTCTTCTTCCCATGCCCTCTCTAGATGGTGCTTTACAGGGAGGATGCTGGCTGCAGGCCAAGGGCCCACTGGGGGCTCCCGGTCTTTCCCAGCAGCGCTGCACTCTCTGAACCTCAAGAGAAATCGTGCTGTAGACCACACCACACATCAGCGGCCATGAGGGCAGAAGAAGAAAGGGCAGGCCAGACTGGGCAGCTTTGGGTCAGGACCCTGCAGAGGCTGTGGGGCTCTAGGATGACCACAGGCCAGGAGAGCCCAGGGACACCCCATCATTCCCAGGCTCCTTGGGTCCTAGGCATCCCATTCTGACAAACGGAATGAGGAGGCTGGGCTCAGAATGGGCAGAGCCACAACTGGCAGGCAGGCAGGCCATACCCCCATCCACCCCGGCAGGCAGTAGGGCAGGCCTGTGGGGAGGCGGGCAGGAGCCGAGAGGGCCAGCAGCTGTGACCACAGGCCAGGCATATTTCTGGCCACAAGTGTTGGCAAAAAGAGACGAGACTGCCTTCTCAGACTGGAAGAAGAGTCTCTTTAGCTCTGAGAAATTCCTGTCCAGTGCCACTCTCCCACTGGAGAGAGTTGGGGCAGCAACGGGGCTTCTCAAGGTCAGCCAACAGGACCTTCTTATTCTGTAGTGGAGCAAAATAAGGTCACCCAAAGTTGGGAGCTGTAAACGGGACAAGAACTTGGGTGCCCCGACACCAACACCTGGTCCCATGGTCTTTTGGGGATGCATTCACGACTCAGTCAGGTCTCTATGGCTCTGCCTCTGGATCTGCTCCCAGCTAGCAATCTGTACTATTCCAGTGGGTTCCTTCAGCCTGTGGATTCTATAGCTCTGAGATTCAGAGTGGCACATATGCATCGTGTGTGTGAGCATGTCTATTCATTCAACAGCAAATATTTATCGAGTGACTTGGGCCAGGCTCCATTCTCGGCCCTGGAGATAAAGCAGCTCACAAAAGAGATGAAGCCCTCCTCTGGTGGGGCTTACATTCCAGTAGAAAGACCTCTGGTCCTTGCAAAAGTCTATGTAAAAGGATCCTTGTGTATCATTTGTGCCCAGACTCTGATAGGTGGGGAATGTCCTGTCAATTCCAGGGAGAGCCACAGTCCTTCTCCGGGCCTACTTGTGCTTCAAGCGGTCTTGGACAAATCACGTGGAAGCATTTGCTAAGCCCACCCCCAGCCCCCAGTTCCTTGCTCCTACCCGCACCCCAGGGTGCTGCTTCTGGCATTCCATGCCCTGCCTCACAATCACTGATTGTGTTCTCTGATCCCTGAGCAACTCAAATATGGACAGCGTCCCTGTCTCCTCCTCTAACTGAATAAAGGGCTGATGGAGCCAAGCCATTGATTCCGAGCTCCATTTGCTCATCTGTACAGTGGAGGCACTAAGGACCTGGATGACTCCTGATGGTCCCACAGATCAGATGAGACTATGAGATGAAAGGGCCATTCTTCCAGCGATAGTCCTTGTCACGCCCCACTAAAATGGCACTAGTGAAGTGCCTCTCTCTGGGAAAGGACTCAGCCATGGAGATCCTCAGCTGGGCTCGCGTGCTTGTACAGGAATTTGGGGAGGGAGCGCGGGTGCACGTGCTGGCCTGGAGAGCCAGACCGGCCCCGAAAGAGGCTCTGTCGTTCCAAGGAGGCTGCAGGAAGCAGGGACACACGGCTGCCCGGGCCAGCAGGGCACCAGATGAGTCAGCCCACAGCAGAAGGCAAAGGGGAGGAGAGGAGAGAAGACGCCCTGGAGTCCCCGTGTCCATCAATCTATCCGTCTGTCTGTCTGCTGCAGCCAGTGGCTTGCCAGGCAGGACGGAAGCACTGCCCGGCCATAAATGAATGCTGGCTCCAGGCTGGCCGCCCGCCCCGGCCGCCTGCACGGAAGGCCGGACTTTACCCAGCAAATCGGGAAGGAACTGGAATCTCTGAACTTGGGACTTGGGCTCTGTCGATAAGGTCTATGGACAAACAGAGGGCAGGGGCTGAGGCTCCCCTTTATACACACAGAAGCCCGGCTCCAGGCTGATACTGCGGAGATCTTTGCCCTTTGGTTCAAACAGGAAATCTTAAAATGGAAAATGAGCTGCCTGAGGAAGGGGTGCGGCCACCAGCCTACAGGGAAGCAGGTTGTTCACAGCAGAGCGTTTGGGCTTCTTGGTGCGTGCGGGAGGAACACAGCCAGCCCGGGGTGTTTGGGAGGGGGCAGGAGCCGCCTGGGGAAGGCAGAAGGCAGCCAGAGGGCCGTGGAGAATCAGAGGGCTGGCTCTCACCCACAGTTATACCACTTATTTGTCGTGTGGCTTGTGGGCAGTGACCACACCCATAGGAACTTTAGTTTTCCCATCTGTAAATGGGGCTGACAACACCATCCACGTCAGAGAGCACTCAAGAGGACCCGAATGAAGTCACAGATGTGAAAGTGGCCTGCAAGTCACCAAGGGCTTGACTGGCAAACCTGCATCCTTGTCAAGACCCCCTCAAAAGGCATTTCACAATCCAGAGGGGAAATCCAAAATAACACCTCCATGCCACCCCCATACTCCCCCGTGCTGGCAGTTCAAAGAGGAGAAAATTGGGAGAAGATAAATAATTAGAGAACCCCAGCAGTCTCCCTGCTGAGGTTTCCAGGTAATTATTCACCTGACAATTACCCCCTCACGTTAATTCTACCTCCAGATCCTTCTGACAAGGTAAATTCATTTATGTACATCCCTAACTATCCTGCTTTGGTAAACATTCCAACAAGCTTGGATGGCCCATTAAAGAAAACAAACAACAAAAAAAAAAAACGAAGAAATGAGGCAGGCAGGAGAGAGAGAAATTAACTCTTGGTCATTACTGGCACTTACAGAATTAACCTTCGAGGATAATTAATGAGGAATCAAAGCCAAGGCAAACCTTATCCAGAGCCAAAAGGGAGCCAGTCACAGCAGGGTGGGAACCACAGGAGGCCCCTTCTCCACAAAGCTCACACCTCCTACCAGTTGGAGCTCAGAGATTACTGGAAGGTTCCAGAACCTTCTGCCGGGGGTGGTGGTGTGGGCTGCACTTTCACTTTCAGGAAGAACCCTCTTTGGTGAAATCACTCTTGACTTGCCTTTCCCACTGACAGACCCACAACCCTGCCAAGCCACCCTCCAACCAAGGCCTGGCCATTTCTGGGCCCAGCACATCTTAGGCATCAATCAATGGCTGCTATATGAATGAATCAGTGCACGAATTCATTCAGTGTCTTAAAGTCTCCCCAGTTCGTCAAACTCCACAGTGTCCCCCCATAGGATTAAGGCTAGTGTCATCTTTTTGCCTTGACCAGAGCCTCCGATTGTTCTCTCTGTTTCCGATCTCTTTCCCGCGCATCCTCTACACAGACTTATTTTCCTAAAAGACCAACTGCAAAAGGGATCGAGGTGACACTTCAGCTTTGGCCACCAAGGGGAAAGTCATGGTTAAGACAATGGCCGCTGGAGTCAGACAGCCTGGGGTATGTTGGCCTTGGGTAAGTTACTTGCCATCTCTGAACCTTAGCTTCCTCATGTATAAAATGAGGCTCATAATAGAAGGTACCAGCCTTCCAGTCAGTGGTTGTATGCATTATGAGTTAGTGAAGAAATGCTTGGCACTTAATCAACATTAGCTATTCTCCGCAGCATGGTTATCATCGTCAACATCAGCTTCATTGCTTAAAATACCTTCACTGCCTTCCACTGTCCTCGAATTCAAAGCCAAGTTCTCTAACATGGCGCATGACACCTGGGCCTTGCTTGCCTCTCACCTCTCTCCCGCCCTCCCTAGTCCAGCCACAAATGTCCTTACAGTTCCCCAAATGCTCCATTCTCTCTTCACCTCAGCTCTTTGCACAAGTGGCTTTCTCTGTCTTCCAGGAACTGTATCCCAGGACCCGGGCACGCACACCCAGGGAAGTAAGGCCCATCCCGATTTGGGCAGAGAACAGGTGTGAGGCTCACAGGGGACCCCACAGCCAGCCTTTCTAAGTTCATGTATCTTCTAAAAAGAGCTCTCCACTTGCTTTTAAACATTCAATGATCTGTTGAAAAGCACAGGTAGGTATGAGTCTCCCCAGTTTTACAATAAGGAACTATGTCCATTGAAGACCAGTGACTGGCCCATGGTCACCACTCAGTAGCAGCAGGAACGGGATCTTGGGTCTTCCCAGACCACAGAATGGGGCAAAAGAACCACCACTCAGAGGTGGACCTGAGCCTCCATCCCTGGCCAAGACCCGGGGCAAATCTTCACCTCCCTAAGCTCCTGGCCTCTGCATCTATAAAGTTGAGGTAACAATGACTTTCTCGCAAGGTGGTTTAGGAAGATGAGTTGAACTGTATGAAAAAGTGCCAAGGCACTGCCTGGCCCTGGCAGTGAAGAGCAAAGGGGGGAATGGGTGGAGAGTGCTGCACTGAGGCAGGGGGCAAGAATCTGGAAGTGGCATGGGAAAGCAGAAGAATGCATCCCTGCCTCCATCCTGAACTTAAGGACCTTCACAGCCTTCACCCTCCAAGATCAAGGGCAACTGGTGTCCTTGGCAGAGAGACACCGGTCAATTAAGACAGGAAATAGAGCCAAGGTTGGGGCTGGAGACACAGACCTGAGAGATTCCACATTCACGAGGAAGCCGCAATGATGGGATTAAGAGAAACTTCCCAGGGAAAGAGCTAAGGATGGAAACCAGAGGTGTACCCAAAACCAGGAGGCGGGGAAGAAGACTTGGGAAGGGCATGTACCTAAAATAAACAATGATTATAGAATGATCACCACAGCAATCAGCTCAGAAATAGCAACTCTATTCAACATTTTCCTCTGAGAGTTCTCTAAGAGATATTTTTATACTTCACTAAAAGAACAAGTGACCCCACAATGCTAAGAATCGTGTTAGGGGAGGGGAATCCAAGTTTCTTCACTTTCCAATGAGAACATGGACTTCTCAAGGTCAAGATATAGACCCAGAAAGCTCAGCCTAGACCCCACCAGGGTGGCCTCAACACTGTGAACGGGTGGAGAAATTAACGAAGAGCTAGCACTAAGAGAGGAAGGGGAAATACCCAGATAGCCTTTAAGTTCACATTTTCCTAGTATGAATATTATATTTATATAATAATAATCTGACTTTATTATTATTTGATCTTATTTTCCAAATGACTAAGCTATTATATGAGTAGAAAAAAAAAGCATTTTGAGTTAAACTAACCTGAATTGGCTCTTGCCACCTCCACTCACTTCAGTTTCCTCAACTGTTAAATAAACGTGATTTTCTGTTGGAATCTCTGTTGGGAGAAGTCAAGATAGTATATAAAAAGTGCTACCCATGTGGCTTTCACTTATGATACGAAATCTTGTCTTCCAGACCATAAAGCGAGTCCAGAAAGATTCAGAATCAAAGCATATACACCGCATTCTCTGACCACAAAGCAATTCAGTTAGAAATAAAGAACAAAAAGACAACGAAGGGCATCTTATGGTTTTGAAAACCTATGAGCGTGCTTCTACGGAAGACAAAGATCAAAGAAAGAACTAGGGGCACCTGGGTGACTTAGTCGCTTAGGTGTCCCACCTTGGCTCAGGTCGTGATCTCATGGTTCATGAATTTGAGCCCCATGTCAGGCTCTGTGCTGATAGCTCTCAGCCTGGAGCTTCTTCGGATTCTGTGTCTCCCTCTCTCTCTGTCCCTCCCCCATTCACACTCTGTCTCTCTCTGTCTCTCAAAAATAAATAAATGTTCAAAAATTAAAAAAAAAAAAACAAAGAAAGAACTAAAGTGGAAATTAGAATATACATAGAGCTGAATATCAGTGAAAATGCTGCACATCAAAATTATTGAACACAGCTGAAACCTCCTTGAGGAGGAATATATGGCTTTAAGTGCCTAGATCAGAAAAGAAGAAAGGTTGAAATATGGTGAGCTAAATATCCAACTTAAGGAATTAGAAAATAACCACAGAATAAATCCAAACAGAGTAGACGTAAGAAAGAAATAAAAATGAGAACAGGGGCACCTGGGTGACTCAGTCGGTTAAGTGTCTGACTTGATTCTTAATTTTGGCTCAGGTCATGATCTCTCAGTTCATGAGTTCAAGCCTCACATTGAGCTCTGCACTGACAGTGTGGGGCCTGCTTGGGATTCTCTCTCTCTCTCTCTCTCTCTCTCTCTCTCTCTCTGTCTCTCTCTCTCCCTCCCTCCCTCCCTCCCTCCCCCACTTGCACGTGCACGCTCTCTCTCAAAATAAACTTTAAAATTTTTTTTTATTTTTTTCTTTAAAAATGAGAGCAGAAATTAGGAAAATAGAAAATGAAAATATAATAGCTTTAACGAAATTGAAAATTGGTTTTTTTCAAAGACTAATAAAATTGACAAACATTCAGTGAGAATTATCAGCAAAAAAAAAAAAAAAATGACCAAAGGCTCAAATAAATAATATTAGGAATAATAAAAGGGATGAAAAATTACAGATAGGGCAGAGATTAATTCAAAAGAGTAAAAAACACTATGAACTTCATGCCAATAAATTTTAAAACTCAGGTAGAATGGGAAGATTACTAGAAAAGTATAATCTACCAAAACTGACTAAAAAAGAATTCAAAAACCTGGCTTTTCCTTTAACCATTAAAAAAATTAAATCTATAATTTAAAACCATCCCATAAAAAAGCTCACAGGCTCAGTGGTTACAAAAGCAAGTTCTAACTAAATGTCAAGAACAGGTAATTGCAGATGATTCAAACTCTTGCAGAGAACCAGAAAGGAAAATGACTCGGCCATTCATTTGATGAGAAAAGTACACCTTTGATATCAAAATGAGGCAGATATAATATAAAAAGGGGAAATCATTATCCCATAAAATCACTAGCCACATGAACCTCAATGCAAAGTCTCCTCACAAAAGTTTAGCAACTCAAATCCAGAAATACATAAAGCTGAATGATATAAAGAAAGATACTGCATATAACCAAAATTTGATTTATCCAAGAAATGCCATGTTGACTTAAATTAGGTATTTATTTTTGCTATTAATCATAACCTATTAAGATGAATCACAAAATCATATGAGTAGTTACACAAATCTCCTTAAAAAGTCAACATTAATAAATGGTTTTTTTTAAAAAGGCTTAGCAAACTAGAAATAGAAAGAAATTTCCTAAACTTGAAAAAGGACAGTTATAAAAATCCAAAGTAAATATCATACTTAATGATGAATAATTAGAAGAATTTCCTTTACAGTCAGCAAAAATGTTGCTATCCTGATTTAAAAATTTGACATTTTTGTGGCGGTCCTACCTCATGCAATTAGACAATCCAAATAAGAAAAAGGTATAAAAATTACCTTTAGTCACAAATTATATGATTGCCCACAGAAAAATATCAATAGAAACTATAAATTATTGGAAAGAACAAGAAAATTAACAAAATTTTGAGTACGCAAAACTCAAAAAAAAACCACTACATTTAAAAAAACATTACATTTCTATAACCCAACACCCATCAGTTTAAAATACAATTTTAAAATGCAGTTTACCGGGGTGCCTGGGTGGCTCAGTCAGGTAAGTGTCTGACTCTTGATTTCAGCTCAGGTCATGATCTCACGGTCCTGAGATTGAGCCCCGAGTCAAGATTCTCTTTCCCTCTCCATTGGCCCCTCCCCCTCTCGTTCTCTTTCTCTCTCTGTCTCTAAAAATATATTTTTTGAAAAAATATGGAATATATTGATGATTCCAGGATAGAGGAGTTCTTAAATAAGACACCAAAAAAGCATAAAACTTTATCAAATTGATAAATTAAAAAACCTCTGTTCATCAAAATATAATTTTTAAAAAAGTGAAAAGGTGAAAACTGGGAGAAAATATTGACAACACTGACCAAGGAATAATAGAGTATAAAAAGAATTCTCACACAGAAAGGAAAGAAAGAAGCAAAGAAAGAAGAGAAAAAATGAGCCATATGTATTACTAGCCATTTCAAAGAAGAAGATAACTTTGAAAGCAGTCAACCTAATTAGAAATCAAGAAAATCCAAATTAAAATCACAATGTGATTACTTTCATCTACCAGGATGCCAAGAATAGAAGAGCCCAACAATAGCCAGCATTGCCAAGAGTCTGGGGTAGCAGGAACCCTTATAACACTTTCGCCACAGGAGCTTAAATCGAATGTGTAATCATTTAACAAAATAATTTCATAGGACACATGTCTAAAAATGTTCATAAATGGCATTGTTTGGAATAGCCAGGCACCAGAAACAACCCAAATGTCTGTCCGCAGGATAATGGATAAGTACTATAACTTAGGATACACTCACTCAAGGAAATACTAAACAGCAGTAAAAATGAACAAACTAGAAATAAACACATCATCATATCACAAACATAGGAGAAATCAAAACTAAAAGCAAAGGCTTCCTAACCTTCCTTTATGTCTTGACTCATCTAGAAAGGCATAATACTTCTATCTACACCACACACCAGGTGATCCACCCAGAGTCACCAGGTGACCAGTCCCCATAAGATTCTTGGCACTTCTGAGCTTGAACGTACACTATGCTGGCATTTATACAGATCAAAACTTGCAAAATTAAACAATATGTTATTTAGTGATGCCTAAATATGTGGAAAACAGCGAAGAGAAGCGAGAGAATGATGAACAGACTTCCCTCTGGGGAGAGAGAGAGGGAGACGCGACCACAAAGGGACACACAGTGTATTCTGCTGTGTGTTGAAATATTTCATTACAACTGTGGGATATGATACTATATGTATCCCATGAACTTAACTATTTAAAAGGAGCAGAGAAAAAAAGACCAGAGGGGCATCTGGGTGGCTCAGTCGGTTAAGTGTCTGATTCTTGGTTTGGGCCCAGGTCATGAGCTCACTGTTCATGAGTTCGAGCTCCACATTGAGCCCCAAGTTCAGGCTCTGCCTTGGGATTCTCTCTCTCTCCCTCTCTCTGCCTCTCTCTCTCTCTCTCTCAAAATAAATAAAACTTGAAAGAAAGAAAGAAAGAAAGAAAGAAAGAGCGAAAAAGACCAGAAGAAAACATATTGAAGCGTTAACCATGGTTATCTTTGAGTGACAGATGTCTTTTTTCATTTGTTATTGTTTGTTTGTTTGTTTTTTTGGTAGTTTCTAATTTTCTACAATGAACATGTATTTCTTTTATAATCAAGGAAAGAAAGAAAAAAATACTTTGTTTCACAAGACAAACCCCCTAATTGTGAGGATAAATACCAGGCAGTTGAAAGAAGAAGAAAGAAAGCAAGAAAAAAAAAAAAACCACTAGGTATAAAAATAACTTTCTCCCGTTTGGATCTTCAGGCAATAAGCTACAATCTCAGGAACTCTTTCCACTGAGCTTTTCTGGGTCCAACACAACAAAATAAGGCAAAAAAATGTCTGTTGACTTATATTGTCCCCTAGTCAGGTAAAGAAAGAAAGAAAGAAAGAAAGAAAGAAAGAAAGAAAGAAAGAAAGAAAGAGGAAGGAAGGAAGGAAGGAAAGAAAGAAAGAAAGAAAGAAAGAAAGAAAGAAAGAAGGAAGGAAAGAAAGAAAGAAAGAAACCTTTTGGGCATTTAAGGACAAACTTAAATAAAGGTGCACTGGTCCTCCCTTGACCTTATTTTTAGATTTACTGTAATTGGGTCTCTTAAAGGCCCTGAAGCCAAGTGCATGGAGACGATTTCTTTTTCCTTCTTAAAGACTCATCTGTCTCTGTGTGCTGTGGAGGTGAGCACAGAGCAGTCCCCCTACAGGCAGGGACCTCCCTTCAGATTAGCGTGTTCTCTGGCATTCGTCTGATTTGGCCTCAGCCCCTTGCTGGCCTTGGCAGCTGCTACATGACGTCCAGGGAGGGGATCAGGAACGTGAGCAGGGACAGAATAATAGTAGCGGTGATGGTCAGCTGGGACTACAGTCCCCCTGATGCAGATGTCGAAACCGAGTCACCAGAAGGTGATGACCCACCCTTTGTGGCAGGGAACCCGGTCAGTGTCAGACTGAAGGCCACAGGTGGGCTGTGGCCAGATCTGCCTTGCGCCTTACCCTGCCACCCTCAGGTCCCGCCTTTTAGCCCCACAGTGATGCCCTACCTACCTAGAGGCCAAGAGCCAGCTTAATGGTTCCACCCAGGAACTCTCAAAAATCTTTCTGTGGGCAATTACGAGAGAAGGAAAGAAGAAAGGAGAGGCTAGAGGAAAAGGACCTTCACAAGTAACAGTTAGTATGTCTTTGGTGCTTGCCATTATCCCAGACAATTTACACTATATGACATCATTTGACCCTCAAAACAACACAATGAATTTGGTGATATTTTTTTTTTTTTTGGTCTGTTTTTTCAGGGAAAGAAACTGAGCTTCAAAGTGGTTAAGCAAATGGCCCAGAGTCTTGTGCTAGGATTTGTGTTAGGATCCTCATCATATGGCTTTGAAGCTTGAATCTTAACATGATTCTTCCTGTGGACTCCCTCAAGCACCCATCATTGGACCCTGAGGAGTCGAGTTTTGCCTCTAAAATTTAAAAAAAAAAAAAAGCTCCATGTGGCCCATCTGCCTCCCAGACATGCAGGGGCTCCTTATTTTCAGAATTCTACCTCTACCCCTGCAATCAATCTCTCCCCATCAAGACCCCCACCCACCTACCCCAATCCCAAGTTTGTGCGAATGCCTGGGCCCCTCGCCCCAGGCCTCCACCCCTTGGGGTTCAAAGCTGTCTCTGGTTTTAACCGCCAGGCTGCTCCTCTCCTTGCGCCAGGGTCCTGGAATGTCTTCTTTTCAGCCCAGTAAGTCAAGCTCCACCTTCTCCGAGAAGCCTTCCCCGGTCTCATTAAATTCATCAATCTCATTCATCCGAGCTACCAATGTTATTTAAGCACTACCAGTGACAGGCCCCGTGAAATAAATAATCAATAGACATACGACTGAAATTTATCAAGGAGGTCAAGAGAGGCTTTTCTAAAGAGTCATTCAGTCACCGCTCAGAAATCTGAAAGATGAGCAAGATAAATTCACTGGAAAAGCTGGAGGCGGGGCATTGCTCACAGGTACAGACGGATGGAGCACCAAGAACCAACACACAGGCCAGGGGCAAAGCACAGCCGGGCCCTGAGCTGGCTGTGGGGACATGGGCACGTCCCCCCGCCGGCTTTTCTGACACTGTCACTAAACAAAGCCGACAGCGGTGCTTGTATCCCTGTCAGAATACGATGGCATCACGGGCTAAAGCCCCTGGCGTGAAGAAATAGCATATCACAGAAATAGCATATCCTTTCTCACAGAAAACTTCTCTCGGGGAGTAGAAGTAATCTTGGACGTCAAAACGTTGTAAGCTTTACAGGCATCAGAGTTTTAAGGCAAATGGTAGGATACTATTATCATCAGATCGACACCAGATGCCTGAGTTCACCACTGTCTGTTATTCGCGCCCATGCTTGAAGCTCCACGATAAAGACTTCACTTCTCTTGCTCACGACTGTCCCCAGTGCTGATGCAGAGCATGCCGCCAAGTGCTAAGCTGGGAATGTTTGTTGAATGAATGTCTGTGGCTATACTCATCTAGTGGACCAATGGTTCTCAAATACTGATTCTCTAAGCAGCAGTGGCTCAGAGCTTGCTGGAAATGCTAATTCTTTTTTTTTTTAATTTAAGTTTATTCATTTATTACTTCAGAGAGGGAGAGACAGCGCACAAGCAGGGGAAGGGCAGAGAGAGAGAGACACAATCTGAAGTAGGCTCCAGGCTCTGAGCTGTCAGCATACAGCCCCACACGGGGCTTGAACCCATGAACCATGAGATCATGACCTGAGCCGAAGTCGGACACTTAACCAACTAAGCCACCCAGGCACCCTTGGAAATGCAAATCCTCAGGCCCCACTCCAGGCCTACAAAATCAGAGACTCTGGGGTGAGACACAAAACTGGTGTTTTCACAAGCTCTCAGGGACTCTGATGCCCACCTGAGTTTAAGAAGCACTGGTCTAGGGGCACGTGGGTGGCTCAGTCAGTTAAGCGTCCGACTCTTGGTTTCGGTTCAGGTCGTGATCTTATGGCTTCGTGGACTCCAGCCCCGCATGGGGCTCTAAGCTGACAGTGTGAAGCCTGCTTGGGATGGATTCTCTCTTTCCCTCTCTCTGCCCACTCCCCTAGTCGTCTCTGTCTCTCTCAAAATAAACAAACAAACAAACAAAAAAGAAGCACTGGTCTAGAGATGAGCTCCTAGAGCACAGGCATTGGCTTACTCGGTTTTAAGTACCCAGCCCTGAGCAAACTCATGAGGACTGAAAACTGTCCCTTCTGGAACTCAAGTCTGACTGCAAAACTCAAGCCAAACTGCCTCAGGAATAGAGCCTTCCCCTTTCACTAGCCCCAGATAGGTGCCCCTACTTTTGCCAAGGATGCCCTTCACTTCTACGTGCAATCAAGTCCCAACTCAAAAATCCCCTCCTCTGGAAAGCCTTTAGAAGCGATTCCCAATGAAATGCTTCTTCCTTGTGTTCCCAGGGCATAGGCTTTCCTTATGGCCCACACCCCATGGTGGTATATGAATTAATTTAGAAATAACTCTCCCTAGATATATGCCATCCAATATGGTAGCCACTAGCTACATGTGGCTATCAACACCAATGATGCTAGGAAAAATTAAGATATGTCGTAAGCATAAAATCCACACTAAGTTTCCAAAAAATGTCACATGCATAAAATAATGTAAAATATTTCATTAACAATAGTCTCACTGATTACATGTTGAAATGGTAACATTTGGGATATATTGTATTAAATAAATATATTATCAAATTAATTTCACCTGTTTCAGTTTTCTGTTCTGGCTACTAAACAAGTTAAAATTGCATATGTGGCTCACATTCTAGTTCTACTGGCCAACACTCTCTAGACATTCAGAAATCCACCATAGTGGAGGCCAGGGTTCACTCCATTTTGGATCCTGACACCCATCCCGTCTCTTGCATATAATAGATAATCAAGAAATGAGTATAGAAAAGTAAAAGAATTCACAAATACCTCAAGGCCTACAGAGAAGTGTTGATCTTCTTAAATATAGATGCACGGATAACAACGTCTGGGACCAATTCAGTTTGTCCCAACTCGAAAGTCAAAGAAAGAGGACAAGTTTGAGGGGAGGAAGGTGTTTAAAGTCCTCCATTCTGATGCTAACCCCTAAACAGCCAGATGATCTCATGCAACTCAATCTTCCTCTCCAATAATAGCTGGTGTGCCCACCTCACAGGCTCTGTTGGGAACTAAATGAGAAAATTAAAAGGAGCCTATTGCAGAGACAATTAGCACTGAAGGAGTGTGAGAAATTGTCCTCCTTTCTCCCACTCCATCCCCTCCAGCTGTCTGGGTTAGGTTTTCTAGAAGGCGACAGAGTGTGCAGACACTGAGTTCTCAGAATTTATAGCTCATTTTATAATGTTTTGGGTGAGGCCAGAAACTTTACATACACTATTGTTTCCCTTGTCTTTAAACTAAATAGGATCCCACTCAAAGAAAAGAATTTAAGCAAGAGGGAGTTGGAGGAAGTGATTGAGAGTAAGAACGCCCCTCCCCCCTTTCTCTTAGCTGCCCAGACGATGCATCTAGTTCCATGTCTAGGGAACTGGAGGAAAAGTTATTTTCTTTACTTTTTATGTTTTTTTATTTATTTCTGGGACAGAGAGAGAGTGCAAGAGGGGGAGGGGCAGAGAGAAGTGGACAGAGGATCCGAAGAGGGCCCCACACTGATGGCGGCAAGCCTGATGTGGGGCTTGAGCTCACCAACCTGGAGATCTGCGAGATCGTGACCTGAGCCTGAGTCACCAACGGTGAGATCGTGACCCGAGCCTCAGTCGGTCGCTCAATCAACTGAGCCACACAGGCACCCCCGGAAAGCTACCTTCTTAGAGTTAGATGTTTATCTCAGACCAGCCTTGCAAGTATCAAGACTTCAGGGGCACCTGGAGGGTTTAACAGTCAGTTAAGCATCTGACTCTTGATTTTGGCTCAGGTCATGATCTCAGGGTTTGTGAGACGGAGCTTCACATTGGGCTCTGCGCTGACACCGCAGGGCCTGCTTGGGATTCTCTCTCCCTCTCTCTCTGCCCCTCCCTCACTCCCACTCTCACTCTCTCAAAATAAATAAACATTTTTTAAAAATTCAACAGTCCCCTCAGCTGCTGTTGATGCAGTTACGGTCAATCCTCGCGATTCCCAAATTATTATTTCATATGTGCAGATTTGCCTGCTTGCTAAAATTTATTTGTAATCCCAAAATCAGTACAATAACCCTCCCTTATCCGTGGGTAATACATTCTGAGATACCTCCCCAGTGGAGGATGTCTGAAACCGTGGACAGTACTGAACCCTACAAACACAATGCTTTTTCCTACATATACATACTTACGATTAAGTTCTAAATTAGGCCTAGTAAGACATTAACAATAAGAGTGATAATAAAATAGAACAATTATAACAATATATTGTAATAAAAGTTATGTGAATGTCGTTTCTCTCTCTCAAAATGCCTTATCAGCTGTACTCACCCTTCTCTGTGTGATGATGTGAGATGATAACATGCCCACATGATGAGATGAAATGGAGTGAGTGGCTCAGCGTCGTGAGGAGATGTGAGGCTACTAGTGACCTTCTGATACTACATCAGAAGGGGAATCACCTGCTTCTGGACCACAGTTGACTGTGGGTAACTGAAACATCAGAAAAATAAAAGTGTGGATAAGTGGGGCTACTGTACTTACTCACAATGCTTTTGAGGTTGTTTATAAACCTGCACACGGCAGTAAAAAATTGAGTCCCCTGACACCCACCGCTGTGGGTTGAATCGTGTGATCTCCAAAATCCACGCGTACCTCAGAATGTTACTTACTTGGAGACTGGGCTTTCTATTAAAATGAGGCCATGAGAATGGTTCCTAATCCAACCTGACTGATGTCCTGAGAAGAAGACATCAGGACACACAAAACATCAGGAAAGACCACATGCGGCCATCCACCCAGCAAGAAGAGGGGCATCGGGAGTGCCCAAACTTGCCGACCACTTCATCTCAGACTTCCAGTCTCCACAACTGTGACACAACTAATTCCCGTTGTTTAAGACACCCAGTCCGTGGTGTTTTATTATGGCAGCTCTAACGGACTATTACCCACCTGTTGCCTTGAGGGTTGAATAAGTCAATGCTGCCTTCTTGCTTCAGCTCTCATACTGGAAACAAGTATCCTTTTCATGGTCTTTTTAGTGCCACATCTTTCATATCTTTTTTTTTACTTAATGTAGGTGATTTCCCTGTTAAAAATGGTCCCCAAGTACAGTCCGGAAGTCCTGTCTATTGTTCCTAAGCACTAAAAGGCAGTGATATGCCTTACAGAGAAAGTATGTGTTGTATAAGCTTTGTTGAGGCCTGAGTTATAGTGCTGTTGGTTATGGGTTCAATGTTGATGAATCAAGAACATATATTAAACAGAAACACACCTACAACAAGGTTATGTGTTGATCAGTTGATGAAGACACTGTGACAGGAGGCTTTCAGGAACCTAACCCTGTATTTCCCCCTAGGAACAATGGTGCAATATTCACTAATTCAGTTTTCATGGTGACTTTATAGACCATCACTGCAGCATATAATGAAAATCAACCGGGTCCAGCAATTCCACTTCTGGGTATTTATCCAAAGGAAATAACATCACTATCTGAAAAAGTTATCTGCACTCCATGTTCATTGCAGCACTATTTACAATAGCCAAGATGTGGAAACAACCTAAGTGTCCACTGACAGATGAATGGATAAAGAAAATGTGAAACACACACACACACACACACACACACACACACACACACACACTGGAATATTAGAGCCATAAAAAAGAAGGAAATCTTGCCATGACCACATGGATGAAACTAGAGGGCATTGCTAAGTAAAATAAGTCAGACAAAGAAAGACAAACATTGTATGATCTCACTCATATGTGGAATCTTAAAAAAAATAAATTCGTAGAAACAGAAAACAGATTGGTGCTTGCCAGAGGCAGGAGGTGGTGGGTAAGAGAAACAAGTGAGGTTAATCAAAGGTATAAACTTCCAATGGTAAGATATAATGTACTACAAGAAGACCACTGTTAACAATATTCTATTGTATATTTGAAACTTGCTAAAAGATCTTAGAAGTTCCCATCACAAGAAAAAAAAAATTGTAACTATGCATGATGATGGATATTAACTAAACTTATTGTGGCGATCATTTTGTGATATACACATTTATCAAATCATTATTATGTTGTACACCTAAAACTAATACAATGTTATATGCCAATTATATGTCAATAATAAAAAAACATATTTTAAGAGTCAACTTCAGGGGCACCTGAGTGGCTTAGTCGGTTAAACGTCCAACTTTGGTTCAGGTCATGATCTCACAGTTCATGGGTTTGAGCCCCATGCAAGGCTCTGGGCTGACAGCTCAGTGCCTGGAGTCTGCTTCTGATTCTGTGTCTCCCTCTCTCTCTGCTCCTCCCCCACTCATGCTCTATCTCTCTCTGTCTCTCAAAAATAAATAAATGTTAAAAAAAATTTTTTTAAGTCAACTGTAAATGTTTTCAAATAAATGAGTTAGGAGTTTTTCCCTTTGTTACGTTGCTCTATCCATGTATCAGCCTCCCTGAGCTTGGCCCTCTCTCCTCACTTCTGAATTGGCAATTGCCAGCCTGCAACCCAATGAGGCTCAGCAGATGTGCTCAGGAAACACAAGAGAGGGAAGAGCTGGTCATTCTTCAGTGCACATTACTAGGAAGGCATCCTGATTGGCCTCATATTGTTTTAAGGAGGGGTTATGTTAGGCACAGGCATCAGCATGTGGACTAAGAAATAGAAATTAAACCCTTAATTGGGCAGACAGGTTCCAAATGTCCTGTTATTAAAATTGTTTTCCATGCCATGCCCTTCGCCAATTTACTGGCACATGGAATCCAGCACAGAAGATCCCTAGACAATAAACGAAACGGGCAGCCTTTATTAGCTACCCGGCATGAAAGGAGACCTGCCTCAGAAGAGGGAAACCTTTGACCCTATTCCTGAGTCACTCACCTGGCGCCTCTCCTGCCCCGTGGAAAGGTCAGGGATTGTGGAGTCAAACAGACATAGGTTAAAACTCCAGCCTCAGTTTCTTCATCTGTAAATTGGATGTAAGGGCACCTATTTCATGCATTTTTGAAAGGATCGAGGGAAGCTAAGTCTGTTGATTGCAATCCCTGGCACACACTGGATTTTTCAGGTTCTTTGATGTCAGTGTCTTATTTTGCTAGCACCCGTTTATTTGTGAATATCATCTCTTGGCAACCACTTCTCCTGGAGAAGAAAGGGCGCTGTGTCAACCTTTCAGTCCCTTAGCAAAATTCATTGTGCATCTCCCACTTACCAAGCCCTGCGTGAACGAGAGAAGTAGAAATGCAGAACTCCTACAACCTCATTCTGAAGGAACTCTCTCTAGCGTCGATGATCATATCTTCATATCTTAAATAACAATGTGTAAGTATCTTATATATCCCTAATGTAACAAACAGAGTAAGAAGAGACTTAATGAGGGGCGCCTGGGTGGCTCAGTGGGTTAAGCATCTGACTTCAGCTCAGGTCATGATCTCGCGGTCCATGAGTTCAAACCCCAAGTTGGGCTCTGTGCCAACAACAGCTTGGAGCCTGGAGCCTGCTTCAGATTGTGTGTGTGTGTGTCTCTCTCTCTCTGCCCCTCTCCTACTCACACCCTATCTTTCTCTGTCTCTCAAAAACGAATAGATGTTTAAAAAAAAGAAGAAGAGACTTAATGAATCAGGTCTAGAGCTGTTCAAATTCTTCAAAAGATATTATTTGCATGTTTGTGGGTAGGGAAATCTGACAAGACTTCCTAGAAGAAGTGATACTCCATCTAGACCTTGAATAAGACCTAAATTCAGAGAAGTACAAATAGGGTGAGAAAGGAGGTGGGTGGGAGAAAAAGTGAGCAGCTTGGTTTTCACAAAAGCATACACCTGAACACCGAGGCCTGAGTGGAAAATCACACCCTGAAACATACTGGGTTAAATTTCTTTCAACACCTCCCATGCAAAAGCCAGTCTTTCTTCTTCTCTCCTTTTTTCTTTTATGAAGTTGGAGTTTTTAATTTATTTCATAAATTATACAAATATTGTCTCTGTCTCGAAAATAAATAAATGTTAAAAAAAACTTAAAAAGAAAAAAAAGGGGGGGGCGCCTGGATGGCTCAGTCGGTTGAGCGTCCGACTTTGGTTCAGGTCACGATCTCGCGGTCCGTGAGTTCGAGCCCCGCGTCGGGCTCTGTGCTGACCGCTCAGAGCCTGGAGCCTGTTTCCGATTCTGTGTCTCCCTCTCTCTCTGACCCTCCCCCGTTCATGCTCTGTCTCTGTCTCGAAAATAAATAAACGTTAAAAAAAATTTTTTTTAAATAAATTATACAAATATTGAATGTTCAATCAGCAAACTTCGAAAATTCAGACAAATGAGAATCTCATTCAAATCACCCACACTCCCACTCCCTAGCAGTAACCACTATTAACATTTTGGTGAATTCCTTTCTAGACTATGATGTGAGAGTGTGCATGCATGTGTGTGTTTGGGTGAGTGTGTATTATACCAAACATGATATTTACAAACTAGGATCATAGTGTCCATGTTCTGAGGCTTACTTTTTGTCACTTGACTAATATGTTGCAGACATGTTTTCAGTATCAATAAATATGGAGCTCTAGAGGCACCTGGGTGGCTCAGTTGGTTAAGCGTCCAACTCTTGGTTTTGGCCCAGGTCATGATCTCACAGCTTTGTGGGTTTGAGCCCTGCCTCAGGCTCTGCCCCGGCAGTAGGGAGCTTGCTTGGGATTCTCTCTCTCCTCTCTCTCCCTCTCTCCCCTACTCACGCTGTCTTTGCCTCTCTCAAAATAAATAAATAAACTTAAAAAAAACCCATCCTTCTTGAAAAACTAATTATGTGCCTGTGTGGAGTTATGGTGATTTTCTTGTTTTGTTTTGTCTTTAACCATGTGATCTTTATTTTTTTGTTGAGGTATAATTGACATAACATTATATTAAAGGTGAACAATGTAATGATTCCATATTTGCATAAACTACAAAATGATCACCATAATAAGTCCATACGCAGTTACAAAACTTTCTTTCTTGTGATGAGAACTTTCAAGATCCACTCTCTTGGCTACTTTCAAAGATGCAGTACATTATTATTTACTATATTCACCATGCTTTATATTATATCCCCATGACTTACTCATTTTATAAGGTGCCTGTGTGTTTTAAAGACTGTTCTAATTATTATAAAATAAATATTTAGTCAGATAGAACATTTGGAAAACATAGAAATGTAGAGATTTTCTATTTTAACTTGCTCCTAAAAAATAATTTTGAATCCATACAAATTATCTGGGATAAAAGATGTTTATATCAATATAAATTATCTAGTCACTGAACTGGTTTCACTCTACATCCAAGACATGCAAGAAATTCAAGACGTGGTATTAATGCCCATTTGATAATGTGCATAACCAGTGCCAAGTTTTCCCAATAGCTGACTTCATCCTCCTCTTTTTCTCTTATAAAGAAAAATCCAGATACTATAATTCTGATAACCCAAAAGTTGCATTATGTAGAATTTAAGGATACATGTATGTTTTATACAAAAAGCAAACGAGTTCTACAAGACAAAAAAAAATGTGTACAACTGCTTCAAAAATCATTTGGTCTGATATCCTCACAGTCAATTAATTCGGGAAATATATGTTTTAGACACAGGCAAGGAGAATAATTAACAAAGGTGAGCTTTCTTCATTATATATTTCTTTAATGCTTGCAATTTTATTCACTAATGTGTGTTCATTCATCTGAACAAAATTAACTTTTTTTTTAAGACACAAGAAATCAAAAGAAAAAATGAAATCTCTCCTGTCCCCCCCACCCACTGTTAACACCATGCTATGTTTCCCTGCAAACTTTTTCTAGCCATACTTAGTAGGCTATTTTTACACAGCTGGGATCATAGCATAAATATAATTTTACATCCTGCTTATTTCAATCATAATGTAAGCATTTTCCATTTATAAATGCTTCATAAACATTTTTAATGACTGTATAATATTCCATTGAGCAGCTACGTAACCTTTTACATAACGCTTCCCCTATGTTTAAACATTTAGGTTGTTTCAATTTTTTCTCTATTGTCCATAAAGTTTTGAACTTGGTGCATAAATCTGGGTCTGCACTTTAGATTACTTCCTTATGAGAGATTCCCAGAAGTGGAATGACTAGCTCGAAGGCAATGAACATTTTTCAGGCCTGTGATACATGTTGCCAAAAAGCTCTCCCAAAAGGGTTGTACCATTTCACACTCCCACTAACAGTGTTGCTCATTCCACTTTTAATAGCATCATGTGACTGAAACGGCCAATGGCAAGGCTTGAATAAATGACCATCCATCTCGCCAGTGAATTATACAGCCCATGAACTTGACTACAAGGCCCGCATAACAGCATGGAGAAATAGCTATGCGGCAATGTCAGACAGAAAACAGAATTGAATGTAATTGCTGCTGCAAACAACAACGACAAAAAAAATAAGTCTGCATAATGATGAGGAACTGGAAAAAAAATAGCATTGACACGTGAGAAGTACGGCAGGGTGAGGACTTCAAGATTTATCACTGCCCCTCTGGTTTTAATAATTTTCATTCTCTGTGTTAATTTCACCTTATCTCGCCATAGCACATATTTAATATTACAAAAACTTTAAACATGGGCAAAACGCTCAGGCTACAAAACTGCATACTACAAGATTTTTCAAAAGCTGCTACTGCATAATTCTAGCATTTCCAAGGCTGGCCCAGGCATTTTCGTGGCTAAATGATCATGGTGGTCTTTTCAGAATTCCCAGAAATAATTAAGTCAATGAATGGAATTTTCTCAAATGTAAATTCTCCCATGACTTTTTTTTTTCCTCAAACCTCTGGCAACTGCCAGCACTCTTCTGCTAGCAGATGACAAGAATGAAGACTTCACAAATAGTAACAGAAAACCACTGAAACAGCTGGTCACATTCTATGTGTCCTGCACTTGTGGTTGTACTGATTTACCCAGCATGGGCGACAGTCATGCTTTCTGCGAGCAAGACTATTCCAAGTCCTGTGCGTTAGGACGATCCCCCAAGAGCACTGAGGCGTCAGTTGCTGAAACTCACCGTCTGAAGAGACTCGAGCAAAGCTGAGTTCTGACCCTTCCTGTCTCTGCCCTGCTCCAGGTGGGAGAAACACGGAGGATGACATAACCTAGGGCGGATAGGATCTGATTCCCAAAGCTGATGGGAGAAACAACAGCCTCCTTGAACAACACCCCCCCACACACCCCCCACACACACACACACACCAGTGTCTGCTTTGGTGTTTTCCTGCCTCTGGTCTCTCTCCTCATCAGTGCACACTGATCTGAAGTATAGCTACTTAAACTCCACTTCAAGTGTGTTCCAGGAACCAGCAGCAGCATAGACTTGGCAACTTGTTAGGAATGCAGAACGCCAGGCCCCACCCCAGATATATGGAGTCAGAATCCACATTTTAACAAGATGCCCAGGTGATTCACATGCATAATACATTTGCAAAGCACTAGGTTAAACAACATGGTTGAGGGGCGTCTGGGTAGCTCAGTTGGTTAAGTGTCCAACTCTTGGTTTCAGCTCAGGTCATGATCTCATGGTTCGTGAGTTCGAGCCCAAAGTGGGGCTCTTTGCTAGGAGGAGCCTGCTTAGGATCCTGTCTCCCTCTCTCTCTCCCCTTCCTCGCTCATGCTCTCTCTCAAAAATAAATAAATAAACATTAAAACAACAACCACAACACAGTTGATGCCATTCTTCTGCCCAGACACTTTCAGTGGCTCCTTGTGACCTGAAGGAAACCATTCAAACTCAGCATGGGCGACAGTCATGCTTTGCTCAAGTCTCATCCCAGCCTGGCTCCCCAGACTCTTCTCAATTAATCCACATGTATTTAACATATCCTGAATACACTAGGCTTCCTCAAGTTCAGCAATGTGTGACTTTGTATGTGCAACCCCCTCTGCAAGAATGCCTTTCTATAAATGGTGAAATCATACTCAACCTCAACCTTCAAAACCCAGCCCAAGACCTCCTCCAGGAAGCCTGCCAGGACTCCTTCTCCCAACACACTCCCCACTGCTTCTCCCTCTGACTGCCACAGCCCTCATATGTTAAGTAGTCCACGTGCATTCGTGTGTGTGTGTGTGTGTGTGTGTGTGTGTACCCTACTCGGTGGCAGTTTCTAGGTGGGTGCCTCTGCAGACATTTAATCCATGTTTGCTAAACAAAAATGAATGAATGAATGACTAGTGCTACTTCTGGCTCTGCCACAAAATCACTGATGTGAGTTTCTTCTTTGAAAAATTTCCTATCTTGTGGCATTGTGAAAATCAGATAAGTTTTGTATATGGGAAAGTACTTTGCAGACCGCAAAGATCTGTAAGATTGAGATTAGCCCCAGCCCTTCCCAAGGGCCATTCCTGGACCTGCCTGGGGTCGCCCCGTGATAATGACCTGAAGGGATACTGATACCCACCGATTCCAAGGCCCCACCCGCAGACATTCTGATTCAGGAGGAATTCTGCATTTTCAGGTGGTTTCAGTATGAAGTGCAATCCAGAAACAGCGGGCCTGTGAGTCATCTTGTAGTCCTCTGTAACCCAGGGCCCAGACTAGGGTAAGGGAAGGAAGGTACTCAGGTACAAAATTTAAGGGCCCCCACTCTCAAGGGTGTACAAACGCAGGCTCTGCAACCTGAGAGGGGCCTCATTAAAAACCATGCCCCCAGACACCTCTCTTGCCACCCCCTCAAGCTGGTCCTGCCTTGACCACCCCAGCAAAGAAGGCCCAGGCCCACGGCACTCACTCAACTGCACCCGGCTGCTGCTGCAAAGCCCTCCACGCCAGCCGTCCTGAGAACCCGGCCACCGCCTGCTGCATGGGGAGCTCCCAGCCCTCCGCCACAGGCAGGCCCAGGTGAGCTGAGGACAGGGTGTCCTCAAGGCCTTGGAATTCCAGGCCCCACCACGGCAGCCCCATTAACGGTCTGTCTTCCCTTAAGTGGAGAAGAGGCGGACTCATCCTAACCTCATGCCCCACGAAGTCTGACCACCTCAGGGCACCGGGGTCCTTTGAAGAACCTCGTGCCTGGCACCCAAGTGAGCAAGATTTCCTCAGTTCTTCAGACCCTGAATGCCAGCCTGAGCAATCCTGGTGGCCAGCACCCCATCAGGCTCGTGGGGGCTGTCCCAGCCTGCACGTGCACGAGGGCAGGTGAAGACCCACTTTCGAAGCTGCTAGTCATCCCTCCTACTCCCCAGAAGGGACGAAGCTCACTCCTTGAGCCCCCTCTTTCCACTGATCTCTGACTGCCATGGCCGTGTGCCTATAATGTACACCAAGCTCACAATGTGGAAGACACATTGCATATATTCTTTCTTTTCTGTCACTATTACGACCCTGGCAAGGTAGGTACTATCATCACCATTTCACAGGTCGAGAGACTGAAGCCCGGAGGCTAGGGAATTTGCCCCAAATCATGGAGCAAGTCCATAGTAGATCTGGGATTTAAGCCCAAAGCCCTCCCTGCTCCTCCTTCGGCCTCCAAGTTTGTTTTTTCATATTTTATCCCCATTGCTTTGCATTCCGAAGTCCCTCCCTCTGTTTTCCTGAAGCTTCTGTAGACAACAGCAGCCAGCAGCCTAGGGTTCTGGCAGCTTCCCCTGAGGGTATTTCCTGGAATCTAAGGCTGGATTCTTTAGAGGCTGTGGGTTTTGTGTGAGTGTGTGTATCTATGTGTGCATATGCGTGTTTGTGTGCACATTTGTACTAGGGACCTATTTAGCAGTCTCTGAATCTTCTCAAAATAATGTGCTTACATGCATACAAGAAAGTAAATAAAATACATAGGATTCCCCAAAAAAGCATTTGTGTAAAGTCCGGGTTATCAAAATACTAAACAGCAAAATTGTAATAAAACAATACGGGCATCTTTATTAACGTATTCAATAAGATCTAGTGGTGAGTCTAATTTCTTTTTTTTTTTTTTTAAGTAGGCTCCACACCCGCATGGAGCTCAACACAGGGCTTGAACTCACAACCCTGAGATCAAGACCTGAGCTAAAGTCAAAAGTCTGACGCTTAATCAGCTGAGCTACCCGGGCACCTCGGTGTGAGTCTACTTTCGAAGAAGTGATGAGCATCAATGATTTTTTAGCAATTTGTAATAACTGGCATTTGATATGAAAATATAGTTTCCAGACACAGCACATACATATATACACACATTCACACATGATTATCACACATCAGCAAAGGCCAGATGGAATGGAACCTACTGCCTTCAAGAAGGCTGATGGCAATCAATGCAAATGGGCTATCTTGGGTATAGCACAGCCCCTGCCTACTGACATTTCCTTAAGGCTTTTTCTTCTACAGTGATTGCATAGAAATTCTCATAGGGTCTCTAGGATGGCCCAGAGAAAGGGTAGTATGCTCTTCTTGAAAAGGTGGGAAACAAAGGTTCTCATTCAAGGCCACAGCCAGTGAAAGAAGGAACCAGTGGATCCAAAGACCTCCTCTGCCCTTTCTAACACCCCATGAACTTTATCAGCCCCAAGCTGATAAGTGTGTTTAGATGGGGAGGAGGAGAATGTGTGTGTAAGTATCACTGCATTATACATTCTGATTCTCCCCTAATTTTGCAGAGGCTGCCAGAATTACTCAAGCAATCCACATCACATGAAATACTAACCTCTAGCACAAACAGAATAGGAATGAATCATTAAATAATCCAAGGTATGGCAGTGGAAGACAGGAATGCCCAAAGTCAGCAGGGTGGCCAGCATGGGTTGCCAGACAGCAAGGAAAAGAGTATGGAATGTCTCTGATTCATGGGAAATGGGGAGCCACCAAAGGTTTTGTAGGAGAGGAAAAACCCATCAAGAACTGTGCTTCAAGGTCATAAGGCTCAGCTCGGGGCCACAAACACCTGCTGGTTTGTTCCCCATGGGTCCTGTGGATCAGGGTTGGGAGAGTCAGGTAGGGAGCTGGGGATGGTAAGAGAGAGAAAGAGAACAAAGTTCCTATTTCCAGAGAACAAACAATCCCCACAGCATGACCAGTATCAAGACAGAAAGAGGCTCCAAGAAGGCTTATTGGGGGAGATGAGGCCTGAATAAAGGCTGCATGACAAATAGGAGTGAGCCTGATAAGGGGCAGGGGGGCTACAAGGGCATTTATAGCAACAAGAATAGCTTTGGAGAAGAGAGAGGACACAGGTAGGTAGGGCAGGGGTGCTGAACATCTACTCTCTGACCCCCCAGATCCACACCTTTATGGACTACATCAGTGATAATCTTGCCCCTGACTTCTGGTCAGGTTCAGCATATGGGAGGCACTGGCAGGAGACGGGAGGAAACCAGGAGAGAAGTTGTTATATCCGTCCACTGCCTGTCTTCCCTTGACCCTTCAGGCCCCAGGGGAGTGGGAAAGATGCCCACTATTACTAGTCTCAAAGTACTGCCCAAATGCTTTTTGGTTTCCCCAAACCCCACCCACCCCTTTGTAAAAGTCGCTTTATTAAATACCCCCAGGTGTACCATCTGTGTTCTGCTACAACCATGACTGATATGGCAGGCATGACAGTCACCTAAACTAGAGGAGGAGAGGGGACGCTACCCTACGGATGTGCAGCACTCTACAGTTAGTAAAGACTTCTCACAGGCATGGACTTACTCACAGCTCACAACTATCCTGTAAGCATTAGGCAAGTCAGAGCTATCAACAGTATCTCATAAACAGGATGGCAGAGGCCAAGAGGCACATCTGGTCAGTGAGAAAACCAGGGCCTACAGCCTGATTTTTTTTTTAATGCTAATCCAGTCTCTTTCTACCAACACAACTCTAAGTAAGCCTAAAATGGAGAAAGAGATTCAAGAGGTCTTTCAGGCACAAATACACATACTTGCAACAAGAATTAGTGATTCATTCAACAAACATTTATTGAGCTCCAAGAGGGTTTGCCAACCTGTATTAAAAGCTGACAAATGAAGAAGATTAGATATGGGGAGAAGGAGAATGAGTCAGACGAGAAGGGGTGGCCATGTAGGGTGGTGGATGGAGAGCAGGATCAGGAGACCTGGCTCCCAGGTCAAGTCTATGAATGCTGGCTCTGCTCTGGTTTTAGACAAAATAGTCAAGTCAATGTCAGGTGCAACTAGCAAGTTGAAATTCCTTTAACAGTTCTAGGCATTTTAACATGGCATCCAAGATGCTTCATCACCTACCCCTTGCTTATCTTTCCAGTCTCACTGCTAGAGGCTCTGTGACTCCCACCGGGCTACCCTGGCGTTGGGAGCGACTACCTACAGTTCCGCATACGCTGCACTTCCTCCCTTACCTGAAAACCTTTGCACTAGCTGTTCCTTATGGCTGAAAGTCTTTTCCCCACTCCTCAGCCCACTTTCTTTACCTGGAATATTCAATCTTCAAGATTCAATTCAGGCTCATTACTGCATCCTCAGTAGTAACTAGCACAACACCAGGCATGAAGAAAGCCCCTAAATTTTTGGAATTAATGATTCAACGAATTTACTACTAATAATAATAAAATAGCTAGGATATGGTGAGTATATTCTGTGTCCATGGGATAGTCACAAAAATACCAAACAAACTATCTGGATACTAGGAACTTGAACTTGGTTGGAGAGTAAGTGAGTGGATGGTTGGATGAGTGGGTGGTGGATGGATAGATGGATGGATGGATGAATTGAGAAAAGGGTGAATGAGAGTAGCTGGCTAGAGGGGGAATTAGATGGATGAGTGACTTCATGAGTGGATAGTTGCATGAACTTGATCAAAAGGAATTTGAGGGGAGCGCCTGGGTGGCTCAGTCGGTTAAGCATCTGACTTCAGCTCAGGTCATGACCTCGCAGTTCATGAGTTCAAGCCCTGCATCGGGCTCTGTGCTGACAGCTCAGAGCCTGGAGCCTGTTTGGAATTCTGTGTCTCCCTCTCTCTCTGTCTGCCCCTCCCCTGCTTGCACTCTGTCTCTGCCTCTCTCAAAAACAAATAAACATTTTTTAAAAATTTTTTTTTAAAAAGGAATTTGAGGGCCCAATCTCAAGATGGTGAGAAAAACAGAAATCTAACTGGTGACTTTTGACTGGAACTTGGTATTAAAAGACCATCAGGAATAGCAAATGTAAGGTCTGCTTGTGGACTCATAACCATTAGCACAAAGCCCTCAGTAGATCAAATCTGCTGCGTCAGGGGTATCCCCAAGGATAATGCCAGCCATGAATGTCTGTTGACTGACAGGACCATATATGATGGAAGCCCATCGAGGTTAGGTCTAGATATAGAAATCTGACCTTTGGGCTTATGGGAGCTGACAAAAACAACCATGATTCCTGTGATGAAACAAAAAATGAAGTAGATGGGAGATGAGGGAGGGGTATACGAGCTGCTGTTAAAACAAGGTAGAAATTCCTCTCCTAGTATCCAGAGCTTCTACACGCAATTTCCGTACAGGGAGCAACAGGTCCTAAACTAGCATGCGTCCCCCTTGGATTCTTCAGCATCATCCCCTACAGCAGGCTTTCTTGAATCCCGAAGTGTTCTGATGAACAAGTCCCATGCTGCAATACTCCTTGGGAACCCATGCTCCACTTCAGTCCCTGTGGTCCTCCCCATATAGAGACTATTTCGTGCTTGTCAAATCTGTGCCTTCCAGAGCTTCCAGAGGGCTGGAGAGAGCCGCTGGAGACCAGACCAATGCTGCTGAGCCCAGAATTATGAGAGTGGGGCTGAGTGCACTTTGGAGCGAAAGAGGAAGCATCCACAAGAGTCTGCTTTCTACAATGGCCTGTGCTGAAAGGGGATCCTTTTTTTTTTTTTCCTTAAGTACAAGACATACTATTTATATGTTTTTTAATGTTTATTTTTGAGAGAGAGAGAGAGAGCAAGCAGGGAAGGGCAGAGAGAGAGGGAGACACAGAATCTGAAGCAGGCTCTGGTCTCTGAGCTGTCAGCACAGAGCACAATGTGGGGCTCCAACCCACGAACCATGAGATCATGACCAAAGCCAAAGTCGGACACTTAACCGACTGAGCCACCCAGGTGACCCAAGCCATACTTTTTTTTTTTAAGTTAAAGAGAGAGCGAGACAATTTAGAGCTAGTGAAGAAAACTAAGAGAAGGTTCAGAAGTACCTTAGCATTGATCAAGCCTTTTCATATCATTTCTATTTTGACCTCTGAAAGATCCTTCTAAGAAGGACGTTCTCTGCTTTGAATCACCTGGAGAGTTATTTAAACTCCTGATGCCTTGGTGAGATCCCAGAACACGTACTTAAGAATCTCAGGGATGGAGTGCTTCCAGACCACGGTTAATTCCAATGTCAGCCCAGGTAAGGACAAGTATTCTGGGTACTACCCCCATTCACCAAGGCTTGGGAGCCTCCAGAGGGGTGAAGTAAGTTGGTCCCAAGTGTCACAGCCCATAGAGGTGACTTTCAAAACCAGGTCTTCTGTTCACTCTCGGACCCATCACTCTCTGTGTTCTCTCAGGTGTGGATCCCATGGCCACATGGGAAAAACGGTTACTAACGTACTGAGAGCTCACTGTATGCAAACACCCTGGCCAGCACTTTACATGTGTTAGCTCATTTCATTCTGCACTTAACGTTCAGGAAGTTCCAGGTTTCCCTGCTATCTGATAGTTTGCTTGACACCATTTCACTTCTTTTTTTTTTTTTTTTTTATGTTTTTTATTTATTTTGAGGGGGGAGGGGGGAGAGAGAGAGAGAATCTTAAGCAGGCTCTGCACTGTCAACACAGAGCCCAATGTGGGGCTCAATCTCATGAGCGACATCATGACCTGAGCTGCAATCAAGAGTTGGGCGCTTGGGGTGCCTGGGTGGCTCAGTCAGTTAAGCACCCACTCTTGGTTTGGGTTCACGTTATGATCTCATGGTTCATGAGTTTGAGCCCCACAAAGAGCTCTTTCCCTCTCCCTCTGCCCAACCCCCCCAAAAATAAATAAGTAAACTTAAAAAAAAAGAAAAGAGTCAGACCTTAACTGATTGAGCCAACCAGATGCCCCTACACAACTTCACTTCTACAAAAGATCTATGTTAATACCTGTTTTTGCTAAGAGAAAGAAATCCAAAGAGGGATTTTGCCGTTGCGAAATGGTAATTGTTTCTTTCCTTTATACATTTTCAGCTTACATACAGAGGAGGACAAGGGAGACACCTGTACCACAAATATCCCTAATTTACAGATAAAGAAACTGAGGCACAGAGAGTTCAGGCCCTTACCTAACACCACACACAGCTGCCATTTCAGGATCTCCTCTGACCAGCAACCAGTATCCCTCTTTCCCAGGACTTTGTCCTAGGCCCTCCTCTCACAATCTGCACCCCTGGAGATCTTATGTCCTCCATGGCTGTCTTCTTACTAGGCATTTCCAAATCGTTGTTCTTCAGCTCATATTTCTCTCCTGAGCTCCAACGCTTTATATCCAACCACCATTTGCATATATCCTTTGAGGGCCAAAAAACAGGTGCAAAAATTTTATCACGTTTCCCAAATCCTTGTTCTTCACCTGCCACCACTCTCAGAGAACTGGACCACCAACCACTTCTTTGTTCAAGTTAGAAATAACTGTCGTCTTTCAATCTATCAGTTCCTTCATTCCCCATAACCAATTAGTAGACTTTCCTCTGCACTCCTTCCTCCTGACCACTGTCCCGCTCATGCCTTCATCCACACACAGGAGTGTTGTCCCACCTGGCTACCTTGCCTTAGTCTCTCCTCACCCTCTCTAAGCTGACTCTAAAACACAATTCTGCTCATGAAACGCCTATAGTTGTCTCCAATGGCTTCCAAAAGGACAATTACCCAAACCTTGGTTTTCAAGGTATGTTAAACCTTCCTGGATACAAAGAACTTCAGTTCTTTGGCCAATGGTCGAGAAGAGACAAGAGTCTGAATATAAGAGGGTGCTATCACTCGCAGAAAGAGGGACTGTGCTGGAAGTGGAAATATTACCAAATTACCATCTGCACTAGCGTTCTCAAGGCCTCCTTCTCCATGGAACAGCAGCAACAGCTCCCATGAAGCCTATAGACTTAAAGACTGAGGTTCCAAGGCTCCAGCCTCATTTTCCAGCCCCTGATCCCTCCGCTCACACCACACGGACTCTTTTTGTTTCCTCTTTGTGTCCTACTGTTTCCCCAGTACGGCACTTTGATGCCTGTTGTTCCTTCGGCTTGGAATGCCTTTCCTCTCTTCCCTTCCTGGGACACTTGCTCGAGCTTGTCCCTCTGGATCTCAGAAACACCTGCTGCTGCCTTGCACTGGGTCATCTGGCACACTGCTACTCCTCTACCTGCCGCATCTCCCACGAGACTGACTTTGCATCTGGTGCCACAACTGCTGCCTACCCTGGGCCTGGCACATAGTAGACGCTCCATGTTCTGTAATGCTTGCTTAATGAATACTTTTGAATAAAGGAAGAATTCTTTCACTACAGAAAATCACTGTTGATCATGGAGAAGCTTCTCAGGGACCTTTTAAAATATTCTCCAGGCTTCCCTAACTAAATCAATTATTCCTGGAGTGTGGCAAGTTCACGAAAGTCCTGTTGGAATCTGTAAAATGTGGGCTGTAGCATCACACGCAGCCTGCATAGAACATGTAACCCTTCGGTCCTCTGATCTCCGGTGGAGATTCTGGAGAACATGCGCCTGCAGTTTCAACTTGGTATTTTTAAGAACTGTCCTTTAGTATCAGGACAAAGCCTCAGGAATGATCCATTATACATAATGAGACATAAAAATAATCATAACGAAAATAGGCAGTATGAAAGTCTTTAAATTTTCTAGTTGCTGTCAAACACCATTAAAGTCATGCAGTGGGGAGGATGAACTTTCTTCAATCAACAGATTAGTTGCTCGTCTGATTTTCCTGTTTTTTAGTGTTTTTCTTCCACCACATTTTTGCCTATTCCAGCAACATTAAGTTATCTGATCGGGGAGTGGGGGGGAAGGGGGGTGCCTGGGTGGCTCAGTCGGTTGGGCGTCCGACTTCAGCTCAGGTCACGATCTCATGGTTTGTGGGTTCAAGCCCTTGGAGCTTGCTTTGGATTCTGTGTCTCCCTCTCTCTGCCCTTACCCCACTCATGCTCTGTCTCTGTCTCTCTCAAAAATAAGTAAACATTAAAAAAATAATTTTTAAAAAAGTTAAAAAAAAAAAAGATATCCAATCTATAATTGGATCTACAATTTTCTGCTTGCTGCCCTTGCCAAAAGCCCAGTTGAGATGACTGATACTTGAAAGCAAATAATCTTAAGACAATGCAAACACTTCATTTCCCTAGAGTCTCCTCAAGCTGTTCCAATATACAGAGCACCAGAAAGCCTCATAACTTGACTGTGATGCTTCATTTCATCGTTTAAATGTATCTGTACCTGTCATTTCTTGGTGTAGGAGACAGGCACACAAAGAACATTCCTGTTTTTTGGTAACAGTTTTTTGGTTTTTGGTTTTTGGTTTTTTTTGGAGGTACTTTTCATTTCAGTGTATGTTAAAGCTATCGCTCACAACGTCTCTTAGAGTTTACCATTCAAAGAAAAAGAAAGTGACTATTGATGCACTGGTTCACTTTCATTTACTATGTAATATAACCTTTAATTCATCATTTTCCATTTCCCCTTGACTGCTAGGAATCTCGGTTCTAAGTTTTGTGTATTATTGCAATAGATATTCTTACACTATGTATCTGGCTCAACTAACTTTCTTATATTTCATGGCCTTTGATCTGTCTTCCTTATTTTGATAGTTTTATTTTACACCACCTCAAATCTTTTTTGGGGGGAAAAAAGCAGAGCATAATAATTAGTAATAAAGAAGATACCAGTGCCCACCTCTTTTCTTCAAATGTAATCGCTTTGCCTTCTGAATTTAATAGAGTTTCCAAAATTAACTGCTGATTTAGAGCATCTGAAATTTGACAGAAGGCTATGAGAACAGAATAGTGCTTTACTTACATTAGAGGTATGATCTCCTACAAACATTCTCTCACTCAAAACTTTATAGAGCTTAGCACAATGCCTGACATAGGATAGGAACTCCATAAATATCCCACATTTGTTGCATAAATGAAGGCATAAACAAATATCATTCATGGTCATCATAGAAACTTCAGGGGCAGCTAGGTGGCTCAGTCAATTAAGCATCTGACTCTTGGTTACAGCTCAGGTGGTGATCTCACAGTTTTGTGAGTTTGAGCCCCATATGGGGCTTGGGATTCTCTCTCTCCCTCTCTTTCTCGCCGCCCCCTCCCCTGCTCATGCGGTCTCTGTCTCTCTCAAAAATAAATAAACTTAAAAAAAATTTTTTTAAATAATAATAAAGACTACTTAAAAAAAAAGAAACTTCAGTTAACAGAAAACTTGAAATAATAAAAATCTTCCCCAAAAGATGGTGATGATAACAGTGAGCAGATTGTGTGAAGGCAGTCTTACCAGCAACACCCCCGTACTGCACAAAACAGCCATGTATTAGGAATCCATGAAGCCTGTATTATTATACGCATTTCACAGATCCAGAAGGAGAGGCTCAGAGCAGCAAGGCACTGGTAGGAAGTGCTTGGGTTTGGACTCTGGTCTGTCTGTTGCTACAGTCCCTGTTCTCCAACACCATGTTGTACTTCCTCAGATATTTCTGAATATTTAATACCATCTCTACAACTTGATCATGTATTCAGGACATGAGACTTGTAAAAGGTCATTTAAATATGTTTTGTTTTTGTTTTACCTTGCTGATTCCTGAGATAGCTTCTTCCATCTGGAACCACAAAATAGGAGGAGGAGCTATGCTATAGAGGGGAGGATATACATGCATATGATTTATGATATACATGAACGTATATATTGCATACAGCACTGAACTCCTCATTCAGTCATAAATTCCTCCTCCTGCCCCTTGTACCAAGTGATTTTCCATATCTGTTGTGTCATTTAACTCTAAAAGCCTATCAAGCAGATTGTAGTACCTCTGCCTTCCAGGTAAGGAAACTCAGCCCAGATGGATCAAATGATACAACCATCTCTGGTGATGGCACCTGGTTGGCTAAAGCCCACCTGTTTCCAGAGAGCACACGCTACGCCCTCTTTCGCTGCACAACCATGACCTCCACATGCCCTCAGCCTGGTGCCACCTAATGAGATGTGTTTTCACCAGGAAAGATAATTATTTATGCATATTCCAAAGTGCATACCTCTACACATATCTGGGGTAGAAATAGACGGTGTAGCTGTACAGAGGTCAGGAATATTTTAGGATAGGGATGAACCCGAAGGAGTGGGGCTGCTGGCTGATACGGGTTGAACGCTGAGCCTACGGAAGGAAAGGCTCACACCTAAATAGCAACTGTGTTTGGACTCAAAGAAAAGGACTAGTTTTTGTTTATACAGTATTAACCTTCCAGCTAAATGTGCAGTCAGCTGAAACCAAAAGTTTTTTCACAGCAAGTACAGCTGAGCCCTCTTTCTTCTCATTCATGTGTTTGGCCTTAAGCAGTGGAGTTTCGGATCTGACATGTGCATGGACCCACTTCTATGCTACCCAGTCTCCTGGTCTCTCTTTCAACACCTCCAATTCCTCATCTCCCTGTCTCCTCTTAATCGCCATTTCAGGGAGGCCTTGAAAAGAGTGGAACAGAACCCAATGGACTCACAGCTGCTGGTCATCCTTCAGGAAGTCCATGTAGGGATGGAGGCCACGTCAGGCCCTGCCCCTATAGACATCCTGCCAGGTCTCTGAACAGACCACTGTTCTGTGCCCCTATGCTGTTCCCTCTGCCTTGAAAGCCTCTCTTTCCTTCTCAGCCTGCAATTTGCCCTCTCGAAAGTCAGCTCAGTTCACATGGGATCCCACCCCAAAACTAGAGCGCACCTTCCCCTGTCCACACAGCACTTAGCGCATTCTCCTGAAATCACTGCTTCCCACCTCCCTCACTATGCTGGGCATTTTCCAGGCCAGAGATTCACATCTTATTGTTTTGTATCCCAAGTGCATACCTAGCATGGAGCCTCTCACACACTGGGCAATATCAGAAGTCTACAGAATTGGGGTACCTGTGACTTCACTCATATGAGGACTTCAAGAGACAAAACAGATGAACATAAGGGAAAGGAAACAAAAATAATATAAAAACAGGGAGAAGGACAAAACAGAAGAGACTCTTAAATATAGAGAACAAACAGAGGGTTACTGGAGGGGTCGTGGGAGGGGGGATGGGCTAAACGGGTAAGGGGCACTAAGGAATCTACTCCTGAAATCATTGTTGCACTATATGCTAACTAACTTGGATGTAAATTTTAAAAAATAAAAAATAAAATTAAAAAAAAAAAGAATCGGGGTACCTGGCTGGCTCAGTCGGAGGAGGGTGTGGCTCTTGATCTCAGGGTTGCGAGTTTGAGCCCCATGTGGGGTGTAGCGATTACTGAAATAAATGAAACTTAAGTGTGTAGAATAAATGAATGTGGCCCACACTTCAATTCTTGCAAGTTTATACCTGTCTGAAGCATCTACTTACGAGAATTATTGCTTGTAATCGGTGCCAGAACTTTCAGGAAACTTCAAATTACATACCTCCTGAGATCCTCAGAACACCTCTAAGATATGGGTATCATCATGACCCATCTCAGATGGAGAAACTGAGGCTCAGAGACTGCCAATGGCCCAAAGTCACACTGCGAGAAGCAGTAGGACTGGGACCTGGCCGGGCCTTCTGGTCCTTCCCTCTCCCCCATACTGCTAGCCCCTCAAGGGGCAATCACCAAGTCTACGCTACGTCTGATTTTTCACGTGTCGCCATGCACACCACAAGGCCAAGTCTAGATAACATGCACAGGGTACTCTTACTGGAACAGCTCTGCCCTCCTGCTGCTATTTCTGATTTGCTGTCACCAATAAACTCCTTTCCTGGACCGTGGTCATCCTGCTCTCCTTCCACTCAAGCCCAAAGCAAGTCCTGGGGAGGGGAAGAACAAAGATCTATCTGCTAGAGAAGATCCCAGTTCAGAAAAACGCCTTCCCACCCACGTTCAGGTATAAGAACCCACCCTAATCTTAGGCTGCCTCCCGAGGAAGTGGCTCAGGCCCATGTTCATCCTGCCCAGGAGGTGTTCCCGGAACTGTGTTGGTGGACGCTAAATTCCTACTTGGAACCTTGGTGTCTAGAGGAACCCTGTTGGCCATTGTTAACCGAAGCGAAGAGCGTAACTAACCCCAGGGTAAGTCATTCATACCCACTAGGTTTGCTTAGAAAAGGGTCCACCAAGATCAGAGTTCTTTGAAAAAGTGATCTTTCCAGGCTCCCCACTGCCTGGCATTGGAGCCTTACATCCTCACTCTGCTTTCCTTTGCATCTAAAACGTGTGTGTAGACATGAGGTCCCAGCTGCAAGCTGAGAAGGGACTTTGGACCCTCTGTGAGTTGCTGCCTCAGGGAAAAGACACAGGGCTGGCGATAAATAGGGAAAGAAAGATGTGTACAGATTTCCAAATGGCTCTGTTTCTAGCATCACTTCCGTGACTCCTCCTCCTAACTGCATCACTGATGGCAGAGAGAGGTCGCGTCCTTACCCTGACTGGCCCTCACAATTCTGTTGCCAGGGTTGGGGGTCCTGCTGGGTCTGAAACACAGATTCAGGAAGACTATTCCTCCACCCCGACTGAGGATGGCCCCCCCCCGCGCCCCCGCCTTCCTCTCAGCAGCTGCTTCCAAACCACCTCCTTCTCAAACTAAGAGCTGCACCCACCCCAAACTGGCTCGCTCAATCCCAGCAAGGAAGACTTGGATCCTGCACGTTTGGCTTCCAACCACACTCCGGTGCCGCCTCTCTTCTCCCACCTGAGCCCCAGGGTCCCACTCTGTCCTAGGCTCCTGTGCCGGCTCACATTCTACGGTGGTCACACCTCTCACACTGCAAGAGAAGGAGCACAAACCCCTTCCATCCTACTTCCCTTCCAGCTACTGCCTTGCTGTCACTGCACCAGCCTCAAGCCTCTTAGTCTGTGGCCCAGCACAGCCCACGCTAGCCTCAGGCCCCTTCTCCTACTGGAAGGGTCTCCCCAAGGTCACCGTGGTCTTTTGTTGGCCAAACCCAGTGTCTGGTCTGAGTGCCCATTCCCCCCCCCCAACTCCTACCCTCCCCCCCACCACTGCCCACTCCATCACCCTCCCTAACACTTCATCCCCAAAACCCAATGCTCCCACAGGTTCCTGGCTTCAGCCGCATCCCCACCCCCCACTTCCTCCCTCCCCCCCCTCCCCCCAGGCAAAACCAGCACTTGTCCTCTTTATCAGCGGACCTGCCCAAGGACAGATACCTTCCAAGAATCTGGGAGGGTCGCAGGTACAGTCATGTGGCCTGAAAGGCTAGCAGGTTTGAGCATTCATCTCCACTAACCGGTGACAGAGGACATCTCCCAGGTCTAGTGCCAAGAACCCATCAGCCTCTGCAGCTCCTGTTTTCCAAGTTTCCGGGAATGGCCTGGTCCCCTTTAGACTGACACAATCCTTCAAAGCTCCAGATAGCCTTGCTCAGGCCAGTTGTCCCACCCCTTTCTGGCTTTGCTGGTCTCATCTCTGCTTTGCTAGTTTATAGCTGGCCCCTTAGCCTACCTCATTTACAAGCAGCAAACACACTGACACGCCGTTGCTCTGGGTATCTCCAACAAGGATCCTGTGACTGGCATGAGATCATCCCCCAAGTTAGCGATCTTTCCACCTACAAACTCCCTGTTCCCCCCTCACCCCTGCCCCAGCCCCCTCCTTCAGTTCTCTTCAAAGGCCTCCTGAATTCCCTTCCTGCAAGCCCCAGCCCCATCATCCTGTGTGCAGACAGAACCAATGGGTACCCTCCTGGGTTCCCTCCCACAACCATAAATTTACCATACCAAAGTACTGATTATTCTTGACATTCTATTAGAGCCATTTGGGGCTGACAGTCACATTTATTTTCATTTTTAAACAATGTTAAAAAGGCCTGATTATAACTGCCTGATACCTACACAAACACCGGGCAGGCGCTATTATATCAAGAAGTTGGTAAATGTTTTACTTGCTAGTTTCCATCTGCCATGGGGAGAGATCCTACCATTTGCCAGATGCTCAGATGCTGCCTGGAGAACATATCTGTAATGTGCATTATCCGCAGGGGGTGAGGTGGGGCAGGAGTGTTGCAGTAAATAAACCTTAGGGCTGCTGAACATTTCATACCTACTTTTTAAGTTTATTTACTTTATTTTGAGAGACAGAGAGAGAGAGAGAGAGAGAGAACGAACGAGTGGGAGAGAGGGGCAGAGAGAGAGGGAGAGAGAGGCTCCCAAGCAGGCTCCGCACTGTCAGCACAGAGCGTGATGCGGGGCTCAAACTCACGAAAGGCAAGATCACTACCTGAGCTGAAATCAAGAGTCGGACAGACACTCAACAGACTGAGCCACCCAGGGGCTCCCTATTTTTTTTTTTTTTTAATATCAAAAGGAAGGCATGTAGTGGAAAAAGCATAGAAAAACTTACATTCATCTTAGACAAAACTGGACTCTAGTCCTCACAGTGCCACTTACTAAGCTTTGTACTCTCTGGGACTCGGTTTCTTCATCTCTAAAATGGGCACAAATGGCAGTAAGACTACCTGCCCCTCCGAGAATGGCTGGGATAACAGATCTGAGAGCCCTTGGCGAGCTGTAAACTGTTACTCAAACGGGAAACAGAGTGGTTTTTGCCAGCAGCATTGATGTTTTGATGCTAGAAAGAAAACTGATGATTGCAATGAATCGAGCAGCCCACTTTTGCCTTGAGCCAGCTGGGTCACTTTGGACATAAGATGCCTGAATTACCTCACAGGATTCTTTGGGAGTTCGAGATAAAGGAAATGGTAAATAGCTTCAGAAGTCAAGAGTCTGGGGTAAGTCTTGAGGCACTTGATAGCATTAACCCTTTTTGCAGGAGCAAATTATGAACATTTATCCCCACCCCCTCTCCGGTGGTAATATCTGCCACAGGAAGACTCACTGACAAGGAAAAAAGAACTTCACTAGATACCCATAATATGAGCCACCGGCCGTTCCCTGCCCACCTTTGTCCTCCAGGTCTGGCCACAAAGAGACCTCCAACAAGGATGACCTTGGGCTGGTCACTTCAGCCCCCTGTCCTCCCTCCCTCCCCATCTGTTAACTGGGCAGAGAGCCCTTGCCATGGGGTTACTGTGCGAGCATCCAATGAGGTCATATATTTGAAAGACTCGGGTAAGCATTTAATTGTTTACCAAGCTGTACACATGTGAATGATCAGCATTATTTACAGTAAGTATGTGAGCTACATATGAAGGAAACCTAATGACAGTCCACTTCTCAGCCCAGCTGGGCAGAAGTTTCTTTTTAAAGAACCTGGTTTGGTGAAGTCTCCTTGTAATTAACGCAGCCTCAGGGAGAGGGTGTAGATCAGGATCAAGAGCACAGTAGCTTTGGGATTTGCAGGTTTAAAGCCTGACTGTGTCCAGAGAAGTGCCAATTTGCATAATCTTGGCAATTTATTTAATCTTTGTGAGTCTCCAGGTTTTCCTCTGAAAAAAAGGAATAATAACAGCACTTACCTCACTGCGCTGTTATGTTGAATATTCAAGATAATGTGCTTAAAACAATTCACACAACAGCTGGGTGCGATGGTTGCAGTGTCAGTTTCAGTAGGTAGGTGTACTAGAGAAAGGAAGACAGAAGGCAGTGGAATGTATTAACTGGTAAATATCATTCTCCTCTTATGAAATACACAAAAAGTATACATACTGGCAAGAACTGGACCCTGAAAGATGAGAATTGTATTGCTAAGGATGCCGGAGAGATGGGGAGGTGGCTGCTTTTCCTTTATCTCTTCTTATAATGTTGCTTGCACAAAGGATACAGTTTTATTGTATTTTGGGGGGAGTGTAAAAAGAAAAAACAAACCTCACCCTGAAGGGTAGTAGCAACTGGCTCTGAGGATGCCTTCCAGACCACAAGTCTTAGGCAGGGGGAATCGGAAGTCTGCAGGCTTCAGGAAGAAAGGTGAGAAAGGTATTAAAGTGACCGATCCCCATTAAATTTGAAAAAAATCCACATTCCTTCTTGGAGCCGGACGTACCTCCCTGAATATAGGCCGTTTGCAAGGTCAACCTGGCTTTCTCCTCACACTATCTCCTCCAACAGGAGGCTAGCCACCTTCTTCTGCCTCTCACACCCCCAGGCTCCTTTCACCTGATCCAAATACTTGCCTGATTGCAAGTCAGGTCTCTGGTCAATGTTATCTCTTCCCAGCGCCCAGCCCAAATCATTCCATTCCATCATCCTTTTTCTTTCCTTTTCTTCAAATACCTACACACTATCTAAAATTACCTCATTTGTTTACATGTTTATTGTATGCCTTTCTTTCTTTAGAACATAAACACCACAAGATCAGGGACCTTATCTGTCTCACTTGGGCCACAAGATCTCCAGCAATGGATCACGGTCAAGGCACTCAATTAAGTATTTAAGAAAGAGAACAAACTGAGGGTTGCTGGAGGGGAGGTGGGTGGAGGAAGGGGCTGAATGAGTGATGGGCATTATGGAGGGCACTTGATGGGATGAGCACTGGGTGTTATATGGAAATGATGAATCCCTGGGTTCCCTGTAACCAATACTACACTGTATGTTAACAAACTGGAATTTGAGTAAATATTTTTTTAAAAAGATAAAGGAACAAGTGAATACTGCCAATTGCTAATGAGGAGGGGATTAATAAGGGGCAAGTCAGCTGTGCCCCACCTCCCAGCTGACTGATTCGTGCAGGCACACATACCTGGGCAGAGTTTCAGGCATTTTGGCCAACGAGCAGACAGCAGCCACGGCCGAGGAATAGGTAGCAACTGGCACATGAGACGCCTGCCATGGCAGAAATCTGTACATGTGACTTCAGCAACATCAGCCTTGTGCATCTTTAGGCATACACCTGCTGGTTAGACATGACCAGTTAGATGTCTGGGCTTTAGTGCAGCCATAAATATAAGGCCAAATAGTCCGTGTCCTTCCCTGAATAAAAAACAAAAGACAAAATCTAGCTCAAGTGAAACACATTCTTGGGGAAGAGCACAGCCCACATTTACTGGGCCAGGTCCTACATCAGGATGACAAGATCCAGAGCTGCAGCTCCTAGCAGAGAATGACTACAGTGGGAAAAACAGAGCCGAATGAGGAAAGAATAATGAAATGACGTGAAATTCTAAGTTTCCCTCCTCTGAGTTGGCACAGAGGAGGGATTCAGAAGCCCCTGCTAAAATGAAGCCAGGCATTCCGTTCCCGCAGAGGTGAAAGGTGCAACAGATAGACAAATCCGCAGCAAAACCGCCCTAGAGAATCTCCCCAGTCTTCCCTGCTCTCACCACAGAGATGCCGGTGAGGTCTGACATCTTCCCATCCTTTCTGTGGCTCTGCAAACAGGTGCAGGCCTGGGGGCAGGTTGACAAACTGCTCTTACTGTTTGCGGAAAGTAGGGCAAGATCTGGAACCACTCAGTTCCTCAAGAACAGCTAGTTCTTCTGACCACAGCTTGGGCAGTTCTAGGGACTACCTGGAAGCAGGTGAAGGCCGGGCTCTGAGCTCCAGGAGAAGATATTCTAGTGCCTCCTTTTAGCAATGAGTCTGTTCCAGGAAAGGTTGTACCTAGGGGCCTTGTGGACTCTTTTATTTTTAGCTTTTTAATTTTTTTATGTTTTGTGTAGACTCTTTTATAATAAAAGAGAAAGAAAATAAGAAAGAAAGAAAGAAAGAAAGAAAGAAAGAAAGAAAGAAAGGAACTGCCCCTCCCAGCCTGTCATGTTAGGAGTGCCCCTGTTTATACACCTGGGGTGCATCTCCATGCAGTGGTTTGTGGAAATAGCCAGAGCTTTGGGAGTCCATGTTTCTGGCTTCAGTCCTGTACCACGTGGCACTTTCCCTAAGCAACTGCTTTTCCCCTCTCTGCGCCTCCATTTCCTCATCTTCAATTTGAGGAACAGGATGACAACTATGAGTTTTGACCCATTCATAGGCAAAAAAACAAAAAAAAAACAAAAAAAATCAATATAGGGGATTGCAATCAACATATTTTAAAAAGTGAAATAGAAGAGTTTAGAATATAGACTATCTGGGTGCATTGCAGTTACTAGAGAAGTATTACCTTTTGAAACTAATTTCATCTATAAACACATATGTACTGAAATCAGTAAAAATATATTTCTCACTGTAGGTCATTGCTTTTTTTAAGTTCAAAACATATTACATGGAGTTTTCAAGGATAGTAGCAGAGATAGACCAACCAGTAAGTGCCCACTGCTCCCTGCCTAATTGACAATTTCCCATTGTTTGCCTGAGGGCTGAGCCTGGCTCCAGGTGAACGTAGGATTAGGCTCATGAATATATTCAAAGAGAATAGATTCAGAGTAAAAGACAATGCTCCCAGAGGGCCTGCACCGTGACCCCTCCTCCCCAAAGGACATGACTTTCCTGATTTCTAACCCGTCCATTAGCTTTGCTTGTTTTCTGAACTCTGTCTAAACGGAATGACGGTGTGAACTCTGTGGACACAGTGACCTAGAAAAGGAGATGTTCAATGCTGCGTTTATTGTCCGGCATGACATCGGCCAGAAAGCATTGCAAAAATAATATTATGATTATTGAGCAAAGGCCTGTTATGTACCAAGCTCTGTGCTAAGGGATTTAAAAGTAGTTGAGTTCATTTTCACAAGGTGAATGTGATTCAAGGTGGAAGTCATTATCCTGATTTTCCAGGAAAGGAAACTGAGGCAACAGAGTTGTGCCGGGGGCATTCCAAGGTCACAGATCCTGTGAATGGCCAGGGTGGGGTTGGAATCCTTATCTGTCCGCCTCCAGAGTCCTTTCCATCATAGACTTTTTTGCAGGGGGCGGAGATCCTCTGCAACAAAGTAGCTGTGAAATAGCAATTGGTTCCATCTTTGCAGGACCAGTCTGCATTGTACAACCTTGCCTGGCTTTCACCCAGGAATTGAGCTGGTTTCTGTTTCTCGGGAAGCACTCAAACTACCCTTGGTGAAGCTAGAATATTCCAGAAGGCCCAAATTACACTGAGAGGTCTAATTTATGGGGACGTTCTTACTACACAAAATTTCTTCCAGAACATTTGGTCCTTTGGGATTTCCCCCAAATTGCCAATGATCAGACAGAAAATTACATCTCCCTCTCCCTGGTTCCTTCATTGTATGCAGTGTTTTCCCTGAACCTTACCTATCAGTGTATCTCCCTGGACTCCCTCGGCAACTCTTCACTATCCAGAAAAATTTGAGATTTTTTGTTTCTGTTTTTGCTTTTCTATTAAATATAACTACATCTCATAACTTGATTGATGAAGCCACATCGCATCAATGATGTTGGCCAGTAATTTGTTCAGTGTACCCAAGAATAGAGGATAAAGGGACCCATGTATCAATTTTCGTCCTATTCAAGATTTTGGAGCTTTCACAGTCACCATCCAGATTACAACATACCTACTACACCAGAGTTCCAAGGAAATTAGTCAGGCCTTAAATTAAACTTTAGCCTTGTTTCAAATTAAAAATACAATTTACCACATTAGTTTCATATGTTTCTATTTCCTGGCCTCAAAAACACTAACAGCTCCTTGACTACAGTAGTTGAAATCCTACTTAGCACTCAATAAGGAAACAACTTCCCAACCCCTAGGCAAGGCTAATTGAGTGATCCTTTTGCTCCCATAATGCTTTGTAAAGTTTTCCGGCTTGTTCCTCCATCCCTTACCAGCCCCCAAACCCTGAACTCCCCCCAGGGCAGTATTTATTCCTTTCAGTCCTGATACTTACCCCCAACATGGGCAGGACAAAGCTCCCTGCACACAGTAAGCCTTCAGTATTCATTGTTGCATTGAATTAGTTTCTTTCTTTTTTTTTTTTTTTTAATGTTTATTTATTTTTGAGAGAGACAGAGACAAAGCACGAGCAGGAGACGGGCAGAGAGAGAGAGGGAGACACAGAATCGGAAGCGGGCTCCAGGCTCCGAGCCGTCAGCACAGAGCCCGACGCGGGGCTCGAACCCGTGAACGTGAGAACGTGACCTGAGCCGAAGTCAGCCGCCCAGCCATCTGAACCACCCAGGCGCCCCGCATTGAATTAGTTTCTAAATAAGCTTTTCACTGAAGTATGATGTGCATACAAAAAGGTGCAGGGTTGTGTCTGCATGTTCACAAAGTGAAAGAGAATATACCCAAAAGGCCTGCACCATGATCCCTCCTCCCCAAATGACATGACTTTCCTACTTCTAACACTATACGTTAGCTTTGCATGGGTTTTGAACTTTCCATAAATGGAATCACAACATGAACTCTCTAGGTTTTGGCTTACTGTATTAAACACCATGCTTGTGAGATTTACCCACACCATTTTGTGTAGCACTGGTTCATTTATTCTCAGTTGCTACATAGCATTCCATTCTGTGCAGTTATTTATTTAACCATTCTACTGATGATGGATATTTGGGTTGTTTGAATTGGGAGCTCTTATGATCAGACTTGCTACAAACATTCTTGGATATTTCTTTTCCTTAAGTATTTACCTAAGAGTATAGTTGTTCAACTTAGTGGATACTGCCCAAAAGTTTTTATGGTGGTTGTGAAAATTGACAAGCTGATTCAAGAATTTTTATGGGGGTGCCTAGGTGACTTAAGTCAGTTAAGCATCCGACTTCGACTCAGGCAGGTCATGATCTCGTGATTCACAAAGTCAAGCCCCGCGTTGGGCTCTGTGCTGACAGCTCAGAACCTGAAGCCTGCTTTGGATTCTGTGTCTCCCTCCCTCTCTCTCTGCCTCTCCCCTACTCACATTCTCTCTCTCTCTCTCTCTCTCTCTCTCTCTCTCCCTCAAAAATAAACATTAAAAAAAAAAAAGAATTTATATGAAAATATAAAAGACCAAAAAATATCCAAGACAACCTTGAAGAACAAAGCTGGAGGTCTCACACCTTATTATTAAACCTATTTTAAACTTATTATTATACTTATTATTAAACTACAGTAACTAAGACTGTGGTTTGAACACAAATAGACCAATGGGTTAGAAGAGAATTCAGGAACAGATTCACAAATACAGGTTATTCGAAGTATTAAATGGGTGGCATTGCAATCCAGAAGGGAGAGAAAGATGCTTTCAGTAAATGGTGCCAGATCAATTGGATAAACACACGAATAAAATTTAACCACACATTGAAATCAAATCCAGATGGATTATAAATCTCAATGTTAAAAGTAAAACAATAAGACTTTGTAAAAAAAATAAAAATAAAAATACACACACACAGAAAACAATGACTTGGGATAGGCAAAAAAAAAAAAAAATCATACAAATAGGACATAAAAAGCATTAACCATAGGGGTACCTGGGTGGATCAGTGAATTGAGTGCCCAGCTGGTCATTTCGGCTCAGGTCATGATCCCATCCATAGTCATTGGATTGAATTCCATGTCAGGCTCCACACTCAGCATGGAGCCTGCTTAAGACCCTCTCTCTCTCTCTCTCTCTCTCTCTCTCTCTCTGCCCTTCTCCCCAACTTGTGCACGCTCTCTATAAATACATACATACATACATACGTACATAAATTTAAATTAAAAAATTAATAAAAAGCATTAACCATAAAGAAAAAATAAGATAGGGGCGCCTGGGTGGCTCAGTCGGTTGAGCGTCCGACTTTGGCTCAGGTCATGATCTCACGGCTTCTGAGTTCGAGCCCCGCGTCGGGCTCTGTGCTGACAGCTCGGAGCCTGGAGCCTGCTGCGGATTCTGTGTCTCCCTCTCTCTCTGCCCTTCCCCCTCTCATGCTCTCTCTCTGTCCCTCTGTCTCTCTCTCTCAAAAATAAATAAACATTTTTAAAAAGTTAAAAAAAAAGAAAAAAGAAGATAAAAAATTGGACGAGTTTTAAAAGTAAGAAACGTTCAGGGCGCCTGGGTGGCTCAGTCTGTTAAAGGTCCTACTTCCGCTCAGGTCACGATCTCGCAGTCCCTGAGTTTGAGGACCACGTGGGGCTCTGTGCTGACAGCTCAGAGCCTGGAGGCTGCTGCGGATTCTGTGTCTCTCCCTCTCTCTGCCGATTTCCGGCTAGCGTGTGTGCTCTCGCTCGCTCTCTCTCAAAAATAAATATTGAAAAAAAAAAAAAAAACTGGCCTTCCACATTCTTTTTAAAAAAGTAAGAAGTTATCCAGAAGATACCATCAAAGGCTTGAAACAGAGCACAAATTGAGAAAAGATATTTGCAAAAATGTATCTAACAAAGGCCCTGTAAACAAAATGTACACAGAACTGCTACACGTGAATTACAAAGTGATAGAAAAACGGCACACAGAAGGGAAGGCTAGGGGCGCCTGGCTGGCTCCGTTGAGCCACAGACTTCTGCGACTTCTGCTCGGGTCGTGACCTCCTGGTGCTGCACTGGGCTTGCCACTGTGGATGCAGAGCCGCTTCGGATCCTCTGTTCCCTCGCTCTCCGCCCCTCCCCCACTCCCTCTCGCTCTCTAAATAAAGTAGAAACATTAAAAGAAAACGTGAGAGGGGAAGACTACTTTCCACTTGGCCCTTAGCGAGAGCCTGTGCACACCCTTGGGAATAAGATTCATTTCTGACCGGGCTGGGTTCACAAGCTCCGGGAGAAACAGACAGGCACACACTCTAAACAACATGGAATTCTCCTCTCATCCGAAGACCTGAAGCTGACTATGCCTACGCACGCTCCCAAAACGAATTCCTAGAATTCAAAGTCATGCTCATTTTTATTTCTCTACAGGTTCGAGTTGCAAAACCCTCTTCCTGAAAGGCTAACTGGACACTTCCACCAGGGATATACACATGCCCTGTTTGTTCAGATGGTTGGTGAAAAATAGTATCTTGTTTTACTTGTGCCTTTGATCTCCAGGGAAATTACGTTTTTTAAATGCACTTGTTGGTGATTTTTATTTCTTCTTTTATAATTGGGCAGTTCGCACATTTTGCCCACTGAATTTTTCTTATAATTTTAAAAGGTGGCTGTATGTAGCAAAGTTATTAACTATTCACTTGTTATATACATTGCAAATATTTCCCCAGTATTTATGTTTTCCCCTTTAATTTTATTTGTGGTGAGTTTTCCATATATATATATATATATATATATATATATGAACCTTAAGTATTTACATAGTAAAATCTGTCCATCTGTTGTAACTTCTGTATTTTTAAAAAAAATTTTTAAGTTTATTCTTGAGAGATAGAGAGAGACAGAGCATGAGCAGGGGAGGGGCAGAGAAAGAGGAGGAGACACAGAATCCGAAGCAGGCTCCAGGCTCTGAGCTGTCAGCACGGAGCCCGACGAAGGGCTCGAACCCACCAACAGTGAGATCATGACCTGAGCCAAAGCTGGACGCTTAACTGACTGAACCACCCAGGTGCCCCGTAACTTCTGTATTTTTGCAAACTACTTAGGAATGCTCTTTCCATTTCGACATAAAAATGGTTATATACATACATTTATATAGACATATATATGTTATCTTTATATATTTAAATTGCTTGGAGTTTATTTTACATGAGGTGTGAGGTAACTCCAATGGTGTGTGTGTGTGTGTGCGTGTGTGTGTGTGTATAACCTTTTTTCTGAACGCTGGCCTGTTGTTTCAGCACCAGTTTACTAAAGAATGTGCACTTCCCCTACTCATTTGTGTGTGTTTGGATGATATAGTTCAATAGGGAAATTTGGGAGTGAAAGGATCTTCTTGGCCACTTGCGAGGACAGATTGATCTGAAGTGGCCAGAGTGGAGCTGTGGACCAGGAGGCTCATTGTCCCAACCGTGTGGGAGAAAGGGTGACTGCCTGAATTACAACAGGCACATGAAAGGTAAGGAGAGAGGACCTTTGTCCTTCCCCCTCTAATCCCCATATCCCTCACCTCGCTGCCTTTCCCCAGTCTTCAAGCTTCATCCACCATCAGGGGAGGGAATAAAGCCCAGTAGCTAATCTTGAGAATCTGGAATCAGATTACTGCATTTAAATCCTGACCTCACCATTCATACTGGTCTTGTGATCTCATGCCAGTGTCTAGATATTTCTGGTCCTCAGTTTTCCCACCTGTGGAGATAACAGGAACACCGATTGCAGAGCCTATCAAGAAGGATTTAAGGAGCTAATGCATATGAGGCCCTTTTCCTAGTGCCTGGCACAGACTAATCTCTACTAGTCAATAATGTTAACGGTTCATTTTTAAGGAAAACCGTGCCCATCACTTTTCTCAATGGAACAAAACTTCAGTCCTACCTTCGGATGGGTGTAGAGATCTGAGCCTGAAACAGAGCAGGTACAGGAGCAAGTGGAAGATGCAAGGTGGTGGAAAGGAGTCCAAGTCAAATGGTTGAAGGCATTGGTCTAGCAAATGCTTTGTTTGGGAGGCGTCTATTCGTTAAGGTATACTTACAATAAGACCTAAGAACTAAGGACTACCATTAGTAAAATAAATTAGCATATTAATTAACGATGGGCTCCACACACACACCCTATTTTTAAACACAACTGTTTGTTTATGTAAAACTTTGGTCAGAAGGGGAGCCCCAGGTGCCTTTCTTTCTTTCTTTCTTTCTTTCTTTCTTTCTCTTCTTCTCCTATTTTTTGGAGAATGAAGATAATAGCTACAGTTGATTGACTCCATCAGGGGCACAGTACTAAGCCCTTTAACAATTATCTCCTGTAACACGCCCTCTGTAATAACTCTGAGGTTATTGCCGTCTGCAGTAGACACATCAGGAAAGGGAGTTTCCTAGAAATGAAGAAGTGATTTGCATGTGGCCACCATTACTGAGGACAAAGATTCAATCCCAGGTCTCAGCGACTCCAACCCCCAAGCTCTAAAGCCAACAAAGAACACGTGACAGTTGAAATGGAATTTTGGAGGCTGGGAAGTCCAACTTGACAGATGAGAGAAATTCCTTTCTGAAGGATTTAGTGCCTGCTATTTATGTATAAACTGGTCAAGTCTGGAAGGACTTTGGAAGTCAATTAATTCAGCATCCTCCTTGTACAGATAGAGAACCTAGAACCCAGAACAAAGAGATGTGGCCCCAGCCAACTGTACGCTGACTGCTTCACTGGAGTCCCGAGTCTCTTCACCCTGTGCAGTGCTTGTAATCTCCACATGGCCTCAAGATCAAAGCCCTAGAGGTGGAAGAGATGGAGTGTGGAAGCATGCTTCATGCCGCACAGACTGCACAGGGAAAAACACACAGTCCTGGCCCAAAGAAGTTTGCAAATCAGCAAGGGAGACAATCTGAGCCTGCAAACAGCAAACACAGTGAATGAGTGGGGGAAAAACACTCTGAAGTCTTGAAAGGGTCCCATCCCTCTGGCCAGAATCTGGAAGACTTAGTGGAGGAGGTTGCATTAGAGCTGAGTCTGCAGCACAAATGACCGGAAGGGCATTCCAGATGGAGAAAAGCACACCTAGAAGGGATTACTAATAATGAAAGCTCACATTTATTAAGTGGAAATGTGCCGATTCTATGCTAAATGCTTTGTATGTATTAACTCCTTGAAACCCCACATCTTGAAACCCCACATAGACACTATAAGGTGGGACAATAATTATCCCCATTTCAGAGAAAGGGAAATTGAGACACAAAGGATAGAGAAGTGACTTGCTCAAGGACATACAGCTGGAAAGTGACAGGTTCCAGAAAGGAGATGCCAGCTGGAGTGACTCCTGCATTCTAGACAACCTGAGGGAGGACCCAGGGGTCAGAAATGGGGACAGAATGTAGGGTGAGGGAGTAGGGGACAGATTTTTTTCTAGGACAAGTCAACTTTCAATTGACCCCAGGCCCTTTCCTGGCCATCTTGGACCTCCTAAGGTAGGCAGGGAGTACTCAGTGAGGGTCAGGACCCAGACCCACTGGCCTTTGGGTCTGCCATGAGACCTTTCAGAGGCCACCAGGACTGAGCTGAAGACCCCAGATGAAGGGCCACAGAAGCTGCCTGGCTCACTCTGAGACCACAACATCCAGGAACCCACCCTGACTGATCTTACACCAACCCCAGGGGTTCTATGGGGCCAGGGCTTGGACGTTAGTCCCAAATTTGGCAAATATTTTCCAAATGCCAACCATAGCTATGGCTTATCCCCCTTGGGGACAGTGGACTTGGAGGTGAGAGCAGAGGGTGCTGCGGCAACCCAAGTCTGGATCTAAGAGCTGTGTGACCTGGGGCCAGCTCTGACCCTCTCTGGATTTCAGGGAGCACCTAAAGGGATCATCCTGATCTGTGGGCATAGGAATCTGTGAAAACAGATGGATGAGGGCCAGCACAATGCCCAGGCCCACAAGTGCTTAATAAATGCTAAATTCTTGCACTTGACCTTGAGAAACTTTTCTTCTTTTTGAAGCAGGCTGAGAGTAGATAGACCCAGTGCAGTCCTTGGACCCTTATCTTTCCTAAAAACATATCCAAGGGCCCTTTGAGTGTTGAGAATGGTACTGCTGAGCAGTGCTAGAAACAGGAGACAGCAGGAACCCCATTGGGAGTGACCAACTTCTCAGAACCAATATAAATTCAGTCACCTGGGGAGCACCTGGGTGGCTCAGTCAGATGAGTGTCCAACTTCAGCTCAAGTCATGGTCTCATAGTTGGTGAGTTTGAACCCTCCATGGGGCTCGTTGCTGTTGGCAAGGAGCCTGTGCCCCATCCCTCTCTCTCTGCCCCTCCCCCCACTTGTGTGCTCTCTTTCAAAAATAAATAAACGTTAAAAAAAAATTTTTTTTAAATAAATTCACTCCAGCACTTGGCTGGATCAGTCGGAAGACCGTGTAACTCTTGATCTCAGGGCCATGAGTTTGAGCTCCATGTGGGTGTAGAGATTACTTAAAGAAAGAAAGAAAGAAGGGTACCTGGGTGGCTCAGTCAGTTAAGTGTCCATCTCTCGATTTCAGCTCAGGTCAAGATCTCATGGTTCTGTGAGTTCAAGCCCTGAGTCAGGCTCTATGCTTATAACATGGAACCTGCTTGGGATTCTCTTTCTCCCTCTCTCTTTGTCTTTCTCTCTCTCTTTCTCAAAATAAATAAATAAACCGAGAGAAAGAAAGAAAGAAAGAAAGACAAAAGAAAGAAAAGAAAGAAGAAAGAAAGAAAGAAAGACAAAAGAAAGGAAAGAAAGAAAGAAGAAAGAAAGAAAGACAAAAGAAAGGAAGGAAAGAAAGAAAGAAAGAAAAGAAAGAAAGAAAGAAAGAAAGGGAAATTTTTAAAAATAGGCTTCACACCTAGTGCCAGACACTTAATCGACCGAGCCACCCAGGAGCCTCCCCAAATGTTTTTTTTTTAAATAAATAAATTCACTCATCAGCTTCCTTCTGCTCTGAAGTGGTGGCAGCCTTCCTGGGACTGTACCCACTCCTTCGGGGGGTGGGGGGGTACTTTCTTTGGTTCTCCTCACCCCAGACTTTCTCAAGGTGCCATCGTTCATCAATTAACTGCTGGTGGAACTCTTATCCAGAATTCTGGATGCAAGATAACTCAACAGCAAGTGGGAAAACAGCCTAAGTATCCATTGATAAATGACAGGTAAACAAAATATGGCATAGAAATACAATGGAATATTATTCAGCCTTAGAAAGGAATGCCATTCTAGCACCGGCTACATCACGAATAGACCTTGAAGACATTAGACTAAAATAAGCCTGCCCCAAGAGGACAGATATTGTATGATTCCACTCCCGCAGGGTATACAGAGCAGCCAAACTTCTACAGAAAGGAAAGTAGAGGTTACCAGGGGGTGGGAGCAGGGGGAAATAGAGGGTTAGTGGTCAATGGGTGTGGAGTTTCGGTTTGGGAAAATGAAAAAGTTTTGGAGATGGATGGCGGTGATGGTTGCACAACAATGTGAATAGACGTTATAACACTGACCTGTACAGCTAATAGTGCCTAAAATGGTAAATTTTATGTTATGTGCATTTTTACCACAATTTTGAAAAAAAAAATTATGTCTTTTAGTAGCTGATTGGATCAACTGAGGTTGATATCCAGACAATGGAATGTTATTCAAACGGTACAAAAAATGAAGCTATCACGCCAGGAAAAGACATGGAGGAGACTTGAATGGATATTCGTGAGCATAAGAAGCCAATTGGAAAAGGCTACATATTATATGACTCCAACACCTGACATTCTGGAAAAGGCAAAAGTATGGAGACAGTAAAAAGATCAGTGGTTTCCAGAAGTCAGGGGAGAGGAGAGGGACAAAGTAGGCTGAGCACACAGGATCTTTAGGGCACTGAATATACTGTGTGTGGTGCTATAATGGTGGATACATGTCATTATACATTTGTCTAAATTCATAGAATGTACAACACTGAGGGTGACCTGTAATGTAAACTATGGACTTTGGATAATTATGTGTCAATGTAGGTTCATCAGTTGTTACAAATGTGCCACTCGGATGGGTAATGTTGATAACAGGAGAGGCTGTGCATATGGGGGGCCAGGGATGAGAAACCAAAAAAAAATTTTTTTTGAGAGACAGAGAGCGCGTACGCACAATTGGGGGGTGGGGGATGGGTGGGCAGAGGGAGAGGGAGACACAGAATCTGAAGCAGGCTCCAGGCTCTGAGCTGTCACCACAGTGCCCAAAGCGGGGCTCAAACTCAAAAACAGTGAGATCATGACTTAGCCGAAATCAGATGCCTAACCGACTGAGCCACCCAGGTGCCCCTAAAAACAAAATTCTTTAAAAAAATGTGGTGGGACAGGGATGCAAACAGAAGCTTTCCTGCTCCTAGAGATCTCCCTGTCTAGTTGAGGAGACAGATAAACCGGCAGTTACTGAGCCATGATCTCATTTAATGGGTGGCTGTAGGTGTCTCAGACTGGCCTTTCTCCCGCCCAGAGGGCAGAAGGTTTTCTGGAAACAGGGAGTCCCTTCCATGTGGGGAGGCCTGCAACCTGGGTGTGGCCTTCTATCTCTCTGCATACCCCTGACGTCACTGGAGAAGTCCCTTCCAATAAGACTGGTAAGCCGACGGCCAACCTTTCCTGCCCTCACAGACCGTGGTAGCTATCAGCTCTTCCATTGGAATTCACGTCTGTGAAGCACGCTTTGACCTTAACAGAAACGAATGTCATTGAACTGGACACTCCCTCGCATACTCTCCAATGACTTACTCCTGAGTTTCTAACTCAGACCACGGCCCCGCTTCCTCTTTTCATGCGACCTCCTCCTACTTTCTTTCCAAAACTCTCAAATCTGTCTTGACCTTTTCTTGCCCTCTTCCAGGGCCTTAGGTGGAGAGGGCTGCCTGGGTGTCAGCAGGACCTGATTCCCGCAAGCCCTTCAGTTCACCCAGGCCAGTCCCGGGGCTGGAGTCAGAAGTGAGAGTAACATGCCCTGAAGCTTTAGGGACGAGATATGCAAAACCAAAAAGAGAAAGGATGGCTGTTTCAGAGCAAAATTAAATTTGACTCAGGATTAAGATAATCTAAAGAAGGAATGTGCCCAACAGAAGTGGCTGGGGGCAAGAAGGAAAAGAGTGTCAGCCTGGGATTTACCGTAAGAACAGATTGACTCATTCATTTAACAAACAGTTACTAAACCCTTCACCAAATGCCAAGCGCTGTCTTAGGGAGGAGGACATTGAATGAATCAAACAGACTGGAGTCCTGCTCTTACGGAGCTTGTATTCTAGGGCAATTAAAAAAAAAAAAAACTAAGAAAAATAAATGATATGTCAGATGATGACAAGTGATGTGGAGAAAACGAAGTCAGCAAGAGGAATGGAGATTTCCAGGTGTGGAAGGTGGGGATTGCAATATTTTATAGGCCTGTTGGGCCAAGAAGCTGGTACTTGAGCAAAGATGGGAAATGGGGAGAATCTGCCATTTGGATGCCTGGGGAAAAGCGTCCTAAGGCGAGGAAACTGCAGACGCAAAAGAGGAAAGGCGGGAGAACACGGGGAATTTGGAGGAACACAAGGGGGTGGGTGCCAGAAGGGAGTCTGCAGGTGGCGGGCAGGGGTTGGGGTCCCAAAGCAGGGAGCTAGGTTGTCTAGAGCCTTGCAGACCACGGCAAAAAGACTTGGTGAGACTCAGAGGTAGATCCCAGCACTGTTCAGGGACAGGTCCACACACTGGTGGATTTTGAGCCTTCCCCTCCCGGGAGTGGGATGGGTATACCAGGCTGGTGGGGGCTGATACCTTCAAAGACTAAAGGCCCATAATTGACCTCCTGCTGGGGTTTTAGACCTAGGAGGTAACCTTCAAGTCATACCCTGCCTGCCCATGGACAGGTCCTCCAGAGGGAGAGAATGCTAGCAACTAGGATGTTGTTCTTACTGTGACATTTGTGCTTTTCACTGTAAATCAATTTTTAATATGGCATGGCATGGTATAAACCAATATGATGTAACACAACATAAGTATTCCATGTCCCAGAACCTGGATAATGTGATTCTACTTCCAAGAGTTGAAGCAGCCCTAAACAGATGGCCTAATCCAATCTCTAAATCTGCCATGACCCTGGGCTAGACCCCCCAGGCCACAGTGTCCTCTACACAATTAGGCCACTTTGTGAGGCCACTCAACAGGCAGTCAGCTGTGCATCTCACACACCGTAATTCATCAAATTTAGTCTGCCAACAAATTTTTATTTATTTATATATACTTTTAAGATTCTATTTATTTTTTTAAAGTTTTATTTATTTAAATAATCTCTACACCCAACATGGGGCTTGAACGCAGGACCCCGAGATCAAGAGTCCAACACTCCTCTGATGGAGCCAGTCAGGTGCTCCTAAGATTTTATTTTTAAGTAATCTCTATACCCAACGTGGGGCTCGAACTTACAACCCTGAGATCAAGACTTGTGTGCTCCACCGACTGAGCCAGCCAGGTGTTCCCAGCAAATTTTTAGTGTTACCATTATTTTGGGTACCACTAAGAAAGAAAAAATGTTGCTAACTACATCATGACACATTGCCTTCTTATCGGTGGGAATTTAAATTTTATACTTAGTGAAAGAGTTCTTCTGAACTTACTTAGAAATACATTTTGAGGGGCGTCTGGGTGGCTCAGTTAGTTGAGCGTTGGGCTCTTGATTTTGGCTCAGGTCATGATCTCACGGGTTTGTGGGTTTGAGCCCTGCATCGGGCTTTGTGCTGACAGCTCTGAGCCTACTTGGGATTCTCTCTCTCTCTCTCTCTCTCTCTCTCTCTGTGCCCCTCCCCCCACTCTCTCTCTCTCTCAAAATAAATAAACTTTTTAAAAAATAGATTTTGATATCACTTATCACTCTTGTGCATATTATACATATTTATATATAAAATCAATTGATTAAGGCATTAACACATCATGACTAGCACCTGTCCAGTAGCAATTGTAAAAGCCATTGATTGTAATGCCTATCCCAGTTTTAAAGATGTTAAAGTATGAAAAACAAAAACAACAACAATAAAAAAAACTGTGTTGTAAAATCAAGATAACACAAGCTATCCCTTTCTCACAGACTAGTGCCTGGCACACAGTGCCTATTCCATCAATGTTTATAGGCTTGCCATTGGTTTATGACATGCTCCAGGCCAGTATAGAGTGACAGTGGTCATTTCTGTATTGCCCTGGCCTTCTCACGTGTGTTCAGGGCTTCCAGAAGGACAGGTTGGCACCAAGGCCATCTACGGAGGGCCTGGGGCCTCAGAGAAGGTCCTGGTTTCCTGGTGAACAAGAGGTCCAGGAATGAGATGGTTCCAAGGCAGATAGGAGGTGGATGTGAAGTTCTTCAAATCCCCAGACGTTCAGCAGAGTCCAGCTGAAGGATGGGCTTCAGAGCACAAAACCTTAGCAGTTGGAAGTAGGTTTTTAGTTATGTGTAAATTTTGGAGCCCACGTCCAGAAACGGCAACGATTATTGTGCTCTGTGCTCTGTCTCCTCCTCCCTCTCAGTTAAGTGTAAGCTGGAAATGGGGACTATTTTTTGGATAGTGAGAGACAGCGAAACGGTTATAACCTAAGGGAAATAATTATGCGTTCGGGCCAGAAATGACCCACTGTGTCTCCGTGTGAATGTAATGTTGTTTGAATGAGCTGAACGAAATCCAATTTGGCTGATCTTGAATTTGCAACACTCTCTTGGCTATCCTGAGCCTTACTCTGTGCACGGAGGAGTTTGCCAAACTCAGGTGGGTTCCGCCAGCCCAGATACCTGCCATCGTATACAAGAGGCAGGAGAAGGAGGCTTAACTGTGTCCTGGGAAGAGTCCTGGATTCACAGGCAGGGGCAGTGTGAGCCTGCTGGGGCTCCCTGTGTAAAATGGGGGCTGGAAAAACCTCCCAAGGGACCGGGGTGACAGTGCACCATCATTTAGCAACTCTTCGAGCAAGGGGACCCCACAGTGGCTGAGTTAACCCTTTAGGTGTTGGATCATAGGAAGGGATTCTGGGGGAGAAACCAGTGTGGTAAGGAGCACTCAGGACAGTTACTATTTATTTACCAACTGCTACAATATTAATATAATATGAATGGCACCCTGTCTACGGACTTCGAAGATCAGATGAGATTGTGCAGGTGAATGCACTGGTGACTGAATAAGAGAATGGGCATCTTGGGCTGTGCTCATGAGGCAAGAATACTGTCATCCAGTAAGTATTTACTGAACATCTACAACATGCCCGTTTTTGTGCCAGGTGCTGAAGATCAAAAGCTGATTCAAAGGAACTCTTCTTTCAAGAGCCCCCTTGGGACAGTAAGTGATGGCATGGGAAGGGCCTCCCCACTGCAGGGGACTTTGTGAGCAAAGACACAGAAGCAAAACAAGAGAAAGCAAAAGCAAGCTACAAAAACAAAAGCAAAAACAAGACAAAAAACAACAAAACAAAACAAAACAAAGCACACACACAGGCAAGCAAACAAAAAGCAGCTTCCCTTGCTCTCGAAGCTACAAGCTGTCATTTTGGTCAGCATAAAGTTTGAGGCTGGAAGCGGCAAGACGCGGAGTGCACGGGGGGCATAAGTGACGGCGGGCCTAGTGCTGTTCCATGGCAGAGGGAAGGATGGACAGTGGCAAGTTATATTCACGCTCCAATAGTCACTCCGGCAAGAGTGTGAGAAGGGGACTAAGAGTGGAGGCCCTGAGGCCATTTAGGGAGCGGTTGCAATAATCCAGGCAATAATGATACAGCCAACTCTAAATTGGTAGCATAAGTAAAAAAAGATGAATTGTTTTGGTTGTGTGGTTTTTTTGAAGTGGAAGAGTGAGAGAGAAAGGAGACCAAAACTGGAGCAGGGAACCTAGGGCTCGAGAGAAAGCGATATATTAAAGAAATACTTGGAGGTGAGGTTAGGAGGATGGGGAGACTATAGAAGAAGGGTAAGGGAGGGGGGCGCCAGGGTGGCTCAGTCGGTTAAGTGTCCAACTCTTGGTCTTGGCTCAGGTCATGATCTCACAGTTCGTGGGTTCGAGCCTCATGTCAGGCTCTGTGCTGGCAGCACAAGTCTGCTTGGGATTCTCTGTCTCCCTCTCTTTCTGCCTCTCTCTCTCAATCTCTCTCTTTCAAAATAAATAAATAAACATTTAAAAAAGAAGAAAAAGAGTAAGGGAGAGAGAGTAGTCAAGGGGAACTCCCAGGTTTCTGGGCTGAGTGACCAGAGGCGACAGTGTTACCAAGATCAGGAACGAGAAATCCCTGGACATCCAGGTGGGAAAGCCTTTCTGCCCAGAAAGTTCCACCGGCCTTCCCAAGATTTGCTTTGGGTCCCACTCTCTGAGCCGTGAGCCAAGAAAGATAATTCCAGGGATTCCAATTACTTTACCGCGATCTTTGTTTTAATGAGTTCAGTTTGTGGTTTCGAAAGTTGATAAGGACTCTGCCCAGCATGTCATTTTTTTCCCGTTAGCACTGAGGGGTAACCTACGTACAGAAAAGTGCATGAATCCTGCGTGTCTAGCGAAAAAAGCATGCTGTTCTGATGGTATTAAAGACCTTCACAATATAACAGGTGTGCACATGCACGCACACACATATGTACCACACGCGTGCAACACACGAAAATAGAAGCCAGGCTCCTCTCCGTGAACCCTCATTTCAAGAGGATGGACTTTGAGCAGGCCTGAGTGTGACAACACCATGAAGCCCAATCACCCTCCTTCACATGGACCTTAAGACCCTTTGGGATCTGCCCCCTGCCCCCTTCTCCCTCATCTATTGCCAGCACCACCACCCCCATCCCAAACCCAGCCCTGGCCTCACTCAGCCTCAGTGCCCTCCATCCCAACTGCTCACCGATCTCTCTACACCTGCCACACACCCCATTCCTACCCCTACTCCCTCACAGATCCATCCAGTAGATTCTCTGTAGGCCTGTTTGAGGCTTCCTCCTCCTCCGTGAAGCCCTCCTCCTCTATTCTCCTATACCCCACCCCACCCCAACACACACACACACACACACACACACACACACCCCTATTGTGTCTCATTTTCTTTCTAAGCTCTATAATAGCACGGTTACACTGCAGTCTCTCCACACCAAGTGTGAATATACCTTAACTACCATTGAGCCACCACTGATCATCCAACAAATGTCTGTCTAGGAAGGAAGGAGGGAGGCGATGGAGAAAGGGAAGAAGGAAAGAAGGAAGGAAAGAAGGGACTGAGGGAGGAATATGTGAGAGAATCCTCTTTTTAAAAATATTTTGGGGGCGCCTGGGTGGCGCAGTCGGTTAAGCGTCCGACTTCAGCCAGGTCACGATCTCGCGGTCTGTGAGTTCGAGCCCTGCGTCAGGCTCTGGGCTGATGGCTCGGAGCCTGGAGCCTGTTTCCGCTTCTATGTCTCCCTCTCTCTCTGCCCCTCCCCCGTTCATGCTCTGTCCCCCAAAAAATAAATAAACGTTGAAAAAAAAATTTTTTTTTAAATATTTTGAATGTTTATTTTTGAGAGAAAGAGAGAGAGCAGGGGAGGGGCAGAGAGAGCAGGACAGAGGATCTGAAGCAGGCTCTGTGTTGTTAGCACTGCTCGATGCAGGGCCGGAGTCCCCAAGAACCGTGAGATCGTGACCTGAGCCACGGTCACGATCTCACCTTCGTGTCATGAAGTTGGGCACTTAACCGACTGAGCCACCCAGGCACCCCGAGAGAATCCACTTGGATTCTCAGTTCCTGAGCCTAACACAAGTGTGCGAGCTAAAAAAGGACAGGCACCGGAGGCCAGGTCTGAGTCTGAAGTCTTACAACTGACCAACTGAGGATCACGGGCAAAATCCGTTAACTTCTCTGAGCCTCAGATTCCTCCCATTCTTCAAGTGTCCATGATCCTCAAGCCAAGAATTTAGAATCATAATAAATAGTACGTTAGAGACCTTGTTCTTCTATTTCCGCCATCTCTCATTTGGTCTCCACTCATGTGAATAGAGACTGATGCAAAACACATTTCTTTTCTTTTCATTCTTTACACGCTGAAATGTAAAACTGAGAGACAGAGGAAGGAAAGAAACAAGAGATGCTGAGTTCTTTCTGCACATGATACAATAAAGTTCAATAATATGGGGTTTTAATTGTTCTACACAAGAGCTGCGTCAATAGCCCGGTTAGCGACTGCCCATTGGCCCATTCTCTTTTTCTACAAGGTCATGAGATGTGCGCACTCTCTCGAGGGTAAACCGAGCTAACCACCCTGCATCAGTCACTCTTTTTAATGAGGCTCCCCCATTCAGACCCCATTTTCTTGTACACAATTCATTTTATTAAACGGCTGCAGCTGCAATTAGGAGTGGGAGGACCCAGGCATGTGTTTGGGTTCGAGATGCGTCTCGTGTGATTTTTCAAATACTTTGGGTTTGGCAAGAGCCGAGACAACATTCTGTCAAGTTCTTTTTCCCCTTCGTTTAAACCCGTGTGCATTCAAGAGAAATGTGGTCCATCTGACCCTCGTTCATTTTTTGCTTAACTCAACAAAAAGTTGTCTCAGAAGAGCTAGAAAATGTCCAAGCAGCAAATCCAGCCTCTTTAATGGAAGTCTTATTAGAATCTCCTTCTCTCGACCCCTGACAGTTTGACATTCTCCACACAAGCCAAGTGGTTTCATTTCTTTGTGCCATTGCACTTGCTCCCTAAACTGGAACGTCCTTCCCTTTTGCCCCCTTCTCTGCCTAGTGACGCTACTCCTCCAAGCCCAGTGCAACCTTTTTCTCATTTGTGAAGGCTTTCTCCCTTGCCTAACTTGCAAATATCGCATGGTCCTCTGAGCTCCTGCTGTAATCGTAGCCCTAACCAGCCCTTTATTCATCCTGCTTGGTATTTACAGTCTGCTGTTAGGCCAGGTGAGGCAAGCCCTCACTGATGTCTGCTTCAGTGTAAAGCCCTTGACCTTAATTACAAGTCTTCACAAGAAATGGCAGGCAGAAATTGGCATTTGTGGTTAAAGCTATTGCCCAAAACATTAAGTATTATGTCTGATAATGTCCCTATGTGGGCTTCCAGGTGAGAAGTAAACTTGAAGCTTGGAGACCTGAAACAACAATAGGCTTCTTCCTCGGTGATAATGAGAGGTTTGTACCTTGGCTTGTTCCCTTTTCTCCTTGGCTACCAGGAAGCTAAGAAGCAGATCCGATGTTCAGTCATAGCAACTACATTGCATACTGGCTTCCTTCTTTTTTCGTAGACTTGGTTTTCTATTTCTATATTAACGTTATAAAGGAAAAGAAAGCATATTGTTCTCCGTGAGTCACTTCAAAGTCTTTGTAGAGCAGCAGAGAAAAGTAAAAAGTAAAAAGAATAAGAAGAAATTCGTGATGGTTTCATCTATAGAACAGGTCTTGTATTTAGGAGTAATAGGAAAAGGTTTTGTTTTCAATCTTAGATGTTTCTCATAAACGATTTGAATCTTTTACCATGTGCATGTTTTAGTCGATACACACTCAATTTTTTAAACTTAATAATTAATTAAACTTGATTGTTAAAACATAATTGTTTTCAATTCTGACTCCCCAGGAGCACAGCCCAAGCCATTCATATTCTTCTCTGAATCTCCCTTACTACAGCAGCATTTTGTACATAACTAGCATTAGCAAATGTCTGTTAAGTGGATGAAGAACAAAGTTCACCCAAGTAAATTTAGAAGCCAAAGAGAGAGCCCCAGGCTCTGGATCTCTAGACCATTTTGAATACAAAGCCCGGCTCCAGCTGGCCGCATAGCCCTGAGGCCAGCCATTACTCAGATCCTTCCGAACCCCAGTTTCCCCATCTGTAAAATGAAGCTTTAACTACTACTGTTTCAGGGTCGTTTTGAGGATTGATTCAAAGAGGAGATGCTTAATTAGGGCAAATTCCCTTTTACTTATGAGTATTCATGGGCAGAAAATACACTCTATATTTAAAATAGGCAACTGACCACCAAAAGCTTTGCCTCTGGGGAGCACAAGAGGAGGTATGTGGGTGCACTATCATTGGATGGACAGGCATGCTCTTCAGAACTAGATAAATGGGAGAAAATGAGCTTTTAAAAGAGGCAGAATCCAAGCCCCAAAGCGGAAGGATGAAATGGCTTTGAACTGCTAGTCACAGAAACCAGTTTAGATAGAAAAGATTCTGCTCAGATGCTGAATGTAACACATGAGTGATAGAAGAAATCAGTAAGCTTTGGTTTTTAGCATCTAAATTGCCCTGGGGGGGGGGTGCCTGGGTGGCTCAGTCGGTTAAGGGTCTGACTCTTAGTTTCAGCTCAGGTCATGATCTCACAGTTTCACGAGTTCAAGCCCCAGGTCATGATCTCAGTTTCATGAGTTCGAGCCCTGTGCTGGGCTCTGGGCTGGCAGCGCAGAGCCTGCTTGGGATTCTCTCTCTCTCCCTCACTCTCTGTATCTCCCCTGCTCATGCTGTCTCTGTCTCTTTCAAAATAAATAAGTAATTTTTTAAATAAATAAGTAAACAGCCCTAGAGTTATGGTAGGATAGTTTTTACAAAAATGGAATATGAGTACCACTTGCAGTACTCAAGAAGACTTTCTTTAAACGGCACGTGGAGAAACAGTGATTTTTTTTTAAACCCTCAGAAAGTTTTACATTTCTTTATTTTTTTGACAGACAGAGAGAGACGGAGCACAAGTCGGGGAGGGGCAGAGAGAGAAGGAGACCCAGAATCCGAAGCAGGCTCCGGGCTCCGAGCTGTCAGCACAGAGCCTGATGCGGGGCTCGAACTCACGAACCATGAGATCATGACCTGAGCTGAAGGCGGATGCTCAACCGACTGAGCCACCCAGGAGCCCCGAAACACTGATTATTTTAATTTTGCATTTATTGTGTCATAATATTGTGTCATTTATTGTGTCATACAATGTGTTATACAATGTGTCATACAATGTGTACTAGGTTATGTTGACCTAGTGCATCCAAATTGGGATATCACACATATTACTATTAAATATGTTTTTAAAGTTTTAAAAATGAGTGGGTTTAAAGAAAATATGAATCATGTTATGACTGGTAGAATAAATCTATGACAAAAAAATTAACATAGCTCTAGGATCACTGAAAGTGTGGGAAGTACAACTTCAACATGTGGGTCTTGAGTAACTATTTGATTTGAGGGAAGCCCTGACACTGGGCCCCTCAATTTTTGTCCCCAGATGACTTTCCCAAAGATCACCAATCCTGCCTGTATACTCTACTTTGAGCCCCCTGGATCTCACCCTGTCCACACCCTCCTACCATCGTGCTCTGCTCTGCCTGAACCCCACTCCGAGAAGTGGGGCGCCCTCCCTGCCAGAATCAACCCTTCTCTCTTCTGGGCTCCCGGGCAACCTTGGGTATCCTGCCTGCTCTGATGACACCTGGCACCTTGTATTACAATTTCTTTCCGGGGTATGTCTCCCAGGCAATGTCCTATCTCTGTGTCCGAAGTCCCTACCCTGGGGCATTAAATAACTTAAAAAATTAAATAATCCAAAAATACCATTAAGGCCATGCTAGTTTTAGAAATTTAAGGCACAAATACTTGGCCTTAATCGTTCATCAGGGATCATCTTTCACAAGGACGACATGACTTTCATCTTTCCACTGCACTCCTTATATACCCCAGCCAGACCAGCTGCCCCTATTAGAAGATTTCCTACACCCTGCACCCTCTTTCCTAGCAGTTTTCTGCAGTTTTCTTTTGCCTTTGTGATTATTTGATGAATGTATTTCTCCTAGCAATAGACCATAAGCTTGCTGTGAGTAGGGTCACATCTATCTTTTTTTTTTAATGGTTATTTATTTTGAGAGAGAGAGAGAGAGAGAGAGAGAGTAGGGGTGGGGGAGAGAGACAGAAAGAGAGAGAGAGAGAGGGAGAGAATCCCAAGCAGACTCCATGCTCAGCACAGAGCCTGAAGCAGGGCTCAAACCCACAAACTGTGAGATGATGACCAGAGCTGAAATCAAGAATCAGACTCTTAACTGACTGAGCCACCCAGAGACCACTGGGTCACATCTATCGTTGTTCTCTGTTAACGTTCCCAGTGCCCAGTGCTGAGCCCGACACATGGTGGGTGCTCCCTAAATATCAGCCGTATGAAGGAGTGAATGAATTTTTCCCCTACGTGCGCGCGCGCACACACACACACACACACACACACACAGTTGGTCTTCTAGCACTTACATTGTTGTAGAGATCATTGAGTGGGCAGATGGTTGGCACAGAGACCAGTGTAAACTCTCCTGTTTGTTTTTCAGGCAGATTACAGCGGAAACATGATGCTTGCCAATTAGAAGGGGAGAAATTCAAAATGGTAAACGGAGCAGTCTCCTCACAGGGCTCCATGAGGGCTTGACAAACAACACAGAGCCAAAATAAATTTTTTAAAAGTATACTCCAGCAAAAGAGTATTGACCCTGTCCTTTCAAGAATTTCCCCAGCCATCCAGAAGAAAAACTTTAAGGACTGGAACTTTAGAATGACTAGGGCAACCAGGGAATACGTTCTACCTGCTGACAGCTTCTCCGAACTGGGTGAATATTGGGACGGCAGAGAGAAAGGAGAAAAAACAAATCGGTGTTACATTAAAATGAAGGTAAAGCCACTCTAAGAACTGCTTTGGTCCTGGTCAGATAGCAGGGGTTTGAAAGGATCAAAGTTACTTTTTAGCAGAGCTGCAGGGAGAGTGAAGAAATGTCTCCACCTTGACAACTAGCAGGTTCCTCTCTTCTTTCATTTCTTAACATTGCAAATATGGAGGCCAAGGCCATCCGAAGTCAAGAGCAGATGGATCCAACCAGCCAGGTTAATCCTGATGCTTTTGAGCCACAAGGGACTTGTTCCTTCCCACCTTCCTGCTACAGCAGAAGAGGCTGACGCACAGACTGAGTGAATGGCTGACCCAAGCTCACATGTGTGGTAGCCAAGCCTTCCAGCTTCGTGGTCCAGGCTCGCGTCCCTGCCCACCCTGCCCCATGGCTACACGAGACAAAGTCAAGTCTCAGCCAGTATGCTGCATAAAGCGGACTGGCCACGTGATGGCTTTGCTTTTGGGTCAGCAGTTTTAGTACGATGTTTTAGCTCATCTATGGTCTATTATCTCTCCATGGTTTTTCTATCCCTCAGGCATTCCCGAAGCAACTGGAAACGGTGCCAATTAGGAAAACAAGCCTTGAGTCTCCTGGTGCTATCTTTTCTTAAATACCTACTAGTTTCCGGCAACCTGAACTGAGTCCGGCCCGGTGGTCTTGAATCCCAGACAAGGACATTTTGGCTGGTCCCTGAGCTCTTTGAGGGCAGGAACCACTTTTTATTTATGTGTGGAGCCCCAATGCCAAGGCTACCGTCTGGCTTACAGTAAAACAGCAAAATGGGAGGTTGTCCGAAAAAAAAAAAAATTGTGCAGAGTCTGAAATCGAAGCCAGAAAGAACTGTGGTTGAACCCTTGGCAAGAAGCTTCCACAGGTGCCTGGCTCTGGGGGCCTCAGCATTCTCACCCGCAAAATAACACAGATACCAGCCACCCTACAGAAATGCTGTGCGGACAGAATGAGATGGGACACCAAGCACAGGGGACACCCTGTCAATCGCAGCCCCCCATCAACGTGGAGGCAAGGAAAGGATGAAGTCGGTTAGCATTTCAAACTGGTCCTTTTCTAGGAGACAAGCAAGGAACGAAGAAAAGGTGACAGCGGATGCAATTGCCCAGCCTGTGAGCGGTCAGACTTTCCTTTGCTATTTATTGTCAGAGCTTCGAGCCCTGTTTGAAAGCCGGCCTTGCCTCATCCCGACTTCTGCTTCATCTCCCAGTAAAGTCATAACGCTGGGCTTACTTCTCTGTCTATTGACACACAGAGCCTGTGAGTCACAAATTCAACAGAATGACTTTGCTGCAGTGTGATTGACTGGAAAATGTTCCCTCATCTGAAAAAATTTTTTTTGAAGCAAATGGACATGCTTATTTTTGCAACACGGAGTGCAGGCTCTTTATTTATTTGACGTTGGTCTCTGTGACATTCCAGCAGGCCAAGGGAGGGCTCACACGTTCACGAATTGCCCTATGAAGTGACATATGTTCTCCTCCCTCCCTCTCCTGCTCCCTTCCTGCTGACTATTATATCTAAAGCAAACAGTCCCAGCACAATAGTTAGATTGCACTTGAATTTGGTGTTTACTTGACATTTACACACTGGCCATGCTGGACAGTTCAGTCGTTCCAGAACAGAGGCTCAGCCAGCAAGCATTGTGCTGGACTTGTGCTCAACCCTGAGCAACATGGGATCCCAAAACAGCGAGACGCCGCCTTGAGAGTCGATAGTGCTGCCAGTTTTTACTCTTAGCCTGAATTAGCACTTGCTAGGGGGGAGAAAGTACCAGAAGGTCTTCCCAGGAAACATCTCCCTTGCCCACGCAGGGCAGGCTGGCCTTGCTGATACCACTCTTCCTGCCTTTAAATCCAACTCCCAGGCTGCCACACTATTCACTCTAGCTAATCTCATCTAGTCCCGGAGCTAAATCGCCCTGGTGGGTGCAGATTACTAATCTGATTAGCTGAAATCTCCAGGTCTTGCATTTCCCCCTCATGTAATGGAATTAGTAATAGCTACCTAATGGGATTATGTGGGCATAGCATAGTACCTGGGGCAGGGGAAGGTTCTCAGAAGGTGCCCGGAAAGTGCTTGTTCTCATCCCTCTCCTGAGGTGTGTGCTTCTGGCTTCAGGGGGCTCAGGGAAGGGCAGGTTATGGGGCTCCTGTGTCTGTTCAGTCTGATGCAGGGAACACTTGGACTTGGCTGCGAGTCAGGACACGTGTTCCTGGTTGTGGCATGGGCCAGTCACCTCTGATCCCCAGGCCTCTGTTTCCACATGTGCAAAGTGGAAGCCTCCGATTACATTCTAACACTGTACGATTTCCAAACCGTCAGAGTCTGGAGGAGGCCCGAACTTCCAAAAGCGGTTGACTAGCCCAAAAGCTGATATTCGTCGATACCAGTATTTAAAAGGGGTAGCAAAGGAACAAGATGATAACACTCAGTGCTGCACAGCATGTAAGGAAGCAGTACCCTGATACTTTGCAGATGGGAACATATACTGCTGATGGGAATGTACATTTTTTGAGGAACAATTTGATGATATCTGATGACATTAACCTAACGAAACGATTTCTCTAAATTGAGCCTAAGGAAATAAGCGAGTGTATCTAAGGGGGCATGTAGGAGTTTTCTAATAGTGAAAAGTGGAAATGATCTAAATGTCCATCAAAACGGATTGATTAATACCAATATCAGGAAAACTATGATGTGTTTAAAAGTGTAAGATAGGGGCGCCCGGGTGGCTCAGTCGGTTGAGCGTCCGACTTCGGCTCAGGTCATGATCTCACGGTCCGTGAGTTCGAGCCCCGTGTCAGGCTCTGTGCTGGCAGCTCAGAGCCTGGAGCTTGCTTCGGATTCTGTGTCTCCCTCTCTCTGCCCCTCCCCAACTCATGCTCTGTCTCTCTCTGTCTCAGAAATAAATAAACATTAAAAAAAAAATTTTTTTTAATTAAAAAAAATAAAAAAAAATAAAAGTGTAAGATACATTTATGTATTAACATGAATAGATATCTATGGTATATTGCTCAGTGAAAATAAAAGCAAATTTACAAAGCGGTGTGCAAATGATAAGCCATGTTTGAAAAATAAATTTTAGTATTTTTATATATACATAAAAATTCTGAAAATGTATACAACAAACTGGTAATCATAGTCATATCTGGATTGGTAGGATGTGGATTCCTTTTTACTTGAAACACACATTTATTGACTTTTTTTAAAAAATAGGAAGCATTCGTTTTTGAAATCAGAAAAAAAAAAGTAACTTTAAAAAGTAAAATAATAGGAGGAAGGGATTTTTGGTTAAGCATGGTGCATTAAACATGTTTTCTGACACTCTTTCCAAGACCCCATTCAGAGACAGTAAAGGGATTGAAAAGACAAAATCAACCACGACAGAGAGTGGGAACTGAGAGGCAAATGGCCAAATGGCCACAAATTTAGATCAGAGAAAGTGAAAAATAAAGCAGACTGATTTCAAGGCACAAGAACCTTGGAAGGCTCAGGAAGCAGAGACACCAAGTTACTCAGAAAGTAAAGTGCATATGGGAATAAAAGCAGAATTATTGCCTGAAAGCCAATATAATAAGCAGCAGTTGGAAAATCCATCCATCCACCCATCCTTCCATCTATCCAAACAGTTAGGCCCTAAGATTCCTCCCTAACCCCGTGCGACGGGGTAACTGCTTTTCCCCCAACTCGGGCAGAAGATTAGGGGTTTACTCTCTGGAGAGGTAAGGACTCTGGATTCAGGGAAGCTCCACACAGCTGAAGACAGGAACAAACAAGGATGACTAAGGGACAGACTGCATGCAGGGTCCTGATGCCACAGACCTCCCTCCCTGTGTGGGCTCTAAGAGCACTGACTATCTCCAGTCACTGAACCACTCTATACGGCACTTTCCAAAATTGAAAACTGGGGTTCACTTATTAAGCACATATGTACTGAGCACCTATTACGTGCCAGTAAGCTGCATTATGTTCTAAAATTAGAGTAAGTCAGGCTGGGCCCTCGCCCCTGCAAGCCTACAGACCTGGGTACCAGTGGCATCACCAACATCACAGGGGTGGTCTGAAGGGGACACGACTTGCTGCATATAAAGGGCTCAGCACAGTACTTGGTACAGTGTCTCATAGTCATGATGTTATTAATTTGAAAGTGGCTACTCCCTCCGAACCTTGAAGGGAGAACACAGCAAATCTTTCTAGTACTCCTCCAGGAACAAGGTTAGAGTTTTGCCAACATGGGGGGTGCCTGGGTGGTGCAGTCAGTTAAGCGTCTGGCTCTTGCTTTCAGCTCAGGTCATGATGTCACGGTTTGTGAGATCGATCCCCACATCGGGCTCCGCACTGACAATGGGGAGCCTGCCTGAGATTCTCTCTCTCTCTCCCTCTCTGCCCCTCCCCTGCTTGCTAGCCTTCTCTCTCAAAAATAAACAAACATCAAAAAAAATTTTTTTGCCAACCTTATCAACCTTAGAATCAATTACGAACTTCACCTTGACACTCCCTCTGTCCAATCTAGCTCTTGACTGGCTTATGAAGGGTCAACAGTCACTGTCTTTCTAGATTCGACAAGAGCAAAAGAGCCCATTGTAAGGCATGATGTGAACTCGTGTTGATTTATACATGGCCCTACTCAAAACAGCGTCTTTGTGAGGTTTCAGGTGAGGATGGTCCTTAGTTGTTGCATCTGTGGTGATGCTGGAATATTTGGAGGGAAATAAGAAACCATGAAAAAGCATTTTAGTTTCCTTTTTTATTTTTAAGTAATCTCTATGCCCAGCAAGGGGCTCAAACTCACGACCCTGAGGTCAAGAGTTGCACGCTGCACCCACTGAGGCAGCCTGGTGCCCCAGCACTTGAGTTTTCAAACCAAGATACCGCATCATCTGCTAGTGGTAGGTATCGCAGAACCAATTTCAAGTTCATCGAATTGGGAGAACTGTGTCAGGTTTTGTTGCCAGAGGGGAAAAACAAATATTCACGACAGCCTTCGCAACCAACATCTCACTGAATCCTCCCAATGGCTTTGTGAGGCAGGTACTTTCATAGCCCCATTTTACAGACAAGGAAAGTAGAGTGTCGCTGCATGGCACAACTTGCCCAAGGTCATGGGCAGTAAGAGGTCTGGAATCCAAATTCTTGGGTGGCAGCCCCAGCCATCTCTCCTAGAGTAGCTACACTTCCCACTTGCAATTCAAGCCCTTCCTTCCTCTCCCGTCACGCTGTAAATTCTGCCCTCCTTCACTGACTTACAGCAAGAAGGAGGCACAGAGAATGCAACTCAGATAATGACACTGTAATCTGCACCCAGATAACCCAGAGATAGTGGCTAGTCCCTAAAGAAGCTCAATTGACTCATTTTAATGGAAAACCTAGTTTGCTGAATGAAACACAGAACATCGAAATTCAACAGTTCAGTGTTTCCCATAAACACTTGGCTCTGAGAGCTTTGTTGGGTAAATGTAGCAACCAGAAAAATTCATCAGTAACTGACAACATAGACTGAAGGCAGTCTGAATAGATTACCTTCTTGAATCTCTATTAAAATGCTGGGAATTCCTCTAAGGTTAGGTAACTATTCTAGGGTTTCCTCTTTCAAAAAAGCTTCTGGTCGTCCCTTGACATGAGAGCATGTGTCTACATTTGAGTTATCAGACTTTGAAAAATGCATCAAGCACAATGAGATATTTAGTGCTGCCAGAAATTAATTTTGGTCTTTTTTTTTTTTTCTTTAGCATTGGCACTGGCCGTCTTCCTAGCACTATCCCCACCAGCCAGTACATTAAAATTGACTAACAAACACAATGTTTGTGGAAAAAAAGTCAACCGCAGGGTAATCAAATGCATTGTTATTATTATTTTTTCAAAAATCATTTCCTTGGCTCAAAGTACATAATGTCAAATTGGCAAAAATAACCTATCCTCTTGTCCGGCCCACAAACTGAAAAGAAAATTAAACACAGAATTGTTTGTTTCTTGTTTGCACTTCTCAGGGTGTGAAGCATTCACTTTTGAACTCTCAAAATCCCTACACTTTCCATAATGCAAAATTTTTACCTCCATTCTGATTTAAACCATGGAACCATGTTTTCTTCAGAAAAACAACATTGTCCTACACTAAGGATCTGAAGTATTGAGGCTTTCAAATTAAGAAAATAGAATCTGAGAATATGTCTTATTTCTTTCAATGCTAATTCTCCCCAGGAAAGAGTTTAACAAGCCAGGGAAATTTGGTGGACCAAGTCAAGGAGAAAATTCCAGCAATAGGTTTTTTTTTTTTTTCTGTTGATTTGCCTTGTTTTGCTTTTGTTTTGCTAGTTCTTTTACTTTTAAATGCTAATTTTATGCACGTAGTATCAGAAGATTCTCCTTGTGGCCTTAAAAACAATCACGCTAAGTGAAGATGGTAAAAGATGCTAGACCCTAATTTTTTTGTTAAGAGAAATGTTACTACTATGTATCCTACTCTTAAAAGATATTACTCTGTACTTAAACAGAAACAACCTAAAAAGAGGGGGATTTTTTGGTTTATTTTTGTATCTTCTTAACATCTCAGAACAAGATGAAAACACTGAAAAGTCGAATTTAACAAATGCTGGCAGTTCAGACATCTTTAAGGTTTAGAATTTCTTTTTGAACATCTTTAAAGTTTAGAATTTTTTTAAATGTCTTAAAGAAGGTATATCACTTAAAATTGGGGGGCTGCAAATGTAAGTTAAGTGATCAAACTTAAAGGTTCATGAGAAAGATTTTCAGTTTCTCAGAATTGATTTTTAAGTGTCTGTGACTCATTCTCTGCTCTAAAAACTTCAATACCCAATGTTCGGGTTTTGAAAGGCAATGGATTTGGCTACAGAAAAGAGGTGATTCGTTCTCCATTTGGTTTTGGTTTGGCTTTTGGTTATTTTTGTTTGTGTTTTCTAGTTTGTTTTATTACAATGCCTTGGCCAGGGCTGTTCTCTCACTGTTTGTTTTGTGAAGGCAGAGTTATGAAGGACTTTATTTTCTGTCTCCTTCATAGCACTTTTCTTTTTTCTTTTCTTTTAATGTTCTATTTTATTTTTGAGAGACACAGAGACAGAGCGTGAGCAGGGGAGGGGCAGAGACAGAGGGAGACACAGAATCCGAAGCAGGTTCCTGGCTCTGAGCTGTCATCACAGAGCCTGATGTGGGGCTCGAACCCTCGAAGGTGAGATCAGGAACTGAGCCGACCCAATGAGCCACCCAGGAGCTCCCATAGCACTTTTCAATGAAAGAAAAGAAGCCGGTGGAGGGAAGATAGGGATTGGAAAACAGAGAACCGAGCCAGTGATCTCTGAAGCAGAAGAAATGTTGTTGGCAAGATAGGAAAGAGCAGGGCTTCCAGATGAGTCGCCTTACCAAAGCAGCTTTGCTCCCTTCTTCCTAAAATGCATACTCCTTGGGCATTTGTCCTAAAGGATGCCACAGTGGAACAGGAGCCACAAACAAGTAGCCAGATCAGAGAGTCCACTGGGTAGATGCCACAGCAGTCACCACACAGCTTTATTGGAGCTCAGAGGGAAGAGCACTAGCCTTGATGAGGAGGACTAACAGACTACGGGGCTCTGAAGCTTGAGGAAGATGAGGGCTCCAAGGAGAGAAAAAGTATTTCGACTAGCCAATGGAAACACACACATACACACACACACACACTCATGTATTCAGACTTGAGAGAACATCCAGTTAAAGCTTAGGGAGGGTGGGGTCAGTCTCTAGAGATGATCCTGCAAAGTTTTCAAGGGCCATAGTAGGAAGAGTGTCGTCCGTTAGGCTAAGAAGTGATTTGTGAGCAAAAATGGATCGTATCTAGCAGGGAAATTCCAGTGGGACTATGGGGGAGGCGGCAGAGAAAGAGGAGGAGGAACACAACAGTTTGGAAGCCACAGCAATAACTAAAAGCTATAAATGAGAAGAGCCAAGGCAGCTCAACTCTCGCAGAAGTAGTGGAGACACTTAGGAATGGAAATGGCTGAGCTCTGTGGATGCCTAAATGCCCAGGCCCAAGAAAATAAGGGAAGAATTGAGGGGAATCTAGGTTTCTATCTTGGGAAGCCGGGTGCGAACGATCAAACAAGGGAGGAAAAATTAGGGTCAGGGTCTGGGTGGATTGAAGCTCTTGACAAAAAAAACGGGACTAATGCACCTCCAATGGGGAGCTGAAAAGGAAAGACCACCTTCCTGCTGAAGTACATTATTCATTTACTCAACAAACACAGAGCATTACTGGGTACCAGGCAGGCACTGTACTAGGACTTGGGGTTACAGCAGTGAGGAAGGCAATAGCTCCTGTCCTCGTGAAGTCTATGGTGCCCTGGAAAATACTGGTGATGGTCAGACATATCATGCATAATCCCGAGGCCTATGATAAATACCTTATCTGGATAATCCCACTTGTAATCCTCATCAATTTAACAGGCAGGTACCGTGACTATCCCCATTTTAAAGAAGAAACAGGTAAAGTGAGGTCAAATAACCTGCCCGGCTAAGAACAGCAGAGTCAGAACACAAACCCAGGAGACTGAGCACTAACACCCACTTTCTTAACCTCCACACACGACCGAGGTGAAAAACAGGCTGGCGTTTCCAAGCAGATGAAAGCGGAGGCTACGAAAACCTTTGCGACCCCGTGAAACCTATAAGCCCCTCTTCTCTCAGTTATCAGTACAGACTTCATTTCAAAGCAATATGGATACTTAAAATCATCTCTTGCTTTCTCTTTTGGAAAAAGCAGCTTTTCCTGAGTTTTGTGGCAGTTTTACAGACACCGCAGGCCAGGGTGCAGCCAGTATCTGCCCAAATCTGGTGCTGACTTCTGGGTGCAGAGTCCTTCATTTGAAACATGTTGAGCCTCTTCGATCTATCACACACACTCTGTCAAAGTTCTATGTCATCAACCCCCTAACACTGATGGCTTCCATCGCATCTTCTGCCAATGAATGCAGTTTGTGCTGGAAAAAAAAAAGTCTATTTTATAACTCCAAGGACATTAATAATTAACTTCCATACCACAAAACTTGTAATATCAGTTTGCTGAAATAAAGTCACCAGTAAGTATGTAATTCTTCTTTAAAGGGTGTCTTCTATTATTATTATTTAGAGTGCAATTTAGTCATCAAAGGTTTACTCAGCCTCATGTTTATAAATTATACAGGGCAGGGATTTAACTCTTCTGGACCTACCTGTTCTGAAAAGAGGGAGGGTCATAACCCTGTTGCCACACCAGGCACCTGCCTTGAAAGGAGATGAGGTGTAAACTTGGAAGTTCTTTACCACTTTTTAAAAAAAATTTTTAATGTTTATTTATTTTTGAGAAAGAGAGACAGAGACACAGCACAAGCAGGGAAGAGGCAGAGAGAGACGGAGACACAGAATCCAAAGCAGGCTCCAGGCTCAGAGCTGTCAGCACAGAGCCCAATACAGGGCTCGAACTCACAAACCTCGAGATCATGACCTGAGCCGAAGTGGGATGCTTAACTGACTGAGCCACCCAGGTGCCCCGAGTTCCTTACCACTTTTAGAAATCCATGGCAAATACAGAGATTTCCCTTTATGATGCAATCATTGGAATAACCAGATAGTTGCCTGCCACAAAGAGGCACTGGCTTTACCTAACCTCCTGAAGGCTGTTTGGAAACTATAAGTTCATTCAAAAAAATTTTTTTAATGTTTATTTATTTTTGAAAGAGACAGAGACAGAGAACAAGCAGGGGAGGGGCAGAGAGAAAGGGAGACACAGAATCTGAAGCAGGCTCCAGGCTCCCAGCTGTCAGCACAGAGCCCGACACGGGCTCCAACTTTCAAACTATGAGATCATGACCTGAGCTGAAGTCAGAGGCTTAACCCACTGAGCCACCCAGGTGCCCCACAAGTTCATCTTTTTAACTGAGTTTCAGAATCCTGTCTTGATTATATGATGTAATAATAGTATGTTTCCAGTTCACCTGTGCCATATTGTTTTTTCATTATGGTAGTTGCTCTTGCTGAAGGGGAAAGGTTACTGCTTTAGATAAATGAGAGCAAAGTAGAAAAAACTTCCCGCACCGGCTACCTAAGTTAGCCGGCTATCAAGTCCTTGATTTACATGTTTACATGCGATCAAGGGTTCATCTAAGTTCATTGGGGTTTAGAAACCTAGGCCTTGATAGAAAAGTGGGTAACTTTTCCATTCAATCCTGGAGTTCTAGCATTCCAAGAAATTGTTGCCATCCAAAGGAAAGGAGTGGGGGGAGGGGTAGCAGGTGTCTTCTTTTCTTGGTTCCTCCGTTTGAAAAGGGCAATGTTTTAAGAGTTAAAGTAACTGGCTTTTTCCTATGGGGTGAGATTGAACCCTTCCAAGCCACGGGAGGGTCGGGCTTTCCCTGCCAAAGCATGCCCTTCTCCCCAGCTGCGGGAGTTGGCCAAAGGATGGAAGTCATCTTCAAATGCGTCCAACCCACTGGACCTAGAGGGATTCCTGTCGTTGGCAGAGAGGGCCGAGTGGATTCATTCGGATGAGATGCATTCCAAGAATGCTTCTGTGGTCGGCAAGAAGTGGAAAAATCAGGGATAACAAATATTCTTTGGAAACCTAATAGGTACCAGAATCGCAGAACTCAAACAAACAGGTGACAACGACTTAAAATATGAAGCAACTGGAGCTCGGTGAGGGTGAGAGTGAGCGCACACTCTGCCCTGTTCTGGGGCTTCGACACTTTTCCCAGTCCTCCTCCTCCCCTTGTCTTTCCTGGGATCGACAGCGTTTACTGGTGAGGAGGCTCCGTGGAGAGGGCGGGTTGAGATCGGCTCTGCGCGGCTCAATCCAAACCAAACACCTCGCAAGCCTACGTTCAGCAGGCGATACCGAGCACCACACTCACGTTTGGGGAAGAAAAAAAAAAGCCACTGTTTGCAGAGATGAGGGCGAAAACATTTCCCGGCTGGAAAATTACTGATCACAAACTTAGGGGAGTGTGGGGGTGGGAAGGCAAAGTTATAAGGCTGAAATAACGATCGCCGTTTCCTCTTCTCTTCCCGGTGGGCAGGAACGGCTGCCGCGAGCTCCTCGTGCCCTTTTCGGGAACCGGGGTCCCACCGCACCGCTCCACTTCCTGGCACGTGTCCACTTTCCCAGCTAAGTTCCTTTCGGTGGGCTTGACCGCTCAGAGCCTGAGCCAAGGGAGCGAGCTGCCGTCTGACCTTTACCTCGCCATTTCACCTCTTTATGACTCAGTTTGCTCATCCATAAAGTGGAAAGGAGGGTGCGTGGCTTGTAAAGTGCTTTGAGATCCCCTGGTTGAAAGGTGTCTCCGCGCTTCACAGGCCCTCTGCCCACCCACCGCCCCCCCCCCCCAAAGTCTTGAGCCCTTTCACTCCCTTCCTTGCTCCCTTAAATATCAAAACCATTATCGCCCGTTTCCCGCTGCGGCCTCTTTCAGCCTTTTCCAGGCGAGAAGCACCACCCCGGCCCTCTCAAGCTCCCAGTCCCGCCATAGTTCTGGGTACCCACCTCCCCTCGCCTCCCACCCCCATCCCCACCCCACCCCACCCCACCCCACCCCACCCCACCCCACCCCACCGGCAGGAGAGCCCGCGAGGAACCTCGCGAGGTCAGGCCAAAAGACCGCACTGGAGCTCCGGGACCAGCGCCCGGCTGCTGCGTGCGCAGGGAAGGGACGGAGGGCTGGATGAGTCACGCGGATAATCGCGCTTTTCTCTAGCGCGCAGACTGCGCGGCGAGCGCGGACCGGAGCGGGGGTGGGGGCGCTGTTCCAACCCCTCAGCCCCTACCAGACTCCTCAGCCACGGGCTTCGAACTCGGGAAGCGGACCATGGCGACGCGGACTGCCCTAGTCGCGCGGCGACCTGACTTGCGCCGGGTGCCCAGCGCCCTGCGCCCGGGCCGCCGCCGACGCCGCCGCCGCCGCCGGCGTCAGCACGGCTCCTGCCCGCCAGCTGCCGAGCTGGCGTCACTGCTCCGCCGGGCCCCGCCCGCGCCCCTCCTTCCCCCCCGCCCCCACGTGCGCCGAGTTTGTTTATTTAGCTGCCATGGCAACTCGCGGGGGGGGGCCGCAGGAGGGAGGGGAGAAGAAAGGGAGGGGGCGGGGCCTGGCGGCCGGCTGTGGCGTACGGCGGGTAGGAGGCGGGGGTAGGGCGGGAGCCGAGAAGTTAAGTAAGGAGCGCGCGCCGGCCGCCGGCAGTTCCCCGGCCCGAGAGAGCGAGCGCGGCTGCGGGCGCGCGGGGAGCAGAGGCGGTGGCGGGCGGCGGCGGCACCGGGAGCCGCCAAGTGCCCCTCCCCGCCCCTCCGGCCCCCCACCCAGCCACCCACCCGCCCGCGGCCAGCGCCCATGGCCGCGCGCGCCCCGCGCAGCCCCCTGGACTCCGCGCCCTGCGCCGCCGCCCAGTCCGCAGATCCGCGCCACCGCGGCCAGTCTCACCTGGCGGCACCGCCCGCCCGCCACCCCGGCCACAGCCCCAGCGCCCACGGCAACAGCCGCGGCGACTGCGACAGTGGTGGAGGACACTGCTGAATCGAAGAGAGCGCAGCGCGGCTACCGGACTTACTCGCCTTGCTGATTGTCTTTTTTTTAGGAGTTTACAACTTTTCTAAGAACTTTTGTATACAAAGGAACTTTTTTAAAAAGGCATCTCCCATTTATATTTAATCCAAAGAAGAAGGATCTCGGGCAATTTGAGGTTTTTGGTTTTTGCTTCGATTCTAAGTCTTCCCCCCCCCCCCTTCGTTGACTTTGGGGCTAGTGTACCCCCACTGCTTCGGGCTCCCGAGGACCTTCTGGGCCCCCACATTAATGAGGTAGGTGCAGCGCGGGGCGCAGGGAGGGGTGAAGGCCGGAAGCCGGTGGGACGCGCCCGAGCGGCGGTCGCGAGTGGCCCCCCTGACTCCTGCCTCTGCGCCCCACCCGGCCCTCAGGCAGCCACCTGGTGAGTCTGACATGGCTGTCAGCGACGCACTACTCCCGTCCTTCTCCACGTTCGCGTCCGGCCCGGCGGGAAGGGAGAAGACACTGCGTCCAGCAGGTGCCCCGAATAACGTGAGTATTGCCTCGAAAGGTCGGGATCGTCCGGTGGGCTTCTGTGGGTTGGGTGGGGACGGGTGGAGCCCAGGGATCACCGAGAACCACCCGGCGAATGGAAGGAGAGGCCACCGCACCGGCCCCGCAGTCTTCTTAGGATGGCTTCAGCGTCCTTGGCTCAGTTGCAGATGCGTGTGGTCCCTACACTGCGGAGCCGCCGGGGGCGCACCCCAGGTCCGCATTACGTCCCCTAGCGCGCAGGCGGCAGAGCTGGCGCGAGGGCCACCGGCGGGAGGTGGCTGTGTCCCTAGACACTGGCTGGGCCCCAGTGAGCTTGGCGCGTAGGCGTACCCGTGGCGGGTGCGCACAGGGAGATCCTCAGTGCCCCAATTCCAGGGTTGGCGGGAGCGTCCCCGGGATCTGGCTGGGGCAGGACCCGGGCTGCCGAGCCACAGCGCTTGCTCACACGCAATCGGGCAGACACGACATAACATCTTCCAAACCGACGCACCGCCTCTCCTCGGGCCCGGCCGTGGGCCGAGATTGCCGCGCTAACGCCCGGAGGCCCCGGGCGCTTCGTGCCTGCCCAGTCCCGGTGCCTGGGCGGTATCGGCGTGGCCGGCCCGCCAGTATGTAGTGTAGCAGCAGTGGACCAACACCGACGGTCTCTCTCCCCTCCTGTTCCTGCAGCGCTGGCGGGAGGAGCTCTCCCACATGAAGCGACTTCCCCCCGTGCTTCCCGGCCGCCCCTACGACCTGGCGGCGGCGACCGTGGCCACCGACCTGGAAAGTGGCGGAGTCGGTGCGGCTTGCGGCGGCAACAACCCAGCTCTCCTACCCCGGAGGGAGACGGAGGAGTTCAACGATCTCCTAGACCTGGACTTTATCCTCTCCAACTCACTGTCCCATCAGGAGTCAGTGGCCGCCACCGTGTCCTCGTCGGCATCAGCCTCATCCTCGTCCTCGCCGTCGAGCAGCGGTCCTGCCAGTGCGCCCTCCACCTGCAGCTTCAGCTATCCGATCCGGGCCGGAGGCGACCCGGGCGTGGCGCCAGGCAGCACGGGCGGCGGCCTCCTCTATGGCCGGGAATCTGTGCCTCCTCCCACAGCTCCCTTCAACCTGGCGGACATCAACGACGTGAGCCCCTCGGGCGGCTTCGTGGCCGAGCTCCTTCGGCCTGAATTGGACCCAGTGTATATTCCGCCGCAGCAGCCGCAGCCGCCAGGTGGCGGGCTGATGGGCAAGTTTGTGTTGAAGGCGTCGCTGAGTGCCCCTGGCAGCGAGTACGGCAGCCCGTCGGTCATCAGTGTTAGCAAAGGCAGTCCAGACGGCAGCCACCCGGTCGTAGTGGCGCCCTACAGTGGCGGGCCACCGCGCATGTGCCCCAAGATCAAGCAGGAGGCGGTCTCCTCATGCACCGTCGGTCGGCCCCTAGAGGCCCACATGGGCACTGGACCCCCTCTCAGCAATGGCCACCGGCCGCCAGCCCACGACTTCCCCCTGGGGCGGCAGCTCCCCAGCAGGACTACCCCGACCCTGGGTGCCGAGGAACTGCTGAGCAGCAGGGACTGTCATCCTGCCCTACCGCTCCCCCCGGGTTTCCATCCCCACCCTGGGCCCAACTACCCACCCTTTTTGCCTGACCAGATGCAGCCACAGGTGCCACCGCTCCATTACCAAGGTCAGTCCCGGGGATTCATAGTTTGGGCTGGGGAGCCCTGCGAGTGCCCGCCCTCCCGGGCTCAGGGGATGATGCTGACCCCACCTTCTTCACCCCTAGAGCTCATGCCACCTGGTTCCTGCATGCCGGAGGAGCAGAAACCAAAGAGGGGGAGAAGGTCGTGGCCGCGGAAAAGGACAGCCACTCACACTTGTGACTATGCGGGCTGCGGCAAAACCTACACGAAGAGTTCTCATCTCAAGGCACACCTGCGAACCCACACAGGTAGGAGAATAGAAGCTGCTGAAAGGAGGGAGGGTGGTGTCCAGCCCCACTGGCGAACTGTGGACACTTCTCAGGGCCTCCCTTGGGATGAGGCACAGTCTATCTCCTCCATCTCTTGGATCACAGGAGAGAACAGCAACCTGGCGCCTCCTTTTTTGCCCAAGAGCCTTTTGCTTGATGGATAGTATCAGTGCTTGAATGTGCAGTTCTCTTAGGCTTTTGAAAGGCAGGAGGGAGGTTCCAGGCTGCAGGTGGGCCTCTCCTAGTCTGAGCAAAGCATTGCCCTTGTAATCAAGAAATTACACTTTGGGGGTGCCTGACTGGCTCGGTCGCTGGTGCATGAAACTCTTGATCTCGAGGTTGTGGGTTCGGGCCCCACACTGAGTGTAGAGATTAAAAGAAACAACACCCTAAATTATCAGGGCGCCTGGGTGGCTCAGTCACTTAAGCGTCCGACTTCAGGTCATGATCTCCCCTCCCGGTTCGTGGGTTTGAGCCCCGTGTTGGGCTCTGTGCTGTCAGCTCAGAGCCTGGAGCCTGCTTGGGATTCTGTGTCTCCCTCTCTCTGGTGCTACCCCACTTGCACCCTCTCAAAAATAAACGTTAAAAAAAATTAAAAACTAAAAGACACCTGCAGTGCAAAAAAATGATAGGTCTTATTAGTTTTTAATTTTCTAGACAATTTTCACCGGTTGTTCCCTCCCCACATTTACACTCTTTTGCTATTTTAAGGTCTACTCTTCATAAGTAAGTTCTATTTTCAGAACTTTCAAGAATTCTATTTCAGAAACTTTCAAGAATTGAATGTTATGATTACTAAGATTGTAGTTTAAGATGGTCAGTTCAGGGAAATTCCATGTTATGTAAGCGCAGGTACATAAGGTCAGTTAGGTGTAGTAGTCATTAAAATAACAGAAATGCACGCTATGTGTTAAGTTGGATTTAAATGTTAAAAAAATCTTAAAAAATAACAAATTCTAAAGCAGAAAAAGCCGCTTGTGGCTCTTCGAACCCATTTGTAGTGGGACAGGATATTAATTGCTTGGTTTGGGCAGGGGAAATAAACCAGCAGATTTCATTTCCAAATTCACTTCCACCGCTATGGTACTTTGACTCAAAAGAATGAAAACATTAGCAATATAGAAGTGTAGGTTGACGTTGTATGTGTGTATTTTCATTGCTTAAATGTCTGTTCCTCACCCCCCCCACACACACACCAGAAAAAAAGCGAAAGGAATACTTAGAAGCTTAATATTCCTATTTGTGATCTGAAATTTAGCATGGCCTTGAAGTGGTCTAAAAACATTCCTGGCTTCTTTCAGAGTAGGGTGCTTGGGGAGTCGGTTTAACATTTGGCCTCCGGTTTTTAAAGCAGCCAATTCTGCATGATGTAGCAATGGCTTCAATGGGTTTCTTTTCCTCTGCCAGGTGAGAAGCCTTACCACTGTGACTGGGATGGCTGCGGGTGGAAATTTGCCCGCTCTGACGAACTGACCAGGCATTACCGGAAACACACCGGGCACCGCCCCTTTCAGTGCCAGAAGTGCGACCGGGCCTTCTCCAGGTCGGACCACCTCGCCTTACACATGAAGAGGCACTTTTAAAATCCCAAGACAGTGGATATGACCCACACTGCCAAGAAGAGAATTCAGTATTTTTTACTTTTTTCACACTGTCTTCCCCGGGGAGGGGAGGAACCCAGCTGGAGAGCACTACAATCATGGTCAAGTTCCCAACAAGCCAACTTGTGAATGGATAATCAGGAGACACAAGGAAACCAGAAGACAAATCAAAGAACAGATGGGGTCTGTGACTGGATCTTCGATCATTCCAATTCTCAGTCCAACTTGAATATTCCCGGACTTACAAAACACCAAGGGGGTGACTGGAAGGTGTGGATATCAGGGTATAAATTAGATCCATGAGTTGGGGGGAGGGAAGACCAGAATTCCCTTGAATTGTGTTCGATGCAATATAAGTGTAAAGATCACCTTGTATTCTCTTTGCCTTCTAAAAGCCATTATGATACTAGAAGAAGAGGAAGAAATTCAGGTACAGAAAATGTGTTTTAATAACCTAAACGATGGTGCTTGGTGAGTCTTGGTTCTAAAGGTACCAAATGAGGAAGCCAAAGTTCTCAAACTGCTGCATACTTTGACAAGGAAAATCTATTTTTGTCTTCCGATCTACATTTATGACCTAAGTCAGGTAAATACACCTGGTTTACTTTAACATTTTTATGCAGACAGTCTGTTATGCACTGTGGTTTCAGATGTGCAATAATTTGTACAATGGTTTATTCCCAAGTATGCCTTAAGCAGAACAAATGTTTTTTTCTATATAGTTCCTTGCCTTAATAAATATGTAATATAAATTTAAGCAAACTTCTATTTTGTATATTTGTAAACTACAAAGTAAAAAAAAAATGAACATTTTGTGGAGTTTGTATTTTGCATACTCAAGGTGAGAATTAAGTTTTAAATAAACCTATAATATTTTATCTGAACACTGTTTTTGTTTTGTTTTTCCCCTGGAAAAGCATGTTACAGGAATTTCAGTTTAAACATGGGAGGGCAGGTGAAAAGGCCAAACTTTACCTCCACAGAGATTAAAAGAAGACATTTTTAAGGCTGGGTTTACAGTAAGTACTATCAAAGTCTAAGGCTTAAAGCTGAATATTGGAGATCATAGAATTAAACCTGGTTTGGGTGGCTCTTTCCAAGTGTACGGAAAAGTACATGAATGCAATTTCCTTACCTGAATATGAATTTCCAGGTACAAACCAGCTCAATTATTCTTCAATATGCTCAGTTTAATAGGAAAGTATTCATAAAATACATACATTCCAGTTTCATATTTTAAAAGGTCCTTATGGTTTCTCTTTAAAATTAAATGAAAATATAAAAATCTTTCTCAGAGGCCCGGCCTCGCCCTCAGAACAATTTGAGGAACAAAAGAAACCTTCCTACAGCGGAGAAACCCTAAGAACATAGTTCCACAGTGCCCTCCTGAGGATTAAAGGGTTCATTTATGCTTAGTGGGTGTTACAGATACATTCTAGTTCGAGTCCTAAAGAGGTTAGTACCAAATTTTCTGGCAGAAAGTTTTAACACTCCATCAGTCCTCTGTAGATTCAGCAGACTGAACTAAGAGTTAATTAAAACATACTTTCGCAAAACTAAGTGTAGAGCAAAACTTTTTAAGTGGTGTTTTTGTAAGCTTGGAGCATATTTCCGAAATTACTCAACTTTAAAAGGGCACTGATGCTTTTTTGAGGCGGGCACGCAAGGTTTGAACTTCATTTGTGGCAGTCACAAATTGGAAAGAGCATTTGTGACTCTTGTCGACACGTCGTACATTTGTAATGGTGATGCAGGGTGACCCAAGCAGACAAGCTCCCTGGCATCTTTAGACTGCTTATTAACTCTCCATTGTACGTAGTGTCCAGAAGTGTGGGTGCATCTTATAAATAGAAGAAAACAAATTCATAAGAGCCTGATGGTGGATCAACACAAAGTATTTTCCTTGGCTTTTGGGAGTCCAGCATGACTGGAAAACATGGCATGTGTCTTAGCTTAAAAGAAAACAGGTGCATTACTAGGATGGAATTTTATGTGGCCAAGAACATATTCAAAGCATATTTAATGACATGGAAAAATGCTCATGGTATGTTAAGTGGAAAAAGCAGGATCTAAGACTATAAACAGTATGATTCCAGTTGCATAAGTTTGTGTGTGTGCATTGAAGGAGAGAGAGAAGCAACAAAGTTTAAGAGGAAGGCCTGGAAGGAAATGCGAAAATATCCATAATGGTTTTCTCCATGTAGATTTTCTACAGTTTCCAAATATGTATCTATCTAGCTTTTTAAGAATGCAGGTACAAATATTTAGGCTTTTATTTTTATTTTTTATTATTTTTAGAAGTTTTAATGTTTATTTATTTTTGAGAGAGAGAGAGAGAGGAGTGGCAGAGAGAGGGAGACACAATCTGATGCAGGTTCCCAGCTGTCAGCACAGAGTCCGACACGGGGCTCAAACTCACAAACTGCGAGATCATGACCTGAGCTGAAGTCAGAGGCCCAACTGACGGAGCCACCCAGGTGCCCCTAGGCTTTTATTTTTGAAAGATCAGTTAAAGCTATTTAAACAAGAAGCCTTTTCTTGTGTGTTACATTGTGGCGGTTGCTCTTGTAATCCACCTTTCTCTCATACAGAGACTTCTGGCACGCGGTTGTGTATGAAAAGTATTTACTGAATGGCTGATACCATCTTCGGGTTTGCTAAGTGCCTGTTACCTCACAAGAAACGTCTCAAAATAGCCGAGCATACTAAAAATTTTCTGATTCAGGGAAACGTCACTTGCATGAACTTTTTCTAATCTGAAAAAGTTTCAGTATCGACAGCAAATAAGGAAGATTTTCCAAAAATGTCACAGGGCAAAACTTTTCAACACGAGTAAATAGCTAAAACCACTCTTGTTCCTATCCCGTTCTGAGTGCCGAGATGTCCTGTCATTACTGCATTATGGAGCCGTTTACACTGTATAATAAACAGCACCTAACATTCGAGATGCCTACTTATTACCTTTTCCCTATGATATTTAATTTTATATGTCCTAGATTTTAACTTGTGCACACAACACACACACATACACACACACACACACACAAGATAAACAGTAGTGTTTCCTACACATCAACAGATTTCTTCAGTCTACCTCTCGCCCAGCAAAGTGTCTTTTCCAGCAAAATAGTCTTCCTACCTGAAAACCTGCTTAGTGCCTACAATTAATTCTGTTTCGGTTTGTTAAACAGGAACCTTCACCATCTCATCATGTAGAGTGGTCGGGGGAAGAATTTTCTTCCATTCAAAAACTGTTCTAATTTTTAGAAACACGCGATGTTATTTCATATTTGAAGATTAACCTTTCTTACATACAATTTTACATATAAGAAAGCCCATGGGAGGTGGTCCTTATGCCAAGGAAGCAAGTCCACAGGGAAAATATTTAAAACAAGCAGTGATGGTGCCTGTCATATTTTGATATATGGCAGTACCTAAATTCAGCAGCCTATGTCAGCCACCTGTTCTATTGTATGTTCTGGCTTCTGAAGCTCTGTTCCACACACCAGCACACACACATCCAGTCCTCCACACACCTTTTCAGCTTATGTATTCCATTCTTCTATCGTGTTATCATGTATTTTATTTTATGTGTTTCGTTTCTTCATATTTTCTTAGCACCTTCTAGAGTATAGTGACATGTTTTTATAGTGCTAAACTGAAGCCATGTCTGCTTCCTAAAGTTCATTTATGAAATTATCATTCATTGTTCACATGCACAGCCATTCAATAGTATTTCACATAAAACCACCAAGAACGCTCTACATGATGAATGCTGTGGAACATATCCCGGAGTGTTCTACTTGTGAAAATGCAAAGGAGCGACTGTTCACAATCAGAATGCTGTATGAAAAGAAAGTTTTCTCCTATTAAGTGAAACTAAAATGAAAGTTGGAGACAAACAAGCTTTGGAAGCCTTTACCTTAAAACAAAAAAGTAAATCTTGAGTAAATTTCTTACCATCTTCTGAAAAACTAATAAATTCTTAAATCCTAATGAAGGTACCTAAGAGCTTCAATGCCCGGGTTGCAGTCAAAACACAGAAGAAACCAACTGCTGTCATGTTAGCCTAAACACAGAAAATCTTGCAGGCTGATATCTAGGCTACCAGAGCCAGTTAGCTTAGTTGGGCAGGAGGAGGGTGCACAGGGTTAGAGCATCAATTAAACTGCTTCTCTGGAATCACATACACTGGGAGTCCACCTTTTTTTTTTGTTTTAATTTTTCTTTTTAATGTTTGTTTATTTTTGAGACAGAGAGAGAAACAGATCATGAGCAGGGGAGGGGCAGAGAGAGTGAGACACAGAATCCAAAGCAGGCTCCAGGCTCCAAGCCGTCAGCACAGAGCCCGATGCAGGGCTCGAACCCACAAACCATGATATCATGACCTGAGCAGAAGTCAGATGCTTAACCGATTGAGGCACCCAGGCGCCCCTAGGAGTCCACCTTTTTAATTGTTTTCCATAATACCATTGATGTAATACTTTTTCCAATCGCTCAGGTCTTCTCCGGCACCGGCACCGAGAGGAGTCAGCATGTTGCAACCTGCCCTCCCAAGTCCTTCTCCACTTGTTCTTAAAGGAAAAGGAGGAAATAAATATAAATGTAATTTCATAACAAAAAGGAAATACACATTTCCAGGATCCTTTTGACATCTGATTATACCTAGCAGAGCATTTTCCACTGATACAACACAATAATTATAATGGTACCCTAAAGTATGAAGACCATTTGTCATCCTTTTATGTTTCTTTTCATGTCCACAGTACATGATATCATCTAAACAAAGCAAGAGACAAGAGAAATAGCTCTTTATGGAGACATAGGCAGGTAGGTAGGTAGTAGGTAGGTAGATAAATGAAGCCTCAGGTAGAGGTTTGGCAATGATATAAAATCAAACCATCAAACCTGTCCAGGCCAAGGGGCATTGAGGGGGATTATAATACCTATGTCACCCATAATATTTGAATATGTACTAACTGGCATTGGATCAACATGTTACTGAACGGTGGCCATATCCACACAACACTCAGATGCTGTATCTGCATACCCACTTAAAAGCTAAAATTGGTAAAAATAACTTTACAGAGATACTGAAAGAACTCTAGATACACTCGCTGAAAGCTAGAGAGATTAGTGAATCAATGTAAACCACAAAGCAGAGTCTCTTAGGCATGATAGATGGGATTTTTTCAGTAAGCACAAGAGTGCCTCTTCTCTGATCTGGTCACTTTTTGCTGGTGTATAATAACACCTCACTTCTGCACAAAGCCGTGAGATCTATGAAGCATTTACACTCTCCATTACTGTAACAGATCCTCACAATGAAGACAGGGGTGGGATCTCCCTCTCCATCCCCATTTTATGGAACGGGAAACTGAGTTTCCCTTTACAAGTTAGCGTTTGGTTTTTGTTTTTCATTCATTCAACGCATTTTTCTCCTAAGACTTCTGTCTTCAGTCTGCTGGGCAGGGAAGGTCACATGCAAAATGGATACACACCAATTCAGAAGGATTTGCTAATATCCAGGTCCTTCCAACAAAGCCGGTAAAAAGTCAAAAGCCCCCCAAGTTCTGTCTCCCAACCGAAGTGCTATTTAAAGGTAGACCGACAGGGAAGCCCGAGTTTCCCATAGATGTTTTTTGAGCTGGTCACTATGCCATGAGTGTATCCACACTTTCAGTTCGAGGTGGAAGAAAAAGCTCCTGTTTTTATCCCCAGCTCTGGCCCAACACACAGCTCTCCTGATCAAACAGATCTGGTCAAGCCCCTCCCCTACTCATTAACTTCCCATGGTCCCCAGTGCCTAGTAAAGATTTAACATGGTCAGTCCTTCAACGGTAGCTCCCACCTAGCGTCCAGTATTCTCTCCTTAAATATCCAATCATCCTTAATTATACCAGCCATGCTAAACTACTCTTGACCCTCAATGCACCATGCCTATTTCAGCCTCTGAACCTTTGCTTAGAGATGTGGGTCTCTCCTGCTTCTGGAAAAACCCACATTCCCCTGACAAGCTTCTATATATCCTTCGAAGCCCAGTTTTTATTAAAAGTCTCCCACGTTTCAGTCAATCTAGATCTTTCATTAAACTCTTATCCTCACATGCTACAAGGTTTTGTGGGTCTGGCTCCTCCAACAGACACAAGTCCCTGGAAGACACTGGAAGCTTCCCTTATTTGCCCTTGAATACCCACAGTTACTGCATTTAATGGAGTAAAGTTAATTACTTATTGAATAGTTACCCCCAAATCCTAGCATCTCTTTTCAGAGGATGCTTTCTTGCCAGGTGATTCTCTGCATTGATTCAGAAAGAATTTTGTTCATTTGGAGGGTTTGCTGTGTATTGGGGGAGGCACATGGATGTCAGGTGACCCACAGGAAGCAGTTAGGGGACCACTGGGCATGGCCTTCAGGAAGTCAGAATTTGGAAAAAGGCCCCCAAAAGGCACTATTTTATCCTTATCCTTGGATAATCCATTGTGCCTCTTTACAAGGGCAAAATTATAAGTGTCCTGTATACAGATGACAATGAAGGTTAAAAAAAAAAAAAAATCACACTTTAAAAGCTAACGAAGGCACTTTACGCTGTAGGATCCTGGGTGAGCCAGTTTGCCCGAATGAGGAAGGCTCATCCATCCATCTGTGGCTGTGAAGTCACCACCCACCTGCTTTGCGGTTCTTCAAGTTTGAAACTCTCCTAGCTGCTTGCATGACAGTAGTTTTCTGACTTCTGAACATGTCCAAATGAGCTGAATCTAGAAAACAGTACATGAAGTTAACAAATGCCCTTGCCTTTGAGCCCCCGTTAGTGCTTCACAGAGGAATGGGGAACAGACTGCAAGTTCTAAAGCTGTGACATTACATAGACCCTGTCAGTGAGGAAGGAAGGAAGGAAGGAAGGAAGGAAGGAAGGAAATATACATGGACATTGTAAATAAATAAAGAAATACTACATAAGCTTTGTAAATAAATAAACAAATAAATAAATGATAAATATTACATAGACTTTGTAAAGAAATAAATATCACAATAAACTTTGCAAATAAATAAATAAATAAATAAAAATAAATTACACAGACTTTCTGAGCAGGAAAGTATCTTCAAGACCATCTAACTCAAGGAGAAAATGGAGGCCCACCTAAAAGACTGGGCTTGCCCAAGGTCACGTCAAGTCTGGATCAGAACACCAACCAGCACCTTGAGCTCATTCAGCAGGCCAGCAGCTGACTGCTATATCCTGAGAACCCAAGGGAAATTTAGAGGGGAATAAAGAATTTAAAAAACAAAAAGGATGGTTCTAGTTATTTTTTTATACTCTTCTCTTTATTCATTTTTTTTAAGAGCGAGAGAGAGAGAGAGAGAGAGAGAGAGAGAGAAAGTGTGATCAGGGGGAGAGAGGCAGAGGAAGAGAGAGAATCTTAAGAGGCTCCGTGTTCAGCATAGAGCCCAACTCTGGCTGGATCCCAAGACCCTGGGGTCATGACCTGAGCCGAAATGACGAGTCAGACGCTCAACCGACTGAGCCACCCAGGTACCCCCAAAAGGATGATTTTAAAAGGAAAGTGCTAGTGCTCACTTTGGCAGCACGTATACTAAAATTGGAACAATACAGGGGAGACTAGCATGGCTTATGCCTAAGGATGGCACGCAAACTCATGAAGCGTTCCATATACAAAAAAAAAAAAAAAGAGGGATTAAAAAACAGGACAGTTCTAAATTCAATGTAACATCCTGTCAGCTGATGTCCAAAAAAGCATTTTACTGTTCTCTACAGTGCTTCTTTTAGTGTTCTGCTACCAGCCAGCTAAAACAGGCACTATAACACTCACCACTGTTCCCTTCTTTGGAGAACATAGGAGCCATTCCATAAGAGTGTTAATATAAAATATAATTCAGGCTTCGTTCTGCTTCTTTCTCTTCCCATGCAATTCCATTCAAACATATATAATCTGCTCAAAGACCTACTTTACCAGCCACTGTGCAAAGGGTAGGGGAAACAAGGGTCAAGAAGAATACATAAATACGCACGTCTGCAGCTATTTTTTCCTGGTACAATGGCTCCACGAGGGGTATAAAGTGTAACTTAAATGAAAATCAGCAATCTAGCCAGTAGAAACTGTTTGCCTCTCTTAGAAAGTGATTGTATAGTTCTTTGACAGACTCAACCACGTTAACTACAGCAACATATACCATTTTTTCCCCTACAATTTTCTTGACTGCTTATTATTTTAGATACATCCAACTTGTTTATCAGGTGCATGTTAAAGCCTGTTAAAACGTGTTATTCTGGTTTGGCACGAAGGTTTCAACCTTATTCAACAAAATATTTCAAACTTGTGCTGGAATTAATGATTCAGGCCAAATGGAACTTAATCTGCGATCCAAGACACCTTTCTATGGTTTGGAGACTGCATATCTAGACCAGGAGGACAACCTGACTTTGTTTCAGGCACAATTAGCTTCATAGCTAGGGAGCATAACTGACTTCGTAAGGCTCTTTTGGTGCCAAAGCTTGTAGAAACAGAGGAGGCTTTGCCTAAGGGATTCTTTGCATTAAAGACTTTGTTAGGCAAAGCCACTCTGGCTTGGGAGTCTGATTTGCAATTTGGGCCTTTGTAAAAGGATTAGAAGATCCCTATTGTTTAATGTTTGGATCTCAATTTGCATTTGGAAATGCATGACCTCTTCCAGGTTTAGAGTTCTTTATTTTCAGTTTCTCCTCCTGATATACAATCAATACGGTATGTTAAAAAATTGATAAAACTGCTCAGCCGAATGTTTGCACTGATTAAGGGGAATGTGATAGATTGATTTTCTCCGTGAATGGTGGAGTCTACTTAGGCTCCAGCAATACCGATCCAGTCATCTCTTTAGGAACTGACAAATAACTCCTAGGTTTGGGTACACACACATTTCATTTATTTCCTTAATCGGAATGCATGGGCACTTTGTTTAAAAACAGACACTGGGTCTACAAAAGAAACTGACAAGAAAAAAAATCCTCCGACCGACCACCTCAGGACACATTCGAATACTTTTGTCCAACATCTCCCTTTAAACATAAAGGTTTGAGAAAAATTATTTCAGGTTTGTGATAACACTACCCTCGGCTGTACACAATATTTAACTACCTGTCCCTTGGTCAACAACTTTTAACTAATATTTGCTTTGACAATATTCCCAGATTGGCAACATAAGGCCTAGAATAGAAACTTCGTGAGGAGGCACAATTTCTTAGATTGGGCGTTTAAAACGCGTGATTTATTTGTTTGTTTGTTGCCTTCAGTTTCTAGCTTCTCTATCATCACTGACCACAGGAAAACATGTCTTGTGTGTCGGGATGAATGTGCCTGGTACCTGGATTTGGAGTTGTCGGTTGAATGCGCTGGAAGTGGATGGAAAACACTCACATTCATTGAGCACCTACGATGTGTCCAGAATTTTACTAGGCGTTTAAGAGTTTGTTATTATACCCATTTTGTAGTGGAGAAGACCGAGGCCCAGAAGAGTCAAGTGACCTGCCCAAGGTCACACCCTCCCTAATGATCAGAACCCGAGTCTACCTGGCCCCTAACCCCAGGCTCTTTCTGTCATGTCACAACCGCCTCACAGATAAAGTAAAGCTAATTTCATTTGGAGGATTATCTGCTCTTCACCTCCTTGGAATGTGCTTATTTTTTAATCTAAACAGGGGATATGTTTGATGCACAGGAAGCTATGTGGACAAAATTGACCTAACCCATCCCTCTCGCTAATAGAAACAAGTAATCTTATCTGTAATTCTATTAAAAATACACCACATTCCTCTATGATCCAGTTTGGAAAATGACTCAAGAAAGGACAATCTGTTTCCGCATCACAGCACCCCAAGGCCTCTCTAAGATCAGCAAGAGTAAATAAGCCATTGCTTTTCTCAAATATTTCATTCACTGATTCCAAAGCACTTTTACGTGTAATTAAATAAAGAGCAGCAGCCCTCTCGATAGTTGGGCCAGAGGTAAGCCCAAGAAAGTCTCCGTTGCTGAAGATCACACATGCTGAGGCCCCCTTCAGTGGAGAACAGCGATGTGGAAGTTAGCTGAAGTAGCTGAAAGAGGTGTGCTGTGCTCTGAGCCCTCGATCTCAGCCTCGGCCCATGGGAGACACTCCTTCTCCGCCATCTTCCAAAGTGCTCTGCCGACATTCTCCTGATGCTCCCAATATCTAAAGATAATCCCTTTTCCCCTAAACAGGATCTCAACCTAAAATAGATCTGAGTATGTGCCACAGGGCTTGAACAAATGACTCAGAGGGCCATTTCAGATCTCGGAAGCAGGGAAGGCTCTTCAGAACACAGGAGCACAGTCTGGGAGCTAGTTAGTACTCAAGGAACAAGCAAATGACAGCTGGAAGGAAGGAGTTCCAAAGAACATGTCACCTGAAGGTTCCTTTGCACACATGAGGCAGCTGAGGCCTAAGTACCCCACAGTTATGTCACTGCGGAACCTCATTCCAGCCTGATTTTCCAGGCCCTCATTCTCAGGCTGCACAGCAGGCCATATATTGACCATAAATTAACAGATAAGGCCCAGGGGCGCCCTAACCTAGGCATAGGTGGCAAATGGACAGGTTTTTAATGTGTGGATGTGGTTCAGCATCAAGGATGTCAGAAGGGAGTCTGTCTTAGAAAATGTGTTGATTTGGCATTTTCTCCATTTGGATTTTGTGTGGTTACTGTTTTATGTTTCTCCTTCCTTTCACATCATCTGAGTTTGGTTTGTGTTCAACTCTTTGTGTCCAACAGTAGGGCAGTGGTTAAGTAGGTCCTAATAAGTCCTCGGAACAGACTACCACCCTCCATTTAGATTATCTGGTAAACAGTAATAAGAGCTAACATTTATTGAGCTTTACTACATGCTGTTTCCACACTCAGCATTTGACACGCATTTTTCTCCTGTAGTTCCCACAAGAACCCTATGAGGTAGGCAGTATTAGTCTCCTTGTGTTAACGTTGAGGAAACTGAGGCAAAGAGAGCTTACAATCAAATGACTGAACGGTGAAGCTGAGATTTAAACCTGATTCTACCGGCTCCCATGTTCTTGAGCCATATATTATTCTACACACAGAGAAGAATGCTCAGAAGTCAACGAGACAGGGAGAAAAGCTATATAGTGGGTTCCAGCTTGGTAAAATAGACCTATGCTTATGTGTTTGGAGGTACATCTCCACTGAGAAAATTCTAGAAGGACCACTCCAACGTCAGTTCCTTGGAGCAGTGTTCTCTGACCATACTAAAAGCCATCCCACCCTGCCCCTGTTATTCTGTATTTCTTTCACATATTTGATTTTTTTTTTTTTCATGGCCCTTATCATTACTTGAGATGTAACATATGCTGGAGCCATTTATTGTCTAGCTGGCTTCTAGAATGAGGGGCAGGACAATTTCTAAGGAAATGCCTGGCATGTTGTAGGTGTTTAATAAATAATCTGTTGACTTGAATAAGTGTGCTAAACTCTTCGTGTTGGTGGTTTTTTCCTCTCTCACTGTCAAAGAGGAGCAATTTGGATTCTTGATACTTAAATGGATTAGACTCTTTTTTATGTTTCATTTGAAATCCTCTGAGTAGAAAAGAAAAAAAAAATTCATCCCACTTAAAGATCGAGAAGTGAAAATGGCCTACTTAGGAATGTAAAAAGTGGATCTCCACGGTGGACCTGTACCTTCTCAGGAGAGAAGGTTCTCTCAGTTGCAGAAGAGGAGGCCACTGGAAATCTACTGAGATAAACTTGCTTTGAGTCAAAAGAGACTCATTAATGTTTCAACTGCTAATCCATTTAGTGTCCTATTCACCTAGATGTCTGTTCTGAGCAACCCCCTGGTGGTTTTAGAAAGATAAATTTCCAGTCACCAGGCTCAACTGACCAAAAGCAAAAGACAATTGACTGCAGAGGAAGGGACTGACTCAGTTTTTGAGATGAATGAATGGCCTCCTATCTGGCCAATGTGAAAATGAAAGGGACACTTGGAATGAGCTGATACCAGTTGGTTACATGTTATCCCAATTATAAGCTCTCCTTTCTCCTCTAAAAAGGATTAGGCCCCCTGTGAAGGGGAATCTTGTCTTCAAGTCCTATGGCCTTGACCTTCCTTTGTACTTTAAACCAGGCATGGCAGTTATTTGAGATTTTTCCTCAGCCATCTCCTTCTGAAGGGTGAGTCTTGCCCCATCAGCAGCCCCACGAACCATCTAGAAGTCAGGAGCAAAATATCCTCGCATTCCGGGCAGAGGAGGGGGCTGGCTGCTTTGGCCAGCTTCCTTCTCCCTTTCCCAAACAGACCCAAGCTCCTATATAAAATTCATAAATTCTTGGCAGGAAAGAAATCCTCCCATTGGAAGGAACAGATGTTCTACGAGTAACTTTTGCCATTATACTCTGTTCCTAATATCATAGTTTTAAAGTGTGGGGGGATGTTAACTTTTTTTAAAATGTCAACATGTTCTGGGCAGCTTTTCCATCGCCATCTGTGGCATACACATCACCAATCCTCCTGCCGCCCCTTTTTAAATTTCCAGAGACTGGCTGGGAATTGGAAAGATATTAAAAAGTTAAAAGCGGAAAATTCACTTGAACAAGTATGCTAATGTATAACCTAATGCAGAAAGTAATATGATGTTTCCCTCTCAGTTGTAAATCTCAGAAACTTTCTTTCCCTTGTCCTCTTAGAACTTGGAGGGGTCTAGGAGACTTTTAACAAGCTAATTATGACCAATTAACATTCAGGGGTTATTACTGGTAACAGAGTTCCATGGGAGTAACCTATTCATAAAATTCCCTTTCTAAAGAAAGCCTCAATCCGGCTTCAAATTCAAGAGGCTACCAGGCCATTTTCACTTCGTTATCACCTCGTTAAACTGCCCACCTTAAATGCCAGGGTCCCAGGTGACCGCGGGGAAGGGTCAAGGTCAGTGGATGATGCCTCCTAACTCGCCTGGGAGTAACTTCAGAAAACGTGACCTCACTTTGGTTGGTCCAAGGTGGGGTCCTCTCCCCAGGGACAGCGATGCTGTTTTGCAGGGATTTTGGTAAGGGTTCAAAGTCAGAATTCGGCGGCGTGGGGTGTGGACTCCGCAGAACAGAAAAGAGAGGAGGGGACAGCGTGGGCGGGGTGGGGTGGGGAAGCAGCGGACCGACATTCAAATACGCAGGGGATCCTCCCGGAGTCCCGGCTCTTTGCCGGGGTTTCCCCTCCTCCGCCCGGTGGGAGCCGGACGCCTCTAAATCTCCAGATGCCACGCAGGGCCCAGTGCCGGGAGCGCCACGTCCACCCCGGAAGACCCTGTCCCTGGAGCCTTTCGGTGTCCAAGTGGACCGCGCATGCAGGGCGGGGCGCAGGGGGCACCCACGTGTGGCGCTGGCCCGAACTCGGGGTCCGGGGGTGGCGGAGGCGGGGTGGGGGCCAGAACGGCGCACGCGGTCGCCAGAGCCCCTGGGCGCCAGGGGCCGGAGGCGGGCGCAGAGGCGAGCGCGGTCTGCAGTGCCCCCCTCCGGACGGCCGGGAGCAGGACGGCTCCCCGCGCCCCGCCTCTGCGTGGGAGACCCGCGCCCCTCCGCCGCTGCAGAGGCTGACCCCCTGTTAAGGAATTTAAAGTCAAGTCCAAGTGGATTCTCCTTCTGGCTCTGTCGCTTACTGGCTTTCCGCTCGCGGGAACTCGGGATTGCTGCCTCCCTTTGACTAATGTGAATACTAACCCGGACAAAATTAATGAAATAATTAAGTGAGACAATGCGCTCAAGTACCTGGGTATATGGTAAGTGTTCACTAAGTGGCTGGTCTTTTATTATTATTATTATTATTATTAGCTGGCTAGACCTTGGATGGGGGGAGGGTCTCACTCCAGTCTGCTCTTCTATGGTGGGTTTGGGGGAGGACAGGGAGGGATGGTTTCTCCTCTGAAGTGGAGAAGGAACCTGAGCACTCAGCAGGGGATCCAGCCTTCCTGTCCACTAACTCCACCTATAACTGTGGACTCGGCATCCCCTCTTTGAACCTAATATCCTCATTGCAAAATAGGAATAATCACACCCAACTCACAGAGTTTCTGTGCGATAAGAACTGCAGAACGCCTGGCCCATGGTGGATACTCGTGGCAAACCTCACTCCTAGCTGGCAGCCAGCAGATCCCAGAACACCTGTACTTATAGCACATGGCAGGTACAGTGCAAAACGCTTGTCCCTATATACACAAGCAGTGAACACACCCAGGGTCTCTTTTCTCACAACACGTGGTAGGTGCTGGGTGCAAGCTCCCCCCCTCCCCCAACCCCAGTCAGTCAGCATGCCATTTATTGACTACTTACTATGTACCTGTCTGACTCAGGCAGCTGGGGCTGCAGGAGCCTCACACTGCTGGGGTCCCTCTACTTCATCTCCCCTGGAAACCCCCTTCCAAAGATGCCTCATATCTGTTTTGGAAACTAGTAGTGTCAGGAACAACAAGAATGCACACTCCTGACCACGGAGTAATAGAATGTACCGTCAGAGGACCTGGCTGTCAAGGGCGGCCCTTACCGGTTCCTGGCTGTCTATCCTGCAACCTCCCTGAACCTCAATTACCTCATCTTTAAAAACTGAGGCAATAACACTTTCTGGAATGGACCAGTGTGAGGATGAGCAGATACGTGTGTACGAAAGCACTAAACACATAATAGGTGTTCAGTAAATATTAATGTATTATTACTTGTTTCCAGCATGAAGCAGGTGCCCAATGAGTACTCATCGGATTGAACTGGGCTTTCCCTCTTTACAGAGGTCTGTACTTGGGAAAGCTTCCTTTCAGGTGCCCTCCCTGTCGTCAGCTTTGCCAAATGCCAAGCCCTGTGACCTGCCTCTCCCCACCTCTTTCTAGAGTTTGCTACCTTGCATGTAGGAAGAGTGATGGATCTTTCCAGAGTTGAAAGCCTGGTTATTGCTGCCTCTCTCAGACCTGCTCTGAAACCCATTGCGTCCCATTTGGAAAATGGGAAAAAACAAAAACACCGTGTCCAATCTTTATATGGGCCTTGGCAGTCACGTTGCACTATTGTGTCTGTTCTATTACTTAATCTTCAGTACGGTTCGTTTTCCAGATGAACCTCACGGAGGCAGAGCGGCTGACACAGTGCTTGTTTCCATGACACACAGTTGCTGCTTGTGCTGCCACATTTTCGAGCTGCTCTCCTGGGCTGTGACATGGGGCTTCTCTCTGGCCATCGGAGCAAGCCTTCCTAGTGACTCTTTCGAAATGATAGGACATGGACTTTGCTAATACATAGCATTAGGCAAATTAGAGCTTTCCCATAATGTGACAAGGTGTGTGAAAGCTGTTACTGTGCCCAAACTATTCATTATGGGGCCGTTTGTTTAAAGGCTGTCCTGGCAGCTTGGGGACGGTGTCTTTGGCTCTCTGACTCACAGGAAGCAAAAATAAGTTACTATCAGGTGATGGTCATGCTTAGAAGCCAAACTAAAAATGAGAAGGTTTGTCATCTTTGAGAATAGGGCAGTGGCTGCTCTTTCAAACTAGTAAGTGCCAGGCTGCTCAAAATGTAAGCTTTTCTTTGTGTCATGCATTTTTAAAATGTTGTTATTTATTTATTTATTTATTTATTTATTTTGGAAGAGAGAGAGAGAGAGAGAGAGAGTAAACACACAAGCAGGGGAGGGACAGACACACACACACACACACACACACACACAGAATCCAAAGCAGCCTCCAGACTCTGAGCGCAAAGCCCAATGCGGGGCTCAAACCCACAAACCGTGAGATCATGACCTGAGCTGAAGTTGGACGCTTAACTGACTGAGCCACCCAGGCGCCCCTGTGTCACGCATTTAAAAAAATAAAAAAAAATCGATTTACCAAGTAGTTGATCAATAATCATGGTGTGCCAATTTCTATGCTGGGCAACACACAAAGGGACATGATATGGTTTCTGTCAGCCAGCATTTCAGTCTAGTAGGAGAGATGTGCTTCGTAAGTGAGCCAATAGTCTCTCTGCAAAGTAACCACTTGGTGGGGGCTTGTGAGGCCAGGCCAAGGAAGGCGCAGGTGAGAAGCAGTTGCTGAAGGGCCCCACCCAAGACAGGCTCTCGCATAGTGTCGTTAACCTCATTTTCAGACAGAGAAATGGAGGCTCTGAGAGGGGAGGATATTTGCTGGTTCATGGGGGATTCAGTTCAAAACAATTTCATATGTCGTCTTCCAGCCCAGGGCAAGTCATTGCCACTGTTGAAGAGACTTGTCTTTAATTGGGATCTGTGTACAGTGGGAATTAGAGTTTGCCCAGGTGTATACCAGCTCTTTGGCTTTCCAGGTTTCTAAACCGTGTCAGATGCAACCCCATCCTGCCTGTGTTTCAATTTTCCACAGAGTTCTATGGGAAAAGAAGTATGATTTCTGGTCTCTGTGTTTACGCTGGAAGTTGAATGAAACCATTTCTCTTACTTGCTCCCAAAAGGATTGGTTTTATTTAGCAAACAAATACATCAGGTATCTCAAGCTTTTGGGGGATGAAACAAGTTTTTGTTGTTGTTTCTTATTCAGTTTTATTGATATGTAATTGTGCACCCAAAACTGCATATATTTAATGTATAAAATTTAGTGAGTTCGGACAGATGCATACACCCATGATTCTATCACCATTGTCAAGGTAATAAACATATCCATCACCTTCAAAAGTTTCCTCGTGCCCCTTTGCGTGTGCGTGTGCGTGCGTGCGTGTGTGTGTGTACGTGTGTGTGTTGTTGCTTTTGTGACAGGAATAGTTAACATGAGATTTACCCTGTTCACAAATTTTTGAGTGTATAACACTGAATTGCTAACTGTAGGCACTAGGTTGTACAGCAGATTTCTAGAACTTACTCATCTTGCATAACTGAAACTTTATACCCATTGAGCAACAACTCCATTTACTCCTCTCCCAGCTGTTGGCAACCACACTCTATTTTCTTAATTTTTTTTAAAATTTATTTATTTTGAGAGAGAGAGAGAGAAAGAGTGCACATGTGTGCACACAAGCAAGGGGAGGGTCAGAGAGAGAGAGAGAGAATCCCGGCTGTCAGCACAGAGCCCGACAGGGAGCTCCATCCCACAAACTGTGAGATCATGACCGGAACCAAAGTCAAGAGTCAGTCGCTTAACCGACTGAGCCACCCAGGCGCCCCATTTTCTGCTTCTCTGTTTGCCTAATTTAAATACCTCATATAAGTGGAATCATGCAGTATTTGTTCCTGTGACTGGCTTATTTCACTCAGTAAGATGTCCTCCAGGTTTACCCATTTTGTCACAATTGTTATAATTTCCTTCTTTTTTTAAGGCTGAATAATATCCCACTGTATTCATGTAACACATTTACTTTATTCAGCTGTTGATAAACATTGGGTTGTTTCCATATCTTGGCTATTGGGAAGAGTGCTACAATGAAAATGCGAGTGCAGATACCTCTTGGAGATCCTGATTTCAAATATTTTGGATATATATCCAGAAGTAGGATCACTTCCTTCCAGAAGTAGGGTAGAACTACCATATGGTAGTTCTATTTTTAATTTTTTGAGGAATGTCTATAGTGGTTGCACCATTCTATATTTCTCTCAACAGTAAACAAGGGTTTCAGTTTCTCCACGTCCTTGCCAACGCTTGTTATCTTTAGTTTAGTTTAGTTTTGTTGTCGGTAATAACCATCCTACCTACCAGGTAGGTAATAACCAACCTGTCTCATTGTGACTTTGATTTTATTTCTCTGATGATTAGTGATGTTGAGCACCTTTTCATATATCAAGTGGACATTTGTATATCTTTGGAAAAATGTCTATTCTAGTCCTTTGCCCATTTTAAAAATTGGACTATTTGGTTTTTGTTTGTTTTTTGCTATTAAGTTGTATGAATTCCTTGTGTGTTTTGGACATTAACTTCTTATCAGATAAGTGGCTTGCAAATATTTTCTCTTTTTTCATTCTGCTGATCGTTTACAATTCAGAAGCTTTTTCTTTTAAGTTTTTTATTATTATTATTATTATTATTATTATTATTTTGAGAGAGAGAGAGAGAGAGAGAGCGTGAGGAGGAGCAGAGAGAGGAAGACAGAGAATCTGAAGTGGGCTCCGTGCTGATAGCAGAGAGCCTGAAGTGGGGCTGAACTCACCAACTGTGAGATCATGACCTGAGCTGAAGCTGGATGCCCAACTGACTGAGCCACCCAGGGGCCCCTGTACCAACACTGTTTATGATGTAGTCATGATGAAGTCTCATGCATCTATTTTTTGTTGCCGGAGCTTTTGGTGTCATATTTAGAATATCATTGCCAAAACCAACGTCAAGAAACTTTCCTTCTGTGTTTTCTTCTAGGAATTTATAAGTTGCAGATCCTCAAAGACTTAAGAAGTCTTTGATCTGTTTTGAGTTGATTTTTGTGCCTGGTGTAATATAGGGGACCAAAATTGTGTGTGGATATCCAATTTTCCAAACATTGTTTGTTTGGAAAGAGGTGATCCTTTCCCCATTGTGTATTCTGCACACCCTTGTTGAAGACCAGTTAATCATATATGCTTGGATTTATTTCTGGGCTCTTTATTCTATTCTATTGGTCTGTTTGCCTTAATGCTAGGACCATGCTGTGTATTTGTTTTAATTTTTAAGTAGGCCCTACAGCCAGCATGGAGCCCAACGTGGGGCTTGAACTCATGACCCTGAGAAGAGACCTGAGCTGAGATCAACAATCCGATGCTTAACTGACTGAGCCACCCAGGCACCCTACCATGCTGTTTTAATTTACTATAGCTTTGTAAAATTTTAGAAGTCAAAAAGTGTGATGATTCCAGCTTTGTTCTTTTTTTCTCAAGATCACCTTGGCTACTCTGGGTCTTTTGTAGCTCCATATAAATTTTAGGATTGTGTTTTCTATTTCTGTAAAACAAAACAAAAGAAAACAAAACCGCCATTGGGATTTTGATGGGGATAGCTTTGAATCTGTAGATCACTTTGAGCGGCATGGTCATTTTAATAATATTAAATCTTCCAATCCGTTAACATGGGTAATCATTTCATTTATTTTTGTTTTCATTAATTTCTTTCATTAATGTTTTATAGTTTTTGGTGTATGTCTTTCACCTCCTTGGGTAAGTTAGCTCCCAAAGATTTTTTTCTTTTCGATGCTATTGTAAGTAGAATTGTTTTCTTAATTTTTTTTCAAATGTTTGTTGTTATTGTGTAGAACACAGGTGGTTTCATATGCTGATTTTGTATCCTGCAGCTTTACTAAATTCATTTATTAGTTCCAACAGCTTTTTCATGGAGTTTTTAGGAATTTCTACTTATAAGATCATGTTATCTGCAAACAGACATTTGATTTCTTCTTTTCAGATTTAAATTTGTTATGCTTATTTATTTATTTATTTTTAAATTTTTTAACATTTATTCTATTTTGAAAGATGAAGAGAGACAGAACAAGAGCAGGGGTGGGGCAGAGAGAGAGAGGGAGACATAGGATCCAAAGCAGGACCCAGACTCTGAGCTGTCAGTACAGAGCCCGACGCAGGGCTCGAACTCACAGACCAAGAGATCATGACCTGAGCTGAAGTCGGACGCTTAACTGACTGAGCCACCCAGGCGACCCTATGCTCATTTATTTTTGAGAGAGAGACAGACAGAGCAGGCTCCAAGCTCCAAGCTGTCAGAAAAGAGTCTGACACAGGGCTCGAACGCATGAACTGTGAGATCATGACCTGAGCTGAAGTCGGATGCTTTTTTTTAACGTTTATTTATTTTTGAGACAGAGAGCGACACAGCATGAACGGGGGAGGGTCAGAGAGAGAGGGAGACACAGACTCTGAAACTGGCTCCAGGCTCTGAGCTGTCAGCACAGAGCCCGACGCGGGGCTCGAACTCACGGACCGTGAAATCATGACCTGAGCTGAAGTCGGGCGCTTAACCGACTGAGCCACCCAGGCGCCCCTGACATACCTACTTTGTAAGGGCGGGAACCTGGTTAGGTTACATAACCTGGCTGAGCCTCAGTTGCATCATCTGTAAAATGGGGAAGACAATAGGGCTTGTTAATAAGAATTAAGTGGGTAATGCATAGTAAAGTGTCTAACATAGTGTCTGCCTCAGAGTAAGCATTCCATAAATGTTGCCTATTTTTATCAGTATAATTGTGAACTGGATCAAATTTCTTGGGTGTTAGGGAAAGGAACGCAGGCTGATGTTCAGTCACTAATGCTGATAACGCCATCTCTTAGAAGAGCCTGTCAGAGTGAAGCTTATCAGGCTCCTGATGTTTGATGGTTTTTGGCTCTGGCTCATGCGCCCATTTGCTCCATGCCCTTCGGGTCTAAGACATCCCCTCCCCCATCTTTAGGCCTTAGCCTTCCCCTCTCTGGTCGTTTGAAGGAACGGGTCTAGGTCTCCAACGGCACTGAATGTGCCCTTTGCTACAAGTTGGAGGAGCTCATCAAAAAGGTCACTTTTCTTCTATCCTATTTTAATTCCTTGCCCTGAAAGCAAAAGAGAGTCCAGATTAATTTTACTCACGATGGCTGTGTGTTGTGACTCTCAAGGGCCAAGTCTGGTACCTTGAGACAAGACTCCATGCGGTCAAAACCTCTTACAAATTGACTGACAAAACTTGGAATATGGATGGTACGGAAGACAAAAGTATCAGTGTAAATAGATGAAGCCAGTCTCTGAAGTTCAATGGAGCTGAATGTACTTAATATGTGCTGATGTACTTAGGGGTAAAAAGCCATCAAGCATGTAACTCGCGTGTAACTCACTCTGAAACAGAGTGAAACCTTTTTTTTTTTTTTTAACATTTATTCATTTTTGAGAGTGAGAGAGACAGAGCATGAGCAGAGGAAGGGCAGAGAGAGAGAGAGAGAGACAGACAGACAGACAGACATAGAATCTGAAACAGGTTCCAGGCTCCAAGCTGTCAGCACAGGGCCCGATGCAGGGCTTGAACTCACAGATGGCGAGATCATGACCTGAGCTGAAGTTGGACACTTAACCAACTGAGCCACCCAGGCACCCCAAAACAGAGTAAAATCTTAACAGTAGGTGAATCTGGGTAAAGGGTATGTAAGGTGATTAATTTATACTTTTTTTTTTCTGTAAGTTGGAAATTATTTCCAAATAAAGATTTAAAAATAAAAACCTAGGGAGGCCCGTGGGTGGCTCAGTGGGTTAAGCATCTGACTTCGGCTCAGGTCATGATCTCATGGTTCATGAGTTTGAGCCCTGCGTCCGGCTCTGTGCTGACAGCTCAGAGCCTGGAGCCTGTTTCAGATTCTGTGTCTCCTTTCTGCCCTTTCCCTGCTCGTGCTATCTCAAACATAAATAAACATTAAAAAAAATTAAAAAAACAAACAAGCAAAAAACCTAGGGGCTCCTGGGTGGTTCAGTCAGTTAAGCATCTGACTCTTGGTTTCCCCTCAGGTCATGATCTCGTGGTTTGTGGGTTTGAGCCCTGCATCGGGCTCTATGCTGACAGCGGGGAGCCTGCTTGAGATTCTCTGTCTCTGTCTCTCTGTCTCTCTGCCCCTCCCCTGCTCAAGTTCTCTCTCTTTCAAAATGAATAAACTTGAAAAAAAATTTTTTTAATGTTTTTATTTTTGAAAGAGAGAGAGAGAGAGAGAGAGACAGTGTGAGTAGGGGAGGGGCAGAGAGAGAGGGAGACACAGAATCTGAAGCAGGCTCCAGACTCCGAGCTGTCAGCACAGAGCCCAACACGGGGCTCAAACTCAACAAACGTCGAGATCATGACCTGAGCCGAAGTTGGACGCTGAACCGGCTGAGCCACCCAGGTGCCCCAACTTAAAAAATTAAAACTAAAAACCTAATAAAGAACAAGAAACCCGTGACTGTTTTGTTAATCCCTACCTGCTAACATGAGTGCTATAAAGCAGATAGATGAAGTTCTAGAGTAAAGGTTTCCAAGCAAATCCTCCATTATAAATTCCTGAGTTTCCAGGAGTATGCAAATCCTTTTCAAACCAGTCACCCAATGGGTTTTTATGCAGTGTCTTCTGTTTCTGCTGCTAATAGTTGCCAGGTATGGTTGAAGTAACCTCTAGAGGCTCACACACTAAATGGCTTGCTCAAGGTCATGCAGTCAGCATGTGGTAGACCCTGGCTTCAGGTCTGGAGACGTCCGTCTTCAAACCCCGTGCTGTTTTCCCCCTCCCCGACCATGTGCCAACATGGGCCCCGCCCTGTGGGAATTTACTAAGATTCCAGGGGACAGTACACACTTACATAAAAAAGAGACCAGATCTTGCATATAAATCATATATGGGATTGTAGAAACAGCTGTAAAAATAATGGCATCACCACAGAAGGATTAAAATGGAGTACATTTCGGTCACAGAACAGGCTTTGTGAGATTTTAGCAGGAACTCTGCAGACCGTATCTACAATTAAAAGGAACCCGTAGATGTTTTATAAGCGATGTGTTTCAAAACCATATACACAGGAGGAAAGAAATACATTACATCTGCTACTACACTTGCCATCTTACATCTCATCTTCCAAACGGTGGGACATTGTCATTGTTTTGCCTGATCCTTCATTTCCAGCAAACTTGCTGGGCATTTGCAGATGATCCCTACCAGTGTTGGCCAACAATTGATTCCAAGTTCCCCTTTACTGGGTATCCAGACCTCCCCTGGACAAACGATAAACGGGCCCTCCTAATCCTGTTTGGCCATCCAGCTGAAGTGAGGGTAGAGCTGATTTCTAGAGACTGCGACAGAAATGACACTGCCCATTCAGTTCCCCTCACCAGAAGCTTTTAAACAGCATCATCTGCATGTCATAAGACTAAATCTCTGACACAAAAGCAAATAAAATGTTTTCTAAGGAACTTTTTTTTTTTTTGGTTTAATCTTTTTTTTTTTTTTTTTTTTAAGTAGGTTTCACACCCAACGCAGAGTCCAATGCCGGGCCTGAACTTAAGACCCTGAGATCAAGAACTGAACTGAGATCAAGAGTTGGATGCTTAACCGAATGAGCCACCCAGGTGCCCCTCTAAGGAAGTTCTTCTGGGCAAATTCTCTAAGCCTCAGTTTCCCCTCTGCATAAGCTGTGGCTAATATGCAGATGGCCGATTTCCAGCAAAGACTCAGTGAGGTAACGTACGTGAGAGAAGCCACACCGGAATAATAATAACCTTTTTCTCCGTGCCAGGTACTGTGCAGAGCATCTGACACACCACGTTAGGGAGATACTACAGAAAAGCATGGCTGAATGTGGCTTCTAGAGTTAGCCTGGCTCTCAATACTGGGTCTGTCACTTACTAGCTATGATCTGGAACAAAGAATTTAACCCACCTCTACCTTGGTTTCCTGTTTGTAAAATGGGGATAGTAACGGTACTTCCTGAGCAGGATGCTGGGGTAACCCATGTAAAGTACTTAGTACAGCGACAGGTGCTTTATAAGAGTATGGGAGTTATTTGCTACTGTTAGCTCATTTGATTACCCCAGCAACCCCTGGAGATCAGGATTGTTACTACTTTCAGTCTCAGATGAGACAGCCAACGGTCGTGGAGACAACGTCTCTGCCCAGAGTGTCACGGCAAGTCCCCCACAGAACCCCAACCCGACCTCAACACTGGCCAGCTCCAAATTCCCTGCATGTTCTCGACCACCTCAGCTGCCCTGGCTTTGCAGAACGCCGGGGGTCATTATTACATTCCGCGTACCCCTACGGGATCCGGCACCGCCGTGCTCCTTCGGATGAGCAGCCTGGACTAGTAATGAGCATCTTCCTGAAAACAAGATGTGGGTGATGACTCCAGCTCAGAGTACCAATGTCCTTCCTCTTCTCATTGCTCCCCAACAGGTGAAAACGTTAAGGCACTCTCCGCATTGTATACCCAAACTTGTATTTATATTGGAAGCCCGTACGTGCGTTTACATATAGCCAGGTGTGCACGGGGCCATATGTAGAGTGTATGGGTATTTGTAAATTATATACATCAGCTACTGTAGTAATACAGCATGCGCATTATAAAATGCATAGACATTATTAAAGAATGGCATGATAGTAAGCAGAAATTGGGAGTTCAGTTCTTTTGTCCAGCCCCACAGGGGGTCAGGCCAACCTCCAGAATCACTGCTCCAAAGCGGTAAGGTACCGTGCAGCAGGCAGGAGAGCCAGCACTCGGATCACCCGAGGGGGCTCGTTACGGATGTCTGCGACCACCACCCCCAATCGGGATCTCTGTACAGGGACCGGGAGTGAGCATCTAAAAGATGCTCCCAGGTGATTCTGAAGTTTAGGATGTTTGAGTAGATTTCTAAGGCCTTAGATCTAAAACATGCATATGAATCCCAGCCCACGTATCTTCTTGAAACCTCAGTTTGTTCATCTGTGAATGAGAACAATCCTCATTCTCAAGGGAGATGAAGTAAAGATGCCTAACAGTGCCTGCACTGATTTTCAAACCTTAAAAAATGTGGTCTCTGGTAAGGAATACATTTTGCGTCACAACTGGTACACACACGTATGCAAATTTGTGTCTTGCTTGTGTGTTAAGTGCAACAGAGACCAGGGAACCATACTCACACCCTTGCTACAGGCAGCATCTCTGGAGAGTTTCTGATGGAGTTGATTCTGATTTCATTTAAGAAACAATACGGGTAGGGGTGCCTGGATGACTCAGTCAGTTGAGCGTCAGACTCCTGATTTCAGCTCAGGTCATGATCTCAGGATTGTGGGCTAGACCCCCGTGATGAGCGTGAAGACTGCTTGGGATCCTCCCTCTCTCTCTCTCTCTCCCTCCACCCCTCTTCCCCACTCAGGCCTGCTCTCTCTCTCTAAAATAAAAAATTTAAAAATTTAAAAAAAGAAATAGAGGTAGAGCTCCTGGATGGCTGTTCTGGTTGAGAGTTGCCCTTCATAAAGTTCTGCGTGCACGATTTTAGCATACATAGCCTGGATGTTCACAACAATCCTGGGAGGTGAGAAGTAGGTTGGTACCGAGGAAGCTGGAGAAGAAGGGACTAACAGATTTGGGTCTAGGGGCTTCCCTTCAACCCACGTGACTCTACACTGTCCTGTGTCACCTCAGCCTAGCCTCCCAGATGGTCCCCACAAGACTTTTTGGACACTGAGGCTGAGGTCACTCTCACTTTTGAGGGTCCTGGTATATTTTGAAAGATGAAGAAGTGCCAAAAGAGGAGGAGAACTATCATCTTTAACAAACCAATGCCCTGGACATACAAACACATCAACAGCAATGACTGTTGTACCCTTATTTGGGTCATTGTACCCAATGACCGTATATACCCTTATTTGGAGATTATATTAGAAGCCTAAGTTTGAGACCATTCATGATGTGGGACCCTATTCAAATAACCTTCCCATGCCTCTCCCCCTTGACAGGGGAGAGGTCCCCATCGCCAAACTCATTTCGCGTGAATCTCCTTTGATGGAGGTTGGTGGTGACCTTGCTGGGACAGGTTCCCTGCAGGGTGGTTATGGGAGCCAGCCATTAGTGAGCCAAGGAATGAGAGGAGCCAAAGTCATGGACAAAGTGAGTAAAAGTACTTTCCCAAGGCACAGGTCTAACAGGCAGGAGTGAACCAGGATAGTAACTGAAGCACGGGCTTCTTGAAGGAATATTGATATGAGATGAGAGAGATTGAGCTCATGGAAAAATGACAGGAAGATCTATCTAATGGCCAGGTTGAATTTGAAGACACAAAAGGAGAAATTATAGTGGGGAAAGATGGGGAAACACGCAGATGCAGACTGGGAGGAATCAGCCTTTTGTGAAAAGTTACCTCCAGGGGCACCTGGGTGGCTCAGTTAGTTGAGTGTCTGACTTCGGCTCAGGTCATGATCTCACCGTCTGTGAGTTTGAGTCCAACGTTGGGCTCTGTGCTGACAGCTCAGAGCCTGGAGCCTGCTTCGGATTCTGTGTCTCCCTGTCTCTGTCCCTCCTCTGCTGGCTTTCTGTCTCTCTGTCAAAATAAATAAACATTAAAAAAAATTTAAAAAATAAATAAAAAGGTACCTCTTTCCCCTCCAGAATCAAACGCGATAGGTAACCTGCATCACCATGCAACCAAACAACAGATGAAGGAAAGTGTCTCCTCATAGGATTTTCCAAATGACATATGCAAATAAGATGCTGGAATTAGAATATCACCATCCTGCAAACCCCTGTTGGATTAATGGATGTAGACATTGAGCATCAATTGCTGCTCACATCAAAAAAGAAGTGAGGGGCGCCTGGGTGGCGCAGTCGGTTAAGCGTCCGACTTCAGCCAGGTCACGATCTCGCGGTCCGTGAGTTCGAGCCCCGCGTCGGGCTCTGGGCTGATGGCTCAGAGCCTGGAGCCTGTTTCCAATTCTGTGTCTCCCTCTCTTTCTGCCCCTCCCCCGTTCATGCTCTGTCTCTCTCTGTCCCAAAAATAAATAAATGTTGAAAAAAAAAATTAAAAAAAAAAAGAAGTGAAAACAAGACATTCTGTGTCCCCTGATGAAAGAATGCAGTGGCCCCTATAAAATTGCCGAAGGGATCACTTCTGCATCTGACGAAGACTTTGGGTCCAGCTACCACTTTGCAAGGAATACAGGGGATGGAGGGAAATGTTGAGCTTCGCCAAGAACATGCAACCAGCGAAATTCAAACCGTGAGAAAGCACTGGTCAGTCTCTAGAGTTCTTCAAAATATAAAGTGTGTGGAAAGGAAAAGGATGAAGGGGAAACCCACAGAGGGCAAGAGATGTAAAAGATACATTCAGTTTTTTAAAAACAAAAATTCTTATAATGTTTAAAAATTTTTTTTAATGTTTATTGATTTTTGGAGAGACAGAGCATGCACAGGGGAGGGACAGAGAGAGAGGAAGACACAGAAACTGAAGCAGGCTCCGGGCTCAGCTCAGAGCTCACACAGACGCTTAAATATGCCTAATTAGATGATAAATTCAAGGAAGTAGCAATTTTTAGGGAGGGTCGGGGCTGTGACTAGGAAAAGGCACGTAGAGAGCTTTTGCGGGGGGGAAACCAGAGTTCTGTTTCTTGACTGGTGGAGTTTTAAAAACATGTGTGTCTTATTTGAGCCTTGAAAAAATTGAAATACAATTTCTAAGGCCTCAGGTGCTAACAATACAGATAACAAAGGGATTGTGTTAATAAAGAGAGGCCAGTGTCTGGGATTTGCCTGACAATAACACAGAAGAGGGGTCAGAAGATGAAGGTACGGAAGGGCCATGACTGGCCACGGGGTGGTGATTCTTGGGGTCACTTGATGGGTCCATGGGTGTCCATTATTACACCATTCTGTCTGCCTCTGTGAATGTTTTAAACTCTCTAAAATTAAAATTAGAATGAAAAAAAAAAGAGATGTGTGTCTTATAATAGTTCACTAAGCTACACGATGTATTTGTGTCGTTTTCTGTACCTGAACTTTATTTTACAAGGTTAAAAATATCCGAGGCAGCGTCCTCCAGTTTTACATGCCTGTGGCTTTCAGCTCTGGCACCCAATGCAACACTTAAGGCGTCAATGACTGTGGTTCTTCAAAACCCTCCCAGTTCAGCAGCTGTCTTCCTTCTCCCGGCACCACCAAGAGCGAGAACTTGTAGCTCGACACAAGAGAAATAACCGAGGATTTGGCATTAGAGAGACCTGGACCAAAGCCTCCTGTCTACACGTGTCACTTGCTGCCTTCGACCTAATAGCTGCACAGTGTTGTGTAAGGTCCCTGATCCCAGGGAGCTTCAATTTCCTCATGTATCAAATAGGAATAATGCATTGTCGTGAGGATTAGGTAAGTGTGTGCAATGGTATACCATAGATGTTCAAGTGATACTATTACTATAATTATTTTTATGAGTCAAAGAACAGGCTGACCAGGTTCTGGGACCTGGAAAGCGTGTGAGTCCACCACCATGTTGGGGAGTCATTCTGATTGTTCCCAGAGCTGCCCTAAGCCCACTGGTCTTTTCTCTTCCTGACTTCTGCTTTCTCATGAGGACAGGCCCAAGCAGGGAGGAATGGAGTCATACCTTTGAGGGCTGGGAGCACGTGATGCTCTTTGGGGTGTCTTTCCCTGAGGATGTTATATAAGGAATCGATGAGTCACCCTTTCAGTAACAAAGCCAATGTCAAAAAAAACCAAAAAAACAAAACCCACCTTCATTGACTATTCCTTTCCCATTGGGGGTTCTACTCTTGGGAGGTACAGGCTTGTCCGCAGGAAGCCACCTAGTCCCCCATCTTCCACCAACACTGCTGAGGCCACCAGGACCTGTTTGACACTCCACCTCTTCGAAGATAAATCTAGGTAACATCTTTCTCCTCCAGGGGACATTTGGAAGTTTCTGGAGACTTTTGGTTGTCAAAGCTGGGAAGATGCTACTGGCATCTACTGGGTAGAGACTAGGCAGGGATGCTGCTGAACATTCTGCATCACACAAGACAGATCCTCACAGCAAAGAACTATCAGGCCCCAAATGTCCATAATGCCACGGTTGAGACACCCTCATCTAGAGGGAAGTGGGCAAAGAGGATTGTGGCTTGCAACCTCCAGGTCCTGACCCAGGCATGCCAGCCTGTGCCCAGTTTACAGACGCAACACTCAAGGCCGTGAGAGGTTCTATGGCTTGCCCAAAGTCACTGAGCTGTCGGAGATATGGTTTCCTGAGGCTCATTCTCTGTTAGAGATCACATCCTCAAGATTTCCTGATAATTGAGATTTATGGCACCTCTTTCAAATATGACCTTTCAAGGACACCCTGAACCACAAGAAGGAAGTGGTGGTTTCCCCCGACCTTGAGAGTTGCTTGTAGAACAAACTCACTGGTTTCCCTGACTCTGAGATGGTCCAGCCCAGCTCCCAAGCGAGGCACACGAGCCCTTTCAGGCTCGGGTCCCTTTCGTTGCTGTAGCTTCGGTCACACCTCTCTCGGCTCACGCTTCTCTCCCAGGGCTTCCTCCACGCCCCACGGCCTTACAGCCACGTCTTTGTTCACTGTTTGCCAGATTGGTACCCATTCCTCCTGAGGATACCAGGTTATTTTAGGGAGATAAAAGAATGACTGCTTTTCACTTGAACACTTAGGTATTTGTTTTCATGTGTATCAGGAGAAAAGAAACTAGCAAGCAGCCCCATGATATAGATCCGAAGCAGGCTCTGTGCTGACACCAGAGAGCTGGACACAGGGCTCAAACCCACAAACCATGAGATCATGACCTGAGCCGAAGTCAGACACTTAACTGACCGAGCCACCCAGGTGGCCCTGAAGTGTCTCTTTACACTTTCCCCGCCTGTTCTCCTTCCTGTGTCCCCCGCTTGCCTCCCTGCCTCCTCACCCAGTGCACCCCTCACCCAGCTCCGGCCTATTCAGGCTGGAAAACCCCACAGAGGCTTCCGTTCCTCCAGAAGCTTTTCTGACCCCCATCCCGCTTCTAGCCCAGGCTGGGTCAAGTGTTTCCTCTGTGAACTCCGGGAGGCAGGACATACAGCTAAGTTGTGTCTCGAGTAACACTGCCTACCTAGCACAGCCCCCGACTGAGTGGAGCAGGCTCTGGGCAATTGTTGAAGAGCAGGGACAAGGCGCTGCTTTTTACTGTGGGGCTCCTGTCCCCAGCTCAGCCAGAAACGAGCTCCTGACCAGAACCTCAGCCACAAGCTGGGGCTTAGGAGCATTTCAACTTCATCTCCACGATCATCCGGATGAGGACCGAGCACCGTGTGGCCTTGCACCCCAACCACGTGTATACAGCCTGTTGCTGTGTGCCCGAGAGTCTCTGAACTCCAGCCTGGGGGACATGCTTCGGTTTGCATTTAGCCAGATCAGTTTTTCCCCCTCTGAGCTTCAGTGTTCCCAGCCCTAAAATGGGATGGGGGAGGAATACCCACCTCCCAAGGTTTCCGTGAGTTTTGATCTGAGTGCGTGGCTGTGGAAGCATTTTGCAAAGCATAAACACTTTTGAATGAATGGAAGAGGTTGTTATTTTTAAGCTCATAAATGAGGACAGCCTGGTGCTCTGGGGTTTTTTCAGTGTGATGCTGTGTAACTAGAATAACCGGTTGCATGTTCGTGCATCTATACATGCATGCGTGCACACACCCTGCTTACAGAATGTGGTTTTGAGGCCTCTCCAAGATCCAGCAAACGCAAGCAGCTCGGAGAAGGCAACTAGGACACGACAGCTCAGAAGGGCGAAGTCTGAGAGGAGACGTAGACGAGCAAAATCCAGAAACAGTTTCTTCCCTTCAGACATTTACCAGCACTTGCTTGAGTAGCTCCTCTAGGACGTGGGGTTAAAGGATGTGTCTCCGCCCTCGACAACAGTCTATTCCATCAGGGAGACCCGCGTGTGAAGGAGAGCTACCATGCTGAGTGATGACCACTGGGACTCACGACACTTGGGGGACTGCAGGAATTCCCAGATGTGGCCCCAGATCCTGGGGAGTCAGGGTCCACTGCAAGACAGATGAGAAAGAGGCTGTTTTAAGATGAAAGAAATGAGGGGCACCTGGGTGGCTCAGACGGTTGAGCATCCGACTTAGCTCGGGTCATGATCTCACGGTTTGTGGGTTTGAGCCCCGCTCTGTGCTGACAGCTCGGAGCCTGGAGTCTGCTTCGGATTCTGTGTCTCCTTCTCTCTCTGCCCCCCCACCCCCGTTTGCATTCTGTCTGTGTCTCTGTCTCTCAAAAATAAACATTAAGAAAAAATTTAAGATGAAAGAAATGGAATACTACTTTACTAATCATCCTCTACATAATTCCCCAGGAAAATATAATGTCTTTATTTTTCAGAGGTGTTTTTAAATTGTTTGCAAAGAGGAACAGATTGGCATAGAGAGGCACAGTTTCATCCTGAGCCCCCAGGAGGCCTGGGGCTGCGGCGTCTGGTACTTCCCAGCGTTGCCCCAGTGTCGAGCAGACAATGGCACAACAACCGAAGCTGCTGATAAATCCACGTACGACATCAGTGCACAGTGAGGGCCAGCAAACACTGCCTGACCAAGTCCTGTGCAGGGCCTGGGGGCCAGAGAAGAACAGGAGGGTGCACACTGGCTACACCCCAGCAAGTCAGGCGACAAAGGGGGGGAACAGTTTGATGTGATGCCTGATGCCCAGACGGCCTCTGCCTGAGCTGAGGGTGACAGTGAGCCCTGCTCAGAGGATGACATCCATGCCTGTGATGAAATCTGCTCCTTTCCTGCCCAGGATGGCTTCCACGGCCACCGTCTGGGGTCCGGACAAGCCAGGACCTGATGCCACAACTTTGTGGGTCCCTCCAGTTCATACCCTCCCAACTTTGGGCTCCTCTAGACCAAGGACCAGTGCGTTCGCTCCAAATCCCTGGCACAGTGTAGGGACTTGGAGAATGTTTGCTGAATGAATGAAAGATTGGAAGAGCATTGCAGATTTCTAGAAGAACCGTGGCAGAGAACATCATGTGCCCTGAAACCTTGCATTCTCAAAGGTTACAAGTGGCTCTGATTTAGAGCTCACTGATTCAACTTATCTGAGCATTTCCATTATGCACCTCTGCCTTTTCTTGTTAAAAACACTAATAGTATTCGGGCACCGGGGTGGTCAGTCGGCTAAGCATCTGATTCTTGATTTCAGCTCAGATCATGACCTCCTGGTTCATGAGTTTGAGCCCCACATTGGGCTCTGCATTGACAGCACAGAGCCTGCTTAGGATCCTCTCTTTCCCTGCCCCTCCCCTGCTTATACTTGCTCTCTCAAAATAAATAAATAAACATTAAAAAAACACAAACAGTATTAGGAAGATATATATAGTATATATGTCAATTATGAAACATAACTTAAAAATGAACACCTTAAACCACCTCTAGAACTGGCACGTTTCCAGTCCTAATGCGTTCACTGGGGCACAGCCTCTCCTAACTCATCCCCCGGCAGACCCTCGCAGACCATCTCTTAGAGCCACTTTCCTGAACTTTCTGTTGGTTATGCCATTTACTATTTAATGGCTTCGCTCCAAATGTATACAGAAATTTACTTAGTTTGTTTTGTTTCACTTGTTTTGAGCTTCATAAGGAGGAATAACACTCAACCAAATCTTAGGCACCTTGCTTCCTTTGTTCATTAGTTCCATGCTATTGCATGTGGCCGTACTTCGATCATGCTCACCTGTGAATAGCATTCTATTGTATAAATATACCACCATCCATCCATTCATTCACCTGCTGATGGACTGTATGCTTGTTTTTAGCTGTCTGCCATTATTTACAATGCTGCCATGAACATTCTGCATGTATTTTCTTTTTTTTTTTTTAATTTTTTTTTTCAACTTTTATTTATTTTTGGGACAGAGAGAGAGAGAGAGAGAGCATGAACGGGGGAGGGGCAGAGAGAGAGGGAGACACAGAATCGGAAACAGGCTCCAGGCTCTGAGCCATCAGCCCAGAGCCTGATGCGGGGCTCGAACTCACAGACCGCGAGATCGTGACCTGGCTGAAGTCGGACGCTTAACCGACTGCGCCACCCAGGCGCCACTGCATGTATTTTCTAGTGCACACGATTAGGGCTTCGTCTCAGGTATATATCACAAAGCAGATGCTGGGTTGTAAAGTTTCGAAATGTTCAGGAGCTGGTGAAGTATATTCACGGCCGGAAATTCAGAGCTGTCTGAGACCAGGCCCAGGGTACCCTCCAGCCTTGCTCCGACCACCCCCGCCATGCCCACTCTATGCGCCATTCCCAGAATGCCGATGTGCCCTGCACTTCCTCTGCTCTAGGACTTTGACCATGCCCCTAGCACCTTTCGTGCCCCTCCTCCATCTCCTCTCTTCTCTCAAAGTTCAGGTCAAACCCCACCTCCCTGCCTGGCAGCCGGTCTCCTCTGCTGTACTCTTTGCCTGGGTTCAGGGAAGAAACATCCACTGTTAAGCCCCAGCTCTACTTTCCCATGAATGTTGTGATTTTAGAAAGTTTTCCGTCTCTGAACCTCAGATCCACATCCCTAAAACAGAGGGGAAATGCCATGACTACTGAATGTTTACGGAGGCCAGGCTAACTTTTTTTTTACGTGCATTCCTCAATTAACACAATGTGGTAGCATGTTGTCCTTAGGATCATACGCTTTGGAATTAGATCATCCTGGGCTTGAGGATTAAGTGAGTCAACAAATATAAAAGACTTAGCACAATGCCTGGCACATAGAAAACGTGCAGTAATTTCTAGCCTGTGGTTAATCCTCACGCCCTCATAAAGGAGTCGCTTATGAAGGAGTCACTGTTTTTATTCCCAATTTACAGAATAGGAAACTGAGGCACACAGAGATTATATAGCTTGCCCGAGGTAAATGGTCAAGTTAGAATTTGAACCTTAACAACAAGTGTAAGCCCCTAATGACTTTCCATAACTATAGTTTGAAGATGAGAGGCTAAAAAGAAAGTATTAAAATCAGAAAGTGTTTTCTCCTTTTCTGCCTATTGAATATTTGGCCAAACTCCTTTGGCTGGTGCTCAAGTCTATATTTTCTGTCTTTAAAAACGAAAGACTTCCAGACAGAAAAACCTGGCTATTTTTGCATCTAGTGCCTTCCTGGTTTAGCCAGGGCAAAAGGATGGCTTTAAACAGTCACAATGGTTCATTCAGGGGGGGAACCTCCTTGCTGGAGTCACTGTTGCTTTCTGTCTTTCTCTCACCTAAAAAAAAAAAAAAAAAAAGTTTATGAAGCAATAAGCCAACGCTATAAACATGTTTTCCAATTCACGACCAGCTGTCTGGTGAATCATAAAGCTCCTTGAAATGAGTGTGAATCAGGACTATCCCAACAATGAAAAGATTAGGAGACTTTAGGGGTGTCTGGCTGGCTCAGTTGATAGAGCATGCAACGCTCAATCTCGAGGTCGTGAGTTCAAGCCCCACATTGGGCATAGAGACTACTTAAAATAAAAAAAAAAAAAGATTAAGAGACTTCAGGTTTTAAAGTGGTAAATAATCTGGTAACCAGAAGCCTTCCGACCATTTAGGTCTTTTATTTATTTATTTATTTATTTATTTAAATTTTTTTTAACGTTTATTTTTGGGACAGAGAGAGACAGAGCATGAATGGGGGAGGGGCAGAGAGAGAGAGAGAGGGAGACACAGAATCGGAAACAGGCTCCAGGCTCCGAGCCATCAGCCCAGAGCCCGACGCGGGGCTCGAACTCATGGACCACGAGATCGTGACCTGGCTGAAGTCGGACGCTCAACCGACTGCGCCACCCAGGCGCCCCCATTTAGGTCTTTTAAAGATTAAACACTCTGCCCAAGGCTTCCCTGGCCTTTTCATCCAGGTACTCCAAATACTTGTCAAGAGGATTTGGTGTTTGGGGGCTTTCTGACCACAGACAGGTGTAGGGGAGGGGAGGTACAAAGTGCCTCCTCTCAGAATTCTGACCTCCCTGCCTCCCTGTAGGGTAAGGCCAGGCTGAGGAAGTACTGGAGAGCACAGCTGGGAAGGGGGCCCCAAAGAGCAGACCAAGGATGGAGGAGGCACACCTAGGTTCCACGTCCAGCAGAACTTTCTAACAAGCCGGATTGTTCAGTCGTGGAGGGGGACTGGCAGGGGGCCCCCGGTGCCCAGAAGAGGGTCAGCAGTCTGCTGAGAGGACTCAGACGGCCAGGCCAGCAGCCTGCATTCATACTCCACGAGGTCTTTATCCACGGGGCAGTGAGACCCTGACCCTACAGCTTGACTGAGAAAAGCCTGGGTCCTTTGACCTCAAGCTCAGGTCTCTGTGCCAAACTATGCTGTGCCTTAGCTCTCAACTTCCAGCTTTCACTGTCTAAGAAGCAAGGATTTTTTTTGTTTTGTTTTGTTTTTAACTGTGATAAAATACACATAACACAAAAGTTACCATCTTGACCAGTTTTAAGTGTACAATTCAGTGGCATTGAGTACATTCACATTATCATGCAGCCATCACCACCACCCGTCTCCAGAACTCCCTGTCTTCTCGTACGGAACTCCACACCATTAAACATGACCTTCCCATGTCCCCTTCCTCCCAGCCCCTCGTAACCACTCTTCCACTTTCTGTTCCTAGGAGTGTAACTACTCTAGGTGCCTCAGACATGTGAAATCACATAGGCTTTTTCTTTTTTGTGGCTGGCTTCCTTCACTTAGCATGATGCCCACAGGTTCATCGACATGGTACCATATGTCAGAATTCGCTTCCTTCCTAAAGGCTGAATAATATCCCATTGTATATATCGTCCACATTTTGCTTATCTGCTCATCCACTGTTGGGTACTTAGGTTGCTCCCATGTTTGGGCTACCATGAAGAGCTATGCTATGAACATGGGTGCACCGTATCTATTTGAGCCTGGATTTCAATTCTTTGAGGTATATACCCAGAACTGGGATTGCTGGATCATATGGTAAACCTATGTTTCATTCTTTTGAAGGACCACCATACTGTTTTTCATAATGGCCATACCACTTTACATTCTTACTAACAGTGCACAAGTGTTCTAATTTCTTCAGATCCTCATAAACACTTTTGTTTTTGTTTGTTTGTTATAGTAGCCATCTTGATGGGTATGGGGTGGTATCTCACTGTGGTCTTTTTATTTTTTACTTTTTTTTTAAAGTTTATTTATTTATTTTGAGAGGGAAAGAAAGAGCACAAGACAAGACGGGGAGTGACAGAGAGAATCCCAAGCAGGCTCTGCGCTGTCAGCACAGAGCCCGACGCAGGGCTCGAAGCCATGAACTGTGAGATCGCGACCTGAGCCGAAATCAAGAGTAGGACACTCAACCGACTGAGCCACCCAGGCGCCCCTCATTGTGGTCTTGAAGACACTAAGTCACCTCTAGGGTCAGTCCAGGCCCTCTACCAATGGGAGATGGGATTAAACATGGAGGGATTTTATTAGGAGGGAAAACCAGGAGGGAGCATCGTGGGGCTTGGCGGGGGGGGGGGGGGGAGGGCAGTTAGGGTGGGAAGGGGAACAGAGTGCATCTGTAGAGTCATCTCAAGAGGCAGAACAAGGGTGGCTGCAAGTCTGACCCCAAGTGAGGAAGACAAGGAAGGAAGCTGGGCAGAAGCATCCCAGACCACCATCCAATCTCAGGAAGGTTCAGCAAGGTTGTTGGGGAGACCTTGAGCCAGTGTCACCTCACAGAGGAGTCTGGCATCTCCCAGGAACAGGGCTGCCTTGGTACGCCTGCTACACCCAGTCAATGGCTGGGAGCAGCCCGTGAGAAGTGCGGCCAGCACAAACACAGTGAAGGATTTCAGAGCAGCTCTGGGTCAGTTACGGTCAATGACTGTCTCCATCGTTGCAAGTCTAAGTTAAATAAGGTCATACTAGAGGAGGGTGGGCCCCTAATCCAACATGACCAGCGTTTTTATAAAGTGGGGGAATTTGGACACAGACTCACTCACAGACAGGGCCAGCGCCGTGTGAAGATGAAGGCAGAGAGGGGAGACGCTTCTTCCAGCCAAAGAATGTTAGAGATTACTAGCAAACCACCAGAAGCGAGGCGGGAGACATGGAACAGATTCTCCCTCAAAGCCCTCAGAAGGAACCAGTCTTGCCGACACTTCGGTCTCAGACTTCTAGACTCCAGAACCATGAGATGGTCAATTTCTGTTGTACAGGACACTTAGTTTGCAGTAATTTGTGTGGCAGGCCCAGCAGATCAATAGAGAAGAAGAGGAAGAAACCCGGTTACAATGGTCATCACATTGGACATTGAATTTTTAAGGAGCTCTACCCTACTGTATGATGACATTAAAGAAAATTATGTTACTAGAAAAAAAAATAATTGCTTATCAGGAGATTATTCTGATGTGGCAATACACAAATGTTTTCAAACAGCTGGTACCTTGTAAAAGGAGGCTCTTGTAAACAGGATATTCCTGTTGGCATGGGACTGCATATTTGCTTAAAAAAACAGTGCCCTGTTTCTGCAACAGCGAACCAATGCAAACAAGGAAATACAGCTGGAGAAATTAGAAAATGCATACATCGTAGAAAATCCCCTGGACGTGAATGCAGACAAGACCAGCTGAAGAGTGACAAAAGATACCTGGCAAACACAGAAACTTGCCCTTTGAAATGTTTGACATTTTTCTGGAAAAGTCACACTCGGGTATATTGAAAAGAAAAAGCATAGAATGTCAAAGCGGGAAGGGAGCTTAGCGATCATCTCCTCTATCTACAAAATTTTCCTGGTTGAAGGAACTGAAGCCCAGAGAGGGGAAGGGACTTGCCCCAGGTCGCACAGCCGGCAAGTGGCTGCTGGGACTCCTGAACCCGGCTTTTCTGACTCCAGGTGAGGGAGTCCTTCCCTCTCGGCCATCCTTTCCTCTTTCATTCTTCCGCCTCTCCCTCTGTGCCTGTTCCTGAGTTAAATCCATGAGCGAAAAAGATCACTTTCTACCTGGCAGGTGAGCTCTCCTCACTGTTCCCATTGTCCCTGGGTGTTGGCAGGACCGGTTCAATGCTTTCACCCACTAAACCGGGAGCTTCGGAGAATTATTCCGAGGTATGTCCGTGGACCTGATGCACAGGGTGACACCCTTCTTTCCCAGTGCCTGATTTATTGCCCCAGTAGAAAAAAACACAATGCTCAGCAGATTCCTCCCTCCCTGGCGCGCTTCATCCCCGTAAGGACCTACCTTGTTGCAACAGGGACAGGAGGGGATTGGCAGGCAACTACATCACAGTGTCCAGCACTGACAACACAACACGCTCGCAAGACACACAGCCGCGAAGCCCCTGGAGGACCGAGGCAGGCTCCTAAAAAATGCAGACGTGGGGAAAAGTGGAGTGGTAGAAAGAGAAGGGGCTTCACCTTCGGGTTTGAGTCGGGTTCTGTCCTACCCTTAGGCAGGCTTCTGAACTCAGCTTCCACTGTGGCATCTGACCACAGGCTGTCAGGAGGATTTGATGAGACGATGCTCGCCACTCGGCGAGAGCTTGTCCGTGGTGCTGTTTTTACACGAACTGGTGCTTGTCAGGGTTTCTGAGGACTTTCTGCTGCCGGGACCCTGGGTGCCAGTAAGACCAAGGCTCACGGGATCTGACAGGCTCATTGTAACAGCCTGTAAACTAGTCCCTCTGCCTCCTTTCCCTCCTCCCCACTCCACCTGCCCTCCCAAGTGATCTTGCTGAAGTGCCAACCTCTTCATGTTCTTCCCTCTGCAAGAACCTCCTTTGGCTGCCCTTCACTTCCAGGATTGAGTCCAAACGCGGAGGCTTGGCACATGAGTCCATCATCATTTGCACCTGGCAGCCCCCCATGCCTGAGCCTCACAGATTTGCTCTTCACTCTCTAAACATCTGTTACTTTTCACCCCTCGAGTCCCTGCGCAGGTTCCCTTGCCTCCTGCCATGCTCTTTCTCCTCTTCTTGATCTAGCTCAGTGGTTCTCAAAGTGTGGTCCCTGGACCATAGTGGCTACACCTCCAGGGGGCTTGTTAGGAATGCCAATTCTTGGGCCTTACCCTTGACCTCCTGAATCAGATATGCTGGGCATGGGGACCAGCATTCTGAGTTTTGACAAGTCCTCCAGGGAATTTGAACCCATGCTTCAGTTTGGGAACCACTGTTTCTTTGACTAGTGAAAACGTACTCAACCAAGCTCAGGTATTACCTTTTTTTCTTTAAGCTCTTTTTTTTTTAAGTTTATTTATTTTGAGAGAGAGAGAAAATATGAGTGGGGGAGGGGCAGAGAGAATGGGAGAGAGAGAGAGAGAGAGATTGAAAATCCCAAGCAAGCTCCACACTGCCAGCACAGAGCCCGACGTGGGGCTCGAACCCATGAACCATGAGATCATGACCGGAGCCAAAGTCGGGCACTTAACCGACTGAGCCACCCAGGTGCCCCTGTGTTGCCTTTTTATGAGGCCCTTCCCAACTCTGCTGCCCTTTGCAGAGGGAGTGTTTCCTTCTTCAAAGCTCCTCGAAGTGTCCGTAGAACTCTGAATGCACCTCATAGCACTTAGCAAATTCTGTGGTTTTTACTGTCACCTCTTCACATTTTTATTCCCACCATTGGCCAGGAAAGCCTGGAGGCCAGCAACCTCACACTTCAGTCTGTGCCTGCCCCAGCACCCAGCAGAGAACCTGAAACATGTCTGATGAATGTGCAATGAATATTCATGTCCTGAAGACGTGTAGAACTGAGATTTGCCTGTCTTTACAAAGTGCATCAAACTCTGTAACCCTGGACCAAGTTCAGGTGCACGGGCCCACAAGGCCTCTAGGAGAGTTTCTCATGCCTGTCAAACTGTGATTCGTGACCTCTGCCTCTTTGCTTTCCTCACACTCAATTTTTACCCCCACCCCAACCCTCCCCACAAATGGCTAGCAAGTCCTTGAAATCTCATTTCCTTTACTCACGTACTTTTGCATTCTGTTCCTTAACGTACCTGTGCCAGTTTTCTTTTAATTGTATTTTTCAATTTTGGTGAAATACACGTAACATAAAATTTACCATCTTAACCATTTTTTAATGTACAGTCTGGCGGTGTCGAGTATTCTCACTGTATAACAGTTTTAATGGGGAACAAAATAATGATTCAGGTTACTTGAAAGCCAGCAAAACTGGCGATCCAAAAATTTTCCATCACACCCACACTGAGATTTGGAAGTCTCCAAGAGGTAGGCTTGCCCCACTTTGAGAATTGTAGTCCACAGCCAATGTTTGTTGAATGCTTACTAGGTCCCAGACACCACGCTAAGTGCTTTCCAACATATTTTGTTCAATATGTACACCAGCTCTTGGAGGCGGATATTACTATGCTCACCATGTCACAGGAGAAGAAACTAATGCACAGAGAAATAGAATAACTTGCTAAGGAGCTGTGGGACCCTGGGTTCAGATGTCAGACCGCCCAAAGCTTAGGTCCTAGCATTCAAGAGATAGCATTGGTTCCTTTTGCCTTCCGGATCTATTCTCCATTGGTCGGCCTTTTCATCAGGGCCGGATATGAGCCACACAATCTTCTCGTCCAGCATGCCATGTCACTGTCAGCCAGGTTCAGCCTCTGCTCGGTCTCATGGGATCCCAGTCTCCTTCTTGAACCTGGACCAGGGCTGGACCCCTCCAGCTGCTTTGGCACCTCTGCGGCCTAAGACAATTTGCTTCAGCATTCTCATTTGTAAAATGGGAATAATCCGGGGTCACGATCTCCTACCGCAAAACCCTCCAGGCCAGGTGTCTGAGAATTCAGACACTTAAGAATTAGTGTTTTAAGTTTTACAGACTTAACACTGAGAATGTTTCAGGTTTCAGAAAGGTAACAAGCACCCATACTGTGTGTAACATAACACCCCATTGGAGTCTGAGAGGACACCCCCCAAAACTGAACACATGGCTATTTTTGCAGCAAAAGTATAAATATTCACACTGAGTGAGGTGAAGCCTCCTGTTATTTCAAATTAACTTTTACCGTCAAATATGTTACAAAAGTGTTTTCATTCTGGGGGGGCTCTCTGGAATTTGGAATTGAGATTACTTGCCTCAGAGGGTTACCTTGAAGACTAAATACACTCAGAGTACATGCAGACGCTCTTGAATGCATGCTCTGGCCCCGCTGAGGAACCGAGGCACTGAACTTGAGGCAGCCCCTGTCCTCCTCCCCTTTGTCCAAACCCTACAGTCTCTGCAGGCCCCTTCCAAACTGTCTTCTTTGACTTTCCCGTTTGTGACCCCGTGTGTTCTTCTCAGCCCAAGACTTGCTTTCTTTTCATCTTGCTAACTGGAGCCTCTCCAGATATGTACAGTCATTGGGTCTCATCTTCTACCTTGGAAATGTCCAATTGTAAGCTCCTCTGTGAGCTGGCCTTTGTCTATTTATTAGAGCCGTTTGAAGGAAGCTACTCCTAGAGTCGAGTGCGTCTTCACAAAAGCACGGTCACACGCAATCCAAGTCTTTCTGGAAGTATGAGAAGGACCACTGCCCTACAGGAAAGCCTACCCCAAACAGCCCTCTCTGGCTGAGGGAGGGTAACCCAGAGGTGATGAAGCAGTCTTCTAGGGATCAGCCAAGTCCAGGTCCCTCTAAGGCCTAGGACTTCTCAGTAGTCAGGGAGTTCCCCTACCATGTTTCAGGAATGCCACTGGAGTGCACAGAAATGCAGAGAGGGCAGAAGCAAGGCTTTCATTGTGTACCTACGTCAGCTTGGAGAGTGCTGTTGTTGCCATTATGACGATATTGCACCATGGAATGGGAAAGGCTCTTCCTTGATCTAAGCCATTATTATGTGGGTCCTATTCTGGCCACAGACACCACGTGGGTAGTCAGGCCTCTGCTGTTATTTCAGCCTCGGGGGTGAAAACATCCGAACAGTGGAATCTTTTTTGTTCCTGGCTCCAGCTCGGAATGCACAGACTTTGGATTCACCGTTGTTTGTCTCCACCTATCACCACACCAAACATACGGGCCTCCTGACGCACATCTACTCTCCTTCCTAAGGCTGGCCTGTTCTCAGTGGCATCCTAGCCACCATCTTGGCAGAGGCCCAAGACCTAGAAAATTAACCAACCCAGACAACCACTGCGGGCACAGTCCGGCTAGGTTAGGGGTGAGACTGGCAGAAGGAACATCGTGGTGGAAAGTGGGGTCTCGGCTGGGCTAACCATCGTGGGGCCCAGGTTTGGAAGCAGGGAAGTCCAGGTGGCCAGGGGCCTGGGGAACAGCTAGTACCGGCCTTATCTGCTTGCGCCCCTCGTGGCGCTCGCAGGAACTGCAGGTCGATGTCCTGGCTTACTGTTCTTGTTGATTTCGCCCGCTTTGATGAGGCCCGGGAGGGAGAAAGAAGGCTTCTTCAGAGGAATGTAGACCTGTCTGTACCCGAAAACCAAAACCGAGTCCAAGAGGCGTGGCCGGGCGGCTGGCGGAGAAGCCCCACCTTACCTGGGCGGACACTGGCATCTGGAATGAGGCCTGGCCAAGCGGGCCCGGGAGGTGGCTCCAGGCCCAGGGCCAGCCGCGCTGGTTTCCCATGCATGCAGGTGTTGGCTTCCCCAAGACCAGATTGGGGGGGGGGGGGGGGGCAGAGAAGGAGCCTCCCAGGAGAGGAAAGCTGGGGGCTTTCCCCTCTTTGTGCACCGACCTGCACCAGCTTCGGAGGCAGCTCTCCGAAGAGCCGGAATGGGGCCTTTGGCAGGGATTCTGAGGATTAGTCCTGGGATATTCAGAATCCTTAGAGCCCCTCAACTCTGATCCCAGGCTTAAAGCCCTAATGAGGCTCCTATCACCAGGCACTGGCCTGTCTAATACTAGCCGGAAGGTGCATATGGCATTGGGCACCTGATCTGTGCTCATAATCCACACCAGATTTCAGAGATTTAGTATGAGAAAGAGAATGTAAATATTTTATTAATAAAATGTTTTGCATATTGAGTTAAATAACATATATTAAAATTAATTTTACCTGTTTCTTATCATGTTTTAAAAATTAGCCACTAAAGGGGCGCCTGGGTGGCTCAGTCGGTTGAGCATCCAACTTCGACTCAGGTCGTGATCTCACAGCTTGTGGATTCGAGCCCCACGTTGGGCTCTGAGGGGCTCTGCACTGATAGCTCAGAGTCTGAAGCCTGGTATGGATTCTGTGTCTCCCTCTCTCTCCGCCCCTCCCCTGTTCATACTCTCTCTCTCTCAAAAAAAATAAACATAATAATAAAAAAAATTTTTTTAAAGTAGCTACTAGAAAATTTGAAGTTACACGCTGTGCTCACATTGTATTTCTATTGCAAGCCCAACACACCAAGCTTCTTTCTGGCCCCAGAGCCTTTATACTTGTCTTTCTCTCTCAACATGACTCTTTTTCTTTCTATATTCCAATTTCAATTCCAGTTTCCCAGTTTTTCCAAATGGTCCCCTCCACCTCCCTTCATCAGATGATCCAGTTTTACTGTCTTCATAGCACTTAATATGCTTTTATGTATCCTGTTCAGTGACCCCCACCCCACCCCACCCCAGTCTCTCTCATCTTTAGAGCATAAACTCCTTGAAAGCTGAGACCTTGAACATCCTGGTCACTGTGGTGCTCACAGTCAATATTTGTGGAATGAATATTGAGAGGCCCCTATGATGTGGGCGCGGGGATCCTTCAAATGCCTTTGTTTGGCTTCAGGATGGCCCAAGTCGAAATACTAGTCTGTGTGCTTCACACAGACATTCTCACGGAGCCTTTGTTTTGCCTTTTCTGCTTACTTGTCCTGGGAAATGGGAAAGCAAATGTGAATTTGCATTACTGTAACAGTCCTTCCTTTTGTTGGTTTGCAACTGAGCTTCGAGGTTAGGAGTTCAGTCTTTAGACACAAAATGTTCTGGTCTCAATTCTGCCCAATCAGTCCTGTGACTCTGGCCCGGTCACTGCCTTCTTGGAGCCCTTGTGCCCTCAAAGTCCTGATCTCTAGGGGCTCCTCTTGCCCAAAGGTGAGCATTTGGGTGTTTGGACTTAGGCACCCGCCAAGGGCAGTTCACCCTGTTGTGAACTCCAAAGTCACTTGGCTGGCAAGTTCTCCATCAACCAACTAGCCAGAATGCTTGGGGCAAGAGGTGTCCTTAACTTCCTGGCTAAGGGTCAACTAATTAGAACATCCCTACTGAAAATATAAATAGTATATGAATCCATTTTCCAGCTCTAGAATGTCATGTCACCACATACAATTACATATTCTTAGAAAGTATAGTAAGGTGGCATCGCTGTTGTCCTCTCAGAATTAAAACTGAGTGCCGGGGCTGAGCCAGAGAGACCATTTGGGGGTCACTGGCTCTGTTAAGCACAGCTGTGTGACTTCAGGCAAGACAAGGCCCTAACCTTCAGGGTATCCTTTCCTTGTGGGAGAAATGGAGGTGACATTATCCAGCCCCCAGGGCAGGTGTGAGATGAGAGTAGGTGACACATGTAAAGTGCTTAGCACGGTGCCTGGTGTGCAGCGAGGGCTTAATATTTATTAGTATTGTTTGCACTGTGGCTGGCCACTGCAATGCACTGAGCCACATATATAATCAAAGGTGGGCAAGTGCCAGGACAGAGTTGGCCTCCAGTCCTGGCCTGGCTGTAAGACACTCCAGGGCCCTGGGCAGCCTCCACCACTCCCTGGCCTGGGCTTCCTCTCAGGTAAGATGAGGCAGTCTGGTTAGTTTCTGATTGTCATGCCCGTGCTAGAAGCTGCCAGGCTCGGGAAGCCTTGGGGTCTTTTCTTCTGTCAAGCTTGTGTCTCAGCCTGGCTCTGGAAGGATGACCCCTCCTCTCCTGGCCCGACTGGCTCCTTCCAGGGACCTTCCCAGGTTCTGGCTTCCAGCCCAGCCAAACTGCTGTTGTCAACCCCTGTCTGAGGCAGTGGTGAGCGCACTGGCCCCCACCCTGGAAAAGCTGTCCTGTGACGCCCTCTGGAGGAGGCAGGGCTTACTTCCCTCTGCCACCAGGTGTTCAACCTTGAATCCTGGGCCCCAGGCCTCAGGTCCCTGCTGGAGAAACCAGAAAACAAAAAGCAAAAAACAAACAAAAAAACCCCCACAACACATTAAACCTGCAAATGCATGCCTACTGGGAGCAGAGGTAAACTGTTCTTGGTAATCTCGCCTCTCTCTAATCTAGCCCCTGCAGGGCCTCCTTTCTGGGCTCCCTGCCTCCATATTCCCCCTCTAACGCCTTCCTAGTCTGTCAACCAGCCCCTGATTAAAGCCCTCAAGGCTTCTTAGACCAAGCTCCCCCAGAGCAACCAAGACCTACTGGGATGACAGCTCATAGGCGTTTCTAGGTGTATTTCTTTCAGGGACCCACTCTCCAGGACTGATTTATCAATTAGGTATTGGACTTGTAGCTACAAAAAAGATTTCTTTCCAGACTGTCTCTTTCTTTATGGGTGTATATTCTCCAAATATTTTAAAACAAGAAGGCTGCCCAGTATAATACATGCAAAATGAAATGTCTACAACAGGTAATATTCTGTCAACTGTCTTTGTAGCTGGCCTCAACTGTTACACTGCTATATATTACTCATATTTAATATGCGATGTGGGTGAATTTTCATATGCACGATATGATGTGGGGGTGGGGCCATGGAAAATAACAGTGCCTGGGGCCTCTGAGGTCTAAAGCCATCCCTGCCCTTCACACCCTCTGCTGCAGCCATTCGGAAACGCTGTTCCTCCCACACACTCACTTTCCCAAGATTCCAGGCCTTGGCACCTGCAGTTCCCCTGCTCCGAACACATGCCCTCTCCTTTCCTTCCCCACCCTTCACTTCTCCACCTTGCCTGGCTAATTCTGATCAATGTCTCAACAGACATCTCAGGAGCCACTGCCTTGGAGAGGCTTTCTGGCACTTGCTTCCCTAGCTCATGTCTGTGAGAAGAGCCTGGCAGGAGGGCCCAATACCAGCATCTTTTGCCTCCCTGATTGTATGTACATTGGTCCTGACCTCCTCAAAAGACAAAAGTTGAGTCTGATTCAGCTCTATGTCTCTAGCACTTGGCTCAGTGCCTAGTGAATGGCTGGTGGATGGCCAAAGAAAAGGGTGATGGATGGATGGATGGATGGGTGAATGGATGAAAAGGTCTAGCATCAGAGTGATGTAGGAAGGGAGTTCCACAATCTGGTGTCTGCATTTCCTCTTGTGGACACCTCTGCCAATCGACAGTTTAGGCTCGGCCGGGTGTCTTCAGAGGGCAGGAAACTTCTGGCTCCACCACTCAGTCTGTGATACTGACCATACTGCTTTCCTTCTCTAAGCTTGGTTTTTCCTTTATAAAAGGGTTTCATAATACCTAGACCATAGCATCACATGGGTTGAATAACACAACATATGTAAATTGTAAAGTTATCTGACACATGGATTTTTATTACTGTGCTTGTTCAAATTTCATTGCTGAGTGGAAGCTATAAGAAACTTTTCCTCAAGTTGACTTACACTTTTCTTTCTTTTTTAAATGTTTATTTATTTTTAGAGAAAGAGAGGCAGCTCATGCACATGGGAGCTGTGGTGGGGCAGAGAGAGAGGGAGACAGAGGGTCCAAAGCAGGCTCTGTGCTGAGAGTGGAGAGCCCAACTCGGGGCTCAAACTCTCAAACCTCAAGATCATGACCTGAGCCAAAGTTGGACGCGTAACTGACTGAGCGGCCCAGGTGCCCTTTCCTCAAGTTGATTTAAAACCTTCTTCCCCACACTGTGCCTACTCACTGGTCACTCTGCTCTCTGGAGTCCCATGTGCCGAGGATGGCCAGCCCACTTTGGTGGCAAACCTGGTCAGGGCGCTGATGCAAAGAGGGGCAGAAAAGACAACAGCATTGCCCATTTCCTTGAGCTGATTGGCCCCTCCTGCCTGAGCACTGGATGTCCATGCTGGACCAAAGGCAACAAGGAACCAGCCTCTGAGTTTAGTGACATCTTGGGGTTGCAATCAACAATCTCCAGAATGTGGCTGACTCTAGATAATAGGACAATACTTGCAAGGGAAAAACAACAAACAAATTGCAAGAGGAAGCAAAAGATGCAGAACGAAATTTTAGACTGGAAAAGGCATAGCAACTAACTGCTATGTGTGGATTTTGTTTGCATCCTGATTGGAATAGACCAACCATTTAAAATGATAATGATACAAACAGGAAAAGGTGCACACTATCAATAAAAAATAATAAAATTATTTTTAATTTTTAGGTGTGATTATGGTATTGTGTTGTTATGCCCAGAATTCGTGATCCCCAAAGACCACCAGGGAGCCGAGTCCGATGCAAAAGCAAAGAGCCTTTACTGGAGCTAGCTCGAGCTCAATCCCCTACCTGCACGGACGCAGCAGTGAGATAACGGAGAGAGAGAGAGTGGGTTTCAAAAGCACAAAGGTTTTATAGGGATCATGGCCTTAGCCGATTGGCTGGGGAAGGGTCGTGGCCTCAGCCGATTGGCTGGGGAAGGATAGAACAATGGCTGCCAAGGTGTGGTCCCAGATCAGCAATTATCAGCATCACCTGGATCTTGTTAAAAATGCAAATGTTGGGTCTGGTGGTTACAGACCCACTGAATCAGAAACTCTGGGGGTGGGGCTCAGGAATCTGTGTTTGAACAAGTCTTCCAGGAGATTCTGATGCACCTGAAGTTTAAGAACCACTGGGTCTCTAACATGTTTGGCCTCAGTGTATACAGAACGTTTCTCACTGGTCACCTATTAACCATTGGCTGTCAGCCTTGCTGTGCTATATAAATACCTAGCACCAAACACCATCCCCAGAGACTCTGATTAATTGGTTTGGGAAGGGGTAAAATGCTCCCAGGTCATTCTAAGCCTGGACAGGGTTGAGGGCTGCCTCTGGCCCCTACCTGAGAGAAGCCCTCCCTCTTCTACTCACACTTTCCATGCCTCTCACACTCCCCTTCCTCCCACCTCAGACTTCGGAAGAATGCATCAATCGGTAGCCTGCTTTCTTAGAAAACATAAGTTACTCAAGGGGAGGAGGCGTGTTCTGAGTTTTGAGCAGGAACTTCTTTCTGCGGCCATGTCGGGGACATAGTCACTAGTCAGCCGGCCTAGGTCTGCTCTTTCAGTGTGTGTGTGTGTGTGTGTGTGTGTGTGTGTGTGTGTGTTTATTCTTATCTTTTGGAGATATCTACTGAAATATTTATCATTGAAATGATTTGAGATTTTGTTCGAAATGATCCTGTAGGTATGGGGAGCCGTGCATAGGGAATGCGTGGAGGCAGAGATGAAATAAATTTGCCCCTGAAGTGATACATGCTATAGCTGGGTCTGTGAAGGTTTATTATACCATTCTTTCTGGGTTTGTGTATGTTTGAGATTTTCCATAAGAAATATATATTTTTTTAACTTCAGGAACTGTTCTGATTCCTGGAGACACCTTGAATGTTTTGGTGTGAGTGACTAGATAATCCTTCTTGGAGAGTGAGAGATGGGAAGAGTCACAGCCTGAGGAAGTGGGGACCTGGAGGGGGGGCAGAAAGGAGAGCATGTGCTTGAGCAGCGTGTCTGTCGCTGGACAGGCCACCACTCTGGATCTGCTGCAACATGCCGGCCACAGTTCGAAGCACTCTCCCTTCCGTCATCTCAACTCATCTTGTGGGGAAGGTGTTTTCCTCACAGATGAGAAAGCTGAGGGTCGAGGAGTTCAGATAATGTGCCCCAATTCACAAAACTCGGAAGTGTCCACATTCTACAAGCACGGTGAGGGGACAAAAAGGAAATGGAATAGCAAAACGGAGGAGAAACAAAAAAAGACATGGGAATCCATGAACAGAACAATCAACCCGGGAAAGCAGAGGAAGAAGTCCCAGATAATGATGGGTTTGAAGAGGTAAGACCAGATTGGTGCAGAATGGAAAATCCCAAAAGAGAGGTTTCTGGAAACACCTGAAGGCACACATGAGTACATACAGAGGTTGGACAAACTTGATGTTATATGTCTTGTGAAACGTGTAAAAAATAATAAGTTTAAAAGCTAGGGAAAAAACCCACAAATGTTCTAGAATAAACTATGAAATAAGATTTTCTTTTTCTTTTTTCTTTTTTTTTTAAAGCTTATTTATTTATTTTGAGAGAGAGAGAGAGAGAGCCAGACATGGGCATAGAGAGAGAGAGAGAGGAAGAGAGAGAATCCCAAGGAGACTCCACACTGTCAGTGCAGAGCCCGATGTGGGGCTCGAAGCCACGAACTATGAGATCATGACCTGAGCTGAAATCAGACACTTAACTGACTGAGCCACTCAGACACCCCAAGATAACATTTAAAAAATTAAAAAAAAATTTTTTTTAACGTTTATTCATTTTGAGAGACAAAGAGACAGAGCGTGAGCAGGGGAGGGGCAGATAGAGAGGGAGACACAGAATCTGAAGTAGGCTCCAGGCTCTGAGCTGTCAGCACAAAGCCTGACTCGGGGCTTGAACCCACAAACTGTGAGATCATGACCTGAGCTGAAGTCAGATGCTCAAGCAACTGAGCCACCCAGGCGCCACCCCCCACAAAATTTTTTAATGTTTGTGTTTATTTTTGAGAGAGAGAGAGAGACAGAGTATGAGTGGGGGAGGGGCAGAGAAAGAGGGAGACAGAATCCAAAGAGGCTCCAGGCCCTCAGCTGTCAGCACAGAGCCGGATGCAGGGCTTGAACTCGTGAACTACAAGATCATGACCTAAGCCAAAGTTGGACGTTTAACCAACTGAGCCACCCAGGTGCCCTGATAACATTTTTTATAAATCTCAGAGTTAGGAAGGTACAGGTTCACAAAATCAAAATATCATTTTTTTTTAAAAGGAGGTTTGATAGATCCAATTCCATGAAAACTAATTTTTTCCCCTCCATGGCAAAGGTTATTGTAACAAAATTAGAACCCAAGTTGTACATCGGAAAAATTATTTTAACACATAAATCCATAAATGGCTCATTTTAGAAATATATATATAATGTAAAAGTTTTTTAAATGTAATAAGGAATAAGATCAACAATTCAATAGAAAAGTAGGCAAAAAACTTGGATAGACAATGGACTTGGATAGACAATCCACAGAGAAGGAACATGTGCTTAGAAGTTTATGAAAAGATGCTCACCCTTACCCATAAGAAATGCTAATTAAAACTACAAGGTGAGGTGCCTGTGTGGTTCAGTTTAGCATCTAACTCTTGATCTCAGCTCAGGTCTTGATCTCAGGGTCATGAGTTCAAGCCCCGTGTTGGGCTCTGTGCTGGGCGTAAAACCTACTTTAAAAAAAGAAAGAAAGAAAAGAAAAGAATTATAAGACACAGTGAGATTCATGAGAACTAAAGCATTTGATCATACCCCTGTTGGCAAAGCTGTGGGGCAAGAGGCACTCTTTTGCATTGTTGTAGGGAGTGTAAATTGCCCCAAATTCCACAGAGGCTTTCTTTGACAACATCTATCAAAATTAAAAATGCATAGCCTTTTAACCTAAAAACTCCACTTGTAGGAATTTACCCCATAGATACACTCAAACATGTATGAAACAATTATGTACATAAGTATTCATTACAACATAGGTTATAACAGTAAAAGCCTGGAGACAACAAATCTCCACAGAGAGAACTTGCTAAATAAGAGTATGGGCATTTGTACACTGGAATAAAATGCAGCTGTTCAAAAACAAAGGAGGGGGTTAAATGTGCTGATATAAGATTATCCTCAAGATTAAATTTTTTTTTTTTTTTAATTTTTTTTTTCAACGTTTATTTATTTTTGGGACAGAGAGAGACAGAGCATGAACGGGGGAGGGGCAGAGAGAGAGGGAGACACAGAATCGGAAACAGGCTCCAGGCTCTGAGCCATCAGCCCAGAGCCCGACGCGGGGCTCGAACTCCCGGACCGCGAGATCGTGACCTGGCTGAAGTCGGACGCTTAACCGACTGCGCCACCCAGGCGCCCCTAAATTTTTTTTTTTAATTTTTTAAAACATTTTTACTTATTTTTGAGACACTGAGAGAGACAGAGCGTGAGTGGGGGGAGGGCAGGGAGAGAGGGGGAGACACAGGATCCGAAGCAGGCTCCAGGCTCTGAGATGTCAGCACAGAGCCCGATGCGGGGCTCGAACCCACAAACTGCAAGATCATTACCAGAGCAGAAGTCAAACGCTTAACCGACTGAGCCACGCAGGTGCCCCAAGATTAAAAAAATGTTTTAAAGCAAGAGGAAAAGGATACAGAAAGGAGACTAGTGTAGGTACTATGCAGAGGTGAAAGGTACATCATCTTTCATTACAGACTTTTTTGTACTTAAAAAATTGTATTCCAGGGGCGCCTGGTTGGCTCAGTTGGTTAGGTGACGACTTCAGCTCAGGTCATGATCTCACAGTTTGTGGGTTCGAGCCCCATGTCGGGCTCTGTGCTGACAGCTCAGAGCCTGGAACCTACTTCAGATTCTGTGTCTCCCCTTATCTCTACCCCTCCCCTGCTCACGCTCTATGTCTTTCTGTCTCTCAATAATAAATAAACGTTAAAAAAAATTTAATTGTATTCCATATGTTGTTACCTTTTATGAAATTAACCAATTTAATTGGAAAGGCAGCCTGAAGCCACAGGAAATCTTTTAAAAACTGTTAAAGACAGGAAATGACATCGAAGAGATCACTAGCTTGGCATCAGGCAATGTTTATATAGCTACTATATTGTAAATCCTCTGTATTGATTTTTTAAAATATATTTTTAGATTTTATTTTTTTAAATGAGATTAATTCATATATCATCAAAGTTACCTCTTTAAAGTATCCAGTTCAGTGGTTTTTAACACATTCACAGAGTTATGCAACTCTCACCACTATCTACTTCCAGAATATTTTCGTCAGCCCTAAAAGAAACCCTGCACTAATTTGTAGTCACTCCCCCATCCCTTTTCTTCAGTCTCTGACAACCACTCATCTATTTTCTACCCCTATGAGTTGACCTACGCAGGGCATTTCCTGTCAGTGGGATCATAATAAATGTGGTTGGAGTCTCTGACATCAGGGAAGATCTGGGCCCCTTTTCAAGGGCTTATCTGATAAGGCCAAGCCCAACTAGGAAATGATCCTTTTTGATTAACTCAAAGTCAACTTACTAGGGACCCTAATTATATCTGCAAGCTCCTGTCCCCTTTGGCACACAATACAAAGTGATGAAGGAGGGCTAGCCTATCACCTTTACCATATTCTCTTGGCTGGCAGCCAGTCACAGGTCCTACCATACTCAAGAAGTGAGGGTTCTACAGGGCAGAACTCCAGAGGGAGGAGATCATGGGCAGGTCTTAGAATTCTAGCCACACTGTTCCTGTCAAGGATAACTCTGGCTGTGGTCAGAATTCCTATACTTGCAAATTTACAATGTAACGTGTCAGTGAGGATCGATTAGCTGCTTGGGACCCTCAATTTTTATATACTTAAGAACAGGTACTTACTACCTTGAACCTGAGCCAAGGAAACGTGGTTCTGATCCCAGGTTCACCACTAACTCGTTGCAGCAATTTAGATGAATTCCTTCCTCTCTCTAAGCTGACTTTGTTTTGTTTTAAGTGTATTTATTTATTTTGAAAGAGACAGAGGCAGCACGACTAGGGGAGGGGCAGAGAGAGAGAATTCCAAGCAGGCTCTGTGCTGCCAGTGCAGAGCTTGGCGTGGGGCTCGAACTCACAAAACCATGAGATCGTGACCCTGAGCCAAAAACAAGTGTTGGACGCTTAACAGACTGAGCCTCCCAGGCGCCCCAAACTGACTTTCGTATCTGACTTATGGGGATGGCCGATCATCATGCCTATCTCCCAGAGTTGGTGTGGGAGTTTCTGGGTGAGAGCACTCATAAACACACATCACTCCCCCTCCCCACCACTTTGGCCCTCACACCCCACTCTTCTGAGCCACACAGCGGTCTCAACCCACATGCCCCTCTCACAGAGCCACACGACAGGCCTCTACCGTCACACTCCTTCCTTCAAAACCCCAAGGGCCTTGGCTCTCATGTCCCTGCCACCCAGCCAGCCTCCCCCATGTCCCCACAGCAGGCCGGCCAGCCGTTTGCAATTCCACCTCTGCATTAACCTGGGCACATGGATTTAACATGTGGTTGTCCCCTAAGAATTGGGGGAAAAGCACAAGAGAAAAGCAGGACCTTCTAAGGGGAAATGAGCACAGCATACACCTGTCAAGTTGAATGTGAATTCCAGCCACTAGAGCAAGAACAAAGAACTGCACTCAGCCCAACTAAAGGTATCATTAACTTTGATCCCCTCTGGATTTATGATGACGTTTGGGCCAGAGTGGCACAGAACCAGCTTTAATGCCTGCTGTAAAACTTTGTTCACACAAGCCTGTCCATTAAAATGTGGCTGAAGCCGGGACAGCACCAGATGAAAGCCCAGGGTCTTTTGGGTGATTCTGGTTCCCTCCGCCACATCACTAGGCCACCACAGTGGCCGTCTCTGCCCTGAGTAACACCTCACTCCCTTTTTTCTTTTTAAACAAGTTACCGTAAAATGTATGACATAAAGTTTACCATGTAACCATTTTTAAGCGTATAGTGGCATTAAGTACATTCATACGGTTGTGTAACCATCACAATATTCATCTCCAGAACTTTTTCATTTTCCCAAACTGAAACTTAGTACCCATTACCAGCGATACTTTCTGTCTTTCTGAATGTAACTATTTAAGGGACCTCCTACGTTATCTGTCCTTCTGTGTCTGGTTTGTTTCACTCAGCATTATGGCTTCAAGGGTCATTCAGGTTGTGGCAGGTTCCAAATTTCGTTTCTTTTTTTAAGGCTATATAAGATTCCACCGAATGTAGAGACCACATTTTGTTGATCTATTATCTCTCGATGGACAGATACGTTGCTACTACCTTTTGGCTCTTGCTATGGACATGGTATGCAAAACGCTGGTATGTAAATGCCTGTTTGATTCTCTGCTTTCAATTCATTTGGAAATATGGCCAGAGGCGGAATTTCTGGGTCATATGGTAACTCTGTGTGTAATTTTTTGAGGACCCACCATACTGTTTTCCACAGAGGCTGTACCATTTTATATTTCCACCGGCAGTGCACGAGGCGTCCAATTTCTCCACACTCTCGTCAACACTTGTTATTTTCTGGGTTAGTTTGGTTTGTTTGTTGTTGTTTATAATAGCCATCCTAATGGGTGTGAAGTTATATCTCCTTGTGCTTTTGATTTGTGTTTATATCGCCCCTCTTGACTCGATCAAAATCTGATCCTTCTGCTTTGACTGAGCCACTTCTCCACTGGGCTTGTCCCGGCCTGCCAGGGACCCAGGCCATCCTTGAGATAGCAGGTCACCCCTGGCCCAGAGAGTCTGCAAGTTTACGAGCATCACTTCTGTCTTCTGCCAATTAACCTCAGAGACCAAGCCTCGGTCTTGCCTTGGACGGCTTGGATCAGAGGCTCCTGCCGGATGTGGAAATGCCCCAGCCAGCACCATCCTGGGCCTGCCTCACTTGGAGCCAGGACATCTGTCTAGAGGTGGAGGCGCTGGCAGCGGCCAGAGGTTCAGAGCTCAGCTTCCGAAGAAATGGGAAGGCCGGCAGGCGGCACAGCCTGCAGAGCAATACCCTGAGAGCTATTTTCATCTGGGCTGCCATTACCCCCTTTGGAGCTGAGATGGAACCCTTGGATGAATTTCCCTCCTGCTCTGAGCCCACAAGAATTTATGCTGGTCATAAGTGATACATTGCAGAGCCCTGTTGGGGGACCTGGAGGCTTCCAGGGTATAGTTTTGGTAAATTGGATATATCCTCGATATGTAGTTGCTTCGAAACAGCAATTTGTATGAGGCATACAGTGACTGTGTTTTCCAAACCTAAAATCAGAAGACAAAGACTGGCAAGAATGAGTGTATTTATAGGAAGACAGCACGTTTAAAATTGGAACTCTACCACAAAAACCCATAGGTATGGACTCCTTAGAAGCCCATGGCATACTAACTAAGCTTGCAAGCAGAATGTGATTCAGGGTGATTGATTGCTCCACATTCAGTCTTGATCTTAGGAACATGCTTCTGCACAGAGCAGGGACTGTACTTTTAATTTGATTTTAAGAGCCCAAACTATACATAAGTACACTCTTACTTGAAAAAAAAAAAATTAGGGCCACCTGGGTAGCTCAGTTAGTTGAGCATCCGACTTTGGCTCAGGTCATGATCTCACGGTTCATGAGTTCGAGCCCCGCATCGGGCTCTGTGCTGACAGCTCAGAGCCTGGAGCCTGCTTCAGATTCTGTGTCTCCCTCTCTCTCTGCCCCTCCCTTACTTGTGCTCTGTCTCTCTCTCTCAAAAAATTAAACATTAAAAATGTTTTTAAAGAATAAAAAATAAAACAATACTAATAAAGCCAATGTCTTCTTAGACTATTGTTCTCAAAGCCAGTCTTATTTCAGCAGTAATGACAGTGATAAGTTTGATGCATTGCCTTCTTGAGTCTTTCCTATCTATTTACAGACATATATCTATTTGTAAATATGTTATTTGTACTGTAAACATAAATTGCATCATATTTTTATATTATCTTGCAACTTACTCTTTCCACTTAACATCTATTTGAGATTTCTAAAAGTCTGAACATCTAGTGCTATCTTATGACTGTTATTGATTTTATCACTGCATAGTACTCTATGGCATGGCATTTATTTCATTCAGCTATTCATTAGTATAAGAAATGAAATATTTAATCATGCTTCCTAGGACACACGTGAAAGTGCTTCTTTAGGATAAATGTTCAAAAGTGGCACTCAAAAATGATGAAGAAAGTCAAGTTGCCTACTGGGAATGTGTTTTACCTTGGTCCTGGCTGAAAATGAACTGTTTACATCCAAGAAAGGCCCCACTGAATGGAGCACAGGAGGCAAGCCCGAAGGCCCAGAGAGACCAGGGATTAAATATAAATGAGGCAAGCCAGATGAGTGTCAGTCCAGAGAAGTGAGGAACACGGAGAACAGCAGACCACGATACCCCCCATGTCTAACGTAGCTTCTACTCAGCTCCAGCCAACTCTTGGCATATGGGAATGAAGACTTGCTATTGACAGATTTTCTGTAAGAGCCTGGGTTTTTAAAATGTGAGACCTTCTGGGGCGCCTCGATGGCTCAGCTGGTTAAGTGTCTGACTTTCGCTCAGGTCATGATCTCACGATTCGTGGATTCAAATCCCACATCAGGCTCTGTGCTGACAGCTTTGAGCCTGGAGCCTGCTTCAGATTCTGTCTCCCTCTCCCTCTCTGCCCATCCCTGCTTGTGCTCACTCCCTCTCTCTCTCTCTCAAAATAATAAACTTTTAAAATGTGAAAAAAACTTCTGATTTTTAAATGTTGTCACTAATTCCATTTATTAAAAAAAACCAACAACACAACATTTTGAGGTCAAAAAAACTTCCATACATGCAGACCAGAGTCAGCGGTCTGTGGGCTGGCTGCCAGCGTCTGACCTCTAGGGAGCGGGCGCCATGGGGAGTGGCTACTCGGGACCCAGTTTTGACCAGTGGAGACGGATTGCCTGGTGCAAGGGAAAAAGTACTAAGTTTGTCAGAGTGGCTGACATCCAGGAAGCCAGGCCAGGGAGGAGAGACTGTACATAGCTCAGAATTCAGGGAACAGCACTCAACCAGCTCAGAAAAGTCTACTGTCTGGTTCCTGGGAGGAAGCTCCCTACTCCAAAGAGTGTGCAAAGAGAGGCTGGCTCTCCATCCGAAAGGGATATCGCAGCCGAGACTTTGGCCTTAGATGGCAGCTGGACCAGAGGACAGTTAAAGTTCTGTTCAGTCTTGGGATGACAATTTAGATATAATTTGAACTGTTACTTAATGAGACAGTATTGTGTGTGAGAAAAGAGCAAGGCCTACGTTTGTGGAGCACCTACTAAGTGCAACACATGCTGTGGTAGCAGCTTCACGGATGTCATTGATCCAGGCCTCCCAATGGTCCCTCAAGGCAGGCATTAACCTCTTCATTTTGCTAATGAATAAACTGAGACATAGAAGCTGAATGACCTGTCCAAGGTCATGTGGCCAGTAGGTGGTAGGGCCAGGCCTCGGCTACTCGTCCTCGTTTAAAATTTAGTGCTCTTCCGGGGCCCCCGAGTGACTCAGTCAGTTGTGCGTCCGACTCTTGGTTTCGGCTCAGGTCATGACCTCACAATTCGTGGGTTCAAGCCCCACATCGGGCTCTACACCGACAGTGGGGAGACTTCTTGGGATTCTCTCTCTCTCCCTCTCTTTCTGCCCCTCTCCTGCTTACACACACACTCTCTCAAAATAAATAAATAAACTTTAAAAAATAAAAATAAATAAAACACAATTTAGTATTCTTCCCATTGTGGCTCTTTACATCTGTGAGGTCTCTATTCGTACCATGTAAGAAAGAGTTGAAGATCATGGTAACCAGCCCATCCAGGTGCACAGTGCTCTGCCACCTACAAAGCTCTTCTGCATTCACTTCAGCATGTTATTAATGAACTCCGTTGAAAGCCTCAGAATCTCCTGCCTGCATCTCTGTTTTTCTGAAACATTTGCTCCTTACCATCAGTCCCCAAAACCAAGGGAGACCTACTTACCTACACCGGTGCCATTCTACTTCTGAGCCAGAGCAAAGATCATCTCAAAACTGGCTCTCAGATGCCCTAACGGTAGAGAGGTGACAATTGCAATGTCAGTTTTAGTTTTCAGAGAAATCCCTACTGTGGCAGATAGAAGCACTCAGTTCTATAGCAGGCTATTGGCTGCAGGTAACAGAAATCAATCACAGAGGTTTACCAACCAAGAGGTTTCATTTTTTAACATACCAGGAAGTCTAGAAGCATAGCAGCCAGGGATGAGCAGGGAGTCAGTGGGGCCCCAGGAACTCAGACTTTTCCGTCATCCTGCTCAGCCATACTTAGCACACAGCCCTCTTTCACAGGCTCATCTAGACCTTTGTCCTGTTTCAGAGGAAATGTGGAGGAAGGATAAAAGGTAAAAATCATAAGCTGGTTGAGCCAGTTTTTTTTATCAGGAAAACAAACAGTTCTCTGGAAGCCCTACCTACTGGCCTCATGGGCCATCTCTCTGACATGAAAACATGGGAAATAGAGTTTGTTTTAGCTGGCACATTCCTACCCCTCATAGTTAGGGGTCTGTTCGTAAGAAGATGAGGAGACCAGATGGACGTGGGGTAGGCTCCCGGCAGTGTCTGCCATATTAAACGTGTTCTTTTACCAGATCATAACATATTTGTTTACAAAATGTGTTTTGAACTTTAGCAATCGTCCAGGGTCTTGTCAGCTTGAAACCTGAAGCAGTCGAAGGGTTCAACCTGACACAGAATCCACAGAACATAAAGGATGGTGGGGTTAGCCATGCTGGTGCATTATTACAGAGGTGAGGAACGCAGGCACGAGCGGCTGCAGGGGTTTTTCAGAGACAGCGGGGGACAGTATTCAACCCATGACTCATTCTGGTGCAGTGTTCTGCCACCCGCAGGGCCCCCCCTCTCTGAAACAAGTCCCCTCTCTGCTTTCTAATTTTTTATTTTTCAAAAATATTTTTATTGTAACAAAACCCACAAAGACAGGAAGCCACACAAACCAAATTATGGTCTAATGAATTATAATAAGATGAACCCGGCCTGGGTCAAGGAAAGAACTTTGTCGCAACACTCCCTACAGACCCCCGTAAAAAATTTCATGCTTTCATACCACTCCCAGGTATTTGGTGTTGGTATTTGTTTTTGTTTTTGTTTTTTAGTGTTACCATCCACAGGTGCGATTCAAGATTGAGTTTAATCTAGCTCACTTTAAACCTTCGTTGTGTCTTTTCAGTATGTTCTAATCTATAGGTTTCTCCTCCAGCTCCTTTATTTCATTGCAACCCATGAGTGGATGAACCAGCCTTTTTGACCTACAGAGTTTCCACGGTCAGTTGTGCTGACTGCACATTCTTGTTGTACTTCTTTATTTGTAGTTCCTGGAAATTTGCAGTTGGGTCCAGACGCGGGATCAAGCTTCATCCTTTTGACAAGGTTATCAGCGGTGTTTGTTAAGACTATGGGAGGCAGGCGGTATCTGGTGTTTCTTTTTGTGGTCTTAGCACCCGTTGATATTCACATTTTCTTTCCGTTTTAAAGGAGAAATGCGGACTCTGTAGTGACGAAAGCTTCTCGGTATCTACGTCTTCCTGTCTCCTTTCTCCCAGGGGAGGCTGGGCTCCTAACCCCGGAAGTTTGGGAATGTGCTTGTGCAAAAGGATGGGCTCCCGTGTTTCCTCTGGAGGTTTCCGAGGCCCCTGTGCTGGTGAGGTGGGCTTGGGGTGGATGCCCACCTCTCGTGTTACTCAGGTCCTGGCGGGTGAAGGCGGAACCCACTCACTGGCTGGAGTCTGCATACATGAGGCGTCGGGAGTCACTGCAATGCCGGACGATGGAACACACGCGGGGAAGGGGGCAGGCTGGAAACTGGGTGTTGTCGAAGACAGACGCAGCTGCTTCTGTGGCCATGTCCTGACACATCTGAGTCTTTTGACACTGAGCGCTGGTTAAGAAAACCACACTCACCACCTATGCCAAGGCCATTTCATCAGCAAAGTCCTCTGATAATGGGTGAAAGGAGATGAAGGCCAAGGGCTCGCTCCACCCCTCGCCCTGATAGCACCTGGCCACAAGGGAGCCCTGCAGCATCACCACCTGGGTCAGGACAATGGGGACGGAAGCCAGACAGGCAAGCAATATCCTCTCCTTTCTGTGGGCCCTGACCCTCCCGCTCCCCTGCCGCCCCGTGGCTGGGAAAGGATGAGAATAAGGCCCTCTAGGGCACAGACTCTGATGGGAGGAGCAGGGAAGCAATCTGGGGAGAGAGAACATGCAAAAAGTGAGCTTACCTGGCACCGTGAACAGTGCTTGCGATGATGTTCTTGAAGACGAATGAATGAAGGGGCGCCTGGGTGGCTCAGTCGGTTGAGCGTCCGACTTCAGCTCAGGTCCTGATCTCATGGCTCATGAGTTACAGCCCTGCATCCGGCTCTCTGCTGTCAGCACGGAACCCACTTCGGATCCTCTGTCCCTCCTTTTTTTTGGGTCCCTCTCACGTTCTTGCGCTCTCTCTCTCTCAAAAATAAATAAAGCTTAAATAAAAAAGAAGATGGATGAACATTACCACCCTTCCTGGTTGTGAGAGAAATAGCATCTCTACTGGAAGCCCAGTTCTGTTCTGTGATGCTGTTCCATTTCCAGAGATTCAGCCCAGAGTTTGCCCTTCAACTCTGTCAATTCTTTTTACAGCACTGAATTCTCTGTATCATATTGCTTTTTACTTGAAATAGTGAGGGTATTTCCTTCTACAGCTGAATTCATACTGATACAAATAGATTAGATAAAATCTGATGGGCAGAACTGAGTTTATAAGCTGGGGCTACAATGTAAATTGTTCCATTACCAATTAGGAGTGTGAACCTTATAAAGGATTCATAGAGCAACAAAGAAGCTACATTTTCCTTGGGGGGGGGGGGGGTTGTGGAATATCTATCTTTGCCGATCCTGAAATTCTACTTTGCTTTGTGCATATATTCCAAAGGAATCATAATTTGTTCAGCCAGGCACCTAGAACAGGAATGTCAAATCCACTTTGTGCTTGTTGCCATTGCCAATCCTTCACTCATGACAGACATTACTAATCAATCATGTACTCTTTTCCCCCAAGGCCAGATGTGGCTTTATCTCCACACAGCACTTCAAGCAACCACTTCTAATTGACTAGCTAAGGAAGCAAGACTAGTGATGTTTGGCCATGTCTGCTCTAGAACAAAGATGGGTTTAAAAGTTTTTAAAGATGGGTTTAAAAAATTTTGGGGTCTCCTGGGTGGCTCAGTCAGTTAAGTATCTGACTTCGGCTCAGGTCATGATCTCACGGTTTGTGAGTTTTCGAGCCCTGCATCGGGCTCTGTGTTGACAGCTCAGAGCCTGGAGCCTGCTTCAGATTCTGTGTCTCCCTGTTTCTCTCTCCCTTCCTTACTATCTCTCTCTCGCGCGCACAAATAAACATTAAAAAAAATTTTTTTTTAAAGTGCCATAAAATTTTTGAAGTCTCTCTTTTTTTTTTTTCCAACAATTTTTTTAGTGAATACCTGTTATGTTCAGGGGTCTGTGTTATATGCTTTAGAGGAATGCAAATATTATTTTATCATATGTTTTAAAGATTTTATGTTTAAGTGATCTCTATACCCAAGGTGGGGCTTGAACTTACAACCTTGAGGTCAAGAGTCATAATGTGATGGGGAGTAACAGGAGCCGAATTTTGCAAAGCAAGATGACATTAGATTGCCAAGGCCTTGAATGCTTAGCTCAGGAGTTAGGGCCCCATTTGCTCTGCAGGGAGAAGTCAAGAAGTGGGGTTCAGAGTGGCATTTGAATCTCAAGGAATCCAGCACTTAGAAGGTTCCCTGTCACCCTCGCCTTCTTGTGAGATTCAAACCCTTTTGGAGAGTCCATGGCTGCCACAGGATTATGCAACCTACTGGAGGCAAACAAACATGTCACAAGTTAGTGCAAAGGAAGAGCCTTCCAGGTGGCAAAAAAACGTTACCAGAAGGTGCAGGTGGGTAGAGTCAGTCAATACGAGTAGCCTCCTAGTGGAAGACATGTATTTTTTAATAGTGTTACCCCTCACATGTGCACCCCAAGATTTAGTCTAGCTAATTTTTGAAACTTGATGTGATTATTTGATATACATATATATTGTGAAATGATTACCACAATAAGGTTAGTTAACATACCTAGTACCTCACATAGTTACTTTTTTTCTTATTCCATATATAAATGAGATCATACATTTGTCTTTCTCTGACTTATTTCACTTAGCATAATGCCTCAAGTTTCATCCATGTTGCAAATGGTAGTATTTTCTTTCTTTTTATGGCTGAATAATATTCTTGTGTGTGTGTGTGTGTGTGTGTGTGTGTGTGTGTGTGCATACTTATCAATTCATCCATTGACAAACACTTAGGTAGTTTCCACGTCTTGGCTATGGTAAATGCTGCCATGAACATGGGGTTGCAGATTTCTCTTTAAGATCCTGATTTTCTTTCTTTCAGATACATCCCCAGAAGTGCGATTGTTGGATCACACAGTAGCTATATTCTTAATTTTTTGAGGAATCTCCACACTGTTTTCCAATTTACACCAATTTATTCCCACCAACAGAGCACGAGGGTTCCCTTACCCCATATCCTCGCCAGCATTTTTTATTTCTTGTCTTTCTGATGCTAGCCTTTCTAACAGGTGTAAGGTGACAGCTCATTTTGTTTTTTATTTGCATTTCCCTTATGATTCATGATGTTGAGCATCTTTTCATGTACATGTTGGTCATTTGTATGTATTTTTAGAAAAATGTCTATTCAGGTCCTTTGCCCATTTTAATCAGATTATGTTTGTTTTTGTGGTTTCATTTTGCTGTTGCATTTGTAAGTTCTTTATATATTTTGGATATTAACCCTTTACTAGATACATAATTTGCAAATATGTTCTTCCATTCCATTGGTTACTTTTTCATTTTGCTGATTTTTTTTTTTTTTGGTAGAAGTTTTTTAGTTTGATGTAGTCCCATTTGTATATTTTTGTTGCTTCTGCTTTTGTTGTCATATCCAGACAATCATTGCCAAGACCCATGTCAAGGAACTTTTTGTTGTATGTTTTCTTCTAGGAGTTTCATAGTCTCAGGTCTCAAGTCTTTAACCCATCTCGAGTTAATTTTTGTAAATGGTGTAAGATAGAGGTCCAGTTTCATTCTTTTGCACGTGGATATCTAGTTTTCTAAATATTATTTACTAAAGAGACTGTCCTTTCCCCCATTGAGTATTCTTGGCTCCCTTGTTGAATGTTCGTTGACTGTATATGTGTGGGGATTTTTCTGGGCTCTTGATTCAGTTCCCTTGGTCTATGTGTCTATTTTTATGCCAGTACTATATTTATTTATTATTTTTATTTAAAATTTTTATTTATTATTTTTGAGAGAGAGAGAAAGAGTAAGCAGGGGAGGGGCAGAGAGAGAGAGGAGGGCAGAGGATCCAAAGCAGGCTCTGTGCTAACAGCAGACAGCCTGACGTGGGGCTCAGATTCACAAATCCTGAGATCATGACCCAAGCCAAAGTCAGATGTTCAACCAGCTGAGCCACCCAGGCACCCCAGAGCCACCCAAGGACCCTAGTACCATAGTATTTTGATGACAGTAGCTTTGCAGTATAGTTTGAAAATAGAAAGTGTGATACCTCCACTTTGTTCTTCTTTCTCAAGACGGCTTTGCTATTCAGGGTCTTTTGTGGCTCCATACAAATTTTAGGATTGTTTGTTCTATTTCTGTGCAAAGTGTCATTAGATTTTTTATTGGAATTGCATTGACTCTATAGATTTGGGTAGTGTGGATATTTTAATAACATTAATTATTCTGACCCATGAACATGAAGTATCTTTCCATGTATTTGTGTCTTCTTCAATACTTTCTTCAGTGTCACAGTTTTCAGGATGAGGACCAGATTTTGAGTATCAAGGCTCTTAAACACTGGTTCTCAAACTTGGCTGAAAACTGGAATCACTTGGCCAGCTTTAACTTACATACATACTTAAGTCTCACCCTCAGAAATTCTGATTTAATTGGTTCAGGGTAAGGCCCAAGCAGTGAGATTTCTAAAGCCTCTGCAAGGTAGTTCTAACGGGTGGCCAGCTGGCCCAGAGCAGAAGTTATAAGTGGGTGGCCTTGCGGCCAAGTCCAATCAGCTCATCTGTTTGGTTTGGCCCACCCAGTATTTTAAACTTGTTCCACTGACAGCACTTAAAAATGGAAATTTCATGTACATGCACAAACAGAAGCCTACATTTCCAGCTTTTCCTGAAAAATCAGAAAATCTGGTGCACTCAGTCTGATTCCTACAAGGCCACCATGGGCAGACGTGGAGTAGCTATTGCCCCCTGTAATGGCCCTTCAGAAGCTCAGTCCACTCACCCTTCATTATTGTCTTACCCTGTGGACATGTAGCTTTGCTAACCTGGATTAGACTCTAGAAGCCCCCACTGGACCTTCTTCCTTAGATTCTGGCCTTGGTGTGCTTCTTGGATGTTAGAGAAGCATTTCTTCCCCAAATCTGTTTTTCGATTTTCAATTGCAAAACAGCCGGTGTATTGTAAATCTGGGTATCATGCCCATACGTCTTAATCTTCAATATGTTACATCCTGCATAGTGTTGTTTCATTGGAGTTTTTGAATGTCCCAAGACAAATTATGATCCCTTGTTAGAAAACCATATGAACCACTTGACGAATCCAACACCTGGTTGGTTTTGCCATTTCAATTTAATGCCTCTATTCCATGATTCACTTCCAGGCATCAATTGTTTGCATTTGCATGCAGAATAACAATACTTTATGCAGTTGGAGTTCTGCTCAGCCATCCATGAAAGCACTTCCTCAGACATTCTTTCATAGGATCTTCACAGTAAACCAAACAAAAGCAAATATGTTGTTCTCACTTATTGACAAGAAAAATGACTTTTTCAGTCCAACCTGACCTGTTATTCAGGACTCTTGAAGTTTTACTGATTCTTAACCCTGAACTTTCTACCCCCCACCCCCACCCCAATGCCAACTCCAGAGTGCTCCTCTAAGAAATCCCATGAGAACTGTGACCCCTCATTGCAAAACGTTAATCTGGAAAACGCAAGCCTTTGGAAATGCTCGTTCTTGAGGTCACATCTGCTTTCTGACCTCATACTGTTTAGATTAGATTGCTCTCAGAAGAGTCTGGATTTATTAGAAAACAAAAGTTACTAAAAGATGCTTGGTACAGTGGAAAGGACATGGACAGTGGAGTCCTACAGAATTGGATTCCAAGGGTCCCTAAACCTCACTTCTACCAGCTCAGTCAAGGGGAAACCAGATGTACCCAATTGGCTGAGCATGAGTTAGAGCCAAGAAAAGGAGAAGCAGAACCCTAGGGGTTGGGGTGGGGGTGGGGGGCAAAGACATTAACAAACAGACAAAAAACCAAGAGGACTGTTTGATGTAAAGAAAAGATAGGCAAACAGAGAGACAAGCTCGATGTCTAGTTTAGGTGGGTTAAGAAGGGCAGAGGCTACTCCAAGGGAAAGCAAAGAACTGTTTTATATCATCTTTGGGACTTAGCAGATATGTACAATAATTTGCTAGGGGCCTTTCTGGTATTAGTCTGTCCCTTCCCACCCTCCTGTTCACTAGGAGAATAGTTAGGTTCCTTTGTTTGCTTAGCCAAATTCACTCTCATGCTGGAAGGACGTACAATGAAAAGGAACTGGAGGAAGATGGATTAGATTTTGTATCCAAGAACATTTTTTACTAATTATGCATCTGGGTTTGAGAAAGGACAAAAGGGTTAGTAGAATTCATCATTTTCATCCTGCTCTCAATTTTTGTTTATCATCCCTTACCTGGATCCCTCCATGCTGTAGCTAATATCCTGGAATCCTTGCCCACATCCTGGAATCACCTGGGCAGATAAGGCAATAGATGAGGAAGGCTGGCTGGGAATGGTTAAGTAATGCCAGTTATAGGATTCAGACTTCACCCTGTAAGTTGTTTAAGAAAATTATTTTAGCACAGTAGCCCTCAACCTTCACTTTATTTTAAAATCAGCTGAGGAATATTTAAGACTCTTCATACTGGGTCACAGCCCACACCAATGACATTAGAGTTTCTGGGGGTGGAACCAAGGATCAGTGTGTTAAAGCATCCTGGGTGATTCAAATTACATCAGGGATGAAAAGCACTCACAGCTGCAGTGTGAAGGATAGATTGGAAGACAAGGTTCTAAGGAAGAAGCAAGAAGGTAGATTAAGAGATTGATACAGTGGTCCAGGTGACAGATGATAAGGCAGGAACCAGGGCAAATGTGGTGGAAATAGGAAAAGAAGGATGTGAGCTGGGTTAGGGAAGGAGTTACCTGGGATAGGCAAGACAAGGTAGGCATCAAAATGATTTACAGGGCTCTTCTTGGCCAGCTGGTTGAATATGGCATCGTTACTAAGATGAGGAAGGCAGAGAGCAGCAACAAGGGAATGGAGGAGATGCTGAATGTGGTGGGACTGCAGGACACTCAGGAGGAGATATTCAATGTATAGTCTAAAGCTTAGGGGTGATGCCCAAAGGAAAGAGTATATGGTTTTGCCCTGGATCAAGAGAATAGTTTGAGAAATCCTCAGCATCTAGGTGGTAGTCGAAGCTATAGGGGTTGAAGAGATGGCCAGGAGAGAAGGTAGGAACAAAGCCAAGAACATTAGCTCAAATAATTAATAATTTAGTAATGGTAAACAAACAAAAAATTTGTGACTGTGGCTAAGGCCAAGAGTTCTTATCCCTCAGTGTCCTAGAGAGCAAGACAGAGAAGAGATAATTGCTACCCAGACTCAACTACCAGCTGCAGCTGAAATTTTACCTAACATCCTGCTCAAATATTTTGAGGAACACCATTTTGGACCCCACCCTACCATGTGCTCCTAGCCCGACTAGGGATGACACCTGAGTTAAGAAAATAAATCTGAATGCAACATCCTGTTCTTATCAGGTGAGCATCAAGAATCCATGTTCATCTCATAGATCTGGAATCAGGAAGGAATTCAGCCTTATTTCATGGATTTGAAAACAAAGGTTCAAAGGATGGAAATGTCTTGTTAAGGTGCCACAGTGTCAGGGTCAGGGAGTGGAAATCCAGGTCACCTGGGGACCAATCCACAGCACCCCCTGTTGGACCCTGTGTCACTGTCCCAAAGCACAGCCATTGGCATCTACGCAGGCACTCCACACATCAAAGGCATATTAAAGGGATAAATATTTCAAAACTATGTGAGACCTGACAAAATGGAGATTATTAGAGAGAAGGCAAGAGGGTAACAAGGGTCATCAATTTGAAAGCATTCTTTTGGGCACAATATTTGCCATGAAAAAAATGAAGTCTGCTATGAAGAGTATTTCCTTGGATCATTAACATTGTCTACAGGCTGGTCTAACAACCATCAACAGACTCTGGCTAAGAAATGTCATCCCAGTCTGGGGTCAGCAGAATTGGCTATGTAGGAGAAAAAGCAGTGGAGGTCATGCCCAGTTCTTACGCTTACAATTCCCAGTGTCTTACGCTAATCATGTCCCCTCTCTGGGTTGCCTGTAAAACGATGAGGTCAGACTAAATAATCTTTGAGATCCTTCAAATGAAATGACTTGGTTTATCCGTTGCCTTTCCCCAGATCCTCATGAGATAGCTACCGTAACTTCTTTCCCAAACATGGAATAAGGACTCTTCCTTGCCCAAACCCTGGCTCTCTCCTCCAGGTGGAATTAATTAGCTATCAAGGCTTGATGTGGGGAAAAAAGAATTCCATTCTCATGTTATATTTGTTAAAAACACATTTCCATATAAGCACATCCATCTGTCTCTGTGCTTGCACTGAAAGATACTTCTGTTGACAGTTTCTTGGAGAGTTCAGAGACTAGAGGCCTCTGTTCCCAGTGCACACCTCACCCGGGAGTGAGGGCTTTGAAGCCCAATTAATGTAGCAGACTTCATGGGGTTGGAGTGCCTTCATCTCCCTTTCTGGCTTACAAGGTGCTTTCCCATACTTTATGTCACTGGGCCCTCACTGCTGACCTATGAGGTAGGTAGTGTGGGTGTTATTATTACCATCTTATTGGTGAGGCATCTGAGGTTAGGAGAGGTTAAGTGACTTGGCCAAGATCACACAGTGGCCGCTGGCAGAGCTGGGACACCAATCCTGACCCCGTAGCCAACCCTCTTACCATTACTCACTCATTCATTCATTCATTCATTCATCAATTTGACATACACTTAGTAAGTACCTCACATGAGCCAAAAATGGTGACGGGCTCTGGAAATACAAAGATGAGTAAGACAAGTTCCCTCTCTTGAGGAACTAACAATCTAATGAGCTGGGAGGCAGATCTCCACAGCATTGATGGAAATACAGGTGCTGTGCTTTGGGAGGAGAGAGGAGAAGGACACTAGCTCTGCCTGGGGAAACCTCAGAGAAACAGATGCTGGAGTAGGAGTTTTCAGAGCTATAAAGAAGGGAGAGAGCACCATAAGGAAAAGGAACAGCATGGGTAAAGGCACAGAGGCATGAATAGTTGACATATTCAGGAGATACAGCAAAGTCCAGTGTGGCTCAAGACTAAGGTATGTTTTGAGCATGCAGGGAGATGAAGCTGATGGTTAGGGGCTTGGTGGTAAAAGCTCTCTAGCTTTCTGAGCGGAGCTGGCCTTGACCCAGTAAGTGAGGGGTCCTTGGATAGTCAGTGCATAGACTTTCCAGATTTTCCTGTTTGGCTGATGGTGCATCTGCCTGATCCGAAGTCACCTACACAGTCAATTGTCTCTTCCTCCCCACACATGGCTGACTTGACCCAGTTATTCCAGAGTATTGCTCAATTTCATTTTAGCTCCCTTAAGAGGAGAGAGAGAGAGAGAGAGAGAGAGAGAGAGAGAGAGAAAGAGAGAAAAAAGGAGGAGGAAGAGGAGGAGGAGGAGAAGGAGGAGGCAGAGGAGGAGTAAGGGGAGGGGGAGGAGAGGAGGAGGATGAAGAGAGATGTTGGAACAATCCATCCAGGTGGCCCAGCCAGGATCTGGCCTCCCAGAGTGCATGTGGGTTTAACATTCTCAGGACAATATCTGCCACCCTCACTGGCAGAGGGAGAGCAGAGACGCTTCATGCACTGTTTGAAGACAGGTCTAGGCCTGGATGGGGGTGAGTCACTGGTCTTGGGTGGGGCTGGAAGGGAGCCTGGTGGCTGATGGTGGGCATGGGTGGAGGGGGAGCTGGGAGGGTACTCTCCTGGCCAGGGAGATTTTCCTGCTCCTGAGGCTCTCTCCAGTCATCAAAACTCCTCAGGTTTCCTCTTGTCCCTCCCCTCAGACCAAGGGAAAAGGTAGGAATAAGGGGGTCAAATAAGGTCAAATAAGGAAGGTAAAAAGAACCATTTCAACTCTTGTGTTTCCAGCCCTAATGTAGGCTTAGCAGCAGTAACTTCCAACCAAAAATACAATGTACACTGCCTAGTATTTGCACAGCCCCTTAGAGTTTATACTTTATCACCCAAACCGGGACCCTTGAGAGTATTATATTGCTGAACAGGACAGGACATCAGGTATAAGCTGGATCCTTGTTCTGGATGTGCTGTGATGTATGGTCATTCTAGATATGTCCAAATACAGTGGTTCATTAATCCCTCACATTTTCATTTTACGATTGAAGAGAAGCATGTGTTTCCCAGTGGCATGCTGCCAGTTGGACGGAAGAGGAAGATGGTCCAGCAGAGACAAGGTGGGGTAATCAACAACCTTGCCAAAGCTCCTCATGGGCAGCAGGGGTTGTGTTCTTAGAAGTGGAGCTGGGAAGGGAACCCCCATGCATGAGTGCTTAGGATGAGGCAAGTCTTGCCTTCAGCATGTATCCATTCATTGCCTCATTTATCTGACATTAGCCCTGCAAGGAGATAATATTTTGCCAATGAGGAAAACAAGGTTCAGAGAAACGAAGTAACTTATCCAACATCCAGAGGTATTAAGTGAGGAGTTGAGATTCGAATTCAAACCAGTACCTTTTCCATCACACTATGCTGCCTGGTGTGGCACATTGGTACATTTAGCATGGAGGCCCTCAAGAAGACCTATGTCTGGTGGTGGTAGCCATTCCCCAATATTCTTCTGTGCCCTCTTTCATAACCAATTACTTTAGCCTTCAGTCACCTATCTGAATATGCTTTGAGACTAGCCAGGGTTGTACTCAATATGAAATACATGCATTTAAAGATCCCATAAGCAAACCATCTTTAACTCAGCTCTCCTCTGACAGGAAGGCTGCTTGAACAAGTATTCTCTGTAGAAACTGAGGGAGAAGGTAAAGAAGTGAGTTAGAGAGGTTATCTCAGGTTGGTTGCTTATGCTCCAGGACTATCTCTGGTCCTGAAAAAGCTGGATCTACTATTGTAAAGGGCATAGCCCCTGGCCACTTTCTCTACTCCTGGGACACTGCAGTTTCCCCCTATCCTGTCCTGATCCCAGCTAAGTCCAAGGAATCTCCTGGAAGCATGCTCACTGCCTCTCTTCCCAAGTGACAAGGTGAGGTGCCCAGTGGCCATCACCTTTCTCCGCTCATGAGTGGCAACTTGCACACAAGGCAATGGGAGTTTGGAGCATGTATTCTCTTCAAGCTACTCATATATTTCATAACATGAGTCTACATGGTAGAGTTACCTCATCCTGGATTGCTTGTCCAGGTGGCTGCAGGATCTTGCCAAGTTTTCTCTAGAACACTGTGAGCCCTATTAGGTTCCTGTTTGTCTGAAATTTTCCTCTCCTCTCTGGTGAGTCATTGCTTAACATGGTCAATTCCCTTGTTACTCAAAGTGTAGACCGTAGTTCATTCAATTGCATCGGCACCACCTGGGAGCTTGTTAGCCATGCACAATCTCACCTCCCACTCTAGACTTACTGAGTCAGAGTCTGCATTTACCAAGATCATAACATTTGAAAATAACTGCTCTTAGATGCCCAGGAAAGTTCAATTCCAAAATTCCATCATCTCCTGAAATCAGTCTCATATAATGAAGGATTGAAGATGATGGTCAGGTGCTACAAGATACTATTACACTCCAGACTCACTCCTCTACCCAGGCTGTACAAAGTTATTTGAGCGCCAGTTAGATTGGTAAAATTGTCCTAATTCGAGAATATTTACTAGGTCTGTCTTGTAGGCAAAGGTCAAAGTACTGGTAGTGGTGGCATAGAACTCTATGTTGAGAATGTGTTTAGGTTTGGGTTAGATTAGAGGCTGAATTCAGGTTTAGTGGGAATGAGTTGGGATGGATTAGTGGTGTCTGTCATGGACCAAGGGGTGTAGAATGGATGCCTTCCCTATCCTAGGCACTACCTGCTTTCCTGGCACTCATTCTCATTTACATCTCTTGGCAGTTTCCCTACTCAGCCCCTGACATTTCCCAGTAACTCCTGGGACTAAGAACTGGATGACTCCAGACCTGACCATAAGCACTAACTCCAACACCTGCTCACTGCTGTTCAGTGACCACTCGTTCTGGACATTTTCTACTCCATAGTCACAGCTACCTCTCTACATGAAGAAAACACAAATATACCCTGAAATGGGATCCGCTTCTATGTCTGATCCACTTCTCTCCATGCAAGGGCTAGGGGAACCATGGTCTTCTAACTGCAGGGTCTAGAACTTCTTTTTTCTTTTCTTTCTTTTTGAGAGAGAGAGAGAGAGAGAGAGAGAGAGAGAGAGAGCGAGCAAGCAGGGGAGGAGCAGAGAGAGAGGGAGACAGAGGATCCAAAGCGGGTTCCATGCTGGTATGCAGGTATAAAGCCTGATGCGGGGCTTGAACTCCTGACCTTGAGATCATGACCTGAGCTGAAGTTGGATGCTTAATTGATTGAGCCATCCAGGCACCCCTTGGAATTTTTTGTAAGTCCTGGAAACTTGTCCAAGTAACAGGAGCATTACCCCTAATACCACTTTTGCTCAGAACATACCATTCAAGGTTTTAGACACCAAGTCAGTCACCTTTAGCCTCAATCCATTCTGCTCAGTCCAGAACATAATAGGAGTGAGGATAGTCACCAACTGGTATGAAAACATATGACCTCAAATTTCATTAGAGAAGATGCCTGAGGCCACACCAAGAAGCTAAGAGCTCAGCCTGGGATCCAATGGTAGAAACCTGCCCTCATCTCCCTCTTTGACAAAGTCAGCCACCCAAACTTTCTGCTTCTTGGTCAATAACCCTTTTCTTTTACTGGAAAACAAGCACTTCTAAGGTTTCAAAAACAGAACCTGAGGACACCAAGACCTCTGCCCTGGGGCTGTCCTAAGTTTCCCGCCTTTCCACAGCTGCTCCCCAAATGGGAACCAATATGTACTAAGTGCTATGCAATTTTGTGTATTTTACCTCCTTTACACTTCACACAATCCCATCAGGTAATTGTCATCATCCAAATTTATAGACAAATTAAATAACATGTCCAGTCACACAGCTGGTAGGTGGTGGAACTAAAATTCAAACCCTTTCCTACCGGGCTCACGAACTGGTATGGCTTCCATGTTCATTATGTCTGCAATGAAATTCAGTGACCTCCTTGCTGCCAGTACCTTGTGTTTACTCCTCATCTTACTTCATGTTTTAGCAACATTCGACACAGCTGACTGGTGCCCTCCTTCTTGAAACACTTTCTTCTCTTGGCTTTAGGCAATCTTATTTGCTGATATTCCTCCTACCTCACTGGCTGGTCCTCCTCAGTCTCCTTTTCAGATTCTCCATTTTCTGTTTAATTTCTCAGCTTCAAAAAACTCAGGACTCAGTCCTCGGCTTTTTTTCTTCTCCATCTACACTCTTCTGGATGATCCCGCCAATCTCCTGGTTTAAATACCATCCACATATGGAGGTTTCCAAACCTGTGATTCTTGCTCTGATATTTCTCTGGAAACCCAGACTCACATAACGAACTTTCTGTTTGATATTTCTACTAAAATCACTAATGGGATTATTGATTTTTTTCCCCCTGAAATATTTGCTTCTTCAATTTTCCCCATAAAAGTTATTAGCATCCAATTACCCAAGCCAAAATCTAGGAATTTTCTCTAATTCCTCTGTTTCCCTGGCCTTCAGCAAGTCCTAGAACCTCTGCCTCCAAAAGATATCCCAACATCCATTTCTGTCCTCCAATGCCAACACCTTAATCTGTGAGCAGCCCTCGACTGGGTCGCTGCAGTGCCCTCCCTACAATCCATTTGCCACATGGCAGCCAAAGGATCTTTCTAAAAACATAAGTCAGATCAAATGACTTCCTTATTTAAAAACCTTTTGGGGCATCTGGGTGACTCAGGCGGTTAAACGTCCTACTCTTGGTTTCAGCTCACGTCATGATGTCACGGTTCATGGGCTCGAGCCCCACGTCAGGTTCCACGCTGACAGTGGGGCACTGCTTTGGATTCTCTCTCTCTCTCCCTCTCTCTCTGCCCCTCTGCTGCTCACTCTTTCTCAAAATTAATAAATAAACTTAAAGAATTAAAAAATAAAAACTTTTCAATGGCTTGCCATCTTGCTTTGAATAATATTCAAAATCCTTGCCCTCCCTCACAAAGCCTGACCCAATCTGGCCTCATCTCACCCTGCTTATACCCTCCCCCATCACACTAGCTCTTCTTCCTCCCCCAGACTCACCAGCAGGTTTCTGTCTGAGGGCCTTTGAATATGCTGTCCACTCTCCAGAATATTCTTCTCCTGGTATTCCCAGGTTGGTACCTTCTGGCCATCAGCTGAAGTGCCACCTCCTCAGAGAAGCCTTCCTTAACCATCCATCAAAAGTAGCCACACCATCAGCCACTGTCACAATCCCGTATTTTAGTTCTCTGCATAGCACTATCTGATCTTTTTTATTCATGAATTTGTTGCCTTATTGTCTTAAGTTCCTCATTATAAGTCAGCCTCCAAAGCCTTCCCTGTCTTGTTCACCACCAAATATATAGTGCCCACAATGGTGTCTAGCACATAGGAGGCTCTCTGTAAATATCTATTAAATGAATAGGTAAATGAATGACCATGGAGACAAATCACTGATGTTTGTAATTCGGAAGGACAAAGCCACAAGGCAGCTTTTGGAGAGAAGAGAGCATGGTGGGCTAGCCCAGCATGGCTCAGGCATATGTTTGGTGGGGGGGGGGGGGGGGGGGCGAGGGGGGGTGCTTGAGAACCTCCTTTGCATCTTCAAGGACAAAGTCCATAGTTGGAATTTACTTCCTTTCTTCTCTCCCTTTCTTATTAGAGAATGAGTTTTATTTATTTTTATTTTTTTTTAATGTTTATTTATTTATTGGGGGGGGGGGGCAGAGAGAGAGGGAGAGAGAGAATCCCAAGCAGGCTCCGTGCTCTCAGTGGGGCTCCATCTCACGAACCACGAGATCATGACCTGAGCCGAAATCAAGAGTTGGAAGCTTAACCGATTGAGCCACCCAGGCGCCCCTTAGAGAATGAATTTTATTTTATTTTTTCTCTTTTATTTATTTGTTTATTTTATTTTATTTTTTTAATTTATATCCAAGTTAGTTAGCATTTAGTGCAGTAATGACTTTAGGAGTAGAATCCAGTGATTCATCCCCTACATATAACACCCAGTGCTCATCCCAGCAAGTGTCTTCCTTAATGCCCCTTGCCCATTTAGCCCATCCCCCCACCTCTAACCCCTCCAGCAACCCTGTTTGTTCTCTATATTTAAGAGTCTCTTATGTTTTGTCCCCCTCCCTGTTTTTATATTATTTTTGCTTCCCTTCCCTATGTTCATCTGTTTTGTATCTTAAATTCCACATATGAGTGAAGTCAAATGATATTAGTCTTTCTCTGACTAATTTCGCTTAGCATAATACACTCTAGTTCCATCCACGTTGTTGCAAATTACAAGATTTCAGAGAATGAATTTTATTTATTTATTTATTTATTTATTTATTTATTTATTTATTTATAAGTTTATTTATCTATTTTGAGAGAGAGACAGTGCAGGCGGGGAAGGGGCAGAGAGAGGGAGAGATAAAACCCGAAGCATGAAACCTGACATGGGGCTTGAGCTCACGAATCATAGATAATGACCTGAGCCAAGATCCAGAGTAGGACGCTTAATTGACTGAGCCACCCACGCACCCCAAGAATTAATTTTTTAAGAGCTATACATAATCTCTAACCCTAACAGAGAAATTCTTTTCACATATGTGTATTTCCCTGAAGTCCTTTTTCCATAAATGAACAGAGTTTTCACAGAATTGCAATCATAGGAGATACAGTATTTAGTGGATTTTTTCTTTTTCTTTTTTTTGCTTTGGCTATTGTGTCATAAACATTTTCCAAGCCACTCCAGATCGGCATGTTTTTTTTAAATAATATTAATAATACTTGGCATATATTGAGTGTCCATGATATGCCAGCTGCTATTCAAACATTATCATAGCTTGTCTTGTTTCATCCTCACAATAATCTTGTAAGATAGGTACTATTAGTATTTGCATTCTGCAGAAGAGAAGAGGAGACTGAAGCAGAGAGGCTAGGTAATTTGCCCGAGGTAACACAGCCAAGAAGTGACATTCTGTTTCCAGAGACGGAACTCTTACCATTATGCTTCACTATGTCAAGTGGAAGTTACTTCATCATTCTCTGGTTATTGGATATTCATCTGTATTTCTGGATATTTGTCTGTAGAATGGGGGCAATAATGGTACCTCCCTTGTAACGTTGTTGTTTTTTGGATGAAGTGTGTGAAGTTAAAAAAAAAAAATTCTATGTGAATAGTTAAGCAAAATGTGGTATAGACATACAATGGACTACTATGCAGTCTTACAAAGGAAAGGAATTCTGATGTGTCCTACACGGAAAAAACCTCCAAGACATTATGCTAAGTGAAACAAACCAGTCACAAAAAGATGAATACCATGGGATTCCATTTATATGATACTATAGGCTGATGTTTGTGTCTCTCCTAAATTCGTATGTTGAAACTTAACCCCCAAACGTGATGGTGTTTGGAGGTGGGGCCTTTGGATTAGGTCATAAGGGTAGAGTCCTCATGAATGAGGGATTAATGCCCTTATAAAAGAGACCCCAGAGAGTTCCCTTGCCCCTTCCACCATGTGAGGACACAGGGAGAAGAGAGCCGTCCATAAGCCAGGAAGCAGGCCGTCTCTAGGTACCTAGTCTCCTGGCGTCTTGCTCTTGGACTGCCAACTTCCAGAACTATGAGACATGAATTTCTAATGCTTATAAGCTCCCCAGTCTATGGTGTCACATTATAGTAGCTCAAATGAACCGAGACATAGCAGGCCCTCAGAAAGGTCAAAATCATCAAGACAGAAAGTAGAGCTGTGCTCACCAGGGCCTGGGGGAGGGAGGAGTGGGGAGCTATTGTTTAATGGATATAAGGTTTCAATCTGCAGGATGGGAAGAGTCCTGGAGATGGACAGTGATGATAGTTGCACAACAATAGGAATGTACTTAATGCCACAGAACCGCACACTTAAACATGGTTGAGAGAGAAACATTTACATTATACAGTATAAAAATTAGGTGTAAAATATACACACACACATATGACATGTGAAGAGAGGGGGTCTAGGAGAATATACACAAAGCTGTTGCCAGTGGTTGAGGAGAGAAGTGGAAATGCAGTGTAAAGGGGGAAAGTCATTTTCATTCCACGTGTTCCCATGGAGAACGTGCTAGAAATGGACGTTCAGACAAGGATTCCTTCTGTCTTCGACTATGTTGAGTGATTATCTCACTTGTTTTTGTACCTCCCTCCTTCACCAGTGCCTAGAAGGCCTACTTCTCTCTAGACTCCAGTGTGGAAATTTGTTTTAAAAATGTTTACTTATTGGCACAAAAACAGACACATAGACCAATGGAATAGAATAGAAACCCCAGAACTAGACCCACAAACGTATGGCCAACTCATCTTTGACAAAGCAGGAAAGAACATCCAATGGAAAAAAGACAGTCTTTTTAACAAATGGTGCTGGGAGAACTGGACAGCAACATGCAGAAGGTTGAAACTAGACCACTTTCTCACACCATTCACAAAAATAAACTCAAAATGGATAAAGGACCTGAATGTGAGACAGGAAACCATCAAAACCCTAGAGGAGAAAGTAGGAAAAGACCTCTCTGACCTCAGCCGTAGCAATCTCTTACTTCACACATCCCCAAAGGCAAGGGAATTAAAAGCAAAAATGAATTACTGGGACCTTATGAAGATAAAAAGCTTCTGCACAGCAAAGGAAACAACCAACAAAACTAAAAGGCAACCAACAGAATGGGAAAAGATATTTGCAAATGACATATCGGACAAAGGGCTAGTATCCAAAATCTATAAAGAGCTCACCAAACTCCACACCCGAAAAACAAATAACCCAGTGAAGAAATGGGCAGAAAACATGAATAGACTCTTCTCTAAAGAAGACATCCAGATGGCCAACAGGCACATGAAAAGATGCTCAATGTCGTTCCTCATCAGGGAAATACAAATCAAAACCACACTCAGATATCACCTCACGCCAGTCAGAGTGGCCAAAATGAACAAATCAGGAGACTATAGATGCTGAAGAGGATGTGGAGAAACGGGAACCCTCTTGCACTGTTGGTGGGAATGCAAAGTGGTGCAGCCGCTCTGGAAAGCAGTGTGGAGGTTCCTCAGAAAATTAAAAATAGACCTACCCTATGACCCAGCAATAGCACTGCTAGGAATTTATCCAAGGGATACAGGAGTACTGATGCATAGGGCCACTTGTACCCCAATGTTCATAGCAGCACTCTCAACAATAGCCAAATTATGGAAAGAGCCTAAATGTCCATCAACTGATGAATGGATAAAGAAATGGTGGTTTATATACACAATGGAATATTACGTGGCAATGAGAAAGAACGAAATATGGCCCTTTGTAGCAACGTGGATGGAACTGGAGAGTGTGATGCTAAGTGAAATAAGCCATACAGAGAAAGACAGATACCATATGGTTTCACTCTTATGTGGATCCTGAGAAACTTAACAGAAACCCATGGGGGAGGGGAAGGAAAAAAGAAAGAGATTAGAGTGGGAGAGAGCCAAAGCATAAGAGACTCTTAAAAACTGAGAACAAACTGAGGGTTGATGGGGGGTGGGAGGGAGGGGAGGGTGGGTGATGGGTATTGAGGAGGGCACCTTTTGGGATGAGCACTGGGTGTTGTATGGAAACCAATTTGACAATAAATTTCATATATTGAAAAAAAAAGAAAATGAAAAAACAAAAACAAAAACCAAAAAAAATGTTTATTTATTTTGAGAGAGAGACAGAGTGCATGAGCGAAGGCGGGGGGGGGGGGGTAGTGCAGAGAGAGAGGGAGAGAGAATCCCAAGCAGGCTCCACACTGTCAACACAGAGCCTGACATGGGGCTCGAACTCACAAACCCTGAGATTGTGACTTGAGCCAAAATCAAGGGTCTGACACTTAACTGACTGAGCCACCAACTGAGCCAACCAGGCACCCTTGGAAATTTATGATAGGGTTTTAAATTCGTACTGCAAGATAGACTTTTTTTTTTAATGTTTACATATTTACTTTTGAGAGACAGAGAGCACAGGGGGGAAGGGACAGAGAGAGAGAGGGAGACACAGAACCCGAAACAGGCTCCAGGCTCCGAGCTGTCAGCACAGAGCCCGATTGCGGAGCTCAAACTCATGAACCATGAGATCATGACCTGAGCCAAAGTCGGCCTAAGCATGGCCTTAGCCAAATGCTTAACCAACTGAGGCAACCAGTCTCCCCTCATACTGCAAGATAAATTGCTACTTTTCAAATTGTGAACTTGCAACAGGAGAAGAGAGGATTTTGAATTTGAATTTGACTTGAAAAGTGGGTGGAGAAAGTGGCCACTCCTTCCTTCCTGTTCATTCCAGGCCTTTCTCTACTGGGCTCCTTTATTTTTTTTTTTTTTTGTTGTTTATTTATTTATTTATGTTGAGAGAGAAAGAGAGAGCATGAGCAGGAGAGGGGCAAGAGAGAGGGAGAGAGAGAGAATCCCAAGCAGGCTCCATGCTGTCAGCACAGAGCTCGAATCCTTTATTTTGAAGGGTAGCTAAGACATGCTGAGCTCTTGGTGGGTGGGTTGGAGATGGAACACTCCATGTGTCATCTAATAACTACCAGTAGATGGTTGCTGAATGAAGGACAGAGAGCAGTAAGAGAAACTGAAGGAGCCAAGAGGTACTTGGTTTACTTCAAAGGAGCCAAGAGGTACACAGATCTCTGGTAATGGCAACCACACAATGCCATCCCATGGGGATTAAGGACGAGGGCATTATCTTGGCTGCCAGGGTGTAGTTGAGCCATTCCCTTCTATGTCATGATGGCGGTAGCAGGTGTGGGTAAAGTGTCATCCCCTATTATTGTGAGGAGGAATACGAAGGCTGAGGGGCTCTTGTCTTGGAGATGTTGGCTGATTTATGGTGTTTTCTGCCTGGCAGTATACAACTGGCCTTAATACTAACACATCAAACATCAACCCAAAGTGGTAGCAATGACTTCAATCACCGTGTTTAGGTTCTTAAAAACTTTCCCACAAGGTCAGCCGTATCACCTGCAGGTCCCAGTGCAAAATGAAAATGTAAGACCCCTTGTTCAAAATAATATGAAGCATTTCAAGAAGGTGACATCAGAGGAGTAAGTCACACACTGGGGACCTCTAGGCAGGAGTCTCCGCACGACTTCTCAGCCTGGGAAGCCACTCTGCCATCCACATCAATACAGACTCACCCCCCATCTTTCTCTGACTCCTCCATCTCTCATTGTCCTATTCTTCCCACGTACTCTCCTTAAGCCACTTCCTCAACCCACTGTCCCCACCTCCGAGCTCTGACTCAGTTTTTGCATCTCGCAAACTCTGGAACCCTGTTTCACTAGTTGTTATGGGAAATGCTGCCCTACCTGTTTTCCAATCACTCCCATGGATTGGGATGAGGAGGGGGTGTGGAGGCTTGGTGTGCTCTAATTTCAGTTTGAGCTCTGCAGCTCGTTCCTTCTGAACCAGCCGAGGGCAACAGCCCTTACCACTGAAGCCATTAGCCTTCTTCCAAAGGGAACAGTCTCCTCTCATAGGATGAATACATATTTCTTCTAGGAGAAAAATATCAACCCTTTTCCTCATAACACCACAGCCCTAGCATTATTATGCTCAAAGAAGCTTCTTTATCCTGTTTTTACTACAGAGAGCCCCACATTAGCTGATTTCCTTTCTGACTGAGCTGTCTGGGAGTTTTCTTTTTCCTTTTCTTTTCTTTTCTTTTCTCTTCTCTTTTCTTTTCTTCCTTTTCATTTGAGAGAGAGAGAGAGAGGGAGAGCGTACGAATGGGGGACAGGGGCAGAGGTAGAGAGAGAGAGAGAGAGAGAGAGAGAGACAGAGACAGAGACAGAAAATCCCAAGCAGGCTCCACACTCAGCCCGGAGCCCAATGCAGGGCTCAATCCCATGACTCTAGGATCATGACCTGATCCCATAACCCTGGGATCAAGAGTTGGAGGCTCAAACAACTGAGCCACCCAGGAACCCCTGGAACTTTTCTAAATAGCTCCTCTCTGATTCTCCATTTTTTTTTTCTTTGATAGAAAGAGGAAGTTGAGTTTCTGTCATCCCACCACATTGCAATGGGCCAGAGAGAGCAAGGATGGTAAGCCTGATTCTTAGATGTTATCACTGGGTGGGTAGGAATGCATCTGTAATACTTGACAGAATCCTTACTTATAGTGTCGATTATTTCTGATCTGGGGATGTCATGTTACTGCCCCTTGTCCTTTGGTCACATTTACTTGCCTCCTATCTGGGGGAGCAGGGAACATCACTCTAAATTCTCTAAATTCATGCTGGTGGAGTAAGTGGGCCCATGATGTCGCTCCCAAATCCTCTACTTAGTTCTTGCCTGCTTGCTGATCTAGCCCTTCAAAAATATTTTGCCTCATTTCGCATTTCCCAAAGGCCCTCATCCTACAGAATTTTGTCTCCTACACAAACTTGTACACCAACTGAACACCCAACTTCTTCTCAAATCATCGTTGTATTTTTGCTTATTTTCCTTCTTCTCCTTGGGTTGTACTCAGAATCCCTTCCATCTCCTTCAACACTCTGTTCCACAGACTCCCCTCCCTTTCTGTCTTTGATCTCCAATCCTTCTTCTGGGTATCTCGTTCCTGCACCTGAACCCACCAAATATCTCCCAGCCTGAAACAACTTTCCCTTCACCCCAACTTGCCCTCGGGTCATCATCACATCTCTTGCCTTTGCTTCACTGCCAAATAACTTGAGCAAATATCCCTCACACTTGGTCTCTACTTCCTCGCCTCCACACATCCTCAACCCACAGCAATCTGGTTTGCTCCCAACCTCTCCACTGAAACCACTCTGACAAAGGTCAATAGCCTCCTTTTGCCAAACCCAGTGGGTGCGTTCCAGTGCTTATCTCCCTTGGCCTCTCTGTGAGTCTCATGTTAATCACCCCATTCTTCACGAGGCTCACTTCTCTGGGTCTCCACACCTTCCTCTCAAGTTTTCCTCCTACCTTCTTGGCATCTCACTCTTTTTCCTGGTCATATCATCCTCAGTCTTGATGGTGGCAGAAAGAGAACACCAGTAATTAGAAGTAGGATGTGAAACTTGGGGCCCCAGTGATGCTGCTTTCTGGGAGCTACAGAGGATCTCACCAATTGTTAACCAAGAACTTGGCAAACAAGGACAGAGGTGCCTAAGGAGCTGAAGATTGTGTGTCCAGGTGCTCAAGCAAGTACAACAGGAAATTTGCATTGTCTTTCATCTCTTCAAACTGTCTTCCAAGTTCCCAGAATCCTTCCTATCAGGGTGGAGATATCCACAAAAGAGACACATGGCTCCACAACACTGAATAAATGAAAACAATCCAACCATCCAACACCGAGGATCGAGGGTGAGGAAGGACTGATGTGTAGTCTCTCATTCATGCACCATAGGAATAGTATTCTAGCAACGCTTCCCCCCTCTGCTCTACATAGTCATTCCCATTGGCACACAAAGATGCTGTTACTCTTCCTGTCTTTGAAAAAGTAATATCATATCGTATTTGTCTTTCTACATCTGACTTATTTCTGACTTAACACAATGTCCTCAAGATCCATTCATACTGTCAAAAATGGCAGAATATCCTTCTTTCTCATGGCCGAATAATATTCTGTGTGTGTGTGTGTGTGTGTGTGTGTGTGTGTGTGTGTATCTTATTTATCCATTCATCCATTAATAGACATTTAGGTTATTTCTATATCTTGGCTACTATGAAAATGCTGCAATAAACGTGAGAGTTCAAATAAGTTTTTGATATCTTGTTTTCATTTCCTTTGAATATATACACCCAGTAGTGGAATTGCTGGATCCTATGGTGGTTCTGTTTTTAATTTCTTGAGAAACTTCCATACTGTTTTCCACTGCGGCTGCACCACTTCACCTCCCCACCCAGAGTGCCCAAGCCTTCCCTTTCCTCCACATCCTCACCAACACTTGTTATGTCTCACATTTTTGATGACAGCCATTCCACCACGCGTGAGGTGGTATCTCATTGTGTTTTGATCTGCTACAATTTCTAGAGGAAACAAGGAACCAAACGGAGATGGTGTAATTATTAAAACTTAGAAGAGGGGCCCCATGGAGCCGAAACTCAGATCTCTGAGTCTTTTTTTGACTGGGCTGGTGCCCCTACATCTGAGGTGGCTCATAAAGACTTGGGCTGAGACTCTGCCCTAACCAAAGGTGTGTTACCTCTCAGACTCCATTCTGTCACTTGTAATGGAGAAATAATGATGCTGACTCTGTAGGGCTGCTGAAAGGCTAAATCAGGCACCATAAGCAAAACACTCCCTTCCCTAAAAGGGTAGGGCAACCAGCTGACTGGAGATCAATTTAGTTGTTCAATCTACAGGAATATGACTACACAACAAACAGCTTGGGAAATGTCAACCGTCACATTACTTGATTTCCCTATTTGCGGGGTCAAAGTGACAAAGCAGCAGGTATCCCGGCTGCCATTTATCCTGGGGCAAACGATGAAGTGGCCCTTGGTACCAGACAAAGCAGGGACTTTCTCTAGGGAACCTGATGGTGAGACACGGAGCAACCACGAAGAGGGTTCTCATGTCAAGTTGTGGTTCCTTATTGGGTTCTGGCTAACTAGTCACATGCCTCCGTTCCATGAGAGCTAAGCCACTTGAGAAGAGTCAGCTAAGGGATCAAAATGCCAGTTTTTTTGCTGTAAAGCTGGACTGGAGGCTGTAATTTGGATCTGCTCACTCTTTCTCCCCTTCCACCCAGGTGAGCCTGAACCATGACCTTAACTGCAACTGTAACCACAATTCTAATCATAACCCTTTCCCCGCCCGGCCTGAGACAACTGTCAGGCTCCAGGACAGGCCTGGCTACTGGGCCCACAAGGGAGAGGACAGCACTGTGTCCCGGTGCAGTCTGGAGGGAGAGCGAGCCAAGGAGGGCAGGGTGACTTCATTCTTGTCTACGAGACTGCCCTCTGTGGGGAGGAAGCTGGAAGGTGGAGGGTGCAGCCCCCTGGCCCCTGTGTCCGGAGAGGGACTGTGGCATCCTCCCTGACAGCACTCCCAGCCTTCTGTCCCCTCATCACTGTGGCTCCGCCAGAGCTGTGGGGCCTCCAGCCCCTAGGGGCGCAGGTCCCAAGGTGGATTCCAGGTTCAACCCCAAGCAACAAGCACAACAGCCACAGGACTGGCGCTGAGGACGGAGGGTGGGCACTCCTCCTAGGACGCAGGACAGGCTGGCCTGGGAGCACCGATGCTGTGGCATTGCAGGGTGGCCGGCAGGAAGTAGCCGTGTGTGTGCATGTCCGCGTGTGCACGTGCGTGCGAACTAGAAGAGTGCTGGCACTAAAGCACTGTCCCCTGGCACTCATTTCTGCAGTGGGTCCAGGCTCCCCGAGGGTGACATTAAAGGGAGAACACCCACCATCGTGAGGAACAGGAGGGTGAGCATCTGCGGCGGCAATCAGAAGACACGGCGCCTCAACCTACACTGAGAACTTGGAGGTGCTGCGGGGATCCAGAGGGGGAGGGCGATGGCAGGGGGCAGTGCTCACGGTGGCATGGTGGCCACCTTCAGCAGCCAGTCTTCCCTGTGGCCAGAGAGGCAGGCACAGGTGAGGCCCGGGGGTCAACACCACCCTTCTGGGCTTTTGGGATTTACCAGAGTAGGTAGGGGAAGGAGGGGGGCAGGGGAAGGACTCCTTTGTAAACAGTCTTAGAATCATCCCATTTTAATTTTAAAAGAAATCTGACCTTATTTGTAATGCCAGCTGTTACAGTGGTACATAGCAGGTGCTTAGTTTGTTTTGCTTATCTTTCACATTGAAATTCGATTTTTTTTCTGATTGCATAAATAATACATAACGATTTTTGATAATGAGGACTACAGTTTACCCTTGAACAGTGCAGGTTTGAACTGCATGGGCACACTTATACGTGGATTTTTTTGATAAATACAGTACAGTACTGCAAATGTGTTTTCTCTTCCTCTCTTCCTTGTGATTTTTTTTTTTTTAAGAGAGAGAGAGTGCACACGTGGGGGTGGGAAGAGAGAGCAAAAGAGAGAGAGAGAATGAGAGAGAGAGAGAGAGAGAGAGAGAGAGAGAGAGAGAGAGAGAGAGAGAATCTTAAGCAGTCTCTATGCTTAGGTTGAGCTTGATCCCACGACCCTAGGATCATGACCTGAGCTGAAAATCAAGAGTCAGACGCTCAACCATCTGAGCCACCCAGGTGCCCCTCCTTGTGATTTTGTTAATAAGATTTTCTTCCCTCTCACTTCTTTATTGTACGAAGGCAGTATATAATACATATAATATACAAAATACATGTTAATCAACTGTTTATATTATTGGTAAGGCTTCCAGTCAACTGCAGGCTGTTAGTAGTTTATTTTGGGGGAGTCAAAAGTGAGATGTAGATTTTGACTGTGCAGGGTTTGGTGCCCCTTAACCCCTGTGTTGTTCAAGGGTCAAGTGTATTCATATAAATATCTGAACAAAAAGAGTCATCTAAAACGGCACCACCCTAAGCTAGTCACCATCAATGTGGGTTATCACCTTCTCTTGCACCTCCTTGTGCATTTATATACATACATGCATATACATTTCACAAATTCATAAACGTATAAATTTCATAAATGAGAGGGCATTATTCACTTTTTTAATCAATCACCAACCTTCCGCTCTCATTCCCCGACCCTATCCGCACCCCGCAGTCAGCCCTTGTTCACAGTCTGGCACGAACCTGTGCTTTGCTGTTTGTAGCTATCTGCTATTGGTCTTTGTTTTGTCAAATGAGCCCACCTGTTTCCTCGCATCTGGCTTTTCTCGGTCAGCAGCACTCCTGGAAATCCCTCCAAGGTCACCCGAAAGGCCTCCAGCTCCTCTTCGATGGCTCCTGCATGGTCTGTGGCAAGTGACGTTAAGTTGGCATTTCTCCACCCACTTTCCCCAAGGAGTCTGACCCTCACAGATGCAGAAGAAATCTGAACCCACGTGGTGGTGCAGCGGGAGACCAGGAATCGCCCAGACTGAGGACCTACTCTCCTTAGTACCTGGTAAGCACAAACTTGGAAGATTATGGGGGAAACGCCTTTTAAATAACATTGATGGGGATGCTGCTGCTGACAGTGACTAATAGTTGCATTTATTGGTTTTGACTTTCTTGCGGACTTTTTTTTTTTCTAAGTTTACTTTTTCCATAAGTAATGCCTTCCCATGGTTCAAAATCCCCAAACGTACAAAGGGTACACAGTGAAAAGATCCCTTCACACTCCTGTCTCCCAGCTGCGTGGCTCCCCACCCCACAAAAGTACCATTAGTGGGCACTTTCTACATTATTAAGAATTTTGATTTTCTTGGGGTGCCTGGGTGGCTCAGTCAGTTAAGCGTTCACTTCTGGATTTTGGCTCAGGTCACCATCACGTGGTTTGTGAGTTCGAGCCCCACGCCAGGCTCTGCGCTGGCTGCATGGAGCCTGCTTGGGATTCTCTCTCCCTCTCTCTCTCTGCCTCTCCCTCGCTCTCTCTCTCTCAAAATAAATAAACGTTAAAAAAAAGAATTTAAATTTTCTTTATTCCATTTACTCATCCACCCAGAGTAAAGTAGGTAGTAGAACAGTTATCATTCTATGTTACAAATGAGGAAGCTGAGACTCCAAGTTTCAGACATTAAGCACAACCTGGATGGAGATCCCCAGTCTATCAGACCCCAGGCCCACTGGGCCGGGTTTTCTTCTCATCGAATGAGCTCACGGTGTGGCTCCATGAAAGGAAGCCGATCATAAGTCCGGGTCTGGAGTGAGTGCTCATCTCTCCCACTGATTCATCACTTTAGCAGGCCTGGATTTTTCTCCTCCGAGTCTTCTTGTTTTTCTTTTTTTCCTACCACAAGAGCAGAGCTGACTCCCTGAGCAGTGGGATGTGACCAAGCCAAGGACTGTCCCACCTACGTTTTGCAGCATCTGGAGCTTCTGGAGAAAGCCGGTGCTTGTGCAGCTGGGCCCCTTGTGTCTTCTCTCTATCTGCCTGGTGTTTGCCCTGAGGGCTCAGGATAGAGGCCGTCTGTTCCTGCATCTGTTTGCCTACCTCTGCCAAGAAGCCTTTCCCAATGCCCCTTGATAATCCCCTGATGCTCAGTTGAGAAAGATCACCTAGGCTTTCATGGGCTTCTTCCATCTGATCCTCACAACAAGCTTATGAGACAGGCATGAGGAAACTGAGGCTCAGAGAGGCCAAGGGACCCCCTCAGGACTCCACAGCATGCAAGTGGCCCCATTAGGACTGAAACCAAAGTTTTCTCAGGCCAGTTCCCTGCTCGATCTACTGTACTGGCCACCTCTATGGACCGCCCATGCCCTTTGCTTCTGGCTCTGGTGCACAGGCAGTACTATATAGAGGTTAAGGTCATGGATTTGGGGATTAGCAGACTGGGGTCGGGGCCTGGCTTTGACACTTGCCAGCTCCATAGCTCAGGACATGTTCCCAATTTCTCTAAACGTTGGCCAGCCAAAAAGCAGAGATGGTAAGATTTGACTCATAAGGTCCATGTGAGGCACAGCGAGAAAACGAGACCATGTACACAGCGCTCTCATCACAGGCCTTGGTTGGATGTGAGCAGTAAAGGCTTTCTCTGAGGATTTTAAAAACTGACTCATTAGCTCCAGTTCTCCTTCCTTGTGCTTGGCAGACAGAGGCCTACTCACCAATCTTTGAGCACGGTGCAGTGTTTTGCACAGAATGGCTGATATTTTGAGCTGGAACTCAAAGGGTGATGAGTCAAAAAAACAAGGGAGAGGCTGCCAAGGCCAGTAGGTGTGAGGGTGCTGGCATTTTCTCAGAATGATGGCTCTTCCCATGTGCTTGGACCTCACAGGTGGCTGGAGGGGGTGTGGAGAGAGATAAGCCTGGAGAAGTAAAGAGGAACCAGACCCATACCAGGGGGGTAAAAAGGAGAAAAAAATTAGCTTGTGGCCTAGCGGGTCCAGGATGGGGATCAAACCAGACCTCTACGTCTAAGACTATTTTTTTTTAGGCAAGATGGAAAAGAAATAGAACTTCCCGGGGGCCCCCAGCTACCCCACAACTGATTGGAAAGAACAGAATTTTTGTTGTTGTTGGAAGAACTCATCTGTTTCTCTTCCCAATTGCAAGTTTCCTTATGGATCTTTCTGATTTCCCTAAAATTTCCGGTCTACTCTTCCCACTGCTAGGATAATTCCAGATAAAGATGATCTCTTCTGAATTTAGGAGTAAAAATACTTAGGAACATTCAGCTGTAAAATCAGAAAGGTTTTGATTGTTGAGGAGAAAGACCACACTGAAACAACCAAAAACAAGGAAACTAACCAAAAGCTGCCTCTGCTTGGTCTGTGTGTAACACGGCAATACAAATGTGTAAATTTCTTCCTAAAACCAGAGGAGGGAAATTCTCTAAAGTTTATATTGAACAAGAGATGGTATTTAGAACATAACAACAAAGTGCTCATGATTTTTTTTTTTTTATTGTTTGACAGAGAGAGCACGCACAGGGGAAGGGCAGAGAGAGAGAGAGGGACACACAGGATCCCAAGCAGGCTCCAGGCTCTGAGCTGTCAGCACAGAACCATGAGATCATGACCTGAGCTGAAGTGGGACACTTAACCGACTCAGCCACCCAGCCGCTACCATGGTTTCTAATTTTACATATAGACCATGTCGACAGCACTTACTTTGTTTTTGCCACGTTCATTAGGTTATTCTCATGCAGGTAAAAATATTTCTAAGCATAACCTAGTATCCCCAGGCCTTGCCAACCTGCAGGTGGTCTTGGGGTTATCCTGAAAATACAGTGTTTTTAGTCTATGCCTATGGCAGACAGAATAATGGTCCCCCCAAAGAGGTCCACCTCTTAATCCGCAGAACCTGTGACTATGTTAGGTTACACGGCAAATGGGAATTAAGGTTGGGGATGGAATTAAGATTGCCAATCACTGGTCAGAACATTAGGGGATAATCCAGGAAGGCCCAATGTAATCATGAGGGTCTTGATAAGAGGGAGACAGGAGTATCAGAGCTGAAGGATTTGTGAAAATGGAAACAGAGGCCTGAATAATGTGGCCACAAGCCAAGGGATTTGGGTGGCTTTTAGAAGATGGAAAAAGCAAGGATAAAAGGATTCTCCTTGAAACTCTCCAGAAAGGAGCACAGCTCTGTGACACCTTGATTTTAGCCCCATGAGACCCTCTGACTTCCAGATCTGTATGATAATAAATCTTTGTTATTTTAAGCCACTGATTTTTCAGTGATTTGTCGCAGCAGAAATGGGAAACTAATATAATGCCCTTACTTGCTGATGCAGGAGCTGAGCCCTTTCCACCCACTGGGAGTCTCGTGCTTATTCTGGACAGACGATCCTGGGCTGACTCATGTAACTCACAAACACTTCCCCCACATTCTTCCACTCCAGCTCCTTCAGTGACCTGTGATGCCCACGTTGCCTTTGACCATGTTTTGTCACTGGGGCAGGGATCTCTTGGGAGCACCCAGGCCCATCCCCAGGGGATCATCTTATACGACACAGAGCATCACATGCTGGGGTTTCCAAAGTGGCACCGTCCCTGCCATCATCACTTTAAACTTCACCATTGTCCCTGAAGGAACCGGAAAGAGATTGCTTCCCACACCTCATGCTTCACTGGGGCATCTGGTCTCAAGGGGCGGCTGTTCGTATCTCTGTACAACATGGGCAGCCTGCATCCCATCTCCTCTGGGGAAAGAGTGGGAGCTATCCCATCCCCGCTCTCACCGACGACACTCTTGCTGTGACTTGTCGGGCTCCCTCAGCCAGATGCCCTCACGTACATGAACCCCCCTTCTCCCCAACATCCACTCTCGCCAGACATGCCAGATACATTTTCATCCCTGCTAAGCCACAGGGATGCCCTGCCAGGGCCACAGAAGAGCTTTAGGGTTTTACTTGCCCCATCCCGCTCCCTAAGCCATGTTTCTAGAATCTTCATTTCCTCAGCCACCATGGGGTTTGAGCACCTTGGCTGTGCCAGTAGGGAAGAGCCACTGAAATGCTTTGCTCTGGAGAAGGCGGATCCCATCACTCCCTCTGCAGCTGGGCACACAGAGCATTGAGACCTCAGCATCTTACCCCCATGTGCCCTCAGAGACTTATTCGCCAAGCAGCCTTTTTTGGGGAGAGGTGAACGCGTGGCGGGAACTAAATATCATTGCCAGCCCCACCCCCTGCCATTATACCACTCCCCATTAACCTCACCTGCAAAGCTGTTCAACCCTCATCCCAGATGGGCCTCAGGAACAGGCAGGAGTGACCCTGGGCCCCATCCCAGCTCCAGTCTCTCTGGCGGGGCCCCAGGTGGCTGTTTTGGCCGATAGAGCAGTCCCAGGAAGAGGAGGGGTCCCCTGCAAGCTGGGCTCACCAATCAGACCCCGTCTCTGCAGCTGAGTCTCTTGTGGAGCTCATTTGCATAATTTGGTTCAATATTTACTGAGCCAACCTCATTTTCTGGGCTGTCTGCATGGCCGACAGCTGGGAAGGCTGCAATTACCGTATTACACGAGAGCAGGGAAGCCACGGAGAGCGCACACTGAGAGGCAGCTTCCAAACAAATGGCCCTAGGGGAGTCCCCGCCCGTGGTCTACCCCATCCCTGCAGCTGGAAGGCTGCCTGGGCCACAGCTGCAAGCCAGGCTGCACCCAGGCGCAGCTGACAACAACAGCAATGGCAGCAGTAACAGTCGGGCGTACTTTCCCTTAAGCCAATCATCGGAGCTGGCTTCTGTTGGGTGCTTTGGTGTGATCATCAGGCTTTCTTCTCCAGATGGGATTTCTCACTAATCCTCACTGCGGTCCCAGGAGAGGGGCCATCAGCAAGGCCTGTTTCAGGCCACTGTGTGGCCAAAAGGAGACAGATAGGCCAGGAAGAGGCTTCGCTTCAGGCCCAGCTGGATTCAGGGTGTGAGTGATGTCATCGAGACTCATTTTTTCTCCAGTGAAGTGCACCCTCACACAGTTTCAGGGGGGAACAGTCTGAGATCAACTGCCAGAGGCCTGAGGGTCACTTGGATTGGACAAGCAGGGAAAGCTGCCTCTCCAGGGCAGCCCCTCTGTGACACACAACAGAGCAAGGGAAGGTAGGGAAGGATCTGAGAGCAGACAGGCCAACAGTCACGGACTCTGCCCCTGGAACGTAGGTTCGTTTAAGGCAGGGGCCGCTGGTGTTTACTCCCCAGCATCTAGGAGTATCTGAACATGAGAGGCTTTCAAATAAATAGGCTGATTCCTGCTTCTGGATGGATGGAACATACTTGAGGCTTTGGGTGGACAGCCATTAAATGTGGATAAAAATAGCCAGCCCAGTTTGGTTGGGATGATTAAATGAGAAAATAGAAGTACACATGCCTAAAATTATAGGTCACACTTAATAGGGGCTCCATAAAGGACCGTAGACTTCATGAACTCATCCCTTTTCCAGCCATACTTGACCATGGTAATCAACCCAGACAGACAATAGTTGCCTGTGGATTACTTGTGTCCCCCAAGATAATAAAGTAGTTTTTAAAAATAATAACGCTAACCATTTTTAGCATACGTCGCCATTTACAATGCACCTTTACAATAATGATCTCATTTGAATCTCTCTAAACATCCATGGTAATCATATGATAATTAATGCTAGTTGAGAGCTCGTCCATGCCAGATACAGTCCTGGATGCTTTGTCTTTATTGATTCCCTTCATCTTCACAAGAGCCCTAAAAAGTAGGTGTTAGTCTCCCCATGTTACAAATGAGGAAACGGAGGCAATGGGAGGTTAAATAACATGATGGTGGCCACATAGCAGATAAACAGCAGAGACCCAAATCATCTGGCTTCAGCATGCCTTCTTTTAACCACTAAGCAAGATGCTGTTCTCACTGGTTCCATGAGAAAACTGGACGTGGAATAATGCAAAAGTCTCACAAGTAACTGGAAAGTGGCAAAGGTGGGAACGGAGAGCAATAATCCGGATCTTTTCTGCGTTCCAGCCAGTAAAGCTTGGTCTCTCTCATTCCATAGTATATAGATCATGTGCTCAGAGAGCCACAGTTTTCAGTGGACAGCTGCCCGTGGGGCTTGGGACCCAGAGCGGACACACAGCAGGGATCAATGAGGCAGCTGAGTGGTGTGGGGGCAAGAACAGGAATCCCCTACTGAACTCTTTTCTTCACAGCAAACCTGCAGGGCCAGGGAACCTGGGTGGTGGGCAGGTCAGAGAGGAGAGGTAAGCTAGCGGGCAGGGCCAAGCCTGAAGACGCTCTGGGTGCCCCGAGACAGCACCCCGCCCCCAGACACACAGGAAAGCACCAGGAAATGTCTGATGGGCGAAATCAAAACAAGCACATTACTGAGTTGGACCCGGTGGGAGTTTTCTCCACATGCCAGCAGAGAGGAGACACAGAGAAAACAGTGAGCCAGTCGGCATGCCACATTCTGGGGCTGCCCACACACACCTGGGGCAGTGAATGGCACCCGAGGGCCTCCCAGCCACAGAAACTTTTGGGAACGGCAGGCAGTGAGGCAGACAGGTCAAAAGTTTACACCTAAGAGTCTAAATCTGTGGGATGCTAAATGCAAGGTAGTATCTTGGATTTGATCTTGGAACAGTAAAAGGATATCAGTGGAAATCCACGTAAAGTCTGTGGTTTAGTTAATAGTGGCATAGCCCAGCGTTATTTTCTCAGTTATGGCAAATGTACCATGCTTGTGCAATATGTTAACAGTTGGGGACACTGGGCGAAGGGTGCACAGGGATCTCCGCATTACCTTTTCCTGAAAGTTTAAACTTCCCAAAGAATTTCATTAACATTTTTTAAAATGTTTACTTATTTTTGAGAGAGAGAGAGAGAGTACACAAGCAGGGGAGGGGCAGAGAGAGGGAGACAGAGGATCCGAAGCAGGCTCTGTGCTGACAGCAGAGAGCCCGATGTGGGGCTAGAACTCACAAACCGTGGGATTGTGACCTGAGCCTGAGGTCAGATGCTTAACCGACTGAACCCCCCAGGTGCCCCTTATTCAACTTTTTTTTTTTTTTTTTACATCTCTAGATGGAATCTCAATTCCGTCACATGCTGTGCAACCCTGACTAAGTCATTTAAGCACTCCGTGCCTCAGTTTCTTCATCTTGCACGCAAACATGGGGATAATGATGGTCCCTGCCTTTGAGTATGTATGACATTTAGCCTCATCTGACACTGTAAATACTCAATGACTGCTTTCCCGGGTTGTGGTAGACATGGGGACGGCTTCCAGAGCCCCCTTCATGGAAGCACTTGCCAGGGCAGCCCTGCCTGAGGTCATGCCCTTTCCAGACTAGAGTGATGGGGCGAGGGGTGTGGTATAAAGACCCTGTCACTTCACCCAGATGCGGGATAGCTCTGCCCTGGGGAGGAGGTTTGCTGCAGGCCTCCCGGTGGGCCGGCCCAGGCTGTGTCAGGCCTGGTCACAGTTGATTTCCCTTGCTCAATCCCTCACAGGCATTGATTTCCTGATCCACATCTTGCCCCCCAGCCCTGAAACCCATTTCGTTGTTTGCTTGTAAGAACCTTACCTGCAGCAGTTGGTGCTTGCTGGGAGTGGTCCAAGAAAGCAGGTGGTTCGATGGGGGCTTGGGAGCTGTGCTAATCCCTCTCGGCTGGCAAGGAGGACCCCATCACTGGTGGGGGTGAAGCACAGGCAGGTCCTGGTGCAAGGTGGCTTCCAACTGTTAAAACTTGTCCCAGTGCTGAACTGGATGGTGCACCTGCAGATGGAGTGTGTTAGCAGGCAGTGAGTGCATCAGGCATTTGAGACTTGGGGGTCAGTGGGGGGAGTAATAGTGGCTCTAAAGATCACAATATTAGATGGCCATGGTAAGCACTATGGAGGCTCCTACAGAAAGATAATGAACAGCCGAGGCATAGAAGCAGGTAACAGAAAGCTAGAAATGGAAGCCACAGGGCCTCTTTAATTGCATCCAAGGAAACTTCCATACTCCACAGAAGGAAAGGGGAATGAATTCAAGACAAGCCTGAAATAGTCTCAGTGTCCAAACTTCAAAGGCAGTTGACTACCCAACCAAAGCAAGTCTGTTAGGCCAAGGCCAAGCTCAAGGCTTGGGATCCCGGCAATGGGATAGGGACATCGGGGTGGATGCCTCTGAATGTTTCAATTTCCCAGACTCCTCTGAACCTTCTGAACCAGAAGCATGGTCCAGTCTTCGCCTCCCCTCAAGACAATATGGAGGCCTCTACCTGCAAAGCAACATGTACTTCCCTACCCGCAGGGCCCACCTCAACCTCCTCTTCCCCGTTTGGAATCTTCTTTAAGAAATCCTTACCTTCCCTGAGGCTAAAAGAATGTTCGTATTCCTTTCCACTCCCTGCTCCCCCCTCCCTCAAATCAATACAGCTTTTATTGTGTCTTTAAAATATCACAAATAAGTCTGAAAAATCATCCGGCATCTTGCTGTTTTTGTAGCGGAACAACTTAGATCTTATTCATTAGCCTCCTGCACCATTCGTTTCTCAGAAACATAGATATCATCCAAAACGTTTCTGATATTCTTGTTTTCAACTGTTGTGACTTACTGAGTCAAAACAGCTGAGTGTGATACAAGTTCAACATCATTTCCCTCAAGAATCAACTCCTCTTACTGGGCTTGGGATACTGAACAAGAAACACCTGGCCTCATCCAAACCCTAGATATTTTGGATTTCTGCAAGAGAACCATTTTGTTGAATAACAACGTTGATGGGGAAGTGAGCGTTCACAGACCTCATTTTGTAATGGAAGCCTAGCATAATGCCCTTGACCATGTTCTGTACGTGACTACAGATGGTGCAAATGGTAGCCAGTTCTTTTGTTTCCCCACCACTTGTCAACTCGGAGCCTCTTCTTTTTCTTTCCGGGGAGAGTGAGTTCTATATTGATGTGATTTCAGTCCCTCTGCAGGGTTCCTCTGGGGCCCTTCCCAATAACAGTGTGTCCCTTCAGAGTGATGTTGACATTCTCTGCAACGTCAACAGTCTGATTGCTGAGAATGGTCTTCATTCTTCATCTCTTGCAGTAGATGTGGCAAAGAGAGCTGTTAATATTCCTTTTATTAGTTTTTTCCCAGCATCCAAAATCTTATTTATTTATTTATTTATTTATTTATTTATTTATTTATTTACTTTTTTACTTTAGAGAAAGAGTGCAAGCATGGGAGAGGAGCAGAGGGAGAGAGAAGGAGAAAGAATCCCAAGCAGGCTCCACACCCAGCACGAAGCTTGATGTAGGTCTCGATCCCATGACCCCTTGGATCATGACCTGAGCGGACATCAAGAATTGGACACTCAACCGACTGAGCCACCCCCAAATCTTTACAATAACAAGGCAGGATCTGAAGTTAGTTTTTGTAGTGATGGTGGACCAGATGGCCTCTGGTGCATGTGGACCTCCAGCCCTTGCAGCACTGATAGGGTTTGGTGGGGCTGCATGTGGTTCACAGGGCCTTGTTGATATGCCTGTACACCTCTGGGCCTTTTTGAGGATCAGAGAACAAGATGGGGCCACAGCCCTGGAAGGAGTCCAGTGCCAACTTGTTGAAGGTGAAAATCTTGCTCCTGGCCCTGAGGATGTGGCTCACGTGCAGTGTGCACACCTTCCATTTGGGGGCCACCTAGATGCACATGTCATCTGTTATGGTCCCTACCAGCACAGCTGTTTTGTCCTCCTGGCAGAAAGCTTCATCTTCTTGGTCATCGAGGAAAGGGACAGAGGCCACCAATTGGTGCAACTCATGAACAACCTCTTTAGCAAAAGTTGGTTGAAGGTAGAGCTGTTTGTCCAGCCAGAGATCTGTACAGATTGACCAACAGTCTTAGGTGGATGTCCTGACTCTTGGGCTCCTTGTGCCAAATGTTTCGGTCCTTGTTGTGGTGGAGGTGACCTCCCATGATGGTGCCTCCTTCTCAACCAGGTCCGTAAAGAACTTTTATAAGTCTATACAGTTTTACCTTTCACATTTAGGTCTTTAGCCAACTGAAGATAACTGAAGACACACACACACATAAAAAGGTGATTTTATTTTTGTCTGGTTAGAAGCCAATTTCCCCCAACCCTATTTATTAAAGATTCCATCCTTTTCCTCTGATCTTTTAAAAAATTTTTTATTTTAATATTTTATTTTTGGGAGAGAGCGAGAGTAAGTGCACCAGCAGGGGAGAGGGTCAGAGGGAGAGAAAGAGAAAGAGAGAATCCCAAACTCCAGTGCAGGGTTCGATTCTATGACCCTGGGATCATGACCTGAGCAGAAATCAAGAGCTGAAAGTTCAACCAACTGAGCCACCCAGGTGCCCCTCCATTGATTCTCGATGTCACTTCTTTCATATGTCAAACTCTAAAGTATTCCTAGATCTGTTTCAGGATGTTTTCTTCCATTTTTCTGCTTTGTCTTGTGCCCGCTTCTTTGCTATGGCTTTGTAATACATCTTAATAACTGGCGAGTAAGGTAAGTGTAAATGATAACTATTATCATTACAGATGAGGACACTCAAGCTCAGAAAATTTAAGTGTGTGTCTCCAAGATCACACAGCCAAACCAGAATTTGAACCCAAGTCTGCATTATTTAAAAGACTGGGCTCTTTCACTCCACCAGGCTATCCTCAGAGTTGTCTCTTTCCTGAGAAAAGGTTGGGAGGGTATTTTGATTTCTTTGGCTTTGTTCGTCCAGCATCAAAGGAGGTCATGTTCTTCTCAGGAGCAGCTGACATTTCTTTTTGGCTCCTGGAACTGAGGGAGAAGCCACATTATCTGCCACTGTTGCCTTATCCTTGGGAGCACCCAGTACGGTAGAGAAAGCCAGCCTTGCGCTCAGGGCCCAGAGAAACAGCCCTCTGGTTAGTGGGCTTCATGCTTCCTGTATGGTGGCTGCAAACACCATATGAGAAACCACGTAATCATCTTTCTCTTTTTGAAAATAGATCTGACCGTATCTGTCTCCGTTGCTTAAAACAAAATAAAGAAATGACACTACACACCCGCCCCCCAACCAGCCACCAAGAAAAAACAAAACCTGCAGTGGGTTCACAGTGAAGCAATAGGCTGAAGACTGTTGTTGTTTGTGTTTCTTTTGAGTCAAGAAATCTCTTTTTTTCCCTGTAATACAATCATATGCAGAAGCCCCAATAAAGTGTAGCTTTATTAACATGTAGCTTTCAAAGTCTAAGTGTAGATCTGTTCAGTTTCCTTCTGTGCCTGGCACCCAGTAGGTGTTCAGTAAATACTTACGGATTTCATGATGTACACTTGGGGGCCTGCCCATTGAACCCATTTGACACCCACTGCCCTTGAGGTCAAGTGTGAGCCTCCATTATGGCACTTAAGAGCCTAAACTTGGCCTAGTCCTAACTTCACCTCCCACCTCTTAGACTGAGGCTCAAGCCACACTAACCATCTCATCATTCCCAAATTTGCCTGGTCCTTTCTTGCACCTGTGCCTTTGCAAGACGTAGTCTCTCAGTCGGGATTGTCTTTTCCTCCCATCCCCTGCTGTGTGAACCACCAAACCTTTGTAGCCCAGCTCATATATCCCCTGCTCCAGGAAGCCTCCATCTTGCCAACTACCTTGTATGCCCCACCTTTATGCTGATTATGCACCTGCTATCAGACTTGTCCTGGCCTCGTAAAGCTCTGTCACAGAACTCTTTGAGGAAGGGCTTGGGCCCTTAGTCTTCATCCTCAGTCTAGTACTTGGTCTAGCTCTTAGTGCTCAATAAATATTATGTGAATAAATGAATGAAGAAGTGAATCAATACATGAATATGGAGACACTAGTCAACCCGTTGGAGGTCTGTCATTGAAGGATCTAGCCCAGGACAGCCCTCCCAGATGGACCAGCAATGGTAAACACCTAGCAATGTGTGTCAAGCCCCAAGAAGGTGGCTGTATCTATGTCATAGGCTGGAAGAGGTAGGAATCTATGAGGCTGGGTTCTGACCATCTATAGCTTATAAGTGGGAGCCAATTAAGAGTCTGTTCTTGGAGAGGTAGGAGCCTCTTCCTGCCCAAGGACTCCTCTCTTCCAGCACCCACCCTTCCCTCTCTGTTCCCTCCCTAAGACCTGGGCCTTAAGAAACTGTTCCTACCTCCATAGCCTGTGGACAGCCCTGGGGAAGAGCCCCTTCCACATCCTAAGTCCCAAGTTTCCTTTGGAATCTTGTAGTTGGCTCTTCATGGGCAGATACCAATGGCCCTTGTCATCTCGGAGAACTTGCCTGAGCCTCCTTCCCAGATGGTGATCCTTTTGGAGGTCTTGGGTCCTGCCTCATTAATCATTTTCTCTGCTGGCCCATGGAGGTGCCTAGTGCTGGGCTTTGTCTTAGAGGCTCAATGAATATTAAATACCCAGCAGATCTGTGGGAACAGAAAGGTCACCAAAACCATCAACAAGCTCTAGCCTGGTCTGGAGCAGGGGCAGAGCCATGAAGAATTCTGCTCTAAGGGGAGACATGGTAAACAGACAGTGACAGTGTGGTCGGCTATATACATGGATATGCTTTCAGTAAGCACCAACTGCACACCAGACACTAGTTGCTATCATATATGGTAAGGGCTTGCTTATAGGATTGTGGAAGAGCAAGTATAAAGATCCCCATTTTTTGGATGAAAGACCTAAATGTGAGACAGGAAACCATCAAAGCCCTAGAGGAGAAAGCAGGCAACAACCTCTTTGACCTCAGCCGTGGCAATTTCTTGCTCGACACATCCCCAAAGACAAGGGAATTAAAAGCAAAAATGAACTACTGGGACCTCATCAAGATAAAAAAACTTCTGCACTGCAGAGACAACCAACGAAACTAAAAGGCAGCCAATGGAATGGGAAAAGATATTTGCAAATGACGTTATCAGATAAAGGGTTAGTTCCCAAAATCTATAAGGAACTTACCAAACTCGAACACCCAAAAAACAAATAATGCAGTGAAGAAATGGGCAGAAGACATGAATAGACACTTTTCCAAAGAAGACACCCAGATGGCCAACAGACACATGAAAACATGCTCAACGTCACTCATCATCAGGGAAACACACATCAAAACTACAATGAGATACCACCTCACACCGGTGAGAGTGGCAAAAATGAACAACTCAGGCAACAACAGATGTTGGTGAGGATGTGGAGAAACGGGAACCCTCTTGCACTGTTGGTGGGAATGCAAACTGGTGCAGCCACTCTGGAAAAGTGTGGAGGTTCCTCAAAAAATTAAAAATGGAATTACCCTACGGCCCGCAATAGCACTACTAGGAATTTATCCAAAGGATACAGGAGTGCTGATTCATAGGGGCACATGTGCCCCAATGTTTACAGCAGTGCTTTCAACAATAGCCAAATTATGGAAAGAGCCCAAATGTCCATCAACTGATGAATGGATAAGAAGATGTGGTTTATATATACAATGGAATACTACTTGGCAATGAGAAAGAATGAAATCATGCCATTTGCAGCAATGTGGATGGAACTGGAAGGTATTATGCTGAGTGAAATAAGTCAGTCAGAGACAGATCTCATATATTTTCACTCATATGTGGAACTTGAGAAACTTAACAGAAGACCATGGGGGAAGGGAAGGGGAGAAAATAGTTAACAGAGAGGGAGGCAAACGATAAGAGACTCTTAAATACAGAGAACAAACTGAGGGTGGATAGGGGAGAGGGGGAGAGGGGAAAATGGGTGATGGGCATTGAGGAGGGCACTTGTTGGGAGAGCACTGGGTGTTGTATGGAAGCAATGAACCACAGGAATCTACCCCAAAAGCTAAGAGCACACTTTACACGTTGTATGTTAGCCAATTTGACAATAAATTACGCTAAAAAATTTTTTTTCTTTAGGTCTGTTAAAAAAAAAAAAAAGATCCCCATTTTTTTAGATGAGGAAACTAAGACTTACAGAAGTAAGATGATTTGCTCAAAGTTTCACAGTTAAATGAATATCAGAGCTGCAGTGAGAACCCACATCCCTGTGCTGTAGGAACATAGAAAATAAAAGCCATTCCCTGTTGTTTTTTCCATGGGGGGGGGGGGGGAGGAAGCATCCGGGAGGGCTTTATAGGTTTGATCATTAACCTGGGCCCTGAAACCGCTTAACACTGGTTCATTTATTCAGCCAAAATGTACTGAGCGCTATTAGATGCCAGGCACTAAGAAAACATAGAATAAGATACAGACCTTCCCTGAAGAAGCACAGTGATTTCCATAGTGACATAAAAAGAAAAAAAAAAAAAACAAAGGAAAAGCTTGTGTCAGTGGCAAGTGTGACAGGAGAGTCCATGGGAGGCCATCCATTCAGCATGGGGCTGGGGAGTCATAGAAGGCTCTCTATCCTGTATGGGAGATCATAGGAAGCTCCTACTACAGTGTGGGGATTGTGGGAAATTCCTGGTCCAGTGTGGAGGATCATGAGAAGCTCTCCAGCCAGTGTGGACACCATGAGAAATTCCTGGTCCAGTGCAGGAGATTTTGCGAGGCTTGGGGAGGAGGAGATACCTGGGTTGAGTCTAGAAGACTGAATGGGAGAGCAAGGAAAAGAAGTGTCCAGAAAGACCCTAGAGCAGTATGCGCAAAGGTCTGGAGGCGAACTTTTTCTGGAGGCCCAGAGAACAGGTTGACAGACAGCCATCAGTGTGTGTGTGTATGTTCCAAGCCCACAGTGGGAAATTCATGAGGCCTAAGTCAATTCCTGGATTAGTACGAGTCCATTATTGCTCAGAATTGCATTGAGAATTGAGATTATAGTTTTGTGAAGTCATAAGGAACACAAAACGGACACAAAAGGTTGTAAAAGGCATTCCAGGCGACAGGAAAGGAAGAATGGCCCTTTGGAAATGGTTCACTCCTCCCAGGCACCTTCCTCTGCCTGCGGCTATAGGGGCCTCTGGTTGAAGAATCCACACAGTCAAGCAAGGGCCATTGCTCCAGCAGGAAGGTGGCCCCTGGAGTGGGTCAGGGACAGACAGCAAGGAGCAGGGAGCTTCTCGGAGGGGGCTGGAAGACTCAGCCCTCTTGTCTGCACGACTGTCTGGATGGGTTCTGAAGCAGAACAGGTTGATTTTTCTAAAGAGAGGGAATTCTCCACCCCCAACCCACTCCATGTACAGTGATACAAATCTGAAGAAGAAATAAAAATCCTCATCTGACTCCAAATCCTCTGAGTTTTCCCTGTGCCCCTCCTTCTAGCCATGTCATAGGAGGGCAAAGGTCCAAGACCTCCGCAGACCAGGACGATCCCACTGTCTCCCCACCCCCAACACTGGTACAGAGAACTGGCATACAGAGGTACTTGGGCATGGCCTGGGGCCAAGTGTGAGGTTCCATTCTCCCTCGGCTACATTGCGATGAGAACTTGGCAGCCGGCTCACCCTCTCTGAGCCTCAGCTTCCTCCTCTGCGAGGCACTTCACGACAAGGATTAAATGAGTCAATGCCGGCGAAGCTCAGTGCCCACGGTGTTGTGGGTTTAGCGTCCTTCCCTCCTTTCCCCTGCTCGGCGTGGGCAACTGCAGTCCAGTGTGGGCTGGGTTTTCTCGGCTGGCATATTCCCTTCCTCTCCCTAGCCTATTCCCCACGGCTGACTTCAAGTCTTCCGTGACCCAGAGGTGCTGGTTCTTCCTCCCAGGCCTGGCCCTGAGGTGCCCTCCCACCTGAGCCACGGCATGGCTCTCTCTCCCCACAAGGGGGCGTGTCAGGGCACAGCGAAGGGCACTCACCTTTCCAGCCTGTTCTCTGTCAGGTCCTGGCATTTCCCCATCCTTCACTTGGGCTTTTCACTTACTATTGTTGACAGTGTCAGACCAACCCTCCTCTCACCCCAGCCCCACAGGCAAGCCTTCAAAGCACAACTCCTAACTGGTGCCTTGTTAGCCGTGGGTGCTGAGCTCCTAGTGCCGCTGGTAGATATGGCAAATTTTGTCTTTGGCTTTGACACAATGTCCAGAACACAAATACGCAAAAAAAAATAGTTGTGCTCGGATAGGCACAGTTCCTGAGTTATGTGTTCAGAGAGTAGAACAAGGGAGCAGTCCTCTGCTGGCACCTGGGCAGGAAAGCCTTTGCAAAGCATGCAACATTAAAGTGGGTTTTAAAGGTTGAATAGGAGTTCACACGAGGAGAGAGGAGTATGGGAGGATTTCTAAGCAGAAACCAGCATATGCAGAGGCCAGAGGTGTGGAAAGGCCTGGGTAATGACGTCCTGCTGTATGTGGCAAAGAGGGAGGGAGACAGGCGGAAGGCATGAGCTGGAGCAGGTCTGTAAAGGGTGTTGAAAGCCAAGCGGAGTCGTGTTTGTTATCCTGAATGCGGGAACAGAGAGCAGTATGGCAGAGGGGCCTGAAAAAAGCTCCAGGGGTCTGATATTCCAACATGTCCCCAGCAGACAAGAGGCATCCCTTCACCAGCGCCCCCGTGATCTTCCCAGGCAGTGTGTTCTGGGTCACTTGACTGGTCCAAAGTGGAAAAACCTTTCCTATAGCATCATCTAAAGCAGCTCTCACACTGTCTGCTCTCAGGACCTCTTTTCCCTCTTAAAAATTATTGAGACGCCCAAGACTTTTTGTTCATGTTGGGTTACATCGATCAGTATGTATTTGATTCAAAATGAGAAATCTAAAAAAAATATTAAGTAAAGCCACATTATTTTTAGTCTTTATGAAAAATAATTATTTTAAAAAATGACTGAGAAGCATGGTATTAGACCCAGTTTTTGCAAATCTTTGTCGTCTGGCTCACTAGAGGGCTGCTGGCTGGCCACATCTGCTCCCAGAGTCTCTGCCTGAACACGGGCCTGGCCTTGGTAAGGACGCCCTCCCATCCAGCCTCTCACTGGAGGCAGGCTCAATGGATGGATGAGGAAACCAGGCACAGAGGTAGAGAGGCATGGCTGATGTCACGTAGCTGGTGTGGGGTGTGAAGGCAGAAATCCAGGCCTGGTTAGTCCAAGTGCTGACCCCCCAAGCCCCTCTGGTCTGGCCTCCGCTTGGAATTCTCAGGAGTGCAGCTGTTGTTGGTATGCTCTCCACCGAGGTCTCAGATGGAGACCCACCTGGAATTTGTCGCCAGCTACCGCTGTCTCTACAACCAGCCAGCTCACTAGATTGTCAGTCTTTCAGAAGCTAGTGCAAAGGTCCCTGGGGTGAGGAAGCAAAAACAGAGCAGCCTTCAGGATACTGTTCATCCTTCAACTTCTTAGCTCTCTGAACTGGGGGGTGACAGAAGGGATAGGAGAGCCTAGATGCCCAGGAGGGATGCAAACACCCCAACCGTATGTTCACTGCCCACGTGTCATCAATATTGACTGGGCATATCCTCTTGTCTAGCCCTTCACTAGGTTCTGGGGATAGAGAGGAAAGGCACAGGTTTCCAGGAAGAGGGGCCTTGTATGGTTTTGGACACTGAGGAATTAGCAAGACTAAGGAGGTGGGAACAATCCCAAACCAAGTGCCTGGCCCTGGGTGACTTCATCATTTGCTGAATGTATGAATCAAGGAAGCAGCCATGTGCCAAGACAAAAGACATGATAGAGAAGAATTTGGGGTTGGGGGCCCACTGGAGATCACAAAGAGCCCAGCGCGGGGGCTGTATCCCCCTCCCCTAGTCTGCCCTTCGTGCCGTCTCCATAACCACTTCTAGCACCTAAAACACACATTGGTCCCAAGTAGAAGAAACTGGGGAGACTCACCCAGCACTTAAACTCCATGTGCTAGGACCCAGGGCACCTAGAGACTGATCTGGTGGCACAGCAAGGGGAACAAACAAGGCCTTCTCCTCGCAGAAATGCTATTTCTGGAGTGCTGAATTCAGGAGAACCCATCTAAACACATTTTCACCTCCATTTAAGCCCAGTGAAAAGTAACAACTGAAGCATGAAAGTTGCAGCTGTGCAAAGTGGCTGAACAGGGTAACAGCTCAGCACTCAAACAACAAGGGCAGCTTGAGTGCCTAAGAAGACCGGTCACACACACTGGAGGTGACAAATGAGTAAACACACGGACCATTAACGGCAGCCAAGTATCTCACCGTCCAAGAAAGGGGTCAGAAGCCTGGATGGTGAGAAGCTGGGATGAACCTGGTGGCATTGGACCGGAATGGAAGGCACGAGGTGAACTCATCAGTATTTATATATAGATGGAGCAGTGAGACTCCAGAAGCAGTGAGCATATCTAGCACCAAGTTTTGGTTTCTAAACACAGTCTCTGCGGAAGGGAACCAGAGCTCCTTGAAGAGGCGCTGGAGCACAACAAGTACAAGAGCCTGGAGCACAGTATTGTGCCAGAAGTCAGGAAGAGGGGTGAGAAACACAGAAGCCAGCCTTCAGAATGAACACAACTGCAGAACCCGGGACAATGCACGCATCAAAACCGCAGCAGCGATGGACTACATGCCACTCAATAAAACGGGACTCAGCCCACACGAATGCAGAGGAACGAGAATACCAGAATACGGGAGACTGCTAATAAATGCAGAAGAAACTATGCAACTTGAAAATCACCACTTGGCAACTACCTTAGTGCTACGAACTCAGGCAAGAAACACCAGTGGATACTAAAACTAATGGGCCAAGGTTTCATGAGAAATAGGATATTCTGTCTCAAATATCTTATCATACAACATTTACTAAATGCAAAGGGACAACGAGTAACTGTTCAGCGGAGAAGCCTGGCAGTTACCACCTGCCTTGGACAATCAGAGTGAACCAGCAGTGGGCCAAACTGACGCCCTGGCCCCCCTCATGGGATGCAGTGAAAAAGAGCACAGTGGCACTTCTGTGTTTCTTCCAAAACCACCTTAACTGGAGTCTAGTCATGAGGAAACACCAAACATAAATTGAGGGTCATTCTAGAAGGCAACGGTCCTCGGGGCGCCTGGGTGGCTCAGTTGGTTGAGTGTCCGACTTCAGCCCAGGTCATGATCTCACAGTTTGTGAGTTCGAGCCCTGCATCGGGCTCTGTGCTGACAGCTCGGAGCCTGGAGGCCGCTTTGGGTTCTGTGTCTTCCTTTCTCTCTCTGCCCCTCCCCCACTCATGCTCTGTCTCTGTCTCAGAAATAAACATTAAAAAAAAAAAAGGCAACGGTCCTGTAATCTTAAAACAAAAAACTGTTAATTAAGGTCATAAAGACTAAGGACGGACTGAGGAATATGGACTGAAGCAAACTATAAGCATGGTGTGCTACCCTGTATCAATCAGGTCCCTTTGCTACGAGGACATTAACTGGGACAACTGCACAACGGAAACGGGTTTGGGGTGGGATGGTGCTGGTAAAGGGGAGTGCTGTGCACTGTCCCTGTAACTTTTCTGTAAGTCTGCAATTGTTTAGAGGTGAAAAGTTGTTAACGCTCTTTGCAAAAAATGTAAACACGGTATAAAAATTATAACACCAAAGTTAAAGATATGAAAATATCTTACGGGGTGCTTGGGTGGCGTAGTAGGTCGAGCATCTGACTCTTGATTTTGGCTCAGGTCATGATCCCGAGGTTGTGGGATCAAGCCCTTTGTCAGGCTCTGCGCTGACCATGGAGCCTGCTTAAGATTCTCTCTCCCTCTCTCCCTGGCTCTCTCTTAAAAAAAAAAAAAAAAAAAAAAATTACAATCAAATAACTTAATTAGTGAAACTATTAAACTTTTAATTTCCTTAGAACTGGAGACAAAATAAAAATTAGACAAACTGCTGTCAAACCAGGCCTAACTGACCAAAAAGAAATTTGAAACTCCAGCCCTGCCAAAAAAAACCCAAAACCCTAAAGGACTGAAATACTAAAGTTTCAAAAATCACCTCAAAGTACACAGAATTACTTGAAAATAACTCATCCTCGAGCTGTTCCAAGGCATACCTGCACCAACCCCATTCATTCTCATCTAGTTTCTAACCAATCACTTTTGAGTAATTTATCAAGTATTCTTCTAATCCGTGATTGCAGGCAAATAAAACCCAGACTAAAACTCACCGCTGGATTTTTATGAGTTTTGAGACAGCTTTGGACTTTGTTATAGAAGCTGTCAATTCCATAGGCAGTAACCAGCTGCAGGAGACACAGGCTTCCATGTGGAAGGCCCATCTAGAGAGCCAGCACAAGTGTAGGACAAAGCCTCCCAATGTTCTTGGCACAGCAAATGTAATAGCTGCCCAAAATACTGGGGGGAAAGAGAGGAGTCTGCTTGAGACGAGGCCAGCATTGAGAACAGCTGCCCCAGGTGCTCTGAAGACCATTTCACTGTCTGAGGAGGATTACAACCTCTTAACATCAATAACTCATGCCTAACCAGCTGGGAAAAGATGAGGGCGTACAACATGAAGAACGGCAAGCTGAGTGTCAGAGACAGGAGTTGTGAGTCTGGGATGGCTGTTTTCTAATCTGTACTCTTGGAAGACAAATCATGCACGCTCTACCTGGTGAAGGATCCTTTACTATTCAAATGTTGTCATGGTAGTTCAAACTCAATAGTCGTCCCAGCCTCCTCTCAGTGAAAGCTCTACCCGAGGGACCACTGCTTTCGCAATCAAGTATCACAATAGAGAAAAAACCTTTTACAGCCAACTTGTCAGCACCATTGTCCCTGTGGTGCCCTCATCACTGCTGCCGTGCTGGATCTTTCTCCTAGCAAGCTTAGACCTTCACTCTCCCTCCTTGTCACTGCCTGCCCTCCTCCCCACCCCGCCCCTCCATTCCCAAACTCCCTGCACTCTGTTCTGGAAACTAGTTTGCCACCCAACTAGGTCCAATGGCTACACTCCCCCATCTGGTGGTTCCACGTACTCTCTTCTTCCAGCTGTGGTCAGGTGCTTCCTCCAGTTGTCTGATCCTAGGGCCTAAGGATTCCCAGATGCATGCATCGCACTTCTTTGTTCTGGTGAATTCATCGCTATGCCAGGTTCAGCTTCAGACTGTGTGCTAAATTTCATTATTTGACCGTGAGAGCAAGGAATAGCGCAGCAACAGCAGAGAGTAATTTCAGAGTAGTACCCGAAGACACCACATACAGGCTAGGCTAGCACGTAAGGCACACGATGCTTGATACTACTACTCTGGAAAGGACCCGTGACAGTCACAGGCAACCCAAACCAAAGGTAAGACCCAAAGTCAAGAAGCCAAGGATGTCAAAGCAATGGGAAGCATCATATACTTTAATGTATGATGGGCTAGTCACACAGAACAGTGGTGGCCAACTTCCGCTGTAAAGGGCCAGATGGTAATTATTTAGGCCTTGCAGGCCTTAGTCTCAGTTTCAAGTATTCAACAGCAAACCTCTGTAGCACAAGTAGCCACAGGCAATATGTAAACAAATGAGCACGGTTGTATTTCAATAAAACTATTTATAGACACTAAAATTTTAATAATTTTTACACCATAAAATCCTTAAAAAAAGAAAGAAAGAAAAGAAAACCTTACCTCATGGGACTGCAGTTTGCCAGCTCCTGGCTTAGAAGAACAAAGTGGAACAAGATGGACATGGGAGATCAACTAAAAGGACATGTTGTAGCCAAGCCTCAGAGCCAGGGAACGCACCAGAATGGACTCGGTCAGGAAGCACTTACTCCCTGAAATTGCTTAATTTTGGTTGAATATTTTGTAGCAGTTTGAGGCTGGCTGCTAGAAGACAAGAGCATGGGAAAAACGGGAATTTACTCATTTTTTAAATTCATTTTTGCAAGAGTGTGGCAGGGGAGGGGTAGAGAGAGGGGAAGGGGGATAGAAAGAGGGGGAAGGGGGGGGGCGGGGAGAGGAAGAGAATGAATATGAATATATCCCAAGCAGGCTCCATGCTGTCAGCACAGAGCCCAATGTGAGGCTTGATCTCACAAACTGAGATCATGACCTGAGCCGAAATCAAGAGTTAGACACTTAACCAAATGAACCACCCAGGTGCCCGGGAAAAATGGGAATTTAACTAAAATTTCTAAAAGCCATCATGAAGCTTGATTTAAGGTACATCAAGTATCCCATCTTTGTGTTGATGTTTTGGTTGAGAAAAACAGAGGAGACCCAAGAAAATTAAACTAGGACCTGGCCCCCCTACATGTTCACCAATTACTGAAGAAAACAGTGACAGGGGCATTGTCAACTTTCAATCTAAGATTCTATATGGCAAAATTATTTTAAAAAATGAGAAATGCAATGGTGAATGTATTGAAAATATTTTATAATTAATTCTCTAGAATCCTAGCCATGGTACAGGAAAAATTTATATGGTGGAACACTTCAGTATTTTTAAACAATGCAAAAGACATATTTGACTAGAGGATGGCAATAAGAATTTAACAAATATAAACTTAAGCTTCCTCACATTTCCATAGAGAAACTAAACAATAAAAATATTTCAAGAAATAGATGACAGAATACCTCAAATGCAAAAAAATTCCAAAGTCAAAGAGCCACTTACATTAAAAGATTTACCAGAACTGTTAATTAAAGGTAACAGCAAAAGGTCACAAAAAGCCTATTTCTTTCACAGCATCTTGGCTAATTCTTTAAGCAGATAAAACAAGGTACTGTAAAGAATGGTCAAAACTTGGCCTGAAACTGTCTTCTTGTAATTATTAATCCCACTATTTGTGGTTTTGTTGTCCAAGGACAAAAACTCCGTGCCACCAACTTCTGCTGTCACTTTCCAGAGAAAAGAAGAGTCTGCTGCTGGGGTTTTGGTTTGTTTTTGCTTTTCTTTTTTCCAGTTTTCGCTATGCTGAGCAATTAGGTAGCAGATAAAATGGCATAAAATAAATGAAAATATTCCATCCTCCGACCAGAAATGCCACCCTCTTCCCAACTCAATGCTCTGCCTTGAAAGATGAACATATTTACAAATCCTCATTTTATTCTCCTGAGACATTTTGCATGATCCATTATAAAACATACAGGCAATACAAAGTCCAAAGGTCTGCTGTATTTAAGGTATAAGCATGAAGATTAAACTACATGATAACACTGTGGGGAGAAGTCATGGCTTCATTTATTTTCATAAGAGACAGGTACGAGTGCATGACGTAAAAGCTTCAAAGTCACCTCCAAACCTTGCTAAGGATTATTGCAAGAGATTATGCAGGGAGACATCTGTGCAAATTCATTTTCTTTACTCAGTATCAGATGGTAGGGGAAAAAAATTATTTCTTTAAACAGTCTTGTTTATATTCAGAAGAAAAGATTTGAAAAACTAAACAAGGAGGTATTTTCCCCCTCTTTATGATCCAATAATATGCCAATGAAGGAGAGTCTAATAAAAAACAGAGCTGAAAAAAATCCAAATAAAAGCCAACACTGCTATTAAGATTTTCTTTTAATATGCCATGAGATATTTTTGATTGTATATTTTCCAAAGTACTTTTCCAGCTGCATCTCCCAACCCTTCCAAAAGATTATGCCAGTCTTTCCAACGCAATAAGAGATGCTGGATTTATACTTTTGTCCACCTTCTTTTTTGAAAGTAATATAATCCTAATGACTTTAATGGTCATATATTCTTATCTAATAAGGAAAAACACTTATAAATATCAGAAACCCAGCTTTGAAACATTAGTTAATTTTGAACTGAATCAGCATCTTGTGGGTTTTAAAAAAAAAGGCAGCAATTTGAACTCACGACTTATTGACAAACACATTTCTGCAGAGGGAAGGGGAAGAGAGGGAAACGAATGCTGCATTTCTCCATTGGCCCCAAAGTGCTAATTTCACAAAGGGATACATCAAAAGCAAACATGCGATGGTGGTTTTAAAACTTTTACTGCAATATAACAATGAAGTAAACAGTAATTAGACACCTACCAATTTTTTCCCAAAACAAACCAAAAAAAAAAAAAAATGTAAACAGGAAAATAACTCTGCCTATACTTGTACAGCTTCTCAAATCATGTTAGAAGGGTCTCACATTCGATGATCAAGAAATTTTAAAATAGCAGTAATTATTTTCATTTTAAGAAAAGGTTCCCCTTCTCCCCTCCCCAACCCCAAGTATTTAACATGAAAGAATGGGCTTTCTTACACATTAATTCAATACGTATTTGAAGCAGCAACAAAACCCATCAATAATTTGGCATTTCTGTTTACAATTGCTCCAAAATTTTTTCAGTTTCACAAAGCCATTATCCAGTGTTGCCATGAAATAGAGACTGTAAATTCTAGGTAGCAAAGATTCTTTCTGAAACCAATGTTAAGTCAAAGAAATATAAAGCAGGGCATTACACTAAATTTCTGGATCTAGTACACTAAAAAGAGTGAAACCTAGGAAAAGTTACCTACTGTTTTATAGAAGAAATAAAGACCTGCAAAAGCTGATTTTTGGTTGTATAATATTTTACACACTGTGTGGATTTGCGGCACCTGCTATTTGAAGCAGACATGCACTGTATGTATCCCTGCCCTGTATCCTAGATCCCTCCCTCCCCACCCCCAACAATCTACTACCTTATACCAAGTATTGTGGATATGAGCCCAAGTCATCCCAGACAATCCAGTGAACAAAGTTAGTGTAATGCACTGGTGTGAAGTGTGAGATAAAAAAAAGTCCCTTTCAATCTTCATCAAAGTTTTGCTGTAGAAGAAAATTGGCAGCCAAGTTCTCATTCTTCTCACAAGCAAAATATGCTTGTATGACAAGTCCTTCAGGAAATCCTAGTGCCTTTAACTGGAAGAAAAGAAAGAAAACACACTGTGGGTTCCAGCACAGCAGTACTGACAGATCATGACCCGAAAACATGAAAGACACGAAAAAGCTCTTGAAAATGTTACATGAATGCCTACCTATCTAAGTGTGGGTTCACCGTTCAACCCAAGCAGCTAGATGGAATCTAGACCCTTGCTCAACCACCTACAAAATTCTCTCTTCCTACTTAAAGCTATTAGATATTCTGCTAACACTCATTGGCATTAATATTCAAAATTAGTTGCTGTGATTATTTAAAAATAAATGATCCTACAGAAATTTGTAAATCAGCTTTGAATACATAAGAGGTAAAGATATAGATGAAAGCAACTGGAGAGGAGTCTTAACTACTTCATTATTTGTAAAGAAAGTCATGTCCTTCATCATCACTTCAACTATCACTCTCAAGCTCCTTGCCATATCAAACACTTCATACTAAAAGAAATGGGTGATCAATATAACAAATATCACATGATATATTTTGAGATCAAGACATATCGTGTCCTGTTTACATCTGCTTAAATTTTACAGCATTTTAAATGGTGACACCAGCCACTTAATTTTGTTTTCCTAGTCTATTAAAAATCACTTGTGACTTAATAATTATCTAATTCACTAGAGACTATATATTTGTCCAATATTTTTTATGAACCCTCTCCTCAACCGTCTAAATCACCTTGTGTTAGACTATATCAAGAAATGACCTTTAAAAAAAAATGAAAGGGGCGCCTGGGTGGCTCAGTCAATTAAGCGTCCAACTTCGGCTCAGGTCACAATCTTACGGTTTGTGGGTTCGAGCCCTGAGTCAGGCTCTGTGCTGACAGCTCGGAGCCTGGAGCCTGCTTCAGATTCTGTGTCTCCCTCTATCTCTGCCCCTCCCCCGCTCATGCTCTGTCTCTCAAAAATGAATAAATGTTTAAAAAAAATTAAAAAAAAAAAAAGAGAAGTCTCAATTCAGCACGATTAACTACTCATCCATGAAAGGAGAAGAAATAACTCAAAAATAATTGTTACCTAGTTCTTGTCCAGATTAAAGCTGGGCTAGCTGAAGTAAAAGGTAGATAGGGCACGATCCAACTATGTGCTTCTATAAGACACACACTATAGATTCAAAGACACAAATATGCTGAAAGTAAAAGGATGGAAAAAGATATACACCATGCAAACAGTTACAAAAAGAGAGCTGGAGCGATTCTATTAATATCAGACAAAATACATTAACACAGAAAATTGTTACTAAAAACAAAGACATTATAGGATGATAAACTATAGGAGGGCTTTGGTTATAAATACATGTAATAACAGAGCCCCAAGATACAGGAAACAAAACTGACAGAACTGTAGGGAGAAATGATTCAAGAATAGCTGGAAATGTCGGTATCATCATGTTCAATGCTGGACACAACAACCAGGCAAGGCAGAAGACTGACAAGGAAACAGAGATGTGAACAACATCATACACCAAACAGACCTAACAGACATTTATGGAATACTTAACAACAGAAGATTGCATGCCCTTTTTAAGTATATATCAAACATCCTCCATGAAGACCATGTTAGGCCATAAAACTAGCCTCAAAAAATTTTAGAAGATTAAAAGTGTTCACAGTACATTCTCTGACCACAATAGCATGAATACTGAAATCAGTAACAGAAAGAAATTTAGGAAGTTCAAAATATGTAGAAATTAACCTAATCCTTCACCAATAGATGAGAGAAGGAACCACAAAGAAAGTTAGAAAATACTCTAATGAATGAAAACAACACCAAACACACTAAAACTTACGGGATGCTGCTGTAGCAGTGCCTAGAGGGAAGTTTATAGCTGTAGCTACCTATATTCAGAAAGATCTTAAATAGATAATCTAAGGATCTACCTTAAGAAACTGGAAAAGAGGAAGAGAAAATTAAATCCAAAGCAAGCAGAAGGAGAAAAATAATGAAGATCAGAGAGAAAGTAAATAAAGACTAGAAAAATAGAATCAATAAAACCAGAAGTTGGCTCTTTTTTTCTTCAGATTAACAACACTGACAAATGTTTTAGCTAAACTAACAGGGAAAACAAGAAATCTGAGGATTCAAATTACTATAAAAATCAGGGATGTGGGAACACTACTACTTTTTATAGAAATAAAACTACCAAAGGAAAATGCTGTGAACAATTCTATGCCAACAAATTAGATAACTCTTGATGAAACACACAATTCCTAGAAAGACAAAAACCACCAAAACTGACTCAAGAAACAGAAAATCTGAATATCCCTATAACAAATAAAGAGATTAAATTAGTAATTACAAAATTTCCCAAAAAGAAAAGCAAGGCCCAAATAATTTTACTGGTAAATTCTACCAACCACCAAATGAATTAACGCCAATTGTTCATTAACTCTTCCAACCAACAGAAAAAGGGAATACTTCCTAACTCATTCTCTAAGGCCAGTATTACTCTGACACTCAACCAGACAAAATCATCACACACACAGAAAACTACAGACCAATGTTCCTTATCGGAAATCTTCAACAAAACACTATCAGACCAAAATATAAAAAAGATTATACACTATGACCAGTGGGAGTTATCCTAAGAATGCAAGGTTGGTCCAACATACAAAAATCAATATATTAAAGCATACTAATAGAAAAGAAACAAAATTACATATGATCATCTCGATAAACAGATAAAAACCATCTGACAAAATCCTTTTGTGATAAAAACACTCAATATTAACTAGACTAGAAAGGAACTTACTCAACCCAATAGAAAAGGAATCTAATAAAACCCTTAGCTAACATCATACTTAATGGTGAAAGAATGACTGCCTTCTCCTAAGATCAGGTTGCTAAGATCAGGAACAAGACAAAGATGTTGGCTCTCACCACCTCTATTCAACAATACACAGGAGTCTGTAGATAGGGCATTCAGACACACACATGCATACACACACATATACACACACACAGTAAGAAAGAAAAAGAAATAAAGGGCATCCATACTGGAAAAGAAGTAAAACTATGCCTATGTGCAAATGATATTCTGCAAACAGGAATCTTAAGAAACACAATAAATGAGTTCAGGAAGGTTGTAAGATATAAAATCAATACACAAAATTAAGCTGTATTTCTATATAGCTAGCAATGAACAATCCAAAAATGAAATCAAGAAAACGATTCCATTTATAAAAACAGCAGCAAAAAGAATAAAAATACTCAGGAATAAATTTAACAAAAGAAATACAAGCTCAAGACCAAAGAATATTTCTGAAATTATAGAAAATCTAATAAACAGAAAGGCATCTCACATTCAAGGCTTGGTGAGACTTAATATTGCTAAGATGGCAATACTCTCCAAACTGATCTGCAGAAAAAACAGTATCAAACCCCCAGCCTGTTTTTTTTAAATTTTTTTCACTTTTCTTATAGAAATCAGACAAGCTGATCCTAAAATTCATACAGAATGCAAGGGATCCAAAAGAGCCAAAACAATCTTGAGAAAGAAGAAAATCAGAGATTTCAAAACTTACTACAAAAAGTCACAGTAATCAAGACTGTGAGGTACTGGCATAAGAAGAAACACATAAATCAATGGAACATAAATGAAAGCCCAGTAAACCCTCACAATGATGGCCAGTTGATTTTCAACAAGGATGGCAAGACAATTTAATGGAGGAGAGTGGAATTTTTAGTAAATGGTGCAGAGGCAACTGGATATCCACATGCCAAAGGAAAAAAAAAAAGAAACCAGACTCCTACACCTCACTCTATAAACAAAAAGGAACACAAAATAAATCAGACCTAAATACAGTAAGAGCTGTACAACTCTTCAGAAACAAGATAGGAGTAAATCTTTTGACCTTGGATTAGGCAACTTCTCTTAGTATGACACCAAAAGCACAAGCAACACAAGAAAAAATTTCTTCTCCAAAACAGAAATCAAGAATTGGTAACTAACCCTAACTATTAAAACAAAACAAAATTTGCTATAGAACAATTGAGGCAAGTATCATTCACTCACTTATGTTATTTGAGGGAGGAAAATACTAGCATGATATATATAAAGTACCTTTTAAGAAACATGTAATTATAAACCTTGAACACTTGATATGTTTTTATCATAAATACGGGCAAATTATCTCTCAGATGATTTTTCTAAGTATTAAGTTAAAATGCACTTTATCAGACTTCCATCTCAAAACACTTTGTAAAATAAGGCAGGGCAAGTACTGTGTCCCTATTTACAAATGTTAACCATGGAGCCCAGAGAAAAATGAATGACTTATGGTATCGCATAAACTAAGTTATTGCAGTGCCTCAATATGAACTGGATGACCTAGTAAGGATGGAAACAGAAAAACAGTATCAGGCGCTGATGTTTAATATACATGTTTTTTTATACATAATTCATATACATATCTATTGTACATTTTAAGGGCAGTTGTGAAGTAAAATCTAGAATATAAAAAAATGGATAATCTTGCATTAAGCATACACTTTAAGATCATTTCTTCATGAATGCTAACACCTAAAGGAAATCTTTAATTTTTAAATATATTTATAACGATTTTAGAAAGCTAAAGCAGTAGTCAGTGCTAGTCCCTTGGCTTCACAAAGGACAAGATATGAGAGCAGGGACGAAAATAGACGGTCTTTGCTGCAATCCTTAGGACAATGCTCTCTATCTGGCTCTGTCCAATAGAACAACCTCTAGCGGCAGAAATAATCTACACCTGTGCAATCCAATGCAGCAGCCACTAGCTCCACGTGACCACCGAGCATTTGAAATGCAGCTAGTGTGACTGAGGAACTCAACTTTCAGTTTTACTTCGACTCACCCTTTCTATAGCTTCTTTTTCCTGAGGCGTCACTTGAATGTAGTTCATGTGACCACTTCCAGCTTCGGCAATCCCTCCACTGCCACCTCCGCCCCCTCCTCCTTGCCCGCCGGCTTCCTGGACTGGTTCATTTAACATCTGAATAAAATGCTCCTGGTGTTGGCTAATTTGCTGTGGTGATATGAAGGACAGAAAAAAACAAGACAATGATAGAAGTATCTTCAGGAAACCAAGAATTCTAAATACAAGTAAAAGAGAGAGCTAGAACTTTACAACTGCCATATTTTAGAATGATTCTGGATTATGTAATCCTTGGAAGGATGTGACTTCTTGTATTAAAGAAATTAGGGAATTAAGAGAATTCAAATTCTCTTTCATAAACGTCTCCCGGCCCCCAAATCAATTTTAAAAAATTGCTTGGGGGGGGGGGGTCTATAAAAAGAAACAGAACTCACATATCTTCCACACTAGCACGCAGTACAATGCTGTATAAAGCCCAAATACTTCATGACTTGGGCATTCGTAAGCCCATGGGTGTGTTTCTAAGACGCAGTGCTTCATTAACAGTAAGTTTGGGAAAAAAGATTCATGAACAGTTTCTTTGCTACAGAGCTTCTCAGATTCTTTAATAGAGTGGTTCCAAACTTATTATTTGACCAACTTAAATTAACCCAACCTCCACCCTCCTGGACTCTTTTGTTAGTGTATCTGATCTATAGCATATTCTATTGAGGGCACCTCAGAAAAACAGTTTCTAGAGCATGTGGAGGGGAAGGGAGTTCTCATGGACTTTTAAAAAATGATATACTCTGTAAACCCACTTTTGAAATTGATTCAACAGTTACCTGCAGTAATTGAGGGTTTTCTCGACCTATCTGTTGTAGCAATGCTGGAAGCAGGGAAGGATTCTGTTGAATAATTTGTCTCATCTGTTGAAACTGAGGCTGATTCCGTAAAAATTCAAGAGGATGTCCTAAAATACACAAACATTTTTAAATCAAAGTAGCAATTACACACATACAAAGAGCTGATTTCAATCATAATTTTAGACAGCAAACACTGACAAGTAAATATGATGAGTTCTCAGATGTGTGCAAAAGGAAGTAAATAATGTCAAAAAATCTTTCAACGGCACCAACTTCCAAGTCTCATACTACAGAAATTACTCCTATTAGCATAGATAGAGTATAGAAAACTGAAAGAACAAAGTTTTCCTACAATTGTCCTGAGCACTCGATATTATCAAATAATGAGAATTTATGACTTGCATGTACTCTATCAAAATAAAAAATATTAAAATTGTTCCTAAGAAAAATACATACCTAGGACTAACAAAACCAAAAAAGCCGCTTACTTATAATACAACCTAAACCCTCAAGGAAAAAAAAAAACAATCTGAGTTTGAATTCCTGGGAAATTCTAAACCAAGTAAATGAAAGACAGTTTGATACTTAGAAGTTAAGAGTTCAGATATGCAGATCAGTAAACTTAAATTACAATTAGAAAGATGACTTTGGTTATTATCATTGAACTTCAAACATTTACAATCTACAAAAGCTTGAGATAAATAAGCTGTAAGACAACCTAGTACTAACTAATACATCTAGAACTCTTTAGTCCTAAATCCCATGGCAATAATAAATATTAAGGATACCAAACAAAATACAGAACTGTAACTTTTTTGGGGTAGTGGTGGTTGTCTGATTATACTACAAGAGACCAAAAACTGCATATAATTATGTTTTTGAGATTAGCGATGAATTACGGAAAATTTTTTAGATGTTATTTCCTAAATTATTCAAGAAGAATCATTCAAATTAAAATGGCCACATAACATGCTCATCCTTCTTTGTGTTGACACTGGTTGCACAGATGAAGAAAATGAGACTCAGAAAGTTAAGTTAACCCAGTAAGCGCTGCTAACTGGGACAGCAGCCCAAATCTGAACCAAAGCTGGGGCCTCTTCTTTCCATTCTTAGGCCAACTCTGCAGAAATGAAACGCCTGTCCTCTGGGAGACTGCATACAAAGCATTCAGGGCTTTTTGTCAACCAGAGCTTAATGTCCTATGTAGAGCTAAAAGCTCTATGAAGCATCTAAGCAGGGCCACTTCAAAATTAACAGTTTAAATTACTTCATCAGTACTGTATACAGAATGAGGAATGAAAGATAATGAAGTAACTCTTGGGTCCACCACAGGCTCCAGGCTTTCCTCTGTAGTCATGCCTTTGGCAATGGAAGGGTGGGTTCTGGCCAGTAAAGAGAGTTGAATTCAAGCTTGGGTTTCACCTTTAGATAGAAGTCTTCCAACCTCCCAGTGTTTCATTTCTTTGGTTGTATAATAACCACTAAGATCCTACTGGCTTTGAAATTATACACACTTTACGACATTTATAGGGAGAGAAAAGAGACAAGGTGAGCAAACAATCTGAATGGCTTCAGAATGTAACACGAAATGCAAACTGGGAAGCATCTCTTCGTGGCATAGGCTAAACAGGATGTACCCTTTGCCAAAATTAGAGCGCTAATGTTTCAGCAAGAACGTATTAAATATCTACTTGGAAGAACTTGTTTTGGGCCCTTCTCTAACATTAATGGATAGAGAACTTGTTTGAAGAGTTATCCAAATGCTCCAGGAAAGAACCTCACCTCAAAGGTATTTCAGATTCATTTTACACTAAAAATTCAGGACCGATTCCTCCCCATCCAAACACCCCACTTTACCTCCAGGACTTGCTGTTGTGGTCGATGCTGTCGTAGTTGCTGCAGCGGCAGCCACTGAAGACTGAGGAGCCCCGGTACTAACCGCTGGAGGGGTGTCGACCACAGCCTGACTTTCTCTATCTCCCGGGATCCCCTATAATACAATTTCCCAGCTTTAAAATATCCTGTCACATTCAAAGTTAGTTAAATATTACACAAAGTCAAAGATTTATTCATCTATTTAATGTGCTTGTCTAATTGTTCAAAGCATCAAACAGGTGCCTGCGTCAATTAAAAGTATAGGGATGAGGCACCTGGCTGGCTCAGCTGGTCTAGCGACCGACTCTTGATGTCAGCGCAGGTTGTCATCTCATAGTTGTGAGATTGAGGCCCCACATCGGGATTTTCTCCCTCTCTCCCTTTGCCTCTCTCCCTCTCAACAAATAAACAAAAACAGAAATAAAAGTAAAGGATTAAGACTGATCTGGAAGCTGTATATGTCCGAGTTAGATTAGAAATGACCTGAGTGTGGTGTAGAAGAACCCATACTGCTATAAGGCAGCACTGTCCAACAGAACTTTCCATAATGATGAAAATGTTCTCTGTGCTGTCCAATAAAATACTCATTAATCACAGGGCACCTGGATGGCTCAGTTAAGCACCCAACTCTTGATTTTAGCTCAGGTCATGATCTCACAGTTCATGAGATAAAGCTCCATGTCAGGCTCTGCACGGACAGTACAAAGCCTGCTTGGAATTCTCTCTCTGCCTCTCTACCTTTCCCACACTCATGCCCATGCGACATGCTCTCCCTCAAAATATATAAACTTAAAAAGATACTCATTAATCACGTGTAACTTCTGAGAACTTGAAATGTGGCTAAGGTTACTAAAGAAACTAACTTTTTAATATACTTCCAATTTTATTAAATTTAAATAGCTACTTGTACTTAATAGCTATTTTACTAAGTTGTGGAGATTTGTAATTTAAAACTGAAGTCATAAAATGATGTTTACATATAGCAACATAGGTTACACCTAACACCAAAGATCCAAAACTTGCATATTAAGTAATAATGTACAGTTTTATAAGGCCAACTATTAAAAAACTTAAAATATCAATACAAATTTTATTAAAATTGGACACATCTGGTTTTAATGCTATACACTGCCCTAGTTAATTTTTAAACTTCATAGAAACGTTCACCAGCTCAGTGACAAAAAGGTTTATATTTGTAAACCTAGCCTTAAAATCATCCAAAGAAACAGGTTTTGATGCACACGTGCAGCTCTGAAATGAACCCTGGAATAAAAGTCTAATGGAGACAGGGCAGGTGGCCAATAGTGGCCTAGGAAGGAGGATCTCCTCTATTGATCCATGGTTCTAAGAAAGTGTCATCCGGAAAGTATCACGTAGAAAAAACTAAAATGGATTATTCAAAATTCACAGAAGTAGTTACCAAAGAACCTTAAATATTTCAGTATTTAAGTGATGCTTATTCTAAGTTTGTACCATTCGTCTTCTGAAGTTGTAACTTAAAACTACACTGAGACTTTGGAACACTATTCTGATGCATGATTTACAAGACTTTTCATAACAACATACTAAAAGTCTTTATGAAATCCACACAGATTGTGAAAGGAGAATGAAGAAGGAAATATAACATTTGGGTAAGAGATGGTAATGGTAAATTCTTCCATTTCCCAGTAAAAATCAGAGGCCAAGATCATAAACATATGAAAAAATAAGCTTAATGAATAGCATTACGGGTAATGGCTGCCCGAGTTAGCTGTCCCTCCAGCTATTAGAAACAAACATTTCGGACATTCCACCAATTCAAATCCGTAAGTGCTGACAGATTATATGCAGATTGAGGATCCAAAGCCTCCATCAAAATCTCAAACAGGTTTGTTAAACTAAAAAGTTAATCACTGCTATAGAAGTCTCAAAAATTAGTGACAGTTAAAGGTGGCCCTTTTCTTTTCAGTCTATGAATTGAACACTAAATATATCAAAAACACTTTAAACTATTTCATGAAATGGGGCGCCTAGGTGGCTCAGTCAGTTCAGCATCCAACTCTTTTTTTTTTTTTTTTTAACGTTTATTTATTTTTGGGACAGAGAGAGACAGAGCATGAATGGGGGAGGGGCAGAGAGAGAGGGAGACACAGAATTGGAAACAGGCTCCAGGCTCTGGGCCATCAGCCCAGAGCCTGATGCGGGGCTCGAACTCACGGACCGCGAGATCATGACCTGGCTGAAGTCGGACGCTTAACCGACTGCGCCACCCAGGCGCCCCTCAGCATCCAACTCTTGATTCCGGCTCAGGTCATGATCTCATGGTCTGTGGGATCAAAGCCCCGCATCGGGCTCTGTGCTGAGAGTGGCGCCTACTTGGGATTCTCTCTCCCTCTCTCTCTCTCTCTGACTCCACCCCCCCCCCGCCCTTGCACTCTCTTTCTCTCTCAAAAGTAAATGAATATTAAAATGAAAATAAAGTGTTTCATGAACTTGTATCTATTCATTTGCATTTGATGCTAAAAAGTAGTAACTTTGAAAACAGTGATCTATTTTTTATACCTTAAAACTTCAGATCTATTAGATTAAAATACCTGCTTCCATTAAACTAATGCAGAATTCCACACAGGTATACATTTAAGTCACTCCATAAAAGGAAAGGTAATACTTTAATAGAATATGGGGTTTGTTTTCTGGGGGGGGGGGGGGGGGGGGTGGGGGGGGTGGAAGGGTACCACAAACAAACTCACAATAGTTACCAATCCAAAATGATTCCTAAATTACAAACTGATAAATGGACTACCATCATTTTATTTTATTTATTTATTTATTTATTTTAATTTTTTTTCAACGTTTATTTATTTTTGGGACAGAGAGAGACAGAGCATGAACGGGGGAGGGGCAGAGAGGGAGACACAGAATCGGAAACAGGCTCCAGGCTCTGAGCCATCAGCCCAGAGCCCGACGCGGGGCTCGAACTCACGGACCGCGAGATCGTGACCTGGCTGAAGTCGGACGCTTAACCAACTGCGCCACCCAGGCGCCCCTGGACTACCATCATTTTAAAGACTCTCATCAAGAGGACAATGGAAAAGAGAATTCAGAAGAGGAAATGATAAAAGGTTTTGTGAATCTCACATACAAATGAGTAGGCAAATAACTGGTGGAGGCAGCACAGTTACTCATTCTTGACTTTGACTCTCCTGAAACTATTATCTGAAAAGGAGTTTCTAACAAAAGTACAACCTGGAAACAAATGAATGGGTTAAACTGTGAACTATATTCCCCACAAGAGTTAGGATTCTGGATTTCTAAGATGATATTTAGGGCAATTCAGAACTTGGTAATACTGTAAAACACCGAAGACAATTATGGAATAAAATGTTAAGATTTTAAAATTTTTTTTCATTTTTTTATTTTTGAGAGAGAGAGGGGGAGGGAGAGAGAGAGAAAGAGAGGGAGAGAGAATTGGGGAGGGGCAGAGAGAGGGAGACAGAGGATCCAAAGCAGGCTCCGCGCTGTGAGCGCAGAGCCCAATGTGGGGCTTGAAGTTACGAACCGTGAGATCATGACCTGAGCTGAAATGAAGATTTAGCCGCTTAATCGACTGAGCCACCCAGGCGTCCCAGATTTTTAAAAAGCTAATTAAATGTTGCTCCAAAATTCTATGCTATTATTTTAGCCCATGCCATATCTGTAAATAACAGACATTCACTGTCATAAATACCATGTCCACAACAATCTATTTCTCAAAATTTTATGCTAGTAAAAGACAAGAACTTATTCAAAATCCCCTTGACTACCACTGACTATAAACAAGCTGACAATTCAAATGCAAATGGAACCAGGCAAATAATATAACATTATATATTAAATTAAATGTATAATGCTATGTCAGGTAACAGGGAATGGATGGGAATATAGTAAATTAAAGAGTTTATGATTTAAACCCTTGCAAAAATCTGGATCCAAGTTGTCCAGACAAACCAGCTATCTGAATTTATAAGTGAAATCTCTCAATTTTTAAAAGATGGCCAATGAATTACAAAAATGTACATAGTACAAGACAAATACAATTGGGCATGGGCTTCCACTTTGATATTTTTGCCTTAAACAGTATACCCAGGAGTAAGTATGCTGGCTGTCAAAAAGCTACTAAAAATGGAAGATTAGATTAAAAAAAATCTGTCTCCACTCTCCAAACACACAAGCTGTCATTATGACATGAATAGGCTAGAAGGTACTGCTCCAAGTGGATAGCCAATTTTACAACTCATTTAGTCACGTTGTTTCCTAACTAAAAATCACATCAAAATCTTTAAAAGAGACTACATCTTTTCAACACAAAGCGTTAACACACTAATAAAAACGCATTATATAAATTATTAGCATATATTATCATTTTTCTGAGAACTGTTATTGTTCCTTTAAGATCTGTGAGCTTTCAGTTTTAAAGTAGAATGAAGTGAAATATTTCTCACCATTAAAAGATACTCCACTGCTCTGTCAGGGTTGTTGAAACTGGCTCTCAGGGCTGCAATTACTTGCTCTCGCTCATATCCCATTGACATGATCTCGGTTACCATATTCTCATAAGACTGACCTGTCACTAAGAAAAGGTATGTGGGGTGGGGGGAGAGGAAAGAAAGGAAACATTTAATAAATACACATTTTCCACATATTTCTTGGGGCTTCATGTGTATACAGTGTTTCAGGCACTGCAGGGCTAGGAATACAAAGAGGCACAACAGCACAAACTACACATATGTGGCAGGTAGAATAATGCCCCCTGCGAATCCATGGAAATCTGTAATACCTTAGGTTTACGAGGCAAAGCAGAATTAAGGTTGTTTATCAACTGACTCTCAAGATGGGGAAATTATCCCGGATTATCTGGGTGGGTCCAATGTAATCACAAGAATCCTTAAAAGTGAAGGAAAACAGAGGAGAGGGTCAGAGAAACAGATATAAAGACAAGAGAGAAGAAGCAAGGTCACAAATGCTATGCTGTTGTCTTTGATGAAAAGAGGAAGGGGCTATAAGCCAAGGAATGTGGGTAGCCTCCAGAAGCCTGGAAAAGACACAGAACAAATTCTCCCCTAGAGTATCCAGAAAGGAATGCAGCTCTGACAGTAGCCCAGTGATTTAACCCCTTGATTTTAGACCAGTGAGTACCATGTTAGACTTCTAACCTACTGTACCATAATAATAAATCTGTGTTGTTTCATACCAGGAAGTTTGTGGTAACTTGTAAGTACAATAAAAATATCAGGTACAAATGTAGCACAAATATGGGACAGAATTAGCAGGTCAGGGAAGGCAACCTAGAAGAGACAGATGAACTAATTTCTGAAACAAGTAGGAGGGACATTTCAAGCAATCGATTCGGCTATAACAAGTTCAGTTTTCCCTTGACACCTTTTATTATCAAAGCAGAGGGAAAAAGGAGGTTAGAAATCAGAAAGTTAGACTTTCTCATACCATACAGAGCTGGGGCAATGAACCAAGCACTGCTATTCCAGGAAATCACTTCCCACAGGCTGTCTCTGACCCAAACTTGCTCTTCATGGAAATGTCAGACAACAGACCACACTCTGAAAGAAAGCCAACTCTCTACACTAAACTCACCTCACTTAAGCCATCTTTTCTTCTCCTTGTGTTCTGGGTGCTATTCATCCCTTCTTGTCTCCTCAAAGAACTGTACCCTTTAGTTATCTTCTCTCTTTTCCAACTCCCACCCTTCACTCTCCACTTAATTATCCTGATCAGCAGTTAACTATATCCTAGAATGTCATCCTAAAAACAGAAGCATGCCCCCATGGCCACATCTCAATTTCTCTTTCAGAAATGTCCGCTCCCTTCCCTTTCCAGCCACAGCTGTTTGCACAGGCTGTGTCCACTTCTCACATTCCACTCACTCCTCAACCAATACTGACATGTGACTTTGGATCTCTAAAGGTTTCTCCCTCAAATGTGCCCCTCCACTACCTATCTACCTTCTCCGTTTCAATAAACGGCACATCCTTCCACACAAGTACAAGAACCAGAAAACTGGTGATTACAGTTCCCTTCCCCTTGTCTTTCACATCTCATCTAGCAGTGTTATCTGCAAATCCTCCCTCTGAATTACAGTGCAAAACTACCTAGGTTCCCCCTTTCTCCACTGCCTTCACTCAAGACCAGACCACAAAAGTCTCTGGATTACACCCTGCTTCCTCTCCTGCCCCTCCCCACCGCCTCCCTCAAGCCTACAATTCTTTCTTCACATGGCTGCAAACGCGAGCCTTTAAAAAGAAAACCTCCCAACCATCTTCAAACACCATTCTCCAACCACACTGGTATTTTCCAGCTCATAAGTCGTACCTTCTAAAACCTGCCGCAGAACCTCTATACACATACCAGGCTTGTGTGAGGGCCAGTTCCTCTGCAGGCTCTAGTTCTCAATTTAAATGTTACAGTCTCACAGATGTACTGCCTATCCTATGTATAAGCACCTTCTGTTTTTCTTTAAGGAAGCCGTTTGTTTCCTTAAAATCATTAATCATAATTTGCAATTTACTTTACGTTTCACCCTTCTTTCTTTACCCCATCTGAATGAAAAGTTCAACTGTGCAAGGGACCCTGTCATTCTGCATCACCGTTTCCCTGGCACAGTGATACTCTTACCAGTTTAATGATTTTCTGCAGAATTTTCAAAAGGCATTTGTTACCTATAAAAGTATAGTTAAAAAAAAAAAACCCTAAATATCACTGAGCTAAGGTGGCATTTGATATCTAGAGTTAAGGACTTTTCCTTTCTGCTTCCATAGAGGACTTGTTAAGATATTTTTTTTCTTAATCACCTATTCATATACTTCTGGCACAAAGCTACTTAAGTGCCAATATACTCTGAGTAATTTAGTTCCCAGATTCAGAATTCAGCATCAAGATAAAAGAAATTAGGAGCTGTGGACTACCTGAACTAAACGATTTTAACATGGTGTTTCTCACTTAAGTCTCGCAGTAACTCCATAAGAAAGGTTTATTTTGATCATGGGATCAATGGCTGGTAAGTCATGGTGCAGAGACCAACACAGGCTGTCAGATTCCTGAGTCCCCAAACCAAGTCATCATGTTACACCTCCTAAAATCATGCCTAATTAGTCAAGTTATCAAAACTCAAAAATAAATGCTTATAAACAGTTTGCTACTCATAGGAAAACTAGGGACAATGGACAACACAAGAGAGAGAGCTAATGAGACTAAAAGTAGTAGTGACGAAGAACCTTTATGTGTCATCAAGAGTCTTATCTTCCCGGTCACAAGAAACTGCACAAGGAACTAACAATAACCTCATTAGATCAGCCTTTTATAAAACCCACTATAACAGAGCACTGACATGAAGGAGAGAATAATGCAGGAGTATTAGTGAGGTAAGGGCGTGAACTAAGGCAGGCAAGTGGCAGTGGAAACAAGTATCCCGGAGACATTAGAAAGGAGGGCCATCAGTACCCTGGGCTCAACAGGCCAAGAGAGGCAGGGGGATCAAGGATGATGCCAATGTTTGCTAGAGATGATGGTGCAAGCAATGAGGAACAAAGGAGAAGAATTGGATGGGGGAATAAAACAGGACTCTGTCTGGAACCTATAGAGTTTATGGAGGTTGGACATCTTCCAGGTGGCAGTTTAAAGAATGAATCAGTTCACATCTGAATCTGGAGGCTCAGAAGGAGATGTGTACTGGGGTTATAATTTTGGGAATCATTATAGTATTTCCAGAGTTTGAACTTTGAACTATGGGCTAGAGCAGAACCACAGAAGATCCGTATATTTAAGGGTCAGGTAAAATAAAAAGAATTAACTAGAAGGCCTGAAAAGGAGTAGTCAGAGGCATGGATCAAGAAAAGAGTAGTGTCACAAGCTATAAAAGAAAAGCTTAAAGCAGCAGGGTATCTACATAAAGACTGGGTGAATTAAAGAGTAAAGGGGTCCCATGACCTAAGCCGTACAGGTTGACAGAAGACATAAAGGTAAGACACCGTCTTCAGAGGTGCACGCGTAGTAGCAGCAGCTAGAGCTTGGAGGCACCACGCTTTCCGACTGAGATAGCAGTGGTGGCAGCAGACAGTTCGGCAGTCCCAGGGACAAGTGTCAGTGGGTTCCAGCTCTGCAAGTGGAGAGCACATTACCGATTTCTGGCTCATCTCTAGTCCTTTCGGTATCTCTGTAAGGACTTCTGAGGATTAAGCGTGTCCCTGTATGAAACAGAGTGATTTCTATTTTGCTGATTGGACACTAACTTATACTTACTTGGTAGCAGAGCAGTCCCAGACAACAGTAAATGTAAAGATGTGGGTGTGGTACATGCGGTGACCTTAGTAACATTTTGCCCCTACATGCTATGGGCAGCCAAGATGCCGTTTCCATGGCAATGAGAGGTTCATGGAGTTCATGTCCAATCAGGTCAGAGGCCACCCTACATCTCATGAGGTACTACTGCTGTTAGAACCCTGCTGCTGCAGCAACTAAGTAAGCAAAGAAACTAGAAGCCCATACCACTGAAGCTGCTGTTCCCACCTGTTCCCAGTCTTCTACCTCCCTACCATTTCCAGTAACACAGAATAGTACCAAAGGGGAGGAATGGGTTCCCAGCCAACTGACCAATAATCAGCAGGCACAGGAGGAAACATACCAAAGTGTTATAATGGAAAAACAGGGGCAAAAAACAAAACTGATTTTGACATATTAAGTGTGAAGGGGAGATGAAAGAGCGTCATCCAGCATAGTTAAATTTAAAGTTGGGATGGGGTGTCTGGGTGGCTCAGCTGATTAAGCAGCCAACTCTTGATTCTGGCTCAGGTCATGATGTCACGATTGGTGAGACAGAGCTCGGGGCCTGCTTGGGATTTTCTCTCTCCCTCTCTCTCAAAATACATAAACTTAAAAAAAAAAAAAAAAAGTTGGGATAGAAAGGTATGTTCACTACAAGCATGATATAAGCAATGAAATACAGACGGGACCCGACAGGGCTACAAACTGGAATAAAGGCTGAAGGAGAATAAGATGAGGTGTGAGACAGATTTAGTAACATTCTGTACCGACTTCAAAAACATTTTGTAATGCACCTGTACATAGTTCAAACTCTGTTAAGACCATATTTAGAATTCACATTTGGAAAATGATCTGCTTTAACTAAAAGAATATGCTTACCTCGAATAACAACAGTACAATTCTAAGGATTCAATATATAACACATTAATTTACAAAGTCTTTAGAAACATTAATCAAACAATTATCGAAACCATTTAGCAACTCGATTAGAAGTAACCATGAAGATGAACACATGACCTAAAGAAATGATCCCTCTGATAAGGTCATTTACAACGTAGACACTTACCAAGTGCACTTGTTGCATCTTCAAAAAGGTTTGACCGAGAAGAATCTCCTGATGTACTGCAAAAGGTTTTTAAAAAATCATACTTCAGAAAGTATATAAACTTAAAGTTTAGTAACTGTCCAATATATAAAGAGATTATTTTATTTTAATTAAAAGTAAAAGTCTGGCTACAGTGTTTAAACTGTCCTCTAGATTAATCCCTAAAGCCTTTATCCATAACATTTCCAATCTTAATACTCATTCTTCTGCAAATGCATCATTTTAAATGTCCAAAGATGTAAAATAACCAGACTGCTTACTACTTAAGGAATACAAAAAAGAGAATGCACAACCATTTCCCTGAAAGAATTTACATGAGAAGTTAAATAAGTCAAGTCACAGTGGAAGAAATACAAACAATGCAAGTATCCCCACTTTTCCATAGTTCACAGTCCACTGCTTTGTTTTTACAAAAGATCTACATTAATACCTGTTTTCACTAACTATAAGAAATCCAGAGGATGGTCTCTGAAGAGGATTTCTGCTTTTACAAGAAAAGTGAAAACAGTGTTTCATTTGCTTTGCAGCAAGCCTTTCTAGAGGCGTACACCCCAAGAAGTGAGTGGCGCCACCAAGCTCCTTCAACTGGAACTAGACTCAGCATCACAGTATCAAGTCACTGTTAATTCTGAACCGTGTGTGTGTGCATTTGTGCTTTGTCTTAATTTACTTTGTGCACCCACTAGCAAGGTGTGTCCTAAGCCTGGGAGGTTATTTTTTGGGTCTGGGAATGATCAAAACTTTTTCCATATAAATTAATGGTAATTGCTTCATTGCTTTATGCTATTTCTGCTTTTACAAAAGGTTTCAAAGGAACGCTCTACTTTCAAATAGTGGAGAAAAACGTGTACATGATAAATAGCCAAAGTAGAAACCACATTAGGCTGGAAAGGCCTGGGAAATCTTTACATAACAGAATTTCAGTCAGATCTTATACGAAACTGAAGGAACGTATTTAAATCAAGGAACACAGCATAAGCAAAAAATGGGGAGACGTGTGACAAAATGCAAGTTGTAACCGAAAGTTAATCAGTTAAAAGCACTAAGTTTCTGTTGGGCAATTGCAGAAGATGAGTCTGGAAAACAAGGTAGACAAAAACAAGATTATGAAAGACCAGGAAGAGGAGGCCAAAGAAAAATAAATTCAAGTTTACAAAAGTAGTAAAGGGAGCAGTTAGATTAAAACATACATACAACACACTTATTCCCAATTTTAAAAAGAGAACACAGTGGACTTCAGTTCTGAGAAAATCCTATAGCATAGCAAGAGCAAGTAGAATATCTAAGTTTGAATTCATAAATTACTTTCTAAGCCTCAGTTTGTTCATCAATACAATGGGGTCAACAATAATATCCATGTATCGCTAAGTTGTATGTATGTATGTATGTATGTATGTATGTGGAGTTACTGCTGGTAAAGTGTTTAGCAAAGTGCCTGGCATCCTAACATCCGATATGATTATCATGATTAAACTACTTGTTTGGTATAATTTTTAAAGTATCTTCATTAACTCGATAGGCTAACATGTACAGAAGGAAAAAAGTTCTGAAAAGTATACAAGAAAACTAATTTTGCCCAAGACCCCAACCTAGGGAACAACCACCACTAGCAGTTTCTATGTAACAAGCAGTTGTGTCTTGCTTTTGAATGTGTTTCACTTAACTTGCTTATCTTAGTCAGCATAACTACAACTACCTGTTTTTCCCCAGGCGCACAGTACTCCATTTAATTGGCCAAATCAAGCTCTTACTAAATTCTTTCTATGGACAAATTTATCAATTATTCCTTTTATAACTTTTTAAAGATTTTTATTTTTCCATGTTCTCTTGTTTATGGTTTCACTTTTATGTTGAATCGTGATCTGTCTAGAGTGATCCATCTTTCCCCTTCCATTTGGCTAGACATTAATCCCAACAGCATTTTCCTCAGTGGTCTGCAATCACATCTTTATCTTGCATGAAGTCTCTGGTATGTATTCTGGTCTTTCTAGAATACTATCTATTTAACTGAGCCGTATTTCTAGTAAGAGTCACTCTAAATTGTCGCAATTGTTACCATGTAGAGTACATTCTACTACCTGGTAGGACTAGTGTTTTTTCCTGCAGTTCTTTTACAGAACAGTTTGTGCTGTTTTGCATACGGCTTTAAAATTTCCTTTTACATATCACAGACCACAGTGAGGTGAGGTTGGACTGCCATTCTTCAACCTTGACTCTGCCTCATTGCTTCTCCTTCCCCATCTGCAGAGGAAACCACTTATCAGTTAGTGTGCTGTTCCTCTGTTACTACACGTTACTATATATACCCAAAGAAAATATATGATGTCATTTTGTGGCTTTTGTTTGGTTTACGGTTACTGCCCATATTATTTTGTAATCTCTTTTTCTCACTTGATAACAAAGCTTTGAAACCATTCACTCAATATGCATATATATTACATACTTTAACTGGCCTGTACTATTGGATATTAGGGCTTCTCAAACTTTAGGAAGCCTAAAAATTCACCAGGAGAGCTTGTTAAAATACAGATTTCTGTGATCTGCCCCCAGAGAATTCTGACTTAGGTCAGCGGTTTTATTTCAAACATACTCCCAGTGACGCTGATGCTGCCTACTTACTACCACCTTCAAGCAGCATTGCTCTCCAATATGAATAAATTGCAGGTCAAGTCATTCCCTTATTAATGGATATTTAGGTTGGTTCCAATTTGTCTTTAATTACAAATTAACGCAATCTTTGTGCACACAGGCAGTTTCTCTGAGGTAGATATATACAAATAGGATCTGCATTGCAATCGGTAGTTTTTAAGGAACAAAACTGGCCTAAAGACACAAATGACTAATAACGAAATGTCAGGCCAGGGGTGATGAATAAACTTTCTGATGTCCCTCGAATTGGTACCAGTGTATCTCCTGATAATTAGCCCACTAGGTAAGTTTTGTGCTTAACAGGACACTAAATGTTTTAGAGCAGATGAAAGGAGTAAGGCACATTTAAGCAGCCAGTTTTCTGAGCTTCCCTCATCCTTCTGTTACCCTTCTCGAAGGTGGTGATAATTTGGGGAAATGGTGTACAAAGCCCAACCAAGTAAGTAACTCTAGTATCTGCTCTGTGGATCACTGATCATCTACTGATTTATGCAGCCTCTGTAGGTCTGAAAAGGTAATCCTGAATCTTAACAATCGGTAAGTGAAACTGTACCTCCAGGAAGAAAATTTTAAAAAAAGAGATTGTACCGATCAATTCTGAAATTCTCACTATAAGCTTTTCGAAGAGCTGAAAACATGTAAGAAAATAGGCTATCCTGTACTGATGAACATATATTTAATTACATTTACAATGTTTAAATGGTCTGGGAAACAATGTGTTAATTTGTTAACTTCCCTCCTTCACACAGAATGGACCAACAACCTTTTGATAGAACAGCTTAACCTGAGTCTGGTTGTCTCCCACTAGGTAAGAGTGTTGAATGCATTTCTAAATGTACGTGGGAGAAGCATCAAGTTAGGTGACAGTGTCTCAGAAGGCCTAAACTAAGGCGAAGTGCAGCAGGCAGGCATAGAGGAAATATTTAATTCCTTGTAAAGAGGCCCAAAGTGAGCAATAAACGAGATGACTCAAACCCCTCCAAACATGGTTGACTTGGATCAGACATAGAAACTGAACACATAGGTAAAACACTAAAATAATCGTAACTAATTTTTTTCTGATCATTGCTGTATTTATCACAAACATGCTTCCCTTTCAGTACGTGTTTCCAACTCCTGTACAGATCTCCATTCTGTCTGGTTTTGATTCCAAGGACTCTAACTATTGCCACTGAGGTCCCAAGTTATATTAAAGTCACAAAACACAAACAGCTCCAGTGCCAATGCACACTGGACTTAATACAACCCATGCTGTCAGATAAAGCAGAAATTCTGCGTACAAGCTCCAGCCAAGCAAAATAAAGCACTTGCTTTGGTTCTTTTATTTACCATTGGGGGAAAAAACTTTTGTCATAAATTACTCAGTTATCTTGTCAACTTCTCACAAGAAATTATTTCTTGCTCCACAAATATCCCAGTGCTTTTTCTTTGGTTTTAAAGATCTACACAGGCAAAACTTAAATGTCTACAAAAGTTCACAAAAATATAGATAAAACAGTGGAAAACTGAAACAATCCATATGTTCAACAAAAGGTGGTAGGTGAAGTACCCACAACAGCTGATACGTATTGCTGTGTACCGTGTGCTATTTTACACCTTTTATATTCATTATTCCATTTAATCCTTATAACAACTCTAGGAGATAGGTTGTCATCCACAAATTTTCAGATGAGGAAAATACCCAAAGATGTTACTTTTCTAAGGCTGAGCGTGAACAAACGTCAGATCCAAACACAATGCTATGCAGCAAATGGAAATATTTAATGGAATGAAAGATGTTTACAATAGAAATGACAACAATCAGAAAATAATATAAATAATGACTGGGGCAGTGTCAAGTTATTTATAATATGTCAAACTATAATAAAATATGAATTTATTTTTATAATTCTTTCTGGGCATTTGTATTTCCTAATTTTTCTACACAAAATGAAGAATAACTCTGACCCTCTCCCTTCCCCCTGGGAAAAAAAATAATGGAGTGTACAAAACTGGATCACGAAAATTTAAACAGGCACAAAAATTAGTTTTAGTGAGAGTTCAATGTTCAGAAAAGTTTAACAGAGTAGAAACAAAGTTAGTTTGATCAAAACAATAATCAAAACAAACACATGAAGTTCTTTTTTTTTTAATGTTTATTCATATTCATTCTTGAGAGAGAGACAGAGATCAGGCAGGGAGGGGCAGAGAGAGAGGGACACACAGAATCTCTAGACTCTGAACTGTTCAGCACAGAGCCCGACGTGGGGCTTGAACTCACAAACTATGAGACTGTGACCTGAGCCGAAGTCGGACGCTTAACTGACTGAGCCACCCAGGCACCCCTACATGCATGAAGTTCCTAATATGAATGTGTTTTGGGATACAATTTCCTAGAATACAGTTCTTACCTGTCAGTTGATGTTGGACTAGTAGCCACTGGTGTTTCTGCTGGCTTTTCTGCAGGTTTCTCTTGTTTCGTTGCACTAGCAGGCGCAGGTTCAGAAGATGCTGTTGTTGATGCTGGAGTGATGGATGCGGGGGTAGGAGTGGGAGCCAAAGCGGGAGGAGAGGTTGGGACCTGGACCACAGCTGGAGCTGTGGTGGAGCTAACTGTGGTGGTGGTGGCAGGATTTGACTGCTGGGTTGTAGCTGGTGCTGGTGTAGTCACTGCTTTGGGCTAAACACATTAAAAAAGAAAAATAATGAATCATGATAAAATACCACATTATTACCTGATCTCTAAGTAGACTATCATTATAGGAGGCTACAAACATAACACTAATATAAACTTGTAACTTGAAAATAATTTTGTAAAGTAACTTAATAAATGATCAGTATTAGCAATCTGAATCACTATGTTACTCTTTCAAAGCTGATATATTAACTAACAACCTTAATTAGCTTTTAGCTAACAGTTTGTCTTTGTTATGTTACCAAGTCACTACAAAAAAGAACCAATAGAAGCCACTATTCAGAGATATACAGAATGTGTACTAAAAAAAAAAAGGACCATTTAATTAACCCCTACCAAACTTTACAGTTTAAGTTCCAAGGTTATAACTTCAAGGTATTTATTGTCATTTAAAAGCATCACCAAAAAAAAAAAAATAATAATAATAATAAAATAAAATAAAATAATAATAATAAAAGCATCACCAAAATAACTCTCTTGTTTGATCTGAGCTAGTTCAGCATGCACTGGAAAGACTTGCTGTGCAAGGTAGGACAGGGGACTGAAAAAAAATAATACTAGGAGCATTCACTCCCTCTTTTCTTTGTTCTAAGAGTCTTGTGTTTAGCCCTATAACTTTTCAAACTGCCAATATAATACTCTGCAAATTATTAATGTTCTAAACTCTGATTTAGATTAAAATGTAATTTAAATGTATTATGCTAATTTAGTATTTCCCTTAAGATTATTTATGATGATTATAATAATATAACATTTCATGCCCTCGCAAAGTCTCTGTTGCCACAGTGCTATTTAAGCCTCATTCTAAATGGTAGCAAACCCATCTGCTTTTTGAAGTTTTGCTGCTTACTTCTGATCTAAACAGTTTTCCTGGCTCTTTATAATAAGGTCATTTCTCTTTGCCTCTATAATGCCTACTACTTCCCCTTCTAATAGATGGCTTCTATTATTAACTTGAAAATAAAATAACCACAAATTATCAGTAGAGTCCTGTGTAAAATAAGAAAAAGCTTGGCTCTAAGTAGCTATTCTTCAAACACATCCATCTATTCTGAGACCTATCCTGCTTAATTCTTAGTTACGTTCTAAACAGTCAAGGTTATTACAATACTAAAGGAAATAAGACCCCAAACATATACATATCCAAATATGTGGCTACCACATTTTGCATACTATTCATGATAAAACTAGGTAAGACAATGGAGTATTATTCAGCCCTAAAAGGACAGAAATTCTGGCACATGCTATAACATGGATGAACCTAGAAGACACTACGCTAAGGGAAATAAGCCAGTCACACAAGGAAAATACTTTATGATTCCATTTATATGAGATGTATAGAGTAGTTAAATTCATGGAAAGTAGAATGGTGGTTACCAAGGCCTGGGGGGGGGTGGGGGCAGAATGGGGAGTTACTATTTAGTGGGTACAGAGTACTGGAGATGGTTGCACAACAATGTGAATGCACTTAATACCACTGAACTGTAAAATTAAAAATGGTTAAACTGGTAAATTTTGTGTTACGTATATTTTAACACAATTAAAAAATACTCAATTGAGACAAAGTTTCCTCATGATTCTGTTTCTTGTATGTAAAGTTTAACATTTAATGGCTAAGTGAAATAAGTCAGAGAAAGACACCATATGTTTTCACTCATATGTGGATCTTGAGAACTTAACGGAAGACCATGGAGGAGGGGAAGGGGGGAAAAAATCACAGAGAGGGAGGCAAACCATAAGAGACTCTTGGATACTAAGAACAAATAGGGTTGATGGGGGGTGGGGGAGACGGGAAAGTGGGTGATGGAAATTGAGGAGGGCACTTGTTGGAATAAGCACTGGGTGTTGTATGGAAACCAATTTGACAATAAATTATATTAAAAAAACCCAAACATTTAATGAGTAAGTGCTTTAACATAGCAAAATCACAATGGTTCTCTTAATGGATTATACAAACTTTTAAGTCCAACACATGTAAACCGTTTAGCTGCTTTTACTCAGGACAAAAATATGCAGTAATTAAAACTGACTTGCTAACCAGAAGAGACTTTTTTTCTTTGACTCTTTTTTTTTTAATTATTTTTTTAATGTTTATTTTTGAGAGAGAAAAAGGAGGGAGGGAGGGAGACACAGATTCCAAAGCAAGATCCAGGCTCTGAGCTGTCAGCACAGAGCCCAATGCAGGGCTCGAACCCACGAACTATGAGATCATGACCTGAGCCGAAGTCGGACACTTAACCGACTGAGCCACCCAGGCGCCCCTCTTTGACTCTTAAATATAGAAAAAAACTGAGGGTTGCTGGTAGGGTGCTGGGTGTGGGGAAGGGCTAATGGGTGACAGACACTAAGGAGGGCATTTGTTGGGATGAGCACTGGGTGTTGTATGTATGTGATGAATCACTAAATTCTACTCCTGAAATCATTATTACACTATGTTAACTAACTTGGATTTAAATAAAATTTAAAAGTTAAAATAAATAAAATTTACTTGCTCAACTCTCTGTATTTCTACTGCATATATTACCTTAAACTTAAAAAAAAAATCCTCACATTTATTTTAATAAATGGTTTATAGTCCTTAATAAACTTGGTTTTCAATTACTTATTTCAACCTATTTTCAGGGTTACAAGTATCACTGTTCTCAGATTATGATAATGCAATCCTAAAAATTCATGTCACGAGTACACCACTTCTCTGTTTTAACTCTCTACTGCATGCTTATGCATCTTTAAATAAAAATATTACAGAATCCTGACAGAACCCATATCCATTCTGTTTTAGAGAAAAACTTTGACTTTGATAAACTGTCCCAAGTATATTTCAGTCCAATAAATTACAAAAAATTCCCTTTAAAAAACTTCCTCACAACAATCTTTCCTTCATTTCTTTAACTGCCTTTTTCTTTTTTAGTTTCTAAAAATCTACCCCATCAACTAAGAAATATCATTGAATTTAGGAGTCTACATGTCTTTTCTGCTTGAGCTTATCAGATCTAGCACATAATTTAACAAGTCTCTCTAAGGCACCCTTATTAAAACCACAAAATAAGAAATATTTATTCTAAGAATCACATCTTTAAATCTTTAAATAATTAGCAATTTTACTACTCCAGCAAAATCTAACAATTTTCACATGATATTTTATCAACTGTTTTAATTTATTTAAAAATGTTTAAGCTATAAATGTATAAAATTAACTTTATGGTTCACACAAAGTAAACTTAAAATTTTTAAAAAAACAGCCAAGTGCCTGCCACTATGGATGTGCATAAACTGTATTCACTAAAGTATAAAGGCTGGACTTGGGATCTTTATTTTTTTTAAAAAACCTTGCATGCATAAAAATATACAGAACAAGGCTAAAACTTACTTTTGTCACCATAACCACCACAAAGTTTTTTTCATCAATTTTATATTCTTTTAGAGCAGTATCATCATTGAGGATTTTGCCTAGTACATTAAGAAAAAAAGAATACATTATTTGAAGCCCATAACCTTTGTCTTACACATAACTGAAGTTAAAACAATTACCAATGTCAATTCTATCAATTAATACTTTCCCCAAAGAAAATCATTAAGTGATCAGTCAAGATAAAGAAAAATATAATTGGAAATATAATCAGGTAAAAAGGCACTAACATTTAAAGATACCAAACACAAACACTGTGTATGTGTCTGACAGAACGAGTTTGTCTACACAATCTGAAAGATAGCATTACTTTCAATATTTAATTCATACCTGCATAAATTAATTTTTGACCTGCTACAGGAAAGGCATCTTTCCCTTTTTCAGATTCAATCTTCTCTTTCAGTGCCTTCACCTAAAGGAAAAATAAACATTTTTTTCTAACAGGTCTAAACAACAAATGACTATCCAGAATCTGAGAAATGCAAGGTAAAACTTTTATACGTATATTAATCATTAATACTTGCAAAAACTTAAAGATCATGTCTTCACAATATTATATTAAAAAACTCATTCTTAATGCATATTATTAGGTATAGGTATAAACTTTACCACCAGCTGCTACACATACACAGATTAAAAGAAAAAACTTTTACCAGTTGACTTGATAAATCTATTCAAAATAAAAATTGCAACATTAGAAGTCTTGATTCTCATTATAAAGCTTACGGGCTTATTTCCCACAGAGTAAAAAAGAAAAGCTCTCTAACCTAAAAAGTCTAAGAAATAAAATAGTCCCATCTACAATAAAAATAAAAGTTAAATAAGAATGTTAAAAAGCAAATGATTCAGGGGCGCCTGGGTGACTCAGTTTGTTAAGTGTCCAAATCTTGATTTCAGCTCAGGTCGTGATCTCACGGTTTGAGAGTTCAAGCCCTGTGTCAGGCTCTGTGCTGACAGTGGAGAGCCTGCGTGGGATCCTCTCTCTCTCTGCCCCTCCACTAACTGTGCTCTGTCACTCTCTCTCAAAAATAAATAAATAAACACACAAAAGAAAGGCATATGATTCACTTAAAAACATTTTTTTTAATGTTTATTTTTGAGAGACAGAATGTGAGAAGGGGAGGGGCAGAGAGAGAGGGAGACAGAATCTGAAGCAGCCTCCAGGCTCTGAGCTGTCAGCACAGAGCTCGATGCAAATGATTCACTTTAAAAGTGGGATATGTTTCATCATTGTCATCTGAGGGGGCTTCATAAAGATCAATTAGAACATAATTTCTAGAGATGGGGCCTGAACACCTTTATTTTTTTTTAAATTTTTTAAAAATTTATTTATTGTTGAGAGAGAGTGAGCAGGGAAGGGGCAGAGAGAGGGGGAGACACAGAATCCGAAGCAAGTTCCAAGCTCTGGGATGTCTGCATAGAGCCTGGATGTGGGGCTCGAACTCATGAACTGGGAGATCATGACCTGAGCTGAAGTCATATGCTTAACCGACTGAGCCACCCAGGTGCCCCTGAACACCTGTACTTTTTTAAAAGCTTTACAGGTGGCTCCAAATTTCAGCCTTGGCCAAGGACTACTATCTGTTGTCTCATCTACAAAGTAAGAAGTACTGTAACAGATGATCTTTATGATCTCTGTCTTGTAAAATTACATGACAACAGGCTCATTATGAGATATTTTGAAAATGAGTCCAATTTTTGAAACTAATCAAAAAGCACGGTGGCAGAGGAGTAAAAAAGGCAAGAAGATATAATGGAATTAGTTTCATTACTTTAAAGGCACAAAAATCAAGAGGAAAAATTCCATTCCTTCTATCTCTCAGAATACTTCGAAAAATTGTCTAAGTTTTAGGTGAAAGACTGCTTGATAGGGATACACAGAGAGAGCACTACTTTCATTACTTTAAAGATACAAGAATCAGGGGCGCATGGGTGGTTCAGTGGGTTGAGCGTCTGACTTCGGCTCAGGTCTTGATCTCACAGCTCTATGAGTTTAAGCCCCGCATCAGGCTCTGTGCTGACGGCTTGGAGCCTGGAGCCTGGAGCCTGGTTCGGATTCTGTGTCTCCCTCTCTCTCTGCCCCTAACCCATTTGCATTCTGTCTCTGTCTTTCTCAAAAACAAATAAACGTTAAAAAAAAAAAAATTAAAGATACAAGAATCAAGGGGGAAAATTCCATTTCCTTCAATTCCCCAGAATACTTCTGAAAACTGTCTAAGTTGATAGTTCTAAGCTTAAGGTGAAAAACTAATGCCAGCGCAGAGCCTGATGCAGGGCTTTAACCCACAGATCGTGACCAAGAGTCAAATGCTTAACCAACTGAGCCACCCAGATGCCCCATAAGTAACAGCTTTTTAAAAAAGCACTCAGGGGGGGCTCCTGGGTGGCTCAGTCGGTTAAGCGCCCGACTTCGGCTCAGGTCATGATCTCGCAGTCCGTGGGTTCGAGCCCCGCGTCGGGCTCTGTGCTGACTGCTCAGAACCTGGAGCCTGTTTCAGATTCTGTGTCTCCCTCTTTCTTTGACCCTCCCCTGTTCATGCTCTCTCTCTCTGTGTCTCAAAAATAAATAAATGTTAAAAAAAATTTTTTTTAAATAAAAATAAAAAAATAAAAAAGGGGGCGCCTGGGTGGCGCAGTCAGTTGAGCGTCCGACTTCAGCCAGGTCACGATCTTGCGGTCCGTGAGTTCGAGCCCCGCGTCGGGCTCTGGGCTGATGGCTCAGAGCCTGGAGCCTGTTTCCGATTCTGTGTCTCCCTCTCTCTCTGCCCCTCCCCCGTTCATGCTCTGTCTCTGTCTCAAAAATAAATAAACGTTGAAAAAAAAAAAATAAAAATAAAAATAAAAAAGGACTCAGAGAATCTGACGTCAACATCAGTAAACTCAGGATATAAATTCCACAAGATAGTAAATTCTATGCTATGTGTGGGTCAGAATAAAAAAGTACAAGGATTCACAAGTCTAACAACTCTACAGTTGGCCCTTGTTCTATAATTTATGTTGGCAGTTCTGATTTTACCTATACATTCAGTTAGCATGTCATGATAAGTGCAGGAAACAAAAGATACTATCCAAATTTCTAAGATAAAGTAACTTTTAAAGACCCATTTATTTAAACTCTGTATTGCCAAGAGCAATGATTCTCTAGGTGTGATGAAGGAGCCATAAACATTCATAAGACCTTACTTATCAGGAGGTATACCAGGTCAAAAGATATTATTTGCTTTTTGTACTCTCATTTTCTCACAAGTATATACTTGAGTTTTCCAGAGGCTACAAAACATGTGACTTCACAAAAGACTGAGTGCAGAAGCAGATGAGAATCTATCTTTTTCTATTAAGCCAAACATTAAAAAGTTTTGCAAAACAAGGGGCACCTGGGTGGTTAAACGTCTGATTTCTGCTCAGGTCAGAATCTCATGGTTCAAGAGTTCGAGCCCTGCATCCTGCTCTCTGCTATCAGTGCAGAGCCGACTTCCGATCAAGTCATCCCCTCCCCCTCGCCCTCTCAAGCTTGCACACTCTTCTCTCTCAAAAGTAAAACATTTTAAGGTGCCTGGGTGACTCAGTCAGTTAAGGGTCAGACTTCAGCTCAGGTCATGGTCTCATGGTTCGTGGGGTTCAAGCCCTGTATCAGGCTCTCTGCTGTCAGCACAGAGCCTGCTTCGGATCCTCTATCTCCATCTCTCTCTACCCCTCCCTTGCTTGTGCATGCTCTCTCTCTCAAAATAAATAAACTTAAATTTTTTTTTTAAATAAATAAACACTAAAAACAAGTTTTGCAAAGCAAGTAAGATAATGCCAGTCTTACTGTTTTCGTAACATTTAATAGGTTTATTATATTTAAATGAATATAATTATTTAAATTTATTATATTTAAATGAACATTTAGAAAATTCCTCTGCTTAATTTCTAATACAGTAAATACAAGTACATTGATAAAAGTTATTTTGGGGTCCTCAACAAATTTTAAATGTAAAGGGTCTTGAAAACAAAAACAGAGGACTGCCTAAGAACTGCTACTTTACATGCTAAATGACTTGCCCGAAGTCAGCTGAGCAACAGCATAGCGCTCAGAGCACTCTGTGGTGAATAATTTCCTTCCATACTTCTTTGTTCAGAGAAGAGATGCAATATTTGCAACTGTGGTTGGTTAAAAAAAAACTCACAAATGAATGATAGACCACATGTGTTACTATGAGTGATTCTAGTTCTCAGAACAGTACACAGTGGTGGAGTACACAGTAATTGCTCAATTAACACTTGCTGAATGAGGAAATTAATATAGCATAAATATATGTAAGGAAAGGAAAATAAAGAAATATATGAAGCAAAAAATAAAGAATGAAAGAAATAAGCAGGAATCTCATTCCTGACAGACAAGAATGTGTAGTCAATTTAGACTTAATTGATATGTATACATAGTTTCTAACCAATGGAAATTATACTTTTATTTCCAGCACCCATAGAATATACACTTTAAAAGTTTAGCCATAAAGACTATTCCACTGTATTTTCATAAGCCCAAACAAATAACGGACCTACTCTCTAGCTTTGTATGTCAAAAGAGTGAGGAAGGGACAAAACCCCAAAACCCTTGTAAGTTTAAAAAAAAAAAAAAAAAAGCAGGACAAACAACAAGAACACCTCCAATCATTTTGCTCCAAAAAACCCAAAAACGGGTGATTAAAAAATATTAAGTACATAACAATGAGAACTCTACAGACATCGGTACCTATATGATTTGACTAAAAAAGTAATCATAGACTAACATTAAAACCGTTTCTTAAAGAAAAATTAATAAACTAAGCATGCATTTCAGACAGAAATAGGACAAATACCAAAAGGAAAAACGCAAAAAAATTAAGGAGAGAGAAATGGTAGAAAATACTTCTTGTGCCAAGAGAAATAAGGGACAAATAACAGGGCAACAATTCATAAGTACAGTCAATAAAAAGTTCAACCTTATTAGTAACCAGAATCACAGATTTTAGTGTCAGATGTCATTAGTTCAATACACCATCATACTGGAAAAGACAGTGTTGAACAATTCTTGGTGTTAAGTGTGAAGAGACAACACTCTCAGAATGGGAGTGTCAAACAATAAAATATTTGAAGGCAATATGTCAAAGTGCAACATTTTTGGGGCGGTGGCCATTCAATCTAGCAATACCACTTCAGAACATAAAATCAACTTTATATATTTATATATAAACATATATGTGAATACACACACATCTACTAGAACTAGACTTTAGTTCTGGGTGCACCGACCTGTCCAAAATTCTGGCGTTGTTCCTTAACCTCAACACGATCTTTACTTTCCAATCTACTTAAGTCACCTACCCACACAACACAGGCTGAATCCTGTTATGCCCAAACTTCTCCATCTTTGAAATTGTAAACATCAATCACCTATCCCTACCAGCTCTCAGTAACTATTCACTACACCTGGTCTTGCATTTGGTCCCCAGAGTGCCTACTTTCACTCTGATCTTTATTGCCAGTTCTATTTGGCAAAGACGATAATTCCACTGCTTCTATCACTTCCTTCCTATTATCAGACTTTCTTGTCTTTCTGCTGCTTCCCCCAGGCAAAATTCCACATTTGGACCCACACAACTGAAATTATTTCCATCTGTACTCAACAAAAAATTCACTTTGACCACTCTGTGCTGCCACCTACCTCACTCAGCTAACAAATCTTACCTTAACTATCCAACCCCTACCTATCCATTTACATCCAATCTTCTACATGCTGGAGAAAATTAAAGATACCCTAAATCCTCACTTCTTTTGGTTCTCCTCCATTCTCCAAGAGGATATTTCAAACCTGCACTCTTCTCTAAATTTGATTGCCAAAACTTCCTCCCTCCCCACAGATGACCTTCTACTTCATTCAAAATATATCAAGGGCGCCCAGGTGGCTCGGTCAGTTAAACTTCTGACTCTTGATTTTGGATCAGGTCATGATCTCACAGTTCATGAGATCAAACCCCACTTTGGGCTCCATGCAGGAGTATGCTGGGGACTCTCTCTCTGCCCCTCCTCCCCAAATTAAAAACAAAGACAAAAATCAGCAGATATCAGAGGGACCCATCCTCCACCTTCTGCCACCAAAGCGACATACATTCTTTTTTTGCATCCAGATCCACCTAATCTCCTTCCTTCCTATTAAAAACTTTTTTGAACATCTATTCATTTTTGAGAGAGACAGAGACAGAGTGTGAGTGGAGGAGGGGTAGATAGAGAGGGAGACACAGACTCTGAAGGAGGCTCCAGCACTGAGCTGTCAACACAGAGCCCGACGCGGGACTCGAACTCACGGACCGCGAGATCATGACCTGAGCCGAAGTCGGCTGCTTAACAGACTGAGCCACCCAGGTGTCCCTCCTTTCTTCCTATTAAATGAAAGAGGCATCCCTCGCTTTCAAATCTAATCCTTTTCACTTGTTCCTTGGTTCTCCATCCAGTGTTCTTCAATACCTTGCTAGATTCTTTGTTTCCCACCCTCCCCCAGCTGTATTTTCACCCTCTCCTTCAAGGCCAGTCACTTCCATTCACACTTAAACAGACCCAATTTTCTATCATCTTTAAAACAAAACAAAAACTTCACAACCTGCCATTATTTCTTGCTAGCTATAGTCTCCTCCCCTTAGTCTCAGGCATTTTTCAAAAAAAAAAAAAAAAATTAACTACACACATTGTAATACTAGTAACCCCACACCGATTACTCAAGAATGCAATGTAGTGCTGACAGAAGCATGGACTTTATTCCCAATTCTGCTACTTGTTTTTCTCCCTATGCTCAAGATTCCATTAAGACTGTTCTTACCAGTATCTCTAAATTCAGCAAAACCATAACTAGATACTTCTTAGTCCTTCACTACCTTACCTGACCTGTCTCTCCTCTTCACACTGTCTTCCTTTGGCTTCCATAAGGCCATACTCCTCAGGATTTCCTCCAATCTCTCTGTTCACTAATTTGTGAAATCCTCTCCTTATCTTTAGTCATACAGACCCAACTCTCTACTGGATACTTTTACTAGATATCCTAGTATAGGCATTTCAACCATAATGTGTTTACTGCAGATGGCTTCTAGACATCTAGTTTGTCTAAACCTTCCCTAACCCAATCAAATGGAACACACTTTAAAACAGCTTATAAAGAAAGGCCTTCTTTCTGGATATTACCAAAAACAAACAAACAAACAAACAAAAAGAGGAGGCAGCACCTCTCTACATGGTTTCTCTTGGGAAGGTTATGGCAAGCAACAGATGCAGTTGTGACTCCTCTACTAACTGTGCTGAGTCCCATGCCAATGCTCTTGTTTCAATAAGCAGTAAACAAGATGGATCTATAATGGAGCACTACAGTTCCAATAAATAACCAAGGCCACCCTATCCAAGGCTAATAATAAACAAGAAGGAGGGACTAAACTTTCATTTTGATGTTTATTTCTCCCTAAATAAAGGATGGAAATTTATTGGGGCGGCTGGGTGGCTCAGTCAGTTAAGCAGCCAACTTTGGCTCAGGTCATAATCTCGTGGTCCATGAGTTCGAGCCCCGCCTGGCTGTGCTGACAGCTCAGAGCCTGGAGCCTGCTTAGGATTCTGTGTCTTCCTCTCTCTTTGCCCCTCCCCTGCTCGCGCTCTCTCTCAAAAATAAATAAACATTAAAAAAAAATGAATGGAAGTTTATCATCAACTCAACTATCAACAAAGCATGGTTGACAATCAAGAAATCAAACTTTTTTCCTAGCCACATACTTCTTTTTCTCTTATGAAATTGTGTGCATTTTAAAGGAAAAACATACTCTGTATCTAACATTAAACATGGTTGACAATCACAATAGTCTATTAAAAAGTGCCAACATAAAATCTGATCAATTATCCTGTTTCATCCCATCCCCATGAGATGCTTGTCTCTTCTTCCACGTTCCTCACATCAAATCATTCATCCAGTGGTTCCAACTTACCATCTAATTATTTCCCAGTGTGAACATTACTTTGCATCCCATGGTACTACCTTAGTTCAGGCCAACAACCATTAAAAGTAGTCATTTTCATTCAACAAACTTAAGTTGTAGGTTTCAAATATAAAAATAATGTTTTATAAATTATATCCCCATGATAGTAAATGTCGTTTTGCATGTCAGTCTTTTTTTTTTTTTTTTGGCATGTCAGTCTTCTTACATGGCACTTTCGCACAAGATTTCTAGGACTGTAGCTTGTTGATTGGGTTAGCAACTGAATATTTATTATAATCCAGTTTCTTCAATATTACAATATATTTTCCTTATTACTGTTATAATTACATATACCGTAAAAAGACTTATGCAAGCTTTAATGGGTAGCCCTGAAGTACAGAGGCTGAATGAATAACAACAGCTCATGGATGCTATGTACTTAGCACATGCCAGGCAGTATATCAAGAGCTTCCCAATATTTAACTCAATTTAATCTGTGCCTCATCTCCTATTTGAATCCTGGCTAGTGCTACTGTGGAAGCTGATATTTGAGAACAACAACAAATGTTGATATTTGTGAGAGCTAATGCAGGCAAATTTGAGTTCCTTTGATCCAGCAGCTCTGCATCTGGAAATCAATGCTGAAGAGATGTTTACAAAAACACTTTAAAGATACACGAACAAGTTATGTGTTCTACACTACTGTTCCTAACACTGAAAACAACCCTAAACATTCATCAATGGTAAAATATATTACTGCAGATGCATTCATCTAAATACAATGCAATACAAGAACAATGCTATACGTGCAAGGTACTCACTGAATACATGCATATATGAATGAATGACGTATTTATAATTATCTATAAAGGGCAAAAGCTAGTTGCTAAGCAAGTGATTTTTAAGAACATAGTGAAATTATGTTTATATATTACACATAGGTAAAAAAAAATGTCTAGCAGCAAATAGAGTCTATAGTGGTTATTTGGACCAGGGGCATAAAGGCTTCTACTTTTTTATATACTTTAGTAACTATAACAAGCCTAGATTATGTTAGTAATTTAAGGGAAACAACCACTGCTTACTAATATCACAGAAGAATATACTGCAATTTTGAGGAGTCTGCACTAAAAAAGAAAATTCTAGAGTGCCCAGCCAGCTCAGTTGGTAGAGCATGCAACTCGTGATATTGATGTCTTGAGTTTGAACCCCACGCTGGGTGTAGAGATTACTTAAAAAAAAAAAAAAAGTCTAAGGCGGTACTCTAATACCTACTTAAATTTCGAAAAATAAGAGCAACCAAAATTTGGCAATTAACATGAGCAAAAGGAAAGAGTCCCAAACCTAAATATGTTTACAAAAGGATTTCATAGATTGTGTGCATCTATGTGGGCAATGTTTTTGGTTTTCTTTTTCCTTTTGATTCCTTAAGTGGTATCCTTCCATTTGGGAAACTAGCATAGGCACCAAGGAGTATTTTCTGGATTCCTCTCCCCAAAGTATATTTCTGCGAATTCTAAAGATAGATTTGATGATAAAAAAGTCAGCTGACTAGTGCAATAGGAAAAATCTTCCCACTGGACCCAAGGAATAAAAGAATGTAGCAAAAGTAAAGAGATTTTTTTTTTTATTACTGAGAGTACAGTATTAATAATGTATGAACATGGGAATGCAATTGGTGCAGCCACTCTAGAAAACAGTATGGAGACTCCTCAAAAAACTAAAACTAGAACTACCCTATGACCCAGCAATTGCACTACTAGGCATTTATCCAAGGGATACAGGTGTGCTGTTTCGAAGGGACACATGCACCCCCATGTTTATAGCCATACTATCAACAATAGCCAAAGTATGGAAACGGCTCAAATGTCCATTGATGAATGAATGGATAAAGAAGATGTGGCGCGCGCACACACGCGCGCGCGCACACACACACACACACACACACACACACACACACACACACACTGGAGTATTACCGGCAATGAAAAAGAATGAAACCTTGCCGTTTGCAACTACGTGGATGGAACTGGAGGGTATTATGCTAAGTGAAATTAGTCAGAGTAAGACAAAAATCCTATGACTTCACTCATATGAGGACTTTAAGAGACAAAACAGATGAACATAAGGGAAGGGAAACAAAAATAATATAAAAACAGGGAGGGGACAAAACAGAAGAGCCTCATAAATATGGAGAACAAACAGAGGGTTACTGGAGGGGTTGTGGGAGGGGGGATGGGCTAAATGGGTAAGGGCCACTAAGGAATCTACCCCTGAAATCATTGTTGCACTATATGCTAACTAATTTGGATGTAAATTTAAAAAAATAAAAAATAAAATAAAATAATGTATGAACAGACAGTATATAAAGGCAATCAATTCTCAAATAGGGTTATGATCCAAAAGGCTATGATTTTAAATATAATTTGAAGTTCAGAACCTATTCTTCCCATACAAACTATGATATTTAAGCTACTCCAACTATTCATGCCAATTTAATTAATCTATTCTAAAATATATTCCTAACAATATGATTTCAACGAGATTAAAACCGACACACTCTGAAAACTGATTAAGTAGAAAAATAGAAACTCTCAAGATACCTGTAAACTTTTAAAGTTTCTATATAGGCAGAGAATGAATCTAATACACTACAAAAAAGTCACCTACCTAATTTACCCAGAAGTGTGAGGGGGAGAGGAGGGAGTGACAATTTTTATCTACCTGTTTGAAGTATTTAGGATCTGTTCATACGTATTAGTCATTTGTGGCCAGTCTACCTCCTCTCCTAGAAAAGGTTTATGTAATGTATAAAAGGTTTATAAAGTTCATTCAGTATAAAATTAGCTCTTGGAGAAACTACATAGGGAAACTTATAGGGAACAGATGGTGTGGTGTCCTTCAGCAGAATTCACTGTGCTACGGCAAGCTCAAATTTAGCACATTTCTTTCCAAAAGCAACAGAAATTTTATACATTACCTATCAAACCATCTCATAATTTCCAAACTAAAGAAAGCAGAACACTGCTCTTAAAAACTGTTCGAAACTGCCGATCACATCAAGCTGACCCAGTCCGAGGATACCACATTCACACAAACTTTTTGTAAAAAAAGATAGTAAAAACAGTGATCAAAATAATGGAAAACCGATGAAAGCACAATTTGTTGAAAAAAAATTGCATGCATTTATTTCTAATTTCACAATTCGCTAAAAATTTTCAGATCCATGATCTCTTTTGATTTTCACATCAACTCTACAAGGAAGGCAGGGAAGTTATTACTTCTATTTTACTAATGAGAAAAGAGATTTAAGTGCTCAAGGACACAGGATAACTACAAAGTGGGGGGGAACTCTTCCCTAGACTAGCAGTGCTGTGATGTATTTGAAAGAGAGCAAAATGTAAAAACAAGTAAACAGACTCAAGAGTTACCATTAAGTTTTTGCTATAAAGAGCAGCAGGGAAACGAGGCAGTAGCTAAAGAGGGATGTGGAGACAAGGGAGAGTTTTATTAAAATTGGGAAAACATTCTACAATGGAAAAATCAATGAGGCAGAAGAGAAAAGCTGAACTGGGAGTGGGCCCTTCACAGGCGAAGTAGAGCAACCAAAATGCTGTGGAAAAGTAGGACTAGCCTCAGCACCATCCACCATAGATAGCTGCCCACAACAAAAGGAGACTAGAAGAAGTAGGTAGTTCTGGTAGGATTCTGCAAAAGTTCTTCTGTTCCAATTGTTTCTATATTCTCAACAAAATCTTAAATCTGGGGTCATCAGCTGAAAATATGGATAGTATATGAAATCTGCCTATGACAGCAGAAGAGTGAATGGACGGACTAGTGGAGAGTACTACCAGGCAGTAAAAGGGCCCAACGGAGGTTAATGTTCATGAATTTTAGGTGAGACAAATCAATGTGGCTATGTGTCTTCCAGCTACACAGGTGTAAGCACAACAGAACTGAATTTAATCACATCTGGGGTTTTCCGAGCAGAAACAATGAAGTGAGAGTGGGACCACGTTGCCAGGCACAGCCACAGTTCTAAGCACTCTGTGTATGATCTCAAAATCATAAAACCTTCCAAACAACCATATGAGGTTAGTACTTCCAGTGGCAGTACCCTCATTTTAAGCTGAGGAAACAGGCACATAACTGGGTAACTTGCCCAAGGTCACAGAGCAAGTGGTACAGCCAGGATTGAAATTCAGGCAGTCTGGTTCCAGAGATATGCTATGCTGATCCTTGCAAGAAAGTGATTATAATCATTGACCCTATTTTAGCTGGGCAAGAGTGGAAGCAATAACATGAAGGGAAGGCCAGCAAAGAGAAGTATGGATCAAATGAATTATAGGTCTCATTAGAACTAGAATCAGAGGAAAGGTAAAGTAGGATACTAAAAACAGATTACTGGGGATGGAGGAAGTTTGTTACTGGTAATAAGATCTAATTACCAGTCATGGGACTGAATAATTGAGGGAGCAGAAGGAAAGATCACCCAGATGAGACATTACGGATCACAAGACCAGGGTACAGGCAAGATACATATATACTGAAACTACCAGAGCCATTGACTGTGTGATGGCAGCAAGTTACTAATCACATTGGCCTTCATTTCTTCTTTTTAAATCATACACTGTTACATATTTTCCACAATTCTAGTGTGGGGTTTTAAAATATGTCTACCATATGCTGTGGAGCTCAGAACTATGATAACTTTCACACGTTTTTAACACAGAGATAAAAGCAGCTACATCAGGAAAAATGACAATGTCAAAATAACAATATATGTCCATAGCTACTATCTACACTTCCTCATCTCCCATTCATTTCTCAATCTACTCAAACATAAGTTTTGGCTCCAACACTGCATGGAGATTATTTGTCAGGGTCATTAATGAACTACAAGCTGCCAAAACCAAAGGGCACGTCTCTTTTGAATTCTCAAGCATCAGACACATTTGATCCTTTCCTCCTTCTTGAAACATTTTTTCTTGGATTCTTCCTACCTCAAAGATTGCTCCTTGACTGACTCTTCACTATCCAATCTCCACATGAAATCTTCAATTCTAAACCGACTTCAACCCCAGGACTCATCCTATTACCTAGCAACCTTCTCACCATGGTTCTTCAATTCTAGAAGCATACTATTAATTACATATAGTGGATAATTTAGGGTTCATTTTTCAGAAGGAATAGGCATTGAAAAAGACTGCTAGATAATCTCATCCAGTCCCACGGATTGAAGTCAACCACATATGCTGCCTATTGTCAGGTGTCTATCTCTAACCAAAACTTTTCTCTGGGACAGAGGTTCATTACAAATCTCCTTGCCATCTCTACTTGAAAGTTTTTTTTTTTTTTTTAATGTTTAAATGTTATTTGAGAAAGAGAGAGAGCAAGAGAGAGAATGCGCTCGCGCAACTGGAAGAGGGGCAGAGAGAGAGAGAGAGAGAGAGAGAGAGAGAGAGAGAGAGAATCCCAAGGAGGCTCCACACTCAGTGCAGAGCCCGTTGTGGGGTTCAATCCCAACAACTGTGAAAGATCACGACCTAAGCCAAAATCAAGAGTAGGATGTTTAACCGACTGAGCCACACAGGCACCCTTCTTCTTTAATGTTTAATAAGCATCTTAAACTTAAATCTTAAATTCCCACTGCAACCCCAAACCTGCTCCTCTCCCAGCCCTCCACATGTGAGAAAAGAACACAAGTATTCACACAATTTATACAACCTAAATCTAAGTTTAATCCTCAATTTTCCCCATTCCAACCCATCAAAAATTCTTTCATATCTACTCTCCCAAACATATCTCAAATCCATTCACTTTTCATCATATCTTAAACAGGTCAAAACCCTGTTTAAGACTACTGTACAAGCCTAACTGATCTCCGTGCTTTCACTCTTGCTCATCCTACTATCCATTTTCCATACAGCAAAGTAACCTTTAAAATCATAAAAGAAATAATTTTTCTCCTCTGCCTACAATCCCCTAAAGGCTTCTTCCTATTTTACCTTGAAAACCCCTGCCTTAGGACAAAGTCCTACAGGCTCTGGCCCCTTGCCTAACTCAGATCTATTACCTCCCTTCCCCTCACCTACCAGATCAGCATACAGGCCTTTTTTGATTCCCAAACACACTCTTAAATTAAAAGGTCTTTCCCCACAGAAAACTCTCTTCTCCATGGGAGTAATTATTATTCAGATCTCAGTTTAAATGTCACTGTATTCAAAAAGGCCTTCTGTGACTAGTCAATTTAAAAGTAGCCACCCAGTCATGTACTATCATATTACCTCATCCTATTTCAATTCTCTATATAGCTCTTAGCATTATCTGGTTATTAAAATTTGTTTTTAAACGGATTTGTTCCATTATAAAATATGTACTGTAACAGTAGGACAAGATATTTAAAGTGCTCAACAAATATTAGATAAATCAACATACAAACATTGGGGGATCACTAACTTGATAGTTCACTAGAAGAATGTATTCAGCTCATTCAAAAGATGTTTACTAAATGCCTACTATGTGCTAGGTATAGGAAGAGCAAAATTCTGGCAGAAACCATACCAGATTTCCCAGGTACTTCCAGTACTGTGATTTACCAATATGCCAACAAATCTTAATTTCATCTCTGTGATACAGTATTTTAATACATTTATTCTTCTTGTTTTAATAATCTAGGAAACGTCTATAATAAAGTACTATCAAAAAAAAAAAAAAAAAAAAAAAAAAAAAAAAAAAATAAAGTACTATCTCCAGCACAACCATATTAAAATGTAATAAACTGCAATAGGAACAAGTTGCTAATAAATGATGTCTAACAAATACCATATACTATACAAGTACAAAACAGCATTTTACAGCATAATCACCAACATTATACAAATAAACCACAAAGCAAGGTAATTCTTTGTAGATTACTGTACAATACGCTAAGTGTGCAGTCTACAGTAATTAAAACTGTTTTATCTTTACAATTTTCTTGTCCAAAACTTCCAATGTATATACACAGCTTTGATGTGTTAATATCGCATTTTAGCTTCTTCATTTAAAGTTTCATGTCAGACTTATTATTTTTTTTTCCAGTTATTCAAAGCACACAAACAGTGACAGGGTTAGCATATTGAAGGATTAAATCTGTATATCACATATTCTTTCTTGTCATCATTTTCACAGATACAATAAGATCTGCAACGTATTACAATCATTTCAAGTTTTGTTCTAATCTACCTGTTCCGGGTTGGGTTGAAGTAATAGCAAAAGGGTTTTTCAAGTTAAAGCAATGGGTTGAAGTAATAGCGAAACAGAAAAAACTAAGTGACTTTGGATCTGAGCTTTAAAAAAAAAAACTGTATTCCATTTTCCTCTAAATGTCCATCACATGACCAAATTTCAAAAGAAGTTGTCTTCTAACGTTTATTTATTTTTGACAGATAGAGCCCAAGTGGGGAAGGGGCAGAGAGAGAGGGAGACAGAGGATCTGAAGCAGGCTCCGCACTGACAGCAGAGAGTCCGACATGGGGCTAGAACCCACAAACCGTGAGCTCATGACCTGAGCCAAATTCGGACACTTAACCAACTGAGCCATCCAGGCGCCCCACCAACTTTCAAAATTTTAAAGAATTTTATACAAGTAGCAGTCTATTAGACATCTCAGAATGCTAATTTCTATTTTTTTTTTTACAGTAAATCATCTCTTTAAAACAAAACTTCACATAATTAAGAATATTCTCTTTTAGCAATGGTCTTCTCATCCAACCTACTCATTTTGTTTCTATCTTGTCTGAATATTTTATAAGGGATGCATTACTATCATGGTAATAAAAAGATTGTTTTGCATTGGTTAACACTAAAGGCAGTGCATGGTAACGGTCAAACAAATGGTACAAAATGGCTGATTAAGTGTCAAGAAAATTTTGGCGGTTAAAAAAGATGGAGAGGAGGAACGCCTGGGTGGCTAAGTCGGTTAAGCATCCGACTTCTGCTCAGGTCATGATCCCGCAGTTTGTGACTTCAAGCCCAGGTTTGGGCTCTGTGCTGACAGCTCAGAGCCTGGAACCTGCTTCAGATTCTGTCTCCCCCTCTCTCTGCCCCTCCCCTGCTCACACTCTGTGTCTGTCTCTCAATAATAAATAAATGTTAAAAAAATTTTTTTTAATTAAAATAAAAAGAGGGAGAGGAGTTTCAGCATTCAAAAACTAAAGCAAACACAAACAATTTAAAAACAAATCCTGTTCCTTTTTCCACTTTGTACATCTCCTACTCTTAGCTATTGAGCCACTAGGTCAGCAAGGCTCCCAGAAGACCCAGACAGACCCTGTCCCAACGTGCCTGTATTCCTCCAATGCTGCCACTCAAAGACCGCTAAACATATAGATATTCAACAAATGAATCACTCTCATGATTCCTATATCCCAGTCCTTTTTTTTCCTTTATTTTTGCTCTTGCACATCTCAAACTCTTAAGACTTTCTATATTGGCCACTTGAAGTTACTTAATTTTCTTAATTCCTTCTAGGTAAACATCAAACAAGGGCAAACCTTTGAATAGCCAAAACACAAGTCTCAGAGAGCAAAAACTGTTCATTTTATGTGGATTTCCTTACAGGTCTCACTAAAATCCTGTTTTCTCTGCTTTATTAAAAAATCTATTTCTAATATCCCCGGTTACCTAGTTTTCACCACAAATTAGAAACAGGACACTTAGAGTCTCCCTATATTAATAGAACATTCATCCTTTCTTTCCTTACAGTAATTCTACTCAAATACTGTATCAAAAATAGATATCAGGGGCATCTGGGTGGTTAGGCAGCCGACTTTGGCTCAAGTGATCTCAAGGTTTGTTCAAGCCGGTATAGGCTCTGTGCTGACAGCTCAGAGCCTAGAGCCTGGAGCCTGCTTTGGATTCTGTGTCTCCCTCTCTCTGCTCTTCCCCTGGTTGTACTCTCTTTCTCAAAAATAAACATTAAAAAAAATTAAAAATATATAGATATTAAAAAAAATCACTATAAACATTTCTGAAATTTAAATCCACTAAAATGAAATCCTACAAGGGGTTCCTGGCTGGCTCAATTGGTGGAGCACAGGACTCTTGATCTTGGGGTTGTAAGTTCAAGCTTCACACTGGGTGTAAAGATTACCTAAAAATGAAATCTTAAAAAAAAAGAAAAGAAATCCTACAAATCATGTTAATGTAAATGCTCCATATCAACGATTAAATGTTTTCATTTCTTGCTCCAAACAATGCTAGTTTTTATATTTATATAAATAGTAACACAATTATATTTAGAAAAATAGCAACAAAAAGCTGAAAAAGCCAATCTCCATGACAATGAACTTTCTAAAAATACGCTTTTAGAAGCGTATTTATAATTCGTGTAACATAAGACATTCCCTTGTAAATAAACTGGTAAACAGCAAATATAGTTAAGAATATATACAAAAACAATATTGGCTCTAAAATAATTAATGCACAAAATGCCTACAAATCTTACAGAACAGCCAGTAGAGCTATAGAAAGTCAGGGCATAACTTCAATTAATCCACAGATATTTACAAAAACCTCCTTGAGGCTTCAATAATTCTGGAACTAATTCAGAACATTACAAACTGGTAAAGTTCCTGTGGCACCAGTATTACTGCAAAGAACCAAATTCACATAGACATTTTATAAAAAGTTTTGTCTGAAAGCGTTAAACAGACAGCTGCACTTTAACTTTCATCCTTTAACTTACTAGTACACACTAAGCCATAAAGAAACATTCAAGAAAAATCTGACTATATTAGTAATATCAATCCACAGGGTGTTGTCAGTTACTCAGGATACTGAAAAGTTACTCATCTATAATTGCTATCTCCTGTACTTTAAGAATTTATCACAAAGCATACTTCTACATATTATTGAAATAAAATTATTTTGTGCCACAATTCCACAAAGATTGGAAACTATGTTTCTTAAATAATTGAAGATGCAGAAAACTTCACGTTAAGCGAGACAGGTAAAACTTAACACTATATCCTCACCCAAAGACAGCCATTGCTAATGATCGATTTCATTTACTAACCACCAATTAAATACCATTATATCCTCACATCTCCGAAAGGCAGGTACATAGCAAATAAGTTAGAGGCACAAATGGCACTGGTCTATTTAACACCAAGAACCCTGATCTCCACCAAAAATAGAATCAACTATTTTTTTAAATATAGATTGTTAAAAAGTAGCTGGTTTAAACTTAACATGTCAATCTTAATGGTGTAAAGGAACCACAATTCAAAAACAAAAGCAATAGATTTACACCGGTGGCGTTTTTAGATTCCTGGCATAAAGTTGTACTGACATCTTGCAGTCACAAATACAGACGATGGCACGAGAATTTACCACGTGGACTTTCGAAGTGTTCGTGGGTTTGACGAGAGAAGAGATTCAAAGTTTTTATTTTCTTTTTTTCTTCCCTGAAATTCTGTTATTTGGGGGCCGGGGGAAGGGTGCAGGGTTTCCAATACCTACATTAGAAGACTTCTACCACAGAGGAGTCCTTAACCTGGAGTTGAGTGTGAGCCTGGATTTGAAGGGCTCTAACGCAAAAAATCTTCACCACCACACAGGCCTGGAAGTGCGAATTACGTATGGGTGTGGGCTTGGTGGCGGGAGAACTGCGGCTAAACGATTCACGATAGTATATGCAAATAAAAGGATTACCAGTTCTGGAGAAGAGGCAAATAATTCATTTTCACCACTCACCTTTCGCTCTGCGGCTGACGGAACCTGATAGCTTTTTTTAAAAGGCTCATTATCTTCAGTTACCACCTCCTAGACCTTAGCGCCTAACCAGGTCCGAGCAGGGGTAGTGGCGACGCCTACAACTCCCTCCCGCACCTAAGCACCCAGAGAGCCCGGCTCCATCACCGAGGAGGCCTTGACCTCCCCTCCCCCTCTGGCCCAACTACCGAGAGCACCCGGGCCCAGACCTCCTGTGCCCGGCGGCCGTGTGCTCCACGCCATCTGCCACCAGGGCCTCGGCGTCCGTCCACTGCTTCCCCTTACTCCTGCCACAAAGCCTGCGGCCAACTCCGAAGGCTCGCGTGGGCCGCACGCCGCCGCGGCCCTGAGTCCTCAGGCCTTAACCAGCTCCCGGAGCTCGAGCCCCACGCTCGCTGCGCACTCCCGGGTGTGCTGAGGGCTCTCTTCGATCGGGCGCTCTGCCGGGCCCTGCTCGGAGCTGAAGCCCAGGCCCAGCGCACAGAACCGCCGCACCGCCCCCCGCTCAGGCCCGGCGGCCCCCTAGCGCTCCCCGAGGCCCGCGCGCGGCCGCCCCCGCCCTGCCCGGGCCCCGCGCTCCCCACCGCTCGCACCGTCTCGTCGGGGTCTATGTCGATCTTGAAGGTCTGCTGCTGGAGGGTCTTCAGGGTGACCAGCATGGTGCCGCCGCGCAGCTCCGCTGCCGGGCCTGCTCCGGGTGCTGGCCGCTGGGCGGGGTCTGTGGCCTGGCGGGGCCCCGGGGTCGCCCGCGCTCCTAGCGCACTCGGGAGGAAGGCGGTGGGGGTGGGGGCTTGTCACATTCGCCCTGCGGAGCGGCCTCTCCCCCAGCCCTGGGCCCGGGCCGCGCCGCTGCCTCCGCGACTGCGGCCTTCCCCGAGAGTTTGGGCCGCCGTGCTTCCTCACGCGCCCGGCGCCAGCCACTGAGTCCAAGAGGCACGAGGGGTCTGCGAGACAAGCAGAGAATCCGCTAGCTCACCACAAGCTGGTGGCCGCCATCAACGTGACTCGCCGAGACGCGCCCCCTCCCCCACCCGAAAAAATCTGGGGGATGGGGCCGGGCTGGCTAAGCACGCAGGCGTAGGGTGCGGCGAGGCTGTGCGCAGGCGCAGCCAAGAACTCCGCCCCGGAATTGGGGCTGGACGGATTGCGGCTCTGGAATGTCGGCGGCCTGGATCGAGCGTGCGCAGGCGCAGTCAGTGGGCGTCTCGAGGGCTGTCGGGGCTTCCTTGTGGCGTCTGCACCCGGGGCGTTCTCCCGCCGGTCGCTGCTCCGCCTACGTCCAGGCTCCTCCCGGCTGCCTGAGTTGCGCAATCCGTAGCCGGGGAAGCGCTACGTGGAGACCGCGCTAAGTGGAAGCCGAGCTCTGGAGCTGGGGAACAGGAGGGCGGTAGGTTGAGGCGGGGTTTGAGTGAAAGGATCGTGTTAACCACGGTACTGGGCCGGCGCTTACTGGGCGCTTGCCGTGTGGATGAGCCACTGTGGTGACGACTCTGATCCTTTACTCCTGAGAGCGCAGACCCCTGTGCCACACTGCCTGGGTGGACCTTGGGCGTAAATAGAAGGACCGATATAGGAGGTCAAGTTCTTTCACTCCTCTGGGTGGAACTGTTCAGTGGCTGCTGTCACCCAGAAGTCAGACTGCTTGCAACTGGATACATAGCCCTTGCCTTCACCACGTCTCCCTCCTCTCCCTTGCGCTCGGGTGGTTGGTGGGTACTAGGCACGTGCTCCTGCCTGAGAGCCTGCCTTTGCACTTGTGCCCGCTCCTGAGTCCTCTTTACCCAGATGCTTGAGTGGCGGCTCACTGTCTCGCCTCCTTCAAACCTTTGCTCAAAAGTCACCTTCTCAGTGAGGTCTACCCTAATACTCGGCTGAAAACCGTAACTACACTAGCTTTATTATCCTGTTCTGTTATCTCTATAGCATTTATCATCTTATAATTACTAGATAATATACATATTTATTAAGTTTATCATCGTTCTTTTCCTCAAACCCCAGACTGAAACTGCACAAAAGCGAGGATTTTGTTGTGTTAACCGATGTGTGAAGAAACGTGCCTGACAGCAGGCACACGATAAATATTGGAATGGGTAAATGTGCTTCCATTCCCTCATCAGTAAGGCACAGATAATAATAACTCAACTCCATTGATTTTGGAGGGGGTTGTTGAATAACGTATGTAAAAACTTAGTACAAGGAACATAGTAAGCATCACCTTAGTAGTTAGCTATTTGTAGTATGCTCATTTACAGATAGGAAAAGTGGAGTGCAGAGATGCTGAGTAATGTGCCTGGAGTCACCCACCTAGTAAGTGACAGATGCAGCATTTGAACCCAAGCAGAATAACTCCAGAGAACTTGCTCCAGGTGTCCGGCTGCTCTCAGTAAGGTACACATTTGACATAAAGTGGTTCAAGTATAAAGGAAAATAACAGTTATACCACTAACCATGTGGCCAGTTGCAAATTACATCTCTGTGCCATGATTCTGATATAATGTCCCTGCTTGGTTTTTCTTGGATCTTAGCGCTCAGATATAATTCTTCCATGGAACTTTCTTTCCCTGACCAACTTCCTTCTCCACTGACCTGGCATTTCCCCTTTCACAGCACGTATCTCCTTGTATTGTAATTCAATATCTAATCCTCTGCCGTCTGTATTCCTGTATATCCACTGTTGGTCACCAGGTGATCTTATCTTGTCCTTTGTTTTGAAATACCTCCAGCTTGGACCTGTCCCCTTCGGTGTAGACAGAGTTAGCCAATTGCCTAAACAATATCTTCACTTAGAGTATAACAACCTTCTGAAGACTATCACAACCAAACAGAACCATTGATTTTTGTCTGGACCTCTCTTCCCCCTGAAACCTGCTTTTCTCCCAGTCTTCCCCCATTTTAGTTCACGATACTAGTATCTACCCAGGTGCTCAGATCAAAAATCTAGTCATCATCCCTGGTAAATCTCTCCTTTGTTCCTGTCTTCCCATCTACCATATCTAATCCATTATTGAGTCCAGTCAACTTTATTCTCCAAATTATATCCCAAAGTCAGCCATTTTTACCATTTCTAATTGTACAGCCTTAGGCTAATCCATCATTATCTTTCACCTGCCTCCCAACTGGTCTCTCCACTTCTATTCTTTTCCCCATTAGCCTCCCCAGCAATCAGAGTAGTCTTTTCAACCGTAAATCAAATCATGTCACATCTATTCTTTTTTTTATGTTTATTTATTTTTGAGAGAGAGAGAGGCAGAGAGAGGGAGACACAATACGAAGCAGGCTCCAGGCTCTGAGCTGTCAGCACAGAGCCTGATGTGAGGTTTGAACTCACGAACTGTGAGATCATGACCTGAGCCAAAGTCGGATGCTTAACCAACTGAGCCGCCCGGGCACCCCTCACATCTATTCTTAATACCTAATTACACTTGAGAATAAAATTCAAACTCTTTACCTGGCTTTTAAGAATTCACATGATCTGAGTCCTGCCAGATTCTCTGGCCTCATCTCTTTTCTTCTGTCTCTGGCTTATTCACTGCCATCCCTCTGCACCAGCTTTCTCTCATGCTCCAAGCAGGCTAAGCTGGTTCTCACCTCTGCAGTTTGCAGTAATGGTCACTTCAGCCTGAAACTGTCTTCCTACATCTTTGAATGGCTAACTCCTTTTCATCATTCAGATTGCAGGTCCTATTTTACTTCCTTGGAGAGCATTTCTCCAAAAAACTGCAATGATCTATAATAAACGTATAATAACCCTCTAGGTGAGGCTCCATCCTACTCTGTTTATGTGGATAATTTCATTTGGGCCCCAACAAAACTACGTGAGATAGGTGCAACATTACCCTGGCTTAAATTTTTTCATGGACCTACTTGAAATTATTATTTTTCAACCTGTTTATGGCCTGTCTCACAATACTACTCGCTTCCCATCTCTGTATTTTAGGGGCAGGAACTCATTTGCCTTACTCATGGTCTTTCCCAAGCACCTAGAACAGTGCCTGGAGCACAGTAGGTGCTCAATAGTGTATGTTGACTGACTCCCAACTCATTTGTAAGCTCCATAAGGCCAGGTGTTGTGTCAATCTTGCTCATAATGGTATCTTTAAAGTATAGTGCAATGTGGATGCTCAATATGCGTTGGCTGAAAAAATGGTGAAGGAACTTTAGTTAAAAGTCATTTTAGTTGAAATTTAAATAGTTGTAAGAAAGCCTGTGAAAACATTTTATAATTTATTGTAGTTTTTTAATATTTTATTATAAATTTCATTCACTTATAATATGAAGTTATAATTTACTGTTATTATAACATAACCTTTTATTATATTAAATTTAATATACTTTTATTTATTGTATTTATTTGTTATAATTAAAACCTTTCCTGCTACAACTACTGTTATCCATCTGAAGTAAAAGGGCAGTGAGAAATGCCTCTCCATATATTGGAGTATATTTTTTAAAAAATCTTTTGCTTGTGGCAAAATAAATAGATATTTAGAAATACTGATTTATTTATTTTTTTTTTTTTAATTTTTTTTTCAACGTTTATTTATTTTTGGGACAGAGAGAGACAGAGCATGAACGGGGGAGGGGCAGAGAGAGGGAGACACAGAATCGGAAACAGGCTCCAGGCTCTGAGCCATCAGCCCAGAGCCTGACACGGGGCTCGAACTCACGGACCGTGAGATCGTGACCTGGCTGAAGTCGGACGCTTAACCGACTGCGCCACCCAGGCGCCCCTAGAAATACTGATTTAGAAATATTCTAGAAATATCTAGAAATAACCACCGTTTTGAGGGTCTTTAGAAATTTTCTAGATACATATATGAGAATATATTCTTTCAAATAGTTGTGGCAACAGTAGATTTTAAATGCCAATTGAAAGATTCACCTGATACATTTTCTAAAGTCCAGTGTTCAGATAAAATGTTGTTTTTGTTTTCTTTTAATTTCTGGAAAAACTGTATGCCAGGCATAACCACTCTTGGCCCAATAGCACAGGTTGGACAGGCTGTATGCCTCCTTGGAAGATGTAGTTGCCTTTACTCAGAGTCCCACAGTTCACATGATAGATGATAGGACCTCACTCCCCAACTGTCCCTCCAAAGGCCACTGAGGTGAGTTTGCTCATGAGTAAGGCCTTGTAGGATAAAGGCCTTCTTCAAGAGCTATTGTGCAGGATAAAAAGATGGGTAGGAGTTGTTAATTCCAAATACTTGATAACAAGGTTGTTAATTTTGCTTTCATTTTTGGAAATCAGTCAAATGATTTCAGAGAAGTAGATGAGCAAGCAGAGATTTAGCAACTGCTGACTTAGGGCAAAAATGCCAGACTTCAAGCTATTCATTCAGCAAATAGTTGTTGAGACTCTCTCCATGCCAGGAACTGTTCTGGGTGCTGTGGATACAATAGGGAACAAAACAAAGTCCCTGCCCTCATGGAGTTTATATTCTAGTGGGATAATAGATAAAGAACTAAAAATCAAAGATATCTACAATCAGGTGATAAGTGCTATTTTTTAAAAAACACATGAAGAGGTTTGGGGCACCTGCGTGGCTCAGTCAGTTAAGTATCCAGCTCTTGATTTAGGCTCAGGCATGATCTCACAGTTCATGTGTTCGAGCCCCACATTGGGCTGTGCGCTGACAGAGGAGCCTGCTTGGGATTTTCTCCTTCTCTCTCTGAGCCTCCCCTACTCGTGCATGCTCTCTTTCAAAACTAATAAATAAACTTTAAAAAATTAAAAGAAATAAAAACAAAAAGCACATGAAGAGGATCAATAGTGTTCAGAAAAGTAGAGTTGCTAGAGAGAATGTGCCAGATACCTTTCATTCCTTTTCCTCCCATCATTCTTTCTTCCCTCTTCTTTCCTCAGCAATTGGCTCCAAGAAGGCTGACCTATGTGGACTACCACAACTGACTTCCTGGGGAGTCCCTGCAGGAGATAGGAGTGAGCAAAGAGAGTGAAGTTAGGGAATTTATTCTTTGTGGTTGGTAGTGCTCTTTATTACAAGGTCATTGCTTCTGTAGGGTGGCCCTCCAGGGGGCAGAAAGGTACCCAGTAGGTCACTGGGATTGGTAAATGGGACCACTCCTGCTTCCCTACCTTGGTTCCTGGACCCAAATAGTCTTCCTACTGGGGTAACAGTGCCCTATAGGCTTCTCTGATTCAGTGTATAGATTGCATTCTGGAGAATGAAACCCTGTTCTTGCACAGTATTCCGTCTGAGATGTTACTTCAGTTGTACCATCAGCAAGTCATTCCATTGCTCTCTCGGGTTGGCTCCTCTGCAGAGGGTGGTATATGAAAAGACCAATGGGTCCTATGATCATGAGATCACTCCTAGACCTCCAGTACGAAGTGGGTCACTGGTTGGATGCTATGATGCATGGAGGTTCCGTGTTTATGGATCAGGTGCTCTGTAAACTCCTGTACAGTGCTACAGGCTAAAGCTCTGCTGGCAGGAGATGTAAACGTATACCAAGAATACATGTTTATTCTTATGAGAACAAATTGACCCCCGGTATGCACAGGGCCCAAGACAGTCAACTTGCCACCAACTGCCTGGTTGATCCTTCAGAGAATAGTACCATACCAAGAATTAAACACTAATCTTTCTGGAAGTTTGGATATTCAGAGGTGATGGTAGCTAGAACAGCCTTACTGTTCTACTGCAAGGTCATGCCTAGTCTCCATCTCTGCCACCACAGTCACCCATTTATGTGCCCATCGTGTTTCTACTCTTACCTCCTAAAAGTCTATTTTAACTACAATACCCAGGTCAGTTCGTTTACACTCAAAACTCTGTAATGGCTCCCCACTTCAGTCAGTCAAATCCCAAGTCTTTACAATGCCCTTCCTCCTTCCTCCTCATTACTTTTCTGACTTTATTAGCTACATAATTCCCTGACTTCACTGTGCTCCCGCTGCACTGGCCCCCTTACTATCCCTTGAACTGGCCAGATCCACTCCCACCTGGGTCTTTTGTTCTCTCCCTGAAACACTCTTCTGTAGGTAGATATCTGCCCTCTCCTTCACCTACTACAATCTTTGTTCGAATTTCATCTTCTTAGTGAAACCTACCCTGTCCCTTTTATCATCTTATTTAATATGACATAATGATAATGCCCCACGCTTCCCCATCCAGCATTCCCCATGCCCCTTACTCTGCTTTCCTTTTTTTCCCTATTAAATTAACTGTTTTCTTACATGCAACTTTACCTGTTGTGTTTCTTGTGTAGTGTCTGTCTCCCCTGCTAGATGACAGGGATCTTTGTTTTGTCACTCACATTCTTTAAACATCAGGAAAAGTACCTGGAACAGAAAAAGAAGAAAACTGAGCCTCCCAGGAATAAAGGCAAATTAAAACAAAGGTGACACTTTTGTGTTAAAATTAACAATTAAGACTTAGTAACCTCCCAAAATATCAAAAGTATATGGGAAAAGTGTTTCCATAGTTTACTAGTGAGTTTACAATTTGTAACAACCTTTTGGAAAGCCTTTAGCCATATAGGTGGTTTTTAACCTCTAGAATTTCAACTTTTATACACATTATCTCCAAAACTACTTTTCTCAGCTTAGCTATCTAACTATGACTTGAAAAGTTGATTTAACGGTGTAGTCAGCCAACCAGTGGGGCAAAGGCCTGGCATTCATATGTTTTATGTTTAAACAGTATTATTTACACAACCCAACATTCCTTTTTCTCATTTGAACTGATTTTCCCATTAGTTTTGCAAGACTAGAAAAACCGTTAGCAATAAATTGTGAAATAGATCTTTTGCTAAAGTTCAGTGTGTTTAAACAGTTTGGGTTCTTTTGTTTTCTCGTTTTTCCCAGCTCGACGTTGTTTTTTTCTCATTCAACAGGTTTTTTCATTTCTAGCTAAAGTTGATTTTAATTTATGATTTATTTCAAATATACCTGACTTGTCTTTGGAGCTAAAAATCAGAGCTGGCTTTTTGTTGAAATCATGTTTATTTGCTAATGAGTTTATTATCATTTATTCTCCAGTATTCATTGGGAAACAATTATATGCCAGGCCCTACACAGGTCTAGCAAGGCTCTGTCTCTGCCCTTAGGAGGTTACTGGGGGAAACAAACAAGTAACTGTGTAGAGTGCTGGGATTGGGGCAGGCTCCAGGAAGGCAGTGTGGCTTGATTGACTCTAGGTAGGGTGGGAAAGATGGGCACAGGGACTCAGTGTCTTTTCAGTTCTCTCTCTCTCTCTCTCTCTCTCTCTCTCTCTCTCACAGTTGGTTATCTGATCTGTATATTGGCCAAGTGTTCTGAAAATTGTATGAGAACTAGAATATTGTTTTAAAGGAAACCATGAGTAAGTTAATATAATTCTACAAGCTTCTCTGAAGAAACTTTAGAGCATTTAAAAAGCATGTTTTTTAAATCTTTCAATGGGAAGTGTGCATTCCTTTCTCCTGGACCCATGTTTATTATTTGTGGTTTTGTAATATATGCCTGCCTATGTTTTTTGCAGAATTGTTGCACTATATTAATTAAGAAGAGCCCCAGGACCCAAAGTGTTTGAAGTTCATATAGCAGTTGTCCCACTGATACCTCTTTTCTTGAGTATTTATTGTTACATGAAATTGGTTTTATAGTTTCTACCTTATATATAAACTAGCTATATATAAAATTATAAATAATTAATAGAATTGACTACATAAAGATTTTATGATGTCATCATACAGTAACAATGTGAACAGAATAAAAAGCATACAACCAACTGAAAAATATTTCCAACATGTGACAAATTTAATATCCTTAATGTATAAATTACTCACAAATTGGAAAACAAAGCATTATAATCCAATTAAGCAAAAGCATACAAGGTTTATACAGAAAATGCATGGGAAAATACAATTAATAGTGCTTATTATGTGCCAGGTGTTTTTCTAAATGCCTGCTAGATTAACTTTTAACCCTCATGTCAATTATGAGATGACCCTGATCAAGTTACTTAATCTTGCTGTACTTCAGTTTTCCTCCTCTGTGCACATGTCTAAGAATTTTTCTATGAAAGATGCAAAGAAGTGAGGTTGCTGGGTCCTAGACATTATGTATTTTAAATTTAATAGACCCTACCAAAATTCTATCCAAATTGCTGTGTCAACGTATGTTCCTGTCAACACTGTTTGAGATTACTAGTTCCCCACCCCCAGCCAGCACTTAACAGGCTCTGTTATTTTCTCTTTTTGCCATTGTGATGGGCAAATCACTTGTGCCTTTCATGAATTCAAATCCTGCTCATCCTTAAAAGTACATTTAATTCCCTGTTCTCTTCGAGTATTTCCTTTAACTGCTCAGTAAATTCTTTTTCTTTTTTTTTTTTTTTAATGTTTATTCATTTTTGAGAGAGAGAGACAGAGACAGAGACAGAGCACAAGCGGGGGGAGGGACAGAGAGAGACACACAGAATCCGAAGCAGGCTCCAGGCTCTGAGTTGTCAGCACATAGCCCCACATGAGGCTTGAACCCATGAGGCGTGAGATCGTGACCTGACCCTAAGTCGGATGGTCAATGGACTGAGCCAACCAGGTGCCCCAGTTAATTATTTTTCTTTCTTTTCAATTGCCTCAACACTTCATCTACTCATTCAACAAATGTTTACTGAACATTTACTGTGTGTTCAAGTCACTGCAGATAAAGCAGTGAATAAATTAGGCAAAGATTTCTACCTTTATGGAGCTTACATTCTAAGGAGGAAAGCAGACAATAAAAATAAAGTTAAATTTATAGAATATTAGATGGTGATAAGGACAAATAAAGCAGATGTGGGCAGGCGGGTAAGAAGAATCAGGGTGGAAATAGGATTGAAATCTTAGATACCATGTCTGAAGAAAACCCTAGGGAAAGGTTACTTGTGCCTTTTTAGCATTTATCACTTTCTATTCTATGTTTATTTTTTTTATTGTGGTAAAATATGCAAAACAAAATTTACCATTTTAACCATTTTTAAATGTACAGTTCAGAGACATTAGGCACATTCACATTGTGTGCAACCATCTTCACCATCTATCTCCAGAACCTTTTCATTTTCCCAAATGGAAACTCTGTGCCCAGTAACCAACTCTCCATTCCTTCCCTTCGCAGTCCCTGGAACCACCCTTCTACTTTGTGCTTCTATGACTTTGACTACTCTCGGTATATAATATCAATGGGATCGTACAATATTTGTCCTTTTGTGTCTCGTTTCTTTCATTTAGCACAATTTCTTCAAAGTTCACCAGAATTTCCCTCCTTTTCAAGGCTGAAAAATATTCCTTTGTAGGTATATACCGTATTTTGTTTTTCCATTCATCTGATGGACATTTGCTTTCTTTTCTACCTTTTGGCTATTGTGAATAATGCTGCTGTGAACATGGATGTACAAATATCTATTCAAATCTCTGCTTTGAATCCTTTTGGGTATATAACCAGAAGTAGAATTACTGGGTGAAGTGATACTTTTATGTTGAATTTTTTGAAGAACGGCCATACCGTTTTCTGTGGTGGCTGCACCATTTTACATTTCTGCCAGCCACGCGCAAGGGTTTCAATTGTTCCACATCCTTGCCAACACTTGTTTTTTTTCTGTTTCATTTTGTTTCTGTTTTGTTTTGTTTGTTTTAATAATAACCATTCTAACAGGTGTGAGGTGGTATCACATTGTGGTTTTGATATGCATTTCCTTAATGATTAGTGATGAGTGTCTTTTCATTGCTTCATGGCCATTCGCATATCTTCTTTGGAGAAATATCTATTCAATTCCTTTGCCCATTTTTGAATTGGGGTGTTTTTTGTTGTCAACAGCAATATACAGGAGTTCTTTATGTATTCTTGATGTTAATCCTTTATCAGATAAGTGATCTAGAAATATTTTCTCCTGTGAGTTGCCTTTTAGTTCTATTAACAGTGTCTGTCTTAGTCTATTCAGGCCACTATAACAAAATACTGCAAACTAGGTAGTTCATAAACAAAGGAAATTTATTTCTCACAGTTCTGGAGGCTGGAGAGTCCAAGATCAAGGTGCTGGCAGATTCAGTGGATGGTGAGAGCCCTCTTCCTGGTACATAGATGGCCGGCCGTCTTTCTGTAGTGTCCTTACATGGCAGTAGGGATGAGGGCTGTCTCTGGAGTCCCTTTTATAATCAGGACAGTAACCTCATTCATGAGGGCTCTGCCTTGATGATCTCATCATATCCCAGAGGCCCCACCTCCTAATACAATCACCTTGGGGGTCAGGATTTCAACATGTGAATTTTGAGGGAACGCAAACATTTAGACCATACCAGTGTACTTTGATGCACAAAACTCTAATTTTCATGCAGTCCAGTGTATTTTTCCTTTTGTAGCTTGTGCTTTTGGTGTCATGTCCAAGAAATCATCATCACATCCAATGTCATGAAGGCTTCCCCTATGTGTTCTTCCAGAAGTTTTGTAGTTTTGGATCTTATGTTTAGGTCTTTGATCCATTTTGAGTCTCATTTGCATACGGTGTTATAGAGGGGCCAATTTCCTTCTTTTGCATGTGGATACTAGATGTTCATTTTTATTACATTTGATAATTTTCCATATTGCAAGGTCCCTTGAAGACAGCACTGTGTCTTATAATTGTTTATATCCCTTACATACCATGTATTTAATAAGAGCTCAATATGCTTTAAAAAAAAATAAATGCTTTGTGGTTACTGACTATTGAATTGAAAATATTACTGTGCATCTTAATTGTAAGACCAACTCATAATAGGCATTTTAAAAATGTTTTTTTTAAATTATGGAATTTAATATATTCTTATTCTAAGGGATTTCATTCTCAAAGAAAAATTACTTTTTCAATTAAGTGATACTGATGGGATTGAAGAATGAGGAGTATTGTAAATGTATTACATAACACATACATATATATATATGTATATATATATAGAGAGAGAGAGAGAGAATAATATAAATACAAAAAATAAAGTACATAGCCATTTTCAAAGCAAATACTCAACTTCTACTTTGAATATGGTGAATTAAAATGAAGAATACTTTTTTTTCACTTCTCCAAATCTTTTTGAAATAATACAATCAAAAGAAAAGCCATAAGGGATAAGCACTGGGTGTTGTATGAAAACCAATTTGACAATACATTTCATATATTAAAAAAAAAAAAAAAGAAAAGCCGTAAGAACTCTGGGAAACCAAAAAGGGTGATGTAATAGTTGCACATAAATGTTCCCAGTGAACTAGGCTTGTTGGCACTCATGTGCTTGTATAGTCCCTGCCATATCAAAGCTGGACTTTAACCAGTACATCAGTGAGAGTAATGCTGTGCCATTTGGATCTAAGCCTTTAAAAGTCGTGTCATCTTCCTCTTTTACACTTATAGGGAAGGAAAAGAGCTTTTCTCCTCTATCCATCTTAGGGTCGTTGGCTGGGCCCTTGCAGATTAGACCAACTAAAGACAAATTCACAAGAGAAAAACAAAAGAATTTTATTAACACATACGTTGCACATACATGTAGGAGAACTCAGTGATAAATAACTCAAAGAGGTGGTTAGAACTTGGGCTTATATGGCATCTTAGCAAAGCACAGTAAATTCATAGAGAAGTGACAGGATAAAGGAAAAGGGCTGTAGGCTTCTAAGGGTGACCAACTGTGGGAAGGTAAATATTTGGGGGAAACTAATGGAGTAAGGTTTGTTCGTGGAGGTCCATCTCAGTGTTGGCTTTCTGTCCTTTTCATGGCTATAAAACTTCCCTGGGAGAGGTGAGTTATGGCAGTCCTCATTTCTCAGAAGTTCCTGCTTTTAGTTAGATAAGGGAAGCTCCAGGTAGGCTTCTTTCTGCCTCTGTCAGTTTTGCCTCCAGCTCATAATAATCCTTATGCCAAAGTGGTGTATTTTGGAGTGGCATATTCTGGTCCCCTACACACTCTTGGAAGCTGGCAATACTTGAAACGGTCTTTGAGATTTTTTTATAATTTTGGGGGGTGCCTGGGTGGCTCAGTTGGTTAAGCATCTGACTTCAGCTCAGGTCATGATCTGGTGGTTCATGGGTTTGAGCCCTGCATCAGGCTCTCTGCTGTCAGCTCAGAGCCTGGAGCCCGCTTCAGATTCTGTGTCTTCCTCTGTCTCTGTCCCTTCCCTGCTTGTTCTCTCTCTCCCTCAAAAATAAATGAATAAACTTAAAAAAAATTTTTAAATAACTTTTGACAGAATAACTCTATTTCTGGGTATTTGTCCTAGGAAAATATTCAGAAAAAAGAACTCCCTTTTGTAAGTTAGATGTACATATCATTATTAATTATAATAATAAAAATGGGAAGGTGGAAGTGGCCTTACTGTTGAATGCTAGGAGAGCATTCAACAAGGTACATTGTATATGACTGCTTAAGCATTATAAATCATGATTTGGGAGCATATTTACTGATAGAATAAAATGCCACTCATTCATGTATTCATTCATTCTGCAAATATATATGAATAACGTGTGTCAGATACTATTATAGATACTGGCTTTTCATAGTGAGCAGAACTCTCTCATGGAATAACTACTATCCTGGAACACTCATTCAGGAAGGGACAAAAAATAGGCAAACAAATATGTAAGGTGGTGATAAATACAAAAAGAAAGATGAAAATCAGATAAGAGGAGAGTTAATATTATTAAAATATGATACAATGATGCAATGTTAGGAGATGTTTATATAGTATAATCCCAGTTTTATAAATAAATAAACAACAACCATTACTACCACCATGATAAATACATGTATATAGAGGCACCTGGATGGCTCTGTCAGTTAAGCGTCTGACTCTTGGTTTCAGCTCAGGTCATGATCTTGCGGTTCACGAGTTTGAGCTCCACGTTGGGATCTGTGCTGACAGTGCAGAGCCTGCTTGGGATTCCCTCTCTGTCCCTCTCTCTGCCCCTTCCCAGCTCGCACTGACTTGTCTCTCTCAAAATAAATAAAATTTTAAAAAATTCAAAAAAAAATTAAAAAATACGTGTACATAAAGATAGAATAATGACTTGAAGAAAAAAATTCGAATATTCACAGTGGTGAGCCCAGAGTGGTAGAATAACTGGTAATTTTTTTTATATGTTCCCACTTTCCAAAATGTCAGTAATGAACATTTATTTAGACTCAGAAAACCACAACACAAATCATTGAAAAATCCATTGAATTAGGTTTAGAATGAAAAATTAATTTACAGATGCTTATTGTTAAGTTCAATTGCTTAAAAGAACATAACATTTGTCAGAACCCTTAAAATGTACGACACAGAGTGAACCTGACTTATGCTATGAACTTTGAGTAATAACGATGTGTCAGCGTAGCATCATTGAACATAACAAATATACAGCTGAGGTACAGAATGTCCATAGTGGGAACGTTGTGTTGGTGGGGAGGATAGGGGATATATGGGAACTCTCTGTACTTCCTACTTCATTTTGCTGTGTGCCTAAAACTGCTCTAAAAGAATAAAGTTTATTAATTAGAAAAAAAGAGAGAATGTAACGGCCATAATGATGTCAGGCATAGGTATTCTTTAAAGAGGAACTTTTGGAAATACCCTTTATCTCAGTAAATTTGGCACACATCACATTTCTGTTTCTCACAATTCAAGAAGCACAATTTTTCCGTATCACGTGGTAAGCACATCCATTTATAAGGGGCAAGTCAATATTTACCAAGGTCACCAAACTGTAACTACAAAACCAATGCCTATTTATTATTTAGAATGAGAAAGAGTGCTGTCACACGAGCTGGAATACATGTTTTCTGTGAAGCAACATATTTTTTTCTGTGAAGGCATGGAAAAATGCCTTATTATCAGAATGTTGCCTGGAGAGCCTGAAGTTAGAGGAAGTAGTAGCCAGTTTTATGATTTGATTATCAAATGAAGTGTTTTTCAAAGTGTAGGTCCATGAGTAGTTCAGATTCATCAAGGGGGGGGGGGGTGCCTAGGTGGCTCAGTCGGTTGAGTGTCTGACTTTGACTCAGGTCATGATCGACTCAGGTTTGAGCCCCACGTCGGGCTCTGTGCTGACAGCTCAGAACCTGGAGAGTGTTTCGGGTTCTATGTATCCCTCTCTGCCCCTCCCTCCCTCAAAAATAAATAAACATTAAGAAAAACCTTACCAAGGGTATTTATTAAATGCAGGTTCCTAGGCACTAACGTAGATTTACCTTGCCATAATTTCCAGGTATGGACCCAGAAACTACATTTTTTTTTCAACATTTATTTTTTTTGGGGGGGGACAGAGAGAGACAGAGCATGAATGGGGGAGGGGCAGAGAGAGAGGGAGACACAGAATCGGAAACAGGCTCCAACTCTGAGCCATCAGCCCAGAGCCTGACGCGGGGCTCGAACTCACGGACCGCGAGATCGTGACCTGGCTGAAGTCGGACGCTTAACCGACTGCACCACCCAGGCGCCCCTGGAAACTACATTTTTAAAAAAATTTTTGTAATGTTTATTTGTGTGTGTGTGTGTGTGTGTGTGTGTGTGTGTGTGTGAGAGAGAGAGAGAGAGAGAGAGAGAGAGAGAGAGAGAGAGACAGAGTCCAAAGCAGGCTCCTTAGCTGTCAGCACAGAGCCCAACGTGGGGCTCAGACTCATGAACCATGAGATCATGACCTGAGCTGAAGTCGAACGCGTAACCTACTGAGCCACCCAGGCACTCCAGAAACTTCGTTTTTAACAAACACCCACAGTGATATTTATGTGCATGGAAGTTTGTAAACCACTGGTACTTGGACAAAAGGTGGTGATGCCATTTCTTCACAATCTGGAAAACGTTGCCAATGGGAAATTAACAACTCACGGGCATTGGTGAAACTTGCTTTTCCCTAAGTCCACTTCAAGAGCACTGCTAAGTTTTAAGTTCTGAGCCTCTAGTTTTCTCTGATTCCTTGACCGTGTTAACTTCATTTAATTACTGTCAAGTCATCATAGAAAAATCATTCTTTTTTCTCTTCATCTCACTACCCAGATTTATTATATTCTTTTTATGTATTCTATACAGGGGTAATTACATACAGTGACAGTTTGATGAGTTTTGACAAATGCGTATATCCATGTAATCAACATTCCAGTTGAAAAATAGAATATGCCATCATCCTAGCAAGTTCACTAGGGTCCCTTTCCATCTTATCCTTGCTCCATCTATCTTGGCAACCACTATTACAATTTATATCCTCACAGATCAGTTTTGCCTCTTCTTGAACTTCATAAAATGGTGTATTGAGGGGTGCCAGTTGGTTAAGCGCCTGACTCGATTTCAGCTCAGGTCATGGTCTCACTGTTTGTGAGATTGGACCCCATGTTGGGCTCCATGCTGACAATTTGGAGCCTGCTTGGGATTCCCTCTCTCCCTTTCTTTCTGCCCCTTCCCCCACTTGTGTGTACGCTCTCTCGCTCAAAATAAATAAGCTTAAAGAAATGGTGTATTGATTATGAGCTAACTCCATAGTTATTATAAAAGATGATACTCATTTTTGCAAGTCCTTTCAAGAGAAACCACTCCAGGCAAGTTTTAAGAAACTCCAAATATTTCAGTTTTCATTGGTAAAGGTGGAGTACCTTAATTAAGATTCCTTGGCCTACAGAAATAAACAGGATCCTGCTGAGGACTATCCTTCTGTAGCTAGTTAGTGTTACGCCTTCAATTAGATGTTTCTGGTTTTATTAATTTACTTACGTAACTTACTTACTTACAGGGGCAGGGGGAGAGGGAGAATCTTAAGCAGGCTCTGCACCCAGCAGGAAGCCCAACTCAGGGCTCAAGCTCACAGTGGTGAAATCATGACCTGAACCATAATCAAGAGTTGGACACTTAACCAACGGAGCCACCCAAGGGCCCCTCGATGTATCCAGTTTTAAAACTCTGATAGTAAAAGAGAGAATGCAACTGGAGGAAATTCTTCTGACCAAAAAGAATGATATCTTGTAGCTTCTGCAATAATTTGAAGATCAACTTGCTGAAATACCGTTAGTAATAGTAAGAAGAAAGTTTGCAGACGGGCAAATGTATGCCACTTGATCCACAGACTGTGGACCACCTCGTCTGGTCTCAGATTAGATTCCCAAAGGGATCAGTAACATTTTCCCCAGACTTGGATTTCACCATACTCATACACTTGTGTTTTCAGCCTCAAATCACAGTGCTAATCAGAACCTAAATGAACGTAACATCATTTGAGAAACAATACAACCTTTCTGCCATCCCTCATCATAATTCCTTTGGTCCCATAACACTATTCTCTGGTCCTTACCATTTTTGCATGCTTTGTGCTTTGATTCTTCTAGGATTTTAACATTCCTGCTATTTGTGTGATTCCAGGTCAGTCTTGTAGCATTACCATTTGCCTCCATGTTTCTAAATATTTAATCTGTATCGTAGCTTAAAGAGTTCTATGCCATCACTTTGATTTTTTTTTTTTAAGAATCTCCCCACCTTTTTTCTCCTCATTGGAATTGCCCAGGGTCATGTTTCTGAGCACTTCCTGGTTTTGTCTTCTTTTGAAAACTTGTGGAATTATGCCTATATTTAAAAAAAAGAAAGTGTTGAAGTCTAGCTTCCTAAAATCCTCTGTACACATTTTATCCAGCTCAGTCTTGCCCCACTTTGAAGATGATGTGGCCACATTTTTCCAGGTTCCCATCCCTTCCATTCCGATGAATGGCTTCTTCCCATTGGTTGGAATCAGAGCACAATTATTTCTATTCTTTCCTATACCCTGTAGGACATGAAATTGTAGGAAGGAAAGTGAAAAACTCTGCTTTTATCTGAATCAAGGGTCCAAATGTTATCTCCACTGTGTGTGCTCTGCCAGTTTTGTGGATTTCCTCCATGTGGCTCAGCTCTGCTTCCATGAAAATGTCACTTCTGTCCCTCTCTTCTTTTATCTTCATCCAAGTGTTCAGGGAGTCCTCTGAATCTATTGTTGTCACAGCCTACAGTGCTGCCCCATCTACTTCCAACAGGTCTTTGTGCTCAGCACACCCTTCTATCACTGTGTTCCCATGGATCTGTTCCATCTCGCCAACTCTCAGTGGTATCCGTGAGGTCTTGTTGGTTGCCCTGGGCCTTAATATCAAAGTTGCTGTTTGCTTATGTATGTTCTGTGCATGATATCTGGACATCTGCTACCTACATTTTGTTTCTGATGTCCTTCCTGATTGTTTTCGTATTGAATCACTCGGCACCTCCCTCACTGTTGAAATTCTTCCCAGCCCTCCTTAATGTCATTCATGGAAACACATTTCAGTTTTATCTAGGTGTTTTTTTCTCCCTTCCCATCTGTTTTCCATTTACAGCCCTTTTGGCCAGATGAATTGGTATCTGACTAAACACATTCTTTTCAGTCTTTGAAAAATTCTCTTCATTCTTAGTCAAATATCCATCATTCCTACATTTGAAGCTATTGCCCTGAAATAAAAATTTGTGCCAAGTGTGTACCTAGTCATTTACTTTTCATGTCATATTTTTGTTCTAAACATTTGTGCCTAAGTCTTTTATATCCCAAATTTCACATCATCTTGAGATGCTTCCATACTCTATTTTGATGGGCTTTCATTTCCCTGTAACTTGGCAGTTGATGACTTTGACCAGCCTCAGGAGGCTCTGCCATGGGCCAGATTTATACTCCATGAAGATAACACCCTGTCTTCCATGACTTGATTGGGTCAATTCACAGACATTACCATATTCCTTATAAGGAGGTCTCCAAGTCCCAGTGCTTGACTTTTCCTCCATAGCTTTACCATTTCATGTGTCCTCTTCCTCTGTAGGAAAGGATTATTAGAAGTGGTGTAGTATAGTAGAAAAGAACCTTGCTGTTACTTGTTTCTTGGTAGCTAAAGAAGACAAATAAGGGACCTCTACAAGCCTGAGCTGCTTTATCCTTCAAGTGGGGATAGATTACTGACCCAACAGAGTTGTGTTGTTTAATAAGACACTATGTATGAAACCACTTTGTAAGCTAAAAGTAGCATAGACATAGGTTTTAAGAATAATCATTGCATTATTTAGTTTTCCTCCATCATGCAGAGCGCATGGAGCATGCATGACAAGTTGCTCAACATTTGCCCCAGCCCTATATTAACTCATTTATTGAATGTCTCCTGGAAGCCAGATCCTCTGTAAGAAGCAACAAGGCAAGTGCACAAAACTTGGTGGTGGAGTATGTGGCCAGGAAGAATTGGAATTTGGGAGCATTTCCTTTCCCCAGAAGATTAAATGGGCTTTGTGATAGCCTGTACACTTCCTACAGCCATCTGTGCCATGCCTTGTTCTTTGGATTTGAACACTTCAACAGATGTTTTGGGGCATCCAGAGGTCCTCTAGTGGTGTGCAAAAATCTGCTTATTTTCTAGAACCCTGGCCCTCTAGCTTATTCAGGATCCACCCTAAGCTAACTTTGTCTGGGATCTTGCCACAGTACACACGCCTCTCCACCTTGACCATGATGGGACAGCATAGTTCTCTAGTGAGTTTGTAGGACAATCATAGTAACAACTAACCATGATAGTAACAACTACAATTCACACGTATTGAGTATCTACCTTGCGTCACATACTCTGCTAGGCTCTATATACATCAGTGCTTTTCAGCCATTGAAAAAATTGTCGCTCCCCTAAGGAGACTTTTTAGACATGTTTTTCTTGATATCCCTTCTATGACACGTTAATACCATAGATGTACTGTGTATTTGTTAGGTACTGCATGTAGATAGGTATTTTCTGTGATTTATATTTAAAGAGACCCCCCAAGAACCAATTTTCACCCTCTTTAGGGTGATATTACTGCCATTGAGAATGTGTGTGTGTGTGTGTGTGTGTGTGTGTGTGTATTCCCCCGCTTTTCTCAATCATTCCTCAAGTAATTTTTAAACTGTTTGCTCAATCCCTGAACCTATTACACAACTATTGACTCCAGGGAAAGAAACCTTAATTTGGAAGTAACAGCAAACACTCCATTTAAGGAAAGGCTACATTTTCCACATAGAGCCCACCCCAGGTCAAGCCTGGACAGACCCCAGCTTGATGAAGTCTTATGGTCTCTCTCACACATGATTTTCTTTGTGACTTCTTCCCCCAGGACCTTGAATAGATGCTGGACATTCCTCATCAGAAACCTGAGGAGGATACTAAAAAGACAGCCACAATTTTCCTTCTGCTTGCTGCCAAAGTTCTTGAGGCCAGCTGTTGGGGTAAGATTTTCTAGGATTTTACATACATACATACACACACACACACACACACACACACACACATACATACCTACATACATACATATACACACAAATACTGCAATCTGAGGTTTCAAATGCCGTCTTAGTTTTCTGTGTCAAAGGGCTAGAAAATGTGGAAATGAGGGAAGGTAGTAGAAGGATGGGTGAAGGAGAGAAGGAGAGAGAGAGAAAAGGAAGACAAAGTATCATGGAAGGAACAAGGGCTTTGCAATCAGACAACCAGCTTGGTCACTTTGTGACCTTGGGAGAAAGTTACTTAAACACTCTAGGTCAGTAAAAGACTTCTTCTTCCGGGTCTATCTTTGTACTCACAATATCTGGCATGTAAAAGGTGCCCAATTGTGTGTCAGCATTATTATTATCACATACACATGTTGGTAATAAAAGGAATTGGAATCAAATAAATTTGCCATTCAAGTTTTCAAATCTTAGAAAAGGCTTATGCATACCAATACACATGGGCGCAGCCATGAGGCATTCTGGGACTCCAGGAGCAAAAGCTGATGGGAAAGGACCCCCATTCAATTTTTGAACCAGGAGAAATAAGACAAGGGAGTCATCAGTGGAGGTCAGTTTATGGCCCTCATTACTGATCAATGCCGCTTTATAGAGCTGAGCTTCTATCTGTGAGCAGGTGGGATTCTCACACCAAACTCTAGCAGTTGACCAACTTACTCATCACCCTGAGGCCACACCAGAACATGGCAGTCTTCCCCTTGTGCAGAAAGATGCCTTCTGTGGATATTCCCTAAGAAAAGGAACAGAAACAAGAGCTAGGCCACGTGTGACTTCTTTCTCCTTCTAAACTCACCAAGCAGGCTAAGTCAGTTCACCTCCCAGGGTGGGAGTGGGGGCAATGTGTAAAGGAACCGAAGAGTCCGGGTGTGTTATGCCAGTGGATGTCCTTCAACCTGGACAAGATAAAACAAGAGAGGGTTGGATGTGAGAGTCCCACCTTCTATTGGATCATAGTTAGTAATGGGAGGTAACAGAACTGGCAGCATTTAATCAGTCCATAGAGCTGGCCCTGAGTGGGAGGAAAGGCTACTGCAGTATGTTTCAAAATGGTTAACAATTAGCTCTCTGGGGAAAAAACAAAATGATATCCATTTATAAGTTTTACTGATACAAAGGTTGTGTAGCACACAGTTTATAAGTAATAATAAAACATACAATCTCCTTTAAATTCCATATAGCCAATTGATTCTCACTAAATGTTTTCACTGATTGTTGCTGAACTCTTGTATCCATAGCCAACCTGTGGTTACAGTTCAACCATGATTTGATAAGTGGAGTAATTTCCACCATCCGGATAACAAAAGATGTAAATAACTCACAAGCACAGGCAATAGTAAAATGTAGTAAGATTATTGAGAAGTGATGAGTTTGTGTATTTATGACCTTTGCTTTTAATGTAAATTAATTGTATGTTTATATAATTTAAATTTTAATAATGGCTGTGTTTAACAGTCCAACTTGTAAAATGCCTGAAAACTTATCAGTCAGCACACCACTGAGGGATATCCCATAATCCGAATTATGTTCAGCCCCCACCTAAGGAGAACAGCATCCACCAGGGGGCAGTGTGGCTCCAGGTGGTCCCTTATGCAGGGAGCCAGCCCTCAGGCTGCAGTTACTAGAGGAATAGTCAGAAGGTTGAGACTTAGGGCTTCTCTCTGGGTGCTGACCCAGGAACAATCTGGAGACCAAAACACATGACCTGAAATGCTAGTGGAGAAGGGGTCAGGGGACAGTCCACCTGCTCCCTGCACCCATGTGGCAACAGGACAGGGCAGTAAGGCCCATTGCAGACCCCGCTCTCTGGTGATGTGAAGATGTACTCTGGACAGAAGATGTTCTCGGGCTCAAGAGCTTGAGTGAGACAGAATTTAATTACCTAAAATTGGGTTCAGGGCCTGTAGTTGAGAGAGCCAGGGAGGGGAGATCAACACTAGAAGCAAAGCAGAATTTCCTAGTCAGCTAAAGAATGTGGAGCCTTGGGGGACACAAGCAGAATCATAAAAATCCAATTTCCAAACTGCTTTCTTCCCTGCACACAGGAGCTGTAGTTTAGTTTTTAAAAGTAGGAGCAAGTTATGTAGCATAACGTGCTATTCAACAGAGGCTCTACACTGATAAATACTTCATATTTAATTTATCCTAATTCCATTTTGTATGCTTACAGTCACTTTCTAAAAGCCCCACTTGAGGCTTAAATGCCTCTTGTAGGACTTTGAAAGTGTAGTTTCTTGGTGACTTAACTTTTCCGTATCCAAAGTAAATCTAGCCACCCTATCAGAGCAAAAGCAAAACTAGTACCTGGAAAAATCACATTTTCTTACTAATATAGGCAAAATTGTCCCTAGAATAATAAGCTATCCAAATCATTTATATAAAGTTTTTGTTTTTTCTCTATACTCACCTGTTAGGAAATTGCTTCCTTATTTTGTTTATTAAGATCTAGCTTTGTAAGTCCAGGATTTCAAAAGAGTTGTGTTTAGCTCTTTGCTTGCTTTAGGCATGAATTGCCCCCAGGCCACGGGAGAAAAGTGAGTTCATAACTGATATAAGGGCTTTAGATTAATAGAAGATCAACAATTTTGGTTTGAGAGAATAATGTCTTACATTGTTATTTTTAACAGTTTATGAACAATTATATTCAGTGATATATTAGAAACAGTGGGAAAACAGAAAATTTTGGGTGATCGATGTCTAACACAAAGTAGTTCAAGTTGTTAAATTATTTATTCCAAAAAGTATGTTATGTCTGTGTTAAAAAGCTAAGTCATGTTTCATTGTAGAAGAGTAAGAGAAAAGATATCTAAAATCAACTAAGGCATAGGATCACAGAATATATCCTGTTTTATAACTTAAAATATGTTTTATAATGCATAGTTTTAAATATGTGCATAACCAGAGAGTAGAGTATAATGAACCCTCAAACTTTGTGACTCTTGTTTCATCTATAGCTTTACAACACCATTGATATAACATTTCATCTCTGAATACAAAACTTAATAAGTAATAATATACTATTATCACATTTAAAAAATCATCATAAAAATTTCCATAGTATCATTCAATATATGGTCATTGTTTAATTTCTTCAACTTTTATGTTTGTGTGTGTGTGCACACTTGAATTTATAAAGATGATACGATATATTGCAGTTGGTTAACATGTCTCTTAAGTGTCTTTTCATCTGTAGGTTGTCCTGTCATTTCTTTTGTTTTTACAATTTATTTTTTAAAGAAAACATTTTTGTTACTATTAAAATCACAAATATTTACCCATCATTCTTTAAGGCTTCATAATATTCCATTGTGTGGGTGTTCCATGATTTATTTACACAGTCTTCTATTGTTGGATAATTGTGTTCAATGTTTTCCTAATACTCAATCTATTGTGAACAACACCCTAATACATACATCTTTGGAGACCTGCTTGATTATTGAAGAAAAATTGATAGATACAGAATTCCTGTTTGAAAGAATCAGTCTCTCTTTCTCTTCCAATGCTTTTTCCAATGGTTTGCTTTACTTCTAAAGTAAAGGTATGAACTTGCTTTTGAATTTGATTTAAATTCAAACTCTCCAAAAATTGAGGATTCCTGCAATAAATATTGAAACCATTTCTTTCTATACTGGTAGGGTTCAGGTAAACAGAGTCTTTCATTACAGATGGGTCAGGAAGAGGTTCATTGCAAGATGACTATACAGGTGTTCATAGTCAAAAAGCTGGTTAAACTGGAAGGTGTCATATGTCCTCAGTGACCCACCCCTCTGGCTTGATGAGTCACTTTAATTTGAACTGAAGATGTCACCCTCTTTCATAAGATTGATGAAAAACCCTGAGCATGTCAATAGAATGCCTTGGAAAATGTGTTCATTCCTTCTTTGATTAGCTGTACTTTTACTGTGAGGTTACAAGAAAGTCTAGTCTCCAGTAGGGAAAGTGAGTAGTTGTTATTGCCAGAGGATAAGATTCTTAACTTCCTTTGAAAGCTCTCAGGAATTCAGTGTGGGGTCGGATGAACGGGAAGGGGATGGGGGTAAAGATAAACAAGATCAGCCGTGAACTGACAATTATTGAAGCTAGGTGATGGGTACATGGTAATTCATTCTACTATTTTCCCTAATTTGGAGTATGTGTGAAAATTCATGTCCATAATAAAAATTTAGAAGATCTCCCAGAGCAATATGGCCAGTCCATGGCCTATGCCCCTGGGTGGTTCTTTGGGGCTCCAAGTACAGCCCTTGAAGCAAACATGAATAAGATTTCATGATAAATTATTGTAATGGGGGTGTTTTTAAAGTAATAACAGGTCCTTGGAGAGATTTCAAATGATATTCCATGCAAGCGTGTGCTACCATTCACTTTTATTTCATGCAATAAATGAATCATATAGGAATATTTTACAAGGGAAATTATTGTAGCGCCTCATCAATGACACTGGAGGGTTCTGCCTTATATCCTTTGTCAAGGAGACCACTCTTACAGAGCAGTCTTTAAAAAAACCTTCACAATCAGGAAATTTCACTTTCTATACAATCTGGTTTATAAAAGGTACTGAAAACACCTATGGTGTACCAAATTGGGATTCATGAGATAACACTGAATTTTTTTCTTTTAAACTTCTTCAGAAAGTCAGGCACATCCAAGAACCTCATACACAGTAGGCCATCACCTAGAGTGGCTCTAGAAAATCAGGTGTCTAAAATTTTAATTGTAGAATGAATCCCATGTTCTGATGGAATATATTGTAGATATAAAGAATGCTTATAGGGGTGGTGTGGGTGGTTCAGTCAGTTAAGCGTCCAACTAGATCTTGGCTCAGGTCATGATCTCACAGTTCATGGGATCTATCCCTGCATCAGGCTCTGTACTGATGGCAAAGGGCCTGCTTTGGATTCTCTCTGTCCCTCTCTCTCTGCCCCTGCCCTATTCGGGCTTCCTCTCTCTCTCTCTGTCTGTCTCAAAATAAATAAATAAAACTTTAAAAAAAAAGAATGCTTGTTTAGTTATATAGGTATTTGATCTATTAGATGCCTCCTCTTAGTAGTCTAAGGACTAGGTGTTGAAAGTGCAAAGTGAAATCACTTAACCAGCCTCAGTGGTGATTCTCTGACATACAGAGAAGAGGGGCTATTTCATTTTATGAGTCAGCAACCACTAGCAAGCAGATGGCTAATTTTTTCTTCCCCTATACCCTGACAATGAAACAAGAAAGCTGTAACCCTTAATGAGCATAAATTAGATCTTGATTATAAAAGACCTCATTTCATAAAATAAAGATTCTATCCCTTCAAGGGATTCTTCATTTTACACATAAGGAAACAAAGGATGAATGACGCTTATAAACTCAAGGTTAGATTGAAATCATAGTTTGTTCTGATTTGATTACATCAAATGGCAAAATCCAAAACTTGTCTGGTGACTTCCTTCATAAAATAAGAGAACGTTTTATATTCTCTGTGAAAAAATGGGTTGCATTCTGTCTGCCACCAACACCGGCTTGCTTCTCACTAATACCAGAGTACACAGTATCATTTCTATTTAGTTTGTCTAGAACTGAGATATAATACAATGGCTTGTATCAGCTCATGAGAGCCTGTCTACACATCTCTTCCCAACTCCGTGTTCTGTAACATCATGTGGATGGCTTGAAATCAGGCATGGTGGGAGTATCTACACCACAGAAACTGGCAAACACTCCAACCGGGACTTTTTTTTTTTAACCGGGAGAGCCAGTTTGCCAGTATACCACTTGTTATACTACAGATGCTTAATAGCCAAGGCTCTAATATTTACAGTTTCAGCCTATTTCCAAATGACCATCGTCACATTCTGACAACGCACTGATCAAGTCTGAAGTCCTCAATATAGTCTGGCCTTCGTCCATGTTTGGAGCTTCATCTCATGTCATCCTTTTTGCATGCTCACCTTTCTGCAGACCCGCAGACATGCCTTCATTCCTTTGAAAACTCCTTGCTCCTTCCCCACACAGTTTTCTCCGAGCTGCAACCCACCTGCTCCTAGGTAACACCTCCATGTCCTTCAGCACAGCGCTGAATTTCCACTTCCTCAGAGTAGCATTCCTGGACTCTATGTCTAGGTCAAGTATGAGAGTTGAAAGCCTTCCTCATACTCTGAACCTTAGTCTTGCATAACAGCCCTGTCTGTACCTCTGCACCCACTATGATTGTTTGATTCAGGACCACCTTCTTCATGGGGCAGTGGTCATCATGGGAGGTGGGGCTGTGTCTGGTTTTCCTGTGTGTGCTTTCCTGTGTGTGAAAGCGTAGGGCCTTTCAAAATATGTATTTAGAAAATAGTCCAAAGATTCTGAAAAATGTGGAGAATAATGCAATAAGCATCTGTGTACTTATCAACCAGCTTTAACCTCAACATTTTGCCAGAATTGTTTTACTTTTTTTTCTTAAAGAACAGAAACATTGGTATTCTGACTAAACCCTTTGTGAATTCTTCTCAATCCCATCGCCATCTTTTCCTCCCTGGAGAAAACCCTGAATGTGAAGGTGTTGTGTATTCCTCCACTGTAAGAAGCCATAATTTGCCTGGGAAGGTCTCTGTGTATATTTAGAAAAGATATTACTCATCTTTGCCAGCATATGTGGTGGCTGGAAGTGAGCAAAAGACCCTTCCTCATGAGGATTTATGAATGGCATGCTTCTTAGAAAGGGAGTTGATGCCCTGTTTAGGTCAGGATTTCTCAATATGTAGTGTGAGTCAACCATTTTATACTGTTGGATGGCTTAAATTTCTTGCCTTTGGTCAGTTGTTAGATTATAAAATTTTTTTTTCTTTTTTTTTTTTTTAATGTTTATTTATTTATTTTTGGGACAGAGAGAGACAGAGCATGAACGGGGGAGGGGCAGAGAGAGAGGGAGACACAGAATCGGAAACAGGCTCCAGGCTCTGAGCCATCAGCCCAGAGCCCGACGCGGGGCTCGAACTTACAGACTGTGAGATTGTGACCCGGCTGAAGTCGGACGCTCAACCGACTGAGCCACCCAGGCGCCCCAGATTATAAAATTTTTAAAGGGTGTAATTTTATAATTTGTTTGAAGTTGTCTAAATTCTGATATCAGCTTGATTTGTAGATACTTTAAGCTCCATTAATATAAGATGACAAAGAGGGAGTGTTCAGTTGTGGTAAAGAGCATGAATGGCTGGAGTGAAGTCTTTCTGAACTCTATGACCCAGAGCAAGGCAGTCCCTGAGCAGTGTCATGGCATCACTGGGGAACTTGTTGGAAATGCACATTCCTGGCTCCCACCCCAGAGCCCCTAAAGCAGAAGTTCAAGGGTGGCCCTCAGCAATCTGTTTTAATTAGCCCTCCAGTTGATTCTGGTGCCCACTAAAGTTTAACAACTGATCTAAAGCAACAAATTTAAGCCCTACAAGCTTCAGTTTATTTCTCTGTAAAATAGAAATAATAATAATAATACTTAAGAGACAGGATCTCTGTGAGGATTAAAAATTAGTTAACATTTACTCAGCACATCTCCCAGTGCCGGGCATTGTTCTTAGCACTTACCATATTTTATTTCACTTAATCCTGAAATTAACTTCATCACAAATAAAGATTAGAAAAGTACCTAGCACGTAGCAAGCTCTCAATAATTGTTACTATTATTACCTTTTTGAGTTGTAAAGATTAAATGAGATGATATAAATGCTTAGCACAACATCTAATGCATAGCATATTCATAACAGGTATTAACTATTTACCCATAAAACTATTTGTCTCAAAAGTAAACATTATTTACATGGGTCTTTTTGAGAAGCGGGATCTAGTCTAAAATGATTCCTGAAAGGGAATCTCCCTCTGGAAAAAGAAGCCATTACAGAAAAAAATTTTTACAGATCACATTTCAACATTTCTTTTAGTGATTTGTCAAAAGTCAAGGAAGCCAAAGAGAGCTCTTTGAACTAATTGGGAGGGCCAAGAAGGTATTAACTACTCTCTAATTAAGCTGGTAATAGCTGCCCTCTATTGGTGAGATCAAAGACCAGAGAAACACTGCCTGGGAGGACTTTTGAAGACTGGCTGCTCTCAATGACAGCCTTGAAGTTTCGGACCCTACAGAGTAGCTCAGAGGGAGAGTTGCTCTGTCTGTGGGGGTCCAAGTGAAAGAAGGAGAAGGTCCAGGTGGATGGAGAACAGTTAAAGGTTTGTTAGGAAAGCGTCAGCTTAGATTTGGGCATTTGTATTTGTTTCAGAATCGTACTCCGAATTGTGTCTTCTAAAATAAAAAAGTAAAAATAAATAAATAAATAAATAAATAAATAAATAAATAAATAAATAAATAAAATAAACAAGTCACTAGCAGTAGTTGCTTTGCAATCGATGTAAAGAATTTCCACATATTGGGAAGGGATTGGGGCAAAAGCACACTCTCCCTCGTCTACAGCTGTGAATGTGAAACCACACAGTCAAAGCCTTTCCTGTTCGCACTGTCATTCCCAAAGCTGACCTCTCCTTTGTACCCAGAACACCACTGGCTTCTCCTCTCATGACATCTGGTATGGGTGGAAGTGCTTGGGGTTTTATTTGGGTTTTTTTTGTTTTTTTTTTTTTTTTGGTCTAGACCAGAACTGCCCAATAGTGGGAGCTACATTTGTTACTTTTTTTTAAGTAGACACTAAAATATAGTGAATAAGAAAAGATGGAATTAATTTCAATAATGTAGTTCATTGAAACCAAGATATCCTGAATATTATCATTTTGATATGTAATTAACATATGAGTATTAATGAGATATTTCACAATTTTGGGGGGGTACTAATTCTTTGAAATCCAGTGTGCATTTTACACCTACGACACTTCATAATTTGGATTAGCCACATTTTCAGTGCTCAATAGCCACATGTGGCTAGGGGCTCCTGTATTGGATAGTGTGGGGCTAGAGCATGAGCAACTCAGAGGCAGTATCTAATCTATCCTTGTACCCACAATGCTTTGTTCAGTGCCTGAAACATAAGTGCTGTTCCCTAGGTAAATATGGTAGGTAGAATTCTAAGTTCACCTCCAGCGATCCTTGCCTTTGTATAATCTCTTCCTCTTTGAATGTGGGAAGAGCATATGAGTATGATGTGATATCAATTTATTGATTATGGTATGTTATATGGCAAAAAGGAGATTATTTGGGTGGGCCTGCTCTAATCAGGTGAGTCCTTTAGGAGAGAGAAACATTCCTGCTGGCCTGGAAGAAAGCATACAGCTATGTAGTGACCTGCCAAAGGAAAGGATATGCTTCTAGAAACTGAGACACATCCCCAGCCAACCAACTAGAGAGAAATCAAGAACCTCAGTTCTATAACCACAAAGAACTGAATTCTACCAGCAACTGGTGAGCCTGTAAGAACACCCTGAATCCCAGATGAGAACTGTACCTGACACTTTGACTTCGGCCTTGTGAACCTCTGAGCAGAGAACCTAACCACGCTGTGCCCAGATTTCAGACCTACAGAACTGTGAGCTAGTACAGGGATATTGTTGTAAGCCATTAAATATGTTGTAATTTGTTAGATAGCAATAGAAAACTAATACAGTAAACAAGTGTCGTAATTCAGCAAGCATCAATCAGCTGGTGGCAATGTCTCTAAACCACAGGCATAGTCCCTAAGAGAAAATAGTGACCTCTGAACTTTGGACTTGAAAATCAAACCAGTATTACAATGACAGCATATTTATTTAACTGTGCCAGACTATTAGCGGTCTCGGCGTTTGAATTAGTCTCTCTTCCCAGTGCCATTTTTATCAGAGGGAAGAGCTAAGTGAGAGGCAAAAAATCAAAAACAAAACAAAACAAAACAAAACACAAACCCTCTGGAAATAAGTTTGATATACTTATCTTGTAAAAGAGTGACCATTGATTAGAGGCAAATATGACAAATCATGACAATAATCAGGATAGTTCACACTTGTTGGGTTTGTACTCTGCACCAGGCATATCACCCATTGTCTCACTGTCTCCTTACCGCAGCCCTAAAAGGCAAATACAATTATTACCTTCCTTTTATGGATGTGGAAACCAAGCTTGAGAGGTAGGAGGAGATTTAGCTGCATAACCAGGCAATAAAGGTAATTAGGAAGGAAGAGGAAGAAGAGGTATTTTTGGATGAAGTACTCTTCAGAACAGATTAGCTTGACTCTCACATGCAGCTCTTTCTCTTGGATGACAGAGAGCTCTGTTTCCTCTCTGTTAACAGGTCCTCTTTAAACCCCTTCCTTTTAACAAGGTACATTTCCCTAGTGGTCCTCAACCTTTGCATTCTGCCTTCTAGTTTCTCCTTTGGGGAAGTCGTTGAGTCCTCTGGCTCCCAATAATACCTCTGGTCCTGGCTCTGAAAGGTACATCTTGAACCTTGTTGTTCTGAGCATCTGCCCTCCCGTGACGTTTCCACTTGGATGTCTCATTGTCCTCTCAAGTTCAGCTGGTTCAAGGTGGAGTTCATCACTATGCCCTGAAAATCAGCTCACCTCTGCAATACTCTACACCTGCCAACAGTTCTGTAACCACTGGCCAGTCTGCCAGGCTGCAAACCCCAAACTCTTCAACCCTTTCTCATCTTCATTCCCTTTAGCCAATCAACTGCTAAAAGTATCTTTCCAGAATGTTTGCTCAACCATGCCTCCTACACTCTCCAACCTCCTGAGCCTTTTAGTTCACTGACCTTCTTTACTGTTTTCCTTATCCAGCTTTTATTCCAGGGTGCATCAATTCAGTCACCCATGCCAGGACCCAAGTCCCCTTGCCACTCTATTTTCATCATTCCTGTTTGACATAATTCGAAACCAGCCATCTTGCTCTTCAACTGGGAGGCTGAGTAATATTAGAAACATTGCACAGAGGGAAGATAAAGTTAACATAGAGCCCTCTGTTCCAGTTTTCCCTGAGGCCCCAGGACCAAGGGTGCCAAATGCTATCACATTCCAAAGCAAATTATTGGCCCCTCCCTATGCATGACTCCTAAAGAAGATGTATGAAAACAGGTTTTATGATCTTTATTTTTCACTGACCTTGAGCTGTGAGTTTTTCCTATCCGATACTCGCTCATACTTACCCCCCTAGCCATGAGGGAGCTTCATAATCATTGTTGATAGGTATCTTTTGAAGCTCGGGGGGGGGGTGGGTACAGACAGACATTAGACTCATGCCTAGGGAAAAAAGTCTTTAATGAGAGGCTGACTAAAGTGTGTGTCAGCACAGCAGAGGGCTACATTTAGGAAATAACCACATTCTGGCGTATGCCAGGCCAAAGCTGCCTTTTTGTAGGGACCAAATGTGAAACTGATGGTGAGAATGTGAGCGTGGTTTGTTTAGAAAGGAATCTTGATCCAGAAGGCTTCCTGCAGTCAGTGAGGTGTCCTCAGCAAAAAGAGGTCAGGGGTTCCACTGGAGAGAGAAGCAGAAGGGAATTGTAGGTGGCCTAGAGGAGAGGCACCATCTGAGACCAAGGAATTCTGGTTGGAAGGGTGCAGCACAGGAGCTTCTGAGGAGGCTGCGGATGCTCCTGTGAAAGAATAAATTAGTTATCTGGATATGACAGTCAGAGCCAGAGGGAAACTACATCAGCTTGTATCTGTGTCCATCAAATAAGGCCTTCCCCCCTTCTACCTTTCTGTTGTCTCTGCTCCCCCCTGGACGACCCAGTAGTAGTCAAATGGTGGAGGAACAGAGTGGCGGGTCAGGGAGAAGTAGCACTAACGGGGAAATAGAGATGAATATCCCAGTCACCACTGCAGGCCCTTTGGTCTAAAGCATATCTGAGCGTGCAATGAAGTTTGGAGTTTTATCACGCATGTTAATTTATACATTGAGGTTGTGATTTGAGGATGAAATGACCAGAGGACATCTTGTTATCTGAAATGATCACAGTCAGAAGACCTTCCTTGGGGTGTCTAGGTGGCTTAGTCAGTTAAGGGTCTGATTCTGGATTTTGGCTCAGGTCATGGTTCTCATGGTTCATGAGTTTGAGCCCTCTGTGGCACCAGTACAGAGCTGGTGGCACAGAGCCTGCTTGGGGTTCTCTGTCCATCTCTCTCTTTGCCCTTGCCCCGCTCTCTCTCTCCCTCAAAATAAATAAATAAACTTAAAAAAATAAAAAAAAAAAGACTTTCTAATGTCTCATCTGAAGGGTTGGAAAGAGTAGTAGACCCAAGAGGATTCAAACAGGCAGTTGGGGGTGAAGAATAAAATTGTTTCTCTTTGCATCCTATGTGTCCAGCTTGCTCAGTGAGACCACTCAGTTTGTATCACTGAAATAATGTGAGTCCACAGTCAACCTTCAAGCCATGGCAATGTAGCGTTTTTCTGGTAGACACACTGTCCTATTCTCTGCAAAGTCACCTTATGCTTCTCCACCTTCCTTGACGTTGGAACTTCACACTGGCCCCTCACTCTCAGATGATCTTGCCTGAGTCATTGCAGAGAAAGTAGAATCCGTCAGATGGGGGGAGTCTCTCTCCATTTCTTCTCTATCATTAAATGGAGCTTAGAACTGTTCTTAGACTATTAATTGTTAATTGACACATGTACTGTAAGTCTATGAAGTATGCTTCCACTATTTGACAATAGCATACTCTCTTAGGCAGGTAGACTATTTCCTCCATGATCTTATTCAATATCGATTTGCCTATTTCATTTTCATGTAATGTAAAAATAAACTTTTAGCTCAATTTGAAACTTGGAAACTTTTTGCATGTATATTAAAATCTACAAGAGAATCTAAAGTCAGGTTTTAATTTATTTGTATTGCATTCAGCAAAATACGTCCACGAGATTACCATTTGTGTGGTATTTTGCAATATGTGGAATAGGGCGTTTCACGCCTTTGCCATCACCCTCAGAGAGCTTTTCCAGTCTCAATTCTCTTATTCCATCTAATTCCAATTTCATTTTAAAAGCAGTCGGGAACATATATACCCTGAGCATTTAAAAATGTTACATTTAATATATGTAACGAGTTTTTAATTCCAATATAAGTAACAAAAATAATTGAAAAACAGAGTTGCTAATGGAAACACGCTTCTCTATAAAAGTAATTTACGATATCTAAAAGAATTCTAAGTTCATTATAGAAAATTTTGAAACTCACAGGGAAGTATAAAGAGTAAAATAAAGGGGCGCCTGGGTGGCGCAGTCGGTTAAGCGTCCGACTTCAGCCAGGTCACGATCTCGCGGTCCGTGAGTTCGAGCCCCGCGTCAGGCTCTGGGCTGATGGCTCAGAGCCTGGAGCCTGCTTCCAATTCTGTGTCTCCCTCTCTCTCTGCCCCTCCCCCGTTCATGCTCTGTCTCTCTCTGTCCCAAAAATAAATAAACGTTGAAAAAAAAATTTAAAAAGAGTAAAATAAAAATCAGCCATAACCACACCACCACTTCTATACTCATTTTTGAGATCTTCCAGTCTTTATTTTTCAAACTTGGTATAATAATGCACACACATTTTATTATTTATTTTATTTTAATTCCAGTGTAGTTAACATACAGTGTTCTATTAGTTTCAGGTGATTAACATACAGTGTTAACATACAGTGATTCAGCAATTCTATACATTACTCAGTGCTCATCTTGATAAACTCTTAATCCCCATCACTTATTTCACCCATCCCTCTATGTGCCTCCCCTCAGGTAACCATCTGTCTGTTTTCTGTAGTGATTCTGATTTTTAGTTTGTTCCTTTTTTTCTCCTTGTTTTGTTTCTTAAATCCCACATATGAGTAAAATCATATGGTATTTTTCTTTCTCTGATTTATTTCACTTAGTGTTATACCATCTAGATCCATCCATTTTGTTACAAATGGCAGGATTTCATTCTTTTTATGGCTGAGTAATATTCCATTATATATATATATATATATGTGTATGTATTTTATATATATATATAATACATATATACATATTATGTATATATATATATATATATATTTCTATGTGTCACATCTTCTTTATGTACCTATCAATGGATTCTTGGGTTGTTTCCATAATTTGGACACTTGGGTTGTTCCCATAATTTGACTATTGTAAATAATGCTGCAATAAACATAGGAGAATGTGAACACATTTTAAAACCCTGCTGTTTTCCAATGGTACATTATATTGAGGCCATCTTTTTTCTGTGCTATTGAATACTCTCCAGCAATCTGTTTTTGGTGACTGAGTTGTATTCCATCATAATATAATGTTGTAATTTATTATACTATTGTCATGCAATATATAATCTGGTTTTATAATTTCTTTAACAACCCCAGCATACTTATTTTTAGAAGTAGAAAAACCTAGTATCTCGTTGGCTTCTGGTATATATTCAGTTTCGTATTTTCACTCCACCATCAAATACCTTAACTTAGATTTTGCCAAATTGCGTACTTCCTAGCCTAGTAAACAATTGTTTTATTTCTTTAAAAAAATTTTTTTAATGTTTATTTTTGAGAGAGAGACACGGTGTGAGTGGGGAGGGGCAGAGAGAGAGAGAGGGAGACACAGAATCCAAAGCAGGCTCCAGGCTCTGAACTGTCAGGACAGAGCCTAACGTGGGGCTCGAACTCATGAACCATGAGATCATGACCTGAGTCGAAATCTGACACTTAACCAACTGATCCACTCAGGTGCCCCTAGTAAACAATTATTTTAAATTCAGCAAAAATAAGGAGGCCACCAAGCTCTTTAGGTTTCTGAAATTGCGGCCTCTGTTCATGGTATCTCTTTCCCTGTTTCTGTTACTTCCTAATCCCCTGTTATTCTGATTTTGCCCTCCTTTGAATTCTTTTAACTCCTTCCTCTTCCTTCAACGTGGAGTTTGTTTTATTTATTTTTTAAAATATTTATTTATTTTGAGAGAAAGTGTGTGAATGCATGTGAGCAGGGGAGGGGCAGAGAGAGAGGGAGAGAGAGAGTCCAAAGCAGGCTTCGTGCTGACAGTACAGAGCCTGACATGGGGCTCGATCATATGACCTCAGATCATGATCTGAGCCAAAATCAAGAGTCAGATGCTTAATTGACTGAGCCACCCAGGCACCCCATGGAGTTTGTTTCCTTGGATTTTCCCTTCTTTAAATTCTTTTTTTTTTTTAATGTTTCTTTTTGTTTTTGAGACAGAGAGAGAGCGAGCGAGCATGAGTGGGGGAGGGGCAGAGAGAGAGAGAGAGAGGGAGACACAGAATCCGAAGCAGGCTCCAGGCTCTGAGCTGTCAGCACAGAGCCCAACATGAGACTTGAACACATGGACCGCGAGATCATGACCTGAGCCAAAGTTGGAGGCTTAACCAGAGCCACCCAGGCACCCCTGGATTTTTCCTTCTTAATGCTCACTGTAGAAAAATTCAGATATTGTACATAAGACTCATAGGCCTTACATTTGTATATTTACATTTGTAAATATACATTTACTCGCATATCAAGGGTAGAACCATCTGGTGAGAGATTCATATATACCAAGTTTATCCCACTGATGTATAAAAGCAGAATGCCGGTTTTTGGATTTACCTGTTGAGCAATGGAGTTGACCTGTGGTCTGAAATGCTCTGCTATGACTAACACATTCCCTTACTGAAGGAAGACCTTCAAAGAAAGCTGAATCATAAGGAGAAGTTTGCCTTTAAGAATGAAATCAGAGGAAGGGGTTTCAAATTGATTAGACATGTAGAATGTTCGGTGATATCAGGCTAAGGCAGACTTATGTATGCATCATTATAATTAAGGTTAGATGTGAGGTTAGAGTTAGGCCGAGGGACAGTAATTGTGACCCTAAGAAATTCATCAAGGGAATGAGTGCTGCCTTCAAGTGCCTCTTGTGTTAAATCCGTCTGCCTTCCTGTGCATGGTCCATCTTTTATCAGAAACTTCTGCATTGACCACCTGCTTCCTTCTTCACTCTCTCTCCTTCCTCCTGGTCATCCATGACTCCTGCTTTCTTGGCTCTCCTCCTATGTCTAATTGTTTTTCCTCCATCTTCTTTCCATGCTGACTCTTAATTCTTGCATCTCTGGAATAACATGTATACAAATTTTCTCCTGGGCACTGGGGTAGTCATTCATGTGGCTCTGCTGTTAACACTCTTCCCCTTCCAGACACACAGTTGAACGACACATTCTGCCTTCTTTGTTGTTAGGTGGAGCTGTGTGACGAGTTCTGGTCTTAATATTACGTGCAGGAGCAATATCTGTCACTTCTGGGGTAGAGCATTTAATTATGACTTTAACTTTATCCTCTAATTAAGCGAATTCCAAATTTACTGAAACAAACTTAATTGATCACCTGAGCACAGGTCCCAGTTTTCTAGTTACCTTGCAATTGATTGTCCTGTGTTCAAACCCATTCAGCATGTCTGCCGTTGGAGGCACCCTGGCATCCTTAATTCCCATGACTCTGGGGATTCTTAGCATGAACTGGTTTGCTTCTGGTTGACTCCTCCTCCTGTGCCCCCTTTCCTTCCTTTCCTTGGATTTCCATTCCCAAAATACTGTGACTGTTTACAATCTGCTATCATCTCCTTTTTTCTTCCCTTGTGGGTTCATATTTTATTTTTTCTCTTATGTTTTATTGTTATTTTAGAAGAGTTTGGGAAGGGAAAGACAAATTTGCATGTATAATCTTTCATGTTTACCAGAAATCCATTCACTTGATCTTTCTTCCAGTTTTTAACACGTCTCACAGAGAAATTCTGAATGTGTCTTGAACCCGACAGGGACTTGATACAAATCAAAGCAGTTATAATATGATAAGGTAGCTTCCCTGACCCAAAGGGGAAAAAGGGCAGGGGTTAAAATTACCCTGCATGGATGAATCGCTGGATTCTACTCCTGAAATCGTTGTTGCACTATATGCTAAGTAACTTGGATGTAAATTAAAAATAACAAAGAAATAAATAAAATGTTTAAACTTAAAAAAATTATAATCTAGTGTGTTCAGAGGATGTTCTTAGAAAAATGGTGCCATGAATAAATAAGTTTGGGGAAAAAAAATACCCTGCCTGAAGATTTCTGAAAACAGCAGATAATACAATATTTCATCCAAATTTCTATTCCTACATTCATTCAAAACCTGGTGAGCATCACACTCAGATTTAGGTGCTGGGATGTGGATAAAATGATTAGAAATCTTAGCGTCTCTCCTGGTGAATTTCTTTTGTGTTTCTTCATATGCTACATGGTAGTTCAATCACTAACATAAGTTGACCTTTTGTTATAAGCTGGAGGGACAGAGAAGAGTGACTGTCTTTTTATAGAGAGAAAACAGCTGTGCCATCATCCCATTTGCCAGGAGAGAGGAAAAATTGTCAGGGGTTCCTGTTTGTCATTGGCAAGAACAGTGAGGTGCTGGGGCAACACAGTTTATTCCAGAGGTACAGACTCCTCTGTCAATCCCCAAGAATTACCTTTATCCACAAAGACCCTGATGGAGGGTCTGAAATTCCTCTTTTGACCAGCCGAAGCATGGCCTTTTACACAGAACATTTCACGATGCCAACAGATAGTTTCCAGAGAGGAATTGGGAATTAAGTTGAGCTCTAGTTGCGGATGATTCTTTTTCATGCCTAGCTACCCAAACAAAGAGAGTAAGCCAGAAGCCAAATCCGCAAGTGAACACACACAATGGAATTGGTGCATGGGAATGTACAGGGCTCTGCCCGATTGAACTGTTGCCAGAGCACCAGGGGGCGATTTCTATCCGCCTCCTGCCTCCCCGGCTTGTATTTTGGCAGCTCTCTCTTCCCTACCCCCTCCGTCCCCTTCCTCGTGTCCTCAGATCCATTTGCACTGTTGTTTGGAAGGGGCCCAACTCACACAGATTGGCAGCACTGTAATTGGTGTTTTACTTACCTCTGCCTCTCTTCTCTCTGCGTTTGATCATTCTGATAATGACAGCTTATTTTCTCTCTCTCTCTTTACCATCGGAAAACAAAAAGGAAACTCTTGAAAGAGTTGTGGAGTTATATTTGAGTTTTCCGATGTACTGCTATGGGAATAAAATTCATATTTTTAAAATGTCTTGCCCTTCTGTGTCCCTCTTCCTCGCCGCTCACCCAAACAGCCCTGACGGGAAACAGTCATGTTGAGAATTGATTTTCCCCTCAGAAGGTGTTGTGAGTGGCGACATCCTTGAGTGTTGGCATGTCAAAATGTTGATGTTCTCATTGAAGACCTTCATCGTTTCATCATCAAGGATGCTTTCATTTGCTAGATTCTGTTTGTTTATGTGCATTTTATTTCAAATGATATTTCTTGGGATAATATTTACAAGGGCTCAGGGCTCCTGGAATGAAAAGTGTTATATAAGCTGAAATGCTTACCCCTGGCAAAAGGTAATCTCCATTGCACGCACCGCCTGGTTGTAACAGCTCACATTTACACAGTGTTTCTAGTTCAGAAAGAATTTTCATGTGTACTGTTTCATGTAATCCCCCGATAGCACTGTGAAGAGCACATAAGGGACGGTGTGGCTCCAGGAATCATCCCACCTTGCCATGCCACCAGGCACACGTGCTTTCTGTACCTGGTGTCCTGCTAACTTTTCACAGGTGTTATTGTGCAGCTCTCTAGAAGCTATGTCCCAGGCGGTTTTGTCTTGGAGATGAGTCAGGTTTACAGAAGCACAAATAAGTACAAAATAATTAGAGGGATTCTTTTATTTTCTCAAGTCTCCTGAAGAGAAAGACTGGGCAAGTAATTAATTACAGGATCTCTTTGGCAGGCTAGGGGAGAGGGGAAATCTGTGGACGCTGTAAAATTAATAAACTGATTCCATCTCAACCATCTAAACATTTCAATTAAGGATACATATAATTAGGGCAAGAGCTAGAATACAAAACGAGTGTATCATGTGATTTACCATAGATCAAGATGCCATTTCTTGTGAGTGACAGTAATGTGCTGTTAAGCCAGTGGCAAAAAAAAAAAAAAAAAAAAAAAAAAAAAAAAACAAAACCAAAACCCAAAACAAAAACAAAAAAGAAAGCTGTCTATTTTCTGGGACATACACAGCCTTTGAACTGAGATTTTATAAGGCAACATTTCAAGGTAGTAAACAATTGTTCTAGAAGAGGATTCTTTTAGAAGAGAAGATCAAGCAATACTGTAATAATTGTGGGTGTGGTTTGATTCCTTCGGAGGGCTTGCCTAGAAGTCCAGTTCTTGAAGGAATGTCTTAAATACAAAGCTGTTTAATGAACACTACCATAGTTGGCCATATAATGGTGTAGGGAAAATACAGGCTTTTGAGCAGCACACAGGACAAGTGTCCAACACTTGTTGGACAAGCTGGAACTGAGCTTGACTTCTGGATCCTCCATGTGCTGTTATGCAACCTTGGACAGACCTTTTTTCTATGAGCCTCAGTGTCTCCATGTGAATATCTGTGGATTAAAAATACCTCCTTCACAGCATACTTGCGGGGATCAAGTGGGATAAAACGAGCAGCCTGCCTGGCATGTAGAAGCAGCTCCACAAATGGTGGCCGTTCTTACTGTGGCTTGATGTTACTCCCCTTCCCCATGGACCCCAAACCCCTGAGCATCAGAGACTCAGTTCAGCTCCTTTTTCTGCTCCCTTGAAGCCCAAGTTACAAAGGCTCTCAGAAATTTGGCTGCAGTCGGTCTTTATTCGTCACAGCCTTGCTTCCAGCTCACATCCTGATTGATAAATTGGCTCTACTGGATGAGGCTTAGAAAGGACTGTTTAAAAAGCCCAGTGTTTTGGCTGATCACACGACGGCTGACAACTTGGTCCAGAATCTGGCTTGTGTGAATGATTGTAAGAAGGAATCAACTTTTCATTTCTCATGTAACAAAGGAGGAAGGATTATAGCTTTATCTGTTACACACTGTAAATCACTTAAATGCCTCTTACCTACGTGTTCTGGAATCATATTTAAGGAATGTGGGAGCAATGAATGTACTTCCCAGAATATGAAGTGAGAATCACACTCATCCTGCATTCTCTTTCCATTATACTTACCATGGATCTCTGGTGAGAGGGGACCCATCTCGAGAGGAGGCAACTGGCCATCCTCCTTTTGCAGACAGGGCATTTCATATAGATAGACTCAGAAGAATGAACTCCAATAGACTTGAGAGAGAGTGAGCTAATATATTGGTTGAGGACTTCTTGTTGGAAAACAGAAATCTGAACAAATCATGCTCAGGCAATATAGGAAATTTATTGGCTCACATGACTTGGAAATTTAGGGATGCTGCTGGCTTCAGTTGCCAGGTTATCAATCCTAATGGAAAAGAGGTATTCCGATTACTCTAGCAGCAAACTCCTAGGGAGGACTCCACTCAGACTTGCATTGCTGGACTAGCAAAAAAACGTGCACTATTGGGTATCCTATTTTCTATTCGCTGCAAAACCATGTGCTAACTGATAATACTTCTGTTTTGTTTTCTGCCTTTCTCTTTCTTGCCCACCTTTTTTTTGGTGGCCTGGGTGTATATGTTTAAATATCCTTAAATATACGTTTCCTGTTTCTATTTCACTCACGCCAGCTCTGCTTATATCACCTGTTCATCTTGGAACCATCCACCATGAGCCGGAAAGTAAGCATATTGATTAGTCATTGGTCATTGTGACCACTGTTGAGTTGGGAGGAGGGTGGCATCATTATTCACAGTTCCATCAGGACCACATGAACTGGGATCTTGAGGGTAGACAAACAAGTTACCCATCCGCTACACCTGTCCCTGTGTTGTACCTTTTCTGTTAAGAGATGTGATTGTTGTGACTACGTAGATTCCCTCTGGCTCCAGTTCAGTCCCTTGCCTCTTCTGCCAGTGGGTCTGAATCTTTTCATGATTTTCATTCAATAAAAGGCCCTTAAAAGTTCTTAAGACGTTGCATTATTTCATAGCCTTTATAAACTTAGCCATAAGAAAAACAGTTCCCATTTCCATTAAGTTTTCCCAGGTAAAGTTTCTAAATCTTTTATCATCTTCATAGATATTAGAGACAGTGTTTTATTTCTTTCTTGACTTTTTCTAATTCAGGATTCCAAATGAAGCCTATGTGAAAGGTATAGCGTAGGGTATTGGTAAAAGAATATGCATTTCTGGGTTAGCTGGCTTGTGTTCAAATCCCACTTCAACCACTAGACCAGCATTGGTTAGGGAAATGCAAATAACTTTTTTTTCATTTATCATATTGGCAAACATTTTAAATATTGATGAAATACACACCTATTTCCCGCCCCCCCCCCCCGCCCTTCTCTTCCATGGCAACAATACCACATACGTTTTGCCTCGGGCCCCATCTGAATCCATATCTACTCCTGGACTGCTCGGTTATATGACTGAATAAGTTCACTTTTCCAGTTTAAGCCATTTGGTGTCAGTTGTCTATTACTTGAAATTGAATTCCAATTCACATAATTGACAATTTCCCTTTCTTATAAAGGTACCCGTTTCTTATGAAGGTATGGGGAAAGTATGAGCCAGGCACTTGGTAGCAGATGGACACTATCAGACCCCTTCCTGCAATACCAGTTACAGCACTAGGGACTGTAGCTTTTTCCAGGAAGCTTCCTGTATTAAGTCCCTTGTGGAGACTGTGGAAGTCTCCCCACATTGAATGCTGCCTGCTGAATGGGACTTAATGTAGGGCAGAGTGGATGTGAGCAGTGCAAGAGATGTACAATATCAGACACTTGGTATGAACCACTTACCATCCTCACATCTTCTCAGCCCCCTTTTTACTCCAGCCCCTGCTGCAGCAGCTAGCTTTGTGCAAACATATTCTGACAGCGCCTCACTTCATCTGCATCATGGCCTTCTGCCCTGGGACTTCTTTAATGCTGTGTTGTGAGATGGCTATGGAGACCCACTCAGGCATGCACAACCTAAAAGGGCAGGGGAGTTAAAGCCCAATGGGGCATCCCTTTTCTAATGGGGGATGAGAGCTGGTGGATAATGGAGGCATATTATATATATGGCTCCTTAAAAGGTCTTAGTGGGTCGAGCCCTAGTAACCCAGCAGTGACCAACTGGATAATATACTCCTGTGCTGCCATTTCCTCTTGGCCTACTTTCCTGGATCACTTCCCAAATAAACTGCTTATACACAAGCCCTTGTCTCGGGCTCGATTTTTGAAGGAGAATCTATAATCACTGCAATCCTAATGAGATCCTCAAATTTATCTCAAGTTTCCTCAAGTCTTGTATAAATAGGTATCATGGAGCTCAGTGTGGGCAATAACCAAATAATTCTGGCTCTTGTCCCAAACTGAAGGAGCCTATGAAACTGATCTCAATTTCTTTCTCTCTGGCTTATACAGTCCATGTCCACCAACAGAAAAGCCCTTCAGTGGTCATGTCTCGGCACTATCGCTGATGGCAGGGCTTTGGGTGACAACACTGTTGTCTGTGGTCTCTAAGTGATACCCAAGATGCAGACCCAGACTCTCTAGCTTCTAAGTGGCCCTGTAATCCCTTGAACCTTCTCTGTGTTGGATCCATACGGCGATGGAGAGAAGATCCCTCTTCCCCTCTGGGTTACACTTAATTCCCCAGGTCCAGGACACTGGGAGCAATATCCCCCCATCTCCTTTTAGTCCTGCCCGCAGCCCAGAGAGCTCAGACCTAGTTCATGGGCTGGCCCAGCAAGTGATACACAAGGGAGATCACAAATCCTTCATTTCGTCTTTATCTCTCCTGGACACTTTTCAGACCTTCTCCCACTAGCTTCCTTCCAAATAGTCCTGTAATTCAGAAAGCCCTTACCTCACTGCTCCTCAGTTATGGCCTATCCCTTTGTTTGTCAGGAAGGTCTGAAACTCAGCATGAATATATCTGAGGCTCATAGGGAGTCCTGCCACTTTTCCTCCCACAATATTATCCTGAGAAAGCAAACTTCATAACTAAAACACCAGGGTTTAAATAGAGTAGAATGTCAACAAAATCATTCTTACTGTTTACTACGATTTTAAATGTGGCTTATGAATTTCCAGGCCTCCCCAGCCTCTGATTACCAAATAAGGCCTTATTTCCTTTTGTGATCTAAAGTAAAATGATCATGGGGTGCCTAGGTGGCCCAGTTGGCTCAGGTCATGATCTCTTAGTTTGTGGGTTCAAGCCCTGCATCAGGCTCTGTGCTGACAGTTCAGAGCCTGGAGCCTGCTTCAGATTCTTGTGTGTGTCTCTCTCTCTGCTCCTCCCCTGCTTGCACTCTGTCTCTCTCTCTGAAAAAATAAACATTAAAAAATTTTTTTAAATAAAAATAAATTAAAAAAATAAAATTATCTCCTCCCAGACTTCTGAAATGAAAATTTAAAAATAAGGTAAAATTATCATATGTTTCCATCCTTTGAAGACCCTTCCTCTGCTGAGTCTTTGTCACCAGCTGAATTCTGAGTCAAGAGAATACTCACATGCTCTATAGATCTGTTCTGCTGGTCACATTTGTCAACCATTCTCCCCCAAAGTAACCTGTTTCTGAGGGTCCCTCATGCTTCACATAGATTTGCAATTATGGAAGGGCCCTATGAACTGGATGGATTTAATCAATTGGTAATCACAGCTCTCAGGGCTTTTTTTTTAAGTTTATATATTTATTTTAAGAGAGAGAGAGAGAGAGCACGAGTGGGAGAGGGGCAGAGAGAGAGAGAGAGAGAGATAGTCCCAAGCAGGCTCCACACTATCTGTGCAGAACCTGATGGGAGGCTCAGTCTCACAAACTGTGAGATCATGACCTGAGCCGTAATCAAGAGTCAGACACTTAACCATCTGAGCCACGAAGGCACCCCTTTTGGGGGTTTTGTTTTGTTTTTTAAAGTTGCTTCAAAAAAATTTTTTAACGTTTATTCATTTTTGAGAGACAGAGTCAATTAGGAGTGGGGCAGAGAGAGTGGGAGACACAGAATTCGAAGAAGGCTCCAGGCTCTGAGCTGTCAGCACAGAGCCTGATGCAGGGCTCGAACCCACAAGCTGTGAGATCATGACCTGAGTTGAAGTTGGGCACTCAAATGACTAAACCACCCAGGCGCCCCCCCCTCCTTTTTTTTTTTTTTTTTTTTAAAGATAACACTAGTCAGGGGCACCTGGGTGGCTCAGTCGGTTGAGCGTCCAACTTCGGATCAGATCATGATCTCACAGTTTGTGGGTTCGAGCCCCGCATCAGGCTCCATGCCGACCGCTTGCTCAGAGCCTGGAGCCTGCTTCAGATTCTGTGTCTCTTTCTCTCTTTGCCCCTCCCCCACTCATGCTTTGTCTCACTCTGTTTCTCAAAAATAAATAAATGTAAAAAAAATTTTTTTTAAAAGATAACACTAGTCAGACAAAGAAGTTTGAGGTGGGTAACAGTTTGCCACTCCCACATAACCTTGCTACCATATTATAATGGAACAAGTCTCAGCCCAGATTCTGCCACACAAGCAGACATTTGCTAAACACACATTCACTAGCAGGCAGGCACAAAACAGGTCACGGCTATCTATTCTGGAAGCTTGATGAAGTCACAGCCTCTGTCTGGCCTTTTGGATGGTCTGATGAACACCTTGCATGAACTTCTGTTCACTGGAGACAAAAGCCAAGACTGCAGAGGCAGGATTCTGTCACCCTTTCAGTCAATATCAGACAACAAGGATATTCCACATCGATGGCCACACACTGGAGTGCATGCCTTTTAGCAATCAAGTGTCCCTAGTGTAGTTACTGGGCTGTCTGGATTCTGATAGCTGCGCAAGGGTGGAGATATTTTATCCAGTCTACATATTAAGAATACACGTTTCCACATTCCTGGAAATAGCTTTATTACAAATGTTTTTTTTTTAACTTTTAAAAACCTTTTTTAAATTGAAATATATTTGACAAAGAATACTTTTCATTAATGAGAGCCCATTTCTGACATTTGTAATGCTGATCAACAGGACACCATTTTGCACAATAAAAACCCATTTTTGACATTCCATGTGCAAATTAGCAAAGCTTTGACTATTGAGGTACAGATGGCAAACGCATTGGTGGATCGAGTGCACATCAGAATGCCAGCTGACTGCCCCAGCTACTCCCAGGGCAAAAGCTAAAACTAACTGGCTGTGTTGATGTGTTTTAAAGCAAATTGTTGTCATCTCTGTAGGTCCCTGAACCTCAAAGTCTAAGGCCCCAAATCTCTTGGATTCCACAGATTGATCACTGGACCCATATAAAGCAATCACAATAGTTGGAAGTTTTTCAAACTGCAAATCATGATCCATTAAAAGGTCATAATATGAATTCAGTGGAACACAGCCAACCTTAAAACAGCGACATAGAATATATAGAAATGTCAGCATTAAACACAATAAGGGTAAGTATTGTTTCTGAAACTCTATGTTAAATATTTGTGGCATGTGTTTACTGGTAAACTCTGTAAAGTGTACAATATCTTTTAAAATTTAAAATGTCTTGTGTGTATGTGTATGTGTGTGGGTGGTTGCTTTTTTTTTTCTTTTTCTTTCTTTCTTTTTTTTTTACGGTGTTGAAAACACTCAAATAGTTGAAAATACATTTCACAAAGTTGGTGTCATTTACTCTTTAAATACTATGTATACCAGTGGTCCTGGTCTAGATTCACATTTAGGCAAAACATTTCTCACCCTCTTCAAGGGCATGGTTCTGGCGGAAGATACCCCACTTACATCACTGGGCAGAGCACTTGGCATCTTGCTCTGCAGCATCAGCATTGAGATTTATGGTGACCTCACTGCTATCGCCAAGGACAGTGGGTGGGTACTTGCTTCGTGTTTACATAACTACAGGGCCAATCCTGGAAAACTTCCAAAGACAAAAGGACTCTGTTCCAAAGACTCTGAGAGCTTTCTCAACTTCCCCAAACTAAAAGTTGCCAGTAACCTCCCAATGGCAGTTCCAGGAAAAGAAAGAAAGAAAAGAAAGAAAGAAAGAAAGAAAGAAAGAAAGAGAAAGAAAAGAAAGAAAGAAAGAAAGAAAGAAAGAAAGAAAGGGGGGAGGGAGGGAGGAAGGAAGGAAGAAGAGAAAGAAAAGAGAAGAAAAGAAGTTCTGCTTTTACCAGGTACCAGCATCATACCTGCTTCACAAATAGTTTGTATTCTAGACACATACCCTGAGCCAGATGTTTTCTTTTATATCAAATAAATTGAAAAGAACGGTTGAAGCTTTTCTGACGATTGCATTGCCTCTTCAGCGTGCATACAGTGACTTGTATAGAGGGAAAAATCTGTCACATGCAGCCAAGTTCTGTCAAGTGTTTTTAAGAACTTTCTTACTGAAAGGTAGCACTACCCCAGGAGCGATTTTTAACTTCCAACAGCATTTTTATTAGCTAAGTCATCAATGCTCCAGGATCCTGCATAAGAATTGAAAATGGAGTTTGCAGAGATGAATAATGTCTACATGATTCTTTGAACTTAAGCTCAAACCCAGTTTTTGTTTAGTAATATGATAGAAATTTACAGTTTGGGTTTCTAGTATGTGTGTATATATATATATATATATATATATATATATATATATACACACACATATATAAACAGTTGAACTTTATGTGTTAAAAGCCATAAACTGGAAACTGGAAAGCCAGTTTGTTCTACCAACAGGACAGTCCAGTGGAAGGATACAAGGTTGGTTTACCGGAGAGAAAAACATACATGATAACGAGTGGAAACTGCCGAAGGTAGCTCACCAAGGATGATGGCACCGAGTCGGATCACCCCAGGAAACTGGAAGGAAAGGGCTTTGTGTTGCCTGGGGCACAAGTCTGAGAGTAAAATGATCTGGAGGCCTGGGTTGAGGTATACGCAAAGGCACTTGTCTGAGAGAAGCAGAAATAATGCCACTTGTGGTGAGGGAGCCGTGAAGAGTGACCCAGGAAGTGACTCAGAGGGTAGTGGGGATGAATCACATCAGGTTGTGGTTCCAGAACCAAGGAGAGAGCCTGAAAGCACAAATGAAACACATCATGCTGAGGGCAGCCGGCGGATGATGGGAGTCCTCCTTCAGCTACTTGGTGCTGCATGAGAAATAACCTATTGAAAAAGCTCCGTCTCTTGTTCCAGCAAAGTAGTCCAATTCTTTTCCGTGACCTCACAACTGACACCCTTTCTTTTCAGAATCAGGAACATGTGACTAATGTTTCTTTTATAATTTGCATTTTTCTGATATGTACCCTCATAAAAAATGAAAGTAAAGTTCTAAAATTTAAGCACATTTTAGTTTCTTCAATATATAGCGCGTGGAGAATAATGCAACATATTGCCAGCCTGTTACGTTTATCCTTAGACTCATGTGGTCCACCCCTGTTGTTTTGGATGCCGAGTGAGGGTGAGTAGGGCAGAGGGCAGGAAAATAGCGTCCAAGAACTGCAGATATGCAAGAGACATGATAATACCGAGGTCCAGGGCAGCCTTAGCATTGGGTCATCTGCCTTCACATCCCAGCTTTGCACTTTCTACTTGGGCCTTATCTTCCTCTGTTGGGAATCTAGGGCAGGATCACCTGGAGTTTAATTATTTATATTGGTTGGCCTGTACAGGCCCCAAATCTTTATGATTTTCCAGATCTCTGCTAGTTCTAAGATGCATTGAGATTAAGAGTACAGGTTCTGGGCCTGCACTCAAATTCTGGCTCTGACACTGATAAGCCGGGAGGCTTGGGGCAAGTCAGCAACCTCTCTGTGACTCATTATCCTCAACTGTGAAATTGTGATAATGGAAGTACCTTTCTCATTAGGGTTTTGTAAGTATAAAATTACTCATGAGGACACACTAAGTCTTCATTAGCTATTATTATTTTATTAGTAAAGAGAGAGAACATAACACAGGGGTCCAAGGAAGGTGTGAAAGCCAGATTGTTTGCATCTGAATCCTAGCTGTGTGACCTTAGGAAAGTTCCTTACCTTCTCTGTTACCTCAGTTTTCTCACTTACAAATTTTTTCATTTTATTCATTTTTTAAATAATTTTTTTAATGTTTATTTTTGAGAGAGAGAGAGAGCGAGCAAGGGAGGGGCAGAGAGAGGGAGACACAAAATCCGAAGCAGGCTCCAGGCTCTGAGCTGTCAGCACAGAGCCCAACGCGGGGCTCGAACCCACGAACCGCGAGATCATGACCTGAACCGAGGTTGGACGCCCAACCAACTGAGCCACCCAGGCACCCCTCATTTTATTAATTTTTTGAGAGACAGAGAGCATGAGCATGGGAGGGGCAAAGAAAGAGACACAGAGTCCAATGCGGGCTCCAGGCTCTGAGCTTTCAGCACAGAGCCCAATGTGGAACTTGAGCTCATGAACCACAAGATTATGACCTGACCAGAAGTCAGACACTTAGCTGACTGAGCCACCCAGGCACCCCTCAGTTTTCTCACTTTTATTTTTTTTTTATTTTTTTTTATTTTTAAAAAAAAAATTTTTTTTTTCAACGTTTATTTATTTTTGGGACAGAGAGAGACAGAGCATGAACGGGGGAGGGGCAGAGAGAGAGGGAGACACAGAATCGGAAACAGGCTCCAGGCTCCGAGCCATCAGCCCAGAGCCCGACGCGGGGCTCGAACTCACGGACCGCGAGATCGTGACCTGGCTGAAGTCGGACGCTTAACCGACTGCGCCACCCAGGCGCCCAGTTTTCTCACTTTTAAAACAGAGATAATAAAAGCACCTATTTCATAGGAACTGAGCAAGAATCAAATGAGTTAATATGTTCAAAGTTCCTAGAACGGTGCCTGGCATTTAATATATAAACGTTTGCCTTTATTAAAGTTGTGAATATTTTGCATGTTGTTTTTTTTAATTTAATTTTTTAAATGTAATATTATTTTTAATATGGGCCTTGCCTGGCCCATACTAGGTACTCATTAAGAGGCTGTCAAACATGAATGAATGAAAACATGTAGTCTAAGTCAATGGCTTGTAATATTGGTATCAGCTGCCCACGGCATTCCAAATTTGCCAAATACATTGGACTTGTTTGCATCACACATGACATTAGCTGAAGTGTAGATACTGTTCCCAGCTGCCTCTCCCATTCTGCCCTGTGGTGCCCAGTGCTAAAAGCAAGAGCCTGTGTAGGACAGGGGACCCTGACAGCCTGGGGAAGCTTCTCTCTCTTTCTCTATTGGTACACTAGGGAGTCATCATAACACTCTCAATGTTGGGAAACCCCAGGAGGACGCAAATTAATTCGAGGCACAAGTCAAATTACCCTCCATCCCTCCCTCTGTGAATACTTCCGGTGGAGAGACATCGCCACTATCATTTGAACGCCCAGGTAGCACTACTGGGCAAGTGTCCGGGCCCCCAAAGTGGGCAGGCTCCCTGTTAACGCAGAGCCCGTGTATCTGCTGCCTGGGTGGCAGCAGACTTCTGCCCCTTCATAAACATCAAGACAAAATAATGGGATGTTTAGTCTGAGTAATACATTAAGGAAATCAATTAAGCTCACATGCAACTTTCTAAGATTTTAATTACAGTACTTAGGGTACCACACTAGAGCAGTTTGTCAGGAACATAATTTGTTAATGAATAACAACTGACAGTGAATTAGTCAGGATTGTAATTAGCTCTTGCTAGCCATCCATTGGAACCCTGATCAAAAGCCAGTCAGTGAAAGAGGGCTAACTCAGCTGTAAACGATAACCTCAACGGCTCTATCTGGGCCATCTCCTTGATGCCCATGTGCTCTGAGAAGCCTAAAACCATGTGCACTTTTTAACTCAAGTGTGGTCTGGGGAGCAGCACCTGCCTTCCCCTAGAAACCTGTCAGGAATGCAGACTCTCAAGTTCCACCCCAGACCTGTGAAGTCTACATTTTAAGAGGCCTAGTGTCTTAGAAGCGTATTGAAGTTTGAGAAACACTGTGGGAGTAGACAGAGCACAGGTTCCAAATGTAACAGATCTTACTGCAACTCCTGACACCCTCACTTGCTCACTAGAGGTGTCCTGGGGCAATTGCTAAGTCATTTTGAGCCTCACTGTCCTTATCTGTAAGTTGGATCGACTACTTCCTATACTGTAGGATTGTTTACTGACTGGCAATAGCATGTGAATGTGCCTAGCACAGATATGAACAATGATAATATAGGGGAAACTCAGCAAGACTTTGTCTGAACCCCTTCACTTCTCCAGTCTTCCCATTCCACAACAGGGTAAGACTAGGAGAAATAAGATAAAATGTTACAACTGAGTTAAAAAAGTAGAGAGAATATTTAAAGAAAAAAAAATTTTTAATGTTTATTTATTTTTGAGAGACAGAGACAGAGCACGAGTAGGGGAGGGACAGAGAGAGAGAGGGGAAGACACAGAATCCAAAGCAGGCTCCAGGCTCTGAGCTGTCAGCACAGAGCCCAATGCAGGGCTCAAACCCACAAACTAAGAGATCATGACCTGAGCTAAAGTCAGACGCTTAACCGACTGAGCCACCCAGGGGCCCCAAGAGAATATTTTTTAAATAAAATAATGAAAATAGTGAAATTAGCCAAAGAGTATACTAAAATTAGACATTGTTTTTGCTTTAAGTGGCCAAATAACCAAATAAGAAAACGTGGCTTGCTAATATCAAACAACTTGGAGACTGCAGAGCCCAGATTGTTCTAGGGCTTGCCAGAGGAGGGAGGATCCTGAGGAATGAGGTAGCCATGAGCAATCCTCCCAAGATGGGATTCATGCAACAATCTTGAGAACTGAGATCCATAATTGAAGATCAAATTTTTTAGGAAACATTCTTCACACACTACATAATGAGTATGCTTTTGATACAGCATGCAAACTGAAAAATGTGTACATTGAAGCAATTTTCTCATAAGAAAATTTCTCTCGAAGCTTCCACACCTAACTCAAGATAGTGTTGGAGAGAAGCCTTCCCTAAGCTATTAGATCATGTGCTCAAGTGTAAGGGACTACTGTTGCATCATGGCACTGACAGAAAATGGTTGTATTTTTACAGCACGTTGTGGGTAGACAGAAAGGATTCTGGGAGCATCTATATAGGACAAGGTGAACAAAACCTTTTTTTTTGACATGTAATTACAAGGAAAATTAAATGTTGAGAAAGATGATAGTAAGTTTACATAAAATATTCAAACTGAGTATTATTAACTTTTTTTAAATGTGTATTTATTTATTTTTAGCGAGAGAGCACAAGCAAGGGAAGGACAGAGAGAGAGGGTGAGAAAGAATCCCCAGCAGGCTCCGTGGTCGGCATGGAGACTGACACCGGGCTCAATCCCACGACTGTGAGATCATGACCTGAGCCAAAATCAAGAGTCAGACACTTAACCAACTGAGCCACCAAGGATTGTTAATTTTTTTAGTGAGAAAATGATTTTGCTTGTGGAAAGTTTTTACAACCAGGTTTGATACTTAAAATAGCTATACTCAATTCCAGATCAAAAGTCTTTACTAATGATCTCGATATTTGGAGTCAGATCCAATAAATCGTTGCCAAGACTAATGTGAAGGACCTTTTCCCTGTTTTTCTCCAGGAGTTTTAAAGTTTCAGCTCTTTGGGGGAAGTCTTGAATCCATATCAAGTTAGTTTTGTGAGTGGTATAAGATAGGGGTCCAGTTTCATCCTTATTCCTGTGATTATCCAGTTTTCCCAGCACTATTCATTGAAGAGATTATCCTCTCCCCATTTAGTGTTCTTGGCTCCCTTGTCAAATGTTAATTGATCATATATGTGAAGGTTTATTTCTGGGCTCTTGAATCTGTTTTGGTTGGTCTGTATGTCTAATTGTATGCAAGTACCGTACTGTTTTGATTGCTGTACCTTTGTAAGGTAGTTGGAAACCAGGAAGTATAGTGTGGAAGTTTAGGAGACATTGACTTCTCAACCCTGACATACTCTTCCTTGGATGGTGCCTGTTTACTTGGGTCTCTGGGAAATTTCACCGGCTCCCCAAACCTCTATGCTCTATATTGTTGTTCCCATCACACCATATGGGAATTTTTCTATATGCCTGTAGGCACCGTGAGGTCAGGGATTGTCTTATTAATTGGTAAATCCATAACGTGAAGTATTTGAAGAGTAACAGGTGCCAGTGAATTAGTTCCATCACCGCATAATCCATAGACTTCGCTGGGCATACTTCCAGCTGTTCCTGATCAGTCTTGTGAGAAGAACTCTGGTTCTTTGAACAGACTGATTATCCTTTCTTTGCTATAAGCTGCAGTCCTAGGTTTGTCTCTCCAATTCTAAAAACATTTCAGTTTTCAAAACTGTACTGAAAAGAGGAAGAAAATGACTTTCCAAGGTCAGTTCTTCGGGCTGGTGTCTCAACCGGAAAAGAAATAGGCAAGTTGTGATATATCATATGAAACTCTGTCCATAAAATCAAGCCATCCTATTTTTTATACTTCTACCTCATTCAATGACATTGTTTTCTTTGGAGGAATAGAATATTTGTTATTCAGGCTCTGGGCAGAGGAGTGAAATGGCCTGGATTTGGAGATAAGAGGTGGTTCGCTGCTGCTCAGCTGCCACACTCAGCATCTAACAAATGTGTGTTTAAGTGAAAACAGCGTAGGCCCATTGCTGCCTCTGTTCTTAAAGAGAACTATTTATTTTGAGCCATAGCTTTTCCTGTCTTCAGTGCTATTTTTGAAAAACTGTGTATGTGTTCATCTTACTATGTGTTTCTCCCCTTCCTCCAGCCCCAGCCTCTGCCCCAGGAGAGCCTTATAACCACTCATGAGGTTCTCTTGACCCTGGGCTCTCCTGCCATCCTTTTCAGGTCAACCCCACACCACATTTTACCAAAGGTCTACTCTGGCCTCCTTGTCAGGAGCTCCCATGGCACATTGAACAAGGACCAGGTACTTGAGCATGCCCAGAGGTGGGTTCTCCACATTTTGTTCTTTCCTGTTGTGTTCTTTCTGCTCAGCCCATTCATCAACAGCTGCTTTGTGATCATGTCTTCTCATTTTCTTTCTTTTTTTTTTTTAAGTTTACTTATTTATTTTGAGAGAGAGAGAAAGGTAGAATGTATGGCAAGGGAGAGGAAGAGAGACAGAATCCCAGGCAGGCTTCATTCTGTCAATGCAGAGCCTGATGCAGGGCTTGAACCCACACATTGCAAGATCATGACCTGAGCTGAAGTCAGATGCTCAACTGACTGAGCCACCCAGCCACCCCCTCCCTTTTTCTAGAGCACCCTGTTTCCTGCCTTGGAATGTGTCTTCTCTCTGGTTCCCCATGCTCTACTGTCATCCTTCAAAGTACAGAATTGGCATTACCTTTTCCTTGAAGATTTTTGTACTCTTTCTTGCTGAAAGTGAGATGTCTCTCATTACAGCATTGTTGAAAGAATTGAGTAAGATTATGCGTAGAAGCAGGGAGAAGAATGGTGGTTGCCAGAAGCTGAGGGGAGGGGGAAATAGGGAGCTGCTGTTCAGTGGGCAAAAAGGTTCATTTATGAAAGATGAACGAGTTCTAGAGATCTGATGTACAATGTTGTGCCTATCAACAATACTCTATTGTGCTCGTAAAGATTTATTTAGAGGCTAGATTTTGTGTTAAATGTTGTTACCACAATAAAATGAAAAGACCATGCATGTGAATATACAAAGTGAAGTGCTTTGCGTGTATTAGACACAGTATTTCTTTTCCTTTGTATTTTTAATTCTTTGATTTCCAAAGTCTTTACCCATTTTCTTTTGGGACAGCAAAGTTATTTCTATTTACTTTGTATTCTAGTGGTTTGTGTGCATATCTTAATTATTATACATCACAGTGAGAAAAGGGGTTGTAGAGTTCAATGTCTAACATCTGGTTTTGAGACCTACCTCCAACATTCAATAGCTGTGGTCTTTCCTATTGTTCTTTCTTATTGTGTTCTTTCCACTCAGCCAGTTTCATCAACAGCTGCCTTGTGATCATGTCCTTCCTTTTCCTTGAGTAAGTTGCTCAATTTCTTTAAGAATCAGTTCTATCATTTGTTAAGGGTGAAAAAAAAAGAAAGAAAAATAACAACTATCTCTCTGGTCCTGTGGATTGATTAAATGTTAGCAGACGTGTGAAAATGTCTAGCATGCTGCCAGATACATGGTAGGGTCTCAGATTCCTACCATGGTTTCCTTTCTCCTTTGAGGGCAGTGGTTATAACGTCTGCATATTTATAACCCTATGGCACAGAGCATGGAACCTTGTGCATAGTTGTGGCTCAGTAAATATTTCCTGAATAAATGAATGAAAGAAAGAGTGGAAGGAAGGAAGGTTAAAGACAAAACAGAAGGACTAGCTCTCTTAGTCTTCTTCATAATGCAAAAGTTATAAGGGGTTTCGGGGCGCCTGGGTGGCGCAGTCGGTTAAGCGTCCGACTTCAGCCAGGTCACGATCTCGCGGTCTGTGAGTTCGAGCCCCGCGTCAGGCTCTGGGCTGATGGCTCAGAGCCTGGAGCCTGTTTCCGATTCTGTGTCTCCCTCTCTCTCTGTCCCTCCCCCGTTCATGCTCTGTCTCTCTCTGTCGCAAAAATAAATAAACTTTGAAAAAAAAATTAAAAAAAAAAAGTTATAAGGGGTTTCAACGCAAAGACAAGTATCTCCAAAGAGAACAGGACTATTTCCTCTTTTTTCTAACCCCGTGTGACATCTTTAGCAACAGCTGCAACCTTGAAATTTGGAAGGGAGAGCTGTTCAAAGCTCCTAACTTCTGGAAATCAGTAGTTGATATACCAGCAATGCACCCCTGTTAAAGAAAAAATTATTGTAGCACTTGTGAAAATGGTAAGGAAGACTTTTTTCAAGACTATTACAGGAAGGGTCAGCTCTATTGCAATAAAGGAAAAAGATCAAGCTGAACTCCGACTATAGCAAGGACAAATGGGATTTATAGCTGATGAGCAGAATGAAGGGGTCAATGGATAAAAAATTACTAAGGAGAGACATCAAGGGTAGGGGGATTCTTGCCAAACAAACCCAATAGAATTTTTGCTAAAGGAAGGTCAAGGACTTAGGCATCAAAGGTGGGGATTGAGGAATTTGATCAAATATTAAGGTTGGGGGGGAGGGGTGTTTTCACTAGACTAACAGCAGGATTCTTGATAAAACTAGGCTAGGCAGGCTGAGGACAGGATGCAGGCCAAGGTCAAGGCCTGGTCGTTAAAAAGGCTCTGAGACGCCTGCTAAGGTTTGGTCAGGGAGAGAGTATTTGTCACCTCTGTCTCATCACACAGGGCAGAGGCCCCGAAAGAGTCCTGCTGAAAGCCATGGGGCTAATCTAACGGGGAAGGCAGAGGTGGGGCAGTTGTCTGCCCTACAAGTCAGAAGGATTTGGCCCAGTGTCATAAACATTCCTGTCTCTGGATTTTCATTTGTAAAAGGGACATGACACCACCTCTCCTCCCAACTACCTTGGTGTGTGTATTTGTTTCCTGTGGCCACTGTGATAAATTACCACAGCCGTGGTGGTTTAAAATAACAGAAATGTACTTTTGCACAGTTCTGTAGGCCAGAAGTCTGAGATCTCTACCGCTCGGTCAAAATCAAAGCCTCCGTAGAGCTGTACTCCTTTTGAAGATCCTTGGGGAGAATATGTTCCCTGCCTCTTCTAATGTCTGGTGGCTGCTGACATTCCTTGTCTTTGGCCACATCACTCCAATCTCTGCCTCCATCTTTTTTTTTTAATGTTTTTTATGTTTATTTATTTTTGAGAGAGAGAGAGAGAGAGAAGAGAGAGCAAGTGGGGGGAGGGGCAGAGAGAGAGGGAGACACAGAATCCGAAGCGGGCTCCAGGCTCTGAGCTGTCAGCACAGAGCCCGACGTGGGGCTTGAACTCACGAACCGTGAGATCGTGACCTGAGCCGAAGTTGGACACTTAACCAACTGAGCAACCCAGGCGCCCCTCTGCCTCCATCATTGGCCTTCTTTTCTTCTGTCTGTTTTTAATTTTCCGCTCCATCTTTCTTATATGAATACATATTATGTTAGTCTGCTTGGGCTTCCATAACAAAATACCACAGCTTGTGTGGCTTAAACAACAGAAAATGTATTTCTCACAATTGTGGAGGCTGGGAAGGTGAAGATCAAAGTGCTAGCCAATTTGATTTCTGGTTAGATTTCCCTTCCTGGCTGGAAGACAGCTGCCTTCTTTCTGTGTCCTCAGATGGTGTGTGTATGTTGGGTTCGGGGCAAGGAGGGAGGGACACAGAGAGAGAGAGAGAGAGAGAGAGAGAGGGAAAGAAAGAGAGAAAGAAAAACCTCTTCCTCTTCTTATAAAGCCACCAGCCCTCTCAGATTAGGGCTCCACCCTCATGACCTTAATTATTTCAGGGCGCCTGGGTGGCTCAGTCGGTTAAGCGTCCGACTTCGGCTCAGGTCATGATGTCATGGTTCATGAGTTCAAGCCCCGTGTAGGGCTTTGTGCTGACAGCTCAGAACCTAGAGCCTGCTTCAGATTCTGTGTCTCCCTCTCTCTCTCTTTGCCCCTCCCCCACTCACGCTCTGTCTCTGTCTCTCTCTCAAAAATAAATGAAAACATTAAAAAAAAGTTTAACCTTAATTACTTCTCAAAGCCCTATCTTTAAGTACAGTTACATTGGGGATTAGGGCTTCAGTGTTTGAATTTGAGGGGTACACAATTCAGGCCATAACACATGTGATTGCATTTGACGCACCTAGATAATCCAAAATAATCTACCCATCTCAAGAATCTTAATCTAATCACATCTGTAGAGACTCTTTTTCAGAATAAGGTAGTATTTACAGGTACCTAAGCACCTGTAGTACTTAGTACTTAGGTAGTATTTACAGGTTCCTAAGCCCATAGGATCCCATATCTTTGGAACCCATATCTTTAGGGGACCATTATTCAGCCTACTACCAGCCAGCCAAATGGGACATAAGAGTCTGATTTATAAAACACTTGGAGGTTCTTGATGGTATTAATCAAATCCAGAATTTTATAGAATTATTCACAGTAAAATGGTCCTCAAGTTTGATCTTCTACAGTTTTGTTGCTTTGAACTTTGTTGGTGTGGATAGTGACTGGGAACCTTTACTTGGCCTGTTAGTCCTTTCCAACTGGATGTTTAACAAGTATCAAATTTAGGGGCTCAGTTGGTTAAGTGTCCAATTTCAGCTCAGATCATGATCTCACGGTTCGTGAGCTCAAGCCCCATGTCGGGCTCTGTGCTGACAGCTCAGAGCCTGGAGCCTGCTCCAGATTCTGTGTCCCTCTCTCTGCCCCCCCCCCCCCCCCGCCGCCATGATCTCTCTCTCTCTCTCTCTCTCTCTCAAAAATAAACATTAAACAAAAAAAAGTTAAAAAAATATAAGTATCAAATTTAACAGAATTGTTGATTTCTTGCCATCAGACTTATTCCTTCCCTGTTCCTCCATGTCAGTAAATGGCAGTGCATCCATCCAACAGCTCAAGCCAAAACCTAGGAGCACTCAATTCCTCCTGTTTCCCTGCCCTTTAAATCCCATTGTGATCTTTAGCAAACAGTACAGCATGGGACCCACCAATCAGAACAAAGTTGAGCTGTCGAGTTGTCTAGTGGGGTCCCTACCATGTCAAACATTGATATTTTACTTTTTCGTTTTAGAGGAAGTTTGGGTATATTGGGGTGTTGGAATGGGGCCACCACTTCGGAGCTCTTGGCTATGACTATTTACCAACTTGTATAGAAATATTTCAGTATTTTGGCCATTGTGAGGGCTCTCCAGGGATGTACCAGCTAAATAGAAGCCCTGCCCACATCCAACTTATCAAGTTGCCTTAATGTCCAAAAGATAGCTCAAGTTCAGCTACTTCTGTCCACCTCAGTGGCTACTGCTCTAGAACTGGTCACCATCATCTCCTGCCTATACTTCTGCACTAGGCTTCTAGGGTTTCCCTGCTCCCAAGCACACACCTCTATACTCCATTTTCCAAACAATAGCCAGAGTGATCTTTGAAATATACAAATTATATTATGTAATTCTGCTGAAAACGAATTCCATTATACATAGTATAGAATGCAAACTTCTTATCCTGACCTACAAGAGGCCACACTATTTGGCCTTTAGTTCTCTGCTCTGACCTCATTTTCTCTACTTTCTTTCACTTTCCCAGTAGCCTTCTTTCTATATAATTTTTTCCTTCCTCTCCTCCCAACCTTGGCATTAGAGGTTCTGTCTTGAATGCTGTTCCTGACTAGATCTTTGCATGGCTGTTTCCTCATCTAGTGCCCAAGTCAAGAATCAAGTGTCACCCTCTTGCATTTGTTATAATAAGTTTAGATTTGTGCAATATCTTTTTCTTATTCACTCAAACTTGTATTGGGTTTTATTATTATGAGCTTGGCACTCAGCTAGGAACCAAGGATACACAGATGAAGAAGACCAGGTTGTTCTTCTCTGGGGCCTCAGTTGAGTAAGAGAGCCAGAAAAGTAATTTCAAAGACTTAAGATATTTATGGAACAGTGAAAAAATGAGCTGTAATGGAAGTCTTATGGGAGCACAGGGAAGGACATAACTATTAATAACTGTGCCTGGGGGAATCCAGGAAGGATTTTGAGAGTAACCGACTTTACCTGGATAATTACAGTGGAGGATCCTTATTTTAGAATGAATGAAACTAAACTAAATTATACCATTCTATTTAAGACCTAAGACTTATCTGTGTTTGGTAAATATTTAAACATGAAGTATTCCTGACTTTTATCCACAATTTTAATGGGCATTAAATATATTCAGTATGGGTATCTTTATATTTTTAATCCGTAAGGCGAATAAGCACTTCTCATTTAGCTGACTTGACAACAAAGATTGATGGAGCAAGTAATATCAGGAGTGGAGACCTTTGAGTTGAGGGGCAGGGTCTCTAGTTTTTCCAGTTGAAATGAGGTGAATAGAAGGTCATGGTCACACAGCTGACCTGTTTTATTCCTGAAATAAACTTGATCAAGTCAATCCCTTATCTCTTGGACAGGTAGGCACATTGCTAATTGTCCTTCACATTTCCCAGGGTGGATGTCTCTTCCTTTTTTCTAGAGATTTGAGATATAATTGACATACAGTATTGTGTTATGTGTAAGATGTACAAGGTGATGATTTGATACATTGCGAAAACAATTAGTGTAGTAAGTTTATTTAACACCTCCATCACTTCACATAATTACATTGTGTGTGTATGTGTGTGCGTGCGTGCGTGCGTGTGTGTGTGTGTGTGTGTGGTGAGAGCATTTAAAATCTCTTTTAGCCACTTTCAAGTATGTAATACAGGGCTGTTAACAATAGCCACCCTGCTGTACATCACATTCCCAGAGCTTACTCGTCTTGTAATTGGAAGCTTGTGCCCTTTGACTAACATCTCCCAATTTTGACCATCTCCAGCCCCTGACAACCACCATCACTCTATTCTGTTTCTGTGAGTTCAGCATTTTTAGATTCCACATATAAGTGAGGTCATACAGTATTTGTCTTTCTCTGACTTATTTCACATAGCATGATGCCCTCCAGTTTCATCTGAACAGTATTCCCGTGTGTGTGTCTGTGTGTGTGTTTATGTGTATCCCATTTTCTTTATTCATTTATCCATTGATGGACACTTAGGTTATTTCCATGTCTTGGCAATTGAGAATAATGCTGCAATGAACATTCTTTGAGACAGTGACTTCGTTTTCTTGAGTATCTTTTAGTCTTTGTAGAGATAAGAGAAAAGAAAAATGTTCAAACTCAATGTTCCTGGTGTATTTACTGTAACTATCACGAGCACATGGTTTTATTTTTCTCTTACATTTTTCCTTGCTAGTATTGGTCAGAATTGGTAACTGTGTTAGTGTTTGTCTTTTGTTGTTGTTGAATATCTCTGCTACATTGGAAACACCACGAAGGGGGAAATTTCTATGGTCTACTGCTGTATCTCCATACTGAGCACCTAACATATAGTTGGTGCTCAGGATAGATCTGTTCAACAAATGAATACACGAATAATCCTGATAGTTTGAGTAAAAGAAGGTAATTGAAGGATTGAAGAAGGTAAAAGAAAGATTCACATAAATTAAAAGATAATTGGGATTTAAGGACAGCTCTCTAGGGAGCAAAATCAACCTGTTGTGGTTCATAGAGATATTTCAACTGGATGTGAATTGCAGGTGCCCAGTCATTCTGATATTTTCTTCCAAAGGGATAATTTAAATTGGACTCCTGGGGCAGGAGGTGCTCAAAACTATAGATAATGGACATAACCATTTATTTGCTCACTTAGCAAGTATCCTTTGCTTCTAATAGAAGGGAAGAATTGCTCATCATTCCTATATCTAAGAAAATATACAGGGTCCCCCTGTATCCATGGTTTCACTTTCCATGGTGTCAGTTACTGGTGGTCAGCTGATTTGGAAGCAGATGCTAATAGCCTAATGCTAGTCACAATGCCTGTGCAATTCACCTCACTTTATCTCATCAGGTAGGCATTTTACACCTCACATCATTATAAGAAGAAGGATGAGTAGAGTAAATAAGGTATTTTGAGAGACCACATTCATGTAACTCTTATTATAGTATATTGCTGTAATTGTTCTATTTTATTATGTTATTGTTGTTAGTCTCTTACTGTGACTAATTTTATCATAGATATGTACTTATAGGAACAAAACAGCATATATAGGGAAAAAACCACTTTCAGGCATCCACCAAGGGTCTTGGAACATATCCCCCGCAGATAAGGGGGGACTACTGTATTACTATTTATTGAATATACTCAAGAATATTCTTCAGGATACATTTTAATAAATGGGTAAAGTTATTATAATTTGGGAATAGATCACTTGACAAGTATTTCAAATTTGGTGGATAGATCATTGAGCCAACAGATTTCTTTTTACTCCTCTGGGTATCAAGCTCCCCCTGCCTTTTGGTGGGAGAGGCTTACAGTGTCTCTGCCAATGAAAAAAGGCCGTGATTCACCCAGATGTTTTGAATGGGGCTCAGTAACGTCTCCTGGCAAGTCTGCCCCTTGGTTTCCCATCCTGGCATTAGGAATTGATTTAATGTAGTCTGGTCATGCATGTCTTAGGCTCGTTTTAGTAGAAAATGATAGCTGAGAAGTGTTGGTGCCTTTCGGCCAAAGATCACCAGGAACATATTTGTAGTCAAAAGTTAGGTTTCTTGGTGTACCAGACGGATGCTCCCCAAGATTCCTGCCCCCTGGTGGACGAGTCCTGTATAGTGCCCACCCCACCCACCCATTTAAGTGGGACCTGTGAATATGTTGGAATGTCACTCCCACAACTGAGTTACTACTCAGTCAAAAGGCAGATTATCCTAGGTGGGTCTGACCTAATCAGGTGAACCCTTAAAAGAAAGTGAAACATTAGGGAGATCATCCAGTTGGGCTGGAAAACAGCAAACAACTATGTTGTGAACTGCCTGTGGAGGGACCCCGTGTGGCTAAGATGTGGAAGTGGCTTCTTAGAGCTGAAAATGAACCCTGGTCAAAGTTAACAGCCAACAGCCAACAAGAAAACAGGACTTCAGTCCTACTACAGCAAGGAACCAGATTCTGTTGATAACCTGAGTGTGCTTGGAAGGACCTCAAGCTGCAGATGAGAACATAGCCCCAGCTGACCCCTTGATTTTGGTCTTGTGACAGACTGAGAAGACCCCTAACCTATACCCAGACTCCTGTCCCAGGGAAACTATGAAGTGCTACATTTCTACTGTTTTTGAACCTCTACAATTAAGGCAATATGTTACGCAGTAACATAGAATAGAAAACTAATGCAATTGGTTCATTGTAACAAGGAAGACAAAACAAGATGGAGAACTTTAGGATGTCTCAGCGAGGGAGTTGTAGAAGGGGCTTGTTCTGGAATCTGGGCTTGTGTTAGGTGACTTGGGCAGGAGTTCAAGGAAGCATGGTTTTGTTCTGGGTTGGGTACTGTTGGAAAGAAGGGACTGGTCCTCTTTTATCTAAGAGGCGGGACTAACGCTGGAATGCGTGAAGAAGCCTCAGTCACAGTAGGACTGTGGTTTGGACAATGCTCTCGTCTTTGTCTGTGTTCAGACACCATTCCAGAGTGGCCCATGAGATTCCTGTTAGAGCCAGGCAAGATCTGAGCTGACAGCCATCAGGAGCTGCTTTGGTGTGCATGAGTGACAGTTAAATACTTCCACAACCTCACTAACAGGTCTGTTTTTTTTTCAGATATGGCAATTAAAAAAATTTTTTTTAATCTTTATTTTTGAGAGAGAGAGAGAGAGAGAGGGAGAGACAGAGCGTGAGTAGGGGAGGGGCAGAGATTGAGGGAGACAGAATCTGAAACAGTCTCCAGGCTCTGAGCTGTCAGCACAGAGCCGGATGTGGGGATCAGACTGATGAACGGTGAGATCATGACCTGAGCTGAAGTCGGACGCTTAACCGACTGAGCCACCCAGATGCCCCTCAGATATGACAATTTTAATAAATTAATAAATGTTTTAAAAAGTGGATGGGAGGGTCTTTATATTTTCTTACAGTTTTATTGAGGCATAATTGATATACAAAAAAAGTGTGCATATTTAATGTATACAATTTGATGAGTTTGGACATACGCAAATTCTGCTAGATGTACAAACATGTATTAACTAAGTGCTTATTAGCAAGTTATCATACAAAAAATCATACGATCTCTTCCCTGAGCTTAAGGAATTCTGCTCTTAAGTGCTCAATCTACGCCTCATATCCAATATTCATTTGAAATAAAAGCAAGGTTCCTGTCACCCACAGATCTGACATTAGGCAGAATCTTTGAGAATTCATGACTAAACATGGAACCACATAGATATGTAGTTTAAGGCAATATATTCCTAATATATGCCTAGTGTAATATCCCTAATAAGATACCCTAAGATTAAAGGGTATTGGCCTCACTGGATTCTCATACCCTACTCCCACAAAGGCAAGAAGTGCCTTTAAAATATTATTAGCTTGGGATATCTGGGTTGCTCAGTCGGTTAAGTGTCCAACTCTTGATTTTGGCTCAGGTCATGGTCTCATGGTTTGTGACATCAAGCTCCACTTGGGGCTCTGTGCTGACAGCACAGAGCCTGCTTGGGCTTCTCTTTCTCTCTTTCTCTGCCCCTCCCTGGTGTACCCTCTCTCTCAAAATAAATAAACACTAAAAAAATATTATCAGCCTGTATATATGTTATATAACTGTAATTTCACCAGTGAGAGCCCATTTGTAACATTCATCATGCTATTTAATAAAAACTCATTTAGGTGTCCAGTATGCTAATTTTCAAAACACTTGTTCTTGATTGAGATAGGATATAGAAGAACATCGAGTACTTTCCCTTTGCAGAACGAGTATCTTGAAGCATGAGTATCTAGGTTAGAATGGATTTTTTATATTTAAATATACTATCAATTTCTGAGCTGGAACTTGATCCGGTAGTTCTCATTCTTGACCATCTATTGGAGTCACCTATAGGAACTTTTAAAACTTTATACCAATACTGCACCTGCAGATCAAATCTATCAGACTCCCTGGAGGTGGAATCCAGGCATTGATAGTTTTAGAAGTTCCCCAGGTGACTTCAGCCTACAGCCCAGATCAAGAACCATTGTCTTAATCCAAAGATGCAATAACATCACATTGTGCTGGGGTAAAGTAAATCATGGCTATCTTAAAACAGCTGCCCATTAGAACTACCCAGGAATCATTTAAAAAAAAGTGTGCTTAGACCTAACCCCAGACCAATTAAATCAGAATCAAGGGGGGAGGGGCCTGAATACTCACATCTTAAACCTTTCCAAGTGGCTCTAACATGCAGATATGTGCCCATCTGCTGTGAAGGACTGTGTATGCATATGACTGCAGGCGGTGGGGCTGGAGGGGCTTCAGGAGGACAGTAGCTCCATGGCCTTTCCACTCGTGTGATGTGAGGGGCATCCCCTGTGGTTGGCAGGGGCTGGTTTAGCTCCCAGACCCTGGATACCAGGGGAACTTGCTAGTGTCCCAATGCTGACTCTCCTCTCCCTAAGCCAATCTCCATTATGCTCTCATTTCCAGACCTCCTTCAAAGTAGATGTCTCCACTTGACCTGGAACATGGGGTGGGAGGCATAAAGATCCCTATCCCCAGTCATTCCCCCTTCACAGATGGACCCTGTCTGTCTGTGAAATCTACACAAGGATGCTTAAAGGTGACATGGGGCACCAGCCCCACCTCCAAAACTGCCCCAGCCTCCTCTGTTTGCTTTTGTGTTTTCTTTATATCCTTCACGTAGCTGTTGTTTCCACCTACCCTTTTGAATAGGTGATAGGAGGGAGCTTCACAGGGTCATAAAAGAAACACAGAGTTTAGAGTCATATCCTCTTGGGTTTGAATTCACCAGTTGTTTCCTGAGTGACCTTAGCCAGCCACTTGACCTCTCAGAGCCTGAGTTCCATCTGTTTAAAATAAAAAGGTCAAAAATACTTATTTCATAGATTTTTGTGCAGATTAATCAGATGATGCCTATAGGAGGCCTAGAATAGAAACTGGCATATAGTCAGACTTAATAAATTGCGTCTTTGTTATTGTTACTGCTATTATTATCTGGCTTGAGAATTCCAAGCCGGATATAGCTTGACTCTGGCCTCCTTCTGGAAGTATGGTTCTCAACCTTGGCTTTACTTTGGAATTCTCTATGGAGTGTTAAAAAAAAATACTGGGGCCTGGGCCCCACCCCAGGGATTCTGATACAATCATTCTGGGGTGTGGCCTGAGTCTTGATTTTTTAAAAAAAATTTTAATGTTTATTTAATTTAGAGAGAGAGTGACAGAGCAGGAGTGCGGGAGGGGCAGAGAGAGAGGGAGACACAGAATCCGAAGCAGGCTCCAGGCTGTCAGCACAGAACCCAATGCGGGGCTCGAACCCACAAACAGTGAGATCATGACCTGAGCCAAAGTCAGACGCTTAACCTACTGAGCCACCCAGGCGTCCCATAAGTCTTGATTGCTTTAAAAGCTCCCCAGGTGGTTCTAATGTGCAGCCAAGGTTGGGAACGAGAGCCATGGTTCTTAAAGTATAGTCGCAGGACCAAAAGCATCAGCAGCACCTCAGAGCTTGTTTGAAATGCAGGTTCTCTGGCCTCATGTCAGCCCTCCTGAATTTGGAGAGGCAGGGCCCAGGGACCTGAGGGCCTCCTAGAGATTTTGATACCTAGTCGAGTTTGAGATCTGCTACTATAGAGAACCTGCCCTCCACCATCAAGCCTCTGCTGGCTCTCTTTGGTGGTATTCCTGTTGGCTGTGGGGAGACCCGTCTTTGGGGAGGAACTCTTTCCTATCAGTAGTGGTATCGCTTCTGAGTTTCAGCCTGCCTGTTGGAGGATCAAATTTAAAGCTGGTCCATCACTTAAATAAAATGGACACATGCATAACTGATTAACCAAGGAGAATGCATGTATACATGGGTTCACATTTATCTGGCATAGTTTTCAGCAAACAGTAGCATCAGACCTTATGCTTTGTTTTAAATCAAACAGAGGAACTTACCAGCTTCATTTTCTTTGCATTTCATTTTTCTTGGTATTTATTTATCTATTTATTATTATTTTTAATAATAATATTAAAATGTATTTATTTTTGAGAGACAGAGTGTGAGTGGGGCAGGGGCAGAGAGAGAGGAAGACAGAATTCAAGGCAGGCAGGCTCCAGGCTCCAAGCTGTCAGCACAGAGCCCGATGCGGGGCTTGAACCCATGAACCGTGAGACCATGACCTGAGCTGAAGTCAGAGGCTTAACTGACTGACCCACTCAGGCGCCCCTTTTTCTTGGCATTTAACAGCAGGCACTGAAAGCAGGATCTTGACAGGATAAAGCAAACTTTAAAGATAACCATTGTTGTGACCTGACCTAGGCTGATTTGCCTATTCACAATGACTAGCTTCTTTTTGTTGCATGCTCCTGGTGTCCAAAGATTAGAGGTGAGGGCAGTAAGCCTCCTTGCCCAAAACCTTGCATCTGGGTGGTGTGTTATGAAGCAAGCAAGTCTTGGACCAAATTCAGCCACATGTAACAGTAACAAAATAACAAAACAGGAACAGAAAATAGACACAAAGATCAGTCAACCTGTTTGGTAAGCCCACTGAGGTGTGGCCCCTCTGGCCTTGAGGTTGAACAACCCAAAAGGTTCACTTTGAGGCAAAAATACCACAAGGTTCTGATCATTAGCTAAACTTTTCCAGCATCCCTGGCATTTTGGGTGCTGGACTTTCCTGGGTATGGTAGGATATTTTGCAACCCATGACCCTGAACTCTGCTAGCCATCCTTACTACCCCCTAGTCATTGTGATAACCCCCAAAGCCCCGCCTCCCCCAATTTCCAGGTCTCCGTAGTCTGATACATGTAGGATCAAATGGAGTTCTTTACCTAAAGCATCACTCCAAAGGTGTTAGGGTGCTGGGTTTTGATACCAGATTTTTCAAAATATTCTGATGCAAGGCAGAATATTTCTTGAATAACTCGCATTTTGCCAATGAAACATTATTTCTAATATCCCTATGCTAATTAACAATCTCAATATGCCGCTTCAGGTAGTGGTATTTAAAGCAAGCACTTGTCACGGTGCTTGTCGCTGGAGTTGGAGTGGGGGCTCCTGATTAGGGTCTTTCAAATGCTAACCAGCCATCTCTGGAATATGGATTCTTGATTAGGGTACTTCACATATTAATTAACTGTTTCTAGGGTATAGATTACTGTTAATTTACACCTCATGCTTCTCGCTATCTGTGCTGAAGCATGTAAATGTAAATGACAGATAAGGGACTATACCTCAGAAGGGAAACCTCTTGTGTTGTAGGTGTAGAAATAAGCACATGTCTGGTGGGTGATCCAGCAGTGGGTGTAAGACGGTCATGGAACACGCATTGCCTTCCACCCAAGGGATACTGTGGCTAACTGTCTTGGTTTACCAGGACCGAAGGGCTTCCTGGGATCTGAGGCTTTCAGTGCAAACACCAGGATGGTCCTGGGCAAACTGAGACAGTCGGTCACACCTGCCAGAGACTCCGCTTCTAGCAAGCGATCGTAAGGTAACAAGCCAGGAAAGGTTCCATACAGTAGGTGTTAGTTGTGAAAGTGCAGATTTGGAAGCAGGTTACAGAATTACCAATGGGGAATTTTTTGAGTAAATTTGGTATATCCATCAGATGGAGTATTACGGTTGTAAAAAAAACTCACGTTCTGTATTAGTCACCTCAGGCTGCCATAACGAAATACCACAGACTGGGTGCCTTCAACAACAGAAATTTATTGTTTTATTCTCCAGTCCTGGAGTCTGGAAGTCCCAGATGAAGGCCTGGCAGGGTTGATTTCTGGGGAGGGCTCTCCTCTTAGGTCGTAGCTGGTTGCCTTCTTGCTGTGTTGTTCTCTTGAGGCAGAGAGGGTGAGCCAACTCTCCTGTGTCTCTTCTGTTAAGGACACTAATCCCACCAGATTAGGGCCCTCCCTTATGACCTTATTTAACCTTAATTACTTCCTTACTCCAGACACAGTCACACTGGGAGCTTAGGGCTTCAACATAGGAATTTTGGGAGGACAGATTTCAGCCCACAGCATTCTCAGAGACCACTTGTGGAAAAGAAGTATATACACAACCTATTGGAAGTTGAAGCCACAACACAGTGTGCATGGTATGATCCAGAAAAACAAGTCAGAAAAAAATGTCTATGTCTATAGGAAAACTGGGAGGCTACATAGCATGTTAAAAAATGGACATAAAGCTGATGTTAAATTTCTTTACACTTTCTGTAGTTTTCTGTACTCTTTTATTTCAAAATTTTAAAAGGTTAACATGCAGTATTGTTTAAATTAAAAAAATTGTAGCTTAAAAAATTCAAGTTCTAGGTGCACCTGGTGGCACTTAAGTGTCCAACTCTTGATCTCAGCTCAGGTCTTGATCGCAGGGTCATGAGTTCCAGCCCTGTGTTGGGCTCCGTGCTGGGCTTGAAGCCTATTTAAAAAACAAAACAAAACAAAACAAAACAAGATAAAAAAAGATACAAGCTCCAGAAAAAAGATAAATTAAAAAAATAAAAAATAAAAACACAAGCTCTGGTTAGACTGCTATCAGACCAGGGGAGAATGGGTATGGCATCTATTAGGGAGAAACACAGGACCTAGATTAGTGGTGACTGGAAATGAACAAGTAAAGAGGGAATCTAGGATATTTCTGTAGCCCTGAATTGAATATTCCCTGTATAATTTGGCAAATTCAGCCTTGCTATCTATGAGAATGGATAGTGGTTAAACATCTGGTATTGACAACTGACCATCATGGCTAGAATCCTAGCCCCTTGGCTTGCTGTCTGTCTGTCCTTGGGCACGTTTCTGTCTGTCCCAGGTGTCTGTCAGTCGGGAATAACACTAGTGCCTGTTTGTGAGGTTTTGGCATGTTGTGGGGTTAGGATGAGTTATTACATGAAAGGCCTCAGAAAAGTGCCTGCCATATAGAAAGGTGTTCAATAAAGCAGCTATTGTTGCTATTATTATCTTTCTCCTATGAATGCCTAGATTTGCATCTTAGGCAACACTTAGAAATTCTTATAACATCATGGCTTTGGACACCATTTCCCCTGTCTCTTTGGGAGGGGTTTGTTCATTGTCGTTAGACCCGTTAGGCCTGATGAATAAAAATGGGACACCCAGGTAAATCTGAATTTCAGATAAACAACAAATAATTTTTTAGTCTACGCATGGTCAAATATTGCCCAGGGCATACTTATACTAAAAAATTATTCATTGTTTATCTGAAATTCAAATTTCACTGGGTGTTCTCTCTTTTATCTGGCAATCCGAATTGTTATAGATGTGACGGCAACATGGAAAAGAAAGCCAACGATGGAACTTTCTTAATGAGATCCTACTAAGCCAAGCCTGCCCTGCTGAATTCCTGGTGTTGGCATTGTCTTTATAGTGGGGAGTGTACGAAGTAACCTATGCGTAGGTCCTGGCTTGGCACATGGCACGAGGTGCATGCACCACAAATCTGGCAGGAGAGCCTACCCTTTATTAGCCATGTGACTTTGGGGAAATGACATAATCTCTTTAAGCTTCAGTATCCTCAAAGGTGAAATGGGGCTGAGAATAAGACCTGGTTCGGTGTGAGAATTAGTTGGAATGAGATAATTCCCAGCCCGTGGGAAGCGTGGCCTCTGAGGGTGATGTGAGGGTGGATTTCAGAGCACAGTAGCAGGGAGGTGGGTCGTCCCCAGAGCTTGCAGCGGGGAAGTGAGAGGTGCATTCTCCTGGTTGCCACAGCCCTCTATGTTCATGAGCTTTCTTGTCTGGAGAAACAGTAAATACGGCAGGAAAATGATCTCCACTTCACTTTCCCCACTCACATCTGGCTTGAGTGCATCTAGTTGGCAGAATCTAATTTGTATGGCAAACCCTTAGCTGCAAGCGAGCCATGGCGTTGAAATGTCTATTTCCAGCCTCCTCTGAAGGGGAAGACGTCTTAGGAGTGGAGTGGATGCTGCTCGACCCAACAAAATGTCATGACAGTGAAGGTTTCTGTGAGAGTAGCTATCTGTGTTGGGATTGAGATCTCCAACTCCCCACCCAATAGCACTCAGCATCAGCCCTCTTCTCTTGCTGCTAGGGTACTCTTTGTGTTTGAGACTCAGCCTTGATTCTCCTCTTCCGCTGTCTTCTACTCTCTTCCTCCCTGGGTACCAGTCTCCATCCTGACCCCAATCTAGGGTCTGACACTTGGTTATTGTTGCCAGACTTCTCAGGGTTGCCAACCTGAGTTTCAGAGCATTGCCTCCCCTGGATCCCTTCTCTTTGTGCCCCACTGTCAGATAACTTTATTCTGCTCTTTGAAGTGTGCCCTTTACTTACAGATTGCACTTTTTATCACCTGGAGTTTGTCTGCTCAGGCCTACCCTGCCTGTGACATTCCCCTTGAGCCTGGGTTCCATTTGCCTACCCCATGGTTTTCCCCTCTTGCTATGGTTAAGGGTTATGAGAGAGAAAAGGTCCCCATGGACCAAATGAGAATTCAAAGCCACAGAGCACGAGCCTACCTGTAGCCTGTGTGCTCCTGGATATGGGGAGCAGTAATAGCTGTCAGCCTCCAGGTCCACGCTGTCAGCCATTCACTTTGCATATTAAACTGATGCTGAACTCTTAAGAAGCAGCAGCCCCACCATTTGTTAAAATCGCAATGCATCCCTTCTGCTGCCAAAGATGGAACTGTAATTTCCCTCTCCTCTCAAAATAAATACTTTGCGTGGTTCTGAAAAATTTTAGCAATTAGCTTGTACCATCACCTTTAATTAGCCACTGGCAAACACAATTAAGATAATAAAGCTTACCGAGGGGGAAGCATGAATAAGCACCAGATTCTAAATCTACTGGGGAAGTGACCCTGATGAATCATTTAATAGGTTACCGTAATGTAATTTTGCAAGTTTGTTGTATACACCACCGAGAACATATTAAGTGGGGCTGAGCCATAAGAGAGTCTTAATGATTAATTTGCCATATGTTCCTGAAAATCTCATTTTTTTGACAAACAATACACATCTACTCTCTTTCTTATTAATAAAACCATCAAGAAAACCCACTTTTCTTTCCATCTTGCTAATGATTCCCTCTAACTTGCATGGATATCCAGGGATTGGTCTTTTTTTTTTTTTTTTAATTATATCTAAATTCCCATGGCAGTTAGTAGAACACAGCTATTTACTCTCTTATGTATTTGACTTCAATTGTTGGCAATTGCTTTTTAATCATTTTTTATTGGCTATTCCACAGTGACATCATGGGGAAGATAATTGTTATTCCTTTTTATTTACAGAGTAAATGATGCTTCAGGGTTAAGTGGCATGCCCTGAGACCTCTGTGAGAGGAAGTCTAGATTAGAACCTAGCCTTAAGATTCTCAGCACATCTGACCCAGAAGGACTGAGAATGGAAAGTCACTACTCAGAATGGCAAAATAGGACCAAGAGTAGGGAGTCCTGCCTCGGAGCAAGACTGTCACCTCTCTGAAACTCATTTTCCAGATCTGTAAAATGGGCTTACCGGGGGACATTGGCGTGAGGATCCAATAAAATTGTGCCTATGGGAAGGCTTTGGGGGTTGTACACACTAAGGGATGACAGATTCACTGGAAGGAGAGGCTCTTTTTCCCCTGCCCCCTTCTCCTACAGGATGGATGTCTCACTGGTCTCTGGGCAGATCAAGTTGACGATTTGGTCTTGCTCTTCTTCCAAGTGGGTCATTGCTTATGGGAATCTGCTGCTGGACACACAGTTGGCCACAGTGAGGATGTCCCTGCTCTCCTCTATCTGGCTTAGATACCACAGCACTGAGCTTTCTTCAAGCAAAGGCGTACAGGCCTGGAATGTTCAAGCAGATCTTTACTGTAGGCAGTTCAGGTGATTACGTGAAATCTTACAGAACATGGGACAAGCTGACGTGGGTTTGAGGAACAGATCTCAGCCTAGCTATGTTGTCCCTTCCTATCACAGAAGGGATGAGGCGTCGCCACTCAGGGGGCATTGGGGTGAGAATGAGGGTGGAGATTCTTCTGGCCTGTGAACCTCCTCAAATCGTCCACTCCCTCCCTGTGCTTCTAGAGACAGTCTCCCTTTAACTCACAACCTGTTGCAGTTTCCCCCTTGTTTCAAACCCTTTGTGCCACTGCTTCCTAAAAAACGAATCAGCCTCTTCTCAGTCTCTCTTAATGTCTGGTAAATTTTGCATGGTCCTTAAAAGTTTTAGTAATTAGATTGTAGCATCACCTCTGTTTGGCCGTTGGCAAACATACTTGAAGTAATGCGTGTCAAAGGCCAGGTTCTTCCCTGGCCTATACAGCACCTTTGTTCAAATCAGAAAAAGGAGCCCCCTTGAGCAGGCACAGTGCTTAGGACCTGGGTAGTACCTTTGTGGGAGGGAAAAAGTTTCTCCTTTCTCTCAGTGGGTGCAGTGCTGACAAGGCACATGGTTTGAACTCCAGAGAATAGGCTGTATTTCAGTACCCTCCCCAATTATCCCTTAGCCAGGGGGTTTTGTGCAGTGCACAAACTGGACAACCATACATGGAGGCCCTATCAATGGCTTTCATGCTCATATACAGCTGGGGCTGAGGAAAGGTGGGCTCTGTATCAGGGTTGGGGGGCTCTCCTTGCCTCTCCCAACACACAGGCAGGGAAAATGAGCTTGGTTTATATTAATGAGGGTGTCATAGGTTGAATCGTGACCCTCAAAAAGATGTGTCCAAGTCCTAATCCTGGGAACCTGTGAATGTGACCTTATGTGTAAAAAGGGTTTTTGAGATGGAGTTACAACTTAAGGATCTTGAGATGAGATCATCTGGATTGCCTGGGTGGGCCTTAAACCCAATGGCAGCTGTCCTTACAAGAGTAAGGCAGAGGGAGATTAGGTGGCATAAGAGGAGGATTTACAAAGGAACGCAGGGAGAAGGCCAGGTGAGGGTGGAGGCAGAGATCCATGCACGTGCCAGCCAAGGACCCCAAGTGACACCAAGAGCGACCAGAAGCTGGAAGAGGCAAGGAAGAGAATCCTGCTCCGGCTCCCCGCCCCCGCCCTGCTTCCCTGCCCCAGACCAGCAGGACTGCTGCTGTGCTGACACTGGTTTGGAACCTGTGGTCTCCAGAACTGGGAGAGAATGAATTTTGCTGTTTTCAGCCACCTGGATTGTGGTCATTTGCTATGGCAACACTAGGAAACTAATAGGGGGGACTGAAGGCAAGACTCGACAATTTTCCTTTCTGAATTATAACTGGTCCTGTCCTGGAGTGACTAAAACCAAGCACATTTTATCCTGTGTGGACTTCTTTCCTTCCTTCCTTCTGGCCCTGACTGTCCTCAGCTTCGTAAGAGAAGTTATTCCTCATTTTAATGTAACTGTCTTGAAAGCCCACACTGCTTTTGTTGGATTGAAAACACAACATAAGCCTGATTCCTGTCCTTCTCAAGTTTATTCAAGAAATTAATATATCTCTATTAATATACTCTCTTTTGAACTCACACCACAACCTTATTTTGCTAGGAATGTTTTTCTATGCTGGCCTAAGTTATAATCAAACCACCTTCCTTTGATTTACCCTTGGCAGTGAGAGAGAGGAATCTGAACCTACCCTTGGACAGATTTTAAGCACTTCTAACCCATTCTTTTCCCTGCCAGGCTGTGCGGTGATCAAAAGCCTGCTCTGGGTGTTACTAAGCTCCACACCATCCAACACAGTACAAGGCATAGGGAGATGTGCAGGAAGTGTTTGTTAACTAGGGCCACCAGCCATCCTGGTTTTCCTGGGACGGAAGGGGGATGTTAGGTGTTCAGTGTTAAAACTGGAACAGTCTTTGGCAAACCAGAATGGACAGTTGGTCATCCTAGTTAACTAACCAAATGAATGAATTGCCCTGATGCCATTGCCCTTGGGGACACCAAGACTTGGTCAAGTCTCCCAATATGAAGCTATTTGGTCCTAGTGCCCACCCCACCCTCCTTCCTGGGCCTCCAAGCCTCCCGGGGTCCTTTCTTCTTCAGTGACTTCCCTCAGCCAGTGCTGCCCCTCAGGCACCAGCTCTGGCCGGGTCCCAGGGGTCCCCTGCTTAATACTCTCCAAGTGTATCACTTGCCTATTTTATCCTCTGTATCCTTTTCTAGCTGGGTTTCTCTGACTGCTTCTTAAATATCAAACTTCTCCAGGATTCTGTCCTTGGTCCATTCCCAGATAGTTCGTGGATGACCTCAAGAACTGAAATTTACACAAAACAACCCAAACAGAACTCCTTGCATGCCATTACCAATTCCATCGTTTTTATACCCAACATTCCATCAATCAGCAAGTTCTGCTGATTTCCTCTTTTGAATAAATGTTAAACCAGTTCCCTTTACCCCATCCCCATGGTTGCTGCCATGTGTAGAACCCTATCATTCCCTGTATACGATTCCCCTTTCCAATCTTAACCTTTCCAGTTTATCCTATTCCTTGCCTCAGAGTGATTGTTCTAATATGACTACATTTCTCCCTCACTTAAAATGTGCCACTGGCTTCCTGAGCTTCAGCAGGATTCAATTCTAACTTTCTTACACTGGCACATGAACCTTCCTGACCTGCCCCTGCCCAAGTTTGGCTTCATCTGTCACCTCTTGGCCATCACAGAACCCACATTTCTGTCTCCACAAACCAGTCCTGCTGCCGCTACGACCAGACCCTTGAGCCTACCTGTCCCTCTGTCTGTGCTGCCCTCCCATCCTCCTCCACCCAGCTGCCTTGTGCGAGGCCATGTTTGCCTCCATGACCCTGGTAAGCTGGGAAAGGAGCCTCCTTTGTGCTGCCCAGCAATGTGTGTTTACTGCTCTCCCAGCACTCACTCACCTGCTGTTCCCCCTCTTTGGGGGGGGGGGGTGAGTGACCCAAGTGCAAGGTGATCTTATTCACTTTTGTCTTCTCTCAGCACTTGGCATGATGTAGGTGCCTGTGCTGAATTTGTCCACCTGGAACCTCAGAATGTGACCTTATTGGAAAATGGGGCCTTTGCAGAGGTAATTCGTTAAGTTGAGGTCACACCGCATTAGGGTGTGTCTCTAATTCACTATGGCTGGTGTCCTAAGAAGAGGAAGAAGAAAGGACACACAGAGAGACCCAGACGCACAGAGAGATGACAGTCCCATGACAGCAGTTAGAGATTGTAGTGACGCAGCTACCAGGCAAGGAACTCGAGAATCGTTGGCACCCACCAGACACTATGGGACAGGCAAGGAAGGACCCTTCTCCAGAGCCTTCAACAGGAGCATGGCCCTACTGAAACCTTGGTCTTGGGCTACTGGACTCCAGAACTGTTGTTTTAAGCCACCGAATTTGTGGTACTTTGTTACAGCAACCCTAGGAAGCTCATCCAGTACTCACATATTTGGTTGGCTCAATGAATGATGTAACCCCCTCTTCTCCTTCCTCACAGCCATTGGGAAAGGCCTCTGTCAACTCTGGGTTGAAATGTTCTGCTGGCCTTCTGATTGGTCTCCCTGTGTTAGCTAAATGGAGCAGTATGGTGAGCTTATGACTCCAAATGGATCCTGTGTTTTGGGGGCTGATTATCAGAGAATTTTTCTCTCGTGACCCAACTACAAGGTTAGCTGAATCCTGGTGCTAAAAATGTCACCTCTGCCCTGAGCAAGGCTTTCATGCAAGGCTGTGTTGGGGCACCTGAAAGGACAACGATCCCGGGTATCATTGAGTTCACACAGCAAGCCACATGCCTGTTTTTGCACCTGCCTGCTAATAAATGAGAGTCTGTGTGGCAGAATTCTGTCTGACACCTGCTTTCATTATAACATACAGAGACCTGTGGCCTGAAGACCTCATGCATGTACGTGGTGAATGACAAAATTGACTCGGGTCAGTTCTAACTAACCATGAAGGTTGTAGAAAGAACTCCAGTTTCAGAACAAGACAAATTTGGACTAAAATCCCAGCTCCACCACTGACTGCCTGAATCACCTGTGATGTTGCTTCAGAGGGTGGTGACAATGGGCCGCACCCTCCTCACCAGGTTATTGCTATAATTAAGCTAGATCAAGCATGCGGAAGGCTGTGGGTGCTGCAGATGTTCCCTGTTATCCAGTAGCTTGCGTGCTGTCACACAGTTAAGGTGTGAAGTGCTGTCTGGGGTCTCAGCCCTGGGGACAAGGCTTTTTTTCCCCCTGAAACGGAGACAGTGGCCTCTAATGAGGGCCTTAAGCATTAATTAGGAATCTGGGATATACCACCTTATGCACTCTTATATGTTTTCTACTTTGATCCTCACAAAAGCCTTTTAGTATAAAAATTCTCATCCTCATTAAAAATATATGTTAGCTTTGGAACTGAGGCTCAGAGAGGGGGTACAGCTCCCCACAGCACTGGAGAGTAATGGTTCTCAACCTTGGCCTCAGGTGAGAGCTTTGCAAAATCCCCAGTGACACCGGAATGGCTGAGCCTGGGGTCCAGGCATCAGACCTTGAAAAAGCTCCATAGGTGGCTCCAGAACGCAGCCACGGTTGAAGCTCTGTGCTCTAGAGTTTACGTGCCACTTTCCCCCAAATGAAGTACCTTGAACTTTTCTTCCCCTGTGAAGACAGCAGAGTAGATGTCCTTGCCCCCACTCTGCAGGTGGGAAAACCAAGGCTCAGAGAAGATTCTAGAAGGGCCATGGCATTTTCTGATTCTGTTCCGATGCTCTGTTCCTCTGGTATGAGGAGGGGCCGTGCCATGTTGCCGGCCTTGCCAGTGCCCTTTCGGTGCCTATCTGCACCTGCAAGAAGGCTGACTTGGGTCCATGGAACGGTTTGCCACTAAGTAGCCAGAGCAAGGTTCCAGTGGCTCTGTCCCCAGCACCCACGGCCTGTCCCGTCTGCCCAACCCTGTCGTTCCCGGGTTCCCTGTAGCACGGAGCAGAGGCTGAGGGGTTTTCCATACGGGCTTGTCAGATCCATTGCACTCCCGCCTGTTTTTCCATCTGCCTTGTCACAGGGTGCATGGTGCGGGCTCGCCTTTGCCAAATGCTTTAGAGGCTCTGGAAGAGAGAGAGCAGCATGAGCCCAGAGTGTTTACACCATGGGAAAAGCTGGGCTTTTCCACAGATCAGCCCTCCCCCTGCCTGCAGGTTCTCATGCCCCACATGATTCCCAGGGGTCCACCAGCAATTAAGACACAGTTCTGGAAAGCAGAAGGCTCTGACAGCCCCACAAATCAGCCTCCGTACCCCCCTCCCCACTCCTCCCAGCCCCTCCTAGGACAATGCTATCTAGTCATCTTGAGCAATGCAACCAGAAAACCCCAACGTAGTGAAAGAAAACAGAGGCCTCTCTTTCTGGCTGCTGGTGTGATTTCAATTGAAAGCCCTTCTCGAGCAGGAAGAAGCAGTGCTGCCTTGTCCCTAACAAAAGCTGACCTCTTCCTCGGCGGCGTTCGGTAGGCCCAGAATCAAGCTGGGGTTATTTCCCCACCATCGCCATAGTCATAGCAACAGCTGTGATTAATGCCGTGGCCCATTAGAGGGATAATGTCAGCCCTAATCAGAAACGCCTCAAGTATCTCTCTTTGCATTTTGGTAAATGGCGTAATCACATTACGGTTCGATGTGTCTGGGAGCTGATTGCTGTCGCGAAAAGTCTGCCTGATTTTCCAGGTTAAGGGGTGTCAGGGGACCCGGCATGCAGCTAATCACCGTGCATTGTCGGGAGTGTTTGGAGAGAAGACGGAGGGCACAGAGGCCGCCTGGTATGTGCTGCCCTACTGTTCCTTCTGGGGCGACAGGAGTGCTCTGGGCTGGTGGTCTGTTTGCAAGGGGTGCCTTCCTGAAGGAGATGGGCTGCGAGTTGGAGAGAGGTGGTATTTAACTGTTGTGGTGACGCATAAAGAAAGCAGAGACATGGCTGGGAAGAAAGGGCAGGCGGCTGAGTTGGGCTTGGCCGTTCCTGCCCTTGTCCATCAAGCTTGTGATGGACAGTCAGCCTCGGGTCATGCCACTGGGCTGGAAAACTGGCAGGAGAGCCCCTCTCTGGCCTGAAGATAGGAAACGGCAGGGGTGACATGCACTGCAAAGGCACATAATGAGTGTGGACTTGACTTGTCATAATAGCACTTGGCTGTTGGCAGGCCCTGCTTCGCTGAAGAAGCTGTTGAAGCTTCCCACTCAAGGGTAGATTCTTGCTGCACCCTGGGGAGAGGGGGACTTCCCCACCTCTCTCCTTTTACTAGTAGGGAAACCAAGGCAAGGAGAGGTGACGTCTCTCATCCCTGCGTGCATATACTGAATCAGTGCTAGGTTTCCCCTCCCAAGGGACCTTTCTGACTCGCTACCTCCTTCTGCCTTCCAGCCTAGCCGCTTTTGTCTGTGCATGTCCGTGGGTGACAGAAACAGTAAATCGTCACCACCAATATTGAAAGATTAAGAGGAGGACCTGAGGAAATATGCATTGAGCCCCCAGAGGCTATTTTTAGATGCTCCTGGGAGGTTTTAAAAAAGGACTCACACAGTTAACTATTTATGACTTTCCGAATGCAGAACAGAAATAGAAGGCTGCACTTAAGCTTCTCCAATGCTCGAGAAGTAAAATTCTCTCAGAGGCCTGAAACCACTTTGGGGCCATTAAATTTACTGTCTCTTGGACGACACTTAATATCTAGCATAACGTTTTTATTTTTGGCCCTGACACTAGTTTTTTTCCTTGGTGTTGAAAATTATCCCAGGAGTAGCTGAGGAAATTGAGTCAGTGAATGAGAACTATCTCAGAGTCACAGGGCTGGTCTGTGACCAAGCCCTGGTGGAAACAAATCTCTTGCAGTCGGGCCAAAGTTCACTTCAGCTTAATGTCCCAGGGCAGACTTGGGGTGTGGAATGTTCCTCAGGGAGGACCCAGCCCAACAAATGGACAAGACATGACACCATGAATCAACCAAACTCTGTCTTCCATCTTTCTTTGCTCCAATCCAACTTTCTGCATGGAAGGGTCAATATTCTTCCCAAGGAGATGTTGGATTAGACATATTAAAGGATGCGGGCTCACTGCCTACCCTAAAGCCGTACAGACTGGTGCTGCATTATGAGTAGGACAGAATGAGTTTCCCAGACTGGGATGTAGCTCAGTTCCCAGGGGACCTAGCAGTGTTTTCCCAACTGCTCTCTGAAGCACCATGGTGTCTTCCCAGTAGCCAGGACTCTTGATCATCCCTTCCTCTAAGTTCAACTATCAGGGAATTGGAAATTAAAGCAAATCAAAGATGTAGGACCTTGGCCCCACACAGCTAGTGGCTTTAAGCTAAACCCACAAGGGGCCAACATTTGTCTGAGCAGAAAACCACAGAGGCACGAATTAGCGTTATGGTCAGTTGCCATCTGGACCCTGCTAGCACCCTCACCCCAGAAGGCATCTGTGCTGGCTGCCCCACTGCCTATTGGTTCAGTTTAATGCCAGTCCCTGAGACAATCCTGACGTAGTCTTGTCCTGACAGGGCTGCTGAGACCCGGGGCCCAATGGTCCAGCCTTTGTTACTGCCTCCCTGGGCCATGCCTCCTGTTTCTGGTGACAGCCACACCAAGTATTTGGCATTCCAGAGGTGAGCTCTCCCTAGCCAAGGAGGCACAATGGACCATATGGATCTTCTACCTGACGCCCACTCTCACTTGACTTGTTAGTCTTAACAGTGCTACCATTTTACACTTCCTATTGGCTGGTCTGGCTCTGACCACATTTGGAATCTGCTTCCCTCATCAGACACTGCTACCTCTCCAGGACCAGAGGCTATAGTTAGTTCTATTTCTGTTGACAGCTGCCTCCTGTAGTCCGAGCTCACTCCTTCTCCCTGACCACACGTGCAGCATCCTTGTTACTACCTTGCACAGTCCCGGAGTGTCAACTTGTCTGACTTCCTCCACCAGGCTGTGAGCTCCGTGACAGCAGACATCTTGTTCATTTTTCTCCTCATTGTATCCCCAGCCCCTAGCACAACACAGAAATGTTTTATACAAATTTGATAAACAAAAGCATAAATGAAAAAAGAATACACCATTCCTAGAGAGAGAAGTGAACGCTCACTTGATTTTGTTGATATCCATCCGTCTCTGTTCATTTAAGCTGAAAAAGCAAGCTCAGAATTCAACCCTGGCAAAATTTTGTCACTTCTGAAAAGATAATCTCTTTACAAAGACCTGTGCTGGTTACAAAAGAGATCTCACAATAGAAAATTTGTCCCTTTTGTTTGCTTTATAATTATCTTTAATTGCTCACCACTCTGCCAATTAGTGAAGTCTTCAGTTGCCTCAAATAAAGAAAGAGAGTTGGCTTTAGAGTTGGTTTGGAGGGGAAATGACACTTGATTAGAGATGATGAGGTGGCTCTGGTCACTTATTGCCTATGTAGCTTTGAGTGAGTCATGAAGTATCTCTCTGCTTTGTCCTCATATGGAAATTGTGGTAGTTGGACTCAGTAATCACTAAGTTTCCCCCAAGGTTTATTGTTCTATTGGCCTATAAATTAGATTCACTAATACAAGTCCCAAAGCATGTCCTTTCTGTCTTGTGTTTTGCCCAAATCGGAAGTTCAGGGTTAAAGCTATTTTGCAGTTTTCAACATGTTGCCACCAGGTGGCAGGAGCGTGCCACAGTCCTTTTGTCCCAAGCACAAAGAGTGTGAGCATCTTACCAGAGGCTGAATTAATAGTAAGTAGTTTTCTAAGCTGGGAGGCCAGAGTCTGAGTTTGTGAAATAGCAAAACATCTGTTTATGAAAACATTTCGTCTCATGCAAAACAACAATTTCAAGGTTAGCAATGGAATGCCCAAGGACCCAGATTTGTGTGGTTCAGAATTTTGGGGCCCTGGTTGCTCCACTTCTAGTGGTCTTCCTACTCCCTCTTTGTATCTGAGGGAGTCAGTGGAAGCCGTCACCCCAGCAGCAACTGTAGCATTCAATGTGCCGTGGCAAGAATCATGTGCTGAACCAGGATTCATGGATTTTATCCTGTTTTTGTTGTTGTTGTTACTGCTGTTCTTTCCTATTTCCTTCCAGGCAAGAGATAAGGGCTGAGCCCAGGCAAAGTTGGGACAGCTCCTTAAGTCCTTTAAAAAAAAAAACCTATTTGCTTAATTACCATAAAATTTTGCCTAAACATAAACTCAGCAAGAGAAATTCCATCCCTTCCCCTACCCCTGCCCCTTGGGTAATTTTATGTGTCAACCTGACTGGGCCACAGATCACCTATTTAGTCAGACATTATTCTGGATATGTGTGAGGGTGTTTCTGGATGAGCATAACATTTGAACTGGTAGACTGAGTAGAGCGGATTGCCTTCCCTAATGTGAGTGGATTTCATCCAATCAGCTGAAACCTTGAATAGAACGGAAAGGCTGATCCTCCCAAAATAAGAGAGAATTCTTCTCACCTAGGTGCCTTTGAACTGGGACACTGGCTTTCTTCCTGCCTTTGGACTTGAACTGAAACATTGGCTTTTCCTGGATCACCAGCTTGGCAACCCGCCCTGCAGATCTTAGGACTTGTCAGTCTCTGTAATCATGTGAGCCAATTCTTTATAATAAATCCCTTTACATATATAAATCTCTTTACATACATATATCTTTTTACACACACACACACAAACCCTGTCACCATCTACTCTCCTCTCCCATGCTGAACTCAGAAGCTACTCTGTGAACTCTGATTCACCACCGTTTGCCATTCTGCTTTCTAGGTTACTAGTCTTGGGATGTTGTTTAAGGATCCCCTGTTCCTTCTTTCCTGTCCTGTTAGTGCTCTAATTGTAGTAATAAAGCTAGCTTATCAAAAGGGGCATGAATTGCAGAGAAAGGCTCATGAGAACCCAAGACCAGGAACCCAAGTTCCCAAAGGCTTCATGGGAACCTGAATGGAGATATCACACAAAAGGACTGCTCTATCTCTGGCTGACCTCCTGGCTTCACTTAAGACAGCCCTGCTGCCCTCTACTCATGACCTCTAGTCTCACCTGTCTGTTGGTCAGTTTCTTCCAGGCTTCAGTAGCAGATGGTCCATAATGGCCACCCAGATCCTTCTACAATGGGGTAACTCTTGATAATCCTTTTGACTTCATTGCCAGCTGGAACTGGCCTATGTGAATTTTAGCTTGACATCCTGAAATAGAAATATAATTGGCCTAACTCATCTTCTTTGAGCAAGGCCACACAAGTCATGGGCTCCAAGTCTATAGAACAGGCCCTGTTGGGGCCGGTGGCCACCCTTTTTCTTTGCCACGTGGTACAGAGTCTGGCTGTGTCTGTTCAGCAGGGACCTGCAGTGGGAGATAGAGGCAGGCCACGTATCCTGGTACACAGTCCATCTAACTTCTGCTACTCTGGCTTATTTCCTGACTTCTCTTTTTAGTTCTTATCATCCAGAGCTCTGGAATTGATCCAGCTTCCTCTATTTTCTAATCTGTAATCAATTCTTTGCTTTCCTCCACCACCTAGTGTAGTACCTAACACTTAAAAAGTGCTCAACAAATATTTGTAGTATCAAAGTCCACCAGTCAGAGACCTCCAGGAACATGTCTATAGTTAAACAAACGTAGGTTTATTTAGCTTGCTGCAGTAGAGGAGAATACATGGTGCCTTGGTAAGAGAGCGTGGGAAGGCTTTATTGGAGGATTTGGGTGACTCTAAGGAAAGACTAGAGAAACAGGAACTAGTTTTGAATTGGATGCCATTAGGAACTGAGGGTAATTCAGCAACTTGGTATCTCAGAAATCCTTCTTCAGGAATTAGAAAGAGCAAAACAGGGCTGGGGATGTCATTGGTAAGAAAGCAACAATCTCTCAGAAGTAATTTTTTCAACCCCCGTATGGCCTTGCCTCTGTTTGGTTAGAAACACTATTTATCACAGTCTAGCTGACAGCAGGGTTGATTTCTACTTCTCAGTTAAATGAAAAAAAATAATAATAACAATGAATATTTAACTTGACCCAAATGTGGAAGCAATTGCAATGGGTCACAGGCACAACTGAGATGCCATTTTGGTCAAAGTGATCCTTCACATTATCTGTCTTTTAGGTGGTTGCTTTTTACTGACTTTGAACAAAATTGGCCTTTTGTATAATGATGTGACACAGATTCATCTGAGGTTCCATCTTCAATTTGGAAATAAATGGTGATGTCTGTTTTCCACTGTTGTTATTTTTACCCCTCATTATTTTGATTGTTCATTCAAGGATACTGTGCAGTTGGTCCATGTTCCCCTTTAGATTCCAGATATCATGTGCATGAAGTTAAGAACAATGGGCCAATTACTTACTGAATTCGCAGTACCAAGCTTATGTGACTCACCTTTTTTTCAGCACATTACCCCATCTGTTCGCATGAGCCATTTTTAAGCAAGAGCACCCTGGCCTGATGTGTGTACAATTGATTTTTGGAATCTTAATAGAAAACTTCATGTATTCTTACTCACAATACCTTATTCATTTTCACTCAGCATTCTAGAAGGTTAGAAAGAATACCTATCATATTTGCAATCCCTCTGACGTTTTTTGTCACTTACAATTTGGTTAACGTCTTCTCTGTAATTCACTCATAACACTGACCAAAAGTTGAACAGGCACAGGCATGGAAGAACATAATTCCTCCAGCTTCGGGAAGTCATCAGCAACACTCCCCTGATATGGTTGTTGGACTGTTTTTAATATAATTAACCAATTCACATTTCACCCCTGTATGTGCTTGGATAGACTTGGAACCTTTGGCAATTGTGCCTTATTCAGAAGGTTACTGCAGTACAGAGAGCCTTGGAGAAGATGGGTGGGGATGGGGGGGGGTGGTGGGGAGCGCAGAAGAGGCTTGGAGGGGGTGGGGTGGGAGTGAGGATACCAGTGGAGATTGCAAGAAATAATTCATACTTGAGGTCATCAGCTCTTAAACTAGGGTGGGGTGTCTTTGGAAATGGACAGGGAGGTATTGTTGCTAGAAAAATTGTGAAAGGAAAATTCAGCAGGTCCCTGTGAACAAATGAATACAGGAAGAAATGGAGGAAAGAGGAGTTTAGAGCCTAAGTTATTCGGATGGCGTTTTTATTGCTGGAAATGTAGAAGCCTTGGGGAGAGGCTGTTTGGGGCAGCAGTTGGATAGTGGAGGGAATTCTTGCTGCAGTGTGATGGACAAACACAGTGACAAGGTTTGAGTGCCTTCTACAAGCGAGGCTCTGGGCAATTTTTTTATTTGTTTGCTTGTTTATTTGTCTTACAAAGTGTTGCTCACTTGATCCTCACAAGAGCCATGTGAGGTGGGTAGTATCGACTCCTTTTTGCAAAAGGGAACTTGAGGTTCAGAGGGGCTAAAATCTTTGTACACCTTGTAGAAAGCACTCAGCCCTCAGGACATAGAAGTAACCAGACACGGGGCCTCTCCTACAAGAAAATCAACCCTTGCAGAATAGCAAAAGCAATTGCTAATCAGTTTAAGCTTGGAGAAGACAGCACTGCATTTAAATCAGTCCAGTGGGGGTGGGGAGGCTTCTGAGAGAACGAGGTGGGTGAGAATGGAAGGTCAAGTCAGAGGGAGAAAAACAACATGCGGTTATGGTATGATTTGAAGACAGCAAAGGATTTTATTTCTGCTGGAGAGAAGGTGGTATGAGGACCAGGAGGAAAGATGGCTGGAGGGGTAGGCTGGGCCTTGCTGATGGAAGTCCTTTCATGCCAGACTGGAATTTGGACTTGACCCTGTGTGGAATGTGGAACTAGTGAAGATTTTTAAATTGGAGGACAGACAGCAAGATTGGGTTTGCATGATAGAAAGATAATTCTGGCATGACGATTTGATTACAGGAGACAGGAAGCCCTATAGAAATCTAGGGATAATTGTAAATCTACTAGGTAGAGGCAAGAGTAATGGAGAAGGGAGAGTGACTCAAGATACAGAGGGGAAATGCAGAAGACTTGGGCCACTTATGTGTGGAGATTTGGAAGAAGGGACAATTGAGGAGACTCTAGGATGGTGGCTTGAATCACTGGTTGGACAGGTCAATGACAGAGTTAGAGGAAGGTAACCAGGTTAAGTGGGGGAGAGAATGAGATAAATATTTGGAGTCTAGTTTTAGACATGCTGATTATCAAGTGTTTTTATGGCAATTGGGAATTACCCAGTACACAATTGAATATTTGTGCTACTTAAAATAGCCATCAACCTTCATCTGAAATTATCTTATCTGCTCATCTTTCATTCCTATCTCCTCACTTGACCGTGAGCTCCATAGAAGTTGGGACTTTTGTGCATTTAGTCCAGCGATGTATTTCTGACACTTGGTATACCTTTGTTGAACAAACGAAAAGCAAGCAGAAAGCATGGAGGGAGTTTACTTGGTGAGAGGGAGGGTCCCTGTCTTAATCCTCTTTGTACTCCTATGTCTGGTATAGAATAGGTGCTCAGTACAAATGAACAATCATTCCATTCTAAGTATATACCCGAGAGAAATGAAAATAGATGTTCAAACAAAGCCTTGTACCAACACGTCCATGGCAGCATTATTCATAATAGATAAGAGGTGGAAACAACCCAAATGCCCATCAACTGATAAGTGATAAAGAATATGTGGTATGTCCATACAGTGGACTATTATTCAGCTATAAAGGGAACGAAATGCTGATGCCTACCACAACATGGCTGAACCTAAAACGTTATGCTCAGTGAAAGAAGCCAGACGCAAAACACCACATATTGTATAATGCCCAATTGTATCAAATGCCCAGGATGGATAAATTCATATAAACAGAAAGCAGATTAATGATCACCAGGGGCTGAAGGAAGGAGGAGTAGAGAATGATTGAACAGGTATAGTTTCTTTGGGGGATGATGAAAATGTTCTGGAATTAGTGGTGACGGTTATGCAACAGCATGAATGTGCTGGAAGCCACTGAATTGCACACTTCAAGATGGTTAGAATGACGAATATTATTTTATGTAAATTTTACTTCACTAAAAACAATGGAATGGATCTGCACGAAAAGTATAACTGGACTCTAACATACACAGGGCTGATACTCCTAACTTACCTACAGACAAACCTGAGAACCACACAAAGCAGTCCTGAGGCATTCATCTACCAAACAGATTATTCAGAGTTACCAGTTCACCACTCAGGATTCTTGCAGTTTTCCTTCAGGTGTAAGCACTCATTTCTTCTGCGTGAAAACAACTCTGTTCCTAGGTAGATCTTTGGGGGAAATATTTATTGCATGAAGCAGGAAGAAGACCTGCTTTGGGTAATCGCGGTGTTACTACTGAACGTAGAAATGTTTACTTATCAGGAACCACCTCATTTGTCCACCCTCTAACCGTGGGCTCACGACAGTCAGCACTTCTAAGGGTTGTCCTCCCATGGTTTGGGGGGGAAAGGCAACCCAACATGAGGTGGTAAAAAGGCCACAGCGGAGGGACTAGAAGCTGTGATGTGAGCTCAGCAAACTCTGGGGGCAGAGCCTAGGGCAGGAGGCTCCCTAGGAGCCCTGAAAAGGCTGCAGGAGTGATGGCTCTTCTTATTTCTGGCTGTGAATAGACCTCTAGTGGCAGCTGCTGAAATTAACCTGCTCTCCCTCAGAGTCAGGGCAGTGCCCCCTTCTGTGTATGGGCGTGACTCCATTCTCTCAAAGCACTACCTTTGTCTCTGTTCCAGTAGAAGAACAAAACAGCCTCAGCAACGTTAAGCCTCCTGCAGGTCTGGTTTGGCCAAACATGTCCTTTAAATGTTTGAGGAAATTTTCTTTCTTGCCCACCTTCTATGTGGGCTGAACCGTGGACAGTAAGGTTGCCCTGTGCTGACAGCCATCAGCCTTCATTTCTGTTGGGCGCTGTTGAGCCCCAAAGTCAGGATCTCTTTTATGTAAAAGAAGTTGGGATGGGAGTCACACTTGACTCTTTCACGAAAGAGAATAATGCCTGTGAATGGTGATATTTGAACTGAAATTAAGTTTAAGCTTCAAAGGGCATAATTCCTATTTGTTATTGGACAGTAGTTCTCAAACTTAGCTAGACAACTCAATGTGCTATTGTGTTGTCCAAGGAGGCTGTTGTGACTACCTCTTCCTTTCCAAATAGGGGATCATGCCCTGCTCTGTGGTCACACTTCTATTTTGGCACTTCTTGTACTGAGGTCATTCATTCATTCAATAAGAATTTATTGGCCTACTTTGAATCAGGCACGGTTCTAGGTGCCAGGGAGAAAGTAGTGAATACAAAAGGCAAAGCGTTAGTACTCAACAGGGAGACAACAAATAAATATATAACAAAATAAATATAGAACATTTACAGGTACCCCCGACTTTTCAGAATTTCTTGGTACGCCATTTCGCTCTTTTGGAAGGCTTCCATTAGTACCTGTTTCCACTAACAGAGAGAAATACGAAGATTGCAAAACTAGTGTTCAATGTTTGTGTCGCAGAGAGCCATTATGGAGGCAGCACACACCCTGAGCAGCAGGGACGACCCTCCAAGCTCTTTCCCCAGGAAGACACACAGCATCTCAGCATCCAGCCTCCAAAGCTTTAAACTATGTCTGTGAGCATCTGTGCCTTATGTTGATTTACTTTGTGCATCCATTATTAGCAAGATGTGTCCTAAAATCTCAGAAAAGCCTAAGAGAGGTTATTTTTGGGGGGTCTGAGAATGTTAAAAGTTTTTGCGTATAGGGGCTGCTCACTTGGTACAGCATGCAACTCTTGATCTCTGGTTTGTGAGTTCAAGCCTCAGGCTGGGTATAGAGATTACTAAAAATAAAATCTTAAAAAAAATTTTTCTGGGGCGCCTGGATGGCTCAGTCAGTTGAGCATCCGACTTTGACTCAGGTCGTGATCTCATGGTCTATGAGTTCGAGCCCTGCGTCAGACTCTGTGCTGACAGCTCGGAGCCTGGAGCCTGCTTCAGATTCTGTGTCTCCCTCTCTCTCTGCCCCTCCCCTACTCATGCTCTGTCTCTCTTTCTGTCAAAAATAAATAAACATTAAAAAAAATTTTTTTTCTATATAGATTAATAGTAATTGCTTCTTTGCTTTACACCATTTTGGCTTACAGAGGTTTTCCTAGGGGTGCTCTACTTTGAGATAGTGGGGGGAATTTGTGTATGAGGAAAAATAAAGTTGGGTAAGGGATATAGGGAGTGCAGTGGGTAGATGGAGATTAATCTCTATTTTTTAATGTTTATTTATTTTTGAGAGAGAGAGCACGCACGAGTGGGGGGAGCATGCAAGTGGGGGAGGGGCAGAGAGAAAGGGGAATAGAGGATCTGAAGCCAGTTCTTGGCTGACAGTGGAGAGCCCGATGTGGGGCTCGAGCTCATGAACCTTTGACCTGAGCCAAAGTCGGACACTTAACCAATTGAGCCAGCCAGACGCACCAAGATTTGTCTTCTTAATAGAGTGGTTAGGGTTCTCTAATTAGATGACATTTGAACAGAGATTTGAGGGATTGATAGAGCAAACCATGCAAAAGATAGCAGGCAAAGGTGGGCCGTGATATAAGTACATTTTAACAGGGTCACTCTGGCTGCTGGGGGCAGGGAAGCATGTAACTAACAGGAGCATGGGAAAGCAGAGAGACCAGTCAGGACCTAGTGCTAGAATCCAGGGGGAAGAGGATAGTGGCTCTGACCTGGGGGGACGCCAGGGAATGAGGTACAAGGTGGTCAGATACAGGACACATTTTGAAAGTAGAGCTCACAGGGTTGGCTGATGCATTGGATTGAGAGAGGGAAGTACCAAGGTTGATTCCAAGTTTGGACACGGGGAAGGACTGAGTCTCCATTTCCAAGATGGGCAGAAATATGGGGGAAAAATTTTTAATGGGGAAACCAGAGGTTTGGTTTTGGACTTGTTAGGTCTAAGATGCCATTTAAACATCCAAGAGGTGATGTCAAGCAGACAGTTGTAGATTAAAAAGTCTGGCTTTCAGAGAGAGGTCCAGATTGGAGTTATAAATCAGAGAGTTTTCAGAGTATAGATGGCATTTAAGACAGAGTAGGGTGAGTTATCATCCAGGGAGGGAAAATAGGTACAAAAGAGAAGCATCTTAAGAACAGAGCACTGGGGCAGAAGGGGCAGCAAATGAAGGACACTGAGAATGACTAGTCGATGAGGCAGAAAGAGAACCACAAGAGAGTGATGTCCTGACAAACCAAGTGAAGAAAATGTTGCAAGAAAGAAGGCGCAAAATGATCTGGGAATTTGGAAAAGAGTACTGAGAATGGACTATTGGATTTTGCAACATGGAGATCATTGGTGACCTTGCAAGCTCTCTTCTAGCAGAATGATGGGACCTATAGCCTGATTAGAGTGACTTTAGAGAGAAAGGGAGGAGATGATCAGGTGACCACAAGGCTGGACAGCACCTCTGATGAGTTTTTCCATAAAGAGGACTTGACAAACAGGCATTGGTTGGGGAGGAGTGAAGTCCTTGGGCATGTGGGAAAGGATAGGACCCTTTGTGGAAGAGCTGGGTTTAGAAAGGAACACAGACATGACAATGGTTTTTGTCTCCTCCTTTAAGAAATAAAATCTTCATTTCACATCTACCATGTACCCTGAGCCATGGGCAGGCAGAGATGGACAGGAGAGGCAGGGGGACTGACATTATCTATGTCTTGAATTGGGCTATTTGTGGAACACCATAAAATATTGATATATGAAATTTAAAATAGCTAAGTATGTAAGGCATCGTTCAATACCAGATTTGAGCACGAACGAGCACTAACAGGTGCCGTTGGTAAAAGAAAAAGACTTGAAATATTTCCAACCATTAGCTTAACATGTTTCCATGAACCGGGAAATATCCACTGCACAGTTGTCCGGCCTGGCCCGCACAACACCAGGGTTCCATAGGTTCAGAGATTGTCCTCACTGCCCAGAGAACTACACAGCGTTCACAAGAAACATCTTAAATGCTGAGGTGATCCCTCCACTGATGTGCAGAGACATCGAATCACAGATGAGAAGAGATCCCCAAATATCGGCCCTCCCAAGACATTATCTCCAGCATTGAGATCACCCAGCATTGGCTTGGCAAGGTTGGACTGACTTGTCACTAGGATACACAGAAGGCTGGCTACCTTGAAGAGCGTGGTCATCAGACAGACCTAGGCTCAAATTTTGCTTCTGTAACTAATCAGCTGTTGCATGCTGGGAAAAGCCATTCATTTCTTTCACTCTCAATTTCTTCACCAGTGAAATGGAAATAAATAACACCCGCTTAAAGTGATCATTGTGAGGTGTCAATTAGATAGCACATGCAAAGTGCTTGGCATATAAAAATAGCTTAAGAAATATTAGCTCACTTTTTTTTCTGTTCCCCCTCCATTGCGTTTGTAGACCTAGAAAAAAGGAGCTATGTTGATGTGGTGGACTGTAAGTCAAAGAAACAGTTTCCCAAGAACGGGAGCCATATTTGATTAAGAGCTAGGATTTCCTATGGTCAGTGGTATTGTAATAGCGATGTATGGTAACAGACGGTAGCTGTACTTGTGGTGAGCACAGCATAACGTATAGCTGTGTGATACACATGAAACTAATGTAACCGTGTGTATCAACTATACTTCAATTAAAAAAGGAAACAGAAAGGGGCACCTGGGTGGCTCACTCAGTTGAGCATCCAGCTTCGGCTCAGGTTATGATCTCGCCGTTTTGTGGTTCGAGCCCCGTATCCAGCTCTGCACTGACAGCTGGGAGTCTGGAGCCTGCTTCAGATTCTGTGTCCCCGTCTTTCTGCCCCTCCCCAGCTTGTGCTCCTCTCTCTCAAAAAAATAAAACATTTTTTTAATTTTTAAATTTTTATATATTTTATATATTAATATACTAATATTGCATATTTACAACCACAATAATAGTGGTTATTTCTAAGAGTTGAGAGTTGGGGGAAATCTTTTCCTTTTTTTTTTTTGAGGTTGAAAATTATTATTTTTTTTAATTTACATCTAAGTTAGCATATAGTGCAACAATGATTTCAGGAGTAGATTCCTTAAGGCCCCTTACGCATTTAGCCTATCCCCCCCCCCCCTACATACACCTCCTCCAGTAATCCTCTGTTTATTCTCCATATTTAAGAGTCTCTTATGTTTTGTCCCTCTCCCTGTTTTTATATGATTTTTGCTTCCCTTCCCTTATGTTCATCTGTTTTGTATCTTAAAGTCCTCATAATAGTGAAGTCATATCATATTTGTCTTTCTCTGACTAATTTCACTTAGCCTAATACCCTCCAGTTCCATCCACGTAGTTGCAAATGGCAAGATTTCGTTCTTTTTGATTGCCAAGTAATACTCCATTGTGTGTGTGTGTGTGTGTGTGTGTGTGTGTGTATATATATATATATATATATATATATATATATACCACATCTTTATCCATTCATCCATCGATGGACATTTGGGTTCTTTCCATACTTTGACTTTTGTTGATAGTGCTGCTGTAAACATTGGGGTGCATATGCCCCTTCGAAACAGCATAAACAGCATACCTGTATCCCTTGGATAAATATCTAGTAGTGCAGTTGCTGGGTCATAGGGTAGTTCTGGTTTTAATTTTTTGAGGAACCTCCATACTGTTTTCCAGAGTGGCTGCACCAGCTTGCATTCCCACCAGCAGTGCAAAAGAGATCGTCTTTCTCTGCATCCTTGCCAGCATTTGTTGTGGCCTGAGTTGCTAATGTTAGCCATTCTGACAGGTGTGAGGTGGTATTTCATTGTGGTTTTGATTTGTATTTCCCTGATGATGAGTGATGTTGAGCATGTTTTCATGTGTCAGTTGGCCATCTGGATGTCTTCTTTGGAGAAGTGTCTATTCACATCTTTTGCGCATTTCTTCACCGGATTATTTGTTTTTTGGGTGTGAGTTTGATAAGTTCTTTATAGATTTTGGATACTAACTCTTTATCTGATATGTCGTTTGCAAATGTCTTCTCCCATTCTGTCGGTTGCCTTTTAGTTTTGCTGATTGTTTCCTTCGCTGTGCAGAAGCTTTTTATTTTGATGAGGTCCCAGTAGTTCATTTTTGCTTTTGTTTCCCTTGCCTCCAGAGATGTGTTGAGTAAGAAGTTGCTGCGGGCGAGGTCGAAGAGGTTTTTGCCTGCTTTCTTCTTGAGGATTTTGATGGCTCCCTGTCTTACATGTGGGTCTTTCATCCATTTTGAGTTTATTTTTGTGTATGGTGTAAGAAAGTGGTCCAGGTTCATTCTTCCGTATGTTGCTGTCCAGTTTTCCCAGCACCACTTGCTGAAGAGACTGCCTTTATTCCATTGGATATTCTTTCCTGTTTGGTCAAAGATTCGTTGGCCATACGTTTGTGGGTCCATTTCTGGGCTCTCTATTCTGTTCCATTGATCTAACTGTCTTTTTTTGTGCCAATAAACATTTTAAAAAAGGAAACAACCCCCATCCCCCCAAAAAAACCCACAAACAAACAAAAAAGAAACAAAGAAGGAAAAGAAAGAGCTGGGCTTTCAGATGAACTTAATGTGTTTTCATTAGCATTTCTGAATCACTAAGTGTTTTAGTTTCTTCGTCTGTAAAATGGACTTAATAGGGGCGCCTGGGTGGCTCAGTCGGTTGAGCATCCGACTTTGGCTCAGGTCATGATCTCACAGTTCGTGGGTTCGAGACCCGCATCAGGCTCTGTGCTGACCACTTGCTCAGAGCCTGGAGCCTGCTTCAGATTCTGTGTCTCCTACTCTCTCTGCCCCACCCCCGTTCACGCTTTGTCTCACTCTGTTTCTCAAAAATAAATGTAAAAAAAAAAAATTTTTTTTTTAAATAAATAAAATGGACTTAATACCTACCTCACTGGGTGTGTGACAAGACTAAACGTGTTTGTATGTGGATACAGCATCTATAGTATATGTTCATCCATGCTCATATATAAGAACAGTTCCTATCAGGGATGAATGCTCAACAACCCCTCTATTTAGGGAGCATGGGCAGGATGCCCCATCAGATGCAGGGGATTCAGAAGTGATTGAGTGTGGGCCTTGCCTGCTAGGATCTTACAGATGGAAGAGGAGGTGGATAAATCGCCAGTTGCAAGCTGGGGAACTGGGAAACCCCAGAGTCAGCAAGGGGCCTCACAGACACCCCTATCCTTGCATGCTGCCCCTTGGGTATCTTTTCTTGATCTCTCCTCTCTCCTCAACCTCTCTCTCTTGGATTCTCCCAGGCTCCCAGTTCCTCTCCCTCCAGTATGTGTCACAGCTTACCCTTTCCTCCTCAGCCTGAGTGGCAACCAAGGCTGAAATTCTGGAGGTTCTGCTTTCTCCCCAGGTGGGCTGAGCAGAGGAAGTTCCAACAGAGGTGCTAAGAAAATATATGTAAGCCTTTGGAACATGCCTTAGTCATATGTTGGGGATTGCTGGTGTATTTCCACAGACCTGCACACTTAGCCTAGCAAAACCTTTTCACAGCTTTCCTAATTACAGACATTATAATATAAAGACTAAATGCATAGCATCTTGTATATTCTTCTAAGATAGGGTTCGTAATAACGACATAGTCTATACTGTAATAATTTTAAAATTAAATGTTATATCAAAGGATAATACACATACCAAGATCAAAAATTTAAATAATACTATAAGGCTTATTATCAAAACCCAGCTGACCTCTGTCCTACTACCCTGTCCCCCAGAGACAGCCAATCCAGCTCTCCTAGTTACGTCTTCTGGAGTTTATCTCCATATTCCTAAATAACGTGCTTATACAACCATGTTTATTGAAATTATATATATACATACAGTTTATTGAAATTATCTATTTGCCTCCTTTTGTGGTGGGTGAGGATTCAGTTCTTAGACAAACAGCACCCCACTTCTCATTTTCCTTCATCCTCCCTGAAAAATAGTTGCATCATCATTTCTTGTTAAATTGATAGAGTTTTACATGATTTGATTTCATATCTCTTCCTGCTGAGCCAAATAGTGTACCATGATTTTATTTCTTTTCTTTTCTTTTTATTTTTTTAATTTCCTTTCTTATACAGCTGTTTTTTTTTTTTTTTCAATCTAGAATTAATGTTTTTCTTTATTTTCACGTTTGGTATGATTTTCATATGACTCTTTTCCCCTTTAGCCCATGAGAGCCTCCAGAACAAAGACTGTCTATCTTTATCATATATTTTCATAATATATAAATAAATATATCTGTCACATATTTATCTTTTATTCCCAGAGTAGTGTGGTAGCTGGCAGTAAATATGCTGAACACATACATGGATGACTGATTGGATGGATTTGTCAGTTTACTTGTATTCCTTGCTGACACTTGGGATAGGACATGTCTTTTTTAAGAGGGACTGTCCTGCATGCGGCAGGAGGTTCACAATCTCTGACCTCTGCCCACCAAAAGGCAGCAGCTATCACCATCAACCCAAAGCCACTCTTACTCATTTCCAGACACCTCTTGTGGTGGTGGTACCACCTGTGGTTAAGACCAACTGCATCCAATGCAGTGAGTGTCAGCACCCAGGTATGACAATACGTTTGGCTGATTCTAGAAGCATCAGAAATCCACCTTAAGAGCAGAACAAGGGCTGGTAACTACTGCAGAGATGGGGTCCTCTTCCTCCTTGGGGAGAGAGGTTTACGTCCAGGATGGTAGGAAGGTTTGAACTGGGCTCCAATCCAGAGAGACAAGGCAGTACCAAGCAACTAACAGTCACTTTAGCAAGAGTATTAGAATGTTTTGAGATCTCCATCTCTCTTGTACCCCTCACCTTAGGAAACCCCACTCACCACACTTACGAGGAGCATCTCTACGAACCACGTGATAGCCTCTCAACCCAGGCCTGATTGAACCAAAGATAAACACCTGAAACAACAAGACAATTCATTGGCTGGCTAGTTATCTTTCAGATTTTTTTCTATTAAGTAATTGAACTGACAGGCTAGGGACTTTAGTCAATCAGTGGTGGGCATTTGAGATGAAAGGTCATACAGCCTTGAGATGAAGTTTGCAACATGACAAAGCAAAGCCACAGCACATGCAAGTCAAAGTTTGGGGAGAGCACATAAACCATAATCAAGGAAAGCAAGCCAGTTGTTAAGAAAGGGGAGCATGACTCAGCCCTGCAGAAAGAAGGAGGGACACAAGAGCATGTGGCCCCAAGGAGAGGGGGCGAGGCAGAGACAGGGACAATCATCCCATGAGACTCTTTGTTGACTTTCAATTACTCCTCTTCTTATTTTGTGCGGTTTGAGTGGTTCACACACACACACACACACACACACACACACACACACACATACATATATACCTACATACATACGTACATTGTAACTTCATGGTTAGAGCTGCTATCAGAGTTTGGTCTAATGTCAGTCATTAAAGCTGAGAATCAAGAACCAGATTCAGGGAAGAGAAGGAGGTCAGTCAGTCATGGGGAAGTGCCAGAGCAGATCCACCCTCTTCTTGAAGCTGGGGAGTATGTATGATAGTAGGAGACAGTTGGGGGATGAGACCTCCCCACATGAGGAATAGTGTGTGGGCTGCAACTGCTGGGAGCTTCCTGCAGCCTCACACAGGGCATCTGATCCATTTTGCCTTGCTTGACTTGGCTGCTAATTTCATTTTTCAGCCAGAAGCGGAAGAGATTTGGGGAACTTCTGTTCTGGACCTAATTCTGACCAACTAGGAAAAATTGCTTGGCAAAGTGGATGTGACAGGAACCTTGGGAGAAAGCAACAACGTCATCCTAGGGATTGTGAAAGCTGAAAAGGTTGTAGGCTGGGTAGTTAGAATTCCAAGCCAGTGACCATTCATACACACATGTTCAGCTCACAGAGCACAGGCTCTGTGCTAGGCAGTATTCTTGGTACCAGGACTGTCCCGTGTAACAAGGCAACATCTCTATCCTCAGGAGGCTTCCATTTTATGGTAACCAAACAAGTGAACAAAATCATTACAGATAGTTTTTAATGCTACACAAACAATAAAACAGGGCAAGGGGAAAGTGTTGGGGGTGGGGTGAGTCCAGAAAAGGTGGTGAGGGAAGGTCTCCTTTAGGAAGGGGTATTTAAGCTGAAATCTGAGTGATGGAAAAGAACCAGCCACACAAAGAGTATGTCGTGAAAAGGATCAGCAAACACAAATGACTGCCAGGTAAATCTGGTTTGATGTGGTCAAGGTCACAAAAGTAGCATATACTTTTCCTTCAAGTGTTGGGGGCACTGTGAGATTCCAGAGAAGTTTTTCCATTACAATTGAACTTAGGCAGTCAGCTTGGGGATCTTGAAGGAAATTCTAGGATAGCTTATTAAATAAATAATTCTTGGGTGCCTATTCAAAAATTGATGGTAAATTAGTGTCTCGTTTGTGAGCACTAACATAACTAGACCCTTTCCATGTTTGGCAGCACGTTTAATAGAATAGTAGCGCAGAGAGAGGCAAACAGCATATTTTGATTTCAGCAAAATATTTGATGAAATACCTCATGTTATTTTAATGGACCAATTAGAAAAATGAAGGTGGAATTCTTATTTAGCCAGCTGAATCTGAAAGAGGGTCTTAGAGAAGAAGGCCCAAATTTTGATCTGTGTTTCCAGAAGCCAAACTGAAACCAAAGGCTGAAAATCATGGGAAAGCAGTTCTAAGTTCGGTGTTGAGTCCAGCCTTTCTAAGAGTAAGAGAAGTCCTGAAGCTGCTTTGGAATTAGGACACAGATGAGTGAAATTGATGCAGCAGATGGTGAATGTTTGAGGGGCTGGTCTCATCCACCATGATAATCTAGGATTATATGATTCAGAAGAAATAACTGACCATTATGCACCATTTTCTCTCTGTGATTTAACAATAATCTGTCTACATAATACAAGCTGTGTCAGTCAGCCAGGTGAGGAACCTCAAAATCTTCATTTGCTGCCCCCTCTCTTTTACCCTCACACCTGATCCATTCTCATAAGCCTTCTCTGCCTCATCCCCATTCCCACAGCCATTGCGCTAGGTCAGACTCCCATACCTGTTCCTTGAGCTATTGTATTAACTTCTTCATTGTTTTCCCAGCTTCTGCTCTCTTACCCCATGACTTCATTCTTTGTGGGTGGCCAAAATGGCACTTTAAAAAACAGATATTATATGAAACTCCTCTACTAAAATCTCCACTGGCTCTTCTTTCCCCAAAGAGAAGCTCCACAGTACTTAGGTTGTCCCCATGGCTCCCACCTCATTCCACATGTATCTACCCTGCTCCACATATGCCATGCAGGCTTGGGGCTTCTTATTAGTCCAGACTGTAGGGCTCTCTCAAATGCCGCATCTTCTAAGAAACTTTCATGTTTCCCCAAGCAAGAATAATTACTTTTCTACCTTTATTCCCACACAATGATTTGTCTCATGAATTAAATGATCTATTTACTCTATTTTATTCTTGCATCTTTCTTCAGACATTTACTAGTCGTGTCTACTATGAACTAGCTGTATGCTAGGTGTTAGGGGAAGTGAGCAGAGTACAATTGATACTAACTTATTTTGTGGCAGGTATTGTCATGTGTGTTTTATGCCCATTATCTCAACCTTCATCCAATGAGATAGTTACTATTATTATGGGATAATAAAGATATTAAAGATATCCCTATGTTATAGTTATTATAATTGTACTTATTTTAAAAATGAAGAAACAGGGGCAATTGGTGGTTCAGTCAGTTAAGTGTCTGATTCTTGATCTTTGCTCAGGTCACGATCTCATGGTTCGTGAGATCGAGCCCCGGATCAGTCTGTGTTAACAGCGTGGAGCCTCCTTGGGATTCTCCCTCTCTCCCTCTCTCTCTGCCCTCCCCTGCTCTCTCTTGCTGTCTCAAAACAAATAAATAAATTTAAAAAGGTGAAGAAACATATTTAGAAAAGCTAACAAGCTCACCCAACCAAGATCATACAACTGACAAGAGCCTGTGCTGAGATTTATACATGGGCAAGCTGACTTCAGAGTTGAGAATTCCCATCATTGTGGTAGGGCATCTTTTCTCTGCAGATGAAGGGGTACAGACAAAGCCTTGCCTTCAAAAAGTCCAGAGATTGGTGATTCCAACTGCTGAATGTTTACTTAGTGTTCATTTACTTTGGGCTGAGACCACATTTAGCCATTTCCATATCTAGCCCATCCACTGGATTATAAGCCCTTTAAGGGCAGACATGGCATTGTACCATCACATTCATCCCCCACCTCCCAGGCAAAGAGTTACTCCAATTATGTTTGCAGATTGAGTTAACAAATCATTAAATGTGTCAGACCAACTATGCTGCAAGTTTTCTTGGGTAATAGGATTTAATTATATCCAGTTCTGGGCCCTGCACAATGGGGACATTGACAAGCTGGTGCACATTCACCAAGAAAGTGGAGGGGGCTGTTTTGAGTGCTATTTATAAACACTGCCTTCCTTGGCATTTATTTGGAAAGTATTAAAATAACCTGTGAATGTGTTAGAAGATCTTTCTGTTCCCTACTTTATAAATTATTTCAGTCTTGAACAAAACTGTTTTTTATTCTTTTGCATGTAGCATAGTGTTTATATCCTGATAATCATGTAATATTAATGAGAAAGCACATTTACAGCTGTAAAATTGGCATTAAGACATTAAAGTTTCCAAAGTCAAGAGGCTGTACTGTATGCACAGTGAAGTGGAGATACATGTTACTGTGTCCAGTAATTGCTCGTGGCTAATATTTATTGAGAGCTTGCTAGGTTCCTGGCACTATTTTGAGTGCTTTACATGTATCAGCTCATTTATTTCATTACCCCATTTTACAGTTGAGGGTCATAGAGGCACAGAGTCATTTAACTACAGGTCTCTATTTAGCATTGATCATATTCTATTATTGGTATGCCTGGTTTCCCCATCAATTGGTTCTTCAAAGTCAAGGACAGTGTCTGGTGTAGCTCTGTACCTTTGGAGCCCAGCAGGTTCCTGGCAGAACAGAACCTCACTGCTGTGTGGGAGAACACTGGGCAGGCTGCAAGGTTCCTCCTCTATTTGCTGACCTGGGAAAAGTTCAGTGAACACAGTGGTCTTGCTTTCCAAGTAAAGCCAACACATTCTTCTAGGTCTGACCCAGGGGAAACTAAATTAGTTGAGTGGTTCCCCAGTAGAATAAGCTAAGTTGAAGACTGGGTCTTGAGCATGGAACCAAGACATAGTGTTCGGTGGTTGGAATACTTAATAGCCTCATCTTAATATGGCCACAGTAGGTGTGTTCTTGTTCATGAGGCCATAGTTCTCTAGGTGTGTGGTAAGACATCATATGAACTCCCTGGAAGGAGCACTGCTCCTGATTCTCTTTCTTGGGGTGCGTCCATTTCATCAAGTCCCCTTTGGTTGCACAATTTCCTTCTTTGGACATCTTGATACTTTTAAGCGAAATCTTGCGCAGCCTGGGTATTTCTTCTGTCACTTTAATGGAACTTTGCCTATTTTTGCTTTTATCTGTAAATGCTGACTTTACAGTTTTAATCTTTAGAGGGCTACTTCCTTCCTCTTATTTTAAATTGTCTTCTTCCCCTGCAAACCTTCCACTCCCAAGCACAAACTTATTATTATCCCCATTTCACAGATGAGGAGGAACAGAGGCTGGTCTTGTGACTCCAAGCCTATCATTTTTTTTCCCTCAGATCAGCACCACTGCATCAGTGCAAAGTGTTTCACTTGGGCCATTTGATTGTAGGTTGCAGATGTTGTCAGTATCTTTAAGCGATGGCATGGCCACCACTAGAGTCAGGTGCCCAGTGGGTACTGCTACCTGGCTACATGGGTTCTTTCCTAATGTGCTGGGGCAGGACAAATTCTGACCCATCCCCTTATTTCCTAGCCAGTGGCTTACAAACAGATGCTAGGGTAGCCCCCCATCTTGCAATCTTTCTCTGCTTAGCTCTGGGGTCCTTCTTATTTGGCCACATTTAGCTCTCTATACACAGAAGCCTTCTTGTACACTGCCTGTAACAGTACTTATAATCACCTCTCCTGAGACCCACACCATAATTTCATCTCTGATTCACTGTCTTTTTCATTCTTCTGCCTCCTTCACTTTACTCTTGCCCTGAGCCTATCCTCCTTTCTCAACACAGGCCATTTCTCCAAATATGTCAGGTTAGCCACAATCCCCTTCCCACCTATATAATCTGAACCTCCTCTTTCTCTGCCTATTATTTACCTCTTTACCTGGGAGCACATCCCATTTATTATTAAATTTCATTTACACAGACCTCAGGCCCCTCTGTGTGATTTCCCAGCTTTCAGCTGGTTAGATATTTCTTTTTTTTTTTAGCCCTCAATTGCAAGCAGACATTGGTAATCAACACAGAGCTTCTCAGATAATCAAATTAGACAAGTGGGACTCTGCCTTTATTTTCTTCTTTATCACTGGGCACAATAGTAATAATGTCAGCTTGAATAATCTGGCCGCATGAACCACTCTCCCTCCATGATATATATCTCTATATATATCTATATATATCTATATCTATACTGATATATCTATATATATCTATATCTATATTGATATATATACATATATGTTTTGGGGGGTTTTTTTTTGGATCTACTTCATCATCATCCCATGGCCAGAAAATGCAAACTATGTCCTTATCTAGAGTGGGTTTAGAATCTTGATTGTGAACAATGTCAACTGCTTCAAGCCTGGGTGGTGCTCATAATTGGACAGTAGTATATCATGCAGGGGATTTTTTTTTTAATCCTTAACCCTAGCTGGTAATGAGTTTGTGCCCTGCGGCTAGAGTCTTGATAGCCCTTGACATTTTCTCTTCCTTTAGGAGAGAGGCTGCAGCTGCTACTCTGTTCTTTGCTCATGGGTAGGGCAGCCTAGGCAGGAGAGAAAAGGATTGTTGGCTGCCACTGCCTCCAGTTTCTCAGGCAACCTTGGCCAAGTCACTTTGCTTAGTTGTGAAATAAGGTCTCTAGTCTCCAACCCTCTCCATTAGGAGGTAAAGGGACAATGAGATAATGTTTCTGGAGCCCTTGAAGCCACTTAGCAGAAGGATACTATGTAGATGGTGAAGTGCCTGTAGACATGCAGTGATAAATACACAGTAAAATTAACAAATGGGAAACCCTGAAGGTGAGGTAGGCTTTATCTGTCACAGGCACAGAACTTTGGCTTTCTGATGAGAAAATAAAACCAAGTTGTCCAGGATGAAGTCCAGGCCCTGACACGTCACATCTCCTCTGAAATGGCTGGAAAAAAGATAAACTCTGTGTGTACTCAAAATTACACTTACACTGCTATGGTAGAGTGGCGATTGCACTAGATTTGTAGAACCAAAAAAGTGGGTATTTGTGGCTTTGGGCAAGTCATTTAACCTAAATCTCATTTTGTTATCTGTAAGATGGGGGTAATGATACTACCTCACCGGAATTTCTCTAGGATATAAGGAAGAGGAAGGGAAATAATAATGAAAACAGTGGAGTACTGGTGAACTGGATCTCCAGAAAAAAGAAGGAGCTCTGATACGTGGCAGTCTCTCATTTCTATGGTATAAATATTAACACCATGAATGATTTCAGGCTAGTTAAGGTTTAACCACGGATTGGCCAGATTTCTGAAGTTGGCTTTTGTGAGCCTGATGGCTGCGGCACACATAGGTGCCATTCAGTAAGGGCCTTCTATGTATCAGGCTTCACATATATTTCATTGCATCTTCACAGCTGCCCATTCAGGGAGTTATATAATGAATCCCAGTTCATGGATGAGGAAAGTGAGGTTCTAACATATGAAGTGGTTTATATGGGGGCCCATGTTAAGTGACAGAGGTGGGTTTTGGACCCATGCTCTTAGAATCTGTGTTCATTCTTCCATGCCAAGTTGGGTGAGTGTGGTAATACGTGGGCAACTGCAGTGTAATCTGAAACATATTATAAACCTGAAGTAAAGCACTTCTTATCTGAGACATGGTAGAATAGATGCTCACCTCTTGAGTCTTCTAGGGTTCACCCTGGGTCTTTCAGACTTATCAGGAATATGGATCCACCCAGTCTCTTTCTCCTAGACAAGAAAACATCAGATAGAAGGAGGGCATTTGCTTCTGTTTCTCACTGGGAACCCTCACACATTTCTGTCAAAGAAGTGTGATATGAAAATCTTTCTGGGAGGCCATTAAAATTAATCCTGAGAGGTGACACAAGCCAGAGTTTGGCCAAATTCCAGTATAAAGTGCTATCCCCCAATGAGGAAAAAGGAACTTTCCTTCTGAGACAGTTCCCATCTTTGAACATTTGGGCCTGGCCCAGTTGAGGTAGAGCAGAACTCCGTGGGCAACTTGGTGTGCATGCTCCCTGACGTTTTCATTTTGTTATCCCTCCCCTTCACTTTTTACGTTTGGATCCAGCCAGCTGCCTACGTGCCTCTATATTATGGTACTCACTAACTAGATTATAACTGCATATTTGTCTGCTAGAGTGAGTTATTCTTGAGCTTGAGAAACTGATGTCACTGCTAGCACCACATTTCTCCCAGGCAAAGGCTGTCCTCCAACAGAGGAGCCATGCTTTTTCACTTTGTCCACAAGAAGAGCAGCAGTACATGTTGACCGCCAAGGTCAGTTTTGCTCTCTGTCCTAGTGACACCCAGATCTTGATGCACCCTTGTCTTCTAAAGAGCCTTGCCTTCTTAACTTGAGCAGCTGACAAGAGGGAGAGTGACTTGCCAAGCCACCAACCGTTGGACTGAGATTCTACAGCTCAGTGCTCAGCAGTTTCCAACAGCAGGTTTTCCAGTGTGTTAAGGCAAGCAGCATGGATCTGGGCAGTGGCAAGGTGTGGTCACCAGCCAGGGCAGCAGGTGCTGGGAGCAGGGGGGGATACAGGGCAGAGGGGGATGCTGAGCTTGGTTTCTGCAACTCACCATGCTAGCCTGTGAGCTCACAGGAGGCTGTACAAAACAGACAGTGGGCTGGATTTGGCCCCTGGACTGTAATTTGGTGGCCTCTACTCTAGACAGTCAACAAAACAATATATCAAGTCCAGATCTGTAGTACTTGCCAATTTATGTGGTGCAAATACCCCCACCATGGAAGATTTCAAGCTAACAAAATGACATCACTGAATGTTCAGTTGGGAAGAGATGTGTGGTAGCACAACATTAGTTAGTATTTCCACTGTAGGGGTGCCTGGGTGGCTCAGTCAGTTAAGTGTCTGTCTCTTGATTTCGGCTCAGGTCATGATCTCAGAGTCATGAGATTGAGCCCTGCATCAGGCTCTACAATGACAGTGCAGAACCTGCTTGGAATTCTCTCTCTCCCTCTCTCTGTGCTCTCTCTCTCTCTCAAAATAAATAAATAAAACATTAAAAAAATATTCCCACTGTAAATATACAATAGGCATAAATAACTCAAGAGCATAGCTAATAGTAAAATACTGTAATTAGGAAGTAATGATTTTTGAGTATTACCTTTGTTTTTAATATGATTTATTTGTAAATTAATATTTAATAATGGCTGTTTGGCAACCATCTTGCAGAATCCCTGAAAATTTAGCAGTTGGCTAGGCTTTAGCACACCTTTGCCCTTGGTCCACCTGACTAGATCAGCCATAGAAAGGAAGAGAGAAAAGCTACCAACAAAAAGAGATCTGAGAGTCAGCTCTTGACCCAGAAGCGTCAGCTTCTTCCATTTCTCCCCCTGAAGACTTCATCTCCTGGCATGGTGTCCTCCTGAGTTCTTAGTCTAACAAAGATTAGAGTCTCTCCACCTGGGGGATGAAATGAAGGGGGTTCTTTAGTGACCCCTAGTGGTTAGAGTGTGTGGCCAAAATGAAATGGACATCCTGTGTTCCTTTGTGCTCCATTCATACTAAATGCTGTTGGGTGTGTGCCTTCTGTATGCCAGGTCCGTACTAGGAACATTCTATACGTGATCTGGCCTACTCTTTACAACAACCTTGGAAGTAAGCATTATCATCCAAATTTTACAGATGAAGAAACTGAGGCTCAGAAAATTTAAGCAACTAGCCCAAAGTCACACAGCTAGGATATATCAGAGTTAGCATTCAAATCTCAAATCCAGCTTTCTTCCAACCTTTGGTTTGCTTATGTTCTTCTTCCTCTGATACCATTAAGTCCTAGTCTCACAGCCATTTCAGAAACAGAGAAGAGACCAATGTGGCAGGCACCCTGGATGCTATGGCCTTTGCTTTCCTCTTATGTTTCTCAGTTAAATGGACAGAGGCTCCAGAGAACTCAGGCATGGGAAATAAAAGCCAGAGAAGATTGTTTAGAAAACAAACAAAACTTTCACTTTTCAGAGATTCAGGAATACATCAGGTAAGTAGACAGGTTCAGTATGACAAAGCCTCTTTGCCATGTAAGGATTTGGGGATTAGGACATGGGTGTCTTCAGGGTCCATGTTCCTTCATATCACAGGATAAAAGCAAATAACAGGTAGAGGGCACTGAAAGTCAAACCCAGGTAGGCTAAAATTGCCCTTTAAGTTAAAGGGACTAGAAACCGGAAGCAGAGCCTAGAAGTCTATGCAGACACAGGAGTGTAGCAGAAAGCAAGGACAAAGATAACGAAGGATACGGTGAGGGTTAGGGACAGAGGGATCCCCCTCTGTCCACCCCAAACTCTTCACCTTTATTGGGTACTGACTGGGTCAGCCTTGTTTAAGACTCTGAGTCTGGGCAGACTTATGGTTTGGCCATTTCTGATCACACTTCTTTCAGGCTAGGTCATGCTGCATTTACAAATAACCCCCAAATCTCAGAGGATGTCCTACAGATACATCATAAGTTGGCAAGGAGGTTGGGAAGGTGTTGGTCAGGGGAGAGTTCTGCTCATCAGAATCACTAGGAGACTCAGACTGATGGAGGGGGGCCCATCTCCAGTATTGCCCATTGCAGTGGGAGTGAAAACTCTACAGTCTTTCACTAGCGATTAAGTTATCTGACCTAGAAGTGCCACCACTCACTTCTTCACAGAACCCAGTTGTCCAGCCTGAAGCTGGTTACGCGACCCCATCTAAGTACATGGGAACCAGGAAGTGCAATCCTACCACGGACGCAGAAGAGATTTGGGGGAGAACAGAGAACAGCACTAATGGCTATCAAATCTCAAAAGGCACACGGATCAAAATGTATACAGGTAGAGCAAAGGCCAAATTCCATTTGGGAGGAAGTAGTAACTGAGCTGGGTGTTGGAGAAATGTGTACAAAGGCAAAAGGTGGGGAGGAAGCTGGTATGTTTGAAGGGTGACAGGAAGTGCTGGTGACTGAACAGAGGGTTTGGTGCTAGAACAAGAAGAAATGAGTGTGAAGGACAGCAGAGGCCAGGTGGTGCCTGTCTGTGCTACCCTAAGGAATTTGGACTTTACCCTGCGGACAATCAGAGAGAATCCTTAAGGGTTTTAAGCATGAGGAGGATGTGACCAAATGTGTATGGTAGAAAGAGAGCTCCGACTGAGGGTTGGGTGTAGATTGGAGGGGCTGACCCTGAAAGCAGAGAAACCAGTTAAAGAAGGTACGTGATGAGAGCCTGACAGAGGATATGACAGAGAATGAAGAAAAGAGACACTTCCCAGGAAGGGTCAGGTTGTGGCCCAGAGGCCTGCAAACATGACAGGGCAAGCTGGGTGCCTACTGTTCCCAAGCATCCTTTCTATCTTCCTTTCTTGTCATCCCATACCCTTTGATCCTATTTTTTCTAGACTCTTCTTACTTTGATCCCAATCCCAAAGAGATAGACAAAATCAGACTTGGAAGGTGTTCTTTCCACACAGGCTCACCTTCACCAGCATCCACCCCAAACTCTTCATTCCTGGCCTCTCCTGACTCTGCTCTATCTAGCTGGCATGGCCTTGTGCTCCCTGACACTGTCTAGCTGAGGAGGGAGTTGTACTTTCTGTGGGGCTGAAATGCACTCTCTGGCCCAGGATCTAGTGACTGTCTCCTGTCTGCTGGGCCCCTCTGCAGCTTCTCAGGTATCTTGTGCTGCTCATGTGGAATGACCTTTGTGCACCTGTTCAAGCACTCTTACTCTGTTTTTTCCCAGCCATGGGACTGGCCTTAGTCTCAGTTTCAGCTTCCCAGCATTTCCTGCCTTCAGAGGGTTGGAGTTCAGCCACCAGTACCTGGACTTCTCAGTGGTCATCACTGTTCCTTATGCCTGAGCAGTAGTTCTCAAAAGTGGTCTGTGAACATCTGGGGGTCACTGAAACCCTTGTAGGGGATTCCCAAAGTCAGAACTATTTTCATAATAAGATATTATTTGTCCTTTTTCCATTTGCACTCTCTCCTGAGAATACAGTGAGGTTTTCCAGAGGCTATTATAATTTTTTTAATGTTTATTTATTTTTTTGAGAGAGAGAGTGTGTGTGAGTGTGGGAGGGGGCAGAGAGAGAGAGAGACAGACAGACAGACAGAATCAGAAGCAGGCTCTAGGCTCTGAGCTGTCAGCATAGAGCCTGATGCAGGGCTTGAATCTATGAACCGTGAGATCATGACCTGAGCTGAAGTCGGACGCTTAACCAACTAAGCTACCCAGGCGCCCCTCCAGAGGCTATTTTAATGAAATGTGTTAATATCTGGAAGATCTGCGTAGCTCAGCACACTATTACTTTCCAAATGACCAATGCATGACATTATAAAACATGCATGTGTAACAGAACCATTCAAAACCCAAGATAGACCAATGGATTTTAGTGTAACTGAGTATGAAAAGTTCTCTGATATGCTCTCAGAGTCCACATTGCAACTCATCTTTAATAAGCTACTCTATATTGGGACAATCTAGGTGGCTCAGTCGGTTAACTGTGTAAATGGCTCAGGTCATGATCTCATGGATCATGAGTTTGAGTCCCACATTGGGCTCTCCACTGTCAGCACAGAGTCTGCTTCAGATCCTTTGTCCACCCCCCCCCTTCCCCCACCCTCTCCCTCTCTCTCTTTCTCAAAAATAAACATTAGGGACACTGGGTGGCTTAGTCGGTTGGGTATCTGAGTTTGGCTCAGGTCATGCTCTCACGGTCCATGAGTTCAAACCCCGCATCAGGCTCTGTACTAACAGCTCAGAGCCTGGAGCTTGCTTCAGATTCTGTGTCTCCCTCTCTCTCTGCCCCTCGCCCCCACTCATGCTCTGTCTTTCTCTCTCTCAAAAACAAACATTAAAATTAAATAAGTAAACATTAAAAAAAAGAAGAAGCTACTCTATGTTGAGTTTTGATGAAGTACTGATGAAGAATAACAGCAGTTATCTGAAAAAACTTTTAAAGTACTTTTCCCTTTCCCAAGCACATATCTGTGTGAGGCTGTATTTTTTCATATATATTTCAACCGAAACAATATATTGCAACAGATTGACTACAGAAGCAGAAATGGGAATCCAGCTCTTGTCTGTTAAGCCAGATATTAAAGTGATTTGCAAAAACGTAAAACGAGACCATTCTTCCCACTAAATTCTTTTGTGTTAGAAGCATAAGAGACTCTTAAAAACTGAGAACAAGCTGAGGGTTGATGGGGGTGGGAGGGGGGGTGATGGGTGTTGAGGAGGGCACCTTTTGGGATGAGCACTGGGTGTTGTATGGAAACCAATTTGACAATAAATTTCATATATTGAAAAAAAATAAATTATTTTGTGTTAGAAAATATAGTTATTTGTAAAAACATATGCTATTTGTTAACTAGTAATGGGCTTATTATTGTTATTTTAAAATAAATTAACAAATAAACATTTTAAAAACTTCTTAGTTTTAGTTTCTGGTGCAGTAAATATTGATAGATACAATCCACATAAACAAAAACTCTTTGGAGTCCTTAATATTTTTTAAAATTTTATTGAGGAATAATTGATGAATAGAATTGTATATATTTAGAGTGCACAATATAATGATTTGACATACATACACATATACATTGTGAAATCATTACTAAAATCATAATAATTAACACATCCATTGACTCACAGAGTTAACATAGTTACCTCTGTGTGTGTGTGTGTGCGCGCACATGTGTGCTAAGACTCAATAATATTTAAGAGTGTCAAAGGGGTCCTGGGAACAAAAAGGTTGAGAACCACACTCCACAAACGGTGAGCTGCTGACTGGATTCTAACTGACCAGATCCCTGCAGGATGGAGATCCCTCCATCCTGGGATGGTAAATAGGTCACCTGTGCCTCTGAGATACAGAAAATCCCTAGCCCTGTTGTCTTTCAAATCTGGCCTGGCTATACAGACCTGACTTTGATTCCCAGCTCAAGGTGACTTTGGAAAAATGACTTTCTATTTTATAAGCCTCAGTTTCCCTGTTTAGTGAACAGGAGGTTAATACTTAGAAGGCCATTCTCCTGCCCCAGCTGGGAGGGCAGGCCTGGCTCCATGTGCTAAACAGTGAGCTCTCTGCCCAAGGGACTAGTTATGTCTTGTAGTCCAATTGCTATCTTGCCCTTCAGAGCTTCAGAGTGACTTTATATCTTTGTGGAAACTGAGCCCAGCAGAGGGGAAAATCCGGCACATTCATTAGTTGCTGCCATGTCAGCCATTAGCATAGAGGTACTGAGCACACAGATGTTGTGTGGGAGGCACATGAGCATTCAAATAACCCTTACAGGTTCCTTACACTGTGATTATATTCGTTACACAATGATAACCCTCTGGCACTCTACATGAAGGCAGTGCTCATGGAGGAAGACTACGCACCTCCATATGATCAGAGTCACTGAAATACAGAGGAAGGTGCCCCCAGAAGGTCAACCCCCTGAGGACCTGGGCCCTCTGGTCATATTCACTTTTGGATCCCCAGTACCCAGAACAGTGGTTGGCACACAGGAGATGCTCGGTAAATGCATATTGAATGAGTACATGCAAAACATAAGTGCATAAAGTCGAGATGTGAACATAGTGCTCATGTTTGAATTTTTTTCCTATAGGTTTTCTCAGTTTCTATGGTTAACAGGTGTTACTCTTATACTGGGGACACGTGAAATAGGCTTCTAAACAGCTTGAGTTGAGATTGTAGCCTTGCCGCTTGCTGGTTGTATGAACTTGGATAAGTTACTTCTCCTCTCTGTGCCTCAGTTTCCCCATCAATAATAATACTAATAACTCATTTGGTTGTTATGAGATTTAAATGAGATAATGCCTGCAAATAGGTGAAGTACAGTGCTGAGGGACATAGGAAGCACTTGATTAATGTTAGATATTATTTTGTCATGTTTGAATGCTGCTCATGATCTTTTCAGTGGACACTTTGACACTTGACTTGAAGGCTTCCGGGGAAGAGTGGGTTGTGCGGTGGGAAAAAATCTTGGTTGCAGTCAGTTGACTTGTCATTTACTGGCCAAGTGACCTCATTCAGGGCCACTAACTTCTCTGAGCCATTGTCCTTCCCACCTCACAGAGGCTTTTGTGTGAATCAAGATGGTGTGATGATGTAAGATACCATCCAGGTGTGAGCCATTATGTTTATGACCTAGGAAGTTTTTTTTTTTTTTTGGTTTTTGTTTTTAACAGGGCTCTTCAGGCCTTTCTCTTCTTCTTAATAGGGTTACTGCTCCCCTTGGGCTCACATAGCGAGTTCCTGGTCCCTGAAAGCCACCAGGGCCTGGTCACGAGGCAGAGCCTGCAGCCAAGGGTGGCTTTTCTGCCAGGACCGGCCAGGCTCCTGCCTCCAGATAACCCTGGGCCTCCCCTTCTCCTGCCCCAGCGCTTCCCACACAGCTGCGGCCTCATTATCCAGGGTGACTGTGAGCAGCTGAAAGGAGCTTAACCAGGGGTAGGCTTTCAAGTGTTCATAATAAAGCTTCAAAGTTCACACCTTCATTAAGATGTGAAGAGTCAGGTCCTCCCCCCACTTCTCCCGGGGCTATTGTTCCCTTCCCATCCGGCTGCAGATTCAAAAGACAAGCGGGATTGGTTTTCTTTGTCCAGACAGCTCTCCTAACCAGAAAGGCTAGACCTGTTTGTTAAGAAGAGAAAGCTTCTATCCTGCAGCCCCCTTCAGACCTGCTGTGAAGGTTTCACAGCCACTGGGGAATTTGGGCATTTCTCAGGGCTGGAAGGGCCGTCTCTGGGAAGCAGGACTGGACTTGTTCTCTGGGGTCTCAGGGGAGTGGACCTAGGACCAGTGGGTGGAAGGAAAGGGGTGGCGGGTTTCCAAATACTGGAAGGAAGCACTCTCTGACAGGCAGAGACGTTCACAGGTGGACCTTGTGTTTGGGGCAGTGATGTGCTCCCTGGAAGTGAGCAGAGCAAGAGCAGGGAGGCCTGACTCTTGGCAGGAAGGCAGCAGGAGATGCCCACGCTTTGGCTGAGCAGCCAGACTGGCAGACCTTCCAAGCTCCCTCCAGCCTCGTCATGCTGGGACCCTCTGACTCATGACCTCCGATTCTGACTATTCAGCCACTTCTCAGCTTTCCCCTTTACACTACTCTTGTCCTCGGACTCCGGACTCCCGACGGTGGATGTCTTGGGTGCATGTTTGGCCCCCTTGACTTTTCTGGCTTTCTTTTGAGAGCAAACCTATCAAGACATCTTGGAGCCTCCTTTGTTACCAAGAAAGTGCTTCCTTTAGCTACACAGATAGTGAGCTATCTGTTTCCTCCTCGCCACACCCTCTCCAGGTCTGGGCGGAGCCACGAGAAGCCTCAGGCACAGACCAGTCTAAGCGGGGACAGTGGTGAATAGGTCCCCTACGTGGAGACAGCCTCACAAAAGAGCCTTTCTCCTTTCTCCTGGGGAAGGACCTGGAGGGGATTTTCTGTGAAGGCACACCCCCTTTGGATGGTCCTTTGGTTTCCTGACGAGCAATAAAGCAGGAGGCCGGTTTCTAGGTGAGACAACCAGTGACGTGGGAATGTGTGCTTGCAGATCAGCAAGTTTCACAAGCAAAATTTCTTCCTTTCTCTTGAGCAGGGAAAGGAAGGTGAAGAGAAAGCCCCACAGTGTGCTGGAGAAACGATGGGCTTAACAGCACTGAGTGTGGGTCTCAGCTCTGCCTGCCAGTAGTTGGGGGACTCTGGGCATGCCATGTCCCCTCTCTGAGCCTTGGTTTCCTGTTTCATCAGACAACGATAATACCCACCCTTTAGAGTGGTCAGAAATTCCATGGGCCCTTATTAAATGTTAATTCCTTCTCCCCTATCCTATTTTATGTTCAGTCTTTGGGAAGTGATGTTATTGTTCTCTTAATAAAAGATTATCCTATGGTATACTTATTTCTATTTTTAAACGTTCATGCATATCATTGAGAATGTCCTTTTGTCTTTTAGGTATCTCTTCTACAGAAATATGTATGTGTACTATGTTGTATATCCATGGACGTTTGTTGTAGTAGTTTTGTAATAGGCAAAAATAGGAGCTGGCCTATATGCTTCACAGAACATTAAATAAAGTACAATTATATCTATACCAAGGAATACCAGGCAGCCACTAAAAAGGATGCAGGTGACCTAGATGAACTGACATGGAAAGATCCATAGGATGTATTGCTAAGTAAAAGAGTAAATTACAGCATAATGCACAATGCGATACCATTTTTAGAAAGGGAGATTTATGTGTGTGTCAATACATAGAAAAGGTCCTGAAAGAAACACATCAAACCATCCATAGTAGTTGGGGGGGGGGGGGGTGGGAAGCAGGATGGGAAGAGTGTGGGAGAAGGGAAGGAGCTTTTTACTTACTATCTATATAACTGTGTTGTTGGAATGTTGTGCAACAAGAGTGGTTCCACTTCTTACTAGAATAGAGAAGGCAAAGCTATGGAGATGATCAAAAGACCGGTGGTTGCCAGGGGTCCAGTGGAAGAGGGGGAAGAATACGTGGATCGCAGCCTTTTTAGGGCAGCAGAAATGCTGTGTGTGATACCATCATGGTAGATACATGTCATGACGCATCTGTCCAAACTCACAGGATGTACACCACCAAGAATGAATCCTAATGTGAACTGCGGACTTTGGGTGATTATGATGTGCCAGCCTAAGTTCATTGATGGTGACGAATGTACCACTTTGGCAGGGGCTGTTTATGATGGGGGAGGTGATGCATGTGGAGGGGCCAGGGAAAGATGGGAGAGCTCTGCACCTTCCTCTTGCTTTTGCTCTAAAACTGCTCTAAAAAGTAAAGTCCTAAAAAAGAAAAAGAGAATAAGTCAGAGATCACACCATTCACTGCCACTCAGAAGGTTAAACTGATATTCCTAAAAACTGTTCCATGGATCAAATAAAGCAATGTGCTCTTTCCCTTTCCTTTTGAGGAGTCAAGATTGCCAGTGCGAGGGGCTTAGCAGAAGCCATCTGTTTGGATATGAAGCTGGTCTGTGTGAAGTGGGCTGGATAGAATTCAGGTCGCTGCTGACCGAGATGGACGTGGGAAGAGCATTCATTCATTCTTTCCTTCTTTCAACAGATATGCGTTAAGGGCCTATGACCAATAGACACTGTTCTAGGTGTTGAGGATCACAAGACAGAGACAAGCCCTTATCCTAACAACACCTGCAACTGACTGGGGGTGGGTGGGAGATGGGTGGCAAACAAACCCACAGGAACATGAGTTCAGTGTTCTGCAAAGGCACATACACCAGATAAGGGAATAAAGAGTGAGATTGGAAGTGGAGTTAGGCCTGGGTGCTGGGAGGGGCCCTGTGAGAGAGAATAGTCAGGAGACCTCCCCAGCGAGGTGCCATTTGAGCAAAGACCTGAATTAAATGAGGGAATGAGTCATAGCTCAGAGCAGAAACCCTGAAGTGGGCACAGGCAAGCGTCGTGTGCTCAGGGCACAGCCAGAAGCTGCTGGATGTTGGGAGGCAGGGCATGGGGAGCCACGCAGGGCATGGCAGGGACTTTGGACTGTTTTGTATACACAGCGAGAAGCCATCAGAGGGTTTTGAGGGGAGGATGACGTGACGTGGGTGCATTTGCAAAAGGGCTACTCCAGCTGCTCTGAAGAGAAGAGGGAGGGTAGGAGGGCAGGAGTGTAAGGCCTGAGACCAAGTGCACAGCTCTTACAGCTTTCCAAGAGAGCACCAATCCCAGTTTGGCTATAGTGATAGCGGAGAGCTGGTGAGATTGCTGGTATGTTTGCAAGGTCGAGCCGGCAGGATTTTTGATGCCTCCAACGTGAGTTCTGAGGGAAAGAGAGGAATGCAGGACAACATGCTTGACAAGTTCTAGGCAAATGTGCATTTCCACCATCAGGACACCGGTAACAATGAACTCTCTTGGAAAGCTTTACAGTTTCCCTTGAGGTTTAACATCTGGTTTCTGATTTGATCCTCACATCTGCCCCATAGAGTAAGAACTGTTGTCATTCGACACAGGAAGCAACTGAGGCTGGGAGGTGCCTTGCCGAAGGTCACCCGCCACTTACTTAGAGGAATCGTGTTTTAATTCCCTTGACTCTTGTGCTCAGCGTGCATCCTGTCCATGGTCAACCCTGGGCACGGCTCCTTTGTTAGCAGGCTGTGGGGTGTGGCCTCGAGGAGCACAGGATGGGAGGTATTTACGAGCCAGGTGAGTGAGTGGGGAGCTCAGAAGTAGGTGGGATTTCAGCACCTGTTGTTCGGTTGCTTTCAAGCGGTGGTGGGAACAGGTGTGACCACAGAAATCTGTGTAGGTGACTCCGAGAGTGACTCCCCACCACCAGTGGCCAGGCGGACTGGGTTACCTTTTAGGGAGCTGGCTCAGGTTACTTCAAGCCTTTCTTCTCCAAAAGCTTGGCTCCTCTCACTGCCTCCTTTTCCTCACCTCCTCCTCATCCCCGAATCTACCACAGACTGGTTCCCACCCCAGCTGTTCCACCAAAAGACTCTGTGGCTCTCTCCCGTCCAAACCCAGAGACTTCCTCCTTGTCTCTCCTGTCCCTCTGACCTCCCTGCGGCATTTGACGCCAAGGACCCATCCCCTCCCTCTTGTCACTTTCTTTTTCCTTCTGGTCTGTGTTGTTTCCCTTGTCTGCTTCTTCCCCCACAGCAACATCTTCTTACTTTTTTTCTGCCTTGCAGCTCCTTCCCACCCTCAACAGTCCCACCCTCAACACTGGTCTTCCTGAAACTCCCCTGCTTTTTTTCCTTTCCCTCCACTCTTCTTCCTTCTTTTCACCACTGCACTGCCTGCTGACCTCCCAGCCCCAGCTTTCCAGTTCCTACTTCTCTAGAAGCACTCCCAGTCAACCTCTGCATTTGCCTCCTGCCCCTCCATACTCCCAGCCAGAGAAAGGCTTGAAGATAGCTGGAATAACCAGGGTGTGGAGAGAAGGTCTGTCCAACCCGAACTGGAGATAAGACTAGAAAGGGTAGGCTGAGAGCTGATAGTGAGCCAAGCCGAAAGGGGCTTCATGCGTCTTGGATTCAGAATTCAAAATGGGTTTCTGGGCCTGGAGAAATGGCACAACTGAATTTTGGAAGGATCCCTGAGCAGCCCCGAGGAAGTTGGGCTGGTCTGGATTTTACTGGTCCAAAAGAGAGGGGAAGAGACCTGAGGACTGGCCAGCTTTGGAAAACATAAACAAGCACTCTTCTGATCAGTGGATTGGATCTGAGTGACAGTGGAGAGGAAAGAAGGAAGGGAGGAAGGAGGGAAGCTTCATGCTTGCCTTATAGACCTGGCCACTGCAGTGCTGGTCTCTCTCCCTAGGACAGGAGGTAAATCCGACTCAGGTTTTTTTCTTACTCAAGCTTTTTCTTCCTGGTGCTATTCTTTATGGTTCTGGATGGGAAAAAAAATATCTTCCTGTGAGGCCCAATGGATTCATTAGTGCTTCACTCTAAACAACGGGGTTAGCATATTTTTCAGTTGGTTTACAGGCTAGCCCAGTACTTTATAGTCTACTTTAACTGCCACTTTAACTCACTTAGTTGTACTTGAATCCGACAGCTAGGCAGTCAAGCAGATACTGCACCACCACTTTACATCTGCCATTTTACAGATGAAGAATCCAAGGGTTAGAGAGAAGTGACAGGTCCACGGTCAGACAGCTATAAGTAGCAGAGTCAGGCCTTGAACCCATGTCTTCTGACTCCTTCGCTGTGGTTACTGACTGATTAAAACCATCAGGCTGTCTGAAATTTCCAGCACTGAACACAAAGAAGCTTTGTAGTAGACATGAGCTATTTTTGTTCAGTTTACAGATCCCCCCCTTCTTTTTGATATTTTCATCTTTGTTAGTTAATGTGAGATGTTGTAACACACAAATCCCTAAACATAGTGTTTTATACATGATAGAATATCCACAATGGATGTTCCCATTTGGAGTGCAGCTTTCCTCTAAGCAGTAGAGATTTAGGGACCAGGCTCCTTCCATTTTGTACATCCACCATCTTCATTTCAAGGCTTCCAAAGTTGGCTGGGTGGTTTTGATAACCTATTACTTCTCACTTTCGATTAGCTAGAACTCAGTCGCATGGACACACCCTGTGTCCTCTGTGAAGGAGGCTGGAAACATTAATTAGAATGTGTATCTAGGAAGAAAACAGATTAGGGAAAGAAGACAGACATTGCCAAAGCATTGGTGAACCACTGTTCCCTATCTCTCAGTTTACTGGGCCCAAATGGGGTTCCCTGCTTCCGATCCTCTATCTCCGTCATCTAAGATCCAGGATGATCAGCCTGGATAATAACAGTAAGTTACCTCACTCGGCCTACTTCACTCCCTGTACATGATGATTGGGTCAGGTATTGACTCATGACCCCCATTGGTTCAGTGAGGGGAGGAACTCAATCCTAGAACCTCTCTTTCCACCAGGGTTACTGAGCTGTTAAAGACATGAACCAGGGCAACAATTTTGCATTGAGCCACCACTTTGTCAGCATGATGAGAAGACCTGCTTGAGAATGAAGCCAGCAAATAAGAAAGCAAAGCTGAAGTAGAAAGAGATACCTTTCAGTAATATCCTTCAGGCATGTCTAATCAGTCCTACCCCTGACTTTTTTTTACTAAGAAATTCAATAAATCCTTTAAAATTGCTTTTCTTGAGCCCAGTTTGAATTGAGTTTCTGTCACTTACAAGCAAAAGACTTAATGGAGGCCCATTTGCAAAACTCTGGGACACCCTTTCCTTCCACCCTCAAATTGATGACCTGGTCACATCTGCTCTACTCTCTGTGAGAGTGCTCCCCCTGTTGGTGAGTAGTAGGCCCCTCTGAGATGGAGCTGCCTTTGAGTCATCACACCTCCATATGGCTAGACTGCATTTTCTTCTCACTGGCCTCTTTTTTTTTTTTTTTTTTTTTTTTTAAACACAGGGATTGTTTGGAATCAAACGCAACATTTGTTGCCTTCTAAAGAGGTCAGAATTATTTAGAATCACATTGATTTTTTTCCACCCTACGGAAATGATAGAAAATCTCTTAAAAGGATGTAAACTCAGTATAAGATGGGGCTCAGTCTCACATTGGTTCTTGATATGAAAGGCCAGTTTTGAATGCTACAAGGAAACATTCTTCTACAAATTAATCACTTATCAGTGTCTTAAAGGTCAGAATATGGCATGTATCCACAAAGCTGTCTTGATACAAAATGGTGGCAAAAATCTGTTAGCGTTTAGTGGCCATGTGGCATCACTTTCTCTCTGTCTCTGTCTCTCTCTCTCTCTGTCTCTCTCTCTCGCTCTCTCTCTCACACACACACACACACACACACACACTTTAAAAAATTGAGAGTAGCATCCCTGTTAAATAAGTTCAAAGACAATGTGTTGGAACTTTCTGAGAAGTTCTGGGGCTGTTGGGAGTTTTGTTAAGCAACAGGAGCTGAAACACTGCTCAGTTGAGATTCCCACAGCTGAAGAAGGTTGTAGAAAACCCAGAGAGAGGAATTTGCAGGCCAGCCCTTCTCCCCACCTCCACACTATCTGCCTTCACAGCAGCCTCCAGCCACACTATCTTGAGTGGTTCCTCACACATTCCACACTCCAACTTTCTTACACTTGCACCTAGAAGGGACTCCCCACACTTCCTCACTTAGAAAATGTTATTTGAGATGCCTTCTAGGGAAGAATTAATCACCATTCTCTCTGTGTCCCACAGTGCTTTGCACATACCTCCATGTTGGAATTTTTCACGTGGTACATTTTTGTGAACGGCTTCTTTGGTCGTCTCCCTGGCTTAACTGTGGGTTTCTTAAAAGCAAAGACTTTTAAGACTTTTAAGATGACTGGTTCAGTCATCTCCCTAGTTCCCATTATTTTAGGCTGAGACTTGGCATATAATAAATTTTTTAAAAAGGCAAATAAATGGAAAACTATACCAAAATCATATAAAATTGCACAATAAGATTCATAGGTTCCCCATAATAAAGAAGTTTTCTTAGCCCCAAGAAGACTGATGACAGAATTGACGATTCAAAGAGATGGTTCCAGGGGCGTCTGGGTGGCTCAGTCAGTTACGTGTCTGACTCTTCAGCTCAAGTCATGATCTCAGGGTTTATGGGTTCCAGCCCCACGTTAGGCTCTGTGCTGAAGGCGTGGAGCCTGCTTGGGATCCTCTCTCTCTCTCTCTCTCTCTGCCCCTCCCCACCCTTTCAAAGTGAATAAAACTTTTAAAAAAAGAGAAAAAAAAAAAAACCAGAGATGGGACCAAAGGCCCAATAAAACCTTGTGGCCGAATAAAGGCCAAATAAACCTTGTGCACACTTCAGTCTGTGATTGAATTAATTTTTCCTGATCACGTGGGGAACAACTGAGACCACTTTGAAATGAAATGACCTGATTTTCCCACTTGCTTCATGGAGACCGGTGATGATCTGGTTAATAGTAGGGTTGCCAGTCTGCCTGGGGGAGCTCAAGTTTGCACCTGGTGTCCCTGCTAACTATTTATAGTGCCCCAGTTAAGTCTCAAAAGTGGCCCAGTGTGGATGTAGATTCTTTGGCCACTCTATTAATGAAGAATGCCGTTGGCCTGAGATGTCAAATATAGAATTGGACCAAGAGACAGTTTCTTCTGAGTGTAGAGGGCCTTCACTCTAGCTGTTTTCTGTGTCTTAGCAGTCAAGGAGGGGTAACACCTGCAGTAGATGTTAATAAGTATCTTATAGAGAAGGAAGCTGGGGCTCAGAGAAGTTAAGTAAATTGCTCAAGAGCACACAGCAAATAAAGATCAATGCCAATGTTAACCTTACTTTGTCTGACTCCATCTCTTGTCCACTTTGCAACATCGCTCATAATTTAAAAACTGCTTTCATAAGCAGATTCCCTTATTCTGGAACTCATTTTCCCATGTCTGGATTATTAAGTAGTAATGTAATTGCTGCCTTGCCAGAGAAGACTTGCTTGACATCTGTTTGTTGTAAAAGATCATTATGGTCTATGAAGTTCAGTCTGTAGATTAATGTGTTGTTTCTGATATGAAATAAGGATCAAGTTTTTGTGAACAAGTGTCTATGTTATAATTAATCTCAGCAATGATCTTTTGACTTAGGAATGATTAATATGTAATTAGGTAGGTTTAACTGGAAAACATTTAATTATTTATAGTTGGGACAAGCAAGGGAGTCAGAAGTGGGGACAGAAATTAGCCAGCAAGCTAATAATGCTTTGCCTTGTGATTATTTCAGCACTGAGGGTCACATTTTTACATGTAATAGCAAAAAACTGGAAACCAGCTATAGTCCAAGCTATATCTATATAAGGAAACACTATACAGCTGTTGTAATAAGTAGTAGTTGGTTATAGATACTGATGTGGAAAGATAGATCCAAAGGGCAAAAAGTAGGTATAAAGTGATATACATTATGATTTATTAAAAACAACAATGCATCTCTTTAAAATGTCTGAAATGTATCTCAGTATCTCTACTGGTGTTTTTCGGGGTGCCTGGGTGCCACAGTCAAAGTGTCTGACTCTTGATTTCGGCTCCGTGCTGAGTGTGGAGCCTGCTTGGGGTTCTCTCTCCCTCTGTCTGCCCCTCTCTCACTCATGTTCCCTCTCTCTCTCTCAAAATAAATAAATAAAGGGCACCTGAGGGGCTCAGTCGGTTATGCATCCAACATCAGCTCAAGTCACGATCTCACAGTTCGTGAGTTTGAGCCCTGCACTGGGCTCTGCGTTGACAACTCAGAGCCTGCTTTGGAATCTCTGTCTCCCTCTCTCTCTGCCCCTCCCCCTCCCAAAATAAATAAATATTTTTAAAAATAAATAAATAAACTTTTAAAAAAGCAAGGGAATTCTGCTATATTCAAAACATGGATGACACTTGAAGGCATTATGCTAAGGGAAAGAAGCTATTCACAGAAAGATGAATACTGTATGATATCACTTGTATGAGGCATGTAAAACAGTCAAACATATAGAAGCAGAAAGTGGGGTGCTGGTTGCCAGGGGCTGGGAGAGGAGGAAATGGGGAGTTGGTATTTGTTTACTCAAGATGGTCAAGTTCTAGAATCTGCTTTATAGCCTTGTGCCTGTAGCTTGCATTACTATAATTATGCACCTAAAAACTTGAGGATAGATCTCATGTTGAGTGTTTTTATCACAATTTAAAAATGTTAGCATAAATAAACATAAATTTTTTTTTTAAAAAAAGGGGGTGCCTGGGTGGCTCAATCAGTTAAGTGTCAGACTTCAGCTTAGGTCATGATCTCACATGATCTCATGGTATTAGAATTCAAGCCCCGCATCGGGCTGTGTGCTGACAGCTAAGAGCCTGGAGTCTGCTTTGGATTCTGTGTTTCCCTCTCTTTCTGTTCCTCCTCTGCTCATGTTCTGTCTTTCTCTCTCTCTCAAAAATAAATAAACATTAAAAATTTTTTAAATAAAAACTGCTAACAACAACAAAAAAATAAAGGCATGTGTGCCCTTCAGGACATAGCTGAGCCCTCCACCGTTGTCTACAAGGTACCTCCCTTCTGAGGCAAGGAGATTTGTATTGCTCAGTTAATGAAATACCCAGTACTGGGAACAGTGTGACAGGTTTTCCCTGGTGGGATTTTCTTGAGTCGTCCCATAAACCCTATCGAGTGGAATTTGGCATTCCTACTTTGCAGGTGAAGAACTGATTTTGAGGTTCCTAAGATTCATGATGGAACCTGTATTCTAAAGGAAGTTCTGCTCTTTTAGAACAGGCTGCTTGATGCCAGGTCCAGAGAACTCTTTAGGAGAATAGCAACTAGTCATGGGAATAAAATGTAGGCATGAATTTACACATAGGAGAGGGAAGCAAGCTGACAAAATGTCCCTTGCCTTTGAGGTTAGGACTGTGGTCCCATTGTGTCTTGAGGCTATTTATACAGTTGGCTCCTGGAGAAAGCATTTGTTGGAAAAATAATCTATTGTACCTTAAAATGAATGGCTGCTTTGGGCCATCACATTTATTAGCTGCTGTTTACCAAGTATTTCCAATGTGCCAGACCCCACACTGAGCACTTTGCAGACACCATCTCATTTAATCCTTGTAAGCACCCTATAAGATAAGTGCTTTTATCCTCATTTTTGCTAATGAGGAAATTGAAGCTTGTGGGGGTGAAGTATGTTGGTCAAGGTCACACAGCTTGTGAGTGGCAGAACTCCAAAAATCTATGCTCTTAACCACAGTGCTACTTTGCGTCCAGAATTAAAAGGAAAAAGAAATTGAAGCAGAGGTCAGAAGGGTAAACCTGAAGCCCAAGACACCTGATGAGGACCTTGGACCAGCTAGAACTTTGTGTCCCTCTCAATACTTCAAGAAGTCAATGCTTCTTGTCCACCCATGGCCAGATCCTTTAGATTCTGTAGTTGGAATAGGATGTGCTATTGTATGGTCAGATAGAAAACTCATGGGCTTTGGATCCATACCTGTTGGTTCAAGTTCCATCAGTGCAAACTGCGTGCATAGGTAAGCTCCTTCCCATGCCCTATGTTTGTCACAGGCTCATTGGGGTGGCTCATTGAGGTGAATAGGTGTGAAAGTACCTGACACTGACTTCGGCAGGTGTATTAGCCAGGCTATGCTAGGCCATGCCAAGGTAACAAATCCCCAATTTATTTTTCATAATAAAAACCCGTTTTTCTATTCACATGAAGCCCCATCCTGGTCAGACAACCCTCCTCATCTTGTGGCTCTGTTGTCTGTTGCCTTCAAGTCACCACAGTCTGTAATAAAAAACTTGGGGCGCCTGGGTGGCTCGGTCGGTTAAGCATCCGACTTCAGCTCAGGTCATGATCTCACGGCCCATGAGTTCGAGCCCCGCGTCAGGCTCCGTGCTGACCGCTCAGAGCCTGCAGCCTGTTTCAGATTCTGTGTCTCTCTCTCTCTCTGCCCCTCCCCTGTTCATGCTCTGTCTCTCTCTGTCTCAAAAATAAGTAAACATTGAAAAAAAATTAAAAAATAAAAATAAAAAACTGAAGGAGGCACCCCAGCTCCTCGCTGCCCCAGCCCAGATGTGGGACACATCACATCTGCTCACAGCCCATCAGCCAGCACTGAACACCCAAGCCCCAGCAATCACAAGGAAGGCTGGGAGAGAAAGGGGAATACCTGGGTGGTTAGTGCAGAGGCTTGTTTCTCGAGGTGAGTGTTTCCTTCTTTCTTACTTCCTAATGTGTTTTTTGGAACTAAAACTGACACACAAATCTAAAGCTTAGTCAGAAAGCTCTTTGGTTCTAATTGAGTGGATTCATTGTCTTTCATAGCATACATCTACACTGTGCATGAGGAGGAAAATGTGAGTGAATTATTTTGATCATTTGACACACTTACATTGTTTAATGGGAAAAATCCAGAATTAAATTAATAACAACACCACATTTTGGGAAACTAATGGAATGGACTGAACGTCTATGGGGAAAAAAAGAAGTTTCTTAATCTGGTGTGTGTACCTGTATTTTATTTTTTATATTGCATTACAGACAGAACTAAAATTACCCTGGGGCGCCGGGGTGGCTCAGTTGGTTAAACATCTCACTTCGGCCTCGGTCATGATCTCATGGTTCGTGAGTTCTAGCCCTGTGTCAGGCTCTGTACTGACAGCTGGAAGCTGTAGCCTGCTTCAGATTCTGTGTCTCCCTCTCTCTCTGCCCCTCCCCTGCTCTCTCTCTCTCTCTCTCTCTCTCCTCTCTCTGAAAAATAAACATTAAAAAACGAATTAAACTTACTCTAGCAATTGTTTGCTTGTGCATTCTTATCTCACCTTGTTCCACAGGATTTAAAGCAGTACCTTAGAAATTACAAAATATTGCAACAATTGGTTCTTCCTGCTTCCTGTCTCCCACCACCAATCATTATCCACCCTGGTACCTAATAGGTCTTTTTAAATGCAAAGCTGGTCAAGCCATATCTACTTAAAAAGAAAACAGTTGAGCATCTGACTCCTTATTTTGCCTCAGATCACAATCCCAGGGTTGTGGAATCAAGCCCACCTCAGGCTTTGTCCTGAGAATGGAACCTGCTTAAGATTCTCTCTCTCTCTCCCTCTGCCTTCCTTCCCCGCTTGTGAGCACTCTCTCTATATATAAAGGAGGAGGAGGAGGAGGAGGAGGAGGAGGAGAGAAGAAAAAGAAAACAATTTTCTAAGACTTTACTCTGTGCCCCCACCCGAATCCTTAGCCTGGCTGCACAGTCTGCCATGATCTACCTTTCCAGCCCATGATAGCTGTCTATCTGGCTAAGCTGGAACTATGCTTCCCAGAATTCCCTTCCCTATATAATTGTGGGTGAAAGTTGGCCACGGATAAATTTGCTGCAAGGGAGATGAAGGTGGGATTCATGATATTAGAAGATTACTATGAAAAGTCATAAGATGGGAGGGCAAGAACATGACAGATGTCCACTACTAACATGCACAAAGTATGTTCTATGTACCAGGCACTGGTCCAAAACCCTTGTATGTACTCATTTATTTTTGGCAATGATCCTATTGTTATTTTCATTTTACAGATATAGAAACAGTGATTAAGTCCCTTGCCGAAAGATCACCCAGTCAGTATTTGGACTCAGATTTCTGTGACTCTGCAGCCCATGCTCTTCATTATCATTATCATTATATTCTATAGAAGCTTCAACAGAGCTTCTGGTAATTTTTAATTCTATATGAAAGAGACATAGAAAGAGATGACCTGTTTTTGTATGGATACGATAACTGGAATTTTTAGTCATCTCTTTACAAGCTTGGAGATAAAGCTGAACCCCCAGAGGACAAAGCTGATAGAAACTCAAGAAAATTATTTATGTTCCATTGGTGTTTGTATAAGTGAGTGGCTAACATTTGTCTGGCACACTCCAATTAATTAGAGCTTTTCTTGAGATCAAAGGGTCTCATCAGGTGTGCCATGGCATCATCAGAATGGGAGAAGTTTTGCTGTAGTAACAAATGACCCCCAAATCTCGTCAAACAAAAGAAGTTCATTCCTTGTTCATACTAGATGGCTACTGAGGGTTGGCTGTGGCTCTACTCCACACAGTCTTTACTTCGGTGTCCAGGGTGATCTGTAACATTACATTACTGGCCACTGTATTAAAGAGAAAGAACAAGGCAGAGTTATACTCTGGCTCTTAAAGATCCTGCTTGGAGGTGGCATGTCACTTCTCCCATATCATTGGCCAAAGCAAGACACGTGGCTGTGTATGGGTCCACATACATTTCTTGGAGGACCACTAATTTGGGTGACCTTTAGTCAGTCAGTTTTACCATGAGACACTGATCCCTTAGCCACAGGGTTGATGGGCAGAAGCTGGGGTGACCAGAACCCTCTAAAGATCATCTTTGGTCACAAGTAACATTTCATGTTTCCCCCAATGTGCTTTATCTATTTCTGCACCATGAACTAAAACCAATTGGGAAACTTGACCTTGATGTCTCACCTAATTCTCCCAAGAATCAGGGCGCTAGGGCACTATTAGGAGGAGCCCCAATCTAGTCAGTAATACAAAGGCAGGACTGGAATTTTGGATTTTAACCTCCATACCCAAGGTTTTGTTGGCTCTAATAAAGGAAGCTCTGAATAGGTTAGCAAAATCTGTGACCTGGGGAGCCAGAGCACTTCCCTTCAGCTCCACTGGCATCTGTATATGTCTTCTCCTGGCTTGAACCGGCTCATTGACAGAGCCAGCAGTGACCGCACAGGCTCAGAGATAACCAAGGAGAGTGTTGAGCACATACATGCTACAGACTTATTTTTTCTTATTATTAAGGCTCTGGAGACAAGAACATGACAACATTTTGGCAGCTGGGACTGTAGCCATGTGTGGGGAGAAAGTGATTTGCATGAGCTATGCAAAACCACCTGGTTTATTGCAACTGACGCTGAACAAGTTGAATCAAATCCCCAGTTGGATACCAGAAGAAGCTGACTTATACACATACACACACACACACACACACACACACACACACACACACCAGGGAGCCCTGCAAGATAAAAAGAACACCACAACTACCTAACACTCAAGTTCTATACAAATAAACTACTAAGGAACCTCTTGTCCTCTTGCTGTCACTCCCTGGCCTTGATTTTCCTGAGCTTGTCTGAATCTTCTTACCCTGGCAGTTCTGTGACTGGGCTTCCCCTCCCTGGGCCCAACCACCCTTCTATGGGCTCTCTGGAAGGATGTGCTCAGTGATGCAAAGAAGCCCCAGGAATGCGAGTGCTTGTCTTTTAACCATCAGCAATGAGAACATTCCACCAACCTTCCTGATTGCAGAATCCTGGGTCCCACTGTGGACTATCACCAAATCCCTGGCAGATTCTTCTGCAAACTGAAGTTTCCAAACCATAGCCTTAGATTGCCAAATGCTGCTTATGCATCTGACAGACCCTTGCAACCCCTCAGCCTCCCAGGATTTCTGCTCTCTCCTTGCCAAGTACTCCAGTGAAGACATATCCCAGCGATGCTTTTCTTTACTGGAAAGGCCATCACCAGAGTGGGTTAGAGGCTGACATAGGCTGGGAGAGACCGGGCTGTGTGTCAGAGGATTAGAAAACAGAGCATGGTTGGCAAAGTCATAGGGAAAGAGCACTTAGTAGGAAACTTAAGACTTGATTTCAAGACTGGGTTCAGTTACTAATCTTGATAATTCTGAATTTACTTGGGCTCTTTCATTCTTTTATTCACTGAACAAACATATTAAGCGCTTACCACATGTCAATTCAATATTGGCAGCTGGGGGTTGAGTAGTTATGGTAGCCAGACTTCAAGATGGCCCCCAGTGATCCCAGTTTTCTTTTTTTTTTTAATTTATTTATTTTCAGAAAGAGAGAGTTGGGGAGGGGCAGAGAGAGGGAAAGAGAGAGTCCTAAGCAGGCCCTGCACCACAAGTGCAGAGCCTGATGTTGGGCTTGAACCCACAAACCATGAGATCATGACCTGAGCTGATGTTGGATAATTAACTGACTGAGCTACCCAGGTGCCTCCCCAACCCCGTTTTCTGATAGTCACAATCTTGGTGTGGTCCTCTCCCGCAGTGAATAGGAATGACCTGTGTAAACAATAGGATATTGTAAAGATGACAGTCTGTGACTTTTATGGCTAAGTCAGAAAGACATAGAGGCATCTGCTTTGCTTTCTTTTGGATTGCTCACCCTTGGGGAAGCCGGCTGCCATACTGTATAGGATGCTCAAGCAGCTTGGGGAGACCCATGTGGGAAGAAACTGAGGCCTCCTACCAACAACTGGCACCTTATGAGTGAACCATTTTGGAATAACTCCTTCAGTGTCAGCCAAGCCTTCAGAGAGCTGCAGCCCATCGGACATCTTGATTGCAATGTCATGAAAGACTTCAGTCCAGAACCACCCATCAAGCTGCTTCATAATTCCTGACCCATAGAAACTGTGGATAGTGAGTGTTTATTATTTTAAGCTACTCTGTTCTGCAGTACTTTGTTAAGCAGGGATAGAGAGCTAATACAGTAGTGAGCTGGAAATTCAAGATGTACCCTGTTATACCCTCCTGAAGATTATAGTCTAGTGGGGTGGAGATGAGGAGGAAGAATAGACAAAAAATAAACCAAGTGAATAAGTATAAATAATAGTAAGTACGATGAAAGAAACAAGTAGGGTATTGCACTGAGATAAATTACATGATGGGCCAGCTCTGCTCGGTAGCGTGGGCATGGAGTGGCTCCCCAAAAAGCTGCCACTGTACCAGACCCTGAGGTGCCATTCTGCACTCCCTGTGGTGCCATTCTGCACCCCAGAAGCTCCACTTTGAGGATGACAGAGCATCCCTGCCTGCCCTTGACTCCTCATCTCTGACTTTTTTTTATCGTGCAAACTTTTTAATTTACAGAAAACTTTAACAGTCTTCATGGCCTTAAATGTGGCACATACCACATTAGCATTAGCATTACACTTCATTCCTTAAAGATGTGCTTATCTTCACTTGAGCTGTCGGCCACCTTCCAGTTTCTGTCCCAGTCTACTCCTGTTTCCCTTCACCGTGTACACGAAGTAGGCAAGGGTCTCTTTTTCATTCATGGGTATGTTCCTGAAGTATCAGCTGACAGTTTCTGCTAACTGGCCCCTATTGAATTATGGTCTACTCTGCAACTTGTGGTATCGTTTATAGCAAGGTCAAGAAGTAAACTTCTACCTTGTCTAAACCATGGTTGGAGGGGGTCTCTTGGTTGTACCAGTTTAGCTGTTCCTCCACCTTGTACAGAGGGACCAGCACCATCATGTGGGGTCTTGGAGGCCATGGCTTGGGGTTGGCCCTTTATATTGACAGCATCGGGAGTCTTTGGCTGGGTTTTAAGCAGTAAAGCAAAATGATCTCATTTATTCTTTGCAAAGTTCACTCTGCTTATTCCCCAGGTCTGTGCTCTCCAAGTCTCAGGTTTCTAATTTGTAAAACAGGAGTCTGAGATAGAATTTTCCACCCTGCTTATCCCCACAAAAGGCTCTCCTTTCCAGGCTAAACATTTCAGTTCTTTCCACTGTCTTTAACACAGTTTGGCCTCTTCACAAGCTTGGCTATTCTCTGTGCAATTTACATGTAGTAGTGTCCTCTGGAATTGGGGCACTTCAAATACAGCCCAACACTCTGTCCATGGTCTGTCCAACCTAGGGTAGAGTAGGGCTGCCCATCCCCTAAGATCAGTTCTGACATGTGTTAATAGTCATGGTTTCACTGCAGAAGCTCTCTGCTGCTGCTCTGAAGGTGAATTGTATGAAGTTACTCTTTGCCACTCTGCAGCTGTTCCCCCTAACACCCCCTTCCCCTCCATCACACATTCTCTCTGAAGCTGGCAACACCAGGACAGAAAAGACGAGGGGGTCCTTGCAGGGCACCTCCTCTGAGATGACCTTGGGGCAAGAGATGGCCTAATTGGGATTCCAGGCACCATCTCTGCAAGAGTGGCTTGTTCTTTTGAAAAGTGGCTACAGAGATGAACATTGCATTAGAAACATTGAGGACTTGAATCTTAGTTCCAAAGAGAATGATCTGAGAATGGCGCTGCAGATGGGTCTGAAACCTGATGGGGAGTTCTCATACAAAGGATCGGTTCTGCCTGGAGTTCAGAGAAAAGATCACACTAGCTAATTTAGATAGGAATGATAACTATCCAACTGGGGTAACAGATAAGTGCTTCCAGAAACAGCCTCTTTAGGCAATGAAGCCTCAGATGGCTGCCTTCAGAGGGAAGGGGGAAATGGTAGAAGACAGAGAAGAATTTAGGTCAGCCAGAATGGGGCCCCAAAAAGTCAAGTTCAGAAATAATTTAACAGATAGGGATCCAAAGAATATGTGGTTTGCCTGACAAATGACATTCACTTTGAAAGTGAAAATGAAATTGGGGAAAGCAAAATTGCTGCATAATGGGTCCCGGAGATTGAAGAGAAATGATACCAGGGGAGAAAGGAGTTGTAAAACCTTCCTAGTTAAGCATGAAATTGGAATGAATGAATTTTGGTCCATAAAGGGTCAGGTGAAGATCGCACAGATAATGGCTTAATCCCGAGCAGCTCCAAACGGTGTTCATTAGCAGAGGATCTCAAGCACTTGACAAGCGAGCCTGACCAGGCTCACGCTGCCTTCTCTCCAGACTGCTCGTTCTGGGTGGACCTCTTTAACAGAGCAAGACCACTTAATTCAACAGTTAAGCCAAAGAACGATGGAAAAAGACTTCTACCCTGAATGTCAAGGGGCCTCAAAAGAGCTGGGTGGTGTGTGAGGGGGAAAAGATGATGCATGTTGAAACCAAAGAAGCACTGTGGGGCTGGCAAAATCTCATCCTTGCAAATAATGATCCTTGGCCACCTAGCAAAAGGCACATGGACTACTGCCTAGGGACATCTGGGCTTTGTTCCTGGCCTAATGAACGGACTCTCTGTGAGATCGTTAGACCAGACACTTCATCTCTGTGAGACTCCTTTTATCCACTTCCAGGACAAGCATAATCATATCTATTGACCCCCTTCTCCTTCACAGAAATAGAGGTTTGCACAGTGTGCTCATCAGCACTGACTCCTCATTAACCTTCACAATAGCTCCACAGGGGGCATGATTGCCTCCATCATATGGATGACCAACTGAGGCTCAGAAATGTTAAATGTCTTGTCCAAGGTACAAACCTAAGCAGAAGAACCAAGACTAGAACATAAATAATCCAGTTTCAAATACAGGGCTCTTTCTATGACCCCACAACCATCTACTGAACAAGAAAGAAAATTATGAGTGGTTCTTCTGGGACACGGTAATTATGAGCATTGGGTAAAGAGCATGGGTTTTGGAAGAAGTCAGCTTACATTCGAATTCCAGCTTTGTCATTTTCTAGTGGTGTCACTCCGTCACACAAGCCTTAGTATCTTTGTGTATAAGGTAGGGATCAAAACAGTGCCTCCGCCATGAGATCGCTGTGAATTCAGTGTCCACAGAGTGTTCGGTGAATCACATAGCAAGTGCTCAACGAATGGAAGCTTGCTGTCATAGCCAGGCATGGTGCCATGTTGCTGGAAACCTAGATGGGAGAGGGATTAGGAGAGATGGCTCTGAACTCAGATGACATGGGTTTGTATTCTGACTCTGTCATTTATTAGATGAGGGATCTTAAAAGTTGCTTAACTTTTCTAAGCCTCTGTTTTCCCATCTGTAAAATGGGGTATATAACTACAGGTCTCATATCATTGTGAGAATTAAGTGAGATATTTGCAAGAGCACCTGGCACAGTGTGGGCACACCAAAATTATTCTCCCTGATAGCACTGTTGCATCCTGGCTATTGATTAATGATCAGAAAGAAGGGCTAGTGCCTTATAAAAGTGAAGTTCCAGAAATGAGTACCCATAAAGTGAATTCAGAGTGAAACGTGGAATTATTGGGTCCTAGGAGTGTTTCTTCACAGACCTTGAATTATATTTGCATTTTGGCATCCTCTTAATCCCAGTTTGTTTCCTCTCTCATGCTTTGTAGTGAATACTGTCTCACTACTGTCCATAAAGGTTGCTTGGGATTCTTGGTATCATCCATTGTTTTCATTTTCAACTCAATCCATTAGTTCATCCACTCACTCCTTCCTTTCCTCATACATTCATTCATCTCCAGTTCACCCTTCAATTTAAGAGACATTTCTTGTGTATCTCCTTTAGGTCAGGCCTTGTGTATTGGGAAGACAGCAATGATCCAGACATGGTCATACCACTCCAGAGCCAATAATGTCCTGGAGGACATGAGATATGTGTATAAATGCCAAAATACAAGGGAGATCATTATGGAGGGATGGTTGGTTAAATTACAGATACACAAAGAGACAGAGATCACAGCCTTCTGTAAGGGAAATCATGAGGGGAGGGGCACTGAGCTGCATTTAGGTGGGGAAAGGATGCTCCAAGTGAAGAACCAGCAGTCAGGAAGAGGTGTTGCCTGGCCTCACATGGTGGAGTGATGACCATTTGGCTTTCTGGGCTCTGAGCCTTGCTATGGGTAGCCCTGTCAAGTATGGGGGGAGAGAAAAGGGGAGTAAATATGCAGGGAGTGCAAGGAGCAGGGAATCCAGGAGTCAGATAGACATAGGTTCATATCCCATCTCTACTTCACACTTGATAAATGGCTTTACTTCTTGGAGCCTCAGTGATATGAGGATAATACAGCTTTTCTGACATTAGGGCTGTGGGAACTCTGGTGGAATAATATATGTGAAAAAAATTCTCTGATAAGACACAGGTGTCTTATTGGAATGGAAGGCAGGATGTCACTTTTATTGCCGACCTATAGGAGTAGGTTCACCAGTAGTGGTACCAGCCCACCATAATGCTGTCTAAGAGTTGGTCCGCAAAGCATCTCATCCTACTTTTCCTGTGGTAACTGACCTGTCACACAGAGTACACAGCAGTGGAAACTCTAAATGGTGAAGTCAGCTTTGGAGATGCAAAATGATACTTTCTGCCTATGTGTTTTCTTCTTTCCCTTCATTTAGGCAGGGAGGAAGCTCTGTGTTTTCTTGCTTCAGCAGAGGTTTGTGATAGAATAGAAAGCAGGAGTGGCCTACGTGAGACTTCCCTTACTGTCTTTGTTTTCCAAAGTCTAAACCCACTGAGAAGACTATGCTGGGTTTTCTTGAGGGAGGGGGCAGAGAGGTAGTGTTATTAAGGAAATCCTGAAAGACAGACCGAAGAAAGGATCTATGGAAATCAGGGAAAGAAAGAGAGGACAGTGGGCTGCATGAGAATGGGCAGTGACACTTTGATCTGGGTAGGCCTCAGAGGAGAATGGCTGCATGATTTCCAGACCTGATAAATATTACTTTGCCCCAGAAGCAGCACAAGCAATGGACCCAAAGGGATCATGTGCATGTGGACAACGGGTGTCTTAGACTAACAGTATAAACTGATAACTAATGATTCTGGGTGAGAGAGGATCCCAAGTTCCATAGCACTATATAAAATTCCAGCACCCTGCCCTCTGAGAGGAAGATTGAAGTTGAATTCTCCACAGCTTGGAGGAGTGGAGACTTGTTAAGATCGTTGATTAAAAGATATCTTTAAAATGTGATATCATGGGGAGCCTGGGTGGCTCAGTCAGTTGAGTGTCTGGCTTCGGCTCAGGTCATGATCTCACGGTTTGTGAGTTTGAGCCCCATGTCGGGCTCCATGCTGACAGATCAGAGCCTGGAGCCTGCTTCCAATTCTGTGTCTCCCTCTCTCTCTCTGCTCCTCCCCCACTCATGGCTCTGTCTCTCTCTCTCTCAAAAATAAGTAAACATTAAAAAAAAATGTGATACCACTTGTAACCTTGCATATGTGAAATGGGAGTAATACTTCCTCAGCTAATACACACAGGTCTACCCATTTTACTTGGAGATGTGTTTGGGGACACTTCGTTTGCATAATCTGTTTAGCTGGCTATTTAATTTTTTTTTTTTTCATTTTGAAGGATGTTTACTATACACTTGTCCTGCTTCTAATTGTCTTTTATCCAGTAGTTTACAAACATATCATAGAAATCTTTAGATTTAACCTGTGCTAACTGCATTGTGATGTTGCCTAATGCTGCTTAATATTCATCAATGATTTCCTTATAGTTTTGACATAAACCTCAGGAGGCCTATGGTTTGTATGGGACGGGGCCTGTTCTGGATTCTCTAACTGCTCCTACACATCTTACTGTCTATTGCCACCCCTTAATAGCCTTAGGAGCTGGCTATTTACTTAAAGCAAGGTAAAGCGTATGTGCTCTCTTTGATACATAACTCTCCTACCATGTCGTCACAGCAGAAAGAGCCATGATAACCTGCATTCTGGTAAATGTGCATCGCTGTCTGATGTTTGGATCACTCAGACCATGAGGGAATTCAGTCAAGTGGAACTCACAGAGTTCTATCAACATACAGAGGCTGCTCACAAGAATTCTCAAACTGGCCTGCATCGGGAGTTGATGTGGCACTTCATACGCAATGTTGGCCACTTGAAGAGGCGAATTACCTATGAGTGATAGGGAGTACTAAAATAATAATGCTATCTGCATCACTGAACTAATAATGCTATATCAATCATGTTCAATCCTTATAGAAATATCTGCAACAGGACAAAGGCAGAAATTTAAATAAGCTGTTCAAAGATATAAAAGTAGACTCTTGGGGCGCCTGGGTGGCACAGTCGGTTGAGCGTCCGACTTCAGCCAGGTCACGATCTCGCGGTCCGTGAGTTTGAGCCCCGCGTCGGGCTCTGGGCTGATGGCTCAGAGCCTGGAGCCTGTTTCCGATTCTGTGTCTCCCTCTCTCTCTGCCCCTCCCCCGTTCATGCTCTGTCTCTCTCTGTCCCAAAAATAAATAAACGTTGAAAAATAAAATTAAAAAAAAAAAGTAGACTCTTAAGGGTTGATCTGCTAGCATATGACTTTTTTGCAGATCTTCTTGGCTCGAGCTACTTTTGATCTTCATGATGCATAAACATAAAGTTCTCTTTGTTTTATGTCATATCTGGTAGGTGGACAGGATTGGTGGGAGGGTATGAAGAAGCTAGCCAGAATTTGCTTTTCCCAAACCTCACCTCAGAGTTCAATACTTAAGCACTCAAAGTACATCTTCCCAACTGGATAAAACTTCTTAAAATAATAGTCTTCAATGATGTTGATCAATGACATGGGCCTCCTGCTAGTTAGATGCTAGAGATCGCTTCTCAATTTCTATTTCTTTCTCTCTGAAAAACCCTAGAAGTCCCTACATACATCCCAGTCAAATTATCCTGGCTAAAAATATCTCCCTGTTCAAGGCTTCTTCACACCTGATGGTCAGCTAACTGTTGCAGTCCGTCCCGTGGCAGACCCAGTCCTTCCTCACCCAGTCTCAGTGAGAGAAGGAAAAATACTAGACCAGATTGTGTCCTAGTCACTTACATGTCTGAGCCTCAGCTAGGTGGACAATAGCACTGCTAAAAGATGATCGAGAATTCAGGAGCAGAGTAGATATGATGGGGAAGAGACTGCACAAAGTCTTGAGTATGTTGAGGTCTAGAGAGATGTCCAGGCAGAGGTTTCTGTGTTTATTTGGGTATAAGGATCTGACATTCAAGGGAGAGGTCTTGGCTGGAGACAGACTTAGGAGTCATGATATGGGCACAGATTCAGTAGAAGCCATGCAAGTGGGTACCATGACCCAAGAAAAGGGTATAAATTAAGAATAAAAGGGGGTGTAGGACAAAGTCTCAGGAATACCAAAATTTCAAGAGAGAATAAAGGTAAAGGGCCCAAGGGTATGTACCAGCAAGGATGAGTATAGAGGAAAAAAAAAAAAAAAAAAACCATGGTGAGTGCTAGATCAGAAGAAAAGGAAGAGGGTTCTGAGAAGGATGTGTTCAACCTTCTCAAATGCTTCAGTTTAACCAAGGCTAAGAACTGAAAGTTCACTGGGTTTAACAAATAGGAGGTAACTTTAAAGGTGGAGTGATAAAAGATAAAATCAGGTTGGCGAAATGAGTACCATTTCAGGAAGATTATGATAGAATGCAAGGGTAGGAGAATTTGCTTTCAAAGAAGTTTTCCTTCCTAAGGTACCACAAGTGAGGGAATAACAATAGGTGAAAATATAGTTAATTTTTGAAGTGAATGGGAAGGGATCTGGAGGGAATTTATATATAGTGACCTTTACCATATGAAGTGAGAGATAATTGGGGTTGTGGGAGAACAGATGTAGCACAGGTCTTGAAAAGGGCAGTGATGATTTGGATCAGGTTTATAAAGAATGGGAGACAAGAAAGAATGAAATATTGATTTTAAAGACATTAATTAATTTAAAAGATTGATTGATGGATGATTTTTTTAGGTCAAGATTTTAGATGTAGATATTGGCAGGCCATACATACCTCTGAGTTCCAAGAATGGAAGAGAAGGCTATGGAAATAGGTAAAGCAAGACTCTGGAGGATGAGATGCTACAAGAATCCTTCAACAGATCTTGAGGGCATCTGAGATGGCAACAGGGATTGGGGTGAAGAGTAAGGCTTTGAACCAGTGCCAATGTTCAGCACATGTTGAGTGAGTATCTACTTCATGCCAGGCACTGGATGCTCTGGTACCCAGTAAGCATAAGGGATGAATTTGAATGTAGTCAATGTGTAAAATGGGTGGGAGTTGAAGACAATGGTGTAGCCTAGTAGTGTGACCATGGAGACAGGAGGGTCTTTAAATCACATGGGAATGGGAGTTGCTATGAATGGCAGAGGACTAGGAGAATACTAACCCTCTGGGTTGTAGGCTGTGTGTGTTAAGGGCATAGTGGTGAGGATTGTGGGCAGATGAACAGCCTCCCCTAGAGAAGGCTGCAGAGAAGCAGAATCATTAGGGACACACCACGTGCCTAGCCATGTGTTAACTGCTTGAATAACGACAGCATTTGGCCCTACTCTGAGGGTCCCTGGAACCTTTTTGAGCGCCCATCTGTGCTGCCAGACCTTGATGGGTTTACTGTTTCTCTCTGCGCTGTTGGCTAAGCCCTGCTCACACAGGGATAATGAAGGTCTCATTTGCCTCCAACAATATGGTGCCTTTCTGCATAATTTACATGTTTTCTTCAAGGCTCAGACACTAAGTAATGAGGTAACAAATTCTGGTGTGGGGTCTTGCTACTGATACATGGAAACCCAGACTCTGTACCTTTACTCTTCCGTGGCACCTTCTAGCACAAGTCTGCAGTCTGGAAAAGTGTCTCTCTCTCTTGGTCTTGGCAGACACCTGTTAAAGAGAAAACTTGGACTTCTCAGGATGACTGGCTGCATCTAAGTGTTACCTATATGTCACTGTCACCTCCTGAAATTCAGCTGCAGTCAGTAGATTTATAAATACTTCTCTAAGATTGGATTTTGTTTCCAATTTGTAAGAACATTAACGACCACTTACGGAGCACTTATAGGTGTCAACCACTGTGCTAAAGATTTACATGAACTTTTTTTTAATCTGCACAGCAGCCAATGAAATAGGTGTGTTTTTCCTATTTTCTTTCTTTTTTCTTTTTAAAGGAGGTAATTGAGGCTTAGAGAAAAATCAGTTGTCCCTGGGCACAGCTCCTCACAGTGACAAGATCTCTTAGCCACTGCCACACCTCTTCCTCAGGTTTTCTATTTCTGCCATCATTTGGCATCAGCATATTAATAGTGTATGAGTCTGTGCTAGACCCCCTGGGAGGAGACCCTAAAGAGTTGAGGATTACTGGAAAGCAATGTAAGGCAAAGAGTAGAGGTCTCTGAAGCAGGGACTGGGACAGGAGCCAGCCCAGAAAGGACTGTGTTGGCCACACTCAGTAGTTTGGACTATGACCTGCAGGCTTTGGGGAGACATTTGAGAATTTCCAGTAGTGAAGTGAACATTATGCAAATACTACTCACCTCCTGCATATTCATGAGGATGACTACATAAGGAATAAGGGAGGCATGCCAGACACCTAGAATTTAATGACTCTCAGAGTGACTGTGGTCTAGTTGCCTGGCTTGCCTCATCCTAGTCCAGATCCTGGAGGGTGCTTTGGGAGAGTAAAGGATAGATGTAACTTGGATTTCCACCCTTAGGTCGTGATGAACAAAGGGGAGAGGAGAAGAGTAGAGAGAGTTACAGTTAGCCCTTACACAGGGCACTGACTGAAGGAGTGACTTAAGGAGTATTAGACATTGTCAGCATTCCTGTGGCAGAAGGGGAGAACTTAACCATGCCCATGTCCTGCTACCATCATTCTCAATTGAACTCAACACTAGGTATTCCTGACAGATTCTGCAAGTCTTCTCAAATGAGTAATGGGGTTTTACTAAATCTCTTTGCTTTTTCTTGTTGACTGGATACCAGCCTCTGGTACACAGGACCTGGAGGCGAGTTCTGGGAATTCCTACAATATGGGGTCATCTTTGACCACCTAGAACTCACTAGGATCCAAAGTCAAGCTGGGTAAGAGCTCGACTGCTTGGGATGAGTGTAGGATGGTAGAGCATCCCCCATAATTTTCTAAGTTTTAGAACCTGAGATTGGGGATCCTTCCAGTCTTCCCATTCTTTTGAGTGAGTCTCTGAGATCAAAATCCAACTCATTGCTCTTTAGGAATTATGGTCACCTTTGCCCCCAAATAAAGAGCAGCTGTCATTCCAGGCTACTTCTTCCTGCATGCTTTGAACCCTGACAATTACTCATAGTTTAGCCTCGTGTTGTTAAAATGTAGTGGAAATTACATGTCTAAAGAGCAAAAGTATATTTAGCTCCTAGAGGTAAGGGGACACTACCAGCACAACACAGGAAGTGACTGTAGTAAAATGTGAAATGCAGTCCATGCAGACCTTGCTCTGTAAAGGTTAAGGTGGAGAGATGGGGAATGCTTCGCCATTATCAGCTCTAAGAGTGAACAGCCAGTTCATTAGGGACTCTGGAGAATGTTCACCCACACTGGGACATCAAACGCAGTGGGCTTGGGATTCTCTCAGGAAAAGAGAAGACTTCTGCTTTCAGTTTTGATTGTCAACTAGTTGATGGAAGACAGTACGGTGCAGTGGAAAGGGCATGGGTCTGGAAGATGGAGACTTGGTTCAAGCCTAGCTCTGTTATCATCCCAGGACAAGTGACTTGGCTTCTCTGGGTCCTGATTTTTCTCCCCTTCAAAATGACTAGGTGACCACTCATGTTGCTTTCAGCTCACAGATTTCCCATTCTCTGAATGCCCAGGAAAAAAAGAAAACGTCACCCCATCTGGTTCCCACTTCTAGAGGATGAATGGTGGAGCTGTCTGTATCTCTTCAGGGACAGATGGTAGGCGGGTATCTGTTTCCGTATTTGGTGTGATGGGAGAGGAGGAGGGAAAGAAGATAATGATGTTTGAGCCAACCTATTCAGGCCTGCCGGCTCCTCACCCAGCCTCCCTCACCCACTGTTCGTTTTGTGTGGTTTGTCAGGGGACCCCTCAGCATCTGGAACTTGACCCACCCTCCTCACTGTGATTGGCTGTTTCCAGGGTTATTCCCCAGAGAAGCCTACCTGTTGGAGGAATCTGTTTTTGATGATGTTTTCAACTGTTGCTCTCACAGTCCTCAGTCCTAGAGGGTCTTCGTTGAAGCCAACCGAGCATGCAGCACTTCAAAAGAAATGTTGCCACATCTAAGATATTTAATACTGAAAATCCCCTCTCTGAGCACAGCTTCTGTCTTCCACTTCACTCTCAGTCTGCAGTGTAGAGTAATAAAAAGAGCAGGGGCTTTGGAACACAGTGGAGATGCGAGTCCCTGGGCAGTGGCTACCTCCCAGATCCTCTGTTTTCTTATTAATCCAGAAAAGGTAAGAGCATACCCCTGGAGGGTGGATGGAAGAATTTAAAGAGGGGATGTGTGAGAAACACCCAGCGGCTTAGAAGGAACATGTGGATTCCTTCCTTCCCCTGTAGTGGCTGCTTAGCTGAGTCCCCAACATCTATTTCACTCCAGATGATGTCAACTCCAGATGATGTTTGGACAGTTTGGGGGGAAAGTTTCCTTCTTTCTGATAAGAGATGCAAGAAAGAGACAATCCCCATTTCCTCTGGATAATGTGCTCTCTGAAGCTGACCTCTGCAGTTCCTGTAGTTATTTAGCTACTGGCCACAGGATGAGCTAATATTTAGAGAAGGTCAGAGTCTATAGGTTGTAAGATCGTCTGGTGATGCCCTGCCTGTGGACTTCTTGTTATGTGGGTTAACTCATATATTCCCTTGTCATTTAAACTAATTGATTACAGTTTTCTGTTTCTTATAGCTAAAGGCATACAAATTATTAAACACCTCATGAGCTCCTACTCTTGAAATCATTAATCTGTCATATTCTCATGATCCATCCCAATGTCCTTCTGCCAGTCTCCTTGCTTTATAGCCCAGTCAGGGCTCCAGAGTCAGCTGTTCCAATAGTAGGATACTTCCTGCCAACCATGATGTGTTGCCATTTGGCCGTTTCTACCTAAACAGTCCTGGTGTTGGTCCTTTGCCTCCAGTCTGCAGGGCTGCACAGTATTGCTGAAGAAGTATAAAATGACACCCGGTGGCCATATTATAGGCCCATGCTCTCTTCCTTCCTGAGGCCTTAGCTGCTGCACCCTCCAGTCAATCTAGAGTCTTTGCTATTTGCACCTCCACACAATTACTCATGCTGTTCCTGCCAGCTAATATGCCCTTTCTCTCTCTCTCCCCTAGAGCAATCTTTCCTGTCCTTGCAGGTGAATCCCAAATCTCCACAATGAGATGCAAATGACACCTCCTCTGAACCCCTAAGACACCATATCTCTCTTCAAATCCATGTCAACCTCCTAATACAGATATTCGTCCATTTCTTTCACACTCCCTCATAGACCCTGATCTCCTTAGGCATATTTTGTTAAAATAAAGAGGCACACAACTATAAAGAATGAAGCAAAGAATAAAGGCCAAGTGTACAGGTTTTAAGTCAGCCAGGCTCCAGTTTGAAGATGGGCCATGCCACTTCATAGCAAAAGGGAATAGGGAAAATTATTCAACTCTGTGCCACAATTTTTATCTGAGGATAGAACTAATAATACCTACCTAAGGGAATTGAGAGGATTGTATGAGATAATTTTGAATTTTTTTTTAACGTTTATTTATTTTTGAGACAGAGAGAGACAGAGCATGAACGGGGGAGGGTCAGAGAGAGAGGGAGACACAGAATCTGAAACAGGCTCCAGGCTCTGAGCTGTCAGCACAGAGCCCGACACGAGGCTCGAACTCACGGACCGCAAGATCATGACTTGAGCCGAAGTCGGACGCTCAACCGACTGAGCCACCCAGGCGCCCCTGTATGAGATAATTTTGTAAAAATTCCAGGCATGTAGTAGGCCCTCAATATTACTTTAATTTCTTTCTTTTCACCATAAATTGGAAAGAATGTGTCTTTGCTGCTGTTAGCCAAATGTGTATATGTGTATGTGCCTGTGTGTGTGTGTACACAAATCCTTTCTCTGTGGATATCAAGCGATCTGTAATATTATAAAATTGAATTCATTTTGGCAACATTCAAATAAAAATCAAGTGCTTCTATGCCCTTTTCCCATCATAGGGAGGTTGACATAAACTCAACATTCAGTGCAAGCCTTCTGCTGGCCAGTCCTGTGCTACGTGAAATGATACATAGATCTACTGAATATGGAACCAGTCTTTTGCCCTCAGATTCCTCATCACAATCCCTTAAACATGTGGAGCGCTTCACAGATAGCAGATGCTTCTGCCTGGTGGATTGCCTCACTCAGATGTTTACACCCTCTTCCTCTCAGATAAAAGTGGAGAGGACTGTAACATTTTAAAAGTCCTTCCTGTTCCTGCACCTGAGTGGTTCTCAAATGTTCATGGGCATAATAATGAGTTGGGGGCTTTTTGCATGGGCATATTCCTAGCCTCACCCTTAGAAATTCTCCGTGGGTAGGCACAGGTGCTGCCTAGGACTTTGCATCTTTAACAGGCATACAGTGTGATCTTGATTTAGGTGAGATGCACTGAGTGCTAGGTTAGGAATGGTGTCAGGGAAGCTGTTTTTTGCAGGAGTGAGCACATTGTGACATCCCGGGCAGGCATGGCTAATAGCCCAGATCCTCACTGGATCTCAGCAATTGGACCTCAGAGTCCTGCAAGTAACATGGGAACCAGGGATCTTATGCCAGAGGGAGTGTCCCTGGGGCCTGGAGACTCAAAGGGAAATGGGTTGAAATTAACAAGGTAGAGCTTCGGCACTGGTCCAAGAAACAGGATAAGCTAATGCTCAAAACTGTTTTGGAGACCGGAATGACCTGTGGACTACCTAGAGATAAGATGGGCAGGTGAGCTTTGTGGGGAAGGTGATCTCAGCTACCAAGGTCTGAAACCATCGGGAAGTTGGACTATGAAAATTTCATAGTTTTCTAATTCAAGTAAAATATTTATTTGTTCATTTCCTATTTAACATCCCTTTTATTTGGTGTAGTTCCTCTTGAAAATTTCAGCCCAGTTTGGGGAAACAGCTCTGGGTGAGGTAGGAATTATATTATGGCCACCATTCATTTCATTGAGTCTCTTTGGGCCAGGCACTTTTGTGTATTTCAATTTTCTCTAATTTTCAGAAGCACACGATAAGGTAAGTGTGAATAGTTTGTTTTTTGGGTGAGGGTCTGAAATTTCAGAGAGGTTAAGCAATTTGCCTAGGACCACACAGCAAAGAAGATGAAACTCACGCGCACAGGCTGTGCCCTTCTTACTGGAGTTTCTCTCGGTGCCTCCTCCCACTCGCACGTTGGAGGCCTTTATCTTTTAGTGACCAGAAAAGACCTCCTAGGACCCATCAATCCATTGCCTTCTGAGACACCTGGCAGAGAAAGTGATTTCTGAAGCAGGAGAAAACCCAGGAAGATTGCTCAGTTCCTGTGAGCGCTGCTTCCCAGCTGGGGATGACAGTTAATCTTGAAAATCAATTCAGTGCCTGCTCTCGCGTCAGACACTCCCCAGGGCAGGCCACAGCTCCTCTCACTGCTGTTAAACAGCACAAAAAATGGTTGCCAGCATGAGGAGGTCAGGGGCAACTGTGTACTGGGCCTGAGGTTGTGCACAGAGCAGTTGCTGTGGGGCTAGTAGATAGCACCTTCGGCCTCAGGGGCAGATAGGAAAGGTGTGAACAAGAAGGGATTCTGGCCTCTTCTGCCTGAGAATGAGCAGAGTCAGCTCACAGGGGCAACCCATGTCTCTCCAACAGCATAGGCCTCAGCCCTTTGGCTTTGTGGCAGAGCTATCCTTCTCTGAATGCTTTCAGGACTGTGGCCCTGGGTCTTCCCAGACCTCTCCAAAATTGGACAAGGCTGACCCATGGGTGATGACCCAGCAGGGACTCAGGCCCCCCTGTGTGTGGCTAGGAGGCTTCTGACATCTCACATTCATGTCTTCTCTAGGCTGCAGTTATGCCAAGACTAATGGCCAAGACTAGTCCATTGCTCCAAGACTAATGGCCTATGCCAGATTATGCTAGAAGCTTCTCCCAGATTCTGGAAGGCAGCCAGGTAGTACTACTTTCCAAAAGAATCAGTGCTCCTTCATGAAGAGGTGAAATGGGAAGCCAGTAGCATCCCCCAATGGGACAAGTTACCACATTAATTTTAGAGCTGTGGCATTCATCTTAAAGCATTTCGCCTGCAAGATCACAGCTCTGGGAGAAACCGTTGTCCCCATTTTACAGAAGAAGGTGATATTCAAAGACTTTAACAGGGATTGAAATGGTAGAAGGCAACTTCAAATACATATCTTCTGACTACAGATATCTGCTTTTGATGGTTACCCCCTGCTACGTGATTCTATATACATCAGACTCAGTATCTTCTCTTTGGTGGATGTTGTCTTTGTGAGTTAGAGGTAATTATGATAATAGTAATGTGCATATTGGGGGGCTGTAAGGAGTCGCACAGACATAGACATGAAAGTGCATTGTAAAGAAACAGTGCAGTGCAAGGAAATGAATATTGTTATTCAAATTCCTTCCACCTCATCTTCTCTTCCCCTTCAAATATATCCTCAGCAGTAACCCTCCCGCCTGCCTCTTCCTACCAGGTTTATCACCTGAGTGAATAGAATGAGAACCACCATCTAGGGCTGTGCAGTGGGGACTGCTATCAATAGTTTGCAAACCAGTAAGTTGAGGTTTAGCGAAATGTCTTTTTTGGGCTAATAAACCCAGTGTTTGGTGGAACCCACATTCTCTCTGCCTCCTGCTGTGACCACACAGAATCCCAGGACAGCAGGAATGGAGCCTGGACTCTGGAACTCAGAGTTCATCCCCGGGAGAGCCCTCACTCACCACTCTACCTCACCTCTCCGTTTTGGTGACCTCTGGGCCTCTCATACCCTGAGGGTTCTAGAGGGAGAGCCACCTCAGGTATGGTCATGTCTTATTTATACACATCACCATCTCCCCAGTGACTCTATGGCAGGGCGAATGGAGATATTCTTACCATGTGAGGCCCAGGAATGGAGTTATATGAGGGCTGTTTCCCTGAATGGCACAGTGAGGCCCACCAAAATGTCTTCACATATGGGTTGGGCAGCAGCGATTGGTTGCTGGAGCCCTGGTGCCATGCTTCTCAAAGTCCATGGGGGGGAGGATGGTTTCTCAAAGCCCTCATCTGAGAATCTCAGCCACCTTAGAGGGAAAAACCTCACAGGCCTTAACCTTCTAGGAATCTGGAATGATGGAGAGAACTGGACACTGGACTCCAAGCTAGGGAATCTAGATTTTAAGGTTGAGTGAAGTTCCTGGGGAGAAGCTGCACTTCTCCGAGCTACAGTTTTCTCATCTGAAAAATGGGTATTTCTGATTCATTAATTCGGAAAGTTTGTAATAAGCAATGAGCAAGTGCAGTTCTAGGTATGGGGGTACAATGGTGAATGAGATAGATGAGGTCTTGGAGGCTGATAATAACTCGGGGCCAATACAATAGTGAAGGGGGCAGATGGCTTATAAAAAATTAGACAAGAAGAATGTTATATAGTGATGAGCACTATAAAGAGAAATAACAGCACAATGTGCTGACTTAGGGGCTACTTTAGATTGGGGTGGGTTAGGGATGACTTCTCTGAACAGGTGACATTTGAATGAGGTCACAATGACAAGAATGAACCATCCATGCCAAGATCCGAAGCTGGGCAGTGAGAAAATAGAAGGAATGTTGCAGGCAGAAGGCACGGCCTGGGCACAGGCCCAGAAGTAGACACATTTGGGTGGAGTCAGGCTGTTGGAGCCCAGTATGGTGAGAGAAGCAAGTTTAGAGGAAAGTGGTAGATGAGAAAGAAAGCCAGTAGGGGCCAGATCTTCTTGGGTCTCATAGGCCCTGGTAAGAAACTTCTGTCTCATTTCTGTGTGATGGAAAGCCAGAGAGTTTTAAGCAGGAGATGGGCCTGGCCTTGGAAATGGAAATGGCAGTATCTCTCTGGCTGCTGTTGCAGAATAGCGTTGGAGGGCCAAGAGTAGAAGCCTGGAGATCAGTCTGTGGCTGTTCATTGCAGTAGTTTGGGCAATCAATTACAGTGCCTTCGTCTATGGTGGAGGTAAAGAGAGACGTCAGATTCAAATGTATTTTGTAGGGCTGGCAGAATTTGACAAGGGATTGGATGAGAGGCAGTGGGAGAGAATTCAGGACGGTACCTGGTTTTAGGAACTACCTCATAGTCATCTGATGAGGATTGACCCAGATAATGGATGAACAGCGCTTAGCACAGTGCCAGGAACTTAGCAAAGGGTCAGTGCATTTTGATCTTCTTCATTATTTCTAGTCCTGGCTCTGTCCTGGCTCTGATGTTCAGTTGAACTTTGAGTAAGTGCCTCCCTGGTCCTCAGTTTCTGCATGTATACAATATGGCAGACCATGTGTTCATTCATCCATTCCACAAATATTTATTAGACATCTATGATACAGTAGGCTTTATGCTGGACACCAGGGATACAGGATGAAAAAGACCGAACAGGGTCTGCCCTGGGACAGCTCGCAGTAGAGTAGAGAAGAAACAGTTACAAGTCCTTGGGAGGGTCAGGAAGGAGCCAAAGGTAGGCAGGCCTTGCCCAGGTATGTGTCCAGGGAAGGCTTCCTGTATGGAATGACATTTAACTGGAGGTCACAAGAATGAGTAGGAGTTGGCAAGGGGCGAGATGGGAATGGGTGAAGTGGCATGGAGTGAGCTGGGAAAGGGGAAGTGTCAGGGTAGCAGCATGAATGAAGTACTTGAAGATGAACGAGGATGACGCTCTCCTTTGCCAATATTCTAAGTGCATTACTGCCCAAACATCTCATGTTTGAAAAACCATGGAAAGAGGGGGCACCAGGGCCTATCAAATGCAGATGGGGGCATTTTCAAATTATCTGGACAACCCAGGGTTTGTTTACATTTTTTAAAAGGTTAGCTACTAACAGTGAATGCTTGGTGGTCCTTTTGGGAAGATCTGACCTCTAGTTTTATTTTGCTTAATTCCTTTGCTAAGATAGTTTATCAGAGGTTCTTAAAAAAATTTTTTTTAATGTTTATTTATTTTTGAGAGACAGAGATAGAGCACAAGAGGGGCAGAGATAGAGGGAGACACAGAATCTGAAGCGGGCTCCAGGCTCTGAGCTGTCATCACAGAGCCCGACGCGGGGCTCGAACTCATGAACTATGAGATCATGACCTGAGATGAAGTTGGATGCTTAACCAACTGAGCCACCCAAGCACCCCAGTTTATCAGAGGTTCTTAAATGTGGCTTCACATTGGCATTACGAGGAGAAACTTCAGAGAAAATGCTATTTCCAGGCCCTACCCTCAGCATTCTGATTCATAACCTGTTCCTGATGTGCATCCAGGGTTGGATATACTAATGAGGGGACTATACTCTATTGGTTCTGGAACATGTTCTGAGTTCTGTCTTTGTATACAACTGGACCACCAAAAGTTACTGGGCCATATCCTTGATAATGATATTAGCTTCCTAATGATCAAAAAGTTTGGAATTATGATTGAATATCTTTCCCTTAGTGTTTATTGAGGACAGATTCGAGAAGCAGCCATCTTCAAAATATCTTTGCATTTGCTGTAAAACTATTTTCAATGGTATCACAGTATTCACTAAATAAATTTGTTTTAGAATTTGTCTTAAAAATTGGTATGCCTTCCCCCGGACAATAAGAATTAAGTAATCTAACATATTTACCTTTTTGCCTTGGCTGTCAGGAAACTCAGAGTCAAATCTGAAGCCTATACAATAACTATACAAACTGCAAGATACCCTACCTCTTTCTTATGGTTTCAATTCCACGTTTCTAGTTTAATACTATTATCAAGTATATAGGAAGTGTCAACTGTTTCTAAGTCTGAGTGAAGGTATTTCAAAAGCACCAACCTGTACATTTTTCTGGAGTCCATGGAAGAATGACAGTCCAAGGCCATAGACATCACTGTTGTTATGATGCAGATGATAGACACCATCTACTAGTAGAAACCAAACCAAATGCTTGGGAATGGAAGCATTCGTCGGAGTCACATGCAGTTGGATGAAAGGCAAAGTATCCTTTTCCACAATCCCATTAAGAAAGGAAATGGGCAGGGGCGCCTGGGTGGCTCAGTCGGTTGAGCATCCAACTTAGGATCAGGTCGTGATCTCACCGCTTGTGAGTTCAGACTCCGCACTGGACTCTGCTGACAGCTCAGAGCCTGGAGCCTGCTTCGGATTCTGTGTCTCCCTTTCTCTCTGCCCCTCCCCCACTCACACTCTGTCTCTTTCTCAAAAATAAATAAACATTAAAAAAATTAAAGAAAGGCGATGGGTGCTCCTCACCTGAGTCAGCATTTGTCTCATGAATGCTCCCTCAAAATAAATAAATAAAAGGCAAGAAACGGTGTATACAGTAGACAAGCCCTTTCTCTCTCTCGATTGTCACGGCAATGCCCCACCCCCCAAAGCAACTATTACAATAGAGGCTCCTTTACAGAGGAGGGAAACAGAGGCTCAGACTGATCCTGCTGCAGATCCAGGAGGTAGCTAACCTGGGGTGTGAGTCTGTCCCCCTTCCTTCTGATGCATTTCTCCGTTCCCTGTAAATGAGCCCAACAGTTCGGTACCCGCCTGTTCCTTGTAAATAGTGGCCTTCCTCTTTTCCTGGGGGGTTCACCAGGCCCCTTTCTGCTGGCCCTCTCCGGTTCTTCTCACTCACAGACAAGCAGGTCTTTCAACTGCATTTTGATGGCACGCTCCGTTTCCCTCTGTCCATCCAATCTTTTGGATCAACAATCCAATTTAGGTCTTGTCATTCTAAAGTTTTACCCTTATCTCCAATGTATTCCTCTCAGTCTCTCTCTCTCCTCCCTCCCCACCTTCCTATCACACCTGCACCCCATTCTAAGTTTCCAGTAAATGTAGAGTAAAGGTGCCATGCGAGGATACAGCAAGAAAACCAGGAAGAGGGTTTTCACCAGGATTGAAGTGGCCAGGCTTCAGAACTGTGAGGAATAAATTTCTGTTGTTTAAGCACCCCCACAGAACATAAATAAATAAAAAAGAGAGGATCACATAATAAAACATGCTTGCCTAAGGCTGAGCCCTCAGCAGGGTCTGTAGGAGGTCCAGGAGCCATTAGGAGGGGCTCAAGGATGTGACTGTTACCATGATATTCTTGTCTGGTACACCAGCAATGGGCTAAGCTCTGCCGATACAGATAAGCTAAGGGAACCCCGGATGTTAAGGAACATAGTCTAGTGGATGTGAGATGCTAGGTCATAATTAAGATGAGATCTTCTGTGTGACTGCTATAAACCAGCTGTTAATCAAGACACACACATAAAAAGGCTTAGCAGAAAATTGTTCAAAGTAATCAGAGGTGGGCTGTTTATTGGGACCTTGAGTAGAAACTTAAGTATTAGTTGGAGTAAATTGAATCAAATTACAGAAAGCGGAGGCAATTCGAAGGAATTGGGTGTGTATGCATTCAAAGGAAAGAGGGTAATAAAACTGTAACATAGTTTAGGATTAAGAACAAGGACTTGAGAGTTGGAGGCATTGACTCCTGGTTCTGGTGTATCTCAAACTAACTGAGTGACTTTGAACAAGTTGCTTAGGTTCCTTGAGCCTTGGTTTCTTCATGGAAAACAAACTGATAATACTTATCTTTGGGGTTATTATAAGGATTAAATGCAAAAATGCATATAGCATACTTAATGCAGAGCTTAGAACATATATACTTAATAAATATTAGCTGTTATTATTATATTAATAATTATAAAGATACATTCATGGCTTCAAAGTGTCCTTGGTTTACAATGCCTGAGAAATCTAGAAAAGGTCAGCCTTTCTCTCTTAGAAAGTCCCCGAGCTGGTGTCCCCTGAGGAACCCTATTTGGGTACAAAGAGCCAAAGTTTTAGAAACTTTAGGCTTTGAAGTCACATCAGGACTTCTGCCCCCCTCCCCAGACACAGCACACCCCAAGCCACAGATGTGCCCAACAGCAGGAGCTCAATTAGTGATTACTGAATCAGAAAGTCACAAAGATCTGAAACTTTTATGAAAAAGAGTTGGGCTATAATTCCTCTCCATCAAATGAAGCAGTCCCTTTGAGTTGCGACATCTTACAATTGTATTTTCAGGAAAAGGTCCTCTGGCAGATTGGAGTGGGTGAAAGGTTAAGAGAGGAGTAGGTCCAGGTGCTAGATGCACCCTTTTCTCTTTAGAGTCTCCTGCAAGAAATTCTTGCATTTGGAATTCCTTGAGACTCTAAATTTAATTTCAAGGAGAAGTCATTTGCCTACATTTACAGTGCGGGACCCTTCTGGATTTCTTCCTGGTAGATTTCTTTACATTTCCTTTTCTCATCAGTTGTAGTTGGCATGTCAGTGGAAAGCACAGAATATTGTCCTACATCATAGACATTATCAGGAAGTTCCAGAGTTTTCTTGGAGGGTGGCATGTAGTAGGCACTAAGAACATATCTGTGGAATGGATAAATTAACGAAGTGCCTTAGAGATCTAATTCAGCTTGCCTATTTTACAGACTGGGAAACTGAAGAAAAAATGAGTCGCATTAATTCATCAGTAACAGAGCTGGTCTAGAGCCCAACATCTCTCCAAGCCTAGAAATTATAATATTATAAAGTCCCAGATTTTAATGACTGTTAGACATAATGAAGAACACAAGAAGTTTTAATGTTGAGTAGGAAATAGACCCTGGCCGCCATTGGCAAACTATATAAGAGGCGTAATTTAGGCACCATATGCAGGAAGATATTTGTTGCTGATGCTCAGCTCTACCATCATAGCCCCAAAACCACCATAGGCAACACATAAATGAATGAGCATGGCTGTGTCCCAAAAAAACTTTGGTAACTATGTGAGGTGAAAAGAATTTTTATTTATAGACACTGAAATTTGAATCCCATAATTCACATGTGTCACGAACCGTTATTCTTTGGATATTGTCAAGCATTTAAGAAAATGTAAAAACCAGTCTTTGCTCCCAGGCCCTACAAAAACAGGTGGAGGGCTGGATTTGGCCAAGTCCTGATCTATGGCATTAAAAAGAAGAAAATTCTTGCAGAATTTTTGGCAGCTGCAGAGACTGCCTTAGCCCTTCTCTCCCTCTGTGCTTAGGAAGAGTGCCGGAAGCACGGGGCAGCAGAGTTCCAAAGCTTCCTGCCATGGTAATCTGTTCCTTCCACTTGTTTAGGATCTGTCTTTTCAGGATCAGACTAACTTCTTTCGGAGCACTTCTGTGAGTTTGCACAGTCATGAAAACACCAAAATGGCCTATAATGGGGATTGGTTAAATAAGTATTTCTAGACCCATACAACATAATAATAAGCCACCAAAAAACGGATGGTGATGTTGGTTTCTACTAATAGAAAAACGGTTGTTCCTGATTAAGTGATGAAAGTCATTAAACCTGATGTCTGGTTTAATCCCACCAATGTAAATGTAATGCTACTAAATGCATAGTAAAAATTATAAGCATATATAATATTAGAAGCAAACACCGTGTTTTGTTTTTTTCCTTATTCTTCTATGATTCATTTTTTAAAGTCTTTTTTTATATTTATTTATTTTGAGAGATAGAGCACGAGTAGGGGAGGGGCAGAGAGAGAGGAAGAGAGAGAATCCCAAGCAGGCTCTGAGTGCCATCAGCACAGAGCCTGATGTGGGGCTTTATCTTACAAACTGTGACATCATGTCCTGAGCTGAAATCAAAAGTCTGACGCTTAACTGAGCCACCCAGGTGTCCCTCTGTGATTCATAAGGGTGAACTGCATAATAATTTTTTAAGTCACATGAAACAGAACCTTAAAACAGAAAAAAGACTGATTCTAGATGAAATCTCTAACTGCTGCCCTTGAAGTGAAGGGCACAAGTGACCAGAGTCACTCAAGTAATGTTATTGGCTTAGACCTTCCTCCTCTGCATGTTTCCCCACACGTGAACCCTTGTGCGGAAGGGGCCAGAGGCAGCCATGCACAGCCATTTCTCCACTTGGTTTCTCCTTCTCCTCCCCCTTCTCCTCCTCCTTCCCCTCCTTCTATTAATCTATGAACCTTTCCATTTTACAGACAAGCCTCACTGGGTAGAAGAAGCACTAATAAACTTGCTAATGGATAAATCGATTTCAGCAGCCAAGAGAAGAGTGTGGTTTGTCACTGTAGCAAGCTTGCATGCCGTATTGTGGGGGAGGTTCAGTGATCTTTTATCTTATGCAAATCCAACCCAAATGTTAGATGTAGTTACTCCAAAATATTTGAGTGATATTATTCCTTTTGCCTTTGTATATATTTAAATTGACCGCGGAGGAAAAAAGGAAAACAGCAAAGACATGACTGTTCGTGGACTGCCTACTAGGTGCTGGGAACCTCATCTGTCTTTTTTCATTTACTCCTCACAACAACCCCATTAAGAGGTTAAGAGTCTCTCTTTACAAACAAGGGATGCAAAGCTCAGAGATGCGCAGTAATTTGCCCAATGTTACACAGCTAGTTGTGGAGAGGAGCAGGATTAAAAGTACAAGGCCGCCTGGCTCTACAGACTATGTGCTTTCACTTAGTGCTGCTTTGCTCAGTTTTACAAAGGTGAACAGGGCTACCTTCTGAAATAGCTCACCAACTTTGCATCCTAGCAATCTGAAAACTGTCCTATACTCAGATTTTAAGAGAGACCAGAGAGACCTTGGCCATTCTGTGGTCCAGTGGCTTCATTTTGCAGATGAGAACACTGAGGCTCTAAGAGAGGAAATGGTTTAAGTCCGTACCATCCAGTCAGAGAGCTAGGGCTAGAACGCAGGCCTCCTACCTGCTGTTTCCTTCTGCTTGGTCATGGGATCCTATGTTTCTCAGGTCAGCAAATCAGTCAGGCCCTGTATGCGATGTCTGGGAGATTCTGAGAGTTCAAACTTAGGAAAGAAACAAAGATGAGTAAGAAAGGTTTTCTGCTCAAGGCACCTGGGTGGTTTAGTCGGTTGAACGTCTGACTCTTAATTTTAGCTCAGGTCATGATCTTACAGTTCGTGAATTCGAGCCCTGTCAGTGCAGAGCCTGCTTGGGATTCTCTCTCTTCCTCTCTCTCTGCCCCTTGCCCCCCTCAAAATAAATAAATAAACTTTAATATTAAAAAAAAAGTAAAGTTGTGGTGCCTGGGTGACTCGGTTAAGTGTTTGACTTAGGCTCAGGTCATGATCTCGTGGTTCATGGGTTCCAGCCCCACATCAGGCTGTCAGCTGCCATCACAGAGCCTGCTTTGGATCCTCTGTCTCCCTCTCTCTCTGCCCCTCTCCCCGCCGCCCTGCCACACACACTCTCTCTCAAAATAAATAAATAAACTTTAATATTAAAAACAAAGTTTTCTTCTCTTAAAGAGCCCCAATAGTCAACTACACGGATATCCCTGGGAAATGAACACCATGCTCAGTGTTACAATAGACCTTGATAAGAAATGCAGTTGCAGGGGAAGGAATTTTGTTTTTTCTTCCCATGCATGTGTGTGTGTGTGTGTGTGTGTGTGTGTCCTAAGTGTTCTTTTGGATTTTGAGTTGAATTCTGTTTTGAATAACAAAAACCAATTTTTACGAATGTCCCTAAATTTTACTCCTTGAGATATAAAAGTTGAATTATAGCCAGTCAGCTCGTTAGTCCTTTTGCTAAGGTCCATCAGCCTGAAGAAGCAACTTGGGTTCACGGGTGGGGGGGCGGGGAATAAGCCAACAGTTTCCTGAGGAGCCTTCCCCGAGCGAAATGTTAAGTGTTGAAAATCCTCCTGGCTAGCCAAACTTCTGGCAAGCAAAGGGTTTGTCAACCTGCTTGGGTCCTTGCCAGAAGCTTTTGCCACACAGCCTCACAGCTCTTTCAATAAACCCTCTTAAGGCAGAAGCTTGTGCTGTGTCTCTTGGTACCTTTCTTTTGACAGCACCTGGAGGTCTTTACAAAGAAAAACAGCCTTGAAGCAGGGAACGAGCCTCTGCTGTGCACTTGCCGTGTAATCTTGATCCAGTTGTTTTTCTTCCCTGGGCTTCAGGTTCTCTCTCTGTAAAAGGCACGTATGGAACTATCTCAGGGACAGCAAGTACACATCATTTCCTCCAGTGGTGCACCGGAATTGGCTTGGACCAGCTCACGAGAGCTGATTATTACATTTTCAGGAATTTTGTGAGCCAGGTCACAACTCACTGATTGCTTGAAATCAGCCACGGGAATGTTTAAACCATGTAAACTGACAAATGCCACAAGTCGGGACATCACCTCCCACCCCCAGCCCCAACTCTGAGAACTAGTTAGTAAACATTTATCTGCATACCATGGCCTTTGTGTCTCTTCAAAACTGTTCTACACCCCTGGCCGACTTTGTTAATCTATTATAGAATTCTGGCCCAACCCTGCCTAGATATGACATAACAGTCTTCCTTTTTTCATTGGGTCATTCATTCCTCCTTCCCTCCCTCCTTCTCTCTCTCCTTCCCTTCTTCCCTCCCTCCCTCCTTCGCTCCCTTCTTTTCCCCTTCTCATCCTCCCTTTTTCCTTCCTTCCTTCCTTCCTTCCTTCCTTCCAATTCTTTATGCAACAAAGAATCTGTGATGCCTTCATGTGTCAGGAGGTGGGGATAGAGTAATGAACAGAATCTACAAAATTCTTCACATGTTATGTACCTTCTAGTGGAGAGAAACATATTAAACAAGTAAAAAATGAATTAGGAAATAATTTCATATGGCGTAAGTGCTTGAAAGGAAACAAATCCAAGTGTTACAATAGTGCCTAAGGAGAGACTAATTTAGATGTGATCACCAGGGGAGACTTCTCCAAGGAAGTGGCTTTGAGCTGAGACTTGAGTTATAAGAAAACAATGGTTCCTGCACAAAACCAGGGGAAGGGCCTTATGGGAAGAGGGAACAGCAAGTGCCAAGACCCTGAGATAAAAACAAACTTGACTGTGCTTAGGAGCCCACAAGGCTGTGTGGCTAGTGTAGAGCAAGCAACCATGAAGGTAAAGAGAGATGAGAGAAGCAGGGCCAGATTTGTAGAGTCTTGGGACACATGGTAATAGTTGGGGATTCATTGCCAAGGAACTAGGAAGTCATTGGAGCAGGAAAGTTCAACCACTCCCAGCTGACAGGATTTTCTAAACATATGTCTGAGGTGAAATTTATGCAACATAAAATTAACCATTTTAAGGTAAACAATTCAGTGACACATAGTGCATTTACAATTGTACAGCCAGCACCTCTATCTAGTTCCAAAACATTTTCATCATCCCCAAAGGGAACCCTGGACCCACGAAGCTCAAGTGATCCACCAGGGGCCTGAAGACCTGGCCAATGTGTTACTTTCTAATGATGCAGAGACCAGGACTCTAGACCTTATTGCTGCTGGGTTCTTGACCTGATAGCTTTGAATAAATTCATTTATGGTTTCATAATTCCAGAATCATTTTTTAAAATTTCCATGGAACTCTAGGAACACCTTCAAATTTCTGTAATTGGAAGGGTAGGGTCCATTGTGTAATATTTTTCTTGTGACATTTAATACTCAATATCATTAGTGAGATCAAAAGAATAATATCAAAGAGCACTACAATATTAGGTATATTTTCCATCAAAGGTCCAGTACCTCCAGGAGTACATTCCACGAAGGTCCTACCAAAAACAAGCACATCATCCCAATAAATCAGCCCTTCCAGGTAATTCTTGTCCTGCTTGTTTTCTTTTATCCAACATTGAAAAGTAATAGGGAGTCAAATTGAAAAAAAATCCCACAATCTATATAAAGACATTTTTTCTCTGTCTTCTCATTAGCGATAGTCACTAAAACCCATTCATCAAATTAAGGACAAAAAGTCACTGACTCATTAGTGAACAGCTCTGAAAATCCTGGCTTTGGAGTATAGAATATTGATCTGTTTTATTTTTTTCCCAGTGTGTCTATTCTTGGAATGGTAATCTCTACAAGTCTCAGTTTTACCTAATTTCTGACGCACTGCTGCAATGGGGAACACAACATTATGGGAGTTGGAGAGTGTGCCATCATTCCTTGATGTGTTCTTACATCTCCCTGAATTTAAGATGATCTAATTCCAAACTGTTGAGAATCCTGCAGCTCTGAGTTATATTGTTCTCCATCCAGGTCTCCCTGATAGAGGGAAGAAAGATATGGATGCTAGTGCAATTCACCAAGATAAAACAATACACACACACACACACACACACACACACACACAGTACAGCATGGGATGAAGAGATTTGGCAGTGGGACATAGATAACTTTTAGACATGCTCAAGGACTATGCCAGTAGAACTTCTAAGTGGAAATGCCTATAGGCAATTGGATCTGGGATTCTAAGTTTGAGGAATGTGGTCTGTGTTGGTAATTTAAATTTTGAAGTCATCAGATTACATATGGTAATTAGAATTACAGGATTATGTGAGATGGACCAGGAAGACAGTATAAAGTGACCATAAGAAGGGATCGAGGACAGAATATCAACATTTAAGAGAAAAAGAAAGAGAAGGTTCAGGATGTCTGAGGGCTTTCTCGGAAAAGGTACACTACAGTCTTCTGGGCAATATTACTTTTGTGAAGGAATACGCATTCCCTCAGACCAGGGAAATCTGCAGAAGCACCAGATAGGACACTCATGGAGAACAATTCCATTAGATGTCCTCTGACCAAAGCCAGCTAGCGGCTCTCAAACCTTTCTTCCAGCACAGAACTCTCTTGAACTTCAGATTTGTGTTTTCCAGTGTCTCCTTCATGTCCACAAATACCTTATCCTTCCTTGCAAACTGATCCCTGCTGAAAAATATTTAAGGTTTTTTTTTTTTTTGAGAGAAAGAGAGAGAGAGAGAGAGAGAGAGAGAGAGAGAGACAGAGGCAGCATGTAAGCAGGGGAGGGGCAGAGAGAGTGAGAGAAAATCCCAAACAGGGTTTGGGCTGACAGTGCAGAGCCCGACGTGGGGCTCAAACTCACAAACTGTGAGATCATGACCTGAGCTGAAATCAAAAGTTGGATGCTTAACATACTGAGCCACCCAGGCATGCTCCTCTGCTGAAAAATATTTTAAAAGTATAATACCAGGGGTCTGGGACTGATTAAGCAGAGGAGTAAAGAAGAAGAAGTTGACCAAAGAAAGATTTTAACATCCTTTTTTAAAATTGAAGTATAGTTGACATGTAGCATCCTTTAAAATATATTTAAAGATAGAAAAGCTGTATTAAAAAAAAAGAAAGAAAAGACAAATACCAGATATTCCTGGTATTAGCTATCTATATCTACTATGGGCTTGAGCTCTTGAAGTTGGGAATGTATTATTTCCGTGTCCCAGTGCTTAGAGTAGTGTCTGACACAGATAAGAGCTATAAACAAATGTTGTAGCATTGATTTGAATGCACTTTCAAATGAGGCCAGTGAGACCTTCCCATGAGGATTTACCACAAACATCCCCAAGAGGCCTGAGTCACTTTTGCTTAGGCAATAATTTCGTCAGTCAAATGAGGGAATTGGGTCACATTCTGGGACAAGCAGCATAAAACTCTTCTCAATTGTACCAGACTAGTTTATTATACCTACCTATGGTGGAGACTTTATCACCAGTATCATTATTTCACTTCTACTCAATGTGTGTGTGTGTGTGTGTGTGTGTGTGCGTGTGTATACAATCAAAACCTTGGATTAGAGCAACTCAATTATCAGTCATTAGTGACTGATTCTGTGTTTAGAAAAAGCCATCATGGGGGAGGGGAATGGCAAGTTGTGTAATGGGTACACAGTTTATAGTGTTACAAGATGGAAAGAGTTCTGGATATGGATGGTGGTGATGTTTACGCAACACTGTGAATGTGCTTAATGCCCCTGAACTGTAACTGTACAGTTACAAATGGTTAAGGTGTTAAAATTTTGTCATATGTATTTTGCCACAATTAAAGATAATAATCTAAAAATGATAGCTCAATGTTTTAAAAAGGAATCATTTTTTCTTTTTCAAAGATTATGGCATTAGTGTTGTCTTTGTGAGGGACCATGAAGAGTGGGAGGTTCAAGCTCATTGACAGGACCATGAACAGTGACATACGTAACTCTCTATGAATAGTAAGCTGTACAAGGGGAGAGGGGGTGGATGCCACCGTGGGTTGAATTGTGTCCCCCAAAAAGATACGTTCAAGTCCTCACCCTCAGGAATTGTGAACATGAGCTCATTTGGAAGTAGGATCTCGGCAGATGTAATCAAATTAAGATAATTGGATTTAATCCAGTATGACTGGTGTCCTCATAAAAGAGAAGAGACACAGAGGCAGGAGATATACGGGGAGAGCACCATGTGAGGACCAAGCATAGGGGTGATGTAGTTATGAGCCAAGGAATACTAAGGATCGCTCATAAGCTAGGGAGATGCAAGGAAGGATTCCCCTACAGCCTTCAGAGAGAGTATGTAGACACCTTGATTTTGGACTTTTGGCCTCTGAACTGTGAGAGAATAAATATCTATTGTTTTAAGTCACCCAGTTCCTAGTAATTAGGTACAGTAGCCACAGGAAACTAATACAGGTGCCAAGGGGAAGGGGATCACCTCCGGCCCTTTCTGGATTGCAAATACACAATTGCTTAGCTACAAGGACAGGCTGGTGTAGTCTTTACCAGGCATTCTTATCATGTGCTGACCTCACTGTGGGGGTTGGGAGGGCGGGGGTCTTGCTGTTGTGACTCACAGTCTTTCTTTAAATGGGTGACAGGAGATAGAATTAGGGCCACCTATGTGTTAAAGAGAAGTTACGAGTCCCGGTGGAATGTTTCCTATTCAAGGAGATAGACTACTGCCAAGTGGTTTAGCTGCTCCTCCTAAGGAAAGAAGCAGTTTGTAGCAGTGGAAAGAATGCAGTTTTGGAATCGAATGAATGAGACTTGGTCCCAGGCTTTAGGAAGCTTATAGTCTTGAAACGGTAATAAGAATCAATTAAGTCTATTAAAAGGCAGAATGAGTCACTGTCAATCTGAGAGATCGAAAATTCCCAAAGAGCATGTGTAGTTATAGGTCTATAGGAAGATTTCCAGAAAAGGAGGGCATCGCTATGAGTTTCTAGGGTACTGGCAAGAGTGGGGGGCGGTGGACAGAGAGGTACATTCAGTCTGGAGGAAGAGAGGAAACACAGAGGAAAAGAGGAACATCTAGGATCCATTCAGGGCCTCATGAAGTTCACGGAGAGCATTCATTCTGCAAAGACCAGAAGCATCGAAGGCCATGCTAAAACCCTCGGTTGGATTTTCCAGGTGTTGGGGAGACTTCATAGGCTTCTGAGCAGGAGAGCAATATGGTCAGATCTAGGCAGTATCATGATGGTGGTGTTTAGTATGCCTTGCAAAAGGAAAAGTGTGGAAGCGGAGAGAACAGTTGGAAATGTATTGTTCAATCAATCACATTTCCTAGAGCGGCAACTTGCCAATCGTCATTCTATTCTTTGGAGATTTAATTACACGTGAAGTTCAGAATCCATAAAGAAGAGCAAGAGTCTTCAAGTGTGGAGTTAAAACAAAGAACCCAGTTCCTGCCAGCTGCCTCCTTTACCCCTCTTCCTATCACCCTAAATAATAATAGATGTCAAGGGAGCTGGTGATTCATTTGTTTTTCCATTACTTTACCTTACAGTTAACAAAATGTAGGAAGCACAGTCGTTCCAGGGGATTTAGTTATGAGCCCCTGATTTGTAACAATAGTACAGAATTACTATAGACTAATTGAGATTTATTGGCTGCACACCACCTCCACGTCCTCTTTGATAAACCTTAGTCATTTATCTCCAAAAAGAGTTAGAGAGTCTACCAAGTATCAGCAACCTTTTTATCTTGTACCAGGGCCAACGAAGGGGAGAAAAGGTATGCACAATTTTTTTTTGTTAGTCAGAATGAAAAAAAAAAATAGCTTTATTGATTCCTGCAGAGAAATGTATATTTTAATAACTTAAGTTAGCTGCTTATTAAATAGAAAAATGCCAGTGAGAAATTTGGCACCACCTTTTAGTCGCTGAAATGTTAATTTCTGTGCATATTGGAGAAGTTGCACAAAGGAAGCAGCTTTCTAGTTTCTAACTTCATGCTTAAATTAGATCAAAGATGATATTACTTATCATAAATTAGCACACAAATTAGATCATATGTGTAACTAGGTGGGCCACATGTACTTTTCATACCAGGGATTGCTCACTGCTGATTTAGGGAAAGCTCTTTATTGGACGACTTGGAAAAAGAATCCCAGAGATGGGAAGTGATTTGCTTGTGGTCACATGCCTACCAAATTATTGAATTCTACCAAAGATCATTCATTTGGGATCATGTATATTTATGGTCTTACTATCATTTGTTTATTCGATGAATACTTATTAAATACCTACTAAGTACCAAACATCTTCAAAGTGCTGGAAATACAATGGTTATAATGACAAAGTCCCTTCCCTACACTGTAGTGAGAAGAGAGAGAAAAACAAATCAGATAATAAGTCATAAAAACATTAGCCATTCATATAGTGATAAATGGTATGAAACAAAGTCAATTTAGGGTAAAGGCAGAGACTGCTTTTTAAAAAATAGACTTTATTTTTAGAGCAGTGTTGGGTTCACAGCAAAGTTGAGCAGAAAGTACAGAGACTTTGCGTATACCTTCTATCCCCACACATGCATGGCCTCCCCATTGTCAATATCCCCCACCACAATGATATATTTAATGGACCTACATTGTCAAGTCATTAAATAGTCCATAATTTAGACTAGGGTTTGCTCTTGGTGTTGTACACTCTATGGGTTTAAAGAAATGTATAATGATTTGCACTAAAAAAAAAAATCTCTAACACTTTACGGGCACCTGGGTGGCTCAGTCAGTTAAACGTCTGACTCTTGATTTCGGCTCAAGTCATGGTCTATGGTTTGTGGGATCCAGCCCTGTGTCGGACTCTGAGCTGACAGTGACAGCATTGAGCCTGCTTGGGATTCTCTCTTTCCCTCTCTGCCCCTCCCCCAATCGTTCTCTCTCTCTCTCTCTCTCTCTCTTTCCCTCCCTCTCTCAATAAATAAACTTAAAAAAAAATAGTCTCTAACACTTTCACTATAAAATAGATCCTCCTTTTGAGTTACATAGGAAGGAGCTTGGGGTCAATACTCCACCACTCATTTTCTAGAAAGCAGAACACCATTCACAACTTTTCAGCTCATTTTCAAGCCTGCAGATTTGGGAGGTAGGGACAGCTACTTGTGTTGATTTCAAGAGAATGTAAACCGGACATTTGTTCTCTGTCTTCTTCTCTGAATTCCTCTGTAGAGTTAACTCATCCAACTACATTTGTGAGCAATCTGTTCCTTGTGTAATGAACAAAGAGGGTTAGCACATACATTATACAGCATTCGGCCTGGAACCCCAAGTTCAGACATCTCCCCTTCCTTTGGTTCTCTTTCTATTGCCCACCCACAAGGAGTCCTTCTTTTCTCTTCTTTTGCACCAATGGAAAGGTAACCACTCTCTCTCTTTCCCACCATTCAGCTCCACCCCAGATGCTCTTTCTAAAATATCCCCTATTGCTCTGTGAAAGAAAGGCTGGCACTCTGTGAAAGAACAGACCTGCCACCTTGGAAAGCAAGTTATGAATCCTCTTGGGCACTTGAGCACGCCTTCTGGACTCTTGCTCCCCCATACGTAGCCTTCACAGCATTTTCCCACAAATTATAGAACTATTCCGTGGAGGAGAACTTCTGTGCCCTGCTTGTTACTGGGTGATATGTTAGTGAGGGTGATGCATTTCATCTGTTATGGATGAAAAGATTTGAATGTACACAAGGGGGAAGAAGAGTCGGCAGAGTCACGGATTGTGCTTTGTGTACTCTGCTAGGTTCAAAGTTGATCGTTTAATGAAGACCATACTCATTCAGCAGTAGCTAACACAAGGAAATACATAAAGGACTGGCTTTCTGATATTAAATATGACTTTTGAAACCCAAATCGTTCTTATTATTAAGCCTAGGAGCAAAGAAGGACTTGCTTTAGGAGTAGAACTGTAGATAGAGAAAGTGTTCATGAACAAGCTCATCACCCTTCCTTGTAGATCAGTTTACACATCATCTCTTCTTGATGATGGAAAAGTATAATGTAGTTGGGGAAAAATATATTAGCACAATACCATCAAGGGAATTTGCCTGATATAAGTGTAATCTACACACATACTCATTTATATGTGAAAAAAACTTCTATTTATAACAATTATATTTCTCCATCTTTCTTATTAATTATTTCGAAGCCCATGACTCTATTTTTTCTAAGATTTTTTTTCTCACCACCAGACATTCAAGCAAATTTCCTGAAGGTTCCCTTAGTAAATTAATACTGCTATATTAAGACTCTTAAATCCTTTAATAATTCTTTGGATAATTCCTAAATTACTCTAAGAACTGTATCCTTGGAAATAAATCCTAAGAACAAAATGAACATGGTTTTGTTGGAAGGACCAGCTAAAGAAAATAGGCATCTTAAAATGCGGTAGAAAAGTGGCAAAAGCTTTTTAGACAACCATTAGCTATCCTCGTGGAGGAATAGATTAAAATGTCGAAAAGAAACAGAAATGTTAAATGCTCTAATTTCACATCAAGTATGTAATTTCTTTTTTGTTTTGTTTTATATCCAACCAGTTGGAACCTGCAAAATAATACAGCACAGATTTCTTTTTGTTGGTCCTATAATACTTCTCTCAGAACAATTATGCATGTGGTTCGGGGACTGTCACCGCCAAACTGATGTCTTCCCTTGAGACTGTGGGGAACAATTGCCCTTCCCCATGGGGTGGCTCTAAAAGCTGAGTCTAAAAGCCAAGCCCATTTGATGAATGGCGGCAGCACTCAGGAACGTGCCACCCTTTGTGGGCAAGGCAGGGAAGCTGCAGAGTTGGGCCAAAATACTTTCTCTCAAACGGTCAACTGCAAATTGTGTGCGACTGATGCAGAGCCCTTAGTAACCAAAGAGGAGAAATCATGACAGACAGTGTTTTTTTAAATGAACGGAAAACATGTTTTTGGGTTTTTTGTATCCCCTGAGGGTCTTATGTTTTTGTTTGTTTTTAAGTTGTCCCAATGTGTTTCAAACCTTTCCTAGTTCATGAAGTGAATGAGGCCTGGACATTTTATTTGCAAACAAGTAACACATAATATATTTTTATGTCCTGAACCTCATGCAATATAACTTCAGATTTGTAACATGTGTGAAAAATAAATATTTCATTAATTTAATTGTTCCCTAAATATCAATTTTTTTCCCTCCCTTCTCAGTTGCTCTCCCACCGCCCCCCCCCCCTTCCCCACTTCTCTCTTTCATCCTCATAGGTTTCAAAACTTCTGGAAAATGAACCTATTGAGTGTGTTGTATGGGGGAAAGTATGGGCTTTGGAGGCAGGGATTAAAATCCCTGCTTGGGTTCTGACTAACCCTGTGCTTTTTGGAAAAATTGCGTACCCTCTCTGAGACTCAACTTCTTATCTGTAAGATGGGGTTAGTAAAGCTCTAGAATCCCTGGAAAGATTCAATGATAGATGTGAAATAGAGTCCTCGCAGGGGCTGAGTGGCGTAGTGGCAAGGGCACAAGAGCCAGCAGCCTGGGCTTGGCTCCCCAGAGGACCCCTCACTATCTGCACTGAATTCCTTCACTTCTCTGTGCCTCACTTTTCTTATTCATAATTTAAGAACAGAAATAGTTCATACTTTGTCTGATTGTTGGGAGGCTCTAATGACCTCATCATACATGCGAATTCCTTCGACGATGCCTGTCACGTAGCAAACACTTGATGCATGCTTGCCATTGTTGTAAAACAGAGCTGCCCTGCTCTCCGCCCACCTCTCATCTTAGAACTGTGTCAGAGGTGTGTCCACTCCCTCCGTTCCAAACTCAGGGGCACTCGAGTGAACCCGGCCAGCTCCAAAAATTAGCTTCTCCCCTTTACCAAGGGATTATGCAGTGTCCCTCAGAGTTGATGAGTGCGTGATGGTGTAACAGGGAGGTGCTCTCCAGCAGTGACTAGATTTTTTGTTTCACAAGGTCTAGAAACAGATTGGGTGTTGATGGCATTCATTCAGGGGGAAGCAGAGTTGCAAAGCTAAGTGATGTCTGCACTCCCACAATGGTCCATCCTGCCTTGGCCGGCCTATGGGGCCATGGTCAGTGCCTTAGTCTACCAGAGGTAGACTTGGTTATGACCTTCGTTCAAGTTAGGACCCCAAGCTAAGGCACCAGGAGACATCTGAAAGGGGAAGCAGTGCTGCTGTGGAGTTTGGGGTTATACAGAAAGTACAACAAAGCTGGCTACTGAGGACTGCTCCCTCATCAGGTGAGAGAGACTCAGGCCCTTGCGTGTGGTCAAAGTGCAGGAAATGAGCCCCGAAAAAGTCATGGTGATTCTATGAAATATTTAATTATCTAGAGCTCTGGTTAGGAGAACTACCCCCATATAGCCCAACACAGTTGAGTCTGCCAAGCAGAAGCCAAGAGCCACTCATCAACAGGAACTTGAGCCATCTGACACCTAACTCATTTTAGGGGATCAAAGGGTCCACACACAATCTCCACTTTGGAATTTTATCAGATTTCTGCACTTCCTCTAGTTTACGGCCTTCTCTCAGCAAGTTACGTTTGGAATTTGTCCTTCATCTGGTGAATTCTGGCCTAGAACCCACATACTAAAAGCAATCTCTCTCCTATAATCTGGGTGATTTTGGATGGTGGGCTAAGCTTGGAATAGTGGATGCAGCATTTATCACTACCCATGCCTTTCTCACATGTTGGCTCCTTACTTCTACGGGCCAGTGGATGTGTAAGCAGGAGGATGTGTGATGTGAACCAAGGCAGGTTCCCATTCTGACTGACCACACACCATGACCCACTGCACATATCCCCCAAATTTGTGAATGATTGCTTATCTTAAGGAAGTTTGGATTTGTGGGTTGAGTACCTGGTCTCACGTATATATAGGCCTTTGGTAATGAGAGTTGTAGACTAAAAATTAAGATTTTTACCCTAGATTAACATTAGCCCAGGCACTTAAGCCTGACCTCTCTGTATAAAATAAGGACTGAGAAAAATCTTGTAAAGGCAGAATTCTAATACCTGGTCATAGGCCTCCCTTCATCAGTTATCAAAAGGTTTAAGGGCAGTGGTGGTCGGGGGTGGGGGATGTCTGGGTTATTGTTACCCCTGGAGCTTCCTTTTCCTCTTAGACAGTACCCTAGTCTTAACTGGATAGCCTCAAAACAAGTCACTAAGTGGTTTAGCAATCCAGAAATAATCCTTTACAAATGTCCTATAAATACCTTTAACTCCCAGAGCCCTGTAATTCTGAGAAGGACTCCCCAACTAAATGTAACCTGTTAGGCAAGGTCTTCTCTTTAAAGATGGACAGAAGAAGTCTTGCTGCAGCAGGAAATAAATAACTGCTCTGCAGGTCACCAGTAGCCAAGGGTTTAGTGGGATAATCTGCTACAGTCACAGTATTCTACACATATTCTGTTTAATTCAAAATCTCAATCACATTCCCCACCAGGATACCCGTTTAAAAGTTGGATATTAGATGTTAAAATATGAGGGTCTGAACCATAAGATCCTTAAGAGACCTAGCAACTTGTTGTTATAGTGCATCTAAAATATTTGATTAGGGACACCTGGGCGGCTCAGTCGGTTAAGCGTCCAGCTTCTGCTCAGGTCACGATCTCACGGTTTGTGAGTTCGATACCCACGTCGGGCTCTGTGCTGACAGCTCAGAGCCGAGAGCCTGCTTTGGATTCTGTGTCTCTCTCTCTCTCTGCCCCTCACCTGCTCGTGTTCTCTTGCTCGCTCTCTCTCTCTCTCTCAAAAATCAATAAACATTAAAAAAACTTAAATATTTGATCATCAGCATATTAGATAGATTATTAGGGGAGAATTGTAGACATTTCTCATGATGGCTTTCTTAAGATAATTTAAAACTTTTGAAGTTGGACAATCTCAAGTTATTTAATACACATTAGCTATGTTTCTAAAGCGCAATTCTGAATAGAACTCATAAAACCAAAAGTTCTTCAGAGAACATTGGTCAAGTCTGACGTCTATCCTTCCTTAGTGACATAGTATAGAGAGGATCTTTGCAGAACCCTAAGGAAGCCACTTCACCTGAATAAAGTGAGGGGGTAGGTGGGAAGGACAGAGTTGCTGAAGACTCAGCATTTGAGTGACTAATTTGGTCTCATTGTAACCTGGAGCTAACAGATCGGATCTCACACCAACACAAACACATTTCCTCTATAGGAAGTTGAGTACAGAATGCAGAACCAGAAAGACAATGGGGAAGTATGCTTACCATGACCTCAGCTGATCAGTAGAGTCAGGGTCAAGGTTGCTTTCTTAGAGGGAAGTGTGGAGAAGAAAGTTAATATAGGGAATAAAAGTGGGTGTGGCCACCCTAGAGGCCTTTGTTAAGTTAATCGTTCTGGGGGTGGCTAAATCAAAACAGATATTCCAAAGCAGATACCCATTTAACTCCTGTGCAAATTTGTAATATCCAGTAATTGTCATCATCTGACTTAGACCTCCTGCTGGAAAGCCTTCTGACTCAGTTGCTTGTCTTATCCATGGACATTACAATTATGTCTTAATTATGGCCAGACCCTGAAAAGGATGTCAACATCTTGCTTTCATTGTTTGAGAGTGATTTCATTAGATTTTTACCCTGTCTTTGTTTTGATGTCTGTAGAGTGTGCTGGAGCACAGACCTGGCCAAGGCTGTTTCCTCTTTCAGCCTGGCTTGGCTTAGCTCCTGAGTGATTTAATACCTGTTTTGGAACTAAGTGTGGGAGTTGGGACTAATGTGAAGTCAAGGTCAGATACAAAACTATTGTCATGAGGAGATCCAGGCAGAACTGGATCTGAAGATCCACAGGAAATGTTCTTTGTGGCCCCTGTTCCATTGGTTATACATGATCTGATTCATTTTCCATGGAAGGGCAGAGGAAAGTGATCCCTTTGGGATGTTCTCCCAACCCAAGGCCCCTATTCCATACAGGAAGATATAAGAGATTATAGTCACTGGGGACTCTCTGCCAGGAATTCTTAATTCAGGAGAAGAGATGGTGTTGGGATCCATCTGAGATGCTTCTGTGTTGGAGTCAGAAGGTGGCGACTGGGTTGGTGCAGTTTTGTCCTGCCCAGATGAAGAGTTCCTTCTCCATTCTAGCCAAATGAGCCTTTATAAAATACAGATCCTATCTACTCACTTCCCTGCCTAAAACCCTTTGATGGCTTGCCATTGATTATAGAATCAAATCCGAGGTCTTACACCTGCCATTTTAGCTCTCCACAATTAGGCAACCACTTACTTCTCCAGCCTTTTCCATGACTGTGGAACTCATCATCCTTTGTGGCAAGAGCTGGCAAATGACAACCCATGGGCCAAACCTGGCCCTCATGATCAGACAAAAGCTAAGACTAATTTTTATATTTCTGAACAGTTGCATATTAAATGGTTATACAAGTACCAACATAGTGTCTTGAACTTTACCTCTTGGCCCCAAAAGCCTAAAATATGTATGCTCTGGTCCATTACAGGAAAAGTTTACCCTCTCCTGCTTTACATTATCATGATACTTTTTGCCATGTAACCCTAAGCGCCCCGTTGTTACATTCTGTCATGCCTTTGCTCAAGCCATTCCTGCTACCCCAAATTGCCTCTCTTCCACAAGTACTGATCAGCTTCCATGTGCAGGTGTTTGGAATACAAATGAAACAAGCAACCCCCCACCCCACCCCCACACACAACCTCTAACCCTCTAGGACCTCATAGCTTAGCAGGAAAGACATGAAATTATATCAGTGAGTACTGATCCGTGTGATAAAGGCTCAGTTGGGTTAAACACAGGGTGCAATGGGGACATCAGAGAGGGCTTCCTGGAGGAGGTGGTGTCTGAGCTGAGTGTTGAAGAAAGAACAGGAGTTTGCAAGGTAAAAAGGGGATTCATTTAAGGACTTTCCAGGCAGATGAGCAGTATCTGAAACCATGTGTCAAGGCTTTCATATTAGAAGAAAGCTGTGTGAGGTCACGGTAGGATTTTTAACAGGGAATGGCAGAGACTTTATTTGTCCTGTATAAAGATGGTACAGACAGAAAGGAAAGGGCAGAGCAAAACTGGGGCAAGGAGACCAGATAGGAGGTGGTTTTACTCATCAAGTTAAGAAGTCATGATATATAAACTAAATCAAAGGTGAGGGTTAGGGGTGGTGAGACAGCTTAGTAATGAATCCTCAGCAGCAGATGGCTTGTTGCAGGTAGAATGAAGGAAGAAGAAAGCCAAGCCCTGGCCCCCTCTTATTGGTACCCAGCTCTAGTCACTGAGTAGATGATGGAGCCACCACCTGAGCTAGGGAATGCCAAGGAAAATCTGGTGGAGATGTGTGGGGAAAATGAGGTGTTGGGTCTCTTATTCAAACATGACCACCTTCGGAGGGAACCTGGGTGGCTCAGTCAGTTGAGCCTCCAACTTGATTTCTGCTCCAATCATGATCTCACGATTGTTGATTGAGCCCCGTGTTGGGCTCCATGCTGAGCGTGGAGCCTGGTTAAGATTCTGTCTCCCTTTGCCCCTCTCCCTAACTTTCACATGCTCTCGATCTATAAATAAATAAATAAATAAGAACACCTCAGGTATTGTCTCTTCCAGGAAGCCCTGAGGCTGAGTTGGGGTCCTCCTTTGTACCTTAACAGCATTTTTTAGTTCTATCAGAATGTTTACTGAGTGACATTGAACCTATTTGTAATTTTCTTCTTTTTTCCCCCACTTATGTAGAGCAAACTCATTGGAAGTTGATATAGTATCTAATTAATCTTTATATCACCAGGACCCAGCACAATGTCCATTTGCTCAAAAAGAGGACCATTGAGCTGAACTGAATAGAGATGGGGGCCCTTGGGAGAGGCCCTCAGTGTGATGTGATTCACAGAGAACCAACTTTGTCATCAGACGGAAGTTCTCGCTTTGTGAGCCTTGGTGTCACTTTGTCTTTATATATCTGTGTCTGTATCTGTATCGTCTACATCTACAATACCTCTCCTGCCTATTCTTCAAGGGCGCTGTAAGAATAAAATGGAAGCAGCAGCCATGGATAGGGGGAAGAACTTGGGAGTGGGGAAGTCAGAGACCGGGATTCCAGTCCCAGCTCTGCTATAACTATAGGACCTTGAGTGAATTATTGCTATTGTCTTGGCCTCCATTTCTCCATTTATAAAATGAGCGTGTTGAATTAGTTCATGTTCCCTTCCCATCTAGCATTCTCATATGCTTTATGAAACTAGACAGTAGATGCGGAAGGATCATACAAATGAAAATCCCTATGCAAGTGATAGAGAAGAGTCCCTTAGAATGCAAGAAAGGCTTGGGCAGTAAAAAGTGGCCCCATAGTGGATGCTGTGGTGTGCCATTTGGATGCCCCCCATTGCTGGGAGACTGCAGTCTATGGGAATTGTCCTTAGCCAAAGGGAGCTGTCTCTCCTAATGTAGCTCCTCCCTGGGAAAGATGCCATCCGGTCACTGGTCAGTGTGGGACACAGAGACCCAGTGCTGTCATCTCAGCTTTGGACCTCACTGAGGAGTCACCTCAGAGCTCCCCTGGGTTTCCACTGGAGCTGCATCCTACTTCGACTCTCCCTTCTGCTCCCTTCACTTCCTTCCCAAGAAAACATCTGTGCACAAACTGCCTTTCACAGTGTTTCCAGGGGACCTTGACCTTTAACTTCTTATTCTCTGACTTCTTGTCCTCTGGGGACTGTGATCAGGCATGTCAGTACTTCCCCCTCCCCCACCAAAAGGGCTTGCTGGAAGGCCTTGGCCTCCAGGGTTCTTACAGAAATGCAAATTGAGACCTTTTACTGTTCAGATGACACCTGCTGTGTGTCCCACTGTACTGTGCAATGGCAAACAACATTTCTTCTCCCAGGGAAACTGCTCTAGAGTCACAAAGTCACAGAAGGACTGGGTTAGTGACACCCCAAAATGTACAAAAAAATAAAAAAAGATTCTAGAAAAATAAATCATACTTCATAATGTCTAACTCTCTATAAATCTACACCCAGAAGGAGATGGGGGAAAAGCTTATTTTTCACAGGTCTTGCACCAACCGTCTGAATTTCACAATCCGATCATTCCTCTGCCAGAAGTTTTACGTCTGATACCTTCAGATGTGCAATAAAAAGGCAAGAACTTCCTTCTGTTGCTCAAGTTCACTGTACCACAAAGAGGCAGAGAAATATAATGAAAAGGGAAAAGAGATAAATGATTAGTTATAATTCTCTGAATAGCTAGATAAATATTGACTAAGAGTGCCTAAGAAAAAGAAGCGTTCAGATCTGCCTAGAAAAATTAGCTTCCCTCCCTCCCTCCCCCTCCTGCTCAGCAGCCCTGCCTGGAGAATCTGGCTCCGTTATTTCTCTCAGTGGGAGCTGCCATTTTAATGACTCAGCACAGCACTTTTCCAGCAGGAGACCCTGCCTCAGGTGGCTGATCAGGCCTGGGAGAATTGAGGTCTCATTTAAACTAAGTCAGAAATTTCCCAACTTGTTTTAAAGTGAAATAGATTTGTAAAAATAACAATAATCATTATTTGACAGTGCTGTTACAGCTCCCAGATCGAAATTTAACCTTTAAAGTAGAATCCATCCTTTTCCTTCCCCGACGAAACTCGAATTCTGCTTCTCTGTCGCAACATTTGCCAGTGCAGAGAAGCCTAATGTGAGTGAGGAAAAGAGCAGCAGAATGACTTCTTTCTTTGAGTTTCAGGTCTTGCTTAACTATTCATTATCACTCACCTATTAGCCGTTGATATACATTTTTAAAGTAACTTTATCCTGTTCGTATTTTATGCCTCTATAAAAATGTGTAAATAACACAAACCTCTTCATTTGGGGGAAGTAGTTGATAACTTTTCTATGTAATTTACATAATTTACAAAGTTGTAGGGGCACCTGGATGGCTCAGTCAGTTAAGTGTGGGACTCTTGATCTCACAGCTCAGATCATGATCTCATGGTTCAAGAGCTGAAGCCCCGTGTCAGGCTCTGTGCTATTAGCACAGAGCCTGCTTGGAATTCTCTCTCTCCCTTTCCCTCTGCCCCTCCCCCATTCACTCTCACACTTTCTCTCTCCCTCTTAAAATAAAAGATAAATTAATTAATTAATTAAAAATTGCCTTCAGGAGCTTTTATTCCAGTTTTAAGTAAATCAAGGTATAGTTTACATACAGTGGAATGCACTGGTCATCACTTGGGGCTCACGGCCTCCTTCAGCCCAAAGTCCACCTGGGGACTTGTACTCTCCCATTTTCTGAAAGCGCCCCCCCAACCCCAACTCAGCCCCAACCCAAGTGCCCGGTGATTCTCCCCTTGGACCTCCATGCTTGGCCTCTGTAAGACCCTGCCTGTCCTCACTGGGTTCCTGGTGCGGGCCTCCATGGCTTCACCTGGACTGAAGGCTGCTCACCCCCTCACACCTTCCACCTCAGCACCTTTGGTGGCGTTGGGATGCCTTTACCTTCCCACTCACCATCTAGAACATTGTCTGCATCTCCTCCTTCTTTAAGGCAATCCCACAGCTTTTTTCCTGCCCCCAGTGATGTCATTTACCAACCTCCATGCCATTTCCCTTCATATGCAGAGGGTCTCCATGCCCACTCACAGGCCTCCTCTCCTCCCACATGTCTGCCATTTTCCTCAGAGCCTTAGACTATGCAAGGATGAGCTCTTCAACCACTTCCTTCATTGAGCCCTACATTTGTTTCACTGTCCATGTGGCTGCTCTTCTCATTTCTGCCTGCAATTATCAGCATGTGGCATTTCCCCACTGCTCTGGGCCTCTAGGACCTCAGCCCTGCGTCCACCTCCCTAGATCATAAGGTCCCTGCAAGCAGCTTTCGAGAGCTACGGCTAGCATCTCATCTTCCATACATCTTCGGTGGTCTCCCTGGCTTGAGTTAGATACGCAAGTCTGCTGCTCTCCTTCCAGCGCCTCAACTCTGTCCCCTTGGAGCCAGATTCTCATGTCATGTCCCACATGGATCCTTTGCAATCCATATCATGGCAACTGGCAGTTCTTCATTAAAGCTTTTGATCTTGCTCCTGTGGCGGTGGCAAGACTACAACAACACATTGCCTTTGTTGCAATTCTCTGGGGCTGTGTGACTGCATTCTAGTCCGTGGGATATGAACGTCCGTGAGACGCACCCCTTCAAGGCCTGGACTGCAACAGTCTCTCACGCTTAATCTTTCACGTTCTTCTCCCTTTTGCGAAGTGAAGGTCGACACCCAGGATGACTTTGAAAGCCACCTGATGAAGATGGCAGAGCCGTTCAGGGCGACAACCTTGATTTCTGAATGAAACACAGCCGCTTCTGTCTTAGTCGCTTCAGGCTGCTATAACAAAAATATCATAGCCTTGGTGACTTAAATGACAGAAATTTATTTCTCATGTTTCTGGAGGCTGGAATTTCCAAGATCAAGGTGCTGGCCAATTCAGTTCTTAGTGAGAGCTCACCTCCTAGGGTGCAGGTAGATGCCGTCTTGCTGTGTCCTCACATAGTGGAGAGAGATCATCTCTCTTGTGTCTCTTTTCTTGGGACACTAATTCCATTTTGGGGAGCTCTACTCTCATGACCTAATCACCACCCAAAAACCCATCTCCTAATGCCATGACACTGGGGACACTTTTGGTCCATACCACCCTCTCTCCTTGCCCCTTGACATGCTTCCCATAACAGCAGAAAAACACACACCTTGACCGTGAATAAAAAACAAGCTTTTCAAAAATGAGCTATTGGGATCTCATTAAAATAAAAAGCTTCTGCACAGTGAAGGAAACAATCAACAAAACTAGAAGGCAACCGACACAATGGGAGAAGATATTTGCAAATGACATATCAGATAAAGGGTTAATATCCATAATTTATAAAGAACTTATCAAAGTCAACACCCAAAAAACAAATAATCCAGTGAAGAAATGGGCAAAAGACACGAATAGACTCTTTTCAAAAGAAGACATCCAGGTGGCTAACAGACACATGAGAAAATGCTCAACATCAGTCACCATCAGGGAAATACAAATCAAAACCACAATGAGATACCACCTCCCACCTGTCAGAATGGCTAACATTAACAACTCAGGCAACACAGATGTTGGCAAGGATGTGCAGAAAGAGGATCTTTTTGCACTGTTGGTGGGAATGCAAACTAGTGCAGCCGCTCTGGAAAACAGTATGGATGTTCCTCAAAAAATTAAAAATAGAACTGCCCTACGACCAAGCAATTGCACTACTAGGTGTTTATAGCAGCACTATAGACAATAGCCAGAGTGTGGAAAGAGCCCAAATGTCCATTAACAGATGAATGGATAAAGAAGATGTGGTATATGTATATATATATATATATATATATATATATATATATATATATATATAATGGAGTATTACTTGGCAATCAAAAAGAATGAAATCTTGCCATTTGCAGCTACATGGATGGAACTGGAGGGTATTATGCTAAGCAAAATTAGTCAGAGAGAGACAAATATGATATGACTTCACTATTATGAGGAATTTAAGATACAAAACAGATGAACATAAGGGAAGGGAAGCAAAACTAATATAAAAACAGGGAGGGGTACAAAACGTAAGAAACTGTTAAATATAGAGAACAAACAGAGGGTTGCTGGAGGGGTTGTGGGAGGGGGAATGTGCTAAATGGGTAAGGGGCCTTAAGGAATCTACTCCTGAAATCATTGTTGCACTATATGCTAAGTAACATGGATATAAATTAAACAATAAATTAATTAATTGATTTTTTTTAAAACAAGTTTTTTAAAAAAGTCAGGCCTCTGCAATTTTGGACATCAGTTGTTACAGCAGTTAATTTCATTCTAACTGATGTAAATGTGTGAGGAGACGGAATTCTATAGTGGATCCTATTCAAGTTGAATCATCAGGGACATAAAATTGGGTCATGGTGAAAGGGGGCAAACTTTGGGTGAGGGGACAAAAAGAATTAAACATCTCTCTTCTTTGTGAATATTTTACTATTACACCCTTTTGAATTTCTCTCCAGGATGCGTGAATAGGTTGGATAAAGAGCCAGCCAGTTGCCATGATAAGGATCTGTAAGGATCCATGTGAAACATTACATGAGAATTTGGCTTTAAGGGTATAGAGTGGATTGTCTGGAGTTTCATAGGACTGGGTCTTCTGTGCCTCGAAATGCCAGGTAGGGAGGAGGGAATGATCCAGAGAAAAGGAGGCACTGAGCAGGGTGAGAGAAAAGAAGAAGAACATTACTTTACACAGCCCAGCCCAGCCCTCCTTTGCCCATCTTGGGGGCAAAGTATGTATTCTTTCTATGGCATGAAACCACAAGAGGCCTCTGGCATCAGTAAGCAGCTAGTCAGAAATTTGGAAGCTGGTCTTCTTTCCCTCTTTCAAAACTGGCAATCTGAATTAGGTGGGGACATGAGACATGAGCTGAGCTAGAGAGAAAGCGTAAGGGCCAGAGCAGAGAGGAAGGCTCAGGAGCCCTGTCAGTCTGTTTGATGCAAGCCTGGCATTTAGCTTGGTGTGGGAAGGGCTGGGCTTCTTCCTGGAGAAAGATGATGCCGTTTAGACCTGCATAGCTAGACCCAAGTCCCCATATTGGCAAACTGGCATTTCTTTGTGCTTATTGTGATGGCTGGTTCTAGCCTTGGTGCTGATGAGGGAAATTACTTAAGGAGCAAGTCTTTTTTCCCCTTTGTTCTGTCTAGCATTCCTTTATTCTGGCATCTCTACTTAGAAACATTATCTCACCAGATCTCATAGTCTCCAAATAGGAGATGTAGCATGGTGCCTCGGGGAGATCAAAGTGCTTTATGGATACTATCTCATTGAACATCCCAACCTTTCCCCCAGGAGTCAAGCCATCTCCTACTCCCCCTGACTTCCGCCAACTCACCATCCCTGCTTCACTCAGATTCTGAATAATAAATATTGTGAATTACTGTGAGTCATTTGGAAGGAACTGTAAATGGACCCTCAACTTCTCCATCCATCTGAAAGGCACCATCTTAATGCATGTATAGGAGATAATGGCTGTTCTGACACCCACTTACCTGGGACACAATGATTTGTGGTAATTGGGCAGGGATTCCCAGGTGCCCTGTACTCCCATTGGACAAAGAAATCCCAGAATCCTCATTCTTTCTCTGAATGTTGGTATCTCATACATTTCCATTACTGTCACTATCCCAGCAATATATAAGGCATCGTGAAATATTTGCTGCTCTGTAAATGACCAGTTTTCTTTGGGTTTTCAAAGCTTTGAATAAACCGATCCCTCTGTCAGAATGCACTCCCCTAGACCCTCTGCTTTTTGATCTCCTGCTCATCCTTAAGAACCAGCTCAGATCTGATCTCTGTCATGAGACCTTTGACTTCTCCAGGATGAGTTACTTGCTCTTCCTCTGAACTTCTACAGACTCAACTAGAAGCACTATCATTTGTTCCAGGCTCTAGCTACATGTTGCACATATGTATTATGATTTGATTCACCTGACACCTCTATGAAGTTGGTGATATTATTGTAACTAATTTTACTGATAAGGAAAAAAGAGGCTTGAAGAGGTCAATAATTCTCCTGATGTTATATGGTAATTAAGTGATGGAACCAGAATTTAAAGCCAAGACACCAAAGACCATAATCTTTTACTCCATAAGCTGCCTCCATTTTTTCAATCACTTGGTCTGTCCACTAGGCTTGAGCTTCTTAAAATAAGAGGTTATGACTTTTTATACCTATATTCTATACCTAGCCTAGTGTCTGGCATGTGATAGGTCCTCAGTAAATGCAGAATAAATAACTTTTAAATAGAATCAATATATAACTCTGCTGCTTCAGAAAAACTTATGTTGTATTTTTAAATTTGTGGGGACATTGCCAGATTTTCCTTCTGGGACAATGTTGGAAAAAGGGATCCCTATTGGGAGGAGAGAATTATTTCTCCAACTGGGCATATCCAGGGGTCATTAAAATTAGACTGTACATTGGAACCCATGGAAGCTCTTGAAGAACTCATATTCCATTGAGCTCCCCCAGGAGTAAATGGAATATAAAGATAATGTCTGAATTCCCTTATTCACTCATTCATTCATTCACCCATCCATCCATTCAACAAATACTGATAGAGCATGTCCTATGTGGCAGGCACTGTATTGTGCCCTGGGGACACAATAGCCAGCACAAACAGCCGTGGTCCTTAAAGTGAACTTCTCTTGTTTGCCCACCCACCATCTTTTCTTCTGCTAACAGAATCACTCTTTTCTCTTGGGAAAACATCTTTCCCACACTCAGACTGTGTGTTTTAGGTTAGGCCTGTTTTTCCTTCTTGGCTCCATGTTTGGGCACACGGTCAGTCATTGTATGGCATCCTCTGTAGCACAGTGATGGGTTGAGGGATGGGCATGTGACCACGCTGAGCTTATGAGAGTTAGCAATGGCACTTCTGGAACTATTAGGAAAGTAGTGCTTTCTTATTGTTGGTTAAATATCAACCTGGGACTACCAGTAGAGAGTGAAACCAATACAAAGGAAGACAGCTAAAATTTTAAGGGAGCAAGAGAGAGTAGACTGATGGCATAATTCCATGCCTTAAGTATAACCTCATCTAAAGACAGCAAAAATCTTGGCTTTCCCATTCAGGTGAGCTGATATATTCCCCTTTTTTGTTTAAGCCATTGAAAGTAGGCTTTCTTTCCATTGTAATGAAATAAGTCCTAAACAATAATGCCATTGGCTTCTGGAAGTAGGTTTTATATGTGATACCCTAAAATGTAGAACTGGCTGAATCACAGTACGATGCACCGCCCCAAGAATTCCTTTGTTCTTGGCTGGGGAGTCAGAAATCCCAGTCATGTCTCCCATGGCAGAGGGAATTGAATTGTCACATACACTATCTTGAGACTCAAACTATGTTCTAGAGATAGAAAATACAATTATATTGTAGAAGATTGGATACTTCTTATGGCCATCAGTAATAGCCTGTAAGGATGAAGCAAGTTGAGTGGGACAGAAACAGCCTTTCTCAGGGAAGCCCACACCGTCTCCATCAGCTGTTGAGGATGGCTGAGAGGAGTGCTGCGAGCTGGAAAAGCTCAGTTCTCTATCACAGTAACCTTAGCATAAGTGAAGTGTTGGGAAGTAAGAACAGAGAGGGAGAAAAGATGGGAACCTGGAGGTACCATGATATTCCACCCTTTCCTGACATCTTTACAGCATAAAAAGCCATCATGTAGCCTCTTCTGCATTGCTGGTGGGAATGTAAGCTGGTGCAGCCACTCTGGAAGACAGTATGGAGGTTTTCCTCCATAAAACTAAAAATAGAACTTCCCTACGATCCAGCAATTACACTACTAGGCATTTATCCACGGGATACAGGTGTGCTTTTTCGAAGGGACACATGCACCCCCATGTTTATAGCAGCACTATCAACAACAGCCAAAGTATGGAAAGAGCCCATATGTCCATCGATTGATGAATGGATAAAGAAGATGTGGTATACACACACACACACACACACACACACACACACACACACACACTGGAGTATTACTCGGCAATCAAAAAGAATGAAACCTTGCCATTTGCAACTACATGGATGGAACTGGAGGGTATTATGCTAAGCGAAATTAGAGAAAGACAAATATATGACTTCACTCACATGCGGACTTTAAGAGAAAAAACAAATGAACATAAGGGAAGGAAAGCAAAAACAATACAAAAACAGGGAGGGGGACAAAACATAAGAGACTCATAAATATGGAGAACAGAGGGTTACTGGAGGGGGTGTGGGGGGGATGGGCTAAATGGGTTAGGGGCCTTAAGGAATCTACTCCCGAAATCACTGTTGCACTATATGCTAACTAATTTGGATGTAAATTTAAAAAAATAAGATAAAAAAAAAGCCACCCTCTAGGATGCAGCAAGGAAGCAGAAGGAATTTTAGCACTTTCCCCACTCCACCCCGACCCCAGTACATCGTTAGCACAACACACAGGATAGGAACACCTGCTGCTAAGGGATAGAAAACTTCAGACAGTGGTCTAGATTCAAGGACCCGTAATTCTGACTTTGGATTTCACTGGATGCAAATAAACTAACAGCTTATTAAGATTCTAGAAAGTTGAAATGCTTGAAAAATACAAAGCCTGACAAATGATACTCTGGAACTGAGAAATCAACTCCGAGGGTTGTCCCAAACACATGAACTCATCAAAAGAGTGAGCAGCACTGAGAAGGGAAAGCTGTCCTGTGTGCCTCTTAGCTGTGGCCACAGGGTCAATAGACAAGGGAGTTTCTGCCAGAAGATAGAACCAGAAGAGGCTGGACTGGCTGGCTAAGAAACACCTTCCATCACAGGGCAAAGGCATCTTGGTTAACCCTGTCCTCCCTGTATTATCTGCACCTATACATGCTATTGGTCCACACTGCACAGTAGTGATTATACTATGTTGTTTCACCTTCTCCCGTTTTTTTCCAAGAAAAGTATGTGTTGGGGTGATTAAATATGTCATTTCGCCATGAGTTTCTAGTCAAAGAAAACTTAGCTTACATCTGAATCGTGTGGAAGGACTGTAGAAGCACATAAATGGCTGAGCTCCACCCCAGACTTTCTGATTCAATTGGTCTGAAATGGACCCTAGACTTTGCATTTCTAACAAGTTCTGATGTGATATGCATGCTGTCATTGTTTTGTTTTAAATTCCTCAGGCAATTCTAATTTGCAGCCAAAATTGAGAACCCGAGTTTTAGACTGTTTAATCTAATAAGCATTTATTGAGCACATACTACGTGCCAAACATTGAGCTAGGTCCAGGGCATGGTTATGAATATATATGTTATTGATATGTATATGTACGTGTATATATGAATAAGACAAAAGTCTCTGCTCCTGAAACACTCATCACCTAATAGGGAAGAGGTCATGTAAACCAGTAAATTTCATATAGGGTAATGTCTGCTATTAATAGAGGTAGCCTGGAGCCCACAGGAAGGAATGGCAAACTCACCAAGGAGCTCAGATAGGACTCCTGAAGGAGAAAATATTTGCTCTAAGCCTCAAAGAATGAGTAGGTCTTTCCAGGGGCATTTCAGACCAAAAAAAAAAAAAAAAAAAAGGCAGCATATGCAAAGACACTGAGGCATACAGCAGATCACATGACATGACACACCATCAGGAAGCTTGCTATGACTGAAGTCTTGGAAGTGAGGTGGCAGGTATGGAATCTGAATTTGGAAAGGCAGCCTGAATGCTTGCTATCTCATGAAAAAAAGCCTAAATCATTTAAATAATTTAAGTGATATTTAGTCTGCCGAGCCTTTGTGCCAAGGTTGGTCAAAATCTACCCTCATCTCAATGCCTTGTGGAGAGCGGCCACACATGAGAAGGATCAGGTGCAAACAAAAGTTTCTGGCAGGAGAAGGAGAACCAGTGGCTAGAGTTCCCAGGGGCTCCACAAATGCTTCCAGGTATCCATTGTCTTTGAAAGGAAAGTTCTACATCGATATCTATACTCTATGTATACCCACAGACACACCTGTGCTGAGGGGGGCTGGCTCAACTTTCCCTGGGAATAAACACCCGCTGTCTCTACCCACTCCTGCTAAGAGGCTTCCTCCTCAGCTTGCAGTTCAACAGACAGATGAGGCTGGCGGAGGCCGCCCTAGTCTTGCAGCCGGGGAGCTGACGTGCCAACACACAGCTGCTGACTTTCTTCCCCCCTCACGTTAAGCTGGAACATTGTGCACTTTTCTTCTCCAACTCCTTCAAGGCAAGTCATTTTCCTCCTCTGGAAGGTTGCCCATTGTTCATTTGACATTAAAGATAGGTCTTCACTGTTTTCTCTTAAGGCAGCAATTGGTGAAGTTAAGCTGTATTATGCGGACTTGTCAGAAGGATACAACATTATACAAAGGAATGATGTGAAACAAAAATTGCTCTCTTCAACCTTCCCAACCTCTCCCGCACACAGACTTCAAGGCTTTTCTGCCCTCATGTGTTTCCGACATAGCTTGGAATTGGGGGTAATTGAAGGGGGCGATGGGGTCTGTGGTGCTCAGCCCACAGCCTATCCTGCTTCCAGGAAAGCAGGGAAAGCTGGGAATTGTTCAGTGGGCAGCCAGGATGGATGACAGGGCTGAGGGGGATGGTGGGGAGGGGGCAGATGAGGAAAACCCTTCTCCTCTTGTTTCCCTTAGGAATATGCTGACTTCAGGCCCTCAGATTTGTGGGATGTTTGATTAGTTTTAAAGAGCTAATGGCCTTCTCTCTGCCATGGTGAATTCAGAATTCATTTCCCAGCGACTTTTACTCAGGATTACATGGCTAACTTACTACTGGAGTGTGGTCTTATCTAAGTTCTGAGCAGAGGCTCTATCACTCTGCCTCATGGAATCATGGTTTCTTCATCCATTGATTCATTCACTCAATTGGACTGTGGCTCTGGTCTCCACTCTCTCATGGGCTAAAGATGTGATCCTGGGCAAATTATGTAACATTCCCAATGCCTCAGTTTCCTCATCTGTAAAATGGGAATACCGTTGAGGATTGTTGTACGGGTTAAGTGATATAAAGCATGTACATAGCATTGTGATCCAAGTCCTCAATAAATAGTGCAGTTATTATTTTTATCATTACCAGTCTGCGGGCATTCATGAAGAGCCCCTGGTCCCTCCTGGGCCCTGGAAACTGGAAGGTGAAGGAGATGGACGTTGCTTGTCTGGTGGGTGGGGCAGACCAGATTGTGACAGCTAAAGATTGGTGTTAAGTGCCTGGAAAGAGCTAAGCCTAGGTGCTATGGCAGGTGAGGGAGGGGTACCTAACCAAAGCCAGTGGTCAGAGAGGGCTTTTGGAGCAGGTTCCTCTGTAGGGAGACTTGAAGAGTGAACATGGAGATGGAGATAGGCTTTCTGCCAGAGGGAACAACATGTGCAAAGATAACAAAACACCCCGAAGTTTTCCCAGAACTGTGCACAGGCCTAAGTGCCCGAGCGTACATAGGGCTGCTTGGTGGGGAGTTATAGATGTGGCTGGAAAGGAAAGCCTGGCCCCTCGGGAAGTGCTTTGTGTGGGAGATAAAAGGCTTGGATTTTATGCTGGTAATAGGGAATAGGGAAAGAGGTAATAGGGAAATATTTAATGGTTTTCAGTAGGGAAATGGGACTGCCTGATTGATTGGCTTCTGGGTGGAAAGTGGGTTGGGTGGATGAGAACCTGGTTAATAAGAGACCAGAGTAATGCACCAGGGCACTGAAGAGAAGAAAAACGGGATGGTGGCCATGTAAATGGGGAGCAGGGGTGCTTTTGAGATGTTTAGAAGCTAGAATCTCTGAGGGCGCCTAGGTGGCTTGGTCAGTTGAGTGTCCGAACTTCGGCTCAGGTCATGATCTCATAGTTTGTGAGTTCAAGCCCCGCATCGGGCTTTGTGCTGACAGCTCAGAGCCTGGAACCTGCTTTGGATTCTGTGTCTCCCTCTCTCTCTCTCTCTGCCCCTCCCCCACTTGTGCTCTGTCTCTGTGTCTCTCTTTCTCTCTCTCTCAAAAGCAAATAAACATTAAAAAAAAAAAGAGAATTGTTTACCAAAAAAAAAAGCTAGAATCTCTAGACCTTGGTCATAACAGGACATGGGAGGAGTTAAGGATGTACCCTCGCCCCATACACCACCAGTTTTCTGCCACCAGTGACCTGTGAATGATCCTTTACAGAGATGAGGTGCCCAAGAAGAGCAGGTGCAGATGGTGTGTTCCATTACAGACATGCCAGGTGCCCATGGGACAGCCAGGTGTATGCAATCAAGATGTACAGAAGCCTCCATGGGCTTGGGGCTCTAGGGAAGCTACATGCAGGTGAGGTGCATCATCAACACAGAGGTAGTCACTGAGGCCATGGGATGGACCAGGTCACCAGGGGCAAGGAAAATGGCAAAAGAAGGTGGCTGAACACAGAGTTCTGGGAACAGCAAGACTAGAGGGATAGAAGGAGGCAGGGAAGTCAGTAAGAGGCCAAGAAGGGGAGGCCAGAGTGGTGAGAGTAAAACCTTAGGAGAAGGGATATTCTAGAGAAAGTTTCACAGAGGAGGAGTGATCACTGGTGCAGGTTGCCTCTGAGAGGTTGGTGGAGGTGAGGCCCCTGCATTTACAAGAGGAGGCTGTTAGTGCCACAGGCAAGGACAGCATCAGTTGTGGTGAGGACAGAAGTTGAGGATGGAAGAAGGAGACCGACAAGATCTCACTTGATCAGCACCTTGGCAATTAGGAAGGCAGCAACGGGAATGTCGTACCTGGGTGCGTGTTATAGACACGGCCTCACAGGTGCTTCCCACATCTGCAGAACAAGAGTCTTGGGGGGCAGAGCCTGAGAACTTAGTGTGTAAAAGCTCCCTTGGTGATTCTGCAGTGAGAATTCTGAGTGGCAGATGGTAAGCATGAATACTAGGCTTAGCGTCAGGAGCCAGGAGTCTAAATCCAGAAGCAGCCCCTGCGAACAGGAGGCCGCCAGTGGGGTCTGGGTCTGACTGTGGATCTACCACTCCCTTGCTGCCTGTGTGGCTGGGCAAGGCCTTAATGGCTTCCATGCCGGCCCTCTCGTCTGGAAGACAGGGAGAGCAGTAACCACTGCAGGATTATTGTGAGGTCCCAGTGAGGAAATGTACATAAAATGTTTGGCTTATTAAAAGCACTCGTTGTTGCTATTATTAATGTTGCTGTTGGCTGCATGACCTTGGGCAGATTTCAGCACCTTACTGGACTCTCACTTCCTCATTTGTGAAACAGGAGTAGTAGTTTCTTACCTGGCAGATATTGGAGGATCAGCATGGTTGTGCAGAGGGAAGACCCTCACAAATAGTCGGTGCTCAGTGAGTATTAATTTTGTGTTGTAGTTGGTGCAGGACCTCATGCTTGGAGGTGGTCACTGGTTGGAAGATTGTCTGCAGGGGCAGCCCAGGCCTCCCCTGCTTCCTCAGGTACTAGCAGGGTTTGTGATCACATAAAGTCCTGGGATCACCCTCTTTCCCTGAGTAGAGCTGGTGGTTCTGGTCACAGGCTCTTCAGAAGCAGTGGTCAGGGCTATGGAAATCTGTGAGCTGGTCATCAACTAGCAGCCATCGCAGCCTGGGACTCTCCAAGGTGGCTGAGGTGGCTGTTACCCCTTCTAGGAGACAGGAAAGAATACAGAGTAGCCTCTGGCTTCCAAGGAGTCAGGTAGCCCAGGGACAGGGTCCTAAACCCTTGGAAAATAAGGAGGAAAAGGCTGACAGTTGAGATATTCACACCAGCAGGAAAGAACTGGCCAAATGCCCAAGATCTACCTCCTGGCCTTTGTCCAGGCAGGGCCTCAGCGCTGCTGCAGGAAGTAGGCAGCTTTGTGACTCTCTCACCCAAGCTCAATCTGGGAGAGATGAAGAGGGGCAGAGAGAGGGATGGACAGCAGGATGGTACGGGGGCCTGCTTTCTTCCTTCTGCTGCTCTGGTGACATAATCACCTGGCCTCCATTCTGTGCTGTATTGTGCTGTCCTGTTTATGGCTGAAGTCAGCAGGTTGGGTCCCTTTGGGATTTGAACGATGGATGAGAAAACATGATGGTGAGCAGTATTTGCTCAGCACTTTACAGAGCTGGATTATTTGATCCTCACCTAGTAGGGATGACATCCCCACTCTATAGATGAAGAAGCAGCAGCTTTGGAAGACCTACCCAGGGTCTGGATTCACACCTAAGAAGAGCTGGCTCCAATGCCAGCACTCTTACTGCTAGCCCAGGAGTTGCTGTTAAAAGGGAGCACTGCGCCTGACCGGCTCAGTCAGAAGAGCATGTCACTCTTGACCTCAGGGTGGTGAGTTCAAGCCCCACTTGGGTGTAGAGATTACTCAAATAAATAAAACTTAAAACTAATTGTGGGGGGGTGCCTGGGTGGCTCTGTAGGTTGAACGTCTGACTTCAGCTCAGGTCATGATCTTGCAGTTGGTGAGTTAGAGCCCCACATCAGGCTCTGTGCTGATAGCTTGGATCCTGGAGCCTGCTTCATATTATGTATCTCCCTCTCTCTCTGCACCTCCCCCACTTGCTCTCTCTCTCTCTATCAAAAATAAATAAACATTAAAAAAAATGGTAGCCTTGGACTGAGACACACAGCTGGCTTCTTTTCACGATGTAGCCACTACCTTGCTCTGTGGCCTGAGACAAGTCTCTTAACTTCTCTGGGCTTGAGTCAGCCACTCTGCCAAACATAGAACTTGGAAGAGAACACCCAGAACATTCCTTCCAACTGCACTAGCTGGCTGTCTTAATGCTAGGGGCATTCTTGGCCACCAGGTGTGTCTGGGATAACTTCAGAAGGACCAGTTACAACCCTGGACCCCAGCCTCCACCCAGAACCCTAGAGAGCCCTTTACTCCCACCCAAAAGCAAGCCATAATGAGCCTTCTGTGAAGAAAGGAGTCTTATTTAGAGAAAGGGAAAGCCATAGATATCACTGTGCACCAGCTGGGGTGGTGCTGTCCTTACCAGTTCCTTGTCCCTGCACCCAAGTGCTCTTCTAGCATTTCTCCCTGGGCCCTCTCTGCCCCTCCTGAGCCCTTCTTCTGCAGTGTCTACACAAGGTTTCAGACTGAATGGATCTCCCTTATCCCTCTGATTTGCTAGTGTGTCCCCAGTGGGGGCACTCTGTACCAAAGCAGGAGCTCAGCAGGAGCTCAGCACTGTTTGTGGGATGAATCAGAAACAGAATTATTCATCTCCTCGTGGCTTTTATGTCCACTTCTGCTGAGTGGGGCCATCACTTCCCAGAGAGACCTGCTCTTTTCCTCCTGGGTGTCATTTTTCTTCCCCTGGGAGACTAACTTTGGTTTCTGCGGTTAACAATCATAGAAAACCCAATATAATTTTTTTTTTAAGAAAGAAAAAATGCCCTCCTCTCCTAGAGGTCATCTATGTCAGGCCCTTGGCTGAAAGACAGGGTCAATCATCCTAATTTTCTCTGCACTCAGGTGAGCACATCTGACTTTGTGGGGACTGAATGGTCTTCCCAGCTCTGAGGCTGGCCATCCCTGGGCTCCTCTGTTCCTTCGCCTAGAGACCCCTTCTTATAGTTTCTTTTGGTTCCTTTGATCTTTTCACTCAATATGCAGATGAAGGAGAGGGGCCTAAGGAACAAAGCCTCTCCAGCTGCCCGATGGATTATTCTGGAATTAGTCTGCTGCTGTCAATTTTATTTGGTGATCCCAGCTGGATCTCCAAATTATACCTGTAATTTGGTGCACTCCATGTATTATAGTCTGTCAGAGAAATCCTATAATTATTTTTTAAGTGACAAAGTTTTAAGGAATAGCTAAATAAATGTAGCTAAATTTAGAGCACTGTCTCTTTACAATGGAATGTGGCAGGAGGTAGAGATATGATCAGTGGCTGCTAGAAGGAGAATTTTGTTACTATCCAAAAGGTGGCAGCAAAAATTACCTCAATTAACTTAACAAGAAGCCCGTCCTCCTTTGCCAGCCGGCCCAGGAGCCCTGGCACACACCTTTTCCCTTTTCTGCCAGAATTCTGTGCCTCCCGCACCAAGCTGTCCCCAGCTCCATCTGCTGCTCCTGTCTGAAGCTGATGCCCGGGCTCCAGTCACGTCCTGCCTTCTCCCTGAGAGCCTCCAGCTCAGCGTTCCAGATCAGGGTCAGGAGTTCACACCTCAAAGAAATCTCAGCACAGGTCATTGCTTAAGGGGGAAGGAGGCCAGAGAAATAAGGGCAGGGCCTGTTTCTGTCCCGTACAGACTCCATGGAAAATGAGAGAGTTTCTACAAACCCAAAATGTAAGATCTCGGGAGAAACTTGTGACATACCTCATCAATCTATTCGTCAGAGCTTTTTGAGAATCCAGTCTATGTTAGATGTTCTTGGATGACATAGATGCATGAATGGGTTAATGAAATATTTGTCTGGCTCTTACTATGTGCTGTGTACCCTTCTAGCTTCTGGGTTTACAGCAGTGAACAAAGCAGAGGGCCCTGCCTACATGTAGCTCACATTCTAAGGAGGGTAAGACAATAAACAGGACAAACAGGGAAAATAGATGTTTGGGTGGATTGTGGTAAGTGCTAAGGGGACAGAAAAAGTGGGATAAAGGAGATAAGGAATGACAGAGGGGCTGCTACAGTTTTAGACAGAGCAGCCAGCTGGCCTTGCTGAGAAGACCACTAAATGGGGAGAGGCAAGTGGGGAAGCAGCCCTGATGTGTATGTGGGACACACATTCCAGGCAGAGGGGTTGACAAGTGATAAGACCCTGAGGTGGGAAATGTTAAGAGGGCCATTGGATACATGGCAGGAGTATTATGTATCCCTGTTTGAGGGGGTCAGGAGATATTGGAGAAGAGAGACATGTGTAAAAATAATTACTATGGGGAGTGGCCAAGACGGCAGAGCAGCATAGAAGTTCACTGCTTATCTTGTCCCTGAAATGCAGCAAGATCAGCACCAAACCATCTTGCACACCTGGAAAATTGACCTGAGGACTAACACAACAATCTGCTTAACTTGAGCCACAGACCTTGGCAGGTACGTGGCACAGAGAGGTGAACTGGGAGAGAGAAGCTGCGGAGGGTAGGGAGCTGTTTTTGTTTCCAGAGAGAGGACGGAGACAGTGGGGAGAGTACAGGAAAAGCACCCCCTCCCTGAAAGCAGCTGGAGAGAAAGAGAAAGAGTGGAAACACCCGCAAGGAACTGCAAGAAAGGGAGAGAGGAGAAAGGAAAGGGTTTCAATACCATTAAGGCTCTATAAACAGGGGAGTGCAGAGTCAGAAACTCCACAGCTTGATACCTGGTGGTGTTCTGCTGGGAAGGGTGAATCCCTAGGAACAGACAGTATTGTCTGAGGGGGTCCTCTGGCTACATGAGGAGAGGCAGTTCCCCTGCTGGGGGGACATCTGGTAGAGGCTGTGCTGCCTCCCCACAGGCAAAGGTCCCAAAAAACCCCAGACTGCAGCCATGTTTGCTGGTGTTAGAATGACACGAGGGTGCAGTGAAGCCTGGTGTCAGATGTGTATTGTGATTTACCATAGCCCCTGGACCACTGCTGCTACACAATCATGCAAAATTTTTCTGGGGCAGGCTGGCACTTGGCCACAATCTCTGGGCCTCTGTAGTGGCATGGTCGAATGAGGACTCCTGGAAACAGGACAACACCCAGCCATTGCTCAGCGAGACCCTCCCCCATAGGGTTGGAGGAGCAGTTCAAGCTGCAGGGCCCTCAAAAGTGAGGGGTTTGGAAACACAGAACCCATCTGGGATAAAGTTCAGGAGGGAGGTGCCGCTTGGCAGGCTGACGGCTTGGTCACGGACAGTGTAGAAGCAGGGAGTGGACAGAAGGCAGAGACAAAGTAGAGCTGCTTGATTGCTGATTGGCGAGAGTACAGAGTTCTGATGCTAGAGACTGGGAAGCTGGGTGATGCCATTTTCACCTCTCCCACACATGCGCATACATGCCTACATGCGTCACACAGATCTACCCCAGTAAGCTAAGCAATGCCACTTAGTGGAGAACGGAGCTGTTATACCAAGCCCCATCCAACTGTGCCAAGCAAGCCCTAGAGGACCACCACAAGTCTCCATCCTCTTAGTTTATGGACTATAAAGTGCTTCATAGTTTGACTTCTGAGGAAAACTGGATGTAATTTCATTTGGATTTAATTCTGTTCACTGGTCCATCTATTCATTTTTTTTTCTTTTCTTATTCTTGGATACAGAAAGAGAAAAAAATCTATTTTTATTTTCCATTTTTATAAAAATAATTTTTCTTTAATTTTTCTTCTATATTTTTACTTTTTTGTAAATTTTAAAGTCTATTTTACTTTCTTCATTTCATTTTATTCTATTTTATTGTATACATTTTTAAAATTTTAAATGTTTTCCTACTGTTTTCCCCATTTTTTCCTTTCCTTTTCTTCCCTTTTTTCTCTATTCTATCAAGCTTCTTTCAACAACTAGACCAAAACACACCTAGAATTTAGCTTCCTTTATTTGATTTTTTTGTGTTGTTTTAATTTTTTTATTTTATTTTTAATTTTATTAATTCTTTTTCTTCCTCCAAAATGATGACGCAAAGGAATTCACGCCAGAAGAAAGAACAGGAAAAAATGACAGCCAGAGACTTAATCAACACGGATATAAGCAAGATATCTCAACAAGAATCTAGAATCATGATAATAAGAACACTAGCTGGGTTGAAAAAAGCATAGAATCCCTTTCTGTGCAGATAAAAGAACTAAAATCTAGTCAGGACTAAATTAAAAATGCTATAACTGAGATGCAATCTCGAATGAATGCCACAGAGGCAAGGGTGGATGAAGCAGAGCAGCATATCAGTGATACAGAAGACAAACTTATACAGAATAATAAAGCAGAAAAAGGGAGGGAAACTAAGGCAAAAGAGCATAATATAAGAATTAGAGAACTCAGTGGCTCATTAAAAAGGAATAACATCCGAATCATAGAGGTCACAGAACAAGAAGAGAGATAAAAAGGGGTAGAAGGTTTATGTGATCAAATCATAGCAGAAAACTTTCTTAACCTGAAGAAAGGCACAGACATTAAAATCCATGAAGCACAGAGAACTCCCATGAGATTCAACAAAAACCAGCCATCAACAGGGCATATCATAATCAAATTCAAAAATACACAATAAAGGAAAGAGTTATGAAAGCAGCAAGGGAAAAAAAAGTCCTTAAACTATGAGGGAAGGTCAGGTTCACCGCAGACCTATCCACAGAAACCTGGCAGGCTAGAAAGGAGTGGCAAGATATATTCAACATGCTGAATTAGAAAAAATATGCAGCCAAGAATTCTTTATCCAACAAAGCTGTTATTCTTTTTTTTTTAAATTTTTTTTTTCAACGTTTATTTATTTTTGGGACAGAGAGAGACAGAGCATGAACGGGGGAGGGGCAGAGAGAGAGGGAGACACAGAATCAGAAACAGGCTCCAGGCTCTGAGCCATCAGCCCAGAGCCCGACGCGGGGCTCGAACTCACGGACCGCGAGATCGTGACCTGGCTGAAGTCGGACGCTTAACCGACTGCGCCACCCAGGCGCCCCAAACAAAGCTGTTATTCAAAATAGAAGGAGTGATAAAGAGTTTCCCAGAAAAACAAAAACTAAAGGAGTTCATAACTACTAAACCAGCACTTCAAGAAATTTTAAGGAGTACTCTCTGAGGAGAGAAAAGAGGAAACAAAACAAAAAAGACCAAAAGAAACAAAGACTAGAAAGGACCAGAGAACACACCAGAAATTCCAACTCTATGGGCAACATAATGGCAATAAGTTCATATCTTTCACTCACTCTAAATGTCAATGGACTAAATGCTCCAATCAAAAGACATAGGGTAACAGAATGGATAAGAAAACAAGATCCATCTATATGCTGTTTACAAGAGACCCATTTTAGAACTAAAGTCACCTTCAGATTGAAAGTAAGGGGATGGAGAACCATCTACCATGGCAAAGAAAAGCTGGAATAGCCATACTTATATCATACCATCTAGATTTTAAAATAAAGACTGTAATAAGAGATGAAGAAGGGCATTATATCATAATTAAGGGGTCTATCCACCAAGAAGATCTAACAGTTATAAGCATTTATGTTGCCAACATGAAATACCCAAATATATAAGTCAATTAATCACAAACATAAAGAAATTCATTGACAATAATACCATAATAGTAGGGGACCCAACACCTCACTTACAACAATGAACAGATCATCTAAGCAGAAAACAAGGAAACAATGACCTTGAATGACATACTGGACAGGATGGACTTAACAGATATATTCAGAACATTTCATCTTAAAGCAGCAGAATACACATTCTTCTCAAGTGCACATGGAACATTCTCCAGAATAGATCACATACTGGCACACAAATCAGCCCTCAAGAAGTATAAAAAGATCGAGATCATACTGTGCATGTTTTCAGACCACAATGCCCTGAAACTCGAAATCAACCACAAGAAAAAAATTGGAAAGACAACAAATACCTAGAGACTAAAGAATGTCCTACTAAAGAATGAATAGGTTAACCAAGAAGTTAAAGAGGAAATTAAAAAGTACATGGAATCCAGTGAATAAGATAACACCACAGCCCAAAACCTCTGGGATGCAGCAAAGGCGGTCATAAGAGGGGAGTATATGGCAATCCAGGCCTTCCTAAAGAAGGAAGAAAGGTCTCAGATATGCAACCTCACCTTACATCTTAAAGGGCTGAAAGAAGAACTAGCAAATAAAATCCCAAACCAGCAGAAGATGGGAAATAATAAAGATTAGAGTGGAAACCAATGCTGATGAAAAACAAACAAGAAAACAGTAGAACAAATCAATGAAACCAGGACCTGGTTCTTTGAAAGAATTAACAAAATTGATAAACCCCTAGCCAGTTTGATCAAAAAGAAAAAAGAAAGGACCCAAATAAATAAAATCAAGAATTAAAGAGCAGAGATCACAACCAACACTGCAGAAATACAAACAATAAAAGAGAATATTATGAGCAATTATATGCCAATAAATTGGGCAATCTGGAAGAAATGGAAAAATTCCTAGAAACATAAATTACCAAAACTGAAACAGGAAGAAATAGAAAATTTGAACAGACCCATAACCAGTAAATAAATCAAATTAGTAATCAGAAATCTCCCAAAAAGCAAGAGTTCAGAGCTAGATGGCTTTTCAGGAGTATTCTACCAAATATTAAAGAGTTAACACCGGGGCGCCTGGGTGGCGCAGTCAGTTAAGCGTCCGACTTCAGCCAGGTCACGATCTCGCGGTCTGTGAGTTCGAGCCCCGCGTCGGGCTCTGGGCTGATGGCTCAGAGCCTGGAGCCTGTTTCTGATTCTGTGTCTCCCTCTCTTTCTGCCCTTCCCCTGTTCATGCTCTGTCTCTCTCTGTCCCAAAAATAAATAAACGTTGAAAAAAAAAAAAAGAGTTAACACCTATTCTTTGGAAGTTGTTCCAAAAAAATAGAAATGGAAGGAAAACTTCCAAACTCATTCTCTGAGGCCAGCATTACCTTGATTCCAAAATCAAAGACCCCATTAAAAAGGAGAACTACAGACCAATTTCCCTGATGAAGATGGATGCAAAAATTCTCAACAAGATACTAGCCAACCGGATCCAACAATACATTAAGAGAATTGTTCACCATGATCAAGTGGGATTTATACCTGGGATGCAGGGCTGGTTCAATATCCACAAGTCAATCAATGTGATATATCACATTAATAAAAGAAAGGACAAGAACCACATGACCCTCTCAATAGATGCAGAAAAAGAATTTGACAAAATACAGCATCCTTTTTTGATAAAAACCCTGAAGAAAGTAGGGATAGAAGTATCATACCTCAAGATCACAAAGGCCATATATGACAGACCAACTGCTAATATCATCCTCAAGGGGGAAAAACTGAGAGCTTTCCCCCTAAGGTCAGGAACATGACAGGGATGTCCACTGTCGCCACTGTTATTCAGCATAGTATTGGAAGTCCTAGTCTCAGCAATCAGACAACACTAAGGAATATAAAGCATCCAAAATGGCAAGGAGGAAGTCAAACTTTCACTCTTCGCAGACAACATGATACTTTATATGGAAAACCCAAATGATTCCACTGAAAAACTATGAGAACTGATCCATGAATTCAGCAAAGTCGTAGCATATAAAATCAATGCACAGAAATTGGTTGCATTTCTATACACCAATAAAGAAGCAACAGAGAGAAATCAAGGAATCGATCCCATTTACAATTGCACCAAAACCATATATACCTAGAAATAAACCTAACCAAAGAGGTGAAAAATCTATACACTGAAAACTATAGAAAGCTAATGAGGGGCACCTGGGTGGCTCAGTCGGTTGAGTGTCCGACTTTGGCTCAGGTCACGATCTCACGGTCCGTGAGTTCGAGCCCCGCGTCAGGCTCTGGGCTGATGGCTCAGAGCCTGGAGCCTGCTTCCGATTCTGTGTCTCCCTCTCTCTCTGCCCCTCCCCCGTTCATGCTCTCTCTCTCTCTGTCCCAAAAATAAATAAACGTTAAAAAAAAAAAAGAAAGCTAATGAAAGAAATTGAAGAAGACAAAAAAAAAAAGGAAAAATATTCCATGCTCATGGATTGGAAGAACAAACATTGTTAAAATGTTGATACTACCCAAAGCAGTCAACATATTTAATGCAATCCCTATCAAAATATCACCAGCATTCTTCACAGAGCTAGAAAAAACAATCCTAAAATTTGTATGGAACCAGAAAAGACCCCAAATAGTCAAAGCAATCCTGAAAAAGAAAAACAAAGTTGGAGGCATCACAATCCTTGACTTCAACATGTATTACAAAGCTCTAATCATCAAGACAATATGTACTGGTACAAAAACAGACACTCAGATCAATGGAACAGAATAGAGACCCCAGAAATGGACCCACAGATGTATGGCCAACTAATCTTTGACAAAGTAGGAAAGAATATCCAATGGAATAAAGACAGTCTCTTTAGCAAATGGTGTTGGGAAAACTGGACAGCAACATGCAGAAAAAATGAACCTGGACCACTTTCTTACACCATACACAAAAGTAAACTCAAAATGAATGAAAGACCTACATGTAAAACAGGAAGCCATCAAAATCCTCTAGGAGAAAGCAAGCAAAAATCCCTTTGACCTCAGCCTCAGTAACTTCTTACTCAACACATCTCTGAAGGCAAGGGAAACAAAAGCAAAAATGAACTATTGGGACCTTATCAGGATAAAAACCTTCTGCATTAGCAAAGGAAACAATCAGCAAAACTAAAAGGCAGCCAACAGAATGGGAGAAGATATTTGCAAATGCCATATCAGATAAAGGGTTAGTATCCAAATCTATAAAGAACTTATCAAACTCAACACGTAAAAAACAAATAATCCAGTGAAGAAATGGGCAAAGACATGAATAGACACTTTTCCAAAGAAGACATCCAGATGGCTAACAGACACATGAAAAGATGCTCAACATCATTCATCATCAGGGAAACACAAATCAAAACCACAATGAGATATCACCTTACACCTGTCAGAATGGCTAAAATTAACAACTCGGGCAACAACACATGTTGGTGAGGATGCAGAGAAAGGGGAACAGTTTTGCACTGTTGGTGGGAATGCAAACTGGTGCAGCCACTCTGGAAAACAGTATTTAAAAAAATTAAAAGTAGAACTACCCTATAACCCAGTAATTGCACTTCTAAGTATTTACCTAAGTATTGTTTCAAAGGGACCCATGCACCCCAATGTTTATAGCAGCGCTATTGACAATAGCCAAAGTATGCAAAAAGCCCAATGTTCATCAACAGATGAATGGATAAAGAAGATGTGGTATATGTGTGTGTATATACACACACATATACATATACATATATATACACATATATACACACACATATGTGTGTGTATATATGTATATGTGTCTGTGTGTGTGTGTGTGTGTATATATATATACACACACACACACATATACATATATACAATGAATTATTACTCAGCAATCAAAAAGGATGGAGTCTTGCCATTTGCAACAATGTGGATGGAACTAGAGGGTATTATGCTAAGCAAAATTAGAGAAAGACAAATATATGACTTCACTCATATGAGGACTTTAACATACAAAACAGATGAACATAAGGGAAAGGAAGCAAAAATAATATAAAAACAGGGAGGTGGGAAAAACACAAGAGACTCTTAAATATAGAGGACAAACTAAGGGTTGCTGGAGGGGTTGTGGGTGGGGGGATGGCTAAATGGGCAAGGGGCATTAAGGAAGACACTTGTTGGGATGAGGACTGGGTATTATATGTAGGGGATGAGTCACTGGATTCTACTCCTGAAATCATTATTGCACTAAATGCTAACTAGCTTGGGTGTAAGTTAAAAAATTAATAAAAAATTAAAAAATACTATTAACATTCACTGTAGCTGTTTAGAGCAGGAATCTGCAAGCTGTGTGTTTTTGTACAGCCTGTGAGCTAGGACTGGTTTTTATGTTTTTAAATGGTTGCAGGGGCATGGAATCAAAAGAAGACTATTTCATAACACATGAAACAAAATTCAAAATCTAGAATCTATAAAGTTTATTGGAACATAGCAATGTCCATTCATTTATTTATTGTCTAAGGCTGCTTTTGCATACAATGGCAGAGCTGGGTAGTTATGACAGAGAATGTGTGGACCATAAAACCTAAAATATTATCTACCTGGCCCTCTCCAGAAAACATTCACCAACTCCAGGTCTAGGTGGTAGGGGAGAGTGGATAACCCTGGCTATGGGGTCAGGAGCTCCTGATTCCACTTGGCCTCCACTTGGTGGTTGCATGACTTTGGGAAAATGGTCCATCCACTTGGAAACTTTTTTGTCATTTCTAAGGTGGAGACCAAAGTATGACCTTTTTAGGATAGCAGTGAGAATCAAAAGAAATAAAGAACATGAAAGCCATAGCAAGTACTCAACATTCACAGCCATCAGAATGATTGTACACAGTAGAGCATGAAGGTAGCACAGAGGGATGTTATGTGTCCCCCAGTGTCATATGTTAAAGCCCTAACCCCGCAGTGTGATGGTATTTGTAGGTGGGGCCTTTGGGAGGCAGTTAGGGTTAAATGAGGCCACGAGGGTGGGGCCCTTGGGATGGGATTTGCACCCTAATAACAAGAGACACAAGAGGGCTTCCTAGCTCTCTCTCTCCACCAGGTGAGGAGGCAGTGATAAGGCAAGATGGGAAGAGAGTAGTCCTCACCAGAACCCCACCAGGCCAGCAGTTTGAGTTTGGACTCAAGCCTCCAGAACTGTGAGGAAAAAATATCTGCTAAGTCACCCAGTCTGTGGTAAGATTTTATGGCAGCCCAAGCTGACTGAGACATAGGAGGAGAACTGAACTGACATCTTGAGCATACATAGAATTTCCACAGGTGGGGAAGGAGAGAAAAGGCCCCCTTGGCAGAGGAACAATATACGTTAAAGCAATGGTGCTAGGAGTGCATGGGGTGCTTATGGAACAGAGAAAGCTCCTTCCACGTGGGCACAGACTGCACAGTGATAGAGGTGGGAGAAGATGGTTGGATTTGGTGGAGCTGAGGCCACAGAGGCACATTTGTGAGGGGCCTTGTATCCCACTCTCAGAGTAGGCTGATTTGTTGTGTTTTGCCCATTTGATTTGTGAAATGTCCCTCTCTGCCTCCCTGAAGCCACCTTGGTGTAGGGGGTGAAAAGCCAGCTCACAGGAATACCATCTACTTCTCTTCATGGTAACAGGTCAGTGGGTAGTTCCTGGCTCCTTCTCTGGGGCTGGCAGCCTGCTAATCAGGAGGTTAATCCATGGTGAATGAGAAAGACACAGCCCCACATCAGGGAGGAGTGAGGGTTATGAGAAATAGGGACTTTTTTAAAAGAAAAGAATACATAGTGCTGAGAAAACGTATAATCTGGTGTAACATGGTCACTTAAGACTTTTTGCTAAGGATGTTGGAAAGTTTGGGAAGGGCTTTAAATGATGGAGCTCAAGGAGAAGAGGCTGTCGCTGTATTCCATGGAAGAGATAGCGGCAGCTTAGTCCAAGAACGTGACCATGGAAATGACAGAGGACCAGCTGAGAAAAATGGAGTAGAAGGAGTTCTCAGGGCATGGTGATCGGGTGCGGAGGACAAGGGGAAGGCAGACACGTAGGCCATGAGCAGACACCTGCTTGTGAGTGGATACTGGCTTGGCTCACTGGGATGGAGCAAGAGAGAGAATACAGGCTTCAGGGGGGTCAGTATGCATTGGGGATCAAACATTCAGTAGAGCAGATGTTGAGTAGATCATACCTGTGGCGTAATCCAAATGATGGGGGACCGGTGTCTGGAGCTATTTGCTTATCTCAGTGTGAAGTTCAGGAGAGAGACCAAGGCTGGAGCTAGGAATCAGGGAGTCATCACTAAATGGATGGTGGCTACCACCCTGCCGTGGCTGAGATCACAGAGGGAGGGATTCTGTTTGCCCATGGGCTGTCCTCCATCTGGCGGGATCACACCTGGCCTCAGAATTAAACCTCTTGTAATATGCTGCCTTTTGAAAATAAACACACATGCAAACAAACAAACAAACAAACGCTTCCATTCCTGATGACTCAAGTGGCATGTGTCTGGCCCTGATTGTGCAGACAGTTTTGTAGGAAGTTGCCAACACAATGAACCATCTGAAGCCTCTAATGAAGCAATTATAGTATGTGGAATGAACAATCAATCAACTGTAAACTCAGTGGTGAGAATTTTATAGAGATTGAGGGTAGATAACAGGCTCGCTGCGGTTATGTCCAAGAGTAACTTGATCCCTTAGTGGAGATAATGTGTATGTAATGGTGGAACCTCTCCATCCCTGCCCACAACACACACAAAGCAAACAGTTCCTGTAAAAAGACCACCACTGCCCACCAATCAGCTCTCAAAAGTGTCTTGCTATCACCAAGAAAATTGTTCCATGTTTTGGGAGTCTGTGGTTAATAAAGACCTCTTACCTTGTGGGATATCCACAGGTAATACATTTCACTACTCCACTCTTCCTGTTTGATTCTTAAATGTATACCGACTATGTTAACAGAGAGGTCCACTCCATAGCAATGATTATAGTATCATCATTTCCATTGCTCGGTGGTAGTTCTGAACATGTATTACCTCTAATCCTCACAGTAAGCCTGTAGAATAGGTATTATTGGGCTTAATTTTTAATGAAGAAAGAGAGACTCACAGTTTAAATGATCTGTCCCGTGTCACAGAGCTGAGATGGGGCAGAGCTAGATCAATCCAGGTGTGCCTGCCCACAGAACGCTCCCACTTCTCCATGGTCTGCCGCCTTTCCATCCGTCTGAACCTCTTGAGTTACCTCCCCTCTGTTCAAGTCCATTCTCTTCATTGCGGGTGTTAGAAGATGCTTGTTGACATCACCATTGTCCTAGGTTTACCTTCAAAAGGCCTCCTATGAGAGACTTAAGATGTTTGGAGAGGACAGCCACACCCTCTTCATTATTCTCCCCTCTGGAGTAAACACTTCCAAGTATCTTCAGCCTTGTCCCATGTGACATGGAGGGGCAGCTGCTGCCGGCTACCTTCCTAACAGCCATCCCCTGTCTGCCCTAACTTCCTTGTCAGAAGCTCACCCTCCACTGTAAAAGCCACAAAGGCCAGAAACTCACTCCCCCAGCTGTGCACACTGAGAGTGGATTTTGGAGTAGGGGGTTGGGGAATTGGAGAGGCAGAGAGGTAAGTGTGGTGGAAAAGAAACACCTGGGTTCCTATCCTGACTTCACTAGCTGCAGTTAAATTATTCAGACTCTCTGGGGCTTCAGTTTCTTCATCTCTAAAATGGGGATGACCATAGTTATCACAGGGGTGTTCTGAACCAGAATCATATCAAGCATATAAACGCTCCGCATAGAGCTAGACACAGAGAAGTTACATAATAAAGGGATGTTACTATTTTTATTGCTATTACTAAAGATGAAGCTGCTGTTCTTCATTGACTTTTATTTACTTCATCAGGTGTAGGGCATGAGGTTCACGTGTGGATTAGATGAAGGGGCATTAACATCCTGATGTTTATGAATGTATATGATGCTTCCCCCACCAAAAAACAAACCAAAACAACTTAGCAGTAATACTTGTGTGCATATTCATGATTCGTTGACTCTTCATTTGTGGGTGTCAAGGAAAAGCATTAGCTCAACCACAGGTGCCAGCCTTTGTCTCAGGCGAGGAATTCCCTTAACTTAGGAAAATAATTAGATAAATTAATTGTTTAGCCCTTCTGTCAAGAAGCTTACAGCCATTGAAAGCCAAGGATATGCAGTTAATTTGTTTTAATTTTTTTAATGTCTTACTTATTTTTGAGACAGAGCATGAGCAGGGGAGGGGCAGAGAGAGAGGGAGACACAGAATCCAAAGAAGGCTCCAGGCTCTGAGCTGTCAGCACAAAGCCCAACGCAGGGCTTGAACTCACAAACCGCGAGATCACGACCTGAGCCAAAGTCGGATGCTTAACTGGCTGAGCCACCCAGGTGCCCCTGCAGTTAAATTTTTTAAAAGGTGCGTTTTCACAGGGTCAGTGTGATGGATAATGGATATTAAGTTTCTAGAATATTGCTCTAATGAAGTAACAAAGTTGGGAGACTTTTGAGATGTGAATCATTGGGTATTCTTTAAAGCATAGGTTCTCAAACTTGTGCATATTCAGAATCATCTGGACTGTGCAGTGAAAATGCAATTGTATCAGGCATCTCAACATTCCCAAGATGGTGCCTTATTCTTTCCTCGTGTTGCTTGTATCATTCTCATTTCTGGAGCACCCAGCCCTCCCTTAGGTGAGAAACCAAAGCTCAGATGTGGATTTATTCTTGCACCTTATGTGATTCCTATGTTTTTCAGGACAATTGAGTGTATATGCCAAAAATCAAAAGCAAACTAGCTTAGACAAGAGAGACTTTATTGGCCAAAGTAACTGAAAGGGATCTTCTAGCCTATAATGCCAACAGAGATCTTTCTCTCTTTCCTATATCCATCCATACGTATACTCCTATTTCTCTCTCTATTCTTCCCCCATAGACATACACACACATATTTATTTTTGTAAAGAGATATATATGTCGATATGCATATGCATATACACAAATATACACACACATCTATATATACATGTACATTTATATATATGCACACAACAGATTCCTGTATATCAGTTCTGCTATCTTCCAAGTATTTCTAATTATCCCCCCCTTCTGGGAACATGGATGATTTACATTTCCTGGACCACTTGTGATGGGGTAGGGTCACAGAAATAGTTCTGGCTAATGAGTTGTATGCAGAGGTGATATGTGTCACTTCTGGGCTAGAACATTTAATTGGCAGCACATGACCATTCCATGATTTTTTTTTCCTCTTCTATGGTGACCAACAAAATTTGAATTAGAATCTACTTAGTCCCACATAAGGGGAGGGAACTTGAACTGGTCTTTCAGCTGACCCAGTGGACTAGAAGTATGAACAAAACATAAGCCTTTGCTATTGGCTACTAAGGTTTAGAAGTTGTTAGCACAGCATAGCCTGGCCAATCCTAATGAACACAGAAGACCTCCAGCAACTCCATGTTTGTATGGCCATGTCCAGTTCATGATCTCAGGAGAGAGAGCAACCCTCTCTTTCTCTGTGCCCTTATAGCCAGTCTCATAGAGAGACCTTCTTTTGGTCGTGTCCTATTCTTGTATCAATCATGGAAGATAGAAAGATGGCCAGGCTATGATACTGTTGGCCAGGTCTGGACTATGTGACTTCTGGACAGTAGAGAAGCACTATAATTAATGGTTCTGCTGGTACTTCAATGATGGGGAAGAGGCAGTTTTCAAACAGAATGAGGGAGGAGGCAGGGGATACAACCACAGGGACTATGATCCCTGGACATGGCTGAGGGTATTTTCTTCCTCTTCCTCTTTCCTTTCTTTCTTTGTCTCTCTCTCTATTTCTCTTTCTTTCTCTCCCTCTTTCTATTCTTCATATACACCTCTATTATTCATTATATTATGTTGTATTTTGTTTCCATGGCTGAGCCCCTACCTCACCTCCCATCTAAGACAGTGAATTTACTGACTTCAGAAACAATGTCATATCTTCCTTAGTGACCACAGGACCCAATACAGGACTTGGCCCTTTCATGGGAACTCAATAATTATAGAGTGCATAAAATGAATGCAAAAGGCTATTTAAGAAAAGACAGGCCAAGAATGAAGAAGTACATTTCATTTCTTCTACTGGGAGATCAAACATCAAATAGCATGGAGTATATTGACACAAAATCTTCCAGGATAGTCCAAAAAAATATTTAATTCTCATTCTCCCTAGAAAACCCTTTAACAAATGCAACTAAACACCTGGGAACAAGAGATCTGCCACTGCATCATCCATTTGCTTTCAAAATGGAAACCCTAGACAGATTCCCTCGCCTGCAATTATCCAGGTGGAACACAGACAAGTTAATATCAACAGCTCATCTTGGTGACTATGCTGTCCCCAGAATCCAGAGAAAGGTATTCTTCCCTTTAATCCTCTGTGGCAGGACAGATGGCACTTACAACCCAGGCTAGCACCTGGGAAATGTTTTTCACGCTACCAATTAAGATGCTTTTCCTCTGCTGTGTCCGTCACTTGCACCTGTAGGACAACTGGTCGCCTCGCCAGGAGCATACTCCATCTGATCACTCCCTTGTCCACTGGGGCTCTTCGCGACAGATTCCAAAAGTGTTGCAAAGGAAAAAAGTGAGAGTTGCACCTGAGCTGGAGATTTCCTGGCACATTCATGGAGGGCCTAGTAATTTTTTTTAAAAAATTTCATCCTGTTGACAATCACTGTAAACCTACTATATACCAATAGACAACAGAGGGAAAATAAAAGATCAGTAAGACTCCACCCTTGGGGAGCTCATAGTCTAGTGGGATGACGGATAATAAACAACTCAGTAAAATTCAGTGTGAAAATGCTCTAAGTAGAGCTGCTTCAAGGTACAGATGATACAGAGAAGCAAAGGATCACTAATTGTGAGGAAGGGCCAAAACAAAGTCTCAGAGAGGTTGTATGTGTTAGTCTGCATTTATAGAAAAATATTAACTCACATTTTCATGGTACAATTTGGTTTTCAAAGCATTTTAACATATTTATCTCATTTTATTCCTCCACTACCTACCTATAGGAAGAGATTCCTCTTCTTCCCTACCACCATGTAAGGAGTTATGGCTTGGATAGACTATGAGACTTACTCAAAATGGCCAAAAAAGAGAAGAGCAGAACTCAAAATTTGTTTCTTTTTTCTTTCAGAGTTTATTTTTTTCTTTTAGAGTTGAACTTATTCTGAATTGAATCGGCCTCTTAGCTGCAAGCAAAAGTTAGAAATACAACAGCAAAAAAAACAAAAAAAAAAAAAAAAAAAAAAAAAACCCAAAAAACCTCTAGCATGAGACTTGGGTGCTATGTAAGGCAGAATACCACTGCCCAACCGGGCCCAGCACTGGCCTGGTGAAGGCACCAGTGCAGCCTTCGTGCCATCAGGTGCCATAGCTTGCACATCCGAAGCCACCAACATGCTTTGTGATGTCTCTGGGACTTCTTCCCAGATGCTTCTAGAAACTCAGTAGAGTAGACCTGCCCACTGGCAGGTAGTTTTTCCATGATCCCTGGGTTCTTAATTCTTGGGTTCTTAATTTCTAGTGGAGTCTGAAGTCAGTGCACTGATGGACAGAGTCCCCATCAGTCCCCTAAATGCAGGGAAGGCCAGGGAGGCAAGCACCTGATACTTTCAGTATTGTGGGAATTGGACACAACTTCACAAGTTTGGTAATTCTCAAGTATGAGAAAGATTGCAAAACCAACACTTAGCAGCACTATATTTCCTTCACCATTACTTGTCAGTAATGGCTGATTTCCCTGCTTTAAAAACTATGTTTATTCTGTTAGGCTAGGTTTGTAACTCCCAAAGCCCTTTTGAACCCAGTATGAACAAGCAAAACCGCTCCTAACTGCCTCCTATGTTGTGCAGCATGACCATGGCTTCATCAGCACAATCATTCCAGAAAGAGCTCACTTAATTATTGATCAAACACATTCATTTAGGTGTGTGGTTAAACCCTCTTCCCAGGATGACTGGCCAGGCCAGCTCTACAGTTTAATCACTATGAGCCAGTGACTTTCACTTCTGACCACTGATTGGGAAAGTAGGAGAAAAGGTTCCTACTAATTTGTGAAATGAGAGATGTCTTCTCTACTGACAGGGAATAGAGCTGGCTCTGCTGTGAAAATGGGCTGCATGGGAAGCAACACACTATGTCAGGTCTGTAGTTCTTTGAGCTTAGTGATTCTCCAAGTGTGGTCTCCTGGACAGCAGAAACACCTGCAAACTTGTTAGATGTGGAAATACTTGGGACCCACCCCAGAACTACTGAACCAGAAATTCTGGGGGTGGAATGCAGTCATCGATGTTTTAATAAGCTTCCAGGAGACTCTGGGGCATGTTAAAGCTTGGGAAACACTGCTTTAGACCCAGGAGCTGCTTCTGACATGGGTACCAAGCTTTGGTTTCCTCATGGACTCTATGAGCTTTCAGTTGTCCTCAGTGGTCGGGATAGGAAATGAAGCAAGTTCATTTAAAGCAGCAAACCCATCCCTGATCATCCTTTTAGGTAGGTCTTCTCTGAAAAAGATCAGCCTCACAGAAACCTATGATGATTGGCCACTTTAACAAAGTAATTATGTAACTGTACTCCTTCATATCCATTATCTCTTTCTTCCCACATTATAGCCCTGGAAGGGAAGTTGTTTTCAGGATGAGGAAACAGGCTTAGGAAAGTTAATTGACTTGCCCAAGGTCACCTATCCAGAGTGGGAGAGCTAGTGGCCTCTAAACTATGCCAAGGCTAAGGGCATGACGGGGGACAATCTGGGGAGAGTTCTCCCACCACCGACCCGTAATTATTAGATCACAAGTACCTCAACTAATCACCTCCCTTCGCTGAAGAAATGTGTCTCTTTGACTTGGTGACATTCTCAAGAATTGTTCTTTTTGAGAAGCCACTCTTTATAAATACAATTTCATACAAATCTCCCACTAGCTCTATGGCTTTGCAACAAAAGTGATCCAGTGTGTGAATGTGCAAGTGAAGCAGTCTATCGCAGGAGAGGAAAGCACAGAGTATGAAAATGGGATCAAGCAGCTACCAACCCCAGCTTAATCAGGTTGAGACACAAATGGAACCATTAACATTCCTGAGTTCTTGTGAAATGAGAGACTATTTTTCAGGTATGGTTATATTTAGAGACAGGACATAGGAGGAGGCCATTAAGGTTAAATGAGGTCACAAGGGTGGGGCACTGATCCCATAAGATTGTGTCCTTATAAGAAGAGACCAGAGCGCTTGTTCTTTCTCTGTCCACACACACTGAGGAAAGGCCACATGAGGACACGGACGTCAACCATCCACAAGCCAGAAAGAAAGCTCTCATTGGCCTTTTACTAGTGACTTCTTTTCCCTATGTCCAAACTGTTTGGCAGGGCAGGGACTAGAGGGTTGGGGGATGGGTTGGAAGGTTGTTGGGTGAATTAGCACAGAGTGCGATAAATTTAATACTTAATGGCATTAATGAGGACGCCTGATAAATTCATTTCATAACTCGGAAGACTTTAGGTCTGTATGCTATAGCTTCCTTGCAATTGACTAAATCTGCATAACAAACCACCACAAAATTTAGCAGCTTAAGGCAGAAAATGATATTGATTCATATAATTCTTCAAAATGAGCTGGGCTCTGTGGAAAGTTCTTCTCCTGGTCTTACTGAGGGTCACTCATGTGGATGTTTTAAATTGCTGGTCAGTGGGGGTTTGGCTCAGCTGGGATGCTGGGATGGTTGGACCTCCTCTCTTTCCATATGATCTCAGAACCCCTCTTTCCATGTGGCTTTTCCACAGGTCTCCCCATCAGTGTTGCCAGACTCCTAGCATGGGGACTCAGGGCTCAGCTGATAGATTTTCTAAAAGGTGATGCCCACAACTGGCACAGAATCACTTCTGCTGTCTGTTTGTTGAAGCATGTCCAGCAGCAGATTCAAGGGAAGGGACTGAACAGAGTGTTTCACTGAGGACCACCACTGTACCAGAACACTACAAACATTTTGCAGCCATCAGCCTACACAGTAGGTAAGGGCTTTCTAATCAGACTGTCCACATGTGCTTCTGAGACTCCTTCTCTGATATTGCTTTATCAGTTCTAACTCCATCTTCTGAACCATCTATCCTTTGAGATGTATTACAGCCCTACTCTTCTGAATGCTACTCTGTCACTTTCAGGTGACTTTGCATATCTCTTTGGGGAGAAAATTTATTTCCAAGTTCCTGGTAGAACATCTTTTAGCTTTAAATGCTGACAGTTATGATTTTAGAGAGCTCTCACTCTTGCTGTGGCTTCACCTTCCATGTTTAGGTTTCAGAACCAGCACAGATGTGAGCTCCAACTGTTTTCAGTGGTATTTAGAAGACTACAGGTATTTGGCAAATAAGTTAAAATGAGATTTTAAGTTAACCCAAGTATTTTCCATGTTCCACACACACAAACCTCCATGTGTCTAATATACCATGGGAACCTTCTATCATTTCAGGCAGCAGCTAGGGCAGTCTAAACTCATTGCCTCAAGGAAGGGAGGCCACAGCCAAACAAAAGAGAACAAAGGCATCAATTCTCAATCTTGAGTTTCAAAAGAGCCTTTTCAAAGTCCTGGCAAAGAAAACAGGTTAATAGAAAAGGTTTTTGAGTTTCAAAAGCTTGGCTTTTCTCATGCCAAAAGCCATATGCTATGCTATTTACAATAGATTTGGGGAGAATGTGTGAGGATATGTAAAAATATATAAACTATAAAGAAATATATAAAATTCCAAAATATAAAAATATATTAAATATTTTTAAAGTGAATAGTCTAGTTCTATAAAGTCTGTAGAGATTCCAGGAGCTGAGCTGAGAAGGGGGTGGGGGGTGGTTCTTAGGGGGAACAAGAGTGGCAATGAGTATTTCTGACAAGGGACGCTGAACATGGCTCAGCTAGCAAATGTTACCAGTTGGGTTCTCTGCAAGTAGACCTTGAGATGAAGTTTGAGGTGCAAAATGCTTATTAGGAATTAACATCTATGAAAGGCAGGGAAAGAAAGCAGGATTGGACAGAGTGAGAAGTTAAACTGAGAGGCAAGCCTTGGCCGGTAGGGAACTCTGGAGCAAATATTACTAAAGTTGTTCTGTTGGGCGGAATGGTTGGACTTTATACTCTCCACCTTAGTCTTTGGTACAGGCTGCTTTGACAACAGCATGACCTTGCATCAGGTGCGAAGAGCATCTGGGAGGAGCTGATAGCTGGACATGTTTGCTGATTCTACTCACTCCCTGCAGCTGGTCCTTCCATAAAGAAGGATCTGGGCAGCAGCCGTGGATCTCCAGGTCTACCACACTAAACCCTCTCCTCCTTGAGCCGGGAGACGATAGAACAGCTGGACAGGTTTGGAAAACGTGAAGAACATTCCATGCAGAACTCTCTTTAGCCCAAGAGAGGTAGTATGGTGGGCTGGAAATAAAGAGAAAATGGCAGCAGGACACATAGAGAGCCCAGGGTAGCTCATTCTGTCTTTCATGGCCCCAGACTGCCATAGAGGAGGGTCTGACAATTCCTCATGACCCGAAGAGGGTCAGATGCGGACTGCTTGGACCAATTGACACACCTAGAATTGACAGCGGTGAAGGGGAACTCTCTCAGCTGATAAAAGTGGGACTAACCCCCAAAATCACAAGAGATAAAGTTCTTTTTAGTATATTACAGCAAAGGCAGGTGACAGGTGAACCCAAATCACCCTCCCTTTTTTTCTGTCACTAGGATTCTATAAAGCCACTCCCCATCCCACTATCCCAATTGATTTAGAGAAACCCCAGGTCCTGAACAGAAGAAGGAGTGGAGAAACTCCAAACCAACTGAGTTTAAGCTTGAGGAGACAGAGAAACCCCCTACGTGATTGAGTTTATCTAGAATTAAATAGATTTGAGTTTCCTGCTACTAGACAACGTGGGGGTTCCAGATAGATACGAAGTTTAATTATGAGAGGAAATATTTTAAAAGCTACATTTCTGATTCACTTGTGCCATAGATTGAAAATCCATACTGCTATACAGATAGGAAATGATCAAAGAAGTAATCATTGCTTCTGTCGGTAGCAGAGGGAGAAATGTAAACCAGCGAAAAGAGCCAAGCTTGCTCTTGGCCAAGTGTGTGGTACAAGTGGGGACACTATCTTAAAAACCAGACACTCAGACCCTGCTGGTATGGTGGATAATGGGAGGTGATTTCTGTAAATCTGCTGTATATATATATATATATATATATATATATATATTCAAGGCTTTAAATTATTTATGTTTTTGCCATCCTGCTTTTAGGTATCAGGCTTAAGAAAGTAACCAGATATCACTGTGACTGCTATTTGAGGACTAGAGAAAGAGAGAAATCAGTTAGGGCACTGGTTGTACATTGTCCCTAGCAACAAATGCTGATCTCTGGCACTTGAGTGATGGCAGTGGGGATGGGAGACACGTAGGAAATTGGGTGTTTTTTTTAGAGTTAAGACTTGTTGATGGACTAAATGCGTGTGACAGGTAGGGTGCGATGTTTAGTTTTTGGCTTAAGCACCTGGGTGGATAACAGTGGCCTTTACTAATGTGGAGAAGGTTAGAGACAGAAACAGTTTTTTGAGGAGAGGGTAGAAATCAAGAGGTTTCCTATAGCTCATCTGAGTTTCTGATGCTATGAAATATCCACAAGGTCCTGTCTCTTTGACATCTAGGCCTGGAACTTGTTGGAGTGGACAGGGTGAGAAATATTAATTTGAGAATCATGAACATAAAGACAGCATTTAAAGCCATGGGACTGATGAGATCATTTGCTGAATGAGTTACTGAATATAAATAGAGTGAATCAAATGGATGATAGGACCATATGTGTAAGATTATTAGAGATTTTTATTTTCTTCTTTATTGTTTTCTGTATTTTTAAAGATGTTCACAATGAAAATATATTACTTAAAAATTTTGTTTTGATGTTTATTTATTTTTGAGAGAGAGAAAGACACACACACAATGTGAGTCGGGGAGGAGCAGAGAGAGAGTGAGGCACAGAATCCGAAGCAGGCTCCAGGCTCTGAGCTGTCAGCACAGAGCCCGACACGGGGCTCGAACTCATGGTCCATGAGATCATGACCTGAGCTAAGTCGAACACTTAAGCAACCGAACCATCCAGGTGACCCAAAAATATATTACGTTTATAATCAGAAAACAAGTAAAGTCACAATAAATCTGCTCCTGGGCACTCTGAAACACAGCTATGCAGCTTCTTTGCTTCTTAGAAAAAGCATTTCACCTCAGTTGGGCCTTAAAAATATTAATGTGCTTATTTAATTGGGAATCTTAGAGACAGTGTTTGCATGAAAATCAACATCCTCACCTCTTCTGCAGTGCAAATGAGCCACTCATTTTCTGCTCTCACCTAACCTGCACCTTGCTGCTGATTGAACCTGTGCCTAATTATGTGTTGCTCCTTGAGTTCTGGAGTATGTAATAGCAATGTTTATTTGCCAAGGTTGACGGTGATGACTAAGTCGTTTCCCTCTTCGTGGGTTTTTTTTTTTCCTTTTTTAAGTGAAAGAGAGAGCAACCCTGTCTGTCGTGCCCCCAACATAGCACGTTGATGGGGTTGTCTCTGGTTAGTGACAGCTGGGGCAAGAACTCAAGCATCACAGGGTATTTTGTCAGAAGCCCTAGTGAGGAGTTTCTGTAAGTCATCTGGGATGAGGCAAAAGGGCCTCTTGGCCTGAATATTTATTCATTCAACTAACATTCACCGCATCCCCACAATGCTCCTGGCCCTACCCTGAGCAATGACAGAGATAAATATGATCCTAGAATGTTAAGTCTAGTGATTCAGTTTGAGTCCCATTTGTTAAGGGTCATGATGAGGGAAGTGTGGGGCAATATGGAAACACATAACGTGGGGAGTGTGGTTCAGGGTCAAGGCTACCTGGAAAGGATAATAATAGCTAGCATTTGTCAAACTGCCAGGCACAGTTTTTCACGCTTTATGTGGTTTGACTCATTCATTCTTCCAACAACCTGTGAAGAAGGTACCATTATTATGCTCATTTTATGGGATAAAAACCTGAAGCACAGAGTGGTTAAACCTCAGCTGAGTAGCCAAGGGCAAGAGGAGTTAGGTTGAAGGTGGAGGGAAGAGTTCTAGACAATTGGAGCAGTGTGTGGAAAGGCATGGTGCATTCATGGATAGTGCATAAGGAATGGTTGGGAGACTGACTACAGAATGTTTGCTGTCATCGGCATCTGTGGGGCAGGGGCCCGGAGGACGGAGCTAGAGGGGCTTGAGAGGCAGTAAGAAAGGAAGCAACAAGGGCGCCTGGGTGGTTCAGTTGGCTAAGCGTCTGGCTTCTGCTCAGGTCATGATCTCACGGCTTGTGGGTTCAAGCCCCATATCAGGGCTCTGTGCTGACAGCTCAGAGCCTGGAGCCTGCTTTAGATTCTGTCTCCCTCTCTCTCTGCCCCTCTCCCGCTCATGCTCTGTCTCTCAAAAATAAAAATGTTTAAAAAAAAATTTTTTTTAAAAGAAAGGAAGCGACAGAATCAGATTTGCCTCGGCTCTGGCTGCCTTGTGTGGCCTGGTTAGATGAGAGGAAACCAGACAGGAAGTGGTGGTAGCGGCCGCACTTGGATTCAAGCGGCAGGTGGATTCAAGGGGCGTGGTGCTGCGGCCGACTGGGTCTGGGGAGGTGCCGAAGGGGAGGAGCTGGAGTGAGTGTCCAGACTTCTCCTTGGGTGGCTAGGTAAGAGGCAGTGTTTCCCGAGACCGGGAGCCCCAGGGGAGGACCGCACCTTGTGTGCACAGATGGTGCCTGAGGTTTGTTCTTTGAGGCACCTTGAGCCCGGGTCTCTGGGGAACAGAGAGAACAATGCCCAGGGAAGCAGTGAACAGTGAGTATATGGACGGAGACCCGAACCCGAGAACAAACAAGCCAATCAGCGGACTCCTCGATCTGTCTCTGAGCTGACATCTGAATTTTTAAAACTTAAGGAGAGGGAGACCTTGAAAATCTTCATAAAGCAAGGGATGGTAAATCGAAATTAATTGGATAGCACTTGTTATTTGTGATGTAATATATGTTAAATGTCACGGATTTTTTTTTTTTACTCTATTTTAGGAGAAGTTAAAAATACATCTTCACAAGACATTTCATAGGTTTGCTGCTGTTGTGGCCCCTACCTTCTCCCCAGTTCTCTGGAAGGTCTTTATTTCTCCAAACTGCAATTCTCCTACTCTGGCAGTTTCCATAAGCCCGTTCTTTGAGGTAGGGGAGGCAGTGCTCTATATGTCTCTCTATACAATCTTTGTAATATGTATGTGACTAGGTACTTTTATCTCCACTTACACAGATGGGAAAACTGAGGTTTAGGGAGGTTCACTCCCCACTTAAGTTAGCAGACGAGGCAGTATTTAAACTGAGGCAGCCTAGCACACACATCACTCTTAACCAGCGCTGCTATATTTATCCACCATCTACAGGCATGTTAATCAAATCCCAAGCTCCATGCCCTTCCTCATGCCCCATGATGCCTCCAACATTTTGACATCCGGGTTAGCATCAGAAAGCCCATGGGGGTGGAGTATCCTCTCTGATGCAAATCTGAAAAGGCAGTGGGTGACTGTTGACCATTGACCAGGACCCACAGGATTTAGATAAGGTTTTCCCCTTTTCCTTTCTTTGCCCTCTGACGACCTCTCTTCTCTTCTGGCCCCAGTGCTATTCTTTTTTTTTTTTTTTAACTTTTTTATTTTTTTCAACGTTTATTTATTTTTGGGACAGAGAGAGACAGAGCATGAACGGGGGAGGGGCAGAGAGAGAGGGAGACACAGATTCGGAAACAGGCTCCAGGCTCTGAGCCATCCGCCCAGAGCCCAACGCAGGGCTCGAACTCACAGACCGCGAGATCGTGACCTGGCTGAAGTCGGATGCTTAACCGACTGCGCCACCCAGGCGCCCCCCCCCCCTCCCCCAGTGCTATTCTTTACTCAGCATCTCCTCTTCCAAACTGCCCAGCTGCCTTCAGGCTGGTGCCTTCAGGGACAGACGGACACAGAGAGGCAGGGATTCCCAACTGGACGGGCCACTGGGGGCCAAGAGTCCTGGGGAGACGTGGATGGGCCCAGGCCTGTAGCTGCAGTCTTCTCAACAGCCCCCTGGAGTAGACTCTCTCAGCTTCGGGGAAAGGTCAGAATTTCAATCTTGTGTTTTCACACATCTTAAATGGATTTCAGAGGCACTGGCACTGCCCTGCTCCTCTCTCTAAACAATGTGGTTAAGCTGCTGTAGCGTTGCTAGAGGCTGCATTCCTCCTGCATTGTGATGTGGTTTTTGGAAGTCATGCATGCAGTTAGCTAACCAAACTAAGCTGTTTCATTAATGGGAGCAAACTCAAGAGAGAAATCGTGAATAGGAACAAGGCGAGTTTGCTTTCCACCCCTAATTCAAAAAACCAGATAATTAAGTAGGCGGAGAAAGGAAGTATCCCTTCTGATTCCAAGAGCTGGCTCTCTCTGTCTCTCCATTTCCTTTCTTTATTAGGTGGTGATGGTGGTTGTTGTGTGTGTGTGTGTGTGTGTGTGTGTGTTGGGCGGCGGGGCGGTGGGTGGTGGGGGGGGGCATGGCAGTGGTGCGGGGATGGTGAGGGAATTCCTAGCAAAAGATCTATTACCCCAGACCCTTGGAGTCAGCTGTTTCTATCATGTTTTCTGTTCTGTTCCGCTTCCCTGTCCCCTCTACTCAGTTCTACCCCACCCTCAGTAGCAGCTCCAAATCTCCACCGGCCAACTCATCCCCCACCTGTCACTTTGGATCCCACCTCAAAGACAAGGTTCATCAGCATGAACTCAGTCCCCACCTACATCTTCCACCTATGGATGCACATGGAGATCACGTTCCTCTCCTCTTCTCTGCCTAGGAGGAAAGAGTCCCTGTCTGTCTGCAAAGCTCACTGCTCTCCTGTGGCCTGACACCCAGTATGAATCTGCTTGCCAGTTACCCTGTTGCTATCATGGCTCCTTCCCTCAGTATAATAAACACGTCCAACTCGCTCGTATTCCAAGAAAACCTCTTCCCTCAAGCCTGCCTCTGGACCCATCTTCCCCACCCTTGGGGCTTGCTTTCACCACCACACATCTTAACAGTCTACCCACTTGTCAAAGCCACACATCTCCACCGCCGTCACCTCCGGTTCTGGCTTCTGCGTCTCCTACCCCGTGGCTGGTGGCCACTGATGCCAAATGTTCAGACCCAGTGGATCTCCCCATCCGTTTCCTATTCACATCTGAGCAAGACGGCAGGAGGATGGCCGAAGTGACCTCTCGAGGGGGGACTGCCGGTTCAGTCTTCTGATGTTTTTTTCAGAGAGCCGAGACTTTCAGACAAAGACATTTTTCATCTACCAGGCTGCATATTTTTACTTAGATATTTAAAAAAGCAATCTCAAGCTTTCCGAAAGAAAATGTAACATAGATGCCAAATCAGATGAGAACTAACACTTGGTATCAACAGGAATATATTTGAATTTAAAAAGGCTAGCTGCATCTGACAGCAGTGTGTCTCAGCTAAAGTCTAAGCTGGAGTGGGGGGGTGGGGAAGAGAAGAGTCTTCAATAAATAAATGTTTATTGAGACGGGGGCAGGTGATAAGTAGAGTGACTCTATCATGTGACGCATAGAGAGTCAAGGAAGGCTTCACATCAGAAGTTACAGTTGGGCTGGGTCTTATAGGGCAGGTAATTTCTGGTAAATCCGAGTTCACTGAAGGCAGAGGGAACGGCATGTGCAGAGAGCAGGATGTTTGGAAAAGAACTGACATTTTCGGGGAATAATGAGCATGATACTTTTGAAGCGTCTTACGGTCTCTAGGATCGAGTGCTGTCCTCTGTATCACAGCCCTTGGGAGAGCTGCAATTGTAATTTTTGTTAAACTCAGGGCTGAAGACCCTCCAAATGTGTGTGAGGAACCAATTTCTTGCGTCCTTTCCTAAGTCCAATGTGAGCTTTCAGATGGACAGAGGAAAGGTGTTCACAATCAAGGCCATCTTTCCCCAGGGTGGCCAGGATCAACAGAGGTGGCTAATGGCCCAGCAAGCCCCAGCACCTCCTGCAGTACATCTTCCCCACGTTGCACCTCCGGCCTCACTATTCATGAACTGTCAGAAGAAAGGGGCTGCGTGTATCGTTCGTTGTCACACAGTGACTTCCACCAAATATTTCCTCAAAAATATTGGTTAAGTGCAGGGGTTAACAGGACCTGCATCTTGTGCTTTGCAAAGGATGGAAGGTTTCTGACCACTCCCCACCCCACCCCCACCTGTTTCCGAAGGAACACTTCTATGAAGTTCCTGATTATGGTAGAGATTGTCAGCTCAGGTGGACTTCCTGGGCACACAGGTAGACAAGACCACACACTTAACCCCTTTCTTGCGATTAGATGGGGCCACGTGACCAGGGAAGTGAGAAGTGATCGGTGCTACTTCCTGGAGGAGGCATTTGAGGAAGTGTATCAGCCAAAGCTCTCAACAATGATCCTAGGATTCGTGTATTGAAAGGATAGCATCATTAGATGAGTGTGGATTCCTGAGTCACCAGAAGGAAGCATACCTCACACTGACCCTCATGAGAACATGTGGAAGAATTAAATCTCTATGGTTCCAAGGAGTTGCCCTGTTGCAGTCCCTACCATGATTAATGTATCAGTATATTCCACTTACTTTCCATAAAACAAAGTGGGACTATGGATTAGACATCAACTCAATACAGACACTGTTATTTGATGGAGGCCACAAGAGAACAGCTGTCAATGGACAAGTTCTACGTCACTTTCTCTCCTTTAGAAAAACACAAAGAAACTTCTCAGCTTGCAGTTTTGGAAAAGGTTGAGTATCTCTTGAGCATTTGAAAGTAAATGTGAATGTGAATGTGATTCTTGATTGATCTTTCATTTCCTTGCCTACCAGGAAGCTCTGAGCCAAATACATCGTTTATGTATGGCCTCTCAGAATGCATTTTTGTCAGTTCTCCACCATAATTACTTTGCTACTCAGTCCTCATTTTCCCTTTGGGTTCTGATTTATCCAAATTTCTGTTTTCTGTGTTTTATGCTCTTTTAAGTGTCTTAAAAACTCTCCTCTGTGGAAGGGATAAGGAGGACAAAGAAAGTTGAGAACCAAATTTTTAGAACGAGTTTTGGACAAATGATCTGTGAGCCTTTCTTCTCCTAACCCTGGTGAAGGCAGATCGTATAAATCAGCTGAGTTTAACAATCAGTGATGTTGGTTTTAATTTACTCTTCTAGTTTTCATGACTATTAATTTTTCCTTTGATTTATAATAGTGTAGCTCAAAGAATATGTTAATGATAATAATAATTACTGGTGTAAGATAGTTGGTGGCAGTAGTTTAAAATAACTATGCTCGGGGCGCCTGGGTGGCGCAGTCGGTTAAGCGTCCGACTTCAGCCAGGTCACGATCTCGCGGCCCGTGAGTTCGAGCCCCGCGTCAGGCTCTGGGCTAATGGCTCAGAGCCTGGAGCCTGTTTCCGATTCTGTGTCTCCCTCTCTCTCTGCCCCTCCCCCGTTCATGCTCTGTCTCTCTCTGTCCCAAAAATAAATAAATGTTGAAAAAAAAAATTAAAAAAAAAAAATAAAAAAAAAAATAAAATAACTATGCTCATAGATTCAGGGTCCCCAGATGACATTTATTCATTAGTACTTCCTCCTTCTCGAGCTTCATATAGCACTTTGATTCACATTTTTGGTGGAAAACCTTCCCTCCATAAAATTCCCCCAATTGATGATAAATATCTGATGTAGAAATATTAACTTTAAAACTCCCAGCTCATACCTCACCTTACTATTACCTTTGCTTTCCATACCTGTGTAGACTCAGTGGCTTGAATTAGCTCTCCTGTACATGCACTGAAAGACAACACTGTTATTATTCCCACATTTCTTATCTGTAAATGATCTACAACAGATGCACATAAACACATGTGAAAAAAATTCTTTATTAATTTCTCACATTTCATTACAAAATGTATGTTGCAAACAACTTGAATAACCTACTGGTGTGTTTTGTTGTTTTTTAAACCCTTGGCTTCAAGAACTCAGAATCTCCCTCTCTCCTATCAAGTATTGGGAAACACTGATTATTGGAGTCAACAGGTTCTCATTTTGCTATTTATCTTCTCTCAAGCTCTGAAAAAAAAATGTCCTCTGTATAAATTAAACAAAAAAATGTTGTAAATTCTATGTCATTACAGTCAACAGAATTATAATAATGCATCCAAAATGTGCGGCCACAAAATATCAGGTATATGTTTGAAAAAAGAAAAAAATGACATTCTAGCCTTGTTAAAAGGATAATGGTCCCATATTTTTATTAACAGGTTAGCAAAACAAAATCCAATGGATTACAATATTTACATGTTATTTGAAAAATAAAGTAGTGATAAAAGCATGTCACAATTATTTTCTGTTTTTTTTTCCTTTTTCTTTCTTTCTTTCCTTTTTTTTGCTTGATTTTTTTTGTTTTTTGTTTTTGTTTTTGTTTTTGTTTTTGTTTTTTTGTTTTTTTTTTTGTTTTTTTGTTTTTTTGTTTTTTTTTGGTAACCATACAAACACCCAATCCAGGTATGGAACTGTTTAATACATTTGAAATGAGGCCAATTAAAAACAAATATGGACACAAAATGTTATCTTTGTCTAGATCACACTTTCCCCATTGTCTGGTTTCCACATGATGGCCCCCATCCCTAAAAAAAAAAAAATTAAATTAAAAGAAACTCCCTACAAATAAAACTTTTTAACAGCAAGAAAATAAAAGAAGAACATGCTTTTCAAGTAAGCACCTATTCCACAAATGCAATATCTTTCCATGGATTTTATTTGAAGCTGTGTGGGACACTGTCATCTCAGGATTCCCTGCCCCTTTCTTCCCTCCCCCTCCCAAACCCTTCCAAGTAAAAACAAAAAACAAAAAACAAAAAAACAAAACATGAAAACCAAAGGACTCACACACACACATACACACGAGCACACACACATCCAAGCACACACGCACACAGGCTTCTATAACCTAGGCTTCAAGGAAAGTTCTTTTCTACTTTTTGGAATGAAACCCTTTGTTCACCATCAGAACATATTATAAATGTAGATTTAGATTTAGTCTAAGCTGCTCCCTCCTGAAAAAGCTAATATTGGGAAACAGAGCAGCTGGCAGCTACATTAAAAAAAAAAAAAAAAAAAAAAAGTAGTTCTCCAGGCTCCTTATAGGATATAAGTATTTCTTGTCCACTCACCAAAGGGATGGGATTCTAGCATATCCCCTTGTTCCACAAAATAAATGAAAAAAACCCTCCCCCAAAACACAATGCAAACAAAAACAGAACACAGATTTTTAAATCACACACAAAAGCCAGCCCATCCTAACAGAAATTATTTGTGTGAGACGGATAATGTGTTAATTGACAAGCAACAAAAGGGTGAAGAGGACTTCCTCGTCTGGCCCACAAGCTGCATAGCTGTGCCGAAAAGTTTGGTTCTTTAGTTAAATTAAGGGGAAAAAAAAGTTAACTTCTTTGTTATTTCCATGTTTAAAATAAAGACATTCCTATTCACAAAAAACTAAATCTCCCTTACCCCCAAATTAAAACAACAACACGCACATAAAAAACAATTTATGTGAAAACTGAATTGTGCTGTGTTTGTAACACTCAAATTGATAGAAAATAAACATGTGGCAAACAAAACTCCACAGTCACCGTAAAATTAGCTCACATGAATCTACCAAATTCTAAATTATAGTTGAACACTAATAAACAGCTTACCTGGAATAAAGGATGACAATTCACAAACAGTTATCTAATAATTAAAGTCTGTTTCTTTTTTTTGTTTTGTTTTTTACTAAAATAATTAAAAAAATCACAGTATTTTAAGAAATAAAACCCACGTGGGGATTTTAAGCACAATTTGTGTTCCTTTCTTTAAAACTCTCTTTTTTTTTTCTCCATTCACCGTCTTGCCCAGCAGTTCTCTCTACATTTAACCACAACGACGACAGGTAGTACTGACAAATGCAGAGAATTCCCTTGGTTAAGTTTGAGGTACTAGGAAACAGGTGACTGTTTTATGCAAAGCAGTTTTTTTGTTTTCTGTTTTTGTTTTTTTGTGTTTTTTTTTGTTTGTTTGTTTGTTTTTTCCCAAAGCGGCTGCAGTTAGGTCTTGAAAAAGCTTAAGGTATTAAAACTAGAAAAACGCACCGAAAGATGTGCGTCAAAAAGTTGTTCCCCTAAGAGAAGTCTTGTACTGTCACGGAGCTTCTGTTTCCACATCCTGTCCAAGACCACCACAGAGCACACCGTGTGCATGGGAGGTGCTTCCATATTCCGCAACAAATGACACTTCCATGATGAAGATCCGGAAGAAAAGGTGTAGTGATGGAAAAGGAGCCACATATTCCAACCATTTAAATAACTTTAATTTACATACTCACTCACACAGGTACCAGTGCTTTGAAAATAGATTGTTCAGTCCTAAAAAGCAGCTTTGTTCTGTCTTCTTTTCTGTCCCCGCCCTTCTCAGCCCAAGCTGGCCCTCCCCACTTTCTCATCACGGTTCAAGTACGGTTTGATTAAGAAGTTCACCAAACGCTTATTCTTTTTTGGCCTCTGCATTCTCCAGGAGAGATTTGTCAGCAGCTACTACACAGATGGCTACTGTTTCACTCTTTAGGGAAAAGTCTATCCCGATTGCCTCATCATCTTCCTTTTCCTCTATAGAGGGCATCTTAATACTGTCCTCCACACTCTCCTTCAGGTGGATTTCTTCTCTGCTCACCTGCTTGGTGTCATTCAACGCCCTGGAGAAACAGTGATGGTAGAGATGGATGAGTATGCCTTTTTTCCTAATTAAACAAAAAAGTCCTTATTTCCCTGATCCTAAAAAGACCTTGGGGTTTCCTTTGCATAAATGCCATGAACATATGAGTAAATTCTGAGTGATTTATCCTTTGCTACATGTTATGCTTAGGTCATGTATTTCAGCATCTTATTAAAGATGTGAACCTACAAAAATAGCCATTATTATACTCTGTTTTGATTATACCATGCCTTGTGTCCACATTAACATAATTATTTTATGTTCCCTCTTCTACTGGGTGATAGGTCATAACTGGTAGTAATAGCAAGAACTGTCTTATGCTCAAACTCCTCTGTGTAACCCATAAGCTTGGAGATTGGCTATATTTATGAAGACTAAAAGAGCAACTCAGGTAAAGATTTAATGGATGGATCCAGAAACAAATCATAAAAAACAAACAAAAAGTAAAAACCCAAAGATGGAACCCATGTCTAGGGAAACTTAGTTAGGTTCTCTGAAGTTTAGATGCTTGGGGTTTCAGGGGCATTTTCTACTCAGGAACTGACTCCTGGGTTCTCTCTGTCTGGCAGACTAAGAGTGCCTCATCTAGGGGACGGTTTTATGTTCAAAGATCTTACAAGTGTTTTATGTATATGCTCCCACCTACCTGGGAGGCAGGCAGAAGCTGGCTCTGTCCCCGAGGCAGAGCATTGAAGGCACCAAGAGGTGCGAGGGAATGTTCAAGGCCACTCAGGGAATGAGTCATCACAGAGGCAGGAACAGAAGCCAGATCTTTTGACCCCGGTCCACGCTCTATCAGAGAATGTCAGGCTAATGAAAGCTGAAGGGACACTGGCTGGAGAACGCTAAACTTCCACGCGAGGGCTTGAGTGGGATTTGTCTTTCGTAAAGATGATTTTTCCTCATTTGAGTTGTGTCTGGGTGACCATTGAAAAAACCAACAGAAAAGAAGAAACCTAGTTCCTGATGGCTGCCTCTCCTCCCAAGCCCAGAAATAAAGTGTGACACAGAGGGAAGGACCTACGGATTGTCAGGGGGACCAAAAACAAAACAAAACAAAACAAACAAAAAACAAAAAAACAGAACCTGCTCTCCCTGCCACTTCTCACTTTGGGCAAAGGCATCTTGGGACGGCTCAACTTACATGCCGTGTCTGAGCACGTGCCTTTCCCACTCAGAGCCCTGTGAGAACGCCCGTCCGCAAAATTCACATGGAAAACGCTTCTCAGTGTTAATAGCAGCCCCATGGTCAGCAAATCTCATCAGATCTGTGAGGAGAAAGCAGAAGTGTTACCTGTGTGCTGTGGGAGGAAGCAGAAGAGGGAAGTCAACATTCATTAGGAAACCTCCTTTCTTTCCTACTTTCACCCGTAAAACCCTCCATGAAGGCAATTTCCAGATTCCTTACTCTTAGTTCTCCTACTGGCTTCTCACGTCAGGGCATTTCTTGGATAGCCGTCAAGAGCAGCTCCTGGGTCCCAGGCCCCCAGCGGCCCTGTTCCTCCTCACTGCCTCATCACAAATAGTCTGGGTCTTTCTGGCCCGAAGAACCCCTTCTGTCCATTCCAACAGCGTCTCGGCAGTTTTTTCTATCGAATCTCTTCCTTCTAGGATGCTCTACCAGTGCCTCGCTATTTAGCACCTATTCATTTTCTATTTGACACAGGTTTATCTTTGCTCACTAAAAAGAATATAGAGAGGCACTGGACCAGGTTACGCGTAGCAGACCTCAGGGTTTCGATGCGTTCCAAGTAGAGCTGAGGGCTCACGACTTGTGCTCATCTGTCACGGATGTCATAATCAACACCTCACAGGGTGGCAACGAGCACTGAATGAGATCTGCGAGCAAAGAAGCTAGCGTGAACAAGAATCCTGGGAAGCGGGGAGGCCAGTTTGTAAAAGTATGTCCTGAGCTAGTGAGGGCCCCTGGCTGGCTGCCTGACATCTACTCCTCAATTGGTGGTACTCATGAATGTGGGGGTATAGACATTTCTGGAAGGTCTGTTGCAAACATCAAATACTGACGGTCGTTTTGTTTTCTCCATGGCGCTGGGCACATGTTAGGGGTCTGATCAATGTGGATTGGCTGGCTAATTGTTTACAGACCACTCCTCCTGGCAAACTCAAAGATGAGAGCTCACGTGGCCTTTGTGTTCTCCCGAGTCCTAAGCCCATATGTCTTTCATTACACCACAGAGAGCCAATCTCCTTGTGGATAATAAACAGCAGGGCCGAGACGGTCCTGCAGCCACGCAGCAGAGTGAGGGCAGCATACAGGGAAATGTCCATCATCTCTACATATCTGATCACCCTATGCTTGTACATACAAGATGCTACAGGAAGATGTCCTCTGGTTGAAACACTTCATCTAATAAAATCCTCAGGATGATGTTAACAGGATAGGTGTCTCTGTGCTGCCTTAATCTTTAGCACAAAACGCTATGTGAATGGGCCAGTTTTAACAAAAGATGAAACATTTTCTCACAAATTAAGAAGATCACCACACAAGCCATTAAAAATAATTGCACAGACTATCTTCCTTGATTCTTTTCATTGGAAATGAGACAGCACCATCTGCTCTGCGCATTAATTCCTTAGCAGGGATTATCTTGGGCAAGAAATCAACAGAATGCCTTCCTGACTCCTCCCAACTGCATAATGAGAGGGGGGTGGGGAGGATTCTGCTTGGGTTAATTTTGATTTCTTCATGCCTGGTTTCTTCTCTTTCAAATTCCCTCTGAGCTTCCTAGGCAGGACCTGCGACATGGCCACGGTCAGTCTTCTATTTCCCGTGTTGGAAAGGGCGCTGGGAATGGGGTGGCTACAAGGACATGAGCCCCCTGCACTGAGAGTGCCTGATGAAAGTCTACACTTGCCAACGAGGGGCATGCTCCTGGCACATTTGCTCCTTTACCCTTAGGAAACATGAAACCAGTCATCTATTCTTTCCAATGGCTCATGCTGTTTCATCCTCAAAGGAGGAGGCCAGTCATTACCTGTCACACATCAAATAGCTCTCCATCAGCCCTGAGAGCTGCACTAAAGCCACCTCCCGCTCTACTCCTAGAAGACAGACCGTCTGGCAAAAACTCCCCGAGGCTATTGTGTGCCATTTCTTCTCATTGGCAAGAATATACCTAGATGGTGGAGAATGGATTCAAAGGAGATGAGACAAAGGAGGCTGTTCTTTCAAGGATCGGAGAGGGGGATGGGGAGGGTTAGGCTTGTAATTCTCATTAACATTACTAGAAGTTACTCATGTAAATCCCCTACCCTCAGAGAGAGGAATACATGCCCCCCCACCATGTGGTTACGGCTCATGAATGTGGATACTACACTTTCCAGTGAGAAGTGATCAGACACCATGAAATTCTTTACAGTCAAACCGAACTGGTCTGTCGCCCCAGTGCCCACGCAAAGGGGGCGGCCAAGCCAGGCAAGGAAGGAAATTTGCCTGGTGCCCCACGCACCTAACTGCCATCTATTTTTCTAATTTGCTATGCTTTCATTCTGGAGGAGTCACAGGGAGGGGAAGACTAAAAGGGCTTCTTGCCTCTGCAACACTTGTAACCTCTAAAATCGTATGTGCTCAGCCTTAGAGATGAAAACAAGCCATAGTAACCAACAAGGAATAACTTATTTCCTAAACAACAGCAGGGCACAGAGCACCATGAAGCAAAAGGAGCCTCTGTCCCCCCTGTCAAAAGCATCCTCTTCTGGAGAACTCTGCTAACAGTGCACAGACGTTAAAGAATTCATCACTAAGAACATATTTGTGAAATGTTAAAAAAAAAAAAAAGGAAAAGAAAATTAGAAACCATGCTTCCTCAGATCACAGCCATTTCCCTTGCAAGAAATGGATCACTAAGGCATCTACTAATACCAGTCGTAACTTTACAAGCGCAATCAACCTACGTGGTAGGGTGTTTTATTTGTCCACTCATTTTTCAGGTTGACCATGGGTACGGGGGCTTTGAAGAGCGGGCAGTCCCTGCTGTTGTCTTCACTGGGACTTCAGGGGCCCGAATGGACCCCCACACTGCAAACCTGTGGTCCCCTGCTACGGTTGTCATGGTGGGGATGGAGTGGAAGAGGGGCTGGGCAGGAAAGAGAACAGGGAGGAGAACCTCCAAGCGAAATGGCCACCAAAGAGGCATTTGGAGGCCTGCAGACCTACGGGGTAAGGAGGGGAGACAATGACATTCTGCAGACGTGCACCTCGGAGGGAGGCCCTAAGGGGATTCAGGTCTAGGTTCCCTTCAGTGAAGAACATCCTACTGCTCAAAGTGTTCGAGAAATGAGATGTAGTGTAAAGAGATCTTGGCTTTGGAGCCAGAAGACCTAAATTCGGCTTCCAATATATATGTTTTTCCTTTGAACAAACTCTTAAATTTTCTGGGACTGTATGTCCCCCTTTGCAAAATGATAATACATGACATGGCAGGGCTATCATCGATGAGGTGGTTACTATGCTTCAGGAACTGCGCTGGTGTCTTGTACATCATCTCATTTAAGCTCTCCACATCTCTAGGAGGTAGGTGATATTATTATTGTCAGTAATGAACGCAGATGGGATAAAACGATTTACCCAAAGCCATAGAGCTAGTTAATAGCACAACTGGGAGCCAAATTCAGGCAGGCCAACTGCAGAACCCTCTACATGATATCAGATTAAAGAAAATACTGGACGTGGCACATAAGGATGCTCCATGCTGATAACCTCATCCCATTCTTATCGTCACTGGGATGGTATCTATCCTGTGTATTTCTCATGTTTGTTATCCAGGTGCTTTTGATGAATCCCTAATAACTACACTAACACATCTGAAACCCACAGTCTTATATGCACCCTCTGGGGATTTCCACAATATTCTATGTTGAACAATACAGAAAACCAACTCTAGATCATATAAATGTAGGCCTACATTTTTTTTTGAATGGCTATATAGATATACTTTTGAAAAGCTTTATCTTGAGAATAATCCTGGACTCAGAGGAAATTGGAAAAAGAGTACACAAATCCCATGAAAGCTTGCTTTGTGAACACACGGCTGAATGAAAACTGTCGCTCCCTTTCTCTCTCTTTACAAGGTGTTAAGGGCCAGGCAGAGGGACTTCCGGAGAGGGCTCAGGGTTCGAGTTCTTTGCAGCCTCCCCCACCACACAGCAGTGGCTGCCCTAGCAGCAGGAATTTTACGTAAGCGCTCAATGGGAAGTTCACTTACATTCCTCGTAATAAAACGTTAAGCTCATTTACATTTACGGTGTCCTCTATGTTACTGTCTGCCCATCCTTATTGTGAAGCTTCCCCAGACACCAGTGGTCCTTATTAAAAACAAATCACCACCATATATTTTTTAACAAACATATAGCTATAGTTAGAAAATGTCTGTTTTCCTTGAAGTTTCTATGGCTGGTAATAGTTTACAAAGACATGGCCCCTGACATGTTTCTTAAGTCAGTCTGTTCTGCTACTTAACTAAGAAGGATCATTCCTTCTGCTCCTCCTACAACAACCTTCTGCCTCCCTTCTGTCTCACCATGGACGTGCTAGATGCCATCTGGGCCTCCGAGGGCAGGGCTGAGACTAACCTCTGTCATCAGCCTTGCTGTTCATTTCTTCTTCCTTGTCCTCGTCATCACTGCTGGAGCTCTCCATCTTTTCCTTCATCTGTTCCAGCTGATCCAAGTTAACCCGTCCAACCAGCTCAAAGTTACGGCTCACCTGAAAAAGGCCCAAACAAATGATAGAATAATGAACCACAGACTGAACAGGGTTCTCCCTGGGGGAGAGATCTTTCCAACATCATCTTCCAATGACCGTGTTTTTGGAATCAGGACAGTACAACACCAATGCCTTGGAGACCCTTTTCTTCACTTTGACTATTCCAGAGGCGGGTCTGTCCTTTACCCCACATTCCAACATTTTTAAAGGAACACTGGACCTTCCTTACTAGATTTAGTATAAAATGTGAGCTACAGTCAACAGGAAATCAAAGTATCACAAAGCCTGGGGTACAGAGTAGGTGTCCAATGATACCTTTTGAGTTGATTTCAAAGGTGTAACTTTTTTGAACTACCTAAGTTTCAAACACCTCTGGAGGAGAAGAGGCTCTGGAAGGCTCCTGAAAACTTAGCATGAGAGTCACAACCTTCTTCCCCACAGTCTTATAAGCCTGGAGGTCTGGGGGCTACCCCAGCTTAGGCCAGATAACAACTATCCAACTCCTAACTCCAGTAAATGGAAAACAATACTGTCACTGTTAGTGTTACTGTTTTCAAAGCTGACCATAACGTGTAGATTGAAGCTGGGACTACCTGAGAAGAATCTAGACGAGTAACTCCTAAAAGCCCTTTAAGTGTTAACTATGGCTGATTTTTGTTTATGTAAAACATGGTTAGAATAATGTGGGAATCCAAACTTTCTTCCAAACAACACCCAAGGGAAATAAAAATCCACACTAAAAAAACTTTATAATGATGTTACGTTTAGGGTTCTTACGTCAACAGTAGCACAAAATTTACCTTCTTGACTAATCTATTTTCAGAGTTTCTCCAGTTTGTATGCATATAATTATCAGGAATGACAGGTTAGCACGGGACTCAAGCCAACAGTATGTCTCAAGTCATTCAACTGCGATGGGCTATTCCTCTGTGGAAGGTGCCGTGCTCCCCCTGTTGGGGGCCGGGGGAGGGACCCACAGAGATGAGTGAGACCCTGTCCTGGCCTCCAGAGGCTCACAGTTTAGTTGGGGAGGGAAGGCAGACATCATTCATTAGATTTCAAGGTAGATTTCAAGAGCTGCTACAGAAGAGACAGAGCATATTGAGGGCACAGGAGAGGAAAGGGAGAATTTACAAGATAATCCCAAAATACTCTCTGGGACCAGACTGGAACAAAGATTTGCTGAGCACCACCAATTCCATATGCCTGGCAGATGGGAACATCATCATCAACTGTGACAAATGCGAGAGAAAAAGACTCAGAGTAGCAGGGCCAATAGACAGTCCTGTGAAAAGACTTAATATTGCCCCAACAACATCCTGTAGAAGGTAGGCAGCGTGCAAAAGGAGGAAGAAAACTCAGGATAAACACACTTTTAAAGTGACAGGAATAATAAATTGATCCGACTTGAATAATGCAATCCATGAAATCGGTTGACAGTGGACTTTGCCAACAGCCCAACATGAGGGAGAAAAGAAGTTTCTGTTGCTCTCATTGCTAAACGCTCAGGGACGGCAAGAGCTTGCTTTGCTCATCTGCAGAATTAATTAAAATGAAAAGTTAATGGACTAAGGTGAGAGGGAGGAAGAGTCACGTTCAGAATCTTTAGTGCTCTTTCTCGCTAACAGTTCACGGTAACTGTCTTCAAGGGACTTCTGCTTGCAGCACCTTCCTACCTGGGATGTATCTACCACGCCTCACTCCGACAGACCCACAAGGACTTTTATTTCTTTGTATGACATAAAACCAAAAAAGAAGAGCAGAAGGAGAATGAGGTTTGAAGTCTGACAGACCTGACTTCGAGTTCACAGTTTGCCATTAACCACGAGACTGTGGGGAAGTTACTCAAGGTACATCCTCAGTGTCCTCGTTTGTTAAAGGGGGTCAGCCCAGTACCTAAAACATAATAGTTCCCCAAAATGTAGTTTCCTTCTCCTTTCTGGGAACATGGCCTTTTCCAATTTTGGCTTTTGGAAACACTTATAACAAGCATCGTAAATGAATATTTATGAAGTTATGTTTAGCCACAAAGTCTACGTTTTAACCAAATAGCATTTATGACAAATATTTGAATAAAAGTTTTCTGGGTTGCCAGTTTTTCAGGAAAAGGAGGCAAGGTTCCAATTTACCTAACTTTGAAATATGTGTAAAGTAACATATCCTTATGTGACCAAAATTTTCTTTTCTTTTTTTGTTTTCATAAACGTTTATTTACTTTTGAGAGAGAGACAGAGAGAGGGAGGAAGAGTGCGAGCAGGGCAGAGGCAGAGAGAGAGAGGGACAGAGGATCTGATGCGGGTTGACAGCAGCGGTCTGACGCGGGGCTTGAACTCATGAACCATGAGATCATGACCTGAGCTGAAGTCGGATGCTCAACCGACTGAGCCACCCAGGTGCCTCAAGCGTAGCCTTTTCTGACCACCTTCCTCCGCTTTGCACCTCTAGCCCGGGCAACTGCAGGTGTGTGTGAAGGGCATGAGGGTGGGCGTTGCCAGGAAATGAAAATAAGGAAGCCAAGATAAGATAGGTCAAAAAGAATCCTCAAATGTCTCCTTTAATCAGGTCATTTATCCGTTCAGTCATTTGTTCGTTCCTTCAACAAGGACCCCACGTATGCCAGGCCCCATGCTAGATGGAGAAGCCCCTGCTTCTCAGGGAACTCATGACAGAAGGAGATCTGTCACAAAACCAAATGTTATGTTTTTCTTTTCCTCCTTCTGGGTTTTTCTGAGGACTGTATTTGCCCATTTTCCCATCACCATCATCCCTCCACCGGAAAACTGTTAACATGTTGGAGTCTGCACAATTTTAAAAGAGTACATGACATTTTCACGGTATGACGTTCATCCGGGGCTAACCCGGGATTTATTTGTCCTGAAGCTTTCTAAAATCTTTGTTAGGCAATTAAAAGATTTCAAAGTGAAAACTCAAAATTTTGCTATTTAACTAGAAGATTTTAAAGTAAAAACCCTTTATGATGTTGGGTTCTCCCTAAACTTTAAATTCCCAAATCAGCCATCCGATATTAATACAACAGGAAGACTCCTTGATGCATTAAAAATGTCTTTTAACTATTATTTGGAATTTTAATTACTTCTCAAAGATGTTAGTGCTTTATCATATTCATTTTTTAAAAATACCGTGGTTTTTAAAATGGAGGTATAGCTAACACCCAATATTACAGTAGTTTTGGGTGTACAATGAGGTGATTGGTTTATACATTAGGCTACGGTCACCACCATGGTAGATACGTCCAATCAGTCCACGTCGCCATTACAACACCACTGGCTCTAGTCCCCACGCTGCGCCTCTCATCCCCGTGACTCATTCATAATTGGAGGCCTGTATTTCCTATTCCCCTTCACCCGTTTTGCCCCTCCCACCACCCCCTTCCTTCTGGCAACCCTCAGTTTGTTCTCTGTACTTATGGGTCTGTTTCTTTGTTTATTAGTTCGTTTTCTAGATTCCACATTTGGTACCTGTCTTTCTCTGACTTATTTCACTTAGCATCATACCCACCAGGTCATCCTTGCTGCAGTTTTGAGCCACCGTCTCTCACCTGGAACACTGCAAGCCCCCTCCCTCCCTCCTCGGTGCTTTCCCGGCATCCCGTCTTGCATCTATTTTCCCGTGTGGTCTGAGAGATTAAAAATAAATATGTAAGTCTACTCATGTCAGTTTCCGCTTGCCCGGAGGACAAAATCTCAACTTCTCACTGTAGTTGGAAATGGCCAGCTATCTCCTCACCGGGCCCACCTTCTCCAGACCACCTGAACCGCCACCATCCTGAACTTACTGATGTTCCCGGACTACGCCATGCTCTGGACTTTCTGCCTCTTCCTGCACAGGCCACTTTCTCTGTCTGAAGTTCTCTCTACCTGCTTCTGTCACTAGGGGACTCCTCCGTCTTCTAGCCCTGCTTCCGTGTCACTACACCTGGGGGATCCTCCCTAAACTCCTCCTTGGTTGAATGTCCTGGCTGCATGCTTCCACAGCACCCCTCCTCCCCTTTTATAACTCCTCCCGCTCAGTGGTTAACTATTTATGGCCTGAGCCTCCCCCACTGAACTGTAAGCTCATGCGGACAGACAGACAGACACTCTGTGCATCTCTTTCACAGCTGGATCTCCACGGCTGGTGCAGTGTCTGCATTAGAGGGGGTGCTGCTCTCTCCTGCCTACAGTACTTCTTCGTTTTAATTTACTATGTCTTTCTTTCCTAAAAGCACGCATGAAGAATAACTGGAAAATAGAAAAAGCTTCAGGTCCAACTATCTATACATATAACTGTTAATGAGTTATTGTATTTCTGTATTCCTGTTCTCTATGCATAGTTATTTAATTGCTGTAATCATGTTAAAACCTACAAGTGTGTATCCTGCTTTCTTTTATGCTTGGCATGGTATAAATACCATTAATAATCATTTTCAATCACTATAACCAACTGAATGTACTACACCTTACTTGACTCCCCCCATATGAGTTCACCTTTGCCTCTTGGCTTTTCACTATTAAAAATGCAGCAAGCCATCTTACTGTATATAAATCTTTCTTTCATGTTTAGCTTTCACTTTATGGGCTAAATTTCCAGATGTGAAATCAACTCAAAAGCCATGGACTTTACTGAAGTTCCAACAGATTTCTAGGTTGGCTTCTGAAGTGATCATACCAGTAAGTTACTTTCCGGACCTAGAGATTGCGCATATGCAGAGGACATACTGAGGGAAATTCACTTCTTTCTCTGGAGGTGCCAAGAAATTGACTGTCTTGTCTCCCAAAAGGCCCACAAGAGAGGGAGAAAGACCAAGGGTAAGAGTTCGAGATTTAGAACCTGGTTCCTTGAAGCCTTTGGAAGGCAAAAGAAACCATACATGTGTTTGAAGATGGGCTTGTTCAAATACATAATCCCTCAGACTGTAAAACTATATATAGATCCTTATATCCGTGAAAGTTATTTGCGATTGCCCATGAATCCAAAGTCCCCTGTGCAGGCCACTAGCCCTTAAGAATGTGAGACGAACTGCCAACAACCAGCAGAACCTTTACCCGTTAACACTGGAGTGTGCTGACGCTGTAAGCCCTTCCGTGCTCGCGCCTCGTATTCAAGCTTTGCAACTATGTTTGTCTGTCTGTTGTTTTTTTAACCATTCAGCAAAATGAATGAATTTCCCTAGGTATGAAGGAATTTCCATATTCGAGGCTTATTCTAAGGGGAGAAGTATTGTATGATTTACAAATATTACAAGTTGAACATGCATTTTCTTTTTTTTTTTTTTTTAAATTTTTTTTTTTCAACGTTTATTTATTTTTGGGACAGAGAGAGACAGAGCATGAACGGGGGAGGGGCAGAGAGAGAGGGAGACACAGAATCGGAAACAGGCTCCAGGCTCTGAGCCATCAGCCCAGAGCCCGACGCGGGGCTAGAACTCACGGACCGCGAGATCGTGACCTGGCTGAAGTCGGACGCTTAACCGACTGCGCCACCCAGGCGCCCCTGAACATGCATTTTCATGCTGTCCTATGGTGACAAACCCAGTCTTACAGGCAAGACTGATATAAACTTGCTGGTTAACGAAAGAATGAAATCAGACACCCTTGTCTTCAGATTACTTCGCAGACATTAAATGGGGGAGATCGCGATGAAGAAAAAAATCCCTTAATGTTTCCAGAGTTCCCCCTCCTTCTCACTTAACATTTGTACCTTCAAAAGGGACAAGCTGTCAGGATGTTCACGTCACCTAACACTGCATGTTCATGTTACGAAGAAAGGCCAAAGTGAACATTTTTATTTCTAGAAGAAGTGACACCAGAGAGCACGGGAAAGCTGCCTCTTACACGAGAAATGCCCATCTCAGTCCCATACCAAGGATGCGTAGAGCTGCAAAGATTTTAAAGGCCTTACAGCATGGTGGGCAAACTTTGTGCAGAGCGCCCGATAAGCAAGTATTCCAAGCTTTCTGGACCATGTAGTTTCTGTCACAACTACTCAACTGCCGCTGGGGCTTGAAAGCAACCACAGACAATACAGAAATGGATGAGCATGGCTGTGTTCCAATGAAACTGTATTTACAGGCACTGGAATTTGAAACTCATATAATTTCATGTGTCATGAAATACTACTCTCTTGATTTTTTTTCAGTCATTTAAAAATATCAGAACCATTCTTAGCTGGTGGGCCATATAAACACAGGCAGTGGGCCAGATTTGATCTATGGTCTAGAGTTTGCCAACCTCTGACTTATAATAGCAGGTGGTCTAGGGGTGCCTGGGTGGCTCAGTCGATTAAGCCTCTGACTTTGGCTCAGGTCATGATCTCACAGTTCGTGAGTTCGAGCCCCATGTTGGGCTCTGTGCTGACAGCTCGGAGCCTGGAGCCTACTTCACATTCTGTGTGTCTCTCTCTGCTCCTCCTCCACTTGTGCTCTCTCTTTCAAAAATAAATAAATAAACATTAAAAAATAATAATAATATCAGGTGGTCTACCCAGCGATCTCTGCCTATCTTTGAAAGTCAGAACGAGAATGAAATCAGTAGGAGAAAGGGTCAGCACAGCATTGTCTCTGCGATTTCTTATAGGAAGATGGTCAAAGGTGCAGGTAAAAATCTTGAATTCAGAGCATTTCGATCAGAGCTCCCGTAAAAGCTTCTAGAAGGGACATTCAGCTAAGTATATTAAAGTTCTACAGAAGAGAAGCCATGACACCATATTTGCTTTGCTCCGTGCTGCCCTCCTATTTTGTAGACACCTCTATCAAGCACAAATCATGCTGGCTTGTGGTTCTTTACTTAAGCTTGTGTTACCTCCTTGCTTATAAATTCTTCCAGGGTAGCAACCATTTCTTATTTAGCTTTAAATAAGCGCAGAGTTTAAGGTCGGTCATCGAGTTGACACACAATAAATGTTATTTGAATGTACTGGTAACATAAAAACCATGGGAAACCATAAAGTATAAATAACCTCATAATACTGTACCCAATGATAAAAATTTGCTGGCTAATAAGACTAGACATTTTCTAAAAGATTTTGTTCAATTCTTAACAAATATCTATTACATACTAAAAATTAATCCAGGTGTTTTCACATGTATCCCTTAAACCCTTATGACCACTCTGAGAGAGATGTGTTACCTTCCATATTTGTAGATGAGGAAAGCAACACTAAACAAGTTAAGTGATAAAGCCAGGATTGGAACTCATATCTTCAGATGCCATGGCTCCAGCTTTCCCCATTATAATGCAAATCACCTAGAGAAATGCAAAATTAGCACCCCCCCCCCCGCCCCAGATACCGACTGAACATAAGAGGAAGGCAGAAAAAGGTACTGTGACTTTATAATGTTTCAAAACTTGATGGGATAGAGGAGTAGAGTCTTTTGAGAATTTTTTTCAAAATAAAAACCTTTCTAAGAACAATAAGAAGAAAGGACAGAAAAGTACCCAGGAGGGTATGGAGCACAGAGGTCAAGGAGAATATCTACTTTCTTTTGTAATCACTGAGTCAGAAGCAGAAAAGATGCTTCTGCCAGACTTAGCTCAGCAAAAGCCCAGACAAAACGAAGTTATTTGGAAAATCTCAGGATAACTGCAGTCACAGGTACTGAAAAAGCCAAGTAAGAAGCATCATTAAGAAAGTCAAAGAACTTTGTTGCTGGCCAAACGAGCTGTTGCCAATCTACTACACTTAAAATCTAGGGAGGAAAGATGCGGTCAGTGCTGCCACATTTTGCTTACATGAACAAGCAGGATACTTAAAATTTCCTACTTGAAAAGCGATTTCATATATTGGTTTATTTAGCAAACAGCTACCAGATACTTTATTGTATGCAGGGAACCATGACTAGATTTGGGAAGAAAAGACAAATAAGTAATGCGGTTTCCATTTCAAGAATGTTGCATCCAATGGCAAGACAAAGACTTGTTAAGAGTTAAGTGTAAGTTGAGGCAGATTGAAATAGGTTCCTTAACCAAGAACAGTCTCATGCGGCCTCGGAAGCAGGAACAATGAACCCTGAAGAGTTTAGTGGACAGTTTCAAAATTTACAGGCAGAGAACCTCTTCAACTGCCTACTTGAAAAATAACATGTGTGGTTCTGCGAGGCACATCCCTCTGAAAAACAGTCACACCTCTTGCTCATCTACTTCTGATTTCTCAGTCTTCCAAAGTCCCTGAAAGAAGCAGGGTCTGTAGCTGACAAACCAAGAAGCAAGACGAAGCAGAGTTGAAATGACATGATCTTTTAGAGAAACATTCGCCTTGCACAAATCCTCAGTCGATCAAGACAAAGCTGCTGGTACTAAGTTTTGAAATTAAATACGATCCAGAAAAAAGTGTGGCCAAAGGTGTGTTGTAGAATTTGGGAAGGTTTTCCTTTGGTTTTGTTTCTTCTCCTTTCCTTTGTGGAACACAAATGCTCTGTGTGACTTTTTTGCCACCATGGATTTCACTAGTCCAGAAAGCTGAACGATTTTATTGGCGAAACTAAAATGTTGGGGATTCCTCCCGAGCTTAATGTTCTGCTGCTTCCCCTAGACTGGCAAAAAGTAAGAGGAAGAGATACGAGTTCCTTAGAGTTCGGCCGCCTGAGGCTCCATTTGTATAAAAAATTAAAAACATTTCAGAGTAAATTCAATTAGTGAATGTGTATTGCCTGAATAGACTATCCTTCTAAATTTAATATAGCGAACATGACAATTTTATGAGCTAACCAAGTTAGAGATAATATATTTTTATGTTCCTTAAACTAGCAAAGAGACTTCAGAATCATAAAGAACACTAACAAGGTACTGCATATACTTAAACTTTCTTTAAAAAATGTTTTTTAAATGGGAGAAGAGCAAGGTATTTTTTTTTCATGACTTCATGGTTCTTAAAAATGTCGTCTTCATTTTTCACCAGCATTACTGATGAATGGCACTACTGATACGGGACTTCATTTTGTGTGTGTGTGTGTGTGTGTGTGTGTGTGTGTGAGTGAGAGAGAGGGGGAGGGAGGGAAGGACTGAAGGAGGGAGGGACTGAAATCATAGAAATCACAGAACAGACCTACTGAGATTGGAAAAATAGAGCTGAAGGATGAAAAAACAGAATTTCAAATAGCCTCCTAGACTGTTTACTTTAGATTCCAAGAGATTGCAAGTGAGTCTTTGTTCACAGGCGCAAAGATTAAGGTCTAGAAAGGCAAGATGCTGTGTGTCACGTGAAAAATGAGGGTGCTGTCATATGTCTTCTACTTCACCTTGGCTTCTGAGGATAAACATGGCAGTGTACAGCCAGTGCACTTGGGAGTCTGGTTCTTAAATGGAATGGTTTATTTGACTTCAAGGATCCTTCCTGCTGTACCAGTATTCTGTCTAGTCCATGAATGATAGATACAGTGTGACAACTTTAGAGACACTCCTTGAGGTCTATGGGTTTTTTGCAGGCAGAATTCCGAACTCCAGGTTTGGACGTCCAGTCCTAATGAACAAAGTCCTTTGGCTGCAAATACATCCTACAGTCTCTTAGTTTCTTCCATAGATTCTCCCCACCACACAAAAATCACCTAAAGCTATCAGTGGAAGAATATGATGAGCAATGCACTCAACACACAGTCTTACTGGGGGAAAAAAAGTAAACCTTAATTTAGAACCAATTGCTAAAGTCTACTGCATGCTTTATTTTTGGTGGTTAGCACAATAATCTTGATCTCCAGCATCTTGTAGATCTATCTGTTCCCAGGATCAAGTTTATAAAGATGTAAAAGCCTGTAGGACATTAACATTTACTGAGGATCTATTATATGTGTCAGGTCTTGGGAAACTTGAATCTTTCAGGTAGGAAGAATTTTGATTTAATTTTTGTGTTGGGAGTGACATAAGGGTCAACGATCATAATTTACTCACCATAAAACTCATCTGTTTTAAATAGTTTAGGGAGTCTTAGTAAATTCATGCGTTTATGCAACCCCCACCACAATCTGGCTTAAGAATTCTATCTCCCTGAGAAGTTCCCTAATCACTTCTGCAACCATCTCCCAACCTCCAGCCCCAAGCAACCTCTGATCTGCTTTGACTCCATAGTTTGCCTTTTCTAGAAACTTCATATAAATGGAATCATATAACATGTGATCTTTCATGTCTGGATCCTTTCCACTTAACATGACGTTGTTGAGATTCATCCATGTTGTTCTGTGTCTCAGTAGATTCATTTCTTTTTATAGACAAGTAGTATCCCGTTGTATGGATATGGCACATTTGTTTATCCATCCACTTTATGTGGAAGTAGATTTGCTGGATCAGATGGTTAAGTGTCTGTTAAACTTTTAATATATTTTTTATTTTTATGATTTTTTAATGTTTATTTTTGAGAGAGAGAGAGAGACAGAGCATGGGCAGGGAAGGGGCAGAGAAAGAGGAGACACAGAATCCGAAGCAGGCCCTAGGCTCTGAGCTGTCAGCACAGAGCCCATTGCAGGGCTCGAACTCACAAGCTGTGAGATCCTGACCAGAGCTGAAGTCGGATGCCCAACCGACTGTGCCACCCAGACACCCAGTGTCTGTTTAACTTTTAAACAAATTGCCAAAGTGCTCCAAAGTGAATATGCCATTTTACATTCCAACCAGTGCTATATGAGATTTCTGGTTTCTCCACGACTTTGCCAACACTTTGGCACTATCGGTCTTTTTTTTTTTTTAAAGTCTGCTTATTTTGAGAGAGAGAGAGAGAGAGCGAGAGTTGGGGGGGACAGAGAGAGAGAGAGACAGAGAGAGAGAGAGAGAATCCCAAGCAGGCTCTGAGCTATCAGCACAGAGCCTGATGTGGGGCTTGATCTCACAAACCCTGAGACCATGACCTGACTGGAAACCAAGAGCTGGATGCTTAACCAACTGAGCCACCCAGGCATCCCTGGCACTATCAGTCTTAATTTTGGCCATTCTTGTGGGTAGGTAGTGGTATCTTACTGTTGTTCTCATCTGCATTTCCCTAATGAAGAATCTTACTCAGTGTCTTTTCATGGGATCATTTGCCATTTGTATATCCTCACAGGTTAAGTGTCTATTCAAATTTTTTTCTAATTCTTAATTGAATTATTACCTTCTTACTATTGAGTTATAAAAGTTCTTTGTGTATTTTGGTTAAAATCCTTTGCCAGAAAGCGACTTTGCAATTTGCTTCCAATCTGTTTCTTGCCTTTTTGTTTTCTTAATAGTGTCTCTGAAGAGCAAAAATTTACGTTTGATGATGTCTAATTTACCGATTTTTTTTTCTTTCAATGTCCATAGCTTTTGTATAATATCTAAGAAAATTTCCCCTAACCCAAGGGAGATTTTCTACCTTTTTTCTCCCAGAAGTTTTATAGTTTCAGTTCATACATGGAAGTCTATGATCCATTTTGATTTAATTTTTGTGTTGGGAGTGACATAAGGGTCAACGATCATTGTTTTGTATGTGGAAATCCAACTATTCAAGCACTGTTTGTTGAAGAACCATCTTTTCCTTATTACTTTGGTACCTTTGATAAAAACCAACTGACCACACAGATGAGGATTTATTTCTGGACTTCTGGCATCACTGATGCTCCTGAGTATTGTAGCTTTAAGGTTAAGTTTTGAAATCAGGAAGGGCGAAGTCTTCCAATTTTGTTCTTCTTCCGCACTGTTCAGGCTATTCTAGGTCCTTTGCATTTACATTTTAGTATCAGTTTGTCAGTTTCTATCAAAGAAAAGAGATTTTGACAGAGATTACATTGAATCAGTAGATCGATTTGGGAAGAGTTGCCGATACAGAGTCCTCTAATCCAGGAATACGGTACATATTGCATTAACTTACTTCTTTTATTTCTCTCAACAGCATTTTGTAATTTTCAGTGTGCAGCTTTCATAGTTCTTGTGTTGAATTTATTCTTAAACATATTCTTTCTGAGGTTATTGTAAACAAAATTGATCTTTTTAAAATTTCATTTTCAGATTTCCATTACTGGTATGTAGACGTGGAATTGATTTTTAAATATTTACCTTATATCCTACAACTCTGCTAAACTAAGTTAATATTCTTAGCAGCTTTTTAAATAGATTACTTTGGATTTTCTACGTACAAAGATCACATTGTCTGTGAACAAGAGTGGTTTCATTTCTTCCTTTCCAATTCTTGAATTTCTTGTTCTTGCCTTATGGTCCTTGTCTTTTGTATTTGAATTATTAGCAAACTCCCCTTCAGTACGCTGTACATTGACACTCTTATACTCCTTCCATAAATGCTGACGTCACCACAATGAATGACCACTTTTCCCCAGTGTATGTCACTGCCTACCAGTCGAAACTTCAGTTTCAGCAGCACTGCTATCCTGCTTTATAAAAGCATCGTGAAAATACAATATCACAGACCATTTCTAGGATGCAAGGTATAATTAGTGAGTTTAAAATACATTTTAGTTCTTCGGGAATAGAAGTGCCTTTCTGGTGGGTACCACAGCTCAGCTCCTGAGAGGAGCACGCCGGCTCTCCAGTGCGGGGAGAGCAGGACTGAACCTACACAACTTCTGGGAAAGGGAAAACGATTCCTATGTGGAAATCGGAGAAGAGACACAGAACCGAAGTGACTGGCTGCAGTTGTACAGTAAATAGTGGAGACGAGATTCAAACTCACATCTGTGTGGTTCCAAAGGCTCTAAATTGGGCCCCTCTTTTCCAGAGCAGCCCATTTCCCCGATGGGTACCCGGAAGGCCCAACCTTCCGCGTCTGCTCGGGAAGCCTCTGGTTCCACATCTGCATGGTTCTAACCTTCTCACCGGTGACTCACAGCAAGTGTGTAACCACCAGAGAAGAATTTATCTTCCGGGTCTGCTCTCTCCCAAAATACCAGCCCAAAGGCCTGAACGCTATAATAAAAAGATCTGAGGTGGTGACATAAATAAGATCCATGTGCATAAATGTAGAGAGCTGGGTTTGAAATGGGTGAGTTTTCCTTTTGAGTTTGGGGGGCAGAAATGCCCAGGAAGTTTGAATAAGGAAGGACATGAAAAAGTTTTTCAGTGAGGGCCATTCAGGCTTTTCTTCTCTGCTTTCGTTTTTGGGCAGACACTTTACAGAATGAACGCATTCCAAAGCGGAAAAGTGACCATGAAACCGTTACATTGTGGGTCGGGGACAGAGCTCAGACTTCTTTCTCAACACCCCACAGAAAAATTCTGACCCTCGGGTGCGGATGATTCAGACTAACATCTTGATAACGTGGGCTTGTAAGGTCAGAGAAGAGGAGGACACAGATCACAGAAAAAGGAAACTCTCAAAAGCGATCCTCATTGCGCCTTAAGTAAACACTCCCTTGATCTGTTGGATGTGTTGGTTAATTAGAAAACATTCCAATAGGCTTTTTTTCGTGAAACAAATACAAATCTTACCTCCTCTGCACTCTGGGCAATACACAAAACCAGAAGCAATGCTCTCAGTTCCCAAATGTGCCAAATAAGCCCTTTGAAGCTGTCCTATAGGATTCTGCCTTCTGATCAGAAGACCTCTGAAGAGACGTTTTTCACAAACCCCTTATTTTAGGTCTTGTACGGATTTGTTCTTTATCAATCCTCCTCCCCAAATAAAACATGTATTTTACGGCCCTTAGAGCGTTCAGACACGAATAGGAATGCCTTGGAAAATCTCTGTAGTTAGCAAAATACTGGAAACAGCCTACATGGTTGAGGGACAAGGTGGCACGGCCACCAGGACAGGGGCCAGCAACCATAGCGCAGGCCGCCGCTTACTTCCAGAAATACAGTTTTACTGGAACCAGGCCATCACGCCCATTCACTTCTGTCTTGTCTGTTGCTGCTTTTTTGCTACAAGGGCAGAGTTGAGGAGTTGCCACTAAGACCATCTGGCTCGTGAAGCCTAAAATATTTACTATTGGTCCTTTACAGAAAAAGTTGGTCAGCTCCTGTGACGATACGTTTAAAATAATACGGAAAAATGATTCCTGTTAGGTCGTCAAGAAAAAAAAATGTGACGAGCACACGACATTTCATGTTATGGTGTGGCCGGGAGGATGCGCAACAAAGGAAGGTGGGCGGCAAAGAGACAGAAAATGTTACGCGGTTGGATCTGGGTGGTAGCGTGAGGGGTGATTTTCCTTGTCCCCATCTATGTGTTCCAATTCTCTAAAATGACCCTGTATTTCTTTCATCCTAGCAAAAACACCGAACCTCACCTTAAACATTATTTTGGCTCAAGTCACACGGGGGGTGTGACTAAACTCGGCTCTGTCTCCTTGCCAGGCGCCCTCCCCACCTCCCACGTATGCTGAGGGGCGGGGGCAGGAAGGGCAGGTACCTTATGCTCTTCCCGAAGGTGGCTGTCCAGCTCCTCCGTGTGCTTGGTCTCGTAGTAGCAGAGCTGGCACTTGTAAGGTTTCAGTTCATTGTGCTTTTCTATGTGTTGCTGGAGGCTCTCGTCACTGGAGCAGGTGAAGGTACACTTATCACAGCGGAAAACTACTCCCTGCAAGTATTTTGACAGTTTGGAACGGCACACCTCAATGGGGACGACGCGCTCTTCTGTGGAAACAAATTGAACGGAAAGGGGGACATTTTTACTGATGGGAAAGTAAGCACGTGCTCTTTCTTTGGAATATAGGAAAAAACGCACCCAGTTTTGCTGCTTCGCGTGGGTCCGTGTCTGTGAACTCACATGCGCGCTCCCTCAATTCCCCAAACAGCACCTTCCTCTGGCACAAGTAGGTGGTGTTGTTTTTTTAATGTTTACTTATTTTTGAGAGAGAGAGAGAGAGAGAGAGCACACACACACACACACACACACACACACACACACACGAGCAAGTGGGGGAGGGGCTGAGAGGGAGACACCGAGTCCAAAGCAGGCTCCAGGCTCTGAGCTGTTGGCACAGCCCGATGTGGGGCTTGAACCCGTGAACCGTGAGACCATGACCTGAGCTGAAGTCACACGTTCAACCGACTGACCCACCCAGGCGCCCCGTGTGGCCAAAAGCTCTGCGTACTTAACACCCAGAATGATCTTTACAGAGAGGTGGGCAGGCTGGAAGGTGCTCACTAACTCCTGCATGGAGGTGGTCAAAGGAGGGGAGAAGAACAGAAGTGGCTGCCATTTTTACCAACATAAATGATTACTGACAGCAACCACGAGCACAACCCAGTTCCTTAGCAAGGGCTATTTAGGCTGGACCTACAGATGTCTCTAAGCAGGAAGAAGACAGATGGCCCCCGAGTACCTCTGTGCCGCCTCTGTGCACCTTCCAGGCAACTCTACTAGGCTGGAGTTACTCCTGTTTTTGCAAATTAGTAAAGCGAGGAACAGGGCTCTTGAGTAACTTTCCAGAGGTCGCAAATGTTGCCATTGGCCCAGCTGAGATCTGCATCCCTGCCTGTCCAACTGCAAATCCTTTATGTCCTACCATTTCCAAATTCCACTCCTGTTTCCCCTTCCAAGACGTTCTCAAGGAGACTGTTTTCCTTGTCCTGAAACCAAGGGGATCTCTAATCTAAAAACAAATCTAAAAACAAAGGACCTGTACATTTTCATTCACTAAAACTCCAGCTCTAACTACGGAAGAGCTCACAAATGAAATGGCTGCAGGCAACATGCAGGGGGAGGTGGGGGCGGCGTGGGAGATAGGGAGGATTTGTGCCTTTTCAGACAATCTGTAATCTGATTGTCACAAGGGAAAAAATAAAAGAGAGAGAGGATTTGGGTGCTTTTCCCATTAACATACCAAATGCTGTAGGGCTGGAAATGCGTGCGCTTGTTTATTTTGCACTCTCTCACCCTTGTGTTTAACTGCTCAAATTAAATTTCACACCAGTCTGCCCAGAGTATCGGTGCACGCGCCAGATATCCATAACTGGGATAAAATTAAAATCTGTGCTATTTATGCAGGGATCAAATATAGCGTGTGTTTTCATGCTGTGTCTGGATTTCAGAAGACTCTGAAAGTTTACAAATGGACGCACACAACATATACTTATATTATTTAGAAACAGCAATGTATTATTAAGTCAAGAAAGCGTGATTTCTTCTCAGCGTCACTGAGTAGCTGTGTGCTTCCAGAGCATCAGTGTTTTGTGCACTGATGCGATTCTCCCTGTGAGCCCTCCCTCCCTTTGTTGCTGGCCTGCATTGACCCCCGGGGAATTTTCCCCACCCAAGGCCATGCCTTAGTCTCCACTACCACATTCTCACTGCAGGGCGGTCATTGCCTTGGGAGTCCTTGAATACAGCGATTAATTGGGCAGCAAAAAGCTGGCCAAAGGAAGCGTGGAAGGTGATGTCTGCTGCTCACTCCCCAGAGCTCTAATGCATATGTTATTTTCCCTATACAAAGAGTCAGTCGCTTATTTAGAAATATAAATATTTTTAAACCAAACTAGAGCAGACAGCTAAGAAACACATGATTATAATGTAATCCACACATTTTCTTAGAATAGCAAATGTTGAACAGTCTTCTAACCATTCAGTTCCATGATTTGGTGTAATCGGGGGGAAAAAATGCTCGGGCATGAGCCAGCCAGAGCCTTAAGAAAGCCCATGCTATGATGTTCTAGTCCTTGAGTCCAGGGTTTCTCGGTAGTAGCGCTACTGACATTTTGAGGCCAAATAAGTCTTTACTGTGGGGGCTGGACTATGCATTGTAGAATAGTTATCAGCATCCCTGGCCTCTACCTACCATATGCCAGCACGCCCCCACTTCCCCGGAAGTGACGATCAAAAATGCCTCCAGACAAACGCACCCTGAGGAGGCAAGATGGACTCCGGTCGGTCGAGCACCGCTGCTCTTACACAAAGTGTTGAGCATCACCTCCAGCTGCTCTGGGTTAAGACACGCGTGGACAAAAACCATGAGGAAGCTGGTGCTCACGGCAAGAGATAGGGGTACAGGCTCAACCCCTGGGACCAGCTCCCACGCCTCAGGAGCTCATGGGAAGTGCGGATACAAACTTTTCTGGCACCTTCCTTGAGAATGCATCCCCCTGCTCTGCTCTTCCTGTATTTTGTCATTTCTACTACGTCCACCCTCTGCCTCTGGCTCTGGTTCCGTTGAGCTCAGTGGAGCTGGACAACGGCTGGTATAATGTTCAATGTAACGAAGCCTCAAACACCTTGGAGACAGCCACGCAATCAGCCCCCAGGCTTCACCTCTGCCTGTACATAATCGCTTCTTTCAGACCTGTTTTTTAATGGGTCTCCCTTTCCATTCCTCTACCACCTTGGTCAGTTTTCTTGGCCATTTCCAATTTCACTATGTGTGTCTAAGTGAATTTTACACAAAGTCGTGAGCACCTAAAATACTCTGGAGTTTAAATAATAACTCACGTAAATGACTGTGGTGATTTACCAAGAGCCCACTAGGTTTCAAGTACCGTCAGGCACTCTACCCTCACTGTTGCTTTTTCTCTTCGTAACACTCTGCCAAGACAGTTTTATTATCTTTAGTTTATTGATGTGGAAACTGAGGACTGGTCTGGTGAACTACTTCCTCAGAGTCACTCTTCTAGCTCAGAACCAAGTTGTGACCTGGAAACACAGGTCTCCTGCCTGACCTTGGCCAGTGCCCTCCTCCTGGAACATCCGATCTGCACGTGGTGTATTTATGAGGCTTTTCCCCCTAATCGTTTAAGAATACAAAAGCTACACGCATCTCTAAGGCAACCCTCTCTATCTGAATTTCTTTCGAATATCTACTGAATTAGATAATAGGAAACTTCCTGCTCACTTACCCTGAAACGTAAGACTTCCCAGTTCCAAACTAAGACATTCCCAACATCCCAAGTCTCTTATTTACATGGACTTTTACTAAGACATTAATTTTTTTTTTCACTTTCTAAAAACATGGCTAACATGACCAAGATAAAACACAAGACAGACGGACTTTGAAAGGCGGGCGAATCACCGGCCTTTTTCTGAATGAGGTTATTCATTATTGAGGCAAGTCAAGGACATAAAGTTAGAGACTGGAATGTTTCCAGGTATGGATGGAGCCCTGTCTTGGCTACAGAAGCTGAGTGCTAAGGGCTTTTTTTTCCCCCCTATGGGGGCAGCGACAACTGTGGGCCTTTCTTGACTTTACACCTCTCAAAATTACCTTGAGTAAAAAAACCAAGGCTTGAATCACACTCATTGTGACTCAGCTTCCAGAGCTGGCTGCAAAAATATTATGACTTCACCAGTTTGACTACAAGATAGATTCTGTCTCTCATCTCTTCCTACTCAAAAGTCGCTTGGGGCTGCAGCTGGACATAAAACCCAAGAGGCTGGACCCCAGAGTATGCCACACGGAAGCCTGCGGGAACTAAGGTGCAAAAGGGCCTAGAAGTGTGTGCCATCAACTCCCGTGGTGCTCAGTGGAAAAATCGGCAGATTTGCAACTACAAGGAGGGCGGAGGGTCATTTCTGTTCAAAACAGAGAGAAACCACATCACTGTGGAGTCCAGAATCACCAAGTAAAAATTCTTCCTGAAAGGCAGACCACAACACACATGGGTTTCCTCCCCACAACCTGCCAAGTGTAAAGGAAGCATGGAGAGATTTGGAAGTCATTCACTCCAACAAACCCGTATGCAAATGATCGTGCTAAAGGGCGGAGACCCACTTTGGGCCAAAACCAAAGCCCCACCCATTACTCTCAGCCAAACAAGAGATAAAAGCCCAGTACTAGAAAGCCATTAAAAACATAACAAGAGTTTCTAAAAAAACAATCATTCCAAAACAGAACTGTAAACGGACACACATAAACATAAGGACAACGGTTCCTGGTAAGTTATTAAATGTGACGTTAGCTGGGCTACCACTGTGAAGCTAGAGAAAGCTGGGAACTGCACCTCCAATTCCAACAGGCAAAGGTATTTGATGGGGATGGAACGTGTACTTTCACAAATAAAATGAAAGATTGGCAAACTCACTGTATTCTGTTTTTCAAGAAAAATGACAGACATCAGATAAATTAGGGGAGATTAGTTCTGTTCCAAAAAGACACCCACCTGTAGGATTCAGTGTTAAATTCAGTGTTTGCCTCAGTACTGGGGTTACAGGCTGGGACACAGAAGCCCTAAGCTAATACGCCAACTGGAGACCAGCCCCAGTGATTACACAGTTCCATAATTATAAATAAACTTCTTGGGGAAAACTGTGTTTCATCCCTATAATTCAGTCTGTGCCCAATTTTCCGGGTGCACTTAGGTATGCAAGGTACAGGCAGGCAAAGCTATGCATAAAGGGTCGTGCTTCCTGTGGTGGGAAACTGAGAAACTCTGTGGAAATGTACCCATGAAACTATCTCTTCCCTTGTTCATTGTCTCTCTTCCCATTAAAGTTCAAGTTCCTTCGGTGCACAGACCTTGACTGACTCTTCATGGCAGTATCCCTAGAGCATAAAAGAATGCTAGCAAATAGTCAATGTTCAATAGATATTTGTTGCCTTGAATGAAGACCCACTGAAAAGTCCTACCACCAACATTTTCCTTCAAACAAAAATCTCAGGGCTTACTTTTTCCCTTTCTAAACTGGTCCAATCATGGCCAATCTCACCAAATTAACCTCACCCAAGTTCCCCAAAGAAATGGGTCTACCAATGCTTTGTTTCAATCTTTGCTAAATTGGTACTCCCATCTGTCTACTGAGTGAAGTTTAAACTCCTACACTGGCATCCGAGCCCTACCTAATTTGGCCAGAACACACGTCAGCTTTGCCCCCTGTTCCCTTCAGCCCCTCTCAGAACACTCTTAATGCCACTCTGTCAACACATCTTGTTTCCACCTACCTGAGCAGTTGAAATTTTTCCTCCTCCTCCCCCATGTAGTAGGTCAAAGAGTGCCCCTCAGAAATGTGTGTGTACCTAGAACCTCAGAAAGTGACCTTAGCGGGATAGGTCTCTGCAGATGTAACTAGTCAGGAGGAGGTCATAGTGGATTGGGGGGGGCCCTGAGCTCAAGGAGTAGTGTTCTTGTAAGAAGAGGAAACACACTCAGGGAAGGTCAGGGGCAGACAGATGCAGAGAAAGGAATGATGCAGCTACAAGACAAGGATGTTGGGAGCCACTGGAAGCCAGGCAGAGCCAAGGAAGGATTCTTGTTTAGAGCCTTCACAGGGAGCACAGCCCTGCTGTCTGTCAACTTGAGATCAGACTTCTGGGTCCCAGAGCAGCAAGAGAGTACACTGGTGTTTTAAGCCACCCAGGAAACCAACATACCCCACCTTCAGTCTTCTCTGCCTGCTGAAATGTCATCAGGGCTCAGTTTGAAAACCACCCTCCACCACGTTTCACTGCCCCGAACACAAATACGCCTGCCGCAGTGAATCTCCTAGATACCCATCCCTCGCTAGCACATGCTTCATTTCCTTGAGGAGGGCAGGTACCCGCCCTCCTACACCTCATCTTGCCCACGAACCCAGCACAGTGTGGCACGTAATGAATGCTTGCTGAATGCATGGATAAACAGTACGCTCTTTTTGGCCACAGCCAACATAAACCCATGATCGCTGCCCATTCAGATTTCCCATGAGTGAAATGGATTCTCCTCCCTTTCCTCCCTATTTAAATATATCATTATGTCCAGGCATAAAAAGCTAAGGAAACTCTATTCTTGCAAGCAGGATCTCAGTCCAGGGCCAGTTCAGAAGGTGTTTTTCTTGCCTTTCGTCCCAAGTATTTTAATTAACCAAGGCCTCAGAAAGCTCTCTTACTGCAGGCCCTAGAGGCCAAAGATGTTTACTCCTCTGCAGAGCCAGGAGGGCACAGGTGCAAAAGGAACCACATCTTGTTACTTTGAGATCGGCCGCACCCTGAAGTTGCAAGGCAGATGCCCAGCCCCGTCTCTTGACTTGTCAAGACCAGCGTCCCACTGAGATGCCACTCTGAGTTGAGACGGGACCCTGAAGTCAGGCCAGGACACAGATGGCAGCCATGGCTGTCCTGAGGCACCTGCCGCCTGTGGTTCAGTGGTCCTCATCTCCGACCTCCAGCCCCACAGGGAACTCCATCCTCAGACCCGGCTGCCACCGCCACTAGAATGCTCAACGGGTGACACCGACCAACCTCCCAAGGATGAGACAGTGACCTGCTGGTTACAGGCATGGGCTGTGGGGCAGACAAGCCTGGGTTCAGAACCCAGGTGGGTCACTTATTAGTCATTTGGATCTTGAGTCGCTCTCCGCCTCTCTGAACCTTTTCCCCTTGTTATCAGGGATAGCAGTAATGCCCGCCACAGAGGGTTTTGTGAGAATTCCATCAAATAACATACTGAAATCACTCGGCGCGGCACTAGGTACTAGTGAGCACTCAGTAATAGTGACTGTTGTGGTTATTGATGTTGTCATTATCACTACCAATCCCCAGATACTCCTTTATTCCAGACTGGGCGCTTTCTGATCCTGAGAAGAACGGTATTTATATATGTAGATGGCTCTTTTGTTGTAAGTCACCTCTACAAATAAACAGAAGAGACTGTATGTAACCAGTGACGGGCAGTATGATGGATGGGTCACAGGATCGGAGGATGGAGCTGACTCACAGCTGCACGGTTACCACTTGAGTGACTCCAGCTCAACTGCCTGGCCCTCATGGTCCCTGAGGGACTTACCACTGTATTTGTGGTGGGGATGATACACCCTAGATCGTACGTGGTCCCCTTCAGGGGACCCCACTGGAGAAATTCCTTCCGGATTCAGTGTCGAGGATTCCTGGAAATCTCCCGAACCAAATTTCAAAGGTCTAACAGGCACTCTAAGTCCATTTGCTTCTCTGCCGCAGGAGGCTGGAACCTCAGAGCCAAGTAAATCCACAGCCCACCGTTGACAGGCGCACAGCACCTCAGGGCATATGCTGGACACCAAGCTCTTGGGGAACCTCTTCCTACTTCCGGGGGACTTTCCAGTTGCTTCTTATTTTGCACTTCTGTCCCGATCTCCCCATTTGTTTTAATCCTACAGTGCTGCACAAACACCTTTAAGATACCTTAAACTCTTTGTGAGGTGACCGCAAATAACTAGAGCAAATCAAAGAAAAAGCGGTTTGTGTCAGTTTCCTGTTTCACACATGTGGAGCGGGAACACAAGTGATAGCACTAGCCCTCACGATGCCGTTGGATAGGAGTGACTTAGCGTCAAGTGGAGCGTTCCCAGCGTTAGCATTTACGCCCTCTGCCCCCTACCCGCTTTCTAGAATTCTTGGCTCAGGGAAGGAAAACCCTTGAGCTCGCTAGACAGTGAAGCTCTGACTCCGCCAGGCAGCAAGATGGGAACCCAGAGGGAATCAGCCACAGAAGTGAGGCCTCCCCATTTCTGTTTGCTCAGCATCAACACTACTCACGGCCTCTCCCTGCACTGGGAGGGGGCACAGAGCCACCACGACACATGGGCCGGGGGACCAGAAGTCAGGTGACCCAGGTGCAACACCGGGTGGGACCACTCTGGCCAAGAATTCCCGCCTAATGTTCCTATGCTGTTTCTCCCCGCTTGCAGGCGGATGTCCCGGCCGGCAGCGACCTCACATCTCGTTAGGGTGGCTTTCCGCAGGGCGCGCAGCAGAGATGGGCGAAGTGTCACAAAATGCAGTGGCCCAAGCCCGCGGCTCTGGGGAAATGTGGGCAACTTTGAAAATGCTCAGAAAACACGCAGCATTTCAGGGTGAGTGACATCTCAGCAGGATGGCAGAAGACACTCACTGCTTTTGAGGCACCTGTGGCAAAGAGTAAAAAGCTTCTTGAAAGGTTAAAGGCGAAGGAAGGCAGACAAGAAAGAAGAGGAAGACGAGGAGGGAGGGAAGGAACGAAGGACAGATGGAAAGATCAGTAGATGATGGAAACAGCAAGAGATCAGCGGTATTCCGGTAATCTTTCTCCATCCACCTCTGGCTTGAATCTTTTTAGGACAAAGTAGTTTTTACATAAACATATTTTTCCTTCCAATGCGGAGGAAGCCTGTTGTTTAACAGTGTTTTAATTGGCCAAGAGTAAACTCAACTGCAAGAAAAACCAAAGAGGACTTGAAAGAAATATCCCTGTTTATCAACAGGAACCAACATTTACGGAACACCCGGTATGCCTCCGCTAGGGAACACACTAGACCTTTTGCACGTTATTTCGTAGGCTTGACTGTCCTCTCTTTTTATAGACGAGACAGCGGGTGAATACAAGAGGCTTTAAAACCAGAATTTAAATCTGAAGCCTATGGTATTTCTAAGACATATCAGGCCACTTTTATTTTTAAGAGTTTTCTCTCTCCATCCATTTCAAGGGAAACTCTGCATTCTGCTTTTCAGAAATCATCATTTTGGTCTCCCTCCAGGGAATTGCTTACAACCATATAGCAGCTCTTCACATTTTATAAATGAGTCCTCACCCGCCCATTCTGTTTCTCATTCACTCCTTCCTCAGCAAGGTTGTGAGGGCAGAGGAATGACAAGGTGAAAATCCCTGACGCTGAGAAGCCCCAGAGAAGCATGCATGGTAGAGCCCTGCACCTTTGCCTCCCTCCAGGGGGAGGAAATCCTCACAGCAGGAAGGAGTTTTTACCGTTGCCGTCACTGTGGCGGTCCCCGTGATTTCCTGCCTGGAGAGAAGGTGAGGAACAGGGGACCAAGGAAAAGGTGCCAAGGCCACCCTGAGAGGGCGTCCCTGTAATCCACCCTCACCCCTGTACCCCAAGAAAACCGCCATTTAGGAAGGTTACCTCGGTGCAGCACGATGTGGTCGATCATGTTGCGTTTGTATTTGGTGTGATAGAGGCAGAGAGGACAGCGGAGATCTTTGGGGCCCTCCTCAGGAACCGCCGAATGCCCGGCTTCCACGTGCATAGTAAAAGCAGATCTGGGAGAGAGGTGTGGGGGACAGGCAATGAGTGTGATAGGGGATCATGTCACCCACACATCCCCTGCTGGCTATCTTCCTACGGGGCCTCTGGGTGTGACACCCCAGCTTGAGGGGCCAAAGTCGTAGTCGTTAATCATGTTGCTGACCACAGGCTCCTTGGTCACTCCTCAGACAACTGAACATTGTCGTGCAGCGGTAACTTCTTTTTGAAAGTTTTGCCACTTGGCTGGGTTCACAGCTTAGTTTGAAAAGCAATGGATTTCCCCATACACTTTAGTCTTCAAGATTAAAAGTTGCCTATTAAAAATATAAAACCAAAATCCCTATGAGAACATATTTCTCATCACACTCGGAAGGAGAGGGACTAGAATCAGGCTAATTGACTGGCTGCCCATGTGACTCTTCACAGGTAAGGGTGGGGAGGGCGAGTTGGCTGGGACATCATGGCGGCAGACCAAATACGGCTGTTGTAACAGCCTGAAGGGGGAAGGAAGGATTATCGTTGCCTTCCCCTCCATCCTCTTAAAAACTGCCGCATTTACAAAGCCTTAAATGTCTCGTAAAAATGGACGAAACCAAGAGTTTAATGGGCAAGGTCCCCTTCTTATTAATGCAAGTACTTCTCTCCAGGGAGACACGTACACCTGTCAGGGGGCCCTTGTCATCTGGGTCTTTAGCCTTTTCCCGTTTCTAAGGTCACATGCATATTTATCTGAAAAACAACTGAACCAAATTAATAGCCAGAGATAGAACACATTTTCCAAAAAATCCCCCAACTAAGATGTTGGTGGAAAAGAGACTTGTTCTTCCAATTCATGTTTTTCTTTGGCCACGAAGCCCACTTTCGCCCGCCTTGTTGTCTGGGGTCTATATTGAGTACTAGAGTGGCCGAAGGCTCTGGTCTTAATTGCAACAGGAAGAGACAGTAACAGCCTCTATCTGTAACATAGCACCTACTATTACATTATTAGAATAGCTCTCCGTGATACTGTAACACTTATTAGTGTTTCCTTTGTGCCAGCACTATTCTGAGCGCTTTGGATAGAATGGTCATTTATTCCTCACATGAGTCTTATAAGTTAGGTAGTATTATTATCTTTTTTTCACAGGTAAGGAACGGGAGGAACAGAGAAGCTTAGGCACTCGTCCGAAGTCACACAGCCAGTCGGTGGCAAAGCTGGGATTCAAACCCAGGCAGTCAGGCTCCAAGGTAACCACTTGTAACCACTAACCTCAACAGTGTTGCACAGGATGAGATTAAATCACAAGAGTCTAGATTACACCCTTGGACACACTCCATTCTTTGAGTTCGCCAATTCTGTTCTACACAGGAGCAAAGGGGACTTTGGATTATCTTTTTCCAGATTGGAACCATCTCCCTAAAATTGGCTCAGTTCTAGTCTTCACAGTGCTGGAGTCTTGATTCTCTGGCTGTCTTTCAACAATATGATCTTAAGAAATACGAATCTTCTATAAGGGGAGCAGGGAAATCACAATTGCTGGGTTCTCTTGACTTTCACTTTGCTTTCAAAAACATATACATATTTTTTTCAAAGACAAATTTAAAAAAGGGAGGATAGTCCTCCGAGGGAAAAACACTCATTGCTTCATGCACTGGGCCAGAGAAATCCCTTACCGCAAACTCACACTTCCTGGGTGACCACTGGCTCTAATTTTTAAATCCGTTTGTTCTGATAGAGCTCTTCATCCCAAACCCCTTTCACAAACCCCAAAGCAGTCCTCTGGAAGTAGCCTCCTTTTGTGAAGATTGGACCTAATGCCTGTATCATCCCACGGGCAGGGCCTCCCCTGAGCTCCAAGTAGGAGAGTGTAGGGAAGAGTGTGGTGAGGGGCGGAACAGGCGCAGCCACCTTGTGTTTCGGAGCTGTTCTTCATGTCACTTACTTAAAGCCTGTGTAAAAGGAGCAGTCTTTGCACTTGAAGAGCTTCTTCCCGCCATGCTTGTCCCTGTAATGGCGTCTGATGCTCTGGATGTAGCCAGAGGAGAATTCACAGAATTCGCAGTGAAGAACAGCTTCGGTTTTCTGCTCAGCACCCCCGGCGGCCCCAGAAAGAGGCACGGGGCTAACACGGCTGTTGTTCCTTGCCAGGGCAGCGGACTGGTAGTGGTTCAACTGCTGCTGAACATCTGGAGGTTCTGAGTAGGAGGAGTCTGTGGACAGACGGGGAAAACGAGACCGGACACAGAGAACACAGTAGAGGTTTGACACTTGAAAGCCCCGACATTAGTCTGGAGTATTTTTTTTTTTTTTTTTTAAAGATGAGGACTATGATCCGTCTTTCATCTTCATTTACATCCTACAACACAGATCTGGGGAAAGGCAGGTAGGAAGAAAGCATCACTTCTTTTAATTGCACTTTGAGGGCTCACAGCATTTAAAAATAAAACTCTGAGGTTAAAGGTTTCAAAGTGAAGGAAGAAAATAAACTGCTTTTAAAAAGGAAATCGCAGCATGGCAACAGGCTGCCAAAGTATACCTGTCCTTGCAGGGGAGAGGAATAAATGCAAGAAGGTACACAGGCATCCACACGAGAAAGGAAAGTAGTTGATGCAATATCTCCTCCTCTGGAGCCCAGAATTATTCAAGGGGGGGGGGCGGGGAAAGGTCTTTAACAGAAATGCTCGAGCACATGGTGCTCACAAATATAAAAATGTTTTATGCCTTCACAGTCAAATGATTTAAAATTTAAAATATAAAGATCTAATAGTGTTCTCCTGGAATGGATGTTTAAAGCTTAGTCAGCATTAAGATGGAGATTTATTCATAAATCCCATTAAAATGAAACTCCAAATAAGTTTCCCTAAAAGGTATTTTAAAGTTTGCAATTCGGAGGAAAATGTCGGGAAATGACAGGCATAAATCTTAGCCCTGAGAAGCTTCAATGGCATGTGGTGGAGAAATCTGATCTAGATGGGAGGTGGGAAAATCTCCGTTTCTTAAAAAAGAGAGAGAGAGAGAGAGAGAGAGAGTAAAAGAAAGGTCTTGAACCTTTTCCCAACACGCTGCTTTGAGTGTTGGGGCTACGCATTCAACACCATTGTCCCGCAGAACCTACGGCTGCCTATGACTGGCACAAATGAAGTCCATGAATACCACACAGATGAATTTCAGTGTAACTTTCCTTGAAAAGACAACAAAGGGCTCTTTTTTTTAAGGCTTTCAAAAAGCGGGGGGCGGGGGGGGGGGAAGGGGATAGAAACTGTACCAGCCTCCTCCTGATTTGATGGACACTTAATTTTCCAAAGCCCGATTCCCCGAGGCAGGACGTGGAGGAATTCTGTAAAACCCGTATTGGATGAAACCAGAGTCCATCCATCCCGTCGGCCTCTTGGAGAAGAAAAACAAAAACAGAGCAGCCTCCCTTATTGTGAGGCCACCTCCTGTCTTCAAAATCCTCAAATACCTTCCCTTCTTGCTCTCCTCTCCCCCCCCCCCTCAATTTGTATTCCTCAAGATTGAGAAAAACCCCTTTGGAAATTGTAAACAAACCTGCCACACACACAAAAATAAAACAAAAGGAAACTTGAACAATACCTCCGAGCCTCCTTGGGTTCATTACCAGGTGTAAAGTGAAGACAAAGGAAGAAAGGAATGACACAAGTGAATTCATTTTACCCAAGTCTTTTATCTCTGGTTTCTTTATTCCTCAGCCCTAGCTGATGAACCCACTCAGGATCACAATACCGCAATTGTCAACTTCTCATTCTTTCTTTCAATAGCAGGTTTGTTTACCATTTCATGGATTGTTCGAGATGTTTTCTATTTAAGCTCTCAAGACTAGTTTCTGCTTAAAATACACGCACAGTGAAGCACGAGGCACATTCCGCCTCTCCTGTGAACACAGGCTTGAACTTCAGGTTGGGCATTGCCCAGCCACCATCCCGACAAGCCCATCCTTCCTCTTGTTTGCTCTTTGCTCTGCGGGATTGGAATTCCGCGCCCAGCAAGGCCAAAGCCAGGTCCACGGCCCGTGAGCCGTCTGCCACCCGCAAATCTACCCAGAGACCAGAAACAAACACCCCAAGGAACAGTCCGTTTTTCAAAAAGCGGCCACCAGCAACAAGACACAGCACCCAACTCAGCAAGTCCTGCCGGTCAGCTGCTAGTCACAGCAGACAGACAGACAGACCCCTGACAACGTCAATCCCTTTACAGCAGAAGTCATAAAGAAGTAAGTTTTTCCCAAGCAGATAACAGGCCACGTAAATTCATCTCCCCCTGCTTTCCATCCAGCCCAACTTAACACCTACGCTAATCTCTTAGGGAGACTCCGTCCAACGGAAGGGAGTTTCCTTTGATTTAACACATTTTTCTTGTCTCTAGGGTCTACTGCATTTTATTCCATCCATCCCAAAAAGCGAATTCTAAATTTTGACTTCAGCATATATATGTTATATGAAACTTGAAGAAATAGAAATGCAAGAAGTCGTAGGAAAAGCATTCCAAGAAAGGGAGGCTCATCGCCCTTCCGTCTTAAATGGCAAAAGGAACAGCCTCACGTATCATGCTATGAATTCCTTTTTGCCTGGCTAAAATCAGATGGACAGGTGGTTCATTTACAAAGACAGGCAAAACCTCACCGCCTATGGTGCATCTGTAGTAAAGCCTAGGTTACAACGTTTTGGGTCTCCTTAGAGCTTTACTTTCCTCTCTGGTGCCAAGATATACTATGTCTCTCATTCTCTCTCACTTGGGAGTTTGTGAATAATGTACAATTTTAGCACTTTGGGCACTAAAGTGACAAAGACGCGAGCGTGTATGATTTCACCCATCTTAAAAAAGCCCACTTGCTAACTACCTAAAATTCCAGCTTGTTCACAAGACACAGCCTGAAGAGCAGGAACAGGGTCGTTTTGTGCCCAGGTTAGAAAGGCAAACAGATTGTTAGTACTGAAGGGCACATCACCAAGGTTAAAAATCATCATTAAGACCGTTTTCTTCATTCCAAGCTTATGGAAAGTGAAACCACTCTGTGCTTCAGACAGCCGGGCTTGCGGTCACTGGGATATACGGCAGCAGAACCACAGGAGTGTAAATCCAGTGGGAAACTAAACCAGGCTACGTCTTTGTCACCTGGATGGCCAGGAATACTTATGATGGAACCAACGGCAGAGATGATGCTGGTCCCTATGTTCCTGACCCAACCCGGACATATGCAGTCTATCAATTTAATTCTCTGACCTGTGACTCTATTTATGTGCAAAGTTTTAGAAATTACGTCATAGTGTACAGCTGTAGGTGTAAAATAAATCTAAGTCATATTAGCTATCCATTTTGTAAACTATCCATGGAAAGAATTCTATTTTGTAAAATCAGGATCAAACTAGACTTTTAGTGTGGATGGTCATGGTGCTTACAGACACGGGTTTGGAATTTATTGAACAGCCAGCAATTAATTCTCACAACGATGGTGTGCAGTGTGAGTTCTCATCCCAATTTCATCGATAAGGTAGTCAACACAGCTGGTTATACAGCTAGTAAGAGGCAGAGGTTGGATTTGGACAAAGATTTGTCTGACTCTAAAATCTATAGTCTTGCCCATCAGGCGTCTATATCTAATGGTGACCTCAGGTCCCACGATGCACATCAGAAGAACGAGAAAGAACATCAGGGTGTTCCATCAATGCTAAATATGTAGCAGAGAGGAGACAGAAAAGGTGACAGAAAAATTGAAATACTTGGGAAAATAATTTCAGAACAGATAGAAATGAAAACAGGATAGAAAATAACAGTAAACTGGATGTGAAAGGAAACACTAAAATAAGCATTTCAGAGGACATGGAGGAAAAAAATAAAGCAAGATTCGTCGAAAAGAAAAAGAATCTCCAAACCTTCAAGACGTTTTATAGAACCAAAACACTGCGATCACACAGGAGGCAATTCTACAAGCAGGTGGCACAGGAGAGCACTGCAAATACCCAGATGGGAAACCAGCCAGCCCAAATGTCATGCTTTCATTAGATGCTTGATAAACTGCCCCCAAATAATAATGCTCTGAAATTCCTCAGGTGGGATGTGCCTGGAAAAAGAAATGTACATGGTTGGGAGACGGGTACTTTCCGGGGCTTCTGGGACAGGATTTCAAACCAGGGAGGGGGCGGGGTTCCAGATGAAACCTCTTGCCCCTCTCACGTAGCCATGTTCTTGGAGAAACGGAAGATTTCTTCTTGCCATACTCCAGCTCCCACAATGCCAGCCAAACCCAGGTGACTATCAGTTCGAGAGGTTTTTTGGTTTTTTTTTTTTCTTGTTTTTTCTCCGGAAATTAGCCAGCACAGAAACGATCACAAAAAACGTAATTTTATACGGGCAGATGACAAACGAGTCAACTCTGGGAGTGGAATGAAGCTTTCTTGAATATTCTGATGCTCCCCACATTTGGTCAGCACCCTGTCAGTGCCAGGCTGTGTGCTGGCTCTAGGGACTCAAAGCCAAGGAAGACACAAGGGGCCCCTTTCCAGAGCTCAGGTGTAGCAGGGGAGGGAGCAGAGCTGTTGTGACAACACAGGTCTTCTCCACGTCTTGCAAGCTCACCCCATTGACTGAAGGAACAAAAGAGGCAAGGAGAACAAATGCACAGTAATGGGAGAATTTAACTATTCCAAGATTAAGGGAGACACAAGGAAGAGTAAGAATCAATTGGGCAGTAAATTGTAGGAGCTGCGGAGGACAGCCCCCTTATGCACTGAGTGATCCAAAAAGGAAGCTGTACAGGACGATCAATTCTCAATTTTCTGCAGCTCCACAGAGAGGAAGTGAGTGAAGGTGAAAAAGTCGCAGAAGAATCTTGGTGCCAGCAACGACATTTAATTACATTTGAGCTAGATTCTCATGCAGACTTTGGGAGGCAGGCTCTTTGGTCAGTGCAAACCGAGTACCAGGAGAAAATAAAAGACAAAGGATTTTAGAGAAGCAAACTGTAGAGGGGGTCGGGGGGCAAGTGATTAAATTATATCCATTTGTCCGCAAATATATACTGTACATCAAAATCAACAGGAGACTCCGTTCTGGGGCAGTAGGACTGGGTTCCTGCCCTCAAGCGGCTCCCGGATAGACATGTAAATAACTGTGATTCCGTGCAAAAAATAAACGTCTTCATAGAGGCATCCACAAAGAACTAGTGGAGAAAAAGCAAAATCAGTATGCAGTGACTGATGAAATGTGGGTCTCGGAGAGACGAGGGGAATATGAAGAGAAACTTGAATGTCCTTTAATAACTAGTATTAGTGTGTTCATTAATGAAATCACCACTAGACATGAAGACGCTGGAATGTTCAATTCACCAACACTTCCACCTCAAGTCATAAATAGAAATGAAGTAACTACATTCTTATCACCATGAGAAAAAGCGACATGGGGCACCCGAGTGGCTCAGTGGGTTAAACGTCTGACTCTTGGTTTCAGCTCAAGACATGATCTCACGGTTCATGCGATCAAGCCCCGTGTAGGGCTCTGGGCTGACAGTGTGGAGCCCGCTAGGGATTTTCTCTCTCCTTCTCTCTCTCTGCCCCTCCCCAACCTATGCTCTTTCTCTCTCTCTCTCTCAAAATAAATAAACTCAAAAAAAAACTGTAAAAAAAAAAAAAGAGAAAAAAGAAAAACTGACTTAATTCCAACAGGGAAAAGGAACGAAGATCAGAGGATGAGTTTGAACAGAAAAATACATACACCCAAGAGTGGGGTACACTGCATGAGGGAGAATTTAAAATCTTCTAACATAGCACAGAAAGTTCAAACTAATGCACGAATTGTAGTTTTCTTTAGAAAAGCAGGCGATTGAGCAGCTCAGGTTTGGTACAAAAGGAACCAGAAATAGAATATTACCTGTGGATAATTTAACCACAAATATTGTAAATATCCAAAGTATGGAGGGGGTGTGGGTGGGACCCAAATATGCTGGAAATACAGCCCGCTATTTCCAGCCAAGAAATCACAGAAAATTGGAGAAGGGCACACTAACAATGATGAGGGCAGTTAAAGACCTACTTGAGTGAACAGCCAGGAAACTTTTGGAATGCCATGCAATTTCTACCACCCCACTGCTAATAAACTTGAGCCTGGGGACAAAAATAGTCCAAGTATGTTCACCTGGGTGCTAGTGACCCAGGTATCTGGGTGGGGAGAGAGAACCCTGCTGCGATGGGAAACCCAGCTGAGCTTTGAGTTGATTTGAGTCTTCACCTAAAGCTGAAAAAAAAATTCGGACTCCTTAAACCCAACATGCTGAAGACTGACTTCCTCTTTGCCCACACACTTCCCTTCTGCGCCCTTGCCCACGTGTCTGAATGTCAGTGAACAGCTCACCAGTTCGTCCAACTTCATACCGTGAGATTCTTCCTCCAAACTGCCCTGTGGCGACAGCGCTTCAGCCAAGTGCCACGTCCTGGAGACGTGTGTCATACTCGGCTCCAATCGTTTCTCCCTGTAGGTCTTCGCTTCCCATTGTCCACTCAGGTCCTCACAACGTGAGGGCGCAGCTCTCACAGCCTATGTGGTCTTCCTTCCTCTGACGTCTGTTCTAGTTCAGCCTGCGTGCACGTCACAGACCTGTAGCATGCATCACTTACATGGCTACCATAGGAGGAGGGCCCCACGCCCAAAGGCGAAGTCTCGATTCCTTAGTGCGGTACACAGAGCTCTTCAGTTCGGCCCCAGAGCCCGTTTTCAGCCTCACTTCTGGCTAGTTCCCAACTCCTTGCTCATTCTACCTATTTCATCGTTGGGAATCCTTGATCAGGGCTACTAAGTGCTCTTCCTCTTCTTTTTGGCTGGCAAACACCTACCCATCCTTCAAAGCTCAGCTGAAATGTCACCTGTTCTATGACGATTTTCCCCAACCATCCAGATAGGAATCTGCTCTCCTCTGTGCTTCGTCAACACAGACGCACTGAGATTCCCATCCTGGTCTCATTACACTTTCATGTTCCCCCAGACTTCTTTGTACCTGTTGTATTTGTTCCTGAGCTTGTTCAATTTAATTAGTATTACCTAACATGATGAAATATGGGTATAAAGTGTCATTTCTATGAAGCTACACTGAATACTTTGAAAAGACTTGATAAAGTCAAGTTGCTAAAAAAAAATTTTCTGTCAAATTATGTTTTGGCAGGACCAACTATAAAAGATTGAGAACATAAAAATCTAGAAGGACTCTGCTCTAAGACTGTTCCACAAATGTCTAAATTATCACTCCACTTAAAAGAAACTGAATCTGGAACTGGCACATAACACAATGTAGGTGCCTGTGGTTTATGTAAGAGAGGAACTAGGGAACTCCAATCAAAGGACCCAGACTCAAATACATAAGCTTGACCGTATGTCCCAATACTGATGAAGAAATCAATTTCTTAAGTGAAAGTAAAATGCTTAAGGCATTTTAAAAAAGATTCCCTACCTTTAGAACCTTTCAAATGTAACTGAGAAGGTGGCTATTGATTACATCAAATGAGAGTTTCTACTGCTTCAATCTATGTATTTGCCCCCAATTTTACATTAATTTAGAAAATACTTATTGAGAATCATCTACATGCCAGGCACCTCGAAGCACTTGGGATACATCAGTGAAAAAAAACAAGGGTCCTTACGGAACTTACATTTTAGATCGGCAAGAACGGTACCTCACGTGCTTTTACGGCCACAGAGACTCCTGGTCCTTTCATGAAGAAAGGTGTTTAGGAGAATGTTGCTGGATTGAATTTGTGGACAACTTTCCTAAATCTAGGCCTATCTGTCTGTCTATCTATCCATCCATCCATCGCCTATCATTTTATGTTAAACAGTATGTTGTCAAGATGATACACAGATTCAAAAGTTTACTTATTTAATAATTTTTCTTGAGTTCTATCTGAATCCTTTGGAAACTCCATTTAATCCTTTTGTTTCTCAAGGTACCTGTTGTTTACTTCATGCTACTAACACAGAGCAGAACTTGGCATCCAGAAGGATACCACCAACCACAAATCATCGACGCAACTTTCCAAGCATTTCCTTTGAAGAGTCTCAAAAATGTTCTCTATGGGCCATTCCCAAAGAAAATTGTATTAGAAACTAAGCTATGGAACACAAGCCATTTCAACTCCTTCTGGATAGTGTCTAAAGGGGAACATAAATCTCCAGAGGCAGCCACGTTATTTTATTTCCTTCTTTTGATTACGCCTTGAAAATCTCCAGGCCAAGGACTCCAGCACCTCCTCGTCTTCCATCATCAGTGGAGCTCTCTGGCCTGGATGCACAAGATTATGATACAATGGCCAGGGGGACAATGGGCACTGGATGACTATATATAGGAATTCTGGGCTTGGTTGTCATGGAGGCAAATGGAAAAACAAACGTCTAATCCTGAAAATAAGGTTGAGGCCAAACTTGAAGGAAACACACTTTGAAAACTTCCTGTCATTCTGATGAGTAAAAACAAAACCTTGAAATATGATCAGGGAATAGATGAGAAAACAAACCAAAACAAAACAAAAAATTAGTCTTCAAAATGACAAAAACACAGCAAAAAACAGAGGAGGGGCAACCTTCTCTTCTTGAGACTTAGTGTCCCATCATATTTTAGTGCATTGAAAGGGTCTCTCAAAGGCCTTATTTTACATGAAGCTTCCTGTTCTCTCTCTCTTTGGGGGGAATCCAGGCAAGTCTGATCTCAGACAAAGAAGATTCTCAGACTTGCAGCTCACCAGGCCCTATATTTGGCGACAAAATCATTTGTCTCCCTGTGGTTTTTTTCAAATGGCATCACCAGCCACCCAGTCAACGAAATCAGAAGAAATCCTTGATTCGTTTCTTTTGTTCTACACGTTCAATGAGTGAGAAGCTCTGTTGGTTTGACCTCCTGAAAAGCACTTACTCTGTGATCCACTCACTGCCCCAACGCCATGGCTTGTTCAGGCCCTTATGGTTGCTGACATGAACTTCCAAAATATGTTCCCATTATCAAGTTTCTTCTCCTCCTAAGATTCCTTTCTTTTCTAAATGCAAACGTGACCATGGGATTCACCATGTCTCACAGGAAAAGGTCCAAACTCTGCTGTGGTGCTCCCGGTCTCCTGTACCTCCCCAGACCTACCTCACCCCCCACCCACCCTGCTCCCACCCTGCTTGTTGCCAGCCACCCAGAAGGTTCCTAACATTCACTGCGGGCTTTGCTCTCACAGCATCATTCAGTCTTGCAATGCCTTTCTGCTGCATTTCAGCCTTTTCAACTCACATGATCTTTCAAAACAGAACTCAATTCAAATCTGCCATCACTATAAAGGTCTTCCTTGATCTTTCTAGACATACCTATTAAAATCCCCACTAGTGCTCGTCATGTGGCATTGAAGTTAACTTATTTTACCTCCACCAAACCAGGATCTCTTTCAAAGTAGGATATCTATCTATCCATCCATCCATCCATCCATCCATCTATAATCCGTGCATCTAGCAAGTTCATATCTTAGTTCATCTAGCAAATTCAGAACTTAGCTCATGGCCTGGCCCAAAACAGGTCCTCAATAAATGTGTTACTAAGATCCAAAGAGAGTTCAAACTGAAAAAAGTGTTCTGGAAAACCAGATTTAAAAGGAAAATCCAATTAACCAAATGTCACTCTCTCCTTGCATACTGAGGTGGATAGAGGCTTCCTATTGAAACACTGACCCACTTTTACTGAAGCAAGCCTGGGCCTTTTTAAAATTACCTGAAGAATGGCTTCTGGAACATGTGAGAATTTGAATGGCAAGAAATTCATAATCTCTGCCCATCCCAAGGAGCCAAAGGCATCATTTCTGGTCTTGACCCCAAATCTGCTAGTAAGTCTAAACTTTGAAACAGATAATATCAGGATATCTGGGAACCACTTTAGTTGATTCTATATGCAACTCTCTCCTCCCTTTTCTGCATCCACTGATAGGCACAGATGTTTGTACAATGTGCAGGTGTAACTGGCACCACGTATTTAAATACACCGTGACTTTTCTGTAGTCAACTGCTACAGCCATGAAAATGGAGTCCTCTACAATCCACGAGAAGGTATTAGTGGATTACTTTCACACATTTATCACTACATTCTCACTGTATAAACTGTTTTACCAATTTTTCTCCATCAGGAACACACGCTCATCCCAGGTTATGTAGCGCACAGACGACGCATTTTGCATAAAGACTTGTGGCGGTTCAGCACAGCAGAGATGACTTCGTGTTACCCAGCTAGTCAATGGAGAAACAGGAATATAACCTGGGGCTCCTGCATGCCCCAGTTTCGAAAACACGTTCTTTTTCTGCCACAGTCATTAGCAAACATTGTAGGTATTCCTTCTGCACTAAACGTTATTTGTAACTCAAAGTGTGTGTTCTTAAAAACCCTCCTGGAAGCAGGCTGGAAATTTGTAGGGAAACGAATGAATGTGTGGTGAAGGAGGCTTTTTCTAATGTTGTTTTTGGAGGAAACTCTGGGTGGCATCTGCCATTGTTAGTTGAGAAGCTCTTACAATACCAAATGCATAATTCACCTGTGACTCTTTTGAATTGTGTGATGAGGAAGTAATGTTTCCTGCTGTTCGTTTAGATGGTATGGATGTCTTTACCACACTGAAAATCCAACGAAAAGCGTGGAGTACAAAAGCCTCTATATCAGTGAGTTGGCCTCAACCACAGAGAGCTTGCTAGCAACTTCGGATGGCATTGAGAGCTCACGGGCCGTGGGCAAGGCCACAGAGTTTCCTCCTCAAGACCTGCCTGGAGGGAGGATGCCTACTGACTTCAAGGAGTTGGTCACAATGGATGGCTTGCTAGGAACAGTGCCGTGAGCCCGGGCAGGGAGCAACTGTAGAGATTTCTTCAAAGATTAGCTAATCAGGAGGAAAGAACACATCTGAGTATAAGCATATATATTTAGATACGTGTAGAGCTCTAAGAGATGATATGGAAATCAGGTGAGAAAGACAATGGTTTGTCAAGAATAGAATAAGCAGCCACACTTCAAAGCACAGAGTTTTGCTAAAACTGTCCCCCAGCAGCGGGAGTCTCCTACCCAACAAACCCGTTCTTATCCGTTTTTCCTTTTCTTTTCACCTATTCCCAAGCAGTGTAAGAAAATCCTGGCTCTGGGTGAAGCTACATTTTTAATCACCGCTAAAGCACTAGGTTCTTCCCTGAGGATAGACAGCTCTCCCACCCACTGTAAACTCACCCACAGGAATACTTCTCAGTGCTGCTGGGCTCAGCTGTAGGGCGCAAGCCTCCAAGAAGGCAGCGGGACAGGTGGGGACATCCAGGTTCACCTTCCACTGTCTCAGCCAGCTCTGTGTCTAACACCTGTCAAGGGCTTCTTACAAGGTCTCTCGCTGATCTTCACCATTACCTTACAGGACGCGAAAAGCAAGGGAGCAGCTGGAGAAGAGAGGCAACCTCTTCTCTACTCAGAGGTGCACAGAGGCCTCCTTGTAACCCTGTGGAGGTTGGTTACAGGTTAAGCAGACCTCTGCTTCCTCACCTATACAATGAAGACCATAATGCTGGCAATTCTGGGTGCTGTGCAGAGCAGGCCAGTGTGTGAAGTATAGTGTCCTGGCACACAAGAGTGCTTTAAGGGTCTCAGTTCCACAGCAATTACAGTCTACATCACATAATTTTGCACTGAATTGTAAATTGCCTGTTAGCGGTTAGGCAGTGGATTCTATCAATGAAAGAATTTGGTCTCCTTCACTAGACTGCAGGAAGGATCGGCACGGGTGTCTCTTAACGCTGCTCTAAACAGATGTAACTGACCCTCACCCCAGCTCCAGGCACACGGTAGGAGCTCGGCAGCTAGTTTTTGACTGATTGATTCTGGGCAAAGCCAAGCGCATGGCTACTTCTGGCAACGAGCCCCCAGCTTATCTGGCGGTGGAGATGGCTGCAGTGGGGAGGGGATTGATTGTGGGGCTTGGATTCAGCTCAAAGGCAGGGCTTGACCTGAATAACACCACAGACTCAATGATTCGCCCCATTTTGTTGGCTAACAATGCACACAGCATGGTCACAAATCAACTTGCTGCAAAAAGACTTGTCAGAGCGAATTTCATCTCCCAACTTTAGAGGCTCTCCTGGGGAGAACATGCTGGGGTCGCTTTCCTTTCAAATTTTTTTTAAGCTCACCTCCAGCTTTGAGTAGGTCCTTGGGTACCCAATTCATGGGTGTGGCAATCATCCTCATCATCAATGACCCTCTCCCAAACCATCCCACCTGATGCCACAGGCCCCGTCCTTTACTCCCCTCTCCCTCATTCTCCTTCTCTGCACAGCACTTCGATCTATCATACACATATATGCTGCTTGATGATTTGGTTTTCCCTACCAACTGTGAGGGACCTTGTCTCAAATTTCTCAGCCTGCGTGGATTTTTGGATTTACTTTCATGACTAACGAGAGCATCGAGGCTGGCTTGGGGGCCTGTGGCTCGGCTGAGCCTCGAGTGTTTGATCTGTGCCAAGAGGTAGTCCTGCCATCACACGCCCCGCATCTCAGCCTTCCGAGCGCCATGGCCGGCGCCTGGTACCGTGAACATCAACACTTCTAGATCCATTCATGCAAATAACTTTTTGGGTGCCTGTGGCGTGTGAGGTAATCTGACATACTCTGGGCACCCAAAAATAAAAGGATGGCCTCTGCCTTCAGGAAAGCTGATGGTCTTGGGGGAGATGGAAAGAAAGACCGTTACAACAGCGTATGATCAGTGCTAGGTCACTGAAGAGAGCTCAAAGATCTGTAAGGAGTACAAAAGAGGCCCCTCAGCCAGACCAGAAGGCTTCTGGAGGAAACAAGACTCAAGTTTCCAAGGATGAGTCGGAATTAGCCAAGTCAATGGAATAATGAGGAGGAGAGGCAAAAACAGGTGGAGGAGGGCATTCCAGGAAGAAGGGACAGCAAGGCCCGGAGTGTGAGGAGTCTGCGAAGGCAGGGCACTCAGCGTGGCTGTGGGGCTGGGCGCAGCAGTGACGAGAGGTAAGGAATGATCTCAGAGAGAAATGTGGGGCCCAGATAACAACCTGCATGCTGAGCTTGGAATGTACTCTGAAGGCAAAGTAGACAGCCACCGGAGGATGTTAAGCAGGAACCAGGTGAGACAGAGGCTTCACATTTTTAACTTTTCTGTGTCTCTAAATTGCACCCACAGCCCCAACCAAGTCCCTCTCAGATGGGGAAGGTGGCTTGGTACAAACGCATTCCCACGGTGAGAAAAACCAACTAGCAGCACATTCCTTCTTGCTGAGAGAATCTCAGCAGCAGCCTGGGATTCCATACTTCGTTTTGTTAAGTAGAAAACACCTACGTAGTGTCTTTTCTGCTCTGGATTTTACCAGCAGGTTGGAAGTGTTCATCTGAAATTCAGTTCCTACTGTTTCTACCGAATGCACCACACTTACATCTGGAATAGATTATGGCCCTACCTATGGGAGAGATAGAGAGAAACTCAATAGGCTACCTTTTCTGCTCCCTACCAACCCTTCACGTGCAAAAACATAACAAGGAAGCACAGGAAACCAAGTGATACGTCCACATGCTGGCAAACACGATAAATGTGTGGGTGTCAGCCAAGATCCTGTGGTCGGTTTTCCAAATACAGGGTCTCAGCAACATCCAAAAGGTTTCTAGATCTATATTTTACCCCTAAATTTTAATAGCCAGGTGCCAACACAATACTTTCTTGCATTCATTTAGATTTAACTCAATGGTCAAAAATATTATTTTGTAAAGTGATCAAATATTCTTCTGGATTTCTCGGCTTTATATAAATGGTTTGTTTGTTCATAACATAATAGCTGTTAACATAAAATTTAACAAATTAAATAAAATTTAATTAAATGCATTAATGTATTAAAATAAAATTTAACAAAAATTTAAGAAAACATTTATATAAAGCTAACAAAGGTTGCTTGTTATGACTAACCAACAACATGGTTATTGTCGTTTACGATAGATAGGTATTTGCAGATACACAGATCATTGGATCTCGTATTTCCAGAGCTCTGGGGTCGTTAGGGGAGATTACTACAGCACGTACTACAAATGAGTTAGCCCCCAAAGAAAAGAGCAAATGCCCAAGGGCATTTCCATCTGTTGTCAACAGAGTGGCTGGAAGACAACAGGGTTCTGCAGTAAGGAAAAAAAAAATCAAATCTACATTTACTGCTTTAAACTGTTTAATGACTATCTACAGGACACGACTAAATTTCATTTTACATTTATAGGACATCTACTCTAGGAAGAAAATGGCCTTATGCCAGATGTTTAGAAAATAAAGATGAGCAGGACAAAAAGCCTGTCCCCAATGAGCTCCTTTTCTGGTAATATCATGGAGTTGGTGGCATGGACCACACATGTCCCCAAGAGAGGTAGGCCACAGCACCAGAGGACTCTGGAGGAGGGAGAGCTGCCCCATCAGGGACACCATGAAAAGCATCATAAAAGTGAAGGAATTTGCCCATAATGCTGAAGGACAAGCTGGGTGGGGACAGGTGGGAACAGAGGCTGGGAGGGGTGGCTGGGGACAGGCACGGACAATGTTGAGGGTGGGAATTTTTTTTAAACAGGCTATGTAGAGCTGTTAAAGATTTTGGAGTAGGAGAATAAAGCACATGATTGAGTGCACGGTGTAGGTGAATGGAGGAGTTTACAAGGGGAGGGGGACGGGATGGCTTGGGTAAGGAGAGGGAGCGGGAAGGAGGGGTGAGAGGAAGTAAGGAGGCAGGAGACAACAGGACTTTGTGGACAGCTTAGTGGCTGATGGATCATGGGCCAAGAAGACCTGAAGACACAGACAGGTCCGGTTGGCTACCATGAGCCCTGGCACAGGGGCAAGTCTGGGTAGAAGGTAAAGGTTCCCTTTCAGAACTTTTGAGATGAAGGCTGTGTGAGGAGAGAGTAAGAAGCAGATGGAAAAGAGGGTCTGGAACTGAACCTGAAAGGTTAGGGCGGGAGGTGGGGGATTTTGGCCGCATCATTTAAAAAGTGAGTTAATTCCCTGTGTGTGCAAAGGGGGAGCAGCGAGGACCAGACCAAGGTCTGTGTGTTGGCAGCTGGAGGAAAAGAGGTGAAAACACAGTAAAAACAAGGTACTACCAGCGCGGCCAGAGGAGAGCCTGAAACAGACAGCAGGTCCCAAACCACGGGAGGAGAATTTCCCCGGGAGGAAGGTCAGCAGTTTTAAATGCCACGGACAAAAAAAGAAGGATGAGGCAGGAGCAAGAGGCCATGGACTTGTTTGTCTGGAGTCGTCGTCAACCTATGTCATTACCATGGTAGGGGCCAGAGTCACAAAGGCCAGGCATTCCGGATGGGGAGAGGGAAGAGAAGGTAGCAGGTGTGAACAAGGAAGGACAGACTCTTTCCCAGAGAAAACGTCACTGGAGTTAGCCAACATGAGGTCCCTGACGAGAGAGTGGTTTTAAAGGTAGAACGTGGATTCCATAAATTTAAGAATAAAGTGGCAAATAAGTATAAATTGAGAATATTGGTTCTTCCAAGAGATTTGGAGGCTAAGACTGCAATTGCAGGATCAAATTGCAGAAGGTCATACACAAGAATGATTTTCATATTTCGAACAAGGAGCACTTTCCTGGGGCTCACAAAAGCTCCCCCTTTCAGACTCTCCAAGGGGAAAGTAATACATCTAAGAATTGAGGTTTAGGGAAATGGCGTGACATAGCTAACAGAGCTCTGCAATCAGACGGACATGCATCCCCGAGCCCAGTCTGCCAGGTACGACCATGATCTTCCTTAGGCCTTTTTTCCTCCTTCCGAAAACAGGAGGGAGCTGGTGATAAAAGTTCTTGTCTCGTGGGACTGTCATATGGACCAAATGAAATGAGATGTTTGTAAAGTACTCAATCAATAGACATGCAGTAAATTATAGTTATCATTAATTAAAGCTATGTACTGATTAGGGCCGGTAATTGTGATGTCTGACACTGGGACTTATCAGTGCATTTCACCAGCCCATTAGAGCATCAAGTGCTAAGGACTTTCTTGTGTGGCTGGATTCGATTAAGCCCCAAAGTTCAAATAAATTTAGATCAACAGGACTCCAGGTTAAACACCACGTTCCAAACACTGAGTTATTTTAGACTCCTAAAGAAGCAGCTCCTGCTGTAAAGAAATTTCATTCAGTTTCTAAGGCTAAACATGATTTTTTTTTTTTTTCCTGTTTTACTTTTAAAAAATCCTCACCTATCTCTGGGTGAGGACAAATGATTATAAATTGACAAGAAATCTACTTCTATTTTACTACCTTAATAATACCTAATATTCTTACAGCAACTTAAAACATGAAAGCATTTCCATATGTTGTCTCATTTGATCCTTGAAATAACCCCACAAAGGAGGCATCATCATTATTTTACACACGAGAAACAGGCTCGGAGAAGGTAAATGGTTTACCTTAGCACACTCAGCAGAGATGGAAATGGATAGGACCTTCGCCAAAGGCTGCACAGGTGGGTGTCTCATGGCCCACAGTGTGGGTGGGTTTCTGGATTGGGATCTACAGCGGCTCTCAAGCCAGACCTCAAACTGAGGGGCCCAACATCCCAGGGCAAACTGTTATTAAAGAGGGTCTATACACAGAAATGGTTTCCAAAAGATCAATTGCCCCTAATTTTCAGAAGCTCAAGTTGCTTTGCTCAGTTAAAATGAACCCAGTGATGGGGCGCCTGGGTGGATCAGTTGGGTGAGCATCAAACTTTGGCTCAGGTCATGATCTCACGGTTTGTGGGTTCAAGCCCCCTGCCGGGCCCTGTGCTGACAGCGTGGGGCCTGGAGTCTGCTTCTGATTCTGTCTCTCCTTCTCTCTCTGCCCCTCCCCCACTTGCAGTCTGCCTCCTCCTCTCTCAAAAATAAACACTAAAAAAAAAAAATTATTTTTGTTTTAAACTTTTTTATTACATTTATTTATTTTTGAGAGACAGAGTGAGACAAAGTGAGAGTGGGGGAGGGGCAGAGAGAGGGAGGGAGACACAGAACCCGAAGCAGGCTCCAGGCTCTGAGCTGTCAGCACAGAGCCCGACCTGGGGCTCGAACCCACAAACTGTGAGATCATGACCTGAGCCGAAGTCGGATGCCTAAGTGACTGAACCACCCAGGCGCCGCCCCCCCCCCAATTTTTTTTTAAATCAACCCAGCGAGGGGCACCTGGGTGCCAGTCGGTTAAGCGTCCGACTTCGGTTCAGGTCATGATCTTGCAGTCCGTGAGTTTGAGCCCCGCGTCGGGCTCTGTGCTGACAGTTTGGAGCCTGGAGCCTACTTCGGGTTCTGTGTGTGTCTCTCTCTCTGCCCCTTTCCCCACTCGCGCCCTGTCTCCCTGTCTCTCAAAAATAAACATTAAAAAGTTTTTTAAATGAAGCCAGTGATACAGAGAAGAGTCCCGCCCAATGTCAGTACTGCAGCACACCTCCTAAATTCCACTGAAAATAAACGGTTACGAGCTGGGAGAGAGGTTCTGTGGAACATCTGGACGTTTCCTGAGTGTGAGTGCCTGAGGGAAGCCATGGCCACCAGAATCCCCAGGCAGAACTTGGGACAGGCTTGACGTGTCATCAAATGTCGCTGACCAGTTGGTATCGTTAACCCTCATGGCCCTTCCAGACACCGGAAGCCCAGAGGCTCAAGAGCTGCTCCCCCTGGTCTGCCAAGAAGGGTCTGGTCCCGTGTCCCTTAGCACTTCTCAACTTTATATGGCTTTATGTGGCCAGCTCAAGTAGAGTCACCTCCTTTTATTGGGATTCTGATGATTAGCATGAAAACCACCAATTTGCCTGGTATGGTAGTTTTCAAAACTTCTTTCTCGTACATGGTTTTTTCTTTTGCCTTCTCTCAATTTAGAAAATGGCCAATAATTGGATGTTGTTATGTAAGTGATGAAATCACTGTATTCTACTCGTGAAACCAAAATTGCTTTGTATGTTAACTAACTAGGATTTAAATTTAAAAAAAGAAAATGGTCAATAAATACATAAATAAATAAAATCTTAATTAAGCCTGCCCTTGACCCTCACAGAGCTATCAGACCTCCATCCCATAATTCTGAAACTCATTGCTGCTATGACAACACAAAACAGGTGAACATCTATGTTCTTAACATTCTTCCCTAGGCATAACTGTGATCTGGATAATATCCCAGAAAATTAGAAGAGGGAGAAATATAGTGAAAAGTACTATAAAGCTTTTTGTTACGCTACAGGGATAGAGGCGCATAAAAATAATGTCATAGAAAAAGTATAAGGAGAAAAAAATAAATCCATCTTTTACACTGAATTTAATGTTTTAAAGAGTTAGGTTATCCAGTATTCCACCATGTAGGTAACATAACAAAAATGCAACAATATACTGTAATGTACTAGCAAAAATGATCCTCTTTTATTATTAACATAACAGTATGTAGGACTTACCACTCTCACCGTGTCAGTCGGGAATTTTACTGATACTTCACTGCCTTTGATTTAGTTATCACAATGGTCTCTTCTAATGGACACGTTGGTGGCGTTACTCTTGGTGCGTGCAAGGTAGAAGTGCACTTCTTCATCTTCCCCTCTCTGTATTCCTAATTAAGAACTTCCCCGTGGGCAAAATTTTAGACAACCGAAAAACAGAGTAACAGTAACATCACAATGCACAAGTATAATCATTTGTGACTGGCGTGGCTATTACCCACATAACTGCTCCCGCCATTTGTCCACTATTAGCTTTGGGGCAGGCAAGAAAGGCTGAAGCTATTTGCAACTTCCAGCACAGTGGTTGTGACTCCATTCCGGTCTCTTTTACTCAAGAGAAACACTTGGAATACTTACAGGTAAATTGGCGTTGTAAAGGGATAAGTCTGAATAAGCTCAAATTTATTCTTGAAAATAAATCAGATCTGTGGTTAACAAAGATAACCTTGAAAACACATCGGAAAAGCCTAGGATTGGAACCAGGAAGACTGGCTAACATCAGAGGAAGTGGAGTGAGGACTCTTCAGGGTTGGGGTCTGACAAACTGGACACCAGAGGAGGACAAGGGAGTTCGAGACACAGGATGCTGAAGAAAGCCCCCCTGAAATGGCTAACTTCCAGGGCCTGGGTTGGGTAGAGAGGTCAGAGAGAACTAAGCGTTTGAGATGCTGGAGGTGAAGCACTGTGTAATGGTAAATTCAGCCACAGGGGAATGGTGGTTGAAGCTTAATCACCAAGGAGGTAAGTCTCCCTACCCGAAGAGATCAACTATTTGTCGGGTCATTACCATCAAGTCTTAGTATATTGGAATTCCAGAGCGCGATGGTCATGGCTGGAGTAAAAAGGGAAGCTGTGAACCTGGCCCAGAGTTCACTGAGGAAAGAAAAAGAACATTCCAGAAGGTAAGGAGAGAGAAATAAGCAGAGAGCAGGCGTTCGAAAAGGGACCATTAAATGAAAGAAACACATACTCTCACGAGGTGGTAGAGAGTAAGGTATATGTTCACTCTTCTTGGCCACTTAGAGGAAAGAGATTAGTCACTTTGGTTGAATAAAGTTGAAAGGGATATGGCGCTGTCAGTAGGGAGAAGGCCAAAGTTAGTTAACTGGCAGAGACAGGTTGACCAAGGAAATGTGCAGCAGTGTAGGACAGCATAGCATGGTACACATGCAGCCCGATTCCACTGGCTTTTTCCAAACATTATGTGGCACGGCTGAGCTCAGTCACTAAAATTCCCAGGCTTTTCCACATATAGACTATTGTTCTGTCGGTTGCCCTCGTGTGTGGTTCCTTCTGCGGCCCTAATTCAAACCAACAAATATTTATTGAGTGGCCTGCCAAACTGCCAGGGCTCTGAAACAGTCCTTGACCTCAGAGAGCACACAGTTTAGCTGGGGAGACAGATGCGATAAGCGACAATTATAAGAATATTTGGCAAGTCTAGTACTGGAAGTGAATACGAGGGTCAGAAGCTACCCGGCATATTTTATATTTATCACCTAGCAAAATCTCATTATAGCTCATACTCAGAACAGTCTAGACAGTCTGCAATCTTGATTTTGTCATTTAACTTATGGACAACTTGCCAATATTTCAAATGTTTTAAGCCTTAGGCAGTAGGAAAAAAAAAAAACTTTACTTAAGAAATTTCTTAGGCAATGGACCAGCCTTAAAATTAACACAATTAGTGGATTTCTGACTGACAAAACCACAAAGGTCTTATCTAATTCTGAGAATCCCAACCTAAACACATCCCCCCCCCATACATAATGGAAACATTTATAAGTACACAATATTTATTTTATGAAGGGGAATCATTTTTGTTTGTTTTGAGATACAGACCCTCGTATTTTAAAATATCAAGAGTCAAGCAATGATAGAACTTATCAAGTGAGAGGAAAAACATGAAAAAAACTGGTTTGTATATTATGGTCCCTATGTTTATACGCACAGAACCTATGTTTATACGCATAGAACAAACACTAGAGGACTCTACGGCAAACTGTTAATAGAGATTAATTCAGGTACTGAAACAAAAAGGCTGGCATTAACGCTAGTATTTTACGTTATGTATTGCCATGAAGCTATTCCTTAATTGTGAGTAGGTGTTACTTTTGTAATCAAAACGAATAATCTATGCAGGCATTTTTTTTAAACTATACTTTTTCAATGTTTATTTTTGAAAGCGAGGGAGGGAGAGAGACAGAGACAGAGAATGAATGAGTGGGGGAGGGGCAGAGAGCAAGGGGCACAGAGGATCCAAAGCAGGCTCTGTGCTGACAGCAGAGAACTTGATACGGGGCTCCAACTAATGAACCATGAGATCATGACCTAGGCCGAAGTCAGACGCTTAACCGACTGAGCCACCCAACTGCCTCAATCTACAGTAGGCATCTGAAAAAAGAACTAATATTCATGAGTATTTCTTTTTTTTGTTTTAAAGTGTAATTTTTTTTTAATGTTTATTTATTTTTGAGACAGAGAGAGACAGAGCATGAACGGGGGAGGGTCAGAGAGAGAGGGAGACATAGAATCCAAAGCAGGCTCCAGGCTCTGAGCTGTCAGCACAGAGCCCGACGCGGGGCTCAAACTCACGGACCGTGAGATCATGGCCTGAGCCGAAGTCGGATGCTTAACGAACTGAGCCACCCAGCCACCCCTATTCATAAGTATTTCTAATCCACATTCATTCTCAAAGACTACAGATGCTAGCTGATTGTCTCTCTAGTTCAAAAGTACCCTCCTGCTTCCAAAGGAGCCAGAGCCCTTGCTGCTGTTGCTACTGGTCTTCCCTGTTCAGCCTGCATCTTTATTTATTTATTTATTTTTAATTTTTTTCATGTTTATTTATTTTTGACAGAGAGAGAGAGAGAGAGACAGAGCATGAGCAGGGGAGGGGCAGAGAGAGAGGGAGACACAGAATCCGAAGCAGGCTCCAGGCTCTGAGCTGTCAGCACAGAGCCCGACACAGGGCTTGAACTCACAGACCGTGAGATCATGACCTGAGCCGAAGTCGGTCACTCAACCGACTGAGCCACCCAGGCGCCCCCAGCCTGCATCTTTAATTTAAAGACCTCTTCCTGGTACTAAGTACCACTGTAGTCTGGCTCTACCTCTCCTCACCTCACCAACTGCCTTCTCAGGAACATACACCCTCCATTCTAGCCAGCCTGGTCTCTTTGTGTCCTAGGTTCCCTCCTTCTGTAGGTTTCCTCACTTCTGATACTCTTCCCACCTTGAATGGACTGCCTCCTACCTGGGTAAAACTCATGTATCCTTCAAGGCTCAGCCTGAGCCCTACCTCTTCCAAGAAGCCCTCTATGACCTTTCCATTTCTTCTCTCCATGGCTAGAACTATTGAAATCCAAATGCACCATTTCCAACTTCATTCTATTCTCCGCTTCTAACTGAATGCTATCTGTATATCCAACAATTTAAGCTCTAAATATCAGTCAATAATAAAAACTTGCCTCTAGTTTCTTTTGGAAGATTTCAGGGTCTCCAAACATAGAAGAGGCGGTTGGATCTTAGCCACTCTGGATCATGTGTGGATGTGCATTTCTGCTACAAGACTCCCATGAGATGACACAAAGATTAAGGGCACAAGCGTTTTAGGACTCCTGGACTCACCATTTCGCTCCTCTGTGTATTAGTTTCCTTTTCTATACAATGAGACTAATAATTTGTACCTCTGATTCATCAGGCACATTAAATCAGATGACAAATTTGAGGCAATCAGCAGCATTTAAAGAACAAAAATCATGATTAATTTTATCACTTAGAAACTAAACAAGAGACATGTACAACCCTTTATCGCAAAACCAGAATGAATGACTTTCAAACTGGTCAAGGAGGAAAAAATAGCCAGCGATGCTTAAAAGCAAAGGACTAGATTAAGGGGTTCTTTAGAAGGCCCTGATGCTGGACTAGCTATCACTGTCGCCTTGGTGGAGGGCTCACAGCGCATGAAAATAAAAGATGACATAAGGAGAGTGGATTGCATGAGTCATCTAAGAATATTCTGTGTCCCTGAGGAAGCTGAAGAACCTAACCCTTGAATGACATCTAGAAGAGCAGTATACTGGTAAATAAAACCTTAGCTGGGCCCTGTACTCAAGTTCATGACTCTGAAACTGCTTACAAAGTAAAAAGCCCCTATAACAGGAAGTTATCCCTTCCTGGGCACAGACTACAAGGGACTGAATTCAGCAAAAAGCAAGCAGACCCTCCTACCTGAACCTCTCACGTCACTTTGGCCATTACTTACCTTGCCATTTTTATTTAACCACCACCACTGGGATTTTTTCCACAGGATAGTCTTTAGGATGATGAATGAGTCAAGAAAATGTGTGTATCATCTGCACATGCTTTCCTGGGCTGTACCATCAAAACTCATACAATTTATTTTTTAAAATAACTAATAGTTGTTTCTAAAAGATTATTTCTAGCATCTTCTTCCCATCTGTACACAGGGGAAAAAAACATTCTTTTTCACATACTCATCTTGCTCAGGACATACCTTCTGCTGGATCCAGCAAGACTGTCCTAGGATCTCTACCTCTGAATCATGGCTCATTCTTGCTGGTTCCCCCAAATCCAATACCCTTCCCTTCTGCTTGAGTAAAATCCTCTAGTGCAGAACCATATTTGAAAGAGAGGAGAGGGCCTATAGAATCACAAGTCTCAAGAAGAGTTTGAAGGATTTTATATCAAATATAATTGGGCTAAAATATCTAGCTCCAGTTCCAGGGAAAGAAAAATTGACGTAGGCAATGAGAAGACCAGGAAAATTCTTTCTTTCCAAAAAAGACCAAGGTGAGTGGTGTTAGATGATTTGATCAACGGCACAACATATTTTCTGCCAAAGAATAAAGCAGATTTCTTCTTTCTTTTAGTTACTTCCCACAATGTAGGTTCTAGGAGACTTAAGGTAATATCTAAGCCAACCACCAAAAGATGCAAAAATCAGATGTGGAATTATGCAGCAAACTCCAGCGTTGCTAGGAACTACCTCCGAATGAGTTCAGTAGTATATGCTTACATTTCTGATGAACAAATGTTTTTCTTGGCATGAGAAGAGGGAGATGGGTTAGTTGACTAAGTTCCCAGGACACAGAAAGCTTACACTTGAAATGTTCTTTAATCCTTGGCACATGAAACTGTGGCTAATTCAAAAAGTCACAGAAATCTCAGGCAGGTGGGTTCTCTGGGAAGGGTCTTTCACATGATACTCGACTTCGGGGTGGTGGTGATTCTGGAGGTTTCGAATTTGCCACTGACACCAAGTTCTAACAGCTTCACGTCCAAAGACTGCTGGGCGTGCAACAGAAGATACAGAATCATCTGTACCACTGCACCACTGGAGCTGCAAACCTCTAAATCTTTCTAGTAGAAATGCCATTCTTCATAAGAAGCATTAAAATAAACTCTAGATCATGTTTTAATGTAGAAAGTCTGATGTCAAAAAGGGAAGGTTAGTATTCTCTGGTCAGATAATTTTGTGACCAGCAGAACCTATTAAAAATTACGGTCAAGCCATTAAAATTATGCCTTGTATCCCATGTGCTAGAAATGGTGTAAATCTTTATGCTTCAGAATTATTCACTCTAGAGTCTCCATTTCATTATTGTCATTTTTAAAGAAACCACCTCTTCTTTCTTTCACCCCAAGAGAAATCTGATTGCAATTGGAACCTGTGTGGAAGGTCTGATGCCCTAGCAACTAATTGGATCCTCTTAAAGGTTGAATTTTATGTCTGACCTATTTAGAAATCTGAAAAGCTTCTCTTTGAAAAGCAGGCATCTCAGATCTTAATTTTTAAGTGTCAGGTATTGCCGCAGTCAAGGTTAAATGAGTTGATAGCTTGGCGCTAGACTCAACATAATTCTTAGAGAAGATTTTCTTTTAAGCTTAAATGTAATTCACGGGCTAATATTTTAAAAAATTCTATCTAATGCCCTATATTTCACATATGAAATAAAGAATATATTTAGGTCAAGTTATGTTTTAGGTGGCATCTAGGACTAGTCCACGTTAAATATAAAGGTTATAATGACATTTATTAAAGACTGGATTAATTTCATGGGTATTGCTGTAATCCCCACTCTCCTCCCCCAGTTACCTAGGGCAGAGGTCAGCGACACGCTGCCCAGAAGCCAAATCTGGGCCTTCCCTGTTTTTGTACATAAAGTTTTATTGGGACACATCCAAGTCCATTTACTTACACAGTGTTTATGGTTATATGGCTCACAAAGCTGGAAATATTTTCTATCTGGCCTTTTCCAGAAAAAGTTTGCCCATCCCTGGCTTATCTATAAATTACCCAGTATAAGTCTCATGAAAAGCATCTCTTCTAACCAATACATTGTGTTAAAATCCTGGCGGGTAAAATTTGGGGGTAGAATAGAAGATGTTATTGACCCAGGAGTTCTGTTGGTCAGTTTCATTCTACAGCTTCTCTGGATTTGGATTTCACTGCAACTAAACATGATTTTGTTTTGCTTTGTTTTTTTTTTCTCAAAGATACGGAGAACAAGCCAGCCGCCTCCAGGGTCAACGACTGTGTACATTTGGCTCTGCTACCAGGTGACCACACTAATAACGTCACACCTCTCCAGCTCTACTACACTTGCTGTGTCCTTCTGAGAGTCAGAAAGGCTTATACTGTGTTTCAACCTTCGGCTTCCCACCTCTAGAGAAGGTGTGGTTATACAGGGAACAATGACCTGTTTAAAACACTTCATCAAGGTAGATCTTTTCCTCTCACAGAATATATCAGAAAAATCTGTTAAAGCAGTCTCTGAGGGTTCATCTTTATGAGATTTGCCTCTTGAACTTTACTCTTAAATGGGAATGAAATAAATGTACCCCCCTACAATTTGGTTCTGTGGGGTTACTTAGACATAAGGGACTCAATATAAATTAACTGAATTGAAAATTGTGATGTCTCCAAGAACCGCTGGTCATTCAAAAGAAATATTCAATATGTACTTATACCTAACTGTCCCCATTAGAAACCAGGGGACAGAACCAACAGCATACCCATGAATGCAACAGAGCACTGAGGAAATCATCACTAGAAGAGTTACCAGAGTAGGGGCGCCTGGGTGGCTCAGTCGGTTGAGTGCCCAACTTGGGCTCAGGTCATGATCTCGCGGTTCACGAGTTCGAGCCCCACGTCGGGCTCTGTGCTGACAGCTCAGAGCCTGGAGCCTGCTTCGGATTCTGTGTCTCCGTCTCTCTCTGCCCCTCCCCTGCCTGTGTTCGCTGTCTCTCTGTCTCTCTGTCTCTCTCTCTCTCTCTCTCAAAAATAAACATTAAAAAAACATTAAAAAATGTTTATAATTAAAAACAAAGAATAGAAAAGCCAACTGAAAAGTTCTAACAGAAAATCTTCTACTAACAGAAAAAAAAAATCACAAAGTTCCTTACAAAATTTTTCTGCTAATTCCTAACAGCATATAGACTTCCCCATTGGGCAGACTGTATCGAGACCCACACTGTAAAGAGAAAAAGGTAGCATGACCAAAAGTTCATGGTGTTTTCCCTAGGTTGACTGAAGAGCTATATTATCCTCATTCACCTTATTTATTTTGTACCTGGTCTTATTGTCTTAATTTTTGTTTTAAACACATCACAGTGGCTATTCCTAAAGTCGGCAGTTCCACACAGCGTATCTGGGTAGACAGAAGAAACAAAATAATCTGTTCTTTCGGGAAAATTCAAGGGAGGAGAACAAGGAAATGTCACCACTGGCCTGACTTACAAAGCATATAGCTCAACTTTAAATGACATGGCCACTGCCCATGTATCGCACAGCTTCTGAGACCCAAACAAATCTAACTAAACTCTGCTATGCTAGTTTCTTTGTGATTTTATAGAGGTGCGTATCTATGTATTTTTCTGTACTGAATGCAGAGACTTGGAAAAAGCGTGATAAAACCAGTCCTATATTTTATAAGGCAGAAGGAACCCAGTAAACACAAACACAGAATGCACTTCCTTTTGTTGACAACCTTATGATTTCCCCTTAATGCATTGTTTAGAATAGCAATTATGTGTCATTTCCCATTATCCTACACACAGAACCACCGTTGCTTTTCCTTCCAACAACTGATCGCAGAGAATATAGAAAGGATTCTTGTGCTGGTGAAACATGTCAAGACTGACAGCCCAGAGCCCAAGAGCCCTGTTTATGTACAGAACCGGTGTGTGGCCAGGCAGCTGGGTGAAGCCTCCCCTCCACCTTCTCTCGGATCCCCTCCCTCCCTCCCTCCCTCCGGGCTGGGAGGGAAAGCAGCTTTGGAAGAACCTTCTTTTCTCAGCCTGTTTCCTCTTGCCAGAGAAGACTGGCTCGCTCTCAAGACTGCAAGCATTTGACCACTGCAAATAACAGTGAGCATGTCAACTAGTTTTATTCACATCCCTCGCTAGGGAATCGGAAAGCCAAGGACACACTGGTGATTTCCCTGGTTTTATGGATCTCTACTCCCCCCAGGCCTGCAACACATTTTCGGTGCCTGTGTTCACAATGTCCTGGCATCTGCAGTGTGGGAAACCCGAACTGAGAGCCAACAGCCCCACAGCTTCTCCCTATTAAAATGTGCAATTGGATTTCACATGCGTGTTTCAAACACCATTCAAGGCATGATTTACAGGCTACTGTCTAGCCCCACAGCTGTTTTTTCATGCCCCAGACTTAGTCGTTTCTAGGAATCCACCACTCAGCCCCCTAGCAAATAGTCACCCCAGTCTCAAACCTCTTTGGTCATTCCTGGCCATCCAAAACTAGACAAGACCCACGGCAACAGTTCAAGACAGTATTTATTAAACGAATAAACTATTACTCTTTCCATGGAGTTACTCGCTCATGAGAATAGCCCATTTGATGTCTTCTGTTTACCCGCCTTCTAATCAAGCTTTTTTTTTTTTTTAAATCAAATTAAACTAATCATTGCTGACCCATTGATAAAGGTTATTTATATACATTAAAAATGGTGTAGGTCCAATGACTTCCGTGTGGGCCTCACTACAGAGCTGCCACCAAGGGCTTTCACGGTCGCTGTGTTCTTTCTACAGAAGGGAAAAGAAAACACTTTTATATATTGCAAATTATCTTCCTGTGCTCGAATAAAGACAGACTCTCTGTGTTCAGCAGAAAGTTAATATCCTACCATCATGTTTCTGCAACCACCCACCCCAAGGTTCTGACCTCATCTTCCAAGAATCTGAAATCACTCCCCAAAAAGGTTAGACCTCAGGCTTAGGGTTATGGTTGGTTCAAAACCATGCTGACAGTCTTCTCTATATGTTTGGTCTTAAGCTGTCAGAGGACCAGAATCGTTCCGTGTTCATTTATGCTTCTTCCGTGCCCAGTGCAGCTTCTTGGCAGAGTAAGGTCTCGGGTACAGTGAGGGATCTGTGGGATTCCCTTGCCCTGAGACTGAGGCCCACCTTTCAAGGGAGGAGGACAAAGGGGAAAAAAAGGTGTGCTATTGAGACAAAGGTCCCAGGAAAAGCCCTTGCTGGAAATGGGGTGTGGACGGATCAATTTCACCCAAATGGCTCCGCAGGTATAGCATCCATTTCAGATGAACACACTTAATTAAAAACCATGTTAATAAATATCCTACAATTTGCGTCCAATGATATTTTGCCCTTTGTTGTAGCGTACCAATCTCTTCCGATGAAGAGAATCTCAAGGTCCTATTTCACATGTGCTCCCTGCCTCATTCCCCCGCCCCCCACCCCCAGTTCTGAGACTCCAAGTTTTCCAAGAAAACAACAACAATATGCACCAGACTTCCTCCTATACTTTAAACTAATACACAGCAATTGAGAAGATTCACTTTATTACAAGCCACAGTCATAATAACAAAGCCTATCCTTGTTAAACCAAAGTCCTTTAAGACAGGAATACTGGTAAGGAGCACTTGTGTTTAACACAGCATTTGATGACTGAAAAGGCGAGGCCACCAAGTTCCCTAACTCGATAAAGGCAGCTCTAGTCTTGGAACTCCCCTGCCCTTCTCCTTCCACAACTGTCTTTCTGCAGACCTCACGAAGGAAGATTATTCGTTGACTCTTTTGATAATCTGATAATCAGACCACGTTGACATGTTGGGCTGTCAGATCTGCAGGTTACCTGAAGAGACTATCTTTTTAAACCTTTAGGTAACTCCAAATTCATACTTCTTAGAAATGGCTCCAAAGGCCAAAAGTGCAATGAAAGGATGAAAATCACAGCAATGAAGTGACCATTTATTAAATACCCACCATGCGTCAGATGTGCTGGGCGTTTAATGCGTGTGCCTTTTCTCCTTAATCTCTCAAGATAATCAGTGGAGGGAGTATCGTTATCCGGTTCTATGTGCATGCAGAAGACTGCCCGGGAAAATACAACTGGCATTGAGAGAAGTCAGACTCGAAGCCAAGCCTTTGTTGCAAAGAGCCCATGAACTTTCCTTCCAGTCCCACTAAGCTCCTCCCAAGAATGAAACAGTAGACCTTGGGAACAGTTCGTTCCCAGACTGGGAGGAACTTGAGCTGGTAGTAGATGTCTGGTTACTGGAGGTGCTGCAAAGGGGATTCGAGCATGAGAGGCAGGGAAGGAGCAGCTCTCGGGTCTTCCACATCCCTGAGAATCTGCACGCTGCCTGCTGTCCTAAGCACCTGATTCCGCGGTCACCTGAGGTAAGCCGAACGACCAAAACGCCTCTGTTTTTCTTGGTCTGGTCAAAACAATAAACCAGCTTTTTGCTCCATACACACCCTACAGCTTTGGGTACGCGGCCAGTGAGGAGAGTCCTCCATGGCTTCCTGTATTTCTTCTGAAGCTCCAAGCCTGGGCAGTTAGACCCTCCTCCCAACTGCTACTTCCTCAACATCCTCTGGCTCTAAGAAATCACATTACCCCCAAATTATCTTGTGACGGAATCAGACATACCTGCCCCATCCACCCCCCCTTCCCTCTCCTCCTCTGTTTCCTGTAGAGCGGAGAGGGGCACCCAGACATACTTCATGGGTTTTGTTTTTGTTTTTGCTCTTTGAAACAAGACGGGACATAAGTAAGTAACTAAGTAAACAACGAAATAAGTCTGCCTGGCGTCCTATCCACTTTCTTGCTTGCAACCACATGGAAGACTCCAACGCTAGTCCATCCACACAGCCAACGCTCGCGTGAGTCTAGACTGACATTTATGCCGCGGCACCAGACACTCACCGAGGGCACTTCACCTTCCCACTCCAATTTCTCTACGGTTTCAACCTTTCCACATTTCTTCCTTCACTTGAACCGTCAGGTTTTTGCATACGATTTTCCTCTAGAAAGAATGACTGGCAATTGATCCCAGCCCTCCTCAACCTTAGGTGGTTAGCTGGGGCTTGGGAGCCCAATATTACCATTAGAGTCTTCTACTTCTTCGGCAGGGGTGGCTTTCTGGGAGGAGTGGTGAGCGTGTGAGGAGAGCAGACTGACAATCCGTGGCCTGGGGAGGGTCAGGGCTTTTCCGTGGACCTTGAGGGAGTGTTCCTTCAACTGGCTGATTGTCATGGTGGAAAACGAGCACCAAGAACACTTGTAGGCATGTTCACCTGGAAGACGACGGCGGGAAGGGGCAGAACACGAAAAAGAGGGAAGGGTATAAGGTGGGGTGGAAAACAAAATGACATAGTTAAGTCACGCGGGAGAAGACAGAAGTATCTCTGCAACTTCATGGTCTAAGAAGCCCTCACGGACCAACTACCTGCCCCTTCCCACAAACACAACACTCCTCTGGGATTGAAACTCCTCAATGAGCTCTGTGATCAAGTGACCTGGTCCCTCTTCATTTCGTGCTCTACTTACAGGGATGAGCCTATGAACTGATTCCCCAACAGGGAGTGAAACCAAATGCCCACGATCCCTCCTTCAGAAAGGTGTCCCAGTCTCTCATTCTCCCTCTCCACTTGAAAGGACCATGTTGGCTTTCATTCCAGGGCGCTTTTTATCATCTGCAGAATATAATACGCTTAATTCTTACTCCAAGAGCCTATCAGGGGGCTTTCCAAGCACAAGGTAACTAAGCACAAACTCTATTGTGCTATTTTCATTCTTTACGTCTTCGCTGACTATACACCTCCTCAATTCCACACATCCTAGTTTTTTAGGGGTTTTTTTGTTTGTTTTGGTAGCAGTTCATAAACCTCAGCATAAAACTCCACGTTCCTACCTGATCAATAGTGCAGAAATGAGTAAAAATAAGTCATTTCTTTTTTTCTTTAAGTTTTATTTATTTATTTTGAGGAGAGGAGAGGGGAGAGAGAGAGAGAGAGAGAGAGAGAGAGAGAGAGCGCAAGAGAGCATGCATGCATGGGGGAAGGGCAGAGAGAAAGGAGAGGGAGAGAATCCCAAGCAGGCTCCACACTGTCAGTGTGGCACCCAACACAGGGCTTGATCTCATGAACCATGAGATCATTACCTGAGCCAAAATTAAGGGTTAGATGCATAACTGACTGAGCCACCCAGGCGCCTGAAGTCATTTCTTTAAAAGAGAGAAAGATAGTTGTGTATGTATAAACGTGTGTGTGTGTATCTCCAATATTCTTCTATAAACAGGACATTTCAGTAAAAGTAGGCATTTTTAATTATTTTTATACCACTGAAATACGGCACAGATTACTACGATCCAACGAGACAATGATTTACCTTTGCCCTAAGTCAGCTTTTAAATTAACCACATTTTAAAAAGCCAGGCTGTGAAACGGGCATGCTTATGTTGTTGGACAAACACTGGTTACATCGACTCAGAAAGAAATTTTGTTTTCTTATGACAATAGGCTTAGAATGCTCACGTTTGCAGCTAGATAGCTGCACTTCTCAGAGTTCCTATTAAGAAAATATTCTTTAATTTTCTTTAATGTTTATTTTTGAGAGACAGAGAGAGACAGAGTGCAAGAAGGGAAGAGGCAGAGAGAGGGAGGGAGACACAGAATCTGAAGCAGGCTCCAGGCTCTGAGCTGTCGGCACAGAGCCTGACATGGGGCCTGAACTCACAAACCGTGAGATCATGACCTGAGCTGAAATCGGATACTTCACCGACTGAGCCACCCAGGTGGCCCTAGAAAATACCCTTTAATACATAGGGATTTCCAGGAGTATGGAAACAATTAAGTAAACACCAACACAGCTTCTTGATGAATGATCATTCATTAAAATAAATTCTTGAAGAATTTATAAATATTTTAAAGGGTGAAATATATAAGAATTTATAATATAAAAAGCAGCAAAAAAATAAAATCCTGACACTCAGAAAAACAAATAAAAAGGCACAATATATTGTAGATTAAATTATAATCACAACTGTTAAAAAATCATTATAGAGGAAATGGTTGAAAGGAAATGTTATCAAATGTTAACAACAGTGGTCTTCAGATAATAAGATTATGGGTGACTGGCTATTTCTTTCATTTCCAAAATTTCTCTAATGAGCATGAGTTTTTCCACATTTATTTTTAAGGTGAAGTTTTAAAACCGGAGGAGAGGAAAGAGAAGGAAGAGGAGGGAAAAAAAGGAGCAGAAAAGACCTTTAGCAATGAAAGTCTTGCAGGCCAGTGGAAACGACCTGTGGACAGATGAGAAGGGAAACCCCTGCCCCTGCTTGTACTGAGCTCAGGCGGTTGCTTCCCGGCCACCTTGAAAATCACTAAGTGGTTTCCCACGTGAAGTGAGCACAGCATCTCCAATTCTGCCTTAAGCCTCTGCTTTACCGCTGATGACTCCCAGAGCATGTACGGCCAAGAAAGCCTTGAAGAGAACTACGGAGAACCTTGAGTGACGCAATGAGCTATAGCCCAAGGCAGAGGAGAAGTTTACAGTCAGATGACCCAAACAAGAACATCAGTCACTTGTCGCCCCAGCTGTTATCCAGGAGTCAGGATAATGGCGGCTTGTGAACAATGGTGTTTATTACTATGATGAATATGAGTATATATAATATTAATTACAAAATAACATATACATGTAGATGTTCATATATATTAATGACTGTATTATAATACTATTGCCTTCCTTAGTCCATTTAAAAAATTTTTAATGCAAGCCTGCCACATGAACCTGGTTGGGTAGTTGCAAGTAGCACATCATAAAAGAGAATTCAAACCCAGATTATCCGATCAGACTATAGGATTTCCACCCTTTAAAATAAAACAACCCATCCAGAATAGACAAGAGGAGTCAAGAGTTCTGGAAAATGTGTTTGGCTTTCTCTAAGTCAAGCTACTCTCAGTGGCTAAAAGCCATGCCATGGACACCAAGGTGTGCAGAGAAACAAATTATACTGTGTCCCCACCCCACTTCCCGCTTTCTGAAGGCTTCCTTCTCGTCAACCAGTGAGTACAGAAGGCCAGTCTGCTTGGTCAGCTCAGTGCCCTGGAGTCAGCAGGCAGCCTCTGGCACTCTTTTCAAGTCCTTCCCACAGGCCAAATCATTTACCCAACTCCCACTGCTTAAAGTGCTTTTGACAAGGAGACCTATGAGAAAAACTCCCCAGGATGGTGTCCCAACTGAATAATTTACAATATACACACATTAGGAAGTAGTGGTTTGAACCCTGAAGCTTCTTACTCCATAGCCTTTAGAAGAATTTTCCTGAAAATATAAAAATACTAACAGACGAACAGAAGTCCATATAGCCAGTCTCCCCGTCCCATCCGCAGCCCAGTGGGGCATAGGGCAGCTGGATGGCCTCAGTGGCTTTACTCCATTAAGCCAGACCAACAGGACCCAACACCAGGAAAGGTGGTCCAAACCTGAGAGGGCCACGGGGTGCTGTGGAGCTGGGCTTCTGCGAGTGACTGACGACACCACAGAGAGGCCCCCAGACCCCACTCCACTGCCTTTCCTGCAGGACACCTCTTTCCTCTCTTGGCTGAGCTCTGATTTTGCTACCTGTGGGCATCCTCCATCACATGCAAAAAAGAGAGAACAGCAGCATCTTGTCAGTGATAAGGATGTAGGTTTTTGTTCTGGAGTCAAATTATTAGTGAATGATCTACATGGCCTTGAATAGGTCACTTAATTTTGAGTCTCTGTATCCTCACGAAGGGTGACAACACCACCTACCCTTTAGGACTGTCATGAGGATTAAATAGTATGATGAATATAGCATGCTTAGTGCAGAGCCTGGCAGGTAAGGGATGCCCATGAGGCAAGCGCAATGAGATGGAACAACAGAGTTACAGAGACCAACAAAGCTCCTGGACACTCATGACACACAGTCATTTCTTAACTGATGTACAGCAACATATCAAAGGGCATCTCGTGAGAAATCTCACATGTCTTGAGTACTTTGTCCCTCTGAACTTCCTCAAGATTATACTTTTATTTTAGTTGGGAATTATCTTTAGTGGATGTAACAATTCATGCATTCCCATTAGAAGGGCTGGGTGATTTAGAAATTCCTCTAAAAACCAAAACCTGTTAGTAGCATTAATCAACTATGACATGGGTGACATGGGCTTGGTAGCATTTTGGTTTTGGGTGATTCTATAAGTTTTCTTTGTGTTTCTTCATTAGATTAAAATAGAAATGAGCACGCAACCATGTCAAGAAAACCTTCTCATGTGTGGGACAAGAGACTGAATTTCACTCAGGGAAGACCACTGGATTTCCAATGCAGAGAACCTGTGCATCAGGGAGCCTAACTTACCAGCATGAGCTTTGAGTATATGTGTTTTCAGCCGGCTGTTATAGGAGGACTTGAAGGAGCAGAGTTTGCATCGGAATGGTTTATGGTGTCCGTGGTGAGTTTGCATGTGGCGATCCAAACTTGATGGGGCAGAGAAATAGAAGAGAAAGAAAAATGACAGGATTATCAATTACATGTATTTTCTCACTGCCCTTTTCTAGCAATCCCATTTCTAAGGTGTTCAAAGTCATTTTGTTACTTCCCAAGGGCAATGCTTACCCAAAACAACAACAAAAATGGCAAGAGTGGCCGCACCTGTTCCAAAGGGAGGGGAGGCTAAGGGAAGGAAGAGATCAAGAGCCTTTTTGGATTGAGAGACCTGGCAGTGTGAACAGGCCATAGTAAACCCTCATTTTCCCTTCTCTAGAAGCATGTAGAATTGGAAGAGGGCATCCGAAGACAAAAGGTAAAATATGGAGAATTCAAGTTTTCTGCCAAGTCAGTGAGGAGTACCTATCAAATAGTCCTTTAACTTATTTCCAAAAAAAAAAGGAGTTAGAGAAATTTTGCATTTAAAAAGGACTTTATTTTTAAACCTCAGTCCTACATCCGTGGGGAACACTCAAGAGGGGAAGGGAAGTGTCAAAGTACTTGAGCTACTTGCAACGGACTGTCATGTTTCCAACGCCTTTGTAAATATGGAGGCAAAGTGCAGGTGTGTTTGAAGAAAGTCATGTGATCCAAAGGCCCAGTCATCCCTTCTGATAAACAAAACCATGTTCACTGTACCTCAGTCTTCCAGAGCAACTTATAAAGAAGGTATTTAATTATAGTGAACTCCCAGTATTTCATGATCGCTAAAAAAAAATAATAAATCTACCAAACAAGGTGTGGGAAGAAGTTCTAATTTGTACCAGTGCCCCAGAGAACTAGGTTCCCTTCTAAATGACTCACATGGGATCGGTGCTGCTTACCATTTAAATACATAATGTTCTCCTGAGCTCCAGAGCAGCACTTTCAATTGCCTCCGGACCTCTCCCTCTGGGTGTCCTTTAGCTTCCTTAAACTCAACTAGCCCTAAACAAAGCCATCGGTTTTTCTCCTCCGAAACTAACGCTCTTCCTCATTTCCTTGCTTCTATAGAGGACACGACCGTTCTCAGTCAACCAGACTGAACCCCTAGGTGCCCTCTGTACTTTACTTTGTCTCTCATCCCTCACTCCCTGCATGAAGGCAATTTGTCCAAGTCATGAAGATCCGACTTCCTTTAACCATTCCCAAAGTCCCATCCGAACTTCTTGGATCAGCTACTATGACTGCCTTCTAATTGCTCTCTCCTGTCTTTTTTTCAACTCAAGAGCATGAGCTATGGAGTCAGCCTGGTTGGGATCAAACCCCAGCTAATGCTTGTAAACCGTGTGGCCTTGGCAAGTTACACAAACCTCCTCACTTTTCTTACCCACAAAATGGAGACAGTCATGGGACGACACCTCGCTGGGCTGATTTAAGAATAAAGTGAGATAATACCTGAAGGCACTTAGCGTGCTGCCTGACACACAGGAAGGCTCAGTAAATGTTAGCAATTATGACTTACTCCTTTCAGAGACTTCCTTTTGCCAGTACTATAAATGACAAAGTATTATTTCCACATTCGAAGACTCCAAATATGGTCTCTACTCAAGTATTCAAACTTTATCTTCCATTATTCTTTTACCTAGAACTTACAGATTAGTGACATTGGACCGCCAGCTGGGCCCCCACGAGCCTCACACTCTGCTCCACAGCCTTATGCTCTCATCCCTTCCTCCAGGTTGCACATCCCTTCCGAACTCTTCAAGTCCTGTCTTCCTACTTTAAGACTCGACTCAAATGCTCCCTACTCCGTAAAACCTTCCCGATTCTTCCACAGTGGGTGGGTGTATCACTTCCCTTCTTTGAAGCTTCATAGCATTTTATTGCTGTATTTTTGAAAGATATGTGCCTTATTTTGCTGAGTCATTTGTGAGCTTGCTGGCTTGATTTATAACTCATCTAGACCCTAAATTCCCTTAGCGCACTGACCATGGTCTCTTCATCTTTTGTATTCCCCTTTATATCCACCCTCCCAACGCCCCCAGCACATTGCTTAGCACAGGGCGGATCCGTGTATGCGCTACGATTTGTTGAGATTCTACGGGGTGTCAGAAAGCAGGCTAGATGCTGCTGAATAAATACTCCTTGAACTCGTGAGAAGTACACTGTGGCTCTGATGATACAGATGAACCATGAGGCTCCGTAGAATAAAGAGTCTGTAACCCCTCCTCCCTCTGTAAAAGCATCGCCTCCTCCTCCCTTTCAACAACTAACTGCATTTTATCTTTTTGAGAAGCAAACAGCCCAACATTTATTTTAATTATCGTAAAAATAAACAGCAGGTCAGTCTCGCAATTGGTCACCGCCATCCAAGACGGTGGGACACATTGTTGCACGTGTACCTCTCTTACACAGTTCAAAGACAAAGGCAACAAACGGTGGCTTCTTCTCAGAACCATCGCTTTTCCCATCACCCCCGAAAGCCTTACACAACACCCCAAATCTACAATTCCAAAGCTGTGATGGGCCTCGGGCAGCTCCTTCTCCTCACTGGCCCTGTCCTTCAAGCATCCCTTTGGCATCAGTAACTTCTTTACTTTTCAAGATCTTTTTCAAGATCAAGCAATGATCCTTTGGTCACATGGGTCGACAGTCCTAATTTTATCTCCTTAGGCCACTCAGTTTCCCAAATGGAACTTTATTTCCTCAACTGATGATTCGTTTCTGGGTGAATGTCTGACAGATACACCAGGACATTTGTCTGCTTTCTGGTCTTCCCTCTTGTAAATCATAGCAGTGCCTACAAAATACTCATTTAAAAAAATGCCTGTATTTACCAGGCGTAGTTAATGTTAGGTAACCTCCTATTCTCAGTCCCATTTGACAGACGAGGTGACTGAGGCTCAAGGGAACGTAACCAACGACACAGCAGGCACAAACCTTGAGCGGGGCTTTCTGACTCCTCCAAGCCTCTCCTGCTCTAGCTTAGCCGAGCACTAGCTGACCGCTACGGCATCTCCTCCCCGTCACCCACTTGCGACCACTCGATAGCACTTACTTGTGCCTGAAAGCGGAAACAAAGGAGCAATACTGGCAGCTGTACTTGTCCTCGCGGGTAAACATGGCCAGGGCCAGATGGCTCCTCTCATGAGAACGCAGCCCCTGCATGGACATCAGGACTCTGTCACATTGACTACAATGGTATCCCCCCGGCCGGGTTTCATCCTCCAACATTCCATCAAGCAAGCAGTGTTCACCATCCACCCGGTCCACCAGGGCGCCAGTGGCATCTTTGGCTGCTTCCAATCCATCCAGGAACAAGTGGGAGGGGTCTTCGGCCTCCTGCTAAGAGAACCACACACACACACATGCCCCACCAACAAAATAAATATCCAGCATCATCGTCTCCAGCTCTCCTCCTCTCCCTTCATTCTCCCAAACTCCTCAGGACTTCCTGGTAAAGCTTCCTCCCCTGCCTCTCCAGCTCCCCCTAGAGGGAGGGCAAACCCGACTGCCACTCTTCATGCAGTGCTGGTGATCTGAGGACACGGCTGCTACTGCCTGGGAAGCATGAGAGAGGGGTTCTCCCAACTGTGGAGACAGTTCACTCACTTATCTCCCATCTTAAAAAGAACACACTGCAATCCCACTCGAACCGACAGAAGGCAGGGTTAGGGTGATGGCTCAGAGAAAAGAAAGGAAGGAAGAAAGGAGGGGGAAAAAAGCAGAGCAGTCTGGGCATCTAGGAGCCGTGGGCCCCCCTTAGAAGTGAAGGAAAGGGGCAGGATCCTGCCCCTCGCCATCCGTGCTCACCCCCACCCTGCGGAGGGTGACTTCACCCACTGACTGAAGGCTGCTGTCTGATCCGCCGAAAAAATTAAGGAGCAGCCTGGTTCGAAGTCACTCATGTTTGGAGGTGACTCCGTGGGTTACTGATTACACACGAAGAGCTGCTCTGTCTCCCTCGAGTGAGTCCAGGAAACAAGCCTGGAACACACCGAGGCGGCGTGGAAGAAGCGGGCCGCCGTCGCCCCTGGGCGCCACCGTTCTGCGGACAGCCAGCGGGCTTCAGTCTTCAGTGAAGAAAAGCAGAGACTTTATACGTCCATGCTACATGGGCAAAATAGGACACAAGATCAAGAAGGGCAGATTTCACGTATCTAGAGAGAAAGAGCAGAGTCCTGAACTCACTAACTTCTCTGCTCAAAAATACGCGCTTCGCCACGTCCCGGAAGGCAGGGGTGGCGGCATGGCTCCCGAAACGGGGGCTGCTATTTAGGAGTACGACGTTCAAAACGGGCGGCCTAGTGAAGGCCAGGGGGAGCAGGGGAGGCACTGGTCAGCGACAAACCGGGAAAGGGAACGAAGGAGACAAATCGGGTCAAGGGGTTCTCGGGGCCTGCTGTGACTGGGGGGCTTTTGGTTTTAGACTTCACGTTTCTTACACTCCTCAGAGGACCCAGGGTAAGAAGTAAAGGATTCTCCTGGGCTCTCTGCACCGTCAGCCAGATGAGAACAGTTAAGAAGTCACGCAGTGGGAGGAGCAGAAGATGATGGGAACAGGACCCACTTGATTCCTTTCAAGAGCTCGGGCAACTTGGAAGAGCAAACACCTAATGGCACTAAATGCAGAACAGAAGGGCGACCCAAAGCCTCCTGTACCGAGAGGCCCGGATCTTCTGTTTCCACCAAACTATCCGCGTGGAAGGGAACCAGATCGAAACGCAACCAGGTCGAGACACGTAAGATGAAGAAGGTCCAACCTGCAAAAGAATCAAAACAAGCCAGACCGATCCAAGCACAGCTCAGGAATGCCCACATTCTGGGCCGCCCTTTCCTGAGCTGCTTTGAGCAACGGGGTTAATAAGTAACTCGAATGGCTCACACACAAGAGCGCTCATCCAGACCCCCCCGCCCCAGTTCTCACCTTCACGGCGGCGGACACAGCCGGGACGCTGCCGTACTGGACGTGTTTCCGGAGATGATTGCAGATGGCTCGGAGCGTCGGGTGCACTTCCACACAGAATTTACACTTGTAGCCCACCACCTTCCTCTCCTTGATCTTTGGCACCTCTTCTAAGTGACCAAAAGGCTGGTAAAATACAGTGGTAGCCATCAGTACTCCGAGCCCTCCCTCAAATGCCGGCATTTATTCTCGTAGCGTACTAGCAGATTTTATTTCAAAGCGGATTAGCAGGTTAAAAACCAAGGGAGAAATATGTGAGTATTTTTACATAACGAATTCGTCAGAGTCGTGGCACACTGCCTACTATGCAAAGTCTCCGGAACCCAAATATGTTACAGCTTGTGAGTAGAGAAGATTTCTGTGGAGAAGCCTCATCGTCACTGCCACCAGGTTATCTGCCTTTGAGACCAATTTCAACTACGCAGGTGAAACGTTGCACAGCTACGCCATTAGTGAACTTCTTGACCAAGACAAACAAACAAACAAAAATCTACTCCTGGAGATGTTAGGTTCATGTAGCCGACACTGCAGACCAAAACATGGCTGAGAGGTGCTAGTGACACCAAGAGACGGCCCACAGCTGCCTTAGAGAGCGAGCGTTGTCGTGTAACTAGGCCTCAGATAAGGCTACTTGGCAGAAGGAAATACAGAGAAACCACCCCGACCCTCCCCTGGGGAGCCTCGGGAGGGGGGAGCAGGGAGGGGAACAGGCCGTGGGGAAGGGTGAGCACAGAATGGGGGATAATCAGGCTCGAAACGTTTAATTGACTTATTGAGCTCTCTGGCAAGCTAAGTCACTAGGAAGCCTGTAGCAGTCTGGCTGGCAACGAAGAAGTGCATGTGGGCACCAGTGATGAGAGGCCTCCTGGGGGAAGGGAAATCAAAACATATCCTTACCCTCTCTTGTTTGAAATCTGCAAAAGCACCATCTGCATATTTCTGCTTGCTCAAAAGCTGTTTCCTCCTCTCCTGACGTTTGGCACGCTTCTGGAATTCCTCATTGTGAATGTTCAAGTGTGAGGTCAGCTCCGCTGTGCTTTGCAGTTTGCTATCACAGTGCTTACACTGGTAGGCGGGGCTCTGCAAGCGGGGGCCGCTGCCCAGAATGACGAAGTCCCTCTTCAGGTCCCGACTGTGGTGGTCAGTGTAATGCATACACAGCAGCTCCGCCGTGCTGAAAGACAGCTTGAAGCACTTGACGCAGCGGAACGGGAGCCACTCGATCTCCTGGGCCTCGCCTCCCTCCACCTCGGCTTTCTCGAAGCTGCCTCTCTCCTCCTCTTCCATCAGCAGCGGCTTCTCGTGCTCGTCGGCGTAGACGGCGGTGAAGTAGCCGCCCAGCTTGCTGGCGTGCTGCTTCTTGGGGAACACCCCCGGGTGGCGCTTCATGTAATGGGACACGATGCCCTTCTTGCTGAAGGACTGAAAGGAGCACAGGGAGCACTTCTTCTTCTCCACGGCCCGCCGGAGCTCCTCGCTGAGCTGCGGGGAGTCGTCCTTGGGCGGGGACGGGATGATCACCTTGTTGGGCTTGTCGCTGATGGTCCTGGAGGCCGCCAGGCAGTGCGTGTAATAGGCGTCGATGTCGTGGCGCTTCTGGTAGTGGGCCGCCAGCCCTTTGCGGATGGGGTTGGTGTAGGCGCACAGGGCGCACTTGAAGAGGTTGTTCTTGCCCTCGGGCTGGGCTCGCACGTTGTTGTGCTTGATGCGGTAGTGCCTGGCGATGCCCTTCCTCGTGGAGCAGAAGTACTTGCACAGCTGACAGCGGAACACCGTGTGGGAGACCAGGTGCGAGGTAGAGAAGTGAGACGTGGACACGGGCTCCTCTCCCACCTCCTCCTCGGTGACGGACACCTGGGAGGGGCTCACCTCAGTGGTCATCTCGGGCTCGAGGGAGACTGGCAGCTTCGGGGGCGACTGGGAAAACACATCAAATTCAGGCTGATTGTGATACTTCTCGTAGTGGATTTTGAGCTTCTCCAAGGTGCCGTGTGTGTACGGACACAGTTTGCAGCGGTAGGCGCCGTAGCCTTGCTTGAAGATCCTGCTCGTCTCCTCCACGTCGTTCTGGGCGATGTCGGCGGACTGCTCCACGTCGTGCACGAAGTCCTCAGCGGTCACCTTGATGGCCGGGTGTCGCTTCTGGTAATGGGTCAGGACGCCGTGGATGCGGGTGTTGATGTACGGGCAATGCCTGCATTTGTAGACGGCGCCCGGGTTGATGTCGATGTCCTGGGCGAAGTCAGCAGCCTTCACCTTCATGCCAGGGTGCTTCTTCCCATAGTGGGTGAGGAGGCCGTGCAGGTTGTTATACTCGGACTGGCACACGGTGCACTGGTATGGGGTGGACGATATGGCGGGGTTGGCGGAGGCCAGCTGGATGCTTTTCTCGGGGGAAAGCCGGGCGTCCTCAGGGCATTCGGCGTCCTGCTCGGGGAGCGGAGCGGGCATACTGTTGTCACAATTCACGGGGCCCACCAGCTCTTCGGACGGAGGGAGGACATTCTCGACGGCGTCTTTCTCCTTGATGATATCCAGCAGCACCGACTCGTCACCGTTCATGGCCCAGGGATGGAATGCTTGGTAGTGATTGGTGATGTCCCAGATGGACATGGCCTCGAAAACACAGTCTCGGCATCTGTACGTTTTGGCTTCGGTGGGCATGGTGAGAGAGGGAGGGGATGGGTCGGGCCCAGCCCAGAGTTTGGTAGCCATGTAAGTATAGTCAACATAGTGCTCCGGATGCCTCCTCTGGTAATGTAGGAGCAAACCGCTGGGCTCTGTGTGGGAGTAGATGCACCACTCGCAGTGGTAGCCAGCTTCTATCGAGCCGTCTAGAAATGCCCACCGCATGATGGACGTGACTGTGGCCTTCAGGGCAGGGTGGTCTTTCTTGATATGCTTCCTCAGTGCATAGAAGTAGGGGGAGGTATACGAGCACTGCCTACACTTGAGCGCTCGCAGTTTGGTTTTGTCCCGCTCCACGGCAGAGGGGGCGACAAGCACACAGCTGGCAGGCTTCTTCTGGTTGCGGTCACAGAGGCTTCGGATGGTGGCCGTGTGTTGCCGGATCACGTCCGCGTTGGCCTTGAAGTCTCGGTGCTTCTTCTGATAGTGAATGAGTACACCTTTGACCGTCCGGTTCCCGTAATCACAGTGCTGGCAAAAGAACATCTCATTCTCCACAGGAGGGCCGTCTCTCTCAGAGCTGCTTCGGTTCAGCTGTTGCATGGGGGCGGGTGGCCGGGGGGAGCCTTGGGGCCCCTCGGACCCTCTCATCATTGCAGCTGTGGGAGGAGCCTGTCTGATATATTTGGCAGTAACCTTTATTTCTGGGTGTCTTTTCTGGTAGTGGACAAGCACTCCCACAACTGACCGATTGCTGTAGGAACAGTGTTTGCAGTAGTAAAGCTCAGTACTGAGGTCTGGTGGCGGGGGTTGTGGGGGGGGTGGGGAACCCATGTTGGACATTTTGGGAGACATTGGAGCACCCACCTCAAATGATAATTGAGAAAGGGCAGAGCCCCTGTCCACAGACACCATTCGCATGGTTTTCTGGATCCTAAAGTAGGAAGCCTTTTCTTCAGGGTGTTTCTTCTGATAATGAACCAAGACAGAATGCATGTTGGGGCTTGCGAACGAGCAAACGTCACAATCGTAAACGACAACAGTGTTAACTGAGGGGTCCTTCTGATTTTCACATTCTGGAGTAAAGGTCTTTGAAGGAGTGCTTTTATTAAATGTAGCTGGCAGACCGCCACCGCGAGCCACGGGAGTGGAAGTCGCCATGCTCTTGGGGGCCGAATTCAGAATCTCCCTCAGCGTCTGGGATTCCGTACTCAGCCCTTCCTGCTGCTCCACGACGTAGCTGGAAAATATCATCGCGTTGTTAATCTTCACCGTGGGATGCATTCTTTGGTAATGTGGCATCAGGCTTCGGACATTCGGGCTCGTGTAGGAACAAAACCGACACCGGTAGATCAGGTCCGAATGGTCGAAGTTGAGTACATTCATGGCTTCTGGGTGGTGTTCGCCGTAGTGCTGCTGCAGGTCTTCAAAGTTGGTGTAATCGATGTAGCATTCCAGGCACCTGTACACTGCACTGTGATCGTTGGGGTCCAAGATGTACCTAAAGCTGAATTTAATGTACGGGTGCATTCGTTGGTAGTGGGTGCTGACGCTCCGGGCAGATTTGTTGTTAAAGTCACAGTGTTTGCAATAGTAAAGCCTTCCGGAGTCACCAAAGTCTGTGTTCTCGCTATTGTGCTCGGTTCCGTAGATAGGAGTCTGGGTGTTCAGCAGAGCGGTGTTGGCGACCTGGTGATCTTTCATGTTTGTTGAGGAGCCGTAATAATCCTCTTCGTCTTCAGACAGGGTGAGCTCAATCTCCGCACCGTTGGTGGCGTTGTAATCGTGGGTGACGCTTCTGAAGTTGGGCTCCTTCTGGGGCTCCCCGGCATCTCTCGCCCAGATCTGCTGGGCCGAAAAGGAAGTGGCCACCTCCATGACTGGCTCCGTTGGCTCTTCCTCCCTGTCCAACTCCACCTCTATCTCCACTTCGTTGTCATCCTCTTCCTCCTCGTCGTCCTCCACATTGATCACTGCGTCCTCCTGCTGCTTCGTTTGGTTAATTTTGCTCTGCAGGTTGCTGGCTATCTCGTCAATCCTAGTTCTCTTCTTCACGGGCGATAAATCGAGGGGAAAGTCATTGGCGAGCTTCCGGGAGGCCTTAGCTACAAAATTGTTCTTGGAGGACAGCCCAAGAATTGAGGTCTGGCTTTTCTTCACAGTGTTGCTGGAAGAGGGGTGGCTGTCTGTCTCGCTTTCCAGTGGCAGGCTTGAGGGCTGCCCCTCGAATTTTGGCAAGTTGTCGCAGAACGAGTGTTTGTGCTGCTGATGGACTCGCAGCCCTTTCAGAGTCGTGGTGGAGTAACTACACATGGTGCACTTGTAAGGGTGCAGGGGCGGGGCTGGCACGGGAGGCTGCGGCTGCTGCGTCGGTGCGGGCTGGGGCTGCGGCTGCGCCGGTACCTGGTGCGGCGGCTGTAGCTGCGGTGGCTGCGGTTGGGACGGAGGCGGTGGTGGTGGCGGCGGCGGCGGCGGTGGCTGTTGCTGCTGCAAGGGATCCAGCAGGACTCCTGACTTCCTCCCGTTGATGCTCGAGCTCTCGTAAGACACCACACCTTCATTCAGCGAAGAAGAAATGCTCTCACTCTGGGAATTCACGGCATCCCAATCTGACGCTGTACCCGTGTGACACTGTTTGTGAGCGCCGAGTTTTAACGAGCTCTTGCAAGTAAACGGACACTCGTCACATTTATAGACGGCAGTCTTTCCGGACAAGTGGATGTTTTCTATGTGACGGGAGATGCTGCGTCGATGCATAGTGAGGAAAGGACAAAAGGGGCACTGGAACCTATTCATGAACCTTCGGAACGGAATCCCCTTGGTCTCCAACAGTTTGTTGCCATCTGAGCCCATCAGCTGCTCCGCAGACATGCCGGAAGTCTGGTGATCCATGGCATTTAAGCCATTCTCGCTGTCTATTTCGTTCAACTCCTCATCAGAACTGGAGTCATTCAGCATGCTGTTAGTTTCCAGGTCGGCAGAGGAGTTGGTCATGTCAGCCATCCCGTAACGCGATCTCTCCGCCAAGTTAACCAGGCCAGAGTTGTGAGGGGACTTCGGCTTCATCTGCGGGTAAGACACGGGTGAAAACTTGGAAGCGGACGAGGAATTGGGTCTCATGATGGAGTTACTGATGGAGCCGCGGAAGTTGGAGACGTTAGCGCTGGGCATCTCCCGGCTGGCAGCATTCATGGACAGATAGGTGGAATTGGAAGTGGGGCTGGGGGCGCTTTTGTTCTGCACTTCGGGGAGGTTCGTCCCTTCTTGCTGCTGTCTGAGGCTGGAAAGGATCTTGACCATACTGCGATGCTTCTTCATCATGTGGTCGCACCAGCGTTCCCGGCGGGGGGTCTGGTAGCTGCACCACTCACAGCAAAAGTTGCCTCGAGACTTGGTCAAAGGCTTGACCATAGACTCCAAGATGCTGCGCTCCACGACCTCTGCCGGCAGTTCTTTGCAGGGGTCCTGCAGAGACACGGGTGGGACCACGGGGTCTGGCATTGGAGCAGGGGCAGGGAGGGGAGCCGTGGTCTCCTTCAAGTTGTTTTTGTGATACATTTTCTGATGCTTAATGATTCTTGCCCTCCTCGGTGACTTGTATGTGCAAAACTGGCAAGAGAAGACCTTTCCAAATCCCTCGTGCATCATGATATTATAATTTAAGGATCCGGGAACAGGGGGTCCCGCCGAACTCCCTTCAGCTTGAGCTCCGTGGACCTTCCTTGTGTGTTCGATGAGGAGGTTTTTTGACCTGAAGTAGCGGACGCAGAACTTGCATTGAAAAAACTTGTTTGTTGGTTTGGGATTAGGGGCAATATGCTGACCGTAATATCCTGGACTGTGGCCATAGTAGCTTCCGGTCCCCAATGCGGTTGCATTTTGACCTAGAGAGAAAGCAGAAGGTAAATGAGAACAGAAAAGCAAACGAAAGAGAATTAAGAAATTCCATCATGCAAATCAATTTTTCTTTTCAGTTATTCTTCATTAATAAACATCACATTCAAAAGGCCTAACGTCTCGAGATGAGGCCCTGAAGAGTATTAACGAAGCACTGATGAACTAGACATATTGCTTCTCGCAGGTGAAGATACAGCGTTTGGCTTCAGGAGCAATACTCACCTCATGGCCATTAATGTTCCCTATAGCTATAAAAACACAAGTTCCACACACTGCGATAGTCATTCTAGAATTTTACCAGACACTCTCTTGTCCTCCAAATCGAAAGGGAACTGAGAAACATAAAGAAGCTGAAAGGGCAATAACCTAGGATGCTCCAGAAGAGAAACATGATGCCCAGACCACAAAAATGGCTCCCAAGGAGCAATAAACTTTGACAAAGCCACACATATCAAGAACCATGGCTACAGGCTAAAAGTAGACGAGCACCATTAAATAGATCGGATACGTCGAGATTCTTCAAGATTTACCTGATAAATCCTCTGCGATCGCAAATTCGTCCTTTATAGAGGAATACTCCACCTCTGTCTGATTACTGGCATTCATGGACCCGGATCGTGGCTCGTTAGCATTGTCTTCAGCAACATCAGTTGGCTGCAGAAATGCCGTGTGGACATCCTGAATGTGCGCCTTGAGATCTTCATAAGACGGGGCTCTGAAGTCACAGCCATCGCACTGAAGCACCTCCATGATCTGGGCCTACCTTCTCACATTAGGAACCTGTGACAGAAGTCAGAACAAAGCCTCTTAAGAAATGCACTAACTGCATATCCCAAGTTGATGGGGCTACAAGTCCATTAACGGAAAAAATTCTAACATCGGCAGATTTCCGTTACTGAACTCTGCCAGTTGGAACACTGGCCAAAGACACGCAACCAGAGATAATAGGGACAATGTCCTTGACTTTGTAACTTCAAAGAAGGGGGGAAAGCCCAAATAAACATTTTCCAGTTTGATATAATAAACGTATCTTGAAATGCCATTTGTCAAGGAAACCCTTAAAAGTCTAACCGTTTTAGTAGTTTCTGAATTTCTTGACTGAATTCAAATTTCTTGGTAAGTCAATACTGACTTTGATTCTGGCTCGGACCCATTTTTCTTTTGAACTAGACCCTTCTCAGAAGTAAAGAGGATTGTCTGTACAGAAGAAAGGACAAATTTCAATCTTCATTAGCTGTTTTAATATTCTAACACATTTCACCACCAAATGGTGAAACAGTATTGAAGTCTTGGAGTGGTGGTAGAGAGAGCTTTTATTATACCTTTTATCATTTGAATACCTTAACTGATATTGGGGTACACCTCTTTCCTCCTTTCCCCAAAGAGTTTAGTCATGTGTGTGTGTGTGTGTGTGTGTGTGTGTGTTTCATAAGCTAAATGGTTATTTTGCTTTTTACTACCTACCAATTATAACCTAACAGCTTCTCCAATCTAATTAGGTCATAAAGTATTTCTCATGAGATTCTCAAACAACCAACTTTATATGACAATCCAGTTTCTAGTTTAAAGTCGCACCTTGGTACCTCGATTTACATTAAGGTAACAGACACAGTTCTGAAGAGGGGCTTCTAAGTCATGACTTTCTCTTTTCCCACTTCTCTCCTTCACAAACATGAAGCGTATGTTCGCACACAAAAAAACTGTGAACCTGATGTAGAATCAAGCAAAACTTGCCCGGCTCCCTTCATTCTGGTATTCACTGTGTGACTGAAAGACATAGATGGCTTCACATTAATTCAATGGAAAGGCTCACCATTCAGAAGTTAAAAATGTATTAGAAGGTGCAGTTTGTCCTATCTTAATATATACCTTGAGTTGAGATACCCGGTTATTATCTTAATCGGTGAGTTAACTTCATTGAGCTCACCGCAAACTCTACTGAATCACCGTAATCTAGAACCAGATGTCCAAGAACTAAAGCTGTAGCCAAATCTTCCTATACTTTTATTGTACAGCAAGCTTCTATACTTTTCTGGCAAAAGGTAAATTGTTTCTGCAGGGGGAACAAAGTCTAGTGATATGTCAACGTGGAGAAAGGAGCCATTGCGGGCGGATTTTCTATGAAAGAATGCTCCTGCTGATAGCCTGCTAAAATAACTTCTGGCAAGTCGAGCTCTGGACAGACTGAGCTTGCAGAGTGAGACACAGATATTTACCTCCTCTTCTTTCACCCAGCAATTTATCCTTTTTCAATAAACACTGAACTGTGCACCAGAGTCTTTTCAGCTAACTAAGTCTCAATATTCCAGATACACAAGCTTTTATGCCTAAGCACCAACCCAAATTGTGTGGAAGAGGTTGCTATCAGCTCTGGATCAAATTACAGCAGTCACTGAGGCCCCACCCCACTTCTCCTTTCGCACAGTCCATTAGACCTGAAAACAAATTTTTCCATGGTGCAGACGACTCCTGCATTTAGAACACTTCACAGAAAAAAGCAGATCATCCAGTGTGCACTCCCCATCCCCCAAGCCTAGCCCTTTCATCTCAGCCAAACAAGCCACAGCTCTGCTGAATGTGTTTATCACACTTTCAAGAGATATGAGCTCCTGCGTCACTGAAGCTCTAAGACTCACTAAGCTGCCCTAGTCCTCTGAGCTTTAAGGAGCAGCCATTTTAGCTCAGAGCTTCTCCTCCGTGCACAACATGGCTTCTCTGGGATTCTGCTAGGCTGACAATCAGAAATGAGCAGTAGAAGAACAGGCTGGGCTCCTCCTATGCTCTTCTCCTCCCAACAAAGAATGAACTGTTTTCATTGCTTTCCGAAAGGCAGCACCTTTCTCCTCCTCAAATGTCATTCACCAAGATCTCGGAAGGTTCTTTTATCCCATGATTGATAAGCTTGTTCGTTAGTCCCAGCAGAGCACTGGTAATTGCAGGACGATATCCTGGACCAGACCCTGTTCCACAGGAGGATTTGGGGGTGGGTTGGGGGGACCTCCAGAATGCCTTGGCTTCTTGGGAGTCGTCCTTCCACACACAGAAGACATACCATCCGACTCTGCTTGCCAGATTCCAAAGTCTAATGACCTTTGTTAATCACCAGCCAGTCTGTCTGCATCAGCAGACCCTGCCAACAGACACACCCTTCAACACAAAGGCTGTAGCTATTCCTTTTAAAAGAGGTTCTCTGAAAGCTCCATTGTATAGCCCGAGAGGAAAACAAAATCTCTTCCCTTCAAAACTTCAAGCCTTTAGAAATAATGCAACAAAAGGCTTTCTGCTGTGTGTCTTTCGGAAATTGTGAGACTGGTTTGCACAACATCAACAAAAATTCTGGTCCTGCACAAGGAAAGGAGGGCACCTTCAGCATTGAGTCATCCACCCGGAGATGAAATTCATCTCTCTGTGCAGTTCTCTTAATATCTTGGTGTCTTCTGAAGCTGTTATCAAGGATTCTAACTTCGCTGGATGCAAACACAAACCAACAGCCTCCTTGTTCTGCTACAAAGGAGATTAAAGGGTTAGGAGATCAGAAAAAAAAAAAAACCCACTGATTTGGAAAAAGAAGAGATGATGAAAGTGATTTCCTAATGGGTTCTAGCTTTAATGTTGTTGCAGTCTCTACCTCAAAAATAGCTCAGAGCCTTAGAAGAGGTTAATCTCCAGGCTGCCGAGAGAACCAGCGTCAGGTACAGCTCAATGGCCCTCAATCTGATGTCTGCACCACGCACGGAAATGAGGACGGAGCCTCCTTTGAAAGCCATTTTGCCTTTGTGTACACATTTCTCCTGAAGACGCTGACAGAAGAAAACAGAAATTTCCAGCAGGGCCTAAACAATCAAAAGAAACGGAAACTTGATGTGCTTATGAGATGGAGGGCACACACACGTGCAAGAAGTGAGAGCAGGAGAAGAAGGGAATGGGGGAGGCACAGAGACAAAGAGAGCCGGACGTGAGGATGACCCATCCATCAACCAGACTATGTTTTCGCGGCAGATGGTAATCCTCTGAGAAACCAACAACAAGGAAAGAGATGAGAAGTTAGCTCTGCGTATCTGCCTGTTTCATCCACCCAGCAAGAGGAGCAATACTGAAACACTAAACTAGACACTGATCTGCTACAAAATGATGATTTAAAGCTAAAAGCCCTGATCTCCTACCTACTTACTTCATTTAAAAACACAGTCATAATGAGATTAGCAATACTTTTTTTTTTTTCTTCACTGACCCAATCAGCAAAAGCAAAAGCAAAAGAGGAAGCTTCAGAACTAACTAAAAAGAAATGCCATTTCAGAAAGTCCTGGGGTGAATCTACAAATCAAACAAGCCCCTCCATCTCTTGCCCCCAGTGCAGGATTTCCAGGCCCCTCAAGGTCAAACGGGTGTCAATGACTAGACCCTAACACCACCCGCGATGAAAGCTGCTCTGGTAACATGGATTCATTCTCGAATAACCTAGTGCCTAAGTGATTAATCCTCTCAACACGCACGAAGCCCCTAGACCATTCTAATTATTCATTACTCTTCAGTACTACTTGTTATCGGTGATTGGTTTTGTTCCATTTACATTTCTAGTTTGGGGATTTCAAAAGGTGGGGCTTGGATGAGAAACCCTAAATCCAAATTTCCATATCTGATAAACTCCTAAAGACATATTTAAAGAAAACCCAGAGATCTTGTTCAGGATTTGGAATACACACAGGAGAATGGGGAGAGGGAGTTGCTCCGTCAATGACACTGCGTGCCCACCCACTTTCTGTGCTCAGAACCCCAGGGATCCATCATGCCTCCGTGAAGGTGAAAGGGGGCAGCTTTCCCACAGCTTGACTGCGTGTCCTTCCGGCTCACGGCCCAGACATACCTGGAGAGGGGGAGGCATCTTTGATGGCTCACAGTGTTCTTCCAACCCGGGCGACCATCAACCCTCGCCCAGGGCAGCTTGACGAACACGCTTCCCTAGGCCTGCAGGCCCAGAAGCAGAAACATGGTCTTCAAGTCAAAATCCCAACTGTCTCCAGGAAGTGCCCAAACTAACACGTGCAGGACTTACCCGGATCAAACCTGTTCTCTGATGAAGGACTGTTGACCAGAAATAAAGCTGTGAGGCACCACAGCCACGGGGATTCAGTAGCAACTAATTATAACCTTCAAAGCCTTTGAGAAATAGAACCAGAGACACCATAAGGTGCTTTTCCTCTGTCCACTCCAGAAACCTAGTTTCAGTTATAAGGCACGGAGCTCCCCGGTTCTCCGGAATCTCAAGTCTGATGAAAGGTTTTAGTTAGCACCTGTTGTTTGTGCTTCTCTTACTTTCCAATGAATGGAAAAACCAATTATCCGAGGCCTGGTAGTGGAATGCATAAACTCTGGAATAGTTCAGCTAGAAACACAGAAACATCGAGAACCTAAAGATCATTCCACAAATACATTTGCAGATCGGAAAAGGCTGATACAATGAGGTCAAGGAGCTATGGCATGTGTCAGGACATTAACATTTCTAATTATGAGCCCCGGCACTACCATGGTTTGGTAGGAAGGAAGGATTTTCATGCTTAGGCTGAAAAATGGGGGGAAACCACTAACTCATCCACTTGAGAATGTGGGCTGCTGTTCTTAAAACAAGACATATTCTACATCACTACTTATCATTTACCCTTGTCGTGGTCAAAGTGGGAGTTCTAGTAATTTAAAAATCTTTTAAAGCATCTTTACAAACAGGACTGGACTGAGAAATTGATGTAAAACTTCCTTTCAGGACCGAGAACAGTAATGATAGGATCAAACTGACAAATACAAATATGGAATCTCTCTCTGTGTGTGTGTGTGTGTGTGTGTGTGTGTGTGTGTAATAATTAATTTTACTGATTTAATTTGACCTCAGATATGGGTGTGTGCCCTCCAAATTTAACAGGGACTCTGTCTATTAGAGCAGAATCAGCACCTTCCAAGTAAGTCCAAATGATTTATGTACTCCTCCCATGTTCTAGTTAAAAATAAATAAATAAACCCACAAAATAAACCAACAAAGAACTTCTGACAACAAACTACCTCCATCGATCCCACAGCATTCGGTACTACCATAGATCCTGGCTCACCATGTGGTGTCTTCAAATGTCCTATCAAATGTTTATACTGTTTGCTACATGATCTAAGCAGTTCTGTGTACTCTTGGCAATTCACCACACTAATGAAAGGTTTAACATATCAGGGAGGATAAATAATTAAGGAATTCAGAAGGGAGACACAGCTGTTCTTCAAAACCAAATTTTCAGAAGAGAAAGGATTAATTTGCAATCACATATGTAACCCCCAATATGATACTGAATTTAAATAGTAGCAGAGAAATACCATGAGACCCTGAGTCCTGCCAATGCACGTAGCCTCTGTTCTGTGTGGTCAGCCCGGTCCATCTGTGGACCTCACACATGAGCGCAAGTCTGAAGCAGGCAATCTGCAGAGGAATAGCCCACTCACTCTCTGGCCCACGATGGTACGTTTCAGGGTATCTCTTGCTTCAGCTTTGTTCTGCGTAAAGTTTGCAAGTATCACCGGACATGTTGAGTAATATTTCATAACAGACACCTTTGGGATCATCATTAAAATGAGATGAGCATCTAGGGATACAATCTAAGTGACTAAAAAACTGTCAGATATGTAAATAAGAAGCAATTCTGGCTGAGTGACCTGTTATGAAAGCAGGTAGTGAGTGTCTAACACAGAAAGAGATAGTACATACCTTCTGGAGAATTCATGCATTCCTTTGCAATGATATAAGGCTAATTGAGGCCAACAGGCCAATCGGCAGCCTGCCAGCTCTCCTGTCCTTAGAAAAGGAAGCGTGTGATTTGAACAAGGAGATAAAAGAGGAGAGAAGGGACTAGAAAAGAAAGGGAGGAAGCAGGGTGGTATCTCAGTAGCTTTAGACTTCATTGTCTGTGAAGGGGAACCTGCAGTTCGCTAGATAACTCTAATTCTAAGAAGTGTCCTGACAATATTCTCCTTGAGAAACAAAACAAACCAAGACGCCTCCTCACACTAAAATTCTCAAAACGCAACCGTGACAAACGCAATCTCAGCTCATCTTGTTCTTCCAAATGACGGAAAGCCATTCTCGGTGTTGAATGAATTCTCTGAAATGTCATGGGCCCATCAGGAAGTTCCTTGGAAACTTTGAAGCCACTCTTGCCCCCACACTGAGAACAAGAGATAACGGATTTCTCTCCTGGAGAGCCAGTCCTCACCCAAACGGCAGAGACAGAAAATCACGGTGTTCCTTTATAGACTCTTCAGAATGCTGGCTGGGTTTCTACAGACACTTTTCACACTACAAGAACTCTCATTATAAAAATTATAAAATTAAAGGGAAGTTGCAGATATGCTGCTGGGTCTTCATTACAGAACTGATTAAGACGCAGAGTAAGCAGAAGCTGCAGTAAAACTCATCTTGCACCTCAGGAAAGACCAACCCATGCATCGAGTACCTCCTCTGTGGGTTTGAAAGCTTGACTGACCTCAGGCGTTGGGTATGCCTTCATGGCCATAACTGTTTCTGGCACAGAAGGTCTGGCCAACCACACAAAGTCTAAATTCCACAGTTTCAGTGAACGGCTCTAGAAACCATTTTAACAATTCACCTTGTTCTCTATTACCACTCAGAGAAAAACAAATCAAAACCAAAAACTGGGGTATGTATGGCTGTCAACTTGTGGAGGGTAGAAGAAAGCTTTGCCGCAAGAACTCTTTTATTTGGGGAAAAGCCCACAAGAATCCCAATCTAATGCCTCAGAGACTCATTCATTGCCTTATGTATATGGTTTGCTCACAAAATTCAGACAAGTCGCTTCTTTTACATGCGAATTTGTCCAAGTTTGCTCATACCAGTATGGCACACAAGGACCGGATCCAAACACTGCAATGACCTTCCCAGCCTAACTTCTTGTATCTGACAAAACTGACTATACAAGCCTGACACTTGGGTCTGTCTGTCTTTCTCCAAACCCTGCTTCCTGATCTAACTACCCCATCAGGATGAAAGCCCTAAGCAGATTGCTTTCTAGAAAGGTAAACAATGGCTGGGCTGGTGTGGATCATGAACACTTCCAGATCCTCCTACCCAAGGACACTGTGAGCTGCCTTTTTTTTCCCCTTCTTAGCCTCCACCTATATAGCAGAAGTTATCAGAGGCTGCTGTCCTTCCTCCTTAGTAAACTAACCAAATGACCCATTCATATTCATTGGTTGTTCCAACAAATTGATAGAATCTTATAATAGGAAACACACAGTATGTGTTTATGTATGGAACTGGCAAATACCCAAGAATTAGTAATGTTTTTTTTAAAAAAAAGATAGGCAAGTAATTTCTTTTCCCTTGTAATCTCCAATCAACTTTCAGCAAGTAAGTTTACTCCTAAAAATCACTACCCCTCAAGAACTTCTAAACAGAAAGTTAAGACATTTGTTTGCCAAACCCAAGAGTAGGATTTATCACCATGTGAAAACACAAGAGTGCACCAGTACTCAGCCAAGCCCCACATTCCATAAAACCTTAATAATAAATCTCATTTTTGCCCAACAAATTTGGTTTTTTCAGCTTACTCACTATTGGGCTGCTCTAAAAAAAAAAAAAAAAAAAAAAAAGATAGAAAGAAAAAAAAAAAAGAAAAAAAAAGATAATACAGAAATGCCTATCCAGCAAGTAAAAGAATTTGTTCCCAGCAGGTGTGAGAACTCTGCCTGCCACCTTCACCTTAAGCAAGTCTTTCAAAGCCTTTACTTGGGCATTTTGCTAAATGAAGAAATCAGATTATACAAAAAGGGAGGGTTGTATAAATTTTCCTTCGCATCTCTGAAAGACTTTTTTTGACTTAATTCACTCTTTTACTTTTATTACTATCCAGAAAATAAATGTCCAGTTTTGTATGGCTGACTCCTCATCAGTGAAGTTCTATCCTCCAAGAGGCATTCCCTGACAACTCTAGCATTTGTCTACCTAACATTTGACCCCCATGAAACTGAGCCCCCTCTCCACAATGCTCACCACACTCACTTTCTATCACATTCCACTGCTTTACTTCCTTCACTGTTGACATGATTACCTATTTGTGGTCTGTCTCCCTCCTCTAGAACATAAGCACCCTGAGAGCAAGTCCATTCCTGTCTATTCATATTGGTATCTTCAGCACTGGGGACAGCTCACACAACGGGTTCAGCAAATGTGTTGAATGAATGGAAGAATCAGAGATTCTGAAGGATAAGATTCCAACCAAACATTAAAAGATTGGTCATGGAAGTTATATTCTTTTACTAACCCCATGTTATCACAGAGCAGCGGTGGTCCCAACCAGGGGCAATTTTGTCTCCCTCCCCGACTCCTCCACCACCACCATCAAAAACCCCAGTCCAAGAGTATTTGGCAGTATTGACAGACATTTTTGATTCTCACAACTGGAGGGTGGGGTGCAACTGGCATCTAATGGGTAGATGCCAAGGATTTTCCCCACCACAAAAGAACAATCTGGTCCAAAATGTCAATAGTGGAGAGGTTGGAAACCTTGTGACAAGCGGTCTGTGTTATTTTCAGTCTTTGTATATAACCCACCTGCTTTTGTAATCTTTCCAATGGGGTCCTGGCTGGGGTATCTCTAACCAAGATGATCAGCAAATTCTCTCCCAGCACAAAGATTTTATGATGCTATGGTTCTAAATGACCTAGGTAGCCTTCAGGTCATAGATCACAAGTTTTTATACTTTTATTTTTTTCTGATTTGGGTATTTTACTAAAAATTTCTCAAGAAAAATGTATGATTAAGATGAGTGTGGGGTGCCTGGTGGCTCAGTTGATTGAGCGTCCAACTTCAGCTCAGGTCACGATCTCACGGTTTGGGAGTCTGAGCCCCACATCGGGCTCACTGCTGTCAGCCCAGAGCCTGCTTCTGAACCTCTGTCCCCTTCTCTCTCTCCCCCTCCCCAACTCATTCTCTCTCTCTCTCTGTCTCTCTCTCTCGTCAAAAATAAACATTAAAAAAAAAAAACTTTAAAAAAAGGTAAGTGACTGGGCCACCTTTCTTTAGTGATAAGACCCTTGCACTGTTGATGATCCCATGAGCTTTGAGCATAAGGGGCCAATGTCATTAACAGGGTCAAATTTAACACTTAACATGTGGCCTCCAACTAAAATTTCTGTGGAAAACACGATGCACATTTTCTCCTCTTTAATATGTAAAATTATCTTCTTTCAAAGTGATTGGGCCCCAGACTAGTCAAAATCACTCTTCCGAGGACAAGTAACGTGTTCCTTTGGTCCTTATACCCCCAGGGCCCAGCACAGGTCTGGTCCTGATGAGATTTACGGTATGCATGCATGTATACATGCCTGCTTCCCAGGAGAAGATTCGCCAGTGGTACCAACCGATAGCCAAACTTTTAACAACCTAAGCAATTCCAGAGAACATTCCATGACCAAAAGAACAAAACTTCACGCGATACAATACTTCTCCTCCACTCCAACTCATGCATGAAACTCAAGAAGCCACATCACGATAATTAGCTGCCTACTGGGGTACAAGGATTTCTAAGTCTTCACTTGTCCCTGATTTGAGTAAGTGACCATCGTTCTTTTCCTCATCATCCATAGGGAAAGTGCTCTGGCTGCATCATTCCACCCATATAATTATAACACTGTTAAGCTCCGCTGAACTGATGTGACACTTGGCATCATCACCTGGGGCTATTCTGGAGACTACTTGGTTGCCTTCCCTCCACACAAAAAAAATTTTAATTCTTGTGTGCAAAGATTTTAGAAAGCCTGAGGAAAAATTCTCCCCTATAGCTCAAAACTATATAAACATTTTCAGTGGAGGGAAGTATAACAAAATTAGGTAGGAGCAGAATTTTCTCTCCTTTGTTTCCCTGAAAATATTGAAACAATCTATTACTCGCGCCTTCCTTAAGTCAAATCGAAGAATTCACTCTAAGAAGTTAATAACCTCTAGGCTCATAATGTCCACTAGAGAGGGGACCTTAAAGAACAGATAGTTCAACTTGGTCCAATGTCTTCACTTTTTAGATAGGGAAACTAAGATCTCACGAAAAATAATCTGCACAAGGCTTATAGAACACAAATTCTCGGAAGCCAGAAAAAAATATATATCTTTTGAATTCCATCATTTTAAAGTTTGAGTAAAGGCACTCTATAAATGTTACTCAGTTTGTTAATAGCTATTCACACTTGAAGTCCATGCCATGGCCCATATATTCTTACTAACAAGAGCCTTCATTCACTGGGAAGGCAGGCTCCAGAATAACCTCCAGTGTTTCCTCTGTTCTGAATTCTACACTCAGGAGAGTAACTGAAAAGGTGCAAAATCCATAGTCTGCAGTTTGACTGTTCAAAGACCTTCTTAGGCATGCAAACAGTGTGTTCCTACTTTGGAAACACATTTGGAAGACTGAAAGTTGCTGACAAAGGTATACACAGAAGAACAAGAGCTATAACACTGAATTATCTTTCTTCAGAATCCAACCTCATGGAATCGGAACAAGGTTACGTAGTAGCTTTATGCCTGCCAAATCTACCCCATGAGGAACATCGTCTTGTTTCTTATGGAAAATGTGCACTGCCAACAAAGTCACTGAAGAGGCTGGCTGAATGAGTCTTAAGGGTATCTGGAAATATCAGGGTCAGTTCTTTTAAAATGGGAAGGAGAAGAACAGTCAGTCCGACAAACGGCTGGCAAGGAAGCCAGTCTTCTCATAGCACATCTAGTGGTGGCTCGGACCAATAATTCCAGAACACTGTTGATACCAGATTTTACTTCAAGTTATATATTATATTCGGAAACCAGCCACAACGTGGAACATTTTACCACATTTACATATATACGTATGCACGTATTTGTCATCTATTTATCTATATTCCTAGTAGACATCTATACTCCTGTATTGGATATTTAAAAAGCTAATGTATCAGAAAGGCTGGGAATCATCTTTAACTTTTTAAATATTCTCCATAAAGTGTCTCGTACAAAAGGTCGCTATTGTAATGAAGAGAATGGCTTAGAGATCAAGAAGAAACTGAGATCTCTAAGTTTTTTCATGATTTCCTTTCAATACTGTTACACACATTTTGAAGGCCCAAGTAATTCCCATTACTTAGGACAATGATTCTCAAAGTGGGGTTCCTAGACCCAGCATCACCAAAGAACTTGTTAGAAATGCAAGTTTTCACACTCCTCTCCAGACTTAATGTGTCAGAAACTCTGGGGGTGGCCCAGCAATCTGTATTTTAATAAGCCCTCGGGGTGATTCTGAGGCTCACTCAAGTCTTAAGATTAAGCTCAAATCCTTCTTCCTGTATGAAACCATCCCTGAGACCAACTCTACAATGGTCCTTCTCCAATGGACGGGGAACCTTACTAATAAATGCCGTTGATTGAATGAATACAATAATAGCTATAGAGTCTTCCAAGAGCCTAAGAGAGGACCAATGTTAGCAAATATTTCACTTCTTTTTTGGCAATTAGTGGGAAAAGACTAAGTTGAGGAATCTAGCATCAGAAGCTATTAAAGGCACATTAAGAGGCAGAGTTTCTGGGCGCCTGGGTGGCGCAGTCGGTTAAGCGTCCGACTTCAGCCAGGTCACGATCTCGCGGTCCGGGAGTTCGAGCCCCGCATCGGGCTCTGGGCTGATGGCTCAGAGCCTGGAGCCTGTTTCCGATTCTGTGTCTCCCTCTCTCTCTGCCCCTCCCCCATTCATGCTCTGTCTCTCTCTGTCCCAAAAATAAATAAACGTTGAAAAAAAAAAATTAAAAAAAAAAAAAAAAAAGAGGCAGAGTTCCTGTCTTTGAAACAGTGAATATTGTGGCCAATACAATGCTCAGGTTGATGTTCATCTCCCTTAAAAACTTCCGAACAGTTCATGACATGATGTCCTTGATATTTGTAGAGAGGGATGTGGCGATCCACAAAGGAAAAAATTGTGGAGTACTTTATCCAGAAAATACTAAGAGCTCAGTAAATCCTCAAAACCCTAGACTCTTCCATGATAGGAGGCTTTCGTGATAAACAAAATCTTATTAGGAAACACCTCCAAACTTGGAGTGGTTATTTGATTTCGCACTAAAGCTAGAGTACAGGGCTAAATCTGCAGTAAGAATCAACATCTGAAAACACAGATGTGTTTGGAAATCCCTCAAAGGAAGGATGTGTGCTTTAAGCTAACCAAGGGACTCCCAGAAAAAAATGGTGGCTAATTGTCTCAAATTGCAAACAAAGGCTTGGCTGAAGGGAAAAAAAGAGGACAACATAAACAAAGGAAAAAAAAAAGTTTGGCAACACCAAAATGACAGATCAATGGGGCCCTCAAATCAAAAGCAGGACTTAAAGCTTAGATTCATAGAAATCAGAGGTAAAATTTACCAACGGTGCCTTGCCCAGGAACCTAACCAGAGGACCACAGTAGACTACTCAAGGGGTATAGAAGTTAAAACGACCCATCAAGACCTAAACTCAGGATCTGAACACAGAATTCAGCAAGACTTAAGGAGAAAATTTAAAGAGATATTACCTTTCCTACTTGGGGGCCAAGAGGAGGTTCAGACAGTTATGTTCCAATCAGAGATAAATTAGAAAAAAATGAGCTGAGGTTTAAAAAGAGAGAGAGAGAGAGAGAGAGAGAGAAACAGTATGGAAAAGACCAATGAATAATCTATTTTAAAAGAACAGGGCACAGATAAAAATTACACACAACAATTAACAGAGATACTATAAAAGAAGAGATCAAAGATAAGATGATAAGACATCAGAATGAGATGAAAGAGGAGCTGGCAATTGAAGAAAGAAACTGACAACAAAAATAGTATCATTGAAGAACCAATAAATATATTAAAGTAGTAACAGACAAATCCACAAACCAAAAACAAAGTTGATGATGTGGAAAAGTCTTCAAAAACCTACACAAAGCACAGAGAAAAAGGACAAGTAGATGAAAGCAGGTAGAGAAGATGACAGATAAGAAGGTTTGAAAACAGAGATCCAACATACAGATAAAAGGTATTCTAGAAGTAGACAGCAACACAAAACAGAGCAAAACAAAATACACTCGAATCTGTGATAGAAAATAATTTTGTTGAAATAAAGAAATATCTGTGGTTTTGGGAAAATGTAACAGAGAATCATCAAAATTGAGACATCCTGGTAGTTACAGAATTTCAAAGATAAACAATGAAAGCTATAAAATCAAGATATTTTAATATTGGTCAATTATATGGGGGAAAGTCTGGACTTTGCGACAGGAACATTCAATGACAGAGAAGTGAAGGGATGTCTACAGAGGCTTGATTGAGCAAGAGAGAGGAGCATGTTGAGTAAGTTCCCAACTAACTTTGCAACCATGTTTAAAAGTAGTAAGAAAGCATTTTCAATCAGCAGTCAAGGAATGCAGCACTTACTATTAACTCTCCTTCAATATCTACTCAGTGATGGAAGATATCCAACCAAGAGAAAATTCAAAATTGAAATCTCAAGAATATGGAATGTAGACGTAAACAGAGGATGTGAGCACTGAGTCCTCTTACATCCAGAACTAAGACTGAGTAATTAATAATAATTGCAAAACAAGATTATAATCCCTTCAATGCAATAACTATAGTAACAATAAATTATTCCATAGAATAACAATAAAATTAAATAGAATTGGGGAAAATCCTTTTTAAAAAATGTTTTTAATGTTTATTTATTTTTGAGAAAGGGGGAGAGAGAGAGAGAGAGAGAGAGAGAGAGAGAGCACCAGGGAGGGGCAGATAGAGGTAGAGACACAGAATCCAAAGCAGGCTCCAGGCTCTGAGCTGTCAGCATAGAGCCTGACACAGCGCTTGAACCCACAGTCTGTGAGATCATGACCTGAGCTGAAGTCGGAGGCTTAACCAACTGAGCCAGGGAAATAAAATCCTCAAGGATAATAGCGGAAATAAAGAGGAAGACATTAGAGGATACATAAGTGGAAGAATATCCTCAGCTTTCATAGTAGAACATATAAAAATACTCGATATTGCTTCCTTCTGAAGTTAATAAATTTCCCAGTAAAGATATAAAGCACACTAAAATTAAAAATTTAATTAGTAATAAAAATACAGACTATATAGATTTTAATTTTTTTAATCAAAGAGAACACAGACCATGTAGTAAAAGAAAGAAGTCAAAAGAAATGGCACAGAAATATACTAGTAATTAAATTCACTAGTATCAAGTATATATGTTATAGCAATAAAAGCAAGCTGGATAAATCCTCCTATGGAAAATATCCCCAGAGTAGATTAAAAAACAAACTCTAATTCCACTTGGTCTATAAGACACATATACTAAAAAAGACAAAAAAGTTTGAAAGTAGTAATGATGTAAAAGACACATCAAGAAAAGGAAAAGTAGAGATCATGACAAATATTATTCAAAGTTAAACTCACAAAAAGCTTTTAAGCTTATCTTTAATTTTTACAGAAATTAAGGGTAAGAAGGAGAAAATATTCTCAGTAATGGAAAATAAATAATCATTGCAAAAAGAAAAACACTTAATAATGTAAAAAAGTACAATCCACCATGAAGATTTATCATGAACATTTACACTCCCTAACATCACCAAATAAATAAAGAAAATGGCAACAAATAAGAAGGAATAGGCATATGCACTTAATAGATTAAATGAAGAAAGACAACTAAGAAAAGAATTAATAGAATTAAGTTCAGAGACACATTCCAAATTCTATACCCTGGACACAGGAAACACATTTTCATTTCAAGCAACTGTGGGGCATTACAAAGATTTTCAAACACCCACGGAGGTTTACAAGAGACTATCATGTCAGAATTAGGAGATAATAAATGACAAACAGAAAAAAAAGTCCATCACTTCTACTTACAATGCAATAAAACTGGGAGAGGGTGGAAGGACAAAAACTTCCAAACACACTTGGAAAATTATTTTTAACATTCTCCTAAACAATTTCCGGATTAACCAGAAATAAAAACTCAACTACAGAATGTGACTTTAAAAAGGTTATGTATATAAAATATGGAATTTGGTAAAAGCTGTACTTAGAGGACATTTCATAGTTCTATAAAAATTGTGAATCAAGAAATAATAATTCTTATAAGAACCAAGAAATAGTACTAAATGAATTAAACATCCAATGCAAGTGAAAAAAAGAAGGAAGAAAAGTAGAAAAAAAAAGGATTTAATTAAGATAAAGATAGAAAACCAAGAATTAAATTAAAAAAACAATAAAACTGACCATATAACCACAATTTTTAAAAATCTAATACTGTTGGGGCACCTGGGTGGCTCAGTAGGTTAAGTGACTCTTGATTTCAGCTCAGATCATGATCTCATGATTCATGGGATGAAGCCCTGACAGCAGGGAGCCTCTCTCCGCCCCTGCCCCATGCACAGTCCCCCCCAGCCCCCCTCAAAATAAATACGCTTAAAAATTTTAATCTTGTATAAAATTAAAACTTCTAGCTAGCCTAATAAGAAAAAAGGTGTGTGGGGGGTGGGTGAGGCACAAATACAGAGAATTAAGGATAAGAAGCAGAAAATATTCACAAATGTAAATGAACATAAAGAAATTACTCTATACAACTCATAGTAATACTTGCAAACCTAAGTGCAACGGATGATTGTCTAGAAACATGTATTACCAAAATTAATCCAAGAAGAAACCATACGAATGGAAGACTAGGAAAGAGACAAAGAGCCAGCCCAATCACAAGAGAGCCTTCAAAGAATCATTAAATCAGGTATTTTTGAAACTGGTTCAAAGCCTAGAGTCTTAAGAGTTTCATCAATGTATTTCCACAGCTAGTGTTAACACAAATAGCAAAGCTTGCTTAAAAACAATAATTATAATCATAATACAAGCAACCAATACACAGATAAATATTGAGGCAAGAATTCAGATAAAATCCAAGTGCACATTAAAGAATACTACTCCATGATCAAGGGGGATTCACTGCAGGAAGGCAGTATTTCAATACCAGAAAATCTATACTCTCCTACATTAAGAAGTCAAAGGAGAAAAAATAATGTGATCAATACAGAGCATACTAGACAGCATTTGATGAAATTCAGGATCCACTTCTAATAAAAATGGGTTAATAAGATAACATACACACACACACACACACACACACACACACACACACCCCTCAGCTTCATGCTTAATGATAAAACATTAGAAGAATTCGAGTTAAAAACCAGACAAGGATTATCACAATTACAGAGCATGTTGTGAAAATGCTAGCCAATGCATTTGTACACGAAAATAAAGTAAAATAACACTTGGAAAAGAGGAGATAGTTTCCAAAATTTATAAAAAAGGTAAAGGACCTGGATGTGGGCCCAGGTGAATAACACTATACCTTTCTACTTAATAATTTAAAACTTTTTCAACAAGACTTTATTACTTGAACATTTAAAACACTCATCAAACGGAAAGCACTGTAGTGATTTGGCAGGATATTGGTTATCAATGGCTTTATTAGAGCTCACCTTACTAAAGATGTTAACTCTCCTGCCAACCCTGACATTCCTTTTTCTCCCTTGTTTGGGACTCTTTAGTAACCCCTTAAATCAGTAATCTTAGGGGCACCTGGGTGGCTCAGTCGACTCAGTGTCCAAATTCAGCTCAGGTCATGATCTCACAATTTGTGAGTTCAAACCCCACATCAGTCTCACTGCTGTCAGTGTGGATGGAGCCTGCTTAGGATTCTCTCTCTCTCTCTCTCTCTCTCTCTCTCTCTTTCTCTCTCTCTCTCTCTCTCTGCTCCTCCCCCACTTGCTCTCTCACTCTCTCTCTCACACACAAAAATAAACATTTTTTAAAAAATCAGTCATCTCAGATGAGCCATATCTGGTGATTTCAGGAATTCCCATCTTAAAGTCATGAAGATAATTTTTAATTGATTATATCCACATAAATTAATTTTCAAGCAATAAATTGCTCTACCTACACACTGAAAAATCTTTCAGTTCTGTGAAAAGAAAAATTACACTTCATCTCCTTTAAGGAATTTAAGGTGAAAGGAAGACTGTGACAATGAACTCCTGAAATCAAAGTATGAAGCCCAACTCATTGTCTTTCCCTCATAACCACATGGAAAAAAATCTCAACATTGGTCTAAGTCAGTGTTTTCTCTCAACTTCTCCTTGACCTCAGATTGACATCCCTATAAATTCTTGGTTTCAATTCTACCCAGCAGCCTGATGTTTACCTGCCTTCTGTTCTTCACTATGTCTGACAAGAAAAAGAAGTTTCCATCTTCTGTCTGCCTTTCCCTTCCTCATCCCAAGAGGGGGACCCATCCTATCCCTCTTCCCTTGCCACAGTGGAAGACGTGCTCCCACTCTTCATATGCCAGGCTGATTCCTCAACTTGGGCCCCTGATCCGGTCCTCTCCTGCCTCATCAGAGAGCCCACCTGATCTGGATTTTCAATTTCTCTCTGAATATTAGCCAAGTCACTCCCATCTTAAAACTCTCTCTCATCCAAGAGGAAAACCTACTCACACATACACAGATACATACAAGCACACCCACTCAACCCATGTCCCTCTGGCCTCTCTTCTTCCCTGAGGAAACAATACAGTACAGTCCAAAATGCCTGGAGCTGAATCCCAATTCCATGATTTAATAGCTATGTGAATCCTTGATGAATTACTTAAACTCTCCAAACCTCTGGGGCACCTTCGTGGCTCAGTTGGTTAAGCGTCTGACTCTTGATTTTGGTTCAGGTCATGATCTCAGGGTTTGTGAGATGGAGCCCTACATCGGGCTCTGCACTGAGCATGGAGTCTGCTTGGGATTCTTTTTCTGCCCCTCCCAGGCTCACGTGTGCTCACTCTCTCTCTTTCTCAATATAAATAAACGCTTAAAAAATGAATAAATAAACTCTGCAAACCTCCATTTCCTCATCCATACAAGGAAATCCACAGCTCACAGGGTTGTTGTGTGCAATAATCTGGACAATGAACATAAAGCATTTGATATAGTTTCTGACATATATGATGGTGTAATTATAACTGCCATTACTACCATGAATCCCCCTTTTCACAGACAAACTGTTTTCCTGCTCCTTCTCCTTCAGTCCTCTACATCTGGCATTTTTTTTAAATTTTTTAATCTTCATTTTTGAGAAAGAGAGAGAGTACAAGTGGAGGAGGAAGAGTGGGAGAGAGAGAGTGGGAGACACAGAATCTGAAGCAGGCTCCAGGCTCTGAGCTGTCAGCACAGAGCCCAACGTGGGGCTCAAACTCACAAACTGCGAGATCATGACCTGAGTTGAAGTCAGAGGCTTAACCAGCTAAGCCACCCAGGCGCCCCTACGTCTGGCATTTATAAGTAGCATTCTACTAAAACAAATTCCCTATGGTCAGGAACAACCTTCTTAGGGCCAATGAGAGGATACTTTTTATCTAACTGAATCATTACTTCCACACCATTCTCCACCAGAGCCACGCTCCCCTTTAAGTATCTCTCTTCCTGGACACCTAAGACTCTCTCCACCCTGAGCCCCTTTCCCAGCACCACCAGTTTACATTCATCCCTCAGTCTCAGGTCAGCCCAGGGTTTCTCAACCTTGCTACCATAGGCATTCAGGGCCCAGATTATTGATTGGTTTGGGTGGGGACTGTCCTGGGCAATACAAAATGTTTGGCAGCACCCTGGCCTCTACTTACTAGATACCAGTAATGTCTCCATCCTCTACCCCCAACAACTCCAGTAGCGAAAACCAACAGTGTTTTCCACTGGCTGAAAAATCATCTCCAGTTGAGAACCCCTTTCTCTAGAAAGCCCTGCCTGGCACTTCAGGCCTGGGGTCAGACCCTTTCTAGATGTCCCTAAATCTCTCAAGCATTTTTCACAGAGTACCAACTGCTTAATTTCCTGTCTTCCCACACCATACTATGAGTTCCTTGAAAGCTAGGACTGTGTATGTTTCAACCCAAGCCTTGGCCAATGACAGGAACCTACATGCTCTCCTTCCTTTACTTGGAAGCAAATTTATTATGAGACATACTTTAACACAGATTTTCAAGGGGAAAAAAAATCCATGCATACTAAATATAAACTTTAATTGTAACAAATGCATCCTTTTTGAGAATTATAAAGGTGGAGAAAAGTGTAGTCTTGGTACCCAGGAATAAGGAATCAAGCTGGGCTGGTGGGCTGTGTGCATGTACATTTGTGTGTACATGTGTGGAGGGGTGTGCTGACAGAGAAGTGGAGATCAGAAATAGAGATTTCAGCCTCAGCCCCATGTGGCCTTGAGCTAGGGGCCTTGTGGCTGGAGGCCATCCTAAGGGAGATCAGCAGGACCCTCTGCTGGCCTCTTTCCCTCTGTATTCTCAAGCACAAGGCATCTCCTTCCTTATCTCAATGCTGTCCTTGTCTTAAGCCTTCCCAGCTGATCTGGAGGGGTTTTTTTAACTTAATGATATGTTTCTACCTTCATCCTCCTTTTCTCATATCCTTGTGTACATGACCATGCTCCTTATACTGTTCCTGCCTCTGGCAATGAAATTTCAGACAAAGTAGAGTGTCCTTACAAAATACCATAAAACATTACTGCATTCCAGAAGACTGGTGTATTTGGGGGGATGAGAAATGCCAGGATTGAAAAGAACTAACTGGTCTCCCCAGACAGTTTATTTCTCCAGAATAACTAAAAAAAAAAGTCTTTAAAGACCCACATATGAAAGTAGAATGAGGTCACCGATGGCCAAGGTTCAACACAACATGGGCAAAGCTCTTGTCACCAAAGCTAAGAACCCCAGGCATCCAACTCCTTTGGCCACATTATAAAACCTGTACTTCTCCTTAAGGAATTTTTAGGGGGAGTGTTCCTTAACATTTCAGATAAATGAAAAAATAAGTTGCAAAACAATGCATCGTCTATTGCTATTTAAATGACAATGGTAGTAACATGCTAGGATATAAACATAGGAAAAGAGAGGATATATGTCCCAAACCCCTAACAGAAGTTTTCTCTGTGGGTGGGGTTAAAAAGAACTTTCACTTTCTCTGAATTCCAAACTACTATAATGTTTGTGTATGTTTTGGTTATTACAAGCTGGAAATTCTTTTTAAGGTTTAAGTGTTTTCAGAGAAATAAGCAAACAAACTAAACAGTCTCTCAGTTCCAACAAGTCAGCCCACATTTTAGGGAAAGGGTGGGTGTGTGCTCACTTTGGTGTTTAAATACTTAATATGTGTCCACACAATAATGTGGGCACGTGAACAAAAGGGGTACAGCCAAGATGAACCACGGAACACTAACTGCCAATCAGCAAATAGACGAAACATCAGTGCTTTGCTAGCTCTCTTCACAGACTTCAGACAGGAGCAGAGGTGTCCCACGCGATTTGAAAAAGCAAAGTTTAGCAGAAACACATAACTGGACACAAACCTTAATCAATCGGTTGACCCCACCGACTGGCCATTCCATCTAATGTCTCGTTTTATTCCAACAGTCCCTACGGAGGACAATGATTCCTCTCTGAATCTACCCCCAAATAGGTAGAAACATCTTAAATATCCCTCCAGGAAATATTAGAAGCAATATAATCCATTACCCCCTGGAGATATATGGGCCACCACTCATGACCATCTCATCCCACAGCTGAGATAAGGTGGGAAATCTGAGACTTGGTGAGGTCAAGTTTGGCTTAGAAGTGTCTTGTCACTGCCAAGGGCCATTTCATCACACATCTAGACTAGTGATGAGGGAGTCATTGACCTGGTGTTCCCTGACCTCATTGAAAAGAAAAATCATTTTCAGTTAAGCCAAAAACACATATTTATTGATCAGCTACCATGTGCCAATACCATCCATTTATTGAACATGAGAGTGCCTGCTAGGTAGCTGTTATGGTTCTAGACATGACACAAAAACAAGAAACAGGGAGACCTGGGGTGGGGGGGTACCATGGACAGGTAAAAGGCATGCTTTTTCTCACAGAGGTTAAAATAAAATTGGGATAAGACTAAAAATTTTAAAAACCTAGAGAATGAAGAATTCTCAATACTCTACAACGAAGTATGGATTGTTATGGTACAGTTTCCAAGTACAGAGATGTTTAGAACTGGGAGAGCAGAGGACACAGTGAGTCCAGGGGTTTGATAATGAGTGTTCTCAAAACTAGCCAATGTGGTCAGTAGAACTAGCATAGGTTTTATCAAAGAGATACAATAGGACCTCACCCTAGCAGCCAGGATCTAGCTTTATCACCTACCACTTGACCTTAGTAAAGATACAGAACTGCTTCCTCACCTGTATAAGGGGACTAAAAATATCCATCCATCTTCTAGGGATTAAAAATATGGGGCTAAAAATATCCATCTCCCAGGGATTAAACAGATAACATCTACAGAGTCTCAAATGTCAGATTCTTCCCTCCCTCCCTTCATTGGGAGAACAACAGGGAACTCTTACCATCCTTAATCAGGGGAATGTGATATAATGAAAGCTGTGTCCTCTCAAGATTATTTTGGCAGCACTATGAAGGACTTCTTAGGCCGGGAGGGGAAGACGGGAGGGTGGTAAGACACAAGCTGCTAAGGCAGCTGCTGAGATGGTCCAGGGATGAGATAAAGCAGGTCTGGGCTGGGAAGAGGCACCGGAGGTGAAGAAGAGGGGGTCAAACCTAAACAAATATTTAGAAGGGAAAAAAGGACAGCAGCTAACCCTCTCTCTGTGAACTCTAATAACCAGTTCACCACTTTCTGACCCATCTGGAGTAAACAATGCGATGTGGTCCAAGCTCAATTTTTTTTTTAACGTATGTCAAGAACAGTCAGTTCTTCAGTGATAGATGGAAAATTATATTCCGAACTGTATTTTATTTTTTTAAATTGTTTTTAATGTTTATTTTTCAGGGAGGGTAAGCATGCGCATGAGTGGCGGAGGGGCAGAGAGAGAGGGAGACAGAAGATCCGAAGCAGGCTCTGTGTTGACCGATGCGGGGCTCCAACTCACAAGGCATGAGATCGTGACCTGGGCCCAAGTCAGGTGCTTAACCGACTGAGCCACCCAGGGACTCCTTAACTGTATTTTAAAATGAACAGTGCCAGTGAAAGTGTAGAACATCACCCAAGAATTTTAAGAAGTAAGGGTCCTTAGGTTGGACTATTTTAGCCAGATGGTACTCAGGGATGGTGCACCAAGCTGTGATAACGACGTTCTTACACATTTTCTATCTAACTAGATGGCAAGGAAATTACCTAGACCAGAAATATACTGCAGGCCACATATGTAAATTGAATACTTTTAATGGCCAGATACAGATGTAATTAGTTTCAATAATATATTCTATTTAGCCTAATATATCCAAAACTATTATTTCCACAAGTAACCAACATAAACAGATGTTAATGAGATATTTTACATTCTTTCTTAATCTATGAAGTCTCAAAATTCAATATATTTTAGACTTACAGCAAAATCTCCATTCGGACGAGGCATTTTTCAAATGCTCAGCAGTCACATGTGGCTCAGTAGTCACATGTGTCTACTGCATAGACAACCTTCAAGTACTTGAACAAAGTACTTATTTTCAATAGAGTTTTCACTGGAACTCACCTTGATGTAGTCCCCTACTGCAGCTGAACATCTGGAGAGATTCAAAATGCTAACCTAATCACATCTGTTCCCTGGCTTACAGCCCTGCAATATCCTTACATTTTCCTTAAGATAAAGATGAACCAGTGATGGATCCCTTCCATTCAAAAAGGAAGGTGTCACATTATGTTTTATGGCTTACTGAAACAATATCTTGGTAGCTTATTTCTGTAATAATAGAGATACAAAGGTCTTCCTCAGATCACAATTTCTTTACCTACGCTGTTAAACTGGTTGTTTTCATCATGCGCCAACCCCAGAGATGATCCAGCTGAAAAACACCTTAGGCCAACAAGGGCTATTTTGAACCTGGCACATGGCCTGCCTAGCAGTACCCAGCACGGCAGTTAAGAGCATGGGCCTGGAGCCCACTTGCCCGAGTGAGTTTGAGTCCAGGCTCAAAACGGTAGTACAATTTCATAGAATTACAGTAAGGATTGGATGAGGTGATACAGAAAAATTATTTGGGCACATAGTCTGTTGCCAATAATTCTTATCCCTTACTTGCATGGACTTCTCTACACCAGAAATGCCGGTATCATGTTTCTCAACAATCTGAGAGGCCTGTAGGCAGCGTCGCACAATGGAAAGAGCACAGCTGAACTGTGTTCACATCCCTGCACGGAGACCTAACTGATGTGACCATGTGCAAGGTACTTAACCTGTCTGAGCCTGTTTCCTCATATTCAAAACAGAAATCACAATAAAACTGGATCCACTGCACAATAATACAGCTAAGATTAAATCAGACAACAAACATAGTAGGTGATTTGGCCCTTAGAAAATATAATGTCTGCCCTCCCTTGAGTACCATGAGCATTTCCCCTTTCCCTTCTCCATCAGAGTCCGTTGCTTTGAGCATATTACTTTGGGGGTGATTTGGAGTACATCTCTTCTGAGTGAAGTAAAGGCAAAGGGAAAGTGTCATGACAGGACTGTTTAGTGCTTCAGTAGGCATCTGCTGACTTATCAAATCTTTACCATGTCCTCAATAATCACTAAAATCCAACCTACATAAGCCAATGCAAGCCCTGGCTCTGAGAAGGACTACTCTATGAAGAGCATGGTGATTTCCTTCCATGATGATACATCCTCACAAGGTTTCAGGATGCCTCCTGAATATCCCCAACTTCCTTTAAAAGCCTACAAAGCATTTGTCATTCGTGGGTGAGTCATCCACGGTGTACTGGAAAGGGCCGGTCAGAAGACAAGTTTTGGGACTCTGTCCTGGCCTTCGACCAGCTGTCGCTTTGGCGAAGCCATTTGACCTCTGTAGGTCACAGAGAGCACATCTGCTTCATGGAGTTGTGGAGAACACATTTAAATAATCTATGCTGAAAGCCCATGGTCTAATTTCTAAAGAGGTTCTCAAATCAATGTAAGGCTGGGATTTACCTAAACCTGATTTCCACACTTTTGTGTCTTGGTGGTGTATTTTGGGAATTTGCTCTGAGATGCAGAAGAGGACTCTTGCTTTTAGGTTAGCCGTGTCATCTCCCACCTTCTGCCCCACTTCCAGAGTCGGCAACTGGAGAGCCAGACCTCTGACTCTGAGAGCAGGAATAGGATGAGGCAAAGGAGAAGCCTGGGGCCAGGGTGACTCATGGCTGTGGAACTCATTAACGGGTGGAATGTTCTCCACATCTCCCTTCCAGGTCAAGTCTCTGGGTTAGCAAGGTACAGATGACAGATGGAGGAAATAGGCATATTTCTGCACAGACCAAATGTTATTTATATATGCATACATACATGCATATGTGTGTGTATGTGTGTGTCTCCAAATAGGAAAGCAAAGATCTAGAGAAATTATTCCTCTATTGGGCTGTATAAAACTGTAAACATTTATATTTTAAGAAAAGGTGTGTTTTACGAAGTATGGCATCGAATTGTCTTTTTCTCCACTGCCTCAGAGTTTGGCCAATTAAACCACAGAAATCCTTTGAAATGATTAAAATTTTTAACAAAAAGTGTTAAGTGGGAGAAAGAGAACTCTTTAGATAAGCCATTAAAATTCTCAAACACTGTAATACTGAAGGTGGGGATGGTACTAGTTGCAAGAGAAGTTTATGATGCCAAAATTAAAAAAAAAAAATGTTGAATATGGTCAAAGACCTAAAGCAAATAAAGCTGTATTACATGCTTGTGTACACAGCTACCTCATCTTTTGTCCAAGTTGCACTTTTGTTAAATGGATACCAGGATTATTCTAGAACAATAGGAAAGGACCTCAAAGGGAACATTCCAAATACTTTGTGCTTGGATTTTCTCACACAGCTGTACTTATTACAACTCTATTAAACCAGCTGCTAATAATTTTCAAATGGTCCATTAGTTCTACCAATGACCTTGGGCCACCACCAATTTCAGACCTCATCTTCATGTCTTAATCAACGGCCTCAAATGGAATCCCCTCTTTCGACAGAGAAATGCATTTTGAAGAAAGACTGTTGATTGCAAAGCTTCTTTGCCATTAGGGAATTTGTATAATGTGGAATTTAACCTACAAACCCCAATCTTCCTAAAAGGAAAATGATTCCTCTGAGATTTCTTCTCTAAAGCAAGGTGAAAACTAAACTTTTTCTTTTTTCTAATTTTTTCTTTGTTTAACAGAACAGAATGCATGGATGGGTCTCTCAGGGCTCTGGAAACCTCTCCTGAATATGCTTGATCAACAATGGGAACTCACCCAGAGCAAAAAATGCCAGGAAAATATATCCTAAGCTCCTTCAGATAAATTTAAGAAAACGTCACCTTCTCTATAACCAAGGGTGTGGAGGGGAAAAGAACTTACAAAAGTGATTTCATTTTCAGATGTGACTTATTAATGGGATTGAAGATGATTCTGAGGGAAATCAATACCATGAAAACAAGAGTGCCAAGATGAAAAGGAATGTCCTTTTCTTAGGCTTGGAACTGAAAATATTTTTCTCTCTCGTGACCATCTTAACTTCAAAAGCAGAAGCAAGGAATGTCAATCCGTATGGAGCTCCGCTGGCTGCTTACCATATTTCCATTCTTTCCACAGAGAAGGGGAAAGGCAGCCCATTGTGTGTCCCCGCCAACAGAGATGAGAAAAAAAATATCACTTGTTTTTAAACTTTCAGAGGACACAGATAACTCACAGAGAATGAAAACACAGAGATGAATAAAGATTTTGGAATTAAATGTTAGATTTTAAAAATCCAGAAAGTTGGAGAATTCAAGAAATGTAAGAACTTCCAGTCACAAAAACCATGGGCTTCATAGTTTGTGTGCTAGGGAAATGTTGTGTTTTTTTTTTTTTCCTCTTTTTGTTATTTCTTCAATACTTTTGTTCCAGGAAGAACTTTTCTTCATTACAGTAAATATATCAAACAATATCCCATTTCCTCGAAATTGGTCATCTCCTTTTCCAGCCTGTGTATTCTCTTTCCACCTTTGACTTTTTACCAATTCTCATCAAATTAGCCAAAAATCTTGGTTTCCTGTACTAGCCACATTCTTTGTCAAAAAGGAAAAAAAAAAACAAAACAACAAACTGCCTTATTCTCTACTCAATAAGAAGGGTACAGAGGAAACCATCAGACATTAAGAATGCCATTTAGTCTTCAAGAATAAAGGTGAGAAAGTGGCTTGGGGCATCTCTTTGTTCACTATTGCTGGCAAGTTTCCAGGCAAAAGTATTCAGTAATCTCATGATAATTGGACAACACAGTCTATTATGCACTCCCTGCGATGCAATATTGTTTCATGCCACAGCATGATGCAAGTGACATGAGCTTTGGTGTAGAGGACAAAGGCAGGGAATGACCTCTGGAATTCCATATCAAAGCATATGCCCTCTGACCCTAGACACATTTGGCTAACCTGAGACATTTACCCGTACTGGGAAGGTAAGCCTAAATGTCAGTGTGAGTGGGGAGAAGCCTCCAATATTTCCCATCACAACGGTTTTGAGCTTAGCTGCATAATACAACACATGTACAGCCATGCTTACGGATATGAATAAAAGAACCGCCAAAGGCAGATACGATAGTACATGATTGAGTGGTTTCATGTGCTTTTTATATGCCCAAAAAGGGACTCCAGGAGCGGATGAAAGAATTTTCCTAAAGACCTTTGGGATGCTCTTCCAAACCAAAAGACTAGAAGATCACCAATGTTACTGGAAGTTCTTCAGGTGATGCTGGGTCGGGGACGGGAATTTCTGAGGTACGTACACGGAAATGATGGTGGAACATGGGCTGATAACAGGTTTGAAGAGTGAGGTCATCCACAGCCTACTCAAAGCCAGGAAAGCCATATGTTGTTATGGCTTAAGAGCTAAACGCCATCACCAAATTTTATAAACTTTCAGGCAGAATGTCATCCAATGACGCACAGGTTGACGGGTGCAGAAAAAGCCTACTCTTAGAATCCTGTAGGCATATTGGAATGGTGGCAGATGTGATACAAGCAAGATCGGTGTGAAATCTATTCTGGAGCATGAAGCTCTCAAAGAAATGGTCGCGCCCATTAGTTGGTCTGGATATACACAGACATCAATGCCACTTGTAGCTTCTTAAGGGAGTGATCCTGCCTCCTGATCACCTGGGTACCGCCAACATGTCCAAAAGAATGGGTGACGAGAAAGACGTCCAAATAGCTTTACTTGGGGAAGCTGATCTTTGGCAATTAGCACAGAATCCAAAGAAAATGCACTATTATGCATCCTTGAGGTTTGTCAATGTGTTACACCTGCCAACTACGAGAGACATAAACACTAGATTGTGAACTTCTAGAAGGCAGTGAGGGTCTGGGTCTTTCATTTCCCTAACCCCCAATATTTGGCACAAAGCCTGGCAGGCAGTCAAATGCTCAACAGAGGTTCGAATGAACGATCAAATGAATGCTTAGGAGTGAAAGACAGGTAAGCCAGGCGTCCAGTATCCAAAAACAGGGAAACAGGCTGTCATTTTTCAACTAGCCAAGTAGAGTCTGAGCAGGGAAAGGCTGAGCAAACACCCATGGCAGCCACAAATCAAAGAACGGGGCAGGGGGATGCACAGTCTGACAAAGAGAGTTCCCCAGCCCTGTTCCCTTTTAACCAGACTCCCCCACACATATACCACATCCCATCACTGCCATTACTTTCAAATCCAAGACAGCAGCAGTGACAGCAACAACCGGAGCTCGTTAACGATCACAACAGGGGAGCAAAGAGACAGGAAAGTTTTACAAGATAAATGGAGAGGCAGCAATTTCTGAGGCCTCTCTTTTAAAAGGGGTGGGGACGGAGGGTGTGTACACAGGGAGTGGAAGTGGGAACTTCCACCTAGGTGCCCCATTAGGCCAATATTTTGCAAAACCAGGTGTGTGCAATTTGCTTATTAAAGTTCTCACCCTGGGGCAACTGACAAGACTCATCAGTCCTGGAAGACATGTGCTATGACCCCAAGGCAAGTTAAAGCACATCCGGAATATTTTAAGCCAGAAAGAGAATCTTTTTGTTAAAGTGAAAGAGGATCATTTTGCTAAAACAACTGACTGACTGGGAGGAAAAGGAATTAAGAGTGGTTTGTTCCCAGTTTTGTGTAGAAATGATACCATTATCTTCCAAAATGATACCATTATCTTCCGAAACAAAGGCTCAAGGTTAGACTGAGGTTCCAGAAGGAGCAAGGGAAATGTTTTTATTGATGATTCTATAAGTGGTGGCGCTTCAAAAGGAAACGTTCCAGCAGAGGGTAAAGGCTCCAATGTGGGCCACCTCGCCTACTTGCTAAGAGGCTCATGGTCAACACCCTTTTGAGCACCAAGATCCCTTAGAAATCTAGAGAACTGTCCTTCCTCACTGGCTAATATGGTAGGGAGAGGGATAGATGTGAAGTGGCCAATGGGAACAGATGGAAGTAGCATTGCTCAAGGAGCTGTCTGCTGCTGAAGATGTTCAAAAATAGGAGACCTTCAATTCTGTTTTCCAGTCCAGCCAGGAGAGGCAAAGGGCTGTGCCTGCAGGGGAAATAACAGTCTATATTGCTACCAATGGCATTCATCTCAAATCAGACATTAGCAGATTGTTCTGCCTGTGAAATATAGCTCCCTCCCCACCAAACACTGATCCTAATCAGGGCAAAGTATTATTAGTTCATACGTGCCGTAAGCATGACAGAGCTCTGGTGGAAGGTGCTCCAAATCCTTGAGATAAACAAAATCACAATGACAGAACAGCGCTCATGTGCCTAGCACTGCGCCAGACAAGCTCAAGTTCACAGCGCTCTTCAGATTGCCAGGCACGTTTATACCCCTCATGCGCCCTCATGTCAGCCTATCTTTGGAAGCATGAATTTTGCGCAACCTCTTCATTTTGCATCTCTGGAAGGGCCAGAGTGATTTGCCCAAAGTCCACAACATAAGAAGTTAGTTAGGGAATTATAGTGAGGTCCTATTACGAGAAATTTATGACCAAAGTTTTTCCTTCTAAATGTACTACATACGTGACATAAGGATAATCCACAAAGTCCTGTTTTAACCAGTTTCATCTATATGAAATCTATAGACTCTAATATGTTGCAAGGCAATCATGCCCCCTGTGATCTTTGTGATATGATAAACAGTCCATTTTTCTCATTAAAATAAAGAAAAAAATGTATACCATGGGTTTGGCTTTGTTCCTTAAGACTTAGAAGGGTTTTGTGCTACTTGACAACTTGCCCTGGCTGGGCAAGCCCCTTAAATGTTGTTGGACTCCATTTCTCTGGCTACAAAATAAGATTAAATAAATAACCTTCAAGGTTCCTTCTAGTTTCAAAACCAACTATATTGTAGCAGGTGGGAAACCTCCAAGGAAATACCTTGGAGCAGTGATGGTCAGGCTCAGGGTGCTAGCGTGGATCTCTTCCCCAACTTAGGCTGTGACAGGTCCCTGTGCAAGTCAATGACCCCTCTGAACCATCTACGGAGGGAAATGATTCAGCAGATGATCTACGAGGTCCCACAAAGCATGTAGGCACATGTGGACAACATACAGAATAGGTAAGAAGGTGGTAGTGAAACAGGGAGCTGAGTGATGACTCCCCAACATCAAGGTCAGCAGACTATATAGGAACAGTGCAGAAAAGGAGCTCTCCAGGCTAGTTGACAAAAGACAGCGAACACCCAATCACGGGTTCAAATTGCTAGCTAACAACTTAGTGACCCTGGAGAAGTCACCTGAATAAGCTGTTCCCGACTAAGTATCTTCTTTGGTTTAAAACATTCAGAAATAGAAGACTTCACGAACACCGAGTGAGAAAGTGTTCTGGTAGAGAATGAGTCTATGATTTCAAAACACGTAACTGTAAGGGACAGCAGCTATGGGGAAGTGCCACCGTCTAGCATTTACCCTCTCCCACCTACTGCAGCCCCTCCCTGCTTCATCTCCCCACTGCTTTCCAACAAGCCTCGACAAGGCACAGGATCCTCAAAGCAGAGCTCGGGGCAGTCTCTCCCAATCAATCAAAACGGGCACGAGAAATAGAAGCTACATGGCACACCTGTTCCAGTGGAATTAGCAGAGATGGCTGAGGCAGGACACTGAAATTCCATTTCAGGATTCCCTAACTAACTTCTTGTGTTGTGGACTTTGGGCAAATCACGCTGGCCTTTCCAGAGATGCAAAATGAAGAGGTCGCGCAGGATGACTTCAGAGATCCATTCTGGCTTGGGATTTCATCTCTTGAATATAACTAGTCACCTTATGTTCACGGCAGATGACAGTAACTCCTTCCCTTTTGGACCCTAGATCCTGGTTTCGTGTGTATGTTTGTGTCTGCGTTTTGTAGTTGACACTGCTGTGTAGCCACGGATCAAGATTTAGAATGTGCTAGCAGACTATGTCTGGATCTTCAAGGCGGCACCCTGGCATTTTATTTATAAAACTGGGATTCGGTATCATTGCCAACATGCAGTGGCTTGAATCTTGAGAGCTGGATACCCTTGAGTCATTATCAACTTTTGAAATAGGCAGCACATTCACTCAGCTGAACAGAAAGACATTTTAAGCTTTAAAATAATTTTGGGTTTACACAAACATGCTGGAGTCATGAAAAGACAGAGAAAGTTTTAAGAATGGTCTGGTGAGGTAACATTCGATCTCAACCACCTGCCTGCCACCCCACCCCCATGTTTCTTTTGTACTAAATCAGTAATGTTCAGTGAGTCATTATGCAGTTACCTCCTCTCATAGAAGGGCAACAAACCAGCTTCTTGCGTATGAGTTACCTCCTAATTATTATTCAGTAAAATATAATCTATTCATCTATTATTTTATTCAAAATAGGCATCACACATTTTTTAGGCTACCTTGGGCATACTTTACCTTTTCTTGGGGAAAACAAATGCCTCCATCTATCTAGATGAGGAAACATCCAAAGAGCAAACCATTATGAGAACTCATGACTCTCTGGCATCCTCCCCTTCTCTTCAAGTGGTTTATGAGAGGGTAGGGGGTAGGGGTGGAGGTAGAAACTGGCAACGCTTAGGAATCAGATGGGTCCAAAACACCAAGCAGTCCTCAACGTAAGTCCCAAGTGCAGGATAGCCAATTCAAATTGTCCTTGTTCTAAAGTCTTGATATGAGCTCTGCACCATCTGCCTATGGGTGACCTAACACTGATTTCTGCTGGGGCAGCTGGAACAGGGCAGGATCATTTGCCACTGTGATCTGAGTCACTATTCAACAACATCTCAGGGTTAACAAGATCACATGTTCAGCTGCTACTTAAAGCCTTGGAGGCACTTCAACCTCTTAACTTGGGTAAGCATTAGAAGCCTAGTAGGTAGTGTCCAACTCCTCAAAATAACTTTGAAAAGACTATCTTCCATTCTTGGAGCTTCTAAGCATGCCAAGGACATGACTATGAGTTCTCAGGCCATGACCACTGTTTTCTGCTACAAACAGATTACCATCACTAAGAGAAATTTCCTCAACTTTACTTTCTTCGTTCTGAATTGTTTCTTCTCTTCCACTCTTCTAAAACAACATTCTTCTCACTCTTTACGAGACCTTTAAAGCTCAAAGGAAGAATGGAGAAAGAACATCAAATATCCTTAACGATATCTGGTCTGTGCCACTCTCTCGAACGTGTGTAGGGATTTTTTGTGGTAGTAGTGGTGACAGTTGTTTTGGGGGATAGAGAACACATAAAGAAAAGAACTAATTGCCCTGCATTTACTCAGGAAGCCAAAGTGTCTAATCCATCAAACTTTAAAACAGGGTCATTTTCCTTTTTGTTGAGATTAATGCAGAAAACATCCTAAAAAGGGTAACGTTGACCACACACATTGCTTTGAAGCAGAATCTTTTTCTTTCCAAGTTACTTCTTATCTCTTGGGGGCAATGTTTACTTAGCTGGTTGAGTCATTCATTCAACCACTAACTATGCAATGAAGACCAACTATTTATCAGGCACACTATTAGACCCCAATCAGGGTGAAGTCGAGATCGTTCTGATTCACAAATGGATTATTTAGCTGTGGCCCAGTATCAGAGGCAATGGCTTCAAACCAGGCCAGGTGGGCAGCAATACAGAGCAAGTCCACAGTCAACTTGTGCATCTCTTTATTGTTAACAGAAGAAGAGGGAGAAGAAGAAGGAGGAGGAGGAGGAGGAGGAAGAAAAAGAAGATGACGATGCAGCAGAAGCAATTTGGGTGGATCGGTAGTAATATCTTTGTATACAGAAATCAACATAATGTAACGTCCCTTTGTTTCAGCCAAAGGTAATAATATGAAAAAACTCCGTCCAATTTAATTGATGAATGACAGATACACTGCTAACAGTGTCTTCATGGTGGGAGGAAGAGGATGAGGCAGCAGAGGACGGTGATGGGGGTGGAGCACAGGAAGTAGCATGCCACTGCGATGACATTTCCCAAACCTAAATCACTTAGTATACAGTACCCTTAAGGTGCCCTGGAGGTACTGAATTCCTGGGGAAGAAAAGACGAAAGCCTATTCCATAGCTCAAATTATTAGCAGCTACAAATATCAAGTTCTGACAGCATCTCTTTTCCTTTTCCTCCTTCCTGCATATGAGACATTAAAGCACAGTAGCTCCTTCCTCCTCCCTTGCCTGCCTAATGATACTGAATTCCCAAGACCAGTGGTTCCTAAATCAGGCTTCTAAGAATACACATTCTAGGGTCCCACCCTAGACCTACTGAATCCCTCTCCTGTGGTAGAACCTAAAAATCTATTTTTAATAACCTCCTTTTTGTTTCCAAGTTATCAGAATGATTCTGAACATCAGCCTGATTTAGGAATCGTTGTCCCATTCTACAATTATGGTGATTCAAAAAAGCAAATTTAAAAGGAACTGTCCACCCTATCCCACCCCACCCCACCCCACACACTTGTGGTTCCTCAAGCATTTTCTTTATGTGCAGTGAAGAGAACAGCTTCCTCTACCACCACCCAAATACCCAGCAATTAGCAGACAAGACCCACAGATTCTTCACATTCTGAAGCTGTTAAAACAAACATGTGTGTCTGGTGCAAAGTTTGCTCAGCAGCCCTCATGATCGCGTGGACTCTCCTGTTCATCTAAATGAACAGCCAAGGCTGCTGATTCCAGGTAAAATGATAAATAAATCAAAGGAGTCTCAGTCTTAGCCTCTGGACTCCATCCAAACTTCAGACAAAAAGATTTACTAATCCCTTGTTGGCAATACAAAAATAATAATACAAAAACAAAATCACCTGCCATTAGCCAGATCTAATCTAATCTTTCCTTGCAATAGTAATTTCACTCAGGGTACTTCAACATCTACCTGGGCCTAGCACGCGCAAGAAATGAACGAGCAATGCTGGTTATAGGCACAAGGTACTTTGGGAAAAGGCAACTCCTTGGAATACAGTGGGGTGATATGTGAGGACTACAGTAAGAATTAGCAAACAGGACCATGAAGAGAAAAGTCTGTTCATTTTCCACCCATACACCATCCTGCCCTCACTGGCCCAGCATTAATATGGTCTCTGCTTCAGAAGCTTTTGACTTTCCTGCTATTATCCTAGTCTTGCTTTAACACATACTTTATATTAGAATGCGTTCCAGGAAGCATATGGCAATAGAACTAGGTCAACCATTAACCAAATAACAGGAAACTGCTCTGCAGCGCACACCCTTCAAAAGCTTGCTTAATGAGCTGGCTCTTCAGAATACGTCCTTCGGTGAGGTTGGAACTAACAGGGTCTGTGGGTTTCTTTAATTCTGCAAGGTCACCTCATACCTAGAAGGCTTCTGCACATACTAGACTTTGAATGGTCTAAATCATTCCACTGGAATGTTCAAGAACTGAAGTCAAAGGTGGAGAAGCATGTTTTCTGAACCTGCTTGGCCATCTTCAAAAAACATGACTATCGTCCTGGTTCCATGGCTTCATTCTTCCAGTTGTGTTAAACTGACACGAAACACTCCGTGTTCTTCTTTCTCTAGCATTTTTTTTTCAGTATTCCTTAAGGTTCCCATACCATCAATCTATCCCATGAAAAACATGCCACAATCCATATAGACTTAATAGGTCAAATTAAGTCTTGGGAAAAGGTTGGTCTTCCTTTTTCATATAAATCTACAAATGAGATTCCTCCAGAACCCCCGACCTTGAGTCTTTAAGTATTCTTGAATTTGACTTTTTCCTCTCAATGTCTCAGACTCAATCCTCCAAAATCTAACTTTACAGTGCCCCTGAAGAGTCATTCAGGATCATACTAGTCAACTGTCACCCTCAAATTAGTATCCTTCGCAAAACACCAACACCCAAAGTCTCCTCGGTTTCTTTACCCTAGATTGCAATCTAGTCATTCTTAAATCCAAAATCCATTTAATGTGGATTACAGAGCTGGGCAGTTTCCCTTGATTAAGAACTTACATTAACTCTAATTTTTAAATTAAACTGTCAGAGCCAAATCTCCATTTACTAACGTTGAATGCTATTTTATACTAGTGATATCTATAGTAGCAATCATTATTTAGAAGAAACTAAGAGGTACTAAGAGGTACCATTCTGTCTTTAAAAAATTGAGGTGTAATTAGGGAACAAGAATTTAGGAACAATAACTTTTGAAAAAATGCTGGATTTGGTTCCCCGACCCTATCACTTATTGACCGTGCACCTGCCCCAGGTGCTGTGCAAGGCACTGATGATACAGATGAAGAGGAGAGATGCTGGGCCTGCCTTTCTGTAGCTTCTAGTCTAGTCCTGTTCAGTAACTGATCAAGAGAAACCAGTGGTTGGCCTTCAAAGTTGATTTGGCTAAATTTTAACTTTTCCCCTGAAAACAGTCAATAAGGCTTCATGGAACACCAACATAAGGAATGGCACACTGGGCTAGAGGTCAACAAGAAGAGGCTGTGAGGGTCATTAATTTGTCTATTGGATTCCGGACACCCAACCATCTCCCATCTGTGCCATTCTTGGGAAATGTCAGGTTTTTCTTTTAAAGGAGTTAGTTGTGTAACCATCGTCAAAACAACAACAAAAAACAAAAACAGAACCTCATCTAAGGAACTTAATACTTATCTACTACAGAATGTTCAAGATAGTGTAAACAGAAGTTAAGGTACTTTTCCCCCTCATCTGCCAGATTTTGAAGTTATGTTTCATAGAGGAACACACTGCCTTTTACAAGTCGTCATGTAGTAAAAGCTACTGCTCCAGCCCCTAAAGCCAAGATGTTAAATGTTTATCAGTCCACCAATACAAGCCCCCTAACAGGGATTTCATGTGGACTCAAGTGTATTCTGACTCCTGAACAGTCACTGCCAACAGTGCTCTGCCTATAAGTGTTTTATGAAAACTTAAGGATGGGAGAAAAAGGAATTAGTATTTTTTTTTATGTGCTCAGTATACATCGGGCTCCACACCAGAGATTTACATTCGCGATCTCATTTATCCCCCATGTGAAGCTTACACAGTAGACTTTTTTTTTCCTTTGCCCCAGATAAGAAAACTGAAGATCGAAGATGAAATCATTCGCTCAGGGTCACCCAGCTACTCACTGGCTCTGAGGTCTATGTTCTTTCTACTACGTATCCTGGCCCTCACTGCCAAGGTCTTCACAGGCTTCCCAACACTGATACCAAAGGGTTCCCTTACATGTGGTCTCTGCACAAGTCAAGTGTTCCCTCCTCGCATGAGAGCATGCTGCTCCCAGCACAATCTCCAGGACTCTTGAAAGATGGTCCAGTGTTTCTCAGAGTGCCCAAACACCGAAGATGGAACAAGGTCAGGCCAGTTTCTAAGATACGAAGCAAGATGAACTCAGCGGGTCCTCCTGCCAATTGCCCTCACCCTTATTCATCTGCTGGAGCATGCCAAGGCCTGTCTGGAATGACGCAGGAAAGGGTCACCATGGGTGATCCTATGCCCCCCTCCAGATTGCTACAAAATAAAAGCTCACTGCTGAGACAGCCTGGCTCCTTGAAAACCCACCAACACAGTTTCATAGGAATCAAAATTCTAAAAGAGACTATGTGCATCCACCAACCTCAGAGTTACACCCAGGAGGTGAAGAGTAAAGCAGGTCTAAAGGTAAAAGGTCTAGGAATCTGTGGACCCAATCCACCTTGGAGGTCCAACTCCTTACAGTGCCTGCTGGCCATTCCTTTTTTAACTCACGAAGGAGCCAAAATGTTTTATTTGCCCTATATGAAGTTCTGACTACAAACACATTTCAATCGAGAGATGAATATCGTAGCGATCAAAGGCCCAACTTAAAGCCATTAATAAAATGTAGTCCGACAACCACTCTCTACCCCAGCAGCAGCTCAAATCCGACACCAGAAAGGCAGGGCTGCTGACATCCAGAGCTACTTAACATAAACAAACATGAAGTCCACACTTGGGTTAGGAGATGCGGCTAATTTTAGATGACTGTTTCGTATCTGATGAAACGGAGCCCGGGCTTCTCTCTGGTGTAGGGCGGCCCTCATGCCTACATTTAACCAGCCCCACCTCCAAATTTTCTCAACTATGGAAAACAAGTGGTCAGGTAGCTGAAAGAAGGAATTCATTCCTGTGCTGTGAGGTCTCCACAGACAAAGTGTCCAGTCTGTTTCGGCCACCAGGGCTGCTGAGGCGCCACCAGGGGTTGATGTGGAGAGGATCCCAGCATTTAGGACCATCTGATGAGAGTCTGGCCCTGCTGCTCTTCCGCTGATCAGCGTCTGAGGCAAGTGCCTCACTCAAAGAGAGGCTGCGAAAATCCTCCAGGGCAGGCACAGAACTTGAGAGGGCTCTTGGTGATGAAGTGCAGCTCCACTGGTCCCATTCCTAGGACAGCTCTGGAATACTCCATGCCTTGAATGCATACAAAATGTAGTCTTACAGATTAGAAACAAGTGAGATACTGTGTTTGACTGGTACAAGAATCCACTTTTCCAAGACCCGGTGAATCCTGTGCTCGCTCTCTCGCTCTCTCCCTCCCTCCCTCTCTCTCTCTGCCTTTAACACAGCTGTGAAGTCCACTGAGTGTCTAGCCAAGTGTACTTGGACCGTCCTCCTCTCTCAAGCCAGTGATGGGACCCAGTTCCAGCCTGGTGGCTTGATGTCCTTGCTCATCTGCTTTCAGGTTTAACAAGGGAAAATAATCTATCGCTTAAATTGTAGAAGCTTTCTTTCCAGGGGAACTAGACAGTCCTGATGGCTCCCTCCAGTTACACAGCAATTATGTAATTGCTAAGCTTCTGCAGAATCACTGGAACCTGTCTGCAGCCTTCTACGGACTACAGCTGCAGCCCAATGTTCTGAGATGATTGTAGCCTTTGAACGGATGGCCGGTCTCAAATCTGAGCGCAAAGGGCCAGACAATGGGATTCCATCTCAAGCACAAAGATGCTCCTGCCTCACGAAGCCCTTTCTCCTCCTCCCAGTCTGTGCAGCTAACTCTTGCCTTTGCCCGCCCTACATGTGTGTGGAATGTGGTTCACTCTGTTTATGCTGACAGGTTCCAAAGGAGGCAGAGAATCAGCTGAAGTTTTGCCATGGACCATGCACAAGGTAATCATTTAACACGTAATGTGAAAGCTCCAGAAGAGGACAAGATGCAAGGGGGTGGGAAGCATCTCCCTAGGCTTCCTGCACTGGCATGAAATGAGTGCTTCCCTTCCTTCTGCCAGCTCCAATCCTTCATGTTGACATTACACATCCTGTACTGTAGATCCACCCCCATGCTGCCGCTTGCCCAGCTGAATTATCTCCTGCGTCACAGCGGTGGTAACAGAACTGCTGGCTCGGCAGACGCGAAAGCACCATTTCAATGCTTAATGCATTCAGCAACTGGACATATTACCAGTGCATCGGGGCTGGTCCGTGGCCCTCCCAGCAGCCACGCAGTACTCGACCTAACCTTCTGCTAACCAGATGGTCTGTTTGCCTCTTGGGACCAAACCATTAAACTTTACTTTATTAAATTCTATCAAAATGTGGGGACAGTTTACAGCAGTGTGTCTGGTTCATCTCCAACAGGGTTGCTAAGATGAAAATGACCTAAAAATATCTGGAAACTCTACTTCACACCAACAGAGAACAAGATATTTTGGAGTAAATATTTAAATGGCCTGCCAGATTACGTACCCCGGCAGCATGGACTACACGGTTAGCAAATTATATTGTAAATATATACACACAAAGACTCCGAAATGCAAGCATCTAAACAGGAATTCATTTCCCACTGGCTAAAGCCACAGTTCACCAGCCCCTGGCTCCAAGCTATTTAAAGGTGGCTAAGGACACCATCTCCATCATAATCACCTCAATTACCAAAAGAAAGAACCCAACACAACTGACAGCGAGATCCCACACCACCCCCTGCGTTTGACCACCCAGGCCTACCGAAGGTGTGCCGAGGCACTCCAAAGGTGCTCAATAAATGTTTGACGAACGAAGAGACGGATGGACACACGTTTCTTAAATACAAGAGCACCTATAAAACACGTGGTATGCCAGTGAGGACATTACATTCTTCCCAACTCTCTATCATCCCACAACTGCTAACTAGGCGTGCAGAGCCAGGCGGCAGATGAATGGCAAGGAGCAAGCCATCTGCACCAGTGGCACTGGATGGCCGCTAATTGATCACTGCAAATGAACTGCAGAGGTGGCCATTTATTGGGTACCTGGCAGGGTGCTGGGTGCTTTACATACATTATGCCTCTTAGCCTTCGCCCCAGAGGGAATGCCATTTTTAAAGATAAGCTGGAGGCTAGGAGCAAATTAGGAGCTCGACCCAAGTTAAATCAATCACTTTTCTACTACTCTGTAGTCCCAGATAAGTAAGGGCCTTACCAGTTGTAAAGAACCGAGCACATGTGAAGGCGGCATTCCCAAATATAGCCCTTACCAAATCCCAAGGATATTGGAGAAATCTTTCCACTCCCCAATTTCCAGGCATCCTAAGAAGTCCTGGTTTCAGCTCCTACTGTTTCTCCCGTGTCTTATATTCTTGAGGGCATTCCATATTATTATAACCGGCACCACACCCCACAGTTACACCACCACCCTGGTAATTTTGGGGTCCACGCTCTGAGACCCCAAATCTCTCACTTGAGGTCATTCTAGAGATCTGAACACCAGTAAATAAATGCATGGTCTCTTCTTCTCTCCTTAAACATCTCTGGAGACTATTTTAAAGTGGCAAGTATAAATTTTTTATAATTAAAAAAAATAGTCCATTGACACCCTTGTCTCCCTGGAAGTTCTTGAACTGTAAAAATTTTTTAATAAGATAAATAAATAAATCTTCACAGGTTAATTTGCTTTTAAAGGTGAAAAGTCCCTACACTGTTTTCACCAAAGAACCACTTAAATGTTCTTCACTTCTGGGGCGCTTGGGTGGCTCAGTCGGTTAAATGTCTGACTTCAGCTCAGGTCACGATCTCACTATTTGTAGGTTCAAGCCCCATGTTGGGTTCTGTGCTGACAGCTCAGAGCCTGGAGTCTGCTTTGGATTCTGTGTCTCCTCTCTCTGCCCCACCCCCCACTCGCTCTCTTGTCTGTCTCTCTCTCTCAAAAATGAATAAACATTAAAAATCATTGTTTTAAGTATTCTCTACTTCTTCCACCACTATCACCAACCACCATGCTGTCACCACGGAGGCCACCAATAGTGTTCTTCTGACTTGGAGCAAATGAGTTTAGGTAAGTCCTGTTAGGCCCTACCATTCTACATTTTGAAATATCATCTACCCTTCAGGCACTCTAAAATTAGCCTCCTTGCCCAAGATCTCAAAGCATCTGATATTACAGTACATTAGTAAGACCAAGTAGACATGGACTATTACTAAAATAAACATTTGAGGAGCGCCTGGGTGGCTCAGTCGGTTGAGCGACCGACTTTGGCTCAGGTCATCTCATGGTTTGTGGGTTCGGGCCCCGTGTCAGGGTCTGTGCTGACGGCTCGGAGCCTGGAGCCTGCTTCGGATTCTGTGTCTCCCTCTCTCTCTCTGCCCCTCCCCCACTCATGCTCTGTCTCTCTGTCTCAGAAATAGGTAAACATTTTTAAAAAATAAAAAAATATACATTTGCACAGAGAAGACCAAAGCGATTTTCAGCAAGGCCATGGGACAGTCCTCCAACTGGCTCAGGGTGAACGAGTAAAGCTACAGAGAGGCATCCATAGCCACTATTTTCCTTGCAATAAACTCAGCTTTCTCAGACAAATCATTTTTGCCAGATATGATGCCAAACTATAGGAGCAGTAATAACATCTTTCTTCCAAAATGCTCAAGAAAGTTCATGTTGATTAAAAACTGTTCTCCCACAACATTTCAGGGAATATACCTCTGCAAGGTTGGGACAGTCTCTGTTACCAAGAAAATGCACTATTCCCAGAGGATATGGCATCATCCTCAGGTAGTTTACAAATCCCTACTGAAGACCCCAATACAGATAGGGAGCACTGCAGGGTCCACAGTCAGGCAGACCAGAGGCTCCCAATCTGGCAAGTCTCCCTGCGAATGCACAACAGCAGTGAGAACCGTTCATCAGTTAAGGCAAGACATGGCACAAAGTTAATCCGGAGGGACTCAAAAAACGGAGTTTAAGACCAAGGACAAAACAATTCACATCTGGCAAAGCCCTGGGAGATCTCTACCCCATCTTCTCTATCAGTAAGGAAGGAAGAAGCTATCATTTTTCAAGTGCCCATTATGAACCGGGATCCTTATTATACACATAATATTTTAGTCCTTATGTCAGTTCTACAGATTCATACTATTATCTCCCTTTGATTGGGTAGGAAATCACGGGAACAGAGAGGTTAAGTGACTTATTCAAGGTCACACAGCTAGGAAGGGACAGAGACAAACTTCATCCCGTGCTTGTGCAGTCCCAAAAAGTATGCTCTATGTGCTACACACTACTTTCTTCTTCTTTTTTTCAATGTTTCACTTATTTTTGAGAGAGAGAGCATGCACGCAGGGGAGGGACAGACAGAGGGGGACAGAGGATCCGAAGCCAGCTCCACACTGACAGCGGAGAGCCCTATGCAGGGCTCGAACTCACTAACTGTGAGATCGTGACCTGAGCCAAAGCCAGACACATAACCAACTGAGCCACCCAGGCGTCCCCACACCACGTTCTTAATGAAGACCCCAGCACAAAGAACTTCATGTTCACCCAGAAATTCTGAAAAATTTGTACTCCTAATGTTTCAGCAAAAAATAAGCTCCTTCTCCCAGAGAGAATATATACATATACATTTACATAACATATATATATATATTTACATATATATATATACATATATATATATATATAAACACACATGCACACACACACCCAAATATACAGTAACCAAATCCTAAGTTGTTCAGACAGTTCAACTGCACTCAAGTTTAGCCATGGTGTGCAAATGTTCAGTGCATTATTTTTTCATATAACTGCATGTCAGAAAGGGAAAGCTGCCAAGTGACAATCTGTCCCAGTGATTCATGGTGCACACTGACATACCCACTTCTGACACAGGTTGTTGTTTGTATTTCCTAGAAATCATTGCCTTCATTAGAGAGATAAACAGGAAATAAAGTCCCCAACAATGACATGTTCTTTCTCTACTAGAATAACTCTAGCAGCAAATGTCATGAATTTGGGGGATAGGAGGGTGTGGATAACAGAAAGTTAGAAGTTCTCACTCTGTTCCTCAGACCTTAATGATCACGTTGAGAAGACAGTATCTTAAACATGGATGACTGTTTTTCATTTTAGGACTACACCTTATAAAGTAAAGGCTCTGTTCAAATGAATCACATTAAATCTACTGAACAGGTGTCATGTGCTAAGAAAAAATAACCTAGCCAGTTTTGGATTTTTATGCTTCAAGATTCCTATTTGCTGAGGTATTAATGTTTTACTGTCCTATTTGACTCTTAAAAACGTTAAGTATCTTTCTGTAGGCATCAACACTAGCTACAAGATGTGCATGGTCACGGGCAAAATAAAGTTACCACAAGTCTTTCTACTAAAATGGAGAAAAGATGATGGGAAGGTGGCAAGAAGGGGGAGAAGGAACACAGAGGAACACCTGGGAAACATTGGAAATTCACCGTTCAGTAGCTGCTTCAAATAAGATCGCTAACACTTACCTGTGCTAGGGTCAATTTTGATAATTGTAGTTGACGTCTAGAAACGGGGTTATGAATATAATTATCATGAAGCAGCAATTGGGCAATCACAACCTAATTAAGCCCACTGACTAGATTATCTTGTTTTTCCCCTAATAATCACATAACATTTAACACTTGCTAATTTCAGGACCTATGGGTGATGTTCCTTCATTATTAACAAGCTCCAGCCACCGGTCAGAAAAAGAATGGGTGAGCTACTCAAACTCTTGAGTCAACCAAGGAGTAGGGATGAACGTCAGGGACAGGTGACATTTGTCCTTCAATACCAAGTCACTTCTCAGCCTCCCAAAACTACTAATTAGGGGCAAAGCCCCAGGAGAAGACGGCACCAAGGATGAGAACTTCCACGCATGGGAAGCATCCAACTCTGCTTTCCTAAATGCGTGCCATTTCACGTGGTGACGGCAATGTGCTTTTTCACATTACAGTGGAATCTGCCTTTGAAGAGGTTTCCTTTTGTTTTCAATAGAATGGAAGATTCCTCCACCAAGCCGAAATCCATAGACTTTAAACACTTACCTCCTTGAACATGCCCTCTCCCACCCTGACTCTCACATTGAGTGCATTCTCCCAATACAGAGTCCTACTCCCAACTGGATACCACTGCACCCACAAAGATTGGTTGATTCAGTTCACCTTCACTTTCTGCAAAGCTCCTGAGGGTAACCTGGGTAGATTTCTCTTCAAAGAATCAAGAGGAAAATCGGAGACGCATGTTAAGAATTGGTCTTTGAGACAAGCTGGTCTGAGGGAGCATCTTAGAGGGCTGGCCACTACTGATTAAGGTCACAGCAGATGCTACCTAAGGCTCTTAAATCAGAAATTCCCCAGCTGGAGAACCACATGCTTTGGTATATAGCTCAGTGTTACTTTCTTCAACTATGTCATTTTTTTTTTTTCCCTGAGGCTTTCCCCCCGTTAAGGGCCTTTATCTAAGAAAACAATGGTTTTGTTAAGTTTGGTAAATGATATGGGTGGCAGGTGAAAAAATGGGTGACCCTCTGGCCTCCTCAGTACACTTTACAAACAGGACACATGCTTACCCTTCTACAAAGGTTTTGGGTGAAGTCAGTTGGGAAGAGGAGATCATCTAAACAGATCCATAGCAAAGTTAAAACTTTGTAAAACCACCACTAGTTGCTCTGAGGTTAAAGAGTCTACTCAGCAATTAATGCCCAACCGCCTGTCTTACAGGGAAGCTACTGTCCTGGATATCTTTGGGATATTTGGACCTGCTCCAGCTCCCTTAGTACAACTTGTTACTCTGTTAAGGGCATTTGTGGTCATCCATGAACAGCAGCTTCCTTACTGTACTGTGATGTTTCAGGGAGAGGCAAATAAAAACCAAAACATTCATCATGTCTCCATGATCTAAATAGAGCACATGGTGATCATGAAAGGGTGTAGGGGATATTAGCACCCGTGCTTTGAAGAGTATCTGTGCTATTTTCCAAAAATGACCATCAGACAGGGGAACTAACTTTCAAATGTCTGTGTGGCTTTTGGAAACATGTCTCATGCTTACAGTAAACCAGAGGCACTGAGACTTCCAAAAGGGGCCCTAAGAAGGAAAAAAAATAAGATACCTTCTTTACTTAAGAAAGAAAAGAAGAAAAGAAGAAAAGGAAAGAAAAGAAAAGAAAAAAGGAAGAGGGAAGAGAAGGAAAGAGAAGAGAAGAAAAGGAAAGGAAAGGAAAGGAAAGAAAAAAGAAAAGAAAAGAAAAGAAAAGAAAAGAAAAGAAAAGAAAAGAAAAAAAGGAAAAAAAAGAAAGGGGCGCATGGGTAGGTCAGTCGGCTAAGCATCTGACTCCTGATTTCAGCTCAGGTCCTGATCTCAAAGTTCATGAGATCAAGCCCTGCATCGGGCTCTGTGCTGACACTGCAGCGCCTGCTTGGGTTCTCTCTTTCCCTCTGTCTCTGCCCCTCCTCTGCTTGTTCTCTCTCTCTCTCTCTCTCTCTCTCAAAATAAATAAATAAATGTTAAAAAGAAGAAGAAGAAAAAACAAAAGTCACACAGTATATCTTTTTTCCATAACAGGTAGGTGTTCCTTTTTAAATATCCACATGTATAACTACTTTATAATTCTGAACTTCACACAGTACAGCTTAAAAATATTCATTCTCTAAATTTCCTCATACATGGTCTCTTGCTGTTTTTCACCATATCCTCTGTAACTCAGAACAAAAACAGGGTACTCTTTAGTTAAACACACTTTGTCAAGCTATTACAGTAAGTTATATCTCTCATATCAACCAATAGATTACAATTAATTTTCCATTATACTCAAATTTCCCTTCCAGAACACCAGGATATACTACTGGCATAAGCAACTGGAAGAGATAAACCATCAGGATTATAAGCTATTAGCATCCTAAGTAATAACCACGGCCAGTTCCCACAAGCTGAGGGCCAGAAGGTAGTGCCCCCCGTGTGTGATCCTGGCTCCCCATTTTCTAGCTCCACGACCGTGGGTAAATTTCTTTACCTCCCAAACCTCAGTTTTCTCTACCAGAAGAACAGTCCCTGGTTCATATGAAATGTTAAACAAATGCTAACTAGTTTAGTTAGCTCCAGAGAAGTAGTATTTTTGTGGAAGGTCCGTGTGATACTCTTACTCCAGAGGGGCTGGCAGAATTTTTTGATGAACTTATTGTATTTATTCCTTTTATAGATGGTATTCTTACCCAGTACCAGAAGTGATAATATTCAGTTGACAGCAGAAGGGGGAGAAGTTCTGGCAGCTGAACTCTGACATTCAGATCAAAATGGTCTCTTCCATGCAGATCCCCTTCCCAGCTATCATTATCCAATACCAATTAACAGTCTCCACAGAAGACAAAATACGACAGAAACCACTGAAGAGAAAAAGGTTCTGGGTGATAGGTACTTGTTATTGAAATCCTTACATAATCTCTGGCTGGTATCTATTTCTGGCCATCTTCGGTCTCTGGCCCACTGTTCAAATTTTACCCCACACGAGGGACCCTAGACCAGGTCCAATCTGGGTCGGGTGATTCAGACTCAATTTCTGACTAATTGGTCACAACACAGAGGGATGGTGTCATTAGGGATCAGGAAGAGTAACCATTCTGGGATTGACTGGTTCTAGCAAACAGCTTAATCCCAAACTGGACTGCAGGTAACTGTCACACTCCGTTCCTTTCCCCTCGGAAAGAAGCGTGTCTTTGTTCTTCGTTCCTTCTAGCACTCACAGCGTAGGTAGAGAAGCTCTATGGATAAGTTTAGAGAGGACTATCACATGGTCTGACCATTAATAATGCAGCTGTTTTCTGCTGTGCTCTATTCTCTACTTCGTTCCTTTTCCAGGAAAATCTCCACCTAGGCCCACTTAACCAGTTCCTTCAAGTTTCCATCTGTCCTCTATCAGAAAGGCCGATTTCTGAAGTCACATAAATGGTCTTCCAAGTTCAATTCTTTTTTTTTTTTTTTTCTCCTTTTTAACAGTAAGAACTGACCAAAGACTGGGTCTGAGCACTGGTCTTCATTTTTCACGTGCAATAGGTACCAAATTACAAGGTCTTTTTCCACTTGCTTTACTGTTTTCTTAAAAGCAATACCTTTCTTCTTCCTGCAGGCTCTTCCCAGTGGACAGACCTCTTCTACTTCGACTTGTCAATCATTCCCCTGCCTCTCTTCTTCTTTTCCTTCTCCCGTCCAAGCAGGCTCTCCTTCCCAGCAAATTTCCACCACATAATTATGGCAATGCTTTAGCCTACTTTTCTGTTAGCTTAACAACCCTGTCTATTTTCTACTTGTGCTGATGCTACTGTTTGCTTTTCTGACGGGCTAATCCGTGTATCCTTTCAAGGCCTAACTTCCCCTACCATGATAGCAGCTGGAGCTCTAATTCACAGGTGCCTTCCAAAGCTTTTCATTAGCAATAGAAATGAGATGGTTTAGAAACCCATTTCTTAATCTGCAGGTGAGTATTGGAACCTTTGTGCAGCAAACATCTTTCAAGTATCCCACATTGTACCACTGCACAATTATTTTCTGAGTAATAAGTACAATGTTATAGGCACATTTGTAGTGTTAAAAGGGAGAATGTTCCCTCAGAGGGAACCGGCTCCCACCCCCCTGCCTCTGGCATTTCCCAGCTCAAGAGAGAAGCAAGCCCTCAGCTGACATGAGCAAAAATGAATAAATGGCAACTTTACCTTCTGAAATCTGAACAGGGAAGAGAAAAATTCCAAAATGTGAAGGCCTTAGCTCCTGTTCTGGTTCAACTGGCCAGATGAGGGCTTAGGGAGTGAGGTTGGCCTTCCCCAGCTGGGCTCTGTGGCAGATAAGCCTCTCCACAAATCCCGGGCTTAATTACTTCTGACACAGTTGTCTCGCCTGGGCCTCCAGCTCCTTTTGTGCTCAAACCAATATGAATCCAAAGGTAAGTCTTTGCTTACTCCTCTTGGACAAATGCTTAATTTCCTACTAAGTGATCCTAACGCATTTTAATCAGGATCTACCAGTTCCTAGTAGAATTTTCCCCATTTTCTTTGCATGGTCTTTGCAAAAAGTCTCCTCAAAAGCTTGGCAAATAACTTTCTGAATTAAGCCGTCTTCATCTTCAAGTATTTATTTTTTGAACAAATAAGTCAGTGCCCACCAACCTTCCCTACACCCCCATGAGTAGGCTCTGTTCTTTGAATGAAGTTGGGGCTAAGATGTGGACAGGCACAGCAGTATTTTATTAATATCCAGAAGCAGCATGCAGGGAACTGAACAAGCAAACACATGAAAGCAAGGAAAAATCAGTATCAAAATACCCATGACCTGGCACAAAAAGAAACCTCCTCTCCAAGAATAACTCAAGAAAAAATGTCTCCAGCTAGGAATTAGGCAAGAACGCTTTGAAGACACCAAGGAAGCTGCTCGCCAGAATCCAAAGGCAATGCATTTGCAGGTGACCATACCTATATCCTCTTCCCCCACATCACTCTACCTACCTCTTGTCTTTCCAAGTCCTGAAAAAAACCAACTTTGAGTTGAAGTCACACATCCAAAGGCTAAAAAGCTTATGTATGTATGCTTCAACCAAAAAGGACAGGAGACCTTAGAAAGTAGACAAATTTTACGATAGTATTTCTAAGCAGAAAATGTAAATCCAAAGCACTTCCAACTGACTTTGCATTTATCAGTGTGTGCAGTTCTCCAGAGACAAAGTTCAAGGGGACAAGAGATTCAAAAGAGCTTCCTAGTAAACTGCAAATACCGTCTACATTCATAACAATCCCTTTTCCTTCACTTGGAAACTTCTGTTCCCGGGTCTTATAAATTCAGGAGACAGTTCAATCTGGGATTATCTTCTTCTCTCCAATGCCCCCACCCCCTCAACCCCAACCCCAACTTTTTTTTTCTTCCTTCAGTACTGGCATGCAAACCATGCTGTTTTAACTTCTTTCCTGTTCTCCCAGTTCTTCTGGAACATTTTATTTTCGACAGTCAACTCATTTGGAGGAGTGCCACACTGAGGTTCAACTGTTTATAGCGTTTCTGTGTTTCTGCCAGAAGTCCACATCCAGCACTACCTTCTCCAGACTGCCTCCTGGATTAAAAATTTATGCTTTAGTTTGGAAGAAGCTTAGAAAATGTGGAAACTTCCAAACATCACTCTTCTTTTTACACAAAATGACTTTCACTTGTCCAAGAGGAATCAAAAGTGGAAACCCATTTCACCCTTCCTAAAGTACTGTCCTATCTCCCTCTCTCTCCCTCCCCCCCTCCCTCTCTCCCCGGTTAAATGTTCCCCATGTTGTTAAAAACTCACTTTAAGGATGACCCCATGACTTCATTGGGGAATGGCAAATAGCTAGCCACTGGTCTGCAAGAGAGAACCAGGCTCCAAAAAGATACATGGAGGGCAAATTTTTGGAGGAGTCCGGAACACTGGAAAATCACCAGTATTGTTTTAGACTGGATTTCACTCTCTTGGCCATTCATCAGTATTACAAAATGGCATCTCTGAAAGAAGCCAATTTATCTGTACCATGTTGCAAAAGAGATCCTCTGAGTCCAATTGTGGGCACTTTTGTAAGTTGCAATAGACCCAGACAAACCTCCAAAGAAGGGCATTTGAAAAGGACTCCCAAGCCCTGGATGACTGAACTATAGTGGGGAGCAGGACAATTAAAAGAAAAAGCACAGTCTGAACCCAGTATCTACGACTCGACTGCAAGTCCCATGAACAAAATTGGTCTGTGGAGTGTATTACTTCTATGAATGAAACCATGCTCAGCCCCAACATGTTAAATTCAACTGACAAAAAAACCAATACTCCTGCCCCACTAGGGTTTGATTACAGAGTTTCTCACAGAGGCTTTCACTCTGGAGAGGAGAGCTGGTGTTTCACAAACCGCTACAATCATATGCAGGGGGGTGGTGGAAAGGGCACTGGGTTGGGAGTCAGCCGACCTGAGTTCTGGGCCTGGCTTTGTTACAACTGAACCTTCTGACCTTGGGCAAGTCACTGCACGTCTCTGTGCCAGTTTCCTCTTCAATAAAATGCAGGGGGAAGGGGAGATCTGAAATAGATGATCTCTCTGAGGCACAGAACAACTAGCTTCTCAATTAGACGTTCTTAATATTCACCATTTACGGTGTACCTGTTAGCCAACTTTTAAATGATTTTTATATTAATCTCTACTTAGGGAAAAGTACTTTTGTCCATCGCTCCCAAACTTCGGCTTAATCTGGGTGCTCCCTGGAATTCTTCAATATTACAATAAATGCCTCTTTTCTTTTCCTTTCCTATTTTTTTAAGCAACCTTCCCCAAACTAAGGCTTGTGCTATTAAAAGAGCTCAGAACTTCCCATTTCCTTGCTAGGGCTAAAATTAAACTGTCCATTCCTTAGGGCCCAACATAACATCTGCCAGATGTCTTGGCATATCACACAAGAGGAATTTTCTCCTAGCATTATCTATTCTCCTCTCTATTTTCTCATAATCAATTAATAGGTCACCAACGCCAGCTAATGTTTCTCTCAAAGCCACCAACTTCTTAAGTATGTGAACCTCAAAAGATACTTGCCTTCACACTTATACACACACACACACACACACACACACACACACACACAGGCTGACTTTTTTTTCCAGTTCACTATCACTAATGATAGACCCTGGAAATATTTTCCTCCACCTCTTTTGAATCTCCTTAATTTCCACATACCAATCATCCAATCGTGTACCCATGTCAGATCCTTTGCAATCTGAATGCATTCTTTATATTATTTCCTAATTTGTGAGTGTGGCAGTGTGAAATAGCACCTCTGTTCTCCAGTTTTCAACGTGAAAACTTTGTCCATGTTCTGTCCCAGGAGGCAGTGAGCGCTAAGTCTGATAAAGGCATACAGCACAAAGAAGATGAGTAAGGTTACCTTAACCAAGAACTCTCAACACCAGGAAAGAATTTAAGACAGACTAGACTCTATTAAACTCCAACATACAGAAAGCAGAACTCTTCCCAAGGCAATTTTGCCATTATTTTCTTTCAGGAAAACTGACCACAAAGACTCTAAAGTCCATTAGTAGGGTTGGCTTTCTTTTCCCCTACTGTCTTCCAGAAGACTCATTAGAAAGATACACACACACACACACAGATACATATGTGTATGTGCATATATATTTTTTCTTTCTATCTCAAAGTTCTTTCCAACTCCAAGGGGTGTGGAAAAAAACATGTCCTCAGGGAATGTGGTCAATAAATTAGATGGACATAAATCTAACATGAGAAAAATTGTGGAATACAAAGATCCAACGAGCATCTTTTCTACGGCAACGTGCCTCACAGCTCACATATTTCTCCAGAATGATTTCTCTTTATGATATATTAGAGCCATGGAAAAAATTTGCATAACGAGCCTCATCAACTTGATGCCTCAAAAACAAAACAAAACAAAACAAATCTCTGAGCCTTGACATCAAATAAAAATGTTCAATTTGACACTCTGTATTTCTCTCATAGCGCCTTATCCAAAATACTTGTCCCATTTCGAACCTGTAGCCCTAGAAAAATGCACGAATCTTTAACATTAGGTGCTTCCCATGTTGATGAAGCGCATCAGGGATGAACATGTCTCTTAGGTGACCAGTTAGAACATTATTCTCAAACTCCAAAATGCCTCTTAGATACCTCATTTTTTCCCTCCAGGAAATCTCAACTCTAAGACTCTCTGTAAAGACACCAAAATATTTGGTCACAAAGTAAAACATGTGGTGAGTCTACGTGCTAGACTAGCAACCAGTTTGTCAAATTTTCTTTCACACCAAAATAAGTAATTAACCGGCTGTCCCGGTAGCAACAACAACAACAAAGATATCATGGAAGTTTGCTTCAAGATCAACCTACAATGTATTTATGTTTACATACACAGACGTGGTTAATTAGATGCAAAATTACCTGGTAATTACTCTCCCAAATAACTCTTTTTATTCCACTGCCTTGGAGCTTCCGAGTTGGAACGAATAGCATCCACACACACACATTAGCAAATTTAAGTGTAACGTTGATGACGTCCCACTCGGGAGCAGAAGCAATGGTATCAAAAGACAACATTCAAAACTGATTAATAAAAGGCATGATTCCAAAAAGTAAGATATGTCAAGTGCTCTGGGAGAAGCCCAGGTTTTTAATAAAGAAGCAGAGATCTGAAGAGAAGTATTTTTAAATGAGCACACACATCAACTGAAAATCTTGAAAACCATACGTCTTCGTCTGCAAAAAAACAGGGTTTTACTTCATTGACCATGGACAATTATCAGCTAAAGAACCACGTATTTCTCCTTTTCCTTTCATACTCCTCAGAAGAACAATAACCCTCAATTAATGACACAACAGTTTGGTTTGAAAAATGTGATGTTGTCATATACAGCACTGTGCCTTTACTGAATGACACTGCTACCAGCTACTCAACAGAATATAATTACATCTGGAATCTAAAACCACTTCAATATGCACAGAAATACTGGAGACATAAGAACTCGACACACACATACACACACACACACACACACACACAAATCTGACACACAATGAGAAAGCAAAGCAAGAAAAGAGCTGGTGTGAGTCGCTCGCAAATGTGTTCCTTATTTCTGTTGAAGCTGGTACCTTTCTATGTTTCCCCTTAGTTGAAAACAAGGTCCAATCAAGCCTCCTTACAATATATTAATTGGTTCTGAATCTCCTCCAAGGTTTCATTCCAACGTGGAGGCTTCCTCACCTATCTATCTCATCAACAGTCCACCTAAAATTCTCCCAACATCTTCCCTCATCCTCAAGATGGCTACCTTACCTAATGGTAAAGCAACATCTCCATGGTTGGCTTTTATAAATTCCTCAAGCATTTCAGGATTTTGTTCTTTACTTGGATCAATTACATACATTGTCTAGAACTAATCTGTGAAGAGCTCCAGTCAATGTGTGTGGATTGGGGTAGGACTGGGTCCTTCCTTCAAATCATCCTCACAAAATGTCTTCCTAGAAGACTACTAAATTCTTCCCAGTTAAAAAGGTGAAGATACCTGGACACAAGGTTTTCTCAACAGACAAAATATCTTAAAAATTTGTTTCCATAGTGACATTGTTAAGAAGACATCTGATATTTCTGAAGACTTACAGTACTTGAGAACACAGAAAAAAAGAGCAGAATGAAAGGGAAGGGGGAAAACAAAGGAACTAAAAGAAGGCCTTAGACACAAATGGAACAACCTGAAGAGAAATGTGGACTCTGGAGAAACTGGTGTCAGTCAGTCCTAGAGTTAGTTCCTCTGAGATCTTGCAGGATTTGTTGTTGTTGTTGTTGTTGCTGTTGTTTTCCCTTTTTGCAGAAATCAGCCCAAACCAGACAATAAAGTCTTGCAATGCACCAAACATGATGATAACCAAGCCCCAGAACTCCAAAATCTCAGCTGAGGGCCACCACCATCTTCACAATGAGGAAATAACATTTCCTGGTGACTTTCAGGAGACCTGGAGCAGCTGAAAGTTGTGGGAAGACCTCGGTGGAAAATGTCTAAGGTTTTGCCTTGCCTTTCCTGAAGGAGGTCAAAACCCTTCAGGTCCACTCCAAAGAAGAAAAAAAATTTCCAAAGTTTACTTTAAAATGGAAACAAACGCCTCAATAACTTGTGAAAGCACTCCTTTGGTGGGAGAAAAATCTGAGCAGCCCTTACAAGTCCCTCATTTCCTCGCATAATGAATAGATGGTGAGGAACCACCACAAGATTCCACCCTGGAAAAGAAGGAGTAGGCAGGCAAGCCTCCTCCTCCAGCCATCACCAACAGAGCTTCAAAATGGAGACATCCATAATTTTATAAACACTTCTCATCTCAGCTTTGTCTCCTGGAAACCCGCTCTCCTCCATTTTCTGGTGGAGTTACAACATGACACGGCTTACCTGACTCAGTTCCCAGCTCTCAACCAAACTAGTCGCTTCCTCCAAAAACCTGCAAGCCACCTCCAGAAACAAAACCAAAGCAAACCAAACAACCAACACAGACACTCAGACACAACCCCCGGGAGCCCTGGGAGAAAGCCCCAACTGGTTGGTCTTTTCCCATCCCAGACGCGTGCTTAAAAATAAAACTTTTTTTTTCCCCCTTTGGGTAGAGGAGGAATATAAAAGGAACTCCAGGCAGCCTCCCTCCCTCTCTGTAGGTTAGAAGCTACAATGAAAAGAAAATGAGGGTTCCTTCAGGAATGGTGAAAAGCCTGGAGAATGAACGTGAGAAGGAGCTTTGTGTTTTGGAGTCTGGACTGGAACCAAAGCAGACAGCTTGCAAATGGAGGACAGGGAGATAAAGAAAGGGAAAGAGAGGGGCTGCTCCAATGGGGGGCGGCTGCGGCTTCCCCTCGCGCCTGGAAGGAGGGCAGACCCCTGGGAACTGCACCAGGAGTGAGGCGACCCCCAGGCCCCTGCCTTCTTTTCTCCCTTCCTCAGAGAGCCAAGCGTGTGTAATGGCTTCTCCTCTCCAGAAACCGTTGTCCTCCTGCACCAGACGCTTCTGAACCCCCAGCCTGGAGACAGCTCCTCAGCTGCTCCTGAACCTGCGCCCCCCACCCGGCCCGTGCCCCCCGCGCCTCGCCTCTCTCCTCACCAGCAGCACCAGCAGCGGCAGCAGCCACCCCCCGACACATCCCGACCCCGCATCCCAACTTCGGGAGAGAGAGAGAGAGAGAGAGAGAGAGAGAGAGAGAGAGAGGAGAGCCAAATACCTGAGGAAGAGGGGGGTGCCAATCCGCACGGCTTTGCCATCGGGCTTGGGGACAGGCAGACAGAGAGGGGGAAAGGAAGGAGAGGGACAGAGAAAGAAAGAGGTCAACCCGCTCAGGTCGGGGCGGCTCAGAGCGCTCCCTCCTCTGCCCCTCGCTCACTCCCTCCGGCTCTCGGCTCTCGGCTCTGGTCCCCTGGACTCCCGCCCTCCGCCCCCCTCTCTGTCCCTACTCCTGTCCCCACACTCGGAGCATCCGTCCTAAGCCTCCAGCCCTCTTCTCACTCATCTTTCATTTTCTCTTCTCTCCATAGAACTACACGAAATTAATTAAGCCACAGCGCTCCGCTCCCCCCAGCAGAAGGAGCAGCCAGCAGGAAAAGCACAGCCACCTCCACTGCCACCACCACCACCACCTTCTCCTCCTCCTCTTCCTCCCTCGCTTCTCCTCCTCCTCTTCTTCCTCCTCCCCCTCCTGCTCTCCCTCCTCCCCCTCCTCCTCCTCCTCCTCCTCCTCTTCTCGTTCGCTTCTTCTCTTCCAACAGCCAGTCCATGCAGGGGACTTCCTCTCCTCCCCGCTCCACCAACCCTCCTTGGCCGAATGAATGAGCGCGTTTGTGCCTCCACCGCCCCGCGCTCTCCTCCCCGGAGCACTCGGACCACCCCGAGGTGGTTGTTAATTGCAGTAACTTACAGAAGAAGCGTCCCGGCGCCGGGAGGTGTTTCGGGTTCTCCAGCCCCACCGCCTCCTTATCCTCTTTCTCTTTCTCCTCTTCCTGCTCGGGTTATTGTTGTGGAAGTTGTTTGGGAGTCTCATGTGCTTCTGCCGGGTCTCAGCAATGGAGGATCGCCATCTTCCCTGCCTTCCTCGGCTCCTCAGACTCGCTGCAGCTGCAGATGACCTGAGATATCCGTCTCTCTCTCCCTCTCCCTCTCTCTCCCTCCCTCCCTCTCCCTCTCACTCTCTCTCTCTCTCTCTCTCTCTCCCCTCTCTCTTCTCTCTCCTCTCCTCCCTCTCCCTCGCGCGCTCTCTCTCTCCCTCCCTCTGTGTCTCTCTCTGAATAATGAGCAACCAGAGGGAGAGAGAAAGCAAGACAGAAAGAGAGAAGGAAGACAATCTTCTCCTGCCACACAAAACGCCGGAGCACCAGGGGGTGCGCGAAGCCTTTCTAATAACAACAACAACGTGCAGGAGACGGGAAGAAAAAAGAAAGCAAGAAAGAAATGAGGAAAAGAGCTGGTGGGGGGGGGGGGGGTAAGGAAAGAATTATCCAAGAGCTGGAGAAGAGCAGAAGGAGAAGCTGGAGGAGATGCTGAGGCTGCGGCTGCTGTCCCCCCTCCCCCCCGCCGAACCCCAGAAGGAGGCAAGGTGGTTGCAAAGTTAAGGCTGGGACATTGTCTTTGTCACTCAGAGCAACACAGAGCCAGGCCAGTGAGATGCAAGAGGAGGTGGCGGCGGCGGCGGCGGCGGCGGCGGCGGAGGAGGAGGAGGAGGTGGTGGTGGTGGTGGAGGAGGAGGAGGAGGAAGAGGAGGAGAAGGAGGCAAAGGAGGAGGAGAAGGGGAAGAGGGAGATGAGATGAATAAAGACCTGCGGAGAAGGCGGTGCGAGGAGCGCGGCGGCCGGGCTGAGGCGTGCGCGCTCGCGTCCCGGAGGCGCCCGGCCGCCCTGGCCGGCAGAGGAAGCCCCCAGTGAGGACCCTGCCCGGCCGCTCATAGCTCTCCCACCATCAGCCCAGCCCGAGGCGCCGAGCCCCGGCCCCAGAGAGTCCCTCACACGCATCCATCTAGAGGCCAATCTTTGCAAAGAACATACATGGGGAACTAGAGGTTGCAAGTCTAAACCCAGATCAACCACGTGGGGCTTTTTAATCCCTTTCCAGCTTGCGGTGTGAGTATCTCCAGTGAAAAGCTCAAATTGTCCATTACTGGCACGTATTTTGAAGTCTTCTCCCCCGAAATAAAGGCTCATTGTGCATTTTATTTCTTTTCTGATATGGAGAGGGGGGGATGGGGGAGGGAAAGAACCCATCATTCCGAGCTTCGGAACCACCACTTTATTTTCCTAACTTGTGAAATGTTTTGACGGCGCACCAAAAGGAAAAAAAAAAAAAAAAGCCTACTTAAATAACTTTACACCCTCCAGCCCCGCGTTGTTTGCACTTTCTGGCTGATCATCTAAAGGCTCGGAAAGTAACAATCAGCGCTTCTAATGATAAGGTGTCATGGTGTTGAAGACAAGAGAACCAAGATGAAGCTTTCACACCTTGAATTTTTATTTAGTGTAATTTTCCCCAAATCGTTCTGAACTATCTCTTTTGCAAAGGAATGGGTTCCCCCTCACCCTTCACCAGGTTGAATGTCTCCTAAGGCTTTAATTTGATTGGGGGGGGGGTGCCTACACTATAAAAAAAAAAATCAATACAGCAAGTCAGGAGCAATTGAAGTTCAAGGGCACAGGCTGGTTGTACCATTTCTATTTCTCGCATCCCCGAGTTGGACATCACCAGCATCGGGAGAGAGAAACACACAGCGCGCAGGGCAGAGACCTTAATTAAAGTTTCTTTTGTCCGCGTCTGAATTGGGGGATGTTGCTGGATTCCTTTGCATTGGGGAGCGCGCATCCGGTGGAGAAGGCGCGGTGTCGAAGATCCAGGGCAAGATTGTCCTCTTTAATACTACCTCCCTCCCCCCCCCCTTCCAAACAACAGTCCGGGAAGATATACCCATAAACCCATACAATAAAGGGGAGGAGGAGACGCGCGCGGAGTTGGTTCCCATCGGATAGCGGGCTTTCATAAACAGATCCGAATCCGCATTTTCCAAGATTTTCCCCAATCGTTTATTCCGGGGCAGAATCTCTCACCCAGAGGCACGATTTCACCCCCTTGCCGTCAACACTTCCTGCCCTTTTCTCCTCCCACTCACATTGAAAAGCTTGGGAGCCCTAAAAGGGTGTTGATGGCGCGGGTGATAAATAAATAAATAAATGACACTCTACGCGTGCGGTGGAGAAGAAAGGAGGGGGAGGGCGAGGAGAGGGACGAGAAAAAGTAGGGAGAGGAGAACAAGGAGGAGAAAGCACAGAGGCGAAAGGGAGACTGGAGTCAAAGAAAGAGAAGAGAAAGAAGAAAGGAGAGAGGAGGAAGGTAAGGCTGCTCAGAACTGAAATGCCCGTGGCTTTGTGCAGAACTGGGAGGACTCCCCCCTTCCAGGTGCCCGGAGGGACCTGGGGAAGTCCTTCTGCCCCGAGCTCCTCCCCCGGGACCCCAGGGGTGTCTGAGCGCCAGCAGCCGCTCCCCCACAAATTCCTCGTGGCGACGAGAGGAAGCGCGCCAGGTCTCCGCCGTCCCTTCAGTGCCCCAGCTGATAATTTACCTCTTTGTCTTTAATAAAAAGCTGACTTTCTCTGTCAAGCCCTGCACCGGAAAAATAACAATCGTATTTCAGGTTGAAAGCCCCTATTACTGCACGGTTGTGGAGGCTGTGATAAAACCTTCCTCGACGTGAAGGTACCTCCTGGGCTGGCTTGGGTCGGAAGTCCTAAGATGGGGGCCGCCCTTCCCCGGGGGCAGGGGCGCACGGAACCAGGCGGTGGGGAGGGAGGAGGAAGCGGCCGAGGTCAGAGGAAATCCAAGGCTCCTGGGGCACCGAAGGGCTGCCCGCAGTCGGGGAATGAGCCCTGGGGAGGAGCCTTTTGCGAGAATGTGAGCGCGCCCCAACACGCCTCAGACCTCATAAACCCACTTGGCAAAGACCCGGGAAGCGGCTGGCTGACCGACTGCGGTGAACTCGAGAAATTAACCTGCGCTACAATTAAACGGGCTGCCGCCCTTTCAGACTCACCTCCAGCGACCGAGACAGAGAGCTCCCGAACCGGCCGTGGGGGGACCTGGCTCCTCCCTCCCGTCCCAGGAGAAGAGGACAAAAAGGGGAGATGGACTTGGAGATGGCCCCGCCCTTCAAACGCTCCAATCCTTGGAAACTAAACCTCCTCTCCAAGCCTCCACGTCTAGAAGGGACAAAGGCAGCGAGGAGATCCAGAGACCGATGGGTGGCTTTCGGGCTTCTCCTGTGGGTACATTGGGGGAAAGGTACAAAGGCTAAGTTCCCATTCCAAATACAGGACAGCCTTTGGAAGACCATCTTCTGGTTTAGAAGCAAATTGACTTCCCAAAGCCGTGAGGCGACTGTTGCAAAACTCCTGCAAAGCCCTGCTGTTTGAATGTGGAAAGGCTAAATTTTCAATTAATGATGCCACACACAATTTCTTTCGACTTTTTTGGAGTCACAAGTGCCTTAACTATCTAACTGAAATATAACAGAAAGAAATTTAACATGGTTGGGGATTAGGCTTTTTGTTGTCATTGGGGGCAGCTTTCTTTCGAATGATAGTAAAACAGCTGGATTAAATAAAAGCTAGGTCAGTCAAGGAAAGCGCTGGGGCTGAAGGTTTTAGTGAAAACCTTGATAAAGTTGGCACTTAAGTAACTGTAATTATGCTTTGCCATTAGCAGACCATTAAGATAACAGGAGAAAGTTCGCACCTCTTGTTATGTCATTCCTTACGAATTTTCACAAAGATAATACAAGCCTAGTTGGTGGGGTACCTTCTCCACCAGGAAGGTTAATTTCTAAATTTTTTTCATTAAAATGCAAAAGCTTAGGTTTTGCACACAGCCAACAATATGAGGGACATGTTGACTGCGTGAAATTTGCCTTTTGTTGCTGTATCCCAAGCCATCGTGCCCCGGAGTCCTATGGGATTTCAAGACTTTATTAATGTTCACAAGGAAATATGAATATGTTGGAAGTCTGAATTTTCTTCTCCCTTATCATGGGTGACTGGCATACAGGCTCCTCATAAAGGGAAATTATGGCTCATCGAAAGAGTGACTTTATGAGCATTAACAGAATAATAAATCTTGCAATTTTAGTTCAAGAAACAGTGGAGTCCTGCAATCAAAGTGACCCATGCAAATATAATCCACTTCCATGCCTACCTCTAGCAGGATAGGGGAGCCTATAAATCATTTTGGGTTTTAAAGGTTTAGGGTAGGAAGGCACCCAAATCTCTCAGAGAAAAGTGTTTAGGGGGGGCGGGGGGTGGGGAGGGCGTTCTGTCACCTGTAGGAAGGAATCATGGAAAGAAGGAAGAGTTGGTCCAGAGGCTACATTAAAATAGAATTTCAACTGAAACAAGAGTTATTCACTCTTGTCTGTCATTGTTTCAGTATTTACATTCTATCATAAAAGAAAGGAAAAGTTCTCCCTACTGAAAACTACACACACACAAAAATTCCAGTTTATAACCCCACTTTCTAAATTCCAGCTGGAAAACTGTTCATGCCGATGATTTTCGCAAAACAAAGGGCAAATGAATATGGCTTTTTCAGAAGTCCTAATTATTCCATCTTTAAACATTTCGCCATATTGTGACACACCTCTTGAACTTATTTTCTATGTAAACTATGTAAAACTCCTTTTCCACATAGCACAGTATATAGTCTTTCACTTACTATTTGAGTTTATGATTTCAAAGGGTTATTCTGAATCCTTGAGGTCATTTACGTTTGTTGGAAATTGCTCAGTCTTTAAAGTTTTTTTGAAAAGTTCAAATTCAGTAATTATGGACCCTCCAAACATCTAGAAAGTTAAGTCCCTAGCACTTTCTTTCTGATCTCTTACAGAAAAATCAATATATTCTCATAAAACCATATTCAGATATATGTAACTAGTTAACTAGTGCCCATGCCTAAGGAGAAGTGACTATAAGAACACAGAGTAGGTGAGTCATGATTCTGAACAGCTCTCAAAGGGAGAGAAATGGCAATAACATATTAAACTTAATCCATATGAATCTGTCTATGTATACCTTTGGATACCAAAGAGGATGTTTCAATAGCAATGTTCTAAAATTCCCTCCAAAAAAGTCTCTCTCCCATAGGTACAAGTTACATTTACAGTTCTATCAAACTAGTTACTGTAATATGAAACATTCATGTGTAATATCATTCAGTTTACCAGCTACAATATGCTATACACAGAGCTGAATGTTAGGGATGTAAAGACGATCAAGAGAAGATAGGTTAGAATTGCAATGCATGATCTACTTGTTGAACCACTGGCTTTAAAATTACACTACTTGGTTATCGAACTCTAGTTAGTTTTGGTTTTTTATTTTACTTTCTCAAAAACAATACAGGAATTTAGCCAATTTGGAGAGACTATGATTAACTTGAGCATTTCTGTTCCTACTATGGAGTTATTGAGAAGTAATATTTTGTTAAAATAAAATTTGGGCATTCATTTGAAAGTCAATGCCCTGGGGCACCTGGGTGGCTCAGTTGATTAAGCATCTGACTCTTGATTTTGGCTCAGCTTTGTGAGATCTCACAGTTTGTGAGATCTAACCCCGTGTCAGGCTCTGATCAGAGCAGAGCCTGCTTGGGACTCTCTCTCTCTCTCTCTCTCTGCCCCTTACCTGCTTGCGCTCTCTCCCTCTCTCTCTCTCTCTCAAAATAAATAAATAAACTTTTAAAAAGAGAGAGGAAAAAAATTTTTAGAAATACAGCCAATGTTGGGGCATCTGGGTGACTCAGTTGGTTAAGTGTCCAACTCTTGATTTCAGCTCAGGTCATGATGTCCACAGGCACAGGATCGAGCCCCAGAACAGGCTCTGTGCTGAGCATGGAGCCTGCTTAAAATTCTCTCTCTCTCTCTCTCTCTCTCTCTCTCTCTCTCTCTCCCTCAAAATAAATAAACATTAAAAAAAAAAGAAAGCCAATGTCCTGCCTAACTCATAATTTTACATAAATTTCTTAATAGAGAAGATTTTTTTTTATTGTTTATTGAGAGAGAGAGAGAGAGAGAGCGCACTTGAGTAGGGGAGAGGGAAAGAAAGAATCCCAAGCAGGCTTGGCACGGTCATTGCAGAGACTGACAGGGCTGGAGCTCAGGAACCACGAGATCATGACCTGAGCAGAGATCATGACCAGACGCTGAAATGACTGAGCCACCCAGGGGCCCAAATAGAGAAGATCGTTTTAGGAAAGAGCAACCTTAGCTCAACTATGATTATATTAACCAAAATTAAGAAGAAAGATTCAACTGAAAGATTGCCCACTTGTTGAGGCATCCCTTTCTAGCAGAAAGACCAGTATTTCCAGATTCCTGCTACTTGCACTGAAACTAAAGCTCAGAGAGGGGACATGACTTGGTCGGACCACAGAGTTGGTCAGAGGCAATCAGCTCTAGGAGCTATGCCTCTATGGCATTTCCCTAAAGTTGTCATTCTCATATCACTTTCAAGACTTTTTTTGACTTGTTGCCATGTTATTTACTTAGTATATATTATTTTTAAATCAACTTTAAAAATAATTTTGCGTTCTCACACGCAATAATACCCACGATACCACAGGTCTAATAGGCTATTTTTTACATACATTTTTAGTACATTTCAAAGTAAATATATTATTAAAATTAAAGTAACAAAAAAATTTTTGGATTAAAACAGTCTGATGGTATACATGCCAAACTGTTAATGGCAAAGGGTGAGAGAAATGGAAAAGAAAATGTTGTTTGAGCTATTTTTGTGTGTACAAACATGAATCACTTTTATAATTTAAAAAGTGAAAAATAAAAGATCGTGTGGTCTAGTGGTGGCCAGTATACCCCCAAGTTAAGCCCTCCTATTTTATATTACTGGTAGGTAGGAATTAAAAATTAGTAAAAGTCGTTTTAGCACAATTAACAATATATATTTAAAGTCCTAAAATGATCACATTTTTTGTCCTCTATATTCCTCCTTTTAGAATCCACCCTAGGGAATCATTCAGAAATGTAGAAAAAACGTATACCAAAAAAAAAAAAAAAAAAAAAAAGTACAGGTAAAGTAAGTAACTGAAATAATTTGTCATTAAGAAAAGAGGAATGGTAAAGTAAATAAGAATATATCCCCACTATGATATGTTAGGCAGCTTAAAATTGTTAGGAAGATTTTGTAATTAAATAGAAAAATGATCTCCTGCTAGGTGAAAGGCCTAGATACAAAATTATGATCACTGATTATTTTTTGGTAAAACACACACTCATGCAAATCACCTTGAAAGGAAATATACCAATGTGCCAATATTAAAATGACTTCTCATAAAAAATTTAGAAAATGTAGACCTTATATATAAGCTATATGTTGTACAATTATATATAAACCACATATACATATGTGTATATACATATATACACACATATATACTGCTATGGAGTTGACTGGTTTGCTTGAATTGAATTGTCAATTAGCTGTTTAAGTATTTAAAAAAAATTTTTAAGGATATTCTTTTTTTTAATGTTTTTATTTACTCTTGCAAGCAGGGGGAGGGCAGAGAGAGAGGACAAAGGATCCAAAGCTGGCTCTGTGATTACAGCAGAGAGCCTGATGCAGGGCTCGAACACACGAACCCTGAGATTTTGACCTGAGCTGAAGTTGGCCACTTAAAACAATTGAGCCACGCAGGCGCTTCAGTATTTAAAAACATTTTTTTTTAATTTATTTATTTTTGAGAGAAAGAGAGTGCAAGCAGGGAAGGGGGAGAGAGAGAGAAACAGACAGACAGAATCCCAAGCGGGCTCCACACTGTCAGCACAGAGCCCAATGTAGGGGCTCCCGTGGGATCATGACCTGTGTGAGATCATGACCTGAGCCCAGATCAAGAGTCAGACGCTTAACTGACGGAGCCGCCCAGGTGCCCCTAAAAACATTTCAAAGTTGAATGATAGAACCTCCTTTTATGCGTCTGTTAATAAAAGAGTGATACAGTAACTGTTTTTTCATAAAAGTAATACAATTTGCTTTCACAGGGACAATTAGAAGATCTGAGTGGGTATTTTGAGTAAATTTTACATACAAAAGGAAATTTAGGACCAGAGAGATTGAATAATTTAACCTAAGGTCTTCCAAAGCTAATGGTGTAAAGAAAACTGAAATTTAGGTCTCCTAACTTCTACTCTTGTATTTTGAAATCTGGAATTCCACTAAATCTCAAAATATTACCAAACATTATCAAATAAAGTCACTAGTGGCTAATATGAATAAAGTTCAACTTCATCAGTTATGAAAATGAAAGCAGTGATATTCTTTTATACCTACAAGTTGGCAGATACATATACTGTGTGTGTGTGTGTGTGTGTGTGTGTGTGTGTATTTACATTTACTAATTGTGAACAGTATATAGAATTCCCAGTTGTTGAGGATATGGAAAAATAGATCCTCTAGTTCTCGGTGGGACTATGACAAGTTTCAATCTTTCTGGATATATTAAAAGTCTTTAACCCAGAAATTTAACTTTTAGAAATTGACCTAATCATTCATGACTATCATCAAAAATTTATATACAAGGAGGCTTATTGTGGCATTAATACTCAAAAAGTGATTGTTTAAAGAAAATATGTTCACTTATGTAACAGAAAACATATATATAGCTATCAAATTCTATAAGAAATATTAATATAATTAATATTAATAACATTGAAATATTTACATGATCTTTGATAAGGGAAAACCAGATTTCAAAACAATAGATGTAGCATTATTCCACATTTGTACGTGTGTGTGTGTGTGTGTGTGTGTGTAGTGAGGCATTGAAAAATAATTAGGAAAGTACAATGAAAGTGTTAATAGTTTTTTCCAAGTGATGTAATTTTTCAAGGTGATATAATAATGGGTATATTTTTTTTTTCACTGTGGCTTCTCAGATTTTTAAACATTTCTACAATCAATGTATCTTTTTTGTCATTAGAAAAAAACTGAGGGGCACCTGGGTGACTCAGTCAGTTAGTTAAGTCTCCAACTTTTGCTCAGGTCATGATCTCATGGTTTGTGAGTTCTAGCCCCTCATGGGACTTTCTGCTGTCAGCATAGAGCCTGCTTCGGATCCTCTGTCTCCCTCTCTCTGCCCCTTTCCCATTCACACTCTCTATGTCTCAAAAATAAAGAAAAACATTTAAAAAATGCTATTTAAAAAAAAGAAAAAAAAAATTGAGAACTTGCAAGTGAATTTTGCCAGCACAGAATTTCTTACATCGTAATGATTGACCAAACCAAATGTTTGTCTAATGTCTAAAAGACATTTTAATCGTAAGTTTTTATTAATCATTATTTTAAAACATACACACTTAAATCCTTGCATATATTAATTTGATTTCCTAAACAGCTTTTAATTAAGAGTTCAATACATCTAGTACAGATTTTAGGTATAACTGCCAGCACCAAATTGACTTCACTTTTCATCCACTAACCACTAACCCTTGACTGACCCCTTGTAGATTTCATATTAGTTGCCCTTTCGCCATAAGGTGAAATCTACACACACTCTCTCTTATTTACTAAAGTGGAGGTTTGATTTCTCAGCAAGTTGCTAAGAACAATGTTTCACAAAAGCTATGTCTTTTTTAAGTGTCTAAAATGCAGAACAACTTTACTTTTTAGTATCCTTCTAATGTTTATCCTGAAAATCTGCTCATTCCAAGGAGCATGCTTTATCTGAGTATTTATTGATTTAACATTCAGAATAAAAAAACCAAATCCAGCAATGCACATAGACTCACTGGTTTCCAGCTCCTGCTCTTAATAGTGATGATCTTGGACTCCAGACATTAGTTTCTACATCTGTAAAAGAAGAACAATTAAATATGTATAAGATTGCTATGAAGATTTTTTTAAATGTATATAAAGAACATGGGAGTTGTTAAGTATAAGCTAATATGCTCCAATTCCTCAGAGCTTCACTGTTACATGGCAAAAATGAAGGAAAACCTCTAAATTTGGAGTCAAAAGACAGGTCTCTAGTCTAGAAATTCAATATCAAAATATGCAGCCCGGACGAAAACCAATCCATTACTATTTAAACAAATTTAAAAATCAACAATAATTGGGGCACCTGGGTGGCTCAATCGGTTAAGCGTCCGACATCAGCTCAGGTCATGATCTCACAGTCTGTGAGTTCAAGCCCTGTGTCGGGCTCTGTGCTGACTGCTCAGAGCCTGGAGCCTGCTTTGGATTCTGTGTCTCCCTCTCTCTCGGACTCTCCGCCGTTCGTGCTCTGTCTCTCTCTGTCTCAGAAATAAATAAACATTAAAAAAATTTTTTTAATAAAAAAAATCAATAATTAAAAACAAAAAACCCAAGTAGATTAATTGTACCTAAGTTCTCCTATTACTATTGCTGCTTGTTAGTTCACTTTATTTGCTAGAACTCAGCTACCAGACATGTGGCAGTAATGCCAAAGGATTTTTAAAAATGGAAGAGAAAATCTTAAAATCAAGAAAATTTTCTTTATTGATATTTCAATCCAAGAAACAATTGTATATGTTCAGAAAAATTCATACAGTATGGGAACTGTTATAGTAAATATAAATAAATAAACTGCAGCAAAGGGGGAACTTTATTTCCCTTCTTTTTTTTTTTTTTTTTTTTTGTACATTGTATAGAGACTACAACTGTTCACTGGTCTACCTTCTGGATCAGCAATGTTCTGCTGGAGCACTGTATGAAAACCATTGATCTAGTCCAGATGAGAAAATAGTCTCACAAAAAAATGCCCAGGATTATATACCAAAGTTATTGAAGATCCACACCTACTCAATTCCTCTTCATGGTACTTTCTACTACATCCGATTTGCCTATGCTAGCAAAAGAGATTTCCTGGAATTGGTATTGAACTTAAAAGTCAGTTTTCTTCTTTTCTCTGTCCCTTCTTCTCTGCCTCTCTCTCTCTCTCCTTCCTTTCCTTCATAAGCTTTCCCAGAAAGGAGATTTTATACTTTTATACAACCAGCAGTAATTAACAGCTTAGTCAACCAATAAATAATTTTTATACTTTCTCTAAATTATTTTGATGACTTTCAGTCCATTTCATCTTCTTTGTAATCTCAGAGGATTAGCAGAGAAGTTAATTATGTTATCCATATATCAACATCTTCTGTTCCTTGAGAATGTTTAGGGTTTTTCTTCATTTTTCCTTCTCATCTTTCAATCTAAAAGGGTTTTTATAGGCTTAGAATCAGAAAGAAAAAAAATAGATAAGGAGGCATAAGACTTTTCACCTGGAAAATTATAATTTTGCTTTTTTTTTTTTGCATAGAGATATAAATGGAGAATCAGCACTGTTCTGCATATCAGGGATCATATGAAAGAAAAGTTGATTCTTCTGATCCTTTTTCATTCCCTTTGTATCATGCAGCATTCATAAAGGACTTATTCCTATTGCTGAAAAAGGATATTGGCCAGTGTGCTCATCTGACTTATGGCAGAGGACTGAATTTGAATAGTAGAGACTTTTTAAAGGTCATAAACATGAAATTATAGTATCGATTTGGTAACTGAATTAGCTCTGTGGGTACTAGAACTGAATGGTAAAGCATATGACATGGAACAAGAAAAGCAACAGTGATTGTTATTAGTGTTTCATCTGCCTAGAACCTGTAGCCAGGCCCTAGAAGATGCTCCTGTCCCATTCACTGAGGAGATTGCAAAATCCAAGACATGTCCAGCTGTCACCTCAGCAACTCAGGAACCTAAACCCTCATCAGGCAAAGGGATATGGTGTTTAAACATATATGTATATTGTGTGTGTGTGTGTGTGTGTGTGTGTGTGTAATTTATTTATTTATTTAAGTAATCTCTACCCTCAGCATGGGACTCGAACTCATGACCCTGAGATCTAGAGTCATGCCAGCTAGGTGCTCCAGGGCTTTGGTACTTATAAGAGAAGATGCACAGAGAAGGTACTTGTCTGGAGGCTGGGAAAAGCCTTAACACACTGGATTAGTAATGGGAATGTCTGACATCTGTAAATGATCCTCACAAAGCATTTATTACATACATCTTAAAAATCTATTCCTCACAACAATTTATGACAGGAAGTTTATTTCTTTTGTTTTTATATTTGGAGAAGCCAAGGTTCAAAGTAATTCAGTGACTCACTGAAAATCATTCAATGAGTCCTGGGACTTGAACTCAGGAATTCTGATTCCAGATAGCAACATCATTCCTCATAGTAAAGTATTAAACTCCCAATATAACATAGTTATACGTTTTTTGTTTTTTTGCATAATGTATACCTATATATTTCTTGATATATCTATATTTATATTTCCTGATTATAAAAGTGGTATGTGTTGTAGCAAGCTTAGCAAATACAGTAAAGTTAAAGGAAAGAAAAAATAAGATAATATCTAGTCTGAAAATACAGAAAGAACTGCTATTAACTCTTCCCTCTGTATTTTTCCCTTTGTGATTCAATAATTTATATCCTTTGCTTATTTTTTATTGTTATGATTGTGTGTCTATGTCTTTACAATGACTTGTGATGTCACTTTATACATTGAGGATATTAACCCCTTTTAATATGGAATAAAATATTTTTCTTAGTTTTTTTATTTTAACTTTGATAATATTGCTTTTTAATATATTGAAGTTAAAATATTTTGTGTTCAAATTTATCACTCATTTTTTTTAGGCTTTCTATCATTGGTATAATATTAGAAAAGCCTTCAAAACTCCTAATAGGACAACTATTTACCTACATGGGTGTTTTTTTCCCACAAATTTCAAGATTTTCATTTTCACATTTAGTTGCACAATCTATGTAGTATTTATTTTAGTAGATGATGAGGTAGGAATCAAACAACTGTTTCCCAAATTATTAACTAATTGCCACAGCATTGCTAAACACTTTTTCTTTGCCCACGTAATTGAAAGGTTACATTCGTAATTGAAAGGTTACATTCATCACACACTATAGTTTTGTATGTAACTTTCTGTACTCCCCATTTATTTCCATTTATCTGTCTACTTTAGCAAACATGGGTCAGTTTTATTCTTGGTTCTTATTTATTCTTTTATTATCAGGTTTATCCCTTTAAACTGGAAAAGATCTCAATACTGTTTAAGTTTTACTAACTATTTGAGAAGAATTTCTCTCTATCACCCTATATAGAAGTAGTAATTTATATATATGTATAAATTTATATAACATGTAATAATTTATATATGTATAAATTTATATAACATGTAATAATTTATATATGTATAAATTTATATAACATGTAATAATTTATATATGTATACATTTATACATATACAGAGGCATTAATGTAATATGTATATTGTATTTATACACAAATGTGTATACATTTATATGTAATTTATACATATATAAGTAGTAATTTACACACATATATGTAATATTAACTTAGTCCAAATTCCTCACATAGGTTATTGTTTTCAACCTTTGACCCCGAATGATGGTTTTATCATTTTACAAAATTATAGACACATTATTGGGTTACCAATCGTCACAACTTTACATCAGCTTTTTCTTAATATAGTTAGATTAAGGATTCTAACATCTTATATGATGGTTCACTGTTCAACTTTCTTTCATCTCACTAAGTAGTTAAGGTGTTAGATCAGTGACTTCAAAATTCATGAAGGAATGAGAAATGAGAAAATCAGTGCAGTGAAAGAAACTAAAAGAAGAAAAGATAAACAAACAAGACGATTTCATAATAGGAAACACAAACAACATCAGAAATAAAAATAAGAAGTCAAATAAAATCATTTAATGTATTTATGTTAATTTTCAGAATAAATGTTAATGGATGAAGTGTCTCTATTGAGGTATACTCTCATACCTTTAAACCAAATAAATGACCATAAATTTTATTCAAGGTGATTAAATGGGTTGTACAATTCTTCTATATCCTGTTTTTTATCTGAAGATCACAGAATCTGTCAGTTTCTAAAAGGAGGTGTGTTGAACAACATGATGGTCTAAGAAACAGAAAGTGCAAACAGCTATTTAAATAAGTTGCCGATAAAAGTAAATGACTAGGAATTTTTGGAAATAAAAAGGAGTATCCAACTAGAAATCAGGTAAGTACTATCAAAAAGGAAAAAAGGAATGAGGAGAAAATACAGTAATATCAGATGAAATAAAATTCAAGATTAAAAACACTAAAATGAAAAAGAAAACACTTTAATTGGTAAAAGGAATAATTCACCATTTTGTACCTGTTGATATAGCTTCTAAATATGTGAGGTACAATGTGTTATATTTACATGGAGAAGTTTCCAAACTATAATGATAATTGTAGATTTTTGACATGCCTCACAAAAAAATGACATATTAAGTGGCCCTCAAATACAAAAGGATGTAGAGGAATTGAATAACACATTCATTATATTTGATTACAGATATATGTATAGAACTGTGTGCCTGATATTCTTTTTCAATACCCACAGAACATTCACTAAGATTGACCAGTCATTCAGCCACAAGAATAAAAGCTCTATAATCTCTTTTTTTTGTGTGTGTGTGTGTTGGATACTTGAAAACTTTAAATTTTCTTTTTTTTCAGTGTTTATTTATTTATTTTCAATATATGAAATTTATTGCCAAATTGGTTTCCATACAACACCCCGTGCTCATGCCAAAAGGTGCCCTCCTCAATACCCATCACCCACCCTCCTCTCCCTCCCACCCCCATCAACCCTCAGTTTGTTCTCAGTTTTTAAGAGTCTCTTATGAAAAGCTCTATAATCTCAATAAGTACTGAAAGCAGAATACAAATTGGAGTGCAAGAAAACTATAAATTAACTGCCAAAGAACAGAAACACACACACACACACACACACACACACACTATACTGAAAAACTTTAAAATACCGTTCATAATAATCTTTGGTTAAAAATAAAATCAAGCTGAAATCACAGACTATTAAATATAAACAACACTGAGAACACTACATATGAAAACTTACGTGATGTGACCCAATTTTAATCAAATAAAAATTAATATCCTCAAATATATTAATTATAAGCAGAACATATTTAAAATACACAAATACTTTGAATCGAAGGATATAAAAATCTTCCCCCAATTGTTTTTAAGTAGAATCTGTTGAGTGTTAAAATCAGAAGTCTATGAAAATTAAGAAATAAACTTTATCAATTATGCTATCAACAGAAAAATCAGATAAATCTAATAAAAAACACAAATATATAATATTAAGATAAGGAAAGAAACATAACTACAGAGGAGATTAAAAAGTTATGAGAGTATTATATCAATAAAATTGAATTTCTTAGGTGAAAAGGATATTTTTCCAAAAATCTATATAATAATGAAAATTGACTCAAGAGAAAGAAAGAGGAAAAGAAAAATAAACCAATTACCACAGAAAAAACAGAAAGCATAGTTAAATCCCCTACTCCCACAGCAGAGGCACTAGGTAAACCATTACACCTTATAGAAATGATAATTCCTGTTTGTAAAATATGTGTATGTATGTATGTATGCATGTATGTATGTATCTTTAAATTTTTTATTATAAAGTAATTTATCTTTAAATTTTTTATTATAAAGTAATAGGTATATCATGGAAAAATTTAAAGAATACAGAAAGTTTTAGACATCACAGTTTAAGTCCTGTGCTATTTAAAGATTTTATACTCACTCTTTGTGTCTAGTGTTACTGTATAATCCCACAATCCAACAAAAGCAAACCAAATACAGAAACAAAACTTTATATCAATATTACTTATAAATATAAATGCAAAACTTCTGTACAACATATCTCACGTGAAAATTCAACAGTGTATCAAAGAAATAACTCACCATGACTAAATAAGGTTATCCCAGAAAAGCAAGGATGCTCAAAACCAGGAAATCTATTGAGGTAGCTCATTACATTAACTGAACACAGTAGAATTACCATGTGATCATCTTGATAGATGCCAAAGCAAGTTGTTAATAAAATTTAATATCCATTTCTGATTACAAACAAAACAAAATAAAACAATTGAATTTTCAGTAATTCATACTAGAAGAATACTTTTTTCATTATCAGGCTATCTACCAGGAAATCACAGCAAAACTTACTACTGAAATATTGGAAGCATTCCCATCAAGGTCCAGAATTAACAAGGAAAATACCTGTTATTCACTGACACAATGCAACATTTCACTGAGGTCTTGGCCTTCGAGATACTTCAAGAAATTGTAAGAATAAACATTAGAAAGATTGAGACCAAATGGTTATTATTTGTAAATGCAAATTAGAAACTCTCAAACAATGCTCTTCAAAATGAATAAAACTCAGAGTTCAAGAAGGGAACTGAGGACAAGGGAAACATACAAAAATCTATTAATTTTCCCATATGCCAGTAACATCTAAATAGGTTTGGATGCATTCAGCTTTAGTTAGAGAATGCTGAATTAAGGTTTAAATCGTATTTACTGACAAAGGAATCAGGAGGAAACAGTTCATTGGTATGTCCAGTGGTTTGGTAACGTTTTCACAGATCTAGACACTTCATCTTTCTGCTACATCATCTCAACATGCTGCCTTTTTGTCTCATGGCCACATATGGCTTATCCCAACCAGGTGCTATGCCTGCTCATCAGCATTGAAAATTGGAAGAAAGAATGGGGGCAGAAGCAAAAGGGATTTTACTTGTATCAAAGGGTAAATATGATCAGAATTCCTCTTATCACACATTGTGTAATACTAGATAGATATTATGGCCAGCCTCCGTGGCAGGAGTGCTAGAGAAAGTGAGCATGTAGTAAAGACACAATCATTTAGACTGTCCTGACTGGCTTAGACCTTATCACGATTCATCCTCTGAGAATGGGCATGTTGCAGACCCCAAATAACATTAGCAAGAAAGAAGTGGCTGGAGGGTTACTTTGTAGATGACTCACACTGTATGTCATTGTACCATTCGGAAAATACAATGGGGATAGAAGATCCCAATCACACAGATGACAATTTTTAGAACATCTATAATGTAGCTAAAATAAATAATGAAATGTGCAAAACCTACAGGATTGTATTTAAAAATTTTACTGAAAGTACTTATGACATGAAAATGGAGACACAGGGGCGCCTGGGTGGCACAGTCGGTTAAGCGTCCGACTTCAGCCAGGTCACGATCTCGCGGTCCGGGAGTTCGAGCCCCGCGTCAGGCTCTGGGCTGATGGCTCGGAGCCTGGAACCTGTTTCCGATTCTGTGTCTCCCTCTCTCTCTGCCCCTCCCCCGTTCATGCTCTGTCTCTCTCTGTCCCAAAAATTAAAAAAAAAAAAAAAAAGAAAATGGAGACACATATCACATTCTTACATGAAAAGCCTCACTACTGTTGGTTCTCTATATAATAATCTACAAATCCATAGTAGTCTCAACCAAAATGGCCTTTACTTTTTCACCCTGATAAATGATTCTTTAGTTCCTCTGTAAGAGGAAATTATCATCACCAAAGATGAGACTAGTATGAAGCCTAACTCTTCATCATATATCATAAAATTTATTATACAGATATAGTGAAAAGAGCAGAATACAAATAACAGAATACAGAATGGAACACAATTAAGAATACAAAATCCAAAGCCAGCCTATGCATCTGGGAGGATTAGTATATAATAAACACAGTATTTCAGATCAGTTGGAAATAATCAATTATTTTAGATTTAACTTTGGAAAAATGTCTCCACTTGGGAAGAAGTAGTTATATTCCTTTCTCACACCATGTACAAAAATAAATTCCAGATGGATCAAAATTACAAACATGAAAAAACAAAACTGTAACATACTGGGACTCATGGGGAAATATTTTTATAATCTTGGCTGTGAAAAGTTTTTCTAAAATGTCATAGATTGACCGGTGAATCTACATAATAAATTTTATAGGTGAGGAAAGTTAAAAGACAAATGAAAGACTTGGAGAAGATAGTTGCAACATATATAACAAAAATAAATATTATTTGCAAAGAGTTTCAGTGATTCATTAAGAAAAAGACAATCTACATTTTAAAAGTGGATGGACTATCAAGCAATTCGCAGAAGGCATACAAAATGGGCAAAACATATTAAAAAGACATCACATCTCTAATAATCATGGAAGTGAAACATTAATAATCATAAGAATTTCAAGGGCGCCTGGGTGGCTCATTGGGTTAAGCATCTGACTTCAGCTCAGGTCGTGATCTCACAGTTGGTGAGTTCGAGCCCTGCGTCGGGCTCTGTGCTGACAAGCAGCGCCTGGAGCCTGCTTTGGATTCAGTGTCTCCCTCTCTCTCTCTGTCCCTTCCCCTGCTCACGCTGTCTCTCTCTCTTTCTCTCTCTCTCTGAAAAATAAACAAACATTAAAAAGTTAAAAAAAATTTCATTCATCAGATTGTCAAATATCTTTTAAAAATTGATACTATCCAGTGTTGACATGGATATACAAGTACTGAGTTTGTAGAAATGTAAATCTGTACAGTAGGGTTTGGTGGACAATGGGGTGATAGCTATCAAAATTTAAACTATTCATAGCTTTCTGACCCAAAAACTATATTTCCTATTTTTTTTAACATTTATTTATTTATTTTGAGAGAGAGAGAAAGATCATGAGCAGGTATGGGGCAGAGATAGAAAGGGGGAGAGAGAATCCCAAGTAGGAGCACAGAGCCCAGTGCGGGGCTTGATCCCACAACTGGGAGATCACTACCTGAGCCAAAATCAAGAGTCGGATGCTCAACTGGCTGAGCACCCCCAGGTGGCCCCCAAAACTATATTTCTAATAATTCATCTTATAGAAATATTTGCATATGTGTACATATGTGCTTGTTATAGTATTATTTCTAACCAGAGAAAATCTTCAGCTACTTAAATACCCAACAATAGTGGAATTATTTTATAAATTATAGCATATAAATTTAAACTATTACAAATTTTTATGCTTTCATTACAATTAAGATAGACCTATTTGTATTGACTTGGCAGGATCTTCAAAATATATTATTACATTAAAAATTGTATTTATTTTGTTAATGCTACATTTTTATATTATATATTATATTATAAATGTTATGTTTATATATTATATCATATAAGTATGCAAGTGCATAGAACAGTATCTAAAAGGATGCTTTTACAAGTGATTTATTATAGGTTGGGGCATCTTTTTTTTTTTTTAATTAAAAAATTTTTTTAATGTTTATTCATTTTTGGAGAGAGAGGGAGACAGAGCACGAGCAGGGGAGAGGCAGAGTGAGGGAGACACAGAATCTAAAGCAGGATCCAGGCTCTGAGCTGTCAGCACAGAGCCCAATGTAGGGCTCGAACTCAAGAATCATGAGATCATGACCCGAGTTGAAGTTGGACACTTAACCCACTCAACCACCTAGTTGCCTCTAGAGGTTGGAGCATCTTTTTTTTAAATTTTATTTTTATTTATTTTTATGTTTATTTATTTCTGAGACAGAGAAAGACAGAGCATGAGTGGGGGAGGGGCAGAGAGAGAAGGAGACACAGAATCAGAAGCAGGCTCCAGGCTCTGAGCTGTCAGCACAGAGACCGATGCAGGGCTCAAACTCACAAACCGTGAGATCATGTGAGCCAAAGTGGGTCGCTCAGGCGCCCCTATAGGTTGGAGCATCTTAATGCAGAGATTGGCAGGGGTGGGGAATAGCTATAAAGGAACTGTAGTATTTTGGTCTGTGTATTGCTAACTTCAGATTTTTCAAAATATGCACGTATCGTGTGCTTTTGCAGTTAAAAATATTTTAAAAGGGACAGCTTAGTATTTGGATGAAACAGACTGAGGTTCAAGTCTAAGTATACACCACCTAATAGTTGTATGACTTGAGTATTTTTAAGTTCTCAGAGACTCCGTTTCTTTACCTACAAATTAGGTAAAATAATACTCCATAGATGAGTTAACAGATCAAAAGAGATGATGTAGGAAAACATAATGGCCTATAGTGGATGCCCAACAAATGTTGTGTTCTTAAAAGGCTAAGGTTAGAGGTAAGTAAATTGTAATCCTTATCATTGGCTTTTCTTATTTGGGCTCCAAGGAAGCATGGTTTGCTCAAGCAGATATTGTCAAGCACTTGTCCTTGAAATTTTCATTGAAAGATTGCAGATCTGCATTTTGAGATGAACTAAATATTCAGTTGATTGATCATTCATTCATTTATGCCGTGAGTGTGGTATGCTTTACTATCTGTTAGACAGTGTGCTAGGCACATGCGGGTATAAAGATGAACAAGAGCCAGTCCTTCCCACTGAGGAGCCTAAAGTTTGCCTTCTTTTAATTCTTCCAGTTTAGTGACATAAACGCAATTCTAGAGACAGTTATAAATACTAAGGCTATAGAAAAGGAGAGTGCTGAGAAATCACAGAATCAGAGAATGTTTGAAGTGAGCAAGAGCAAGAGATCATTTATTCAACTTCCCATCCAGCGCAAGAACTCCTTCCACAATATTCTTGGAAGACTGTAATATAGTTTCTGCCAGAATAATAATGATTTATTGAATATTTACTACTGTCCCAGACACCATTCTAACTCTTCACAAACATTGTCTCCACTTGAACGTCACAGCAAAGCTGAAAGCTAGTTGATGTCATACATAATTTACAGATAGAAACTGAGACCCAGAGAGGTTAAGTAATTTGTCTGAGGTTACACAGCTAATTCACAGGGCTGAAATCTGAACCCAAATCAGCCTTATCCCAGAACCCATGTTCTTAATCTGAACTACTACATCCTACTGTTTTTGCAGCTGGGACATTTCCAGTGATACAAACCTTAATATATGAAAAGTCTATTGTTACACTTCTTGTACAGTTCTTCTCTCTATAGTGCTGGAATCTGTCTTCTAATAACATCAATGCCTTACCTCACTGAGTATCAGATAACACCTGCAGTATAATTGGACTTGCTAGGAATGTTAAAATCCTTTAGACCTGGTTTCTACCCTCAAGTAGTTTATAATCTTGCTTTTTTTTTTTTTTTTATAATCTTGCCTTTTCTGTTTGGAAAAGCACGAAATGCCTGTTCTCTTTTACCAGAGCGTCTTTCAAACGTCTGAAAACAAATCCATCCCAAGCCCTTCTGTATAGAAAACTGTACCTCTGACTGAATTTGTTGTTGTTCCCCATTAAATATCCTCAGTTCCTTCAATTGTTGCTGGATTTTTAGAGCCTCTCCCTCTCAATTTTCTTTCTCCAAAAGTAGATATGATTCTGTCCTTAAAAGACAGGGTTTTGAACCCAAACAGTGCTAATGATAGTACACAGAGAGTTTAACTGACTTTCATTTGAATATCAACATCAATTAATACTGCAATAATGATTCTAGCTTTCAATAGCAATAATGTTATGGACTTATATTAAGTCAACTTGACACCACTCAGTTCCCCCACATTTTTTTTTAAATAAATATTCACCCAACCAGGTCTTGATTTTCTCCTTGGAACTTGTGAACTTTGAATTTGTGAAATACAATTTGTATCTTTTATGTTTAATTCTTAAGACATTGTTACTATCCTTGTTAAATACAATCTTTAAAGCAAAAATTGGTCTCCTGCTTCAGACTGCCAACTGTTTTTCAGTCTTGATATTGTTTTCTGTTTTATTAGATATCTCACCAAGCTTTATGAAATCCTCAATCCTCAAAGCCCAATGTTTTTGTGATCTCTTTGAAGGATCAAGGCAAAGGAGGGAGTTTTGAATTGTGTTACTAATGACCTCTTCCAAGTTGGAATAGGTTCATTAATCAATCCTTCTTTGCTATTATTATTCAATCAATCTTCCTTTGTTATCACTGTTCAATCGGGCATGAATTCACCTAGCTAAGAGCATCTGATGTACTATATTATGAGAAACAGAAAACATGTTCTTGAAATTAGGATATATTACATGCATGGTATTTCCATGTACTTGTTAATTTGGCCTGATTTATTCTTACCAAACCCACAATGGATCCAATAATCACTGTATTCTTTCCTAAATGCTCACAAATCATTTATCCCACCTACCTACCCACATACCATCTTTTTAAAAACTTTCTCTTCAAGTTCTACAAAGGATTCAGGTCAAATTATAAAAATAAATTCAATAAAAAGGGAAAAAATAGATAAAGAAATGGGAGCAAGGGTAAAAATGAGTAGAAAGATAACCACAATGGCGGTGGATTAACATACAATAATGCATGGCATAGATTCCTACATGTGTGTTTGGGGCAAGCCAAAACAGGTGAGACACAATATTAGTGACAAGACACTCAGAAGGTAGAGGCAAGGTTTTGTTTGTTTGCATTTGTTTTTCAACATTTAAGAGAACCATGACATCTGTGGCTTTGTTTGCAGCCCTTCAATAGGCCAGTGGGATAATATCAAAACCTGATTGGATAAGAGTAGTTCTAGAAGGGTCAAAGCAATGCTGTCTGTGTGGGCATGTTTCCCGTGGTCTGACCTCATCCAGGACAACCCAGAGAACCACAGGAGAGAATATATGCGTGTACTTCAGGCAATCTTCTTTTAATGTCATTGCTCACAACCATATTTTTATTTGTTTGGAATAGCTGGGCTCTCTAGTGAGAACCTAGATCAGATGGTCTGTGTTGCCAATTAAAGGCGTATCTGTGTGGATAAGTTCCCTATAGAAAATTTAACAACTATGCTAAGAAAAAGTCTATCATCTATTTATTTAATATAACCCATTGCTTATCAAGGGTAGAAGTATAGCTTCTTGAGATAATGACAGTAGTTCACCAGAGGAACTTAGGAATAATTTCATTTCAATGAGATATTTACATAGATTTGCACATCATTAAAACACATAAAAATATTAATATTTATTTTAGCCAGGTGAAATCATTTTTGGCACTAGATGGATCTAAATAATAAATTTTAAAATAAAAAGAAGAATAGAGTGCTATTTATAATATTTCTATTTCAATAATTTTCTTTCTTCTGTTTTTTCTAGACAACAGAAACTGAAAGGTTTTCCAGAGATTTCTGGGGAAAAAAGTGGGTAGGGGCGCCTGGATGGCTCAGTCAGTAAAGCGTCCGACTTTGGTTCAGGTCATAATCTCACAATTCGTGGGTTCGAGCCCTGCGTCCGGGCTCTGTGCTGATGGCTCAGAGCCTGGAGCCTGTTTCAGGTTCTGTGTCTCCCTCTCTCTCTGCGCCTCCCCCACTCGCGCTCTGTCTCCCTCTGTCTCCAAAATAAAAATAAAACATTAACAAATTTTTTCTTTTAAAAAGTGGGTAGAGTGCTATCCTTTCTAATATTAATCAAGCCATATTTTATTACTCTCAAGACACGATAAATATTGTTTAAAAAATAATCTCTCAGCTAGTATGTATTTTCTCCCAATTTAGCAAGTACTTAAGAATAATACCACTTGATCATCTGCCCAAATAGCTTACTTAGTTCATAGTTTAAAAAGGAACAAGGTCCAGACAACCTACCAGGTGGTGTGGACCAGGGCTACCACAGTCAGATTTGCATTATTTTCAATAGCAGATGCCCATATTTACAGTAGTGATGAAAATTCTTGGGCATGCCGACAGCTTCCCACCTCAAATACCCAAGCTTCTCTGTTTCTCTGGCTAGGGACTTTTGCTGGCAGTGAAGAATGTGCACAGGGCAACCTGGGAAACGCTAAATACTTACTCTCCCAAGTGGGAAACTCTCAACCAATGAGTCTGTGACCCACCTGACAATGCTGGAGAATATCCTTCATGCTTCCTCAGACGGTCCCTATGAAACCGAGCTAGTTGCCCATAGCAATAACATGCTCATTAGTACACCCTCTATCTGCCTCTCTCAATCCCTGTCTCAAAAAACACAAACTAAGACATCCTCTTTTACCATTTCTATTGAAATTTCAGTGAACTTGATTGTAAGTAAGCAGCTCCCCAGAGTGAGAGGGGGAATCCTCTCTCTAACTCATAAATAAGGTAACAATGGGGTGGAGGGAAGATGGTGTTATGGAAAAAGTATGGAAATTGGAAGCAGAAAATCTAACCTCTGGTCACATCTCAGTCCCCGTCAAACTCAATTTCTTCTGCTTTCTCCTTGAACATGCTATTCAGTTGACCTCTGATTCTCTTGATTCTCCTCCAATCTCATGAGCCACACACTGTCTCCTTTGCTGGACCCTCCTCATTTTCCCGCCTCAATCTCTTAGAGAGATGTAAGCTCAGTCCCCTGACTTCCTTCTTTTGGCTGTCTAAACTCAACACACGTATGGTGAATGATGTAAGAAGCCAGCTGTAAATCAGGGGAGGTTGGCCTACAAGACCTTTTACCTCCCTTTCATTCAAATACCACATGAGCTTAGCTGACTATGAAAGTAGAAACGACATGCTCTGACTTGTTCATCAGAGGAAAGACTTTTCACTATCTTTTTTAATCACCAAAAGTTGTCTTTCTCACATTTCTCCATTCACTGGGGAATGTCTATTAAAATGTTTAAGTTAAATTGATTTTTATAAGCTTATATACATCTCTAGATGAAATTCAGGACAACATAGTGTTTTGGTTTTCTTTCTCGTTTCTTTCTTTTTTCACTTTGTTTTCTTTCTATCTTGAGTATGCTTTCTTTAAGCATTCCAATTTTCCCCAGGTGTACTGTACTCCCAGTAGGATGTGGATTTAGGAGCAAAAAGGAGTGAGAATTCCCCTTCCAATCATGAGTAGGCCTTTTCCCCTCAACATTTCTATCTGCCCATATGCTACTTTTAGGAAATCAAGAGAAAAAGTGAAAAGGGCAGTGAAACCAATTTTGCATCTATCCAATTAGTCCAAGACATGGACTCTCATCCTTTCTTCTTCTCTACATAAGCTGAGATGTGCTCATTGCCTTATATTTTCTCCATCTATCTTAATTAATCACTGTTTCGTTTCTAATCTGAGAAATTCTTTACAAAATCATAACTCGTGTATCTAAAGCTTTAGACATGTCATTGTTCTCTTCTTTTCCTTCTTTGCTTAAAGCTGAAATCCAGGTTTTTTTCATATTTACCACAACATGAAAATCTGCCAGGAAATCTGCCAGGATGAAGACTGGATTATATTCTTTCACAAATCCCTGAGCCCTAAGTACATCTGCTGACTAACTGCTAAACTTCATTTCTTAGGATCCTCCTTTTCTTAGTGTGATTCTGACCTAGTCATTTCTTTTGTAAATTTTCCTCATCTCTTTTTTTGTAGTTCAGAAGTGTTTTATAATTATTTGCCAAGCTGAACTGAGATCTTACTGGTCTTTATCATTTTCTAAATATCCCACTATCAGTTTCACACTTAAAATGCAGAAAATGACAAAAACCAAATACACGGAAGAAAAGAAACTCTGAATAATGATAATGCATGTGTTGGAGCTCTTGTGAAAATTATGGTTCCCTTTGTTTTTTAAGGACCTAAATGAATCTCCACTCCTGGTGTAATTTTGGTGTCAACAGTCATGTGTGAAGACTTCTAGAGAGTTTTTTTTAATTAAAAACATTTTTTTTAATGTTGGGTGACCAACATACTGTTTATTAGAAATGTTGTAGAAGGAAAGACTGTATATAGTGTGAATAGAATTTAGAACCTTTAAGACCCAGGGCATTGTCTCCTACCTTAGTAAACAGAGCAACACATTATAGTTGTTTTGTTTGTGATAATGAAGGCTCTTAGTTAAGATGAATTATATTAGTTTAAAAAATTTTAATGTTTATTTATTTTTGAGAGAGAGGGAGAGAGACAGAGTGTGAGGAAGGGAGAGGCAGAGAATGAGGGAGACACAGAATCCGAAGCAGGATCCAGGCTCTGAGCTGTCAGCACAGAGCCTGACATGGGACTCGAACGCACAAACTGAGATCATGCCCTGAGCCGAAGTCAGGCGCTTAACTGACTGAGCCACCAAGGCACCCTGAATTATACTAATTTTTATGTAAAGAATCTGGAGTCATAAATTGGTTCTATGCTCATCTCAAAGGTGCCCTGAACTTGGTTCCTTAAAATTGTTGACATCAGACTTACCCCCTATCCTTTACCTTGTTTGCATTAATGTGAAATTCTGTATGGGATACTCGATGCAATATAGCTGTTTTAATGGAAAATTAATAATCCAATTTACTTTAGTAATCTAATATTGTTGAATATTTAATTGTTTTCAAACTCTGGTTATTTTCTTGGGATAAATTCCTGGAGAGATAATTTCTGGGTTATAGAGTATATATATTTCTAAGGCTTTTGATGCACATTGCTAAATTTTCTAGAAAGTTTTGGTATTTCACATTCTCACTAGCAGTATAGGAATGCTTATTTCTCCATACTTGTACCAACACTGGATATTTTTATTAAGAAATTAAGCTTTGCCAATCTTGCAGATAAAATAGAATCTTACTATTATTTTGACTTTTATCTCTCTATTACAATATGTAGAGGTTTGTTTTCAACATTAGTAGCCAGTGGTAGTTCTTTGCCAAAAGTTTTATTGGGGTGCATACCTTTTACTTATTGATTGTCAAGGATTCTTTACATAGTAATACTCCTTTTAACCTTGTAAATAGGATTTAAAACATTCTGTCATTTCAGCATGTATTACTGTTTGCTCACTTTTAAGTTACTGAGGACTTTTTTTGTTATAAAAACTTAGAAAATGATTACTAAAGCTAAATAAAATCAGGTTGCATTTTTGAAACTTTAAGCACGAGTGAAAATTGTAGATAGACTTTGGTTATTCACTTTTTTCACTATTTATTCTACTATGCTGTGGTATATCTGAGGGCATAGATTTTAGAAGTAGTATTTTATAAGTAATTGATAATTATTTTTGTAATAATGACCTAGAAGCCAGTGGTGTGCTGGTGAATGTTGAGCAACTGAGTCTCCTTGCAGAATTTACTGCTTTCTCTGTTATAAATACTCCCATCATGGCTGATTTCAACCTGCCAACTTGAAGCTGCATAATAGACTTTTGAGAACTGGTATTGAAGCAGTATAGGATTCTAAGATGCCATCTGAACCATCAGTGGTTAAATTCTGTAGCACATAGTTTTATTGTTAGATATATTTCAAAATTTTTGTATATTAATATATATGATGGTATAGATTTTATATTATGTATTTTGTACATTTAATATATAGAGAATATATGATTAATCAGAAAGCCACATTCACCAAATAAGTCAGCCAAATGAAATTTACCTGTAATTTTTTTCTTTTAAATTAACACATCCTGGGAAATTCTAGGAGTCTTTAAATTAACTAGGAAATAATGAAGTATTTTAATTCAAAGTTATTTTCTAACATACAAATAAGACCCATGGTGGGGGCGGGGGAAGGATCATAAAACTTGGATTAATTCATCTAGAAAAGAAGAGGTCAAGGACTGTATTAATAATTATCTTCAATGCCTGAGTGGTGAGGGTTAAATTAGAATAAAACCACCACCAACACCACCACCACCACCCACCCACACACACACACACACACACACACACACACACTTCCCTATTTCTATAAAGTGAGGAAAAAGAGAAAATAGTAACAGGGGAGGGATTTAGCTTAAAGAAAGAAGACTCACCTGGTTGCAAAGATTATTAAGAATGACTTAATTTTGTATTGTCCTTTTCTATATATCTGTTGAAATAATATAATTCTGAGATCATATTGGTGTGATTTCATAATAGATCTAATGAATTTCAGACATTGAACATTTTCAGTACACAGAAGGAGAATGTATTAAGCAAAAGCAACTTACAACATTGAGCAACATGGAGTTCTTGAAATCCAAAAGTTTAGAATGACGCTGAGCATAGGAATGGTTGCCCTTGTGAGGGGGAGAGCTCAGTGATTCAGGGAGGAAAGCCTCAGGATGGGGGGATAGTGACTGGAAAATTCATTTGGTTGCTTAAAAGATCAGCTTAACTCTGGCTCAAGATTCACATTTCCCACTTGTGTCTTGTCTTCAAAAATAAAAAAGAGGAAACCACCAATGAGAACATGTGGTGTTATAAATCATCCTGACTGTTGTTAGAAAAATGAGTAAGGGTTCTAAACAGTTTCAAAAGGTCCTGACTAGCCTTTTCACTCACCTTGGGAAGAACCATAAAAGTAAGAAAACAAAAGGAATTCTTTTTCTTTCCATACACCAGTCATCAGCAGTGTTCTCTTTGGGCTCCTGGCATCTGGGTCCAGTTGCTGGGTTACAGGCAAATATAATCAAAACAAACACTAAAAGGTACTCTTTTGGCTCTTAACATGTTGGAAAGGTCTTCTGCCTTCCATCCTCTGTGTTCGCCAATTCTGAACACAAAAGTGACTTTCCCGTTTGTTGTTGTCCTTTCCTTTTCTTCCTGCAGGACAACTCCTGATTATAAACTTGTTGTGGAGTAGAAGAAGCCCTTAATTATGAGGCCATTAGACCTTTAGACCTTTTCTCCAGCTTCCTGTTGAACAGCACCAGGAATTCCACCTGCTTCCAGGCTCTATCACCCTTCCCTGTCCTCTGAGAACAGGCAGGGGGTAGATGCTCTTCCATAGGAGCACTAACCTTCTGCTCCTCACTTTGTCCAGTTACCGAGGATAGCTTGTCAAGGAAACAAATGGTATTTTCCACTCTGGACTACAGTGCCAGATGCAGTGATGGACTTCCTGCTTCTCACCACTTGTGATGTGTTATACTATATTTGAACTTGGACAGGAAAGCTACAAGCACGTTTAGAACTTTGGGAAATAAGATCTATGGCAAAAGTCAACCCGTTAACCAGTTTGTCCAAAGTATTTTATTAAGGTCTATGGGGTGCCAAGCACTTTAATAGAATCAGGGCATTCTAGCATGCTCTGCAGAGGTTAAAGACACTAGGATGATTTGTCCTGGAGAAGAGAACAGTGAGAGGAAGCTGTTGTAAATCCTCCAGTATTTAAAGAGGTGCTGTTCAGAGGGTGAAACCAACTGTACTTCAACTCTGCTAAGGCTAGAACATGAAGAAATATACTCGAAACAAGGACGTTTTGTTTATTTTTAAGGAAGAATTCCCCAAGAGTGTAAATTTCTAAATACCTTGAAGGGTTCCCTAGAAAGATGGCCATATTTCCTTTCTGAACACCTAGACCAAAAAGGCTTACCTCTTATCTGCCTGAAACAGTTTGGTTTTGTATACATGATCATGAGTAGGTATGTGTTGAACTGAGGAAAAGAGCTGGACTAACCTCGGATATAGGAAACCCATGACTGATCATCGAAAAGCAAATATTCACCATATTTCTGGAAAGGTCAGAAGTAAGTGTTTTTATCCTGGTGTTTTGCAAAGTCTGAGCCAAAGAAGACGAAGTATCTTTTCCAGGGTCACCCAAAATATGAGTGTTAGAACCAAACATATATTTTGCAAGTATATATTGTGTTTTATTAAAAGTTTGAAACCTCCAGAAAGAATTTTGCCCTAGCGACCTGAAAAATAACATCTTTTCAAAGCAGGCATGTAGTGTGTGAGTTGGTTTTTTTTTTTTTTCATTCCTTTTCATCATCATAGCTACTATTCATTGAGCTTCTGTTACATCAGGTGTTGGAATCAGGGTTTCGTATACATTTTTATCTCTTTTCATGCTTACACCCATTATGTAAGATGGGTATTGTGATTTTAATTCACCAGGTGATGAAACTGAGGCTCAGATAAATTCTGTTACAACTTGTCCAGTTGTAGTCACCAAACTGGTAGGCCATGGGACCAGAATGAAAATCCTGACCTCTCTAAATATTGAAGTTCTTTCTCCGCTACATTGGTCTACCAGGGAAAATATGACTCAGTCATTTTAAATCAAAAGGATTAAACTAATTGTTAATAAAAATATAATTCATACGTATCAACTTGCTGCAATTGCTAAAGCATATATGATTTATGTCAACACACTTCAAAGATGGTTGGAAGCCTTTTTCTGCCTAAGAAAATACAACAGAGTGCTCCAAGCAGGAAACATTTCAATTCCCTTACTCTCCTTCTCTATCTGAAATGATTTTTCTGAGTCATTGTGAAGCTCCAAGATTGATTTCATTGGGGCTGTATTTCATAACATAACTAGCATCAAATTATGGAAATGTTTTCTAATGGCCTGGATTTTATGTTCAACAATTTTATTCTATTTTACAACCTGAGTAAGGCATGTCTTTTCCTCCTGGCTTCTGGAATATTCTAAATTTCTTTTAGAGATGACTCTTCTACTTGGGCCTCTTCAGCTGGCACCTTCTCCCTCTCTTCTCATGATCAAGTTTACAGGCTCACTGTGTAGTGAGAGGGGGCTGCAGGGTAGAATGGGCAGTGGTAAAAAAAAAAGTGCCAGAACTAAATGGGACTTCAGTAAGCCTCCTCAACTTTCATCTACACCCTGGAAGTAATGACCCTGTATCTCCCGGTTGTGAGAAGATAAGGGAAAAGATAAACAAGAAAATTTGGTTACATGTATGTGTTGCTGTTTGCATTTGACATGCAGAGCGGGATCTACCTTAGCTCACCCCAAATCCAGATGTTTGTAATAATGAATTGACTTATTATTTGGTTCAACTGCCCTTCACAGTCTGTCTTCTTCCACAGGAAACAGAAACCCTTCAAGGGAGGAGAATACAATACCTTTGTCCCTTTACTTTGAATTTTCTCTCATAGGGACTCCCGCCAAAACACAACTCATTATTTTCTTTATAAAATCTTCTCCTTTCCCCATATTTCTAGCCTTGTTAATGATGTCAGAATACACTCAGCTTCAATCCCATTCTCTTGAATTGGAAACCTCAGAGTTATTCCCTGCCCAACCACCACCCCTCCCAAAGCCCACTCCTTCTCTTTCTGTCATTCTTCCCTTCCCCAACCCAACTGGTCTTCAAATCCAGTGGATTCTATCACAGATATGTTTACTGGATTTATCTTCCACTTGCACCCCCACAACCGCTGTTCTGGGTAAGGCTTGGGTTATTTCTTACTAGGACTGTCGAATTCTTTTCTGTCAGGATAGGGCAAGCACAACTTCCATCCACAGTCACTACGAATTTGTGTCCAAAGGAAAGTTGTACCAACAGCAGCCCACCAATTTACCATGTTTTCCTGTTGGCTTGGGCTTTCGTTCCAAATTCCTATCTTAGGAATTAGGTTTCATGACATGCCAGCTGAAAGGGTTGCTTATGTCTGGGCCAGCTCCTCATCTGCTTCGGGCTCCTTTTTTTTCTGGGCTAACCTTTGTTTTCTTTTGGCTGTGGGTGGAGTAGGTTGGCAGAAGGTGATGACGAGGCCTAAGACTTCTTATCTCACTGGCTACATGGAAATGATTTACAGGAAGGAGGAGCATTCCTAGAAGGAAAGGGAGGCCAAGGGAGCAAGACATCCAAATTATTTCTCAACACGAGATCAAAAGCTGCTTCCCCCTAGCTCTTTCCCCAGAAGGCTCCATCTCCTAGTACTATGGTCCAGCTCTGGGTTCTTCATCTTAACGCATCATTGGAGCTTGGTCCACTCCTCAGGAATGGAGCTGGGGAGAGGTGAGGGAGGCTTGGATTTATCTCAGAGTAGTGTCGTCACATATGACGCATAAAATTATTTTGGTGGGTTGTGACCAGCATTAAAAAAAATGTAATGGTAAAAGAGTGGAAAGGAATAGAACACAACAGAACAGAAAGTATTCGAGTAGATTTCATAAGGTAAGGGTGTCCACTTTTTCATGAAACCTTTGTTTCAGTCTTATGTGGGATAATTGTGTGTGTGTGTGTGTGCATACAACTATATTGGGACACAGTATAAATCGTATTTCTAACTGTGTAGATCATGGTCTTAAAAATTTGGAAGCCACTGTTAGGTTAGAGTGTATAGACAACAGTCTCTCTCTGCTTCTGATTTTCCCCCTTGGATTCATCCTCCATAACCCAAACTGCCATTTAAATAACCTTCCTACAAACCAATGTGATCACACAATTACCCTGTTTAAGGATCTCTGTTACTCCCAGGACTAATTCATTAGCATGACAGTCAAGGTCTTCAGTAATCTGCTTCCAACTACTTTTCCAGTCTCATTTACCACTACATCCCTTCTTATTGGCCTACTCTATCTTTTTCAAATGTGCCTTTCATATTTGTCTTTTTGTCTTCACTTGTATTGTTCTTTAAACCCAGAATGTCATTGCACTCTTCTACATGTCTAAATTCAACTCATCAAAAAATTGTTTTTAAACAAGATTATTTTTCTTCTTAAAACTTTGCAATACTGGAGAGGTTACTGAATATAAAAGAAAATCCCATAATCTAGAAATAGTAGTATATCTTTATAATAGTTTTATAATATATATCTTTGTAATAGTATTTATCTCAAAGCACCTATACTTATGTATACATACACATATATTTACACTTTTTTTCACTTAATATATAAGGAAAGATTTCCAATGTCATTAAGTATTCTTCCAAAATACATGTAATGGAGACATTATATTTTACTACTTAGATGTTTTGAACATTTAAAAATTTCAAATATCTTATTTTTATAAATAATGCCTTGATATATATATCTTTATTTGTCTCTGATTTTTTTTCTCCCTTTGAACAGAATATTAGATTTGTATTTACTGGGTAAAATTATATTAATGTTTTTAAAGGCCTTGATATATATTGTTCAATTGCTCATAAAAACCATAACACAAGATCCCTACTTGTGCCAATATGGATATTATCATTTACGAAATGTTTGCCAGTCTGATAGATGAAAATAATTTTGCATTACTTTCATGTGCATTTTTTGGTATTAGTTAAGATTAATCTCTTTTTTTTCATATTTATTGGTCATTATATTGCATTTTGGAGGAAATTGCTTGCCGATGGCCGTTGTCCATTTTTTAATTAGGGAGGTTGTTTTTTCTGTCTTTTTTTTTTCTTATTACAAATCCTGCTTATTCTTCAAAGCTCAGTCTAAAGCACAATTTCTCCGTGAAACTTTCTTCTAGTTTCTTAGTTTGAATCTTTGTTTTCCTGTGGCACATGATTGGTATGTCCATTTAGTGATCAGTTTACTCTGCCATGTCGGTTGCTATCTTTTCCCACTTAATGACAAGATTTAGGGGGTAAAAACATTTATTATTATTTTTAAATCTCTCCCCAGTAAAAGGCACAGATCAGATATTCAGTGTATTGTTGGTGTTTTTTTTCAAGCTAGAGAGCAGAACCTTCCCTTCTCAATGTGCAATTTGATAGGTTATTCTTCCTGTATGCTTTTAGAATATTCTGAGGCTGCACTCACATATATTTAGGAAGATTCAGTGAGTACAGAATGCATTTTTCTTGGGGTGCTGAGAAGAGGGAGAAAGCACTGCCCTTTCTGAAGTCTGCTTGGCTGTGCTTCCTAGTTCCATTAAAATAATTTCACTAGCATGTGTTTTTGCACTTGGGGTGATGTGAAGTTTCTCTTTTTTCCCTTCTTTTCCTCAACACTGTGGTTGGTGTTCTGCTTTGATGCACTTACAGGCCAATTGAGATCATTTAAATTACTTTTGCAGGGGCACCTGGGTGGCTCAGTCGGTTAAGCGTCTGACTTCAGCTCAGGTCATGATCTCATGGTTTATGAGCTCGAGCCCCATGTTAGACTCTGTGCTGACAGTTCAGTGCCTAGAGACTGTGACTCCCTGTCACAGTTCAGATTCTGTGACTCCCTGTCTCCCTGCCCCTACCCTGCTCATGCTCTGTCTCTCTCCTTCTCTCAAAATATAAAAAATATATATATTAAATTACTTTTGCAAATTGGTCATAAGTTAGAATTAAAATATGCAACTGCTGGATCGAACCTCAGAGATCATCTACTCTCACACCTTAGACCCTCTACCAGCTTCTACCCCAGAGACATTTCCTACGTGAGATGACACTGACCTCTCAAAAAGAATAAAACTCAGCCCCAGTGTCAGGGGACAATTCTCCCTTTCCACGCTACATTTTGAAGGACCGTCCTCTGGGCACCTCTCCTGGAGAAGAGCACCCACTTGACCCATCAGTTAGCCGGCGTCAGCAGCAGGGGCCTCTCGAGAGTTCCCCAGTTTAGATCCCCCGCCTGCCTCCTCGGTGGTGTTCTCCAGGAGTGGCATAACCTCTACACACCAGTGTTTTCTATCTGCTTCTGGCTGTTCCGCGTTGCTTCCTTTCAACATGTCCCTGAAGGAATCCAATATGTAATTTGCCTCTTATATGCCACACGGTACTCAGAGCTTTGCACGTAACACATATTGTACCATTATTTCTTCTAGTTGTTCCCATTTTACATTTGAGGAATTGAGGCTCACGGCAGTTAAAGTATTAAGGTCGTGTAGCTGGCGAAGTGACTTGAACAAGCCCTTGAGCCCAGGTTTGCCTCACTCAGGCTCATGTTACTTTCACTGCCCCAGGTTTCCATTCAAAGAAAAGCGATTCTGATTCAGAATCCAGATCCAGAAGATCTGGATTACTGAAACCAGATGGGCATCCCTGAGAGGCTGTCTTCCTTTTGATAAAGCAAACATTAAATTGTGGGGATGGCAGGGGGAAGACTTGTTTTTATATGCATTTATTTTGGCCGTTAATTGTAGGTATTCTGCATAAAGTCTGAATTAGTGTTTACAGAGGGGTGATATGAAAAAAATTTTTAAAAATAGGTAATTTAAACTGTTTCTCAAATGAAGGAGAACTATATGCTTATTTTAACGAAGAATATGTGTAGTTTAATGAAGAATTGAGACAGAGGACCCACAACACCAGAAGGCATTCTGCAGAGTAGTTCTAATCACAGACCTTGCAGTTAATCGGAACTGGATTTAAACCCTGGTTTTGCCAAGCACACTTCATCTCTCTCATGAGTACCTAAGTTTACTCATCTGTAAAGATAGTAATAATACCTATCTCTTAGGCACTTAATGAGATAATAGATTCATTCATTCAGCTATTCATTCCTTTGACAAAAGTACTTTTTGAATATTTACAATTTGCATGACACTGGAGATGTAGTCGCGAACAAGACACATACATGGTTCCTGCCCTAAGAGCTTTGACAGTCTGGTGGTTAAATGTAAAATGTTTGTCACAGTGTCAAGCACATGCTAAGTACTAATAAGTGGTAGATGTTACCATTATAATATTATTATGACTGTTATTATCATGAGTGTGCATTCCTACAACTTCATGTAATTTTGACATATCTTACATTTGATAATAGGCGTGAGACCCAGGTAACGTTTTCCTGTATTGGCATTTCTAATTAAAGGATAGTGTCGTAAGGTAACAAGCAATTATTGTTAACAAAGGAAGTACTGTATAATCAGAACCTTGCTTCAAGAATGTAGGATTTCTCCTCTGCTTCTTACTTGACTGTTACTCTGTCTCTAGCCACATGAAACATTCAGAACAGTGGCTGGCACAACGGATAACTATTAGTTGAAAAAAGAATGTACAAATGAATGAGGGTTGCACGAACTCTAAACACAGCATCTGCCTGGTGCCTACAGAAGAGGATGCTAACTGGTTATAAATTGTACAGTGATAATCTCCTGGTAATAAGTGCCCCAAGACTTTTTTTTTTTTGTAAACTCAAGCACCTTGGGGGAAAATCCAAGGTGGGAGACTCAATGCAAGAAAGTTATTTTTAATGTCACTGGACTACACTGGAAGAAAAAAAAGTAAAAAAAAAGGCTGAATACGCAATAATCATCTCCTGCAAATTAAAGATTCTAATCCAAGGGAGTTAAATGCTGAAATAGTTATTCAGATATTTTTCCAGGCACCCATTTATTTTACACTGTCTTTAAATGTAACAGTTTGAGTTAGCATTTTGTAATTTACTACATTTTGAGATTCATATAGAATTAAATGCCTTATTCAATGGAAATAACTTTTACATGCACTTAGAACATATCCTTGTAAGTGTTTAGTAATGGAAAGAACATGTGGCATAGAATTTTCAAAGGTTTTCTGCCATATCAGATTCACATCCATAAAGATAAATTTGTTTATGTGGGTCAGATTCCATTTCAACAAATACCTGTTTGCAAAAGATAAAACAAAAAAAAAAAGCCCCGGGTAATAACCTGTTCACTTTCCATCAGGAAATCTGTTCATTTAATATTGTATTTATCTACCTCATGCAATATCATAAAAAGTAGTATAACAAAAAAAATATTTTTATTGAATTTGAGATCATGGAATTTGACCCATACGTTATTTAACAGTGATTTAACTGGCATAATTTCTAGACCATCTGGAGAAATCTTCTGTTCTTAATAACCTTTGCAAGAGCACTAGTGGTTATTTGGTTCTGATATTTTTACATTGTAATTCAAACTCATTACCACCATAAGGAAATTAATGTGATCAGTATGAGCATATTTTTACCTTTAAAGACATAAACATAATAATTTTAATAGGTAGGCCAAATAATGTAGATAATGAAGTCTGAAGGAAGTTATAGCTTTCTCTCCCCGCAAGCCTCTTTCCCCCAACACACACTATTATTTTTGATAAACATTGCAAGTTACAAGTATAATACTCATTTACTGAAATATTCAGGGAATTAATATTTGACCCATAAATTCCAAACTACATCAGCTACTGTTTTTTTTTTTCTTTCCCTTCTAAAAGAAATATGCTTTCATTCTCTATGTATTGAATGTAAATCAGAGAACCAATGCATCAGGGATGAACATTACCTTTCAAAATCTATCTATACACAAACGCTCATGTATCTTGAGCCATAATTGTATGCATGTGTGCACGATGATTGCACATAGTGTGTAGAAATGTTGTTATGGTGGGTGAGCACTTATGAAAACAGAAATCAGTCAGCACTAGTTTAAGCCAGACATGGTGTGGGTAGGTAATATAAAAGCTGCTTTCTGCAGACCTCCTAAGTTGGCTGTAGCATCCCAATTCTGAGCTAAAACCTTCATTGCTATTCTAGTCAGAGAATTCAAAGATGGAAAACACCTATTAGGTTACTTAGTTTATCCCCCTAGGGCCAGCATGGAAGATTACTCTGATAGCATATTTTATTCCTTCTTCTACTTCTTCGGTATTCGTTCCACCCTCATTCCAAAATGTCTGTGCTGACAGGCTTTTCCCTTGTTTCCTTGGGTAAGTACATTCCCCTGGATTTCCTTACATTTTTTCAACATTTAGATACATTTTCTAGTTTGCAAATAAGGATGTGTGCTTGTGATCAGATCTAGGCAAATGATCTCCATGGTATTAGTCATCTGCTCATGGATTACAGCCTCCAAAGCAAAGTGGGGGCAATAACAACAGGGGCTTTGATGGAGTGTTTGCTTCTATGCATATATACATGTACGTATGCATGTATGTTCCTCGTATGTACCAATTTCTTTCTCAGATCGCTCATCAACTTAAGCTGAAGAAAAGACAAGCAGGTCATCTGAGTTATCTAAAACCCTGCATGCTGAAAGAGCCACAAAATAGGATTGCTCCAAATCTGATTATTGGAGCAAATGGGTATGCAAAGAGACCTTGACTCAGTTCTACTGAAGATATCTGAACCTTGAGAGCATATCTAAGTAGCTGGTCCTCCTCAAGCCCAGGAATCCCAACTGGATGCACCAAAGGGAATGGCGAGAAGCTTAAACTGCATCGGGAATTTTTCTAAACACTTCATATATTTAAACTCACTCAATCCTCACAGCTTTTGGAATAGGTTATAAATAGCTCATTTAACTGAGGAAACTGAAGTGCAGGTTCTCTTGTCCTCTGTCATCGGACTGGCTGGGAGTGGAGCTAGATAGGACTCCAGGAGTTTGGTTTCGGAGTCCACGTCCATAACATCTACGCTGACTACAGTGAGTGAAGATAATGGATGAGCATGTACTTTGGGCTCAGATGCACTTTGTGTTGAATATTGACTCTATCACAACTTTTGTAACTTTGTACAAGTTAGCAGTCCTCACTGAGTCTCAGTTCCTTTATCTGGAGATTGGGATTAACAATAATCTTCTTTTAAAATTTTACGAGGATTAAGTAAGAAAATGCATGTCCAGCCCTTGGTACGGTTTCTGGCATATGACTGCCATGAAACAAAGGTTTGTTGCCTTCATTTGAAGCTCTCCTTAATGTCCCGAAGGAAGGCTGGCCATCTTAATCTTCTTCTCAGTCACTCATTGACCATTCTAAAATTAAATTCTTCTCTAAGTGAGTGGTCTTTGTTATCCACATAAAGGCATAGATCTGCGCTCATGGGTGTTAGAGATTTTGTGGTAGGAAGGAATGTCCTTGTGGAATCAAACTGAGACACAGTCTAACCCATGCCTTCATTTCATGGTATGTTTAGTTGGTAGTTCATGGCATGTTTAGTTTGGAGAGAGCCCCCAATTTAAAAATATATTTTGTCCCAAAAGTTTGTTGCAATTTGGAACTTGAAGCATGTTTTCTCATAAAAGTTATGTTATATATTATAAGTGATAGTTAGGTCATTAGGTTAGTTCAAACAATTTTTTTTTTTAACCCAGAAGACATCTAAGCCATAACAGTAGCTGCTACCAAAAACAGTAGTTGATCTGCTCGTCCTAAGTAAATTCTCCTCCTAGCTTACCCTATCCCACTCAAAGCGCTGGAGGAGCGAGAAATGGGTACTACAAGTTCTATTGGCCTCTGATAATTAGAGGAAGTTTAGAGAATTTATAAATCTACCCACTGACCAGTAGAGAAATTTTAGAGAAATTATAAACTGAACAGCTGGCCATTGGTCAGTGCCATGTTCTCCTTAGAATTTGAGGGGCGCCTGGGTGGCGCAGTCGGTTGAGCGTCCGACTTCAGCCAGGTCACGATCTCGCGGTCCGGGAGTTCGAGCCCCACGTCAGGCTCTGGGCTGATGGCTCAGAGCCTGGAACCTGTTTCTGATTCTGTGTCTCCCTCTCTCTCTGCCCCTCCCCCGTTCATGCTCTGTCTCTCTCTGTCCCAAAAATAAATAAACGTTGAAAAAAAAATTTTTTTTAAATAAAAAAAAAAAAAAAGAATTTGAAATGAGTCACAAAAGCTGTAGGCTACATTGGACATGGAGACGCTACGGTCATGGAGTTATGCTGTGGTCATGTTTTAGATGGGGCAAGAATGATCAGGCTGCTATGCAAAAAGAGGAGAATAGAGTGGATGCAAAGCAGAGAAAGAAACCATGTGGCTCAGGGTGAAATGGAGTGAGTAGGAGCATGATGACCTTCTAGATCATGTGAGGCCTGGTTGTTCTATTACACAGTTTGATCTTATAGGATCCTCCTGTATTATTTCAACACATCCTTCTTTATTAAACTAGTTTGAATGGGTTTCTCTTATAAAAAACAAAATGATTCCTGACAAAGCTAAATTTCTCAGATCAGAGCCCTTCTGAACTCTTCTTTTTGCCTGTGCAGATGGCTGTCTAGATAAGGTTTCTGATATCTGGATCTGGTAATATTAAGGGAGGGCCCTGGGTTGGGAGAAGAGAGCAAATGGGAACCCTGGTGTTGACAATAGTCTATTTTTGTTAACTCTCAATCCAGAAAGCATTGCTGTCATCGCCTTAAGGTCTTCCCTTCCAGACACAATCCATTGCTCTATGGATTCACATTGTTCCTATCTTAAATGCCCTTTTGTTCCCTTCTACTTATACAAAGCTTATTCCACCTTCATTGTAACTCAAGATGAGTCATGGAAAGTTATAGCATTTTATGGCAGGAAGAAGACAAAGCCATCTAGTTCAAAGGCTCAAAGAGGTTGCCCAAGGTCACTCAACTGGAAAATAGTGCTGCCAGGACTTGAACTTAGGTTCTGACTTCAGTATGTTTTTCACTAGACAACTCTGTCTGTAGCCCACAGGGTCCTATCCTCTTCTAGTGTATCAGAGTGGACTCCTCACCGGGCAGTATTTAATTATGTATTCACCTGACTTACATACTTGGCTCTTTTGCTATTCATGTTTATCTTAACACTCTACAAGCTTGTTGACAGCAGAAAAAGCAAACTTTCTTTTAATTTGTAGTTTTTCCTAGCATGTCACACAAAGCTTAATATATATAAGTGATCAATATATTTCTACGTATTTCTTAAATGATTGAAAACGTATGTAGAGATGAATGAAGAACCTCAGAGGTTTCCAAAGCTGACATTTACAAAAGATGAACATTCCCAACACAGACAAGTCCCTGAAAACAGTTTGATTTTATAATCACTGTTGAGAGGGGAATTTTAGCTGTGAAGTTTATAGATTGGACCCTTTACTCATTATGAATGGGAGCCAGATTCTGAGGCTGGATGCTTTATTAACTGCAGGTGATGCTTAGTGGTGGCACAAGCACAGAGATGGGACATATGTAGCAGTTATTTCCATTCAAGTGTGATAGGAGGTATGGTATTTACAGATGGGATAGACAAGATGATTCATGGATTAACTTGTTGATTTCAAGTTGTGCTCATGTGCTTTTCAGAACATCATCTTGGATGGTCTTCTTCTAAGATTTTTATCCTTTATAGAGAAGGTGAATGAGAGAGCAAGTTAGCCTTCTCTCTTTTCTGATCCTAAGAATGTCCTCCTGGTTGCTGACTTCCCTACTAACTACTATCTTAGTCCTGATAACCAACTTCATGGTCCTCAATTTCATTGGTCACAGTCGTATCTTAACACATTCTGACTGTGTATGTTTTGGCAAAATAGACAAAACATTAAGATGAGGTCATAGGGAATAGCAAGTACTAGTTATGCCCTTTGGGTCTTAAAATTCATGAAATGAGTCCATCCTTCCTAGGATAAAGCTGTGACATCTTACCAGGACATGTCTCAAAGTGACATCCATATACTTTGGTATATCTAACTGAGATTCCTGGGTTTGAGAAAGACCAGCAACTTAAATGTGCTCTCAATACTCAGATATCTTCGGTTGAACTAGGTCAAGGTCTCCTTGCTATACTCTATTTGCTCCAATAGTGAGGCTTAGAGAAATCCTAGCAATCCTAGTTTGTGGCTTGTTCAGCATGAAGTGTTTTGCATAATTCACATTGTCTGCTTGTCTACTCTTCCACCTCTGTGGATGAGCAATCTGAGAAAAAAATTGGTGGGTCACGAGGCATATACATGCATGCATGCATACATACATAGAAACAAAAAAAATGAATCAAAATACTAATAGATGATTGAATTAAAGTGGGCTTTTATCTCTCAAATTTTATAAAATGAATATGTTACTTTATAATCAAGAAATTGATAATATAATATTGGTATATAAAATAAGGAACAATTTTGAAATTTAGAAAAATATCACTGATTGTATCTTAAATGTACTCACAATGTTCCTAGTTTTTGTTTTTAAATTAGAAAGCACAATTTTGGAGAATATAAACCAGAAAGAATTTTTTTTTTTTAAACTTTTTTTTTTAATTTTTTTTTTCAATGTTTATTTATTTTTGGGACAGAGAGAGACAGAGCATGAATGGGGGAGGGGCAGAGAGAGAGGGAGACACAGAATCGGAAACAGGCTCCAGGCTCTGAGCCATCAGCCCAGAGCCCGATGCGGGGCTCGAACCCACGGACCGCGAGATCGTGACCTGGCTGAAGTCGGACGCTTAACCGACTGCGCCACCCAGGTGCCCCAAACCAGAAAGAATTTAAAAGTGTATTATGTTTCCGAATTCTTTGATTTACTGAGTAATTGTCCTATGTTCATTGACATCAATGTAAATATGCATATTAATTTCACACGACCTTTAGTTTATGAGATGCTCAAGGGGGGGATGCTATTGCTCTGAATGAAAGAACATTTTACTTAAAGTCTAAGGTGAATATTTGCTGCATGATTATCAACAAGACATATCCAACCTTTCTGAAATTTGGTTTCTTCATCAATATAGTGAAAATAATAGTCATTATAAATGGCAACTTAGCTAATATATATAAAATGTTTTTTAAAGTGTGGGGTGTTTTATATGTTTAGAAATAATAGTTATTATTTCTGTCATAAAGCCCATAGATATCCTTACAAAACTCTCTTCTCCTCATTGTTGGACATGGACTGACTGAGACCCTCTTTAGTACAAGCCATACACAGCTTCTCTGGTCCACTCTTTCTTCTGTGACTACAGCCAGAAATGGCATGCTATCATGGATAGTCAACAGAATTTGACTACAGAATCAAGTTGTTGGTTTTGTTTGTGTGTTTGTTTGTTTTTAAAAGGAAAGTATTTGCCAAATTCTTAGTTTATTGTTTGGAACATGGTAATAGAGTAGCTCTTCTTATCAACCAGCTACTAATTCAGACCTAAAATGTCCACCTCCTATTTCAAATTTGTAACAATATTTGTTGCACCTTTCTCTTTCTTTTCTTGAAAATCACTTTTTGCCTAAATCTGTCTTCTCACTTCTGGTCAAGATTTGTAGGTCTGTGACTCACACACAGTGGCCCTAACAGTATCTTAATATCTTAATGCAGTGATGTCTCTTTGCTTGCCTGCCAGTTATTTTCAGGTATTGTAGTCTGGAAACAATTCTTCAACCCGAGAAGTATGGATTGTGTGTGTGTGTGTGTGTGTGTGTGTGTTCTTGAGAAAAAAAAGGAAGCAATTCCCAGGACCAAGAGTCAGATCCTGAGGTAGGTGCTTTTATTTAAGATTTGGCTGAAGGAAAGGGCTACTACCCTTTCTCTTCCACTCACCAGCTCAGTAACCTTGTGTGGACTACCCTCTTTTGTGGTCTCTGTTGTGTCTTTTGCAAAATAAAGATGATATGATCAAGGAGATAATGGTTTAGAAAGGCTTCCTAAACAGTTTAGCTCTATGAAGATACTAGTTATTTTTCCTCCACTGGATAGCTTTTTTATGTAACATGTAAACATAATAGTCAGATGGGCATAGCCTACTCAAGGGGAAGGTATAACACAAACAATGCAAATGACTTGATCTGGGAGCAGCTTCCTATGTTTAAAGAAAAAAGAAAGCATGTTTCTTCTTGTTCTTCTGCAGGAACTTCTCCACCCTTGATGTTTTTAATGACCTTAGTAGAGTCTCCCAGTGTTCAGAAAATGATTGAACACGAACAAGGAGGATTGGTTTGTTTGGTCTATGTTTGGTCACATGGTCTATGGAGGGAGTTCTCCATTTCACCAATGAGAAGCAAAGTCATCTGCTTTTCTGTGGATTGATGGACAAAGTGCTACAAACATCTACACATTTGGTAAATCAATGAAATGTATGTAAAGATGAGTGTTATTTTCTATACTGTTCTTTTCTGGGGTTCACCACTGAACCAGTCAGAGCTGTCTTTCATATAATGAGAACTATCATAGCTTGGAAAGTAGCATCAGACAAAGTGTCTTTTAGGAATATTCTTTGGCCTAATCTAAAACCAAAACAGACACTGCACATGGCTTTATTTATGATCCTGGAAGTTGAACATGGAAGGAGTTCTTAGTTCAACATTCATCCAGATTGTAGAAACTGGTTGATATTTCCTGACAAGGCCTCTTGCCAATCTAACCTCTCCTAGCTAAGCTATTTTAACTTTGGTCTTAGGCTGATATATCTCCTAGCAACACATCTTCTCCTAAATAAAAACAGATCTCCCAGATGGTCTGGTTTGCTCTTTCCTTCTATTGACCAACTTTGTTACCCATCCTCATCACTTTCTCAATTTTAGTCATTATTTTTTTTTAATTCTCTTTCTTCAACCACCTTATTTTATTGTTTTCTCTTCATCCACCTAAGGTGAAGATCTAGGTTAGCATTGCAGTGTGGGAGCCATTAGCCACATGTGCTTAATCTTAATTTACATTAATTAGAATTAATGAAAATAAAAAATTCAGTTCCTCTTCAGTTGCACTAGCCACACTTCAAGTGCTTAATACCCAGTGGTCACCATATTGATTGGACAGTCCAGAGACAGAAGAATTCCATCATCACTAAAAGTCCTACAAACAGTGCTGATCTAGGTATTCAATTTTCTGCTTCCTTAAGGGCTTCCCCAACTATTTTCAGCTAATTTGTACCTACTTTTATCTTTATTCCTATAAAAAGTCAAAGATAGTTGTTTGAAACAACAGAACTGTCTTAATAAATTGTTTATCTGGAGCACACGTTCTTTCCTTTGGGCATAGCCATTTCATAGTTTCTATAATCTTTTCGGCAGATCAAATTGAAGAATAGAGAATTGTTCTAGTCTTTAAGACCTTCAGTCTCAAAAATGGAATTTCATACAAGCTGTGAAAACATGTAACTTCGCATACTTTGAGGCAGCCATCAACACAATTTGACAGTAATCGTTAAGTGGAGACTTAGTCACTGAAAGGGGATGGCCACTTTCTTCATACCTGTTAGGATGCCTTTTACCAAAAAAACCAAAATGTAACAAATGTTGGTGAGAATGCGAAGAACAGGGGACCCTTGTATACTGTTAGTGAGAAAGTAAATTGGTGCAGCCACTACAGAAAACAGTATGTGGGTTCCTTAAAAAACTACAAGTAGAACAGTCATATGCTCTAGCAATCTCATGTCTGATTATATATCAAAGGACTTGAAATCAGGATCTCAGACATATCTGCACTTCCATGTTCACTCCATGTGTGGCACTATTCACAGTAGCCAAGACACGAAAGCACCCTAAAGGCCCAATGATGGATGAATGAATTTTTAAAAATGTTGCATACACACACACACACACACACACACACACACACACACATATATATATATATATTAAACACAGTGGAATATTTTCAGCCTTAAAGAAGACAGAAATCCTGCCATTTCCAATAACACAATGAACTTGTAGGATATTATGCTAAGTGAAATAAGCCAGACACAGGAGGACAAATACTACAGGATACCAATTACATGATAATGTCAAATCATCAAATCATAGAAGCAGAGAGTGGCATATGGTTGTCCAGGGCTGAAGGGAGGGAAAAATGAGGAGTTATGAGTTAAAGGGTATAAAGTGTTGGTTATACAAGATGACTAAGCTTTGAGATCTATTACCATACACTGTAACATAAGGAATACTGTATTGTACGCTAAAATTTTGCCAGAAGGGTAAATCTTATGTTAACTGTTCTTATAAAAAGTAATAATGAGAAGGAGGAGAGGAAGAGGTAGAGGAGGAGGAGGAGAAGAAAAAGGAGGAGAAAACATGGAGATGACGAGTAGGTTTACGATTAGATTGTGGTGATGAATCGATTGGCAGGTGTATACGTATGTCCAAAATCATCAGGCTATATACATTAATTATGTACAGCTTTTTGTATGTAAAAAATTTTTAAATAAAAAAGGAGGTTGATCTCAGTGGAGTTATCTGTATAGTATAGCCCAAACCTAACTTTCAAATTGTCTTTCTTTAACTTCTTGCCTTTTAGCCCCTGCCAGGTCTGATCCTGACTTATTACTGAAATTGATTCTTGCCCTTGGCTTTTTGTCAACCCTTTGATTAGGGTTGTCATCTTTTTCACTAGTGTCAAATCCTAATCTCATCCCATTCTCTGTTTCATTTCCAGGCTAATCTTGCTACGTTTGGTGACTCATCTGCATTGTTGCCAATATACAATCTCCCCCTGCACCCACATTTTGCTTTGTCCACCAGAATTTGAAGACACACTTGGAGTTGGGGACACTGTCTCTTCCTCCATTAGCAAGCATGAGATTTGCCTTCTAAGACATTTGCCGTGTACTCAGCTTGGGGAGACAAAAAAGAATAAGAACTTTTTTACCTTCCAGGAGTTTACAAACTTGTTGGGGATATAAGAGACAGTTACGAAGTAAGACCAGATGATTTTCAAAGAGCTCAATGAGTGGTGTAGACACAAGAACTGTTAGAATTAAGAGAAAGGTCTGTATTATTTCATTAAAGAGGTAGAAACTGGGTATCTGGAAAAGTTTGGGAAGGTTTTGGACTAGTCAGAGGAGGGCATCGCAGCCAGTGGACTGGAACAGATGACATGGGACAAAAACCACTTACGACTTGCTGTTTCTCCACATTATTTGCTTTCCTTCATTTTCTACTGACAGTCACATCCAGATCTGGGCCCTGGATATCACCATTCTGTTGCTTTTTCATATATGGTTTCGTTTGACTGCCTATGGTAGTAACTACCACAGGGAGCTTAAAATTCAATTACTTTTTATTTTTTGACCATATATTAAGACATTTTAGATATTTCACTAGGGATAATAGTCACTTGAATTTAATAGTCACTTGAATTTAAGTTTGTGGCTAACTGTATCCACATCTTCCACAATGATGATAAAAGGAAAAAATTCCATGTTCTTTCCCTTCCCCCCCACCTTCCTGGGGGGCTCTGAGATCCTAATTATTGACAGGACTTCCACTGACCTCATATATTTCATGAACTATTCTTGGGTATAGATAGGTATCAAGAGTCTGTAAACCCTATTTTTCAGACAGAACGTATGAATTTCCACGTGGGAAATGATGACCTCAGGATGTAAGCTCCTCTAGGAGTCAGGACTGTTCTTTTTCTTGGTCTCCCCAGTGCCCATTGTTGTTCCTAGAACATATCAGGTTCTCACTAAATGTTTTCTGGGTGAATATTTAATGAACGTCTCAGAAAAACAACAACAATGCACGGTATGAGCAGAGCTCAGCAAGGCTGAGTGTGCAGGACTTCATCCTTTTCACAAAGATTCAAGTTATTCTACTTGTTCAAAAGTAAGACAATGTTCTCTCTGAAGCTTTGCATGACTTCCACTCCTGGCTGGTAGGCACTTATTCATTGTGATTTTGTATCGCTTTTATTTCTGAAAATACCAAGCACATTATATTTCGTGGTCTCTTTATATGTCTGGGCTTTCCTCTAGCTGCTGAAGTCTTCCAGGAAATCATTTCTTGTTCATTTTTATATGTCTAGCAGTTGGTGCAGTACCTGGCACATAGTAGTCACTAAATGACCGCGTAGTGGATAAATGACCATACGATGGCACTGGTATGCTGTTGGTCCTCCAGGCAGATCCCCTCCAATGCCATCCCCTAGCTTCTGCATGTTTTGTTGCTAACAGGTCATACCTTCTTGAGAGGACTATCCTTGGGCCATTGGATACTCTTTGCCCAGATCTTCAAAGAGCCAAAATTTCTTGGTAGTTTATATTCCTCGGGGGCATCCTGTAGCCAATGGTTTACTGGTTCAGATGTCTGAGATTCTAGCTCCCTTGCCTCAACGTGGAAGAAACTCTACAGCATTATTTATCCTCCAGAGCTCCCCACAGATTCATACTGAGGCCGGAACTTCGCCTGAACTTAGACTGTGCTTGGCTACTTTCTCTTTGCTGTTCTGATTTCTCCACTCTGAGAACACTTCTTCAGTAAATCTCCCCTGCAAAAATCCTCATCTCAGGTTTTGATGCGTTTAGAAAACCCAAACTAAAACCTATGTTGACCCTGAATGTTGGAATTATACATTCAGCTTTCTTTGCGACTTATGCTAAAATAATAAAAATGTTTCAAACAGCCTGGTAACTTCAAGAATTTTTAGAGATGGAGCTCTTGTAGTGAGTTTCCAGCCCATTTTTAAGATGTAAAATACCTCTTATGGGGAAGCATTTTCATTGATAAAGATATTGGGAGAGAGGACTGGCTTTTTCCTAACAACAAAAAAAAGTGCAGGAAGCCAGCACTGATGTTAAATCGGACCACTCACATATTAGAACTGAAGAGATGGGACCCTAATGTGTGAGTCACAGAGAAAACACAGCTGGAATGAAGCAAGACATTCCAGCACATTCAGGAATGTCACTAATTTATTTCTGAATACTTGGAAAATGTAGTCAACTGTATAACACATACCTCTCTGTTTGCAATTTCCCATCTCACCTCTTACTTTCTCCATTTCTACAGCTCTCCAGATCTGTTTCTTTCACTGTCCCAAAATAGCCGGTCAAATTTTCTTCCATTTTCTGGTGACTGTAGCTGCAGAAGGACCTAAGTTGCCAATGGAAAGAGCAATGGCTAAAATAAAGTGGCTTTCTTAATGGTTGTGTGTATTTTCTGAGACGAGTAGATCACTGGCATTTTAAAAAGATCACAAATACACCATTAATGAAACTGTTAGCCATCACTTTAGCATCCAGATTAGTGACAGGAGTTGACACTATTCCTAGAGGAGGGGAAAGCACTAAAATAAAATTACTCAAGTCCAAATATCTCCACACTGTACAGGCACTGGATGAATGACACTTGGGTAAACACATGCATCAATATCTTTTAAGTGCAAACTGTCCCTTCTTAAACCCTTGGGCTGGTGACAACTTGACATACAGAAGACATAGCTCTGCACAGGCTATTTAACCAAGGAAAGATGATTGTCAGTTTTCTCCAGTGTTCTTTTGCTAATAGTCTATAAACACGGATGTCCTTATTAGGCGCAGCTCCTTTTCTTTATTTGAAATGGCCATTAAATTACTCTCCAAAAATACTGTTAGAATGGCTGCAGACCTCACTGAACATAAACTTGTCCTCTCTCCCTTGAGCTTTCCTCTGCTTAGCTGCTCGTCCTTTGGCTCTGAGTATATAATCAGCCCCGATCTCCTGCTGAGCACCGTCAGGAAAATGGCAGCTCTCACTGAGAGACAGCAGAGCCATTCACAGTCGTGGAGCTATTGAAACATTGACAGAAATGACAGACATTTCCAAAGCTGTGCGAAGCATTAATTTTAATGTATGCTGTGTGTCCTTACTTAGTAAATATTTATTTGACTGTGAAAGATAGGAGAGGTAATCACTGCTTTCCTTCAAATACAGTTCCTGTAGGAGCTCCAGCCCCCTTCTCTTGAAGGAGCTCGGGACTTAGTTGCGGAATTTTGAAACAGAACATGTGGGGGAGAAAAAGATTCAAGATGCAAGATCTCTATTCTGGAATCAAACTTTAACAGTCTTCTGTGTTTTCTTTAAAGTGTTTCCTTTGGTCACATGGACACAGCATAACCGTGTTGGGTCAGCAACCAGCAAGAATCTTGCTTTAAGCCAGAAAATAATTTCTAAAGTCTGGATTGCCAATGAGATCTTATCTGAAGACATGTAAACCTATCTGACACTATCTTCCACTCCACTTGCCCTGCTGAATCTCCTGTTATATATAGTCTTCTCAGTTAACCTCTATAGTCAGTGGTTGTCCAATCTATTCAGAGGGTCTGTCTGGGGCCACCATCTCTTCAGGGGTACAGCAGAGCATTTTGCTCTTTAAACTAGATGGATGGAGGAGTTGGAAGGCAGTAGATTGGGTCACAGCAATAATCACTGAATACCAGCAAAGGTGTAGTTATTTTCGCATGTACTATCTCAGTTAATCGAAACAACTCACATGCAGGCATTTCACAGAGCAGAAAACTGAGACATAAAGAGGACAGAATACTTTTTCCAATGTCCCATAATAGCAGAATTGAGATTTAGTCTTGGGATTTCAAATCCAAGGTCTGGTGCTCTGTCTACTACACTGCAACGAAGAGTATTACATACATAACAGCATTTGTAAACCTGAAATCTTTATGAAAATGTTAGTTACTGCTATTGTGGATGGTTAGAAAAATGTGCTTGTTAATTTTGTCTGGCTGGTCAGCCATCCAGGGCTTTTCTAATGAGGCAATGAACCCAACAGGGGTGAGGGGATGAGCTGCCAAGCCTTTCACATCAACTTTGTGTGCACTAATTAAACATCATGCCTGGATAAATGGCCCAGGATGACAAAGTCCACAGCTTCTCACAGATGGTTCCAGGAAGTCGCATGGTTGGCTGGAGAGGATTTGGTCATGAATAAGATGCAACCTTAAGCCTCCTCCACTGACTCTGTGTGAGCAGGTACATTAATCTTTCTTTGTATCAGTAGCAAGCTGTGGGTTGAATGTCAGGTGGGCTCCAGAAATCAATTTCTCCTTGGTGAGTATCTGCTAAATATGTGCTTATTTCATTATTATATATAAGGAGAATGATGTATACTGGGCCATGAGACGGAGCTCTAAAATATTAATTCACTATAGGTGTTTTGTTTTTTCTTTGAACCTATGCTATTTATCTTGTCAAGCATCCTTTAATATCTTTGACCTTTGAAAAACTGGTTTCTTTCCTAAGTTTGCTCTCTTCAGTTCTTTGTATTCACTTTAACTCCTTTGGAATCCCTTCTCTCCCCCCAATTTTGCTAGGGCAGGAAATACATACATAGCCATATTTCCTAGGGAATAGAAATAGGTTTGCAAGTTATGCACGATATTGGTCATGCATCCTATGTTATGATATTAAGGCAACTCTAGTTTAGGGTTTAGAGGCACCTAGTTCTCTGCACAAAACTTTTTTATATCAGGTATATAGACTGAGACTTGAGACTTTTTTGTCTCAAGTTCTGTAAGTATAGAAAAACTTTTTTTTTTTTTTTTTTTTTTACTTCAGCAGTGAAGCTGATTACAGCTTTTTTTATGGTGTGGTAAAAGTATGTTCAGTTGTGGAGTACCTGAAAAATCATAGTTAGAAGAGCAACTACTTCCTACAAGTCTTGACATTTTTAGTCACCCATGTAGAAATGTATCCGTTGATGGTTAATATGAACATGGATCATCTACACTCTCCTACTAATGTGACCCAAGATCTGTGACCTCAGTAGTTCCATCCCACTAACTCGTACAGCAAAGACTCAACACCTGGTATAAGCAGACCATGAACTTATTTAGATCCCAAGCTGTTATTCAAATTCAGTATTGGATCTTTATTTACTTGACAAGGTGCTGAGTATTTTCACTCATATTAGCTTATTACTACTTTTTAAAAAAACTACAAGTTTTTTTTTGTTTTGCTTTTCTTTGCAAATAGAGACACTGACAAATAGAGACACTGCCCCCCTAGAAAATTTAATTGATTTGCTTGAGATGGGAGCTGGGATGTGAGCCCAGGGTTTCTAAATTTCAATTCTTTGTTCTTTCCCTGGTGACTTGGTATAACTGACTCCTGCTGTTAACAAGACATGTTATATTGAGCAATGAGGAAACTGCCAAGCCATTCTGGTTAATCTTGTCCATCAGTCAGCTTGTGGGCATCCTTGGTAGTCTGCACCTTTTTTTTTCTCTTTTTCCCAACATTAGCTTGAGGGTGATGAGGCATGATGGTTCCTAATAATGTTCCTGCCCATAAATTCTCTATGCTCAACCAAAGTAAATGGTGAACTATTTTTAAAAATGATAGTGTTGTAGGCATTCATTTGCTTCACATAACTGGCCTGGGGCTGATATTTAAGGTGGAACCAAGATCATCACAAGCCCTTTAGAAAAATCTATAATAAAAAATTCTTGTCCTGGAAGTGTTGTATAAAGTCATTATGGATCTGAGACACAATTAAGACTTTAGATCTATCTACAGAGAAGAATGACTCTCCCAAAGATTTGAGAAGACAAATGGTAAAGGGGTAGAATGTTGAACTTGGATTTCTGTCATAAAAAGAGGGGCTTCTTGGTCAATGTGTATGCAGTTACTTTCTGAAGATGAGTTTATTCTTGCCTTGTAAAAAAATGAGCAGTTTAGTTCTCCAACATTTTGTGGCTGGGACAAGTTGAGGCTGATTATTCATAGTAAGAGGGCATGGTTTCTGTCCACCATCAAGAAGTAACAAAGTCCAAGAAGCATGTATTTTTTTATTAATTCAATGCCATAGGACACTTCCTCTGCATTAGAAAGTGGGGTGACTTAACTATGGGTGCAATTTGTGGAATAAAATGTGGTGAAAGTTGAATAGCTCTAGGATGACTGGAAGACCTTATTTTTGGAGACCATGTGACATGGATTATGCTTCACTTCATTTCAGAAGAGTGAATACCAGGGAAAGTAATGCAATAGACTAAGAAGATAGCATGTTGAACTCCTCTTCCTGGAACCATTCCCAGAGCTTTCACTGCTCACTATTCTCTGATGACTCCCAAATTTATTCCTTTAGCTCAGAGCTTTGCAATGAACTCTAGACCCAATTTTCAACTGTCTGCTCAACAGTTCCACTAGCATGTCTGGCACACACATACTACTTATCTGACCAACAAACTCTACGGTGCCTCTGTTTTCTTGTCTTTCTTAATTCTAGCTAGAGTTATCCTAGATTTCCTTCTCCCTTATTCCTTACGTTTGATCAATTATTGTGCTATGTTAATCTTACCTTAGAAATATCCCTCAAATCTGATTCTTCTACTTCATTTCCCACTCATTACCACCTCCCCGAATTCTTCTTGCCAGGATTATTGCAAACAGTTCCCACTACTATCCCTGCCTCCTATGCTCCTATCTCCAATCTCTCATATACTCTGCTGCCAGATTTTTTCCTGAAAAAAAAAAAAAGCCATAATATTGCTTCCCTGATTAAAGATGTCCATTGTCTCCTCCTTGCCAGGAGGATAAAGTTCAGACTCGTTCATACAGTTTACAAAGTCTTTCACAACCTGGACCTAACTTATCTTTCCAATCTCATCACTTGCCACTCCCCTCAGCCACACACTCTACACAATCACCAAACTGAACTGTCTTGTTCCCTTAACACATGGTGTGTTTTCTTAATTCTGTTTGTTTGCATAAGCTTTTCCCTTGGCTTAGAATCCTGTCTCTAGTTTTTCCCAGGCAGCTCCTAGTCCTCTTCAAAAAGAGCACAGTGACTGATGTTTATTGACCATTTAGTCTGTTTCAGGCACTATGCTAAGCACTTTGCATGTATCACCTCAATTAATTAAAAAAATCACATATACTATTCATACATTAAAAAAGAGGTAATTGAGATTTAGAGAACTTTGGTAATTGTCTAATTTACATAGGATATCCAGGCTAAGGGACTCCAAAGTTCGTACTCAAATCTCTACAGAATAGTGCTTAGAAACTTAAGTGAATGAGTGTATGAAAGAATGAACAAATAGTACTAGGAAGATTGTGAACTTTTCTTTTGGAGAAACTCTGGCATGAATGATATATTCTTTACCTTTAGAGTGGAAGTTACCAGCTTCTTTTTTTTTTTTTTTGCACTGATAATTATAAATTCATTATCAATGAACCTCTTCTCTGAAACTTCTGTGATTACCACCACAACCCATCTGAGGCAAGTTGATAAGACTTCTTACCATGTTCCCAAAAATTCATGCTTGCACTTCTGTTCATGCATTGAATTATCAATATTGGCTCAAGTGTTTGTGTCTCCATCATGAGACAATGAGCTCCTAGAGAATCAAGAATGTGTCCTGCTCTACTATTAACTGTTGCAATACCCAACATGATATTTGGTACAGAGTAGGGCAAATGGTGTGTGTTTCTGGAACAAATGAATAAATGGATGAATGAATACTCCAAGAAGGCTTGACATCCTTACTTTAAAGAGTAGATATGCCATAACTACTATGATGCATAGATGTTTTTGCTCATATGTCCATTCAATGAGTGAATGTGAATTGGAAGCTATAATTCTGGCGTTCCTACATCTCTCCAAGTTGCCTGGTGTCTCTTCTAGTGGGAACATCTTCCTATGCTGATTCTCTGTCAAGAATTGAAAACACAGTTTATATTTTTTAATACAACATGGCCTCTAAACACATCCTAATGATTTTCTTTGGTGCTCAACTGAAGCATTAGTGATCCATTCTAATCCTAGAGGAAAAACTATTTTTTTTTTTTTTCAACGTTTATTTTATTTTTGGGACAGAGAGAGACAGAGCATGAACGGGGGAGGGGCAGAGAGAGAGGGAGACACAGAATCGGAAACAGGCTCCAGGCTCTGAGCCATCAGCCCAGAGCCCGACGCGGGGCTCGAACTCACGGACCGCGAGATCGTGACCTGGCTGAAGTCGGACGCCCAACCGACTGCGCCACCCAGGCGCCCCGAGGAAAAACTATTTTTGTTTTGTTTTGTTTTTTTGTGGTTTGTTTTGTCTTGTTTTTGGCTTCTAGAATTGTTGAGGATTATATTATATACAACTTTATGGATGATTTAAGGGATTTTGAGAGCAATTTTTTTCTTACTCTATTGAATTTTCACCTAAAACTAACACTGGGAACTAATCTTCAAACAAGATGTGACTTTACTCCTGTTGAGTGGTAGATAGTGTATTGATATAATAGCTTCAGAAGATGATACTGAAGTTCCATCTTGACTTTTGATTTTCCCTTCTGATTTATAATTTGTCAAAATGACATATGGCAATCAAAGTTGTTTAATGAGTTTATCTTCCCTTGCCTGTGTAATTGGTGTGCTATCTCTGTTGCATAGACTGATGTTAGCTGCCTAGGCCAAGCTAAAACTACCAAGCTGAAGACTAGTAACCAGGCAGGGCTGGCAATGCTACGGGAGTGTGGGTAGTGCAGACAGGATAGCAAAGCCCATACTAAGAGGAAAATTTTAAATATGGGGGTTGTAAGTAGGAGCAGTGGCTAGGGCTTAGGTCTATAGTGAAAGTCATAATCTGAGTGTTAGTGATAGGATGAGAGAGGTCGAAGTTGATGGGAGGCATATCAGCATACAGAATATGTGAGCTTTGGTGAAGACCCTGTTGGTTCAGAGTGGTTTCCTTGGAACATCGTTATGTAACTTCAATATAGAGTCACCTTGAGACCTGCCAGGTGACACATAAAACAGCCTGATAAGAACAACTCACTGCCACCACCTCCATTCCCAAACACTATAAATTTAACTCCAGAAGACTGGAAAATAATGTGAGTCTTCTTTACTATCTTTTCTTTAAGGGCTATTCCAGGTGTTTACACACTATGGCTTTCAGCAAAATATATGAAATACGTTAATATTTTTCTTTACTCATACATCTGTTCAAAGACATGAAAAAAAACCCTTTTTGTTCCCAGTTTATGGAAACAAAAAGATTACCTGGTTCTCTCTCAATCTCTGACCCTCTATGTATCTTGCCTCTCCTTCTTCCTCTTTCAGTCAAGATATTGTTCCTCTTTTCCTTTTCTGGGAATATTCCCTTTACTCCTCAGTCCAGAGAAGGATTCTAGTGAATAAAGTTCTCCATTTCCCTACTGATAATCTGTATCTGCATCTGCATTTCTTTTTGAAGACTCAGTGGAGCCCTAGCTTCATCTCTTATAAGGAATATTTCTCCCAAGTTATCCCAATACTGGACAATTATATGGAGAAAAGACTATCCAAAGGGACGGCACGTAACCTGAAATGGCCTTTCACAAGTGATGGTTGCTTCATCAAAGATCAGCTGTTGACCAACTTGGACAAAGCTAGACTTTGCAAAGTCCCTTCACTGCAAAAACATCCAGAAACAGATTGTACAACAATACTGCATATGGGTGCTAAAAGTTTTTGGTTATAGCTGCATTCTCTAGAGTGCTCAATTATTAGGTGATGGTGAAGTGAAGGGCATGGCTTAACAGCAGTGCTCACTTGAGGTCATTGGTTATCTGTTGAAAAGTCTTCAATTATTTTCTTTGGGGCCAAGGATGATTTATAGAATGAGAATGAACTGCTGCAATGGCTAAATTCGGAATGGATGACACAAGCTCAAAGGATACTTGGGAATATTTTGGGAGATTTCTGTCAATTTGTTGAAATTAGGATATTCAAATGATACTAATTATAGTACAAGTGGAAAATACATAGAAAAATAATTTGACTGCTAATAATTTGACTACTAATAGCCACTAAGAATCTTAAAATGATCATTAATTTTACTTATCTGTCCAATGAAACAAGCTTAATATTAAAAAAAAAACCTTTATGCATAATGATGCCAATTGCCAAGTTTTTCATAATAGAGATCACTTGGTGAAAGCTGAAAGACTATTCTTTTGAGCAAAATATTATATAAATCATGATAACCATGCTCAGTAGATAATTTAGCAGCCATTAACCTGCTACCGGTTATGCCCAAGTTATAACATTTATTATAAAATGTACATTGAAAAGCAAGATCTAAAGTTATATATCCTTTGGCAATATGTACAAATATTGAATCACTATGTTGTACACCTGAACTAATATAATGTATGTCAATTATACCTTAATAAAAACCCAACAAAAGTTATATATCCAGTATAACTTTGTAAAAGATACTAAGGATATATAAAACTATATAAAAACAAAACAAACTGTTAGTTGTAGTTGACTTGGGATGCTAGAATTATAGATTTTTCCCTATCTTTTTTCTACTTTTTTTATATTTAATATTTTTTCTATGAAAATCATGCATTTCTTTAACAATGTTAACAATAATAATTAATAATAATAGTAAAAGTTGGTAAAATATTTATATACAATTCCAAATGGAATGGTGATCTTGGGCACTGAAGCCTATTGCTATAAGCTAAATTTTCTTCTTTATTATTTTTTGGTTTCACTCCCTTGTAATGACACCTCGCAACGCAATTTCCAGCATCGTCAGCTGTGAGATTGTTGTAATCTCAAGGAATGCATGCTGGTCTTAACAACCATGGCAACAGACTTTGAAAAAAGTTAAATGGAATGTGTCTGATTAAGGATCTACCACAACTCAGTTCAATTTGAATCTTACTCTCCTGGTTGATGATGGAGTTCTGTTGCTAATTCTCAGGCAGGTGCAATTAGGCACAATTGGAAGACAATTGCCACTTATTTCCTCTATGGTCTTTAGATGTCACTTATTTTCTTGAACCTCAGTTGTCCTCTCTTTAAAACAAGGATAGTAATGCCTACATCAGAGAGATGATGATGAGAGCCAATGTAGCAATTAATACATAGAAAAGCACCATGCAAACACTGAGGAAATAGCTCAGTATGTAGGGAAATGCATCTGGCTTGGTGTTGAGTGAATGATTTTCCTGGCTCAGCCAGTTACTATGTCCTAAGCCTTCAGAAGATGATCCAGCACTCCTGATCCTTACTTACTTCATTTGTAAAATGGGGATAATGGCACTTACCTTGCAAAGTTATTATGACAAATAAAATTTGTTATGAAATGCCTGATATGAAATTTTCAGAATTAGTAATCACTATTTTTAAGTATTTATCAAAAGCAACTTGACCTATATATTCCGTGAATATGCTCCAACCCTTGGCATTCACTATATTTGAATAATCAAGAACTCTTGATGACAGGTTATGGGCACTGCTAACTATGTTCCTGGATTCCAGTCTAATGGATTCTGAAGAGCATGCTTGGCTAACATTATACTTCCTTTTGGAGAACTTGCACTTCTTATTGCTAAACTTGTGAGTAGAGTTTTAACGTGAGTCTCAGAAGCTTGGTTGGTTTGCCATATCTGAAATTAACTATAGAGATTCAGGTATAGGTACATTTCTTGATCAGGTAAGTTAGATATTTAAAGATTTTTGTCTGTGCATTGTAGAAAGTGCTTCTTGTGCAATCTATGTCCCAGCCCTTGATGGTTTAGAGATTTTTCCTGGGCCACTAGAAATGACCATACTGTTTCCAATTTAGTGAGACCTTACTGATGTTGGTTCACTGTGATCTTTTCAAACAGGATAATCTTGAAATATATACATTAATAAATTCCAAAATATGCAATTTCAAGGCAGAAGGGATACCTCTGTGATGCAAAGAGCTATGTCCTCAGCAGGATGTTAATTTTATTTGTAAAATGTCAATCTCGAAACAATGACTAATAATTAGAAGAAAAGTGCTACTTTAATAATTTGGACATTTAGTTTCATATCCTTGCCTTAGGTGAAAACAGAATCTATGAGAATTCTTACCATCTGGAAGTTCTCTATCTGGTTGGTTGAGATTGAATGAAAACATCCTAACACATACATTCTGTGAAGAAGGATGATTGACTAGGACTCCTCAGTGTAGTCCAGAGTAATCATTTAATCACAGAATGTACTCAGTTTCAGGATGATGTCAGGATTAATTTGCTACTGGGAGAATCTTAAAGTGGATTTGCAGTGCATCTTACTCAGTTTTCTCCATTTTAATTAAAAATCATCTTGTTATTAGAAGTGGCAGGATTGAAGCCATAGGAAGAAGCTCTGACCGTAATTCCAACATGGTGACATATCACATTTGAGAGCTATAGAACTATATATAATTTCACTTCTCTCCATGACATATGCATAAAGGAACCTCCAATTAGCAACGAAAGTAGAAAACCTTAAGCATTTCTTCTAGGGCTTCTCCCCTACTATCTAACATACACCAGAACAGTCAATGAATTCTGCATGTCTCGTTGACTTCAGAACAGGTCTTTTTGCCCAGCCAGAAGCAAATGTTCTATTTTGAAATTTGGATGGAAAGTTATTGGTATGAAAGTGCATGTGAAGGAAGAATGACATCAACCTCCATGATGAGCAATGCAGGGCTCCTCCCATGTCTTTCAGGTGGCACAGAGACCACGACAGTTGTGAAGCTTATTTCTGAACACTATGAAATAATGTTTTACTTCTTTCCATTATACACATTAGGAACGACTCTACCATCAGGGACACTGATGACAAAATAATAATAACAATAACAACAACAACTTACATTTATTGAAAAATTAATTAGTGCCCGATAGTGCCTGACATATACTATATTCTCAATAAATGTTAGCTATTATTGTTATTGTTGCTACTATTTTATTGTCATCTATGTTCCTGATGTAGACTTGTTCCTGTGAGATGGTGTTATAAGTATGCCGATTTTATAGGTGAGGAAGCTGAGATACTAAAAAGTTAAATGACTTGCCCAAGGAAGACATATAGCTCATAGGCAGCAAGGCAGAAATGTAAACTCAGGAAGAATGGCTCCAAAGCCTGAGTTCCTACCTTCAGGAGTACTTGCTCATGAAAGAACAAATAAAGAAACAACTAAGAGTGCAGACTGTTTCTCGTTTTCCCCATTAATATTTATTTACCACTTCTTGTTCTGCTGTCAGTGAGTGGATATTTGAGTAAAGGGATTTAAAAAGATTTAGAGAATAAAAACTCAAAATTGAACAAAACATTATGCATTAATATTTTCCCTCAACAATTAGAAAAAAGATCAGATTTTACATGCAGAACCCATCAGTCCAATTGATGGTAAACTATTATTTTGTGGGATAACAATTTGAACTACTGGGGCATGAAAAAGAGTCTTGGGCTTGAGGTAAAAACACTTGGGTTTGACACATCTTTTACTTTATCGCTATATGACTCTAGGCATAGAAGGAGGTTGGGACTGGGATGAAATGTCACTACCATATACCAAGATGTCTCCCACCAGCTTACCTTGACTTACACTCTGTCACCTACACTCTAGTCCCTACCTGGATCTAAGATACCTGGATCTTTCCATCCCGTGTATCTTGACATCTCTTTAGCCCTTTCTTGCTCCCACCTTCTCCATCAGAGTACATCAGCTCCTCACTGAATCATGGTAACTTCTACAACTTGAAGGTAAACATCTTGAGGTCAGGGCTGGATTCTTTTTTATCTCTTACTTTGCATGACACAGGTCTCAAGATTTGTCTAATGGAGGTGGATGGTACTGAGTGAGAGAATTGAATAGGCATTGCCTTAAAACAGATTCTACATTTGTATCTGAAAGGGCCATACTTGACATCAAGGAAGATGAAAAAGAAATGTTTTTAAGGTTTGTATAACAGAAAAAGTCCTTTTAAAAATAACTACAATCAACTGTTAAAGAGGGTACTTCTGTTAAATGGAGGGCTGAGAGACTTGCTGGGTTTGACTATGCAAATTGGGAAGTAAGAACTAGGGAGAACTGACTTGTTCTGAATGGTAGAGAGAGTGGAATTTGGAGTTCCAGGGGAAATCCAGGAGGAGAGTAGGAGGAGCCAGAGGAAAACACCGAGCCAGGAGCAGTGGGAATTCATGTGTCCTGGGGGGGCAGAGATCACTAAAGGAACTCTTTTAGAGGTGGGGTGGCTTGAAAGGACTTTCAAAGACTAGAAATGTCTAATATGAGATTTTTAGTTGTTTGATCTAAGATACGCTGTCAGACCCCCTTTACTCAATACCGTATGTTTGTATGTGTGTATGTAATGAGTTTTTCTTTTAATTGTTTTTTTTTTTAATCCAGAAAGTAAACAAAGGCTTGGGCTCAAAAGTACTCTGAAAATTTTCAAAACTCTTAGAGAAACATTTGACTTTTAACCAAGCATTGAAATGGGATTCAAGTCAAGTGTCTAGCTTTTGAGGTTCAAGTCTTAGGTAGATCTGGGTTACTTTGCCAAGACCACATCTTGTCCTAAGAATAACGGAAGAGGTCAAACCTAGAATAAGAGGACTTGGTTGGTTTCTTGACTCTGCAACTTACTATTTGGAGCCTCACTTTCATCATTTATAAAATATACCTACCTACCAAGTAGGTATGCAAATGAGGATAAAATATGTAGCATATGCTAACATATGATATGCACTTGATCTATGAATAGTTGGTCATACTTTATTTATTTAAAAAAATTTTTTTTGATGTTTACTTATTTTTGAGACAGAGACAGAGCATGAATAGGGGAGGCGCAGAGAGAGAGGGAGACTCAGAATCTGAAACAGGCTCCAGGCTCTGAGCTGTCAGCACAAAGCCCAACGCATGGTTCGAACCCACGAACTGTGAGATCATGACCTCAGCCGAAGTTGGACGCTTAACTGACTGAGCCACCCAGGTGCCCCGGTCATACTTGAAAATAGAGTTGATTCAGCTCTTGAGTCTGTTAGTCATCAGTCAGCAAGGGTAGTTTCCTAATAACAAACAATCCCTAAGTTTTAGTGGTCTATAACAACAAGGTTTGTTTCTTCCTCAGTATGTGCATCACAAAGTGGCTGGATATCTGCTTTGTCGTGTCTCCATTCTAGAATCAGGCTGATGAAGCAGATATTATCACTGGTCACCATGAGAGAAAGAAAAAAAAAATCTTTGGAAAGTATAGAATGAATACTTGAAGGAAATGCTTTAACATTCCCATGTGTTTGGAAGGCAGAGAGCAAGAATTCTGTGGCAAATAACACCAAGGCTAACAAAACAATGTTATTTTTTATTGCTTCCACAATCTCTTCATACAGGCTGGTACATAAGGCTGTTGAACAGAGTGAGGGCTACCAAGTTTCTTTAGAGTACTGCACCCTCTCATGATCAATTACCTACCCTCTGGTTCAAGGCAGAGGATTGTTTTCAATCTATCATAATGATTTTGAAGCAACAGATTTTTAATATCATTTAATAGAGTCAAAGATTTTGAAAGTGTAAGTGTGGGATTTCCTGATGCAAGCTCTGATGTGTTCAATTTAATGGCATTTGAGGCTAATTCTTCTATCTTCATGGGAGGTAAAGATACTTTATATTTCAAGTCAAATTTGAATAAATATTGTAAAATAAAATCATCAAAATATTGAATGTAAAGTATCCCAGTACTATTATATCTCATTATGCTATTTTTACAGGATAAAAAATATGTATCTGCATACATATATGCATGTATGTACACCCCAAGAAGAGAAGCACTTACAGTTGAGAAGAGAAGCACTTATAGTGGTAAATTTTATTTATGGTTCTCTGATTGTGTCCTTGAAATATGACATGTGGCAATTGATAGAGTTGGGTTTCTGAAATGATCATAGAAATACAGAGACAGATCTCTAGCCAATCTGTATTCTTTACACTTTTTCCTATCTGCCTGAAATTCTCATTAGCCATGATGATTTTTCCCCCTTCCCCCCAAATGATATAAACCTCTATGCATATAGAATCACAGACCAACCTCATTTTCTCTACCTAAAAGATATTTCCTCCTTAATTACTTAGCTCAAATTTCATGTTTTCTGTGAAGCTGCCTATATTTTCTCAAAGAGACCAAACTGCTCCCTCTGTAATTCCAAAGCATTTTGAAGATGATTCTTTTACAGCACTTAGCACATTGCATTGTAATGGTCTGTCTTTTTCCTCTAGTCATTTCTATATCAGTAGCACCAAGCATAATTCTTGGTGCATAGTGGATGTTACATGAATAAATGAAAGACATGAAGCTAGGGTTCAAAACTGGATCTTCCAATAATGACTGCAGATCAAGCTCCATTTTTCACACTGCTTATGACTGGTTTAGCAGTAGAGATGTTCTGCTTAAGATACAGATTAATATTCTCATGTAATATAAGTTCCTGACTAGAACATGTGTGCTTTGAGAACAAGGATCTTCACTGACTTACTCATGACTATATTGCTGATGCCTAGAATAGTATCTGATCTGTAACAGGGAGGCAAAAAAAAAATTGTTGAATAAATAAGCGAAATACCATTAGAAGGCATTTTAGACATTATTACCACTGGCATTTTTAAAATTATTATTTTCCTCCCGCATGCCAGGCAGAGGGAATAGGACACTAGGCAAATACATTAAAATGTTAGGGAAAAAGAGGAAAGGTTTGGAGCATGTGGTCATCCATGATGGGCAGGTCTGTTCGTGGCAGTAATGGAGATTTCTATGATCCCCATGGCTTAAACGATACTCGGTGTCAAAAAAAGAACAGGGTGACTTTGAACCACAGACTACCTGCTTTGCCCCCATTCATGTAGCTATAATACAAACTCTTGGGGGATTCTAGTGTCTGAATTATAATGTTTATTTTTTATCAGGATCATGTGAGTGAAACTGTCATCTCTCTTAATAAACTCAAACCCAGAAGTTTGACATTTGGCAATGGAGGGTGAAGTCCAGGGTGGAGAGGGTTGGTAGAATGTGCTTGCCATGATTCTAGTCTTTCTAGGATCTCCATTCCCTTGTAGATTTCTCTGCCACCACCACCTAACATGCTCCCCTAATGATATGTTGGCCAAAGTGTATATACACATTAATTTACTACAGTGGTATAAATGAAGTAGATAAAGATGCGTTTCATCCTTCAGACATCTTGGGCTCATGTCCTGGCCTTTTGACTGTAACAAAATTATGATAAAATTACTTCTTTAAGCCTCAGTACTTTTTCAGATATAAAATGGAGAAAATAATAGTGTTATGGACTGAATTGTGTCCTCCCAAAATTCATACCTTGAAGATGTAACTCTGACAATATTTGGAGACAGGGCCTCTAGGGATGAAATTAAGGTTAAATGAGGTTATTAAGTATGGGAACTTAATCTGGTAGGATTGGTGTCCTTATAAAAAGAGGAAGAGACCTGAAACCATAAAACTCCCAGAAGAGGGGCCTCTGGGTAGCTTAGTTGGTTGAGTGTCCAACTTCGGCTCAGGTCATGATCTCATGGTTCCTGGGTTTGTGCCCCGCATCGGGCTGTGTGCTGACAGCATAGAGCCTGAAGCCTGCCTTGGATTCTGTGGCTCCCTTTCTCTCTGCTCCTCCCCCGCTCGCACTCTGTCTCTCTCTTCCTCTCTCTCTCTCTCAAAAATAAATAAACATTAAAACACCCCACCTAGAAAGGAGCATAGACAGTAATTTCTTTGACATTGGCTGTGGCAACATTTTTCTAGATGTGTCTCCTAAGGCAAGAGAAACAGAAGCAAAATAAACTGTTGTGACAAGACCAATACACAGTGAAAGAAACCGTCAACAAAATGAAAAGGCGACCTACTGAACGGGAGAAGATATTTGCAAATGATATACCCAGTAAGAAGGTAACACCCAAGATCTAGAAAGAATTCACACAATTCAACACCAAGGCTCCACATAATCCCATTAAAAAAATGAGCAGAGCACCTGAATAGGTATTTTTCCAAAGAAGACATACAGATGGCCAATAGATAAACAAAAAGACGCTCAATATCACTAATCACCAGAGAACTGCAAATCAAAACCATAATGAGATACCACCTTACACTTGTCAGAATGGCTAGAATCAAAAGACAAGAAACGAGTGTTGGTGAGGATATGGAGAAAAAGGAACCCTTGTGGGTGGGAACGTAAATTAGTATAACCACTGTGGAAAACAGTAGGGAGTTTTCTCAAAAAATTAAAAATAGAAACACCATATGATCCAATGATTCTGTTACTATTTATTATCCAAAAGTGAAAGCAGAAATTTGAAAAGATATATGCAACCCTGTTTATTACAGCACAATTTATAATAAACAAGATTTGGAAGCAACCCAAATGCCCATCAATAGATGAATGGATAAAGAAGTGGTGTATATAATATATACACCATATATAGTATTCCATATATATATATTCCATATATATTCCATATATATATTCCATATATATATATATTCCATATATATATTCCATATATATATGGAATATTATTCAGCCAAAGAAGAGAATGAGATCTTGCCATTTGCAACAACATGAATGGACCTAGAGGGTATTATATTAAATGAAATAAGTCAGAGAAAGACAAATACTGTATGATTTCACTCATATGTAGAATCTAAAAAATAAGACAAAAGAATAAACAAACATGAAGCAAAATCAGATATATAAATACTAAGAACAAACTGATTGTTGCCAGAGGGGAGGTGATGGGGGAATGGTCAAAATGGGCCAAGGAGAATGGGAGATACAGGTTTCCAGTTACGGAATGAATAAATCATGTGAATAAAAGGTACAGCATAGGGAATATAGTCAATGGTATTATAATAGCATTGTATGGTGACAAATGGTAGCTACATTTGTGGTGAGCATAGCCTAACATACAGAGATGTCAAATCACTGTGTTGCACCTGAAACTGATGTAAGATTTGTGTCAACTGTACTCAGAAAATACATATATACATACATACATACCTTTGAGGAACAACAACAGAAAGAGGAAGACACACCAGAGATCTTTCTTTCTCCACACAAGCAGAGGGGAAAGGCGATAGGAGTGAGGACATAAGGAGAAAGCAGTCATCTATAAGCCAGAAAGGACAACCTTCACCAGAAACCAAATTTGCCTGCACCTTGATCATGGACTTTTAGCCTCCAGAACTGTGAGAAGGTAAATGTCAATTGTTTAATCCACCCGTGGTATTTTTTTATGGCAGCTGGAGTAGACTAATACAAATAATGTCTAGTAAAGCTTTGGGGGGGAATAGGTGAGGACTCAATACATGTAACACATTTGTTGTAGCAGTATTCAATCAGTTGGGAAGACGATGGTTCACAGATGTGACTGCTAGAGGTTCAGGGGTAACCAAAGGAACCAGTCATATACAAATAGGTACCTAGTCTACAAGACATTGTTGACTCATCTCTAGCTTTGGGCTTCTGAGTGGATTTTGCCGTGTTCTGAAGTCCCGTTGTCCATACTGTTCAGGCATGCCCATAAGCAGGTCTCAACTCCAGGGTATTCAGAACTGAGAGAGTCCTCTTCTCAAGGTCAGCTCCATAAGTTCCAATTTTGTTTCTGCTTGCTTTTTCCAGGGATGACTGACTGGTGGTGGTGTGGGGGTGGGGTATCACCTGCTAGATGGCAGGCTCTTCCACTAACTTTTAAGACCTTATCCTATGGCTCTTACCAGACAAAGACATCAAAATAAGCCCAAGAGTCATAGAAGAAATACATATATAGCAGGTGGGGCAGGGATGTCTTTTGTTATCTTCTTCCTTTTTAAGCTACACAAAGAAAAGACACCTCTTTCATTTTTTAAAAACAGCTTTATTGAGGGGCACCTGGGTGGCTCAGTCGGTTGAGCGTCCAACTTCAGCTCAGGTCATGATCCCACGCTTCATGGATTTGAGCCCCAGCATCGGGCTTGCTGCTGTCATTGCAGAGTCTGCTTCAGATCCTCTGTCCCCCTCTCTCTCTGCCCCTCCCCTGCCCATGCTCCCTCTCTCTCAAAAATTAATAAACATAAAAAAAAGCCAGCTGTACTGAGAGGTAGTCAACATACTATATAATCCTCCTGTCCAAAGGTTTTTGTATATTCACAGATATGTGCAGCCATCACCAAGCTCTCTCATTTTTAATGTTTATCAGAGTCTGAGTTCTCTTCTTACACAGCACCATGTGTATGATATCAATACATAAGCCACGGGTATTTCACCAACCCAAGGCCAATGCATCTGGATAGTTCTTTCTCTAGTCTAAAGGGGAGACCTCATGGTGGCTTCTCTTATATTCTCTGATACTGGCTCCGGTTCCTGCTGTGATCCCCAACAAGAACATATTGCCATGAGGACAAGTAACTGTTGGTAAAATGCTGCTTGGGCTATATAAAATACTTTACTCAGAGGAATTACCCTTCCTTACTTACCATGGTAGACACTGCCAGAAATTCAGGGCTCCTGAGAAAGCTAGTTGGTCTCAGTTCATTCCATGAATTCTACTGTGTGTTGAATCTTCTGTCTTAAGCCCCACTTAATAGCCCCTCCTTGTTTTTGCATCTGGGACCATCCCAGCTCTTGTTTTAGTAACCAGTTCCAGAGACGAAACACTTGTAAAGAAATAGCAGAAAGCAGAAACACAGCCCAGCCTAAAGATACCCCAAATTTACATTACTGCACAAAAACAGGATAGGATATTTTTTAGGTCATACACAACAGTTTTACTTTTCAAACATACAACTTTCAAGCATCTCCATTTTAGGTGCTGGCTAATGAAAACCACCATTCCAAAGTGGGTTTCCAAGAACAGTGCCCATGCCTGCATTATATTTGCATAACCAAGTCAGTTTTTGTGGGCTGTTCTTCTAGAAGAAAGGGAAAATACTGAAGGGGTATTCAAACATTCACCTCTCACAAGATAGGCAACTGCTTAACAAGTGGAAATGTCCGTTTCTTCTAACATCTACTATTCTCGCCAAGGCTTCACAGCCTTAGTGCCTGGTCTCAATTGGGACCACGTTCAAGGTTCCTGGTACTTCCCTTCATCCTGGTAGGACCATCAAGAGGAGGCTTTCGGGGCACCTGGGTGGCTCAGTTGCTTAAGTATCAAACTTCAGCTCAGGTCATGATCCTGTGGTCCTTGAGTTCGAGCCCTATGTCGGGCTCTGTGCTGACAGCTTGGAGCCTGGAGTCTGCTTTGGATTCTGTGTCTCCCCCTCTCTCTGTCCCTCCCCTGCTCACACTCTTTCTCTCTGTCTCAAAAATAAATAAAACATTTAAAATATTAAAAAAAAAAGATGAGGCTTCCCACAAGCATGTACACAAGGAAGCTACCTGAGATTCTGCAGGCGTTATTTCCTTTTATCTCACATTCTGAATTTTGTTCAAAAAATCGGCACTAGACTTAATGCCAATAAAATAACCCACAAATTCAGATTCAGCTAACATTTCCTGAATTCTGACTGTGTGCCACGTGCTCTCTCATACACCTTTTCTTAGGAAATCTTTGCAACAAACCCATGAGTTTAATAATATTATTAACATTATTGGACTAATATTATTATTTGTCATCTTCTTTTAACAATTGAGGAAATAGAGAGATTAGGTCATTTGTGCACCACCCAAGTAACAACAACTTTCTGAGTCAAACCTAAACCTTCTGACTATAGCAGGTCCCATGCAATCCTGTCTTTCCTGGAAAAGTGAGAGTTTATCAGGGCCATGCTACAAACAGGGGATAACTGCTGTAGGAGGTGAATGCATGGCATAGTTGGAAGTCCATAAATGTTAAGTGAGTAAATTAAGTTAATGCATGAATGGCATAAATGAATGAAAAACCCTGCAGAGCTCAATACTTGGTCCACAGGTTTCTATGTTCAGTTCTTTGATACTCGGTCATTGTGGCAGATTTGATTTCGTTCTAATTTTCAAAGGTACTTCATCAAAGTTCCTTTTCCCAGCCAATGCTTTTGGCCATCCAAAGAAGTAAGGAATCATATTTCCCTACTGTTTACCTTCTTGAGGACTAAGTGCATCTTGGACGTCTTCTGGATCTCTGGGTCACAGGGTGATCCTATTCCTGTTTCCCCCAGCACTCATTCAGGGGACCGACTGCTGTTCTCCTCTTCGCAGAGAGATGGACAAAATGGCACAAAGGACTAATGGCATAGAGCGGGTGGGAACATTTGGGTGGAAATTATGATAGCGCTATTTGTCAGCTGGTAATTTGGGGGAAAAATCATCTTTCTGAGGCTTATTTTATTGCTGACACAGTGGGAGTTGATAACGTCGACCTGATAGGGTCATTATGAGGCTTAAATTACTACAAATAGAATTGAAAGCCTGACTCAGAGGCAGGGCCCAACAATCCTGGGCCCCCTTGTAAAGTTGCGTTGCAGCTTTATGTGGACTGCACAGTAGAAGGTACGAACTTGTGTTTAAGAAAGCCATTGACAGCAGTCGTCCCATTATTACCAGGAGTCAAAAATAAACTGTACTGAGATGGTCACTTGTCACCTTGTCTCGTGGTTGGTAGGGGGTACAGCTAAAGGCCTTGGTTTTGGTGAGAAGTTTTGTTTTTGTTGTTGATGTTGTTTAATTTTATAACACAGCCACAGGACTCTCTATGATCCATTTCCATGTGGGACATGATGAACTAGGACTCCTTGTAGTAAAAAAGCTACATGATGCACCCTCTGACTTGCCTCCATGACCCCTACCTTTGACAGCTCCCACCCTCGGGCCACCTTGTATAAAGTCGCAGCTTCTCCTCTCCTGACACCCCCGTCTCTTACGTGCTAGAGTAGACATTTACTTCCTTACGTTGTCACCTTGCATCCATAAGGGCTGCGACTCTACTTATATGACCGCTGTGTGCCTGACACTTAGAATAGGGTCAGGAATATTGTAGGAACTTAAGGCTCAAGTATTAAAAAAGTAAGAGAATATTCTTGTCATTGTTTTCAGCATCATTATTATGATGATAATGAAAATGCTTCCTGGGAAGATTGGATTATTTCTGCCTCTTTCAAACCACCCCAGACTTGGTCATCTCTGTTTACCTAACCAAGAAAGCCTTGACCTGGTCCTATTTCTCCATGGCCTCCCACCCAGCTTTCTCTAGTTCTTGCTAGGAGTCAGCTTTACAACCCGGTGGATTGCCAGAGGACTTAGTATTCCCTGTTGCAAACAGGGTACAGGGGGATGCCGAGAAAGATGAGACTCGGAGTTTTAGGTAGTAATTCATTCCTTTTTATTTAACACACATTTGTGAAGTGTTCAGTGTGTGCCAGGATCAAATGGGGTAGACGCAAACAAGAGTGGCCCCGGTGAAGCAGCCAGTCGAGTTAGTGGACAGTCTCAACACAGGGTGTGAAACAACAGGGGTGAGCTCAGGGGTCTCAAAGAGTATGGAGGAGACATCCCCACGTGCATGTGTCCTAGCCTGTTTGTTAGAACCGGGCTAAGCATGCAATGCCTGGTTACAAAGATGACTCAACCATACTGCAGAAATAGACAGGCGATACCAAAAGACTGAAGACAGTCAAATGTAATGGATTTCTCATAAGACATGCTGGAGGAATACTACTGGGGTGGCTTCCAGTGGTTTCCAGAGGTTATTCAAGGTTTCTTCATATAGAAGAGACCAAAGCAGCAGTATTGCTTTGCTTTGCTTTGCTTTCCCTTCCCTTCCCTTCCCTTCCCTTCCCTTCCCTTCCCTTCCCTTCCCTCCCCTCCCCTCCCCTCCCCTCCCCTCCCCTCCCTCCCCTCCCCTCCCCTTCCTTTTTTCTTTTCTTTTTTCTTTTCTTTTCTTCTTTTCTTTTCTTTTCTCTTCCTTTTCTCTTCCTTTTCTTTCCTTTTTCCTTTCCTTTCCTTTCCTTTCCTTTCCTTTCCTTTCCTTTTCTTTTTTCTTCTCTCTTTTCTTTTTTCTTTTCATTGTCATGGCCATGTGGCCCTTTAAGATCCACATTATCCACAGGGATCAGACCTGCCTTTTGTACATTGTATTCAGGGCTGGGGCTGCCTTGCTGAATCTGGTAGTGGTCTTCATGCAAACTGTACCAGAACACATGCAATGTCCAGAAAGACAAAGTCTTAGGAGTGTCTTCAGAGGCCAGGAAGTGAAATACTTCTCCTGACTTTAGTGCCAAAGCCTAAAAGTAATCCAAGCCCATATCCAATCCAAGCACAGCCTATCATTGAGATCTTTTCAGCTGTGAAACCATCTTTCTTTCCATCTCCAGTGCTTTTCACATGCCTCCTTTGCTTAATCTCACTGGTTTATACTTCACGGAGGCAAGATGAACTGCTAAAATTCGGTTTCTAAACTGGAGAAATTCCTCAACAAAACTGCTCACCCTCCTTCATTTAAGGATAACACACGTTCTTGGAAAACTTTAACTTGGGAGTCACTGAACAGGTTTTGACACCATGCCTCTGAGGAGACTTGGGTTTAGATTGTACCTAATCACATTTCAGAGTCTATCTGGGACTGAGAGATCGAAGGGAATAGCCAGAAGTTTCCTTAAACATGTTAGGCCCTACATATGGTTCCAACTATAATCATGTTTTCAAGGGCCCAGGAGATAGAGTTCTCCAAGAATGCTTCTTATGTCCGTGTTAGAAATTGGCTGTGGCTATAGCTTGGCTGGAGGACATACTCGATACTTTGAAAGTGTGCCTCCGAAATCTCTCCGCTTCTCCTCCCTGTTCTTTCTGGCTTTCTCTTCCAACCTAGGATTTTGAGCTGGATGTGAATGCATTTGAGGGAGGTGTCCTGATTCCTTATCTCTGCTAATAACAGGGGAGGGAGGGACCTGTTAATGACAGGGGAGGGAGGGGCGCATTGGTGTTATGAAGTGCTTCCCTGGTACCAGGTTTATAAGCAATCACAAACTTGGCAACTCTATGTCCCCGGAGGCCTCTGCCTTGCCCAGTGCGGGTCCTGAAGCTCATGGGCTCAGTCCTACCCATTCACAGAGCAAGCCCTAAACAGGCTTGGCCCTTTGCCAGGGGTTCCTCCCCAGCCAGGAGGTTAAGTCTAATAGGAGTCTTCCTGCTATCATCATCATCTTTATTTCCAGGGGGCCCGGCCCAAGTACCTGCAGGTCGGTGTGTTAGCTCTGAACCCTACCTGCCTTGGCTTCATGAGTGTGCTCCACTCATCCTAATACATGGGATTTGGGCCCCTTGAATCCAACCCATTGGCTGGAACACTTGCCTGCCTCAATTAGCACGGTCCAATAGAAAGATAATATGAGCCATTCATGCAGGCCACACATGTAATTTCAAATTTTCTTACAGCCACATTGAAAAAAGGTAAAAAAACAAAAAAAGGTGAGATTAATTTTAATGATATATTTTATTTAAGCCAATATAACCAAAGTGTTGTCATGCCAACACATAGACAATATTAGATAGAGTATTAACGAACCATTGTATAATTGTTTTTTCACATTAACCCTTTCAAATCCGGGATGAATTTTATACTTGTGGTATGCCACAGTTTACATGTTCAATAGCCACACATGGCTGGTATCTACCACAGTGGGTGATGTGGACTCTGACCCAACACTGGTTAATTTGGACATTGTTACAGCCAGGAAGACGAACCCAGGCTTGAGGAGCTGCCATTCTCTGTGAGGACACTTCTGATGGGAGGTCACTGTCCACCAGCCCCTGTCTTCCCTTAGAGACTGAATCAGCCTGCAAAGAGTATTAATTATAGTTTCTCCTGGGCCAGCCCGTGTGCTAAGAATTTTATAAGCTTTATCTCATTCTATCCTCAGAATAATCTGGAAGCTCTTTTATTACCTCTGGGGCATAAGAAGTTATGTCAGTTGCCTAAGGTCAGAGAGTTGCTAAGTATTTGAATGCTAAGTGCCAGCATTCAAAACCAGCTCTGTCTCTCTTTGGAGTTTGATCTCTTACCTGCTGTGCTAAACCCCCTTCTCTCTTGTCCCTTGGACATGGGGACTTGGATGGCTGCCTTCTCTCTCAGAAGCTGTCCTGCAGGCTGGTCAGCTCCTCTTCTAGTCTCGCCTGTTCCTCATGTTCCTGTTTACTCATCTTTCTCTGCTGACTCAGCACAGACACCCCAGCATGCTCTGCAGCTAAGTCTGGCAGGTTATGGTGGTAACAAGTCTCTACAGCATAAAGTCCTCAGAAAAACTGATCTATGAGGCAGACCATGTGAAATATTTCCCTCTTTTCTGTTTGGGAAAGTTGGTGAGCCCCAAGTTGCTGGCAGGCTTGCAGCTAATGAACACAAGAATATGGAATTAGAAAACACACCCAAAGCCAGTTGCTTGGCTAATGGAGACATATTGCACGTCTCAGGAGCTTGTCTCATGTCTCTGGGGACTGGGAGCCTCTCGTGTTAAACAGCTGGTTTAGCACAGTGTCTGCCCTGTGAGCGGGTACAGGGGAAAGCTCTTATGAAGAATCCTTGGGGACTGGAAGAATGTTTGCTATGAGATGGATTTTTCTTGGTGCAAACACTCCCAGCCGATCGGGTTTTCTCCCGGGAGGAAAGAAGGATTGGATAGAGGTGCGCTGAGGATGCAGAGAGTGATGAGTGGGCTCATGGACCTTTCTTAACCTCTGTGGGCATTCAGTGTGACGGGACATTCAGCTGTGTCCTAGCAGCATTTCCTCCTTGCCACAGGAGTAAAATACAATCTCCATTCTGAGCTAGCTCCATGAGACCTGGGAAAGCAGAGGAAGCCTAGGACCGTGCCAAGGTCCTATTTGCAGGATAGTGTGTGCCTTGAAACTGCATGACCTTTAGGGCCAGACTGGCAAGGAGTTGTGTGTTCTTGGAGAAGTCACTCAACTTTGAGTGTCAGTTTTTCCACTTCTAAAATCAGGATTCAACTTTAGAGACATTGCTAGGTATGTGAAAGTGATTAGCACATTCCTGGTTCATAGAAGACACTCAGTGTATGCTAGCTTCCATTTTTCTGAGAGGGAGGGCAGCCATTCAAGTCCCTATGTCTAAGGGGCAAGAGGGAAAGTGCTGAGAAGTGGCTAAGTTGTCCCCCCATACAAGTGAAGTTTTGGTTTGGGCATTCACCAACTCACTGGCTTCCTGGCTTCAGATCTTTTCTTGACTCTCTTGAGTCTGAATTAGGTTCCAGTCATTTCTCCCACAGACCCCTGTACTTTCTTATCTGGCATTTGCTGAGTTGTATCAAGTGTGAATGTACTGGATTGAATAATGTCCTCTCAAAATTCATGTCTACTTGGATCCTTCAAATATGACTTTATTTGGAAATAGGGTTGCAAATGTCATTAGTTAAGGTCATACTGGATTAGGATGAGTCCTAAATCCCATAACTGGTGTCCTTATAAGAAAGCCATATGAAAACATAGAAAAGAAGATGATGTGAAAATACACAGGAAAGAAGGCCAGGTGACGACAGAGGAAGATGTTGAAGTGGTACAGCTACAAGGAATGGCAAAGCTTAGTGACAGCTACCAGAAGTTAGGAACTACCAAATACCATACCAAAGCCTTGAAATTTATAGGGGAGAATGGTGCCTGCTATTCAGAATTCTCCCCTGGACCAGCCCTCTGTAGATTCGTATTTCAACTCAGAGAAAGAGCTGCAAATAAGCACAAATACAACTTCACTACAGTTGTCATAATGCTTCTAATTATAATGGAATTGCAGGACTTTCCCTCCACTTCTGCACAAAGATACGTTGACTTAGGCACATTAAAGTCTTAATGGAAACAAAGTGCTGCTTTGTCAACTCCAGAACTATAGCACGTTAGTTGCATTTTTGGTGGGTCCATGGGAGGTGTTTCAATGGTATGCCCTAAAACAGTGTCTGGGTGCCTTTACACAGCTCTGAAGGTGATGGACATAGGAAAGCATTTTGGACCAGGAAGGGAAGATGAGGTCTAAGGTGAGAGCAGACAAAGTAAGGGAGTAAGCACATGTGAGATAGCCCTCAGGAGACTCCTGGGAATCAACAGGCAAAATGATGAGGGTCATGCCAGAGTTCATATAGTATTAGGAGAACTAACTAGTAGAGTCAGACCTACTGAAAAAAAAATATATATGCAAAAAGATGATTTTTATTAAAGCATGGGGACAGAACCTGTGGGCAGAAAGAGCTGCCCTACTGTAATATTTTAATGAGAATCCAAATTTCTATGCTCTAGGCTGGTTTGTCCTCGGGACACACAGGCTACATTGACAATAGGAGCTAGACAAATCTCCTTGAGCCTGAATTTATTTGCAGGAGGGAATGGCATGAAAGGAAAGGGTATGTATCAGAAGAAGTCTTGAGTGGAAGATTTGAAAGAAGGGAGACAACATCGGGTCCTGACACCAGAGGTCCATTTGGACCATCTCTGGACTGTATGGGAGAGGCCTGTTTTTCTCATTTGTGCATAGAACTCAGCAGGTCTTAAAGCATTAAAGACTGAAGGAGAACTTTTGGCACCTCTGAGGACAATAGCTTTGGGTGTCATCCTAGGCTGTCAGCACCATGGAATCCCCATTATTCACTCAGAGAACAGCAGAAGAGTACTGGAATGACCCGATGCTCAATGAACATGACATATGACTGGCTCCAGAATTTTCAAATTTCTCACACGTTCTTTAGCTTGGCTTTGGTCAAATCAGCACTCCCGGGAAACATGGCCCAATGAAATGTCATGGAATTTGGCCAACACTCCTCCTTGAGAAAGAGTTGAGGTAGATAGACGGGGAGATAATTTCAACCTCCCTCCTCTAGAGTCAACATTTAACAGATGAGATGGTTTTATTATCATGGATTAGGAGTGGATTTAACAGATACTTGCCTAACAAAAAAGAAGAGCTGCTGATTAATCCTAAAACTAATGTCACCATTTTGGATAGATAAATCAATTTTAAACTCATTCTTAGTGAATAATCCTATATAAAAAGTGGCATAAACAGTATACATTTTGTAGCTAGTTTCTCTTGGTGAGTGCACCAGGAAGTTGAGTTGTTTGAAAGTCTTTATTGATATCACATATATTTGTATATATGTGTATATGTATGTATGTATATTTGTGTATGTACATATGGGTAATGGGAATGTTACACTTGCTTTGAATTTTTCCTTATCCCTTGGTCTCATTATTTTGATGCTCCTCCTCTTGCCCTTGCGAATTTATTTTTAATCAAATTGGTTTTGATGTGACAAAGTTGGCGTACATTGGAGGTCACAGATTTTACTTGCCACTTCCACATTTTAGTAATATTGCTGAGGATATGGCTCATTATGTCATATAGTTTTTTCCTTATGAAGATTAGTGGGTAAAAGTTTTCCCTGGTTTCAGCGAGAAGGATAGATGATGTTCTTTTTGGGGGAAATATTTGATTCGGTCTACTCTGTGGATACTGTGGATCTTCTAAGTTGTCAATCTTATTTCCTTTTTATCACTGGTTGCTAAGAAGCTCAGAGCCAAATTTTAGTTTCATTTCTATTGTGACATATAGGATTTATTGGCTTATACTCAATAAACTAATATTAGCCCTTGAATCTACTATTATTATTTCTTCTTCTGTGTGCTTCTCAAGTGATTTTTTAAAATTCAGTTTATCTGGCAATGCTGTATTCATCATTATGAGTTACCTTAAGTATCTTTTGAGAATCAGGTAGAATTGAGAATAAACACATATTACAATTTTGTACTTTAATCTCTGGATGGAGGAAAAGGTAAGGATTCAGAATTAGTAGACACTAGTCACCTCATTTCTCTAATTCTCAATTTCTTCATCTATAAAACAGAGCTTGCAGTAACTTCTATCCCTACAGTCTCTTGTGAGCCCAAATGAGACAATGAAAGCAAAAGTGCTTTGTAATATTATTTGTAATAGTAAAAACCAGAGACTGATCCTCTTTTCTATGAAAAATTATGTGCATGATACACATAGTTTGAAGATAAAGCGGTACTGAAGGCTTACATAAGATACGACAATTCCTTGCCCCAACCCTTTCGGACTTCCAAGAATGATCTCTCGTAGTAGATGCAGCAAAGACAAGGGTATTTCTTAAATGCCTAGTGATCCTCTACTCTCTGTTCTTATTTAAAATTGAGCCATTGTCTGGAAGCTGTGTGTGCGTGCGTGTGCGTGCGTGTGTAGAAGTGTGTGTTGAGAGAGTTTTTACGAACTGGTGGGTTTCAGTCTAGGGAGATCAAGAACCAAGACAGCCCTACCATTGGTGAAACCCTGGAATATGTGTGCATGGCCTTTTCTCCAGAAAACTGCCTGGTTCTTCCAGAAAGACATCTTCAAAATGTCTGCTTTGAACCTTTTAGATTACTGACCTGTGGGGACTATAGTTCAGTAGGTCAACTTATTTGTAAATGGCCTGTTTCAGTCTTGCACCGTCCCCTACTTTCCACTGGGGAAAAGTCTCCGGTCTCTCTGAAACAAACCTCTGTTCTATCATTGTGGCGGGTGAAGAAGGGGTAATTATCTGGCTGCCCAGAGTGAAGAGATAGGGTCCCATTCCTCTTCATACAGACTTCCAACTAATCCCTCTTTTATTTTTGTATTTCAACTCCCTCCCTTAAGTTCTAAGCTTCCCCCTCCTTCCCTCCAGGGTTCTCATGATTTTTTCGTCTAACTGTAGGCACTGAGTTTGTAACTTACTTTGCTCTGCTAAATTCTGAAAGCTGTTGAATTCTTACCTTCTGAAGACTTTTTTTTTCCTGTTCTCCTTGCCCTTGGATGTCTTTAATCCATTCCTTTACTACCATTTTAGTGAGAGTAAGAATAAAATAAATCCAGCATATATACCTACGAGTCCTTCTTGAATTTCCTCATGAATATATCATTATCTAAAAATTTATAATAAACTTTATTGAGGTATAATTTACATACAATACAATGTACTCATTTTCAGTGTACAGCGTGATGAATTCAGACAAATGACTAGAGCTATGTAACTACGATGATCAAGATACACTGTTGCTGAAGGAAATCCTGCCATTTGCAACAACATGGACAAAACTTCAGGGCATTATGCTAAGTGAAATCAGTCAGACAGAGAAAGACAAATACTGTATGATATCACTTACATGTGGAATCTAAATCTTAAAAAACCCAAATTCATAGAAACAGAGAGTGCATGGTGGTTTCCAGGGCATGGGGGAAATGAGTGAAGGTGGTCAAAGGGTACAAACTTCCAGTTATAAGATAATAAGCTCTGGGATCTAAAGTACAGCATGACTTACCATTAACTATTTTATATCTGAAAGTCAGTAAGCAAGTAGATGTTAAAAGTTCTCACCACACAAAAAAATGGCGATTATGTGAGTGATGGATGTGTTAATTAACTAACCCAATTGTGGTCATCAATTTGCTGTATATATGTATAACAAATCATCACATTGTACACATTAAACTTATACAATATTATATGTCAATTATACCTCAGTAAAGGTGGGGAAGGGGCACTGGGTGGCTTACTTGGTTAGGCATCTGGGTCTTGATTTCAGCTCAGGTCATGATCTCGTAGTTTGTGGGATCAAGACCCATGTGGACTCTGTGCTGACAGTGTGAAGCCTGCTTGGGTTTTCTCTCTCCCTCTCTCTGCCTCTTCCCCTCTCAAAATAAATAAATAAACTTAAAAAAATAAATCTGGGGGGGGGGGAAGTTATATTCTTGCTACCTAGAAAGTTCTTTCTTGCCCCTTACAGTCAATCCCCCCACCCCCTCACCCCTGGCCCCAGATAACCTCTGGTCTACTTTCTGTCACTATAGATGATAAATGTATTATTTTTTTTAAGAAATCATAAGAGGACTTATGTGGGTTGTGGGATCATGAAGAATTTTTTTTAATTTTGTTTTTGTACTAAAATAAGAATACATTTACAAAAACATAAAATGCAAATCAAATATTATGGGTTTACTCTGTAAACTGTACAGTGCTTTCCAAATATTACTTAAAATTTTTCTTTTTTTTTTTTTTAATTTTTTTTTCAACGTTTATTTATTTTTGGGACCGAGAGAGACAGAGCATGAACAGGGGAGGGGCAGAGAGAGAGGGAGACACAGAATCGGAAACAGGCCCCAGGCTCTGAGCCATCAGCCCAGAGCCTGATGCGGGGCTCGAACTCACGGACCGCGAGATCGTGACCTGGCTGAAGTCGGACGCTTAACTGACTGCGCCACCCAGGCGCCCCAAAATTTTTCTTTTTTGACCAGCTCACAGATTACTGGAAATTGACTGGAGGCGAGGGATTTTGCTAGGAGGGGGTGGTCAGAGGCCAGACCAGAAAGAAGGGGCTGAGAGCGATAATAGCATCAGCGAGATTCTCAAGTCAAAATTTACCCTGTTTTTCCCTTTGGAGAAAGGAGTAATTGGAGAAAAAGTGTTACAGAACTGCGTGAGGAGGGCAGCCCATTTAGTGTCCATGAACCCTTTCATATTTGGAGCAGAAAAGGAGTGTCATCTCAAGGAATATATGAGAATGAGCAAGGTAACTTGTTCAGATGGTATTCCTCCCATCTGTTAACAACACAAATCCAGGTAATCTAATCGTCCAACAGCAATAGACATACGCATCAACGTATAGATCTGAATAAGGAAAGCTTAAATTAAGAGTCAGTCTTATGGATATGAACAAGACTAGGAGGTTGACATGTTCCTAGGTCAGGAGGGATTTTCAAGTCCTTGAACCTCAGTGTTTTAAAAGGGCAGAAAAGTATACACCTTTAGGATGAAGGTAATTAACTGGTAGTTGCAATTATATGACATATAAAAGTTTCTTTTTCTTTTAAGTTCCGATAATATCACCTTGAACTTAAAAAAAAAAAGGGAATCAAGGTTTCTTTTTTTCAAGTTTCAGCTTTGACAGCAAACGTGTTCTTCACAGTTAACATGCACTCTTAATGGACGAAAAGTACATACGAAGAGACTAAATGGCAAGAAACAACGCTACCACTCTGAACGCTAAATCTAGTTTAGGAAGAATCAATAACCATATTCAGGTTGTTGAGGGAAAATGGAACAATTAAAATTCACTTTACTCATGAGGCTTCACCCTGAGGCTTTTTTGTTGTTGTTGTTGTTAGGTTGAAAGAAAAACGCAACTGGATATTTAATATTTCAGTTTATTGAAAGTATGTCGTAACTGGGAATTCTTATAACTCTGGACATTAAAAAGGAGGCAAATCAGTTGTAGGAGCAAGGGTGTTGATGTAAGCCCTACTTTAGGGCATGGGGCAGAGGAATATGTAGGTTCATTTAGATTATCTCATTGGAGTTACTGATCCAGTATTTACTGTAATCCTATTCTACAAATCTTAGTGTTTTTCTTATTTTTTTTCTTAACCCTTGACCAAGAGAAATAAACACTGGTTGAGTGGTCAGAGACCTATGACAAATGACATACATAATAGTCTTACTTGCCTTTGAAAGACAGGTTTAGCATGACATAAGCTGTTTCTTCAGTTGCCTAATAGGCTGAATCTGACCAGGGAAAGAGAAAAGGAGAGAAGCAGCAAAAGGAGGCCAACCCAGCTTCAGCCCCGAAATTTTAAGTTTTCAGATTTCCATTTTTATTTATTTTTTTTATTTTTATTAAAAAAAATTTTTTTTTTCAACGTTTATTTATTTTTGGGACAGAGAGAGACAGAGCATGAACAGGGGAGGGGCAGAGAGAGAGGGAGACACAGAATCGGAAACAGGCTCCAGGCTCTGAGCCATCAGCCCAGAGCCTGACGCGGGGCTCGAACTCCCGAACCGCGAGATCGTGACCTGGCTGAAGTCGGACGCTTAACCGACTGCGCCACCCAGGCGCCCCTGATTTCCATTTTTAGAAAGACATTGCTATAAAGGGACCCGAATGGCAAACCCACAATCAATTGGAAGACAGTGGGTTTCTGATTAACTGAGTTTTTATTTAGTCCCATCTTACCAAGGTAAAAACAGAAACAGAGCCAACAATTGTTGAGTAAGGGGTTTGGGATGTGGGAGGGGGAAGAGGGGAGCTGAATTAAATGCACATTGGCCCAGGCCTCGGGGTATGGAAGGTTTGTTATCATAACCATTACCATCACTATCACCATCACCACCAATGATATGTTTTGGTTGTGAGTTTCTTCTTTTATTCAGGGAGCCAGGGGGGAAATAATAAGGGAGGAGTTTGGTTCATTCAGTTCAAGCTACTTGATGTTTAACTGTGTTTGCAAATGCTCTGTAGCTCCAAGTCTTATTTTCGTTTGAAGTGAAGATAAGAATAACACTAGACTAGGCTTCAGGGGCTGGAAATTGGAGTGTAGGCTGGGTCAACAGCAAGCTCACCACGTGATCTTGGGGAAGTCTTCTCATCTTGGTTTCAGGCTTCTTTTTTGTGGCAAAATATGCCTAACACGAAGCAGCATTTTATTCCTTTTTAAGTGTACAGTTTAGTGGCAACATTCATGTTGTTGTGCGATCATCACCATGATCTGTCTCCACAACTTTTTCATCTTCTCAAACTAAAACTCCATTCTACTAAACAATAGCTCTTCATTCCCCACCACCCCCAGCCCATGGCAATCACTGTTCTATTTTCTGTCTCTATGAATTTAACTACTCTACATACCTCGATTAAGTAGAATCATACAGTATTGTTCATTTTGTGTCTGGCTCATTTCACTTAGCATAATGTCTTCAAGTTTCATCCATGTTGTAGTATGTATCAGAATTTCATTCCATTTTTTAAGACTGAATAATCTTGCATTGTACGTATACCACATTTCGTTTATCTATTCATCTGTTGATGGACATTTGGGTTATTTCTACCTTTTGACTATTGTAAATAGTACTGCTATGAACGTGAGTGTGCAAATATTTGTTTGAGTCTCTGCCTTCAATTCTTTTAGGCATATATCCAGAAGTGGAATTGCTGGATCATATGGTAATTCTCTGTTGAATTTTTGAGCAACTGCCATATTGTTTTCCACAGTGGCTGCACCATTCTGCATTCTCACCAGCAATGAATGAGAGTTCCAATTTCTTCATACCCTTATCAACACTTCTCATTTTCTTCTGTTGTTGTTGTTTTGATAATTGCCATCCTAACGAGAGTGAAGTGGTAACTCATTGTGGTTTTCATTTGCATTTCCCGAATGATGGTGATGTTGAACATCTTTTCATGTGCTTATTGGCCACCTATATATACCTTTTTTGAAGAAATGTCTATTCAAATCTTTTGCTTATTTTTTAATCAGGTTGTTTTGTTGTTGTTGAGTTGTAGGAGTTTTTGTTTCATATATACTGGATAGCAATCCTTCGTTAGGAATATGATTTGCAAACATGTTCTTCCATTCTGTGAGTTGTCTTTTCACTCTTGACTGTGTCCTTTGATGCACAAAAGTTTTAAATTTTGAGGAAGTCCATTTTATTTCTGTTTCTTTTGTTGCCTATGCTTTCTGTGTCATAGCCAAAAAATCATCGGTAAGTTCAATGTTTTGAAGACTTTTTCCCTATGTTTCCTTCTAAGAGTTTTATGGATTTAGTTTTTACATTTTGGTCTTTGATCCATTTTGGGTTAATTTTTGTTTATGGTATAATATAAGGCACCAAATTCATTATTTTGTGGATGTCCAGTTTTTCCAGTACTATTTGTAAAAAAGCTGTCCTTTCCCCATTGAATGGTCTTTGCATTCTTGTCAGAAATCATTTAACCATATATTTGAGATTTTACTAATGGGCTTTTTATTTCATTCCATTAGTTGATATGCCTGTTTTATGCCAATGCCACACTGTTCTTATTACTGTAACTTTGTAGTAAATTTTTTTTTTTTTTTTTTTTTTCAACGTTTATTTATTTTTGGGACAGAGAGAGACAGAGCATGAACGGGGGAGGGGCAGAGAGAGAGGGAGACACAGAATCGGAAACAGGCTCCAGGCTCTGAGCCATCAGCCCAGAGCCTGACGCGGGGCTCGAACTCACGGACTGCGAGATCATGACCTGGCTGAAGTCGGACGCTTAACCGACTGCGCCACCCAGGCGCCCCACTTTGTAGTAAATTTTGAAACCAGAAAGCATTAGTCCTCTAACTTCGTCCTTTTCCAATTTTGTTTTGACTATTTGAGGTCCCTTGATATTCTGTATCAATTTTAGAAAGGATTTCTCCATTTCTGCAAAGACATCACTGGGATTTTGATAGGGATAGCATTGAATCTGTAGATTGCTTTGAATAGTATTGACATTTTAACAGTATTAAGTTTCAGTCCATAAACACAGATGTGCTTCCATTTCTTTGTGTGTGTGTGTGTGTGTGTGTGTGTGTTTTAATGTTTATTTTTAAGTGAGAGAGACAGAGTGTGAGCGGGGGAGAGGCAGAAAGAGAGGGAGACACAGAATCCAAAGCTGGGTCCAGGCTCTGGGCTGTCAGCCCAGAGCCTGACACGGGGCTTGAACTGGTGAACCACAAGATCGTGACCTGAGCCGAAGTTGGATGCTTAACCTACGGCGCCACCCAGGAGCCCCTGTGTCTTTTAATTTCTTTAGCAATGTTTTGCAATTTTCAGCTTACCATTTTTCACCTCCTTGGTCACATTTTTCTTAAGTATTTTATTCTTTCTGTGCTATTGTAAATGGAATTGTTTTCATAATTTCATTTTTGCATTGTTCATTTTAGTGTGTAGAAATGAAACTGATTTTTGTATGTTAATTCTGTATCCCACAACTGTGCTAAACTTATTAGTTCCAACAGTTTGTGTGTGTGTGTGTAATCTTTAGGGTTTCCTACAATAGAATCATGTTGTCTAGAAACATAATTTTACTTCTTCGTTTCTTACTTGGATGACTTTTATTTCTTTTTCTTGCCTGATTACTCTGGTTGCAACTTCCAATACTATTTTGAATAGAAGTGGTAAAAGCAGCCATTGGTGCCTAGTCCCTGATCTTAGAGGAAACACTTTCAGTCTTTCACTATTGAGCATAATGTTAGCTGTGGGTTTTTCATATATGGCCTTTACGATGTTGAGGTAGTTGCCTTTATCTGCCTAGTTTCTTAGTATCTTTATCAGTCTCCATTTTTTATAAATGTTTTATTTATTTATTTATTTATTTATTTATTTTAAATTTTCTTTTTAATGTTTTTATTTATTTTTGAGACAGAGAGAGACAGAGCATGAGCGGGGAAGGGGCAGAGAGAGAGGGAGACACAGAATCTGAAGCAGGCTCCAGGCTCTGAGCTGTCAGCACAGAGCCCGATGCTGGGCTCAAACTCACAGACTGTGAGATCGTGACCTGAGCTGAAGTCGGACGCTTAACCAACTGAGCCACCCAGGCGCCCCCAGTGTTTGTTTTATTTTTGAGAGAGAGAGTTTATTCACTTGAGTGCGAGCAAGTCAGGGAGGGGCAGAGAGAGAGGGGGACAGAGGATCTGAAGTGGTCTTTACTCTGACAGTTTTGTTGCTGACAGCAGTGAGCCCAACGTAGGGCTTAAACTCACAAACTGTGAAATCATGACCTGAGCCAAAGTTGAATGCTCAACTGACTGAGCCATCCAAACACCCCTCAATTTTTTTAATCTGTAAAAATAGGAGGTTGAATGAGGTGACTCATTCAACATGGTGAACATGCAAGTGTATTGTTAGATGACTTTTGATACATGACTTAAACTCTTTAAGTCTATTTTTTTTAAATAGAGATAAAAGTATCTCCTCCACATGGTTATTGAATAGAATAAAAGAAATGATGTATGTTGATTGCCTAGAACACACAGTAGTGGCTTATTAAATGTTAGCTACTTGTCCATTCCATTCTGAAACTCAGAAGGATTCATCTAACATCTACCTCTGTTGGTCTCTGGGAACGTTGCTGGGAATACAGAGCTAACCAAGACATAGTACTTGTTCTCAAGATGCTTACTGTTTATGGGTCTCTGTGATCTTTTCCAGATCTAATAATCTTTTTTCATTCATTAATTTACTCAGCAAATACTTTGGAATGTCTACTATAGACCAGACAATAGAGCTAGGCACAAAGCCAGGTGCTGAATAGCCAACGATGACACTCTCTACCCTCTAATAAACACACACAAAACAGACATGGTCTCATTTTCATGAGCTTATAACCTACTGGGGGAGATAGAAAATAAATAAACAAGTAAATATATATTTTTGAATTGTGCAAGGAGTGCCCAACCAGAAAATGTAGTATTTTCAAGGTCCATGATGGGAGAGGACACAGTTTGTTAGAGGCACTGAGAGAACACCAATGTGGACAGAACATTCTAAGTTATGGGGAGGTGGTTCAAAATGGTGGTGGTGTAAGGTAGAGGCCAGGCAAGGAAGTATGTATTTCACTGTAAGTTCAAGGGGAAGTTGGGGAAGTTTTCCAAGTAGGTGTGTGACATGGTCCGATTCATATTTCAGGAGGCACACTTTGGATCTTGGATGGAGGATAGTTTAGAGAGGTGAAGAGTAGAAGAAGGGAGTCAAGATGAGAGGACCTTGGGAGAGACATCAGTGGTTTGGTCCAAGTATTTCTTCCCCAAGTAGCTTGAGAATAGGATTTCTGATTTCTGGTTTGAGCAACTGGAGAGATGGTGGCTCATTGAGTTATCTTCTTATAAATAATTATTTAAGTCAGATGGACACACTTGTGGTCATCATTACTGGAAAATGTATCTCTTATCACTTTAGATTAGTTGTAGCCCAGTTGGATTTGTTCTTAGAAGTGTCATAAAACTCCCCTTATGCAAATCACTCGAGCTTCCTAAGATGTTTCTATTACAACCCAAAGTAAATTCAGTCATTCATTCAACAATTATCTACCAGTATTGTTATAGGTGCTGGGGATATAGGAGAGGAAGAAAAAGCCCAAATCCTGTTCACATGGACTTTATGTTCTACAGACATATGGCAAAGATTTTTGTTACATGTGAGTTTCCCTAAGGCACTGAATAACTTCAAATATTAACTCTTCAGTTTCTTTTACTTTTCTTTCTTTTTCCCTTTCTTTATTTCTTTTTCTTTTCTTTTGTTTTAAGAAAATGATAATTAGTAAGCACTTGTACTTAGGAAGGAGACCAACTTGGGCTCATATTTTAGTGCAATCATTTACCAGCTCTGTGATCTTGGTCAAGTCACTTCATATCTCTGAGCTTCAGTTTCCCTTTTTGATTTCTGGGGATAATAACGAAAAATCTGACTTTCAGGAATTTGTGAGGATTAAACTTATGTCTAGAGAAGGGTTTATCAAATTTCAGGTGCTCAATAAGCATTAATTATTATCAATATTATTATTATTACTAATTGATTTGTTATTGACATTCCGGGTTCGATCTCTACAGGGAAAGCATAGCCCAAATCCAAACTTTCAGATCATTGAGAAGGCCCAGGCTGTTGTAAAAACAGCTTGTCATGGGGTTATGTGACATTTCTTATCCTTATAGCCTTATGAACAAATCACTTCATAAGTCTCAGCTGTAGTTTGCTTATCTGAAAACTGGGGGCAGTAATATCTGACTCACAGTATTTCTGGAAGGGTCAAAGAAAAAAGTGTCATGGCGGTGTCTCCCATAGTGCTCTAATCATTACCCCAGGTATCAAGTAAGAGCAGGGACTCTGCAGCTATACTTGCTGTATAGCTTGATTCCTGCACTTACTAGATGATGAACTTGGGCAAGTTACCTAACCCATGTGCCTCAGTTTCCTTATCTGTAAAAAGGAGATTATAGCAGGTACTACTATAGTACTTATAGGTTGTTTGAAGTTTAAATGGCTTAAGATTTGTAAAGTGCTCAGTGCCTGGCATATACAAGCACTATATGATGGCTACTTCATCAGCGTTATAACTACCATAATCACCTTGGCTGCCCTCTGTCAGAAAGTCTACAGACTACCTTATAAAGCCATTTATAATCTCTTCTTCAACCCCACCCTCTCTGTTAAGTGAATGAGGCCTTAAGAAAAGAGAGAAAGAGCCCTCACACATGGCCTGAAATTCCCCTACTGGGGGTGCTTCCCTCATCTTCTACTTGCAGTGACACCACCTGGAGGGACCCCCCCCCCCCCCCCAACACCATGGCTCCAGCAACAGACCCGCCGGAGATCTGAGCAGATGTTTCTGCTTTTCAGACCCAGGCATTTCCTCTCTTCTAGGAGCACATGCCAGCACAGTCAATATCTGGAAACCCGCTGCTTCACAGTAGGGCTGAGGACTAAACTGGTACTTTACTAGAAAATGGTAATAAAGCAATTTGAATTGCTTTTCATCCTCCTTGCTCTTAACGGCTTTTAGGTTCATATGAGACCAATCAATTAATCCTGCTTCAGAGCTACAGGAATGGGGTGTTTTCCAGCCTCTGAACCGGAAATGGGCCCATAACAGAGATTATCCAGCGCTATCCTGAGGACCACCCTGAGCTGGTGTCTGGGGCAGTGGTGAGCAGATGCGCCCACTTGGGTGGTGCCATATTCTTGCAACCTGGTTGGCTGCCCAGGTGCTAAAGGATCACCTATGTCCCAAAGGCAGATCAGAACCATGATTAGACTTTGCTTTGTACATTCCCTACTTCACACCCTCACCTTCTTCAATCCCAGGTTTTTTTTCTGGGAGAGTTAATAAGGAAGAGATGATGATTTGCCTGAACGGAAACTGATGTGCCCATAAAAAGAAGAGCTGCCTTTTCTTTCCTGGCCAAATGTGAGGTAGTTCACCTGAAAGCTTCTTCCCTCACCTCCAGGAAACTTTGACCCATGTCAGCACTGCCAGGGCCATGCTCAGCACACATTGTTTTCAGAGAGTAGTGGGTGAAATGAATTAAAATAGAACTGGAATGAAAACTTGGAAGGGGTGGAGGTTAGGGCAGGATTTTTCCCCCCTTCTCTTCATGACCAAGTAATGAATGTTATCCTTTCAGAAATTAATTCCTTTAAAAAAAAAAATCTTAGGACCAAAAGACAAATGAGTAATCTATAAATGGAAAGTAACAGATTGAAAGTGATCAATGCAGGTAGACTGACTCATTGGCTCCCATGCAGACAAATTGGTGACGGGATGGATTGATGTTTTTCCCTAGTTGTGAAGTCAGTGTGGGGGATTTCTCCATCTCAGCACAGATTTTTGCCAGAAGTTGTCTCAAGACCTCAAGTACAACTTGTTTAGACATTTTCCAGTTGTAATTTTTTTCTAGGCTGTTAAAAATATTGACTTTGACAGCTTTAAAATGATGGCCTCAAAATTGGGATAATTTACATTCTGGAATTAAGATAATTCGGGCATTTCTGCTGGCAACGACAGAGTGTAGGAGCCAGTTATATAAATCCCAGATTTGAGAGAGACCGAGCCATTAGCATAGATTGGTCTGCTGTGGGTATTCAGAGCAGTCACCTTCCCATGTAAATGGATCTTTATGTCTCTCCCAGGCAGGCCCAAATTCTGAGCTATTTTCAGAGCTCCTCTCAGGTCAGGTGATGTGCAAGAGGGTGGGTGAAGGCCGCAGACTCAGGCCCCACTTCTGTTGCTGGCCTCTTGGTGTTCTGCAAGAGAGACACGGAAGGCCTGGGGGAAAATTCTAGCCACTGTCTGCTTGTTGTGTGTTTACTCTAGATGTCCTCCCCTTTAAATCCTGGGTCTCAGTCTCAAGGAGTCAACATAGAAGGCATTCAGACCAGCTCAGTGGCCCTGGCCCTGGCCCAGTGCTCTCTGCCAGATTCCAAGCACACCTGCTAAACAGATTCCTTTCTCCCAGCACTCTGCTGACATTTTCAGCTGGAACCAAAGTCACTCTCTTGGTCCATTGCATTCCTCTGACTGCTAACTGGATCATCTGTCTACCCCATTCCTTAGGAGCTGCTCCTTGATTGTGGCTGGAAACACCTAAATCACGAGAAAACTAGATCCAAACCCAAAGGCTATGGCTGAGAAATATTTGAATGGTAATCATTCCTATAGGGAAAAATGAAAACAAGAGCTTCCCATTTAGAGTTTTCTTCCTCCTTCATACCAGGCACATTCAACTAGTTGTATTTAGTACTCCTTGAATTAATCTGAGGTGTCATCCACATTTGACATGTGAAAAAACTCAGAGAAGCTAAGGAATTTGCCAAGAAGACACTTGACTTGTGGCTGAGATGAACCTCAAATCTGTGGTTGGGATAGTTCACCTGTCATCTCTAGCAAAGACGTAGATGACGGAGTCAATCACGTCCATGTAACTCAACAGGCAGAAGAGATATTAGAGGTGAGAAGAGCCTCTTTCAAATCTGTGGGGTGTAGGTTGATTTGAGTTCAGATCAGTGACAGCATCACTGGCCTGTGGAATTTTATGCTTGGAAGGGATATTAAAAACCATCTAATTTGGCTCTTTAAGTTACACCCAAGGCCTGAAAACCTTTCTTTCTTTCTTTTTAACGTTCATTTATTTATTAAGAGAGAGAGAGAGAAAACACAAGTGGGGAAGGGGAAGAGAGAGAGGGAGAGAAAATCCCAAGCAGGATCTGTGCTGTCAGCATGGAGCCCGATGTGGGGTTCAATTCCATGAACCGTGAGATTATGACCTGAGCTGAAATCAAGAGTCGTTTGTTTAACTGACTGAGCCATCCAGGTGCCTCAAGGCCTGAAACCCTTAAGAATATGGCAAGCAATTCTTAACTGGGGATGATTTTGACCTTCAGCAGATGTTTGGTAATATCTTGAGACATTTTAAAAGAACTGTTTATTTTATTTTGCCGGGTGGGGAGGGGCAGAGAGAGAGAGAGAGAGAGAGAGAGAAGATCCCAAGCAGGTTCTACAATGTCAGTGCAGAACCTGACTCGGGGCTCCATCTCATGAACAATGAGATCATGACCTGAGCCAAAATCAAGAGTCTGACGCTTAACTGACTGAGCCACCCAAGCACCCCTCTTAATTGTCACAGCTTGGATGGGAGTGCCAGTAAGGTATAGAGGCTGAGAAGGTTGCTGAACATCCTGCAATGCTCACGACGACCACCCCTCCTGAGCACAACAAAAAACTTTCTGGCTTAAAATGTCAGTAGTGGCAAGGCTGAGAAACCTCAATGTATATGACGGCAAAATAATAGAAACACAGCTAATGGAGATAATTTGGAGCAAGGGCTTTGCTGTTATAGCCAGAAAAAGGAGGCCCAGAATGATAAAGTTACTTACCCTTGATTGCACAGCAAGATTTTGGTAGAGCTGGATCTATACTCTATTTGATACTGAAACATGAAATGTCTATATAATAAACAGTGAAAAATCGTTTATAAAGGCAATTCATTTATAGAAAAATGTACAAAGAATATTGAGTCACATAAATGTGACTAGGCCTGGTGATAATATGTAGTCTTCATTTGTAGCTATAAAAAAAATGGGAGGAAGATACTGCCCAGATCTAATTCCTATTTAAACTAGCTCAAACTCTCATAGCTGCTAAATGGCAGAGCTTAGAATTGAACTCAAAGGCCTTTGGATTGATTAGCCTGGGCCTTAGGTTATTCTATGACCGAAGAGCCATGAAAAAGAAAAGAAAGTTTATGTCTTTGTATGTGAGAGGTGTAAGATATTAGAACATCTTAGATTGTACTACACTCATCTACATTTCATATACTTTGAGTCCACTGCTATGAAGGATGCTGCGTAGGTACTTCTATTGGGTGTATAAATCGTCCCAAAATTTGTGGAAGATAATTAAGCACTATGTATGAAGAGCCAGCCTTTAATACAGTGATTTTACTCATTGGAATCTGTCCTAAGAAAACAATCAGAGTTGCAGATAGATTTACGTGCAAAGATATTATGCTAATAATAATGGCTGGGATTTATCGAGCTCATACCATATGCCAGACTTTGTGTTAAGTGCTTTACATGTATCATCTTATTTACTCCTCATAACAACGCTGTGAGGTGAGTATTATTCTCATCTCTATTTACACATGGGAAGTGGAGCTTAGAAGAGCCTCAGTAATTTGGCCAAGGTTACTTGGCTGCTATGTGATAAAGGGGATTCAAAGCAGGGCAGACTGATTCACAGAGTTTCTTCATTATGATGACTATATGATACTGACTGATAGCAGGAAGTCACAACTTTAATGGGAAAAATTGTAAAGAACCTAGATGTCTAACATTTGTGCCCTCGGTTAGGTGAATTATGACCTGTTTTCCTCTTTTGGTGTCTTGACCTTAAGTAACCTTGACTGTACCTTCCTTGGGTAACAAAGACATCAGATGTAGATGTGCTTAGAGGTTTTGCAGATAGTTTATGCTTGGGCATAATAGCATTTAGAGCTTAACTCTGGTCATAGGAAGGAGAACCACAGCAGCCTGGAAATCAGACAGACTCGGTTTGAATCCTAGTTTGGCACATCCTAGAAGTTCAGCCTTTGATGAGCCACCTTTCCTTCACCAAACCTCACATTAAAATTGGGAAGTCACACCCACCTCATGCGGTTGTTGTGTGGAATCCTTGACCTGCAGAAGCTATTGGCTGCATATAGTAAGTGCTCACAGAGTTAGGGGACTGGAAATAGGCAGCGGTGGAGCCCCCTACTGGTTAGGGGACAGAGGAGCAAGGCCTGAAGTCCTCTGAGGGAAGTGGATTCCCGGCTGTGCCCTGGGATGAGGAAGTAAGAGAAAACCACCTGAGAACCTTGCATTCTTGTGGCAAAGTCCTGTGAGAAGCTTTAGAACAATGTAAATAGGATAATGGGCTGTGGGGATTTGCCCAAGCAGGAAAAACAGACTCCAGGAAATCCAGAGACTTGAAAGAGAGGACTCTTTCTTCTGTGGAAGCCCTGACTAGTCTATTGGACCCAAGGTGGCTATGCATTTGCGGGAGGGAAGTTTGGACAGGGTTGTGTAATCAGGGAATAGCCTCTGACAGCTGTCTTGGCCTCAGACCAGACTCATTGGTCCCTAACTCCTGAGAATGGATCTTGGGATGCTACTGCAGTGACTAGACTCCCATTTCCTGGTCAGCCCCGGATAATCTCAAGGTTAGAGGTGACTCAGCTTGGGAAAGGCCGGGGCTGGTAGCCCTTATCATAAGGGTTTGACTCACAGAGTGTGAGAGCCTGAGGAAGACTTGGAGATAAATTATCCCAGCCACCTCCTCCATTCGGGACACAAGAGAGGCTTAAAATGGAGAAGGGATTATCTACTATCCAGCCAGCTACTGAGAGAGAGTGCCAGAATACCATCCCAATGGATGCTGACCTAGAGTCCAGAAGAGTTTGCACCTTAATGTTGTTTATGTGTAATCTTGGAGGATCCATTTATTAAATTCTGTGTCTTTACTTAAGCATTTAAGGAGCTTACAGATTTCTGTGCACTCAAAATGTATATGGTGAACACAAAGAAGTATACATCTGTCCTGTCGGCAAGTGCTGGTAATTCTAATCCAGAAATGTCTCTTGAATCCATTTCCATATCCCTAGTTCAGATCCCCATTTTTGGATCTTTGTAAATACCTAATGAGTTGTCCTATCTTCTGTAATCACTTCTTTCCCTGGACCTTTTATCAAGCCTGCCACCAGAATAAGTTTTCAGAAATCTTTCCATGATTCCATTGCTTACTGGACAAACTCAAACTTCTTTGGAACACACATTCAAGGCCTTTTATAATCTGAGCCCAACTTCCCTTGCCCGACTCCTGTCTACTAACACTTCTGCCCACCCACACATGATACACTCTGGTCACACAGGACAATTCACAGTAGCTGCTTTGTGCTTCATGCCTTTTCCCCACAATGTCCCCTCTGTCCAGAAGTCCCACCTTTTGTGCTCCAGCCCAGAAAACTTTTGCTCATCCTTTAAGCACAACTCAAATGCCACCTTCTTTATGAACTCCTCCTTCACATCTCTTCAGGTAAAACCTATCACCCTCGCTGCTCTGTTTTCCAGTGCCCTACCCATATTTGATCACAGCTCTCCGTTCGTATTGAGGCGAGTCAGTTATTTGCCTGACTCTCAGGGGAGGCTGTGAATGAGCATTTTCACAGCACAGACTGTGTCTGTCTCATGCACTCCCAAGTTCTAGCAGAAGGCCTAACACAAAATAAGTGTTCAATAGTGTTTTCTGATTTAATGAATAAATTATTGAATTAACATAAATAAAATTATTTATTGCTTGTCAGTTGTCCTGTTAAGCAAAATATCTAGATAGATGTTCACCAAACCTGGAGGGTACATTTGGGATGGTCTGATATAATTATAGCCTATGTAGGACAGAGAAATTTGCATGGATAGAGAAAACATCAGTTATTTTAAATATAGGTTCCAAATAAAAATCATAAGGGAAGATGCTTTGAAATTCAGGTGTGGGATAGAAATGGAGCTTCTTTTCATGTGGGCTCTCTGCATTGCATACTTAGGGTAACGAGTGGCACATGTTTATTTAGATACTGAAGATGTGATGATTTCCGAATGTGGTACCAGGGAAGCCAACTAGAATGTAATGAAATGTTTAAGTGAGGCCGACGAATGCCAAAGTGTTGGTTGTAACATGATGTGCTCTAGGCAGTCAGTATGGGAGAGCCTGTCTTTTATCAAAGACAGCTTCTTGAAGGAGACGCACCTTGAGACAGACTCCCTTTCACCATCACCACCAAACCTGGACCAATTATTTAATCCCTCATGCTATAGATGTAGTCTTCTAACTTACATGTGTCGGAACACACCTCCTGTGTTTTGAACATTTACATTTTAGGACAGTAACTTTTAGGGAGACTTGCAGTTCTTGAGTCAGATAAATAAAAAAAATTATGTTTATTTATTTTGGGATAGAGAAAGAGAGACACAGCATGAGTGGGGGAGAGGCAGAGAGAGAGGGAGACACAGCATCCTAAGCACGCTCCAGGCTCTGGGTTGTCAACACAGAGCCGGATGCGGGGCTCAAACCCACAAACCAGGAGATCATGACCTGAGCTGAAGACGGACCCTTAACCAACTGAGCCACCCAGGCACCCCAAGTCAGACTTATCAGAGAAGAAATGAAAGCTAGAAAGTTTCAACCTGCATTTTCTTACAGCTTAAATGTGACCCTCAAGTGATTTAATTGATAACAGCCTTTCAAGTCCTTATCCTCGTCATCTGCTAATATTTATATTTACCATAAGAGATACAGGAATGGGTTTAGGAGATACAGATGAGGAACGACTCCGTTAAATTCTTAAAAATTATGATGTGTTTTTAGGGGCTGACATCCCTTACTAGAAAGATGTTGATTAATCATTATCTTTATCTGTCCATTTAGTGCTGTTTTTCATTTGCATGGATGGGTGGAAGCAGGTTGTATCGAAATTCCTGAGAGTATCAGCGCACAGGATGCTTTCACATTTGCCGTCTTCCTGTATCTAACTAACAACTGGGACGGAGGACTTAATAGACCCATTTTACAGAGAGGCAGTCTGAAGTGCAGAGAGGTTAAGCAGCACAGTAAAGAGAAGTAAAGAGAAGTGAGTGGCCCAGTAAAGAGAAATAAAGTGGCACAGACGAGATATAATCCTAGATTTTGTGACTTCCATTGTAATGCTGTTGGATGGCTCATAGCCTGGGGATTTCCATCCTGTTTCTACCACCTCTACTAAGACACATGATCTGGTGGTGGTGGGTAGCAATGGAGAATGGGGAATAATAAGGAAGAAGGGAACCTAGCAGAATCTCTAAGAAAGATGCTTATATTCCATTTGGCTGACTTCCATCTCAGAAAGAACTCTGGATGAGAAAAGAAAGGAAGAGAATGTATTATATTATGAAACTAATGGTTCGACCTTTAATAAATTGAATGATTGCATCATAAATAATATATAACATATCAAGCCAAAAATGCTTGTTCTATAGACCTGTTTATTCAGCTGCTAAGATATATATCCTGGTCCATTTTCTCTTTTTTTCTGTTAAAAAATATATTTCACTGAAAAAAAATGCAACATCCTTTTGACATAAATTCTAATGTGATTTTTCAGAAATGTGAAACTTCATGAAAATAGACAGCCTCACCACAAAGGCTTGCAACCAGCTGGTTAATATTTATCTGAAAGAACAAAAGAGGATGTAAGGTGAAACTGTGTGTATTTGGAGTAGGGTGGAATCAGGAGGTGTGGATTCTAGTTCTCTTTCACTAATTGGTTGTGTTACCTTGGGTAAGTTACTACTAACCCTTTTTGACCTAGACTCACCCCACGGAAAACTGTGCTATTTTGACTGGAGGATCATAGATTTCCTTTCTTGATCCCTGGTGAAAATATATAGCAGCCCCTGAGGGCTGGAGAGGTCTTCAGAATTCATATTTTATAACCTATTGCCCCAAATGAGTACCGAATGCCCACTGTGCTACTTAGAGCTTTTTCTGGCACTTTTCTTAAAAGATGGTGAAGGAAAGAGATTCTACAACTTGCTTTCGTAACTCAGTCCACTGTTTAGCAACCCCTCCCATTTACCAGGGTTCTTCCTTTTACATTGAATGTTGTAGAATGCTTTAAAGAACACACACACACACACACACACACACACACACACACTCCTGACTGCAGAGGACTATTCAGATGCAACAGGTGCAATGAGTTATAGATCTTACAAAGAGCACAAAGAAGCACCCAGTCAGCAGGAACAGCGGTTGCCAAGAATTTAATTCATCAGTACAAATCCAAATTTACAAAGAACTAATCCCACATAATGGATAAAGGACAAAAAAGAAGGATTAATGGGGGAAAAGGGAGTTTCTGAAAATTCACATCTCAAGTCCACTAAACTCCTCATTTGGCCTGCTTCATTTTCCTTCTTTTCCCAAGACCTTAATTTATTTTTCTTAAGAAAAATAAAGTTGACCGTGATGAATAGTTGCAACCTAAGAACATGTGTGTGCTTGACGGCTCTGAAGTTGGTCTGAATGTGTCTGCGTGTGGAATAACGTTTGTGTTGGGAATGTGTGAAAATAATGAATCCTTTCCTCATGACTTGCATTGCCCTTGCAGAGACGGGGCAAAAATCTGTTTCTTCTCCAATGAAAAGAAACCTTCTTTCTCTCAGCCATGGGAAGAATATTCTCCTGGTGACAATCCAAAATGAAAAGCTCAGCCAGCCACCCAACAGCAGTCTCTTCAAGACTCACTATCAGTTCTTTACTGGGTAACAGTTCCTGCCCAGGTTGGAAATCATCCTGGCCTATTAGTTTTAGAGAAAAAGCTTACAGTTTTCCCCCTTCTCCCCCCTGTTCCCCTCCCCCACCCCCTGCCCCCCACAGCAGCTGTACCTTGGGGTTGACCTAGTTTAAGAGAAGAATGACTTATGACTTCTCAGCAAATGCCCCTGCCTTGGTGTTAGGAAATTGGGTCTTTGCTTTCCCAATATTCTTTTCAATTCACTTTGCTGGGTTTTCTTACTCTCTGCTTGTCTTAAAATGCTTCTCTCCTAAGATATGAGCCCCATTCTCAACTTTTCTCACTTCAACCTCTTCCATTCATTGATGTCATTCATATCTGTGACTTGACCCCTAAACCTTCATCTCTCATCTTAATTCTTCTCTCAGCCTTCCAACTCTATATGAAATTGAGTACTTAAACATGGCTTTCTAGATGTTTTGTGGCCACATCAAGTACAACTTATATGAAACTGAATGTATTATTTTCCTCTTTAAATAAACACTACTCTTCTCTCCAGCTGCCCAAAGGGAAGGACTCAGGTCTGTATTCACCCTTACTGGAAAGTCACTTTACTTTTTTTTTTTTTTTTGGCTTTTTTACTTTCCCAAATCTTTGCTAGGTTTTCCATCTCTTCTTTTGTATTCCATGCACAATGAGTGTGCTTTTATACTAATTCCTTCATTTTCATTTATTTTTGAAGAAAAACCTGAAATATGCCAAGTGTGCATTCTATTGTAATTATCTGTTTAAATGCTTATCTTTCCCACAAGAGTGTGGGGTTTTTCTTTGTCACACCAAGCATCTAGTATAGTATTTATTGTTGAGTCTCAAAATGATGCCCAAGGGCAGACTCAACCTTTTGGATGCATTCGATTGGGACTGCACAATGTTTTTTGTTTTTTTTTTTTAATTTTTTTAATGTTTATTTATTTTTGACAGAGAGAGAGACAGAGCATGAGCGGGGGAGGGGCAGATAGAAAGGGAGACACAGAATCCGAAGCAGGCTCCAGACTCTGAGCTGTCAGCACAGAGCCTGACGCAGGGCTCGAACTCACAGACCGCGAGACCACGACCTGAGCCGAAGTTGGACGCTCAACTGAGCCACCCAGGCGTTCCCACAGTGTTTTTTGTTTGTTTGTTTTGCTTCGTTGTTTGAAAAAGGAATTATTTGTCAACTTAAGAAAATTGAGACACTTTATACAAAATGTGTTTTTCAAATTTTCTTTGAACAATCAAAATGACTGATAATGCTGAAGCCTCATTCTTACTCAGCAGTAAGTAATGCACGCGGGCTGAGGAATGAGTACCAGCATTAAACATGGCATGTCTGTTCCAGCATGCCCCTTTCCCCGCCCAGTGATCTGCAATACTCAGCCCACGTCTTCACATGTCACCTACCTCACATGTCACCAGTAGGCATTGGGGTTTGTGCTTTCTATTGAACTCCAGAGTAGGTACTCAAAGATGTTTACTGAATGAACGTTATGCTGCCATATGTAATCCACGATCTTTGAGTGATACAGCATCTCAAGGATTTCCCAGTCCCACAGTCCCATTAGATGTCAAAGTCTTTACAACACGTTTGGGGATTCATTTCAGCTCCCCCAAATTTACTGCAACTGCGTGCAAACTGGTAAGAACCAGCTCCCTGACTTCATAAGCAGCTCATCTCTTCAGAGACAGAGAGCTCAAATTGTTGGAGCAGTTTTTCTCAGTTGAATGGAAATCAATTAGAGATCACCATAAGGCACATATCAAAGCGCTGACTATTTTTAAGTGTTTGGAGGAGCTAGAGATCCCATCAGTTTGGGAAGGGGAAAGGATCACAATGGCTCTTTGAAATTGGAGATACTTAGAATGGGCTTTGGAGGAAGGTTAGGATTTTGCCAGAGGGGGTATCAGGAAGACTATTCCCAAGGAAGAAAACACATTGGTGTGGGAAGTCTGGAGTGCACTGGAACAGCTCAGGTGGTCCAGGTTGGCTGATGCATGGCATGTGAATAGGGGGCAGAAGATGGAAGGAATAAAGCCTATAGGTAAAGGGTTGGTGAGTTCTAAGGAGGGATTCAACCTCACCAGGCCTTTCTTCCGACCCCTACTTATTGCTTACTTTCATTTCTAGCATTTCTCTTCTCGCTGCCCCAGTTTCTAGTTTCAATTGCCTCCCAACTGAGGTGCAGGTGTAGCTTCCTCGGCTCATCCCTGTTGTGCACTTCCTTGCCCATCACAGCCAGGACAATCTTCCTAAAATAACATTCTGGTTAGGTATTAGGTAATTCTCCTGTCAAAGACACCTGCCTTGTTTTGCTTAATTTTAAACCACTTTCCCCGTGATGTAATCCATGCTCTCCTCACAAGCTTATTTTTCACTAGTTCCCCCACATTCTTCACTATGGCGAAAATGACTCCCTGTTACTGTGACACATACACACACACAGTGAAGCTCAGGCGTCCAATCAGAAGACCTGAGTGTGAAATTTGCCTTCAGCCCTTACTAGCTGAATGGCCTTGTATAAATGAGCTTCTGGGGGCACCTGGATGACTCAGTCGGAAAAGTATGCGGCTCTCGATCTTGGGGTTTTAAGTTCGAGCCCCACATTAGGTATAGAGATTACTTACAAGTAATCTTAAAAAAGAAAGCTTCTGAACTGAATCTTACTTTTCAAATAATTTTAAAAACGGGTTTAATACAGCCAATTGGATGAGATTTTTGAGACGACTGAGGTCAGGTGGCTTCTTTGAAATGCTGTTGACCTCCCCAACAACTGAGCATTCCTCCTCTCAGCCTATGCCTTGTCTAGAACTTCCATACATATCTTAACAGATTGTGTTCAGTTATTTGATAACAATAGTTACCTTTCCTGAACACTAATTTTCACAAGTCAGGCACTATGATAAATACTTTACATGTATATTTTTTGCATATAATCTTATCTATCTAGCCCTATCAGGTATGGATAATTAGCAACCAATTTATAGCTCTTTGAAGGTAAACATCACGTCAAATTCTTTTTTGTATCCTTCTTGCTTGATAGAGGACACATCCTTATGGTAGGCAGACTTCTGAGATGGTCCCCCAGAATCTCGCCCCCTGGCGTCCAGGCCCTCTATAATCTACCCGCTTTGAGTGAGGGCAGAAACTGTTAATATGTTGGATATCACATATCTGTAAATATGATAGATGTCACTTCCATGATTAGGTTATACTATATGGTCAAGGTGAAGGGATTTTAAAGGTCTCATGACTCCCTAGCCTGCAGGTAGGGTTGTGAGGAATCTGTCTACAGTTAAGAGTTGAAATAATGGCAATGCCAAGCTTGACGAGAGACAGGGTATAGAGAGAAGAGAAACATAGAGCATTGCCCATCACATCTACACTAGTGAAAGAGAGGAAGAATTCCTGAAGAAAAAGAAATGGAGGAGTGGCCTGGCATATTGCATTAGCCCAGAAATGAACAAAGTAGCACTTTAAAAGTTATAAATTACCCATCACCCAATGGTTTCTAAATTCCTATTAATTTGTCATCCTTTTTCTTTTCCTCTACTATCATTCCTGGCAACTAAATTATTTTTTGAACAATGCCACATTTTGCAAAGCATTTTTTTTATTTATGTGATCTTATCATGTGTCAATGAGTTAGGTGTTATTATTATTCCTGTTTTATAAATGTGTGAACCAAGGTATGGGGATATGAAATAGCTTGCCTGAAACTCAGTCACTTTATTTATGATTACATCAGGATTGACACCCAAGTCTCTGACTCCTAATGCCTTATCTTTCTAATATCCACAAAGACAAGCATGAGGTATCAGTGTCTGGGCAAATATAATCTAACCATATTCTGAACTGCTGACTATCTCAGAGGCTGAGAGAGGTGTGAAGAGGAGCAGACAGAGGAAAAGTTCTAATGAAGGAGTAAGTGAGAAAGGCAACACAGTCCTTCAGGACACAACAGTTGGGAATCTATTCAGAAGAAGCAGTTGAAGTCAGAACTAATAGCCTAGCAGTAAAAGGAAAGATGTATATGAGAGAACACACTTTTCTGAGCTACAAAGGGACTTAAGAATTCCCTTTCTTAAAATGATCAAGTAGGGTTGCAGTTGCTGAGGAAAAATATTGCACATAGCAGCAGAGGTAGGCGGAGGAGATTAAACGACCCAAGGCTGGTAAAATAGAGATGTGGAGGAGCCTATTCAGGTGTCCCCAGATTCTTCAACTAGCAACTCAATGAACTTTCCCCCAGGAGTCTGGAGATGCCATTCTTGCCTCTGGTGGCTTCAGTTGTTTCTGAAAGACATGACAGAGCTAACGTTTGCCCGTCTGTTGTAGAAAATTGAGTAAAAGCTTTTCCATCTCCAAATCAAGTATCGGTTATCAGCAAATTGCCTTTTCTGATGTTGATAATTTTGTATTCAACCCAAGAGGCTTTTTCTTTTCTTGCTAGGGACACATAATAATGGTAATAGTAATGATGATGATGATGATAATAATGATGGATATTGAATGTTTGCTTGCTAAGTACCTGGCATTGTGCTGCATGGTTTATAGGTTTGATTCCATTTAATCATCATTATAATCCTGAGAGATTTTTGTCTTTATCTCCATTTTGCAAGTGAGGAAACTGAGGCTTGGGAAGGTTCAGTGGTATACTGGAGGACACGCAGCTAGGGACAGTACAGCAAAGTTTTGGGTGAAGACCTGATACCACAGCCCTCTGACTCTAAACCACTGAGCTAGATAAGCACTTAGCTATGTGATCACTGAGCTATATGACCATAGAACTATGACCACTGAGCATATGACCACTGAGCTACATGACCATAGAACTATATGACCACTGAGATATGTGACCATAGAACTATATGACCACTGAGCTATGTGACCATAGAACTATATGACCACCGAGCATATGACCATAGAATTATATGACCACTGAACTATATGACCATACAACTATATGACCACTGAGCTATATGATCATAGAACTATATGACCACTGAACTATATGACCATAGAATTATATGACCACTGAGCTATATATGATCATAGAATTATATGACCACTGAGCATATGACCATAGGACTATATGACCACTGAGTATATGACCATAGAACTATATGACCACTGAGTATATGACCATAGAACTATATGATCACTGAGCTATATGACAAAATGCTGCTCCACACAGGTGGCTTTAGGTATAAAAATAGACACATTCCTGGTCTAGCTATCTCACTTAGCATCCTTTTTTTTTAATGAGCCAACAGCAACAATAGATAAATAAACATTATTAGCACTTTAAAAGGACATGTGATGTGGAGTCTGACATCTCCTCTCTGTGCCTTACTAGTTGTAGAAACTTGATAAGTTCAATTCAACTAATGGTTATTGAGCACATACAGTGTTCCAGCTGTTGTGCTGGGTTCCTGCTTCCATAAAGCTTAGAGGGAGAGACAGGTGTCAAGTAAGTAGACATGAGTGGGCGTTAAGGATAGGGTACTCTGGAAATATCCAGCAAGGAGATCTACCCTAGTCACTTAATGGTTTGACCAAGCTTAGTTTAACTAGCTAAAGAATGGAGATGATAGTAATATCTGCTTTCCACATTTCATAAAAATCAAATAGTGTTATACATGACTGTATCATATAAACTATAAAAATATAAATGTTAATTATTCTATTAGCTGGAATTGTTATTGTGAGATTGATAAGATCCCCTGTGAGTTTTTTTTTAATATATGAAATTTATTGTCAAATTGGTTTCCATACAACACCCAGTGCTCATCCCAAAAGGTGCCCTCCTCAATACCCATCACCCACCCTGTCCTCCCTCCCACCCCCCCATCAACCCTCAGTTTGTTCTCAGTTTTTAACAGTCTCTTATGCTTTGGCTCTCTCCCACTCTAACCTCTTTTTTTTTTTCCTTCCCCTCCCCCATGGGTTTCTGTTAAGTTTCTCAGGATCCACATAAGAGTGAAACCATATGGTATCTGTCTTTCTCTGTATGGCTTATTTCACTTAGCATCACACTCTCCAGTTCCATCCACGTTGCTACAAAAGGCCATATTTCATTTTTTCTCATTGCCACGTAGTATTCCATTGTGTATATAAACCACGATTTCTTTATCCATTCATCAGTTGATGGACATTTAGGCTCTTTCCATAATTTGGCTATTGTTGAGAGTGCTGCTATAAACATTGGGGTACAAGTACCCCTATGCATCAGTACTCCTGTATCCCTTGGATAAATTCCTAGCAGTGCTATTGCTGGGTCATAGGGTAGGTCTATTTTTAATTTTCTGAGGAACCTCCACACTGCTTTCCAGAGCGGCTGCACCAATTTGCATTCCCACCAACAGTGCAAGAGGGTTCCCGTTTCTCCACATCCTCTCCAGCACCCTGTGAGTTATTTTTAAAAGAATTTTATCTATTTATATTGAGAGATAGAGAGTATGAGTACAAGTGGGAGAAGGGCAGAGAGAGAGGGAGACAGAGAGAATCCCAAGCAAGCTCTGTGCTGATACGGGGCTCAAACTCACAAACTGTGAGATTATGACCTTAGCTGAAACCGAGAGTCAGATGCTCAACTGACTGAGCCACCCAGGTGCCCTGCCCTGTGAGTTATTAATATCCCTATTACATATTACTTGACTGTAGGTATCATGCCCCTAATTCATCGTTCCCCTCCCAACTCATAGTTTTAAGAAATAAATTCTTAGAAGGTCTAAATTCAGTGCTACACATTAGCCAGAATGTGGACATTAGCTAGCTTATTGACTTTAGAACTAATGTGTTCATTAAAAACATAAGCAACAGAAATATATTAGCATTTAGTACCTTGAATTCACATAAATGCTGAATAATTGGATGGGTGGGAAAGATGTGGATTCATAACTTAGACAAATAGTCATCTGGATGAAAGATCGCTGTGACTCTGTATTGATAAATCTGGTGGAAGATTTTACTGCCTGCCCTGTCCCCGCTTCTGTTTTCTTCTAGTTGTTCTGAGTGTTTGCCTCAAGAAAAGGAAATAGTTCCATTTACCCAAATACACATGCATTTCCCATAAACTCTGCAGTCATGATCTTGAAGTGAAATCTCAAAACTGAATTTCTAAGAGGATCAGTTGGATACTGATGCTTGATGTAGAGAAGGAAAAGCTTTTACTCAATTATCTACAATAACAGCAGGAGAAATGCTGAAAATTACTGACACAGTAAATGGATTCTTTGCATAAATGCTCTCTGTTTTCAAGTTTACCTTCGTGGGAAGACCTTTATTATGAAGCAGTCCCTCTATCTCACCTGCTTTTCAAAGAATAGAAGATCGATTTATGTATGTATGTATGTATGTATGTATGTCAGGGGCAACAGACAAATCACTGTGTAAGATTGTTTCGTCCTAAACATCTGACAGCTTCCAAGAGCATTCTACAGTTAGGTGACCAGTGTTTGGTGGATTGGACAAAGGATGATGGGACCTTAAATGTAGTGGTTATCTCTTCCTACTTTTTTTCCTTTTTGAAAAACAACTTTATTGAGATATAATTTACATACCACAGAGTTCAACTGTTGAAAGGGTACAATTCAATGGCTTTTATTGTATTTGCCGAGTTGCACAGCCTTTACCATAATCTGCTACCCAGTAGCAGTCACTCTCATTTCCCCCAGCTCTGCCTGCCCTTTCAACCACTGAACTAATTCCTATCTCTCTTGGCTTGTCTATATTGAGCAATACATATAAATTGTATCATATGATATACACAGTCTTTTGTGATTCATTTCATTTCAGTGCAATATTGGTTTCAGGAGTAGAAGTCAGTGGTTTATCCCTTACCTATAACACCCAGTGCTCATCATAACAAGTGCCCTCCTTAGTACCCATTACCCATCCAGGCCATCTCCCACCAACCTCCCTCCATCAACACTCAGTTTGTTCTCTATTGTTAAGCGTCTCCTATGGTTTGTTTCCCCTCGTCTCTTTTTTTCCCTCCCATATGTTCATCTGTTTTGTTTCTTAAACTCCACATGAGTGAAATCATATGGTATTTGTCTTTCTCTGACTTATTTCATTTAGCATAATACACTCTAGCTTCATCTACATAGTTGCAAATGGCAAGATTTCATTCTTTTTGATGGCTGAGAAATATTCCATTGTGTATGTATATGCATGTGTGTATATGTGTGTGTATGTATATATATATTCCACATCTTCTTTATCCATTCATCAGTCGACGGATGGACATTTGGGCTCTTTCCATAGTTTGGCTATTGTTGATAGTGCTGCTATAAACAATGGGGTCCATGTACCCCTTGGAATCTGTATTTTTGTATACTTTGGGTAAATACCTACTAGTGCCATTGCTGGATCACAGGGTAGTTCTATTTTTAACCTCTTAAGGAACCTCCATACTATTTTCCAGAGTGGCTGCGCCAGTTTCCATTCCCATCAGCAGCACAAGAGGGTTCCCTTTCTCCTCATCCTCGCCAACACCTGTTGTTTCTTGTGTTACTAATGTTAGCCACTCTGACAGGTGTGAGGTGGTATCTCATTGTGGTTTTGATTTGTATTTCCCTGATGATGAGTGATGTTGAGCATCTTTTCATGTTTCCACTGGCCATCTAGATGTCTTCTTTGTAAAAATGTCTATTCATGCCTTCTGCCCATTTCTTAACGAATTGTTTTTTGGGTGTTGAGTTTGTTAAGTTCTTTATAGATTTTGGATACTAACCCTTTATCAGATATGTCATTTGCAAATATCTTTTCCCATTCCATAGGCTGCATTTTAGTTTTGTTGATTGTTTCCTTTGCTGTGCAGAAGCTTTTTCTTTAGATGGAGTTCCAATAGTTCATTTTTACTTTTGTTTCCCTTGCCTCTGGAGACGGGTCTAGTAAGAAGTTGCTATGGCGGAGGTCAAAAAGGTTGCTGCCTGTGTTCTCCTCTAGGATTTTGATGGTTTCCTGTCTTACATTTAGGTCTTTCATCCATTTTGAATCTATTTTTGTGTATGGTGTAAGAAAATGGTCCAGATTCTTTCTTCTGCATGTTGTCATCCAGTTTTCCCAACACCATTTGTTGAAGAGATGGTGTTTTTTCCATTGCATATTCTTTCCTGCTTTATTGAAGATGAGTTGACCATACAGTTGTGGGTCCATTTCTGGGTTTTCTATTCTGTTCCCTTGATCTATGTGTCTGTTTTTGCACCAGTACCATACTATCTTGATGGCTACAGCTTTGTAATATAGCTTGAAGTCCGGAATCATGTCTTCAGCTTTGCTTTTCTTTTTCAGGGTTGCTTTGGCTATTTGTTGTTGAATAATATTTAATTATACAAATATGCTACATTTTCTTTACCCAGTGTCCTGCCACTTGACGCTGTTGGTGATTCCTTAGAAAGCCTTCTTCCTTTGATTTCTGCTATACCACTTTTGATTTTCCCCTGGTTTCATGAGATTCTCTCCTTCCAATCACTCTGCAGCTGTAGATGATCCTCAGCTAATACCACCCTTTAGATTCAGCAATAGGGAGCCCTGCCCTGATCAACATCCTTTAGAAGGGCCCACATATCAACCCTCCTGATCAATTTATTGAAGAATGTAAGGGCACTTCCATCATTTGGGATCCAGTGCTCAGCGTGGGCACACTGCGTCTCGTAACCTTTAACAGTTACTCTTATGACTAACCTTGTTCAGGCCCCTCTGCCTCTTTTGCACATGGATTCTAAACAGAAGTCTAAGTTCCACAAAGATATGTGTGTTCTGCTGCCGTGGAAGGCAAAGATGGGTATTACTTTGGAGTATAGGAAGGATTTAAGTAGCAAAAGTGCTTCAATAAGAGAAAAGACAATTTAATTAGTGCGTCAAATCTTCTCTCTGAGATAACATGAGTGCGATACACTCTTATATAATGAAGTACCATTTGTCTAAAGTACCAAATGTCCATTTTCTTGCTTCTCTTCCCTTTCTGATTCAGAATTCTAGAAATATTCATGAATTAATGTGGAATTTACAGTAGTGTCACAAAGAGGCAGGGAAACATTTTGTAATATTAAACAACTTGTATTGCTCTTAAATTTGTATACATGCTGATTTAGATGTAATGAGTGTGAAATATGATACTGAATTTTTTATATTGCTCTATAGATCTAGATACCACTTTAAGAGATAATGAAGTTAAAATATTTTGTAATATTTTCTATATATTCTGTATATTACAATGTTTGGACATGATATATAAAATGAATTGTTCATTTCTGAATTGAAGTGTCTTACACTGTTTTTTGGCATTTTCAAATGGTACTGCCTCAGTTTTATATTTTGGTACTACCGTGAGAAGAACATGAATTATATGAGAACCTTGATTATAACAACATAATTAGTGCTTTTGTTGAAATGAAGAAAATAAATTTCATGGGATAAATTTATTCTATTAAAACATTTTTAAGTTATTTATTTATTATTTTGAGAGAGATAGAATGAGCAAGGGAGGGGCAGAGAGAGAGGGAGAAAGAGAATCCTAAGCAGGCTCCATGCTGTCAGCACAGAGCCCAGTGCAGGGCTTGAACTCACAAACTGTGAGATCATGACCTGAGCCAAACCAAGAGTCAGATGCTTAACCAACGGAGCCACCCAGGCACCCCCTTGAGATAAATTCATAATAACCCACAAAGTGTGCATGACTTTTTTTTAATCCCTCCTTTGCATGTTGCTGGTCCACCAGCAGAACACGCAGACATTTCAAAATAATAATTGAATTCAGTCATCTTATTAAGTTTTTGCCAAACTTCAGTCATTTAAAACCATTATTTTACATATTTTAAATTGCATTGTTATGAAGATACATATTAAAAGTAGGAGGATTAAACATTTTAATGGCCTATTAATTTGATGTTTTGCTTTCAAATATTTAATCATATGCATGGGGACTTCCATTGGTACTCTTGCCCAAAGCCCCACAAATATAGACTGTCCTCAGGGATCTCCACAAGAACTCTCTATTCACTTTATGTCCTTTCTTTGGGTGACATCATTCCATGTCTTTGTACTGCCTATTTGCTCTGGAACCCAAATTAATTTCTCCCACCCAGATTTTTCTCCCAGCCGCAGATTTGTACATCTTAATGTCTAATTTGGATACTCCATCCTAAACACAGTATGTCCTGCTAACAAAACGCAGTCTAATTCCACTCTTACTCAAACTGATGCCACCTGAAACCTGGAAATCACCTCTACCTTCTCACCCTTCTTCCTCGCCTCCCCATCTAATAGCATGTTGGCCCTTATCTTCTGCTGAGCCACCCACTTGATGGTGGGTGCCATTCCCATTGGCATGACCGTTGTTAAGTCATTCTGCATTTCACGTTTATTTTTCTAGTCAGCTTTCTGGCCCCAGGCTTGACCCCCCTCAGCAAAAGTATGGTCAGTTTATTATCCTGCTTAAAATTTTCCAGTGTCACATCAGGACCTTTAAGAAAAGGTCCAAACTCTTTAATATGGTATAAAGGGCATTTAGTGACCCAGCCCTTGCATCCTGCCTCTCCAGCCACATCTTGAAATAGTTTCCCCTTGCTCATTGTGCTCCAGTCACACTGGCCTTTGATTTTCTGAATTCCACCATTCTCTCTTCTGCCTTGGTGCCTTTGTACCTGCAGTTCCCTTTGTCTAGAATGTTGTCTTGCCCTATTCTTCCCCTTTACCTAATGTTTGGGTGAATATATGCTAAATGTCTCTCTCTGCCATAGACAGCCCTGTGGGCAAGTTCCAGGATTTTCTCCATCGTAATGTTTTCCCTAGTGCTTGGCCACACTAAGTAGATGTTCATTTTGTTTGTTGAATGAATAAAAGGCTTATTCATTTTTCTATTCTCAAGCTTAGCAGAACGAGTGCAACGGATTACAAAATAAGTGAAACTGCTCACTAAATGCTGAAAAAATTAAATAAATAAATTGATGCATTCTATAGGAATACCTAGGTAGTTGTTTGAAGGATGATCCTTTAGAGCTTGAGGTCACTTGGAGGTCAAGTAACTTGTCCCTTTAATTCAAGAAGAGACTAATCAAGTGCTGGCTGTGCTCAGGAACTTAATGCATAGAATAGATGCAAAAGATCACATAGTCTGCCTCTGCCTGCACATGGTCTAGATTGCTTCTCCTGCAAGAGATGTCAAGGGGCTGGCTTAGCAAGTGAGTGTTCTTTATAAGTCTACGAGAGGAGGGAAGAAGTGGTTTATGATTTGGGCATGAAATTAAGAAGCTGTATAGATTCAATAGCTCAGTGTAGACCTAACCCACTAAATCAATAGGTCACCCCACTGAGGATGAAGGCCAGTGACACTGTCCATAGCAGGGATATAAGCCCGGGAGGGATATGAGGGAGAGGTGGACAAAACAAGTGGGTACTGGGTCCCACTTGTTTGTTATCATGCAGCATGTGTAAGAGTTATACTTAAAAAAGGAAGCTTCAAAGGTTTCAGCCAACTCAATAAACCAAATGTATTAAGATTACTTTGGCCTCAAGTAACAGCAGAAAATGAATTCTAAGTGGCTTACACAATAAAGAAATGTATTACTTCATATTACAAGCAATCCGGAGATAAGGGGGTTCCAGTGTTGGTTATTCAGCGGCACAATGCTAGTATCAAGAATTCAGGGTCTTTTTATCTTTCACCTCTGCCATCCTTGTCCTCGTCCTCAGGCTGAATTCTCTCTTGGTTGCAAGATGGCTGCTGTGGTTGTAGATATCACAACTAGGCATGACAATGTCCAGAGGAAAAAAAGAGTACGGCTTTTCCTATGTGTCTTTTTTTTTTTTAAAGGAGAAGTTTCCTAAAATCCTCCAGCAGATTTTCTCCCACACCTCATTGGCTCGAATTACATCTATGCCACCATCTAAACCAGTTACTGTCAAGGGGAATAGGTTCATGACCCATCCCTGGGACTGGGACTAAGGGCATGCATAGGCAACCAACAGTTTCTGTGCCCTTCAGGCTGCCTCTACCTTGAACTTCTGACTCAAAAGCTTTGCCAAAGAAAATATATCCTCATTCCTTCAAGCCCCCACTCCAGAGGAGGAGAAGGACTGAATTTCAAAAGAATTAGTGAATTTTTGTGTGTAGACTCCATTATATACATTGGAAGCATAGTCAATGGGCCGGTCTCTCTCTGTGGGCTGGGTGTAAGTTATGGAGCCTGGAGAGCGGTCCAGGGGTGCTGGAGATTAATTGCACAATGTATGAGAGTGGTTAAGTTTAATCACTGTGTTTTCTCCCCCTCTTACAAAGAGCAGCCTGGGTGGGGTTTGCCAATCGTATCAATCTGTTCCAGCCCCTAGGCCAGTAGTATTCACAGTTATGTGGCCCTGGAGTCACATTTTCTGTCACCATTAACCAAAGGAGCCACAGGAGCCTAGTATAACAGAATATTCTAATACAGAAATGAAAGGTCTTGCAGCCTTGCAGGTTGCGGAAGAAGGACCAACACTCAGCCTATTAGCTTTTGCCTGAGAGTGTGATTTTCTCAGACAAAGCTTCAAGCTGGCTTTGTATCCAGAGGGAAAGAAACTGGTCGAGCCAGTTTATTTTTAATCCTTTGTTTTTCCTCCACCATTATTTTAACTCTCAAAACATTTTTGGACTACCATGCAAAGTTATGTCCAAAAAAAAAAAAAAAAAAAAGGAAATTCAGTCAAGCTGAATGTTTCATAGATGCTTAATTCAATCCCAAATATACTTTTTGAGCACCTACGATGAGTAAAGCATACCCCCAGATACGGTGGGGAATGTGCAAGCTAGCAAACATGTCATTAGATATATTTGGAGATTTGGAGATATAAGATAAATCAGAGATTTCTCGGTTTTCAAGGTGTACATGTGTTTGGAATAGAGGAGACAATAATAGAAAATTAAAAGAACCCATTGCTATAGACTGAATATTTGAGTCCTCTGCAAATTTGTATGTTGAAACCTAATCCCCAGTGCATTGCTAATTTGGATGTGGGGACTTTGAGGGTGATTAGGGTACAAACATGGAGCCCTCACAAATGGGATCAGCACCCTTGTAAGAAACCCTAGGAGAGCTTGCTTGCCCCTTCTGCTGCTGTATGAGGACACAATGAGGAGACAGCTGTCTATGACCGAGGAAGAGAGCTCTCACCAGACAGGGAAGCTTCCAGAATCTTGATCTCTGAATTCCCACCCTCCAGAATGGTAAACAGCAATTTTGTTGTTTTTGAGCTGTCTAGTTCATGGTATTTTGTTATAGCAGCCTGAATGGATGCAGATATCCACTGAATTTCATTGCAGCGTATCAAGTTAGTACTGGTTGCTGTAGCCTCAAAGAGATGGCCAAACCAAGGATGAAAAGAAAGTGAGGAAAGTCATTTCCCTTGGAAGTGATATTTAGGGGAGTATCAAAGGGTAAACGCCAGATGATCCTGGAGTCCCAATTTTCAAAAGAAGAAATACGTATTTACACTAAAAGCTAAAAGCCAGGACAGAATGTGCAAAGTTCTAGAAGGGGGCATCATGGAATACTTCAAGGAGGAAGGACCTTTGGTTCCGCGCGTTGGCGATGGAATGGGGTTTATTGACGGAAATGTGCAGAGGGCATTCTGTGCACTGTCAGTGTGAGAGGAATACGACAAACTATATTCAAAACCCTTTTTCTCGGGGCGCCTGGGGGCTCAGTTGGTTAAGCATCTGACTCTGATTTCAGCTCAGGTCATGATCTCACACAGGTCATGATCTCACACTTCATGAGTTTGAGCCCTGCATTGGGCTCTGTGCTGATAGCATGGAGCCTGCTTGGGATTCTGTCTCCCCCCATTTCTCTCTCTGCCCCTCCTCCACTTGCTCTCCATCTCTCAAAATAAGTAAAAATAAACTTAAAACCAAACAAAACAAAACAAAAACCATTCTCCCCCTCCCCAGTCTTTCCCCCTTACCCTGTCTTCTAATGAGGAAGAAATTTTTGCTTGTTGGGTCAGCTCTGGGGCTCTGATGGGAAAATTCAAAGAAGCCTGGAGGCTGAAATGATACAGGTATGAAAAGCTTAGTGAGATAGGGAGACAAAAGAACCTGAACATGGGCTTGAAGGAAACCTTGGAGTAGGAGCTTAGAGCTGGGATGAGAGAGACTTCAGGTCAGCCTTGACACGTGGGGAAAAAATGAAGGAAAGGAATGGGAAAAGGCAAGTTTTAGGGCCTTTTCCTCTGTGTTACAAGCATGTTCTCCCTTTTGGTGTTTTCATGAAAGACCGCTGTAAATATTTAATTGATTTTACATTTTGGGGTCTGGGTTGATGTTCCTTTGACACAGCACCACATCAAGATGCTGCCATGTGGCACTGGGCTTCACGCGAGTGAACTAAGCAAAGGTGCGAAGGTGGAAGAGAAGAACTGGGAAAGTGAGAAGTCACACTGGATGATGAAAGAGGTTGTTAAGGAGAGTGCTGGGACAGAGGTTAGGATTATTGCAGGCAGTGGAGGGACTCAGAGGACAAGTTTGGGAAGGTTACGGTAGGTGCTCATGGGCAGGCAGAGCCTGTGAGGTTTCAGAATACAGTGGCTCAGGATCAGAGATGTGTTTTAGGACAATTACACTCATTACTGACTCAGTGGAAAAGGAAAATGAAGTAAGAGAACGGTTAAAGAACGGTCACAAAATCTGATGCCAAAATAATAGGTTGGGTAGATTTCTTTATGGAATTAATTTATTTGAATCAACCAAGGGTTTGAGTTTATCTAGACGCAGCCTTAACCAGGGTTACAAGATGAAAATGTGCTCGCCAACCTCATTACTATTTTTTATTTCTATTATTTAGGAGTGACGGAGGACTTACAAAGTGATGAGGGTGGATCTGGAGTGCAATGCAATAGAGCAAGTTTTTATTGAGCCCTCACCAGGTGGCTGGCACAAGGGCCTTGAGCACCAGGCTTACCATATAATTAGAGTTACCAGATCAACACACAAGCCTGCCCCCCAGTGCAGAGGGAGACGGAGGGCTGTAACTTAATGAGAGGCAGATGTCAACGGGGAGCAGATGTTTGCAGCTCTTCAGTTATATCAAATTAATCATCTCCTGACTTCAAGGTGCTTCTTGGAGTCCAGGAAATTTCCCTGTAATAAATTGCTCCTGGGATTGATTTTTAAAGTGAGAATATATATGCCACTGTCTTGAATGCTTTAGAACAGTTCTACCTAGAAGCAGAAGAAGTTTTAGGTGGAGGTAAAAACAAAACAAACAAACAAAAAAAAACCCAAACAAACCCAAATCTAAATTCTCAGACCTATTTCTAAAAAACAGAGAGGCTGACTGGCTGACTTTTTTTTTCTTTTTTCTTTTTTTATTAATAAAACTAGCTGCTGGCACTGCTCGACCAGTCTCCCCTCCTTTTCACTGACTTCGCAAATAATTTTCATAGACACACTGTGCTCTGAAGCTACAATAGTGTGTGAGAACGCAGATGCTGACTTCATGGAACTTACAAACTAGTAGTAAAGAATCATGCAAATAAATCTAAAATTACAAATGTGGTAAGCGCTATGAAAGACAGTTATGTAGCTCTTTTTTTTTTTATTTTTATAAAAAAATTTTTTTTTCAACGTTTATTTATTTTTGGGACAGAGAGAGACAGAGCATGAACGGGGGAGGGGCAGAGAGAGAGGGAGACACAGAATCGGAAACAGGCTCCAGGCTCTGAGCCATCAGCCCAGAGCCTGACACGGGGCTCGAACTCACGGACCGCGAGATCGTGACCTGGCTGAAGTCGGACGCTTAACCGACTGCGCCACCCAGGCGCCCCCAGTTATGTAGCTCTTAAAAAGAGTTCATGCAGGGATTCAACTTGGATCTGAGAGATCAGAGAAGTCTTTTCTGAGCAAGGGACAAGGGCACAGCTCTTCTCTCCCTTTCTTCTCCTTCCCCTTTCCCCCTTCCTCTCTCGCCCCTCCCCCTCCCCCTTCCTTCTTTCCCCTTCCTTCCTCCAGTCTGCGTTCTTTCCTCTGTCCTCTTTCTTGTCCTCCCTCCTCCCTCTCTCCCTGCCACCGTGCCTCCATCTTCCTCTTTTCTTTTCCTCCCTTACCCCTTCCACTTGCCTCCCTCCCTGTCACCTTTCTTCCATCCTTTTCTTTTCTCCTCACTTTCTGTCACCATTCTTATCTCTTTAGTTTTCTTCTATTCCTTTCCCAAACGGTTGTGAAAAGCCTATTGGGGGCCCAGGCCCTGCACTAAGTCTGGGAGGTGCCAGAGGGTTGATGTACACAGAGATGTGAGCAGGAAACTGTCTCTGTTCAAAGTGTCCAGAGACAATGTGCAACTAGTTGAAATGCAGAATGACAGGTATTATACTGGAGGTAGGAACAGGTGCTTCTGGGTGTTCACAAGAGGGGCATCAGACTCAGGCTGGAGTGTTGGGCTGGGGCAGGTATCAGATGAGAAAATGGTTCTTAAGTGGTTGTTGTCTGAGATAAGTCTTCGAGAGTGCTAGGAAGTATGGGAAAGGCAGAGTGGAGGATCTTGGATGCAGAGGAAAGCTCCCACATTTAAAAACAAGGAAAGAAGCGTGATAGGACTGTTACATCCTGGAGAAGCCATGCAATTCAGTATAACGGGTAAAAGATGTGATGAATTGGGAAGATCAGGAGATGATATAGTCGGAGAGGTGGGAAGGAGCCAGATTGCGGAGGACCACACAGTATTTTGCCCTGTGTACAGTGGGGAGCCATTGAAGGCTCCAAGAGGACAATCACGTAATCCAGTCTACCATTTAGGAAGATCTTTTCAGGCAGTGGTGTGGTCCTGCCTGCCACCATCAAATAGGAAATCATGCACCCTCACAATTTGGCTTTCCTAAGACACTGTTTCAGGCTGTGAGGTCCCAGAAGTGTCTGGTGAGTTCTTTGGTGGCCTCAGATGCAGGAACAAAATAAAATCTCAGACTATTTGACTCTGACAGAGTTGTAGTATCCTTTCCTCCCCTTCCTCAGGCTCTCTGTTCTCTAAGACTCCCTAATGGAAATGAATGAACACCTTTGGAGTGTCTTAATTGCTGGGACTTTTTCATGACTGTAATTATGATAAGGTAAGCCATTTCTTTTTGTTTTAAATGGGTGTTGCCTTTCAAGGTATATATAAAAAATTAAATAAGATTAAATGAAATTAAAAAGTCTGTAAAGCAGGAAAGGTTAGAAAATATCCACTATTCTATTGAATGATAAAGAAAAGAAAAGAAAAGAAAAGAAAAGAAAAGAAAAAATTAAACAATATACATACATTTCAAAGACAAAAAAATATCCATTATTCTAAACCAGGGTTTCTCACTCTCAGTACTATTGACATTTGGGCTGAATAATTCTTTGTTGTGTCTTGCATTATAGGACATTAGCAACATCCCTGGCCTTTACCAATTGGATGCCAGAGAAAAATCCATCAGTTGTGACAATCAAAAATGTCTCTAGACATTGCCAAATGTCCCCTAGAGGGCCAAATTGCCCCTGCTGAGAAACATTTTTTCTAAATTGTATGGATGGAAGTGTTGTAGATAAGAAGGAATTCAGATGAGATTCAGCCAATGCACGGCAAATTCTTCCTATGTTTAGAGTCACATCAGGAGGGACCGGTGGCATCTGACGCTAAATGAATTCCGGCGTTGCCTCCAGAAGCACCACATCTCCCCACTCTCAAGCCTCTGCTAATTATTAGACCACCTCTTACTTTCTTTCATCTCCAAATGCCTCTAATGTGTTATCATGGCACGGATCCTACTTTCTCTCCAATTACATGATCAGATGGACCTTTTTCAATTTGGCTTTCAAAGCTGGTTACTCCTAGGAGACAGCTTTGCTAAAAGCATTTAATGATCCTCGAGGTAGCCAAGCCTTAGAGGTGCCTATCTGCAGGGTTGAGCAGGACGGGGACGCTGTCTGGGGTTCTGTCCACATCTTCCATTTCTCTGTCCTCCCAGAGTGGGGCTTGCTGGCTTTATTTAGGTTTTGCATTTCAGATTCCTGTTTGATATGATGCCAGCAGCGACATTTCAGACATTCCCAGGCAATACGCGGGGCTGCTTTGCCCGGATGAGGTTTTGTGTGCTGCAGTACAGCTTCACACAGTACAATTATGATGTTTTAGAGTTGCCACTAGGCTGGCGACTAGACTGGAAGAACAAGGACTCTGTCCTATTTCCCTCTGTTTTCTCAGTGCTTGAATCTTCTCTCACACCTTAAGGGTGCTAAGAGGCGCCCTGCTGGGTATGTAAAGTGGCTGTCTTCCAGAACACACATGAGCCTTGGACTTGACACTTCTGGCAGCAATGTGGGGTGCTCGGCATTTGGAGTCTACATCACGGATGTGAACCCGTATTTTGCCTGGAAACTTCAGCTCGGAGATCGCATGCTATTTTTAACAGTGTCCCTTTTTTTCCCCCCAACGTGGTTCTTTAACAAGGTCGTGTCATTATCCGTTATTTAATATTTCTAAAATTAGAAACAGTTTCACCGCTGTGGCAGCTCCGAGCTTTAGGCCAGCCTCTGTGAGCCTTCTCACACTGGGGCTATTGATATAGTCTTGTGGTGAGTCTTCTTGTTCCTTCTTTTCCTAGCTTACAGTTGGCTCGAAATTCAGCCAGGCTAAACCTTTTTGCTCTCTTTTGGTCAGGATTATTCGCTTTTTTAAGGAATCGCAATAGCCACCTTTAAGCCAGAGGACTGGAATTTAGCAGCCTGGTTGGTAGTCAACGTACCGTACTCAGTGGCCTTAACCAACTAGCTCAAGATGGCACTCTGGTCAGCCTAGAGAAAATGCAAAGCAGAGGAGGGGGTATAATAAAGCAGCCCTCCCTGCTGCTTCCCAATAAAGCGACCGTGAGTGCCGAGGATAATTAAGAGGAGGTGAAGTGGCAAGCAAGTAGAAGAAAGAGAAAGGGAAGGTGCACACTACTATTCAGCAGAAGCCTGTTCTTCACTTGCGGTGTGCCAGTCGCTGTGCTGAGGGGCAGGGAACGCGTCACATAGGACATGGTCCTGCCCTTGCCAAACTCCTAGTCCACAGGCAAGGGGGACAGTGGGAGTGAAAACTGGGGTCTAATTTCAGCCTATCTGAAAGGCTTCTCCTTAGCACTTCCTAGAATACAAAGAATTTTGACTATTTCATGTAATCTCTACATCGCATGGGCACTACCACTATCCCCATTTTATAGAGGAGAAAACTAAGGCTCAGACAGGTTAAGTAACTCGTCCATAGTTACTTGACCGCTAAGGGACAGAGCCAGGGCTGGAACCCAGATCTTCTGGCTTCAAGGAAGTTGATGTTCCCACCTGTGTCCAACCTGCCTCCTTCACTCAACACATCCTCAGTGCTATTTCATTATTGATCTGGTGGCAGTGTCTTTTGGTTCTTGTGCCATGTCCAAAGACAAATATTTATTCCTCTTTCCACAGGGTTCCATGCCAGCAGAAGCACTGCTCATTAGGTGTGCAGGAAATCCATAGCCCACCTTTGAGGGCAGCCTTAAAGCAAGGGCTCCAGGACGGTTATTGATTAGCCTGTTTCCATTTCCATTTCCCACTGTGGAGCACCATTCGCAAACACCAACAGAGGGCTTTGTACCCACAAATCAGTTCCTTGTAGGAGGAATTAATAGGGGAAACTGCAGAGGGTGAATTCTTTTTTTTTCCCCCCAAAGAACATGAATAAATGGGGCATGGAGGTTGAAAATATCTGAAAAGTGGGGAGTTGGTGCTCAGACAGAAATACCTTGTCATTTTTTTTTCTTCTGAGCAGAAATGAGGAGAGTTTCACTAGTCCAAAAATGGATGCAGCACAGTAGGAAATAAATGCAAAAAGAAGTGCATTACACCTACGACTTGGATGAATTATTTACTCTAAGTTACAGAGAGGAAAACAATATGTGAAAGTTTCGCCATTATGTCTAGAACATAGTACACACTCAGTAAATATTGGTTTTATATGAAATGAATAAATAGATGACTCACTGCCAAGAAATCCACTCAAGATGGAAAAACTTAGCAGGTCAACTGGGTATTTTGACTACACCATGTCAGAGAAACAGCCTCACTGATTTTTTTTCCCCCAGTGGAACTGGCCTAGTGCTGAGTATGAATTTGGGACAATTAGAGATTATGTGGGATTTTAGATTTGGTGCATGTACCAATTTATGCACATGACCTCTAATTACTGTGTGGGACAGTGAGAAAAATCCAAGGGATTCAGAATCAGAAGATTCAGGTTAAAGTCCTAGTTCTGCCTCTTATGAGCTTTGAGACCTTGAGCCAATCATCTAACCTCTGTGAGCCTCCTCTGTAAATGCAGACATCAATAGAGAACTCAGACGTTGGTTGGTTAGTACATGCTGGCAATGACTGTGGAAGTACACTATGGAAGTTGCATCAACGGGATGCAAGTATGAGTTGTGATTCATATAATTAGTTACCAGGGGTACCTGGGTGGCTCAGTTGGTTGAGCATCTGACTTCAGCTCAGGTCATGATCTCACGCCCCACATTGGGCTCTGTGCTGATAGCTTGGAGCCTGGAGCCTGCTTCAGATTCTGTGTCTCCCTCTCTCTCTGCCCCATGCCACTCATGCTCTGTCTCTCTCTCTCAAAAATAAATAAGCATTAAATTATATATATATATATATATATATATATATATATATATGTAGTTACCAGTGTTCTTATCAGCATTGAATGAGTGGAATGAGTGGCCAGTTCTCCAATTATGATATTAATGGTAATAATCATGAATATTAATTAATTTGTGGCGGCTCAAGTCTTTGCTTAAATGCATCACCTACCGAAGCTGCAGGAACACCTCCCTGTATGTTGTTGGAAAGCCATGAAAAGTGTGGGTTCCTCTTATCCTCTGGGTTACCCTCCTGGTTATTTTGGAATCGTCACTGGCTGACAGCATTTGAGTGAAGAGCTCTGATGTTTTCCCCACAATGGGTTGCGATCAGAGGATATGGGACAAGTGACTTCATTGAAGCCAAACCAGAGCTGTGTGCTTGAGCTGCAGTTTGCCCATGTGAAGATTCTTTTCTATAGCTGGCTCCAAAGAGGAGATGAAATGTTTGCTTCTGACCCTGGCAGCCCTATATGCTAAAGGGTAGTCAGAAAGTGAGGAGGAGCTCTCATCTTCCCTGGGTTTGTTCTAACACCCTTCCGTCCCAGCAGACATTTGGGTTACAAACTCTGCCCCAAAGACTACCACAGGGCAAAGTGAGAGAGCAGAGACAGGGTTTTACCTACCCACCCCCCCTCCATTTCTCATCTTTAGGAAACTGGGCATTGGCATGGAATAAGAATGTAAGCAAACGTACTTCAAGAGGCAAGCCCCCCTCCTTATTTCTGTTGAAAAAGTTAACCTTTAATCTCTTTTGCACCTCACATTTTCTTTTCCCAAGAAGCTGTGTTTTGCCACCGTCTCAATAATTTGTATCTCTGGTAGCTCTGCTCTACTTGATCAAACTAACCTGGATAACGTGTGAGCTATTAAGGGAACACACCATTTCCTTGGGGAGTCCTGTATGCCCATGGTCATTGATAACAGAAAGTCCTTCTTCTGGGCTTGATGCTAATAACTTCTCAATCCAGACTGGGTGCATTTCCTCCAATTGTTGGTTATTCTCAAGCTATTACCTGCAGTCTTGTGAAGCACAAAATATGCTTCATCGACCCATTCTGTGCTCTGTTTTGATTACTGTCAGCAATGTGGAGAAGGCAACAGAAGTAAATTTGATGTTGAATAATCAGTTTTATTGGTGATTAGACAAAGAAAACATGACATGTTTTCTTTCTTGTTTGTAATTTAAAATGAATTTATAAATAATGAGAAGGTATCATAACTCAAGTCTAAGTTTGAAAGGGCAGATTTCTCACAGGCAGAGTGTGAAATATTTTCTAACTCTTTAAGTATTTAAAATTGAGTTGATATCATTCCTCACATACTGGTTGTCCCTCAGTGGAGCCATTGTTTCTGTCATTCCATTTTAAAATTCCAGAGTCCTCTATAACTCCTTTTTTTCTTATTCCACATATATGGAGTTTAGTTCTTCCACATTTGTTCTTGTAGTTATTAATTTTTTTTACTTTCTAATCTCTACCTGAGATGAAGTCATTATTTAATCTTGCATTGAGTTGACTGAAAGAGCCTTGTAACTGAGCATCATGGTCTCAAGCTCTCTTGACTCCAATCAGTCCTGCACCCAACTTTGAGAACAGCGTTCTGAAAGCAACACTCTGCTCATATCATTCTCTGCTCCCAATCATCACTGACTTCCCATTTCTAGTAAATGAAAGCCAGACTTGTCAGTGTGAGATTTAAAGTCATTCATAACCTGCCCCAGCCTACTCACATCTTTCCAAGACTCCCCCCTCCCTTCCTCTAACGTCCAACCACACTGACTCAGTCATGCCCTAAAATAGCTTTGTACTTTTTGACTCCATATCTATGCTCAAACTGCTCTCTCTTCCTGGGATTCCATTCCTTTATGTCCTAATGTGTACTTTTAAATGCTTCTGTAATTAATTCTTTAATAATCAATGCAGAGTGATGAATTATAGTCATATGCGTATCTATTTTGTCTCCCCATAAGACAATTAGATCGTAAAGGACAGCTATGCTTCATATAACCTTTTCATAATGCTTTAATCTAATGCCTTGTGCAGAATTCACTGTCAATAAGCATATTTATTGAATGAATGAGTTTGTAAATAGAGATAGAATCAACATATTGTTTAGACTTTGGATTATATCATACCCTGAAATATACTGAATGGAAACTTTTAGAAAATGAACTGGTGGATTCAGAGCACAATAGAATTGAGAATTTGAAACATTTTTAGTCTCATCAAGGCCAGAGCTACTTACTATTCTCTTGTTTAATCCTCTCCTTATTTCCATTTCCTTGGACCTCTACCCCTTTACTGTCTCATAAATATATCATGTTATACAGAGAAAACTTGTTTAAAGTGGTTAGCATTTAAAGGTATGTGGCAGTCAGATTCCTTCTCCAAAACTCTGCCAAACTGTCTCCACTATTCAGGCACAGCATGTAAATAAAGACAACTCTTTATGATCAGATAATGGGCAAAACCATGCAGTGGGTCACTCTAGCCAAAGCCATCACTGGAAATAGCAGCCTCCTGGAGACCTCATCCTTTTAGCTGCTTTTAAATTGACATTCTCATATTCTAGAAAAATGGCCTCCTCCTGATGTTTTAGAAGAGTGCAGGATCCCACAACGCAGTTCCTAGAGTCACTGAGACATATATGGACATCTGTACAAGTGTGTATTGTGTATGAGAGTATGTCTATTTGCATTTATGGGTTAGCTTTACCCCAAAGTTTCCAAGATCTTTTGAGACAGAATGAAAGTGCAAGCTTCTATTTAATTCTGCTTAAAAGAAAGGCCCAAGTCCAAGGACTCAGAGGTTTGGTTTGGACAAGCACCCAGAAGTTGGGATGACTATCTAAAGCTCTTGCATCTGCAAATTTGAGCTGGATCAATTGAGGACAGGCGTTGTCATGACATTTTCAGTACTCCTCACTGCCATTCAGGCTAGAAAGGAGCACCTCCTCCACCATAATACATAATGATTTGGGGAGCTGGAATAACAAACAGGAAAGGTAGAGAGTAGGAAAAAGGAAAGTTGGTTTGATATCTTTAAGAACTGTCATTGTTTCATTGCCTCCAAAGTTGTGATTATACTGCTAATAGCTGGGTCAGGCTATAACACACAAATGTTATGAGTTAATAATGGGCAACTTCACAATAGATCCATAGATCCACAGAACTTGAGAGCTAAAGGGGACCTTGGGGACCTTCTGTTCAAACCATCTTTTTATACAGATTATAAAACTGAGGCTTGGAGAGGAGAAATGGCTTGCCAAGGACTCAGAGAGCAGAACTGGGATTCATTCCAGAGTCCTGACATTTAGTCAACATGGTTATTCTAAATCATCACCCAGTCAGTTCTGTTGTAGCACATCCTGATAGATTCAATAGGCTGGGATCAGACTGAGGCTGAGTTTTACCATAATTCTCCTTTTTATTTAAACTCACTTGACTTCTGTCCATTTGTTTGTAGAATGAGGGCTTAAAAGTTGGGGTGGATTAATAAGTATGGGAGCTATCAGCAGGGGGCAGTAGGATAGTCATTGTTGACATTCATTTGCTGGGAGGGAACATTATTGGGAGTTCTGAACCAGGAGAGGAAATGCTTTCCCTCAAGGTGGAAGATGCTACCAAAGGTTAGAGGAGAAAAGCCAGTTTAAATTAAATTTAAATGTAGGGAAGTGTATGTCACCGGCTAGAGAATCAACCAGGTAGGAAAGGAAGGAAATGGGCTAGTGTGCCAAGAACCTTTAACCAAGCAAAGACAGGAAAGTTAGGGAGTCTTGGGATCAGTCCCAAAACAAGAAGAGAATTACAAACAAGTGAGCTGGCCAGCAGGTCCCCAAAGACGAGTTGCTTTTGCACATAAATCTGTGGTTACAGCCATATTTTGGAGCTCCTTCTTGCTCTGCATTTTTTATTTGTAACAGTTTCAGAAACCTCCTGATGGAAGAAATTTTATGTGTTTGTGAAACTTGGTTTCCTAATTTATCGATGCAGTATATCTTTCAAAACTTACTATCTTGAAAAATCAGATTAAAACATAAGAATATTAGTGAGGCTTAAGTCTATTATGATGGGATCACAGAGCAGGAGGGGCAAACTTAAAACACCCCCAGACAAGTGTTTTGAACTCCATCTTAGATGAAGCTTCCTGAACTATACAGACCTTGCCCAAGAAGAAAATCTAGATTATTTATTTTTTTGCCTTCAGGCATATGAAACATTTTTTTCTTCCTCCTCACTTCTTTTTTTTTTTTTCTTCATTTGGGAGTGATATCAAATATATTAGATGATCGATTCAGTACCTAAGAAGTTTCAAGTCTGAAACTGTGGATAGAGAAGTCCAAAGACATGAAGCTATGTTATCCTTTGATCAATGATCAAGGTTCTACTATATTGTGTGATTTAGTTGTAGGGGGACAAATTATGAATTAACTAATCCACATACAATTAAGAAGTGGGCACATATTTATGGAAAAGAGGGCAAATGCTATTAATCATAATCTTAAAAGTTTGCTCCTAGGGAAAAGTCTCATATAGTTCATGAAAGAGACTATGAACCTTAGGGCCCAGAATGGGTTCACTGAGACCTGGATGTGCTGAACTTTTTTTCCAAAACTGGTTAACAAGGGAGGTGTCTGTACTTCCCTGAAACCTATAGAGTCCTACAGGTAGAAGGAGGGATAGGCATAATTTCATCTTCAACTTCATAATTTATGAAGATGACAGCAACAGATGTTACAATTAAACTAGATAGTAACTCATCAATGACAACACTCAGTGATTAGTGGATGGATAGAAACTTAGAACTCCATATGATGCTTTTCTTGGTAGTTTCCAGTTTAGTATTTTATATTAGAAGAAGACTTGCTGTGTACTATTATACATAGCAATTTGGAAGTGGTATCCAATAAAATGATAAGGGAATCAGCATCTGAGATTCCCCAAATCTGAGATTATGGAGAAAATATCGAAAGAAATATAATAGGGACAGATGTAAAGTGCTGGGGGAAAAATACTGAAGGTAGAAGGTGGGAAAGATATGGCTGAGGTAGCACCTAGCACTCTCTGTGATGATTAATTTTATGTAAACTTGACTAGGCCACAGGACAGCCAGATATTTGGTTAAACATTATTTCTAGGTGTGTTTGTGAGGGTGCTTCTGGTTGAGATTAACATTTGAATCAGAGACTAAGTATAGCTGGTTGCCCTCCTCAGTGTGGGCCTCATTTAATCTGTTGAAGGCCTGAAGAGAATAAAAGGCGGAATAAGAAAGAACTTTCTTTCTCCACTTGACTGTCTTTGAGCTGGGATATCAGTCTCCTGCCTTTGGACTCAGACTCAGACAGTAACCTACACCAATGCCTCTCCTGGTTCCTAGGCTTTTGGACTTGCACTGGACTTTACCATTAGCTCTCTTGAATCTGGTTTTCTCAGTCTCTATAATAGCATGAGCTAATTCCTTATAATAAACCTATCTATCTATCTATCTATCTATCTATCTATCTATCTATCTATCTTATATTTTCCCCTGGAGAACCCTGACTAATGCAGCTCCCTTCCCAACTCCCTCCCCTTCTTCCTAAAAAGGGGGGAGGGAATGCTAATCTTGGTATAAGTCAAGAGAGTCAATGTGCACTAAAACATCAATATTAATCTTGGGTCCAGAACAAGCAAGGCAGTATCTTACTTATTACTCTGTTCTGATCATATTATACCTAGAGGGTCATGCTCAGTTTTGGTAATCCCAACATGAAAGGAAAAAGGTCAAAAAAGAGGAAGTCCAGAAGGAATCAACCAAGGTGGATAATGCATCTGACATCATGTCAATGAAAAACAGTACAAAGAACTGAGGATATTCTTTCAGGCAGAAGAATTCAGAGAAAGATACAGCAGCTGTCTTCAAATTCTCAAAATGCTATCACCAAAAGAGAAATGAGATTCATTCAGTGTACCTCCAAGAAGAAGTGACATAGAGTGAACATTCTAAGGAGGAAGAGTTCAGCCCAATCCAAGGAAGCACTTTCCAAAGATGGACTGGACTGAAATTAGAATGTAAGTTTTCTCATGGAATCCATGTGGCCTCAAGTGCTGGGTGTTTTGAGTTTCCTGGTAAGAGTAAGATTGGCATCAATTACCTGAGAGATGCTTCAATGCTTTTTTAATCTATAAAATTGCTTTTCATAGGGAAAGTGATTGTTAGCCAAGCAAATACTGTGATGTAATAGAATACTTATGCTATTGAATAGAACACTTCAAAGGACATATTCATTTATAAGCAAACTATTATCTATTTTTTGAAGTAGGTCCCTATGAAGCTTTCTGCATTAACACATTTTAGTTACTGTAGTTACTTTAATTTAAATACCTATATCTTTTTGGGGTGCCTGGATGGCTCAGTTGGTTAGGTGTCTGATTTCAGTTCAGGTTATGATCTCAGAGTTTGTGGGTTGGAGCCCCACATCGGGCTCTATACTGACAGCTCAGAGCCTGGAGCCTGCTTCAGATTGTGTCTCCTTCTCTTTCTGCCCCTCTCCCACTCCCACTCTGTCTCTCTCTCTCAAAAATACATACATACATACATACATACATACATACCTATATCTTTTTGGGGTGCCTGGGTGGCTCAGTCGGTTAAGTGTCTGACTCTTGATTTCTGCTCAGGTCATGATCTCATAGTTTGTTAGTTCGAGCCCAGCTCTGTGCTGACAGTACAGAGCCTGCTTAGGATTCTCTCTCTCCCTCTCTCTCTGTCCCTCCCCCACCTCACAGCAGTCTCTCTCTCTCTCTCTCTCTCTCTCTCTCTCTCTCAAAAATGAAAAGTAAACTTAAGAAATTAAATACCTATATTGGGGTGCCTGGGTGGCTCAGTTGGTTAAGCGTCTGACTTCGGCTCAGGTCATGATCTCACAGTTCATGAGTTCGAGCCCCACATTGGGCTCTGTGCTGACAGCTTAGAGCCTGGAGCCTGCTTCAAATTCTATGTCTCCCTCTCTCTCTGCTCCTCCCCGGCTCATGCTCTGTCTCTCTCTCTCTTTCAAATCATTAAAAAAAAAAAAAAAAGAAATTAAATACCTATATCTTTTTGAAAGTAACATACAGGATCATAAATATTTTTAATCTACGTTTTTAACCAATTCAAGCAGATTCTTCCTTAATTATCCTGAATGAATCACTCTGTTCTGAACATGTGAATGACACATGTACTACAGAAATACAGTGATAACAACCGCAGCTGACCTCAGTTGACAGTGCTTACTATGTGTTAGGCAGGGTTTTAAGCATGGTTTCACTCACTCACATGAATTTACTCCCTTAAACTTCACTAGGCAACTGTATGAAGTAGCTGAAGTTATTATTCCCATCTTTATTAATGAAGAAACTAAGCCACGGAGAGGTTACACAATTTGTCCTGGGACATCTTGTTAGTGAGAAGCAAATCTAGAATTCTGGCTCCAGAGTCAATATTCTTTTTTATTTTGCTTTTTTAGAGTCAGCATTCTTATTGCCACATTCTATTTAATGATTTTCTGATTTTACAGCATTCCACTTAGAAGTAGAAGTAAACCTTGGAATCCCTGCACGTGGCCCACAGACATTCCACCCAAGGGATGCCTCAGAAAAAGTGTCTAGCCTGCTCTGAGGGACAAATGGCTTCCTTGCCTCAGCTCACACTTCCACTGAGACAGATTGGCAGGTTGAACATCTTTGTGAGCTAGATTAGTTGATGTTTCATTCCAGGTCATCCCCAAAGGATGTTTCTTCTGCAGTTTGCAACCGAAGCTTTTTTAGGAGCTTTGGTTCCAACACCATACAGATTGGAACTTGTCTCAGCTGCATCTATCTTGTGAAATTTGCCTTTATAGACCTGAATTCAGATCCTAATTCTGCCTCTTACTGGGTATGTGGACTGGGGCAAATGACTATACCATGTGATGGCTTTGTCCTCTACTCCGCAGTTTTTGTTAAGAATAAATGAGATATTAGGTGAAGGGGATTAAGAGTATACTTATCATATGAGCACTGAATACAGTATAGAATTGTTGAATCATTATAATGTACACCTGAAATTAATATAACGCTGTATGTTAACTATATGGGAATTAAATAAAATAAATAAGATGTTATGCATAAACTCCCCTCTAAAGACCTCACATATAAAGTAAACATTCTAGAAGTGGGAGTTCTTTTTATTTGATAAATGCTACATATTCTACTTAAAGTTTTTTGATTCTGCTGATTGAGGGAAAAGTTATTCCTTGTAATCTGAGTTTCTGATTGAAGATAAAGGAGAATCACAATGAAAATGGCTTTCAAGTAGTTGCTCAAGTTTAAATAGCTCCTGTGTGCCTGTGGTGGGAGTTGTATTCCAATGCAATGTGTAATTGAGGATTTTTTTCATGCTTTGCAAAATATCTCAGGTATCTTAAATTTCCCCATCATTGGTATAATGGCATGACTGTGTTTTAGACATGGCCACCATGTCAAATACACGTTCCATGTGGTGCTAGTCTTTCCACAAACACACTGAACACCTATTATATTCTTGCCTCAGAGTAATAGGACACAGGGCCTAGTGCCTATGGTCTAGGCAAAAAGCTCTGGAACGCAATGCTGATGTAACAAGGTTATGTTACAAAGTGCTCTGTAAACACGGAAAATAAATAAGGGCAGGAGAAGGGAAGTCCTTCTGCTTAACCACAAACTCAAGGATTCAAGAAAAAACATGCACAATAGTTATGTGATTTATGGGTGGACCTTACCGTATAACTTCTTGCTTTTTCAGACTGCCACAAATAGATTATTTTCTCTTCTAGGCAACTGGGTTCATGATTAATTCTCTGTATCTCTTGACCTTTATGAATAGGGGAGAATATTTTGATTAGGTGGTTTATGGATATTTCTTTTTTCCTTTTTCTAAAAAAACAAATTAATATTGTCTTAACGTGATACATACATGTGCTGCAAATTAGAAAAAAAAGCCGAAAAAGAAGTGAAAATCCCTTGAAAGCCATCATGCAAATGTTGTCTCTATTAACATTTGTAAGATTGATCTCCATTTTTCTTATAAACATATATGATACATGAGAGAGTTATATTACCATTTTTAATAACTTAATATGTTGTGAACATTTTCCTGTGTTGTTAAAAAAGGGAGAGGGATATAACCACTATGGAAAAAGATCTGGCAGTTACTTTTTAAAATACACATACACCTAACCCTATGATTCAGCAATTCCATCCTAGGTATGGTACCCAAGAGGAAATAAAGCATTTGTTCACAAAATTACTTGTACAGGAATATGCATCACACCTTCATTCATAATAGTAAAAAACTGGAAGAAGCTCACATATCCATCAACAGTTGAGTGGATAGTCAGAAATAAAAACGAACAAACTATTTTTTTAATGTTTATTTATTTATTTTGAGAGAGAGAAAGAGAGAGAGCGTGCACATACACATACAAGCAGGGAAGGGGCAGAGAGAGAGAGAGAGAGAGAGAGAGAGAGAGGGAGACAGAATCCCAAGCAAGCTCCATACCTCCAGAGCAGAGCCTGACATGGGGCTCGATCCCACCAAACATGAGATCACAACCCAAGCCAAAATCAAGAGTCGGACACCTAACCAATTGAGCTACCCAGGTGCCCCAGGAACAAACTATTTTTTAAATATTTTTTTTAATGTTTACTTTATTTTTGAGAGGGAGAGAGAGCGTGAGCATGAGCTGGGGAGACAGAGACAGAATCTGAGGCAGGCTCTAGGCTCTGAGCTGTCAGCACAGAGCCCGACGTGGGGCTTATACCCACGAACCACAAGATCATGACCTGAGCTGAAGTTGGATGGTTAACTGACTGAGCCACCCAGGCACTCCTGAAATGAAATGAAATGAAATGCAATGCAATGAAAAACTTTAATTCCAGTATAGTCCACATACAGCATTATATTAATTTCAGGTGTACAATATAGTGATTCAACAATTCTATACTTTACTCAGTCCTCATCATGGTAAGTGTGGTCTTAATCCCCATCTCCTATTTCACCCATCCCCTCACCCACATCCTCTCTGGAAACCAACAATTTGTTCTTTATACTTATAAGAGTCTGTTTTTTGGTTTGTCTCTCTGTTTTGTTTCTTAAATTCCACATGAGTGAAATCACATGATATTTGTCTTTCTCTGACTGATTTCACTTAGCATTACATTCTCTCGATCCATCCATGTTGCTGCAGATGGCAAGATTTCATTTTTTTTAATGGCTGAGTAATATTCCAGGATATATATATGCCACATTTTTATCCATTTATCTGTTGATGGACACTTGGGTTGCTTCTGTACTTTGGCTATTGTAAACAGTGCTGCAATAAACACAGACGTGCATATATCTTTTTGAAATCATGTTTACATATTCTTTGGGTAAATACTCAGTAGCAGAATTACTGGATCATATGGTAATTCTATTTTTAATTTTTTGAGGAACCTCCATACGGTTTCCACAGTGGCTGCACCAGTTTGCATTCCCATTAACAGTGCACAGGGCTCCTTTTTCTCCACATTCTCACCAACACTTGTCTTTTCTTGTGTTTTCAATTTTAGCTATTCTGACAGGTGTGAGGTGGCATCTCACTGTGGTCTTGATTTGCATTTCCCTGATGCTTAGTGATGTTGACCATCTTTTCAAGTGTCTGTTGGCTATCTATGTCTTCTTTGAAGAAATACCTATTCATGTCTTTTGCCCATTTTTAATTGGTTTGTTTGTTTGTTTGTTTGTTTATGTTGAGTTGTATAAGTTCTTTATGTATTTTGGATACTAACCCTTTATTGGATATATAATTTGTAAATATCTTCTCTCATTTCGTAGATTGTTTTTTAGTTTTTTTGGTTATTTCCTTCACTGTGTAGAAGATTTTTATTTTGATGTAATTCCAATAGTTTATTTTTTCTTTTGTTTCCCTTGCCTCAGGAGACGTATCTAGAAAAATATTCCTACAGCTGAAATTACTGCCTCACTTCTTTTCTAGGATTTTTATGGTTTCAGGTCTCACATTTAGGTCCTTAGTCCATTTTTGAGTTTAATTTTGTGTATGGTGTTAGAAAGTGGTCCAGTTTTATTCTTTTGCATGTAGCTGTCCAGTTTTCCCAACATCCTTTGTTGAAGAAGAACAAACTATTGATACAAGTAACAACATGGATGAATCTCAAAAGCATTATACTAAGTGAAAGAAACCAGACCTTTAAAAAGCATATATTGTATGATTCTGTTTATGTCAAGCCCTGGAACCAATAAAATTAATCTAAGATGGAAAAAACCAGAAGAGAGGTCTTCTCTGAGGCAGAGGGTGAGTTGGGGTAAAGGCAGACTGGGAAAGGGCATAAGATAACTTTCTAGAGTGATGACAATATTTTTTATTTTAATAAGGGTTTATGTTACATAGATATATGCATTAGTCAAAATTCATCAAATGATACAGTTAAGATTTGTGCATTTCACTGTATATAAATTTTATCTAAAAAAAGAAAAAAGACATACTGAATTTTAAGTTTTGATTTCCTCATTAGTGAAAGTAAAACATGGAGTTATAGCTCTAAAGCATAATGACTTTATATACCATTACTCCATGGTCACAACAATCCTTTAAAACATGAATATTTCTTTTTAAAAAAGGGTTCATATATAAATAAACTTATACAACTCACTAAAAAGAAACCACTGAAACTTCAATGGAGAAATGGGAAAAATCAATGAGTTTAAAATTATAAGAAGAAATATACATAGCCAGAAACCATAAAATTTTGTTCAAACTCATTACTAAAAACCCCAAATCTCTCTTTATTGAGGACCTACTAGGTTTACATGCACGATCTCAATTAATACAGATGATTAATACACTTATCAAACATATTCAACCTCACTGGTATTCCAAAAATGAAAATGAAAATACCTTACCTTTTTTTTTCTAACAAAATAATGAAGTTTAAAAAAGTATAATAACATTAGGGAAAGTGTGACTGAATAAGCATTCACAAATATTATCAATGCAATATAATTCGTTACCACTTTTTGGAAGTCACCACTTTTTGGTTTTTTTGCCATGTGGATTAAGAGTTCAAAAAGGGGATACACTCTTTGAATGAATCCTTGTTCTGGAAAATAGAGTGTACAACAATGCAACTATAAAAATGTTCATTCCAACATTATTTATAATTGCATAAGACTGAAAACAACCTGTATGTCTACTATAAAAGTCTGAGAGCACACCCACATATTGTAGTAATGGGGCTCTGTCCTTTTGCTTTACTAGGATCCCAAATTGTCATATGATCACTGATCAGGGTACTGAAGGTACAAAGAGAGGGAAACTTTTCCTTGTTCTGTCTTAGAGAATAGGGGAACAATCAGGACGAGATTTACATGAGGTCTTGTAAGCTTTGGTACATCTCTGAGAGATAGGAAGGCCACGGTCTCTGGGCACTGAATGAGTCCTAGCACCTAGCAGGAGAAGCCTGGGCTATGTCCATATGAGGACAGCAGGTGGGCTATTACAAATATTATTGGGAACCCCTTCCCTGTGCTCCTACAGCTCCCTGCACATAGTCCTATCATCCCACCTATCACTCTGTATTGTGCTACCTTCTTACTTGTTTGCTTTTTTCCACTAATTCTGGAGGACAGGAGTCACTGTTCATCTTAGTGACCTGAGAGTAAGTGTTCAATACATTAAATTGAGAGATTGTATAAATACTAGTTCAACTCTATATTCACTCTGTCTGGGTTTCAATCTTGTCTTTGCCATTTCTTAGTTGTCTGAATTTGGATAAAATACTGATCTGAACCTCAGTTTCCTTATTTGTAAAGTGGGATTAATAAAAGTCACCACATTTATGGAGTTATTAAATGTGTTAATACATGTAAAGCACTCAGAACAATGCCTAGACAATAGTAAATTCTCAAAAAAAAAGTGCTGGTTGTTGTTAATTTCAGATATCCATAGCAATTATTCTTTTTATGGAAAAATTGCTCTGTTGAGATAAACATAACCATAATTGTCAATGAATTCTAATAAATAATCAATGAGCCAACCTTGGTGACACAGAAACACACATTTATCTCTTGAAGCACTTTCTAAGTGTTTGCCACAATGTTGAGTAAACAGTAGGTGCTTACTAAGTGTTTAATGAATAGATAAACACACGGATTAGCTGTGGCTGCTATAATAAAAATAAATCCTCCACTTTTGGTGTCTTAATGACGATGAAAGTTCTCTGGTTTGGAATTCGATGTGTACACATCTTTTAGGAAGAGGCCATAGGGCTTAATGGGAAAAGCCAAGGGGATGGGGTCTAGTGTTTGGCTCTCATCTGTGCTCTGCCTCTTAGTAACCATGTGACTTCAGACAGACTAACTTTTGAGGTCCTCAGCATTGTCCTTAGTAAGATAAAGTTAATTATTCCTAAGTCTTGGAGCTGTTATTTTGTCATTGTCATTGTCGTTTTGTTTTTGGTTTTGCATGACAAATTTTTATTTCAAATATATGTTAAAACACCATTAGCTTATTCCTCAGGACAAGGACAAAAGTCACCTCCTGTAGAACTTAGGGAACTCTGTATAGAATTCTATAGAACAGAGGAGGACACTTTAGCTGAAGCAGGATTGCCAACCAGATAATTTAATACAAGGTATGTCAGAATACTCTCTATAGTGTATTGTAGTTGTTATTTTTATTTCAGACTATTTTATGTTGGGTTGCAGGCTCCGTGGTGAGATTCCTAGAATCCATTTTTCTGTCTGTTAAACACTTGTGGAAGATGGTGGTCATGAAGCTCTCAGAGGTGACATGTAACTGAAAACAGGGAAGGCATTTGAATCGGGTCAGTTATTGAATATTGACATGGAAAGAAAATTTGTTACATATGGCCTTAATGGAAGCTGTGCCCTAATTTATGTTAATCTGATCCAAGAAGACTCTCCTGAAAGTCTGCCTGGAATCATCTGTGTGATGTGTGATGTAAGAGATTGTGTTTTGATTATATTTCTTTAATTCAATCAAAGGGGTTGCCTTGGGCTGACCTATAGTAGATTGTGACATCAAATCATTATCTGGAGGCAATATACAGGATACAAATGGGGATTTTGTCTTTTGGCTCAGGAGGCAATGATGTTTTATTGAGAACACCAGCAACTGGATTGTTACTCAGAATTGTTCAGATATTTGGAGTACTCAGTGGTGTATTCAGAGTTTAGATTTGCAGGTTTTGCGTTCATTCAGTATTTCTGTAAGTGCTTACTGTGTTCCAGGCATGCTCAAGGTGCTAGGGACCCCCAAAAAGAAGAAAATGCAGAAATGTCCTGGCTTGAAAGAGGTCACTCTACTTGCGTAGACCAACATAATGCTTAAAAATAGAATTTTGTACATGTTCTAGCAGAGATGTGTGTAAGCGCTATGAGGGCACAGAAGTGCAAGTGAGATGAGATGAGAGCCCAGAGCACAAAGGGGAGTGGTGAGAGGTGGGTGAGGTCACATTGCTGAAGATTGGAACTGGTGGCTTTTTGAAAAATTAAAAAATGCTGACTCTAAAAAAATGACCTAAATAATCAAAGTAATGCTTATTGCAAAATCTAAAAAAAATTACCCAATTGCCTGAAGTGAAATGTTAAAGTTCTAGTTTTCCCCCTCTTCCAGTTTCCAAATCCCACTTCCAGAGGGAATCACGATTGACAGGTTTTTTTCACGAATATTTCCATATATTTTCTATGTATGTGTATATATATATATATATATATATATATATATACATATATATACATACATACATATATATAACATATATGCATGCATGTACATGTGCATTCATATGCACATTTTTACACAAATGAAACCAATGTTTATGTATAACTTGTTTTATTTTCCACATACAGTTATATTTTAGGCATCATTCCATATCAGTCCATATATATTTGCATCTTATTATTTTGAATGGCCGTATGGTATTCCATCATATAGGTGGACCACGATTTGACTCAAATAGTGTTTAAGGTTTTTCTTCATTTATTACTCTGGGAATTTCCACTGACTTTCTTAGATCTGCAGTAAAGAGGGTAGTAGGATAGTATTGAGAACCATTCAAAATGTACCTTTGGGTTCAAACACTCCTCCTAGCGGCAGGGGGAACTATCCTTCTAGGTCTTTGCAAGTTGCTTATCGGCATAGAACTGTGATGCTCATTGGTTTGAAAAGGAGTTCTCAAAACTTTTCATCACTGGGGCTGCTGCAGGAGAGCTGGCATTTGGAGCTGGATCATGAAGCATCAGCAGAGGTTCCTGGGGCAGGAAATCTTGCTCTGTTCTGAGCAGAATGCCGCTGGACAGGATTCAAGTGGGAGGGTGGCTGTTTTCTCATTTTAATCGGTCAATCAACAAACAATGTTTGAATACCTGTAGTGTGCTCAGTATGAACCAGCAGGGGAAACATGATTCTTGCCTTTGAATAACTTATAATCTGGTTAGAGAAACAAGATTCATGAAGCAGTTAGTAAGATCTATAAAGCAGTATGTAAGCAAGTGTTGCTGAATTATGTCCTAATAAAAGTGCTGTAAGGACTGCTAAGAAGGATAATATGAAGGGCTGGGTGAATCAGGAGGATCTCTCTGGAGGGTGAGATATGAAATGGACCTAGGAGGATGGGTAGCACTTCAATAAACAGAGTACTTCAGAGGGACTTTCCAGCCAAAACCAGTGTGCAGACCTAACCATGCAGTCGATTGATAGGAATATTCAATCCAGTTGTTTGGTTAAGTAGCGGGAAAGGTCTAAATTTTCTGTCTGTATTCTCAGACACTGAAGCATCCTACAATTCTCCTTTGCTCATGAGTCACAGATTCCTCCCGGTGAATAAAGAAAATAATGATTACTTACTATTATGAAAGTTAAGTTGCAGGGCTTTGGTGGTGTTGGTGTTTATGGGCTGGCCCTCCTATTTTCAGGCACGTCATCACTCTTACTATCAGGGTTGCTGGAGAACTTTGGTTTCTGCTGCTCCAAAACCAGAGCAAGACATTATGTTTGACTTTCAGATGATTTGACCATAATCAGAAGATAGCCCAAGGTTTATTAAATAAGAAATGTTGAAAATGGATATGATGTGGGGCACCTGGGTGGCTCAGTCGGTTGAGCATCCGAATTCAGCTCAGGTCATGATCTCACAGTTTATGAGTTCGAGCCTTGCATCGGGCTCTGTGCTGACAGCTCAGAGCCTGGAGCCTGCTTCACATTCTGTGTCTCCTTTTCTCTCTGCCCTCCCCTGCTTATGCTCTCTCTCTCTCTCTCTCTCTCTCTCTCTCTCTCTCTCAAAAATAAATAAATAAACATAAAAAAAGAAAAGAAAATGGGTACGATGCTGTTGAATGCTGGTCCATCAAAAAGCCATGGTGTTGGTGACTTGGCATTTCCCCTTGAGCCTAACTTCACACCAAGTATTTTCTTAGTGTATTCCCAGGTAATACCTTAATTTTCCACAGGGTTTCTACAGATATGTGTGCTGGAGATTTCTCTTTTAACCAGGGCTGTGGGAAACTACGGAGGTGTTAAAGTCTAAGTGAACAGGGGATGTGGGAGAAAAAAGACCTGCTTTCCTGGGGGTTTGGCAAGCTACCTCACTCTCATGGAGGGACTGATTCTGCAAAAATAAGAAATAGTATTAAATTAGGCAGAATGCTGCATCTTGCTCTAAAGTCTTCTCAGAAAAACAAGGCTGAGCTACTCAGTTGTTCTTATCCTAGGGAATTATGGGTGAATGTGAGGGCAGTCCAGAACCTCTTCCATTTTATGCAAAGCATGGTGCATGTGTATATAGTGCTGGAAGGAGACTCTATAACTTTCATTAGATTTCCAAAGAAGTTCATGCCTCCCCCCTCCCCTTGCCTCCCCCAGTTAATCATCTCTGGATGACAGAAAGTCTAAAGGCTTTTTAATGTTTGAAAATGTTATCATTCTTGGTGTTCTATCTTTATAGTAAGACTTATAGAGTAAATATTTTTACAGGGAGAAGGATTTTCACAAATCCCTTTAAATCACAACTTCTTCACTTGAATCTGAGGCTAATTCTATATTATGGAGGAATGTTTTTTTTTTTTCCCTCGGAGAATTCTACGAGACCCAAAGTCATATAATTTTTGTTCCATTAAACTTGAAGTTGTTTATATGCCAATGTTGTTTATTGCATTATTAACACTGTCTACTCTAATTGACTTTGGGGAGGAAACATTGTTCTTCAATGGAAGTGTTCTTCAGAGTTCTCAAAGAGCTATCTCTGCATTAAGAGGTTAGGTATTCCAGGATAAAAATATGTTCACTATCTTACTTTACTTCCTTAAAAAAATGTCCTTTCTGAGTTATTTACTCTTATTTCTTCAGTGTTATTTTTTTAGATGGCCACTATAAGGCTGTTTACTTGGACAAAGTTCCTATGTCTTTCACAGAAGCAAAGGGGAGGCATTGCCCCAAAATACCCAATGTCCCTTTTATAAATATAGCCAATAAGACCCTCTTTGAATTTAAAATCAAGGGAAAAAAGTTTTTGAAATATCAATTTGTATTCTTTGTATTAAAAAAATGACATATGACATCTATTTCTCTTTTTGCTTTATCTGCCAGGACTCTCAGAGCTAAAGTCGATGCCCAAGTGTAGTTTGCAAGAAGTTATTCATTATAAATACTTGCACATATCTATATTTTCCCATACTTACTCCAAAGCTACAATTTATACAATTTTTTTGATTATAAAATAATATATTCTCATTGAAGAAGAATGTAGAACTAGGAAGAATCATGAGTAGTTTCATCCTTAGAAATAACACTTGTTAACGTTCTGACCTTCCACTGTTCCTTTCATGCATAGATACACTTTCATAATGTTGCATCCAATTGTACATGCTGTTATATAAACTCCCCTTTTAATTAATAATATATTATAAGATTTTCAATTTCTGTTACTTTTCTTTAAGAGCATGATTTTTGACAATGGTTTGGTATTCTATATACAGATGTGCTATCGTCTTATGCTTTATACATGTATCCATCTTTAGACATGAAGGCTTGTGCTCCTTTTTATTTACATAGAATAAACACCCAGGAGCAGAATCACTAAACTTAAAGATTTTCATTAATACTGAAGATTTACTTTCCATAAATGTTGCAGCAATTATACTTCATCCCAGCTGTGTTTGAGGGTGGCTGTTTCCTCATACCATCATCAATATTGAGTAGCATTTTTTTCTTATAGTCTTAATTTCTCTAATAGAAAAAAAGGGTATATCATTGCTCGAACTTACGTTTCTTTGACTCTTAATATGATTTAATATTTTAAAAATTTATCAACCATTTGGAGGTTTTTATATGTGTGAGTTGTCCATTGTTGTTCTTTGCCCATTTTTCTATCGAGGTATCTGGCTCTTTTCCTTACTGCGTTGCAGAAGTTCTTTATATGTTAAAAATAATACCTCTTTGCCATCTATCTTGCATGTGTTTCTCCCATCTGCATGCCCATTGCTGTGAGAGGCATATAGTACAGCGAGTATAAAGAGACACCTGAGCTGGATTCTCTGGGTTCATAGCACAACTCAGAAAATTATTCAGCATCTTTGTTCACCTCCTTCATTGTCTATAAATTGGGATAATGGTGCTCTTTCTGATATATACAATATTCGGGATAGTGCCTATCGTATGAGGTGCACTCAATACTAACTGGTTTTATTTCTTTTTTTTTTTTAAGTTTATTTATTTATTGAGAGAGAGAGAGAGAGAAAGAGACAGAGAGTTCATGACCTGGGAAAAGGCAGAGAGAGAGAGAGAGAGAGAGAGGGAGGGAGGGAGAGAGACAATCCCAAGCGCTGATGGTGCAGAGCCTGACATGGGGCTTGATCTTATGAATCGTGAGATCATGATCTGAGCCAAAATCAAGAGTCAGACACTTAACCAACTGAGCCACCCAGGTGCCCCACTAACTAGTTTTATTAATTGGAAGTTTATTTTCAAACACCTTGCTTTATATTGTGCCGATTTAATATGTTTTTAAGAGGAAGAGGGTGGGAGAATAAAAGGATGTTAAATGCCCAGGTCAATGCCATTAACACTTTGTAACAGCTTTGCAAAGAACAAATGATACTTCTCCAGTTTCAAGTTTGATTTACACCCAAAATAAATACAGGTGCATAGAAAAACACAGCTCAGTACATTTGGAATGTGCTGGTTATCAAACACGTAGTTACTGCATCTATTTAATTGTTTTGTTTTAAATGACAGATGATATTCCAGTGACCTTTCCCTATGAGGATCTCGGGATGTCTCACAGGTGTTTAACTTAAGCCTCTTCTTTTCCATCCAGAAAATAACCCAGGTAGGAGAGGAGAGGAGAATGACAGGCACCGTGTGGGGCTTCTCCATGAAGGAGCTGCCAGTTAGTCATCAGCCCTGGGAGGGCATAGAATTTCACTTGAGGCCAGAGACCCTACCGGCTGAAAATAAGACAGAATTATGTTCCAAATCTGGTTTTGAAATGAGGAGTGAAGAGCCTCCAATTTGAAAATAATCACATCCACTGTATCTTCATCCTCCAAATGAGGACTCTCTTACATTTTAGTTAGTCAGTGTGCAATGTTCCTTTTATATCTGTTCTCAAAGTCTTGACATCACTAAAAATAAATGACTCAATTACGCTTGTGCATAAGCAGCTGGAAAACTACCAAAATCTTCCCCATCTCTAAACTGTGTAAACAGAGACACCAGAGAAGGGAAAGAAGAGCAAAAGGAAACAAAAATGAAGAGAGCAAGAGAATTCAAAAAATAAAAAGTTATACAAAAGCAGCTCAGGGAAGAGAGTAGGGTGCCTATTCCCTTTCTTTGGTTCCCCAGTAGCACATTGTAGTCCATAAACCTTTGGGTCCAGGAAGCAAACCAGGTGGAAAAAAAGGATCAAGAAACTTTAGAAACACCTTGCAAATAAATGTGCCCAGCCAATACACATTCCAGTGCTCATGGGAAAATGTTGGCAGCCACCTCTGGTCAGATGCCCCAGGATCTAGGGGGCCTCGGTTAGAACTTGAGGACTAATGGGAAAAATGGAAACAGAATCCTGGCTGGCCAGCAAGCCCTAAGATACAACCACAAAACCCCCTCAATTTCCAAAGACTGGTCTTTTGTGGTGGCTCTTAGCTCAGAATGCACAATTACAAAAATGAAATGTTCCAAACGTCCTATACACCCACAGCATTCTTTTATTTACTGTCTTGGGTGGAAGAATATACTTTGTCTCCGAGCGTCCTTGTGCCAGGAAAGAAAAGCAGGTTTGGCCAGCAGAAAACCTGATCATCTTTATTCCTTCCTTCATGTTACTCAGGAGATGAAGGAAAAGGTCAGAGCGGCTGAGTAGCCCCGGCTGCCTCACCCCGAGTCGGGCTGTGTGTTATCTACACGCTTCAAGGGGAGAACTGCACTTGAGATGAAAGTAGGTCACAAGGCGGTGAAAGGGGACTGAGACTTAACCGAGGAAAATGAGAAGCGAGAGCTGGGTTAAACCCGGGGCCTAGAGCCCTTGGTGCTTCTTCTGAAAGGTTGACCAGAGAGCGGAAGGCCAGCGTCTCTCGGTGACCTCTCTCTCCTTCTCCTGCTGCCCAGCCCCTGCTCTGCTCTCATTTCAATCGGTAAACGCAGCGCCTGTGGGAGCCAAGGAATCCGTGAAGGGACCCTGCGAGGGCAGTGGCAAAGAGCTTTCCTCTTTTTCCACACAAAGACAGGCCAAAGGGGAATGGTTTAAATTGCTTCCAGCAGGATTTAGGTTCGGCATGAGGAAAATCTCTCTGAGTGCGATGAGCCTCTGGAATGCATTACTAAGAGAGGCGAAGGAATCCACTTCAGAGATCCCTGAGGACGCCACGGAATGCTAATCTTTCCTTAATGGCTAATATTTTGGTGTAATCAGAGGTGGAGGCATGGAAGAGCTTTCAAGTCCCTTTCACTCCTGAGATTTGAATATGAAATCTGGCAGGAGAATGGCAGGAGAAAGATCAGTTGTCCTGTGACATCTGCAGTCTCCAAGCCCTGTTGCATTGAGGTCACCTGAGGTCCTTTGGGTACCTTCCTCCACTGGTGATTAGGTTTGGGCCCTGTGTGAATAGATCTGATGGTGTGCAATGGGGGGCGGGAGGGGGTATTGGGGAGAAAAGAGTCACATTGAAAACAACAGGGGGAAAAGGATTGGAAAGCGAGTCTGAGCCAAAATTTTTAGGAAGTGCTGAAATTTGAGTGAGGGAAATGACAATAATCTATCAAATATTCCAACGAGTAGGAACCATGCCAGAACTGGAAAGCAGAGCCAAGGCTCCCAAACTGGGCCGAAGGAAGATGGAAAGGGCGAATGTTAAGAGCAGACTTTTACTTACGGGATGCTTGAGACTCACCATCTCACCACAGGTGTGTCAAAGGAGTTGAGAAAAGAGTGAATGTGTGAAATGCATCAAATATTTGTTATTCACAAAACTGAACACCTAGAAATTTATAAATGAACCTAAGAATGGCTTCGAGGGTATCTTAATAATAATAAGATAATTATATCAATCTTTGGCCTTTCTGTTTTCTTGGGTGAAAGCTAGTGGGTAGGAAATTGGGATAAACTTGTATTTTCTCTCGAAGATGCTTCATGTAGGTAAATGAGGACCATGTGTTTGAGAGGCACAGAGTGACATTCAGTGAAGATCCTACAGATGGATCATTTGACAGCAAGGTCATCACTGGGGGGTAGACAGTTAGGTGAGTTGGTCAGGCCACTTGGAGGTCCATAGCTTGGTATGAAGAAATGCTCATCAGCGCATCTTCACTGCGACAGTGTTTTCCTGTGAAGAGTCAGCATCTTTCTTCCTTGACTTTTCTTTCTCTAGAGCAACCATGTCGCACAAGAATGCTCATTACTATTGATCATTTTGGTGGAAACAACCTGTGTGTTTATATGCTGGGGTGTGGGTTAGCCAACATGTAGCTTTCCAGTTTGTGAGTTTTTGAGCTAACAAGAGAAGTGGTTAGCTTTCCTTCCCTTTCTGTTTCAAAGTGGCATTCATACACCATTGTGTACCATGAACTAGGCTGTGGAACAGGGAGACAAAGATGAACAAGACAGGTTTCCTGTCATTAAGCCAATCTCTTCAGGGATAGCCATTAGCTTACATCAGGCTTCTGTGTCACGGAACCCATACAGAGAGGGGAGCAGGAGTGAAGCCATTACTGACGAGCATCATGACGCGTGGCATTACATTTTGTTTGGCTAAGACTCTGATTCAATGAGAGAATGTAATCCATGGAGGTTAGTAGAAGTCATAACCCTTGAAGAGGGTTGGTTAACACACCATATCATTTGTTTTCCTTCCCCACAGGTAGAGCTTTAACTGGAGCACTTGAAACCCCATCATTCTCTAAGATGAAGAACAAGGAGAATGAAACTAGTCAGAAAGCCAGCAGCCAAGGTGCTCTAAACCTCAAGGCAAATATTTAACACGTGGGTTTCCTTCCATGATGCCTCCCTCAGAATGGCTCTTAAGGCAAGAGGTTCTGAGACTTCCTGTTCCTCAGGGATGGGTGGAGTGACATTATTGTTGAATGGCAGAGATGATGTTAATGATCCAGGGCCGGGAGTTGTTGAACTGGTGGTAATTGTCTGAATCTTGCCACTGACATTTCTAGGAAGGAATTTTGGCCCTTATGATTTTGGCTACAAAAAGTTGGTAAGATAACCTTCCCTCCCCCCTTCCCATTTTCAGCTCCTCTTGGGAAGAGGAAAACCCCAGACACCAGCTTTCTGGTAACATAAGAAGCTTCCCATAACCATGTACTATAAATTATAATAAGCACGACCCTCCTTCTTCCCTTCCTCTTTGTTTCGCTCCCTGAGCAATATTGTAAGAGTCTCCACAATCTCATAAGGGACTTGGCTGGCAATCAGTCGAAGATCCTGTTCCTTTGGCAGCATTTCCAAGCAACAAGACTAATGTATTCCTTTTTGCTTAGTTCTACAAAATCGCATTATGGTTCTATGCAGCTGAGGGACTGGAAGAAGAAAGCAAGGCATAGACAAAGTTAAGGCACAAACTGGCAAAGCCACTCAACCAAGCTGCGCCATTTCACCTGCTTTAAGTCACAGGGTTGCACACATATAGCGGAGTTGCTGTCTCTTTGGGCTGTGGACTCTTGGCAGTCAGCGAGGCCCAGGGTTTCTCGTTGAGGAGGAGGCAGCTGGGGCGGTGACGGAGCTCTCTGGAGGTAAAATCTTCTGGGCTGATTTTGTTTTCTGAGGGGTATACCCTCCTTTAGCACCACTTTGATCTTCTGGATTCTGTGTTTGGGCCTGGAGGATAGACTTTTTTGCACACGGCCCTGAAAACAAAGACCACCAGCCGCTTTCCCCGGGTGAATCAGAGAAATAAGACTACTTGTTAGGCCATTTGCTGCCCTAGTTGGAGCCACAAGAAATAAACACTGTTGACACTGACACTTGCTACCTGTGCGATCTGGGGCAAGCTGTGAGCTTTTCTGCACCCCCTCCCCCAGTCCCTCATCTGTAAAAGGATGGTAGGAGGCAAATGATCTCTGAGTTCTCTATTGCTCACTTACAGCGAGCCTATAAAATTAAGTCCATTTCTCTACCGTGCATTATTAGTGGATGAAAATATTTTCCCCACCTCCTGAAAAGCAAGAAAGTATACGTAGAGTCTTATCAAACTTAAGGTTTCTAACCATTATTTTAAATTTCATTTCATAGAAAGTGAAACAAATTCAGAACAAATGAATTATCCACATGAAACAAATCAAGCTTTATAGTCTGGCTCAATGTAATACACTGCAGTGAGCTCGGGCAGCCTGGATGGGTCCCTCTCTGAGCCTGGGCCACATCCACAGATGCTATAAGGAAGCTCGGTCCAGCATAAAAGTGAGACCCAAAGCATATGCATGTCTAGCTCCCATGGCCTCTTGCAAGCTTCTCTGCTTACCCCATGTATCTGATAGTTCATTAAGAGGATCTCTTTTACCCATGTCCACGGTTTTAGCCCTCAACTACTGACTCTGAATTGCTTATTGATGCTTCCTCTCTTTTGCCTTGATCTACCCTCCTGCTAACCTCCGTGCTCATTCTTCTGTTTTTTGCACTTGACTTTATGGTGGGCGTTATGGTCCCAGCTGAACTTCCTTCCATGAGACTTCACTTCACCAAGCCAGGCTGCTTTAGACCTCCTTGGCTGAACCTGATGTTGCTCACTACCCACGTGAGCTCTGCTGACATGAGCACAACACTCACCAGTTTTAGCTAACTTCCACTGGCAGCCCCTGAGCGTGGTAACAGTTAGTAGGGTGAAACAGGAGCAAACAGAATCAAGGATCTAAGAAATTCTGACACGGTTTTTGATGGATGAGCACAGAGCTAGTGAGACTCCAAAATCCAGGTGTATGATGGGAAACAAGGGTGGAGAGTAGGGTCTCAGCCACTGGACTAGAGTTCAGGATTTGGGCTCTAATTCTTGATGGTGGTGATGGTGAGCCTACAGGCTTATAATAGCAATACTAATTACTTCACATGTCAGCATCTTTGCCTATAGGACCATAACAGTTACACTCCAGGTAATGAATCCTAGCCATTGTGAGCACTGCCTGTAGGCAGGCAGTCTACAATTTCAGAAGAAAGGCAATCATGACCCTTCGTCTGTGCTAGGGACCTACTGGGGCTCTGCTGCTTCTACTTTGCCTTCTTGCTTTTCTCTGCAGGTGGCAGGTGTACCTCACCTGGTCCAAATGAATAATATTTATCTGGGTCTTGGAAATTTTGATGTTTTCAGACATTCTGGGCCAAGTCAATTACATGCGGTCAAAGTTTCCTTTTGTGAAAAAGCCAGCACGAGGGTTCTCACTGAAGGAAGTGAGTTGAGCAATAGGTTGGTGAGTGAGAACAGTGTGGTGGCATGGGGTGAGGGGGGGAGGAGTCCAGTACATGAGTCAAAACTGAGTTAGGGGAGATGGCACTCCCTGGGGACTCAGTAAGCACTGGGGAATAAATGCATGAATAAGTCATTCCAATTTTTCCCAGACTCAGGATGAAGGATCAAGGCTAAAGATCAACTATCCAAACTGACATACCAGGTCATGGTTGAACTATTAGAAGTGACTCAATGTTGTGTCCTCTAATGAGAGACACTTCCAGCTTTGTACCTCTAACCCTTGTTTGTTGGTCTTGGGGGGAAGGTTGAGTTGTGGGAAGGAAGAGGTATGAGGAAATGGAGCTGGATAGGGCTTTTCAGGGCAGTGTTTTTCAGAGCCAACCCATTTCTGGCAAAAAGTATTACTCTCTAGGCAAGTGTCTATTTGCTATGTTGATCTAATACAACATTAACTTCTGAAACAGTTGCACTCACTTTGCCAATTTTCCAAGCTCAAAACAGGAATGGAGTCAATAAAGTAACAGAGGCATTTTGGATGGTGAAGCTTTACTTTAAAAATGCCCACATGTGTATAATTTTCCACTTTCTTCCTAAATTCCTCTGCCTGGAAGGAGCTGTAGAAATCTAAATCTCTTGTTTACAGTTGAGAAAACTCAGGTCATGAGAAGTAGAGGATTTGCTCAAAGCCACATGGCTATCCAGGGAAAAGCCAGGATCAGAATCCAAGATCTCAGACTTCCTGAAAGTACTGTTTTAATTCTATTCCAGTCTTTTAATTCATGAATGGATAGCACTGAGGGGTTCTGAGATACACTTCAGCATCAGGGAGCAATCAGCCTTGCTCTTCCTGCACAGACCACGGCTTTGCGTCAGGGACAGCTGCAGCCATTAGAATCACGATCTGCTCGTATGTGGAGTTTCAAAAGGTTTGACCAAGTAGCTGGGAAGTGTTACCTAAGCTGATATTCTATTTGATAGCAACTATGTTATGTTGTGATATTATTTGTCATGATAAGCTGGTTTATTCCCATGTTCATTCCACAAATACTTGTGGATGTCTATCATGGGCCAGCACCATTTTAGGGACTGGTAGGAGCATGGCAGAGGTGAGTAAGTCTTCCTCAATCCTTCTCACTCTGGAATTTTCAGCCTAGTAAGGGGGCAAGAGGTTTAGAAAACTGTTTTTTTTTTTTCCAACATTTATTTATTTTTGGGACAGAGAGAGACACAGCATGAATGGGGGAGGGGCAGAGAGAGAGGGAGACACAGAATCGGAAACAGGCTCCAGGCTCTAAGCCATCAGCCCAGAGCCTGACGCGGGGCTCGAACTCACGGACCGCGAGATCGTGACCTGGCTGAAGTCGGACGCTTAACCGACTGCGCCACCCGGGCGCCCCGGAAAACTGGTTTAAAAATTTTTTTTTTTTAATTTAAGTCCACTTTACCGTACCTATCCAAAGTCCCCCGTTGGATTATATTGTTGTCCAGCTCCCTGCCAGGATACTCTAGTTGATGAGAACACACTTCCAAAGAGAACACATACTTCACTGAAATTTAACCCCTAGTGAAATATTTCTTGGTGAAGCAGTACTACTAACTCCGAAAACAAAGTGAGAGGAGCTTGAAAGCCTTTAAATGTCAGGAAAGTATATAAACTACCCAGAGAAGAAAAGTGACTTGTTCAAGGCCTTGAATGTTGGTAAAGTCAGGAAGAGAACCAGATTCCTAGGTTCTCATTTTATGGCTCTTTTACCAGAATGGAATCTTCTAAAATTCAAAAACATTCACAGAATTCCAAAACACTTCTAAAAACTTAAGTCATCTCTTTACACAATAAGAAAATCTACCGACAAGAGTATATCACTTGTCCCCATTGAGTCTATTTGTTTCCTGCTATCATGCTAGTACTTGGCAAACTGCCCTATACAAAGTAGGTATTTAATATAGCTGTTTAATGAACAAAATGAATGAATGAATGAATGTTATGGACAGTGATATGAAGTATTACTTTGGTCACTCAGACATGTGTGAAACATGGCTTGGAAATGTATTTCACTCACTATGTTCTTCGAAGAGCTTTGTGTAGGACTTTGAAAATTCTGTTAAATTTTACAGGAAAGGGAAATGAAAGCCATTTCTGTATACTCTCTCCACAGGTGAAATTCAAAATGGGCTTTTGATATAGAGTGTCAGGCTGGTCTCCAAGATACAGGACCACCTTCAAACTGACTTTGACCTTCCGAAGAGAAGGTAGAAGGCAAGAGTAGTCATGTGTCCTTTTACAACACTGGTCAATGTGGGAGAAACAGAACAACATTCGAAGGAATGGAAAAACACAGAAAAAAGAACCTACTATGTTAACATGTTCCTATTTATACAACATTTTCATACCCTCTCTCTCATTTAATACTTCAAACAATTCTGAAGATGCTATTATGATTCCCATTTTATAGATGAAGATACTGAGGCATGAAAGCATACTCCAGGAAATGGCAGGCCCGCACCCAAAGCTAATTCTCCTGACTTCGGAGCTGCTGCTGTTTCAAGCACATCACCCTTCTTTGTAAACATAGCAGTATCACAGCCACCTGTGCGCATTCAGGCTTTTATCTGTGGATTTTGCGAAGTGGGAGATTTCGTGGTGACTCTGTCTTAAAAATGATGGATGCTCGACATTGGTGCACATCCCCTCTTTTTGTTGACGGCATCACCTTGTGGATGAAAATACATCTGGTGTGTGTTTTTATTTGTAAATATATGTATACTCTGTCGATTAGGGATAACGAGCCAAGTGATTATGCTGTCAATCAGAATTGTTTAGGGGTTAAAACTTCTTTTCCCGAGTTTATTTTTCAGTAATCAACACTTTAAAGACCGATCAAATAATAACATCTAACTGATGAGCGAACAGAGTGAAAACTGGTTTGTTTCTGGCCACCTTGGTGAAAACTCGCTGCACTTTTGCCTGTTTAATGAATTGTTTTTGAAAAGTGGGAATTATAATTTATAGCATTTGTGGCTTCGTGGTGGGAACTACAAGGGCAAAGTGAAATAAATCACACGTTAGCAGAATCTCATTGTCTAAGATGCAAGAATGGTAGGGCCTCAGGTCTGAAGATCTTCAAGGTACCATTTCAATTTAGGGTGATGTAAAACCCTCTTGGCCTGAGTTTCTTTATCTCTAATGTAGGGAGAATAACGCCAAGCTTGTAGAATAGTCGTAACATGCCTGGTAACCTGGGTCCATATTTTTAAGATTTTAAGAGAAAGAGCCCCTGTATTTAATGACAAAGAATGAAAAGTCTAAGACAGTCATCCATCCAAGTGCACAAAGAATTCACACTGCTCAAGCAAACATTGAGACACATTTTAGTAAGAATCTTAGCTGGCTTGAGTTTCCGGTAGACAAATTGGTTTTTAAAAAAATATTGTTGTGATCAACAGTGAAAAATGACAAATGCCCTGATGTTTTTCCCCAGAGGTTTCTCAAACGAGACCATAAGACTAACATCACAACTTCTCGACAGCAAAGTGAGGACAATTTATCCTAACCTGATAGATTCTTACTAATTGTAATAGATTACAATTTCTTATTAACTTCAATCATGTGCTAATTATTAATTCCAATGATTATCTGATAAAGAATTTAGCAACCTGCATTACATTATACATGATGTCCTGATTAAATGTTTCCTTCAGAAATTTTATTAGAAAAAAGTTTGGATTTTTTTTTTTTTTTTTTTTTTTTTGGGAAACAAAAAATTTCCTTTTTCTTGTAAGAGAGAGCCTTATTGGGCAATCCACGAACAGTGGGAATGGAGTCCACACAGCGTCTCCTGTTCACGGGGTCTGGGAAGAGCCGCTCTGGTTAGGTCGGGAGCATTAGCCTCTCAGACTGCCAGCCTCCCTGACCGCACACCCTCCCCCCTCCAGCCCAGCCCTCACAGCTGAAGGTCCTCAGGGCAAACTTTCAGTTTAAATTTCCCGGCTTTCTGTCAGTTTGTGTCAAAACCATAGCCACCTACCCCCGCTGACTGTGGTGGCTTTGTTTGTTCTTCCCCTCCATTTGCTACTTGTTAGCCTCCGTGTACTGTGTCGGCACACTTACAGTAGGCAGAGTGCTGATGACAGATGGTGGGGGGCTGGGAACTGGGCTGCCATGGCCCCGTGCCAAGGGACAGGCCTCGCTGCCGGAACGCGCAGCCCAGAAGCTTCTCCTTGAAGCCTTGTCCGTTTGGTTGGTTCTGTGGGCGTGTTTGTGTGTGCTTGTGCACACGTGGCGTGTTTTGTTGTGGTGGTGGTGGTGGTTGTGGCTGTTTTTGTTGTTGTTTGGGCCAATGACAACAGAGGCCTCGCTGGCTGGCTGCGGCTTTTCACTCTTGGCAGTTTCCAGACTCCCAGGCAGGAAATTCTCCCAACGATTGCAGCTGTGAATTGGCCCATTTTTTTGGAAAGAGGATAAAGAAAAGAGTTTAGTGGGTCTTGTGCTTTTCTCACACAAGCAAGGATGTGTTGAATACAAACAGGGAGGGATGTGTGGGGGAGGGGAAGGGGTAGGTGGGAAAGGGAGAGAAAGAACGCTCCCTTGGAGCATACACAGCGTGGCCCCGTGGCTCCGTGGAGCCAGATGTGGGGCTGCCCCAGAGGTGAGATGGCCCTAGGTCTTGATGGGGTTTCAGCAGTTTGACCCCTTTGACAGCAAGAGACATGCACTTCCATTCATTCCTTCAACAAATATTTGAGAGCTTGTTCTGTGACTGGTGGCTTACTGGGAGGTGAGGACACCAGGAAGCAAAGCAGATGAGGTCTATACCTCATGGAAACAACGATCAGATGAGACGGGAGTAAGCAAACACCTCCCAATCATACACCCTCGTCGGTGTTTTCTATGCATCTTAATAGGTTACTGTGGTAGAGAATGATGACGATGATGATGATGATTTATAACTTTTAATGAGTATGTCTGTGCCAAGCACTGTTCCAAAGGCATTGCTCATCTAATCTTCAGAATAATTCTATGAGGTAAATGCTATGAAAATGAACATTTGGGGATGGTCAGGAAAGGCCTCTCTAAGGAGGTGAGATTTGGGTTGAAATATGAAGGATGTAAAGGAGTCAGTTATTTAAAGTCAGGGGGAAGGAACAATAAGTACAAAGATCCTGAGGTAGGGAAGCGCTTAAGTGTATTCAAGTTGCTAGGAAAGACCTGTGGGATAGGGTGTAGAAACAAAAGGGGGTAGGACTGGGGAGAATGATGTGGGATAAAATTGGAGAAGTAGGCAGGGAACCTTGTGAGGACTATGTCCTGGTAAGGGATACGAGCATGGAAAGCCATCATTGGATTTAGATCTGGGAAGACACACCTTGGAATTCCACTTTTGAAAGATCTCCCCATCTGCTGGGGAGATGACTCAGACCAGGGTGGAAACAGCATTACAGGAGGCTATTACTGGCCAGAAATGATGGTGACATGAGTTAGGATGGTAACTGTAAACATGGAGCAGTGGAAGGGTTAGGTGTCCGTGTCAGAGGTGGACACAAGAAATGCCAATCAACCTGACCCAATAAAGTGGTGAGGCAAAGTAGTCATGGCTGGCACCCTGGTTTCTGGTTCAATCACTGGATGGCGGCGAATAGTGTCATTCACTGAGATGGAAAGGACTGATGACCTAGAGCAAGGGGGTGCCCCTCTGTACACTAGACAGGTCAGTGTCCAGAGAGGAAATCTGAGGGCTGGGATGAAGAGGAAAAACCTTCCATGGAGGGGAAAAAGAACCACCATGTCACAAGAAAATATATATATTTTTTACATTTGCAAGGTGTTGTTTTATACTTTAGCTTCTGTCTCTTGTCTTATTTGATCTGCACCATAATATTGAGGTATAATTATGATTGTCTCAATCTTAGAGATGGAGAGAATGAGATCTATAGGAGGGAACTGAGTTTTCATGGTCACACAGCTATCATACTAGTTACTGTTCATATTAAGTGAAAGATTACTTTGTACTGTTCCATACACTTTAAAGTATTTTTTTTAATGTTTATTTATTTTGAGAAAGAGAGAGACAGACAGAGTGCAAGCAGGGGAGGGGCAGAGAGAGAGAGAGCACAGAATCTGAAGCGGGGTCTGGGCTCTGAGCTGTCAGCACAGAGCCCGATGTGGGGCTCGAACCCACAAACCGTGAGATCATGACCTGAGCTGAAGTCGGAAGCTTAACCGACGGAGCCACCCAGGCGCCCCAATACTCCATACACTCTATATATGCTGAGTCTTCATGATCATATAAAGTAGATATTACTCTTAGCCCATTTTTCAGAGGGAAAACTGAGGCACAGAAAGTTTGAATAATCTGTTTGAGGCTGTACAGCTGCATACTTATTACTGTAAGTTACAAAGCTGGGCTTCAAATCCAGCTCCCTATTTGTGTTCTTAACCACTGTGCTATACTAAGCATGATTGAATTGGGACTCTGAATCTAATGACCTCTTGACTATTCTAAAATGCCTCCTCAATGCTACTTCTGATGAGTACTCTTTCCCTCCAAAGGATGTATGTATCGGGGTCAGTTTAAGCATTGCTTTAGTTTAAGGGCATAGCTAGATGTCGATCCCTCAAATATTTTCCTCCAAAGTCTATATAGCATCATGATGTGGCATCTGAAAAGAGGCTATACCTTGTAGTGACATAACTTTCAACCAAAATTTAAAAAAGAACCTATAAAATAATTTGGTCAATATTTAGCTATTTATTGGAAAATATTTTTCTGTTCTGAGAGTTAATACATACACCGTGAATGTGACTTATTTCCTTAAAAAATTTTTTTTAATGTTTATTATTTATTTTTGAGAGAGAGAGAGAGGGAGAGAGAGAATGAGCAGGGAAGAGGCAGACAGAGAGGAAGACATAGACTCTGAAGCAAGCTCCAGGCTCTGAGCTGTCAGCACAGAGCCTGACTTGGGGCTGGAACCCATGACCCTTGAGATCATGACCTGATCTAAGGTCAGACGCTTAACCAACTGAGCCACCCTGGAGCCCCATGACTTCTTATTTTCTCAGAAGTCCTAAAGCTGAGTAGGAAGGCAGGCATATAAGCATTCTATCTGCTTCATTTTCATATCTCTTAAAAGATGATCTATGCACATAACAAAGAGGAAAGAATTAGGCCACAAACAATCTGCCCGTATACCCCAATGAGGTCCCGCAGGTTATCAACTTGGCAGAATCTTAAACGTACTTCACATCACCTTTCTTCATTGTGGGAAAGACAGGAGAGAGACTATTTCAACTTTATTTGTTCATATGTATTCAATCAAGCTTTCCAACTGCCAGTGAGAGAGAGATAAAGGATGGGCATGCATTCTGGCAGAGCACTGCCTTCCAGAAAGTGGCTCTGTTCCTGAGTAGGGTTGAAACAACCACAGGCAATTCTGTCTTGCTGTTGTTTCATTGAGTAACCATGGGGCTGCCAGGTTCTAATCCTGAAATGCTCCAAATTGGTATCTTGTACCCACATGATGGGGAATAGCTGTCTCACCAGGTTGATTCTGAAGACGAAGTGAGATAATTTCTCCATTCTGGCTACCAGCCAATCAGGTAGCAAGGATAAGAGAGGCAAAATTTCTCAAAAGGAGCACTACACAACATTGGTTTATATTTTACCCAAAACGTACTCCTCAGTTAGGTCTGGAAAATGTCGCATCTATTCCTGCTAAGCACTGGCATATCAAGAGCTCTGATAAGTCCTACTGTAAAGTACATTCAAGATGCTACCAAGATGATCACCTACAGGACCTCATCAGGTATATGAGTAATTCTTTCATCTTTGTTATGTACATAGATCATCTTTTAAGAGATAGGAAAATGAAGCCGATAGAATGTTTATATGCCTGCCTTCCTACTCAGCCCTAGGACTTTGAAGAAAACAAGAAGTCACATTCCATGGTATAAATGTTAACTCTAATTTAGAACAAAAAAACATTTTGCTGAACATAGAATTTCCAAAGCTTCTATTGCCATCAGTGCTTATGATCAGCTATGTGATTAATGATGCATTCGGATAATCCCTTAGCCCATTCAAGGTATGTTGAGACTAAATCCTCCTTAAATAAAGCCCTAAGAGAAAAAAATAGTGTCTGGAGTAAGGTGTTTCTAGTGAGATGACCTGGGACTCAAGTACTGGCTTGAGAAATTCTATTAGAATTTCTATAGTCTACTAGAAATTCTATAATTTTGGGCTAGCATACTTAAATGTCTCCCTTCATCCGCCAAATGGGAAAATGAATATTTCCTTAAAATATGGTTGTGATTTGTCTACTCAGTGAATTCATTCACTTAACAAATACTTATGAATATCTCCCCTGTGCCAAGTATTGTGCTATGGACCAAGGATTCAGGAATTAGCCACCTGTATTTGTCAGGGTTCTCTAGAGAAACAGAACCAGTAGGAAATATATCTACATATATATACATAGATATGATTTATAAACATAAAAACAAACATACAAACAAATAAGATTTATTATAAGGAATTGTCTCATTCAGTTATGGAAGCTGAGAAGTCCCATGACCTGTCATCTGCAAGCTAAAGATGCAGGAAAGCCAGGGGTGTAATCCAGTCTAAGTTCAATGACTTGGGAAGCAGGAACACTCAGGGCAGGAAAAGATCAGTGTCTCAGTGTCTCAGATCAGGCAGTCAGGCTGGAAGGGCCAAATTCTTCCTTCCTCTATCTTGTTGTATTTAGGCCCTCCATGGATTGGATGATGCCCATGCACATTAGGGAGGGCAAATTGCTTTAATGAGTCCACTGATTCAAATGCTAGTTTCATCTAGAAACACCTTCACAGACACATCAAAAAATAATATTTAGCCAGATATCTGGGCACTTCATTATCCAGTCAAGTTTAACATATAAAATTAACCATGACACCAGCTTACTTGGAATTTAGTTATTTACTCATGAGAAGTCCCCCAACCAATATTTTGTACTTATATTATTTGGAGCATCAGTGACTTGTCCTATTTTTTGGTATCATATAGGAGGAAAGATTCACCAGCAAGGGTGGTCTGTCCCAGACCAAGCCAGATGTTTTTCAGAACCTTCAAGCAGAAAGGAATGTCCCTCAAAGGAATGTTACCCAAAGACGAGTAACAGAATGTGCCAAAGTGAAGGCAAGCTATTTGTCAAGGTTTCTTCTACAAGAGGTTTAAAAACATTCTCTGACTTCTACCCTTTGTATTGTTTGTTCTTTATTTATTTTTCCTTTTTTTAATTTAAATTCAAGTAAATTAACATACAGTGTAGTCTGGCTTCAGGAGTAGAACCCAGTGATTCATCTTTTACATAGGACACCCAGTGCTCATCCCAAAAAGTGTCTTCCTTGATCCATCACCCATTTAACCCTCCCCCCACAACCCTCAATTTGTTCTCCATATTTAAGAGTCTCTTAGGGTTTGCCACCCTCCCTGTTTTTATCTTATTTTTCCTTCCTTTCCCCTATGTTCATTTGTTGAGTTTCTCAAATTCCACATATGAGTGAAATCATGTATCTGTCTTTCTCTGATTTATTTCACTTAGTATAATGCCCTATAGTTCCATCCACGTTGTTGCAAATGGTGAAGTTTCATTGTTCGTTTTTTTAAAAAAACTTTTAACATTTATTTATTTTTGAGAGAGACAGAGCATGAGTGGGGGAGGGGCAGAGAGAGAGGGAGACACAGAAGCAGGCTCCAGGCTCTGAGCTGTCAGAGCCCATCGTGGGGCTTGAACCCATGAGCAGTGAGATCATGACCTGAGCTGAAGTTGGCTGCTTATCTGACTGAGCCACCCAGGCGCCCCTCATTGTTTGCTTTTTAAATTTAAGTCATGGAGTTTTCGATCTTTGTCCTTTCATTTGAGAAATTTATTTTTACTCAACACAAGAAGATTTTCCTTTGGAGATGAATACATTGCTAAAGGGAAAGGGGAAGAAGAAGGGAGAAGATGGTTGGCTCACTTGTGACCTAATACTGTTACTACTGGTTCCTGGATGGAGAAGATGTTTGATTCTCTCACCTCCTCTTTCTTTCCTACTTCCCTCCTGGCCTTGAAAAGGAACCCTGCATGTTAAGCGAGGCCACCCTTGTGGAAAGCACTGAATTAACCATATGATCAATATAAGACCTGGGGAGTTAGACGGAGGGCATATGGGTCATCTTGCTTTTGCCTATGGGACACTGATTCCTCACTCACATATCTAAGAAGCTGGTCCAGTAAGTTCATCAATACTCATAACAGTGCCTTGCCCAGAGATTCTGGCTCATAGATCAATGGCAACTCGTAATACTAGCAACTGGGATGGATGCAAGACTTAAAACCAAAACCAAAACCAAAACCGAAACCTATTTCATCCATGTGATTACTCAGAGAACAGGAAGATTAAAAGGGTGGACATATCTAGGAATTAGGTGTGAACAAAAGAACTAGCAACCTTTTAGCCTTTTATTGTATGTTCCTTCAAAATAGGGTTTCTCAAATTCAGCATGACTGACATCTGGTCATAGTTCTTTGTGTGGGTGCTGTCCTGTGGACCACAGAATGTTTAGCAGTATCCCTGTCTTCTACCCGCTAGATGCCAGTAGCAAACTGTTTCTGAACATTGTCAAATATCCCCATGGGATAGGGTAAAAATTATCCCCAATTAAGAACCTCTGCTCTAAAAGCAAGAACTCTTAAAATTTTTGTGGCAATGGACCTGGTTGGCAATCTGGAGAAGATGATACACTTTTTGTTAGATTAATGTTCTTAAAAGTATGAAATAAAATGCATAGAATAAGAATGGAAAACATTTATATTAAAGTTATATCAAATACTAAAAAAGCACATTTGTGATATGGTAATTTATGTATTTCTTTATTAACATACTAAATAAAAATATCTAAAAGTGGACCCAAATAACTACCTTACTTTTGAAGTAATGGTGAACTCATATGATATTTTGGGAAGCCTGTAACAACTGTTATGTGACATGAAGACGTCTGTGATTTTACAAATTTTATTTTTTTAATTTTTTGGAAGTTTATTTGAGAGACACAGTGTGTGTGTGTGTGGGGGGGGGTGCAGAGAGAGAGGGAGAGAGAGAATCCCAAGCAGGCTCTGCAGCATCAGTGCAGAGCCCAACATGGGGCCTGAACCCACGAAACCATGAGATCATGACCTGAGCCAAAACCAAGAGTCAGATGCTTAACCGACTGAGCCACCCAGGCACCCCAAGTCATCTTTGATTTTAATTGTGACAAAATTCTAAGACTACTATGGTTTGTTCCCTACATTTATATTTAAAGGTAATGTTAAATTTCAGCTCAAGATTGAGAGAAACTAAGATGTAACTTTTTCTCATCCATGTTCACAGGGCCCCTAAATTCATGGGTATTGAATACAGAACTCCCTTTTCCGAGGCATGAAGGAAAGAAGCTGCATAAGCTCAAGTATTTTTATGATATCTAATTAATAGCCCAAATCCCAAACAGAGGGCCTGAAGTGAAGGGAAGCTCTGGCAGCTGGGCAATTATCAGCAAACCATAAGTGCAGAGACTGTCTTTAAATCCAAGAAAGCATCAATTTTATAGGCATAACCTGAGCCTGTATTCCACAAATGCAGAACTCAAAGGTAGCAGGAGGAGGATTATAAAATGATTGGGCTGAAACCAAAGAAGGCATTCTGGTGTGGCCGAGGGGCCCAGAAGACTGCCGGGCTCTGGGGGAATGGTAGAAACAGCGGTACTGCTGGGAACTGGCTCAGCCGACAGCTTGCATACCTGAGCAAGTCGCCTGACTGCTCTGGGCCTCAGGGCCTTATCTAGGAAGTGATGGGCTCACCTTGGACCAGTGTTGATTAAATCTATGCTGCTCAACGACATAGTTTAGACTTTCACCTACGTAAAACTTACAGAGGCTAACAAAATCCACAGAACCAAGTGTTTTAACAGTGAAGACACTGGGATGGGAAGAGAGTTTAAGTCCAGTTGTTCAGTTCTACAGGTAGTTAACAGAAGAGTCATGTGCGCTTGTTGGGGCCAGGAACTGGGTTTATTTTGTTTTTCCGGGAGTCTTAGCAAATGTCAGGAATATAATAGGTACCCAACAAATATTGTTGGATGAACGAACAAATAAAGGCATCCATAAACCACCAACTTCCATTGTTAGTGCTGTGTCATTTACCTCTTAACATTATATTCTTCAGACAGGCATGTGGAGAGATATTTTTATCCAATTTTCTTATTGTGTAATTCTAGTACACTTAGTCATACATATCACTCACACACACACACACACACACACACGGGTCTGCTGGCTCCTGTGGGATAGAGGAGTCGAGTCCAAGGGCATCTTCTAGAAGGTCCCTCAGAGCCTTAACCAGGTTTCTACTGACAGCAGGAAGCTCCTGCAGGATTTATTGTCATGTGATATTACAACCTTACTGTAGTAAAGCTTCTGGTAAACTGATTGGGCCTGTGAGCATGCAGTAATGAGAAGGATAGCAGAGAAACTGCATAATGACAATGGTGGAGGGCAAAAGTGGCTGAGCTAAAAGAGGAAATTTTAGGCTGGTTTTCATTTGAAGATTTTCTTTTGAAACATAGTTTCTTCTCAGTACAAGGAAGCCCTAATCAGCTCTGGAGCAAAGTGAGCCTCTTCTCTCTTGTTTTGAAGAAAATAAATGGGCTTGATCATGGGCACAGAGCTCCACAGTTGCTGCTGTGGGTGAGGCATACATAAATTGCAGACTAAAGGACTCTAAAGCAGAAATTGGTGGGTTTGAGTTCTTGCTGTGTGAGGGTGGTCAAGACACTGTACTATCATGAACTGAAATTATTTCCTCTGCAAAATATGGTTGTTAAACTAGTATTAGGATTGCAACTCAAAAGGCCCACAGACAGGGATGTAAATGGGTGAAGCATAAGACAAAAGGGAATAGTGGAGACTGTGGCAAAGTACAGGGTATATGTCCATTTGAAAGTGGTACTGCTACTCACTTTTAATCCGCTATCACCACACTAGAATGTGTATCTATAGTTGCCAGATATTCGAGACTTTTTACAAATCTGAAATTTGAGCGTTTTTTTTTTTTTCAACGTTTTTATTTATTTTTGGGACAGAGAGAGACAGAGCATGAACGGGGGAGGGGCAGAGAGAGAGGGAGACACAGAATCGGAAACAGGCTCCAGGCTCTGAGCCATCAGCCCAGAGCCCGACGCGGGGCTCGAACTCACGGACCGTGAGATCATGACCTGGCTGAAGTCAGATGCTTAACCGACTGCGCCACCCAGGCGCCCCTTGAGTGTTTTTTTTAAAGAAGTTCATTTCGGGGGGAGGGGCAGAGAGATCTGTGGGGGTGACCACGAGATCTCTAAAGGCTTGCAGTAGTAACAATTCAAGGAATACAAATAAATGTGCTTATTGTCTGTGAAATAATTCTTTAAATTCACTTAGAAATTGTGTGTGTGTGTGTGTGTGTGTGTGTGTGTGTGTGTGTGTGTGTGTCTACACAGTGGGGCAAGGACACAGGAGTTTGTGCTCTGGAGGGCAGGCTCCAGGTACTCCACCAGCTTCTCCAGTGTGCCTGCCTTCATGGTCGCCACCCTGCAAGTCTCATGCAAGTTCAGGGCCAACTTATTTTCATGGCTGGTCCCAGGTGCCCAGACACCTGGTAGACACAAGGCCCCAGACCCTGTCCTCTCCAATCTTCCCTGGAGATGGCCTTGCCAGCCAATCCTGGGAACCTCGGGACCCCAGCTTATCAGCCAGCATCTCCCCGCCCAGATGCTATCCACCTGGGCATGTTGCTAGGAGACCTAACTTCACTTTTTATAGTTCTTCATAGTTTGCAGGTAATTTTAATGATTTTATCAGTCTCACGAAAATCCTGTGTGCTGCTGTTACCCTGTTTTACAGAAGAGGAATCTTAAATTCAGGAATGTTAAGTGACTTGTCCATTGTCAGAGCAAGAAAGTGGTAGAACGTAGATTCATTTTGGTATTGGACTCCTGGCACTTCTGCAAACATACAGCCTTGTCTTATAATACAAGACGTTAGTAACCCCACTTAGCATCTCTGGAGGTCAAACAAAGGAAATATTATTCTAAACGTTGATATGTGGAAACGTTGATATTCGAAGCGTTGATATTCCAACGCTATCCTTGGAATGAGGAAGTGTTATGAGATGATTACTCTTTAAGAAAGAACATCTGAATCTCCATTCTGGTACCAGGTTGAATATTGGGTCAATGTTTCTTCTAAAGCTTCTTCTAAAGTGATTCCTCCATCACTCCAAAGTAGAAATAGGAGTGGAAAAAGAAGCCTTATATTCTGGTTATGATTCAACTGCTAACTGGCTGTGTGACTTTAGACAAAAATTCCTATGTCCTCTCCATGAACTCTCAGTTCCTTATCTGTAAAATAGGAACCATGATATGGAAGCCAGCTTTAGTACCCCATTCCATTCCATGAAACATCACCAACAAATCCTTTAGAGATCACAGGAAACTAGGAGAAGCAGACCTCTAACATGTAATAACTATAGCAATTAGTATGTGCTACTAATCAGAGATGCATGGAGAGTGATACATAAAGGCGATACAGAGCAAGACATTCTGGATACTTAGTACTTATAAATAGTTCCTATTAGTGGTGATGAGTAAATTTTACATAGAAGCTGACTTCATTTCTGTTATTATCCACGCTTAGCACAGAGCCTGAGGTTTGATCCCAACGACCCTCGGATCATGATCCAAGCCAAAACCATGAGTTGGATTCTCAACCAAGTGAGCCACCCAGGTGCCTCAATTTTTGTTATTATCTTTTTTTTTTTAACTGACTGAACCACCCAGGTGCCACATAGCTCATTTCATTTTAGTGCTGAATAATATTCCACCGTCTGGGTGGACCACAGTTTATTATCCATTTGCCTACTAAAGGACATCTTGGTTGTTTTCAGGTTTTGGTAATCATGAATAAAGCTGTTGTTATAAATATTTGTGCAAACTTTGTGTGGATGTAAGTTTTCTTCTTTTTAATAGAATTTATTGTCAGGTTAGGTGACATACAGTGTATACAGTGTGCTCTTGGTTATTTAAACGTCTCTTATGGTTTGGCTTCCTCTCTGTTTGAAACTATTTTTCCTCTTCCCTTCCCCCATGGTCTTCTGTTAAGTTTCTTAAGTTCCACATATGAGTGAAAACATATAACTGTCTTTCTCTGACTGACTTATTTCACTTCACATAATACCCTCCAATTCTAACCACGTTGTTGGAAATGGCAGGATTTCATTCTTTCTCATTGACAAGTAGTATTCCATAGTGTATATAAACCACATCTTCTTTATCCATTCATCAGCTGATGGACATTTGGGCTCTTTCCAGAATTTGGCTACCGTTGAAAGCGTTGTTACAAATATTGGGGGTACATGTGCCCTGTGAATCAGCACTCCTGTATCCTTTGGGTAAATTCCTTGTAGTGCAATTGCTGGGTCATAGGGTAGTTCTATTTTTAATTTTTGGAGGAACCTCCACACTGTTTTCCAGAGCAGCTGTACCAGTTTGCATTCCCACCAACAGAGCAAGAGGGTTCCCGTTTCTCCACATTCCTACCTTTCAGAAAGGATTAAAAATTGTAACTATAAAAGGACCTAACAATAGAAAGGAGTCTCCCTCTCAGCCTGACCCCAAATTCTACCTTTCAAAAGGTAACTTATACAGATTGTGTGTTATATGCCTTCTCAGCATTTTGTAGATATACAGAAGTATATATGAATGTGATCTATATATGTCTATTTTTGTCTGTATCTGTTTATGTATTCCCCACTTTTCACAAATAGGAGCACGCTATATACATCCTTCTTTAATTTCTTTTCTTAGTTAAAAATTTAGCTTAAAAATGTCCATATCGGTACAGATCTCATTCTTTATAGTAGCTGTGTAGTATTCCACCATTGCATCTTTTATGTACCTTTTCTGGTCAGTTCCACCTACTACAAAAAATTACCATAGATTTGGTGGCTTAAACAGCATTTATTTCTTACAGAAGCTGGAAAGTTCCACATCAGGATGCCAGCAAAGTTGGGTTCTTAGTGAAGGTATTCTTTCTTATTTATCGAGGGCTGTCTCCTCATTGTATCCTCACACGGCAGAAAGCAGAGAAGGAGAGGAAGCAAGGTCTCCCATGTTTATTCTTATAAGGGCACTGATCTCACTCATCAGTTAGTATTTCAACCTAACCTCCAGTGTAGGAGGAATTTGGGAGGACACAAACATTCAGTCCATAACATTTATTTACTAAATATACATTTAGTATATGTCCATTATTTTGCTATTTCAAAATGTTTTAATATACATCCTTGTATATATCTCTGAATAAAAGTTCAATATAAATTTCTACCGTTGTTTCATTACATGTTTTGAATACTGATATTGCCCTTTGAAGAGGCTGTGTCCTTACTACTTTAAGGAACATTTCAAGAACGTACCTACACATTTTTATCCTGTATTTTAAACTCTGATTTTTGTCCACTGAGAGGTTTTTATCTGTACTGTTTTTATCTGCACTTACTTGCTTTTAATAAAGTTTAACATAAAATCCTGACAAGACATATGTATATCCTGTGAAGAAGCCTGCTCATGATCTTTATCCATTTTTCTATTGGGTTGTTAATTTTCTTTCTTATTGAATTATAAGAGATCTTTATATATTAATGAAACCAGACTACTTATGTCATACGTGCAACAATTTTGTTTGCAGTTTGTTATTTGTCATAATATCTTCCAGATACATCTTCTTAAAGGTCTGTTTTTCAATGCTTTAAAAATCAAGATGGTTCTTCAAGAGTATTCTGATTATGTGGCTGATGCTTCTGAAAGTTGGGTTTGTACAACTTCACCAAGAAGCTTCTGCTTGTCATCATAAGGGGATGGTGTAATACTTCTTGAACAGGACCTGGTTTATGCCACTGTGAGTCATTCAAGTTACTGGAAAAGCTGACTGACCAGTGGACATTATTGGCACATTTCCCATAATTCTCCAAGGAATTAAGGGCATTCAATTTTTCCCTCTGTAACCAGTCATTGTCCTGATTGACTTCAAGGCTTTGTCTCTGTGAGAAAAAAATAAAGAAAATTCCAAAGCAAAAAAGTTTTCCCAAGTTATTTTGAGTTCATAAAATATAATGGTCATCAATTGAAATAGGAATTTAGAAAAATGATCCAGACTTGTTGGAAAACTCAATACCTTCAGCCATCATTATTTGGTTTATAAGCCACATGGTGAAGTGCTTAAAGCATCCCAGCCAAAGAGAGGACTTCCATTAATCAGGAAGAGACATTGACAGAAGAACTTGACTTTAGCCTGAACAAGTAGAGACCAAGGTCATATGTAGTCACCAAGGTAAGAGAGGTACCATGTTTTTATTCCGATCCAAATTTGATAAGATAGGACACAAAAACAAGCCCTTCCGCACAGACATTGAGAATGGACTGTTCATTCAAAAACCACCTGTCACTGAGCTGTCAGATCCACCACCTGAAACAGCATTAGGGATAGAAGGTTAAAAGATCTCCTTTCTTCCAAATTCACAACCACTACCAAAATAATGTGCACTCATCCCCCAGGCTCTTAGCCAATTGACCAAAGACGATGCTTAATTCAAGGGTAAGGTGGTAGTGCATACACCGGTCTATACGAAGCATTCGCCTCTGGTTGCTTATTACTCCTAGTTGTCTGTATTTGTATACAATGGAAATAAAATGTAGTGAGTTGTAGAGTTCTTGGCTTTCTGGATTAACCAGAGATCAAAATTCTTTACTAAGGGAGGTTGAATGACCACTGCACCTAATTGCCCAGGACTGTCCACGTTTTAGTAATGAAAGTCCAGTGTTCTGGGAAACCCCCCAGTCACAGTTCAAACTAGGACAATTAATCACTCTCAGTATTGGTCTTGTCCAGCTGATTCTTTCTCTAATCATGTTATTCTATAGAGAAATTAAGTTAGATAAAATGGACTTAAGTTGAAGAGGAAATTCGGTAACACAAAAACAGGATCACAGCTGTTGGATTTGGAGTGAGAGATGCTGGAACCTCATGCACAAGACCACATGCTTGGGTAGAGAAAAAATTTTTTGACGTCACTTCTATGATTCCCTGATTCTATAACACCCCTCCTATCATCTTAGAAAAGTTAGATGACCCCTAAGTAAAATAATCCTTATTGCCGTTTATTGAATGATTACTGCGTACTAGGCACTGTAGTAAACTCTTTAATATTATTCTGCTGATAGCCTTAGGAAATAGATATTATTAGATATAATTTATAGGTGAGAAGACAGGCCTAAATAGGTTATGTCCTGCCCAAAGTTATGCAGGCAGCAGATGGTGAAGACAGGATTTGAATTCAGGTCTGTGTGGCTACAAGGCCTATGCTCACATACTCCCATCTCCCATTATCCACAAATAGTTGTGAGCAATCATTTCTGCTTTTTCCCTGTTACAAGGTTATCGGCACTGCCTATAATATGATTCCTAAAGAACAGAGAAATAGTAACCCTAACAACATGCATTTGCATAACATATTTTACATTTCAAAACACTTTTATTTTCTACTATCATCATCCCAAAGATGCTGGGAAGTAGCTAATGTTGATCCTTTCTCTATTTATAAGGGATAGGAAAGAGAAGCGTGGATGAGCAAGGTCAACTGTTGATGGACACACAGGTGATGTGAGTGGCAAAACTGGACTCATATCTATAACTCCTGACCCTAATTCCTTCTTAATACCAAGTCTATTCAGTAGAGATTAAAGGATTCTGTGGCTTTCTTGGCTGGTATCAAAAACCTTCCTGACTGCTGTGGGAATTGGCCCAATGCTGTTTCCCCTACTTGTCTGTCTCCCCCAGTAGACTATAAGCTCGGAGAAGGCAGGTCCACGTGTCTGTCTTATTCATTTCTTCCCAAAACGTGACACAGAGAATCCTATTCATTTCTGTATTCCCAAAACGTGACACAGAGATTCTTAATAAATATTTGATAAAAATGAATATCCTTTGCAAACCTTTCTCCTAATTCAGATGGTGGTCACCATTCCCCATTACCACGCCATGTTTTCTTGCCACCACACCTAATTTCACACTGTTTCCTCTGCCTAGAATCTGTGTTTCCTCCCCTTATTCCCCTATGGTCCAAGACTAAAGGTTCTTCAAGGTGTGACTGAAATACCACCTCCACCAGGCAGTTCTCCCTGGCCTCTCAGTAGTGAATGTTCTTTCCTTAATACCCAGGGCCCACCCCTAACACACCTCTCTCTTGTTGCACCTACCTGTGTGTCCCTTTTATTATAGTGATTTGCAACTTGTATAAGTCAAAAGGGAGTAGCAGGGACTGCACCATTCTTTATGTTGCACAGCCCTTGAATTGTGAGTCCACGGCTTGGATTCTAGGACCTTTACCAAGCCCAGGAGCTTCTGAAAACAACCCAGAATCTTTGCATCCTGGCACATCTGCCCACACTTCAGAAAGAGGGCCACAATAGTCTCTGTAGGCTGCTCTGGTTATAAGGAGTGAGATGGGGATTGGTTGGTCCAAGTGTGATGCCTCCATTTGGAGTCAGAAGAGGAGGATGTGAGATCCATCAGGAGAGGGTTTGTTGTTCTTTGTTAATGAGATAGCATTACTACAAAACTTGTGTTTACCCTGCCCATATCTATTTGTGGGGTCAACTTGATCGGCTCATCCCTTAGTGAGAGTAAAAAAAACTTTTTTTAGTGTTTATTTTTGAGAGAAAGAGAGACAGAGTGTGAGCAGGGGTGGGGCAGAGAGAGAGGGAGACACAGAATCTGAAGCAGGCTCCAGGCTCCAAGCTGTCAGCATAGAGCCCGACGCGTGGCTCAGGCCCACAGACTATGAGATCGTGACCAGAGCCAAAGTTGGGTGCTTAAACGACTGAGCCACCCAGGTGCCCCTCTTAGTGAGATTTTAAAGGAGTGTTTGTTATTATTTTGTCCAAGTGATGGATTGAAGGAAATACGTTAAAAGCTATGGATCCAAGATTGGGCCTTTGAGATTTTCCTCTTTGTTATTGTTACTTCAAAATTCAAATAAAAATCCACAAAATTATTTTCTCCGACTCAAAAATGTAGACATCAAGAAAATCCCTGGATAACTGAACAACCCTGAGGTTGTGGCCATTTGGGCCCAGTGTTTGCTTTCAGCACAACACTATTTGACCTCACGTTTTTATTTTAGATTTTCTGCCATAAATTCTACCTGATATTTAACATAGGGCTCCTTGGCATGCCACTCACTAGATAAACCAGAAAATTTTACTAACTTATATACTTAGGCAAAATAAAAATAATTTGCTACTTTAATACATTTTATTATAGTGACGATTTAGTGTGGTGGGTTTTCTTATCACAAGGTATAGGTAGCTAGCTATGTTGTTTGAATAAAATATGTTGGTTTTCACTTAAAAAAACAACAAAACAAAACAGAGCAAAACCAGAACAACCTCCACTTCCCCACAAAACCCGAACACCAGTAACTCTCAGTAAGCCTGTTACATTTTCTTCTCTCATAACCTTCCGAGTAGTTCACCCTAATGAGCTGTGGGCCAGAAACAGGTTAGCCAAGTAGCACCCCCTGCATAGTGGATGGATTCCTAGCAGATGGCGAAGGAAAGTGTCTAAGTCAGTTTGGGCTGCTATAAAAAAGTATCATAGACTGGGTAGCTTATAGAAAACAGGAAACTATTTCTCACAGTTCTGCAGGCTGGAAGTCCAAGGTGGGTACAGCATGGTCAGGTTCTGGTAAAGGCCCCCTTCCAAGTTGCAGACTTCTCATAGGTCCTCATATGGGAGAAAGAGGGCTAGAAAAGTCTCTGGGGTCCCTTTATTAAGGGCACTAATCCCATTCATGAGAACTCCACCCTCATGACCTAATACCATCACATTAGGGGTTAAGATTTCAACATATGAATTTTGGAGGCGACACAGACATTCAGTCCATTGCAGAGGGGAATTCATATTGGGAGCTGGCAAGGTGTACCAGCTGTGGCAGAGGGTAAAAATGATTTTGCATAATCAAGTGTGAGGAGGCTTCCTACCCGGCCCGTTGATTTAACATGCACACATCTGTAGGAAGTCTGGCTCTGGGTAAAAAGAATGAGGAGGGACAATATCTCAAGTACCCTCCAAAGATCTTCCTGGGAGATTTGAGTTTATGCCTCTTGTATATTGGCATAATTGGTATAATATGTTGTATATTAATAGCATCCCCTTTGCTCTCAAAGGTGTCATGGTGAGGATGGTAAGTTATATGTTCACCCTCGACTGGAGGCAGCCCCTTTCAGAGGTTTCCTTTGCCCCATTGCAAATCATCTCATTTAATTAGTGCATAGTTTTAGTTTCACTTAAGGTAAGATCATATTCCTTATGAACACAGGTATAAAACATTGGAAATTTATATGCTGCGTTGATTTTTTTCAAAAGTCATTATTTTAATAATGAAGATATAAAGCATTAAAAAATATTAGAACTACACCAAAATTATAAGCTTTTGCACAGCAAAGGAAATGATCGACAAAATATAAAGGCAACCTAATGGATAGAAGATAGTTACAAATGATATATCCAATAAGAAGTTATCCAAAATATATAAATAAATATATAAATATATATATATTTTGAATATAATATAGATAAATATATATAAATAAATATCTATAAAATTTTGAATATCCAAAATATATAAAGAACTTATACAACTCAACACTGACAACACAAATAATATAATTAAAAAATGGGCAAAGGACCTGAATAGACTTTTTTCCAAAGAACACATATAGACAGCCAATAGGCACATGAAAAGATGCTCAATGTCATCAATCATGAGGCAAATTCAAGTAAAAACCACAATGGGATATCACCTCACATCTGTCAGAATGGCTAGAATCAAAAAGACAAGAAATAACAAGTGTTGGCAAGGATGTGGAGTTAAAAGGAACCCTCATGCATGGTTGGTGAGAATGTATATTGATGCAGCCACTGTGGAAAACAGTATAGAGGTTCCTCAAAAAATTAAAAGTAGATACTTTTATGGCCCAGTAATTCCACTGCTGGGTATGTACCCAAAGAAAACAAAAACATAAATTAAAAAAGATATGCATCACTATGTTTACTGTACCATTATTAACCCAAATGTCCATTGATAGATGAATGAACAAAGAAGATGCAGAAGATGCAACACACACACACACACACACACACACACACACACACACACACACAGATTCAATGGCAGTGGGCAGGAGGGTGGAAGGAACAGAGAGTCAGTGGTTGTAGCCAAGGTGAATGTCATCTGAAGGCCAAGATAACCCACAAGTTCTCAGTGATGCTGCATAGCACAGGTTCCCTGTTTGATTTATATTCTATTGTATCTTCAGCTAATTAAAGTTCTTATGATAATTTGGATAGGAGAGAGCTTATTCTGCATTTCAGATATTTCTTGGCTTTCTAGAAAAGGATAATTCATCATTCATAATGTCCCATGAACCTCTCCTTAGGTGAATCACATAAAAATCACACTGACAGGTGTGATTTTGAGAATTTGTATAGCATTTTACTTTCCACATGCCCTACGCCTCTTATTTCTCAGCAATTCTACCAGGATATATTTTATACATGAGTGAACTACATTCTCAGAGGGGAATTAGTAGCTTAGAAAGAGCACATAGCTAGTAAATGGGGGCAGGACTGGACCCTGGAGCCCACTCTGCTGGCTCTCAGCCATCACCCCATCAGCTACAATATACAGAAGGCAGGAATGAATGGATGCAAGGACATATAACTCTTTGGTATTGGGTGTTGATCTCCCATATTCACTGAATGCATCACTGATGTATAGATTCATCACTGGTCTCCCTGAACTCACTTATCTCTTTCCAACAAGTTAACACATTAGTCACTATTATGTCACCTCCTTCGATCCCTCCCCCTCCCAGCTAGAAATAGTTGAATATATTCACATTGCGATTGGTACAAGGGCCAAAAGCTTTAGTGCAGCCTCATAAGACCTGTGTGGTGGCACCCAGACCACCCCTCCACTACCGCCGGTACCACTGGCTCCATGATCTCAGTACTCCAGCCTTCTGCTCCCTTTCAGTTTCCATGACAGCTCATGCTGTCACCTGCCTCTGAACTTCTACCCTAAAATTCCCTCTTCTTGGAGGGTCTCAAATCTCATTAAGATTTGCCCATCTCTCAGATCTCAACCTGAACACTCCTCCTTCAGGAAACTTCCATGAGCCACTCAGAGCAGTCCAGGTCTCAATAAATCCTATAACTTTGCTTCACAACACTCACCACCTTGTAATTTTACCTTTATTGCTATAATTATTTGATTGATATCTATCTTTGTTAGACTAGAAGCTCCATGAGAATGGGGTATTGCTTTATTTTCCACTTTGCTTTTTCCCCAGCAGTTAGTAGGTGACAGGTAGTAGGTGCTCAGCAAATAATTCTTGAATGAAAGAAAACTCCTTTGCTATCTAATGGCCACAGGTGACTTTTTAAACTTAAATAAATTAACTAAAATTAGAAATTCATTTCCTCAGTCACACTAGGGACATTTCATGTACTGGATAGCCACATGTGGCTGTTCCTGTATTGGGACAGTGCAGTTACAGAACGTTTTCATAATCACAGAAAGCTTGTAATGAATAATGTGTCCTCAGATGTTTACAGAACCAATAAATACAATGTACTTGCTTCTTGTTCATGTCCAATATGGGCAACGCTTAGATTTTTCTTTAAAAACACCTCAAGAGATGCTGTCCAGTTTGGCCTGAGGACCCCTGGGAAGTTTGTTCTGTGAACAAAATAAATCTGCAGATGAACCAGCAGAGAATTACAGATGGGTTTTTCACTTGCTCATTTTCACTCAGTAGATAGTTAACCAGTGCCTACTGTGTACTTCAGTGACTATATTTAAAGGAACAATCATCCCAAATTTTCCATTTTTTCTCTTTAGAGAGGCAACAGAGCTTGATAAAGGAGAATATAGACTTTGAAATCAGGAAGACCTGTGTTCAGATGTCAACACTGGCGCTCACTGGAGTGTATGAGTTGCTCTGGGACAAGGAACTGAACTTTCCTGAGCTTCAAATTTTTCCTATGACAAATGTGGGTAGAAGCAGCACCTACCTGATTGGGTTGTTGTGAAGAATAAATTAGATAAACTGACATATTGTTATTAATGGTAATTTTAATGATTCTTTCTGTTTTATTCTTGCTTAGGATTGGCATTAGCACTCTGCATTTTGTGTGTCTTTCCTCTCTAAGTTCTGATAAAATATACTGATATTTTCTCTTCCAAAATAAATCAAGTTGCCTGCTTCCTATATTCCTATTAAGTTCCAGTTCATAACATATGAAGATGGACTTGCTCAAGACTCTGATGGTATTTTTTTTTACCACTAATGCTCTTGCCTTTGATTATCCCCCCTGCACAGTGAAAATAGAGCTCTTGAGTTTCCAGAGGATGAGGAAGGTATGCTTGGCTCATGGCCTACAATCAATGGAGATCTAATTGCACACCCACTTCAGGACCTTGGGAGAACCCAGGAGGACACAGGGGGTTGTTTTTTCAGGAAGCCTCTGAGGCCTTCTGGGCAAGATGGTGAGCTGCCCTTCTGACTGTAGTACCTTGAAACTGGGATTCAACAGTTGAAGTTTTATGGAGTACCATGTGGGAGGTTCTGTGCTAGAACTGTGGATTCTACAATTCACAATGTTAAGAAGGGGCGCACAAAGTTTCAGTGTGAAATATGATCCATTTCTCAGTCTTTTATCTATCGTGAGGAAGAACACGAGCCCTGCCTTTAAGGAGGCTGCAGTCTAGTCAGGAAGGAGAGTGAACATAGGAGTCTCCCTTGAGAATATTCCACCAGCTTAGTCCTGGATAAAGGGCAAAAAATTGGTGCAGAAAAGGAGGGCAATTTCCAAACCAGAGTGCTGTGTACATATGCATGGAGGAGAAGGAAGGAGAGGGTGGGGGAGAGAGAGTCAGAGGCTCCAAGTGTGCAGGTGGTAGTGAAACATGGTGTTACATAGGCAGGACAGGGCTTGGCGTGGAAGGCCTTTTTGCCAGATGAAGGAGCTTGGACTGAGGGCCATGGAGAACCACTGGAGGATTTCAGCAGTGAGTGACACAATCAGATAGCATTTCAGAAAGGTTGCTCTTACTTGCACAGGGTCAACTGGACTTGGACAAGAATCAAAGCAGGAGAACTGATGGGAAGCTGATACGGTGATCCAGGTTAAGACACGATACTGGCTTGAGCTAAGGTGACAGCAGAAAAAGAGCATAGAATTGAGAGAGATGAACAGGCAGAATGGGTAAGTTCTATGAACCAATTGTATAAGGTTGGAGAGAGAGCTGGAAGAATAGTAAGCCTCAGTTTTCTGGTGTGGGCAGAATGTGCTGATAGCATTCCATCAGTTCGAAATTAGGGAAAGGGAAGAGGGAAGAGGATGAGTTAAGCTTTAGACATGGAGTGTCTGTATGACAAGTAAGTAGAGATGCACATTCGGCAGATAGTAATGCACATTGAAATAAAGTTTGAAACAACTGAATGAATAAATAAAGGAAGGAAGTCACCCAGGGAGCAAGCAGGAGGGAGAGAGAACCAGGCATGGGATGGGCCTTGCTTCCTTTCTCAGTAACCATGTATATCACTTAGTGAGGACTAATTGGTCTCAGTGTATCAGGCTGAAGATGGAAACGTGCTTTGGGAAGCCCCAGACATTATGCAATTGAGATCTATAGATTTTTTAAGATGCTGTAGTTTGCTATCTTTGCAGCTGAGTTAAGTTGTAGCATGTTGAGTCTCTGATCGTATAATCTGATGGTCAAACAACCAAAACTAGTTAAAAGGAAAAAAGGCTGGTCTTTCTGCCTTGGCAATGATACCTGCAAAAAAATGAAACCCACTTTCTCAGAAGTACTGACCTACTCCATGGCTGGGCTTGCTCTTTTCAGTCTCGGAGACCCTTCCTCCTAATATATTCACTGTTTTTTGAACAGTTCTTGGAAAGATGTTAAGAAGGGACACAAAGTTTCAGTGTGAAATATGATCCATTTCTCAGTCTTTTATCTAAGAAGCCAGACTTGCATAAATACTGCTACACATCTCTATTTACCTATGTAATCCTAATCTCTATTTTCCTTCCACCTTCCAAATGGCAGGCTGGTGTCAGAATGGATACAGGATTAGCAGGAAAATTCTCTTTCCTCAACCCTATTCCAACACTACCACACAGCCTATTACATATTCTACCTTTGCTGTGAGCTGAGCCACTCTTCACATGAATAGGACTTAAGTGCTTGCCGGTAGTCTAAATTATGCAATAGAGACCATCAGCGTGTCTCAGAGAGGAAAATTCAGCCTTAAATGATGGGGCCAGAAGTCACACTTGGAGTTTCCAATTGTTCTGTCTTTCAGCCCTTAAAAATCTTGCAGTGTTTATAGGAAGTTCTCTCCAAAAGCAAAATATGCTATTATTATTATTTTTTGACTTAATAAGAATGTTCTTTTGGCAACTCAAAGGCACATGAAAATCAAGAGGAGAAAAACCTAAGGGGCCTTCAGTGGGTTTTCCTTGTTTTCTGACACTATGAATTGAATGCATATCCACGTGTATATACAAATCAGAGTGGCTAGTATAGTCCGAGCTCTAATTTTTCTGCAGTAGTAAGGAGCTCACAGAAACTAGGCTGAGTATCTTCTGAAAATTCAAAGACTGCTGTGCAGGTGCTCAGAGCTCTACTCAATGAGTCTGGGGATCCTCATTGGAGGAATCAGTAACTCAGAACTTGAGCTGATGACCGATTCCCAGGCTGAGTCTTGTCTAAAGCAGGGGGGAATAAAAATCATATTTTAGCAATAAAGGAAGTGGGGAAGGAACCGTCATTAAAAGAAGAAAGTCAAGCTGCACATCTTGGTCCAGAATTAACAGCAATGACAAAAATTATTAAAAACGTCTCTATATAAAAATACTGACCATGTGCTAGTAATTTATAACTTATGGTACAGTTAGTATGATTCTGCCTATTTTACAGGTGATGAAGATAATGCATGGGGAAAGTATGTCCCCTGTTCACGTTCAAACACCTAAAGAGTAGAAAAGGAGAGACCTAAACCCAGGTGCATCTGGCTCTAAGGCCTGTGTTCTTACTTTCATATTAAATTTGAAAAGAGAGGGGTGATGCGGATCAGAGCACAATTCTATCCTTTTAAAATGGCCTGGACTCCATACTTGGCGAGAGAGTTCTAGGTGCCACTCCTAAGGTAGCCTGAGTGAACTAAAGATATCATAGCAGAAATAGGCTCTGCTCCATGAGAGCTGGTGGGACAACTCAGCACCGAGACTATACTGTAGGCTGAGTTGTGAACAAGACAAAGTAAAGGGGACATTTCAGCCACCCAGACATGTGCCCTTGTTCTTCCTTTTTAGCGTGGTGATTATGAAGAACAGGACAGCAGCTAGCACTCTGTCAACACAGGTGATAATGCATGATGCAGCAGGAGTTGCAAGAATAAGGCTGGGCCCCACTTTCAGTGTGACTCTGAAAAAGTCACCATAAGTGAGACAGAAGTCGAGTCATGACAATTCCTGAGTCATTGCAGGAACCCCAGAATTAGACTTAATGACTTCCGTGGGGGCTGGGGCACTTTGCTCCAGGAAACTCCTTCTTGCTTAGCACAGACTTTCCAGATTGGCTCTGGTGCTCTTCAAGCATATCAGCCTCTTCCCACCTCACGGCCTATTGCAACTCTGCCCATAACTTCACCTGGAGAGATTGTTCTTAGCCTTCAGATCTTACTTTTGATGCCATCTCTTTGGGGAAGCATGGTCTAATCAAATTAGCAGCCTTTCCCCAGTGTCCATGCACTAATCACTCTCAGCCACACAATCCTGCTTTCTATTCCCACAGTACTTCAATTATCTTGTTCCATTTGTTTATTTACATATGTTTAGTATCTCTCCCTCTTTGTTGGAATGTAGGCTCTCCTCTTTCAGAGACCTCATTTGTTTTGCTCAGTGTTGTACTCCAGCATGCAGAATAGTGCCTCATTTGGTACATGCTCCATCAACACTTCATTTATTTATTTATTTATTTATAATTCAGTGTTTTTTAATTAATTAATTTATTTTTTTAAATTTTTTTTAACGTTTATTTATTTTTGAGACAGAGAGAGACAGAGCATGAATGGGGGAGGGTCAGAGAGAGAGGGGGACACAGAATCCGAAACAGGCTCCAGGCTCTGAGCGGTCAGCACAGAGCGCGACGCGGGGCTCGAACTCACGGACCGCGAGATCATGACCTGAGCCGAAGTCGGACACTTAGCCGACTGAGCCACCCAGGCGCCCCTTAATTTATTTTTTTTAATTTACATTCAAGTTAGTTATATAGTGCAACAATGATTTCAGGAATAGATTCCTCCATGCCTCTAACCCATTTAGCCCATCTCCCCTCCAACAACCCCTCCAGTAACCCTCTGTTTGTTTTCCATATTTAGGAGTCTCTTACGTTTTGTCTGTCCCCTTCCCTGTTTTTATATTATTTTTGCTTCCCTTCCCTTATGTTCATCTGTTTTGTATCTTAAAGTCCTCATATGAGTGAAGCCATAGGATCTTAGTCTTTCTCTGACTAATTTCACTTAGCATAATACCCTCTAATTCCATCCACATAGTTGCAAACGGCTCCATCAACACTTTTAAATGAATGAATGGATGAATGAATCAATGAATGGAATATGGCTATGTTGTGAATATTATGACTTTTTTGTGCTACCAAGACCTCAATGGCTGAAGGAAATATGTATTCCCAGCAGCAGGTGAAAAAGTGTATGCATTGGCTAGGTAGCTAGTAAGTGAAAAGAGCAGAGGCTTACGCTCAGGTCTCTGACTCCAGTGCTTTTTCCATGCAAATGGAAGACTAGGGAGAGAGGGCCAAGTACAGTTCTAAGTACTTCTGTTATTGTCCTTCCAATTTCACACATTGGGCACAGAAAGATTTGGTAATGTGCATAAAGCCACTTAGCTAAAAGTAGCAGGCTAGCTCCAAAGTCCATGCCTCTAATCACTGGAATATGATGGCATGTTCCAGACAAAATGGAGAGTCTTCCAAAGAGACAACAGTGAATCTAGGACCATCAAGATGTGTGGGGATTGTGGGGATGGTCTTCTAAGCCAAGGATATCTGCCTGAGCTAAAGCCTGCTGTGTTCTCTTCCTGTCTCCTGACATTTTTACCGAGCTGCCTGAAATCCATTTATTCTCGGAAATTCTGCTGCTTCTGATTTCTGGGTAAAGGACACAGTAGAGACAAGAGTAAACAGTTTTCATGCACACCGTTGCTTCTTCTTGAGACATTCTATCTTTGCTGTCTCTGAGACAGGCCCATAGGGCTCTTAGTGCTTGTCTGAAATGTGCATGACCAGGTGGTACAGCCTGGAGCTTCTGCCCTATGAAAGATGGAGATAATGCCCACTGAGTGGGCACTGGTTGTGGGCACCCAGTTGCATTTCATTCATAACAATTAAATAGCCTTATAGCAGCCCCTGGTTGCTGACGGGCTCACACCCCATTGCCATGTAATCACATCTAATCCCATTGAGCTCTGCTCAAAATAGCCATAATTGGTGGTTTTATCCAAATCAATAAAGACAGCTTCTACATATTGATTATCATCCAGGGTATAAAATCATCATCGGTTACCTGGAAAAGAGAAGCAGGCTGCCAAGGGAAAAGGTCAGATATTCCATTTGAACAGGGGAGGGAAGGGGGAGGCGGAACCAGTGAATTTTAAGGTAATAGTATCAAATTACCTGAAAATGCACACAGTATATTCTTGTAATTTGCAACAACAGAGAGCCCAGAAATAGGTCAATCATTTAAGTGAGTCTTCAAGTCTTCTCTCTGTGATGCACTGAGCTAGCTTGCATTAACAGTCTTAAAGGGGCTGGAGCCAACCAAGGCAGAGAGAGCCACGGGGCTCTTTCCTTCTTGCATTTTACAACCTAACAGTTTCAGTCAACTCGATGCCTCAACCTGATTTCTTCTGTTCAATTAATGATCAACAGATTCTCGGCCACTGTCATCAGTGAATTTGGGAAAAGTCACAAGGATGAGGTGAATAGATTATTCCATGTGAGAACCCAGGAGACAGAGTAGAGATACTCCCTGCCAAAATGAACTGGAACACATTTTCCACACGGCAATGGAAGAAAGAGCCTGCCCAATTCTAAAGTTTACGTGTCTAACCACTGAAATTAAAATAAGCCGGATCTTTTATTTATTGCAAGATGAAGCTCATTATTCTACCCTTCTCTCTAGCAAATGTTAAAACAAAAATTGCTTAAGATCATTCATGAAGAACACAAGAAAAAAAGAAAATCCATTCATAATCTTGGTACTCCCACATATTAAAACTGGTCTTGGACAATTCCTGAGTCAAGTTTCCTCTTCTGTTAAATGGAGATTGCAATGATGACAATGTTTACCACACACGGTTTCACGAAAAAATAAAATAAAAATAAAAAATATATAAAAATAAGGGTGCCTGGGTGGCTCAGTCGGTTATGCCTCTATTGATTTCGGCTCAGGTCATGATCTCATGGTTTGTGGGTTTGAGCCCCATGTCAGGCTCTGTGCTGATAGTGTAGAACCTGCTTGGGATTCTCCTTCTCTCCCTCTCTGCCCTTCCCTGCTCATTCTCTCTCTCAAAATAAATAAAAAATTTTTAAAAAATGTAAAAAAAAATATATATAGCAGCCATATATATATATATATATATATATGTATATATATGGAACACAATAAATAACTACAGAATTTGACTTTAAAAAATTTACTTATGGGAGTTCTCTTAAAGTTCTTATCCATATGACCATATCATTTTTACATAGCTATAATTATTACAGAAAAATCATTTGATATCTCCCTACCCCCAGTTCTTTATTCACAATACACCATTATAAGGGCTATGTACACTTCTATTGAATGGATATTTACTTAATCCATCTCCTATTGTGAGATATCATCTATGATAGATAATATTTCCATGCATGTCTCTGGCACACAAATTATTTTTCCTTTTGGATTATTTGGATTATTTTCTCAGTACAGTGTGAAGGGGGGTTTTGGGGTCAAAAGTGTTGTAATAACACAGGCACTGGAAGTAGAAAGGCTTACCCTAGCAGGGAAACCATACCAGTGCTCTTATTAGAGGAAGAATAGTCAAAGCCAAAATTAGCTTTTAATCCAAGAGATATAAAGTAGAAAAATCAGTACAGTTTCCATTTTATAGATGAAAAAACTGAAAATTTAGACAGGATATTTAAGAATAGACATATATGTAACAGGTAAGAAATAGACTGATGACTTTCACATACCATAGATGCTATTGATGGAGCCATTTGCAACTATGTGAAACCCAGGAATCCAGCCTACTGCTGGATTTTATCTAACATAATTATTACAATTATAATTTTCAATGAGCTCTTAGGGGATATTTGGTTTATGAAAAATGAGTGTATTTTTAATATATCAGTATGGCAAGTAATAAACAGAATGAAACAATCAGAATAAATGAAGAGGATTTAAAAAAAAAACCTTTTTTTGTGGATGTTCTTAAGGTCACTAAAGGTTAGGTTGTTTTGTTTTGTTTTTATTTTTGCCATCACCCTTCAAAGCCATAGATTTCATTTCATTTGTTTTCATAGACTAAAGTGCTCCTGTATGGCAGTATTAAATATGAATCTGGAAACCTGAAATCTGTAGACTTCTAAACATACAGTTACCACGAAATAGGAAAGAGCCAAAGCTCCTGGATTGCCTGTAGCAGGTCCAGGGTTCCATCCTTAGTCCCTACCTCCCTTTGCTCTGTATACTTTTCCTGGATTGTGGAATATATTCCCATGATTTCAATTATACTCTATCAGCTAAGACCTCTCTCATTTTCCAAACTGGTAGAGATGGCCGTCTGACTGCTATCTCCAACTGGATATCCCTCAAGCACCTGTAACTCAAGTAAACTTTTGTTCTCCTCCATATCTTATCCCCAACCCCACTGTACCTGTACCCCTAACTGTGTGCCAACATGCTTCTTCTCTTTGAAGCCTCTATGAATTGCTCTATCATCCATGCAGTCATCCAGCCAGTTGAGGGATTTCTCTTCCTCTCTTTCTGCCCTCTTATAGCCCTGCTTAAACAATCATCAAATTGACCTACTTTTACCTTCTAATTATTAGTGTTATTCACCCCCTCCTCTCAATCTCTGTAATGTCTGTCCTGGTTCATTTCCTTATCTTCCCTGGCCTGACACAGGACAATAGCTTCTTCAGTGGTCTCTCTGCTTCCAGTCTTGACCCTCTTCAATCTATCTTTACTTTGCTGCCAAAATTAATATTCTAATAAATAAATGTGATCATGTCACTTCCTTGATTGAAACTTTTCAATGATTTAGTATCATGTGCTAGAAAGTCAGTAAATAATATATGTGTGTGTGTGTAAAATGAATGAATAAGATACTGACAGAACCCCTTAACTCATGAGACCCTTCATGAACTGCCTCTGCCTACATTTCTAGCCATACTTCCTATAATTTCTAACTCACTACTTTATATACTACTAGTTCCACAAATATATCATATTGCTTCACTTCTCTGGACAGGTCTGGAAAGCTCTTCCTCATTTTCTTCATTTGGATAATTTTTAGATTTCCTTCAGGACTCAGCTTATGTGTCATTTCCTCCAGCTCATCATTTCTCATCCATTCTTCCTCAAACAGTTAATTATCCTACCATGTGCCAAGAACTGTGCTAGGCACAGGGAACAAAATGGCAAGTTAGACCATCTCTGCTCTCAAGGATAGATAGGAAGATAGATATGGAAACAAACAAATATCACTCATTCATTGAAAAAAAGGCTATGAGGAATGCAAGAAAATGGTGACCAGGAAGGAGAAGAAAAACAAGGTGTTAGTTTATCAACTCTATCTGTAGAACTTAGAGGGTTGGTGATAAAGAATTCCTAGCAAATGTACCAATATGTACAGAAACATGGGAGAATGAAAGCAACTGGGGGCAGTGTGATGTTATGGGCTGAACTGTATCCCCCTGCCTAAGTTCATATGGTGAGGTCCAAATCTTCTGTATATCAGAATGTGATCTTGTTTGGAAATGGGGTCTTTGTAGAGATAATCAAGTTAGATTGAAGTCCTTAGGGTGGGCCCTAATCCAGTAAGCCTGTTGTATTTCTAAGAAGAGGAAGTTTGGAACCTGACACAGAGAGGGAAAACTGTATAAATAAACATGGAGAAGACAACTATCTATGAGCCAAGAAGAGAAGCCTGGAGCAGATTCGTCCCTCATGGCCTTCAGAAGGAATTGACTCTGCCGGCATCTTGATCTCAAACTTCTAGTCTCTGTACTTTGTGACACAATACATTTCTGTTGTTTAAGCACCAAGTGTAGGGTACTTTGTTACAGAGGCTCTTGTAAACTAATACAGATGGTAATTTGTTTGGGATGGAAGATGGCGAGAGTGGACAGAGTTGAGAACAAGTTATGGGAAGTGTTACATGATACACTGAGGTTTTCCTCTTCCAACTAAAGTTTGAAACTTACTTTATAGGTGATGGGGAGGAATGAAGACAAACAGTTTAGAACTGAGTCTAGAAAGCCCATTCTGGTGTGGGCAGAGGATGGGTCAGAGGTGGAAAAGCATGAGAATGATGGACTACAAACAAGCTGTGGTGATAGTTCAGATGGGAGGGGTCAAGAGCATGGTCCATTGCACTGGCTGTGTGAGTGAGGGGCAATGCCATATTGATTTGACTGCATTTATCTTTAAATTATGTGAGACTTACTGAGCCTATGCCTGAAAGCACAATGAGGGAAGAGACAAACCAAAGAAGTTCATACAGATAATAATACATTTACTCCCAAAGTGTCACCAGCCCTGATTCAAAAATCGTGGCACAGTCCAGACAATTAGAAGTCATACTCAGTATTAAGTGCTTCAGTATTAAAGAACAGTTGGAACTTATTAAAATTGATTATGTTTAAAGCCTACAAACAAATGAAATGTTACCAGAAGCTACCAAGAGAATAATAATTAAAAAAAAAAAAAGAAAAAGGAAAACTCCAGTGGACTTCCTTCTTGAGACAGCAAAGAATATTCTTCTTCCCACCTTCCTTTAATTTATCCTTTTTCTCTTTCCCTCTTTACACCCTTCAACAAATAATTATTGGGCTCCAACTTCATTCCAGGTGCTACACTAAATGCTGGCACACAGAGAAAGCAAGCAAGCAAACAAAACTTTGTATGAGGATGTCAAGACTCACTGGAGGAAAGATGTATAAACCAAGAATCACCATCCAGTGTTATAAGAGCTGTAGGCACTCTGAGCTGTTTGGCAATGTCTGCTCTGATGGAAGAAATTAGAAAATACTTCCCAGAAGCTGTGACTGGAGTTAGATCTTGGAGGGGAGAGAGAAGGGATCAAAGTCCTGGAGTGTGGGAGAGTGTGCTATCTTTGGGGTAATGCAAACTGTCGTGTGACTGCCGAGTTAGGCCATCTCAGGACAGACAGAAGCCGAGTGAAGAGGTTGGGGAGATGACCTAGGGGTCTGACTCATAAGTCTGACATCTTGCCACTGAAATCATCAGTTTGGTCCAATGACACCAGAAAATGTTTGATTCCAGAGAGGAGAGAAGATTCTTCAGACTCTCTTTTCTCAATCGTTCAGCTTTCAGAAAAAAAAAAAAATCCCAGTAAGATTGTGGATAAAGAAATGAATCGAAACTCAGAGATCTTCACTAGGGCAACATGTTCTATAAATTTTTGGGTCTCACTGTGGAAAACTGAGCAAACTTCTTCAAGGCTCTGGGTGTTAGCTTTTCTATAAGACGGCATTATGATGGTGGAATTGGATATGAGTTATAGCTCAGTGACTCACTGGTCATGCCAGCTGGGATAAGTTGCTTTGTTTCCCTAAGCCTTCTTTGGCTTCCTGAGAAGTACTCACATTCCTGCTCTCAGTCTAACATCCCTCAGGAAAGCTGCAGCCACTGCTGCTCCAGCTGGTGCTGGGGCTCCACGATAACATGCCCAGGTACCGTGAGAGGGACAGAGACATTGACTCTCTCCAGTCCCCTTTAGGGCAGGTGCCAGAGCCACCAGCCAGAGTCGTACCCACAGGATGGCTACAGTCAGCTTCCCTGGTGAAGTGAAAACTTTAGCTAAATCAAAGTGCTGGTCACAGGGCTGTTCTAGTTAAAAGCACAGCTCAGGCCTGGAAAATTCCAGACTGGCACAGTCAGAGGGCATTGGTGCAAGGAAGAGCCTTGCAGGTCATTGAGTCAAACTCCTTTCATTGCACAGAGGGAAAAACTGAGACCCAGAGACTCTAGAAGAGCACAGTTAATCAAGCATTATTAAGCACCTCATTAATTCCCTTTATTAGGGCCTTTATTAGGGGAAATAATCTGGTGTTGGAAGAAACCCTATTTCACTTGAGCAACTGATTTGGTCCTTATCTTTTGGTCATGAAGAACCTAATTATAGATAGTGTTGCCAGATATGATACAGGAAACCCAAATGAAGCTGAATTTTTGATGAACAATATATAATTTTTTACCAAAGTAAAAGTATGTCCCAAATATTGCATGGCACAATTTATACTAAAGTTATTCATTTTTTAAAACAGAAATTCAAATTTAACTCTGTTTCTTGTTATTATTTTTGCTCTACCTAGCAACCCTAATTATAGAGTGTCTTTCCATCTTCCATCCTCACTCCGACTGCTAGGAAGCTTAAAGGCAAATGTATCAGCTTTGCTTTCTAATAAGACTTTATGGTATGCACATAGCTTTATCTGTCCTTACCATTCGTTCATATTCCCTTCTTTTCTTTTTTACTAGATCATTGGTTTATTATAAAAGGACACACACAGTTAGGAACAGCTGGACGCATAGGTCAAAGTATGAGCAAAGGACACACACATTGCTTCCATGCCCTCTTCAGGTATAAGCCTCCCTCAGGACCTCCATGTGTTTGCCAACTCCAAAGCTCCTTTCTCTCTCTCTCTCTCTTTAAAGAAAATCCAATTTTTATAAATATTTCAGTAAACCACATCAAAAACTTTGCTTGGGTATGACTTAAAAAAAAACCCACAGCACAACACTAGGTAAGAATTAAGGGCCAGATTTTGTACTAGGTCCTGCAGGTGTTAATATGAATAATACCTGCTGTCCAATCTCAAAAAAAAACCTACTCAAGTAGAAGAGATAGTCATTTATACAAGTAATCACAGTGTAGAAAGATGGATGACGAATGTGGCCCAAGGTCACATGGCTAGTTGGTGGCAGAACCAAGATGTGTTTCTTTACATTGTATTCCATATAGTTGGCTAGCTGATAACCTTTTTCTTACACATATCTACCTAAATGCCTATGGGACAGCACAGGGGTAACTGATTGGCCTTCTAAGCACTCATCCTTTTTCTAGGAGTAGCATCCTTTTTCTGGAGGAAACTCCTCTCTCTCTCTCTTCCTTATACTTTGTAATATAAATAGGAGCTGCCAATTGGAGTATTTGTTCTCCTGGTCATGGATGATTGGTCCAGGGTATGGACACATGACGTAAGCCGGGCAGAATCCTTCCCCAAGAATTTCCACACTGGAACAAGGAAAGAGGCAGTCCCTCTCTTATAGCAAAGATGAAAACAGAAGTATCAGCCATATTGCCTGCTGTGTGGAGGAAGCTGGGCTAAGCACATAAAGGTAATATGTGAAGAGCAGCAGAGACCAGAGATGAGAACACTCTTGCAATGTCTGAGTTTCTAATTTCATCTATTCTCAAAGCTCAGCTGCAAGTCTGCTTAATCCTTTTAGCCTAAAATGGTTTGAGTTGTGTTTCTATCACCTACAAACAAACAAACAAACAAACAAACAAACAAACAAACAAACAAACGGGTTGTAGCTAATAGAGATGGTTTGAGCTCAATTACCATTAGCATTTTCCCCGACCCCTACACCATAAAGGGATACCAATGGGTTCTGTGAAATTCTGTGGCTCAGAGCACAGTTTACACAAAGCTGTTGATTCTGCTTCCAAACAATACAGAAAAACTCCTGCCTCTCTACTGCCAAAACTAGTGTTTTGCAACCTGCTTCCAAGATACCCTCAAGATGTTTGCACTTAGGACATCGTTGTATCTAGCAGAATCAAGCTGAATAGCCAAGCTGACCTTGAGGTCTCCAAGCTAACTTCATACTGCTGTTGTAACTGCTTCCATTTTAAAAAATGGGGAAATTAAAACCCAGAAAGGCCAAGTAGGTTATTCAGTTCATACATATTTGGCTGAGTTCATTCTAGAACTTATCTATGTCTCTTGTCATCTAAAACACTGCTCTTTCCAATATGCTCCCTCTTAATGGCTGGTATCATTCATTCATTGAAGATCCTCAATGTGGAGAGAAATTATTGATTGCGGTGAACATAAAAAGAGCAAAAAAACTTTCAGGCTATGTGGTTGTGTATTTCAATAGTCATTTGGGGGAGAAACCTTCAGAAAGTTAAGACATAATATACATTAGAGCATCCCCATTTTGGCTACATATCACAATCACTTGTAGAGCCTTTAAAAAGGAAAAAAAAATGAGGGGGGGGGGATGTTCTCCACTCCCACCAAAATCCATTGAGTCAGAATATTTGGGAGGTAGGCACCAGGCTTTTATATATTTAAAGAACTCCAAAGATAATTTGAAATGAACTGATCTACAGACCAGCATTTGGCATCACTAATGCAGATTGTTGGGGGCTAAATCATCAGTTGTTTTAGTAGTAACGCTTAGGAAAAAATTTCTTTTGGTTGTACTTATGTAAAATCAACAGAATCACTTATACAACAATCTAGACTTGCTATTTACGCAATGTTCTATATCTCATTCATTCAACCGCTATTTACTAATTCCATACTAGTTGCTGGGCGCTGTGCTTGGCACGTGGATTTGAAGATGAGTCAGAGAAAAACGCTGCTCTCAAGCAGCCTAATGAAGAAAATACATGTGTATGCATAAAGTTCAAATGAAGTTGTGATGTCAGAATACCGTGGGTAGGTGTTCCAGGGAAGAAACTAGAGAGAATTAGGGACGACATGGTGGAAGAGTATTTGAACTGGGTCTGAAAGCACTGTAGGATTCAGATTCGCAGCCAGGAGGAAGCTCTTCAGGCAGAGGAACCAGCACAGGCCAAGCCTGGCGACACAGAAATGATGGCAATAATAATGAAAGTAGTAATAATAATAGTTATTATAGCAATTTTTGAGTGCTTGCCAAATGTCAATTAATTTTATAAGCACTTTACATGAGCATCTCATTTAATATTTACAACAAAGCAATGAAGTAGTTACTTCTATTATTCCTATTATACGGATGAGAAAACGGAGTTAGAGACGGGTTTGGTAACCTTCCTAAGGTCATGCACCAAATAAACCAGCTGCTTCTGTTTTGCTCAACACTTGTTTGTGGAATGAGCAGATATGTTAACCCAACACCTTTATTCATAGATGAGAAAACAGGGTCACAGAGAGGTCAAGAGACTTCCTAAGGCCACCAGGCTGGTTGGTGGCAGTGCCCGGAGTAGAACATTTTAGTGCATTCTCCTCTACGCTATGTGCACACGCAATGCGAGACTGAGAGAAAAGTGTTGGTATGTCATCTCCTTGTAGTTATAAAAATATGGAGGAAATGCAACTTAGAACTGATGCTTAACCAAGCTATGGCTTTTAAAGGCAGGAGAAAAAAATATAAGGGAGAGAAGTAAAGCATAGTAGAGTAGTTCTCATTTTGGACAAATCTCTTCACCTTTGTGTCCTCATTTATAAAATGAAGTAATTAGACACGAAGAACTTTAAAAATCCTTCCATTTTGGCTATTCTGTATGATCCTAGGAAGGGCTAGAAACAGAGATTATACAAATGTATACATCTAGGCTTGATGGACTGAAATATAGCCAGCAACGAATAATCATGGTCTAAGAAACCTATATCTGGGGGCCAAAGGCAGCTGTTAGATGAATCGAGAGAGTAGTGTTCTTTGGTGGAGGCCTGATGCTTCACTTATTGCCTCATGTGATGCTGAGAAAGTCATTTGATCCATTTACAGAAACCTCCAGGACCTAATCAACTTCTTCCTTCCAAAAAGAAGGAATGTAGCAAGAGACAGCATCATTTCTCTGTGATGTCAAAAGCTGAAGAAAAGACTGAGCAGATGGTTGGGTTGGGGCCACTGGGACACTTCTGGTTTGTTGCCTATTGTCCCACTACATACAGTATACCCACCTGGTTGCAGAGTTGAGAGATTTACCCCCTTTAAGTAACAAGATAGGTTCATGTGTATTCCCTGTGTTGTGCTGTAATTTTTCCCAGGGAAAATAAATAAAAGAAAAAACATCTGGGAGTTGAGGTTGTTTGTAATCTATTCCAACTGGTACCACTGCACCAAATGCAAGCTCTAGCTGCATCACCTGTTTAGAAGCTTGAGAAAAGCAGTGATGCTAGAAAATGTTCTCAGTCTATTGCAGAACTAGATGGATGGAGAAACATTTCCCACATAGCAACAATGATTATATTTTGTATTTATATAGCACCCACTTCTGGAGAGCCTCAGAGAGCATTTGAGAATATTTTTTTCATTTCTCATTTTAAGAAGACTGTGAAGCCAATTACATAAGGTCTACTGCCAGGTGAAGAGCTAGACAGTGAGAGGCACACAAGTAGCCTCCGGGTCTCCTGAGTTCCCCAGTCAGAGGTTTTACTGCTAAACCTGAGGTTTTACATGGCCCAACCACCAAGGGACAGTGCTGATTTAGTGAGTCCCTGTATCTTGAACACGTTGGCAGCTCTCAGGTGAAATGCAAAGGCAAGAAAAAGCCTTTGCTCTCAAGGCTCTCAAGTTTTAAAAAATATCAGAGTCAATAGTGAGCATAATCAGAGAAAAGTTTCATAAATATGGAAAAGGGAAGCCTAGAAAGAAACCTGAGGTGTTAGATTGGAATTGGAGATGTGAGTACACTCACAGCTTAGTTTTAAAATATTTATCTGTCTATGTAGCTATAGAAACAGACATAGATGTGTATATTAATGTATATGCATATGTGTTAATGTACGAACATACATGCACATATTTCTTACCTCTGTCTGCTGACAGGGCCTAGAAGCAATGCCATTCCAGTAGCAATGAGCATACCAAGCTTCCATATCTTGCTTCCCAAATAGAAATTTCCACTAAAAGGAACTGAGGTCCCTTGGGGAAAGGATTGACTCCAGGTCTGAGGCAGGAAAAGCATAAGTTGAGACCCCCAAGTTTTGTCAACAGAAAGTAGGAAAGTGCTCTAAGACTATGGGGACAAGTCAAAAGGAAACTGGAGTCAGGGGCTCCTGCTGACCAAATCTAGGACACTTTAAGCATTACAATAAATATTTGTAACAGATTACCACCTGTTGCACAAAATAGGCATTTTGGGGTCTATAATGAAGAGAGAGAAAGGAGGGGGCTCTTCCTTCCAGTAAAATGCCAACTAAATAAATGCAGTGGGGATGATGAAGATAGAAGCTCAGCATTTGACAACCATCATGGTGATGGCTATTTTAGACAGGAATCATGAAGGCATGCTAAAGCATGTGAGTAGAGGTCTGTTGAAGTACAGGGTATTGGTTAGTTTGGAGTATCTTGCTATAAAATTATTATCTATCACAAAGTTAAAAACTGTGACTCTAGAGAAACCTGGCAGAAAGCAATTTGACCAGGTGGTCAAGGTTTGGTGTCACTAGAGGTTAGTAAAGTGACATTAGATGTCTCCACATGGAATGCACTAAAAGGAACAGAGCATAAAATTTATGATATTCTTCCAAGAATACATGCCCTGGGGCTGGTCATGAGGAGACAGTGGATCCAGGTTGAGGGACATCCTATGGAATGGAAGGCTAATCATCCACAACTGTCAAGTTAAAGAAAGATTAGAAAGGATGGAGGAACTCAAGAGACATAACAACTAAGTGCAATGCATGATATTAATTGGATCCTGGATCACAAGTAAACAAGAGACATTGTTGAGAGAGCAAGAATTGAATGGGGCCCGTATCCAGTAGTGCTGTATTGATATTGATTACCTAAGTTGGAAGGGTACACTGGATATATGTTGGAAAGGGTTTGTGTCTGTTTGGTGATATACATATTGTTTTCAAAAGACTAAAAAAGAATAAGAATAACATGTCTGTAGGTAAGGGGTAGGGTGGGGTGGGGAGGAGACACAAATACAGCCAAAGTTGACAACTGAGAAATATGGGTGAAGAAGATACAGGAGCTCTTTGTACTTCCCTTGCAACATTTATGAGAGCTTAATATTATTTAAAAGATTAGAGCTAATTTTATGAGGTCAGATAAAGTATGCTCCAATCTGAAGCATTTCCCATCCCCTAATATCCTAACCTTAAATACAATGATTAAAAGGATCATTCTCTCCACACCATGAATTTGTTCTTTTATTTATCCAATAGACATTTTCATCAACTCAGTACAAGGTCGAAAGCATGGTAACCAGATGATAAGAAGAGCAGAATTAAACTGTGGATCTCAAAACTGAGAGACTGTATTTCGAACTCAGGAGAGATTTCATAGAGAACCTGAGGTTTGGGTTGAATCTTGAAAACAGGAAAAAACGTGGCCAGGGAGAAGTGGGAAGAAGGTATTCAAGATAGAGGGAGGGGACAGAGCAATGACTATTTAGATTATAAGCAGCAGAAACCCATCCAAACTCTCAGCAAGAAAAGGAGACCTTATTTGTCCCTGTACATGGATGGTACATAAGTAGTCTAGCTTCAGGTGTAGTTAGAACCAGGTGCCTAAAATATGCCCTTAGGACTGAAGTCTCTGTCTCTTGGCTCTGCTTCAGCCTGTATTGACTTCATTCTCAATTTACTTCTTCCCATTGCTAGTTACAGTTGACAGGCTCAAGAATCCTGGTGGAAAAAATAGCTTCTCTTTTCCAACAGTTCCAACACAAGTCCAGAATTACAGCTCATTGGTGTGGCTTTAGTCATATGCCTATTTCGGAATCAATTATGATAGAGAGAATGGAATGCTCCAATTGTCAGGTTTGCCACTGATTCTTTACTAGGACTCGGAGTGAGATTAGCCCCCCAAGAACCACAAAAACTGAGAGTGGAAGAGGGGAAGTTTTCCAAAGGAAAACTTGAGTGCTGTAACCAAGAAAAGAAGAAATGAACACAGGGCAATCCAATTCTGCCAATGAGTGTTTGGGGAACCCCAAGTGGTCCAAAACAACCTTAATATGGGCAGCGTTAAGAACAAGACTAGGAATTAGAATGGGAAGCCAACTTGGGGAAACTTTCGAAGGTCTTAAATGCGGGCCTGAGGTCATGGTTCTTATTTGATGGGTTAGAACAGGCATCAGCAAACTCTTTATTCAAGACTATCTAGTAAATGTTTTAGGCTGTGTGGGTCATATGATCTCTATCACAACTACTCTACTGTTGTAGTGTGAAAACAGCCTTAAATAATACATCAACAAAAGAGCATGGCTGTATTGTGATAAAATTTTATTTATAAAAATAGGCAATGGTTTGGATCTGGCCTGTGGGCTGTAGTTTGCAGATCCTTGGTTAGAAGAAGCTCTTGAAGGCTTTGAGCCTATAAATGGTATCATCAGAATTATGCCTTGGAAAGATACATCTAGCTCTCAGATGGAGAACAGATTAGAGAGAATGTCTGAAAGTGGGAATAAAAATTAGGAGGCTGTTGCAACGGTCCAGATGTTTGTACTGTGAAGAAACCAATATTGCTTTTATGAGCCAAATGTACCTGGGAGTTTGGATTCACAGACTAGCTGGCGCACATCTGGACCTGTGTGTCCTTAGCTGACCTAGATTCTCAACAGCTTGCCAGTTTAGCCACCTCTGAAATCCTAGCCACCTCTGAAATCCTGTGTCAGAGTTTGTAAATTATCTTGGGAGCCTGATTATTCCTTTTCTTTGCTCTACAGTGTTTTGATTTTGAGGACTAAGTCTGTACTATTTGTATGAGAGGGAAAAATCAATAGAAAGAGAAAGTTTAATAAAAAAAAATACATTCTCCATTGACTTTAATTAACTTGGCCTTAGGTTTACAACTTGGGCAAGTATGGAAAATGAAAAAAAAAAAACCTTACATTTTACCTTGTACACCAAACTTTTTAAGAATAAAATCTCAAATTAAAATCCATATGTTATGAGCAATTTTTTTCCCTGCAGAAAGTTGAAGAAAAAGAATAAGAAAGGAATGAAAAGAAATTCCCTTGTAGGATCTGACAGAATAGGCTGGCACTTCTAATTCCTGTGGTAAATGACCAAGTACCAGAATCAGGTCAATAATTTATCAGTGTCAGAGAACCCTTCTATTTTTCTCAGATGGTCATGGCTTTGGTGTCTTCTTCAGTCTCATGACTTAAGACGCACAATCTTTGAAACCTGTCTGCACCAGCTTGTCTCTTCAGCACCAATGCTTTCTGCCTTGGGGGCAGGGTTCTCTTATAGGGAGGAATAAGAGGAATGATGTGGGTACCTGGCTTCTGCCAGATGCCTGCAGAAAAAGCCCATGAATTTGTGGACAGTTCACATGACATACTTGTGAGATTTTCCTGTCATGTGAAGTGACACATGGCTATCGGTAGACACAGGCATTAATGTAATATATAATAAGTACACATGCACACATGCGTATGGTTTACCACACGTTCCATAAAATAACACGTGCATTCAATTGCACAATAGATACACGCATGAACATCTGTTCTCGTACATACAGCACAAATAGATATAATCAAGTAACTGTGTCACACAAATGTATATATACTAGTTTTATTTCTCTATGTGTATATAATAGGTATTTAGACAGTAAAAATCCATGTAAAACTAAAAATTCATTTAGAACTAAAAAGATACACACGTCCATATTCATTATATGATCTGGTTCCCCTCATCTCTTGAACATACTCCTTCTAATATTCTGTCCTTCCATCATTATATTCAAGTTATTCCTTGTTTTTCCATAAATGTCAGGTACATTTCTCATCTCAGGGTCATTGACTGGTTGTTCCCTGTAACTGGAAAGCCCTTCCCAGCAGATATTATATAGACTCTTCCCTCACTTCCTGTAGGTCTTTGCTCAAACCAGCTATTCAATGAAATCTACATAACTACCCTGTTTAAAACTGCAACCCATCCACTGTAGCCATATTTCTGTTATTAGTCCATTACAGCACTTACCATCTTTAAGATATCATATAATTTACTTATTTATTATACTTACTTTTTTATCATTGCATCCTCACCTTTCCACTGGAATATACTCTCTAGAGGGGGCAGGACTATAGGATATATTTAGGACATATCCCTAAATCTCTCTCTTTCTCTACACACACACACACACACACACACACACACACACACACACCTTTGATGGGCCATATTCATATACCAACAGTAGCAACATCCATTCCTATAAACATGCCATATATATATATATATATATATATATATATATATATATACATATTCAAAGAAACAGACACACTAGTAAAGGTGTGTGTGTGTGTGCTGAAAGTATGTGCTCCTGTTGAGTGTGCTCAGTAACTCATGGTAATTACTGATTCTTCACTGCCTAACAAAGTTTCTGGCTCATTATAGGATTCAATAAATATAACTGAATAAATGCATGAATGTAAAGAGTCCACACCAGTTTATCTGGGACCACATCCATTAATTATGACCACAGACCTCCTCTGTCCCACATTAGGATATGGAAGGAGCTAGATTGGTGATTCTATGCACCCCAGCTACAGGAACCTATTATGAGAGCCCATAGCAAGACAGGTTCAGAGTGACAAGAAGTTTTGGAAGAGAAAAGAAACTGATTGGACACTGGGAGATAGATTTTGAACTCCAAGAACTATGTTGATTTCCAGAACCTAAAGGTCAGGAGTTACCTCTGTCTTCTATTAAACTTGATAACAAACCAACACAGAATTTCAACTTTGAAAACATTGCTTTAAGGTGAGGTAGAGGGAAGAGGCAGAATTGCTTTTAGTACTTTAGATCTGGGCTCAAACATGTCTGTCTCTTTTAAGATTTCTATCAGGTTCAACCTGGGGAATATGAACTAGATGGAAAGTTTCAAGTCAGAAGCCTTGACTTTTGGAAATTTAAGAAAATATAAAACGTCTCATACCTCTCTTCTCTGTTTTCCACATCACTGTGTGTGTGTGTGTGTGTGTGTGTGTGAGAGAGAGAGAGAGAGAGAGAGAGAGAGAGAGAGAGAGAGAGAGAGAGAGTGTCTGTGCACATCCACACATGCCTGTGTGTGGTATGGTAGGAAAATGTTTGAGAGGTATTTTTATTTTTCTACTACTGCAACAAAGAAACCAAGTCAATATCTGAGCCTTTCCTGAGCAGCTGGATAGATACAGCCCTTTGAAGATTCAGGGCACCCTTGATACTCCTTGAGACTTCTCTGGAACCATCAGAAATTGAGTTGTCCCATCTGGCTTTCTGACTGCCTTGTGACTTCTCTAGAGATGGGGCAAATTTCCAAGTCCTAATTTCTCTCATATCCCTTGCTCTTTGACCTAAAAAATATCTTTGAATCAATAATGAGGCATAACTATGGTGATCGTGTAATTTATTGTCTAAACTAGGACACTTTTGAGAATAAAGGGGTAATATTGTTAGTTATGTCTCTTCTTCTTGTTCTTCCTCCTCTGCATCTTTCTTTTATTCCTTATTTATTTACAATATTGTTGACTACCTACTGTGTGCCAGCTGTGTAAGTCCTTAGACACACAATGCTCTGCAAAAATAACACTGTATCCTCATGGAGCTTTTGAGTTTAGGAATGGAGAAAGATGATGACTCATTCTTTCAACACACAGTTCTTATAATTCTTTCAACACATAGTTCTTCTATATAATACTGTGTGTTTGGCATTATTTTAGATACTGGGACAGAGTAGTGATCAAAATAAAGTCTCTGCCCTTATGAAACGTATAAATGCACATAAATGTGTAATTACACACTATGATTTGTTCTCTGAGGGAAAGGTATGTGATGCTAAGAAAACTAAGTAACACTCAGTTCTAGTCTGGGGGTCAGGATCGACTCCTCCAAGGAAATGAAGAGTGAAGAGTTAACTACATGAAGGAGAGTGGAAGGGTAGAGTGGTAATGTTTAAGGCAGGGAGGACAGCATGTGCAAAGGCCTTGAGGCAGGAAGAAACATGGCATATTCAAGAAACCAGGGGATTGGAGTACAGGGACATGGTGGAGGTGGATAGTGGGTGACATGATATGGGTCTGGAGTAACCAGGGAACAGACCTCCCAGAAGATCCCAGACCGGAGTGAGGCTCCACTTCCCACTTAGTTGTCCAGGGAGATGGTATGTGTCAGAGAGTTCCTGGGGTACTACAGTGTGGCCGATTCAAGGGAAGGTGCTGCACAGAATGCTCGGGAAGATGAGCCTGAGTGTAGCCTTACATACAGACTCTACTGCTCTGATAAGACACAAAGAACAGTCAGATGCCTTCCTGTGTGGTGACACACAGGAAAGGAAGTGGCAGTGAGAAGTGGTGGGACAGAGGAGGTCTGTGGTCATGATTAATGGATGTGGTCCCAGATAAACTGGTACAGACCATGACTGGAGGTACTGTTTATATTCATGAATTTATTCAGTCATATTTATTGAGTCCTATAATGAGCCAGAAACCTTGTTAGGCAGTGAAGAATCAGTGATTACCATGATAGATACTGTTTTGCCACCAAGGGAATGATATTCTGCTGGACAGAATAGGTCTATGCATCATATTTTAAGAGGAACCACGAAAACTAGAGTCTAGGCCTGACAAAAATCATAAAGAATCTAGAAATGAGAGCCTATGAAGAGATTTGAAGATTAAAGGTCAACAAGGTGATTGTCTTTTTATTCTCCATAGAAGACAGTGCAGGGATATTCTGTATTATTTCAGGAGGTGGGAGTTGAAGCAGGGGATACGAGTTTTGAAGTGGTCTTGCCATTGGCAACTACGTGGATGGAACTGGAGGGTATTATGCTAAGTGAAATTAGTCAGAGAAAGACAAAAATCATATGACTTCACTCATATGAGGCTTTTAAGAGACAAAACAGATGAACATAAGGGAAGGGAAACAAAAATAATATAGAAACAGGGAGGGGGACAAACAGAAGAGACTCATAAATATGGAGAACAAACTGAGGGTTACTGGAGGGGTTGTGGGAGGGGGGATGGACTAAATGGGTAAGGGGCACTAAGGAATCTACTCCTGAAATTATTGCATCACTATATACTAACTAATTTGGATGTAAATTTTAAAAAATAAAAAATAAAGTTAAATTAAAAAATTAAAAAAAATAAAAAAATAAATGAAGTGGTCTGCTCTGATAAAAAATAATAATAATAAAGAAGACTGATTTATTTATTTGTTTGTTTATTTATTTATTTATCTAGAGAGAAGGAGAGAGAGCGTGTGCAAGTGGAGGAGGCACACGGAGAGAGAGGGAGAGAGAGAATCCCAAGCAGGCTTTGTGGTGTTAGTGCAGAGCCCAATGTGATCTAAGCCGAAATCAAGAGTTGGACACTCAACCACTGAGCCATCCAGGTACCCCAAAGAAGACTGTTTTCATGGTAGAAGAGTTTTGGGATATAGCAAGGTCCCCGTTGATAGGGAATGCTTAAAGTTTGGACTGGTGGCCATCCACTGTAGGTACTCTAGTAGCAACTGCCCACAGGGACAGAAGATGAGCTGAGAATTTGCACTCTACTAAGGGATACAGATATGTGCACAATGCAAAGTAAACTCAAGGGGTGGGGGGGTGAAGAGAGATCATTAGTTGCAACATGGAAGGTTCATGTTTCCTGGTCATACCCTGAATCACTGGGAGCATGTATTATTCAACACGCCATCTCAGAGCTCTGGTAGGTGAAAGGATATCCTCTCAGGTTTGGGAATAGAAACAATAGTCTGAAGGGACATTATGCTGCTCTGTCAGTTCCTGGCCAGGTGGTCCATGGGATGTAAATCTCTTGGATCTGGAACGTTTCAACTATAAATGTTTTTTTTTAGTGTTAAGCTTCTGATTCTATTGGGTAATGTTTAAGCAGTGGATTTCGCTCCCTAATGAAAGTCTGGTGATAAAGTTCACTGGAGATTTTCATTATCGCTGAGACTGCTCTTCTTAACCCAAGGCCAAACCTTGAAAGAAATGTGTTCTGAAGTCATTTTGGGAAGGCAAATTCCTCCATCCTCAGGAATGGATATCTGGCAACACTTGGCACTGTTAAAAGGATTTACTGTTTATATGCTAATTTTAGATCTTTGGAAGGGTTGATTGAAGTAGCATTATTACAGTTATCTCCATTTTAGAGATGAGAACCCTGATTCTCAAAGAAGCAACAACTTTGTTCAATAATCTACAGAAAGGACTTGCATCAGTCAGGATAGCCTGGATCATACGGTAGTAACAAACAACTTCTAAATCTTTAGGACATCAAATGATAAGAATTTAATTCCCTTTCATGCTAAGTGTGGAATTGAGGGCCCACCAGGAGACCTGCTCTGCATCATCTTGGTCTTTCTTTGGGACCCCCGCCACCAAGGCAGCTACTGGCCATTGCCATGGCAAGGGGAAAAGAGAATTCAACTCTTAAATCGTCGCTTGGAAGTGACTCACCTGACCTGCTCATATTTCAACGGCCAAACTTAGATCACAGCTAACTTTAAGTGGGTGGAAAATTCAATCCTACCATGTGCCCAGGACAGAGAAGTGGACTTTTTGTAAACAGTCCTAGTAACTGCCAAAGTGCTAGCAGTGAGCTTCTGCTCCTAACACATTCTCTCTGTTCTAGCAAATCATGTCCTTTCCACTGGGCTCACCGCCTCTTCATGCTAAGTGTAGAATCAAGGCTGAGGTTGATATAAGCAATTCAACTAGCTGGAAAAATCCTATATTACTTTCTTGCTTCTCAACTTTGTTTCTTGGTATTTTTTCTTTTCCCAGGCCACAGCCTTTTGCATGTTAACATAAGTCCGTTTCCCCTTTCCATGTGACACTATGGTCTGGTTGGGAGACACTGGTCAAAGCTCCCCTGAGAAAGTTTATGATGAGCCTTGTTATGTTTTCCAAAGTGAATCATCCAAAGATTTACCTGGAACACAAGTCTAAAGGAATGATAGCTATTCTCTCCATAGAGGAAACACATCTCATCTACCATTGAAACATGCCTCCAGCTCTACCACCAGCATTCTCAATGCATACACACACTTGTAAAACCACATAGATACATAAATTTCCAAGTACATAAAATTACAGGGGATGGGGAGAGACTGACTAGATGAAATGGGCACCTAGACAAAATTGTCAAGTCAGTGGATAATATGTGTCCTTGTTACACTTTGATCTAGGGCCCCATTGTGCCACAAAGCCTGTTAGGTTGATGGAAAGAAAGAGCACACAGAAACTGGTCAGGATCTGGATCTGTGCTTGGTGGTCTACATATATTAACTTATTTACTACTATGCTATCCCTGGACGTCAAGTGTTACTATACAATGAAGAAAGGAAATGAGGATCAAAGAGACTTAGGAGACTGTTTAGAGCTACACATTTAGCAGAGCACGAGTTCAAATGTAGCAGTCACTGTGGAAAACAGGATGGAGGTTCCCCACCAAAAATAAAAAAACAGAATTACCATATGTACAATAATTCCACTACTGGGTATTTACCCAAAGAAAATGAAAACACTAATTTGCAAAGATATATATATACTCCCTATATTTATTGCAGCATTATTTACAATTGCCAAATTATGGAAGCAGCCCAAGTGTTCACTGATAGATGAATGGATAAAGAAGATGTGGTATAGATATACAATGGGATATTATTCAGTGATAAAAAAAATGAAATCCTGCATTGTGACAAAATGGATAGACCTAGAGTGTATTATGTTAAATGAAAAAAGTCAGACAGAGAAAGACAAATACCGTATTATTTACTTATATGTGGAATCTAAAAAAAAAAAAAAAAGAACAAAAAGAAACAGAGCCACAGATAATGAGAACTAATGGTTGGCAGAGCATAGAGGGATGGGGCAATGGACAAAATGAGTATGGGGGAATCAGATATCCAGGCTTACAGGTATAAAGTTAATATGCCACAGGGATAAACGGTACAGCATAGAGAATATAGTCAAGGGTGTTATAATAGAGTTGTATGGTAACAGACGGTAGCTACACTTGTGGTGAGCATAGTATAATGTATAGAGTTGTCAAATCGCTATGTTGTATACCTGAAACTAACGTAACATGGTGCATCAACTATACTTTAATAAAAAATAAATTAAAAATAATTCAAACCTAGATTTGGCTGACTCCCAAATGCAAGCTTTTTCCTTCCTTCCATCCTCCCTCCCTGTCTCCCTTTTCCTTCTTTCCTTCCTTCCTTCTTTTCTCTCTCTCTTTCTTTACATGTATTTCTGCCTCTTATTGATTGTAGGGCTCGTCCCTGAGAAGCTTAGCTAACTAACCAAAATGCAATCCCCTAAAGAAATGCCAACAACAAGGGCTAAAACTGGGCAATTTCATCATGCAAAGTGGCCCAATCCACTGTATATGGGTGGAAAATAAGTAGTATATGGTGGCATTCATGATTCAGGCGACCATTTGTCACAGAGCCGGGTCGTGGAAGAGGAGTTCCACATAGGTTCTATTGTGCACCTATGCATGCAGTACACAACCTGCACAACTGTAAGTGGTAGGTTTGCCTGGACAAATGTTTGAGAAATGTAGATAGAACTTAGCTTTCCATGGATGACTGTAGGCAAGGGTTGGCATGGTTTCAGGGCCCAGCCAAGCCAGTTGGTTTGAGAGCTGAACTCCATTACCAACAAAAGTACACTGCTATTTAGGAAAGAGAGCCAACGTTTCTTCATACACACCAAGCAAACACACACAATATAAGGACTCAACATTTAAAGTAGATCAATCATTGCTAAAGATAGGCAGAATGTTTAATTACTTGGAATTGCAAAGCTGTCAATGGGACAATGACCAAAACAAATGACCTGCTAAGCTACTTGGAAATGGTGATGCCTGCGCTTAATCTTGAAAATCTCATGAGTTAGTCATGAAAAGTTAGAAAATACACTCCAGTAAAAGTGAGGGGTATGTGCTAAAGCAAAGAAACAAAGAGAAGGCACTTCCGAGTCCAATGTATTTCAGTGTGATGAAAGGAGGTTGTGCTGAGATACGATGCTAGAAAAAGGAGGCACGAGCTGGATTATGAAGGACCTTTTATGTTAAAGAATTCAAACATTATCCAAGGTTAAGAAGAGGTCAGCGCAGTGTTTTGAATAGAGGAATAACATAGTCAGATTTTTAGTTTAGGTAGACACCCTGATCACAGAAGACAGATTTCTAGGACTGAGGAAGGGGACACAGATTGGGACAGAGAGATCAGTTAAGAAACGTACATAAATCCAGCACCAAAATGGAATAAGCCAAGGGGTTATGGAGACTCAGAGAAAGACAAAAGATTGTTTAAATAATAGTTCCACAGGACTTAATAATTTGCAGGGTGTGGGGTGGGAAGGGATGAAAGAAGTCAAGGGTGAATCCTACCTTTATGGCTTGGGGAAGTATGAGAGAGGTGGCACATTTAAGCAAATGAGGAACAAAGGGGAGGAGCAGGATGGGGATGGAGGAAGTGCTAAGCTTCCTTGGGGATATCCAGGACCTACAGGAAGTACCCATGGAAATACACAGATACACCATGGGAAGTCATGCACATGAGTGTTGCCCATGACAGAGGTGTGGGATTTGTATCCCCAAGGTAGAGTTGGGACTCATCCAAGCACAAGCCACGGTTGAAGCCACAGAAGTGGTGAGATCGTTCAGAAAGAGCATGCAAATTGAGAAGGTGGACACAGACACGACTCCAGGGAATACCAGTGTGTGTGGTATGGGCAGAGAAAGAGAATTCTGGCAAAAGAGATACAAGGGAGTGATCAGAGAAATGAGAGAAAGGCCAGGGGAATGGAGGGTCACAGAATGCCAAGGGAAGAGAGAGAGCCAAGGAAGGAGTGTGCAATGAGATTAAGTGTTGCAGAGAAGGCAAGTAATGTAAGGACTAAACAATTTTATGTGAAGTTAGTGGAGATACAAGCCAGACTAGGTGTAGACAGGGAGTGTAGACTGTTCTGGAATTTTCCAACCTATGTGCATAAGGACCTTTGTTCAATTTAAAATAAGCATGTAAATCCCCACATGATAGTAATTATTCCTTTTTCAGCCAACAGTTGCCCCTTGCCACTTCTGGGTCCTTATCCTGTATGTTTTGCCAAAACTCCAGACATTCCCGACTCAGCGGCTATAGCTCCTGGGACTGCTCTTTTAAGGAAGAGTCCATGTGAGGCAAAGTGTAAGAAAGGTTGTCTCTAAAAGACTGAGTGTACTCTTTTCTTTCCAAGATGGAAGAGAATGCAGGAGCTTATATAATAGTATCAACGAATACTTCTGTTATTAAAACATGAGGTACATATTTACCTGTCATTCCTACAATTCTCACAGGGGTGAGGGAAAGCCATCATCATCTATGTTCCTGCTTCTCTGTCCACCAAATTCAAGTGGGAAAATACGTTTCCAAAATTATATTAATTTTAATAAGTATGTTAAATAAAAAGTTAAAGCTCTACTTATATCAACAATCACATTTGCGTTTGTTTAGAAGTTGAAAACTAGAATCTGAAATTAGTTAAAAATTTAAAGTACTTTCAAAGATTTATTTAGTCATGAAGCTTCAAACTACTGGTTTTGGAAAACAGATTATTATTTGTTTCTTTTTGACCATGATTATTCTTGACTAAGCCAAAGAAACAGATTAGAAACCAGAAACAATTGCCTTCCCCTGACCCCACCCCTATACATCCATTAATGTGGTATGGAATGTAGCTTAGAACGCAGATTCTCTCCTTAGACAAAGGGTCAACCTATCAGAGCCTTGGTTTCTTCATCCTTAAATGGAGAGAATTATCTTTACCTCATAGGATTGTTAGGAGAATTAATTAGAAAATTAGCACAGTGCCCGGCACATAGGCATCCCATAGATGGTAGCTCTATTAAATGCTCATGTTGAGATTTATTAGTCATTCATTGTAGAGGGAAAAATTTTAGCTTTATAATGGAGTGATCAGATTTAGCCTCATTAATCACACAGCAGCCTGACATTATGACATTACACTCCTAACATTTCTTTTTTTTTTTTTTTAATTTTTTTTTTCAACGTTTATTTTTGGGACAGAGAGAGACAGAGCATGAACGGGGGAGGGGCAGAGAGAGAGAAGGAGACACAGAATCGGAAACAGGCTCCAGGCTCTGAGCCATCAGCCCAGAGCCTGACGCGGGGCTGGAACTCACGGACCGCGAGATCGTGACCTGGCTGAAGTCGGACGCTTAACCGACTGCGCCACCCAGGCGCCCCAACACTCCTAACATTTCTGAAGGCATATGGAATGCTAAGCAACACCATTGAAGTATTCTTACAAAAAAAACCGTATTTAAGTTGAATCTAATCAAGCTTTTAGTCTTAACTTCTAGACTAAAGGAAACGGGTAACTGAGGAAACAGTTCATGACATCACAAAGAAACCATGAGAAAAATCCAGAATGTGGGTATTTAGAAGGCAACTGACCTGGTCTCTTCAAAAAAGTGTGTCATGAAAAAAAAAATGTTTGTGTGAAGGGGACTGTTGTAGAGTAAAGGAGACAAAAGACATGTAACAAACAAAATGTATGAACCTTTATGGATTCCAGCTTGAGAAAAAAAAAAACTATAAAATATATCTTGGGATCAGATGGGAAAATTTTGAATAACCAGTCATTAGATGATGGTTATTAATTTTTTGGATGAATTAATGGCATTGAGGTTATGTAGACTAATGCTTTTACTTTTGAGAGATACAGGTTGAAATATTTAGGAGTGAGATTTCATAATGTCTATAATTTACTTTCAGCAAAAATGTAAACATATTCTTTGTATATAAATAGAGATATAAAGTAAATATGGGAAGATGTTAATAATTATTGAGTCTAGATGGTGGTTATATTAGTACTCATTGTACAATTCTTTCAATTTTATGTATGCTTGAAAACTTAATAATAAATGTTTGAGAGAAAAATGGAAAATAAATCACTTAGTAAGATAGTAACAGCCAAACTGATTTAATGAAAAGGTAACAAATTTAGCAACAGAATCTCAGCAAAGTATCCATAGCACAGAAAGAAAGTTTTTGTATATTTTTATACAAATATGGAATGCTAAAAAATAAAACACATATAAAATAAAAATAATGTTACATAGCATAGGCAATTTCATAACTGATTGAGTGAAAATACATTCAGCAAGCCAAGGATCTATCTGGCAATAACTTGAATTTCCTCAATTGGCTAATACTGAGAACTATCCAGGTGATGATAACTCTATTGCTCCCTCTTTTGGAGAGGAATGTAGAATCTGTCTCCCTTTTATTTTCTCCCCTCCTTTTTTTTTGACCATTGCAGCAAGAGTGGGCAGAAGCTTTTTTCATCCACCCACCCATCCATTTACCCATCATTCATTCACGCCAGCCCCAGTGCTGGGGACATGGAGGTGGAGGAGCCCACAAGAGATCATGGAAAACCAACATGGGGATGAGTAGCCACAATGCAGTATACTAGGGGCTATTAGGAAAGGCTATAAAAAATGCTTTGGGGTATTGAAGAAGAAGTGAGCTCTGGCTAGGGAGTTTAAGAAAGTTAAATTTAAAGTCAATTAATGTGAGAAATCAAGGGGAAATCAAATGTTTTTGTTTTAGAACTCCGTTTAAATTTATCTACCAATGTTTTATATCTATTTCATTTTATTTTATTTTTAATTGTTTTAAGCTTATTTATTTTGAGAGACAGAGAGAGCAGAGGAGGGGCAGAAAGAGAGGGGAGAGAGAGTCCCAGGCAGGCTCCATGCTATCAGCATGGAGCCTGATGCAGGCAGGGCTCAAACTCACGAACTGTGAGATCATGACCTGAGCTGAAACCAAGAGTTGGATGCTTAACCGACTGAGCCACCCAGGCACCCCATATATGTATTTATTTTAAATATTTTTCTGTTGCAGTATTTTACAGGAAACATAAGACTCAATGAAAATTTCTGGAAGTCCTTCTCTGCATAGTTCCCTTATTTCTAGTATATTGCCTTGCAAATTCTAGCTACCATAGCAGCTCTGATTTCTTATCTATGTTTCCTTTGCCCACAGAGACCAATGCTTTCTGTTTGGGCTCCACTTCTGTGGGCAGAACTTTAAAGAGTATTTATTCCCTTACAGAAACATAGGATGAATGTGGAGTTTACCTTATGTACTTCTCTGCTCTCAAGATAAAGTTCTGAACTCTTAGTTGTCCAATGCCCGAAAACAGTTGCTTCACATAGTTCATCCTATTCTACAGTTGCTTACGGTGGGACAGTAAAAATAATACCCATTAATTTATCATGGTTGAACTTCATGACTATTTAAAAGGTTACAGGAGAGTATTTTCAAGCCCGTTTATAAGGTAAAGAGAAGATAGGTAGATGATAGATAGATAGATGGACAGACAAGAGATATAAAATACATATATACATATTATATGCATATCACTATATCACTGCATATAGTGATGTATACAAAACATGTGATATATACAAAAATATGTATATATGTGCATATACTATGTGTTATTTTACATTTCCCTCAATGTATTCTTTCAGAGAGATGTTTTAAAAGGGCCCTATTTATTCTTCACCTGGTTTAAACCAGTTTGTAGAAATAAAAGAACAAACCTCTCAGGATGGGAGAATTTGTCAGCGATGCCTCGCTGACTATGGGATAACATCTAAACCCCAGTGGCATTGAATCTGAGCCCTCCTCACACTCTGGCCTCATTTCCTGTCATTTCATATCCCTCTCCAGCCCCGGTACCCTTTAGGGCCCCTAGAAATCTACTTGTGACTTCCCAAATATGTCATACTCTTCCACACCTCCATGCCTTGTGTATGTCATTCTCTCTGCTTGGAATGCCCTTTATTTCTTTTCCTTCTTCATTTTCATTTTTTTTAAAGAAAATTGTTTCATCTTTTCTCCAAAGGCCATCTTCCTCACCAGAAAAGCTAAATACTCTATTTCTATTAAAGTATTGTCTTCTTTCTTCTAATATTTCACTTATCTCAGTGCATTGAAATTACATTTTTATGATCAATCTCCCTACATCCCATCCCCATTAGATTATAAAATCATAGCAGGATCGTGTCTTATTAATTGGTGTATTCCCATCACATTCACTGTAAGTGGCACATAGTAGGCCCCCAATGAGTGTTTGCTAATAGATGAATTAATAAATATATACATGGTGAAATGAAAATAGATATCTCTGTTTTCTAATGATAATTACTCCTAACCCCAGGACAGTAGGATCTAAAGACCAAGTCACATGTTTCCTATGCTGTCCAAACTCCACTCTTTTGTCTCCTGGTTGCAGATCTGAATTGTATTATTTCTCAAAGGCCATTAAGAAGCCTTCAGAGAAAGCACAAGAGATTACCTCCAGTGCTGGTTTGCAATAATGTCCTTTTGTTCTCAGATAGTCTCCAGTTGACAGCTATCAAGGTTGTTCTAATTTGTGTCACACGGGCCATCTACAGGGAACATTTTGGAATGGGGAAGGTTCAAGAGATAGAAAAAAAGTAATGAATATAAAGTATAAATGCCATAGTAAAGTAATAGAGACATATAATAACAGCAAGGGAAATTTGACCTTCTGGCCGGAAACTCGATCGTGAACCAATTGGAGAACTTTAGAAAATTGGATCAGCCTCAATAGTCACAGAGTAAACATGGGAAGTGCAATCCAGTCTTATTAAACATAATGCACACTTAATGCATAATTTTATTGCAACCAATTTCATGCTACTGCTTTAAATGAAGCTGGGTTTACTTCCACTGCACCAGTCCACTACCATTAGTGCCTCTTAAGAGAACAGCAAGGCCAGTAAACTGTTACTGGTCTGATCTCTTCCTCAGCCCATACTTTCTGCTTCATAAATTCACCCTGCTCCCACAGCTTGTACTGAGATCTTGTCTCCATTCAGTACATGGCTTTTGAAACACTACACTGTTTTGGCAAGTTGTTTGCATATGGGAATGCTATAGCATTTCCATTTTATGCCAGCGTGTACAGCAGTCAACCTTTGTCTTGGTAGAGTGTTTGCCTGAATCCCAGACCTAAACGCTGGGGTTTCTATTATCTGTAAATTCAGTTTGGGGCAAAGGTAGCATCTGCATTGTGATTAGAAGGGGGATGCAATTATGAACCCACAGTATACATTCTCTCCATATCTTGGGGCTAATTTTTTCTTATCAATATTAATTTTGGAAAATATGCCCTTAAATCATTCAGTTTGTCTCCCTCTGGGGTCTGGTCTTCATGTGTTTAAATATAATGGGGTAGAATTTTGAGCCTGCCTAGTGACTTTGAGGTCCCAGTTCTTCTGTAAAATGTTTGCTCTCAGGAGGTCACTAAAACCTCCCTCAGCCTCAATTTTTTCATCTGTCAAAAGAAGCTCAGTCAACCTTGAGCAAAAGAAGAGGGCAGGCTGCAAAAGCACTTTATAAACCCAAAAGTTGATGCGTATATTATTATAATTTAAAAATATCAAATGGGATGCGTCATGAGCCAACACAACCCTGGAAAAGCCACACTCCTTTCTGTAACCTAATAGACATTGGATTTCTAAAGACATCGAAAAACATATTGGACATGTTTTAATTCTTGTACAGAATTCTCAATTCCCGTCTCCAAAACCAACTCTGAAATAAAATATTTGTATTGAGACAAAATTTCTGCAAATATTTTCCACCTGCTGTAGGATGAGAAAGCAAATGACACCCAAGTCTATGGACATAGGCAACAGTAGCAGAATGTCTTCACAGATCTCTGGGGCTTTTAAAATCCTGTACAAAGCTTTGCTTTCCCCTCGAGCAACTCACCACCCACAGGACTCCTTTGAATGTGCCTTTTTTGCAGGAGCCTTGAAGAGCTGTGGCACTGTGGATTGTGGTGGCCTCATGAGAAGTCCTCTTGGGGATGCCACAGGAGATCCCGAAAGAAAATTACTGATCTGCATTCTAAATTCTGGATTCATCAATATTTCTTTTCTTTTTTTAATTTAGTACCCTTTTTTAAAAAACATACTTTATTGCCAAATTGGTTTCTATACAACACCCAGTGCTCATCAATATTTTAAAAAACATCTATAGAGGCGGAAACTGCTTCCAGATAAACATTAAGCTCAGTTAGGGTTTTCTGCATTTACCAAAACCAACCTAGTATTGTAAGGGGAACAGTGTTCTGGTTGTACATCATGCTATGGGTCTTCAAAAACATAAATAGAAGCTGTTGCAGCACAGTATTGAGTGGGAGCTGTGTCCCTGGGGAAAGTGAGGCTAATTTGGGGAAGGCCAAAGTGGGCATAGGCTACAAATTCCCTTTTCCTCTGAGATCAGTAACATTCTTACATTGCTTTCTTTCTTTTTTTTTTTTTTTTAATTCCTTGAATATATACTCAGTCCAGTACCAAATGGAATTGGAGGCTCATTGGTTTGTTCACCAACAAACATCTGCTGAGCCGAGGATATTGTTGGCAGGCCCTGTGCTAGGCCTTGGGAAGCAGTGCTGATTCTTTACTGAAGAATGTATAATCTATAGTGAGATGATCCAGACCCGAAAATGACATAATGGAAGATAGGGCAAAATAACGGCCACAAAGAGAGGTTACGTTCAAGGTTAGAGAAGTTCAGAAGGGAGCGAGGTCATCCAGCGAAATAGAGATTTATTTTGTATGATGTCAAAATTAGTTATCATTATTCTATTATTATTATTATAGTCTCTAAAAACTCTTTCCAGATTAAAATTATAACTTAAAAAAATTTTACATCACTCGGGGGCATTTGGGTGGCTCAGTCAGTTGAACGTTCGACTCTTGGTTTGGGCTCAGGTCATGATCTCACGGATTTGTGGGTTCAAGCCTCACACTGGGCTCTGCACTGGCAGTGCAGAGTCTGCTTGGGATTCTCTCTCTCTCTCTCTCTCTCCCTCTCTCTCTGCTCCTCTCCTACTGGTGCTGCTTCTATCTTTCTCAAAATAAATAAATAAACTTTAAAATAAAATAAAAATAAAAATTATACATCACTTGGTCTAGGGCACATCAAATATCTATGAAAATTCACAGCATCCATACATAACATGATGTACAAAAGCCCCATGTAATCATGTTGTAGCTGGTGAGTACAGTTTAAGATGGCCATTAGGTGATGGGTTGCATGAAATCTGGAGTTTTAATGAACCTGATCTTTGTTGCAAAGGTGGCCAGCTTGCTTTCTGGTCACTTTTCTGCATTCTTGGAAATCATTGTCTATATTTAACATCTACCTCTCTACTTTTCCTTCTCTCTTTTCTTCTTCCTTTATATTTTTAAATTGAGATATTCAAATATCATGAAATTCATCATTTAAAGTATACCATTCAGTGGCTTTTAGTATATTCATAAAGTTGTACAACCATCACCACCATTAAAATCTATAACCTCCAAAAGAAACCCTATACCTCTCAGTCATGACACCCTGGTTCCCCACAAACTCCTCTGTCTCCCTCCTCCCCCAGTCCTAGGCAACCATTAGAAACTTTATCTCTATGGATTTGCCTAGTCCACATATTTTATATAAATGGAATCATACAATATGGCCTTTTGTGTCTGCCTTCTTCCACTTAGCATAACGTTTTTTAAAAATTTATTTTATTTATGGGGCGCCTGGGTGGCTCAGCTGGTTGAGTGACCGACTTTGGCTCAGGTCACGATCTCACAGCTCGTGAGTTCGAGCCCCACGTCGGGCTCTGTGCTGACAGCTCAGAGCCTGGAGCCTGCTTCGGATTCTGTGTCTCCCTCTCTCTCTGCCCCTAACCCACTCTCATTCTGTCTCTGTCTCTCTCAAAAATAAATAAACATTAAAAAAATTTTTTTTAATTTATTTTATTTTTCTTTTAAAGAGAGAGAGAGAGAGAGAATGCATGAGTGGGGGAGAGGGACAGGGAGAGGGAGAGGGAGAGAGGGAGAGAGACAGAGAGGGAGAGAGAGAGAGAATCTTAAGTAGGCTCCACACCCAGCATGAAACCAGACACAGGGCTCAGTCTCACAACCCTGAGATCATGACCTGATCCAAAATCAAGAGTTGAACACTTAACCAACTGAGCCACCCAGGCTCCCCTCGCATAATGATTTAAAGGTACATTCATGTTGTAGCATGTATCCTTTGTATGGCTGAATAATATTCCATTGTATGAATATAGCACATTTTGGTTATTCATTCATTATTTGATGGATATTTAGGTTGCTTCCACTTTAGGAGTATTAAGGATAATGCCTCTATAATTATTTGTGTACAAGTTTTTGTGTGGACACATATTTTTATCTCTATTATATACATAAAAGTGGGATTATTGGGTCATATAGTAATTCTATGTCTAACATTTTGAGAAACTGTCAGATTATTTTCTTTTTTTAATCTTTATTGATTTATTTTGAGAGAGAGAGAGAGTGCGTGCACATGAGGCGGGGAGGGGCAGAGAGAGAGGTAGAGAAAAAATCCCAAGCAGTCTCTGTGCTATCAGCACACAGCCTGACGCTGGGCTTGATCCCACGAACCGGGAGATCATGACTTGAGCCAAAATCAAGAGTCAGACACCTAACCAACTGAGCCACCCAGGCACCCCTGTCAGATTGTTTTCTAAAGGAGCCACACCAGTTTTCATTGCCAGCAACAATATATGTGGGCTCTAATTTCTCTTTATCCTGGTTAACACTTGTTCTTGTCTGTCATTTAGATTACAGCCACCCTAGTGGGTATGAAATGGTATCTCATTGTGGTTTTGAATTGCAAATCCCTCATGGCTAATGATATTGGGAAATTTTTAACGAGTTTATTGGTCATTTGCACATCTTCTTTGGAGAGATTTTGTATTTCTTTTTTTAAAATTTTTTTTTTCAACGTTTATTTATTTTTGGGACAGAGAGAGACAGAGCATGAACGGGGGAGGGGCAGAGAGAGGGAGACACAGAATTGGAAACAGGCTCCAGGCTCTGAGCCATCAGCCCAGAGCCTGACGCGGGGCTCGAACTCACGGACCGTGAGATCGTGACCTGGCTGAAGTCGGACGCTTAACCGACTGCGCCACCCAGGCGCCCCAAGATTTTGTATTTCTTTGGAGAAATATCCTTTGCCCATTTTTAATTGGGTTGTCACTTCATTATTGAGTTGTTAAGAGTTCTTAATATATTCCAGATATAAGTCCCTTATCAGATATATCATTTGTAAACATTTTCTTGCACTCTGTGTGTTTTTTTTACTTTCTTGATGTCTTTTCAAGCACATACGTTTTTACTTGCAATGAAGTCCACTTTTTCTAATTTTTCTTTAGTTACTGTGCTTTTGGTGGCATATCTAAATAGGCTTTGCCTAACTCGAGGTCACCACAGTTTATCCCTGTTTTCTTCTAAGAGTTTTATAGTTTTTGGCTTCTATATTTAGGTCTTTGGTGTGTTTTAAGTTAATTTTTATAAATGGCATGAGGTAGAGGCCCAATTTCATATTTTTGCGTGTGGATAGCCAATTGTCCCAACATCATTTGTTAAAAAGACCACTCCCCGTTAAGTGGTTTTTGCTCCCCTGTCAAAAATTCACTTTGCTTTTTGATCAACATAAGAAACCTACCAGCAGAGACTTGAGAGAAAGCTACCAAATCATCCTCGGCCAGGGGATTAGAGGAGCCTAGGCACCCAGATAGCTGTGCATTGCAGTGAGACTGGGGGAAGACTAAGCCACAAGTAATAAGCAAAAGAAAATATGAGGCAACCTTATGTGAGTGGGTCCGATTGTTTTTTCCATCCTTCTCTAATATTAAGTGTGGGCTACAGGCTAATGGCTGGCAACCGCAAAAATCTTAGATGTGGTAGCAGAGTATAAACTGATGTTTCTGATGAGAAAGAATTCTTGGGAATTTTTTGGCATGTGTATGTGCAAACCTTGAAGCAGTACACATTTCATAGACACTAAGGATGAAGCAAGGGAGGAGACTTCTCTCCCCCTCAGCATCCACAGTTGAACAAGATGGCCATTCCCAGACTCAGATGGTCTAGCATCCATACAGTCTATCATACTACATTCATGTAGTTCACAAATATAATGCTATTTTACTTGTTTATTTCAACATATTATACTGTGTCAATTAATTATCTTTCTTTACTCTTGTCTGAAGATTAACTATCAAGGGGGCACTGGCAAGACCTCACCTATTTCATATAATAGACATTCCCATGAGTGCTGGAAAGACTTCTGGAAGGGGGAAGGTTGCGTGTGTGGCTGACTTTAAGGAAGACTAGCCATGATTCCACAACATGCCTCTTTGAGTCAGGAAAGTGGCAACAGAAGGGGACATGACACTCAAACAGGTAGTTCTGACGGCAAATCTATTGAATAGCCCAAGTGGGAGAGAGTCCAGGAATAAAGAGGGCTGTAACAAAGAAAGATAGAAAATAGGACATGTAAGAAAGGATGATAGGAGAAAGCACTGTAGAGAAAACCCAGGATGTATTGAAACTGTTGGAAAGTGTGAAGCATACCAGAGAAGTTTAACCAAATGTGGTCAGAGAAAACCCAGCCGTGGTTTACATCATATTTCATATCATGTATCTGCTCTCATATCTTTGTCTCTTATTTATGTGTCATCTACCCTCCACACGGTTCTGGCCCATCTACCTTCTCTAAAATTGCTCCACCCAAGATCACCAGGGACCATTTAACCTTTGTCTTATGGTGTGCATCATCTTCTCTATCATACTGAAGAAGTCAATCAAGTCTTGCCTTTTGACATTCTTTCCTCTCTTGGCCCTTTGCTCTCCTGTTCCCTCCCCGATTTTTCTTTCTCTGTCTCCATCTAGCAATCCTTTGAATTCAGAGTTTCAGCATGCTCTACAGTTCATTCACATCTGAGTTTCATATAGTTTGTCCCATAATGAGCTCATCATTTCTTCCCTAAAATTATCATCCTCCTCCAGCATAGTTTGCTGCTGTAAATGCCAAGTTGTCTCTTGGACTCAGATTCTCCTTTCCCTATTTATTCTAGGTACATTCTCAGTAACATCTTTCTCCATCACAGCTATGACCATCATTCTCTAGTATCTTCAATGACTCCCCGTTATTCACAAGATCAAGCCTGCCTCTAAGGCCTCATTTCTGTTTCTGGGTCTTTAAACCTTGGTTCACAGGGCTCAGGCCCCATTGTGGACTGTAGCTTTGGGATTTTCCTCATGATCTCCATGCTCTAGTCCTGGTTGCCTGCTCATAATCCCAGTTCCTGGATTATGAATGAAAGCATTGCTCCTTCACTCCACCTTGCATATGGACTATTATGCAATGCCTCGCACTGCTGTAAGTATTCCATGATTTGATCCACATGACCCTGTCAATACCCTATTTATCCTTACACACACACACGCGCGCGCACACACACACACACACACACACACACACACACCATATTCCTTTCAATTGACCTGAAAACCCATTACTTACCCAAATATGTGCCTTTGCTCATGTTAAACATGTAAACATGAGCACATGCATGTACATATATAGCTACATAGATCATGATGACTTAACCACAACAGAAGTCTAAGACCCTTAGGAGTTCTGGTGAGCAAGAAGCTGAATATGAACCAACAGCGAGATGACTGGCCAAAAAAGAGTAGTGCCATTTTGGTTTGAAGGGAGGGAGGTAAATCATGCGTTTATTCTACAGTATTATCAACTGTCTATGCTGGATGCTCCAGATATGATACAGTTCCTGCCTTTTTGAAGTTTAATGTCCATAGGGAAAATAGACATTAAACAATTGTAGCCATAGAAATATGTATAAAATTAGAAACTGGTAAATTCTATAAGAGAACAGAACAGAGTTCAGGGAAAAACTATAATGAAGAGCTAATTCAGATTGGGAGGTGGGTGTGGCCTCTTGGAGGAGTTACTGAGAGCTGAAGGGAAGAGCAAGGAGAAGCATAAGACGAACAGAATTCTGGGCAGAAGGAATCACATGACAAAGGCCATGTTAAGGAGCTTGACTATTATCTTAGGTTTAATGGGCAATCACTGATGATGGGTCGTAGTGGATAGACATCATCTATTTCATGGTGGTCATACCACCATAGTGTGGACTAGGCATTTCATCCTATTTTGCAAATGAGCTTTAAAAAATGAGTATTGTAGCATAAGAGCATCTGAAAAGGAAGGAAGGAAGCAGGAGGAAGCTGGCAGTCATTAATTTTGAGATGACAAAATGCCAAAAAAAAAAGGCAGAAAAGAAAATAATATTTATTGAGTATTCTGCTGTATGGTAGTCACTGTGCTGGAAACTGTCACATACATTATCTCACCCAACCTTACCACAACCCTGAAAGGTAAGCATTATTTCCATCTTCCAGATAGAGAAATTAAGGCTGAGTGAGGTTTAGTGATTTGCACAATTAATAAATAGTACAACCAGGTTTCAAACCTCATTCTATTTGATGTTAGTGCCCCTTTACTCTCCCCTTTTCACAAGATCATTATTTTCAGATCTCCAAAGGGCTGCCAAATGTCAGAAAGACAAGGCTCTTAGGTTCCCATAGCAAGAGAACTAAAGGCAACATATGCACCTGAGGGTAGAAAGGGTTAAGTTGAAGTGGCATTCATGGAAACAATGAAGTTAGGAGCCCAGAGAAAGGTCAGATCAGGCAAACAGACCAGGAGGACCAGGGGTCAGCAGAGGAATGCAATTGAGTGTCTGGAAGATGCAAAGGAGAGCCAGTGAGCAGGGGGACCTATTCAATGAGCCAGAAGCTGTGGTAGCCATATGTGCACTCCTCGGACGCTCTTAAAGATAAATATTATCTGGAAATCTAATGCACAGAATAGCGATTATAATTAACAGTAATGTATTCTATACTTGAAATTTGTTAAGACAGTAGATCTTAAATGTTATCAGTATACACACACATACACACCACACCACACACACACACACACACACACACACACACACACACACAAAGGGTAATTATGTGAGTGGCTGTAGTGTTAATAAATCTTACTGTGGTCATCATTTTGCAATAGTACATGTATCTAACCATCACACAGTAAACCTTAAACTTACGTATGTTATAGGCCAATAGTATCTCAATAAAGCCAGGGGAAAAAAAGAAAAAAGAAAAATGAAAAGAACCTGCCAGTCAGCTGGGAGTGTAGAGGGTTGGAGCTGACTCTGCTCTCCTCCTGAGCACTCTTCCCCGGCTGGTTGCCAAACATGATTAGCTGGACTATGGCCTGACCACTGGTACAGGTAGGGTTCCTTGAACAGGCAATCTTTGCCCTGGAGCTTCTCAGTGGATTCTCTAAGACTTTGCCAGATGGCCACTGTAGTCTGAAACTCTCCCTACCCAATCTGCTTTCCAGAAGACCTGACACAGAAGAAGTGCACAGAAGGAAAGTAGGAGTCAGGCCACTGGCTTGGACCATCATAATAACGGCAAGTTTTCATATAGCACTTATATGTGCCAGATACTGTTCTAGCTGCTTTATGTATATTAATTCATTTATTCCTCACTCTGAGTGAACATTACTATTATTTCCAATTATAGATGAGTATTCACAGAAAAATACATAACTACTCTAAGATCACACAGCTAGTAATGTGTAGAGCCAGAGTTTGTACCCATGCAGTCTGGTATAGAATTCAAGTCTATAACCCTTGAGCTCCAGTTGGGCAGCCCACTTCAAGGTGGTTATAGATAAACAGGAAAGACAAAGGAACAGGCTTTGTAAGGTATTGTATCACGCACAGGGTAGCTTCCTGACCTCTCTCTCATCTTACTCTTCCCCACTTTGCTCCCCCACAATGGCCTTCCTTTCTTTCCCAGAAATCCCTTGGCCCTTTTCTTCAGAACCTTCACAAAAGCAATTTCCTTGGTGCAGGATCCTTCTCCTCACATCCATCTAACTTCTCAGTCTGTCACCATGGCCTTGGGGAACTCTGTCCTGACCGTCGTCCTGGGTTCAGTCTCATGTTACACTCACTCATGGCATCTGATACTCTTCTTCTAAAAGAAAATGTAGAATGTATATACAATGGAATACTACTTGGTGATGAAAAGGATGAATTCTTGTCATTTGCAATGATGTGGATGGATCTAGAGGGTATATGCTAAGTGAAATAAGTCAGTCAGAGAAAGACAGATATCATATGATTTCATTCATATGTGGAATCTGAGAAACACAACAGATGAACAAAGGGAAGGAAAGGGAAAATAAGATAAAAACAGAGAGGTAGGGAAACCATAGAGACTCTTAAATATAGAGAACAAACTGAGGGCTGCTGGAGGGGAGATGGGTTGGGGGAGGGTTAAATGAGTGAGGGGTATTAGGAAGGGCACTTTTTGGGATGAGCACTATGTGTCAGATGTAAGAGATACAACATTGGGTTGTACTCCTAAATTCAGCCAAGATTACACTGTATGTTAATTACCTTGAATTTAAATAAGAAAAAATTCAGGGTGCCTGGGTGGTTCAGTCAGTTAAGCATCCGACTCTTGATCTTGGCTCAGGTCATGATGTCATGGTTTGTGAGTTCAAACCCCACATTGGGTTCTCTGCTGTCAGCACAGAGACCACTTTGGATCCTCTGTCCCACTCTCTCTTGCCCCACTCCCCACTTATGTGTGTGCTCATGCTCTCTCTCTCTCTCCCTCCCTCCCTCTTTCAAAAGTAAATAAACATTAAAAAATGTTGTAAATGGGGTGCCTGGGTGGGTCAGTCAGTTAAGTGTCTTACTCTTGGTTTCGGCTCAGGTCATGATCTCATGGTTATGTGAGTTTGAGCTCCACATCCGGCTCTGCGCTGACAGTGCAGAACCTGCTTGGGATTCTGTCTCTCTCTCTCTCTGCCCTCCCCTACTCAGGCTGTCTCTATCTTTCTCAAAATAAATAAATAAACTTAAAACAATAAAAAATAAATACAATTTTAAAAAGTTTTAAATAAAAAATTCAAATAATAGTTACTGTTTAAAATGTTTTGGGGCGCCTGGGTGGCACAGTCGGTTAAGCGTCCGACTTCAGCCAGGTCACGATCTCGCGGTCCGGGAGTTCGAGCCCCGCGTCGGGCTCTGGGCTGATGGCTCAGAGCCTGGAGCCTGTTTCCGATTCTGTGTCTCCCTCTCTCTCTGCTCCTCCCCCGTTCATACTCTGTCTCTCTCTGTCCCAAAAATAAATAAACGTTGAAAAAAAAATTTTTAAATGTTTTGTAAGGTTCACTTTTCCAAGATCTGTGTTCGTGATCTATAAAATTAGGAAATAAGTCGAAACGGTTGTGTATAAAAGTGTGTAAGATAAGCTTTCAATGAAGGTTGATCAAATTTTTACAAGTTTAGATCCTTTTATTATTGCATGTATACTTAATAGGATTAACAATTTATAATAACTACTGAAAAAAAAAAAACCTCTTAATACAACTCCGGTGAAGTAACTTGTTTGGTAATGACTTACTTGTATTTGTAAAAACACTGACTGGATAGCCCTACCCTGGCAGTGTGGGTCGCAGCCACAAAGTAGAGTAGACAGAGGCTTACCCAGGAAAACAACATATGCCTGAAAATTAGCTCCGCATGGCACAGATGGGCACTGCGTATACCCTAATACCATCACCAGGGGTACGTGAAGAGGACAGTTGACAGTTGGGAGGGAATTTGGGAGAGGAGAGTCAACATGGCAGGTCTGATTACAGAGTCCACTCTAAACCTTCCATCTCTGAGAGTCCCCGAGTCACCTCCCTGAGGCTGGAGCATCCACAGGTTGCCTTTCATCACCCAGGGAATGTGATATTTGATCCTCTTAAGTGAGGCAGCACAGTGGACTGAAACATCTAGAGAGAGAACATGCAGCATATTCTCTGGCTTTGGTTTGGTCTTCGTCCTTGCCCTCCTTGCCCACATCACCTGCCCTGATTCCTCAGCTGAGAAGTGACGAGATAGACTAGATGATCCCCAGGGCCTTCAATTCTGCGATTTATAGGCCATTATTTCTTAGTGTGACTATTCCGTCCTTTCAGATTCCCACCCTCTTTAATGTCACAGGCCTTTTCCTTCCTTATCAGTGATCAACACAATGGAAAACTGACCTTTGGGGTACAGCAGTGCAAGATTGAATATCCTTGCCTAATAGAACTATAGCTTGAAAGAACTGTAATGGAAAAAAATTTATTTTCCATAAGACTGTAAATTTTTTAAAGCTCTTACATAAAAGTTGTTTATTTTATTTATTTCAAGAGTGTCACAGACGGAATGATTTCCACTCTATGGATGATGAAACTAAGGTTCAAGGGGGAATGTAATATGCCCAAGGTGTCGGGGCTGGAAGTATTTCTGGGGTTGGAACCAGCTCAGTAGCTTAGCAGTGTTGTTATTATTGCATGTCACCAAGTGGAGTCAAAGAACACATATTTAAACAGTATTAGTACACAGTGAGTGTGTACATAAACTTGATCACTGGCCTTATACATTCAAGTAGTAACTGAGAACTGAAAATGAATGATTTCATTCCATGAATTATTTCACTGAAAAACCAATTCATTAAGAAAGTATTTATTTGTATGAGAATTTAGCAAGTGAAAAATCTGGGGGTTGAGGGGATGGGTGAAATAAGGGATGAGTGAAACAGATGATGGGGATTAAGAGCCCACTTACGATGAGCACTGAGTAATGTATACAATTGTTGGATCACAATATTGTACACCTGAAACTATTATAACACTGTATGTTGACTATACTGGAATTAAAAAAAATTTTTTTAATCTGTATATTCTTGCTATGAGTGTACTTAATATAGAAGAAAAAAAAACTCTGCCCCTCCCCTGCTCATGCCCTGTCTCTCTCTGTCTCAAAAATAAATAAAAACATTAAACAAACAAACAAAAATGTCTGGGTGGCTCAGTTGGTTAAGCATCTGACTTCAGCTCAGGTCATGATCTCACACTCCATGAGTTCGAGCCCCACGTCGGGCTCTGTGCTGACAGCTCAGAGTCTGGAGCCTGCTTCGGATTCTGTGTCTCCCGCTCTCTCTGCCCCTCCCCTGCTCATGCTCTGTCTCTGTCTCAAAAATAAATAAAAACATTAAAAAAATTTTTTAAAGGAAAAAAACCCCAAGGACACATGTTTCAGTCACTCAAGCTAAAAATTTCCAGTATCTCAGCCTTTACAAGTAGTTACAAAGTAATATACATAAGTAATGGGGAAGAAAAATAAATTCGGGGAAAAATCATTTTGATGTCCACCTTTCAAAGAGTTATTGTTTGAAGTCAGATTTTTAAAAAATCCTGAAAAACACCTTTTTTTTTCCCCTCTCTTGGCTGAATGGGCATTCTGTTGGAGTGGAGGTTGGGAGAGAAATGTTTTTTCCTGAAAAAAAACGTGGTTTAGACACAGGCTGGGGCTAGGTTTTCTCATATCATTGGTCTCTGGGAGATGTAGAGGAGTTACGTTACCTGTCTGGGCCTCATTCTCCCTGTCTGTAAACTGGGAGTACCTTGTCAAATATTTAGATATATGACCAACATAGATATAATTACATTAATCCTTGTGTGTAAGATTTTAGACGTTGTCAGTGCTTCCCCATTCATTACCTTATTTATTTTCTCCCAAATCCCTGTAAGGTAGGTAAGAAAGATGTGCATGTCCCTTTGGTAGACAGGGAAAGTGTCTAAGTGAGGTAGATGGATTTGCCAAAGGTACATCGCCAAGATGGTGTGCAGCCAGGACCTGACCTCAGGTCCGACGGCTCTAAACAGGTATGTGTTCCATAGTGCCACGAGGTGCTAATTTGCACAGGCAAGCTACTGAACAAAAGCTCCATGTTTCCTTTCTAACATACAACTTTTGGGCAGGATGTGTAAGGTGCCTGAGCTTGGTGAGAAAGGCATTTATGTGTAAGAGGTGTCTGTGCATTAATGCGGTGAGTGAGAAGCCGAACTAACATCTAATTTTAGTATGCAGCTAGTGCGATGTTCCTGTTAATCGTATTCAGTCAGGCTGACTGAGGAGAAAGGAATAAAATAAACATTTCACTTAACCTTTACAATTCGTATATTTTGATTGTCCCACCAGCTTAGAATACCATCCCCCCTGTAATTGCCAGCCATTTTCTATGCTCTCCACACACTCAGCAGCTTTTTCGCTCTGAGTTCTTTGTCTCCTCCTCCTCTTCTACCCTGTTCTTCCCCCTTTTCTACCTCCTGTCAATCCTCATGCCCACTGACTTCAGGCCAAGTCTCCTGTCTGTCCTCTTCTCCTTTGTCCTTGTAGGCATGAAGTAGCTCGACTGGGGTTGGAATGGGGCTCTGAGGTGACCTACTGAACATTCCACACATGAAGATCTCCAGGAAGAGTAGGCAGCATGAAACTCCATAAAGCACAAGAAGCAGGACATTGACAACATCTTCAATGGACAGGAAATGAGGAGGAAAAGAAAACAAGCAAGTGGAAGAGTAAAGTAAAAGAATCTTTTTTTTTTTTTCAACGTTTATTTATTTTTGGGACAGAGAGAGACAGTGCATGAACGGGGGAGGGGCAGAGAGAGAGGGAGACACAGAATCGGAAACAGGCTCCAGGCTCTGAGCCATCAGCCCAGAGCCCGACGCGGGGCTCGAACTCACGGACCACGAGATCGTGACCTGGCTGAAGTCGGACGCTTAACCGACTGCGCCACCCAGGCGCCCCTAAAAGAATCTTTTTATCTTCACATCCTCATCCTACCTAGGTAAAAACAACGGCAACAGCAACGACAATAACACATTATGAAGGGGAAGCTACGGAACGGAAATGCTTTTTGCGTTACTGTGTTCAGCATGGTAATTACAAATGCAATAATTGAACAACGACGGCACAAGGGGGTTGGCATGGACAAAGCTGTGGAGTTGAGCATACTGGAATTGTCATGGTGCAAATCCTTGGTGGGGGAGTAGGGAGTTATTTTCAAGTTGTTCTGTATCAGGAAGTTATATTTGCCACCAAAGCGGGAACAGGATGAAAATCTCTGTTACGATACCTACTCAATCAGAACACATAGTCCCTACAGTAGATGATTTGTGCTGTGCTGTCCAATATGGTAGCCACTAGCCACATGTGGCTTTTGGGCACATGTATTATGACTAGCCTAGATTCAGGTAAAATACACACCAGATTTTGGAAACAGTATGACATAAGAAAAAATAATGTGAAAGATCTCTAATGATTTTTAAAAATTGACTAGATGCTATGCTAGATATTTTTATATGTATGTATATATATTAATTAAAATTAATTTCACTTGTTTCTTTTTATTTTGCTCCTTTAATGTGGCTACTGGAAATTTTGACATCACATATGTGGTTCACATTGTAGTTCTCACCAAATGGCTATTGGACAGCCCTGGATTAGAATTCCAGAGCTGCAATTAAAAGCAAATAGAAAGAGAATTCCTCTCCAGAGTAATAATCAGTATGCCCAGTCTAGGCAACACTGGGGAGTATTTGAGGTAGAAAACTATCATCAGATTGTTGTTGATAAAAATCTAGGTACTCCAGGTGAACTTCGAACAACTGTGAATAGAACTACAGCAAGTAAGCCAACATTAACCTACGGTAACAGAGACAACTACTTGGAGAGGGTTGTGCATGGAGCCCAATGGAATTGGGACAACTCACAGGGAGGAATCCAGACCAGATCAGCCAAAGAGTTTTTATTTTTGCCATATTTCCCTAAAGTTGTTTTTTTATTTTAGTGAGGAAAAATGGAAGTTCTTAGGAGGAACCTATTGTTACCTGTATATTATTATATAAGCATTGTATATGTTTGCATACCACAGGTTACACTCAATAACAAACTGCAGTTAGTCCCGCATAGAATGTGTATTTTGTAACATCCAGTGAATCTTTTGGCAGGCTTTGGTAAGGTCCATTTTAAGGAACCCCTTCAGGTACTTCAGTAGCTCGCCATCTCATCTCAGAATGACCCTGGACAAGGTTCCAGTGACTAAGAGTGTCTGGAAAAAAGCAAGCTGCCCCTCTTCTGGAATGTGACTTCAACCAGGTCTGTCTTAGCAGGAAATGCTTCGAGTCCTATTAGCATTCCTGTTCACTTAAATCCCAGTTTTTCAAAATCCCATGGGAAAAAAAAGAGTCCCAACTTAAATAAGATCTTTGCAAACCCAGTGTTCCAAAAGGAAATGCACATATCAAACCATCAGTATAACCAAGTAAGTGTGGGTTATTCCCACAGAGGGGATTTAATGAAGATTTCAACTGTTCCTTCTGTGTCCTGGAGCTACTACTATTCAGTGACTGGCTGCATGTGGAGCAAGCTGGGACCCTTTGGGTTTCCTGTTAAAAATACAACATTGGTTTTTAAACCAACCAAGAAATCTAACACCAGAAACTTTTTTTTTCTTTGTCTTGGGTCTTCTTTGGTTCTAAATTGCGTAAGAACGGGAGATGTGGCTCTTTCCAAACCCGAGAGATAATGGATGACCAAGAGTCTTTTGTATGTCTCGTGTAAACACAAACTGAAAGGAGGCTGCTACAGAATGAAAATCAAAAGCCAGATTTTAATCCCAAAGTAGAAGATACAACCTAAGAGACTGAAGTCTTTTGGATTCTCTTTAGAGCTACCCCAGTCAAGAAAGAGGTCTCTTTTACTTCTAGGTTTCAGACAAGAAATACTCAAGGTAGAGTCTAGTCCCATCTCCAAAAGCTTGCTGCAACCACTTGTATCATAGCTGCATGTTTCAGGGTTACAAGCAGCCCCATGTTCCGTGTTGACCATTAAGCAGATCTGCAACTTATCGTTTCTCTTCTCTGTTCTGTTTTCCAAGGGTACAGATACCAATATACAGTTTCTTAATTACTCTCATCAACCAAGATTGCCAAGCTTTCCAAACTTTTCCATTGGATAGTTTGCCACAGAATTCATATCACGTTCTGACCTTAACGTTCAGGGTGTCTAATTGTATCATGGTCGATCACGTTTCCGTTATATTCCTTAAAAGAGGTAAGCTCTTTGGTAGGTTATATAATCAGTCTGAGACTTAGTTTTTCTCATATATAGGGGGAGGGATAATGATACCATCCTTACGTGGAGACTGAGTGAGACCTGAACTGTGGCATAATTTTCTCCATGTCTGTAACTTCCCAGTGCATAGTAGGGGTGCAAATCATAGCTGTTGAATAGCTGCTTCTTAAACTTTGTTCTAAAAGGCTATTTTAGAGATAGCTGGGAGCAACTTCAATTTTCTCCCATGGTGCTAAGAGGAAATCAACAGGACTGTCCTGTAAGACCGCCAGGAAGAGACGTAACCCTTTCAGCATGGGAAACAATGCTCAAGAGGACTTTGGGCTGTTCCATCCAAGTTAGCAATCCAAGGAATAATTGCCTACAATTTCCCAGTTCTCAGTGGGCTCTGTCTTGTCCCGGAGCCTCATTGCACAGGATGTTGGCTGCCATCATGACCCAGGTTAGACACAGATCAAGTTATATCATGGTACTGCTCAATTCATTCCTCATGCATTTATTTAAAAAGGTGCTCCTAACAGGTGACAAGTACTGTTCTAGTTACTGAGAATATGGGCGTGAACAAGTCAGGCAGTGTCCTGGCCCTCAGGGATTGTCCACTCTGGAAGGAAACTGGTATTAAAAAAAAAATGGCCAGAAATAAACTCACATTCAGGATCTATAATAAGAACAACATAGGCAAAGCATATTCCTTTGGAATCTCATAACAACCCACCAAGGCAGTAGAGGTCATAACATGTTATGTGAAAATGGGCCCTGAGAGGCCAACAAACCCACACGGCCCCTTGGAGACAGGAGCAGAGGTGAGGCTGGGCTTTTCCAGCTCCACCACCCGCTGCAGGGATCATGCTGGGGCCAAGGATGCAAGGTAAATAAATCTTCAGTTTTGTAAAAAGGGGAGAATTCCTTCCTCTCAGGGTCATGAGGATTAAATAAGCTATAGAAGAAAAGCACTCAGAACAGTACCCTACCCTACACTCAGAGTTCATTAAAAACACATGGTGGCTGCTGTGAAAAATGTGGAGAAGACAACCACACCATGGTGTGATAAAGTTACTAGCAGAAGGTGCTTCCAGAAGGAAGAGTGACTAATACTCTTCAGCAGAGTAAGAGAAGTAGCTTAGGTGGGTTTTGAACACAGGGTAGGAGTGTGTGGTGGGGCCAGGGCATCATGACAACAGGAAATAGCATCTACGCTGCACGGAAGAATGTGGCTCATTGGCGGGGGTGGACTGTAATTGCTTCTTGTGGTCGGGATATGAATGCCCTAGAGGAGCGAGCGATGGGCTGGCTGAGCTGAGAAAGTAATCCCTTTTCCATGGCTGTCAGGAGCTCTCAAAGGTGATGGGAGAAGAGGAGCACCAGAGAAAACCTCCACCCAAGCCCAGGCGCAGTGGGCCATTTGGACCTCCATCATCTGAGAGGTGAAACCCCAATCGTGTGCCAAATTGCCTCTTCAGGCTCCAGTCTCTCCCCACTGTGGACTGTTTGCCTGTCTGGAATGAGATAATTTGTCAGACACCAGCTGCTGATCATTCTTTCCTCATGGGCACATTTATTATTATGTTACAATGCGCAGGAAGAATCTTTACCATCACTGGAGTGAAAATGATTAAAATGTTGTTGTTTTTTTTTCTCCCCCAAATCCTCAAACCTTCCCTCTGCCAGAGACAGCATCGGTCATAGACGATATCGGGGGAGTGAAATGCAGGTGGGGGGAGGATCATTGTCATAATTAACAAAACAGCAAGCACAGAACCCCAGGGTGTGGGGCTCGGGAAGGAGGACCATTCAGAACTACGAGCAGAACAGGAGTTTGGCAGCACAGAAGCCGGGGCGTGTGTCTCTGAAAGAGTGCAGAGGATGGGCTGGCTGGCTGGCTTCTAGAGCCGCACCATGTCTAATTATGTACCAGGAGGCAAGAAAAGGTGTAGGTCTGTCTTTCCAGTTCAGGGGGAGAAAAAAAATATGTGGTGTCTCGCGTCTAAGAAACGAACAGGCTGACCTTTTCAGAGCGCCTGAAAGAAAAAACCAGATGTATTCCTCAAGAGTCACTGTGACTGAAGGCTTGCATTGTGCAGTCACATAAAGGGAGAGCTAACCAGAAAACAGCAGCTGATGATCTGAAGCCAGGCTGTGCTATTGTCCGGCACACAAATGTTCTACAAGGACCCAGACCACCATGCAGTTCTCTGTGCACAGACTATGAAGGTTGGTGGGGGGAGCGGAGGGGCCCAGGGCTTTTTTCCCTCCTTTTCTTTCTTTCCTTCCTGAAACCTTTTCCTTCCAATCCCTCTACAGCCGCTCACATTCAACGGCTAGCAATTATTCCCATTGACCCTCCTCACTCTCCAAATGGGGTGTGGGTCTCTGAAGGTTTTCTCTTTGTACCTGACAACCCCATGTTGCAGGCAGGCTCCAGGGAGGAGGTAAGGGCTCAGCTCCCTGGGGACAGTGACTGGGAATGGAGTGGCTGTGATTTATTTTCCATCGAGCAAAGTCAAAGCGAGGCAAATGCGGGCTGGGAGGCAGACAGGAGAATCCCCCCAGCTCCATCAAGGGCTGCTTCTCTATTGTCCTCTGGGAAGCTCGGATGAATGCTGGTGGTGTTGGAGGGGGAAGGGAGTAGGGGGAGCAAGATGAAAAAGAGGAGGCAGCCGAGTGAGATGAAGTGAGATGTTTTCTTCATTCCAACTCAGTTCTTTTAGATTTTCTCCAACGGCCTTTAGCATTCTTAGCTTTCATGGCTACATTTCAACTCCCCTACAAACTGTAAAGTCCTTGAAGGGAGACACTTGTTTTGCCCTCCTTCTTGTCTTTCCATTGCCCCAGGATTATATCTGCTCCAAGCAGTTTTCAATCAATGTCTACTAACTAGAATTCACTCTGTGTCCCTAGATCTTTGGATCTGGTTCCTCCTTGTCATTCATAGACAGTCCCCTCCTAGGAGCAGCCTTCAATGACTGCCTAATGGGAAGTAGCCCCAACTCCAGAAACTCTTTATCATTTCCTCCGTTGGAGTGTTTTTTGGCCACGTCTACAAACATTTACTAAACAACACTAATTGGCCAACAGGAAAAAAAAAAAGTTCAATCAAGAAGATGAAATCATAGCTCTCTGTCTTTTTAAGTGGTCTGACCACACTTTTCATAAACCACGTGAGGCCGACTCAACGGTACTCCACAAACAGGATCATATTACTGCTGTAAGTGAGATCAGGAATCCTACTACCTAATGGCTAGACAACTGGGCCACTCTGGGGTGAAGCCTCAGGTACTGTCCTTGAGGTTACAGGCTCTATATGCTGTTTTATGTTTGACATAGCGCTTTGCATTGGACACAGTTCTGGCCATATACATGTTCTGTCGTTTCTTGTCTCCTTCCCCCACTGGACTCCAAATTCCATCCAACAGCAACTATTCCTACTGCTACTACCAACAACCACCACCACTACTGATTGTTTAGTGTGTGTCAGGTACTATTTCAGAGCTTCATATGTATTATCTATTCAATTTTTCATTTTGTGAAAGTATATTCCCAGTGTCAAGAAGAGTGGTTGGCACATTTGGAATTTAACAAATACTCGTTGAACCAAGAGAAGGAATGAGTGCCAGACCCTTCCAAGATTGCCACAAAATTAAAGCAAAGTTCTAGAAAAAGAAGTTACTTTTCTATGAGAAAGTGACTAAAGGCACATCCTAAAGCATTCTTGAACATTCAGGTGAACCTTGCTTCATACAATAAATTGCACGGCCTCTAGGTTTTTCAAGTATGTGTTCTTACTTACAAAGCATCAAGGAGTTAGAAAATTCTGTTGTAGATTCTTTTGTTAGGCAAAGACTCATTTTGTAATGAAAATAAATCATCCCCCTCCTCCAAAATAGTAATCACTGGCAAGAGCATCACAAATTAGCATTCTTCAAAGTGCTTTTCTACATACAGCCATATGCTTACACATAGGCTTTTCATATCACTGGAGAACTCAGTGTATTGAGCACCTATTCGGTGGAAGATCTCTTAAATACCAAGAAGCAAATACTCACAACTTAACAGATAAGGAAACTGAGGTTTGGGTGGGGGGGGTGACATATTTTGGCCAGAGAAAGTCTCTTTGATAACTTCTGCATCTGAAGGGTCTTCTCAGGCATGTTATCACTTTGAACCATGACCTGGGATAATTCAAATTTAGAACTGGCCTGGCTTTTTAGGTTGTTCCCTGACCAGAGATGCCTGTTTCATGCCCAGATTTTTAATTTATTTTGAAAAAAAATTTATTGAGGGCCTCCTATGTATCTCCTATTGCTCTGGGAACTGGCAAATATGACAAGAAACAAGACAGAAAATAATCCATGTTCACAAGGACTTTTCTGGAATCCCACTGGTAGCCACTAACCACAAGTGGCTATTTGAATTTAAATTAAATACGAGTTTAAAAAATTATAAATTTAGTTCATCAATTTCACTAGCAAATTTCAAGTACTCATATACCTGAATTTCTTTTTTTTTAAATATGAAATTTATTGTCAAATTGGTTTCCATACAACACCCAGTGCTCATCCCAAAAGGTGCCCTCCTCAATGCCCATCACCCACTTTCCCCTCCCCCCTCCCACCCCCCTTGAATTTCAAGCCCTTCAGTTGCTACCTGTGACGAGTGGCTAACACATTGGAAGGTACAGGTGTAGAATGTTGCCATTATCACACAGAGTTCTTTCAGACAGTACTGCTCTAGATAGACGATAAACAAATATATCATGTGTCTGGAGGTGGTAAGGGCCGTGAAGACCATTAAAGCAGTGTCAGAGGATGAGCAGAGATGGACAGAGAGGTGTTCATTTACACTGGGTGGTAAGGTAAGGCCCCCGAACAAGGGCCTGAATGGAGATGAAGCAGGCCCCATGGAGATCTGGAGAAAGAACATTCCAAACAGGGAAGTACTTAGTACAAGGTCCAAAAGGTAGCATGCATGTGTTTGAGGAGGAGCAGGGAGGCTTCTTTGGCTGGCATTGGGTAAGTGAGGAAGCAGTGAATGGGGATGAAATTAGAAAGGGAGGCTGGATCAGATCACACAGGGATATGCAGGTCAGGATAGTCCTTGAATCTCCATGAAAGCGGAGCACCAGGGATTTGGAGCTTTATCTCTCCCTCCTCTTTCCTCTTTTCCTCTCAAACTTTTTCTCTCTCCATATCTCTCCACACTTCTTTCTCTCTCCACACCTCATGACAACTTGTGCCTCTATAAGAGATGGCCTCTATTTGTTAATGCCCTCGAGGAAACAATGCACAGGATAACATTTTGCACCACACGGCATCAGGTTCTCTTCACAGCCCAGAACTCTGACTCTATGACTGTAGGATTTGGAAGTCCTGCTGATTGTTAGGTGGGCATAAGCATGACAACTGGGAGTGTTAGGCTGTGTTGACATTTTCACCTTCTGGCAGAGAGATACTATGGGTAATGAATACTAACCATTACTGTAGGTGATCAGTACTAACCCTAGAGTTTACTATTTGCAAAACAAAGGTGATATAATATTGTTCTTATTAATGCTTTTAACACACTTAGTGAGCACATACTGTGCACCTAGAAGTCTTCCCAGGAATGAGGGGATTCCCAGGACACCAGACTTTCTGCTAAAACCAGAAAAACCTCAGGCCCATTGCAGTGAATCTACTTGCGGAGGACATTGTGCCTACAAAGACAAGACACAGTGCCTACCCTCAAGACGTCACAGCCTGGGGGAGAGAAGACAGACAATATAGAGTTCTGAGTGCTTTGACAGAGGAGAACTCAGTTGCTCTGGCAACTTGCACACTTGTAAGGCCTCACTTCAGCAAGGGCAACGAGGGAAGGCTTCCTGGCAGAGAAGGAGATCGGCTTTAATTCTGAAAGATCACTAAAGATGCCTGCCTTGTGGCCCCAACCCAAATGGGGTTCTCCGCAGAGATTTCCTTAATCGCAGGACACCGGGCACCCACATGTCTGACTCTTTCCCACTGTGCCCTCCCCAGCAGAGAACCACATCACTATCTGGCCTCAGATTCTACTGGCTCCCAAATTCTTCTAATTGTATTGCTTTGTTTGATTCAGAAGCACTGGAAGAAGGGGGTAATAACATTCCGGCAAAAGGAGGCTGTTGATCACATCTGTAATTCTTTCCGGCATAAAGAGAACTAGGGGACATCTACAAGAATGTATATTCATCTAAATTCGTGGGACAGAGGAGTCAGGCAGAAAGGCTTTTCAAAGGCGTGCTGCATCTTGCTCGGTGAGTGAGCATTTCTCAACTCTTTCTTAGAAGCAGACATTAAAACCTGCAGCACAGTCATTTAGAATTTCAAAGGTTTCTTCTTCAGGGGGTGGGACACAAAGACATCACCGTTATTCACATAATGCCAGGATGGTGGGGAACAGCGGCACACCATTAACGAAGTCTGTGCAGCAAACCTTTATGGAGAAAGGCAAGAGCTATTCTGCCAGGATAAAGAAGATGCTCATTACAGTTGTGGAAAAAAAAAGATTATTATCATTATTGCTTTTTAAAATTCACTCCTGCATTCTACCTAGGTTGGGAGAACTTAAGAGGGGAAGCAATTTTTAAAGATAGTTCATGGATCACTAAAGAATCACAAAACACTCAACATTCAGTACACATCCATCCATCTCTCTCTCTTTGTCTCTCTCCCTGAGTTGAGGGTGTCAATCTGAATTTAGAATAAATGCAACACCCACATCAAGAGATCCTTCCTTTCTCAAGGCAGATGTCTTTAAGTACTGCTTTGTGTGGTTTTAAATGGCACCCAAATCCTAGTCCATGGTTTGAAGGACCAAATAAGATGGAGCTTCTCACACATAAAGCTGCTGGTCCTTCAACATTATCTCGTATGACTTTGCTAGTCTTCTCCCTCTCCTTTGTTTTGGAATTACATGAGGCGAATACCACAGATCTTAAGTTGGAAAACCAGGAGCCCAGGCTGCAGAACAGCCAGCAGACAACATTGTCTCTGAACTGCTATTGTTTCTATTTTAGGAGCACATTGAGTGATTAGCTTGGGTAACAGTAACATCGCATTACCTTGCACAGGCTGGAAATGTCTTTCAATAAGGAGGCAACACGGAGGCCATGTGATACAATCCCGTAGACAGAGCCAAGTGGAATACATCAAAGAGAGCCTTGATGCAGATGTTTCATGCAGAAGAAAATTAGGTCAGAGACCACTTCAATTTCAGCTTCTGCCAGCCTCGTTTGAGAGCTTCCAGTGAATTCGTAATGAATAGCTTCTAGGGCACTTTTCTCTCATTCAGTCACAGGCTGCCACAGCCAGATGAGCGTTCCATGTGGAATCTTCTCTCATTATTTAAAACTGCTACTTTGTGTTCTGAAATTCCAGAACCCTTCCAATGTACCACCACTATGGCCTAAAACAAAAAGACTCTCAAAATACGGAGAGACATTAATCTGTATCATATTCTTGCTCTGTCCCCTCTCTCTTTCTCTCTCTCTCTCTCTCTCCTATCCATCATATACATACATGTTTTTAAATACATCCCCCAGTCTCTTGTTCATCTGCCTATGCAGGTACATAAACCATTGCTGAGGGATATTGGAGATGTCGGGATTTTTTAATCTTACTCAACTTTGAAGAAGCCGAGTGGCCTAGAGATGACCAAAAGGTTTTGCTGGCTTCTTGCAGGAAGCATGCACGTGTGAGTGTGGCGTGCATGCATTAAAAAAAAAAAAAAAGCTTTTCTCTGAAAAGAGCAGAGAAGGGCAGTGTGACCTCAATGAAAGTGAATGATGCATCTTTCCCCTGCCCACCCCCAGCCCCATCTTGCACGTTATTTATTATATTGGAGGGTTAGAATCTGGAGCATCCTGGATGCTTTCTTTTCCATATGCTCTTACTGCCTACCTTTTGCAGGGTTCACACTGACAAATCCTTGCTGATTGGAGTGGGGGTGTGTAGAAGGATCTCTTCAATTCATGCCAGGAGAAGAATCATTAGATTCTGAATGCATTTAGAGGAGAGGGGCAGAGAGACAGACACACAGGATCACAGAAACTCCTCAAAGCTGGTGACGCTCCCATTTCCCATGGGAAAGGACATGAAGTGGCGGCCCCAGCTCCAGCTCATAGTGACACAATTGCTTTGTCTTTGCTACCTCCAAAGCACTAGGGCATTCATTAACTGTTTTTCTTAATTCTAGGGTTTGCAAAGCAGTGGCAGAAAAGTATCAGAAAAGTGCTGAAAGGTCCGCGTCTGCTCCAATCCGGGATGGGAAGCCATCATGAGGATGTTGCCTTTCTTCCCTGCATTTAAAAGGCTTTATCTGGTTTAAAAAATGATACTAGTCTTTCTGCTTTTCTTCTTCAACTTGATCTCCTCTCCACCAGCACTCTCCTACCACTGTCTCTCTCTCTCTCTCTCTCTCTCTCTCTCTCTCTCTCACACACACACACACACACACACACACACACACACACACACACTCAATTAAAATTTCCAAGGAGGGCAGAAGTGCAGGGAAGCAGTGACAGTGGAGTAGAAAGGTGATCTGATAAAAAGACCTAGTTTCAACCCCACCTTTGTGTGGATGGGAGAAGCAACTCTCTTCTGTGGGCTCAGTGTTCTCACCTGGAGAAGTGTGGGTGCTGATCCCTGATTCTCTCACAGCTTTGCCACTGATTCCATAAATAGCCTTTCTCAGGAAATTGATGTCATCTGGAAATGTCATCTGGCTGTGGGTTGTAACCACATATCTACCTACTAAGATGTTACTTAAGACCTGGATCGTAGGATTAACATCAAGGCAATGGGCATGTTCATGTAGCAGTGGGTCAGTCTGATTCCTTTCAGATACACCTCAGTGGGGCAGCTCAGCACAGGAGAAACAGTATTAGCTTAGAAGGCAGACAGAGTTGAGTTTGAATTCAGGCTCTGTCACTTCCTGGCTGTGTGACCTCAGGCAAGTCACTTAGACTCTCTGATCCTCAGTTTCTTCCACAGTAAAATTGGGATAGTAACCTTTAATAAAGGTTGTTATAGGATTAAATAAAATATATGACATATATGTGCTCGATACATGGTAGGTACTCAGCAAATATTCGTGTGATTTTTACCATTGTTATTAAAAATTGATAATGGAGATATATATTGATGTTGATATATATTGAAATATATAGATATCTATATTATATTGATACATATTTCTGTATATTTCTGCCTGTATATATGTAGAAATGGCACATGTGACTTAGGGTAGTCAAAAAAAATTAACACTATGAATCAACTTTTCTTGTGCCATGTGGAAAATCTTCTAAGACACACACACACACACACACACACATACACACACACACACACACACAAGATTCAATTTCTAAAGGCAGTAGCAACTAATAGTCATTTGAAATGCTTAACAGAGATTTTAGCACATGAATGCTTAGTTAGTTACATTTATTTTTATTTCCAACAATATCAGCATGGTGAATTCCCAAGTTATCATGCACTCCTTTTTCATTCTCTCTGAAGAGAATTCTATTTAAGAGGCAGAAAGGGGCATACAGAACCTATGTTAGTGGGAGTCATTGATTTGATGCTGAGTTCTAAATCACAAAATCATAGCACTTCAGAACTTGGTAGATGAGAAACTGAAACACAAAGAGGTAACACGACTTGCCCGAGGTTATGGAGGAACCCTAGTCCTCCCTGAGTCCTCCTCTATGTCCTTAGCCATCGTAAGATTCAACCGAGGCTGTGAGCATGAAAATGCTTAGCAAAGACCAGGTGCTGTCCACATGCCAGCGCCCCCTTTCCTGGCACCTGCCAGCTCTCCTACAGCAGCCGTGGCAGAGGGCCATCAACACTGCAGTGACTGCGGGGCTGTCTGCCACCAATTCTATTTAATGACACCACTACCAAGCAGAGCACTGCTTGCCCAGAACCGAACTTGGTCCCTGTCAAGTTATGGGACACAGAGGACAACACGGCCCCCAAGAAGGAGCTCCATGGCCTGCCATACTGAGCAGGCTGGGCCAGCACCAAGACTGAGAATCAAACCTCAGTCTGCTAGATTCTGGCTTTGTGTGCCGGTCTGTGACATTTACCGAAGCTAGAGAGACCAAAGTAGGGCAAGAGAAACATCCATTTGTTCTTTTCTACATTTATTCATTCACTCACCTGCTTATTCATTTACTTATCTATTCATGTAATTATTCTTTATTGAATGCTGTGTTTGGAGAAACAAGGCTTCTGAGAGTTCATTATTTAGTAAAAGAGACTACATGGATGGAGATACAAACCAATCACAATACAATATGGCAAGTGCTAGAACAGCAAGCTCCTGTAGCAACACAAGAGAGGGAGGTATTCAACTTTCCTGCTTCTCAAGTATCAGGTGCAGTAGAGATTGTGTAATAATCAGTGTAATAATAATTGTGTTTGATCAGAGAAATAAGACAACTGATAAATAAATGTCTGCATATTCCTATATATGCGTAGACATGCACACATATGTATCATATAAATGTATATATATTTAGGGATTTGATCTTACACAACTGTGGGGATTGGTTTCACAGTTTTTATGTATGACTACTGTCTTTGCCAGGGTTTGGCAAACTTTTTCCATAAAGGGCCAGACAGCAAATATTTCAGGTCTTGGAAGATCAATGGTCTCTGTAGCAACTACTCAACTCTGCTGATTTAGCACTAGAAGCAGCCCTTACCGGTTCATAAACAAATGAGCTTAGCTATATTCCAATAAACTTTATTTACAAAAAAAAACAGGAGACAGGCCAGATTTGTCCTGTAGGCCTTAGTTAGTGGGTCCCTGGTATTTTGGAACTGGTTGCAGAGTTGGAATGGACATCGGGTAAGGAAGATAGATGTGAAGCGGAGGACTGCAGAAATGCACTGGAGTCCAAGAGATGACCTGGAACCTGTGTCCATCTTTTACTGCCTTCAAGGCTCCATCTTCAATGATGTGTGAGTCCAGAAGGAGAATGGATGCCTTTCCTCATGGAGCTAACCCTGTATGTGACCCAGGAATCGGACAAATTGAAACAGGACCCAGCGGGGCCTGGAGTTGCTGCTGGTTTGGCTGCTGCCCCATGGCTAGGTCAACAGATAAAGTGACAACAGGCATGATCTGCAATCGTTTCCTGGTGCTCCTGTGATGACCTTTGGGGTATAAAGTGGATATGGATTCTGTGTCAGTTCAACCATCCAAAACTCATGCGAAAGGCCTCTTATGACCCACACGAACTTGGAACAATGTAGGGAAGGAAATTCTGAAACCTGCCATTCCCATTTTGCTAAGTGATTCAAGTCCACACAGATGAGAGTGTTTCAGAGGGGAGGTTACACTGGAACTGGACTTAAAGCATGGGTGACCATTTTCCAGGTGGAGGGCCTCCTTAGGATCCTCAGACAGCATGCTTTGTGAGTGATCTGTTTTCAAGTGCTTCCAAAACAGAGCTCAAAAGGAAAAAGAAACAGCTCGTTCTTTTGCCTGCCAAACATTTGAAGAATTTTATTTTCCTAATTTGTCACTAATTAACTATTTCCATTTGCATCCTAATGTGAGCAGGGTGGTGAGTGCTGTGACAGACACGGCTCAAATCTCCCCATGCAGGCTGAGAGTCACTCTGCCTGTCCAGCCCCAGCAGGCATACTTGCCTATGGGACAACATGGCTGATCTGTCCATGCAGCCAGCCCTGGACGTCCAATGAGCATAGTCCCATTTAGGAATATTTTAGCAGATAACTCCCATAAAATTGTATTCTGAGTCACAGCACTGGACGTTTCCCCTTTTTTTAGTAACTTGTTCTTTCTTCCCGTGTTTTGTCTTGATTAATGCTGTCAGAATTTACTAAATGTTCTGGCACCAAAAGTTATATGTAATGCCTTATTCTTTCCAGTTCCTTCATTGTATTGATAATACCTCCACACTGCCTCTTGCAAACACCCATTAGTCCATCCTCTACCCATATGTCCATCCTTCCATTCATCTTTTGCATTTAGTTGTCCATCTGTCCATCCCTCTCTTACTTTTTTTCTTTCTTTTCTTTTCTTTTTTTTTTGGCTACTACCCCAGTTCAGTCTTTTATCATCTCATGCTTAAATGATTACAAGATCCAGTAGGTTGATTTTCCTGAAAGGCCTACTGAATGAATAGGAATTAGAGTAATATAGGCTTTGATTTGAATTGTGTCTCTGTCCTTAACTATCTGTACAACCTTATGTTACGTTATGTAATTATGTTAAGCACATAATTGAAACTCTCTAAGTCTGCTGAGAAACTAATAATCCATATCTCAGCATTGTTGTGAGCATTAATTGAAATAAGGTGTATAAGGCAGGTAGTTCGACGTCTGGCACATAAGAGATACTCAATAAATGTTATTTTATCTTCATCTTCCTTGTTTCTCTTACCCTATCTACTTTAATATCTTCTTCATAAATACATGCAATTGTTACATCATCCTGGTCTTTGCTGAAGCCATTCTTCTTTCTAAAATTGTATCCATCACAATTTCTAATTTACCATTAGGAATTCACTCTCTAACTCTGGGTCTTTGATCATGGAAACTCTTCTCCCTGAATTAGCCATATTCTTAGTTTTCTTTGTAAGGAATTTGTCTGATTTCTTGGATCTACCCATTCCCCAGGTAAAATGCTATTTCTTTCCGTAACCCCTGTGGAATCCCCTCAACTTAAACTTTTACTCTCTGTGCATTATTATGATTTTATTGCAGGAAAGCCTAAGGGGAACTGCATTTTTGAGCAAAGTCTGTTGAGTGTTGATAACTATGTCATATACTCTTCACCAGAACCTCATGAAGTAATTATCACTCTCCACTGTTCAGCAGAACATTGCCAACATTGCTTGGCTAGTAAGGACCAGGGCAAAAAGTTGAACCCAGGTCCACATGATTTCCTTTCTATTTCACACTACCTTGGCTTCCATCCTCTACACTAAAATAGTAATAATTACATTCTGAAATTTATGAAAGATTACAAAAATGAAAAACCATGAATGGCTCCATTAATGAATTCTATTAAAGGGTAAGGATAGTATAATTATTCTTATATCACTTTAATTTTTTTAACGTCTATTCATTTTGAGATAGAGAGAGAGTGCAAGCGGGGGAGGGGCAGAGAGAGAGGGGGAGATACAGAATCCAAAGCAGGCTCCAGGCTCTGAGCTGTCAGCACAGAGCCCGACGTGGGGCTTGAACCCATGAACTGTGAGGTCACGACCTGAGCCAAAGTTGGATGCTTAACCGAATGAGCCACCCAGGTGCCCCTTTCTTATACCACTTTAAATGTCCTGGTGCAAAAATTTAAACCTATCAGAAGGCATGTGGCAAATGTCCAATTAAATGACATTCAATGCACAAATAGAACTTTCACTACAGTCCTTATTCTTGGGAGATTTTATCCCAATTTCAAATGCAATAAGTGACCATAAATCCTTTAACCATCATATTTTCAGGGTATGGTCAATTTCAGCTTTATTCCTTTTTAGTAAGGAAGTCTGCAACAAAGAGGAAATCATTATTATTATTATTATTATTATTATTATTATTATTATTGGTAGTAGTAGCAGTAGTAGTATTTGGTTAAGATCTTATCACAATAAAAGACACTTCATACACAGCCCTGGGCTATTGTGTGAAAATTCTTGGACCAGCCAGCCCACTATCCATGGTATTTAGTAACCCCGTAAAAGTTAAATTTGTTTTATTTATAGGTTGGAAGAGCCTTTACCCACGAGGAGTACTGAATAAATAGACTTTTGCTATTTTTCTCCAAAGAGGTTGGGAAGGAACCACTCATGAGGAAAGCCTGGAGGGTACAAATTGTCAGAATGAAGTATGGTCCTTTGTTCAGAATCAGAAGAGTTAACCACTCAAATCATAAAATACCAGCTGAAGCTCACTTCACCAAGCAGAGGGGAGCAACATGCAAAGAAGAGAAACAGGACAACACTGAAAATACTCGAGATATAATCTCTCCAGATTAAATCAAGACGAGTCCACTTGGGATCCTAGAGGTCATGCTTTTGACGAAAAGATCTAGGAAGCATGCTTCAAGGTAGCACAGAAGAGAGTCAGAGCTTTTTGTCTTCTTTTTTTAATTTAATAAAACAGAATGAGATTGAGCGATGCAGAATAAGCTGCCTATCTGGTAAGTGTTTACGTCTGGTTATTTGCACTTGAGTGAAAGAAGAGCAACTCTAAGTTATTAAATTGGGGGGAGGGTGCCAAGATCCACAAAACATCATTAAATAATCATATTATGAATTAAAAAATATTGTATTTTAAGTCTGTTATTTCTTTGGAGAGAAATGAAATGGTTATACGTCTGTGCTGTCCTCACAAAAAGGAGCATGCTGCTGAGTCACCATGAGCTTTGAGATCTTTTCCAAGAGAAAGAATGGGTTTTTGTTGCTCAGTCCAGATGAACTTGCCTGGTGCCCCTTCTGATTAATGGCATTTATTCCCCCAGAGAGCTGCCTGAGGCTGAAGGAAGAGATACGACATTGAGACAGAGCTAACCTAACTGGCTCTCATGGGGATTGATCGCATGCCTGACCTTCCACTACAGTGTTCTAAGCATTTGAGATAACTGGGTGTGCCTCCCCTACCAGTAAGTCCCAGTCATTCCATAAAAGGGAATATGGGATGCTCAAATATCAGGTTTCAAGCACTGTACCTTTAAGACAAGTCAAGGTTGGGGCGCCTGGGTGGCGCAGTCAGTTAAGCTTCCGACTTCAGCCAGGTCACGGTCTCACGGTCTGTGAGTTCGAGCCCCGCGTCAGGCTCTGGGCTGATGGCTCGGAGCCTGGAGCCTGTTTCCGATTCTGTGTCTCCCTCTCTCTCTGCCCCTCCCCTGTTCATGCTCTGCCTCTCTCTGTCCCAAAAAAAAAAAAAAAAAAAAAAAGACAAGTCAAGGTTTACCTTCAATGCTGGGTGTGGGACCTTCTAAAGAAAAGACCTGTATGGTCATAAACTATTCATGCAGGTTATCAAGTTTCTAGAACTACCTACTTTCTGGTTTCCTTCCTTGTCTCATTACCACCTGTCTCATCTCCTTGACAACTCTGATCTCAGGTCTACCTTTGATTTATTTTTATTATATTTATGCCCTCATCCTGGTCATATCTAGTCTTGTTGACTTGATACCTGACTTGACTTAACCTGACTCCACTTTCCCTGCTTGTTCTAGAGGTGGGTGTTGGTGTCTGACCCATTTGTCAGGGCCTGTTCTTGATTCCATCCCCTGCCCCCTTTTTGGCTTTGTTCTTACTGTGAAAACATCAATAACTCCAAGAGGTCTCACTCCATGACACAAAGCCAGGGGCAGGACCCACGAATAAAGTCTGAAGGGTTGCAAGCCTGAGGGAATGTGCCCCACCATCCTTGGCACCTAAGCCACAGAGGGTTTGTGAATACATCCCAGAGAACTCTTAACTAAAGAAGGAGCTGCACCCATTTCAGACTGTACCCCAACTGTATCTTTGTCTTGAGAAAAGCCAGCTATGTCACTGTGCATCACCCAATGTGATGCAATCGAATATCAAGTACTTTGGAGTTAGGCAGACTTAGGTTTGAATCCTGATTCTACTCCTTGTTAGCTGTGTCCTCTTAATCAAGCTTCTTAACTTCTCTGAGCCTCAGTTTCTTCATAAAATGGGGCTAAATATTCTTACTGTATACTGTCATTGTGAGAATGAAAAGACATAGTAGAATAAGTAGGATTTATTATTGGTTAATATTATAATTATGAATATATTATTATTATTATTACCATAATAATTAGGCCCTAATACCTAAATTCTGGCAAGAATAGAGAAAATTTCAAATATTCAGGCAGCTCATTTCTTGAGAGATGGGCCACAGATTTCTTCATGCACTAGGGCTGGTTGATCAGTGTTGTAAGTCACCAGTTGGCTTCCTGCCTGAACTTTTAATCTTGTCCCCATCTAGATTTAAAGAGGGTGAGAAAGCAGAGACATCAATCGTTTCCTTGTCAAGGACAACAGCCCCTTCCTTCTTCCTTAGTTCTCTTCTGGGGCCCCATCCACCCAGTGCCAAGGGATGGGGACTGCTGCTGAATACAAATCACCACGTGGTGGGGGAGCCTTTGTGCCTCCATGGGAGGCCAGAGTAATTTCACTGTCTCTATGTGAGGCTGTGATGAGTCCAATCCAGCCCTCCCACCCCTCCTGGGGTTAAGAGCCCCACCGTGTTCCACAGTTGCCCTGGAAAGTGATGTAACCATGAAGATGGCAGTTACCCAAGGTACTGGGACACAGACTTTATTGATTTGTTCTTCTAATGCATTAGGAGGAAACAGGAAACCTCAGGAAGGTCACAAACAACAATTGTGCATTGACTGGCATAGACATTTACTTCATTCAGGAAAGCACAACTCAAGTGGCCTTGCTATCAGAGAGGAAAGGAGACCATAGATGCATGACTCAAAAATAAAGACAATAAGCATGGGCTGGATCAGAAGGAATCAGAAAAGACTGAAGCACCTAATGCTCAAGCTCAAACTGGAGGGAGAGTCTTTGTTCAGTTACTGCCAAGGCCAGATGTTCAATCAATGTTGCTAAACAAGCGGATGAAGGAATAAACCAGGCAAGGGTGATCCCCTCAGGTCTTAGCTCTTTTGATTCTCTAGGCAGCACTATAGCATTCTGCCATTTGATTCTACGGTTATATGTCCTTCTTTCCATCTCACATTGGTGATCTTTAAAGCTGAGTGTGTGAGAGAGCTCTCTACGCATTTTCACTGTTCTCAGCTTTCTGGCCTTTGTGATCCTCTTTGGAATCATTGACCATTGAAAAAACACAGCACAACTAGCCTTCCTGTACCCTCTTTCCTTCCAGACCTGTGCTCTGAATGTTTGGGGTCTGCCTCCCATAAGTCTAGGCTGCCTTTGTCTTCCCTGAGGATTTTAAGAGATGAAATCTTCCTATGAGGGTTCTGGTTATTTCAACGTTAGCAATCAATTCTTGTTTTCTTGTGAGCAATTGTTCCGGAATGTCAGCTCCCCATGTTAGTCTGATATCTTCTAAGAAATGAAACCTACAAAATCAAGCCTTTCCAAATGTTGGGTCTTTAATCATTTCAGGAGATTCTGGATAGGATGCTAAGGTCTCTTCTAAATCCACAAGTCTATAATGAAAGCCAAGTCATCAGTTCAGGACTCCGTGGAATATTTCCATTTTTCTAGAAATGTTTCTGTATTGCTTAGTAGAAGCTGAAAAATTATACAGCACCAAGGAGAGATGGGCCTTTAAACTGTACTTTTTGTTCACGATTTTGGAGTCTGTATGGACACTTAGTCTCTAATCCTGGTGTAAGCAGCCATATGAAACACCATCTTTGTAGCAGGAGAAGCAACATAGGAGTGATGTCTCCAACAAAAGATATTAACACTAGAGTTTACTCATAAGCAATGTGGAGATTGAGTAAGGACAGCCCAACGCTTCTGTGGAGATCAGATTCAAGCACAGGACATTGTTTGGCCCAGGTCTGCCAGTCACTCTCCCTGGAATTTAGGCACAAGACATAAATTTTGTGGCTACAGTTGCCTCATATTTAAAAGGGATTACTAATAAACTAATTTAGGGTTACTCTGAAGATTAAAGGATACAGTGGATTATAAATAGCCCAGCACATAGTAAGTATTCAATAAAACTGTGTTGTTGTTGTTTTTTTCCCTGAGGGTCCACACAACGTTTAGTCATTGGAATGTAGTTTGAGTCTAGGATAAAACAGCTAACATTTGCTAACCATTAACTATATGCCAGGCAATGTGCTAAACAATTGTAAAGTAATGTTTTATTTATCTGGGTATAATACTATATTCATATTTATCTAGATATTTAGCCAGATATAATATAGATATTATATTCACTTTTCAGATAAGGGAAGTGAGGGTCAGAGGGATTAAATAACTTTCCTTACATTATACAGCTAATCACTGATAAAGCCAAGATTCTCATTTTTCTTACTCCAGAGCCCATTCTCTCAACCACTATGTTGTAAGGACATTTTAGAATGAGAAATCAGTGGTATGACTTTAATAAGTAAAAAAAAAAAAAACAACACAAAAAAACAAGAGTGAACTGGAGAGTCCCTGGGGAAATAGGGGCTGGAGAATGGAGGTGGAAATGCACTAAAATAATAGATTCCAGTATTGATCTAGTGAGCAGGGCTGAGGAGAACGAGATTAGTAGGATTTGTAAGGTTGTTATTAGTATTTGCCAAAGATGTTTGCCATCTCCCATGTTCTTCTTGGGAATGTTGCCTTTTGAATATCTCTCTGAAAAACAAGGTCATAAAAAGCATCCTTCTTTCTTCCTCCCCTTCAACATATTTATTCAATCTTTCTTTCTTTCTTTCTTTCATTTATTTATTTATTTATTTATTTATTTATTTATTTATTTATTTATTTATGAAAGAGAGAGAGAGAGACAGACTGTGAATGAGGGAGGGGTAGAGTGAGAGGGAGACATAGAATCCAAAGCAGGCTCCAGGCTCCGTGCTATCAGCAGAGAGTCCGATGCAGGGCTCGAACCCACGAACTGTGAGATCATGACCTGAGCCGAAGTTGGACGCTCAACCTACTGAGCCACCCAGGCACCCCTATTTATTCAATATTTTTAGCACTGACCAGCATGCTAGGCACCAAGAGTAGACAGATGTGGAACATGGGGCAAGATAATACACTTGATATGTTTGATTTACAGATGCAACAGGTTGAGTCTGGAGGGAAAAAATGGGACAAGATCTGAATGAGTGCTGAGTCTACACTGAGGAGCCTTGACTTCAGTGACATCCTTACATATGAAGTTGTTTAGGAAGAGAATGCTGTTAAATGCTGTGATTTCTAAAACCCACCTTGGACCAGAGATGATGCTAACGTTTGTCACTCGGTGACATCAACAGGTTCATAGATATGATGAGATGAATACTTTAAGCTTGCAGGTGAATGTTGTGTCTTATGTGAATATGAGTTTGTTTTTCTTTTTTTTTAATGTTTGTTTTTGAGAGAGAAAGAGAGAGAGAGAGAGAGAGAGAGAGAGAGAGAGAGAGAGAGAGAATGTGAGCGGGGGAGGGGCAGAGAGAGTGGGAGACACAGAATCCCAAGTAGGCTCCAGGCTCTGAGCTGTCAGCACAGAGCTGATGCGGGTTTCAAACTCACAAACCGTGAGATCATGACCTAAGCCGAAGTCGGACGCTCAACCGACTAAGCCACCCAGGTGCCCCTGAGTTTGTTTTCTGAAGGTAGCATCCAGCCATTCAGCTTTATTCTCAAAGGGTTAGTGACACAAACTGATTAAGATCAAATGCCATTACAGGTGTCTCAGAAGGAAGAAAAAGTAGAGGAAAATATGTGAAGGCTGGCGAAGAATACAGTCAAGAGTTGAGGATGAGCTGAAGTAGTGACCATGGTGATGATGCTGGCAGGTGCAAAAGCTACTTAGGAGCCAGGATTGATAACTGGAAGTGACAATCAACCAGATATGGAAGGTGAGAGAGATGAAAGATGAAGCTTCAGTGCCTCTTGGCTTTCTAGCCTAGGGAATGGGTTAATTCTCCAAGAGAGGAAATACAGGAGAGGCTCTAAGTTTGGTAGGGGTGTAGACTGTTAAATTTAGTATTGTTATTGGTACTCATTGCTCCTTGGATTGTAATTATGGTATTGGTATTTTCTCTATGAGGCTTAAAACATATCCCAGGAAGGATAATTTCGCTCACTGACATACTGAGCAAATAAGAGAAAACATGGTGATTTCAAATGTGTACTTCAAACACAAGAAAGATAGTTTTCAGTAAAGCTTGTATATATACCTAAAATTGAGAGGCATGACTCCACCTCCCATTTCCAGTCCTCCTACCCCTCCATAGTCTCAGAGACAAAGGTGGTAATTCAAGATGACTTAGGGTATGTTGATACAATGCCAGATGTTTAGACCAATTATTAAGAAGTGGCATAATCCAGACCTCTTCCAAAGTGGGTATGGGAGCAACCGAGCTGTTGCCTAAATTTTTCCTTTTTGTAAAGCTGTTTGGCACTATGCAGATATAGTTAAAGTCCTATAAATGCCTTGGCTATAGAAAGGGCAAAACCTCATAAAGAAGATTTTGAGCAAAGAGTGTGTGCCAGTATTCTAACTCTTGGGGAATATTAACTATTTAACAGCATTTTTTTTATGGTATCAAGCCTATGAGGTAGATATTATTATCTTTGGTTCACAGATGAGGAAAATGGGAGTGAGAAACAAACAAAAACCTGCCTGTGTTTGTTCAACTAGGAAGTGGCAGAACTCTTCGAACCCCGTTCCCTACATTATCTGACCACCTCTGGACCTCTCATCAGTTGATGCCCTTCTTTTTCAGTGCTCCATCCTCTTTATGCCTTCCTTTCACTCTGCCCTCAGCTTAGACTCCAAACGCACAGTTATCATTATCCTCTTGCAAACCCTCACTTTCCTAGCCTCTCAGTTCTTCCATCTTTCTCAACCAGCAAAGCTCAATCCTTGAAGCCAGCCCTGTCCACTTCATACCTATCCCACAGTCACTGATGGGGGGCTAGACAAAAAACACTCAACCATGCTCACTTATCTTGCCTCAAGTTTGTGACCACAGACTTCAAGTGGGCCCTCTCCCCTGCCTGGGAATCTGGCCACTTTGTCTAGTTGATTGCCTCTTTTGTAATTCAAGACACCCATGGTCAAATGGCTTCTCATTTTTCAAATGTCCTATCCTGTTCCCTTCTCCTTACTTTCCAATGAAGACTTTGCCTCTTGTTTGACTGAAGAAATAGTCACGATCTGATGGTAAACTGGTAAACACACCCATTCTCATGACCAAATTTACCAACCTGTCTGCATCTTAACTTACAGACTCAGACTTCTTCCTACTTACATATTTATTCATAAGAATCGTTCACGTATTTACTAAGACCAACGTCTCGACTTACGTGTTGGAGCTTATCCCCTTTTCTAGGACTTTGTTCCTGCAGTTGTCTTCTCTCTGTCCTCATGATCATTATCCCCCTCTCTGGTGATCATTGCCATCAGCAGACAAGCATACTTTACTATCTCCCATCTTAAGAAAACAAAACTTGCCCTCGATCCACATTCCCTTCTAGCTCTTACCTTATGTTTTTCCTTTCTTTTAAAGCAAACTCCTAAAAAGAATTGTCCATCTCTAATTACTCTTTCCACTTTCTTACCCTGAATTCTCTTTTTAACCTGTGCTAATCAGGTTTAGGCTCCCAATCCTTCAAAAACAATTTTTAAAACCATACTTGTCAATGTCACCAAAAACGACAGGTTGTCAAATCCAATGATGAATTCTCAGTACTGCTTTTAAACTCTTAGGAGCTCTGACAAAGTTGTTTACTTCTTCCTTCTTCAAACACTTTGTTCTCTTGGCTTCTGGAATAGTGTGTTCTGGATTTTATTCTTCACTGGTCACCCATTATTAGTATTTTTTTTTTTTTTGGCTTCTCCATCCCTGCCATAATTCAAAGATTCAGGTGGTTCTCTGTTGTTTCCTTTTCTCCAGATGCATGTACTTTCAGGTGACCTCACACAATCTGATAACTCCCAAATGTTGATCTCTTCTCCTAACCTCTTCCACGAGTTATGAAATACCAAGCTACCTATTGAATATTTAGAGTGTCTGTTACATATATTATACTTACTATGGCCAAAATAGAACTCTTGGTTCTCTCTCTCTCCCTTAAAATACTCTGATTCTTTTCAGTCTTTTTCAAAACCTAGAAATTGTTCTTGATTTCTCTTTTCCCTTCATTTCCTACACCCAACTCATCAGCAAATTTTGCCTGCTTTCCCTTAATTTCATCACTTCCCTCCATGGCTACCAACACTTCTAGTCTAAGTTACTATTTTCTCTTGCCTGGACTATAAAAGCCTACAAATTGATCTCATTGCTTCTACTCTTCCTTCTACCCAGTCCTGTTCTCTATGCGGCAGCCAGTGTTCTTTTTACAAAGAATTATGTTCTGTCCTCCTAAAACTACTTCAATTACTTCCCATTTTACTGAGAATAAAAATTCAGACTGCTTAATGGCCTACCAGGTGTTACCTTATCTAGCCACAGTTTACCGTTCTCACCTTATTTTCTACTACTTTTCCACTGATCAACATGGCTTTCCTTTAATACAGCAAACTCATCCCTGCCCCAGAGCCTTTGCACTACTCAATCCATCTATCCAGAATGCTCTCAGCCCAGATATTTATAGAACTCCTGTCATCAAAAGTACAGAGCATCTTAAAAAGCATAGAACATCAGAATTTGAAGAGTCTTAGGGATCTTCAAAACCCATCCTTGCATTTTACAGCTTTTTTTATAAGAGGCCAGACAGGTTGAGACTTGCTTGAATCCACAGTTAGTGACCAAGCTGAGACTTCCATCTCTCTTGACCAATTCTCTATCTTTTATTAAAAAAATTTTTTTTAACATTTATTATTGAGAGACAGAGAGACACAGAGTGTGAGCAGAGGAGGCTCAGAGAGAGAGAGGGAGACACAGAATCCAAAGCAGGCTCCAGGTTCTGAGTTGTCAGCACAGAGCCTGGCGTGGGGATTGAACCCACAAACCATGAGATCATGACCTGAGCTGAAGTCAGACACTTAACCGGCTGAGCCACCTAGGAGCCCCCAATTCTCTCTTTTAAATTCTGTTAGATGAGCTAATTACTCTGTGTATGGTATTCTTACTTAACTATGGTTGGTTTTAAACTACAACACAATCTGTCCGTCAGAATTACTTGCTTCTGTATCCTTTGGACATGTTTTTTCCTGAGGCAGTGGGCTCCAGGGGGGTAGGTAGGGGAGAGAAAAAAGGATAGGGGTGCAAGGGTAGAGATATTTTAATTCCATAGAAGTATTTGGCTTTTTTTTTCCTGTGAGATCAAAGTGCCCCGCCTTGGTGTTAATTCAGTTCTCTTGCTATCCTTCTGAAGCAGTTTGTGGAGACCAATGCACAGAGGAGAAAACTGAGTGTGCGATTTTCTAAACTATACAATTGTCTGCTTCATTCCTCTGCTTAAAATTTTTCTGTGGCCTCTTTTGCCCTCAAGATAAATTTCCAGTCTCTGTCAACAGGCTCCCAGCCCCTTACAACCTTTGGTTCATCGTTATCTTCATCCCCTCCCACTTCCTTTCCTATGGCCGCTAACCTACTGTCCCCACTCGCAGTGCTTCAGCCACACAGGTGTCAGGCTCATTGTTTTTCTCCTCTCGGGCCACAGCCCATGCCATTCCTGCTCTGTGCCCTTATATATCTGTCCTGTATAACAAGAAGCAGGTGTTACCTCTTCTGTGCATCCTGGGAGGCCTTTCTTAGGCAATGTCATTTGCTTCCCTAGGATCTTGAACATCTTGAGTGTGTCCCCATTAGAGCGTTAGTCAGACTATGAAGGGGTTTTGTTTGTTTCTGCAGTTCTCAGTACCTTGTGAGCTCTTGAGCTCTTATTCTTTTTGGTCTCCATGGAGCCTAGTTCAGGACCTGGCATGATAATAACTGAGAATGTGCTGGATGAATGAGTGAGTGGGTGAATGTGACCAGCAGTCTGGCAGGGAGTGAGAACAGCCTCCCCAAAGAATATTTTAATGGATTCTCATCTACCGTCACCTTGACCACGCCTCTTTCAATCCCACTTACAAGTCACAGACTTTACAATAATCTTTCCCCAGGGCTAAAGAGACCAATTACTCTTGCAAGGCTCCTTCTGGCAGGCACTGCCCCTGGCTCTAAAGGGCCTCTTGAGCCATCTCTGTGGTCCCAAACGTGAAGAGAGCGTGAACGTGCTATGGGATTTTACGTTCGTTTATTTATTGCAGCACACTCATTCCTAGTGGAATGCAAGAGGATTTCTAGGTGGACTGTGCATTTTTAAAATAGATATGAATTTATTTACATATGATCTAGGAAGAGTCCCTTTTCCATTTATGATAACATATTATGTCGTTCAAAAAATAACTTATTTAGTAGAGCGCCTGGGTGGCTCAGTGGGTTAAGAATCTGAGTCTTGATATCAGCTCAGGTCATGATCTCACAATTTATGAGCTTGAGCTCCAACTCGGGCTCTGCGCTGACAGTGCGGAGCCTGCTTGGGATTCTCTCTCTCCCTCTCTGCCCCTTCCCCTGTGCATGCACATGCCTCTTTCTCTCAAAATAAATAAACATTAAAAAGAGCTTATTTAGGCTTAAAAAGTGAACCAATTTAAAGAGAAATATTAAATTTACATAACACATATGTATGGCAAAAACAGTGAGGTAGTACCTGAATGATTAATAATTGGGAAATACTGATGCCATTCATGTAAGCATTCACTCATGTATTCATTCATCAAATGGTTATGGCACATCATAGGCCAGGCCCTATGCTGTGTAAGGAGTAGACAGATGATGAGTAGTTTCTGCCTTGGTCCCTGTCCTTTATATTCTAGATACCCACCCCCTGAGCACTCTGCACATTCCTCTACTGGATGCTGCCAACAATTTGTTAATGTCCTCGCTGATGTGGAGTGACCAGACTGGGTGGGAATGGAAAAAATAAAATATATACACATATACCTGTAACTTTGCATATATGCATATCTACATGTGGGAGAACACGTGAGTGTGGGCTGGGCTTACTGTTTCAAACAATAGTAAAGACTATATGGCTTTTCTCTTGGGTTCATTCTCTCTCTGTCTCTCTATTGGATGCCATGTTGTGAGCCACCTGAAGGAGAGGTCCATGTGACAAGGAATTGATGCCCCTAGCCAACAGCCAAGGAGGACCTGAGCCTGACAAGAGCTGTATGAATGAGTTTGGAAATGGATCCCCCTAACATGATCCTTACGATGATTGCAGCTTCAGCAGCACCTTGACTGTAGCATTTTGGGAGATCTTGAGGCAAAGATATCTAGCTAAGCTGAACCTAGATTCCTGACCTACAGAAACCATCAGATAATGAATGTCTTAAACTGCTAATTTGGGGGGCATTATGTTATGTGGCAATAGATGACTAACAGAGAACTCTAAATTTGGCAATCACTAAGGTGAGTCTTGAAAAGTAACATGTAGGACCAAGTTCCCTACTCTATATAGTAAGAATTACCATGGGCTCAGATCTTGATATGTCCACAATAATATCCTCTGCATATGCAAATTCATGGGGACCAGGGTCATACATTATCCTGAGCCCCAAATTTCTTTCCAGTTTCCTAGTGGATATCGCCAAAAGGATGTTCCACTGGCACCTCCCACATAACAACTCTGAAATCTTCCCTAGTCCTGTTCTTCTACTGTTCTCTATTTTATGTTCAAGCCCTGAAATTTCGAATCATCAGTGATTCTGCCCCCATCACTCACTATATCTTATCTCTAGAATCCCCCCAAGTGCTGTCCAAGTTCACTACTGTAGTGATGTCCACATTAACTACTGCCCAAGTGCACTACTAAGATCTCACATCTGATTAGGGCAATACCTTCTATCTCCTTGCTTGTCCTCAGACCTCCTCTGTGCTCCAATTGATAAAATGCCTTGCCTTTCTATTACTGAACATTTATTTTTTATCTTTTTTAAGTTTACTCATTTATTTTGATAGAGAAAGCAAGCAGGGGAGGTGGAGAGAGAGAGAGGGAGAGAGATTCCCAAGCAGACTCTGTGCTACTAACACAGAGCTCCACACAGGGCTCAAACCCACAAACCGTGAGACCATGACCTGAGCTGAAATCAAGAGTTGGACTCTTACCTGACTGAGCCACCCAGGCGCCCCATATCACTGAACATTTAATATATAATGTGGAGGAGAGCATGTGAAACTAAAACTATCCCTTATCCCATCACCATAAAATCTGATTTAATTTTTATACACCCTTCTAGTGTCTGTCCCTGTACAAAAATGCATTTCACTTGATGGTAATAATAATCTCTACACAATCTTTGTTTTACTTTGAGTACTTCATTAAATAATGAGTATTTCTCCAATTTGCTATATTATCTTAGAAATTATCACTTTTACTGGTGCATACTACTCCATGGAGGGGATATAATCTATGATACTTAACTATTTCTCCATTGGATATTTGAGTTGTTTCTAATATTTGTGGTTATAAGTAACACTGGATTAATCTTCCCAGGTAAAATTGTTTGCTCTCCTTAATTAATTCACTGTACTAAATTTGTAGGAAGAGAATTCCTTGGTCAACTATTATGAAGACTTTCTGGTACAGGTTAGAGGTTCCAAATTTTCTAGAAGGTTGATCCTCAGTGACAAGAGTATAAAACAACATCATTTTATTTAAAAAAATTTTTTTTAAATATGTAACACAGTTTTTGAAAGCCCTTAATTTTTTCCCTAAAGCTTTCTCCTTCTCCTTTTCTTACTCTTTCATGTGTTCCTCCTCCTCTTCGACGCCCTTCTTTTTTTTTCTTCCTCTTCCTTCCAATATCAAGCTTTGCACACTGAAGTAGCATTAGTAAAAAAAGTCAAGAGTAAAGCCTTTGGCGTCAGGTTGCCTGGGCTCACAGCTCAGCCCTTATGTACTCAGAGAGCAAGAACATAAACACAGTTCTCTCTCCTGGTTCTCCCAATTCTCCTCCTTGGCAGAAGAGGTCTTTGGTCACCTCTTCTGTGAAATGGGGTAATATTATTACTTCTTTGTGGAGTTGTTATGGTGCTTAAATAAGTCCATATACATACAACAATTAGAACAGTGTTGGCTCATGGTGAGTGCTCAATAACGACCAGCCACTGTGACCAAATTATTTCAGATTATTCCCTCAGAATAGATTCCCAGAGGTGGGAATACTGAGAACACAGGATAAGAGTACCTCTTATTCTCTTCTTTCTATGTATAACTTCCCCCAAATCATTGCACTGATTTTCACTGGATGGAGGTGACATTTTCAAGGACTCTGCCTCACAGAGGGCTGAAGATGAAGGCGGAGAGGATAAATGATTCACTGTGGCCATGATGCTGCCTCAGCACTGGGCAACGAGGCTTGCATCTGAGGAAAATGCAGCCAAACTCACCGATATTATGAAATCGGCTATGCAAGAGTGTCAGGCAACAAGCTGATACTGGAGAGAAGTCGAGGGGAAATATGATTGCCTCAGGATAGGGATTGCCCTTGTCAGGAAAATTCCTAGGAACATGAAGAGAGATGTGCTTAAACAGTACTGTGAGTCATATCCAGGAATTTGTAGAACAAAAGGGCGATCACACCATGGCCAAGCAGGGCTTCTGACAGAGAGCTTTTATGGAAGGACCAAGGAGGGCCGGAGAACACAGAGCGGACTGAGTCATTACCACCCTGGTGATTCCTGACCCACATTCACAGGCACTGGTTCCCTTTCTTCTTCTTCTAGGAGGGACATTAATAGTTCAGTTCTTTTCAGTAGACAGGTTCTGGGTATCTGAGGGGCTTAAGAATGACTGACAGAGAGGTCTGCAAGGAACTCGATGCATGCTGATAAGACCTGACTTCCCAAAATAACTTACTCACCAGTTCCTTGTTGCCAGTAACTTAGCAGCAGTTGGGGTGTTTTCACGATTGCCTTGAAAGTCAGGGCGCTGGTTGATGCTACTGTTGCTGACAATGATGAAAAGAAGTTGAGGATGTTGGTCATGATCATAATGAAAGGCAAGAGAAACTCATATTTTCTGAGTACACCAGTGCTGGGGGCTTTTATGTACTTTATTTTACTTTACTCTCACGCCCCACCTCCTGCCCCCCCCCCCCGCCACCCCCGGAGAGGTGGACAGAATACTCCCATTGTACAGATGTTCCTCGCAGGGGTTAAGTGACTTGCCTCTGGTCATACAGCTGCTAAGTGTCCACCAGGGGCTTACATTCTATTCCTCACTTCAAACCCTGGCCTTTCCCTCTACACGACATGCAGTAGATGAAAATGCCACATGCACGCACCCACACACTGACACCCCCACGCACCCCTTTCTTGGGTAAGACCCCCACATAGCCATTCCAAAGGACACTGGACTTTTTTCATAATTATACCACTAACCTTGCTATCTTGGACTCTGTCTCCTGTTGTAACAAAGCCAGTTGAACATTTTATTTCTGCCAGTGCTTTAGAATAGAAACCAGTTCTGGATTTATGATAACAGTCTTGAGATTTGGGGATGAAAACAGCCTGATCACCATGGGTTAGACTACTAGGACAGTCTTCCCCCAATGATCCTAGTGACTTGAATCCCACACGGGGTGGCCTCTAGATTTCTCAACAGAGCAATTGTTCCCAGTTGATTTCCTTTTCTGAGCAGCCAGAGAGCCCTTTTGGTCTCGCCCGCTGGGAGCAAACCTGAGGCTGCCCGGCTTGTCAGAGTGCCCAGCAAGTTTGTTGACCTGATTAACCTATGATAATTATCTTCTGAAGCTACACGGTGGGCAGAAGGGACCAGACAGACAGCCCTGTTGGCTCAGCTTTCACAGCTCATTTCCACAGGGCATTCCCCTTTGGGTCTCTGGACATGAGCTAAGTTCATCCCCACATATTTCTTTCCTTTTTCAGCTTGTCCTCTCCCCTGCCCTCTATCATGCACATGCCAGGGTCACCAATTTCCTTGTATAAAGAGATGCAGAGTGGAGAAGGGAAAGAAAGGTGAATCGCTCGTCTCCAGGATAAGCCAAACAGTATAATGCATATTTAATATGAATGCTTTGCAAAGCCGTAGTCATGTCTCCCAAGAATTGTGGTGTTTTTCAGGCAAATGAGAGCAGCAAATTTCCCAAAACACTCTTCTTCACTAGAAAAAAGAGAATGTCAACTCTTCTCTAAATTGGCAGTCTCAAGGAGTGGTGGGCTCCTGGTTTTTATGGTCACAAACCTGGCTTGAGGCTTGGTCTTGCATTTTCCTTGTTTTCTGACTTGGAGATGATTTTTTAAAACTCCTAGCCTCAGTCTCTTCATATTTCAAGTGGGAATAGTAATACTTGACCCCAGGGTTGTTATAGGGCCAAAATGAGAAAATGTAGAAAAGGTGCCTGATGCAGAGAAATATCCAGTAACTGGAAGATGTGATGACATTGCATATTGTTACCTGGGGTGTCATAGCTAAGGGAAAGCCTAAGAAACACACAGTCATACAAGCTGGGCACCATGAAACACATTGGAGTTGGGAGCCAAGAGGCTCAGCATGGAAGGATTCCTGGAGGGACCCTCTCACAAAGGCTTGCTTCTGCCTCTTTGACTATAAAGGGGAGTGACTGAGTGTTGCGCTCAGGAGATGGTGTAGGACGAGGGTGATTTGCTTTAGCCCTAAGAGACTGAGAACAAGCACTTCTTTTCATAAACCACGATGCCCCTTGAGCATTATAACTTCATTTTTTGCTTGAAGTAAAGCTCAAAAAGTGGCTATCAAATGATATCCATCCACTTGAAGACCCTGATCCGCCTCCGCAGTAGTGAGGGGAAGGTCACGTCATGTTCTAGGCCAATGTTAGCGAGGTCTGCTTTTCAGTTCCTTCATATTAATTCCCTCTTTTGCTCATGCAAGGGGACCTGAAGTCAAATTGTACAAATCACCTGTTACCTACATTCTTTAAAGGGAAAAAATATGATGCTAAGTACAATTGGGAAAAACCACTCAACCGAAACCACTTTGAGTTTTCTTTCTTCTTTTTTTCTTTTATAAGAATCTGCTCAGATTTTAGGTAATCATGATCATTAGAGACTTTTAAAATATTTGTTTCTTTTATCTAAAATGATGTCATAAGTCTTTTGTACCTTCTCGCAGCCCTCATGGCCATCATCTTCCCTAATGTCAGACACTTCGGTTGTTTTACATTTTTTTTTTCCTCATTCAGACTAATGCTGCGAAGAGCATTATCCTCTACAGATACGTTTTATTTTTTTTAAGTGATTTCGGGGGGATAAATTCCTAGTTCAGAATGATCTGTAATTCTTAATACATATTATCAAACGGCTTTCCACAAGACCCGGGCCAATATTATTGCCCCCGCAATATTACACTTACAGAATTGCTGGACTTGAATGTTACTCCCTTCCTTACTCATTTATAATTTGCTAATTCTTTGCCTGACGACTTGTGAACACAGCCATGCTCCTGAGGCTTATTAACTGTTTGCATTTCCTCTCAGATGGTCTGTTTTTACAAGAGTGGAACCTGGATTGGGTATCCTAAGTGTGACTGTGGGGGGGGTCAGCCTTAGCTGCCCGGAAGAGCCACATTTCTCATTCTACCTCGGCCCTGGAAATGAGCTCTGCTCTCAGCCCACTTTGCAAGCACTGTGTTGGGCACTTAAGGGAGAAAGAGTATGCAGCGTAGGGGTATGGAGTTTAGCAGGGGAGACCAACAAAGAGCACACAGTATGGGGAAGAGGCATCCCCGCGACAGAGATGGGGAGTCCAGGGAATGCTTCGAGGTATCACTTAGGCTGAAATTGGAAGGAGGAATTAGAGCTTATCAGGCCAGGACAAAGGAAAATGGCACCCCCTCTGCCATTATGGCCATTTCCCCTAGTCTCACTCTCTGTCTCCAGATCCTAATAGTACTTGAGTCGCACTGAGACACTCACACTTTCACGCCCAACGTTTGCTCACACTGTTCCCTGTGTCCAAGCCTCCTCTTCATTCTTATACACTTACTCAAGTCTTATGTATTCTTCAAAGCCCATGTGAGATTCACTTCTTCTTACTTCCCCGTCCCAGTCTGAAGGTGGAGGTGACAACAAAGGAGGATTCCTCTCCCTCCGTGTGAGCTCCCACGGCACTTCGCATATGTGACAGCCGCAGCTTTCATCGCATTTTTTTGCCTCCTCCACTGAACCGTGAACTTGGACTCTGTGTGACTCCTCTCCGCATTGCCTTTGCCGAGCTCAGGGCCTGACTCAGGGGGTGCTGGCTGACTGCTGAGCCACGATAAATTCATTGAAAGATCATCTCTTGAAATTCAATCCCAAAGCACCATTGCTGGAACTCAGTAGCTTCTCAATAAATAAATACATACTGAATACATTTAAATATTCAAGTTCAATTTCAACTAGGTTTCCCTTTAGGAAGTGACTATTTTTTTTTCCTGTGGCTTTTGCAAGGAAGTCCACCTCCTGTCACATGTAGTTTTTCTCTATGGCCTGAGAAACCCGAGCCTTCCTGAAGATCATCCATGGACTTCACCAGCCCCACCCACCAACAGGCAGGCCAAGGCTTGTCTCCTTAACACAGAGCCCTTTTATCTCCTTGCGAGAAAACCAAACCTACCCTGCTATCTGAGATGAATAACTCCTGCTAAAATAGAACCCACTGAATCTTCCAGCCAAGGAGGAGGCTGGCAGAGATGGGGGAGGTGAGCACATTTTGAAGCATAAAATTTCCCAGGATCAGGGCATTTCATTAGGAGACTTCTAGATGCGTTTTTCTCTCTAAAGACTCCAATGAAAGTCCAGAGAATTTACCAACTACAGTGAAACATTCTTTACCATCAAGAGCTCTGTTGCCCATTAATTGTAAACAAGCATGTGAGTTGGTCTAGCAAATGCCTATTTATTTTTTAGGTTTGCCCCGTTTCACTTTTAATTAAAATCGTTGCATTGATTTGTTTTTAAAATAATAGTGAAGACTCTGATTTTTGTAGGTTGAGAAATAAATTATCACTTGAAGGATTAGAGTGGCTCTTCTTTTGATTTTAATAAAGATTAGAAGAAGAAAAAGAAGCACAAGGGAATGAATGCAGCTCCCCCAACATAATGAGGTAGACAGCTTCTCCCCCCGATCAAACAAAAGAACAAATGTATTAAACAAAGAGTATAGATTTGACAAACCATCTCTGCTCTCGCCAAGGATTTTCGAGGGGATTTGGAAAGTTGTAGCCTGACCGTGTTCTGTTATTTCTGAGTATATTAAAGCCAGTACTCTGTTAGCTTAGGTATTGTTTTTGTGTGTGCTTTGCTTCCTGGCAATAGAGTCTTTCTTTAAGAAAAGCAATTGGGAGATATGCTGGTCCTGGTTAATCTGTTCCCCCTTTCACACACAGACCATTGTCTGAATGTGCTTCCCAAGAGGCACAGGCATTATGTACTGGGCCCCCTCTCCCAAGTCAGCAGCCCGTACAAAGGGAACACACATCTTGGGAAGAGCCCACTGGATTTCCATTTGACACTGGAGCAGTTTTGCTTATGAAAACCTCAATGCAAAATGTGCCACTTCCCGAGGAAAAACAAAAAACAAAGCGAGGAACAAATGTGGTGGTGGTTTGTAAGTGTTCCACCCAGACCCTCCACCCCAAAGAGCCAGAATTTGGGAAACGCCTGCTATCTTCATGGATGACTTACAGGGCTCTGAGAGCTCAGTAAAAGATTCATCTCTGTGGGGTGCTGAGGGTCGGGCTGCATTTCTGGAATAGGAAGTTCTGGAACTGTCCTCTTGTCTCTGTACCCCTTGTGACGTTCCACCCAGATGCAGAGTCAGGTCCAGCTATCTCTACTCCTATCCATCAACTCTGGCAACACTCCCCAAGAGGTTCAACTAGCTTTATGTAAAGTTGTCCTTTTCATATGGATATTTAAAAACTGGTTTCTTGAAGTTATAAATATGGCATCAAACACACACACACACACACACACACACACACACACACACACAACACACACCTGGATAACTCTGGATCTCCCTCTCTTCCTTTCCCTCTCCTCTCCAACTAAATTTCTTAAATGTGCTCTAATCTTGCCATGTCTCCAACTTCAACTCCTGCTACTTCTCAATTTGCTGCATTATGAGTGTTGGCTCCACCTCTACCCAGAATCCCAGCCCAGCTGAGGTCACCAGCAACTGCCATGTTATTAAGGCCTTATTTGTTTATTTACTCATCTTTGTGTTCATAGCATCATGATACATGGGACTTGTTTGACTAAATGAGCTTCTTTCAGAACTATCGCATTGTCACAGCTTCTCTTCTTGAGTTATGAAAACAAAATAACATGTCCTGAGCAAGTAACAGGTGGGAACAGCCATGTACATTTTCTCAGTCATCTTTACTCCCAAAGGTGGTTTGCAGATGAGGCAGTTGAGGCTGGAAGACACTAAATAACTTGCTCTAGACCACACGGCCAGTAAGTAGAGGATAGGACAGTTAGGGGTTGTTTTCAAGGCTATTCTGTTCTTTAGGGTGATTTGGATTATGGTCCAAATATTCCAGGCATTGAGAGAACTTCATCCAAATGAAGACTCACCTGATACCCACAAAGGCTCAGGAACATCCAAGGGGGGTAACATCCAAGCTGCCATCAGGGATGGAAAGATGGATTTCATTCTTGGGAAGCTCATGACTTTCATAATTGGTAAAGGGACAGTAGTGACAACAAACATGCTCTGCTATAGCAATAACTTGCACTAAATCTATTAACTTTATTAACTCAATTAATCTTCAAAACAGTTCTATGTAGAAATTTCTATTTCTAGTCCTATTTTATTGATGAGAACACAGAGGCATAGAGAGGCTAGACAACTACTCAAGGTCATACGGCTGGTAAGTCTTGGAACTGGGATTCAAACCCAGACAGGTATCATTCCAGGGTCTAGTATGACAACCACTGTAGTATCCCAGGAGGTCATTCTCTTCTTCCCGAAAGTTCTGGGGTTTCCACTTTTGCCTTGGAGTGGGAATATTTTGAATTCTCATCATGGATTCTCTAAGTTAACCATACTGAGTTTTTTTTATCATTTGACACTCTCCATCATTTTGGTAGTTTACGATCTTGTTTACTCTTTGGGAATTATTCTCCACTTCATCCATCTTCCTCTTATAGCATGAACCCCGAAACAAAGCAAGGTATGCCAGGAGTCATCTGATGTAGCATAATTCATAAGTGGTTCAGTTTTTGTGGCCGTGTCAAATATATTAATGTATGCTACTTATGCTATTCTTCTTGCTGACTGTACCTCCTGAGACTTTTATCAATGGGCTGCTGGGACATTCTCCCACACTTGCTTCATGGGTATTCTGGGCATAAGTTCATACAAGCCCTTAAATTTACCTTTGCTAAATTTCACTTATACCGTTTCTGTAAGTGCTTTCTTCAGGCCAGCTACCAATTTGGCATGAAGAGATATTAGTGTGTAGAACATGGAATCAAAGAATCTTGAATTTGGAGTTTACCTTGTCACTTAGGAGTTATTTGACCTTGGGTAATTTCCATTAGCTACACTTGCCATCAGTTTTCCCATCTGTAAATTAGGGCTAATGGTATCTACTCCAGAAAATTGGGAAATTCACTGACAGAAGAACTTTAAAAATTATATTTCTATCAAGTCTTGTTAACAATCCAAGTCTTGCTAGCAATCCAAGAGCCTATTCAAAAGTTATGAAAACAAATGACGATGTACATTTTCTTAGCTTTTGTTCCTGTGCATTACATTTATGTTGCTCATGTAACCATTTTTGCAAGGTTTACAGCAATTAGCATTTAGTTCTTAGAAATGCTTAGCAATTATTTACTGAGAAGCTAGCAATAGAATATGAAATGCCTATTCCTAGAAATGCTTCTAGTGAGCTTTAATATTTGTGTAACAACATCAGTAATACAGTTACCTGCACAAAGTGTTAATAGGGGATTATCACCTGCTGGGGATCTAGTCTGGGCTGGGGCACATCAAGCAAAGAGCCCAATGCTTTTATGGCCTCCATCTCTGGTTTAGTCAGAGGTAAGGGTCATTTCTAATTTTCAGCGTCCTCTGGGGGCTCAGCTGCCAGCCCTCCATTGGGAATATGAGAGAATAAGAGAACAGGAAAAAGGTAACTTTTATTCCTGATACAGATCAGAATCGTGCCTTTATAATACTGATCTCTCTAACCATCTGAACTACTAAATTCTGGAACCTTTTGCCAGCCTGGACTTTCAAAGTCATCCCAATCCTATGGCATTGTGCTGACTTCTCAGATTCTTCCATGACAGGCTCTGATCACTTATACCTGCCTGAGCCTCATAGACTTAGAGGGCTTCTGGCCTTGCCCAACTGCCTTGCTGACATCAGATGCCTTCCTAACCCTCAAGTCTTCCACAATCCCCTGGCCTACAGTTTGAGCTGCAGATCAAACTCTGCTGTTACCAGTGCGGAGAGAGCTATAAACTGGATTCTTGAAAGGCTCTATTAGGTCTTCAAAATGAGGAAAGTTCATAATAAAATATACTTTTCCCACGTTCAGTTGATGGACACCTGCACAGCTGATTAAAATTGGATTTGGGCTAATGGGGCAGGCAATAAAACTTAAAACCTAGTGGTTAGGTTGGTTAGGACTTCAGAGTGAGACAGACTTGCATTTGAATCCCAGCTCTTTTCATTTTGGTGTCATGTGGGGCAAGATATTTCCTTCCTAAGTCTCAGTTTTATCACCTGTAAAATGGAGAGAATAATTCCTATCCCATAGGATTATTGTAAGGACTCCACGAAATAATTTATGATGTGTTTACTACAGTGAGTGCCTTATGCATAAAAAGTACTTCATAAGTACTAGCTTCTACTATTTAATTTGATGTGGCACCCGTTCTGCAAAATTTAGCCTAGCCTGTCTGACCCCAAGGTCCACACTCTTTCCACTATGTCAGGTGGTTTTAATTTTCCAATTTATGACTTCAAATCTATCAGGTGGCTCATGAGGTCTCTCTACATCTATAGACTATCTATTGGATCTTTTATTTCAATGACTATATTTTTCATTTCCAGAAGTTGTAGTTTGTTCTTTTTAAAGGAGTTACTTTTTTTTCAGAGAATCTCATTGTTTGGGGAAGCTCTTTTTTATGCCCCTAAGCTATTTAGTACACCTGTTTTATAGTATCTTTGAAATGGATTATCTGAATTCTTTAGGATGTAATTCCATTTTTGTTTCTGGTGACAATCACTCATGATAGATCCATTTTGAGATATGTTTTTGTTTTGGATCCAGAATTCATCTTGAGCGGGGTCATTCTCTGTGGAAATAATGCTCATTTTTTTAAATTGAGGGTATTTTCCCATAAAAATGGTAATGTTTGCTTCTTTGAGATGCTCCAGGAGTATTTGAAATCTAGAACCTATTTTGTGTAATTGTTCAGTTTGAGGGTTTCAGAATCATATGAGTTAGTATAAATGAGGGCCACAAAAACACTGTGGTGCAAGATAGTGGTTACAAATTTCAGGGAGATATTTTCCCTAATTGTAAGCTACTTGAGGGAGACAAGCTTTCTTGTCAACTCCTTTTGGGGAGAGGCAGATTGTTTTTTGTTTATCCTTTTACTGAATGTGCTATTCTTCATTGATCCTGTTCTGCAAATGACTGAGTTCTGACCCTCCCCACCTTGCTTCACCACCCACAAGACATCATCTCTTATCCGAACATGCTCGTTAAAGTCCAAGCTTCTAGATTATTGAGTGAGCAGGCCTGCCCTCAGTCAACTTAGGGCAGCTATCACATCAGCACACATGCTCACAACCTTGCTTTTGAGTTTCTTCTTCATTTCTGACTTCTAGCCTCCAAGGATTTCTCTTTCCTGTGATTTCAGCCATACATCTAAAAGGATATTTGTTGTATTTTATCTAGCATTTATAGACATTTGTGGAAGGAATTTTTTCAAAATATTTACTGTGCATAATGTCAGAACCACAAGTCTTGCAATGGAAGACTGTCTTCCATTGCTACAGATGTCCCATCTATTTAAAAAATTTTTTTAATGTTTATTTATTTATTTTTGAGAGAGAGAGCGAGCACAAGTAGGGGAGGGGCAGAGAGAGAGGGAGACACAGAATCCGAAGCAGGCTCCAGGCTCTGAGCTGTCAGCACAGAGCCCCACACGGGGCTCAAACTCACAAACTGTGGGATCATGACCTGAGCCGAAGTCAAAGGCCTAACCAACTGAGCCACCCAGGCACCCCAGGCATCCCATCCTTAATGCTTCCCTTGCCATGAACATCTCTGCTACAAGGATGGTGTTCATGGGAGCTGACTGGCCGTAGGATTGTTCTCTAGCAGCTTAAGGGGTCTTTTTCAAGCCTTTGTTGTTTAACTATTTCCTGCTCATTGCCCTTAAAGTGGGCTTTGTTATTCTGACCGAAACTATAAGGTGTTAAGCAGTATCCTATATGATTGCCATTTCTCTCAATTTGTATGTTCCTGCTCTTGTGTCATTTCCCCCAAGAGAATAAGAGAAGCATCTGATGATATATGCATGCATTTCCTATGTATATGAATGACCTTACAGAACTGAAGCCTGAAGAGAAGAAAGATAGCCTACATTTGCTGGGCCACATGAATTGTGGAATAAAAGGGAGACTCACTTTTATTGTTTTGGGTAATGACAGCTAATTTCCCCTCAAGAAATTGTTGGTCATTTCTATTGCGCAAGCCCACTAGGTGTTACCTCACCCAAAACAAAAAACTAGAAGCGTTTGCCAGAGCGGGAACTAAACATGCATCAATTCAAGTACACACTGCTACCTTCCTCTACCACTTTTTGTGCAAAAATGAGCTTCAAATCGTCTCAATAAAAGTCATCAAGTCTGTACAATCCAGACAGCCTCTCTTTGTCCTGGAAGATGTGTCTGTTTTGTTTCATATCACCTCATTCTGCAGTAAATTGTGACTTCTGGGGCACAGGGGCAGCACAATTACTGAGCTACTCTTTAAAGGGCTGAGGCTTCGAGAATGGAAGGAGCACAATGTTTGCTGATTGGCAAGAAGCCACAGGATTATTTTATTTTAACTAGGGATATATGAGGCATGGAGGAAAGAACATCAACTCTGGAATCAGCCAGAAATGAGTTCCAGTCCCAGTTCTGTAACTCACTAACAGTGTGATATTTGGCAAGCTACTAACTTCTCCAAGCCTCAGATGTATGAATTAGAATCAATATGTAAGGTGTAGGAAGCTGCTATTTGTGAAAGGACTAATTTAGGGGCAGCATGCTACAATGGAGGTAGTTTTCGAGTCATCCAGATGTAGGTTCAAATTTTGGCTCTGCTGTTTCCTTTTATCTAAAGTGGGAGCAACAATATCTATGGCACTAAGTTGAGGATTGAAGTCCATGAGAAAATCTCTGTTAAGCATTTGGTCTTTTTTTTTTCTTTTGGTTGTTGGCACAGACCTTGGTGTGCTCTAGTCCCTTGCTCCTTGAGGGACTCAGTGATTGGACTCAGCTCTACCCTTCAGGTGCCCTCTGTGCCAGAGGAGGCAAATTGCTCAGTTTTTCACCTAAGTAAGATGACCTCTTACTTACTCTCCTTCTCCTTCCCTCAAGTTTTCAGACAGAGGGGTTACTGGAAGCCGGGAATGGCTCCAAGCCAGCAGACCACTTCCTGTCTACCACCTGGCCCTCCCACAGAACCTTCCCTCTTAAAACCTCTGGGACTGTGACAACAGGACCCAGGCAAGAAGCCACTGGCCAAGGCCTGGCCTTAAATTCCTGAGAGGCCTCTGGAATTTTCTGGAGACAGACAGGGCTCTGTCAGCAGCTCACAGCCTGGAAAAGAGTGAACAGGGTGTATGGCAGGCTGTTACTCTGAGCCTGCTCCCTCCCTGGGGCTTGTGGTTTTAAAGCTTTAATCGCTGAGATCAGAGTCATCCTGTTTTATTACAGTGCCAAAAAGGGCCACCCCAGCCTAGCATGGATGATGGCAACTCCTTCCGGAGACCCTCAGCCTGGCTTAGAGAAGTGATGGCTGCCGGGCCCCAGTGCCTCCTGTGGGGTTTGTGTTTCCCTTCCTATTAAATCCTCTCTGTGCTCAGAAGGCCGTTCCACTTTCCCATCTCTCCAGCTCTGCCTCTGGCTTCTTTAAAGGCTTCAGTGTTTCCTCAAATTAAGGGACCCAGCTGCTTGAGGCCCTTTGTTCAGTGTCTCCAGGATGACCTTTCAGATAATTCGTCCCCACTTGCAGGGGCTGAGCTTTGCTGGTATTTAGACTCAGAGCTTCCTTGGCTAATCGGAATTTATTATCCTCTTTGTTAGGGGACTATGAGGTTCTTTTTCTCCGTGGAGGGCTGTCTTCTGGGTGAGTGATACATGAGCTGGCCCTGGCTCTCTAATCCTGGCAAGTCCTGTTTCCAGGTTGTGTCTCCATGGCCCCCAGAGTCTGTGTGTGTGTGTGTGTGTGTGTGTGTGTGTGCGCGCGCACTCACTTGACCATGGAAAATAAAGACTTTCAGGTCTCAGGATCGTTTGGGGATAAAGGAAGCAGATGAGAGATGAAGGAACATGGAATCTTCCATGGCTTCATTTTTATAGCTTTTAATAGCTGTTTAATTATTCTTGCAAATCTGATTAGATCTTGTTGAGTGTTTTTTTTATGGCAAAATATACATAACATAAACCATTTTAGTCATTTTTAAATGGACATTTCAGTACCATTCAGTACCTTCACAGTGTTGCCCAACCATCACCAACATCCATCTCCAGAACTTTCTCATCTTCCTACACTGAAACTCTATACCCATTAAACACTAACTCCTCATTCTTTCCTTCTGCTAGCCCTAGGAAATCACCATTCTACTTCCTGTCTTATGAATTTGACTGTTCTAGATACTTCAAATAAGGGGAATCATACAGTATTTGTGGAATAATATTCCAATGTATGGATATGCTACATATTGTTTATCCATTCACTTGTCAGTGGACATTTATGTTGTTTTGACCTTTCAGCTATTGTAAACAATATTGCCACATACAGTTATGCACAAATATCTATTTGGGTCAACTGCTTCCAATTCGTTTGGGTATATCTACAAGTGGAATTGTTGGATCATATGGTAATTTCATTTTTAATGTTTTAAGAAGCCACCATGCTGTTCTCCACAGCAGCTGTAGCATTACTTTCTGTTTTGTTCTGTTTTGTTTCTAATAGCCATCCAATTAGTGTGAGGTGTGTTTATTGAATTTTGAGGGTGATAAAAATGAGCACTGCAAGAGTGATCATTTGTTAAGTTCATACCATGTATTAAATATTTAGTACAAATGATCTCATTGAATCTTCAAGACAACCCTATGTGGTTTGTTGTTATCTCTGTTTTATAGGAGAGAAAACTAAAACTCAGAAGAGTATGTAACTTGCTCAAAATCAAACAACTGGAAAGGAGCAGAACTGGAAGTCATGGGCAGGGTCATCAGAGTCCCACATCCATGTTCTTTCTACTATACAACTTGTCTTCTAACCACATAGCTGTTCTTAGATGGGAGGGGGATTTCCACCCTCCTGCCAGTGAATGTTTAATTCCAAAAGGCTTTAAAATGCAAAGTCAAAGGCTTTCCATAAAGGAGGGGCATTGGGATGTTGGCAGGTTTCCCAGGAACACCCCCACCCTCTGCTCATGCACACCACATACACACACACACACACACACACACACACACACACACATACATACACATATACATACACACATACATACAAGCACTGAAAATAGAGTTACCCACGAAAAAGTCTAAGCCTTCTTTGAACCCTTCCTAGATGTGCTGTTCTACTTCCTGAGGCTATAGAGGTGAGTGAGTCACAGACCCTTCCTTCAGGGACCACACCATCTAGTCAGGCAAACATCTTCCTAGGTAATGATAATACAGGGTACTGTGGACTGTGACAGAGGAGGTGACTACAGTACAGTGTGCAGAGTGTTGTGACTGAGGAATAGAGAAAGGGCCTTGGAAGCACAGATGACAAGAATAATCCTCTCCATCCTTAGACATGGGGTCCAGAAAAGGCTTCATATCAGAGTCATTTAAATTGACTGTTGAAGAATGAGATACCACATGATATTTGGAGGAATGGTGGTAACAGAAGGGAGAAGGTATTTTGTACACGGGAACAGCAAATACAAAGACTCAGAGGAGGGAGAGAACGTGGTCGACGTGAAGTGGTGCAAACGTTTTAGTACATCTGTAGCATAAAGGGCATGTTAAGGAGTGACAGAAATAGAATTGGGAATGCAAACACAGGCTACCTCATTAAGAGCCTTTTCATCTCACAGAATGTCTCAATTCATCTTGTGGTTGATGGAGGGGCATGGAAAATCTCTGCTTTGAACATGACAATGAGTTGGTCAGATTTGTGTTTTGGAAAATCACCTTTACATAATCTATGGTGGATAGATTAACACTGTGGTGAGGTGGAGGTGAGGTCTAACAGTAGGGAGACTAAAGTATAATAATAGCTGACATAAATTAGTTGCTTGCTATGTGACAGCACAGTACAAAAATATTATATGCATTACTCATTCAATTCCCATGACAACCCTGAAAAATGAATTATTATCCATTTCACAGATAGGGAAACTAAGGTCAAATAACTTGTATGAAGTCACATTATACCAAGGGTGCAGCCAGCATTTTAACGAAGGCTGTCATAGTTCACAGCACAAGGAAGAAATGGCAGCTGATATTAGGGCAATTGTAGTAGGAAGAAAAACAGCTGACTGATAAGCAAGTTATTTAGAAGATGGAAATGATGACTGACTAGATAGAGGGGATGAGGTGTCAATGAAGACTCTTAGATGTCAAATTTGGAGGACTGTGATTGGTCATGCCTTCTCCTGAGAGGAGGAGGAACCTAGGAAGAAAAGATGGGAGACTCTGTTTTGGACAAGCTGTAAAGCCTAGAAAACATTGATCAAAGAAATATTTTGAAATATGAATTCACATCCATTACCATTAATGATGAACCTTTCCTTGAGATGCCAGCCACTAATGGTTGTACATATATGTAATATATAAATAAATCAGTAAGTACATAGTTATGGAGGTACATCCTCAAATATTTTTACTGATATAAATGAATGATAAAACAAGGCTTGGAAACTACTAATTTTATAACAGATTCAGAGAAATCAAGATTAAAAATATGCAGACAATATTTGTGATATATGGTCTTCTTGGCTACTTGCTCCACTTATACACAGTTTGTGTTCTAGTATTTGTCAGTAGATCCATTAGTTATATATATTCAACACCGGTGAACTTTTCTCATCTTTTTCATATATGTATATATGTATTCAACACTGGTGAATCTTTTAGCTCTCACTCCTAGTATGTTCTTTCAAATCCCTGGTCACATTTTACCAATTTCGACAACTTAACGTTTTCTAGAATTAACCCTGAAGGTTCATTGTTTATATAGACTTTCTGGAGAGATCTTTTAAAAATGGAATCTACCCATGTCAATTCATTGTTTAAAATCTTTCAATGTCTCCATATTGCCCAAATGGCACTCAAAGCCTTGGCCATCTGTGTCTTTTCCTCTTCACCACTGCTGGCTACAATGAGATATTTATGGTGACATAAACAAGTCTTGCCATTTCACAGTAACCTGCTTTTCAGGCCCACTACACCAAAAATTCTCTTTCTTTCTCATTGATCTGGAGAATACCTTTATCCTTCCAAATCTTTCTCTTGTCTCCCCTAAGAACTTGCTTCCAATACCCAGCAGAGTTAATAGTTATTTCCCTATGTCCACAATATACTGAATATATATCTGTTTAATGCCATAATAAAAAATACATTTGATGTGTCTGTTTCATGCCATAGACTGTGAACTCCTTGAGGGTAAGACTTGATTTGTGTATCTCTGTAGTTCCTCACAGTCCTTAATCACGTGCCAGATATAAGAAATGATTCAAAGGTTGTTGGTGAGCTAATGGAATGAATGAGTCATTACTCATTATCAGAATCACATAAGTTAATATATATAAAGCCCTTGAAGAGTGCCCAACGTGTAATAGGTGTTACATAACTACTTTCTATTATTATTTTTCTGCATAATTTCTTTCAATACTTCCTTCCAGTTGGTTTTGTCATCCAAGCAGATTAAAGGAAAGAAACACGTCTCTTATGTTTTCTACATTTTTCATAAAACCTAATATAAAGCACTCAGTCAACTTACTTAAACATTTATCAAGCATTTGAGATCCCCACAGTCCAAATTTCTGCAAATTTTCTTCGTAATTATGTGTGGTGGAGTTCTAGGAGTACATTCTGATGCCCCATCCCTCTGTAACATGGGTATACTTTCTTTTCCCACCATCATCCCCCAATCCCTTCCACTCTTCTAGCTTTTTAGAAATTATTATTATTTTATTTTAGGAAAAGAGAGAGAGAGAGACAGAGACAGAGACAGAAAGGAATAATCCCAAGTAGGCTCTGCACTGAGTGTGTCCCAACATAAGGCTCGATCTCATGACTATGAGATCATGACCTGAGCTGAAATCAAAAGTTGGTCACTTAACTGATTGAGCCAACCAGATGCCCCCTCTTCTAGCTTTTTTTTTTAGTGGTGTTTTCAATCTCTCTTGAACCTCAAAGATTCTTTGCAATAACATTAATTTTTATTGCAAAAGACTGCCAAATTCTTTTAGTATGGATTTATCTTTCTGAATTTTGCCCCAAATAAATAAAATGGAATGCCACACTTCTATAGCTGAACACTACAGTTTGTTTTTCTTCTTTGAAGCTGAACATTTATTGATGAATCCATATTGTATTGACAGCAATTTCTTCAATAATTTCATGGGTTGTGTAGCAGTTGGTAATAGTGCATGCATGTGGGCAGGGAGAAGTATGCAAATATCAGTAATAAATATGCTTGGTGTATGCAAATTCCACCAGGTATTTTCAGAAATTAATCTTCCAAATTACTTTTGCACAATTCAGGAAAATTGAAATGTGCATTTAAATAATTGTAGAAAAATTTAAAAGCAATCTCCACTCATTTAAATCATCCAGTTAAGGTGCTATTATAAACAAAGGGATTATAGATATTTCAGACATAGCAGCCATACTGTCAAAACAGAATTACAGCGATCATGAGAACTATGCTTTGTTTGTAGATAACTTGAACAGGGGTGACATTGTTCACAGTATTTTGTTTGGCTTAAAAATTTATTATTAATATTCCTCAAAAATCATTACTGAAAAGAAGCATTATTGTCTTATTTGTTCATATACTCATTTATATATCCTTCATGTGTTTATATCTCCATTTATCAACCCATCCACCCAACAAATGCAGGTTTTTTAAGCATCACTGTATGCCAAGGACTGAGCCAAGTTAAATTATAGGGATAGGAAATCTTTCAGCTTGTGCCTCCTGCCCAATGTGGGCCACAGATTGATGTTTAGTTATCATAGTTTAGTTTAGTTTAGTTTAGTTTAGTGATGTTGGGGTCTTTAAATTTCCTCCAAGAGTTTAATATCAATTGTAACTTTGCATGAAAGCTAGATTTTCTTTTTTGGCAATAATTCGTGCATTACCCAGGTAAAGCACGTTTAGTGTCTTCTGCCTTCGTGTAGTTTTAAGTAATCAAATTATGACCAGGGCTTTAAATGCTGAAGATGAAGATTTCCTGGACTTGCTTGAATACTTGATATGAAGTTTGCAGGGAAAATACCATTGAATTAGCAGATAAAGGACAGAAAGGCACACAGCCCTGCCTATAGGAAGCTGCCACCTCATGGACATGTGGGACAAGAAGCAATAAGCCAGTTAATAATGCTTGTGATTAGAGTGTTGCAATTTTGAGGAATGAGGTATCTCCTTCTTCCAGGGGTGATCAAGAGGCTTTCAGGAGGTCCTTGAGTTGTGTCTTGGGAATGGGTTTCACAAAGAAGGTGGTGGAGACAGTTTTGGGAGAGGGAGTGCTCCAAGGCTTTTGATCTTGGCTCAACAGCTCCATGACTGTGAGGTCTTAATGATGAGCCTCATTGGTAAGATGGGGATGGTGACACCAACCTCAAAGATTTGTGGGAGGACTTAGCTTATATTTGCCAAAGTGCCCATTAAGTTACATTGATCAGGGAATCCTAGCAAAAGACATGGCTCAGGGGAAAGGCATAGAAGCCTGAGGAAGAAAAACATATTTGGACACTGGTGATAAGGCCAGTTTTAACTGAAACTTAGGATTCTTCTATAGAAAACCACAGGCAATAACCACAAACTTGACTTCGTTACTTGAACTGTTGGGTATTTGAATTTGTTACTGAACTATTTGGATATAGAAATGCCTATCTCTAAAATGGGTCAAGAAAACAAACTGTCCAAAGGGGTGGGAGGTAAGATGCAGAAATATCTGCAAGTAAGGCCTTTGTGTTTCTTTCTCATTGATTCATTTGATTATTTCTTATCCATTTTTTCCCCAGGGATGACTTCCTGGTAAAAATACACACTTCTTTGGCCACATGACTGAGGTCAGCTAAGATGTGCCTCATAATGAGCATACTTCTGATCTAGAACATAGGTTTGGAATATCCTCATTGCTCTTATTGTCACATTATAAGCCAGTATAGCACTCTATTTTTTTTTTTTTTGAGAGCAACATTAGAATCATCCCTTCAGAGACTTCCAGCTGTATTACAAAGCTGTAATCATCAAGACAGTATGGTACTGGCACAAAAACAGACGCTCAGATCAATGGAACAGAATAGAGAACCCAGAAATGAACCCACAAACGTATGACTAACTAATCTTTGACAAAGCAGGAAAGAATATCGAATGGAATAAAGACAGTCTCTTCAGCAAGTGGTGTTGGGAAAACTGGACAGCGATGTGGAAAAATGAACCTGGACCACTTTCTTACACCATACACAAAAATAAACTCAAAGTGGATGAAAGACCTAAATGTAAGACAGGAAGCCATCAAAATCTTTGAGGAGATAGCAGGCAAAAACCTCTTTGACCTTGGCCACAGCAACTTCTTACTTAACACGTCTCCAGAGGCAAGGGAAATGAAAGCAAAAATGAACTACTGGGACCTCATCAAAATAAAAAGCTTCTGCACAGCAAAGGAAACAATCAAGAAAACTAAAAGGCAACCGACGGAATGGGAGAAGATATTTTCAAATGACATATCAGATAAAGGGTTAGTATCCAAAATCTATAAAGAACTTATCAAACTCAATAACCAGAAAACAAATAATCCAGTGAAAAAATGGGCAAAAGACATGCATAGACACTTCTCCAAAGAAGACATCCAGATGGCCAACCGACACATGAAAAAATTCTCAACATCACTAATCATTAGGGAAATACAAATCAAAACCACAGTGAGATATCGCCTCACACCTGACAGAATGGCTAGCATTAACAACTCAGGCAACAACAGATGTTGGCAAGGATGGGGAGAAAGAGGATCTCTTTTGCACTGCTGGTGGCAATGCAAACTGGTGCAGCCACTCTGGAAAACAGTATGTAAGTTCCTTAAAAAATTAAAAATAGAACTACCTAAGACCCAGCAACTGCACCACTAGGTATTTTTCCAAGGGATACAGGTATGCTGTTTCGAAGGGGCACATGCACCCCAATGTTTATAGCAGCATTATCAACAATAGCCAAAGTACAGAAAGAGCCAAAATGTCCATCGATGGATGAATGGGCAGAGAAGATGTGGTATATATCTATACACACACACACACACACACACACACACACACACACACAATGGAGTATTACTTGGTAATCAAAAAGAATGAAAGAAATCTTGACATTTGCAACTACGTGGATGGAACTAGAGGGTATTATGCTAAGCAAAATTAGAGAAAGACAAATATTATATGAATTCACTCATATGAGGGCCTTAAGAGACAAAACAGATGAACATAAGGGAAGGGAAGCAAAATAATATAAAAACAGGGAGGGGGACAAAGCATAAGAGACTCTTAAAAATGGAGAACAGAGGGTTACTGGAGGGGTCATGGGAGGAGGGATGGGCTAAATGGGTAAGAGGCATTAAGGAACCTACTCCTGAAATCAGTGCCGCACTATATGCTAACTAACTTGGATGTAAATTAAAAAAATAAATTAAAAAAAAATCCCTTCAAGGAGGTGGGGGAGATGGGTTAAACAGGTGATGAGGATTAAGGAGTGCACTTGTTGTGATGAACACCGGGTGATGTACACAAGAGGTGAATCACTCTATTGTACACCTGAAACTAATAGCACACTGTATGTTAACTAACTGGAATTGAAATAAAAACTTAAAGTATCCCTTCAAATAAATCAGCAATCTTATTCTCATTGACTCAGTTGGTGGAAACAATTTATTCTCATCCTAACTGATGAGATCTGGGGTCTTAGATCAGATAGTCTATTGTCATGTTTTCCTACAGTTTTGAGTGCGGGTTAGCTTTTCTTTCCTGGTTTCCCACGACTACGTCTGTGACCCTAGAAATGGCACACTGATAACAGGAATCAAAACAAGTGGAATGGCAGAGAAAGAAGGTAGGAAACACAGAAAAAGAGGACAGCATCTTTCTCATCTTGCATTTATTCCTTCAACAATCGTCTTGCACTTACTCATTCAACAAGTACAAAGTTCCTGCTCAGTAGCTGACACTGTGTAAGAGCCAAAAAGAAAGCTCAAAGAGATGTCGTCTGTACCTTCAACAGACTTGACAGTTGAAGGGAGGGCAGTTAGTAACAACAACTGCTAGTGTTTTAATGGAGGATATTCATATACTCTAGAAGTGCTGGGGAGGGAATGAGTAACTGCCTGGGAGAGCTGGGAAGGTCTCACACAGATGATATTAAACTGGATCATGAGCATGAGAAAGGAAAGAGATAAAGGGCATTCCAGGCGGGGGGAGTTATTACTTCAGTGATTAAAATACAAAGCATAAAAAGGTTAGGCCACAGAATGGTATAAAGCTCTAAGAGGTCCAGAGGAAGGAAACATCACATTTCATAAAAGGGGTAAAAGAGACACTTCAAGGAGGAAGTGGTATTTAAAATGGGCCATGGCATTTCAGAAGGCACAGAAGGGCTGGCAAGGACATTTCAGATAGAGGGAAGAGCACGAACAGTGGCATGGAGGTAGGAAAGTCAAGGGGGTTTAGGATGAAGGAGGGGTCAGGGATGCAGAGAGGCTGGGCATAGTTAAGAGTAGAAAGGGCGGGTGGAGTCAGATGGTGAAGAAGTTGACATGAGGCCTTAGCACTTACTTCTGTTACTTGGTAGGAGTCATTGAAATTTTGATTGGGGCAAATGAAAGTCCATTCATTTTAATTCTACCAGTATTTTCTGGGCCCTTGCTCTCAACCAGATACTTTGATAGGATCTAGAGACATAAAATGAATCAGGCATGTTTCCTGACCTTTTGAATCTTCCATTAAATTATATCTACGTCTGTGCCTAAGCCTGTACCCGTACCTACGTTTAAGCCTACACCTAAGTCTATACCTACATCCACATCTCCACCCACCTTTATCTATGTCTACATTGGGATCTATAGCTATGGAGAGATTAGCCTGGCAGTGGTGTGGAGGATGCTTGGATCAGAAGACATGAGATGGGGGTACGATCAGACATTTACGTTGGGAGACCCTGTACTGGTCCAGATGGGAGGGCCCGAACAGGAGGACTGTGCAGTATAGCAAGAAGAGCCCTGTCTTTGGAGCCCAAGGAAATTGGATCCAGCCTCTATTGCAAAGTCTGATTCGGAACTTCTCCAAGTAATTTCCTCGCCCTTCTTCTCCTCATCTGTAAAACAAGGATACTAACAATTTACCTGTGAGGGTGAATGAGAAGATTAAAGGTGATGTATTAAACAGTTGCTACTGGCTGCCATCAAGTGGTTGGCGGTGATCGCACCTGTGATAAAGAGACCACCGGGCTTTGGCTTGTCACTCCCTACCCAGAAAGAGGTGGATGTTTTATCCCAGGAACAGAGGCAGGTTTGAGGGCTCCCCGCAGGGAATAGTGACTGTGGCAATAATTAAACCTGCCCTTCGGCCTCTACGTTCTGTTTCCCAGGTAAGGAGCATGGATAGTCCTTGCTTGGCTGGCAGAGCCAGGGTCGCCTTGGGAGGCCTTTTCGTGGCCTGCTCTTCCCATGCCACCACTGAACCCGCTGACTCGGAGCCTCCGAGAGGCTCTGGCAGTGAGCGCGACTGCAGCTGCAACCAGGCCAGGTTGCTCCATCTCCAACAAACATTTACAGTGGCTCGGCGCCCGCTGCTCCTGCCCCGACACACAGGAAGCCGAGAGTCTGGCCAGGGAGTGGCAGCCAAGAGGACGCTGACAGCGTGGCAGGCAGGAGCTTCGGGGGCCCTGAGCAGGCGGCAGGCTGGCTTCTAGCTGCGGGGGTCTCCTCCTCAGCCTCGCAGCTGTGGATGCAGCTTCTCCCAGGAGCTCACCTGAAGGGGCAGGACTGTCTCACAGGTCCTGGTTCTTCCCGGCTGATGTCAGGTGCCTTCCAGGGGTGACAGTGCCATGGTGAACAAGGAGGAAGCCAAGATACACTGAGAAACAGGGCCGAACATTTCTAAAGGCGAATTCTGCTGGGGGTTCTTGCCTGTCCAGGATTGAGACTTGTTTCTCTGATCACGAGCATTTGTGAGAGGCATGCATTAGTAGGGCTTTGACAACCAGCTCTGGGAAGGAAGGAGGGAGGTGGGAGGGAGGTGGGGAGGGAGGGAGGGATGAAGGGAGGGAGGGAGGGAGGAAGGAAGGAAGGAAGGGAGGAAGGAAGGAAGGAAGGAAGGGAGGAAAGAAGGGAGGAAAGAAGGGAGGAAGGAAGGGAGGGAGGAAAGAAGAGAGGAAGGAAGGGAGGGAGGGAGGAAAGGAGAGAGGAAGGAAGGGAGGGAGGGAGGAAAGAAGGGAGGAAGGGAGGGAGGGAGGGAGGAAGGAAGGAAGGAAGGAAGGAAGGAAGGAAGGAGAGGGAGGGAAGAGAAAGGGAGAACGAAAAGGAAAGCCCTTATTTGTTGTTTTTGCCAACTTCTATGGTATAAAAACTCCACTGCAGAAAATTTCAAGGTACCCAGGTCTCACTGAATCTGAAGTTGAAAGAGATGGGCAGTAACACATCATAGTATTTCCACCCTTGATATATGAGATACAAATAACCTCAAGAGCACAAATTATAGTAAAAAATCGAAAAATAATAAGCAAGAATTTTGAGCACTTCTCTTTGTTCTTAATTTATTTTATTTAATCTTTAATAGTGGCTCAGTTTAACAACTGACTCACAAAAATTTCTTTCTTTCTTTCTCAGAGCTTCTGTTTTACCTTCTCTGGATACTAAACTTCTTGTCTTTTGAGAAGGAAAGTTGCCTGGCTGATTGGTATATGGTAGGGGAACTGGGGATCTGATTGTTTTAGATTATGAAGGTGAAATTCACATAAACATAAAATTAGCCATTTTAAAGTGAACAATTCAATGGCATTTTCTACATTCGTAATGTTGTACAACCACCTCCTCTATATCATTCTAAAATATTTCTGTCACTCCCAACTAAAACCCTTGTGTCTGTTTCTTAGAGCTGCCATCACAAAGTATCAGAGTCAGGGTGGCTTAAACTACAGAAATGCACTTTCTCACAGTTCTGGAGGCTACAAGTCTGAGATCGAGGTGACAGCAGGATTGGTTTCTTCTAAGGACCATGAGGGAAGGCTCTGTTCTGGGTTTCTCTCCTTAGCTTACAGATGGCTGTCTTTTTCCCGTGTCTTTACGTGGTTCTCTCTCTTTATGCATCTGTGTTCAAATCTCTTAGAAGGACATCAGTCATATTGGATTAGGACCCATCCTAACAACCTTATCTTTTTTTTTATATGATCATTTTATTTTATTTTATTTATTTTCAATATATGAAATTTATTGTCAAATTGTAACAACCTTATCTTAACTACATCTTTCAAGACCCCATCTCCAAATATGGTTATGTTCTAAAGTACTGGAGGTTAGAACTTCAGTATTTGAATTGGGGTGGGGGAGTCACAATTCTGCCTGCAACCACTCTTACCCATTGAGCAGTCTCTCCCCCCACAGCCCTGGCAACCAACAATCTGCATTCTGTCTCTAAGAATTTACCTACTCTGGATATTTCATATAAATGCAATCACACAATATGTGACCTTTTGTGTCTGGCTTCTTTTACTTAGCATAACATTTTCATTTTTATGGGACTGAGTGGCTCACAGGAATATCATTACTCATGTGTATTGTGGTTTAAAAAAAGGAGAGAGAACCAGTGGTCAAAAAAGCTACCAAGAACAACTGCTTCTAAGTTAAGGGATTCTCCTGTGGTCCACAAAACTGACCAATATCAGATAATGATATTGGCAGATAATCTTGCCTCCTATTTCCAAAACTGGAGGCAAGAAGACTGGTCAAGAGACCAATGAAATGGTTGAGGGAAGATAGATTTAGGGCATGTACTAGGGAAAGGGCAATGGGGATGAAGAGGAGAAGGTTTCATTAAAGCGATTAGAAAATGCAAATCACCCCCAAAAATGTAAATATTACCTATTTGAAAAGTATATGAAGGAATAATGTAAAGAACATTAAGTATCACTTATGATACAACTCTGTTATACATACTGTAAACATTTTGCCACATCTGTGTATTTATCAAAGAACTATACATATAAGAAAAATGCGCAGTGATGTAATTTTAGAAAGTTACACACCCATGTACCCAGCACCCAGACCATGACATGAAACGTTACCAATACCCTACAAGGCTCTCTCATGCCTCTTCCACCAGATGTAATAATTACTAGTTCCAGCCTATTTTTGAGCTTTATGTAAAGAGAATCACATTACACGTTTTCCTCACATTCTGGGAAACGGATCCATGTAGTTATGTAAAATATTTACTCTTTCATTTGCCTACTGTTCCATTGTAAGAATACACGAAAAATAATGAATTGATCTTATTATCAATGGGCATTTGTGATATTACAGCAATGCTGCTATGAGCAGTCTTGTTCTTGTATTTTGTGCTTGTGTGGACACCATATACTGACACATGTGTATCTGGTAGGGTAAGTCCACCAAAGTTTTACGTCTTTTGTCGACTATATACCTGGGAGTGGAATCTCTGGTCGTGGAGTACATATGTCCACGGTTAGAAGATCAGTGCCAGAGAGTTTTCGTCAGTGCTTGCACCAATTAGCACGCTCACTGATAGTTAAGTGGGGGTTCGCATCCTCACATACACATTCTTGCCAATACTTGGTAGTGTCAGTTAACTTCATCATACTCGTGGGTGTTGTTTGATGGCATATAATTGGGCTTTTAGCTTCCATTGCCCTTATGATTTCCTATGGTGAGCTTTTCATGTTTATTCACCATTTGAATGTTTTCCTTTGGGAAGTTCCTCATCATCTTTTGCTTAGGTTTTATCCTTCTTTTTCTTATGGTTTGGTAAAAGTTCTTTGTGTATTCTGGATATGAGTCCTTTATCATAGGCATACAATATAATATGATTTATATATCATATGTATTGCATATATATTTTGTATCTCATAAAGATGTATTGCAATTATCTTTTCCCATTCTGAAACTTGTCTTTTCATGAGCAGAAGGGTTATAAATCTTACTACAGTCCAATTTATCAATCTTTTCTTTTATGGTTAATGTTATTTGTGTCCAGTTTAAAAAATCTTTACCCATCTCATGAGAATATTCTACATTATTGTCTAAAAGTTTAATGCTTTTATTTTCTTTCTCTTTTTAAAATTTTATTTAATTCCAAGTTAGTTAATATATACTATAATAATGGTTTCAGGAGTAGAATTTAGTGATTCATCACTTACATATAATACCTAGTGCTCATCCCAACAAGTGCCCTCCTTAATGCCCATCACCCATTTAGCCTCAGTATATTCTCTGTATTTAAGAGCCTCTTATGGTTTGCCTCCCTCTCTGTTTTTATCTTATTTTTCCTTCCCTTCCCCTATGTTCATCTGTTTTGTTTCTTAAATTCCACATATAAGTGAAATTATATGATATTTGTCTTTTTCTAATGGACTTATTTCCCTTAGCATAATACATTCTAGTTCCATCCACGTTGTTTCAAATGGCAAGATTTAAAAAACAGAATGCTTTCACTTTCCTATTAGGCCTATGATCTATCTAGAATTTTTATGTATGGTACAAGGTGGAGGTCAAGTTTTTTGTTTTTTGTTTTTATCCTTATGAATATCCAACTGACCAACACCATTTATTGAGAAGACCATCTTTTTCTTTGGCTATGGCACCTTGTCATAAATCAGGGGATTGTATGTGTGGCATTGCTTCTAGACTTTTTATTCTATTCTTTTCATCTAATTTTCTACCCTTAATACCAATAGCATATTGTCTTATTCTAGCTTTTTAAAGATACCTTGATATTTAGCAGAATAAATCCTTTAAGGTTCGTCTGCTTCATGATTATTTTTGCTATTCTAAGCTACTTGCATTTCCAAAGAAATTTTAGATAGATTTTGTCAATTTCTTCAAGGTTTGTGGGGATTTTGGTAAAAACTAGTTTGTTTTTGTTTTGAGCAGGTTTTGAATTTTAGCAAATGCTTTTTCTGTATTATACCGAGATAATGATATGGTTATTCTCCTGGTGGTGAATTGCATAGACTGGGGTTTGAAAGTTATTGGTGTTTGAACGGAAATTCCTGCAACAAACCCAGTTTGATCATGATGAACTATTCTTTTTATACACATTTGCAAATATTTTGTTTAGTATTTTTGCATATATACTCATAAAAGAAACTGGCCTGTGATTTTACTGTCTTATGATGTTCTTATCAGATTTTGTGTCAGAATTATGCTGCACTCATAATGACTTGGAAGTATTTTTCTTCTCCAAGTTTTTATTTAAATTCCAGTTAGTTATGGGGCGCCTGGGTGGCGCAGTCGGTTAAGCGTCCGACTTCAGCCAGGTCACGATCTCACGAACCGTGAGTTCGAGCCCCGCGTCAGGCTCTGGGCTGATGGCTCAGAGCCTGGAGCCTGTTTCCGATTCTGTGTCTCCCTCTCTCTCGGCCCCTCCCCCATTCATGCTCTGTCTCTCTCTGTCGCAAAAATAAATAAACGTTGAAAAAAAATTTTAAATTCCAGTTAGTTAACATACAGTGTAATACTAGTTTCAAGTGTACAGTTTAATGATTCAACACTTCCATACCACACCCAGTGCTCATCACAAGTGTCCTCCTTAATCCCCATCACCTATTTAAACCATCCCCCCACTACCTCCCCTCTAGTAACTATCAGTTTGTTAACAGTCTGTTTCTTGCTTTTCCTCTCCCCCCTGCAACAATGTTCATTTGTTTTGTTTCTGAAATTCCACATATGAGTGAAATCATAATGGCATTTGTCTTTCTCTGACTTACTCCACTTAGCATTATACTCTCTAGGTCCATCCATGTTGTTCTAAGTGGCAAGGTTTCATTCGTTTTTACAGCTGAGTAATGTTTCATTGTGTGTACACACACACACACACACACACACACACACACACACTGAAATATTATATATATACACACATATAATATACATACATGTACTACATACATACATACATGCATATATGTACACATATGTACCACTTCTTTATCCATTCATCAGTTGATGGGCATTTGGGCTCTTTCCATAATTTGGCTATTGTTGATAGCACTACTATAAACATTGGGATGTACTAGGTATTTACCAAAAGGATACAAAAATACTAATTCAAAGAGATACATTACTTGGAAGTATCTCCTCTTTTTCTAGTCTCTGAATTTTTTAAAAAGAAGGTTGTTATTCCTTAAATATTTACAAAAACCTGCAGGTGTGAATTCTGCACTGTGAAGGCACTTGGGTCTGGAGAACACTCTATAGGAAGGTCTCATTTACATATTCAATTCTCTAATAGGCGTATAGGTTATTCAGTAGTTAAAAATTCTCCTTGAGTCAGCTTTGGTAAGTTGTGTTGTTCTAAATATTTGTCAATTTCATCTGACTTTCAAATTTATTGACCAACTCTTTCAAAGTAATCTCTTATTTTTTTTAATGTTTGTAGAGTCTATAATTATTCCCTTTTTATTTATTTATTTATTTATTTATTTATTTTTTATTAAAAAAATTTTTTTTTAAGTTTATTTTTCACAGAGAGAGAGAGAGAGAGAGAGAGAGAGAGAATGAACGGGGGAGGGTAAGAGAGAGGGAGACACAGAATCCAAAGCAGGCTCCAGGCTCTGAGCCCTCTGCACAGAGCCTGACATGGGGCTCGAACTCACAAACTGCGAGATCATGACCTGAGCCGAAGTCGGGCGCTCAACCAACTGAGCCACCCCGGTGCCCCTAATTATTCCCTTTTTAAATTTCCACTTTTGGCAATATTTTCTTTTGCTCTTTTTTACTTCATTAATCTTGTCAAAGCTTTGTAAATATTATTAATTGTTTGCAAATAATCAGCATTTCTTTTTGTTGATTATCAACTGCTTGCTTGTTTTCTATTTTATTAATTTGTGTTCTTCAAAACAATTTACTTCATATTATTGTCTTTTGAGTTTTATTTCCCTAACTTCTTGAGGTGGTCACTTAAATCATTGTTTTTAGCCTTTCTTCTTTTCTATTTTATGCATTTAAGGCAATAAATATCCTTCCAAGAACAGCTTAGGATGCATTCTGTAATTTTTTCTATGTAGTATTTTTGTTGTCATGTACTTCAAAAATATTTTCTAATTTTCATTGAGATTTATCTATTGACCTATGGGTTCTTTTTCTAGTCTTGAGTTAATTAATTAATCAATTTATTTCCATTCTTTCTCGTGCAATGATAAAAACATAAAAAGTCATAACTTATCTTCTGTACAACTATGGCAGGATCCTATGAACTTCACTTTTATATTTAATGCTTTTATTTGGATATTTTAAAAAATACTTCAAATAATGTTTAAGTTTTTTGCTCTTTGTATTAATAATTATTTACAAGACTATCTTCTGCTTTTCCAGGTGATTGGGTTTTAATGATATTCTCTTGCTACTGACTTCCAGTTTTATTGTACTCTTGAGATAGAATTGACCCGTAAAGCCTCTACAGTTTATTAACCTATTCTTGGAGGATTATAATTAACATCTTAAAATGTTTCATAAACCTATGAAAAGAGTTGCATTTTCTATTTGGAGACTTAGATTTCAATATGTGCCTATACAGGAAACCTTAATCCCATAGATTAGATATCCTGTATCCGATTAACAATTCTATTAATTAATTCTTAAGTTTCTATTATTGCTTTATAGATCTTAATATTTTATTATTCAAAGACTCATGGCTTCGTTACTTTATCTTCACTTATGTACTTTATCAACCTAAATTTTTTTTCTATCTTTTAAATGATTTTGCCTTTGATTTCTACTTTAATATCCTATCCCTAGGATTTTTTTTTTTCATTTGGATTGGTCTGCTTTTGGACTATCCTTTAAATATTAATCTATCAAAACCACTTTTCTTTATGCACATCCAGTGGTTGTAGTTGGAATTTTTTTTTATGCATGTTCAAGAGTATTATTTCTTGATAAGAGAATCATCCTATTTACAGTTATAATCATAGTTGCTCTGTTTTGTCTTATGTCTGTTATCTGGATTTATGTCTTACATTTTTAATAATATTATGCATATATGTATACATATTTGATTTTTCTCTAATAACTTAGAAGTTTTAGAGCATAGTCTTTATGCCATTAGTTCATGCACCCCTGGGGATATACAGCAATGCACTTGGGATGTGTCATGACACAGGATAAATACATGCTCTTGAAGTATCACTTGCATTAAATGGTAAAGAAATAAAAAAGTTTTATTATTAAAATCAATACTGATATGTAATGTGATAAAATGAAAAATTCACATGACACTTCTGAAATCTCTATCTGGGATTGGGCCATTCTGGGTTATGTTGACAGACGCCTGGGGCATGTGTTCACTTTCTCTGATGTTAGGGGGACTTATGTGGAAGCACTTGAGAACATCTGTGTCCATTTTTTAAAATTACTTTTGAAGCCTAAACCTATATGTTCTAATTTTCAAAGTAAAAAAATGAAATAGTATTTCTTGAATTTCCACTCTATCAACCAAGGAAATGAGTACTCTTTAATTTCTTCTCCCTTCTTCCCCATCACTTTTTTTCAATTTAGTTGATATTGCATAGAATTTTGGACCCAGATTATTATTATTCCAATTTGACTGTGAGTTTTAATAATCAAAGTTATTATTTCTTATTTATTACACAAACACTTTATATTTATGGTAAAAGTTAGAAAATACAGATAAATATACTCAACCTTCTATTACTTAAAAATATAAAGAAAGGGTAAGGGGCGCCTGGGTGGTTCAGTCGGTTAAGCGTCTGACTTCAGCTCAGGTCATGATCTCGTGGTTCGTGAGTTTGACCCCCACGTTGGGGAGCAGAGCTTGGAGCCTGCTTCAGAGTCTGTCTCTCTCTCTCTCTCTCTCTCTCTCTCTCTCTCTCTCAAAAATACATAGACATTAACAAAATAATAATAAATAAAAACATAAAGAAGGGGTAATAATTTTGTCAGTGTGAGATAGGAATAGAACTTAGGTATTTTTCCAATTCTTTTTTTTTTTAAATGTTTAATTACTTATTTTGAGAGAAAGAACGGCAGAGAGCGGGGAGAGAGACAATCCCAATCAGGTTCCACGGTGTCAGTGTGGAGCCTGACTTGGGGCTCAAACACATGAACCAAGAAATCATGACCTGAGTTGAAATTAAGAGTTGGATGCTTAACTGAAGGAGCCACCCAGGCACCCCTCTAATTCTTTAATTAGTTTACATAACATCAATTAGATTCACCATATTTACCATATATATTATTTTAATCTGTGCTTTCCTGTGTCTAAATATTATATCGTATTATGTCACATTAAGGTAAACTAAATAGATGGGAATACAAGCTGGTGCAGCCACTCTGGAAAACAGTATGGAGGTTCCTCAAAAAACTAAAACTAGAACTACCCTACAACCCAGCAATTGCACTACCAGGCATTTATCCAGGGGATACAGGTGTGCTGTTTCGAAGGGACACATGCACCCCCATGTTTATAGCAGCACTATCAACAATAGCCAAAGTATGGAAAGAGCCCAAATGTCCATCGATGGATGAATGGATAAAGAAGATGTGGTATGTATATACAATGGAGTATTACTCAGCAATCAAAAAGAATGAAATCTCTCCATTTGCAACTACGTGGATGGAACTAGAGGATATTATGCTAAGCGAAATTAGAGAAAGATAAATATCATATGACTTTACTCATATGTGGACCTTAAGACACAGAACAGAAGAACATAAGGGAAGGGAAACAAAAATAATATAAAAACAGGGAGGGGGACAAAACAGAAGAGACTCATAAATATGGAGAACAAACTGAAGGTTGCTGGAGGGGTTGTGGGGGGGGGGGGATGGGCTAAATGGGTAAGGGGCACTAAGGAATCTACTCCTGAAATCATTGCTGCACTATACGCTAATTTGGATGTAAATTTTAAAAAGTAAAAAATAAAAGTTAAAATAAATTTTAAAAAATGAAAAAAAATTAAATAGAAATAAAATGAGATCACAGTAAACCTAATAACAGTAAACAAAATAACAGCACACTAAATAAAACTACACTATACTAAGCTATGTAAGGTCTATTTTAGGATCTCCTGTTTCATTTCGTTGATTTGTACTCAATTACTGTTTCAGTATCATTGTAATATATACATATATATATATATATATATATATATATTCCTGTGTACATGTGCTTATATATGTATAGGCACATAATTAGATTCTTGTTTTTCACAGCAGTTATGTTCTATAAAGGCACTGCAAACACTGAATTAGCAAGTATTGAATTACTGTTCCTAAAAGAAATATAGGATAAGGTTCCTGTAAGACTCTGGTCACAATGCTTTTATCAACTGATCAGTGGATAACCTTGTTTTATGTGTATTTCTGTTTAAACACTAATATGTATGTGCACATATATACATACATATGATTCATTAATATCGGACTCATCTTGTGCTTAGGAACACCAGCCCATGCACTTAGGTCCATTTTAAACAGTGAAACCAACAACAAAAAGTACAAAAAATGTGAAAAGCAACACTAAATACACTTAGTTTACAGCATGAGAAAAGCATACTTAGTTTACAGCATGAGAAATGCAACAAAAGGCAGAGTGGTGCCTCATTTGAACTTACTTGGGAACATGCAAATTGGGCAACTCAAAGATTTTGTGACGCTGTGAACACTGATTTGGATTACAAATAAACGTTAGTGAGTGTGAAAATTTGCAAATACAAGATCTGCAAATAATGAGGGTTGACTCTGTGTGTGTGTGTGTGTGTGTGTGTGTGTGTGTGTGTGTGTATAATAGTAAATATATATATAAAGTCTTGATAGGCTGGTCGCCACTCGTTGCATTAAAGTAGTTCTTGGCTATTTTTGAGAGTTTATTTTCAGAAATATTCTCCTCTGACTCCTCTCAGTTTTTTTTTATTTTTTTTAATGTTTATTTATTTTTGACACAGAGAGACAGAGAGAGAGAGAGAGAGAGAGAGAGCGAGCATGAGTGGGGGAGGGGGCAGAGAGAGAAGAAGACCCAGAATTCGAAGCAGGCTCCAGGCTCTGAGCTGTCAGCACAGAGCCTGAGTGGGGCCTGAACTCACGGACTGCGAGATCATGACCTGAGCTGAAATCGGACGCTCAACCAACTGAGCCACCCAGGCGCCCCTCTCTCAGTTTTTTACTCTGCAGTGCTTTTCGTTTGTTTTACTTTACGTATGTATTCAGACTAATCAGCTCACTTTAGTTTATGCCCCTTTCTTCCCTAGGGTGCACATTTACTTTTCTTGGCTAGTAGGACTCTTTGGCATAGATAAGCCTTACGGACATCAGGATAACGACTTGCCTTTGGATCCCTTTCTGCCTTTGTGTGGTGGGTATCTCGTATCTATAACTGGTGGGCAAGCTGATGGACACAATTCCTAGTCTACTTCTCAGTTATTAGCATTTTTTCACTTATTGGGATATTTTCCAAACTACAGCCTTTAGACCAATGCACGTTTCAGATGAAGTGTTTGCTTATCTCCTGTAAATGGAGAAAAAAAAGGAGGCAATGTATGGAGAATAATTAAGAGACACTTCTTTATTCAAGATTAATTTTTCGATGTTTATGCTAACTAACCTCCTTTGCTTTTTTTCAAATTTTTTAAAGTTTATTTATTTTGAGAGAGACAAAGACAGCACAGGTGGCGAGGGGCAGAGAGAGAGGGACAGAGAGAACATCCCAAGCTGGCTCTGTGCTGCCAGCACAGAACCTGACATGGGGCTTGAACTGCTGAAACCATGAGCTCATGACCTGAGCTGAAACAAAGAGTCAGACGCTTAACCAACCGAGCCATCCAGGCACCCCTGCTCTTATTTTTTAAATGTTGTAAGATAAAATAAATGGCAACCCAATGTTGATTTCCAAAATTTTCTTTGAAATGTTATTTATATATGAAATCCAGAAGTCCAGACATAATACACTCTGTTCTAGCAGTGTTATTTTTCACTTTCCCAACCACCTTTCTCTTTGCAAAGATAGATAAATAGATAGGTAGATAGGTAGGTAGGTAGATAGACAGATAGACATCATTATTATTATTAAAATTATATTTCAGGTCCTCCTAAGCACATGACACATATAATGTCCTTTAATCCTCCCAATAACTACTAAGTAGGTAGGAACTATTATTATCCCCATTTTATAGGTGGAAAAACTAAGGCCCAGAGAGACCTTCAAGACTCCTCAAGTAGTTAGTGGCAGATTCAGGACAGTCTGGTTGCTTGTGCATTCTTCTAAGCACCACACGAGCCCCCCCCCCCCCCCCCCCCCCGCCGCCTGCCTCACACCTGTATTCCCACCTGTGTTGTTCTTCCTGCTCCTACACCTGACTTCAGTGCTTTATTTATAGATATTGCATTTCCAGCACACAGTGTTGCTATTCCTGCCTTGTTCTTGACCATGTCTGTCTTCCCTGAATGGACAGACATGGCCAAGATGGGTGGATGAACCAACACAGAAGAAGGAATATAACAGTTGTGTGATTCTTAGTACGTGATAGAACAGAGAGACACCCCTGCTATTTCCTGTTTGCTTTTGATCTTCAGTGGCTTATTCTAAATAAGACTATGGAAAAGACACAAAGTATCTCCCTGCTTATTTTTAGACCTCCCTTTTCTTTCTTTTTTTTTTTTTTTACAAGAAGCAATTCTGGTCTGTGCAATGCAGCGTCTGTGCACTTAAACCTAGATACATTTTCCTCAATCCATCTCTTTGTGTCTTACAGTTTCAATATCTTTCCTATTTTGATATACTATTTCTCAGTTTCAGCTTTTAAGGCTGTTTGGAGAATTTTTGGTTTTTTTTTTTTTTTTTTTTAATTGTCTTTACGAGTATGTTGGAAAAAGCTGTTAGTCAACATTTTAAATTCCAGGCAGGTTCCTCCTAATTTTTCTCTGCATGTTTTCAGAAAGTTTTTCCAAAAATAAGTTCTTTTCCTGAAACTTGAGTGATAGGTTTTCCTCCCTTTTTTTATTTTGCAGCATCTTTTCACTGCTTCCATCTTGGTATGATCTGTGTTCAGTCAAGTAGAAAGAGGACACATTGTACACAAGACTGACTTTTTTCCTTATAAACAGGATGGGTGGATCCTTGTTGATTTCCTCTCCTCTGTTTTCTCCTTTAGAAGCCCCATCTCAAATCCTAGACTAGAGAGCTAGCTACTTTCTAGCTCTGTGTGGTGGCTCCCTGAGTGGGGAAGGTGGGGACATTAGCATGGGCCATTCCTTAGGGAACTCTATATTGGATGCTGACACACCCAGAACTCTGTTTGCTCCTGCTTTCCCTCTCTTGGCTACTATAGGAGCACATGTGCCCATCTTGCCTCCGGCCTTGTGTTACTGTCTATGCACGACAGAGGAGCCTCACCGTGGGGACTCGTCTCCTTGGAAGCACCTCTGCAGACCCACTTTGGAAGGCCATCAGTCTGCCACTGTGGACGGGGTAGCCAGTGAAGCATTTCCTCTCTGCACCAGTGCCTACCTGTATCCTCAGTCCTCCTGTGTCTCCTCAAGAAAGCTTCCACCAGGGTTTCCCGCCGGGCTCGACAACTCCCCTTGCTCTTGCCCAACTCTACTCTTCTCTCGAGAAAGCCCATAAAGTCTGAGGAATGTGGACAACAACTTTCCTGAGTTCTCCATGCCAGTGCAGAATTATTGGTCCTTTTATATTCGTTTGGCCACACCAGGAGGGAAAGGAGAGACCTGTATTCAAGTCACCATCTTCCACTTAACCCTTTAATTTATATTTATTGTTTTTTAGGCATTGGTGTCAGTCACTTTCTCTTAGTGGTCTCATTTAATCCACCAAATATCCCTTTAAGATATTTTATCATCATCCCCATTTTACAGGCAAGTAAACTGAGGTTCAGAAGAGTGTACTGCTTTAAGTTTGTATAGCCAGTTAGAAATGAATCCAGTTTTTATAAGAGCATACAGTTTTCCTACCACTTTTTCTTGTCTCATGCTAATTATACTGCTTGCAAAAGGCACACGAGCACAGGTCCAGCCTTTGATGGCCTGTGCTTTTGTCACTTTCTTGCTGTGTGACCTTGGGCCAGTGATTCAGTTTCTGCTTCAGTAAAATGGGAATAATAATATACCTAATTTTGGAACTGGATGAGAGAGTACATGTCAGGGCTTTCAAACTCAGATGCCTTTTGGAACATGGCAGGAGGCATAAATGTGTGCACTGGCCTCACGTAAGACTGCGGGGATTGACAAGGACTGTGAAACCGGGAGAGGGCTTCTGAAGACATCAAGTTCTATTTGTTAAAAGTTGCCAGGCTCACTGTATGCCCACCAGAAGGGCTATAATGGAGAGGAAAAAAGAAAGAAAAATGCCAAATGTTGTCAAAGAAGTGTAGCTGAAATCCTCATAGGTGTCTGGTGGGAATGTGAGCTGTATAACCGGCCTGGAAAACCAACATACACATACTTTGAGGCCGCATTTCAACTCGTGAGCACACACTCAAACAAGAAGAGTGCAGATGTCCACCGAAAGGTATGCACTTTCAAGAATGTGCACGACAGCACTATGCAGGATAGGAATCGACTGCCAACCCTGCATTGCATCAATACCTGGTGGGATATTAACATAATGGAATAAAGAGGAATCTGTAATTACATGAAACAACATGGACACATCTTATGGGACATAAGGTCAAGCAGCAGCAGCTGGATATAGAATAATGCATGGATGATTCCAGACATGAAAAGGTAGGAAAAACGGATCCATGCTGCAGGAGCTGGGGTAGTAGTTAGTGACTGGAGAGAGTTTGAGAGGGACTTCTGGAGGCTTCTACCGCCTGCTTCCTGCTCTTTTGACTGGTGTTCACTCTGAAATCACCGAGCTCTACGCTAATGAGGGCACACTTCTTTGGATGTGGTTATACCTGGATATACACATTTTAAAAACAAATAATAATTGCAGATTCTTCCCCCAGACAAAAGCACTGAAGGCACACACACATCAGCTGGTAGTATTTGCTACATTTTCTCGCTTATGTTCCCACTACACTATCTGAACCTTGAAATTCTGCTTCATCAACACTGGCTACAGAACAGGACAGGTCCCCCTTTTTCTGTTTTGTGGGTTTTCCAAGTGAACAATGAGGAGGCACAGATGTTCAGGAGGAAGGCCTAAAGATTAGATGCAAGAATGACTTTTTGAGGACCTTTGTAGAAGTCTCAGCTAATTGCTCTGACTCTGTCACTTCTGCGGTCCCCTGGAACCTAGATGTATCCCGGCTTGCTTCTGTTACAACAAGTGTGTGTAAGGTGTGGAAACTGAGCAGGGAGAAGGCTAACAAACTTTTTTCTCCCTCAGAATCCAACCTTTAAAAAGTCCTGGATTCTCGGCCAGGAGCGGCTTGGGGCTGTGGGGTTTGGGGAATGCCATGTGAGCATGTGGCTGTTCCAGTGCCCTCTCCACCTTCAAGGAAGAGGTGTCTCAAGAGTCTCCATTAATCCCAACAACAGAAGCTGAGGCTTGGATCATATGCCCGCTTTGTAGAAAAGCAAGCTGCAGCCCAGATAAATCAGACAACTTCCCTAACCTCACTCTGCTGAGTGGCAGGGTCTGGATTTGAACTCAGATCTTCCGAATCCTACAATTTACATGAAACTACCAGCCCCAACCCCGGGCTTTTCCTCATCTCTCTTCCTCCATGCTTGAAGTCCTTCCTTTCTGCTCTAACCTGAAGCTGCCTAGGCCCTGCTTTTCTACCGTGCCATCAATTTGAGTGAGTCAGAAAAAAGCCCAGATCCCACGTACAGTACTCACAGGTCTTCAAAGGATTCCCTGTGGCTGTAGAAAGGGAAGTTGCTAGAGGGAAATCGGCACCATTCTTTATACTTTCCTTTCCTCAGACTAAGCACTCTGGAAACCTCAGTGGACTGGGTCCCACCGCTTTCCTAGTACAGCTTGCCCTCATTAGAGAAGGGCCACTGGGGCTCCATCAATGCCTTCTTGTGGAGGAGCCATGTGCTTCTCTCCTGAGCAGCCATTTTGAGAACCAGACCTGGCCCAGCTTTGCTAACGAGAAAGGAGGAAGCCTTGGGGGTGCCAGGGTGCTGAACTATAACGAGCGGGCTGGGCATGACTCAAGAGCAGGTGCTCTGGAATAAGCTTGGCTTCATTATTCTTCACTGTGTGCTTTTGTGCTCTTTGAGCCTCCAGTTCCCCAATTATGAAATCAGGATTTTAATAATAACCACAAAGAACTCTTTGAGGAGATTCGTAAGAGTTGCTGTGTAAAGGGTCTAATACATAGGGTTGATATTTTAAAAACTATGGTCCATGTTTCCTCCTATAGAATCATGTAAATTAAAATGCACATCTCTAGGCCCATTCCTGACTTATGGAGTCAGAATCTTGGGGGGGGGGGGCAGGGCCCAAAAATCTATCTCTTGATAAGTCTCCCAGGGCAAGGCAATTTCAATAGAGAGATGTCGGTTCTGTGGTATGGCAAGCCGAGGGGCCAGGAAGCATCAGCAAGAACTGCTAAAGGGTCAACAGACACTTCTCATGATGCTGGAGCCCAAATCCTGAAGGTTGCATAGGACATGACCTCTTCAGGAAAGAGACGGACTTGCTCAATTGTATCACTGTAAGTACCAATGTAAGATCCACACAGTCAATGGTCAGGAATGGTAGGAGGGTGAAGAAGTGGTTGAGACATTGAGGGGTGTCAGAGATGGACTGATTCAACACAATGGCCGATGCACCTGAGCAGGGTCATGAGATTCTCACTCCCGCTCGTCTATGCTGGATAAGCCCAGAGCTGCCGTGGGATAGGCTGACGGCATCTAGTGACCCTGAAGACTTGTTGAATTGGTTTCTTGGGCTTCCCTACTCCCCAGTACAGCTCTTCAATAAATACTAACCACGTTTGGATGCAATGTGGTATCTTGCAACATGAAAGAATTACTAACGCCCCGATAAAAGGTTTTGACCTTATCATATAAAAAATGCCTCGCTTGTGCGGATACTAATATTCAGCTAAAAATACCCATTCTTCTTTGCTGCAGCTTTGCAGCCACAGTCTACCTCCCAGACACTCGCTGTCCCAGTCTCAGTGACCCAGAGTACACCAGAGATAAGTCAGCAAGGGAAAGGTCCCATGACTCAGGTCTGAACATTGGAAAGGGAAAAAAAGGGAAAGTTTTTAGAGGACTCCTGGGAAAGATTTTGCTCCGTTGATAAAAGGAGAGCTATGCCACCTCTCCTTTTTGTCAGTCCATGCAAATGTGATTTCAGGAGCCATGGCAGCCTCCTTGAGTCCGTGAATAGAAAACCAAAAGAATTTCAGAGAAACCAACCCAGGTCTCTGACATTACTAAACTAACTTACCACCTTTCAAACTGGTTAACTTTACATCTGTTGTTTGTGAGCAAGTTAAGTATATTCATATTCAAGCCACTTTTACTCTGAAAGAAGTTTTACCGATATAAGATCCATTGAAGGGTTTCAACCAAAAGGTGAATATGACCAGTTTTGTGTTTCAAATATTTTAGATTAGGGTGTGACATATATTTTGAATGAGGAGGGATAGACAGAAGGCAGAAAGACCAGGAAGGTAACTTGCAGTATTCAAAGCAAGAGTAATAGAGACTTGACCATAAATGTTGAAAACCTACTATGTACTAAAGCAGTGAACTGAAAACAGCATAGCATATCATGTGTAACATTTTTACTCAGCACTTTTTAAATTGCTTCCTTTTTAAATAAAAAATTATCATAATTTTTATGCACTAGTTATTTTTTTCATATACACATTAAATAAGTAAGGAATTTTCTCTATTTAAATTATAACAAACTAGGTTTTATGGACTAATTCTGTTATTGAGAGTAACTAGCAGCCCAGATAAAAATATTTCAAAATCAGGACATATGGGTCCAGGATCCTAAAGAAACACAGAGACAGTCTGACAATTTTCCCCTTGAGGGACTTACCAATTCACAGGTGGCAGGCGTCGATCAGAACCTCCAGCAGTCTCCCAGGCGGATGAGACAGAAAGTCAGAGTTTGAGGCCTCGTAAACACGGTGGATTTTCCACTGGGACTGCAGAAGGGCTGGAGGTATGAGTAAACCAGAAATAAATCAGCCCTCTCAATGACTGAAACCAGCACAAAATCAGCTTAATGTCTGATTGTAATAAAGTGCATTCCCAGTAGTCTAACTAATATTAGTTTAGACTCTTACTATTCCTTTCCTTGGATCCGACAGCTGAGCCTGCTCCAGAGGCAGAGGTAAGGTGAGAAAAATAACAGTGATACCTGCTATTTAGTAAGCATTTACTATGTATCGGATGCTTACTATCACACCACGAAAGACACAGCATGATAATCCCAAAGATCTATCAAGAAAACGGAGTCTCTGAGAGCGAAAGATCTTGCCCAAGGCCACGAAAGTGGTACATGATAGAAATCAGATTGGACTCATTTGTGGCTGCAGAGCACCAGCATCTTCTTTCTTGCCAGTTTCCCACTGCCCTTGCGTATACTGCAGGCAGGGCAGCAGTGACAACTTGACCAACAGTGCCCCCAGGGACCCGGGGCTCACAGACACTGCATTTAGCCAACCAGCAGGTCCAAGCACTGCCTCTTCTAGGCAGCGATGGCCAAACATAAGTCCCTGCAACTGGGTCATAATTCCAAGATACTTCCCCACCCACTCCCACTTTGTCCACTCTCTGAGATTTCATGCTGTCTGTGACCCACTTCATCTACTGTTTTCTCCTACCACGGGGGCCAGGGTGCCAGTCATCCTTTACATCTGACCTGACCTTTTCCTTGCTTTTCAGCAGCCAGCTGTCTTTGCTGAGTCCACCCTGTTAATTTTTCTGACATTTATTTCAATAAAATTCAGTGCATCTGGTTCCATCATTCTGACTAAGCTCTAGGCCAGGGAGAGCAAACTGTTTTCACCTCCCATGTTCCCTCTAATCAATTGATAGTGCCTGCCCAGAGCACAATGGCTAGAAGGATGGTAAGGCACATTCATAGTCAGAGGCAGAGCCTGCCACGCTTGGTGAGTGACGTCAGATAGGCTGTGAGGGAGAGGGAGTGGTAATGCAAACACCACACATGGGTCTCTATTGCTGTATGCTCCGGATAGTGTTCACCTTCACCAGCCACTCTGATTTTGCTTCCAGAGGAATGAGCTGCATTTTGGTTCTGAAATTCCCTTCTAGTTCCACCAGGAGGGATGCCCCACTGGTCAGGTTGGGGTCCTTTTAAACTCATTTCAGATGATGCTTACAGAAGTGGACCTGCTTGGGAGGAAATATCAGAACAGAGACAAAAACCTAGTCTCCAGGGAGCAAATTCTCCATTCTTTCTGCTGCCCTCAGATGTCTCTCCGCAGCCTTTCTACAGCTGATTGTGGTTTATGAACCAAGAATTTATATACTCGATCTGACAAAAGATTTTTCTTCCCTGAGCTGTGACTATTTTTATATAAGCCTAGCAAGGTTATAAAAATGGAATCACATTTAGTTACACATTTAATGAATCACCTTCTTTATTGAAAAGAATCAGGTTACACGAAATCAGGATGGTCCCTGAACACCAAGCACACATCTTTTACATTAAAAAAAAAAAGTATGAAAGAGGAGAACTGACTTACATCACTCACTTGACAGTGGTTGTGGGCACAGTGGAGCAGATTTTCCTTCATTTTTGCCTTGGAGGTTCTTCTATACATGTCTCCCTCCCGCCTTCAAGCCCCCTTTCAATGAATTCCCCTTATGTGTTCTGTTTGACTTTCTCTGCAACTTCAATTATTTTCTTCTCTCTCAGTGAGGAGTTTCAGTCAAATTAACAACTCCTAGTCCCAGAACCTCTAGAAAACTAGTTTCATGTCTATGAACTGACTTCTGCCTTTGAATCAGGAAAATGTAGCTATTCACTTAACAATACTACACAGAATAAGCCATGCTAATCCATGGAGAAATGAAGAGATTTGTGAAGACAGGGTGCTTACCAGCAAGCTGAAAATGATGAAAGCTTGGAAAACTGGGAACTGGAAGGAAACACAGAGGTCATATAATCTACCCACTCACTTTAAATAAGAGCACAGAGAGACACAGAAAGCTAAGCAGAATGCGAATGATTACCCAGTTGTTTGGGGCTGAATTGTGTCCTCTGACAATTCATGTGTTGATGTCCTAATCCATATCTCAGAATGTGACTGTATTTAGATAAGGTCTTTAAAGAAGTAATTAAGTTAATATGAGGTCTTTAGCATGGGCCGCCATCCAATCTGACTGGTGTCCCTATAGGAAGACATTTGGACACGGACACACAGAAGAAAGACCATGTGAGGACACAGTAAGAAGGTGGCCACCTGCAAGTCAAGGAGGAAGGCCTCAGGAGAAACAAAACCTGCTGACACCTGGATTTGGGGTGTAGCCTCCAGAACAATGAGAATACAAATTTTTGTTTAAGCCACTTTGTAGTATTTCATTATGGCAGCCAGAGCAAACTAATATAGCCAGCCAGTAAGCAGCAAGAATGGTATTCGGGGCGCCTGGGTGGCTCAGTCGGTTGAGCTTCCAACTGCAGCTCAGGTCATGATCTCAAGGTCTGTGAGTTCGAGCCCTGCATCGGGCTCTGTGCTGACAGCTCAGAGCCTGGAGCCTGCTGCGGATTCTGTGTCTCCCTCTTTTTCTCTGCTTCTCCCCTGCTAGCTCTGTCTGTCTCTCTCTCAAAAATAAATAAAAACATTAAAAAAAAAAAGAATGGTATTCAAACCTAGGACCCTGAATCAAAGTCAAGGTGCTCTCTGTCTTATTCTATCTATAATGGTCCCTAATGCTGTTCAGAACAGGATATACAATACAAATCTGCCTTTCCTTTGGATGTATGGATTGAATGTTACTATTTCAGGATTGGGTGGACCTACGAGTGACATTCAACAAGGAGAGAGAGAGAAAGAGGAAGAGGTTACCTGAAAATGGCATTCTCTTCTTTTGAAAATATAAGGAATCCACAAAATTTTAGAATTAAAAATTTAGCAAATGTATCTGGATAAAAGAACAATATGAAAAAATCTCATTCTGATCTACCAGAAACAATAAAATATGAAATATAATATAAAAACATAAAATGGCAATAAGGTATCTGGGAATAAATTTATATGGCTGACTTCTATTTACCAATATTTTGCTAAGGATTTTTTTTTTCCAACTTTTTTTTATTTATTTTTGGGACAGAGAGAGACAGAGCATGAACGGGGGAGGGGCAGAGAGAGAGGGAGACACAGAATCGGAAACAGGCTCCAGGCTCCGAGCCATCAGCCCCAGAGCCTGACGCAGGGCTCGAACTCCCGGACTGCGAGATGGTGACCTGGCTGAAGTCGGACGCTTAACCGACTGCGCCACCCAGGCGCCCCACTAAGGATTTTTTTAACGTTTATTTATTTTTGAGACAGAGAGAGAGAGAGCATGAACAGGGGAGGGTCAGAGAATGAGGGAGACACAGAATCTGAAACAGGCTCCAGGTTCTGAGCTGTCAGCACAGAACGTGACACGGGGCTCGAACCCACGGACCGCGAGATCATGACCTGAGCCAAAGTCAGACGCTTAACCACTGAGCCACCCAGGCGCCCCAAGGATTTTTATATGTATACTCATGAGGTATACTGGTCTGTAGTTTTGGATTTTTTTTTTTTTTTTTTTTTTTTTTTTTGGTATCATCATTAGCTGGTTTTGGTGTCAGGGTAATACTATTTCCATCAAATGGATTGGATAGTATTCCTTCTTTTACTATCTGGAAGAGAGTGTGCAGAATTCATATTAATTCTTCTTTAAACATTCAGTAAAATTCCCCAGTGAAACCAACTAGATTTAGAGATTTTGAGGGGATGGTTTTTAAATTCCAAATTCAATTTTTTGAGTCACAAAGCCATTCAAATTATGTATTTTATACTGAGTTGTGGTAGTTTGTGTATTTTATGATGTAGTCCATTTCATCCAAGTTGTCAAATGTATGCATGTAGAATTGTTCTTGGTATTCCCTTATCTTTCTTTGGATGTGGGAAGGGTTTATAGATATACAGTTTCATTTATTCTATTGTTAAGTCTTGTCTTCTCTCTTTGTCGATTCTCCTAGGGAGTTGTTGATTTTATTTCTCCTTTCAAAAAACCAGCTGTTTGTTTCACTATTTTCTCTATTGTTTTTCTGTTATCATTTTCATTCATTTCTCCCCTTACCTTTACCATTTCCTTCCTTGTGCTGGCTCCAGGTTTACATTGCTCTTCTTTCCCTAGGTTCTGAGGTGAGAGCCTAAATACTTGATTCAAGACATTTCTTCTTTTCTAATGTAAATGTTTATGCTATAAATTTTCCTCTCAGAACTGCTTTAGCTGTGTTTCATGAATTTTAATATATCACAGTTTAATTTTCATGCAGTTTAATATATTTCTTTTATTCTCCATTGGACTCCCTCCTTGATTCATGAATTATTTAGAAGTGTGTTGTTTAGTTTTCAAGTGCTTGGAGGTTTTCCTGTTAACTTTCTGTTGATTTCTTGTTTGATTCCAATGTGTTCAGAAAATACCATCTGTATGATTTCAATTCTTTTAAATTTCTTGAGGTTTGTTTTATGCTCCAAGATGTGTTCTATCTTGGTGACTATTCCATGTGTGCTTGATGAAAATATGTATTCTGTTATTGTCAGTTGAATGTTCTACATATGTCAGATCCTATTAGTTGATTGTGTTGTTAAGTTGTATATTCTTGCTGATTTACTATTAGTTCTATCAGTTGTTGACAGTGGGAGTTGAAATCTCCAACTTTAATTGTGGAGTTGTCCTTTTGGCTCAATTTTTGTTTCGTGTATTTCAGGTTCAGTTCCTTGGTACATCAACATTTAGAATCGTGGATTGTTTTCTTTCTAATGGATTGATTTGATTCTTTTATCATTAAATAATGTCCCTATTTGTTTCTAGCAAAGGTTTTGTCTGAAGTATATTCTATTTGATATTAATATGGCAACATACATGTCTTTTAATATTGGTTGCATGATAAGCTATCGACAATAGACAAAGTATGGAGAGACCAAATGTCCATCCACTGACTGATGAATGAATAAAGAAGATTTGGTGTGTGTGTGTGTGTGTGTGTGTGTGTGTGTGTGCGCGTACATGTGCATGTATAATGGAATATTACTTTGCCATCAAAAAGAATGAAATCTTGCCATTTGAAACGTGGATGGAACCAGAGTGTATTATGCCAAGTGAAATTAGAGAAAGACAAATATCATATGACTTCATTCATATGTGGAATTTAAGATACAAAGCACATGAACATAAGGGAAGGGAAGCAAAAATAATATAAAAACAGGGAGAGGGACGAACCATAAGGGACTCTTAAATATAGAGAAAAAACTTAGGGTTGCTGGAGGGGTTTTGGGTGAGGGGATGGGCTGATTGGGCAAGGAGCATTAAGGAGGACACTTTTGGGGATGAGCACTGGGTGTTATATGTAGGTGATGAATCACTGGATTCTACTCCTGAAAACATTATTGCACTACATGTTAACTATCTTGGACGTAAATTAAAAAAAATTTATTAATTAAAATTCAGCAGGAAAAAAATTAAATAATTTGGAGATGGGTCTCAGGGTTCTTTGGATCAGACTTAAGAGTGTATTCACTGAATACTTATGGGAACTAAAAGTTAAATAGAATTTTTAAAAATTTACACAAAAGGTAAAAACAAACAAAAACAACAGGCTAGTCAGATAATTTTAACAGAGCATTTTTGTATAATAAATTTTAAATAAAATGGTAAAATAGTGAAAAAATAAAATAAAATAATAAAATTGTTTACATATTACTTTTTCTATCCTTTTATTTTCAGCCTCTTTAAGTCACTGTATTTGAAATGAGTTTCTTTTAAAAACCACATAGTTGGATCATATGGTTTTTTTTTTGTAATTATTATTCATTCTGCCAACCTCTGCATTTTAGTTTGTGTATTTAGACTATTTATATTTAAGATTATTATTGTTACATTAGGACTTAAGTATGCCATTTTACTGTTTGTTATATGTTTGTTTTCTCTCTTTCTGGTTCCCTTGTTTCTCTTTTCTTTTGTTCCTATGGATTCAAGGAACAGCTTTTTAGGATTCCATTTTGATTTATCCATATGATTTTGAATATTATCATTTTGTAAAGTTTTCTGATCTAAGTACTACAATTTACATACATAACTTATCAAAGCTTGCTGGTATCATTTTTACACTTTCAGCAAATTGTAAACACTCTTTATACATTAAGGCTATTAGTTGCTAAATAGATGGGATTTATTTTTCCACACTGTGAGTTTTTATATGGAAAATCCTTTAAGTTCTGTGGTATGATCTCTTTTTCTTTATGGTTTTGCTGGTTGTTTAATGATCAGAAAGCCCCTTTGTAACTTTCTGTCTGTTAAATATTGACCTAATTTTAGATTTTTTTTTTTGGTAAGTCTTTATATATAACATACATACATATCATCATTGTCATCTTCATCTTTAAGAATTTGAGAAGTAGAGTATTGATTTTATAACTTAACATGGACAAAATATAATCTTAACAGTAACTGGGAACAGTAATTGGGAACTAGATAGATATGTAGTTAGATGGATGGATAGATAGATAAATAGATAGATAGACAAATATTGATATAGATATTACTTCCTGGTAATATTTTGTCATTTTACTTACAGAGACCTTACAAATTTGTCATTAAGGTAACTTCTAAGCATTTTATATTTTATGCTATCCTTATGCATATCATCTTTTTATTCACTATATCCTTTCACTGGCTGTCAGGAAAAGAGCTGTTGATTTTGAGTATTTATCTAGGTTCTAAATTCTATTTTTTACTTTGAGTATTTCAGGAGACATTCTTGAGGTTTCTAGCTTTATAATTAGATACATTCTTAATAGCATGAAAATAGTTTAAATATAACTAGTTTATGAATTTGATCCTTTCAAAGAGAAGCAGCATAGTAAGTATAAAAGAAAAAACATGGATTTTTTAATTCAAGCAGACCTCGATCCAAATTACTTTTCTGTCATGGGCTATCTTTACCATACTTCTGAGCTTCTCAGAACCATTAGCTGTTGAAAAGTAGTTTATATCATAAAGCAGTCATGATGGTTAAAGTAATAAATGTAAAGTACCTAACACAGTATTGATAAAGAGTGAATGTGCAATAAACTTGTATTATTTCTCTATTATTCAACATTTAGTTTCATGCATTTGCCTGTACTCTATTACAGAAAAATCTTGGAATTGGAAGGTAGGAAAATTGTTTCTTTCACTGGACTGTAGGTTTCTGGAGGGCAGGATTAGGTCAGGCAGGAATGGCAAATAATATCACCTGACACAGCAGCTCTGTCAGACTGTAATTTCCTGCTTAGGTGTGTAGGTTGAGAAGGATGAGTGCCACATTGACTTGTGTTGTCTGCCACTAGTATTGGGAAGGTGACAGACAGATGTCGTATACATCCTGGCTCTATGTATGCTTCGTCTGATTCACCTCTAGAAATGATAGGTATAGAGATAGTCCTTAATCCATACTAAATGAAGAAAAGAATGAATGAATCTCCTACATTTTGGAATGAAACAAATAATGAAAATAAAACTCACACATGGTCAGTGTTGAAAGGATAACCTTCAAAATCAATAATGACTATTTTCACACATGTAAGTTATGAGAAAGTATCTTGAAAAGAAGGTGAATTCGGGAGTCAAACAAATTTGGGTTCAAATTTCACTTTCACTGCTTTCTGGCTGTGTGTTTTTGGTACAAAGTAACTCTCTGATCTTTAGTTTCTTCTTTTTTTAAAGTTTACTTATTTTATTGAGAGAGAGAGGGAGAATGTGAGCATGGGAGGGGCAGAGTGAGACAGAGAGAACCTCAAGCAGGCTCTGTGCTGTCAGCACAGAGTCTGATGCAGGGCTCAAACTCAAAAACCATGAGATCATTACCTGACCTGCAATCAAGAGTCAGACGCTTAACCGACTAAGTCACCCAGGAGCCCCTTTCTTCTTAAAACAGATAATAATGTTCAAATTCTCTTAGTTTTTCTTTATCTGATAATGTCTTGATTTATCCTCCATTCTTGGAGGACATTTTCTTGGGATATTGGATTCTGTATTGAAAGTTCCTTTCTCTCTGCAAAGAAAATGTGCTATTTCCTTCTTGTCACTATGGTTTCTGATCATAAATATGCTTTCATGTAAATTTTTCTTTTTCCTTAAAGGTAAGGTGCTATTTTCTCTTGTTGCTTGAAAACTTTTTTGTCTTTAGTTTTTAGAAGTTTGATAATGACAGTGAGTTTGGGGATGAATTTCTTTCATTTTAGCCTGTTTGGAGTTCACTCAGTCAACCTATAGGTTCACTCAAAACCTATAGGGTTTTGAAAATCTTAAAGCCTTCCTTCTCTTTAATCCTGTCCCACTTCTTGCTAATCTCTACTTTTTCAAATTCTTGAATGTCCTATCTGCTACTGCAAAGCCAGAGCCCAAAGAGTTTATTCCAGTCCCTTCCTGTTCCTTCTACTTCCCTTTTGGTTAGTTCTTGAGATTGCTGGGCTACGTTAGAGAAGCTGCAACAGCTACTTCTAGATTTTTGAAATTGTGTTCATGTTTGCCACCCAGAAACACAGAAATACACATAACTCTGTTCTAGTAGTATAGAGACTCTAGAAATCCCTTAGCTTAACCAGAAAGTCTTGGTGAGCTGACATAGATGGTGTGTAGAATCCATCACAGCCTGTGGTTGCAATGCTTCTTCAGAACCTGGACAGACCCTCTTCCCTACAAAAATCTGGTATTTCTGGCTGCTACATTCCAGTGCAGGTGAACTGTTGAATGCCAAGTTCCAAGGCTGCATCAAGGACTGAGAATCAAAGAAGAGAAGGATCTCTTACTATGATTGTCATATATCCATTCTACTTTACTTGCCAGTCACTGTAGAAATCGTCTCCACATTCTACACATAGGGACTATGTAATCTCATTTCACAAAGGAGAATAATGAGTCTCAAATGAGGGGAAATCACATAGTTCAGGTCAACAGAAGGAGGACAGCACCCTGGGCTCTCAACTCCACCTCTGTAAATCTTCCCTTGCACCATGCCATGTGCCTAAAACAGCCTCACGGTGGATGAGCTCTGATCACTGAAATGTGATATACAGATGAGAAGCTGTCCCAGGATGTAGACTGGCAGATGTGGTCAGTGCTAACTAAAACCCGGCAACACACAAGTGGTGACCTTTTGCCCTCTATAGGCCATATCACAGCCACCCTGGCCAACAAATAGGAACCAGCACATCCCTTAGACATCATACACTGGAGAGGACCTAGGCAAGTGCCATCTACTCAGTCATCCTCTACTGAGTGCGGTGACAAGTAATTCACACATGGCCTAATTGCACCAGGAATTGGAATCTGCCCAGGACTGAGGCTCACGAGATCTGGGTCCTCATCCCAACTCTACTGCTTACATGTTTTCAGGCCTCAGACAACACCACCTCCCCACCCCCGCCTTTCTGGTTCTGAGTGTCTATCTGAGGTAGGCAGAATAATGCATCCCCCTACCAAGATGTCCACAATCTGTGAATAGTTATTTTACACAACAAAAGAGATTTTTGCATATGTGATTAAGAGATGGGAAGATTGCACAGCTGGAGCCAACATAATCACATGGGCCCTTAAACAGAACCTTTCTTGGTTGTTGTCAGAGAGAGATGTAACTGTGGAAGAATGGTCAGACAGATGTAGCCTTGCTGGCTTTGAAGACAGAGGAAAGGGGCCACAAGCCAAGGAATGTAAGTAACCCCTAGAAGTGGGAAAAGGCACATAAATAATTCTCCTCTAGAGCCTTTAAAAAGGAATGCAGCCCTGCTGACATGTTTATCTTAGCCCATTGACACTCATGTTGGACTTCTGAATAAATTTGTATTGTCTTAAACCACTAAGCTTGTGGTAATTTGTTACAGTGGCAATAGAAAACTCATGCACCATCTTCGAGTCTGAAAATAATACTAAATAAGCTATTTTAATTCTAAATATAGGATTTTATTTTGTTCATTACGTTGTAGGGTCTAGAGGGTAGCTGAAAGAAATGAAGCTATTTTAAAAGTCAACTATTTAAGGGACCTGCTCTCCAACCCACTGGCACCATCATAGTTTAGGCTTCACTGTCTCCTACCTGGACCATTACAGCATTTTCCCTACCATCTCCCTGCCTCCAGCCTCACTCACCTGTATACTCTCCACACTGGTACCAGAAATCTCAGTCTTAAACATGTTTCTGATCTCACAACAACCTTCTGAAAATCCTTCACTAATTTGTCATCTCCTAGACCACTGTATATTTTAAAAGTTTACTTATTTTTGAGAGAGACAGAGAGGTGGGTAGAGAGAGAAGGAGAGAGGGAGATGCCCAAGCAGGGTCCACACTGTCAGCGCAGAGCCAAGGGGCTCGAACCCACGAACTGTGAGATCATGACCTGAGCTGAAACCAAGAGTCAGACGCTCAACTGAGCCACCCAGGCACCCTTAGATGGCTGGTTTTTAATGATGTCTGTGTTTAGAGAGGATGTGGTGGTAGGGATGCACCGAGTAATAAATATGAAGCTACTCCTCCCAGTAACATTTATATACATATAGACACACAAGAACTTAAGTATAATTTCCAGAGGTTTGTGGATCCCTTGAAGCTCAGCCATGGATTCAAGCATGACACTTTGATCACCAAGATAAAATACAAATCCTTTATCTGAAATGAGAAGGATTTTGCCTACCTCTTCCTCATCCTTCTTAACTCCCCTCATGCCCTTTGCCACACCAAACTCCTTTCAGTTGCCCAAATATGACAAGCCAATTTAAGCCTCCATGTTCTTCATCTGCTGGTATAATTCTCCCCTTCCACTCTCATTGCCTGACAGGCAAACAGCTATTCATTTTTGCAGACTCATTTTATTTTTCTAGTTTCATTTTTTTAAGTAGGGGAGGGGCAGAAAGAGGGAATATCAAGCAGTCTCCATGCTTCAGCACAGAGCCCATTTCGGGGCTCAAACTCATGAACTGAGCAGTGAGATCATGACCTGAGCCAAAATAGGAGTCAGATGCTTAACCAGCTGAGCCACCCAGGCACCCCTGCAGACTCATTTTAAAAGTCCACTCCTTCCCTGACCAACTTCTTACGTTGGTCCCCCTTACGTTGTGTGCCCACCCCACAGGTATGATAGGCCACTCCTCCCTTCATGCCCTTCAGGGCATTATGCACACAGTCTGCCAGCTAATCCAACCTTTCCTTGTGCTCATCTGTTCAACTATCTCATCTCTTTTCAACTAAATGGTCCACACAGGGCTGAGGAGGGTGGGGAACAGAGACCACACCTCAACCCCTTGACAGTCCATCACCAAGCATCAGGGTTTACAGTAAGAGCTTGAAGAATGAACATTGAGTGGATGACTGATTCCGGAATTGACACCTACTTCGGGGCATTGCTTTAACTTACCCAGCCTCTTCTCTTTGCAATGCAGTGCTTTACAGGACATCCAGCCTTGTTAAGTTTCTTAAGTATTTGCTGAATAAAGTCATTTAATTTCATTGTGGGGCTGTGGTGCACGGGAATCCATCTGCCACTCTTCAAGTTTGATTCATTCAGAGTAACTAATACCCACCTTGACCAATACCATGCAGTTTTGTTCTCAGTTCAAGGCTCCTTCTCACCAAGGAGTATCTCCTCATTGACCACAGTATCTATTTTCTGCCAGGAACAGATCTATTATCTGGAACACAACATGATGCTCTGGATGATAAAATCATCCTGTGGTAACTGTGTCACTGTTGTTTGAGGATCTCAAAAAGTGCTATAAAGAGCACTGACCTGGTGGTCAAGAGATCTGGATTCTGGTTCCAATGGTCACCACGTGTCCTTCGACACATCACACACATTTTCTTAGATTTGATGTCCTCGTCTGTACAATGGAAGAATTTTTAGCTGAACACTACAGGATATCTCTGGGTTAAATTCATATGATGTGAAAGTCATATATCTTCCTAACCCTCATTAACATATTCTTCCTACTAGCAATTAGGAAAACTCAAGTTCTGAAGGTGATGTGATTTGTCCAAAATTATTCAGAACAGCAGAGTATAATTAACATTTTTGCATTCAATACATTAATTCAGGCAGGCAGGCAACATGTACTTTGTGAATGTGTCATGACTGACACCACACCAGGGCAGGTAATCCAAAAATGAATAGGAGGACACCCTTGCCTTCTAGTGGCTGACAGTATACTGTGGGGATCAGTCGTATAAACAGATACCCTGCAGTGTGATAAATGTTGTGTTAGAGAACAGATCTAAGTGCTTTGGGAGGGGAGGAGAAGGCACTAACTGCCCAGGTGAGCAGCATATGGAGTCTGCTGTTTACCAAACTCTTTCACATGCATCACCTCTTGATTGTCACAGCCCTCCCATGAGGAAGAGAACAGGTTTTGTTTGTTTCTTCTCTTAAATCAGTAAACTGAACGTGAAAAGTGAAGTGATTTTCTGAAGGCCATGTGGCTGGTAACAAACATCCAAGGAGTGCAGAAGGGCTCTTTGGATATCTGGTGTAACGGTGTCTCCATTTTACTGAACTGCTGCCTCTTTTTGGTCTGCAGCCCTGACCCTCAGACGAGTAGTGACACAACAGAAATTCATCTAGGGTGCACCAGTGCTTTGAAAGATGGGACCAAGTCTTATTTATCTTTGTATTGAGGAATTCTAGTGGGACCAAAGAGGCCTCTTACAGAAGAATTTAGAAAAGTCAAGGCATTTGTAATGGGTTAGTGACAATTTGCACAAGCAGTTTAAAGGAAAGACAGAGAAGAACATGTGTGAGTGAAAAGGGTAATTAGGAGAGCATAAAGCTTGTCCCAGAGATTGGTTCTCCAACACTCCTCCATGGACAATTTCTAGAACCCACCAGAAGCAGGAGGTGAAGAAGATGTTTAAATTACAACTTTATGAGACTTCTTTGAGTCCTAGGTTATAAGATGTGGCAAAAGATGACTTTGGAGTGGGACCCTGTCTTCACTTTTATGTGGAAAGCAATGGCTTTGGTATGCTGAAGGCTGCAGAGAACATTGGCCCCTTATATAGTTCAAGGGACATCACATACCACGAAGGAGATGAGTGGTCATGCCCAAGTCTTGTGGGGTCACTCAGTGGTGGGCACTGGAAGAAAAGATACTTCTTACAAGGTATCAGGTAGAGGAGACATTGTCAATACATTTCACTGATCTGGCCTGGAATAAGACGCATTAATGAGCCTCTGTGAGATGTTACCTGGGTTGTCCAGAACGAATGGTGGCAGAATCATTGGCGACTAGAGGTCAGTGAAATAAAGGATACATTTGTATCCTCCACACCTCCATTGACCTGCCACATAGCAGGAACTTAACAAATGTCTGTTTATTTGAATGGAGCTACCTTTTTACCATTACTTCATGCCCTGACTCCATCAAAGGGCACCCTACACAAGTCTGCCAGGGGCCTTGCCTTTCAAAGGTGACTCTGCACTTCATTCTCAGCTCCTCTCTCAGATATTAGGACCCTCTTTATATTCCAGTTTAGAACTTCGGAATTCAAAGGCATTTGAGGTTCAATAATTAATTTTGAAGATAGTAAATGCATGATGATAAATCATAATCTGACTTGTTACAGAGTTGAAATACACTGAAATATTTCTTGTTTCCTAAGTCAGCAAATATAGAAAATAGGTTTGATGATCTGAAGCAGACCCTGTGTAAGTTTTTCAACTATCACCTAGAGAAGGTCCTTGAACAAAAGAGTCATCTGTTAGGATGACTTAGTACCATTCTTTCAATAAGCATTTATTTTTTTTTAATGAGCATTTATTAAGTGTCAGTTGTGTACCAGGTACTCTGTCGTAATATTTTATTGCATTCGTTGGTTTACCTGTGGTTTTCCCACCTCCCCCAACCCCAAGTCCTGCTGCCATGAGTTCTTCAAGGGCTTTGTATCTTCAGTGCCTTTCCATGGTGCTAGAAGGTGTTTAGGTTCCTGACTTCTGTTATTTACAAGTGGCCTAGCTTCTCGAAAGTTCTTCATATGTTTAATGGGCCTCTTATTCCCTTTGGAATAAGACTTATGAATACCATGAATCACCTTTTGTATTAGACTTTGACCTGCAGAAAGTATTTCAGTTCCTCTTTGCATTTGGTTCAATAGTTTTTCTGTTTTTTTTTTTTTACTTTCCCCCTCCCCCATTTGAGGTTCTAGGGATTAATGAGGAAAGGACAGCTGTTTAAAGAAAGCTGGCCTCCAAAGCATAAGAGACTCTTAAAAACTGAGAACAAACTGAGGGTTGATGGGGGGTGGGAGATGGGTATTGAAGAGGGCATCTTTTGGGATGAGCACTGGGTGTTGTATGGAAGCCGAATTTGACAATAAATTTCATATATTAAAAAAAAAAGATAGCTGGCTTTTTTCATCCTGCTGTTCTTAGTTGTCTCTGATCTACTAAGTCTAAAAACTCACATAAACAGTTATTGATTGAATTTTTCCTGAAAGATGACTGTGAGAGAGACTATGAGAGAAGACAGAGTAATCAAAATCGGGAGCCAGAAAACCTGGATTTGAATTCTGGTTCTGCCACTTAACAGCGGGTGACTTGGAGCAGTTTACGTTAACTTTTCCTGCCTCATTTTCCTCAACTGAAAACTGAGGGAAGTAATAAAAGTATATACCCATAAGGAGGTTTTGAGGATAACATGAGCTCATATATACAATGCTGATATATACAGTATATCAGTACAGTGCCCAAATAGTATTACCTCTTGTATCTGCTAGCTATAGTATGAGTACCAGGAAAAGAAGATACAGAAGTAGTAGTTAAAAAAGACATATTTGTACACTGATAAAACAGAAAAAAAAAAACTGAAAAGGTTCATAGTAGACACAAACTAAGTTTTATTCTGTCAAGAGCATTCATTGCCGTGTGGTAATTTCTCCACATGTGAAAATGTCACAATTAGTCATCTCTCTTCACGATGTTTCTATGCCCTCCAAGCAATCTTCTGAGGACTCATTCAAGTTTCCAGGTACCTTAGTACTGGGAAAACAGTGTGGCAGATAGAGAACAGGATGACTCTGGCCACAGGAAAGGGGTAAATTGGCATTTAAAAATCAATCTTATGTGAAATTACTATCAGCATGTCACTGAGAATCTCTTGTTTCTAGGTGTATTGATAAGATCATTTTCTGGACTTCCAAGACTGTGGATCCAAGCCTCTAGACCATGGTGAATTTGTGAAAATGACGCTCCTCTGAGGGTTCATTGTCTGTCTTGCCTCAGGACCACTGCTTCTGCTTCATCATGTATTATGCCCTTTCACTGTATTCAGACTTCAAGAGGCCACATTTTGAGTCTTAGTGGACTCTCTCAGCTCTCCAGTCCACAAGGAAATAATGCTTTTTTTAATGGTAGGCATGCTCCAGGAAACAGGACTAGCAGCTCCAGAAGATCAGAAGCTGTATATGTGTTATATACCTAGCACAGTGCCAGGCATGTAGTGGCACTCAGTTAATATTTGTCATACAATTTCACATACTCTCAGCAATCATAACAAGCCCCAGTAGGAAGAACTAGCTTATTTTCTTATAATAATAAACATGAGCAAAGTGTGATTAAACAATCTACATATTCTAATATATTGCATAGAACTCTTTACTCTGAAAACCATTTTAAAGAAAGGAGGGCACTCCTTCACACATATTCCACTTCTAATACTTTCAAATCATTTTAATCTACCACTAGTGGTGGAAAAGGTCATGAAATATCTTATTCCACAAAGGCAATTTAAAAGAAAGACAAGCCAGATAGTACATTCAGAATGAGAGATATTCTGATGTCTATTTTAAGGAGAAGGTCAACTCAAGGTCAGTAGACAATCTACAGAATTGCCCAAAATGAGACACTGTACTTCCTATACTTCAGGAATTATGGTAAAAGTCTGACCTGCTTGAGATATCCTTAGAAATCCAGGGTCTCTAGTTTAGCTGATCAAGGACAGTGTTCATTTAAAATGTGCCATTTTCCCAATACCAAATCACAAAAACATCAAAAAGTCCCAGGCTCCATCTGGGGAAAACCAGCCAGAGCAACCACCAGTGGTACGGAACAGGTTTTGTGTTTCCTCAATTTCTGCTTTTATTTAAAAAAAAATTCTTTCAGTACACATTTTTAAAAGTCAGACATTAAAAAGAAATTAAAAAGCACCCAGATTGGTAAGGAATAAGAAAAACTGTCACTATTTGCAGATGACATATTATATATAGAAAATCCTAAAGATTCCACCAAAATAACCATTAGGACTAATAAATGAATTCAGTAAAGTTGCAGGATACAAAATTAATAAACAGAGATCTGCTGCATTTCTATATACTAATAATGAAGTAGCACTAAGAGAAATTATGAAAACAATCCCATTTATAATTGTACCAAAAATAATAAAATACCTAGGGACAAAGTCAACCAAATAAGTGAAAGACCTATACCCTGAAAGCTATAACATGTTGATGAAAGAAATTGAAATGACACAAACAAATGGAAAGCTATACCATGCTCATGGATTGGAAGAATTAACATTTTTTAAATTCCATACTACCCAAAGCAATCTACAGATGAAACACCATCCCTATCAAAATATCAGTAACATTTTCTACAGAACTAAAACAAATAACCCTAAAATTTACATGGAATCACAAAAGACCTTAAATAGTCAAAACACTCTTTAAAACGAAGAACAAAGCTGGAGGTATCACAAGCCCAGATTTCAAGATACACTACAAAGCTAAAGTAATCAAAACAACATGGTACTGACACAAAAACAAATAGATCAAGGAACAGAATACATAGCACAGAAATAAACTCATGCCTATATGGTCATATAAACTACGACAAAACAGGCAAGAATATACAATGGGGATAAAGGCAGTCTTTCAGTAAATAGTGTTGAGAAAACTGGAGAGCTACAAGCAAAAACAATGAAACTGGATCACTTTCCTATACCATACATAAAAATAAAACTCAAAATAGATTAAGGACTTAAATGTGAGACCTGAAACCAAAAAAGTCCTAAAATAAAACATAAGCATTAATTTCTTGGACACTGGCCTTAATAACATATTTATGAATATGTCTCTTCAGGCAAGGGAAACAAAAGCAAAAATAAAATATTAGGACTACACCAAAATAAAAGCTTTTGCACAAAAAAGGAAACCATAAACAAAACAACTTACTGAATGTGAGAAGATACTTGCAAATGGTAATTCCAGTAAAAGGTTAATATCCAAAATATATAAAGAACTTATACAACCTTCTACCAAGAAAACAATCTGATTTAAAAATGAGCAGAGGACATTTTTCCAAAGAAGACATGCAGATGACAAACAGACACATGAAAAGATACCACTAATCAACAGGGAAATGCAAATCAAAACCACAATGAGATGTGGCCTCACACTAGTCAGAATGGCTACTATCAAAAAGACAAGAAATAACAAGTGTTGATGAGGATGTGGGAAAAAAGGAACCCTTGTGCACTTTTGCAGGGAATGCAAATTGGGGCAACCACTGTAGAAAACAGTATGGAGTTTCCCACCAAAAATTAAAAATAGGAACACCATATGATTCAGTAATTCTATTACTGGGTATTTACCTAAAGAAAATGAAAACACTAATTTGAAAAGATATGTGCACCTCTATGTTTATATTGCAGCACTATTTACAAGAGCCAAGATGTGAAGGCAACCCAAAAGTCCAATGATAAATGAATGGATAAGGAAAATGTGGTGTGTGTGTGTGTGTGTGTGTGTGTGTGTGTGTGTGTATGGAATAATATTCATCCATAAAAAGAATGAATGAAATCTTGCCATTTGCCACAACAGGGATGGACCTAGAGGGTATTATGCTAAGTGAAATAAGTCAGACAAAGAGAAATACCATTTTGTTTCACTTATATGTAGAATATAAAAAACAAAACAAATAGGGGCACCTGGGTGGCTCAGTCGGTTAGCATCTGACTTCGGCTCAGGTCATGATCTCACGGTTTGTGGGTTCAAGCCCTGCATCAGGCTCTGTGCTGACAGCTCAGAGCCTGGAACCTGCTTCGAATTCTGTATCTCCCTCTCTCTCTGCCCCTTCCCTGCTCATGCTCTGCCTCTTTCTCTCTCAAAAATAAAAATAAACATTAAAATAAAGATAAAAATAAAAACCAAAACAAATGAACAAACTCTTAAATACAGAGAACTGGTGGTTGCCAGAGGGGAGGTAGAAAGGGATGGTTGAAATAGTTGACGGGGATTAAGAGGTACTAAGCTTCAGTTACAAGATAAGTAAATCAGACATGTAAGGTACAGAATAGAGAATATAGTCGATAATATTGTAATAACTTTGTATTGTGACAAATGGTGACGATACTTACTACGGTGGGCACTGAGTAATGTACAGAACTGTCAAATCTATATGTTAACATATCAAAACTAGTTACCATTGTATGTCAACTATTTTAATAATACGTTAAAAATATTTTTTCTTTGAGTTTGTCTTATTGTTCCTTTTGCACTTCACTAAACAAATTAAAAAGTTTCCATTTTGATTTTTCTTTAGTCAAAAAAATGACACAAAAATAAATGTGTGCGTGTTTATATTTGGATGTTTTTATTTGTTTCTTTATTTTTGAACATCTACCTCCTAGTTAACTTCTAATTTTATTACATAATGGTTAGTGAATTTTGCTTATAAAGTTAACTCTTTGGAATTTGTTGCTTTTCATTGGTGGCGTTGTCCAAGACAAATTTTACTATTGCACATGTGTTACAAAATGATGTAGAATCTCTGTTTATTGGGTATAAAATTCTCTAAATATTGTATCAAGCCTACTGATATATTACTACTAAGATTCTTTATATCCTTATTTGGTTTCTGTCTGCTTGATTTTGTTTTTTGGAGAGGTTTGTTCAAGTTTTCAACAGTGATTTTTTTTTTAATGTTTGTTTATTTTTGAGAGACAGAGAGAGACAGGGTGTGCGCAAGGGAGGGGCAGAGAGACAGGGAAACAGAATCTGAAGCAGGATCCAGGCTCTGAGCTGTCAGCACAGAGCCTGATGCGGGGCTCGAACTCATGAGTTGTGAGATCATGACCTGGGCCGAAGTTGGCCGCCCAACCGACTGAGCCACCCAGGCACCCCTCAACAGTGATTTTTTTTTTACCTTTAAGTTCTCTCTTGTAATTCTGTCGATTTCTGCTTCAACTATTTTGTAGCTATATTTTGGGTACACAATAGTTACTTTTTCTTGGCTGCATTTATCACTATGAAGTGTATATACATCTTTCCTTCAGTGCTTTTCTCCTGGAATTTTATTTTACACAATTATATCTGCTTTTAGTTTGTTAGCCATTTCTAAATAAGTATTTTCCATTGCTTTTTTTTTTTAAGTTTATTTATTTTGAGAGAGAGAGCGAGAGAGCGGGTGAGGGGCAGAGAGGGGGAGAGACAGAATCCTAGGCAGGCTCTGCACTGTCAGGGCCTGATGGGGGCTCAAACTCAGGAACCGTGAGATCATGACCTGAGATCAAGAGTCGGACACTCAACTGACTGAGCCACCCAAGTGCCCTCCACTGCTTTGTTTTCAGAGGAAATTGTGTTTTGTCTGTTTCTTGAAACTAACAAATGGGTAGATTTTTAAAATATAATCTAAGTCTGTCTCTTATAGGTGAATTTAATGCATTAATATTAATGGTGACTACTAAATTTGGATTTGTTCCTATTTCATGGTTTGCATTTTCAATTTATCGTGATTTCTAATTGCTTTTCCCTTTCTCCAATTCTTGCACTCTCTTGTCTTCATCAAGTTTTCTTTACTCCTATTTTTAAAAAAAATATGTTCTATTTGTTCGAATTAGTTCATCTGTCTTCTAATTGTTATCATTACATTTAATAGCCTTATTGACATATACTTTACACACCATAAACGCTACCCATTTACTGTGTACAATTCAATGGTTTTTACTCTATTTACGGAGTTGTACAACCACTATCATAATCTAACTTCAGAATATTTATACTGCCACAAAAAGAAACTTTGCACCCAATGGCAATCTCTCTCTCCCTTCCCAGCCCTGGGCAACCACTAATCAACCTTCTTTCTCTATAGATTTGTCTTTTCTAAATATTTAATATAATAAATATCCAGTATAATACTAAATAGAAATGGCAAGAGAAGCCATCCTTGTCTTATTTCTGATCTTAGGGATAAAGGATTTAGTCTCTCACCATAAAGTCTGATGTCGGCTGTTGTTTTTTTCACAGATACTCTACCAGATTGAGGAAGTTTCTCTTCTAAGTTTTCTGAGTACTTTTTTGATCAAAGGGTGTTAGATTTTTTCAAATGTGTTTTCTGCATTTGTTGATATTATTACAAGCTTGTGTCATTAATTTTATTAATATAGTGCATTATATTAATTTGGGGATGTTAAACCAATTTTACATTGTTGGGATAAATCTCACTTGGTCAATGTGCATAATGTTTTTTTAAAAAAATTTTAATGTTTATTTATTTTTGAGAAAGAGAGAGACAGAACATAGTGGGAGAGGGCAGAGAGAGAGACACACACAGAATCCGAAGCAGGCTCCAGGCTCAGAGCTGTCAGCACAGAGCCCAATGTGGGACTCGAACTCAAGAACTATGAGATCATGACCTGAGCTGAAGTTGGATGCTTAGCCGACTGAGCCACCCAGCCGCCCCATTGTGCATAATCGTTTTTAAATGTTGCTGTATTCATAGGATGTGTGGGTGACTCAGTTGGCTAAGTATTCAACTATTGATTTTGGTTCAGGTCGTGATCTCACTGTTGTGAGATCAAGTCTTGGGTCGGGCTCTGTGTGGAGCCTGCTTAAGATTCTCTCTGTCTTTCACTCTCTCTTCCCCCCACTGCCCCCTCCCCCTCTCTCAAAAATAAAAAAAATTTAAATGTTGCTGTATTCAGTGTGCTAGTATCTTTTTTGGAGGATTTTGCATTTATATTCATGAGGGATAAAGGTTGGTAGTTATTTTGTGACGTTTCTCCCTAGTTTTAGTGTTGGGCATTACAAAGATACTTTAAAACATAAATCAACATTTTTTATGAACTACTATACACATGAATATCTATATTCTGCCTCTTTGAAAACAAGAGTATTAGTATGATTTTACTTTCCTGCTCCCTCCATGCTCCAATCTACAGTTTACATTAAAACAATCAACACAGTAGATTTAACATAACTTTTACTAATTTATTTCCTTTATGTGTCACTGCTTCATGTATCTCACCTCTCCCTCCTGGATTAATTTTCTCCTTCTTATAAGACATCTTCTACTGATACATATCTATATCTTTATCTATATCTATATCTATATCTAATCTATTTTTTTAGAGAATGTGAATTATATGTTTTTCCAAGGCATATTATCTCTGAAAATAACATTTGTCTTCACTCTTTAAAAAAAATTTTTTTTAATGTTTATTTTTGAGAGAGAGAGAGAGAGAGCATGAATGGGTGAGGGGCAGAGAGAGAGGGAGACACAGAATCCGAAGCAGGCTCCAGGCTCTGAGCTGTCAGCACAGAGCCCGATGCGGCACTTGAAATCACGAACTATGAGATCATGACCTGAGCAAAGTTGGGCACTTAACGGACTGAGCCACCCAGATGTGCCTCATTTGTCTTCACTCTTGAGTGAAATTTCGCCTGGCTATAGAATTTTAGACTTGAGGTAATTTTCAACTAGAACTTCTAATATTTCTTATAGTTAAAGTGATGTCTGATGGCATTCTGACTCTTTTCACTTTGTAGATGGATTTCCTTTTCTGTTTCCTTTTTTTCCTTTGCTTTTCTGACTTTCTTTCCCCCTTGATGTTCTGTAATTTGGATGTGTGGTACACTTTAAAATATGCAGAGTCTTATCTTCCTTTAGTTCTGGGATCTTCTATTATTTCTTTAAATATTCCTTTCTTTGAGAATACCTTTTAAATACAGATTTCTTATCTGTTTCCCACGATTCTTTAAAAACATAATGATTTGATATCTGTATATATTGGAAATGATTATCACAATAAGTCTAGTTAACACTCACCACCTCACACAGTTACAAAATGTTTCCTTGTGATGAGAACATTTAAGATCTACTCTTCTGGCAAATTTCAAATGAATAGTTCAGGATTTTTCTGATTCTGAGTCCCCAGAACTTATTTATCTTACAACTGGAGTTTGTTCGACCACCTTCACTCATTCCCCTCCCCCCACTGCCCTCTGCCCCTACAACCACCAGTCTTCTCTCTGATTCTATGAGTTCATTTTTTTAGATCCCACATAAGTGAGATCCTACAGTATTTGTCTTCCTCTGTCTGACTTATCTCACTTCTTTATTTCTTTTTGCTGCATTCTCAGAGAATTCTTGGGCTCAATCTTCCAGCTCAGTAATTCCATTTTCAATTGTGTGCATTCTACCATTTGACTGATGTATTGGGATTTTTCTTTTTGTTCACTAAATTTCTAATTTTCATGATCTCTAGTTGACATTTTACCAATATGAGTCCTTTTACCTCTATGTGATTTTAATTTTCCTTAAAGTTCTGTTCTGTCTACTCTCATACCTCTGGGTCACCAGGTATAGGTTCTGGATTTAAGTTTGCTGTTTCTCTTTCATGGTGCTGGCTTTCCTTGAGTCAATGGTGGAAGTGGATGTGCAGCTGAGTTTCTGTGTTTGGCTCTGCTCTATATGTTCATGCAGCCTGTCCTAGAAGAGGAATGGTACCCACTTCCTGGACTGATCTGCCCCTTTTAGGGAGGTTGGGGAAGTGATGGGACTTGCCTCTGGATAGCTTTGTCAGGTAATTGTGTTCTGGGAATGGATGCTCTCCTTCCTCCTGGTTGTTCTCAGCCCCCTATGTCTGGCCTATTTCTCCATTCCAGATTCTTGCAACATCACTTTTTCCTGGAAGTAATAACCCCAGAAATGGCTGGCCGCCCTTAGGGGAGGGAATTGTAGTCAGACCAATGAACCTGATGGCACCTGCTCAGTCACCCTGGGTCTCCTCCTCTTTGCTGTTTCTACCCCCTCCAGGCAAGTAGGTATTTTTCAGTAGAACTTCCTCTGTGCCTTTTGCGTTATAGTTTCCCTTTTTATACCAATCCCACTTACGTTCTGCTTTTAAAGAATTCTCCATTGCTTCTGGACCCACTGAGGGCTTCATTTCTTGATTTGGAGCCTCATTTTGAATTTATTTTTTATTTTATTTCCTATAATTTTTAGGGATTTGTTATGGGAGAGGAGCTGCAGCAACGTTGAGACTGTCATCTTGTAACAAAAATTCGTGATACTTTATTAGAACACAGAGCTCTGTGGCCACCACCATCCTCCTTGTTCAGTTGAATCCTCCGATTGAAAGAGACAGAGTGAGAGGGCACGCAAGAGATGAACTTGGAGAGCTGTTTGAGACATTTGAGGAAGGGGCATCTCTTAAGGAGCTCAGGGCTGTTTATCCTATTTCCACGTCCTGTAATGACAGGTGCCACCTGCAGCAAAGTAACAAAGAGGGTATTCTTCAGAAGTATGGGATAGAATCAGAAGCTCAGCTATAGACAAACCCCAGCTGGCTTCTTTTTACCCTGTCAATAAAAGGCCCTGTGCTTGCACTGTGGCTCCATTATCCCAACAGCATCAAAGCCAGGACAGGCTCCTCCTATCTCGGATGCTGACTGCAGCTCTTCAGCTGAGCTCTGCTTCCTGGTGCAAACGCAGCTGCACACACTCCACATGTTCTTTGAGTGTCTTCTTATTCTTTCTTCAGACTCACAAGGGCAGCAAGACATTTCATCCAAATGAGTTGTTTCAAAGCTGATACAGTGTCTGAATTCCCAGCTTGCCAGGTTATACTCTTTTTCTTTCATCTCTGTATTTTTTAATTTTTCCTTTTTAGATGTGCCAAAGTAATTATCAATAAATCCTCCTTGAGGAGATGTTGTGTACAAGTCCCCCTGGATAAAGAGTAGGTCAGGAAATCCCTGGTACTCCCAGAGAGTCACCAAGGTATCCCTGGAGGAGGGGAATTCACAAATGAAGCAGACAACCATAGTTTTATCTGTCTAAAACCTTCTGCTGTCTTCTGGTTACAGCAACCAACCTTTTTGGGGGAACTTCTCCCTTATTCTAAGCATGTGATTTTGGAAAAGGCAGAAATCCGAGAGCCCTGCCACAGTCACATTATCCAGGCCTGATCAAATACATCTTCGATAGTGGTGACCAGGGGTTAGCCTTGGAGGTGGGCACATGTCTCAGACTGGTCAATCTGGGTCCTTTCTTGGGATTAGCATACATTGAAGCTGAAAAAAGCTTTTCCCTTTGAGCTCCTTCGGCTGGGATAATCTAAGTCTAAAGCTGCGGTATGTAACACTAACTTCTTCCCTACCACTTTACATGGAAGATGATCCTTCAAATAAGAGAAAATGAGACCAATGTCAGGGAAGAAGAGACAAGGGGTGGGGGAGAGAGATAGGGACAGAGAGAGGGGCAGGTCTGATGACACAATGTGAGGTCTTACATCCACTCAAATTTCTTACCTTCTCCCACCCACTCTCTAATTATGCCTCATTTTCCAACCATTCCACAACTGTCTTCCATAAGTCTTTGCACAACATGGTTTATAAAATAGGAAAAGCTTTTTCATTTCTTCCCCTCCTTTTGTTCCTGGGAAACGCCTAATCATCCTCCAAGGACTAGCGCAAATATCCCCCCAGTTCCTCCCCAATCCCACCACATACAGTTGGGCTCCAGCCCCATCCCCTCTCAGATCACTGTGAACAGACTTTCAGGATGGCATTGTCCTCTTTGCCGCAATTATGTGTTTCTACTTCCTTTTCTTCCATCAGACTGTGTACTCCTTGAGTAAAGGGTCTGTGTCTGATCATCTCCAAGTTCACAGTGGTGCCTCAGATAGGGTTGGGCATACAGTGAAGTGTCTCAGTTACTGAGTCTTCCTAGAATTGGTTTTCCCATGAAAGGAAAGGAGATAGATGCATGGGTATAGGAAGGAAGGTGGTTCTTCTAGAAAGAGGGCTCATTTCTGCCACCAAACTACCATCTCTGTCTCCTAAAACTTTTCTTTACCTCTATTTTCTTTTTTTTTTTTTTTAATTTTTTTTTCAACGTTTATTTATTTTTGGGACAGAGAGAGACAGAGCATGAACGGGGGAGGGGCAGAGAGAGAGGGAGACACAGAATCGGAAGCAGGCTCCAGGCTCTGAGCCGTCAGCCCAGAGCCTGATGCGGGGCTCGAACTCACGGACCGCAAGATCGTGACCTGGCTGAAGTCGGACGCTTAACCGACTGCGCCACCCAGGCGCCCCTCTTTACCTCTATTTTCACTCACATTGGGGAGTCTGAGAACTTCTGGCAAAGAAAAGACTCAAGTAATTTAGAAAGACCATCAGACAGCAGTGTAGGGACTGAGCTAGGGACAGACTGTCTGGGCTAGGGACAGATTGAGGCTGAAGACAGCAGACAGTGGGGAACCAATGGAAAGACCTGGGTCCAGGAGAGAGCTCATCAGGACTTGGATGGTACAGTGGGGATAGAGAGGAGGGGACAGTGGCATTCCTTATCATTCCCTTTCTCTTGATCCCCTTAGCCAGGCAACTGAGACTTTCTCCCCAGTGGCCTTCCTCCCTGGCATCTCCCATCCTTCTCTGTCTTGTCTGTAAACCCCAGAATGCCTCTAAATCAGGAGAGAATGATGCTTTCTCCTTGCCCCCATAGAATCCTTGGGAGTTACATCCTTGTCAGCACTTCTGCTTCCAGCTCCCATCGGATCGGTTAATGTTTCTTTTATGAAGCGAGGACACCTGATTTCTGTCAGTTCAGGGCTTAAGAGTGCCTCGTCAGCACTGTCTTCCTGGCTGGCCATATCAAATAGACAGAGGAAGAAAGCAACCAAACTGGTGATCAGATTCCAAGGCGATGATTCAAGGGCTGCATGCTATTGGTGAAGGGAGTTAGAGAGAACTAAGGGTTCCCAGAGTGCTAGGATGACAGGGTTACAGCCAGTTGCGGCTGTCTGTTCAGCTGGTGTGGGAAAAGGTGAGGACCAGCTGCTGGCCATGTGGTCATTTACACAAGTCCCTTTCCTGTCTCATCTCAGTTTCCCTTATATAAGGTGTCAGTGATCCCTGATGGTACCTTCTAGGCTCTTCTAATCCAAACTAAGGGACCCAAGGGGTCTCTTCATTGTTATAGCCTGTTGTGGTCCTAAGAGCTAAAGCAATCTTCACTTCACTTGGAACATTCATACACACCCTCTTCATTTATCAAATAAATCATTCATTCATTCATTCATTCATTCATTCATTCAGTAAACTTCCACTAAACTGCTATTCTATGATAGGCCCTATGCTCTGTGCTATGGATACAGAGATAATTAAGAGACATTTTGACTTTTAAGGAGTTTATAATCTAGAGAGAGATCCAGAAACATAAATGGATAATCACCATACGGAGGCAAAGTTAGAAGCAAACTAAAGAGGAGTACAGACGCCAGAATCATTACTAAAAGATTCAATTTTGTTCACCTTCCAGGTATCTGGCATTCTTCCTAAAATACACAGGTTAGGTTCTCAATAAATGAGTGAAATGACGTGTTAGCTGGGCCTATAGGATGAGTAAAAGGTAAGGGGAAAGGATTCCAAACAGAGGGAACTATATGGGTCAAGAACTATAAGCATGAAAGAGCTTAGCCATCTTTGGGAAGAGTATGCAGTTCTGTGTGCCTGGCCTGCAGGGCACTGTTAAGACCTATAGGAGATGAGCTTGGAGAATCCGATGGAGGGTGGATTGTAAGTGGATTTCAGTGCCATGTCAGAGAACCTGTGTTTGATCTGTAGCAGTGAGGAATCACTGACAATTAATTATAGCGACTTTTGAAAGATTCTTCCAGGCTTGATGTGGGTAGGTTGGGGCAGGAAATGCCCTAGGTAGGGAAGGCTTTTAGAGGGCCTTCTCCAGGCTGGTGCTACTCTTGGCTTGAGGCCAGGAGGAATGAACAGGGCACCTCCAAATCCATGTTCTCCACCTCAACATAGCAGGTTGGGTTGCTGACTTATGAAGATCTTGATGAGGGACAAGCAGATTATAATGGGAACACCTTGACCTAAGCAGTATCCCTACAGATGGAATATATCAGGAAAACAACTGACATCCTGCCAGAGACCAAAGGAAACAAGAAAGTACTGACTATTTGAAATTCCCTAGCTCACCCTTCCCACCCCTCCTAACCTAGACTCATTCTGTTTGATTAACAGAAACCTTGCTGTATCCTTTATTGCTGTTAAATGTAAAAATGCATGTAGCATTTTGACTAAAAACAAATCAAAGCAATCAGATATTGCCAACCTCATAGAAAGGGGCTGATTTGTTTCATTTCCCACATGCTTGATGTGGGAAGCTAAGGACAAGAGGAAGGAAGGATCCTCTGGCTGAAGTCCCTCAGCAAGTCAGTACCTATAGCAGGGTGAGAACCTGGGTCTCCAGACTGCCAGGCAACTTCCCCAGAGTGACACAAGGCCTCTGGCTATGTGTGCAGAAGGAAAAGTGAAATCAATTGTGTCTTAGTAAGCACAGGTGGTCAAGCTCTCTGAGAAGGTGAAGCCAGAATTTCCCCTGAGGCTCAGCCTCCTAAGGCTTGACTATTAGGCTGACTCATTTCCTGTAAGTAAGGTCACTTCCCTGTTGAAAAACCTTGCATGCCTGCAGGGGAAGTTCAAACTGCTGAGGGTGGCATCCAAGGCCTTCACATTTGTGTAGTTCCTTAGTCTCCATACTCCTCTCTCAAGCCCAGACATACTCTGGTCAGCCCACAGTGGGTCTCAATCCCAGGACATATTAGAATCACTTGGGGAGCTGACACTATCCCTCCAGAGACTTGAGGTGGGGGGTGGGCCCCAGGCATTTGTACAATTTAAATCTCCCCGTGCAACTCTAATGAGCAACAGGAGTGGAGAACCACTATTCACCCCCAGCTAATTACTTTCTATTACCCAAATCTGCCTTGTCCTCTCCAAGGCTTTGGGCAGGGATTCCTTACTCTGTCTTGTCCCTAATTTTCCACCTGGCTCTCCCCTCAAACTGCCAAGATGAATCTCTTCATTTTCTTTGGACCTTTGCACACACCGCCATCATAAAGTTTATACTTTTACTTACATGTCTTTTGGGCACGGTAAAAAGACTTGCTCTTCACAAGGAAGACAGTTCTATTTATGTTTCTTCATTGCCAAAAATACAGGACCTGACACAGTAGGTGTTTAGTAAATAACTGTGGTCTGAGTAAGAATTTATGAACCCCAGAATGACCTCTGTTCAGAAAGCCACCCATACTCCTAGGGTGCTGACTCATAGGGCAGAGCTTCTGAGAGATCCCTTGGGTGCTGTGTCCTAGTAACTAGTCCTTCACAATGTCTCCAGGAAGGGAAATGATCAAAGAATACTCAACTGCATCTGGAAATGGGAGGCTAATCTGGCCTTTACATGACTGGGAAACTCTATAACTAAAAAAAGGGAGATGAGATTATTGAGACCCAGAGAGGCCTTGAGTTGGAACTTACTCCTCTTACTAAATGTATGACCTGTGTGACAAGTTACTGAAAGTGTCTCAGCCTCTCTGAAATAATATATAAAGAGTTCAGCACATGGCCTGCTGTACTAGTCAAGGTTCTCCAGAAAAACAGAACAAATTATATAGAGAGGGGAGAGGGCAGCAAGAGGGAGAGCGGGAAAGACTTATTATATTGTAAGGAACTGGCTCATGTGATTGTGGAGACTGAGAAGTCCCAAAATCTGCAGTTGGCAAGCTGGGCACCTAGAAAAGCCAGTGGTGTTAAGATCAAGTCTGAGAGTAAGCAGTTTCCAGACCCACGAAGTGCCAGTATTTCAGTTTGAGTCCAAAGGCAAGAAAAGAATGAGTCAAGCACTCAATGAATCAGTCAAGCACTCAGGCAGGAAGAGATCTCTCTTCCTCAGCCTTTTGTTCTGTTTAGGTCTTTAACTGATTGGATGAGGCCCACCCACATGAGGGAGAGCAATCTGCTTTACTCAGTCCATTGATTCAAATGTTAATCTCATTCAGAAACATTCTCACAGACACACTCAGAATAACATCTGACCAAATGTCTAAGAACCCTATGACCCAGTCCAGTTGACACAGAATTAACAATCATACCAGTCATATAGCAAATGTACCATACATGTGAATTCTCTTCCTTCCAGAAGATATGGTTTCAGAATCACCCAATGTTCCATCCAACTGTTCCCAAGTGAACTTAATTCTCAAAATCCTCTCACCATCCCTTTTAACCTCTCTTCCTTCTTTGCTTCCCTTCTCCCTTCTCCCTTTTTTCTCTTCCTTTTTTCTGTCTCTTCACTTTTTTACTTTGTCTCACAGCTGGTTCACTCAGGATTCATCCCAGGGAAAGAACTGAATTCCTCTGGCACTCTTTCTTCCCATCTGTGTCTTTTGGAGACATGATGAGCACTCCCAGCAGGATTAAAACAAGTTGGGAGAGAAGTCAGATACCAACTTTTGCTATAACGTCACACCAAAGCAGCAAGGGCCTGGTCTGTCTGTGCTGGGGTGGGAGGCAGGGAAGGAGAGAAGCGAGGCCTCTGACATAAATACTGTGCAGTGTGTTTTTATTGCTGCATAATCCATGCTCGTGCCACTTGTCCGCATACCACCAGCTAATGGAAACCTCATGTTCTCCTGATCTGGGCTGCCTTGTGGTTAACTCTTGCAGGGCCAGGTATGCACCCAGGCCAAAGGAAATCCTTTCCAGAAGGAGGCTGGGTTATCAGACAGGCAGGCGCTGCCTCACATGTTGAAGGAAGTCACCATGGGGTGTGGTTAATGATAAAGGCAGGAATGTGGCAGGCAGGCAGGCACTGTCTAGACCTGTCTGTGGAGCTGCTCATGAAATGTCACATGGCATTTGTACTCATCTCCTGGAGGCTGAGCGGCCTCTGGATTCACGGAACTCGCTGCTCCCGGCTTACTGCTTACTCTCTTGGAGCTTTGATTCATCTGGGAGAATGGTCGAAGGAGTCTGCACAGACCAGCCACGAAATGAATGCATGGCGGGAGGGCAATGTACTGTAGTGTGTATTGTGAGTTTGTGGAAGGGGTAGGGGAGTCTCAAGGAGAAAACCACTAACTCTACCTGGGGGTGTCAGGAATGATATCCAGAGAAAGGGCTATTTGACCTTGAAGGTCATGATGAAGAAAGAGATGCTTTTTAAATCAGGCTGGTAAGAAGAGAGGCTAATCCTATGCAGAGGAAGCAGTGTGTGCAAGGTCTAGAGGTATTTTCTCATGCAGAAAAGGAGGCAGGGATGGCAAAGTGGGGGAATCATACTGCCTTCTAACTTCACCCTTCTCAATAGTTTGTGACCTGGTTTTATAACCTTTGTTTTTATTTCCTGGTCTGTAAACTGAGGACTCTAATGGTGTCTACCTTCGAGATGGCTCTGAAGAATAAATGATGAAATGCATATTAGCACTTAGCTCAGTTCCTGGCATTTTAAAGTCCAGCCTAAATGTTGACTATCATAACTTTCAGGGAACAAAGGGCAGTTTGGAATGGTTGAAACACATGCTGTGTGTTAGCCCCAAGGTTAGTCAGGGACCAGACAGGGAAGGAACCAGAAGCTGCATGAAGGATTTGGACTTGATCCTGTGGGTCATGGGAAATCACTGAAGGTTAATTCATTCAAATATTGTCCTCCAGTTGCTTTCCTTTCCTGGAAGATACTTCCCAGAAAGTCTTTACTTTCTCATCAGGGATCCAAACTGTCCTGGGTAATGCCTGTCCCCCCTCTAAAAAGAAACATCAGCTCACATGGCATAGCCCACACTCACTGTACTCTGCATCATCAGACCACCTCATTCTGACACCTTTGCTTCGGGGCATTGGATTCAAGGGCCTGCATCTAGGTTTTCCTTCTCATCATTGCTAGTAAATGTCCATGATTATAAAACAAGGAGAAGGAACCAGGTCTGGCTCTCACGAAAGTTCTGGGCTCCAAAGCAAAGTTTGTCAAACAGTGTCTCCTTGTCCTAGTTAGGACAAGTTGCCTGGCATGTGAAAAGCTCTGGAAATTTGCCACAAAATGGTGATGCGTCCTGCAGGTAACGCTGATGGGATCTGAGCAGCAGTTCACCAATGGAGGCTGCCGGTCTGTTTGCGGGGTTATCAGGGTAATGGATCCTGGCATTCTGCTCGCACCATCTTTACAAATGTCACTTTCACTTTATTGTACATTAACCCCAATCTCTTCACAAGCTCCAAAATAAAACTTCTTTGCAAACAACCAAGGTCCATCTGCTGCTCTGTTAAAAATACCCCAGCATGAAAATCCATGATCAGAGACACCATAGTGGACTCACCTGAAAATGCCTGCCTTTGGCCTGAAGAAATCCATCTTTCTTTTTCTCTTAGGTGGGAGATTGATTACTCTCCACCCCCATAGTAACAAAAGAACCCCAAATTCCCAAGACTGATCATATTTCAAATATCGCATCCTTTTGTCCTTAAGCGCCCATGTGTATCTATTACTGTGTACTCTCAATGGAACTCAGCCTATCAGCTGCTGACAGGTTGGTTCTATAGTTGGGAATAAATGAATGAACCTGTGAATGATTAGCAGATAAAGGTTCTATTTCCCCACTTAGTGCACATGAATTTTATTCACTTCTTTTTCTATTCCTTGATCAATTACTCTCTGCTGCAGAGAAAGAACACTTTCCAGTGTTATTACTAACAATCTGCAGGTTGGGTCTCACTTCCTCCCCTGAAAGAGCAACCCCCAACAGTGAGTATTTAAATTAATCCACCTCTGCTGCCATACTGCACAGCCCATCTATCACAGCAATTTGTGCAAATGCCACTCTAGTATCCCGCTCTATGTATCATGTATTTTGAGATTGCACAGTTCCTGAGGCCTTTGTAAAGCAAACCTTTCATGAATAAATCAGGAAATACCCTGATGCATGCTTTATGTAGAGGAAGATATTCTATTTAGGTCACGCAGGGAAGTTCTGCCAAGTTTGCTAAAATGAACAAATCCCCTGAGTGCAGTCTACCTCTACACATTCCGAAACACAAGCAAGTATCTCCCAGGCCCCCGCGGCTGTGCTCTGTAGACACTGAGGACTCCAGGTCTATAAAGTATTAGTTTGATCACCTGAGGCTCCAAAGACTTTCAAGTCAGGAGCCAGCAAGGAGTTTTGCTAGTCCATGGAAGGCACTTTGCAAATGGATAATTTGTCCACTATGATGCCTGGGGCAATGGGACTCCTGCAAGAGAAGGAGGAAGGAACAAGAAAAATTACAGTGAGCCTGTTGTCCCAGCTTGTTTTTTGAATCCACTTGAGAAAGTCCCTGACTTTGTTTGAGTCCAAAGCATTGCAACTGACTCTTTTGAGCCTCTCCCAGAACACAGGATGTGGCCTAGTGCGCCCTCCCCTTTAGCAATGGAAATTCTTCTGATAAGAATAAGGGTTTCCAGATTTCTAGCCAACCTCGAATTAGAGAGGGTTATCTGGGGTAGAAGAATGCAGAACAAAATGTTGAATGATTCCCTTCCTTTTAACAAGGGCAGGCAGACCCACTCCCTTTTGCCCAGCAAAAGCTGTATGAGATTAGAAGATCTGATTTGAAGACACAGATGGAGCACTGACTTGGATTCTGGGGGGGCTAGAGCATGGAGTCATGTTGTCCTCAAGAAGGTAGGCAGGGTCTGAGCTAATAGGACCTTGCGTAAACAGGGTCTGATGGTTGTTTTCTGGGTTCCCGAATTTGTCTTGGGCAGTGCAGTTTCATGCCAACCAGCCATTCGGGGACCAACTCCTAACAAAAGTCAAAAGAAACAAATTCCAAACAAGAATTCTCAAGCAGTTGACGGTGTTGGTAGCAGCATCCCAGCCCACACTCTGATTCTTTGGGAAGTCAAAAGATAATCCCAAAGGTTGCCTATGAGTAGCATCTTAACAAAGGGACTTTTCTCTTACTGATCTCCTTAATCTGAAAGGGTGCCTCTTCCTCAGCTTTGCCTCTTTGATGGTGTAAAACATATGAAGATCATATCCACTTTTCTTCCTTCTCTTTCCACTACTCTCTTCCAAACAGCTGTCTTTGGTTGAAGATTTTTCCTTATATCTGGTAATGCCCAGCTTCAGAAAGCTAAACTATTCTGAAGGCACTGTAAGGATATCATCTGATGCCCCCAAATCTTTTTAGCTTCCATTATCATTTGTTGCCAACATGAATATTTTACATATAGTTGGTCAATCACTTACAACTTGATTTACTAATATTTACCTTCTTAAAGGGTCACTGATTTCCAAATTTTTAGGAATGCTGCTTCTGCCCTGTTGTACCACCCACATGATTCCAAAGTTTGAGTTCAACCTCATCCCTAATGGATTCAGTGACCTCAGGCAAGTTTCTTCATTAATAAAATATTGACAAAAATATATACTTTCCCCAGTCTAGAGAGAAGGACCAATTGAATTTATATTGAAGCATGGTATAAACTGTAAGTTGCTATACAGATAGGAAGTGATTTTGCTAAAGATTTTTCAAATAATGTCTCTGGGATTTCCTTTTGTTTCTTAGCACTTTCTGCAGTGTGTGGCATATAGTTGGAAATCAATAAAAGTTTGTTGCTTGATGGCTGTCTTATAAATGGGAGCCTGAGTGTGGGGACCAGTTCTCTAAAGAAGAGGAAATAGGAGAATGCTTAAAAGAGATTTTTTTCTCTCTCATTATAAAAGTAATGTAAGCTCAAAACATAAAATTCAGAAAATTCCTGAAAGCAGAAGAAAATTAAAATACTTATATTTGCAACCTGTTAGCATTTTGCTGGGCCTTAATTCTTTTTTTCTCTGACTTGCACAGACACTCACATGTCCTCAGAGTACAATACTGTCCCTTTAAGTGCTGACTACAGCTCAGACTTGGAAATATATTTTCTCAGCAGGCAAAGGGACAGGAGATTACTTCCCCAGCAAATCTATTAGTTCATTAATTATGAGAAATCTGAGAAATGTCAGTGAAGGCCCGTGAAGCTTCATTCTCTCTTGATTTTACTCTTTAAGATAATAAAAGTAATAATAGCTAATATTTATTCAGTGCTTACTATATGCCAAGCATTGGTCTAAGCCCTTTATACATATTAACTTATTTTATCCTCATGACTACCCTAAATGGCAGGTGCTACAGGTCCATAATCCCTTACCTACAGTTCCACAGTCCAAAAAGCTCTGAAAAAAGGACATTTTGGTAAATTTGGTACAATCTCCTTTGGTAGCAAAAACCTCATCTGATCTGACATGAGGCTATTCATAGTCTTTATTTACCTTACTTATGAATAGTCAACCTTCACTGAAAAAAAAATTTAATGTGTTTAATGATAAGGTGTTGTCCCAGAACTTTCTAAGCGTTTTATGTATTAGACAGTAGACATACTTTATTACTTGTATAGAATTTGAAAGATTCTACATTCCAAATTATATTCCAACCTAAAGATTTCAAGTCCATGATTGTGAACATGCATTATTATCTTCACTTTACAGATGAAAAAGATGGAAAAACTGAATTAAAGAGGCATTAAGGAGCTTGCCTAAGCTAGGTCAGGATTCTAATCCAGACTGGCTTTAGGGTCTGCATTAAAAGTCTTCACATTTGTATAGTTATCAAAAGCTTATACAGCCCTTTCCAGAACGCTAGCTTTGAAAATTATACCTAAGAGATTTTGCTCTACTTTATAGTCAAGACAAGTGAGATTTAGGGAAGTTATAAGGACTTGCCCAAGGTCCCATAATGAATACAGCATAATTAGGACTCAAGTGCAAATCTGCTGGTTCTAATCCTAGTACCCTCAATGCTGCCCTGGGATTACTTGGATAGTCACCAAACTCATGTCACAATGTCATCCGCTAAACCCCAAGACCTGACCTTTACTGCCTACCTGCTTGTACTCACTGACCTTTGTCTCACATTCTTCCTTAAATTCTTCTTTCCAACTTATCTTGTAACTCAGGCAGACGGAAACTGAAGCCACCACTCAAGCAATAGCAACTGCCCTGACAAGACCTCCAGCAAGCCCAGACCACCCAGACCAGTTCCAGTGTAACGCCAGACTCATGCCTATGCAGGAGGACCATCAAGTGACCTCTAGAATGATGGACAATTACCTTTACCTCATTATAATATTAAAATCTCCACCAAAGAGGAGCACAAGTCTCATTTATATAATATATAATGTATGTATAGGCATGTTTCCTTAAGGTGCATGTACCACGTTATGCCTGCTTTCACATACGATGACAAGGCTTTCCTATCTAAATATTCATTCTAACCCTAAATAAAAGGAACCCATTCACCCTTGCTCAGAGAGTCACAGGTTTGGGAGCCATCTTATTTACTTATTTACTATAACTAAAGTTTTCTTTGTGCAACTATGCAACCTAATGCAGTTTCTGACTCACCAAGGAATGAACTCGGGTTGTAACACAGGATTACTTTTTCACTTATACCAACTAGCTATTCAGGCAGACTGCACAAAAAAACATTCTACCTTGTTTAAGCTACTGATGACCAGAAAACGTGTGAGAAAGCTTGGAGCTGTCTACACATCATCCCAGGTTTGGTCAGAAACCAGTGTCACTGTTCCACACCCTTTGGGCTCCTTGGAGGCTTGAGTTCACTCCACCTCTGGTTCCTTGCAGTCCCTCCCATACATTTAGGTCCCACATCTGGCCAGTTCCCTGGGAAAAGCACCTGTGCTGTGACTCTGATTGAGGCAGGGTTGTGGAGTCCATGAGCACTGGAGATTGTGTGATAGGTGATGTGCACCAAACCCCTTACAGAGAAGTTTGGGAGGAGGGTCTTCAGTAGGAGGGTACCCAGATTTTTCTCATCCAAGAAATCCCCTGTGTCCCCAAAGATCTTCCAAGAGCCTTCTAGGCTGGACTTCCTCTAGAAAGTGTGGTCACAGCTTCAGCTCCTCAGGCAATTCCACCATTCCCTGAGCCTTGAGACTCAGCACATCCCAGCTCACCCTCTCCCTGCTCCTCCATTGGGACCCACACTTACTCCCCAACACACCTGAAGTCATGCAGACTTTGCCCTGTGAGCCCCTACTGCATCCTGTTTGTCTTCCTATGAAACCTCACATACCACCCAAACAGACCAGCCACTCCAGAAATCAAATCAAAGAATGAATTCTAAAGCCAAAAGGCCACCTCTCTTGAGAAAAAAAAAAAAACAAAAAAACAAAAAAAACCCACAGTGATGAAAAGGGCACTAGAACATAAGGCCAGAGATCTGAGACCAAGGTCCAGCTTTGGGACTTTGGACCAGTCATGACCTCTCTGAGACTCTCTGGGAACATGTACATGTCCTACCAATGCCACAAGAATATTGTGTGGATTCAGAAGTAGTGGCATGTAAAGGAGTCCAGAGGTAATAGTATTGAGGCAACATGAAACAACATGAAGCAACAATATGAAAATTCATTCGGGCTCAGGACTTAGGATAATCTAATCTCGTGAATGCAGCTGAAGGCTGCAGGGCACGTCAGGGTGCTAAGTCTAGAATGTGGAAAGAAGGGACCAGCCTGCCCATCTGTGCTTGACTCAAACACACCCAGGGTACTGTTAGCAGTTTTGAGTTCCATGTTCTAAGACTAATAGAGATAACCCTAAAAAAGCTGAGATCCCTGATGGTGAAATAGCTTGACATTCTACTGTCTACCTTGAAAGTGAATCCTAGCCCTAGTTTATGCTGCTATCTCTGCTTGGACTGTTCCACTCAGATATGGCAGAGACAGTGACCGCCAAACTGAGCTTTGGACATTGCAGTCTGACTTTTGGAAGAACTTCTTCACTCCTGCTTTGTTCCTAGCACCTGGCTCCATTTCTCCTTGATCCTGGCTTCTAACCCTAGTTTTATCAATACCCTAGGCCAAATATGGGGGCCAAATATTGCCCCCTTGCAGCCAATAGAGGATACGGCACCTCTGATTTTGACTTCTGTGCTCTCTTTTTTTGTGAAATGGCTTTCTCTCACCCTCTGTCCATTCATGTTTGCCTTTTCAGGATCATGAATAGCATATTCCAGCCCTAGGCTGCAGAACTCAACTCAGCACCTGCACACTTGGCTGAAGCCCCCAAGTCCAGGGTAGAGGGAAAGTCCCAGAGTTTTCCCATAAGCCTCAAGCACCCCACAAGTTCATTCATTTCCTTTCCTTTCCCTCATATCCCCCCAGGTAGGTGAAGGCCTACATTCTTGAGGGCTCCTCTATTCCTTCACAGTGGGACCCTAGAAATGGACTCAGGCCCATAATCAGCTCTCTGCTTCTGTGGAATAGCTGGCACATCTACCATTCTGAGGGTCTGATGGCTGGCTACAAACTTATTGTAGGATTTAGGGGCTTGGGTAAGAGAGGAAGTTCAAGAGAAGAGGATGGAGAGGAAGCTTTTCAAAGTTCCTTACAAATTTCCACAATTATCATGTCTCTCTCCCAATACCAAATGCATTGATCCCCAGTCCTTTGCTTTCATTTCTCCCTCTTTCATCAGACTTTGAGCACCTTGAAGGTCAGCACTGCTCTGACTTACCTGCATCTGATTTACCAGTGCTAAGCTTGGGCCCTTGCTTTTGATAGGAGCTCAAAGTGCTTCCTGATTGAAAGAATGGCCAACTGAATGATTGAATGAGTGAATGAATGAAGCATTCAAAAGTTATGATTGGAAGTGAATGTTATATCAGACATACTCACTTCAGAAATCTAGACCTGCTGGAGAGGGCTGACAGAATTCTCTCATCAGAGCAATTTTATGTAGTTGGTATATTCTGTCCTCAAACTGGATCGTGGATGACTAATTACTCTGGGCAAGATAAAGCTGGAGTACATGAGCTATGTTAAGATACAAACCCTTTTTGGGGCGCCTGGGTGGCTCGGTCGGTTGAGCGTCCGACTTCAGCTCAGGTCATGATCTCACGGTCCGTGAGTTCGAGCCCCGCGTCGGGCTCTGTGCTGACAGCTCAGAGCCTGGAGCCTGTTTCAGATTCTGTGTCTCCCTCTCTCTCTGCTCCTCCCCTGTTCATGCTCTGTCTCTCTCTGTCTCAAAAATAAATAACGTTAAAAAAAAATTTAAAAAAAGATACAAACCTTTACTTGCACTGCAGCATTGTCTGAAGTCAGAAGTTCTCTTCCCTGTTTGCACATGGACTTTTAAAAACAATCCCTGGGGTCCATTTCAGACCAACTGAGTCTAAATCTGAGGGTATGGTCTAGGCATTGGCTGGCTTGCTTATTTATTTATTTATTTATTTATTTATTTATTTATTTATTTATTTAGAGACAGACAGACAAAGAGAGGGAGGATGAGTGGGGGAGGGACAGAGAGAGAGGGAGAGAGATCCCAAGCAGGCTTGGTGATGTCAGCACCCTGTGAGATCATGATCTGAGCCAAAATCACTAGTCAGATGCTTAAGTGACTGAGCCACCCAGGCATCCCTGGCATTGGCACTTTTCAAAGTTCCACAGATGATACTCTTGTGCAATAACGGTTGAGAACCACTGAGTGAGAGCTAAACACCAAGTTTATGCTTGAAATCTTATTCTGTCACTATCAGCTGTGTGGTCTCAGTTTTTTTCTCTGCAAAAGGGAGTGAATATATCTACCTCCAGTTTCTAATAGATAAAATAACACGTGCAAAGATAAAGCCTTTGTGTACTAGTGCTGGCTCTCATTTTTCTTAATAGTATTATTTTTATTATTTGACATCAATGCCTTAGAATACTGAAGTAGAAAAAATATTCTACTTACTTTAATCAAGATTTATCTCATGCTTAAAATGTGTCAAGTTGTACAAAATACAATACAAAGAGATATCAGACCCAGTGTCTGGGCAAAGGAAGCCCATGTACTGAATTACCTACTATGTGCTAGGTTCTTTATACACATTATCTCATTAAATACTCCCATTCATCCCATGAAGGAGTTATTTTCATCCATGCTTACAGATGAGAAAACTGAGGTCTGGAGAGGCTATATCCATAGTCTCAGCTCCAATGTGGGAGAGTCTGGTTTGAATTCAGGCCCCAAGGCTTCCAGGTCTGTGCTCTTCAACTGCACCACCACTGAGCACCTGGTACGCATGTGTTGGGTAGAGCCTCCCTTCTCTCCCTTCTTATGACCTGAGCTGAAATCAAGAGTCAGATGCTTAACTGACTGAGCCCCCCCAGGCACCCCTCTTGCATCACTCTCTTAAGAGAGACCCACTCTGAAGGAGGACCCCTGGAAGGATTGGAAAGTAGTCTCAGTAACATTCTCCTTTTCAACTGTCTTCTTATCAACAGCAAAAAACCTCTTGTGCATTCTGAGCTATGTCCTAGTGATGTCCGTGAGAGTTTTACTTGTCAGTCAAATGCCGAATGTGCAAAAAAGGGAGTTCCAGCACAGGCAAGGGTACTTGTGTCTCTCCTGTTCATGTCAAATACAGCATGTGTGCGTATGTATGCACATACAAACACAGACACACATAGACACACACAGCAGTGAGGAAGAGACCCAAGAATTCTGCTGGGCCCAAACTCTTCAAACACCACCAAAGAGGCTTCGTTCATTTTTCTTTGCTAACCAGACTCCAGGTCCCATCTGCTCCTTGCAAAGCAATAAGGTCAATGCCAATTTCCCTTTCATCATCCATGTCTGTGGCTGAGCTGTCTGCGGTGGCAGAAATGAATGTTCTCCATAGCTCTCAGCTCCAGGGTGGCCACTTCCAGCCTGCCTACAAAATGCAATTGCACTACATTACAGCCAAGCAAAATACACACTGCTGTGTCAGTGTCCTTTGCATGGCAAGGCCACAGAAGGGGAGAGCCTCCTTTGGAGGAAGCTATTCCACCACCCAAGGACTGCTTGAGCCTGTTGAGAATCACAGCTAAAAAAAAAAAAAAAAAGAAAGAAAGAAAGAAAGAAAGAAAGAAAGAAAGAAAGAAAGAAAGAAAAGCCTAATATATGTAATATGAACTCTGTGGTTTCCTCTGGCGCTTGGCATAGACGAGGCTGTCACATTTCAGGTCTCCAGTTCTACAGAAACAAAAAGACCATGTGTGTTAACCATGCTGTCCCAGAGATTAGATCAAAATTCTGATTGGAGAATAAGGTTAATCATGGGTTCATCACACAGTGACCTTTGCAGGCAGGGCTGCAACCCAATGAGGTTGCTATTGTGCAAAGACAAGATTCAGAAGGAGCTCTATATAGGTTTCTGCAGTTCAGGCTTCCTGGATTCCAAGGGGAGGGGGCTCCAAGCTCCAAGCTGATTCCTCCAAGGGAATGGGGGTGGGGTGGGGAATGTTACAGGAAGTGAGGCTTATAAATTCAGTCTCCATATAACGTCCCCTGGTCAGTCAAATTAAGTAACAGGAAGGAGAAAGGAACTTTTTGCAAGTTGGTTTGTAGGCATAGTGTTGCAGGGAAGAAACATGGTATCTCCTCTTTGGCTGAAAGGCTCCAGCTCCACTTGGAACTGAACAAAGAAACATGCCCTTGTAATACAGGGTTAAGAGGTCCATGATCAGGGATCAGGGTAGGAAAATACTTCTGGAAGTTGGCATGGTGGAAGTGAAAATGAACGCTGTTGCTTTGTTTACAATTTGTAGGAGGGGTGGGGGTGTCACATGACTTTCATCACATACCAAAGCAAGTTCTAAAGGCTGGCCCTAGTTTCACCCGGTCCCCTCTGGAGAATCAGCTCCTGGGCTCTACAGTCCCAGAGTCAGGTGTGAATCCAGGCTCCTCAATTTACTAGGGATGTGGTCCTAGGCTAGTCATTTAACCTCACTCAACCTGTTTCCTCACCCGTAGAATGAGTTCATAATAAAAAGGACCATATTTGGTGAGGCAGTGCATGGAAAAGCCTGTTTCAGAGTAAATACTCATTATGTATAACCTAGTAATATTTTTCCAGACCCTCGAACTAAACTCCCCCTATCGCTCCTGCTCCATCTACTGCCCCTCTTTCCCTTATTTTATTCTTGAACCACAGAGAATTACTTAGGGTTTCCTGCCAACTTCTCCATTATTCTTTTATCATCATATATAAAGACACACACACACACCCACACACACACACACACACACACACACACCCACACAATGAGAAGAGATGCTACAGGTTCTTTGCCTTCACACATACTATTTCCTCTGCAAAGCCCTTTCCTATTCCCAAATGTCTTTGAAACACCACTCAGACTTCATCCCTATGAACTTCCCCTGAGGCTTGATTTCTCTCACAAACAATACCCTGCCCCAACACAACAGAGTTCACCAGTCCTATTTCTGTGCTTTTTCTTCTGGATTATAACAATCTACATTTATTATTACATGAAATACATTCTGTATATTTACCTGTGAAAGTGCCTGTCTCTCCCATTAGATGGTTCCTAGCACAAAAGCTATATGTACAGTCATACCACTAGTAAATTATAGAGGCAAGACTGGAATTAAGGTCTATTTCTAAGGCATTTTTCTCATTGAGATTTATTGACCCAAAAAGCAATCAGGGAACACTTCTGTCTTTTCCATAGTACTTGGTCAATTCTGGTATCAGATCATACACCATGTTGTATATCTTCATATGTTTCTCCTCCCATACATCACCAGTTCTTAACCCACAGTGTCCCATGATGTGCAGGAAAGATGAAGTTCTCATTGATAAGTAAGGATGAGAATGGACATACCAAGATAAACTGTGATTATGCACAATTCTCTTGGAAACAGAAATTCCACTTATTTTCCTCCATTTAAAAAATTATAGGGGTGCCTGGGTGGCTCTTTTGGTTAAGTGTAGACTCTTGATTTTGGTTCAGGTCATGATCTCACAGGTCATGATCTCACAGCCAACAGCCTGTGTTGGCTCCATGTGACAGTGTGGAGCCTACTTGGGATTCTCTCTCTCCCTCTCTCTCTGCCCCGCCCCCCGCTCATTCCCCCCTCGCTCTCTCTCAAAATAAAAATAAATAAAAATAAAACTTATAAGCAAATGAACTCAAAGTAATATTATTACAGGGATACATTTGGTTCCTCTTAATTTAAATTAAAAGCCATCTGCAAATTAAATTTATTTTCATTATATTAACAAATTATTTGCCATTTGCTTTATAGTATTTCACATCACATCAATGTATGATCAAATTGCAGCTGAGAATTGCCTAACTTTCATGCTTTCATATGTATTTACAAAGCCCAGAACTGTATAGATGGCTGAAGATAGGGGCACCTGGGTGGCTCAGTCGGTTGAGCTTCCGACTTCAGCTCAGGTCACGATCTCACAGTTCATGAGTTCGAGCCCCGCGTCGGGCTCTGGGCTGATGGCTCAGAGCCTGGAGCCTGCTTCCGATTCTGTGTCTCCCTCTCTCTCTGCCCCTCCCCCATTCATGCTCTGTTTCTCTCTGTCTCAAAAATAAATAAACATTTAAAAAAAATTAAAAAAAAAAAAGATGGCTGAAGATAAATGTTGAAAAAAGACAGACAGTTGTTTCTGTTCTTGTGAAGTTTGCAAATCAAGGTAACATAGTAACACATAATTGTACATGTGAAAATAATTGTAAATATATAAATACAAATATATACATATTTGTACATATATCTTATATGTATAAATTGTATGTAATAATTATCACTTATATGTATAAATACATATAATTTATAATTTATATGTATAAATTGTATGTAATAATTATAAAGGAAGCACATAGGGCAGGGGTAGTGAGACCTGCTTTAGGTAGGTGGCTGTAGAAAGAATATAGAAAGAGGTGACATTTAAGCTGATAAAGTAGTCGTCTCCAGCGTGGGGACCCACAGACAAAATGCTGTGCCACAGATCTACTGAGATATAGAAAAAATATAAATATATATAGAAATATATTTAAACATTTTAAAATCTAAAAATAGTTACTTCTATTCCCTTCATATCTATTGATGATCTCTCTCTCCCTCCGCCGCTCCTGCCCATCCTTTGTCAGATAACCACATGTCATACAGTAGGTCGGATCTCTTGATAGAAAATGGAATCCACAATGTCTAGGGACAGACAACGGCATCTCACTTGTTCTTTCTCTTTTTATGGGTATTAATGCATTACACTTTATTAGTGCCTGATTCAGTAAATTTCCAGATTACATTATTTAGTGTTAAAGAAATGAACACTCACCAAATTAACAAATGCCTTGGGATGAGCACTGGGTGTTGTATGGAAACCAATTTGACAATAAATTTCATATATTGAAAAAAAAAATAAGGATTCCTCTAAAGAAACCATGGATGGAACACAATAGCAATAAGGTAAAGGTGAGAACAGTAAGAAAACAGCGAATCTATTCCTTGCATAAAATCTTTGTTAGCTTCATTATGGAGTTAAACATAACTATAGTGAAAAATAGATATAACAAATATGCTCTCCAAAATAGAAATTATTAAAATGACTTTCAGTATGGATTTTTAGCAATTACTATTAAAAATGCACCATTCAGGGGGTGCCTGGGTGGCTCAGTCAGTTAAGCATTTGACTTCAGCTCAGGTCATGATATCATGGTGCATGAGTTCAAGCCCCTCATGGGGCTCTGCACTGACAGTGTAGAGCCTGCTTGGGATTCTCTCTCTCTCCCTCTCTCTCTGTTCCTCCCCCACTCGTACTTTCTCTATCAAAATAAATACATAAACTTAAAAAAAATGCACTATTCAGAAAAAAAAAGCACTATTCAGAGGTTGGAAGGTAGGGGAAATGTGGAAATATTGGTCAAAGGGTATAGACCTCCAGTTATAAGATTAACAAGTTTTGGGGATCTATTGTACAGCATGGTGGGTATAGCTAATAATACTGTATTATATACTTGAATGTTGCTAAGAGAGTAAATGTTCTCACCACACACACAAAATGGTAGCTATGTGATGGGATAGAGGTGTTAGCTAATGCTATGGTGGTAATTATTTTACAATACATAAATGTATCAGCTCAACTCATTGTTTACTTTAAACTTGCGAATGTCATATATCAATTATATCTCAATAAAGCTGAGGTAAAAAATAAAATGCACTGTTAATAAAATGACATGATGGTTTACCTAAAATATTATTCTATCTTTAATGTTTTTCTTATAGATCTATATTTACATATATTGTACAAAATATATTTTTGTACAACATATATTAGCAAAGAAGTAGTTATATATAATTTTCAAGTAAATGAATATACCTATACTGGAAATTTAGGTTAAATGTTTTTCCCCACAATAGAGAATCAAAAACATTTGAAGACCAAATGGATATAAGAGATGAGAGCAATTAACCATGCGATAAGTAGGGAAATAAACAATCCAGGCAGATGGAATAGTATCTGCAAAGGCCTGTGGGAGAACTAAGGAAAGGTTCATGTAGTTGGAGTGTAAACAGTGGAGACGAAAAAGTGATGTGAGATGAGGTTAGGGAGAGAGGCAAGGGCAGAGTCACTGAGGATCTTGGAGACTATGGTATAGTTTATATTTTATTCTAGTAAAATTACCACAGCCTGTAAGTGTTTAAAGCAGTGGAATGATGAAATAGAGTAGAAGTTTTAAGAAAATTCCTTTAGCTGTGTTTGGATGAGGGAATCATGCTGGACAGTCATGGAAGTAAGCAACCAGTTAGGAAGCTGTCATAGTAATCTGTTAGAAAGTTTAATGAAGTGGCTGGATATAAGATAGCTATTTTATAGCTTCCCTATATACCAAAAAGTATCCATTAGAAGCAAATTCAAAAAGTACTCAATTTGTCATAAAAAAATCCTAACAATAATCTGGATGGGAAACGTTTAGAATAAAAGTAAGGAAAACCTATAAACCTATACTGAGAAATACAAATTAGGAGTCAAATAAGTGGGGAGGCAGATTGTGTTCCTCTACAAGAAAGTCAAGTGTTTTAAGACTATAAATTCTTGGTGTGCCTGGGTGGCTCAGTCAGTTAAATGTCTGACTTCGGCTCAGGTCATGATCTCACAGTTCGTGGGTTCGAGCCCCGCATTGGGCTCTGTGCTGAACTCTTGCTCAGAGCCTGGAGCCTGTTTTGGATTCTGTCTCCTTCTCTCTCTGCCCCTCCTCCACTCTCAGTCTGTCTCTCAAAAATAAATAAATGTAAAAAATTAAAAAAAAAGACTATAAATTCTTAAAATTAGTGCATAGGACTAAGAAAATGTCAACCAAAGTTACAAAGGAATTTACTTTTAGAACTTGATGGAATCATTCAAAAGCTAATCTTGAATGATATATGTGTGAGAATAACTAGCAAGTAGGTAAGGAAGGGTGAGAGGGTAGGAGCAGAGTCTGTTGCCCAAGGTAAACTCAGACGTATCAGGATAAGATAAACTATTTTTTCACAAGGATACCTACCCTCTCTGTAGATGCCTAACATTTCCCATCCGTCCTGATAAGTACCCATGACCGATTCCAGAATTTCCATTTAATTGCGTACCACCACTCTATTATAGTAGAATCTTTTATTCCAGCACCTAAACAATTGTTTTTACAATTAATTTTTTGTTTTTTTTAAATGTTTACTTATTTTGAGAGAGAGAGAGAGAGAGAGAGGGAGAGAGAGAGAGAGAGCGCGCGAGCACAAGCAGGGGAGGGGCAGAGAGAGAGAGGGAGAGAGACAGAGAGAGAGAATCCCATGAACCGTGAGACCAGGACCTGAGCCAAAATGAAGAGTCAGACGCTTAAATGACTGAGTCAACCAGGCACTCCTACAATTAATTTTTTAAATGGCTGATTCCCTCACTAGATTAATTGTTCTCATGTTTATATTCCTACTGTCTAACATAGTGTAATATTGAAATTGTTTGTGACAAATAGGTAAATATTCTGGAGATCCTAGTGCCTTTCTGCTCTATTACTGATTGGGATTTTATTCAGCCAATAATGATTATGCACTGACTAATGCTGTGGGAGATACTAGAGAAGCCAAGAACCTTCCATTGATGAGAATTAGAAAGTCTATTAGGAGGATTATTCCTAGTACTTCTGAGTATAGATTAATTCCTCCAAACACTTGAATACCTGTTTCTTAGCCCTCTGACATTTTGCAAAAGCCACTTAAGAACAGCTATATATGGTATCCAACCTGATGCCTCTGGAGATGAAAGATACTCAATATTTAGTGTCCCCAAACACGGCATGACTCAGAGACTCTCAAGTTTGATATTGCCTATGTTTTCCAGATTTAAAAGAAAAAAACCTCCTTGTTTTAGCTCACAAAATGTGTTTTATAAATATGAGTTTGAAAATTTAAAAACATAAGTGTTCTAATATTTCTTCACAGCTAGATATCTGGGTCAGGGCTTACTACCAAGCCTAATCTTCTGGCTTTAACACAAGGATGAGAAACTATTGCTGTGTGTTGCAGTTGGTTCACCAGGCAGTCAATGTTAAAGCCATAATGGATGGATATTGATTGATGTCCATTTTTAAAATCATTTATAAACCCTGACACTGTACTGTCTACTTGTGAACTCAAAATACTGTTGAATGAACTTCAATTATCTAGAAAAGTAGTCTGTCCCTGCTTTGTGCTATACTCACTGGTGAGCTCCTAATTCAAAAGCCGACATTCTGAGACTGCCATACATTCCCTAGCCAAAATACTCTTTATTGAAAAATATGTATAACCACCACAATTAATTGTGGTAGAGTATTAGACAGTGTGTTGAGTATATGGGGTTTAAGATAAAGAAGATGGCAATATCCCGCATTTCCATGTTGGTCCTTAAAGACTGTTCTTTATACAGCAACTAAAGTGAGTGTTTGAATGAAATAATAAAGTCACAGGTCTTCCCTGATCAAACTCTCCAATAGTTTCCCATCAATCATGGCCTATATGGACCTACTAGAATTATCCCCTGCCTACCTCTGTGCCCTCACTCCTGGTATTCTCATTCATTCCATTTCCATCCCATGGACTTTCTACCTGCTTCATGAACCTGTTGAGCTTCTCTACTCCAGACATTTGCACTTACTATTCCCTCTATGTGGAAATCTCTTCCTCACATTTCTAAATGGCTTACTTTCTCACTTCATATATCTCAGCTAAAAGTTATCTTCTCAGAGAGAATTTTCCTGCAACCATTTCAAATTAGCAGCATTACCACCATCACTTTCTAGCCTTTATCCTTCTTTATTTTTCTTCACAGCACTAATAACTACCTAAAATTGTGTTATTATTCATTTATTGTCAATTTCAACCCTTCCATAATATAAAATGAGCATGAATTTATTTGATGTGTCCACAGCTATATCCCCAATGACTTGTGCCATAAATATGCATTAAATTTTTTCTGAATGAGTGAATAAATGAATGTTTGAACCTTGTTCTTGGGTGAGTTTCTAGTATATATAGACACATAAATAGATAATTATTTCTTTTAAAAATTACAGCAACTAGTCAGACGGATATTGTCATCTGTCTTCAAGAAGTAAGGAAACAGACTCAACAAGGTTAAGTAATTTTCCCCGGGGTTATTCAGCTAGTAAATTGATAGAATTCAGATTTAAATTCCTAACTATTTCACCCATAGTGAATTCACTAATTTCTTCTGAATAACAGATTAATATTTCAGATAAGATCATGTAGAATTTGTTTATCTCACATAACCTTCCTATTTATTTGCTTGCACACAATTTTTAGCAGTTGCTCATCTATACATATGTTATATCAGGCACAAAGTGCAGTCTTGCACACAGAAAACATAAACATCACATCTAGGGAAACATCAAAGGTCTCCTTGTAATAACCTGAAATAGTGAAAAATTGGGAATAGCCTAAAGGCTCTCAGTCTCAGGGAACTGGTGTAGTCAATTGTGATATATTCATTACAGTGGCACATTATATAACCCCTGAATGTTACATTAAAATTTTTTTTCAATAACATAGAAAAATGTTCCAAATATATCATTTGGTACAAAGTGTGTATTATAAAATTAAATGCAAAACTTTTACTTCTGGCTATGAAGGGGTAGCTTATATCAGACTAGCCCTCCCATGATGAACAATTATAAAAGATATATAACATATAAAAAACAACTGTTTGAGGGAGAGCAACCAAAGAATCCAGGACTTGAGAGACCAAGATCCCAGAGAGAAAGAAAAAGCATTTAGGCAAACTGTATATATACTTGTTACTACTTTTCCCCTTGGACCATTTGCCAATTTGCAATGAGGACATAGCATTAAAAAAGAAAATGGAACAATAAATATTATGGCAATATTAATGGACTGGAGAAACAAAACGAGTTCAAGTATACCAATGCAGCCAGTAGTTGACATAAGATTCTGGTAAAGAGAGAAAACTGAACCCAACATTCTGAGTGCAATTTCTTCTAGAGGTATTTGCCAATGTCAAAGTAGTATATATAAATTTAAAACAGCTTGAAGGAGCTAGAAAGCTAAGCAGAGATTTTGTTAGTTTCTTGGAGTTGGCAAAATGAAAATTAGCTTTAAGGAGATGTGGTCCTGATAGACCATCCACAAACTCAAACCATCTCATTCCCTGATGGGACTGAAATAATCTGTCAATAGTAAAGAAGCAAGATTATTTCTGGAAGAAAATAAGATCATCCAATGCCTCCACAATATTTCAAACAAAATGTCCAACATTTATTCCAAAATTCTGAGGTGTGCCAAATTGGGACCAAATGACCCAAAGGAAAAAAAAAACAATAGTAAAAAACCTGCAGGTATTCTAGCTATCAGAATTATCAAACATGGATTTAAAATAACTATGCTTACTATGCTTTACAAAATAGATTAAAAGGTGAAGAATTCTTTTTTTTTTTAATTTACTTATTTATTTTGAGAGACAGCATGAGCTGGGAGGGGGAGGGGGAGAGAGAGGGGGAGAAAGAGAGAGAGAGAGAGACAGAGAGAGACAGAGAGAGAGAGAGAATTCCAAGCAGGCTCTGTAGAGTCACCACAGAGCCCGATGTGGAACTCAAACTCATGAAACCATGAGATCATAACTTGAGCTAAAATCAAAAGTGAGGCCCTTAATCGACGAGCTACCCAGGTGTCCCAAAGGTGGAGAATTCTAATAAGAGCCGGTAATTTACATAAATAAGCAAATGAAAATTCAAAGACTGAAAATAAAGTAAGATTTCTTTAACTTAACATAAGACACAGCCAAAGAGAGATTACTAAGCCTCTGGATAGGTCAGTACAAAATACACAGAATGAAGCACAAAATATACAAATATACAGATTGAAGCACAGACAAACAGAAAATATAGGAACAGTGTAAGAGATTTTTGGGGTATGCTGAGAAGATTTAATATTTATGCAAGTGGAAGCCTAAAAGGAGAGAAAAGAGAAATGAGCAGAAATAATATTTGAAGAGATATTAGCTGAGAATTTTTAGCTGAATTTTCCAAAAGTGATAAATGGCAGCAAGTCACAGATTCAAAAGTTCTATGGATCTGAAGCATGATAAACACAAAGAAAACATACCTAGACACATTGAAAAACTGCTGGAAACCAAAGAGACAAATAGAAAACAGACAGCAATTGGGGCATGGGCATATTGTTTTCAAAGGAACAATAATAAGACTTACAGTTAACTTTTTAGCAGAAATGATGGAAAGCTGAAGGCAATGGGACAGAATTTTTAAAGGGCTAAAAGATAGTTAAGTACCAATCTAAAGTTCTATGTCCAATAAAAATATTCATTAAGAATTAAGGTGAAATAAAGATATTTTCAGAGAAAATAATATCAGAAGAATTTATCACCAGCCAAACTATATTAAAAGAAATACTAAAGAGAGCTCCTCAGGCAGAAGAAATGTTATTCCAGATGGAAGCAGGTAATTCAGGAACAATAAAAAGAGACATGAGTAAAGTATATGACAACAGCACAAAGATCAGGAGGAGAAAATGGAGCTAAAGTTTGGTACAGTCTTTTTTTTTTTTAATTTTTAATGTTTATTTTTGAGAGAGAGAGTGAGCGAGCATGAGCAAGGGAGGGGCAGAGAGAAAGGGAGACAGAGAATCCGAAGCAGGCTCCAGGCTCTGAGCTGTCAGCACAGAGCCCAACACAGGGCTTGAACTCATGAACTGTGAGATCATGACCTGAGCTGAAGTCGGACACTTAACCTACTGAGCCACCCAGGTGCCCCGGTACAGTCTTTGTATTGTTTAAGAAATGATAAACGTTAATGTAAGGGAAACATTAATAGTCAAAGTATATTGCAACCTGCAGGAAAACTGGTAAAAATTAATAAAAGTGTAAATGTATGCAAAGAGAAGGCAAATACAATGATTTTAAAAATAATTAGTAAAATAGAAAAATTTTAAAAATCATGGTCACAAGCTAAAAGGGAAAAATAGTAGATAGTATATTTTGACTCCGATATATCAGTGGTTATATTAAATATAAGTGTACTAAATATTATAATTAAACACTTAAGTTATAAAATCAAGTATATATGCATTATGCGACAAGTCTCAAATATAAAGACACAGATAGTTAATATACTATACTATATACTAATTGCAAATAAAGAAATTTTGAAAACACTAAGTATCACTAGAGAAAAAGATATTTCACTAAAAAATTGATTCGAAGGGAAAATGCAAGAATTCTAAATTTATATGCACCTAATAACACAAAATCAAAACATAAAGTGATAACATATCTCTTAGTAACTCATAGAAAAAAAAAATAGAAAAAGAAAGAAGGAAAGAAACTCTAGACTACATAGCTTTACACATAAATGTGTAAATGGATTTTTATAATCCATTAAGGAAAAAATAACACAAAATTACAACATCTTCCAGAGAATAGAAAGAGAAAAACTTATTATTATATTCTTGATACCAACACACGACAAGGAGATTACAATAAAATTAAATTATTGGGGCACTTGGGTGGCTCAGTCGGTTGAACATCTGACTCTTGATTTTGGCTCATATCATGATTTCATGGTTGGTGAGATCGAGCCCCTCATGGGGGTCTGTGCTGACAGAGTGGAATCTGCTTAGGATTCTCTCTCTCTCTCTCTCTGTGCCCCACCCTTGCTCACTCATTGTCTCTCAAAATAAATAAACATTAAAAAGTAAAAAATTATCTAATTTCTCTCATGAGAATAATTGCAAAAATCTTAAATAAGTGTAAACCAAATTTGGTGATATATGAAAAAGATAATACATTACAACTAAATAGAGCTCATTTCAAGAATTCAATATTGGTTTAGCATTAGAAACTCACATAATTCACCACAGTAGTTGCTTAATAAGGAAAAATTAAATCAAGAGATTCAGAAAAAGCATTTGATAAAATTCAATCCAATTTCATGATAAGTAAAGGATTCATATCCAGAAATATAAAGAAATCCCACAAATTAATAAGAAAGAGAGAGAATCCAATTTTTAAAGTGACTCAATGTTTGGAATAGGTACTCCACAAAAGGAGATACCCAAATGGTCAATAATTATAGCAAAAGTTATCCCACATAATTAGTGTTATGAATTGTGTCTCTCAAAAAGATATGTTGAAGTCCTAAAACCCAGAAGCTGTGAATGTGACCTTATTTGAAAATAGATCTTAGTAGAGTAAATGGTTTATTGCTCAAAGTCTACTCTGTTGAGATCAGTTGGATATTGAACTAGGACTCTGTCAAGAAGCTGGAGCAACTCAGAAATTTCCAAATCTCTGCTTCTTCTACCTGAGGGTCATTGCCCATATTTCTCTGACTTTTTAAAGAATCAGTGTCACTCACAGGGCACATTGCTAGGACCTTCCCAAACCTATGGGAGAACATGTCAGTCCCCTTACCACTGTACTGTGATATAAAAATAAAAAGGCACAGGCTTTGGAGTGAATCATATCAGAGTTTAACTATGAGATCAACCGGTCAGCAGCTGTGCAACCCTGGGCATCCTCCAAGCCTCTCTTGACCTTCAGTCTGTCAGTTCAATTTAATTTAATCCATCAAACATTAATTGAGGTTCTGAGTGCATCTAAAATGTGCTTAATCCTGGAGATAAAAAAGAAAGTATGAAAAAATACAGTCTCAAACCCCAAGGAACTATATAGTATGGAGAGAAATACCATACTTTCCTCACATTTGTTTTAAGAATTAATGTGCTACTATTTAAAAGAGTATAACTAGAACTAACACACAAATTGAGTAAAGTCGCAGGGCATAAAATCAATGTACAGAAATCTTTTGCATTTCTACATGTCAATAATGAAGCAGCAGAAAGAAATCAAGGAATCAATCCCATTTACAACTGCACCAAAAACCATAAGGTAACTAGAAATAAACCTAACCAAAGAGGTATAAAAATAAATAAATAAATCTTTTGATTTATACTCTGAAAATTATAGAACAATGATAAAAGATATTGAAGATGACATGAAGAAATGGGAAAACATCCCATGCTCATGGATTGGAAGAACAAACATTGTTAAAATATCTATACTACCGAGAGCAATCTACATATTTAATGCAATCCCTATTAAAATACCACCAGCATTTTTTATAGAGCTAGAACAATCAATCCTAAAATTTGTATGGAACCACAAAAGACCCCAAATAGCCAAAGCAATTCTGAAAAAGAAAAGCAAAGCTGGAGGCATCACAATTCTAGGCTTTAAGCTATATTACACAACTATAGTCATCAAGACAGTATGATACTGGCACAAAAACAGACACATAGATCAATGAAACAGAATAGAAAACCCAGAAATGGACCCACAATGAAATGGCCAACTAATCTCTGACAAAACAAGAAAGAATATCCAATGGAAAAAAGGCCGTTTCTCCAACAAATGGTGTTGGTAATAATGGACAGCAACATGCAGAAGAATGAAACTGGACCACTTTCTTACACCATACACACAAATAAATTTAAAATGGATGAAATACCTAAATGTGAGACAGAAAACCATCAAAATAGGAGAAAATAGGCAACAACCTCTTTGACCTCAGCCATAGCAACTTCTTCCTAGACACATTGCTGGAGGCAAGGGAAACAAAGCAAAAATGAAATACTATTGGGACTTCATCAAGATAAAAAAAACTTCTGTACGGTGAAGGAAACAATAAAACTAAAAGGCAGCCTACGGAATGGGAGAAGATACCTGTAAAGGACAGATCAGATAAAGGGTTAGTATCCAAAGTCTATAGAGAACTTATCAAATTCAACACCCAAAAAACAAATAATCCAATTAAGAAATGGGCAAAAGACATGAATAGACATTTTCCAAAGAGGACATCCAGATGGCTAACAGACACATGAAAAGATGCTCAGCATCACTCATCAGGGAAATGCAAATCAAAACCATGATGGGATACCACCTCTCATCTGCCAGAATGGCTAAAACTAACAATACAAGAAACAAAGGTGTCAGCAAGGATGCAGAGAAAGGGGAACCCTCTTACACTGTTGGTGGGAATGCAAACTGTTGTAGCCACTCTAAAAAACAGTATGGAGGCTCCCCAAAAGTTAAAAATAGAACTACCCTGTGATCCAGCAATTCCACCATTACATATTTCCCCAAAGGATACAAAAACACATATTCAAAGGGCCGGGCACATGCACCTTGATGTTTATAGCAGAATTATCAACAATAGCCAAATTATGGAGAGAGCTCAAATGTCCATCGACTGATGAACTGATTCATTGGCTGATGAATGGATAAAGAAGATGTGGTGTGTGTGTATGTATATATACATATACATATACAAATACATATACATATACATACGTATATACATATATATGTACATGTACATACATGTATGTGTATATACATATATATGTATGTATATGTACATACACACAATGGGATATTACTCAGCCCTCAAAAAGAATGAAATCTTGCCATTTGCAACAATGTGGATGAAGCTAGAGTGTACTTTGCTAAGCAAAATAAGTCAGGAAGAGAAAGAGAGATACCATATGATTTCACTCATATGTGGAATTTAAGAAACAAAACAGATGAACATATGGGAAAAGAAAAAAAAAGAGAGAGAGGGAAACAAACCATAAGAGTCTCTTTTTTTTCCCTAAAATTCATTTATTTTTGAGAAAGAGAGAGTGCATGAGTGAGGGGAGGGCAGAGAGATAATGGAGAGACAGAATCCCAAGCAGGCCTTGCACTGTCATCATGGAGCCAGACATGTGCAATGACCCCATGAGCCATGAGATCATGACCTGAGCAGAAATCAAGAGTCAGACACTTAACCGACTGAGCCACCCAGGCACCCCAAAACTGTAAGAGACTCTTAATGATAGAAAACAAAGTGAGGGCATTAAAGAGGGCACTTGTCATGAACACTGGGTGTTATATGTAAGTGATGAATCACCGAATTCTACTCCTGAACCAATATTGTACTGTATGTTAACTAATGAGAATCTCAGTAAAAATTTGAAAAGACAAAAAAAAAAAAAAAAGAAAGAAATGAGTATAGTGCAATTTATTCATATAAGTGTCAGTGTTACTTCCCTTTTCCCATTTCTTTAATATGGTCAGTCTGTCCTTGGCTGTGTGCTTTGAACCAACTATTTCATCTCATTGCACTTCTGTTTCCCCACATGTAAAATGGAGAAAAACATTAAGACTCCTACTGCATCCATCAGGAGGTATAATTTTGCATAACTATGCTGCAGTAACAATCCCAAAATTCTAGTGGTTATTCCAGTTAGTTATTGCTTTGTGATGAACCACACCAAAACTTAAAACAACTACATTTATTTGCTCACGAATCTGTACTTTGGGCAGAGCTTGGTGGGGATAACTTATCTCTGCTCCGGTCAGCATTAGCTGGGATAGTATGAAGGCTCACACACTCATGTGTCTAGTGGTTCATGTTGGCTGTTGATTAGGACCTCAGCTGGGAATGTGGCTGGAATAACTACACATGGCCTTTCCATGTGTCTGCTTGGTTTTCTCACAGCATGGAGCCTGGATTCCATGGATAAGTATCTCAAGGGGAACAGACAAAAGCTACAATGCAATTTATAACTTAGACGCAGATCAGTGTCACTTCTGCCATGGACACAGGCTGGCCCAGATTCAAGCAGAACATAGACCCTCCCCTTCAGTGGAAGAGTGTCAGTGTCACAATATAATAGCATGCATAATAGGATACATTGCCATCTTTAGGACAATCTGCCACAGGTTTTAAACAACAGAAGTTTAATTTTTGTCTTTACTACACAGTCACTAAAAGACAGCATGGGAGCCCTAGTCATAGTCACTTGGGAATGCAGTCTGATGGAGGTTCCATCTTGACATATGTTACCATAATTGGTGAGACAGGAAAAAAGAATGTAATTTGTCTCATAAAGCTTCTACCCAAAAGTGACATTTGTCAATTCATCTCACATTATATTGGCAAAAAGTCACAAGGCTGAGCCGAAACTTCAAAGAGGATAAGGAAGGGCAATCACACCACATGCCTGGAAAGAAAGAACTGGATTATTTATGAACAGTCCTAATGACTAACATACCCACCATGTAGGGTCTCTGTGAGGATTCAGTGAGATAAAGAACATGAGGCACTTAGTGCAATCTTAAATCATTGAACATGTTTGATAAATCATAGGTATAATACTTATAACTATGTAGAGTGTATAATGGCCCAGCATTTTTCTAGCCATACTTTCCAACTATGTGGATGAGTCCTTGAGGCTCCTATAATTCTTCCCTGTGGAGTCTGGAGTCAAAGGCTTAGGATATAGGATTGTTAGCTTTCTCAAGCTTGGGTACCAGTTCAAAAGCTTTGTCATCTCACTGAGACTCAGAAAAATGCACTGTGGGAATTGATCCTTGATATGGGGATGTGGGGAAAGTAGGCCTTGCACAGCTTTTATAGGGACTCAGAATTTAAACCTTTATCTCCCATTACCGGCACTGACTTAGTGCTATCCCAGGGACACAGTTGGGTACCAGGCATTAGCCTTTTAAACAAAACAACTTGACAGCCTTAACAAGAAGCAGACTTAGCCTTGGAAGAGAGAGTGTGAAATTTCAAAAGATGCTCACATGCAAAAAATGATGTTCCCCTGAACATGTCTCTCCAGCGATGTCATTTTGTCTTTCCCCTCGAAAAAGCAGTGTTTCTACACTAGTGACCTCTCTTCTCAATCTGTCTTTTGCCCAACCTTGATGCCTTGGTGACCTTTTGAAAAGGTTTGGGGGTTAGGCAGGCCTGTCTTCAAAAATCTGGTTCACTATCCACTACCTTTGTGACTTTTGAGCAAGTTACCTAACGTCTCTGAGTCTAATTTCTCATCTGCCAAATGGAGAGGAAAGAATCTACTCCGGAGTGGTTTTGGAGAACTTTGAAGACAATCTGTATAAATCTTGCAGCTTCATTCCTGTGAGAGGAGACACTGAAAAGTTACTTCTTTCTTTATATCCAGCTTCCTACATCCTCCTAGAACTTTAATGATGGTGCTCTCTACTTTGGGTTCCTCTCCTCTTCTCTTTTTGTTCATTACACGCACTGGTAATGGTTTATGACTTCTAAGGTGAACATGGACTGGGGTCTTCGTTTTGTTCATGTCACTTTTTCATGTAGAAGGCTCAACTCTTAAGTTAGCTATTATATTAACAAGTATCCCAAAATTTAAACCACTTGGAGAAAAGGGAAATTATTTTCCCTACTTGTAGAAAGCAAATTATTTTCTTTACTTCTAAATTTATTATTTGTTCTAGAATAATTTCTATCAGTGAGAATTATCATCTTTGAAAGAAACAGAATTCATCAAACTTCTGTTAGTTGTGGGAACTACTTTGTACTTTAGTAAAATTTCCAAACCCTACCATGGTTATTGCATAATTCACCTTTTTCTTCTCTAACTAGTTTGGTATGTTCCTCAAATTCCATTTCACTGATAATCTCAAATTTTATTCGAGTAGAATGTATTCATATATTCTCTTTTTTAAACCAAAAACTGTGCCATAGGAATTCTTATAATACTTTCTTATTTCTAATGTTAATTATTTCTGTTTTCTCCATTTTAATGTTTTTCAAAAAAATAGGACTTTGATTTATATGTAATTTTAAACATTTTACAACATCAATGTTTTCTGTTTTTATTATTATTTTTCAGTTCTCTTTAGTATTAATTCTTTCTTAGTTATGAAAAGCAGCATTTGTATGTTACATTTCTTTTTGAGAATAACTTTGAACTTAAGTTTTTGTTTGGATGTTCTCTCTTTAAACACTTATAAAATAGTTTATATTTATGAGTTTGTAAAATTTATCTTTGTCCTAATTGTAATGAGAACAATATTACATTTTTGATCTTAAGGAATATTTAAAATTCATACTTGTAAAAACATTTCTAGTTACCTGGCATTATGGATAGAAACAGGGGCCTCTGCAAATACTTGACTATTTTTATGTATGTCTTCATTAGCCTAGTTATCATATTTTCTAATTATTGCATTAGGTGTTCATAGCAAGTGTATTTTTTTCTTGGTAGGTATAACCTTAGTTTATTTATGAAGTGTATAACTAACTGTATATATGTACATATATATAAATAATCTTAATCCTTACATAAGTTATCACTATACTTTTTCCCTCCATGATAGATCTATGACTGAGACACATGGGTTAAAGTATCCTAAAACAAACACATTGTTCCATTTACCTTCTTTCTTACATAAGATTCTCTACAAAAACTTGAACTCCGTATTGTCTGAAATTATCACTAGTTCTGCTTTTGTTTCTTTATATTTTATTTTATTGTTACATCTTCACCACCAAGTTATTTTATTCTTCTTTTTTTTTAAGTTTATTTATTTTGAGATGGTGGGGAGGGTCAGAGAGAGAAGTGAGAGAGAATCCCAGGCAGGCTTCATACTGTCAGCACAGAGCTGGATGTGGGCCTCAAACTCACGAACCATGAGATCATGACCCGAGCTGAAGTAGGACTGAGCCATTCAGGCACCCCATATTTTATTCTTATTTTCATACATTTTAGGTTGTCTCTTGAATGCAGCAGCATACTGTTCAATGTTGTAGGTTCAGTGTGTGGGTTTACTTAGAGGAGTCTTTAACTTTAAATGAGACAACTTAAACTACATATGCAGAATGTCATGACTGAAATATATACTAGTAAATCAGTCATCTGCATTGTGCTTTCTGTTTTTTAATGCTTCTTTGGGATTTATTTTTATATCTTCTATTGTTTGGACTGTGTTTTGCTTTATATTTTCTATTAATTTACTGAACAAACTGCCTCTTATGTGGCAGACACTTTGCTAGACTTTAGGCACAAAAAAAAAAAAAAAGAAAGAAAGAAAGAAAGAAAGAAAGAAAGAGAGAGAAAAAAAAAAGAGAGAGACAGAAAATTTTCAGTCCCTGCTGGAGTGAGGCAGCAAAGTAGTGGGGGAAATAGATATAAATAAAATAACTGCATTATTAATAGTTGCAAATAAGTGCATTACAAATCATGATTATACACTAATAAATTTTCCACAAAAAAAGGAATGAAGTTCTATGAGAGCATATGACAAAGACAGCTGACTTAGGAAGGTCTTGGAAGATTTCTCAAGAATTACACATGATGTGAAACATGAAGAATAAGTAGGAGTTAACTCATTAAAGGGAGGATGGCAATCAAGGTGGAAGTATTCCATCCAGAGGGAACAGTAGGTGGAAAAGACCTGTAGGAGAAGGAAGCCTTTGAGAATCCTAAAAACACACCAAGTGTAACATTTCTTTAAAAAGCACACTGGCTGGAACCTAGAGAAGCTGGCAGGATATTGGTCTGAGATGAGGTTGATAGAAGTTTGATCTGCATTCGTCAACTTCTGTCTCTTTAAATCTCAAAGTTAGAAATGAAACTCGACATTCTGATTCTTCCACAACCAAGCAGTTTAGATGAGGAATCAAGTGAGAGTTTTCTTCCCACTTAACACTTCTCAGTCTTAAAATATAATTTTGGATTTGGCACACCAGACTGTGTTTAATAAATTATTCTTTTGTGTAGCATGTACCTTCCATGTCAAGAATTTTAATTGACATTTGTATTCAGTTTTGAAACCATATTTTCACCAATCATTGTAGGTTATGCTCCATGACTATGTTTACCTGCTTTCCTATTGCTCCTTAGCCCCCTTTTGCCACAAATTCCCCATGTTCATGCTTTCAACTTAAATTAACTTGGTCATATAGAACAGGCATGAGTCTTCAACTAATTATTTCAAGAAGGGTATGTGATGCATATTTTCTGAACCTGCTCCTGTCATGGAATGTCTTAGTGCTGTTGACTTCACACATGAGCAACAACCTGGGTGGCTACAAAATTCTTGGCCCATATCCAGCTTTACTCAAGACTCTGTAAGATTATTTCATTGTTTTTTGGCAGTTAGCATTACAGAGAAGTCTCAGGTTACTCTGATTATTGTTCCTCTGTAAGCAATTTCTTTTGTTCTGTTTGTTTTGTTTTCAGCTTAGATGCTTGTAAGTTGTTTTTTGTCTGTTCAAATATTTGTCTATTTACATATTTCCAGGAAAAAAATAAATATTTCCAGGAAACTTGATGGGTGTGGCTATCTTTACATTGATGTTGTCTTGAAGTAATCAAGCGAAGTTTAAAAATTTGCATATGCAAATTTCAAGGGGGGTTGCTTTTCCTGGATACCATATAGCTTTGGAATTAAGAGCATTCACTACAGAGTCAGGCTGGCACAGTTTAAGTCCCAGCTTTGTCCTTCACTAGGCTTATGATCTTGAACAAAATTTTAAAAAGAAAGCTGAAGATGTAAAACTTCCCTGTTCCAGTTTCCCCATCTATGAAATGAGGCTAATAATAGTACCTACCTCATAGGGTAGTTGTAAGGGTAGAGGGGTCCTAAGTCCAAAATGGCATCCCTGTAAGAAAGGAGAAGCAGCACAAACGTACAGGCAGACAGGGCAGAAGGTCACGTGAAGACAGAAGCAGAGACTGGAGTGATGCATCTACAGGCCAAGGGAACACCAAAGATTGCCAGCAAACACCAGAAGCTAAGAAGAAACAGGAAAAGATCCTCCCCTAGAGCCTTCAGAGAGAGCAGAGTACCTTGATTTTACACTTCTGCTCAAACAGCTGTGAGATAATAGATTTCTGTTATTTTAGAAAGGAAAAAAAGTTAATGCAGGTAAAGTATCTAGAAGGACATTTAATGTCCAGCAAGTACCTCTTAGGCCACTATCCTTTGGTCTTCTCGTTCTCTCTGTTTTTTTGGCTTTAAAAAGTTTCCAGGGGCACCTGGGTGGGTCAGTCAGTTGAGCACCGGACTTCAACTCAGGTCATATCTGACGGTTCATGAGTTCAAGCCCCACATTGGGCTTGCTACTGTCAGCACAAAGCCCACTTAAGACCCCCTGTTCCCCTTTCTCTGCCCTCCCCCACTTGTGCTTTCTCTAAAATTAATAAAACATTTTTAAAAAGTTTCCTTATTATTTTTTTAAACAATCTATTGATTTGTTAGGTATTTTAAATTTCTAAGATGAAAAGTATAACAATATAAATATTTGACTAATTATGCTGCCATAATTAATAATAAGGTTTAGCTTAACAATAAATATATAAATTCATAAGGTATCTCGAAGAATTAAATAGTAATTAAATTAACATATACTATAGAAAACATTTTGAATTTCCAATATTCCAGCATAGGTAGGTATTTTTTCCCTATCATTTTTGATATATGTTATGTACCTGTGTATTAGAGTTTTTTAAAAAGCATTATTGAGATATAATTGACAAAAAAATGTAATATATTTAAAGTATACAATGTGATGGTTTGATACACGCATATATTGTGAAAGGGCACCCACTATACAGTTAATACATTCATCACCGCACATATTTGCCTTCTTTTTGAGCAAGGGTATTTAAGTTTTAGTCTCTTAGCAAATTTCAATTATACCATACAGTGTTATCAACTATAGTCACCATGTTATACATTAGATCCTCAGGTCTCATTTATCTAATAACTGAAAGTTTGTGCTCTTCTACCAACCTCCCTCAGTTTTGTCCACCCCTAGACCCCTGTAAGCCACTAATTCTGCGATTTCTAAGAGTTTGACTTTTTTTTTTTTAAGATTCCACATATAAGTGATACTATGCAGTATTTGTCTTTCTTTGTCTGGCTTGCTTTTCACTTCTCATAATGTCTTCCAGGTTCATCACTATTGTCACAGAGGTAGGATTTTCTTTCTTTAATGGTTGAATAATATTCCATTATACATATATATATATTTATACATACATATACATACATATATACATATATAAATATACATAAATATATTAAATATATATATATATACACACACACACACACACACACACACACACACACACACACACACACACACACATATTTTCTTCATCTGTTCATCCATTGCCATTGGCAGACATTTAGGTTGTTTCCATACCTTGGCTATTGTGAATACTGCTGCTATGAACATGGAAGGGCAGATATATCTTTGAAACAAGGATTTTGTTTCCTTTGGATATATACCCAGAAGTGGGGATTGCCGAATCATATGTCAGTTCTATTTTTAATTTCTTGAGGAATCTCCACACTGTTTTCCATAGTAGCTGAACCAGTTTATACACCTATCATCAGTGCACAGGGTTCCCTTGTCTCCACATCTTCACCACCATTTATTCTTTCTTGCCTTTTTGATAATAGAATCCTAACAGGTGTGAAGTGATATCTCACTATGGTTTTGATTTGCATTTCCCTGATAATTAGTGATGTTGAATATCTTATCATGTATCCATTGGTCATTTGGAAAAAACATATTCAGGTCCTTTGCCCATTTTTTAATTGAGTTATTTGATTTTTGCTACTGAGTGGTTTAGTTCCTAATATATTTTGAATATTTTTTTTTTTTAATTTTTTTTTTCAACGTTTATTTATTTTTGGGACAGAGAGAGACAGAGCATGAACGGGGGAGGGGCAGAGAGAGAGGGAGACACAGAATCGGAAACAGGCTCCAGGCTCCGAGCCATCAGCCCAGAGCCTGACGCGGGGCTCGAACTCCCGGACCGCGAGATCGTGACCTGGCTGAAGTCGGACGCTTAACCGACTACGCCACCCAGGCGCCCCTATTTTGAATATTTTTTAAGGTTTATTTTATTTTCAGAGAGAGAGAGAAGCAGAGAGAAAGTGAGAGAGAAAATCCCAAGCAGGCTCTGCGCTGTCAGTGTAGAGTCTGATGTGGGGCTCAAACTCATGAACTGTGAGATCAAGACCTGATCCAAAACCAAGAGTCAGACGCTCAACTAATTGAGCCACCCACACGTTCCCTAATTTATTATGAATATTAAAGCTTCATCAGCTATGTGGTTTGCAAATATTTTTTCCTGTTTCATAGATTACCTTTTCATTTAGTTGATGGTTTCCTTTGCCTTGCAGAAGCTTTTTAGTTTGATATAGTCCCGCTCGTTTATTTTTGCTTTTGTTGTTATTGCTTTTGGTGTCAAATCCAAAAAATCACTGCCAAGACTAATGTCAAGATTTTTCCTATGTTTTCTTTCAGAAGTTTTATGGTTTCGGGTGCTACATTCAAGTTTTTAATCCATTCTGAGTTGATTTTTGTGTATGGTGTAAGATATGGGGTCCAGTTTCATTCTTTTGCATGTGGATATCCAGTTTTCCTGACACTATTTATTGATGAGGCTGTCCTTTCCCCATGGTATATTCTTGGCTCCCTTGCCAAAACATAATTGACCATACATGCATGGATTTATTTCTAGGGTCTCTATTCTGTTCCATTGATGTATGTGCCTGTTTTTGTGACAACAATAAATTGCTTTGATTCTATAGCTTTGTAATATGATTTGAAATCAGGAAATGTGATGCTTTCAGCTTTTTTCTTCTTTCTAAAGGTTGCTTTGGCTGTGTAGGATATTTTGCTGTTCCAACAAATTTAGGAATTTTTTTTTTCCTATTTCTGTGAAAAATGCCATTGGAGTTTTGATAAAGATTACATTGACTCTATAAACTGCTTTGGGTAGTATATATATTTTAAAAATATTCATTCTTCCAATCCATGAACATGGAATATCTTTCCATTTATTTGTATTTTCTCTAATTTCTTTCATCAATTTGTTATAGTTTTCTGTGTAGTGATCTTTCACTTCCTTGGTTGAATTTATTCATAAGTGTTGTATTCATTTTTTAATTTTTTTTGTTTTTAATTTTTTTGAAGTTTATTTATTTACTTTGAGAGACAGAAAGAACAAGCAGGCAGGGTCAGAGAGAGAGAGAGAGAGAGAGAGAGAGAATTCCAAGCAAGCTCTGCACTGTTGGCATGGAGACCGATGTGGGGCTTGAACCCACAAACTGTGAGATCATGACCTGAGCTGAAACCAAGAGTAGGATGCTTAACCAACTGAGCCACCCAGGTGTCACTGTATTCTTTTTCATGCAGTTAATAACTGCATGATGGATTTTCTGGCAGTTCATTGTTAGTGTATAGAACCACAACCAATCTAAAAAAATGCAAGCAATTTTTATGTTGATTTTATACATGCAACTTCACTGACTTTGTTTATTAATTCGAACAGTCTTTTGGTGAAGTCTAGGGTTTTCAACATATGTCAACTGCAAACAGAGACTATTTTATTTCTCCTCTTCCAATTTGTATGCCTCTTATATATTTTTTTCACTTAATTGTGCTGGTTAGGGTTTCTTGTATGTTGAATAAAAGTGGTGAGAATGGATACTGTTGTCTTATTCCTGATCTTAGAGGTAAAGTTTTCAACCTTTCCATAAATCATTTCAACCAATCCATCTATGCTCAATTTTTCAAGGGTTTTTATCATGAAAGGATGTTTATCTTGTCAAATGCTTTTTCTGCATCTATTGGGATGATAACATGATTTTATCCATTATTTTATTAATGTGGTATATCATAATTACTGATATGCATATATTGAACCACTCTTGCATCCCAGGAATAAATCCCATTTGATCATGGTGTATAATTCTTTTTATGTACTGTTGAAAGTTTTGCTAATATTTGGTTGAGGAAATTTGCATCTACTTTCTTAGGGAGGATAGCCTATAATTAATTGTCTTTACTTGTTGTGTCCTTGTTTGGCATTGATATCAGGGTAATGCTGGCCTCATAAAATGAATTTAGATGTGTTTCCTCCTCTTCTATTTTTTGGAAGAGTTTGAGAAGATTGGTATTAATTCTTTTTTTTAAATATGAAATTTATTGTCAAATTGGTTTCCATACAACACCCAGTGCTCATCCCAACAGGTGCCCTCCTCAATACCCATCACCCACCCTCCCTTCCTTCCTACCCCCCATCAACCCTCAGTTTGTTCTCAGTTTTTAAGAGTCTCTTATGTTTTGGCTCCCTCCCTCTCTAACCATTTTTTTGTCCTTCCCCTCCCCCATGGTTTTCTGTTAAGTTTCTCAGGATCCACATAAGAGTGAAAACATACAGTATCAGTCTTTCTCTGTATGACTTATTTCACTTAGCACAGCACTCTCCAGTTCCATCCATGTTGCTACAAAAGGCCATATTTCATTCTTTCTCATTGCAACGTAGTATTCCATTGTGTATATAAACCACAATTTCTTTATCCATTCATCAGTTGATGGACATTTAGGCTCTTTCCATAATTTGGCTATTGTTGAAAGTGTCGCTATAAACATTGGGGTACAAGTGCCCCTAAGCATCAGCACTCCTGTATCCCTTGGGTAAATTCCTAGCAGTGCTATTGCTGGGTCATAGGGTAGATCTATTTTTAATTTTTTGAGGAACCTCCACACTGTTTTCCAGAGCAGCTGCACCAGTTTGCATTCCCACCAACAGTGCAAGAGGGTTCCCGTTTCTCCATATCCTCGCCAGCATCTATAGTCTCCTGATTTGTTTATTTTAGCCACTCTGACTGGCATGAGGTGGTATCTGAGTGTGGTTTTGATTTGTATTTCCCTGATGAGGAGCGACGTTGTATTTCCCTGATGAGATGTTCAAAGATGTTGAACATCTTTTCAGGTGCCTGTTGGCCATCTGGATGTCTTCTTTAGATAAGTGTCTATTCATGTTTTCTGCCCATTTCTTCACTGGATTATTTGTTTTTCGGGTGTGGAGTTTGGTGAGCTCTTTATAGATTTTGGATACTAGCCCTTTGTCCGATATGTCATTTGCAAACATCTTTTCCCATTAATTCTTCTTTAAATATTTGGTAGAAGCTATCTAGTCCTGGACTTTTCTTTGTTGAGAAATTTTTGCTTACTGATTTAATCTCCTTACTAGTAATTGGTTTGTTCAGATTTCTTATTTCTTCATGAGTCAATCTTGGTGGGTTATGTTTCTAGGAATTTATTCATTTCTTCTAGGTTATCTAATTTGTTGGCATATAATTGTTCATAGTAGTTTCTTTTGATCCTTCAAATTTCTGTCTTAGTTATAATGTCCCCTCTTTCATTTTTTAATTTTCATTTTCTTTTAGAAAGAGAGAGAGATAGAGCATGCATGAACAGGGGAGAGGGGCAGAGGGAGGGAGAGAGAATCTCAATCAGGCTCCATGATCAATGCAGAGCTCTACACAGGGCTTGATCCCACAACCCTGGAATCCTGATCTGAGCTGAAATCAAGAGTCAGACACTCAACCAACTGAGCCACCCAGGCGCCCCTCCTCTTTCATATCTGATTATATTTATTTGAGTCTTTTTTTTTCCTTAGAGTGCCTAGCTAAAGGTTTTTCAACTTTGTATACCTTTGGAAAAAATTAGTCATTTTCATTTATCTTATGTATCCTTTCCAGTATTTCCTCTCTGATCTTTGTTATTCCCTTATTTCTACTGACTTTAAGCTAAGTTTGTTATTGTCTTTCTAGGTCCTTGAGGTGTAAAGTTAGGTTATTTATTTGGGATCTTTCTTTTTTATTAATGTAGGCATTTTTCACTATAAACTTTCCTCCTAGAAGTGCTTTTGTTGCATCTCATGTCTTGGTATATTGTGTTTCCATTTTCATCTGTCCCAAGGCATTTTATTTACCTTGTGGTTTATTCTTCTACTCATTGGTTGTGTAGGAGCATGTTGTTTGGTCTCTATATGTTTGTGAATTTTCCAGTTTCCTCCTGTAATTGATATCTAGTTCCATACTACTGTGTTCAGAAAAGATGCTTGATAGGATTTCAATGTTCTTAAATTATTAAGATCTGTCTTGTGACCTAACATATTATCTATCCTAAAGAATGCTCCATGTGTGCTTGAGAAGAATGTAGCTTCTGCTGCTGTTGCATGGAATTTTCTGAATACATTGTTAGGTCCATCTGGTCTAATATGTAGTTTAACTCTAATGTTTTTCTATTGATTTTCTGCTTGGATGATCTGTCCATTGATGAAAGTGGAGGATTGAAGTTCCCTGCTATTGCATTCTTGTCTATTTCTTCCTTCAGATCTGTTAATAATTGCTTTATATATTTAGGTGTTCTATGTTGGGTGCATAAATATTTACAACTGTTATATCCTCTTGACCAATTAAGTCCATTGTTATATATAATGACCTTCTTTGTCTCTTATTACAGTTTCAGGCTTAACGTCTATTTTTCTTCTGATATAAATACAGCTACCTCTTCTTTCCTTTTCCATTTGCATGTAATCTTTCTCCATCCTTTTACTTTCAATGTGTGTGTGTCCTAAAAGCTGAAGTCTCTTATGGGACATTTTTATTTGGGTCTTATTGTTGGTTGTTTTTTAAATGCATTCAGCCACTCTATGTTTTTTGATTGGAGAATTTAAGCCATTTACATTTACAGTAATTGTTGATATGTATGGACTTACTATTACCATTTTGTAAACTGTTTTCTGGCAGGTTTTTGAAGTTCTTTGGTTCCTTACTTCCTCTTTTGCTCTTTTCCTTTAAGGTTTCATGATTCCCTGTAATGGTATGCTATGATTTCTTTCTCTTTCTCTTTTGTGTATCTAATATAGATTTATGCTTTGTGATTACCATGAAGTTTACATAAAATACCTAATTAATAGTAAGCTGATAAGTTTGAAAACATACAAAAGCTCTACATTTTTTACACCCCTTTTCCCCCTACAATTATGGTTTTTATATCACAATTTATGTCATTGTATATTGTGTATCTATAAATGTGTCTTGAAGTGGGTCTCTTCAATTTGTCTTATTTACTACCTTTTGAGCTTCCTGGATATGTATGCCTATTTCTTTCCCCGAGTTAGGAAAGTTTTTAGCCACTATTTCTTTGAATAAGCCTTATGCCTCCTTTTTCCCTCACTTTTCCTTCTGGGATCCTTATAATGTGCATATTGGTCCATGTGATAGTGTCCCACAAGTCCTTAAGCTATCTTTATTCTTTACATTCTTTTTTCTTTTTCTGATTGAATGAATTCCACTGCCCTGCGTTCAAGTTCGCTGAACCTTTCTTCTGCTTGATCTAGTCTGTTGTCTTCTATTGATTTTTTTTCAGTTCAGTTATTGTATTCTTATATTTTCTATCTCTCTGTTGAAATGTTCTTTGCTCATGTATTTCTGTCTTTTTTAAAAGTTTTTTTTAATGTTTATTTTTGAGAGACAGAGAGAGACACAGAGTGTGAGCAAGGGAGGGGCAGAGAGAGACACAGAATCCAAAGCAGATTGTAGGCTCCATGCTCCAAGCTGTTAGCACAGAGCCAGACGTGGGGCTTGAACTCACAAACCATGAACCTGAGCTGAAGTTGGACACTTAACTGACTGAGCCACCTAGGCACCCTTCACGTATTGCTGTCTTGATCTCAGTGAGCATTTTTGTAACTTATTTTTAAATCTCTATTGGTAAATCACTTCTCTCCATTTCATTAAGATCAGTTTCTGATGTATTTTGTTTGGTTAAAATATATTTCCATTTCCTCATTCCCTTGACTCTCTCTTGGAGAGCCACTCCTCCCAGTCTTGACAGAGTGGTCTCATGTAGGAGCTCAAACTTGTTAATTAGCCTGGACCAAGTTCCTGATTGTCTCTCAAACCTTTGATTGTCCACCTGCTGTCTTGTTCTTAGAGACTTCCAGTAGTTGAGGGTGTGTTAAACCCATCAGTGTCCCAAATTGGAAGACTGCAGTCAGCACATAACTATAGGCTGATCAGAAGCTAAATCCTCAAGCAGCATCTAGGAAAGTATGCAAAAATTCTTCCAGGAAGAAACTAGGAGATGGGTTTTTTGCTTGCTGACTCTATGCTGAGCCCACACATATATATATCCATGAGGTGGGAATTTCCTGCATCCATTTAAAAACTTTGTTTGCTATAGTCTTGTGGTACTCCTGAATGCAAGCCTCACTGGCTATCAGAGCTATGTGATTTGGGACCCATCCCTCAGGTGGTGACCATAAAATTTTCAGAAGTGTGGACAGCTTATTCCAAGAAGATCATGGTAACTTGGTTTTATTGTTAGAATGGGCCAGCGGGAGAAAGCAGGGAAAGTGTCCACTGGCTCTTTTGGGTTCCAAGGAAGATCATAGTCAGCACCTAGGTGTGTGCTAATTAGAAGCCAGACCCCCAAGAAGCAGCTTGTGCAATATGAAATCAAAACCCTTCCAGGGAAAGACTGGAAAATGAGCAATTTTGTTTGCTCCCTCTGTACAGAGAGCCTCAACAAGTGCTTGTGTGTCCATTTACAACTGATTCATCATTTACTATATGGTCTTGTGGAACTTATGAATGTAAACCCTGTTGACTTTCAGAGCTAGTTGATTTGGGGGCCTGTGTCTCACGTGGGAGCCTTAAAAGCTGGGGCATTAGATGTGTGGTTCAAGCTCTTTGCTCCTCAGCAAGAAACTAGACATTAGGCATCCCCTCCAAGTTGGATGACACTGTGCCAGGGATGGGGTGTATGGTGAGAATGTGTTGCAGACTCTCCTGTTTTGACTAGGGCGTTTTCTCAGCTACCTAATGTTCAGGAGTCATTCATCTACATTTCTCCTTGGCTCATCCAAGGGAGGAGGGAAATTCAGGAGACTCCTATGTCACTATCTTCATCTGAAGTTGAGAAAGTTTTCTTTAATGAGTGTTTGCTTTTGTTTGTACTGTAATTATTTTGATTCCATATAGTTTGAGATCTGGTCTCCATTCCTTGTGCCTCATACCTATCTTTTTCTAGTTTCACCTCTTGCCCCTTTTCTCTGAGGATAAAGATGCCTCTCCAGTTTCAACCCCATTTCCTGATTTGCTTTCCTGCAGCACCATTTCTGCTCCAGACTGCCTCCAAAATTGATTATTTAAATTTTATTCTCCACATTTTACTTTCTTTGGAATTCTGCCTCAACTACCTTTTGTACTAAGATTATCTATTGCATATTGCTTAATTAACTTTATTTTTAAACTTCTCTCCTTTAAAAATGTCAGTTTCTCTCCCAGAATGCAAGCTTTCTTGTACAGACTAAATAAGTTCTAAACTTTTTTGCTTTCTGTAGTTAATATTTTCAAAGTCTTGTTGCACAAATCTTCAGAATTATTTTCTTCCTTTCTCCTGCTAAATTCTTGATGGGCTGTCTATTGTTGCTATTGTTGTATTTTCTATTTATTCATTCTAAGAGGAGGAGAGATCCTGACTCAATAGGAATTTACCAAGTGTTAGGGTATATGCATTTCCCATGGCTTCATTCACTCTCCATTTCTTTGCAAATCCAACTTTGTCCTAACAACTGCAGCCAGCGAGTAAATTAGGATTGTTAGGTTTAGCAAATATAGATAGGATGTCTAGTTAAATTTGAATTTTAGATAAATAATGCATTTTTTACTATCAATATGTTCCAAATATCATATGGGATATACTATGATAATTTTATTTAAAAAGCATTTAATATTCAAATATAATTTAGCTCCCTATGTTTTATCTGACAACTCTTGATTAGGCTGATACACATGAAATCCAGCCCAATTCCCTCTGTGTAGCAGGTTTTTATCTGGTGCAGATCTACTGAGGGGAGTTCTTTCCCTTTTCTATCCACTGGTCCTCTGCAAATTCTGTACTATACCAGAAGCCCTGCTTTTCCTCTTTTCTCCCCCTCTTTACAATGTTGGAGAGAACTCCATATCATGGGATGTTATGTATGCTTATCTTTCCTCCTTCAACTTCCTTTTTACCACTGTGGGAAATACCCTGTTTTCTGGGATATCAAGTTTTCAAAAAGATGAAGTAAAAATAATAAGTATTTATTGAATTTTTACTATGTTCTAGGCACTGTGCTTAGAATTTTGCATTAAATTAGCTCTTTTAATTTAATCATTATGGCTACTCTTTAAGGGAAGTACTATAGGAACCCCATTTTGCAGATGATAAAAAGAAGACTTAGAAAAGTTAATGCCTTGACCAAATAACAACTTGATAGCATGGGGTTATATCCATTTGCCCCTGAGTATAAGCTTGTAATTTCTACATGATCTCCATATCTCTGGGCCAGAAGGCAGTGGTGCAATAGACACAGTGTTCCTTCCCACCTTTGCTCTGCCTTTCTGTGACATGGACAGCCCACCATTTTCCATCTCCTAATCTGGGTTCACAAGCTGTTATATAAGTGAAATTTCCACTAGAGCCTAGAAATATATTTTATGTATGTATTTATGTATGTATGTATGTTAGTTTACATCTATATTTTTATGGGGATTCTAGCAGAAATTTGGGACAGACTGGGATAAGACTTGAAGCCAGTTTCCATTTTAATATTTAGGACAGCATTTCATTTTTGACCCTTCCATTTCTCAGATGACAAGTTCTACTTTCTAAAACTTTTCAAAAAGCCATTTTTGAGCCTCAGGGATATAGGACTACAGTCACTTTCCCCAATTCTATATCAAATCTACTTTGATATTAATGTTTTCCCTCTTGTTCCCAACTGAATTTGATGTGGTTATTGTTTGTGTTACTCTCTTGATCTTTTGAGAGGTGAAATCAAAAAAGGTTGCAAATAAGTATCATTGATTGGCTTTTTAAAAATGGAGATTCTCAGGAGACATGAGAAATGATAGAGTTCCCCAGGCTCCCAAAGGCCTGGGCCAGCTTTGTACCCTTTGCAGGAGAGCACCATCAGTTTCTTCCCTCTCACTAGGTGGTTGGTGCTATAGTTCCATGTCAATATCACGTTAGTTCCTCTCTCCTTTTCTCTTTCATTTCACCCCAGTTCGGGTCCTAAATTACCTTAGTACTCATTACTGTCCAGACACATGCTACTTCTTCATCTCTTCTTCTATCTTTTCCTATATTTCTATTTCTTTAAAATATATGTGACTTTCAATTGTCATCTTTCATCCTTGATCCCCACTCTGTCAAATTGCCCTGATACCTGTGAAATTTTGACAGTTTTGTGCTTTCTTCCTTCTTTTGATTGATCTTTGTCCTGAATGTGTTGGCATGTATGGAAGGTGGCTGAAGGACTTATTTCTGAACATATTTTTATCTGAGAGTTCCTGTGATACTTCACACTACGTTATTTCTTTTTCTCATACCTATTGTCCTCTGTGACATCTGCTCTTGCCGTTTTATCTGGGATTTCCTTCCCTCTCCCTAAAAATTAGCTACTCAGGCCAGGGACTCTCTTGCCAAACACATTCTTCACAATCTTTGTGAAGTTCTTCCAGGCCTGGAGGAATCCTCCTTCAACTGACTGGAATGGTGGGGTTTTTGCTGCAACTTGAAAAACAAACTGCTATATGATTTCCTTGGCTCTCTCAGGTTGAGGTCATATAGAAAGATCTCATATTACTTGTGACCTTGATCTCACCCTGAAGACATCAACTATATGCCTTTTAGTTAGGAGAACATTTTACTTTGGGATGGAAAGGGAAATCACTACTTTCTAGAGCTAAAAATAAAGAGGGAACAAAAAAAGAGATAAATTTGGAAAAATTATATTAACAACACTGTATTGCCACAATAAAAAAAAATTATCAGCTTAAAAAAAAAGAATTCAAGCAACACAGTGTGATGGTTAAAAAAGCAGCACTTATGTTACAGAGAATTGAATCTGAGCACGTGTTTTGCCTTTTACTAGCTAGGTGACCTTAGAGAAGTTACTTTATCTTTCTGAGCCTCAATTCCATCCTCTTTTAAATAGATACAGTGAGAGTAAGAATCTAATAGAGATGTCAGGAGAAATAGTCTAAATAGTACATGTAAAGTACTTTGCATATGGCAGAGATAATTTATGAAATATGTAACTGTTCAATGTTACCTGCAATTAAAAGTATATACATTAATTTTTTAATGTTGATTTATTTTTGAGAGAGAGAGATCGACAGAGCATGAGCCAGGGAGTAGCAGAGAGAGAGGGAGACACAGAATCTGAAGCAGCCTCCAGGCTCCAAGCCAGGTTCCAGCACAGAGCCTGTTGCAGGGCTCAGACTCACGAACCATGAGATCATGACCTAAGCCAAAGTTGGACACTTAACTGACTGAGCCACCCAGGCACTCCAAAAATATGTATATTATAAATGCAGAATTTACTTTTGTATTCATCAACTTTTATATTTTTTTCTATTTTTTAGCCCTTTCCATTCTACCCATCTAATGACATCATATTTATTTAATTGTAATTAAAGTTAGGTAAAATTTTATTGTTTTCTCATATTTCCATAAAGATCCAATATTTCAAAATGCATGCATCATCTATAAGAGACTTATTCTAGATCTAAAGACACATGTGGATTGAAAGTGAAGGGATGGAAAGGTGCCTGGGTGGCTCAGTCAGTTAAGCATCTGACTCTTGATTTCGGCTCAGGTCATGATCTCGTGGTTTGTGACTTCAAGCCTAGCACTGGGCTCCACATGATGGTATGAAGCCTGCTTGGGGTTCTCTCTCCTTCTCTCTCTGCCCCTCCCCTGCTCATGCTCTATTTCTCTCTCTCTCTCAAAATAAACCTAAGAAAAATTTTAATAGAAAGTGATGGGATAGAAAAGCGTTTATCATGGAAATGGAATTGAAAAGAAAGCTGGGTAGCAATACTCATAATGGACAAAATAGACTTTAAAACATGGGCTGTAACAAGAGACAAAGAATGACAGTATATAAACATAAAAGGAAAAATCCAACAAGAAGATATAATAATTGTAAATATTTATGCACTCAACATGATAACTCCCAAATACATAAAGCAGCTAATAACAAACATAAAGGAAGTAATCAATAGCAATACAATAATAGTACTATTATCCACTTACATCAATGAATAGATATCCAAACACAAAATCAGCAAAGAAACAATAGCTTTGAATGATACATTGGGCCAGATGGACCTAACATATCTATTTAGAACATTCCATCCTAAAAAGACAGAATATACATTCTGTTCAAGTGCACATGGAACATTCTCCAGAACAGATCACAGGCTCCAAAACAAGTCTCAAAAAACTCAAAAAGGCTGAAGTCATACCATGCATCTTTTCAAACCACAACACTATGAAATTATAAATCAGCTGTAAGAAAAAAATCTGGAAAGAACACAAATGCATGGAGGTTAAATAATATGCTACTAAACAATGAATACGCCAACCAAGAAATCAAATGGGAAGTAAAAAAAATATATGGAGACAAATGAAAATGAAATTAAAATGGTCTAAAATTTTTGGTATCCAGCAAAAGTGGTCCTAAGAGAGAAGTATATGGTCCTACCTCAAGAAGCAAGAACAATCTCAAATAAACAACTTACCCTTAGACTTAAAGAAATTAGAAAAGAACAAAGGGGCACCTGGATGGCTCTGTCAGTTAAGCATCCAATTTTGGTTCAGGTCATGTTCTTGTGCTGTCAGTGCTTTGGATCCTTTCTGTCCCCATCTCTCTTTGCTACTCCCCTGCTTGCACGTTCCCTCACTCTCTCTCTCTCTCTCTCAAAAATAAATAAACATTAAAAAAAAAAGAAAAGAAGAACAAGCAAAACCCAAAAACAGTAAAAGGAAGGAAATACTAAAGATTAGAAAATAAATGAAATAGAAACTAAAAAAACAATAGACTAGATCAATGGAACCAGTAGCTGATTCTTTGAAAAGTTCAACAAAATTGACAAATCTGTAGCCAGATGAATCAAGGAAAAAAAGAAAGACTCAAACAAAATCAGAAATGAAAGAGGAGAAATAACAACTGACACCACAGAAATACAAAGGATTATAAGAGAATATTTTGAAAAATTATATGCCAACAAATTGGACAACCTAGAAGAAATGGATAAATTTCTAGAAACATAACCTCCTAAACCGAATCAGAAAGAAATAAAAAATTTGAACATACTGGTTACCAGCAATGAAACTGATTTAGTAATCAAAAAAATTCCCAACAAACAAAAGTCAAGGATCAGATGGCTTCACAGGTAAATTCTACCAAACATTTAAAAATGGTTATTACCCATGCCTCTTAAACTATTCCAGGCTTAAGAAGAAGAAGGAGGAAAACTTTAAAATTTAGTCTATAAGGCCAGTATTACCCTGATACCAAAATCAGTAAGACACTACAAAAAAAAAAGAACTATAGACTGATATTTCTGATGAACATAAATGCAAAAATCCTCAACAAAACGCTAGCAAACAGAATCCAACGATACATTAAAAAAAATCATTCATTGGGTCGCCTGGGTGGCTCAGTTGGTTAAGCATCTGACTTCAGCTCAGTTCATGATCTCACAGTTTGTGAGTTCAAGCCCCGCATCAGGCTCTCTGCTGACAACTCAGAGCTTGGAGGCTGCTTTGGATTCTGTGTCTCCCTCTCTCTTTCTGCCCCTCCCCCATTTGTGCTCTCACTCTCAAAAATAAATAAATTAATTAAAAAAATCATTCACAGTAAAGTAGGATTTATATCTGGGATGCAAGCATAGTTAAGTATTTGAAAATCAATTAATTTGGGGCACCTGGTGGCTTGGTCGGTTAAGCATCTGACTTTGGCTCAGGTCATGATCTCACGGTCCGTGAGTTCGAGCCCCGCGTCGGGCTCTGTGCTGATGGCTCAGAGCCTGGAGCCTGTTTCAGATTCTGTGTCTCCCTCTCTCTCTGCCCCTCCCCTGCTCATGCTCTGTCTCTCTCTGTCTCAAAAAAATAAATAAACATTAAAAAAAAAAAAGAAAATCAATTAATTTAACATATCACAGTAATAAGAGAAAGGATAAAAACTATATGATCATTTCAAGAGAAAAAACATTTGACAAGATACAACATGCATTCATAACAAAAACCCTTAGCAAAGTAAGTTTAGAGGGGAAATACTTTAATATAATAAAGGCCTTCTAAGAAAAACCCACAGCTAACATCATACTCAAAGGGAAAAAACTGATAGCTTATTTCCTAAGATCAGGAATAAGCCAACGATGTTCACTCTTACCATTTTAAAACCAGTCCTGTTGGAAGTCCTAGCCATAGCAATCAGACAAGAAAACTAAATAAAAGGTATGCAAATTGGTGAGGAAGAAGTAAAACTTTCACTATTTGCAGATGACATGATACTATATAGAAAACCCTAAGACTCCACCAAAAAAACTACTAGTACTAATAAATGGATTCAGTAAAGTCACAGGATACGAAGCAATATACAGAAATCCATTGCATTTCTATACATTAATAATGAAAGAGCAGAAAGAGAAATTAAGAAAACAATCCCCTTTATAATTACACCAAAAATAATAAAATACCCAGAAATACACTTAACCAAAGAAATGAAAGACCTGTAATCTGAAAAGTATAAGTCATTGATGGCAGAAATACAGTATGATACAAACAAGTGGTAAACATTCCATGCTCATGGACAGGAAGAATCAATATTGTTAAAATGCCCATACTTCCCAAAAGAAATCTAGATTTAATGCAATCCCTATAAAAATTCCAACAGCATTTTTCACAGAACTAAAATACATAATCCCCAAATTTGTACAGAACCACAAAAGATCTCAGAGAGCCAAAGCAATCTTGAAAAAGAAGACCAAAACTGGAGGTATCAAAATCCCAGATTTCAAGATATTACAAATCTGTAATAATCAAAACAGTATAATACTGGCACAAAAATGGCTACATAAATCAATGGAACAAGCGCCAAAATAAGACCATCATTATATGTTCAATTAATCTTCAACAAAGGAAAAAAGAACATGCAATGGGAAAAAGATAGTCTCTTCAACAAATGGTGCTGGGAAAACTGGACAGCTACATGCAAAAGAATGAAACTGGACCACTTTCTTATATCATATACAAAAATAAACTCAAAATGGATTAAGGATCTAAATGTGAGACCAGAAACCATAAAAATTCTAGAAGATGTCTCTGACATCAGCCATAGTAACATTTTTCTATATACGTCTCCTGAGGTAAGGGAAACAAAAGCAAAAGTAAACTATTGGAACTACATAAAAAGCTTGTGCACAGCAAAGGAGAAAAATCAATAACACTAAAAACCTACTGAATGGAGAGGATATTTGCAAATGACATTCTGATAAAGGGCTAGTATCCAAAATATAATAAAGAACTTATAAAACTCAACACCCTAAAACCCAAAATAATTCAAATAAAATGCACAGAAGACATGAACAGACATTTCTCCAAAAAAGACATATGCATGGCTGACACATGAAAAGGTGCTCAACATCAATAATCATCAGGGAAATGCAAATCAAAACCACAATGAGATACCACCTCTCATTTGTCAGAACAGATAAAATAAAAAACACAAGAAACAACAAGTGGTGGTGAGGACATGGGAGAAAATAGGAACAATCATGCACTGTTGGTATGAATGCAAACTGGTGCAGCCACTAGGAAAAGCAGTGTGCAGGTACCTCAAAAAATGAAAAATTGAATTACCAAAGGATATAGTAATTCCACTACTGGGTATTTACCCAAAGAATACAAAAATACTGACTTGAAAAAATACATGCACTCCTGTGATTTTTGCAAATTTACAATAGCCAAATTATGAAAACAGCCCAAGTGTCCATGTGTCCATCAAAGGATGAATGGATAAAGAAGATGCAGTATTTATATACAATGGAATATTATTCAGCTATAAAAAAGAATGAAAGCTTGCCATTTGCAATAACATGGATGGATCTAGTACAATGCTAAGTGTAACAAGTCAGAGAAAGACAAATAATATATGATTTCACTCATATGTGGAATTTAAGAACCAAAAGAAATTAACAAAGGGGGAAAAAAGAGACAAACCAAAAAACAGCCTCTTAAGTATAGAGAACAAACTGATGGTTACCAGAAAGGAGGTGGGTGGAGGGGATGGGTGAAATAGGTAAAGGAGATTAAAAGCACACTTATCATGATAAGCACTGAGTAATGCATAGAATTGTTGAATCGCTATATTGTACACCTGAGGCTAATATAACACTATATGTAAATAGACTGTAATTAAAATAAAAAAATAAAAAATAAAAAATAAAATGCATGCATCACAAGTTAATTGAGAAGATATGCCATGATTTACTTACACATTCCCTTATAGATTGGATATTTACAAAAGTAGTAACATTTTTTGCATTGAATCCCCTTGATGAAAATAACTGTCTTTTCTTTGGATTGTTTTCTTGGGAGGGGTTTTCAAACATTAAATTACACGGGCATTGATGTTTGTTAAAAAGTATTCCCAAATTATCTTTTTGAAAGTGCCACATAATTTTATCTTGCCATCAACAAAGTAAGAGTCACCATCTCAATACTTGCCAGGTCCAGCTAGTCATTATACTAATATTTTGGTAATTTGAGAAAGTCGTAAGGTATACATTTCAATGTAGCTGTTTACTCTGGTTTCTCTTCTAGCAGAGAACTAGGAAAAACTCTGACAACAACCCAATGCCAGGACAGAATTTAAAAATACCCCTATTCTAATATAACACTGTATGTTAATTATACTGGAATTAAAAAAAAAATACTCCTAAATGTAGTAAGGTGGATGAGAGCCAGGGAGAACATAAATTGGTTCAATCATCCTGGACGGCTGCTATAGACTGAATGTTTATGTCCCCCCAATATCCATATGTTGAAACCTAATCCCCAGTGTAATAATATTTGGAGGTGGGGACTTTGGAGGTGAGTATGTCACGAGGGTGGAGCCCCCACGAATAGGATTAGCACCCACCATTGAAAAAGAAGCCCCAGAGAGTTCCCTACAACCCATCTGCCGTGTGAGGAAAGACAGATGTCTGTGAACCAGATACCAAATCTGCCAGCACCTTGGTCTTGGACTTCCAGCATCCAGAACTGTGAGAAATAAAGCTCTGTTGTTCATAAGCCACTCTGTGGTAATTTGTTATAGCAGCCCAAATGTACTAAGACAAGGGCACTTAGGCAAGGCACATCACGAACTGTGAAAGTAATTTCTGCCCTTTGACTGGGAATTGCTTTCCTAGGAATCCAGTCTAATGTTTATAACATTAAAAATTTGAAGAACCAGGTGTCCAACAGAAAGAGGATTCTTAAATGACTTGTGGTACAGACATACAATAGACTACAAGAAAGTCATACATCATGCTTAGAAAGAATATTTTAATGGTATGGTAAGTGGGGGAGGGGAAAGAATAACACAACATTCTACTTGCAATATGATCTCAATTATGAAGAAACAATGCAAAGAAAAAGTCTGGAAAGCGATATGTCAAAAGAGTAATAATAAGTTGCTGCTGAGCGGTGAGCTAATGATTTGTATTTGTCCTGCCTTTTAACATTTTCTAAATTATTCAAAATGCTGGCCTATTACGTCAATAATCAGAAAAAAAAAAAAAAAAAAAAAAGGAAAAGACCCTCTGGTGACCAAAATACCAAAGTACTCATATAGAATTTTAGGCAAGTGACTTCTAGACTCAGTGTAAACTCAGCATTTCCTTCTCCTTCATCAACCTTTATTTCACTGTATGAAGCATATGTATATCCAGCTTCCCCACTTGACATACATCTTTTCAGGAACATGGATACTGTCTTCCTCATTTGGAGACTCCATCTCCTACTCTATCCAGTGTCTAATATAGAATCTAGTCCCTCTACAAAATTAGTGATTACTCTTTGTTGATTCATTCATTCATTCATTCATTCAATCATTTAATAAATATTGATTTAGTGCATGGTGTCCCAGGCCCTATGTTACACTCTAGGGAAACAAAAACAATGCAGGATTTTTCTCAAGTTGCTTAAGTAAAACCTGAAGGGGTTGCTAATAAGTTATGGCTCCAGGAAGGAAACAGTAACGAAGAGGTATTTCCTGGCTTAGCCACACCAGTCAAGCTACTAGAATGTAGGTTGCTCTCTGTATTAGAAAGTCTCCCAAACTCACCGACTGCCTGCTGCTGAGGCCTTAGCACTGCTGCTGGGTCCTCCAGCATCTGCTCATGCAGCTGCCTTCCCTTCCCACTGCCACAGCCTTGACCCTTACTTGAAGGCTTAGCCTCCCTGGCAAGCCAAGACCGCCAAGTCCCCATCAGATGCTGTTTCTCATTCTTGGGTCTGTCTGGGTTCTTTTCTTTTTCTTTCATAAGCCCAGGGTGAAGGTGTTCATCCCTTAATGAGATGCCATCATCCTTAATTCTGTACTTGTATGGAAGTGGAGAATTTATTCTCATTCTGCCCCACCAGCCAGCATGAGATTCCCCTGCATTTCTTCCATTTCTCCTCTTCTGGAGAAGTTTCCCTCTGTCCCTTTCGCTTTCAAACCAGGCCCATTGGAGGGGGTACCCATTTCTAGTTCTTTGTGTTCACAATTTACAAAAATCCATCACTCACAGGAAAAGTCAGGTGGTGGTAGAAATGATGAGGTTCAAGGGTATAAGAAAACCAGGGCAAAACTGATACCTTGGAGCACGTCTTTCAATTAGCTGATTTCCATCTGCCTGCTCTCTTTGATTTGGTAGATAAATTCTAGCAATTGTTAGAGCAATTGTTGCTCTTCCACAAATTTAGACTTTCAGTTACACCAACAGGAAAATTAAAACAGTCACCCAAACTGTTCAGATTTTAGTTCATTCCCTCTCCTCACCTTTCTATTTTATAGACTCATAGGATTTCTGTATGGAAAAGACTTTCAAGGTCATCCAATAAAATGCCTCATTAGATTACTGAAATTCCTCCAACACATTTTGCCAAATAGTCCTTCAGGCTCTGCTTGTATACCTTCCAGGAACGGGGACCTCATCACCCTGCTGGGCAGCCCACTGCATCTTTACATAGCTCTGGAATTTAGAATATTTTAAGTCCCAGTAAGAACTATTTCCCTGGTGCTTTCTTCCCTTGGCCCTAATTCAAGCTCTTGACATGAAACCAACCAAATCTAATCTCTTATCCACTTGGAAATGCTTCTATCCTTTTGATTTATGCTAGACTCTTTTTTATTTTAAACTCTCTCATTAGAACACTATAGGAAAAATAAAAATGCACATAATCTAATTTTTTAATAATGTCTAGGAGATAAGAGAAATCAATCATAATAATTTATTCATTCTATTCATATAATGAATATTCATATTACCAACTTCTCATTGTTCCAAAACTAGTGCAAAGATCTGGGAATTTAAAGATGAGTGAGGTTCACTCCTTGCCCTCAAGAAGCACACAGTCTAGTGTAGTGGGTTAAGATAAGTGAGGCTGGATCCTTGAACAACACAGGTTTGAAGTGCATGGGTCCACTTTTACATGGATTCTTTTCCCATAAATGCAGTATAGCACCGTAAATGTATTCTCTCTTCCTCATGATTTTCTTAACATTTTTTTCTCTAGCTTACTTTATTGTAAGAATACAGCATATAATACATATGACACACAAAATACATGTTAATCAACTGTTTATAAGTAAGCCTTCTGGTCAAGAGATGGCTATTAGTAGTTAGGTTTTTGGAATTAAAAGTTGTATGCGGACTTTTGACTGCCTGGAAGGTTGGCACTCCTAATCCCCACATTGTTCAAGAGTCAACTATATTCCAGTGTCAGAGAGTCTGGTTTGAATATCTGCTCTAATCTCTCGATATTTGTGTGACCTTGGGCAAGTCACTAGGTCTTAATTTTGTCATACATGAAATACAATATTATAGTATGCATTTCATAGGGTTCTTGTGAGAATTATGTGGGACAACTTGTGTAGAGCTCATGAAAAAGTCCAAAAAATGTCATTAGGAGGAGTTGTGCCAGAAAGAGATGAGGTCAGTTTCAATACAGTGTGTAGATTAGGCAAAACTAGGGTGTGCTGCAGTTGCACAGAGACGGCATGTAACCAAGTCCATGTGAAGGCTTAGAAGAGCAAGTAATTTTTAGTTGTGTCTATAGAGATGGAAGAGTTAGTTGGATAAAGTAGGAGAGAGATATTACAGGCAGAGAGATCAGGCCGTGGAAATGTGTGAAACTGTGGGATCCCAAGAGGTGTTCAGAAAACTACAAATAATCTGGAATGGCTGGGCCACAATGTGACAATGGGTGTGACCAGGGACTTTTTAGGAGTCATAAAACCAAAAATCTTATAAGCCAGGCTAAGAGAATGAATTTTGTCATATAGGTCATGAGGACTCAATGAAGGATTTCACATGAAAAGATCACATCTGTGTTTTAAGATCCCTTGGAAGAGGATGAACTAGAGAGAAGCTACCCTGGAGGAATAATGAATTCCTCAGTAGGTGGGTTAAACTCATGCTTAAAGCTCCAACAATGCAGGGGTGAATTAGCCTTGTCACCTGCATGATTTCTCCAGAATTTTGCAAGCAGTGAAATATAGAGAACATTTCTTTTATTATCAGTATTTGCATAAACTTTGGGTTTTATAGTGGGGTGTTATTTTGATTTTGATTTACAAATTGCTTCCAAGGGATTGCAATGCCTAGAACACTTAAACATTGTATTGGAATAGATGAAGAGTAGTAAGGGCTGGAATTAAGGCAACAGTATTGAAGACAATGAAAAGGCAAGGTTCAACAAAACAAGTCACAGTGGAATTCTTTTCCAAAAAATAGCAGAGTAGGAATTATGGTTTTTTAAGACCACAGTCTCTCCCTGACAGTGACAGAGCATGACAATATAGTTGCTCCCAACAAATTAACTTCCAATGTCATGAATATATTCTAAATGCAACCTTATCATTTTCCTTAAAACAACTGTCCAAGATACTCTATAAATCCTTGTTTACTCATTTTTATTCATTTATTTGCCAAATATTACTAACCTTTACTGTGAACTGAGAAATGTGTTAGGTCTTGAATATATAGAAGTAAATAAGAAAGATGTACTGCCTGATGTTAAGAAGTTTCAAGCCCAGCAACATGGATAGACCCTCAATGAAAAACCAAAATTCATCATTTAAGCACGTTTGTGATAGAAAGTACTTTCTTTCAGAGCCAACTCCTCAAAAAGAAAATTGTAATACATGGTGTCTGGACATACCTCCCATTCAGTCTTCAACCCATTCTATCTGGCTTGCTTCTTTAGAATTGCTTTTGATAAGCACCTTGCTCAATAAGCATCTTGTTACAAACAAAATAAATCATCTTAAACCAGCACCTTATTTGAAATCTCAGCAGTATTCAATACTCCTTAGCCTCTATAATATCACAATTTCCTCTTTTACTCCTTTGCTTCTACTTCTCAGTCTTCTTTGCTGACTCTTCTTCATGTTCGGGTTCCTTAGTTTCTTCGCATCTTGGCCTCTCCTTGGGGGGCTGATCCACTCCTGTGGCTTCAGATAGTCTCGACATATTTCAAGATTCCTTAGGCTTAAATTTCCAGCCCCAATGTCTTGTGAACTAGAGATTCATATAATCCAGTGACTACCTACTACCTCCACTCTGATGCTTCATGAGCATCTTGACCATGACATGTCAAAATGTAATTCTTGGACTCCTAACTTCCTATTCCAAATATGTTCATCTTGCAATGTTATTGTTCTCATTAAGTGGCATAGTGAGCTACCTAAATGCTCAAGACAGAAGCTTATATATCAACCCTGACATCTCCTTCTGCACTAACTTCATCTCTTCTTGCCCCCACCGCCCCAAGTTTAGCCACCATTATCACTCCCCTGAGTAACACGAAGATCTTCCTAACTTATCTCTCCAGAGTTGCTGCTGTTCCCTTACTAATAATTTTCTATAGGGTGGTCAGATATTTAAAACATACACATACACACACACACATTCTCTCTCTCTCTTTTCTCTACTCATGCTATTTCCTGTTTAAAAGTCATTAGTGATTTTTCTTGCACCAAGGATCTAATCCAAATTCAACATGACCTTCAAGGCCCAGCATGATCTGAGACTCTTTTTGTGGTCTCATGGTCTCTTTTTGTAACACTCTTATCTTCATGTTTGAATCACTGGAAACTTTCAGTTCCTCATACATTCTATGACCTCACACTCCTCAGGGATCTTGTCTATGTTCTTTCTACTTTGGAGTACTCTTTTCTATTTGCCAGTTAATGTCTGTTACATCACTCTCCAAGATAGCATCTCTTTCCTGGTGTTTATTGTCTCTTCTCTCCCACTGAAATGTATGCTCCATGCAGCAGGGATTTAGATGGTTTACTTACTGTTATGTACTCATCACTTGAGAGTCTCTAGTACATAGTATTTATTCAATGAATATTTATTGAATGATTAATTAGCTAATCATCAGACTTCTGATTTGGTTAGTTTTCTTTATTGTATCATAGGCTTTTGTTATACCGCCTACTTCTCCATAGCATCAATCACTGTCATTCTCCATTTACACATGACGACAATGGTGATTATGACTGAGCAGGATTTTGAAGGATGAATGAGGTGTCGAGTCACTTGACCACTCCTAGCTCTTAATTATTTACTAAAAAGAGAAAATAGGGGATGTGGTAGGATGAATTTTCTTTTAGGTTCTTTTGAGTTGTAGAATTAGAAGTCTAGGCAATTCAGGATTCAAGAATCAGTGGGTATTTAGTCGCTGAGAGGTGCTAAAGGGCAGAGGAATGAGCACTATATTAGGAACAAGGGCTCTGATTGTAGTTTTAAAGGTTAGTGTTAGTTGTGTGATGTTTGCCTTTCTGTGGCACAGGAACTTCTTCTGTAAAATTAAAGAAAATAACATCTTGCCAAGTATATTCATCAGGGTTCTCCAGAAACAGAACCTATATATATTTATCATACATATATAATATTATATATATAATATATAATATATGTCATATATATCTTATAATAAATTATATATATGCCTTATAATAAATTATCTATATATCCTACTTATTTATACAGAATATATTATAAGGTATTGGCTTCTTGTGAATCTCATCATCCGCTGTCTGCAAACTGGAGACTCAGGAAAGACTGTGATGTAGTTTGAAGGCCTAAGAGCAGGAGAGCCAATGATGTCGATGCCAGCCTGAGTCTGAAGGCCCAAGAAGCAGCAGCACTGAGGGCAAGAGGAGGCCTTTGACTCAGCTCAAGCAGTCAGGCAGGGAGAGAATCCAACTTTCCTCCACCTGTTGGTTCTATTCACTCCCTCAGCAGATTGGATGTTGCCCACCCACATGACCTGCCTTACTCAGGTCACTAATTGAAATGGTAATCTCTTTTAGACACACTCACAGACACACCCAGAAATAATGTTTAACCAGCTATGTGGACATCCCTTGGCCCAGTCAAGTTAATACATAAAATCAACTATCACACCAAGATTGGAAACAGAATCCTGGAATTTACCTACTTTTTAAGTACATCCATCTACTATTCATCCATCCCCTTCATCTGTATTTATGCAGTGAACAGTCACTATGTGCAGCAGTGTTCCAGACCCTGACTTAAGTATGAGGGATTCAAAGGTACATAAAATCAAGTACCTGACCATGCAGGGTTATAGTTTAGAGAAGGAATCATAGAAGTAGGTAGTTTAGAATTCAATATATTAAGAATGAGAAAAAAATATGGGTACCAGTCTGAGACTAGGGCCATTAGGGAGGGTTTATGAAGGAAATAAGAACTGACCTGAGTCTTTATTAAAAAAAAATGAGGGAATGTTATCTGGGAAGGAAAATTGAGAAGGACATTCTAGACGTGTGTGTGTGTGTGTGTGTGTGTGTGTGTGTGTGTGTGTGCGCGCGCGCGCGTGCGTGCGTGAGATCGAGAGTGAGAGAGAGAGAAGGGGGGCAGGTGGAGGGAAGTAATATAAGCAGAAAGATGTGTGCACACTCTCCATTGTTGCTAGATCATAAAGGGTAACATGGGGAATACTGACAGCTGAAGCTGGAGAAGTAAGCTGAAGCTAGGTCATGGTAAATCTTCAGTGGCTTGGGCTTTATCCTCTAGATAAGTGGGAGACATTGAAGGTTTTTAAGCAGGAAAAGGAGGGTGATGTAGTCATATTTATATTTTAGAAATGCCATTCTGATAGTTGCCTGGTATTTAGAATGGATATAGTCAAGATGAGAGGTAAAATGGGGACCTACCTATCAACTTCACGTATCCTTAGGCATCACTGCATTGTGTCCACATATACAGAGTCCTATAATCTGAGATTCGAGTAGGAACCTTAGAGTTCATCTGTCCAACCCTGATTCAAATCTAGAATCCCCTGCCAAGTCCTAGCCATGTGGTTCCTGTACACACACACACAAACTTGACCATTGTTGTACTGCACGCAGACAGCTCTCTGAGCATGCAGGCACTGGCAATTGCCCGTGGTTTTATTTCCCCAGGTACCTAGTGTAACACAGCCACTGCCTGACAGATCTAATCACAGGCAGGGTCTCTTTCGCAGTCACCCCAGAGTAAAAGCTCAGCGTGTTCCCAAGGAAATGACTGAAACATACAAATCAATTGCCCTTTTCTTTTCTTCTTTTTTGACCCCATTTTGAATGCAAGTATGAGGTTTGATAACAGTACCAGGAGAGGAGGTAGATTTTATATGTCCAGGGACTCATCAAAAGGAAAAAGACTACACAAAGATAGAAGCACTCAGCCTTGCACCAACCTCGAAGATTGCTACAGCCGCTCCTGAGAACAGCCAGGAACCCAATCAAACTCTCAAATGTCAGTGTCAGAATGGGGAAAAACATCCAGCACCCACTTCTCACTGCCTTTGGATGGGGTTTTTCATCACCGCACTGCTCCTTGCTGTTCACTGCCCATACTCCTAATTACCAGCTTCAGGGCCCCATTTATTACCATCACCCCCCCCGCCCCCACCTGAGACTCTTTAAACCAATGTCACACATTTCATTTCTGTGTGTACTTCCAAGCCCGGCCCAAATGCCTCCTCATCTATCAGGTTTTACTAGGATGATCTCTTCTAAAATTTCCATATCACTCCAAATGTGTCTTTAACATGATCATCACCTATGTTTGTCTTACATTATGATTATTTTATGCATGTCTCATCTGTTCTACGCTGACAGCTTCTTGAGGGCAGGGTCAGCTTTTACATATTCTATAGCATGGCCTAGAGCTCGGGATATTGAAGGCACTGAATTTAAGTTTGCTTATTAAATAGGTGAAGTGGAACTGGAACTCACAGATATAAGTGACCTAATTTTGGGCCTTCAGGGATAAAATTTAATCATGAAAAGGCTTGAGGAAGACCTACTTGTTCCAGAAAGAGGCTAGTTAGAACTATACTCGGGGCTTCCTGTTTTCTTGCCAGGAAGTAAAATGTTATTCTAAGAGTGGTGGTCCCAGAAGCCAGTCACATCTGCATGCTAGGTCAAACGGCATCATGCAGAGGCCAGGAAAAACATGTGTCCTGGAGGCAGACATATCTGTTTGGAATCTTGATCCTATGTCAACAGCCATATGACCATGGGAAATTTACCTCACTCCATCTATAAAGCAGGAGGGGTTGTTCCTACCTCATGGACAATATCAGAAGCAGCAGATGTTTGAAATGACTTGCACAGTGACTACCACGTTGCCACCTTTTAACAAATGTTAATTTCCTTCTATTTTACTTTTCTTCTTCCTCTCCTGTCATGCTTCTAATCTAATTTCTATTTCATACGCAGATTTTATTAAAGGAAACATGTTATACTTCTATTTTCTGACTACCCAATTATGGGGAAATGGATCGCTATGTTTGTATCTGGTGAATTCAAAGTCTGGCCTCAGCTGAATGGAGTGGAAATTCTTTGCCATTTCAGTTCCTCTCAAATAGAAATTTGGAAATAAAGCCTTGAGACACTGAATCAATTGATTATGAGTAACTTAAGACATCATGTTATATAAAGCCAAGTTAGAAGGAGCCTCCAGAGTTGCCCAAAGCCACTTATGACCTGAGTGGTAGTGCTTCATCATTTTTAAAGTATATTCTCTATTCACATTCAGGATTGAGGCTCCAGCTTTCATTATTTCTCACCTGGGCAACTGACTACATTGGTTGAATCTATGTTTCAGTTTTTAGCCCACCTTGTGCCATGAGCTTCTTTGCAGCAACAGTGAGTGGTCCTTCTAGAATTAAATCTTGTGAGGCCTCTGGACTCTACTCCTTCAGTAAATTCCTCCTTATCTATAACATTCTTTTCAAACTCTTCCAGAGAAAGACTAACAAGGATAGAAGCAAGTAAAGACAACATGTAGCATGGGATCAGAGACAGAAGGGATGGAAGGGGCTTACCTCAACCTCAAGTCTCTTGTAGCACACACTGTCCTCATTGTCAACGGTCTTCTTGTCAATTTCTTTCACTATCTGAAGGTGTATTATGATTCTCCAGAGATTGCACCAAAACCATAAAATGCCTAGGAATAAATCTAACCAAAGAGGTGAAAAATCTATACACTGAAAATTATAGAAAGCTTATGAAAGAAATTGAAGACACACAAAAAAGGAAAAAGATTCCATGCTCCTGGATAGGAAGAACAAATATTGTTAAAATGTCGATACTACCCAAAGTAGTCTACATGTTCAATGCAATCCCTATCAAAGTAACACCAGCATACTTCACAGAGCCAGAACTAATAATCCTAAAATTTGTATGGAGCCAGAAAACACCCCGAATAGCCAAAGCAATCTTGAAAAAGAAAACCAAAGCAGGAGGCATCACAATCCCAGACTTCAAGCTATACTACAAAGCTGTAATCATCAAGACAGTATGGTACAGCACAAGAACACTCAGATGAATGGAACAGAATAGAGAACCCAGAAATGGACCCACAAACGTATGGCCAACTAATCTTTGACAAAGCAGGAAAGAATATCCAATGGAATAAAGACAGTCTCTTCAGCAAGTGGTGCTGGGAAAACTGGACAGCGACATGCAGAAGAATGAACCTGGACCACTTTCTTATACCATACACAAAAGTAAACTCAAAATGGATGAAAGACCTCAATGTAAGACAGGAAGCCATCAAAATCCTCAAGTAGAAAGCAGGCAAAAATCTCTTTGATCATGGCTGCAGCAACTTCTTACTCAACACATCTCTGGAGGCAAGGGAAACAAAAGCAAAAATGAACTATTGGGACCTCATCAAAATAAAAAGCTTCTGCACAGCAAAGGAAACAATCAGCAAAACTAAAAGTCAACTGACAGAATGGGAGAAGAGATTTGCAAATGACATATCAGATAAAGGGTTAGTATCCAAAATTTATGAAGAACTTATCAAACTCAACACCCAAAAAACAAATAATCCAGTGAAGAAATGGGCAAAAGACATGAATAGCCACTTCTCCAAAGAAGACATCCAGATGGCCAACTGACACATGAGAAAATGCTCACCACCACTCAGCATCAGGGAAATACACATCAAAACCACAATGAGATACCACCTCACACCTGTCAGAATGGCTAACATTCACAACTCAGACAACAACAGATGTTGGCAAGGATGCAGAGAAAGAGATCTCTTTTGCATTGTTGGTGGGAATGCAAGCTGGTGCAGCCACTCTGGAAAACAGTATGGAGCTTCCTCAAAAAACTAAAAATAGAACTACCCTATGACCCAGCAATTGCACTACTAGGCATTTATCCAGAGGATACAGGTGTGCTGTTTCGAAGGGACACACGCACCCCCATGTTTATAGCAGCACTATCAACAATAGCCAAAGTATGGAAAGAGCCCAAATGTCCATTGAAGGATGAATGGGTAAAGAAGATGTGATACACACACACACACACACACACACACACACACACACACACACACAATGGAGTATTACTTAGCAATCAAAAAGAACGAAATCTTGCTATTTGCAACTATGTGGATGGAACTGGAGGGTATTACACTAAGTAAAATTAGTCAGTCATAGAAAGACTAAAATCATATGACTTCACTCATATGAGAACTTTAAGAGACAAAACAGATGAACATAAGGGAAGGGAAACAAAAATAATATAAAAACAAGGAAGGGGGACAAAACAGAAGAGACTCATAAATATGGAGAACAAACTGAAGGTTACTAGAAAGTCTGGGGAGGAGGGATGGGCTAAATGGGTAAGGGACACTAAGGAATCTACTCCTGAAATCACTGTTGTACTGTATACTAACTAATTTGGATGTAAATTTGAAAAAATGGAAAATAAAATAAAAAAAAAATAAAGTGAACATAAAAAAAAAAGATTCTCCAGAGAAAGAGAACCAATAGGATATATATTGGTGGGGCAGGGCGGGGGCAGAAGTCATGATAAGGAATTGGCTAATATGATTGTGGAGACTAAGAAGTTCCACAGTCTGCCATTTGCAAGCTGGAGGTCCAGGAAAGCCAGTGATAATAGCTCCAGTCCAAGCCCATAGGCCTAAGAAGTAAGGGAGTTGATGGGTTTAATTCCTGGTCCAAATGCAGAAGACTGATGTCCCAGTTCAGTCAGGAAGAGTCAGCTGTTCCTTCCTCTACCTTTTTACTCTATTCAGACCCTCTACAACTTGGATGAGGCTTGCTCACATTGCGGAGGGCAATGTGCTTTACTCAGTCTATTGATGCAAATGTTAATCTCATCCAGAAACACCCTCACAGACACACTCATAAATAATGTTTAGTCCAATATCTGGGTACTCTGTGTCCCAGTAAAGTTGACACATAAAATTAACCATCACACAGGGAAATAGTGCTGTATGTATTGTCTTTTGCTTTTCCTTCTCATTTGTGTGTGTGTGTGTGTGTGTGTGTGTGTGCACGTGCAGCAGGGTGTCTGGGGATATAAGGCAAAATATACAGTGACAGCATTTATTACATTACTTTGACAGTCCTGGTTTGTAACATTGTCCTGGCATATTAATAAATAGGGCCAACTTTCACTCTCAATTAATAGGACCCACTTTCATTATGGATTTGAATGATAAAGTATATGGTCACTCTAGAGAAAATGACTGGTAGTATTTTCTTCATTTTCCTATTACTGTTGTAACTTTCATGACATGTAAATGGTCTAAAGGTCTCAAACACAAATTCCCACAATTCATCCTCATCATTCAATTGCCGGGCATCAATTTGTTACAACAAAATATTTAATTTTGTTTTTCATTTGTTCATAGAATGCTTGAAATACCTCCAGAGAACCAGAAATTGTGGACATCTTTTAATCATTGAGGAGGACAATGAAATCCTTCACTTTATACAGGTTTCTACTGTTTGTTATATTTCTTTCTCTTCTGTGACAAAAAGAGCTGTTTAGTCCTTCGTTAGAAAATCATGACTCAGTGATTTCTCTGGTTAAACAAATATACATTTTGCAAAGTAGAATAAGTTTTCTAAGCCACATCTCATTTCATTTCAGCTTTATCTTAAAAGATGAATATTCTCTCCACTGTATTTATTAAATAAGTTTTATCCATTTTATGTCCCCATTGAACATGCTGAGAAATTCAAAAGGGTTATGTTTTTTAAGGTGATACATTCTCAGAACATACTACAAAGGTAACTAATTCAAGGGCGCCCGGTGGTCTTTATCTTTTCCCATCTGAGCACAGAAATCATTTGTGTATATATGCACATGTGTATTATTTTACACCTATTCAAACATTTTTTTAATGTTTGTTTATTTTGAGAAAGAGAGAGAGAGAGTGAGTGCCAGAGTGCATGTGTGAGCAAGGGAGGGAGAGAGAGAAGCAGAGAGAGAATGCCAAGCAGGCTCCAAACTGTCAGCACAGAGCCCGACATGGGGCTCAATTTCATGAACCGTGGGAGCACGACCTGAGCCAAAATCAAGTCAGATGCTTAACTGACTGAGCCACCCAGATGCCCCCCACATTTTAAAATTTATCTATCATTTTGAAAATGTTTATATTATGTCACCCCTTTGGAAATAAACATTTTAATACCAATACTTTCAACCTAAAAATAACATAGAAAAGACAAAACAACTACAGAACTGGCATCAGTGTTTTAAGAGACAGACATTAAAGAATGAAATTAACTTCAGTTTCTCAACTAGTTGTTCAAGAATAGGTTTCTGAGTACATTAAAAAGCAGTGTGCAAAAATATCATTCAATAATGGCACCTTCTTTCAGCAGGACTGCCTCTTCTTGACCTCAACGAGATTTGGCCATTAACTCCCCTTCCCACCCTGTTACTTACATTTTACCTTTCAAGATGAGTTTTGATATTGAACTCAAAAGAAGTGTTAGGTATATTTTGTTTGCTTGAATTTTCATCACATTGATCCCATTTAAATTGTTCTTTTGAGTTCAAAAAGTTCAGATAATTGTCCTACAAAATTTTCGGGAATAAAAAAATTAATGTCAAATGCATATGTATTTGTGCATTTATGTTTAAAAGTCTTCTTACATAAGAGACACCAAAGTTTAAAACCCTTGAAGCAAAAAATTACACAAGAACAAGGTACGTATTTTAAGGAGCATTTAAGCACAAACTTTTAAAGCCAGCCTCTGAAATAAACGATTTGCTCACTAATTGTGGTTGGTTAGGTGCTACTATTTTTCTCCTGTGAAGGATATAGTGAGACAAGGCATGACTTTCTTGATGGCCAGTGATTTCAGGTTATGCTAGATTTTGTTCATTTTTCAGAATTTTTACCATTTTCAAGTTAATGCTTAAATCTTTTTGTTTTTAACCACAGATAAATATTCTCAAGCCCAAGATCATTAAGCTTTAAAATAAATGAAAATAATAAGCTCCAAATCTCTCTCTCACACACACAAACACACACACAAATAAGAATTTTCTATACTTTTATAGGGAATTCACTGGTAGGAAACAGAATTAAACACATTCTGTTTTGTAAACCCTGTTTTGTAATAAGTAAAACATTTGATCAAATGCAATTGGTAGGATCAAGTAGCTGCTTGTTGTTTTTGTGTGGTGTATCATCAAAATATTTTTGGAGTACAAACTTAAGACATTTTCTTCCTGTAAATTCAAAATGAAGGATGATGGCTTATCATGTCCCCTAACCTGTCATCATGTATCCCTGGCAATATCTGTAGCCTAGTTTGGGAAATAAGGACTCTATATGGTATACAGAATTCCTGCTCTCACTTTCATACCCCATTGTTAATTCCGGGCTTGCCACTTTACTTTCCAGCTCCAACTGTCTGAGATTTTTGTCACTGTAGTAGAGGCCAGGGAGGCGATGGCTAAGAGCATGGTCTGCAAAGCCAGACTGTCTGGATAAGAATCTGAGGCATGCCACTCTCATGACCCTGGGCAAACAAACTACTTTACATCTCTGAGCCTGGTTTCTTTGGCTCTAAGATGAGGCTAATAATTATATACCTCATGGGGTTACTACTGTGAGGATGACATAAGTACATATGAGGAGCTTAGAACAGCGTCTATTTAAAAAGACTACCTAAGGGTCAGTTACTAATTCCCCTAATGATCTCAATGACATTTCGCTTCCAAACCACTGTGCCTGGCTGTCACCTCTTCTGGGGCTCTTGCGTGACACTGGACCCTAGAGAGAGCCTTCTCATACCTCTGACTACCAGGCCAACTGGACCAGCGACCCTTGTGTTTTCCTTATCACCTTGAGTCATAACTGTCATTTGACTCATTTGTTTCCCCTAACAGACTAAGGGCAATGAAATAGCAAACTGAGTCTCGTTCACTCTTGGCGTTCCAGTGCAGAGCCCAAAGATGTGCATGTTTCACAAACTCATTAAATGATAGTTTAACATTTCTTAGAAACAGCAAAGGAGGCCACAGAGGGAAATGGGATTCCTTTTGGATTACACTGAAGGATGGATTTAAAAAAAATTTTTTTTTTTACTTTACTTTTGAGAGAGAGACACACACACACAGAATGCGAGTGGGGGAGGGGCAGAGAGAGAGGGAGACACAGAATCAGAAGCAGGCTCTAGGCTGAGCTGTCAGCACAGAGCCTGATGCAGGGCTTGAACTCACAAACCGCGAGATCACGACCTGAGCCGAAGTTGGATATTTAACCGACTTAGCCAACCAGGTTCCCCATGGATGGATGTTCAAGGTTACCCTTTGGGGAGTGCACAAGAGGGCAAACTGATAGGTCCTCTGGGAGATTTATTCTCTCTTCCTTAAGTTATATGCCTTGGCCACACTGAATTTACCCACGCGTATCCAGTGTCCCTTGGAGGATGGCTCATATCCACCTCTTTCTGTGATCTTGCTGTCTTTCCTGGGTCTCGGCTACACGCTGTACTTACCCTGCCCTCCTCACTGCAATGCCAGATTCTCTGAGGTCTGAGGTCTCCTACTAAGGAAGGGCTGTTGGCCCTGATTCCTTTGGGCTGAGGAAGTACTGTTGGTGTTTTGGATCTCCACATAGAAAGGAACAGGCCTCTGAGAGCCAATCAGATTAGATTATAGCCCACCTGGGATCCCAAACTGCATGCAGCTGTGTGAGGCACCTCCCAAGAAGCTCAAGTCCAGAAAGGATAGGATTTGCAGCACTGCTGGACAAGCCTGACCTCTGCTCTCACTAAAAATGTAGCACAGTAGCAGGCAATCTCCCACCCAAAGTGCTGCCCCTCTAGAGCCTGAGGACTCGCAAGAGCAGGTATTTCTGAGCAGCTCAGCTACAGCCAGGGGGCCTAGGGAGAGGAGCTTGGAGCTTCTCAGAGAAAACAGGACCACACATCCGGCCTATCCACAATCTGGAGGTTTCCTCGGAGATTGTGATACACAAAGGAAGCTTGAAGGTAGATTCCTCTTCCCATTTCTGACAGATTGGGAGGTCTCACCTATTGTACCCAAGACCACCTTATTTCTTGAAAAGGCAGCTGGTGACTGGGAATTGGATCAAAACCTAAGTTTTGGTGGTCCTGTTTTGTGCTTCTTTAGTTAGGGACTTGGTGTCTAAATGTTTCCCTTTTTATTTTGGGGACCTTAGGAGAAGGCAGAAAAATGCTAGTAGGAAATGCCAGTAGTTCAGTGTCTTTTTGTTCATCAGGATCACCTTCTAGTCTAACCACCACAAGGCACTCCATCTCTTCATTTGCAAGGGAGGAGGGGCAGGGGGAACAGACAGAAGAGGCAGAGCACGTGGAGAGTGGGGACAGGCTGGCGGGCATTCATCAGCCAAGCCTGTTCCTAGACTATGTTGCAAAGAGGTCACCTGTTCTTCCTCCCAGGAAGTTCTCTGCTCTTTTGAGCCTGGGGAATATTTGGAAGCATTTCCTCAGGCCATTCTTTGAAAAGGGTGCCCCAAACTGGATTTCCTCCTTCTCCTCTCCAAATAAATGGGAGAGAGGACGGCTGTCCCAGGAATGATCTAACAGGTTTTGCAAGTTTTATGAGAGCATGTGAAAGCTCTTGCTCTTAGTAGCAGAAGCCTTGAGCTACCATGCTACTTTGCTTTCAGCATCCTCTATATCAGGTGTCCTGGGAACCAGATGTCAGCGCTGAATAGATGGGAAGTTTCCACAAAACGGCTGACTACCGTCCCTGGGTAACACAAGCTCTATCACTGTAAAGAAGACCTCTTGAAAGTTACACTTGATGTTTTAACAGGTCAGGCTTGCTCTAATTGTCTACTTGCTCTAATACAGATGTCTCAGACTCAGCAAGTCTATTCACAAAGAATCAGGGCCTAGCTCAGAGCCAGCACATAATCAGAAATCACAAAATGTTGGTGAACTGAGCTGAATTTGGACTTTCTTCCCTGTTGTTAACTCTGGGAATTTGAATATAAAAGCCAAACAAGAATGACATAAGAGTTTTTGCAATGTTCCAAGAGGTATCTGCACATACCCTATCTCGGGCCTAAGTTGCAGAATGCACCGATCGAACTTTTATGCTTTTAATTTGCTTTGGCACTAAATTATGAGTCAGGAGACCTCAATTTACATCCCAATCCTGCTTGCATAACCTTAAATAATTCACTTACTCTCTCTGAGCCTCAAAGAGTCATTGTGAAGCTCAAATGAGATAATGTGTGTGAAATCCGTTTGTAAATGGTAAACTACTCTGAAAGCAAAACTTGGGTACTATTATTATTATTAAAGTAATTAATGTGTGAGGAATGTATGAAGGAAGGTAATTTCCATTAGAAACCAGAGGTGGAAAAACATCAAATCCCCATATATCCCCATTTGGTCAACTTGAATCAAATTGCAATTTACATCTACATTGGTAAAGTGTCTAAGAGCATACTGTTGAAATATCTTCTTATAATTTTGAAAAGAAACCTAAGTTTGATATGGTGCCATATGACAGCAGAATGAACACAGGACTTAGAGTTGTAGGGCAACATGATTGCAGGAAACCTAGCGAGGTCACAAGAGAACTAGAAAGCCATTCTACAGCTTATCTTCTCTATTGCTCTCTCTGGGACCACACGGTCTTTCATTTCCTCTTCTCCCTGCTTATCTGTTCCATTCTCCCTTTAGTGGATAGGCTTTCACTACCAGATTTTGGGGTTTTATTACCCATAACTTTACTTTACATGTCCCACAGCATTAAATCTGGAGTCATCTCTACATTACCATTTCTCAACCCTGCCTAAATGACATCTCCTTGGGAGAGACATTTTGATCCATTGAATCTAGGTTGGATGAACACCAATCCAAATGACTGTGGCTTTGGGTTAGAAGTCATTTGATAACTAGAGATGTATCTTCCAGGCTGTGGGCAGCGTGATATCTTTAAGAAAAGGATGATCTGGGCTGGAAGGAAACAGAGAACTCTTCCAGAACTCCAATGGTGATGCCACTGGCCTTTCCATTCCTGCAAACTTTGTTGCCTAAATCACATGAAGTGCTTTATTACTTTACTTTCACCTTACCCAAACAATCTGTAAGGTCCTCAGGACAGGAGCCATGGCTTGTTCTATTCTGTAATCACCAGCATCCAGAATCATGCAGAACACACTGCAAGTACTCAGTGAAGCCTTGTTGGTTGATATAAAGTAATTGTTATCATTTACATGCAAGGAGCACTTCACAGTATACATATAACATTTTTATATATCAATCCATTTGGTCGCACTATAATCCTGAATTACTATTACCCTCACTTACAAACGAGACACAAGCAATGTACGAGAATAGAAAGAGATGGAGCCTGAATTTAATTTTAGACAAGGAGTGTCCAGATGCCTCTAGAATATCTAAATGGAGAAGTCCAAAAGGTAGTTAGATCTATGCTGTAGAGAGAGGAGAGGATATTTGCTATTTGGATATCATATGCATAGAGATTACCTCTGCATAAAAACAACTGCAGTGGATGACCTGTCCAAAGATCTGCATGTAGAGTGAGAATAGAAGACAGCCCAGAACAGATACCTGAGAAACATTAACATTAATCATGGGCAGGGAAGAGAAGAGACCCAAGAAATGGGAGAAAAACCAGGATAAATGGTGTTTTATAGAAGCCACGAGAAGAAGCTTCTCAAAACGAGAATGATCAACAGGGTCAGATCCTTTTAAGAGGCCAAGTGAGATAAGAACTGCAAGCTGCCCTTGGCAATTGCACCAGGAAGGTCATCAGTGACTTTGTCTAGCAATGTCAGGGTCGTGGCAGGAATGGAAGCAAAACATCAGTGGATGGAAAGGGAGTGGAGTTCTAGACAGAGGAACAGTGCATTTAGCCAACTCCTTTAAGAAGTTGACTGGGAAGGGGAGGGGAGAGATACAACTCTAGGTAGGGATTGAGTGAATATTTATTTTTTAAAGACAGGGGGAATTTGAATCCATTTAAAGTCTCAAGGAGCCAGAAGAGAAGGAAGAATACGCAAATGCATTAGAGAGGGCACCATGGTGGAACAAGGCCCTGAGGAGCAGAAGGAAAGAACAGCAGGTTCTGGTGGAAAACCTCACTCAGTTTAATAGAAGGGAAGAAAGAAAGGATGGACATGCAGGCTGTAAGTTTGCTGGGCTGGTGTAGGCACTAAGGAATTTCTGCTTTTTGTTTTCTCTGTATAAATGAGAAGCAAGAACATCTCTTAACAGTAAAGGATGTGGTGGCTCAGGAGAGTGGAAATGATTTAGTTTTGTTTATTGAAAGTGCCCACTGATACTACTGCCATCCTGTTGCCTATTCCCACTTGTCCTTTACTCTCTAACTCATTTATTCATTCCCTCATCCATTTATTAAGCAATTATTGAATGAACAGCTAGCTCTATGGCAGACCATGAGAACTGACCTGCAAGTACAGAGGGAAAAAACATGTTGGGCATGGCATAGGATGACTGACTATGGCTGCAGAGGAAAGTAAACTTTGCTTGACCATAATAGGACAGGCCCAGTTACCTTGGCCTCTGGAATTTGCACATTAACAAAGTAGGCCACATAGCTACATCCTGATTAATCTGATTATGAGACATAAACACATTTCATGATCTATGGCATAAACAATCTTCCTTTCTCTACCCCCACAGAACCCAAATTTCTCTCCTCAAGCATATGGTTCTATTCGAGTTTCTGACACAGCTCCCTGTGACTCCCCTATGGAAGGGACTGCTAATTATCCCCCAATAGCCATCTCACTTTCCTCCATGGTAAGGGACTTTAACTACATCAATGGCTATGCCAGCTACAGAATACGCCCGGTCCCCTTCATGATTAGGTACCAGACAGTTCTGACCAGTGTCATATGAAGGAAAGTGATGTACATCCTTTACAGGTCAGTCCCTAAAGGGAAAGGACAGGCCATGCTTTGCCCATTTTCCCCTTTTCCTGGCTGGGATGAAGACGAAGTGGCTGTTTGCCAATCTGGATGCCGCTGAGGAGGGGTAGTGGAAAGACCTGGGCCAACTCATTGAGTTCTTCATTTACTACTCAGGACACACAGCTCCATGTGGGATCAGCAGTGGCCTTAGCTGAGGGGAACCAGAGAATGGCTGGGAGACCATGATGCAATCCCATTTGGGACAATGGTGGTCATGAGTCTATTAACCTACCAGTGGGGAGCTTGAGTGGAAAAAGGAAGGAATTGTACTAGATGCCTTCACACTCAGAATATCATTTAGTTCCTACACCAACCTTCTGGAATGTATATTATTATCTTCATTTTACAGATTGTGAACTTGAAAAGGTAAACTAAGGTGACCAAACGTGCAGCTGTTGAGCAGCACGCTGGGGTAACGCCTTTCTGTGAAGCATGTGGCTCTGTTCTTTCTCTTTCACTGTAAGGCTTCTTCATGCTCCTGTGAGGGCTCCAAGCTGCAAGGAGCTCCCTTTCATCAGCCCTGCGGCTTAGCAGGAGTGAGAACTCAGTCTTCTTCCAGACCACAACATCCTGTGGCCATGTGTCCATCACGCACTGACGCCTTTGAGCCCCTGCATGTATAGTGTTGATAGGGCCGAGGGGAGGGGGAAAGAACAGAAACGCCCCCGGGCCAAGAACCCTTTACAATGGAGCCAGGTGCTATAAATTTCTCCAAATGCATGGCCCTTCTCCACACATGCACATCTGGAATGCCGTATAACCCCTTCCCTCTCCAGCCCCCTCTGCAATGATGACTTCCTGGAGCATTTTAATGACTCGCCATTATAAATAATATACTCTACCCTTTCTTGTTAAAAAAAAAAAGCCAGGGGTTTCTGCAAAACCAGCAAATTACTCCAAATCATAATTTCATCGAAAACACTGAAAAAAAAAAAAAAAAAAAAAACCTCTCATACCCTGAGGTAGGAATGGTTCAGGAGATTTATATCTTTCCTTGAACACACAGATTTATAACAGTGGATAATGTACATTCATTTCATCCATATTTATACCTGAATTGATGCAGAGTCTGGTATCCATTACTTTAATCTATGTAACTTGATCATCAGAAATCTGAACCATAATTTTAACACGTATTACAAAGAGTTTCTTTTGGGCTTAAAGGAAAATGACGACAGAGAAGAAAAGCCATTAAGAGCCAGCTGCAGTCACTTACTTGTGCAGCACTTCCTTCTGCAATACGTGTAGGTACCCCTCCCCATTTCCCATCCCTTAGCTTCCTGGACATGCAACCACTCCCAGGTTGAGCCCCTAGCACTCACTGTACCAGGACTGGAGGGGAGAGAAAGAAGCGATGGGCAGGGCAATTAGGAGAAATTCATGTAAAGAAATCTCTGATATCATGGCCAACCTAGAGCTCACACAGAGGCAGTGGTAATGGGCCGGTAGTAAGTAGCCTCTAGTCACTTAGGAGAAGTGAAAAAAATGCAGGGTCTGATCAAAGCTTCCTTCTGACAGACAGTGGAAATTAAACCCAGATACTAGTTCTCAAACAGCATTGCTGGCACTCAGCACATGGGTCCTGTCCAACTTCTGAGCACCAAACATTGGGCTGGCTTAAAATTCCAAATGCCTGCCCTGGACTGAAGCCAAGTAGTGGATTTTTGAGAGACCTGGGCCCCAGGATTATGTTGGGCGTAAGATGAGGAAACAAGGCCCTGGAACCTCACTATGGCAGCTGTGGGTCAGAGAACTTCCTTGGGTACCATCCCTGGGATTTCCTAAAGTCATGTAAGCACCAGGAGGGCAAATCTTTTTGTCTGCTTTGTTTACTGGTGTCATCGGGGCTGGTACTAAGTAGGTGCTTCATAAATATTTGTTGAATGAAAGGGCTTCGTTACAAACCATTCCAGAGCTACAAACTGCAGTGTGAGTAGATATTGTCCAATGGCAAAGGATGAAAGCTATGAGATTTTATGAAATCAGGGCATGGTTAAAAGGGGGCAATAAGCAATTAAACCTATTACTTTCCATTCTTAATATCTCTCAAACTCTCTTTCATTCTTTATTATATATATGTCATAATAATGGCTCCTATTTTAGAAACACTTCAACATTCTTTTTAAAAAAAATTTTTTTTTAACATTTATTTATTTTTGAGACAGAGAGAGAGAGAGAGAGCATGAACAGGGGAGGGTCAGAGAGAGAGGGAGACACAGAATCCGAAGCAGGCTCCAGACTCTGAGCTGTCAGCACAGAGCCTGACACGGGGCTCAAACCCACGGACCGCGGGATCATGACCTGAGCCGAAGTTGGACGCTTAACCGACTGAGCCATCCAGGCACCCCAGAAACACTTCAACATTCTAAAGCATGATGTCATTCAAAGTTCATGGTGATCCTGTGACAGAATTATAACTACTGTTCCCATTTCACAGATGAGGAAGATAAGCAGAGTTTCCATAACCTGCCTTGTGCTACTGGCTATGAGCAGGAAGTGTTAGGCTTTGAGCATTGCTATCTTTTGATTCCTGGTCCCAAGTTCTTTCTTATACACCACACCACAGTGGTGTGTTCCTGGCAAGGGTGAAGGGCAGAGTGAGTAAGGAGGGCGTTTGCAGAGTGGCTTGAAACAGCTGATCTGGCCCCAGTCAGAACCCAGGAAGAGACTGCCAACCCACAAATCACTAGGGCTGCTAAGTGCATTTCTCTAGAGCCTCCTGAGGGTGGTTTTAGATTTGACTATGCCTCAAGGGAACAAATTCCAGCTGTCTGGTCTTTGAAGTCAGATAGGACAATAATCTGACCTCATATTTTGCTGGTATAAACTGATTTTTTTAAAAAAGGAAACCTACCTCTGGAAAGGGGATTAATAGAACTTTTGCTTTATTGGCATTAAGTTTTTCACTGTAAGAATGCCTCTCTCTATATATGCACATATGTACATTATACAAACACACATATATACATATAACATATTTATATAATAAACTACATATTATAAATAAATTTTTAAAAATTATAACCAAGATAAAGTAGTATTGTCTTTCAGAAGGAGAAGGCTTCCAATTATAATCTGTCCTTCAGACAACTGGGCTTCTTGAGAGAGCCCCAGGAAAGGGGGGGAGGGACGCCCAGTTTTCACACACCAAGTTGCAGGCACTGTTAGAGGAATGCAGTGGAAGTTCCTAACAGTCAGCCCTGCCATATCTGGATCATTACTCCTGTTTGTAAAACAGGACACTAAGGGTCAGAGAATTTGTGTCTTGGCTGAGGTCCCACATACTATGAGACAATACAGATGTGCAGAAGCCCAGACAAGAGTGTGTGCCCATCCAATCTATCCTCACCAGGAACACATTTCTACCAGTTGCCTCTGGAAAACAGGAGAGTCTTAATCCTAAACAACTTTTAAAAATTTATTTTAGCTACTACCCTTGGATAGCTTCTTCAAACATTTTCTCTTTTCTCCCCAGCCAGATGTGAGCTTTTCTTCCTTTGAACCTCAAGTTACTACAATTATTTCAATTTTATGGAATTTATAGAAATTTATAGAAAACTTTTGTACACATTTGACTGGGGCACTAATCCCGTGAAACACTGTGAATCCTGCCATCACTCCATCACCACTAAATAGATGAACTTGCCCCAAGAAAGACCAGTGATTTAGCCAAGATCAAACCATGAGCCTGAGCTGACCCTTGCACTAGTCAGTTCTGTGGCCCAAATCCAGAGCAATCCCTGCGGCTTCAAGAACCATTATACTTTCTAGTTACCGAAATTGAAAGGACAGAATGTGTTACATTTCTCTTAATCATTTTTATATGACTCCAATGGGCTAATGAAACAGCAAGCTTTTATTGTGCGTTTGCTGTGTGCCCAGAACTGATCCACAGAATTAGATGACAGAACCGTTGGCCACAGCCCCTGCTTTCAAGGGCTTAACAATGGAGCTGGGAGGTGTAATGGCAATCACCTGTGTCACCTGGGCCCCGGCTGGTCTGGTGCACTCTTAAATGTCCACGAGGCCGACCAGGTTCCCCGTGTCTCTGCATCTCCAGAGGCTTGGCTCAGTTCTACTGTTCAGCAGGCCAGAGCTCCTGCACACAGCTGTGACAAATCTTGGCCACACCTGCTGGGCACCTGTAAAACGGCAGACATCTGGCCCAGCCAAAGCCCTGAAGCTCCCCACTGATTCCACACCCAGCCACCCACTCTCTTCTATTCCCCTACCCACTGAATTTCCACTTTATTCTTCTACTCCATTCATTGGATTTGGACTTGACCAACAGTGCTATAAAATTTTCATTTATTAAGTCATGATTACAGGCCAGGCATAGTGCTAGATACTTAATACTTGCTCTCTTCAATCCCCACAACAGCTATGGGAATGAGGAGAATTGTGGTCTCTATATTACTAACAAGGAAATGAAGGCTCAAGCAAGGCAAGGTTAAGAAAATTGCCTGAGGTCACGGCAGGCAATTTGAGCCTGAAAGCTAATCAGGAAGTGCAGACAAACCCCGAATAACAGGGAAGACTGGTTGTGTGTATTAATATTAAAAAAAAATACTTTCATAAAATAATCTTGCTTTTCCCAAGATGTCAGGGATCTGACATAAATTTAAGAATAGCTTCCACATTAGAATATACTTTAAGACTCATGGGCCCGGAAAAACATAAAATAGGAATATAAACACATTTTGATGTTACCAGAGAATATTTTTTTTTAATCTCTTCAGTAGCTCTCAACTACTTATACCAAAAAAAAAAAAAAAGAAAAAAACCCTTTCATTACATGCATTTACTATGTGCTAGATTCTTCACATATAAAACCTCACAATTAACTTCCCATTTTATAGAAGGGCTGTTTGTATACAATACACACATATATATTTATATGTTATAGATACAAATATATATATGTTCCTGTGCATTTAATGTGTAGGTGAAATAAATGGTCTGAGCTCAACCTTAAAATGATAAAAATGGGATTTGAACAGAGCTTTCTTGACTCCAAACACTGTTGGGGCTCTATCCACTAAATCACTGCCTCTCCATTTTGCTTACATACTGAAATCACCTAGGAGTTCATAAAATTCTCACTTTTGGGGTCCCGTGCCCTGAGATTCTGAGATGATTGGTCTGGGGGGGGAGCCTGAGCACAAGGGTTTTTAAAAGCTCCCCAGATGATTCTAATGTACTCTTAAATTGAGAACCACAACTCAAGCCATCATTCCATATATCAGTTTCTTACGGTTACTGTGACAAGTTACCACAAATGTAATGGTTCAAAACAAGATACATTTGGAAGTCCCACATAGGTCATACTGGGCTAAAGTCAAGGTGTCTGCAGGGCTGTGTTCCTATCTGGAGGCTGTGGGAGAGAATCCATTTCTTGCCGTTTCTAGCTCTGGAGGCTGCCCACATTCCTTAGCTAGGAGCCCTCTTCCTCCATCTTCAAAGCCAGCAACAGCAGGTCAAGTCTTTCTCATCTAGCATCACTCTGACCTCTTTTGTCTCCCTTTCCCCCCTTTAAGGACCTTTGTGATTACACTGGGCCCATTCAGGTTATCCATGATAATCCTCCCTATTTCAAAATCAGATGACTGACAACCTTAGGTATATCTGATACCTAATTCCTCTTTGCCATGCAAAGTAACATAACCACAGGTTCTGGGAGTATGAAATGGACATCTTCAGGGGCCCCAATTCTGTCTACTACAATTGGCTAGCAATTTTAAATGTAAAGAATCAGGGTTTCCCTTCTGTTGCAGCTGCTCACGGTGGGGAAAGCCAGTGAGTAGTGTGTTCTTGTACAGAAGTCAAGTCGTAGCTGCTGGGTATATGAAAACATCTCCCTTCTGTTCCCCTCGCTCTTCTTTCCCACTAGTAAGAAGAGCAGTGAGAGCCTGTCATTCTCTGGGCTTCCCACAGCTGCTGTCACACCACTTGAAAACAGAGCCCAGGTGACCAGCATTCCCAATCCGTCCCGGGACGAGGCAATATGTAAGCTGCCATATGCTCCAGTGGGTTCTGCCTGACGCTGAGCAGGTGTGTGGCATCCGGGCCAAGCATGTGGAGGGTGGCAGATTCACAGAGGGGAGGTACCATTTTCAATTTACCAGAGAAGACCTGGGAAATGACAGGGCTGGGTGTGTTTGCCTCTCTCATGCTTCCCCATCGTTTCTTAAGAAATCCAGGATGGTTCTGGTTTTCATTCTGAAAAATCCAAGGAAGCACTTTGAACATGATGCTCGTGCTGATTTAAAAATGATTCTCCGAGTTCTCCAACATTCAGAATCCATCAATTATCAAGATGCAGAAGCCTCCAAATATTTATAATGACAGCACTATCATTATGTTAAGTTATTATGACAAGAAGGGGGAGGAAAGGAGTTTAACCTCAGTCAAGGTGTGTGCGTCTGGGTGTGTGTGTTTTCTGTGCATCAATTTAGGATTCCGGTAACAAGTCTGCAATCAATCGCACTTTCTCAGAGACCACTGCACTTCTGTACCTGAGCATCTTTATTTCTAAATACGTTTTATCTGCAAATTACTTTTTTTTTAATCTTTATTTACTTTTTAAGAGAGAGAGAGAGAGAGAGAGAGAGACAGAGTGCGAGTGGGGGAGGACCAGAGAGAGGCAGACACAGAACCTGGAGCAAGCTTCAGGCTCTGAGCTGTCAGCACAGAGCCGGATGTGGGGCTCGTACTCACAAACTACGAGATCATGACCTGAGCTGAAGTCAGACGCTCAACTGACTGAGCCACCCAGGCACCCCTCTGCAAATTACTTTTTAAATGAAATGTATCATCTCTGATGGTGGGTGAGAGGAGAAGAAAAGCAAAAACTAAATGAATGGTACTTCATGAGCAACCAAAGTTGAGTTAACTGACATTGGCTCCCACGAATTCATCTTAATCAATGTTATTGCCTCTGCTCCCGTAAAAATGAGGGATTGGGACATATAAAATATGCTATTAACTTTTACCAAAAAATAAGCGGTTTAGATCATTTATTTCCATAAAATGGCACTATGCATCATATGTCAAGCTGGTGTATTTTCTGTGTGACTGACTTTGGAGACTGAGTTGACAATCTAAGTTCTAATTATTTGCACCCTTCTCAGTCTGTTATTGCAGGACACAGGACTTTCCCAGAGGAGTGTCAGAAAGGACGTTATGTGGGCTGACGGGACGCAGCTGAAAAAAGATCCACTGGGCTTTTTAATGCAGATGATGCACAGCACTGAGAGGAGCCAAAGGGGATCGAAGACCCCTGATTGGAAGGTTCGAGTGTGTTCCATCTGTTACTCCTCTAGCTTTCCATTAATGCTGCGTAAAGGCAAGCAGAGTTACAGCTGGTGAAAAGGTATCTGCTTGACAGGCCCAAGGCCTGACTCTCTTCTCCCTTGGCAGGGTCAGATGTTCACAAGGGCCGTGCAAATGTCCACCTTCAATTTCAGGTCAAAATGCAGTTAAGCGCTCTTGCGTGGTCAGGGAATAAAAGCACCACCTTGCTCCATCAGATGACCTTGGGTTTACGACCCAGCACTCCTACTTCCTCACAGGGGCGGGTGGGGGGGGGGTCCATCAGAACATTAGTTAAACTAAAGGTTAGTGTCCTTATCTGAAATAAAATGGAAATTTAATAATATACATTCCAGTGCTATAGTGAGATGTATCTGTGGGACTTTGGTAAGTATTAAATTTCTTCCTCTATATTATGTACACTGTGTGTGGATGAAGAAAAGAAAATTAAAAAGAGGCAGCTGGTTTTATACTTTTGGTGATTTAAAAAATGGAATATTCATGCAAAAGACAGAGAGAGAGAGAGAGAGAGAGAGAGAGAGACCTCACCTAGAACTTTCAAATGCATTGGGTCCTATTTCCAGCATATTTTTTTCTTCATAGTTTAAAGAGCACAGATCTAGAGCCAGACTGCCTCAATTGGAATTGTAGTGCTACCACTCACTGCCTATGCAATCTTGGACAAGTAATTTAACTTCTCTGTGCTTCAGTTTTATGATCCATAACATGGTGATGATAGTAATTACTTCATAGGATTGTTAGGAGAATCAGATCAATTAATACATGTAAAGCACTTAGAGTAGTTCTTGCTACTTAGTGTTGCTTATTGTTATTTTTAAAAATATTTTAATGCTATTATCTCTACCATCCATCTCCTTGCCTAGCTCCATACTTAGGCCATTCACTCAGTCCCACTAGGAAGGGGCTGTTTTGGAAAGGCAATAAGAGTCTCTCGTTGGTCTTTGATTTTCAAATGCCTAGCTGTCAGGGAAACAGAAATGACTCAGATCAAAGTCAAAATTATGAATAAGGCTTCCTGCCGCAAGGCTAGAACAGTGTTCTTGAGGGGGAACAGAGAAGGTAATGGAGGGAAAGTTAAGTGTAGTAGACATAAGTGGATATCTAGAACACATCCCACCACCTGACTTCACTGACCCGTTATGGGCTGAGGACCAGCGATAGAAGGAATGAAGGGAGCCCTAGAACATTCATGGAATGCAAGAGCAGAGGAGACCTGTGCTTCCTTTCAGGTTGGAATCCTCAGAAGAGGCAAGACCCTGAAGAAGGAGCAGATGTGCTGTGTATCCAAGCAGACAGGCCTGGGAGAACTTCACAAACATTTTCCATACCACAGCCTGCTAGAGACAATGATTCCTTTGCATCTGAGAGGTAGACCAAATTATCAACTAGAAAAAGGCAGACCTGAAGGAGACTTGACAAAAAGACAGAATAACTCCTGCTGATCTGTGTGGACTGAAGTTCAAAGATCAGATGGCACGGACGAATGTTTCAACAGATGTCAGCATGGACAGATGACACTGAGGGGCACACACCCTCTAATCCCAGACCATAGCAGCACAGTGACTCCCTTGAACTTGGATGCACCTCAGGCAAAAAGAGCAGGTAATCGTCAATTGGCTGAAATTAAATTTCCACTCTTTGGATCTTTAAATAGAACCTAAGGGGCGCCTGGGTGGCTCAGTCGGTTAAGCGTCCGACTTCAGCCAGGTCACGATCTCGCGGTCCGTGAGTTCGAGCCCCGCGTCGGGCTCTGGGCTGATGGCTCAGAGCCTGGAGCCTGTTTCCGATTCTGTGTCTCCCTCTCTCTCTGCCCCTCCCCCATTCATGCTCTGTCTCTCTCTGTCTCAAAAATAAATAAATGTTAAAAAAAAAAAATTTAAATAGAACCTAAATTGGGTTTCAGAAAAATTTTGAAGTTCTTCCTCTTACACACTGGAGTTTACAGAGCAAGACTCACACATGTAAAAGGATTTAAATACAGTACAGTTTTAAATTGATGACTGGATGAGCTATTTTTGTATAATATTTTATGTTTTTATTTATTTTTGAGAGAGAGGGGGAGACACAGAGAGAGAGAGAGGGAAAGCACGTGAGTAAGGTAGGGGCAGAGAGAGAGAGAGAGAGAGAGAGAGAGAGAGAGAGGATCCAAAGCAGGCTCAGTGCTGACAGCAGAGAGCCCAATGCAGGGCTCAAACTCATGAACCATGAGATCATGACCTGATCTAAAGTTCAACGCTTAGGGGCGCCTGGGTGGCGCAGTCGGTTAAGCGTCCGACTTCAGCCAGGTCACGATCTCGCGGTCTGTGAGTTCGAGCCCCACGTCGGGCTCAGGGCTGATGGCTCAGAGCCTGGAGCCTGTTTCTGATCCTGTGTCTCCCTCTCTCTCTGCCCCTCCCCCGTTCATGCTCTGTCTCTCTCTGTCCCAAAAATAAATAAATGTTGAAAAAAAAAATTAAAAAAAAAATAATAAATAAAGTTCAACTCTTAACTGACTGAGCCACCACCCAGGCGCCCTGAGCTATTTATTTTTAATTTAAAGTGATTTTCTTAAATTATAGAGATCTCTGAACTATCCACATGTGGATTTAGTAATCTTACCTATTGAAACACATTTTTAAAAACTTACTGTGTAATAGTCCAAATATACATGTAAAGAGAAATATAATGAATCCCCACATGCCCATTTCCATCTTCAACAAATATCAAATCAGAGTCATTCTTTTTCTTTCAACCCTCCCACATAACTCCACCCACCAAGCCCCTATATTATTTTGAGTCAAACTGCTAACATCATATTATTTCCTTAGCTCAGTAAGTACCCCTAAAAATAAGAATTCTTTTAAAGAACATAAGCTATTATACCATGAATCTACATAAATGTTTGTAATAATTCCTTACTATCATTAAAAATCCAGTCTGGTATTTCTAATTTTCTCATAAATATATTCTTACAATTTGTTTTGTTGAATCAAGATCCAAACAATTTCCATACACTGAATTTTCTGGATTTCTTAGGTGTCTTTTAAAGTTTAGCTTCTCCCTTCTCTTTTCCTTACAATTAATTGTTTCCCTTACAATTAATTTTAATGAAATCAAGTCATTTGTGCTGTTCTGCAGTATTTCTCACATTCCAGATTTTGTTGATTGCTGACTCTATCTATGGTAATATTTAACACGTCCCTCTACCACTGTATTTCCTTTAAAATGATAGTTATAGCCAGAAGTTTGATCAGACTTAGGTTGATGGTTTGACAAAAAAGACTTCGTTGAACGTATTTCGTAATTCCAACAGGAGGCACATAGTGTCTGCTTTTTGTGATGTTAGTAGTCATTGATTATAATTACCTAGATCCACTATTTTATTAGAGGCTTACAAAATGGTAATTTTCTAATTCTTTCCTCCTTCATTTGCTACTTTCATAAAAATAAGCCTCAAGATATTTGGTTGACCTGAGGTTGTGTAGGAAAAGCAAGTAGAATATTTCTTTCTCTATTTACCAGTTTTCAGAAAAATAAGAATTGGTTCTTTAGCACACTGCAAAGGTTGCCAGTAACTTTTTTCCTTTTAAAATATTATTATGTTAGTTGGGTGCCTGGGTGGCTCAGTCAGTTACGCGTCTGACTCTTCGTTTTAGCTCAGGCCATGATCTCATGGTTCATGAGTTTAAGCCCTGTCCCCGGCTCTGCGCTGACAGTGCAGTCAGCTTAGGATTCTCTTGATCCCTCTCTTTCCTCCCCTCCCTACTCATGCTTTCTCTCTCTCAAAAATAAACAAACATTAGGGGCGCCTGGGTGGCGCAGTCGGTTAGGCGTCCGACTTCAGCCAGGTCACGATCTCGCGGTCCGGGAGTTCGAGCCCCGCGTCAGGCTCTGGGCTGATGGCTCAGAGCCTGGAGCCTGTTTCCGATTCTGTGTCTCCCTCTCTCTCTGCCCCTCCCCCGTTCATGCTCTGTCTCTCTCTGTCCCAAAAATAAATAAAAAACGTTGAAAAAAAAATTTAAAAAAAAAAAAAAATAAACAAACATTAAAAAAATATATACCTTTGGAGCACCTGGGTGGCTCAGTCAGTTAAGCATCCGACTTCAGTTCAGGTCATGATCTTATGGGTTTGTGAGTTCAAGCCCCATGTCACACTCTGTGCTGACAACTCAGAGCTTGGAGCCTGCTTCAGATTCTGTGTCTCCCTCTCTGCCCCTTCTCCGTCAGCCCGATAGTGCTCTGTCTCTCTTTCTCTCTCTCTCAAAAATAAACGTTAAAAAAAAAAATTTTTTTTAATATGTCATTAAGTGGTACCTGGGTGGCTCAGTGACTTAAGCATCCGGCTCTTGACTTTGGGTCGGTTCACGATCTCATGATTCCTGAGTTTGAGCCCCACACCTGGCTCACTGCTGTCAGAGCAGAGCCCGCTTCAGATCTTGTCCCCCCCCCCCGCCCTCCCCCCCTTGTACTCTTTCTATCTCTCAAAAATAAATATTAAAAAAGAAAAAATGTATCATGTTACATTGTGTTTTCACATCTTAATGTATTTTCCACATCTTAATGTATTTAACATTTATTTATTTTTGAGAGAGTCAGAGACAGAGTGCGAGCTGGGGAGGAGCAGAGGGAGAGAGGGAGACACAGAATCCGAAACAGGCTCCAGGCTCTGAGCTGTCAGCACGGAGCCTGATGTGGGACTTGAACTCACAAACTGCGAGATCATGACCTGAGCTGAAGTCGGCACCTCACCGACTGAGCCACCAAGGCGCCCCAATCACATCTTAATGTATTTTAATCCATGAATTTATTATTCTTATGGATGCTCAAATTGCTTCATCTTGGTCCAGGGGGAATCTGTTCACACTGGCTCCTGAGTCCTTTTGGCATGACCCTAGTAGTTTTTAGTAGCTTCCTTATTTTCTGATATAAGGTGTTCCAAGCTCATCTTGTATATATCCTGTCACAGACCTGGAATCAGCCATTTCTCCAAACAGCCATGCTTCCTCCAGTAGAGAAAGATATTTACATAACATAATTTGGATGTTGGTGGTGCTTTTGCTACTGGATTTGTTATTACTTTTAAGTCTTTTCAGGTACAATGCAATATGTCATAAGTACATCCTGATATTTCCTATTACAAATTTATAGGGGTTTAAATTCTTTGATTTTATATCTCTTTTTCTTCTATAATAAAAATCTTAGGTTCTAATGACAGTGATTATATTAAAGTGATATTGCTTTATTATATCATGTTAACTATATATAATACATTATGTACAGAATAGTTTTAGAATAACAATATCAATATTATGACTCAAAATATTACTATACCAAACAGTTTTGGATTTTCTAGTTTTGGTGTTTTTATTTTTTGGCCTTAGGGTACATGCCATGAAAGATATATAGACAAATTACCCAGTTTTAAATCACTTGAAGATGTTCCTGTCTATAGGATTATGCCAACAAATGTATACCAAGTTTTTCAAATTTTTTTTCTGCTTCTGGGAAATTTTTTTCTTTTTCATTTTTAAAAATTTATTTTGCTTTATAACTGTGGAAATAAGGTTTATTCAGAGAAGTCTAGTTTCTTACCTCACCCTTTTTACTGTTCAGTCTCTATGCTTTACTTTTCAATTTCATCTTTATATAATCAATATGATGCACAGAAAGTGAATAGTCTATTTTAAATATTCAGTAAGTGGCAGTTATCATTATGGGAAAGGCATGTGACTAGTTATTGTCTCTGAAGTTTTCAAATTTGAATACTCTCTACCATAATCTCATGAGTGGTAACTTCTGGTCTTGATCCAATACTGGTTTGTATATCTAAGTAATCTAAAACTGCTTCTTCAGAAACATTAAGGTTTTACTTCAGTGCAGATGTATTGCGGCTTTCCTCTGGTGACTTAAATAAAGTGGGCAGGAAAATTGTAAAAATGAAAAAAAAAATTCCAAGCTTCAATGTTAGAAAATCCTGATTTCAAATCTCAGATTTGCCATTTGCTGTTTTGTGGGATACATTTCGTATCATCTCTGAGCCTAATTTCCCATATACATAATGGTGGTGATAACATCTGAGATCGGTATTGCAAGAATGAAACAAACTGCTGTATGGAAAGTAAACTACGCAATACCTGGGGTATACTGGTGTTCAAGAAAAGTTTGTTCCATTTCCTCTTTTTTAACTTAATCTATACTATAACCATCCTTGCTGTAATTGAGAGCACATAGATTTTTCTTTGATCAGCATTTACCAAATTTCTGTTCTGTTTGCTTTTTCCAGAGAAGTCATTCCTGTACCACATTTCATCCATTTTCATGCTCCAGATTTGCTCTTCACCCTTCTCCACTCTGCTCTTTGCCTGTGGACGCTGACCTGTATAGAATGTATCAAGGGGCTCCTGTACCCTCTACCTATCTGTTTGAATTTGGTCAATGGGAGCTCCAGCAGGACATTTGAGAGTTTATCAAGAAATTTATTCCTCTATATCCCTTTCTGTAGGGGTGCTACTCCTTGACTGGTTCCTCTCTGGAAGTCTTGCACAGTCTCTTGTTGATTTCCCTAAATTCTGCCCACTCCTTTGTAAATAGTCCCTTTATTAAAATCATGTCAATTACCCAGTTCACAAGGTGCCATCTGTTTGATGCCAGGACCTTGATTTTTTAAAATATATAATTTATTGGGGCACCTGGGTGGCGCAGTCGGTTAAGCGTCCGACTTCAGCCAGGTCACGATCTCGCAGTCCGTGAGTTCGAGCCCCGCGTCAGGCTCTGGGCTGATGGCTCAGAGCCTGGAGCCTGTTTCCGATTCTGTGTCTCCCTCTCTCTCTGCCCCTCCCCCGTTCATGCTCTGTCTCTCTCTGTCCCAAAAATAAATAAACGTTGAAAAAAAAAATAAACAAATATATAATTTATTATCAAATCGGTTTCCATACAATGCCCAGTGCTCATTCCAACAGCTGCCTTCCTCAATCCCTATCACCCACTTTCCCCTCCCTCCCATCCCCCATCAACCCTCAGTTTATTCTCAGTTTTTAAGAGTCTCTTATGGTTTGCCTCCCCCCCTAACTTTTTTTCCCCTTCCCCTCCCCTATGGTCTTCTGCAGGACCCTGATCGATACAAAGAAATACTACTGAGATTGTTAGTCTAAGGTGCACATTTTGCCTCAATTCCTTCAGTTCTAAAGTCTTAAACTCACATAAATTTAAATTATTGAAAAGCAAAACACCTAAACTTCAGTAAATTATTCCAAATAGCAAGTCACTCACTGAGTTTTGCTTTAACTTCTATATCCTCAGCTTTTAACCAAAGGTCAATACAGGAAATGGTCACATGCCATCTCCGTTCCTGTATCTTCAGTAAGTGTGCTGTTGCAAACAGCATCTATTATTGTGGCTAATATCCCTGACGTGGTGACATGGGAAGAGCACAAGACTTGGAGGTAAAAGATATAGGCTGGCACTCTTGCTCAATAAGAGTCACAAAACTATATTTTTTCTGAGCTTCAATCTACTTTCTGTAAAATGAGACACAAATACTTACAGACTTGTATCAATAAAAAAAAAAAAAAGAAGGGAGAGACCTTTGTAAAAAGCTCCATAAGGGGTGCCTGGGTGGCTCAGTTGATTAAATATCTGACACTTGATTTCAGCTCAGGTCACGATCTCATGGGTTCATGAAATTGAGCCCCATGTAAGGCTCTGTGCTGACAGTGCTGAGTCTGCTTGAGATTCATTCTCTCTCTCTCTCTCTCTCTCTCTCTGCCCCTCTCCCACTTGTGCACGCACACACACACACACACACACACACACACACACACACTCTCTCTCTCTCTCTCTCTTAATAAATAAACATTAAAAAAATAAAGAGCTCTGTAAATATTCATGCATAGTATGAGTATATTAAATTTCTTTAAAAATTCAGCACAAAGGTTTTCCTTACTGAAGAAGTGCTGTGCTTCCTTTATTCTGTTGAAAAGAAGTATATGACTCACTGTGACTCGATTTTTTTGGTTTAGTTGATAAGAAATGCACAATTAGGGGCGCCTGGGTGGCTCAGTTGGTTAGGCGGCCGACTTCGGCTCAGGTCATGATCTCGCGTTCCGTGAGTTCAAGCCCCACGTCGGGCTCTGTGCTGACAGCTCAGAACCTGGAGCCTGTTTCAGATTCTGTGTCTCCCTCTCTCTCTGACCCTCCCCCGTTCATGCTCTGTCTCTCTCTGTCTCAAAAATAAATAAACGTTAAAAAAAATTTAAAAAAAAGAAATGCACAATTAACTGTAATGTTTCATTATAATGAGCATATTTTACTAGTGTTTATATACATATTTTTACTTCCCTCTACTTGATATTTATTTATTTGTACTTTGATGATAGTATGGTATATGTATGTTATATTTTAAGGTACATCAAATTATTTTTTTGGAAGAAGATAAGAGCTAAACAAACAAGCCAATACAATGTTTAGAAAAGAACAATCTGTCCACAAACATACTGCCTCTTGGGTGAAAGACTCTTGTTCATCTTTTTGCAACATTCCTCTTTAATTCTGCACCCAAACAATATTACAGTGATGGTTCTAACCTCCTATGTTGATGATTTATAATCTATAAATCAGCAATATTCACATCTGCTTACCTATGAAAAGATATTAATAGATATGCTATATTATACATAGCAATCCATATACTACGGTTTCTTGGCAAAAGAAGAATAGGAGAAAGGAAAGGAAGAAAACAAGGAAGAAGAGAGGGAGGGAGAAGAGGAGAAGGTGTATATGGAGGAGGACATTACTTTCTTCCTAGAATTTTTGTGTCCATTTCAGCATTTTCTCAATGTTCCTTCCCTCGTAAGATTTGAGAATTGTTCCCATCAGTACAGTACCTCAATAAAAGAACATTCGTGTTCTTTTATTGGTTCCTATCCACCATATGACTTTGTTTATGAATATTCTGTCCTTATTTGAAGAAAGGGGAAATCAATTCAGATCTCTCCCAGTCAGTCACGACTACTTCCCGGAGACCACAGGCTTTCTCCAAGCCAAACCCAGGGCTTATGAGACACCATCCCCTAACTTGTGAATCAACAGGACAGAAGCTAGATAATAAGCTTTATATGTTAGAATAAAGTGAAATTCTTGAGCTACAGAACTACTACCTTGTTTCAGGCAAAAGAAAGATTTCAAGTAAAGAGCAAGTATAAATGTGTCTATTGTGAAAAAGAAAAATACAACTGAAACAGTTGTAAGTCCAAGAGGAGACGGTAGATTTTTAAACACACTCTTCAGGCCAAACAAAGATCTTATTTGTGTATGATCAAGTATGATTTACCAAGCAAGGGGGCTCACTGTCCTACCTGAAACATCCTTTTCAAAGACACCTGCAGTACTATTATGCTACGTAAAGTGCCAGGTCATTAAGGGCTCTGTCAATCAAGTGATTGATTCCTCCAGATACAGCTAGTGAATAAAGAAGGCACTTCTCAGTTTCAGACTGAAAGTCACACTCCACCTGCTCCAAGCCCTGGGGTTTTGAGAAAAGGAGAAGTTAACCTAATCTACTTCCATGCTAAAAGAAGCATTTGGTTCTTAAAGCCAGACTTTGGGACTTCTTTTGTCTAAGCAGAAGCTGATTCTTCAGGAATATCTGAAAAACACTTCTGGATTCCTTTATCTCTTCATCATAGGATGATCTGGGGTAGATAAATATGGTAACATGTACCATATTTAAAAATAAATAAATAAATAAATAAATAAATAAATAAATAAATAAATAAATAAATCTCTAATGCTTCTGAAACTGCAGCTAAATAACCAAACCCTAGAAAAGTTCTGATTACTTGCTCATCCAGTTTCTCACTTCCCAAAGTGTATTGTAAAAATTTTCAATCAGACAGCAGAATTGAAGGAATCCTACCATGAACACCTGTATACCAATCACCTAGATTATATCATTAACCTTTAGCAGACTTGCATTTATTAATACCGATTTATTCATACTTCTATATATACGATCATCCTATCCATTCCTTAGGCTTTTCAAAGCAAACTGCAGACATCTGACTATTTCCCTCTAAATACTTCATGCATATCACTAAGTAGAATTCAATATTTGCTTGATAGTTCTTTTCTTTGGATTTAAAATTTCCATACAATTTAATGCACAAATACTATTTTGCATTTATCTGTTGTAACCTAGGAGCTTTATTAAGATGTAGAACATTACCATAACCTCAGAAAGCTCTCTCTTTCCCTCTTCCAGTCAATCCCCTTACTACTCTGGAGATAACCCTTGTTCTGATTTTTCTCCAGCACAAATTAGATTTCTTATTCTACAATATAATATAAATAGAATCATGCAGTATGTATCCTTTGTATAAGACTCCTTTTATTCAGCATAGTGTTTTGGAAATTTATCTGCGCTGATGCATGCACGTATCAGTAAATCTTCCCATTTTATTGTTGAGTCATCTGCCACTGGATGTAGATACCAATTTACTTATCCATTCCCTTACAGACTGACATCTGGGATCTCCACATTGTGCTATTATGAATAAAACTACTATAAACATTCTTGTACAAGTTTCTTTTAAAGTATTTTGGGTAAACAAATAGGATTGGGATCATTGGGTCTTAGCTATAAATCACTCTTTTTTTTTTTTTTTTGGTGATTGCCCTATGAATGACAATATTCATTCTTAATCTTTCAGTCTACTGTAGAAAATTTTCAACTGTAAGAGTCCATTTAGTCCCCTTGATCCTTTGGATTATAGTGATCATAAACCTTACATCTACATATGTTACATAACCTGTAAAACAATGTTATAAGTTTTGCTTTATTTGTTCATATATATTTTTATCACATAATTTTTTTTTCATGAATACTGAAATTGGTCATGTTTCTATCCATTAATAATGAGCTATCAGAAAGAGAAATTAAGAAAGTAATTTACAATTGCATGAAAAGGAGTAAAATGCCTAGTGGGGGAATAAGTTTAACAAAACTGGTGAAAACCCGTACTCTGAAAACTATAATACATTAATGAAAGAAACTGAAGATGACACAAATAAATGCAAAGATATTTTGTGCTCATGGATTGGAAGAATTAATATTGTTAAAATGACCATACTACCCAAGCAATCTAGAGATTCAATGCAATCCACATCAAAATACCACTGGCACTTTTTTCACAGAACTAGTACAAACTATCCTAAAATTTATATGGCATCACAAAAGACCCCAAATAACCAAAGCAGTCATGAGCAAGAAAAAGCCAGAGGTATCATGCTTCCTAATTTCAGACTATACTACAAAGCTATAGTAAACAAAACAGTATGGTACTGGCACAAAAACAGTCACACAGATCAATGGAATAGAACAGAGAGTCCAGATATAAATTCATGTATGTGTGGTCAATTTATCTATGACAAAAGATCCAAGAATATACAATGGGAAAAAGAGTCCTTTCACCAAATGGTGCTGGGAAAACTAGAGAGCTACATGCAAAAGAACAAAACTGGACCAGTGTCTTACATCATATATACAAAAATAAATTCAAATTAAAGATCTGAATGTAAGACCTGAAACCATAAAACTCCAAGAAAAAAACAAAATCTTTGACACTGGTCTTAGCAATATTTTTTTGGACCAGTCTCCCCAGGTAAGGGCAACAAAAGCTATAATAAACAAATGAGATTACATCAAACTAAAAAGCTTTTGCACAGCAAAGGAAGCCGTTAACAAAATTAAAAGGCAACCTACTGAAGGGGAGAAAATATTTGCAAATGATATATAATGAGCTAATATCCAAAATATATAAAGAACTCACACAACTTAAAATGAAAACAAACAACCTGAATAAAAAATGGGCAGAGGACTTGACTAGATGTTTTTCCAAAGAAGACACACAGATGGCTAACAGGGATGTGAAAAGATGCTTAACATCACTAATCATCAGGGAAATGAAAATCGAAACTGTGATAAGATATTACCTCACACCTGTCAGGCTGGCATTATCAAAAGACAAGAAATAATAAGTGTTGGCAAGGATGTAAAGAAAAGGGGACCCTCGTGCACTGTTGGTGGGAATGCAAACGGGTGCAGCCACTATGGAAAACAGTATGAACGTTCCTCAAAAAATTAAAAATACAAGTACCATGCCATCCAGCAATTCCATTTCTTGGTATTTATCCAAAGAAAACAAAAACATGACTATGAAGAGATATGTGCACCCCAATGTTCACTGCAGCATTATTTACAATAGCCAAAATATGGAAGCAACCTAAGTGTTCATAAATAGATGAATGAATAACAAAGGTGTGGTGTATATACACAATGGAATATTACTCAGCCACAAAAATGAATGAAATCTTGCCATTTGTGACAACATGGATGGACCTAGAGGGTATTATGCTAAGTGAAAGACAAGACAAATGAACAAACAAAACAGAAACAGATTCATAGATATATGAAACAAACTACTGGTTACCAGAGTACGTAGGGCTCAGGTGGGTGGGCAATATAGATGAAAGGGATTAAGAGGACCAAACTCCAAGTTATAAAATAAATTAATCATGATGTAATGTACAGCATAAGCAACATAGTTAATAATATTGTGATAACTTTGCATAGTGACAGATGGCAACTAGACATATCGCTGGGGATCATTTTGTAATGTATAAAAATATCAAATCACTATGATGTACACCCAAAAATAATAGGATACTGGATGTTAACTATATTAAAATTAAAAATAAATATTCATATATATATATATATAAAAGAAAGAAAAAAACTTCTATATTTATCTCATATTTATCATTCCCAATAATTTTCACTCCTTTTTGATAATACTTTAATAGAAAAAGCAATGTACACATCTACAAAATAATTTCTAGGTATTTAATAGCTACTTTATGTGACCAATAAAGATAAACAATTTATATGACAGGCTCCATATGATACTACAGTAAGATCCTTGTGCTACTGCTCCTTTTAAATATTTGCAAATTTGATTCTGGTGGGATAATAATAACTTTATCTACCTGTTATGGTTCATTTTATGTGTCAACGTGGTTAGGCTATAATAGTTATTCAATTAGACACTAATCTAGGTGTTGCTGTAAAAATATTTTGTGCATGTGGTTAACATCTACAATTAGTTGACTTTAAAGGAGATTATCTTTGATAATCTGGATGGACTTCATTCAATCAGCTGAAAGCATTAAGAGCAAAACTGAATTGTCACTGAAGAATAAGAAATCCTACCTGTGGTCTGCAGATTCAGCTCCTGCCCAAGATCCAAGATTTTCTAGCCTGCCAACCTACCCAAAATATTTCTTAACACTTACAAATATGTATATGTGTATGTGTATGTGTATATGTATATGTATATGTATATACACATATAGGAGGGAACCATTATCTTTGGCTATAGATATCGAGGAAAGTTTCCAGGAAAGGTTATATTGGGACTTGATGGGATGTGAAGTTTGTAGAGGTGTTTTTCAAGCAAAAGATGGTAGAATGGCAATTTACAACTAGGTACTGACATATGCAAGAAGACAAACGTGTGTTTAGAACCCCTCTGTGTTAGGGAAAGGTCACTACAATGTGGCTGGAACTAAGGGCAGGCTGAACAGTGGCAAGAAATGAGACTGGAATGATAAGTTAAAACTTGGTCATAAACTGCCTCAAAGGTCCTGCAAGAATTTTAAATTTTATTCCCAGGGTTATAAGGAAACCCTAGAAGACCTTAGAATAGGGTGGTGGTATGACCAGATCCGTATAAATGAGTATTGGTTTCACAGGGACAGAACAAAGGGTGGGGATACCAGCCATGCTCCTTATCATGGTGTATGGGTTTGTAGTTTTATCTGGATTTGTTCTTACTTTCCCTCTAAATTCAGTTTCAAGCCCTTTTGACCAGTTGGGTCTCTCACTAAAGCCCATCATCTCCATCTTTTAGAAATACAGGGCAATAGGTTGAGCCCAGAGCAACCAACGAAACTGGATGAATGCTGTTCAGGTTAGGCTTAAGTAGCAAGCAGAGGCAGTTTGCGCCAGGTAGGTCCCAATGGTAGGTCTGGGAATGGAATTTCCAGCATTTGGACAGGTCAGGGCATCAGAGATAATGATGTTTGTGAGCAAGTCACACAAAAGTAACCTCTGATCCTAGAGCAGAGGCTATTCACTTTCTGCCCTCTGTTACACTCCCAGATCTACATGGTGAGAACAATGTTCTGGGGAATGTGTCTGCAGTCATATTTCTAAATTGCACTTTGCCTTTTATTAAGAAAGGTGTAGAGTTACCAGGCCTTCCAGGTGGTTCTTATATTATTCATGATTACACAGAGCATTCTAGATGACTCCAAGGCTGTGGAAATTATGCCTGAGAAGAAAGGTACAGAGAAGAACACATACCTTTTTGTAAGTTATCAACAATTATTACATAGCCCAAATGAGAGTTAGTGTGAAATGGTAAACAAAGAACAGTATGGAAGTGAGACAGCATGGGAAGCAATTAAATGGACTTATAAAGGAAGCATCCAGGTTTTAACATTATTGCCAATGAGAGAAATGAAGAAGGTATAAATTTGATCTTGAGTGCCAATGAGGAATTACTCTTTCTACTGAAAAAAATCACAACTCCTCAAAAACAGAAAAAATACACTTGGCTTAATAACTGAAGAGCAGACACTAGAATACATACACTGTAGGTAACATGCAAGCATAGAAATCAACTGATAAGGTCTGTACTCAAAGTAAGCATTGAATGAGGGCTTAATAAAGAGATTGACATTTCATAGGTGAATGGCAAAGGAGAAGAACAGCAAGAGGCAAATGGAGGAAAAAGAGAAGAAAGTTGACCACGTTAGAGGAAGACTCCACAGGTGAAGCCTCCTGTCTCTATGCTAGTGGGAGGCTTCATCTGGCCCACAGCCCAGTCTCTGACCTTGAAGGGTTGGTTAATCCTGCACCAGCCATTAGAACAGGCTGCCAAAATGCCAGCATCACTGGAGCTCAAAGACTATTATTTTATGCCAACGTTCTCTGCGACTCTTTGTAGCCGGCACATTCTACCAGCTTCCCTTCAGTGGTTACTGTTCAAAACATAAAGCCCCATGGTCATCTTGGTTTATTCATATTTGCACCTCCTAAATGTTCTGATTTTCTTAGTCCTGGTCCCAAGCTCACTGCTCCTTTGTCTTGCAAACATTCCCAGTAAGACCTCTGGAACTCTTCATTATAAACAAATCCTCTCATATTAACCTTGTCATACATTAATCTTTCTACTTCTGCACTTTGAAAATATGGTTTTCCTGTCAGCCCTCTCAAATGAAAGCGGTTCATTCTTCCACATTTTACCTTATTTAATGTCAGGAGGTAGGTTTTAGGTTTTCTTTGTTTCTTAATGCTACTTCCAGATTTTTGTTTATCCACTCTTTTATAAAAACTCCTGTCCCTACAAGTTCTATCCTCACCCAACACTGTCTCCCATTGGCTTCATGGTCCATTCCCTGCATGCACTGTAGATTCTAGAACTACACTAACCTCTGTCTCACAAGAGTGGCTTTACTTTCCATGTTGATGAGCCATCCAGCATTTAACACCATCAGCCCTTGCGGCCTTCATCTCCACTCCATTCTACTTGTACCTAGTCGTTCACTTTTATGGCCACTCTTTAGACCTTGTTACCACCCGGAATGTTTCCTCCTTTGAAATATTCAGCTTTCAGTATCTCATATAAACTACCTTTCATGTCCCTCGATATCATATTCCAATCTTAAATGTCCTTCAACCTACCTGATACTTCGAATTTTTCATTTCTTCCCCTTCTTAGAACACAGTTGTGTTCTAAACTCTCATCTTTGTCTTCTAACTGCAGTCCCATAACGGACCACTGAACTACTCGTTAATATAGTTCTCCCCAATATTTCCACTTTATCTAACATAAACCTAACTGTAGTATAATTTTTCATTTTTTTCCACGTCTACACCTGCATTGTTTAGTGCTTCTAGAAAAAGCAAGCAACCATGCAGACTGATAACTCCACAAACCTCATGCTCTCTAAACTGAACCAAGTATGGCTCATTGGTCTCTTTATCAACTCTTGGTCATCTCCCCTTTCTGTCTCTCACTGATGCTCTTTTGAATCTTCACTGGTCTCAAATGCTCTACCCAATCAATGCCCACCATCTTCATTCTCAGCAATGATCTTGTGCCTTTCAAGAGTTCTAGAGAACTAGTCTTCCAAATTCCTTTACCTACCTTATCTACATTCACATCAACTGTTATTCTGCAATGTAAGAGACTGAGTTGTCCTTCCTTTCAACAACAGCCAGTCGCTTATCTGAGTCCTGAATACATCCCCTGCTACCTCCATTTGCACTTGAATTTTAAAATCATCTCATTTCCCTCCTGAATTCCTGAATTCTTCCTCCTGGGCCAATAAATACTTTCAAGTTTTTCCCATCTTAAAAAAATGAGAGTATCTCTTCAATCTTACAAATCTTTCTAGTGACCTTCCTCTTCTAAATCCAAATCTCTAAATCCCCTTCAAAGAGTAGTCTACACTCACTACTCACCACTCCACTCACTAACATCTTTGAATTGTCAAATGCCTTGGATATTTTTCAATAATCCCAGAATGTGTGTGTGTGTGTGTGTGTGTGTGTGTGTGTGTGTGTGTGTGCACGCCCACACCTCTTCAAAAAGTTGCAAATTAATATTCAGTCTTCTATTGGAAAACTCCTTCAGCATGTCCCACAAGCACCTTTAATGTCAACAGGTAAGAAAACTGAGCTTACTAATTCTCGGAGGCAGATCTTTCTTCAGTTTTGCCCATCACAGATGCTGGCATTGTCATTCATCTAGTCACTGAAAACTAAAACCTAGGAGGCATTTTGATTAATTTCTAACCAAGGCATGCCAATTTTATATCCTTAATATTTCTTTTTTTAACTTTTATTTATTTTGAGAGAGAGAAAGCAAGAGTGCGAATGGGGAAGGGGCAGAGAGAGAGAGAGAGAGAGAAAATCCCAAGCAGACTCCAGACTGTCAGCACAGAGCCTGACGTCAGGCTCCATCTCACAAACCATGAGATCATGACCTGAGCCGGGATCAAGAGTTGAAAGCTTAACTGACTAAGCCACCCAGACGCCCCTATCCTCATTCTTTCTTTTTTTTTTTTTTTAACGTTTATTTATTTTTGAAACACAGAGAGACAGAGCATGAACGGGGAAGGGGCAGAGAGAGAGGGAGACACAGAATCGGAAGCAGGCTCCAGGCTCTGAGCCATCAGCCCAGAGCCTGATGCGGGGCTCGAACCCACAGACAGCAAGATCGTGACCTGAGCTTAAGTCGGATGCTTAACCGACTGAGCCACCCAGGTGCCTCATATCCTCATTATTTCTAAGATAAATGCTTTCTTTTCCATCTCAAATAGCTATTCAAGTTTGTATCCTTATTACCTTTCACCTATAACAGACAATTCGTCTATGGTTTCCTTGTGTCCAATCATGCCTTCCATAACCCATACTGCAGGATGACTTTCCTAAAAATGCAGATGAGATAATGCCACTTCCCTGATTTAACTATTCAGTAGTTCCTCATTTCCTACAGATAACATCCACCATATCCTTCACGATCTAGGCCTCTAACAGAATCCACCACCCCCCAATTCTAACTTAGCGCTTTGTCATTCAACAACACTAAGTGCTTATAGCTCTCTTACACAATGATATTTCTCTAATTTGATTCTGTACTTATACTGACTTCTCTGCTAAAATGCTTCTCCTCAACTCTTGTCTTTGCCTAATCATGTTGAAGCTTCTAATTCCAAATTCTGTATTACTTTCCTTAGGATGGATTACCAGTATTTCCAATATTCTTTGTATTTTCATATACCTTATACACATTTCCACTAAAATGGATATGGTCAAGATTACCAATGAACTCTATCTTGTTAAATTCAGCGATCAATTATTTATTATCATTTTCCTTAAACTCTGCAGCCTTTGAAAAAGATAAGCACTTCTCCTGAAATAGCTTGTCTTGGCTTCTGAAATATCAGTCTTTTGTTTTTTTTCTTACAAACTGGTTGATGCGTCTTGGTTTCTTTTGTAGGTTACTCTGCCACTGCTTCTAGTATAACTGGAATGCCTCAGAGTTCAATTATCAGCTCTTTTTTCTTCTATATCTATTTCTTTTTTTTTTTTAATGTTTATATATTTTTGAGAGAGAAAGACAGAGCATGAGCAGGGGAGGGGTAGAGAGAGAGGGAGACACAGAATCTAAAGCAGGCTCCAGGCTTTGAGCTATCAACACAGAGCCCAATGCGGGGCTCAAACTCATGAACTGTGAGATCATAACCTAAGCCAAAGTCAGATGCTCAATTGACTGAGCCACCCAGGTGACCGCTTTTCTTCTATAACTATTTCTGAGTAGTATCCTTCACAATATTTAAATACCAAGTATGAGTGATAAATCTCACATCTGTATCTGTATTGACGTTTCCCCTGAGCTTTAGACCTGGATATATTACCACCATCTCAAATTTAACAGGTTCCTAAAGTACTCTTTATTCATAATCTCCTTTCCTCTTTAGTCTTGCCTATTTAAGTTAATGGCAACACCATCCACCATTAGTTCAGCTCCAAACGTAGGGGCCATCTTTGGATGTTCCATTTATTCTTCTCTCCAAGTAGATCTTAAATCTGACCACTGCACATTATCTCCACTGCCACACACCAGCTCTAGATGCCATCTTCTTTCACTTGCAATGGTCTCCTAACTGTCTCCCTATTTCCACCTTGGCCCCTCTCATCCATCCTCTGCCCTGAATAAAATTAAATTAAATCATGCATTAGGTTGTATTAAATCCTTCCATAAACCCTCCAATAGCTTCCAATTGCACTCAGAAAAAAAATAAAATTCATTAGGGGTGCCTGGATGGCTCAGTCAGTTAAGCTTCTGACATCAGCTCTGGTCATGCTTTCATAGTTCATGAGAACAAGCCCCACATCAGGCTCTGTGCTGACAGTTCAGAGCCTGGAGCCTGCTTTGGATTTTGTGTCTCCCTCTCTCTCTGTTCCTCCCCTGCTCACACTCTCTTTATCTCTCTCTCAAAAATAAATAAAAATTTTAAAAATTAAAAAAAAAAGCAAACTCATTAACCATGACCTATAAAACTCCAGTGATCTGGCCCCTGCCTCTCTCCTCAGCCTCATTTCATTCCATCAGTTCCTTCACTTGTTAAGACTGAACTTCATTATATTTCTCTCTATTCCTTTTCCCTCTCTTTCCATATCTGCCTGCTTCAAGTGATTTTTGTGTTCCTTCTTTCTGGCATATTTTTCCTGCTTATCACTGTACTTCTGTCATAACCACTCTTTCTAAAATACATCAACCTTTCACTCCTTCACTCCAATTATCACCATCCCTCCTTTTCTTGTCTATTTAACACCACTCTGAAATAATCATGTCTAATCACATTCCTATATTTCCTTATTTCCTTCTTGTCAGACCTACATGAGCAAGACTCCTATGTGTGTCTGGTAACTGCTGTATCCCCAATGCCTAATACAGCCTGCAATATTTGAGGCATATATGTTTTCCCCTCTGCCCTATCCCACAAGAGACTGTGAACTTCTTGAAGCTGCTCTAATGATTTCTAGCACAATGACTGGCTCACAAGTGTTGCTAAAATAATATTTGTTGAACACCTACCATTTGCCATATATGCTACATACATTATTAAATGAATAAATAAATGAATGAATAAATTAATTAACTAGTGAATGAATGAACATACCAACATAATTAAACTTATGCTAGCAACACTGGCTTAGTATTTTCATTTGTTCCTTGGAGGAAAAAAATGAAGGTTTATACTAGCACTATGTTATATATGGCATATTTTATGTAAGTATGCCCCAAGTCATCTGTGAATTAGTTTTATATAGTTTTCACTCCATGGTGGGGATTCAATCATGTTCAATTAATCCCTTTGTTAATCTGCTCTAACACTGAGTTAGAAAACCTTTGCTGGCACAGGAGCAGAGAGACATCTGGTCTGGGCGATTTGAGTCTTGCCTTGGTTACTCTAGTATCCAGAGGTGAGCAACCAGATAAATATCCTCCTTATAGACAGCTGGGCTAAGTCCATGACTGCCAGGGGTGTCATTCTTACAATTCCACTGAAGTTATCCTTTTATGAGTCCAATGAGACAATCATATTTCTGTTATTTATTTTCCTCTGGTTGGTGCTCTTTAGTCTAAAGGCCAACTATACATAACCACTGTGGTGGTTCCACACCCATCAGAGAGGTTATCCAAGGAGATATAATTTGGAGAAAAAGAAAGAATTTGGCATCTAGGCCCATCTCTTGGATAGGGAAAAGCAGTGGAAACATATTGGAAACATTGCCAGGAAAACCCCATTTTCCATAATCAACAAGTTGACCAAGAGTTTGGCTTGGGTTTACTAGAGCACTCTAATTTCACAAGAATTTGCTTCCTAATTAGTCTGAAGAGGAAGAAAGAGAGTTGTTTTCAGAGTCCCTGGCAAGTCTTTAGTCTACACCATGCCTCCTTATGAACTGGAGTGAAGTGATTTCATCATTTTGTGGAATTTGCCCAAGTGGAAAAAGGCAGGGCTGAAAGGGGGAAGCCTAGATGTGTGGATGTGAGCAAGTTGCTAATTAGTGGATCCTTCAGTAGTCTTCTATTCCCACTGGAGGCAATCCCATTCTTCCAGTTCCAGTTCTAAAAGCCTTGGAGTTACTCTTGGCTCCTCTCTTTCTCTTATACTCCTCATTCCATCCATCTGCAAATGCTGTCAGGTCCACCTTTCAAAGATACCACAAATCCAACCACTTCTCACTTAGAAAGCCACCACTGAAGTCTATGCCACTGCCCTGTCTTACTTGGATTACTGCGAAAGCTTTATTTGGAATATCTTTTTATTTTTTTAATTATTATTATTATTATTTTTTAATTTTAGAGAGATATGGAGAGTGTGAGCAGTGGGGAGGGGCAGAGGGAGAGAGGGAGAGACAGAATCCCAAGCAGGCTCCAGGCTCAACACAGAGCCTGATGTGCTGGGATAATCATGAGCCGAAATCAAGAGTCAGATGCTCAACTGACTAAGCCACCCAGGCACCCCATTATTGCAAAAGCATTATACACATTTTCTATGCTCTTAGCAGCCAGAGTTACCTTTTCCAAACATAAGTCAGATCATGTCACTCTTCTTACAACCCTCCAGTGGCTTGCATCCCACTCAGAATAAAGGCCAACATCTTTACAATTGTCTATGAGGCTCTACATAATAAGGCCCCTATAATCTCTTTGACCTTATCTCTTACTGGTCTCTTGTTCATTCACTCCACTACTGCCACTCTGCCCCCTTGTTGTTTTTCAAATACACCAGCCATACTCCTACCTCAGGGCTTTTGCACTTGCTATTCATTTCTGCCTGAAACACTCTTCCCCAGACGTCAGCCAGGATCACTCCCTTATCTCCTTTATGTCTTTACTCAATGTCTCTGCCTCAGTGAGACCCTTCCTATTAGATCTAGACAAACCCCAACTACCCTACCAACTCTCCACATCTTCTATGTTTCATTTCTCTCCATAGCACTTCCTTCCATCTGAATATGTATTTTATTTATTGCTTATATCTCCCAAGAGAATGTTAATTTCCACCAAGCCATGGGTTTTGTCTGTTTTGTTTGATCCTGTACCCTTACCACCCAGAAAACCTGAAACAGAAGAGGTACCCGATATCGGCTTATTGAATAAATAAACCCTCTGAGGATTGATGGAATAATGTACATAGCATATATGGCAAATGGTAGGTGTTCAACAAATAGTATTTGCATCCTCACTCCCTCTTATATTGATTACAATATAGTGTCTGTGATAGTTAACTGTTTGGAATGACATATCAGTATGGAAATATAAGCAATTCCCAAAGGAATTTGTCTAATTCATAGATGGGTGATTCATATGGCATTATTTATAGAATCAAAGGGCATCCAAAACATAGCTGGATATATCCTTTAGTCAAAATAATTAAACATGTGATGACTATATATAATCCAATCTTCATGAGTGTAGAAGTAGCAAATAGTAATCTAAAAGTTTGAATATCTAGGCTTGACTACATGATAGGGGAAAACTTATGGGTAAATCCCCCCTTACATGTAACATGGAAAATACTCGGGTTCAAATTACAACCTATCCCTAATTAGCCATGTTTTCTGGTCAGGAAATTTTAGACTTTCAGAGCCTCAGCTTTTTTTCATCTAGAAAATGGGGATATAATATTCCCTTCCAGCTGTTTTGGGGATTACAGAAATAGCACATGTGAAAAAATGTATTTCAGAGTTTAGCTGTTGGAATAGAACAAAAGTTAATTTCCACTACTAAAAAGCCTGGTCCTGATCCTGTTTTTCCTTCAGCTGTAGACAATAACTAAAGAGAAGTTATGGTCACTTGGAAGAGAACCTGCCCTGTGTGTATGCATGTTGTACCCTCCCTCTATAGTAAAAATAGCTGCTACAAGTTGAAAGCTTACTCTTGGCCAGATGCTGATTCTCTTAATATGTTTAACCACCATGGGAAGTACATACAGTTACCATTGTCTAGATGCAGAAACCAAGTGCCAGAATGATTAAGTCCCTTGACTAATATCACACAGCTAGTAATTGGCTGAGTCTGTCTCCCGACACTGTGCCCTGAGCTGTGTCCACTATATCATACAATGCTCAGTGGGAGACCTAGAACCATTCAGAAGCCTCACACGGCTGCTCTGTCCATCATTCGGTTTATTTCCCTCACTAGAGTGTAAGTACCAGCAAGTAGCATCTCTGAATGATTCTTCTCTGTACTCAGAGCACCTGGCATGGGGCATAGCACATAGTAAGTGTTTGGGAATTGTGTGTTGATTGAATGGGCATGGTCTGAATTATTTATCAGCAGACAGGGGTTACTGAGTCCCCAGAATAGGCTCAGGACAAGCCTCTTCAGGTTGCACCCGAGCAACTGGACCATCTGGAGCTCTAGCTAACCTGAAAAACCTTCTTGACATTGTCTGGGGTCCATCTAATATGAACTCTGTTCTGTCCCCTCAACCAGCTGAGCACTTATAGCTCAGGGCCAGGCCCTTAACCTAAGATCACTGCATAGATGATCACATGCCTAGTAAACCCAATAAACTCTCTAAATGTAAAAGAACCTATTTTACTTCAGGGTCTGGACATGTGGTTTATATATGACAGTAGTGATTATGAACAACAATAACCATAAAATCTAGCATCCATGTCAAAGTGCCTTCACATCCATCTCTTCCAATTCTTACAATAACTTCTCAAGGTAGTTCTGATTCATCTCCTTTCAAGTTTGAGTGTACTAGGGCTAAGAAAGAGTAAGTGTCTTGCCAAAGAACACAGATGAAAACAGTGGCTTTGCTTATTTGGAGGCTGCTCTGGACCATATGCTCTGCTGAACATATCACTGGCACTATCTCTTTTAATCTTCACAAAGGCCTTATGACATAGGTAATATTATGTCTCATATATTTCATACGAGAAAAGTGAAGCTTAAATTTCCCAAAGTTGCACAACTGCTAAGATACGAAGCCTAGATTAACACTCAGGCCAGGACTTGCCCTTTTGTCCACTCTGCTATGCTGCAGTGTAATGCAGTAAGTGACCGAAGAAAGGAAAGATGCCACCTGTCATATTCTGACTTTACAAGCAACAAATGCTTGGAAATCCATGGATTAATCTATGGATAATAGATAACAAATCTATTATCTATTATTAATCTAGTCTATTAATCCACAGATTAATTAAGTACTACACGCTTTGATTTTTTTTCTTCTTAGTTGAGTCTTCTATTTGAAAATTTCTTGAATACCACCTGGCCTTTAGTAACTGGGTGGAATTTTTATAAGTAACTTTTCTTAACATAAATGGCTAATTTCACCCTCCTCTAACTCATCTTATCTCATGAGAAACTCACCTTCCTAAATGTAGTTTTCATTATGTCACTTTCTAGTGCAAGACAATGAATGGGCCCTCATTCCCTGCTATATGAAATCTAACTTCCTAACCTGGCCTTTACCTAACCACCTTAACACACTACCAACTTGTTTCTGACACATTTTTCTTTATCAGTAAGCTCCTCTTTTCCCCAGGAAGTCTTCTCTCACTGTCCCTGATATATGCATCTCTCTCTACTTCAAACCTGGGGTTCTCAGGGACCATTGGCATTAAAAAGCAAAAGTTTTGGCAATCCAGAAATTGTTTTTTGCCAAGTATGGAATTTGAAGAAACAGTGGGTTTATAGTCTCATGACCATTTCAGAAAATAAAGAAAAAGATTAAAGAAAAAAAACTAAAGGAAAAATAACAGAATCAAAATTAAAAAGTCAAACTCAACACCCAAAAAGCAAATAACCCAGTGAAGAAATGGGCAAAAGACATGAATAGACACTTTTCCAAAGAAGACATCCAGATGGCTAACAGACACATGAAAAAATGTTCAACATCACTTATCATCAGGGAAATACAAATCAAAACCATGATGAGATACCACCTCATACCTGTCAGAATGGTTAAAATTAACAATACAAGAAACAGCAGGTGTTGGTGAGAATGCAGAGAAAGGGGAAACCTCTTGCACTGTTGGTGGGAATGCAAACTGGTGCAGCCACTCTGGAGAATTCTTCAAAATACTGAAAATATAACAGAAAATAGAACTACCCTATGATCCAGTGATTGCAAAATTAGGATTTACACAAAGGATACAAAAATAAGGATTTGAAGGGGTACATGTTTATAGCAGCATTATCAACAATAGCTAAACTATGGGGAGAGTCCAAATGTCCCTTGACTGATGAACAGATAAAGAAGATGTGGTATATACATGCAATGGAATATTACTCAGCCATCAAAAAGAATGAAATCTTGCCATTTGCAATGACATGGATGGAGCTAGAATGTATTATGTTAAGCAAAGTAAGTCAATCAGAGAAAGACTAAAACCGTATGATTTCACTAATATGTGGAATTTAAGAAACAAAACAGATAAAACATATGGGAAGTGGGGGAAAGAGGAGAGAGGGAAACATACTACAAGAAACTCTTCACAATAAAGAACAAACTGAAGGGTCTGATGGAGGGAGGTGGGTGGGGGATGGACTAGATGGGTGATGGGTATTAAGGAGGGCACTTGTGATGAACACTGGGTGTTGAATGTAAGTGATGAATCACTGAATTCTATTCCTGAAACTGATATTGCACTGTACGTTAACTAAATAAAATTTAAATTAAAGAAAGTCACAAGGAAAGATAGCTGGATACATATTATATATATACATACATGCACATATATGTATATATATAATGACATATAATGGAAATTAAATATAGTATAATAATCAGATTATATATGTTCTATAACATACACATACACCTGTGTACTGGTGTTAAAGTATTGTCCTTCGTTTTATTCCATTTTCAATGGTTTGATGAATATTTCATCAGTGATCAACATCTGCCAGAACATAAGGATTTGGTCTTCTACTTCACTTATATTCGGAATCAAGAGCATACTGAATACATCTTATATTATTTCTTAAGTTTTCTGTCCTCTCTTTTTAGCTAAATAAGCTCCTTGAGAGCAGAGACCACATCTTGTGATTCTTCTGCATTCCCCACAGGACTTAACTAGGCCAGAACCACTCAGAGGAGAGAGTACAATATATGTGAGTTTATATATAATCAAGACAATCTGAAATATTGCAGGCAATGCATTTTGGGGGCCAATTACCTCTTGGGTGAAATAAGAACAACCCAATTCACCCAATATTAGCTCTCTGGAATGCAGCCCTCCAGCCTGACCTTTTAGTGACCTCCAGCTTCACAGATCACCTGAAACCTCCTTCACTTATCTCCCTGGTAAATCATTCCACTCACTGTTTCCACCACCCTCTCAGGGAAAGCAGGAGAGATTGTCCTAAAAGAGACACATCAAAGCAAGAAAATAGTTTAACCTCAGTAATCAGTTTGTGTTGTCTGTCAGAGCCAGCAGGTAGATTTTCTAGCAAGCCTATAGTCTGTGTCTCTGCATAGTGGGAAAGACATTTAGAGAAAGAATAAAACACCACATAAGGTTCACTGCAATGTGTGGAAACCCACAAAATATTCTCACCCAATTAAAGATTTAATGAGGCCTTCTTGGAAAAGCGGTTGTCTTTAGCTGTAGTTAGTATTTTCCCCTCATCAAAGCCTTTATTTAGGGATCGGAATGCCTGGAAACATCTTGACCACTCACCCTTTCCTTGTCTTCTTTGTGCTCTGATATTAAATATTTGGTTAATGGGCCATGTCTCACAGGGCTCTCCTCCTCAATTATTGCCCCTCCCTCCTCCTTGCTGACCATCCAGTATCTCCTGAGCCCTTAGCAAACATTATCTGATTTAACCTTCACAACAGCTCAGTGAGATAGGTTTTCTCACCCTCAAGTTACAGATAAGTAAAGTGAGCCCCAGAGAAGTAACTTGCTCAATGCAACACAGCAATGATGTAGAGTTGGGATTCAAACCCTAGCCTGTCTGACTCCAAATGGTCTGCTCTTTTTATCCAGTCCGCCATATTGTACTGGGTGGCTAGTTATTTTCCAGATACATAGAAGATTCTCATCTGAAAATGAAACATGCAAAATAAGCCTATATCATTTAGCTGACAGCCAGTGTAAAGCCAAGAGAGATTAGTGGACCTGCCAGTTAAAAATGCTCCATGAGAATCAGTTGTCTTTAAAATCGGCTCACACAGGGATTGGTTAAGACTGATTAGGAAGCTAAATTACACACAGCAATAAAGCAATTCAGTTATGGTTTGAGTTAAGACAGATCTAGGTTGGTCTTTATTCTATCAACCTCAGAGGACAGTGGTTATTCCAATTAAAAGGAAGACTATGGGGGGGAGGTGGGGGAGCACACAGCTCAGCACCTGACCCATGGCTAGAACGTAATACATATTCATTTAATCTTATTGACATTCATTTACAGTCCCTCACACAGAAGTGCATATATTTGGCCCATTCTATATTTTATTTTATTTATTTATTTTACTGTTTATTTTTGAGAGAGACAGAGACAGAATGTGACTGGGTTGGGGCAGAGAGAGAGGGAGGCACAGAATCCTAGCAGGCTCCAGGCTCCGAGCTGTGAGCACAGAGCCCGATGTGGGGCTCAAACTCACGAGCTGTGAGATCATGACCCGAGCCGAAGTCGGACGCTCAACCGACTGAGCCACCCAGGCACACCTGGCCCATTCTATGTTTAAGATGCCATGTTGACACCACATTGATTCCTGTAAAATAACAGCTATTTGATTGTCTGGAAAGGTAGAAACTCTTAAGAAACCAGGACAAGCTTGCATCCATGGTAGAGTCATGAGAGGGACCAGAAAGTTACAGAAGTGCAGTAGAAATGGTCTGTTACAATTGCCCTCCATCAAGTATTTTTTCCCAGTATAGAGTGAGTCAGGATGCAGCCTCTGAACGGAGAAGAAACAGGTCTACCTAGGATTTATGGTTCGGCGTTCTCGCATCTTTTAGAGCGCAAACTGACTCACACATGAATTCTTTGTTTCTCTTTCTATTAAGAGGCCTGAATCTGTCAGATAATGAGATTTGAAATGTCTCATTGTACCCCATGAAACTCATGAAGGACAGCATCATTCCCAAAGATGAGTGCCTTGTGTGAGGAAATAAGCTGGGAATGTAGAAACTCAGTCAGTAGAAACAGTCTCAATGGTAGAGCTTAAGTATATAGCTCCTGGGTCTTTTTTTTTTTTTTCTAACACCATTTTTTCCTGTTACTTCTGTGAGAGAACACCATCCATGACCAGGTGGCATGACATTTACTGATTCTGCCAAATCACTGATAGAATTGCCTCCTTCAAAATGAGAAGCAACATGGTCCAGGAAGAAGAATTAAAGGAGTATTGATGAGAGAAAAGTTTCTACTGCTAAGAGATGAGGGAGAATGACTGGGAATGGCAAAAAGCAAAGGGGGAAGCTTGGGGCTTAAAAAAGCAAGTCACAACTCAATTCTCCAATGCTTATATGACTTTGGGCAAATGACTTGAACTCTCTGGGCTCAGCCTTGGAATCCCATTCTATAAAAATGAATAAGATAATACATATGATAAAACATTTATGTGAGCTATTATCCATGTATTTTTTAAATTTTTTTAACGTTTATTTATTTTTGAGACAGAGACAGAGCATGAATGGGGGAGGGTCAGAGAGACAGGGAGACACAGAATCTGAAACAGGCTCCAGGCTCTGAGCTGTCAGCACAGAGCCTGATGCGGGGCTCGAACTCACAGACTGTGAGATCATGACCTGAGTCGAAGTCAGACGCTCAACCGACTAAGCCACCCAGGACCCCATCCATATATTTTAAAATATAATAAAAATTCAGCAACTCAAACATATCAACTTCTTTGACCTAAGTACACTGCTATTTCAAAACACAGAGTTTATGGCAAGGATCTGCAATATTAGCAGAAAACAATTGTTTTGCCTCAGAAGCTTCTGGTTAAAAAACAGTTGGAAGGGAGCAGGTGGCATAATCTAACAGTATATTGGCAGACCAGTTTAGAAGATAATACTCAGCTACAGTTAACAATACTGTATTGTATATTCAGAAGTTGCTACGGGGCACCTGGGTGGCTCAGTCAGTTAAGCGTCTGACTTCGGCTCAGGTCATGATCTCACAGTTTGTGGCTTCGAGCCCCGTGTCGGGCTCTGTGCTGACAGCTCAGAACCTGGAGCCTCCTTCAGATTCTGTGTCTCCCTCTCTCTCTGCCCCTCCCTTGTTCACGCTCTGTCTCTGTCTCAAAAATAAATAAACATTAAAAAAAAGTTGCTAGGCAAGTAGAGTTTAAAAGATCTCATCACAAAAATAAAATCTGTAACTATGTGAGGTGATGGATGTTAACTAAATTTTTGTGGTGATTTGACAATATACACATATATCAAATCATTATATAACAATATAATGTTATATGTCAATTATATATTTCAATAAAAATGAAAAAAATATAATACTCAGAGTTCCCTCCATGATTGGTTTGCTTCTATTATGATGAGGGGAGGAAATGTTATGTGTGATGTATATTTATACTAGAAGACAGCAAACGAGAGGGTGGCGTTTCACAATATATGCAATTGATTTCCTGTGGTATCTTATTTTGTGTTCTCTCACACTCTGACAGTAACAAATACTTTTTTGTTTGTTTGCTTGTTTTCTCATCCCTCTGGAACAACAGAATATTATACTGGCATGTTAAAGTGGGACCTCATGTTGTGGGGGTGCTGACATGCTTGTACTCTTAAAAGTGCTAATTATCATGGGTGTAAAATTCTAACCAAATAGCTTTACTATATTTCTAGGGCATATTTATAGAAATGCTTCTGGTAGCAGGAAAGAGTAGATGACAGCAATTAATACATCAATGTAGAAGTTCTTCTTACATGTTCACATTACTGTAATGCTAAAGCGAAGTATAAAATGATGGATCCCCCAATTCTATTCATCCCCAGCAAAAAAACAGATTTTACATGAGTGGGACAGCTTTGCTGTGAACCCTGAGGATGCCTACCCAGGAGGTTACCTGCCACCTCCTAGGGTACTTTGTAGCTTTCAAAAGATTTTCTCTAATCACCTTATTTGATCTTCACCACAATTTGGAAAGAAAAGCAGTTCCATTTAAAGGGATGGAAACAGAGTCACAGGGAAGTTGCCATTTTGTCACCTTCATCCAGGCAAAGGGCCTTCCCAGGACTAGCTTTCTGATTCCATCCCACCCCATCCCCAACACTGGAAGTCCAGAGGAAACAAAATATCCCTTGGTTGCTTCTAAAAGACTCAGGGACTGCTCTGTTGGGTAATTATGTAGCAAACACAGATGAAGCGCTTCCTGAATATCACGTTTAGGAAAGAAGAGATAGGTTATGGAACAACTTCCTTAAAAAATGTGTAGAAGTTCTCAAGAACTATAGGGAATCATAAATCTACACCCCAATCCAAATTTTCCGATACTGCTGGCAAGAATTTTATGACAAATTTGCTATTCTCTTAGTTTTAATTTTTTTCCCCAAATTCTTCAAATCATAGAGTTCTAGACAAAAAAAAAAAAAAATTCAAATTTTAGAAGAGAGGATGGCATTAAATACAGACTCATGCATCATATGGGTTTGCAATGAATTTGAACAAAATTAATTTAAATAATGTTTATGGTGGTGTTTGAGTGGATAGAAATTTAATGTTTTGCTTGGAGCTATCTTTTTAAGTTAGAAGGGGAAAAAAGAAAGCAAACAGAGTACAGAGAGAAATGGTTTAATAAGCCCTAAAACTAATAATGAAACTCAAGCCCAGCACCTTTCACCATTAAAGAGGCTAAGTAACAAATTTGATATAATGGCTGAAAATTATTATAAATTGAGTCTACTAGAGATAAAATTGTGAGATTCTCAACACGTGCCTCTGTTCTTCTAAGATAGCTGCAAGACCCACTCTGGACCATGTAACTGGGTGGGACATCACTGCCCAATGGAGGAGCCAAGACACAAGACACATTGATAGACATGTAAATTAGACAATTCTACAACCAGGATGGTTCTTAAACACCAGGAAACTCAGTTCTCATATTTTAGAGAAGAAAAATACAAGACCTAGAGTGGGTAAGTGCCATGCTCAATGCCCGTCAGCTCCTAAGGAGCAGAGATGGAACCAGAACCTGGACATTCAGATTCCCAGGGAATACCTTGAACACTAGACCATGCATCATATTTTTCTTTTCACAAGTATCTCCATTCTTCAAGTCTTATATGCTGAGTATGAGTATGTATTGCTTTCATAATCAGAAAAAAATTTAATGGAGGAAAGCTACTCTATAGGACACACAGAGAAGGTGGGTACCTTAGGTTGTAGAGCGTTGAGAAAGGAGATGCGTTTGGGCTGGGGGGAGTATAGATGGGGAAAGGTGTTGATAGAGATGGCATTTAAGGTGAAAGAAAAGTAGAGTGGACTGAGTGGTGGGAACATAGCGGAGCAAAGACAATAAGACCAGAGTATATAGAATGTATTATGGACCTTTTTGGAAGAGTGTGGACTGGTGGTCTCTGAGGAATGACGCATTCCCCTTTGTCTGGTATTCACTACTTTGTCTGGTGGATGTTTAATATTCTGAAAGGAAGGGAGGGAGGGTGGGACACTGGGAAGGAGGAAGAGAGGGAGAAAGCAAATGGAAAAAACATGAGGATAAGGGAAGATGAAACCACACTGTGGACATTTTGCACTGTCAACTCTTGGAATTTGGACTGAATTTATGAAATTATATGAAGTCACTGAAGGCTTTTGATCAGAGAAGCCACTTGATTTCAATTATATTTTAGAAAGAGCATTATGGCAGCAATAAAAAAAGATGAATTAGAAGATGGAAAGACTGGAAATACAGAAGTTTGAGATTTCCTGAACTCCACATACTGTTGTTTCTTATCTCTTTAATCTTGATATTTTGGTTAAAGTTTCCAGTGCTGAATCAGTAAACTATTTTGACCAGAGGTGCCCAAAATATATCTTCAATTGCTTTTTAGAAAATGTTTTATAAGTCTTGAGTTTGCAAAATGTATTAGAATTAGCTTAATTGATCATATTCAAATCTGAATCAAAATTGTGGGTTTAAAAGCTACAGTTTATTTTAACACAAAAGCTAAAATAAAAATATCAAATTGTAAATACAATAAAATCTCAGTCTTTATGATAAAACAACCCTGAAATATTTTAAAAGCTTTCAGTATACTATTATTAAAATATAGAGTTCATGTTATTAAAAAAACCCACGCTTTGACTTCCTGAAAAGAATTCTAAAAAACAATATTTTCCAACCAAACTAGTGAATGTGAAGAACTAACAGCAGATAAGTTCTCACTCCAGCCAGTGACCTGTATTCTTGCTCTCCCATCTCTCAGGATACCATAGTTCTCATGGAATGAGGTCTTCAGAGACAAAATCCTCAAAAAGCCAACCATACAAATGACCAATGGAGTGTGGAATTACATAATTTCTAGTCTCTGCTTCAGTTAACAAGAGGGGAAATGGTGTGCAATAGGTAGAGATGAAACCCCAGGCTCTTGGAGGCTAGGCTGTAAAGCTCTAAAGTGGAGGAGAAGAATAAGGGATGGCCTGAATTGGGGATGGTAAATAAGGTAGAGCAAAATCTCATGAAATAATTAAGTAACAGAAAAGCAATGAGCAGACAAAAGCAAACCAGTGAGAGACAGATCTATAGAAATTACCAAATCAACCATGTGGCCTTTAGAATGGAGGGATCATTCATGTGTTGCAAAAGATTAAGAGAATCTGCAAGAGCCTTGAAACCTTACTTCACTGGAAAGAGAATTCAAAGCTGCACAGTAATTCAACCAGCACACCAATAAATATCCGGAGACACTACCAGTTCAAAGATGCTCTCTGCCTAGAGTCGAGTGCATTTGGAAAAAATGGTTTAGGGTTCTTTAGGAATATGATACATAATAGCAGCCCTATAAAAATAAAAAAGCAAGTGGAGGGTGAAAGACGGAGAAAGACACACCTGAACTAACACAAGTCATGGGAGCAGAAATTGTCCAGTGTAATTAATGATGGTTTCATACCATCCTTCTGAACTCTTCAATTAGTCAATTCTTCAAAACTATCAGAGAAGTTTTGCATATGGCGTTCTTCACCCTAGAGGAATAATCTGTTACAGGATATTTCTCATCTCCTTGCCTTTTTTTAAATTCAGTTTTCTCCTACTTGGCGTTAGAATTTTATTGAGAAAGTCTGCTCCATGCATCATTACGGCACAGAAGCAAGGGAACTGTTCACCTCAGAATCACACATGTTCTTTCCTTGTACCGGAGCTGGACTCCCAGAACTTCCCAAGAGAGGTTAGTCATGCACCAAGTTTTACCTCAACCACTAGGAGATACAACCAAAATGGGATAAAGAGAAAAATACACACATACATACATGGACAGAGAAGTAGCGTAAAAATCCACTTGTGAAACTAAAGGACTTTGAGTCTTCTTGTTTTAAGGATTCTGGAAGTATCTCTTGAGGAAAAAACCCATTCAAACTCATCTGCAAAGGCAAGTGGCTCATTATTCTGTGACAATGAATAGAATCAGTGAGGCTGGAGATCAGACTGAGGAAAAAGAAGGTACATTCCTACTGCCAGAAGTAGGCAAGCGATAACTCAGCAAAACAAAACCAAAAAAGAAAGAAAAAGAAAAAATAACAAGAAACCATCATGGCTACAACTAGAAAAGTCCACCCATGATGACACAGCTGCAGAGAAGAAATCAAATGATGTGAATAAAAAGTTTAGTCAAGATGATGTTGAATGAGCAATGAGATTGGATTAAAAAGGATTTAAAATTTGAAGGTTAAGAAAAGCCAGGAATCTCCTAAACAATTTTTGTTTGTGGTCAAGGGCATTGCTATGTGTGGTAAAAATAAGGCTTCCCCTCAAGTTTCTCTCAGAGCTGTCGACTCCGTAGAATACATGGGGTGCAAACTCATCATTACAATGACCTTTCTCTGGGAGCAGATGGGGCATGGTGAAAGGTGCAGAGGGCAAGGATTCCATCTTGAGTTTTCTCCCCAACCCACTCAGTTCAGTCCAACAAGCAGAGACATGCCACATTTGGGAAATGCACCGAGGTTAAATAGCCTGCTGCCATCTGTCCCCGATTAGGAACAATTGTTAGGGTGGAGCAACACTGAAAGCATTTCCCCAGGCTGGGCAGTGAATCCACCCCTCTCATGTGTCTGATAGCTACTCTCCTGTCTGGGTCAATGTCCTCACTCAAGGTCCTTTGCTACTGACATTCTTAAAGGAAGGACTCCACCACCCCAGAGGTGGCAATAAAACAGGAGAGAAACCAGGAGTCCTGCTAATGGGGGATAAAGGTAGTTTTTCCAAAGACATTTAGACTATGAACAAAAAGGCCACCCACTCATACACCCTGCCAGGCATTCAGTACTAGGTTGATGACTCATGTGACAATTCAGACAGGAGGCAGTTTGTAGCCTCAGAACAGAGCCCATGAGCAACCAGCTGATTGTTCCTCTCCCCTTCTGAAATGGCCTTCTTGCACACTTCCCCCTATAGCCCAATATTACCAATCCTTCAGAGCCAAGCTCAATTGCTACTTCCTGCAGGAAGCCATCCTAGCTTTATGCAGCTGGGTGATATTTCTCTCTCCTCTTCCCTCCTGTGATCTATCCTTCTGCAACCTGTACAGCATCTTCATTAAACCCAGGAGTATTTAAAGCTTGGATCTGGAGCCACACTGTGTGGGCTTATAACCTTGCCCACATGTTGCAGTTTTATTATTTGTAAAACGGGATAATATAGAATCTACATTGCTGGGCTATTGTGAGGACAAAGTGAAGTTCCCTTTGTGAAGTGCCTAGAACAGGTAAGAGCTACATAGGTGCTTATACTTTCAATTACTATTACTAGTGGTATAAACCTCTACTAGATTATACTAGTAGAGTATACCAGTAGTATAAACCTCTAGTCGACAGTTGCTCCTTGAGGCTGGTATTTGTCTTTCTGTTCCATGCAGAGTATTGCACAGCACTTAGAACACGGGGACACGAGTAAGTAATGAATATAACAGGCATCCTTTTTTTTTTTTTAGATGTTTGTATTTTAAGGGTTAAAGTCTTTAGCAGCAGGTGGGGGGCAGTGCAGGTAAGACCTGGCAATGGGGAATGATAGAACTATTTTCTAGACTGGCCTCGGCCAAAGCAGCCAGGCGTTCAAGGAATAGATGTAAATGAATTGGCCAGATTCAGACAAATGTCAATATCAAGGGAGTTTACTCATTAGAAAGAGTAGCACTGAGAAGCCCCTATAAAAAGACAGACTCGATGTAAGACAGAGCTAAGCTATCTTGGACCTATATATTTAAGGTCAACACAACAGTATAAGCATGATTTCTAGGGCCCAGGTAGCCAATACTATCCAGAGCAATGTGACAAAGTAGACTGAGGTTTTGTGGCCAGAAAGAGACGGATTAAAACCCCATCTCCACATGTGGCTAGTTATGTGACCTTGGGCCAGTATGTAAGCTCATCTGTAAAATGGGACTAATCACATCTAACATTCAGGATTGGTGGAAGGATTAACACTAAATAGCCAGTTGAACGCTGGACCCATAGCAGAAGCTCAACAATTGCAATTTACTTTTGTTATTATTATGCTTGGTGAGCTAGAGAACAGCCCGTGAGCTTAAGATGCAATTCCAAGTCTGGTGGGCCTGGAACAAACTGGGATGATGCCGGATGGGCCAAGGATGGGCTCAGTGACTGGAGCTGGCATGGGTAGAGAAGGCAGAGGCTTCATTCAGCCCTTCCATCTTAACATTTTTGCATACAAATTGACCATACAAATATTCTTTGATCCATTCCCCATGGATAGCTCCACCTTCATTACTGGAATCACCCAACCAGAAAGCATAATCCTGTGGGGCTTCCTTTGAAGGTAAATTAAGCTGGAGGCTAGGGCAAGGATAGGAGAGAACAAGGAAAGCCCGTAAAAGACTACAGAGATATTTGGGGGGATGAGAGAACACTTGAGTTGAAGTGATAGAATTCCACAACAGTTTGCTGAAAAATGAGAAAATCTTGCAATATGCTTTGCCAAACAGCTGCTTTGATTGATTTTTTAAAAGCCTGAACCGACCAAGTTGTCCAGTTGTCAGAATTGTGTATCTGAAGCCACAGACTTGTGTTTCTCTAAGAAATAAGGGATGGCTTGAAGCAAGCACTTCTAATAGACCAAAGAATGGCATGAGGAATTCTAAGAGGAAAGATGGAGGAAATGAAAATAAACAGGTTTTCCAAAGCTGCTTCTATATGTATTACTGGAGGAACCCCAAGTCATTTACAAGGAGAGACCCCAAAGAACACATAAGAATTACAAGTATTTTCCTGGCAATCAGATTGCACTGAGTTGGGGCTCTTTAGAGATTTTCAGAGTAAGCAATTTAAGATATTATTCATTTGTTCTAGGTTGTAGTAGTTGAAGGGTTGCTGGGCTTTCTTCTCTACCTTTTCTTCTAAGACATGGGGTCATGATAGAAATTAGCTGAAGACAAAAAGAACAGTCCATTGCTGCCTCCTGTTTTTTTTTCTTTAAGTTACTGTAAGTCTTCACCTGTACATTAAAATACACCCTCATTTTGAACCAGTTGCCAAGAACTGAAACAGAAAAGGGAGGCCTAGGAGGGAGGGCAAACCTTTAGGGGACAGAAGGTCAACAGACGGCCGTTGACCAAATTAGAGCTGTCTCTTCATTCATCTGCCAGACCCTGAGGCCTTCACATGCTCTAACTTCATATGACTGCATATGACTGCAAGGACAATTTAAAAATATATAAATTTTACTTTTATTAAAGCAATTCATGTTCACGTTTTAAAAATCAAATACTCCTACGAGGTCTGTAATAAAAAAACTGTATTCCCCTGGCCCACCCCACAGTCTGGCCCCAGGCAACAATCTGAAACTCTTCAGTTGTTTCTACTGGTATCTATCTCCACATCTTTAATAATATACTTACAGTGTTCTTTTTCTTGATTTATCTTTTCAAGATATTATTTATTAATTTCCTGGCATTTTAGTTGATGATTTAGCTCCTTTCTATCACCCCACTTCTTCCATGCTCACAATGGAGATACTGCTTCAGCTTTCTATTTGGGGATAACTAATCACCCCAAAATTAGTGGCTTAAGGAAAGAATGATTTATTTCTTGTTGTGCTTCTCTGCATTTGCTGAATCGTTCTTCTGCTGGTCTTACTGGCTTCATTCGTGTGTCTGCATTCAGCTGGTGGCCCGGCTGGGAGCTGGAGTCAGTCGGGGCTTCCAATCAAAGCTTTTAGTTCTCCTCCCCATGGCTCACTCGGACTTGCTGAGAGCATGTCAGCCTGAAGGCAGCATTCCAAGAGGAAGCACTCCAAAATCTTGCGAATGGAAGCTACAAGGTCTCTTAAAGTCCAGCCTCAAAAGGCTCCAGCATCACTTCTACCACACGGTATTGGTGAACACAAGTGACAGGGAAAGCCTACACTCTAGGGGAGAAGAGATCATTTCTACCTCTTGACACAAAGGCTCACTGCCAAAGGCATCCGTGCCTGACTGGCTTAGTTGGTGGAGCATGTGACTCTTGATCTTGGTGTTGTGAGTTTGAGCCCCATGTTGGTATAGAGATTACTTAAAAATAAAATCTTTTAGGGGTGCCTGGGTGGCTCAGTCAGTTGAGTATCCGACTTGGGCCCAGGTCAGTCTCATGGTTCATGGGTTGGAGCCCCACACTGGGTTTTGAGCTGACAGCGAGGAGCCTGCTTTGGATTCTGTGTCTCCCTCTCTCTCTGCCCCTCCCCTGCTTGTGCTCCCTCTCTCAAAAATAAACAAACATGTTAAAAAATCTTAATAAATAAATAAATAAATAAAATCTTTAAAAAAATTTTTTAATGTTTGTTTATTTTTGAAAGAGACAGACAGAGAGACAGAGAGACAGAGTGCAAGTGGGGGAGGGGCAGAGAGAGACAAAAACATAGCATCTGAAGTAGGCTCCAGACTCTGAACTGTCAGCACAGAGCCCAAAGCGGGGCTCAAACTCACGAGCTGTGAGATCATGACCTAAGCCGAATTCAGAAGCCTAACGAACTGAGCCACTCAGACGCCCCAAAATCTTTTCTACTTATTTTATTATTATTATTTTATTTTTCATTTATTTATTTTTTCAATATAATTTATTGTCAAACTGGCTTACGTACAACACCCCCAAAATCTTTTTTTTAAAAAAAGCATGCAGAATGGATGATATTTGGAAATAATTTATCACTGCTATATCTTGAATTCATTTAATCAATATCAGCATTTAAGTTATTTAAATATTATACGTGGCACTGCCAAGTTCAACACTTATAGTTCCATTTTTGCAGAACGTATTTATTCTTCCTAGAGTTAATGATTACCCTGTTGTTTGTTTGCTTTCGGCGTAAGTAGCCTTTAATGTACCTATCCTTAGGTTTTCCATCAGATCAGTCGGATGTGTACTTTTCAAATGAGTCAGACTGCGAGGAGAACTTCTTTCCCAGAGGTCTCTCTCCTCCATTCTCCTGCTGCAGGGTGAACTGGCTCCTCCCTAGATGTACCATACAGCTGTCATCTTGTGACTCTGCTTCACCACTTTTCCTCAATGCTGCTTCCTTTTTTTTTTTTTCCCCCTCCAAACTCCTTTATTTTGCACATCTCCAAGAGCTTGCTAATAAAGGTAGGGGAGGAATAAACATTTTGAGACCTTCTTTTCAAAACATTTTTAATCTCAAAATAAGAAATCTCCAGGGACATCAGGCACACAAAATTGAAGTTATGACTTTACAGCACCAAGTTTTCATAATGTTAAAAAAAAGGTGGGGACAATTTTGTGAGGTCAGTGTAACTGCATAGGAAGCTCTCTAATGAGTGTAGTTTTAAAGTATATGTATAACAGACATAAACAATGAAGGTGACCAACTGGCCATAAAATAATAATTAAATTTATATGATTCCTGGAATAAGCGTGAAGGACAACCAAAAGGGCTTAGTTTTGTAAGATTCAAGAAGGAAGTATTAGAACTAATGGCAAAAAAATTATATGAAAATATATAATGATACAATTTTAAAAAATTAATATTTATTTATTTTGAGAGAGAGAGAGAGAGAGAGAGAGAGAGAGAGAGAGAGAGAGAAAGCACAAGCAGGGGAGGGGCAGGGAGAGAGGGAGATACAGAATCCGAAGTAGGCTCGAGGCTCTGAGCTGTCAGCACAGAGCCCAACAGCAGGCCTCGAACCCATGAACCATGAGATCATGACCTGAGCCAAAGTTGGTCACTCAACTGACTGACCCACACAGGTGCCCTAATAATGAAAAAATTTTTAATGAAAACTGAACTTCAGAATCCATATTTTGTTACTATGTTAAAAAGGAGAATATTTCCAGTTCTGAAAAGGGCAGAAAAATGGATTTCTGAAGACACTACCACTGTTCACTGATAGCTTGTTTTCTCCTTCTAGATACACTGGAAGGGTATGATTCCCCACTCTTTACAGTTTGGCTTAGCCATGTGATTTGCTTTGGACATGACATGTTGCCAGATTTAATATGCATCATTTTGAGTTTGAAAGAGTTAATTGTCTGTGCATGACTTTCCAACATGATCTCTCAGTCATTGCAATCATGCAAACCCATTTTATATGTAAGTGCAAAACTGAAATCACTAATGTTACTTGTTACTGCAGCATAACCTAGCCTAATTCAACTAAAACAAGAAAATCAAAATCAAAAACAGGTGAAGTGGTCACAGAACATAATAGGTGTTTCCTTGTCTAGAAAAGTTATATTTTAGGCACTGTATATGCTCATTAAAAACATAATCTTTGCACTCAGAGGCCTGGCTTTGAATCCTGACTATACTATTTAGTCAAATGGGTGGCCTTGGGCAAATAATTAGCTCTTTTAGTCTTGGCTTCCTGATTTAAAAATTTCAGATATTCATGGATACTTCATAGATTTGGGGGAAATTAAATGAGATAAGGTAGGTTAGATGTCTATGCAGTGTTTATACATTGCAACTTTTCAATAAATGCTTGTTGTGGTTAAGAGAATTTCCCAAATGTATCATTAAAATTCTGCCAGAAATTTTGTAAGAAGTGAGAAAATACTACATTGCTTCACTAAAAGGAGTGTGTTGTAAAAATATGTAATGTGCTTAATGTCTACCCCAGGTAGTTTTCTAGGACAAATGATAAGATTTAATATTTGTGAACTCTCTCTCTCTCTTTTTTTAATGTTTATTTTTGAGAGAGAGAGAGAGAGACAGACAGACAGAGTGTGAGCTGGGGAGGGGCAGAGAGGGAGACAGAATTCAAAGCAGGCTCCAGGTTCTAAGTTGTCAGCACAGAGCCTGATGTGGGGTTCGAACCCACGAACCACGAGATCATGACCTGAGCCAAAGCTGGACTAAAGCTGGACTAAACCAAATGAGCCACCCAGGCGCCCCTAATATTTGTGAACTCTTAAGAGAGGAAAGAAATAATATGCTCATAAGACACAAGATATACCTTAAACTTTACTTTTTGTGAAATGATATTATCAGAATTTGGGAGAAAATGATCAGAATGGGGGAAAACCATAGATATAGTGTAACTAATCATACCAAAACATTTCACAATGTCTCCCTTTAGTAATTGTAGATAAAAGTGTAGACGCAAGGATATCTTAATTATACAGGCTAGTGGATTTGTAACTGAAAAGACCAATACTATTGTATGTTAATGGAGGCATGACACAGAGCTCTGTCTTGGCCCTATATTGTTCATTCATTCATTCAAAAGTCATTTATTGAACACCTACTATGTAACAGGTATTGTAGTAGGTAGTAGGGGTTTAGTAAGGAAAAAAACCCAAACACTTGTTCATTTTTAAAACTGATGACTTAGATGAAGGAATAGAATGTTGAGCCAAATCCTCTTTGAGTAAAGGGGCCAGAGAGTAAATGCATTGAAAAGAATGATCCAAATTCAAAGTAATAGATTATAGCAGTAGATTGACTGGAACATTTAGTTGTGTTTGTCTACAGAATTTATTTAATCTCTGTGAGACTCAACTTCCTGGAAGATAAAATGGAGACAATGATATTTGCTGTTTGACTTGTTTTCAGTTTCAAAGATAATGTATGTAAAGAATATAGCACAGTGTTTGGAATATACTAGATGCTCCAAATGCAATAGTTTTTATTACTGTGGGATTCATTTTACCACAAAGGGTCATTTTTCATGCATGCAAGGATTCTCAGAATGTATGAGAAGGCCAAGACAGGTAAGGTGAATGGTTCAAGGTTAAATAATGAGAAACTGACTGGATCAGAACTTATATTCATTGTTCCCTATTTCTGATTAAAATGTTAACATTCTATCTGGTAGTGACCAATATTTTATATTGAACCTCTTGTCATACAGAATGCAGTTTTTAAACAACTTCAAGGTATAATAACGTGATGGTACAGGGAGAACTTTTGGAGCTCAGAGAAGAAGTCCTTTACATCCACATAGGAATTTTGGTTTCTGTCATTTTAGACTAATTAAAATCACTGTGAACCGATATTATTTTTTAAACATGGTGACACTTCTTTCATCAAGTAATTCAGAAAGTCCTTCTCTGTAAGCGAATATAGGTTAGATGAAGAAGAGAAGTTGGTACAGCACGAACAGCCTTTCTCTTGGCAATCAAAAGGGTGAATAGGCTGGATGAAGTGAAATAAAATAAGACTGAGCATTTGCTCTGTGGTAAGTAATAGAAACAGAATCTCAGATGATCCTCATAGCAGCCCAATGATGAAAGTATTTAGTGTCCTCATTTCTACAGTGAGGAAATAGGCTTTTCAAGTCACACAATTGGTAAATACCAAAAGGGAGACTCAAAGCCAGGTCTTTGTGATTCAGTTTCCCATGCTCCTTCTCCTCTACCACATTGCATCTGGCAATGCTTTTCTGTCTATGATGAGCCATAGAGTCCTTAGCATTACCTCAAAACTAACTGCTTACTTAGGTATGTCATACTTGGCAAATTCCCACTCCCCAGAGAACAGAATTCTTCTTCTTCTTTTTTAATTATGTCAGTGTAACAACAGTGCAAAGTTTAAGAAATAGACTTTTAACCACTAAAATCTTACCACCTTAACGATACTATTTTAATTGTGTTTAGGTTCATTCATACCTTTATTTAATTTTATTTTCTTATGGTGATGACCATAAGCCACCAAGTGTAGCTGCCAGAGTGCAAAGAAGCTCTCAGTTTTTGGGTCACATACACCCACAAGCTGACTCCATGCAACCAGTGACAGGAAAGGATACTTCTAAAACAACCGACTCTGGAGAAAGCATGACACCACACACCTTTAAGTAACTGTAATCATGCTTTACATATAACTTTGTGTCATTTATTTATTCACTCATTAAATACATATTTACTGAGTGACTGCTACAGTCAAAGCACCATTCTAGGAGCAAGAACTATAGCAAACAACCACAAAGTCCCTGATCTCATTGAGATTACGTGCGCTGAAGGAGACAGATAACAAACATAAAAAAGTAAAATATATTGCATGTGAGAAGGTAAGCCCTAAAGAGAAGTTGGGGAAACAGGCAAAGCGGGTAGACATTTGGGTGAGGATTACACCTCACCAAGTAGAGTTGAAATTTTAGCTAAATTCTGGGAAACATTTTGCGGAAAAGTTAACCACTAAGTAAAGACCTGAAGGAAGGGAGAGTGGGAGCTGTGGTTATCTGTGGTATGGCAGGCAGAATTCTAGGATGACCCCATAACCCTATTTGCCCCTTCGTTTGATTTCAATGATTACATTAAGTTACCTGGAAAAAGGGATTTGCAGACATTAACCTTAAGATAGGGAGATTATACATGTGGACCTAACCTAATCACACGAGCCCCATAAAAGCAGAGAGTTTTCCTTCAATTGGTAGCAAAAGAGAAAGTCGGATTTAAATTGTGAGAAGAACATAGCACAAGGGAGGTTCTCCAACACTGAGGCGGAAGGAGCCCCAGGGAAGAATCTGGGGAAAGCTTCTGAAAGATGAGAGTGAAGCCCAGCCCACAGCCAGCAAGAATATGGCAACCTCTGTCCTACAACTGCCAAGAACTGAATTCTGCCAACAACTTGAATAAGCCTGGAAGCATATTCTTCCCAGAGTCCCCAGATAAGAGTCCAGCTGGACTTCATTCTGATTTCGGCATGTATGGAGCCAACTGAGCCACGTATATACAAGTGAAGACACAAAAGTAAGGGCATTGTTACATGCTTGTATACCTAATGATAATGATATTTTCATCAGCCACACAATATTCTCACGTGCACCACAATTGACTTACACCTTCCTTTCTGATTAGTTCTGTTGTTCAAGTCTTTTTCTTACTAGATGCTGCTGCAATAAACACCTTCATACACACAGCATTTTCCCTTAGTTTGCAAATTTGTCATTCCAAAGATTATTGTTTTATAATAATATATGGGCCCCAATTTTCCTGGACCCTTGCAAGCATTAAGTATTACGATTATTTTTAGTTTTCCTATCTTAATAAGTAAAAGAGTAGCAACAATTAGAAATCTTTTCTATGAATACTTACAAGAATGAAGATTTCTCCCAATTTGTTTCTTCACAGCACTTCTGTTCACTGATTTTTGAAAGAAGTAGTATTGCCTATTGAGTTACTAGCAGGGAAAGCAATCAGTTGAAAGAAATTTCAGACTTGATTTGGATCATAACTTCTTCTTTAGTCTCCTAGTGTTTGGGGTTCTTCACCTAGGAAATGAACATGGAGTCTGGCATCATATCCAAACAATATTTATAAAGCATTTATAGAAGTGCCTCCTTGCAGTTCTTCCTATTAACCTACATCTATATATTTTATTTTAAAACAAAATAAGTGTTGCATAGTGTAAAGAAATCTACTGGATCACTTCAACTCTTTGTGGCTTAGTTTCTGCATCAATATAATGAGAAACTTGAAATAATGTTTTGGTCAATTCCTGCATACTGTAAGTGTCTATCATCTTATATAATAGCTATCTACCAAGTTAGCAAGGGATCTGGTAAATGCTATCCTTAGGCACAGATACAATGGGTCTACATATGACCCCCAAATTATTTGTTTCTGACCAACTCCATCAGAAACCCCCTTTTATAGTTTTCCATTCCATCTTGTTCTTTTCTGTCATCTCTTCAAATAGTTGTACGTTAGCTTCTACTTTTAAGACAGAAAGTCAAACCCGGGTGTCTTCTTCTCCACCCAAAATACCATTGACCAAACAATTATAGACATTCAAAATGTATATATTACCACTGAAAAGCATAACCCCACTAAATAGCCCTCTGAGAAATTTAACTAAGGTCAAGAGGGTTAAAATACAAATAAATGGATGTGAAGAATGGTAAAATCACAGATGCAAAAGACACTTAAAAACTCACAAATGGATAATAAATGTTACTTTATTCCAATACATTTGATCAAATATATGGATCACTTTTAAGGAAAAAGTTCCCACACTGGTTCTTAACAAACTAAAAATGAGTAGACCAATAAACATATATAAAAAAAATTAAGAGGCGTCAACAGAACATCACTAAAGAAATCTAACTAACTTTGCCCATGAATTCTTTCCAACTTTTCAAAGGCAAGAAAAATTACTGTGCTTTTAAAAATGTTTCATAGTGGAAACAGCTATGGAGAACTTCCCATTTACTTTGAAGTTAATGTGATCCTAATATCAAACATCAAAAAAGATCATAAATGAAAACTATAGATCATTTTCTTATTCCTATAAGTATAAGAATCCTAAATGAAACATTATTAGTTTGGGTCAAGCAGGATAAAAATAGAATACTCTGTAATTACCAAGTGGAGTTTATTCCAGGAATTCAAGGGTGGTTTAACATGTTAACACATCAACAATTAAAGGGATTTTGATGAAATTCAACATTGTTTGTGATTACATACCTTTTACAAACACAATACAGAAGGCAATTTCTTAACATGATTAAGATCTTTAGAAACCAGAATTTAGTAGCAAACATTACACCTACTGGTGAAATATTAGAATATTTGGCCAATAAGTAGAATAATAAAAATAAATAATAAGAATATATATTGGAAAGGAAAAAGTGTTACACTATTTGCAAATGATATAATGATCTACCTAAGGGCAGGCACCATGTCTCTTCTTAAGTAACATTATGTCCTCGGTGCTTAACACTTTCTGGAACATAGTGGGAGTTGAAATATTTATTGAATGAGATATTAAAATATGGAAGAATAACTAAAATTGTTTTAAAATAATAGAATGAGGGGCACCTTGGTGGCTCAGTCGGTTGAGTGTCTGACTTTGGTCCAGGTCATGATCTCACAGTTCATGGGTTCGAGCCCTGCATCAGGCTCTGTGCTGATGGCTCAGAGCATGGAGGCTGCTTCAGATTCTGTGTCTCCCTCTCTCTCTGACCCAACCCCGCTCACACTCTGTCTCTCTCTCCTTCAAAAATAAATGTTAAAAAAAAAAGAAAGAAAAAGTAAAAACAATAGAATGATTGGGGCACCTGGGTGGCTCAGTCAGTTGGGCACCTGACTTAGGCTCAGGTCATGATCTCACAGCTTGTGAGTTCAAGCATTGCATCGGGCTCTGTGCTGACAGCTTGGTGTCTGGCGCCTGCTTTGGATTCTGTGTCTCCCTCTCTCTCTGCCCCTAACCCCCTCGCATTCTGTCTCTGTCTCTCTCAAAAATAAATAAACATCAAAAAAAAAAATAATAGAATGATGGGAAAACAGCAAATTTGAGATAAACACATGAAAATTTATGATATTCATGTATAGCAACAATAGCTGGACTGAAACTATTAAGAAATGTACAGGACCTCATGAGAGTAACAATCTGAATATCCTCTGAGGTATTCATGTTTCTAGATTAAGAAGGCTCAAAGAAATAAGAATGTGAATTCTCTCCCAATTTAATCTAAACTTTTATACAGACTATAAAAATTTCAATGGAATATTTTCAAATTTGAAAACTGACCCAAATTTCATTTCAGAAATTACAGTTAGGAGCCACAAAAAGAAGATAACAGAAAAGACCAAGGGCTGGGGACATTTGCCATTAAAAATATCAAAATTTACTACAAAGCTAATACAATATTTAAAGTATAGCACAGGTCCAGCAATGGGCATGGCTATTCGTAAGATAAAACAGAGAATCTAGAAATGGATAGACAGATAAACGAGTATGTAAAATATGATACAGATGTAATATGAGATTGGTTAGGAAAAAAGCTCTGGCAGATATCACATTAGTAGTTTTAACTTACAAAAAAATAAATTGATACCCATATCTCAATATAAACAAAATTATCCTCAAAGTTAAAATTCAAACATTAGGAAAAATGATAAAAAGAACTGAAAAACATGTTATAGAATATTTTAGAATAAGTTTTTTCTAAACATGATAGATACTTGAGAACTTTCTGACTACATAAGGATTAAATTTTTTTGGCAAAGAAAATTAAATAAGAGCAAATAAGACAATAAAATAAAATATAAACAAATGTTGTTACTATATATAGAATTATTAAAATGATATTAAAATGACAAACATCTCAATGGGGGAAAAATGAGATTTCCAGTTGGGCATCACAGCTTGAAAGTACACATTTATCTTAAATTCCCTTCAGGAATTCCAGTATAATGACAGTAAAGGAGCGAGAAAGTATAGACGTGAAGACAAAGAGAGTAATAGAGGAGACAATACAAATGGGAGACGTCCATAACATTTTTAAAAATCTTAGTGTAGAGAACAGAAAGTTGAGTGGCTCTGATGCCTGAGTAATGGCCCACTGTTCCATAAGTATACCAACTCCCTACCCCTAACACATGGCTTTCAATTGGCTTTCTAGTGCCTCATTCCAAAGTATAATTAGATAAGGATCACAACATATATATGGAAAACCTCCAATATGAAAGACAGAAACCAAAATTAACATAGAAGAAAGATATGACACAAGGAGAAAAAGAAAGCTTAAAAATATAGTATCTTCATAACAATTAGAGAAGCCAGCATCCATGAAGAAAAAAGAATGGCACATTATAAAAAGAGACCATGCAGTGAAGAGGAAAGAACCACTAGACCATAATAATATGAATAGTTAAAACATCTGGTAAAATTGGAAGCTCTCAGTCTAGAAATTCTAAAAAACCTTCTAGAAAAAAATATAGGGGTGCCTGGGTGGTTCAGTCAGTTAAGCGTCTGACTTCTGCTCAGGTCATGATCTCCATGTTTGTGGGTTTGATCCGCCTCTGGCTCTGTGCTGACAGCTGAGAGCCTGAAGCCTGCTTCAGATTCTGTGTCTCTCTCTGTCCCTCCTCCACTCACGCTCTCTTTCTCTTTCAAAATAAGTAAATAAATATAATTTTTTTAAAACGTCCAGTTAAAAAAAAGAGAGAGAATAATTAGCTAATGAGAGAAAAATGGGAGCTAACATTATGAGAAATTAGAGGACTAACTCAAGAGATATAACCAATAGGAGTTCTAGAAAGAGAGAGTGAGCAAGTGTGTGTGTGTGTCTGAGAGACAGAGAACAGAGAGAAACTACCAAAGAAATAATACAAAAAATTTCCTAAAACCAATGGACACAAATTTACTTAAAGATTATTCCTACCAAGCAGCCCAAGTAATGGAAAAGAGCTGTAAAATACATCATGAAATTTTAGTGTCTTAAGAATAAACTCTGTGGGAATGCAAGCTGGTGCAGCCACTCTGGAAAACAGTATGGAGCTTCCTCAAAAAACTAAAAATAGAACTACCCTACGACCCAGCAATTGCACTACTAGGCATTTATCCATGGGATACAGGTGTGCTGTTTCTAAGGGACACATGCACCCCAATGTTTATAGCAGCACTACCAACAATAGCCAAAGTATGGAAAGAGCCCAAATGGCCATCGATGGATGAATGGATAAAGAAGATGTGGTATAGATATATAATGGAGTATTACTCAGCAATCAAAAAGAATGAAATCTCTCCATTTGCAACTACGTGGATGGAACTGGAGGGTATTATGCTAAGTGAAATTAGTCAGAGAAAGACAAAAATCCTATGAATTCACTCATATGAGGACTTTAAGAGACAAAACAGATGAACATAAATATAATATAAAAATAATATAAAATACAAAAATAATATAAAAACAGGGAGGGGGACAAGACAGAAGAGACTCATAAATATGGAGAACAAACAGAGGGTTACTGGAAGTGTTGTGGGAGGGAGGATGGGCTAAATGGGCAAGGGGCACTAAGGAATCTACCCCTGAAATCATTGTTGCACTATATGCTAACTAATTTGGATGTAAATTTTAAAAAATAAAAACATTAAACTAAAACAAACAAACAAACACAAAAAAAGAATAGACTCTGAAAACTTCCAGACAGAAAGACAAAAACACAACAGATCAAGAATCTGGACAATTTTGGACTTTCCAACACCACCATGAATACTACAAACAATGAAGAAAAATGCCTTTAAAATTTTAAGGGAAAAAATGGTTTCCAACCAAGAATTATATATTCAAGTAAATTATCAATGAAATGTGAGAAATACAAGCACTCAAAAATAAAATGGTTTTAAATACTCTTTGTCAGTATTATCATGGAGTTATGTCTTAGAGCAAAATTAGGAAAAATGTGGGAAATGGGCTGAAACACAAGGGAGCTGCAAAAGGAATTTCAGATTGGCAAGAAGAAGTCCTAAGATATTTCTGCAGTAGGCTAAATATCTAGTAGTTAAGACTGGAGCAAGATAATGGAGACTATATTTTTAAAAAGGAAATTATAGGGGCACCTGGATGGCTCAGTCGGTTAAGTGTCCGACTTCGGCTCAGGTCATGATCTTTGGCTTTGTGGGTTCGAGCCCATGTGAAAGCCTGGAGCCTGCTTCGGATTCTGTGTCTCCTTCTGTCTGCTCCTCTCCCACTTGCGTTCTGTCCCTCTCTCTCAAAAAAAAAAAAAAAATATTTAAAATAAATAAATAAGTAAGTAAGTAAATAAGAAATTATAGATTACCCAAAGTGTTTAAACCATTAAGAGTTTTATCACTCTGGCAGAGAATTTGGTGATAGAGTCTTGCATACACAGAAAATTAAGGAAATCCTGGGGCACCTGGGTGGCTCGTTCAGTTAAATGTTCGAATCTTGACTCAAGTAATGATCTCATGGTTGATGAGTTTGAGCCCCATCTCAGGCTCTGTGCCTGCTTGGGATTTTCTCTCTCCCTCTGCCCCTCTCCCCCCAAACAAACAAACAAACAAACAAATTAAAAAAAAAAAAGAAAATTAAGCAAAACCCAAAATGAGGTAATTATTAACACCAGTGAAAACAAAAAGCTGAACCAGAAAGAAAATCTAAATTATGTGTAATACTTACTGAGCTGTGGACAATATTTAAGTAATAATGATGAAAAACGTGAATATAAATTTACCCCAGATTTAAGACAGACCTATACTGGAAAGCTGATCAAAGAGAACTGGATGGGTCTGGAGAGATAAGGTGGAATGCAGGAAATGTGGAAGAAAAGCTACATCTCCCTCTTATCCAGTAGGAAATTGAGAATAATTGTTGAAATTAAAAAATGAAGTAGTAAAGAAGCATTTAATTTAGAAACATAAAATTAAAGATATAAATAGCAGAAAAAAAACATTGAAAAAACTTGAGCATGGTTACCTTGGCATAACAGGATTGGGAGGGGAAGAAAAATGGAAGAGAGAAATGCTATTTTTTGCTAATGATCCTTGTTGTCCTAGTGGAACATTTATACTATGCATATGTATTGTTTTGCTAAAAAGTAAAGAGTCAAAAGATATGAACTAGAAAATCAAAAGAAATCTGAAAGATTAATAAGCATATGAAAGATGCAAAACATCAATAAATAAGCAAGTATTCAAATTTAAACAAGAAAATATTTTTCACCCATTATATTGGTAACAATTTACAAAATTTATAATATCGAGAGTTCGTAAAATGCAGAAAAATAAGCACTCTTACAAAATGATGGTAGAAGTACATAAATTAGCCTACTTCTTCCGAAGGAAAAATGGCAATTCATATCAAAATTTAAAACATGACTCTGATCCAGCAAATCTGCTTCTAAGGAAATCATGAGAAAACTTTTTAAACATATGAATAGCAACACATTTATTAAAGCATTGCTTATAATAGTGAATACAGGAAACAAGCTAAATATTCATTCCTTAGAGCATTTTTAAAACTAAGTAGAACATTTATAAAATAGAAACTATGCACAATTAAAATGATATGTAGATTCACATTTATTGTCATGGAAAAATGTTGGCAAAATTCTGAATTTTATGAAAAATGCAGGTAATAATCAGGCCATATCTCAATATTTAAATTTATTATAATTTATTTTAATTCTAGGAAGCACCTTCCTCTTCCATTATATTTTCTTTTAAAAGTTTTTTTTCCTAACTATTCTGCTATTCTATTAGAATAACTTTAGAGTTATTTTTGTCATGGTCCTAAGCTATAATGTGTGATTCCATTCATTCCCAAATTAGCTGTCCGTCAGCCATTCATCCATCCATCCATCCATGCTAACATATATATATAACATATATATATATATATATATATATATATATATATACACACACACATATATACATACATATATACACACACACATTCATCTTTCTACCTATCAACCTATTTACTCACTAATATAGAGTGTGGGATTATGTCTGAACAGTGAAACAAAGAAGAGATATTTGCTTTCCGTTTTCTAACTTCTTCATTGTCTTAGTTTTTCTTTTCACAATGATAAAAAATTATTTTTGAAATCCTCCCCCACCAAAAAATAATTTTCACTTAAAATAAAACATAATGGGTATTTGAAGATGGAGGCATCGTGCTCCCTGATTTCACACTATATAATAAAGCCATAGTAATCAAAACAGTCTGGTATTAGCATAAAGACAGACACTTACTTTCATGGAATGACAAGCCTAGATATAAACCTATACAAATGTGGTGAATTACCTTACAACAAAGGATGTAAGAAAATATACAACAGGGAAAGACAGTCTCTTTAATAAACAGTGTTGGGGAAACTGGATAGCCACATACAAAAGAATGAATTTCTTTTAAGTTGTATTTATTTATTTTGAGAGACAGACAGCAAGCATGTGTGTGTGAGCAATTGGGAGGGGGAGGGCAAAGAAACAGAGGGACAGAGGCAGAGAGACAGAGAATCCCAAGCAGGCTCCACACTACAGCGTAGAGCCCAATGCAGGGCTCAATCTCATGAACTGTGAGATCATGACCCGAGCTGAAATCAAGAGTCAGATGCTTAATGGACTGAGCAACCTAGGTGCCCCCCAAAGAATAAAAATTGATCACCATCTTACACCATACACAAAAATAAACTCAAAATGGATTAAAGAGTTGAAACTAAGATCTGAAACTAAAAACCTCCTGGAAGAAAACATAGGCTCCTCAATATCAGTCTTGGCAATGAATTTTTGGATCTGACTTCAAAAGCAAAGAAAACAAAAGCAAAAATAAACAAATGGGGCCATATCAAATGAAAAGGCTTTTACACAGCAAAGGAAATCATCAACAAAATGAAAAGGCAACCTAGTGAATGGGAGAAGTTATTTGCAAATGATATATCTGTTAAGGAGTTAATATCCAAAATATATAAAGAATTCATACAACTCAATAGAAAAAAAAACAAAGAAATCAGATAAAAAATGGGCAGAAGATCTGAACAGACAGTTTTTCAAGGAAAACATACAGATGGCCAACAGCTACATGAAAAGATGCTCAACATCACTCATCATCAGGGAAATGCAAATCAAACCCAATGAAATATCACCTCACACCAGTTAGAATGGCTATTATCAAAAAGACAGGAAATAACAAGTATTGGAGACGATATAGAGAAAAGGGAACCCTTCCACACTGTTGGAAGGAATGTAAATCATTGCATCCACTATGGAAAAGAGTATGGAGGTACTTAAAAAATTAAAAAAAGAACTATCATATGATCCAGCAATTCCACTTCTGAAAATTTATCTGAAGAAAACAAAAACATGAATTCAAAAAGGTATATGCACCCCCAGTTTCACTGGAGCATTATTTACAAAAGTGAAGATATTGAAATAAGTGTCCATTGATGGATGAGTGGATAAAGGTATACGTATGTACAATGAAATGTTACTCAACCATAAAAATGAATGAAATCTTGCCATTTGTAACAACATGATAGACCTTGAGGGCATTATGTTGAGTGAAATAAGAAAGAGGAAGACAAACACTATCTGATTTCATTTATATCTGGAGTCTAAAAACAAAATAAACAAAAACCAAAACAACACTCATAGATACAGAGAAGAGATTGGAGGCGGCCAGAGAAGAAAAAGGCTAGGGTGTAGGTGAAGGGGTGAAAAGGGTCAAGAGGTACAAAATTCCAGTTATAAAATAAATGAGCCACAGGGGTGTAATGTATAGCACAGTGACTATAGTGAATATTTGAAAGTTACTAAGAAAGTAAATCTGGGGCGCCTGAGTGGCTCAGTTGGTTGAGCGTCCGACTTCAGCTCAGGTCAGGATCTCATGGTTCATGAGTTCGAGCCCCGTGTTGGGCTTTGTGCTGACAGCTCAGAGCCTGGAACCTGCTTCGGATTCTGTGTCTCCCTCTCTCTCTGCCCCTCCCCTACTCACAACGTGTCTCTCTCTGTCTCTCAAAAATGAATAAACGTTAAAAATTTTTTTTAAAAAGTAAGTTAATCTTAAAAGTTCTCATCACAAGGAAAACAAAATTTGTTACTTTGTGTGGTGATCAATGGTAGGTAATTAGACTTATTTCAAATAAGTGATCATTTTGTGGTGCATATAAATACTGAACCATTATATTATACACCTGAAACTCACATGTTAGGGGCACCTGGGTGGCTCAGGGGGTTAAGTGTCTGACTTCGGCTTCAGCTCAGGTCATGATCTCATGGTTCGTGAGTTCAAGTCCCACTTTGGGCCCTCTGCCTTCAGTGTGGAGCCTGCTTCGGATCCTTTGTTCCCCTCTTTCTCTACCCCTCCCCTGCTCACACTCTTTCTCAAAAATGAATATAAATTAAAAAAAAAAAGAATATGGGAAACCTGAAACACATTTAAGTCAGTTATATCTCAACTTACAAAAAGACATTTTGGGGACAATAGAGAACATTTTTAAAATGTTTCTTGTGGATGCTCAACATCACTCATCAGGAAAATACAAATCAAAACCACAATGAGATACCACCTCACACCTGTCAGAATGGCTAAAATAACAACTCAGGAAACAACAAGTGTTGGTGAGGATGTGAAGAAAGAGGAGCACTTTTGCACTGTTGGTCTGAATGCAAACTGGTGCAGCCACTCTGGAAGACAGTATGGAGATTCCTCAAAAAATTAAAAACACAACTACCCTAAGACTGAGCAATTGCACTTACTAGGTATTTACCCAAAGGATACAAAGATACTGATTTGGATGGTCACATTCATCCCAGTGTTTACAGTAGCACTATCAACAATAAACATATTATGGAGAGAGCCCAAATGTCCATCAACCGATGAATGGATAAAGAAGATGTGGTACACACACACACACACACACACACACACACACACACACAATGGAATATTACTCAGCCAACAAAAAGAATGAAATCTTGTCATTTGCAACACGTGGATGGAACTAGAATGTATTATACTAAACAAAATAAGTCAGGCAGAGATAGACAAATACTCATAGGTGGAATTTAAGAAACCAAACAGATGAACATAGGGGAAGGGAAGAAAAAAACAAGATAAAAATGGAGAGGGAGGCAAACCATAAGAGACTCTTAAATACAAAGAACAATCAGCATTGCTGGAGGGATGGTGGAGGGAGAGATGGGCTAAATGGGTGATGGGCATTAAGGAGGCCACTTTTTGCACTGGGTGTTATATGTAAGTGATAAATCACTGGGTTCTTCTCCTGAAACCAATACTACACTGTACGTTAACTAAGTTGAATTTAAATAAATAAATTTATAAAAATGTTTCTTGTAAGACCAGCGATTCATCATCTTGACTGTCGTGATTCCATTGACTATTTTGCAATGAGCAGAAAGAGAGGTTGAAGAAAGCAGAAGAGATCCAGGTAACTAAGGAATTGAAGCTCCCAAGAATGTGAGTGAGGAGGGAACCAACCTTGAGTAGTTAGTCTTAAACAGGATGAGGGAGCACTTGTGAGAGAAAAGGGTAAGGTAGGTGAACATCAGTTAAGAGTCAGGGGTCAGGAGGGGTGCAAGAGGAAGTTAAACAAGCGCTGACAATGAGTCAAATAAACAACTTTGAAAATCTCCTTTGTGGGGCGCCTGGGTGGCTCAGTCAGTTAGGCGTCCGAATTCAGCTCAGGTCATGATCTCAGGGTCCGTGAGTTCGAGCCCCGCGTTGGGCTCTGTGCTGACAGCTCGGAGCCTGGGGCCTGCTTCAGATTCTGTGTCTCCCTCTCTCTGACCCTGCCCCATTCATGCTCTGTCTCTCTCTGTCTCAAAAATAAATAAATATTATGGGGCGCCTGGGTGGCGCAGTCGGTTAAGCGTCCGACTTCAGCCAGGTCACGATCTCGCGGTCCGTGAGTTCGAGCCCCGCGTCGGGCTCTGGGCTGATGGCTCGGAGCCTGGAGCCTGTTTCCGATTCTTTGTCTCCCTCTCTCTCTGCCCCTCCCCCGTTCATGCTCTGTCTCTCTCTGTCCCAAAAATAAATAAACGTTGAAAAAAAAAATTTAAAAAAAAAAAAAAAATAAATAAATATTAAAAAATTTTTTTTAAATCTCCTTTGTTATATGGAGAGTAGATACATTTTTTTTTTAATGTTATCTCTTTAATATGAGAGAGATTCATGTTCCGTGTAATTTGAGAAACACAGGAAAGTATAGAGAAGAAAATTAAAATTACCTGTATGTCTCCTTTATATCCTACCATTTTCTCTCAATATTATATCCTGAGCTCTTCCCTTTGTCTTCAGCATTTGTTTGAAAGATAATTTAATGTCTGCAAATTACTCCATATTTAATTGTTTTAACCATCCCCTCAATCTCAGATGGTTAGATTATTTTTAATTATAGTATAAATATTTTAGGAATATCATATAAAATCTGCACAGCTGATAATTCTTTGGAATACATTTTTACAAGTGGAATTATTGGAAGAAGGGGTATAAACTATTTTAGGCATTGTAGTATCTCTAGCCAAATTGGTTTTAAGGAAATTTATAATTATTTACACTCCAAACAGCATCAGATGAGGGTCCATCTGATACCTTTGCTAGCATAGGTCATTTTTTTAAATGTTTGCTAATTTGAAAAGTTAAAATTAATTAATTGTTCTTTTTGGCTTTCTTTGATTGCCAGTAGGAATGAATTTATTTTCATATTTTTATATCATTTGTATTTCTTCTACTCTTTCTTCTATACTGAATAATTTTGGATTATATCATGGATACTGTTAATATCATACTATAGCGTACTATCATACTGTTAATATCACACTCTGGGTTCTCTTGTATTGTTCCAAAGAGTGTTGACTCCTTTAAGCGAGCAATTAATTTGGCCTCAAATTATAACTCTGTCCTTGGGTTGTAACTCATTCCCGTATTTCAGTTATGTAGCCTTAACGAGTCCACTTGTAACCTGTTTTGTGTATGCATGTTTCAAAGGTCAGCCAGGTATCTGGGTAAAGTTATGCACAGAACTTAGGGCTTCCCTCCCTGGTTCTCTCCTTTCTCATATTCCCTCCATCCTTCACTTTCTAGCACCCCTGGTTGCTCTGAACTCTGTTTACTGTTTATTCAAGGATGATCAATTCCAGCTGTTATATCTCCATTTTAGCCAAACTGAGTGACACAGACTAGGACCTGTCTTTTGGCTAAAAACCATACACATAAACACACAAAAGGAAGAAATCACCCACTGCTATTCTCTTTTTCCAGATATGGACTTTCCTTCAAAATGTGCCTGTGTTTGTTCACTCTTAAGCCTTTAGATTGCTATTTTTTATATTTTTATTTTGGAATTTAGTTATTATCTGCAGAAAAGTTAGTCTGATATTAGCTTACTTGGACATTACTAGAAGGAAAACCCCAGGTCTACAGATCATTAATTTTCACTTCCACAAAGGTCCCCCCCCCCGCCACCCCCACCCTGCCCCTCTTTAAAAGCACCTGGGTGGCTCAGCTGGTTGATCATTCTGACCCTTGACTTTAGCTCAACTCATGATCTCACAGTTCTGACAGCATGAAGCCTGCTTGGAATTCTCTCTGTCCCTCCCTCCCTCTGTCCCTCCGCTGCTCATGCTTTCTCTCTCAAAAATAAATAAACTTTAAATTATATAAATATAAATATATGTGTGTGTGTATGTATGTGTATATATATATATATATATATATTTTTTTTTTTTTTTTAAAGATGTGATAATCCCCAAGCACATCTCAAGAAAGCTAAGTGTCTCAGAATTCCAGTTCTTTGAACATATTTGGGGAAGGTTTCCTACAAAAGTTGCTTCTGGAAACTAGAGCTGTCTAGTTAGCTTTAAGCATACACAGAAAACTGCACCTGAGCTCATGCTGAACAAGATAACAATGGCACTGAGGGACTACAGTGCACAGAAACCATTAAAGTCTGAGGTAGAAAAGGGGTTTTCTTCAACTGGTTAATGCAGACCATAAGCAGAGGCTCTGACCACAGAGAATTTGATGTCAGTTTCACACTCTCTTCTTGAATTTGAAAAAGGATCAATGACTGGGAAGACTCATCTAATATGAGCCCTAGATGGTGTTTCCATTTGCACTACTTCATGCTTACCAACAATCACTCATCTAGGATTCCCTGGCACAAGAAAATACGATACTTTGCAGCTAACAGGTACTTGTTAAGATCTCCATATCCCTATTCACCTTGAAAGGAAGTTAAAACTTACCTTATTTAACTCACCACTTAACTTATCAGAAACCCACAGTTCAAATTGGGCAAGACCCACCCAGGATAATATAGGAAGAGGCGAAGCTGTAATTGGAATGAAGTTAAGTTGACTCTCACTCTTACAATCTGACTTAGCCACATTTTCAGTGTTTCAGAGGCACTGTGCTATATGGCATGTCCTCAACCTTCCTCAAGGTTAGACTCTAAAGTGTTCTGAGTGGAAGAAAACAGTTTGTGCACTGATGTGATCACAATCTCCCAAATTCAGCAGTATGACAGTGTGATCATTGCATTTAATGGTTGGCTGTTCTCCAAAATCAGATTGGCAAGTAAGGGCATGTGGTCTTTCTTGTAACTCTGCTCTCCTGGCCTTCCCATCTCCTTTTTTCCCATTACCATCTCCGTGGCCCTGTGCTCTTGATCTATGTGTATTTCATTGGGTTCAGATGCAAAAGGACTAGTCAAGATGTAAGTCAAATTGCAAAAGGATCTGGCCAAAGTCAGGTCAGCTCTGAATCATAAACATCCTTCCCTGTGAAGCGTTTGGTTTTCATATGCAATAATTTCAATCATTCACTTGTCTAAAAATACAAGAACATGTTTTTACTCATCAGCCTTCCTCAATCATGCTATAGGAAATGGAACTGAGCCATTCAGTGAGGAAAAAGCTTCTCCATGTTCAGAAATCCTTCCTTGAGACCTAGCTACCAGCTAGGTAGGACATCAAAGTCCTCAGCATGGAAAAGTCAGAGTAGATGCAGTTTCACATTTTAAGAGTTGAAAAAAAAAATTTAAAAACCCTGCCTGTCTTCAGTAGCTTATAAGATCTCTCGTCTCCAGGCGGGAGAGATTCCTCAGGTGTTACCCACTCTATCATAGCATTCCTCATCTCTTCTTTTATCTTGTGCCCTTCTCCTCTTTCCAAGATCATAAATCAACAGAGACAGGCTCTCATTCTTCTTTAAAAGAGAAGGGGGGAAGTCTAGACTTCTCCTATTCCATGGCAAAGTGAACAACCTGATAAATTTAACTACCTGCTTCTCAGGTGAAAACTGGAAAGATTTCAAAGCCCAAGTGGCAATCTATAGCCAGGAACCTCTGCAGCATGAGTCCAAAGTCTATTTTATGTTCCTCTCTAGGAAGAAAGCCCATTTGGTAAAATGGCAGTCTGGTTCAAGAGACTTCAGATTCCAGAGAGGGGTCAGAGTCAAATCCAAGACTGTGTGACAGCTGAAATTGTCCATGATTTACTAATTGCTGAAGGCAGTGACCAGGCCATAAGGAGCAAAGGCCAAAGGGAAGGCTTGGTGCCCATTGCTGGCATTAGGTTTCTGTCTAGAGGAAGAGAAGACAGAAAACTGAAGAACATTTGGAACTAATTAGCAGGAATAAGAAAACGTAAGGCTAAGAGGTGGGGGGTGGCGTCAGGATTGTCCTTAAAATAAGAAATAGTTGGTCAACTTTGCCAAAGGCTTTGCTTCCCTTATCTTTCTTGTCCTCAGCATAACTTATACATAGTTGATTAAAGTACAGCCTCATCTTTCAGCTTTCTGCAATATTAAGGATCTTATCTGCAGAATAAAACAGCTTCAAAAATGAATGGAATTGGCAGATATTACTGTTTTCCTCAAGGATGGTCTGAACCTAGGAATGTGGGAGATGTCAAGGAAAGAAGTGAACTTTAGAGTCAGATAGACATGAACTCAAATCTTCATTCCACTGCTTACATGCTATGTGACCCTGAGAAAGTTAGGTATCTCCGCTGAACTTCTGTTTTCCCATCTGCAAAAGTCTGTCAATGCCACTTCCTTCACATGGATGACATGAGGATAAAATGACATAAAATATGAACAGGACTTCTGTGCTTGGCACACAGTTGTGCTCATTAACTTTTCTTTCTGCCTTATAAAAACCTTTACAAATACAATACAATACAATTTACAAATACAATAAAAGTCATTTTTGTCATTTATGTCATTCCAGAAATCAAGGCATAAAACAAACCCACAGTACTTAAAACAGTGTGGTATTATTTGAAGAAGAGAAACATAGATCAATGGTATATAACAGGAATCCAAAAGATTGTCCATTTCGCAGGCAGAAATAAGTTTGAGTTGAATTGAAGATCCATATTTCAAAGAGTAAATCTAATTTTATGCCAAGATAATGAAGGACAATAACAAGATGCTGGAGTTGCAAAGAATTTGTTAAAATCAGTTATGCAGCAAAAATAGAAAGAAAAAAAGAAAAAGAAAAAAAAAGAAATTTGAACATGAAAAAAGGTTAAAGACAGGAGAGCATCTGGGACAAAATAGTCATAGCTATAAAATAAAACATTCAGATACAAAACAGACCAAGATAAACATCTGAAGCTTTCAAATAGTTCTTACATATCTATTTTAAAAAGTCTAAAAGCCAATGATATAGTTTCAAGGACACAAACAGGTAATTACAGAAGATGAAATCAGAATTGCCTTATGAAAGATGGCTTTGCCTCGTTGGTAATCAGAAAATATAAATTAAAATAGCAGTGAATTTACCATTATGCTATCAGTTTGACAAAGAGAAAAAAGTTTGATAATATCAAGTGTAGACAAGCAAGGGCAGGGCTGAGGGGTGGGAGAGTAAAATTAAAACATAGCTGCTCATGACCTTGAAATTAGTACAATTGATCTGAAGGGCAAGATGGTGGTATCTATTAAATTACCCAGCAATTTATTTCTACATAGCTGTTCTGGATAAAGACTTGCATGTACACACAAAAGACATAATTCAATATTGTTTGTAATATGAAAAACCTTAAAAAAATTTATCCACAGAAAAATGAATGAAAACAAGTCCATAAACACAAAGAATTACTATAAAATGTTCAAAGAAATAAAAGTAGATTTCCACATACTAACATGGATCAGTCAAAAAACCCAGAAACCAATATTTTATATTTCTCCCAATATATAGATATGTATGAAAAATATAAAGAATTTTGGAAACTTATCAAATTCATCAGAGTATACTCTTAGTACTCTTTGGTTGGGAGGAGATCCATATGGGGATAGGAGTTTTCAGGAGACTATAATTTCTTCTGTAATGGTCTAAATGTTTTAAGTTATAACTGATCTACTGTTTGCATAGATTTAAAAATAAATATGTACAGATACTTTAAAAAGATACAAATATCCCAAAAATGTTGACAGTGATTTATTTTGGCAAGGCAAAGAGAGAGTATGAGTGATTGTTGTTTCTTCTTTGTACATCCCTATAACTTAAAAAAATGTTCCCAAAGAGAAAAATGATCACTATTATCCAATGATACTCATAAAATCCCTGATTATGGCACTAGATACCAAGCTAAACTGGTTTAAAAAAATGTTCTGGCCCAGTTTTGTAAGCATGATCTCATTTAACTCTTATGTTAACCCTGTGAAGTAGGTACTATTATCTCCATTGGTAGATAAAGAAATTGAGGTACCAAGAAGGTAGCCAATTTGCCCAAGCTCATGCAACTACAAAGTCACAGAGCTGATAGTCCATCATATATATTTTTGAATATCAAAGTTAATACTTCTCTCACCACACTAAAGCTACCTTAATGCCAATGTTATATGCTATTTTTTTTCCACAAATTATAAAGCTACCTCACTGCTAAATGAATTTGAAATCTAGGGAACAGATGAATAAAAACAAGTTTTAAAACTATATAAACATTTTATGGACATATGTGCATTTAAGTATAGGAGTTAGACTAACCTATTTAGGAGAAGAATATTACTGATCCCAAGTAAAGCTAGTGTGTAGAAAAGCCATTTGCACAAAAAGGAAACATCCTTTGTTCAAACATAATATTCTTACACAGTGTGATAAAGCAGCATGGGACTCCACAGAACTGATTGTTAGCTAGAACTGTTATTAGTAGGATTTCAACTTAAACTAGCCCAAGACAATGAGAATTTATTGCCTTACATAACTAGTTTCAGGCACATCTGCATCCAGGGGTTTCGAAGATGTTATTAAATCTCAATCTCTCTCTCTCCTTTTCTCTGTGTTGTCTTTATTTTTAAGTATGCTCTAGGCAAGTGGTAAATGTATATAACTTTCAAGTTCTCCAAGTTTCCATGAATATACTTCTTACAATTTCAATAAAAAAGAGACTCTCTTTCCTTCAACGTGAGGCCCTGAGAAATAAGTTGGCCATACCACAGCAATCTCTGTATCTAGTCCTGAGTCTTTGTTACCATCCCTTTCATCCCAGGAAAGATGGATTCAGTCTCACTCAAACCAAAGGGATTGAATTGAATTACTATAGGATGGGTAAAAAGAGATTAACCAAAGTGAAGAATTCTGGGCAAACAAAAAATGACCACAATATAGTCACAGCTTTCACATTATTAGAGATGTGTGGCCATTGAAAAGCCAGCAAACTAACCAAGGGAGAGGGGAGACATTCACAGCAGCTACCTCATAGGGATCCCCTGAGGATAAATGATAGTTGTAGAGAAAATGTACCTAACACGGTGTCTGGCAGATAGGAAGTGTCTTCTAAATTTGTTTCCTAATTGACCAATCAAAGGCAGGTAATTCTGAGTTACTTCTATCACCTCATTCCAGAGATTTTGTCAATTAGCAAGAACCAACTGAAAAATACAGCAATTCTATTGAATTTGAAATAGAATTGGGGAGTGGGGTGCCTGGGTGGCTCAGTCAGTTGAGCATCTGACTTTTGATTTCAGCCCAGGTCATGATTCCAGGGTCGTGGGATTGATCCTTTCATTGGGCTTCGCACTGAGTGCGGAGACTACTTAAGATTCTCTCTCCTTCTCTTTTTCTCTCTCTCTCCCTATGCCACTCCCCCCTGCTTGTGCGCTCTCTTCTTTCTCTCTAAAGAAAAAAAAATAGAATTGGGAGCCTGGAGGCTGTGTGACCTGAGACTCTTAGTAAGCACAATAACAAAAACTATAGTATCTAATATTTATTGCATGCCAACCATGTGCCAAGGAGTATGCTAAGTGTATAACATGCATTTTCTCACGTAATATTTACTATAACTAATGAAGTAGATATTATCACTTCCATTTTACAGATGAAGAAACAGATGTAGCAAGGCCAAATAATTTGCCCAAGGTCAAGAGAGTGACAAGGCTTGGACTCCCACTTGGTTGTGTCTGACTTGAGAGTCTGAGCTCTTAACCACGCATTGTTCTGTCTCACACTGCCCTGCGCGGCCTCAGAATACCCTGAGGAGAAGACTCAACATGAAATAGCATTTGGCTGCATTCCAATCAGTCAACACATTCATCACTAGATGCACAAAGAGAGCAGGTAGGTTGGATTCCCTGTGCTGAACAAAACAATTCAGGCAAATACATGCACTGACCTCTAACTCAATTTGGAGATTTAGAATCTCTATCTTGAAGACTTCCCTAACATCTCAGCTGCTGTATTTAACGGGACCTTTTATAGAGGTGGTCAAGAGGGAGAAAAAAAATTACCTTTTTAGTTTCTTTTTATTTCATTAAAAAAATTATTTAACCATAACAGTTCTGGAGCTATTTCTTGTTGGCAAAATTATGGAGCTGCGTACAGATTCAGAGATGTGTTGGGAGGCTGGGCACAGATGGCTTTAATTATTTGGGCAGCCATTGACAGATGTGATGGTCTAGGTTTCTGCTGCCTTGGACAGGTGTAAGCTATAGGATTTACCCAGAGGGAGTTGTGCAGAGCCAGAATTGGATAGAGCCCTGTGATGGCCCTTTATTTTGTCTTAATCCACCCCTAGGTACATAGTTATCATATTTCTTTGCCTCAAGGCATGGTCAAGTCAGTCAAAACCATCAAACCAAGTTTGTGTGCAGAAAAGAAAATCTCAAAGACAGAAATACACTGTTAGCAATTGGTCTCAAACTCCGCTCAATATTTTTACTCAGAAGCCCTTCTTTTCATTTAATCAGGGCTTCATAATCAAAAGGATATACATACAAGTCTCACCTTTTGAATCCAAACAAACATGTTTACTTCTCTGATTACAGTCCACACAAATAATTTCAAACATGAATGTCAGCTTGTGAAAACCTGCATGATTTTGTTCAACAAATTTATTGAGCAAGTTATGGAGAACAGGAGGAGAAAGGAGACATACTCCCTGCTCTTAAGGAGCTCTTGACTATTTAAGAAGGAGTTTCTGATCTTTGAGCTAATAATAATAAGAGAGTCAGCACATACTATGTCAAGGCACTGTTCTAGGGTCTGCTGATGTGGTAATGATCAAAATAGCCCCTTTCCCCATGGAGCTTCCATTCTAACTGAGGATATGGACTATTAAAAGTCCATTTTCTTTGGGGTGCCTGGTTGGTAAGTGTCTGACTTCAGCTCAGGTCATGATCTCATGGTTCGTGGGTTTGGGCCCCACAGTAGGCTCTGTGCTGACAGCTCAGAGCCTGGGGCCTGCTTCAGATTTTGTGTCTCTCTCTCTCCTTCTGCCCCTCCCCTGCTCATGCTCTGTCTCTCCAAAATGAATGAATGTTAAAAACAAATTTTTTTTAAATCCATTTTCTTTTAAAAACACATGTATACACAATATGTGTGTGTACATATATACATGTATTAGATGGGGTGGATGAAATATACTATTTGTTACAGTAGATTATATCTAAGGAATTGCATCTAGCTGTGTATGTGAGTACAACAGGATCTCTGTAGAGGAAAAACTGTTTAAGCTAGGCTGAATATAACAGAGAGTGTTACCTTCTCTGAAAACAGCTTTTACCAAGTGGAAAAGTAGAGGAAAGTATTCCAGGTCCTCCTAACTCTTTGTTTGAAATAGCAGAGTTCTGACTTAGTATCTATTATGGGCTGAATTGTGTCTCTCTAAATTCACAGGTGAAAAGCCCAACCCTCAATACCTCAAAATGTAAGTATATTTGGAAATAAGATCTTTAATGAAGTAATTTAATTAAAATGAGATCATTTGGGGAGGGAAGTAATTCAATATGATTGGTGTCCTTAGAAGAGGAAGAGAACCATGGATACTTGGCACAGAGAAAAGGCCATGTGAGGACACAGTGACCAGGTGGCCATCTGTAAGTCAGAGGCAGAGACCTCAGGAGAAACCAACCAACCCTATCAGCACCTTTGATCTTGGATTTCCAGCCTCCAAAACAGTGAGAAAATAAATAAATAAATAAATCTGTTGCTTAAGCCACCCAGTCTGTGTCATTTTGTTACAGCAGCCCACCAAACTAATACAGCACCTGACGTTCAGATTGGGAGCATAGTATATACCTACTACATAGAAAGCTTTCAAAGAATAGCTACTGAATTAAAACGTTTCTGAGTTGCACAACCGACCCATACTGAACATTTAACATGCGTGACCATCTATTTTAACCCAGCAACACTATGATATAGATATCATTATTCCTATCTTATCCATGAGGAAACTGGGGCTTTGCAAGGTTAACTATGGTACCCGGCATCACAATGCTGGTAAGCAAGCATGTGTCTGAACCCGGACAGTGTAATTTGATGACACTTAGCTCCAGCACTCTGAGGAGCTGAAGGACATGGTGAAGGAGAACAAAGGCCAACTTGTGGAGGACCTCGGTTATAGCTACAGAAGCTGAGTGTTCAGGCAACCAAAAATACAAGTCACTACCCAGAAAACCTGTTATGCAATTACCTGTATGTACACAGACCAACCCTAAAGATAATCACCATCTATGCATACAACCCATCACCCCGTACCTCATGTAGGCATAGCCCTCCCAACCACTAATTTCCCCTCTTGTATAACATACATACACACACTCACACACTCACACTCACCTCAAACTCCTCAGACAATACAACTTTTTAAGAAGTCCTTTGAAGAATGCCTTAAAGGATTTGAATCAATAATATCCTCAGATCCTAAACTGGAGCTCCCCAGTTTGCTTTTTAATGATATCTCCCAGCTCGGCAATCACAACCACTTCTTACTGTTCGCTCCTAGCTAGTCTACTCCATTCTTCCCTTGGCCCACAGAGCATGTGGTGTTTTTTGGTTTTTTTTTTTCTTAAATAAAGAAACAGACATGGAATTAAGTCTCGGTGTCCCATGTGCTTCATTATCCAGGCTTGTTGGGAATGTGTTAAACATACAGTGTGAGTTTTCATAAGTAGCAGAAAAGGATCAAAGGAACCTACTTTACCAAAGGTTCTTCTTTTCTCTCTCTCTCTCCTTTTCTTTCTTTCTTTTTTTTTTTTAAAGTAAGGTTTGGGCGATTCAAATCACACTAGGTAGTTGAGCTGATAAGATATGGGAGGAGAGGTCTCCAGCAGTAGTTTTTATTTCAAGAAAAGAAAACTTTTTAAGTCATAAACGTTCTTAGGTGCCTTTGATTTTTTTTTCAGTTGAATTGCAAACCTGGAATTAGAAGACGTTTTGAAAAAATATGCTTGATGTTAACCCTAGGTAGTTATATAAATAGAGTGAATTCAATGAAGTTACATAGCACAAAGATTACACTCTGCTATGCTGCTGAGATTTTTACATACCAAAAACTTTAAAACTTTAAATGGACTCTTTAAAATTGCATATATATGTACACACATATATACACATACACACCCATATATGGAGAGACACATATCTTCCCTAATAATAACATTTCCATTTTGCTCCTCTGTAAAACTGTGCAGTATTTGTTCCTATGTGCACTAAGCAAGAGTCCTTGGATTGGGAAGATTTGAATAAGTCACCCTGAGATGAGATGTAATGTGAAATGTGACTTTCATGGAGAAACAAACTTGCTTATTTGATCTTATCTTTGCAATACAGAGGGATCTCGTTTCTCAACTTTTAGATGTCTAAGCTATTTGGGTTTCCAAAGGCAAGACTGAAATCCGTAAGATCTCAAAATGACTCAAGAAATTGTATTTGTAATCATGATTCATTAGAATTTGGTTTCCGTAGAGGACTCACATTTTTCTCAGTAATATTTTTTTAAAATTTCTTTTTGAAATCCAGTTTTGCGGGGCGCCTGGGTGGCGCAGTCGGTTAAGCGTCCGACTTCAGCCAGGTCACGATCTCGCGGTCCGTGAGTTCGAGCCCCGCGTCGGGCTCTGGGCTGATGGCTCAGAGCCTGGAGCCTGTTTCCGATTCTGTGACTCCCTCTCTCTCTGCCCCTCCCCCGTTCATGCTCTGTCTCTCTCTGTCCCAAAAATAAATAAACGTTGAAAAAAAAATTTTTTTTTTAAAAATAAAAAAAAATAAAAAAAAAAAAAAGAAATCCAGTTTTGCTAAATAAAAATCTGTTTCTTCTGTCCTTTAATTTTGTAGCCACTATGGTGGTGTCACTGCTATATGTCTATTCTTATGTTAGTGTCATACTGTCCTGATTGCTGTAGCTTTATAAGAAGTCTTGAAATCAGCTAGGATAAGCCCTTCCACTTCTTCCAAATTACTTTGGCTATTCTGTTTTCTGCATTTCCATGTCAATTTTAAATCAATGGTACTGATTTATGTTTTTAAAAAGTCTGCTAGGATTTTGATTGGGATTTCATTGACTCTATTGACCAACTTAGAGAAGTTATAGAATAATCATAATCATAATCATAATAATAGAATTTTCCGATACCAAGATGGTATATCTCTCCTGTATTTAGGTCTCATTTAATTGATCTCAGCAATATTTTGTAGGTCTCAGTATATAGATCTTGAACATATTTGTTAGTTTTATCCCTGAGTATTTCACACATAAAATCAGTTTTACTTGCTATATAATATTCCCCTGAGTTAAAGTTCTGTTATTACTTGACCATTCTATCTATTGTGTACTATACAGGTGGTTTGCACTTTTTATTCTAGTAACAATTAACATGGTGATAAACATTTGTGCATAATCATTTTCTGTATTTAAAATTAGTTTATTTACATAAATTTCCAGAAGAGAAGTTCCTGGGCCAAAGGCCATGAAAATTTTTCGGGTTCTTAGTACATATTGAATAGCTTTTTTTTCTCAAAGCTAAATTATAAAATTTTCCCCCAGATATTCCACTTTTTTCTCTTCTGTAGCCAAGGTGAACAGTCATTATTATATAATCTCCAGGAAAGACAGAGAAAGGGACAAAGCCTTTTAAATCCTCTGTGAAGAGAAACAGAACACATCAATGTTGCTATCACCTTGCTATACTGTTGAGTATAAGATCAGGCCATGCTGTTGTAGACAATGCCTTGATATATTAAAATGGTTGGATTCTTTCTAGTAAGTAACTCTTCCTGGGCCTCAGTTTCCTCATCTACAGAATGAGATTGTTAGATGTACCAGAGCTTTTCAAAACTGCTCTGGAAAACCTCGGTGTTTTGGAGGGGGAAGTTTTAGGATGAGCATCTGAGCTGACCAGCTCTGGGCCTCCCTGCATCTCTCCACATAGAGAAATCCTCCTTCCAGTAGTTTTGCATAATGTGATTCTTTTTCAGATTAGTTTTTAAAAATAGGCATCCACTAATAAAAACAATTGACAAAACCACTGAACTAGAAGGACACTAAGGTATTTTTCAGTGAAGCATTTTATTTGAAGCTACATCATCTTCTAGCAGGTTTGTCTACATATGAAGCTCTGAGGAAACTGGATTCCATGATGCCAAATATGTCAGAGAACGTCTCACAAAATGCCCCTGAGTGTACTTTCAGTTCATAGGACATACTAGTTCTGGACCAGTCCCAGAAGAGATTGGAATCAAAATTCAGACTCAAATGGAGATTTCTGGAAAGCTGCTAGCAAATGGCAGGTGCCCTGACTGCTTTCTAACATGCATAATCTTATCAAATCCTCAAAAGAGATCCATGTTACTGCCACCATTTTGAAAATGGGAAAAGTAGGGCTCAGCTTAGTAAGTGATAGAGTTGAGACTTGAACTCAGGTCATCTGACCCTCTAGTCACACCGCACGGTATACCAGAGCCTGGTCAGAGACTGCACACAAGACATACGTTACTAAATAGGTCAAGAAATAACATCAGGTGAGAAACTCAGAGATTCACAGAAAGAATCCAGGACTGAAACATGCTTTCATGTCTGCTTACCCCGAGAAAATCAAAGCCACAGCATACCACTTGAAACTCTTTATTAGCTTATGATCTTGATCTTGGAACAATTCCTTAAATTCTCTACGACCCAGTTTCCTTGTACATGAGAGCAGTGTACCTCATAGGGTTTCTGAGAGCATTAAATGAGATGATGGATATGAAAATGCGTAGCTCGAAGTCTGCACATAGAGGGTGCTCACACCCAAAGTGCCACAAAGACATACCACAGACAAGTCTTCAGCTACAACAGTTTTGAATCGGGCCCCCAACAGGCAGAGGAGAAGAGAAAAGAAAAGAATGAGGGCCAGGAAAATCAGATTATTATTGTTTCTAGGCAACCACAGAAAAGGAATAACATAAAGGGCGTTTCTCCTAAGAGTACTACACTGGCTACCTCACAAAAAGGCTGTCAGGTTTTAAAAGTAGGATACAACTATCAATGACCATAGAGAACCTTTTCATAATTCAAAATTATTCAAAATATTCACACACACACCCTCTTTCTCTCCTTTCCTCCCTCCCTCACCCAAATCTCAAAGTAGCCAGGGAGGAAGATAAGAAATGTGTTCATTCCAATTCTATAAAAGATCAAACTGAGGTTCTGGGGAAGCTGAGAAAATTAAGCACAGTCATCCACTTTAAAATCAAGGTCCCCTGTGGCACAAAAACAGACACATAGACCAATGGAATAGAATAGAAACCCCAGAACTAGACCCACAAACGTATGGCCAACTCATCTTTGACAAAGCAGGAAAGAACATCCAATGGAAAAAAGACAGCCTCTTTCACAAATGGTGCTGGGAGAACTGGACAGCAACATGCAGAAGGTTGAAACTAGACCACTTTCTCACACCATTCACAAAAATAAACTCAAAATGGATAAAGGACCTAAATGTGAGACAGGAAACCATCAAAACCTTAGAGGAGAAAGCAGGAAAAGACCTCTCTGACCTCAGCCGTAGCAATCTCTTACTCGACACATCCCCAAAGGCAAGGGAATTAAAAGCAAAAGTGAATTACTGGGACCTTATGAAGATCAAAAGCTTCTGCACAGCAAAGGAAACAACCAACAAAACTAAAAGGCAACCAACGGAATGGGAAAAGATATTCGCAAATGACATATCGGACAAAGGGCTAGTATCCAAAATCTATAAAGAGCTCACCAAACTCCACACCCGAAAAACAAATAACCCAGTGAAGAAATGGGCAGAAAACATGAATAGACACTTCTCTAAAGAAGACATCCGGATGGCCAACAGGCACATGAAAAGATGTTCAGCGTCACTCCTTATCAGGGAAATACAAATCAAAACCACACTCAGGTATCACCTCACGCCAGTCAGAGTGGCCAAAATGAACAAATCAGGAGACTATAGATGCTGGAGGGGATGTGGAGAAACGGGAACCCTCTTGCACTGTTGGTGGGAATGCAAAGTGGTGCAGCCGCTCTGGAAAGCAGTGTGGAGGTTCCTCAGAAAATTAAAAATAGACCTACCCTATGACCCAGCAATAGCACTGCTAGGAATTTATCCAAGGGATACAGGAGTACTGATGCATAGGGCCACTTGTACCCCAATGTTCATAGCAGCACTCTCAACAATAGCCAAATTATGGAAAGAGCCTAAATGTCCATCAACTGATGAATGGATAAAGAAATTGTGGTTTATATACACAATGGAATATTACGTGGCAATGAGAAAAAATGAAATATGGCCTTTTGTAGCAACGTGGATGGAACTGGAGAGTGTGATGCTAAGTGAAATAAGCCATACAGAGAAAGACAGATACCATATGGTTTCACTCTTATGTGGATCCTGAGAAACTTAACAGGAACCCATGGGGGAGGGGAAGGAAAAAAAAAAAAAGAGGTTAGAATGGGAGAGAGCCAAAGCATAAGAGACTGTTAAAAACTGAGAACAAACTGAGGGTTGATGGGGGGTGGGAGGGAGGAGAGGGTGGGTGGGTGGGTGATGGGTATTGAGGAGGGCACCTTTTGGGATGAGCACTGGGTGTTGTATGGAAACCAATTTGTCAATTAATTTCATAAAAAAAATAAAATAAAATAAAATAAAATAAAATAAAATAAAATAAAATAAAATAAAATAAAAATAAAATCAAGGTCCCCTGGGCTGTAACCTCCTTGAGGCCAGGATCTATACCTTGTTTTCTGATATATCTTTCCAAAAGGCCCAAAAATGTAAGTGTTGATTGAAATGTATTGGTCTGAGGTCTGCTTATTCAGGAGGCTCATTTTGTTCAGAAGCAGAATCTCAGATTAAATTTCAAGGTCACAGATGCTATGGAAAGCTTCTTCAGTTGATATGTATCCGTTTAGGAAAAATTTATTTTAAATGTCTTGGTACATTGTCATGTTCCACCGCTAATCCATTCTTTTCCTTCTAATTTTTGAATAATTCATGCACTTTTTTTTAAGAAATAGCATAGAAAAAAACTATTAAGTGAGGACAAATTTTCATTTTGAAAAACAAAAAACAAAAAACAAAAAACCTTGATGTTAGCTCATCCTCCTGATTGCCTTTAGGTTGCAAGTACAATTAATTGACCTTGGACATGACATGTTTTAAACCCAGGAAGAGTGAGTGAAATTTTACTGGAGGCATATTTATCTTAAGTTGAAATGCAACTTGCTGTCTCAGAATATTATCTCAGTCTGGTATTATCTCTGATTGAAGGCAGGAAGTGTTGTCCTGCCTATTAAAAATATACTTCATTTGGACCCAAAATAAAAATATGTCAAATGCGAAGAGACCCACACTTGAACCTTGACTCCCCAGATTTACAATGTTCTATTATGAATATCATGAAAATTGCTCTGTCTCTAAATAAAATAACTACTTTTCCTCCTTCCCCAGCTTGTAAAAATTAAGATAATGCTGCAGTGTTGATTTCCTTAAAAGAAAGGATCTGCTGGGTACACGTTGAGGCTCCCCTGGATTCTTAGTACCACTGGTTGTCACTGCTAAAGTCATAAAAATAGGACAGAGGAGACATGTTTTGCTTCCGACAATTTGAGTATTGGATTTTCCAACCACCTTTGAACCTTTTGATGTTCAAATTCCTCACTGGCAAGCATTCCAAAGCCTTGCAGGGCTCCTGAAATCTGAGAAGTCTCCTCACCAGAGAGGAGTTGAGCTGAGCTGAAGGCTCGCAGATGTGGCTGCAGCCTGGCTCCCAGAACCAAACAGGGAGAACTACAGTCAATTATGTGGATGGCGCTTCCTGCTCTGCCCATTCTGAGATCCCCTTCTATTCAAGGTCCCCTTCTTTTTTTGGTGGGGGGCGGGGGGAAGGGGTTTGGCAGCCAAGAGGGCTTTCTCACCTCTAGCACTTTCTGATGGAGGAAATGTCTTCCCACCCCCTGCCCCACCTTGGGGGCAGCACTGACAGCCTTTCTTTGACTGTGTCACTCACAGCTGGAGGAGGGTCCAGCCTGAAGATAAATCTCTCACAGCTTGCTCATTCTTCTCCAGGAGGCTGTGAGGAGAATGATCAATGCTGTGCTTCAAGGCTAGCTTGCTCAGTGAACCACAGAGAGAGAGAGAGAGAGAGAGAGAGAGATTACAAAGGGCCCATTTAAATACCTAAGGCCTCTCAGCTCCCTTCCTCCTAAGGCATAGACTTGCTCTTAAAATTTAAACGAATATATCTACAAATGGTGGCCTCAAGGAGATGGCTGGTAAAGCCAAAAATATAACCCGAGGAGATGACCCGGGCAGCTTCCTGAAAATAAAGCCCTTGTATGTATTTCCAAGAGGGTGCCTCTTCACCCTAATTGCCTTAACTGCCAGTTGTTGCATCCGATGGAAAGCAAGCCCTGGGACAAATGAGACTGAAAGATTAGCAGGACATTACTGGGACACTGACAGGTGCAAGAAGACAAAAATTCATTTGCCAAGATGCTGAACTGTTGCTGCAGGCCCCACTTCTCTCTCTCCAAGAACCTCCAAGTATTTCTGGGGTGGTGGGTCATTTTACACAAGCCAGAAGTCTTGTTGCGTTTTGTGTTGTTCCCTGCATTCACTGTGCATTCCAGGAGTTAGCCTGTCTCTACGGCAACTGGTCACTAATCTGGACAGCCTTTTCTCTCTTTAATAGACCGTCTGGGAGTAAGGGTGCAAGTTATCTCCTCTCCGTGCCTGCAGCCTGGTGCCTCCGTCATGCCAGAAACAACTTTCAGTAGATGCTATCACTACACATCCTGTCCATAACACTTGGCACAGGCCTTATAATTGGTTCCCCTGCTACCAGATCCTAACTCTTCTATTCATGTTCTTCCCACCCCAGCATCAGAGTGATCATTTCAAGCTCAGACTTAACAATGTTATTCTCCGGCTTAAAAACACTCAGTGGCTCCCAATCAACCACAGCATGAATCTAATTCTTTGGGAGGTGCCAGACAGGGGCTGTCCCATCATCCTGAGTCCTGGTATGATGCAGACACGGAGTCCCGGCCAATCCATGACAAACATGTAAAACCGTCATTTATCGCCACCTCAGCCAAACTTAGCCTACGTGGGATGAAACTGTGACTTTTCTCTGAAGTCATCTTGTTTGACACATATCATGATTTTAGGGGAACAACTAAGGACCAATTGTGTCTTCAAGAAGAAATGTTTTAAAACAATCCGATGTTCAAGCCTATTCTAAGCCTTCATGGAACTAGTAATTAGAGGAATTAAGCATGAAAATCTGACTCTATCATGATTCAAAACACTTTAGTTTGAGTATTCCCCTATATCTGAGAGAAAGAAAGAACGTGAAAATCTGAAAAAATATCCAAAATCCCAATGTATGATGTAGTTTCCAGGACAAGGAAAGAGGTCTATACTTTAAAAGTTTCTACTGTGCGGCAAACACTATAGGAGCTTTATAAATATATAGCATGGGTCTCAGTGTGAGCCTAAATATGCATTCAGACATATCTAGATATGTCTGACAAATATGGGGCAAGCCAGCCATATCCTTTCTGCACAAGGGCATGAGAAGTTTTGTGGCAAAGGACTCAGGGACGAAGCAGCAGCCCCAGGGAGAGCACTATCATTCTGGGACTGGTGTGGTGGCTGTTGGATTTATATCCGAGCAGAGCCCCCACAGGATTAATTATATCCGAGTCCTGTGGAATACGGAGGCTAAAGGAAACACCTAGTGATCTGCCTTCAGAAAGGTTTCTGGAACATCATGTACTCACACAGCCCTGCAACGAGTCTCATATAAACCCTGTAACAAAATGTGACACAAAGCAGGGAAAGGGGCCTTCTTCTGTATCTGTCCTAAAATGTCTCAGAGGCTCTAGGAGTTGTTTTCCTGTGCTAATGGCCCTGAGCAAATGCCCTGCTCGAGACAGGGCAACAAATATGGCACTAGGAAGGAGATCCTCTTGGAAATTGCTATAAACTCTTGAAAAGTAACTACATGGAGATGAGGTCATGTGCAGACAAGACGCCCAACGCTATGGAACCAGCATCCCCATCAATATTTATCCAATCAATCAACAATTGGGTTTCCAGCACCTACTCTATGCGAATAGCTCTATCACCTGCTGAGCAATGTTGTAAGCAATAATCCTTGATCTTAAGGGGCTAGTCTCTAGCCCTCCACAGGCTGACAATGCTGGAAGAATTCCCATCTAATCAAACAGTATCTCACTTTAGCATCACAGTTAAGTCCATGAGGGAGATTTTATCTTCCTTGTAAAAGAAGGGAAGCTGAAGTCCAGAGAGGTTAAGTAACTTGCTTCAGGTCACATAGCTTGCAAGCAGTATAGAGACAAGCAAAGCAAGTGAGATAAGATGACACGAACAACTGATGATCAAGGTGAGGCAGCATGCTGGCTTATTACAAATAAAACAAAAAGATGAAGAACAAACAAAAGAAGTTCTATAGACCTTTTTTCTGTGATTCTTCGGTGGAGCTATGTCACCAGCCCTTACGCCTCAGGGAGAAAATAGCAGCTGTCGGGAGCTGCCCACTTCGCTTTCCTCTAGCTTGCTCTCTAGCAGCTTCTGCCACTTTTCCCCATGCTGACCTGAGCCTCAGGAGTAATCAAATCAGTAACTGATACTCAGAAAGTAGGTATAGGCTTAGCTGAAGTGGCTTTTGTATGTTAATTAAGTGTTTTATGGAACCTCTGAGATCTCGGATGACACTCGGTAAATATTCCTTACTGAGTCCATGGAATCTGTGAGTGGGTTCTGTATAATAAAGCAATTTCAATGTCCTGACAGATGGGCCATAGAAATTGACTGTGTGCCTATGATTCCAACAGATTATATACAATGAAAAATCTGGACAATAAGTGCTTTCTCTGCTTGTTGCCTATGCACTGGTCACTTTCTAGAAGGGAAGAACTCCACTGTTTTCAGTTAGTATTATAGATGGAAGTGAGATGTTTGTGGTACTTTTATCTTGGCATTACGTAAAAAATAAAAATAAAAAACAAAAAAGTGTCTTCCAGTTCTGCTTCCTGGTTCTTAAATGAACTATTCAACCCACAAAAGGCCATTCGTAAAACATTTATCAAAAGGAGAGAAGTGATAAATCCCTCCTTCTCTTCCTGAGTTCACAGCCCTCTTTTTCTCTATGATTTCTCTGTTCAGAGCCTGATCTAGCTTCTGGGGCACCTTCAGCTCTTTCAGAGCAGGGACACAAATTCTTGAAATGAGTTCACGTTACATAAACCCTCAATACACGCAAGTTCACTCATGCACGTGTTCTCTCTCTCTCTCTCTCTCTTTCTCTCAGAATTCTGTAAGCTTGTAATGTGAGAAAAGATGTTAGGCAGCTAAATAGCCATTAAGCAAAATATTTTTAAAACATCTACATAGTGATCTTTTTAATTTGAACAAATTCCAGGCTTTTAATCTGTGAATTTTGCCTACCCTGGATAACTGCATTAGAGAATAAAATTTCAAAATTTCCTAAGCCATTCACAAAAAGACAAATACTATATGATTCCATTTATATGAGATACTTAGAGTCGTCAAAGTCATGGGGACAGAAAGTAGAATGGTGGCTGCCAGAGCCTGGGGGCGGGGGGGGGTGGGTAAGGAGGGGAAGGGGAAACTTCTCTTTAATGGGAGACAGTTTCAGTTTTACAGTATTAAAAGAGTCATGGACATGGATGATGGTGATGGTTGTACAACATTATGAATGTTTTAATACCAGTGAACCATACACTTAAAAATAGCTAAGATGATAAATTTTGTCATTATGTATTTTACCACCACTTTTAAAGATTGGGGGGAAACCCATGTGGAGAAATTAAAACAAAACAAAAAACTGTGAGTTTCCTTTTTTGCTACCTTACCACCATCAGCAGTCATCTTCTGCCTACACTGACTGGTAGATGCTCCAATGATGAAAGGAGTCTTATGCAGCCCCACAATTAGATAAAGACAAAATTGCCTATGGAAATGACCAAACCCTTCATTAGCTAATTGCAGGTGCAATTGGCCACTTGCACCATCAGATGAAGGGCAAGTGGTTAATTGAGCCCACAAGTGACCTACTCAATCAGAACTAACAAATGGCTCATCAGATGAAGTCCCAGCCAAAACGTGTCTGCAAACAATAGCATGTGCAAAAACTGCCCAAATCAGAAGCGGCAGTCAGGCTGCTATCTAAAAACGAAATCCACAAAACACAAGATAATTAGGAAAATGATCAAAATAAGAAAAACTCAATAATGAACCATGATCATGGGGGAAGTGAGGAAGATGGGCGATGTGATAATTTTGGGAATCAAAGGCCAAAGGGCATCTATTTCTAGTCACCCTTACTTGTTCTTATTTAAAAGTTTCAGGAAAACTTGTCATTCTCTCCCCTTGCACATTCTTATTCACAGAGGGTATGCAGAGAGGTTAGCATAAAATACTGTCCAGAATAGGGGCCTGGGAAATATAAAAGAATGAGTGAATGGAGGACGCTGTATTTGCATATAGAGGGCTAAGAACACAAGTATAGCTGCTTCAGTAAATCGATAGCACTGAGGAGTTTCTGTTACGTTTCCCCAATACAGAACATTTTTGTTTTGACTATTATTTCTACCACATGCAAGTTAACTAATAGGAAGCAGTACTGATGATTATGAGGATGTTGACAGAAGCGAAAATAATAGCTTGTATTTAGCAGGTTAGGCCAGGTCTATGCTGAGGGAGAAACCCCAAAACCTCAGTGGCCCCAAACAACAAGTTTCTCACTCACACAAAATCCATTTTAAGTTATTTCTCCTTCTCACCTATAAATATCCTTTCATCCTATAATTCAGCCATCTCAACAAAGGTCTCCACCCTTACCACCCAAGACAAGAAGACCAGAGAAGAGCCCAATGAGATAGGGCTTTCCATGGCCTCAGCCTGAATATGTCACGTCACTTGTGCCCACATTCCGTTGTCCAGAATTAGTCACGTGGTTCACCTAACTACAAGGATTGTGGAGTGTAGGCCCCCACCTGCTCAGCAAAGAGGAGATAGTTGAAACAGGGTTGGGTGAATTGGTGGCATTTTTTTTCTGCCACACAATCTGAAAATAAAGAATATGAAATAATCTACTCACTTGGAAATCTAGAGTATCTCTTTATATAATGCTATTAAAGAAGTAATCAAAATTAAACATACAATGGTGACAGATGGTGGTAGCTACACTTGTGACCACAGCATAACACAGAAGTTGAATCACAACACTGTACACTTGAAACAAATGCAATAATGTGTGTCAGTTACACTCAAAAAACATTTTTTTTAAATGTCTTAACATTTTATTTATTTTTGAGACAGGGAGAGACAGAGCATGAACAGGAGAGGGTCATAGAGAGGGAGACACAGAATCTGAAACGGGCCCCAGGCTCTGAGCTGTCAGCACAGAGCCCGATGCGGGGCTCGAACTCACGGACCGCGAGATCATGACCTGAGCCGAAGTCGGACGCTCAACCGACTGAGCCACCCAGGCGCCCCTCAAAAAACATTTTTAATTAAACATACAAAAAATTCAGAAATGTAAAAAGAAAGCCTTTCATGATAAAACATATAAGCCAAAAAATAAATATTTTTATGTTTTAATTAAAAAAGACATATAAGCCACAGCTGTATTCATAAGGAAATGCAAAGATATAAAACTCTTTATAAGAGAAGAGGTAGACTGAAAGTAAGTAACCCAGACACTCACTCTATAATCTTAATGACAAGAAATAACATGTGTTGACAAGGATGTAGAGAAAACAGGACCCTTGTGCATGGTTGGTGGGAATGTCAATTGGTGTAGCCACAATGGAAAACGGTATGGACATTTCTCAAAAAATTAAAAATAGAACCACCATATGATCCAGCAATTCCACTCCTGAATATTTACCTGAAGAAAATAAAAACACCAATTCAAAAACGTACATGCACCCCGAGTTCACTGCTGCATTATTTACAATAGCCAAGATACGGAAACAACTTAAGTGTCTATTGATGGATGAATGAATAAATAAGATGTGTTGTATATATACATATATACATTATACACACCACACATACATACACACACACACACACACACACACACACACACACACAGGAATATTATTCAGTCATAAAAAGGAAGGAAATCTGGTCATTTGTGACATGTATAGACCTTGAGGGTATTATGTCAATTGAAATAAGGCAGAGAAAGACAAATACTAGATTATTTCACTTATATGTGGAATCTAAAACAAACAAACAAAAGCTTACAGATACAAAGAACAGATTGATGATCAGCAGAGGCAAAGTGTGGGGGTAGGAGAAATGGATGAAATGGGTTAAAAGGTACAAAACTTCCAGTTATAAAATCAATAAGCCATGGGGATATGATGTACAGCATGGTGACTATAATTAATAATACTGTGTTGCATACCCTAAAGTTGCTAAGAGAGAAGATCTTTAAAGTCCTCATCACAAGAAAAAAAATTTGTAGCTATGTATGGTGAACATAATGTTGTACACTTGAAACTAATATACTATTTGTCAATTATACTTTAAGCAGAAAAATAACACAACAGAAATGTGTTCCAGGAACTACTGAAGATTTAAAGAAAAAAAATATATTTTAGGGGCGCCTGGGTGGCTCAGTCGGTTGAGCGTCTGACTTCGGCTCATGTCATGATCTCGCGATCTGTGAGTTCCAGCCCCACGCCGGGCTCTGTGCTGACAGCTCAGAGCCTGGAGCCTGCTTCGGATTCTGTGTCTCCCTCTCTCTCTGCCCTTCCCCTGCTCACACTCTGTCTCTCTCTCTCTGTCAAAAATAAACATTAAAGAAAAGAAAAAAGAAAAAAGAAAAAAATATATTTTAAAAGATCATACTAATAATAATTTTCAATGTGTTCTTTGTAAAAATTAATGAAGTAGACAGATTTTGGACCAGTAGGATTAGAGGGAATAAAGAATGGATTCCTATGAACAATATTATGAACAACATAGGAGGCATAAATATAAATGTTGAGGCGTTAGGAAATGCCGTAAGAGCCATGTCACTTTGGCAAAATTATTTAACCTCTTAGCATTGTATGGTGACAGATGGTAGTTATATTTGCAGTGAGCATAGCATAGAATTACTATTTTGCACACCTGAAAGTGATGTTATATTGTGTGTAAACTACACCTCCATAAAAAAATTGTTTAATCTCTCTGTGATTCCAGTTCTCAATATACAGCTACTCATAAGAATATTGTGAGGATATGTGAGGATATCAATAAACACAGTTACTTTTTGTAAAGTTTTTTAAATTTTAATTCTAGTATAATTAACATATAGTGTTATATTAGTTTCAGGTGTACAACACTGTGATTCAACAATTCCATACACCATTCAGTGCTTATCAAGATAAGTGTACTTCTAATCCCTTCACCTATTTCACCTTTCCCTCACCCACCTCCCCTCTGGTACCATCAGTTTGTTCGCTATATTAAGAGTTTGTCTGCTTGTCTCTTTTTTCTTTGTTTTCTTTCTTAAATTTCACCTGAGTCAAATCATATGCTATTTGTCTTTAACTGATTTACTTTAGCATTATACCCTCTAGATTCACCCATTTTCTTGCAAATGGCAAGCTTTTTTTTTTTTTTATAAATTTTTTTTTTAACGTTTATTTATTTTTGAGACAGAGAGAGGCAGAGCATGAATGGGGCAGGGGCAGAGAGAGAGGGAGACACAGAATATGAAACAGGCTCCAGGCTCTGAGAAGTCAGCACAGAGCCCGATGCGGGGCTTGAACTCACAGACCGCGAGATCATGACCTGAGCCGAAGTCGGACGCTTAACCAACTGAGCCACCCAGGTGCCCCAAGCTTTCTTTCTTTTTAATGGCCAAGTAATATCCCAAAATGCTGTTATTACTCTTTAAATGAGACTACAAGTATACGAATTTTAAGTGGGTTGAGAAAAAAAATGTTAAAAATAGATAATCTATATTTACACCCATTACTGCAGATCATAGAAAATATTCTATAACATTGTGGTAATTTAAGGATGTGATATGGGCTCAGGAATAGACATACAGATTAATGGCTCAAAAATTCAGATGGTGCAAAGAGCCATGTAGCAATATACATGAGCAAAACAGGCTTGGTATAATAAAGACCATGCCTGCATTCTTTTTTGGGGTTCATCTTTGATATTCTCAGTATTAATACAGACATGAGACTTAGAAGTGGTTCTCTCCTATTAAAAAATGCTAATTAAATCATCCTCTGGCATGCTGGAAGTGATGGGGGTCATAAGAACCCACAAAAACCATAGGACACAGGCCCCAATTAAGTGGGGCATTGACTTCTCAAATGCTAATGCACAGAATTAAACCCCCAGTGTAACCTCATCGTCTCATTTTTCTTAAAAAAAATAAAAATTATCTTTTATTAAAAAATGTAGATCTACATATTCACACACACACAAAATAGTACTGGATCCCTACTTACATCACACACAAAGCTAAACCTCACATGCTTTAAAGAGAGAAAGTAAACTTAATACATTTATAATCATGGATTAAGATAGCTTCTCTAAGCAAAGCACAAATAAGAAAAAACTGCATAAAATTTTTAAAAATTGTATTACAAAGACATTAATAGTCTTAAAAGGCAAGTAATAGTCTTGCAGAAATATAAGTATAAAAACAAATATTAATATATGGAACAGGACTGCCTAATAGAACTTTCTGTGATAAGGGACATGGTAAGTTTGGTGTGGATACTTCTGTATACTTCTCTCTACATTTCTAAGAGTATTCTGATAGGTTCACACAAATATGTAGTAATAATAATACAGCTTAGTATATGCATGCACTGTTCTAAAGGCTTTTCATATATTAGTTTATTAAATCATCACAACAATTCTAGGAGACAGGCACTTGTTGTTATCCCCATTTTACAGATGAGGAAGTTGATGCATAGGTGGGCTTAGTAATGTTTCCAAGTACATACAGCTAGCAAGTGTTGGAGACACAATTCAGTCTTAGGCAGTCTGGCCCTAGAGCCTATACTCTTAAACTTTATACTAAATTTCTTCACACATAATTTGGGGTTTTTAAAAAGTGTTTTTTTTTAATTTTTTAAAATGTTTTTATTTATTTTTGAGACAGAGAGAGACAGAGCATGAATCGGGGAGGGTCAGAGAGAGAGAGGGAGACACAGAATCTGAAACAGGCTCCAGGCTCTGAGCTGTCAGCACAGAGCCCGATGCAGGGCTTGAACTCACGAACCGCAAGATCATGACCTGAGCTGAAGTCGGACGCTTAACCGACTGAGCCACCCAGGCGCCCCTAAGAATTGTTTTTAATGTTGTTGTTTTGTTAAGTATAAGTGAGATTTAATCGTACATTCAGTTCTACAAATGATATTTTTCCCTAACAGTCTAGCTGGCATATGTCCCCCCAGGAGATATAGCTATACTTTATTCTTTTTCCTGGTTATAGATGAGACAGACTGTAAGCAATTTAACCACTTTGGCATTACTAAACACATCAGGGTTTCCAAAGAGGATCATCTGGAGGGCACCATTCATAAAATCCACAGGTCAAGAGCACCCGCTGGAGTTGTGTAGACCATCACCCATGTGGTCCTTCATTTAACTAGTTTCCACTTTTTTTCAATAATACAAATAGTGTTGCAATAACTTTCTTGCCCATCTCTGTGCCAGGGTTTCTTTCTATAAGCCATATCCCCAGAATTGGAATTGCAGAGAAAAGGGTATGGATGGCACCCCCCAAGAATGTGTGAGAGAACTCGTTTTCTTCCACCCTCACTAAAGCACATTGCTAATCTTTACGTTTGTGTGTGTGTGTGAGAGAGAGACAGACAGACAGACAGACAGACAGACAGAGACAGACAGAGAGAGAGAGAACTTATGGTAAATGTGTCATTGCACCGGAAAGTTATAGCACTGCACTGAACTTTTAAAAAAAATTCAAGACTGAATATGTCAACTCTCATAAATTTGAACAAAAGCAAGCCTGCTACCTCAGCTCATGTACAGAATGCCCATGTTACATCTGCTTGGCACATGCTCCATCTTCAATTAATAGGCAATAGTGTATTAAGAAGGGAAGACAATGTGTACAGAGTCAAAATATTATGTTATAGTTTTAGTGCTAATTTTAAATCTTGGAGGCTTCTGGTTTATTGATAAAGTAACATTAAAAAATTGAGTTGTCTCATTTTTATGTTTATAATTTTTTTCAGGAGATGTAAGAAATACCCTTAAAACTAGAAAGACATATCTGATGAGAGAGAGGGGAGTGAGAAGGAGGGAAGGGGGAAGGGGGGAAGGAGGGCAGGTAGAAGGGAAGTGGGGAAGGAAGGCAGGAGGAAGGGAAGGGGGATGGGGAGTAGGGGGGAGGGAAGAAGGTGGGAAAGGGGAAAGGGAGGGAGGGAGGAAGGGAAATAAAAGGGTAATCAGATATGGCGAATTAGCATTTATTGATATATCAGCTAATGTTAACCCATTGAGAATATCATACGGAATGAAGGAAACAGCTGACAACGCACACAAACTCACTCAAAATCAAGAAACTACAATGATGGATGATGGAAAAACTGGCGGAATCCATGTTTATGATCACAAGATCATCCATGTCTGCAGTATGTTTTGTGCAAACAACTAGTTCAAAATAGTGTTACAGTCTCTGACAGGTTAGTCACATCTAAATAAAAGATGGTACTATAAACGACTCTTCTTACTTGCTTTGTTCAATATTAATTGAACAGTTTTAATGTTTTCAAATCTCATGCAAATTGCCTGTTAGTGACATGAACACGCACTGCCTCCCATGACAGAAGCAGAGTCTATGGAGGGAAAGTATTAAAAAACTACTACTTTTAAAAATTCTAATTCAAATGTAAGAGGAGACCATTATAGAAATAAAAATATATACACCGTTTCCAATTTCTGGTAAGTCTAGAGAGAAGTGAAATTTTTAACATCCAAAATACACAGTTGGTTAGTGAAAGTGGTCAGTTTGTGAACTCTTTACTGAACTTTATCACTAATACTGTGTCTCTCCATATATTTCTTATCTTTATATGCTAGGTTCATGCAGATGAAATTTAAAAAGAGGTATCATCTTAAACCGGCCGAAGTATAGTGACATCTGTACAAATGATAGGAAATTAACGTCTGGGAGAAGCATAGAAGTAACAGCTCTATGTGTTCAGCCATCTGATGAGGCTTTGATAATATTGTATGGTCAAACCATAAGGTGTTAACTTCTTAGAAACATACAGTATCTTTCTAAACGGGGTTGTTTCAGGCCATATAAAGAATCAATTATATTAAGGTGTAGCCTTAAACCTGCAAACTTTTAGAGTTGTGGGTAATTATATTGGCAGTATGTTTCAGAATTGCCTTTTTTACAGGAGACTCATATGATGAACTGAAGGTAAAGTGCTAGTACAAATATTTCAAAGGTTTTAAGAGAAGAGGAAAAGATTGTGTTTGTCAGTGAAGGGATTCCATTTATTAAGTAGCTAACAAAAATACAACAGTTTTTCAGAATTCTGGTATTTTCATGCTTATAATTGCAAATAAGGTGTCAGCAGGGAAACAGAAACTTCAAATTTCTACTGAATAAAAAACAAAGTAGATTTTTACACCCTTGAAAAATGACACACAGGAGGTGTGCTAAGACATCTGAGATTTTTTTTTAATGAAATCGCCAAGACATCTTATATTGTTATCAGATATATGTTATCAGATATATGTATCAGATATATATATGTGTATTTCCTGCCACAGACATTTCAACCAGCTAGATTGGAGCCAGTTTATTAACAGACTCCAAATGAGACACTTAACAAGTAACGAAAGTGAGCAGCTATTAGATCATGTTAGTGATTCAATCTTGAAATAAAAATACCTTACTGCTTCTCTCTCAATCTTCAAATTGTTAATGGAAAAATAAGCTTATCCATTGAAAAACTATTGTCTTTCAAAAAAACTTCTCTATATGAGAAATACTTTAGTGCTTTTATAATAATAAGCATGTATTAAATAAATATATGTGTGTATATAGATAATACACGGAAACCAAAGAAATACACCAAAACCTTTTTATCTTCATGTATTTGGATTCTTCATATCATTTTGTTTGAAAAGAAAATACCATTGGAACTGAAACAGAGCACACTGATCCAATTCCATTCTACCGGAAAGGGATCACAAGCAAGGAGACAATGAGCATCATACTTCAGAGCGTGGTCTCTTACTTCTAACAGATTTAGGGCTAAATCTTGACCCCATCACTTACTTTCTGTGTGCCACTGATTTTCTTTCTTACTTGCTCACCAGGTTTCAGTTTCATCATGTATTTGATGAAGATAATAATAGTATCTATCTCAAGAGTGGTTATTATGGTTAAATTAGATATAGCAAACACTCTGCATGGGAGAGTGATCCAGCATCCCCCAGAAGTCAATACCACATCTTAACCCACAGGCCAGTACTAGTGCTAGTGTTCTCTCCATGACACCAACAAGCAATGAACTCAGTGGTCAAGTTCACCCTGGGATGGAGATGCATATGGCTTTTTCCTCTGCAAGGAGGGGAAAGAGACAGCAGTCCAGGGTGGGTGAAGAAAAAGAAATTATGAGATGGAATATGGACAGTGGCCAGATATTGTATGGGTTCTGTAAGTGGGGGTTACTTTATTGAAAATGTGGGGGTTTGAGTTGCATGGGAAATGGCTGGAAAGGCCTTTGTAGGCAAAGAGAGTCAATTAAGTATGATGATAAAATTTAGTGAGATCAAGTTTGGGCTAAGTTTAAAGACTTTGGAAGAGTATGAAGTTTTGAATTCCAACAGAATTGCTACAAATTCAAGCTCTGCTAGCTAGCAACTACATGCTTTTAGCAAATCTTTATGATCTCCATACCTTTCTGGTGAGGTCACTGTGGCCATCACACTAGATATATTAGATGAAGTTCCAGGCTGGTTGCTGAGGCTCCCATCCCAGAAGGCAGATGCATGGTCCAGATCCTCCTAGACCATGAGCTCCTTGAGACCAGGAACAGTGTCAAATTCATGTTTGTTGAATACTGAACAAACCCTGAACTCTTGTTTCTTATACTCTTTGATACGAATATTTTTTGTTCTGCTGGTGGTGGCCCAACGTATTAAGACCTCCTGCTTCACCTCTTGGGCTATGTTACTATTTTCAGCCTCTGCTTCCTGGGACTAAAACTTTATACACATACCATGAGACTTAGCAGTAACACATCTCAAGTCTTCAGCTCAGTCCCAGCACATAGATGCCATTTCAACTTTTACTGTCTATTATCTTCTAAGCGTCCTCCCCTATGAACTAGGATAATGCAGTTTTTCTGAAGTTTAAGTGAAATTTTTAAAATATGGAGACTTTTCAAATGATAAAGTGCTAAATACATGTTGACTAACACCTTCATTAGAAAATAATGAGTTTATGCATATTTAGTAAAAGACAAAACAGAAACATTAAGTGCTAGAGCTTGGTTTTCTCAGTTCTCAAACTGAAGGATATTCTTCCTATTAACTTTGTTGGTTAAATGTGGTTTTTCCACCTGCACTCTGAAAATCATGCCCTCCACCCTTTGCAGGAAATTTGTTCCATAAATCAATGAATTGCCATCCCTAGAAGATCAAACTACAGCAGGTAGCATGCACGCGTAACAAGTACTCAAAAAACAAATTAGCTAGAGGGCTCCATTTTCTAAGCATGCTATAGAGAAAATGCCTCTGCTGGGTGGAAGATAGGACTAAGGTGATAGGAATGTTGAAATGGAAAGGATTTATATGCCAGTTCCTCACCACCGCAAATGGATATTTATCTACTTTCTGCTCAAGCACTTCTACTAATTCCAGTTTCCAGGCACCTTCATTTTTAGAAGGAGTGCTAGCATCTAACTCTGCTTGACCCACATTCTCTCCTCTGGAGCCATCAAAACCAGCCACTTCTGTCCTAAATGTAAGGCTGTCAAATATTTAGAGACAGAAATCAAGCATTTCATCATTGGAGCATGCTATTTCTCATCACACATGGTCAGGGGTTTGAGGAGCATCTCAGACAGAGTTTGTCAAACCCTCTGGAGCCATAGACTACATGGTGATTGGCCACATCAAGTCCAAAGAAGCCACAGGATGATACGAAATCACCCAAGTCTGCCCCTTCTCTTGAAATTCTCTTAATCTTACTCATTATTATGAATCCCACTCATTTTCTATGGAGTATTAAGTAACACTTTAGTAAAAGGCTTGCTTTTTGTGGGAAAAAACCTACATATTGAATAGCTGGCTACAGGGATTATGACTCCATCTCATTTTTTCCCCATCTCAGGCTTAAGTGTCTGTTTGTCAACCTTTTGGTATTCATCTTCAATCCCTTCTCATTCCTCATTTTTTCACTGTATAATTTCTTCCTTTCTTTCTAATAAACCATTCGAGAGGTTCCCAAACCATTTTATCTCTTCCTCAAGTAGGGTGAGAAAATGGCATGGAATACACACATAGTCAAGATGGCCTTGGGCAGGAAGAAAATCATAACTGGACAGTAGAACCCCTCATCTTCTGTGCTTCTTGATAATGGGAAAGCTAGGGTTAGATTCTGCAGTGAGCCATGATCCTGTTGTCTAACCCCAGGTGCTTCTTTTTTTTTTAATCTTTTTTTTTTAATGTTTATTCATTTTTGAGAGCAGGGGAGCAGAAAGGGCAGAGAGAGAGGGAGACAGAATCTGAAGCAGGCTCCAGGCTCTGAGCTGTCAGCACAGAGCCCAACATGAGGCTCGAACTCATGAGCTGTGAGATCATGACCTGAGCCGAAGTTGGACCCTTAACCGACTGAGCCACCCAGGTGCCCCCAACCCCAGGTACTTCTAACTACTATTAATAAATGGATTATGGCTTCCTGTTACTTTTAAGTGAGTACATCTATTCTCTTATTTTGTTATCTCATTCTTAATTACTCAGGGATGAAATGAGTCCTCTCCATCGGTCTTTGTAGACTTATTTCCAGATGCTCATATTTGCCTACTCTCCATGGATTTCTCATTAGTCCTTGTAAACTGGTAGCAATAGCATACTTCATGTGAATGAACTTGTATTAAATGTTTTATATATATCATAAAGATCCTTTAAAATTTCCAAAATGTGTGGGAAGTGGATATTAATAATTATTATTCTACAGATGTAGGAAACAAAGCTCTGAAAGATTATGTTTTCCTGCTGATTGTATGTGGTAGGACTAAGACTCCTATGTAGGTCTTCAGACCCAAACTCTCGCTTTGTTTACTTCACATTATATTACTTGCTCTACTCATTCCCAAAAAGAAACAGACAAAATAATCCACTACGGAAATTATTGCTAAGTACAAAGTTGTCTCCTAAATTCTTTACCCTGGTTTAAAGAATGTAACATCATAAACTATCCCTGAATACATCTGTCCAAAGTGCTCTCTCTTCTAAATCCAAGTAAAATGTGTTGTATATTTCCACTTTAACTCATGCTCATTCCTTCAACACATTTTGTGTATCTTTCTGGTACCAAAGTACCAAGCACTGGGAATTCAAAGTTGAGTAAGACATGGTTCTTGCTTTTGAACAATCTACTGTGTAATACAGGGCTTAGGGAAATTTTTCAGCTGGTATATAAAGTGATGTTTTATAATACTAATGTCTAACATTTATTGACTTTACACTATGTGCCAGGCATCATTATAAGCACTTTACAGGTATAGTAAAAGAATGCACAGCGTGCATTATGAATATTTTCTTACGAATGCGTATTACCTGCCAAACTGGTTTGCAAACTCTTTGAGAACAGAAACGTTCCTTCTTAGTGTTTTGCTGTCCTCATGTGTATCCACAATTAAACCAAAATGAACCAGATTATGGTAGCAAGCTGGGAATTGTAAATAAACTAAACTGGGATACAATTAAAAAATTTCCTACTTGTTTTAATGACAACTGTTACCAAGGGACACATATATTATTAGAAATCCTCTTGACTGGGTTGAGTGGGTACCATGAAAAGACAAATTTTAATAGCATTTGAACTAAATTGCTTTAAATACATTTTAAAAAGGGGAAAAAATGTGAGGATATAAAAGACAATGTTTTACAGATCAAAGTATATATGGAGAATTACAAAGAAAGGAGTAAAAGATGAAAACAAGAATTTGGGGTATTTACCAGTCTTAGCTATATTATACTGCACTAATGAACAAAAATCTCAGTGGGTTAAAACAGTGGTCCTCAACCAGGAGGAATTTTTTCTTTGTAGGGAACATTTGATGATGTCTGGACACAATTTTGGTTATCATGACTAGGGAAGGGTGCTACTGACTAGTGAGTAGACTCAGGATTACTGGTCAATATTAGAATCAAGAATTACTCAAAGTGCCACTAGCACCAAAGTTGAGAAACTCTAGATTAAAGTAACAAAGGCTTATTACTCACTCTTACAACATGTCTACCGGGTATAAGCTTAGAACTTTGCTCGGGGGGTCATCATCATCCTCAGTCCAGGATTCAGGCTAGTAGAGTAACATGACTAAGAGAAGAAAGGGCTTGGAGTGTCTCACAGAGTCACTCAAATGATCCAGCTTTGAAGTAATGGGTTTCAATTCCACTCAAGCTCAGTGACCAGAACTACTCACATGGCACCATACAAGCAAACAGGAGCTGGGAAGTACAATTCTAACATATGTCCCAAATGGGAAGAACTGGTACATATGATGAACAGCACAAATGAATAGTTTGAGGGTTGGAGGGCAGGATATAAGAATAACATTGGGCAGAACTATTGCTAGTCTGATGACATTCCAAAGTTCTGAAGTCAACACAGTTTCCGCTTTCAGAAAATCTTTACACTGATAGAAATATATTCACAAAAAATATGATTCGGGATTTTGCAGCTAGAAATGGTTACAAATAATGCCTACTTCACATTGTTATTAATATGTGAAGGCAAGTGGCACAGCGCTTAATTTCTTGGAAATACTTTTTAAATAATAATTTCCCCTCTTTCCTCTGCAAGAGTAGATGGCATAGCTAAGACAGATAAGAGCATGGATAAGAGCAATGGCATAGCTGAAGAATAAGCCTATCAAAAATGAGATACTTTCTTTGTGTTAGGTAAGAGAAGTCCTCTCCATTATAGGACACCTGAGACCTCTGCTTATCCTTGCCAGGATTGCATCAATTACGTTATGAATTCCACAACTCCACTATCTCTTCTTTCCTTTTCTTACTTAAAACTATTGTTAGACTGGGCTTCCAAAACTGCAAATCAGTGCATTGTTTCCTAAGTGAAAATCCTTCAATGGATTCTTATGACCCTTCACTGTAAAAGTGCAACTCCTTAGCATGGCATCTTCACCTCTATGATTTTGTCTGCTCGTCTTTCCTTATCTTTCTCCCTGTTGCCCAACCACCGATATTTTTCTAACCACAACAATGCTCTCCCATGCTTCATGCCTTCTTCGTCTACCCAATGGCCTAGCAAATCATACTTTGTCCTTAAAATGCTCTCAGCCGTCACTTTGCTCAGGAATGTGTCTATTTACTTGACTGTCTCCTCCATTTTATGTAAATTGCTCTCAGGGGCTACATTTCATGTCTGTATCCATAGAGCCTAGAATAGAATGAGATATCAACAAATGTTTTTTGAATGAATCGTTAAGATAGAAATTTCATTTTCCTACATCTTCATAATAATCATTTTAATTGCATATTATTCAATCAAGAGGAGACCCAAGTTTTAAAAATTAAAATATAATTTTGCTTTAATAAACTAGAAAAATATTCATATAAAGATGAAGAATGTCAAATAAACAGATGTCTCCTACAGCATTATATAAAAGCAAAATTATGGTCTTCTTTCTCACAAGTAGCTCTTAGAAACAGACTGAAGTAGGGTATAAATAATTGAATAAAGCTAGTAAATAGGCAAGAAAGAGGTTTCATCATTTTTGTTTCTAAGCGTTTCTAACACTTTGACCACAAAATTCTACTTTTATTCTTATTTGTGCTTGTATGGTCTGTCCTGTATTTGAATCCCATATTGGCCCTCATCAGTACCTCTTGAGGACTCTGGTAAAAAACAAGGCATTCCAAGCAGAGCACCATTGGTTTAGTCCAAACCGGTCATTTTACAAAATCCTACAAGATGTGTTCTACTATATTCCTCTATTTTCCAGATGATGGCATGGAGCCATACAAAAGCTAAATAAAACCAGCTTGTACATCAGATTTGAATCCCTGGAAGTCTGATTGAGAGACCTACAATTCTGATACCGAAGTAACTCCTACAACAAAACATACGTATTTTAATGGCTTGAAAAGCTTTATCCTTGAAAGAATGGCTCTCATAAAATGGGTCTGAAAATAACTGGGAAAGCAGAAGAACTTCAGTGAACATGGATCTATTATTTTATGCACTTCCCATCTGAGCCCTCATCTTTGTTTAGAGAATTCCTCTTGTAAGAAACTTGGTGGACGGCAAAGATTGCCTTCACTGTAGTGAAAATAGTTCCCTTTTCTTTCTAGGGCGATAGAGGGCACAGAATGAAACAAGGTTCACCTCAGAATAATGATCTGTATAATTTTCCAGGGATTTAAGCTTTCTTTTATATACAGAGAGAAAAAGCCATAAGTCAGCTGAGGTCATTCCTTTACAAACATGACTCATATGCCATCCAAACCATAAGTTAGAAAATTGAAATCTAGGAGGAAGTGGCCCGTTTGTCAGCTCTACCTGAAGAAAAATTTCTTTTCAGTAGACACCATCCTTGTGTGCATATTGGCTGAAATGAATCTACTCCTAAGATCTAGCCTCTTTTTAGTGAAACGGATTGAGGAAGGTCTGCTATTTAAATATGGTAACGATTTGGGGCGCCTGGGTGGCGCAGTCGGTTAAGTGTCCGACTTCAGCCAGGTCATGATCTCGCGGTCCGGAGTTCGAGCCCTGCGTCAGGCTCTGGGCTGATGGCTCAGAGCCCGGAGCCTGTTTCCGATTCTGTGTCTCCCTCTCTCTCTGCCCCTCCCCCATTCATGCTCTGTCTCTCTCTGTCCCAAAAATAAATAAACGTTGAAAAAAAAAATTTTTAATATGGTAACGATTCAACAGGGGCATAAGTGGAATCTCCTGAAACACCCTTTCTTTCTCAGTCATATTGGTTGTAGGTGTTTGTCGGTAACTAGCTGGTCCTGGGGGAAAAGCTTCACAGTCCTTAAAAAGCTTAGAACAAAGGCAAGTGAAGTATTATCTGAAGGATAAGAAGAGCTAAGTTAAGTGAAAGGCAGGGAGTAAAAGTGGTAGGGAAGAGGGTGCAGATGGAACAGCATGAACCAAGGCTTTGAAGTAGATGGGAGTTAGGACATATTCAAGAAATGGAAAGAAGGTCAATGATCCTGAAGCACACAGGGTAAAGGAAAGGTGGTAGACCAGGCTGGAGAGATGGCTGGGGCCAGACAATGCACATTCTTGTTTGTCAGAAAACAACAAAAATGAGTGCTTTCTTCAGGCTGCTTTACAGTTAACTCTTGTCCTTCCAGAGGAACCAACACCTTCTCCTCTGATACTAGGAATGCATAGATAGAAAATGGGAAGCATTGGCTTGTTACTGATTTTGTGCCGCACCTAATTTGCAGATGAGGGAACTGAGGCTCAGAGAGATGAAGTGAACAAGGTAGTGTAAGTTGTAACGAACAGATAGGATCCCAACTTTGGTCTAATGGACTTCCTCTCTATGGGAAGACTTTGGAAGCCAACTGTGTCTCCTCCACAATTTTGTCTGTGACCAGTCAGGGCTATGTATATTGATTCTGTGTGCAATAGTTTCCATTTGTACTGCTTTTTAATTGACAGCATGGTTTCCTTTAGGCCCAGCCCCTCTGTGGATCTCCAATCCAGGATCAAAGCGAATTTGCATGGTGGTTTAAAATGGTCTTCTGGTCGCCCCATCAGTCACAGGTATATTCAGCACTCACATGCAGACAGCTTTCTTTCTTCTGGCTCATCTGAGATGTGAATTACTGGTCCACACCAGTCACATTTTGCATAATAAGCTCACTGCTCTATCCGCAGCAGGTTATTCTCATCCTACCTCACTCGTCTGGAATTTACAGAGAACTCAGAATTTGTCAAAGTTGAAATGGACTCGCTGCAACTTCTCACTAAAAAAGACTTCCTTAAATCCTTGATACATCTGAGGTCTTAATGAACCAGCACATTCACAAATATTGCCCTAATACAATTTCTCCCAGAAAAAAAAAAATGGAAAACTGAAACATTTAACTTGCTCTTTGATAATTTACTTAATGAGCAGTATTTGCACAGAGTAGAGTGCTGCCTGAAGTGGAATCACAAATATCTTTCGCTTAATGCTGTGCAGAGCGTATGGTGGACTCGTTTATGTCATGGAGCCAGAGCACTGCCAAGTGTGACATTCCATTCCTTAATGAATCCAAGGGTTCAGCTTTCTGGCAAGGGACTATCACTTTCTGAGGCTTCTTATTTTCTATTCCCTTTCAGCACCAGCTCTTGCAGTGGATGTTCTTCTCTTGTCTAGTTTTTTTTTTTTTCCCCACAAAGAAATACAATTTATCACATTATGAGAATTGCTAAGTTCTCATCAAGGAGCATGAAGCCACAAAACTGATTAAAACACAAAAGCTGGGTGCTTGGCTAGGTTCATAGACTGAGTGGCTTGGTCAAAACACAAGCTTTACAAACCCATGTGATTTAAAGTGCTATTGCAGCAAAATGATAAATCACCCCATATCCTTGGCCTTGCAAAGTCCCTTGTGAATAGCTGAATTCATGGATACCAAATTCACAAATGCTAATGATCTACTCTGTTCCCTTAAGTTTTCACCTAACTTGCATTCTGCTTTTTATGTAATAATATCCAAAGCTCTAAGTCCTTTGTGTATACTATGTTCCCAACTCAGCCTGTCCTGGGTCTCTTTTTGAGCTTCTGCCTTTGACTGTGAACTTGCCACATGACTTAAATCAATTTATCATTGACACTGACCTTAAATAACACCCCCCTCCAAAAAAAAAAAATCCCTGTAGCCATTTCTGATTATTCTGTTCATCTGTTTCTACCGAACAAATTTTATCCTACCAAGGACATAAACAAAATCTAGGATCTACTTTCTATTACTCCAGGTGAAACAAATGCCCACTAAAATATATAGTTTTAATTTTTTTTCAAGTGACTCATAAATTCAATGAACTATTATATATTCATGAAAATTATGAGTAAAACATGATATAGGGAAATGGTTAGATGTACTATGAAGTAACCACACAAGATATAAAATAGCAAGTATAGTGAGATTTCAACGGTGTGCAGGTGTACTAAAAATACTAAAATTCAATATATCAACAAATTAATAGCAATCATTTCTGGGTATATGAATAATTGCAATTTTTCTTTTCTAGTTTCCTGGATCCCCAATTTTCTCATTAAAAAAAAAGATTATTCAAAGGTCAGTAGTACCTACGAAGCACTTTAGTCTTAAAAGAATTGTAGACCAGCTCCTTAAAACACTGCTCAAATTCCTCCACAGTTTCAGAGGCTAAAAATCAGGGCCAGCAACTTGAGGAATTTAATAAAGAACAAGAAACAAATCCCAACTTCAATTCCCCTGCAAATATGACAGGATTTTAAAATGTGCCTGGAAAACTGCATCTGGGGTTTTGCCAATCCCATAACGTTTGGGACGTTTGCTGAACCCAAAACACAGCCGGGCCCACCCATCCATAATTAAAGCCCTCCCCCCAAATGAATTCATTGCTTTGTGGCACCATCTGTCTCATTCCCTTATTTACATAATAGGGAACCCTGCTCAGACTGCAGCAAATGAGAAGCGACAAAGGAATGGCGAGTGGAGATGAAATGTATACATGTATACATCAGATTATGTATAATATGGTCAAATCCCTCCAATCTAAAATTTAAAAAAATATTCAAAACCCATCACAGTCTTCACTGGGGCCTCTTTCCAGCTCTCGGAACCTCCTTCCTCCTTCTGCTGCATCGGCAACTCTAATATGGCTTGTTTCACTCAAAGAGTTCATTTGTCACATTTTATTTTATTAAATATTTTATTTTCCTCTCGTGGACCCATTAGAACGCCAGTTAGAGAAAGTGGCATAAATCAATTGCGTTTGCTAGTCACTAAGGAGGCAGAGGAGAAATAAGCAGGTTCATATTAACTTGAAATTTAAAAGGAAAAAAAAAATTGTCCCCAATGCAGAGCTTCCTTGAATCCTTCTCATTTTCCTCCTGTCCGTCTCCTGGGAAGTTTCTGTCCTAATAATGGGAACATGAGCCGTGGATCTGTTCAAAGACAGACAAAGGGCTGATTTTTTAATATGCAACAGTCACTCTAATCCCATGTTTTGTGTCCCTTCCTACAGGAGCTGGGGCAGGGATAGCTCTCCGATGGCAGCCGCGGACTATGGTGGGGCAGGCACTGGTCTAAGAGGTAAGGGACCCAGATCCTATTCAGGCTCTGCCACTAACTCTCGGTGACCTTGGGCAAGTCCACTTCTGAGAAATTCAGGTTCTCAGTCAGTGCTCTGCTGACCCATAAATGCCTGCTTAGTAACGAAAGGATGCTTCTCTCTGCGTACCTAGAGCCCTCATTTCCATGTCTGCAGACACAGAGGCAAGTGGTGGAGAGAGATCCTTTGAACCCAGGGCTCACCTTTCACCAGGTCTGAGTCACGCCCTCAGGACAGAGAGGAAAAGATATCAGGGTTCGGAGGCATATGTTGCCTTCTGTACCAAGGAGAACTCTTTACAGCCAGAGATCAGTAGGGAGCCTCCTCAGCAGTGACAGCTGTGGGAGCAGCCACACCTCACGTTGACATTGTTAGAGGCCAATGCTGGGAACAGTGGCTTAATCAGTACACTGCAGAGAGCTTGGGAATCTGCACCGACCAGATTCCTCAGGCCTCTCCAGGTCTCTCAATCAGAATTGCTGGGGATGGGACTGAGGAATTAGTATATTTGTTATGCTCCCAGATAATTCTGATTCAGTAGGCTTCGCCTCTACTGGTTTCTGTAACTATTGCTGTGATAAAAAGTTTAGTACATCTTTAGGAGAAACAATTCCTTAGTTCTAAAACCCAGAAGGAATTTGCCACAGATGTGTCTTCATTCAGGACATTTGATTAGCACAGTGGATAAAACTGGCAGCAGTTTTGTTCCTTAGATGCGGAAATGTTTATGTGGACACATCTTCTATCTACCTGCAGTCAGCTCAAGGCCAGAACCCTAAGTAGATGCCTGGTGATGGCATTTCTTCTGGGGCTACATTTAGGGCATTCAGGCTGAACTTCTAATCTATGCCCGGCAATGCACTAAGGGTGATAGCAGCCCCACTAAACACAGGCCAAAGCCCCTCCCCACAATCTCATGCAAGTTAAAACCCCCTTCTAAAAAAAAACAAAAAACCAACGAACAAAAAAGTACAGGGATGATAGTATTTTTCAATACAGACAACTTAGATTTTTCTCAATCTTATGCAATATGTGAAACAAAAATGGCTTCAGAAAACATTACAATTTTCAATGATGAATACCTCAGTCCAAATACAACCTCTGTTCTTGCCTTACAAATGCAGCTTGAAGGCAAGTCAAGCTCTTTTCCAACCAGATGCCCCCACTAAGCCCCTCCTGTCTACATGAGAGAAGCTTCTGCTATTGTCTCAAACGGGACAGCAGTGTATTTAGTAGACAGTACGTGGCAGTGGAGACACTAGACTGGGCCTTGAATTTACTAACTGCACAACCTTGAAATGTTAGGTAAACCTGATTGCCATCTGTAAAAAGAATAACAGTGACCCATCTGACAGGGTTGGAGGATCAAGAAGACAAAGGATATGGAAGGTCTAAGTAAGCAGTACAAACAGGATGTGTATTATAAGATGTGGTTCTGTGTTCCCCGGAGCTGGGAGGTAGAAGGGATTTGTCCTGCCTGAAGATATCAGACAGCACTTTCCTTCAGAAAGAAGGTTTTAACTGAGTCTTTAGGGTAGGTACAAGTTTTCTACGAGAACAAAGGAAACATATGTGGGAATTAAAAAAAAATCCTGATTTCAGGAATCAGGCATGTCAATTGACATGAATGGTTTTAAATGTGCATTTTGAGGGATAGGAAGTTTAATTACAGAAGTGGGAGGTGGGGAAACTACTAATGAAGGAGTTTGTAACTCTGTACTGAGAAGGCCTTTCCATTGAACATTCTGAAGGACCAATGGAGGCTTCATGATGGAGAACGGCATGGTCAGATTTGGATGTAGAAAGGTCACTCTGGAAATACAGATTAAGATGCCCTGGAGCAGAATGGGACTGAAGGCAAGAAGACCAACAACCGGAGGGGGTGTTGTAGGAATATCGGTAAGGAAAGGCAGGGGCAATAGTGATAGAGTGGATGCTACTATTTGAAAGATGCCAAGAAGGCAAAAAAAAAGGCAGGACTCAGTGACTAACTGGATGGGGCAGGTAAAGGACAAGGAGGAATCAAGGCTGTCTCCCAGGTTATAAGTACAGGTGAATGACTAAATGATTTGCACACGGACCAGGAGAGAAAGGAAAGAAGATGAGCAAATTTAAGAGTAAGTGGATGTGGGAGATAGTGAATTTGGTTTGAGACTTGTTGAGTTTAAGAGTACCTATGAAAATCCAGAATGTCCAGTAGGCTGTATGGACATGTATGTCTCTGATTTATTGGGGAAAAGCTCAGGGGAAAAGAATCTCACTTTGTGGAAGCTAAGAGTAGTTACTCGATGTCAGGATGTTCTTAGGAGTAAGTTTGTTAATAGAAAATACAGTGGTTATTTTCAGAAATTGAACTGCTTTGAGGACCATGTTTCTTTCCTCATTAACTAAGATCTGTGCTCAGATCCACACACCCAGTGATGCTCAACCATATTCTTGAGGCTCCAAACAAAACTCAAAGGCATTTCAGCTATGCCATGTCCAAGGTGAGATGACTCTAGACCATGGTAAAGGATCCAGACATGGTCAAGTGAGACACTGTACATGAAATTGCTGTGAAGTCCCTCAAGAAATAGGTGTTTCTTCTCTCTTTCCTAATAGAAGAGCAGCCCACAGCAATATGATTAGAAGTTGAGTAGCCCAGAGAGTCATGCCCAGCACAGCACCTCACCTACAGTAGTTACACAATGAATGTCTGGTAAATAAATTGCTGAATGAAGACACACATAAATCAAACAGAATAAACATCCCAACAGGGCTGGAGGAGGCTAAAAGAACTTTCATTCCCTAGTTAGAAGTGATTTCCAAAGGTGGGGCATTCAGATTTTAGTCAATGGTGGCATTGCAACCTGGCCACATCCCCAGGTAACCACTAGGGGCACTGAGAGTGGGAAATTGAAATTTTCTTTCTTTCACCATGGAAGCTAAATAATCAAAGAAGGGGTGAGTGGGTGCGGCTTCTTTTAAACGGTGGTGAAATGCTATATCAGGTCATAAACCTGTGGGATAGTTTAGTGACTGTGTTTAAATGGATGCTTCTCATTGCCTTATGAGATCTGGAAAAGCCATAAAAATTCATGGCCTACTTGTGGCTGAGCTCTAATAAAGGAATAATCGGTGCTTTAAGCGAGGGGTAATGGGAGGTACAGTGGGAGATTTACTGGAGCAATAATGGCTGCAGAGAGAGTAAGTTTTTCATGCCAATTACGCCGACAGACAACAGAGCAAGACTTTCCTGACACACACTTGCAATCTTATTCTATTAAATGACAAGATAGGGTCCTTAGTTCTTCCTTCTCCTGCACTTCCAGGAATCAAAGCTTTGGAGTTTTACTCAGGCCTCCTATCACCAAAGTTAGTAAATCTCCAGCAAGGTTCCTATAGTAGACCACTTGGCAAAATGGAAAAGAACCTGGGTTTCAAATTAGGAAGAACTTCAGTTTTAATCCCAACTCCTGTCACTTACTGGGTGATTTATTATTGCCCCTAATTATTCTTTCCCAATTATTCATCCCTACTCATTGCCATGGACTTGAGGTATCTCTCTGTGGGAAAAGCACTCACTCCTATCCCCTTAACTTCAAGCGTGGCCATATGACTTGCTCTCACCAATGGAATGTGAGATGAAGTAACATATGCCACAATCCAGAAGAGTTTTAAGAGCCTCTGGGAGGGTTGGCCGTTGCTCTTTTCTCTCTTTCATGAGAATAACATACCCCCAATCCAGACGGTTTTTCAGCCTGGGTTCTGAAATAAAGGAGACACATGGAGCACAGCCAGAGCTGCCATCAGCCACTGTACTGGGAATGGGATACGATTAAGAATTGAAGTCTTGTTGTTCCAAGACGCTGAGACATTGGAGGTGTTTGTTACCTCAGCATAATATAATGAAAGCTGACCAATACATGGAGAGATTTTGGAAAAACACTTAACTTGACTGAGCTTTTTGTTCCCCAAAATGGTGGCAATACCCCCACTTTACATGACTATATGTTGGTCAAATGAGATGCTAGCGCTACACATGACAGAGAAGTTGTTCAATTAATGGCGGGTATTATTCAAATTTGCTACTCAATTAGGGTGATAAAAGAAGTTAAGTTACTTTCTCGACATGAGCCCTTCTGGTTAGCTACATTTCAATGGGGAGTCCCGGGCCAATGTGGCAATCAGTGGCAAATTAGACATTTATGACACTCTTCTTCCAGGATCAGGGAGAAAGGGCCTCTCAGATCTTTTCATTACAGCCTTCACAAGCTGTGAAAGATATAGCAGCAGGTTCGCTTTCACCCCATTACACGTCCAGTCGATGGAACGCTGCCTCTTCCTTACCTGGGGTGACAGTCGGGCAGCTGAAAGCTGGCTCCTGAGGCCCTTTGCACATGGCCACACTGCTATGAAAGTCAGGGGGGCTGTGCTCACTGCAATCACAGTAATAGTAACTCCAGTCCAGCCATTCATAGTTCATAAAGCCTCCATAGGTTTCATTTTGATTTTCACAATAGCTGTATGAGATTTTTGCTCTCTCACTCATGTATTCAACCAACAGAATGACAGCTATGTAGCCTCTGCCTCCATGGAGGTAGGTATCATTGTATTATTGCCAATTTATGAACTAGTGATTATGTTTATTCAGCAAGTATTACTTTGCATCTATAGTATGCTGGGCACTGAACAAGTCAATGAAGATACCCAAATGAACAAAGCCTAATAATCCCTACCCAAAAGGAGCTCACAGTTGCCAAGAGGAAGCAGACATGTGAACCGCCATTCTGAAATGTTATATCATAGCAGAAGTGTGACCAGAGAGACATAACCAATTGTGTGGGGGACACAAAGGAGAGAGACTGAGTCTGCCTAAAGAATCCAGGGCCTGGTTCCGAGAGAGCACTGGGAATTTCCCAGGTAGTTGAAAGTGGAACAGAACGAGCAGCAGTGGAAACAGTGTAGGGGATGGGAAGAGTGTTTTTGTGCCCAGGTGGAGCATGGGGTTGGTTAGAGTAGTGAAGAGGGATGAAAGTCAGTAGGTAGGAAGAAAGTGAGTTGTAAAGAAAGTGCAAAGGAATTTGTCTTTATTCCATAGGTAATGGTGAGGTTTTACATAAAGTGTTATAAATAGAGAGCTATCATGATCGCATTTTTTAAAGAGACCGCTCTGGCAATAAGATAGTCTGTTGGAAGTAAGACTAGAATAAAGGAAACCAGTTAAGAGGTTAATTCCAAAATCCAGAGTTCTGAATTAAACTGTGTGTTCACTCCAACACCGTGTGTATGCTATTACTGCTGGGGACTTGTACTCCTAGGGAAACGTCACTCCTATGTCCTATATCAACTCTGCCTTTCCTTTGGGAAAAGCAAGCACTTAATAAACGATCCATCCATTTAGCTAATCATATTCTTCTATTAGTGGGACAAGCACTTCCCAGATTTCTCAGCTACTCTCTATGATGATCCCTAGGTCAGGATTATCAGGGTAATCAGCCCAGACTTGATTATCCATGGCAAACTAACATGTGCCCTGAGCACCAAAAAAGCAGAAATTAAAAAAAAAAAAAAAGTATGTGTAGATATGTTTTTAAATCATCATAGAAAAACCAGAACTTTGTTGGATTTGGCTATACTTATTTTGTAACTTACCTTTGTTTTCAATTGCATGTAATGTGGAGAACAGTGGTGGGGGTGGAGGTGGAACACTGTAATCTTTTTAGCACTTAAGTCTTCCAAAGGTCTAGGTCTGGTACTGATGATGCCCTCTTTTCTCCGGTTGCACTGCTGGCTGCCATAGGCATTTCTTTCCTTGGAACTCCTTTCTAGAGAGTTTTTAGACACTGCAATGAATTGGATTCATCATTCATAGCAACCTCTCCCAGGACATCACCTCTCCCCTTAGTAAGGCTGCACAAGGGAATATGACTAGCAACTCTCACTGCCTAATTCATCTTTAAGTTTACTTGAGCAACAGAATTGGAACCACAGTATATCAGACTCTGGTTACCCAACAGCAGTATTAAATTGGGTTCTCTACACTTTCAGCACTGGAAGGTCTTGGTGATTATCATGGGGCAGGTTTCTTAAGATGCAGGCAAATTACTCCTAACTAGAGCAATCCCAATTATGCTTCCATGAGGTTGTGACTGGAGGCCCTTTTCTTCCAGGGGAAGGTCAACACCATAGAGGGAGGCTCACAGGAGTGAGCAGTTCCAGAAACAGTGAAAGTTGTTGCTGTTCCCAAAATGGTTCCCAAACACTGGGACAACCCAGCAGTCTAATCCCACTATGAAACAGAACTCAGAAAGGTCTATTCAGAATCTCTAGGTCAGGGTGGCTCAAAATCACACTTTAAGGTTTCTCCACTAATTCAGTCTTTCATCTCTGGTCACAAGCAATGAGGTTTACAACAAAGTTGTCTGAGAAAATAAAGATATGTATTGATCATTCACTATGTGCCAGGCATATGCTAAGTATTTTATACACATTATTTCATTTACTCTTCATATCTATGGGGCATAAACTATTATTATTATATTATTATTATTGTTATTATTATTTCTATTCAACAGATAAAATTGAGACACAGTGATTTGGGTGACTAGATCTAAGTCATATAGCAAGTAAGTTTTAGAGCCCAGGCTGCAACTTAGGAAGCGGAACTCTAATGCACCTTCCTGACCATTTTGTTAACTTCTTCTTCCTACGTAAGAGCTTAACTTGATCTTTTCTTCCAATTTACAAATATTTGTAAACTGCAATCCCATCCTCAATTTGTAGGTGAGGAAACAGAGGTGAGAGAGGTTGTGATTTGCCTCAGTCACACAATGAGTTACAGCAGAGCTAGAACTGAGGTACAAATCATCACCTCCTTGATTTCTTAACTCGAAATCCTCACTTAACCTAAACTAGTCCTAAGATTATTTTATCCTCTCAAGAGAAAGAAAAAAAAACAGAGGCAAAGAGGAGGAGGGGGGAACATTTTTTTAGTTCTTTTTAAGCATCAACTAATCTGTTAGGCACTTTATATCCAACATCCATTTATTCAAGCAACAATCTGTTGAGGTTGGTGCTACTGTTCGTATTTTCCAAATGAGAAAACAGAGGCTCACAGAAGTTAGGGAAACCAGCCCAAACTTACCCAGATAGTGAGTAATGGAGTTGAGACTCTAGACCATATCCCAGATACCCATGCCCCTCTGCCAAGAATCTAATAGTGGGCTTGCTCCTTGCAGGTGTGCATTTTATTTTGTACCTGCTTTTACTAGGTCCTCAATAGGATTAAGGAATGAACTGGGTCTTGAATCAGCACAGACAATCTTCTTCCATCATTCTCTCACTAGATCTGGCCACTGTGATTTAAATTGAATTTTTAAGCAGTTTCCCCAAGGCGCTGGGTCAAGTGGCTTCTGATGTTCTGGGAAGATTCCTCCTCCTACTTCTATTCCCTGACTTCTCACCTGGGCACAGCAGTGAGAAGCCTCACAATTTATTTAAAGGTCACCCACCAGAGAAAACATCTTCTAGACCTTGGTTTGAAATTGCTGGGTGAGCCAGGTCACACTTTCGGTACAGTGAATGTGTTAAATTATTTCCCAAGTATTTGGGGGTATAATACAGCAACAGAAGCCTCTCACCAGCAACCTTCCCCCCCAACTTTGAAATTTGTGTGTACAACAGAGAAATTTTTCTGGTTTTGATGCCCTTACACAAATTGTCAACATACTGTATCTTTTTTCACAGCTCTTTGATGTACTTGAAGGGGTTTTTTCCCTTGAACAAGAAGCCACAACTCCAAATGTGTTTAAAACAGAAGCCCCTAAACATCTGAAGTTCAGTTCAGAATTCCTAAGCAGAAACTTGGCAAGAAGTCCTAACTTAAATTAGGAAAAAAAAACAAAACAAAACTTCTTCCATCCATGAAGTATCAAATGTATACTTCCCAATACAAATCAGACTTCACATCCATGTCATGCTGGCCTTCCATTTTACTCAATGCTTTTTCCCCACAGAATTTAGACTTTTGACTCATTTTAGAAGCACAATAAAGACCATTTGGATGTATCACTCTCATCTCAAACTTGACAAGCCCAAGTCTTGACCTCTAATCTTTTCTCCACCCAATGCCTTCTGCTTTCTTCTTCATTTCCTCAAACAGCCCTAGACATAGATTCTCTTATGGGTAGAAAGTGGGCCTTAATTATCTTTACATGCTTAATACCTAGGCAGTGCTCATATACAGGAGATGCTCAATAAGTATTTGTTCAATGAACAAATTTACGAGCTGTCTCCTCTTCCCTCTCCTTCACCTATATACCATATCTCTTCAAAGTTCTTGCCTTTGTGTTTTACAATATGAGTGCCCAAGGGCCAAATATGACCCATCTGGTCAGGGTACAGCCAATTTAAGATTTTTATGAAAAACAAACAAACAAACAAACAAACAAACACGTAGAATCAGCCAGAAATAGAAACTAAGAGGCCAGGGGCTCCCAATAATTATGTATCTGAGTGCAGATTAGGGTCATTCTACAAGATGTGAACCAGGAGTCATTATCATTGACTCCAGCTACAATTTTAATCGGTACATAGTAAGTTCCTGTACAAGACCAAGATGAAGTTTGATGAATCATTCCAAAGGATTTCTTACCCAAGAATAAATATGTATCATATCATTAACATAAACCTCTTAAGAGTAGAATCCATAAAGCCCCTTTTAAGTTCCTAACATGTTTTGTACATGGAAGCTACTTACCAAAATACCTCACTTGAGTTACGTGGCCAAGCTAATCATAAAGCCATTAGCCCTCTTTTATGCTAAAATTTATTATCAAGAACAAATTAATCAGCTTCATTCAATTCTACAATAAATACATACCTTTACTTTTTTACCTTCAGTTATTTATCCTTTCCCTTTAACATATGTCATTAACGGTCTTACGGTTACCACTGTGGTTCAGACTTATCTGTTCCACTAGATCAGAGGTTCTTAACCTAAGGTCTACAGTATAAAGAGAGACTATGGGCTTTCCACAAGTACAGCTAAGGGCCCAGAAGCAAGAAAGCAGCATTAATTAATTTCAAGCTGACATGAGTCTAGAGAACCTTAAGCACACTGATGAGAATAAGAAGATACTAGAAGAAAGACACACGAAGTTTACTACGAACTAGGCTTAGTTCTAGGCACTGAGGAAAAAGCAGTGAACAAAGTTCCTGCCCTCCTGGGGCTTCCATTCTGATGAGGGCAACAAATAGCTACTAAAAAATAAGTACATACCATGTCAGCTGGTCATGAGTGCTATGGAGAAGAATGAAAGAGATAAGGAAAGAGAATTCTATAAAACTGTCATTTTCTACAGGGTAGCTAGAGAAGGCTTTGCTGAGCACAGATTTGGTGGAAGTGAGAGAATTGGACATGCGATAACATCTGGGGAAGAAGAGCTTTGGGGCACGGGAAACAACTGGTGCTAAAAATTCAGTTTAAAAACTTCAAATTATATAGGTTCTTAGAGATAATCCATTACAAACCTGTTCCCTCAACATCCCCCGCCCCCCACCAACATTACACTGATGAGGAGAGTGAGTCCTAAGAGTTTAATAGTCAACGAAAGGCCATGCTTTTAACAAGTGATGAATCAAGACTTAGACTAATGTCCCTTTATTTTCCTACCACATTTCTCTACCCACCTCATCCAGTCCTTTCCAACAGTATGTCAACATAAGGTGGGAGTGACATATATTTAGTGCTGCAACCCAGAGCTTTCGCTTCCTATTGTAATCTACAGATGATATTAATGACTCACGTGATATCCCCCCCCCATCTGAGCCCTATCTACCTCCCCAGAATTCCTCTCACACTGTCAATAGTGACTTAGCTATAGGGCTATACATGAGGCCTTCTAAATACCCAGTTATGGAATCTTCTGCTCCCACTTCCTTCTCTGCAAGACAAAAAAAGAAAGAAATGGAGTTTCCTCCACTGAGAGAGATTTACTACCACCACACCATTAAAAAGTTTTGTTTCCCTTTCATTTATTTGCTTAGTATTTCATGAGAAGATCTGACTTATCCTTTTTCAATAATTGAGCTTAGCAACCAGCTTAAGACACTTCGGGATTTATTTTCAAATTTTAAAATTTATTTCTAAGAAAAGCAGAGTTGACAGATAGAGAGCAAGAGGGGATGATCCAACTTAGCCACAAAAGTAATTTTCAGCTCTTTGCTTCTACCTTAAAAAAAGACTAGAAAGTTTGGAAAAATCCTTCCATAGCTTGATGTTTCATCTAAATTCCGAAAATGACAAACTAGCTTCAAGATTCAACCTAGTTACTACTTCCTTCAGGAAACCCTCTATGAACAAACCCACTCCCCAAATCTGTGCTCCTCTGAAATTCCATACATACCTTCAAGATAGTACTAACCATACTGCATTCTGTTAATTGCTTTGCATGTCTCTCCTTTCCCACCAGGTTCTCGGCACCCATCACAGTGGGGAGGTAGAAAGGAAATATCTGATGCACATATATTCCAAACTAACTCAAGACACAGTCTAGCAAAAAATTTCTTTGCTGCTAATTGGTTAAGAGTAACCTGAAGAGAAATAGCTTGGGTGTCAATACTAGGATTCCATGCACACTGCTGGTTTATGAGGACAGCAGAATAGAATGTTCTAAATTGAGACTGAAAATGTATGATGCTCATTTAACTATACACACATTATACCCCAAACCTGGACAAGTGAAAATAAACATTTCTTGGATCTACACCTATTTTCATAAAAGCTCATATAGTCACTCCTTGCTCTGGATACATTTGTTTTAACTATTTGGTACACCATGTAATTTTATTTAGGCCTTTTAGTGAAATAATACAGTAATGTAATGTGTGGCAAGTACCATAACAGATGGGCACCATAGTATCAGGACCCTAACTGCCTGTGAAAGACAGTGTTCCAGTGTCTATCCTCCACTCCCATAGTTTCTCCACTGCCTGTCAAATGAAATGCATTTGTGCTGTTTGTGTTTTCTGCATTGCAGTTTCCTTTCTCTATATTAACTGCTTGTGATTCCACAGCTATACAGAGCACGTGGTATATACTCCAGGGTTAACGATGTTTAATTTATTTAGGCATAGAAAGAAAATCCTGGGATGAGATATGACCCATAGCCATCACCCCTGAGGCAGTATCAAGGAAGCTGATTCAAGAGGGAGGGAGGCAAACCATAAGAGACTCTTAAGGACTGAGAACAAACTGAGGGTTGATGAGGGGTGGGGAGGAGGGGAAGGTGGGTGCTGGGCATGGAGGAGGGCACTTGTTGGGATCAGCACTGGGTGTTGTATGGAAACCAATTTGACAATAAATTATATTTTAAAAAAAAAGGAAGCTGATTCATCATCTCCAACTCTTTCTCTACTCACTCCACCTCTCACCCTATATACTTATTAAAGGAGTCCAGCTTTAAGTAACTATTGATTAGACACAGTTGATATCCCCCTAGAGTAGCTGAAATATCCTAAATCTCTTCCATGTCATGACTCTATTGGAACATTGCTTTTGGTGTATTTGGTTTTGTCTGGCATGCTTTTTAAAGAATTCAGCCACTGGTCATGTCAAGGAACATCTGTATACCTGAGTTTTTGATCTCCAACACATAAGACACTGGAATTATATTTTTATGTCTGAGGAACATTAATCGATGATGACCTTCATGTCGGCAAATGACTTTAAGAATACTTGGTATGAAAAATTAACATCAGAAGTTTGACTTAGGGTATTAATTGTCACTGATATTTTATCAGGGCATTTCAGACTTCTGCAAATGGAGATACAAAGAAGGAATGTCCCCGGGCAGAAGAGCAGATGATGAAGGCAGCATGGAGTACATAAGGGAGTAACAGAATTTAAACTATTCAGAACCTCAATCCATGAGTATTTTTTTGAGCACCCATTATAAGCTAGAACTTGTGCATATATAAAATCATATAGTAGCACATATAAACATAGGATATAATTATGAGTTATTCTAGAGTAACTTAAAGTGTGGGAGATCCAAAGGAATGTTTGACCACCTCTCTGAAGAACTGGACTTATCCTGAGCAACATTTTCCAGGAAACTTTTGGGTGAGAGCAGAAGAATCGGGAGCTTTGACACTGACTGTGTTTACCCAAATCATCTGTCTATTTCACAAAGTTTTAAGTTTCACATTAAGCCATACTTACGTTCAAGCATTGGACTTTCCATTATCCAAGTTAAATGACATCCTTCTAGTTGTTTGAGATTTTTTTATACCTAATGTTGATATAAAACATAGTCTTTATTGTTCCTTCAAGGTTTGTGTCATCTGCAATTTTAACAAATACATCATAACCTATCTATCTCGTAACAAAAAAGATACTGGCTCAGGCCAGATCAAGGACCCAAAGCTTCACCATTTCATCAGGGATCTCCCTCCTGTTAGCCAGTGCAACACTCTTTGGGTACTATCCATTATATACCCACCAAATTGAAAGCCATCAGGCTCCATTTTCATCCTCATTTTAGGATTTTACAAAATACCTAGGTCAAATATTCTACAGTTATGTCTATAAGATTTAATAAATGGCCAAGTTTTTGTCTGCAAAATGAAAGGAAGGTGATACAGCATAACGTAACGTTAGGGATTATTGCTAACGTCCATGGACCACCACACTTTTTTTAATTGCTTAAAATTTTTCTTTTAATCTATTTAAAAAATCAGAACTATCTTCAAATGTTCTAAAGCTTTTGGAAATCAAGCTATTAACTCGGTCACTTAGTCCCTCTTTGCTCTCCACATTCCTCAAATGTGGCTGACAGCACATTCATCTGCAGTCTTGCTCAGCTCAGCCATCAGGCAGGCCTGTGGCTCCATCTGGGCAGAAGGCTCAATGTCCTTTATAGAAAGCTAATACTCCTTTGGAGTCACTTTATCTTGATTGGGCTTCCAGATCCTCCTCTTAATGTTTGTTCCTCCCTTTCCTGACTTTTTTTATTTTAAACTACTGATTTGGTAAGAAGTTGAGGGAACATTTTATAATTTATTCAGTTGAAAATTGACATCTTGCTCTTAAAAATAAATAAACAAAAGAAGAAATGACACCGAAGCTAACATACTTAAAAAACAAAAGTGATTCAACCAATCCAGACAAAGGAACTTATTTGAGTAGGAAGATGGAAAGGGGAACGTATTTTTAGACAGAGTACTTTCATTTGCAGGAAATTCCCTCTACAGTTGGTGAGTTTGTCAATGTAACAAGAAGGGTGGAGGCCGTCCCTCCCAAGATGATCTGAGGAATAATGGTGAGCAACCAGGTAGCTGATGCAGTGCGAGAAGGCCTGTCGTTCACGCTTCTTCCTACTCAGAAGGATCTGCCCTGTTCATCTGTCAGTTCAGCAAAAGCTCTGTCTGTGACGGCCAGAAGCCTGGCGGTAAGTCAATATGTTCCCCTTGAGACAAGGAAAATTCCGCAGGTCAGACTTGCTAGGCCAGTAGACTACAAAAAGCGCCGAGTGCATACAAATGCTGTAGTAAATTAAGATAATGATATTGGCTGTTTATTGTAGATAAAACATAAATCTGTAAAAGAAGCATCTAGGAGATTCCAGCACCCAGTGTATCAACATCAGAAAGAGCAGTTATGATTGTTGTCAAGAAAAAAAAAAAATCCAGGGCCTGACTAACATTTAGAGATATAAAGCTTTCATATCCTTCAGTCTTCTTTCCTTTGTGATTTCCACAGGATTTTCATTTCCAGAGATATTATACTACTTGCTTTCAAAGGAATTCAATATTTTCATTCAGAAAAGTAATTTCACAGAAAGTAACACAGAGTGATGTCCTGGGTATTCATTTTCAGAGCCAATCTTACAAAGTCAATTTGTGCTGCAAGGAGCTGGGGCAACATGAAAAGGTGCAGATCCTGTGTATCTGGGTTTCTATGGTCTTCTACTTCCTTCCTGTCCCCCCCCCCATGCAGAATGTCTTGGACACCCCATAAGCATTTGAAAAGAACTGTCTGGTATTAAAAACAAAATGCGCTGCCGACTCCCTTAATAACATCGCCCAGCATAACCCAAAGACATTGATCCCGAGGCCAGGACTAGATTATGGCTCCGTCCCTTCTGCCCTGTAGTAAAAGTCATATCGCCATAACCATCTCAATCATTCTGTTTATTTTCTCCACGTTGTTTGAGAAATTAGAGGAGAAAGCAGCAAGTCTAAGGTGAAAGACGAGGAGATGAGTTACTTGCTCAGGCACTTCTGTGCAGATAAAAAGCTAATCCTGATAAAACCAAGACTGAAATCCTTCCAGCCCACATAAAGTCAAGGTCAGACAACATTACCCAATCAAGTTGAAAGCGGATCGGTTTTCTGAAGTGAGTCAGAGCCTGACAGAGGGACAGAGGTAGACGGAGGAAGGATGAGGGGGAAGAGCGGAGAAAGGAGGAGAAAAGCACCCGGATAGAGGTGAACAGATGGACTGACAGTGAATGGGAGACAGAGATGGAGGGGGAAAAAAGGAGTTCCTTTTCCTATTCCTGCTTCTTGACATATTTCAGGATCAAAAGGAATAAAAAAAAAAGCCTTCAAGTTTCTCATCAGACATTTGGGGTGACGGAAGCGCAAGGTCCAGCTGCCAATGGGTGTTTTTCCTAGGGTTTTTCAAGTCAGCCGCATACCCTAACCTTGAGGACGTTGTTTATTCCTGGTGGAAAGATAAGCCAGCCAGACCCGGCCCCACCCCCCCATCAGAGCAGAGTGGGCATTACCAGTGAACAAAGAAAGAGTGCTGTACAGCAACAAGCATTTGGTTTTGATTAGAGGATATTCAGGGACTGTGCAAGTTCTATTAAAATAAGCACAAAACCATTTTAAAGGGCTTTTTCTTTTCTTTCTCTTTCCCCCCTCGGTTTATATTGTTAATCTTTCTTCCTGGACGGCTCCTCACAAATGCCTTTTGTTTTCTTGTGTGATTCTACGTGCCAGGACTCTAAGAAGGGAGGACGGAGGTCCTGTTCTGGCATGCTTTCAAGTCTCTTCCATAGGAGATGAAGGCTTGTTGCTGTGCCTTCAAGGGTATAAATTGAGAGGCCGCCAAACCATCCGGAGGTAATTCAAATGCTGGTAAATGCTGGAATCCACCCTGGCCCCCTGCTCATATGAATACCCTGGCACTTACCCCACTCAGAGGAAACGAAACCAATTTGGGAATGCGAAGAGAGAATAAACATGCAATTAAAATGGTCATTTCTCCTGGTTTCTTCCTTTAGTTCTTTTTTTAACACTGCATCCCATTCTATAATCTGATGATGAATCGGGCCTGGTTAATTATAACAACATACAAAAGATCGCTGTCTTTTCCCCCACAGTGGTTATACCAGCCTTGAATATTTTGGGGTGGGGGTGGGATGGGGTGCAGGGGGTGACAAGGAGTGGAGACAGAGGTGGATAAACTTCAAGAGAAGCCCTCATTTTGGAAGAGCCGCTATTTTTATATTGTTTGCAAACCCTTTGCCACAGTGCACGTTACAGAAATGGCACTTTTCCTTTCAATTTATCTATCTTCCTCCTTTATACATAGATAGACAAATAAAAATGAATCTTTCCAAAGGCAGCATGCATGCCACTTCTATATATTCTCCAGATAGCTTATTTTTATTCAGCTTAAAGCATAACCTATCATTTGTATTCAAGATTCCATCCAGCCTCTCTCTCTCTCCAAGCAAGTCTTCAAGAAGCCCTGCTGCCCTGCTTTGTTCCAGAGACTCTGCTAAAGGCCAAAAGATGGAGATAGCACACCCATCTGGTTTGTTTTCACATCCTAAGAGAAGGGGTTGAGAGAGCCCCCTCCAGTGGAAGGAACAAGGTGGTTGGGAATAAGCGTTGCCGTCTTCTCTTTGTTTGTTTGTGATCAGCTTCTTGTGCACCTCTCAGGAAGACTCTTAACATCCATGGGGAAATAACACCACTAAATGAAGCTCACCCAGCAAAAGAGAGAATCCGTGTCAGTGCTTTGAAATACTTAAAGGTTCCATTTCAGTGTCAAAAAAAAAAAAAAAAAAAGGAAAGGAAAAAACAGAAGCATCTCCCTTCTCTCTTCATCCATTTTGTTGCTATTGTTCCCCTTTCCCCTTCGACATAATTTTAACAGTGTGTGAATTTTATATGTTATCAACCTTAAAGCATCTGCTAGAAAATAACAGCCAACCTGTGTATGAAATAGGAAAAGATTCCATGTCAGAGAAAAATTAAGATCTTGATGCCTCATCGTTTCCATAATATTACCATCATGCTTGGTGAATAAATACTACAGGAATACCAAACAGCGGTGAAGCAAAAATGAATATTGAAATTTATAAAATGGCCAGTGTCCAAAATAGTAATGTTCACAGGGACGTGTTTTGACATCTGAGATAACCTCTATTTGCCTTCAGAGCTGAGCATGCTTGATTTGGTGGGACTGATTCGAACAAACGCATTATTACAATGAATTTCAAATTGTTCTCTTCTTTGTTACCCCTTCAATTTTTACAATTACCAGCACCCCACATGTAGAACAATAAGGAGCTGAAAGAACAAAATTTGACGTCACACAATTTGGGGCTAGAATCCCTGTCTATCTCTCTCCAACAATGTAGCTTTAGGAACTTCAATTAATCTTTCTGAGCTTCAGCTGGTATCTATAGAGAAACCAACAGACCCATTCGTACAGGGCAGTGATGAGGATTAAATAATAATATACATTACAGATGACATAAAAAGTAATGATAATTATCATAGCTAACATTTATTGCATACTTTAAAATGTATCAGTCACTGTTTTAAGAGTCTTACACATATTAGCTTATTAACTATGAGATAGGGATATTGGGATGATTAAATGAGTTAATTCATGTAAATGAAGAATTATGTTTATGCCTAGCACATGGCAAATGCACTATAAATGGTCATTATAATGATAATAATGTAATCCGCACAACCTTCTAAAAATGGAATTGTGATTAGGCCTTTTACACAGGTGAGGAAACTGAGGCATGGAGCTGTGAACTGACTTACCCAATATTACAGATTAGGAAACAGTGGAAAGATTCAAGGAGTCTACTCCCAAAGCCTATAATATTAACCACTGTGTTACATGTAAAAGCTCTTTATGTAATATAAACTATGATATGTAGATATGTATATATGTGCTTACATGTATGTGTGTGTATATAATATATACAGAAATACACAGCTGATTTCCCACACTAAAAAGTGAAATATTCTGAATAAGTTTCTACTACCTAGTCCAACCCCACAAGTAAGGAATTAAAGTTGTGACTGGTGCCTGGCCTGATTTATATTCTAAAATCATCATATTCTCTTCTCAGTACCCTTCCTGCCCATATTTTCCTTTCTGGCTGATGGGGGTTGTTCAGCTGGGCTTTGTGCAAGTTACAAAGCAGCAACAATTACAGGAGGGAGTCCAGGAGCATGTTAACCACAAAAAAACAGTTGTCATAAACACTGTGCATCTTAATGCAGTGCTTCAGTCTTTACGTAAGATTAATTAAAGAGCAGATGTTCAGTCATACCCTGCGTTAGGTATGGTTATCTTTGAGATTCCAGCTCCTCCATTTGCTGGGTTTTAATTTGCATCATTATGCATTTTGAGCCTGGGGCATGAGTAGTCAAGTGGTAAACATTAGCTATACTGCACTGTATTTCCAAATGCACCTTCACTATTAGGCGGACTAATAGAATTCGATTCTATTTTCAGCCGAATCCTCTCAATTTTCATTTGCTTTTGACAAGTTACATGGCAGGAGGAAAGAGCAAGGGAAAATGAAGGAGAGAGGCGGCTACCGCACTGTTCGTGCACAGGCCTCAAGTCAGCAAGACAGCCCCCTTCTGTTGGGTTGTGACCATGCACACAGAATAGCCCCCAACGTCACCTTCTTTTCACACAGCTGTGGCAGCTCTTAAATTTTCCCTCCCATTCTTCTCTTAGTGGTTGACACTCTAGATAGAGCAAGAGGTCTCTGCTGCGTTGTTAGGAATTGGAGGCACTTTAGTGAATTCTGATTTTCAAAAATGCAACTCCTGAAAATTGATGTCAAAAAATTTTTCAGGCCAAGATCAAAGTATGATATGAATTAATTTGTCATTATAACACAACCCCACTTGCCAGGCATTTCAGGCCAGGGTTTGGGAAAGGCAGCAGATATCTGGGTTGACAATTTCATTTAAAGGACAGAGAGCTTTCTGCTTTCTTTTCATTGGTATCTTGATTTAATGAACACACAAACAGACCATCGCCATATGCTCCAAATACCAGCTTGCTGTTCTTCAAGAAGCAGCTTGGGAAAATGCCAAGGCAAGAAGCTTGGAAGAAACTTGAAAAGGCTTCAAGACATATCTTTGTAGCCTGGGATAGCAAATGCACCAGTGATTAATTACGCTGGGGTTGGACTTGAATAGGAATGCCAATAAGGCGTTCGTAGCACTGCAATAGTGGGCATGTTGGCCTGATAATAGAATCCTTCCTGTTTTGATTTCCCAAGTTTCCTTTCTGTTGGTAACACATTCACATGCGGGTCAGAGATATAAGATGGCAATGTCATGCTGCTTCTCATTACAGAATCATTAGATCAGGTGTGACCATAATCAAGGAAGAAGTGTCCCTAGGAAATGGGAACTCCAGAATTTGTGCCAGAGAATTCCTGTCTGAAGAGAAATCCATGACTGTGTCTTCCTGTAGAAATCCTCCACTGTTTCCCCGCCCCCCCCCCAGATATTCAAAAACAGTGTAGGGGGTGACTTTACTGTGTTGGCAACACTACTTACAGAATCTTCCCTAGATGATTTTGAGGAATGATTCTCCTCCTTCAAAATCCAGAGTTGGAGTTTGCTGAGGTTTTTAGAGTAAGAAAGGTCATTTTCTTTTGCTTTCTTAGAAGAAGATGGAGGAGGAAGGAGGGCGGAATATGAAGGCAAGGGGCTTTTTATCCAGAGCACAAAGCTTAATTGAACACTACAATGGGAAGAACTTGTCTGGATGGCAAAATTTCAAGTACCAGAACCCAGAAAAGCTCATTTGAAAATGACAATTTCAACTCAAGTCTTGAAGCCTGGGTAATCTACTTCTAAATTCAACCTGTAGGTTTCATCCATTCATTGTAGGTATTTTCCCCTCTGATGATTGGCCCATGTGCATACTGAATGGCTTCCATTACCTACAAAACATATTCTAGAATCCTCCACCTTTCAGCATGGTCCTTTATGACCTGACCCTGACATACAAATCCAAACTCAGCTCCCATCTTTCCGCCTTACACCCTACATTCCTCTTATCACACTGCTTGTAATAGGCTCAAGGGTGCCGGCTCCTTTAACTGCGAGCTTTTGCACATTTGTTGCCTCTACCTGCAATTCCCTTCACCACACTGTCTTCCCAGGAAAAATTCTGGTTATATCCTTTACCTACCTCCTGGGATTTTGTCCCAAATTTCTAACAGTTCTATATCTTTCCTTCAGTGACCCAAGAACACCAAACATATTTCTGGCTGAACTCATCTTTCCTTCCAAATGTCCTGCAGTTTGTAATCCCCAATCCCTATCAGTGGCACTTAAGGTGCTACTAACCATAAGACCACTAAACACTCAAAATACTGATTTTGCATTTGCCCATGTGTTCCCTTCTAACACACTGGTAGCCCGTCACTGGATCATTTTTGAAGCATCTACTTCCAGAATCACTCTCATATCCAAAATCTTTACACCCTACCTAAATTGTCTCCCAGGCTTTCCCTCTCTGTTGTCTCTCCCTACTTCAAATATTGGTTTTATTTCACATAACCTATTGTGATAATTACCTAATTGGTCTTGTTTCTTTCCAGTTTTTCTTTTTCTATCCACTTTGCCTTGAGCTACAGGATTAAATTGTTATACTTAAGTATTCATTCATTCATTTGATATGTATGAGCATATTAAGAACAGAATTCCCATATCCATTTAAAGTGTCAATCAGTGATTGGTACTTAGCCACTTTTAAATAAGTGAGTATTAAGTAAATAACTAAATGAATAAATCAATCAATAGGGCATACAATGTACTCAGAGAGAGAAGAGTTATAATATCACCAGAAGCTAAATAATAATAAAAAGATACTATAGAATACTTCAGGAAAATCTGTAATTGATTGTCGGATGAAAGATATTAAAATTCTGGGCTAATGTAATCAGGGAAACCCTTAGAAAAGGTAAGGGAGAAAAAAGAAAAATCAAGATTTACTGGGCAAATATTACACACCCAGCCCTATACTAGGTGAATTGCATACATTCTTTTATTTAATCCTCACAAAAACCCTATGAGGAAGCCTATCCTATAGATAAATCAACAGAGGTTTCTGGAGGTTAAATACCCTGCCAAAGGTCATCCAGCTAGAAAAAGTTAGAACTGAAGTTTGAAGAAAGGGATGGGTGGTTCCAACGCCTACATCCTTCCACAGGGCTGAGCTAGAAAAGAAAAGGTAGATGAGAAAACATTTCAAAAAAGACTAGATAAGCCTTAGTTATCGGTTTGACATGGCAGACCTCAGTAAAGGAAAGGTCAAAATTTATTTTCAAATTTGGATCAGAATGTCTATAGGAGGATTCCAGGAAATGTGAAAGGGGTGCCACTTTTAATCAGAAAGGAATTTACTCATAGTAAGTTTGATGAGAAACTCTTGCCACTAACTCTAGGTTCCATACATTCGGTCAAGGTCTTCATGAGTTTCACAGTACCTGCAGGAAATTGGATAAAAGTGAAAGGAAGGAAGGAAGGAAGGAAGGAAGGAAGGAAGGAAGGAAGGGAGAGGGGGAGGGAGAGGGAGAGAAAGAGAGAAAGAGAGAGAGAGAGAGAGAGAGAGAGAGAGAGAAAGAAAGAAAGAAAGAAAGAAAGAAAGAAAAGAAAGAAAGAAAGAAAAAGGAAGGAAGGAAGGAAGGAAGGAAGGAAGGAAGGAAGGAGAAAAGGAAGGAGGAAAGGAAGAAGACATACCCTCAGAACCATGAACTCACTGAGGTGTTTTGTTTTTTGTTTTTTTGTTTTTTTTGTTTTGTTTTTTTTTTTGGTGTTCCTGGTCAGATTATGGCCTGATGCAATCAGTTTCATTGGTAAAAACAAGTCTGAGGTGCAACAATGTGCATGGAGCTAGAGAGTATTACGCTAAGTGAAATAAGTCAGAGAAAGACAAATACCATACAATTTCACTCATATGTGGAATTTAAGAAACAAAACAGGTGAACATAGGGGAATGAAAAATAAAAAGAGAGAGGGAAGCAAATCATAAGAAACTCTTAACTACAAGAGAACAAACTGAGGGTTGATGGAGGGAGGTGGATGGAGAATGGGCTAAATGAGTGATGGGGATTAAGGAGGGCACTTGTGATGAGCACTGGGTGTTATATGTAAAGTGATGGATCACTAAATTCTACATCTGAAACTAATTTCATCATATATGGTAAATAACTAGAATTTAAATAAAAAACTTGGGGGGGGGGGGAAGAACAAGTTTGAGGAGGTTATGGGTGGTTTAGTAAGATCACTTACAGCCAGGCAGGACTTCATACTACCCTTGGGACAGTGTTCCATCCAGTAACCAAATTTTGCCTCAGGTACTTCAGATCAGCACTTCTAGAGCCCACCCCCCTCTTGCACCAACAAGAACCTCATTCCATTGTTAGAAAAGCTTAATAGAAAACTGCCTTTATTTTATTTATTTACTTTGTTTTTTAGAATCAAAATCTATCTTCTTAGGACATTCATCTACTAGTCCTATCTCTGCTAATCATTTGAAACATAATAGCCCTTCCTATATTTCATTACAGTCTTTGTATCTCCCTACAATCTTTTCTTTTCCAGGCTAAAATGGTAGGCCTTGTTCAAAGGGACAAAGAACAAGCTCGAACATACACAAACTTACTGTGCATTTTTATATGACCTATTAACTTTACCTTACAATTGAGGATGTTGAGTATTAATCAAGGTCAACAATATCCCCAAGCTTACAAGGTTCATAAGCAAAGGAGCAAGAATTCAAACTCAGGTCTGTGTGATACCCAAACCCCTATTCTTTCTATTACAAATTGCTGTTTTCAACTTTCTCATTGGATATTTATTTACAGATAATCTCTTTCCCCTTCTAAATTTTAAGTAACTCAAAGAACACTTAAATATATTTAGTGACAAAAACATATTTGTAAGGAAGGAAACAATTATGTCTGATATCACCTGTAAGAAAAGTTATTACAGGGGTGCCTGGGTGGTTCAGTTGGTTAAGCATCTGACTCTTGATTTGGGCTCAGGTCATGATCTCACAGTTTGTGAGATCCAGCCCCACGTCAGACTCTGTGCTGACAGCACTGAGCCTGCTTGAGATTCTCTCTCTCCACCCACCCCTCTCTCTCTGCCCTTCCCCTGCTCATGCATGTGACCTCTCTCTGTCTCTCCCTCTCTCAAAATAAATAAATAAATATTAAAAAACAAGAAACGCTATTACATTACATTTAGCTGTGAGCCTCCCAGCACTAAAGGCAAAAAGAGAAGTAAAACTATAGATACAAAGTTTTCACCAAAGGATATTAAAAACAAAAAATAAAAACATAAAACCCCAACCAGTTCATGAGAAGAGAGAAATGTTTTCCTGGCACTGCATTCTGAAAAGAATTCTAAAAAGCATTTATCACATAGCTGTAAGAAGAATTCATCACTTAGATGTTGAGTAAAACAACAGATGATGTCTTCAAAGTGGCTTTACAGAAGATAAAACAACAGTCTTCACACAGCTATTTCTTGTAAAGATTCTTATTAAAGCAAAGAGGAGAATACTAAATTGCCACTCAGTGATGGCAATTCTAAATGGACAAAGCCAACATAATCTACAAGCATGCATATAAGAACAGCCCCCCCCCCCCCCGCCCCACCCCAAATTGAGGAATGGGCTCCTGTTATTGGTCCAGATTGAGTTAGAACCCTTGAGAGGTTTACCCTGCTCTGGCTGGAAGCTATATAAAAGAAATGTCCTCACATACATGCTTTGATAATCTCATTTTCTGCTGGGTTCAATGTTTCCATTACCTGGCCTTTCAGTTTGGATGTCCAAACGGTTACTTCCCGCTTTTTCTCTTTATCATATTGTCCAAGTTGCCAATTTCAACTCTTGGCACTGCGTTTCTAAGAATGGATCTTCTCCCAAAAGACCCTTCTACTTGATGAGCACTAGGACCTTCCTTCTTCAGGTTCTGCTCCAGCCAGAGAGACACAGGCAGTCTAGTAGGCACATGGTCAGCAAATCCCTTAGAGAATTTCTCAAAAAGCAATCAATTCAACTGTGCTCTGGGAGACAACTCTAGAAATCAATTCCAGACTGAGTTTTCTGGCAGCACTGAGGGTGCAGTTCCTCTGTGTGGCTGAACGAAGCAAATTCCATCGGCTTTTGATATGAGACATTCCAGTGGCACAATTGACATTCTGTTAGGGTAATTATAGAATCTGACTTATACTTTCCCAGATGAAGGGGCAAGGTAGGCTATGAAAGTGCTTGCAGATACAATCAAAATTTTCTTAAAAAGAAGGTTCAGTACCACTTAAGAGCTTAAATAAATCCCTTGGCTTCAGAACATGGGAGAGATATCTGTCCCCCTAACTGCCTTTGTTTTTGTTTCAGTTGAAAAACAATAACAAAATTCTAAATAAAATCAGAAATTTACCTACAGTCCACCATCCATCCATCCCCATCAGATTCATCCTTTGTCCATGTCAAAATACAAACATAATTTTTACATTACAATTACTGCATACACATACTTTTACATTCTGTTTTGGTTTTTTCCCACTCAGCTTTATAAACACTTCTCCTATGACATGGTCACCACATGGTTTTCATAATTTTCACTTTTGATGCAGCTACACTTCCATTAAGCAACCGCATTATGATTGGATTAACCATTCTACTATAGACAGTTAAATTATTTATATTATTTGGTCATTACCGTATGACAAATTCAAAGAAGTCATATTTTTATTTTTTATTTTTTAAGAAGTCATATTTTTTTTTTTAATTTTTTTTTTTTTTCTTTGGGACAGAGAGAGACAGAGCATGAACGGGAGAGGGGCAGAGAGAGAGGGAGACACAGAATCGGAAACAGGCTCCAGGCTCTGAGCCATCAGCCCAGAGCCCGACGCGGGGCTCGAACTCACGGACCGTGAGATGGTGACCTGGCTGAAGTCGGACGCTTAACTGACTGTGCCACCCAGGCGCCCCAAGAAGTCATATTTTTAAATCAAACTATATAATATCACCTTTATATCTTGTCAAACTTATTTTCACAATGATAATTCCCATTTATACACTCAGCAGCAGCATATGAAAATATCACTTTTCCCACAGCCATGCCAAAACTGGAGAGCATAGGGCAGCACACGTGCATGTATTTAGTTAAGTGGCCGAGAAATTTGTAACAACTGTCATCATAATAGGTATAACAGCAATATTGCCAATCAAACAGCTCTCCCCTTCCTCTTGCTACAGTGCCCAGATTTTGTCCTGGTTTCTACCCTTCTTCCATGTGGTTCAGAAATAAGTACTGATTAATCAAGGACAATCTTTAAAATCCCATTTAGGTGCTAATAAGAGCTAAGAAGCCCACCCCAGAGCTTCTAGGAAGCTCTTTACTCCTATAAAGGGTTTCTTTACTCCTAGAGAAAACAAATGAAACAACTGAACATACTCGACAGTCTGTATCAAACTGGTAACATAACCATTGTATCCTGTAACTTTTGAATATACTTTTGACTATATTCTTAGTGTCATATATTATAAAAACAAAATGAACTAAGAAGAAATCTTGAAATTTACTTAGGGTTTTTTTTGTTTTTGTTTTTTTTTAATCACAGGAATGTTGGTATTAGAGTTTTCAGTTTAGACACACTCATACACAGACACACACACACACACACACACACACACACACACACACACACACCGTTGACCCTTGAACAACACAGGGGTTGGGGCACCAAACTCCCCCACGGTAAAAAACCTGCACATAATTTTTGACTCCCCCAAAACTTAACTACTAATAGCCTACTGTTGACCAGAAGCCTTACCAATTATATACACAGCTGATTAACACATATTTTGCATGTTACACGTATAATATGCTGTATTCTTATAATAAAGTAAGCTAGAGAAAAGAAAATGTTATTCAGAACATCATGAGAAAGAGAAAATACACATATAGTACTTTACTGTAAAAACAAAAAAATCAAGGTATAAGTGGATCTGTGCAATTCAAACCCACGTTGTTTAAGGGTCAACTATATAGATCTGTATTTCATATCTGTAATTAGAAACCAAGATGTTCACTTGGTTTCTAATGTGAACATTAGAAACTTACTTTTGTAAGTTTGTAAAGTAAACTAAGGTAGTGTAATGTTGGATTTGAATTGGAAATATCAGTACAAATTTAGATTATATAGATTATAGATGTTTTCGTGTGAATATATATCCTAGCTCTTTCCTATCCAAGTACTAACCAGGCCCGAGCCTGCTTAGCTTCCGAGATCAGATGAGATCGGGCACGTTCAGGGTTGTATGGCCGTAGACTAGCTCTTTCCACTAAAAGATAAAAGGAATGATAAGCTGTCATCAATAAACACACCCAACAACATATCTTATGGTTTTTTTTTATAAATTAAAAAAAATAGGGGCGCCTGGGTGGCGCAGTCGGTTAAGCGTCCGACTTCAGCCAGGTCACGATCTCGCGGTCCGGGAGTTCGAGCCCCGCGTCGGGCTCTGGGCTGATGGCTCGGAGCCTGGAGCCTGTTTCCGATTCTGTGTCTCCCTCTCTCTCTGCCCCTCCCCCGCTCATGCTCTGTCTCTCTCTGTCCCAAAAATAAATAAACGTTGAAAAAAAAAAAAATTTAAAAAATAAATTAAAAAAAATATTTTTAATGTTTATTTTTGAGAGAGAGAGAGAGAGAGAGACAGAGGGTGAGCGGGGGAGGGCAGAGAGAGAGGGAGACACAGAATCCGAAGAAAGCTCCAGGCTCTGAGCTGTCAGCACAGAGCCCCACACAGGGCCCGAACTCACAAACTGGGAGATCATGATCTGAGCTGAAGTCAGATGCTCAACCAACTGAGCCATCCAGGCACCCTGACATATCTTGGTTTTTAAATGCCAGTCCCTACCTAAGGGAACAATGGCTTCTTACAGAAATGGCTAATCTATGTCTGGCACCGAAAGAGGACAAGATTAATCTTAGATACCTTACTGTACAGAAAGCAAAGGAACTCTCAGAGACTAAAGGGATAATATCAAGAGCACAGAGGAACCAACTTGAAGGAGTTCCAAGTAGCAAAATCTGGGACAATTTAAGTATCAAAAAGAGTAGTCACTGTAATTGATTATAACCTACTAAATTAAAACTAAATGTATGAATCCATTGTAACATTGAAGTAAAAGCAGAAGTGCTCCTCTTTACAGAAAAACACTAATATATATGAAAGGAATGATAGAATTAGAGCCTTGCTATTTTATAACCCTCAATGCAATTAATAATCCATTCAAGTAAGTATTTTCAATGGATGCTAAAATCATTAGATGAGGAAGAACATGATGACTAAGTATTATCCTCCTCCCTGAAATTAATTTCTGAAATCTTAAGGGAATAGATTACACCTTTGTAATGGGGAGTTAGGGCTGTCATCACCTTAACCAGCTTATCAAACTTAACATCATCAATGGTAGGACCTCTTGACATTATGCCTTCTATGCTGCAACACGCAGTAGATGCCATCACCCATTAAGTTATCTAGCTGAAAACCATCTAAATCTATCCAAGGCATTAGGCCTGATATCTGGATATACAGTAAAGAGAGCAAAGAGTTATATGACCATAAGGAAACACTCCGATAAATACAGAACATGGTACTTATTACAAGGCCTGAATTCTTCAAAACATTAGTGTCTTAAAAAATAAAAAAAGTGGGGGTACTGCTTTGGATTAAAAGAGAGTAAAGCCTCATAAACAAATGCAATGGCACATAATCATCGGATCCTGGATTAAAAACAAAAAAGACAGATACAAAGGATATTTGAGGGCCAATGGAGAATTTGAATCTGCATTAGGTTTGAAATGATATTATGGAATTATTGTTAGTTCCCCTTAAGTCTGATGAATGCCTTTATGTAGGATATTATCCTTATTTTTAGGAGATACATGCTGAAATATTTAGAATGAAGTGTCATGATACCTCCAACTTAATTTCAAATGGCTTGGCCAAAAAGACTGTTCTTTCAATTTTTCTGTATTCTTGAAAATTTTCACGATAAAAAGTTCATGAAGTAAAGGAGAGATGGATAAGAAAAAAAATAATCTTTCTCCCTCCACGAAATGTTATCATTTCATTGCCATAATCAGGAGAACTATAGTGATATACTGAGAAGAGCACAGGAAAAAAAAAAAGTAGAACCTGGTCCTTGATTTTGCAAGCTCCTGAATTAATCAATGTTATAGCCATCCTACCTAATGGTTCCTTATTGTATCAATTATAAATTATTTTTATTATTTAAACTAGTTGAGGTTTTGTAATTTGTAGACAAAAGTATTTTAATAGGATAAGTAGCAGACAATAAAAGCTTACCATGTGGCAGTCCCCATAATAAATGCAGGTATGTACAGTATCTACTTTCAACATTTTACATCTATTAGAAATAAGTACTATTGTTATTCCCATTTTCTTCAGATTTGGAGGTCAAAGTAAAGAAAGGTAAGTCTTGTTGAAGGTCACAGAGCCATTAAGTAACCCAGCTAGAACTGAAACATAAGCATCTAGCAATACTTTTCCACTAAGAACCAGACACTTATATTGTTGCCCACTTGACATGCTCATTTGAGTCATGAATGAACTTTTTTTTAAAGTTTATTTATTTATTTTGAGAGAGAGAGAGAGAGAGCACGCGCGAGCACAAGCAGGGGAGGGATAGGGAGAGGGGGAGAGAGAGAATCCCAAGCAGGCTCTGTGCTGTCAGCATGGAGCCCGACTAGGGGCTCGATCTCACGAACCAGGAGATCACGACCTGAGCCAAAATCAAGAGTCAGATGCTTAATCGACTGCACCACCAGGTGCCCCTGAACTTCTTGAATTTAAATTAACATGGTCTAAAAAATATTCATGATTCCTCTACAAAACATTCTTCTCTACCCAATTGTGCAAGACTAAGCCATAGACATATCCCTTGCTCCCTTTGTCTTCCTACACAAAATCCTATCTATAAGAACATCAATTCTCTTCTACGACAAACATATACCCAAAATCTGTTTTCCTTTTTGTATCCCAATTGCTACGATCTTGATTAGAAGGATCCACTACCTCTTTATTTCTTATACAACTACAGTAAGCTCTTAACGGATCTCTATTCATTCAGTTTTGCTCCCTGCATCATTTCTCTACAACAGCCAGAGTGACCTTTCCCTGCTATGAATGATGTGATCATATCACCACCATGGTTAATGCCTCCAATAACTTACCATTAAAGTTTGAATCCAAACTTATTACAATGGTCAATAAGGCCCCACAGTATCTCTCCCCTGCCTTTCTCTCCAACATCATCTGGAACTACTTTCCCCCAAGTTCCCTACACCACAGCACGCATACCTTCTTTCTGTTCCTCAAAAAGAAACGCAGTCTTACACTTAGGGGCTTGACACTTGATCTTCTCTACACCTGAAACACTGTGCCCCAAATATTTTCATTATTGGATCCTTTGGGGGCATTCAAGTCTCAGCTCAAGTGTCTTTTCAGAGAGATCTTCTCTCATCACTCAGCACACTTTATACAAAGTGCTCACAATCACTTTCAACTGACTTTGTAAAAGTTAGTAACATTTCAAATGATCTTGTTCACCCATTTTTTTTATGTCTCCTTTCTCTCTTTCCGACAAGTATGTAAGGTAAATGAGAACAGAAATATTGTTTGTCTTATTCACCACTGTATCCTTTGTTCCTAGAATAGTGCATGGCACATAGTAAGATGTTCACTAAGTATCTGTTAACTGAATGAATAAATAAAATATTCAAAGGCTCTTCACAACCACACTTTGGCATCTCTCCATAAAATAATATGTATCTACCATATCGATCCAGGTTGCTTTTCCTTGAACGCATGTACTCTAGTTTCTCAAAGTCTCCCTTGTAGTGTTGTAGTCAGAGAGCAACAAAGAGCAGTAATCTCTCCCACAATTTTTTTTTTACCATACAGATTATGTTTTCTTTTATTTTTTCCCTTATTACTTAGAAGATGAATATTCAAATTTTAAGTTATATAAGTTTCATAAAAAATATGTTTTCCTGATATTGCTTTAATTTTCAGCATTAAGAATAAGACATACACATACACTGACATCTATACTCAATGTATGATGAGGAAATCAGCATAGTATGATATCCTCTTACTTATTAAATCCTACTTTTTGGTAGTATATAGAATTTTTGTCCTAGGCTACTATCATTATACTATTATTTTCACTCTGTGTATTTGCCCTTTCAAGAACCATTTAAGATATTTACATTACAGTTTTTCTTTTCTTTATTTTGATTCATCTCAGAGATATCTGGAATATATCTCCAAGTAGTTTTTCAAGAAAGATAAATGAGAAAAGTATTTCCCTTGTCTTTGCCTGCTTGAGAATGTCTTTCCATAGCTTTCATACAAATGTCATAACTTAGCTAGGCCACAAACTTTTCTTCCATAGTTATATAAATATATCTCTACTGTTATAAAAGATAATGTGTCGGAACAGCCTGGAATTTATTCCTTTTTGGATGGCCTCTTATTTTACGTAAATATTTGTGGCACTTTTGTTTTTACTTGAAATTTTAAAACATTTCAAGAATGTGTCTACATATTTATTAATTGCTTTTCATTAACTGTTTGATAACCATTAACTTATTTTGACCTAGGGTAAACATCAGCAAATATTTTCTATAAAATGCCAGATAGTAAATATTTTAGTCTTTGAGGGTCATACGGTCTGTCACAACTAGTCAACTCTGCCATTCCAGAGCTTTTCTTCACACCACCACAGTTTTCTTTCTGGGATTGCTACAAGAATGAACGAACTGAGGAGACCATGGTGAAGAGGCTTGAGGAGGAAATGTATGTTATTTCAACCCGCAGATGACACTAAAATCTAGCTACTGATAGCTAAGCAGGAAACTGAAGTCACTGAATAAGGAAAGGACATTCAAACGTGTTTAAAGAATCAAAGGGCAGCAACAAGTTCTAGATAGAATTTGGAAAAATGTGAATTTGAGGACAGAAAGCAGAGGGTAAGACAAATGTACAGTTAAGTGGTTCTAGGAGGCACCAGGGACAAGTGTGCTTGGATGAGGCTTTTATTCAATCTAGCTATGTTTCTATTTTAAAGGATGTTATTGTTATCCATCAATAGTCCCTGTTTAAATATCTTCAAGACCCTCATAACTTATGAGATAAAATTCAAATGACTCAGCATGAAATCAAGACTCTGACCAATCTGATCCCAACTACCTTTTTGTAACTTAACATCTGCCTTTCTCTCCCCTCCATGCACCATATACTCCACTGAATAGCCCATTTCCTTAATGTATCAGACTTTTACAACTGCATGTGTTTTTCTTCCTCAAATATTTTTTCTTCCCCTCCTTGTCTAGAAAAATAAATCTACTTACCTTTCAACATTCAACTTTAACGTCCCCTTATAAATGAAATCCTTCCCCAATATAATATACTCAACTGTGTTAAAAAAAAATCCACTCCCAGTATTACCCTGGAATTACTTGTATTTCTTCTAAATCCACTCATTTAAGACAATGATTCTAACTAATGGTTTATCCTTAAGCCATTTCATTTCTTCACTTGAAATTTTAAAACATTAGTATTTCCTGGTATTTCCAAAAAGCCAACTGTTTTGGGTGTTGCATAACTGACCACCTAAATATAAAAAAAAGACATGTGCTTAAGTAATACAGAGGTATTATTTATAAGAACAAATGAAAAATGCCAGCAATTTTATTCAAGAAAGTACAGAGAGTGTTTAAATAAACTGTGGTAACTTGCCACATGAAATATTATACAACCACTGAAAAACATGATTTTTAATATATATGTTTTTATATACCAAAATCTTAAAAACTGTTGCTTCCAGCTGATGAATTATAGTTGAATTTTTTTCCTTTTCACTCTTTTGCATATTTGAAATTGTTGATAACAGTATGTATGTTATTATATAATAGAACGAAGTATTTTTATTCACCTAATAGAACAAGGACCATAATCTGTAATATCTAAATTTCTCTTTTGTCAATTCTCCATTGACCTGCTACAAGTACTTGATTTACCTTTAAAGGCTCCAACACTTGTGTATATGTGGACATGTCTGGTCATTTATATGTTGACTCTGTTGCTCTCATCTCAAGGAGGGTGTCCTGGATTGATGAGTTTATTATTCTTGATCCATGACTCTATGACTTCAGCAAAAAATGAGGGGGAGGAAGCTATTTTGGATTTAGGTATTCCCATTACCTGAGGTTCTTACGGCCTGTTTTATATGTTTGCTTTTTTTTTTTTATGTAAGGGAACCTTAATCTTAGCAGTTGTTTCCCTCTGCCCTCAGAAACATACTTGGAAATACATTGAGCAAATGTACTATACTGGATACCACTTATGTAGCATTTCAGATTCTCAGGCCCTCACCTCTATTTCTAACAATTGTTTTATCAATAAAGACGTAAGCCAGCTTCCCCCTCCCCCCAGATGGAATCTTACAGCACCTTGGACCTCTCACTTCCTGCCTTTCAGAGTTCTGAGACTCATGGGAAACTACTTGGTACTCATTCATGTACAAACCAGAGTATGGGAGGGTTAACACCTTTATGGACAATACTCCAACCAATGAGAAAGGGAATAATGTATAAATGCTCCTCCCTTTCTTCCCCCAGGTAGGTATTTCTCAATGGATTCAATAAACGTCTCAGAAGATACTGCAGCATGAAGCAATTAGCAACTAACCAACAGAGGCCAAAATAATCATACACCCTACCATAGGCTTTCTCTTCCTCCATGTTTCATGCCTCTAAACCTTACTACTACTCTCTGTGATCATATTCATTTATTAGATTTTGGATATTTTTAAAGATTTTCTATGTACAAAATTATATCATTTGCAGATAAAGACAATTTTATGTCTTTCTTCCAAGTCTGCAGGTCTTTTATTTCCCTTTCTTGTCTTATTGAATTGTCTAGAACCTTCAGTGTAGTGTTGAATAGAAATAAAAGCAGACATCTTTGCCTAGCTCCTGATCTAATGTTTCACTGTTAAACATGTTTGCTGTGAGCTTTTCATTGTGACATTTTTTTTTACCACGTAAAATAAATGCATCTTATTGTAAGTAAATTGTGCTTCTGTAGAGTTTTTTTTTTTAAGGTAACCTGCTTAAAGAAATAAAGACAGCTTCAAACAAGCAAAAACTAAGAGATTATGTTACTAAGATACCTGCACTAAAAGAAATACTAAAAAGAAATTTTTCAGACTAAAGGCAAATGGTATCAAATGAAAATTTAGATTTAAGAAAGGAATGGAGAACATCAATATTGCTAAATATAAAAGATTGGACTTTTCTTCTCTTAATTTCCTTAAAAGACAACTAATTATTATAAACAATTGTATCATGGGGTTTACAACATACATAACTATAAATAAATGACAAAAGTAGCACACATATGTAGTCATAAATGGAATTATTTTAAATGATTCTTATATTGTATATGAGTGGCATAGCATTAACTTTAAGAACACTGTGATAAGTTAAGGATACACAACGAAAACCCTAGAGTTACCACTAAAAACATATTACAAAGAGGCATGGCTAAAAGCTATTAAAGGAATTAAGATAGTATATTAGAAAAAAAACAATTAGGGGCGCCTGGGTGGCTCAGTCAGTTAAGCGTCCGACTTTGGCTCAGGTCATGATCTCACAGTTCGTGAGTTCAAGCCCTGCGTTGGGCTCCGTGCTGACAGCTCAGAGCCTGGAGCCTGCTTCACATTCTGTGTCTCCCTCTCTCTCTGCCCCTTCCCTGCTCATGCTCTGTTTCTCTCTGTCTCAAAAATAAATATACATTAAAAAAAATTTTTTTTTAAGAAAAAAAACAATTAACCAAAATAAGGTAGAAAAAACTATAAAACACATGAAGCAAATAGAAAATAAATCACAAATGACAGACCTAAACATAACCATTTCAGCAATTTCATTAACTATAAATGGATAAAACATTTTAATTAGAAGGCAAAGGTTGTCAGACTGGATTTTAAAAAGTAATATATAAGTATATATAGTTTACAAGTAACAAGCTGTCAGTAAAAAAGATAGACAGGTTAAAGTAAACACATGAAAAAATATGTACATGCAAACACTGAGCATAACAAATCTTGGGCACTCAAATTCCTGTCTCAAGTTCTGCTTCTTAGAGAACCTGACCTAAGATAAGCCCCAAATTATAATATAGGATCCATAAGTCATTCAAATGTTTTGATCTGATAATTGTACCTAGCATTCATTTGATAAGTAACTTATTATAGTTATTCAAAGGCCACATATGTATGATTTCCTAATATTCAAGCACTTTCTGTAAGTTTGAGGCACTTTCCAAAACACTGAGCACCTTTGGACTGGCTCTTAAAGTAATGATATGATCACGTACTGTTATTAAATTACGTACCACGTCCCAGCACAGCTGTATGACTGGAGAGAACTTATACAGGTCCTGAACCTTCTTCCAACTGTAATGAATTCCCAGATTGCATTTTTATCCTTTCACCACTTGATTTGGCTAACAAGGAAGTTTTGAGCAGGTGGGACTGGCACATTGCCTGCCCATGGAGACATTCTAGTCATAAATGAACTGGAGCTTTGGGATGCTATCAGAGAAAATCCCTGAGTATCTTTGCAGACAACTGGATGAAATCTTTCCCAGTTTTTCACAGGACAAGTCTCCACTGGCAAATTTTCTGTGAAACATGGACATATGACATATTCAGGTTGTCTTTCCCTAAACAAATTTGGGCTTATGACATACATTTTCATTGGGGAAAATAGAGATAATCCTTTATCTTTGCCAAAAATTTCACCATTTCTGATGTTCTTCACTCCTTGTAGATCCAGATTTTCATCTGTTGCCACTTATCTTTAGACTAAAGTTCTCTTAGCATTTCTTATTGAACAAGTCTTTTGCCTCTCACCCAAATCATCTCAGCCTTTGTTTACCTGAAAATGACTTTATTTCACTTTCACTGGGGGGGGGGGGGGGCTGATTATTTTTAAATCAACTTTATTGTGGTATAATTGGGTTCATATATTAGTGTTTCTAGTTGATCCTGTATGAGGACAGAACCCATGACTTATTCTGAAAGGGCAGTATAGCACAGTGGTCCAGAGCTCAAACTCAAAAGCCAAATGCCTAAATCTGAATCTCAGCTCCACAACAACCTCTAGGGCAGATAACAACCTCTCAATGCCTTAGCTTCCTCATATTCCAAATGAGAAAAATAAAAACAGTAGCTACTTCAAATAATTGCTTCAAAGATGATGTGAACTACTACATGTAAAAATTTTAGGACAATGTGTGGCACACAGGAATCACTATATAAATGTTTGCTATTATTGTTATTATTACTAATCTCTATGTCCCCAGCAACTAATAGAATGTTTATATCTTAGTAAATCCTATTTCAGGCTTTGGCCTCACTTTCCTCTCCTCCATTAACTTTTTATATCCAGATAAATATCCAAATGAATCTTTCCCACATCCCCAAGTAAGATGTGCTCTGTCCCTTCCATAACTCTTGGGATTTTTGCCTGACCCTCTTTTTAAGCACTCAGCATACTTTATGCCAGATTGTGCTTTTCAGATCTGGGTCACCCATTCATATATTTCACCACAGTCATGAAGGATGAAAAGATCCCAGGGCAAATCATCATTGAACCTAAGACACAGATACCCTGGCTGCTAACCTGCCTTTGTCTCATGCCTGAGGGCAGATATTTGGGTTTCTGCTTTGGACTCTGTATTTGAATCCTTGGGTTAATAATCAGCCTAGTACTCCAGTTCTCTGTCTACAACACCAAAACGAGACATGGCCCTTATCTCTAGTCTGGACTGAAACATTGGCAACCTGATGCTGACTCCCTGCCCCACCTCTAGGCACCACCCACCAGTGAAAACTCTTTGTCCAGATATTACTCCTTGATATAAACATCTGATGATGAAAATAACTTGCCGAAAAAGCTTCAATGTCTTCTCTCTGAAAGAGAAGTGCACCCCTAACTTGGTACCAATGTCCTTTTTGCCCTTCCTACTTCATCTGCCACCAATCTCTTCATGTGCCTCAAATTCCAGCCACTCTGAGCTCCTTAGAGATCCTGCTACATTTTTTGAGAGATAAAGGGGAGAATAGAGAGTAGCCTGTAGCTTTATATTTGCAATACAATGTACCTATGATACCTTTATCAATATACCTATGATACCCTTAAAATTTACCCAATTCCTATGTATCCTTTACAACACTCACCAGTTATCACACTTAAATCACCAAAGACATGTTCAAAAATTTAGCTAGTGCCTATGCCTCTATTATAAATGTTCACTAGTTAGCAACTTTTCAGGTGAAAAACCTGTGCAAAGGGGAGATTTAGCAATGCAGGATTTAGCAAATTAGGTGAGCTCAGGCACACCCAAAAGAGCAAAGCATGGATCAGCTTATTTCTTCTTGTAGATCAATGAGCTTTCTGTGGCTATGAACCATTTCAGTGTTCTAGATCTGCAAGCCCATGACTGAGGTCAGTATATACACTTATGCTACCATGTCCAGAATCTAAACAAGTGATACTCACAGTCAGAATATTTCCTAGTTAAAAGCTATTGCTCCAAAGGTGTAAAAGAACCAAGAGAGAGTGATTACCCACAAGTCATCACATACCCAGCCCTGAGCAATACTTTCCCCTATTAAGGGAAGATACGAGTTGCCACAATTCATCATAAACCTTTATAAAATCTCTTTTCTTCAAATGTGCTCTGTTGCCAGGCACTATGTCTGACAGTTCCTCACTTTTTCAAGTGAGGGGCTCGATAATTTCTCCATTCCTGGCCTCGGCTTCAGTTAGTATAAATGAGGCAAGTCTTTAAAAAGGCATCAAGAAATGATGGCTGTCTTCTCCTCCCTAACTGCATCCCCACATCTGGCTTCCATCATGATAACAAATAAGGCTCTTGGTAGCTGAACACTCCTGGTGTGAGACCAGTGAAAATAAAATCCCATGTTTCTATGATGCCTGACACTTCAAAGTAGAGAGTGGTTATCAATTGGTTAATACATTTATTGTTAACTTGGGTTTGATTCTTCTTAACTTACGGTTGAGAGAGAAATGACAATAACAGCTATCAAAAGGAGAGCTGGGATTTATCTGCAATAAGATGCAGGAGCTGGGCACAGGCAAAGAAAAATTCTGCTGTATCAACTGGGCTGATCTGTTTACCTCACTCAGCTGGTAAAGTTTCATGTCTTCCCCTTGGCCACCATTATTAGCCAGGTGCAACAGCACTTTTGAATCACAGCTGCTTCTGCTCTCTCAGGTGTTGCGTTTGATCCAGCAGCTGATGCCTCAGAGGTTGGAAGGTGTTGGTACCTTTGTACCCCAGAGGTTGAGATTACTGCATGGAATCAATGCCATCTAGGAATATGGATAATTCTGAGATTCAATTTCACTCAATTGTCAGATATGAGCAAGTATCCCATCAATGGTAACATTTCCTTATTTGTAGGCAGAGACTCAAAAAAGAAATGTCTTCCAAACACCTACTGTGTGAGTACTGTGATGGATGGATGGATGGATGGATGGATGGATGGATGGATGCATGGATGGATGGATGGATGCATGGATGGATGGATGGATGCATGGATGGATGGATAGGTAGGTAGATATAGATATAGCTATAGCTATAGCTATAGATATATATATATAGATATATAATTTCCTTTGACCCTCATAACAACTCGGTGAAGTCAATGGTATTAGCTCCTTATTAGAGAAGCAATATCTGAGATTCAAAAATGGTAAATAACTTGAACAAAGTCACACAGTTTCTAAGTGAAGACTTGGATTTAATTTAGGGATGTTTAATACAGTTGGATCTTAGGAACTTTAGGAACCTGTTGGGTAAAGCCTTTTGCTTGGATCTTCTGGGTATGGAGGACTCAGGGTTTCCCCTTGATAGATTTCTGAGAGGTGGTACAATTTAAGAAATAGTAAATGCAGAATGAGCAGGGGTTTGTGAACAACTGAGTCCCTCAGTTATTCCAAGCCTTCGCCCAAATCACCTCCACAGCATCTGAGCTGAACACAAAGAGGCACATGAGTGATTAAATCAAAGCAGATTTGACTGCCCATGAAATAACTGTAGACACAGTGTAGCCTGAAGATCTAGCCATCATCTCCTTTTCCTGTCTTCAGAGAAAGTATATTATCTACAAAAATTCTCTATTCTTCCTTTCCTCTTTTTTCTCTTCTTTCTTTCTTGAATTCTTCTATTATTTTTTTCTTCCTTACTTTTGCTCTAATTCATTCTTCATCAACAGGTTCTTATTAAACATTCCACGTACACGGAAGTCTTCTATTTATAGTGATGAACTATGCCGTTATTGCCACCCAAGAACTATCACTCTGATTTGAGTAATAAGCCATATATGTAATACAAGATGAAAAGTATTACTTGCCTTAAGATAAGATTGGAAATATATGTTGTGGGGTAAAAGGAGGATGGACTCAACTGGAGGATGGACTTTAAAGGATGGATGAAATAAATCAATAGGACATACACATACAAAAATAAAGGGGAAAGGAACATGGCAAAGGTTCTCTGCTAGGCAAAATAATGCCCCACACCCAAAGATGTCCACATCCTGTTGGTGCCCCAGATCCTGTGAATATATTAGGCTACTCAGCAAAGGGGAATTAAGGTTGCTAATCAGGTGACTTTAAAATAAGAAGATGATCTTGGCTTATCTGGGCGGATCCAAAACAGGCCTTAAAGGTGGAAGATGGAGCCAGAAGGAGAGAATCAGAGCAGGAGATGTGATTACAGAAGCAAGGTCAGAGAGAGGCTACATTTCTGGTTTTGAAAATCAAAGGAGACAGTTATGAGTCAGTACATGAGGGTAGCTTATAGAAGCTATAAAAGGCAAGGAAATAGATTCTCTCCTAGAACCTCCAGAAGGTCCAGAAAGAAAGTGTTGCCCTGTCAGCACAACACTTTGATCATAGCCCAGGGAGACCTATGGCAGACTTCTGACCTCCAGTACCGACAGATAATAAATGTTTATTGTTTTAAGCTACTAAGTTGGTAGTGATTTGTCACAACAGAAAATGGAAAACTAATACAGGAGTAATTACACAGTAGAAGGATGGAGATTTAATCTTATTTTTTATAACACAAAGCCCACAAAGGAGGAGATGAGCCTTGCAAGAATGTAGCTAAGATGGGCAATAGTGAGCCACTGGGTTTTTAAAAAAAGAGAGATGTGATCAGATTTGCATTTAAAAATGATCATTGTGGCATTTGTGTGAAGAAGAAGTGAAGGGAGCATGTCAGCAATATCAGTTAGGAAGTTGTTGGAATAATTTAGGCAAGAGTGATGAGGCCTCAGGAAGAACAATAGAGTAGGATGAGGTTAAGAGTAGTCATTCATTCATTTACTTATTATTTCATTCATTCACTTAGTATTTCATTCATCCAACAAATTATTTTTGAGTGTTTGCTATGAGCCAGGCATTGTTGCAGGAGTTGAGGATATAGGTAAGTACATGGCTGATACTCTAATCCTCCCATCAGACTTTATAATCTAATGGGTACAGAAAGACAATAAACAAATAAGTATATGTGAGGGGGTGATAAGATTTCTGAAGAAAACTGGAGTGGGTAAAAAGAACTAGAGAAGACAGGTATGGACAAGGGACTATGCAGTGGGACTTTGGGGAAGCCCTCTCTGAGAAGTTTGAGCACAGACTTGAAAGAAGAGAAGAGAACCAAGAAATATTCTGGGGCAGAGCCTTCCTGGCAGAGAACAGAAATAGAAGTACATTTGATTTGAAAGTAAATCAAATAATAGAAGTATATATCCTTTGTAAAGTGAGGAGGCGGGTGTGGGTAGAGGAAAGTGAACAAAGATGTGTATGGTCTCAGCTGAGGTCAGAGACATGGAGTAGGGGCATCTCTTGGACAGCCTCATAGATCCTTGTGAAAGCTCTGGCTGCCAAATAAAATAAATTCATTCTGCTTTTAGGATTGATAGGACTAGGAAACTGTTCAAGCAGAGAGCCAAGCCACTGAATAATGACAGTCTTCTCCTATGGCTTCAGTTGTTGGATTCATCCTGAGCAAATCAGAAGTTCCCACTGCACCCACTGAAAGGAATTTCCCCCACTCAGCAGAACTTGAGAAACATGAGTTGAGCTATATGCCACCTCAGGATCACCCAAATCCAGCTGGACTACAATGTGGGTGCTTTGCATGAGAGAATTCCCATGGGTTTTCCAAGTTTTTTTCACAAATAAAAACCAGATTAGCCAGTACACCAACAGAGAAAATTTGGATCCCCAAACAATGTACATTTGCGTGAAAAGAGACAAACCAAGAATCCAGTTCACCTTGCAACTAGAAGATATCCTACAGCAATGATGGCACCAGAGATGGTCTTGGATGTGTCTCTTAACTTTTCTAAGTCTCACTTTCCAGACTGAAGAAAGGAGTATTATTTAGTTTCCAAGAGATCATCTGGTCTCTTCAAGGACCTGTGCTTCTACCCTGAGATAAAGGCCTCAAATATATTCACTAAACAGTCAGGCATGCGGAAAAGGAGGAAAAAGCAGGAATCTTCAATCTCTAGGATTTTATGTGGCCTGGTATTCTGATATTATAGAGCAAGAAAAGAAAATCATTTTAGTGATAACAGCACAGACCTGTGTTTTAGTTTCAATTCCATTTCCTACTGCCATGTCAGCCCCTATAAATCCTGTTATAAAATAAGACAGGGTGGAAATACACAAATGCATAATAATGACTATGTGCTTTGGAATGCATTATTTCACCTCTCCGAGGCTCATATCATCATCTGTAAATTGGGGATATTAGTATCTACTCGATGATATTATTGTGAGGATTAGAGAAAATGCATACCGTAAATGCTAACCAGATCCTTTACCATTTAAAGATGCAAAAATGGAAGAAAAAAGGGTATTAATTGAATTGAAAATTAAATGTAAGAATTCCATTAGACATTGAAAACTACAATAATCCTGTTAAGAAACAGCACATTAAAGATACTAGCTGGGGGGAGAGGGGAAAGACAAATTCAGGTTCTCCACAGTTGCTCCTAAAGAGGTAAAGGTCTTAGATGCAAAATCTCTCAAACAGTTGACCTAAGATTTGAGGGAGAGTGCTTTCTTGTTCTCTAATCCTTAACTCCTACCCAGACTTCTTATTACCTCACCAGGATTCCCTTAACACCAATTGAGAACCACAGGCCTGAGGGGAACTCAGGGATTGTTCAATGTAACACTGATTTAATCTAGCATGTATACATCCACCAACAATCTCTGGTGAGAGAGGGGCAAAGTGGCCAGTGGGATCTGTCTCTTTGCTCTTACCTGCCCAGTTCCCTATTGCAGGCTGTGGTAAGGGGGCTGATCCAGAAGCCTACATTTCCCCGGCACCAGTGTGATCTGCACTTGGCCAACAGGAGGCATTGGCAGGAAATGAAAGAGCAGGAGGAATAGACAAGCCAAGGTATTTCTCCCTATTTCTCTCTTTCTGTTAAAGGAAAAATTAAAAAAACCAAAACACCAAACCTAGAATCAGTGATGTCCCTTCCATGGGTCCAGCTCCTACCCGGTGACCCCAGCCCCAGCGCTCTGGCAGCAGTGCCTCCATCCTCTGTCACTCCAGTTTATAGATGGAAGAAGCTTCTTTTGTTGGAAGGTGGGTTGCTTTGCTCTCCTCTGTTTGGTTTTGCAGCTTTTCTGTTACCTGTGTAAGCAGCTCTCTACATTAATTTCCCTGTGATTTTAATGCTTGGAGTGATTTCCTTCCTGGTTGGACCCTAGCTGATACACCACACTGAGAGTTGGCTGTGACCAGGACAGGTTTGGATGCGCTCAAAGTGGTCTCATAAACAGCAGCATCCAAGGGGCTGTGCCACACTCCAGGGTCTGTCTGTGGTAAAGTTGGTCCAAAAATTCACTCTTGTCAGGGATCCTTAGATAACTTAAACTCTAGGAAGTACACTCACACCTAAACTAGTAAGATTTTGAAAAATAAATTACAATATCCGTTTTAAAATTCTGATGAGAAATAGAATTGTCATGTGGACCAGAACAATCTCGTCAGTAGGACCCACACAGTTTCTCCCTACAAGAGACCTACGTGGAAGCCTAATCACAATCAGAGGGCAATATGAAAAGACCAGAAGTAGAGGAGCTTATGTGTTTAAATGTTGAATAGCATCAGGCTCCGAGAGTCCATAGTACCCATTGCTGCATTAGAGATAGCCTTGACAATCCGTCAATGATAACTTACTGGGAAATTCATACCAACAGGATGGATAGCTTCTACCCTCATGGAGTGTACAGTAAGTCTCCACATCCAGTGGCCATTCCCTGGAGAGTACTAGAACAGGGACCGCCCACATCCACCTCTGTGACTGCTTCACCTGTATCTCCATGGCTGACCATCCCCAATTCCAATGAACACACTGATGCTTTGGGTCTCTGTCATCAGAAAAAAATGTCAATCACTCCTCAGTAGAAAATGGGCATGGTCTTAGGTGAGGAAGATCCCAGGATGGGTCCTCCCCAGCCTCTCCCAAGAGAGAAAGGGCTCCTGGAGAAATTACCTAAACAAGTTAATCTAAACAGCTGCCTGTTGGAAAGGCAGGCCACACGTGGCATGAAACACCATTCCCCAAGTGTAATACTGAGCAAATGAGGCCATTCCCCCTCTAGGAACCTAAAGGAACCATCAGAAGCTCAGGGTTTGTATGGTTTGTGATGACCACAGTTCAGGGCAACTGCAGAGAGACAACTTCTATTCCTGCACATATATACACACGTACACACACTTACATGCACAGTCATACACACATCCTGAAATAACAGCAGGGTCACCTCAACAGTGAAAAAAAAACACTCGGTACCATTTACCGAACAGCATCATACATGACACTCACTCATCAGAAAACTGGGACTTCTAGAAGACTAGTTATATTCCCCACATCTCTCTCCACGAGGCACCTGAAAGCAGCAGAATTTTACCACCCTCTATTCTGATCCATAATATATTAATCTGTAGTTTAAGCCTCAAAAGACAATTTTACTACTTCCAGGCCAAATTTGGGGGAGGAGAGAAGAGAACAACCAGGGGCACTGGTAAACAAATTCTTTAAAAAAAAAGTCTTTAATTTTTAGCCTTTTATAATTTCTATCACATAAAGACTCCATCCATGGCTGACTTAAAGCTACCAAAGTGTCATCAACCAACTTGAAAATTTCCTTAAAATTTAACAAACTTCTCTCTCATGAAAACAAACAAGGTCTGACACACGACTGGAACACCTATCCTCCAAAATGAACCATCATCCCCCAAAATAAACCACAGCAGGAGCTCAGGAAAATCCACCTACGCTTAAAATTCACTTGTAGTTTTCTCTGCTATCTAGAGTTATGGAGAAAAATTCTCACCATTGTATGGAACTCAAGCCTATCTCATACAGAGATTATGCTTATTTGCCTGCTTATTTATATCTTCTTTTTTAAATAAAAAACTTTAAGGTGGATTACCTAAATATATTCAATATAAAAGTAGATAAAACTGAATTTAAAGTAAGTAGATGAACAAAATGAGACAAAGAGAAAATGAAAGTTTTAATAGTAATAGAATATGAAATATAGAATAGAATATAATATTCTAGAATTAGAATAGAATATAATAGAAAATGAAATCAGGAGTGAGCTTAGCACACAAAATCTATGGTATAAGGCTTTCTGGGCCATTCAGAGTGCATGCAGAAAGTTCAGTGGGAACAGACAGACATTCTGTGATGAGCCACTCACAGGAGCTCTTATGCCCAGATAACAGTGGATCCAGCCATCTGTACAAAATGATATGGCAACTGGGTCTCAGTAGGTCAGTTTGGACATTAATGTTACACCCAGGACTTCTATGGAAAGGTGCTGAATGCATCTAGTGTCCCACTCTCTGCCTGCAGAGGTACTTGGCAGTGTAATGATCTCCCATTGCCCTGTCAATTTGTCAGAATTGCTGTTCTGGAGCAAAACCCGATCTCCAGGAACAGGCTCGCTAGGGGCACTCTCTGGATGGTGAATTCATCAAGCCCCCTCCAAGTCAGACTGGCAGCCTATGAGAGCTGTGATCCAGCTCTGCACAGACAGTGCCTGTCAAGCAGAACAGTGGCCCATGTTTTCTCCAGCTGCCAATAACCCAGAAGAGCCAGAAAATCAATTCTTGGGGCATGGATGAGCAGAGAGGCCAGAGAATAAAAGAATCATTCAAAATAGACATAAATCTGTGTTTCAGTGACCTATGGTCATTGAATGCCTAGGACAGAAATTCTGGCAGGCTTTTTATGTATTTGTGATGAAGTTCTGATATTAGCTCCAACCTGGCTCCCCAGAGCCCTTGAGAAGACCCTCAAGGGTCTCCTCCATGTAGAACTCTTTCTCTGTGTTGGCTCAATTATCAGGGTCAGTTGTAAGTTCCTGCTTAATCAAATAAAAAAAAAAAAAAGCATATACCTGGCATAGGGTTTGTTATTGAGCAAAGAGTTGAATGGAAGCCTCACATCTGACTCTGCCAGGCATCCCAGGCCCCCCAAGCCTCAGTGGGATCTTTATGGCAAGGTCCTAATCTTTCTGGGGTCCAGTCTGGGTTACAGCCCACTTTCCCAAGATTATGACCATGGGGCTCCTAGGTGACTCTCACCCCCATACCCCACACCCTTGTGCTCAGCCAGGCCTGGTACATAATGAGCTTGCCAAACACTCTGGGCTCTGTGCCTTCCTGCTTGGCTGTACTTCCAGAGCCAATCTCTGTAGCCAGGACAGTTTCCTCAATGGTCTTCATCCCATGCCAGGCCCAACCCACTTTCATGCCTTCTCTGAATCTAAATATGCAGATAAGACCCCTAGAGTGATGCTTTGGGGAAACTGCATTAATCAGGCAGTGGTCCATCAACCTTTAGGGGACCAGTTCATGGCAAAGGAACAAATATGCAATCCTGAGAATTCCATATGCTGAATATCCGTGGGAACTGGCAGAACCTGCTCAGTGGTGTATGCCCAGCCCTCAGAGAACACTTTCCCTCTCTAGTTACCATTCGGCCACATCCAGCCACAAATGTCTTATGAGCAGCGCATCAAAGCTATCCAGGCCTCAGTTACAAGGCAAAGATTTCCTTTGGAGACAGCTTTGGAGTTGTAAAAGAAGCACAGGGCTTAGGACAATCAAAACTGAGTTCAAAAGACAATTCCATTTATTAGATGTGTGAACTTACGTAAGAAAATGTCTCTAAATTTCAGTTTCTTCATCTGTAAAATGGGAATAGTAAAATATCTTTCTAACTATATTGAGTCAATGTTTAAAAGAGAAAATACGTATAAAAATCCTTCATCAACTGAAAGCATAATACAATGTTATGATATTTATACATGACTTCTCACAGAGATCATTAAGACTATAAAATGCAAAGTGTATTTAATAAAGTTTCAGTGGTGCCTGGGTGGCTCAGTTGGTTAAGCATCCAACTTCGGCTCAGGTCATGATCTCGCGGTTTGTGAGTTCCAGCCCACGTAAGGCTCTTTGCTTACAGCTCAGAGTCTGTAGCCTGCTTTGGATTCTGTGTCTCCCTCTCTCTGTCCCTGCCCTGCTCACACTCGGTCTCTGTCTCTCTCTCTCTTTCAAAAATAAACATTAATAATTTTTTTGAGTAAAAATAAAGTTTCAGCTTCAGCTAACTCTTCTACAGATAAAAATAATAAAATGTATTAAAAATTGTTTTTAAGAGCATTGGAGAAGAACACAAGCTGGAAGAAATTGGATGGGAGATCAATCCTTGTAAGATAGAAGGGTACTGCTGAGATGTGTGAGCTAGCAGCTTTTTACCCATGGGCATGTCCCAATCCCTGTAGCGCAGGGTGGTAGAAAACTACAGTCTTGTTGCTACCTTGAGGTTTTAGAGAACAAAGTACTTAGTTGGCAAAACTGATGAAGACATCAGTGTTGGTGGGGCATGGGGGAAGGGGGCACTGCAGAAGAGATCCTGGAAAGGAGAGAGCTACAGAGGAAGTGCAAAAATCTGCAAATAAATCCTGTTAAAAGTATTGGTTGACTGCTGAATAAGGAAAAATATAGAAGCTGAAAGCTGAAATAATTGGGTATAGATTTCAACTATTTCCTTTCCAAAGAAGATACAGCTTGGAGTGAAGTTCAGCCAAGTTAATTAAACAAATAAAAACACTCTTAAAAAAAAAAAAAAAAAAAAAAGAACAAAATCCAGAGTCCCTACAATATATCTTTCACACTGTACACATATAATAAAAAAATTACTAGACACCCAAAGAAACAAGAATGTATGACCTATACTTCAAAGAAAAGTGGTATGTTCAAGAACTTCTAAGAAATATGTCATAGTAAGTCAAGAATAGGGAAAATTAGCAAATAGCAACTACAAAAAAGAAACAGCAAACATTGGAACTGAAACCATGAAACAGAATCCTAAAAATATCAGAGAAAATAAATAGTAAACTCAAGGACAGATGAATTAAAATTATCCAAACTAAAGAACAGAAAGGAAAATTTTTGAATAAAAATTAACAAAAAATTTAATGACCTGTGAGACAGTATCAAGCCATCTAATACAGTTATAATTGGGGTTTCAAAAAAAAGTCAAAAAGAATGGAACAGAGAAAAATGTAGTGGTCAAAAATTTCCCAAATTACTTGAGAAAGTTCAATTTACAGGTGCAAGAAATCCAGTGAACCCCAAGTAGAATCATATGACACCATACCAAATGCTTGGATCCCAAGATAAAAAGACAATCTTAAAAGCAGCCAGAGAAAACGCATACATTATGTACACAAGCATAATGGTAAAAATACTGCTAACTTCTTATCAGAAATCATAAAGTTCAAAAGGCAATGGAATGACATCTTTAAAAAGATGAAAGGATAAGAATGACAACCAAGAATTCTATACCCAGTAAAATTATTTTAAAAATATAAAGAGAAAATGAAAATATTTTCAGATGAACAAAAACTGAGAGAATTAGCAGCCATGATATTTATTTGTGCAAAATATTCTAAAAGAAGCTCTTTTGGCTAAGGAGCAATGACACCACATAGAAATTTAGACAGTTCAACAAAGAATAAGTAGCACTAAATATTGCACAAATATGAAAAAGAATTTTACCTTTCTTTTCTTCAAAAATGTGACTGTTTAAACAAAAATAAAAATTATAATATTTTGTTGTGGTGTTTATAGTATATATAAATGGTAAAATGTTTATATGTTATACGTGTTTAGAACACAGAGGATGATGACATCAATGTTGCAAGTTTCCTATGCTTCATGTGAAGCACTAGAAAGTTAACATTGTGCAGTTAAAGATGCATTAGTAATCAACACTTAAAAGCTGAACAATCAAAGATATGAAAAGTGGTATGGTTAAAAAGCTACTAAAGTTAAATAGAATATTAAATATTGTCTGGGGCACCTGGGTGGCTCAGTCAGTTAAGCATCAGACTTCAGCTCAGGTCATGATCTTACAGTTTGTGAGTTCAAGCCCCACATCGGGCTCTGTGCTGACAGCTAAGAGCCTGGCACCTGCTTCAGATTCTGTGTGTGTGTCTCTCTCTCTGATCCTCCCCTACTCATGCGCTGTCTCTCAAAAATAAACATTAAAAAAAATTTTTTTGAAATTGTCTGATTAACTCTAAAGCAAGGCAATAAAGGTGGAATAGAAAAACGAAAACACAGTTGTAACAAATAGCATGATCTAATTCAGTAATATCAATTATTATAGGAATATACATTGGCTAAACCCTCAAATAAAAGGCAGAAATTGGTAGATTGTATAAAAAGTTAAGACTCAACTATATGCTGTTTACAAAATACCAAGATATAGGAGTGCCTGGGTGGCTCAGTTGGTTAAGCATCCGACTTCAGCGTAAGTCACAATCTCACTATTACTGAGTTCAAGCCCGGCTTCAGGCTCTGTGCTGACAGCTGAGAGCCTGAAGCCTGTTTCAGAGTCTGTGTCTTCCTCTCTCTCTCTGCCCCTCCTCCACTCACACTCTGTCTCTGTCTCTCAAAAATAAACACTAAAAAAAAAAATTTTAATGCCAAGATAAAATAGAGCAAAGCAAATCCCATGACTATACCTAACTTTAAGGTGAGTGCAAAAGTACAACCTAACCATGTGCTAAGATAGTGGAAAAGCAGATATCTGTGAACATAAACTCTCTCCATCCTGCAGCTAGATACCATCAGTGCTGGTAAAGAGAAGGAAAGAGCTTCAAGTCTCTTGCACACCAGACACCCACTGTGCACCCAGCTGGCTACAATCCCTAGGGTGCATTATGTCCATGGTTCCTGTGCCAAGTCCAGTCCCCAATGAAATCCGTTACTGAACTAAGGGTGGCATTGTCACAAACCAGTGGGGTTCAAAATAGATTGGAAATGCTGTTCTTTCTTCAGTTGCCAGAGAGATAGGTAACTGGCCCAGCCCAACCCTTAAGAATCCAACATTAGTTTTTATAACTTCCCTAAGCATTTGAAAGTGGGACTTACCCCAGCATAATCATGGGTACAGTGTTTTAAGAGAATTATTTTTTTAATGTGTATTTCTTTATTTGGAGAAAAAGAAAAAAAGAGAGAGAACAGGGGAGGGTCAGAGAGAGAGGGAGAGAAAGAATCCCAAGCTGGCTCTGAACTGTCAGTGTGGAGCTCGACACTTCACATGAACTGTGAGATCATGACCTGAGCCAAAATCAAGAGCTGGACGCTTAACTGACTGAACCACCCAGGCACCCCTTAAGAGAATTACTTTATTAATCATCTCCTCCATGACTGGTATCTCACAGAAAGAATTATACTAGTTATTTTCACAGGAAGAATTTAATATACAAAATTGTAATCCAAGTAAAAAAATTATGAACTAGGTATCTCAAAAAACGAAAAGATACACTAAGGTATCACAGAGATAGCAAACGCAAAAAGAGCTACTACCCTTAGGACAGGAGGAACAAAGGGAAAAAATAAAATGAAAATTTAGAAGTGTGGATAAGGGTCCCAAGAATGGATGAAGGTCCCACAGACCTTCAGATCTCTGAGGTTAGGGGTGCCCTCTGCTTGACTGTGTCTGAAAAAGATGCCATGCAGCTGGTTCTTCAAGTGGTGGAAAAACTGGATTCAGCTGCTGCTGCAGAAACACCCTGTTGCTGTGGAGGTAAAAGAAGGAAGCCTGAGGTGACCCACCAAAACCCCACAGGGAAAAGATTCCTGCCTTGCAGCCTGACTTTGGCTCCCCCTATTGACAAAACCTATTATGGTGCCTGGTGGCAAAGCAGAAAAGAGGTGTACAGGCTCTCAGTCGCAGCTTCACAAACCTGAGTGGAGACTGAGTTTGGAGCTGAGACAATAGTTTAATTACCTGACCCAGCTAGGCTACGGCAAGTCCAGCAGTGACTACTGGGGTGGATTTCCCAGGCAGGGAACTTGATATGGCAACTGGAGAAAAGGCTTTCCTAGAACATTTGGGAGCAGACTGAATCAAAGGGAGATCGAGTCCAAGTGAGTGTGCCAGGGCCACAAAGTGGGAAGCCAGACTGCATATTAGGACAAGAGGGACTGTGGAGCTGGTGTTGGGAGAGGAAATTGCAGAAGCCCGGTAAATTTGGGAGCATAGCAAGCCATGGGGGGTATAGATGGTAATGAAATAAGAAGACACAGAAATTTGCAGAACCTAGATGTCAAAAGTCTCTCTGGGATGGCTGTACGCTGGTGGGAAGGTCAAAGGCATGGTTTGAATAGGGTGCCATAAATTGAGACAGAGAGAAATAGCCTTTATTCATCTATTTAACAGTCAGCCTTATTTTGTGTTTTAGAGGGTAAGAGGTATATAAATAAGTCCATGTGTGCACACAGGCATGCATGCAAATGCATGCATACATGGATGTGTATCCCAGGGGATTGTTTCAGAAGAACACTGTAACACTGATGCATGGGCAATATATATGTATTTATTATGGCTGGTGACAAGAATTGGGTCTTAATGGAGAAGGTGATTGTTATTCATGATTTCCAAATGGTTAACTAGATCCAGAGGATTTGCATTAAACTAAGTCGTTCTCCTTCCATGCTTGCTGGACATGATCGATGGAAACGTCCAGTCCCATGAGATCTCTGAGCTCACATTCTCTCTCTTTCTACTAGAATTGGGGCATTTTTCCCCTACCATTTTTGCTCTGAGTCTCATTTCCACAAACAGTGCCGGTGATAGGTCTACAGATTTGATCTTCAATTTCTGACTTCTTTTAAAGGGCATTGTATCTTCATCCTAAAGCAGATATTGTTCTGGCATCCAGAAAAAAACATAAGGATAGGAGACAGCTGGTGACTCTGAATGTGAAGTACAAGATTTCACACAATCATGGATTTTCAAGCAGAAAGTACTTCAGGGATTACTGAGTCCAGTGTTTTCAAACTCTGCTTTAAACAGAAGACCTCTTTACGTTAGACTTTGGAACTGGTAATTTCTTGAGTGAATAAATGAATAAACAAGGCAAAATATGTGATGGAGGACTTTTCAAGTATGAGAAATTACAGGATCAAAGATATCAGAGTCACGATATCATCCAGGATTCTCTGAAATTCAATATTCTTGAAGCCAAGGTGCAAGGGAGAAAGAGGGAAAGGTGAAGAATGAACTTACTTCCCTCATTTCAGCTTAATCCTATGGCTAATGGTTGAAGAACCAGTGACAGATTTTAAGCAAAGGAGATAAACAATCACATTTGAATTTCAAATATATTACTTCAAGACTGTACCAAAAAGGGGGTGGCGGTGGAAGGGACTTTGCAATAATCAAAATGAGAAATGAAAAAGCCTATACTAGAGTAGTGGAAGTGGGTAGCTAGGAATAGAAGAACAAACTCTGGAGATATTTAGAAGGTAGTTCTAAGTGGCTGACTGAGTGGAGAGAAGGCAGACAGGGACATAGAGTCTGAGATGACCTCCAGGTCTCCAGCCTATACTGCTGAGCTAATGATGGTCTTCCCTAAACTCAGGAGCCAAGGAGAAGCGGGGGTACAATCACAATGTTTGGTTTTAGATATGTTAAGTTACGCTTACTACGGGAACACTGAAGGCAAAATTAAAACATGAAAAAGCCAACATAACATACTGGTAAGCTTCTGGATAGGATGGCAATATAAACAGATTGACTGGGAGACAAGACATAAAGTAGAGGTAGCACCAAGTGTGGTCACCTAAGTTCCAGACAAATCCATTATCAAAGCCAGCAGAGATGACTAAGAGGCAAGGCCTAGCAACAAGGGAACATCTCATTGGGTTAGGACCAATGTCTACAGAATTGCCCTAGTGACCTGGACCTTCCTCCAATTCATCCTCTTTATGGGATCTTAAAGACCCAGGAGTGCATCCTCTGCTTCTGAGGAAGGATATGAGGAAAGCTCAGCTTTATCTATTCCGGTGCCTCTGCATTCCATTTCCAAGAGAGCACATAACTATTAAGCTGGAAAAGGATGTCTCCATCTCAAGGGAGATGGAGCTGTGTGGGTAGTGACTTTGGCGAGCAGTCCAACCTCAGAGGAGTGTGAATTACCGCCCGCACACACAGAGTGGCTCTCCTCGACTGCCTGCCAAGGAAGGGATGGTTCTCAACCAAATCAGTCTGTGGCTGCCAAAAGCTCTTGTGAGGGCCCAGTTTTCCAGCAGGAAACGTAACCTGAATTGGAAAACATGAGTGTAAGCTGGAAAACAAACAGCTCAAAATATCTGTGTCCTGAAATGAACTGTAAGCCATTCTGTCTCCAGAACTGAATCCACTTAGTCAAAGGAGCACAGGGTTAAGGGAGCCAGCAGAAGGGAGGGAGAGAGGAAGGAAAGACCAACTGATGAAAGGAAGGAAAGAAAGAAGAAAATTTAGAACAAAAAGAACATTGAGCCTCTGCTATATGCCAGGATCTGTGCTGGGAGGTCCACATTCATTTTCCTATGAAGTCTCTCCACAATGTCATGATGCATGGAGACACTGGAGGCCCTGAGGTTAATTAACATACCTAAGATCACATCATTAGAATGCAGCAGAGCTGGAATTTGAACTCAGATTCAATGACTCCAAAATTAACATGCTTTCACTAAACTCTTTTGCACCCCAAAAGAGGGAAAGGAGAAAAGCGTTATTGGAAACTGCCTTGGAAAAGGCTTCCTGAGTCCCTGCTGGATGGAAAAAAGATTGAGGTTTTAGAAGGAGCCAACATCAGAGAATTCCTAGTCCCTGAATTGGGGTTATAAAGAGTAGCTTGAATAATTAATAGAAAGCCTACAGGACAACTGTTCTTTCCTAGAAAACCTTCCCTTCTCATCTCCCCTTTTTCTCTGATTTTCCCTGCCCTCTGAGGCTCTATGTGAGCCATCTGAATATGCACTTTCACATATGGTGCTTATACATGAAACTCTACAGGGTCAAAGAATTTAAGCAATTTGTCAAGCCACCTGACTGATAAATGACAGCACTGAGATTTAAATTCAGGTCTTCCAATTCTTTATTCCAAGCAATTTCTACTGCATAATAGCTGTCTCTACATGTAACTTCAACAAGGAGATGCAAGATAAACACTGACCATTAATTTGTCAATTCCAGCTGCTGGGATATTTGAGTGACCACTAATCCATTGGTAACTTCACAGAAACACTGAGAAGGACAGGCCAGTGTTTATGAGGAAATGATTATTAAAGTATGTTAAAAACCATCAGGTGATATGCAAAAAAAAAGCAATAAATATCATTTAATAATGGGTTCTTTTTGCTTGGTACCCAAAACTATATTTATTAGTTCAAATGTGGTCGCTGGAAAATACTGCAAAGATAAAATATTCAGTTATCCATTTAAGAAATCACTGCCTTTTCTAAGGCCTGTTGTAAACATTAAATGTATTGTCCCAAGTCACAAATCTAGAAGATGGTGAAGCAGAAATACACACTCCAGCAACTGTAGTTAAAGCCACTTCATAGCAATCCAATGAAATAGATGACATCATTATATATGTTTCCATTGTAGAAACAAGGTAATAAGAAGTTGTGCACAGGACTCAGAACCAGTAAGCAGTGGAGCAGAGATTTTCATTCAGATTGTTTGACCACAGGTTTGATGGAATTAACCATGATCCTACAGCTGATGCCTTACCTGATAAAGAGAAGACAGAAAAATACAGGACCAGTCTCTTTGGAATTTGTAAAACAGCAGAGAATTTCAAGGTGTTACTATCATTGTCTATGACGTCATCAACTATCTGTTCCTTAAACCTACCCCTCTTGTCTATTTCCACTCAGAACACCTTAATTCAGGGCCATCATGCCTCCCCTAGACAGCATGTTATGTCCTTCCCTTCTACAACACATTCCCCACATTGCCACAGGAGGAATCTTTTAGCAACGTGGATCTAATCATGTCACTCCTCCACTTCAAAACTCTCACTAGCTCCCTATTTTCTTTAAGAAAATGCCTAGAGCCATATTCCCAGCCTCTACTCTGCCCTGTGATGACCTCTCGGATCTTGGCCCATGCTGCTTCTTCATACCCCTCACAATTTCTGTTCCTGCCACACTGGACCACTTCCAGTTCTAGGATTTTGCAAGGCTGTTTCTTGCCTCTGTATCTATGCTTACAATGCTCTCTTTGGCTGGGATATTTTCTCTCCCCTTATATATGTCTGGCAAACTTCTAGCCAAGATACCCCCTCTTTAAATCCTCTCTTTTTCAAACCCTCAGAATTCCAGTCATTCCTTGGGTTGCTTTCGAGCTAATCATATACCTCTGTTATTGTGCATGGTACTTATGTCTCCACAACCAAACTGGGGCAACCTCAAGGTAGAGACCCTATCTTAATCATCTTTGGGTTCTCAGAGCCTAGCATAAGGGTTCAATAAGTGCTTGTCAAAATGAATTTAGCTAACGTCTGTTTCTTCCTTACGAGTCCTCAATCAAGACAATAAACTGCCCCCTCAGGTAGAGAAAATATGCTTTCCTTTACTGCTTTCCTCCCTGCCTCCCTTTCTTTCTCTCCATTTCCTCTCCTCTGCTCCTGTGCACTCTGAAGAGATGAGAAACAAGAGGCTGGATGAAAAAGTACACTCAAAAGCCTTTTCCAAATACCAGTTTGTATGATTTCTTCCATGTCTGTAAGAGAGAGACAGAGAAACAGAGAGTGGGGAGAGGGTGGAGGGCATGCCGCTGGCAGTGGGTAGAAGTCTCTCCACCGGGCCAGGATCTCACACTGTGTTTAATGGCAAGCCTACTTTGGGGGACGATGGAGACCGGGAGCAATAGATTGACTGCTGTGTGTACCAATTTCAAATTGCTAGCTAGACCTTTAGCTAACACTAGTGTTTCATGTTGCAAATCCAGTGTTACCACGTGAAATAGTCAGGAAGTACACCTCTGCCAGAGACAGAGTAATTTGTTATCGGCTGGAGTGAGAAGCTGACACAGTTACCTCACAGAGATGTTTTTATTCAGATGTGCAGCCTTCCCTAGATTAACTGTGACTGTCCCGTCTCCTTAGTGACATACACTCTGAGCAATAGCTCCGTGGCCACTGCTATTGCACTTTTGAGGGTAGACCCGTACCTGCTATCCAGTTTCTGACTTTGCCATCTTAGCTGTTACATGACGACGGTAAAGGAAGGTAATTTGGAGAAGTGTGGGATTCAAAAGAGGTCTCTGTCACTGGTCTTATCTACCTTCAATCCATCTTCCAGTGTGTTTTGCTGAAACTCCAACCTGAACGTATCATCCCTGTTCAAATTCCCTCAATGATTCCTACTGTGCTCAGGATGAAGTTCAAGCTTCTTAGAAGAGCATGTGTGCCTATGTGTAGTCTGGCCTCTGCTTACTTGTCCACTCTTGTTTCTGACTTTTGGATCCTGTAAACATCAAACTATTTGTCAGTTTCTGCACGTATTGTTTTTGTCTCCATGCCTTTGCTTAGGCAGTTCCTTCTGCCTAGAGTACCCTTTCCTATACCCCTCACCTCTCACCCACTGTGCTTACCAAACTTCTACTTATTATTTAAGGCTTAACTAAAGCATCAAATCTTCCAGTTTCTTCTAACCCTCTGGATTAATTCATTTCTTTCAGGCTCCCCTAGTCTTTTTACATTTTTCCACATGTGTTACACTGAGCTGGGAAAGCAGTATAGTGATTAAAAGTAGAGGAAGTACCAAAGGGAATATTAGGGTACACTGGCAATAAAGGGTACACTGTATGTAGAGTATGTAAAATCAGTTTTAAAAAATACACTAAAAAATTTATGTACCTGAAATTATAACATTCTCAGTGGTAAAATACTCACTTTCACCAGGGCAGCCCGTTCCCACTTCTACTCCTGGTTAATAATGCAAGGTCTAAAGTGACAACACTTAGATCCATCATACAATAGCACATACGGCCTTGGGCACATCTTATCTTACTGTGTCTAGCTCCCTCCTCTGTAAAATGGGGACAAGAAAACCACCTGCCTAGTTTTACTGCATGAGACAATACAGGTAAAAAACTTAGAACGGTAACTGGGATTAAGTAATCATTCCATAAATATTAACTGTTATTTGCTGATGAGCCTGTAGTCTTCTCTTGGGTTAAAGCTCCCTCACTAGCTTAAAAGCTCTTTGAGAATTTCTCTTGCTCACTGTTATATACACTCTGCCTAGCATAATAAGCATTTGTTGAATGAGTAAATGAATCCTATTCATCTTTGTGAGGCTAGTGCATTGCAGATTATGTGAACTGGAAATAGGTGCTCAGTAAATGTTTGTTGGATGAATGGGTGGTTGAATGAAAAAATAGCTCGTAAGAGAAGAAGAAACTTGCAAAGAAGCTTAAAGTGACCCTAAAGAGACAGAAAATGGGATAAAAAAAAAAAAAAAAAGTAGACAAAAGTTGATAGTGAGAGTGAAGGAGAGATCCAAAGTTAGTTCTCCTTGGACTGTTCCAGAAGGTTGGGCCTAATGAAATGTAGGTCTATGGAAACTAGAGAGTCACATAAGCCAGTTGCACGACTGTAGAACCCTAGAGTTAGGGAAGGAAAATCCATCACATCATCAGCTCCAGGAAAATAGGAGCTGTGAACAAATGCTCAAAAGATTTTCTCACACTCTAATCCCCACATTAGGACCCGAAACATGGCTAGGAAGAGGAAAATGGGGATCTGCCTGTTTCTTATTCTAGCCACTGTCTTTAAAAAAAATTTTTTTTAATGTTTATTTTTTGAGAGAGAGAGAGAGAGAGAGAGAGAGAGAGAGAGAGAGCATGAGCAGGGGAGGGGCAAGGAGAGAGGGAGACAGAATCCAAAGCGGGCTCCAGGCTCCGAGCTGTCAGCAGAGCCTGACACAGGGCTCAAACTCACCAAATGCGAGATCATGACCTGAGCCGAAGTTGGATGCTTAACCAACTTGAGCCCTCCAGGCTCTCCCAGCCACTGTCTTTTTTTTTTTCCAGGTTTAAAATGATTTTTAATTTTAATTTTAAATTTTTTAACATAATTTATTATCAAATTGGTTTCCATACAACACCCAGCCACTGTCTAAATGTTAGGTTTTATTTATTTATTTTTTTTTAATTTGGTCAGCAAAGCTCACTCCCATAATTCTTTGCATCTAGTTCTTGAATGATGTATGACTAAAGTATGATTAGTATATGGATTACTTTCAGATTCTCCAGGGTGAGACACCTCTAAACCCAGTGAGATATTCATAAAACTCTAGATTGGAGCCGTTAGCAGGAGAGATAAAGATAATGCTTTCAAGTAACTTGAGCAACATTTAGAATTTCCTTCCAAAATATCATCTCATTATTTCTTAGCCTTAATAAGTAGGAAGAATGGGCCATATCTGGGCTCTGGGTAAACTTTGCTAGATCATATGTCATCACCATGATTCCAAAGGACCTTAGCAGACCGAATTCAAACCAACAAAATAAGATCCAACGTAAAAAAGTCCAAAGCGTGGTTGACATTTATATTAGACAGAAAAAAGCCTGCCCAAGCAGCTACAGTTCCAACTGTGATCCTGATGTTTCCACCCAGTGACCCAAATTCTGTCCCTTGGAGGCCAAGAGGAGTAATTTACTCTGTATATACACCACAGCCCACCAGCAAACGTGATAGCTCTCACATGCTGCCAACCCAACCCACTAAGGCTTATCTTTTCCAGAGGTAAATAACCCCAGTTCCTTCAGCTAGTCCTCACATAAGAGTTTTCTATCTCTTCTTGCAGTTTAAATCAGAAAAGAAAAGGAGCTTCTGAAATGAATTGGACTGACTGAAATAATTCCAGTATCTTTCAAATGCTCCACATCTAAAATGTGAGGAATTATTAATATATTTTGTCTGGTCATCCATTCAATGAAATACCTTCCTCCACAGTAATTTTGTTTGAACCTCATCTGCTAATGACAGGTCACTATCTTCCAAAGCACTTGTTGGAAAGAATGGACAGATGAGGTATTGTTTCTTTGGCTATTTTAGCGAAACTCAAGATAACATTGGCTTTAACAATCCAGTAGTTTATTTTTCTAAGTAGACGGTCCAAGTCTGATATGGCACCTCTCATGAAGGATGCTTGTTCTATTTATCTTTCATTCTGCTGTCTTCAACATGCAGTTTCTATATCATGGTATAAGAGTATAAGGTAGATTTTTTGGCTCCTATTGTCATATGAGTTTACATTCCCACTAGCAAGAATGAGAAAGGAGGAAAGGGGGATGCATGCCCCTTCCTTTTCAGGGTATAACCAGAACTTGCCATCATAATTCCTGCTCCATTCCAGTTGATCAGAAATCAGTTATATTCCATATATTGCTCAAAGGAAGTCTTTATTCCAGACCATCATAGACCTTTAAAAAAAAATCAAAGGTTCTACTACAATGAAAATAAGAGACAATTGATATTGGAGGACAACTAGCAGCTTCTGCCATACATCGTTTAAAACTTTTCCCCACATTTCGGTAAAGCTGCCTTTCTGTTGTTTTGCAACTAAAAATTTTTTATTCTCTGGAGATAAAACAGTCAAGGTTATGGTCTTCAAAAAACTAAATGAAAGTATCATGTAGCTTCCCCTTAATAAATCTTTACCTTGCCAAGAAAAGCAAACCTCCATTTTGTTGTTTCTTCTGTAATGTGTTTTCTGCATACATCCACATCCTCGCCACATCCTTCTTGTCTCTTTTAAATCAACATTTCTCCCATAGAGTTCTTGCCATATACCTCTAAGATCACACATAAAAATCAAATTCCACAAATATGTATTTATTACTGATATTTTCCCAAAACTATGCTAAGTATTGGCAATAACTCAAGGAAGACATGACTTTTAACCTCAAGGATTTTTTAGGTCGAGTGCCTATAACTGATCATCAGCCAACTGATTCATAATGATCTTACAGTCAACCCAATCCTCCTGGGTATTTCTCACAAGAACAACAATTAAGTCATGTCTGCATCATTCTAAACTTACATAATTGACTTTTTTACTTAATTGAGGGGTGTGATGTCCAGCTATGTTGTACTTTACCTTAGTTTTCAGCTCATTATTCCATCATTGGGAACTTGGATTGTGTCCTTGGATATTATACCACCATTCCCACTTTTATGGGTTTTGAAATTTTCCTTTGATAGACATTGTTTGGAGAAATCACTGATATAGGTATTTTGTAGGAATCCTATTTAGGTAGGATTCCAAGTATAACATCTATTGCTTAGAAGAAGGTAGAAAAAGAAATCATAATTTTAAAATATCAGGAATTTTTTTTCTGTGCATTCTTTCTTCTTTTGTTAAATATGGTATAAAATAATCCTGACAGAAGGAATGGTTGTGCAGGTAATTAGCCAATGCCAACTGAATTCAGCCCATAAGATTCCAAAGCCCACTGGCAAGCTAGTGCCAGTGATACTCCATATTAATAACTGGTAATGTTAGTATAACTCTAGGAATTATGTGAGTTTTATCCTCATCAACAGAGGCTTCTCCCATGCTCCATCTCCTCTTCTGAAAAGAAATGCAAATAAATGCATTGGGAATGCATCGTAGCCTGGCAAGTTCTCAAATTCTAAAACAAAAACAAAAACAAAGTATACTTCCCTGTTTTGGGGTCATGAATGAGGAACCAACCAGAAGTTGAAAAATTCTTATCATCAGCCATGGGTCTGCCTCTTTTCATCTGGACTCAGATTTGCAAGGTGGAGCCAAATACAAGTCTTGTTCCATTGCCTCCACTTCCTGGTGTTATCACAATCATTCCCTGCCCATGTCATCCATGTGACAGGAAAGCCAGTAGCTAAACACAGTCCCTCACACACACCCCAGAATAATTTAATAGTATCATGCCGAAGAAGGAAAGCAGCCATGATTTCACCAATGGGAGAAATCCTTTATACGTTTACATCCTCATATGTAAATCGGTGAACCCCTTACCTGAGGGAGGGAAAAAAAGAAAAAAGATCCTTCCATCATTCTTCTTGGAGAAAAGGCAGAACACAGGAAGAGAATTAAGTTGAGGTGAGAGGTGGGGGGGGGGAGTCAGAAAGAAAGTGGGGAGGGAGAAAGGGGGCAAGGGAGGAAAAGGGAGGGGGAGAGAGGAAGAAAGGGAGGGAGGGAGGGAAGGAGAAGGAGAGAGAGAGAGAGAGAGAGAGAGATTGACTCACAGACTAGGCAAGTGAAGAAATAATCCATTCCCTTGCTAATAAGAGAATGGGAAAGGCACTTGGCAGAGAGCATTCAGGGGAAAGTACATCCTTTCACTGCAGCGAATAAAAGCTGTACATTTTAGGTGACCTTTGCACAGTAAAAGACATAGAGAGTGAAAAGTTCCTGCAAATAGAAATAAATGCCTCATAGAAGGAAGTGACATCCCAGAGCAGACCTACTTGGAGCAACCACAGCTGAGGACACACAGTGTTCTTGACAGTGGCCTGCAATCAACCTCAAGTCCCTTGGGGCTATACCCAGTGGAACCAGGATAACTCATTCATGTTGAATACCTACTATGTGCTAAGTACTATGCAATAAAATCATCAATCCATGCTGGACCACAGCAGTGACAATTCTCTTTGCGGGCCACATTGATAGATGCCAACCAACAAAAGCAACTGAGACGGATTCCCAAGGAAAACAGGCACTTAAAGAACACTGCTTTGTCAGGGCATGTTTGGGCAGGCTGCCTGCCAGTTACATTCACAAAACATTGTTGCTACCTTTTCTTTTTTTTTCTTTTTTTTCTTTTTAACTCCCTGAAGTATATTCACAGTGTTTCTGAGAAGAAGAAACAGAAATTAGAGAATAACATTTATGGATAGTATAGAAGTACATCTCCATGACTTGAGGTTTCTGGTAGCGACAAAGATGTATGGCAAAAATAAAACTGGATTAGAGGTCATGAGACCATTTGAGACTTTATTAATTATTAAATGAGATACTGTCTGCAAAACTCTAGCATGTGTTTTGGAGAAGAATAATTACTCAAGATATTGTAGCCATTGGTATAGTATTTTTACTGTTGATTATTATTCCATGATTTCTGAGGCCATTACATATGATCCCAATTTTATACGGATTCATTTCCCAGGGATAAATTGGGGAAAATGAGGGAAGAGAATTCTCCTTCCTAAGCAAAAGGTATATAGAAAAAAATGCCTAGAAAAGTACAGACGACACCCTTATAACAAATACTCAGGAAAGTCAGCAATCTTTTATATCCAAGTTCAGATAAGTAAACTAAGATATCAGCATGCCTGGGCTGGGATCATGTCACACATCAAAGGAGGTGAACAGTGGACTCCAGAGTGACTTATGGGTTAGACCTTGCACCAAGAAAGGGGAGAGAAGACTAGTAGGCAGGTGGAAGAAATGTTTCAGCTTTAAACTCACTATAAGCTTCAAGCCTAGCTACCTTAACAGCAGCTTAGTCACAGACAACAGAAGTCATTATATCTGGCTTGAGCAGAAAGATCTACATAGGGGGCAGTAAAAAGCTCACAGAACTTACTGAATGCATGGGGCAATAAAATTGAATGCTACCAAACTTGGAACTACATTGCCAGCAGAAATGTCCAACCAGGCTACTGAACATCCACAGGAAACACCACCATTGTTGCTGTCAAAAGGGGCCAGAAAGCAGAATTTCCACTACAGATGCCCTATGAGAAACAAATGCGTCTACCATAAGATTTGGTCTCATACATGTTTTCCAAATCTCCTAAAAGTGCATGGGCTTAGTATAATCTAGAGAACCTATAAAATCTTAACTGCAGGGTAAGGTCAGAATGCAGCTTTTAGCTTTCCAGCTCCTATCATACAGACAAAAAGAAAGGTATGGGAAGTAGATGTTGAATAAACTAATCTGTAGCATCTACCCCACTGACATCAGATTTCGAAACTGAGTTGCTTTTTAAGGCAACTGGTTATTAAATCTGGAAATCCCTCTTCATGCCAAATGGCCTGGAATTTTTCTAGGACTTGGAATGGCCTCATAAAATGAGTGTTACCATGAACTTGATGGACAGAGATCCAGAAGTATAGAGAAAAGCATAAAATTTGTCATTTTACTGGACTCAGTAAGGCTTAAGCACAGGATCCACTGTGTATTTTCAATACTGAAAACTGCTCAGGTCGTCTGGATGGCTCAGTTGGTTAAGCATCTGACTCTAGATTTTTGGCTCAGGTCATGATCTCATGGTTCATGAGATTGAGCCCGTGTTGGGTTCTGCGCTGACAGCACAGAGTCTGCTTGAGATTCTCCCCCTTCGCTGCCCCTGCCCTGCTCGTGCTCGCTCACTCTCTCTCTCAAAATAAATAAATTTTTAAAATAATTAAAAGAAAATAAAACTGCTCATGTGCCTTGCCTTTTTACTAATGGTACTCTAAAGTTGGAGGCATGGATGTAGATCAGTATACCTCAAAATAAGTCTTGCACAACACCCTCATCAATATGACTTGGGACATTTGTTAAAATAAAGATTATTGGGCCCCATCCCAGACTCTGAAGCAGAATCTCTGCATTAGTGGGAACCACTTATCTGTATTTTGATACAGGTCCCCATGCTTATAGAGTCTAGACTCAGAGTACAGTGGAAACTCCCAGTTATTCCCATAGAAATTTACCTCCAAGAACTTAGAAGGTAGGTCTAGAAATTTTGAAGTAGGAATATAGTTGGAAACTCTCTTCCGGCCTGGTGAACTTGAGGACCACAATAGAACTAAGATTGAAAATATACTGAGACTCAATTTAAAAAATGCATAATTTTTTGAAGTTACATTAGCATCTCGCCATATCTTAGGTACCAAAAATATATAAATCAAAATTGAATTCGTACTAATCCAAATGTTGTATGCAAAATGCCTCACTCAGTTTCAGGAATAAGGTCATGGGCTTGGAACATTGTTTACAGGTGTCTCCAAGGAGATGGCATTAAAACATTTATACCTGGTGTACCCTGTATTTATATGCAAACTAGCCTCTATGCTGTTTTCCCGTGAATTTTTTTTTGTAGGGTTAAAAACAAGTAAAACCAACTTCTAGCACATGGAAGTATTTTCACATGGTAAATTTTATGAGAACTAGAGAAAACAAAAAAAAATTTGTTAATACTGTGAGTTTAAATTAGCCTTTTCCAAATCTGTTAGGAGATCTAATTCCCTCGGTATGCAACTAAAATCACTCAACATTTATTGAAAACCTACTGTGTGCCAAACTCTTTCTAGATGCTTTCTCATATTATATCTTATTTAATCTTTAGAACAGTCCTATTAAGTAATTTGAATTCTGTTTCACAGTTGAGAAAACCAAAGCACCAAGTGAGTAATGTGCCACAGAGCAAGGAAGAAATGGAAGTCAGGACTTTCTGACAACAAATCCAGTGTTCCTTCCACTCTATCACTCTTCTTAATTAATACTAAATACATATTATTTAATAATTAATACTAACAACCCACTATGTCTTACAGCCAAGTACATTTTTATTAAGGACATTATCTCATTTGATCCTAGTAACAGCACTCAAGGCCTGGCAGAGAATGATGTTACCATTTCACACTGCAAAAACAGAAACCCCAGGAGATTTAGTAACTCCACATGGGGCACAAAGCTTATGGCTGCAAAGCCAGTACTTGAGCCTTATTCTTCTAATTCCAAATATATGTTCTATTTACTACCTCAGAGTTCAGGAAAGGGGAATTAAAATTCTGTGTACCTAGTTTATCATCTGCTAGACATTTTACATACATGAGTTCCAATCCTCACCACAACCCTGAAAACTAGGAAGTAGACCCATGTCACAGGAAGTATAAACAATGGCTTAAAAGGGGTTTAAGTTAATCAGTGTTGGAACGGATTCCAACCCCAAACTGTGAGATACAGATATAATTGCACAACACACGCCCGCGCGTACACACACACACACACACACACACACACACACACACGGTCATTCAAAGTGGAGAAGACTGTGATAAAGTACAAATAGTTCTTAACAGACCTTTCTATTTGGAAACTCCTAGTTTAGATCACAAAAATGTTCTAAATCACTATCCTTAAGAATCAACATAGAACAAGCAAATGTACTCAAAAATCTCTCCATAGAATCAAAATTGTACCTGAAGGAAGAAGAAACCTGAAAGAGGAAGAAGAAGAAGTTGGGTCATTCTAAAAGCACTTGGCCATGCCTATGAATGTCTACTGCCAGGATAACTTCAAATAACTATGTCCTTCATGTCATTTACCCACAGTTATTCTTAGAGGCAATATCCTTGAGCATCAAGTTATGAACAGACACACAAAGTCAATGAGGCCCTGTGCTCAGAACTACTTGCAAATGAATAGAAAATTGGGTAAGTAGAAGAACTTGTGTACTGAATGAAAACAGCATGCCGGCCAATACTTTCACAGACACTCTGAGAAGTACAATTGCTATAAAATGCATGAAATTTTACCCAAGAAGGAGCAATAAAGCATTTTCCTTGTTAACCAATAGCTCAGCAGGTAAGAATAATAGTCATTGAGACTTATACATACTTTTTACAGCATACAAAACATTTTCATACATAAAGTTCATTTGATTTTTAGATTATAAAACATTTAATCCCTTTTCTGCCTATAGTAGGCTTTCAATAAATGCTAGTTACAATGAACTAAATTGAACACAGTTAAGAATTGTTACCCTTCTTAAAAACATGAGAAAATGGATGCTCAGTAAGGTTAAGTAACTTGCCACGTGTCAAATATAAGCTTTAAATGTTAGTAAGTTCTACTCCTTAGTGGATCTTTTAGAATCTAACTCCATATTGTTATCACAGAGTAACATTAAGTCATATGATACACATCAAAATTGGGTATTTTTCCATTAAGGTACCTATCTATCTTACTCAGAAAACCTGGATTTGATTAATTTTGGTTTCTAGAATAGAACCCCCGAAGAATTTAAATCCGGATTTTTTTGAGTGATCCACAGGTCTGAATACATTGTTTTCATCAAACATCCATTATCTCATGGCCCAGATTTCCGTAATTAAATGAGGTCAAATGAGAATATATGCAAACTGAAAAGTACTGTGTTAATATCAGCTGCTATCAGTGAGATGTATTTCTCTCATAAACACAGACGACAGTGAAACAAAGGGCTTCTTTTATAACAGAAATAAAAAACTGGTCAGAAAAAAAGATGTATTACTATACATTTTGGACACAAAAATTCAAAGATAAATATAATTGGTAATATCACTATTGTATTAGACTACACTGAAAAATGGGTTGAAAGTTTGGAGTTTGATGTTTAAAGGGACAGTCAAACGTTGCAAGCATGGAGAACTTTTAGCGATTTCGGTCCATTATGAAAATCAAAGATTTACCCAGACACAATCCTCTTAAAATATGATCATGTGATGCTCACATTTTAAGACTCAGCTTTCTTGACGTCTTCAATCTTTAAAAGGCTGTAACTTTAGAAAGGGAGTGGGAAGGGTTAAAGGTACTTGGAATGAATATATGATATATTCGAATACAGTGGCTATTTATTGAATGTGTTCTAGGTTATAGACGACAGCAAAAAATCCATTATATCCCTACTTTACATGTGAGGAAACTGAAATTTAGACTGGCTAATACACTTGTCCAAGATGATGAAGATAATAATTAACAAAAACACAAATTAAGTTCAAGTATTCCAATGTTGTGTCCTATATTCATTTTTTCTAAACTTTTCTTTAAATTTCAAAAGGATCCTGAGAAACTTAACAGAAGACCATGGGGGAGGGGAAGGAAAAAAAAAAAAGGTTAGAGAGGGAGGGAGCCAAAACATAAGAGACTCTTAAAAACTGAGAACAAACTGAGGGTTGATGGGGGGTGGGAAGGAGGGGAGTGTTGGTGATGGGTATTGAGGAGGGCACCTGTTGGGATGAGCACTGGGTGTTGTATGGAAACCAATTTGACAATAAATAAATAAACAAATAAACAAACAAATAAATATCAAAAGAGACCAATCTGGATAGGTCCAGAACACCAACACTAAGAGTCCTTTGCTCTTTTTATTGTTTTGTTATTAATACAATTATTTTTAACATTTGCTTCTACTTAATTTCTCAATTACCCTATTTTGCACATCTATTTAAAGATTAACACATTAAAACCAACATAACAAAGAGACTTCTGGTATTAAGATGCCTTCTTCTTTCATATATTACTCCCAAAGTAATAAGAAACATGAACAACAGGATTCAAAGTCTTTTTTTTTAAAGCAAAATTTAGAAACATCTATAATCCCAAACCACTGTATATGATTAAGAGATGTCAAGATGTGGGATTAGCTCAAGAAAAGAAGCTTGCAGGAGCAGATCTTAAACATGTCAGGGGAGTACAATCACCAAAACAGATGGTGCACTAAAAAAAGCAAAAAACAATAATCACATCTTTGAAAAAATATGAGATGCCCAGGCCATGTAAAGTAGCAGGAAATAAGCAAGGACATAGACATTCCATTTTTACAAGAAACAGTCTATTGATGAATTGTAATGGAAGGAAAAGTCAAACACTGAGAAAGTAAAAATGTATACAGACTTAAACAACTATCACACACACACACACACACACACACACACGGAGGAGAGAGAAAAAAGGGAGAAACAGAGATTTTCACTTCCCTATGAAACAGGGAGACTCCTATTCATCTGCAATAGAGATTGGTTCCTTTCTCATAAACTTCCTACACATACAATCCAAGAACTCAATAATTCATTTTATTCAAAAGTAAGCTATAGTCAAGAAGAACCAAAGATTCTTTACGAAAAAGAAAGAAATGGACAAAAATTGCTTTTTCTCACAAAAAAATGCATATATAGAAAGACTCACAAGAAAATGTTGTTTACAGGCAGAGCAAAATCATGACAAAATTTATTGCAATGAATCAGAGTATTAAAAAAATCAAAGAACTCATAGTAGAGATACAAGAGCTTAGGGAATATGTGGTGAAATGACAGAAGAAAGTAAAATATAAGAGGTCAGAGCTAAGAAAAGAAGATAAAGGAAAAATAAAGGCATGAAATTAATAAATACCATTATATAAATAGTGCACAAATGCAATTATTTTACATAAAAATGAATAGAATCTTATGAAAACATAGTAAAGGGGGATGAAACTGCAAAAAGTAAACAAAACTAAATGGAAATAATTCAGTAAAATACCTTGGAGAAAAAGTATATTGATGAAAAATAGACTGAGATCTTTCATACCTATGATCAGTGTTCCTAAAAAAGAAAACAAAATACATTTTAAAAAATGAAGATATATTAAAAGAAAATCTCCAAAAAGAAAATAATACTTGAATCCAAATATTAAAATAGTCCATTCTGGGGGTGCCTGGGTGGCTCAGTTGGTTGAGTATCCCACTTTGGCTCACGTCATGATCTCATGGTTTGTGAGTTTGGGCCTGCATCAGGCTCTCTGCTGTCAGTGCAGAGTCCAATTCAGATCCTCTGTTTTCCCTCTATCTCTGCCCCTCACCCACATCCTCTATCCCTCTCTCTCTCTGTCTTTCTCTGTCTCTCTCTCAAAAATAAATAAACATTAAAAAAATTTTTAAATAGTCCATTCTGTCTGAGAAAAAAACATATTACGGGACTAGTAACTACAAACATATCTCAATAACGTTATCACATTTCAAAACAAAAGAAACTTCAGTCAGTAGAACATCTCGGGGCTGTGAGTTCAAGCCCCATGTTGGGAGTAGAGTACTTAAAAAAAAAAAACAAAAAGAATAAAACATACTAAGCAAATTGCAGGTTTCTCAATGGCAATTTTCAAGAACAGAATATAGTAACACTATGTTTAAAAAATCCTAGAGGAGACGCCTGGGTGGCTCAGTCAGTTAAGTGTCCAACTTCAGCTCAGGTCATGATCTCATGGTTCATGAGTTCAAGCCCCACATCAGGCTCTATACTGACAGCTCAGAGCCTGGAGCCTGCTTCTGGTTCTGTGTCTCCCTCTCTGTCCCTCCACTGCGTGCTCTCTTTCTCTCTCTCTCTCTCTCTAAAAAATAAATAATAAAAACACTAAAAAATTAAAATTAAAAAAATAATTTAAGAAATCCTAGAGGAAAATTTGAATAATTTATGTATAAAGACAAGAGAAAAACATTTTGAACTTATAACCCAAAATATGTATAAATTATATAGAGAGGAAAAACCTAAGCTAATTAAGAAAAGCATTGTAACACTATTACAAGAAGTCTGGCAGTGGTCATTGGATTCAGGTAACCACAAACCTAAGTCTAAAACAATTCTAGACTTGTATAATCCGGTATATTTTACAAGGATTTTTGTAAAATCCTTTTACACTATCATAGTGTAAAATACATAATATTCTACATATTTTGTAAATAGTAGTAAAATAGTGTAAAATAAATGTTGTAAACTATTGCAATGTAGAGATAATATAAATAGCATATACATAGCATATAAATATATAGCACATATAAATATATTACATTTATATATAAATATATGTATATATATTTAAACACCAGAAGAACCAAAAAAGAAAACTGAATAAAGGTAGGAGAATAAAGGTACTTTCATCATTGTTTAATAGATACTGTCTTTAAGAAATAGAGAATTAAGTATATTATCAAAGTTATAATAATGAAGATAATAGAACTTAAAACAGATTATAAACCTGAACAATTTATTTAAAAACACAGATTATTTGATAAAGAGAAAAAATAATAAAAAAACAAAAAAACAAAAAAAATAAAAACACAGATTATTTGAAAAAAATATTTTTAAAAAGAATCATTTAAAAAGAATGCATGCTACACGGTTTTATTCAAAATTAAGACTGATGTATAAAGCTATTAATGTAAATAGGACAAGTCATATATTAGGTATAAAAAAACAAAGACACAAAATATAACTATATATACTATATACAGAGAAGATGTTATGTGTAAATTATATATTCAAGTAGATAACCTTATAACTTAATGATATATATATTCATATATAATAATTTTAACAGTTAATAGACAAGCCAAATAAAAATGGGCAAAGGATCTGAATACACATTTCTCCCAACAATATATACAAATGGCTGGTAAAAGCTAAGAAGTGCTTAACACCACTGGCCATTATAGGGACACCAAATTAGAACCACAGTGAGATGTCACTTCATACTCACTAGGATGGCTATTATAAAAAAGAGAGACACAAGCAAGTGTAAACAAATAGGTGGAGAAATTGAGACCCTCATACATTGCTTATGGGAATTTAAAATGATGCATCCACTTTGGAAAGAAGCTTAGCAGTTTCTCAGATGTAAACATAGGGTTACATATGATTTGAACAATTCCACTCCTAGGTATCTACCCAAGAAAAAATGAAAACATATGTCCACAAAAAGACTTGTACACAAATGTTCATAGTAGCATTATTCCTAATAGCCAACAGTGGAAACAGCTAAAGAATAGATAAATAATATGTGGTATATACATAAAATGAATATTATTTGGCAGTAAGAAAGACTGATGTACTGATACATGTACAAGATGGATAAAAGTTGAAAATATGATGTTAACTGAACAAAGCCAGTCACAAAAGACCATATACTGCATTCCATTTATATGAAATGTCAAGAATGGACAAATTTATAGAGACAGAAAGTAGTTTGGTGGTTACCTAGGCACTGGAAGTAGGGGAAGGTTGGAGAGAAATGGGGAAGTGATGCTAATGAATATATGATTTCATTTTGATGTGATGAAATGTTCTAAAATTGTGGGGATGGTTGCACAACTTTCTGAATACACTCAAAACTATTTGAAAACTTTAAATGGGTAGATTGTATGGTGTGTTAATTACATATAATAAAGTGATTAAAAAAGATAAGCCATTAGTTCATTTAGTTCTTAAAAACAGAATGGGGGAAACAGAAGTATATAAATGGAAAATTAGGATGAGGAATTGATTACAAATAGAAGAGTTTAAAAGATTATAAAAGACTATTTTGCTTGACTATACAAATTAACTTTGTTTTTCTCTACTTTTTAAAATATTTTTTAACATTTATTTATTTTTGAGAGAGAGAGAGAGAGAGAGAGAGAGAGAGAGAGAGAGAGAGAGAGAACACAACCAGGGGAAGGGCAGAGAGAGGGAGACACAGAATCCGAAGCAGGCTCCAGGTTCTGAGCTGTCAGCCCAGAGACCGACGAGGGGCTTAAACTCACAAACTGTGAGATCATGACCTGAGCCAAAATCAGACACTTAACTGACTGAGCCACCTAGGTGCCGCTCAAACATATTTTAAACCAGCATAATGAAATTGGTGTGTACTTGTGCATGAATAGAGAGTTTAGAAAAAAAAATACATACAGGAATTTAGTATATAATGATGTGGTCATATAGGGATATGATGGATTAATTCAATAAATGAGTAACTTCTAGAGAAAATAAGAACTCTCCACATAAATGTTTTACATGGTACCTTACCACAAATAAATTACAGATGAATAAAGGCTTAACTATAAAAACTGAAACCACAAAATTCCACACAGAAAACATAGAACTTTTAAAATAATCTTAGAGTAGAAATATCCTCAGTATGATATGAAACCCAGAAATCATGAAAGATTGCTATGTTCTTTAAAAATTTTTGTATACTAAATAAACAATAAAGTTAAGAGACAAAAATGGGGGAGGGATAAATAACACCGGCAAAGGTTATTTTTTTGTGCATATAAAGAGAGCTTCTGAAAATCAAGAAAATGACCTACAGTCTAATATAAAAGTTGACCAAGAACACGAACATGCTCACAATAAAGGAAGTATAAAATTTTCAGACATATGAAAATATGTTCAAACTCACAATAAAATAAATTCAAATTACAACTAATATGAGATAGCATTCAGCTGGAAAAAAAATAAAACCTCTTCTAAAAATCTGTCTTTTTCAGGGGGTGGGAAAATAGGGAAACTCTCCTATTTTGTTGGTAGGTATTTGGCACACAATTTGAAAATATATATTTAAAAGATACAATTTAAAAACACAATCCTGGGGAACAAATTCTAAACTGCAAACTGCTAAACACTGCTGAGGGAAATTATGCATTGCATAAATAGATTTACCATGTTCAATGGATTAGAAAACTCTATTTTGTTAAGAGGATAGATTCCCTAAGTTGATCTATAAATTTAATGCAATGTTTTCTTTTTTTTTAATTCCAAAATTTTTGTGGAACAGCAAAGACAAAGCTAGACTAAACAAAACAATCTTGAAGCTAAAGAACTAAGTTGGGGGATTATAATCAAGACTGTATAGTATTTGCATAAATAGAGTTAAAGAAAAATGGAACAGAGGACCCAAAGACGGACCCATTAATAAATGGACAGTTGATTTCAATAATGATGCCAATGTAATTCAATGAGAAAAGAATGGCTTTTCAATAAGTTGCTGGAACAACTTTAAAAAGATATGGGAATATTTCACTTAGCATAATACTCTTTAGCTCCATCCACATCATTACAAATGGCAAGACTTCATTCTTTATTTTATGGCTGAATAATATTCCATTGACAAATACCACACGATTTCACTCATGTGTGGCATTTGGAAAACAAAACAAATAAGCATGGGGAAAAAAAAAAGAGAGAGAGAGGCAAACTGAGAAAAAGGCTCTTAACTATAGAGAACAAACTGATGATTACCAGAGGGGAAATGAGTGGGGGGTGAGGGAGGGATGGATGGATGGATGGATGAAATAGGTAATGGATATTAAGGAATGCCCTTGTGATGAGCACAGGGTGATGTATAAAAGTGTTGAATCACTATATTGTACACCTGAAACTAATGTAACACTGTATGTTAACTAATTGGAATGAAAAACCTTTAAAAAATATATGGGAATAAAAAGCACTTCAAAACCTCCTTCACACCATACACAAACATTAATTTGAGATGGATCACTGACCTAAATGTAAAGTCAAACTATAAGCTATCTAGAGGAAAACGTGGAGTAATAGGATTACAAACTTGGGGCATGAAAATATTTCTTAATAAGAACACAATATACTATAATCATAAAAGAAAAAATATTGATAAGACTAAATTTCACAAAAATAAAATCATCTATTCTTCAAAAAACATTGATGAGAAAACAAAAAAGAGAAGCCACAGACTGGGAGGAAATACTCACAAAAAAATATACCTGACAAGAGACTGGTACCTAGAAAATATTTTTAAAAGCACTCAAATCAATAGCAAAAAGATAAACTTTCCCAATTTTTTAAATGTCAAAAAAAACCCTTAGACATTTCACAAAAATAGAAATATATATGCCAATAAGCACATCAACAGGTACTCAAAACCATTAGCTGTCAAGGAAATGCAATTTAAAACCACAGTGAGATACCATTTCATATTCACTCAAGTAAATAATATTTAAAATAACACCACCAAACATTGTTGAACATGTGGAAAAACTTGAACTCTCACACATTGCTGGTGGAAATGTAGAAACTGTTCGGCAGTTTATAACAAAGTTAAACATACAGTTAGCCTATGACCTAGAAGTTCTATTCTACATGTTTACCCAAGAGGAATGAAAACATATACCTGCTATAAAATTTTACAAGAATGTTCTTAGCAGCTTTATTAATAATATTCTCAAATTGTAAATGACTGAAACGTCCATCAAGAAGAGAATGGGTAAAGTTGTGATATACTTATAAAATGTAATACTACCTAGTGAGTAGAAGTTTTCATACTGTATGATTCCATTTATATGAAGTTCAAGAATAGGCAAAACTCATCTACAGTTAGAAGTAAGTGTCTACTAGGGACATAAGGATTGACTAAAAAAGGCACAAAGGAAGTTTGGGGTGATGAAAATGCTTAACATCTTGATTAGAGTGGTGAGTAACATGGGTATATACATTTCTCAAAACTCACCAAATTGCACACTTAATATATAAGCATTTCACTATATATAAATTTTACCTCAATAAAACAAACCAATGAAGTGAAAATATATACATATATTTTCATAGGGTTTATCCTAAAGTAGAGTGTTCACTGAAATACACTGAAAACACCCTAAATATCTACAAATATCCACAACGGAACACTATGAGGCCATTAAAAAGGAGGCACTATAGGGGCGCCTGGGTGGCGCAGTCGGTTAAGCGTCCGACTTCAGCCAGGTCACGATCTCGCAGTCCGTGAGTTCGAGCCCCGCGTCGGGCTCTGGGCTGATGGCTCAGAGTCTGGAGCCTGTTTCCGATTCTGTGTCTCCCTCTCTCTCTGCCCCTCCCCCATTCATGCTCTGTCTCTCTCTGTCCCCCCAAAAAAATAAACGTTGAAAAAAAAAAATTTTAAAAAAAAATTAAAAAAAAAGGAGGCACTACAACTGATAAAGAATGAGCTTCAATATATGAAATATTAAGTTTAAAAGGCAAAGTGCAGAACAATGCATGTAATATGCCTATCACATGTATTTTAAAAATGCACAGAAAATACCTAGAGGGATACAAAAGAGATCGAAAACTGTTGTCCAGGGTACCTAGAGTAGGAAAGACTTATTTTCAATATTTTGAACTGTGTATCACTGAGCATATGTAGTTATATGGTTTTTTTAAGTAATGATTTAACTATGGTTTTTAAAACTTTTGCAAAATAAAATGCACTTACATGGTTTATAGACATGACACTGAATATGTGTCAAATGAGAGGTCACAACTAAGTATAAAGAATGTTCAAAGGGCAAGGGATGAGTTTCTACACTGATGGAAAATCAAGGAAGACTTCACACTGGAGGGAGGATTTGTAATGGAATTTTGAAGCAAGAGTCCTATTTTGACAAGAATGAAATAGAATGAATCAGAAGCAGTATCCAAATGGAGGAACTGACACAGCAAATACAAGGCTATGGGGAACCTGGGCTGTGTTTGGAAACCGGGCACTGAAAATTATGTTTGATAAAATAAATGGCAAGCCTTAGCCCGAGTACTGAAGGCTCATTCAATCTACTTTATTGATTTGGTTATAACCCTCAACCCTGTTTCTTCTACACTTACACAGCACTGACTTCTTTTCCATCAGAGAAAGAAAATCAAAAGGGATGGTCAAAGAATAGGGAAAAAAAAGAGGAAGAGGAGAGAAAGAACTTTAGAAAAGTTAGAACGAAATGTATTGGAAGGGAAAGTGAAGCAAATTTAAAAATTGAGGAAAATAAAGGTTTTGTAGATGTTAGTTTTGCTGATTCAAACCCAGAAACGAAATAAGAGGAGAAAGGCAGCTGCTTTCTTAGGACCTGTGGTAGGTAACCAGACACTAGGGGATATAAGGACCAAAGACCTATTAAATAACTGGTTTCCATCTGCAGTTACAAATGAAGAAAGTGGATCAGACAAACCAAGGATTAGGTTTCCAGGAATGACAGATGAGGGCAGATAAAATCAGAGTGGAAATTAAAAGTCTTTGGTAATTAAGAAGACACCAAGATCTCAAAAAGCAAGAAACCTGTAAAAGGAGGAGAATCCAACACGTGAACAAGACTTGGCAGACCAGTCTTGAATTCATTCATCCGAGCTCACCGGCCTGGCAAAAGCTGTGTCTCTTAAATTAATTAAATGAATTCAAATGAATTCTATGTACAGAGATGAGCTCGGAGACCCCGGGCTACTCGTCAGCTCATGGTTGTCAGGTTGCAGGATCCCACCTCTGTCCCAAGAGAAGGCCTATCTCAGGAACTGTGCCTTCTCTTATGTGAACATTTGTTCAAACTTAGAAAGGCCATGGGACACTGTGTCTAGTCTTCCATGTTCTTTGAAACTCGTCTCTCGGATGTGCTAGGAAGATGTCTAAAGGAATAAAATAATACATTTACTCACTCACTCACTCATAACAAACATCTGTTGGTTACCAATAGGTGCCTGGTACTCTGCTAAGTACTGATGAAATAAAGATAAATCAGATTAATCATCATCGAGGCAAGCCAATCTAGTGGGAGAAGAGAAATAATAGATAAAGCAGACATAAAAAAATGTTAATTATAAAATCTAGATGCTGGGGATATTTCCTTTGTTGTACATTGCTTTCAATTTTGTTGTAAATTGGAAAGCCTTTATAATACAATGTTGAAAAAACAAATTATAAGTGACAAGTGCTATTGGCATTTAACCCAAAGTGAGGACATCATCATTTTTCTAAGGACTATTAATAGATGCAACACAGAAAGAGGTTTATGGTCTATGGTCAAGAAAGCTTGGTAAACATCGGGTTAAACATGTTTCTTTACTGCTTCATTTATTGATACCTCTAAGATGTTCTATATGCCTTAGACCAAATACGTAGAGTTTTCCAGGGTTATTGGACTCTAAGCCTTTTTTTCACTGGGCATTTCTCAGCACACATGTTTTAAGCAATGGACAATGGGAGATGCTAGATTAAGGATTAATTCCCCCGAGCTACCGCTGTCCTGCAGAAATGTAATGAGGTCACTCAGGTGGTGCCAGGTGTACTGCACATGGGGAAGCCTTTCTCAGCTCATAGTCAGAACAGGAATTTACTCTCTCATGTATAGTGATTTAAAGCACACACTCTAGTATTACGGCACCATGACCATTCATAGAAACACTGGGTGATGGCCTTCTAAGATATGAAGAACAGAAACACAAAAATGAATTGATTTAAAAACAACAACAACTTCCTTCAAACAAATACATAAGCAAAGTCTAAGAACTTTGAAAATATTTAATGAAGAGCCCTGAAAGGAGAAAGAAGCATCTCAGTCCAGAAGGACACAAAGGAGAGGAAAAGCAGAACTGGAACAATGCAAACAGCAAAGTTACTTTTTTTTTTTTTTTGGTTCCACTGGCTTAGAGTCTTTTCATGAAGGAGAACTAGAGATGAATATTAGAACCCTGCAAAATAGTATTCAGAATTATACCTGAGTAGGACTGTGTAGTAAAAAATACATAATTCTCCACAAGAAGACATTTTCAACAAGTCCTTTTGTTCTTTTTCAAAGTCCCAAATGAAAGAACCCATCTAGGTATTGTGTAAGGTAAGCCTATGCCTGCATTGACAGGAACCTGCCAGACAATATGTGTTAAATTTTGCTGCACAGAGTGGGTATACTAAGTAAAAAGATGACTTCAGAGAATGCTCTCTTAACAAGCTGAACTTCTCTCTTGTAATGCTACGTCCTACATGATAATAGAAGTATTACAAATATCACACTTTATTATAGTTCTTTGTTTATATTTGCACATAACTATGTGCATAACATAGTGCATGAAAATTATATGTGTATGCATTAGTCTCCCTAATCAAACAGTGGGCTCAGAAGATGGGACTGCATTTTTTTCATTTTTGTATCCCATGTGCAAATTCCGAAGGTCCTGGTATGCCGTTCTAAAGAGCTTGGATCTTATCCCAAGAGCAATTGGAAGCACTAGAGGCTTTTAAATAAGGTCAGTTTTTAATAGGACTAGATTTGCATTTAGAAAGCCCTTTGGCTGGATTGTGGAAAGTAGATTAGAGGCAAGAAGCCAGGTGGCAGGCAGGCCAGTGAGAAGGCTACTGCAGTCTCACAAGGTAAGAGATGGGGAGAGCTGAAGCCAGGGCACTGGCACAGAGAAGGGGACAGCTGGAAGCATGTCGGAGGTAGAATGGGCTGGATTGGTAACTCATGAGATGCTGGATATAAAGAAGGTACAACCTTAAATGACAGATGTTTCTAATTTTGGGGATGCCAGTGACTGAAAAGAGGATTCCTGAAGGGAGAACTGGGCTGGGAGAGAAAAGAAATTAACGTGTTCCTCAGAAACAGTGCTTGTTTGGAAAGCGAGGTACTGTGCTAACACAGAGAATTAGAGACAGTCTCTAACTTATCACCAGGCTAGATTCCAACTGTTTATAAATTTCAATTGCTTATAAATTGAAATCTATTTTCCCAAAGAAACAACACTATAGATCCTGATTGGACCTAAAGGCTATGGACTCTCCAGCGACCACAGAGTACAGTATCATTTCTACAAGAGGGAGGACAGTATTGTTAAAAGCCCTGGGCACATGGGGGAAAGGCTTAGGACCTAGATCCAGGTCCGCCACTGACTAGCCTCATCATCTGCCTCCTTAGTTTCTCTATCGATAAAATGAAGATTGAAAGAAATGCTCTGCTTACCTGGGAGGGTTGTTGTAAAGCTCGGGGAGACGGTTTATAGGAAAATATTTTGTATACTGTAATATGTCTTTTAAAGGTAAAATTTGAAAGCAGCCATTCAGTTATCTGATACTCCTAAGGGGTAAATGATTCTGGGTAGCTGGGTTTGAAACATGGTGGAGAGTTTACTCCTTTAAGCATGAAGGTGATTTTTTCTGAAATTCTAACCAGTTTTTAGGCATGGAAAGCTTTCCAAAATATTACTTCTGTTACAGAGCACACTGAACTCAAGACTTGTTGAGTAAATTGCACAGTTAATGTGGTGACCTTATCCTCACGTGACCACTCCTTTTCATTCTCCTCTACTCCCTTCATCTTTCAGATCTCTTAAATGTGGAAGAGCCCAAGGAGTTAAGCATTAGACCTATTTACTTCTCTATCTGTGCTCACTTCCAACATGATCTCATGCAGTCCCGTGGCACTAAATTCCATCCATATATTGATGACTTTCAATTTTACATCTTCAGTTTTACTACCTTCTTACGCTTCAGTATCATAAATCCTACTGCTTATTCAACATTTTCCTTATATGTCAACTAAGTATCCCAAATTTAACATGTCCAGAATGATTCTTACCCATACTCCAACTATAAAACCCACTGCCCTCTCAGACTACCTAATGTCAATCAATGGCAGCACCAGTTGGCCATTTGTTCTGACATCCTTGGGAGTCAGCCTTGACCCCCTTTTCCTCACACTCTGTATCCAATCATCAATACTGCCTTCAAGATCAATTCACACTGTAACCGCTTCTCACCATCGCCACTGCTACCTCCCTAGCCAAACAACCATCATTTGTCCTATAGATTATTTTAAGAGCCTCCTAATGTTCCCTCTTGTAATCTATTCCCCAACAAGCATCCAGTATGGCCATATTTGCAAAGCATGTCACTCCTTTGCTCAAAACCCTCCAAAGACTTAGAATAAAATCTGAAGTTTTTTTCATGATCTAATAGGCTGTGGTAATCTGACCAACCTCTACTCCTAGGACACAGCATGAATCTTGGCTCAGAGCCTATGTTCATATGGTTTCCTTTCCCTGAAACTCTCCTCTGATACCTACAAGGCTCACACTCTCACTTCATCCCATTTCTCTGCTCAAATCTCATGTTATCAGAGAAACCCCTCTGCCTTCCTTCAAAAGCAGTGCCACCACCCTCCAACTCCATCATTCTCTCTTCCACTGCTGGGCTTTATTTCACTCAACAGCATTTTAACAACACCTGCACATTATTTGTGTATTTGTATATATTTCCATGGTACATGTGGTTCATGGATTGCTGCCAGTCCACAAACCGTTACCAGTCTGCAATGAGAAAAAGAAAAAAATCCTTTAAAACTTATTTAGCAATTTGACAGATGAAGTTTATGTCTGTAGATTTAATAATAAAAAGTTAGGCCTTGTGCTTTGCATTTATTTTTTTCAAAATATCAGTCGGTAAGAGATTGGAAAATTTCAAAACAGCCCTCAAGAGATAGGAAAAGTAAAAAACAGGAAAAAAAAAAAAAACCAGCCCTCCACCGAAGGTTGTGCAAAAAGGGCTGGTTTACTTCACCCCCTGGACTGTGAGTTCCAAGACAGCATGATTACATTTATCAAATATTTACTAAGCATCTGCTACGTCCCTGGTCCTGTACTGATCTCTGGGGTCCAAACTTAAATAGAACATAGACAATGCCCTCTTGAAACTCACAGTTCATTGAAGGACAGAAATGCAAAAATCCAATGGCAGTAATATCAAACTCCAGCGGTGCAGACAAGATACATACCATTCAAAACTGACAAGTTTCTATATTTTCACACCTGAAAAAAAATAACCAACAGTGCAAGTGTGTAATTAACAGGGAATAAGTGCTCACAGAGAGATTTATGGGGGAGTTCCTGGGCTACACTCATATATGTCTCTCTCCCAACTCAAGTACTTCCGTGCTTCTTCCCTTAGCATCATTGTGCATATTATATACCTATGCGTTCATTTGTTCATTGTTCACCTCAGTGGTACTCCATGGATCAGAGCCTATTTGTTACCAGGGTCAGACAAGGTAACTCACGTCCATTCTTTCTGCCATTCACACACATCGCATCCATGGTCCATGTCCAGAGAGGAATTTTCTGTTTCCTGTGTTGGTCTGGCAAAGGGGGAGAGCTCCTGCTAAGTGGCAGAGGTTGTAAGCAGGATGCAGGAGGACAAATCACTGCTGAAATCCAAAAGCCTACAAATATCTGACAATGCCAGACTGTAGCTAGGAAACTTTTGTTTACTTCATGTTCTCTGGACCACAGTAAAGAAAAAAAATCACAATTCCTCCTAGTACTATCTCATGGAACAGGGTATCTCATTCCACTGGAAATGAAGTCACCTCACTCTCTCCACTGCAAGCGTTGAGGTACTTGAAGGTAGGTCACCCAGCTTCCATAAGTTTCTCCATCTCCCAAACACGCAACACACATTTAGTACAGTGCCACGCAACCTGAGGACCCTCAACAATCAGGTATTTTAACACTTGTTTAAATTCTGTTGCTTTCCAAAAAAATGATTTGAGATCATTAACGATCAAAAAGATAGAAATAAGGATTTATTGATCAATTCATGTTGCATAGCCTTTTGATGATTTAATCTTCACAGTGGCCCAGGAAGGGAAGAAGGGTATGCTCATTTACAAATGAGGAACTAGGGTAAGAAAAGCTAGGTGGAGAGACCAAGCTTCAGATCATGTTGGTCTTATTCCAGGGCTATGGACTTAAGTAGGGCCCTGGAAAGCAAAATAGGAGGAAAGTATGAAAATAATAAGGACCATTAGAATAGCTACAACTACATTATAGTTGGCTACAAATGATTTTTGTTTCAAAATACCTAATAGCTAAGGCATCACAAAAAAGAATGAGGAGGAAAAAGAGAAAAAGGAGGAGGAGGAAGAGAGGAAGAAGAGAACAGAGGGAGGGGAGGGAGGAAGAGGACAAAGAGGAAGCTAATTTTCCTAACATCTATATCAGAAAAAGAGAAAGCACTCAGTTTCTCAAGGTAAAATTTCTCCCATAAAACTTTAAATAAAAGATAATAAGCTGAAGAAAAATTGTGGCTGTCAACAAATGTATCCATTTGTTCAACATTTGAGTGTCTTATACATGTGGCATCAGGCCAGATGCTGAAGTTCTCGGGATATAAAGGCAAACAAGAGTTCCTGGTCTCACAGAGCTTAGACTTCTAAAACAAACACCAGGGCTATGTCTCTTCTCCATAACATTAATGTTATTTTCAAATAACAGTTCTTGAAATCAAAATATTTGAATCTCCATAATATTACGGGAATAATGATGAATGGGCTTCAGTGAGATCTCTTGGTGAGTTCTTAAGCTAATAAAGCCAAAGGACATAGAATTTTGTAGGAGCTAATTTGACCCAAAGCTAAAATATAGAGCAGTGGATAGAAACCATGTCCCTTTACCCTATTTTCCACAGATAGTACATTTCACAGCCTTGCTTAATTGAGGTCATAGCCCTGACTCTTACCCATGAACAGGGTTTTCTGTGTTGCTGATGGAAGGAGAATCCATTTTATTTTAGAAGCCAAATTAGTGGCTAGAACTGTTATCAAGCTCTGAAACTTGAGAATCCAAATCAATTTCATTTAAATGGTTTATAAGCAAATTCACACTAAAATTCCTCATTTCTCTTTTGCTACTTTAGTTCTCTCCCATCGTTACCCCAATCAAAACACACAACAGGATAAAAAATATTTTATAGTACTGCCTAAGAAATGGAGCTTTGATTGGATTAGGACATTGTGATCATTGCCTCCTTCATTTTAGGGGGATCCCTTCCCTCTATTACTCCATACTTCAGTTTACTACTGAACTAGAACTATAATCACTCATTCACTAAATAGTAAATGGGTACTTAATGTGTACCAGGCACTATACTAGTGCTAGAGATGCCTTCAGGAAGCTTACTATCTAATGGAAGAACTGGGCAAGCATACAATTAAAATATGATAACCAAGTTTCTGTAACAGAAATGGAACTAAGCTGTGGAGCCCAAAGAGAGAATGTAGTGATGATTGTTATATATTGTACAATGATCATACCATCACAATAAAAAGCGGGATGTAGAACAGATGTTATAAAATCTTGCATTTTCAACAAAAGAAAGCATGTTTATTTCCTTGTTCCCTTCCTGCCTTTATCTATGTTCAGATATAGTTGAATTCCCTAGGATGCTTATAATTTTTATTTTTATTTGTTATATATTTGGAATGTCTATGTATTGCTGTTTTATAATTATCACATAATAGCCTTCTAAATCAATTTATTATAATCTTCATATCAATTTCTCCATTGTTGGATACTTAGATTATATCTAAAATCTCTCTAGTATAAATGAACGATAGTAAACATCTTCCTTTTTCCTTTTATCATATTTCCCCCCCCCCCCAGGATAAGTTCACAGAAACAAAATTCCAAATTCCAAATGTCTAAACATTTTATAATTATTCATTCACATTTGCCATATTGCTTTCTAAAGGTTTGTATTCATCTATCGTGCCACTGTTAATGGGTGTAGATAACTGCAATCTTGAGCAGTAATTTTTCCAAATTATTGGTACTTTAATAGGTATAAAAATACAAGTTCTTTGCTAAACTAGTATGGTTTAATAATTCCCAAAACTTTTATATATTCATCTTTTGAGGATCTTCAGATTTTTTAACTTGTATGTAATCTTTTCCTAATTAAGATACTATTATCATGTTAGCTATAAATATTTTCTCATGATACACTGATATCCTTTTTTTTTTTCTTGAACAGATATTTATCTCAGATGGCCAAATGGGACTATCTATAACTCTGATTTAACATCTCAAAACCTACATCACTCCAGAATGTAATATTCATTTCCATTTTATGTTATACTCTCTGACTAGGTTTTTAATGGTGTTTACTATTCTCTAATTAATATGTAATAATTTTTACTGTATATGTTTGGTCCAAGAAAATTTACTTAACCTCCTTGTACCCAAATATTTTTGATTTTCCATTATTTCTTATGTAAAAAGTTGCATACGGTTTGTGTTGTAAAATGTTTTCTTTATATATTTTTCTTTTTTCTTTTTGGTATTTCTTTTACTATTTAAGAGGTTTTCAGGGTGCCTGGGTGGCTCATCAGTTAAGCGTCAGACTTTGGCTCAGGTCATGATCTCACAGTTTGTGGTTTCAGGCCGCACATCGGGCTCTGTGCTGACAGCTCAGAGCCTGGAGCCTGTTTCAGATTCTGTGTCTCCCTCTCTCTCTCTCTGCCCCTCTCCCACTCTGTCTCTTGCTCTCAAAAATAAATAAAACATAAATAAATAAATAAATAAATAAATAAATAAATAAATAAATAAATAAATAAGAGGTTTTCCATTTTTGTTCTAAGAGCTACCATTGTATAATGCCTTTTTAATCTTTTTCCTTCACTCCCTTCTATTTTGTTTTTCACCTTTAAATCTATCCCTGGGGGAACCTGGTTGGGTGAGTCCATAAGCATCTGATCCTTGATTTCATCTCAGATCATGATCTCAGGTTATGAGATCAAGCCAAACATCAGGCTCTGTGCTGAGCATGGAACCTGCTTGAGATTCTCTCTCTCCCCTTTTGCCCCACCTTCCAGGCTCTAAATAGATAGATAGATAGATAGATAGATAGATAGATAGATAGATAAATCCTCTCTCAGATTACCTATGGTTCAATTATCAAGCTTTTTTTCTTTAATTTTGTCTTTTTTTCTTTCTCTTCTCCCGTGTTTTAGTTATGCTACTTCATAGTATTATCCTACATCAATTTTTGGCTTTAGATCTTCATCTGAAATCTACAATTAGATATATTTAATGCTCACCAATGTGCCAAACTTACCCTAGTCATAGCTCCCTTGAATGAAGTTCATCCTCTATTACAATTCCTTAGAAAGTGCTCATAAACACACTATTTCCTAAGTTCTTACATGTTTAAAACTGTTTTCCCTTAGCCTTGATTTTTAATAAGTGCAAGTTGACCGGATATAAAATCTTACACTAACACTTTATTTCCTTAAGTCCCTTGAAAAGAGTGTCCACTATTGTCTTTGTATTTTGCTGTTGAGAATAGGGATGCCCTGAATTTTTCCATTAAATGACTTTGCCTTTTAATCTGGAGGCCTATATTTTAAAATGTGCCGTTAAAGGGGCACCTGGGTGGCTTAGTCGGTTAAGCATCTGACTTTGGCACAGGTCATAATATCGAGGTTTGTGAGTTTGAGTCCTATGTTGGGCTCTGGACTGACAGTTCAGAGCCTGGAGCCTGCTTCAGATTCTGTATCTCCCTCTCTCTCTGCTCCTCCCCTGCTCATGCTCTCTCTCTCACTCTCTTTCAAAAATTAATAAACATTTAAAAAATAAAATTACAAAATATAAAATATGTGCTATTAAAGACTTTGAGCCAGAGTTGACTATTCTGGGTCAGTTTTCCCAAGTATGTAATCTGTCTTTTAAATATACAGGTTTAGGTCTTTTTTCTTAGAAAGTTTTCTTTGATTATAATTTCAAATATTTGTTCTGTTCCATTGTCTTAATTTTCTAGAAATTCCAATTATAGATATTTTGGATCTTCTTTACCTATCTTCTAGATCTATTACAATTTCTTTCTACAATTTAAACTTCTACTTGTTATTATTTTCTTGGCTCCTTTCTTTCCTTTCCATACTCCTCTTCCTATATTTTCAGTTGAATCTATTCTCCTTAAGCACCTTGAATTTTATCTTCATTTCTGAAAAGATTTTGTCTCTTCTTTCAAATTCTTTTTGAGTTTATTCAATAAAAATCTCCTCTCTTTTTGGATGTTCTGTCCATATTAATTCTGGGCTTTTGGATTTTTGATTTGAGGAAGATTTTCATATCTACTTGCTTAAGGATATTCAATTCAGGTGGGGGTAATGTGTTATAGCTTTCCTGTGCTTCATGATTGGTTTGGGGGAGGAATTTTCTTTTCCGGTTTTCTTCTCATCTATTAGATTCCATTTCCTATTAATTTCTCAATGTCATTTATTTTCCTGACCTGCAATAATTGGTTTATGTAGGCAGAAGTGATGGCTTTAGATGCCTTACCAAATCTCCTAATTCAAGAGTACCCTCTTCTGCTACAGTGAAGTTGGTTTAACAATGGTCCCTAAATCAAAGGTTACTTTTATTTAGATGTGCATAAGAGTGTGTCTTCTGATTTTATGATCATCTTTTGTTTCTGTAGTATGTTTTATTTACATAGCTTGTTCTCTTCTTTCCATTTACGACCAAGCCTCCAAGAAACATCTCCTCCCTCCAAACCATTCCCTCCTTGCCAAAAGCAGTGACTTTTCAAACTGCTGCTCTTAGTCCCATGTACTTAAAATTCTCTAATTTTTTAAATTCTCCAGTAACCAGTATTCCAATGCATATGTCTCAGACCCATTCTCAGTATTTTCCCACCAAGGGTAGCTCTTGTTCTTTATAAGGGCAATTTCATTTGATTCCACCATTGTTAGGATCCCCCACCCCAACTCTTCCTTCTTTTTGATGCAGTCTCTACCTACCTCTTCTCTAGCACAGACTTCAGAGTGTTCCTGGGCATTGGAATATTGATTTCCTTATGTATTAGTTTCCTACTGCTGCTGTGTCCTATAACAAGAAACTTGGTGGCTTAAAACAATACATAGTTCTCATCTTATTGTTATAGAGGTCAGAAGTCCAGAGTGGGAAGCCTTGAACATTTTCCCAAGAAAAAAGACCAGATGAATTCTGGGAGCTGTGGAGATTCTGGAGATATGTGAGGGGCTCATGGAGGCTTTCATGAGCCTCTTCCTGTACTCTCCTAGTACAGGAAGCTAAAATGTCCTGAATAATCACCCAAATCCTCAGAAGAGGCATAAAGAAGGAATAGAATGCATTATTTTCTTTTTTAAAAAAAATTTTTTAACGTTTATTTATTTTTGAGACAGAGAGAGACAGAGCATGAACGGGGGAGGGACAGAGAAAGAGGGAGACACAGAATCGGAAGCAGGCTCCAGGCTCTGAGCCAACAGCCCACAGCCCGACGCGGGGCTCGAACTCACGGACCACAAGATCATAACCTGAGCTGAAGTCGGATGCTTAACCGACTGAGTCACCCAGGGGCCCCGAATGCCTTATTTTCTAAAGAGCTGACAAAGATCCAAGCCTTGGCTCAAAATGACCAGAGCATTTATCACCATCTAAGATGTTATATAATTTATGTATTAACATGTATTATTATAGTCTCTTACTCTCCACTAAAATGTGAAGTTCTATAATGTTTTTGTCTATCTTAATCATAGACGTGCCCTGACAGCCTAGAAGAGTGCCTGGAATATGGTAATTATGCACTCAAAAGACACTCACTGAATGATGATGACGGCTCTATCTTGCCCTGGTGACCTGGCCTCATCTATCACTCTTCTCTTGTTCTCTATGCTCCAGCCATGCTTGCCTTCTGGCTGTTTCTCAAATGCATCACTCTCATTCCTCCCTCAGTCCTTTTGTGCTTGCTTTCCCTTCACCTACAACAGGCTTTGCCCATATTTCCACATGGCTTATTTCCCTACTGCATTCAGAGAATACTTTTCAGACCCCCCTGCTGAGTGTGTGCTCTGTTATACCATAACACTATTCACCAAATACCCATTTCCCTCTCTAAGGTTCTCTACCCAGTGGGGCAATAATAAGAGTCAGGAGCTTAATTTGCTTTCCTCAAAGAAATGTAAACAGAAGTGATGCGTGCTACCTCCAAGAAGAAGCCTTAAGAACCAGCCAATGGTTTATTGTATTTCTTTTCTCTCTGCCACCATGACAAGAAATACCCCTGATTGAGACTGCTATTAGTCTGAGTCCTGCAGTAAAAATGTGGACCAGGGGTGCAGCAAACCCATGGTAGACATGTTGCAGGAGTGAGGAATAAGCTTCTTATTACAAGTTACTGATATCTGGAGCATGTTTGTTACTACATCAGAACTTATCCCTTTACCCTACATGGCATTTATCATCACCTGAAATTATAATATGCTTTTATCTGATTACTTGTTCAGGATCTCCCACTGGAATGTAAGCTCGAAAGGATAAGGACTTCGTCTTTTTTATTATACTGCCATCACTTAAAATAGTACTGTAGAAGCTCCATAAATATTTATAGAATTTACTAATGAAGCTTTATGCTTAAGCGTAGCTAGTGCTAGTGGCTCCAACATGTATCTATACTGTGCGTATAGATAGATTGGAGCTGCTAGGTCTCTCTCTCTCAAGAGAAAGAGTATATAGAGAGAATGCTAACCCAACAGTATCTTCCCATCCCAAACTTCATGCCCCACACTGGTGTAAATGGAGTAGTGTATCTGGATAAATTCATCCCTGACAAGGGGCAGGCAAGAGAAGGTGCCCATCCCACTCTAATCCACACCAATAAGAGAAGGTATAGTTATTGTACCTAGGAGTGTCCTCCTACCTAAGATCCTCATTTTTACTTGAGCCAAGCTCTCCTCCCTGATTTCTCCTTTTATATAGGGACATACAAATACCACATGGGGCATAGGATATGCTATCTTTGCTTCAGGCCTGTTTTTTGTTAATGGTGTTGGGGAATATCAAAGTCTCTCTTCCTTATTTGCAACAAGGTTAGTAGTTCTCAAGGAAGTTGTCGGGATTCAAGGAAGGATGAAAGGAAGGGAGGGGAGGGGAGAGGAGGGAGGAGAGGAGAGGAGAGGAGAGGAGAGGAGAGGAGAGGAGAGGAAAGGAAAGGGAGATAAAAGGAAAGGAAAGGAAAGGAGAGAGAGAGAGAGAGAAGAAAGAGAAAGAAAGATAGAAGGCAACATCAATTTTGTTTAATCTAAACCCTAACACAAGAGAAAATTGCTTGTTTACTTAATGTAATTATAGAGGCTAAACTTATAAGGCCTCAGGAGAGACAGTGAAAAATAATCTATCCTTCCCCCCCTTTCCCACAAAATCCCATACTCATGTTCAAAATGTTCTATACCCTCCCTTCCAAGGGACTGACATCCTCCACTGCTCACTCCCAGTGACAGGGAACCAACTCTCCGAACCAATCTTTGGAGAGTTGTGACTGCTGGAATTGTCTTCCTTGAATTTAGCTAAAATCTATGCTCCAGACTGTTTCATACATCATCCCTACCTCTAATCCCTGACACCATAATCAGTCTGATCCCTCCCTGTGGGCCAACTGTTAGGCGAACTGGAGGAATCAACTTCACTTTCCCAGAGAAAGGCACCTCTAAAAAGATACTTTATAAAATAAGTAGTAGTAAGTCATGTGAAGAAGAAAGAAACCTTGTAAAAGGCAAAGGGAATGGTACATGCTTCTGCCCAGAAACAAGTAATAGTGTGGCAAGTTCCAAGGACTGAGAGACATTTAATGTTGCAGGAATACTGTTTCTGTAGGGAAGAAAGGGGAAGGCAAGGAATAAGCCTAAAGAGGTAGGATTATAAAGGTGTTTGGTTTTTTTTTGTTTTTTTTTTTTTTACTATTTATTTATTTTTGAGAGAGAGCGCGTGCAAGTCGGGGGGAAAGGCAGAGAGAGAGAATCCAAGGTAGGATCCATGCTGACAGACAAGAGCCCAAGGCAGGGCTTGAACCCATGAACCACGAGATCATGACCTGAGCCAAAGTTGGACACTTAACCAACTGAGCCACCCAGGCACACCTGGATTATAAAGGTATTCATAGCTACTTTTAAGAAGTTTGGATTTTATCCTATGAACACCAAGTCCTGTTTAAAGTACAGGAGTAACTTGATATACATTTTAGGAAGATCACCTTCACCATAATGTGGAGAATAGACTAGATGAGAGTAGGATATAAGACAATTAGAAGAGACCTTTTAGGGGGGAGGAGCCAAGATGGCAGAACAGCATGGAAGCTTTTTGTGTGTCTCACGTCTGTGAAATACAGCCAGACCAACACTAAACCATCCTACACACCTAGAAAATCGATTGGAGGATTAACACAACAATCTGCACAACCTGAACCACAGAATTCAGCAGGTACGCTACACGAAGAGCTGAACTTGGGGAGCAAGAAGAAGAGACCTTTTAGGAAGCTCTTGTAGCAATTAGGGTTCAAGATGATGGTGGCCTGGACAAGGAAAATAGCAATGAGAGAGACAGAAGTTGATAGAAATAAGGATACTTGGGAGCTAGAATTGACACAACTTTTATTCTCTGTGAGAATGACACTCTTATACAGAAATTCTCTCAGAGCCTTAGTGTATATTCCGTTGGGTCAAAAGTCTGACATTCACTCTTCAAGGCTGGTGTTTCTGTACTATTTCCTCACCTCTCTTGGGCTTCAGTTCCCTGACTACTGTTTGTTCACTCTATCCAAATCAGTCCAGATGCATTCTCCTTGGCAAAGGAAAACAAACACAGGAAGTGAGGACTCTGCTGCTCTGTCAGGGTAACATGTCCCTATCAGTATTCACATAATTGACAATGAGCCAGAATAAGACTCTATGTGGGAGGGTGATGGTTGTCAAAAAAAAATTTACAGAACACAAAAACATAAAAGTATTTTTCTTTTATATTTCGAACAATGCTTCAGCATACAGATAAAAGATTACCAGATGTTATGTAAATTTAACAGTGTTTGGGCTTCTTTCATCTCAGTTCCAGGAGACAGTAGAGGGACATGGGTATCATAGACCTGGATCTGAATCTCAACTATATTCTCTTAAAAGCAGTATGACCTTGGACAAGTCATGTAACTTCTTTTCTCCTGTGAAAAGCAGGGTAATAAGCCAGCTCATTATAATTGAGACAACTAATGAAGAGAAAATGCTGAGCGTAGTGCCTGCTGTCCAACAGTCCTCAGTAAACAGTGGGAATGGTGGTCACTGTTGATGATAACTGCAAGGTTAAGTCATTTTCAAAGATCCACTATACTTAATACCAAGAGTATAAGATTGTGCCAAGCCAAGATCTTCTTAATTTTCCTGGAGTCAACTCTAGGTAGACTGAGGTGTGTTTTCTTCGCTCTCTGAAAGTGGCCTAGCGCTTTCACAGGTGTGGCTGGTCTTGAGGACAAGTGAGCCTCAGCCCTGGCCTGCGCACCTGAGATATGTCCCAGGTGTGTCTCATGGTACCACCATGGCCTAGGCTTCTCTCTGCCTTCACAATTGGACTGATTCTCTACTAGGACTTTAGCTATTATCCTCATCACCTTTTCCTGAACTCCTAGGTCCCCTGACCAGTTACACCATCCTTCAGCTCCCTCTCAAAAAATCCCCCGCCTCTCATTTCCTTAGGGGCCCATCATCTATTTCATCTTCTAAAGCTCCAGTTTCATAGCCTTTTCCCTGGGAGAAAAAACTGGCTATGGGGTTAGCATCCATAGGTATTTAAAATGTAAGAGACCAGAGAGCATAAAGCTTCAGTAAAGTAACACTGTGTTCGGAATTACCCTAACTTCATTCTAACTCTGTTCTCTTGGAGGTGACGTAATGAAGAGCCCTGACTTGGAAATTAGGCAGACGTGTTCAATTCTACTTATGAACTCTGAGACCTCCCTGAACCTATTTACTCATTTGAAAAATGAATAACAAGAGTACTTAGTACTTCATGGGTTCATTGTGAGAATTAAATAAGACATTTAATGGGCTTAGTAGATCTCTTACATATTATGCACTTAACAAAAGGAAGCTTCTCCTATTCTATGATCATGAATCCTAGAATCATTGAACAGGTGGTTAGAGTCAGTCCTCTTTTTGGGGGGTGGGGGAGAAAGAGAGAAAGAGAGAGAGAGAGAGAGAGAGAGAGCGCAAGTGGGGTAGGGCTAAAGAGAGAGGGAGAGAAAGAATCTTAAACAGGCTCCACACCCAGCTCAGAGCCTGACACAGGGCTTGATCTCACAACTGTGAGGTCATGACCTGAGTTGAAATCAGGAGTCAGACACTTAACTGACTGAGCCACTCAGGCACCCTGAATCCAGTCCTCTTAATGGCCTATAATTCACAACTCTTTTTTTATCCCCATAAGTTAAACATGATTTGACCTCTCTAAGGAAACGTCTATTAGCTTTGTCTGAAAGTTATCTGCACCTCCATCTCTGTAAAAGCTCAAAGCAAAGATATCAGTGCATACTAAACTAAAACCATGGCAGGGACAACTGGGTGGCTCAGTCAGTTAAGTGTCTGACTCTTGATTTCAGGTGAGCCAGGTGGCTCAGTCGGTTAAGCGTGTGACTTTCGCTCAGGTCATGATCTCGAGGGATCCTGAGTTTGAGCCCCACGTCAGGCTTTGTGCTGATAGCTCAGAGCCTGGAGCCTGCCTCAGATTCTATGTCTCCCTCTTCTCTCTGCCCTGCCCCCTCCCCTCTCAATAATAAACATTAAAAGAAAAAACTTAAAAACCATGGCAACATGACTACAACTGTGTGCACATTACTGTTGACAAAGTACTCAATCTTCTTGGAACCTTACCACCACTCTGAGTAATAAACAGAGCAAGGGTCATCATGCCTGCTTAGAAAGAAGACCAAGAGAGGTTAGGTGACTTGCACAAGTTCACACAGCTAGAATAAGGCAGAACCAGGACAAGAATCAAGGTCTTATAACTTCCAGTAATGTCCCTTAACTCCTAAGTTTGAACTCCTCTACCTGGAATTGGCCAACTGTTTGGCCCAGGGCTTCTGGGTTTGATGGCCTCATAGAAAGTATACAGGCCTACAGCCTGTATGCTGACCATGCTTGGCCTCCGGTTACACTGACAAAGCAGAAGAAAGAGGAGAGAAAGGAAAGGGAACAAGGAATTTCAAAACTCCAAAGACCTGAGCATGCCAACTCCTCATTCTAAATAAGAATACCATCCCTCTCCTGAGGACACTCTGAATTCACAACAGACCCAAAAACAAAATGCAAAGGAGAAAATTAATTTAGGAGATGATTTGAAACAAGAGTATGGATTCATCATTGCTGGGTTTTACTACAATCATTAATTCATTAACATTCATTGAGCACCTACCATGTGGTAGAATCCATAGTAAATTCTGGGAATCACAAAAGGAAAAGATGTAATTCTTATTTTGAGGACAATTAAATATACTCTGTCTGTCTGTCTCTCTCTCTCTCTCTTACACACACACACACACACACAAATACACACTCATTTATATTTATGAGAAATATTAATTGACATGAGAAAAGCACTATAATTTACATATAAGCACTTTATATCTTAATTAACCCTGTGAGCATAGGCCCTGTTATTATCCCTATTTTATATATGAAGAAACTGAATCTCAAAGAACCTAAGGAATTTTCCCAGGCTCTAAGTAATATAGCTAGGTCTTGAAGCCAGGCAACCAAATTCTCATATCCATGCTCTAGCCTACTCTAATGGAAGGAGACAAACTCCTAAACAAAGAAGTTCCCCCCAAATATTTCAAAGGATGACAGGTCAGTTCCACCTGGCCAGTGAGGGACCCTAGAGCTGAGGATGGAGCCCACCGCACCTGAGAATGGTGTTCTCTCAGGTTACAGACTTAATAGAAGGTATGAAAGAAATTCATGAGTGGAGCTGTTGGAATTCTGTGTCCACTGTCCAGGCAGTATCATATCTCTTCTCTGAATTTTTCAAAGCACCACTTCTTAATGAATCTGCAGCAGCCCCAGCCAGGGTGATTGCAGACAGGGCACTAAAGAAAGAAAAGCAGGAGTGAGAGGGAGGGGGTTGAGACAGCATGGAGAGACACTTTAGTTTCATTCCTATTGAATCTGTTCTTTATCTTTCAAAGCTGGAACAAGCAATCCAATCCATACAGCCTTTTCCCCCCTCCAATAAATTGCATTTAAAAAAAAAATCAACTGGTGCAGGATTTATTGATCTGAATTGACAGTGAACCACACAAATTCATACAAAAGAGTTTTCTCATTACAGAGTCATTTAAAGGACTTGTTAGTTCAGAGCATTCATTGTAAAGTTCACCTACAGTATTTTTTTTTAAAGCCAAAAAAATGTATAAAATTGAGCCTGCGCTATGTTTTTATTTCTGTCAATTGGATTTTTTCAGCATATTCTTTCAGCCATGTTCTCTTCAATTTGGTAGACAAAACCAGAAAGCACAACCTTGGCAAATTTTTTTTCCAAGAGGCAGCAACCGAAAACCAGGGGTTTTAGCCAGTCAAAACTTCAAACTGAGTGCTAGAACTGATCAAAAGCAGTCTCTATGGAAAAGTGTGGTTTTGTCTGCAGGTCCCCCTCCATGTGGAAATGAAGTAGTTTGTCATCAAGGGTGGTTTGTTGGGTTTCTCAGCCTTCATATGGAATGTCACTCTACCATCTGCTCTTCTAGCTTTTGCCAAATGGAAAGCTCTGCCCCCAGCCACATACACTAAGGCTTATCAGACAGTTTCAGTCTGATCAGTCATAGTTTGGCCCCTAACAGAAGCCTCCAAGAATGTAAAGTAGATATTCATACTACAAAAACATTCCTTTAGGCATTTTGCCACAGGGTCAAGAAACAACCAGAGGCTCCACAAACAATCACTGATTTGTCCAGAGTTGTCCTTCAATGACATTACCACTGTTTTCATGGAGGGATCCTAGCAGGAATATCCATTCTACTTATTGCTACATTTGTCAGAAGAAGAGTTAAGGACACTGACTCCAAAGTCAAGCTGTCTGGGTGTCATTTTTGGCTCTCCCACCTACTAGTTGTATGTCCTTGATGAGTTATTTAATCTCTTAGGTTAAATATATATACATACCTACACACACACACACACACACACACACACACACACACACACACTTACAGGAGCTCCTAGTTCAATAAATGCAAGTTATTAGACTTAATCGTGCTTATAAAAGCTCTTGTGTAGGACACTGTATATTCAACTATTATATGTCTCTAATATTAGGTCCTCCATGAGTTTTTTTAAGAATTCAATGTAAAGAAAATAGAGTATCTACCAAGCATCATAGCTTTGTCACATTGAAGAGCTCTGTAATCTAACCTAGTTCCCATTTTGCCTTTATAGAAAGGAATCTCAAATCTAAATGTGACGATAGCTTGTATTTGATTCGTCATGGCTAATATATTTATTTCACCTCCCTAATACTAGGATTTGATGCCCTGCTGTAGAATGCTTCAAGGTCATTTTGGAAAGAATCTACTTGACTGTTAGTTTCTTCGTTGCAAAGTGCCTACCATTCCTATTTGTATACACCATATCTAAGCATAGAGAACAAAATAGGTGTTCATAAATATCTATCAATTTTCATGTTTGAGAAAAATTAAGAAAACAAAAGACACTCAAAAGATAGAACTTGAATTAGCATTAATATTGTTCAAGGGGAAATGAAAAAAATTTGTGCCTTCCTCAAAACCTTCCTGTTTATTGCAATTAAAAACATGTTTTTACTATAAAGAGTTCAAGTAATGAGTTACTTGAGGGTCTTCATCTTATTCATCTTTCTTTTCTCACATCTAGCCTGGGGGTTACCACATTTGTGGTAAAGGTAATGAAAATATATACATATAATTTTAAAAAATGACCATGAGTAATGGTTGGTTAGTAAACTCCCCAGAATGAAATAAAACTTACACTTCACATCAAGCACATCACATTATAATGACTCAATGGATGTGGTTAGAATGAGTTCAAGCCATTCTTAGTTAATCTAAGAGAAAGATAAAGAGGAAGATAATAGGAAAAAGGGAGCAGGAAGCCGTCTCTGACCACATTTGTTCAGTCAATAAATATTTCTTAAACACCTTCAATATGCCAAGCATCATTCTAAACACAGCATTACAAGAGTGAATGAGTCAAAGGATCTGTTCTTACAGAGCTTTGGCCCCAGTGGAGACAAAATAAACAAGGAAACGGCAGAATAAATAAGATAAGCTTGGATAATAAATGCTATGAGGAAAATGAAACTGGATAACATGATGAAGAATAACTGATATGTAAACGTGGGTAATTTTAGATAGGGAGTCTACAAAGGTCTCCTGGTCTCTATTTGAGCACTTCTTTAAAAAAATTTTTTTTAATGTTTTATTTTATTTTTTGAGACAGAGAGAGACAGAGAGTGAGCAGGGGAGGGGCAGAGAGAGAGGGAGACACAGAATCTGAAGTTTATTTATTTATTTTGAAAGAGAGAGAGAGAGAGAGAACAGGGGAACGGCAGAGAGGGAGAGAGAGAATCCCAAGCAGGCTCTGCAATCATCAGTGTGGAGTTCAACGTGGGGCTTGATCCCATGAACCGGGAGATCATGACCTGAGCTGAACCTCCAGTAGTAGGAAGACACCCTCTGGACTGGCTGGAGAATAAGTGGAGCCGTTACCTTGTCCCAATTCCTCTCATTGCAGTTCAGAAAAAAACCTAGAGAATGCTGACCTGGGCCAATTCCTGATCACTGGTGAATTATAGGCAGATGTGACTCAGGAACAGCCCTATGGAAGAAATGTGCAGGACAAGCCATGTGGGAAGGACATAGAGCTACTAAGCTCTTGGAGCATGTCTTTCTCACTGCACCTCTAGGTACTTGCCACTTTAGGGTGAGTTCAGTGTGCTGTGCTGTCTGCACAGGGCCCCCACATGGGGCTCGAACCCACAAATGGTGAGATCATGACCTGAGCCAAAGTCAGAGGCTTAACCGACTGAGCCACCCAGATTTTTATTTGAACAATTTTGATTATAATATCATTGGGCTATGACAATCTCTCCTACATTTACCTCTCAAATCTGCAACTGAAGTATGATAGATCATAGTCTCAAGTACCTGTAGGACTCAAAAAATTTTGCTGGATTAAAATTTTTTTAATGTTTATTTTTGAAGGGGGTAGAGGGGCAGACAGAGGAGACAGAGGATCTGAAGCAAACTCCACCAGAGAGCCTGATGTGGGGTTCGATCTCACAAACTGTGAGATCATGAGAGCTAAAGATGGACACTTAACTGACTGGGCCACCCAGCCGCCCTGGATTAAAAAAATTTTAAGGGAGTATTAACTCTACTTGGAGGACACTAAAGAAGGAAAAAAAAATTTTTTTCATGGGAGGGAAAGAGGGGTTGAATCAGGACAAGCTTCAGAAGCAGGGTAAGGAAAGGCACAGAAACAGGAAATTACATACCATATTTAGGAAACAACTGTAGTTTAGGGGTAGCATGGCTGGGGTAGGTACTAGGAGGTTCATTGGTTGTAGCAAGGTTGTGAAAAGACATGATTGCCATGTTTGGACTTTCTCCTTCAGGCAATGTGGGAGCCGTCAGAGATTTTACAGCAAACAAGGTCTCTGGAAGGCAGAAAAATCACCCTGGCAGCTGAGAAAGAGATCAAAGAAAGGGAAAGAGAGGTGCCTGGGTGGCTCAGTCCCTTAAGTATTCAACTTCAGCTCAGGTCATGATCTCGGAGTTCGTTGGTTCGAGCCCCACTTCAGGCTCTGTGCTGACAGCTCAGAGCCTGAAGCCCACTTTGGATTCTGTGTCTTCCTCTCTCTGTCCCTCCTCCACTTGCACTGTGTGTCTCTCTCTCAAAAGTAAATAAACATTAAAGCATAGAAAGGAAGGAAGGAAGGAAGGAAGGAAGGAAGGAAGGAAGGAAGGGAGGGAGGGAGGGAGGGAGGGAGGGAGGGAGGGAGGGAAAGAGACAACAGAAGGGGAATCAAGACAAAAGTAGCTACAATGACCTAGTTGAGAAAAGAAGAGGCGCTGGGCTAGGCTGTGGCAGCATGGATAGAGGGATACTATGTAGATTCAAGAATATTAATGAAGGGCACCTGGGTAGTTCAGTCAGTTAAGTGTCTGACTCTTGATATTGGCTCAGGTCATTATCTCACGGTTCACAAGACTGAGTCCTCCGTCAGGCTCTGTGCTGAGGGTGGAGCCTACTTTTGATTCTCTCTCGTCCCTCACCTTCTTATTCTCTCTCTCAAAATAAACAAACGTATTTTTAAAAGAGATATGAAATAGAATCAATAGGATCAATAGAATCAGCTGCACCTGAACCAATTGCCTCTAGCTCAGAGGAACTGGAAAGGGTTGCTCAGCAGTTGCCAGCTCAGAGAACTTCATTTACTCATGGTTTGCCCATATGAGAGGTTGAGATACATAAAATGTGTTAAGAAAACCAATACCTTGAGCAAGTGGCAATTCTGTCAACAAATATGGAATCATTTTCCTTTCAGTTTATATGAGAGTCTGAACCAGGAAGAATCCAAAACACTTTTTGGGTCAGCAACCAGCATGGACTGTTACTCTCAGTTGGCCAGTTTGACATGGAGTCTTTTTATCTAAGAATGTCAGCCATGGAACTGTGCAGGCTAACTCCCATCTTCACAAGAAGAGTTTGTCTGCACAGCAGTGGTTTGCAACTTAATATTTTGCATAAAAATTCATGAGGTGCAGTATCCATTTCAGCTATGTTATAAAGTAGTAAAAGGAAGAAAGAGGGAGGAAAAGAAAAAGTTCAGCCCTGCACGCAGATAAGGTTCATTTTGAGTGATGATTGCGAGCCATCCTTGGAAATTACAGATGCTACTTGGTTCACTATTATTTTGCAGCATCTCCAGTAATCTTCCATGATCATTTATAACAGCATGTCTGATGACTTTCAAAACGTAACGGGAAAGGGTACTTCTGTGAAGCATGTCTACTCAAAGGAAAAATCAATCTTGGCTGCTGAGGGAGTGAACTTTGTACCACCACGATTAGACAGTTAGAGATTTCAACATATAAAAATAGGAATGGCAGGGGTCCAGTCCTCCGACGTATATGTGTGTATAATGTGTGTTCCAGTTGCTTGAACGGTTTGTGATTTCTCCCTTCATCCAAACAAAACACATGTGTCAAGAATCCAAATTGGCACACTCCAATAGAAAATATTCATGAACTCCTTAATAATAACTACTAATGTTTACATAATGCCTTTACAGTTTGCTAAGTACTTGTCACACACCTGAGCTGCTGATCATCAAAAAACACCTCACACTTTCCAACCTTCTTTTCTTCTCTGACAACCAGTCCTATTACCTGGAATCTTCTCCCCAAACATCTCTGCCCCTGTACTTTAAGGGTAAGCTTAAAATTTCCCTTCCTGTAGCACACTCTCAGGCTATTTTAACCCTTACAATGAAGATATATTCTATATTGTGTAATGATCTCAAAAGGCAGTGTAGTGTGGAAATTTAGCAATATTCAGCACCAGAAGACTGGGGTTCAAAGGCTAGTTTTACAATTTATTAGCTGTATGACCTGGGCCCATCTTTAAACCACAAAACAGGTGTCAAATTGTTATGTACTTTATATGATTTTTATTTTATGTAGGTCAAAAGAGATGTTATATATAAACCTGTTTTGTAATCCTAATTGATTATGTAAATATTAAGTATTAGTATCCTACTATATTTACCTCAGAGGGCTACTATGAGGACTAAGTAATTGATGTAAGCACTCAATCCAGGGCCTGGCACATAAATGCTCAATTAATGAGACTATTGGATATTATTTACTTGTTGATTTATTTAGCAGATCTGAATTAGGCACACATTATGTGCAAAACATTGTAATGGATGTAGTGCCTTGCCTCATCTTCTATATAATGCACTGTGGAGGGAAAAAACATTGTTGTAAATAAACAGGACAACATAGTGACCAGGAACAATGGCTCTAGAATCAGATCACCTAGGCTCTAAGCCTAATTCCAACTCTTTAGAACTGTGTGACCATGGGCACTTACTTACACTGTCTGTGACTCAGTTTTCTTATCTGTAAAATGAGGAAAATGGTAGATCCTTAAATACAGGTTTGTCATAAAGATTATGCAAATTAATCCACAGCAACAGCCCCAAATGGTGTGTAGCACATGCAAATTGTTCAGTAAGTGTTAGGTATTATTATACTCTTCCAGGATAACGACCTCAGAAATCGGTTTTTTTGTGTATTAGGGAAAAAAATGTAGTAAGGAATGTACTCAATTATTCATTCTTTGAATCCATCCCACTGCTCCTAATTCACCTCTCTGCCTCCATTCTTGTCCTCTCCCAATGCACCCTCGTGTTCTAACTAGTCAACCTTCTAAGACATCAAGCTGATCATGTTAAAACCTGCAATGTATCCTTAACCTGCTTACAGCTTTCCATTCCCTGGCTTCACAGTTCTCTGCAGCAACTCTTCTACAATTTATCTCAGCCAACTCTCCAGACTGTTGTGGTTGCAGAGCCACGGAGATGACTTGGGAGAAATTAACCCATCCCCTCCAGTAATTTTCAATGACCAAATAACTTCATTTTTAATATGGGCAACAGATAGCTTATCAATTTTGTGTCAAGATGCTATGCAAATTCAGCTTCAAGGTAAGTTCTCTGGTTTTCTTCCAACAGATTATCTCCCTCAAACCTCTCCTATGTAAAAACTCTGAAGCCATCATGCTTAATTGCCTGCCCACTCACACCATTTCCTCTCACACCTCCCTATCATTTGTCCAAGCGATTTCTTTTCTCTGGGATCCCACCCCCACCATCAACAACAATGCCCATTTATCATTTCTAGACTCAACTCAATTATCTTCTCCTCTAAGAAGACTCTTAGGACTCTCCAGGCAGATTCAGTCATTCTCAACAGTTTATACTTGGTGGAATATCCCTATAATATGTCCTTCCCAAAGGAAGACTTGGCTCAGTATTTTTGGCACCTTGTACAACCACATACCTACCAAATACTCAATAAGTACTAGTCTAAGTCAATATTTGGAAGATCAGATTATCCACATAGAAAGCTTTGAATAATAGAATTCTAAAAATCACAAAACTTCAATGATGTCAACAATGCTGGTCAATGTTAGATTTTTTTGTTTAGTATCTTTATAATAATAATGAAACCCTCGGGGTGCCTGGGTGGCTCACTCGGTTAAGCGTCCGACTTCAACTCAGGTCACAATCTCATGGTCCATGAGTTCGAGCCCCACACGGGCTCTGTGCTGACAGCTCAGAGCCTGGAGCCTGCTTCAGATTCTGTGTCTCCCTCTCTCTCTCTGCTCCTCCCCCGTTCATGCTCTGTCTCTCTCTGTCTCAAAAATAAATAAACATTTTAAAATAATAATAATAATGAAACTCTCATGGAGTGCCTGGGTGGCTCAGTCACTTAAGCATCCAAAGCTTGGTTTAGGTTCAGGTCACGATCTCGAGGTGCATGGGATCAAGCCCCACATCTGGCTCTGCACTGACAGCATGGAAGCTGCTTGGGATTCTCTTTCTCCTTCTCTCTCTGCCCTTTCCCCCACTCACATACACATGCTCTTGTTCTCTCAAAATAAATAAACCTATAAAAAAAAAATGAAGCTCTCCAAAAGCCAAAATAGCCCCATTAATACATGTCAGTAACATTGTTATCACCATTCAAAAACACATTAGCATTCTAAAATAGTCATCTCTGTAATGGGTGCTAAGTATATGGAGATGTTAAAGTAGCCAGCTTTTCTGAACAACAACAACAAAAATCGAAAGGATCTAAGAAAAAGAAGAACAATCGGTAAAAATACCTACTGAGTAGTTATGTTTCAAGACTGTATCTGGTACAACACATGGATTATCTCACTTTCACCTTACAAAAAGTCTGTATGCTAGATATTTTTACCTCCATTTGATAGATGAAAAAACTGTGTCTTGGAGAAGTCAAATAACTTGCCCAAAGTCACAACTAGGGAAAGGGAAATCAGAATTTGAATCTGACTGTTTTAAGAAACTATTATACTACCAATTTCAAGAATAATTTCTGCCATGATGATATATAGTTTCAAGTCTCCAGGTAGGAACTCTTAGTCTGGACATATGTGAGAAGTACCAAAACATGAGCAAGAAGCATTTAAGGACTTTCCGAATTGTCTCTTAAACTCCAGCCCCTTTCTTTTTGTGAAATATTGGCTTTCTTTCGAAGGTTAGCTTCACTGATAGTTGTTCCAGATCCAAGTCATACATGCCTTCTCCACACCAAGTCATACTATACATTATTATTTTTTTTAAACGTTTATTTATTTTTGAGACTGAGAGAGACACAGCATGAACAGGGAAGGGGCAGAGAGAGAGGGAAACACAGAATCGGAAGCAGGCTCCAGGCTCTAAGCCATCAGCCCAGAGCCCGACGTGGGGCTCAAACTCGCGGACTGCGAGATCGTGACCTGAGCCAAAGTCGGACGCTCAACCGACTGAGCCACCCAGGCGCCCCTATACATTATTTTTTAAACATATCACCTTAGCACACCATTTCAATTTCTGATAAGACTGGGGAGATGGATCGGGGCAGAGTGGTGAAGGGCCTTGAGAATTTAACTAAAAAGTTATCTTCCTATTCTGGAGGGTCCTATTACATTGAAAGTTTCTGAGCACAGAAATGACATATACACAAAAAGATTGTAGAATATAAATCTACCAGCAGTACAGGGATAGATAAGAAAGGTAAGGAGACTAGCTCAAAGGAAATAGTGTATTGTGACCCCCAGAAAACAAAAACAAAACACTAGAGAATTGGTAGCAGAAATGGAATAAGTGGAGAAATATTAAAATACACTGTAAAAGTCTAGATGATGCAGAAGAAAAGCAGAAGTAGAGACAAAGATTGACTTTGATGCTGGGGTAAGGATTTTGAACTGCATTTGGACTATTTTTCCTAAGGTGATGGGAAAATAGCCAATTGCTGTGTCCGCAAATCGTTGGAGTTTTGACATAGGAAGCAGGAAGATAGATGGGTCAATGGGTATCAGTTGAGTGGCTGAGGTTTCTAGGAAAGTCAGGGTAGAGAAGGAATTCAAGGATAAATCCTTGAAGATGACTCCATTCAGAAGACTCAGTGATCTAGTCAACAAACGTCTGTTGAACACCAGCTATATGGCAGGCACTGTTCAGAGTCCAGAGATACAACAGTGAGCAAAGCCTCAGGCCTCCTGCTGTTCACAATAGAGTCTGAGAAGGAATAGCCAGAGAGGTAGAGAAAAAACCAAGATGCTATAATAATCAGCTCAATAAAAAGTTTCAAAAAGGAATTTGTGGTCAACCACATCAACTTACAGTCTATCCTTCTCACCAGAAATTCAGAAAAAAATGAAACTACGCATGTTCAAGGTGTAACAACATTGCCCAAAAGTTCTCCAGACCCCATATTTGGACTATTAGAACCATCCACCAGAAAGGCTGAAAGTAGTTGAAAATAAAAAGCAGGTCTTTGAAACCTCTTTAGGATAGACTATTATAGGTTCATCAAGGTATTGTCTCTGACTACTCAACTTAAGTCCCCAAAATGGAACAGGACACTAACCAGGAGGGGAGAAAATACACAGGCTGAAGAAATCCAAAATGTGACTTGTCTCAAGCAATTTTTATGCTTTAACAGGAATTTAATCCATATGTTCCAGATTCTTTTACATTCTAAAAAATGTCAGCACGTAAAAGCTCTTTGATGTCCAGAGATCTTTCCAATTCTTTTTACGAGACTTGTTAAGTCATATCACTTCCAAATTGGAAGTTGTGTTTTATTCAGAGTAAACAAGCTCACACACCAGCAACCCAGAGTTTGGGTCAAGGAAGAAAAGACAAAACCCTCAGTAAACATGTAGAACATAAAAATAATAATTTCCTTCCTTGACGTATGTGGCCCACATGTAAGCGGGGCATCAATCAGTTAAGCACAAAACCAGACAATAAAGCAAGTGCATAGTGTTTAAGACCAGCTGCTACAGGCAGAGACAAGGGTGTGGAGAGTGGCCAGAGAAAACACACTTGATAGTGGGACTCATGAAGTAATCACAGAGTAAATGACTTTTAAGAAATGTAAGGAAAAAATTATTTAAGCCAACACTCACCCCAGAAATTGTTTCATCCACTGAAAGCCAGAGAGAGAGAGAGAGAGCTATAAAGACCCTCCCTTCACAACAGTGCAGAGAAGGAGGCATTTTGTAATAAGAATTTCACAAAACAAGTTTTCCTGAAAGAATATTCTGCCTCTAGGATTTTCACAGATTTGTGCAATAGCAAATGAAAACAGAAATCATTGGAGAAATAGAAATCCACGAAATCTTTACTGTATAGATTGAACTTAAGCAATTTCATTCATAAGGATTAAAAACTGTGACATCAGTATTGAGAATCTGCCAAGCAGCTTCTGTTTCTCCATTGAAACTGAAAACAGAAACAAACTGATGCAATTGTAAGGTTGGCTCAGCCATCTACAGAATGAGTGTGGCAAGAGGCACTGGTGATGTACTATTGTGCATTATAGTGTGTATCATTTCCTTTAGAACAATTCTTTCTTTTATGTTTAAAAATATTTTTTAATGATTATTTATTTTTGAGAGAGAGAGAGACAGGGGAAGGGACACAGAGAGAAGCCCAAGCAGGCTCCACACCATCAGTGCAGAGCCTGATGTGGGGCTCGAACTCACAAACCATGAGATCATGACCTGAGCTGAAATCAAGAGTTGGACACTTAACCGACTGAGCCACCCAGGTGCCCCACAATTCTGGCTTTCTGTAGGACACCAAGATACTATACTTTTTCACTGGTCAATTCTGAAATTTTCTGTTTTATAGGGAAGAAATGTTTATTATTTTTAACATCCCACTACCGTCTATGGAGGGCCTAACAAATCAAGAGCCCATGTTGCCAAAACTGGTACCCAAATATTAGCTAGGACAGAGTCAAACGGCTCAGCATAAGTGGTAAAAATCTGAGGATGAGAGATCTGGGAAGGGGAAGAAAGGAGCCAGTGAGATGGGGCAAAGTCTGGGCTGGGAGAAACTTTTTTGATAATAAACATGGAAAGACTTGAGAGGATAGACATGTCTTCAAGACTTGACCTGAGTCACCTGCTGTGCACAATTCAGTATGACCCTATGATTCTATTTCAAGTAGCATCTGACAAAGGAGTGGAATGTTGTGTCAAAATGGGCAAGGAGCTAAAGACAAGGCAAAGCAGATATAGGGACTAGAGCCACCCAGCTTGTATCTGGAAAGAATAACTTCTTTCCCTACCACCTGTTCCTAACCTGGGTCACAGCTCTGATAGGAAGAAAGATGCAGGGGGATATCGAATGTAGACTTCATGACCAAGGGGCTCTGTTTCTATGGACAACACTGGAACTCTTATCAATTACATTCAAACCCATGGCTATCAGCTGTGATATTTAGTGATCACCAGAGTTCCTAACACACAGTAATGACTATGTGAATATTGAGAATGTTGAGGGAACGAATGAGCCAAGAAAATAATCAGTCTGTGTGAACTAACAAGGAGCAATAGAGTCCACAAAGAGTTAAATCCACAGATGCAACAGAACAAGGTAAGGAAAATAGAGTATCCGTTGCCTTGCTACTCAAAGTGTGGTTCATGGGCAGCACTGGCATCACCTGGGAGCTTGTTAGAAATGAAGAACCTCAGGCTTTACTCCAGACCTTTGAATCTCATTGTACATTTTAACATAGTTTCCAAGGGAATCATAGGCCCACTGATGTAGACCATAAACAGGACAGGCAATACGAAAGCCCCACCTAAGAGGGTAATCACCACCATAATGAGGAGGCATTGGTGGTTACTCCTAGACCACCCTATGGCAATGCCTGTATATTATTTATCTGTCACTCTGAAGGGTGAATTCTATCTGCCACAAAAACTCTCCTTTTCTCTTCACAAATGCCCAAAGAAAGAAGAACTTATTTGGATAATAAGAGAGGTAGGTACGTATGTAGGTAGGTAGATAGATAGGGTTGTTTCCCATTCTGATATCTCAGTATACATTTGCAGTGGTCAAATCAGCAGTCTCGGAAAAAAGTATGTACTGCCAGATATATTGCTTACATTATCACTGTTAGTACTGGTAACTGTAACAACAATAAGAAGAGCTAACTGCTATCCCGGGAACACAGGCATCCAGTGGGTACAGCCACACTTCCCATGGTTTCCACATTTGATCCTCTTAAGAACCCTGTGATGTAGGTTCTTTTCTTACCCTCACATAATCCTCCAGCACTGTGGCATGGGTATTTTTGTGCAGTTACAGATATATTACAGTGACAGATACATAAGAAAACAGCAATTAAATCCTAAGAAGTTCCTGTATTCAAACCCAGACATCCCTGTCTCCAGTACCTGCACTTTTCCCAATAGAATGTGTGGCCCAACAATAGCCAAAGCAGATGCAAAGGCAAGCATCTCTCCTTGAATAACACTTCCTAGGGGCCTCTTGCTGATGGGCGGCTGCACCCACAGCACCAACCCCCAAATACTCCGAAACCAGATTCATAGGAGCTTGAAGTTGTTTTCTATGTCAGTGTACAAAGTGATGGGAATGGAAACCGCACTGAAACGATTTTGTCTTAAGATGACAGAAGCAGAGAGTGAGCTATGCACATCCTCCAGGTGTGGGCTATGATTCTCCAGCGACACATGGGACATAGCACCTACAATCTCTGGGTGCTCGTAACACCTTTGGGGACCAGTTCCTTACTCTCCTTCCCTGGAGAGTGTGCGCAGTTCTCCTTCTGTCTAAGTCTGAGGACTATAATTTCTAAGGATAAGTCTTCTTTTAGTGTCTTACTTTGTCCTAGGCAAGTGGCTCAGATTCTGGCAGTGAAGCAGAGTAGCAAAGCTGCTGATGGGGATCCTGAGGGATCAGAGGGAAAAAGGCTTGTAAGAGGCTACATCAGATGGCTTCATTCCAAATTCCTTAACTGCCCTATTTTCCTGTTTCCCTGTCTATGAAATAGGATCTATTTTACCTTAGCTGGAAGCAGTGCTAAGTACATCAATCAGAGTGGAGCCTAGTAAGTACTAAAGGAAGAAATTCTTTTTATCCAAACTTGGTTGTTTTATATTCTTTGTGTCAGAGGCACTGATTGCCCAAGACACTCACATCACTCTGAAAGGGAGTCATGCAAACTGCAGCTGGAACTCCCAACTCAGACAGTTCTGCAAGCTGGCACCAAATGCCCCTCTTGCACAACCACTAGTGTCAGTAAAAGCTTTATTAAAGAAAAAAATAGGTGTGTATTAGTTTCCTAGGGCTGCCATAACAAAATACCACAAACTGAGTGACTTAAAACAAGAGAAATTTATTGTCTCAGCAGTCTGGAGGCTAGAAGTTTTAAAATCAAGGTGTCAGCAGGGGAATCCTTTATTGCATCTGGTGGTTTGCTGGCCGTCTTTGGTATTTGCTGGCTTGCAGCTACATCACTCCAAATTCTGCCTTTGGCATCTCATGATATTCTCCCTGTGTGTCTGTATCTTCACACGGCCCTCTTCTTATAAGGATGCCAGTCATACTGGATTAGGGATCCAACCTACCCTGGTGTGACCTCGTCTTCACTAATTACAACTGCAATGATCCTATTTCCAAATAAGGTCACATTCTGCCATACCAGGAGTTAGGACTTCAACATTATCTGTTTTGGAGGACACAGTTCAATTCATGACAGGATAGATTCCAAATACTATGCAACACAACAGTTAATGACTCCAAACTCCCTAACATCCCCAAAGTACATTCCCTTTCATAGGGAGTCATAGTCCTCAGACTAGCTTGAGTTCACACAGACTAGTTACTCCCCAGCCTGGTGAAGAAAGGCAGGATGATGCAAGGAGTAGGAAGAGTCTGGATGTGGGAGTCACAACAACCTGCATTCTAATGCCAGCCGGATTCAACATTTTATATGCTAGGGAGCAGAGGCAAGTCAGTTGACTTCTTTGAGCCTCCGTTTCCTCATCCTTAAAATGTAGATAGTAATTAACTATAGCATTCATTATAGGTCCTCACCCATATCCCCTTGAACCTCCCACCTGCCAGCATCTTCACTTACATGTCTAAGGATTTCTCTGTCCACAAGAGCCCCCTCTGCTCACCCATGGCGGGCCACAAGGACTGAATAATTAACATGCTCAGAGTGCAGCCCTCAACCAATGAGCAAAAGGAACCAGTGCATTAAACACCCTAGCTTCCTCACACAGTGGCTGTGACAACGCTGAGGCACCTGTCCCACACTGGTTTCCGAGTTGCCCAGCAGGATTAGCCCCAGTTGCCCACATTGTTAACTTACTTCTCAACACACCCTTAACTGGCTACCTCCCCTGCCCTGCTCACTTCCTCACTCCTTCCCAGTATTTCTTGGGACCACTTCTCAAACTACTTGTACTTGAACCTTGTCTTACAGCCTATTTCTAGGAACACCACCTTGGGGCAATGTATTTTGCTTTGCAGAATTATTAGGAGAGTAAGAAATCATATAGGTGAAAAACATGATATGTGGTAGGGGCCCAGTAAATGGGGGCTATTAAAATAAGGCATTTCCATTCAAGAGGGATTATAATATTTGTGAGGGGCAATGATACAACAAACTATTGGCTGCTACTTGAAACATACTCTCTTTTTCATATATGAATGTAACTAAACCCCTTTCCAACAAGGGTTAAAGTGAATTTTCTTGCAGAAAAGAATAAGGGGAGAAAGGGAAGGAAAGGGGGGAAAGAAAAAAGAAAAGAAAAAGAAGTTATTTTCTTTCATCTTGTTCAAATTCTGACTCCATCACCTACTAAGAGTGTGCCTTTGGAAAACTTTCTGAAGCTAATATTAACTATCATGAGAAGTTTTAAGTGGTAGAGCTGTGAATCCTCAAGAAAGATACATAATATCTCTAAGCCTCAATTTCTTCACCTGACTTGTTCAAGGTCACACAGGCATTATGGGATGGAGCCAGCAGTTGAACCCAGGCAGCCTGAATCTAAAGCCTACACATTTAGCCACAACATTATACTCCTTCCCTCATATGAAGCGCATTTAATCACCCAGCTGGGACCTGCATTTAAATCATTCAAACATGAAATTTTTAAGGAATAAGATGCCTTTGCATTGAAGTTAATGTACTTTCTGAGGTTTCTATAGCAACAAAAATCTAAAATCACCTCTGGTGGTATTACTTACAAAAGAAGAGAGAGGTTCCTGCTGACCCTTTATCAAAGAATTTGTTTCTTCAGGACAGGTCTAGCCACATGGAAGAGAATTGTGCGATGGATTCTCAAAGACGTGATTGCTCCACTTGACTGTGAGGGTTGTACATTAATATAATCAATAAATAGTTTTGAACACTTACGTGCTGGACCAAAGATGTTACAATATTGTTTCTTTTCTCAAGGAACTCACAGTCCAGTAGAAAAGACACAAATGTATTACAAGTGCCAATACATCACATGACCTTATTAGTGATACAGGAGAGCCAAGTGCAAAATGCAATGGGAGTCGACAAAGGTAAAAACATAATTGGCTGGAGAATCAAAGAAAGAGGGAAAAATTTTCCCAAAGAGGGAAAAATTGAGTGTCTATTCTCCAGATGAAAGGCAAACCAATCGTTAACAAACACCATCTTGTTTTTCCCTCTTTCTCTATCCTGCATTCCCCATTTCCGCATTTGAGCTTCCTGGGATCACCTCCCAAATAAACTACCTGCACACAAGGGCTTGTCTCTGAGTCTGCTTCTCCAGGGGAACCCAAACTAAGATGACATCAATCAGGTTGATTCATTCAATTTCCTGGATACATAATTTACAGTTAACTCAAGGTGATGGGCCCTTCAGGATTCATTAAAGCAAGTTCATCTGCATTACAGGATTCAGAGTAAAAATCCCCAGCAAAGTGAGTGGCCCAATACTGGTCTCTGATCACTTCCCTCTTTCTTGTAGGAGCTAAACTTGAGTTTGTTTTCAGTTCTTAGTGACCAAGCCAAAGCAAGAGCTCAAGAGCACATCCCCTACATCCCTGAGTATCCTCCTGTCAGGAGCCATGGGAGGCAGTCCTTCACCTTCGCTGACTGAGTTATAGGTCACTGTGGTCCCTCCGCCACCATCCCAGGATGCTCCAGGGACAGCCATTAGGAACTGTCACAAGGAATGTTTGGAGGCATTGCTCACCACACCCTCTGTGCCCTTCACATGGGGTTCTACCAAAACAGTGCTCCAAAACAGTGTTTGGAAAAGTTTTGTTTGTTTCGAATGACTGAAATACTATTCTATGTGGGTCATATCATCCACAATGCTGATCGTATTTTCCTTCTCACTTTTGCCAACACAAGCTTGGCATCAAATCTGAAGTTCACCCGCAGTCAAAATCCTTTGTCAGAGTAAGTGAGCTTATGTTCTTTCTGTTACCAAACTTCATATTTCACTTTTTTCCATTCTTCTGTTCTCCTCATTCTGATTTCTAGTTTATAATGTTTTATTGAAAGTGACCTCATAATCATAATCAACTGTCTCAGATCTTTTGTGGAATTCAAAGACTGTTTTGAGTGTCTGTATATGTAAAAACTACATTCAGTAAGAGGAGCAGGACAGTGACCAAGATAGCCAGGCTCTCCAGCACCACAGAGCTTACTTTCAGGGGGAAGAAGGTGGAATATAAATAGATTATGGGGTAAATTTTTGGCACAACAAAATTTGTCCACCAAATGGGCACTTTTTCTTTTCCGCCAAGAAAAAAGAAAAAGACTTACTATGTTTTCAATTTTGTCTTTATTATAAGGACCCTTGAACAGTGTTTAGTGCTTAATTCCTATAATTCATCTCGGGATCCTAATACAATTACCTCTTCATTTTTTCCAACTTATTGCTGATGTTTTTTCGGACTATCCTGTTTTGTATGATTTAATTTTGTAGCCCGTCATAAATTATTTTCTGCAAGAGTAAGAATACATACCTTAATAAATTGGTGCTTTCCCTTCATCCCTGAATTGTCAGCGTCTATGTTATATGGTGTTTTCCTTATAAAACAAACCAACTCAGTTCTGTAACAAGCCCCAATAACCTGCAAACCAGAGCCCAGGCTATCAGTGCTGACTTGAGGGGAGAGAGAATGGCACCCAGATAAGATAGCAGCATCTCTTTCCTTCCCTACAACTGCAAGCATCTCTTCAGGGAGAGCAATTAATTCAAGTCTGGAACCCATAGTCAGGTGATCAGAGAAAGAGTACCTGGAATGGTAAAAACCCTGAAAACAATGCCTTGGAAGGAACTGATGAAATGACTGGGGAAATTTAACTTGGAGAAGAAAACATTCAGTAGAGAAATCCAGTCTTTAAATATCTGAAGAGGCAGTAGATTTGTTACACATGGCTCAGTGGAGCAAAGGTGGAATCACATGTGGAAGCTTCAACTATGAACAAGGAAGAACTTTTTAATAGAGGAGTGTCATGCAACCACACAAGCCTGTGACTTCCTGCACCCCATATGACTCAGACTGGCTCCTCTGCTGGCTTTTTGTTTCTTGCGACAAGATCTAGGAAACCACTCTGTGTTACTTTCCTCTTTAATGCTGCTTCAAGAAGTAATGAGTTCCTCATCATCAAAAGTAATCAAGCAAAAGTTGGACAAGCACTTGGTGAGATGTTGCTGACAAAAGTTAAGTATTTCTCAGGTATCTCTCAAAGCTCTGGGATCTGAAGGTATGAGCTTCAAGAGGAGGGAAGCAAACTTCTCCCAAGAGTCTCAGTCTTTGATTAGATCAAGATGTGTTGCCTCGCTTCTCACACTCTGCATAAGCCTTCTCAATTTTGTAAGTACATTCCTCTCACCCCCTATTCCAATACATTTCTCACATGAGGTGGAACAGATGCTGGGGTAATGCTGACTAAAAATAAAAGCAAGGGGAGGAAAAAAAAAACCCTATTTTACAATAAATATCTCAGCAAAAATTTTATATCCTGAATGGATTTGGCAGCAAAAGAGCAGCTGCTGCCTGGTTTGTGGGTCTTCCTTCTCTCACTTTTATAACCTGATTAATATGCCAATCAGATTTTTGTAATCAGGAGCAGGGGACATTAACCTCATAAAGCACGTAAAATGAATCTTCTCTCAGTAAAGAAGGATGTATTTCCTGAATTGGTCTCTTTGCTCTTTTTTTTTTTTACTTCCAACTGCATTGGGAATCCAGCCTGTTAGAGACGACCAAAAACCCTTGCCATCTGCCAGTGCTCTGGCCCTTGAAGTAGCATACTGGTATTCTCACCCTTGCTCTGATGGACCAGACAGCAGCACCACAAGGACCCTGACTGCACTAGGAGACAGTGGTACCCACTGAAGCTGTCCCAAGAGACTACAGGCCTGAAAAGGGTCTTAATACTCTCTAGATTTCTCTAGCCATCCAAACCAAATAATGATACATTGGAAAGGTGGGCTCCAAGCGGCTACACTAATTTCTGAACCTTACTGAGTTAGGCCATCATTGTGGGGCCTTCAGACCTTCACATAGAAGCAATAATTAAGCACTGTTAGGTACAAGGCACCGAGAGAACTCTAAGGATCAACAGATGTGCAGCTACTCTCAAGAAGCTTACAATCTATAGGAAAAGATACATTATACACACCACTAAGTTTAAAAAGGCAAAATCAAAAGTGGCAGGGGATACAGAAGCATTATGGATAAAATGAATAGGAGCTCAGAGCAGGGAAGTAATAGTTCTGTATCGTGGGAGAGGAGAGAGAGACATTGAAAAAAGAGGTGCATTCTGGAATAAAGTGCCATTCAGTCAGGTCTTGGAAAATGAGTAAGATTTGGGCAGTTGAAGAGAGGAGGAAGGTGGTGGTAAAGGATGAGAGAGAGAAGAACCAAATGAAGGAAAAATCATGAATAAAGACAAGGGTAGGGAAGCTTGGAACATGTGTTCTGATGGTGAAGTGAACCAATTTAAGTAAAGCATAGGGCAGAAGAGCGAAAAGAGAGGAAGGGGAACCTGGAGCCAGAGAATGGAATAGAACTTCCAGCATTTACTTTCTATAATTTTACGACAGGGCATTAATCTGTGTAGTTATCATTCTACCCTGTTGGCCACTCAATACCGCTCATTCCTGAATATCTTCCAACTCTGCCAAAAAAAAAAAAAAAAAAAAAGGGCAGGGTGTACCTCAGGTCAGCTCCAGGACTGCAGACCTTGCAACATGCTGCCCCCCATTTGACCACTGGATACACGGGATCTGTGGTTTCCTTTGAAATCACTCAGCAGTGAGTGAGTGAGTGAGTGAGTGAGTGAGTGTGTGTGTGTGTGTGTGTGTGTGTATGGAGTATGTATGTGTAAAGTACATTTGGCAAAATGTGGACAGTTGCCGGATCCACGTGATGGGTATATGTGTGCTCATTATTCTAATCTCTCTGCACACATCTGTTAATTATGAAACGGCTTTAAAGACAGACCTTATAAAAGGTTAAAAATATAAATCATTAAATCCCGATTTCCAGCCTAAGAATCCTCCAAGGACCTCATTCCCAGCAGTGTCCCGCCAGGTTGTCCCAATCCCTGAGTTTTGCATATAACCAACTCCAAGTCCATGCTGTGCTCCAGCTGGGGGTGGCTGGGATCCTTGGTCACGTCTCTGTGATGCCTGCGGTACAACTGCAGAGTTAACAGGCAACAAAATATAATCATATGTGGGAGGCGAAAAGAGCAGAGCAGTTTGCCATTTGTTCATTTTCACAAGTTGTAGGCGCTTTCAATGGCAAAAATATTCATGGGGTTAAGAATCAGCTTGTTTGGTAAACTGCAATTAGCATGAACTGGGTCTCCTCAGCTTCTGGAAAAGGGATAAATATAGATGTCGATACTTTCTGTGGGAAGACAGAGCCCCAAGCTTCTATTTTAGAATCTCAGAAAAAATGTCTTTGTAAAGGGGCATCCCAGCCAGGAAGGCAGGCCTTGGCTCCACACCCACTCTGAAGATGGTGGGGAAATGCCGTGTTTTGGTCTGCTGGCTCAAGAGCCCAGGGCCCAGAATGTGCCCTCGACAATCTCTGAAGGAAGCATGCTCGACAGACAGAAGGCACGGAGGTTACACATGGACTCTGGGAGCCAGAGAGCCTGGGTACGATCCCTGCTTTGCTGCTCATGAGCTGTGTAACTGTAGCTGAACACAAGTTAATCTGTCTGTGCCTCTGTTTCCTCATCTGTAAAATGGATATGGGATCTGGCGGCATAAAGTAAGTAGTATGTATGTATTAGCTGCCGTTATTCTTTCACCTTTCAAAAAGCAAAAAAGACATTCACATTGATCTCCCAGCTAATGCACAGACTTTACTTGACCTTTGTCAGTTTTTTCGCTATTGTTCTTTTTCCTGGTCCAGGTTCCAATCCAGGATCCCACACTGCATTAAGTCCTCATGTCTCCTTGGGGCCTCCTCCAGTCTGAGGAAGAGTTCCTCAGTCTTTGTCTTTCATCACCTGGGCACTTTTAAAAAGAACTCCACAGTTATTCTGTGGAATGTTCCTCAGTTTTGGCTTGTTCTATGTTTTTGATGATTAAATTGAGGTTATGTTATTTGGGCAAGAATATTGCAGAAGTGATGCTGTGCCCTTCTCAGTGCATCATATCAGGAGGTAGAGGACGTCAATACATCTTATCCTTGTGGAGGGGGGCTATGGGGTGGGGGAGGGGGGTGATTCTAGGTTATTGATAGGTTAACACGGTGTCTGCTAAGTTTCTCCATTTGGAAAGTGACTAGTCTCCCCTGTGTAATTAGTAAGTATTTTATGGGGGAAGACTTTGAGACTATGCAAATGTCCTATTTCTCAGCATACTCTTTCCTACTACCTTTAACATCTATCAATGATTCTTTCCTTCCACAATTATCAATGTGGTATTTCCCTAATGATGATCTATTTCTATCATTTCTGTTACATTTATTAATTGGAATTCTACTTTAAAAGAGCTGTCCTTTCTCTCACATTTATTTTTATTTTTTTTTCATGTTTTTATTCACTTTTGAGACAGAGAGAGACAGAGCATGAGCAGGGGAGGGGCAGAGAGAGAGGGAGACACAGAAGCAGGCTCCAGTCTCTGAGCTGTCAGCACAGAGCCTGACGTGGGGCTTGAACTCATGAACCGCGAGATCATGACCTGAGCTGAAGTCACACGCTTAACTGACTGAGCCACCCAGGCGCCCCTCCTCTTGCATTTGTTGATGCAATTATTTACATACATATCGCTCATGGATATTTACTTTATCCTTTAGGTTAAAATCCATTGCTTTGTTATTGCTATTGATGTTGCTTAAATCACCCATGTTTTGGGGGCATTAGGAGTTAGTTCAAGCTGGGTCCTGTGTCTCTTTAATTTTATTATAATTAAGTCAAATGTTAACATTAGGGAAAACAGTGAGGTGTATACAGGAACCCTATACTATTTTGTAACTGTTCTATAAGCCTAAAACTATTTTAAAATAAAAAGTTCTTCAAAAGTTAAGAGGAACTTGAAGGAAGTATGAAGAAATCTTCTGGAGCACCGGTGATGTTCTATTTTTATCTGTGTGTTGGCCCCATGGGTGTATTCAGTTAGTAAAAATTCATCAAGCTGTACTTTTATGATTTACATATTTTCTGTGTTTGTTTTGCTTTAGTAAAAAGTTTTTAAAAGGAGATAATAGAGCTTCATAAATATTGTTTGAAGATAATTTACCTATAAAGATATGGTAACAGAAGATAATAGGCAGGGATTCTTATAGATGTAATCTTGTCAAGTTTCAAACCATCCTTGATAACCACTGGGGAAATCGTCAGTCAGGAGTAGCTAAGATCTGGGTTTCCATCTGGGTCTTCCTCAAACATTTTTTGCTGTTACTTTGTTCTCTGCTGTCTTACGAGTCATTTGCATTTTTTAAGGTGATCCATGTTGGTTTCCATCCAGCTGGTCACCTCCTTGGACCAGAGCCAAATATTATCAGGTCTCAATTTCTCTATCTATAACTCCCTGCTGCTCCATCTGTAGGCTATAAAGACCGTCTGCTTTGCATTTTCAAAAAACTCACATTGATTTCTCCAGTTATAGATATTACTTATTGATAATTTCAATTAATTGCTCCTTCATCTCTGTTGCCACAGCCCTCTGTATACAGCTCTATTAAAACATGCATTATATTGTTTCTGTAGATTACAAACTCCTCAAAAGAAAGGATTTAGTCTTCCCCATACCCGTGTCTCCAGCAATGTATCAGGGCCTCCCCCACAGCAACTGACTTCATCAGAGTGGGCAAAGAAGACGACCAGGAGAGAGTGTTAACAAAATGAAAGTCACAATCTTTTATAACCTAATATTGAAAGTAACACGCTTACATTTTGGTCATACTCTACTGATTAGAAGCAAGCCCCTAGGACCAGCTAATATTCAAGAAGAGATGATTACATAGGGGCAAGAGTACTAGGAAGCAAGGCTCATTGGGACCATGTCAGAAGATGCCTACCACAAATGAGATTAAAAGAAGGTGATAAAGTATTGGTAGCTTTAGAAATCTTTTCTTGAAACTGTTGGTTGCTCTGCTTCTTCATTCGTACTGACACCTATGTGCACCCAAATACAGCTTATTGCTTATTTCTGTTACAAGCACATGAAAAGTGTTTTGATGGTTCAGGGTGATTGCAAACCACATAATACATTTCTCAAAAATTGTTTACATGAATTCCCTTCTTGTTATATTACATTGTCTCTCAGCAACCCATGTTTCATCTATTCATTATTAATAATCATGTCATCAAAGATAATGATATAACAGGTTATAACTCAAAATCATAATCTATGTGTTTCAGCATATTTCTCCGTTCTTTTGCTCCCTCACTCTTAGCTGAGGGCATTTTCCCTCTACTCTGCCTTCACCAAAGCACAAATAAAGGTACAAAGAAACCCCTGATCCAAATACAAGACAAATTTTTGCATGCATGTATTTTTACTTCTAAAGACTATATTTGCCTGAGAAATAGAAATAGAAGGATGAGAAGGTTGAGGAGAGACTGAAAATGGAGAGGAAGGAGTGGAAGCAGTTAAATATGAATGAAGAAGGACCTGTCAACTTGAAAGCCAGGTTGAGACTCTGCACTGATTTCTTTTCAAGTATGGACACTCCAGTGCCCAATGTATTTGTAAGCTCCCTGAGTAGAGAGTACTCTGTATTTTACCTTTGACACCTTGTGAAGGAGCAGGGTTTGAAAGGAAAGCCTTGCTCCCTCAACAAAGTAGAACCCTACTAAACCAGTTGAGGATTAACCTCTATGAGCTGAGGCAGCAGTGAAAGCATTACTTGTTATCATAATAACACCAGTAGTAGTAACTACCACTTTCAAGGCATTTTCTCATCTATATTATCTGGATAGGATTATTTCTTGCTAATGCAAAGGCGGATAAGTAACTCTCCTTGAACCTGTAGCTATGCCCTCTGAAACACCTAGCATCCAAGGTCAGTACAAGTAGGAGAAAAGACAGAGGAGGTATACTGGTTCTTATTGTCTTTGACCCAAATGGATTGATATTAGTTCTGCTCACGTTTCATTGGCTGGCATTAGTCTCATGGTCAGAACCTACCTACAAAAAAGGAGATTGTAGATGAGAACACGATATTTGGTGAGCACTAACCCATCATCTTATATGATCACTTAAGCATCAGTGAAGCTCTGGGAATTTAAACATGTCCAAGATCATGTATTAATGAGTGACTATATCCCTAATTATTTTTCTATGTTCTGCACTTACTTACATCTCAAAATCTCTTTGGCTCAGATCACATTCTTTCTGTCTTACTAATCTCTATGCTTCACAAAACCAAAATGCTGGTCAACACCACAGGTAATGTCATGCTTACCTAAGGTCACATATGCAGTTGTTAGAAACTATTCTTGTGAGCCACCAGAAAAGTCATATAATTGTCTAAATATGGTGCCATTCATTTGTGAATAGTAAAGGGCATCTGTAGCTAAAGACCCCAGTCTGTGAAAGAAATAAAAATATCCAAAGTTTCAAAGGGAAAGAAACATTTTTTTCATGAAAAAAATGTTACAACATTTTCCTGGCCCATCAATCACAATGACATAGGCTTTAATTATTCAAAAAGAAATTTTATTTCTGGAATCAAAGATTTGGATCTTTCTTCACAAGGTAAAAGTTTTGAGATATTCACTCTGCTGAGTGCTCTGTAAGATTTACTCTGACCTTATTAGAATTTAACACTCTGTAAGATAAATTGATGCCCATGCTTCAGAATAGGAAGGCTCTCTCAATCTATTTTCCAGAAAAACCATCATAAACCACAAATCAGATCATGTCACTCCTTCTGCTTAAAAAACTCCCTGGCTTCCTTGCTGGACACTTTTGGTTGACTACTCAATCTCCATTCTTTTCCCTTTTTCCTAGCTAATCAAACCTAGATTTTATTCAAGCATTAGGCAGATAATGTATTCAGGAAGAGCACATCCCTCCCAAATTCCAGGGTATGATTAAAAATACCTTATGTCAATCACTCCCCATTCAAATGCTTACTTTTCCAACCTCACTATGTAGCCAGCTAGGGACAAGCATGTGATATAGCTTTTGTCAGGGAGACATAAGGGGAAGTCATCCGGAAAATGTCCAGGAAAATTGGTACAAACTCAAAAAGAGAGGTTTCCAGCACTATTTCTTCCCCTTTCTTCCTACCTTGAAAATAATTTTGTAAAAGGTGATGCAAGAGAAACAACAGGAAGATCCTGAGCTATTGTAGATATTGTTCAGATGCTGCACCAATTGGAGTGATCTCTAGACTTCTTGCTCTATGAGAAAATTAAATGTCTGTATTACTTAAGCCATTGTCAGCTGGATAGTCTGTTACTTGTGACCTAAAACATTCCTAATTTATAAACTACAAGTACCTAAAGAAGAAAAAAATGGTCTTCAAGTTCTCTATCAATCTGGTCCCAATCTACTCCTTCACCCTCACCTTCAGCCACTGTCTTCATCTCATGAACCCATACTCCATAATGAACTAAAATCAGTTCCCTGGTTTACCATGGATCATTATGCTTCCTTGAGATTACATACATACATCCCTCTCCCAGGATTTTTCTTCTTCCCTTCTCCATCGAAGTCTTCCTTAAAGATCTCAAGTCAAATGGCACCTCTTCCTGTATTCTCTCCTGACTCCACCATGCAGAATTAACTTCTTCCTTCAACAATATTCCATAAAACCTTTTAAAAACCTCTAGCATGTTCGTAGTTGCTCATTTGCCTGATAGTTTACCTGTCTGACTCTCTCACTAGACCAAAAGCTTCTTAAGAGCAGAGACTATAATTCTTTTACTTCTGCTTAGTCCACACCTAGCATAGTCCCCATGGAGGATTCTTGATAAACACTTACCAAATTAAAAAGAATCATCAGATGCCAAATTGTTGACTTTCCCCCCAGAATCAATAGGATCTTTTAAGATTAACCTGTCTATCCCCCTCATTTCACAGATGAAAAAAAATGAAACCCTGCAATGACCCAGAATTTAGTGTCAGAACAGGTGTGGAACATAAACCTTCTGATGTTCAGGGCACTAAGATTTTTTTCCATTTCTCAGTTTCTAGGCTGAAGCTATTTTTTAGTTTGACCGCTTTATTCAACTCTGGTGACATGACCTTCCCCCAGCTTTAGCTTTACCAGTCATAGAAATAATTTTCCATAAATCCTAGTTTAAGCACAAGGAAGAAGAGAGAAATGTCAGAAAGTAAAAAAGAATACATCCTAGCTTGGAAATCAATCATCTTTAGGATCACACTAACCTAGCAAGCCCTCTGCCTTACCAGAGACTTTCTGGCTTGCAATCCACATTCCCTACACTGGGCCTGGAAGCCATCCCGGACCTTCAACCAGAATGGGTGGGGTTTGTTACCTTGCATATTTCTGAATAGTCAAACTCCTCTCCTGCAAGCAGCTGAACCAAGCCCTTTGGCCTACCAACCACTATCTGATTTCCTATTTCAGACTGAAAAGAAAACACAGAAACACAATAATGACACATAATCTGACATATTGTGCCTGGAGACTCCTGCTACCCCACCCACCCCACATGAGAGCACTTGGACGCTGAGTTCAACCTAGATATTCTTTTACCTCTGATACTAACTCCTAGCATGCTAAGCTCACCCAAGATGAGGCAGGAAGGAGTGGTGATGGCATTCTGGAAGGGCTTTATCTAGGATCAGTATGTATTCGTGTATTCAACAAAAATTTATATCTCTCAACATCACTAGTCATTAGAGAAATGGAAGTCAAAACCACAATGATATCACCTCACACCCATCATGATGGCTACAATCAAAAGAACAGAAATAAGTGCTGGCAGGGATAAGAACATAAAATGGTATAACCATTATGGAAAATGGTTCAGTGGTTCCTTAAAAGATTAAAAACAGAATTACTACATGATCCCACAATTCCACTTATAGATATATATCCAAAAAAGTTAAAGCAGGATCCCAAAGACATATTTGTACATCCATATTCAAGGGAGCACTATTCACAATAGCAAGAGTAGGAAGCAGTCCAAAAGTCCACCAACAGGTGAATGTACTTTAAAAAAAAAAGTGGTATATACATATAATGTAATATTACATAGCCTTTAAAAAGAAGGAAATCACACCACATGCTGTAATATGGATGAACATCAAGGGCATTATGCTAAGCAAAATAAACCAGTTACAAAAGGACACATATTGTATGATTCCACTCACATGAAGGATCTAAGGTAGTCAAATTCTCAAAAACAGAAAACAGAAAGGCAGTACCAAGGATTGTTTTTTACCTACTGCTTCCTCTCCATCTATACTTTCCTTCTGCAATATCATATATTTGTATATTGGGTCTCTTGAATTTCTGCCCCTGTCACTTTTTCTTTCAAGCTTTCCTTATTTTTATCTTTTTGATTAAGTATTTGTAACACGAATGACTGGTGCCCTGCTTCACATCCACTTGGCCAATCTCTGATCCCAACTGCAGCTGCAATGGACAGTGCCATGTGTGCTCAAACTCGCCTTGTGCTGACAAGCTGTCCACTTCAACCACTGCTCACATCTTGAAATACAGAGGAATTAACGTTCCCAGGGGCACCCCTCAATTCATGGGGAATGGAAGACAGTAGTTAAATGCTCTAGACTCCTTTCCTTCAGGGGCTCAATTCCAGGAAGAATTCTGTATAGTTCTCAAGAGGTCTCAGTGGAATTGAGTCTCATTGCCCACAGCAGAGACTTCAACAGTGCATCCTCATATTGGATTTTATTCATCCCCTGTTTTATTCTCTGTCCTGTCTCACTCCAGCTGTCAGGAATCATCTCTAAAACACACTGCCTGCACCCAAGTCCTTGTCTCTGTTTCTTATTTGGATTGACTAGGTTGGAGGGGAGGGAGAAGGAGAGCCGAACCAAAGAAATGTTTTAAGATAATTCTTTAATTTATCTCTCCAGATCATTAATCTGGACCTCAACATTAATCATCCTCTCCTTTAACTCAAATAGTCTAATTTTTACCTCAAAAATTAAGTTATAGGGGCATCTGGGTGGCTCAGTCGGTTAAGCGTCCGACTTGGGCTCAGGTCATGATCTCAGTTTGTGGGTTTGAGCCCCACGTCAGGCTCTGTGCTGACAGCTCAGAGCCTGGAGCCTGTTTCAGATTCTTTGTCTCCCTCTCTCTCTGCCCCTACCCTGTTCATGCTCTCTGTCTCAAGAATAAACAAACATTAAAAAAAAATTAAGTTATAAAGAAGGGTATGTTATATCTTTCCCCCTCTGTCATTCCCTCTGTCTCATTCAATGACCATCCATCTCCTCTCGTAGATTTATTTCACCATGTTTGTGTCCTAATTGTTCATCTGATTTCTTCTCCCCTTTACTGATTGCTGGGGCTCATCAATCCTAAATGTTAGGATATCCTCAATTAGGGGAATCTGAAAGAAGGTAAAAGCTCAAGGTATATCTTACCCTATGGACTTGTGGTTTAAGAGCAGACTATCAGCCTCCACAGAGGCTGCTAGGAGAAGCCTCTCTACTCTCAGTTCTACCAAAACTCCTTCAACATGGAGAAAAGGAAAGACAGCCCACTCCTTTCAACTTCCTCCTGCCCTTTTGTAGGTTAAGGAAATGAGCACACTGCCATGAATTGCTACTGGCTTTTTTCAAATGTCCAAAGATCTCTGAAAACCAGCCTCTTCCCAGAACCAACAATCTCCTTTCCTCATCTTCGATCTCTGATTATTTCTCCGGGTGACTCCCCAAAAAACAGGAGAAATCCCATCAATTTCTTTCAAAGTACCTCAGCAAAGCCTAAGGCTTTATCCATACCCAGTCACTGAAAGATCCTGGCACCTGGTTAACTCAGAAGAAATAAATGTACTTGTGGTTGGAGTGGAAGAACCAGAGATATTTTCAGGTCTCAATGTTACTAATCCCCTACTCTCAGTTATGGATGATAAGTAAGCCTTTGGACTCAATGAAGTCATCTACAGAGTGAATACAAATAAAAAGAAGCCTGGGGGCAGGGGGTTCTGGAGCATGAAAACATTTAGAGGACAAAGAGAGGGGAAAACTTGTCAAAAATATAATTTAAATAAGATATTTCTAACAAAACTGTATTTTATTAATAAAAATATAGAGGTAGCCATCACATCAACAAGCTAAAAAATAAAAATCATATGACCATATAAATAAATATAGAGAAAGTATTTGACAAAATCTAACACCCATCCATGATTTAAGGGTTTTTTTTTAAATAAACTAGAAATTAAAGGGAACTTCTTCAACTTGATAAAGAATATCTACAAAAACCCTATACCTAATATCACACTCACTGATGAGACTCTAAGCTTTCCCACTAAGATCAGGTACAAGGCAAGGGATTCTCCTACCACTCCTTTTCAATACTGTACTAAAAGTCCTTGTTAGGGTAATAAGGCGAGAAAAGGAAAAGGGGTGTCTGAGTGGCTCAGTCGGTTGAGCGCCCGACTTCGGCTCAGGTCATGATCTCGCAGTTTGTGAATTCGAGTCCCGTGTCGGGTTCTGCGCTGACAGCTCAGAGCCTGGAGCCTGCTTCGAATTCTGTGTCTCTTTCTCTCTCTGCCCCTCCCCTGCTCATACTCTATCTCTCTCTGTCTCTCAAGAATAAATAAAAATGTTAAAAATTTAAAAAATAATTTAAAAAAATAAAGTTTAAGAAAAGGAAAAGATACACAGATTGGAAAGAAAAATATAAAACTTTGTTTGCAGATGATATCATCTGTGTAGAAAATATAAAAGAATCTACCAAAAAAAAAAAAAAACCCTCTTGGAACAAATTAGTGCAGCATAGAAGGTTAATACACAAAAGTCAACTGCTTTCTTATAATACCAGCAATGAACAAATAGCATTTAAAATAAAAAACACACAACACCATTTACATTGGTAACCCCCAAAAACGAAATACTAAGGTATAAATCTAACAAAATATGTATGAGATCTATAGGAAGAAAACTACAAAACTCTGATGAATGAAATAAAAGAAGAATTAAATAAGTGGAGAGGTATTCCATGTTCATGGATAGAAAGGCTCAATATTGTCAAGATGCCAATTCTTCTCAATTTTATGGATTCAATGCAATCTCAATCAAAATCCTAGCCAGTTATTTTTTTTCAGATATTGGCAAACTAATTCTAAAGTTTATAGGGAAAGGCAAAAGACCCAGAATAGCTAACACAATACCAAAGGAGAACAAAGTTGGAAGACTGACACTACTTGATGTCAAGACTTACTATAAAGCTACAGGAATCATGACAGCATGGTATCGGCAAAAGAATAGGCAAATAGATCAAGGAAATAGCATAGGGAGTCCAGAAATAAACCTACATAAATGTAGCCAACTGATCTTTGACAAAGTAGCAAAGGCAATAAAATGGAGCAAAGATAATCTTTTTAATAAATGGTGCTGAAACAACTAGGTATCCACATGCAAAAAGTGAATTTAGACACAGACCTTATACCCTACACAAAAATTAACTCAAGATGGATCACAGACTTAAATGTAAAATGCAAATGTATAAAACTCCTAGAAGATAGCATAGATTAAAACATAGATTACTATTGGGTATAGTGACAACTTTTGAGATACAACATGAAAGGCATGATCCAAGCAAAAAATAATTAATAAGCTAGACGTCATTAAAATAAAAAATGCCTGCTCTGCAAAGGATAATACCTAGATAATGAGAAGACAAGCCACAGTCTAGGAGAAAATATTTGCAAAGGATCCATCTGATAAAGGACTGTTATCCAAAATATACGAAAAACTTTTAAATTTCAACAAGAAATAATCCAATTTTAAAAAGGGCCAAAGAGTTTCACAGACACCTCACCAAAGAATATATACAGAAGAAAGAAAGAAAGAAAGAAAGAAAGAAAGAAAGAAAGAAAGAAAGAAAGAAAGAAAAGATGCTCAATATCATGTCTCATTAGGGAAATGCAAATTATAACAATGAGATACCACTACACATCTATCGGAATATGCAAAATTCAAAACACTGACACCACCAAATACTGGTGAAGATGTGGAGCAACAAGAACTCTCATTCACCGGTGGTGGGAATGTGAAATGGTCCAGCCACTTTGGAAGACAGTTTGACAGTTTCTTATAAAACTAAACATATTCTTACCATACAATCTTACAATTGTGCTCCTTGATATTTACCCAAAAGAGGTGAAATCTTATGTCCACACAAAAACCTGAGCAGGGATATTTATAGCAACTTTATTCCTAACTGCCAAAACTTAGAAGCAGCCAAGATGTCCTTCAGTAGGTGAATGAATAAATATCCAGACAATGGAATATGTTCAATGGCAAAAAAGAAATGAGCTATCCAGTCATGAAAAGACATAAAAAAGCTTTAAATGTATATTACTATGTAGAAGAAATCAATCTGAAAATGCTACATACATGACTCCAATTAGATGACATTCTGAAAAAGGTAAAACTATGGCAACAAGAAAAAAGATAAGTAGTTGCCAGGGGTAGAGGGTAGAGGGACAGATGAATAGGTGGAACACAGATGATTTTTAAGGCAATGAGAATACTCTGTATGATACCATAATGGTGGATACATGTCATTACACATTTGTCCAAACCCATAGAATGTGTAACACCAATAGTTAGCCTTAAGGTAAACTACAGCCTTTGGGTAATTATGATGTGTCAAAGTAGTTCATCAATTAGAATAAATGTCCCAACCCTAGTGGGAGATGTTGATAATGGGGGAAGTTACACACATGGAGAGGGAGGGGGAATGTGGGAAATCTCTGTACTTTCCTCTCAAGTTTGCTATGAACCTAAAACTACTCTAAGAAATAAAATCTTAAAAACAAAAAAATAGAGAGGGATAGGTAGCATTGAGAATTGTGTCAGCAAAGAGGTCCTCAGAGGACTCAATTAATACAATAAGTGACTCTTCAACCTTAGACAGTACAAGACAGAAAAGAGGAGAAACAAAACTGCAACCATCAGTGAAATTAATTCAGCTACCTTCCCTTGGCAGAAAAAGCAAGCTGCAAAGGAAATAGCTCATGCATTTAATGAGTGAAGAGCACATCAGCCAAGCAACCTAGGGGACAGCGCCTGTGTCCACACAGACAAGAGAATAGTCCAGGTCCTGGACGGGGAATCCAGTCATTTGCAAGACTCAGTGAATACAGGGAAACCCCGATAAAATTGGGAGTCCAAAGATAGGAATAAAGATATCACCAAGGCCCCCTTTACCAAGGTAAAAAACACAGTCCTTGTTTGAAGAGTGGGAAAATAATGAGTTTATATGGAATTCCAACTTCTATACTTCTTAGCACTACATATATAAGGTATAGCATATTTAATGTTTATTAAACTCTGAAGAGTCTGGTAAAGGTACTTTCTTTATATTTCAGATAATCACAGGAGAACTAGGAAAGGCAAAGATGCTACCTAAAAATATTCCATGAAAATATTTACTTGAATGAATTCATAAAAACTGTGAATGATCAGGCATGCTACAAAATAGTTTTTAAAAATAGAACTTCCCAGTTTAAAATCACCTTTGCTTACCTAATTTAAAGCAATCCTTAAAACAGTCCTGTGTGAAAAGTAGTCAGATATCATAAATATCCCCCATTTTATAAGTGAGGAAATTAAGGTTTAGAGAAGTTCAATGACTGACTCTAGGTTACTTGCTAAGTGACAGAACTGGGACCAAAACCCAGGGCTAGCACTGCCTCTGCCGAGGAAAGCATGGAAGGAAGGGTAATGACTTCTAATTGAAATGTCTACCAAGAGTGTGATGAGCTAGTGTGGGTAACGGCTGCCCCGACTCGGGCTGGGCCGGCATCAGGCCAAGAGCAGCCTGCTTCCCAAGCATTCCTTCACTTGTTCAAGAGATCATGAAAATTAAATTGGGCTATAACCAGGCCTTAATTCCCCACCCTTGATGTGAGGAGCCATATTTGTCTCATTAGCCTAGGTCATAAACTCCAGCAGGAGGGAGAAAAGGAGGCAGCAGATGAAAGTGAGGGAGGGAAAGGGAGACAACTGTATGAAGAGAAGGCAAGGTGGAGGAAAGCGAGAGGGTTCGTGAAGGACAAGTACACCTCCTTCCATTAGGGGTGCTCTCCTCCCTGGCATAATCATAATTGTATTTTAAGTACACGTAGCTGTTTGTAGTTTTCTAAACAATTGTGTGTGCTCTCTCATTTGATCCTCATTATCTTCCTGGGAGTCAGGGCAGAGAGGACCAATTCCACTTTAGCAGGAAAGGGATGAGGCTCTGAGAAACTGACAGGCTTGTCCAACTAGCAGACCCAAGGCCAGTAAAGCCTGTTTTTTTCCTCCTACTCTGTAAACAGCAGGCCACAGTCTAAATCCCCTTGAGCTACACAGGGGCAAAAGGTAGAGCTCCAGTATTCTTTTGAACATACCATGCTGCCTCTCTTGTACCTTTCAAATCACAGAAACATACTGACTGAGGATTTTTATTTCTACAGAGCAATAGGAGTTTGGGTATAATCGTTCTATTACTGAATAGTTAAAAACCCAATGGATTGTCCCTCTTCTTTGATCTATATTGGAACATGAACAAATTGCCTTATTGATTAAGCTAATGTGGGTCAAGAGTAGGAACTTAGAATTATTTTTGTTTAGTTTACAGATATCTCTGCCATAATGGTATGAATTAGAGAAACTTGATCTAAATCAAGCATGAAAGTCTTGGCTTCAAATTACATCTTTTGGATGTTTGCCTTCCACATAAAAGAAATATAATGATTGACTATCTCCAAAGAATAAAGCTCTTCAGAGAAACAGAACAAATACACTTCTAGAAAGATAATGAAGTGCTATACAATGATATGGGCTGTCAAATACAAGAATTCAAATTTGGTCTCTACCACTTAGTGGACAGTATATCATGGATAAGACAGTAATAAAGAGCATAGATTGGGATTCAAATAGATCTAGGTCCAAATACTGGCCCTATCATCTCAGGAAAGTGATACTGGACCTCTCAAAACTTTTAATCCCACCATCTATACAGTGGGGATAATCATGCCTGTTTTACTGGATTATGCTGAACAAATGGTAACTATCACTATTAAGGCACATATATTCTTCAATGGAAATAGGTTTTATTATATCCTTTGCCTAAACGGCAAACCTTGGGACTTAAATAGCTCAGCTATACCACATAAGGTTTTTTCCAATAAAAATAATGATTGGACATCACCCCCTTTTTATTTTTTGCATTGGTACCAATTTGGTGAGTGCTTCTAAATTTACCTACCCTAGATAATAAACATAGGTTATATTTCTGCTTCAAGTAGATAGAGTTCACACTATACATATGATACTGGTAAACTTCTATTGGATTGTGTGGGAAAACGATAGGACTTAGTCTATTGAAACAGGTTTCAAAGGTTTGGAAGAAAAATAAAATATTCAATAAATGTCTTTTAAAATGAATTGTTAAGAATTTAGTTGGAAGTTTTAGTTTATGGCAAAGCTTAAGCTTCCCATACCTAAGTAGTTCCACTGTAGTCTCTGAGGTTAATGCAGCATTTTATGGGATGTTTATTTGTTTTTTGTTTGTTGGTTGGTAATGAAGAGATTGGCCCATATTCATTAGGCTAAATCTTCAAAGAAAAATCCATTTGTCAACACGTATTCAAATACAATTTTGGAATCTCCTCAAAAAAAATCTTCTAATAACCAGAGGTAGTATACAACAAACTTCATGGCTGGCAGAATTTCCATGTACCTTCTAAGGAAATAATTTAAAAGACCTCTACACAAAGGAAATCCAAAGATGCTCAGGCCCCAAAGCTCTGATTCTTGGGAGAATTATAAAGGTATAAAAAAGCCCACTCTACCTACTGATCACTCAGTTATTGCATGTTGTTCTCCATTCACTGAGCTAGAACAAGATTGCTAGAACTTGTTCTAGCTGACTGTGTGTCCTTTGGAAATTCAGTTCAAATGTTACTGTTTCTTCTCTTAAAAAGAATTATTTTTTGAAGCAAAATAGTATAAAATTCCAGAGTCAGAATGCCTGGATTTGGATCTCAGATACCCATAGCTAACATATGCAAGTCAGAATTCTAAGATAGGGAGGGAGGGAGGGAGGGAGGGAGAGAAATACAAACATACGCACACACACACATATTTATGTATACATAAAATTGTATTTGACACATACAACAACTCTATAAAGTAGATACTTGTATTATTCCCATTTTACAAATGAAAAAAAAATGAGGCATTGAAAATTTAAGAGACTTGTCCAGGATCACATAGCAACTATTAGAACTAGAATCCAACACTGGCAACCTGGGTCCATCCTGATCTTCTCCCTCTCAAAGTCAGTTACTTACCAGATGAGCGGCTTCACATGGGCAAGGTACTCAACCTCTCTATGCCTTATCTGGTATGTGGAGATGACTATAGATCACTAACATATAGCAGACGTGTAGGATTGTTAAATGGATTAACAAAGATATTTCCTATCTTTTTCTTAGCATAGCCCCTGGCACCTACTAAATGCTCAACAAAGACTATGCATTATTTGTAATACTATCTTCTGGGTGAGGTCAGGAACATTTTATTCATTCACTCATGTATGCTGCCGAGCAAGTCATTAAACCTCTCTGAGACTTCGTTTCTTCATCTGTAAAATGGGATCATATAATATCAACATCACAGAATTATCCTGGCACACAAAAGACATTCATCAAAATACTTGATGAATTAGTGGAATCTCTTCATGCAGTATCTAACACAGTTCCACATGGAAATAGGCACTGCAATAAAAACTTCTTGATCATAGCAATCCATAATGTAAAAAATGATAATATTGCCTCCTCCTCTTCCCTGGAGATCTGTGAGGATAAATGAGACAAGCTCTAGGATAGAGATTGTTAGGAGAAAGGTGCTTTATAAATCTAAGAGGTTGCTATTAATGATCATCATCATAATAATAAATTTGGTATTGGAGAAATCATAACTCATCATGCATTACTCCTCAAGGGAAGCCTATCAAGGCCTCCTTCAATGACACAGTGGCAGCTGGTGCCTAAGGCTTTGAATCTACAGAAATATGAGAGGGAAGACAGTGATGTTACAGAGAGAAATCAGAGAGGAATTTGAGCTGGCTATGTAAAGAGGACCTTCTCTTCCATGCCCTCCTGCCTCCCTATCCTCCACACTTCTCATACCAGGTCTCCAACCAGGTCTCTGGGAACACCAGAGCTTAGGTTCTGATCTTCAATTTCACAGGCCCCAGAACTCAAACACGTCCATACATCTGAGCCTATCAGAGTCTTAAAGGTACTACCCTACAGGGAAGTCTCAGAGAACCAGGCAAGCTGGGCAGGGAGTTTCCTTATGGTAGCCTGATACAAAACTCTCTATTCAGCAAGCCACAGTTTCAGCTCCAAAGCCAAAATACTGGCCCATATTGGAGAGATGAAGACAAAACTAGTATCACATCATAAAGGCAAGAGCATACAGATCTGAACAAGAATCCAGCTGCCCTGCTTAGACTCGTGTGGTAGGCTCTGTTCCCAGCAAAACAGAAGGCTCTCAGAAGGGACACGTAAGGGTTAAAGAAGATAGAGTCCATGATGTGTCTAGCAGAGCAACTGACCCAAAAGCTCTTGGGTAATGATAGCAATCATCACTGGGGTTTCTGTGCTGCTAGTATTTTTATTTTGATTATTCAAAAAAAGAATGTGTAGCAAAGCCAGGCTAAAATGAGAAAAAAGGAATAGTCCAGTCAGCTGACTAGATGAAGTTACCCCCATATGTTCCATAATTTGGTCAACAGTGTCCTTAAAGGAATTGCATCAGGCTGGACAAACTTCCCCAATTCAAGAGACACTGATACAGAGACTGGACACAAATATATTCATTTACAGATTCAGATGTCCATTTCCAGTAACCAAGCTGTATCAAATACACGAGAAACCAAATTAGCTGTTGAAAGATGACTTGGTGAGCATGAGATCATAGAAAATTGGAGGGTCCAGCGGGATATTTATCCAGGTATGTCAAAGCTAAATAGATTCTCTCCTACAATAGACTCCACCTCCTAAATGATCTGAATATTGGTCACTCATGTCAAGTATGTGACATTCAGATACTTCTGTTTTACAGAAAACAGAGGCTTGGAGAGGTTGCCACACAAGCCTAAGCAGGGCAGCTACATTTCTGTTCATATCTTTATATTCTTGGCCATTATGATGTGATGCTACCTAATATGTCTCCTTCCAGTGTTCAGAGCTGAAGCCTTAACTCCCCTCTCCCCCAAATCCACATAGAAACTTCTCTCTATAAAGTTTTGAAGTCAACTAAACCTGGATTTGATTCCCTGATTCACCAGTGACAAGCTGTGTGACCTTGGAAACACCACTCAACTTATCTGAACTTCAGTTTGCTGATCCACAAAATAGAGGCAATAGCCTACCTCATAGGCTATTGTGATGCTTAGCAAGAATGTATATAAATACTTAGCACAGTGTCTGTGTGATTATTGTTATAGTAGCTACTACTTAATTCTATTAAACCCACTCTTTCTTCAATTTCTGTGATTCTAGTCCTAAAGACAAATTCTAAACACAGCGATTTACAACTGTTCTGTATCCACTCCCATGTCCACTCAATCACACAAGTATAAACACATCTCTGGGGCTGGCCATGTCCAAAGATAGTTCAATTCATTGATTCTTTAATGATTTTTAGATACTTTACCTTCAGAGGGTAACCTCATTACCTAATTCTGAGGACATCTCACTATAACTGATGTGCGCAGGGGAAAGAAGAGGCATTCTGAAGACCCAGAGGAATGCAAAGGACTGAATATTCTGCCAACACCATGCAGCTTTCGCTCCATAAACTGTAGCCATTTCTATTTTTCTGCCCAGAGCATTTTCTTCTTCCCTAAGACCAGCCCCAGTTTGAAAGGACGATTGTTTTCCCTTGCTACTCTTAGTCAAGCAGCCAGTACTAACAGGAGCGTTAGAAGGATCATCTACAGTGATGTCACATTTTACTTTGGATAAAATGTCCCAGATAGCACTTTTCCCAGTGTCTTTGAACAGTCACTCTCTATTTCCAAATGCATGTGAGCTCTCTTCAATGAAGAAACACATTAACAGCAACCTCTCTATTCCCTCTAGGTTGCTTGTAAGCCTTCCTGTGTTTTTAATCTTCATAGAGCTCCAAAATCAACTGTGTTGAGTGATGTGAATACCAAGCTTCTCATTTCAGTAAGGAGATGGCTGGATTGGAGACTGTGAAGATTAATAAAAAGAAAAAAATCTACACCTGGAAAAACCACTGGTTTGAGAAAAAAGTAGAGCATGATAAAGATGATGATTCAAAAAAAAAAAGAGGAAGATATAAAATATTCCCTTCTTATCTAGAGTGGTGAAAAACTAGTGTAGGAGCAGGGCGATGCTGACCTGCTCTTTCATAACACTGGTGATAAGCAACAGGGATTCGGAATGGGGAGCGTGTTACAGCAAAGCACAAGGTTGGAGGTTTGGAATTCAGATCACAGAGAAAGGGGTTGTTGATTTAAGTGATGTGGAGAAAATGGAGAAGGTATTGCTTAAAGCAGTAACCAATGTTGTTTATTTGGGATACGAGCTAGAGAATATTATTATGGCAGAGAAAAGAAGTTATCTCTTGTGAATTGTCTTGAATTATGGGGGGAACGAGAGAGGCTCACTGAGTATGACATTTAGAATTGCAATTTCTAAGCAGAGCGCCATGTCTGATATATCATTTATTGTCTCTGCCTCTATCTTTCCAAAGCTGCATTAAGGACAGATGTGAACCTCACTTCCCTAGGTCTCCATTTTCACATTGATTTGGAGGACATTTATTTTCCCTTCTCAACAGAATCATATATTTTCCCCTCTCTGAAGGTTTAGTTCATCACTAAATATTCAGGTCTAGGAAGATATTTTCTTTCCTCTTTGTGCATGATTTGTCTGTCTCTGGAGCTGAGCCCCTTTGGTTGAAAACAAGAATCTATACAAATAAAGGGTACAGGTGAAGAGATAGTGTGGGTGGATGAGCAGAGGGAAGGTTTCTCCAGTTGTGATGGAAATTTGCACTTGAGTCTTCCCATTTTAGCTGATTTTACAGGAAGGAAGAAACAATGCTCATCCGATCAGGTATCAGATCCTGCTGGCTTAGAAGATTCAAAAGGCAGTTTCAATTACCATGCAGTGTACTCCTACTTCCCGCTGAAAAGCAGTATGCATATTGCAGATTCTGTTGGTTGCTCTTTGAAGATGAAGTTTCCACACCATCCTCCCTGTATTGCAGGTAGAAATGAACTGATTCCAGAGACAGATATTCAAATTTCAGAGAATCAATTAATTTTTTAACTAGAAAGAATCAATATACCCATTTTTTGGTAGCTGGACAAACTGAGATATCAGAAGGTAGTTGACCAAGTCAAGGCAATATATTTTTACAAGTGGTTGTATGTGTATATTTATGTGTTTTCTGTAGCACTTTGGAATTCTGTTTTCAGGATGTGTGTTGGGAACCTCACACTTAGCACAGGGTCTTCGCACTAGAAGTAGCACACAACCCTTTCTTGCATGGTCTTCCCACCTTCCCACCTGGGGAACCCACCTAGGGCTCTGTGAAGGGTCACAGGTACAGCTGCCTTCATATACCTAAATGGAAAAAGACTTTCCCTCTGTTCTCACTATTCTGCATCCCACACAAACACACTAGCCACTCCCTCCCCACTTCTTTTAATTCCTTCCCTACACTGAGCCTTCTGAAACAAAAGCCAGCAAAGTCTGTTGTCTTCTAGCAACTTCTGCTTTTAGCCCTATAGCTAAAGCTCTGGAGAAAAGAGATCATAAGACACAAATTAATATCTCAACAAATTATTCTACTATACTTGTCTTGTAGACTCCTGCCCTTGGGGCTTTGTTCATGCTGTGCCTTCTACCAGGAAAGTTCTTTCCTCTTCTCCCCTAGCTCTCCAAGTTTTGCTATCCCTCTATTGTCCAGGAAGCCCTCCTTGACCTCTTCACACAATTCCTAAGGCATTCCGTCTTTATTATTTCACATCTCAAACCCATGTGACTTTTTTCCAATCAGATTGTTAGTTCCCTAGGGGCTCTTTTGTGTCCCCCAGATTACCTAACATACCAGTCTAGCCAGTCACATGACTTCGAGTGAGGTTGGGTTTGCATCCTAAACAAATTATTTTTCCTCCCAAGACATCATAATAACCTCAGACTGCGGCTGGTAATATTTTTCCTCAAAAGCTTTATTAAAGCTTAATTGTTTTTTTTTATGATTATATAGATGACATTCTCATTGTAAAAAAGAATTCAAAACTACATAGTACGGTAACAATGGGATGGAAAAGGTTACATGAATTCTACCTTCTTTACGTAAGGACCATTAACATGTTCTTCACCATCTTTCATATACCTGTTGATGACTCTATATGTGTATTTTTATATATACAGGATTTTACATTTTATATAAATGGGGTTATTTCATACATACTGTTTTTAAGTGGAGAATATTAAATATCATGTGCAAAAGCATCAAGCAACATTAGTAAAAATACTAGTTTAATTGGAACTTCAATAAATAGTTTAAAATGAATACAAAGTGTTTCCCATAAAATGTACGGAAGAAAGGAAAGCAGAAGATGTCCCCAAGACCATTTTCCTGCCTTTAGGTACAACTTCACTGAAATATTCCACTTAAATTGGCCCAGGGCCCAAAGTAAGTGGCACAAAGAACAAATGAACATTCTAATTGGAAATTCTATACCCGACAGATTTCTTCAGCCTAAAGTGGCTTTCAGACATTGCACATATTCTCAGTTCACCAGCTGGAAGCACTGAATGGGATGGACAGAGCTATACAACTTGGGTAAAATATTTACCAAAGTCAAGACAAAGTGACCAGACTGATGTGTATCTTCTCTGGATATCTTATAGAGTAGACCCCAGCTGCTAAAACCCGGTAAAGAACTGGGGTGCTTTCGGGGTGCCTGGGTAGCTCAGTGGGTTAAGTGTCGGACTCTTCACTTCGGCTCAGGTCATGATCTCATGGAGGGTTGATGAGATCAAGCCCCATGTTGGGGCTGTCAGCACAGAGGCTGTTTGGGATTCTCTCTCTCCCTCTGTACCTCCCCCACTTGCCTGCACGCTCTCTCTCAAAATAAATAAACGTTTACTTAAAAGAAAGAACCTTAGCTTTCTTATCATGAGAAATAAACATATCTCATCTATCAGCAATGACATTAAAACCCACGTTAGAAAACTGGGAGCTATCTCCTTTTAATAGTCCTCAGTTAAAGATCAAATCCAGACCTAAAAGAAATTCTGTTTCCATGAAGAATAAATGTGATAATGGAATTCGCCCCGCAACAACACCCTACTGTCTTGGTGGTAGCGAGCTTCACACAGTCTCTCCTCCTGTCCCTTGCAGAGAGGCTAGAGTCTGTGTGCCACTCAGACAATCCATCACCACCCATTCCTGCCACCAGAAGTATGACTAATACATTATAAATGGTTCTTCTTCTGTCGACTAATAGGCTGGAACATGATGCCTGCCATGACACATAACAGTCCCGCTGTCCTGCTAACAGACACACAGGATGTGACCACCTCCACACAGGTGTGTATTCCTGACAGAGACTGAACAGCCGGGTGGCGGAGCCTGGCAGCAGCCTGAGCCTCTCTCATGAAAGAGTACAGACATCCAGGGCTAGGACCATGAATTTCTCATGCTATCCTACTTCCTTCAAGGCATTTGTCACTATTTAAAATTAAATTACTTACTTATTTACTTATGTCTGTCGCTCCCATTAGATGGTAAAAGAAGGGCTATGCTTTTTTCACCACTAAAATTAACTCCCTCATCTCCTTCTAGTTTCTTCTCACATCTCACTTTCTCAATAACAAATACACCAAACTTAACAGTCCTCTGCACACACTGACCTCACTTTCTCAGGAAAGTGTTTCTGGAATTCCTGACCTCACTTTATCTTGTTTTTTACTTTTCATGGTTTTTTTTTTTTAAATAGCTTCTATCATCTTCTAACATTATGTATGATGAATATCACTTATTGCTTGTCTTCCTCTATGAGAATGAAAGGTATATGGAGGCTGAAATCCTTGTCTGTTTCGTTCACAGATGAATCCCAAGAACCTGGAAGAATGGCTGGAAGACAATAGGTATTTAATAAACATTTATTGAATAAATGAAAAGAAATTATTCGCTTTATCCTTAACTCCCTAAGAATGCCTGGCATGGAGAATCTATTGCTTTCCTATGGAAGCCTCTGAGTTTACAAATATTTCCTCCAGAGTCCAAGTACTTGCCCACCGAAATGTCTTTCACTCATTGTCCTATGTCCCTAGTTAATAGCATATAATAGGAAACAAATGTTTGATAAACTGACCAATTAATAAGTAACTGAATTCCCTGTACTCAATGCTCAAATGATTGATAATGACTGATACTCCATGTCTGACACTCTTTTCTGACAGCCTGTTCCCCTAACATAATTAACACCAGCCTATCCCATTATAGCTCAATTAAACTAACATTTCCTGAATACCTACTATATTATAGTCACTATACTAGATACTGAGGGGGACAGTCAACAATACTAACAAGTGTTTATTGAGCACTTATTTCATGCCAGAAACCATGCTAAGCACTTCACATATATAACTCATTTAATCTTAATAACCGTATGAGGCAAGGATTACTATTATGCCCATTTTAGAGAGAAACTTAAACCTTAAGAGGTAACTTGTCCAAAGTCAGGCACACAGTGAGCCAAGACAGTAAACAGGCAAAGCCCAGATCCTCACTCAGACAGCCCTTACTCCAGAGTTCATACTCTTAAGCTCAGTGATGATCTAAAGATGAAGAGCAATCTGAAGTAATTTCTCAAGAAGTTGTATACATTGAAGAAGGAAAAAACCATCTTCAAAAGTTATAAATCTCCATTTTTTTTTTTTTTAGTCCCCAATGCCTAGTATGGAATATAGCTCGCAGTGAGTAACAAATACATTTTGGCTAAAAGAATAAATGATATTAAACAATAAAAAGAGGCAAAACTACAAGAGAGAAACATTAATTCTAATTGGAGGAAACTTGCAAACAATCTAGGACAATTGATTTAAACCAGACCTGAAAAAATATGTAGGATTCTAAAGTATCTAGAAGGAAGTCATACTTAAAAGAGAATATATTAGTTATCTATTGCTGTGTAACAAATTACTTCAAACTTTAGTAGATTAAAACAAAAACAAACATTTATTATCCTTATAGTTTCTCTGGGTCTGGTATTCAGGAACAACCTTGCTAGGTGATTTCAACTTGGGATCTCTTGTGAGGTTGCCATTATGATGTTGGCTGGGGCTACAGTCATTTGAAGACTTGGCTGGCAAGAAGATTCTCTTTCAAGGTGACTCACTCACATGGCTAGAAAGTTGAGGCCAGTTGTTGGTGGAAGCCTCAGTCTCTCCCTACAAAGGCCTCTCTGTAGGATGTATGTCTTCAACAGTGGCAACTGGCTTCACCCAAAGTGAGTGATCCAACAGGGAAAGACAAAGAACCAGGCAGAAACTATCTTCTTAAGGAACTAGCATCGGAAATCATATAGCATCTCTTGTGCCACATTCTATTAGAGGCAAATCACTAAGTCTGACTCACATTCAAGGAAGGGGAATTAGGCTCCACCTTTTGAAGAGATGAGTGTCAAGACTTTGAAGACATATTTTAAAACCACCACAGAGGCAGCCCATAGGAGAGTATTGGGCAGGTTCCGGAATGACAAGTTATCCAATGTCCCAGTAAATGGACTTCTATAACCTGGTGACCTCTCTTATTTTTGCAATTTTCACATCACTCCATCTATTTCTTATATTTTGATCCTCTGGTCTTTTTCATTTTGCAGGGAGAATCTTTCAACATTTCTTATTCAGTTAATCCATTCCTCCATTTAATTTAAATATAGCTCTACTCGGTGTGTTTAGCACTAGAAATATAAAAATAAAAAAGACATGACCCTACCATTCAAGGAGTTTGTCATCCATTTGATAATCCCAAATGCAACCCATAGAATAATCACAAACAATATGTCAAAGGCCCTAACAGAATTATATATGAAGTGCAAGGTAATACAGAGGAGACTAATTTTTCTCATTAGAGGGACCTCATTACCCTATTAAGAGTTTGGACTTCATCTTCTATGCAACAAATGTTTTAAAGCAAGTGTGTGCCAAGATTCAGATCTGTATTTTAAAAAGACAATTTTGATGGCAACAGAGTGGATGCAATTGGTAGAGGGTATGTGAGCAATGGCATGTGAAATGGAGAGTTTGAAATATACTTGAGAGTTGTTTATTAGGAAGAATCGACAGGGCCTGGTGATTAATTACATAGACAGAAAAAGGTTGAGAATAACTTCTAGATTTCTAGAGAACATAGGATGGCCTCATTAACTAAGACAGGAAGAGGGTCCAGATGTGGGGAAGAAAATGAAATAAGTTCAGTTTTAAATATACTGAGTTTGCTTTGCGTTTAGTTACCTTGTGGAAGGATGTGTCACATCAGTGGTAAGAAATATGCAACTGAAGTTCCAAGAGAGAAGTCCCAGCTGGAAATATAAATTTTGGAAATACTAGCATTCCTGTGCTAGTTAAACTCATAGTATTGAAGGAGATCATCAAAAGAGCTTGTAAAGTAGAAAAGGCAGCCAAGAATGGGACCTTGGGGGATACCAACACATAAAGGGTGTTGAAGAAAAAGAAGGCATAAAAAACAGTGAGAAGGAGAATCCAAAAGAAAAGATATTCAAGAGAGACTTCAGGGTCATGAAACCTACAGAAAAGATTTCCAAGGAGAGAGAATCAACAGAGGCAAAAAGAGAGGCAGAGAGAGATAGCGAAGGAAGGAGAGAGGGAGGGAGACGCAGAGATATCAAATTAGAAGCAGACTAAAAATTATACTTCACGTTTGTCAACTAGGAGATTATTAATCACCTAAGCATTTGAGTAAGGTGACATGGAATGGGATCCAGCTGCAGTATGTCGAGGGGTGAAAGAGGTGAGGGAGTGAACACAGGGTAGACTACAAAAGTTTGAAAGTGAAGAACAGCAAAAAAGATTGACTGCTATTAGTATGAGGTGGGAAAGCGATCCATATAATTCCATCTCATTAGATGGCGTTTTCAGGATTCTGTTTTATTCTCAACCTAGTCTCAAAAAAAAAAAAAAAAAATTCATTCCCTCTTTAGTTCTTGCAGCTGTTTCTACAAAAGCATGTCATAAAAGGGAAGCTGCTTTAAGGGCCAAGGAGAAGACTTAGAACACACAAGATGTCAACTTCAAGACACAATGCCAGTGATTCAAGAGATCTGAACTTACCAGACTGCTCATTACATTCAATGGACCAAATCCCCTCTCAATTTTCAACGGGATTAGCTGGTCAATAATTTATGACATTTTCAAGGTAAGAGAAGGTCACCTAATTATTAATGAAGGTAACCAAAAAAAAGGGAAGTATGTGTTTATTTGATTTATGGAAACCTTCCCTTTACTCTAGGGAGCATGAGCCTATGAATATAAAAATCTTAGATTCATGATATTTTTCATCAGGGTAATATTTTCATCATTTATCAAGACATTCATTCACAAGAATAATTAGAATTGAACATAAATTTCCACATTAGTAGATGAATGGACAAAACCTGGAGGTCCAAACAATAAAGGAGTACCATTGAATGACATAAATTAGCTCTCTGATGGGTAAAGCTGGGCATTTTAGGAGACTTTCACCAATCTGTTATGAGAAACAATGCAGAAACAGAGGCAAACTCTAAAGAATACAAGACCCAGGTAAAGAGGTCTTACCAAGAGTCCATTCTTTTTTTCTACCTTAGTAAAAATAATATAAAAAGTATACAGGAAATACGAAAAACAGAAGGGAATACTGCTCACAATATCATAACAACTGTTATCTTTGGGTGCTTCTTTTTAGTAACAATAGATATAACAACAGTTGATTACATTCATTTATTTCACAAATGTTTGCCAGGCATTTATCTTGTGCCAAAGACTGTTAGGGGCTGGCAAACAAAGCAAACCTGTTCCTGGCTTTATGTACCTCATATTCTAAAAGGAAAGGAGACACTGGGCCACTAAACATATACTTATTTGACCACAACTGATATGGATGACAGGAAAAAGAAGCATGGGGTATTGAGAAAGCAGTGTTGGCCAAATATCCCCAAGTTCTCACCTTTTGAGGACCTCTGTCCTGTACCACCTGAATAAAACAACTCAAGTTCCTTCCTGCATTTGACTGTAAAGCCTGTCCCTGCATTGAACCCTCCTGAGAAGTCCCAGGACAGGTGATTACTAGTCATGGTTGTCTCCTATCAGCCCAAGTTTCCTCTGAACCACCCCCTTGGCCTATTCTTCAGTGCATCTCATGCGTTCCAGCTCCCTCTGATTGATCTCACCATAACCATAAGAGATTCACTCTTCAAGGCAGCATTTATAATACAAGAATAACTCTAAATGAGCCACTAATATAGCTCTACTAAAATTTTAATGAGTGGAGAGGGGGGAGGAAAAAGAAAAAAATTAAAACAAAAAGTACTGTATGCCAGACATCTTTGCATCCATTATGCACCCACACGAATTGTCACAGGGTATCTCCTGTTGGAACCTTCCCTTCTCATTAGTCTCTTACCTCTTGCCATTTCTCTAAGACCTGTGTTTGTTCAGAACCAAGTCCTTCCTTCCATTTCCTCTTCTCCTCCCAATGTCAAGGCTCCTTACAAAGTACTGATCAGAGATGCACTCTAATGAAGCCAAAAATTATTATACAGCAAAAACAAAAACACTTCTAACATTCATTTTATTATTCGGCAGAAAAGTTTACTTTTCTTAATCTACAATTCTTCATAACACTTCACATCATATTGACTTTCCTAGCAAAAGTTCCATTCCTGTGTCTTCCTAACAAAATATTAGGTTTCTTCTTGAGAATAATTCCTCAACACAGAATGTAGAAGTGGTTTTAGTTGTTTAATAGTTTTTCTTTCAGCTACAATAATTTATCAGTGGGGAAAAATGAGCTCTTTGTACACTGGAGAGTGGTGTGGTCTTGTAAATTTTAAAAGTTCATTCTGATCAGAACTTTGATCAAAGATTTAGCCATAAAAATTTTCAACCCAGACATATTTCGTTATGAAAAAAAGCGGAAGTAATCTAAATGCCCAACAAGAGAGAATGCTTAATTATGATAAAATCATTGGATGGAATATTATGTAGCCATTCAAATTATGTTCATTTAGACTTTGGGCAGTAAAGGAAAATGTGCATTATAATAAGTTAAAAATGCAGGATTCTGAGTTTAATACAGGACTTAATATCAAATATTCAAAATGTATTTCTCTAGGTTGTGAAAAAATGGAAACTTGACTACTATGACTAGTTCTCTCTCTCCCAGTCCCGGAAGATCAACTACATGGACACTAAATAAGAGAGAGGAAAGCAAACATTTGGGGGGAACTATCTAAATACCCTGAGAGCCCCATAAAAGCCTAAAGGATGTAACAGTCTTAAGAAGGAAGGGGCTGAGGGGATGGAGAAATACTAGATCAGATACTCCAAGTATAGCAGAGAATAAACTGGAAGATAACTGTACATTCTGCTCCTGACTTTCCTTAAATTGTCTTGAAAGGATTATAGTTGCCTGTTACCCTGTGAGATAAAAATCATAGTGTCAACAGGAGAGTAACAGGTAAGAACCAAAGCCACGGTAGGGTAAAGGGCCAGGGGGAAAAGGCAGAGGTAGATCAGCAGCCTTCCCCACTCCAACCTAGGGACTGGTGGATTATAATCCAATTCAGTGACTTTCAAAAATCTGATCTCGATCCACAGTTAAGGAATATATCCCCTGGCATATATCTTTTTATGTGTAAAGATACAGATACAGAGCTAAAACAAAAATTTCACTAAACAGTACTTAACATTTATCAACGGTGATGTACTCTGATATTTTCCTCTATATTCAATTTTACTTCATTTTTAAAACAGTGGTTGTATTCCACTAAACGTTCAGTTTGAAAACCACTGATCTATTGAGATTATTATCTCTACTCAGTACTATTTCTAGCAAATAGTTTAAGGAAGAATCCCTAATCATAAAGGTTACCTGTCCATAAAGGACAGTCAACCGTTTATCTCTCCTCCTTCCTATATTCACATGAAGGAATATAACAGAGCCTAAGAACTAACCTCTTCTCCAATATACATTAGCAGGCTGGGTAGTTAATATTCCTAGGAAAATATGAGCTCATAAACCAAAATAATTAGTCATTTAAGATGGACAATGATTATTTTAAAAAAATAAGCAAACTGAGCATGATATGCCACATGAAGTACAATTACAGAAACATATTCATAAATATTTTAAATTAAGCATAATAAACAATCTCAAAAATAAGACAAGATATTGATTAAATGAAACAAATAAGAATTCATTAAAATAACCAAATGAAACTTTAACTATGAAAAATATAGTAGTAAAGGAGTATAAAAAAAATAAAATAAATTATGGAGTGGATAGTGCTGATGAACAAATTAGAAGGTGTAAGATATAATCAAGGTGATCTTCCAGAAGGCAGCGAAAGTGATAATGACATAAAAATGATAGGAAAGCAAGCAATATAGAGATGAGAACTGGAAATACTAACGCTCAGATAATAGTAATCCCAGGAAGATATGGAAAAAAACAAGGGAATATGGAAAGAAATAAAGAAAATAAAAACCTCCAGATTAAAAAAAAAAAAAAAAGATGAAAAAGGAACTATGTTCAACTTCAAGGCTCAACACAGTGCCAAACAGAATACATGTAGAAAAACACACACTGAACTTCAGATCATCAAAGAGAAAGAAAACATTACGATAGAAAGTTGTTTTGTTTTGTTTTGTTTTGTTTTTTAAGATTCCAAAAAGAAGCTGGTTACAAACAAAAGAGAAAGAATCATAACGACATCACACTCTTCAAGAGCAAACACTGGATATAAGAAGACAGTGGTTCATAATTTTCTTATCGTGGCAGGAGAAAAACTTTGACCAGGTTTTGTCCCGCGAAATTATCATGTAAAGGTGAGGGTGCAACAATTAATTTCTGGTCATGACAGAGTAGCAGGAATCAGATTTACCCTCCCAACTCAAACAACTGGAAAACTGGAAAACATATATGAAACATGAGTTTTCAGACACTGGGCAATAAAATAGACATACTTCCAGTCAGACAAGAGAGAAATTATCACTAACAGGATGATGTGGGCACATCACTTACTACAAATCCTACAGAGAATAAAAGGATAATAAGCAATTACTGGGAACAAATTTATGCCAACAAATATGTCTTAGAAAAAACAGTCAAATACCTTAAAAGACACAAACTACCAAAATTCACTCTACCTAAAAAAAGGTTTTATTTTTGAATCATATTTTCATTGGGTTTAAGTAATCAAAGTTGACAACTTTTCTTTCATCAACAGTATATGTTGAATCCCCCCCAAAATATATGTTGAAGTCCTATCTTTCAGCACCTGTGAATGTGACCTCATTTGGAAACAGGGTCTTTGTAAATGTACTCAACCATTACAGTGGGTGGTAATCCATCATGACAGGTGTCCTCATAAGAAGTAGAATATGCCATGTGAAAACAAAGGCAAAGGGGGGAAATGCTGTCATAATGGAGGCAGAAACTCAAGTGCTACAGCTTAAATCCAAAGACTGCCAGCAAACTAGAAGCTACGGAAGAGGCAAGCGAGGATTCTTCCCTAAAAGTTTTAGAGGGAATATTGCCCTGCCAATACCTTGATTTTGGAATTTTAACCTACAGAACTGTAAGACGGCAAATTTCTGTTCTTTTAAACCACCTCGTTTGTAGTACCTTATAACACCAGCCCTAGGAAATGAATACAAATATATTAAGAGGTTGCTCCAAAGTCTTCTTATTTGCATTCAATCCAAAGAGAAATCTGCTATCATTCTTGGGGGTTTTTTGTTCTCTCTACATAGTGTGTCCTTTTTTTCTTGCTGCTAAGATTTTCTTTTTATCACTGATTTTAGACTGATTATGATGTTCATTGGTGTCATTATCTTCATTTCTTGTGCTTCAGGTATATTGAACTTCTTGGATATGAAATTCTTATCTTAGATCAAGACAAAATCTGGTCTTGCTTTTGCAATTTTTTGGGCAGGCCAGAACCAATGCTTAGTCTAGAGATACTTATGTCCGACTAATCAGCCAAGAGCCTTCTGTGTAGTCTACTCAATGCCCCGTGAATCTTGAGGCTTTCCCACCTGGCTGGTTGGAATGGGCAGTATTCCTGGCCCAGTGTGAACATCACGCACTTTTGTTACCTCTAATTCTCTAAGTAATTCTTAATCTGGACTCACACAGTTTCCTCACAGGACATGCTTATCAGTTTTTCTGCTGAATATTCATAAAAGACCCTCTGTAGACCTCCAGAGTTCGCTCTGTGTGCCGCTTTCTCCTCTCTAGTACTCTATCCTACAAATTCTAGCTGCCTTGGTCTCTAAAATCTGGGAATTGGTCAGACTGCCTGGTTTCTTCCTCCCTTTGACACAGCCTGGAAACTCTCTTCTATAGTAAGCTCAGGAAAACATAGCTCATCTTGTTTGTTCTCCATTTCATAATCACTATCCTTTGTTGTCTCATGTTCAGTGTCTTGAAAACTGTTGGTTCATACATTTTCTTCATTTTTTGTTTTAGATGGAGAGCATGTTCTGTCCCTGTTCACTCTATCTTGGACAAACATGGAAGTGCTGATTTGAATCTTTTAAAATCTTTGAGGTCATCACATACTATGCTGAATTTTACCTCTACTTTCTTGAACATATGACATAGCTATAACAACTCTTTTCATGCTCTTATGTACTAATTCTATCATCTGTGTCATTTCTGAGCTGCTTTCCTATGGACTGTTTTCGCTCCTCTTTATGAATAGTACTTTTCTGCTTCTTTGCATACTTGGTAACTTTTTAATTGAATACCATACATTTTGAATTTTATCTTACTGAGTCCTGGATATTTTTGTATTCTTACAAATATTCTTGAAATTTTCTCTGGGATGCAACTAAGTTCTTTCAAAACTGTGGGATGTTTTTGAGGTTTTATTCTAAGCTTTGATAAGCAAGAGCAGAGCAACATTTAGTTGAGGGCTAATCATACCCATTTTTGAGGCAATACCCCTCTTAGTTCTTTACTTCCTATCCCATGAATTTTGAAATTTTCTTCCACTGGAAGAATCACCACAGCCTCTAGTTCTTTCAGGATCCATAGAGTAAAGGGAGAAAGGATTTTCAAAAATTGAGAAACAAAGAATTGCAATTTCTCTTTGAGAACAGTCAGGGAATGCACATGCTTCCCTCTTGAGTTGCCACTGTAGTTTATCTGAGGGGGAGCTGTTCATGCTCACCTGTTTTCTGTCTGCACATAAGTGTTTTGTGCCCAGAGAACTTCTTTCATCATTCAACATATTTCCATTGGAATCACATGCACTTTCGTCCTCTAACTTCACATGCTGCATGGCAGACTCTTTCTCTCTCTGACCTCACTCCTTTTGTAGGTGCCTGCATCTAGAATCTCACATGTTCCAATATATCTAGTCTCTCCATTCTCCCACATGCTGATTTTCCTCAGTGCACTCTTAGAGCCTGGCATTTGAGGTCCTAGCTCAGGGACCACCTGTGGGTCTACAAAAGAGTAACCAACTAATACTCAAACTGCCAAGGACCTGAAACCTATAGTTGTAGATATGATGATTATACAGTCTATCAGCCAAACCAAGACACTTTCATATGACAATCCAGAATGTTTCCAAGAAACTGGAAACCTTCTTAATCACTCTAGTTAGAGACTAGTGGTAGCTAGAAAGCCTCTGTGCGTAGCATTTGATTATTCCTCAAAGATATTTTGCAAATGAAGGAAATTTCCTGGTTGGTTTTTTTTCATAATTTGATAATTTAAGCAAGAATGGACTAAAACTACAAATCTCCAAGCCAGACTAGATTATTGAGATTTTGTCAGAAGATTTCAATTAAATGGAGGTGTGATCTCTCTGAATCTGATTTTCACAGCCTTTAGACATCTGCTAAGAAACAGGATGATGTTACTTATGGGGAAAATTTAAGCAAAGAATTTTTTTGTTTGGATCAATAACTAGTGCCAAGATGATGCAGGAGGATGACAGAATCAAAAAATGTGTCTCCTCTTCCAAAGAGCCCCTCAAACCATGATTGAAATGAACTGATACACTGTGGGCTCAAATATTTCTTTGGCCCAAAGGAAAGAAGAAAGAAAGGATTGCCTCTTAATATATCCAAAGGTGGCAGGAATGAGACAGCTGCCTTGAAAGCAGTTCCACAGGCTCAGGGAAGACCTCCATAATCAACTAGCTCATGTGAGACCTAAACTCTGATGGTAAAACCGAGGAGACTTCAAGACTTCTAGAAAATGTTAATGCAATATATTAGTTTCAGTGATGCCACCCAACCCTGTGCTCCTTGGATCCAGCTGGCAATGTTCCAGTCTCTGGACATCTCTATATCCCCTCAAAGTGTCAAGGCTCTCACCATGTGCTTCACTTTGCAGCTCATTCCCCCATAGTCTCTCTTGCATCTGAAGTTCTTCCCTCATACAAAGATGCGTTGAAAGTGGGGAGCCCATATCCCACCATTCAGCATCTTTGGCCACCTCCATCTGAAGTTCATGTTCAGGGACACAAGTCCCTGACAGCCTCAGTGCTAAGGACATTGTCTCCATAAGAGCTGTAGGAAATGAAAAAATATTTCTCCCACTTATCCAAATGTTACCCTCAAACATGGCTTAGAAATTCACAAGAATGTAGCTGGTTATTGACAACTCTGACCCTCCAACCAGACTGGAGTCTCTCCCTCCAAAATGGGTGAGGTTGGGGCAAGAGATACAACTTCATATCTCTAAGAAGGAAGCTCTCAAGAAGGTGGTGACTTTATTATATTTTTTTGCAGTTTTATACCTAGCAATTAGTTCTCATCCACATTAACAGTCTGTAGATTTTGGAAAGTGGTGACAAGTATATAGGTAACCAACATAAAGAGCTTGTTTGGTGAATCTTCATCCTCATTGTTTTCCAGACAACCACATATGGATATGGCATGGAATATTCCTTATTCCTTTGGCCCAGACTCCTTTGTTGAGCCTGGTGACAATGTGCACATCTGGTGTGCCCATATTCTTCACAGCAAATTTCTGGATTTGAGTGTCCAAGGGGCACACTTCTTGAATCCCACTCCATGGATGTGCTTATGAATGCTGATGAATGATGCTTATGAATGTGCTTATGAACCAACTACCTCGTTGATGGCAGAACGGCCCTTCTTCTCGCCACCCTTCTTTCTGGGAGCCATTCTACTAGGCCAGGTTGGAAAGGAAAAGCAGGAGATATTGTGGGAGAGGGAAAGCAGCATGACACCAAGAAGATGGTGATTTTTGCCACTACCTGTTAGACCAGAAAAAAATAGATTCATGGATTCATTCTTGGATTATTAGCTCATGGCTTGAAAATTTCCTGTCTTACAGTTATAAATACCAAAACCAAGGGGCGCCTGGGTGGCGCAGTCGGTTAAGCGTCCGACTTCAGCCAGGTCACGATCTCGCGGTCCGTGAGTTCGAGCCCCGCGTCGGGCTCTGGGCTGATGGCTCAGAGCCTGGAGCCTGTTTCCGAGTCTGTGTCTCCCTCTCTCTCTGCCCCTCCCCCGTTCATGCTCTGTCTCTCTCTGTCCCAAAAATAAATAAACGTTGAAAAAAAAATTTTTTTTTAAAATCCTGGGAGGAGTTAAGATGGTGAGTAGTATGGGGACCCTGAGGTTGTCTCATCCCTGAAACATAGCTAAATCAACATCAAACCATTTTGAACACCTAGGAAATTGTTCTGAGGATTAATGCAATAATCTGCATAACTTGAGTGACAGATCTTCACAGATATGTGATGAAGAGAGGTGAAGTGGGGGATAGAACAGCCACAGGACCATGGAGGGTAGGGAGCCATTTTCAGAGACAGGACAGAGAAAGAAAAAGGGGGAGAGAGTGCAGCGCATGTGGATTCTGCAAGAAAAGCACCCTACCCCCTACCCCCAGTACCTGAAGAGAAAGAAAGCAAAAAAGAGTAAGGAGAGGGTTTCAATTCCACCAGTTTCTTATAAGCAGTGGAGCACAGCATCTGAAGTTCTGGAGTTCATTCCCTGGCAGTGCTCCAATGAGGAAGCATGGTGAATCCAGTTTGTTTGTTTATTGGTGAATCCAGTTTACAAATATCTTAGTAAATTACAAGAAAAAGGCAATCTTATTAACAGCTTAATCTCCAGAAACCTGTGGACTCACTTTTCTGGAGCCCCAACATCACCCCTCCATAGTGATATGGGGAACAAAGGCAAGAAGCAAATGGCAGGCAAAATTAAATTTCTGTATAACCTACAGCCCACTGACAAATACTTGAGGCTGTCAGTAGATATTTCTCCAGGAACTCCCTACTTTCTTCATGTTAATGCTTTGCTAGAAGGAAAAGCAAGCTTAGCTTGATAATAGCTAGGCCTCCAGTATCCTGTGAATCTTCTTTAGCTTATGAAAATCTCTTTGAAAACTTCCCCTTGACTTTACCTCCTTCAACTGCATAATATATAACCAGTCACTCTTCACAACCCCAGTGCAGCTCTTTCTGCCAATGGGTCCTGTGCCCATGCTTTAACAAAATCACCTTTTTGCACCAAAGATGTCTTCAAGAATTGTTTCTTGGCCGTCAGGTCTGAACCATCCCCACCACCTCAAAACCTTATCACTACCACACTAGTATGGATCAACCCCAGTGAGCAAAGTAGTGCCAAGTAGAGAATGGAGCCATTATACCAAGCCCCACCCACCTACATCCTCCAGGTGCATCTCCAGGAGGCCAAGTCAGCCTGACAACAAGAGCGACAGGCCTCTCTCCCTCAGAAGACCAACACAAATCCCTCCCACCCACTTAGTCTATGGATCAGTGCGTGCTACAAAGATTCAGTTCTAGGGGAAACTGGATCTAGCTTCATTTGGGTTTCATTTTGTTTGTTCACTTTTTTTTTACTTCTGTTTTTATTTATGTGGGGTTTTTTCCCTTCTTTTTTCTTTTTCTTTTGTAGATACAGAAAGAACCAATTTTTTATTCTATTTTATTGTCTTTCTTTTATTGTTTAAATAAAAAAATTTTTTTCATTTTAATTTTTGTCTCTTTTTTATCAAGCTTCTCATAATAAGCAGATCAAAACACACTTAGGATCTAGCTTCCTTTATTAGATTATGTATTGTTTACTTTTAATTTTAATTTTTTTACTTTACTTTATTAATTTTTTTTTATCTTCCTCCAAAATGACAAGAGGAAGGAATTCACCCCAAAAGAAAGAACAGGAAGAAATAATGGCCAGAGATTTAATCAACACAGATATAAGTAAGAGATCTGAAATACAATTTAAAACTACAATTATAAGAATACTAGCTTGGGTTGAAAAAAGCATAGAAGACACCAGAGAATCTCTTTCTGCAGAGATAAAAGAACTAAAATCTAGTCAGGCCAAAATTAAAAATGCTATAACTGAGATATGATCTTGAATGGATGCCATGATGGCAAGGATGGATGAACGAGAGGAGCAAATCAGTGATATAGAAGATAAAATTATGGAAAATAATGAGGCTAAAAAGAAGAGGGATTCAAAGGCCAAAGATCACAATATAACACTCAGAGAACTCAGCAACTTATTAAAGAGGATTAACATTCACACTTGTTGGGATGAGCAGTGAGTGTTATATGTGAGTGATGAATCACTAAATTCTATTCCTGAAATCATTATTATACTATATGTTAACTAATTTGAATTTAAATTTTAAAAAACTAAAATAAAAATTTTAAATTAAATTAAATTAAATTAAATTAAAAAGAGGAATAACACTCGAATCATAAGAGTCCCAGAAAATGGAGTGAAAAAGGGGCAGAAGATTTATGTCAGCAAATTATATTTGAAAACTTCCCTAATCAGGAGAAGGGCACAGATGTTGAAATCCAAGCAGCACAGAGAACTCCCATTAAATTCAACGAAAGCTGACCATCACCAAGGCATACCATAGTCAAATTCACAAAATACTCAAAGAAAGAAAGAATCCTGAAAGTAGCAAGGGGGGGAAAAAAGTCCTTAACCTACAAGGGAAGACAGATCAGGTTCGCAGCAGATCTGTCAGCAGAAACTTGGAAGGCCAGAAAGGAGTGGCAGGATATTTTCAACATGCTAAGTAAGAAAACTATGCAGCCAAGAATTCTTTATCCAGCAAGGCTGTCATTCAGAGTAAGAGGAGAGATAAAGAGTTTCCTAGACAAACAAAAAATAAAGGAGTTCATGACCACTAAACCAGCCCTGCAAGAAATCTTAAGGAGGACTCTCTGAGTGGAGAAAACACAAAACAAATAAAGAACAAAAGCAACAAAGACTAGAAATGACCAGAGAACATCACCAGAAACACCAATTCTACAGGTAACACAGTGGCACTAAATTCTTACCTTTCAATAATCATTCTGAATGTAAAAGGACTAAAAGACACAGGGTATCAGAATGGATTAAAAACAACAACAACAACAACAACAACAACAATATGCATCTATATGCTGCCTACAAGAAACTCGTTTTAGACCTAAAGAAACCTGCAGATTCAAAGTGAGGGAATAAAGAACCATCTATCATGCTAATGGATGTCAAAAGAAAGCCAGAGTAGCCATACTTATATCAGACACACTATACCTTAAAACAAAGACCGTAACAAGAGATGAAGGGCATTCTATCATAATTAAGGGGTCTATCCACCAAGATCTAACAACTGTAAATATGTATGCCCCAAACTTGAGACACCCATATACATAAATCAATTAATCACAAACATAAAGAAATTCATTGATAATAATACCATAATAGTAGGGGACTTTAACACCCCACTTACAACAATAGACAGATCATCTAAGCAGAAAATCAGTAAGGAAACAATGGCTTTGAATGAGATACTGAACCAGATGGACTTAGCAGATATATTCAGAACATTCATCCTAAAGCAACAGAATACACATTCTTTTCAAGTGCACATGGAACATTCTCCAGAATAGATCACATACTTGGTCACAAATCAGCGCTCAACAAGTACAAAAAGATTGAGACCATACCATGCATATTGTCAGACCACAATGCTATGAAACTTGAAATCAACCACAAGAAAAAATTTAGAAAGACCACAAATACGTGGAGATTAAATAATATCCTACTAAAGAATGAGTGAGTCAACCAAGATATTAAAGAGGACATTAAAAAGTTCATAAAAGTCAATGAAAAAGACCCAAAACCTTCAGAATGCAGCAAAGGCAGTCATAAGAGGGAAGTATATAGCAATTCAGTCCTTCATAAAGAAGGAAAAAAGGTCTCAAATATACAGCTTAACCTTACACCTAAATGAGCTGGAAAAAGAACAACAAATAAAACCCCAAACCAGCAGAAGAAGGGAAATAATAAAGATCAGAGCAGAAATCAAGGATATTGAAATTGAAACAAAACAAAACAAAAACAGTAGAACAAATCAACACTAAGAGCTTCTTTGAAAGAATTAATAAAATTGATAAGCCCCTGGCCAGACTTACAAAAAGAAAAAGGAAAGGCCCCAAGTAAAATTATGAATGAAAGAGGAGAGCTCACAACCAACACTGCAGGAAAACAAACAATTATAAGAGAATATTAGGAGCAATTATATGCCAACAAATTGGACAATCTAGAAGAAATAGATATGTTCCTAGAAACATATAAAGTACCAAAACTGAAACAGGAAGAAATAGAAAATCTGAACATACCCATAACCAGTAAAGAAACTGAATCAGTAATTAATGATCTCCCCACAAACAAGAGTCCAGGGCCGGATGGCTTCCCAGAGGAATTCTACCAAGCATTTAAACAAGAGCTAATACCTACTCTTTTGAAATTGTTCCAAAAAATAGAAATGGAAAGAAAACTCCCAAACTCAAACTCAAATGCTGGTAAGGCCAGCATTACCTTGATTACAAAACCAAAGGACCCACTGAAAAGAAGAATTAGAAACCAATTTCCCTGATGAACATGGATGCAAAAATTCTCAACAAGATACTAGCATATCTATTCCAACAATACATTAAACAAATCATTCACCACAATCAAGTGGAATTTATTCCTGCACTGCAGGGTAGTTCAATATCCACAAATCAATCAAAGTGATACACCATATTAATAAAAGAAAGGATAGGAACCACATAATCTTCTCAATAGACGCAGAAAAAGCATTTGACAAAATATAGCAAACTTCTTGTAAAAACCCTCAAGAAAGTAGGGATAGAAGGAACATACCTCAACATCATAGAGGCCACATAAAGATTCACAACTAATTATCATCCTCAATGGGGAAAAACTGACAGCTTTCCCTCTGAGGTCAAGAACACGTCAGGGATGTCCACTCTCACCAAAACAAAAATAAATAAAGGGCATCCAGATCAATAAGGAAGAAGTCAAACTTCTACTCTTTGCAGACAACATGATATTCTATGTAGAAAACCCAAAAGACTCCACAAAAAAGTTTCTAGCACTGATACATAAATTGAACAAAGTCTCAGGATATAAAATCAACCTACAAACAGAAAACCATGGGGGGGGGGGGAAGGGGGGGAAGGGAAAAAAAAGTTAGAGAGGGAGGGAGCCAAACCATAAGAGACTCTTAAAAACTGAGAATAAACTGAAGGTTGATGGGGGTTGGGAGGGAGGAGAAAGTGGGTGATGGGCATTGATGAGGGCACCTGTTGGGATGAGCACTGGGTGTTGTATGGAAACCAATTTGACAATAAATTTCATATTTAAAAAAATCAACCTACAGAAATCTGTCGCATTTCTATACACCAATAACGAAGTAGCAGAAAGAGAAATCAAGGAATCTGTCCCATTTACACTATCACCAAAAATCCTAAGATACTGAGGAATAAATCTAACCAAAGAGGTAAAAGATCTGTAGGCTGAAACTACAGAAAGCTTATGAAAGAAATTGAAGAAAACACAAAAAAATGGAAAACATCTCATGCTCATGGATCGGAAGAACAAATATTGTTAAAATGTCTATACTACCTACAGCAATCTACATACTCAATGCAATCCCTATCAAAGTAACATCAGCATTCTTCATAAAGCTAGAACAAACAATTCTAAAGTTTGTATGGAACCAGAAAAGACCCCAAATAGCCAAAGTAATGTTGAAACAGAAAACCAAAGCTGGAGGCATCACAATTCCAGACTTTAAGCTGTATTACAAAACTGTAATCATTAAGACATATGGCACAGGCACAAAAACAGACACATAGATGAATGGAACAAAATAGAGAACCCAGAAATGGACCCACAAATGTATGGTCAACTAACCTTCCACAAAGCAGGAAAGATTATCCAATGGAAAAAAGACAGTCTCTTCAGCAAATGGTGCTGGGAAAACTGGACAGTGACATGCAGATGAATGAACCTGGACCACTTTCTTACACCATACACATAAACAGACTCAAAATGGATGAAAGACCTAAATGTAAGACAGAAAACCATCAAAATCCTAGAAGAGAAAACAGGCAGCAACCTCTTGAACCTTGGTCACAGCAACTTCTTACTAGACATGTCTCCACAGGCAAGGGAAACAAAAGCAAAAATGAACTATTGGGACCTCATCAAGATAAAAGCTTCTGCACAGCAAAGGAAACAATCGACAAAACTAAAAGGCAACGAATGGAATGGGAGAAGATATTTGCAAATGATACCAGATAAAGAGTTAGTATCCAAAATCTATAAAGAACTTACCCAACTCAACAACAACCCCCAAAACAAATGGCCCAGTGAAGAAATGGGCAAAAGTCATGAATAGATACATTACTAAAGAATACATACAAATGGCTAACAGACACATGAAAAGATGCTCAACATCACTCATCATCAGGGAAATACAAATCAAAACCATGATGAGATACCACTTCACACCTGTCAGAATGACTAAAATGAACAACTCAGGAAACAACAGAGGATGTGAGGTGAGGATGTTGGTGGGGAGATGGAGAAAGGGGGATCCTTTTGCACCGTTGGTGGGAATGCAAACTAGTGCAGACACTCTGGAAAACAGTATGGAGGTTCCTCAAAAAACTGAAAATAGAACTACTCTATGACCCACCAATTACACTACTAGGTATTTATTCAAAGGATACAAAAATGCTGATTTGAAGGGGCATATGTTCCCCAATGTTTGTAGCAGCATTAACGATAGCCAAATTACAGAAAGAGCCCAAGGTCCATCAACTAGTGAATGAATAAAGAATATATGGTATATATCAACAATGAATTATTACTCAGCAATCAAAAAGAATGAAATCTTGCCATCTGCAACAATGTAGATAGAACTAGAGTATGTTATGCTAAGTGAAGTAAGTCAATCAGAGAAAGACAGGTATCATATGGTTTTACTCATATGTAATTTAAGAAACAAAACAGATGAATTAGGGGAAGGGAAAAAATAAAATAAGATAAAAACAGACAGGGAGGTAAACCATAAGAGACTCTTAAATACAGAGAACAAACTGAGGACTGCTGGAGAGGAGGTAGGTGGGGGCGATAGGTTAAATAGGTGATAGGCATTAAGGAGGGCACTTATTGAGATGAGCACTGGGTGTTATATAGAAGTGATGAATCACTAAATTCTACTGAAACCAATACTACACTGCATGTTAACTTAAATTTAAATAAATAATAAAATAATAAACAATAAAAATCCCATATATTGGAAAACTAAACAATATGGCATTAAATAGCCCTTGAGTTTAAAGAATATTAGAAATTAAGAAATACTTAGAATTTAATGGAAATGAAATATAATATGCCCAATATGTCACTATTTATGAACACAACTAGAGAAGTATCTAGAAATATACAGGCTGAGTGAGATACATTTTGTCAGTAAAAACATAATGATTTAAGGGGGGAAAAAAAAGCTAAGCTTTTAACTTAAGAAGTCAGGAAAAAAGCCCCAACAGAACACGTATTCAAAGAAACACAAATGTACTAAATAATAAAAGGTAAGTGCAGGGGCGCCTGGGTGGCTCAGTCGGTTAGGCATCCGGCTTCGGCTCAGGTCATGATCTCGCGGTCCCTGAGTTCAAGCCCCGCGTTGGGCTCTGTGCTGACAGCTCAGAGCCTGGAGCCTGTTTCAGATTCTGGGTCTCTATCTCTGACCCTCCCCCGTTCATGCTCAGTCTCTCCCTGTCTCAAAAATAAATAAACATCAAAAAAAAAAATTTAAAAAAAGTAAGTGCATAAATCAATAAAATAGATAAGAAATAGGGGAAAGATGAGCTTAACAAAACTAAATCTGCTTCTTAGAAAAATCTTAGGAAGATAGTCCTTTAGCAAGATTGATGATCAAGGCAAGAAGGGGAGGATAGAAATAACCGAATATAAAAGTAAAAAGAAATAAATAACTATAGATACAATTTTTAAAAACTAGTAAAAATGTAAAATAATATTATGAACAACTATCCATTAAGTAACTCGAAATCTAAACAAATGAATACATTCTTGCAAAAAATAAAGTCATCAAATGCCAAAACTGGTGCAAGAAAAAAAAACCAGAATACTTGGCCAGACTAATAAACATAAAGAAGTTAAAATAACAAGGAAGTTAAACAGACCTCTCTACTGAAAAAACTCTAGTCTCACAAAGCCTTATTGGTGATCTACCAAATTTTCAAGAAATTGATAATTCAAGTCTTATACAAATTGTTCCCATGATAAAAATGTCGAGATTATTTTATAAGACTAGCATCATGTTGATTCCCAAACAAAACAAATTTGTTGCCATAATCATAGTTAGCATTTAGATATAACTTACTATGTGCTAGGTATTTTTCTAAGTGTTTTCCATATTTTAACTCATTATTTACAAATACCATTTATAAGGTAGGTATCGTAAACATTAACCCCATTTTCTAGATGAAAAAAAATAATAATGCCAGAAAGGTTTACTGCTTCCTCAGATCACACAGCTAGTAAGTGGCCAAACTAGAGGTGGAAGCTAGGTAGTTTGTTTCCAGAGTCTATACTCTTAAGCACTATGTCATATTTTTCCTAAAGAAAGAAATCAGTGGCCAAATTAATTTCATAGAAGCAAAAACATTAGCTAGCAATACCTAATAGCATATGTAAAACAAAATATATCAGGGGCAGGTAAGGCTTATCCCAAGAATGCAAAAATGGTTCAGTATCAAAAAACATCTCAAGGTAATTTAACATATTAATAGACTAGATGAGAAAAAATTTTGATACAGCAAAAAACAAAGTTTCTCACCTATTTATGACAAAAACTCTTAGCAAACTAGAAATTACAGGGAACTTCATTACTATGGAAACATATCTGTAAACTCATCATCTATGTTTTTCTTATTAGATAAAATATAAGAACATAAACAAAACAAAAATTGGTTTTCACCATTTGCCATCATCTTAGGTCATACGCAACACAATAGGAAAATAAGGGGGGGAAAAATAACAGATGTCAGGGCTGCAAAGAAATAAAGTCAACAATACTTGAAAATAGTGTAATCATCTACATAGAAGAAAAATACAAGGAAATAATCAAGCTATTAATATAATTATAAGAGTTCAATGAGGTCAGTAAATATAAGGTAAATAAATATAAATAGGATTTTTCTTCCCCAGTAATTGCTAAACAGAAAATGTTATCAAATATAAAATGCCATTTAAAATAGCAAGAAAAGTTATAATTATCTAAGAATTTACTTAAGTATATTAAAATATCAATTTCTTCCAAAATAGCCTAAAAATTAAATTCCAAACTGTATGTCAGTTAGGTCTTTAACGAACTCAATTTATTCTAAAATTTATATGAGAGAAAAAATGCCAATGATTAGTTAAGCTAAGTTTGAAAAAGCTAAATAAAGAGTAGAAATTTGCTTTTCAGATATTAAGATCTACACAAAGCCTCTGTAACAAAATTAATACCTAACAAGAACAAATAAGCCAGTGGAAGATAGTAGACAGTTCTGAAACAGATCTATGAATTTATGGTAACCTGATATATAATAAAGGTAGCGCTACAAAGCAGTATTAAAAGGCCTAATTATAGATGGTATTTAGAAATAACGAGCCTAGTATATGAAAAAAAAACACTAAAAACTAGACACCTAATTTTACACCATATACAACACTATTTGCAGATGGATTAAAGATGTAGATGAAAAAGATATAACAATGTGATTGATACAAATAATGTAGAATAATTGTCTACCCACAGTAGGAAAGAACATCGAAAACAAAACTCTGAAAGTTTAATCCATAAGGCAGGAAAAAATTATAGATTTTATTACAAAAAAAATGTGGACATCCATTTAATGAAGAATACCCGTAATAATGTTAACAGACATAGGACAGATGGAAGAAAATATTTTCATTGGCTAAAAACAGGATACTAGTATCTGGAATTCATAGGATACAGAAGGAATTTCAAAAATCAATAATGAAAGAATAGGAAATCTAGCCACAATATGGGACAAAGATATTAACTGGAAATATGCAGAAGAGGAATTCTAACAGGCTAACAAACATATGAAAATATACTCAAACTCATTTGTATTTATGGAAATGCATATTAAAACAATGAGGGATATTAAAGAGGGGACATCACTACAGATCACATGGGCATTAAAAGGATAACAAAGAAATACCATGAACTCAAGACCCACTAATTTGATAACCTAGATGAAATGGACCAATTTCTTGAAAGATAAAATTTACCGAAACTCACACAAGAAGATTATGTCATTATACATTTGTCCAAACCCATAGAATGCATAACACCAATAGTTAACCTTAAGGTAAACTATAAACTTTGGGTGATTATGATGTGCCATTGTAGGTTCATGAATTGTAACAAATATACTACTCTCATGGGGGATACTGTTATTGAGGAGGCTATGTATGTGAGGGGTCAGGGAGAATATGGGAATGTTCTGTAGCTTCACTTCATTTAAGGTTCACTTCACTGTGAACCTTAAATCGTTCTAAAAGTCTTAATATGTTTTTAAAAAGCTAATCAATAAAATGACCCAAAAATTAAAAATTAGAAAGGTTGCTAATATTAGAATGAATGTAGTAATACAGGTCACCTCCTACAATGGTGTAAGGAAGGTTGGCCAGGTACAACCATTCTCGTGTGCAAGCTATCAGTCCTTCAATTAAATGCACGTATATCCTTTGGCTCAGAAATCCCACTCCTGAGTTCATATCTCAGAAAAAGAATCACACAGATTGACATGAGAACATGTTCAAGTTATTTCACTGAGTTATTCTTAACAGTGGTGAAATGGAAACAATTTAGCTAGCTGTCCCTCACACCTCAAGCAGAAATGAGTAAAATGTATTCGTTGCATATTATGGAATACTAAGCATTATTTAGAAGCTACAAACCATATACACACAAAACAACATGAAGAGATCTAAAAACACAATTCTGAGTGAAAAGTAAGAGAAAACCTTGCAAGGACCATCGTTGATGATTGATCGTCCATGAGTTTAGGAGTACAATTAATTCAACACTGCACAACACAGAGCCTAAATAGTCAAGTGCAGATTTTTAAACACATTTTTGTATTTATATATGGTTGATATATATTTTTATATATGAAACATCTATATTTTATATGTATTTTAATATATATATATAATTGAATATTACACAGCCAATTAAAAAAGCTGTTGTTTTTTATGTGTTGATGAATGATCTCCAAAATAGACTAAGTATAATATGTAAGATATTAAATGAAGTATATAGCATGATACTTGTATGTTACATATGTTTATACTTATGTATACATATGTACACATGTATATTCTTATAAATATGTGTGTACTTATATACATATGAATATATATAGTATACACATATACTTTATACACACAGAAGAAAAGAAAAATAAGAAACTGGTACCTGTGTTTGCCTCTGGGATGGAAAACTGGGGCAGCTAAAGGGCAGGGATAGGAAAAAGACTACTTTTACTCTATGCCCTTTTGTAACTTTTGAATTTTGTACTGTTTGCATCTATTTCTTAAATGAATACTCAAAATCATTACAAAAATGAAACTAAAATATGTGCATATACTGAGAGAAAACACTACAATCATTTGTCTATATGTCTTTCCTTCCAGGCTGAGCCAACGGGTCAGTCATACTCATCTTCACATCTCCTAAACGGCTCCTGCCACATAACAGGTTCTCAACAAATGTTGAAAGAAAGGAAGGGAACGACAAAAGGAAGAAGGAAATTAAAATGTGATGGGTGAGATATAGATGGTTATTAGTTCCTTTTTAACACTTTTCTATAATTCTTGCTTTCAAAATTAATATTGTTTTAATCAAAACCATGACTGGTGTCAGTGTGGAGTACAGAAGTGAATATGGAGGCTAATAGTTGAGAGACTATTCTAATAGTTAAGATAGGAGATTCTGCATGGCCTAACTTGGGTGCTGCCAATGAACCAAAGGCTCTTGCCAGACTCTTTCCTCTGACACTTACTTGATGGTGCCTTCTCCACCACTATGATTCAGGTACCCTTAGGCAGAGTGAATAGAGAGAGCTGACCCAATGCCATCAGAATCAATAGTACACTAAATGATAAGCTGAACCCACCAGAGTGGTTTCTTGCTCTTTTTTAGCCAAAGCTTGAGGTTGTTGCTGGGCATAAGGAAGTAGGAAAGGAAAGGTAAATTGAATATAGCTCAGGATCACCAGGTGCCCAACATCCATGTACTCTAACACTGGGCTCTCCCATCTGTCCCTATGGTGGTCCTGGGTCTGTTCTTAATGGATCCCAGTCTTTAAACATTCATTTGACCTCCCTCTCCTCCAAGTCTTTTTCTTTCCAATTTCTTAACCCTCAGTCCCATCTTCACTTTCTAGCTGTTCTCCAAGGCTTCACCTTTTTAAGTACCTTTTATGTGTTAAATATTGGACTCTGTTGCTGGGCTCCAGTGAATGTTGCTTAAAACACAAAAGGTTAAGCAGAGAGCAACTGTATTGATTAAACATCCATTTTCTCTCCTTTTGTTTTTGTAAGAGCCCTTGATGTTGTCTCTGATTGACAGCCCCACCTGCACACCTCTGGCCCCAGATTCCCCTTGGTAATGTCACTGAGAGCTACAGAGCACCTCACCCACTCCACACAAGCCACAGATCCTTCATGTACAGCTTTCAAAGTAAAAAATGAAAAAGAAAGAAGAGAAAGGTAGCTTTTCTCTTTTTTCCTTTCTTTCTCCATTCCTTAGACATATTTTATTTCCAGAAGTCCCTGTTGAACGAAGAAAAGTAAAACGGGGAGAAGAGAAAGCTTTCAGCACTGACCCCTCCCTTTTATTCGAATTTCTTCAGCTAGCAAGCCTTTGAATATGCTTTCAAGAAGGTGACAACCTTGTTAAATTAGCTTTTCCTTCTTGCCTCTCACAGTGTGAATGACCTAAAGAATCCTTCCTGCAAGACTAACAAAATTACACCCATTAGCAAACTCGGCATGAGAGGCTTGGTATGATGGTGGCTTTGCCCTGTTGTCGGTTCATGATAATGACTACATCAGCTGGCTTTGACTCTCCTCTGCTCTTCCCTAAAAGTGTAATATTGCAAATAATAGGGCATCACATTGCCATTAGAGAAGAGGATAAGCCTCCCAAGTATAGAAGCCAAATGTCCAGTTACTAATATGTACCCAACAATAAATGAGGTCAAACAACTATAAAAATTCATCTCCTTCCCCAAAAAGCTCTATTTACACAACCAAGTGAAGCCTATTCATAAGAACAGGGTCATAAGGATGATCACTACAGTTGGCAGGACTAACTAGAGTGACCAATGGTATAGGGCACTGTTTTAGTAACTTGAACCCCTATATGGTTCCTTCACCAGGTTTTACTCCCATCCTCACCTCTGAGAGTTCAGTTTATACCTTTGCAGAGAGAAAGTCTAACTTGGATCAGATTCTGAATTACTCTCAGTAGAATTTATCTAGACAAAAGCTGTGGGACAAAGAAATGAGGTGCAAAGCTCGATGGCTGCCTCTCTCCTCCTATACTTACCAAGACCCAAACCTCAAACAGGAACCAACCCAATGGCCCAGGAATGTGATGGAATCAGTTTTATCAATTTGCAAAAGCTGACAACTTAATTTTCAGGAATTTTGCAAGCCAGTTGTTAATCACGCTATTATTAGAAATTAAATTATATAAAATTATCATTAAGTTATATTAGAAACAAGGGTAATAAATATTCAAAACTCATCCCTTCTTAATTACTTTACTACATTTTGTGTTTCTGCACTTGCTGTGCTGATAATTTTACTATTATCTATACTCTTGCCATTATTTACATCTATTCACTCTGTATGGTTGAAATACTATTGTGCATCTACTCCATGTTCAGTGATACCACACTGATAGCTTGAAATCGGCCATGGTGGGAGTATTTATAGCACAGAAATTGGCAATGCTACAAATCAGAGCTTGATTTATTGTTCTACTGATTGTCCAGACCAGGCCTCAGTGATCGGTGGCTCAACAGACAAATCCAGTCTTTACTTTTGTATTGCCCACAAGCTAAAAGTGATCTTTACATTTTTAAAGGTTATAAAGGTCTCATCATAAAAGAACAAGAAAGAGGAAGAGGAGGGAAAAACAGAAGGGAGGAAGAGGAGAAGGGGAGAAGATGCAGAGATTCAAAAGGGTCTGAGAGTAAATATACTAGGATTTGTGAGCTTTACACTCTGTTACAGATACTCAATTCTGCCACGGTAGTGCAATGGTAGTCATTGGGTGTGGCTATGCCTCAGTAAAATGTTATTTTCAAAAGTAGGTGGTGGGTCAGATTTGATTCACAGGCCAACCTCTGATCCCCACTCAGGAAAGCATTCTTAAAGAATCAATTGCCTGTATAAATTGACAATAAAGGGTGCCGTATACTTTCTGATTTGTAAATTTGTGCTATATACAAATCTTTATGTTAGTAAAATTTATAATAAACATAACACACACATACATTTTTATTGGCAAGCTGGTTGTTAAACACTTAACCACCGTACCACTGCTCACTGCCCACTTCCTTCACAGAAAGATGAAGTCCATGTTCTTCAGGAGCTCACAATCCAGTGTGAAAGGCCAATAAACAAAAGATGAATGGCACAAGGCAGAGAAATAGGTGCAGAAAACACAAAGGACCCAAGTGTTCTGGGGCAAAGAGAATGAAGAAACCAATGTTCACTATTCCAGGTAAATCCACAGAGAGAAGCTGACTAAATACATACGGCAACCCCATGAAGTACATGTTAATTGTGTCTATATCATATATGGGCAACTGAGATGCAGAAATTTAGTTAATATGCCCCCATCATAAAGCTGATAGAGGCAGAACTAAAATTCAAAGCCAGGGCTGGTTTGATGCCAAAGTCCTTGTTCTTTCACTCCACTCACAATTAATCCCTTGTTTATAAAAATAGTGTAATCATATTCATACCTTGATTCACTGCAAAATGTCTCTCCCATACTCTTTCCTAATAGGTTCCCCTCTCTCCAGTATCTCTGCCATATGAGTTTATTATTGCCCCCAAAGTCAAAAAGTAAATGTTAATTAAAAGTTTTAAAAGAACATGAGTCAACGCAGCTCTGGGGTGGTAACATTAGTAAGTTGAACTGTGACCAAACTAAAAACACGGGCATTAATTAACATTAACATGTGCAGGTGTTTTTTTCTTTAAGGTAACAGTGAGCTCTTTGAGAATAGCAATCCACCATTCTTTCCACAGTGTCTAACAGAGGGCTGGTCATGCAGGAGAATCTATATCAAAGCACTTGAGTGACTAGGGAACCTGAGATAGGAACTACAGAGTCATAGCCTTAGCACACTCAACATGAATATTACCCACTGGTCTTTGGGCAGGATAGTTCTTATCTCTAGAGGGACAGGGAAACTCAAAAAGCTAAACTACCTGAATCCCCATCTTAGCTCTAGCAGGAGCCTGTTGGATGAAATGTCAATACATTTATCAGTTCACAGAGATCTAAAGAAAATCAACACTTTCTTAAATGTATAGGGAAGAAGATTCACAATCTCCCTTCAAAATTTCTTCTTGAGCAGAGATTCTTAAATTTTGATGTGAATCAGAGTCATCTAGGGAGCTTGTTAAAAGTATCTTTTCCTGGTCCACTCCCACACGGTCTGATTTAGTAGATCTCCAACCAGAAATGCACACTCCTGGTTAAGAATCTTCTAGAGTTTTTTAATCACTATAGTGAGTAATTTTTTCCATCATGCCTAAAAATTGATATGCTACAGATCCACACTCTTTAATTCACAATTCTGAAATTCAAAAGCTCTGAAATCTAAACACCTTCACATAATTCATCTAGCCTCAAAACCTGTTGTGAACTTAATTCACTGGGGGCAAAATCTGACCTGAACTCACTAGAAACTTTTTAAAATCTTGGTTATCTAGCTCTGTGTAGACATGCATACATTATGCTACAGAAACATTAATGTGATGATTACAAGGTGCCACTCTAGAACATTTAGGCATATCACAAAATCTAAAGTGCATGCTCCATGTTACTTTCCACAAATCATAAACATCTGATGTATGAAATATATTTGGCTCCAAGCATTTCAGACAGATAGAAGGCTATGGACCAAAATGAAATACCTTGTAATTTGGTTACTCCTAAAAGATGGGGGATATAGGGGGATGAAGGAAGCAAATTTACCAACATTTATCTTTGAGCTGCCTCAGTTTTCCCCAGGTGCTTGATCTTCAGAAAGCAAGAGGCTGAAATGCAACAAATCGAGGTGAACACAAGTTTCCTGGCCACCTGCCTTTGGAAGTCCCATCATCTCTAGGACTACACTCCAATATCCTATTACTCTAGTTCAGACAAGATCAATTCTTCATTCTTTTTGATGTTCATGAAAACATTAAAGACCACATTATAAGTCCATGGATATTTTAAAAGTTTCCATTAGTCTAAACCCCTTATTATCCAGTCTCTTTTCCCAGGGCAGACACTGGGAAGAATACTGGGAAACAGGACAGATAATAAAGTTGGGTTCCAGGGACTGAAGTATAATCAAGCCAGCAGAATTCTCAAAAACAAAAACAAAAACAAAAACAAAAACAAAAAAACCAACACATAAAATAAAACAAGAAGGGCGTGAGGGTCAAACCAAAAGAAGATGTCCAGACATTGGAGGCTGAGTAAATGCAAACTAATTAGCATGACCGTCAAAATCTTGCATTACTTTGTCGGTGCTGCCCTCTCCAATGTTCTGTCTCTTCACATCTTCACTCCATTGCTCTTAACTGATACACTTCACTGGAAAACCATCCCTCCAGTCCACCCCCACCAAAAATAAAACCAGTTGTACGTGTTTATGGTTGACGTAAACTGAAGATTAATCTGGACAAAAGGAGCCATCCCAGTACGAGGAAATCTAGAGGCTGATTAATCAAGAACTTATTACCTGAAGATGCTTCCAGCACCCAGACAGTAAAAATCTCAATGAAGAAAAATACAGGAAAAAGTCAAGGGAAGAGAAACATGCAGGAAGAATTAGGTAGAGAGGAAAAGGAAAAGGTAAGCAAAATGAAATCAATCTAGAAATATTTCATGAGTGCCCATTTTTTGGTAAGCATACAAAAAGTAAGAGCTGGACCTTTGGAAAACTTAGAATTATAATAACAATCCCCTATTTTTTTCTATAGATTTTTTCAGGGACTATAGGGACCAAAGAATTTGCACACAAATTACAATGCCAATTATTCAGAGTGATAAATTTTATAGATATGTATGTATGTTTATTAATAAATATCACATGGCCAACTAACATGCTGGAGAAAATTATAAACAATGATCTGTTTTAAATACTGAAAATATTCTAAATATATGAGCAGACTTAATTCCAGGTGAATATCCCCATCATCTTCAGTTGCTTAGTCAGCCAAGCAAAGACACATTAGGCAGCAAAGGGCTTATATTTAAGACCTAGCTACTCTCCTATTATCTCTGTGACTTTTGGCATGATGCCCAACTTCTCTGGTCCTGAATTTCTACAATTGTAAAATGGGGACGATAATAACACTTACCTCACAGTGTTGCTGTGAATGCCAAATGAAGCAATATAATAGCTCCAAGATGCCAGAGTGTGAAAAATATTTCAGTCTGTAGCAAAATGGGAGAATGATGCACGGGTTTTTGATGAAGCTATTTATTCAATTAACATGACTACCCTTTATTTGGATATTATACTTTTCCTACTTTCCTAGTGTTAAAATCATCGTTGTGTTGGGGCGCCTGGGTGGCGCAGTCGGTTAAGCCTCCGACTTCAGCCAGGTCCCGATCTCGCGGTCCGTGAGTTCGAGCCCCGCGTCGGGCTCTGGGCTGATGGCTCAGAGCCTGGAGCCTGTTTCCGATTCTGTGTCTCCCTCTCTCTCTGCCCCTCCCCCGTTCATGCTCTGTCTCTCTCTGTCCCAAAAATAAATAAAAACGTTGGAAAAAAAAAAATTAAAAAAAAAAAAATCATCGTTGTGTTATTAAACCAAAGAGCTAGCAAAGGTCCGGCTCTTTCTGTAAGGTTTCAATAAATGGCTATTGTTTTTGTTTTGCTGTTTGGTTGTTTTCCTCAGTTGGCAAAATAAACAGTAGGCAATTCAATGTTACTTCTACAAATGGTTTCTCAACTATTGCAGATCTTTGAAACTCAAAAGCCAGAGTACCACTAACATAATACATGGATGACAGAGGTCCCTATATTGGCTTAAGCTACGGTCACAGAAAGAATCAGCTGTGTTTGAAGTAGGGACAACCAGAAGGTAACTTATTTGCTTTAAGAACTAAGAAATTCAGAGGGGGAAAAAATTAATAAGAGATGAGAAATAGTCCCTCAGGCACATTGGTTAATGATCAGTGGTTGAAGTCAGAGAGTGATTCCAAGGTCAGCATGCTATCTGTCCCTTGAATGTATCTTTTCTTCAATAATGTCTGTGATGGTTAATTGTATGTATACATTTCACTGGGCTAAGGGATGCCCAGATTGCTGCTAAAACATTATTTCTAGATGCATCTGTGAGGGTGTCTCCAGAAAAGATTTGAATCCATAGACTGAGCAAAGAAGATCACCCTCACCAGTGCAGGTGGGCAACATTCGGTATGTTGAGAACCCAAATAGAACAAAAAGACAGAGGAAGGGAAAATTCACTCACTTTGCTAGAATTGGAACATTTCATCTTCCCTCATACATCAGAGCTCTTGGCTCTTGGACATTATGACTGGGGCTGGGATTTATAACATTGGATCCCTTGGTTCCTAGTCCTTTGGGTTTGAGACTGGAACTAGACTACTTGTTTTCCTGGGTCTCCAGCTTGTAGATGCATATGGTGAGACTTCTTAGCCTCCATAATCAAATAAGCCAATCTCTCATAATCAATCTATCTATCTATCTTTCCTCCTTCCTTCCTTCCTTTCCATCCATCCATCCATCCTATCAGTTCTGACTCTCTGGAGAACCTCAACTAACATAAGGTCTCACTGCAACTTTCAAGAGGGCTATTAAAACTGTTTTCATGGCACAAAAACAGACACATAGACCAATGGAATAGAATAGAAACCCCAGAACTAGACCCACAAACGTATGGCCAACTCATCTTTGACAAAGCAGGAAAGAACATCCAATGGAAAAAAGACAGCCTCTTTAACAAATGGTGCTGGGAGAACTGGACAGCAACATGCAGAAGGTTGAAACTAGACCACTTTCTCACACCATTCACAAAAATAAACTCAAAATGGATAAAGGACCTAAATGTGAGACAGGAAACCGTCAAAACCTTAGAGGAGAAAGCAGGAAAAGACCTCTCTGACCTCAGCCGTAGCAATCTCTTACTCGACACATCCCCAAAGGCAAGGGAATTAAAAGCAAAAGTGAATTACTGGGACCTTATGAAGATAAAAAGCTTCTGCACAGCAAAGGAAACAACCAACAAAACTAAAAGGCAACCAACGGAATGGGAAAAGATATTCGCAAATGACATATCGGACAAAGGGCTAGTATCCAAAATCTATAAAGAGCTCACCAAACTCCACACCCGAAAAACAAATAACCCAGTGAAGAAATGGGCAGAAAACATGAATAGACACTTCTCTAAAGAAGACATCCGGATGGCCAACAGGCACATGAAAAGATGTTCAGCGTCGCTCCTCATCAGGGAAATACAAATCAAAACCACACTCAGGTATCACCTCACGCCAGTCAGAGTGGCCAAAATGAACAAATCAGGAGACTATAGATGCTGGAGGGGATGTGGAGAAACGGGAACCCTCTTGCACTGTTGGTGGGAATGCAAAGTGGTGCAGCCGCTCTGGAAAGCAGTGTGGAGGTTCCTCAGAAAATTAAAAATAGACCTACCCTATGACCCAGCAATAGCACTGCTAGGAATTTATCCAAGGGATACAGGAGTACTGATGCATAGGGCCACTTGTACCCCAATGTTCATAGCAGCACTCTCAACAATAGCCAAATTATGGAAAGAGCCTAAATGTCCATCAACTGATGAATGGATAAAGAAATTGTGGTTGATATACACAATGGAATATTACATGGCAATGAGAAAAAATGAAATATGGCCTTTTGTAGCAACGTGGATGGAACTGGAGAGTGTGATGCTAAGTGAAATAAGCCATACAGAGAAAGACAGATACCATATGGTTTCACTCTTATGTGGATCCTGAGAAACTTAACAGGAACCCATGGGGGAGGGGAAGGGAAAAAAAAAAAGAGGTTAGAATGGGAGAGAGCCAAAGCATAAGAGACTGTTAAAAACTGAGAACAAACTGAGGGTTGATGGGGGGTGGGAGGGAAGAGAGGGTGGGTGATGGGTATTGAGGAGGGCACCTTTTGGGATGAGCACTGGGTGTTGTATGGAAACCAATTTGTCAATAAATTTCATAAAAATAAATAAATAAATAAATAAATAAATAAATAAATAAATAAATAAATAAATAAATAAAAACTGTTTTCACTAAACTTTGTAAGCCACTGGGGAAGGGGGAAGGTAGTACTGCCTTAGGGCTTGATGAATGGAGTTTGCACAAAATAAGGAGTTTCCCCCTACTTGGGTGGCCTTACCACAAAGATACCAGACAGCAGGGTCACTATGCTTAGGCAGTGTCAGTAGTGACCAGAAACACTGGTAACTCTGGGAGCATAATGAGACTGGGCCCTCAATATAAGCTCCTTTAGTGGCAGGCACCAGTAGCCATGGCAACAGAGAGGCATCTTAACAATGCATCTTTTCAGGTGGCAAACCCCAAACTTCACCAAAATAAATGAAACCTGGAGAGGAGGAAAATGGACAACACCAAACAGTAGCTAAGAGATTTGTGAGGACCTATGTAGGACCCCACAAAGGATCCCAGAAATACAAAGGGACCAGGGAACAGTGGCAGCAAGCAGGTAGGGGACACAGAAAAGAGAGGTAGGGTCAGTACCTGGAAAGTACTATTTGTTACTGTTAGGTGCACTGGGGGAAACCATGCTTACTCTGTCTCCAGCTGTGTGACCATGGCTGAATCCCTAAACATTTCAGAGCCCTGATTTCCTCACCTGGAAAATGGAGTGACAACAGATACTAATAACTAGCTCACAAAATAATTTTAAGAATTAAACAGGAGAGCATATTTGAAAGTGTTTCTTAAATGCTAAAGTGCTATGTAAATATTAGTTTCAACATATAACAGTGGACTATTATGTAACATTTGGTGCTGGGATCCCCTCGGGATTTAGCCTGTAGTATATCCACTCCAGAAATCATAGCTGAAAGCATGTCTTCCAGGAGAAAGAATGAGGAAAGAATGATCTAACTTAATTATAAAATGGGATGGAGGTGAAAACCCAACCAGTTACACTTGGAGGGCCAATAAGCCATCAAAGTAGGGCAAAATTTTTCAGGAAGGGGAGAAATATATTATGCATATCATGGTTACATAGATATCATTTATTCCCTGTAAAACTCTAAGGAAGAGATTGTCACTCCTATATCTGCAGATAAGGCAAATGAGACTCAGAGAGGTTAAATAGCATACTGAAGACCACATAGCAAATAGAAGGCAAGGCATGACATTTTCAATCCAGACATTTCTGGATCTAAATCAGATAGCATTTCCTTCTTTTGCTTTTGCTATTCTTTCTTTTTCTTTTTCTTCTTTGAGTAAACAGAGAATCCATAATCATAGCAATCATGACCAAAATAAGATGACAAATAAGTCACTAAATATGTTGCATCAAGCCCCGTGCCTTCCCCATTTTTCAAGACCAATTCAAATATTTTTGCATATCCAGTAGCCAGCTTTGGCGCCCCATAAAAGTTTCTTCCAGATATGCTTATACTTGAACACTTTCTAAAAATGTTATTTTGGGTGGTAAATCATTTTATTTGTTTTGCAGTATCCTGAAAGTACTATAGCAAGATTACTCAGATAAAAAATAAAATCCCTTCATTATGTGTAAATGCAACACATGTAGCCTACATAAGGAAAAAACTTAAATTCAAAGCACATGAGCTGAGAATGAAGTAGGAAGTAAGGATGGCAACCCAGCACAAGGAAAACCAGGAGCTTGTGGCTTTCTGCTCTAGAACATCATCATGCCAATGGGATGATGCGGGACACCATCATGCCAATGGGATGATGTGACAGTATACCATTGTTCAGCTCTTTGTGAAATGGGGTATCCAGGGAAGCACATGTGGTAGTAATAGAAAAGATGCAATTCTCTTTGGCTGCTTTTCAAGCTTCACTATTCAGATAATTTGGGGACTTTTTTTTTTTTTTTTTACTTTGAGAAATTCTCCCAGGACTGGACTGATTATAAGATGAGGATATGTCTTGAATTCTGCCAACAGAGAAAACTTGGCTGAACTAGATGTTTTATTTTTTAAGTTGTGTGCACTTTTGCTAAGGACAGATCTGTTTCCTCCCAATCAACCTTCTCTTTTCAGAAAACAAACTCAGATGCTGCCTTGAAAGAGTTTAAATCTTCCTTTCACAGGATGAAGGACCTTCAATGTTCTTCCCAAATAAACCCCCCAGTGCTCATTGTCAAGATGCCAAGCCAAATGTTGAAGACAATCTCATTTCTGTAGCCTATAGTGCCCTAAATTAATGGGATAAATTTCTTCCAATGAGTTAAAAACCCTGAGCAGTTCATTTATTGTTTGCAGTTCATTAAATTGTGTCTGTCTACTGTGGTCCCTGGGTTCATGCTCAAGGACAAATAGTAACCAAAATGAAGAACCTACAACTTGTTCTTACCAAAGCCAAAAAGGCTTTAGAGAAGACTTAAATGAAACTAAGCCCACACAAAGACACTTTGGGAGCAAGGAAGATGAGCAAAACAATTAGGTATGAGTGAAGCAGGTTACCACATCCTGAGCCACATCTGTAAAACAGGGATAAAGATAGCTCCATCCTAGGATTGCTGCAAAATAACTATTGTGAAATTTCCTGGCTCTATTGGAGGCACCAAGTGATGCTCAATTAGTGCTGATTTTTCTTTTTCTTTCTTTCTTTTTTTTAAAATCTGTCTCACAGGGTTAATGTGAAGAGTGAATGAGATCACTGGGTGGGAGTTTTATTTACATGTGAGATATAAGAAAAAAGGAATTTAAAGAACAAGAGTCCACCCCAGAGAACTCTCCAGGGTCCAGATCTGAGTATTTCCCAGATCTTTGTAGACAGATTCAAATTGCTGGCAGTCTCCTCAAGGACAGAAAAAAGCCAGAGCCATGCCCTTACATATAGCCTTATCAGAGAACTTGAGGGAAATCAATGGAAAGAATCCCAAAATCATAGGCTTTGCCACCCACTCATTTAACAAATATTTATTGAATACCTACCATTTGTCAGATGCTGTTCTAGAAGCTATGAATAAAAGCAATGAACAAATGATAAGGTTTCTGTTCAAGCTTATTTTTCAGTAAAGAAAGACAAAATATTTAAATGAGCACAAAAAATACTATGATGGAGCAAAAACAAGGTAGAAAAGGATCAGCAAAGTTGAGTTTTGTGGCTTTCCAATAGGGAGATTAGGGAATCTCTCACAGATGTAAAGATCTGAAAGGAATTGAGCCAAAGGATATTGGAGAGAGATCCAGGAGGGGCCTATAAACTCCCTAAGGCAAGAGACTTTCTGTTAAGTCCAAGGACTTGCAAGGCACCAAGTCTGCCTGGAATAGAGGGATCAAAGAAAAAAGTTCAGAGGAAGTAAGGTCAGACACGGGGCCAGATCATGGATGAGAATGACCTCATAAGGGGTTTGGTTTTTATTGATAAGGAGTGGGAAGTCACTGGAGGGTTCTTTGCAGAGGAGTGAGTTTCTAACCTCCACTTTAACAGAGTAACTCTGGTTGTTGTTTTTAAGAGGAAGTTAAAGGCAAAAGCAAGAAGATAAATTGGAGAAGCTTCATACTGTTTTCCACAGTGGCTACACAAGTTTGCATTCCCACCAACAGTTCACAAGGTTTCATTTCCTTTTTCTCCACATCCTCACCAATACTTGCTATTTCTTGTGTTTTTCTTTTAACTATTCTGACAGATGTAAAGCAATACCTCATTATGGTTTTGATTTGCACTTCCCTAATGATTAGTGTTGAGCATCTTTTCATGTGTCTGTTGGCCATTTGTATTTCTTCTTTGGAAAAAAATTTATTCAGGTCCTCTGCCCATTTTTTAATTGGATTATTTGGTGGTTTTTTTGGTGTGTTGAGTTATATAATTTTTTATATATATACTTTGGGATATCAACCCCCTAATCGAATATGTCATTTACAAATATCTTCTTCCATTCAATAGGTTGCCTTTCTGTTTTGTTGATGGTTTCCTTCAGCGTGTAAAATCGAAGTGTCCATTGATAGATGAATGGATAAAAAGGATATGGTATGTGTATACACACATGCGCACGCACACACATACACACACACACACACACACTGGAATATTACTTGTCCATAAAAAAAAGAATGAAATCTTGCCATTTGCAACAACATGGATGGACCTACAAGATATAATGTTAAGTGAAATAAGTCAGGGAAAGACAAATACCAAATTATTTCACTCATATGTGAAATTTAAGAAACAAAATGAACAAACAAAAGAGAGAAAAAAAATCAGGGATTGAAATATTGACAACTGGTGGTTGCCAGAGGGGAGGTGAGTGGGGGATGGATTAAATAAAGGGAGTTAGGAGTACACTTGATAAGCACTGAGAAATGTAAAGGATTGTTAAATCATTATATTGTACACCTGAAAATAATATAACACTGTATGTTATTTATACTTGAATAAAAAGTCAATTAAAGTAATTAATTAATTTTAAAAAGAAGATAAATTGGGAGTCCATTGCCATTTGCCACTGATAGAAAAGCTAGAGCATAAAGGAATGACTTATTTGCTTAACATTACAACAGAATCTCTGGAAGAATTAGTGAAAAAGACATGCCTATGGTAGAATTCTAAACTGATTTCATCAACTAAAAATCCACCATCATTCCAAAAATGGTGAGGAGAGGGAGGGAACTCTGCACAAAAGTCCATCATTTAATTCTAGGTTACTGTTTGATCCTGAGATAGCACATATTTGTTTTCTCTGTGTAGGTAATCTATTTAACCTCCCAGATCTTTTGAAACAGATACACCTTTGTAAGAGTGGAAATTTACCCTCAAGTTTTTGGTATTAAACGCTGTATAATGTTTTTCACACATCAAAGTATCCTGACTAAAAAGAAAACACAAATCTCCTCCAATGGTGGGTGATCTGATCTGTTTCCAATTGACTAAGTTCTCAAAGATGTAAAAACTGAGAATGGAGGAGCCAAATTCATCATTGGTAGAAACAAAGCTTGGACAGCCTGAATAGTTGAACTATTCTGCCGTGCAGATGGAATACAGTGTGCACGGAATCCTAGTTTAGAGAAAGGAAGTCTCAGAGACCGAATAACTTTTTTCCAGTTTGAAAGACCTCAGAAACAATCAAAATGCAGATGTATTAGGTAACTCACTTAAAAGTTAAAACTTGGGAGCACAAGACAGTCACGGTTGGGAAATTGTTTAGGCAAGAAGTGCAGGAAAGAGAAAGGTTCAATAATGAGGATTTCACTATATGGGAAACCAAGAGAGTTTCACCACTCAGGAGAATGGGGACTGCTTTGAAGAGAGTCCAATCTGAACCTGATGGTAGTACTAGAGAAACTAGTAGGAAAAGGCCTCTTGTTTCCTCCATGACTAGGAATGCCTTCAGGGAGAGCTCGCTTTTGTGGCTGAGGTTATACCATACTAAAGAGGAGTGTGAAGCTTAAGAGAGCTGACAGTTAAAGTCTGATATTTTTATCAAGCTGAAGTGATACCTGAACTCCCTGCTCATACCCAGAATTCCTTTATCTGGTCACAAAACTATTTTTAGACCACCAATGACTGACAAAACAGATACAATGGTTTTCTTTCTGTGGAAGAAAGATACCAGTAACAAGTAATGCATAAGTCTCAATGACCTGAGGGCACTGATGGCTAAATTATAAAATATTTGATGGGTTTGGAGGTAAAGATGATGGTGCAGGTTACCAACAATGGAAAGAGATAAGTATAATATAGAAAAGTAAAAAGAGTAGATGCAGTTGACCCTTGAACAACACGGGTTTGTTTGGAATGAGCAGGTCCACTTACACACCGATTTTTTTCAAAAAATACAGTATTTACTTTTAACATTTATTTTCAATAAATACAGTATAAATACACGTACAGCACAGTACTATAAATGTACTTTCTCATCCTTATGATTTTCTTAACATTTCTGTAGCTTATTGTATTGTAATAATATAGTATATAATATACATATAACATACAAAGTATGTTTTAATTGACTCCTTATGTTATTGATAAGGCTTCTGGTCAACAGTAGACTATTAGTAGTTATGTTTTAGGAGAGTCAAAAATTATATGCAGATTTCCCCTGCGGTGTGGGGAGTCTGTGCCCCTAACCTCAGTGTTGTTCAAGATTCAACTGTACTTCAGTCTACAGTTTGGCTCTATGGATTAGAAACATAGATCTGCTACTCATTAGTTTTATGACCTTAAATAATTACTAAACTACTCTGAATCAATTTGTTCAACCGTATAATGGTAATAATAACAGCAGACAGTAATTGTGATGCAGAGAGCACATAGATCGTACTAAGTCTAATTCCTTATATCTTTCACCTTAGTACATATAGAGATTTGATCATAATACAAAGATTAAAATTACAGAATTTCAAATGACTATGCAACTGGGTTAACTGCCATAGCTGATTTTATTATAAATAACTTCACCTTGGGTCCCCTATTAATCCAATATTAAGTTAACCATAAAATTTCCCACAATTCATTAATTCAATAAACATTTATTGAAATTACACTACAGACCACATATCACATGGAACACTGTAAGAGATTAAAAGAACAATGTTGTTGTTTCTGACTTCTTTTTATAAACCCACAGCCTACAGGCATATGAACAAATAATCAGTACACTGTGATAGTCATGACCATAGAAGAATGAAGTATGAGAGTTCAGAAGAAGGAGCAAGTAGTTCTACCCAGGGAAATACTTACTGCCTACGTTTATTGACTATTTACTATCCACCAAACAATGTTTTAAATACTCTACATGTGCCAACTCAATAAGCATCACAATAAGACAATGAAATAGTTACTATAATTATTTCCATTTTGCATGTCAGGAAACTGAGGCATGGGGAGGTCAAATCTCTTGTCAAAGGTCACATCTAACAAGATCAGACCCATAATTTGAATCAAGCATGGTAGCCCCAAGACCACACTTCAAACCCTACAGTATACCTAGGACATTGACGGATGCCTCATAGAAAAGGTGGCACTGGAAACAGATTTTGTAGAATAAGCAGTTTGCAAGCCAGAGAAGGGAGGATCGGGAAGGTTAATGTACAACCAGGATACAGAAGCTCAGTGTTTGAAGATAACTGGGCAGTATATATAGCCAAACGACGAAAACATACCAAAAACTAGCAGGAGCCAAGGCTAATAAAGCTGCGTATTAAATTAGCCTCCCTAACATTCCCTCCCAGCTATTCGATTAAACTTGGGTTCCTGTCAATGGCCCTTCCCGGGTCTCCAAAGCCAATCTTCTATCTTCCTCTTTGGTCCCCTTTAATTCTACAGCTAGCCTTGTTGCTCATCAGAACAAATATACCATGAGGAATAATCATGGAACTATGCACCTTGGATAAACAATGTGCTTACACCACCTCACATCTGTCAGAATGGCTAAAATCAATGACTCACAAAACAACAAATGTTGGCAAGGATGAGGAGAAAAGGGAACCCTTTTGCACTGTTGGTGGGAATGCAAACTGGTGCAGCCACTCTGGAAAATAGTATGAAGGTTCCTCAAAAAATTAAAAATAGAACAACCCTACAACCCAGCAAATGCATTACTAGGTATTTATCCAAAGGATACAAAAATCTTGATTTGAAGGGGCACATGCACCCCAATGTTTATAGCAGCCTTATCAACAAAGCCAAATTATGGAAAGAGCCCAAATGTCCATCGACTGATGAATCGATGAAGAAGATGTAGTGTACGTACATACAATGGAATACTACTCAGCAACGCAAAGAATGAAATCTTGCCATTTGAAACAATGTGGATGAACTAGAGGTTATTATGCTAAGCCAAATAAATCAGTCAGAGAAAGACAGGTATCATATAATTTAACTCACGAAGAATTTGAGAAATACAATGGATGAACATAGCGGAAGAGAAGGAAAAATAAGATAAAAACAGGGAGGCAAACCATAAGGGACTCTTAAATACAGAGAACTGAGAGTTGCTGGAGAACCAGTGGGTAGGGGAACAGGTGATGAGCATTAAGGAAGGCACTTTTGGGGATGAGAACTTGAGTATCTGTCATATGTAAGACATCAATCACTGGGTTCTACTCCTGAAGCCATCACTACACTGTATGTTAATTAACTTGAATTTAAATCAATCAATCACCAACTGTTAGGTGTTATTTGGATAACTACCTAACACTGAGTATTTAAAAACGATCCCAAGTATTTGGCCATATGTTTATAAAGGCCATATTTTTGCCGTATCAGAAGAGGCTACACCATAATTTATTTATTATCTAAATGGAAAACCATTACCCAATTTTCCATGGACTTTGTGAGGGGTGAAAAGGAGAAGCAAATAAGGGAAATACTCTGCTTAATGAACTTTGGAAGCCCAAGACTGTAGGAGATTCCTAGAGAGGAAACTCCAAGGAAATAAGCATTAGTTCCTTCCCAATGTATCTGCATCAGGTAATTTTTGCCCTTTACTAAATCTCTGCCAACAAAGATAATGGGAATGCAAGGAAACAAGAACTATGTGAGGCAAAATGTTCAGGACTGTTGGCTAAATCACATGCCTGGAAAACACCCAACATGGCCCAATATCACTCTTTGCTCACATGACATCGTGGTGAGAACATCTATTTGGGAAGCCCTGAAAAATATAGACTACTTACTAAAACAACTTGCTCTCAAAAAAAGATAGGGAACTGAGGGAGCAACTCAAAAGATCACTGAGATGGGTTAGATGGGTGATGAGTATTAAGGAGGGTACTTGTGATGAGCACTGGGTGTTGTTGTATGTAAGTGATGAATCACTGAATTCTACTTCTGAAACCAATATTGCACTGTATATTAACTAAAATTTAAATTTTAAAAAGATAATTGACATTGAGAGAAGGGTTTTTAATTCAGAGTAGATAATGCTCAAATTGGTTTTATATGCTAAGGAGGATTCAGGGGGCGGGGGGGGGGGCGGTGCAGGGAATGGGAGTTAAAAACACATGACAAAATGAGGCTAAGAGCTCTACGAATGCCATGGGAATGCAAGCTGGTGCAGCCACTCTGGAAAACAGTATGGAGCTTCCTCAAAAAACTAAAACTAGAACTATCCTACGACCCAGCAATTGTGCCACTAGGCATTTATCCAAGGGATACAGGTGTGCTGTTTCCAAGGGACACCTGCACCCCCATGTTTATAGCAGCACTACCAACAATAGCCAAAGTATGGAAAGAGCCCAAATGGCCATCGATGGATGAATGGATAAAGATGTGGTATGTATACACAATGGAGTATTACTCAGCAATCAAAAACAATGAAATTTTGCCATTTGCAATTACGTGGATGGAACTGGAGGGTATTATGCTAAGTAAAATTAGAGAAAGACAAAAATCCTATGACTTCACTCATATGAGGACTTTAAGAGACAAAACAGATGAACATAAGGGAAGGGAAACAAAAATAATATAAAATCAGGGAGGGGGACAAAACAGAAGAGATTCATAAATATGGAGAATAAACAGAGAGTTACTGGAGGGGTTGTGGGAGGGGGGATGGGCTAAATGGGTAAGGGGCACTAAGGAATCTACTCCTGAAATCATTGTTGCACTATATGCTAATTAATTTGGATGTAAATTTTAAAAAATAAAAAATAAAACAAGTTAAAAAAAAAAAAAAAGAGATCTAGCAATGCCATAGGAAGAATGGCTTAAAACTGGTGATGGAAGACGTTATATGGAAATGGAGTGAGAAAACTTCCCCTGATATGGTAAAAAAAAAAAAGAGAAAAAGATGCACCTTCAGAAGGTGAAGGAAAGACTACTGAGAGCTGTTTCCTTACGGTCTTGTCTGCTCGGTACACATCCTTGCTTTTGCCCCTTGTCTCACTCCCAATGTCCACCCACCACCTAGTCCTGTTGATCCTGCCTCCAAAGTGCATCTATAATAAAGCCACATCTCCATTTCCAGTGCCACCATTGAATTCCAAGCCACAATGATCCCTAGCCTAGATCCCTGCAAGAGCTTTCCAGCTGTTTACCTACTTCCTCTATTCTCCATGCAGCTGCCAGAGAGGGATTGCATAAGTGAGAATTGATTCCAGCTCCCCCATGGCTCCATGAATACAATAAAAATCCCTTTTCTGCCAAGCACTCTTAGATCCCCTGTCCTAGCTCTCCTGTCTAGCTCAATTTTATGTCATTCTCTCCCCCTTTTTGTGATCCAATAATTTTGATCTTCTCTCCATTTTTCAAATAAACCATGCTCCTTATTACTCAGGTCATTCTGAATGCTACTTGCTCTCACCTAAACGCTCTTTCCTGGCCCTTTCATTTATTTCTATCTGTGTGGAGGGTTCCTTCTCTTTCCTGAAGCCTCATGCTAAATGTCTTCTTTTCAAAAAAAGTCCTCAATGATCAGCTTGTCCAAGGAAATACCCATCACTACTCTAAAGCAGGGATCTGACAGTTAAAGATGGTAGACCAAGGAAACTGCCTAATTTCAAATCTCTGCTTCATCACTTGTATGACCCCAAGCAAGTAACTTAATTGTTCTCCACTATGTGGGAATAATATGTAATAGTTATTCAGAGGCTGATTGTGACAATCAAATGAATCAACAAGCATAAGAAGATTACAGTGCCTGGTCCTTTAAGTGTCCAATAATGACTTACTTCCCTCGAACAGTTTAATTTGTACTTCAGTGTTTCATGTTTACTTACTATGCTCACACATCAAACATTTTGTTTCATGTTTACTATGTGTCATACTTACTGTTCACCTACTATTTCATAAGGCAGAGAACTGATTCATCCACTATTTCCAGGAGGGCAGAGAAGTGGCCCATATCCCTAGTACCTATAGTAATGCCAGCTGCTCAGTCAATATTTGAGGAATAGAAGAATGAATGAATTGATATCGTACCTATTTAAGTGTGTAGGGTCTAAGAAAGCCCACACTGCTGTTGAGAAAAAAGCTGAACTAATTAACCATAGTGATCTAGCTAGGTAAGAATGCCTGAGAGGCCAAGAAAGGTCCAAAAGAGAACAGAGTGGTTCCCAAGACTGAAGCCATTGTAAGGATCCACAGGAGGCTGATTGATGGTGAGAGGATGGGAAGTTGTGGTAGTAAATGAAGAATCTCAGTCTTGGGCAAAGGTGAAATCAAAATGCAGTTATTACTACCCTAGTGACCATGGTTAGAGGGCAGATAAGAGTGACCAGGGTTGAGAAAACCAAGAAAGGGAGAGGACTAATGTAGGAAAAGAGTTACTATTACAAAGTTAAATTCCTTGTGTATCAGGTGGAAGGAAATCAGGAAGTAAAACGCCAGGCAAAGTGCTAAAGTCACTGAGGAGAGTAGAAGAAGTAACAGGTCAGTTAGTGATAGCAATGAGGATAGGAAAGAAATGGCCCAAGTGGCAACTATGAGTTTCCACAAAAGTGGAAACCTTGAGTTCTCAAAAAGATTGAGGAGCGTTGGTAGAAAAATCATCCAAAGCTGCAAGGAGAGTGAAAAAATTGCCAGCACTCCTTCTCAGTCTCACGAAATGGGAACATCCTGAAGTAGAAATGACACATGAGACAATCCAGAGAAATGTATTAGTGAAAGGGGCAGACAGAATGTGGAGAGTGTTTGGTTCTTTTTTTTATTTTAAAAAAAAATTTTTTTTCAACGTTTATTTATTTTTGGGACAGAGAGAGACAGAGCATGAACGGGGGAGGGGCAGAGAGAGAGGGAGACACAGAATCGGAAACAGGCTCCAGGTTCTGAGCCATCGGCCCAGAGCCCGACGCGGGGCTCGAACTCACGGACCGCGAGATCGTGACCTGGCTGAAGTCGGACGCTTAACCGACTGCGCCACCCAGGCGCCCCGAGTGTTTGGTTCTTAGATGGATCTGATCAATGTCACCGTTGAAGAGAATCTAAGATGGTGTGAGAGTCAGACTGCCTGAATTTTGCCCTCTGCCCTAAAAGGGATGGGGAGCCACAGGCTCATCTTTAAAATAAGCCAGACACCATTTCTGGTAGAATGTGACGCATCTGCCCCAAGGCAGAGAACCACCTTAAGCTTGCTCAATGTCTCTCTCAATCTCAAATCTCTTTCCCCATTTTCCTCTGGCCCAGAGGTGACACAAATGTCCTGCTACAAATTGACTGAAGCATCCTTCCTGTAGGCCTCCCCAGCAGATATCAGAAGTGAAAGGGCAGAAATCAAGTCCATATTTAGGAAGGAGAAAGCACCAGAGGCTACTGACACAGCATCATGACTCCCTAGAGGAAATCTCAGGCTACAATTTGTCTAAGCAGATGCAGAAATTTGCCATTTTTCTCATCCTTCCTCACGTGCACTACTTGACAGCCTCTTCAGATCCGAGCCAAGACTGCAGCCCGCACTGGCCAGATCATGGGGAATACTTAGGAGAAATACTAGTGCTCAGCTCTCCCTCATTTTGAGCACTAGGTCAGGTGAATTACTTCAAATACATGCAAGGCCCTTCTGTTTCCATGGTAACTGCTCTAAGAACCGTAACAATGTCAATCACAGAAATGGTGAAATCATAACTTGAACCCATCTTGCTGACAAAGATATCTTGAGAAGTAGCCACTGCTCAGTATCAGACTTCTGCCTCTCATTTGGGGAAGAATGTTTTGTTTACATCCAATCAGTTATGGGAATAAGGGGAAATGGTGGTTAGTCATTTTCCTTCTGCTTCGCTGGGTCTACCTCTATCTGTATTTTGCTGATATGCTTGTAACTCATTTTCCCTGCTTGAAATTCTAGATGGAACAATTCGTTTTTCCACCTCTTTCCTGCATAGGTGTAAGCACTTGAAGACAAAATATTGATTTTTTTCCCATGCACTTAGAAAAAACGAAGAACACCTTGTTCATTTTCATTACATTGTGCCAGTTGTTTTAATTTCTTAATGTCTATTTTGATGAAGCAACCTCACAGCATCTAGGGATGAAGTTCTAATCCTGAGGTGCTAAAATAAGATCCAGTGCCTTTTGCCTGCCCTGAGAAGTGGGGCAAATATCTCAGATGACCTATTCTTGCATAAAGAGAGAAGTTAAGGAGTAATTCTCATTTCCTCCCTTTCTATTTGTGCGAAATCTACCCTCTGGATTCTCAAGTGATCTCCCCTAGAAATCAAGGAGTAAAATCATAACATCTAGAACCTACATGATAATTCCCACCAAAAAGGTATTTTGGCACATTAACATTCAAGATTTGTTGGCTAGTTTATTTGCTTGGTTTTATTTTTTAATGTAAATTTTAGGACACTCTTGCCCCGAATCATATTTTTATCTTCCCTTTATACTATAAAAAATTTCAAAGCAAGAATATTTCTGTGAGTTTATTAGACCCTTCAGTTTGGATACTGAATTGTTACAAAACCAATATTTTTTACATTTTTCTTCTTAATAACATTCTTTGACCCAGAGAGAACTAAAAAATAAGCTATTTGATGTCTAAAATTGCAGAGATAAACTGACATTGTGTTCTGAAGGTGTCTTTTCATGAGAAAAATGGAATTTTTAAAAAATGTAATCAAGTTATACACAGCCCCTCACCCTTAGGTCATCAGTTCAGATTTGTGTGAGGTTGAAAGTTGCACAAAGTTGTGGTGGTTGTAGACTCTCAGTGCCCTCTGAGAAATGAGTTGGAGGTCCCAGAGGAGGTCACTGCTTTCTAGTCACCACCCCATGATTGATACCCACAGGCTCATTGAGGAATAACAATTTCAACAGAAGCCCATAGATTTGGCCTAAGACTCCTAAGTTGGTCCTATGCACCTTCATGTTCACAAACGTATGTTCTCAAATGTTAAGCTCCATGAGAAATAGAAGTCACTTTTTTTTTTTTTTTAAGTAACTCTGGAAAGCCTTAGCTCAATATCCTGCCTGATTAATGCAGCTGAGGTGGTAACAATCTGAGGAGGATGAAGCCCAGAGAGGAAGAAAAGGAAGAGGAGGACAAAGAAAAGCAGGAGAATGAGAATAAACTAACAATGGGAGGGGATAAGGATGAAAAGAGGTAGAGAAATTAAAGAAAAAAGGGGAAAAAGAAAAGAGAAAAAGTAAGTGGTGAGAGAAAGGAGAAAGAAATGAAGGAACAGAAGAGTGAAATTCTGTCATGGTAGTGAGTAGAAACCTTTCTATTCCAATAGGGCTGTTGTTTGTTTTATCATTATTTTTATGACAGGGATCTTTTTGTATAGAAATTTCACTTTTACAAATGCTAATTTTGGCCCAAAATCCAGACTTCAGAATCACCATCCAAAGAGGGAAGTCACTGGCGAAGATTATTTTGCATTCCAATCCCACAGAGAAAGTATCCCTCATCTGAAAGAGAAGTTACAAGAACCCAGAGTAGGATAGTCCAACTGTGTGCTCTAGCCCCAGGAAAGAAGCTTCACATTAATGGGGTATAGGGAGAAGACTGGATGTAAGATTCCTATTACCAAAACTGGACATGTGTGGACCACGTTCCCATCAAGGAAGCAGTAATTTAAAGATTGGTTCTTGATCAATCTGAAGTCCTCTTTGCTTGACAAATTGATATTAATAAATTACTTTGAGGAGAAATAGTGCCTGCATTATCTACCTCAAGAACTTAAGACAAAGAATATATTTTAGGTTATAAACAATATAAACTCATTACAGAGAAGTGAGAATCAAAGAAAAATGTATATAAAGCAATAGCAAACAGTGTTCTAAAGGTGACAGGAACATGGAGTGAAATATGACAGAGCATGGGATTTGGACTTCGTAGTGTCAATTCTTTCTAAAGAATGAATTGAACTGAATTCAATTCCTCTGTCCTTATCATTGTAGGGGATTTTCACTCTGCTCCTTATTAGACAAACCTGGGAGATGGATCTGGAGTAAACTCTTCTAGTTTCTCTTAAAACCATTTGACTAATTTTTGATCATTTGGGAAACTAAGTTGGTTGGTGACAGTCTATCATCCTATGCCTATAATTTTATCAGAACATGGGGTCAGTGAATTAAAAAGGCTACTATTGTCTAGGATGTTTCTTCTCTTCTACTTTTCTTGGACTTGCCCATGTTTAGATGGACTGTGCTCTAAATGTACTTTCAAACTCCAGAGAGGGTAAAAGGTTCGTGGGCACCAACTCTGTGTAGCATGGAGGAAGCTAACCACTTCCCAACTTCTCCACTTACTTGTAATAAGTTAGTAAGTTGCCTCTACTGCTCTCCATTCTAGATGGAAAACAGGAGACCTTACCCCATTCTCCAATCTAGTTGTTAGAGTATCCTGCATTTGAGAAGTAGAGAAGGAGGTTTACTTGACATTTCCCTGACACCACTCATAAAACTGACACTCGGATTGCTTTTTATTTCACTTTTTTTTCCCCTAGAGGAGAGAAAAAGTAAATGGCATCTCTATCCTTTGACAATAAAATAATAAAGGTTGCCACTCGCTGAGTACTTATAACATCAGTTTTACATATTACATGCTTTACACACATGCTTCTAATTCTAACAACTCTGTAAGGTAGATGTTATTATCCTCTTTCCTCAAGAGGCCAAAAAAGGTTAAGTAACATGCCCAAAGTCATATGGCTATGCAAAATATGAACCAGGACTTAAAATTCAATTTTGTGGCTCTCTGAAATCCTTAGTTTCAATAAATAATAAATGTCTCCCAAATATCCCTATTTCTCTCAAAAACTAACTATAGGACTTATGATCAAATTGAAGTTTTGACAGAAGTGTTTTGTCATTTCTCCCTTTCAAATATCACAATGATATAAAAGTACAAAAAGACATAACACTGAATGACAAGAGAATGGCTAAGAAGGTGACAGCAACAAAATTTTGGAAAGTAGAAAGCATATGCTAAAGTAGTAGCTGACTTACCAGACCCACAAAGGTTGACTCCTAAACTGATTAGGAGGGTGGCCCAGAAATAAGCCTGTGCATGTGGAAGAAGTTGAGGAAACTTAGGAATTTGTGGCTCAATGCACTTTTGAAAGTTGGAAAGCACATGAGACTGAAATAAGAGATTTAGCTGGAAGTCTGGATGAGAATCTGTATTTGGGTGGTGATCTCTCTTCCTCCCATCCCAGCAAACAACCAGATGTATACTCTATGAAGAAACTGAACCAGGGACTCTGGTCTTGGGGTCATTACGCAGAGCTGAAGGATGGGAATTCTAGTGTCTTGCTCTTTGAGCAAACAGCCCCACATCACCAGACACTTGAGGGAAAGCTTCTGGTGTGAAAGAGACCAAAACATCAAAAAGTAAAAGGATCTCAGAGGAAAGAAAAATAATGCAGAAGACAGAAGAGCACGTCTCCGAAACACTAACCTCTACACAGAAACAAGGATAAGGATAGAGTATGTATCTGTTTTTAAAAGATTCAATCCACCTAAAATGAAAGCTTTTGAAATTAAAAATAAGTGAAGAGGAATAAAACCAATAGAAGGGTTGGAAGGTAGCACTGAAAATCTCTCTCAGAAAGTATAAATAAAAAGAGATGGAAACTAGGGGGAAGAGAGAAGCAAATTAGAGGCACAGATTGGAAGTTCTAGGAAAGAGAAAAGAGAAACCAGAGGAGAGAAAATTCAGAATCATTTTTCCCTTTTCTTGAAAAATAGCACAAAATTACAGCCGAACGGCTCCACTGTCCTGTCCTGCAGATTCTCAGAGGCCAGACAGCCTTCCTCCCTTTTGTTCCATCTCCATCTCCTTTAGGTAAAACTGGTAGTGTTTCAGCTGGTAAAATCCCGTGTCTAGGTATGCCTTCTGCTGAAGTGTCCTGTAAAATTCACGGTTCACACGCATACTGATTTCCTTATCAAGTGGTTTTTCAACCACACCCTTCAGAAGTTTTCTAATTTTTTTTTTGTTTGTGTGTGTGTGTGTGTTTGCAATATGAATATGCTGAGAATTTTTCTAATCTTCAAGTTCCTGTTCCTTTCACTTAACAATTTCTTCTTTAATTCATCTTTCTCCTCTCACATTTTATTATAACAATCAAGAGGACCCAGGATGCATCTTCAACATTAGAAATCTTCTCAGTTAAATATCTTATTTCATCGCTCACCAAGTTCTACTCTCCAAAAACCAACAGAACATAGGTTTTTTACCACTTTATGACAAGGATCACATTTGCTCCAGTTACCAATAACATGTTCTTAATTTCCACCCGATATCTCACCAAAATGACCTTTAACATTCATATTTCTTTTTTTTTTTAACATTTATTTATTTTTGAGACAGAGAGAGACAGAGCATGAACAGGGGAGGGGCAGAGAGAGAGGGAGACACAGAATCTGAAACAGGTTCCAGGCTCTGAGCGGTCAGCACAGAGCCTGACGCGGGGCTAGAACTCACGGACCGCATGATCATGACCTGAGCTGAAGTCGGACGCTTAACCGACTGAGCCACCCAGGCGCCCCTAACATCCATATTTCTACCAACGTTCTGATCATAATCATTCATTACACATTCTCTAAGAAAATGAAGGCTTTCTCTCCACCTGTCCTCTTTTCTTTCTGAGTCCTCACCAGAAACACCTTTAACATCCATATTTCTACCAACAGTCTGTTCATGGCAATCTAGACTTTTTCTAGCTGAACCTCAAACCTCTTCCAGCTTCTACGTATCACTCAGTTCCAAAGCTGCTTCCATATTTTTAGGTATTTGTTACAGTGGCACCTCACTTCTTGTTTCCAATACCCATCTTATTCATCTCAGGCTACCATAACAAAATACCACAGACTGGATGACTTACACAACATAAATTTATTTTCTCACAGTTCTGGAGGCTACAAGTCCCAGATCTGGCAGGGTTGGTTTCTGTGAAATCTCTCTTCCTGGCTTGCAGATGGCCAACTTCTCATTATGTCCTCACTTGGCAGAGAGAGAGAAAGAAACTTCTTCTTATAAGGCCACCAGTTCTGTTGGATTACGGCTGCACTCTGAGGAGTTCACTTAACCTTAATTACTAACAAAAACTATCTCCAAGTTATAGTCATATTGGGGACTAGGGCTTTAACATAAAGTCTGGAGGGGGGGAGGGGGATGTACAGTTCAGTCCATAGTAGAGGACAGAAGTGTGCAAGAGGAATGATAGACAGACAGCTCTGATGGATTATCTGAGGAATTTGAATATAAAAGGAAGAGATACATTCACTTGGCAAAGAGTTTAGGGATGAATTAGTGATATGTGCACAGAAAACTAATTAAACACAAGTTTGGATCATTACTAAATCCAGGGAAGTACAAAAAACCTATACTTCCCCCTGTCCCCCAAAAGAGAAATTTAATCATAATACACTACATGACGCAGGCATACATAACTCTTATTTAGTCATAATTGTGTAAACACTGAATTTGTCTTTAGATCTCAAATGCAGTTGGTCGAGTTAACCATACTCCTCAATCCCTGGCTCACCAGATTGGACTTGATGCAGCCCCCTCTCTTATTTGTGTATTCCCCTTATTTCCATTTCTCCCATATGCAAACACCCTGATATGTTTGAAGTGTATCATTTATGCATTCTTTTAAAATGTGGTTTGTATTATCTGCATATACTTTTCATTTACACAAGTTGTATTTTACTAAATATCTTACTCTTTTTCTTAACTTTTTCATTCAACACTATTTTTTAGATCTATGCATATTGCAGGGTGTACATTTAATTCACTGCTCCTAATTCACAAGTATTTCTTAATGTGTAGCCACCATATGTACTTATCTGCTCTGTTACTTATCAACAACTATACTGTTTACAACTTCCTGCTACCACAAACAAGGAGGGAATTTCTGTAGGACACACATCTTAGAGTGTAACAGAGTTGACTAAGTAGTAACAGAGAGCCCTCCAGAATTGCTAACCTGGTCCACATATCCACTAGTGGTACTTTGCAGGTCATCAATTGCCACACGCCTGCCAACCTTTTGTACTTCCAGCTTTCCAATTACGGCCAATCTTAAAGGTGTAAAGCAGTATTTTAATATTTTCATTTTTCTAATCACCAATTAAAGTATCTCTTCATCTGCTTATTAACCTTGTGGGTTTTTCTCTTTTTTGAATTACCTGTTGGTACTTTTGCCCGTTTTTACTACTTTTTTTTTTTTAATATATGAAATTTATTGTCAAATTGGTTTCCATACAACACGCAGTGCCCATGTTTTTACTACTTTCTATCTCTTCTTTTCTGATTTTTCCTTTTATAGTCTAGAACTTGGGTCTCTTTCAACTTGGAAAACTAGGCAAATAAGAACACAATACCACTAATAATTCCATGAAAACCAAAAGTTTCACAGGAAATTTAATCAAACTTACTACATGACTCAGATGTAAATACTATTTGCATAGTCATAATGATATTAACCAGTGCATTTTAATCTAACAATAATTACTACCAGAAAGATTGAAAGAGGATAAGTGAGTGGAGGGAAAGATGTAAGGATAAAAGCTAAATCTCATCTTTTATGTTAGGAAGACAATAGATAATCCCTATGGATTGAATTGCACTCCCAAACCACCCACCCCAGGCCAAAAAGCTATGTTGAAGTCCTAACTCCTAGCACCTCAGAATGTGACCTTATTTGAAAATATAGTCTTTATAGATGTAATCAAGTAAAAGTGAGGTCATTAAGTGGGGCTTTAATCCAGTATGACTCGTATTCAGGAGGAATTTGGACACAGAAATAAACATTCACAGAGAGAAGACTGTGTGAAGATACAGGGAGAAATGTCATGTGAAGATGAAGGCAGAGATCAAGGTGGTGCAACTACAAGCTAAGCAAAGAACTCCAAGGATTATCAGCAAACTATTATAAACTAAGACATATGGAACAGCTTCTCCCTCAAAGCCCTCAGAAGAAACCAACCTTGCTGACACCATGATCTCAGACCTCTAGCCTCCAGACTACAGAACAAATCTGATGTTTAGTCATCAAATTGTGGCATTTTGTTATAGCAGCCCTAGGAAATCAATGCAAATAGCTAGCTAGCTACATAGACAGACAAAGAAATGGCAGTGCATACATGACGTTCTAAACATGGAGGCAGCCATAAATGTAACTGATTGCCTCTGGGAAGTGGGAATGGGAATAAGGGATGGGGGTGGAAGGAAGCAGGAGATTACTGTTTTCCATTTTAAGTCACGTAAAACTACTCGACTTTATGTATATTTATAACTTTTATAAAATATACCTTTAAAAGGCCATCTTGCCATGCTTTAAGGAAGATCAGTTTCTATAATTTTACTTTCACAGCATCAAAGAAGACTTGCTCTACCAAGAAAATGCTTGTCTTTAAGTTTCAAAGTGCATTGTCTTAGGGCTTCATGGTCTTGTATAATATTGAACTAGTTTCAGATTGGGGCTTAAATCCCAGTTATCACTAGTTGGCAAACGCATTTACATTTCAAGAGTTTGGATGGTAAGCAGCAGAGCATTATGGAAATACAAACTTCAGAGAGAGACCGAAAGGGTCTAAGTCCAAATGCCCCTGCTTATTAAGTTGCATGGCCTAAGGCAAGTCAGTTTAAACCTCAGTACCTCAATTTCTTCATCTGTACAATTGGATAGGAAGACAGTACTTCGTGAGGATTTTAATTAGAACACTTAGCACAATGCCAGGCTCCTGATAAGCACTCGATAAAACATAGCTATATAGTTACGATATCCATATTAAGAAGGCTTTCCATTCTTTGCAACTATTGTCTTCAGTCACTAGTCCCTTCTACTCCCCAATCCTTCAATCTTGATTTAAATCATTAGTCAATTTTGTTCTCTGGTTACATGATAATGTAGGACAAAATCTGGTTTTAAGTCCCGCATCTGCAACTTACTCGACCTCTGATAAGTTACTTAAATTTTCTCAATCTCGAGTTCCTCATCTATAAAGCAGGTTAAATAATATCTATCATCATGACTGGGTGAAATATTGAACATGCAAGTGCCTGATGCAAGAGCTAGCAGAGCATAGATGCTCAGTATGTGATGGCACAGGGCAAGCTGATAGGCAAGTCCATTTCCCAGCACATAAAATTAAGCAGTATTATATAAACACAACACCCCATATTCTTTAGCTATTCCATAAAAACATTTTGTGGATATTTAAAAGCCAGATCCACTCTTCAAGAGGATACTTGAGAGACAGGAGTTGTAGACAGAGATATCCATGAATATCCAATGCCTCTGCTTCATAAAATGCCAGAGAATTTGATTTACACAGCACTCTAAGCAGAGCAAATTGTCCAGGTTATTTTAATTGAATTAATTTCCAATGAAATATAAAACTTTGCCAATGCATGACAGTCTATCCAAATGCAAGGTCATATGAACAAGATGTACTATTTAAGAAATCTGTGGTAAACTTTAGACACATTTTTGTTAAAGTATTGACCATGTCTCAAAAATAATTCAACTTATAAAACCTGAAATTTACAAAACACCTAAACCTCCCACCACAGAAGGATTCTCAGCCTCCTCAATGAATTCCATCAGTGACCTGATTTACAAAAATATACCTTGCACATAAATCTTCAGGAACACAACCATTGCCCAAACTATTGTTCACAGTTAAAACAAGATTTCTCCTGCTTTGATGCCCATTATCAGAGTGAGTAGGGCCTGAGTTTAAATCACCATGTCCCTGCCAGAACAGTCTTGTTCCCTCTTGTCCTCATCACTGCTGTGGTGTCCTGTCAGGGAGAAGATGTAGGGCTCTCTGAATAGTTGAGTTCAGCAATCTTCTAAAATGCTGATGCAGCTCCCTTGGCTAAGTGAACACAATATTTCTGTGACAACCCTCCATAATCCAAGGAGCAGCTCTCTTAGGTCAGCAGAGGTGATAGTGGTTCCCTGTCAACCAGGAGAGATCACTCCAAGTTTTCATTCGTAACTGAGAAGAATTATTCCCTTTTTTGTTTGGAGAAAATCCACACCTGGCACAAAGCACTGAAAGGCACCACTGCAATCTATTTTCCCTTATGTCTCATCCATGTCTAGGACTGTATCTCCACACATGGGCTTGATGGCTCATAATACAATATGGTTAAGTCATATTCGAATTTGTTCTGATGTTCTTGTCCATCAGACTAATCAAGCTTACACTGGCCCATCAAAATAATAACAAAGATACAGACGGTCCTTTTTGGTTTATAAAGCACCTTAATATACTTTATATCACTGGTTCTTTTCAGAATATTAATATTGTCATCTTCATAGTACAGAAAGGGAAATAAGCTTTTGAACAAAGTCCTTTTTGTTGATGAGCCTCTCCAAATGCTGCATCCAGATGAAGATGTTTGAGGAGATATGAGCAAAGCAGAGCAAGGCCATGTGTCTCCCGTCAAGGTACATCCAGGTTCCAGTCACTCCTACATCAACCACTGAAACCCAGTGAAAGTCCTGATCTTGCCCACATAATACAAGCATACAGGTCTACTTAGGAAGGAGGCAGGCAACAACCAGCAGCAGAGGGCTGTCAAAACTTTGAAAGTTCAGGAGGCACACAGGCCTTCTGTGTGAAATGGGTTGCACTTTAATTACAAGAAGAAAGGAACACTTACCACATGGCAGGCACTATATTTATTGATGGCCATGCATTATCTCATTTAATTCTCAAAACAAACCAATGTGTTACTAGCTATTATCATCCCCATTTTCAAATGAGGAGTGTATTCGTCAGGGTTCTCCAGAGAAACAGAACCAATATGATATATATAAAAACACACTTATCATGAGGGATTGGCTCATACTATTGTGAAGACTGAGAAGTTCACGATCCACCATCTGTCAGCTGGAGGCCCAGGAAAGCCAGTGGTGTAGCTCCAGTCCAAACCAGAAGGCCTGAGAACCAGGGAGCCAATGGTATAAGTCCTGGGCCATATGTGAAGGCCCAAGAACCAGGAACACTGATGTGTGAGTGCAGAAGATGGACATCTCAGCTCAAGCAAAATAGGAAATCTGCCTTTCCTCTACATTTCTGTTTTATTCAGGCCCTCAACAGACTGGACGATGCACACCTGCTTTGGGAGGGCGATCTTCTTCATTCAGTCTGTAGATTCAAATGCTCGTCTCTTCCAGAGACACCCTCACAGACACACCCAGAAATAATGGCTTACCAGTTGTCTAGGCATCTTGTAATTGACACAGATAATTAACCATCACATGGAAACAGAGATTAAACTGCTTACTCAGGTAGCTGATGCCATACCAGGGCTCCAAATCTCTCTGCTTTACTGTTCCCACCACTACCCAATCCGTCTCATTTCCCTTCCAAAAACACGATGTCCACAAATGGCTCTTGACAGCCCTTTGATACCCAGGCTAAAGCTGATGTGCCCTTATACTTGGAAATCAGGAGTTCTCAGAGGAAATTGGGAGCATCTGTCCATCACCATTTAATAATCACAAAATCAACAGTCCATTGCAATGCTATTGTCTGGTATTTCATTTTAATCAAACCAGCTTTTTGTAGCACAAAATATTTCTAAGGATAGATGGATTTTGAGAACATTTTATTTTCCACTCACAGGTCTCAAAATCCACCTTATATTTAGTTTGTTATTTAACATCTTGAAGCTAGATGCGCCTGCCAATGTGCTAAGGACTTAAAACTGAACAAAACAGCCCGTTATAAGGGAGCTGCACTGAGAGGTGACAGGCAGGAGGCAACCAACTACAATACCATACATGCAACATTAATAGTATAAACCAAGTGCTCTGGTGACAAAGAATAAGGAAAAAAGCAAAGTAGTCATTGCAGATCTCAGGGCTATGACTTGAAGGTGGTAGTATTTGAGCTGGGCTTTAAAGGTTGAATAGGAGTCTACCATGGACTTAAGAGAAGGGCATTCCAGGCAGAGGCACAGTCAAGGAATGACTGTATCATAAGAGATGCTAGACATGGTGGAGGGCATAAATTCATGATGACAATGAGATTTGTGTAGTATCTCACAATCTATCTGGAATTTTTACCTGCATTTTCACTCTATATTTAAATTAATCTTGTAGAGTTGTTAACTATTTTCTACTCTTTTCAGAAGGTAAGGGAGGTTAGGCCCAAGTCCTCACAGGCAGAGCTAGAAACTCTATGGTCTCAGGACTCTAAATTCCATACTCTAACACTCTAAAAAAAAAAAAATCAGATTGCCATGGGGAGGTTGGAAAGCACAGGGAAGAAGCCAGGGAAGATCTCTCTGACATGTTGAAACTGAATTAAATTCTATGCCCTTAGTTGTTGGTGCTCTGGAGAGAGGAGCAAAGGGTCAGCACCCACCCACCATAAGCCAGTCCTCCTAACCTTTCCTTCAAAATTCTCTCCAAATCCATGGTGCCTCTCTCAAGAGTGGTAGTAGCTGGGAATGAAGTGATGGAATCTGACGTAGATGGAGGAAAAAAGGCTGAACTCAATTTCAGTATTTCCTACCTTTGTTCCTTCATCCCTTTAATTTGCTCATCCAAAGTTTGTTCCAGCAAAGTTTAATTTTTTTTAAATATTTTTTTAAAAAATATTTTAAATATTTTAAATCTATTTATTAACTTGTATATTGCCTGATCCCAAGGAATTTGAAATCATTCTATGTGTGGTAAAACATCCATTTAAAATCGAAAGGAGGGGGGCGCCTGGGTGGCGCAGTCAGTTAAGCCTCCGACTTCGGCCAGGTCACGATCTCGCGGTCCGTGAGTTTGAGCCCCGCGTCAGGCTCTGGGCTGATGGCTCGGAGCCTGGAGCCTGTTTCCGAGTCTGTGTCTCCCTCTCTCTCTGCCCCTCCCCCGTTCATGCTCTGTCTCTCTCTGTCCCAAAAATAAATAAAAAAACGTTGAGGAAAAAAAAAATAATAATAAAAAAAAATAAAATCGAAAGGAGGGAAGAAGGGAGAGGGGAGGAGAAAAGGAAGGGAAGGAAGAAAGGTAGAAAGAGAGAGAGAGAGAGAGAAACTGCATTAGAATATGAGAACACAACAATGATCTCATTGTTGTGGGTTCAAGCCTGACATCAGACACGCTGAGCGTGCAGCCTGCTCTCTGTCCCTCTCTGCACCTCCCCCACTCACACTTGCTCTCTTAAAATAAACATTAAAAGAAAAAGTATTTGAGAGACAAACCAAGGGAAAAATAGGATATTGGTTAAGTGGGCAATGGAATCTCTACCACAGCTCTATTTAAGCTGTAAATTTTGCTCCAAGCTGCCTGGTAGACAAAGCAAAATCAGAAACCTAATGTGTGCTATATCCTTTTATTCATTAGAAGAAAACACATAATCTCCCCAGTAGAAGCTAGTATTTCCTAGTAATTAACTCTAAAATATTTTTTTCTTATGGAGTGTCCACAGGTGTCTCTGAGAAACGTGCTGAAAGGTATCAACAGTGAGATTTCCTTCGTACCATAAACGCAGTGAAGGGTTTCACCAGGCAGGTCAGAACGTCTTAGCCTCCATCAGTACACATTTCTTCCTGTTTCTCAGAATGTGCCCCCCTGGCATGCTCTCTCACCCTTGCTCTCGCTCTCTCTCTCTCTCTCTGGGAGCTCCAACTTGCCTCACAGGGCATTTCACATTGGATGCCTGCTTTTCTCCCACTTGTCGGCAACATATTTTTCAAATTAGCACTTGGGAGCTTTGAGGGAAACCCTGACATTGTTGAGAAGAGAGTGAGAGGCCAACAAAAAAAGAGAGAGAGGTCTGCTTTTTTCTCAGCTTGTTATAAATTTGCAATACAAGCAAAGAAAAATAAACACCCAGATTCTGCAACTGATATAGAAGTTCCCTGGCTTGACGTGGTACCAAAGTTCGGTCTTCCCCCAGACCCTCTGCTCGATACAAGCAGGAAGCCTTTGCTCATTCTGAAGGGGTACGGCCCAGCCTCCTTTCCCACCCTCTTCCTTGTCTTCATTACCATGTTTCCCTGTGGATGGAGAAGTGGAAGGACAATACATGAATAGAATACCCTGTTCAGGAAGCCACATGAGTTCCTGGTTTGTGAGAAATGTTTGCGTCTGAAGCCGCACTTTTAACTCAGTGAGAAGCCTCCTGTCTCCTGTCAGAGGGAGGGGAGGGGAGGGGAGCTCAAGAGGCCCAGCTGATCTTCATTAGCAAATAGGCCAAGCTGCTCTCCTGCCAAGACCTTCCGCCTGGCCCCGTTCCTGCCCCTTGTGAGGACTGTTCCCATCTTGACTAAGGACTAGAAAGGGGAAAAGGGCAAAAAGAAAGGTTTTCTCTGACAAGAAGCTCGAAATAGATTAAGAGAAGGGATTTCTTCATCTTGATTAGGGAGGTTGCACTTAGGGTCCAGAAGAGTAGAGCGGTGGAGGGATTTTGTGGCTAAAGGATCCCTGTTTGAGTCCTGCCTCAGGCAGTCGCCTATAATGTCTTGGGCAAGTACTTTTACCTCTTTGAACCCCATCTCCCTTCTCCATAAAAAGGGGATAATGCCTTGATGGCTGTAGAAATTGGGAGGATATTCGTGAACGTGCTTTAACTGCTCGGCACTATGCAATTCTAGTCACTATGCAAATTATAGTCGTTACTAGTGTAGGAAAACGTTCTGTCTCATAACCCCCAGCAGTTGACAACAGAAGATCTCGTTTCCAGACAACCCCAGCCCAGATCCTCTGGTGCTAATTACTGGCTGGGCCTCAGTAACGTTTACTATCTGAGCCTCAGTTTCCTGCAGTGAAAATATTGACAAGGGAAGTCACCTCAGAGCACAAGGCTGTCATGAGAATCAAGCAACACTAAACATCAGGAAGTACTTTGACAACTGTAAAATGCTAGACAAATATTAGTTGTTAATATCATTAAGGAGCAGCCTAAAGGCCTGAGCTCTGGTGCCAGCTTTGCATGTGTCTTTACCCTTGGCGCCTTCTCAGTTGAATTTATCACACTCTCCTACAAGCTGTCTTTTCCCGCTGACAATTATTTAATTCCTTTCTCAACAACCAAGTTCCCTGAGTGGATCCCCAGAATCCATGGGGAAAATATGTATATTCCTTTTTTGGAAAACTTATACTAGGCAAGGCAGAGAATAAACAACCAAGATGGCTAAAGGAAGATAAAGCAAAATTAAAGAATATGGATCTTGAGGTCGCAAGATTTGTTTCTAATGCCCAGTGCTGGCTGAGTGATCCTGGGTGAGTCTCTTGGCTCCCCCGAGCTTTAGTTTCTTTTTCTAAGAACAGGTCTGATAATAATGATACCTGCCCCATGCGCTTGCAGTGAGGATTAAATGAAATAACGTCTACTCACGGTGTTGTATCAGTAGAGTCATTATCTAAAAGGAAATTATATTTTGACAAGACAGCTACTTAGCGAATAGCTGCTATGTGCCAGGAACTCTGTATGTGTTACTGCATCTAGTCCTCACACTATTAGACTGACATTATCCCCATTTTACAGATGAAAAGACTCAGGAAGCTTAGGAAAATAAGTGGTAGAGAAAGGGCTGGATCCCAGGTTTGATTCCAAAGCTCATGTTCTTTCTACTACCTATTGGGTTTCTTTCTATAAACTAATATCAGCAATAATACAACTTCCCAGGATTCACTTACTAGCATAAGAGTGAACTTCTAGGATGCTATGTGCTCACAGCAGACTTTCACTACATGTTTTCTTACTTGGCTTCCCAAGGAAGCAGATCTCCAGGCAAGGATGTGAGTACAAGTAGTTTGAGAGTAATCCCATGAAACACCAGTAGGGGAGTGGAGACTTGAGATAGTCACTAAAGGTTTATTGCCAAACAAGGAGTTCGATTCCACTGGGGAACTCTGGGGATGCTATAGAAGATACACTTCAGACATCCACCTCTTTTGAGTAAGAGAACTGGAATATTTACACAAACTTCTGTCTGGCATTAATGTTTTGGTGCTCTTGCTCTGCTGTGCACAACAGTCCAACACACACACACACAAAGGAAAAAAAAAAAAAAAACACTCCCATGCAAAAGATGCCATGATGTCACTGAGTCAATATATGAACTGAGTGAATGAGCAAGCATATGCTGATGGCAAGGGGTAGTGATAGGGTGTTGGGGGTAATGGAATAAAGGATAAACAGCAAAGGAAAGGTCAAGAAATTTACCAAAGAACTGGCATGATGAATTAATAGGCTCCAATCCCTCTTATCACATGATTTCATACATATTAGGAGACATGAGGCAGACTAGATTATTGTTCCAACTTTAATTCCCTACCCAATAACAGGATTATAAAACTATACCCTTTGCCATGTAACTTTGCAGTGCCCCTCATTTGGGTCAGGTGTATCTCCTCACTTGACTTGACCATGTGACTTGCTTTGGTTAATGGAATCGTAGCAGATAGGACACAAGCAAAGATTCATAATACGGTTGCTTATTGGGGTTTGCATTCTTACACTTTATGCCAACGTTATCCTGAGGGTCACAAAAAAAGGGAAGAGAAGGGAAGAAAAAAGAAAAAGAGAAAGAAAAAGAGAAAAAGGAAAAAAAGAAAAAGAATTTGCTAAGACCAACCTAAATCCGCCAACCCTAACCAGTCACGGACACATGAGTAAACCCAGCTCAACTACCCAGCTGAGCCCAGCCGAATATAGCTGAGTTGACCCAGCGACATAGGAGCTAAAAACATGCTTATTGTATAATGCTGAGACTTCTGTGGTTATTAAATGTTCTGAAGCAAAAGATAACTGCTACACAATTTGTACTTCATTGTTCTATGCTAGCAGCTAACATTCATTCAAAAAAATTAGTTCATCAGACATTTCATAAGTGGCTGCTTTGGGTCACCATCTGAAATTATTTATTTAGTAGTCACTTATTATCCTTCACTGAACTGTGAACTTCATGAAGTCAGGAACTTTGTCTTGTTCATCCCTATATCCTAAGTGCCCAGCACAGTGTTTGTCATAGAATGGTGTTCAATAAGTATTTGTTAACTGAATGAATTTCAGCTATTGTGCTACATATCGAATATATTCAAATGGCATTCTATTTATCCTCAATTTATCGGAGTAGACAAATGTACACAACTGTAATTGAGTCCCCTTATATTAGGAAAGCATAGAAGAATAAATAATTCTAAGTGGAGAAATGATAGAAAACTTTACTGAAATAATGACATTGGAGTCACTGTTGACTCAGGATGAATAGAAATTTTCCTGATGGAGGTGAGAAGAGAGCCTTTCCAATCAAAAGGGACAGTATGAACAAAGGTATAGAAATGTAAAAGAATACCCAGAGTGGCAGAAGCATAGGATGCCTGTATAGGGGAACAATGAGTGGGGCTCAGCCGTAAATGACATGCACTTTGTCCTCTAGGAAACAGTGAACTGTGGAAAAATTTTAATCATAACATTAACTGAATCCTTTCTTTCACAAAGCTCTTTAGATAGCCATGTGGAAGAACAATTAGATTTATTACAACTTCTAAAGAAATCTGCCTCCTGTTACCATCCTTCCCTAAGTCTTCCTTAATGCAATACATACATGCACACCAGGAGCTCTGAGATACAAGTTACACATTTCATTTAAGTCTCTTCCTTCCTTTCTGTCCCTTGACCCCTAAGCCCTGAGTTTTCTCCACCCCCACACTAACACCTAAGATATGGGCCCCACCCCCAAGGCACATCTTATACCTATACAAAAAAAGCAGGCCTATTTAAATCAATCCAAAACATGACTTTAGGCATCAACAGTACTGCACACACTTGGGGATCTTCCAGAACAGCTAAGACTGAGAAGATTTAAAGGTGGATGAGGCAACCCCCACCTGCAAGACACTGGCGGAGGGGGGGGGGGGGTGCGGTGCGGGGAATATCCATATGTAAAAGGCATAGGAGTAAGAATCTCTCCCACTGGGCATCTATTTCCTAACTTTTGAATCTCCTATGATGTTAGACTAAGGGCACTTAGCACACCCTAAAGAATGTAAAATCCATAAATCATAAGTGCAAGGGGCTTGTTAAAATCATATGTAGTGGAAGAGATCTGTTATACAGTCAACATTAATATCATCAGTATTTACTAAGCCTTCTTTCATCATGATGATAAGCTGGGCAACACAGTGCTACATGTGGTCACTGATCTTCAACTTAATAACCAAACTCCCACTTACTTATGGAGCATATCTGTGACCCATTACATCTTGGGAGGTAAAGTACTATGCAATGACACAGCACATGCTGGGAATAGTCATTTTTAATATATACCATTATATATTACATATTGAACCATAGTTCAAAGTATCAAAAATCAGGCAGTTGTGTAGAAAACGATCTCACTTCAGCCTATATCACTGGAAGTTGATAAAAGACCAATACTCAATGGTATTTGGACCAGGATATCTTAAAAACAATGTGTCCCCCTGGTCTAGAAGTGAGAAAGGGTTTATCTATACCCAAGAAGACAATAAGCCAAAGCCAACCCATGTACTGTGCACACACAAATACATAAGAAGCATTCCTTTATTTGCACATGAACAAAAGATAAGTCCAATAAAGAGCATGTGAAATAAAACTGCAACCAGAGGGAAGGATAAAGTCATCCTGATACTCAAAGGAGATGCAATATCCTTAAAAAACATTATGTGAATTAAAAGGGATTTCAGGGGCGCCTGGGTGGCGCAGTCGGTTAAGCGGCCGACTTCAGCCAGGTCACGATCTCGCGGTCTGTGAGTTCGAGCCCCGCGTCAGGCTCTGGGCTGATGGCTCAGAGCCTGGAGCCTGTTTCCGATTCTGTGTCTCCCTCTCTCTCTGCCCCTCCCCCGTTCATGCTCTATCTCTCTCTGTCCCAAAATAAATAAACGTTGAAAAAAAAAATTTAAAAAAAAAAAAAAATAAAAAAAAAAATAAAAGGGATTTCATATGATAATGAATTTCCAATGGAATTCAAGATATTATAATTATTTTTTATAGAAGTTATACTAAAAAAATAAAATACTAAAAGAAAAGGAAAGAAAGGAGAAGTAAAAGGATAATAGGATGAGACACAAGACAATTAGCTGAGAATAAGCAGGAGTCAGGATAAAATTAATAACACAAAAAATAACAGGTAATGGGGAAGATCCAGAGAAAGGGGAACCCTCTTGCACTGTTGGTAGGAATGTGGAGAAAGAGAGGATGTGGAGAAAAAGGATCTCTTTTGTACTGCTGGTGGGAATGCAAACTGGTGCAGCTACTCTGGAGAACAGTATGGAAGTTTCTCAATAAACTAAAAATAGAACTACCCTACAATCCAGCATTGCACTATTAGGTATTTGCCCAAAGGATATACAAAAATACAGATTCAGGGCACCTGGGGGGATCAGTCCATTGAGCATCCGACTTTTGATTTAGGCTCAGGTCATGATCTCTCGGTTCATGGGTTCAAACCCTGCATTGGGGCTCTGCGCTGACAGTGTGGAGCCTGCTTGGGATTCTCTGTCTCCTCTCTCTCTCTCTCTCTGCCCCTCCCTGGCTCACACTTGCTCTCTCTCAAAAATAAATAAACCCTAAAAAAAAATTACAGATTCAAAGGAGTACATGCACCCCAATGTTTATAGTAGCATTATCAACAATAGCCAAACTACAGAGAGAGCCCAAATGTTCATTAATTGATTAATGCATCAAGAAGGTGTGGTATATATGAAACAATGGGATATTACTCAGCCACCAAAAATAATGAAATCTTGCCATGTGCAACAATGTGAATGGAGTTAGGATATATTATGTTAAGCAAAATAAGTCAATAGGAGAAAGACAAATACCATATAATTTCACTCATATGTGGAATTTAAGAAACAAAACAGATGAACATACAGGAAGAGGGAGAATGAGAAGAGATGGGGGAAAAAAAACACAAGAAACTCTTAATGTTACAGAACAAATTGTGGGTTGATGGAGGGAGGTGGATGGGAGATGGGCTAGATGGGTGATGGGTACTAAGGGGGACACTTGTTGTGATGAGCCCTGGGTGTTGTATGTAAGTGATGAATCACAGAATTCTACTCCTGAAACCAACATTTCACTGTATATTAACTAAAATTTAAATTAAAAAAAAAAAAGTCTTAATTAAAAAAAAATTTTAAAAGCAGGAGCCACACAAAATTAGAAAATTAGTAACAGAAATGTTACTAATAATGATATCTCCATTAGAAATAGAATTGGCATTGTAAAACTTCATCACATACTTACAGAGTGAAAATGGAGGTCCCTAAAAACTCAAAGAGAAAAAAAAATTATTTGGTACATAACAAAAAAGCAATCTAATAATAGATGGTTCTAGGAATCTTAAGAAAAAATAATCAAAGATATAACTGAAGAAAACTTCAGAGCTTAAAAAAAAATGGACTGTTGTTTGAATAATTGATCCACTAAAAATAATAAAAACAAGCCTAAATCCAGATATCTGGAACTTTTGTGAATTAAAGGAGAAAATCCTAAAAACATCCAAGAGAAAGAAAGTAGTTATCTTGAACAAATTTCAAGCTGGCCTCAGATTCTTACTCTGGAACATCAAAATGGCAAAAGATATTAAAGCAATATCTACAAAGATTTGAAGGAAAAATACTGTAATATGAGTATTATGAACACAATTCTTCATTTGAGATTCTTATCCTGTGTTGTATGTAATATGGGAAGAGCCTAAACGATCGCCTCCCATACATCTCTCTACTTCTAGTCTATCTTCCACATTTTTGTATTGATCCTGCTTCCTTGCTAAAAACGTTTCAGAACTATGGGATTTTTAAAAGTGTAGTAAAATGTTAATAATGGAATCTAGGTGGTGAGGACAGAGGTGCTCACTCTTAAACTTTTTCAACTTTACCGTATGATTGATTTACTTTGTATAGTTGAAAAAAGAAAAGGAAATCTTTCAAATCAAAGTAATTGTCTACTGGATAGAATCCAAATTGCCTGGCATGCAAATCTCTTCAGTCTAACCCCAATTTACCTCTCCAGTAGCATCCTCTACCCATTATTCTCATCCATTTTCCTATTCCAGTCACCATGAACCCTCAGCTGTTCCTGAAATGCACACTATTCTTTCAAGACCTTTTTACCTATACTCTTCCCTTGCCTCCCCAGCTAGGATTGCCCTCCCCCAGCTTTTCTCCCCATTTACTGCTATTCATCTTCAAAGACCAGAGCAAACATTACATCTCCATGAGAAGCAGTCAACTATTCCTCTAGTCCTCCCAGGATTCTTGGTTTATACTTCTCTTAGAGCACACATCACCTTGTACCATATTTGTTTGTATTCCTATCACTTCACTCCAACATGAGTGGGTATCCTGAGGATGGGAGCAGTGCCTTTCATCTCTGTCTGCATCTCTGTAGCACAGGCCAGAATCATAGAACAGGTGTCCACAAAGGACCCCAGGGTATGTGAGGAGGGCAGGGGTCCAAAGATGAGTTTTGTTTGAGACTTAGGTTAGGTAAAACCTAAAACAAGTTAGGTTTTACAGTGATAGGCAGTACAAAATGAAAATGCGCCTTCTCTTGCTCACAAATTAAGAATTTCAAGATCATGACAGCAGAGCATTAAACCAAGTGCAGACCCCTATAAAGTATAGGGCTCTGTGCAATTATACAAGTGGCATACCCATAAACTACTCCCCAGGGCCCTGGTAACCCACAGATATCAAGCTGTCTGGGGCTTCCTGAGTTGTAGAGACTCAGTTTCTTTGAGTATTAGCAGTAGCTATCTGCCTGTCCATGGTGATACACAGACAGAGATGGAAACACCTAAGTGGGAGCTTGCTAAGTTTCATATCTCCCCTACATTAACATCCTGAGACTCTATATGGCTTAAAAAATGTCTTTAGCAACACATATGTGAATCTGATGTCTAAGTCCGAGTAGTTTCTTATTCTGCCAGCAGAACCACAGTGCTATAGTCCATAAGCTATATTGTGGCACTTGTATTGCAACACAGCAATGATGATTAGTCTATGATCAGGCCCCACTACATATCTCCTGTTTGATAAGACTTAAGAAGAAATGAGCACAGTGTCCATGAGAAGATAAGACATTTTCATGCCAGTCAGGCTTCTCATTCAAGAATATAGAACATGCTGGGGGCACCTGGATGGCTCAGTTTGTTAAACAAACTTGACTCTTGATTTCGGCTCAGGTCATGATCTCATGGTTGTGAGATCAAGCCCGCATCAGGCTCCACACTAGGCATGGAGATTATCTCTCTCTCTCCCTCTGCCCCTCCCCTGCTCACACTCAAAACAAAACAAAACAAAACAAAACAAAATAATGTATACAGAATATGCTATATCTGTTTATCCAAATATTCTTTATATTGTTCCATACAGTTTGTTAAATACTTCTTTCATGCCGTAAAATTGTTACTATTTTTATAGTTGTTGTTGTAGGTATAAGTTCAATATTTTTTCTATTATTTTGCCAAATATTTTGTTACATACAGAAAACTATACTTTTTATATATTTGTTATACATATTACTAAACTCATTACTTCTAAGAGTTTTACAGTTGATGTGCTCAGGCTTTTCTAGAAATGAAACACATGCAAATAGTGAGGTCTTCGCATCTTCCTTCACAATAAATAGTCTTATTTCTGTTTGATGTCCCATTGTGTGGCCCTTAACTTCCAGAACAAAGTCATAAAAATATCTTGTTCCTGACTTTGGTGGCAATGAGTCTAGTGTTTCATTATTAAGTATCAGTGTTTATTTTTAAATAATTCATTTTTGGCACAGTGAAAAAGAAACTACTCTTAAGATTTAAGTTTCTTAAGATTTATATTTTTAAATCTGGAATAGCATGTTATAAAATGCCTTTTCACTATCTACCAAGATTATCATATAGCTCTTTGTTCTTTTACCTAGAGTTATGATGTATTATATTAATCAATTTCCTCCCATCCTGGAATTAATGAAAGAACTACCTTCATTTTCCCAGGATAAACCATGCTTAGTTGTGATGGATGATTCTTTTGATGTATTATTGTATTCAGTTTGCTACCATTTTATTTAGGAGTTTTGTATCAATTCATTACAGAATGGTTTACAGTTTTCTTTTGTATATTATCAGTATTATGCTGCTCCAAAAATTTCACAAGATTTATATTGTGCATTGACCATATTGGAGAATTAAATGTGACATAGAAATCTCCATGTCCATATTTTTTCTTTGGTAGGGAAACTAATCACTGTAAATTCCCCCAAAGATGGACTATTACTTCAAATTTAACTAACTAACAGAATGGGAGAATTTGTAGGCCCCTGTAAGTAAGACAGTGGATAGTTCATAGGATTAATAACAAAGCTAGAAGACCAAGCCCATAAACCAATGGACACTGCGCATACTGGACTACAGCCAGTATCTTGTCATTAGCACTGACAATGCTGTCATTGGACCCCAGATGCCACTCCCACCATTCCAGAATATTCTAAACTGTCCCTGCTTCTTTGCTCCATACATTTAGATTCAAAATCCTGGAATGGCGGCTGGCACTACTTGACAAGGCCCAGTTTGTGAGTCCAAGGAAAGCAATTATATGGCCATTTCAGTTTATGTTACGAGACATGGGTCATACCTCTTATGAGAAGTTGCACAAACATATGGAGAGAGTCTGGAAGAAAGGTCACCTCCCTTACAACAAAAACTGTTTCTTACATAAAGAATTCCCTTATTTTCTACGCAATAGATAAAACGTATCTGTCATTTTAAACTCTGAAATAACTTACCACTAAAACAATCTGATTCCAGAGCATTTTATCAATAATTCTATAATAACATTACCTATTTTTTTTCATAATTACTGGTATTTTTCAAGTGCTCATATCTGCTATATTCAAAGATGAGTAAAACATGGCCATTGCCTTCAAGGAACTTACAAGCAATACTGCTGCAATTCTAGTTCTCTTTGTACTCTAGCATCAAGCAGAATGCCTGCCACACAGTTGGCTCTTAGAAAAAGTTTTCTCAGAGAATGATTTCCAAAATGCAAATTTTTAAGAGGTTCATTTAAAATGCTGTTGTGTTTGTTTGGGGAGATTACTGATTTAGTGACTGCATTAAGATTCTTCTACAGAAATCAAACCCAGCAATTAGATAACTAGACTGGGCATTAAGGGTGATCCATGCAAGATAAGTGAGACCAGTAAGTCTATGGATTATAGAGAAACTGGAGAAGCCAAGAGTAGGTAACACTGTCCTCCTCAAAAATGGGCTATTTGAATATAACAACAAGGCAAAAATAGTGAAAGTTATACACAAAATACAATAAAAAATTGTTTTAAAAATTGCTGAGCATTGTTCATGAGAACCCCAGAAGAAATACAACTGTAATAGTCCAATCTGAGTTACACCATCTAATTTCACAAGCATAAGGAGTGACTGCTAAAGGCAAGTCCCTCCGCCATTTGTCAGAGCAAACATGTTGAGTTTTGGAACCATCAAAAACTAAACCATCCAATTCAGCCAATCCTTCAGATGAAAATTATATTCTGGTAATCATAAGAATCCCTTTAGAAGTGAGCATATGTTTACACAAGATACCATTATGGCCCTGTTTTCTTAACCAGGGATTCCTAACCCAGGCACCTGAATAAGGATGCAAGGCCAGAATTAGGCAGGAAGTGACCATTTCAGAAACCTCTGGCTAACTATGGGGCATGGGAGTGTTTTCTTAAGGCTTTCTTTTACTGCTGCTTTTAAACTTTTTTTTTTTTTAACTGGTCCAGAAGGAAAATTACAAGGTAGAATGAAAAAGAGATGAAAACTCCCAGCAAAATGATGACATGTCAGTCCTTTTAAAAGATGCTTGGAGGACTCTTTACAATGGCCCGTGTTGATTTTTAAGCATCCAAAATGTGCAAATCGCTGCATTATTTTTCATCATACCAGAAAGTGTTTGCATTTTTATTTCTGTAGGGCAGGGGCAGATGGATTCCTAGAAAAGAAGCTGGCACCATGCCATCTCTCAGAAGCTGATGTGTGTAGGGATCCAGACTCTGGGCAGGAAGGTGACTAGTAAGTGTATCATGTTATTCTTTGCAAACAGCTTTTTTGACATCCATCATCCCATCAAAACCCTATAAGGTAAGTAATTAAGATTACAACCCAACAACTAAGAAAATTCAAAAAGAGTAAGTGACTTCCCAAACATCAGTTCATTGTAACAAGATTTGGCATCAATATTGATGCCCCCAATTGATTTGGCTAATGTGATCACCCAGGCAAGTGTCACCTCCCCCTATCACTCCTCTTTTGAGGCTCCACAAATGATCACACCTTCCCAACTAAAAAAACCACCCTTTACTAAAATAAAAGTATATTACAGCTCCCACAGAAAACTCCAAAATAGATTTGGGAGTCCCCTGAATGTGGGTGTGAACTGTGACTTGCTTCTAAGCCATAGAATCCTTCAAAGGAGATAAGATGTCAACCTCATGATTACATTATTTTATGTAAAACTCCATTCTGCTGGCCAACTCACTCTGCCTTTCCTCCTGGACTTAAAGAAGGAAGCTGCTATGTTGTGAACTACATATGGAAAAGAACAATTGGCAGGGAACCGCAGGTAACCTCTAGGACCTTTGGGTGGCCTCCAGGCACCAGCCAATAAGAAACCAAGGCCCCCAGCTCCTATAACCCACAAAGAAATGAATTCTGCCAACAATGTGACAAAGCTTGGAAGTATATTCTTTTGCAGTCAAGAGTCCAGATAAGAACAGAGCTTAGCAGTTACCCTGATTGAACCCTCTAAGATTCTCGGCAGAGGACCCAACTCAGCCATGCCTGGACTTCTGACCTACAGAAACTAAGATAATAAAGGTGTGTTGTTTAAAGCAACCAAGACTAGACAACTAATGCAAGAAAAACTGCCCTTGAAGCCAGGTTATCCTATCATAAACTTTATTTCTTCAGTTACACAGGTTAGAAACATTTAGCTAGAATAAGCTTATAAAATATGAACCTACCTGAGGCAGCAAGTTCAGCAGCCCAGTAACATGACAGTCCCTGCACTAAGGCAGCTACACTCATTGGCCATCTCTCTATGAGCATGAAAAACATATGTTACCAGAATCTCATTCAACTTGCTCCTCCCTCTACCTAGAGATATCCTGGCATTACGGACAAGGCTTAAGCAAATAAGGGGTACAAAAAAAAAAATGGGACTTATGTGGGACTCATGGGTGGCTCAGTCAGTTAAGTGTCCCACTCTAGATTTCGGCAAAGGTCATGATCTCATGGTTTGTGGGATTGGGCCTCATGTCAGGGTCTGTACTGACAGGGCAGAGTCTGCTTGAGATTTTCTCTCTGCCCCTCCCCTGTGCATGCTTGCGCGCTCGCTCTCTCTTTCTCTCTCTCTAAATAAATAAACTTAAAAATAGGACTTATGTGAACATGTCATATCACCTCCCCTGCCTCCATTTTACTCCTCTTTAAACCAGGGGACATCATAACATACTATACAGGAACTCAGAAAGGTTTAAAGCTACAATACATACATGACATGTGTTAATAATAAATGAAAGCTATTATTATTACATCATCTATATGATCTTCCCCATTTTTTAGACAAAAAATCAGAATGACATATCCAAGGCCATACACCTATTAATCAGTGAAACTGGGGGAAAAAAGCTGAGGTCATCTGGTTCTAGTTCCAGAGCTTTTCCTACTGCATTTCCCCTCTGATTTTTGAAAAATGTCCAAAACACAATTTAGTTTACGTTAATTTGAAAAATAAATATATATTTCATTGCACTCTTTGAGAAAGGCTGCTGTGTAATGAAATACAATATTTGAGCTACTTCAAATCCTTTGTGGACTAGGTTAGGATAGAAGTACATTTCCAGGGAAGATGGGAATCCTTGGTTTAAATAATTACACCTAAAAATAACTGCTACAATTAAGCAGCTCCTTAGCATCAACTTTCTGGGTTTTGGCAGAGACCATTGAGTTTCCCTTGAATTTTTCCATCCTAGTTACAAAACAGGATTAATTGAATCACTATGACCAAGTTCCTCTGGCAACTCTGGCAAAGACTGCTACCATAGACATACAACACAGCTTAAGTCTGTCAAGACATACAAGTCTGTCATACAAGACAGCTTACTGTCTACAACAGTATTAAGTCTTTACCCATGAATCCCCAAGAGACCACCAATTTTCACAGATTGGTAATAGTCAACACATCCTAATTTAACAATAATGACAACAACAAAAAGTCTGCTGTTCTGAAATTAACACAACCACAGACTTATTCACCAAAATGAAATTTGTCTCTTGAATTCAGCATCATACTCCTCTCTTTTCTAGCCTGTCCAAGCGCAAAGGTAGGTGAGAGGTTCTAATCTCTCTATGTTGCCTAAGAAAGTCTAGCAAAGCATCAGATAGGGATTTGGACTGCACCTTCTTTCAGGACCCATGCAGCCCTAGGAGCCCATGATTCAAATGTGCATTTTGCTATTCCAAGATACAAACCATATGAGTTGATGGAGGAAATTGGACTGATAACAAAATGCATAGTTCTAGTTGAGCACTGCCGCTTTGAGACACACAGCTAGAGAACTTTGCTAAAGGCACTTATGTACCAGTTTAACTAGAGGCACACAAGTACTACTATTTATCCCCTTAAGAAGGAAGGATAATGGGGCACTTGGGTGGCTCAGTCGGTTGAGCGTCCGACTTCGGCTCAGGTCATGATCTCACGGTTCGTGGGTTCGAGCCCCGCGTCGGGCTCTGTGCTGACGGCTCAGAGCCTGGAGCCTGTTTCAGATTCTGTGTCTCCCTCTCTCTCGGCCCCTCCCCCACTTGCACTCTGTCTCTGTCTCAAAAATAAATAAACATTAAAAAAAAAAAGAAAGAAGGAAGGATAAGGGTAGAGCCACCAAACCAGGCAGAAACAGAGGAGATGTCCAAAGACAAACTAAAAGCATTTCTAAGGCTTAAAGTAATCTAGAAATGAGACACTAGACCATTAAATAATAAACATTAGATGAAAGGGCAACAATATTAGACTAAGAAAAAGTTCTCATAAATACTAATACCTTAATTAACAGTAAATGGCATTATTAGAATATATTCCCAGGAGAGAAAAGGTAAAGGGAGCCACCAGGCCTCCTAGGAAAGCTTGCAGGGAAGTGGAGATGGAAGGAAAGAAAAGGAGAAAAGATTTGGAACAATTATGCTGCATCTGTTTCTTACACATCAGCGGGGGGTACTTTTCCCTAAATCAGTCGAACAGTCAGTGATGTGAAAGATGAAGACTCGTTAGGCAGCCTGCAGACAGCACCTGAAATGGTTTGTCAAATAGTCGTGTCTCTGAAAATCAACAAGGAACCAGGGAGTAATGCTTCTTTTCGAGTGAGAAAAGGCAAAAGCAATCTAGAGCCAAAACAGGCTACCAGGCTTTTATACAGGCTCATTAGGGCTCCACTCTGCCTAAAAATGACAAAGACAGAAAATGCCAGAGAAACAAAAACTAAGGCAGTAACAAGGAAAGAAATATTTATTGAATATATATGACCAATATTGCATATATTTACTGAATGCCTACTAGGTGCCCAGTACTGCATATCATCACTTTTTCCTTCACATCCTTCCAGCAAGATAGTATTATTCTACTTTTAGGCATAATAAAACTAAGGCTCATGCTCACAAAAGATAATTTGCTCAAAGTTGTTTTTTGGTTTTGGGGGTTTTTTTTGGCAACTAGATTCAAAGGCAGATATGTCCATACACAAACCTCTTAAACATAGCAAGCCTATTTTCCAGAAAGTACAAAACACTAAGGCTAGTGTCCGTTAATGAAAGAGCCTGAGCAAAAGTTTTTCAGAGATCAGTAAAGAAAATAATTGTAGACCTGTGAATTCAAAGCTGATTGTGGATTCAAAAATTCATGCTTCTCACAAGTCAGGAAGCCTGGAGGGGCTACGGTTCAACCAGGAATGAAGGGAGAAAAGTAAGCCTTTCTGGGCCACATCTATTTATATGTCTTCCATTCTCTGCAATAGGAACTTTGGTGATGCACTAGTACAAATATTCCTGGGTAGGTCTTCCCAATGCCTACCAAGTATCCCTGCTTAAAAGGAAAACACAGCAGGCATCCTTCCAGGCCAGGAGCCCAGTTTCTCAGACCAGATGAATTGCCTGCTGGATGGATTTAGGACTCTCCTCACTGCCTAGAAAAGGCTGAAAGTAAGTAACACTGCTTGAACAAGAGAATTCTCAGAGCTCCTCTTAACCCTGATTTTATAATTCGGTATCCAGTGAGGAAAAGGGCTTTTATTTAACAGGTATTTAATGACCCCTACTAAGTGCTAAGCGTTAGGTTTCATTTCACTCATCCACATGAACTCAGTCACAGAGAAATCCATGGAATCCCTCAAGTCCTCTTACCCATTTCCCATGCAAAGAAGGAGGCTGCTCTTCAACCTAAGTCAACAATTACTTCCTGCAGTCAAGACACCGTGGAGGATACCACGAAGCACAAGCATGGCCCCTGTTCTCCAGGAGGCGTAAGATGATGCAGCATGTAAATGGAGGGCTCCTTGCACATTTGTAAAAGAAGTCCTATCAGCTCACTTTCTGTCTTCCTTAGCATTTCCACTACCAGCACCTCCACTTGATGCTAGGCCTCCCTGGGGTTCCAGACGACACAGAGAAGAAAGAGCAAAGACTAGTCCAGTTCATGGTCTTTTCAGAATTCTTATTGGCTTCATTATCCTCTTTGCCATGATACTGGCAGGTCGCGTCAGGCCAGGTTTCTAGGAGCACTTGGGGAGCTCAGTCAGTTAAGCATCCAACTTTAGCTCAGGTCACGATCTCACGGCTCCTGAGTTCGAGCCCTGCATCCAGCTCTATGCTGACAACTCAGAGGCTAGAGCGTGCTTTGGATTCTGTGTCTCTGTCTCTCTGCCCCTCCCTGACTCCTGCTCCTGCTCTCTCTCTTTCTCTCTCTCAAAAATAAACATTAAAAAAAAATTTTTTAAAGGCTTCCAGGAGTTAAAACTCACTCCCCACCACACTACACCATAACCACAATATTTTTTTCCATCTCCTTAACTCAGCATCATAAAAGTCAAGCATGATAAACACAGGGTATGTTTTTCAAGAGAAATTGTAGAATTGAGAGCCCTTAGCAGAGGTGTCTGTCCTCAGTGATAATATCTAGTGATCTTAGCTTCTTTTGAATGGCATCTTTATAAGACCCCTCCCCCACCCCCCTGAAAGTCCCAGACTAAACTGGTACAGTAAATATATACTGTCAAAGCCATTTCAGGGTTTGTCATTATTATTATTATTGTTGTTGTTGTTGTTATTTTCCTTCCCATAATCATCACTAGTCACAGGCTGTATTAGAGGCTTCTGGCCTAAGCCCAGATACTTGCCCAAAACCTTGGCCTATCTGACTAGGTCCCAGACATGGCAAAGTGCTTGCCACCCGCTTTCTCCAGTAAGGTTCAAATTGTTCTCTTTATCCCCGGCCGTGGAATGTATTCCCAGTTCTGCTATAAACCACACACAACACACTCTGCTATCAAGAGCCGCCCTGAATTGGACCTGCTCGGCTTCTCAGCTCTTTAAGTCCGACTTGTGTCGCTAAAACAAACCCAGTGCGGTGTGCCACCCACTGGCAGCCAGACACGTGTGTGCGAAGGGAACAGGTCTCAGGGCTCTGACCAAGTGAAGAAGAATATTTTTTTCAAAGCTCATATATACAGCCAAGGAAAGAGCCTGCATTACATCAGGGAAGAAACTCCAGAGAAGCAGTTTAGGTCTCTGCTCTAAGGTTACACTGAAGCAATAAACAGGCAAAGAACCAAGAGGTCAAAAACCAAGAATATTAGGTACAGGTCAGGAAGTAAGGTACAAAATGGCCTAAAGTAAGCAGTTCTGGCCAAAGACTGTGGAATGCCATCTCCATGAGGACAGAGATTTTGTTTCTTTTGTTCCCTTATATAAGCCTGCACCTGCAAGGTCCTCCAATACTCACCGAGTGAGTAAATGGATGAATCATCGGGGCACAGAATACCTCTTTTATACAGAGCTGGCTTATGGCATCGGAAGACTGGGAAGAACACAGACCTCAAAATGCAAAGGATTTGAAGAAGTAGACACTAATCCCCCCCACAGGATCAACCCAAAATACCTCTCCAGTCAATACAGTGAACTACTAGCTTGAAGCTCTCGTCTCCATGGTTTGGGGTCCCCCCTCTGGTGTACTTCCCTCTATCAACACACTTGTTACACTGCAGTGTAATCTTCCACTTCTCTACCCTCCTTACTGAATGTGACACCAGCACATAATAAGAATTCAGGAATGCTGTTAAGTAACCCTACCCTGAGGACTCTCCCACAGAGATGAGTGGGCAAAGAAAGAACAGAATAATATCGAAAGAGAAAATAATATAGTTTGGTTGTTTGGGCCTTATTTTTCCTAGAAATGTGGGCTTCTGTTTTCACCCAAAGATAATACGATAAATTGAGAACAAGAAAATAACCAAAAGGATTTGACTCTCGATTTCTAGACATACCAGGATGGCAAGGGAACTTAAAACAAACTTAAAATTTTTAAATGATAAGAATAGTAATAATGGCTGACATGAAGAGAAGAGGTAAGGGTATTAATCAATGAGGAGCCAGACCTGAATCAGCAGAACAATGTGTCTGCCATGACAGCTGACATGAGCGTCAGCATCAGCTGCATAGATAACATATACACTCAGAACAAGGGGGAAACACCCCTGCCTACCTCTACACTAGTCAGGCCACACCTTGCATGGTGGCTGCTCTCAGCTTTGGACCCTGTATTCTAGAAAGAGAATGGAACACTCAGATGTGTTCAGTTGAAAGTACCCCTAAGATAAGCAGACTCAAACTTATGGCACAAAAGGACCTGTCAAAGAAACCATTTGGCCTGGAGATGGCTTGAAGTGGCGTGTCAAAAGTCCTAGTAAACTAGAAACTAGGCTCAAGGAGGTTAAGTTAATCAAAATCATACAGTGACTTGGTGGTAGAGACGGACTCAAACTCAAGTCCTATCATTCTAACCCCCAAAACCATTATGCTTCAAATGGACAGGTCCTGATGCCTTAGAAAAATCTCTCTATAGGTCTCAAGTCTCCATCAACACAAGGATGAAGGTACATCACTTCAGCCAATGATGCTTTGAAGATTTCAGTATTACACATACATTAAATGAAGCAAAGGAGATCTGAATGCCCTTAGCAACTAGGGAAAATCTTCTCACAAAGTCAGGGAGTTGACACCTACATGGAGTGACATACCTTTAGCCAGACTATCCTGAGATGTGCAATAATGGAGACTGCATCATAATCACGTTTATCAAAGTCTGACAAAGGTGATATCTGGAACCTCTGTATTCATTCAGCAGATATTTTGGGGCACCTACTCAAGCCAATCTCCATGCCGAGTGCTGGGTACACAGTGGTTAGTAAAATATCAATCCAGCAGAAGAGACAAGCATTGATCAATAAACCACTAGCAAGTTACATATAATTACCAACTGTGATAAATATAATGAAGGCAAATAACTGGATATTGTAAGAGAAAATAACAGGAAGGTGGGGCTTATTAAACAGTGCAAGCACTACATAACCCTCAATGCTGCTCTCTCCAGGAGAAGCTATGTTTTAGAACAGGGTTTGCCATACAGCCAAAATAGAGGACTTGCATGCTCAGGCATGCCTTCAGAAAACACTGTAGAGCTTCCATGTAAAAGTCTACCACAAGTGAAACAGAGACAATGATGAGCATCAGGAAAGGCACTCCCCGAGCATATGTTGCCACCTGGGAATAAAAAAATCTAAAAGAAACTCTCTTAGTTGAGCTTAAGAAAGTGAAGAGGAAATGGGAAGCAGGCAGGAAGTAACTTTTAACACATACTGTAACTTTTTTTTTTTATAAAATTTTTTTTTAACGTTTATTTATTTTTGAGACAGAGAGAGACAGAGCATGAATGGGGATGGGGCAGAGAGAGAGGGAGACACAGAATCTGAAACAGGCTCCAGGCTCTGAGCAGTCAGCACAGAGCCCGACGCAGGGCTTGAACTCACGGACCGTGAGATCCTGACCTGAGCCGAAGTCAGACGCTTAACCGACCAAGCCACCCAGGCGCCCCAACACATACTATAACTTTTAACACCTAACACTGTGCACTAGTCATAGTAACAGAGCTTACACAATGTGTCCACACAAACACTTGTAAATGGATGTTCTTCAAAGCTTTAGTCATAATATAGCAGCACTGGAAACAAACTGTTCATCAACAGGTGAACAGATAAATAAACTGTGGTATATTTGTGAAAGGGAATAGTCAGCAATAAAAAAGAATGTACTAATGACATATACAATGATACTGATGAATCTCAGACATTATGCAAAGTGAAAGAAACAAGATACAAAAAGGACATATATGGTCTCATTTATATGAAATACCAAATAGACAAAACTAATAAGTAGTGATATAAACCAAGTCGATATTTGCCCCTGGGTAGGGGAGGCAGGAGGAAGAGACTGACTGGAAAGAAAGAAACATTAAGAGAACTATCTGAGAAGGTAGGGATGTTTTGTATCTGTACTGAGGCAATAATTAGTAAGCTGTATACTAGCATGCATAAATTTCACTGTATACAAAATACACCTCAATGTTAATTTTTTTTGTTTCCTCACTCTTTCAATTTTGCACAATGTTCTTCTAGAAACTGAAACAAGTTCCTTAGAGGAAAGGAGGTCAACACAATTACAGTTGCTATATCTGAAATTACTCCACCATGCTGGCATTTTTTTTTTAATTTTTTTCAACGTTTATTTATTTTTGGAACAGAGAGAGACAGAGCATGAACGGGGGAGGGGCAGAGAGAGAGGGAGACACAGAATAGGAAGCAGGCTCCAGGCTCTGAGCCATCAGCCCAGAGCCCGACGCGGGGCTCGAACTCACGGACCGCAAGATCGTGACCTGGCTGAAGTCAGACGCTCGACCGACTGCGCCACCCAGGCGCCCCCATGCTGGCATTTAACTAATGGTCAATCCTTACCAATGTCCAGCCCATTGCCTGAAAACTTGAAAGCATCCTCTTCTTTCCTGACAGGAAGCAGCTAGCTCCAGCACCCATGGTGGCATTTCTTTCAGGAGACCTGCCAAGCTTTTATTCATACAGACCCACCCTGCCAGGTCAGAAGACCCCAGCTTGTCCCTGAGACTAGGACCCCTTTGGGAAACTGCATTATAAGGTCAAGGCCTATACCCTATGAAACCCATTGTTCTACTTACATAGCAAAAGTTGTTGACAACATCGTTCACCATTTCATTCTGTTCCCGGTACAAACAAACAAGGGAAATTATTCTCTGGTCTTAGTCCCAGGATTAACTATGCTAAATCGTTTTTCACTTAATGGATACTAGGAGTCCTCCTTTTGAATTAGCTGTTTTTAATTAGCTACTTAGAAATTATACATGTGCCGGGCACCTGAGTGGCTCACTCAGTTGAGCATCTGACTCTTGATTTCAGCTCAGGTCATGATCTCACCGTTTGTGTGTTCAAGCCCCTGGATGGGCTCTGTGCTGCCAGCAAAGAGCCTACTTAGGATTCTCTCTCTCTCTCTCTCTCTCTCTCTCTCTCTCTCTCTCTGCCCCTCCCCTGCTCGCTCTCTCGCGCTCTCTCTCTCTCTCTCTCTGAATAAATAAACTTAAAAAATATATATTTAAAAAAAGAGAAATTAAGCATGTGCCCCACCCTCAGCAAGTGTGCAAAAGTTTAAGGCACACATTTTATTCATTAACCTTACCTAGGTTTCAAACTTATTTCCTTGTCATGATTTTCCTTTTGCCCTAATTTTCTCAATTACTTTTTAAATACATAGACTGAGCAGTTTTAGGTTCACAGCAAAATTGAGTAGAAAGTAGAGAATTCCCAAATATTCCCTTCCTCCATACATACACAGTATCCCCCGTTATCAACATCAGTATCACCCAAAATCCATAGTTTACCTTAGGGTTCATTCGTGATGCTGTATGTTCTATGGCTTTGAATGAATGTGTAATGACACAGAGTCACCAATACAGTGTCATACAGAATAGTTTCACTGACCTACATATCACCTGGGCTCCACCCCACTGATAGTAAAATTACCAATCTCCATAGCTTTACTTCTTCCAAAAATGTCACATGGTTGGAGTCATACAGTATGTAGCCTTTTGGATTGGCTTCTTTCACTTAGTAATGTGCATTTGAAACCTTTTCATGGCTTCATAGCTCCTGTCTTTTTAGCACTGAATAATATTCCATTGTCTGCATGTACCATGTTCATTTATCCGTTCATCCACTGAAGAATAGCTTGGTTTGGCAATGATGAATAAAGCTGCTATAAACATCTGTGTATAGGTATGTGTGTGAACATAAGGTTTGACTAATACCAAAGTCCTTTGGATAAACACCAAGGAGTTCAATTCCTGGACTGTATGGTAAGCGTACATTTAGTTTTGTAAGAAATCTCCAAACTGTCTTCTGACTGCATCATTCTGCATTCCCATTAGTAATCAATGAGAGTTCCTGTTGCTCTACATCTTATCCAGCATTTGGTGTTGCCAGTGGTTTGGATGTTAGCCATTCTAAATGTGTAATAGTATCTCATTGTTTTAGTTTGTGACTCCCTATGTTATAGGATGTTGAGCATCTTTGCATACACTTATTTGCCATCTGTATATCTTCTTTGATTAGATGTCTGTTCAGACCTTTTGCCCATTTTTTAATTAGTTCGTTTCTTAATGTTGAGTTTTAAGAGTTACTTGTTTATTTTTGGATAACAGTCCTTTATCAGATAATGTTCTGTTGCATGTATTTTCTTCCAATCTCTGGCTTGGAATCTTCTCCTCTTTATGGAAATGCTTTTGTAGTGCATATTTTTTAAAGTCACCCTGATCTTTTGGGGGGGGACAAATGAGTATATTGGTAGTTTTTACACAGACTGTAAATATGAACAGAATAATAAAGGTTGTATCATCGGCCATTTTCAATTTCTTCTATTGTGTTTTATCTTATTTTGGCTCGTTGACTGCCTGGCAGGGCCTCAGTTTCTTCTTCTGTAAAGTGAGAGAGCTGAATTAGAGGATGCCCAGAGTTCTTTAGAGCTCTCATTAGATATCAATTGCACAGCCAGTAGAGGCCAGAACCTCAGCTCATATAGGAACAGACAGAAAGAGACCCATACCATAAGCAATCTGAAAAATCGATTTAACATGCTGTCATAAAGTGAGATGCCTAATGACTCTGTCTAATCTTCACCAGTATCTCTGTGAGGAGATATGCAAAACAATGGATATCATTTGATCTGCTTCTTGCAGAAGTATCTGGGATGGAAATCCTCACTAGTGCTGAGCTGTTGTTGATGATAAAGCGGAAGAAACACCAATACACAGGGTTACAAATGAATGTAGGGATGACTGGAAAAAAGGGAAGTGAAAATACCTCATAAACCTATACCTGGAAATGATTTAAAAAAAAAAAAAAAAGCAAATTAAGAAGAAGTATTTAAAGCCCACGGAATCTTAGCACCACTGATTTCTTCCTGGGTGTTATCAGCTACGCCTTTTTTAAAAAAACAGATGAAGAAACTGAGGTTTAGAGAGAGTAAGTGACCCACCTAAGACTACACAAGAAGGGCCACAAGAAGACTACACAAAAGAGGCAGGTTTCAACTCTTCCAATTTCAGATCCAGGGTTCTTTCCACCCCACATTCTTCCCTGCTGTGATTGGCTCATTTTTACCTCTTTCTTGGGTAAATCTCTCACTTCCTGTGCCCATTTTCATTCTTCCTCTTCAATTCCAGATGCTGGCCAATTTTATAGGGCTTTATGGACACATTTCAGATGACTAAGCTCAGGAGAGGCTATAAATACCACAGATGTCAGGAGGAGGAATTGAAACCAGCCTGAACAGGTTGGAATGCAGAGCAGAAGCCAATATGGTGAAGTTTTATAGGTTTAATATAACAACCTGAATGAAGTGTGCCCTAATATCCACCGTGTACTGCCTTGTATCTCCATGTTTCATGCTGCTCCCCTGTCTAGAATGCCCCTCCAACCTAGCCTACCTAGCCAGGATCTGCTATCCATCCTGCCAATCCTAGCTGAATCATCTTCTCCTCTTTGAAGCCTCACCTGGGACATCCAGGCAGAACAGTCAGATCTTTATTTTGTGTCACAACTGTCCCTAGAACACACTTTTACTGATGCACTGACCTCAGAGTACTGTATACTTGAGTGTGTAGAGGCCTCTGTGGAAGCCGAAAGTATTCTCATAAGAACCCTGTGTGCATTATAATTATTTGCTTACCTCTCTCTGTAAGACCCTGGAGAGCAGGATCGGGGTCTCATTCACATCTATATCCCCAGCCAGCACTAGACCAAGTATGTAAGTGTCTATGCCAGGCAGTAGTCTAGTGAACAAGACAAAGTGCCTATGCTTGCGGTCCTTAAGTTCCAGTAGAGGCAAGTAGGTAATACACATCAAGGCAAAGCAAAAGAATAAGAACATTTCAGATAGCCATGAGTTCTAGGAGAAAAATAAACAGGGTTATTAGGGTTAACTTTGCTCAAGAAAGGTCTCTGAAAGAGGTAACCTTTGAGCTAAGGCTTGAATGAGGCATAAGAGCAAGCCATGGGAAAATCTGGGGAAAGACCATTCCAGTAAGAAGAGCAGCAGTGCCAACCATATTACTGAGACTTGAAAAAGCATAGCACATTCAAGGCACATTCAAGAATCAAATCTTGGGAAGTTCAGAATCATACCTCAATCTTTCATAGAGGCAGCAGTGGAGGAATAGAGGAGAAAATGACAAATATTTCTTGAATGCCTTCCAGATCCTAGAACTTTGCATAAGTGATCCCACATAATCCTTACAACCACAAATTATCCCCATTCTCCTGGTAAGGAAACTGAGGCTCAGGGCAGAAGTGTGGCACAAGCCAGATCTGACTGAACCTTGCCTTGGCTCTTCCTGTGACACCACCCTGTCACCGGACACCAGGGGTCTCCTGATGTGGCGGAAGAAATGAGAGAAAAGCTCAACTCATTCTAATGCCAGGTGGAAAGCCACAAGCACCACAGAGATGTGCAGACCGAAAGCTGTTGGTATTTCAGGACGTGAACAAGCAGAGCCCATCTTTCCTGCTTCTGCCCATCTGTCATTGCCGCAGCATGCCATGGGCACCCACAGAAGTCCTTCAAATACATATTCTGAGCGTCATGGGAAGGATCCAGTTTGAAAAGAAAGCTGACTGTGAAAGCAGAGCTGCAGATAATTCTCTAAGCTCTTTCCCCTAATTGTGGCGCGCACAGCCAGCCAGAGAAACAAAGACTTGGGCTCTCTGTTGATTCTCTGTCGCCTCATCTGAAGTCTAGGTATTTATTTTAATTCAGAACTTCGTTCCCTTTAAAGGAAAAATCAAAGAGTCCCTGAAGAGATTCTCCTGCTATGATTTCAATTTCCATTTCCTCCGAAATGGATGTCAAAGGCAAAAGCCCTGGGATCCTTATGACAGTCCATTTTGGGTTTCTAATTTTAACAAGGAAACCATAATCTGGTGATCTAACCCCTGACGAAGAAGGCAAAAAGGAATGAAAATCAAATTGAGGAATCGACCAAAAAAACAAAACAAAACAAAACAAAAAAACGGTCTGAGCAAAACTACATTCATGGAAATAAAAATCTCCTGAGGCTCTAAGCTAATAGGAGCAGCTGGTGAAGACCACCAAAGACAAGAGAGTGAGAATGGCTTCCAATGAGAGAAAGCAGAGTGGCTTCTCTAGGACAATGGAGCAGACATTAGCATTCCAATGAACCAGCACAAAGAGACCAAGGCCAAGCCAGGGACAGAGGCCCCTTCCCTCCACTTCCTTTTTAAGGTCCATTTGTATCTCTGCGCAGCCTTCCCACAAAATAGGTTGGTTTCTTACACGTTATCTTCTTGCGTATTTTTCAATAGAAGTGTGTTTTCTGGCTTCATCTAGCTAGAAATGAATTGCTCCTCTGCTTGGTATTTGGGCAGAATATGGCCCCGACATCTAAACACACACTTGTTGTCAGAACTTTGCTGCCTCCTTTTCCCTTTCTTTTAATAAAAGTTTGGATTCCACTGAGTGTTCTTCTACTCTTAAGCTCCAAACATTTCAAACAGCACAAAAGATATGACAAGATGAAAGGAAGTGTCCACAAATAGACAGCTAGACAACTAGTTAGCAGCTGTCTGCTTTTCTTCAGGTTTTGTTTTTTTTTTTTTTCCTGCAGGGGGGAAAAAGTTTATTTTCCATTCTTGAAGGAGGCTGACTACAGGCTGTCTCTCCTGCTCTCCCTTGTTCTCTCTCTCTCTCTCCCCCTCTCTCCTCCTCCTCCCTCTCTCACTGGCCATTTTCCAAGCCCGTTTAGTGTTAGAAGGGGAAAAACACTTACCATGCCATGTGTAACCCTGACCTTTAGAACTCATTGTCCTTCTGGGGCAACGTGTGGAGAGCTGCGGTGTTTAAGTGGAATTGCTCATTCTCCATCTTTTATAGTCCGATGTTTGCAATTTAATGAGGTTTTGGTGTTCCATCCAGTAAGGGCATTTCTTTAACAAAAGGAACCCAAAGCACGGGTTTTGATTTTAAAACCTGCCCTGGCTTCATGGAGCTGGTCTAAATCTATTTCAGATCCGGATCAACTGAGGTTTAATTTGACCGTATTCCTCTTCTCCCCTGACAGGCCTGGAAGGGCATTATTCTTTACTTCTTGGTTTTAATAGCAGCGGCGCTGCAAGTGGCTCCCTTCTTTTCTCTCTCTTCATTGCCTCAGCAGACCTGAAGCTCATGAGCTGAAGGTCCTGCAGCACAAAGGCGAGGTCTGCAGCAGCTGAACCAGCTCCCCACTGCTATTCCAGGTCCTCTCTCAGATGGGCAGCTGACGTTGCAGCAGCAGGAGATTTCCTTCAGGGCTGGAAGTGTGCACCTCGGCTCACACCTCGCTCTGAAGCGCTGCGCTGTTACTCCACCCTGCCCGTTAAACATGGCCACAGGGCCCGCCCGTTGGCCTGGCAAACCAGATTCGCCCCCCACCCCTTTCTCATGAGCAGCAGAGTCTACTAGTCCAAGAACAGATGATTGGCCAGTTCCTCTTCTTCTCTCACCTACCACAGCAAATCCATCTCCCCTGAGGTCACTTCTCTCTGCTGACCACCTCTCAAATGTATACCTGTTCCCGCCCAGCGTCCACTGGTGCCCATCTCCAACAGACGTGACAGCCTGAGGTCTCATTTTCTGCACTGCAGCAGGAAAGGTTGTTTTTAAATTACTATTATGAGCGCCATCATCACCATCCCCCAATGATTCTCTCCTGCTTCCACATCAACTCCAGACCCAGACTAGGTTCTTGGGCTCCTCTATACATCTCCAAAGCTGTTTCCACCATCACTCACCCCCTGGGTGACCTAGTAACCTAGCAATTCTCAGGCTTCCATGATTTCTTCAGGCTGACCCCTCTGCTGGGATGCCCTCGCCTCAATGCAGCCTGAGCAACATCTCTGTTTGCTCCTCGAAAACTTTCCCTGACCCTGGTTGAGGTTAATGGTCCTGCCCCTATGGTCCCACAGCACCGAAGACACACCCCTACCGGGGCACAGGGCTGTCAGCCACTTACTGGCATAAGCCTCATTCCTCATGCTTCCGCATTCTGGCCAGAGAGGGAAAAGCATATGCATCTCTCTCCCCCAGTCTAGTCCGGGAATAGGCATTAATAAATGAAAACTGATGGGTGGATTAACTAATTAAGGGAACATTTACTTAAGCCAAGTCAGAGGTTTCTGCCGTCCTATCAGCCATGGTAAGAAAAGGGACCAAGAGGTCCTCTTCCTGAAAGCCCACATAAGACAGTTTATCTGTCTAGGGCTGACTGTCCATAGGGCATGGGATGGTACATAAAGTGGTGTGGGTAGGGGGATCCATCTGTCTCTGCCCTCTAGGTATGCTAGGAGACAGGCTCCTCGTGACAGGCTTAACACTTCCGTATTATGGAGAGGCAGCCTGGGCTTAGCAGAAGACAACTTGGAATGGAGTCCAAAGGCCTGGATCATCTGCCATTCACTTGCTTTGTACCTTGGGGAAGTCACATAACCTCTCTGAGTCTTCGTCTGTTAAACAGGGTGATACTATCCATTCTGCCGGTTTCACATTCTGGGCAGGAGTAAAAGCACCTTGCAAACCGAGGGTGATACAAATTGCCATCCGTACTTACTTTTTCAAAGGTTTATCCTCTGGTCAGCTTAGAAAATATACCTGAATTTTTAAAAAGTGTGCCCCCTAGACATGTTCTCCCATTAAAATCTTGAACACGAACTTACAAGCAAGTACCATATAAGATACACCGGTAGGTAGAAAATAATTATTTTGGAGTAGTAATCAGTGTGTACTTCCTTCACAATGGAATTTGAATTCACAGTGGAATTCATGGAATTTCTTCACTGTTCCTCCAAAGACAACTGCCTCACCGTATGTCCAGATGCCTAGATGTGCATCACCTAATGCTCAGACGTAAATAAAGGGGACCCTTGAGAAACCAGAAAACCAAGAAGGGAGATTTTATACATTGAATTCAAAGCCACTGGCCCAGGTGTAAGACACATTTAGAGCATACTTTCAGAGGACTTGTTCTCCCACTAAAGACTTGAGGGGTTGAAAAAAAGAAGAGGAAGAATCACATAGACAGAAACAGAGTGAGATGGAGAGACGGCAGGCATCTGCCTGGGCAGGCACCATCCATCATCATCATCAACCTGGGAGCTGAGTGGAAACCTGGCTCACTCATTGTTGCCTCCTGACAACTACCAATCAATAGCAACCAGCACATGACCCAGGAGTTGCTCAGGAGAAAAGAGGTTCATCTCATCTTTGCCCCGAGAGTTTGCCCAGCCCCTCATCTAATCCACTCCATGTCAAAAATGAAAATGGTCACTTGTAGGGCCCTACACACACACACACACACACACACACACACACACACACACACACCCCTCTACCCAGTGCATACAAAACATCAGAAACTAAACTGATAAATCAAAGCAAATTTTTAGGGGAAAAAATGGCCTTAAGTACAATAGAATATTTGCTCTGAAGATTTGACTTCAAATAATATCCAGGTCTTACCTGAAGTAGTCATTGTAATAAAAATTCTCCAGGTGCATCATCTTTATTTATTAAAAGTGTTTGACACATTTTGCTGCTATCGAGGAGCACCCATGGAGCCAGATGATCCTGGGTTTGGAATGGTTAAACACTGACCCCCACTGAGTTGGTGAAGGAGAGAGGGATGTCAGGTGGTGTTACACAGACAATGTCTGAGCATCCGTGTTTCTGCCCAACAGGGATCTGCTTTTTATTCATACACTGATCTTTCTGGCAAGAAGTGAGCAGGATTAAGCCTCCCTCACATTTTTGCATTGAGAACTGAGCACAATGACGGCTGACCAAAGCCTGGATGAAGCAGGGAGATGGGGAAAAGGCAGAGGGAGCAGAGCCCGCAAATAAATATACAGCCTAAATCCTAAGGGAGTAGAGGGAATGCAGCAGGCACACAGGCATGCATGTTTTAGAGTACAAAGCCACTCATCCTTTAGACCATTCATTTCTGCACACCCTTATGCTCCAGGCATAGTGCCCTGTGGGAACGGAAGTTAACACCATCAACAGACCTCCTGCCCTCTTAGAGGTTACTATCAACTACAAGAGAAATAATTACCTAGGCAATTACAAGACAGTGGTGTTAGTGCTATGATAGGGAAAGAAAGCTTCCATGTAGTGTCCCTATTATGGAAACACCCCGGAGATGAACTTTAGATATAGTCAAGGGTTGAGAGTGGCAGTTAAAGAAGGTGACTGTCAGAAGTCACTTTTAAGCAAAGGACTTAGCTTAAAGGATGAGTAAGTTTTCTAGGTAAACAGGGTATAATGTGTGAATCAGGGAGTTGGAATAGAGTTCTCAACCTAGAGAACCAAGAGAAAAGGCACATGCACAGATATATTTTGTCTGGCCCACCAAGTTTTGTGGGTTTATTGTTGTTCTTAATTATTGGCCAACAAACAAGACTTCCCATTAACGTTCAGATTTCTGATTTCTCCTGAAATTCTCTCAAGGTAACAACTGGCTGGAATTGAGTAGTGATGTTCCCTTTAAACAGGGCCTGGTCTGCCCCAGTCCTCACCACTTCCTCTTGTGCCCCTAACACTGAGGCCTAAGTCAGCTGCCATTTATCGAGCTTGTGATGTTGTCTTTCTAAGGAGAGTTCAAGAAAAATGCTTCCTACATCCATGTTTCTACCAAAAGTAGAAAAGGTAGGATAGAACAAGGGAGATGTGTTTCATCCAGCTCTTTGCCCTCAGTAGTATGGCCAGAACAGCCCTCGTCCCATTTGAGTCTTGAGGCCCTGGTCAAGACTTGCATAAGGGTAGGAACAATGTCTTCCTCACCAGGAACAACGCCTGGCACTTAGTAGAGGAGAAATAAATGTTTTTTGAGTGCATCAAAAGGATACCATGGTTTTCTTGCAAGAAACAACACATCTGATTCAGGGAACTGGGGGGCAAAATAGGGTGAACATAAAGGAGCAAGGAGGAGCCTATAAAGGTTAGAGAGATGAGTTAAGGCCGTATCAGGAAGGTCTGATCAGACTTTCAAGAGATTAGGCTTTATTTATCCTAAAGGCAACGGGAACTTTTTGAAGCATTTTAAGTCTGGGAGTGGATGTGACTAGATTTAGGTTTAGAAAGTCTCTCAGCACTAAAAAATGGAGAACATTAGAGTCTGGTCTAGAGAGCCACCACAATGGTCAAGGTGACCCACAATGACCTCCTGAATGGACGGTGGTGGGGGGGCAGTGGGTAGTTTTTAGGTGATAGAATCACCAGGATCAGGTGATACTCTGACGGTCCATAGAGGAGGAGGAGCATCAGACGGAGGTTCTGTGGGTGGAATCATCCAGTGCTGGAAACCAACAGGACTTCCACAAACTTGTTGAATCTTGATGAGTCCACTTTCCCTGGTCTCTTTTGTCTTTTAATCCCTTGCCTTTCTGTTTCAGCTAGAGTTTGCCAGATAAAACACAGGGTGCCCGGTTAAACTTGAATTTCAGATAAACAACAAAAGTTTTTAAAATCTAAGCATGTTCCATGAAACATCTGTATTTTTATCTGCTAAATCTGGCAATCCTAGTTTCAGCCCAGTCCTCCATCCAGGGCTCCCTGCTGTTAATCCAACGCATGTGCCCGAAGTGGGGATTTGAGGCGGCATTTTCTTACCACAGGGCAGCAATCTGCGAGTGTTGTTCTAGAGTACAAATAAATTGAGCCATTTTTCTGTAATATATTCCTATGGTTCATCAGATTTTGGTGTAAAGAAACTATTACCACACTCCACCAATGAAATTCCTGAAAGAACTCAGGGATTAGCCATAAAGCAAAGGTAATGAACCAAATTCATAGCACAGAGTAGGACAAGAAAAGAGCAGGGGTAGAACAAAGAAAACCACCCTACTGTGGGTCAGACTAAAGATTCCGAGGTCCTCATGGAGTCTTAGCATGAACACACAAGAGGGATGTAATTATAGATACTGTTTCATTCCTTAATCTTCATACTTCTACCTATTTCCAAAAGCGCTATGTTGACTATGTAATACTTTTATAACCAAATTTTTAAAAATCAGTGAACATTATTTTAAAAGGAAAAGTAAGCAAGCTATTTGACATTTTTGCTACGAAACTTTTAGGATTTCTCTTCAGAACTTTGAGAGCAGTTGGCACCATTTGAGTTTATGGGACAGATGCATTTGTAGCAAAACTGGTGGAGGGGACATGGCGACTGCGTAAGCGGTCATAAGCCCCAAGCGCTTGCTCTTAAGGAGTGGCACTTAGTAATGAAGAAGCGACTTGTGCTAAAATGTCTAAAACCTTAGGGGAACCCTATCAACATGCCTCATCTTTTTAGCAGAACCTTCACCATCTGATGCCCCCATGCACTCAAAGTGATGACCCAGAAAAAGGAAAAGATAAAATGGTATGTTTTCTTTGTTACAATGCCAATTTGCATTTCTCTCTCTTTTTTTTTTTTTTAACCCACACATGAATTCCAATGGGTGCAAGCTATTCTTTTCAGGGAGGAGGGGGGAAAGAGGTAATCATGACAAATTATCCTTTTTCCAAGTTATCATCATCTTGCTCTGTCTCTGTCAAATTGTTCCTCAAACACAGCAGCCTGCAAGCCCTGCTCACCCTCCCCTCTCGTGTGCTATTTATACCTTTTGGATCAAACCAGCACTTCTGCATATCTCAGCCATTTCAGGGACTGTGATGATGAACTGCACTGCTTCCAGTCTTTTCCATCAGAGTTGCTCGTGGTCACGTCCCTGAATATCGTTAAGGACAATGCGTTCCACAATCACTTCCATCTAAATCTGTCGATAATTATGATAGAGGGGGATAGGCTAAGCTTCACCCAGGAAGGGATGGTTCATTTTTCAAGCCTATGTGTTGCTGCCACATTATCTGTAAGCAGTAACACAACCTTGGTCCACAACTTTGCAAAGTGGACATGAGCTTCTTTTTTTTCTTTTTTTAAATTCCCTCAGGAGACATCACTATTTCCCCTAAGAAAAGATTGCTCTTTCTCCTTAAGCAGTTTTCTTTCCTTCACAGCTGTTTGTTAGCTCTTGGTTTCTTTTGTTCCAGTGGGTACTCATGGAAAAGAAACACAATATCCAAGGTGGTGGAGGACTAAAGAGAGGGAGGGAAAGAATGGACAAACAAGAAAGGGTACTACCAAGAAGAGAGAAAATGCAGGGAACGTGTGAAATGAAAGAGCCGCTGATATTCTTTCCTGGAACAATCAGCTTAGCAGGACATTGCAGCTGTTCCTTTCCAACTATTTTTCTGGATGGAAAAGATGTTAGAGTGTCTGCAGTTTTTAAACTTCCCTTTAATGGTTTACAAGCTTCCTTACCATGGGCTCATTTCTCCTTCTGTTTCACCCCCTTTCTTCAGTCAGCATCCTAGGAGTTTATATCTGAAGTATTTAATATTACTAGATGTGGGTGGTTATGTTCAACACAGATTACTGATGCTACCAAATCAAGAGGTTTTAAAGTGAAAATGACACTTTTGTAAAACTGGAAGTATGGGATAAGAGGTGGAAGGAAAGGCACACATTTTTTTTTTAAGAACTCAAAGTCCACTTTCTCCAACCCACCAGGAGTGCACATATTTGGAAAATTTGAGGGAATTTACAGTGTTTACTGGAAACTTGTTGGATTCTAGACAACAAATAAAGCTATGTTCCACTCATCTTCCCACTTGGGTTTAGGAAAATGTATAGGACAGAGCTTCACGCTGGCCAGCATTTCCCTGAACTCTGAAACAAGGAATGCAGTAAGTGGCCAGTTTGGACCTCCATGACCTCAAAGGAAAAATGAGCTTTTCCACTTAATTCCTACCCGATGGGGAAGAGCAGAAAGCATACAGGACGCAGAATCAGGGGACCTGGAGTGAGTTTTGCCTCTTCATGGATACAGTTAAGTCTGTTTTCTCACCCTTAGTATCTGCACAATAACTAGGAATCTATATGCATTTAATGACAGGGATCGAAAAGCACCAGGCAAACTGACAAGCGCCCCATGTGTTGGTTATTGACACTGACTGCCCCAGCTGAAGTGAAGGATCAGCTCCAATATCTTCATCATCCTTGCCATTTGCTTCCACAACTCAGAGGTTTCTTTTGCCCTCTGAGTGTGTTCAAGCCATTTGAAAGGGCAAAGTTAGGAGCACCTGGTTGGCTCAGTCAGTTAAGCATCTGACTTTGGCTCAGGTCATGATCTTGCAGCTAGTGAGTTCGAGTCCCACATCGGGCTCTGTGCTGGCAGTTCAGAACCCGGAGCCTGCTTCGGATTCTGTGTCACCCTCTCTCTGCCCTTCCCCTGCTCACACTCTGTCTCTCTCAGTCTCTCAAAAATAAATAAACATTTAAAAATTTTCCATTTGCTTTAATAAGAGTAAGAACAAACCCTCCCTTTACCCAGCAAGTGTCAGTATGGCTGGACTCTGGTTAATTCCAGCACGCAACCTAGAATCAACGGTGATACAGAATTGGCAATGCAGGGAGCTGACATGTCTTCCATTGTGGTTCCACCTACCTTCACGATAAAATTCAAGCCCTTTAGCAATACCCACAAGGCCCCTGGTGGTCTGGCCACAGATGACCTGTCAAATCCTCCGCACGCCAGCTAGGCCCATCTCTCTGCACTTCCTTTGGGTGTCCATGCCTTTCTCCTTACTCTTCCCTACACCACATACATGCTTCCCACCTCCATTGTGCATTGGTGGTATAGTGGTGAGCATAACTGCCTTCCGACTCCATTCCATTTGCCCACCTGGCTACATCTTACTCACCTGGGCATCTCCACTCAAGTGTCCCCTCCAACCCTGACACCCAGTTAGATGCACATACTCCTCCTCTCTACCCTTCATAGTCTGCCTAATGCATTCCCACTGATAACAAATCAAACACAGGACCAAGTTCCCGCTACATATACTACTAGACTCTGACCTGAAAGCCAGCATCGACTTCTCCTCATGTATGATATGGAATATAGTGTCCACAAAGTAGTAGCTGCCAATAAACGCTGACTAGATGAGCAGAAACAGAAAAGGCAGAAAAACAGTAATTGCAATAATGATACTAATACTCCATAATCGTGCAGATCTTTAGCATTTTAAAAACACTTTTAGGTGGCTCAGTCAATTGAGTATCCGACTCTTGATTTCAGCTCAGGTCCTGATCTTAGGGTCCTGGGATGGAGCCCCACATCAAGCTAAGCTGAGCATGGAGCCTGCTTAAGACTCTCTCTCACTCTCTCCCTCTTCCTCCCTCCCTCCCTCCCTCCCCCACACGTTCCAGTCTCATACTAAGGCAAGAATCTTCCTAACACATAACTATCCGCAAAGTCCTTTGAATCCTTCATCTCCAGCTTCTCAGTCCCCTGAATATTCTGTTTTCACCTCACATCCACTCAAATGCAGGACTGAAACCTTTTCAGGGTCCTTCCAAAGATGACCAGTGAGAAAGGTCAACTTCACTGAAGATCTGTGGAGACTCTGGGGGAGGAGACCGGCTACATCTTCCCCAGAACAAACCACTTAAGAATCCAGATTCAACACTTGTCTCCTCCAGTGTCTTTTCTGGGCCAGGCCACCCCTATGTTTTCTTTCTCCCCAAACTTTCCCCTGAGCAGTGCCAAATGTGTCTGGCTTCTCTCTTCCCTCTTACCACAGACACACCCAAAACTTCCCATTCCTCCCAAGGTCTTAAGGATGTAGATCTTAAGCATGAAGTCCAAATATGAGAAGACATAGGAAGGGATATTAGTTTGGGGTCAGGCAGATCTAATTAGACTCCCAATATCTGTCACTTGCTCTGTAAACTTTAGGTAAGTTACCTGGTCTCTCAGAGCCTCAATTTTTACACCTTTGAGATGAGGTAATAGTCATCTCAACAAAGTTTATATAAGGATTAGGGAAAAACATACATAAGTCATAAAACACATAATAGGCATGTAATAAATGAAACTAAAGGAAATTTTGATGCTTTTGCGGCCACTGCTACCACAGATCTATCATGTTTGCTATAAGGAAACAAGTTTCTTGGATATGAATTATGTTCTCTGACCACTGAGGTCACTGTGATGTGTTACCATTTATCTGATCAAGACCTATGAAGAAGGCTACTCCCCTGTAGCTAATATAGGGATATCACTACAGCTGAGGCCACCTATAGAAGAAAGTGGTCTCAGAAAACAAAAATGATGAGGTGAATTCTAGGTAGGTAGGAAATAGAGCTCCATTTCTCTTTCTGGATCCAACATCAAGAAGGAAAAATGTCAGTAGCTATTCTCTTAAAATGTGGATGACAGAAGTGTGTTCCCTCTGTGAAGGAGGAAAGACAACTAGGAAGGCAGAGAGCCCTGTCAGGACCTCAAGCTAGAAACGTTTAATTTAAATGAAGATCTAGATTTATATCTTATCTTTATTTTCCTATTGGCACCTCTAAACAAGTCTTATTGAACAACTCAGATGGACAAGTGGCTAAGTCTTTTACCTATGTAGTTACCCCAAATGTTACAGGCAAAAGGTGCTCTTTTGAAAAGGGCAGCATCATAGTGGCAGCAATAATACTTGAGAAGCTCCATCAGGAAAGTAAATCATGGGGGAAAAGACAGATTTCTTGATTCATTTGCCCTCTCCTTTCATGGAATTCTAATTACAGTGTCAACTTGGAGATTTTATTTTTATTAGAAATGTGGCATTTCCATATATAAGTGGTAATCAAGTCCTGTGACTTCTTAGGGAATTCAGGGAATTTCTTGCTGTTATGTTCCTCCTGGGCAACCCTGATTTACAGAACCATAAAAGCATATGGGATAGTTGAACCAAGAGATAAAGTAAGAATTCAGTGCTTAGAACCTAACACTGACAAAACCCTGAGCCAAACACAAATTTACAGAGACCCCCCACAGAACAAAATGCCATTTCATCCTGGTTATCCTCAGACATCATCCAAGATGGAGTCCAAGAAGAGGACACAACATTCCGATTGATGTCAGGATAGGTTAGAGCTTTTAAATGTCAGCTGAGCCTTCAAAGTGCTTTAACTAGCATTGCTCTTACTTGTCTGTGGCCAGTTCCCTCTCTATTCTCTTCAGTGACTACTCCAAACCCCTCCTCAAGCCCTCTATCTTCCCTACGTCCCTTCCCGTCAGATAATTTCACAAAAAAAATTATCTCATGGACAAGACATGTTATCTAGTCTGGAATCCCTTATCCTCTGTCCTCTACACTAACAACCATCTTACACCCAAATTCTTCTGACTTTCTCCCTCCAATATCCAAGGAAGAGAGGTTCTTCCTTCTAACTTCTTCCTTTCCATCAACTGTTCTTCAACTTCTGGTGGTTTAAATCCTTTCTCTCTACTGGATCCTTCCACCACTACTAAGAAACATAAACAATTACCTCCTAACTTTAATACTCTCTCCCACTCTGCTACACCCATATCCCTATATAGTGATACTATAATAGTGATACTATTGCCCTCTCCTTCCTTTTGTTTCCCCAAAGGCAAGAATCTAGGAGTTGCCCACTTTCAATGTACTCAGACTATCATTGACTTCTCAATTCAACCCCCTAAATGCTCTCACCAAGAATACCTGTGAGCTCCACATCGCACAACCCAATAAACACTTTTTGATCTTCAACCCTGTGCCCCCCACCTCCCCCCCTTGCCCCTAGCACCACCACCAGTTCAATTATCTAGTTCTTTGTTATTTAAGGAAATCTTGTGGATTAATTTACTCTAGAACCAAGTCACTGTTTTTTTTCTATAGATATTAAGCAAGAAGAAAACAAGCACGAACATATTCTCCAAATTCAAACAGAACCTTGCATGTTTGGATTCACGTTCACAGTAGTAACACTTCCAGGTATGTCACATGCACTGTGGTTACACACTGGATAGTAAGACAAGAGGAGTGTGGCTAGGAAGGGAAGATGGTGCAGCTGAAAGAATCCCAGACCAGGAAGAGAGCCATTTGGGTTCTATTCTCTGCTTTGCTATTAACTCACTTGACCAAGTCCTTGCTTCCATCACCTCATCTGAACAATAACGGGGTTGAATTAGATGATCTCTAAGGGCACTTCCTATACTGAATGGCTAAAATTCTATTTTTCTGAAGCTTAAAAAGATTTGACGTATGGGGTATAGATGAAGGTCACAGATTTCAAGAGGCTGAGGAACTGTGAAACTAATCTGTAGTAAGGATACTAAAGTTCCCAAAAAAGTCAACTTTGGATAGGATACAAGCAAAGGCTGTGATTCAGGATGAGATGATCAATAAAGATGAGAGCAATTTGGAAGTCGCCAAATTTCCAGACCGAATCTAGTGGAGAGCAACGTGAATGGAACCACAGATTACAAAAGCCAAGAGCCTGATGAGAAACTGTGAAGGCTGACAAAAAAGCAAGAGAAAAGGCCAAAGATTATATAGAAATCTCTCCATTCCCTGGAGCCACTAGAAAATAGGCAGAGTAATCTTCACTGGAGAAAACTGCAAAGACTTACGACTTACTGTCCAAGATCATCCAGTTTTCAGGTAAGGTGAAGAAGTTTCTGATTTATTTTATATATATATATATATATATATATATATATATATATATATATATATTTATATTTTATTTTATATATATAAATATATATATTTATTTTATTAATATATATATTATTTTATATATATATAAAATATGACATATATATATATATATATGACAAGTATTCATAGAGTTCCTACTGTTAATAAGACAAATGTGGTTCCAGTCATGTGAGATACCTTCTGGAAGAGAACAAACTATAGTTACAATGATGCCAAGTGCACCCTGAGTAAGGCTGGGGCATAGCTTCATTAGAGTAAAGCAGTCAAGGCTTACTCCTCTGGTGACAGTTTTCTATATTCTGGAAGGATAAGAAGTTTGACTGTGCCTGAGGTTGATAAAACTGAAAGGGGCATGAGCTGGCTGCAAAGTTCCAAGGAAATTTGCTCCTTTTAGTGACGTTACAAACTTGCCTCCACATTGTGACAGCTTAGCTGAACATCCTTTTACAACTGAGCTTTTACCCCAAGGCTCTTCTCATGTTTCAGTCGATTTGGTTCCATGTCCTAGTCCCTACCCCCACTTGCCTCATTTCACCCAGAGACTTCCTTGCCTACCAAAAAGTCCTTCAATATACAGTATTTTGTTCTCTGTTCTGGGCCGGCGAACTAGAACTTCAGGTTTTCATCATTCTTAGCAACACACACATTTACTTAAGACCTGCATATTCTAGGCTTTGTGCTTAGTGCAGATGGTTGGCTTAGTCCTTGGGTCACACAGCATTTTGAGTATCAAAAGGCTGAAGAAGACTGAAATTGGACCCATCAAAGACTTAGAACCAAATTAGCTCCTAAGAAAAACAGGGTGGTTTATTAGTTGGCTTTTGCTACAACAACAAAAGACCCCCAAAATCTCAGCTGTTTATGACAACAAACATTTAATTTTTGCCCTCATTACCTGAGGGCCAAAGATTGGTTCTACTGGCCTGTGCTGGCTTCTGCTGGGCTTGCCCGAGCTCTAGTGTGTTCCACTGGACTCCACTGAGCTCCACACATTCTCTCCTTCTGAGACCCAAGCACAAAGAGCAATCATCTTTGGGGCATGCTGTTCTTATGCCAAAGCACAGACACTCAAGTTGTAGGACCGAGCAATGCAAGTTCACGTACAAGTTCTATGTAGACATGGTTTATATCACATCTGCTCACAATCCATTGTCCAAAGCAAGTTACACGGCCAAGTTCAAAGTTAATGAGGCACAAAAGTATATTCCGGCAACATAAAAGTACGGGAAGGGAACAGGGGCAGGGAATGGGAAACAAATTATGTTAATAAATATTACAACCTGACACAGGCGGTATAATAGGAAGAAAAGGGAATTTGGAGTACAAACACTGCAAATCAGGTTGTTGCTTTAATTATTTACTATGTGAACTTGGACACAATTTTACCTCTTTGAATCTTAGTCTCTACATCTGTAAAATGGGGATAATGATGGTCATCTAAATTAATTCACATGGTTATTGTGAGGATCAATTTACTTGATAGCATCAGGTACTTTAAAAGTTTACTTTTTTATGGGGTGCCTGGGTGGCTCAGTCAGTTAAGTATCTGACTCCTGATTTCAGCTCAGGTCATGATCTCACAGTTTGTGAGATCGAACCCCTCATCGACTCTGTGCTGACAGTGTAGAGCCTAGCTGGGATTCTCTCTCTCCCTCTATCTCTGCCCCTCCTCACTCGCACTTTCTCCCTCTTTCTCTCTCAGTCTCTCTCTCCAAAATAATTTATTATAAAAATAGAGTTAAAAAAATGTTTATTAATAATAGCCAGCTACAGGGAAGAGAGTATAGTAAAAATGTCTCCAGAACGTAAACATATAAATAAACATGTAAGCAATTCTATTCAGTCAAGAGAAGATTCTCTTGCGTTCGGCTATAAGAGATACCAGATCTGAAATTTGTAAGAGTCATCTACACTCACCATAACCACTATCAGAATAGCTTTATAAAGGTTACACTGACGTTTGAAATATACACAAATTGTGTTCCTAATAATAACAATAATAGTACTCATGATGCATTTTGAAGTTTGTAAAATCATTTTGTTTTATTCATAATGACACTGAGTCTCAGAAAAGTTAAGTAATTTGCTTAATACTCCACAGCTTAATAAGACAGGGATGCTTACGTTAGATTTAGGTAAAGCAGCTTTCATAGTTTTTCATAGAACTAGTAAAAAGATTTCTCAGACACATATATAAATACATAGACAAACTGATGCATGTGATAAATAAAAGTGAAACTCCCCATGCTACACAGCTCATGAAAATGATTAGTGTATGTGTATAAAATTTTCATTGTTTTAGAATGAAAAACCTGACAGAAAGGCCAGAGAAATGTAGCCCCAATCACACAGCAGTATCTGAAAATTCACAACATCCAACTTTGCAATCAGGAGGTTTGCTCCCAGGCAGATGGCAAACAAGACTTCATTTTGCAAGGTGATAGCGGGCAAGTAGGCACAGGGAAAGTAGGGGATACACACACATGCGCACGCACACACAGATGAGATCCCCCAAACCCTTAGGCCCTAAATGTACAAACGCACAGGCAAAATACTCACAAATCAAAGGAAGTGGCACTTGCCTGGAGATACTTCCTGGGATACACAGTCTGCCTTTTATTTCACCAATACACCACTTTGTAAAATTATAGCATTCATGAGATTCCTAACTCAATGTGAGTCCAAAAAACTCATAAGAGGGTGGGAAGTCTTAGTTGCCACCTTTCATAGACTGATGGGGCTTAGGGTTACAAGGGGGCAGATTGTAGGCTGGAGCTAAGAGGAAAATTCAAAGGAAGTTTCTCCCTCACTGGCCCCTTGTTCAGCAGGTGGATTTAAGGGGATTTGCGCTGGGAATATTGCATCTACTCTGTCATTTTAACCAAGAACCTCACCTTTTTTTATTTCCTAAACCATCACCATAACATCCTTACTGGCATCTGAGCCCCTAATCTCACACCCTTCCAATCCATCTCTTAAACGATAACCAGAGTGATCTTTAAATGCCCATTTGACCATGTCACACCTCTTAATAAAAAGAAAAAAGAAAAAAAAAAACCTCCAATAAATCAAAGCTGCCTGGAGGATAAAGGCTAAATCCCTCAGTGCTAAATCTAAAGTTCTTCATCCTTTGGCTCCATTCTGCATCTCCCCCTCAACCGTGCAATTCAGCCGCACCAGGTTAATTTCAGGACATACTCCCATGTGTACCATATGCTCTCATGCCCCCATGCCTTTATTCAAGTTGGACGTTTTACTTGAAATTCCCTTTCCCCTTGTCCATTAGGCAAACTCTTATAATGCTTCAAAGCTTCAGCTCAAATGTCACCTGGTCTGGACATCACTTCACCACTCCCATCCCCAAGAATTTTAGTTGTTATGTTTGCAACGTGCTCCTACAGGCTCATGCTGACCTTTCTCTTGGCACTGTCTTCCATATACTACAATTGCCTCTTGTCTGTCACCCCCACTAGACTGTGATGGCAGGGATTATGGTCTTATACACCTATACATCCCCCGTTTGTGTATCGGGGGGGGGGGGGCGGGGAGACAAAAAATAGATGTTCGGTACAGTTTTGTTGAAAAGAGCCCATGGAGCATTTAAGAAACTTCAAAAGTACATTGTATTATCCTGTATTGGGAAATGCATATATGATGTATTATGCTCTCTTTCTAACTATATTAAATACCAGGGGAACAAATTGCTAGAGTGGTAAAGTGATCTCACCTATTTGCTTCCAAACATTGGCCCATGGGCCCCATCCAATCTCTGATACAGTTTTCACTAGGTCATAACAAAATAAGAACAAAGTAATACAGTAAGATTTGCTACAATTATTCCTTTTTTTTTTTTTTTTGGTGTTAGTCTTTGTTTTGTTTCAATGATATAAATGAAACAGTAGTAAGTAGCAGTTTTATTTGGGTTTTGCTTATTTGTTTATGTCCTCAGTTAGCAATCTAAAAATAAGCAAGTCAATATTGGTCTTTATAACAATCAGGGTCTCAGCAGGAAACAGAATTCACCCCAGATGGTTCAAATAAAGAGACTTTAATAAAAGGACTACTCACAGAGCTTGCAGAGTAGGGAGATAAACAAGGACAGCGAGAAGTCCAGAAGGGTCAAGGGGAGGAAATAGTGTCAGTGTAGTTTGTGGGGAGCTAGATCCAGGGAGAAAAGGCCACCCAGAAGAAGCCATAGCTATGGATGGACATTATTACTTTTGAGCACCCAAAAGGAAAACAGAATCCTGAATTCTAGATTAATTCCTTCTAGTCATTACCTGGGTGACCTTAAGCAAATTCCTTAACTTCTCTGAACTACACTTTCTTTATCTGTGAAGTGGAAATAATAACTCAATTCTACCAAACCTCCAGGTTATTGTAAGAGTGAAAGAGGCAACATATATGAAAGGGCTTGTAGGCTTCAAAGTCCTGTGCATTATTTAAGTAATACTTATATAGGCCTCACTGTGTGCCAGGCTCTGTTCTAAGGTCTTAACAAGTAATAATCCCAGCCATCCTTTGTGCATGTTTCCTCCATATATGGTGAGCATATCTTTTCCTCACAAGGGCAAAAAAACGCTTGAAGGATGAATGTTACCCTCATCTTTACCATCAGTGTTGTAACAGGGTGCAATTTCATTTACTCTGAAACAAGAATGGTACACTAACCTTTACATACCATGCCAAGAGGTTTTAGTATAGCTTGATACTTTTATTTGAAATAAAACTGGTGGATAAATGGATAAAGAAAATATGGCGTGTAAGTATACACATAATAGAATATTATCCAGCCTTTTAAAAAGGATAGCTTTCCATTTGCCACAACACGGATGAGTCTGAAGGACATTATACTAAGTGAAATAAGCCATACACAGAAAAGCAAATATTGCAGGATCCCACTTATATGTGGATCTTTTTTTTAAGGCGGGGGGGGGGGGGAGGTGGGAAGCTAAACTCATAGTAACAAAGAGTAGACTGATGGTTGACAGAGGTTGAAAGAAGGTGGTCATGAAGAGTTATTGTATAATGGGTAGAAAGTTTCAGTTTATACGATGAAAACAGGGGCACCTGGGTGGCTCAGTTGGTTAAGCGTCCGACTTTGGCTCAGGTCATGATCTCATGGCTTGTGAGTTCGAGCCCCTGTGTCAGGCTCTGTGCTGACAGCTCAGAGCCTGGAGCCTGTTCTGGGTTCTGTCTCCCTTTCTCTCTGCCCCTCCCCTGATCACACTCTGTCTCTGTCTCTCTCAAAAATAAATAAACATTAAAAAAAAATTAAGATGAAAAGAGTTCTAGGGATGGATGGTAGTGATGTTTGCACAACAGTATGATACCATTTAACATCACTGAGCTGTATAATAAAAAATGGTCAAGATAGCAAGTTTTGTGTTTTGTGTATTTTACCCCAAAATAACAATAAAAATAAACTTTTAAAATGAAAATCCACAAAATAAGTCTGAAAGTTTCCATATTTTCACGTATTTGGCTAGTTAGGGAAAATAAGAAGTGGCATCCTAGTGGCATGACTAGGAATGCCCAAATGTGAGCCCACTCCCAGCCTAAAGCCGGTGTACATGCACAGACAAGGCTCGCTTTCTTTAAATTGCTGAAATCCACAGGTGTGCTTAGACAAAATAGTTTCCCAATGCTTTTCTGAAGTCAGCAAGCATGCCCTGCCCACTACACTCTCCAGCTGCCTTGCCAAAGCCAGCAAGCCTGTGAAAACTACACTGGGGACACCCCCTCGATCACCTAGCCCTAGTGGCCAAGAGGACTGGCATTCCAGAGCTCCATGGGACTGTAACAACTGGAAAGACAACTCTTGGCAGGCCACCATTCTCAGGGAAGCAGAGTGAAACACAACCCAATTTTCCTATGAAAAAGACTTATTTACTTAGCCTAGAGCTTCAGCCTGAGGAACAGACATCAGGTTTCCCACTTGTCTAGAGGGTGAAGAGGCACACCCAGGAAACAGAAGCAGGGACCCCCTTGGTCTCCCTACAGTTTATCAAGATGTCCTAGAAAGGAGCTTACACACTCATTTGGAGCCCCAATTTTTGCAACTGTCGCCTAGGGGACACCTCCAGATCTCCGGGTGTGAAGTCCAATAGGGATTACAATTGTGGACCCACAGAAGTGTATATATTTGCATACTTTGAAAGCTGCTACCTGGGGGTCTGGTTTCCAATCAGCCTGAAACTAGGTGCTAATTGAGATTCCTCCCTTTGGATCTTTGACAAGTCCTGGCACACTCTCAACAACAGAAACTTATCAAGAATAAACAGGTGGTTTAGACAATCACAAAGGTTTGAGAGACAACCAAGGGCAAGTGTAAACAAGAAGGATCATCATTTACACAAGTCCATGCCTTTAAGACAGAGAGGTAGCTGCTTCACCTAATACATGGAAACAAAGACTCAAGTAAAATAAGGAGATAGAGAAATACGTTCCAAATGAAAGAACCAGACAAAACCTCAGGAAAAGACCTTAATTATATGGAGTTAAGTAATATACCTGACAAAGAATTCCAAGTAATAGTTGTAAAAATGTTCACTGAACTTGGGAGAAGAATGGATAAATACAGTGAAAACTTCAGGAAAGAGACAGAAAATATAAAAAAGTGCCAAATAGTAGTCACAGAGATGAAGAATACAACAAATGCATTGAAAAATACACTAAAATGGTTCAACAGCAGACTGGATGAAGTAGAAGTACAGATCAGCAAGCTGGAAGATAAAGCAATGGAATCCACCCACAGCAGCAAAAAGAAAAAAGGAATTTTTAAAAATGAAGATAACTTAAGAGATCTCTAGACGCATTGAGCAGAATAACATTTGAATTATAGGGTTCTCAGAAGGAAAAGAGAGAGAAAGGAACATGAAACTCATCTGAAGAAATAATAGTTAAAATTTTTCCTAACTTAGGGAAGGAAACAGATATCCAAGTCCAGGAAACCCAGAAAGTTCCAAATAAAATGAACCCAAAGACAGCCACACCAAGACAAAATATAAATAAAATTATGTCAGTAGTTACAAAGAGAGAATCTTAAAAAACAACAAGAGGAAAACAAATTTTTACATACAAGGGAAATCCCACAAGGCAATCAGCAGATTTCTCAGCAGAAACTTTGTGGACAAGAAGGGAGAGACAAGACATATTCAAAGTGCTAAAAGGAAAACACTTCCAACCAAGAAAACTCTATCCAGCAAGATTATCATTCACATCTGAAGACTGATAAAGAGTTTTCCAAAGAAGCAAAAAGCTAAAGTGTTTAGCATTACTAAACTAGCCTTACAAGAACTACTAAAAGGACCTCTCTAAGCTGAAAAGAAATGGCACTAATAACAAGATAACAAAAGTTAAAATCTCACTGGGAAAGGTAAATATATAGTAAAGGTAGTGAATTAATCACTTATAAAGCTACTAAGAAGATTAAAAGACAAAGTGGTAAAATTAACTAAAGCTATAATAATTAGTTAAGGGATACCTAAAATAAAAAGATGTAAAAAGTGACATCCAAAACATAAAACACGGGGAATATGGTTTAAAATGTAGAGTTTTGGGGGCACCTGGGTGGCTCAGTCTATTAAGCATCCAACTTTGACTCAGGTCATAATCTCATGGCTTGTGGGTTCAACCCCCACTTCAGGCTCTGGGCTGACAGCTCAGAGACAGGAGCCTGCTTCAGATTATGTGTCTCACTCTTGCTCTGCCCTTCCCCTGCTTGTTCTCTGTCTCTGTCTCTCTCTCTCAAAAATAAATATTACAAAAAATATTTTTAATGTACAGTTTTGGAATGTGTTCAAATTTAAGTTTCTATCAATTTAAAAGAGACTGTCATATACATAGAATATATGTGAACATCACAGTAACTACAAAGAATTACAGTAAATCCACAAAAGGAGGAAGGAATCTAAATAACACCAAAGAAAGTCATCAAACCACAACAGAGAAAGAGAAGAAGGAACAAAGAGGAACTACAAAAATAGGCAGAAAACAATTGGCAAGATGGCAATAAGTACTTATCTATTAATAGTTATTTACAATGTAAATTAACTAAAGTCTTCAATCAAAAGACTTAGAGTGCTTGAATGGATTAAAAGAAGAAAAAAGATCCATATACTGCCATATACTCACTCAGAAGTAAAGACACATACAGACTGAAAGTGAAAAGATGGAAAAAGATAATCCATGCAAAAGGAAACAAAGAGAAAGCTGGTGTAGCCACACTCATTTTGGAGAAAACAGACTTTAAAATAAAGAGTGTAGGGGCTCCTGGGTGGCTCAGTCAGTTAAGCATCCAACTTTGGCTCAGGTCATGATATTACAGCCTGTGAGTTCAAGCCCCACAGCATGGGGCCTGGAGCCTGGAGCTTGCTTCGGATTCTGTGTCTCCCTCTCTCTGTCCTTCCCCTGCTTGTACTCTGTCTCTCCCTCTCTCAAAAATAAACATTTTAAAAAATTAGAATAAAACAAAGACTGTAACAAGAGACAAAAAGGGGCACTAAATAATGATAAAGGGTCAATCCATCAAGAACATATAACTTTTATAAATATATATGCAGGCAACATAGGAGAATCAAAATATATAAAGCAAATATTAACAGAGAAATTGACAGCAAAACAATAGTAAGGGACTTCAACACTGTACTTACATCAATAGACAGAAAATCAATAAGGAAATGACAACCTCAAATGGCACAGTAAACCAGATAGACTTAATAGATGTATATGGAACATTCCATCCAAAAGCAGAATATACATTCTTCTCAACTGCACATGGAAAATTCTCCAGGAAAGATCACATGTTAGGCAACAAAACAAATCTCAATAAATTCAAGAAGACTGAAATTATATCAAGCATCTTTTCTAACCACAATGGTATGAAACTTGAAATCAATTACGAGAAGAAAACTGGAAGAAAAAAAAAAGCCTACAAATATATGGAGCTTAAACAACATGTTATGAACAACTACTGGGTCATAGAAAAAATTAAAGGAGAAGTCAAAAAATACCTACAGACAAATGAAAACAGAAATAGAACACACCAAAATCTATGGGATGAAGCAAAAGAAGTTCTAAGAAAGAAGTTCAGGGGCACCTGGGTGGCTCATTCGGTTAAGAGACTGACTTCAGCTCAGGTCATGATCTCACAATTTGTGAGTTTGAGCCTCACGTCAGGCTCTGTGCTGACAGCTCCAAGCTGGAGCCTGCTTCGGATTCTGTATCACCCTCTCTTCCTCGTGCTCTGTCTCTCAAAAATAAATAAACAATAAATTTTTTTTTTTTTTAAAAGAAAGAAGGTCATAGCAATACAGGCCTACCTCAAGACACAGGAGAAATTTCAAATAAATAATTTAACTCTACAACTAAAGAAACTAGGAAAAAAAGAACAAACAGAGCCAAAGTTAGTAAAAAGAAGGAAATAATAAAGAACAAAGCAGAAATAAATGAAATAGAGACTAAAAAGACAATGAAAAGATCTATAAAGAGCCGATTCTTTGAAAAAAAAATAAATAAGTTTGACCCACATTTGACTAGACTGAACAGAAAAAGAGAAGTTTCAGATAAACAGAATCAGAAAAAGAATTTACAACTGAAACTACAAAAATACAAAGGATCACAAGAGACTATATGAACAATTATATGCCAACAAATTGGACAACTTAGAAGAAATACAAAATTCCTAGAAATTTACAATCTTCCAAACCTGAATCATAAAGAAATAGAAAATATGAATAGACCAATTACTAGTAAGGAGATTGAATCAGTAATCAAAACTCTCCCAACAAACAAAAGTCCAGGACCTGATGGTTTCACTAGTGAATTCTACCAAACATTCAAAGATTTAAAGCTTATTCTTCTCGGGGCGCCTGGGTGGCGCAGTCGGTTAAGCGTCCGACTTCAGCCAGGTCACGATCTCGCGGTCCGTGAGTTCGAGCCCTGCGTCAGGCTCTGGGCTGATGGCTCGGAGCCTGGAGCCTGTTTCCGATGCTGTGTCTCCCTCTCTCTCTGCCCCTCCCCCGTTCATGCTCTGTTTCTCTCTGTCCCAAAAATAAATAAAAAAATAAAATAAAATAAAATAAAAATAAAGCTTATTCTTCTCAAAGTCTTCCAAAAAATTGAAGAGGTAAAGCCTCCAAACTCATTTTACAAGTCCAGCATTACCCCAATACCAAACACAGAGAAGGACACTACATTAAAAAAGAGGAGTATAGGCTACTAACCCTGATGAACATAGATATAAAAATTCTCAACAAAATATTAGCAAACCAAACTCAAAAATGCATTAAGAGTATCATACATCATGATCAAGTGGTATTTATTCCAGGGAAGCAAGGATGGTTCAACATTGGTGAATCAATCAAAATTAAAGATCAATCAATCAAAATTAAAATCATATGATCATCTCAATAGATGCAAAAAAAGCATTTGCCAAAATTCAACATACATTTATAATAAAAACTCTCATTATATACACAATGGAATATTACATGGCAATGAGAAAAAATGAAATATGGCCTTTTGTAGCAATGTGGATGGAACTGGAGAGTGTGATGCTAAGTGAAATAAGCCATACAGAGAAAGACAGATACCATATGGTCTCACTCTTATGTGGATCCTGAGAAACTTAACAGGAACCCATGGGGGAGGGGAAGGAAAAAAAAAAAAAAAAGAGGTTAGAAAGGGAGAGAGCCAAAGCATAAGAGACTGTTAAAAACTGAGAACAAACTGAGGGTTGATGGGGGGTGGGAGGGAGGAGAGGGTGGGTGATGGGTATTGAGGAGGGCACCTTTTGGGATGAGCACTGGGTGTTGTATGGAAACCAATGTGTCAATAAATTTCAGAAAAAAATAAAAATAAAAATAAAAACTCTCAACAAAGTGGAGCTAGAGGGAACATATCGCAACATAATAAAGGCAATATATGACATACCCACAGTTAATATATTCAATGGTTAAAAAGCTGAAAGCTTTCCTCTAAGATCAGTAATAAGACAAGAATGCCCACAAATCCCACTTTTATTCAACATAGTCCTAGCCATAGCAATTGGGCAAGGAAAAGAAATTAAAAATCATACAAATTGGAAAGGAAAAAGTAAAACTGTCACTATATGCAAAAGACATGATGCTAGATGTAAAACACCCTAAAGATTCCACCAAAAAACTGTTGGAACTAATAAATTCAGGAAAGTTGCAGAATATAAAATTAATATGCAAAATATGTTGCATTTCTATACACTAATAATGAACTACCCAAAAGAGAAATCAAGAATATAATCCCATTTATAATCACATCAAAAAGAATAAATTTAACCAAGGGGATGAAAGACCTATACACTGAAAACTATGACGTTGATGAAAGCAACGTCCAGCTTTCACCTCCAGCTCAGATCTGTCATATTTATGTCAGCTTCATATTTATTGTGAAGACACAAATAAATGGAAAAATACTCCATGCTCATAGATTAGAAGAATTCATATTGTTAAAATATCCATACTCTCAAAATTAATCTTTAGATTTAATACAATCCCTATGAAAATCCCAATGACATTTTTCACAGAACTAGAACAAATAATTCTAAAGTCTGTATGGAACCACAAGAGAACTTGAATAGACAAAACAATCTTGAGAAAGAAGGAAAATGCTAGAAGTATCACAATCCCTGGTTTCAAACTATACTATGAAGCTACAGTAATCAAAGCAGTATGGTATTGAATAAAAACAGATATATTTATCAATAGAACAGAATAGACAGCTCTAGAAATAACCCCACACCTCTTTTATCAATTATTTACAACAAATAAGGTAAGGATATAAAGTGGAAAAAGGATGGTCTCTTCAATAAATGGTGCTGGGAAAACTAAATTGCCCCATGCAAAGGAAAGAAAATGGACCACTATGTTACACCATACACAAAAATCAACCCAAAACTGACTAAAAACTTGAATGTAAGCCCTGAAGCCATAAAACTAGGAAGAAAACATGAACAGTCATCTCCTTGACATTAATTTTAGCAACGTTTTTTTGGATCTGATTCCAAAGGCAGGGAAACAAAAGCAAAAATAAACAAATGGGACTACACCAAACTAAAAGGCTTCTCTACAACAAAGGAAACCATCAACCATCAACAAAATACAAAGGCAAACTACTAAATGGAAGAAGATATTTGCAAATCACACACCTGATAAGGGGTCAGTGTCAAAATATAAAGAACTCCTATAACTCAATAACAAAAAAAAAAACAATTCTATTTAATACTGGGAAGAGGATTTGAATAGACCTCTTTTTCAAAGAAGACATACAGATGGCCAATAGACACATAAAGGATGCTCAACGTCACTAATCATTAGGGAAATGCAAATCAAAACCACAATGACATATTACCTTATATCTGTCCAAACAGCTATTATCAACAAAACAGGAAATAACAAGTGCTGGTGAGAATGTGCACCACTGGTAGGAATGTAAACTGGTGCAGCCACTGTGGAATAAAGTATGGAGTTTCCTCAAAAATTTTAAAAAAGAACTACCATGTGATGCAATAATTCCACTACTGGGTATCTATTGAAAGAAAAGAGTAACACAAATTTGAAAAGATATGTGCACCCCTATATTCATTACAGCATTATTTACAATAGCTAAGAAAAGTAAACAATTTAAGTATCCATCCATAGATGAATAAATAAGACATGATATATACACACCCACACACCCACACACCCACAATGGAATACTACTCAGCCATTAAAGAAAAAAAAAATGAAATATTACCATTTTTGACAACATGGATGGACCTTGAAGGTATTATGCTAAGTGAAGTATGTCAGACAGACAAATACCACATGATTTCACTCATATGTGGAATCTAAAAAATAAAACAAACAAAAACAAAACAAAACAGACTCATAGATACAGGGAAGAGACTGGGTCTTTGCCAGAGGGAAGAGGGGGTTGCAGGAGGTGCACAAAACGGGCAAACAGAATTAAGAAGTACATACTTCCAGTTATAAAATAAAAATAAGTTGGGGCGCCTGGGTGGCGCAGTCGGTTAAGCGTCCGACGTCAGCCAGGTCACGATCTCACGGTCCGTGAGTTCGAGCCCCACGTCAGGCTCTGGGCTAATGGCTCATATTAGAGCCAGGAGCCTGTTTCCGATTCTGTGTCTCCCTCTCTCTCTGCCCCTCCCCCGTTCATGCTCTGTCTCTCTCTGTCCCAAAAATAAATAAATGTTGAAAAAAAAATTAAAAAAAAATAATAAATAAAATAAAAATAAGTAATAGGGATGTAACATACAGCATGGGGAATATAGTCAATAACATTGTATCAACTTTGTAGAGTCACACATGGTAACTGGAACTATTATGGAGACAATTTTACAATGTACAAAAATGACTAATTATGTTGTACACCTAAAACTAAAATTGTATGTTAGTTATACTTCAATAAATTTTTTGAACATTAGCATATTATATACACATTAAAAAAAAGAACGAATGCCAGAATATGGATATTTATTATTATCATCATCACTATTGTATTATTAGTCAACCAATACTCTCCTCAGAACATAACACATTTTCATGGCATTCCTCCAGCTTGTTTTTCCAAATACTCTGAAAAATAATAATCATGAACACCATAATTGTTTCCATCAACAACCAATCATTAATGTGTTCCACTACCTATTTTTCTTTGCCAGTTGGCTAACCATGACCACCTACAGCTTTGCACTAGGGGACATGCTAGAAGAGTTGTTTGCTCCAAGACTGTTCTGAACACCCTTCCTTGTGCCTGGAGCCCTCATAAAACATGACAATAAATCATCACAAACAGAGAATTCCCATTGGAGATTTTGTAGGCCATGGCTGGAGGTCAAAGGTCTTTGAGTTCAGTTACGTATTATCATTACAGACTATCTTTCATCCTAGAGATGCACAAATCCCAAACAGCAATATGGTAGCAGAAAGACAGGCATCAAAGCCAGAGAGACTGGAATTCAAATCCCATCTCCCCACTTTGGGTAAGTCAACTTCATGTGTCTGAGCCTCAATAAAGTAGCAAAATAATATCTGCCTTATAAGATTGTTGTAAAAATAATTTATATAGAGCACCTGGCCCAGTGCCTAGCATATAGCAGGTGCTCACTAAATAAGTATGATGATGACAGTGACGAGGATAGCTTATGATGTCCCTAACCAGAAGGGGTGGCTGTGGATGAAGACATCTGAAGTGGATGAATGTAAGAATTGGCTTTCTCTCCAGACAGGAATCGATGCTGATCAATGCTCCTCAGCTGTAGTGGACAGTTACTGTTTCTCAGCCCAAGCACTCCTCCTTCTCTCTAAGCCTTTTTAATGAGGATGGTGCCTACTCTTTCTCCAAACACCTACGTTAGTGGGGTTGGATAGTCATACTTTCCCACCACACTTCATACCTCATTGCAGGCTACCAAAGGGACTGCGTGATCCAGCCAGAATAATCCCAGTCCAGCCCCAGAATTTTCCAAATTGGAATTAAGAGTCTTTTCTGCCCCAGAGTCCAAACTAAGAAGATATGGCCTAGGATCTGCCTGTACCCAGATTTATACAACCATAATTTAGACCTGTACAGTGCCCTTGAGGAACTACGACCTCTACAGTGAGTATCTCAAAGTGGTGCCTTAATTGCTCTAAAAACTTCAGTGTTAACTTGTCTCTCTTCCAGGAGTCCATGAGCTCCCCAAAATCCTTTTTTATCTACATTTACCACACACTAAGGGCTCAAGGAATGTTTGCTGAAATAAATTTAAATAAGCATCTGGAACAAAAGAAAGCTATGAAACATTTTTAATATAAAACTCACATACTCTTCACAGACACAGAATGATTTCATTTACCCTTACCCACCCACCCCCATTTAACTGAATATAAAACATGTAGAAATCACACTATTTAGCCACAAAGTAGTTACACTATGGCCCCCCCCAAAAGGGTCTAATGAGTTTATAAGTCAGTAATAAGGGCATTTTTATTTTTCCCCCTCTCCTTTGTAAGAGCATCTCCTCGCTTGTAAGGGAGAAGGAAGATAAACAGCAGACTCTGACGCTTTTGAAGCTGAGCTATCAACAAAGGATCTCCTAAATCAATTCACCACCAGAAACAGAATGCAGGCAGTTCTCAGAAATGTCTCACAAAGAAGCACAGAGAAAGGCTCTCTGAAGGCGGAAGCAGGAGATGTTTCCACCCCAGGGACGGAAATCGAGCACGGCAGTATTGCCTTGCCTGAAAACTTCTCCTCGGGGTCAGCAGAGCCTCGCAGTTCCATGGCCATTTCAGCACAGGCCATCCAAAGAGGGCGAAATGCTTTCCCCAGGTCACATGGGTGAGTCTTCTTTCCAGACACGAAATTCAGATTTCCCAGCTCCTCTCCCCTGGACTCCCACCCCCCCTCTGCCAGCACCAGGCCTACCACGCAGTGACCGCCAGCAGAAAACAAGGAGCATTGAGGAGGACCAAGCTGGGCATCTGCCAGCACCATCTGCAAATTCCACAGACCCAGAGGACAGAGGCAGCCTCAAACACCACTGAATCTAAAGCACAGGGATGTCAGAGAGAAATGGACATAGGCTGGACCTCCCTGGGGACAGAGTCTGAGGGTGCTCAGTATGTCTACTCAGATTTGGATCCAAAAATATGATTTTGCCCATGTATCCAAAACTAATTGGGCTCTTAAGAACTCACATTCCAATTAATCTCACAAAAGGCTGGTATATAAAACAAAACGGCTTTTTTTCTTCGTAGTAGACTTCATTGTTTTAGAGCAGTTTTAGATTCACAGCAAAATCGAGTGGAATAAAATGGCCATTTTTAAATTTATAATTGGGATCAATAAACATACTTTGAGCTTCTACTATGGGCCATGTGCTGGATGGAAATGCGGCAAATAACATTGCACTGTCCTAACACCAAGTTGTATACAGTGAAGGAAAAGGGAAAAATAGATGATTATAGGATAGGCTAGTAAACATGAGGCAAAGGTAAGAAAAAAATGTTATAATGACACAGAAAAGAGGCTCCTAATGCACGATGAGGGATCAGGGAAATCATCTGGGAGATTAATGCCTGTGTTGGGTTTTGAAGAATGCACAGGGGTTTTCCAAGTGAGTGGTGAGCCTTTAGGATGCTCCAGTGCAAGAAAAAAAAAACTGATGTCGTTACGAATTCTCTTTGCCCAAGCCCAGAGCAAGAGGATTCTTAACAAAGAGTCCCTGTGGTTACCTTCTCTGAATCCAGAAGCCCTCCATTGTCCACCTCTAAAGTTCTCCCCCAATTTTTCACTTTCTTCCTATTTCTCCTGTCTTTATTGTAAATTCAACCTCTTTTTAGCCCTTTTAGGTGAACAGTTTCCGAACTTTAATTTTGGTTTCTACTCCAGGTGCTGTCTATCTTGTCACTCTTCTCTGTCCTACCTTTTGGAACATTCAGATGTGTCACTTCCTATGGCATTACACACAAGCCCAGGACTCCAGGACCCTCACCGGCTTGGTAGAAAATGGGAAGATCAGACCATTACAGGCAGAGGGAGCTGACCTACAATGACAAAATGGCAACTATCAAGAGTCTGTCCTACCCACATCCCCAAACCAGGTATAATCAGATATCTAAGGACACCAACTCCAAACCCAGAGAATTTAAAATCCTGAGAATAAGTCCTCTGGGTTGTAGCCAAAACCCCATGAAGTACAACATTACCTCAAACTGGAAGGTAACAGGAGAGTTGATTCTCAACACACCCTAAAGACACACAGATCTTAATTTGATTTGAACATTTTAATGTTCATTAAGTGAACAGAACTAAGGACCACCCCTGACACTCTTTTCTTATGAAGACAGCCAAGTTCAACCATTTCTGCACTGATGTGTCTAACTGCCCCTCTCAGAAGAGGACCTTCTTACAAATGTTAAGGACCTCCCACCATCATGCCCTACCCTTCCAACACAATTAAAATGAGGCATTTCAGTAACAATCCCTGTAGACTCCTCCTCGTTCCTTCTCATTTTCCCCTAGAATGAAGTTGATTCTCAAAGCCAGCCTGAGCCTCAGGTAATGTATCAGTAAACAAAACTGAGTTGTTCCATGAATCAGTTTCCTCTCTCCATCTGGACTGTAAGGTCCAAGAGGGAAAAAGTCACATCTTCAGGTTTTGTGTGTGTACTAATAGACATGATGCTATGCAACGTGGGGCAAGTCACTTAACCTCTCTGTAAAACTGGAGGAAATGGAACCAACCTCAGATGGTCATTGGAAACATTATATAAAATAATGTATGGACAATCCCCGGCATTGCACATAATAAGTACTCAAAACATGTTTGTTATTATTAGTATTATAATTACCTCATAGTTCCTTCATCAATTAAGTAGTAATAAGGTAGGTGCCTCATTGGATTATAGTAAGTAAATGAGACAATGCATGTAAGAAACCAGTATGGTGCCTGGCACGCACAAGACTTTTATAAATGGAGGCAATACTAATGCACTGAGTGATTGCATCTTGGCTTGAACTCTCAAGAGTCTTAGTCTATACTTTGAAGATCTGAAACAAATCAGTCTTTTATTTCATAAAAATTCACTCCACAGAGTAGGTAGTGAGGGGCAGAAGGCAAAATGGAAAGCTATGCTCCATGAATTGCATCTTTATTCAGTCTTTCATCCTTTGATTCACTAGACATTATTGAGCACCTACTAAGTGTCAAGGTATAACTTAGTGATGTGATGTATTTCTTTGTGGCAACAACTTGAAATATCAAGCTACAGTTATCTGTAACCCAAATTATTGAAGGCTAGATCTAGTGAAGACTTTGCAGAGTGGGACAGACATGGGTTAGAGTGCCAGAAGAAGTAACATCCTAAGATAAAAAACAAGTGGAGAGGGAGAAAACAGAAGGGAAGTATGTTAGTTTCCTAGGGCTGCCATAACAAATTACCACAAACTGGGTGACTTAAAACAACAGATGCATTCTCTCATAATCCTGGAACATAGAAGTCCAAAATCAGAAGGGCCGTAATCCCTCTAAAGGCAGCAGGGGAGAATCCTTCTTTCCTTCCCTTCTGGTCTCTTCCTAGCTTCTGATGCCTCCCAGAAATCCCTGACATTCCTTGGGTTATAGCTGCATCACTCCAATGTTCCTTTGTCTTCATGTGGACATCTTCCCTGTGTGTGTCCTCTCCTCTTCCCATTAAGACACCAATCACTGGTTTTAGGGCCCACCTCAATCCAATGTAACCTCCTCTTAACTAACTACATGTGCAAGAAAAAAAGAAAAGAAAGGAAAAGAAAAGAAAAAGACCCTATTTCCAAATAAGATCACGTGCACCAGGGGTTAAGACTTGAACATATCTTTTGGGGGACAGAATTCAATCCATTACAGAGGTTATCTTCAGAGCAAAAGCACAGTTTGGTGGTTTAGGGGATCATACTTTGGCACTCGGTCTCACCCCCTCTCCTTCCCCTCCCATCTCCATCCATGGAAAAGGTGCTTAACCTTGTCCCTCTGAATCTGAGTGTGGCCAAGAGGCTTCACGGTATCTCTAGCATGTAAGGTGAAGACACTCTTCTCCCTGGCATTTCTAGGGACTCTCAGAGGTGCCCTACCCAGTGCTGCCATACAGCGCTGTGGTAGTGTTCACTTAGGTATACAGAGTTATCGGCAACCTGCCACAAGAGGGTTGTGTATCTGAGCAGGGGACACATCCCCCAAAAGGGGAATGGTACCACCACTGACGAGGACTGCAGAGAGATGCCACAACTCAGGGCAAAGATACCACTGCAGAGAGCCCGCTGGAAAGTCATTTATCCAGTTGTTCATTTATCTGTCCATTCATCCATCCCTCTATGCATTTATAGCATAGAGGCTCTGGAGCCAGGCTTCCTGAGTTGAACCCTGACTCCACAGCTTACTGGATGTGTGATTTGAACAAAGCACTTCATTCCTTTAAGTCTCAATTTTCTCATTATGTCAAATGGGAATAATAATAATTACCACATCAGCTTGGTAGGGGGGAAAACAACCCCTGACTATAGTGCCTGGCACAGAGTAAACATCAACACACATTAGCGGCTATTATGATAAAGAAGATGATGATGATGGTGACAACACACGGTAGAAAACCTGCACAAAGGTGGGGAGTAGAGACACATACACGTAGCTGCAGATAGAGTATATGGGCAGGGGCTACTGTTTCTGCTCTGCTGGGCTTTTGAAGGGAAGAAGATATGCTGCCCCATCACTTCCAGTGCCCAGGTTTTTTTAAATGTTAATTTGGGGGGGGAGGGGCAGAGAAAGAGAGGGAGGCAGAAGATCAGAAGTGGGCTCTGCGCTGACAGAACAGAGTCCGATGCAGGGCTTGAACTCACAAACCAAGAGACCATGATGTGAGTCAAAGTCGGTCGCTTAACTGACTGAGCTACCCAGCCCCCCTTCTAGTGCCCAGTTTACATGGGTCAGCTGCACACCTACAATTAAATCTGGAAGAGATTTGGGGAGACCCTCATTTTCGGCAGCCATCGTATTTATCATCCTTCCCCAGGTTTGTTCCTTCAGTCACTTGTCAATGTGTCACTTCTCTTCAACCTTCCCTCTAATGCATTTGCTAAAAAACAATTTCCAAACTCTCCTTGTTACCAGGAGAGACACTGAGAAAGAAAGAGCTAGAAAAGCTACAGCCTCTCTTTGATGAGTCAAAGCTTCTAGCATTTCCCTTTCTTGACGCTCTGCCTTTGGCTGACATTGGGGCCTGTTTATAAATCTTTAACATGAGCCAGTGATCCTTTTCCAAAACCTCAAAGTGCAGACCAGAATCAACCTTTGAATTGATTACAGTGGATTGTTTTGGTTGCACATTCTCAGGAGTTTTAATGAGCAATCTTTCAAGGATTGGCGGTAGGAGGAAGGATGTGAGGGAATAAGGGCTTCCCAGGCGCTCACACCCACTCCTACTGTCCTGCTTAGATTATTTTCTTCTCTCTGCTACCTCTGGAGCCACCAGTTTACTCTCTTCTCCATTTTTTCCCCAGGTCAAGTAGTGTTTCTGCTCATGCCAAATGACATTCGAATTGGCAAAATTAAGGAAGGGCACTGGAAGAAAGACCTAAAATCCTAAGTGATTTCAACAACCCCATTGTTCAAAACTGCCAGAATATCAAGATACTATGTACATGAGAAAAAAAAATAGAGAAAAGCAAATTATTTCTAGATGATCTACACATTTGGTACATACACAGCTGATGTCCCCTTGTGTCACACTGGAAACCACCGAAAACATCAGATGCTAAGTTATGAAAGTAACAGAAATTCAAGGTGGTCACAGCCCCTCACAATGCCCGATAACAAGTAACTATCTCTAATAAGATGCATCCTCTGGCATCAGGCCTTGAGCCTGCTGAGCTCTTAGCAGCTCATCCTGCCCAGCAGGGCCTTTCCAGACTGAAGGTGATACAGTCTACACCTGCAAGGGCAGGGTCACCTCTGGCAGTTACCCTGGCCTCTCCAAATGGCTAAGCTCAGACTTGGCCTCTTTCCGTGGAGACAAGAAACTACACAAATCTTTCCGCTTGGTCACACCCAAGGGACAGAGGCTGGAACAAAAACTTGCTCAGAGACAGGCCAGCCAGACAAATTAACTAACAGGCATGGAGAGCAGAGGCCAGGGCCACCCGTGTAAGCAACCTGCGATTAGGCAGGCTCCTGACACATCAGAGCAGAGGGACCACGGCCCAAGGGGCAGGCCCATGTGCCCTGGCAGGCCCGAATTTGCCCTGTCAGCCTGCAGCCTGAGCAAGGCCTCTGCTTCCACTAACTTAAGCAGAGCTGGAGGAATCGTAGGCACCTTCCCCACTGCTGGGAGTAATTGAGCAATAGCCTCCCAGCAGGCTGAATCGCGATGTGTTCCCTGGGAAATTATATACTTTTAACCTCTAAAACAATATAATTTGAAGGTGAATGTATTTTTCCTCAATAGTTACAGGGCCTCTTATTTTCTTACAGGTGGGAGGTTATTTTGCTACCTCTACATATATATTTAAAGAGATACCTACAATGAATTAACCTCCAAATGTAAGTTTTGGTAGAGAAGTGTTTAGAATGCCTCTGAAAGTAACATTTCTATACACGATTTCATTTTCAGTTAATCCAGTTTCCCAACCAAAGTATATATGCCTGCCATTATTCCCCTATACTATCACTTTCCATGACAACAGACTCCTTCCAGAGGAAAAGTAGACTGGAAAAAGTTATACTCACTACCCCCTTCATTCCTCATAGCATCCATTCAATCATTCCATCACTGAGCTAGTCAAACATCCCATATCAGTCAGGCTTCTCAGGAAAAACAGAAGCAATAGGATAGGACAGATATATAAAGAAACGTATTATGAGGAACAGGCTTGTGATTGTGGATGCTGAGGAATCCCACAATCTGCCATATGCAAGCTGCAGACCAACTCAGGAAGGCCAATACTATAAGTTCCAGGCCAAGTCTAAAGGTCTTAGAACCAGAAGCACCAATGGTATATATAAGTCCCAGTCTGAGGGCAAAAGGCTAGCTTACCCAGCTCAATCAGTCAGGCAGAGAGAGAATTCTCCCTTCCTCTGCCTTTTTTTTCTATTCAGTGATGCTCACCCACACTGGGGTAGGTGATCTGAACTGAGTCCACAGATTCAAAAGCTAATCTTTCCTGGAAACACCATCGTAGACACACCCAGGTATAATGTGTGACTAGATACTTGGGCATCCCATGGCCCAAATAAACTAACACTTAAGATTAAGTTGACACTGGGGTGCCTGCATGGCTCAGTCAGTAAGTGACTCTTGACTTTGGCTCAGGTCATGATCTCACGGTTTGTGGGCTCAAACCCCATGTCGGACTCTGCACTGACAGCATGGAGCCTGCTCATGCTTGCTCTCTATCTCAAAATAAATAAATAAATTGTTAAAAAAAGTTGACACTTAAAATTAATCATTATAGTTAATACAGCCAGTTTCCCATTGAAATGGCTCTGTGTCCATTCTTATTGAGTTCCAATGTCCCTACAGTAAGGCAAGACTCTTCCATTCTCATTATGGGATCACTGTGTCATTTCCAGTTAGGCCTCCTGGATTCCAGTAGCTCTTCCATATTATGCTTTCCTACACATAGCAGCCAAGGTCATCCTCTTTCGGTGCTACTCTTGCCAGGTCACTGCTCAAAAATCTTCAACACCTTTTGTCCTACTACAACATCCACAGCCAACACTCTCTGTGTCACCTTCACGATTATCCCACAAGCAAGCCCCACCTTGCCTGCCCCACTGCATTCTTGAAACTCTCCAGCATGCACTTACCATTCCTACCAAACCCATGCCTCTTGGGCAGACAAACACACCAAACTCATTCATATCTTAGACCTCCATACCTTCAACCCATTCCCATCATTTGGAATTCTCTTTCATATTCTCACTCTGTGACGCAATTCTAACCATCCTCAAAAGACTTTCATAATTACACCATGCTCTTCTGCTCTCCCACAAGTACTTATGGTCTATGTCAAGTAAGGTGCTTCATTATTGACTGCCACCAGGTCATTGTTTATGTTCTTTTACAAACAGTGCCCTAATTTTTCAAAATTACAAGAATTTGGATGTCATAAGTCATCTGTATCATTTTGGGATGAATTCTAGAACAGATTAGCAAATAGGCAGCTTATGCAGACTTGGAAAGAAATGAAAAGATGCCATGTTGTCAACCTAAGCCCAGCAAAAACAAGTCACACACCAGAGTGGCTTTGTGGTGTTCAGGGACTTTACAAAGGTGAAAATGGGAAAATGGAATAAATGCAATGCTCTTGCATTTCATCACTATTTAACAAAAGCTCTCCTTACCACAAATTTAAGAGCAACAATAAGCTTGATGAACTTTCTAGATGATGAAATGACCACAACTAAAGGATGTCAATTATTGCAAAGTTATCAACTAGCAAGGAGAGCAGCAGTGGTATGCTCACAGGTCCACCCTAAGAACATGTTTGTCAATGGCAGGATGGTAGTAATTACTGCACTCTGAGGAAAAAAAACAAAAAACAAAAAACAAAAAAAAAAAAAATGACTTGAAGGAAAAAAAGAATGACCAAATAAAGTTAAGTTTTTTTATCAACTAATTAGAAAAAGGGCCAACACTGGCAATAAAGCATTCAATAGGGACAAATTTAAGGTGTTTCACCCAGGTGCAACATGACAGGTAGGGGATCCATGTCACTGAAGGTTTCAGATAGAAGTTGTTTTTTCATGAAGCTGTTTTTTCATTAAGATGTCATATAGACTATCTGATCTCTAGAAGATGCCAAAAAACCCTCCCAACTCTGAGATCGTAATATTTTATGATTCTGTGTATCTCTATCTTGCGCCCCAACTAGATTAGAAATCCATTGGCACAGATATCAGGGTGTAATGAAAAGAACAAGGAATTTAGAGTAAGATAAGCATAAATTCAAAGTAAGTTCTTACACTTACTGGATGGATAACTTCTGTTTCTTCATCTACAAACTAGAAATTGTGTAAGATAGGAGAGTTGGGCCAGATAATGCTCCATGAAAATGGCCCCATCCAGTGCCTGGCACATAGTAGGTGTTGAATAAACGTTAATTATAAATCTTTCTCTACATCCTATACAGTTGACAGAGTATTAGGAACATAACAGGATCTCTGTAAGAAATAATTCAGTTCTTTGATTTTGAGGGACAGCCTGGAGACGTTATTTATTTGATGGAAAAGAATAAAGGCATACCAGGAGTGGAAGTGGCAGGGGAAAAGGCATGGAGGTGGTAATGAGGAACATGGCATATGCTGAGAATGGTAAGGACTCTGTCCCACCAGGACTGGAGGCTGGAGACAAGGTTAAATTGGTAAGATAGGCCAGAGGGTATGAAACTTGAGATACCACTCAGTCAAATCATAGGAAATGGATACCTTGTGATTCTACTATGATAACCTAGCCCTTATACTCTCTCTTGGGCATAGTTAAACAACATTATACATTGATTAGAATCAAGAATCTTTCTCAATGTCTGAGAGCACTGGTGTACCAAATAGAGTTCACAAGAGATGCCTCTTCCAGCAGCAACCAGATAATTTAATTCTCATTCTCATTTTTCTGCTTTTCTTTCAAGAGCAATGGATTACTGTCTTGAACTAGGGTGCCCCCTTGTACCCATGACACCTTTCTAGCTGGAAGAGAGCATGAAGGCCTATTTCATCAGTTCTATTCATTCTTTTCTAACACTAACATATTTGACAAGAATATGAGTAGGTGGAAAACATAATTTTTCCAACTGAAGTTCACTAGCAAGCCTCTAGGAGAGTCACTTTAGGCATCATCATTTGGACACATGAATTTGAATATAATTTACAGATTACCTCCAGAGACTTTACAGTTGCTTATCTCTCAGGCACTGTGAGAATAGACAGAAGTCACAGAGGAGTATGCAGCTCATAGAAGGGGAAAATATTAAATCTTAAAGTGACTGATACAGCAATCAATAGTTCAACTTTCCTTGTGCAAGAAAGAAGAGATTACAAGAAAAAGGCAGACTGCAGAGATGTTGAATTCCCACGAACATGTACAGAAATGGGGGGGGGGGAGAGGAAACTCCTAATTATATATTACAAACTCAAACCTCTTTGGCACTAAATGTGTTATTTTTAAATGTTAAAAAAAAATCATAGGCATTAAAAACTTTTTTTTTTAATCAAAGTTTCAGTAGCACAATTCTAGCATGTTCCTAGAGTTACAGAAGAGAAACAATGCATAGTTAAGCTTCTTATGAGGATAGGTTTTCACTTTTTTTTTTAATTCATCAGTAAGTATTCAGTAACTATACTCTGTGAGGCTAGCAGACCACATTCACCCACTAAACCCCACCACCGCACACACTCTTATATAAATATACAGGAACACTTGGTCCAGTTGTGAAGCGGTTTTACCATCAGTTTAGGGGTAGAAACAGATAAAAAGCTATACAAATACCATGCATTTACCTCTCCAACCCAGACTTTGAGGTGTTTCTGGAGTTTCAGAAACAGATTCTAGGTGAGCTGGAGAAACCAAAGGAAATTTCAGAGAGAAAAATGTTAAGGCATCTGGGCTTTTGAAGCAGATGGCAAAGGAGGACAGGTTTACAGAGAAATGAAGAAGCTGTTTGGCCAAAAGAAAAGGGCAAATTTAAATGAAATACATTTTTAAGTTCATCAGGTAACCCACCATCCCCATATAGGCTTTCCCAGAAATTCTATTCTGCCTACTATTCCTATCTAATAGACTAAGCATGTGCATCACCTCCCCATCTACTGAGTCCTATTGATATATAGATATGACAGAAAAAAATGTTTTCTTGACCAAGTCAAATATAAGAAAAGGAGCCAACTGTCATCAGAAATATTAAGGAAATCCCAAAAAATATAGAGCTGCTAAGATAAGATCAATAAAGAATAAGAGTTGAGAAAACTCTTGCCCAAAAGACAGAGTGGTCCTTCCCAAGAGTACAACAGAGCCTGAGTGGGCAGACAGTTCATCATCAAGGTAATAAACTACAAAACAAGAATAGGAATCATAATGTTAATCAGACCTTTGCTCTGTCCCCAGGCTTATAGAGCTTATGAGACTAGCAGCAGCATTTTATGCCCCTAAGGTAAAGCATAACAACTTCTCCCTGGGAATAAAGGGAATGTGTCTGGGAAAGCAAGTTAGTGTAGGAAGTAGGTAGGGCCTGAAAGAGTTTGAATAAATGACTGTAGACTTGCACATCAGACCAGATGGAGGGGAGATATAGAAGGTATTAGCTCCACCTAGGCATGAAATAAAAGAGTGCTAACCCCAGAGTAAATTTCTATTACTTTGGAGATTGTCAGGGTGAGGGTCCCCAACCTACTCAATTCATCCTTGTTCAAGGATTCTATGGAAAAAATCTGCCTAGCCACCCACCTTTATTGGAGCCCAAAGACCACGGTAGACACCTATTGAGGAAACAGACATTTTAAAACTGCAGAGTTTTTAAATAAGCTCTCCATATGAATCAAACCACTCCTTCATTTACAATGAGGATCACAAGACATTTGACAAAATTGATTTTCATTAAAAAGATGAACTAACATGACATCAAAAGAAATAGAAATGATTAAGGAAAATGAAAGCAATTTTTAAAATGTTCTAATACGTGCTTTCAGAGACATCAGAGTTGAATACACACCAAAATAAATGAATAAATAAATTGTAATTGCTATGAAATCATATTGCAAGAAAAATTCCTGGAACTGAAAAAAGATTACCAAAAAAAAATTGTTTAATCAACGTATAGAATAGGAATTAACAGTTGAAGATTGGATAGATAGGGTAAATCCCCCTTAAAAAAAGCAAAAAACAGGGGTATTCACTTTCGAATGTCCCCTCTCTGTAAAGAGAGCTTTCTTACTATTCTTCCTTTCTAATTTTATATTCTAATAAACTTTTGCCTACTGCTCAAAAAAATAAAATAAAAAATAAAAAGAGAAAAAAATGAAAAGAGATAGAAAACATGAGGCTGTGGAAGACAGAGCCCGGAAGTCTACATATATCTAATGAAATTCTAAAAGTAAAAATTAAAGAAGAGAAAGTAGTCAAATAAATAACGGGGTTGGGGGGTAAAAATCCCAGAGGTAAATAAATCTTTATAATGAAAAGACCTACCAAATTAAAAGCAAAATGAATAGGAACAGCATACATCTAAACAAATTTCTGAGAAATTTCAGAACTATAAGAGTAAAGACAAAGTCCTAAAAATTATCTTGAAGAAGAAAGGTAACCTACAAAGTAACAAGATCACAATGACAGCATACTTCAATAGCCATTCCCTTAAAGTTGTGAGGGAAGTGTTTGAAATTGAAATTCTATACCCAGCCAAACTATCAGTCAACTGGGAACTCAAACTCAAGACATTTTTAAGACATACAAAGGCTTTTAAATGTTATGCCCTTATATTCCATTTGAAAAAAATTCCTAATGAGAGGTTCCAGTAAAATAAAAATGTAATGTAAGAAGAAAATGAAATAAGATAAACATGAAGAAAAAGCAGCTGAGCATGGCCCAGAAGGAAAGACAGCTCCAAAGAAATCAAGAGAGAAACCTCTGGTCCCTGTGGCTTAGGATCTCTTGTGAGTGATTTAGGAGTACATTTCCTTCCCTTTGGATCCAGTTACCTAACAATTGAGTTATGTAAATATTATTATTCTTTGGTTAATATCTAGAATTAACTTGTAGGTAAAGCACTATTAAAGACAATTACAGTGACAGAACAGAAAGTAGATATTGTAAAACTTGACATCATAAAAATAAATACAACAAAGATCAGGAGACGGTAGATGTAGAAGTAAATGTAAGTGTACTAAATAGTGGGAATTCCATATATAACAACTAAACGTAAGCCGACAAACAGAAAAGAGAGAATCTGTAAATGCATAAAGCTAACCATTAGAATTATGTATCTCAGGAGGTAAAGAAGAGAGGAAAGGTAGACAACACTAAAAATAACCAAATACCTCAAATTTACATAATAGAATGTCAAGAGAGACTTTCAAAACATAAAATCCTGCTATTTAGAATTTCCACGGTGGCCACAGAAAAACTAAAATCAAAAATGTTAATTTCAGAGAAATACATACAAAAGGCATGGGAAGTGGGTCACGTAGAACAAAGATTTTTGCTTTTCATTTTAAACTTGGGTAGTTTGAATGATTTCTCTGTTTGCTATATGCAGGTTTTATTTTAGTTTTTAAATTAATGTTTAAAATTTTAGAGGAAAAAAGTTGTATTCCCCCAGTCTGTCAAATGAGTAGTGCCTCCAAGGTAAGCTGGGTTATTTGGGGTATTAGGAATTTAATATAGCAGCTAAGGCTGAGAAGTAAGGCTAGGGATCCCAGATTTGAAGTTCAAAAATGTTAGACGTAAGATACACAACGGGGCCAGACCAAGACTGAAACGGAATGTAAAGAAATAAACACAAAAAATCACTAATTCACTCATTCATTTCTTCACACCCTCATTCCCCATTTATTTTTTTGGACTCTTTTCCCAACTTATAGATCATTCCTTCTCTCATTCACTCATTCAGTGGTTACTCAGAAAATATAAAGAAAGCTCTCTGCCTTCAAGGTGTTTAAAAATCTACCTGGAAATAAAGCAGTAACCTAATTACACTTTGAAAGCTCAGAGTCATTCTGAGGAGATACATCAGCATGGGCTAATGGCTCATGAATGGCGACAAACGTACTGGGTCTTGACGAATGAATAAGCTCCAACCCAGAGGAAGCAATTTGTGCTTACTTCATTTTATGTTTCATACTCCTAAAGTTTCATGCCACCCCTTAAGACATTGAGAAGAGGGACCATGAGTAAACCTTCTTCAAACCACAGTTAAGAATCCATAGATCCAAAACAGAGCAGGCAATTAGTCCACAGAAGAAAACAAGACTTCTTTGAACCATGAAGAAACTTCCATTACCCACTGAAGTACTTGCTTAAGCTGGGTCCGGGCCCTCCTAAGGGGGATGAATTACTGAGTATGATAAACATCCATCCCAGTTTTCCCAGAACTGTCCTGATTTTAGCACTGAGAGTCCTGTGCCCCAACCCAGTCCTAGGCAAACTGGGACAGTAGTCACCCTTGAGTCAGCACCAAGTTCTCAGCACTTTCACAGACTTAGGTCATTTGATTTATACAATAAATTTTGCTGAGATTCAAGATATTTGTATCTCCATTTTCTAGATGACAAAACTGAGGCAGTAAGAGGTCCAATGATTGCTAAAGGTTATATAAAGAAAGCAGCAAAACCAGGATTCAGTCCCAGATCTGTTTACTTTCATCGAGGGTGACCTCCAACAAGCCCACTCCACGCCCTGTGTTTCTCTGCACAGATGGACATGAGAACAGAGGCAGTGGGGCAGGCACACTGAAGAATTCAGATTCTCTGCACACAGAGTGACGGAAAAGGGAACAGTAGACCCTGAATTCATTGGTGACCTCCTCTAACCCACTGAGCTAGGCAGCCCAGTTATAAGGAGGAAGAGGAAGCAACATCTACATGGAGTATTCAAGATCTCAGAGAACTGTTGGCAGGTTCTCATGACATTTCCATTTAATAAGATAGTTTTTCCCTAAATTGAGATAATTAGCTTGGCTCCCTATTTTCTATAGTGTATATAGTATGTCACTCCTTGATACTAATAATAGTAATAATAATAATGAAAATAATGTACCACTTCAGTAGGTCACTATAGATTTGGGTTTTGTTTTAGGTACAGAGTCTGTAAAATAAAGAAAAAGAAGAAAGCTGGGAAAAATGAGGCAAGAGGGAAGAAGAGAGTGACAGAAATACTGGGAAAGGTAGATAAAGGAAGGAAAGGACGAACAAGAGCTAGACCTGCATGGTGAGAAACGAGAACAGATAAATGAAAAACGACAGCACGGAAAGTCATGGAGAGCTCAATTAATTAGTTATTGTCCATTTCCTTGAGAGATCTCTAACAAATCTGTCCTTGTCAGTGACAGGAAATCTTTTTGAATTCTTTGTAAAGGATATTAATGGTGGTGGTAAGCTTTAGCACCCCAACACGGTGACGGTGATGCAGAAAGGTGGTGGGAGTCCTGTAGGTCAGACCAGGCACTGGCCTTGGTGCAGGAGCAACCCCTCTCCACTGCACACAAAGAGCACTTCTCCAGCCTACAGACTGTCAACCTTCTCTCCTTGACTGGTACATCAGGAGGCTGACATTTAATACCCTAAGGATATAGATGTTTGAAAGCTGGTTATTGTAACAAAGGAAGCCATCCAAACTCTGCAAGACCAAATGGATCAGATAAAGCTGACACAGAGATAAATCTGTTTTACATCCATTCTTACACAAGTTTTGCTAATCTATGTAGTTATAGCTTTCCCACTGAAGGGGAAAAAATAACCCACCACATGTCGGCAAGTCCACATCACGTTCCTATTTTTAATCTCCAAGGTATAACAATCTAGGCAAAGACCATTTTTATGCTGACTTTTGCATGAACTCCATTAACGTAGGATGACACAGGAAGAAAATGAGAAAGGAGGATAAGAGAGAGTAGGAAGGGGGATAAAGAGAAGGGGAGAGGATTTCATCTTGAATGGCGGTATAAATGCAGATCTTTTTTTCTAAATGAATGAATTCTGCTCCATCATTGACACAGGATCGCTTCTCTCCCAGTCAGTCAGACACCTACTCTTCATTAGCCAGTATTTATGCTGCCAGATTGGACTTTCATATGGGAGCCTGAAGCACGGATGGTACAGATGGCAGGAAAGCTCTCATGAGATTGATAACGATGAAGAAAGATGCCACATTAAGTCAGAAGGTGCCACTGTTAACATCCCAGCTCAGAGGAGAATATTTCTAGCTAGCACTCCCCTCCAAGGGCTGTTTTTCTTCTGGCTTCAAGGAAAATGCATTCCCCTCCCCAAAAGCTCTCGGCCCCACCCTCTTGCTGGCAAGTGAGTGCTACATTTGCTTTAGTCTCTTTTGTGTGTCTACTCATTTTGCCGCAAATACTTAACCTTTACTTTCCAAAGGTGGTTGGGATCCTAGCATTGCAGGGGAACTGGGGGGAGAGGTGAGGGAGGGAGAAGGCATTTTAGTCCACACTTCCTTTAACAAAGGCACCACTATAAGAGGTTCTGTGCAGGAAACCTGAATGGTATTTATTGTTTCCATTCGGGCCTTCATTGCATCTGCTGCCTTTCAGAGACAGACGCTGCGTTCATAAAACCAGGGCCCTGTCTCAAAAGCCTTGGAGAAAAGGCAATCTCTAGGGTGCAGGATTGAGGGTTTAATGGGAAAGTCAACACCACTGGAAGATGTGCACGGCCAGGCATCTGCTGCTGGGATGGAGGAAGAGAGCCTTCTAACTACCCATTCTCAGGGGAGGGACTAGGATTCATTTGTACCTTCAGCTGCCGGCCAGGCAAGGTGCTTCTTCAAGAAAAACACAGGTCCTCATCTATGAGGTTTGAGCTTTTCCACTGTAAAGATTTACAAAATCCACCCCATTTCAGCAACAAAGACCAACATCTTGTCCCAATTTTTAACCTCCATGGTCCTGATCATTGATTTTTATCTCACCAGAAATGTATCTTTGGCCTCAAAGCAAGGAATGAATTCTCTGGTTCCTCCTGACATCCCAGCCTCCCTAGATGGCAACCTGACATCAGGCCAAGAAATAAGTCTGAGGGAAAGTTCTCTAGCCAGCAGTGCAATCAGGGAACATTTCCCCTGTTTCAAAGAGTTACCCAGAAACCAAACCAACAGGCAAAATGTGACATAATGGGTCTTGCAAACTTAGCAAGTTTGGAAAAATTTGGCAGCCCTTGCCCAACCAGAGTGACACAGTATCAGAGTCCATTCTAGAAAACACAGGCTGGGAAACAAAGGGAGGCCACATCAAGGGCCCCCTGTGCAGCAATCACAAATTCATGTCGCTGTGTAAGCATTTAATTAGCTTCCCCGGTTTATAGAAACCCTGGTCAATTTAAGACACTCTAGGCGGCTCCTCCCAGACCACGCCAACCCCCCTGGAAGCTTGGACCTAGCATGCCTACTGCCTGGGAAGGAGATTTGGAGAGTCTTAATTGAAGGGAATTCCTATTTTTATGTCTATATGATGTACCATCAGCATTTCCTCCCCTACAAAAATACACAGAGGGGCAACTAGTCCAAATAACTGGTTTAAATCTGTAAATTACAGCACTGCTTCAAGGAACTTTTAAGGTCGTTTTGTGTCTACGGAAAAGTTAGATGGCATCATAAAATTTTTAGAGCTAATGTAATCTTTATACAGTGAATTCATCTCAACTGATGAGATGTATTTGAGGCCCTACCTTCCCTCCCTTTCTCTTGACTGTCCTTGAGTCCTGAGAGAGAATTACTGCTCCAGTAGCATCATGACCTGACTACACAAAATCTTCCTCCCTCTAGGAATCCAGGTTTCAGGACCTAAGTCTTCATTTCATTCCCCTCCACCAAGAGAAGAAGGCATTGCTAAATATGGTTAATTTTCTGAGTTGGTCGCATTTCTGCTGTGGGGTCTGATCCTCTCTTCTCCTGTGTGTATTTCTTCTTGGAGCTTCGGTCTTCAGTGACCTTCTCGTACTGTTTCATTAAATGCCCTCCGCCTCGGTAAATTACAGTACTTTGAAGCCTTGGAGTTTAGCATATAAAAAAGCAAGAGCCTCTGTATACTGCCCTGGGATAAGGTGTGATGAAAATCCCATACAAGCTGAACTGTACTTCCTAATCAAATGGGTGTAACAGATGGCTGCTGGAGCAAACCATCACAATGGAAATATCTGCAGTTCTCATGGTAACGGAATCTGCCAGGTCTGAGGGATTTGCTGTTTTTCAGGACATCTGAGCTGCAATCTCTTTCGAGCTGTCTAGCAGTCTCCGTCTCGCTCTCTCTCACTCTCTCAGCATGATGGAGATAGAGTTGAAAGGTGGAGCCCGATTTTGCATTCCAGCTGTGATTAAAGACACAGGCACACATCCTGGGAGATAATGCGCTGCATATTCATTATGCTATCTAGAACCTTTTTAGCTACTGGGACACGACTGTCATACAATTACAATATGCCTTCTTCAGGAGTAAAGGGGGGTTGGGATGGAGAAGATCAGAGAACAACAGAGAGGGAGAATACGAGGAATTAAGATGCATGAGACGTATCTTGTAATAAAGATATGGAGCAATATTAAAACTAGCAGTTGTTTCCATTTCATGGCAACATGTCAAGATGACTTAACATAGAAGGATAAAACATCTGGCCTGGGGGAAAATAATACATGATGTCGAATTTCCAAATCATAACAGACTATGTGGAAGAAAAATAACAGATAAGCAACTAACTGTGTACCTTCCCAATAAGTGAAAGCATGTGGAAGATTTCCTTATACTCTGCAATCGGAAAAGGAGAGCCATCTCATAAGGTGGAGGTTAGTATATAGACACTGAGCTTTCATTATAAATTGAAGGTTTGGGTTTAAACCCGTAGGACTACATTACAAAGGGTTTTTTATTATTTTTTTCCTCATACTATTCAGAACTTTCGTATTTTACAGCAGTGTTCGGAAAGGGGGGAAATAATCAGTCACAATTCTATTTTATTAAAGTCTTTTCCTCCAAATCCCTATCGATTTAAAGAAATAAGGAAAAGTATACTGTCTTCTTTGCTATAGTACCTGCTAGCAAACACACACGTGCATACGCACACACACACATGCACACACACACACAGGGTTGATTCACAGCTGCCTGGTCCCTTGGGTATTTGAGCTTGAAGATCAGACAACATATAAGAATTCAGCCATGACTCAAAATGGAAACAAAGAAGGCCATTCTTAGCAGACCCGGCAATGTGAAATGAAAAAATACAGGCTGTAGGCTGGAGCCCCCTAGCACGCTTACCCACCCCATTGTCCTTGAGGGCACTACTGTTAAATACATATGACAGCCAAAGAGATGAGGAGAATAGTTTCCAGAAAGCAATGATTGGATCTCCCTTTTCATGAGGTAGAATAGGCAGAACTATGTAAGCCTCTAAGTAGCACTTGAGAACAGGTCCTGTAAGGCAGCATTGTCTCCCTCTCGTATGGTGCCTGAAGAACATATTATATTATATAACCTTTCTCCAAGCCCGCCCTGCTCTGACAGAGACCCTCTTCCTTTAGAACCCTGTTAATAACAACTTGTGGATGACAATCTCCGTCTTAACAAGCCGGATTAGTTAGTTTAAAGCAATGAACTGAGGCCATTTGTGCAGATGCTAATCAAAAAAGAAAAAAGGGGAAAAATTATAAAAGACCCATGTGCCTCCATCTCTTGTAAGTACAATATAGATAAAGAGAAGGGCGTCCTAGGGCCACATCTGTGAGCTGACCTCTAAGACACGCAAAGGTCTTTGGGGCTCAGGGGTTATAAAAGGAGGGAAGAGGGTTTATATCAGGCCAGTAGCAGACAACAGTGACTCTGGAAGGTCAGTTATCAGGGAACTGTTTGAAGCCTTTTTTTCTTAGAAATTGTTCTCTAGTTGCATCCCACAAGGTCTTTGCTTTTTCATAGACACTTCTCTAGCACAGAGCCCGGCACATGGCAAAGATATACATTAAATGTTGGATGGATGGAGGGCCAATGGACAGAGGAATACCAGTATACAAGGAAAAATTCAAAATGTCAAAATGCCAGAACAAACAAATCCCACCAATCTCTTTCCACTCCACACCAAGAACATAAAATTGTATTAAACATAATAGCACATTTGGAAAAATACTCAGTCTTCAGAGATCGATGGCTAGATTGATTATTAACATTCCACCATGACTGGCACTTTAAGATACACACACAAAAAGGAAAAGCTACTCAGCTGATGATTCAGACTCAGAATATCACAGAAAATTTAAGCCCATTAAAAAAAATAATCTGTCACTTCATCAGCTTCTCTGACAGATCGTTTTTTTTTTTCTATACCACAACTAGGAAACTGACTCATGAAGGAAGGAATGCTGAGTTTCCTTTAAAAAGTCTGAAAATAACATAATATACACCCTATTACATATTGGATCTGAGTGTGCCATCAGTGTGAGAGAGAAAAACAAATTGTGAGGGAGAACAGCATCTCTCACATTACACACACACACTAAGTTTCCACTGGCGTCTAAAATTTTTACTGCCCTTCGGAGTACATTTTGTTGTTTTAGGAATTCTCTAAACCAAATGTTTGCTGGAATGCTAACCTCCTAAGAAGCTCAGGATGTCCTGCCGAGATCATTCAGTTAGAAGACATTCAACTGTCCTACACGTTAGAGGAGATTAAGTTCGAGATTTGAAATTATTCTTAAAGAGTAAAACACAAAAGTTGCTTCTCTGAGCAACATTCATCTCTAACACTCATCACAAAAGGTACTTTTACACAAGAAGTTTGTAATCTACCTCAAAAAGATACAGATGTAACTCCAAAATGCTTCTTCTATAATTTATAGATATTTCAAATAAAAAAAAATTAAGCCTTTTATATATATTCAGCCCCTATGGCCTCTCAGCCACAGAGGGTGTTGGGGGCGAGGGGGTGGGGGGTTGTTTTGGTATACTGCCAATGATTGTCGCATTTTCTTGCATCCCTGTCACCTGGAGCTGAAGAATGGAATTTTCTGGTTGCTATTCCAAGTTTTAGAATCAAATTTGTTTCAGACCTTACCTAATTCCCTTATGTTTCAAAGCCCATGTAGGACAGTTAGACCTGTTCTTTCAGAGAAGCCCACTTTCTCCAGAACAGATCCTCACTCATTGAACTGGAATATTTTATTGCAATGGAATTTGAGGCTACACCTACTGCACGCGACACACTTTGCAAAGGCCCCAGGGGACTACAAATAGGAGCCAGTACCTTCTTGTCCTCAAGGAGTTTACAATCAAGCTGGGACAGTTAAGATTACCAATGGTTACAATGTAAGGCAGGACAACATGACATCATAAAAGCAGCATAACCCAAGCACTCTGCAGAGTCAAAGAGGGTTTATAAAAGGCTCTAAGAAAAAGGAAAATTTGATGAGCCTTGAAGGGTTATATTTAAGATTTTAACAGGAGCATGGATGAGGATGTTCCAAATGCAGGACATACCATGAGCACTGGTACAGAAAAGTGTGCATACTAATTTGGTCATACTGGAGAGACTTGTTTGTCTGCAAAGAGGAAGACAGAGGGAAATTTAGGGGCAGGGGCAAGGGGAGGGCATGTTAGAGGAGATAATATCTGATCCCAGGAACATGGGGGAATTACTGACCATTTTTGAGCAAAGCAGGATCCTAACTGGAAATCGCAGCCTCACTAGGCTCATGAAGCACCTTGCTTTGTAAGAATTCCAAGGACACTCTAAGCAATTAATGGTCCCAAGGGGCCATTACCATCAGGAAATCCAGGGGGCACCCACTTTGCATGAAGCATACTTTCTGAAAGTATGAACCTTTAAGAGTCAAAATAAAAAGTTCGAAAGCCTGTCCTCTTCTGTATGTCTTTGGAAATAAATAAACCTTTCTATTTCAATATTTGGCATCGTGACAAGACCTAAGAGGAACTAGAGAGATAATTAATAAGGGCATGAGGGGAAAGTGCAATTAAAAATGGCAAAGACTACTCCATAAATAAGTGCTTCATACTGAGAAAGATTATTACTGCGATCTCCAGCTTCAAACCTGAAATCAAATCACTCTGAATGGATAATTTGAGCATTATTGGGGGGGGGGGGGGGGGAGCCATGATGGTTCCTTGCCTCTAAATTACAGGAGAAACAAGATTTTATTCTGACCTCACCTTTCTGTCAGTTTAAATCAACAAAATAATCACAGCTTAGTCCCAGTTGGCATAACTCTCCATAACCTCAAGTTTTAATGTCATCCTTCAGTTTCTTAGCCAAGAGAGGAGGTTAGATTGAGAATACCTCAAGAAGAGTCTTTCCCAGAGAACTTAAAAAAAAGTTTCCTAGGAAACGAGGAAGGCAAACTCCCTTTATCTGAATAAGGCCCTTTGTCAGAAATAAAATCTAGCCGGAGCAAATCTGAAAGCTCAAGCCCCATCAGGCCTGGAGATGTTTGAAACCTCTGGCCCAGTTTAGAGTCTGCTTAAAGATGTTTCCCATCTAAAAAGCAGTCCACACGTTTGTCACTCATTGGAGAACTTGCGGCTTCTGCCTTTTTGAACAGAATGATTCAAAACTGAATCATTTCCTGCAATTTAATTTCATAGCTGAATGCAAAGTATAAGAAGATAAGGTCACAGGAACACGGATCTATCTCCAGAAAACGATCACACTCCCTGGGCTGCTGTAAGTGGAGATTTAATTGGACACAGTAGGTTTTGCTATTGTTGCAACATGGAAATAAATTATTTTATTTAAACAGCCAATGGCCACAGCCAGCTCAACAGCCACAATGGTCAGAAAAATATTGGACTTCCAATTATTGCTTGATGGAGACAAGTGCTTGCACTGATTTCAGATGGTTATGAATTGCTCTGTGATTTTATCAACATCATCAACACCATCCTGCCTTGTTTTTGTCTAGTAATCTTAGGAAAGGACAATGACCAGAGAGGAAAACCACTGTTCATGTTCTCATTACCTCCAGTCAAGAAAGTCCATTGAAATAAAAATGAGTTGGGGCACCTGGGTGGCTCAGTCAATTAAGTATCCAACTTTGGCTCAGATCATCTCACAGTTTTTGAGTTTGAGCCCTGCATCGGGCTCTGTGCTGACAGCTCAGAGCCTGGATCCTGCTCCAGATTCTGTGCCTCCTCTCTCTGCCCCTCCTCCACTTGCTCCTGTGTGTGTGTGTGTGTGTGTGTGTGTGTGTGTGTGTGTGTGCGCGCGCGCGCGCGCGCGTTCTCTCTCTCCCCCCCCCCACAAAATAAACAAACATTAAAAAAAAAGAGAGAAGAAATAAAAATGAGCAGCTCTTGACTATCACGGCTGCTCAAAAACACTTGGCTCTCCTTCCTTCACGTCAGGCGTTGGCAAATTACACCCATGATCCAAATCTAGCTTACTACTTATTTTTGTTAATAAAGCTTTATTGAAAGATAACCACACTCATTCATTTACGTATTGTCTGTGGCTGCTTTTGCACTGTAATGACAGTTCAGTAGTTAATGATAGAGACCCACGTGGCCTGCAGAGCTTAAAATATTTGCTAGTTAACCCCTCAGTTTACAAATCCCTGCTTTAAAAGACCATCATCATTATCATCATCATCCCTTCCATTTGCAGAGGGCATGGGGTGCCAGAGGGTTTTTAATACACTTTGCTTGATCACACCTTTCCGACGCACAGATGGAGACAAATGCGGTGCCCAAAGACACCTCAGACCAGTGTCATTTCTCTATGAGAGATTCTGACTTGGCACTGCCTCCTCATGGGACGCTTGGAGTAAGGATGTTGCTTCGTGCATGGGGAGTGAGGACCAGTGCTCCTGGCTTTCAACAAGATTAAAAGACAATGGGCTTGACCCATAAATTGGGGTGATCCATCAGAAAGTGGTGGTGAGGTTGTTAGACTTGGAAATTGCTTATTAAACCACCGTATGTTAATATATTTATATTACATATACATATGTAGTATGATATTCTCATCCATCTGGAGTGGAAATATGTAAATGAAGAAACATAAAAGTTGAGAACATTAACCTAATTGGACTCTTAGAAACTACAGTAGCAGAATAGTATATTAAAAATAATTTAGAGTTCAAATTGAAACCTGAGTTCAAATCCAGACACCCATTAACTATCCATCTCTGGGAAAATTTCTTACCCTAAGCTTTAATATCTTCATCTGCAAAATAAAAGTGTTAACAGATACACTTTTCAGGGTTGCAGTAAGAACTGAATGAGATAATTCCTGAAAGATGCCTGGCACATTGCAGTAAATGCTCACGAAATGGCAAAGGTAATGATCATTACTGTGTTTGGCTTCAACTAAGAAGGCAGGAGAGTTCTTTCCCAAGGCTGATTTAAATTTCCTTAATAAATAGGGCTAATACTCCCAAAATGATTTAAATCTGTATTCAACTTGCTTCTAATATTATGCTTAAAAATATTATACCTTTTATTTTCACATTGCTTCTATTCCCAAAGCTTTTTCAAATGAACTCCGTCTCTCTCCGCGTCTATGGTATAAGGCCCATTTTACAGATGAAGAAAGTAGTTATACCTAGTGTCCTGCAGTTAATGAATTAAGCTGAGACCCTGTCTCATCTGCCTTATGGCCCAGAGCACTTAGTACTACCTTGGACTTTATGTAATGGTTTTTTAAAAGTCAAGCTCAACATCCACAGGAAGGCAAAGGCTCCAGTTAGAAAGCTACACTTGAAAGAATGAGAGCAAGGGCAGAAGGCCCTGGAGAAACGAAGATCCTCAAGAGAACAAGAATCTAACCAAAGGATGATTCTGCTTCAGAATTCAGACAAATGCAGTGTGCCTTTAAAAAGGACCATGTGTATACTTCTATATTGCTTACTATCTGAAGCTAAGCCAGAGGGATGTACATAGTGAGATCTTTGTCTCATTTCAGGAAGGATACAGGATAAAGATTCTGTGCCAGTAATCTTCCTTGGATTAATGGTTTCTCTTTTATCTTCTGTATTTCTGCTCAGATGTCTTTTCTCTGAATGAGTCAGAGGAATGCAAATGCTGGGCGCAGTCCGCCTGAAATATTTAAATCTAGTTTTGCAATGTTTTGCAGGTTTGGAGAGGAAAATTACACACACACACACACACACACACACACACACACACACACACACACACGATGAAGGAATGGCAGATGAGAATTACAGATATATCAGCCAGCGATACAAAAATGTGGTATTTCAATTTGACAACAAACTCATTTTTCTTTTTCCATTTCTTTGTTTCTCCAGATCAACATTTAGATGCTTGATGTGAGTGGAAGGAATCTGCAACATTCTTTTGTGAGACTCGGAATCTCATCAAGAATGTATCTGACTACACGGAAAACTGATTTTCTTTTGGCTTCTAAATGACAAGCCTTCATTATGCAATGAGCATGTCCCTGGAGAAAGCACTCTCTACACACTGATAGAAAGAAGTTGGGACAGGTTGGGTGGTTGGGCATGATTTGTGTGCATTTTCCTGATCCTTTTTTTTTTTTTTAATACACTCTGAACTCTTTATTTTCATGTTCAGTCATAGACTTGCAGGCAGTGTCTCACTATTGTGACTAAGAGAGCTTCCTCTAAAAGGAAACCTGAATGGCATTAATATTCAAATCCTCTGGCTTGGTCTGCAGTGGCCTGATGGAGCTTGCACAGAGCTCCTGTGCCGCAAGGGAACAAATCTTGGGAAATGCAGCTGAGTAAATTGGGATTTAGCTTCCGTCCCCATGTGCAGTACTTAACACGAAACCCTTATAATGAAAGGTCTCCTCCAAAGGCTTTTATTGCTGCAAGAAAGAGTTCCTACCATGTGAACCCAAGGACAGAGGGAGGCTTTCTTATTTTCCTTTCCACCTCATGTGAAAGAATAATCTCATGCCTTCAGGACAAAGGCTTCTTTAAACAACAAAGTAAAATGCTTTCAACGTCCATGAGCATCTCCCAACATCAATGAGATGGCTATTCACAGATGAAAGGGGGGGTTGGGAGGGAATGTTAGGCATGAACAATTGGTCAATACGGCATTACCCTCGAAAACCAGAAAGCCAGAATTTGAAATGTGAAACATCTCCCACTCCTATTAAATTAGGATTGATGAGTTCCCAGGGATATTCAACTTCCTTTGACTTTACTTAAATGATTTATAACCCTTCTGCATCATGGTTTCTAAATCTGCTCCAAGCATGCACCTGAACTAAGGTTGGGAAGGCTTGGCACAAGTGCACAAAATCATACTTTTTCTCAAAATATTTTCCTAAATTGGTCTGTGGAGTTCAATTCTGCATCCACAAAGCATCTAGAATGTGTCAGGTGCTATCTAGGTACCAGGGATCAGAGATGAGGAAGGCATGGCCCTTGCCCCCAAAGAGCTCATGTCCAGTAGAGAGAGAAACCAATACCTGGACTGTAATACAACAAGAGCTAGAGCAGAGATAACTAAAGAGAAGGGACCACCCAGAAGGAAAGGTATCCATTTTTTTTTTAAGATTTCTTTCTTTAAAGGTCATTTGAGTTAAGGCTTAAAGATATTAACCTTCGGAGAGGTGGACAAAAGAAACAGGCCTAGAGTGAGGTCACAATCTCTAGACAAGCAAATAAATATAGCTTAAAATACAACTACCTCCAGGAACACAAAAGTATGTTGACTTTGCCAAGTCAGATTTGTTGGGTTTCTATTATCCATGCTTTCTATTGATCAAGAATTGATTTATGTCACCCAAGGGCCGACTTCAGAAGGTTACATGTTATGAGAAAGGTCAGACTTCAGTCTCTCCAAGTGAGATTTTAGTGGGCACAGCTTCTGCCCGGCCGCCATCTCTCCAATTCATTCCCTCTCCAGAAAACTGCTCAAAGAATAAAATTCTCAGAGGTCTCTGGCAGCTGCAAACATGAATACAGGTCCTCTTTGGACCCCATTCAGTCCATCGGTGAACTACCAATTCTCGGTATCCAAACGAGAAGTCAGAGGCAGGGCAGAGTACCCAGGTCGCAAGAAAAAGCCCCTTTTTCAAAGAGGTTCAACCAGTCTCTGACTAGCATGAGGATACATCCTGCCTGGCACAAGCATGCAAACCACACTGTGAAACAACTAGCCATTTATGTTCCCTTGGATAGACTTCAAACGCTTCACTCATCCTATGTGTGTTCTCCAGAACTGAATGATCAAGGTATATATTAGAGATCATATATGTGTGTGTGTGCATATATATAAGAATCTATATACATACAGAAGAAATATAGAAGAATCTCAGTTTCAGTGGCTATAACTTACCCACAGAGTCCTCTTAGTGAATCAAAATGTGGTTCACCAAAATGCCTTTGCTCTCCTAACACCAGAATTCAAACCAAGATCTACAAAGAGAGAGATTTTATATCTAAAGACACATCCCAGCCCACCAAATTAACTCTCTCTGGCAGGGGGAAGCAGGTTGCTGAGAAGGGTTTTTTAAATGCTCATTTAAATGAGACGCAGACTAATTTACTCTCTTAAATGATTTCGAGGTACTGAATGGCAAAATGTGAAAAATGACTAAGTCCACTCATGCATCAGACAGGATAATTCTGGCAAAGTTGGTGCTGACAGCATTAAAAAACAATGATGGAAGAGTCTGGCCTTGTTGTTGTCATTTTAATTGTCACTGTGAGTGACGAAAAATGCATTTCCTTCTCCAACATACTTATCTCCCAGATTTGTAATACCTTAACTGGGCCTGTGTCACTTGAGAGTGTGATAAAAAATAAAAAGGAAAAGAAGTGGGTGTGTGAACATGTGAGAGAAAGAGGGAAAGGGATAGAGAGGAAGAGCAAAGGGGCGAGGACAGAGACAGAGAGAGACCAAGTGAGAGAATCAGAAAAACAAGGAGACAAAGACAGAGAGAAAAATGATAGACAAACAAGGATTCTTTCAGATGGCTCTTCCTGAATATCAAACAAAGAACACTGTTAGTAATCTCATGGAAAAGGCTAGTTTTTGCAAATCAAGAAACCTGCAATGTTTCCAAGATCCACTCTGAGTTTTCAGGCAAGATAGCCCAGAATTTCTTGTTAAAAGCTTAAGGGCTCAATTTATGCTAAGCATTCAAGGAAATGTCTCATCCAAACAGGATATCGTTTTTCATATTAAAGAAGCAAACCGATCTCAGAGCATAAATGTTATTATTCACAGTCGCAAAGGAAAATGGCATTTACTTTCTCTTTCTTCATAGGGATGGAAGGAGGAGGCTCTCCCTTCTTTGGGGCCAGAAGAAGGTTCAGAAATCCTGTTTCTTCTCCTAAAAGAAATATATTTATGTCTCTCAACCCCAATAGGTAAGTCCACAAGCCTCCTCCATGGCATCAATTGCTTTCATGGGCCAGTATACAGTATGTGCATGTTGCTTTTCAAAATATGTTTGGGAGAAAGAATCAAAGCTAATTTCAGTGTGTGAAAAGCTAGCAGATTCCATTAGTGATTGTGACTTCACTTCAAAGTGATAAGGCTGCTGGATGCAGGTTCTCAGAACTGAATGTCCAAATGGGAATTTATGATGTAGAACTTCAGTTTTATCAACCATAGGCTTCAACACACACACAAAAGAAGAAATACATATTTTTTTTCCCTCGCAGAAATTTTAAAGTTATCCCAGTGAACCAGTTGTGCATTCTTTTCTCATCTCCACCCCCATCATTTTTTCTTCTTCAAAACATGTTAGAATGAGGGAGGGAGTCATTGGGATCATTATTTCTGTTTTTCACATTGATGGATCTGAAAGAGTGCACTTTATGTGAACTCGCACTGCCCCTTCTACAGATGACCACAGCAAAATCCCAGAAGCAATTCAAATGGGAATAGACTATAGCCCACTTCTCTGAATTGCCTTTAAAATGTCTATATCTGGTAATATTCTTAATTATTTTGGTCCCAAGCCCCATGAAGTCATCTCACCTTTTGAAGAGCAAGCCCAACTAGAGCTTTGAAAAAGATATGGTCAATGATACTTAATGGTTTTCATTACATTCAAGATGCACCCAACCCATAAAGGAGCATAAGACTACCCATTATGTCCAAAGAAAAAAATCGTATGCACTGTTAAATTCTATCAAAATGGAGCACATTTTATGAGAAAGTTTGTTATGAAACATTTAGTGTTTTCACCTATAAAACTGGGTGGTCTCCATTTAATGGTATGTAATTTTTGTTTTTTACAGGATAAGATTTACATTACTCAGAATATGAAGAGTTAACAGCTGGGCCCACTGGTTTCATTAAAAAAAAAAAAAAAAAAAGTTGGGTTTCATGCCAATTAAACATGATCTCAGGCAGAGTAATAATACCTTTCCCTGTTTGAGGTCCAGGAAAAGGAAAGCAGAGTCACTGAGAGTGATACTGGAATCCCTCCTTGTTTGATTTGGCCACAAGTTCTTCAGCAGCTATTGTCCGCTATGTGTTCAGACACAAGTTGCTATGGTCAGTGGAAGAAAATACAAAGATACAGAGTGAAGCAAAAGATAACTAATATTTACTGAGTGCCTACTAGATGTGCCAGGCACAGCTGATTATCTCTTTTAATCCTCACAGCTACCCTATGAGATAGATATTCCAATACCCATTTTACAGATGATAACACCGAAGCTCTAAGACTCGCCCACAATCTGATAAATGGTAGGTGGTGGAACTGAGAATAAACTCAGACTCATCCCATCTGATTCCAAAGCCCATGTTCCAAAAGGTTTTCTAGCAATGGTTTTCAAACTCTTTCAGTGTTTTAGTAGTTCCTCAAATGTTTGACTTTTAAATATATTTTAAAATATTTTAAAACTATAATAAAAAAACAAGAAGTATATTTAAGTGTTATATACTCAATGATAACCCTTTGGAGACTACCAGATATTAACCAGTTTTCTCATTAGCTGACTTTAAGATAAAATGTTTACATAATTTAATATTTAAAATACATTCCTACCACTAAAATACTGCTTTTATCAATTTCATATAGTGAATTTTGCATAGAATTTGCATAGAATAAAAAACAGGTTTGAAATTACTGCTTTAGGGCATACATTCTCAAGGGGGTTGGCAATATAACTCCCAAGGAATGAAATTTGGTTCTTGAGGGCCAAAAAATCTCATGTACTACAGTGGGTTTTCCATGAATACATAAACAAGATCCAGTATTTCTGTGGTATTAAGATTTCATGGCGGGGGGGGGGGGGGGGGGCGGGGGGGATTAAGGGGAAAAAAAAGTCTCAAAAGATTCTTTATGGGAGAGATAATGAAAAAAAGGTTGAGAAACACTGCTCTAGGGAATTAAAAATGTCAGAGAATTTGAAACAGAGAAGAGGGATGGCTTGGTCCTTATTCAGCCTGAGCAGCCCACCTAACTTGAATTCTAACTGTGGGGAGTTTTCCTTGGAGAATCAGCCTGGCTTGTTTGCAACTTTAGTATTTTTTATCCATAAAAGACTTCTTTGAGCTCCAATCCTTTGCTTCTGAGAAAAGACTCAGTGACCTGAGCCAGATCTCTCATTTCACAGAAGGTAAAACTGAGGTCTGGAAAAGAGAAGGATTTTCCCAAGGACACAGAACGATTTGAAGCAGTCAGAACTCAAAGCTGGAATGGCACCCTACATAGGATAGGCACTCAGAAAGTGGGGATAAATGAAGGGATGAATGACGTTAACAGATTTCATTGGGATGATCAGATATAAGAATTTTTTAAACCAACTGTATGCAGACTGCCCATTCCATTTCACCAGTTGATAGAGAAAAAGAAAAAAAAGTGAAACGCACCACCTAAATGCCCCTGGTGATTGGAGGCATCTGGGAGTCACCTCCCACCTCACAGAGCCAGCTGAAATGGAACAGTGTTGGCAGACAACGCAAGTGAGTTCTTCCTCAAGCTGACCCAACCGCACATCTTTCCTTTGTTTGTTTGTTTGCTTTCTTTAAAGCTCTTACAATACTCCTAGCATAGTACCATCTGCTGAAGCGGGATGAACAGGTAGCTTTAAAATGATGATAGCTCTGGGAAATGATAATCACTAGGTCATAGAAAGCTGCACTGCAGTGTATAAATAAGATAAGTAAAAGTGCTGAGGACTGCATGTTTGCTTTAATAAAATGTGTTTTCCCTTTTTGTGAAGAATGCCTTTCTCGAATGCCTGGGGAGAGAAGCTGAACTATAGACCAGAAATACACAGACAGTTCCAGAATCTGGCAATGAGGGTGGGATCAGAGGGGAGAGGGATGAAATATTACTTACTTACTGAGACACAAAAGGAAAAGAGTTGGACCAGAGCCTTTGTGTTGAATTGCTGAAGCAATGGAATGAGATCAGAACTTCCAGGTCTAATTCCAAAGCTCCCTTTGGTAAAGGCAATATGCTGCAGTGAAAAGAGTAGAGGCTTGGGTTACAGCACAGCTCTCCATTCACTCTGTGACCTTGGGAAACTCAATCTCTCTGAATCTTGATTTTTCTCTTATGTGAAAAGGGGATAATATCTCACAGGGATGTCCTAAGTTTACATAGAAAAGGTACGCCAAGAACCAACCGTAATAACGGATATACCTTTGGCATTAACTAAAGAATAGTAGTGGTAAGGATGCATATGCTCAAGATGGTGATGGTGGTGGTGGTGGATGATGATGATAATGATGATGATGATGATGATGATGATTCACGGGCCTTTTCTAGAAAGTAGCTACATGGACACACTGAATCCTGAAGATCACAAGTAGCTTAGAAGTTACCATGCCCTGCGAGATATGCCATTGGAAAGCATAATTCACAGAGTAAAAATTCCCTCTACAAAGTATTTCAGTGAGCAAAGTATTTAAGTCTTAAAAATATGGGCAGCTTCTGAATTTTGCAAATATATTCTCTTATTGGGCTTTCTGCAAATACAAATCATTTTTACTGACATCCTTTCATATTATCTCCATACCAGCAATGTCAGGTTGCCAGGGAAGGTACAAGATGCCCATTTAATAGACGAGAAAACCTGAGGCCTCAGGAGGCTTTAGTCATTTGGTCACCAACCCAGTGTTGCACAGACAGCTGCTAACAAGACCAAAAGCCTGGTTGTCTGCTTCCTGTCCCACTGGTACAGTGAGCCAACTATTTAAAAATGTCCACCTGGAAACAAATCAGGAACTTATCCAAGCCAAGTGCATTTGTGCTCTCTCTGCATCCTAATGTGTGGAACCTGTCCATCATCTGATTCCTTCCACCTGAATCAGCATGGCATTCTCTTTAGTCATCTACTTACTTCTGTGTCCCTCACTCCTGACCCAAAGTAGAAAATCCATGAGAGACCTATGAAAGAAACTTTCCCCTTAAGAACCAATACTGTGAGAGGTCCATCAAACCAGATAGATACGTAAATGGCACCATCTTACCATTGTATGATTGCCAAGGGAACAAAACTAAGAAAGTTCTGTAAGTCTTTGCTATACCCCAGGGTACTAGAGAGAACTGACTCCAGTCAGCAAGATGTCAACCCTGCCAGGGGTACTCTCTTTCTCTACCTTCAAACATAACTCTGAGAATACACATGATGTATCCAGCTTTCTTCACTCCAGTTCCATCCTCTTTGAACTGTATCAGACCACCACCTATATCAATTAGAAATCTTTTGATGACCACAGCAGAAAATTCAATTCAAATCTTAAACAACAGAGTGATTTTTCTTTCTCTTCTCTCTTTTTGCTTTTGTCTGTTTACATAACTATACAGTTCAGAGAGAAGTCTGGTTTCATATCTCAGGGTAAAGTTCTCCCCACAAGGTGCCCCTTAACAACTACAGGTTCTTCTCTGGTGGTAGAGGACTCAGATCCTGACATTACCCAGCTTCCATGAGAACTGCCTCTGCGGTTCCACTGCAGGTGGTGAGCTTCACTATGATTGGACTAGCTTACATTATGTGCCCATCCCTGAACCCATCCTAACAAGCACAAGGAAGAGATACTTTAGTTAGTTAAGACTAATCAGAGCCCACTACTAGAGTCAGGGGTGAGGTCAATCCCACCCAGTCTACATAAATGACTATGGTAGAGAGGTGCTTTCTCAAAGAAAATTCAGGGTGCTGTTATCAGGAAAGAGAGATCATGGACACTGGACAGGAAACCCACAATGACATGCAATCTTTTATTCTACAAATATCCTTTGAATTCCTATCATGTGCAATTGCACTGCGATGCAGGAGGTACATTTTAATAAAGGAAAGACCAATGTCTGCCTATGCAGAACTCTGTCTAATGTATCTGAGCCCAATGGTGGAGAGTAAGTGCCTTCACTGCTGACAGTATCTTCAACCACTTCCCAATCTGAGCCTATAACATACTCAAATTGTTCTTTTTTCCTGACAGAGTCTGAGCCAGGAGACACACAACAGACTGGTGAATTCAAATTGCTTTCCATTTGCAACTAGAATCATAGAATCGTGTCTTATACAGTAGAAAAGGTAGTGCGGTATATCAGTTAAGAGCACAGGCTCTGGAGTCACCTCTGGAGTATGCATCTTAAGTCGGCTGCCTCCTAGTTGTGTCACCTCGGGCAAATTATGACTTTTCTGTGCTTCAGGTTCTTTATCTACAAAAATAGTGATAATTATAGTCACCTAAAGGTGTATTTTGAGATTCAACTGAGCTAATATACGGGTGGGCTAACTTTTGCTACGAAAGATCGGATAGTAAATATTCTAGGCACTGTGGCCATGCATTCCCTGCGGCAACTACTCTACTCTGCTGCCATAGTGTGAAAGCAGCAATGGATGATACGTGGACAAATGGACACAACTATGTTCCAGTAAAATTCTATTTACATAAACAGGTGGCACCTAGATTTGCCTGGCACCAAAAGCCAATATGGTAGCTATTGTTACAAATTCATAGCAAATAACTTTTAGCTTTGTTTATTATTCTCTTTCACATACTGTCCCTCCCTCTCAATGGACTCTACCCACCTTTCCTGGACAATCTGATTATAGATTATTTCAAATATATATACATTAGCTGTTGGTCTTTATTTATTGACTTAGAGACATAAAAGATCAAGAAAACGCTCTACTCCTCTAATTGGATTACCCTTCACATGTTTAAACTGTCTTGTCCATATGACTTAAAATGAAAACACTCAGCAAAAACCTTGGCACGCTGTACAGGACCTAGTGCTGGAATGATTCATAGCAAGTAAAGAATAATAACTGTTATTATTTGCTATAAATAAGCTCTCAGCCTCATTAGTGAATGTTCACTTGCAGACACTTACTCCCATCGAAATGATTTCCTTATGTTACAAGCCACCCCTCAAGTTTCCTCCTCTACACCACACTCCAGGTCCAGAAATCACTGCTCAGATTCCATGGTGCTCAGTCATGCTGAGATGTCTCGAGAGACACAAAAACAACACTGGAGTTAAAAGTTAATCCTTCCTGCTGGGCTAATAATTAGGTAAAACCAGTTTGAAGCAAGGGGAAATCAGTGGGTCTGGAGTTCAGAATGAATTAGTGAGGAAGGAGGCAAAATAAGGAATTACAGAGTTGGAATACAACTGCCAGGAACTCTACCTTCTGCTGGGTGGAAAGGGGAGGTGACAAGGAAACCCATTCAGGAGCCTTAACTTACAATCAGCAAGGAATCCTCAAACTCAGAATCAGATCCCCATCTCTCAGAAGGCTTTTTAATAAATCCAATGAATAACACTGCTGTTTATTGGTGAAACAGAGACCACTTAAAACTTGATACATTATAAAAAGTCTCCCCCTGAGCACTTCTGCCAGCAGCCTCACTATTTTATACCAAGGCATCATCTAAATTCAGCATCTCCCCCCAAATTTGTATGATAAAAGAGAAACTCTACATTTCATTTGTTCATAGTGTGAGGATGGCTGCAACCCCCAATCAATATGCACCAATCAATAGGCATATTACCCAGAACACCAAGTGATAAACCTGGCAAAAACAAGAAGGAAAAGAAAAGCAGACAACTTCTCTTATTGGCACAAAATCATACTGTCATACTATGTGTTTCAGTAGAGAAGTATGTGGGTGAGCCCATTCATGGCCCTGGATTTTGTTGCTAGGAAAAGCGTCAGTGGAGATGGGAATATACCATGTATTGGGGCAAAAATGTATCCATAGCTCTAGGAATAAAGATGCTCCCATCCATCATACCACCTTGGACAGACCTAAACACATACCCAAAGGCACTCAGTGTAGCTAGTCTGAAACATACCAAGGCCAAGATTAGGTTTGTGAAGGGTCAATTACCGCAGATTTGTTGGCCATGCTGCTGGTGCCACCTGCAGCCTGATAACCTGGGAGATGTACACTCAATTAGCCACAAAACCTTAGGCCCCTTTCCATACTTTCACTGCAAAAAGAGCTCCTAGCATCATCCAAATGCATACCAGTCTCTCCCATCCCTTCATCTCCCCAGGACTAGAATTGAGAATTTTAGTGGAAGGAGCTAAAAAAATTCACAAGTCCAAATAGCCTACGGAAAACTGCATGGGATTTAAATAAGATGGGGTCAGGTGTGCCTTTCAATGCAGTCTTTACTAACTCTAGTACTCTGGGCAAGTTACCATGGTTTTCTTCAACTGTAAAACAGTAATAATGATATCTACCTCCCAGTATTGCTGTATGAACTAGAAAAATATATATTAAGTATTTAATATATTTTAAGGACTCAAAAGATAAGTTATTTTTTTCTGGAAATACAAGTTATATGGGCTTGAAGTGTAATTTTTTCCCTATCTCCCTCCCTCTGCCTTGCTGTCTGCTCCTCCCTGTGTTGGTACATCTTTTGGGCATCTCAGGAATCACAGAAAAAGCAAGGGCCTGGAAGACACAAGAAGAAAGAGGAGGACAAACAAAAGGAGAAGAGAGTAAGGACCAACAGCAACAGATAATATCTACAGCACTTACGAAGTGTCAGACATTGTTCTAAGCTATTCATATTAATTACCTCATTTAGTATTCATAGGTGGTACCTATGAATATCAAAGAAGATGTATAAAAGGGACAGGTCATTTAGTATTCATAGGGTGGTACAGGGTGTTACTGTAATTATACCCATTATACAGATAAGAAAACTGAGGCACAGGGTGGAGAGTATGGGATTTACCCAAAGCTACACAGTAAGTTCCAGAGCCAGGATACAAACCCAGGCAGAAATGGCCCCAGAATGTGCATTAGTGACAACTGCTTGTAGGACCCAAAGAAGCAAATGGAACCTACTCAATTGAAGACATTAGAGAGATTTAAAGGGTAGACACTCCTCTTCTTCCTAGAGGCACTAGACATAATTTTGAATATAAAACAGGTAATCCATGGGCTTAAGGATTCTGTCCTGACACGAAGAATACAGAAATGGCTGTGCTAATACATTCACTAGTTCAGAAAGGTGCCCAGATAAACTTGTACCCTCTGCCATCTGTACCTCTTCAGATCAACTAATTCCAAATCATTGTGGAAACTGAGGAAGCTTGGCAGCAAGTTGGTTCCTGTCTTCCCTCCCACATCCTCTTTAGTCTTTAGCAACAGAGAGGCATATGGTTCAGTGTTACTGTTTGAGTGGTACCTATGAATATTGAAGAAGATGTATAAAAGGGACAGGTCAAGGCATCTTCACTGTCTAATCCTCAAGGGTGGAAATATAGCCAGACATCCTGGCCAAAAACAGAGGGAGACTTGGTTCAGATGTCAGGTTTCCTAGGTTCCCTCACAGAGAAGGTTTCTTGTTGTTGTCGTCGTCACAAGTGCACAAGTGTACAGGGTTAAAAGCAAGCATATTTCCAGGTGTTCAGCAATCCTCCAATCTGAAAAACCCCACAGAATTTAAATACAATCTTAGGTTAACAAGCTATGACTAAATGCTAGGTTCTGTACCAATTCTATAGTACAAATAATATGAATCCAAAATGTATGAAGACTGAGGATAGGAAACTCCATGGGTGGCACAAAAGAAGCTTCCCACTTCTGGGGACAACCAGGGAAATCTTACTGGAGTTGACCACTAAAGACCAACTCTTCCTCCTCAGGAAGAAGAATAGAATGAATAGAAATTTGGGGCTACAGTGTGGACAAAGGGCAGGATACAGGTATTCCTACCACAGCGCTGCTGGGAATTATTCAGGAGGAAGTAGAAAGAGCAGTGGGGAATTCTGTTAAACAGAGTAGGACCAGAATCAACCCAGTTATTCTTTCCTCTTAACCTTCCATGCTCCTGTGCCCTCTGGAGTCTTCAAATGTTCAAAATGGACTCTCAGGATATCAGTGAGTCAAAGCCTGATACTTGAGATCCTTGCGTATCTCCAAATTTATCAGAGTTCTATAAGACCTCCACGGGTTAATGTTTTGGTTATGTTGCTGAGGCATCTCAGTAGCTTCAATGTGACCAAGAGCTATGAAAGCCACAGTAAGCAAGCAAACTGGCCACCTAGCTGCTTAGATTCCAGGCCATTCAAAGCCAATTGCCAAGGGCAGTATAAGAAAGGAAGCTTATTTATGTGAATTAAATGCTAACCACTTTCTTGTCTTCTCCCCCTCCCTTCCTCTCTCTTACCCCACCCACTGGCTCTGGGGACAGCCATGTTGTCAGCAGCCCTATAGAGAGAGGCCCATGTGGCAAGGAATGGAAGCCTCCTGCCAAAAGCCTCCTGCCAACAGTAAGTGAACTTAGAAATAGATTTTCCAGCCCCAGTCAAATCTTTAGCACTGCAGCTTTGTCTGACAGCTTGATTGCAACCTCGTGAGAGGCTCTGAGTCAGAAACATCCATCTAAGTAGCTCCCAAATTCCTAACCCTCAGAATCCACATGAAATAATAAATGTTTCTGGTTTTCAGTTTCTAAGTATTCAGGTAATTTTTTATACAACAATGGATAACACAAATACTTGGGTAAGTCATATAGCTGAACTACAACAGTATGTCTGTTTCCCAAACCTATGCCCTTGCCATTGTGCCGTTCTGCCAAGTCTATAGTAATTCTGCACTCCATAACTAATGGCTTCTGTTCTGGCTTCAAAAGAAACAAATCCAATCAAGCTAGCTCAAGTAAACTGAGGATTAATAAAGGAAACACTAAGCAAATCACAGACCTCTAAAGATAGGAAACAGAGTTTTGCTTTTAAAGGAGTGCCCAACAACTCATCCACCTATAAATAACATCTATAAATGCTGGAAGGAAAAAAAAAACAAACCATTGTGGGCTCCAGGAACTCAAAAAAAGCAGGCATATTTTGGAAGGCAGTCAAAATTGTAGCAAGAAACCAGCACTGAGTGAATTCCAGTTTTTTTCAGGTATGCCCTGAAGGCAGCCAGAATCATGGCCAAGATGGCATGGCTGAAATTCCAAGAAAAGGTCTGCTACTATTCTGGCTAGAGGAACCAGCTGAAAAAGTCCAGGAAAACTGCACAATCAGAGAGTAAAGAAAGAAGAGAGTCAGGAAGAAGGAATACCAAATTCTGTGCTTAAGTAAAGCCTAAGTTTCTGCCTGATCCCTAAACCATGTATCAGTGGGCCTAATGGAAAGCAGCTAGTAGTTAAGGCTTAAAGAACTGAGCTCAGGTCTTAAATTCCACTCATCATCAGCATTACAATTTTCAGTTTAAGTCAAACCAAGTTCATTCCCTGCAAAAACAAAACATCAATACTCTCTAGAGCAATATAGCAAAATCCAGAGTCTGTACAATATAATATTCACAATGTCCAGTATAATGTAAAAATATTCAACATACAAAAAATGTGGCTCACTCTCAAGAGAAATTGTAAACAATAGATGCCAACTTCAAGATAGTCCATATAGTCACTTATGAGGGAAGAATTTTTAAATAGCTATTATAGGGGCATCTGAGTGGCTCAATCAGTTAAGCGTCCAACTTCGGCTCAGATCATGATCTCACAGTTCACGAGTTCGAGATCCACATTGGGCTCTGGGCTGACAGCTCAGAGCCTGGAGCCTGCTTCAGATTCTGTGTCTCCCTCTGTCTGCCCCTCCGCTGCTTGCACTCTGTCTCTTGCATTGTCTCAAAAATAAGTAAACATTAAAAACAAAAAAAATTTGGGGCGCCTGGGTGGCTCAGTCGGTTAAGCGGCCGACTTCGGCTCAGGTCATGACCTCGCGGTCTGTGAGTTCAAGCCCCGCGTCAGGCTCTGTGCTGATAGCTCAGAGCCTGGAGCCTGTTTCAGATTCTGTGTCTCCCTCTTACTGACCCTCCCCTGTTCATGCTCTGTCTCTCTCTGTCTCAAAAATAAATAAAAACGTTAAAAAAAAAAATTTTTTTAAATTAAAAAAAAAAAAATTAATAGCTATTATAGGGGCACCTGGGTGGCTCAGTCGGTTAGGCGTCTGACTTCCGCTCAGATCATGATCTCAGGGTTCACGAGTTCGAGCCCCCCATCGGGCTCTGTGCTGACAGCTTTGAGCCTGGAGCCTGCTTCATTCAGATCTTGTGGCTCCCTCTCTCTCTCTGCCCCTCCCTTGCTTGCATTCTCTCTCTCTCTCTCAAAAATAAACTTTTTTTTTTTTCAACGTTTATTTATTTTTGGGACAGAGAGAGACAGAGCATGAATGGGCGAGGGGCAGAGAGAGAGGGAGACACAGAATCGGAAACAGGCTCAGGCTCTGAGCCATCAGCCCAGAGCCTGACGCGGGGCTCGAACTCGCGGACCGCGAGATCGTGACCTGGCTGAAGTCGGACGCTTAACCGACTGCGCCACCCAGGCGCCCCAAAAATAAATAAACTTAAAAAAATTTTTAAATTAAATAAAATAGCTATTATAAGTATATTCAGTGAGGTCAAGGAAAATACACTCATAATGAACAACAGAAACTTCAGCAGAGAAGTAGAAAATATTTTTTAAATGGAAATGTTAGAACTGAAACACAAAACATCTGAAATTAAAAATTCAATAGATGAGACTAATGGCAAATTTAGGATGAAAGGAAACAGTGAATTTGAAGATGAATCAATAGAAATCACTCAATTTGAATAAGAGAGATGGAAAAAAGTTGAAAAATTTTAACAAACCCTCAGGGACCTGTGAAATAACTTCAAAATGTATCACTGAGAGAAAGAATAGGGCAGGAAAATATTTTTAAAGAAAAAGAAATACCAGAAACCATCCTAAATTTGTGAAAGACATAAATTCATAGATTCAAGTTCAAAAAATCTTAAACAGAATTAATTTAGAGAAATCCATGCCTTAGCACATTATAGTCAAACTGTTGACCAACAAAGATAAAGAGAAAAAAATTTCAGAGAAAAACATTACATTATGTGTAAAAAAACAAGAGAGAAGTTACTATAGACTTCACCAAAACCATGGAGGCTAGGAAACAGTGGAACATCTTTTATTTTAAAAGAAAATAACTGCCAATGTGGAATTTCAAATTAAGCAAAATACCCATCAAGAATTAAGTGAAATAAAGACACTTTCAGATTTAAAACAAACAAACAAACAAACAAACAGGAATTTGTCACCACCAGACTTGTACTAAATGTACATTAGAAAAATTAAGATAAATAAATAAAGATTGAGGGAAATGATACCAAAGGGAATCTTGGATTTTCAGGAATGAATGAATAGCATTGTATACAAATATATAGATATATGTAAATATAAAAGACTTTTAAATTTTTTGTTGAATACATATGACTATTCTCAGCAAAAAGTACAGCATCGTCTTGTGGGATTTATAACGCATGTAGGTATGATATAAAAACAACTATAACTTAAGAGTATGGTAGGATAGAGAGTAAATGAACCTATACATTATAATACTCTCTTTTTATTACCTTTTTTTTTTTTTAGACATTTAGGGTTTTATTGTTGTTTACTGTTTGCACTACTGAATAATGCTGTGACGACAATAATTGTTATTAAAGTTTACTTCTATTGTTTCAGACTATTCACATAGGTTTGAGTCCTAAGAATAGAGTTATTCAGGCCCATGTAGGATAATTTTAAAGATCTTTTTATTACTTAACACTACATACACTATGAATAGTTAAGAGTGGATAGACCAAATTTTTTTTAAGTGATCAGGAGTATAATTATAAACCAATAAATAACTGAAATGGAAGTTAAAATATTAAAATAATCCAAAAGAGAGCAGAATGGGAGAAAGGGGGGAAATGGGTTAAAACACACACACACACACACACACACACACACACATGCGTGCACACACACACACAAATAAAATGGTAGACCTAAATCTAGCCATATCAATAATTACATTAAATGTTAATGAGTTAAACATTTCAATTAAATCATCAGAATTAAATCATCAGAAATTAATCATCAGAATTAAAAAACCAAGACCCAATTAAATGCTATCCATAAGTGACATGTTTTTAAATATAAAATGTTTAAAAGTAAATACAAAAAAAGACACACCATGTAAAAAAGAATAACCAAAGTAAAGCTGAAATGGCTATAATAATATCAGATAAAATAGATTTCAAGAGTATTACCAAAAAAAATGAAGAACATTTCATAATAAAAGAGCCAATTGATCAGAAAAAGCATAGACATCATAAATGGGCATGTGCCAAATAAATACAGCCTTAAAATACAAGAGTTGAACACTGACAACATGAAAGGAAGATATAGATGATGCTTCAATCACAGTGAGAAAATTTGACACCTCTCTTTCAGCAAATGACAGAAAAGTTAAACAAAACCAGTAAATACATAGAATAGAATAACTGGACTTATCATTGATTTATACCTAATTTGTATTTATAAAACATTACACCCAACTGCACAATACACATTTTCAAGTGTATATTGTAAATTCACCAAGATAAACCATTACGTTAAACCATCATGCAAGCTTCAATAATTTCAAAGGACTGAAGTCATACAAAGAATGTTCTTTGGTTACTAAAAGCTTAAGTTATAAATCAATAACAACAATATAGCTAAGGTGATCACAAATGTTTGGAAATCAGACAACAGCTTTCTTAATAACCCAAGGGTCAAAAAAGAAATTAGAAAAGAATTAGAAAATATTTGAAATGGAATGATATTCGTGGGGTGAGGCTAATGCAGTAGCTGGAGGAAAAATTATGGTTTTAAAGACTTCTTAGAGAAACAACAGGAATCATCTACAATTAGTGACCTCTGGAAAAAGGAGAACAAAGTAAGTAAGCCAAAGCAAGTAAAAGGAAATATAAAATTAAGAGCAAAAAACAATAAAAAAGAAAAAATAAATAGAATTAATAAAGCGAAAAGCTTCCTCTATGATAAGGATAAACAAAATTCCTAAAGCTCTAGCTGGACTGAATTGGAAGTGGAGTGGGGAAGAGGACACAAATGACCGATATTGGGAACAAAAAAGAGGTTACAACTATATAGATACTACACATATTAAAATGCTAAGAATTACAGTTTTATGTTGAAAAATTGACAACTTAATAAAATAAATATATTCCTTGAAAGCTAGTGAAGTACAATCAAGAAGAAATGGATAACTTGACAGCTATTAAGAAAATGAGTCTTTGCTAAAAATCCTTCCCATGAAGAAAATCTCTAGTCACCCTAGTGACTTCTACCAGACATAAAAGAAAGAAAATCATACTAATTATACAAAAATTCCTACAGAAAACAGAAGAAAAGAATGACATCATCTTGATGCTAATCCATACTGAGATATTACAATCAAAGAAAAACTATAGATTTATATGCTTCAGGAACACAGATGCAGAAACTCTTAACAAACTTTCAGCAAATCAAACCCAGCAATATATCAAAAGAATAATACATCGTGACTAAGTGAAGTTTATGCCAGTAATGCAAGGTAAAAAGAAACCAATGCGATTCACCATATTAACAAAATAAAGGAGAAAAATTATATGCAGAAAAACTCCCTTGTCAAAACCACACCCATTCATGATAAAAATTCTGAGGCAAACTATGAATAGAAGGAAACTTCCTCTATGTGGTAAAGACATCTAGAAAAAAAACTTTAAAGCCAGTATCATACTTACTGGTGAAATAATGAATGTTTTCCTCTTAAGATCAGGAAGAAAGTAACGATGGCTGCTGTCACTAGTTCTACTCAACACTGCTGGTGTTAGCCATTGCAATACATTGACAAAAATAAAAAAAATCAGAAAAATCAGAAAAGAAATAAAACTGTCTCTATTTTCAGAGGATATGATTATTTATGTAGAAAATCTTCAAGAAGATACAAAACAACTACTAGAACTAATGAGTGAATATAGTAAGATCTCAGGATATGGAATTAAAACTTTAAAATCAAAACCGAAAATCAAAAAATTGAAAACCTGATAATCAAAATTAATTGAATTTTATACCAACAGCAAACAACTGGAACACAAATTTTTCAAATTTCATTTATAATAGCACCAAAAAATAGTAATATCCAACAAAAGCCATATAGGACACCTACACCAAAATATACAGAATATTACATTTGGTACATCCAAATTTATCTATGGTTTCAACATAATGCCAATTTAAATACCAGCAGAACTTTAATATAAAATTAGAAGGTGATTATAAAATATACGTATATAAATCAAAATCACTTAGAATATAAAAACCATTTTTGAAAAAGAACAAAGTTGGCATTCTTACACTGATTTCAAATAGTTAGTCTGAAGACACAGTCACCAAGACAATAATACAAAAGGATAAACATGTAGTTCAATTTGTACAGAATATGGAATCAAGAAGAAGATTCATACCATGGTCAATTTTCAACAAAAATACTGTAACAATTTAATGCAGAAAGAAAATTTTTTACCAAACTGCTGAAACAACTACATATGCATAAGTGGGAAAAGAAACATGGACCCTTCCCTAATACCATAAACAAAAATTAATTAAAATTTCCATATATCTAGATGTAATGCAAACAAGAGAAACAAAGGAGAAAATACTTGCAGCCCTGTGGTAAGGAATAATTACTTACAACAAAACCCCACAAACTATTAAAAGAAATCGGTAAATTGGATCTTATCAAAATTTAAAACTTTTGCTCACCAAAAGACAGTCTTGGGGCGCCTGGGTGGCGCAGTCGGTTAAGCGTCCGACTTCAGCCAGGTCACGATCTCGCGGTCCGTGAGTTCGAGCCCCGCGTCGGACTCTGGGCTGATGGCTCAGAGCCTGGAGCCTGTTTCCGATTCTGTGTCTCCCTCTCTCTCTGCCCCTCGCCCGTTCATGCTCTGTCTCTCTCTGTCCCAAAAATAAATAAACGTTGAAAAAAAAAATTAAAAAAAAAAAAAAGACAGTCTTAAGATATGAAGAGATAAGCTACATAGTAGAAAATATTTGCATTATGAGAAAGAACTAGTATTTGAAATTCATAAAGAACTATAACAACTCAATAATAAGAAAAATGACAATTAAATTGTAGACAAGAAGCTTGAGTAGAAACTTCACAAAAGAATGCAAACAAATGGATGGTCCACACATGGGGAAGAAACTGCTCAAATGACAAGTAATCACAGAAATCCAAATTAAAATCAGCAATAGCCACTTTCTGGAGGTAGCAATGACAGAGGAAGAGCTACCTTGTGCTTATCAAAGACCTCAGTGAATGCTCACTGCCCAGTTCTATGGTGTGATCTTGACAAGACTCTCACAATGTTGCCTCTGGGTCCACTTCTCCAGCACACATTCTCCATCCCAGCAATTCCATAACAACCCAATTTTCTACTGAAATCTTCCAAAGTTAGTTTCTTTTACATTAAATTAAGAACCACGTCTCAATCAAAAAGCTGCTTTCCAAAAATTATTTACTTAGAAAACTAAAGAAATTCGGACAGCATCCATTTTAATTTTTAGAGAAAATAAAGACAACATTAAGCAAGTAAAAGTTGAGAATATCCAGTGCCAGATGCAACAAAAAACAAGTGAAATATAGGCAGAGACATAAAGATAAGCTTGCGGAGATGAGAAGGCAACAAAAAATGACAAAACAGAGCCAAAATCTGCATTAGAAGCAAAATACATAACCATAGACACTGTAGAAAATCAGTGGTATAAAAATTCGTGGCATAAGAACAAATTTCAAAAGTCCTTTAAGAATGCCAAGGACAGGGGCGCCTGGGTGGCGCAGTCGGTTAAGCGTCCGACTTCAGCCAGGTCACGATCTCACGGTCCGTGAGTTCGAGCCCCGCGTCAGGCTCTGGGCTGATGGCTCAGAGCCTGGAGCCTGTTTCAGATTCTGTGTCTCCCTCTCTCTCTGCCCCTCCCCCGTTCATGCTCTGTCTCTCTCTGTCCCAAAAATAAATAAATGTTGAAAAAAAAAAAAGAATGCCAAGGACAGAAAAGAAAACAAAAAGAGAGAAGATACAGAGGGTAGGGACTAGAAATGAAATCTACACACAATATTTCTAAAAATAAGACAAGACAAATAGAAAAGAAGAAAAAAATCAAAGATTTAAAGGGAGGGAGGAAAACTGGGCAACACTGAAGAAAAATTTGTATCTACTGAACAAAAGGATTTGTTAAGTATTAGTCAAAACTGATAAAAAGAGACCAACAGGAAAAAAAAAATTGTCCAACAGACAATACAGTGTGAAATGTTAATAAAATCCTAGTCAACAGCTTAAGTGGAATTTTATTGAAATTTGTTAAAATAACTCTAAAGTTCACCCAAAATATAAAACTGATAGAAATAACTAAAAAGTTTAGAGAAGGAAAAAAAAAAAAAAAAGAAGCAGTACCTGCCAATAGTAAATCTACCAAAGTAAAGCATACCACAGAGCTACAGCAATCAAGTGTGTGAGAGGTGTTTTTCAAATCAGAGAAACATATCATGATACCCAGAAGTAAGACTCTAGTAGGTTAAAAAATAATAATAAGGAATGATAACAACATCACAAAAAGTAGGAAAACAAAGAATTAGTCAAGAAATTAACCAGGTTTAGGAAAAAATCCAGTTAGTTCTTTACATCATGCCTTATTAAAAAAATAAAATTCAGATGGAAGAAAGAGCTAAGGGTAAAAAATGAACTCAGAAAATATTAAGAAGAGGGGTGCCTGGGTAGCTCGTCGGTTAAGTATCCAACTTAGGCTCAGGTCATGATCTCAGAGCCCCTCCCTCATTCACACTCTGTCTCTCTCTCTCTGGTTCTCTCAAAAATAAATAAACATTAAAAAAAGAAAAGATGGGGGCGCCTGGGTGGCGCAGTCGGTTAAGCGTCCGACTTCAGCCAGGTCACGATCTCGCGCTCCGGGAGTTCGAGCCCCGCGTCGGGCTCTGGGCTGATGGCTCAGAGCCTGGAGCCTGTTTCCGATTCTGTGTCTCCCTCTCTCTGCCCCTCCCCCGTTCATGCTCTGTCTCTCTGTCCCAAAAATAAATAAACGTTGAAAAAAAAAATTTTTTTTAAAAAAAAAAAGAAAAGATGTTAAGAAGAAAAATATATATGGATATGTGTTTGCTTTCGGGTTAAAGGAAACTTTTACATTTTTCTCATAAAAGCAATGGAGGCATTCTCCAGGGTAAGTGGCTAAAATGCCCATATAATAATTCAAATCTTGCAGTGTATATTTTTAAAGTAGAAATAGGATTAAAAGGTAAATATAAAACTAGAAGATTTAATACCCTTAATAAATAAGAGCTCTTATAAATCAATATAAGAACTGCCCAATAGAAACATAGACAAAAGGCACACATAAATTAAAAGCAATAAACTAAGTGATTAACAAATAGAATAAAACATCTCCTATCACAAGGAATCAAAGAAATATAAATTTAAAACATTGAAACATTTTTTAAGCATCAATTTAGCCTTATTATTTCCTTCCTAACACTTACTGCAATTTGATTACCTATTTATCATCTGCCTGCTAAACATTAATCTCCTTGAGGGCAAGGTCTTTCTACAACTATGTTTTTAGCACTGAACCCAATGCCTGGCATGGATGGTTGATCAGTACATGTTTATTCCGTAATTAACAGATTTATTTTTTCATCATTACTAATTTATTAACAAACACTTTCATGGCAGTAAATGCCTGGCATAGTTCTGTGCTATACAAATATCAACACATCATTCTGAGAGCAACTTACTAAAGTCTATTTTTATCACCAGTTTACAGACTGAAAGACTAAGGAGCAGATTCATGAGACAACTAATCCAAAGTCATTCAGCTGGTAAATAATAGAATGAGGGCTCAAGCCAAGGCATTTTGATTCCAGTCTCCATGCTCTTAAGCACTATACTCTCAATCCAATAGAACATAGTATATCATATGGATTAACATATGATCCTTTTCAGCAACCTCATCTGTGATCTCGGGGTTTCAAGAAAATCTTAGTGACCATAAATGACTCATGTTGTTAGATATAGACGAACCATTTTAGCAAATTTTTAAGAGGTATTTATAGCTCTCTAGTCACTTCATTACTTCATTGGTTGCACCTGTGTTTGTGTGTGTGCACCTTATTTTTTAGTTTTCAATAAACTTATGTTAGAACAGCTTTAGATTTACAGAAAAATTGTGAAGATATACCACACACCATTGGTATGGCAAATTTGTGCAAATGATTACTATTGATACATTGTTATTATCTAAAGTTCATAATTTGTTCAGATTTCCTTAGTCTTACCTAACGGCCTTTTCCCCATCCAGGATACATTACATTTAGTTGTCATGTCTCCTTAAGTTTTTCTTGACTATGATGGCTTCACACGCTTTACTTGTTTTCAATGACTTTGACAGTTTTGAGAAGTACTGGTCAGGAATTTTGTAAAATTTCCTTCTAATGGGATTTGCCTGATGAATGATTATACAGTACTGGGTTCAAGGATTTAGAATAACAGATTTAGTTTTAATGATTGTGACCAAGACTGACAAAGGTGCATTAAGAAGAGCATTCTCATATAGTGTGGAAGTAAAACCTGCTACACCTTCCTTAGAAATAATTTTAGCGAGGGGCACCTGGGTGGCTCAGTCAGTTAAGTGTCCAGCTTTGGCTCAGGTCATAATCTCGCAGTTCATGTTGGGCTCTGTGCTGACAGCTCAGAGCCTAGAGCCTTCTTCACATTCTGTGTCTCCCTCTTTCTCTTCCCCTTTCCCATTCATGCTCTCTCTCAAAAATAAACATTCAAAAAAATCTTTTTAGTAATTTTAGCAGTATGATGATCATTAATACAACCAAGTGATTTCATTTCTAGGATCACTAAAAACATAATCAGAGATGAGGGCCAGGACTCAGCTCTCTGATCTATACATAAGAGGAATTGGAATAAATACATCTATTTTAAGACCCATAAATAGGAAAAAAAAAAACCCTAGAAGTTCTTCAAAAGTCACAGTGTTTCTCCCTAGGTAATGTATTATCTGTTTTAAATTCTGGATGTTTTTAAATTTTCCTACCGTGAACACATTTACCATCACAGAAACAACGTGACTTTTTTTTTTTTCTTTTAAAGAAAATCACGTTAAGTACGTACTTTAGCACTGAATACTCTCTGCAAGACAGTGCTGAGGTAACGGGATGCCATCTCCTGCATTCACGATGCTTGAACTCTGCCACAGATCGGCCCAGTTATCTGGACCTAAGCCCTCTCCGGGACACACAGGCCAGGGGTCTTTCTACCAGAGTTTCTATTTAATAGTTGACATTAGGACTATTTCCTCTTTACATCTGTGACCTGGCTCATGGAATCCTGGTATTGTTAGATCCATGATTTTTCCCTTAGTCCCTATAGATCAAGCCCTTATCTTGATAGTTCTTCCAATATTTGGTCAACCAGTATTTCCCCAAACTTAAATTCCACTACTTTCCTTATGGGTGTTTGTCTACTAAGTTTTTGAGGAGCCAGCCATATCTAATTTATCTTTTCACTTACTGCACTTAACAAGTGAATCAGATTAATTTTTCCCACTATTGCCCTGAATACGCCTCACTCATTCCTGCCTCTGCACCTACTTGTACCATTCCCCCTGCTTCACCTAGCTCTTTGGCCTTCCCTTACTATGCACATCACTGCCAGCCCTTCAGACTCCAGCTAATTCTGTGTCCCTCCATTAATTCTCCCCTACTAATTTGGCCTCCTCTGGTGTCTGCTTCTTCTGATTTCCTAAGGTTCTATTTGTATATCATTACACACCCTCTTACAGCATCCCCTGCTAATATCAAGTCTACTGGACTCATTTAGTGGCAAGTCCTAGAATTTGATATAGAGCTAAAGTCACGAACCAACATTGGAGACCACGTGGGAGGCCGCAGTCAAGTGATTTATGCTCTTTAAGCCTGTGTTTACCATCTGTAAAATGGGGTCTGTGCAAAGATCAACACAAATAATACATATAAAAAAGAAGGCAAAAGAAAATACTCCTTATTATTACTGTTACCATTATTAAATCCTTTCTCCCCCAGAGTTAATAGTTTCCTGATACCATATCCCTCCTCTGTATCTTCCAAAGCATCTCATCCAGTATTTCCCACATATCACACTGATTCTGAAGTCAGAAGACATGCCTTATTACTATAGGACCTTAATCAAGTCACTGGACCTCTCTGAGTTTCCCTGTGAGATAGTACAAGTCATATTACCATATTTCCCCTATTTATCTCACACCATTGTTGAAGGCAACAAATGATGATGCACAAGTACTTGATAATCTATAAAACACACATTACCTGTAAAATGTGACTGTTAGATTTAATTATCAAACACAGTATATACCTATTGACTTGAATTACTCTTGGTCTCTTTTCAAATTCTATTTAGTACATTCTACCCCACTAGTCTTCCCATGAGACAAAAAGAAAAGCTCCCTCCCTGAGCTATACTCCTACCAACTCTGAACTATCATACCCAACATCAGACACTAGCTTCCTTCTGTCTTATGGGCACTACGGTTCACACAACTGATCATGTTCTCCTCTCTTTGGCTACAAGGAGCCCAGGTCCAAACATGCTCACTTCTAGCAACTATACAAGACCTCTGAGCATGCTGTCTTATACTATGCTCCTGGCTTCATCTTTTTCTACTTTACTTTTCCCTATACTTTCCATTTTCTCTTTTACCTTGTTACATGTAACTCTAAAAGCCATCCAAATTCCTTCTGAAATGAAAAAGAACAAAAATATTCAATCAAAGCTCCATTTATTTGCTAAAGACAATGTCCTGCTTTCTTACTGCAAAGGGCTAGGATTCCACAGCAACCATGACAGTCTATGTAGTCATTCATGAGCTCAATGGCAATAGGAATGACTATGGTAGACTTTTCACAAAAATTCACAGTGGCTTCCTTCCCTGTGTGACTTCACCTTTGCAATGTGAGTTTGTAGCAACTACCATCAAAAACATGGAAGCTCTTTCCCTACCCCTTGACTGTAGGTGGGTTTTGTGACTTGAGTAGATAAGAAAGCAGCAGAAGTAATGTGATGGTTCTGAGACTCCAGAGAACTTGAGAAGTTCTCTTCTCTTAGAATCTCATCCAGCCGTCAAGTGCACAAGCCCAGGTTACCCTGATGGATAATGAATGACATGTGACCCAGTGACCCCCATTTCCCCAACCAAGTCCCAAAAGCAGAGCCACCTAGCTAACTGGAAGTTCATGCAAGACTACGGCCATCCCAGACCAGAAGAACCACTTGGCTGGGCCTAGTCCTACTTGCTAATCCACAGCATCATAATCTAAATAAATATATGTTTGTTGTTTCAAACCACTATATTCGGGGAAAATTTGTAAGCAGTAAAAGTCAACTTATACAGTAGCTGAGAACATTCACAGGGCTTGAAAATAATAATTCAGCCGAAGGAAAATAATCATTTGAGAGTTGTGAATACTACAAAGATATAAAATATAATCAAAATCTTTTTAGGACCATCATCTTGGACTCCATGACTCCATACAGGAGCAAATCATAGCAACTTATCCTCATGAAAAATGCAATTCACTTGAAGGACACAAAAAACAATCATCATTACCAACCAATATGTATCCAGAGCTGGCTGAGTGCAAGAGGCTAACCACAACCCTCAGTGTCCTCTAGGGTCCCCATTCCCCAGGCCTTTCTATATTTCCGTGTGCTTTTACAACTCACAAAGCTTGGATTTCAGACACGACAGGTATCGGGCAGAAATCTACTGCTAAAAGATGATTCCTAGGACCAGAAATTCCAAAGATGCCTGTATTTAACAAGATCTGAGAAGAGATACAGAACAGAGGTATAACAGAATGCTAAGAGAACAGTCCTTGCACTGAGACCTGAATCCAGCTCCATACCTTGCAAGGTTATTTACTGGGCTTGAACTTAGGAAATCTTGTTCACTTCTGGTGTTTCCAGTTACCCTCTTCAAAATGAGTTCTTTTTAGTCTTAAAAGTAATTTTTAGACTAAAGGACAAGAGTTAAGGCATAATTGATTTTTTTGAGCAAGTTACTTAGCCTATCGGACCTTCAGTATCCTAACCTTTAAAATGGGTTTAGAAAAACCTCCCCTACAGCATTCTCTGTATATAAAGCACAAAGCACAGTGTTGACATTCAACAGTAGACACATAGTCGACACTCAATAAACAGAAGCAAGTTGGAAAAATGTTTGCTTTGCTGTTCAGACCATGTATTTTCTGCTGGAATTCTACGGATAGCTCAGTATTGAGAATTTTTGAGTTTTCTACTATTCTAATAAGTCCTTTTTACTGAGAGTACTATGTCAAGAATACTATAGTAGTAGTATTGGTAAGCCACAGAACTAAAAAAGCATAGAATGTTAGAAGAAAAAAAAAATAATGTACCTTAACAAACCTCTAGTCTCAAAATTACTAATTTTTAGGACCACAAAGAACAAAGCTCCTCATTTTGCAAATGATTCAAATGAGGCTCAGTGAATGAGTGAAAACTCTAGAAGTGAGCCCAGGGTTTCCAAACCCCAAATCCACTTCTTTTTCCACAATTCAGAACATCATCATCTTCACCCCAGGAACTTAGTAAATATTTGACCATGATGATAACAAAAAAATCTCCACATACATGTATCTCCTAGAAGAAATGTTCCCAAGTTCTTTCTCATCCATCCTTTTGGCCAGAAATCCAGATTAGCTTCTGTCACTGCCGTATCATCAGGCCGGCTTCACTCAAGACCCACTTATTGTCTGCAAATGTTGCTATAATTAAATCCAAGTGGCCACTGTGAGTTATCATCACGTACCCTCTCCAGCCATTAGTCAGATTTTCAGGGCTGCAGTTCTTTCTAAAGAGGTCACTCACTTCTCTTTCCCCTTGGCTATCCCAGCAGGTTTTTTCTTTCCATTTCTTGGGCAAGGAACTTTTAAGCCAAACTCATTTTCAGGCAATGGGCCAACCTTTCCATTTATCCCAGTGACCTTAAAGCAGCCAGAAAGTCTCACCAGCAAGGCTGCTGAGCTGACGAGGGGAAGTAGGGGGAGCTCCGAAGCAGCATTTCTTCAGATGCTGAGCAGAGGACTAGGGGCTGTTTTTAATAGAGTGCAGGACTGTTGTCACCATCAGTACCACCGACATCAGAATCAGAAACCCCTTGTGTTTATGTAGCACAGTACCATACTTCGTCGGCCTGGATGTTTACAATAATCCCTCCAGCCAGGGTAAAGAAAACTGTAGAATCTTTGAGGTGAATGGGATCATTAGAATCACCTGGTCTAAATTCCTCACCTTACAAATGAGGTATGTGAGACCCCATGAGGGAAACTGACTAGCCCAAAGTCATTTAGTGAGTGAATAGCAGAATACATCTAGACTCAGTTCTTCCATCTGAAGGTCAGTGCAGGAAGCATCTCACTCTCTGCTCCTAGGATCTTGGAAGACTAATAAGCAACTATAATGGAATATGTCTTGAGGCGGTCCTCTGAGAAACCACCTCCCCACCATTTCTAGTCATGACTCACTTGGATCTGACCGTGCTTCCAGTTCCAAGGATGATAAGCACATGACCCAGACCTGGATAATTAGCACACACCCTCCTGCTGGCCAGTTATTGGTTTGGGGATAATTATATGGCCTAAATAAGGCCAAGGAGAATCACCCCAGAATTTTTGCTAGAGCTTTCAGAAAAGAATCTACTCTGTGTCCCCTACTGTATGAAAAGTCCTGAGTTACTAGAGGATATCTTTGCCACTAGTTCAAAAAAGCCTTCCTTAGAATCAGTCCAACACAGTGACATTATTTGAGCACCTGGATTCAACCATGTCTGAAGACCTAGACTTTTCAATTACATGTGTCAATAAATTTTATTTTTTTTTAAGACAGGGAGTTGTGTTGTCATTTGTGACCAAATGAATCCTGACTAATATACCAACTTTTTTCAGTCACTTTCAATCATGAATGAAATGTTAAGACTCCCTTGATGCATCCCAGCTTTTAACATAATCACTGGCAACATGAGTACCCTTTCCCCTATCCACTTACACACCTATACCCAATGGACCCCCTAAATGGAATTGTTCCCTGACTCTTCCATAGTACTAATCACATTAATAAATTATTACCAGGCACCACTTTTTGCATTATCTCTGACTATACTGCCATGAAATTCTTTAAAATCCCCATCAGGAAAAAATATATATAAATGAAACAAGGGCTTTTAGGACCCTGGTTTACCCAATGTAAAACAGCCCATTTGTGAGAAAGTAAGCATCCGGTCCCTCATCCCATTGCCTTGGTGCACACCCCCCTCCCAGCCAAAGGGTAGTATTAATGATATCCACTCAGACAGGACAATCCATTTAAAACAAAGCATGCTAAAAAGTCATGACAGTATTTTTTTATTTACTACAAAGAACTGCCCTGAGAAAACAAAATACTACTATTAAAACTACCTCAGCTATCACATCAGCTTGGTGCTTTCCAAAAGATCCATCTTCTAGGTGATGGAAAAGATTCTTAGAGAAATTAATAAATATGCCCCAAGTGTCACCAAATGTTCACATTCGCTGTGGTATGGAAGGTGAGACTGCAACCAAACAAAAGAAAGAGGAGGAAGAGGAACAGAATTGTGTGTTGAAAAGATAAAGCATCCAGCACCAGCATTCCACTTGAACAAAAGCTTTACTAATACTTGTGACTTGTGGACTCTAAGAAAACAGAAGTTTGGCTATCAAAGCAAGTCAGGAAAAGAAGCCCTCCATCCTACTATGAACATGCCAGTTTCTCGGTGTACAGTGTGGCATCAGATGCTAATAAGCCCAAGAGTTATTTTTGAAGTTTTGCATCAGAGCCAAAATTAGGCTTCATGGACAGGAAGGAAGGAAGGAAGGAAGGAAGGAAGGAAGGAAGGAAGGATGGAAGGAAGGATGGAAGGAAGGAAGGATGGAAGGAAGAAATATGGATCTAGATATTGCTTCTTAATTCATTTTAGACCCAGATGATGCTCACCCTTTTGCAATCACCAATCTGAGAAAATTAGGCACGTAATGGGTTCTAGAAAAAATATATACCCCTAACTTAAGACAAATAGCATGCTTAGCCTCAAAATACATTGCATGCAAACAACCAGAGGAGTTTTAGTATCAGGACCCAGACACACATTGGAAGAAAACCAAAGAATGAAAAAGAGCATACAGGAATAATTCAGGAGTCCGAATAAAGAATCCACACCTATGTTTAGGCTAACTCCACTCTGTTCAATTGCATTCATGGAACTTTCATCCATTCTTTAAATATTAAGTTCCTCTGGTCCTCTAATCATGGGCTGAGTACACCATGTGAACAAACAAGGCAGGGTCTCTATTATCCTCGTCATTCTTACTGTCTAAAGAAAAAAATACATATTAGTAATAAACATTAACAAGTATCGTTCCAATTTTTTGTTACTGCCAAAACAAGCTACCCCAAAGCATGATGGCTTAGAGGATCCACCATTGTATTATATCTCCCAATACTGAGGGTCAGGAGTTCGGGTAGGGTTTAGCTAGGCAGTTCTGTGCCACGTGGTGTTGATGGAGATCGCATGACAATATTCTACTGGCAGATACAAAGAAGTCTGAAGGGTACGAAGTAGCTCACTAACATGCCACAGGCCTTGACAAGGATGGCTGGAAAACCAGGCTCAGCAGGGAGAGGTGAACAAGTGCCTCTACAAGCACACTCTGGCATGGTAGTGTCAGGATAATCAGGATTCTTGCTCAGTAGCTGGGGGCTCACAGAAAGTGCTCCAAGACATGGGAAGTAGAAGCCACCAATTTATTAAGGTCTGGGCCTGGAAACTCTCACATCATAACTTTTGCCATGTTCTATCGGCCTAACAGTCATAGAGCCCACCCAGATTCAACGAAAGGTCATAGGGATCCCACTCTTACTGATAGAAGAGATAGGAAGGAATTTGAAGCTGTATTTAGTCTACCCCAAATATATAAGTCACAGTTGTGAAAAACACTATGAAGGATGAGAACAGGGTGCCATGAGGGGGACCTAGAGTGGATGAGCAGGCAGCCATGAGCTCTCTCTAGCTCCGAAGCATAAGTGGTCATACTTTAAAAAGTACAGCCCATCTTCATCACACAACTATATCCCATCTTCAACATTATATCCATGCCCCCACCCCAAAAACACCTGTCTTTGTGGAAAAAAATTTCAACAAGGTATTCTGTGCTTTTCTAACTTCCTGAAAGACAGGCACAGGCTTCAAAACTACTGAATTCCTTCTATTCTCTGAGGAGTGAAATAAATTATATCCCTGAGAATTTATTTAATGATATGGAACAGCAAATTCCACTCTGAAATCAAATACAACATCTGTAATAGTACAATAAAATAATAAGCAATTGAGAAGAAAAATTTGTTACTAAATATGAATATTTGGAAAAGAATAATTTGTCATCTTAACGTACAGAACATTAGATGCTACAGAATTGCCATAAATGGCATTCACTTTCTATAATGAAAGTAAATATTTTAACTTAAAATTCCCAGGTATTTATGCTTAACATAAAAATTACATAGCTGGTGGGGCGCCTGTGTGGCTCAGTCGTTTGAGCATCCGACTTTGGCTCAGATCATGATCTCTCAGTCCATGAGTTCGAGCCCCACGTCAGGCTCTGTGCTGACAGCTCGGAGCCTGGAGCCTGCTTCCGATTCTGTGTCTCCCTCTCTCTCAGCCCCTCCCCCCGCTCATGCTCTGTCTCTCTCTGTGTGTCAAAAATAAACATTTAAAAAAAATTACATAGCTGGTATATGTGCATGTGTAATACAATCCATCTGTATACTCAGCTTCCATTCACACAGTAGCATCTACTTTGTGCCAGGTCCTTTCATTATACACCATCCTAATACACGAATTCTGCAAATGGTAGAATTCCTTACATGATTGAGTCTGTCCTCTCCTCTCTCCTACACTGGCGCTGCCCTAGTTCAAGACTGCTTCAGCTTGCCAGGACTGTTAGAACAACCTTCCTCCCATCCTTTCTGTCCTTTCTCTCCAGTACGTTCTCAAATGGCCCCCCAGGGGGATCTTTCTAAAACCCTCACCACAGGATAACATCCAAGCTCCAAAGTCTAACGGCAAGGCCCTCCACAGGCAGGTTATGATCACTCTCTCCAGCCTCGTCCTGACCACCCCAGACACTCGCATGTCCTGTGGTTCTGTACTTTTGCCCACACTTGTCTCCTTTATTTCTGCCAGCTTATCCTTCAAGCCTCATCTCAAAATTTGCCTCCTCTAGAGAATTTTCCCCAGGCTCCTGTTCTCAGCTCTGTCACAGCCTAATGACAGCATATTAAACCGTCCACTTTGTCTGTCCCTGACCTCCATCCTCAGCCTGGGGCTGTATCTTCTTCACCTTTTTATCTCCAGTGACCAGCGGGGCCTGGCCCAACATCACCAACATCATAAACAGTGTGGAATATCTTCTCCTTTAGACCCCAGATAACCTTCTAGAAGGTTGGTTTTCCGGCTTGAGAAAACTTCAGCTTTCTTGAAACATCCAAAAGCCATGATGCCAATAGGGATATAAAGAAAAATATATATTTTTAAGTTCACTTCAACTCTTAAATTTTTTTTCCTATCAAGCAAAGGATTCTTCTTCACCGTCACTTATTTGACTCTATGTTAACATCTGATATAACCTGCCTATTTTTTAAGTTCCAAAGTTCAGGTGCTGGGAATTTGTTTGCCAAATCTAATCCCAGTACATTTGATTACATTGACTTTTCAAACAGTCCCTGAAAATGGCTTCTTTTGAGGAGTCTGGTGTTCCCTGTGACACCAAAAACTGACCAATGACATGAGAGAGAAGTAGAGATCACACAGTGAGCACTCCAGAACTCTGCCATTTCCTAACACTGGGACCTCAAGCAAGTTAATCTCTCTATACACCTCACCTTCCCCATCTGGAAAATGGGGACTATAGGAAGATAATAACTGTCCCACAGAATTTAGTGAAGCAATGAATGTAGAGTGTTTATTTAGCACAGCAAATAACACCCACCTTGCTCTCCTCCTCCATTCCCAGGTAAACATGACAGAAGAAAGCAGGTTCCCACAAGCAGAAGACACAGATGAGCAGCCAATTGGGCTCTGCCACCCAGTCCAGATCCAGCCCACATACAGGAACTCACTTCCTCTGGTCTATAGTCACCTTTACCAACTGGGATTCCCAGGGAGGAACTCCTGAGGGAGGAGAACACAAAGACACTATATACTAGTAGGTACTGGTTTCTCTGTGGTTGTTCAGCCGGGCTGCGGTGTCACAAAAGGCAAACAGGTTCTCCCCATTGTCACAATAGCTTCCAGCAATGAAACCCATCTGCCTCTCCTGTGCAGTGCATCTGGAGGGACCCCCTTCCCCAGACATCATCACCTGACACACTCCTTTAATACCACCCAAGAGTCTCCAAACACAAGGGAAACCTGGGTCCACCTCAATAAATTTCAGGCTGCATTCCAGCATAATTGGTTAAAAGCAAGTTGCTTCTATTAAGATTGCTTCAGGGGGACAGCAGTAAGGAAACTGCAAACAATCAGAGGTCAGGAATCAGAGGGAATTTAAAGATCATCTGGAGAGAAATTATGACTTGTTCAAGGTCATACAGCAAATTAATGCCCAAGATGGGAATGGAGACCAGTGTTCTTGAAGCCAACTCCAATATTTTTGCCCAATGGGACACTGAGAAGATGATGATGATTGAATACACTTTGTGATTTAGCAAAGGGAGGCACTTTAAGAGAAGGACCACCGAAGTATGCACTGATTTTTGCATCAAAGATCTGTTGAGTGGCAACCTCGTGTCAGGCACCAAGGTAACAGCAAAGAACGTGATACAGTGCTCACATGTGGCTTACAGTCTGAGTAGGGAGAGGGGCAAGATAACAAGCAAATACACCAAGTAATTACAGTTTGTGACAAGAGCCATGAAGGAAGAGGGCACCTGATGGCAAATAACACAGTGGAGGGTAGTTCTTTAAATAAGGTGGTCAAAGGTCTCACAGAGTAACTGGCCTTTAAACCAAGACCTGAAGGGCAGGACTCCAGCCATATGAAGAGCCAGTATAAGAATACTCAAGGGAGAGAAAAAGAGCAAGAAGCAGGAAAGAGCTTGCCCTTTTCTAGAAATAGTCTGTGGGGGAGTGGAGCATGGAGAGCAAAGCAAACAGTGTAGGAGACAGGAAGAGAGGGGAAGGCTGGGGCCACAGCACGCCAGATCTCATAAGCCAAGGTAAGAAATTCAAATTTTATTCTAGGCACAATAGGAAATCCACAGAGAAATCTAAGTGGAGGAAAGACACATTTTATCTTCATTTCCTGGAAGATGGTTCTGGCAGCTCTGCATGATGCCGGTGAGCAAGCACCAAAGCAGGGAGCACATTTGGAAACCAGGGAAGGCAATGGGCTAGAAGGGATGGTGCCCCAGGCTCTAATGACAACACTGGTGACAACAGAAAAAAAAACACGTGGATTTGTGATCAGTTTAGGAGGAGAACTGAGAAAATTTTCAACGGATTAGCTTTAACTGGAAGGAAAAAGGAGGTATTTTACCTAGTTTTGTCACTTAAGAAACTGGCTGGCCACTCCAGAACTTTGAGAAATTTCTAAAGACCCAGAATGAATGTGGGGTGATGAGTAACAAACTCTGGCTTAGTCCAGGTAATCTGAAGTCTGAGCAACTTGGGAGACCTCTCTAGGACTTTGTTTTCTTATGTGTAAAAATGGGATTCTGATTGTCCAGTGATCAAAGCAATTTAGAGAGTACAGTGCCTGGCATATACTGGCCCCATAAATGTTAGTTTCACTTTTCCTACAATAACAAATCTCATTTGGGAACAGACACAGTCCTCTTAAGATTTTTTTTAAACTTAGTCCACTGTAAGGCTGGAAGCTTTTAAATATTCTAAATAAGTAGTTTCTAACAAATTAGTAGGATGCATAACTATACAGCCTTTTAGAAAAATCTATTTTTCTTTCATTTCTTTGTAATTGTTTCTGACTCCCAAAGTTAATCTCAGTTTGGTCTTATTGTGATTTAATCTAGAGAAAATCTTAAAATTCTTAATGTGATTGCCTCATAAGTACGTCAACTTGACTAAAGGAAATGAGGGGGAACTATGGGTTTTTCAACCACCCATTATGAGAAGTTTCAATTCCAGGTCCAAACAATAATTTCAAAGGGACTCAGTCAACAGAAAGAAAAATAATGTGCCATTTTTTTAATTTCTGGGGAGTAACCACTCAGGAGGCATGGTAGAACTCAAGAGGGTAGGGATTACAACTTGCATCCACTCAGCCCACTGGGAAATTCAGCACCTTTTCCCCACCAAACTGTGGAAGAGCAGAAAGCAGCTCTGGGGCTCCAGCTGAGTCTCTAAGACAGTAAGAAAGAATCTTGTCTCTCCTCCCGTTTACAAATGCTTTCCATGTTGAGACATGGAGATTAAGAATTTAAAGCCGAATAATAATTTTTAGGCCATAAGCTAAGGTCCTCCCCCAGCACATATAAACATGTATGCACAACATGCATAAAGTCTCTATATGAAGGCTTTGCCCTGTGACTTTGTTGGCTTGTTTGCTGAAGAGCCGAATTTATATAAAAAGAGAGGATAATCGCTTTCAAGCCTAACACATTCATTGGAGAATCACACTTACACCTTAGGGAGAAAAATTATTTTTCCCTTAAGACAAGTAATTTGGAGACTATCATAAGAGTGTGCTTCAACTCTAATTCAATTTCTTATTCAATTTTCCAAAATAAAAGCAGAATGTATATACAACTTCTTGGAAACCACATAGTGCAATACAGGGGTATACCCAGGAAACCACATCCACATATTTGCTACACTACTGAGCACACATTCCTATGAAAAAGATGAACAATACCCAACTGCTGATAACCAAAAAACTTGCTATTCTAAGACAGGGTAGCAGTATAATATGTTTCTAAGGCTAAATATCTCCTCTCACAGAGACTGTCATTTAAATTCCTGCCTAGCGAAGGGATTTTTATGGAAGGTTAATGCCTCCTATAACATTTATCCTGGATGGTGGAGCTTTTCGCATAATTTTCTGGGCTTTATTCCTGCGGTGTTATAGAACCTTATCTTCTCTCTAATAGCTTGCCAGTAAAGAGCCAGTGCATATAAAGGCAGTCGTTATTTCTCAGTTCAAGCCCTGATTTAATGAAATTCCAAATCTCTAGTAAAAGGAGGCATGGGGTTAAGCCATGAAGAAAAAAGGGCAGGCCGAAGGCCAGCTCTTGTGGCCTGGCCTGGGTCTGAGCTATGGAAGTTTATTAGGGACAGGACTCTGGCCAGTGGAGGCTGCCCGAGGCTGCAAGGAAGAGCATTAGGCCAGTGGACTAAGTCAAAGATGCCTTTTTTGAAGGAATCTCCAGCTGGAGGAAGACTTCAAATACTCCCCCATTTTCCTTTGAACTTATTTGCATTTTCATCATTTTCCTAATCCCCTTCATTAGTTTGACATTTACTAGAGATCTCAGTAAAACATTTCCTTCCCAGTTACCTCTCCACCTTTCCTTCCTCATCCATAAGTGAGCCAACAACATTGATAATGACCATAACTGATTGTATTTTCCAAAAACGGCAACAGAAATATTTCTGGTGCTACTTGCCCACCTGGGACCTTGCCACTTCCCATCGAGAGGAAGTGTCTGTTTCACCTCTCCCTGATACCAAACAGGACTTTGTGACCACCTTGTTGAATAAAGTGAATGAAGTGCATGACTTCTGGGGCAAGGGAATGATAAGCAATATACCTCTTGTCTGGTTCTTTAGAACCCAGCCACCATGCTGGGAAAAAGCTAAAACCAGTCTACTAGAGAGAGGACATGGAGAGGTCTGAGGCACCTACCTCACTGACAGCCAACCTCAGCCAGCAGATCTGGGAATAAACAAATCTTCAGATCTTTCTAGCCCTTAGCCTTTGAGTCTTCCAACTGGGGCCTCCCATGTTATGGAGCAGAGATAAACCAATTCCACTCTGCCCTGACTGAATTTGTGACCCACAGAATTGTAAGGATAAGAATTATTTTATGCCATTTTGGGGTAATTTGTTCCACGGCAATAGTTAACGTAGTATCAATGCACTATAACCATATCCTCTGTAAGAAGTTACAAATATTTGCTGCAGAGACCTCTTGCTCTCCAGCAAAACTCCTTGGGTACACTCCAGTGGTCCCTTGAGCCAATCCTTAGCCATCAAGGGCAGCAGTGAGACACTGGAAGGAGCAAGGTCTATGGAGACCCCAGACGTGGGTCGTTTCTTGTGGCCTTAGCTAAACTACTTAACCTCTTGGAGTTTTACTATTTCATCCATAAACAGGGATAATAATCTCTACCCTGGGAAACAAGACACATGAATCCCTTGTGCACAGGACCTCCATAACACCATTGTCACTAATGGAGAATTCTTCTAGTGCATGCCTCCTCCAGGAAGTTCATACTAGTACAGTACCACTTGTGTCTGCCCCTCCACATCATTCCTTTATACTCCATCTAGCATAACTTCCAGGAGTCAACAGAACATTTTAGATAGCCCAATGCCTAGGGCTCAGACACTGCCAGCCATTGTTAAGAGATATCCATTCTCCATCATATCTCTATGCACTTGAGTTACAGATTCCCACATATACTTTGTATCTACAAATGCACATGGGAGCAGAGGAACTTCATGAGAGAAAGGGGAATAAAATTCTGACTTTCTTGCCCCCTACCTACTGATGTTCAAGGATTTAAAACATTTTTCTCTAATAGAGTAGTAGCAAAGTAGGAAAATACAAGAGACTCCTAAAAGGGAATTCACTGTAAAGGAAGTGGAGTCCGAATTGGCAAATGAGACACAATACTAGGCTAAAAGGAAATAATCCTAGGCACAACATGTAGTAAGTTGAATCCCTCACAGACCCAGCAAACTGGAGCCAGAAGTAAGTTTTCAGGAAAAATAGTTGTATGTGGCAGCACTTGGAATACAGGTAGTTTTGTTCTAGAACTCTGCTGTCCCATATAGTAGCCACTAGCCATATATGGCTACCGAGCACTTAAAATGTGGCTAGCCCAGCTTGAGATAGAAGTGTAAAATATAAGAGATTTCAAGGGCTTCCTATGAAAAAAATCAAGTAAATTATTTCATTAATAATTTCATATATATGTTCAAAAAATATTTACATTGAGTTAAATGACATGTTAAAATTCATTTCATTTCTTTTTTTTAATACATGTTTATTTTGAGAGAGCAAGAGAGTGAGAGCAGGGGAGGGGCAGAGAGAGTGGGAGATTGAGAATCCGTGCTAACAGCACAGAGCCAGATGCAGGGCTCAGTCCCATGAACCATGAGATCATAACCTGAGGTTAAGTCAAGAGTCAGACACTTACAGGCACCCGAGGGGTGGCTCAGTCAGTTAAGTATCCGACTTTGGTTCAGGTCATGATCTCATGATTTACAGGTTGGAGCCCCGCATCAGGCTCTGTGCTGACAGCTGAGAGCCCCTGGAGCCTGCTTTGGATTCTTTGTCTCCCTCTCTCTCTGCCCCTCCCCTGCTCACACTCTGTCTCTCTCTCTCTCTCTCTCTCTCTCTCAAAAATAAATTTTAAGAAAAAGCAAAAAAAAAGAGCCAGACGCTTAATGAACTGAGCTACCCAGTCACCCTCATCTACTTCTTTATATGTTTTTTAATGTGTCTGCCACAAAATTTAAAATTATATATGTGATCCGTACTATATCCTAGCCTATGAAAGAGTGCACTGGAAAACCAAGTTGGCTTGAGCAAATCAGGAGATACACATTCACAATGGGATAACAAACAAGTCCCGGAATTCCTGGGGTCTAGGAAAAGCTTCATCAGACACCAGACACCCCAACAGCACAGGCAGGGCATCCTGGAGATCACTGGTTGAAGAATTTTACCTCCAGGAAAGCATCTTGGTCTCTGCTCTCCCTTTCCAGGCAGGACATAGAGGTGGGCATCAAGAAGAACCAAGGACTCAGGAACCTGGGGATTCTCAAGAATAGTGGGGAAGAAGAAACCTTCCGGGACACCTGGGTGGCTCAGTCAGTTAAGTGTCAAACTTCAGCTCAGGTCATGATCTCGTGGTTCATGGGCTGGAGCCCAAGTCAGGCTCTGTGCTGACAGCTCAAAGCCTGGGGCCTGCTTCAGATTCTGCGTCTCCCTCTATCTGTTCCTCCCCCACTCACACTGTCTCAAAAATGAATAAATGTTAAAAAATAAAAAGAAGAAAAGGCAAGAATTCCAGCTAGGAGACTGAACTGAATTCCAAACCATGGAAACTTGGTGTTAAAAGTCACAGAGCTTTATTTATAGTCCTGGAGTATCAAAGCCTCCTCATTTCAGTTACATTTATGGTTCCCTTCTACTTATTCATCTCACATAACAATAATAATAGTTTCCACTGAATGGTTCCGTTATACATTTGATGCATATGTTAAATCATCACTAAATCCCTAAAACATAGGCATTATTATCCACATCTTACAATTAACGAAACAGAGGTATAGAGCTGTTAAATCTTGCTCAAATTCTAGTAAATGACAGAATGTGAATTCAAACTAAGATGTCTCATTCCAAATCTCAGTCTGTAGTTTTCAGGAACCAAAGAATTCCAACCAACAAAACAAATGTGTTATAATTTATTTGCATTGATTAAATATGTACTTATACGTATACTCCTTTGCAAAGATTCTATGATGCTAAAATAGATAATGTCATAGATAGAAAGCTACGACTAGGTTTCTACTTTTCATACAGAACACTCTGACCCTCAGCTTCCTCTCCTATAATAGTACCTGCATTCAAGGACGACAGGAGAATGATGGATTCTCTTCTTGGTTCTGTGCCTAACCAGACTTGTTTCCTCACTAGATTCTATGGCCCTTGGATATAGGGTCTTATCAAGCTAAAACAGTCTTTTAGTTATTCAACAGTCATGTAGCAGACATAGTTTGTCTTACATAGTTTAGTCTTTACTGTGAAGGTAGCAGAGATCACTTTTAAACTGGGCATGAGATAATCAGATTTGCATTTTAGAAGGATCCCTGTGGGGTACTCTCACACACACTGGTGGGAGTGTAAATTGATACAATCCTTTTGGAAAGCAATTTGGCAAAGTGTACTAAGAGCTCTAAAATGTTTGACACAGTAATATCACTTTTGTGACTACTCTGAGGAAATAATCCTAAAACCAGAAAAAGCTTTATGCACAAAGCATCCATTGTAGCATTATTCATGATGGCAGAAAAATGGCAATGACCTCACTACCAATCAGGCAACGGTCACACGAGGTTCAGTGGAACCACTGGGTGCCATGTTACTCAGCCATCTAAATTATATTCATGTCGAGTTACCAATAACATCAAAAAATAATAATTTAGGGGCGCCTGGGTGGCGCATTCGGTTAAGCGTCCGACTTCAGCCAGGTCACGATCTCGCGGTCCGTGAGTTTGAGCCCCGCGTCAGGCTCTGGGCTGTGGCTCGGAGCCTGGAGCCTGTTTCCGATTCTGTGTCTCCCTCTCTCTCTGCCCCTCCCCCGTTCATGCTCTGTCTCTCTGTCCCCAAAAAAATAAATAAACGTTGAAAAAAAAAATTTTTTTTTAAAAAATAATAATTTACTAATGTTACTATTAACAACACATCTTGTAGATTATAAAAATGGCCACAAATCCTTCTGCCTCTATCCATGCCCTTACAATATAATGCTGCAGAATCTCTTGTCAAGAGGTAAAATCAATTTCTCCATCCCTTGAGTGTGAACTGACCCTGTGACTCGCTTTGACCAATGAAATGTTAGTAAATGAGATGCAACCAGAAGCTTGGTAAGTACTTATGCATTGCACTTGCTTCTTGCCTGCTTAGAGGTCTTCCATCACCATACAAAGAAGCCTAGGAATAAACTGCTGGATGAAGAGAGAGACACAGACCCAATCCCTCCTGTGGCCCCACAGGGCAGCCAGACAATCCCAGAAGAAGTGTCATCTAAGTGGCAGTAAAACACAGATACACAACTAAGGCCAGCCAAGATTAGCAAAAGAACAACACAGTTGAGACCAGTCCAAATTACTCCCCCAGAGAATTATGAACTACAGTAACTGTTAAATCTTGTTACTTTAAGCTGCTAAAGTTTGAGACCATATGTTACACATCAAAAGTTCACGGATACAATGTTGATAATTTTTGAAGCTAGGGACTGAGTACACAGGGGCTAGGGTTCATTACAATATTGTCTCTGCTTCTGTGTATGTTTCATACTTCCCATAATAAAAAAAAATTAATACATATACACATTTAAGCTACAGAAAAAGTACACGTTAAGAATAAATGTAAACATATACATGCATACAGTTTGACCACAACTATACAAAAGAAACTTTCCATAGTAAAATACAAGGGAAAAACATACCACTGGTTGTCTGAGTGCTGAGACCACTGATTTTTTTTTAAGCTTATATGTATTTTACAAAGTATCTATAAGCCTGATTTACTTTATTCTGAAAATAGTTACAACTTTATCTCACTTACATCCCCCCAAAAATTTTTTTCCATAGAATACATGGAGAAACAGTTGGAGGGATGAGAAACTACAGGCAGAAAGACAAATTCAGAGGAAATTAAAATAGTCTAAGGGAAAAGTTACAAGGGTCCAAACTCGAGGCAACAACAAGAGAAAAGGAAACAAGGAGAGCCTGGGTGGCTCAGTCGGTTAAGCATCTGACTCTTGATTTTGGCTCAGGTCATGATCTCACTGTTCAGGAGTTCAAGCCCCACTTTGGGCTCTGGGCTGACAATGTAGAGCCTGCTTAGGATTCTCTGTCTCCTCTGTCTCTGCCCCTCCCCTACTCATTTTCTCTCTCTCTCTTTCTCTCTCTTCCCCCCCCCCCCCCTTTCAAAAATAAACTTAAAAAAAAAGTAAAGGACAGGATACAGTGGGGCAGGGAAATTGAGGAAGAATCCATAATGTGTGACATCACCTTGCACTGGAAGGACATTTAACCTGGGACCATGGATGGGTTTCAGGGAGACCCAAGAACCCAACCTCAAGATGTACTCAAATTTGGATTTAAGTATGTGAATGCATCTCTCAAGACAGAAAATTCACAGGTTAACAGATTCTCAAATGGTGAATGTGATCTCAAAAGCTGAAGACCCATTAGGCCTTGTCTTCCTGTAGACAAGGAAGAAGTCTGTTTTCATCTTTAAACACTACTCACATCTGACCAGTCATAAGATAACCTGAACAGGACACTGAAATGATCAGAAACTTTGGTCCCTAAAGCATGACCTATCCAAGTACATAACGGCCTAGGTAATTTCAACCTTCTGAGCCACTACTTATCACCTGCACTTTCCTAGAGTCCCTTAGAAGCTGGGTTCCACTCTGGAGAAAGCCAAATCCTTGTGGGACATCACTTCAGAGTGTCTGAGCCATGGGTCTACCTGGGAACTTTGACCTCCTAGAGACACATGCAAAACCAGTTTTTCTAAATCTTGGGCTCAGACAGAGCCCAGAACAACCTGGTCCCTGCCTCATCTCCAACCTCCACACTCTCCCTCCTTCTTGTTCCCCTCACCCTGGCCTACTGTAAGGTCCCAAAAATCTGTGCCTCCCCTTACCATGGGACCTTTGCATATCCTGTTCCCCCCCGACTATTCCACTCCCTTCCAACTACTGAATTTATCCTTCAGATCTTAACCTTAATCACTATTTCCCAAGCCAAGGAAATCCTCCTGATAAATGCTCTCAGAGCACTTAGCATAGATGAAAGGTTGTATTTCTGTTTGTGATTATTGAATTAATGCCTGCCTCCTCCACCAATAATTATAATAAAAGCCAACATAATTTGAATGTCCACTATGTGCCACGCCCTATAGGAATCCCTTGACATGCATTCATTTATTTTACCAGTATAACAATCTCATGAGGAAAATGAGGGATAGAAGAGAAATAACCAGACTGCGATTCCCTAGCAAGTGATAAGCAGTGTTGGGATATAATCCCAGGCAGCTGGAACTGCACTGGCGTGAACCTCGGGTCTATTTTCACTGACTGTATCCCTATGCCCAGCACAAGGTCTAGTGCTTAAAAGAACTCCAGTAGTGGTGACTAAACGGACTGGTCTTGCCTGGCCTTGAACTGCACTGGCATGAAATCCAGACCTGGGGACCACCTTACAAATCCCCTTCACCAACTCCAACAGGAGAGGAGACCCGAGAGGGAATATGCTTTTCTTTTTTTTTTTTTTTAATTTTTTTTTTCAACGTTTATTTATTTTTGGGACAGAGAGAGACAGAGCATGAACGGGGGAGGGGCAGAGAGAGAGGGAGACACAGAATCGGAAACAGGCTGCAGGCTCCGAGCCATCAGCCCAGAGCCCGACGCGGGGCTCGAACTCCCGGAGCGCGAGATCGTGACCTGGCTGAAGTCGGACGCTTAACCGACTGCGCCACCCAGGCGCCCCGGAATGTGCTTTTCTTAAGGCCACACAGAACCAGGACTAGAAGCCAGATCTCCCAACTCAGTCCAGTGCTTTTTCTACCTCATTAAACAAAAACTTAAATTTAAAAATATTAAGCAGGGGCACCTGGGTGGCACAGTCGGTTAAGCGTCCGACTTCAGCCAGGTCACGATCTCGCGCTCCGGGAGTTCGAGCCCCGCGTCGGGCTCCGGGCTGATGGCTCGGAGCCTGCAGCCTGTTTCTGATTCTGTGTCTCCCTCTCTCTCTGCCCCTCCCCCGTTCATGCTCTGTCTCTCTCTGTCCCAAAAATAAATAAACGTTGAAAAAAAAAATTTAAAAATATTAAGCAAAAGATACTGGATAAATATTTTTAAACCAATAAAGAGAAGTATTACACTCCCATTCCCTGTCCTAACTTTGCTACAGAACCAGAAGGGGAAGAAAGATCGGTGGGTGAGGAAAGAAAACAATTTCTTTAGTAATTTGTATTTGGAGGAAAAAGTACAAGGATTATAGAAAATTGCTATTCATGTAAATTGCTCCCTAAAAATGATTTTCTTTTTTTTCCTCAATTTACTAGTGTTGAGCATTTTTTAACTCAAAATAACCTTGATTTAACAAGTCTGTGTCTTAAACTTACAATTATTTCAATGTGATCATCTGTTGTCAATGTCTTTTGTTAGCTCAATGGCACCCTAACTTGTGCTGATCTTGATTTATAAAGAGGTTCACCATAATGGGGGTCTCTGTAAACCCACAGCAACAGACCATCATAAAGACCCTCATCGTGGCTGGAGAGACACCATGGATGTCACTTTAGTTGGACTAGAGGAAGTTTTGAGATTGGTTTAAAAAAAAAAAAAGATAGGTGGGTTTTGCCTTGTGTGTAGAGCCTTGTTACTGTTCTTGTAAAGCCTCAATTTGCAAAACAAGTACGGTTGTTTTTAATTCCTCAAAGAATTGGGTTGCAACCAGAAAGATATCAAGACACTGACCCAGCCATCCAACTACATTATCCTCATCTTGCTTCTTTGTATCGGGAGAAGATCTTCAGCTAAGTTGGAAGTCAAAAGATTCTTATTTTCCAGGAGCGCCCAGCTGGCTCACTCAGTACAGCATGCTCTTGATCGGGCAGTGGTGAGTTCAAGCCCCACGCTGGGCATTGAGTTTACATTAAAAAAAAAAAAAAAAAAATTCTTATGTTCTAGATTTAGACTTGTGTTTCTTTGGAATGTTTCAATAAATCCTCCCACAATGGCTTCAGAATATTTTCTTTCCTGGTGAGTTAAAAAGTTCCCATCGGGCTCGGAATGTCAACTTCCAATCTGGCTAACTTCTGACCACAGAGGCACCTTTTAAAAAATCGTTTCAAATATCTTGTCAGGTTTCAGCTGGACAAACAGTAACTATTCCCGGCAGTACTGACCGATCCCGTGGACACGAGAGGGATCCTCAAAAAGGAGGCAAAAGATCCTAGATGCAGAGCTACTTCCCAAGATACCAAAAGAAAGAAAGGAAGGTAGTTACCCTGAGAGCGGGCAACAGTTACTAGAAGCCTAGCTGCACAGGGAGTGCGCCCCACCTTTCTGCCTGCCATGGTTTCGAGGCCCCCCCACCCCACGGCTGGCAAAGCAACTTCCTGAGGGGACAAAACGAGACACACGAGACGCAGTAGCGGCCCCTGACGGAAAGGATCGCGAACCAATGGTTCTTCTGGCCAACCTGAACTCGGAACGGAAGGGACGCAGCGAAATCCTACCTTCCTCCCTCGAGCAGGCACCGCAGACTGAGGGCTGACTGGGGCGAGAATCCTCGGCCTGCGCGGCTTCCGCGGGTTTCCCAGAAGGCCGCAGCTGCAGGTTCCAGAAAGACTGGGGTCTCTCAGCAGGCCTCATCCTAGTCGCCACAAACTGCAGAGGAGGAAAAATAATTTTCCCCCTACCCTTTACAGGGAGTGCTTGGCTGAAGGCCCCTCTTTCCCCCGGGGCACCTTTGTAAATCGCGAAGCTCGAAGCTCGTCTAGGTTAAAGGTTCTCCACCGTGGCCACGTGTTCAGCCTTAAAACAAAATTTAGTTCACCTGAGGCCTCGCGCTGGCCCCGCCCGGGGCAGATTAAGCAGGAGGCGGTCCCACCCCCAAACCCGGTCCGACCTGAATCGGATCCAGTTTCTAAATTGGACCCAATCGGAAGTGAGTCCGGTCCAGGTTTCCAAGTGCACCCCTCTGGTTTCTAAGTGGGACCCGATCCAACCCCAGGCTGGTTCCGTTTCTAAATGGAATCCAGTCCGCTTTTTAAGTCCGACCCGGTCCCACAGAGCCTCTGCAGACCCAGGCCTGAAAAAGAAGTGCTCTAACGCCCGAAATCTAGCAAAAGCTGCGGAGCAGGGCCTGCCTGACATGGGCTCAACCACCGCCAGCAGAGGCCTCCAGAAACAGCAGGCTCAAAAGGTACCCAGGCCCGATTGCTCCTTTTTCCTGGAGGCAGAGGTCTCCTTCGGTGTCTTCTTCTGACACCAGGAGTGTTAAAAGATAAACTGAGGCATAGTTTTTAAAGTTAAGAGTTTATTTGAGCAAAAACACGATTCCAAGCCCGCCGCACCAAACTGGAAGTGGTTAGCAGCCCTCCACTAATAGGAGCTTGGGAAGGGATTTTTTTCTTTAACTTGTTTTATTCCTTATTTTTTTTTAAATTTACATCCAAATTAGTATATAGTGCAACGATTTCAGGAGTAGATTCCTTAGTGCCCCTTACCCATTTACCATTTAGCCCATCCACCCTCCTGCACCCCCTCCAGTAACCCTGTTCTCCATATTTATGAGTCTCTTCTGTTTTGTCCTCCTTCCTGTTTTCATATTATTTTTGCTTCCCTTCCCTTATGTTCATCTGTTTTGTCTCAAAGTCCTCATATGAGTGAATTCATATGATTTTTGTCTTTATCTGACTAATTTCACTTAGCATAATACCCTCCAGTTCCATCCATGTAGTTGCAAATGGCGAGATTTCATTCTTTTTCACTGCCAAGTAATACTCCATTGTATATATATACCACATCTTCTTTATCCATTCATCCATTGATGGCCATTTGGGCTCTTTCCATACTTTGGCTATTGTTGGTAGTGCTGCTATAAACATGGGGGTGCAGGTGTCCCTTGGAAACAGCACACCTGTATCCCTTGGATAAATGACTAGTAGTGCAATTGCTGGGTCGTGGGGTAGTTCTGTTTTTAGTTTTTTGAGGAACCTCCATACTGTTTTCCAGAGCGGCTGCATCAGCTTGCATTCCCAAGGAAGAGATTTTTATAGAGAAAAGTAGATGCAAAGTAAGGAAATGATTGACTTAGCTATAGCTTAAGTCTGGTTTGCTGTGTTCGACTGGTTGTCCTTAGCTTCTTGATTTCCTAACTTTGAGGCATTTACAGCCTTAGATTTTGGTTTGCTTAGGGAGGCTGCCCACAGCATTAGAGACATCAGTCTAGTGGTTTCCTTCTTTAATTAGTTTAATACTGCTAGAATGATACACTTAATAAAGCCCAAAGAGGTAGAATGATTTGCCCGAGGTAACACAGCAAGCCCTGGGTTGCTTGAATCAGAGTTCGAACTCCATGAGAAACATGCCAAAGTGTCACCAACATGATCGCTTCTCACAAGCCGGTAAGCTAGTATAGGACACAGTGACATGCTAGTGAGCTACATAGAATCCAAGTCAGAGGCTGAATTAGATCCAAGAGCAGCTGCCTCCCATAGGGCTTCATTGGACCACCACTCAACACTTTGCAGGAGGACTTCTGTCCTTTATTCTGACATTGCCTCTACCACCAGCGATGACATCGAAGCTCAACCCTGGCTTATTTTAATGCTCTGGATTTTTTAAATGCCTTCTCCCTGAAAAGAGCTATGGAAAAAGTTCATCATGTACTCTTTGGAAAGTCTCCCTCTGCACCCAGAATAGATGCCTTCATGGTTAGATGTCACTAACAAAGCCTACTATCTCCTAATAAAAGAAAACAATTAGAAGGTCTCTTCAAAATGTTCAAGAAGTAAATGACACATGTTTTGAGAAGAGCATTGGTAAGCAGGAATGGGTCTAGAGGAACTCACCAAACTGAAACAAAGGAATGTTTGGCATGGAATAGGAAAAAAAAAAAAAAAAAAGGAAACTGGACTGAGAGGCTGCCTCAAATATTCAAAGGGCTATCATGTAAAAGAAGGGCAAGGTATATTCCAAGTGTCTCCAAGGGACAGAAAAGTAACAACCAAGGCTGTCAGTGATGGGATGGACTGGGAAGAAGGCTACAGGGATTAAGAACACAGGCTTGTAAATCCTTTCTCTGCAACATATACAGCCTGTTTCCCCATCTGTGAAATGGTGGTGGCAAGAATCGTACTCATAAGGTTGTGAGCATTAAATAAGATAATTAATCTTAGGGACTTCTCACAAAGCCTGACACACAGTAAGTCTTACGTATAGCATCATTTGTTGTCCTTGCTGTGTAGAGGAAGTGAGTTCTTTGTCCCTAGAGGTATTCAAGAAGCAACTTGTGATCAATGAGCCGTGAAGCTGTGTTGGAAAAGAGATTCATGCATTAGACAAAGGATCAGATTAGGTGACCTTAAATTTCCTTCCATTCTTGGCTTTCAAATTCTTTGCTTCAATGAAACTGAGGTTAATGTGAAGTCCTCTATTGGACTACCCTGGCAGGCTCCAGCTTTGGGGTTTTGTTTTTCCATCTTTGTTCTTGCAAATCCTTGGTGTGGAGCAGAATCTGGAGAGTGAGTCTTGAAGTGCACAACCCAGGAAGGAAAGCTTCTTTTGCTTGGTGGCTGCATTCTTGGAATTCCCAAGATTCCAGTCCCTTTTCCTCCCCTCATTGTAAACATTAGGTTCTTGTGGGGAGGACAAAAAGGTCACTTTCCAAACAGCATTTGCTCCCAGGCTCTGATCTGAATAATTCAACTCATCCTCAGTGAGAGCACCGGGCTTTAAGATGATCTCAAGCCCCTTTGACAGGCAATGCTGATTTAGGCTAACAAGAGGTCGTTGTTGGAGCAGGAGAAGGCATCCTCACTTCTTGGTGAGCAGAACCAGGTATGGGAAGATTGAACAAGTCCCCTGACTCATCGCAGCTGAACCAGGTGCCTTCCCAAATTCCCTTTTTAGCAGGACCAAGCCCTTGAGGAGGAGGAGGCATTTATTGGGGATTGCTACAAATTCGGCTTTACTGCCGCTGCCTTTATAACCACAATATAAAGTAACTCCCACAACACAGTGAAGATAAGCTCTTTAAAGAAAATATAAAAGCATTAGCTTGGCAATTCACCCAAACCTCATCATGCACCATAGACATTTTTGAAGTTTAACAAAGAAAAGCACATCATTAAAGAATACTGCTCTATCACCATTCTTATGCAAATCCTTCCAGATAGTTGGGTGGAAAATTCCATCTAACACGCAGTAAGAAATAAGTGTTGCAGGGTAGAAATTTCAGCTATACTGAGTGCATCTATCACTTGTATAATCCAAACTACTGTATGTGCACTGACTACAGAATTAGTATTGATCCATTCACCATGTAAACATCAAGTACTTTCTATTATTACTTGAAATAGCATGCTATCACAATTTCTATTTCCTCCTTCTATCTTAAATAGAAGTATTGCACATTAGCCCTTTCCTTCATGTACTTTTTTGCACAGCTATCTAACTACAGTCTTCAGTGTGGTGCTGAGTTTCCTGCAGACATCTGCAGTATTAGCATTAAAGCACTTTATTTTCTAGTCATCTCTGATGGAAGACAATACAACTTTCATTTACCCAGAAACCTGTTACCAGAGCTTCTCTTAGAAATAAGCGTATTCTCCTCTCTTTCTCTCCCTCTTTCTGTCTCACACACACACACACACACATCATCATCATCATCATCATCATCATCCTTTGTTTTCTACTCATCCCCACGCTGAGACCACCATCATCAATATATGCCTCCAGCCCCACCCCCCAATAGGACAGGACCACCAGGTCTCTGGAGCTCTGAGGTAGTGGGAAAATATTTGCCAAGGCTGAGAACGGCATTCAATTTCAGAATGACTTGCTACGGAAGCTCAAGATTTGACTCCGGGTTACATTGTTCAAATGTCTGGATGCGTGAAGAAAAATTACTTTGGAAAATCAGTTCTGATGTCTGAAAACATAGCAAGGGGTAAGCCTTCTCTTTTCCCTTTCCTGCATTCCACAGCATAACAGCATGAGGAAATTTGGACTGGGTTCCAGACCCTGAAGGGTCAGTTTCAGCTCAGATAGTTTGGAGCTGCATATGGCATAATTCATGTTCTCTGGTGCCTGTGGCATTCCCTAGGTACCACAAGCATCCTGACCCAGTGCGCAATGCTTCTTGTTACCTTTGCCACGATGCAGATAGTACGCGCTGCATGTGACTTAATAGTTTTCCAGTGTCTTCAGAGCCCAGCAACAGCCCGAGTCAGAACACATACAATTTCACTTCTGTCAATGGGAATCTATACCTTGCAACCTTCACCTGCCACAGAGCCAACTTTCATGAAGGCATGGAATACCCCTTTAGCCCAATCCACCTCGTACGGCACTGTTCTCCTTTACCAACAGGGGAAACCTGCAAGTTTTCATCTGAAGCCAACAAAAGCTGTGGCTTCGTTTAATGGAGAGAAAATATCCCGAACCAGCTGAGCACTATTTAGCCACCATCCTCATGTCCAAACTCCTTTCAACCAATCTAAAAAATAATAATAATTAACTAATTAATTGAAATTCTTCTTAATAAATGGCAGCTTCGTTGCCAAACTCGGCTGATGTAAACTCAAGCAGATGAAATTGTGAAATTGGATAGTGTGCGTTAAATATTCAAAGAGAGCGTGAGGACGTTACGAAGGAACCGTGCACCACTTCTCCCTCTCATAAATCTCCATCTTTATTTCTTGACACCAACAATTCAGTCTCTTGAACGCTCCACCGTGTTCAGAGCAACAAAGTTTTATTCGCTCCCCTGTGAAGTGCTCCTTCCAGAAGTAGAGCCCGATTTAAGATATGCACATACACACTCTCTTTCTTATGTATAATCATTTGAAGTGAACTGCAGAACCTCAAAATAGTCCATCAGGTTGCTCCAGCGATAATCATGTTAACGTTTGGGGAAAATAAAACTGATTAATTAATTAACTGATTTATTAAAATAAAAGCAGTTTCATAGCAGCCACAGATGGTTGCCTCTCCATCTTCCCTTCCTTGTTAGCAATGCCCTCTCTAATTTTGAGCAGGTAACCGCCACTCAAGAGAAGGTGAGCCTCTCCCTATTTCAGGGTAAAATTGTGAACTGGCAGCAGCCGATTGAACTAATCCCATTCTCTTGGCAGTGACTGGTCCAGGAGCAGACATGTGCCTCAACTCTGACAAACAAGACATGAGGGAATCAGGCTGGGCCTTCACGAGACAGTTCCCTCACTCTTAAAAAGAGGTTTGACGGAGAGTCTACCAGCAAGAAAAACACTTTGCAATGTTGGATCTGCACATGACTCCTGAACCCCAACAGTCATATTATGCAAGAGGCAAAAAGTCTCGATCCTTGTTGACCTGCTGAATTAAGCAACCCCAAAGCAGCCCTATCTTGGATTTCTTGTTTTAAAAAAAGATACAATACTCTTCACCCAACCTGATCAGAGGGGGATTTCAAGACCCCCAGGGGATGCATGAAACCATGGGTAGTTCCAAACCTTGTACATACTATGCTTTTTCCTTTATATACATACATGTGATAAAGTTTAATTCATAAATTAGGCACAGTCAGAGATTAACAACAATAACTAATAGTAAAATAGAATAATTATAACAAGATAGTATAGGAGCTATGTAAATGTGGTCTCTCTCACTGCACTCACCCTTCTTCTTGTGATGATGTGAGATGATAAAATGCCTACGTAATGAGATGGAGTGAGTTGAAGGACCTGGTGGATGTTTGGCTATTGGCCTTCTAAGGAGTGTACATCAGAAGGAGGATTGTCTGTTCCCAGACTGCGGTTGACAGTGAGTAGCTGAAAATGAGGAAAGCAAAACTGGGGCGGGGGTGGGGGCACTACTGTAATTACTTTCCTCGTGGTGAGGGTTCCCATTACCATAGTCAAAAGCATCATTTCTGCTACAGGTCATTATCAGTCATTATAGATTGGTATGTTGAGAAACGACCCTCCGCTCACTTCCTCTCTTGCTGTACCCTTGCCCCAAGATAACTTCTCAGTTGAGATGGGAACACTTATATGCTTGAGCAGATGTTGGTTAACGTTGCTCTAAAAAAAAATAAGAGATACTAATGAATCTTACCACTGAGTACCTTCACCAAAGAAAAAAAAATTCATGATGACCTGTTAACCAAAATCTGCCCTGTACACAGCCATGAGCATCTGGCTAGGGTGCTTCAAGATGGCCTCATTATGAAGGGGTGAAGGAATGATTACAGTATAAAAAAGATACCTTCTTGGAAAGCCCTGAAGCTTCATGGCTTTTAGAAAATAAAGGCCTCACTCTACAGTTGCATTTTCCAAGATTGCTGTGGCACAGAGACCGCTGCTTTCTTCACAGAGAAGCTCACACAGAAGGACGACAGGTTGGAGAGGGGCTGAGGCCGCACTTCACCCTCTCGGTGTGCACACCGTGACAGCCCCTGAGTCAATTCCACTGAATTGCCGGGACACCCTGGAGTAGTTTCAGAAATGATGATCTAAACCAATGATGAGAGGTGATCCGTGTTTTGAGTAATGGAATTTTTTAAGCAAGAAAAAGACGTGAAGTCCTAAAAGTTTAAACAAACAAACAAAAATGCTTTAGTTTGCAGGAAAACTTGTGAATCGATGATGAAGAGCTCTATCAACACAGGAGAAACGGCCACAGCAAGGCCAGTGAAAGATCCCTCCTCACCTCTAGGTCAGGATTCAACAGTAAGCCTCCAGACTAGGATCACCTTGAGATATCTGCAGGATGACATTAGGGAACTGTGGTCTACACAGGAATTACAGTGTGCCTCAGTGTCAAAAAGGTGGGGTTATACCATAAACAACATTAAAAGACTGAAGTGAAGACAGCTTGGGAGAAAATATTTGCAGCACATGTAACAGACAAAGCTTAAATATTCATAATCTATGGAATTTACAAGTCAATTTAAATTTTTAAAAAGACAACTCAATGTAAAAAATGAGGAAAGAGTATGGGCAATTTATAGAAAAAATACAGGTGACCAATAAGTATATGAAAAGATTCTCAGTTACACTGCTAATGAGGGAAATGCAAAATGAAACAATACAACACCACTCTGAGCCTTATGTTTGCAAAAATTTAAAAGACATAATATCCAGGGTTGCAAATAAAGTAGAGAAATGGGCACTCTCACACATCTGATGGAAGTGTGAATTGAAACACAGTTTTGGAGGACAATTTGGCAATGTCTATCAAACTTAAAATGCAATTCCATTTTAGGATTCTGCCCTACAGATATATTTGCACATGGCTATAAAGATATAGCTACAAGGATACTCACTGCAACATTGTTTGTAATTGCAAACACACAGGAAACAATGTAAATGTCCATCAATAAGGACCAGATTAAATATGTTCTGGCATATGCATAGAATAGAATAGTGAGCAAGTATTAGAAACAAGGAGGTAGATATGTATGTGTTATTATAGAAGCATCTGAAATGTAAAGAAAATGAATAAAGAAAAGCACATGTTCTAAAAAAAATGTTTAAATAAAAGATACTGTATATTTATCCTCTTTTTAATATACCTAGTATGATGCCAAGAATATAGTAAATACCCGATACATATTGGAAGTATAAATGGCTTATAATTATTTGCTAGAGGAATGAATGGCTGATAAATAAATAAATGATGAATGTATGTGTAAACACGAACAATTTGAAAAGATACCCAAGGTTAGCTGAGTATAATGGGAGGGAGAATCACTTTTCACTTGATACCTTTTTATAGATTGTTCTAAAATTTTTTACAGTTGCTATTTTCACACTAACAGAAATAGAAAAGTTAAAGATCCATCTCTGTTTTTTTAAGATAGTAATATCTTAAACAATACTGAAAGATAAAGGAAAGACATTAGGAAAGTATTTACAACATATATAACAAAATTAGCTCCACAGAACATAAAGAGCACTTACCAATTAATAAGACAGAGATAAACAACAGGAAAAATAAATAAATAGCCAAGTGCTATGTGGCCAACATGGGTAATTATCTACCTGTAATCTATTCTTTCTTACAAATAGAACCACATTAGAGGATGGAGCCATCGATGTGTTTATAACCCAAAAGGGAAAGTACAAACAACCAAAAATCACGTGAAAAAATATTCAATCTCATATAATCAGAGAAATACAAATGAAAACTAAGTAAAATACTTGGGTTTTGCTCATAACGTAGGCCAAAAACAAGAAAAAGATTTCTATTATCCAGTGTCATCAAGGACTTGGAGAAAGGCGTTCTCCGTCAACGTCAATGGGAGTGTAAATTGGTACAATAATTTGGCCAGTAACTTGATATATCCATCAAATTTAAAATATGCTATCTTCAACCTAGAAATTCCACTTCTAGGCATCTGTCCCGCAGAAACCCTTACACAATTACTGGAAGATATATGTGCAAAAATGTTCACTAGAGTCTTGTTCATTAGCAACAACCTGGAAATGCTTTTATGTATCCATCAGTAGAGCTCCGAACAAGAACATGAGTCAAGATCTCTGCCTGACAGTCTATATTCAGTGGGCGGCAGAGGAGACAGACCGATAAACAAGGAAACAAATAGTCAAGATACATTCCAATTACATATGTACTACAAGGAAATGAAACAAGGTGATGTGATAGAGCATCGTTGGGGGTGCAGGAGTGGGCAGAGCAGAAGTAAGACTATGGTACATGGAGCCATTAGGGGATGTCTCCCCTGGAGGGTGACACTGAGTTAAGATCAGAATAATGACAAAGAACTAGCCCGGCAGATGTGAGGCCCCAAAACACTGTATGAGGGAGACAAAGGATGACGCGTAAGGAGGAGAAAGGGATAAAATAGGACTAGAGAGGAGAGTTTGGGAAGCCACTGGGGTACTAAGCAAGGAGAGACATGACCAGGTTTACCATTTAAAAAAAACACTCTGGTGGCTGGGTGAAGAATGAATTACAGCAAATACCAATGAGAGGATGGCCAACAGTTAGGAGTCCCTGGCAAGATGTACTGGTGACTTAGAATAGGTTGCTGGCAGGGGACAGTGTGAGAAGTGTCCAGATATGGGCATACTTTGGAGGTAGAGCCAACAGGATTTGCTAGTGGATTGGCCTTGGGGTCTGACAGTAAAGAAGGAATTGAGGATGTCACCAAGTCTTGGGGCCTGAACAACTGGGTGGGCTGGTGGTATTATTTACTAAGATGAGAAAGCCCAGGGGGAGAAAGTTTAGTGGAGAAAGTCCAGAGTCCATTTTGGAACTGTTAAGCTTGAATGTCCTATGAGACAGGCAAGTAGAGATAAAGTGGGAAATTAACATATATATTTGCAAATGCACGGAGAAAAATCTGGGAGGTTATCCACCTAACTGATAAAGGGATTCTCTCCAGGAAGTGCAATTGGGGGAGGGGAGATGAAGAGGAAAGAAGCTACTTCTACATTTGACTTTATATACATTAATAAGGTTTGAAATCGTTACAATGAATATGTATTACCTTTGAAATTTACATAAATGAATATAAATAAAAGAAGACTAACTGAGTGATTTTCACATTTTTCCGCAGAGCTTTTTCTTCAAACAAAATCTTATCCAGAATGCTTTTCCCACTGTCATCATTCAGGCCTCAGCTCAAATATCACCTCTGAGAGGCCACCCTTAACACAGGATCTAAAGGAGTTCCACTGCTCCCTTCCCCCAAGTCACTGTCACATACCCTGTTTTATTGTGTTCACATCACTTAACAGCCCAAAACTGACTTGTCTATTTGTTTACTTGTCTTCCCTACTGGAATATAATGGCAAGAACAGGGATGTTGTATGTCTTGTTCTCCACGTAGCTCTGGAATCTGGAACAGTGAGTTGCATGTAGGAGGCACTCATCCCTGCACTGGGCACAATGGACCCAGAGACAAGCAGACCAGGAGCCTGTCCTACAGGAGCTGCATGTGGGAGATAAGCCAGGCCAGAGTCAATTCCAAAACAGTCCCTGGCATTCTAGTGGCTCTCACAGGAATGTGGTCAAGACCAACTGGACGCCTGGTTCTTTTTCAAGCCTTCCTGATAGTCCTGAGGCCACACAGTCAAGATTAAATAAAGACTGGCTGTCTTTGTGCATGCACTCAGTTGCTGTCTTTATGAGATATGGATGATGGCACCACCCCGCCTCCAAGAAAGGGAAATGCCATCTGTCTATCTTGCTTGGGCTCAATGCCACTTCAAGCAAAGGTTAGCAAGCATCCCTAGGCATTGTCTTCTGTCCCTTCTGTGGCCCAGAGGGAGTAGCTCTTGACTCAGATTGCACTGCTCCCCAGCCTCCGCCTGGGCCAGGGGCTCGCCTATGCACCTGCTGTCTGCCTTGGTGTAGGGCCAGTATCTCTCAGCAAGAGTCTAGCACAGAACCAAGAGCAGTCACCCAGTAACCCTACCTTGCCACTCTCAGAACCTTGCCACAGGTCAGAATCATCTGCCTTAAGCCCACTGTCTCCCTTGACTACTAGATGTGGCTCTGGATGGGCTGAGGGTGGAACCCAGGGTAGGCACAGGCTCAGAGATAAAGCCTGAGAGACCAGAGCATTTGAGAAGGATTCTTGCAGTCTTCACCGTGGTGATTCTCAGGAAGGAGAGGGCTGGAGGAACACTGCTGGCCCCCTTCCCCAGAGCCCAGCACACGGTGCTCAGGGGCCACCTGCTGGCAGCTGGGGGCATGTGTGACTCTGGGGATAGGGCTGCTTAGACCCAGGGCTCCTGCAGGGACACACACACACAGAGGCACCCCGGTACGTGGTCTGCACACATACACCCACACAAAAGCAAACATCCCACAGGCCCAAGTAGATATGCCCAAGTACACAGAGGGCCATGCATACATATACATGCACATGCAGACATGAACCCAAGCATGCAAGCACACGGACATAACAGAATTACATGTTGCTCATAAGCGTGCACCTGCACACCCCCATGGGCACACAAATTCATGCACACAAGTGCATATACATTAAAGCGCTGCCCCTGACTGAGCCCCACCCTCCCCCATGGCCCTTTTTGCACCTCCCTTCCTCCCAGCCACCACCTAGGGAAAGACAGAAGCCTACATGGTTTCTGCCCTCTGGTCTCCTGCTCTTAGAGGGTAGGCAGTGCTTATTCCATGGCTCAGTTATCAGGGGCCCCTCAGAAGGCCTCAGCCCCACCTCAGCATAAGATTTACCTGCCAGCACACAGCTGTCCTCATGTGTGGTCTGTGTGTGGACAGCAAGTACATGGTGACAGAGGTGTGCCTCAACAGCATGAGAACAAAAACTCAAGGGCCCTAGTGGACAGTAATGTCAACATGGAGTGCTGCCCACTGAGTCCCACGACGAGGTAGGGCCACCGCTGCACAGGGATCTAGAAAGGTGAGAGGTCTTTCTCTTGAATTCTCTGAGAAGGTGAAGCTATAGGCAGGCACCTCCAAGGGTTTGTTCAAGGGCTGGGAGAGCCTCAGAAACCCAAGTTCAAGGATGAGAAGGGCAACAAATATTCACTGAATGCCTGCTATCTGCTGTGTGCAGGCACCATTTCCCATGCAGGCTATCTCACTCCACTCCTACGTCTCCATGAGGCAAAGAGTGTGAAGAGTCATCACAACCCCCTGGAACAAGGCATCACCAAGTCCCATTCTTTCCCTTCTTAAATATCCCTCAGATTATTCCAGTGATGCACCTCCAAGTCCTAGCTTTTGTCTGGGCCAGTGGTGCAGCCTCCTACCTGGGCCCCTTACCTACTCTTGTCCCATCCAGTCTGCCCTCCATAATTCAAACAGACCAATTTTAGTAACACAAGGCTTAAAGTCTCTTACTGGCTTCAATGACTTCTTGCTCTCAGGACCAACACCAATATCCGAATCTCTGCTTTGCACCCTCACCTACCTCTTGCCTCTCATTCCTGCCATTCCACACTGGTCATTTTCATCCTCTCAAATGCCCCCTGCTTCCTCCCATCTCAGGGACTTTGCACATGTTCTTTCTTCTACTCCCCTATTCCCATCCCCTCACCTGAGAAAAATCCTCCTTCCTCTGTCTCCTCACACACTGATTCCTCCTGATGCCTCCCTTTCCCCCTGTTACATTTCCTCCCTGTTAAATACTCCAAAACACTTGCAATGACCTCTTTGTGCTATTAGGTGGTTTCCTCTGTCTGCTCTGTCCCCTAGGCTCTGAGCCCTGCAAGGGTAGAGAGATTGTCTCTTGCTCATTCTTGTATGCCCAAGTTCCCAGAAACTGCATAAGCTAGAGATGATATTCAGACCAGGTCTCTCTGCCTCCAAATGGCATCCCCTAACTCAACAAGAGTCTCTGTCTCCCAGAGGGAACAAAGTTGGCAGGGCAATGCTGAGAAGAAAGACTAGTCTTTTCAGGATCCCAGGACCCTTGACATTACAGGTTAGTCCCTGGTCCAAGTGATGCAAGCCAGTCTATCCTTCCATCAGCCCTGGTGGTCAGCAGGCCAGACTGTGCATTTGTTTCTACCTTGGCAGGTCTGTACTATTACCTTTCTTGAGAAAAATAATAACTCTCTGGTTGGCAAGAGTCAGTGCTTACCAGCAGTCTCTGGTTGGTGGATAAATGAAAATAAACCCACTAACTAAAGAGAAAGACCAACAGATACGCACATCATCTCGGGAAGGCAGGGGAAGCATTTTAATTGTGGTACCAAGGGCATACATATTAAAGAAAGCATCGGCCAAGTAAAAATGTTAAACTTCTGCACATCTTTTAAGATATTCACCACCCAGAGACAAATCAGGCCCTCAGAGCTCCTGAGGGCTTGTGGTCAGAGAACTCTTGAGGTAGACAAGCCTTCCTTCATTAGAGCAGATACACAACCTGTGGAGCCCCTTCTAAAACTATTAAGAATTTCAAGACAGTGATAGCAGAACATTAGCCAAGCTCAGGGCCTCTCCGTATGACTACATCCAGGAAGCTGGTCCTGCTCCTTCACTCTGGAAAGCTGGGTAAGCCAGAACTACCCCCACGCAATTCAGTGCTAGAAACATCCATTCACTAAACACCTCACCTGTGCCCTGTTCTTGCCTTCATGAAGCTCAGAGCCTAACAGTGGAAAAGCAGCCGGTGCATATCCGAAAAAAACAACTCAGTGTATCTTTACTCCCCTGCAGGCTTGCGAGGAGGATGGGCTCCCTTCCAGATCCCAGAATCTCAGGGGTGAACAATGACCTGTTAAAGTGCAAATGTGCCCTGGAGACCATCTCATGCACAGTGCCCTGTAAATTACCTCACTCACTCTGCAAAAGGCTGGGGGGTGGGGGGAGGCAGGCAGAGTTCAAGAAAATCGGGCTAAAGACAGCTAGCCCAGTGCTGCAAGGAAATGACGGTCTTTAGAGAGCCAGATGTCCCCTTGAGGTCCTTTGCAGTTCCATGACAGTAAAGTACACTCCTTTAACAGGAATTTTGGCTGATGCAATACCACCTTCCTTAAAATCACCCAAAAAGATTGTGCCTCTCTGGGCCAGCTGGCGTGGGAAGTTGGAGGGCTTCATCTCCCGGAACCCTGGCTGCGGTGGTTTTGCCAAAGAAGGGACAGGGAAAAGATCAAGGCAAACTTCAACTCTCCGCATGCAATAAAAACCATAGCCACCATTTGTTGTCCGCTACACCAAAGCAAGCCTGTGTCGTGAGATTTCATAGTTAACCTTCACACGAGTTTCCTGTGGTATGTGTTATCCCTGTCTTGAGACTCTAGGGAGGTTGATGTTTTTTTTGTGCTTTAGTTTGACACTCACATTATACTAGCCACGCACCAGGCACCGTTTCAAAAGCCTGACAAACATTAACTCATTAAATCCATGTAGCCACCCCATAAAGTAGGTACTATGAATCGTTCCCATTTTACTGATGGGGAAACTGAGATGACCACAGAGGGAAGTTACTTCATTGTTGTGTAGACACTAATTGGTAGAACAAGGATGCAAACCTAGACTGGCTCCAGAATCCGTGCCCTTAACTGTTATGTTGTGTTGGGTTGCCTCTCTGGGCTTAAAAAGCAAACAGATTAGAATGCAGGTTTAACTCCATAATCTGGACTGTTAATTTGTACGTCATTTGGGTTTTCATTCCATAGGTACTTGGAAATGCCAAGGTACTACGTCACTCTCTCAAGGAAGTACTAACATGGATTAAGATTTTAAGTTTTGGATTAAGACAGATCTGGATTCACATCCTAGCTCTGCCATTTGCCAAGCAGGGAAACGTGGACAACCAGCTTCAGCTCTCTGTGCCTCAGTTTCTTCAACCTTAGAATGGACATAATAATGGCACCTGCCTTTTAGCATTGCAGTGGGGATGAAATGGGTTAGTGCAAATAAAACACTTTGCACAGGGCCAGGCCCAGGGTAAGCATCCCATACAGGGTCATAGTTATTCTTTTTAACACTATCATCTTCGTTTCATTAACAATGATTCAGAGACAATGGGGCACTGTGAGAAGAAGATGAAATTTGGAGACAGGAAACCCTGGGTGAAAATGTAGCCACATAATTTGTTCACTGTGTGGCCTTGAGCAATTCATTTCTAGCTCTCTTTCCTTCTCTGTACATGGAGATTGTAATAAGAGCTACCTCTCCCAGCATTTACTGAGAACACATAAGCTCACATGTATCAAAGGGGCATGGTTATCTATCAAGAAACATACACACACACACACACACACAGTGGTCATCACTTGTGTGGCATAGAATAGCCTATCTATAGTAGCCTGAATGGGAACCAAAAAAAACATATGTCCACATCCTAATCCCCAAAACCTGGGAAGGTGTCCTTTTTTGGAAAAAGGATCTTTGCAGATGTAATTAAATTACGGATCCCAAGATGAGATCATCCTGGATTATCCGGGTGGGCCCTAAATCCAACAATAGATGTTCCTATTAGTAGCAGGAGAACACTCAGAGAAAAGCAGAAGCCACAGAGGGGAGATTTGAGGGAACACAGCCAGAGGCCAAGGAACACCTGGGGCCACCAGAAGAGGGAAGAGGCAAGGAAAGGCCCTTCTTTACAAACTTCAGAGGGATAATAACCCTGCTGAAACCTTGATTTCGGACTTCTAACTTCTGAAACTTTGACAGAATAAATTTCTGTTGCTTTAATAAAGCCACCAAGTTGATAGCCCTTTGTTACAGTAGCTCTAGGAAATGAATGCATTGTCCCCGGGGGAAGAAAAGGAAAAAAACAAAACAAAACACCAAAAACCAAATAACATGAGCTGCCATAACAAAATACCATAGAACGAGGGGGCTTCAACAGCAGACATGTATTTCTCACAGTTCTGGAGGCTGGGAGTCCATGGTCAAAGTGTGAGGAAATGGCACTTCTAGTGAGGATGTTCTTTCTGGCTTGTAGACATCCACCTTCTCTCTGTGTCCTCACAGGACCTTTCCTCTGTGCATGCTCAGAGAGAGAGAACTCTGGTGTCTTTTCTTCTTAGTTACTAGTTCTTTTGGATTAGAGCTCTACCTTTATATCGAACCTTAATTACCTCCATGAAGGCCTTATCTCTGAATACAGCCATGTTGAGGGTCAGGGCTTCGTTCAACATATGAATTTTGAGGGAGAATACACTTCTGTCCGTAACAGAGCCCGTTTGAAGAATGTGTTAAAATCCTGAGCAAATAAATTCAGCTCCACTATGGCAAATGGAAGTATTCTGACGCACAAGCCAATTTCCCAGAATGGGGCCCCAAGAACAGGGAACAGCAAAGGTAGGGCCAGGAGGAAAACTCCCTATACCTTCAGTCACCTTCTCAAGTCTGCCTCGCAGGCAGTTTATGCTGGGCCACTATTATTCCCCTTTATTTAAAAAAAATTTTAATGTTTATTTATTTTTCAGACTGGCGGGGAGAGTGCACAAGTGGGGGAGGGGCAGAGAGAGGGGGAGACAGAGAATCTGAAGCAGCTCTATGTTGACAGCAGAGAGCCTGATACAGACCTCAAACTCGGGAACCGTGAGATCATGACCTGAGCCAAACAAAGTCCAACGCTCAACCAACTGAGCCACCCGGACACCCCATTATTCTCCTTTACTTCATTAGTAAAGTCGTTGGTCTCCCCATAGGGAAACAACCACAAAATTTCATTTTTGAACAGTGAATTCTTAGATTTGAAATACTTCCAAAGAGTATGTGAATCCCTTCGAAATGGATGAGGGGTTGTGTTTATAAATAAATATCTGGATAAATTTGGGTTTGAACAGCAAAGATGGCTGGAATCATTTTATTACAGAATTATTAAAAAGCAATTTAAGCCCAAGTAGGTGGGAATACACATCAAATCTAAATGGCAGAATTGTGAACAGGATTTGGGATTATACAGCAACGGCATACAGGGTAACTGCTCTGAAATTTGAAGAGTTTCAGCATGTTAAATTAAGTCCTTTGACATCTTTTAAAACCTAAGGAAATCAGTCTTTTGTTTCTCTAACAGGTGAGATTTTGGTGAGAATAAATAATTCAAACTTTTCAGATCATCCTGGCTTTGAAAACAAACAGCTGATCACCATCCATTCCTGCATATCCATTTCCCTTGAAGGTTTACAATGTATCCAGTAAGTATTCACTCAGTTCCTGCTATGCACCAGGCATAAGGCAGGATTTAACCATAAACAAAAATAGATGATGCCCAGCCAGAAGGTGGGTCCACAGTTGGCACTGGGGGGCAGGTGCAGGGGAAGAGGAAGACAGCCCTATGAACAGAGAATACCCAGCACAGGACACAGGCCAATGATAGGGGACCTGCCAAGGTTCATGCAGACTCAGGAATAGTAAAACCACTGCCTGAAGTAGTTCTCCTGATTTAGGGACAGGGAGACATGTGGCGGGGCACATCTCAGGCCACAGTCTGGGGTCCCAGGAGCCCAAACGTGGTGCCCCTTCCCTGTTCTAACAAGGGGGCTGATGCGACACTGAGCACACCCACCTGGGAGGAGGGGTGGTGCCTACAACAGCTGCCTCCCCGCTGCTTCCGTTGGGATGGGGATGGGACAGCGGCAAGAAAGCACCCACACGGGGACACCAGTGCATCCAGCTGGCAGCTGACAATGAGGAAAATAGCCCAGAAGGTGAGGCTGGGACTGATTCAAACCCACCTGGTGGAAACTGGGTGATCAGGGATTCCCAAGCATTGGGATTTTAACGCCCCAAAACCAAATGCGTACAAAGGGCCCAAGCTTCCAGTGAGTTTGGAATGCGACCTCCAGACCTTCCTGCACTGTTGTTCTCTCATTAAAGAGCGGTCTCTGGTCTTCGAGATCATTGTCTAGCGCGTCTCCCTGACCTGCAGCACATGTGAGACAGTCAGTGGAGAAGGTGAGAAAGCAGGATGTACGAGGAGAGGGAGCCCCCTGGGTCCCTGGTGCAGGGAGAGGGGACCTCCCTGGTCCCTGATCAGCACATAAACTTAAAGTCAGTTCTTTTTGGGTTTTTTTTTTCCTACTTGATCTTATCTCTTCTGGAAACTTGCAAATGTAAATGGTGGCCAAGAAACAAAAAGGTAGGGGGTAAATAGTCAGACTTATTTATCTGCTCTTGTAATAAAGAGATCCTACGGTGGCGGTCTTGGAAAAGCCACGGCCTCCCTTAGCCTCACTTTTCACCTTTGAAGAACAGGAATAAATGAGGATAAAAGCCCGGCTCACAGAGCTAATGTGGGGATGAGAGAATTTTCACAATTTTCACACGTGTGTGCATTATAGTTATTGTTCTAGACATGCCGAACCACAAGAGAACAGACCTGAAGCTCCCACCCTTGATGCCTGAGTGTATGTCCCCTGCACGCCCACGAGGCCGTCACCGTGAGTATCTGTACTAGATAAGGAATCCATCAAGAACAATAATATCTGCCATTTACCGTTATGCCCTATGCATCCGGCACCGAGCTAACGGTTTCCCCTGCACGGTCTCACTCTATCTCCCAGATCAGTCAGCGAGGGGGTGATGGTTGTACAGTTCTGCAAATATACTAAAACCCATTGAATTGTGGGCCTTGAATGGGTGAATTGTGCGGTATATGAATTGTATCTCAATAAAGCTGTTCTAAAAAATAAAAACAAAAACAGCTCAGTGAAACAGGAACTACTATTCTCCCCTTTTTAGAGATGAAGTAACCAAGGCTCAGGCAGGTACGATAATGCCCTAAAGTCACACGGCTAGCAGGGAGCAGAGCCAAGACACCTGTCTCTCACGCGGCTCCCCTGCCTCTCTGAGGGAGCTGCCACTTCGAGAGGGCTTGCTTTCTGGGAGTGCCTGGGCCACACACTATTGCACCGATTCTCCCCCATGGCCCGTGAGGCAGCCTTCCCTGTGTTGGATGATGGGGGTCTTCAGAGAGTTTCTGTGTCTCCTGAGCCAAATCTGCCTCTGTGGAGTTTCCACACGTTCGTGCCTGTTCTCCCTCTGGAGCCACATGGAGTAAGGAGGCTTTGGGCTCTACGAGATACCTTCAGGTATAAGAACAAAGAGTAGATTCCTCTTTCTTCTTTTTTCCTTGGCCTGACAGATACATGGGACCAACAGAAGGCTGCATACTACAGACCTGGGAGACCAGAGATTCCCAAATTCAGCCTGTGGATCCTGGCTGTGTCACAGTCACCAGAGGCTCTAAAAATCCCCAATTCCATTGGGAGAGTCCAAATGAGTGGGCATAAACCCACGACCCCATATTTTTTTTAAAAGTTACCAAGTGATTTTTGTCAAGAGCAAGGTAAAAGAAAAGAAAAGAAAAGAAAAGAAAAGAAAAGAAAAGAAAAGAAAAGAAAGGAAAGGAAAGGAAGGAAAGGAAAGAAAAGGAAAGGAAAGAAAAGAAAAGAAAAGAAAAGAAAAGAAAAGAAAAGAAAAGAAAAGAGAAAAGAAAAAACAAAACTGAATGGGGCACCTGGGTGGCCCAGTCGGTTGAGCCTCTGACTTCTGCTCAAGTCATGATCTCACAGTTCGTGGGTTTGAGCCCTGCGTTGGGCTCTGTGCTGACAACTCAGAGCCTGAAGCCTGCTTCAGATTCTGTGTCTCCCTCTCTCTCTGCCCCTCCCCCGCTCTCAATCTGTCTCTCTCTGTTTCTCAAAAATAAATAAAATGTTAAAAAAAATTTTTTTAATTTACAGAAAGAAACTGAAGCTCATAGAGGGACACAACTATCTCAAAATCACACAGCCTTATTCAAACCAGCTCACATTTGGACAAGCCCACTCCAGTGTCAAGAAACCGATGGGAAACTGTAAATTATAATGCAAAGATCCATACAAGAAGAGATGCTATTAATCAGCAATTTAGTTCTAATATCTATTTTTAAAACGCAATCAAAACAATGTAGGACATTTCATAGCCGTCAAGTTTAAGGCGAGCAACACCCAATTTGGGTGAGGTTATACTGAAACTGGTTCATCTGCACATTGCATGTAACAATTTAAATTGATATAATAGTTTGCAAACCACTGTGGCATGATAAATCAAGAGCTTCAGGCTGGGTCGTTTACTGAGTGCCTACTTTGTGCCAGGCACTATGATAGGTGTTGGAAATACGGGTACAGACAGGAATTGCTCACTGCCTTTGAAGAGCTCACTGTGCACTGGACAATGAATGCCTGTTCCAACATTAAAGGTAAGGGGTGAGCACTGGGGGTCATGACACCTTCCAAGGAGGGCCTCTTGGCCCTCCCTGGAAGTTCAGGGAAAGGATTTCTGAAAATGCTTGAGCAAAGACTTGGAAGCTTGCAGGAGGGAGGCCAGGGCTTACAGGTGCTTAGAGACAGGTCGGTCCATGCCACAGAGCCTTCAGGATTCTGCTAAGAGTCTAGGCTTTGCCCTATAGGTTATAAGGAGGCACTGAAGGCTTTAGGCAAGGGAATGATATGCACATATGTGAACTTTGAAATGGTTCCTCAGGCTGCAGTGGATAGCAGATGGATAAGAGGATACAGGGAGACCAGCGAGGAGGATGTGGCCACGGTCCAGGCGAGGAACAGACAATGGAGGCTTCCACAGAGTAGAGACGGTAGGAGGAGAGGAAGAGATGGATGGGGGAGAAGGGATGGCAGGAGATCTCTGCATACTACAATCGCCCAGTCACCAGAATTTAGTAATTCTTTATGGAGAGTTAAGGGTGAAAGGAGAATTGAAAACAATCTCAGAGGAAGATCTGGAAACCGACCTCAACAGGGGCCAGTGATGCCCTGAGTGTAGCTGAGGGCGGTCTTGTGGCTCAGGGGAGTAGGGACGTGCCACCTGCATCAGCATCCCCCACAGTGGCCAGCTGCTGTGGGGAGAGTGGAGCCTGGCAGCGGGGACCAGGGAGGTGTCACAGGTTTTCCCAGGAAGTCGACTCTGAGATAGAGATTAGTGTGCAGGAGGTTTATTAGGATGTGACCTAGGGATTGCTGCCTGTGGAAGGAAGGGGGGAAAGGAAGCAGAATGAGCAGAGAGAGCAGTTGGGCTGTGATGGAGACCTGATGGAAAAGCTCCTCTCAGCCCTGAGGCTAGGATGGCCCTTCAGAGTTGTCCCAGGTTGCAGAGAGAGGACCAGGCCTTTATGTCCCTCATCTATCGTGGAGGTGGCTCAGGGAAGGGGCCATGGCTTTGGCAAGGCAACTGTCTTCAATGGCGGCAACCTCGTACAACTGTCTGCAGGTAACACTACCGGCAGCTAGGGAACCACGTCCTACACTTCCGAAGAAGGATTTGGGTGGCCAGCATAGTGTCCATTGCAGCACCATTAGTGATGGTGTCAGAGTTAAGCACAAAGGCTGGAGCCAGTCTCCTGGTGAGGGGATTGGAAACCAGAACAAAAGCCCAGGTGTAAGATGGAGCCACTCAGTGGGGGTTTTAGGGGCATGAAGGAGCCAAGCCTTCCTCAAGCTCTGTGGATACCAGCCCAAGGGCAGCAGGATTCTTTTGAGACTCACTGGAGTGTTCAAAGCCCCGCAGACTATTGCCCTCAAAGATGACAGACTCAGTGCAGGCCGGGGTCCCTGGCAGCTGCTGCTGGCCACGTGGGAATGGGAAGGGTTGGCACTCAGTTGTACACTACCCACAATTGCCAAAATCTGGAAATAACCTGACTATCCAACATTAGAGCACAGACGAGAAAATCATCGTGTTTCCACATCCTTTAAAATCATTCAGGCAATTTTTAAATCACACGAAAAACAGTTAGGATTCATTCAGCAAAGAAAAGCACATGAAATATCTATCTCATTGGTGTAACTCTAAAAATGAGCTCTGCATACGGACGGACACTAGCGGCAAACACAGAAAATAGAACCATTGATTTTTATGATTGAGGGAGTATGGATGGATTTTAGTTCCTATTATCATAGTTTGTAATAAATACTTTTTTCCAGCCTTGACCACCTCCCACCAGAGGAGGCTGCAGATGCGTTCGTATTGGTGTGTGGCTGGCAGACATTACGTCCCATCTCGTACTTACAGTGACATCTGTGCGCAGCCCACACTGCAGGCAGACCTCCAAGCCTGCTAAGAGATTGCTCAGAGGCAGCCATTAGCTATGTCTCTGAGCAAAAGGGGTCCAAAAGTGGGCAATGAGAAAAATATTTCTAGGAGGGAAGAAACGAGGGTTTTATGCCTCCCACACCCAACAACTAGTAAGCGGGATGTGAAAGGAGGCAGAGTTTAGATAAATATTTAAAGCAAAGTGTTTGTAATAACAACTGATGGACTGTTTCCAGAGTAGTGAGCCCACTGGATTCAAGCAGATGCTAAAAGATTATGAAAATAAATAAAGGAAACCTCATGCAAAATGGAGTCATGAAGCCCTGCAGGGGGAGCTCACGCACACTACCATTTACAGCAAGAAACCTATCTCCCATTCTCCAACCGGAAGGATCTTACTTTACACAGCCCAGCAGGGGGAAGGAAGAATTTCTCTTTGCCCAGCAACAGCCCAGCCATGAGAACTGAGCAAAATAGCTTCTCCCAGCTTCCTCCTTTCCCCAACAAAAGCAAACCCATCTCCCCTGTTCTCTGGACTTGCCTATGGTTCACCATAGTTTGTTTGTCCCAAATTGTAATTCCTCTGCTATTCCCAAATAAAATCATTTTGCTGGTAAAATAAATGGCTCTTGTTTTTTAACATCAAAAAGATCATTGGTCAAGAATGCTGTAGAAGAATTTCAGGAGGTGAATGACCCTGCCTTGATTTGTTGAATCAGAGGACTTTATAGATGGTAATTAAACCATTAAAAACTTAACTCAAGGAAGGTTGGGTAGACACCAGCTGGGTCAGATCTTCATGGGTTCTTGGAGGGCCAAGTGAGATGGTCCAGGGTAGCCCATGGAGAAGGGCAATGAGAGAGCTTTCCTCCAGCACCATTTTGTAGTGAGCCACTAATCTGCATTTGGCCTGCAAAACAACCCAGACCTTTCAAGGCTGAGTCATTCAAGAAGCCACAAACTCCTATCTCTTCCTCATGCTCAAGAGAGTTTCTACATGTATAGTGAAGAAAAACCCCAAGGTTAGCCAAGTGGCCCCTATTTCAATCATTTTTCCCTAAAAGTACTCTCTTTTATAAACCATGGTAGTCGCATTTGAATGCAGGTTTCCAAGGAGTTTTAATTGGCCCTAAAGCCCATTTCGCACATCAACTGTGCTTTGATTCTGCCTACAATTCTCAAAGATATTCCTCTGTACCTTTACTAACGAAATTCAGCAAACATTTAGTGAACTCACTGTGTGCCCAGGAGCTGTGTTAGGCATTGGAGGCCCAAAGATGAACTAAGCCAGGAGCAACAGTTGAGAGAAAGTAAGATTACACACCAAATGTGAGAAGAGCAGGGATGGAAGCACAGGGCATAATCCATGGGATTCTGTGACCTTCAGAGACAGGCGATATCTCACCTGGAAAGAAAAGGTTAGTAGAATTACTCCAGATGGAGCAAGGTATGACAGAAGCTGATATTTGTAGGGAAAAATGAAAAAGCTGAGTTTCCCAATGTGGCAGTAGGTTCAGGTACAGAAAAAGGTAAGCCTGTAAATGTAAGGAGGCTTCTGCCCATGCAAGATTTTTGCATGCCAAGCCAAAGAGTTTGGATGTTGTCCTGAGAGTCATGGAGAGCAATAGGGGTTTTCAGGCAAGGATCCAATGGAATTTGTCATTTTAATTTTTATCTTTCGGGAGCAGTGAGAGGATGGACCTGAGAAGGAGGGGCACGGCAGGAAATTTTAACTATCGGCTATAATTGAATCTGTCTTATTTAATTCTGACATCACCACCATGATTACCTGTCCCTCACATGATAGATGATCCACTGTGATGTAGATCTACTTCTGTAATGGAAAATTTCCATGATGTAGTTGAAAGAGAACAAGGTCTAGAAGTAGAAACCCCAGGTTAGAATTATGACTTCTTTACTGACCAGCTGTGAAAATCCACTTTACCTCTCTGATTCCTAGCTCCCTCAACTATAGAGAAGGAACACCTGCCTCCCAGGGATGTTGTGAAGATCCTGAGACAGGGATGTGAAAGCTCTTGGCAAATCACAGAGCTCTGTGAAAATGCTAATTCCATTGTCCTCTTACTACACTGGGGTACACAGGGGTTAACATTTTCTCCCTGCATTAACTTTGTAGTGGGCGTCAACCCAGATTTGGATTCCAGTTTTGCACTGTATTGAATCTCAATAATGTATCTTTAGACAAAATTGTACTACATGAAACAAAGAGCCATCTTTATGTTCCCATGTCCCCGAAAAATTGAGGTTAGGCCAAACCATACTCTTCCACTAGAGGGAGCTCATCCTTCAGCATCAGAGTCATTTGAACTCAAGTTCTCAAGAGGTCATCCGCTAGAGGACACAGAAAGCGGGAGAGGATTTGGCTGGTTTATTGGTGGTGGTGTGGAAGGTGGGAGTCGGGGTGGGGGGCAGTATTTTAATCATCATTCGTCATTAGTCCAGATCTCTGCAGTTAGGCCATAGTTCAATCCCAGGGTCACCATTTCCTAGTATACAAACTTGGACAAGCGACTTCATTTCTCTGGCTCAAAGTTTCTTCATCATTCCTATCCAATGGCAATGATTATGTGAGATATAATAGACACAGTATGTCCAGCAAGCACCTAGCACAGAACAGGAATGCCACAAATTCTAGAATCCTTTCCTTTTTACATTTTGCAATAACGATAATTGAGAAATATATTTAAGTGAAATTGAAAGGCAAACAGGAGAAAAAAGAGTGGAAAGAGGCATAAAGGGATGGTGAATGTTCTTGGTGTCAGATGTGGACATCCCTCACTCTCACATCTGTTGAGTGAAGGCATCCATAGATGTAGATGCCGTTTTATAAGCCCCATGGCTAGACTAGGCAGTCACAAACAGATGGGCAGCTAGAAGTGGATGCAAAATGAAGCAGGCATATGGACCGCAAACTATGGCTCCCTCTCCTTCTGTTGGAGCCATTCCCCTCAATTCTGGAATCATTACCCTGAGATGGGAGGGGAAAAATGTTATTTAATCAGTTTCATGTCACCCTACCTTATATTTCTGAAACCACCGTATTAATCCTGCCTTGTATTTCCACAGAGCCTTTTCTTGGTATTCCAGCAAGTGGCTCTGACAAAGGCTGTGTCGAAACCATGCCAACACAACTGGTGGAAAAAGAAGATTCGTCTCAAACAACCAGGTTCCCTTGACTGAATTCCAAATATCAAATGGGGTGATTTTTCCTTTCTGAATTAACTCCTTTTTTACTAAACCAACAGAGTCAATTAGATCTTTTGATCTCTGTTAGGCAAAAGGAAGAGGGACTTCACATTTTTAAAGTTCCTGTTGTGTGCCAGGCTCTGTGCTGGGCACTTTACTAACACTCACATAATGCCCACGACCCTATAATGGAGAGGCGCTTGTCTCTGCTTCTTTACCAACAAGGTGCCTGAGACTCAGAGAGGTTGAGTAACTTGAGAGGCCACACAGCCAAGTATGTGGGAGAGCCAGATCTGGATTTCTTATGTGCTCAATATCAAAGTCTGGGTTTTTCCAACAGTGCACACAAAATATGATTTTAAAAAATCTCTCTGAAATTGCGCTCTTTAAAGTGTTCCTATGTAATGTGTCCCACTTTTTAATCTCAGCCATCTCGATTTCTTTCTTGACTTTTCCTTGGTATGAAACTGCTTCCAATTATTTTCACCCTCAAAGGACCTCAACCTCTTTAATCACTCTAATGAAGCCCCACAAATAATAATAATAACCCGTTTCACAGGTGGAGAAACTGAGGCTGGGAGTGACTTAAATGTCTAAGGTCCCTCAGTTGGCAAGTGAGGCTTCCGGGCACAGAAAAACAACTTTCTCTCATGCATACATTGCCTCTAGACTGAGCTGAAAGAGTGCCACAGTACTCTGGACTTCTGATTACAGAACTCAGGAGCATTATCCTCAATGCTTTCCTTAACTCTTAACTCAATACTGATTACACATATCTTGAATTAGTCACTTTATCTCTGTCTCCATGACCTGTGCCCCAGGTTGGGCCCCCACTGGCTCTCAGCAGGGGAGCCACCTAATGGCTCCCCTTGCCATTAGGCAAAAGTCAGCCACCTAATGACCAAATCTCCAAATCTCCTGCCTCATCAACCCAACTCCTTGCTGTCAACAGAGGGCTCTTTTTCAAAAACTTAATGCCATGGAATCACATACCTGATGAAATGTTACAATGACATCCCACCATCCCCCAAAGAAAGCCAGAATCCTTCAACCTGCAGAACAACCTCTTTTACATTCTGATCCAGGCCACCTCTCTAATATCAATTCCACCCCATGACCGCTCCCTGCCCCTACTCAATTGCTTAACAAGACAATGAAGTACTGGGCCTATAATTAATGCTAATTTATTCTCCAAGTACTCCTTTTGACAATGGAACCCTGGAACTCCAGCTGAGCACAAGGACTCCCTTGCAGCTAGGTGTGACCATATGACTAAGTTCCGGCCAATAAGATGTAAGGGAAAGTGATGTTTGCTACCTATAGGATACAGCATTGAAGAGAAGCTTGTTGCTCTCCACTTTCTATTCTTTCTCAGGGGTAAGAAAATACATGTGCTGGTAATAAACCAGCTCTGACCATGCAGATGAAGACAACACCCTGGGAAATGATACAGCAACAAGATAGAAGGAACTTGGGTCCCTGAGGGTTTACAGACTACACCACTGTTGTGCTTGGTTTTGGCTTCCTTGAAGATAAGGATTTGAGTGCATTTATTTCAGAGATGATTCCAGGAAACATCAGGAGGGAGTGGGGGAGTAAAGCAGATAAGGGAAAGAAACAATAAAGTGTATATTACCAAGACATTTCCACCATGGGCAGTTAGAACTCAATCACAATGGGAATACCGGGAGCATGTAAAACATGACCCAGAGTTATCCTGCCTCAAGGGCAAGGGAGCTGAGGGATTTTATAGCAACATCCGCAGAAATTGATAGGAATGTTGGAAGAAGGGGGCATTCATTTGCCAGCACCTTGAGCTGCCTCACTCCAGGCAAAGAGTGCTCTGGAGGGTAGAGAGTGCCCTCAGGGAGGCACAGGCGCTAGAAGATGGATGGTCCGCGTGCACAGAAATGGTGACTGTGCAGGGGATCTGGCCCACCCCACAGGACAGATGTGTCTGCTGCACTTACCCACCTCTCCATCCCTGCATTCTAGCTTAGCCATTTATGAAAGAGAAAAATAAACCTTCTCTTTTCTTAAGTCACCATTATTGAGTCTCTCTGAATGCATACATTTCTGTTAACCAACAAACGTAACATTGCCTGCATGCAAAGCCTTCTCTGCCACTTACTAGATGCAAGGGACCGAACCTCCCTGCCCTCAGTTTCTTCTTCTGGAAAATGGGTCTACTCATACTTCCTCAGAGGGTTGTTTTTTAAGGTTATCTACTTGCAAAGCACCCAGAACACTGCCTGCCACAGAGTGAAACAGTTGCTATGCTTGTTTCACTTCTAGGAGTGCTTTTCAAAAGCTGCTCTTTGATTTGCCTTAATAGTCCACACGGTCTCCAGGACTGGTCTCTACAAAGGCAGAACATGATGTGCTGTCCCACAGCAGTGCCAAAGAACGTTGTTAGCAAAGGCTCAATCTGCAGAGACGCTGCTGCCCCAGAGTTAAAACAAAATCGGGACCCGGAGCCAGAGCCAAAGATCATAGCCAAGAAAAGACAGCCGATCGAGGAAGAAAATGACCAGAAATGAGACCAGACCACAGGGAAGCCAGGAGAGGAGGGAGGAGATACCAGCACTCCTGAAGCTTTCAGCTAGTCGCTGAGCTTCTCTGGCCCCAGCATCTAGCCAAGCAGCAGGGAGCCAGTGCCCCATAAGTGTCTGTGAATGAGCAGGGAGAGGTCACCCAGGCGGTGGCCTGGCTCTGTTCCCAGCTCTGCTCAGTTAACAACACCGAGGAAAGCAGCTCCCCCAGCAGGCACCCTGGATGTCTGCAGACTGCTCACCCTCATTCCCTCACCCAGTTCCCCAGCACCAGCGGGAGCAGAGAACACACCCCAGAGCCAGGAAGCCCCAACTCCTCCCTTTCAAAGACCAGTCAATGGGAACCTGGAATCATTAACAATCGCAGGGCTGCCCAAGGTAAGTATCTGTTGACTCCTGATGGATAGCAAGTGCTCAGTCATTAAGATTAGTTGAAATTGAACCTAGGGGGTTATTGTTTTAACTGTTACTCTCCCCGGGTGCTATCACACACGCAGAACTGGTCGTTAATATTAATTATTCAGTTGGCTTCTATGGAGTACTTCCCTGAGCCAGGCTCTGTTATTAGCTGGGGTCTCAGAAACTAGGAGACAGGCTCCACGACTTTGATTAAATCATGTCTAGCTGGGGAAGCAACAGAGCAACCAAGTATGTGTGATCAGCCAGTGATCTTTAAATGTTGACTGATAGTAATTAATCTGACTCTAAATTTGTAGCTTGCTGAGCCCCACTCTCAGTGCTTGAGACCCAGGTCCTGCATTTTTTTAGGCTTTACTTGTTAGAACAGTTTTAAATTTACGGAAGAATTGAGAAGATAGTACAGTGAGTTCCCATATGCCCTCTCTCCCAAGTTTCCTCTATTACTGATAGATTTGTACAGTTCATTTGTTAAAATTTATAAACCAATATTGATACACTTTTACTTACTAAAGTCCGTAGTTTATTCAAATTTCCTTACTTTTTACCTAATGCCTCTTTCTGTTCCAGAATCCCATTCAGGACACCACATTACATTTAGTTGTCGTGTCTCCTTAGGCTCCCCCTCGTTGTGATAGTTCCTCAGATTTTCCTCGTTTTTTGTGACCTTCAGGATTTTGAGGAGTACTGGTCAGGTGCTTTGCAGGATGCCCCCTATTGGAATTTGTGTGATGTTTTCCCCATGATTAGACTGGGGTTGTGGGTTTGGGGAGGGCGACCACAGGGTGAAGTGCCGTTTTATCATATCAATCAACATGACTTATCACTGTTGACATTGACTTTGGTCACTAACTGAAGTTGTGTTTGTCATTTTTCTCCACTGTAAGGCTATTCTCTTTCTTTCTTTCTTTCTTTCTTTCTTAAATGACTTCCATACTTTACTCTTTGGAAGGAAGTCACAATGTGCAGCCCACACTTAAGAAATGGGAAGGTTCCCTCCCCATCCTTGAGGGCAGAGTACCTACACAAATTATTTGGAATACTTCTGCATAGATTTGTCTCTTCTCCCTATTTATTTATTCAATCATTTTTATGTCAGTATGAATAAATGGCTCTTTACTTTAAACTTTAGGTTATAATTCAATTCTGTTGTATTTGGTTGCACAAATTATTCCGGCTTTGGCCATTGGAAGCTCTCCCGGTTGGCCTCTGTGTCCCTTTGACACATGCCCAACAATTTAGGATTTTGTTTGTTTGTTTTTAAGCATGTCCTCACTTTCTAGCAATATAAGATGCTTCAGGCCTATCTTACATTTTTCGTGTTCCAGTCCTAGTCCATTTCTTCAAGGAGCCTTGGTACCTTTTATTGAAGAATGATTTTAGAAACAAAGACTTGAGTGCTAGGTGTAGAGCCTGCATTTTATGAAACTTCTTATTTGAAAATAATTTCAAACTTAGAAGGAAGTTACAATATAGCATTGTGTTTTGTGCCATTTGCTATGTCATTTGATCTCTTTCTCTCTGTATATAATTTTTCTAAACCATTTTGGACACTATGGCTCTTTACCTCTAAACACTTCCGTGTGTTTTTGCTAAAAAGAATAAGGATGTTCTCTTACATAACCACAAAGAGTTTTGATTACTGCAAGTTTAACATAGATGTATAATTCTTTTTTGTAAACTACCATCCTTTTTCCAATTTTATCAATGGACCCAACAATATCCTTTATGGATTTTTTTTTCTTCTAGTAGAGTCCCGGTCTAAGATTAGGGATTGCATTTAGTTGTCATGCCCCTTTAAACCTCCCTTAATCTGGGGCGCCTGGGTGGCTCAGTCGGTTGGGCGACCGACTTCGGCTCAGGTCACGATCTCGCGGTCCGTGAGTTCGAGCCCCGCGTTGGGCTCTGGGCTGACAGCTCAGAGCCTGGAGCCTGTTTCGGATTCTGTGTCTCCCTCTCTCTGACCCTCCCCCGTTCGTGCTCTGTCTCTCTCTGTCCCGAAAATAAATAAATAAACGTTAAAATAAATAAATAAATAAATAAAATAAACCTCCCTTAATCTGGAACAGTTCCCCAGCCTCGCTTTGTCTTTTATGACACTGACATTTTGTAAATGAACATCATCTCCTTTTTTAAATGGAAAGTTCCTCATTGGGGATTTGTCCAACTGTCCAGAGTTGACCAAACTGTGAAGTGTGAAGGCACAGTCCCCAAGTCTATCCTCGCATCTGATACCAACTGCAAAGTCAGGGGATTACCGAAACTACCTTTGAGTTCAATAATTGGCTAGAAAGGCTCAAAGAACTCACTGAAGTCTGTTTTACTCATAGTTATGGTTTATTATAGGGAAAGGATTAAAGATTAAAATGAGCAAAAAGAATAGATGCATAGGACAGAGTCTTGGAGGGCTTCAAACAGGAATTTTCTGTCTTCCTCTCCCCCAGGAATTAGCATAGAGTGGCCTCCCAGAATTGATATGTGACAATAGACAAGTGTTGTGTGAGGGAAGCCCACTCAAGCCTCAGTGCGTAGAGCTTGCACTGGAGTTCCATCACAGCACAGAGGCATGATCGATTGATTGATCGCCCACATGGTTGAACTGAGTCCCCAGGTCAACCTGTGTCATGTGACCCAGGTCCCCCATTCTAGTCACAAGGTTGGTCTTTCTGAGGTGGCTAGTTTCCATCCTAAACGAAGACACTCCTGTCAGTTATGATACAGATTATTTCCCAAAACTGAGGGCAATAGCCACACCTCTTTGGGTAAGGCCAAATTCTTTATTGTGTGCTGATGTTTTCTCCTAAATAGATCTAGGCTACGCATTCCCAGCTGTGCTCACATCTAAGCAAAGTTGTGGCCTTCTCAAAGCATCATATCTAAAGACACACTTGTACACTGTCCATCTGCCTCACACGGGTGATGTTAATTATAAACATCCAGTCAAGGTACTGTCCTCCTCCACTGTATAGAAACTATTTTCCCTTGCTTCTAATAACCCATCTGTTAAAGATCAAGTAAATATCCTGCACCTAATTAAAATTCCCCTAGATTTACCACCTGTTGATGTGTCTTGCCTGAACCAATCTTCACTGTGAGGGTGGCAGAATGTTGCCGTGCCCACATGGTTGCCCCCCTCCAACTTCACCAGTTGGTACTCGTCAGCTACCATAAGCAAGGAGGACCTACGGTTTTAATAAGCATCCCCAAGTGATTTAGATGCAGGAAGTTCCCTTAAATTCTCCAAGAAACATTCTGATAAGTTAGTCCAACTCAGAAACATAAAAACTAGAAGGCATCTCCACTTCATGCATAAGGAGGCATTCATCTGTAGGACAAACACATCTCAGCAAGAAGGACCAGCATTTGCAATGGCCTGGGGTGTGGAAGAGTCTAGCTCATTTGGGAAAAGGCAAGGCTTGGGGCTTAGAACAAAGAGGACTTCTTTTGATTTCCTTTGCTCATTTTCCTTATTTTCTTTCCAACAGCTTCATGCTCCTGCCTAAAATCCTTCATTTTTACAGAATATAATCAAATCATACCCCCTTACCACTTAAAGTGATTCAGCAGCACCTGCTGCACATGGGGGCTTGTGAGAAAGGCAGAATCTCAGACCTCATCACTGACTCACTGAGCCAGAATCTGCATTCTATCAAAATCTCCAGATGGTTTGTTAACACATTAAATTTTGGAAAAACATTGACCTTTAGGATCCTTTTGATCCAGCCCCTGACTCTCCAGCCCTATCTTGGACCATTCCCCACCCCGGAAGTCAAACTCCAACGATATTGAACCACGTGCATTCCTCTGAAAGTGCCTCCTACTTTCTCCAGCCTCCAAAAAGTCTTTTTACCAGATAGTCCTTTGCCTGGAATGCCCGGACCCATCCCTACACCACAACACTTTGAATTCTTAACTTTCTGGACTCAACTTAGAATCATTTCCTCTAGTCTTCCCTGATTCCACCAACCAGGTTAGAAGCCCCTGTCATATGCTTCCAAGATAGCCTCAACTTCTGTTGTCCCAGCACATATCAACTATGCAACAGGTGCCCTTTTTCCTGTCTTTCCACTTAAGACTGCAAACAATTTAAAGGCGGCGACTGTGTCTTACTCATTTATTCACTCATTTATTCCTAGAACAAAGTACCTGAGCCCTAATGGGCACGAGTAAAATTTAATTAAATAGTAGTTATGTGCTTGATTATAGTAATAATTAACATTTACTTTATGTTTACTGTGTGCCTGGCACTGTTCCATGTGAGATACACACACACACACACACACCTATACTTATTATGTAGATATAATTATTATATGCATTTTGCAGATGAGAACACTGAGGCACAGAGAAGTTTGGTTTCCAAACCAGGATTACACAGCTAATAATTGCTGAAACAAGGATTTAAATCCAGGCAGTCTGCAAGTTTCATACACTGTGTTTCTTTTTTTCTTTTTTTAAATGTTTATTTATTATTGACAGAGAGATAGAGCATGAGCATGGGAGGGGCCGAGAGATGGGGAGACACAGAATCTGAAGCAGGCTCCAGGCTCTGAGCTATCAGCACAGAGCCCAACACGGGGCTCGAACTCACAAACTGAGAGATCATGACCTGAGCTGAAGTCAGAGGCTTAACCGACTGAGCCACCCAGGCACCCCATCATACACTGTGTTTCTTGATACAAAAATATACTGAGAGGAAAGCAAGCTAGTTTTTCTCTCAAAGACCTCTCTGGATGGGTAAGATCTAGTAGACTGACCCTCATATCCCAGAACTTAAAGCCCCATCATCATCAGGGCAATGTGCCATTGTAGCTGCAAGATGGACAGCCACCTGTGAGTGCTGAACTTACACACCCCAAAAAGAGAAGAAAGAAGTTCAAATGAGCTTTTAAGCGAAAAGGCCAGGACTGTCATACTCTGACACATTCTTTAGGACATGTGCAGGCCTTCTAACATCTCACAAGGTAAAATGCTCAAGGAAGTTTATCATAAAGAAAGGGACACATTTATAAAAGTTGCTAAATTGAACTCATTCATTAATTCCATACATGTACTGAACTCCTATTGCTATTAGCCAGGTACTGTGCAGGCACAGATGATGAAACACCAATGAAAAGAATAGACATGACCCTGCCCTCATGGGGCTTACAGCCCCTATGGATGTCCATAATGACCTATATACTTTATCTGAGTCACAACTGAAGAGAATAATGTCTCCTTGTAAGAATATATACTTCAGGATGATACAGGGACAAGAGTCAAGGTTGCTCTTTATTCTTACTGGCTATGTGAGCCCAAGAAAGTCATTTCAGCCCATGTCCTCTTTTGCAGATGCTAATAGTGCCTTCCTCATAAGCACTGAGTCATTCCTTTACTCAACAAATGTTACTGGATATCTGCTAAGTACAGTAACTGGGGACACAAATAGGAAAAATACAGCTTCTGGCCTTCCAGTGCTCATTGTAAGGGAGACAGTCATATAATACACTCTATCCCCCAGGGCCCATTGGGCACATAACAGGCATGAATGAGAAATGTGTGTTAAATGGATAAATGTAAATTAAAACACCATCAGGCTGTGTGGTAAGTGTATGACAGGCCTGGGTAGCCATTTATTCAATTATTCATTCAAAATTATTTATTGAGCATCTATTATGTACCAGCCACTATACTGGACCATAAGAACACAGCAGTAGAGAAAACAAAGTCTCCATGGAACTTTGCCCTGATGCAATTTTCATTCTACTAGAGAAATGTAGATGATAAACAAGTAAATAAACAAACAAATAAACACATAACTTTATACCAGGTAGTATTAAGTGTTATGAAGAAAAATAGAACAGAATAAGGAATCAGAGAAAGTGGGGATGGGAGCTGTCGGACCTGTCAGGATACACTGAGCTTGCATTGTGAAAACAAACAATGCCAATGTCTCAGGGGCTTAGCCCAACATAGGTTTATAGTTTGCTCTCATTGAGGTCTGTTGTGCAGTGGACTAGGAGGTTTGAATGCGTGGTTCCTGCTCAGCCTTCCAGACTCAGCTGAGAAATCATTTCCTCCAATCTTCTCTGCTCCTCCGTCTGCTTTAGGAGACCCTGATGGGCATTTCCACACAGTGCCGCTAAGGGTCCACCAATTTAAAATATTGCCACCTCAACATGAGGCTTCAAGGTCCACCACAGCAGGTGAGGAAAGAAATAAGAAGCAAGCACCCATAATCCCATGTGACACACAGCACTTCTGCTCCCTGCCCATGGGCCAGAACTAGTCAGCAGCTCCACCTAATTCCAGAACTCAGGGAACATGAGTCTTCAAACCCACAAAACTTGAGAAGACACCAATATTATCTTGCCTTTTTTTTTTCAGCTTCACTGAAATGTAATCGAAAGCAATATTCATGAACATTAGTAATGTTTTTAAACACGTGGTCATGAAGGCCCCTTGGAGGAGGTGATTTTCCAGCAAAGTCTGAAATGAAATGATGTCATGCAGAAATCTGGAAAAAGGGTGCTCTAACCTGAGACAACAGCTAACACAAACATCCTAAAGCTGGATGTGCTTAGCATGTTCAGGAACAGCAAAGCTGTCAGATTGTCAGAATGTTGGGAAGTCCAGAACCCTCAAACAGAGGATATTTGATCTAGGCTACAGAGGATGAATAGGAGTTTGCCAGACCTAAAAGGGGTGCTCCAGATAGAAGGCACAGCAGGGGCAATGATATTATGTGGACAAAATGAAATTATATGGATGAAAGTACTTTATAAAGTATAAAGGGCTCCATTCACATTACTTGTTGTTATTACCCACCATGCATAAAGAAGACATAGTGAAGATATTAGAGCAAATGGTGAGGGAAGTTGAAGAATCTGGGAGGTAGCTTTGTTGGGAAAAAGAACCTTTATGAAAGGTGAAAAGAAATCAGTGATAAAACATTGGCATTAATAACACAGATGCGGGCTTTTTCTGATAAGCCCTTTTGCTGTTCTGGAAACACTGGGTGAAGTTGTAGAATCTGTAAATGCTTAAAACCATTTTGTTGTTGGTTCTGCTGCCATTGCTACTATTGTCACCTAGAAAAGTCACAAGAAAACTCCAGGAAAAATCATGATAGGAGATTAAGCATCATACTAGAAATTAGCCTGATTAGATATGTATTAGTGGGGGTCCTCCAGAGACATAGAACTTTTCAGAGGAGAGACAGATAATGAAGAGTTGGCTCATGTGATTATGGAAGCCAAGAAGTCTCACAATCTGCCATCTGCAAGCTGGAGCCTGGCCCGGGAAAGCTCATGGTATAAATTCCTGTTGGTATAAGTTCCAAAAGGTCTGAGAACAAGGATCATTGATAGTATAAGTTCCAGCCTGAGAGTAAAATACTGATGTCAGTCAGAGAAAGGATTCACTCCCACTACCTCTGCTTTTCTGTTCCATTCAGGCCATCAATGGATTGGACGATGCCCACCCAAATTAAGCAAGGCAATCTGCTTTATCAAGTGTACTGATTCAAATGCTAATTGCATCCAAAGACACTCTCATAGAAATTATTGTTTAAACTAGGCACCCCATGGTCCAGTCAAGTTGATCCACAGAATTAACCATCACAAGATGTCAATTCCCAAAGAAAGACATAACGAAGACGACTCATCCTTCAGAACCAACGTTGACAGTCCTGGTCTCAGGAAAAGCAGAGAACCCATGCTGCCCCTCCAGGAAGCCATCTCTCCAGGCATGGAAAAAATGGCAAGTAGTTATTTTTACAGAAGCAATATGGTAACATGGCAACATGGCAGTTAATAATAAAGGCAGATCCGGTTTTCATCTCATCTCTATCATTTACTCAAATGTCCTTGGACAACCACTTCCCTCTCTCTGCCTTCTTCCTCATCTATAACTTAAAAAAATAATAATATCTTCCTCAAAAAGTTGTGGTAAGAATTCAAGGAGATAATGCACGTGAAACACACAATAAATGTTACTTCTTATCCATACATTTAAGTACTATTATTAAGAATCCTACTACAGTTAGAAAGGGGTTGGTGGAAAGTCTGAGAAGAAAATATATAATGGATGGGTTAAATTGAAGATATTCAAATCGCAAGCAGAAGGAGAAAAGAAGAAACAATTCAACTTTATTAAGCATTAACCATGTGACAGACACTCACAGACCCTAAATCCTTTGTCTCATTCACTTCTCACAACCATCTCCGAAGAGTGAATTGGGCACTGTTGTCTTCATTTTTCAGAGACTGAGTTTCAGACAAGTTTAGTATCTTGCTCAAGGTCACTTAGTTACTAAGTGGTATTTTTTTTTTATGACCGCAAAAACCTGCTCTCTTTCTATTACAGAAAAAATATTTCTGCATGTTACCAATATCCTTGCTATTATTCTTAATACTAACATGAATCATTAATCTCCCAAAGAAGCACATTGGAAGTCAACTCTCCAGACTCAATATTAATTCATTTTAGGGATAAAGGTGATTCTTATTAATGAGGTTTTCAAGAGAGTCACAGCACTTACTAGTGTCAGAACCTGGGGTGAATTCCCTAAATGTTCAGCCCTTATTTGCTCACCTGCAAAATGGAGATAATAATATCTTGCAAAATCACCATGTAGATTAAATGAGATTATATATGGGAAATCACCCAGCAAAGTGCCTGTTTTTTAATCTGAATCTTCAAATCAGCCTGATGGAAATAGTTTGGAAATCCCGTACTGTCAGAAACCATTGAAGTGATAATCTAACTTCTAATGCCCATGATTACTTTTGTAGATGTAAGGAAATAGTTCCTTGGATAAATTCTTTGGTGGAATTAAAAAAGCAAGGAAGCTCATCTTTTTCTAGGTTGAGAATAAACAGGAAGAAAGTAAACACTGAATGAACTTCATAACTGAATATTATAAATTTTTTATTTTTACCTACCAGAGAATACGTTTCACTTTTGCTATATATGAGGGGATATGCAAAAAAAAAAAAATGCACACACTGGATTTGTTAAAATAATATATAGGTTTAGCTTCTTAGCTTCTAAAATTGACTTATTATTTGGGATTAAGGTAGGAATCCTAATAAGGGTATCAAAAATATCTCCCAGATGTACAAAATCAGTGCTTTCCAAAGTTGCCTGCTGATTCATTGGCTCTGGGGTGGGGACAAGAAAACTGTGCTTTCACGGAGCACTCCAGGTTATTCTTGAAACAAGGCAAATTGGGAAGATACTATTCAAACCCATCTTGCAAATTTCAAGATGTTTCACCTCCCTGTGAGGCTACTAATTTTGGCCTCAAGTATTTTTGGCCAGCGCAACCACCACATCATTAAACAACTCCCTAAGGTGACTGACAATTAACTTTTAATAAAGTACTGCTATAATTAATTTCAGAAAAGAAAGCATTACTAGAAATGAAAGCCGTCTGCCCATCTAAGCAGTAAAGAAAGTATTTGGACTGCATTAAAACGGAGAAGCCCACTTTGATTTTTTTTTTAATGTTTATTTATTTTTTGAGGGGGTGGGAGAGGGGCAGAGAGGGCGACACAGAATCCAAAGCAGGCTCCAGGCTCTGAGCTGTCAGCACAGAGTCTGCCTGACTCACGAACTGTGAGATCATGACCTCAGCCAAAGTTGGACACTTAACCGACTGAGCCACCCAGGCGCCCCAACCTTGAATCAGGAAGATAAAGTGTTCCAGTGGATCTCCTTGACCAAGTGATTTAAATTAGGTCCTACCTGACATACAGGTAGGTGTTTGTGCACTTTAGAAGCTCCTGTCCACAGAGCCAGGAAGAAGATTACTAAAGGCGAAGAAATTATGAACTATCGAACTTAAGCTAATGAGCCTTTACATAACGCCACGGGATTTCCAGAGCCCTTTTACAAATATCTTCTCATTTAACCTTCGGAACAACCCTGTGAGGTAAGTTATCCTCATTTTACGGTCAAGGAATTCAAGCTAATTATCAAATTGTCCCTGAACACTGGGTTTTCCCAGATTCTAGGTTCCTGGCTCTTTCAACACTTGGAGCTGACAATATTGGCAGACAGTATTGAACTAGAGTGAAGGGGTTTCTGGGATGGAACGGAACAGGAGGGCAACTGTTATAAATCAAGCAGGAGAAAATATAAGTAGAAGAAAAGGACGAGGACTCTAATGGAAGTCGAGAGAGAGCATTCGAGAGTTCAGAAAGGAATTGTGACCAATGACAGCAAAACAACATCATAAATTTCCAAAGCTGTGCTTGAGTGAAAGTTTGTCAGGGCAGACCCAACACTGAAAGGTCCTTTGCAAGAGGGAGAATATTTCCATTACTCGTCACCAGGTGCCAGCCCAAGAGCACGGGGAGTACAGCAAACCCACGGGATCACCACAGGGCCACCATGCTGAATGGGATGCCCTAGGCCTGAAGATCTTGCATCAGAGACACACATCCAAGAGTGTGGAGCCAGAAGCTGCTGGGTCTGAGATTGGATGTTGCCTCCCGGGTCTCCGCTCTGAACCCTGGCCACAGGCCTGATGCGTACTACATCTCTCCCCTGGTCTCTTGACTGGTCTCCCTCCTCCCAGTATCTTCTGCTGTCTACAAAGTGCCATTTCAAAAATTATTTTAATGTTTATTTATTTTTGAGAGAGAGGCAGAGCGTGAATGGGGGAGGGGCAGAGAGGGAGAAGACACAGAATCTGAAGCAGGCTCCAGGCTCTGATCTGTGAGCACAGAGCCTGATGCAGGGCTCGAACCCACCAACCGCGAGATCATGACCTGAGCCGAAGTTGGACGCTTAACCGACTGAGCCACCCAGGTGGGTGCCATTTCAAATTGCAACCTCAGGATCCAAACTAATTCCTCCGGTAAAAGACATTCAGCAACTCACAGGCTACCTGAGATATGGGTAAGTGTTGCAGTTAATAATTCCAACACTACAGTCAGACTGCCTGGGGTCAAGACCCAGCTCCCCTCCCACCAGCTGTGGATCCTCAAGAAGCTACTTATCTTCTTTGAGCTTCCTGTCTAAAAAGTGGATAATGATGACACCAATAGCACCTGCCTCACAGACTGTAGTGAAGCACGTAGTGCAATGCCTGCCAAGTGGCACTTGATCAGTAAGTGGTGGCCATCATTATTGCCCTGTAAAACACCAACCCTGGGAGATATAATCAGAGTGTTCACCCAGCCCATCCTTTGCTAGGAATTGTCCTAGTACAGGACAGACCCCCAGCCATCACAAAATAACTTTGTGTCTCCATATACTAGTTGTTCATTTGTTCAACAGTTGCTAAAGGCCTTCTATGAGCCAGATACTATTGTCAGTACTGGGGAATCTCTATTTTTTTTCTATGAAAATTGTATATATTTAAGGTGTTAAAAGGTTCTGTACCAAATCCACCATGTTCATGGGGTCTAGGTACCAGCAAGCATTGTTCTGACACCAGCTGAGGATCCCACAATTCAACTCACTTCTGACACTCTCTACCTGGAGATCGCATCAGATCCCACGGGTTCAGGGCTCAGCCCTCAAACACTGTCCCCCTCCACACACATACTTCAGATGCCAGTCACAAGTCAGATCTGGGCTTCTGACAGCCTAGCTATAGACTGGGAGTTCCAACAACCCCCTCTTTGGATTTGATTAATTTGCCGGGGTGGCTCACAGAACTCAGAGAAACATTTTACTTCCTAGATTACCAGTTAATCATAAAAGGATATAACTCAGGAACAGACAGATGGGAGAGATGCACAGGGCAGAGTCTGGGGGAAGGGCACAGGGCTTCCATGCTCTCTTGGAGCACCCCACTCTCCACAAATCTCCATGTATTCACCAACCTAGAAGCTCTCCAAATTCTTTTCATTTAGGATTTGATGCAGGCTTCATTATGTAGGCATGACAGATTATTAACTCCATTTTCAGCCATTCTCCCTTCTCAAGAGAATGGTGAGTGGGGCTAAAAATTCCAAGCTTTTAATCATGGCTGGGTCTTGCCAGGGACCAGCCCTCATCCAGGAGCCCACCCAGACTTGCCTCATTAGAACAAATTGATACTCCTATCACCTAGGAAATTACAAGGTTTTCAGGAACTCTGTGCCAGGAACCAAAGACAGACACCAATATATATTTTCTATTATCTCACTGGTGTATACTATGATATTTTGCTATACACTACACATTGTGAAATGGTTATTACTACAGCCAGATTAATTAACATCACCTCATACTGTTACCTCTTTGTTTTTCCTTCCTGTAATGAGAACACTTAAGGTCTACTCTCTTTTTTTTTAATGTTTTTTTTGTTAATGTTTATTTATTTTTGAGAGAGAGAGAGAGAGAGTGTGTGTGTGTGTGTGTGTGTGTGTGTGAGTGGGGGAGGATCAGAGAGAGAGGCAGATACAGAATCCGAAGCAGGCTCCAGGCTCTGAGCTGTCAGTACAGAGCCTGACGTGGGGCTCGAACTCACAAACTGTGAGATCATGACCTGAGCTGAAGTCAGCCGCCTACTGACTGAGCCACCCGGGCACCCCTTAAGGTCTACTCTCTTAACAAATTTCAAGTATATAATACAGTATTATTAACTATAGTCATCATACTGTTCCTTAGATCTCTAGAATTTATTCATCTTGCATACACTGAAACTTTGTACCCTTTGACCAAGATCTCCCATTCCTGCCATACTTCCCCACTCTGGTAACCACCATTCTACTCTATGCTTCTATGGCTGTGACTTTTTCAGATTCCATACATAAGTGAGATCATGCAGCATTTTGCTTTCTGTGCTTATTTCACTTAGCATAATATCCTCTAGGTTCATCCATGTTCTCAAAAATGGCAGGATTTCTTTCTTTTTTACGGCTAAATAATATATATATACTATACACATAATAATATAGATAATATTTATATTATGTATATTTATAGAATAATATAAAGTTTTATATATACATATATGTGTATATGTATATATAATTTCACAATTTCTTTATCCATTCTTCCATTGACAGACACTTAGATTGTTTCCATATCTTGGCTATTATGAATAATGCTGCAGTGAACAGGAAGTGCAGTTCTCTCTTCAGGATATCGATTGTATTTCCTTTGGATATATACTCACAAGTATATGGGATTGTTGGGTCATATGGTAGTTTAGTTTTTAATTTTTAGGAACCTCCATACTGTATTCCACAATGGCTGTGCCAATTTGCATTCCCACCAACAGTGCACAAGGGTCCCCCTTTCTCCATATCCTTACCAACAATTGTGTGTGTGTGTGTGTGTGTGTGTGTGCGTGTATAGGCAATACCATACCAACAAGTGTGAGGGAATATCTCAGGGTAGTTTTGATTTGCCTTTCCCTGATGATTACTGATACTGAACACCTTCTCATATACCTGTTGGCCATTCGTATGTCTTCCATATACAAAATGTCTATTCAACTTCTTTGCCCATTTTTCAATTTGGTTATTTGCTTTTATGTTTTTGAGTTGTATGAGTTCCTTATATATTTTGGAAATTAACCCCTTATCACATGTACGGTTTGCAAATATTTATTCCTAATCCATATGTTGCCTTTTCATTTTGTTGATTGTTTCCTTTGCTGGGCAGAAGCTTTTTAGTTTGATGTAGTCCCATTTGTTTATTTTTGCTTTTGTTGCCTATACTTTTGGTGTCACATCCAAAAAATCATCAATAAAGACCAGCGTCAAAGAGATTTTTCCCCTATGTTTTCTTCTAGGAGTTTTATGCTTTCAGCTCTTACATTTGTCTTTAATTCATTTTGAGTTGTTTTTTTTATGTTTGGTGTAAGGTAAGGGTCAAATTTAATTCTTTTCCATGTAGATATCCAGTTTTCCCAACAACCATTTATTGAAGAAACTATACTTTCCCCTTTGAATATTCTTGGTGCCCTTGTTGAATATTGACTGTATATGGCTGGGTTTCTATCTGGGCTCTTGATTTTGTTCCACTGATCTGTGTGTCTGTATTTATGCTAGTACCATATGTTTTGATTACTCTAGTTTTATAATATAATTTGAAATCAGGAAGTGTGGTGCCTCCAATTTTATTCTTCTTTTTCAAAAATTCCTATGGCAACCCTGGGTCTTTTGTAATTCTATATAAATTTTAGAATTAATTTTTTTATTTCTGTGAAAAACATCATTGGGATTTTGATAGGTATCCCCTGAATATGTAGATTATTTTGGGTAGTATGGACATTTTAACAACATTAATTCTTCTAAGTCATAGCATGAATTTTGTATATCTGGGAGACAAGTACCAAATAGTTGAAATGGCATCTTTGTCGTCTCAGAGCTTATGTTCTAATAAAGTGAACTGAGCTCCCTTCCCCAAAACTTTAGACTGGTCTGTTCTGGCTGATCTCTAGGATAGAGAACTCTAGCAGCAGAAGGTGTGGTCCAGGAACCAGAGTAAGCTGGTCTGGAGAATGAGAGAAGAATAAAGCAGTGGCCCCAACAGGGGCCACTCTCTCCTAAAGGGCAGAGAGAGGCCCCTGAAGTCTAACTGCACTCTAGCCTCCATGAGTAACTTTTGCACTGTTATAACAGATTCCTCTCTGGGCATAAGACAGGTCCAATACATTTATGTCTATATAAATCTAACCAGAAAAAAAAATCTATGCATGGATACAGGGATTGTCACAGGTAGGAACCAGTCTGCATATATTACATTAATGAACATTCTGATAGCCTGTAGCTGTGTCAAAAATGTCAGTTCATTTCATCCTCAAAACAATCAGGTTAGGTAGTTTTCAGGCCCATTTTACAGATGATGAAACAGGCTTCCAGAGGTGATAAAGTTTCTGATTTATCAGCGGCAGAGTGGCAATCTGAACTCAGGTAAATCTGGCTCCAAATCTGTGCTCTTAATATTATATCATTTTATCCAAAGAATAGAGTTTCATCAGTTTTGCTTTAGTGGCCAAAGTATTCATGACTCCTCCCCTTCCTCAACCTACAGTATTTTCATTTGCATGTACTCAATTCCAGGCACTGTCTCTAGCTATGGAGGCTATACAGATGCGTTGGACATCAATCACCATCACAAAATTTCCAGTCTATAGGGATGTATTAATCATGATGACAACCCTAAAATCACAGTGGTGTATTTCTCACTGCTCTCATAGTCCCATGCAGGTCTATGAGGTTTTGTTCATGCCAGGATCAGGGATCTGGATCCTTCCATTGTGTCATTCCACCAAATCAGCGTCTTTAACCTCTAGTGTCTCAGACAAGAAAAAGAGAGCCAAGAATATTGCAGAGAAGTTGTAATGCCCAGGTCTGGATGTGGCAAACATCATTTCCAACCACAGGATACCTAGGAAGAGCAGACACAGCCAGGCTGTGCTAGAGAAGTAACTGGAAAACAAAGCAGCAGGTGTCTTATTCCCCAAGAGGTGAGTAGAGTGTGATATTCCTCCTCATGAGGAGGGCCAGTTTCCTCCAGCCCAACAACCCAAGAGAAAAAGAGGTGGTTTTTCTGTCCTCAGTGGTCAGGCTATGTATTCCAGAACAGTGAAGTGAGTTCTGTACCCACAAGGGAAAGAAGGGGCTGGACCAGCTCTCCTTTTGGGTCAAGCTGAAGCCCACCCTGACTAAAGGATTCTGCTCTTTGCCAGACTCCTTCTCCTACGGGCAGGAGCCCCTGTCTTCAGCAACTACTAAAGTGAACAGTTCTCAGTGTCCTTCCCTGTCTTCGTGCTTTCAGTGCCCCAGACTTCAGGTGCAGCTGCTGCAGAATGGGGTTGTTAATCTTCAGGATGAGAGCGACAGAAGAAGGTCAGCCTCCTTGGTGCAAAGGTTCCAGACTCTGATTCACAACCAGGACTAAAAATGATAACTATAATGCCCAATACTTAAAAAATAAGGCTTTGGCACTCACCTCTAATAATTATTGAATGCCTTTCTTTTCCCCACCCTCAACCTCCATTTCTCATTCTTACTGCCTCTACTGGATTCCCATCACCTGAGTATTACATAATATCATAGGGCCAGTTTGCCAAACTTGACTGCTGATATGAATTATCTGGAACACTTGCTAAATATGCAGATCACCAGGCCTCTCCCTTGAAAATCCTAATTCTGGAAAGAAGCCCAGCAATCTGTATTTTCTTTTTTTTAATGTTTTATTCTATTTTTGAGAGAGAGAGAGAATGTGAGCAGGGGAGGTGCAGAGAGAGAGGGGTCCACACTGACAGCAGAGAACCTGATGTGGGGTTCAAACTCACAAATCAGAAGATCACGATCTGAGCCAAAAAGTCGGATGCTCAACTGACTGAGCCACCCAGGTGCCCCGGCAACTTGTATTTTCTAAGAGCTTCAGGTAATTCTTACCTTCAGAAAAGGTTGGAAAACACTGATGTCATGCATATGCCATGGTAAATAATTTCTGAAAGTTTCTTAGCTCAAAAATACAATTTTATATAGTTTTTTTAAACACCTTGTCCTAGAGTCTTGTTAACAACTGATATTTGTGCATTACTTAACAGTGATTTCATACAAGTCTCACAGTCACCAAGGGGGTTAAGTGGAAACTGGAAACAAGGAAGGTAAGTGACTTGCCCAAACTCATCCAGGAGGAAATTATAAAGTTGAGATCAAACCCAGGCTTCCTGACTCCAAAGTTACACTCTTGCCCCTCCATTATCCTTCATTCCATCATTCAAGGAATGTTCCTTCTGGGCCTCCTATCTGCCTGTGGCTATGGCAGGGGTGGGAAGGCAGCCACGCTGACTAAAAAAGCCACGAAGCTTCTGTGACATCCCATCCACCTGTGGCAGGTGGGCTGGAGAGGCAAAGATGCGGCTAGGGAAGTTGGCTGAGGAGCCAGGCAGAAGCGGGAAGCAGGCAGTGGTGACAATCAGATTCCTTTCACTGTAGGAGACAATAGGACCGGCTACTCACCTGAACTCCCACTAAACCAGGTGGCTTGGAAATCACTAAAGGTCAGAGAAGGCAAGGAACCAAGTCCACGGTGAGCCCTGGCCCCTTGACCACTCGTGGCCTTGGTCCAGTCTACTCTCCTGCTGGATGTGAGGGGTTCTGTTTCCACTGACATGCCATCTGCAGCTGCTATTGCTCCCTCCTCCTGAAACACTCTCCTGGCACCACATTTCCTAATTCCTTCCCTTGGAGCCTCAGGCCAAATACCGGCTCTTCCCCTGTCGGTACCTCCCAGGTCCTCCCCCAGCCCCTGCCGATCCACACTTCCTTTGAAGCAATTGGCACCGAACCCCTCATATTAATGTTCTTTGGGACATAGACTATGAGTCTCATGAGGGTGGGCAGGAAGCCAGACACAACCCTGCAGCTCAGAACTGAATGACCCACTGAAGTGGCACAAATGTGGTCTCGACACCCACTGCGGAGCGGCTCAGCTCTGTGAGGCTGCCTTCCACCCAGCTCCTGGAGGCTGGCCAGACCTCACGCCTCCTCACCTACTCTCTGGCTCTCTTGCTATGATTTGCATTCTCTTTCTCTCTCCTTCTCTCTCTAGCTTTCTCTTTGTCTCTCTTTCTCCTCCTTTTCCTCTCTCCCTACACCCAACTTCCCTTCACAGACTCAAATTCTTTTCCAGGAGAGCGTCTCTTGTTGTTTCTCTCAAACTCTCTCTCTGAAATACACACCCTCCCCATCATCACAGGTTGAGGCCCCGGTGAGAGATGAGTCCCACCTGATGTTTCCTGGTGGCACACACACTGCCAGTCACCATGACTACCTTTGGCCAATGAGCCTGTTTGTGGCCCACAGTGGGCAACAAGTGTTGTTTAGGGTTGATCCACCTAAAAATCTTTCTATTCAATTCCTGCTTGCCACTTGTTTCCTTCCAGAGCCTATGGGTTCAAAATGTTCTGGGGGAGACTCATACCAGCTTGGGTGAACAGGGTCCACTATGACATCAGCTATAGCTACAGGAGTTTCACTGAGGAGTGAGGGAATCTCAGTTCACAAATCCATGTAGTTCAGCTTGAAGTTCAAGTCCCCCCAAGTCTGTCATTATTCCTGCTGGTACATTTTCTCAGTTAAAAACACCCCATAGTGTGGCTCTGTTAAAGGGGCATTTCCCTGATATCTCAGATTTGTTGTTGAAGCCCAAAACTGGCAGGGTCCGGATCTCTTAATTCATCACCCCCCATCAGCCTCGCCAAGCTTATGAGAGTCAGAGTCAGGGTTTCTTTGAAGAGAGTTGCCCATCTGGCAGGAAGTGTCTGACATCCCTGTCCCCTCTCTACAAAGGAAAGAAGTGTGTGTGTGGGGGGGGGGTACTCACCCCACCTCAACCCACAGGGAGTGGCCCATGACTCCCTGCGGAGAAGGAATGCCCCAGCAGGGGTGAGCTCCACCTCCTCAGAAGGTGAAGCAAGGGCAGACATAGGTGTTCCCATGGGTCAAATGGACTTCACCCAGAGTATCTAAGCTGGAGCCATCTTAAAAAGAGCCCACACAGGAGGATGGCTGAAGAGATGCCAGCAGGAAGAGTCTGGAGGTATTCCTTCTGAGAAAGAGCTGAGGAGGGGTTGTTGGCTGCCAGCCGGAGGATGCATCGCCCACGCCAGAGATCCCCGGGAGGGCCAGGGCTGGGGCTTCAAGGACTCACAGAGTCTCTCTTTGAGCATTTGGGCATCTGCCACACAGACAGCATCAAGGCCAATTATGCCAGCAGCTGTCAAATAAGAATTAAGATTTCCCTCTTATTCCTCTTTCCCACTCATCCAGAAGTGGTAGAGAAGGAGCTGAGAGGCAAGGTAAAAGAACAGACCACGTCTCTCTTCTCCAAGGCAGGAAGATGAGTCCAACCTAATTTAAATCAAATTGAGCTTTTTAATACTCCCCAAATTAGTCTGTTCTGATGCCTGAAATTGCCAGAAAAGCTAGTATCTCTGAGATATTATCTAGGAATAGGAAAAGGGTTCCCAACAGAGCTGCTTTAAAGAGCAGTGGTTGATAAAAAAAAAAATTATTTTTGGATTTCACTCTACCAAGTTCAGCCCATTCTACTTGTAATTCAGATATGCTCAGATGCAAGGCATACTAGACTCTTAGAGGAGACAGGTATTAAGTGTGGACTCTGAGATGGGAGAAGAAGCCAGAAGGTGAGGCCAGACAGAAGAGGCCTGGGGAAGCTAACCTGGCTCAGGATCAGGTTGGTGTGGACCGGGATGTAGGTCCCAGCCCAGCTCCCAAAGTCCGGTCCTCTACACACCTGGGTTGGGGTCCAAGACTCAGAGGTCAAACACTTGGAAATCTAGAGGTGGTGGACCGGGCTATGGAAGATTTCAGAGAATGGACAGGGGACCAGGCATAGTCCATCTCCCAGAGGGGAAGGGAATGCCCAAAGCAGTCAAGCAGGGTACCTGGATTCCAACCAAATTCACTGAGTTTCAGGGAGGGACTTCTACCCAAAGGTGGAACTAAAGAATTAGGTAGTACAACCAATAAAGTACAAGGCAGAGAACTAAGGCAGAAACTACATCCCTCTTCCCCAGATGTAAAATTTTGTCTGTTTTCATAGCATTCTGTGCTTCCCTCTAATTTAGTCTGTATCATACTATAGTATAATTGCCCCCTTATTTTTCTATTCCCATCACAGGGCCTGAGAAGAGCCTATCTAGGAGCAGGGATTCAGTAAATGTTTCCTGAATGAATGAGAAAGTAAATGAATAGATGAATGAGTGAATAAATGGATAAATGGATAAATGAAAAGCTCCATAGGTGCCTTGGACTAGCTCCTGGTGGTACATAGGTCCAAAAGTTGGTTAGCACCAGACAGACTTGAGCGGGTATGTTAAGGTGTGGGTAAAGCAGATACTAAGGAGTGGTGGCTAGCTGGTGGGCCTGGATCTAGGATAGATGTTGAATTCCTTTTAAGGGTCGTAGTGTTAAGGGAAAGGAGTACAAGAGCTTTCTCAATCATTATGTGCTCAGGACCTGAGGAAGGAGAGATCCTATAGGGGGAAGATATCAGGAAATCCAATGGGAAGTTACTGAGGAAGGCAGAGCTCAGGGAAAGAAGATGGCAGCTAATATCAACATGGCAGCTGATACTGTGGTCTTTCTAGAGTGTTTCGCAACATACCCTGGAGTGTTTGCAGCATAGGGACCATAACAATGTGAGTACATCTTCGGTATTATATAACTCAAGGGCAACCATTCGTCAATGGTGCTTGGTACTGTGGTACTATGACTTGGAGGCAGAGAAATCACAACCAAGGGGCAATGATGCAGCTCCTACTGAATCCAGTTCCCGCTGAATTACAGTTACAGAAGAATAATGTCATTTGGGAACATATGCTAAGGACACCTTTGCAATAAAATTCTTTAAATTAAGAGGCGGTGTTTAAATCAGAGTGAGCATATCAATATCAATGAGATGTGATTGATTCCAACTACCAGAGGAATACATGAAAACCCATATTACCATGTGCATCCATATTACCACAAAAAGTTAAGCTGGACAGACAAGGGGAGAATGGTCAGACATCACACCCAACATAATTTCAAATCTCTGAGCCCCATGCCAAGATTCTGCCAAACCTTATGGCATCCAAGAGATGGGAGTTAGATAGAAAAAGCATATGGCTAGGGTGGGAGGGGGTTGAGGAGGAATTGCACAAGAAACAGACTTGCTTTTCCAGAGGTCTGCTTCAGCATCAGACTGTTGAGACAAAAATATGCTGTTTGAAACACACAAAAAAATGTCCTTAGTATCACCTTTTAATACCAGGGATTGTATCCTCAGGGGCGGGCCACATCCAGCCTGCACCTTGCATGCACACAAAGAGAAGATATGTGGATGGGTACACACAGGGAATGTAATTCCCAGGAATCTAGACCTTTTTGGGTGCTGTCAAAGGCATCTGGCAGAAGTAACTTGATTACTTGATTCAAGACCCACACTACATGTTTTGCAAGTATAATTTTTTTATTATTTCTTAGGGGGTAAAAAAAAAAGTACACACATAAAATTAAGTTTTGGCATATTTTTAGTGTTTTTGCCAACTGTTACATGGGGGAGGGGTGTCAGCTTTGGTTCTTTAAATTATGTATAAAAAACAAGTGGTCATAAGTAATTTGGAAAGAAAAAAAAGGAAAAGAAAGCTATCACAGAAAGCCAAAAGGCTATTTCTACTGGGTGAGGAAACGCCACTCCAGGAATTTCAAAAGTAGATGGATATGGAGCTCTGAGAAAAATGGGTCAAGCAGAGCATATCCAAGCAACAGCCTGTCCTTCCGTATTTAACATGAGACTAGGCCATAAATCTAACAATAGTTAGATGCTGTGCCCAAGGGCATTCCTTGGTTCAATAACATATGTGACACTAATCAAGTCACCCTCTCTCAAAATTAATTAAGTTTGGAGGACCCACAGTATGTCTGCTGCTATGCTAAGTTTCATAATCATGCACTTTAAAAAATTCTCATCACAACCATGAGGATGTAGGAATTGTTATTCCCAACTTCCAAGTGAGGAAACTGGAAGAAAGAAAAGTCTCATAACCTTTCCAGTGTTGCACAGTGTCATGTAACATCAAAATTGGCCAGGGGATGGAGTGTCTGAATTAGGGAGAATAATGCCAAACCGGGAAACCGGCAGAGAGAAGAAAAGAAGAACCAGAACAGACCAACAGCAGGGACATGTGATGTTCTGCCCTACCTGACCTCATTTTCATTTCATCCACCTGTTGCACTGACTTCCTCCAAGGTAACTTGAAGACTCCAAAAAGCTTCTGGAAAGCTTTAGGTAAAGCTTATTCAGGATTCAAACACAGGTAGTGATGAGGATGAGGTGGATGAGAATGGTAATGATCAATGATGAAGGTGATGAGTAAGATGATGGCACCACCTACTGAGATCTTTCCATATGCTGTTACGTACTCCAAATCCTCTACCTTATTTTATTCTTCCTATAACCTTGTGAAATAGAGATTGTCATTATCCTCCATGTTACAAATGAAGAAGATGAAGCTCAGGAAGAAATGAGTTCCCCAAGGTAACACAGCAAGTAGCTGAAACCCAACTCAGGCCTACAGATTCCAAAGGCCACACTCTTAACCAGTACACCTATTAGCCACAAGGCCGGTGTGGACCTAATATCCCACACTGTACCTCATTAAAATTTGACCAAAGTAGTTCCTAAGGTTCCATGCAGATATGAAATTCCATGACCATGACTGTGTCATTATCGTTACAAATACATCCAAAATATGTTTGCCTTTAAAATTTTTGGTTACTTTTGTTGTTGAACAGAAGTTTTTCATTTCATGGGTCTGAACCTGGAACCCTTTCTCTTATTATTTTCCTGTGACTTCAGGGCTTCAGTAAGGTATTCTTTGGGGAAAAGGTGATAACAACTCTATTTTACATTGATCTGTTTTCTGACTGTACATTCTTTTAACTCTTGAATCCATCTGGAATTCATTTTGATGTATGATAGTAATCAGAATTTATACCACTGGTCTAACTAACATTATTTCTGACAAAATCCTCCCTATTGCCTCTTCCTGTAATTACTATTACAAGATAAGTTGGTTTTTTCTCAAAGTTTAAGTTTCCAAATGATTTTCCAATTATTTGAATCCCTATCAATACATCTTTGAGTCTCAATCTCTCTAAACTATGTATAGGTAATTCAACATTAAATTTTTAGCAAATAAATTTGACCGGAAAGAAGAGAGCACACACTGCTTGAGTGACCAGGGTCCCAAGCTGGCCAACAGCAAAATGAAGACTTTTGAAGGATTCATTGATATAAAAAATTTACTCTTATTTGAAATTTCCAAATAAAACAAGTCTACGCTTAAAATAAAAATTTCCTTTTGACCAGAAAGGGGCCTGGCTAAGATGGTGACTTAGAGCAAACATTTGATGTCTCCATTCGCAAACAAGCAAATTTAGTCAACGCTCCATTAGCAATTTGTAGACTGACCCCAATGAAGACCACTAACATTGGCATTACCCCAAGGCATGTACTACATTTAGCAAATGGCTGATTTGTGTTACTTTCTGGAAGACAGGCAGAGTGCTGAGTCTTGGAGGTGGGATGCCCCAAGTGAAGAAACAGAATAAAATCATCACATCTATAAAATAAGAATACTTCAGGTCAGAAGAAGAGGAAATCTTTTTTTTAAATTGCTTTTATGAAATAGATTTACTCCAAAAATTTTGAAATTTTGAGTAGAAATTGAGGAGAAATTTTGAAGCATTTATGAGTCATCTGCTCAGCAATATTCAAGAATATATTGAATCTATGAAACTAAAACAGAGTCATGAAGAAGTAACAGTTTGACATCAAGAAAGATTTGATGAACATGAAAACAAAACTGGAATTAAAGCTTTAATGGGAGCAGATAGATACTGCAAAAAATTGGATTACCAGAGTGGAAGGGACATGAGAATTTAAAAGTCTAAGCAGGAAAAATACACATATTTTTAAATGTAAGAAGATATGGAAAATACATTGAAGATATTCAATCTATGTAAGACCCCAGTGTCCATAGTATTCTAGACTTTATAACAGTTTTATTGAGATATAATTTATATACCACATCATTCATCCATTGAAGTGCACAATTCAGTGGTTTTCAGCATATGCACAGAACCATTATCCCCAACAATTTTGGAATGTTTTCATCACCCTCAAGAGAATTCCATACCCGTTAGCTCCGAAACTCCTCATTCCCCACCAGGCCCTAATATAGGCAACCACTGGTATACTTCCTGTCTTTATGGATTTGCCTATTTGGGACATTTCATATAACTGGAATACTACAATATGTGGTCTTCTGTGACTGGCTTCTTCCACATAGCATAATATTTTTGAGATTTATTCATTTAGCATGTATCAAGATTCCTTTTCATGACCACATAATAGACATTTGGTTTGTTTTCATCTTTTTTGGCTATCATGAATAATGGTGCTGTGAACATTTACATACAAGTTTGTTTGTTTGTGTTTGGCAGATGTATGTTTTTATTTCTCTTGGGTTTATACCTAGGAGTGGAGTTGTCGCTGGGTCATATGACAGTTGCAGATTTAAATTTTTGAGGAATTGACAGATTGTTTTCTAAAGCAACAGCACCATTTTCCATTCCCACCCGCAGTATATGAGCATTCTAATTTCTCCATATCTTCTCCAATACTTGTTATCTGTCCTTTTAATTAGAGCCATCCTAGTGGGTATTAAACGGTGCCTCATTGTGGTCTCAACTTGCATTTCTCTGATGACTAATGATGTTGAGCATCTTTTCATGTACTTATTGGCCATTTGTAGATCTTCTATGGAGAGATATCTATTCAGATCCTTTGCCCATTTTTAATTTTTTTGCCTTTTTATTATTGAATTTTATGAGTTCTTTAAATATTCTAGCTATAAATCCTTTATTAAATATATGATTGGCAAATGTTTTCTTCCATTCTGTGAATTATCTTTTCATTTTATTGATAGTGTCCTCTGAAATGTTTTGAAGCACCATGGTTAACTTTGATGAAGTCCCACTTATCTATATTTTCTTTGCATGCTTGTACTCTTAGTGTCATATTTAAGGAACCATTGCCAAATCTGAGATCATGGAGATTTATATCTATGTTTACTTCAAGAATCTTTTAGGAATACTTCTTACATTTCAGTCATTAATCTGTTTTGATTTTCCTAATTTTGTGCAACAGGAGTTCACTTCATACTTTTGCATTTGGGTATCTAGTTGTCCCAGACCCTCTTCTGGCCTTTTGAGCCACTGTGTTATTTCATATGCAAGATAAATAGTTCAAAACTTCAACCCACATAGCTGCAGAAGGTTCAGTGCCATCACCAGTATTTTTAAGGATTCCTCTATGGAAAAATGTGTCATGTTCCATCATTCTTCCTTCCTAACTCTTTTCTATCATAGATGCTGTATGGCTCAGAAAGTCATATCCATGAACTGTCTACATTGCAAAAGAAGTCCTAGGAATGTGTTCCAGGTCACCTTCCTCCTGAGAAGAGGGAACCCAAGCAGGTTTTCCCTGATGCATGCCCTGGTTGGAGCCATATGTGTCACATACACAATCTTACCATTTGAGCCATAGCTAATGGCACCAGGGAGCAGTTGCAAAGGATTGAAAGAAAGCCAGGAACCTCTTTTTTTGGCCAGGACATTTTAAGATCGTTTGATACAGACACTATTTAAGAGGCATAGTCCACCACAGAGCTGGAACAAACAATTATAAAATTTGTATGGAACCAGAAAAGACCCTAAATAGCCAAAGTATGTTAAAAAAGAAAGCCAAAGCTGGAGGCATCACAATTCCAGACTTCAAGCTGTATTACAAGCTGTAATCATCAAGATAGTGTGGTACTGGCACAAAAACAGACACATAAGACCAATGGAATAGAAGAGAGAACTCAAAAATAGATCCACAAATGGATGGCCAACTAATCTTTGACATGGCAGGAAAGAATAGCCAATGGAAAAAATAAGTCTCTTCAGCAAATGGGATTGGGAAAACTGGACAGTGACATGCAGAAGAATGAACCTAGACCACTTTCTTACACCATACACAAAAATAAACTCAAAATGGATGAAAGACCTAAATGTAAGACAAGAAATCATCAAAATCCTAGAGGAGAAAACAGGCAACAACTTTGACCTCAGCTGCAGCAACTTCTTACTAGACATGTCTCCACAGGCAAGGGAAACAAAAGCTAACATGAACTATTGGGACCTCATCAAGACAAAAAGCTTCTGCACAACAAATGAAATAACCAACAAAGCTAAAAGGCAACCATCAGAATGAGAGAAGATATTTGCAAATGACATATCAGATAAAGGGATAGTATCCAAAATCTATAAAAAACTTACCAAACTCAACACTCAAAAAACAAATAATTCAATGAAGAAATGGGCAAAAGACATGAACAGACATTTTTCCAATGGAGATATCAAGATGGCTAACACACACATGAAAAGTTGCTCAACATCACTCATCATCATGAAAATACAAATCAAAACCACAATGAGATACCACCTCACACCTGTCAGAATGACTCAAATGAACAACTCAGGAAACAACAACTGTTGGTGAGGATATGGAGAAAGGGGAACCCTTTTGTACTGCTGGTAGGAATGCAAACTGATGCAGCCACTCCAGAAAACAGTATGGTGGTTCCTCCAAAAATTAAAAATGGAACTACCCTACGACCCAGCAATTTCATTACTAGGTATTTATCCAAAGGATACAAAAAAACTGATTTGAAGGAGCACATGCACCCCAATGTTTATAGCAGCACTATCAACAATAGCCAAAGTATGGAAAGAACCCAAATGGCCATCGACAGATTAATGGATAAAGAAAATGTGGTATACAAATGCAATGGAATATTACTTGGAGATAAAAATCTTGCCATTTGCAATGACATGGATGGAACTAGAGTATATTACGCTAAGCAAAATAAATCAGTCAGAAAAAGATAAATATCATATGATTTCATTCATATGTGGAATTTAAGAAACAAAACAGATGAACATAGGGGCAGGGAAGGAAAAATAAGATAAAAAGAGAGGAAGGCAAACCATAAGAGACTCAAATACAGAGAACAAACAGGGTTGCTGGAAGGGTGTTGGGTGGTGCTAAATGGGTGATGGGCATCAAGGAGGGCACTTGTTGGGATGAGCACTGGGTGTTATGTGTAAGTGATGAACCCTCCCCCTGCCAAAAAAATAAATAAGAAGAAAGAAAGAAAGGGGAAAGAGATATATTCCACATAAATGGGGGCAAACTGACCTAATCAAGTCCTCTATTTTGAGAACTGTAAATGCTCCCACTCATGTTGTGAGATTAATGGGAACTCTAGATCACCATTATTGATCACTAACAAGGATGATTTGGGTTTACACAGCAACCCTTAATAAGGCTAAGTTTTCTAGTAAATGGGTAGCAAAAATATTTTATCTTTTTTTAGGAATCTCACTGTGACTATATGAATATAATGTTTTATTATAATAAATTCCTAAAAATGATCCTTCCCTTAATGGGATAAACCTCGTTTGGTTCTAAGGTGTCATTCTCCACTCACTTTTTCTTTTTAACACTTAAGATTCTTAAGAATGGTCTATAGGTTTCCTTTTCATCCATCTCTGTTGAGAATATTTAGATTATGCTACTTTTTAATGGGCTTTAAACTCATTAGTTTCCCTATTCTAGAACAATACAAAGGATAGGAAAATTTTCCAATTCTTGTCAACTGGGGGAGATTATCCATAATTACTCTAGCCTGGAGTGTGTTTTCTTTTCTTTTTTTTTTTTTTTTTGGAGATTTAGTAATTTTATTTTTTAAAAATATGTTGAGATTTGTTATTCTCTTATCTTTTTGTATTTGCCATAGTTTTTTGCTATGTATATTTTGATACTGTTCCTTAGTACATAACATTTGTGTTACTATTAAATCTCCACTCTCAATCAGTGTTTCTTGGTGACTGACAGCATCAGCCTCACTTGGGAACATGTTAAATTTGCAAATTTTCATGTCCCATCCCAGACTTAATGAATCAGAAACCCTGTGGGTGGGGCCCAGGGATCTGTTTGTTGACAGACCCTCCAGGTGATTCCGATGCACCTTAGAGTTAGAGAACCACTGGTCTGTATTAGCAGTTCTAGCAGTATAGAATGATTCTAGATGCACCTGGGTGGCTCAGTCAGTTAAGTGACCGACTTTGCTCAGGTCATGATCTTACAGTTCGTAACTTTGATCCCTGAGCTGGTCTCTGTGCTGCCAGCTCAGAGCCTGGAGCCTGCTTCAGATTCTGTGTCTCCCTCTCTCTCTCTGTCCCTTCCCACTCATGCTCTCTCTCTCTCTCTGTAAAATAAACATTAAAAAATTAAAAATAAATATAAAATAAAACGGTTCTGAGTAGTGACTACTATAACCACTCTCCTTTCTTTTTTGTTTTCCTAATATATCTTTGCCTTTTAGTTTATTGTTGAACATAGCAAACCACTGAATTTTATGATCAAATTGGAGAAAGTTTAACTTTTTTAAATAGGAAATTTTAAACTATTTATATTTATTCTCATACTTGTTATGCTCATCTTTCTAATGACATTTTATGCTTTCTGTTGTTTGTTTCTTTCTTTGATATTTCCTTTATGTTCCACTTTTCTTTATAGGCTAATCTTTGTTTTACTCTTCTATAAAAATTTGGAATTCTAGTAATAAATTGCACGGAGAATTTTCAAAGCACTCTCAAATCTATATCAAATACTGAGACTGTAATTTTTACTGTAATCTATTGAAAATATGAAAATTAGCACCGACATTTTCTCTTGCCTCTATTCTTTCCATTCTGCTTTCTTTTATTTTGAATCCAGATAATATTATTTTCTCATTTAAATATATATAATATGTATAATTTCTTTATATATAGTCTTTTGCCTTCTGTCACTATTACTTAAATGATACCTGTGTCAATGCTCACTGCAGTATATCACATCTCAAGGATCTGGGACACCATGTGAACAATTTTTTAAGCAATATTATGTGGGTGGGGTATTTCTCCAGATACCAAACATATCCGACAGTATCTTCTTATTCCCTTCACATAGGAACCACAGCCTTCTCCACTAAATTCTATAGACATTGCTACATTGTTTCCTGGCATTCAGTGTTGCCAAGAATTCTAGCATCAATCTGCTTTTTGCTCATTTGTCAGAAATAGGTTTTTTACTTTATTCTCAGGATGTTTGCTGGGTTATTTCTTTTTCTTTATAATTCAAATTTTTTTTTAATTTTTAAAGATTTTTTTAAGATCAGAAATCCTGTTTTTATTTTTTCCTATATTTACTGTCTCTACTCCATTTATTGTGGATTCTTTCCTCAAATGGGTATTAATCATGAAGCTAATTTCTGCTTTCTATTGCTTATAGTTGCCATCTTCTTTGATATTGCTTTAATATCTTTGCCCATTTCCTCTGTGTTCTGAGAACACCTAGAGTTTGTCTTCTACCTCACTTAACTGCTTTTTAAAATAGCATCCTGTCTCCACTTTCTTGATTCCTATGTAGATTTTATTTTAGCGACTATATTTGCTCATTTCTGTGCATCCTTTTATTTTCTTATTCCCTTCCTACCCCATAACAGCTGGGTCAGTTTAATAGAAACAAGTATCTTTGCATGCCTTCTTAGGAATTGATATATATATATATATATACATATATATATATATATATACACACACATATATACGTATATATATATACATATGTATATATGTATATGTATATATATATACTTAATGTGTTTTCAGTTTCTTATAAGAAATCTATCTCAGGGGAAAGTGAATTTGCTTAGTCACAGTACATTACTATGCTTCTCTTGTGCAACAGAATTTTCCCATAAACTTTATATTGAATTTGTTCCATTCTCATCTTTATGAAGGAGATATTGCCTCATCCAGGACTGAAGGATTGCTGAGAAAGAATTGCTTCTGGACTAATCAGAGCTTGGGCAAGGGATAGTGGAAGAGGGTGCCCTCCCAACTCCTTCACATTTCCAGCTTCAGATCCAAAGGAGAGAAAAGTTGCACCAGGTTCTAAATGCAGAGATTAAATGACCTTGAAAGGGGCAGAACCACCTGTAGGAGTCTCTTAACGTCTGTAGGAACCAAACACAAGAAAAGGTCTCTTGCTGTGGTTTCCTTGAATATATTTCTAGCCCCACACTATTTCAGGGTCAGAAGGAAGCTAAGGCCCAGAGAAGTCAAGCTATCTCCCTAGCTGTGACATAGTCTACACTTGCATCCAGGTGCCTGACCTCCAAACTCAGGCCATTGTATATGGCCGCACAGGCGGTACACTGCCATTGAGAGAGCTCCACTCATACAGCTACACCCCTAGAATCGTACAGTGTGGCAGCTTTGATTTAAGAACTACGGTTTTTAAATCCTTGGAATTTTTTTGGCCACTGATTGCCTCTTTATCATAATACACTCTTCTCCTTTTATAAGAATATCATCTTGGTGTGCCTGGGTGGCTCAGTCAGTTAAATGTCTGACTCCTGATTTCAGCTCAGCTCATGATCTCATAGTTTGTGAGTTTGAGCCCCACATCAGGCTCTGCACTGAGCCTGCTTGGGATTCTCTTTCTCCCCTCTCTCTGCCCCTCCCCACTCATGCTCTTTCTCTCAAAACAAATAAATAAACAGACATTTTTACAAAATGAGAATATCACCAAGGGGTGCCTCAGTCAGTTAAGCGCCTGACTTTGGTTCAGGTCATGATCTCATGGCTTGTGAGTTCGAGCCCCATATCAAAGCTGTCAGCGCAGAGCCTGCTTCTGATCCTCTGTCTCTGTCTCTGTTTCTCTCTCTCTGTCTCCCTCCCTCGCTTGTGCTTTTGCTCTCTCTCTCTCAAAAATAAACTTGAAAAAAATTTTTAAAAAATATGATCTTGACTAATTCACATCTTTAGTAATCCTTTTAAAGTTTTCTTCTTTTCCTTGAATTATCCTTATTTCCTCTGAAGTCAGTTCTGTTGGTTCATTTTCATTTCCTCTTTCTTACTCCCTTCATTAGTTTTGTGATCATTAATTATCCAACCCCTCATCAATATATCAATTGCAAATACCTTATCCCACTCAACAGGTTGCCCTTTCATTTTGTTGATGGTTTCCTTCACTGTGCAAAAGCTTTTTATTTTGGTGTTATCTCAATAGTTTATTTTTGCTTTTGTTTCCTTTGCCTGAAGAGATATACCTTTAAAAATGTTGCTAAAGCTAAATGGTGCTGGAAAAACTGGACCACTTTCTTACACCATACACAAAAATAAACTCAAAATGGATGAAAGATCTAAAAGTAAAACAGGAAGCCATCAAAATCCTAGAGGAGAAAGCAGGCAAAACCCTCTTTGACCTCAGCCACAGCAACTTCTTACTCAATACATCTCCAGAGGCAAGGGAAACAAAAACAAAACTGAACAATTGAGACCTCATCAAAATAAAAAACTTGTGCACAGCGAAGGACACAATCAGCAAAACTAAAAGGCAACTGACAGAACGGGAGAAGATTTTTGCAAATGACATATCAGATAAAGGGTTAGTATCCAAAATCTATAAAGACCTTATCAAACTCAACACTCAAAAAACAAAGAATCCAGTGAAGAAATGGGCAAAAGACATGAATAGACACTTCTCTAAAGAAGACATTCAGATGGGCAAACAACATATGAAAAAATGCTTAACATCACTCATCATCAGGGAAATACAAATCAAAACCACGACAAGATACCACCTCACACCTGGCAGAATGGCTAACATTAACAACTCAGGCAACAACAGATGTTGGTGAGGATGGGGAGAAAGAGGATCTCTTTTGTGGGAATGCAAACTGGTGCAGCCACTCTGGAAAGCAGTACAGAGGTTCCTCAAAAAATGAAAAATAGAACTACCCTAAGTCCGAGCAATTGCACCACTAGGTATTTATCCAAGGGATACAGGTGTGCTGTTTCGAAGGGACACATGCACCCCAATGTGTATAGCAGCACTATCAACAATAGCCAAAGTATGGAAAGAGCCCAAATGTCCATAGATGGATGAATGTATAAAGAAGATATGGTGTATATATATATATATATATATATATATATATATATATGATGGAATATTACTCAGCAATCAAAAATAATGAAATCTTGGGGCACCTGGGTGGCTCAGTCGGTTAAGCATCCAACTGTGGCTCAGGTCATGATCTCGCAGTTTGTGAGTTCAAGCCCTGCATCGGGCTCTGTGTTGACAGCTCGGAGCCTGGAGCCTGCTTCAGATTCTGTGTCTCCTCTCTCTGCCCTTCCCCCACTTGTGCTCTGTCTCTCTCTATCAAAAATAATGTAAAAAATTAAAAAAAAAAAGAATGAAATCTTGCCATTTGCATCTACGTGGATGGAACTAGAGGGTATTATGCTAAGTGAAATCAATCAGAGAAAAACAAATATCATATGACTTCACTCATATGAGACTTTAAGATATAAAACAGATGAACATAAGGGAAGGGAAGCAAAACTAATATAAAAACAGGAAGGGGGAAAAACATAAGAGACTCTTAAATATGGAGAACAAACTGAGGGTTGCTGGAGGGATTGTGGGAGGGGGGGTGGGCTAAATGGGTAAGGGGCATTAAGGAATCTACTCCTGAAATCATTGTTGCACTATATGCTAACTTGGATGTAAATTAAAAAAACAAATAAATTGTTTTTAAAAAATGTTGCTAAAGGTCATGTCAGAGAAACTACTGCCTGTGTGTGTGTGTGTGTGTGTGTGTGTGTGTTTTCTAGGAATTTCTAGGGTTTCACATCTCACATTTAGGTCTCTAATCCATTTTGAGGTTATTTTGTGAATGGTGTAAGAAAGTGGTCCAGTTTCATTCTTTTGCATGTAGCCGTCCAGTTTTCCCAACACCATTTGTTGAAGAGACAGTCTTTTCCCATTGTGTATTCTTGCTTCCTCTGTCATAGATTAATTGGCTATATAAATGTAAGTTTATTTCTGGGCTCTCTATTCTGTTCCACTGACCTTTGTGTCTATTTCTATGCCAGTGCCTTACTGTTTTGATTATTCTAGCTTTGTAGTATAACTTAAAATCTGGGATTGTGATACCTCCAGCTCTGTTCTTCTTTCTCAAGATTGTTTTGGCTATTTGGGGTCTTCTGGGTTTCCATACAGTTTTTAGGATTATTTGTTCTAGTTCTGTGAAATCATATTGATACTTTTGAGGGTGAAAGGGATTGAACGTTTGTCCTCCGTCTGCTCTTGGACTGAAAGCTAAGTAGAAATCTTCCAACAATTAATGGTTGAGAGCAGCTGAGAATATTAAGAATATTGTTTTAAGAAACTTTCCTTAAGTGTCTTAAAATGTTTTTATTCCAAAATGTAAAAATTTATATTTATATGTTCTAATTCTAGATAGAGTTTATAAACATTCTATATGTTTGTATATTCTATAAATTCTATATATTTTTAAAAGATTTATTCTTAAGCAATCTTTACACCCAACATGGGGCTCGAACCCACAACCCTGAGATCAAGAGTGGCATGCAGACACCTGGGTGGCTCAGTCAGTTAAGCATCTGACTTCCTTCACGTCATGATCTCACAATTTGTGAGTTTGAGCCCCACATCAGGCTCTCTGCTGTCAGCCCAGAGCCTGCTTCGGATCCTCTGTCCCCTTCTCTCTATTCCCCTTCCCTGTTCACGTGCTCTCTCTCAAAAGTAAATAAACATTTAAGAGGAAAAAAAAAAAAAGAGTCGCATGCTCCACTGACTGAGCCAGCCAGGTGGCCCAAACTCTATAAATTTTATAATTTATATACACTTTATATATTTATGATTTAAATTTTATATAAACTTTAAAACTATATTTTTAAAGAGTACTATGTATTTTTTCATAATGATAAAAGAATGTTTTAACAAGGCATTGGGAAAATATAAAAACAGTGGTTTAAAACTCCATCCCCCAAATTCTGTAACTATGTATGGTGACAGATGTTATTGTGGTGATCATTTTGCAATATGTACAAATATTGAATCGTTATGTGTACACCTGAAACTAATAGGTATGTCAATTATACCTTAATAAAATAAATAAAATTCAAAAATAAAATAAATAAATTCAAAAATACCATAATAAAATGAAACTATGTCCCATGAAGATCTCAGGTTTGGCAGAGGTGGCTCAAGAATAAAACAGGAGCATGAGGGAGCAGATTCCCAGTATCCTTGCCACTTTTATTTATTTTATATATTTGGAATTTTGTATAAGATTTTATCTGGAAAATGAACACCATTGCCTAAAAAACTATTTGAAACACATTGTATTACAGGATTTATATTTGGTTTATTCAGGTATGCTGTGATTTATAAATAGGCTTTGTTTTTTATTTAATAATCACTGAAGAGTTCTCTGCCATTAACAATCAGAACTTATTTTCTCTTGGAGCGTGTCCTTCTGTGATTGCATCACGGGTTTCTCCTGCCACCTGGTGGCAACACCTGTCTATTGCAGGGGCAATTTCTAAATTTAGCTGGTATCTGCTGAAGTTGCAAATACAAGTCATAAGACAATGATTTGTAGTGGGCTTTTTTTTTTATTATTATTATAGTTGACACACAATGTTAATTAGTTTCAGTGATTCAACTTCTCTTATTCCCCTTATTCATTCCATAACTGGAAGCCTTTACCTCCCGCCTCCTTAACACATTTGCTCATCCCCAACCCCACCTTCCTGCTAGCAACCATCAGTTGTTCTCTATATTATAAGTCTGGTTCTGCTTTTATATTCTGTATTCATGTGTTTTGTTTCTCAGATTCCATATATGGGTAAATTCATATGGTATTTTTCTTTCTCAGTCAGACTTATTTCATTTAGCATAATACCCTCTAGGTGCATCCACCTTGCAAATGGCAAGATCTCATCCTTTTTTTATGACTGTGCAATATTCCACTGTGTGTGTGTGTGCATGTGTGTGTATGTGTGTGACATCTTCTTTATCCATTCATCTATCAATAGACACAGGTTGCTTCTATATCTTGGCTATTGTAAATAATGTTGCAATAAACACAAGTGTGCATATATCTGTCAAATTAGTGTTTTTGTTTTCTTTTGGTAAATCCCAATAGTGGAATTATTGGATAATATGGTATTTTTATTTTTAATTTTGGGGGGAACCTCCATACTATTTTCCATACTGGCTGCACCAATTTATATTCCCACCAATAAGGGTTCCTTTTTCTCCACATCTTCATCAACAGTTGTTATTTCTTTTTTTTTTTTTTTTTTTTTTTTTAATTTTTTTTTTTTTTCAACGTTTATTTTTATTTTTGGGACAGAGAGAGACAGAGCATGAACGGGAGAGGGGCAGAGAGAGAGGGAGACACAGAATCGGAAACAGGCTCCAGGCTCTGAGCCATCAGCCCAGAGCCTGACGCGGGGCTCGAACTCACGGACCGCGAGATCATGACCTGGCTGAAGTCGGCCGCTCAACCGACTGCGCCACCCAGGCGCCCCAACAGTTGTTATTTCTTGTCTTTTTCATTTTAACCATTCTGATGGCTGTGAAGTGGTATCTCATTGTGGTTTTGATTTGCATTTCCCTGACAATTAGTGGTGTTTAAAAACTTTTTTATGTGTCTGTTGGCCATCTATTTGGGGGCTTTTTTAACATCCACTGCAAGTTATAAGACAATTCTACATCCACTATCTCATTTTATTCTCCCACCAGATTTCACAGACGGATATTCATATTCTCTCCATTTTTCCACAGAGGAAAAAAGCAGCACAAAATCTAAGGAACTTACCTTAGGTGATAGCCAAAAAATTATGGGACTGGGACTCAACCCCAAACTTGTAACAGTTATAAGAGAATGAAGTGACCATCTAAAGAGTCTTAGATCTAGAAAGGTATATGGGTTAGAAGTACAAAATTGGTAGCCATCAGAGTAGAGGTAGTATTTGAAGTTATAGATTGATAAGACTTAGAAACATGAAAATGACACAAAGGGATTCCAATCAACAAACCAAGAGGGTATGATTTAGCAATGGTACATAAAAGAAAGATAAGGAAGCTCACACTGTTGGCTGTCTGAAGTCACAATCTGAAGGAAGGGAGGGAGGAGGAGGAGGAAGGAGAGGAGGCATAACAGTTCCACTCTACACGGTCCAGATCAAACCTAAAATTCAGGCCCCTGTTTGAGAGACACAGGTTTGACACAAAAATAATAAGCTGTGACTATTTATAGCCTCTTTCCCTCCTTACCCCTCATTCCCAAAAAGATTCTTTCTTGCCCAGTTATCCAATCAATCCCTAGGTGTTTTTATGAATAGTGGGATAATCAACAAGAAAGATAAACAAGAAGAGGGAGAAGATATCAGGATTTAAAACAGAAAAGGCCCTAACAGAACTAAGGACAAGAGAAAAAGAAATAATGCAGAGATGAAAGACACCTTACATGCTGGGTTTAGAAGAGAATATTTTAGACTTTGGGATCGGGAAAAATGAGACTTGGGTAGATTCAGAGAACAGAACTGGGCACAGCCTCAAATGGGTCATCAGGTAGAGATGTGCTGTCATAGAAGAAAGAGATTATAGAGCAAGTCATGAGTCCCAACAGATGACAAGAGGTGAGAAAGGGCCGCAGGTCAAAACTCCTGAGAAAGAGCCAAGACCAGCATGATTCCGAGGCAATGTTTGTGCTATCCATGATTTGCCTACCAAGACAGAAACTAGATCCTTGGCATGGATGGGTCCTGACCAGTAAATGCCAGAGAGAAAGGGCCACATGCCAATGAATAAAGGAGAGAAAAAAGAGACTGAAAAACACTGTCTGGCTCACTCAAGGGCAGTAAGAGAGAACTCTTCCCAGGCTTAAGAGCCCACTCTGCCATTTTCTAACTGGTGACCTTGGAAAATTCCTCCCCTCTCTGGGCTTCCATACCATCTTCTAGATAATGAGTGGATGTGGCTGGGTGATGTCTGGGTGCTCTTCTGGCTGACTATCTGCCTCAGTGCCTCAGTATCATATTTGGTTGCAGGCACACTACCTGTATCCTTCCCCAGAGCAGGTGGGAAGGAGGGAAGCAAATCCTCGTATACTGCTATGTCTGTTGCCAAGGGGAGTTCCTACCCCCATACCCCAACCTAGCCTGCAGCTTTCTCACCACCATGCTCCACAGTCACTTCCCACCTGCCTTTGGGGCATAACCTCCAGCCTCTCCCATACACCAGGCCCCAACCACATTGTGTTCTTCAGCGTTCTGCTTTCTTGGCTCTGAGGCTCTGCCCCTGCTCAGTCCTCTGCCCATACAGAATGTGAATGGCATCTGCCAAACACTTCTGGTTTATGTTTGTCTGTAGATTCTATGATGGAAAAGTGTGAGTTAGGAACCCTTCTTTGGTTCCTTAGACTTTTAGAATTCTGGAGATAGATGGGCTTCCTATGATTAACTAACTATTTGTCTTCTCTGGGAGGACTCAGTAAATATTCATTAAACCATTTATAAAATGATTAAATTAAATAATTAATGAATAAATGGATGCCTAGTGCTAACAAATTCATACATTTCTTACTATAGACATTGCTACCATCTTTGACTATCTTTTGAAGGTTTGTAATAATTCTTACCTGTTCTCCTTATGTCTGCCTCCCCTTCCACCTTTTAAGTTCCTCCTTCTAAAACTTAAGTCGTCTTTAAGTCATATTTATTGCTCCTCTTCTCCAAGCTCTCCAGAGGACAAGCCATGGGCTTATAATGACTTGCAAACTCTTGGTGAGCAGGCCTCTGCACTCATCTACTGCCTTACTCCCTACACTACAGCCACATGGCCTCCTTGCTGTAAAACAAACTTGCCCTGGCACCAACTCTGAGATTTTTCCTTAGATATCTGGCCTGGCTCACCCTTTGCAGACCTCAAAGCTTTGCTCCCATGTCACTCTCTCATGGAGGCTTTCCCTGACTACCATATTTAAAATTTTCAACATGCTCCTCCCTTGGGACTTCCTCTCTCTCTCTCTCTCTCTCTCTCTCTCCCCCACCCCCACTTTATTATTTTTTTCATAGAATTTACCACTTTACAATTTATGACATAATTTACTTATTTTATTTACTTTCTATCTCTTCCAATAAGTTCCATGAGAAAGGTGTTTGGGTCTGTTTTATTCACTGCTCTGTGCCCAGTAGTTGGCAGTGAATATTTGTTGAATGAAATCCCTGGTTCTCAAGTAGTTGGATTCCAGCATGGTGTCTCACTCAAGTAAACTAATTCAACAGCCAAAAATAATTGAAACCTTTTATTGTGCTCTTAAAAACCACTAAAGAAGATTATAATCATAACCCAAGTGAATCTTCTCAAAATTTCCTTTGTACTCTTTTGTAATTCTTAGATTCCAGCAGCTGTTTCCCCTAAAAACTTCCGTGTCTTTTCCTGAACCTTTCCCACATGTTTTGTCCATGCAGGCTCTTTACTTGTCCATCCTTGTGGGTCATTCTCTACCCATCTTCATCAAAAGTCACTGCCAGGACTTCTGCTTCCCCCATCACTGAACCACAGTAGAATGAGACTCCTCCTCACTCCTTATGGAGGGAATGGGACCAAATCCTCCAAGAAGTGGGGCTCTTTCACCCTGAGTGCTTTTCCCAAGGCAATTATAATAAAGAAATTTTTTGGTAGTGATTTTGCCCATTTGTTACAAATGCAACCTCAGAGAACAAACAGGCCAAGGGCCTCAATATTTTCCCAAAGAGTCACTAGATGTGTGTTAGTTGAGGCACATGTGTTATTGTTAACTTACGTATGGCCAGTTGGGTAGAGGTTAGGGAATTCCCTTCTCTCTAGTTTGAGAACCTTGACCTTTCTGCAGAGTAGAGGTTGGGGGACTAGAGCATATGGGTGAAGAGAGTCCCCATACTCCTGTGCTCAGCTCTAAGAGGGAGATTTCACTAGCTAGAGAAGCATATTCCAGGGAACAGCCAGGCTACAAAGCTGTCAGTTCCAGGAACCTGATCATCTCAGCTGGTGGCCAAGACTCTGGAGTTAGAGTAGGCATTTATCTGGAGAAAAACTCAGTGGTAACAGGACCCCGGAGCTCCTGTCCTTGAATCAGGGGGATTAGAGAGCAGGGACCAGAATTACCACCCAAGTCATCACTAGCCGGGAGAGGGGAGAGCTAGGACTGAAGGTGAGCCATGAGACCAGGGATTCCCCTGGGGGACAAGTGTTGCACGGCAAAGGAGACTTGGGCAGCACTGATGGGATCATCCAGTCCCAGTCAGGCCTGAGGATCGTGACTCTAAGCATGTGAGGCACATATACAGCAAAGCTGCTGACAAAACTCCTCCCTTGGTCAAAATGGGCACAAGGCCTGGAGCATAATGAAGCCTGCAAGTAGGGCTATCAGAGGACACAGAGCACCCAGAAAACTCATTCACTCAGCTAACAGTTACTGAGTGTCTAGGACGGCCAGGTATTCTTCCTCTTGGATCTGACATCCCAGCCAAATAGGCAAACCTCTATTTGGGACAAGTTACTACCACAGAACGTCCCCAGTAGCCACTCTTCCCTGGCTCCTCCATACACACTTGATCCATCCCTGAGATAAACGCTGAAGCTTCAGGGAGCACAGTCTGTTTGCACGAGATATATATTTTAACCTCAGAAAAAGTTTAACAACCACACCAAAATCACAGTGCCTTGAAAAATAAAAACAAAACAAAACAAAACAAAAAAAAACACCCATGCTGATTTTATTACTGGTATTTCCTAGAATCCTTGGCAGCCTCCTCAGGATTCCAGGATTCCACAGAGCACAATTTAAAGTCTTTGTCCTCAGTCAGGCTGACCTTCCAAAAAAGAGATGGGCACACTCTCTATCCCCCAAGCAGCAGTAGCAATGAGATATATCAAAGTAGAGTGAGCCAGGCTTCATTACTGGAGCTCGAACTGGGCTCCCAGAGGGTCCATGTGGACTTGTAAATAGATGCAGTAAAAGAGTAAATAATGAATTTGTGGGATTGGAGGGAAAAGCTCCAAAGCAGTTCTGGTGATGCGGAGACAACCACTTAAAAGAGAGTGCCTGGGCATGCCTCTCACCCACCAGTGTAATGGCTTCATATACATTCATGAGCTTTGGTCTCCCAACTCTGCCTCTTTTTCAATCACAATCATAAAAGACAAAGGAAAAGTGAGAGGGGAGAGAAAGATGGATAAACTTTAAGAGTCCAAATTGCAAACACAACCTATAGTTTGTAAATTGCTTGGAGACCTTTGGAGGGAGAATCAAGGAAATGAAAAGTAGAACATACAGGAATATTGCTGTTTAGGGGAAAGTCTCTGCTCTGGGCATAAAATCTTGTCTGGAGAATGGTTGAGAGGCACAATACGGACTAAATGTGAGATTGCTTTGTATAAAGGACGTGCCTCATTCTTTGCTCTGCATTCTTCTGCCTGTCTCCTGTGGCCACCTCCAAGGTCATTTCCTTGTAGAATCTCCTAGGCTCTATGATTTTAGTTCTATTAAAACCCAGGGGCCAGGCGTCCTGGCTATGCTTGTTGGCCTCTACTACCTGCCACCCCTCCCAGGGAGATCCTCTGAGAGCCCAACTCGCCGCAAAGTCAGGGGGTCTCACAGCTCAGACGCTGGCTGGAGTTGAGTTTGTGTTTAAATACCAGCTCAGCCACCTTTTGTGTAACCTGAGCCTCCTTCCAGAAAAGATTTGAAGTAATCTGCAAAATAAGGCTTTTCAATTGTGTGCATTTGTGCACGTGCTGCCTGATCATTTGGATAAGGGGATTTATTGTTTCTAGAAATAAGCACAAACACACAAACACACACACAAGGTGAGGGAATTGGCTGCCGGTAACTTGAGGTCAAGCTATGGTTACACGCTGGGGTCTTGTGTCCTCAAAGGCAAGTGCATGTGGCTAACTTCAGCTGGAAGGAATGCAGCAGAGCAGCCCAGAAGAATGAAAGAGAGATCACAGGCCAGCTTCCGTTCCCACAACAGGCTGTGTTTAGACCAAAGGCAGCCAAGAGCCAAGCAGCCGGCTCAGCTGGGTCACAGGGCTCTGCTGCCCTTTCCCTGTGAGTGAGACTGACCCCAGGCCCCGGCAAGCTGTTAGGGGGCTCCACACTGCCGGAGGGGCAGCACTTCAGAAGGGATTCGAGATGAAGGTCGTACCCATTTGTGTTTAGCCCTGGCCTCTCGGTGGCTCCTAGAATCCTTGGCCTGGGGCCAGCTTGGATAATTACATTTCACCTGCCCAAACTCTTCCATGGTTTCCCTGAGAGATGTATCCCTCTTCCATGGCCGCTGTGATCCAGAACATAAACACTCTCTCAGAAGCAATATTCTATGCCTTGGCAGCTGAGGTTTTGTTCCTTAGAAGGAAAATTCTCTTATAACAATATGCTTATTTTCATTCCTTCATTCCATCAGCAAACATTTATTAAGCAACTATTTAATAAGTCCTAAGTACTGTGTTGAGTGCTGGATATGCAAAGGTAAATAAGGTAATACTTTTTTTTTTCTGGCTCTTAAGAAACTCAAAGTCTAGTAAGAAAACCATCAATATGAGTAGTAAATGCTTTTAAAAAAATGCAATATTCCTGGTGAAGAAAGATTCTAAATCTCCTTAGAAGAGTCAAGGAAGGTTCTGGGACTAGTGATGTTAACACTGAGCTTTTGTTTTTTTTTATTTTTATTTTTATTTTTTTATTAAAAAAATTTTTTAATGTTTATTTATTTTTGAGAGAGAGAGAGAGAACCAGAGCACGAGCAGGGGAGGGGCTGAGAGAGATGGAGACACAGAATCGGAAGCAGGCTTCAGGCTCTGAGATGTCAGCACAGAGCCCGATGTGGGGATTGAACCCACAAACCGTGAGATCATAACCTGAGCCGAAGTCAGATGTTTAACGGACTGAGCCACCCAGGCGCCCCAACACTGAGCTTTTAAATAGAACCTCAATAAGCAGATAATGAAGACGAATATGCGAGGCAGGGGACAAATGCATATGCAGAGCAAGGGGGCATGGAAGAGCTTGGAACTGACTAAAAGGTAAGGTGGCTAGAGTATATGGTATGAGAGACTCAGGCAGGAAGAGGAGGCTGGAAATGTAATCTCTGGTTAGGTTGTGAGGAGTCTGGAATATCATGGTAAGGAGCTTATCTATAGCATTTGAAGATTTTCAAGAGGTGGAATAAGACCATGTTTTAGTAAAGCCACGCTATGGCAGTGCAGAGAGAAGATTGGGGAAACCAAAGAAAAAGAGGTCAGAAACAACAAAAATGTGACACTGTCATCCTAAACCCAGTGAGAGGCAGTGTGAGAGGAGCAGACAGCCACAAACACTCAGGCAGGGAGATCAACATGTTCTTAGAGCCAGGATGGATGAAAAGTGAGAGAAGGATCCAGAAGAGTGGGCAGAGAGATGGCGTGGCGCAGGACCATTAACCAAGATGCCACAGGAGGCAGAGTTGGGGCAGGAAGGGCTCAGGTGGAGATTAGTGAAGGCAGCTGGAAGTGCAGGCATGGGCTCACGACCCTCCATGAGTTCTCTGCAATGACTGCAGGCTGCGTTTTACCAACAAATTTACCGCTGGTGGCTCTATGCCAGTGGTCCCCAAATCTGCGCTTAAGAATCATCTAGAGGGCTTATCAACACCCAGATTGCTGGGCCCCACTTCCAGATTTTCAGATTTAGTAGGTCTAAGGTACCTGACCAAAGAATTTGTATTCCTAGAAAGTTCCCTGTGATGCTAATGTGACTGACCTAAGGCTCACACTATGAGAACCTCTGCTCTAGACTTTTATTTGGGCTATTCTCCCTATTTGGTCTGATATTTTCTCTGAGAGGGTAACTAGAAGGGCTGATGCAGGTGGAGATGATCAAAGATGTTCCCTTTTACCAGCAGAACTTCAAGGATTCACTGCTAACCATTAAGAACAAATGTTTGGGGGCGCCTGGGTGGCGCAGTCGGTTAAGCGTCCGACTTCAGCCAGGTCACGATCTCGCGGTCCGTGAGTTCGAGCCCCGCGTCAGGCTCTGGGCTGATGGCTCAAAGCCTGGAGCCTGTTTCCGGTTCTGTGTCTCCCTCTCTCTCTTCCCCTCCCCCGTTCATGCTCTGTCTCTCTCTGTCCCAAAAATAAATAAAGGTTGAAAAAAAAATTTTTTTTAAAAAAAGAACAAATGTTTGGATTGGCTGATTAATCTCCCATTTTTTTTCTTACTCAGATGATAGATTTTTTAAAAACCTTATCCTATAATGATAGGTAACATATCTTTCAAAGGCATACTATATGCCAGGCATCATGATAGGCAGTGTCCATGCATTGTCTCATTTCGTTCTATCAATAATCTTACAGAGGGGAATACTACTATAATCCCCATTTCTCAGATGAGAAAACTTGAGATATTGAAGTGGTTAAAATTAGCCCAAGATCAAGCTGCCATTAAAGGGTAGATTTACAGCACACCTGGGGGACTTGGCTGAGCACGCAACTCTTGATTTCAGCTTGGGTCATGATCCCAGGGTCATGGGATCATAACCTGTATTGGGCTCTGTGCTGAGTGTGGAGCCTGCTTACGATTCTTCTCTGCCCCTCTTCTCTGTTCTCTATTTAAAAACTAATAATAAAAAATGGTAGATGTACTACAGTCTGTGCTCAACTACTCTGATATACTGCCTCCTTTCCTAGCCCATATTTTGTTCTATGAAATAGGCTAGCTTATTCCAAGATTAGAACCTTCATATTCTGTTATGTCATTAACCTACGGTGGTTTCCTGAATGTTTTCAAAAATCTGCCAGTATATGGCTGGCAACCACAACAGAGTATAATAATCATCTTTCAGCTTCTTAATAACTCTTGTGCATTGAACAATCAAAAGAATGGAAGGGTCAAGTGGAAGGCAACGCCCTGAAGTGCAATGAATATGTTTGCAGACTTTCTGTGATAACACCTGGGGGATACATGGGCATTCTTAGCATATTATAGTGTAAGAGCCTCACAACATCTGTTCCAACAACATCTCTAGACAGTACATGCAGTATCATCCTTAAAAGACAATTTTCAGAAAGCCCTAAACAATTGTTAAGATTTTTTTTTTTTGGCTACCTCCAAAGAAGAAAGCAAACAAAGCAAGTAATTCATGTAAGTTTTCTGTAAAGAATCTATTCATTATTTAAAATGTAGTAATTATTTAGCCTGTAGGTTACATGCCTAAACTATGAGACAGAATGTGTCCTATGAGATCACAGGACATCAGAAATTCAGACCTGTGTCCCAGCATTGTTTTAATGGAAATTCATAAAAGCTAGGGAGTATGAATATGGCTGTTTGAAGAGGCCACAGATAGCAGGACAGCTCTCTTTTAAGATTAAGCTCTTTGAAGAATTTAAGTGAGCGCCCTCTGGAAAAGACAATGTTAAAGAAAATTTCAGGAAGATGACCATCCTCATACTGTCCCAGAGCTATGCCTGGCCCAAACACTTCCATGCCCACCAGCAGGAGTGACCTGGGATTAAGTGTTGCAGTCAAGGGCAAAGAATCTCCAAGGCAAGGCCTCACATGTAAGCCTACTCCCAAATCTCTGTCCTTATTACTGGCCTTCAATATCACCATTAGAACTTGGACTTACATCTTAGTTCTTGGCTCAGGTCCTAGGACACCACCCTCTTGGAGCCCCTTTTCCCAGGGTCTAGCATCAATAATACTTCCACCACCAAAACCACCTCCATGCATGCAGGTGGATAATGGCTTACTTCAAATTGGCCAGAACAGTTCAAAGAGAATACTGCCTCCTATCTGAAGTCCAACAAATGCTTGACTTTAGACCCTATTGCCCTGCTCCAGATACCACATCCCTATCCCTTTGATATAGATGCTATATATCCAACATTGCTAGTCCTCACCAAATTCATTTTCCCTTCTTCTTGGGATCATAGCCTAGTCTCTTTTGCAGTAAGACGTGGCCATATAATTCAGCTCCACCAAGGAAAGTAAGAAATGGCATTCCAAGTCTAGCCCTTCAAAACCTTATAGGTGCCTCTTTCCCCCTTCCAGTGGCTAGGTGTTGATTTCCAGGGAAAACTTGAAAGCCATGTATTAAAGGTGGCAGAACCTATCAACCTGGATCACTGAATGCCTGTGCAGAACATAGTTCCCCCACCACTGAAGGTCTTAGACTGTTCATATGAATGAAGATAAACTTGAGTGTATTTGAGCCATTATATATTCCAGGGACTTCAGTTATTGCAGTGGGCTTATACAGCTAATAGAAGTGGATCAAGTATCAATCCACTAATATCCTCTAGAGAATCCTCCACAAAGACCCTCCAGATTGATGAGTTAACCTCCCTGGCCATGTGCTCAATCCCAGCTTGCTGGGTTTTCCCTACCATGTATGGCTGAGATCCCAGCATCTTATCTGCCAATCTCTTCTAAGTAAGCACAGTACCCTATGGGTTCATGGATGGAGAAAGCTAGATTCATGGCAAGCAGGTGAGAGTATACACATACATGCACAGCTCTGAGCCTATTTCTCCCAGTCTCCTCATCCAGATGGCTTGACTGGTATCCCTCAGCAAGGAAGAGTCTAAGTCAACAACTTCAGTGTCCCTCTGTGAAAGATGAGAGGATTCAAAAGAATGCCAATACATCATTGACTTCCCTTACTTTTCTGGAGCAGATTCCCTTTAATTGGTTGTTGTGATAGGAAATGTGAAAATTGTCTTCTTTAGGGTAATTAGAACTCTTGAAACCAGATAAAATTTCAGTTAACCTAGTTTAAAAGCATTGTCAGGGGTGTTCTGAGTTGCTACCCAAATATGTGCTCTTCTTACAATGCTTAATAGAGGCTTAAATATTGAGCCCCTGAACCAGCACAGGGAAGAGATGAGACACAAGAAACATGGGGAACATAGTAAGACCAATGAATTATTGTGAGCATGGGCCCATGGCTTCACTTTCTGTGAGGGAAATTCCTTGATCAGAAGCAATGCTATGTGGAATACTATAATGGTAGATAGATAGATAGATAGATAGATAGATAGATAGATAGATAGATAATTTAGATAGATTGATAGATAGATAAGCAGATTCTGTAAGCCAAGAATGATAGCTTTGACAGAAGCATAGTACAGGGAAGTCAAACCTGTGTCCAAAGTGTCTATTCCAGTAAGAACAAATCACTGCCCCTTCCATGTTGGAAGCAGTCCAATGTGATCATACTGGTGCCATATTGAGGGCTCAGTGTTGGTCTCTACTGTTGGCAGATTGGACACTCAGCAGAGGCTACAGTCAGGTTGCTTTGGTGAGAAGTAGATATCCATTTGTTGCTAATAGATTCATAATGTCCATAAAAGTTTAAGATCAGCTTTTCCATTTTGGCAAAAAAAAAAAAATCGGGATTTTGATAGGGATTGCATTGAATCTGTAGATTGCTTTGGGACATACTGCCATCTTAACAATATTGTCTTCTAATGCATGAACATGGGATATCTTTCCATTTATTCAGTTTTCCTTTCATTTCTTTCAGCAATGTTTTGTACCTTCTTTAATTTGTTGAAAATTGTTTTGTGGCCTAACATGATCTATCCTGGAGAATATTACGTGTGCACTTGAGAAGGATGTGTATTCTGCTGCTGTTAGATGCAATATTCTGTATATGTCTGTTAGATCCATTTGGTCTAGTGTTGTTCAAATCCACCATTTCCTTACTGATTTTGCGTGGATTATCTATGCATTGTGAAAAGTAGAGGATTGAAGTTCCCCTACTATTATTGTATTGTTGTCTATTTTTCCCTTCAGATATATTAGTATTTGCTTAATATATTTAGGTGCTCCAATATTGGGTGCATATATATTTACAACTGTTATATCTTAATATATTGACCCCCATTATATGATGACATTCTTTGTCTCTTGTTACTGTTTTTGGCTTAAAGTCTATTTTGTCTGATATACAGCTAGCCTTGCTCTCTTGGTTTCCACTTCCATGGAATATCTTTTTCCATCTCTTCACTTTCAGTCTATGTGTATCCTTAAGTCTCCCATAGAAAGTATATGGTTGGGTCTTGTTTTTTTATTCATCCAGCCGCTCTGATTTTTCACTGGAGAATTTAATCCATTTATACTTAGAATTAATTGTTGATATAAGAACTTATTAATGACACTTTATTGTTTTTCTTTTTCTAGCCATTTTGTAGTTCCCTTATTCCTTTCTTCTCTTGCTGCCTTCCTTTGTGAACTGATGATTTTTCTTGTTGGTATGCTTTGATTCTCTCCTCTTTGTCTTTCGTGTATCTATTATAGGTTTTTGTTTTGTAGTTACCATGAGGTTCACATAAAACACTGTAGATACAACAACCTATTTTATGCTGATAATAACTTACTTTCAATCACATACAAATATGCTACTCTTTTACTTCCCACCTTTTATCGATGTCACAATTTACCTCTTTTTATATTGGGTATTCATAACAAATTATTGTAACTATAGTTTTTAATACTATTGTTCTTTAACATCTATACTAGAGTTAAGTGGTTAACTACATACTTATCTTTACAAATCCTTCTCACACTTTTCCAAAACAAAAACAAAAACAAAGAGGAGACACTTGCTAACTCATTCTATAAGGCCAGGATTACCCTGATACCAAAGCTAGACTACAACACTGCAAGGAAAAACAACAACAACAACAAACAAACCATAGACCATTATCTCTTATGAACTTTGATGCAAAAATCCTTAACAAAACATTCCGAAATCAAATTCAACAGCATATTAAAATGATTATACACCATGACCAACCGAGATTTATTCACAGAATACAAGGATGGCCCAACATATGAAAATTTATCAATTTAATACACCATCTTAACAGAAGCGGGGGGAAACACATGATCATCTCAATGGACACAGAAAAAGCATTTGACAAAATTCAACACCCATTCAGGATAAAAAACATTCAATAAGCTAGGATTAGAAGGAAACTGCCTCAACAAACTGGAAGCCATATATAAAAAACCCACAGAGAAGATCATGCTCCATGGTGAAAGACTAAAATATTTTCCTCAAAGATAAGGACAAGACAAAGATGCCTATTTTTGCCACTCCTCTTCAACATAGTACTAGAAGTCCTAGCAAGAGTAATTAGGCAAAAAATAAATAAGAGACTCAAAGTGGATGAAAGATCTCAATGTAAGACAGGAAGCCATCAAAATCCTAGAGGAGAAAGCAGGCAAAAACCTCTTTGATCTTGCCCACAGCAATTTCTTACTCAACACGTTTCCGGAGGCAAGGGAAACAAAAACAAAAATGAACCACTGGGACCTCATCAAAATAAAAAGCTTCTGCACAGCAAAGGAAACAATCAGCAAAACTAAAAGGCAATCGACAGAATGGGAGAAGATATTTGCAAACGACATGTCAGATAAAGGGTTAGTATCCAAAATCTACAAAGAACTTATCAAACTCAACATCCAAAAAACAAATGATCCAGTGAAGAAATGGACAAAGACATGAATGTCTTCTCCAAAGAAGACATCCAGATAGCCAACCAACACATGAAAAAATGCTCCACATCACTCATCATCAGGGAAATACAAATCAAAACCACAATGAGATACCCCCTTACACCTGTCAGAATGGCTAACATTAACAACTCAGGCAACAACAGATGTTGGCGAGGATGTGGAGAAAGAGATCTCTTTTGCATTGTTGGTGGGAATGCAAGCTGGTACAGCCACTCTGGAAAACAGTATGGAGGTTTCTCAAAAAACTAAAAATACAACTACCCTACGACCCAGCAATTGCACTACTAGGCATTTATCCAAGGGATACAGGTGTGCTGTTTCGAAGGGACACATGCACCCCCATGTTTATAGCAGCACTATCAATAATAGCCAAAGTATGGAAAGAGCCCAAATGTCCATCAATGGATGAATGGATAAAGAAGATGTGGTGTGTATATATATATATATATATATATATATATATATATATATATATATATACACACACACATACATACACACACACACACAATGGAGTACTACTCAGCAATCAAAAAGAATGAAATCTTGCCATTTGCAACTACGTGGATGGAACTGGAGGGTATTATGCTAAGTGGAACTAGTCAATCAGAGAAAGACAAAAATCACATGACTTCACTCATATGGGGACTTTAAGAGACAAAACAGATGAACATAAGGTAAGGGAAACAAAAATAATATAAAAACAGGGAGGGGGACAAAAGAGACTCATAAATATGGAGAACAAACTGAGGGTTGCTGGAGGGGTTGTGGGAGAGGGATGGGCTAAATGGGTAAGGGGCATTAAAGAATCTACTGAAATCATTGCTTCACTATATACTAACTAATTTGGATGTAAATTTTAAAAAATAAAAAATAAAGTTAAAAAATAAAAATAAAAATAAAAATGATTTACATAAAATAAATAAATGAGATATTCAAATTGGAAAGAAGGAAGTAAAATTATCTCTGTTCTCAGGGAATCTTATTTTTTTTTAATGTTTATTTATTCTTGAGAGAGAGAGACAGAGCATGAGCAGGGGAGGGGCAGAGAGAGACACACACAGAATCTGAAGAAGGCTCCAGGCTCTCAGATGTCAGCACAAAGCCCAACGTGGAGCTCAAACCCGCGAACTGTGAGATCATGATCTGAGTCAGAGTCAGACACCTAAACGACTGAGCCACCCAGACACCCCTCTCAGGTTATCTTATATGTAGAAAATCACAAGTATTGCACACAAAAAAAGGTTAAAAATAATAAATGAATTCATCTAGGTAGTAAAACACAAAGTAAACACACAAAAATCAAATAGCATTTCTGTACATTAACAATGAACAATCTGAAAAGGAAATTATGAAAACAATTCCATTTACAGTAGCATAAGAATAAAATAGGAGCTAACCGTGAAGGTGAAAGACTTCACAACAAAAACTGTAATATGTTGCTGAAAGAAGTTAAAGAAGACATAAATGGAAACACATCTCATGTTCATGGTCCTAATATTGTTAATATGTCAACACTACCCAAAGAGATCTACGGATTCAATGCAATCCCTATCAAAATTCCAATGATTTTTTTTTTTTTGCAGAAAAACACATTCTAAAGTTTATATGGAGGCTCAAGCAACCCCAAACAGCCAAAACAATCTTGAAAAAGAACAAAGCCAGGACATTCACTTCGAAACTTACAACACTACAATGATCAAAACAGTGTGGTAATGGCATAAAAACATACAGATCAACTGGATAGAACAGAGAGCCCCAAAATAAAAATAACTCATATTTTTGGCAAGGGTGCTAAGATCTTCCATTAAGTTGGAAAAGGACAATCTTTTCAACAAATGGTGCTAGGAAAACTAAATGGCCACTTAGCAAAAGAAAAAAGCTAGGCCCTCCCCTAACACTATATACTCAAAATAGATCAAAGACCTAAATGTAACACCTAAAACTATAAAATTCTTAGAAGAAAGCAGAGGGCAAAAACTTCATGACACTGAATCTTGCAATGATTTCTTAGATATGACATCAAAGGAAAAGGCAACAAAATAAAAAAAAATCAACAAACTGGACCTCATGAGTATTTAAAAATTGTGTGCATCAAAAGATAATATCAACAGAGTAATAGGATAAAATATTTGCATGTCAGGGTAGCCTGGGTGGCTCAGTTGGTTACGCGACCAACTCTTGGTTTAGGCTCAGGTCACGATCTCATGGTTCATGGGTTCAAGCACCGCATCGGGCTCTGTGCTGACAGTGTGGAGCCTGCTTGGAATTCTCTCTCTCCCCCTCCCCTGCCTGCTCCCTCTCTCTCTCAAAATAAATATACTTAAAAATTTAAGAAAAAATTTGCAAGTCATATATCAAATAAAAAACTAATATCCAGAATATATACAGAATTCCTAAAACTCAATGAAAAAAAAAAGTTTAATGGACAAAGGACTTGAATAGATTATTTCTCCAAAGAAGATATTCAAATTATCAATAAGCTCATAAAAAGATTCTCAGTATCACTAGTCATTTGGGAAATGCAAATCAAAAATACAATAAGATATCACCTCATACTGATTAGGATGGCTACTATAAAAAAAAGGAAAAATTAAAAACAGATAATAATAAGTGTTAGAGAGGATGTGGAGAAATTGGAACCCTTATGCACCACTGTCAGGAATATAAAATGGTTTGGCCACTATACCATGGAAAACAATGGCAGATCCTCAAAAAATTAAAAATAGAATTACCATATCACCCAGCAATTCCACTTCTGGGTATATACCTAAAAGAATTGAGAACAGGGTCTCAAAGAGATATCTGTACACCCATGTTCATAGTAGCATTATTTACAGTAGCTAAAATGTGAAAGAAACCAAAGTGTCCATTTAGAGATGGATGGATAAATAAAAGGTGGTATATGCATACAATGGAATATTATTTAGCCTTAAAAAGGCCATTCTAACATATGCTTCAACATAGATAAATCTAGAGGACCTTATGCTAAGTGAAATAAACCAGTCACAAAAAGATACACACTGTATGATTCTACCTACATACAAGGTAGAGTAGTCAAAATCATACAGACATAAAGTAGACTGGTGGCTGCCAAAGACTGGGGAAGGGGGAAATAGGGAGTTATTGCTTAATGGATATAGAGTTTTGGTTTTACAAGTTAAAATAGTTATGTAGGTGGATGGTGGTGACAGTTGCACAACATTTTGGATAGATTTAATACCACTGAACTGTACAACTAAAAATGGTTAAAATGGTAGATATTATGTTTCATTTATCTTACACAATAAAAAAAAATGAGACAATTCCAATTTCCATCCCACATGTAAGGAGCTTGGAAGTAGCCACTCTGTCCTAACAAGTAAAAGGATGAACAGACTGAAAAGTTAACACATCTCAGATCCATAAGAAAAGAGAAGACAGAGAGTAAACCACTGCCCCCAAGACTGCAGAAACAAACAGGCAAACAGAGGGAGTCGCAGTTTACCAGAGTGGGGGCTCACCAGCAGAAACTGCCAACAAAATCAGTGCTAAGTAGTAAAACCTAAACTGTACTTGCTGAATTGCTGAAGGCTCAGTGGGGACAACTCTGAGTGTTAAAATCTTCAGGGGTACCCAGTAATAAGTGGGCCCCAACAATATTGTGAGATTTACCTGCAGACGCTCAACTAGATTCCCACAGTATAAATACTGGGGAAAAATCTCCTTGCGCTTCCAGCAGAGAGAGGGGAATCATTTTGATATAAGTCAGAGGACTTTGTTCTTAATGAGGCCTGCCCTAAGGAGTATCTAGTTAACCAGAGCCTAAACTGCTGGAGTATTAATCAGATCCTAACTGACCTGGAGAAGGGAAATACCTAATGTAAGCCCATGCTAGCCATTCTGTCCTATTTAAAGGGGGAGAAAAAAACTGAGAAACACTTGAGTGATGTTCACAGTCCAGAGGCACAGGCTCACTGAAAGACTGAGACCTAATCACAAGACTATAAAAAGCCTCCCCTCTCCCTACACCTCACCACTCTATTACTAAAGGCCTATTTCCAGCAGTTTCTTCTTCCTGATACATCACATATGGTTATCAAGAAAAAATTAGAGGGGTGCCTGGGTGGCCTAGTTGGTTAAGCCTCCAACTTCAGCTCAGGTCATGATCTCACAGTTCGTGGGTTCGAGCCCATCAGGCTCTGTGCTGACTGCTCAGAGCCCGGAGCCTGCTTCAGATACTGTGTCTCCCTCTCTCTCTGCCCCTTCCCCACTCACACTGTATCTCTCTCTCTCTCTCTAAAATAATTAAACATTTAAAAAAATAGAAAAAAAGAAAAAATTAGAAGGCATACCAAAAGTCAAAACATATTTTGAAGAGATAGAGCAAGCTTCAGAACCAGACATGGCAAGGATGTTGGAATTCTAGACCAGGAATTTAAAATAACTATGATTAATATGCTAAGGGCCATAATGGATAAAGTAGACAGCATGCAAGAACAGATGGGCAAGCAATGCAATCAGAGAGATGGAAATTGTAAAAAAGAACCAAAAGAAATACTACAGATCAAAAACACTGTAACAGAAATGAAGAATGCCGTTGATGAGCTTTTTTAGTAGACTGGACATGACTGAGGAAAGAATCTCTGAGCTAGAGGATATTATCAATAAATCCCTAGAAACAAAGAAGCAAAGAGAATAAAGTCTGAAAAAAAGGAAGATTATTCAAGTACTGCTCCCACAAAAAGTATAACATACATGTATGCAAATAACCAGAAGGAGAAGAGAAAGGGAAAAGTAACAGAAGAAATATTTGAAATGATAATGACTGAGACTTCCCCCCAAATTAAAGTCAGACACCAAACCAGAGATCCAGGAAGGTCAGAAAACACCATGCCAGATAAATACCAAAAAAACTACAAGTAAGCATATCATTTTCAAATTACAGAAAATCAAATAATCCTGAAGGAAATGAGGGGTGGGGGGGTGGTGGGAAACACCTTACCTATAGAGGAACAAAGATAAGAATTACACCTAATTTCTCAGAAACTATGCAAGCAACAAGAGAATGGAATGAAATAATTAAATGTTGAGAGAAAAAACCCACCAACCTGGACTTCTGTACCCTGAAAAATTATTCTTCAAACATGAAAGAGAAATAAATAATTTCTCAGATAAGTAAATATGGAGGGAATTTGTTGCCAGTAGATAGATTTGCCTTGCAAGAAATGTTAAAAGGACTTCTTTAGGGAGGAAGAAAATAGGTCAGAAACTCAGCTCTACATAAAGAAAGGAAGAGCATTCAAGAAGGCATAAGTAAAATAAAAATCCCAACAAATGTTTTAATCCCAATTAAAAAAATCTCAATAATGACTCCAAGTTATTTTTGTGGAACCTGACAAGATAACTCTAAATTGATATAGAAAAAAAGGATGGGGGAAGGATAGACAAGAAAACTTTGAAGATGAAAAAAATCAAAGTGGGAGGATTTATTCTACTGGATGTGAAGACTTAATCCAGCTACTGTAGTTAACATAATACATATATAGCATATATGTAATATGGGATAAGGACAGACAAATAGAACAATATAACAAACAGAGTCCAGAATATTTTAATGCACATCTGTCCAATTTATGACAAAGTTGCGCCTTTTTTTGTTTGTTTGTTTGTTTTCCTGGTAATTTATGATTTATTGAATATTGAAACAAACATACCCCTCCCGACCAAAAAGGGCCTCTGGTATATTGGGTAAAAGCAAGCTGTTCTCTGTGTCTCAATTAGCCAAAAATTTTTCTCACAGTCTGTCACTTTAAAGAGACAAATATTGTCAGAGGAAAGGCAGAATGTCTATCAATTGTGCCTCGATCCATATTTCTTCTAGGGATGAAGTGGCACTTTTCAACAAATGATCGTGAATGAACTGGACAGTTATACAGAAAAAGAAAAGAAGGAAAAACGACCCCATGCTCACACCATACAAAAATAATAAATCTCCAGGTAGAATTTTAGAAGCTTTCAGAATAAAAGATACAATAATAAAGCTTCCAGAAGATAATATAGGAGAATATCTTCATGATCATGGGACAGGGAAAGATTTCTTAAGTAAGACCAAAAGGTATTAATCATTCATAATGGCAATATTATTAAATTGGACATTAAAATTAGTAACATCTGTTCATGGTACTTAATTATTGAGTGAAAATGCAAGCTGACAGAGTGAAAGAATATACTATTTGCTATTCATAAAACTGCCCAACAGCTCATAACCACAGTGTATGTAACACATACACACACACACACACACACACACACACACACGCACATGCACATGCACACAGTACCCTATACATAGACAAAAGGACAACCCAACAGAAAAAAATGGGCAAGAAACCAGAACAGATACTTCACAAAAGAGGATATCCAAAAGGCCAATAAACTTACTTTGAAACATGTTCAACTTCACTAGTTACCAGAGAAACACAAATTTAAAAACATGAGATACTATTGTAACCTCACCAGAATTATTAAATGTAAAAGATGGAGAATACCTAGTATTGGCAAGGCAGCAGGGAAATTGGAACTCTCAAAACACTGCTGGTAGGAGTGCAAATTAAGCCAACTATTTGGTAAACCTTTTCGGATCCATCTGTAAAAGCTATGTTCATCATACTCTACGACCCACTCCTAAAAACATACGGAACAAAAATGTATACACATGTGCATCAAAAGATAAGAAAAAGAATATTTTTGTAGCAGCAATATTTGCAATAGTTAAAAACTAAAAATCTAAATTCCCATCAACACAATAGACTGGGTACACAAACTGAGGTGTAGCCATACAGTGCAGCACTGGCAATGAAGATACGTGAACTACAAGCTACACAAAGTAACACAGATGAGTCACAAACATATGCACAAATCAGACACACTAGGACAAATATGGTGTAATTCCATTCATATAAAATTCAGAAATAGTCAAAACAAACATCTGATCTTAGAAGTCAGAATACTGGTTACCTGTGAGGAGAAGGGAAGAGGAGTGATTAGAAAACAAGGGGATATTAATAATGCTTCATTTCATTTTGGCTACATGGCTATGGTCTCTGTGATAATTTAACAAGACAAACACAATCTTTACACTTTTCTGAATGTTCTACATCAATTAAAATGTTTAAACGCAAATCTGATAGATGTCCTTTTGAGGAAATGTTCCTGTTTCCAATAGATTACTTGCCTTGCCAGTTTCCTCTCATCCTCACCTGAATTGAACTCATCTGCCTCCTTTAGGTAGTAGGGTGCTTTCTGAGGGGAGTGCTCTGTCAGAGGTGAAATGTGTGTTTAATTTATCTTCCATGGTGAGGTGTCAACTGCATTTTGATATAGTCAAGGATTAAAAGTCACCTTGAAGCAGATCTTCACTTTTCAGCAAAGAATCTCTTCAGTGGGTTCCTGTACTCAGAGAAAGGCTTAGAAAACTACGTATTAACAAAACTAACAGTTTTTGAATGGCTTTAAGTATGATCTCTTGTGGAGGTAGTCACTGAGAAGGAAGTGGAAATAAGGGTTCTAGGTTTGTGTACTGGAAGGTAGTATTAAACGAAAGAGAGTTCATTTCTAAGACATCTATTAGAATATTAAGACCGCAGGATGATTGTCCTTTAAATAGCTGCTGTGAAAGAACTTTAACTTGGCAGCCTTAATAACAGGTAGAGCAGAATTTAGCCTCTCTGCCACCTTACTTCAGACCTAATATTTGGGGATAACTGTGCCAGCACAGAAATCACTTGCCCTTTCTAATGAGTCTCACATCTTCCTAGAAAATTCTCAACCTTGTTCCTGCTGCCCACACCTTCTACGCATTTCTCAACTGCTTCACCCACCGCCTATTGACTCAAATTAGTGACCATCAACTCAATTTGTGCCATTCCCACTGTCCTTGGGTGGCGTAGCATCATATGGATTGAGTTCAGAGAGGGACTGGAAAGTACTTTAACAATTCTGGACAGTTCAGCTTGAAGTCTCCTTTACTAAGAGTAACATTATAACACTGCTCAAGATAAGGAGTCCGGACCAAACCTGAAGCCCGTTGAACACACTACCACATAGAGGAAAAGATTGGAGCGAGAGAGAGAGAAGGGACTTTTTTCAAATAGTGTATTCAAGTGGATTTAATTACCACAAAACTTGTCGTAATACATAATCTGCAGTCATAGGGAAGAATAACAGAAGCCGGGAGGACATGTATCCAACTGAGAATATTGAAAGATCAGACAAAGAATGTGAATGTGGTAACTGACATAGTAGAACAGTGATAAACATGATGGATTGAAACGCATGAGTCAGAATGCCATGCAGAGTGATTCAGCTTCTTCATAATAATACCATTACATCACCACAGCATCATAATAATAATAAAACATAGGAACAGCGTAATGAGAATAGACTTCTGAACTTCACTCTGACTTGTGGGATTCAAATATTACACATTGAAATGACTGAGGCACATTATTTGCTCTCGAAAAGGTGCAGAGCTCCAGTTTCACCTATAAATTAACTAGACTCTTCTCTTGTGAAATAATGTTTTAAAAACAGTTTCACATACACTATTTTCAAGACCATCTTTTGAGGTAAGCAATCATGGCAAAGACTGCCGTTTGTCCTCTAAAATGAATTTCTTGCTCTTCCTCAGTAAGGTACCCCTCAAAGTGTCAGACTACTCAAAACAAAGGCTATACCAAGTTAATGTTTTATTAATTGTTGTCATTCAAAGTTTCTTACAAAATGCATATATATTTCCTTAGATTTGGTTCTGATATAATTCTCGCCTGTTACATACTTGTATTTTTTTAAGCCAAATCATTTACCAAACAGAACTATCAGTCCTTTGAATTTTTCCTGTCATTATGGGCTTTCATAATACCTAATGTCCTTTGCAAACTTAATTAAGATACACTGTACCTCCTCTCACAGCTAAGATGCCAAATATAAAAACGTTATTTAAAAGCCACTGTAACAGAAGCCTTTCATTTTGTATCAAGGAAAGTCTCAGTTTACAGTCTTTTTATTGATTAGAATGATTTCTAAGTCAAACTTTGTATGATCACACAAAATGTTTATAGAAATACAAATGCCCGTTATCAACTTTATCCTCTTTACCAATACTATAATTCTACAGGGGTAAAAATACATACGAAGTTACTATATTTGTCAGGCAGAAGTCCTTCCAATCCTGTCTCCGCAACCGAACTACTGCTGCTGCTAATAATCCTGCCATATGAATTGACTTTTTCTTGATCCCAATTAAACCTTAAATATCTTTATTACACACAGAAGAAAGTAATACTTTTTATCTTTAAACATGCCACAGAACTACTGTCATGGGTCACCAGACAGTCTGCCATGTAAATTAATGTAAAGTTTGCATACCAGATCACTGCCATGTGAAAGTCATCACAAATATACACTTAGATTATATATTCCAATCCCATACCTACACTGAGCTTAGAGATTTATTTCATTCTTAAAATATTTTCTATTATCACATTCTTATTCACCATCTCTTCTATATATCAGGATTGTGATGAAACAAGGTCAAGCCTGCCTGCAGCAAGTCCCTAAACAGACACAAAGAGAAAAATACTGATCTCCTGTAATATATCAACTAGTAGAAGCACAGAAAAAGTGACCACACACAGAAGGTGTCCAATAATTTTCAACAAGCAGAACCAAAAATTAGGCCCAACTGCCTTGCTGAATGACAAAATTATTACTTTACATGACAACATAAAGTGTTTCTCCTCTAAGTGTTTCTCACAATAAAAGCTAGGCACTACTACTTTATTTGGAGTTCTTCAGGCAAATACCTTCATAACTTAGAGGTAGGCAAAAATTTAAGACACAGAAAACAGTAACTATAAAATAAATACTTGGAAATTAGATTTCAATATTAAAAACCACTGCTCATTAAAAGACATCATTATAACAATGAGTAGGTAAGCCACAGACCAAAAAGAAAATATGTGCAAAATTCATATCTGACAAAGGATCAATATCCACAATATATAAGAACCCCTATAACTTAATAATATAAAGGTAAACCCAATAAAATATGGACAGAAGATCTGAAGAGATGCTTCACAGGAAATAAACAAATGGCCAATAAGCACACACAAAAAAGTGCTCTGTATCATTAATCACCAGGGAAATACAAATTAAAAACATAAAAACCACAAACTACCCATCAAAAGTGGACAAAATTAAAATATTTAACTACTCTAATCCTTGGTAAGGATGTAGAGCACTGGAACTCTCATCCACTGTTATGGCGTGTAAAATGGTACAACCACTTTGGAAAAAAGGTCTAGCAGTTTTTTTTTTTTATAAAACTAAACGTAATTCGGGGTACCTGGGTGGCCCAGTCGGCTCAGATCATGATCTCACTGTGAATTCAAGCCCTGTGTTGGGCTCTGAGCTGTCAGCACCCAGATCCTGGAGTCTGCTTCGGATTCTGTGTCTCCCTTTCTCTCTGGCCTTCCCCCACTCATACCATCTCTGTCTCTCAAAAATGGAATAAATGTTAAAAAAAAAAAAAAAAACTAAACATAATTCTATTCCCATGTATTTGCCCAAAAGAAATAAAAACATGCTTAATGCAAGAATCATACAAAAATGGTCATAGCAGCTTATTCAAAAGGATAACAAAAGGATAACCAAAATGTGGCATATTCATACAGTAGAATGCCTGCTACTAAGCAATTAAGAAGGAATGAACTACTGATAAATGCAACATAAGATGAATGAATTTCAAAAACATGCTGAGTATGAAAGAAGTCTTATGTAAAAGAGAATATATTACCTGATTCTATTTATTCTATTCAGTTTGGGGTGGGGGGGGGGGGTGCAGTGCAGACTAACTGGAAAGGAACTTCCCAAGGTGCTGGTAATGTTCTGTATCTTGATAGTATAGGATATCTAGTTGTATGCATTTGTCAAAACTATTTAAATGTACACTTACAATTTGTGTATTTCATTGTGTGCAAATTTTACCTCGAGGAAAAAAATGTAAAAACAAAAACAAATTAAAGAAATATATATGTTAAAAACAAGAGTGAAATTGTACTTATTAAGAAAAATAAATTTGATAATCTTCAGGAAAAAAAGTACATAATCTAACGCAAGTATATACAGAAACTGAAAGACCCTGGTACTTACCTGGATGTCTTCCTGGCCTGCTCCCTGATGTGTTCTTCAGGTCTCTTGCTACAACGCAATTTTAACAGAGAAGTCTTCTCTAGCAATACTATTTCAACAAACACCCCCAAGTCCCTCACTTTCTATCCTGCTTAGTATTTATTCATAACCTGTAGTACCACAAGAACACATTCGTTTGTTCATGTCTCTCCACCAGTGGAATGTAAACTCCAAGAAAGCAGTAGAGAGGAAGAGAGCATTAGTGAACACATTATTCCATTTCCAATATATCACTCAACTGCAATCCACTTGTGCTTTGAGGGAGATTTTAATGGAATAGTGTCTGGTCTCAAAGGAATAGATAAACACAGTAAAGAGGGACTCTCTCCCCTCTTCTCTCATCTCCACCTTTTGGTCTCTGCCTAGAGGGAAGCTGGAATTTCTACTGAAATCCATCTACTCCATACACCTGGTCCCTCTCCAGCCCTTACTCCCTCAGCAAAGAGTGACTGATGTGATAAACCAGAATTGGATATTAATTTGGCCACATTTTACTAAAGGATGAAACCACGGAGCTAAGTCAGCCCATATTCTTGCCAGCATCTTGTCTCCTCTTACTTAAGAAGACCTACTAGGTAACTCCCTATGACTGGCTGTGTGAAACAGGCCCACAGGCCTCTTTCATGCTACACGTTAGGAAAGAAGTTTAAACAATCTGCTTTGCAAATCTAGTCACGTCTCTAGGCAGCATGAGTAGATTCAGAGTGGGAGGTTTCAAGCCTAAGCCATGTTCTCCAGTACAGCTTTTTCCTAAGAAACTTGAAATGAAGGTTACAGGATGCATGACTAGATTAATAAAGCTTGCAACAATATCCCATTTGGACAGTAATCATTCAATATATACTGAAATCAGTCAAAATGCCAGAGTTCTGAACTACTAACTCAAGAAAAATATAAAACAAAAACCATAAAAATAATATAATACTCCATTGGTGCTAAATAACTTACTTTAATAAATTGTCTTTAATACAAGTATAAAACAATATTCCTATCATTTCAACTACAGTTAAACCCAGACTTCAAAGCTAAGTCAGTAATTAGTAACACGTTAATTCTGAAAAGTTTTTAACTACAAGAGTATCAAATATACTACAAAACTCAAATACTTTAATGCTTTCTGACACAGTATTAAAAATAAACTTCTTAGCATCCCAAGGCTATCAAAGGTCCTCCCCCCAAATATTTATTTATTTAATAAGTTAAAGCATAGTACCCTGTTCGTGCTTATATTTATCAAAAAAAAATTTTAATGTCTAACTTCAGTGTGATTTGAATACTTCTATGCCATCCCCAAATGCCTTATATACATACTAACTCTTTGCAGGTAGGAGGTTCATGGTCTTGGTAGAAAAAAATCATGTTAGTTACAGTGTTTTAAAATTCTAACTAGACTTTTAAACTATAAAATAAAACAAGAAAGTTTAACTTTAGTTAGTTAGTACCTTTTCTCCTCTCTCTCTTTTTTGTTGGGGGGGGGGCAAAAAGGACTGATTTAACATCATTCTTTATTCAAATGGACTATTATACAAGGTTTTAGTTTATGGTTCTTCTTTGTTAGCTGGTTAATATCAAATGCCCAAGGACAATTCTCATTAGAGCTGAACATTTCCACATAAGGGTAATTAGATTTAATTTAAAATAAAGTTAATAATATATGTATGTACATGTAGATTAAAATACAACATAAACATATGCAAACTAGTAAGAGACCTAGAAAACTGAAAAGTATCCACTAGAAAGGAGACATAGGGAAAAATTTTAAACTGAAATAATACTTTTTGCTGAATCATTAAGCTACTACCATCAACATAGATCAACTAAGATCAGAAAGAAGAATATGCAAAATGCTGACAAGAATGATTTATTCTACAATTAAAATGAATGTTTTAAAGAGAAAAAATAACTTTCTAAAATGAAACTTACAAAACAAAACTTGGGTTTAGTAATTTATTAAAAATTTCACCCCTAATTTTCTTTTGAAAAAAAGGAACATTATAAACAAGGGCATGAAATAGACTTCAGATTGAGACTCATACCAATACTCTGTTCTCAATGAAAAATAGAACTATTTTAAAAAATTAAATAAAATTTCAAATATTTTCCATTTAATGTACATTAAAAAATACAGTATTTATACCTGAAATATAAACTAGTCATTTATTTTCATTCATAATATAAAGTGATTTAGAGAAGGTTTACTTTTCCCAGTGCTCAAAATTAAATAAGAATTGTTTCCCATATCTAGGAATTATACTGATCACATAAAGTAAAAGTTTAATTTTGCGGAACTAGAGCTCAGATTCAAATAAAAAATGTGTTTGAAAATACCTAAATAAAACAAAGGCTTTAATTTTTATTAGTTTGCAATCATAGCAAGTTTACTTTTTCTAACATTAGGAAAAAAAATCAAGCCCCCTTTATCAATATAAAAAATTTTAAATAATCACAATAGAATCTTTTATATATAACTTAGAAAAACAATTTCACATGATACACTCATAACACTCAGAAATTACAATCCAGAAAAAGACAATCTCCCTAAAATAGAAAGAAGTTCTTTCTTTTTGTCACCTCCATTCCTTATATAAACTTTATTTCACATCATTTACATACAAATATTTATCACCATCTGTCAGGTAGGTAAGAAAAAAAATTCTGCCTTTAGAGCTCATACAGTAAATTTACTAAGTCTTCTTGGTATGTTTCTTTTTAACAGTATCTGAAGCAACAGCTATAGGTTTTGAGGTCGATGAACCAGTACCATTAAAAGATGATTTTGTTTCACTTTTCTTTTCACATGGTGTAAACTGCTGCTGCCAACCAAACAGCATCCGGCTCAATGCGTCCTCAAAGAGAGCAAAAGGCACAGTAGCAGTCTCTGTAATCATCATGGTTATCTGGAAAAAGAAAGTTCAATTTTGAATTTAAACACAAATGTCTTCTGTTTCTCAAAACTGAGAGGAGAAAGTAAATTTTAAAAGAGAGAAAGATTAAAAACACATTCTTATTTACTGTTTAAAACATTTTTTTATTGAGGTATAATGGACATATTAGTTTCAGGTGTAAAACATGTTTCAATATTTGTATATATTGCAAAACGATCACCACAACAGGTCACCATACATGGTTACAAAGCTTTTGTGTGATGAAAACTTTTACGATTTATTCTCTTAACAGCTTTTGAATATGCAATACACTATGATTAACTATAGTCACCATGCTTCACATTGCATCCCCATGACTTATTTTGTTAACTAGAAGGTTGTAGTTTTTGAGTTCCTTCATCCCTCACTCCCCCCACCCCCAGCCCCTGGCAACCACCAATCTATTCCTTATATTTGAGTTTTGTTTTGTTTGTTCATTTGTTTTTTTAGATTTTACATGTAAGTAAAATCATGTACTATTTGTTTCTAACTTCTTTCACTCAGCATAATGCCCTCAGGATGCGACTATGTTGTTAAAATGGCAAGATTTCATTCTTTTTACAGCTAAGCAATATTCCAGTATGTATGTGTGTTTTACATCTTCTTTATTCATCCACCAACTGACACATTGTTTCTGTTATCCAGGCTATTGTAAATAATGTTGCAGTGAACATGGGGATGCATATATCTTTTTGAATTATTTCAATTTCTTCAGATAAGTATCCAGAGTGGAATTACTAGCTCATAAGGTAGTTCTATTTTTAATTTTTTGAGGAACCTCCAAAGTGTTTTGCACAGTGGCTGCACCAACTTCCATTCCCACCCACAGTGCACAAGGGTTCCCCGTCCTCCAGATCCTCATAAACACTTGTTATTTCTTGTCTTTTGGATAACAGCCATTCTGACATTCTGATATCTCCTTGTGGTTTTGATTTGCATTGCCTGAGGATGAGTGATGCTGAGCATCTTTTCATGTACCTGCTGGCCATCTGTATGTCTTCTCTGGAAAAATGTCTGTCTATTCAGAACTGTCCATTTTTAAATTGGATTGTTTGGCTTTTTGCTATTGAGTTGTATGAGTTCTTTTTGTATTTTGGATATTAACCACTTATCAGATACATGATTTGCAAATATTTTCTCCTATTCAGTAGGTTGCCTTTTCATTTTGCTGACAGTTTTCTTTGCTGTACACTTTTTCAATTTAATGTAGTTCCACTTATTTATTTTTGCCTTTTTTGTCTTTGCTTTTGGTGTCAGATCCAAAAAAATATCACCAAGACTGATGTCAAGGAGCTTACCAGTATGTTTTCATCTTCCCGGAGTTTTATGGTTTCAGGTCTTTAATCCATTTTGAGTTAATTTTTATGTATGGTATAAGACAGTATTTCAGTTTCATTCTTTTCCATGTGGCTCTCCAGTTTTCCCAACACCATTTATTGAAGAGACCATCCTTCCCCCATCAAATATTCTTGGTTCCTTTGTAGTAAATAAATTGACCGCATGTGCATGGGTTTATTTCTGAGCTAAAATGTTATTGTTTAATCTTTAGGAGAAGAAAACCTAAGCTAGGTTCTAGAAAATCTCTGTTCTCTGTAAGTTTATACTTAAGCAAAGGAAAAGAACATAACTCGTTAACAATAACACAAGGTACCATATTTTGGGGTGGAAATGAGCAGTACAACCATAAAAATATATCTAGTATTCAAAGGAAATAGGAAGAAAAAATATCATCTACAGTCAACACCAAACAATCAATAACAGCTGTCATTACTATGCCCTTAACATGTGCCAGAACTTTAATAAGTGTTCTATATTATCTCATCTTCTTTATTTTTTTTAATGTTTATTTTTGAGAGAGAGAGAGACAGCATATGCACAAGCAGGGGAGGGGCAGAGAGAAGATGACGGAGGATCTGAAGTGGGCTCTGAGCTGACACCAGCAAACCCGAAGTGGGGCTTGAACTCACAAACCACGAGATCATGACCTGAGCCCAAGTCATGCTTAACCAACTGAGCCACCCAGGTATCCCCATCTTATCCTCTTTAAGTGTAATCCAACAATTACTCCATTATTACTCTCAGCACAGAGATGTGAACCATGGCTGACAGGTTCAGTAACTTGCTTGAAGTCACAGAACTAATAAGCAGTAAAGCAGTTTGGAACACCCAGATTTTGAGTTCAATCACTAAATACACTGTATTCTATCATTATCTAAAGTTACAGATTTTTTAGTAAATGCAGAATACTACCCTTAGGAAAGACTGTAGAAAGTCTCTAATCATCCAATGCTTTCTATATGTATATGTATATGCATATACATATATTTATACACAAAGCACTAAGACATTAGGAGGTAGAATATAAAGTGCTACCAATTCTTTATTTGGCAAAATGCAGTGTTCAGAGATGTTCAGATTTGTTCAAAAAATTAGACTGGTACAAAAGGATCTGGGGACAGAGTTTTAAGGACTAGAATGATCCCAAAAAGCCCAAGAATTTCCAAGAGACAATTCTTCCAGCAAATCTAAGATAATGAATCAAATTAGAAATTTATGGAATCAAATCTCCACAAGAGGCCCCTACTTAATCCACTTATTTGAAGAAAATGGAATCAAGAAAAAAATTCTTATTAACTGCAATACGGTCTAGGTAGTGAGGAGACAGAATAGGTTCCATCAAGGAGAATGGATAAGTGAAACCCATACTGTGCAATTGTTAGAAGTAATAAATAGAAAAGTAATATGGGAAATTCTTAAAAAAACTGTTAGGTGAAAGCTAGAACAAGAGCTATAGTGTGCTATCATTTAGATAAATTAAAAATGCATGCACACACAACACTGTGAATGTACAAAATGTCACAGAATTGTATACTAAGAAATAACTAATTTTGTTATGTGACTTTGACCTCAATAAAAAGAAACAAAAAAAATAACAAACTTTTTAAATAATGCATGCACACAGGCTTCAAGCTAGTCATGACTAAATAAATGCTTTATATCAGACTCAGTCTCTCACCAAAATCAGTATTAAAAACAGAAATACACAAAACAACCATACAAAGGCACTGGAGAACAACAAATCAAGCAGAACCTAATGGGGCTATCCCTAAGAGAAAGTTAACTGAACAAGGTGAGCTCCACATTCAATCTGGCATTTTTCTTTTAATGAAATGTGTCAATTTACAGCATAGGAGAATAGCAAACAGAAGTCCCAAATGGGCTAAGGAGACAGAGCCTGCAGTCTGAGAAGGCCAAAGCACCTAGGACTTGAGAGAAAGAAAGCTCAAAAAGGAGAGAACCAGAAAAACATTAAGCCCAAAGATCCATGCATAACTTACTCTGGAGAAGTTTACCCTAAACTGTGCACACACAGGAAGAGATTTCAAAAACCTAGTGCAGAGCAACAGTTGGAAGGCCAAAAGCTGAGCAGACACTTCAGCAGCCAGCTGAAGGTTAGAGTACAAAGCCAGCCAAAGTGGAACTGCCTAGGGATACATCTCAGGCTTAAATTAAGACTCCAAAAGGGTCACATTCTAGAAGGGCAAACCCCAAAGAGAACAGCATTAACAAAACCTAAAACTAACTATCAACAGGATTATAATAATCTGCTTGTGCATTAAACCTGGTTGCCAGAAAAATGTCAGAATATAGTCCCTGCCCTTAAAGTCCTTACAGATTAGTCAAAGATAAGCTAGTCAGAGACAGAGTAAATCAGTAATTACAGAACAGTAAAGAGTAAATGCAGTGATGGAGGTGTGGCCACAAATTTTTAGGTAAGAGATATAGATTTGGAAGTCATTACCATACAAGTAAAAGGTAAAGGCATGAATATGAATGTGATCACCTGGAGAGAAAACATACAGAAAGGAGAGTCTAAATATAATGTTAATCTACAAGTTTATGCCATTATTGTACAAGATATAAGAAGAACTTCCTTATATTAAATTATTCTTCAGCATAAATAGTTATAATGCAAAATTATCTTGGTCATAACTTGACTTCGTGAACTGCCAATAAAAGATAAAAGAATTCAGATAAAAACAATGGTCCACTGTCAGGAAAACAGCAATGTCTTTTTACAAAATCTTAAAGAAAAGACTGTCAGGATCTAAAATATTTCCTGAGAACATGAACTATATAGTATTTTTCAAAGTCGAGTGCTTTAATAGAATCTCTACTCCCAGTAGACTCATCACTCAGCTGAGAAGTATTGCTGGCATCAGAAATTACTGCTGAGATAGACTTACGAGGTTCAAGGACAAACTTCTGTGAATTCAGCCTCTTATCAGGTCTTGATTCAGCAAGGTGACGCCAATATAATGGTGACAAATGGAACGAATCTTTATTCTTTTACAAATAAAATACAAAATTGTCTCCTTATTTGGTAAACTATTAACAGAAAAAGTGTATTACATAATTTAAATAGCATTTGACTTCCTGGTCTCTTGCTTAAAAAGGGAAATAAAGAAAAGAAAGTAGAAACCTTAACAACAATCTGATATTTACAACATATCCTAAGATATAAACTAATTCAAGTAAAGAAACTGTTTAAAGCTCCACCATATTCTTTATGTAATATCTCATGTCATATCATTTCAAAGATGCCCAAATGTGACATACAATCTGAGGTCTTTAAGGGCACAAACAGCACTTAATGTTCTTTAGATCCTTCACAGTGTCTAGAATGGAGAGTACAACCAATAAACATAACTTCTACCTCTCAGGAGCAACTGAAAAACTATTATACAATGTATCTACATAGGCAAAAAATATCTATCATACAATATATCTACACTGGCAAAATAATATCTACATTATTAATCTCTCTCCACCTAGAATATACTCCTTTCTGTCTCTACCTGCCTAGATCAAACAACCCTTTGTAGTGCAACTCATGTGTCAACTCCAAAACCTTTTGGACACCTTCCAGTGAAAGTCTCCTTGCCCCTGAATGAACTCCCAATGGCAAGTGGCATATTCAACCATGTTTTCTGTTATTCTATACTTTCTTCGTCGGTGATACCATTCATTCATTCGTCAGCATTAACCTGAGGCTACCAAATAAATTAAAATCTTAGGATTTCCAATTCTTTAAGTAAGCTTCACACCCAGTGCAGAGCCCAATGTGGGACTTGAACCCATGACCCTGAAGATCAAGACCTGAGCTGAGATCAAGAGTCAGACACTTAATTGACTGAGCCGCCTAGGTGCCTCAAGATTTTCATTTTATAAATGTCATTTTCAGTAAACTGGGTAAATTAATTATTTCTGGTAGTACAATCTTAGATAATTAAGTATGAGGGAATTAAATACAGACAGACCTCTGTATTTATCTTGATCATTTATCAGTCAACAAATATAAATTTAAAATCTACCACATACACTAGACACACTGATAGGGATACAGCAATAAATAAAACAAACTTAGTGCCTATCTTCATAAAGTTTAAAAGCATAGTGTACATGTCTCATATGTTTCTTCATAACATCTTAAGGACAAAGTCTGGGTCTTATTTAAAGTTTATATGCTCATGTGTATCCCTCAAAGGGCCTAATAATATTGTCCCACATTCATGTTTTCAATAATATACCATCTGAATATACCTCTCAAGAGCATTCAGCACAACTCCCCAATCCATCCTTCCTAAATCTGTATCTCAGTTTTCCCCTTGCTTCATTCACAACTTCTTTACAGTTTCCCGTTCTGAATCTTCCTTCTCTAAATATTAAAGAATCTCCTGGCTCTGTCTTCACTCCTCTCTCTGTTTCTCTGTATAATATAACTGCTTCCCTAAGTTGATTTACAAATTTAATACAATCTCAATTAAAAAAAATACTAACAAGGTTTTTTTTACGGAATTAGACAAATTGCTATTAAAGTTCATATCCATACACAAAAATAGCTGGGAAAATTTTGAGGAGAAAAACAAACATGCAGGAATATTCAGAAAACACTAAAAATGAAAAATTCAAAGAATGCCTGATTCTCCATAGCCTTGTAAACAGAACATACATGAGAAATGGCATCTGAGGATTATTTTAATTAACATTTCTCAAATTATGAATGCTTCGATTTTTTCATATGTTTGAAAGACATCTTCATATATTTTCCATGTGAATTGCCTGTTGACAGCTTCCTTTTAATTTTTCCATCAGGTTTTTGACCCTGTAACCTTTAATTTTAAGAGGTTGTTATGTATTACAAATACAAACCATCAATAATATATGTTGCAAGTACTTTTATCACAGTTTGACAACTGTACTTTTATTTTGTCCATGGTGCTTCCATCCAGGCAACTTTTAGAAAAATGTTACAGTCAAACTTGTCAACCTTTTCTTTACAGAAAAAGAAAAAAGTAAGCCCAAAGTAAGTACAAGGAAGGACACAATATAGACCTGAAATCAGTGAAATACAAAACAGAAAACAATGACACAAAAAGCTGCATCTTTTTTTTTTAATGTTTATTATTTTTGAGAGAGAGAGCATGAGCAGGGGAGGGGCAGAGAGAGAGAGACAGAATCTGAAGAAGGCTCTGAGCTGTCAGCACAGAGCCAATGTGGGGTTCAAATTCACGAACTGTGAGATCAGGACTTGAGCCCAAGTTGGACGCTCAACCGACTGAGCCAGGCGCCCCAAAGGCTGGGTCTTTCAAACAAATCAATGGAACTTATAAACATCTAGTAGGGCTGACTTAGAAAGAGAGGAGGGGGTGGAGTTAAGATGGCAGAAAAGTAGGGAGACCCTAACCCTGTCTCATCCCTTGAACTCCGCTAGATATTTAATCATTCTAAACACCAAAGAAATCAACTGGAGGTCTGAATGAAAAAAACTGCAAGACTACATGTAGAAAGGGGAACACTGTTTGGAAGGTAGGAAGTACAGAGAGTTTACAGGGTGAGATATTGCTCTGGGTCCAGCCGGGGAGGGAAATAGCCTAAGGAGGCTATCACGAAGTATTATAAGCAGCAGAGAACATATGGTGGGAGCAGTGCCTGGCTTAAGGGTGCTCAAGTGGTGAAGCAGGTAGAATCCCAGGAGTGACAGCATGGTCTGAGGATCGCTTGTGTCACAAGAAAGAGTGGTTGCACCAAAAAGTTGTGCTGTTTCCAGGCATAAGAGAAGGGGCTTAGTCAGGCTGAGGGCTGCAAGCTGGGGTGCCTGCTTTCTGCTGTTTTGACATGAACTCTGAACAGCAGCACAGTCATGCCACTGCTTTTTTCACCAGGCAGACAAAAGCCTGGCGAGAGCCTTCCCCAGAGGAGCAGCACAGGTCCGGCCCAGGGAATCCCTAAAATTTGGAGTTTTGAAACTCAGTCATGCACCTGAAATTTAAAAAAATCTTGGACACAAGAGGGGTGATTAATTGCTCTTCTGTGAGGCTTCCCTGAAGCGTGTCAACATTTAGTTCCAGATTCAAGAGTGGGAGGGGAAGCTGGCCACATTCATTCCGTCCTTCATAGCTGAAGGCCTTCAGGGAGTAAAACAGTGCCACCCAGAGGAGGCCGGAGACACTTACATCAAGACCTGCACCCCTGAACCCCTGAGGCTCTTTTCCACTAAAAGGAGTGAGCCTGAGAATCAGTGGGGCAGGCTCCTCCCCCCAGAAGACCAGCACAAATAACTCTTTTGCACCAAGTCTACTACCATGGTATTGAAAAGTGTCAACTCTAGGGGAAATTAGATCCAACTTCTGTTTTACTTTCTTTTTTTTTTTCATTTGTTTTCTAATTTTTTCAATTCCTTTTTTTTGTTTGTTTTACTTTTTACTATTTTTATATTATTTTATTTTTGGATCTACATCCTTTTAACAAGCAGATCAAAACACACTCAGGATCTAGCTTTTTTGTTTGTTTCTTTGTGTGTATTTCTTTTGTTTTCTGGACAAATTACAAGATGGAGAAACTCACCCAAAAGAAAAAATAGGCAAGAGATCACAGCCAGTGATTTAATCAACAAAGACATAAGTAAGATGTCTAAACTAGAATTTAAAACCACGAATACAAGAATGCTAGCTGGGTTCGAAAAAAGTATAGGAGACAACAGAGAATCCCTTTCTGCAGGGATAAAGGAACCAAAATCTAGTCAGGCCAAAATTAAAAATGCTATAACCAAGATGCGATCTCAAACGGATCCAATGACAGCGAAAATGGACGAAGCAGAGCAGCAAATCAGTGACACAGAAGATAAAGTTATGGAAAATAATGAAGCTGAAAAGAAGATACAAAGGCCAAAGATCACAATACAAGACTTAAAGAACTCAGCAACTTATTAAAGAGGAATAACATTCATATCATAGGCATCCCAGAAGATGAAGAGACAGAAAAAGGGGCAGAAGGTTGTGAGCAAATTATAGCTGAAAACTGCCCTAACCTGGGGAAGGACACAGGTATCAAAATCCAAGCAGCACAGAGAACTCCCATTAAATTCAACAAAAGCTGCCCATCACCAAGGCATATCATAGTCAAATTCACAAAATACTCAGACAAAGAAAGAATCCTGAAAGCAGCAAGGGAGAAAAAAAGTCCTTAACCTACGAGGGAAGGCAGATCAGGTTCACAGCAGATCTGTCCACAGAAACTTGGCAGGCCAGAAAGGAGTAGCAGGATATTTTCAACATGCTGAATATGAAAAACATGCAGCCAAGAATTCTTTATCCAGCAAGGCTGTCATTCAGGATAGGAGGAGACATAAAGAGTTTCCAGATAAACAAAAACTAAAGGAGTTCGTGACCACTAAACCAGTCCAGCAAGAAATTTTAAGGGGGACTCTTTGAGTGGAAAAAAACAAAACAAAACAAAAAGACCAAAAGGGACAAAGATTAGAAAGGACCAGAGAATATCACCAGAAACATCAATTCTACAGGCAACACAATGGCACTAAATTTGTATCTCTTAATAATTACTCTGAATGTAAATGGACTAAAAGACATAGGGTACCAGAATGGATAAAAAAACAACAACAAGAACAAGTTCCAATTATATGCTGCCTACAAGAGACTCATTTTACACCTAAAGAAACCTGCAGATTGAAAGTCAGGGGATGGAGAACAATCTATTACGCTAATGGATGTCAAAAGAAAGCTGGAGTAGCCATACTTATATCAGACACACTACACTTTAAAACAAAGACTGTAACAAGAGATGAAGAAGGGCATTCGATCATAATTAAGGGGTCTGTCCATCAAGAAGATCTATCAATTGTGATTATTTATGGCCCCAACCTGGAGGCACCAAAATACATAAATCAATTCATCACAAACAAAGAAACTCATTGATAATAATACCATAACAGTAAGGGACTTTAACACCCCACTTACAACAATGGACAGATCATCTAAGCAGAAAATCAACAAGGAAACAATGGCTTTGAATGACACACCGGACCAGATGGACTTAACAGATATAATCAGAACATTTCATCCTAAAGCAGCAGAATACACATTCTTTTCTAGTGCACATGGAACATTCTCCAAAGTAGATCACATAATGGGTCACAAATCAGCCTTCAACAAGTACATAAAGATCGTGATCACACCATACCATAAAGATCGCTATGGAACTTGAAATCAACCACAAGAAAAAATTTGGAAAGCCTACAAATACATCGAGGTTAAAGAACATCCTACTAAAGAATGAATGGATTAACCAGGAAATTAAAGTAGAAACAAAAAAATACATGGAAGCCAATGAAAATGAACACATGACAGTCCAAACCCTTTGGGATACAGCAAAGGCAGTCCTAAGAGGAAAGTATATTGCAATTCAGGCCTCTCTCAAGAAGCAAGAAAGGTCCCAAATACACAACCTAATCTTATACCTAAAGGAGTTAGAAAAGGAACAACAAATAAAGCCTAAAACTATCAGAAGAAAAGGAAACAGTAAAGATTACAGCAGAAATAAATGATGTAAAAACAAACAAAAAACAGTAGAACAGATCAACGAAACTAAGAGCTGGTTCTTTGAAAGAATAAACACCATTGATAAACCCCTAGCAAGACTTAGAAAAGAGAAAGGACCCAAATAGATAAAATCATGAATGAAAGAGGATAGATCACAACCAACACCACAGAAATATAAATTATAAGAGAATACTATGAAAATTTATGTGCCAGCCAATTGGGCAATCTGGAAGAAGTGGACAAATTCCTAGGAACTCACAAACTACCCAAATTTAAACAGGAAGAAATAAAAAATTTGAACAGACCCATAAGCAGAAAAGAAATTGAATCAATAACTAAAAATTTCCCAAGAAACACTAGTCCTGGGCCAGATGACTTCGCAGGGGAATTCTACCAGACATTTAAAGAAGAGTTAATCCTTATTTTTCTCAAACTGTTCCAAAAAATAGAAATGGAAGGAAAACTTCCAAACTCATTCTACAAAGTCAGCATTACCTTGATTCCAAAATCAGACAAAAACCCCACTAAAAAGGAGAATTACAGGCCAATATATATCCTGGATGAACCTAGATACAAACATCTCCACAAGATACTAGCAAATCGAATTCAACAGTACCTGAAAAGAATTATTCACACTAACCAAGTGGGATTTATTCCTGGGCTGCAGGGCTGGTTCAATATTCACAAATCAATCAACATGATACACCACATTAATATAAAAGAAAGGATAAGAACCAAATGATCTTGTCAATAGATGCAAAAGAGCATTTGATAAAATACAGCATCCATTCTTGATAAAAACTCTCAACAACGTAGGTACAGAAGGAACAAACCTCAACATCATAAAAGCCATATACAAAAGACCCATAGCTAATATCATCCTCAAGGGGGAAAAATAGAGAGCCTTTCCCCTATGCTCAGGAACAAGACAAAGATATCCACTCCCACCATTTCTATTAACCATAGTACTGGAAGTCTTAGCCCCAGTAATCAGACAAGAAAAAGAAAGAAAGAGCATACAAATCAGCAAGGAAGAAGCCAAACTTTCATTATTTGCAGGTGACATAATACTCTATGTAGAAAACCCAAAAGACTCCACCAAAAAATTATTAGAACTGGGGAACTGGGTAGTTAGTTGGGCATATGACTGTTGATTTCAGCTCAGGCCATGATCTCACAGATTGTGGGTTTGAGCCCCACACTGGACTCTGCGCTGACACACAGAGTCTGCTTGGGATTATCTCTCTCTCTGCCCCTCTCCTGATCACACTCTCGTTTGCTCTCTCTCTCAAAGTAAACTAAAACATTAAAAAAAATTTTAAATGCTAGAACCAATATATGAATTCAGCAAAGCTGAATATAAAATCAACATGCAGAAATCTGTTGCATTTCTATAAACGAATAATGAAGCAGCAGAAAAAGAAATCAAGGAATCAATCCCATTTGCAATTGTACCAAAAACAAGAAGATATCTAGGAATAAATTTAGCTAAATTGGTAAAAGATCTATACTCTGAAAACCAAGAAAACTTGAGAAAGATACTGAAGAGGACACAGAGAAATGGAAAAGCATTCCATGCTCATGGATTAGAAGAACAAACATTATTAAAAATGTCTATATTACCCAGGGGCGCCTGGGTGGCTCAGTCAGTTAAGCGTCCGACTTTGACTCAGGTCATGATCTCGCAGCTGTGAGTTCAAGCTCCACATTAGGCTCTGTGGTGACAGCTCAGAGCCTGGAACCTACTTTGGATTCTGTGTCTCCCTCTCTCTGCCTCATCCCCAGCTCACACTCTCTCTCTCTCTCACTCTCTCAAAAATAAATAAACATTAAAAAAAGAAGTCTATATTACCCAAAGCAATCAACACATTTAATCCAATCCCTATGAAAATATCATGAGCATTCTTCACAGAGCCAGAACAAACAATCAATGGAACAGAATATAGTCCAGAAATAGACCCACAAATATAATAGCAACTGATAGTCAATAAAGATGCCAATATAATTCAACAAGGGAAAGGACAGTCTTGTCAGCAAATAGTATTAGAACAAATTCATCTTCATGTGGAAAAAATAAAACTGACCTTACCTCGTATCAATCATAAACTTAATTTGAAATGGATCAGATACCTAAATATAAAGGCAAAAACTATAAGAAGAAAATACAGGTAAAAAAATCTTCACAACCCTGGTGTATGGAAGAACTGCTTACATAGGATGCTAAAAGCAACACCATAAAAGGACAACGTGATAACTGAATTTCATTGAAACTAAAAACTTCAACTCTTCTAAAGACAATATTAAGGAAAAAAAAGAAAGCCACAAACTAGGAGAAAAATATTTGCAATTCAGATATCTCATAAAGAATTGGTATCTGAACATACTGAGAACTGTTACAAGTCAATAATAAGAAAAACAATTTTCACAAATGGGCAAAGATTTGAACACTGATAATAGAAATGACCAGTAAGCATCAACAATAGCCAGAGTATGGAAAAAGCCCAAATGTCCATCAATGGATGAACGGATAAAGATGTGGTATATATATACAATGGAGTATTACTCAGCAATCAAAAAGAATAAGATCTTGCCATTTGCAACTACATGAATGGAACTGGAGGGTATTATGATAAGTGAAATTAGAGAAAGATAAAAATCAGATGACTCTACTCATATGAGGACTTTAAGAGACAAAACAGATGAATATAAGGGAAGGGAAACAAAAATAATATAAAAACAAGGAGGGGGACAAAACAGAAGAGACTCATAAATATGGAGAACAAACTGAGGGTTATGGGAGGGGTCATGGGAGGGGAGATGGGCTAAGTGGGTAAGGGGCACTAAGGAATATACTCCTGAAATCATTGTTGCACTATATGCTAACTAATTTAGATGTAAATTAAAAAATAAAATAAAATAAAATCACGGGAAAAAAAAAATGACCAGTAAGCACATGAAAAGATGCTCAAATCTCTAGCTATCAGAGAAATACAAAAAAAAAAAAAAAAAAACAACGAAAAACCCTACAATGAGATACAACCATATGCATATAAAATGGCTAAAGACTGACAATAACATATATTAGCAAGGATGTAGGACAAGTGGAACCCTCATACACTGCTGGGTAGTAATGATGATGGGTACAAACATTTTGGAAAACAGTGTGCCAGTTTTTTTTTTAAGTTAAACATATGCTTTCCATATAACCCAGCAATTCCACTCCCAGTTATTTATCCAAGAAAAATGAAAATACATGTTCACATGAAGTACATGTTTCATAGCAACTTTATTCATAAAAACCTTACTCAAATAATCAAAAACTAGAAACAATCCAAAATCCATCAACAGATAACTGGATAAACCAACTGGGGTGTATAATGCTACTTAGCAATAAAAAGGAATATGCAACAGCATAGGTAAATCTCAAAAACATTATGCTGAACAAAAGAAGCTAGGCACAAAATATACATACTATATCATTCCATTTATATGAAACTTGAAAAAAGATTAATCTATAGTGATTGAAAGTAGGTAAGTGGTACCCTGTAGCTATAATCAGTAGTTGGGATTTACTGGAGTAGTGCACAAGGACCTTTTTGAAGTAATGGAAATGTTCCATATCTTGATTGTGATAATTATGCAGGTACATAAGTTTGTCAAAACTCATCAAAACATAATGTTAGAATGAGTATATTTTATTATATGAAAAACTTTTAAAAAATTTTTAAAGAGCTTGTTCTTAAGTGTTTTGCAAACTTCACAGCCCTTTGAAGTTATTCTTTGTTATCTCTGGAAAATGTACTGTCAGATTAACTTTCTGTATAAGATCCTTTAGCCCAATTTTTTCAGATCTGAGGCCCTGAATAAAAGACCACATATAATAAAGATGAGAAATCAGAGTATTTACATGAAAGAGTAAGTTGGTGGCCTGGGTATTGGAGGGATCTTAAAAAAAAAAAAATGCTACTTCACTAAAACATTTTTTAAAAGAGATACTGATGAAGTTGGTCTCTGTACCACATATTGGGAGACTGATAGAGGTTATACCTAGAAATGGAATTAACAACTCACAAGATATATGATTCTTCAACTTTGTCAGATACTGCCAAACTGCTCTCCTGGGCTGTTTCTATTTATACTCCCTCTAAATCCCTTTAAAATAGTTTATATGCTTTGTCTTCAATTTCTCTTATTCACCTCAGTCTATTACAATCATTTTTCTATTCTCTTCCAGTCCACTGAAACTGCTTTTACCAAGGTCACCAAATACCTCTCCATTTCAAAATCCAACAAACTCCTTTCAGTTTTAATCCCTCTTAACCACTCAAGTCTCCCTGTGCTTCATTTCACAATAACACTATTTCATGATAACTCCTTATCCTGAGGAGCCAAAAGATAATCCATGCTTCTCAAACTTTTCTCAAATCATCTCTGATGGAAGAAAGTGAACTTAGCAGAACCTCAAATGAAGACATGCCAAATACAAAATGTCATATTTTATCTTTTAAAAAAAGTGTATTTTGAATTCTATTCCATAATATATTCCTGTTTAACTTTAAAATGTTTATAATAATTAACACTGAAATCAACTACTGGTACATTATGCTTCACATTTATAATGTGACTTTGTACGCTAGTGCCAAACAAAAGCCATATATCCCTTAAGATATGTGTAACTCTAGTTAAAGAAAGATAAATGATGTGCTTAAAACTGTGAAGCCTAGACTTCAAATTCTTACTCCAAAGTCCATGTGCTTTGCCCTTTCCTAACAGTCTTAGTTGGCACATATTTCTTTCCTCTGAGACTTGGATTTTAACAATCACAAAGGACTTGTGAGAGCTGGAAAAGGAGAACAGAGTCCTTCTTGAATGAAACTGGAATCATACAAGAACTGAGCATCACTGAATGTTCAGCTTGCTTGCGTTCTGGAAACAGGAAGAAAGAAAACAAAGGTAAGAGGGAGGGAAAGATGGGGTGCCTGGGTGGCTCAGTAGATTAAGCAACCGACTGACTTGTGATTTCTGCTCATGTCACGATCTCACACTCTGAGATCAAGCCCCGCATCAGGCTCTCTGCTGACAGCCTGGAGCCTGCTTTGGATTCTCTCTCTCTGTCCCTCCACTGTTCACGTGCACTCTCATGCTTTCTCTCTCAAAAATACATAAACATTTTTTTAAAAGAGTGGGGGAAAGAGACAAGAGAAAGAGGAAGAAATTTAACATAATGCTCTCAAAAAGGAAAAAAATTAATAGACCAGACATGGAAAAATTAGTAACTATATACTATATTTGAAACATCATAGGGGCACCTGGGCGGCTCAGCCGGTTAAGCGTCCGACTTCGGCTCAGGTCATGATCTCACGGTCCGTGAGTTCCAGCCCCGCGTCGGGCTCTGTGCTGACAGCTCAGAGCCTGGAGCCTGTTTCAGATTCTGTGTCTCCCTCTCTCTCTGACCCTCCCCCATTCATGCTCTGTCTCTCTCTGTCTCAAAAATAAATAAACATTAAAAAAAAAAAATTTAAGAAACATCATAAGCATATGTGTAGATATATGTAGACTCCTTACACCTCCAAAATAAAGAATATATTTACTTTTCATACATACAAATAATTATAAAATCTCATCAATACTAGTAGAGAAATGAAGTCTCAACAAACACCATAGAATACCACACACACTGTCTAAAATGCTGTTAAAGAAAAAATTTTTAAAGATTTTTTTAACGTTTGAAATTTTAAAACACGCTTGTCAAATAAGAAACTGTAGTGTAAGTTAAGAGGAATGTAAATTGGATGACAATAATATACACGAAAACATGTGATATGAGACACAGCAATGTAAAACAATGTGTTGTGAGGAACAACAAAACCAAAAAGTTGGTCCTCAGAAAAGGATAACATACAAAAACCTCTGACAAGACTGATCAAAAAAGAAGAGAGGAACTTTCTCCTTGACTATGACATAAGAACTGATTCTAGACTAGCCTTCCAGGCATAAAAGCCATAAACCTGACAAAATACATGAGGCAAACACTTTCGGGCACTGGCCGACAGAGAGTGTAAGACTGATCATGAGAAGAGACAAACTGATAAACTGACTCACACATTTACCCTCACTTCTGTCTCAGGACAACTTCTCAAGCAGGGAGCTAGAACTGAAACTGAGGTAGCAGAGACTGGTATTGGTGAATCTAAATAGACTTGACCAGGGTAAGGTATCAAAGAGGAGGAAACTGGGCATGTTCTGGGGGTCCAGGAGGAGACTCCAGATATCTATATGGTACCACAAGTCCTTGGCTTAGGGCTAGCCTGCACATGTCAAGAGGGAGACTACTGTGACTTAGCACAGAGTGGCTTTTGGTGGATTGCGATACCATCAGAGATAGCACAGGGTGAGCAATGCTGGGGGCATTTACTTTCTGTTTCTCTTACAGAACTCACTATTTTTATACTTACATCATAGTTTTCTGTGTGCTTATTTTACTTTTGGGGAGCTATTCTCTTTGAAAAGAGAAATCATATTTATTAGTATCTTTGTATAGGCCAAAGCACTGATTATCCAAAACAGCCAATGCAAATCTCCTGACTATATAAATACTACAGGAAAAGAGTGAAGTAAAGAAAAAATAATTACTGCCAAATTTTCCCTGAATATTCTGTCAATTCATTTTTTTATATCTAAGAAAAGAAAAACTATAGTAGCTACTCAGAAACAAATGACAAGCCATTCAAAAATCAGTGTAAGGGATGTCTAGGTGGCTCAGCAGGTCCTAATCTCACAGTTCATGAGTTTGAGCCCCGCATTAGGCTCACTGCTATCAGCGGGGAGCCCACCTCGGATCCTCTGTCCCTCTCTCTCTCTGCCCCTCCCCAGCTCAGTAGTGCGCTCTCTTTCTCTCTCAAAAATAAATAAACATTTTAAAAAATCAGTATAAATCTAAACGGAACTTAGGCAAAAGTATGCGTTAAAAATGCACATTCCATTTACAAGTAGGTGGATAACAAGGGCACCCGGGTGGCTCAGTGGATTAAGCATCTGACTTTGGCTCACGTCGTGATGTCACAGTCCATGAGTTCAAACCCTGCATCAGGCTCTATGTTGATAGCTTAGAGCCCGGAGCCTCCTTCGGATTCTGTGTCTCCCTCTTCCTCTGCCCCTCTCCTGCTCCTGCTCTGCCTTTCTCTCAAAAATAAATAAACATAAACAAATTTTTAAAAATAGTAAGTTGGTGGATAATAGGAAAATGCTGGGAAATATTATGAGACAAGTTTAATACTGTACGTTATTATCATACTGCAATACAGTGTTTAAATATTATAATAAAGAACTATATATCCAGCAATAATTGTAAGAAAAATTCCTTTTTACTCCACAAATTAGGACTTCAACAAAAACTGATGTTTGTAATTTAAAAAATTCAACAGACACCAGTAGTACTTATTCTAATAAATCCACAATACAAGTTCATTTTCTCTAAAGATTAAAGTTAGAAAATTTCAGAAATTATACAGCTCCCCATACTCCTTCATGATAAAAACACTCAACAAACTAGGAATAGAAGGGAACTAACTTCCTCAATCTAATAGCAGGCACCAATAAAGGAACCATAGTTAATATCATACTTAATATGATAGAGAAAGACTTAAGATAGTGAAAGACTAACTGGCTTCTTCTTAAAATCAGGGAAAAGAAAAGGATGTTCATTCTATTTCAATTAAACATTGTACTAGAGGTTCTATCCAGGGCAACTGCACAAGAAAATTAGATAGAAGATATGCAGACTGAAAAAAAAAAAAAAAAGAAGTAAAACTATCCTCTATTTGCAGATGACATGATCTTGAATATACAAAACCCTAAGGAATCCACACCAAAAAAAACCCCCATAAAACCTACTAGAGCTAACAAACAAGTTTATTAGCAAGGTTATAGAATGAAAGATCAAAAATCAATTTTATTTCTACATGTTTGCAATGTACAATTCCACTTACTATAGCATCAAATAGAATAAAACACTTATGAATAAATTTAACAAAAGGATATGTATGACTCATACACTGAAAGCATCATGAAAAAAATATTTTAAAAGACCTAATAAATGTAAAGACATCTGTGTTGATTGTTTGAAAGCCTTAAAAGTGTTAAGACAACAATACTCCCAAACTTATTTGCAGATTCAAGGCAATCTCTATGAAAATATGATCTGGCCTTCTTTGCAGAAATCATGAAGTTAAACCTAAAATTTATATGGAAATGCAAATGACCTAGTATGGTCAAAACAATCCTTAGAAAGAACAAACTCAGAGGATTCACACTTCTCAATATCAAAACTAACTACAATGCTAAAATAATTAAGATAATGTGGTACTAGCAGAAGGATAAGTAAATAGATGAAGGGAACAAAAGTGAGAATCCAGAAAAATACCCTCACATTTACAATTCATTTTCAGCAAGGGTACCAAGACAATTCAATGAGGGAAAGAACAGTCTTTTCAATACATAATACTAGGATGAATAGATACCCACAGAATCTTCAAGAATGTAAAGCTACGCAGCCACAGAATGTAAAAGAATGAAGTTTAATTGAATCCTTTCTCATACCATACCCAAGAATTATTTCAAAATACATCACAGAGCTAAATTAGAGCTAAAACTATATAACTTGTAGAAGAAAACATAGAGATAATCTTTTTGACCTTGGATTTGGCAACAGTGTCTTAGATATGACATCAAGACATATACAACAAAAGAGAAAATACGTAAATTTGACTTCATCAAATTTTAGAAATTTGCACTTCCAAAAACAAGAAAGTGAAAGGACAACCCACAGAATGGGAGAAAATATCTATAAATCAGAAATCTAGTAAGGGTCTAGGGTCCAAAATATATGAGGAATTCTTACAACTCAACATTAAAAAGACAAATGACACATTAAAAAATGGGCAAATGATCTGAATAGACATTTTTCCAAAGATATACAAACAAACACATGAAAAGATGTTCAATACCATTAGTCATCAGTCATCACAACCACTAGAATGGCTCTAATAAAAAAGACAAGCATTGATGATGGTATGTGAAATTAGAATTTTCGTACTTTGCTGGTGGGAATGTAAAATGATGAAGCCATCATGGAAAACTGTCTGTTAGCTCCTCAAAGGTTAAACACAGCATTACTATATTATCTAGTCCATTTCTATATTACACCCAAAAGAAATGAAACACATATCCACACAAAAAACTACATGAATGCTCACAGCTCATTATTCCTATTAGCCAAAAAAATAAAACCCAAATATTCATCAACCAATGGATAAACAGAATGTGGTATATCCATACAATGGACTATTATTTGGCAATAAAAAGGAATAACATACTAATGCATACTACAACATGGATGAACCTCAAAAACATGGTAAGTGAAAGAAATAAGTCACAAGGATACATTGTATGATAGCAATCACATGAAATGTCAAATAGGCAAATTTATAGAGACAGAGAGTAGATCAGTGGTTGCCTACATTTGGAAGGACTGAGGGAAAATGTGAAATAACTGGTAATGTGCATGATGTTTCTTTTTTGGAGTGATGAAAATGTTTTAATACTGATTGTGGTGACAGCTGCACAATTCTGTGAATATATAAAAAAACACTGAAATGTACACTTAAATGGAGGAATTTTACAGTATGTAACATATATCTCAATAAGCTGTCACAAAAAAATACATACAGCTCAAAATGTTGAGGACTGGAAGAGGACACATATGAAGAGATTTTTGCCTCAGATATTTGAAGTACTTGAATTACAGCCACAGATCACCTCCATAGTAGGACTACTGAAACAAAAATAAACTATCCCTATAGTGACTTGGTTCTTTCTAAGATATAAATTTATTTAATATATACTGTCTTCCTTTTAAGAATCCAATAGGTAAGTTTTTACCCAAAAATAGCTAGGCTGAGAGTTAGCTATAAAATTCCTCTACATTTAAATAATACTCTTATTTTTAAACCAACTGTCTACTTTTGAATAGGGAACAATATTTAATAATGGTAAGAGTAACAATAATCAGAATTAGACTCATGATACAGCTGCCAATAAAATTCATAAGATACGTCCCAGTAATAGAAAGACATGCACCATCTCCAATCCTCTCAACAATCGTATAATGAAGATGAGGAAATCAGGATTCAGAGACATTAAGTGACTTGCCTATTCAGGAATTAGATAGCAAAGCTAGGATTTGAACTTAAGATTGCCTGTCTCCAAAACCTGTGATCTTACACCACACTACCTCCTATCTTCAAGACAGAATAAAGCTTCCAACAAGGCAATAATAATACAAGAGACTACACACAAATATGCCCCACTATAAAATTTTGAAATGTTAAAGCTTTAAGGAACCTCAGAGAACATCTAAGTATCCCATTTTACAAATGAGACATTGCTGTCTGCACTCTGATCAGCTATAGCTATTTCCACTATTCTGGCCTCCAACATTTATTAGACTATCTGCAAATCTTTCATGATAGCCTCAGCATAAATCAAATGTGGAATCATCCAGGAGCTATGTTTCAAAAAGTCATGGATGCGCTGAATAAACAACCCAAAATTTACCTTTTTAGACTGTAACAACAGTAAAAAGTAAATGTTCCTGTTACTTGCCTAATATGCAGAATTCTGGTTATAAAGCATTTGTAATATGGATCTATAGCTACTTTGAATTCTTACCTTTGTGGCCACAAGAAACATGGTATAAAGGAACATAAGATTATGCCTTGATACTGCCAGATGTTTGGTGTGCTGGAATGTGAAGATAACTGACCCCAGTAGGGTTACCTTGGCAGGGCTGAAAATAAAATGCATTTTAAGTCAGTAAGTAATAAACATACATGATCCATCTCTAGATTTCTCAAAGAGTACTCTGAAAAATATTAATTTAATATACCCATGAGTTAGTAATAGATGAAAAAGAGTTCTATGAATATACTTCTCAAGTTTTACAAGTGCTACATTATATAAAGTATAATTTCACTCTGATAAAGTATCAGAGATCTTAGAATGTTCACACATATTGTGACTCTGATAAAAAGAGTTCATTTCTATTTACAGTACTTCTGAAACACATTTGACCATATACTACTTTTTTACGAAGATATGAAAGTCCCATGTTCCACAGTATGACTTAGAAAAAAGCAGATTAGTCCTTATAGTGCTAAAAAGCCCCTTCAGTCAGGTGGGAGAAGGAAAAAAGCAAGCCCTGATTTACACAGTATCTTCCCATTTCCATGGTGTAGATACTCCCATCGCAGTCAATTTCAGGCTGCTGTGCAGAATGGAGAAGAGACAGACACACACAACCAGCTCTCATACAACAGTATAAGCCACATCCAGCACAATCACTTGGGTAACTCCAGCACAAAGCATTACTTTCATATTATATATTTGCCACACATTTAAAGTATATCTCAGTAACAGATCATTATTTAGCTTATGTTTACAACTAGAGAAATACAAATGATAAACTCTTAGAATGCCATACTGCAAAATATGGCAAATTTAAAAGTCACTATAAGCCATTTTATGAAAAATTACCTATTTATTTATTACAAGCTAAGGACTGAGTTCAAAATAGGGTTAGGTTTGGGCAACAGGGCTTTAGACCTTGCTTAACAATTGACTGGGCAGCATTAATGTTCTGGAACAATGGTCTCTCAAACTTTTTTTAAAATTTTGTTTTAATATTTATTTATTTTTGAGAGAGAGCGAGCGAGCAAGTGAGAAAGGGGCAGAGAGAGAGGAAGACACAGAATCTGAAGCAGGCTCCAGGCTCCCAGCTGTCAGCACAGAGCCCAACATGGGGCTCGAACTCATGGACCACAAGATCATGACCTGAGCCAAAGTTGGACACTTAACTGACTGAAACCACCAGGCCACCTGGTCTCTAAAACTTACTAACTGCATATCCCTACTGGTTAAAAAAAGGGAGTTTTATGACACTCCCTAATACATGTTTATCAATTAATTTATAAATTAAATATATATATAATGTATTAAAAATGTACACCAAACTATTTATTTATTTATCAAATGGACATTTTTAAAGGATGAGGTAAAAGGAATTACTTTTATCTTAGTGTCATTTTACTAATCTTTGTTTCTAATAGTTTAGATTCTGTACCACAGTGCCTCATCATGGGTATCCTCTGAGCACACTCACATTCCATTTTGGATTGCATTCCCTTAGAGCATAAATTCAGAAGCACTGAATTTGAAAAGCAATGATTTTGTAGACAATAAAATTGGGCAGGGGATTAGAGAAGGGCTGAGATTTAGGAAAATGTCAATGAGACTGGTTTGGAAGATCAGGATGCATTTAAAAAGTATTCTTGTATTAGTTTCCTATGAAACTAGAAAATGAGCTTATCTGCATCCAAAATACAATAGTGGGATAGGTATAGGGTAATGATTAGAGACATTCCAACTCCAAAAGGGAGAAAATGAAAGGAAAGGAAGAAAGAAGTCCCTGGTCCTATGCAATTTCAAAACCCAGCAGAGCTAATTCAATTAGGTTTCAAGGTTTCAAAGCCTGGGAATAATCCTCTGTGACATCAGGCTCCACCATCTGAGTCCGCAACTCGAACTTCTGCACTTATGGCTCTGGATTTTGCACCTGGACTCCAGCCTACGGGTCTGACTTCAGGGCTCTAGGCTCACGGCTCTCAGTGCTTGCTTCTGCAGCACATATACTAAAATAGGCCCATGGCTCCCAGCTGAAATCCATTCTTCCTTTCCCTTGAAGGGTAACACATGTTTGCAGCTGAACAGTTTTATCAAGCCTGTTTCCTGCCTATAGAATTTTCGGAGCTGACAGCCTTCTTCTATTTCATCTTATCTCTGTCCTTCTCAGTGCAAGCTGGCAGTGTTTCTACTATACAATGTTTTCAAAAACCTTGTGGGTCTCCAGCATGTGACACAGGGATCCATGCCATTAGTTAAGATGGTCCTCCACATACCTTTCCTGGATAATCTCATGTCTATTCCTGGCTTGTGTTGTGTTGGCTGAATGGATCCATGAGTCACACACCTAATTTCTTTAACACTAGCAAAAGTTTTCCAGACAGACCCTTTACCTTCTCTCCACCACAGACTGTCCTAAAAGTCAATCTCTTAATTTTATCATCTTTTGCAATCTGGATAGGCTGAGAATTTTCCAAATTATTACAGTCTTGGTTTCTTTGTTCAGCAGTTCAACTCTTTCATCTCTCACTTTACTATAAGCATCAAGAAGAAACCAGTCAGACCTTTAACACAGCTTCAAAATCTCCTCAGCCAAATAGACAAGTTCACTGCTTACAAATTACACTTTCCACACAACTGTAGCACACAATTCAAGTAATTTTTCTGCCACTATATAACTGTATCACATCTCCTCCACTTTCCAATATCATGCTCATTTCCTTGAGCACTCACCAGCACCTTTAACGTTCATAATTCTACCAATGTTCTGTTTATGACAATATATGTATTTTCTAACATCATATAGGCTTTCTCTACTATGCAAAAGTATTTGGTAATAGATAATAGATATATACACACACATACACAAAATAGCATAACGAACTAATGATCAATCTCACTTGACCAACTGATCATTCATTCATTTATCTAACATTTATTGTCTACTCATAGATTTGTTGAAGAATACGTGCAGGTTACCTGGCCTATTCAAGGATATAAGCAAAGGAGAAGGAGAGAATAGTAAGAAATGAAGTCAAAGCAAATACGGTATGAGGGAAAGGCAGATCTTGGAGGGTTTTACAGGCCATCTGGGGAGTCATTCCAAAGTTCTGAACAAAGGAGAAACTATTTGATTTTGGTTATAAAACACCAAGAAATGTTTTATGGAAGACATTTTGAGACATATACTCAAAAGGAGAAAAATTTCCCTTGAATATCACTAATGTCTTACTTATAACTTATCAATCAAGGCCTTGTTTGCTCCATTTATAACAATTATAGTTTATTTCCTCTAATCTTTCCTTATGTGTAATTAAGCTCAACTCTCATTTTTAAAGCAACAGGGGATTGATCTGGATTGATCTGGATTGATAATGGATTGATTTGTTCCCATAAGCTTGACATTTTACTACCAGAACGTGTAATTTGAAATCTGAGTGATATTGTAGTCATTAATGAAAATGACAAGAGCCTGCAATGGATTCATTTCCATCCACAGAAGTGGGTTCCTATGTAGTTCTCTCTTCATAAATACACACCATTCCCACAACCCTGTAACAATCCAAAAGTTTTTGTTTAGTTTTATTTTCTAAGGGGAAGAATCCCCAGAGAAAAGAATCAGTATTTATTTTAAAAACTACATCTGAGAGAGCAGACTTCTTGAAAGAACAAGTTTCCTGACTGTCTTCCATTATTATGACTGTTAATTTTTTTCAGCTCCATTGCCTCCACATTAAGAAATCTGGTAAGATCTAAAGATAAAAAGCTGGTCTCGGTCTAGTTTATACCAACTCACTAGGACATCTTCAGCCATTCATTAGCTTCTGGTTTCCAACCTCCTTTTACCAACTGCTCAAAATTCGTGATAATGCTACCACCTGCACCTAAAAATAAAATAAAACAAGAATATTTAGTCAAATTTTATGGAGAAAACATTTGAAACAAAGCTTTAATTCTATCTCCTGATGTAAAGTTCCAAGAAGATCCTCAAAATATAATTTTGAGGAGGGAGAAAGTTTCCTTGTACATTTATGGTACTGAGACAATTGCAATTCTTCCTGTTCATCAGTGTGGCAACTGTCTACTGCACCATAATTAAGGTTAAAAAATGGGGCCTCAAGCACAAAGATGTTCTTTGCCTGAAAAATAAAATTTTCTGCTTTATTATTTCCTTCCCTGATATCAGTTTTAGGTGCAGTACAATATAACAAGAGATTAGAGAAATTTATTCAATTTCTACATACAAAAGAACTCAACAATGAAGGTAAGTGATGTAAAGTGAAGAGGAACCCATAACCAAGCCTATTTACTATTTTTAGTTATTCAGGATGGAAAAAAACACAAAAAAGAAATTTCTTATATAATTTCTTTACATAATCTCTGAAGTAAATTTATTTATACTGGCACTATACTATACCTTAATTAACTATGAATCCCTCTGGTTCTGGACTACTAATCAAACCAATAGTAAAAATTTTATATAGTAAGATAGGCTCAAAATGATGGTTGATGACTAGTACTAGTGAAAATGCCAGTTATGAATTTACTTTACTAGCCAACATAAAAAAAGACTCCCTACTTCCAAAACTACAGTTACTAAAGTATGTTGTCCTCATTAATGTAAATACAGAATTGTTCAGTAGCAGTAGTATATCAATAACAGATTATTTAAAAACACATATTGTTAATATTACCTCGGGCCCATCCAACAGCTATCATGACTATCCAGCCATTTTTGTAATAGTTATTTGCATGTGTGACTCCACCTACTATTTTCCAAGTTCTGGTCACTTCCTTCATTCCTGCAGCCAAGAGTTGAACAGGTAGGAAAGAATAGCCCTGGGAAACTAGGTCACATGGGCAAAAAAATGTAATATACCTGAAATGAAAAATTTAAATGATTTAATATATAAATAAAATATAAATATTTATAATAAAAATATTTTAAGACACATTTTATAAATTTTAAATAAATGTTAATATATAAATGTTTTGATACATAAATGTAAGTACAAATTATTTAACAAATATTTAAATATATACTCAATTTAGTTGAGTAAGCTTGGATTTTAAACAATTAAATCAGAAGAACAACCCAGAATATATGCAATAACAATGTGGCAAATGCAACAAACTGAATTATCCACATAAACAAGGAATTTGACCTAAGAAGACCACAGATTGAGTAGAGTCAATTTTTCTAATCATAGGAGGCATATGTAATAATCTGCCCAAAATATATGATCAAAGGGGAATTTCATCTTATTTAGACTTCTGAATACTGTATATATGCAAAAAGTATTTACGGAGTGCCTCATTTGTGCCTATACTCTTCTAGAAGGTAAGTGCTAAATCCACTAACAAAATGAAGGAAATGTACAATCGCTTTTAGGATAGGGACTTTTCTAGCTAGAGTGTCATTTTCTGGGAAAAGGAATTACAGAAGAGCCCTGCATTTCAACCCTATTAACATCTTCACCTGTGTCCTTTTGTGTTCTACATAAACTAAGACCTATGCAAAGAAAAGTCATAGCTCTCAAGGAGACAGATTTGTGTTGAGGAAAAATATTTTTTTCATACAGGTGAAGGTATATGAAACTGTTCTTCAATTAAATTGTGATAATAGTTTAAGAATAACTCCTCAGGTAAATTACTTTTTGAAGCCTCATTTATTCTAAGCATCCATTCAAACAGTTTACCAATAGCGTCAACTGGGAAACACACTAGTTTTTTCCTCCCATTCCTACAATACTCTCTGGCAGACAATTGTGTGCTTAAAGCAGAACATAATCTTCTTTCTAGCAGAGTGATACAGAAGACACCACGTGAATGAAGTATTATCTCTTTCAAAAGAAGTTGTTAGCCTTACCACAATTCATGATTCATAAAGTCAGAATTCCCAAAAGTATTCATGGAATGTGAAATTTTATAAATACTACCTCAGAGATCCAATGCAGGATGCAATGGTTTGTTCAGGCTGAAGCACCCTCTCTTCATCTCCACTTACCAATTCCTTCCTATTCTCCAAGGTCCCAGTCAAATACCACCATGTACATTGACTTTGGGAGTTTCATTTTAATATTCTCAGTTCAGACTAAATTCTGCTGGCTCTGTACAACTAAAACAAATCAGTTCTTATGCCTTAACGTATCTCTTTATACATTTTTCTCTATAACATAATAAGTTACAATAGTCCTTAGATGGCAGTAATCATTTTGTTACCCCCTCACCTAAAACTCAGCACGATGAAAAACAGCTCTAAATTAAACCATTTATTAGCCGTTAATCTGGAGACAAAATACAAAATATATCAAGTCAAAGAATTAGTTGATAATTAAAGAATTTGAGAGAAAGGAATAAATTATCTGAGGGTAATAAAAATCATTTTCAAACAACTCAATTTAAAAATTTTACATGTTCATGTATTTTGAGAGCCTCTATACACTTCTCTCATTAAATATAGAATAAGGGGGGGGGGGGCGCCTCGTTAGCTCAGTCACTCAAGTGTCTGACTTCGGCCCGGGTCATGATCTCACAGTTTGTGGGTTCAAGCCCCGCATCGGGCTCTGTGCTAACAGCTCAGAGCCTGGAGCCTGCTTCAGATTCTGTGTCTCCCTCTCTCTCTCTGCCCCTCCCCCCCCCCATGCTTTGTCTCTGTCTCTCAAAAACAAATAAACATTGAAAAAAACTTTTTTAAATATAAAATAAGTTAGTCAGTTATGTATTGGAGGGAAAAATTACACTTAAGTAATTTTTAAAAACATTTTAAAATATAATAAAAATACTTTGGTATCCACCGCAGATCATATTAAGAAAAGGAAATTAGATTTCACTTTAGCAGGAATGAATGTTCCAAAGTAAACAACTCAAAGAAACAATAAAAGCTAAAAGAGAATACAAATGACCCCATTTTCATTCTCTACACCAAGACTATCTTTACAATAAGTTAAAAACCTCAACTACTAGCAACCTTGGACTTTTATATTCAACTATGTGACATTATGGTACATGGTCTAAAATCTGTAATTACTGCTGTTTTCAAATAAACAAGTCTTTATCCTATTTATTCATATATTTCTAAAGTATACCTACAATAATCTAACATCTTAAACAAAAAACAGTTCTCATTTACAGTGTTAAATAGCCACAGGGTAAAAAAACAACTGATTGCTGTTCTCAGTAGATTCACAAGTAAACGTATCAGACCAATGGCTCCCTAAACAGCCATTCTTCCTCTATACTTTACTTGTAAAGTATCTAAAGAAAACATATTGGAAAAGAGGAATAAATGGAACGTATCAGACAAGAAATAGAATGAGAAGGCAACTGATTTCTCAAACATTTTTAAGTCACATAAGTTGAAAGAGAGAGAAAAATAGTAAACAATAGAAGTTTAAAATAATAGAAGTTAGTCTAAATAGGATATAATAAGATGCCAAGCCATAAACAATTGAAAGATGAAAAGTAGAATTTAGGTTAATACCAAGAGCTTAGCAGAGAGAAGCTTCCCACAGTTAGTAAGAGAATTCTGTTTTCATTCTACTACTAATTCCACTCCTCTGACTACAAAAGACAGTTTTACTTAACTAAGCCAAAACAGAATGACAAACTAAATAAAGTTCATATTAGTCCAATATGACAGCTTTGCTCTTGCTCTTATTATTCCAACAAATTAATAAGTTTATGTATTTTGTGTATGCTTTGAAAAAGACAAAGAATTACAGACCTATAAAGCCATACCTTTTCTTTTATTTTTCCTCAAAATAATGCAGTCTCAGTTATGCAAATGTGCAATATTTAATAGTTGATACTTGGAAGTTGAAGGAAATCAAACTGGGGCACAAAACCCAATACACAGAAAAATTACAAAATATTAATATCCCCAGAAACAGTTTTCAAAAAGAAAAATCCTATAAAGGTATATACATCTCTTCCAAACAATACTGTACTATGACATAACAAGTTATTGTTTCCCGTTGCCAGTAGATGGTGCTAATATCCACATGTGAGCACTGTGAGCTATTGTGCTAAATAAAGATGGCCTTTCCAATAAGGGCATTCACAGAATCCCGTAGCTTAGCTTGCTAGAGTTTGAAGTACATTCCAAACATCATTTCATCTCTCAAATTAAAATCAAATAAAGCAAACATTATAACATTTTTTTCTCACTATTAAAACCTTAAAAAAGAAAACAGTAAAAAATACTGTCTTTAAACAAGTATCATTTTTTATATTTAAGAGTCTGAAAAGACAGAGATATTGCCTGTATTTCCAGAATCCAAAACAATAAGAGCCAACTAAAGACAGCCTAGATTTGAATCCTGGCCCCAACTACTAGATATCTGTGACACCTTGGGCAAGTGACTTAACCCATCTTGCCTCAGTTACATCATCTGAAAAATGAGAATAAAATTGTACCTATCTCACAAGGTTCTTGTAAGGTTTAACAGGGTAATATATACAAAGCAATAAGAAAAGTGTCTAGGACATAGTGAATACTACATCAGCAGCTGTTATTGTTTTACAGCCAATAACAATGCTCATTAGCAGAATAAAATATAAATATTCATATAATAAATTATACAGCATGAGAAGGAATGAACGACCACATGAGTAAATACATGTAAATCTTAGTAGCATAATGTTGAGTGAAAACAAAAAAACAAGTCCCAGAGAACTATATACAGTGCAATACCCCATTTTAAAATAGGGCCAAAAACAAGTAAAACTAAAAACTTACTGTGTAGATAATCATATGTATGATACACTTTTTAGAAAAGTAAGATAAACACAAACATAGAGGTTATATGTAGGAAAAGTGCAGAGAAATAGGATAGGGGAAAAGAAATATACGTACATTATTGGTAAAGTCCAGTTCTTAGGTTGGGTGCAATACAACAGAAATGTAAAATAATTAACTACCATGAGAAATGATTTGCCATTATCTAGCAGAGTTTAAGAATCACTTTCCCTGTAACTCAATAAATCTACTCTTAAGCAAATACCAAGAGAAAACCTTGCTCATGTGCCAGTAAGTACATACAAGAATGTTCTTGACAACACTGTAATGGGGGGGAAAAGACTGGAAACAAGTCTCTGTCAACAGAGGAATAGATGAATAAACTATAACAGTTAATTCTAGTATGCTATACAGTGAAAATTAATAAATTACAACCATATACAATAAGATCGGATCTCAGGAACAGAGGCTGACCAAAAACAGCAAGTCACTAAAAAATACACACATATGGGGGCACCTGGGTGGCTCAGTCGGTTAAGCACCCGTCTTCACCTCAGGTCATGATCTCACGGTTCGTGAGTTCAAGTCCCATGCAGAGCTCTCTGCTGTCAGCACAGAGCCTGCTTTGGATCCTCTGTACTCCTCTCTCTCTATACCTCACCTGTTTGTATGCTCTCTCTCTCTGTCAAAAATAAATATATTAAAAAGAATACAAACGTATAATTCCATATATAATACTTTCAAAAACTATAGTTTAGGGATATACACATATGCTAAAAGTACACAAAAAAGTAAAGGAATCATAAGCACAAAATTAAGGCTAATGGTTACCTCTGAGAAAGGAAGAAAGGAAACGGGATCAGGCAGGTGTTGGGGGGTTGCATACAAGGGACATTAAAACTAACAGCAAGGGTTTGGGGAAGATGGTGGCACCAGTGTCTGCACAGATTTAGAACTCTTCAAAACCCAACATAAAAACGGGACAACTAGAAGGCAAAACCAAAATCCCATCTTCAACACTTAAAATAAAACTATGTGACAAGGTATCCCTTCAAATCCCAAAATGCAAACGGGCAGAGACAATTCACCAACACCCACAAGACCTATATTGTTTGGCAGAAAGAAGAATGCAGTAGGTGGCAACTAATGGACCCAAGAACAAAACAACTCTAAAACAGTTCATGAGTATTCACTAGAAAGCACAACAGGCCCATTTGGAAACAACAACAGCTGAAACTGGGAGATATTCTGGCATTCTCCAATACCAGGTGACACAAAGGATCCATAGTAAGAAGGTCTGAAGGGGATGAAGCAATTTAGTCCCCGTGAACTTGCAAAACTGATCCACCCAAGCTTTCCCCCAGAATAAGCCCCATGTGAAGAAAACACTGGTGTGGAATCAAAACTGAGCAATACAGAGCAAAAGAAGAAAGAGAAGGTTCAGACCAAACTGGGGAAGGGGAAAAGACAGAAAATCTCAGAAAGCAGGTCCTCATCTTTTGAACACTATAAAAACAACAGAAGCAGGAGATCTATGAAGTCAGAAAATGTTTCCTGAATTCCACCTTATCCTAAAAGTTTAAGAAACCTAATTCAACATAAAATGCCCAATGGAAAAGTATCAAGGTCAAATCACACACAAGTTTATTATAAGAAAGAAAAGCAGAATAAATCCCTATAGACAATGAAAGCACTCAGGAAAATGTGTCCACCAAACAGATCAAAACTGTAACCCACTATTTCAAAACAAGCTAAAGACATGAAGAAAACTGATACAACACATAAAAGAAAAACATCAGATTTAGAAAAAGTGAGAACTGAAGATATAATCCTTCGGGAAAAAAAAATTTTTTAAGGAAAAGAAGGGGCGCCTGGGTGGTTCAGTCAGGCGTCCAACTTTGGCTCAGGGTCATGATCTCATAGTTTGCGAGTTTGAACCCCGTGTTGGGCTCTGTGCTAACAGCTCAGAGCCTGGAGCTTGCTTCAGATTCTGTGTGTGTCTCTCTCTCTGCCCCTCCCCTGCTCACACTCTGTCTCTCTCCCTCTCAAAAATAAATAAACATTAAAAAAAAAAATTTTTTTAAGGAAAAGAAATCACCTCATTAATGAAAACCAAACCAGAATGAAAACAAAGAGAAATAAATATAACACTATCTTCAAAGAAATAGAAAGGGAAAGGGAAAAACATTTTAAATTTAAAAAAAAGATTTAAAAAGTCCACTGATTTAGAAAGACAAAGAGTCATATACCAATCATCGGAGTTCCTGAAGAAGAGTACAAATACTAAAACAAGTTGGCCAATAAAAAAAATGTGTACTTACTATAAAGAACATACCACACACCTAAAAATACTGACTCAGAATGATCCACACCAAGACTTATTTTATTTAAATTATTAGGCTTTAATGGAAAAAAATCTTTTGGGCATCTAGAAAAAAAGAGTATATGACTTTTAAGGGAAAGAAAATTAAATGATCATCAGACTTTATCATATCAATGCTTTATGACACAAGAAAATAGAGTAACACTTTAAAATCCTCAAAGATACATAGTATGATCCAATTATTTTATATCCAGTAATACCTACTTTCAAGTACAAAAGAGACAGACACCAGCATACGAAATTCAGTGATGAATCTCCTAGAGAATCAACTTCAAACAACCAAAATTACTAGAGAGACACAGACATAAGGACTGGTAAAAAGCATTAAACATACAATTAGCTGTAAAACTAAGACTGAATAAAGGGAAGAGTAATAGCATGCAATAATTGTAACTATGACAATATAGAATAGTACATCTATTTTTAAAATGGGAATAGAGAAGTATATATGCAAAAATATATATATTTTCAGTAATCACATCACTGGTAGTATTAGTACCGTTACGCCAAAGTTATTGTGTATTATGTGTATAATACAGAGTAAAATCAATGAGTAACATTGGAGTATTCTAATTCTATTATGTCTTGTGCCCTCAAGAAACAAAATTCTTAGTGTGGAAGAAAGGAGATATATATGTAACAGAGAAAAGTTTAATAAAGGCTCTTGAATTTAAAATAGAAATATCAATATGAACTCGAGTAATTTTATCCTTATTTTTCTTAGCTCTGTCCACTGAGAAAGCTTAGAAACAGTAATCAATCCAATAACAATGACTATTTCTACCTCAAATTGTGGTCTTGAAATGCCATTTCTCACTAAGAGACACTAGAGCTCCTTAGAGAAATAAGTGATTCCAAAAGAAAAGAAGATCAATCAACCTAATATTAAGTAGCAAGGAGCTAATCAGTCTGATGAGCCAATGTGAAGAAGCTCCCACCAGCCAAAGATGAAATAATCTAAGCCTCAATAATGACAACTACAATTTATTGAAACCTATGAAATACGCTTAAATCCATGAGTTCATAATTACCCAAAAAACAAAAAGCAAAAAAAACCAGTTACCTTTGGAGGATGACAGGGGACCAATTATCATGAAAACTGACAGATAAAGAATCAAGGATTTATCATGAATACTACAACTGAGTAACTAAATAATAGATTAGTGGGAAATATCTATTTATAATACTATTCCATCTAATACACAAGAGGATAGAATTAGACTATTACCATTCTGCATTTCCCAATTACTTAAAATAGTCATTAAGTGTAAGAGGTCTAATGTCAACAAAAGAGAAAGCAAATCAAGTATTTTGGGCCTCTTATGATCTTGCCAAAGAGATCTAACCTAAATCAGATTTGTATTCTGGATCAATCTACCAATTTTCAGGAAACACAGAGAATACAGGAATATAATGATCTGTACCATCAGTATGCAATCAGCACATTCCAGACTTTAGAAAACTCTGCATGCCAAATGGCATGGTTCTTCAAGAAATAAATTATAAGGAAAAAAAAAGGAATGGAGAGGGAATCTATAAAACAAAAGTGACTTAAGAGACCTCAAATATTTTAATAGGCAAGACTAAATTATAGTGTCTATGGATGAAGATTTGGATGACAAAATTATAAAAATATACAAGGAAGTGATTACCATAAAAGTCAGGACAATGGTGTTCTATTGTAATGGTTATATAAGGTGGGAATATCATTGTGATTAGAACATGGGACACACATAAGAGACTTCTAGAATGGACGAATAGCAAAGCCTTATTTCTTGACTTGGCTAGTGGTTTCAAGGTTATACTTTATAATAATTCATTAGGCCAAATATTTGTTTTTTGTGGTGTTGAAGTCAGACCCTGCCATTCACCAATTCTCTAAGCCTCAATTTCTTCCAATATAAAATTGGGATAATAAAAGATTCAAGGTTAACAAATAATTAAATATTATTCTATTAATTCACTATATAAAAATGCATTTCTTTCCATTTCTAACACACCTTTTCATTTAATCCAAGAAAGCATACATTTATAGGCAAGTAATTTTTTAAAGGTTTATATTTTTTTATTTTTATATTTTTTAAATTTTTTAAATGTTTTATTTATTTTTGAGAGAGATGGAGAGAGAGCAGGGGAGGGGCAGAGACAGGGAGACACAGAATCTAAAGCAGGCTCCAGGCTCCGAGCTGTCAGCACAGAGCTGGGACGAGGGACTTGAACTCATAAACCATGAGAGCATGACCTGAGCCAAACTCAGATACTTAACCAAGTGAGCCACCCAGGTGCCCATGGGACATACATATATTTTTAATGATAGAATATTAAAGGAAAAGCATCTAAAGGGCGGGGGGGGGGGGGGGGGCTTCACAGCATAAAGACCGAAGCCAGATGGCCCATGGAGACAGAAGGATTTCAAGACTCGTGACTTCAAAATCTGTTGCCAGGTTAGCGGTTACTCCCTGCAAGAGCTATCAGAAGGTGTAAATCCAGGAGTGGCGAGCCCAGCATCACCAGGATCAATACTCTCCTACAACTGTAATCAGACTCCCCACAAATGTCAAGGTTTATTTATTTTTGAGACAGCACGAGCAGGGGAGGAGCAGAAACAGACATAGACAGACTCAAAAGCAGGCTGCAGGCTCTGGGCTGTCAACACAGAATCCGATGTGGGGCTTGAACTCACAAACTTTGAGATCACGACCTGAGCTGAAGTTGGACGCTCAACCAACTGAGCCACCCAGGCACCCCAGACAAGTAAGTTTATTTCATTTAAGGGATCAAAAAATCAAGACCTGTACTTCCTTGCTACTCAATTACAGAAATGCCTTATAATATACCAATACACAGCAGTCCATTTCTTTAGCAATATATTTAGTGAACCAAGAAAAGTAATTATCATATAGTTTATAAAACAAAGTCTCTGCTCTGAGAAGCTATTATTTAGTGGAATGAGACAGACCAACATAAAAAGAAATAAACAGATAATATGTCAGATAATAATTAGTCTAAGGAGAAAAATAAAGAAAGATGATGTGGTTTAGTTAGTTAAGCATCTGACTTCTGCTCAGGTCATAACCTCATAGTTCGTTGATTCGAGCCTTACATTGGGCTTTGCACTGTGAGTGCATAGTGTGCTTGGGATTCTCTCTCCCCCTCAAAATAAATAAATAATTTAGGAAGGAAGGAAGGAAGGAAGGAAGGAAGGAAGGAAGGAAGGAAGGAGGATGTGATACTCAAGAGAGAGGAGGTGTTATTTCAGTCAGGGAAGCCTCTCTGAAAAAGAAAATATGAGCCTTCCAGGGAAATAGCATTACAAAGAGAAGACTGCAAGCACAAAGGCACTGAGGTAGAAAAACACCTTGTGTTCAAGAAATGGCATAACCAATGTGGCTAGAACAGACTGAACAGGAGAACTGTGGAAAGATTACATCAGAAAGAATGAAAGAGAAGATTATAGAGTTTTATGGGCCATGGTAGTTTTAGATTTTGTTCTTTTTTTTTTCTTTGGTAGAGAGAAAGGGAGTGTGTGCAAGCAGGGAAAAGGGGCAGAGGGAGAGGGAAAGGGAGAGAAAGGGAGAGAAAGAGAGAAAGAGAGAGAATTTTAAGCAGACTCCATGCTTAGTGTGGTGCTTAACACAGGGCTCCATCCCATGACCCTGGGATCCTGACCTGAGCCAAAATCAAAAGTGGAACGCTCAACAAACTGAGCCACCCAGGTCCCCCAGATTTTGTTCTTAAGCGGATAAGAAACTACTAAGCATAAGAGTAATATGTTCTAACTTATTTTTAAATAATCATTTTGTCCATGCAAGAAAAGAATGGTGGTTAGTACACAGGAGCAGAAGTGGAAGTGACAGTAAGAGTCAGATTCTGGATATCCTACTTTTTATATAGCTTTAACATCTTCACACATTAAAAAATTGTAATAAATGCTATGCCAATATCTTTTTAAAATATTGTTATAGAAATAAAAGTCCTTGAGAAAGCCTTTTAAAACATATAGCAATATCCTCTAGGTCCATCCATGTTGTTGTAAATGACCATATCTCATTCTTTTTTACAGCTAATATTCCACTATATATATATGGCATATCTTCTTTATCCACCCATCTATGGATGGACACTTCAGTTGCTTCCACATCTTGGCTATTATATAAAATGCTGCAATAAACATAAAAAATGGATGTATCTTTTTGTTTTCTTTGGGTAAATATACCTGATAGTGGAATTGCTAGATCATATGGTAATTCTATTTTTAATTTTTTGAAGAACCTCCATACTGTTTTCCACAGTGGCTGCACCAATTTGCATTCCTACCAAAAGTGCATGAGGGTTCCTTTTTCTTCACATCCTTGCCAGCACTTGTTTCTTGTGTTTTTCATTTTAGACATTCTGACAGCATGAAGTGATATCTCATTATAGTTTTGATTTGCATTTCCCTGATAATTAGTGATGTTAAACATGGACCTAGATGGTATAAAGCTAAATAAATAAGTCAGCCAAAGAAAGACAAATACATCACGGTTTCACTTACATGTAGAATTTAAGAAACAAAACAAAGGGGGGAAAAAAAGAGAGATAAACAGGGTACCTGGGTGGCTCAGTCCGTTAAGCATCTGACTTCGGTTCAGGTCATGATCTCACAATTTGTGAGTTTGAGTCCCACATCAGGTGAGCTTGAGCCCTGCTTCAGGTGAGTACAAGCCCTACTTTGGGTGAGCCCCACTTCTTTCTTTCCCTCTCTCTCCCTCCCCCCGCCCACCCCTTGTGGGGCTCTCTCTCTGTCCCTTGCTCACTTGCACTCTCTCTCTCTCTCTCAAAAAAAAAAAAAAAAGGAGAACAAAACACTCTTTAATACAGAGAACAAACTGCTGATTGCCAAATGGCAGGTGGGTAGGGAGATGGGTGAAATAGGTGAATGGGATTAAGAGTACACTTAACTTAATGAGCAATGAGTAATGTATAGACTTGTTGAAACATTATATTGTGCCCCTAAAATTAATATAACACTGTATGTTCACCATACTTCAATTTAAAAAAAAAAGAAAAAAAAACCCATAGAGGTGAAAGACTATACTTTAAGAGATGGTTAAACAAAATCTCTGAGATAGGGGCACCTGGCTGGCTCAGTTGGTAAAGCATGCAACTCCTGATGTCAGGGTCATGAGTTCGAGCCCCATATTGGTGGTAGAGTTTACTTAAAAAAACAACAACAAAAAAAAACCCAAATCTATGAGAACCAGTGGTTGTTAAATGTCAAGCCTCTAAAATCAAATTTCCTGGTTTTGATCCTAGCTCAATCACTTACTAAGTATGCAAATGTTAGCAAAGTTTCTCTATGCCCTAGTTTTCTCACTTGTCAAATGCAAAAAATAATGGCTACCTTATAGGACCCTTATGATTAAATATGAATATAAAGAATTTAGTTGATATATAGTGAACATCAGTAAATATTAGCTATCACATTTATCATTCTACTCCTACTTGTTTCCACTGCCACAGGTTCCCATTATTACTTCTTCCCATTGCTACTACTGTTTTATTTTATTTTTTAATTTTTTTAATGTTTATTTTTGAGAGACAGAGAGAGAGCGCACATGAAGGGGAGAGGCAGAGAGAGAGGGAGACACAATCTGAAGTAGGCTCCAGGCTCTGAGCGGTCAGCACAGAGCCCGATGCAAGGCTTGAACCCACGAACTGTCCATCATGACCTGAGTCAAAAGCAGATGCTTAAAGACTGAGTCACCCAGGCACCTCACTACTATTTATAATGTTCCCTTTTATCACTGATTACATATTCATTTGAAATTTATCAAAATAACAGTGAACTTTTAAGTGTTCCTAATATTATATATTTGATATGGCTTTTAGTTAAAAGTATAGTTTTCGTTTCAGATATATCAAAGCACTCTGATTTGTATTATACTTCTTTTTAGCTTGATGAATCAATCTTCTTAAGGATAACTGAATTTGGATTTGCAAGAATCCAAAGCAAATCCTGCTAACATTTTTTTCTTCAGAACTAAATTAAAAACAAAGTTAGTGTTGAATCTCTTAAGACTCTGAAAAATTCAATAGGAATAAGACAAGAACAATGATTATATATGAATCATAATCACTTGGAACTTCTTGCGTAGTTGGTCACATTCTTGATTTTATCCTATTGTACATCTATGTGTTTGAGTTAGTTAGATAAACTGTTTGGGGCCAAATATTTGTTGCCCTTTCATATCTGAAAAGCTTCCCCTAAAGATACATAAGACAATGGTAACAATACTTGCCTCTGGGAGAGGATAAAAGAGAAGGGTGAGAAAGAGACAAAGTTTGTACTTAAAACCACTGGCTTTATTTGGGTTCCTTCCTTTGTACATGCATTAACTTTTCAAGAACATAAAATATTTTTTAAAGAAAAAACTTTCACTTACTAATAATTTACAGAACAAAGTTTACAATGTCTCATAGTTCACCATAATGGCAGCTTACCAGATCGAAGATGCCAGTAATATATTAGTGTTGTTTGCAAGAAACCTCAACGGAGGCTCCGCAAGCAATACACAGGATAAAATTCCTCCACCAAAGCAATGGAGCATAGCAGTGAACCAGCTTGAAAGAGGATTCTTCCATGCCACTGCCACAGCTCCTGAAATGGTAAAGTAAAAATGCGGTCTGAGATAGTTGTATATTAAACAAATCCTGAGGTACCAGTGTCACTAAAGAAATAAACTTCTTAATTTCATAACTTTCAAAAACTTACTATTACTCATGGGTATGACAATCACGATCATCATAAACTCTAAGCATTTTGTTATGACAGAGGTAATCTGAAGCACCTTTAAAATACTCTGTCCAGCTCCTACTACCAGTTTCCTAATCACATTATTATAAACAATCTCCCTATCTACTCTTTCCTTTCATTCCCAGCCCTACTGTAGGTACTTCCAGTTCTATATCAAAGCAATATATTAAGAAAAATTTATCATCTTAAGCACTTTAGCAAATAAAAGCTGAAATAAATAATCTAAGCTTTTAACATGACTGGCTAGAAACAGAATAAAATAAACCTAGAGGTGAAAGGCTGATGAGGAACAGGTATACACATCATCTTAAAATGTCTCCTAACAAATAACTTATTAATTACAGAAGGAAATAATAACTTTAGAGTGGAGAAACCTTGCAGACATCACTGTAAACAAACAGTATAAGGTGACTCCCAAGATGATGCACTAAGAACACATCTTTGCTTCTACAGTATTTCTACAAAAATACATAACCTGAACTAATGCAATCAGACACACCCAAATTGAGGGCTCTTCTGGAAAAAATAAAAAAAAACACAAAAAACTGGCCTATATTTTAACAATGTTGAAGTCAAGAAATACCAAATATAAGGCTGATGAAATGCTCCAGATTAAATAACATTAAAGAGACAACAACTAAATGCATGTGTATTCTAGATCACATCCTGGAATGGGAAAGAATATTTATAAATGAACTTTGGGATAACTAATGAAATCTAAATATGGGCTGTGGCTTATATAAATAATAGTGTCATAGCACTGTTAAACTTTCTGAAAGTTTTTTTTTAATGTTCATTTATTTTTGAGAGAGAGAGAGAGAAAGAGGGAGAGAGAGAGAGAGGAGGGGCAGAGAGAGAGAGGGAGACATAGTATCTGTAGCAGACTCCAGACTTTGAGCTGTCAGCACAGAGTCCAACATGGGGCTCAAACCAATAAACAGTGAGATCATGACCTGAGCTGCAGTCGATGCTTAACCGACTGAGCCACCCAGGTGATCCAGCACTGTTAAACTTTCTGACTTTCATAACTAAACTGTGGTTTTTAATATTAACACACTTAAGTAATTTGAAGTAACTGGGCAAGTGCTTCCAATTTACATTCAAGTGGTTTTGAGAAAATAATACATATAAATAAAAACATTCAGAGAGAGAGATGCTAAAGTACAAACTTCTAGTTGTAAGATGAATAAGTTCTAGGGATCTAATGTATACCACAGCAACTATAGTTAATACTGCATTGTACACTTGAAACTTGCTAAGACAGTAGACCTTAAGTCACAACTAAAAAAAAAAAAAAGTTTTTTAAGTTATTTAAATATTGTGAGATGATGGATGTACTAATTAACTTGACTGTGAAAATCATTTAACAATTCATATGCATATCAAACCATAAAACTGTACACTTTAAATATATACAATTTTGTCAACTGTACCTCAATAAAGCTGGCAAAAATTAAATAAATGGGGCAAAATGTAAGTGGTTGGTGAATCTGGGTAAAGTGCTTTACATGCACTTATATGACAAAAAGAAAATCATATGTATATAAACAATACATACAATAAAAAATAATTTACGGGGGGAAACAGAAAACCATATATTTCTATTAGTACATATACATGCAACTAATACATAAAATAAGGTCTGCAAGAACATATAACCAAAATACTCACTGTTGTTATCTCTTAGGAAAAGGCCCATTTATGCAAAAACAAACAACAAAAACAAAACTACACAAATGTATATGTTGAGTTCAGTAGGGTAATATCATCATACTTGAATTAACATGGAAATCACCCATATGTGCTCAGGAAAAATAAAAGGAGGAAATAAAAGTCAATTAGTGCAACCCACCATTCCACATAACAAAATGTGCCCAGGAGTGCAAATGAGTTGGCAGATGGGCATTTTCTGTGCTGTACACATCCTGTCAAGTGAAGTGATGCCAAGGTTTTATGATATGCAACTGGTGATAACTCAAGAAATGGTGACCTGTTCCAATCTGGAAGAAAAATCAGTTATGAGAAATGTACTAAAAGGCAGGACATCAATCTTCAGTGTAGCAATTTCCTCTAAACCTAAGAATTTTCAAGAATTATTTTAATGCATGATCATGCTATCTTTACAGCCAAACCCTATGTCAGATGTAATACTACTATGTCTCTAATATGTATATATAATCTTCCTGGATATGTGTATCGGCACTAGTGCCCCACACAGTGGTAAGTGATTACAACATTGGTCAGTCAGCCTAATAAATGGGTATAATCTTATCGTTTGGTCAGTGGTCACTAGCTTCCATACTGCATCATCTTCACATTAAAAAGCAATATAGACTGCTTAAGAGTATGTACTCTAGAGTGTAATTGCTCAGGTATAAATCCTGGTACCAGCACTTAACCCTTGTGTGAACTCAACAAGTTGTTTTCCTACATCTTGAAAAAAAATACACACACACACACACACACACACACACACACACACGAAAGAGGAAAAGAAATAAAGTAATCTACATCACAGGGTTGCTGTAAGGATCCACTAAGGATCAACTACAAGTGAGTACTTTTAAATCACTTAGAACGGGGGTCTGGCACATAGTAAGCAATACGTATTAGCTTATCGCTATTACCACATAAGTAAAAATAAAAGCCAAATTACCCTTTCCTTTCTACTTTTCCCATTCCATCATACTACTATCTTGAGAGGTGACAACTTCCAGACTTTTTTTTTCCTATGCTAATTTACATATACACACCACTTTCCCCCTTATTCTTAACTCTCTCCCAACCCTACTGTGTGTGTGTGTGTGTGTGTGTGTGTGTGTGTGTGTGTCTCCCTATTTCTCTCACAGGCATACCCTGTGAGCTCTAGCAACACATTCTGGAAATGGGAGTTCTAACTGCAAGAAAGCTGTAACAAAGGTAAACAAGCCCATCATAGCACAGTCACTATGAAGATCACATTCCAAGGTAATTAATTACTTCTGATAAACATACAATAAGGAATACTCACTGCTATCTGTCCTCTGTTTTCCTTATATTATTCTAATGAAGATTTAGCATTACCTACATCCATCTGATACCACTCACTGGCTTAGCCAAATTCAAATATATTCAGGTTTTCCTTTGACCATTGCAACAATCCGAATCAAATGTACTAAATGCTTTCACACAAATGATTCATTCATGTAATGTTCATTTCTGATTAAGTCTGCCAAAATAACTTTCCTGTTTTCTCAACTGTCACATTTAATTCTTTCCTCTTAAGACATATCACATTCTAGATTGTTTATGTTAGCTCCATTATAAAGTTCTTACCTGTTAAAATTCTAAGAGACTTTAGTGCAGAGTAGGTACCCTATAAATGTTGACTGTATGACAGAAAAATGTATGTGAAACATTTCAAGAGTTCAAGTATTATGATTTTACTACCATTAATTTCCCTTTGTATTGTCATAAGTCAAAGAAGCAGCTGAAACACCAGTTTTGACCAGTTTCATGACCTCTTGGTAGGAACACTAAACCCTCTTGGCTTAAGTTTCAACTTTCATTAAATGAGAATAATTCATAACTTATAAGGATTTAAAATAAGAAAATATAGATCAAAACACATATTTACTACCTAGTACATTGGCAGACACTTGCTGATTTATCTGCTGAATGGACTGATCACTACCAGCAGAGAAAGTAAGCAAAATGCAGCCTTTGGGCTGCTTTTATTCTCTGAGCCCAAGGTATAATTTTTTGAGTTCTTATTGAAAGGCTGAAAAGAAAATGACATACCACAGCCCTTAAAAAAGTACTTATATCCCTAAGAGACTTAAATCAGGAAAACTAAGATTTCATTAGAGCAAAACAGAAAGGAGAAGAACAGAATTGAAGGGTCTCCCTCAGATCAGTCTTTTTCGCCTAATTTTCAAAATTATGTCAATTAGAAAAATTTCTCTAATTCAAATAGTCCTTTCTTTAATTTTTTTAAATGTTTATTTATTTTTGACAGAGAGAGAAGAGAGAGAGAGCAAGCGAGCATGAATGGGGGAGGGACAGAGAGAGAGGGAGATACTGAATCCGAAACAGGCTCCAGGCTCTGAGCTGTCAGCAGAGCCCAACAAGGGACTTGAACTCACAGACAGCGAGATCATGACCTGAGCCAAAGTCGGACATTCAACCAACTGAGCCACCCAGGCACCTCTCAAATAGCCGTTTCTATAAAGTTCTCTTGTGTACACACATTATGGACACACATTTTAAGTATGAGACAATCTTATAACAAATTTCTTTTTTTTTTTAATTTTTTAAATGTTTTTATTTTTGAGAAGGAAAGACAGAGCATGAACAGGGAAGGAACAGAGAGAGAGAGACACAGAATCTGAAGCAGGCTCCAGGCTCTGAGCTGTCAGCACAGAGCCCAATGTGAGGCTCAAATCCACCAGCCATGAGATCTTGACCTGAGCCAAAGTCGGATGCTTAACCGACTGAGCCGCCCAGGCACCCCTCTTGTGACAAATTTCTTTAGGTGTTATGTTCATTTGTATATGTTATTTCAGTACCAGAATTAGTTTATTGTAAACTTAAACTTATTGTAAATACAGAAGTTAACCAGAAACAGCTTGTGTGTCTTTAGAACATATAAGTAATTTTCAGTAGGAGAAAAATAATAGGATATCTTTAATTTCTTCTCAGTTAAAAAAATTTTTTAATGTTTATTATTGAGAGACAGAGAGAGAGCACAAGCATGAGAGGGGCAGAGAGAAGAGGAGACACAGAATCTGAAGCAGGTTCCAGGCTCTGAGCTGTCAGCACAGAGCCCGATGCAGGGCTCAAACCCACAAACAGGGAGATTATGACCTGAGCCGAAGCTGGACACCAAATGACCGAGCCACCCAGGTGCCCCAGTTTCTTCTCAGTTTTAAAACAAAGATATATTCTTTTATCTAAGAAACAAGCTGTGTTAACTAGGATATGTTATTTTATTTTTAACATGTTGACACTGAAAGGACAAAAACATTTTCTGTCCTACCTTAAGATGTTTGTGATATGCTATCAATAGAATTATTTTCCCCAAAACTTAGCAAAATTTGTCACATTGAGACCTGACTCTAATTCAAAGTATATCAGTTTTGAAGCACTCATAATCACTTACGGGCTTTAAAATCAAAATACTTTTCATCATGAAATGAAAGCTGGAAAATAAAGGCGCCTGGGTAGCTCAGTCGGTTGAGTGTCCAAATTCAGCTCAGGTCATGATCTCGCGGTCTGGGAGTTTGAGCCCTGCGTAGGGCTCCGTGCTGACAGCTTGGAGCCTGGAGCCTACTTCTGATTCTGTGTCTCCCTCTCTCTCTGCCCCTCCCCTCTTGTGCTCTGTCTATCAAAAATAAATAAACATTAAAAAATTTTTTTTAAAAAAAGCTAGAAAATAAAGTCATGTTCTACTTTCAGTTTTGGATCAAGTTTGAATCATAGTGGGCCAAGTAAATCCATAGACTCACCTTGTAGTTCTTTAATGTATAACTATGACATAGCTGGCAACTGACACAATCCCCATATTAATCCTCTGATCCAGGAGTAAGGATCATTATGGTAGAAACATTCAAGTAGAAGCCCCTAGAGTTTCTTCCCTTCATCAAGGTATTTAAAAAAAATTTTTTTTAACATTTATTATTGAGAGACTGAGAGAGACAGAGCATGAGCATGGGAGGGGCAGAGAGGAGGAGACATAGAATCCGAAGCAGGCTCCAGTCTCTGAGCTGTCAGCACAGAGCCCAACTCGGGGCTCGAACTCATGGACTGCAAGATCATGACCTGAGTGGAAGTCAGACGCTTAACCAACTGAGCCACCCAGGCAGCCCATATTTTTAAAAAGCAGTACTACAGAGGGGCGCCTGGGTGGCTCAGTCAGTTAAGAGTCCCGACTCTTGGTTTCTGCTCAGGTCATGATCTCATGGTTTATGAGTTCAAGCCCCACATCGGGCTCCACAGAGTCAGTGGGATTCTCTCTCACTCTCTCTCTCTCTTTCTCTGCCCCTCCCCTGCTTCTGCTCTCTCTCTCTCAAAATAAATAAATAAACTTAAAAAAAAGGCAATACCACAAACATGGTTGCCATAATCAAAAACATCAAAGATGAAAACGTGGTGACAGCTATCACATCCCATTTAACTTGTCTATTTGGTCTATACATAAGCAGATGGATCTTGGAGAATGACTGTGGATTATCATAAATGTAGACAGGTAGTGACTCCAGTTGCAACTGGTATTCAAGATGCAGTATTTTTACTGGAACAAATCAACATAATCCCTATAACCTGGTAAGCAAGTCCTTTTTCTCCATATTAATTTGCAAAGAATCCCAGAAACATTTTGCTTTTATCTGGCTAGGTAAACAGTATATTATCACAGTCTTGCCTTAGGTCTATGTCAACTCTCCTGCTCTCCAACAAAGTCCAGAAATTTTTATCATGTTGAGAATCCACATAACATCACACTGGCCCACTATACTGATGACATTATACAGACTGGATCTATGGGCAGGAAATAGCCAATAGTTTAAATATCTTAATATAACATATGCAAAACAGAAGGTAGGAAGTTAAACTCCATTGCTAGGATTCTGTACCAGTCAGAGTCCAGTCAGGAAAGAGAAAATACACAGTTATTTTAACAGAGAATTTACTATAAAGACATAATTATAAAATTGTTAACTAGATTGTTGAAAATGTAAAAAGTAAATACTATAGTATCACAGAGGTATCAACTAGAAAAAGTAGTTTACTGCTGCTGGGGAAACAAAGGATTAAAATTATTAGAACATAGAAGCTTGAACAAAGATCTCTTTAGAGCTAAAACTGAGACTCCTAAGAAGGGAACACCGCTCAGCTGGTGTTCTAGTCCAGCCTACTCATCACTGCACAGATAAAATACTGGGTTTTAAGTTCTTATCCCAAGCTACTGACAGAGTTTTAACACTGGTCTCCTGATTTTATGAGCTCTTTCTACCACACCACACTCTGGCCTATAATTTATGTCAGGTCAATCAAATATTCTTTCACTTAAAAATTATTAAAAATATTTAAGTAAGACTCTTTAAACTAATAGAAGTAAATTATAAACTGTCATTTCTGGGGGCGCCTGGGTGGCGCAGTCGGTTAGGCGTCCGACTTCAGCCAGGTCACGATCTCGCGGTCCGTGAGTTCGAGCCCCGCGTCGGGCTCTGGGCTGATGGCTCAGAGCCTGGAGCCTGTTTCCAATTCTGTGTCTCCCTCTCTCTCTGCCCCTCCCCCGTTCACGCTCTGTCTCTCTCTGTCCCAAAAATAAATAAACGTTGAAAAAAAAATAAACTGTCATTTCTGAAACATGCTTTTTCCATCCCACACTGGGCAGAACATATTTTGGCTTTGTAAAGCATAACATAACAAAAAGGGCTTCTGGAGTATCATGAATGTTCTATTTTTATCTGGATGCTGATTAAATAGATGTGTTCATTTTGGAAATTCATTGAGCTGTACATTTATGATTTTTGTACTTTTCTGTATGTTTTTATGTGTGGATTCATAAAGATAGCAAAACAATGTTGCCACCTTTACAGAATCCTTAGAACTGACAAATTCTTGATACATGAATACTTTCACCTCCCACAAATTAGAAGAAGGAACACTAATAAGCTTTATTCCTGGATTTAATTCCTGAAAGCAAAGGAAAACCTCATTGGTGATAAGGAAATGACAGAAATCATGGGAGAAAATAACCATGTCAAATGAAAGCTTATTAAGAAATCGCTAAATATTGAGAAACCAGAAACATTAAATGGACCTGCAAAAAGAGAGCACAGAATATTTGAGAACTTTAGAATTAGCTGAAGAACTAGCTCCATAATTTATTAACCTATGTGACTTAAATAAAGTTATTTTATTCCTGTAAGTGTATTCCTCATCTGTAAAATGAGTTCAATAATACCTACCTTAAAAGGATGTTTGAGGATTACAATCAAGATACTAAAATGCTTTTGCATGTATCTGAAATGAATATTATGATCGTATAGGAAGGTAGTGCAACCTTATGTGACACTATCAAAAAAAAAAAAAAGATGACGACGACAACAGCACAGCTGAGTTCCTTTAGGGCTACAAGAGCATCTTTTTTTTTTTTTTTTTTTTTTTTTTTTATTTTTTTTTTTTTTTAAATTTTTTTTTTTCAACGTTTATTTATTTTTGGGACAGAGAGAGACAGAGCATGAACGGGGGAGGGGCAGAGAGAGAGGGAGTCACAGAATCGGAAACAGGCTCCAGGCTCTGAGCCATCAACCCAGAGCCCGACGCGGGGCTCGAACTCACGGACCGCGAGATCGTGACCTGGCTGAAGTCGGACGCTTAACCGACTGCGCCACCCAGGCGCCCCTACAAGAGCATCTTTCATCTTGGTATCCTCAACATCTAAAATACTGCCTGATATGCAGTGGAGTTTCCGTGAATATTTACTTAACTGAACTCCCTGTGATTTGAGAGAGATGAGCAAAACAGCAGTAGGAGAATTAAGAGTAAAATAAAAGATTTTGTGTGTAAAAATCAAGTACAAATAATTGTAGATTAAATTTTCACGAAGTCTTACAGAAAAGAGTAACTGGGTATGAATGTACGATTGAAGAAATGTGTTTATTTTAATGAAGATTTAAATAAGAAAAGAGACCGAGAAGGCAGATTAAAAATGTAAGAGAAGAAGGGCACCTGGGTGGCTCAGTCGGTTGAGTGTCCAACTTCGGCTCAGGTCATGATCTCAAGGCTTGTGAGTTTGAGCCCTGCCTCCGGGTCTGTGATGACAGCTCAGAGCCTGAAGCCTGCTTTGGATTCTGGATCTCCCATTCTCTCTGTCTCTCCCTGACTCACACTCTGTCTCTCTCAAAAATACATAAACGCTAAAAAAAATTTTTTTTAATGTAAGATAAGAGAAATAAAATTTGTGCTAAGTGGTTTCTGACTAAGAGCCCTCACAGCACCGTTTTCAAACTTCTAATAAAATACCCAGGAAAATGGAAAACAAACGAAATCTATCCTACTAGCAAAACTTAAAACTATACATAATCAGATACCAGGGTTTAGGAAGAACTAAAATTTAATTATTTGACAAACGGAGGTATATTAAGAAATTTTAAAAATCCAATTTACTAAATACCCTGATGTCTTTGCTTGAAGCACAAGTCACATGGAAAAGGAGAGGAAAACCATCAACCTTCCTTGGGTTTGAAGGCCTACAACCTGAACCAAACAAAAATGGGATGCTATCCTTATCCACACCACAGAAAGAAAAAGTTAATCCCCTTTACCCTCTTGTCTCCACTAGCATTTTAAAAGATCTAGGTAGAGACATAAAAGATGTAAATGGTAGGAAAGTGAGGAGTGAGGTATTAGCAGTGGTAGAGTACATCCCAAAAAGTCAAGAGTCTGAAGGAGTAACATGCTCAAGAAAATAAAGATAAGAAGAATCCTGGTACTACATAGGTGAATTGCAGTTTTATTGCACCACAGGTCTGAGTTCTAGAGAATCAGGCAATAAGGGATAAAAAAAGTTTCCAATTAAGTAAAAATTTATATGAAGTATTGGCAAATCAAAATCCCTAATGAATTAAAATAATACCTCAAACAAGTACAGTTTATTCCAAGAATGTAAGGATGATTCATTCTTTTAAGTTTTTATTTTTATTTATTTTTAGTAATCTCTACACCCAAATGGGGCTTGAACTCACAACCCTGAGATCAAGTCGCACACTCTTCTAAGTCAACCAGCCAGGCACCCCAATTCATCATTTAAAAAAATGTATTACAATTCAAATCAGAAAAAAAAAATGATCAGCTCAATAAGTGGAAATACAAATTGTCAATAAACTTGAGAAGCACAAACTCAGTAACCATGAGAGATGCAAATGAAAACTATTTTCCTGATCATCAGAATGACAACATATTTTAAAAAATGGTAATAGTGAATAATGCGGAAGATACAGGCAGTCTAACACACTTCTGGTAAATGCTTAAATAGAAGCACTCCTTTGTATGAATTCTATCATTTTTACCTGTTTACAAGTACTGGTACTGGAATATAAAATATTTTGGGGGTGCCTGGGTGGTCCAACTCTTGATTTCAGCTCAGGTCATGGTCTCACCAGTTTGTGAGTTAGAGCCCTGTGTCGGGCTGTGCTGACAGTGCGGGGCCTGTTTGGGATCCTCCCTCTCCCTCTCTCTGCCCCTCCCCTATTCGCTCTGTCTCTCTCTCAAAAATAAAAATAAACTTTGGAGCAGGTGAATGGCTGAGGGAGAGCTGACCACAAACAAGCAAGAAGGAATCTGGGGTGGGTGATCAAACTGTATCTTGACAATGGTGGTAGGTACATATCTGTGCTTATCCAAAATCATAGAATTTTATATTTAAAAGCATAAGATACGTAATTTAAACCTTTAAAAAGTCAGACTTGAGGGGCGCCTGGTTGGCTCAGTCAGTGAAGCGGCTGACTTTGGCTCAGGTCATGACCTCATGGTTTGTGGGTTCAAGCCCTGCATTGGGCTCTGTGCTGACACTTCAGAGCCTGGAGCCTATTTCGGATTCTGTGTCTCCCTGTCTCTGCTCCTCCCCTGCTTGCACTGTCTCTCTCAAAAATAAATACACACTAAAAAAAATTTTTAATGGGGTGTCTGGGTAGCTCAGTCAGTTAAGCATCCAACTTCGGCTCAAGTCATGATCTTACGGTTCGTGAGTTTGAGCCCCATGTCAGGCTCTGTGCTGACAGCTCAGAGCCTGGAGCCTGCTTCAGATTCTATGTGTGTCTCTCTCTGCCCCTCCCCCCAACCCCCTCCCCCACCCGCGCACATGCAGACACACACAACACACTCTCTCTCTTTCACAAATAAATAAAAAAATTTTTAAGTAAGACTTGAAAAAAATTCTTCAAGACCTCAAAGAGCTTTTATTTATGTGAGTTACAGGATTGTTAACTGAGAAAATTCTACAGTACTTATGTACTCATTTTAAAAATAATAAATGTACATGTTAACATAAATTATGTACTCTTTATGAAAAATAACTGTTTTCCAAAGCAAAAAACATTTAGTGAGAAAAGTCACACTGTTTTATATGTTAGCAAATCCCTTTTAATGTCTGGCCTCAAATAGAAAACAGCTGGACTCTCATATCTGCTTCTGGATTCAATCTGCTAGAGTATCGCTGGTCATGTAGCCTCTGGAAAACCCCACTGTACACTTGTGAGAAAAATAGCATAACAAAGACAAAGAACATCTGCGTGTTGTTATGAAAACGATTTTGATCTGGAAGTGTGAGGAACCCCAGGGTTCCTGGACCACACTTTGAGAAGGTGATTTAGCCTACACGAGAAAATTTCAACTCGTGGATGTGACATAATAATATAATTCTTTTCAAATCAAGGAAACCGTTTCTTATGCAGGCTATCTGTCCTGATTTAATGCAATATTCACCTTATCCAGGTCAAAACCTCTAACGAACAATGATTCTGACTGAGCTACAGACATCAAGGCAAATGAGGAATATTTCTGAGACCAAACAGTTTTAAAAACCACACACAGACAACAGTAGTCGGTAGAAGGTACAGCATCACCTCAAGCCCTCACTCATGAACTCTACAGGACCAGGCAGCATGAGCAGGCAGAAAGGAGAAAAAGAAGATAAATGCCTGACCACAAAGAAAGAAGAGATCCATAAAACGAAAAGGCCGGTAGAATGGCTGCAAGAGTAAAGCAATATAGGAGCAAACATCTCCTGAATGTAAAATACAAGAAAGGAAATACTGCTCCTTGATCGTATAGACTTCAAAAAAGACTCAAAATCCTGTATTAAGACAATACCCCCAGGCTACAGAGAGTGAAACTATGCGAAATGACTCTGGTAAGAGGTCACTCACACGATGGAAAATGGGAATCCACTCTCTTCCAGCAATCACTTTGTCCAGCAAGATGACAGAGCGCGGCGTTAAGGGGAATACTGGTGTGCCTGCCCGAGGCTCTTTAAGTGTCGATACAACGTTCATGACTGCGGAACAGTCCATTAACTACTCATTATCCCAAGCGACCAAGTGCCACACGCTGTTTCAGGGAGCTCCGTCCCCAGGTGACTTTTAAACACCGTACTTTCCAAGGAGATGGCGGCACCGCCGAGAGACCGCGCACATCCTGGGCGGACGCAAGTAGTGCCCGGGCTCCCAAATGCGGCAGCGGCTGCCCTGTCACCCGCCCCCGGCGCGGCCTTGCGGACCCTACGTCGCGCCTCCTTTGACGAGTACCGGGGTCACCACCCTTCCCGGCCTCAGTTTCCCCATCTGCGCTCGAGGGGTCAGGCGGATCGGCTCTCGCCTCCCCTCCAGCTCGGCTATAGGACTCTGGGACAGCGGCAGCTCGGCCGTTCAGCCGTCCTCTTCGCGAGAGGTACCCTGAGGGGGCCGGTCTGAGACTCCCCGCACTCACCCGGCTGACGCTTCAGCGCCATCACAGACACCAGGTAGTGAGCGATGTCAAAAAAGGGAAACATAGACGTGCGAGAAAAGGCAAGGGTCAGCTCATCCCACGGAGAGTCCATGACGACGACGGACCCCGGCAGCCGAAGCAAACCCGGCGACGGGTTCCTGCCGGGCGCGGCGAGGGGTGGGGGGAAGGGGGCCGCCGCAGACGCGCGCCCTCCCGCGCGACCAGGAGGAGCCTGCGCGTGCGCCCTGGGACCCGGCGCCGACGCGCTTTGGGGCGGAGCCGCGTGTCCAGGGAGCTAGCGAGCGAGCGAGCGGGTGGGCGGGGCGAGCAGCTTCCCTTCTGCTCCTGCCGGGCAGGGCTTGGTTCTCCGAGTAGGGAAGGGTCTGGCTCCGTCGTGCTGGGGGGTGTGCCAGATCCAGCAGAATAGGCAGATGAATGTAACATACATAATGAATTAAAAAATACATGACTCATGTTAACATTTAGCACATTTATTCTTTTAAAGCGAAAACCTAAAGAACTATTTAAAAATTTTATAATTTTGGTAAATGTAACTCATGTAAAGTTTTGACTCTTGGGTCCTCAAGACATTTTTTTAAGTTCAATTTTTTAAGGGTTTAAGTTACATACATTATTCACCCTTTTTAATACAAAGTTCTCTTTTTTTTTTTTTTTTTTACATTTATTTATTTTTGGGACAGAGAGAGACAGTGCATGAGCGGGGGAGGGGCAGAGAGAGAGGGAGACACAGAATCAGAAACAGGCTCCAGGCTCTGAGCCATCAGCCCAGAGCCCGACGCGGGGCTCGAACTCACGGACCGCGAGATCGTGACCTGGCTGAAGTCGGACGCTTACCCGACTGTGCCACCCAGGCGCCCCTAGTTTGGCACATTTTTTATTTGACGTGTCCAATAGATCATGCTGGCACCAGAAAATTAGAAATACATAATGAGCTGCTAGATAGATGAGAGCCTCATGGGAGTGTGCACTACCAAGGGAGCCTTAAATTGATTTTTTAAAAATCTGAATATTTATCTGCTCATTTTCATTCATTTAACAAATGTTTTTTGGGTATCTGCTATGTACCAGGCATTTTGCTGGATGTTAGAAGCCCCTTCCTAAACATTAAGTGTTCAGAAGGTGGGAAAACTATAGTAAATCTCTACATTTCATTACTTATCAAGAAAGAACAGACTTGCTAAAATACTTTTTATATGTAGTTTTCTAAGTAAGTACTTTCCATAGAGAAAGGTTTTTTAGATCTCTAGCAAAACTAAAGAAAAACAAGCAATACCTGTGATTATTTATACTTTCATGTTTCAGCTGATTCTTCCCATACTTTTTATATATTCCTTTATATTTGGAATTATAGTGTTAAGAATTTAGGGGAAGAACCTGGATATTATTTCCCAAAAGTTTTTACATTTCAACAGTCTTAAATTTCACAAAATACGTGTTTTGTCCGTGGGCTTAAAAAAATAGTACATATGAAGTAATCTTTATAACATCTCCATAGTGTATGCCACTATCATTCTGAGGTATAATTAAATCAATTATTAATACCAATAGAACAACATAAAAAGCATCAGAGATTTCGGGCACCTGGGTGGCTCAGTTGGTTAGGCGTCCAACTTCGGCTCAGGTCATGATCTCAGTCTGTGGGTTCAAGCCCAGCATCGGGCTCTGTGCTGACAGCTCAGTGCCTGGAGCCTGCTTCACATTCTGTGTCTCCCTGTCTCTCTGCCCCTCCCCTGCTCGCACCCTCTCAACAATAAATAAATGTTTAAAAAAAAAAGCATCAGAGATTTTTTTTTTAAAGAAGATAAATCAAACATTTTACTTACCCTAAACAGACTAATTCCAGCAGAAAGAAAGAAATCATCTCACACTCTACTAGTAATCTGAAACTTGTTTCATTTCAAAACTGTAAGAATAAGCTGGGTCTCCATCTGCCTAGACTGTAAAGAAAAAAAAATTAATCTAAGGGAAATGAAATTATAATCTTATCAAAAGATAAGTTCTATCCAAATTTTAAATATTCTCACTGTATTTGCTTGTGGTCAGTGCTTCAGTTACTTAGTCTAATGAAATAATACAGAATAGAAGGAAATGGGCAATGAAAGGAGAAAAGGCTTTGAGTTGGTAACAGGGAAAGGCAACATTGGGGGAAATTATATGTGAAAATTAAAACTTTTACTGATTTTTGGAAGCAGTTTACAAAGTTATATAATCATTGCAGATAAAATGAATCTGTGTTGTAAGGTATTGCTTATCTATTAGAAAGTAAGGCTAGTCTAATTGTGTGAACATCTGGAAGAGTTTTGACTAAACCCATTTGAAACGTTTGAGTTAAAAAACATGTGAAACTAATTTTTAAAAAGCATGTTTCTCAGCAGCAATACTATTGACATTTGGGGCTGAACAATTCTTTGTTGTGGGGACTGTCTTATTTATGCCTTATAGGATGTTGAACAGCAATCCTGGCCTCTACCTACTAGATGTCAGTAATACACACACACACACACACACACACACACACACACACACACACAAAATTGTGTATGATAACCAAAAATGTTTCCAGACATTGCCAAGTGTCCCAGTGTAAGGCTGGGGTCAAAATGCCCCTCATTCAGAATGACTGTTATAAACAAATATATTTTTTGCAGTCTGTGTCTCTATTTGTACAAACATGATGGTCATGCCACTAATATTAATCATCAAGTTTAATTCTAGAACAACTCACATAAACCTCCTTAGTCTCGGCTTGCTCACTCATCCCCCCCTCAGGTCAAATTGGCAAAATTCCAAAATGTAATCCTAGCTATTCCTTCTCTGCAGTACTGCTTTCTATCCACTGAGTGGCATGCCTTTCACTTTGGGAAATCCCTAACAATAACTTTTTAAAGAACCATAGAGTCCATACTTAGGAGGTTTCAGGGGCTAATTACAATTCTAAACTTTGGTACTCCAGTTACATATTGTCATTCTAAAGTTATTTGATAATTGGGGCACCTGGGTGGCCCAGTCGCTTAAGTGTTCAGCTTCTGCTCAAGTCATGAGTTCAAGCCCTGCATCAGGCTCTGTGCTGACAGCTCAGAGCCTGGAGCCTGCTTCAGATTCTTTGTCTCCCTCTCTCTGCTCCTTGCCTGCTCATGCTCTGTCTCTCTCTCAAAAATAAATAAACATTAAAAAAATTTAAAGTTATTTGATAGGTATTGGATAACTATGCCATATCAAATTATAGTGTATTAATGTATGACATTTACTACAAAATATGTTTAATTTGAATTCAACTTTTTTAATATCCAGTATTACCTTGGAGAATTAACGACAAAGCATCAATTGCCCTCAAAATACCCTTGATTCAATTCAGTCAGTTCAGCAAGATGCTGGTGCATGAGATTTAAGTGCTAAACCAATTCAAGTATACACTCAATTTTTAGACTCAGTGTGTCTCTAATAATAGTACCTTTGATATGGTGACTTGTAAAATATGATTTGCTTCACCTATTTCTTGCACTGAATTCTCTTCTGTAAATATCACTTATCCTTTTAATATAAACTGTCAAACTAAAAATGTTCTTCATGTGTAACAAATGCAAATTTACCTAATTAAAAGTCTGATGTTGTTAAAAGGAATATCTCTAGTATCCATCAGTGTAAGGAATGCCAAAAAGGGAGTTACTCACCAGTGCACAGCTATCAGGTATCTGTGGTTACCAATGCCCAAGGTTACAACTCATCTCTGTTCAAGATTAACAGCTACCAGGGCACCTAGGTGGCTCAGTCAGTTAAGTGTTTGACTCTTGACTTTGGCTCAGATCATGATCTCACGGTTCGTGGAATCGAAGCCCTGAGTTGGGCTCTATGCTGACAGCGGGTATCCTGCTTGGGATTTTCTCTCCCTCTCTCTCTCTCTCTCTCTCTCTCTCTCTCTCTCTTTCTCTGCTCCTCCCATGCACACTCTATTTCTCTCAAAATAAATAAATAAAAAGAAAAAGATGAACAGGTACCAGGGCTCCTGGGTGGCTCAATAGGCTAACCGTCCAACTCTTGATTTTGGCTCAGAGCGTGACCTCAAGGCATGTGATTGAGCCTGGTGAGGCTTCCTGCTGGCAGAGAGGCCTGCTTAAGATTCTCTCTCTCCATCTCCCTCTGCCCCTCCCCTCCCTTCTCTCTCTCTCTCTCTCTCAAAAAAAAAAAAAAAAAAAAAAAAAAGAAGGATTAACAGGTACCATTAAATCAAGGAATAATAACATTGTAGAAATTGAATGGACCCTTAAAAAAAATACATTGGGGGCCGCTTGGGTGGCTCAGTAGGTTAAGTGCCGACTTCAGCTCAGGTCATGATCTCATGGTACATGATTTCAAGCCCTGCATCAGGCTCTGTGCTGACACCTCAGAGCCTGGAGCTTGCTTTGGATTCTGTGTCTCTGTCTCTCTCTGCCCCTCCCCTGCTCATGCTCTGTTTCTCTCTCTCTCTCTCAAAAATAAAATAAACATTAAAAAATTAAAAAAAAATACCTTAGAGGGACACCTGGGTGGCTTAGTTGGTTAAGCGTCTGACTCTTGATTTTGGCTCAGGTCATGCTCTCATGGTTCATGAATCTGAACCCCGCATCGGGCTCTGCACTGATGGCCCAGAACCTGCTTGGGATTCTCTCTCCCTCTCTCTCTGCCCCTCCCCGCCCCTCTCTCTTTCAAAATAAATAAATAAACTTTAAAAAAAATTACCTTAGACTGTAAGTCATAGAAAACAGTTTTGGGTAGCTTAAACAAAGTGGGGGATTTACTGAAAAACTACCAGGAATCTCATGTAAGCCAAGGAAGAGTTGAGCCATTAAACCCCAAGAAGAGCAAGAAGCTGGCATTTCTGGGGCCAGCAGCAGCAGGTGGGGGTGGGTTCCTCTCAGTTACTAGTGATAGTCAATGTCAACATTGTTCCATCTCTGTGTCCCCCTATCAATACTGCAGGAGAGAGAGCCTGTCCAGGCTGGTACAGAGGTCTCCTCCTGCTTAATCAGCTCTGGAGAAACACTGGGTCACATGGACCCACAGCATCCCTAGGTATCAGAGGCAATGTCCTGAGAACAAAGGGAGCTAGGCAACCATCACAAGAGGTGTCTACTACAATCATTTTCTTTAGCCCATTTATTACAGAGTAGGAAACTCAGGGCTACAGAGAGATCACAAAGACAGTCAGTGACAGACCAGGATTTGTTGCAGTCTCTCCTAAGTATTCCTCCTAGGCTTTCTCCTGTCCCACAGGAGATACGTCTCTTAAAGTTGCCTTTTGCTAACAGACCCAACATCTCTACAGTGATGAAAAGGCCACCAGATAAGAGTCAGGAAGACTTACTAGGAGTCAGGGCACAGGGTCAACAGCCAGGATTAAAGGAGTTTGTCGTTTCTAGCAAAACCAGTTTGTTGAAGGGGCTGAACTCGGTGGAACACAATCAGGAAGTGGATTTACCTTCCTTCATACAAGACCTCCCCCAACTATGATCCTATGTCAGATCTTCCCTTCCCATCCTTTAACTTTATCTCAGCAGATCCCATTGCTTCCTTATCATTAAAGATACTAAAAAATAAAATTAAATGAAAAATTAAAGCCTGCTGCAGTTGAATTGTCAATCTTGCATCTAATTCAGAGCTTTTCCCATTCTATCAGCTCAGGTCTGCCTAGCCCAGAAACTTGCACTGGCGGAAAAGGGTATGGTATCGTCTTTTACCTTTCCTCATCTTCTGCCCCTTCCATTTCCTGTGCCCTTCAAGGTCAAGGCAGAAGGTAGGGAAATTATAGAAAAGAAACAAAGGCCTTCTAGTTAACAAGTGTTCATTATACTTTTGGGTTTTGTTTTGGCTATTGCTATTTTTTTAAGGTAGGCTCCCAGTGCTGACTCATTCATGGGGTATGTTTGGGTACTCCACAATGATGCCATGGACCTCTGTATGGCAAGGTTTCCCAACATCTACGGTTACAGCAGACACCATCAGATGACTAACCCAACAGGTATATCCAACGCTGCACATTGAGTTAAACCATTAAATATTGCTTTTACAGCCTCTAGGCAACGGGTGGCCATGTATTAGAATTTTGGCAAATGAAACTGAAGAGGGAGTCTGTTGGAGTGCTTCTAAAAACAAAGTGAAGAAGAACAGAGTTAGCAGATTGACACTGCTTGTCCTTAAGACCTAACTATACAACCACAGTAATCAAGACAGTGTAGTACTGGTAAAAGAACAAACAGATCAATGAAAACAATGTGGCTTCTTATACAAGTGTGACCTATGCCCTTTAGGTGGGCCTTCTTTCTTTCTGCCTTGAGCTAGAGCAGCCATCTTGTGACCATGGGAGAAAGGTCAAGAAAATAGCAGATAACTGAAGATATCAGCTATCTCAGACTTACTGTTTTGTGAGAAAAAGTAATCCTTTATCTGTTTAAATAGAGACTGAATTGGCTTGCAGGAGAGCAATGCATCTCTTTTCTCATAGAAGAGTAGTAAAGCAAGCACTCTAATCCTCTGAATTCCCTTCTATGAATTTCCTTTCAAATTGTTGACATCTTGGCGTGTTGGGAGTGAAAGTCTCTGGACCAGTTATTATCATTAATTAAGTCCTGGCTACATTGTCTACCTCCTCTTTTTAGAATATGAAAGTAACATCTTTTGTCTTAGGGGCGTTAGTTGGAATTCCAAGATGAAAAGTCCCAATTAACATCTTGTTATACCAGAAGACAGGCAAAAGAGAGAGATTAGAAAATGAGGTCAATGAGTGAGGTTTGAAAGAAAATTCATGTAGCTAAAGCTAGGAAATCACAAACTGTAAGTGATCTGTGTAGATGGGTTGATTAAACCAAAACATTAGCAATGAGAACATAATGTGCACCTGACATTTGAGCAAACCAAAGGAATCCTACCTAGAGATTCTGAAATGTGTTCAAACAGGGAATGAATGTGTCCAAACAGGGAATAAATGATGAGGAGGGTCCATAAGTACAAATGGAGAGGGTAAAGGCAGTTGCAGGTGGTCTCTGTCCAGTAACAATCACTGAGGCAAATCAATCCAATGTAATGCTGCCCTTATATGTCAATTGACAATAAATCCATATTCCATTGCTTGAGCCCAAAGATGTCTAGCTTTCATACAGCATGTATCTACATTACATATCTCCCAGGTCTATTTTTAAAGTCCATGTCAATTAGTGAAATTTTATATGTTTCTGTGGACAGAATATGTATTCCAGGTACTGCTTTAATCACTGAATGTTCTTTAAATATCTGTAAATCTGTGTAAGTCATGTTAGATGTAAAATCTGTAAAATGTGAAGATATATTAGTATATATTATCCATACTCTATGCAGTTTTGCATGGAAAAATTAGTAACAAGTTTCCTTAGTCTGAAAAAAAAAAAAGAAAAGGTAAGAGAATATTTTTAATAACAGCACAACTTAATATAGGCATTATGATGATCTAAGAAGGGAATAATGTCCCAAAGTGATTTAAACATGGAAATGTATTTTTTTTTTTGCCCTGCAAGCAGTTCATGAAACTAGAAATCCAGCATGGAAAATCCAATATAAATCTCTTCCTGTCTCTACTACACTCAGTTGGATTATCAGATTATTTATAATGTTCATTCACTCAATATGTATCTCCTCTTTCAAATGGGCCCTATCAAATCATAATAGCAAAGTCTTTCCCTCCACCTCTTTAGCTACTTCTCTATCAAGCTTAGCCAGATAGTAGCAGCATATCAAATTGCATTTTTGGTTTTATACCAAGGAGTTCACCTGGGAAACTTTTTCATCTTGGGAGACAGTATAGCATAGTGGTAACATAAAACACACAGTCTCCCAAATCTGACTACTTATTGTGTAACCTTATAGAAAGCATGCTAAATCTCTCTAATCCTGTGCCTTCATCTATAATTTAGGCTTAGCAGTACTTACTTCACAGTGTTGTTTTCAAAACTATGAAAACATGCATATAATTTGCTTAGTGTAGTACCCAACACATGGGTACCTACTTGATAAATCTTAGCTATTAGTCTTCTTTTATGATATTCAGATCTCTTGGAAGGAACTTAGACATTCTTTCCTACTGCTTTCTTTACTACTGAAGTTATATAGATTCTACTAAGTTTAGAGGCAGAGGCAAAGGCAGAGGCGTAGTAGTTAAGATTGCAGGTGCTGAAACCAGATATCCTGAGTCAAATCCTGGCTCTGACCCTTGTTAGCTCAATGACCTTAGGCAAGTTTCTCTGTGCATTGGTTTTCTCATTTCTAATATGGTCAAAATAATACTGTGGACCTCATGGGGTTTTGTGAGAATTAAATATATTAATACATGCAAAGAACAGTGCCTAGTGCATAGAAAGCCCTCAATAAATGTCAGTTATTATTCAGAATTTACTTAACCAGCATTATGAGGACTTTAATAACTTTTTCTTATCATGTATATAATTCAGTTGGGACCTAATTTATTTGAAAAATACCTACCACATAAAAACACTCTCAAATTTGTGATCTAGTATATTAACCTAAATAATGAACAAAATCATCTGTGTGCAATAAAAAAGAATCCTTAGGTAACAGACTTAGAAATTTCAGTGAAGTTCTCTCTAGCATTCCAACAACGACAAAAAAAAATAGGCATTCCTCCTTTATTTGCTTCCTTTTGGTTTTGTGCTTTGTTTTTTATGCTTATTTCCTTCTCTTTAGCATTGTACCTAGTAATAATAACGTGTGCCCAAATAGTAATAACAATAATGCATTTCTGAATATATGAAGGCAATGCTATTGCTTTGACTAAAGTCATGTTTTTGAGGTTTTCTTGGGTTCTCTTATCACATTTTCTCAGCTAGAAGCCATCTACATTGGAGTCTACCAGTTCAAGTCAGAAAACTCTTTAACAGGACTTCCAATCCTATAAACTCACCTAACTTTGAGGTGCCAAAGTAAAAAAAGAAAAAAGAAAAAAGTCGGGGTTAACCAGGGCATATTCTAAAGAAGGGCTGGGAACATTCCCTACCACACAGAGGTAGAACAACTAGGCCAACAGTTGCTGCATATCCATAACCGGGAGAGAGGCTGGGGATAAAATTAGATTTAGGGACATTGAGACTAGGTAATAGAGTGGATAATTGGCAAGTGTGGTCAGTCAGATCATAGCTGAGACTAAGAAATCCAACCTGAGGGCCAGGTGAGGATTAGTCAGCTGACATAAGCAGGAACAAAGTCAAACATTACCAGAACAGAAATGTCAGGTGAAAAACATTAAGCCAATGAAGCAAGAAACACCTCAGGGACAAAGTATAGATGACCAACCATTGTAACCCTACTGATGCTAACACTTGGCAGGAGCCACACAAGGATTTCTCCCACATGGGTGAAGAGTTGGACCAAAAAGGATTTCCTTTCCTAAACACACCTCCTCAATAAAAGCTCGAACTACGAAAGAAAAATTTGATAAACTGGATTATATTAAAATTAAGAACTTCCAATTATCAAAATATACCATTAAGAGAATAAAAAGGCAAACACAAAGTGACAGAAGATGCTTACTATATATATTTATCTCCAACAGAAAAATCTTACCCTCAAAATATAAAGAATTCATATAAATTAATAGAAGTCAACTAGTTTTTTTTCTAAGTTCAGGACAAAACCAAGGAAAAACTTGAACAGATAATTTACAAAGGAGGCTAACCAAATAATAAATATATGAAGAGGTGCTCAACTTCAACAGTCATCATGGAAAATCAAATTAAAACTGCTTATTAAAATTGCCAAAATTTAAAAGACAGACAACACCAAGCACTGGTGAGAATATAAAGCCACTTGGACTCACAAACACTGTTGGTAAGAATCTAACATGACACAACCACCTTGGAAAACTGACATCCTCAGACCTACAAATTCCATTCACAAATATTCATAGCAGCATTATTTAAAATAGCATAAAACTGAAAACAACACAAATGTGTATCAAAAGTAATATGGATGGGGCACCTGGGTGCCTCAGTTGGTTAATCACCATCAGGGATCTCATGTTTCTTGAGTTCGAGCCCCATGTTGGGCTCTGTGCTGACAGCTCAGAGCCTGGATCCTGCATGGGATTCTGTGTCTCCTCTCTCTCTGCCCCTCCCTGACTTGTGCTCTGTTTCTCTCTGTCTCTGAAAAATAAATAAACATTAAAAATATTTTTTAAAGAAAATATGGATGAATAAATTCAGATACACACTTGCCACATATATATATATATATTATATATATATATATATACATACACACACACATACACACACACACACACACACACAAACATTCTGTACAGCAAGGAAAATGAATGGAATACTACTACTTGCATTAACATCAGTGGATCATGAATATCAAACATAATGTTGACAGAAAGAAGCCAAAGGTTTAAAAAATTGTATATTCTGCATGGTTCCATTTAAATGGAGTTCAGGGGCACCTGAGAGGTTCAGTCTGTTAAGCATCTGACTCTTGGTTTCAGCTCAGGTCATGACCTCATGGTTCGTGAGTTCAAGCCCCACATGGGGCTCTGCACTGACAGTGCAGAGCTTGCTTTGGATTCTCTCTCTGCCCCTCCTCTGCACATGCTCTCTCTAACTGTCTCTCAAAATATAAATAAATTAAAAAAAATTGTTTAATTAAAAAATAATAAAATTAATGGAGATCAAAAACAGGCAAAACTAATCTGTGGAGTTAAAAGTCAGGATGAGTAGTTTCTCCTGGAGGCAGGAGAAGGAGCGTTCTGGAGTTCTAATTTTTTATTATATCGGTATGTTCACTTTACTGAAAATAGAGTTACACTTTTAAGATTTGTGCACTTTCAATGTGTATTTTACACCTCAAAAATTTTTTTCAATTAAAGAGGAAGAATGATATTTTCTAACAAACTTACAAGGCACCTTGGGGCCACAGGCTGGCCCTGACTGTGTTTTCTATTCTCCAGAAGAAGTCCAATCTCTGTAGGAGTAGCATGATGAGCCAAGGTATAAGTCTATCCGAATTCAGTCAAAGGCACTATTATGTTACCAGCTGAGTCAGAGGTTTCTTCTGGAACCCTGACAAAAAAATAGCTAATTGCATGCAATTTTCTTAATTCATACTCTCCTGAAGTCTGTTTCCTAAAGAATTCCCTCCAGAGAAGATGAAGTTAATAATTATCTTGGAGTTAATCTTCAGGTGCCAAAAATCTTGGGCCTTGAATGGTTCACTCTTTATAACATCTACTTTTTAAATATATATTCAGGAGCAGAGATACTTAAAAAGTAGGGGGAAGGGTCAGATACCAAGTCCACTGTGGGGCCCTGAAGTATGCCTCTGGATGCTACAAGAGCTCTCTTTTCCTTCCTGAAAGGGAAGTATTTTCAGCTAAGTAGGGGTAAGATTCTTATGGTGTTGCTTGAACAAACATATACTTTGGGCTCCATATATAACAATTTTAGTGGGCACTTAGAACTTAAGAGCTGAGTGGAAAGGGTACCTGAAGTCAGGCTCAAATTCATTAAACATCTATTCTCCACCAGGCTGCTAGATCATGAGAACCAGTGAGAGTGGGGATGAGAATACATCAACTCCCCTAAAGACTGCCATTCAGAAGAATAGCGAATGGTTCAATAATCCTATAAAATGACCACCACCATCTCTGCCTACGTTAGACTCTTGTGAGATATTTGTGAGAAAATTCCAATAGGCTGGTTCGTGTATCTATTCAACTTTGTGTGTAGATGAAGAATACTTCCAGGCTCTTGGGAGCCTTGCTGTAGATGGTGCACAGACAAATGAACAGACTGTATAGCATGATGACTACTATAACAGCAGGAAACACAAGGTACTATGAGAGCTCTTGGAAGATCAACTCCTAACCCAAACTCAAGAGGTTAAGAAAGTCTGGGAAATAGCTGTTTAGTTAATGCACTTGAGTCATAACTCCATTTTGGACATCACAGTGTTTACCTGCTATCTCTGGCTATGAAGCAGGGGATTTCACTCAGGAGGCTGTTAGCCAATCACATTGCAGCAAATTAGGCCACTGAATAGGAGATATTCTCCCAGATCTTAATTCACAGTGTGTTCTGCTTCCAACTAAAAGAACAGACTTGGAACTTGACCAGGAGTCTGGTCGACAAGTCCGGAATTTGTAACAGCTGTCTCATAGAGGCCCAAGTACAAGTCCATGAACTGATGAAACAATTTGTTTAAAGTAGAAAAGCAGTTGTCCTGCAGGCAAATCAGCCACTATTCAATAGACTATTTTATATAGCAATCTATTTCTCTTGCTCCTGTTTATATATCCATCCACAGAAGCATGGGCCAAGCACTCCACACACACACACACACACACACACACACACACACGAGCATCATATTCTCAAAGGCCCACTGCTATGTCTATTGGTACCACATGTGACCCCTGCTCCATGACATATTCATCTACCAAAGACTAAGCTCTGAAAGCAGATAATCTTTTGTATCTTGCAGTAGGGCAGAGAGATCAAGGATTCCCACTACTCTCAGGGAAATTGCAGCATTTACTGGATGGGGCCTGGAAACTGGGAAAATAGCCAAAGAGTGAAACTGAAAACTTGCTGCCAAATCTGCAATACCTCAAACATATGACATCCTTCCACTACCACCTCCCCACAAAGTCCAAAGACTAGCCACTATTTGGACTGGAGAACTGGTGCAGAGTTGCAGGAAAGAACAATGAGAGGAAGCTAGTATCACATACCAGTCCAGAGAATTGAATCTTTATGAATAATGAAAGCAGGGATAGGACTCTGTATCTTTAAAAGGAGCCCCAGTACACCAAACCACTAGATCTAATAACGATTTGATCTTTCATATTTAAAAAAAAGCACAAAAAACACAAAACACCTTACTCAGGCATGATTGACATGCAAAAAGCTATACATGTTTAACATATTCAACTTGATGAGTTTGGTGATAAGCATACACCCATGAAATGATTACTATAAGCTATGCCATAGACATATCCATCATCTCCAAAAGCTTCCTCCCATTCTCTTTATTTATTATTATTTTGTGTTTATGTGTAGTAAGATAAGATCTACTCTCTTAGCAAATTTTTAAGTATGTAATACTATATTGTTAACTATTGGCTCGAAGCTGTTCAGTAGGTCTCTAGGACTTATTCATCTTGTCTAAGTGGAATTTTGTCTTCCTTAACTAACACCTCCCTATTTCCCCCTCCCTCCAGCCCCTGGCAACACTATTCTACTCTCTGCTTCTATGATTTTAACTAATTATAGATTCCTTATGTTAGCAATATCATGTGGTATCTGTCTTCTGTACCTGGTTTGTTTCAATTAGCATAATGTCCTCAAGGTTCATCCATGCTGCTGCAAATGGCAAGATTTTTCTTTTTTAAGGCTGAATAATATTCCATTGAACACATATACCATTTATCCATTTTGTTATCCATTTATCCACTGATGAATGGGAAGTTTTTGGCCATATTTCTTTAAATAATCTTTCTGCCCTTTTCCCTCTATTTTCCTTCTGAAACTTCCACAATGCATATATTCATGTTCTAAAGATATGCCACAGGATTTCTTCATTCTTTTGCAATCTTTTTTTGGAAAATTTCAAATGACATGTCTTGAAGTGTGCTGATTCTTTCTTCTGCTTGAGTCTGCTAATGAAGCTCTCTATTGAAATTTTCAGTTCAGTCTTTGTATTCTTCTTCAGCTCTAGAATTTCTGTTTGTTTTTTTTTAATGATTTCTATCTCTTTGTTGAACTTCTCATTTTGTTCCTGTATTGTTTTCTAGATTTTATTTATTGTCTATCTGTGTTCTCTTGTGCTCACTAGGATTCTTTAAGATGATTATTTTGAATTCTTTGTCAAGCAATCCATAGATCTTCATTTCTTTGGAGTCAGTTACTGGCACTTTATTTTGTTTCTCTGTAGTATTTGTTTTGCTATCTTCATGATCTTTGTAGTCTTGCATTGGTGCCTGTACAGTTGAAAAAGCAGTTACCTTTTCCAGTCTTTACACACTGGCTTTGTCAAGGAAAGCCTTCCACCAGTCAGCTCAGCCAGAGATTATGTATGGGCTCATTGGTGGGGTTCCCAGGTGTGCCAGGTGACAGAGTCCACAAGAAGTGTGTGCCTGCTACCAAGGTGTACTGGCAGGTGGGCCTGATCCCAGGGGGTCAAGGGTAGTCTGCTACTGCAGTTTGCAGGCCAGCTGTTGAGATCTGTGTCCTTGTTGGTCAAAGCCCCCACCTCTTTTCTTTGTTCTTAACTGCTCCCCAGGGATCTAGCTTTGCTGATTCTCTCAGTGTTCTGGGTGAAGCCTGACAGGAGAACTCACAAGTAGCACCCTGAAAGGCAGAGGAAGTTGATTGCTCACTTTGCTCTCTTTCCCCCATGGAGGACTCACAAGTCAAAGAGACCTTTTTCAGCATTGCACTGTGCTTGGGGATGGGGTTACGTATATAAAGTGAAACTGTTCTTACCTTTTCATTGCACCTTTTCTCATTTCTGTGCTCCACTGGGGTGCTATAACCTCTCACCTGGATTTCAGAGCTCTAATGACAATATTCTCACCAAGGGATGGTTGTTAAATCAGTGTTTCCATGCAAGAAATGATGGCTGGAACTTCCTATTTCTGCTATCTTGCTGATCCTATTCCTCTGAGCTTTTCTAGTTGTTAACTTTCTCTGACTCTGATCCCAGGTGTGACAGTGGATTTTGATTCTTATGTTGCATGTGCATTTACCAATTTCCATTATGCTACCATAGAAACTGATCCTAGGCAAAATACCCAAAGGAGTTTGGACTCCTTTCCTGTTCTTAGTTTTGTTTTTAGTATGCTTGCCTCAATAGCAGCATCTCTTAGACACTGCCCTCTAGTGTATCATGGAGTGAGAGGATCATTCACACAGCATCCTACACTCAAGGATTTGCTGGGTTCTGGCTTTGGAATATCCTGGGGGCTATACCACACATGTGGAAAAAATTGCCAGGATGAATTCTACCATACATTTTCTAGCATAACAATAATGTATATTATTGTATTTTATGAAATATTTAACTTTATACAATACAAGCAATTCTCGGGGTGTCTGAGTGGCTCAGTCGATTCGGCATCCGACTCTTAATTTCGTCTCAGGTCATGATCCCATGGTTCGTGAGATCGAGCCCCACACCGGGGCTAACCAATGTAGAGCCTGCTTGGGATTCTCTTTCTATCTCTCTCTCAAAATAAATAAATAAACTTTAAAAAATATAAGCAATTCTTGGGGCGCCTGGGTGGCGCAGTCGGTTAAGCCTCCGACTTCAGCCAGGTCACGATCTTGCGGTCCGTGAGTTCGAGCCCCGCGTCAGGCTCTGGGCTGATGGCTCGGAGCCTGGAGCCTGTTTCCGATTCTGTGTCTCCCTCTCTCTCTGCCCCTCCCCCGTTCATGCTCTGTCTCTCTCTGTCCCAAAAATAAATAAAAATGTTGAAAAAAAAAAATTTAAAAAAAAAAAAAATATAAGCAATTCTTAAGCATTCAGGCTTTTCTAACACTAGCAATTTTTTTTTCTAATTCTAGTTTAAAAAAATCTATATTACTACAGTTTTCGTAAAGAAGTCATCTTTTTCACAGAACTATGTCCATGATACTTGATTTGAATGAGGTCAAGGCAGTTAGTTTGGGAAAGTCCCAAGACTTCAGTCCACATCCACCCTAGCCCCCAGGCCTTATTTCATTGTTAGAATTTGACACGAGAGTGTGCACTAAATGAGCACTAAAAATCCAGTAGGTTATCATTACAGTGGCAGAAGAAGGCCATTTGCAGCAAAATTATACCAAGATTAAGATGTTTAAATATTCATCATTGTTTGGATTGCTGAATATTCAACTCAGCAAAAGTCTCAGATTGGCTTATGATGTTCAACTGTACAAGGAAATTAAAATTTACTGGTGGAAACTCTTCAGACAAAAAACTATCTTAGACAAACTGTTGAGTGGAAATGGTTTATTTAATCACACCTGAAATCTTCCATTTCTAACCCTCTGCCTTTCCACTTCCCACTCTAACCAGGATCTGAAACTATGAAATTATAAGAATCATTTTGGGGGAACAGACAGCGGAGATGAAACACGCATTTCTGCTCTTCTGATGGAATCTGGTTATTGCTGCATATTTAGGCTGCTTTGGAGGCGATGGAGTGGGGGAAGTGGTGAAGTGAGCATGTGAACTGAGAAGGCCTCCTCCACTCATTTTTAGGATAGTCAACATTTCAGCTTTGTAAGTGAACTGTGAATTATAAGAGTCTCTCAGATCAGATACAGAAATTCAGAGTCAGATCCCAGAGGGGGTGGGGACTTTGGAATAAGAAGAAGATACTCCTCTGTGAGTTGTAACAGAGATAGGTATGGGGCAATCTCCAGGGAAGATACCTGCAGCTGCTGGGGCTTCCTCACCCAAGGGTACACTCAGCTTAGAAACTAATTAGCAAAAGTGCTGAGTGCTAACCATCTGGGGCAGCAAGAGCCTGATGTGTGAAAGGATCTCACTTCAAAACGGGTGGAAGACACCAGACTGATGTCTAGACCAAGAAAGGAAGAAACGGAATGGTATAATTACACAAGAACAGAGACAGCATAGGTAAGGGCTAAAAATGAGCTGAAGTTTATAAAAAATGCTTGCCTAGATTATTCCAGGTGAACAATTTCACTTATGCATTTGAAAATTCAAATTGGTTTTGCCAATTGCCAATGCATAAAGATTGTTGTTGTTTTTTTTAAAGTTATTAGTGTAACATGTTAACATTTTGTGTGCAGTCCTACTCATCATGCACAATAGAATGGAGTACTTGGCCTCTCAGGTCCCCTCTGGCCTTACTTACATGAGGCAGCATGTTGGGGATGGGGGCAGAAAACATTTGATGGGGAAACAGAAGCCCAATTATTAACTGGAGGGCTCATCTTGGATAAGCCATTAATATTTCCATTTCTCAGTTCCACACTTGAAAATGGAATTGGAAGTATCAGTTTTACTTGTCTCACAGTCTGTTATGAAGATCAAGTTATATACTTATGTATTTTGAATAAACACAAAGCATTACATGAACGTTTTAGAAAGAGAGAGTGCGAGTGGGGGAAAGGGGCAGAGAGAGACAGAGAGAGAAAGAGAGAGAGAGAGAGAGAGAGAGAGAGGAGAGAATCCCAAGCAGGCTCCACACTCTGCATGGAGCCCGACTCAGAGCTCGATCCCACAACCCTGGGATCATGATCTGACCCATAATCAAGAATCAGATGCTCAACCAACTAAGCCACCCAGGCACCCCTGAACATAAGTTATTTCTAAAATCATCTGTGGAAGATTACTAGCAGGGTCATCAAGCATGAGGCAGAGAAAACAAATCATGGAATTGCAATCCCCTCATCGAGATGTTTTCTGATTTCTGTGCCTGGATGTCTTTCCCTGCCAGAGTATAAATTCTGAGAGGCAAGTACTAAGTCTTACATACTTTCATGCAGACCATACATGAAGCGTCATCCTTAATGAGTAGTACGATCTGATAGATATTTGTTGAATTGTACCACCCAGCTTCAGCTTCTGAATTAATATATCGATTAGCTAAGAGGGTAAATGTGAGTAAATCTTGTAAAAGGAAGAAGAGGAACCTTACTCTGTAAGAGGGAAAACAGCCTGTCATTGTGGTCCTTTCTGTGCCTTCACTGTGCCCACCCCCCCACCCCCCCCCGCCGCCTTTTCTATTCTGAACACAGAAGGCTTCTGGGCACTCTAAATTGTCAAGAGCTCTGTGGGCTTTCCAGAGTAGCAGCTTTGTGCGGCTAAACACAGGATGTGCTTTCTCTCTGCACTTTTTTGGGGGTAGGTTTACCAACAAAGTCGTCGTCCCTCTCTTCCTGGCCTGAGCCCTCTGCGGATCTAGTTATGCTGTTTAGGTTCATGAAGTACAAATTAGCATAATCCGATTAGATGAGCTGCTGAGGGACGTTTTTGGTCTGAAAAGCAGAGAAAACAAAAGTATCTCACAAAGAGGGGAGCCTGGAGCTCGCACGGGGAGGGGTGACAATTGCTCCTGTGCTGCTGGCCTGAAAGCTCGCACCTGCGCAAGCCCTCTTGTAAATAAGGACTCTCAGATGGTATTAAACCGGGCACTGAGGAGTGCGGGGGAGCTCAGGGAGGCAAGCATCCGGGGAGAGAAAGGCAAGACGGCTGCTCTGCATCCCATTAATTGATTTATCTGGATTGGCAAAGCGGGAGTTGCTGACAGAAGAGAATGCCTATTTGATTCCTACTCAGAATTGAGAGTGGGTCAGCCCCATAATCTGCTCTATCGAGATAAGCGTTTTTGAATCTCTGCAAGAGACTGATAAGGGGTTTACTTGTAGGGAACAAAGTTCATTGGATGCTTGATTTCAGTACCTTCTGAATTGGACTTCTGCATCTTTCCTTTATTTCTGGGAAAGAAGTGGGGGAAAAGCTAGGTGGTGGTAGTTGTTTTAGGCTTTGGGGTAGTATGTGCTTAGAAGCCACAAAAGAAAAACTCAACCATCAACTTGTTATAACAAGTGAAGTCAGAAAACTTTTTGAATGAGCGCACCTTTCTCTGCTATATAGGTGGTTTATGGGTAGAGTTGAAATTTTAATTATTTTGACAACTAAGAAAGGGACTCCATGTGTGCAGGAACTTGCTGTGTGATCTCAAGTTTGTCTCTTAGACTCTTTTAAGCCACAATTCCTCCAACTGTAAACTGGAGCAAATACTGCCATTAGATGGTTATTAAAAGTATCAAAGTGGGGCGCCTGGGTGGCGCAGTCGGTTAAGCATCCGACTTCAGCCAGGTCACGATCTCGCGGTCCGTGAGTTCGAGCCCCGCGTCAGGCTCTGGGCTGATGGCTCGGAGCCTGGAGCCTGTTTCCGATTCTGTGTCTCCCTCTCTCTCTGCCCCCTCCCCCGTTCATGCTCTGTCTCTCTCTGTCCCAAAAATAAATAAACGTTGAAAAAAAAAATTAAAAAAAAAAGTATCAAAGATGGCATTTATAAAACGCCTGGCACAAAATAGGCCCTGATGGATTTTAATGACCCTTCCTTGAGGTGTTTATACTTTCCTTCCCCAACCCCACCTTGCCACAATCGGGTGTGTTTAGGCTGTATGCCTAAGTAGGTGTATCAGGATATTCAAACACGGTGCAAAGAGCCGACTAGTCCCAAGTGCTGACTTTTCTCTGCTTTGTCTCCCCCCATCTTTTGGCCAGTACATCTTTTCTTTTCAATTTCTGAGATGGAACATCTTTCCTCTTGGAGCCTAGAGTCATTCAGTCTCTCAGAGAGGATGAAGGAAACACTGGAAGGTTGTTTTCAGAAGCTCTGGAGCCTAGGGGGAAGTTTTAGTCTGGGGGGCAGGTAGGAAAATAATTTCTATCTGCTAGATGGCAACGTGAGACTGCACAACACCCTGCGTGTGAGATGAGGGTCTGGAGGCCTGATATGTAGAGAGGAGGGTGAAAAGGTGATCAGGGGAAGGCCTGAGAAGCTCATTAACTCTGACAGCCCATTTCTCCCTTAGGCTGTGGGTTGAAACTGCATTTCATACATCTCTTACATGGTCGGGTAAGAGATGGTCGGGTGCATTAAAAGGAAGTGGTGAGTGGCACAAGGTGTCCTTAGTCAGACAAGACACTCTGCCTTCCCAGGTAGATTTTAGTAAAGGTACCTTTTGTAAGTCTGACTTTTTCAGGGATATTTTACATCATGGTCAAGAGATAGATTGGGAACATAATTTGACAGTATATGAAATTACAGTAAAACCTTGGTTTGTGAGCATAATTCGTTCCAGAAACATGCTTGTAATCCAAAGCACTTGTATATCAAAGTGAATTTCCCCATAGGAAATAATGGAAACTCAGATCATTCATTCTACAACCCCAAAATATCCATATAAAAATGATTACAATACTGTAATATAACACAAAATAATAAAGAAAATACAAAATATAAAGAAAACTAAACAAATTAATGTGCATTTACCTTTGAAAACCTTTGTGGCTGGTGTGAGGGAGACAAGAGAGTGGAGGGTTATCGTGTAAGATGACTTTCACTATCATTAATGGAATCACTGCTATCCATTGACTCAGTGGAATCTTTTTCTTTTCATGCAACTTTAACAAGGAACCTATCCAATGACCCTTGCTGTTGCTTCCTTTTGAGGATTTCACAGAACTGTGATATTGCATTGAAGATCACCCACAATCCTACAGCGAGAGACAGAAAGAAAGAGAGAGAGAGAAAGAAACCATTGGCTCAGTTGTGATCATGGGACATTCAGCATCATGCACTAGTCATATTGCAAGACATAGCTCATTTGTCAAGTTAAAGTATATTAGAAATGTTGGCTCATCTTGCAGAACACCCACAGAACAAGTTACGTGCAATCCAAGGTTTTACTGTATATACAATTATATCATGCTAATTACATCATGATCAAGTAAAGATTTATCCAAACAGTGCAAGGAAATATATTAATATTATATACCCCATATAAATTTCAATAGATATCAAAAAATCTTTTATTACAATGGGTTACCTGGTCCTTATTTGCGGGGCAGTGAAAACTGTCTTCCTCTATGCCCTGGGAGATAGATATGACCTCTGCTTCCATCACTCCGGCCTCCCTCCTCTTCTTGGGCTTCTGGTTGGGTTCACAAATGGAAGGCAGGAGCAGAACAGAGGGGAGCAGGAGAAAAAAAGGTCAAGGTACTGATCCCCACCCACCCACCCTGCCCCTTCCTCCACAACCACAGCTCCTATCAGCCCTTCTTCATGATCACAGCTTTGCTGGCGGCCAGTAACACTGAGGATACTGGACGGTAGTGGGAGACTTCAATCCTGCCTTTGCCCAGCTATCCCTTTCCAGAAATCCAATATTTGAGAAAATTGTTCTTCTGAACTTTAATTTCTTGTTTTGTTTTGTTTTTTCCTTCCTTTTCTTTTTGTTTTGCCTTTTGGATGTTTCTTTCTCCTCCTGTCCAGGAGTGTGTGTCCTCTTAGCTCTGCCAGGTTAGGATAGAGTGTGCTGATCTATCTCAGACCTAGTGGGCCCTAGGTCCCCCCACTTTCTTGTGTCAGAGTTCCAGGGAGCAAGGTTTTGAAACTTCTCTTTATTAGAGCCAAATTTAGAATCTGGTGAGGGAGAAATTTTGTCTATTTCAATTTATTTCAAATATGTAATTTTCAATGTCTTAGTAAGTCTTTTTTATTAAAGGGGAGGAAATATTCAGCAACCCCTGTACCCCACCATTTCTTGCCTCCAGAACCTCAAAGATGGGGCCTCAAAGCAAGATTTTAAAGTGAATTCAAAAGGACAAAAACCTCAGAGTGGAGGAAGTCTAACTCTGACTCAAAATCTAGAAGCATAAAACAGATAAACTGTATGGCATAAAAATCAAATTCCTATACATGGCAAATGAACATCATAAAGAAGGTCATAAGACAAACAAATGAAAAAATTGGGGGGTAATATTTGTTACTCACATCCCAGAAAAAGTGTTGATCTCCTTCATATATAAAGAGCTTTTAGAAATTGGAAAGAAAAAGCCCAACAACCCAACAGAAAAAAGGGCTAAAAATATCTATAGACGGTCCACAGAAACACAAATGACTCATAAGCATATGATGTCAGCCTCCCTCATGAAAATAAAAATGTAAATTACATCTGCATCCAGATAACATTTGCACCTATCAGATTGGCATGTATCCCAACAATTGTCAACATGCTCTGTAGGTGACTCTTTGTGTAAACGACAATGCCCACACAGTGCTACTAAGAGTGCTCTTATCCTACAGGTTTATCTACAAACTTGGGAAATCTTGTGTGGTGAAGGCTATTCATTGCAGCATTGTTAGTATCAGCAAAAGACTGGAAAAAACCCAAGTGTCCCACAGTAACTAAGGTACATCCATATGATACAATACATGCAGATGTTAACAAGAATAAAAAGTTCTCTATGGTATTAGAGGATCTCCAGGATATAGTGTTAAGAAGGAAAGCAAGGTGGTATAAGAAGGAAATGAGAAAAAAAAAAAAAAGAAGGAAATGAGAATATATAGTTGCGTTTGCACAAAGATACAGATACATTAGTTAAAAGATAGTGGTTCGCTCTTGGTGTTGTACATTCTAAGGGTTTTGATAAATCTATAATGCCATATGGAGGATGGAAGAATAGGAGGATACTTGCTTAGGTGAAAGGGTTTGAGAGTATGCTTATGATGAATACTGAGTAATGTGCAGAATTGTTGTTTCACTATATTATCTACCTGAAATTTAACACCTATGCTGGAATTTTAAAAAATTCTAATTTTAGATTCACTAAAACAGCTTCTTTGTTGTCATTGATTATCACGAGATATTACATAGTTAAGCCCATACAAATAAATGTCACTGACTTTAAAAATCTAGTTTTTGTTAATGTTACATGTTGGATTGCTGGAGGGAAAAAAATGTATGACAACATGTATCCATCATTATAATATCATACAGAATAATTTCACTGTCCTAAAAATCCTCTTGTACTCTCCCTATTCATTCTTCCCCCCTCCCACTCTGGCAACCACTGATCTTTTCACTGTCTCCATAGTTTTGCCTTTCCCAGAATGTCATGTAGTTGGAATCATACAGTAGGCAGCCTTTTTAGATTGGCTTATTCCACTTTGTGAAATGCATTTAAGATTCCTCTATGTCTTTTCATGGCCCGATAGCTCATCTCCTTTTAGTGCTGAATAATATTACATTGTCTAGATGTACCACAGCTTATTTATCCATTCATCTACTGAAGGATATCTTGGTTGCTTCCAAGTTTTGGCAGTTATGGATAAAGCTGCTATCAACATCCATGTGACGGTATGTGTGTGGACATAAGTTTTCAACTCCTTTGGGTAAATACTGAGGGGAGCAATTGTTGGATTGTATGGGAGGACATGTTTATTTTATAAGAAACTGCCAGAGGCACCTGAGTGGCTCAGTCAGTTGAGTCAGTAGCTGAGTCATCTGACTCTTGATTTCGGCTCAGGTCATAATCTCACGGTTCATGGGATCAAGCCCCACATCTTGTTCTGTGCTGTCACACAGGGCCTGCCTGGGATTCTCTCTTTCTCTCTCTCTCTCTCTCTCTCTCTCTCACACACACACACACACACTCTCTCTCTCTCTCTCTCCCTCTCAAAAACAAAAATAAAAACAAAAATAGAAACAAAAATAAAAAAAATTTTAAAAGAAAGAAAGAAAGAAAGAAGAAAGAAAGAAAGAAACTGCCAAACCTTCATCCAAAGCGGCTGTACTGTTTTGCATTTCCACCAGCAGTGTGTTACTCCCTATGCCCTCCACCATTTGGTGTTGTCAGTGCTCAGGATTTCAGCTGTTCTAATCGGTGTGTAAAGGTATTGTTTGAATACCATTGTTTGAATTCACGTGTCCCTGATGACATAAGACGTGGGGCATTTTTCCATATGCTTAATTGCCATCTGTATATCTTCTTTGGTGAGGTGGCTGTTCAGGTCTTTGGCCCATTTTTTAATTGGGTTTTTCATTTTCTTCTTATTGAGTTCTTTGAGTATTTTGGATAACAATCTTTTTGGAAATATTTTTTCTCCAATCTGTGGCTTGTCTTCTCATTCTCTTGACATTGTCTTTCACAGAGCTTAATATTTTTAAAAGAAAAAATACTGCTCTTACTAACCCCACTCACATTTTTTTTTCTTTAAAACATATCCTTGGTGGGGCACCTGGTTTGCTCCGTTGATAGAGCATGCGACTCTTAATCTCAGAGTGGTGAGTTCAAGCTCCACGTTAGGCATGGAACCTATTTTAAAAAATAGCCTTGGAAAGTGACATTTTGATTACTGTTTCCTAGGTGTATTATTATCTCCCCCCCCCATTATCTCAACCCTATCTTTAGAAACATTACTTCTAAAATACAAAAACTATAAATTTTAAGGCACTTTGTCAATTTATAAAAATATGGCAAGTGAATTGAGACCATTTTATTTTAGTATACTGTAGCCACACATGAAAAAGTATAAAGCTTTTTCACTTTTTTACACTTTAGCCTAACATTTTATCTGACCAGATAACACACATTTATTCTTTAAACAGAAGTACTTAATAAAAAGATGTTTATGCCTTGAGAATTTTGTATTTTTAAAGTTTTGCTTAGAAAGTTTTTCTTTTCAACTATGTACGTGACTACCTTCTGAAAACTCATTTTTACTCCAAAATATTTTACGACGTTTGCCCAAATTAGGGCTCCAAGGTGAAAGCTTTTTAGAAGATTCAGATCCCAATTTGGCAAATGCTACATTTTCTTGTTTGTTTACTTGATTGCATAAATCTAGTCATGCAGGGAGAGCAAGCTCAGAGAACATCTAGGGCTCTCCTCTCACATACTGTTTGGAAGCTAAACAGGTATCCAGTTTTTGCCCAGAATGTCTAGCAGGCATGGAGGAGGGGCATCTCTGGGGCCTGCCCCATCCAGAATAGTACAATACCATGTGAGAAGCCTGAGGACCTCCCAGGACACCTGGTTACAGTTCTTAACCCCAGGCTTCTCCTTATGGGATTTGGCTCATTTTGTGATCTCTTTGATCACATAGATCTTGTGATCAATGACCTCTACTTCCTTGGGTAGAGTGTTAAAGAGACACCAAGAAATTGGATCTCAGGCCAACAGATCCTCACCGTTTTCTTTAATTTTATTTATTTATTTTGAGAAAGAGAGAGAGAGAGCATGAGTGGGAAAGGGACAGAGATAGAGGGAGAGAGAGAATCCCAAGCAGACTTTCCTCTATCAGTGAAGAACCCATTGTGGGGCTCTAATTCACAAACCATGAGATCATGACCTGAGTCAAAATCTAGAGTCAGATGCTTAGCCAACTGAGCCACCCAGGCACCTCAGATCCTCACCTTTAGCTTTATCTGGTTACCCATTGGTCCAAACTGAAAGGCGTTGAAGGGAAGACTGAAAGACGTCACTAATATGACAACCTCTCCCTGAAAACTTCTCTTAGAGACCCAATAGTCTCATGTAACTGATTAGCTCATCCCCTTCCACATATTTGACAGCCACTGTTGTTGCATTTTTTAAATCCTTCAAAATCCATTCTTTGTGCACTGCCTGTATGGGGTGCAATGGGATTGATGCTTCCCAACTGTTGACATAATTGTACGCTCTCATGTGTTCTGCTGGTTGGTGGGAAGAGGAACGTGTACACATATCCTTATGTGCACACGCACACATACACACACCATAAGGTAAAATTAAATCTTGGTTTATTTAGTGAAAGATACAAAAAATACACTGAAGTGATTTGACTACTGGAGCCAATGCAAAATATTCAGCACAGCACTCCACTTCTCCCAGACTGGGGGAAAAGGGCCACGGTGGCCATAAGATTACGTGCAAGATAGAGTCTTGATGAATCCGAGAGATTTAATTCTCTGCTGTTCCACAGTGTTTCTAAACCTGGGGCTTCTATCACCAGTTAAGAAGAATTGATACAGTCTAAATGGAATATAGGAAAAGAATGCAACCCAAACCAGTGAAGAAAAACACTGTCCATTTCCTTAGACCCTCCTTCTTCCTCAATTCCAGAGGAGCTAAAACCAGACGGAGGACAGGTAGGAGATGTGGAGGAGCAGATTTCCTACCTTGTGCATGAGCAAATACACACACACACACACACACACACACACACACACACAAGGAGCAATGCCCTGAACCATCGGCATGCTTAAGCCCGGGTGGAGGAAGAGGTGGGAAGCAAATCCAAACAGAGGAACAAATAGTTTCTCCTGCAGGCGAACACCCCAGCCTGCTTCTGCAGGACAGTGTCCTCGTGGAGTCTTATCATAATATTATCCCCAGCTTGGTGCTTCTAAACAGGACCCTTCGTTTTTTGGGGTTGTGTTTGATTACCCAGTAGTGTTATTGGGTAATATTCCTGGTCCACGATGTTCCATTATGGTGGTCAGGATTTTAAAAATTTAGGAATTCCTACACCTGAAACTAATGTAGCATTGTGTGTCAACTATACTTCAATAAAAGAATAATAATTTTTTAAAAAATTTTTTTCAATGTTTATTTATTTTTGGGACAGAGAGAGACAGAGCATGAATGGGGGAGGGGCAGAGAGAGAGAGAGACACAGAATCGGAAACAGGCTCCAGGCTCTGAGCCATCAGCCCAGAGCCTGACGCGGGGCTCGAACTCACGGACCGCGAGATCGTGACCTGGCTGAAGTCGGACGCTTAACCGACTGCGCCACCCAGGCGCCCCAAAAGAATAATAAATTAAAAAATTGTTAATGTTTATTTCTTTTTGAGAGAGAGAGACAGAGATAGAGGGTGAGTGGGGGAGGGGCAGAGACAGAGGGAGACAGAATCCGAAGTAGGTTCCAGGCTCTGAGCTGTCAGCATACAGCCCGATGCCAGGCTGGAACTCACGAACCACAAGATCAAGACCTGAGCTGAAGTCGGACGCTTAACTGACTGAGGCGCCGAGGTGCCCCTATAAATTTTTAAAATTTAAAAATAAAAATGAAGTAAGAATTCTGACGCAAAAAAAAAAAAAAGTCTGTCCATGAAAAGCAGTAATTCTGAGTAAAAATGACTGAGGGTCAAATTCTAACTCTGCAGAGAAAACTGGAACAAGATAAGTAATTTCGTAAACTTCAGTTTCCTCAGCTGGGAAGTGAGAATGACACATGTAATTAATATAATGTTAACAATACAACATCGCTATGAAGACAGGTGAGCTGATACATTGGAAGCTCTTGGCACAGTGCCTGGAATATAGTAAGCACTCAGCAAGACTTAGCTCTTACTCTTATTATTATCATTTTATGTACTTTGTAAAATTCTGACATAGAGATCCATGTACATACTTCTTTGGCCATGATTCTGATTAATTCTTTTTTTTTTTTTTAAATTTTTTTTTCAACGTTTATTTATTTTTGGGACAGAGAGAGACAGAGCATGAACGGGGGAGGGGCAGAGAGAGAGGGAGACACAGAATCGGAAGCAGGCTCCAGGCTCTGAGCCGTCAGCCCAGAGCCTGACGCGGGGCTCGAACTCACGGACCGCGAGATCGTGACCTGGCTGAAGTCGGACGCTTAACCGACTGCGCCACCCAGGCGCCCCTCTGATTAATTCTTTGTGACAGGTTCCCAGAAGGATAATTACTTAGGTCCAAGTGTATGAACATATTGGATAATAATCCTGTTTTTTCAGATTTTTCCAGATAACACAATTCAACAGCTTGCTTTACTTGACTACCAGCAATTCGTGAGCTCTGGAAATTAAATTCTTAGAGTAAATTTATTTGGTAGATTACAAACCTAAATAAATTTATGTCTATTTTGTTAAAATCTAGTGCTCTTTAAGATCTCTTTGTGATAGGTCTTTGGCAAGAAAGAGAAGATAAAAGACAAAGTTTCCCTCTTTATGGGAAACATAATGGCCACAGAAGTGACAGTGTTTTAGGAGACTGTGCTCCTGGCCTCCTGCAATCCCTTGAGTGCATTCATTCCTTGGTGTTCCTTTCTAACACCTGCCATTTTAAATCCCTTGCTTTGCATTGCCATTGGACTTTTAGATTCCCTCCTTATCTCTGACCTTTTTATTTAAGGATGTGACTTTTAACCAACCTTTGACCTGTGGGTCAGCAGTTAAGCTGTCCATTCTCCCGAACCCTTTTCATCTTTTGCCTTCTTAAGGACAAAGCCGGTTGTGCATAACTTACACATATTTCGGCCATCTCAAGCCATTCTTAGGTGGTGAAACTTCCTCAGGCAGGTGCTACAAGGGGTATATTGAATAGAAAAGATGAGAAACAAACATTGAAGAAGGGCATTAGACTTTGGGTTTCTCAGGAAAATTCAGTCTGATCAAGTTTCATTTCAATGTTGTCTTTTAGGGGAGGCTAGGGGAATATTCTTAACAGAGGCAGTCCTGATTACAGTTTTCTCATTTTGAAAGTGAAGTCTCTTGCAGGGCTGTTATGAGGAGTAAATATTAGAAACTATCCTTCTCCTCAAGATCTTATCTTACTTGGGAAGGGGGACAGCATATACACAGATGTCTGTAACATTGACTAGAGGAAATAAGGGTCATGAAGCACAAAAGGGGAGTCTAAGAAAGGAGAGATCAGATTAAACGGTAGAAATCTAGGAGGACTTCATGTAAGAGATGGTGTTTACAAGGAGGCAGGCTTTGTGAAGGAGTGGTGTTTAAGATTAGTCATGAAGGATTTTAGTGAGTGGAATTTGGTGCGGGTGGAGGGACAAGTAGAACAAGAGAGAATGGGGGGTGCCAGGGTGGCTCAGCCGGTTAAGCGTCCAATTCTTGGTTTCAGCTCAGGTCAGGATCTCATGGTTTCGTGAGTTCGAGCCCCACATCGGGGTCTGCACTGCAGAGTCTGTTTGGGGTTCTCTCTCTCCCTGTCTCTCTTCCCCTCCCCCACTCGTGCTGTCTCTATCTCTCAAAAAAATAAATAAACTTAAGAAAAAAGAACAAGAGAGAATGGGAACATTCATGTGTGCAAGTGGAGTCACAAGAGAAAAGTCAGAGGTATTAAGAAGTGGGACATGTTTGGGGACCATCAAGTGAAGTAGTTTCATTGGCATGTACAATATACTTAGGGGACTGTGGAAAGTACAAGGAAGGACCAGGTTGCAGAGTGCCTGGTTTACTGGGGTAAGGCATATGTCTCAGTCTGGTGGATGAGACACTGAAGGTTTGATAACTGGGGAGTGATCTGACCACAGCTGTGATTTGAGAAGGACAATGGGGGAGCTGTGTGAAAGGTGAAGTAAAGAGAGCCAGAGGGAGACAGAGAAAAAGAGAGAGAGCGAGAGCGAGAGCGAGAGAGAAAGACTAAGCAGGGGATGCTAGATTTTTTTCTAGACTAAAAACAATGGTGCGGGGGGTGGGGGGGTGTCAAAGCCAGAACAGTGGCTGTGAGGATGGAGAGAACAGGTCGATGTGCTTAGTAAATTTATTAAATTCTTTTTTTTAAAGAACAGTTTTTCTTAAATAATTTATTCGCAATAAATTAATAGTTAAATAGCAAATTCAATGGTTAAAAACTCATAAAACACATCAACAAAAAAATCTTTGGTTAATACATCTAATCACATTCTATAAAGCAAATAATTTAATTTGAATAAAAAGTTATATGAAGAAGATTACTGAACACTGTTGAAAAGAGATGAGTATAACAATAAGGTGCTTATCCATTTTCAATCCTAAAAAACGTAGTGGCTGAACAGGGCTGTAGAAAGGTCGTACACAGGGCCAGGAAATCAGGCACTGTGTCCCAGCTTTCCACTAATTGTCCATGGGATCTCTGGAAAGTCACCTCACAAGTCTCTGGACCTGTTTTGTCCCCTGTAAAATGAGTAAAGCTAGCCAATCTAACAATCTCTATAAATCAATGGCCCCGTTTATGCCTGGTTTCCAAAAGTTTCCAGTGGTATCCATAGCAGACTAAACATTTTTTCCAAGTAACAGAGTAGCATAGATGATATAATCTGTCTAAACTTTTTCTGTTGCGTTCAAATGATCCATAAAGAGATGTACCATCAGTGAACTGTAATGTGTTTTAACCATAAATTCTTACTACTGCAATCACCAAGCCTTGAGCCTAAGACAGCAAGGAAGACCACAGAGTAGTTTTTCAATTAGCATCTGGCCTCATGGATACCTTGCCAAACATTTTGATCCATGTGTACCTACAATTCCTTTTGACAGTCACTTTAATCCAGCATAACCTGATAGACCAAAATCTAAGCTTGCAACATAATTTAAGAGGTGAATTACACCAAGTAATATTTTAAGTGTTTATTCATTTTTCAATGGAACTTCCTGCAGAGTTTCTTTAAATCATTACCCCCCTCATATAGTTTAATGATAACTCAATCTCCTCATGACTTTTCAGGAGCACTCTCTTACATTTCAGTGAGAAGGCCTTCTGTACACACAGACATGGCCCCAACAGCAGAAAAGTGCACTCATTCTGAGAAGAGCAATAAAATCCTGCATTCAGGCAAAGAAGTCTTCTGTACTTTCCTCGGCAACATGTCACAATGAAGCTAATAAAAAAATATTGTCAAAATTGTTATTTTGATTTAATGCCAGATGAGAGAATAAGTAATGTTGTTCAGTTGACAACTGTCATCGCAGCTTTGAGATATACTATCAGTTGGTAATTTGACACATTTAAGCCCACATAACCTCATGAGAGAAAAATGCACATTCAGGGGAAATAGCCTAGTCTCTGTGCATATGTGTTTCCCTGTACTATTCTGGATCCATAGGGAAGTTTATGGAATGCAGTTGAAAGAAAGAACCTAGAAGGAAAACATATTGCTTCTGATAAATGCACTGGACTATGAGCGTGAGTGCTGGGTAGAGGTTAATAATATTATGACCTTGCTATTTGTGGGGAATGAGATTTGGGGGGAGCCTCATCTAGCTTTCTTCTGATCACCAAACTAAACCTTTTCAACCTCCCATAAATCAAATATCTTCTTTCTAGAGTAAGAGGAAATTTAAATCCCCCTATTGTGTGTACACTGGAAATCTGTAATCGCAAATCCAGCAATTTCCTACCTGTGGTTCAGAATGTTTTAAAACGAACGTACCGTCAAGAACTTTAGGGGAATAAAATGTCCCAGAGACAATCAAATGACATTATTTGTATTCTGGGCTCAGCTATGGGATTCATTTTTGAATCCGCCTTTGAATCCAATCATCAGGGTGGCACATGCTTATGTCAGATCCATGCCGTTTCATTGACTAGGGGGTCCCACCCCTCCCAGCATAAGATTGAGCTAATGCTCCACAGCAAGGAAGACAAATTACAAATTCATTAATTCACTAAAATCTGGTATTACATTCCTATTGTCTACCCTAGATCTTTTGTTTAAACTAAGCTCTCTGTTAAATGAGTTGTTAAACGGCAATGTTTGGATTTTCATAATTATGTTTGAATTTCACAGGTCTTAAATCAGCAGGAACTCAGGCTACATTAAAAGTTTTAACGCCTGACATGCAAAACTAAGGGGGCAGGTAACCTATTTCAGCTAACTATTTTTCATAAGAAAACTATGAACTCTAAATCACAAATTATCCAGTCCTTTCCACTCACAGATATAATCCACCATTTGGCTTTAGAGATAACACATATATAAATGGCTCAATGCGAGCAACATCTCACATTTCCATAGAGATAAAGGGTGCAGAGCTCTTCCACATGTATCTGCTGTGTTCCTATAAGCCTCACATGTCAGGAGGATCTCTTCTCCAGAGTTTCCCACAAGTCTCCAAGTTCGTTTCTGTGAGGGCGGTCTTCACATTCATCAACCTTATTTTGTTCACCCTCCATCAAACAGACTTCATTTCTCAAAACTAACTTTAAAATATGTTCTGAGGGAAGCATTTTTTATTCATCGGCCTGAGATCTGTTATGGAAAAACTTCTTCCTTGTAATTGAAAACATATTGAGTAAAACAGTGATTTTCCAACCTGTTTTTAACCGATGCTTTTCTTTTCCAAACATTATGCAGATCCTGGATAAATGAAATAGAGGCAGGCTGCTTCACCTGAAGTGTCCCACCAACCCCCCCCCCCCTGCCCCCGCCCTGGGGGTGACAGACTCCAAAGCCACATTCCTCATGGCCTCTTTTGGGCTCCCTGCAGCTAGCCCCAAGCTACCTCCTATGAGGCTTAAATTCATGCCTCCCAAATTTATTCATCAAGTTGACTCTGGAACATGCAAAAGGCGGTCACTCAGCCAGTGGCTTCTGAGCAAGTGCCCCGCTGGGTGATGACAGCCAGAGCCCCACTATGCAATGTGGTGGCTTGGGTCAAGTGAAGGAACCTGGTAGTCACCGAGCAGAGTCCTGTCCGGCAGGTGGGATCCTTGGGGAAAGAGTCCCAGAATGTTTCCCTGAGCGGTCACTCCCGTTTGCTGCAGGGTTTGCTCCCCCAAGACCTTGACCAAGAAGTTGATATACCTCATTGCCAGGCGAAGGGTTTCATTTTTGCTCAGCTTTTTGTCCGGAGGGTGAGTGGGAATGAGCTTCCTCAGCTTGGCAAAGGCGCTGTTGACATTCTGCTGTCTCCACCGCTCCCTGCTATTTGTGAAGATCTTCCTGGTCATGTTCGAGTTCCTGAGACAGGAAAGAGAAAGGGACCTAAGGGCCAATACCTGATAAGAGGGCTATTGGGCATCACATGTCCTGCCAAGAATTTGGGATGTCAGTTCTTCTTTTTTTAAAAAATTTTTTTTTAACGTTTTTATTTATTTTTGGGACAGAGAGAGACAGAGCATGAACGGGGGAGGGGCAGAGAGAGAGGGAGACACAGAATCAGAAACAGGCTCCAGGCTCCGAGCCATCAGCCCAGAGCCCGACACGGGGCTCGAACTCCCGGACCGCGAGATCGTGACCTGGCTGAAGTCGGAAGCTTAACCGACTGCGCCACCCAGGCGCCCCTGGATGTCAGTTCTTCTTGACCCGGGTTTTAGGAAATTCACTTCCTCATTTTTAGGTTTTTCTGAGTCTTCCTTTGGGTAAGGGAAGAAAATGTGGCAGAAGAAAGGACAGGGTAAGAACAATACCTTTCAGCCTTTTTCTCCCTAGCTGTTTCAAAGCCCCCTGTTACAAGGTCGTTTTACCCCAGAACCCTCACTACTGCTTTTATAACCAACTCTTCCTAATTGTCCAGAACCAGGCACAGTATAGGTTTAAGTACTTGTGCAAATAAAATCTATATTTAGCCAACAGGGAGTCAAATATGGATTCTCAAAAAGTAAAAGCCGTGATTCTAGATTCCACTAATAAGATAATTGTGGGAATGGAGATGATAGCACAGCTCTCCTCTTAGCTGGCAGACCTCACCTGGAGGGTTGGACCTCACTGTGCAAAAGCTAAAATATCCAGACTGGACCACATTTAGGGGAGTATGAACAGAGTGGTGAAGAGTCTTCAGACCCTCTTTTATGAAAAACACAGCGGGGATATTCTGCATGACAAGAAGAAAGGACAAAGAGAAAGTGAGGGTGACGATTTACCATGGATGCCGTAGAAGATGTTCGGGCCTCCACGAGCCGGCACTCAGGTGACATTTCCAACTCCAGGACAGTTGATTATCACCATCTACTTCCAAATCTTACTTTGCCATTTTTAACTCTTAGAGGCATGGTCCCCTTTTTGCAGACAGCTTGGATTAACATGTGTGAATGGGAACACGGATGGCGCATCAACGAACAAACCTCTCCGTGATCTTGGCATGTGGCGGACTTTGAACACCACTGCTCTACTCTCCAAGTAGGAACACCCTCATCCCTATCTAAACTCTGCATGATAAAGAAGCAGAACGCTCCCAGATCCCTGCAATCCTGGGGGAAGGTAGAGCAGGAGTTTAGCACAGGGGAAGAGCCACCCTTCCCTTCAGAGCGTGTGTGTTCTCATCACAGCACCAAACACCAACCAGCTGTGAGGCACTGCCTAAGTCACTTCACCAACCTGAGCCTCAGTTCCTTAGCTATCTACAATGGGTATAATTATACCATCCTCTCCTCATAGCTTGCTGTAAGGATTGAGGGGAATGTTGCATGTGACAGCATTCTGTGAACTATAAACTAAGGGAAACAAGAGCAAACAGAGCATTTGTTTTGTGCCAGGCACTCACGCTACATACATACGCAAGCAGTGTTGGTTGTAGTGACAGTACTATAGACACTGCTGGGATTGGCTGAGGGAGGCCAACATGTCCCAGGTGTCATTTCACTACACGTGTGCTGGCACGTCTGCCCTTCTGTAGGGACCAAATGATGGTCTCAGTTTATTAGAACAAGCCACGCTGTTACCATCGAGCCCTGACTCTATAGGGGTCAGTCGCCAATGGAAGCATCTGCATGGTGGTTAGAAACATAGGCTTTGGAGCCAGAACCCCGGTTTGGCTTTAGGTTCTGCTCCTAGCTGTGTGACCCTGAGCAATCTACTTCAACTCTCTGTCCATCAAATGCCTCATAAGTAAAGGGTGACTCCAGGTACTACCCGTGAGGACAAATAAAATGATCCACGTAAACCACTTTAGCAAAATGGCACACAGGAAGTGCTCAATAAATGTTAAGTGATTACAGTTATTATCTCGACAAATAAAACAGGGGAAGGTAAATGTTCATTGTAATTTAGCGATTTTTTTTCCTAATAAAGAAGCTACAGTGTAATAGAAAAGGTCTGAGCCTGATTTACGTATTTGTTTGTTGTGCTCTGTAAGAGTATATGGACATACAGGTGTGTGTGTGGATGTAGAACATAATACTTAGAAGGATTCAGGCCAAACTGTTGACATGGTTCCTTGGGGGAGGGCAGGGGGTTGGGGGAAGACAGAAAAAGGAGATGAGTGGGGCGCATGAGTAGCTCAGTTGGTTAAGTGTCCAACTCTTAATTTCAGCTCAGGTCATGATCTCACAGTTGTTGAGTTCAATCCCCATATCCAGCCCTGCGTAGAGCCCCGAGTCTGGCTCTGCACTGAGCGTAGAGCCTGCTTGGGAGTCTCTCTCCCTCTCCCTCTGCACTTCCCTCCCTCCCCCGCTACCCCCTCCCCCATCTCAAAATAAATAAATAAACTTTAGAAAAAAAAAGATAGAAAAAGGAGATGGGTGTGTATTATTTGATGCAGTTGGGTAACATTTTACATTTTTATAATAAGAAAAGATTCATATATTATTTGCTTCATAATAGGAAAAAACTAAGAAAGCTTATGGGCTTTAATGTAGAAAGACCTGGCTTTAAATCTCAGCTCTCCATTTCTTAGATATATGAGTCTGTGAAAATCAGTTAACTTCTTTAACTGATTTCTTCTCTGGAAAATGGAAATAAAGCCATCATCAGGGTTCTTGTGAGGATTAAATAATACATTATGTGATGCATACGAATACATAAATGAGACAGTATGTGCCTGCTACATAGGTGCCTAATAAATACAAGGATTCTCTTCCCTATGCAGATGGGAAGTGTCACTACTCCAAAGAATAGCATTTTTCAATTACCTGCATGCTCCCAGGACATTTCCCCAACCCTGTTTTTGTTGCCTTTCCTGTTTCTGCCTAGGTTGGAGACAGATTGCTGTGCTGAGAACCAGTGGTAAGGGGAAGCATGGCGGCCCAAGCTGACTGGCTGACTTCAGGCTCCCTCCAGCAGCCACTCAGGTCTACTTCCTTTCTCTGTGGAGACACTCTTAGTAGGACCCATGATCCAATTACAATCATATGCGCTCCGAGCTTAGGTATCAACACTTATTGACCCCATGTGCCGGACGCTTTGCTGGCTGCTGGATACCGAGGAAACCAATGCCTTGTGAATGGAGAGAGAAGCACAGGGGCTGTAGGGGCAGAGAAACAGCACCTACCCCAGGCATTCCAGGGGGATTCCCGACCGACCAAGGGGGTGCACAAGGTGATACCGAAGGCCTCTTTCTGCTCTGAAATGCCACAATGACCTGCCTATTGCTTTTTATTATCTAACTTACCTCATTTCTAAATAACCTAGTCTTTCACCTACAATGAAAATAGGAGTGTTGTCAGAACTGTAACCAACTAAAACTGAAATATGACAGTCTGAGCTTAAATCACGGGATTTTAAGATAGAAAACTATCCAGTTTTGCTCACACCGAGGCCGGCTGCTCTGCAGCCAGGACTGTGGGAGCAAAGTTACTTTCAAGCTTCTCTTGTCAAAAGAGGGTTTAGCTCACTCACTAAGTCAACTCTAGTCCCTTGGGGGAGCGGGGGTGGGAGTGGGGGGGCAGGGGCCATCTTTTTCAAGCTGGGAAGAAAAAGATTAGGCAGGATAAACTAACTGGTGTTCTCTTCTAAGAGGGCTCAATCCTATTGTGCTAGAAGCAGACAGAGGAAATAAGGAGAGGAAAAGATAGGCTTCACAAATGTAGCCTGCCCTCCTGGAAGGCGCTTAATAATTCCTTGTTGATTTATCCTCAAGGGTGTTACTCTTCTCCACAGGGGGAAATTGAAATCAGCGATTTAACAAGCTGGAAAAATTCAAAGCAGCGGTCACTGGAAAATTACTAAAGTACTTATTAAATCAAAGGAAAATTGCATTTAGTGTTTTCCCAGTTGTAAGGACTGATTACTGCTAAGCTTGATTTCAGAATAATTTAAGAGCTTGAAAAATACACCAGATGCCACAGAAGCAGAAGACATCTGATAGATGTCAAAACAGAGGTAAAGCATGTTGTCCCAAGGTCACGCAGGGAATCAGTGGCACAGCCTGTGTCCCATGCCTCTGTATTTATGCATCTTGTCACCACTGACTCCTGATGCATCAGGGTCCATAACCTTTTTTGTGCCATGGACTCTTTTGGCAGTCTGGGGAAGTCTAGGGAAGGACTCTACCCCAGAACAATAATTTTAAATACATAAGATAAAAAGCTTTTGGTTCCCTTCTCAAAATAATTATTTTAAATGCATGAATTGAAATACATGGACACATAAAAATGACCAATTATAATTAATACTTATTAAAATAATTTAAAAATGCAACGCAATAATAATGCACTTTCTTTTTTTAAACACATTAAATGATTTACTACCATAATTTCTACACGGTGATACGTAAACGATTTTTTCAAAAGATCTGCAACATCTGTGAGATGAAGGGATTTATGATTTTTGTTGGTGACGTTGTCACCAGTACTAATTTTTATCACCCATAAGTAAAGGAAATGCAAAATTTAGATTAAAGGTGACTGGAAATAAAGATGTAATTTTTTTCCCCGTCCAGATATATAGAACCCTGATTTCTATTCATATATCTCTGGGTGAGTGGGTGTCATGAACCTGGGGTTAAAAATGCCCGGGCAGGAGAAGTGTGATGGTAAATATAACAGGAACATAGGTGGGCACAAACTTCTATTATGGTGCCACCACTGAAGGTCACAGGTTACCAGGGAAAAGAATGATAATTATGCCCCCGCAGGAAGTGACCTATGCCCCCAATAGGGGTTGCTGCTTTTTTTGTGTGCCAATGGTGCTCTGGACACAGAGCACCCCTGCCACAGGAAGGGGTGCAGCAAGCAGCAAAGGGTCACAGCTAACATTCCTGCGGTGGCCTGTCCCAGACATTCAGACTCATATGGCTCTTTGTTCATAAGACTTTAAATTTCTCTTCCTGTCATTTGGTTTCTTCATTCATCTTTTTCTTGAAAACAAGTGAAAATAGTCTCCAGAAAGAGAGAGATGAAAGGTAGTTTATAGAGTTGGGTTAGGGTAAGGTACCTAACCTCCAACACTGGATATGGTTTTGCCTTTTGAAATTATTATAGAAGTAACACATGCTCATCCAAGAAAAAAAAACGAAAACGAAAACGAAGAGGTACACAAGTGCATACGGTAAACAAATACAAGGCTCTCTATCTATCTATTGAATTTTTTCTCCCAGCAGTAGCCAGTTTGGTGTGTGTATAAATGATATATATCCTTTATATACCAAGCATATGTCGTTTAAAAATCAGAACACACGCTATTATGCAAGTTACTTTTCTCATTAGATAACCCCAAATGTTGATGTCTAAATACATACATTTACCATGAATCACAGTCTTTGGGTGGGCACCCCGCGCTCTGGGAGAGTTCCACCCGCGCCTCACTGCCCCATGCACCTGCATCCCCTGCCCACCCCGCCCGACCTGCTGCCCTCGCCCACTTCACTTCCCGGCTTTCCCCCTTTTTCTCTTCTTAACCTTCGCTCCCCCTGGCCTGCGGAGCCCGGCCGGCCGTGTGAACAAGGCGTCCCGGAAAGCATCTGGTGCTCAAGTTTCACACCTGCCAGGTTCGGGGGAGTAAGCTCACCGGTACGCAGAAGCTACCCAAACGGCCCCAGGAGGTGCTCCGGGGTGTCTCCAGCATCCGTATCAAGGTGAAGCGGCCGGGCCAACACGCACTAGGGGACCGCTTTGCTCCCCCGGAGCCCCGCCACCACCCCTACCGCTCGGAAAGCCCCCAGGTCTCACTGAGTCGACTTGGTAGCCGCGGCCAAGTCGCCTCCACATCCCTGTCCTCCAGGGCGACCACGGCTCAGACCCGGCGCTGCGCGAGAGACCCGCTGACCCATGAGTCCGGCCCCGGCGGCACCCACGTACCGCAAGGATCGACGCACCTGCTCTCCAAGAGCCGGGAGACCGCGCCGTCGTTGTCGCGGTCGCTGGCCGTGTGCGCCCTCGCCTGGACGCCGCGCCTCCGCTGCTGCCTTTATAGGACCCGGGCCTTTGTCTCCAGGCCCCACGGGGCCCCCTCCTGCCCGGGTTTCCCGCCCGTCCCTCCCGGGTCCCCGCGCTCCCGCTTCCCAGGCCCACGATCCAGACCCGCTAGATCGGGTTTTCTGGGGGTGGGGGTCCGAAACCCGCGTTTTAACTAAGTATTCCAGGAGATGAGGACGCACTGCGAAGTACAGCAGTCACTGCACTGGGCAGACGCCTGGATTTATGCATCTCAGGTTCCACGGTGCCCAGCACAGAGCTCCGCTATTTCAGTGGCCTTCTAACCGGTCTTCTGTTTCTACGCTTTCTCTTTCCATCTACTATCCAACATCACTCAGAATGATCCTATGAAAACTCTTAGGTGGCTCTCCATTTCACTCAGAACTAACCTGAAGTCTTCACAATGGCCCCTAGGATACCCTTTACCTGACCTGTCTGTCCCTTCTCTCCCTGTGGCTTAGTCAACTGTAATCCCTCTGACCTTTGTTGTTTCAGGAACACACCAAACACCCTCCTGCCTCAGGACCTTTGCATTGTTTTCTCTGCCAGAAACACTCTGCCTCCAAGTTATCCACATAGTTCCCCCTCACACATACCTCCTTTCATTCACTCGACAGTTGTCACTGAGCACCTACTAAGGTCCGGCACCTGTTCAGGTGCAGGGAGACAACCTCAAACAAAACAGACACAAATCCCTGTCCTCAAGGAACTGACATTCTTCAGGTCTTTGGTCACATGTCACCTTCTCCTGAAGATCCTCTGGGCCCAATATCTAAAATTGCACCTTCTCACACACAGGGACTCTTCACCCTCCTGCCCCATTTATTCTCCTCTTTAGTGCTCATCTCCATTTAGTAATGCTTTATTTATTTATTCTGTCTCCTCCCAACCCCAGTGAATAGGCTTTCACCAAACATCGGTTGATTAATGAATGGGTAAGTAATGAATTTATACACATCACATTCTCTGAAGGACCCAGCATAGGATTTGGTACAATAAATTCACAGTGCAATTCAGCTTAGTGGATAAGAGTAAATGACTTTGGAGTTGTATTACTCAGATTGAAATCCCTGGTCCACCCCACTTACGTGACCTTGGCAAATTGTATTATTTCTCCCTGCCTCAGTTTCCTTATCTGTGAAATATGGTCAGTGATAGGATTGTGAGGGCAACTACTGGCTCCCTTTCCTAGGAGAGAATTATATAGCCCCACCCACTGCCATGTGACTGGCAGTGCTTCCCTGTAGGTGGTGGGAGAGGACTGCATGTCCAGGCTTGGCCACGTGATTTGCATGGGCCAATGGAATGTGAGCAGACCTGACAGCCACGGTGATGGAATGGGAGCTTTTTTTTTTTTTTTTGAAATTTTTGTCAAATTGGTTTCCATAGACACCCAGTGCTCATCCCAAAAGGTGCCCTCCTCAATACCCATCACCCACCCACCCCTCCCTCCCACTCCCCATCTACCCTCAGTTTGTGGAATGGGAGCTTTAAGAGCCATTCCTGGTTGGGCTCAGTCATGAGAAGGTTATGTTTGGGGTTGCTCTTTCAGCCTGGAAGCCATGGAGCAAACCCATAACCAACCACAACAGCCCCCATGTAACATGAGTGAAGAGTAAATCTTTGCTGTTGTAAGCCACTGAGAATTTGTGGTTGTTTGTCCCCCTCCTTAAAAAAAAAAATCAGTTATTATTATAAATTTAAAAATCTGTTGCATGAATTGCTAGTTTCTCAGGAGGCAACAAGGTAAAGAAAACTCTACATCTGGCTTCAAGGGGTTCACAGCCCTTGGGAGGGAGAGGCATGACAAAAATGACTAAATACAAGACATTCCTGAGTGCCAGAGGGTGCGAACTTGGAGCTGGGAGGCAAAAGATTCTAGCTGGAGGATCAGAGACAGCTTGTGGGAGGGATGGCATCTAAACCAGCCCTGAGGCATAGGCTGCCTCTGACATTTGTGGGATCCAGGACAAGGGTACAGATGGAGACTCCTGACTCATTTTTTTTCCCACTGCCCAGCTCTGTCCTGCTATGTGAAGGGCCTTGTGTATATGATGTGGATTCCCAGTGCACACGGACCCAAGAAAGAGCCCTGTGCAGGCTCTGAAATGGGCTCAGGGCCATTTGAGCAGAAATCCAGGGGTCCTGAATACCCAGAGTGTGATCTAGAATGTGGGAAATGGAGGTGCCTCCTTAGCACAGCAGGCAGTGCGTCAGTCTCACAGAATGTGGGAAATGGGCACCAGATGGGGACTGGAGGGCCAGTAGAGGGCCATCTAAAGCACAGACCCAAGGCAGGGGTCCCAGTTGCTTGGCTGGAAAGGTGGGAAAAGCTATAGGAATTACACAGTAGGAGTGGTGGACAGGACAGTCCCTGTGATGCCAACTGGGAGCGATATGTTTAGATTTACAGGTTACAAAGCTCATGCTGGTGGCAGCACAAAGGGTGCATTGGAGGGTGAGTTGGGGAGAATTAATTGGTCAATTTGTGCACAAAAAGCACCTCTAAAAACACAACCTAATATTTCCAACAAACATTCCCAATTTGTCTTCTTTCTGACCTTCTGTCTTATGTACGTGGAAGGGGAATTGAGGCCTCCCAGGGCCCGTGCTTTTCTGCCACGCCTTGTTAGGTCACAATTCTCATAGACCACATGTTGTATTTTAAAGCATGAACCTACATTACCTTTCCTCTTAGCCAAAAACCTGTGAGGTAATGTATTTGCTTAATGGCGTGTTCTGTGGTTGTAAAAAAAAGAATTGTGGCAACTGGGTAGCATGATCAGAAATGTGTGATACAAAATGAAACAATCAGCTATAGAGTGGGATCTGTGTACAACTGGACAAGGGCTGACAGAAAGGCGAAGATTACAGAGAAAGGGGCATAGCTGTGCTGGCACATGGGGACCAGGGTTGACATCTGTTCTCTTCTCCAAAATGTCTTACATGTTATTGTTGCTTTTAACATTTTTAAAACTGGAAAACAATTTTGGTGCACCGTTCCACTTAGCGGTGATTCTTCAGATGATGGGCCCTCTCCCATTCCAGTCTCCCAATGTGGAAAGTTAGGGGCTAGGTCCTGGTCCCCCAGGGGAAGGGGTTGGAGGAGAAATTTGCATAATCCGATTATTGAAGGATTAAGTTTGGGCAGCTAAACGTCTCTGTGTGCTCAAGCTAAAACCCTTACTATTCATGGCTCTCACTGCCCCCTGGAGAGACTGCACCTGCGGGCTCCTGGCGAGGGAAGGGCAGGTCGCTAGGAGAGCCTGGGCATTGTCAGGCTCTCTGCTTCTGCTGGCTTAATTGATCTGTCTGGATTAGCCTGTGAATACTGGACCTCTAGTCCTATATGCAGGGGGTGTCAGCTTCAGGAAAGACCAAACCTGGGGTTTTCAGAAGGGATTTCTGTCAGCCCAGGTTGTTGGGGGGCCAAGGTCATTTTGGCTGGAGGTCAAGCATCAGCTTTATCCAGTCTTAAACCTACTTTCCTCTCTCCTCATTCTTAGCTCCCTTCCCAATCCCCAATTCTGCATGTCTAGGCCCCAATCCAACCATCCATCTCTCCATTGATCCATCCACCTATCCACCCACCCATCCACCCATCCACCCATCCATGCATCCATGCATCCATCCATCCATCCATCCCTGCTTCCATCCACCTATTATGTATGCACCCATCAATTTACTCATCACATGAATTAGCTGGTTCTTCATAGTTAATGAAGTTAATAGAATGAAGTTAATAGAATTCACTAGTAAATCCCTTTAGGTGGGTTTTGTTCCTTCAAGTGTTGTATCTCTTAAATCAATTTTGGTACTTTGACATATAAACTTTGACATTTTCAAAATCATTAATAAAGTGTTATATATTCAATGATTTAAAAAAATATCTGTATTTGTGTTGCCTTTCTCATTCCTCATGTTATGTGCTCATGACTTCTTTCTCTACTTGATTAGCTTTGCAGAAGCTTATGCATTTTATTGTTCTTTTTGATAACTACCTCTGTGATACAATTAATGTCCACTCTATCTTTATTAAATCTGCTTTTCTCATTTGCTTACATTTATTTTGTTCTCTCTCCACCTCCCATTCTTAGATTGAGTGCTTATTTTATTAATTTTCAGGCTATGACTTTTCTTCTGATATACCTTTTGTGTCATCCTGTGTTTCCATTTATGCTATCGCTGTCACTAGTTTCTAACATCTGTTGTTTATTTTAATTTTTCTTTTTTAAAGAAAATCTTTAAAATTTTCTTTGTTGTTGTACTTTTGGTTAGCCATTTCCTATTAATTTTCAAATGTTATTGTGGTGTAGTCAAAGATATGCTCCATACATTTTTTGCTTTGGGATATTTATTGATAGCTTCTCTTTGGTAAAATAGATGATCAACTGTTACAAATAATCCATAAGCTGTAGAGGTATAGCTCTGTTTGGAAAATAAAATGTCTTTATACACATCCACTAAATCAGTCCTTTGCATTCTTCTGGGGAGTTTTGGTCTATTTTAATCTATTTGACAGGGTTATATGAAAATCTCCCTCTGCTATTTCATGTTTGTTCCTCCCTTTCGGTTTGTCCAGGAGTATTTGCTTTAGATCTTTATATTTTAAGATGCAGTGCATTTGACACATGAAGACTCATGAAGGTTTTATTGATTTAGAGAACTGTACCCCATATCGACGTGAAACGGCCCTCTTTGCCTTGCTTTTCGTCATGAATTTTATATTATTACATCCTACCCTGCATTCTCAAAATAAAACAGGTGCCCATTCTTTTACAGTGAATTTGTCACTGTGTGGGTGTGACTCTCGGCCACAGGTTTTATCTTTCCGTGAAACTTTATTTGGCAAATTGAAATTCCTTTGCCACCCTGTTAAAGGGGCACCCTCGCCATGATGAATTCTCCACGGCAAATCTCATTCTAGTTTACTTGCTTATTGGCTTGCCTGCTGTACACTAAGTGTCAAGAGGGCAAGGACTTAACTCTGTCACTCGCTAAACCCCACATGCTGTGTTCACTGCCCATGAAAGCTGCTTGATAAGACATTTGTTGAATGAATGCAAGACAGCATTCATTCAGACTCACTTCTCCAAAATATAAAGACACCTGCCTCCAGCCTCCCCTGCTTTCTGTCAGAAGACACATAGCTTGTTGCTGTGAAATGAATGCTTCCCAGGCCACGGGAGAGGTTTTGGTGGTTGTTTATTTTTTAAGAAGAGAAGAGTATTCTGGCTGCTGTATGCAGAGGGTGAGAAGAGATGTGGGGAGACTACCTAGCAGGCTGTGACAAGAGAGAGGGTTCTGGGTTGACCTGGGGGTAATACTGAACACCAGTTAGGGGAGCCAGACGCCAAATCGTCTACCCCATTATTTAGCACGAAGTACTAGGTGTCATGCAAGGTATTACACCCAATTTTTTTCATTTATTGTGAGAAATTATATATTTTGATTATAAAGTTACATAATGAGTTATCATCCTTGACAAAACAAAATATTGCTCCCAAAGAAGTTAAATATGAAAAAGTATGCCCAAAGAAGCAAGACTTCCCATGCAGCTGTTTTACTAGTGGTTCTCAGACAAACATCACTCCAGAGCCAGCAGAGGCTGTAAATTCTCATGGATGTTAATGTCACTGCATTCACAGGACCCATAGAGTCACTTAGAGGTTAGCTTATCTCCTCTGAGGCTTTTCCTGCCTCCTCTCCTCTAACCTCCTCCAAATGAAAAAGGAATAAAGCAAGTGGCTACAGAGAAAGCCAGGGCATCTGGAAGGAGAAATAAGCTGACACGGCCCACATCTCTACTGGAGCACTGGGAAGGATGCTGGATGGGTGAGAACTTTGGTCTTCTCTCACAAGGAAAGAGAGATCTGGCTGCTTTATCGTCATTTCTGGACTCTCCTGAGTCATTCCCTAGTCATGACAGAAAAGGAAAGATGCTAGAATCTGCAGACCAGAATCTCGGATGTATACTGGCTTTGTGGCCCTGGACATACTCACAGACAGGAACAATAAAGGAAAAAATTGATTTAGGAGGGAAAAAACCCTCTTACATTGGGTTTTTTTTTTCCCCCTGCAGCATACAGCGACTTTAGCTGACCAAGGAAGGAAACAATATTACTCTGTAAACAAAGTTATCCTTACTTGGAAGGTGGCCACAGCCTGCCTCGTTGAGTTAGCAGACATCCTGCATTGAAGAAGCATCAAACATTGAATCTCAGGGATGGTCCTCAACTGGATCCAAATGTGAAGCCCTGTTTGAATAAAGAAGGAGAGGGGGTGTTGAATGATCCATCCACAATCAGATTTGCAAAGTTTCCTGCACTCTTGTAACACTATCTTTTGGATGCCTTTTCTCATTTCCTCTGTTTTCTCTGTTTGCTGTCTAATCTCCTGTGTCTTGTCTGGGATAAGTACAACGATAAGATTACTCATCTGGATTGCAAGTAGAGGAATTTATTAATTGCTTTAGAGGCCCATACTGCTGTGTCACTTTCTCAATTAAACTGGCTACTTATTGAAGAAACAAAAACCTGAAATAATTGCAAAATAAATTTTTTTTCACCCTTCTGAGGCTATTTTCTAAACAAATAGGAATCACAAATACTCACCGATTTGCTGGGAATTAAGTGGGATATAGTACTAAGAAATACCAAGTGGGTAATAGCTAAGAGAAGGCCTTTGATCAGCTGCAGAGGCAGACTGACTGGTGTTTGAATCCTTGCTCTGACACTCGTTGCCAACCTGAGCAAGTTACTCAAAGTCTCCCAGCTTCAATTTTCTCAGCTACGAATTGGAAACATTCTCATGAAGCCGAGGCTTCATGGCTTACTGTGAAAATTCAGTGAGTGATTTGGAGTAAATGCTTCTTAAAAACAGTGATAACAGGCAACTAATAAAATCATAGTTGCTCAATAAATGTTTTCATTTTTATTACCAGGAAAAACTCTATTCTAAAACTAGATCGAGAGTCTGAACACATGCCTCTAATATCCTCCACGGGGCATTTTCCTGTTTTTCTTTCATTTGCCCAACCCAGCCATCCTGGCTCCCACCTCCCTCCTTCCAATTGCTTTGGGTCCTGTGCTGCTAAGAAGCATTCATTTCCTTCCACTATTTGAATCAAACAGAGCCCAGAGCTGGATGAAGGAGATATCAAGGAGGGGAAAGAAGAGTCTCTCTTCAGCGTCAGGATCCCTCTTAGAATTAATTTCCACTCTCCAGTTCCCCAGACCGAGGACCTCTTAGTAACACCCAGTACACACATGCACACACATATCTCCATCAGGACACCTGGTGTTGAGGCCTGTCCAGAGCAAATGTTGACCATTGCAGCAGAAAGCAGGGCACATAACTGCCTCAGGCAAGTGGGCTTTTCTTCCCATAGTGACAATTAGAGGGACGCGCAGCCCTGGGTGTGCCCAGCTGCTGACACTTTCAAGATCAGGCTGGCTTGGCCTTCACTCTGAGGGCTGGAGCAGAGAGTGCTAATTCCGGCCAACCCCAAGGACAGTGGGAAAGCAAGGGTGGGGGTGGGGGTGGGGGTGGGGGGAGCAGAACCAAGTACTGGAGAAAAGAAAGAGGTGGGGTGGGACTCTCCTTCTCCTCTTTATATTCTCTGGTCTTTGTATAAAAGACATGACTCATCAAATGGGTCCCCTAGATGAGGATTTGGACGCTCTGTGGGCAGCAGATAAGAGTGCAGCCTTCTCGCAGAAAGTAAATTCATTGAATACTCCCCATAAAGTCAATAATGCCAGGCTTATCAGCTGTCCTCATTCCTCACTCAGCCCCCTGGGGACCAGACTTGAAATAAAGGCCACAGCTCCAGGGGCTGGAGAGTGGAGGCGCAGGACTGGGCTGGGAAGGGGCCTCTGCCCCCCTGGGTCATATTTTAGGCAGGTGGGGGAAATCTGCCAGGCCTGAGCTGCCCAGAGTCCTCAGCTTCCCAGGCTGACAAATCCCGAACCAAACACATACACTGAGGGGATGAGGGATGCACCCCTCACCCTCAAATTGAGCAGATGTTTTCAGGAGGTTCCACTGGGGCTTCTTAGGACAATTAGAGGATGTTATTTTAAATGTAACCAATAAAAAACGTACAGAGGAAACCTTGATTTCTTGGCACAAACATACTTCTGCACTACCCAAGAGCACGTCTATCTTCCCTAGCTGGTGGAGATCTGGCTTCCTTGCAGGTTGCCTGAACTAAGGAGAGTAAAGTCAGTTGTTAGCACAAGTTGCCCAGTCATACAACTAGAACAGTTCCTCTTTCCACTTTGGAGACCAGAGTCTCCAGAGGCAGACAGACAACAGGGAAATGAGGACCAAGTTAAGACCTAGAATTTAACATCTCTCCTGGGCACATCTCCTTTCCTGACTTCTGCTTTCCCCAGTTCCCATAGCTAAGACTTGTCTCCACATGGAGAGTGCAACCGGTCCTGGTTTCCAGCTGAAGCAACAGGTGTAGAAATGGCTCCAGCCTCTTCCCCACTTCTCACACATTGCTGGATTGTGCTGCCTCAGGTCTAACACTGACCAGTGTGTCCTCACTCCTTTACCCCTTTCCAGAAATTGCTTTCAAATCTTCTCCAGAACCCAGGACCTCACTACCAACTCTCCTGCCCCAATTTATCTACACTTTTGTCTTGGCTCTCTAATTCCCTGAACCCTCTGGATAAGACCCTACATTGGTCCCATAATACTTCTTCTCTGTGGCCTGCAGCCCCATTTCCCAGACCAATACCAAGTGCCCCTCAGCCTCAAACACTTCCTGTCCCTGGATGCCCTGTGTCTGTGTCTGGCAATGGCTGGGAATTCTAGTAGTGACCTTACCTGAGACACTTGGCATCTTATGTCCACCTGGGTAAGCCTCTGTCCTCTGTCCCTGCAACTGTAGGGATCCCAGGGTTTCTGGGATCAGTCTCAGTGAACCTAAATTCTCCCCAATCCCCACCTGGCCTTGGAGGTGCTTCATGAATATTTGTTGAGACAAAAATGAACCTCAGTTCTCAGCACAGTACCTGTGAGTAGTAATTTAGCCAGGAGTGTTTATTAAAGACATCATGTTCTTATTCAAATATCGTTTCTACACTTTCTCTTATCCAAACTTCACAGCAGGATATTCAGGGCCCCCTCCCACCCCAGTCTGCTCCTTGCCCACTTTTCTAGTTGTATTTCTTTAAACTATTTATCCATACATAGCCAGGTGGTCTTCTGAGACCAGATGAGACTGGGAGCTTTCAGGGTAGTATGGCCATAGACTACAGCCAGGCAGTGTTATGTAGTGTCCTATAAAGCCCATTCTGTGATTTTATTGACTTCCTTTCTTCAGAAATGCTTTCTTTCCTTTCTTCATGCAAATTTTCTGTTCATTAAGTCTTAAGATCCAGCTGCACCTCACTGTCCCTCCCCTGCCCTCCTTCCTAGAGCTTTATCTAGCTTTGGATGCTCAGGCTGCCTTCCACAAAGTCTGGGACCTTTGGTCCCTTTTTCTAAGCTTGGTCTTTCAGACTCAATTCTGTTAAGTATTGTTTTAATCCCATGTCCTGTCTCCCTAGAAGACAAAGCATGTACCTGTGCCTTTGAGATCAGGGTCATTTGTTATCACCAGATCTCAGGAGAGGGCCCTCTACCAGGAGAACTCTTAAATATCTAATCTCACAGAAAAATTATTCCTTGGGTTTATTAGGAAAATATGTTCATAGGATTTATTGCAAAAGTAGAAATAAAAGCAAGATAATAATATTACCAATATCTATCATTATTGAACATCTACCAGAAGCTGTAGATTTCCTATATTTCTTTTTTTTTTTTTACATTTACTTATTTATTTATTTTGAAAGAGACAGAGAGAGAGCGCCAAGTAGGGGAGAGGGCAGAGAGAGGGGGGGACAGAGGATCTGAAGTGGGCTTTGTGCTGACAGCAGAACTGTACCGAAGTCTGAACCACCCAGGTGCCCGCCTGTATTTCTTATAATAACCCTTAGAGGTTAGGTATTAACTTCAGCCCCATTAGTTGGAAAAAAATTGGAACTCAGAAGTTAAATAACTAGCCCAAGATCACAAAACTAGAAAGTGGTGCTCCTGGATTTGAGTCTCAATTTGTACAACTCCTAAGCCCTTGTTGGTCTCATCAAACGCTCTCAATGTGCATTATCCAATATTGCTAGCTACTGGCTACATGATGCTATTTAATTTAATTAAAATTAAACATTCCGTTTCTTGGTTATATTTGCCACATTTCAAGTGCTCAATACTCACATGTGGCTCGTGGCTACTGCACTGGACAGTGCAGACAGAGATCATTCCCAGCATCACCGGATACTCTATTTGGACAGTACTGCTACACATGTTCTCGTCTTCCAACAGGATATGGAGGAAAGACAGCTCATGGTGAATGATAACCGGCATGACACGAGGCGAGGACAGCTTCCTAAAAGCAAAGGCTTTCCCTTGGTCTGTGAAGTCACCCTTTGGTTTTTCTGTTAAACAGGATGTGGTTGGATTAGAGGTTTGCACAGTTTAAGCTCCAAAACAAACTCGTACACCCTCCAACTATCATTCTTCTAAGAGAGCTGACAGACTATGGTGGTAATATAGGTTCAGAAAATTAGTCACCCAATTACCCTTCCTGCAATATTCATTCACTAGAAAATTTTCTCCAAATTATTGAAACTAGAGGGAAAGATTGAATCTAGGAGTTTTAGATGAGGAAAAAAAAACTGGTGATAAATATGAAATTAATTAAACTTACAGAAGCCTAAGAATAATGATACCAGCTGCTAAAGGGCTCTTGCTGCTAAATCAAATTTGGGAATGGTCAACTATAAAGGACACAAATGAGTAATAAGTGAGAAAATAAGTTTTAAAGAGGATTACTAAATTTACAGAGCAAATCAAAGAAGAATTGGAGGAAAGGAAGGAGAAAAAGCAAAAAATCTAAAAATCTGTCTTCTAAAAACTGTGACAAGATTATTCCTTTAAATCTTTAACAAAGAATGTTATTTATATATTATTAATTTTTGTAAAACGTGGAAGGACATTCTCTAGGAAAATCATAGTACAAACAATGAGGTACAGTACACATCCAAAAAGAAAACCATATTAGAGACAACTATAGGATTTGGTGTTACCATGATTTAAAATTTTAGCCATTCTAACAGGTGTGCAGTGGATACCTCATTGTGGTTGTAATTTGCATGGTTAATGATGCTGAACATCTTTTTAAAAAGTTATATTAATAATCAGTATTATAGCTCTCTGTCTTTACTCCTCTATTAACAATGATAACTTTTACTCCCTTCAGAAAATGCTGGTACACTTAGCACCTTGGGTCAGCAGTTTATATGAAGGTTGGGTACGTTACATGGAGGGGAGAAGAACAGTCATAGGGAAACTTTCTTAAACAGCAAAGGTGTAAATTTAGGTTAGAAATAGAAGCAGTAGTAACTTTTAGTAAAGATGGGCATTTCCACAAGATTTCTGGAAAAGTATACATTTCGGAAGAGGAAAACGCTGAAATTCAGCAGACTTTGCATTTTTGTGTAGAAAGAAAAAGATAAGAGCCCCAGACACAAAGTGTGATGAAGCAGAGCTGGGGCACAGGCTGAAATACCTGCAAGCTCTGACCGAAGTCACTTCTCGTACCAGTGACAGCACAGATGATGGTTTCTAATTATCAGCAGAGCAAGGACTCGTTTGTTAATATTTGCTTCAGTAATAGCTCATGAGGTGTTCATGGAAGAAATTATGACAAACAGAAATGGCAACATCTGTCCCAGGTTTATTGAGATGTAATTGACCTATAACACTGTTTGAGTTTAAGGTGTACAACATAATATATGATAGATGATATGTATTGTGAAATGATGACAAGTTTAGTTAACATCCATCACCTCACATGGCTCAAGGTTTTGTTTTCTCATGATGAGAACTTTTAACATCGGTTCTCTTAGCAACTTTCAAATATACAATATAGTATTGTTAACTGGACTCATTATGCTGTACATTATATCCCAAGAACTTATCTCATAACTAGGAGTTTGTACCTTTTGTCCACCTTCACCCAATTATCCCTGTCCCTACCCTCTTTCTCTGGCAACCACCAATCTCTTCTCTGTTTATGAGTTTTGTTTTTCTAGATTCCACATACAAACAAGATCATACAGTAGTTGTCTTTCTCTGATACTTCGCTTAACATAATGCCTTCAAGGTTCACTTATGTTGCCACAAATGGCAGGATTTCCTTCTTTCTGGTGGCTGAATAATATTCCATTGTCTCTCTACATATACCACATCCTCTTATCCATTCATACCTTGATGGATACTTAGGTTGTTTCCATATCTTGGCCATTGTAAGTAAAGCTACAATGTACAGAGGATGCAGAAATCTTTTTGCCATAATGATTTCATTTCCTTCAGATAAACATCCAGAAGTGGAACTGCTGGATCGTATGGTAGCTCTATTTCTAATATTCTGAGGAAGCTTCATCCCATTTTCTTAGTAGCTGCACCAATTTACATTCCCACCAGCAGTGTGTATGTGTTCCCTTTTCTGCACATTCTCATCAGCACTTTTTGGCTCTTTTCTTTTTGGTAACAGCCATTCTAACAGATGTGAGGTTTTGATTTGCATTTTCCTGATGATTAGTGATGTTGACCACCTTTTCATGTACCTTTTGGCCACTTGAGTATCTCTTTTGGAAAAATGTCTATTCGGTTTCCTTGCCTACTTTTAACTGGATTATGCTACTTTTTGCTATTGAGTTGTAGGAGTTCCTTACATATTTTGCCTATTAACCTCTTATCAGATATATTGTTTGCAAATATTTATTCCCACTCTATAGGTTATTTTTCATTGTTGTTTCCTTTCCTTTGTGGAGGCTTCTAACCTTGAGGTAGTCCCACTTGTTTACTTTCACTTTTGTTGCATTTGGTGCTTCTCGTGACATATCCAAAAAATCATTGACAAGAGCAATGTCAAGGAAGTTTTTTTCCCACTTTCTTCTAGGTGTTTTATGGTTTCAAGCCTCACATTTATGCAAATACATTTTGAGTTAATTTTTGTGAGTGGTGTAAGATAGAAGTCTAGTTTCATTCTTTTGCATGTGAACATCCAAATTTTCCCAGCCCCACTTATTTATTTTTATTTTTTAATTTTTTTAATGTTTATTTTTGAGAGAGGGAGACAGAGTGTGAGCGGGGAAGGGGCAGAGAGAGGCAGACACAGAATCTGAAGCAGGCTTCAGGCTCTGAGCTATCAGCACAGAGCTCCACACAGGGCTCAAACTCACGGACTGGGAGATCATGACCTGAGCGGAAGTCGGACGCTTAACTGACTGAGTCACCCAGGCACTCCATCCAGCCCATTAAAGAGACTATATTTCCTCTGTTCAGTATTCTTGGCTCCTTTGTCAAATATTAGTTGACTGTTTATGCAGGGGTTTATTTCTAGGCTTTCAATTCTGTTCCATTGGTCTATGTGTCTGTTTTTATGCTAGTACTGTATTGATTAATATAGCACTATAATTTACTGTAAAACCAGCAAGTGTAATGCCTCCAGCTTTGTTCTTCTTTCTCAGGATTGCTTTGGCTACTGCTTTTGACTGCTTGGTTAATGATGTTGAACATCTTTTTAGCGTGCGTGTCACCTGTAGGTCTTTTCCAGGGAAATGTCTATTCATGTCTTTTGCCCATTTTCTAATTGGATTTTTCTAAGCTGTTGAGGGTTCAGGTTCTTTATATATCCTAGATGCTAGTCTTTTGTCAGACATGTTGTTTGCAAATGTTTTCTCCTAGTCTGCAGCTTGACTTTCCATCCTTTTCTGGTAGGCTTTTGCAGAGCTGCAAATTTTAATCTTGATGAAGTCCAACTTATCAATTTTTCCTTTTATGAATTGTGCTTTTGGTATCAAGTCTTAAGAAAGAGCTCTGCCTAGTCCTAGATCATTAAGATTTTATTTTTTTTTCCTGAAAGTTTCATAGTTTTACATTTTAGTACATTATACCTGAGTTCATTTTTGTATAAAGTATGAATTTCAAGTTGAGGTTATTTTTGTTATTGTTGTTGAGACGGCTATCCTTGCCTCCCCTGAATTGCTTTTGCTCTTTGATCAACAATCCTGGTGAGCACATTTGTGTATCAATTTCTGGGTTCTTTATTCTCTTCAGGTGATCTATGTGTCTATCTCTTTACCAATACCACACTGTCTTGATTACTGCATTAATCAAGGGCTGCCTAATGAAGACTGGGTGGCTTAAAACAGACATTGATTTTCTCACAGTTCCGTAGGCTAGAAGTCCAAGATCAAGGTGTTGGTAGGGTTGGTTTCTTCTGCGGGCCTCTCTCCTTGGCTTGTAGATGGCCACCTTCTCTCTAATCTTCACATAGTGTTCCCACTGTGCCTGTCTGTATTCCAATCTCTTCTTATGGGACTTGGTCATATTCGATTAGGGTCCACCCAAATGACTTCATTTTACCTTAATTTTAGAAATACTATACCGGTGGCAAGATGGACTATTTTGCCAGGTTGCTTATGAATGTTAGTGGCTGTAACAATATCTACTGCAAACTTCAAGAATAAACACAAATATCTCATGTGATTAAAAAGACTTTATTCATCATCCCATACCGATTATATATTACAAATTCTGATCAAAATAATAATATTAAAGGTATTTTCAGTAGTACCACAAACTACCTGTACCTGAAGATAAAACCAAATAGTAAACTGGTAAGCATACACTGAAATTTACCCATGTTTAAAATATCACTTTGTTTAAAAAATTCACAATCATGTTTTTCTGGTTATAAAGTGGAACGGACACACAAATAGCTACATACGATTTTCATTTAACAAACACATGAACTATTCCCCATGCTCTCAATGAGTCATCAAAAGACGACAAAATCTTGTAATTCTTCTTAATGGTGCAGGAGACAGTACATTGTTTTATGTAACAAAATACAGTACTTCTAATTCTCCTCATGCTCCCTTTCAAACCCACTGTGAGAGCTGCTTGTAAGTATACAACAGCTTGGTTGGCTAATGGGTTTCCACATAATCTCTACATTGGGTTGGGTTGGGGGAGGCCAAGGGGGGGTATCCTAACCTAGAAGTTCTGTAAATACAGAAGCAGAGATTTGTCATTAGGAAAATGTAGACTTGCCTACTTTAGTACTGGTCCTGTGAAGAGGTATCACTATTGAACTGGCCTGTATGACTTATAAACTATCATTAGATTTTAGCCTGTGCAGAGAAGCTTACAAAAGCATCACATACCCTGTTGATTCTTGCCTGGGACAGAAATACAAATGTGATGGAAAAAGGTGGAAATGAGTATTTTTCATCTCTCCTTTATTAAAACACCGATAGAGACATTCATCAGCACTGATAGTTATATGAAACTAAGTATTCCAAATTCTTTCCCTCTGTAAATCATGACTTACATCTGATTTTGGCTGGGTAGAGATTTACTAACGAGGAGATGAGAATTTATCTCTAGAATATACTAGAATATTAAAGAAGAAGCCCGGGGGAGAGCACGTACCAAACGTACAGAGGTAGAGAGAGTAAATTGCTTGGGACGAAGGAACTAGATAACAGAAGGGATCATATAAGGAGTCTTTAGGAGAAAAATGTTTGACCAATAAAATGAAAATACAAGTTCTATTTAGAGGAGACAACTCGGTAATGTCTCTGAATTCATGAACCATATAATTTGTCCTTTAATGCCTTGATACAATGAAACATTTTTTTTTCCTAAGCAAATTCAGTCACCCAACCTCCTGAGTAAGGTTCATGTTCTGAACCATAGTTACTTCAATCCCATTTGAAAAATAATTAGAAAAGAGACTTGGAAGTAGGAAATGGAACATCTCCTGAGTAATACTAGGCCCAGTGCTAAGCACTTTATTTCATTTTATCCTAAGTGAAAATCCTAAGAAATACACCTCATCTCCCCAATTCACTTTGTGGAAAATGAGGCTGAGAGGTTCTCTGCCAGAAATCCCACACGATGAAGCTAGGATTCAAACTTGGACCTAATTCAGAAGTTTGTGGTCTTTATAAACCAACATGCTGACTCCCCTAAGTGAAATGTTAGAGGTGTCCTAGCCCAGGTCTTAATGACAGAGGAAGAAGAGGAGGAAAGAGAAACCCCTGCTGGGACATTTTTTTCAAAGATATCCTTTTGTCTGGTCAGGAAGTAGAGTTTTCCCATGATAATTAAGTATCAGGAGTTGGGAATGTGGCACTTTCTCTGACTAGATTTTGAGGGAACATTTCCCATGGCGATTTATAATACTGAGGATGAAAGAATCGTTCATTTTCCAGGAGGTGAAATTTGGGGGAGACTTTCTTAGGCTTGTGATACTGGGTGAGGTGTTAGGCTGGAGTGTGGAAATTCGTTCCAAGTGTGCTTCTCAGATGCAGCTCTGGTCCCCAATCTACAAACCCCCGCTTTTCTATGTAACACCCTGCTGTCCCATGTGCCATCAGAAGCTTTGCAGCCATGGTAAGACTGGATACAATGGTTTGGGGTCACAAAGAAGGAGAGGAATGAGCACAGTCGAATTATTCTCAACTACTTGTATCCATAAGAGGGTATCAATAAGGGAAGGAGGAAGGACTCTTGGGAAGTGGGTGCTTAGCAGATTGGTGTTGTTTCCTGGGGAGGTGGATGGGGTGAAGCAGCAATGGGATGCATCTTGAACTTAAGAGAATCAGGTACTCCTGGATGTTAAGAATATCAGGACCAAAGGCTGATGTCTCCAAACATGAACTATTTTACCTTTTGGAGATATGGCATTTTGCAGATAAAGGTATGAAAACAGTGTAAGTATTTTGGACAAGAAAGAAACACTCCTTCTTGATCTCTTTGTCACTTCGGGTTCTCAATCTGGGCAGAAAGATACTAAGTGAGGAATGGCAGAAACACCCTGAAACCGAGTCCCTAGGCACGGGATGACTTCTCTGCCAAATATCTCAATCAGAGTTAAGATGCTGTGCCATGATGCACTGAAACAGGGACAGGGCCCAAAGTCATGGCACTCCTGAGTTTTAGCCTCTGTTGTTTATCAAATCACTCCTATAGCTTACTGATTTAGCTATAAAATAAGGAGAAAATGAATGTGACCCTCTAGTCTTTAAGACTCAAGAGCAAGATGATTTTCCCTCAAGAGTTAACTTGTTTGGGGAGGATGGTAGACATTCTGCCAGCTAGTGGTCATATTTCAGGGTTTGTAGCCAGGGAATCAAAGAAACCGGCCATCCCACTGCCCAGCTTCTTAGGGATGCCTGACTTTGAGAACTGCAGTTTTATTCCAGGGGCCAGGTGTCAGTAGCTGCAGCAGAGGGGAGAAGGCCAAGTACTCCCTGCCTTGAGAAGGAAGAGTGGCCACCTGTTGTCAAGTGGGAGGTTATCAATCTTGCCTCTCAGGATCTCTCTGGAGACATCCATGGGTGCCTAACCTCCAAGTTACTATAAGAGGTTTTCTCCTGGTAAGCCAAAGTGAACCTCAAAGTGGTCATATTAGGAGAACTATTGTTGGAATACTAAGGTGAAGGAAAAAAAGTGATTTGATGAGGTGTGATGGTAGATTCACCCAAACCAAGGTCTCTGGACACTCAGCACAGTTAAGAACTGTCAAGAAACACAGGATGAAGTATGGCTGAATCTGTATCAGAAGCAAGCCTGGCGTTCAGAGTATGGGGAAAAGCTCTCATTCCCTCAAACTAGGGTAGGACCCAAGAGCTGAAGCCTGTGAAACCAGAAGGTAGCCAAGAAAGGTACGTTAGCTGCCAGTGATCTATGGAGGGAAGGATATAGAACCTCTGTCAATGAGGCCAAGACATCTTAGATTTTGGATACTTTAAGACCTTGGACTCCAGGGACAGATAAAAGAAAAATAACCTAAATAGGAGCGGGTAAGAGCCCTTGGCAAACAGTGGAAGCCCCAATTTGAAATGGGCAGAAATGAGTATGCACTTTTGTATGCACTTCTAGATGCTAAGCACAAGCAAATGGTCCTCACTAAGCAGGGTGGATTCTGGCCAGGAACGTTATTATTATTATCTGATATTTTTTCAACCATGAAAAATTAAATTAGGTTCAGCTATTTAGAATTTGGGTATGATTTCTATGGACTGGTTTTCCAGCAAAGGGAAAGTTGATTACAATGGCCTGTCATCTGGGGACAAGTTTACTGGTAATCTATACGTGTCCCTGAAAACCTAATGATGTTAGTTATGAAAAGATCCAATGATGATGCATGGAAATCTCATCCCAAGAGAGGAAGGTCAGTGGTTACCATTTATTTAAAAAAGGTTTTGATGTTTTGAAAGTACAGAGTGGGGTGGTTGCTGGTCACTATTCCCAACTTTGTTTTAGGAAAACTCAGTCAAGCCCATTCCCTCAGACCTCTGGTTTCCATTTCTGACACTCCTATTATTCTCTGGCTTTAGAGGAAAATCTGTGATCTTGCCCAGAAAGTTGTCCTAAGCAGCCTAGACAAAATGTAAGACTCAGCCTCCTTCCTGGACAAAGAAAAAGCGAGCAGTGCTTATTGTGACTATGTATACCTTTACCTCTCACTTGGAATATGTAATTAAAGTGACCCATGAAGAGATGAGGGAGACTGAGTCATCCTAGCCCACTCTGAAACATATCCTGAGGGCGCAAAAGGAACCTGAAGGGTCTCAGAATGGGTGGTACTTGATAAAGCAGGGAAGTCTGCGCTCTTGTCCCATCAATAAGCAACAGATAGAACACTGAGATAAAATTAGAATGGACACAGACTTTACAGACACTATGATGTGGGGGTGGGGCAGGGGAGAAAGCATTTCTCAGGTTTGCCATTTATCTTCCTTTTGGAGATGCGAGAGAGTACTGGAAGAGGAAAGGGAACAGGTAGGTTTACATATCATTTAAATTTGTTTATAGGCCATGAATGAAAGATATGGAACTGTAACTGATCAATGAGTACAATGAAGAGTACAATTAGAAAAATTAGAGGTATTTCTATTAATATTTTAGTGTTAACATTAAAATTGGGAGTACAAGGATTATAAGTTCAGAAAATATTAAAGTCCACGAATAGCTCATATTTCCACCTAACAGATGGTTGGGAAAGAAATAAGGAAAGTAAGTTTCATGAAATGACAACCCTTTCAAAATCCTGTCTGGTAGCATGATCTCACTTGAATGATTTGTTAACAAGTGCTATAGAGGTCAGTGAAAATATTCTCACAATGGCTGGAAATTTAAGCTTCACACAAGCATAAGCTTTCTTTTCATTTCAAACATAAAAATAGAAAATGTATGGAAATTTGCATATCTTTGACAAAGTTAAAAAGAAGCTCTTGTTTTCTTATAGAATGATGCCCTGTGCTCTAGATGAACTCCATATCAGGTTGCTTGTAAAATGAATCTGCTAGCATCTTTTCTTGAGGCCATCTAAAGTGTGATCACTTAAATATTAACTCAGACTCTACAACCTTAAAAGCAGCACTAACATACAAGCTTCACTGCTGATAACAGCAACGGGCTATTCTTTTCTACGAGTATATCCCTCCTTAGCTTTGCCCGATAAACCTGTGTTCCAGTCCAGGCATTATCTAAAATCTTTAAAGAACATCATATTCTGTATGAACTCTTCAAAGAGTGAGGGTGTTTCCCTCCAAGGAAAATTGAGGTGCTTACCAAAGGGAAGGGAAAGAGAGACAGGCACGTGCCTCACTCACTTCTGCTCCTCCACTGTAACCTAGCACTGCACCTGGCACATGGGGGCTCCTTAACAAATGTAAAATGAGAGGATTAAATCAGATGGCTCAGAGGTTAAGACTCTCTGCGTCTTCAAACTTGACATACATCTTTGGCTCCTACTTACGTTTGACACATAGAGATGTATCTTCTTAAACAGTTATCCACCTTTGTTTCAGACGAGGAATTCTACCATTTCAAGTTACTGTCTCAGTATAACTGGATAACCTCATCCCACTCAGAAATAGGCCAGACTCCATTGGGCCGTACATTGGGGGGAGAGCGCTTCCAGTCCCATGTCTTCACGGGAATCTTCCAGGTCTTACCATAGTTGGCTTCAATGTAGTCAATGGTTTCACAGGGCACATGAATCTTCATGTCTACAAACTCAGTCCAGCACAGTGTAAACTTGGGAAATAGGTACCTGCAGCAAAACAGAGGCAATGTAGAGAGGGGTTAGGCTCAAGAGTAAAAGTTTATCTCAGGAACCCAGTTGCTAGTGAACTTTGGGCTGAAGGAAAGGCCTCTCCCACTCAATAGCTTTGGGGACAGACATGGTGGGTATTTTGTTGTTTCTGACTGTCCAGCATCCCCTTCCTCTTCTATTTTTTTTTAAGTTTATTTATTTAGAGAGAGAGAGAGGGAGAGAGAGCACCTGTGCGTGGGCAGGGGAAGGGCAGAGAGAGAGAGAACCCAAGCAGGCTTTATACTGTCAGCACAGAGTCAGACGAGGGGCTGGAACTCACGAATCGACTCGTGAAATCATGACCTGAGCTGGTATTGAGTCAGATGCTTAACCGACTGAGCCACCCAGGTGCCCCTCCCATTCCTCTTCTAATGTGACAGCACCTCCATTTCCCTCTCCTTATTCTCTATGGTTTAGGAGGGGCTAACCCAACCCCCAGGCCCCTGAGATACAAAGACCCAGGCGTAACCAGTACATTATAGTGACTGGATCAGGGATGGGAATATACACAAATTAGGCAAATAAAAGTCAGCTCTGGGATTTCCGTTGGGACTACTGGAGGAAAGAGGCATTCTTTTTTGCTGAGGTTTCTAAGCTGGTGAGATGGAAGCTGAGCATCTTTTTTATCTCTTAGCAGAGAGAGTCTGTCTGAGAATGAAGTCAAAGCAAAAAGCTGCCAAAAAGTGGAGGAAAAATGATAGAGCTCAGAAAACCCCAGGGAAGGACTTGGATTTAGCTGTGGCCATTCCTTAAACATCTCAGGTAAATAAATCCATGAATATATAGATATTCTTTGTTTCCTCCAAGTTTTATTTAAATTCTAGTTAACTATTCCTTTTTTTTTTTTACATTTCTAATACTTGCACTTCTTCATTTTTTCTTAAAGTTTATTTATTTATTTGAGAGAAAGAGTGTATATCAGTGGGGAGGGGCAGAGAGAGGGAGAGAGAGAATCCCAGGTAGGCTCTGTGCTGTCAGAGCAGAGCCCGAGAAGGGGCTTGATCCCACAAACTGTATGATCATGACCTGAGCTGAAATCAAGAGTTGGACACTTAACCGACTGAGCCACCAGGCACCCCAATACTTGCAATTCTTCATACATGGAGGGGAGGCGTGTACAGAAGTGAGAATGGAAACAAAACTTTCTAGTCAGCCAGACAACCTGAATCAAGCCACACTTAAGACAGCTTTCTGAGTAAAGGTTCACGCACCAGCCCCCTCCTCAAACGCAGGAATCCAGGAATCGAGGTCTAATGCTTGGCTGTCTGCACTTCAACAATATCTCTCTTAACGACAGCTATACAGACCCATTCTTCCTGCCCTGCTTTTATTTTACCACTTGCCCCCCTCCTTTTTTTTTAAATCTCTGTTCTCAGCCACAAACTTACTTTCTTATTTTTAATAGTTCACACATCATTAAATCCCCATCCAATTCAAACTACTACTGAAAGAAGCCGACTACACAACACTAAAATAAGCAACACATGTGTGAGGTGAATCTTCTTTTCTCTTAGAGCCTGGATTTCCCGAGGATATACAGCAAGCATGACTCCAAGATGCATTCCCAGGCTTCTGTCCCTTAAACCTATCTGTAGTTTCTGCCTTTCTTTCATCTCAAATGCTAAAGAACATCTCGACACCAGCCCAGGCAATGTTAGTTATAATGAATCTTACTCTGTCTATAGCAGAACTATTTTAACTAGCAGGTAAGTCTGAGAAATCAAACCAAAACACGTTTCTTAAATGAACTCTGGATCAGTAAATTAAATTCAATATATTACAAAGGAAAGCTAAAATGAGCAGGTTCATTAGGTTTAAGTTTATATTACAGCCTATATTCTGTGTTGACGTTTTCTGAGGAATGTTTCTTCTCTTCACAACATGAAAAGAACTTTCAGTAATGAGATATGAAGTGGCAATCGCAGAGATCACAGAAATTTAAAATATCAGAGGATTAAAGAAAAAAGGAACAGGAAAAAAGCCAGATGTCAAAGCATAATCATTTTGTAGAAATGGGATCTAGCTGGGATGTTCTCCAAGGAAAGGTCAGTTCTCACGTATTCTGCGGTTAAATATCATGTTTTACCACCAGATGAACGTAAAGCCACACATGAAAAGGAGAGGCTGAACAAATTCTAAAGAAAGCAACAAGTTCCTTCTACCCAAACCAATGGGTGCTGGCAGTTAATAGACAATCCCAGCTGGCTTCTGTGAAAAAACGGCCACAGAAAATCTCAGAGCTGAGGAAGAAATAAGATACAGCATAGCTCTACCATCTGCTGGTCCCAATTTTATTCTGCACACTCATATTCATGGAAATGCTTATTTTGTCATCAGACACAGCCATCCATCACTGGCCTCCACCCTCCCCTATCAGATTCTGGTCACCAGAATGTCCACCTGTCCTCTCCTATCAAGTTGACACACTGAAGTTGAAATGAGGCAGAAATTACGGTCTATTTTGTAACCTAGTCCAGGAAATTCCTCTCGTAAATATTAGCCTCTACAGTCTATCAAAGAAGTGAACATAAGAAAAATCACAGGTCTGGGATGAGAATACCACAAATTTTACAACAGCAATATTTTAAACAATGAAATGTTCGAATGAACAAAACCAAAACATTAAAACTACATATGCAATGTTAAAAGTAATTCAAAGACAATTTAACCGAAACGTTCATTTTTGTTCCTGAATGGAAATACCCCTAAATCTTTGTGGTTTTCTCTTCACTTAAATAATTTTCAATTCGATCAGCAAAAAGAAAATTCCAGCTTCCTAGGAGAAGAGGAAAGGTAAACAAACCATAAAATGTGAAAACAGATTGTGAAATGGGATTGCGGAGAGGAAGGGGGGGGTGGGTGACAGAGAACAGCACATGCCATGTGCTCTGTCCAGGTTACCAGTAAACACTACGACTGGACCACACCATGGGTCTGCGACCTTACCTTAGCTTTGAAAGCTAAGATTCTGTTTGGCTAAGCAGTTTGTACTTGAAAGCTCTGAGACAGGATCTAAAATGGGAACAGATTTCAATTCGAACCTAGTAAGTTCAAGGGATCTTTTCACATAAACAAAAATCCTTCCATTCACATTTCTATTTCATACCACATTCATTTTATCTTTGCATAAAATAGTAATTAGAATTAAGAGTTAGTTGGGAGTTAAAAAAAAAAAAAAGACAGAGAGAGAGAGTTAGTTGGAGTAGACCGTTTCCATTTTTTTCTCCTCACAGACATCCTTACAATCTGTAAAACCACTTACTGGTGGTGGGATGAAGTAATCTCACCAGTTTAATTGTACAACCTATAGACATTATTGCTAAGTGAAAAACATTGCTGTTATTATTCCTAGGTAGCTAGGCTAAGTGAGACAGAGACACCATCAATTGTAACTGAATCTGACCTTTTTAAACATAATTTGCATTAGACTCTGAAGTTAAAACAGCAGAGCCATGGTCTTAAACAAGAATTTCCTGTAAAACACCACAAATGGTTTATTCTCATTATCAGTTTGGTCTCTTCTTTAATTCTTAATTTCTTTTTCTTGTGTTATTACAATGCCTAAGCCCTCTAGCATTTGGCTTAATGGAAGCAAGGATAGCACATAGTTTTTGTTTGTTTCTGATTTTAATAGAAAAGCTTCTAAAAAGTTTAACATCAAATATGATTGCTCACTCTAGGTTTTTGGTATATTCCCTTTATCTGGTTAAGGAAATTCCAGATCCCTTTTATTTCAAACTTGCTAAAAGATCTTTCCCCTCCCTTCTGGTTAATTATGAAATTTATCAAAAGTTTTTAATGTTATCTATTGAAACAATCATCAAAGGTTTTTCTCCTTTAATCTTTTAATCCTTTAATGTTGAGAATTACACAAATATATAGATACTATAAAATTTGATTTGTTGTATTTCATTTAAGATATTTTCATCTGTTCGACAATATTGTAATTTCCCTTTAAAATTTTTGTTGGCATTGTCCAAGTCTAATTTTGCTATCAATCTCAGACAATGAGTTGCTTAAAGCATATTTTTCATATTTTTCCTTTTTAAATTTTCTGAAATAGGAGATATAATATAGGGAATAATCTACTTTGTGAAGGCATGGTAAAACTTTCCTGTAAACTTTCTTGGCCTTTCATTTGGGACAAGAGGGGGAAAGGAGAATTTTTCTTTTTCTTTTTTTAAATGTTTATTTATTTTTGAGAGAGAAGAGAGACAGAACGTGAGCAGGGGAGGGGTAGAGAGAGAAGAAGACACAGAATCTGAAGCAGGCTCCAGGCTCTGAGCTGTCAGCACAGAGCCTGATGCGGGGCTCAAACCCATGAACCGTGAGATCATGACCTGAGACAAAGCTGGACGCCTAGCCTACTGAGCCACCCGGGCACCCTGGAAAGAAGAATTTCTGATTATTAATTCAATTTCTTTCATGAGTATAAGTTTCCTAGATCTTCTTGAGTTTTGACATTTATTTTTGCCCAGAAAATTTTATTATTTTCGTATTACACCTTATTATCAAATTTAATGACTTAACGTCCCTAACATTTCCCTTTGGAAGTCAGTGTAACATAGTTAAGAGCATAAACTCTAAAGCTCTTGGGTTAGAGTAGTCAATATTTAATTTTACTCTTTTTAAAAAATTTTTTAAATGTTTATTTTTGAGAGAGAGAGACAAAGCGTGAGCAGGGGAGAGACACAGAGAGACAAAGAATCTGAAGCCAGCTCGAGGCTCTGAGCTGTCAGCACAGAGCCCGACAATGGGACTTGAACCCATGAACTGTGAGATCACAACCTGAGCCAAAGTCAGATGCTTAACAGACTGAGCCATCCAAGCGCCCTTTTTCTTTTTTTCTTGATCAATCTTGTTAGATGTCTAGTTTAATTTGCTAGTTTTTATTTTTTTTTAAGAACGAGCATTTGGATTGGTTGATCTTTGACACTGTTTTCTATTTCATTATTATTATTTTTTTCTCTTGGCTTTCTTCCTTCACTTTGCTTAGGCTGACAGCATTATTCTTTTACTTTCTTCAATTAAATGTTTAATTTGTTTTTTTTAATAATTTTTTTAATGTTTGTTTACATCTGAGAGAAAGAGAGACAGAATGTGAGCAGGGGAGCAGCAGAGAGAGAGGGAGACACAGAACCAGGCTGTAAGTTGTCAGCACAGAGCTTGACACAGGGCTTGAACCCACGAGCCCTGAAATCATGACCTGAGCTGAAGTTGGACCCTTAACCGACTGAGCCACCCAGGTGCCCCTTAATTTGCTTTTTTAATCTATTTTTTAATATTTAAATGTTTTTAAGGCTACAGGTTTACCACTATCCTTTTAACTGCATCCTACAAGTTTTGATATGTATAGTACATTATCTTTGAGTCCTAAAAATTTTATAATTACCACTATTATTATTATTTTTTTGGCTTTTATTTTTTATTTTTTTTCCACACAAGACCCAGTGTTCATCCCAACAGGTGCCCTCCTCACTGCCCATCACCCATTTTCCCCTCTCCCCCAACCCCCATCAACCCTCCATTTTAAACTCATTAGTTATTAATGAAGGCATTTTAAAGTTTCCATATATCTTAAAGAGGTCTTTAATTGTTTATTTATAATTTAATTCCATTGTGGTCAAACAATGCCACCTATTGAAATAAACATGTATATTTTCTCCCTTTAACCTGTTAACAGAATTTCTCTCTCTCTCTCTCTCTCTCCCTCTCTCTCTCACACACACACACACACACACACACACAGAGGAAGATTTCTATTAATGATGTGAAATTTATTAAGATTGTCTTTATGATATAGTACATGACCAACTTTTGTAAATGTCCCATTTATAGCCGAGAAGAAAGTATATCCACCATTTGTTGGGTAAAGACTTTTACATATATATATATATATATATGTGTATATATATATATATATACATACATATATATTTACATATATATATACATATATATGATAAATCAAGCTTGATTTTGCTCATATTTTCAATAGTTTTATTAATTCCTTTTTTGCTTGAGTCAGCAGGTTTTTTTTGTTTTGTTTTTGTTTTTTTGTTTGTTTGTTTTTTTTTTTAAACGTTTATTTATTTTTGGGACAGAGAGAGACAGAGCATGAACGGGGGAGGGGCAGAGAGAGAGGGAGACACAGAATCGGAAAGAGGCTCCAGGCTCTGAGCCATCAGCCCAGAGCCCAACGCGGGGCTCGAACTCCCGGACCGCGAGATCGTGACCCGGCTGAAGTCGGACGCTCAACCGACTGCGCCACCCAGGCGCCCCGAGTCAGCAGTTTTTAAAATAAAAGTATTTCGGAATCTCCCACCATAATTGTGGACATGTCAATATTCATTAGAATTTCATCGGCTTTGATTTATATACTTAAAGACCACATTATTAAAGTCCTCTAACACTTCTTGGTGTACCATATCTCTGTAAAATTGTGTTGTGGGCCTTTTAATTTAGCACCAGTTTCCTTTGGTTAATAGTATCGGGGAATATCTTTTTTCTATCTCTATAATTTTTTCAACCTTTCTGTATGATTTTGCTTTAGGTATGCCTTTTACCAAGCATTATATAGGTATGTTTTGTTTTTTTTTTTTCTATCGCATTTTAATCTTTATATGAATTAGCTTAATCTGCTATTATTTCCTGTGGTTAATTATATATTTGGACATTTTTTGAATTCTAGAGCCAGGCTGCCTGGGCTCAAATCCTGGCTCTGTCTGTTATCAGTTGTAATACCTTGGTCAATTTCTTTGTACCTTAACTTCCTCATTTATAAAATATGGGTACTAACAGTACCTAACAGAGATGTCAGCATACAATGAATAAATAAATGTAAAGTACTCACTTAGAACAGTATCTAGCACATACACAGTAAGTGCTATTATAATGCTGTTATTGTGATTATCTTCACATGTTTTCAGCTTACCATACCTTTTCTTTGACCCACCTTTCCTAATTTCCTTTAATTGATAAATGTTTATAAATTCCCTTTTGTTCTGTTTATTTGGAAGTTTTTAAAAAATATTTTTTAAAGTAATCTCTACACCCAATGTGGGGCTCAAACTTACAACCCCAAGATCGAGAGTCCCATACTCTACCAACTGAGCCAGCCAGATGCCCCTATCTGGAAGTTTTAAATACTATTTCTAACTAGCAGTAGATACTGTTTGTAATAGTTACCGTTTACTTTTAACATATATATGCCACTATAAGATTTGCTAATAAAAACAGATTGTATGCAGAATCTCTACCCGTTTCTTACACACAGAACTTAAATATACTTTACTCCTTGAACACTGACAAATCAACTCCTCCTCAACTTATCATCAAGAGTTTTCCTTTCTGAGGGTTGATGGGGGGTGGGAGGGAGGGGAAGGTGGGTGATGGGTATTGAAGAGGGCATCTTTTGGGATGAGCACTGGGGTGTTGTATGGAAACCAATTTGACAATAAACTTCACAATTCACAAAAATAAACTCAAAATGGATAAAGGACCTGAATGTGAGACAGGAAACCATCAAAACCTTAGAGGAGAAAGCAGGAAAAGACCTCTCTGACCTCAGCCGTAGCAATCTCTTACTCAACACATCCCCAAAGGCAAGGGAATTAAAAGCAAAAGTGAATTACTGGGACCTTATGAAGATAAAAAGCTTCTGCACAGCAAAGGAAACAACCAACAAAACTAAAAGGCAACCAACGGAATGGGAAAAGATATTTGCAAATGACATATCGGACAAAGGGCTAGTATCCAAAATCTATAAAGAGCTCACCAAACTCCACACCCAAAAAACAAATAACCCAGTGAAGAAATGGGCAGAAAACATAAATAGACACTTCTCTAAAGAAGACATCCGGATGGCCAACAGGCACATGAAAAGATGTTCAACGTCGCTCCTTATCAGAGAAATACAAATCAAAACCACACTCAGATATCACCTCACGCCAGTCAGAGTGGCCAAAATGAACAAATCAGGAGACTATAGATGCTGGAGAGGATGTGGAGAAACGGGAACCCTCTTGCACTGTTGGTGGGAATGCAAATGGGTGCAGCCACTCTGGAAAACAGTGTGGAGGTTCCTCAGAAAATTAAAAATAGACCTACCCTATGACCCAGCAATAGCACTGCTAGGAATTTATCCAAGGGATACAGGAGTACTGATGCATAGGGACACTTGTACCCCAATGTTTACAGCAGCACTCTCAACAATAGCCAAATTATGGAAAGAGCCTAAATGTCCATCAACTGATGAATGGATAAAGAAATTGTGGTTCATATACACAATGGAATACTACGTGGCAATGAGAAAAAATGAAATATGGTCTTTTGTAGCAACGTGGATGGAACTAGAGAGTGTGATGCTAAGTGAAATAAGCCATGCAGAGAAAGACAGATACCATATGGTTTCACTCTTATGTGGATCCTGAGAAACTTAACAGAAACCCATGGGGGAGGGGAAGGAGAAAAAAAAAAAGAGGTTAGAGTGGGAGAGAGCCAAAGCATAAGAGACTGTTAAAAACTGAGAACAAACTGAGGGTTGATGGGGGGTGGGAGGGAGGGGAGGGTGGGTGATGGGTATTGAGGAGGGCACCTTTTGGGATGAGCACTGGGTGTTGTATGGAAACCAATTTGACAATAAATTTCATATATTAAAAAAATAAATAAATAAATAAAAATAAAAAAATAAAAAACAAAAAAAGTTTTCCTTTTTTTAAAAAATGTTTATTTATTTATTTTTGAGACAGAGACAGAGCAAGAGAGCACAAGCATGGGAGGGGCAGAGAGAGAGGAAGAGAAAATCCCAAGCAGGCTCCATGCTGCCAGCGCTGAGGCTGAAGCAGGGCTTGATCTCACGAACTCGTAACATTATGACCTGAGCTGAAATCAAGAGTCGGTTGCTCAACTGACTATGCCACTCAGGTGCCCCAACAGTTCTCCTTTTTTGACTTTTCTTTTTAACACATTGTCATTTTATTTTTTACAGGCAATGGCTCATTAATTTACTGACATATTTTACCCATTTCTGTGTTCACCATTATTTCATATATATTATGTCTTCCTTCTGGGTCCTTTAATAGATCTTTAAGCATGGGTCTCTGAGACATAAACTTTCTTAGTCTTTTTATATGTGTAAATGTCTTTATTTTGACTTCCCTCTTGAATGTTAGTTTTTTTTTTTAATGTTTATTTATTTTTGAGACAGAGAGAGACAGAGCATGAATGGGGGAGGGGCAGAGAGAGAGGGAGACACAGGATCGGAAGCAGGCTCCAGGCTCTGAGCCATCAGCCCAGAGCCCGACGCGGGGCTTGAACTCACGAACCGTGAGATTGTGACCTGAGCTGAAGTCGGACGCTCAACCAACTGAGCCACCCAGGCTCCCCTTGAATGTTAGTTTTAACTACATATAACTTTCTTAGTTATTTCTCCTCAGCTTTTGAAAGATGCTATAACCTCCATTATCTTCTGGCCTCTACTGTTTCAGAGGTATATTTGCTGTTCCTTTGTAAGCAATCTATTTTGTCTGGTAGCCTGCAAATTTTTTTGTTTTTGACATTACAGTTTCCTTAAGAAGTATCTAGATGTAGGTTTATTATTTATCCCACTTGTCTGTCTTTAATTTGGGAATTTTGTTTAAATACTGCTTTTCATCACTTATTCCATTCTGTTTTAGTTCCACTAGGTCTTTTATTTATTTATTTATTTTTATTTTCATTCTTTTTTTTTTTTTTTGTATTTGAGTATAGGTGACACACTATGTTACATAAGTTTCAGGTGTACAACATAGTGATCTGACAAGTTTATACATCATGCTATATTCATCCTAAGTGTAGTTGCCATCTATCACCATACACTGCTACTACATTGTCAATGACTATATTCTTTATGCTGTGCCTTTTATTCCCATGACTTATTTATTCCATAACTGGAAGCTTATATCTCCCATTGTCCTTCACTCATTTTACCGAACTCCCTACCCCCTCCTCTCTGGCAACCATCAGTTTGTTCCCTCTTGATGGGTCTGATTCTGCTTTCTGCTTGTTCATTCATTTGGTTTTGATTGTTTTAGATTCCATTTATTCGTGAAATCATATGGTATTTGTCTTTCTCAGTCTGACTTATTTCACTTAGTAGAATACTCTCTAGGTCCATCTATGTTTTTTTCAAATGGCATGATCTCATCCTTTTTTATGGCTGTGTGATATTCCTGTGTGTGTATATGTGTGTGTGTGTGTGTGTGTACACATTACATCTTCCTTATGCACTTGTTTATTGATGGACACACTTGGGTTGTTTCCATATCTTGGCTATTGTAATTGTTTTTTTTTTTAATGTTTATTCATTTTTGAGAGAGAGGGAGAGAGAGAGAGACAGACAGAACGTGAGTCAGGGAGGGGCAGAGAAACAGGGAGACAGAGAATTCGAAGCAGGCTCCAAGCTCTGAGCTGTCAGCAATGAGCCCGATGTGGGGCTTGAACTCACGGACTGTGAGACCATGACCTGAGCTGAAGTCAGATGCCCAACAGACTGAGCCATCCAGACACCCCTTGGCTATTGTAAATAATGTTGTAATAAACAAGGGTGCAAAAATATCTTTTCAAATTAGTGTTTTTGTTTTCTTTGGGTAAGTACCCAATAGTGGAATTATTGGATTATATGATATTTTGATTTTTAACTTTTTAAGAAACCTCCATACTGCTTTCAACGGTGGCTATACCAATTTACATTCCCACCAACAGTGTAGGAGGGTTCTTTCTTCCCCCACATCCTTGCCAACACTTGTTATTTCTTGTGTTTTTTATTTTAGCCATTCTGACAGGTGTAAGGTGATATCTCATTGTGGTTTTGATTTGCATTTCTCTGATGATGAGTGATGTTGATGTCTTTAATTTTTTTTTTTTTTTAGTGTCAATTTACTTATTTCGGGAGAGAGAGATCAAGTCAGCAAAGGAGGGGCAGAGAGAGGAGAGAGAGAATCCCAAGCAGGCTCCATACTGTCAACACAGAGCCTGATGTGGGGCTCGATCCCAGGAACTGCAAGATCATGACCTGAGTTGAGATTGCTTAACTGACTGAATCACTCAGATGCCCCCAGCGATGTCTTGTAGACATATTCATCAGTGATTTGTGTTTGGACCAAAGGGAATGTGGCAAAGTGAGGAATTACTGTGCCACATTAAGTTATCACCACCAATTTTGCCCAATTTTCTAAGAAATACACTCTACTCTTGAAAACCAAGGTTACAGGGCGCCTGGGTGGCTCAGTCTTTAAGCGTCTGACTTTGGCTCAGGTCATGATCTCACTGTTTTTGAGTTCAAGTCCCATATCGGGTGAGGTCAAGCCCCAATCAGGAGAGCTCCAGACCCGCTTCGGGTAAAACGTGAGCCCTGGTTCGGGTGAGCCCAGCTTCTCTCTCTCTCTCTCTCTCTGCCCCTTGTGAGATTCTCTCTCTCTCTCTCTCTCTCTCTCTCTCTCTCTCTCTCTCCGCCTCATAGTCACTTGTGCCCTCTCGAAAGAAAGAAAGAAAGAAAGAAAGAAAGAAAGAAAGAAAGAAAAAAGAAAGAGAAAGAAAAAGAAAAGAAGGAAAGAAAGAAAGAAGCCAAGGTTACAGTATGGTTACTAGCATTTTTTAAAACTATCTCTTCCACTAAACTTCTCACAATCCCACTATAGATAATACAGAAGTAAAAAGGGTAATAGTGGAATGGTAATATACTTTTCAGAGCCTAAACGAGAATATAATCTCTGAGGTCTTTATTGATCCAACACTCCACTGCTATTCCAAACTTCTAACATATAATCAATATATGCAGCATACACATGTTGTATAAAGTAAAATTCTACCCACTGAACCTCATTTTCCCACTGACTTCCAGTATAAATTGAGTGATTTCACCTATCCTACCAACTATTAATCTCTGCTATGCAATCTCCAGAGGACATAACTAGTGATTATCTGTACTACAGGAGAAACAAGAACAAATTGATATCATCAGTGAGCAGACAAATTAAAGCTTATATGGGTAGTTGTTATCATTTAACACCTGAATGCACCTGCATAATGACTATATCAAAAACCATCCGTGTAAAGCATGCGCAGAACTTTTCTTTAATGCCAGAAACAGAGCCTCAGGACACGTTTATTTCTACTGCATAACTTCCCAAAATTTGATCTATAGCTCATCAACAACCAATTAGATTCAGTTGTGCTTGCTTTCTCTCAGACAATTTTAATAGTATTTCTCTTTGGATAGAACAGGTAATTTTAAAAAAGAGATTACACTGTAATTTCAACTTTTATACTAAATAAAAAAGTCTTCTTTTATTTTGAATTCAGATTACCTAGTCTGTCCAATCAGGTGCAAAAAGCTCAGAGTTTATCACGGCAATTGGGCCTGCCTTGATCAAATTCATCGCTTCTGGTCCCAGTTCTCTATTTCAACATTTGTAATCTTGAGCTCTTTTCTCTTCACATCAGTTTTCTAAGTTGTCATTTTTCTTTTAACCTTGTAAATAAACTTTTTTTTTCTTAAATAAACTTTCCTGGGAAGTAATTTACACATTATGAAATGCAGCCACTTTAAGTTTTGATGAACACATATACCTGTGTAACCACCACAACAAGCAGGACACAGAACGCTTCGTCCTCCCTGCTTCTTAAAGTTCCCTATGCTCTTGGGCAGTCGGGCCATCGATCCAGCCTGGCCCCCGGCAATCAATGATCTTACTACTTCCTTGACTGGTTTTGGTGTTCTATAACTTCACATACGTGCAGTTATACAGTATAACTCTTCCTATCTGATTTCTTCCACTGAGCATATTTTGGAGATTCATTTATGTTATTGCATGTATCAGTACCTCATTTCTCTTTATTGCTGAGTATTCCATTGTCTGAACATACTATAACTTGTTTATCTGGTCACCAGAAGATGCAGTTGGGTGGTTTCTGTGTTGGGTTTTTGTTTTTTGTTTTTTGTTTTTGGCTACCACAAATAATGCCATGCAGGGGCGGTGGGATGGCTCACTCAGTTAAGCATCCAACTCTTGGTCTCAGCTCAGGTCATGATCTCACGACTTCATGGGTTTGAGCCCTTCACTAGGCTGTGCGCTGCCCTGGAGCCTCCTTGGGATTCTCTCTCTCTTCCCCTCCCTCTACTCTTGCTGTCTCTGTCTCTCTCAAAATAAGTAAGCTTAAAAAAAAAAAAAAGAATGCTATGCACATTCATGTCAACTCGTTTAGTGAAAGTGTTTTTATATCTCTTGGACTACTACCTTACACAATACTTCAAAGAATTACATTCAAACAAGAAGACACATGGCAGTCTTAAGAAATATAATTTACTTCACATAAATGAAAGGTCTGCCACTTATTCATTCTGAGGTAATCATCTTCTTTCTAAAGATTTTATTTTTATTTTAGTAACCTCTACATCCATCATGGGGCATCAAGAGTTGCACGCTGTACCGATGGCACCAGCCAGGCACCCCTGAGGTAATCTTCTCTCAAAACACACAAACAAAGCTAACTACATAAACAACTCCCACTTCTGTATACTGTATATGTATATAATTACCATATAAAATGCATTCAAAGTTCTTCCCCCAATGATTCAATTAGTGCCTGCTACTCACTAGAGGTTTGGAAGTACAATTAAGGAACCCTAAGACAATCTACCTGTTGTAAAATATGAAGATATAAACAGAATAGGAAATATGAGATCATTTTTTAAAAAGCCAATGTCTTAAATACACTAATTTAAAGAAATTATTCAAATTTGCTTTTTTAGCTTCACAGCTGTAAGTACTAAAAAGGCAAATATATTTTTTGAGAGCTAAAACCATGGGAACCTGGTTTTCAATCTTCAGTCTATGAAGCTGAGAGAACCTCTGATCCAACAACTATCTCTGGTCTTTAACTTCTGGTAAAATGGAGTGACTAAAAACTGGGTGACTTGACCTTACGGCTCTGATTCTCCAAAGGTATCTTGATCAAGACATCAATGTGGCATCATCACCCTATCATCTTAACAAAACAAATGCACTTAAGAACTGATTTTAGTTTCAAGTGGGGCTCAGGTTTCAGGCCGACAGATTTACCAGGCCTGATTCTATCTAGAACTCAGAAAGGACAGACAAATCAGCAGAAGTTCCCAAATAAGGCATGAGAAAAATAAAGCAAAAACAAAATCTATGGAAAATCAGAGTCAAGGGAGATTATTTCCAGTTAGAGGTAGTGAGGAGCAACATCAAAATAACAGGCAACTCAATGCCCTTGAATGGGCAGAACTGGGACATGTGATGACGTAGCTGGTACATCTCAGTGTCATGCTTAAATCTTGGTCTAAAATCAGGTTGCAAAAGGCTGGGTATCTAAATACAATGTGGTATCTTAGGTTAGATCCTAGAATAGAAAAAGGACATTAGTAGAAAAACTGGTGAAATCCAGATAACAACTGGAATGTAGTTCATTATAATGCACCAACCTTAGTTTCTTAGCTTTGAGCCAGGTACTATGGTAACAATGTTAACATTAGGGGAAACTGGGTAATTGGTATACAGGAACTCTCTGTATTATCTTTGCAACTTTCCCATAAATCTAAAATTATCATAGGGGAGCCTGGGTGGCTCAGTTGGTTAAGTGACCAACTTCGGTTCAGGTTATGATCTCGTGGTTCGTGAGTTCGAGTCCCATGTCAGGCTCTGTGCTGACAGCGCGGAGCCTGGAGCCTGCTTCGGATTCTGTGTCTCCCTCTCTCTGCTCCTCCCCCATTTGTGATCTCTCTCTCTCTCTTTCTCTCTCTCTCTCTCTCTCAAAATTAAACATTAAAAAAATTTTAAAAGGGGCGCCTGGGTGGCACAGTCGGTTAAGCGTCCGACTTCAGCCAGGTCACGATCCCGCGGTCCGGGAGTTCGAGCCCCGCGTCAGGCTCTGGGCTGATGGCTCAGAGGCTGGAACCTGTTTCCGATTCTGTGTCTCCCTCTCTCTCTGCCCCTCCCCCGTTCATGCTCTGTCTCTCTCTGTCCCAAAAATAAATAAACGTTGAAAAAAAATAATAAATAAATAAATAAATAAATAAATAATTTTTAAAAAATAAATGAAAAATAAAATTATCATAAAATAAAAAGTTTATTTTAAAAATAGGGGGAAAAAAGGAAGATAGGATAAAGCATGCTGACAAGGAAGTCCATATAACTTCTAAGAGTCCTAAAGAGTCAAAGGAAAAACAAGAGACTGAAGAATAAAATCTTGTACTTTACTGTATCAGAACATTGCTCACTTACCCTTTCTATTTCTCAAACAGCACAAACAATAATAATGATTCAATTCTGGGAATCTAGTCAAGGGAACAATCTCTAATAAAGCTTTTACTTTATGTAAAAATATGCACATAGGATTTTTTTAATAAGAAGAAAAAATAAGCTGGGTGTTATATGTAAGTGATGAATCACTAAATTCTACTCCTGAAACCATTATTACACTATATGTCAGCTAAGTTGGATTTAAATTAAAAAATTAAAAATAAATAAAAAGAAGAAAAAATAGGAATAGTCTAAATAGAACAATAGTTAAGCAAACCTATTAGTCCTTTCTCCACAATCCTACCAAGTCTACCTAACAAACTTCTCTATTTTTAAGCCATGCTTTCTTGTTGTTGCTGCTAGACAGACTCTGATTTGGTATCTGAACTATATATGACATAGACTTCAATTACTGTTCTGCTGATCAAGTACTTTAATAATTCATCTCATGGTCCAGATTATGAGATCCCTGATAGAGGAAACTAAGTATGTTTACATTAGAATCCATTGCACATAACAGTTAGTAAATAAAGTCTGAAGAAATGAAATGTTATATAGGAGCCACACCCGGATGGGAGTCTAGTCCCACAGAGAACAAATCCAAATTTTCTGAAGATCTGTACAGTAAGCAGCAACTGCAAATATCAGAAGGTATAAGGATCCCACCACTAGCTCACTGGGTAGTAGATTTCCTAGTAGAGGTTAGAGAGGTAGCTGTATTACCCTGACAATATAACATTGAGGAGAAGGGCTATTTTCATGGAGGGAGTATTAACAGTATAATAGATCATGCTGACACTAGCATCATGTATATATAAGAATACAGGTTCTGAAGTGATATGGTCCCACATCTGAGTCTCAGCTCTGCCATATTCCCACGTCTATAAAATGAAGGTGACAATTTAAAAAATCTCCCTTATAAACTTGTGAGGATTAAATGAGATGATGCATATCAAAGTTTGGCATAGTGCCTGGCATGTAGTAAATATTCCATAAAAGTTAATTTTTATTATTACCATGATTATTACCTCTCAAACTTCTGGCCTCTACTAACAGCTGATTCAGATGGGAAGGAAAAAAAACAACCCCAAGAAACCCAGGCAGCATCTACAGGACCGTGAAGTTACAGAATAAAAACTTCACATCCTGGCGGCATAGTTATTATATGCATCACCTTTTATTGCTAGTGATTGAGACTCTGACGAAGAAAAATAAGTATAAAACAATCCAGACCCACTGGAATAACTAATCCAAGTTACCACTGTGCTGAAGATACTATGCTTTGTGCCAGAGCAACACAATAGCAATAGTGGAAATAATAACATAGTAACAATAGTAGCAGCAGTAGCTGATATTTATATAGCACTTACTGTGTGCGAGGTACTATTTCAAATGCGTTACGTGTATTAGTTCATTTAACCTATTAAGTCTTAGAAATAAGCATTTAGGATTAAGAGTCCAACAGCACTGGGGTTAAATCTCGGCCCAGCCATTAATGAGCAAGTTACTTCACTTCTCTAACTGGCCGTTTCCTCATATCTACCTGGGAGTGAGAACACCTAACCCACAGGGATAATGTGAGGACTGTCTGAGATTATAAACATAAAGTACCTATCATGTGCCAGATAACCAGAAGATGCCCTAGGAGCTATACCTTTATCATTGCTGTTAATATTATTATATCTGACGACCAAAAACATCATTCTGCAGGCATGCAGAGTAAAGTTTCAAAAGGGGAACTTTTTTCTTCCTTCCTGAGTTCCTCTTTAGCCTTTTTTAAAATTGTAAGCATTCAGGGCGCCTGGGTGACTCAGGCGGTTAAGCACCTGACTTCAGCTCAGGTCATGACCTCGGGGGTTCGTGGGTTCGAACCCCGTGTCAGGTTCTGTGCTGACAGCTCAGAGCCTGAAGCCTGCTTCACATTCTGTGTCTTCCTCTCTCTCTGCCCCTCCCCTCCTCATGCTCTCTCTCTCTCAAAAATAAATAAACACTTAAAAAAATCGTAAGCATTCTATGATATTAAGTTTTCCTCAGAATGAATGATAACATGAATACAAAGTGAAATATACAGATAAAAAGACCTTTAGATTCGCTTTAAGAGTTTTTTTTCCTCTAGGAATAGTGCTGGTGAAAATACTATAGTTCCTTCAAGTAAATAGTGCTGAAAAGAATGAAAATGGCATATGGCTGGGGGAATCTTCCAAAGAAACTACTCTACACAGCCATCCCTGTTCTTTTCTCTGCCTTTTAAGGTCACAGTAACAGGATAGAAAATCTGGGACTCACACCATCTGTCCAGACAGTTCCATCACTGCTCATTTCTCTTGTTAAATAATCAGAACATTTCACACTTCCCAAACACTGCTACCATAAAGAGCAGCTAAAGCAGAATGAAAGAAGCTCTTTCTATGCAGAAATGTAGCGGTTAGAAATGAAGAGTTCTTTTGAAGTTTGTGGGTTTCAGACCATGTTAGTGAGAAGAAAGAAGTTTAGGCCCCCGAAGGAAATCTAAGAATAACAGAATTATACTACTGGCTCTAGAAATTACCTTTCTTTGAAAAAAGGTGACATTCTCATATGAGTTCTCTATGAATAGATTTGGCAGTTTAATATTGACTTAATTATATAGGTTTCTTCTAATCTGTCAATTTCTCATAAGACTAAGAAGAGAAATAGTTTTCTTTACCACCACTACAACTGCTACTCCTAGTAGTATTAATAATAGTAGTTATTAATAATAATTAATAATAGCTATTAATAATGGCAATAATAATTACTTGGCACTCGGGACATCCTTAATTCTCTTCAAACCCCCCTTTTTTGTGTATTAACGCAGCTAATCCTTAACGCCATTCTATGTAGCAATTTCTGTTATTATTCCCATTTTACACTTGAGGAAACTTACGCACAGAGAGGTTAACTAACTTGCCCAAGGTCATAAAGCTGGTAAAGTATAAAGCTGGGATTCAAAAGCAACCAGACTGGTTCCATCTCCTCAATTTCTAGGCTATACTATTTTACAGTTTTTAAAGAAGCCTCCAAATTATACATTAAATTCAGCTTCATATTTTGAATAAACAAACTATAGCTGAATGTCATAAACACCCCCATTCACCTGACCACAAGTGAGAATGTCAGTTATATGTTAACTTATTAATTTGTCTTATAATCAGAGCTTTAACCCAGAATGAATGTGTTGTTATCATAAAGCAAAATAATTTTTTATATTAAGTACAAGTTTCAAGAATATGCTCCAGGGTCAATGTCAATTTGGGGAGACTTTACAACTTTGAGAAAAAGGTTTGGATTACTCTCAAACCTCCAGAATTTAAGCTTATGTGAAGACTCCTGGCCTTCAAATAAAGATTCAGCACTCCTGAGAGGGTGTGTCAACACACCCAGGAGAAAGCAGTCTGAATACGGCATTTCTCTTCTGTGCTACAGAACATTCCCCACTCTACCCAATAGATCAAATTTATTCCAGGTTAGAAGCTCCAATCTGAGTGGTAAGTGAGGCAAATTTATGCTTCTGCTCATATAACTACCATAGTAATGACGGCAATGATAATAATCACATTAGTAATCATAATATTACTAATAAACAGTAGCAGTCATAACCACCATTTGCTGATAACTTAGTAAGTGCTAAGCATTATGCCAAGTGCCTCATATGTCAGGTGTATTAGGGAGACAGTGGGGAGTAGTGGTTAAAGAGATGGATGGACCGTGTGGTCTTGAACAAGGAACTCACATTTTCAGCGACTCACAGAATACCTACCTCCTAAGATTATTTTGATGATTAGATGTGTTAACACAGGTGCAATGTTCATAACAGTCAAACACACAGGAGTACTACCCAAACTTAAGAGACTAGGAGATTAATGTCCAGAAAAGCTAAAGGCCACACATGGGTTAGGGTGCAGCTAAGGTCTCCCAGGTTGGCCTGACTCCAAAGACCAACTCTTTGGGAGCTCGTTCCCCCTCATTTGCACTTCTCTCTCTCTCTTTCAGAATTGAGAATAGGTCGATTGGATCACAAAGGAGAGCATAGTTACTCTACTGTCATTTTTGTCTTTTCTCATCAAAGTTTTACTATGGCAGCATTAAAAAAAAAAGTTAAAAATGTCAATCTAACATACTGTACTCCATCAATTCTGAGACATTTCCCCCCACCCAAATTTTTCCATCTGTGAGTCATGTGTTTTAGAATTATAATTGGCAGTATTTTTCCTTTCTTAGTAGCGCATAAAATAATAGTGCATCTTACAATCTATATCATCTTACATTTGACAAAATATGGCAGCTGTTAAGCTCAAGGAGTATCCTTGAAGGATTAGCCCTCAGTTTATAATGAAGGCACATTCCAGAGCTTGCCCAGCATGGTGGCCTCAGCGCAGCTCAGTCCCAATTTTCTCACTTAAACTTCACCTTGACGATCTCCTTCTTACTGACTGTTAACCAATTTCCATCAAATTAACAAGCTCCTATAACTCTAAAAGCCAATCAGTGTTTTGGCTAAGGCTCTGGGCTTAGTTTTTGTGTTCCTTGTTTTGGCTTTCCCTTTCTGATGACTCAAGGACTTCTAATCATAATGACTATTTGGACTGAGGTCCCATCCCATGGACACTTCCTCCTCTTACACTGTCCTTATAAGTAGTTCATACTTTTCCAAACATAACTGGGCTTTATGGGTAAACTGAGAAAGTATTAGCTAATAGCGAAGCCTTGACATTCTCTTGTTTTTCATTTTCAGTTACTTCCTTATTTCTACCTTCTGAAGTTATCTCTAAGAGCCCCTTTTATAAGTACTTATCTGGTTCATACTTAAATTTTTTTCCCGTTTTGGCCTGAGTGCCTCCATTCCACATATGGTCAGTCTCTTCATAGAAGAAAAAAATGTCGAGTTTTACATCATCTTTTCCCTGGAAAGATAGTTCCAAGCTGTCCTCTACCTAAGGGGAAGATGAAAACCTTCATAGACTGTAACGAAGGAAATATATTTTCTTTAAAAAAAAAAAAGATTGTGTTTTATAGAGGGAGAATATTGATTGTAAGAGAACATGTTTCTTCAAGCCAAACACCTCTGAAATTGGGATTTATTGGTAACGTACCATCATTTGATTTCTTTCTTAAATGCATACAAAATAATGTTGCTTCTTACAATTAAAGACAACTCAAAGTAAATGACTTACAGTAGCCAATTACCATTCTGCACAACATCCTGTTCCTGAGCCCTTTTCTGACTAAAGAAGGAAAGGAACCAAAGAAAAATGATTCCCTTTAATAACCAAGTAAAACTATTAGGAAATAAGTCTCTCATCAGAATCAATAATGAGTACTTAAGTAAACATGACATCATAGAAATTCATATACAGCCCATAACTCATTACACTATGTACATGAAAAGAGGAAGAAATAAAAGTTAAAGATACAAAGAATTCTGGGAGCATTTCCCTAAAGAAACTTAATCTACAAATAATTATGTTCCCATTAGACTTGGTGCATCTGTCTGTTATGGCACTAATCACATAATTATTATGTGTTTTTCCCCCAATTAGACAGTGAACTCCTGAAGGTAAGTACCATAACGTATGCATCTTTGGGTCCCAGGTGCAGAGCGCAGGGCCAGGCATAAAGTGAGTGTTGAGTAAACATTCTCTGTACGCCTAGAGTTCTCCTGCTTTGACTGTGACCTCTGGAAAAATATTTTACTAAGTTTTTTAATAAACTAGAATAATTATGATGGAAAAAGTAATTTTTCAGTGACTAACCATACTTCTACTTGCTTCCCAGGACAACACCTCCCTCGGAACAAGCAAATTAAGAGTAAGATGTTTGAAGAAAAAAAAAAAAAAAAGAAGTAAGACATTTGCAAGGAATCATGGGCTTACAGCATAGAAATCAAATTGGAGAAATCAAAAGGAGATTTAATGTAAGTCATGATGACCTATTCCTAGTTGAACTCTGAGAAAATTGCTATGACCCAGAACCTATGAAGTAAATATGAAATTCAAGAACTATTTGAAATGATTCTATATTTCTAACCCTTAGCCACCAAAGGACCATTTCATGTTGGTAATAATAGAATGCCTAAGGGAACATGAAATTAAAGGATTCATGAGAAACAACATAACATCAGGTAAGGTAGGTGGGATTCTTAATTTTGTATTAATTTTATATTATCTGGTACATTAATTATATGTTATATTACAATGGCAATAAAATAATCTGCAAGAGTTCAAGATCCTTTTCTCCTTCTCAATGTCAGTAGAAAGACAGATTTTCTAGTTTTCCTTAAATAGTGTGGAAAGTCACATAACAAGCTTCTGCTGAAGTCATCCTGGCTAATACTGAATGATCAAATGATATATGCAACATTCTTAACTGGTTGTCTCTGAGCTGTTTAATATAAATTCTACTTTTGAAAAGACATATTACTTATGAAGTAAAGAAGATTTTTATTACTGACCTTCCCAAATTTGTGTTTGAGTGGAAGTCCTACATCCTGAAATGCTGAAATAATATCAGATTTATAATCTTGTATAAAAATTCCTAGGTCAACATCTTTACTATAAGGAATAATGTTGCATTGCCGATACCATCCTAAAAATAAAAAGAAGAGAAACAAGAATATTTTTTAAAAACTTAAATTAAGAAAAAATTAGTCACAACTGTATGATGTTTTTAAGAATGGATTTTATTTCATAAGATTAGACTTAGAGTGCTTTACCAAAATTATTTTAAAAAATTAAATCTGTGGTTATAGAAGCCACTTGTTGAAGAACCTTTTTCTTTCCTTCCTTCCTTCCTTCCTTCCTTTCCTTCCTTCCTTCTTTCCTTCCTTCCTTCTTTCCTTCCTTCCTTCTTTCTTTCCTTCCTTCTTTCTTTCCTTCTTTCATTCCTTCCTTCTTTCTTTCCTTCCTTCCTTCCTTCCTTCCTTCCTTCCTTCCTTCCTTCCTTCTTCATTCATTTTTACTGGCCTGAGCACTCATCATCCTCAGAAACTTTCATGATGTATTTTAACTTCTAAATAAGCTATTGGCTTTAATAATGTTACCTGGGCCATCCATTAAAAAAATTAAGTTACTTTTGAGAATTTTGATCAGAAACCCCTAATGATGAAGGCTGCCTTTAAGGTATGCTAAAAAATATAATTTAATTCTTTTGCTTAACCAGTATCCCTTCTCTGAGCTGTAATTTGTAGAACTTAACAGCTCTGAACAGCTTGTGTTTGATGGGTCATATAAAAAACAGCAGTATCAGGGGCGCCTGGGTGGCTCAGTCAGTTGAGCATCCAACTCTTGGTTTCGGCTCAAGTCATGATCTCGCAGTTTCATGGGTTTCATGGGCACTGATGGTACAGAGCCTGCTTGGGATTCTCTCTGTCTCTCCGCCCCTCCCTGACTCACACTGTCTCTGTCTCTCAAAATAAATAAATAAACTAAAAAAAAAAAAAACAGAGCAGCATCATCCTCAATTTTCAGCACACTGACAATATCAAAAATATTTCTAGGTAAAAACTGAGAGCTTTTCCCCTGAGATCAGGAACACGACAGGGATGCCCACTCTCACCGCTGTTGTTTAACATAGTGTTGGAAGTTCTAGCATCAGCAATCAGACAACAAAAGGAAATCAAAGGCATCAAAATTGGCAAAGATGAAGTCAAGTTTTCACTTTTTGCAGATGACATGATACTATACATGGAAAATCCGACAGACTCCACCAAAAGTCTGCTAGAACTGATACACAAATTCAGCAAAGTTGCAGGATACAAAATCAATGTACAGAAATCAGTTGCATTCTTATACACTAACAATGAAGCAACAGAAAGACAAATAAAGAAACTGATCCCATTCACAATTGCACCAAGAAGCATAAAATACCTAGGAATAAATCTAACCAAAGATGTAAAGGATCTGTATGCTGAAAATTATAGAAAGCTTATGAAGGTAATTGAAGAAGATATAAAGAAATGGAAAGACATTCCCTGCTCATGGATTGGAAGAATAAATATTGTCAAAATATCAATACTACCCAAAGCTATCTACACATTCAATGCAATCCCAATCAAAATTGCACCAGCATTCTTCTCGAAACTAGAACAAGCAATCCTAAAATTCATATGGAACCACCAAAGGCCCTGAATAGCCAAAGTAATTTTGAAGAAGAAGACCAAAGCAGGAGGCATCACAATCCCAGACTTTAGCCTCTACTACAAGGCTTGTCATCATCAAGACAGCCTGGTATTGGCACAAAAACAGACACATAGATCAATGGAATAGAATAGAAACCCCAGAACTAGACCCACAAACGTATGGCCAACTAATCTTTGACAAAGCAGGAAAGAACATCCAATGGAAAAGACAGTCTCTTTAACAAATGGTGCTGGGAGAACTGGACAGCAACATGCAGAAGGTTGAAACTAGACCACTTTCTCACACTATTCACAAAAATAAACTCCAAATGGATAAAGGACCTGAATGTGAGACAGGAAACCATCAAAACCCTAGAGGAGAAAGCAGGAAAAGACTTCTCTGACCTCAGCCATAGCAATCTCTTACTTGACACATCCCCAAAGGCAAGGGAATTAAAAACAAAAATGAACTACTGGGACCTTATGAAGAGAAAAGGCTTCTGCACAGCAAAGGAAACAACCAACACAACTAAAAGGCAACCAACGGAATGGGAAAAGATATTTGCAAATGACATATCGGACAAAGGGCTAGTATCCAAAATCTATAAAGAGCTCACCAAACTCCACACCCGAAAAACAAATAACCCAGTGAAGAAATGGGCAGAAAACATGAATAGACACTTCTCTAAAGAAGACATCCGGATGGCCAACAGGCACATGAAAAGATGCTCAACGTCGCTCCTCATCAGGGAAATACAAATCAAAACTACACTCAGATATCACCTCACGCCAGTCAGAGTGGCCAAAATGAACAAATCAGGAGACTATAGATGCTGGAGAGGATGTGGAGAAACGGGAACCCTCTTGCACTGTTGGTGGGAATGCAAATGGGTGCAGCCGCTCTGGAAAACAGTGTGGAGGTTCCTCAGAAAATTAAAAATAGACCTACCCTATGACCCAGCAATAGCACTGCTAGGAATTTACCCAAGGGATACAGGAGTACTGATGCATAGGGGCACTTGTACCCCAATGTTTATAGCAGCACTCTCAACAATAGCCAAATTATGGAAAGAGCCTAAATGTCCATCAACTGATGAATGGATAAAGAAATTGTGGTTCATATACACAATGGAGTACTACGTGGCAATGAGAAAGAATGAAATATGGCCCTTTGTAGCAACGTGGATAGAACTGGAGAGTGTGATGCTAAGTGAAACAAGCCATACAGAGAAAGACAGATACCATATGGTTTCACTCTTATATGGATCCTGAGAAACTTAACAGAAACCCATGGGGGAGGGGAAGGAAAAAAAAAAAAAAAGAGGTTAGAGTGGGAGAGAGCCAAAGCATAAGAGACTGTTAAAAACTGAGAACAAACTGAGGGTTGATGGGGGGTGGGAGGGAGGGGAGGGTGGGTGATGGGTATTGAGGAGGGCACCTTTTGGGATGAGCACTGGGTGTTGTACGGAAACCAATTTGACAATAAATTTCATATATTGAAAAATAAATAAAAAATAAATAAAAAACATATTTCTAGGTATATTTACTATGTATCTACTTCTTAATTAGGTGCTATAATACTGTTCTAAAAAACCAAAACCTTACTACTACTAAGCGCTCTTGGATCTCCCCTAGTATCCTTCTAATTCTTTCATCCAAATTATTCAGAAAGTAAATAAATGTCTACAACTGTCTTTACAGGCACTGCTATTGGGCAATACTATTTGGAATTCTAAACTTTAATTTCATTGTACCATAGATCTAAATATCTAGGATGGGGTCTATCTCTAGCTTGAGAAAAATCTATACTCATCTATCAAAGAAACATAAACTCTTAAAAATGCAAGGCTCCTTAAATATCATCTAATCCAACTCCCTCATTTTGCTCCTAAATGAAGAAAATCATGGGGCTAAAAATGCAAAACAAATCATGACAAGTGATTAAGAGGTATTTCTGATGACATCATCTATAACACAATCTTGCTTCAAAAAGTTAAACCTTAAAGCATATATCACATAAATGTGTGAGATGTACTCTCTTTTTCTTGGCTACTCTTAGTGCAAGCTCCTTGACAGAAAGAACCATGTGAATTTCCATAGAGCCTAACAGATAGCCTAATCATATATCCCAGTTTCTGTCTATCATACCAACATGATTACTAATGGCACTCCTTTTCACTCTCAAGAGTCTCTTGGACAATAAATTATATAGTAACACTATAAAAATGGGAGCAGAATTGGGGCGCCTGGGCAGCTCAGTTAGCTAAGTGTCCGACTTTGGCTCAGGTCATGATCTGACAGCTCATGAGTTCAAGCCCCGTGTCAGGCTCTGTGCTGACAGCTCGGAGCCTGGAGCCTACTTCAGATTCTGTATCTCCCTCTCTCTCTGACCCTCCCCCACTCATGCTCTGTCTCTCTCTCAAAAATAAACATTAAAAAAATTTTTTTTAATAATTAAAAATAGGAGCTGAATTAATTTCTGTACAAATAAAGTTATAATCAAAGAATACAGTTACAACCAACTACAGTTATAAACAAGTAAATAAAAGAATTAAAACTTAAGGTTTTAAATAATTCTAAATTGCAAAGGAGTTTGATCCAATGTATCGTGGAAAGAGACCCATAAATGTTTCTTAGGTTCTAACAGCAACTTGCCTGAGGACTCTAGAAAAGTCTACATTTCCCATCTGAGAATAAACAGAATGTGGGAAGGCAGTGATGCCCAACCAGTAATACTATCAGTGACTTGGAAAGATTTGTGGGAATACCTTATGCTATGTCCTTTAGCCCTCCTCTCATTTGTGTGGTGTAGGTAAAGAAACAGAACAGTTAAGCGTCCAACTTCAGCTCAGGTCATAATCTCACAGTTCATGAGTTCGAGCCCTGCTTCGGGCTCTGTGCTGACAGCTCAGAGCCTGGAGCCTACTTCAGATTCTGTGTCTCCCTCTCTCTCTCTATCCCTCCCCTGCTCATGTTCTTTCTCTCTCAAAAATAAATAAACATTAAAAAAAGGTTTTTTTTTTTTGGTAAAGAAACAGAATAGAGGGTTGTTTTTTTTTTTTAATTTTTTTTTTCAACGTTTATTTATTTTTGGGACAGAGAGAGACAGAGCATGAACGGGGGAGGGGCAGAGAGAGAGGGAGACACAGAATCGGAAACAGGTTCCAGGCTCTGAGCCATCAGCCCAGAGCCCGACGCGGGGCTCGAACTCACGGACCGCGAGATCGTGACCTGGCTGAAGTCGGACGCTTAACCGACTGCGCCACCCAGGCGCCCCAGAGGGTTTTTTTTTTTTAAAGGCAGAACAATCTTCAGGATAGAAATAATAAAATGCTAACCTAAGGATTACCTGGAGATCAAACATAGTCTACCCATTCTGATATAAATTTTATACATGGCTTACAGTTTTTGGTAAACACAACATGGCCTTCCTAACTCTTTTATGTTTCTGAAATTAATGTCTTTAAAGAAATCAATAAATTCCTGTTCCATGCACTACGCTTATTCTGTCTATAAATATGACAGTTCAAATATCACTGATGTTGTGTCATCTCAAGCAATCATCCCTAAAGGCAAAGAGGATGAAATGACAAAAAGACAAATGTAAAGCAACAAAGAATTTTACCTAGACAAGTTCCACTGCTCAGCCAGAACCGGACTCCCAATTTCTTTAACGTTCTGGCTGCTAGCTGCAACAATTCCTTTGCACTCTTCCGAAAGGCCATGGCTTCCACAGTGTTATCATCAAGGTACTGCTACAGATAGAACAGTCAACTATTACAGCCATTTCTAAATTGCTAGAAATATTTCAGTGACATCCAAATTAAATTTGAAAATTAACCCCATATTATACATTTTCTGTTATAAAAAATCCAGTTTCCGAGTTCCTTGTTACTTGCACATTTATTTTATAAGACCACAGGAGCAGATTCTTCGAAAGACAAGTAAAAGGGGAAGAAGTATAACCAGGATTCCCAAAGGATGAGACTTAAACCTTCATCCACTCCCTCCTCCACATCACAATTTAGCAGACTAGGCAGTTAGGAGAAAAGAAGACTAATTCTGAGAGCTAAAAGCATATCTGAACAAAATGCATTCAGTGACGTTTTCATGATTCATGGATTCAATTGGTCTTTTGAGACTGCGGAGTGTAGTAGAAAGAGCCTGGGATTTTGAATCAGATTATCTGTGTTTAGGTCTAGCCCCTCTTCTTCTCAGCTGTGATGCTGGGCATCTCACCTCAGAAGAGAACACAAGCTCTATGAGGAAAGTGACTTCATTTCATCACTTTATCTCCAGTGCCTGATGAGCAAGGGAATGAGAGAACAAACCTCTCTTATATATAGTTTCCTCACCAGTAACTTGAAGGATAATAATTATACTTCGCAGGACTGCTGTGAAGATTTGATAAGACAATGGATGACAGAAAAATGTCTCATAAACTATGAAGTTCTATACAAATATCATCATGATCATTTACTTGGCCATGCTTTTCTAAGTTTCTTCATTTTTAGACTATTCTAGACTGAGGAAAACACTATAAATTCTTCAGTGATGCTTCACTATCTATGGGTCAAAATGGAAACTTCTTGGCATAGCAGAAAAGGACATTTGTGTTCTGGTTCCTGTCTACTGGTCCAGCCTCATCTCTACCCTCCTCACACTTCATAATACAGCAGTAACTTCTAACTCCCCCAATATACCACAACTTTTTGAGCCACCGTGTCTTTACACAAACTATTTCTTTTATCTGAAATGCTCCAGACCAACAAAATCTTTTAGGTCTGTGTTCCACCCTTTGAGAAACATTCCCTAATTTTCCCAGGAAGATGTATGTATTTATTCTACCAGTACTGCCCTTTTGTTCAACATTTGAGGGGAAAAAATGTATTTGTCCTAGATACAAAGACAAATGAATCTGTTCAATGAGTTATAATAGTTACCATGTGTAAATACTTTGACTATAATTCTTATCATATTTAATTCACATTTTTTATTTTATTTATGTTTCCTCCGCTAGGCTATAAAGATGGTTCCTGGAGGGCACATACTAAATCTCCCCACCACTGTAGATACAAATTTAGAATAGTGCCTGGCACATAATATGTGAACATCATATAGTGGAAAATGGGTAAATGAATAAATGAATACGACCCTCCTACACTAACCCTGCCTATATAATATCCTGTAATATCCTGTCATTCTTTCATAATATAACAGGAGAAAATATGGTTCCTGGAGGGACTCTTGGGATTTTTTTTTAAACTTTATTTATTTATTTTGAGAGACAGCGAGCGAGAGTGGGGAGAGGTGGAGGAGAAGGAGAGAGAGAGAGAGAGAGGGAAAGACGAAGGGAGGGAGAGAGAGAGAGACAGAGAGAGGATCTTAAGCAGGCTTCACGCTCTGTAGGGAGCCTGACACAGGGCTTGACCTCACCATCGTGAGATCATGACCCGAGCCGGTATCAAGAGTTGGCTGCTAAACCAACTGAGCCACCCAGGCGCCCTGGGACTCTAGGGATCTTAAGAAAAAAGTGTCCCGAAGAGAGTGGGCTCCCAGAAGATAAATTGCCTTCTCCAGAACATACAAATTATACAGGATCCCTTCAAGATGAAAATATCTTCAGAGTCATAGCTTCCTTAGAACATATAACTGGAGGAGTACCTGGGTAGCTCAGTTTTGGGCGTCCAACTTCGGCTCAGGTCATGATCTCATGGCTCATGAGTTCGAGCCCTGTGTTGGACTCTGTGCTGACAGCTCAGAGCCTGGAACCTGCTTCTGTGTCTCCTTCTCTCTCTGCCCCTCCCCTGCTCACACATGTTCTCTCTCTCTCAAAAAGAAATAAACATTTAAAAATTTTTTTAAAAATGACTGGAATGAGGGGCACATGTTCTTAACCCTTGGTGTGGTGGGAAAGACTGGAGACCCAGGTTTTAGTGAATGCTCAGCCAGTAATGACTGAAAACTGACACAAAGTAATGACACAAAACTGAAACCTCATTTTTTTTTTCATCTGTTAAAGGCAAATACTTGCCTTATTTCACAGAGTGACTGTAAGGGTCAAACTAAATAACAGACATGAAAACTCTGTGATTGATAAAAAAGGTTACCCTGATAGTTATGTCCTACTGAGGCTGCCTCCTGCATGGACATACTCCCACCTCTGACGTACCTTTCCTAACATGACATTCCCAGAAACTCCATTTCTTAGAATTGACTCTCATATGTATTAAAGTGTATACACTTATCAACCTTTTGCATCTGTTATGGATTTTAAAAGTTAGAGTATGCATAATCTTTTCCACTTAAAAAAATATCTTATATCAATCTTGGGCTTACCACGCCTCTGGAAAAAGACAAAATCCCAATTTAAATATCATGTCCATTTGATCTTTGCCATTCAGGCAACCTTTCCACAAACCTTCCCCCCAAGTATAGACTGAAAGTAACAGGACAGAAGCTATCCACTCGTTTTATAGATGAGGAAATTAAGGCTCAGAAATTTGCCCAAAGTCTCATAAAAAAAATTAGTAGTTGGAGGAGGATAATACAGTTTTCTAGATATTTCTAGGCCAGGTGTCCAGATATTTCCATGTTTCCCTCTGGTTTTTCACTGGAATTCAACAGACTAGACTGGAACTCATTAATTACTTTTGATGGTTACTGCTGAAACAAATCAAGTTGAGGAAAATGTAAATTATCCTATTTCTAAACTTCTTGGTAGATTTGAGAAAATAATTAAAAGTAAGTAAGTCAAGAGAACACTTCCCATTCTCTTCCCCCTCCCATCCTGAACTATTCACTATTAGAACCATTAGGTAAGGCAGAGCAAGAAAATGCATATGAGTGGCCGGTGTCAGAGCCTGAGCAAGTGATAAGAGAACCACATGGAGGGAGGTGTCCAGTGCTGGGAGTCAGAGCCTGAGCAGTTTGAGAAGTATGTCTGTAGATGGGGGCAGCCCAGTAGGAGATTATTAACACTCAAGCAGGGTGAGGACAGCATCCATGTGGGAGACAGGACAGAAGCAATGACAGGAGACTAAACAAGTAAGTAAATATATTAAGAATAACAGGAGTTATGTTTCTTACTATTTGAGAAGGGAGTCACAAATAAAAGAAAATAAACCCTATGATGTTTAACTGAAACATAAAGTAGTTGGCTGGTGGTATCAGTGTGAATTCATGGATCTTGATAGATGGATATAGAAATAAATAGAAATAAATACACACACACACACACACACACACACACACACACACACACAATCACTCAGAGGGTCTGTGTGCAACAAAACCCAAGTAGCAATGAGCACACCTGGCATCCAAACCTTCACTTATTTATTTATTTAATTATTTATTTATTTAGAGAGGAAGAACGTGAGCAGGGGAGGGGCAGAGAGAGGGAGAGATAGAATCCCAAGCAGGCTCTGCACTGTCAGTGCAGAGCCCTACGTGGGGTTTGATCACATGAATGCTGAGATCATGGCCTGGGCTGAGATTAAGAGATGGACACTTAATCAACTGAGCCACCCAGGTACCCCCAAACCTTCACTTCTAAAAGGAACCAGGACTTAAAGAAATGGCTGATTCCATGTGTGTGACAGGGAAATTACAAGATGAACCTAGAGCACCTGTGGCAAAGAGCAAACAAGTGCTCAAAAACTGATGAAGACATGTCAAAATGACAGAAGTCATCATGAAGGGGTTCCCACTGGCCAAATATGAATCAATTTGAAGATAATGAAAATAATGAATGTAGTGAATACAATGCAGTAAATAAAATAGGAAACCATGAGTTCATACTGATATAGACAAATAAATTAAAAGATTGATGATGAGGGGCACCTGGGTGGTTAAGTCAGTTGAGCGTTTGACTCTTGATTTTGGCTCAGGTCATGATCCCAGTGTCATACGATCAGGGCCCTGCCTTGGTCTCCACGCTAAGCATGGAGCCCGCTTAAGATTCTGTCTCTCTACCTCTTTCCCTCTTCCCCACTTGCACGCTCTCTCTCTAAAATAAAATTGAAAAAAAAGATTGATGATGACACTGACAATATTTTCATAGTTTTAAAGTACCTTCATGCCAAATTTCTATTAATGACAAAGGGAAAAACAGAAACTTCACAGGGTTGAAGCTAGCAGACAGCACTTTAATCAAGTGATCAATGTAACATAGCAGTAATGGGACAAATCACAACCACACAGCACCTGATAGGATGTAATGAGAAGAGCACAGAATCACTTGTGGTGTTCCTACTACAGGTGTATAACCTGAATCTAACATGAGGAGAAACAGACAAACCTCTAGATGAGGGACAATTTACAAAACATCTGCCTGTAATCTTCAAAAGCATCAATCATAAAACTTTAAAAAGGACTATCAAACCATTTCAGACTGAAGGAGACTGAAGAGATGAAAAAATTAAATACAACATGTGATTCTGAATCCTTTTATTATAATTTATTCTGAACTGAATTCTTTTATCACAAAAGCTATTTCTGGGGCAATTAGCAAAACTTGAATGGGGATTAAAATGGTGATCTAACATCCTTATTTCTGTATTAAGACAATGTAGGACAATGTTTTTGTTTGGGGAAAATACTAAATTATTCGGGGTTGTGGGGTATATGGTCGACAACTTACTCCCAAATGGTTCAGGAAAAATATTTATTTGTATTTATTTACCACTTTTCTGAAAGTTTAAGTATGTTTCCAGAAAAAAAAAAATTAAAAATAGAAAGTTAGAAGGTTGTTTTATGAGTTCTGTGAGATTAGTTCACTGCTTACTTTACACCAGGCATTGTATTTAAGATTGTTTGGCGCCATCAAGTGTTCAAAGTTATATATGTCCACTTTAATTTGAAAACGGGACCTTGGTTCTAATAGTAAGAAATAATGAAGAATGAAACATTTAAGAGAATAAGAATAAAAGAGTTATCAACTTAATTAGGCACCCTAAATCAGCAATACCAATACAATAACAAAAGAGAAAAGCAGATTCGAAATCACAAGTATATCTTGTTGCAAGTGAAGGGTAATGTAATTAAGAATGAATACAAAGTTCCACCTGATTTTACTATAAATATAAACCTCCGACGGGATGGTAGTCTTGCTATGTGATGATGCTTTAAACACCAAAACTACGAGGCTATATATGATAAGCTGATAAGCCTTCTGAGCATCTGCCATCCATATTCTTTACTCAAAAGCTGATTGAGGGCTTGTGCTGAAAATTTCAAAAGCAAGAATGAAAACACGCAATTAAAAAACCTGATGCCATCCTAATGATGTACCAATATTTTGAAGCATTTTACATTTTACATTGCCTTCTCACAAAGATCGACAAAATCAGCCTGGGCAAATGCTTGCTAGGGAATGGACAAGTCCTAATAAGTGTCCTTAGAAAATTCATTTGATTCAGATGAGCACCTTATTCTCCAAACATTTTTCCAAATTATAGGATCTTTTCTTTGTGCCAGATGCTGCTCTAGATACTGGGGCTACAGAAGTGAACAACAAGCCTGCCATCAATAAGTTCACATAATCTAGTAGGGGGACAAGACATACACTCGCAATTCACTGTGGGAAGTGCTCTGACAGAGGTGGCAACCAGAGCAAACTCCCTTAAGGCAAGAAGAGCGAGTGGTCAAGCTCAGGCAGCAGACTGCATCTCCTCTGCTTCCTGTTACTTCCTTCGTGGTAGGGGTATGATGCTCAGCACTTGTCGACTACAGTAGATTCGTCCACATAGTTTTCCAGCTTGTCATCCATGAGGCTGACTGGGTATGTTTCACAGCACACAATTACAGATCTAAGGAGACTGGGCTGGGAAGACCCACCAGGAAGGCTGTCAGGCCTTGGTCCCAGGGACCAGCACCGCCTACCAGAAAAATCTTGCATTTGCAGATGCGGGGCACTTAGCCAGCGGTTATACAGCTGGTACTTCGTCTCCTCATTCTACTCCTGTCCATGTGTCTACACCTTTCTTAGAAGGGAACCCCAGAAAATAAAGGGCAAGTGGAAGGATCGGGGTACCAAAACCCCACCATAAATTCTGACTGGTTTCACTGTATTTCTGTTTTAAGTCATCTCTCAGAGCTGAAACTTCATGCCTCTCAAAATCATCTTTACATCCCCAGGGTCAGCAGAGTTCCTGGGAAAACGGCTTTCAATAAGTGTTTATTGAATTGAAAGCGAGAGCAGCAGAATAAAGTAAAGTTCAAAAAGCACTGGTCTCTGCATAGCATTTACCTTCAAAACCCTCATAAACACAGAACATTCATATGCATTGCCAGCCCTCTGAGAAAAACTGCATTTTCCGTGAAACCTTTCCCAAATCTACATGGTCCATCTTCTACAGTGGCTTCGTCCTACGGGGGGGGGGCTTTAAGAATGCGCCACCTTTGATAGTGTTTATGGGGTATCCTAACTGAAAGCAGAGGCCAGTGCTAAACCTACCAGAGCCTACCCCAATAAAACAAGGTCTCCATAAACATCACACCATTCAACTAGGAGAGAAATCGTTTCTTAAGGTTAATGTTTACTCTCCTTTAAAAAAAAAAATTCAAATAAAGCAATCTAGAAGAAAAACAATGAATCAAAAAAGATGTTTTCTTACCTATTTTCTATAGGTCCCTTCATTTCCTACCCCTCCCTGGAAACATTAAAAATAAACACACCTCTTTTAATTTAAAAAGTACAATATTTGATTACTTCTAACCTGAAAAAATGCTCGAGCTTCCTTATACCTACACTCAATAAACCGAGAGTGTGGTATTTCTTCTAGAAAGTGCACTGGATCTTTCGGGATGAGAACTTCGAGTCCATCAACAGTAATTTGTTGTAACTCTGGCCTGAAAACAAAAGTGAGGATTTCTCATTAGGACTTAACCCAGAAAGCTGGCAGCCTCTTCAAAACACACGACATAAGCAAAAAAGCTAAACGTCAAGCATATTTTCCTCAGTTACCACTTTTTAAGATCTACTCTCTCAGCACCTGTCAAATATACAATGCAGCACTGTTAGCTATAGTCACCACAATGTCCATTACATCCCCAGAACTTACTTATCTTCTAACTGGAAGTTTGTACCTTTTGACAATTTTTACTATGTAAGCATATATCCATGAACATACTTTCTCCTGTGTTTGCACATTTTATGAATACAATCAAGAGTTGCATTATTTTACGCATTGCTTCTGTCACTCAACATTGTGGGATTCATCTATGTTGCTACACAGAGCACTAATCCATTCATGTCCCTGCTCTACAATACTTCACGGTATGAACACACAAAGTCTGGGGGCATTAAAAACAATGTTTCTAGTATTTCGTATGCGTATTTCCTAGCACGCATGTGCATGAGTTTCTTGCTGTTGGGTATTTACATTTCAAAACTGATTTGTGTGAATTACATGTTAGATTTAATTACAAAATGTAGGAAAAGAGTAAGAATTCATGACTGGACAATACAGGTTTCAGAACTCCCCTTTACATCCTGAATTTACCTGTCAAAAGCTCCAGGATAACGGCCAAACTGTAACTTTCGAAAAGGAACAAATTTCCGGTCCACGCGTCCTTTGAGTCGTAAATGGCCGTGCCAGAGGTAGTTGCCACTCCTCTCATGAAAGACCACCAAGTGGATGGCATGATTAGCCAATCTGCAGATGTAGTGCAGGGGAATTTCGGTTCCAGAAAGTGAGTCTATTCCATCCAGCCGGGGGTCTTTGCTCTCAACCTTTAGGCACTGAAAGCCCATATTTTCAGCCGTCCGAAACCAGCCCTCCTAAAACCAAAGAAACATCAAGCTTAAATATTTAAAACCAAACACTGGTAGCAAAACTAAATGGATTCTTACATTGAGTCAAGCCATACACATATTTTGCTAATCTCCTCTTTGCCCAAAGATTTCAAACTAAGGGTGGCAAGCGGGGAAGGTGGTGGTGGGAGCATAAGGAGAATATCAAAAAGGGAAACTACGTAGCTCAGCACACATGTTCAAAGACACCCTTTATGAACATGCATATCAGTTTCTTCCTTGGAGAGAATGCTCATTTTAGTGTTCTGTGGTTAGCATCTATAAGGCAAATGTTAATGTAAGGATAGCACTTAAAATAAAACTTGTAATTTTCAATTTAACTTCTATTAATTTCTACCTTCAAATGTGCTTCAAAAGGGTGGTACTTTCTTCTCATACTTTGTATCCCAACGCCTTAAACTGCTACTATAATAGAAGTCCATCACGATGCAAACCATCAGAAAACAGACGAAGGCATTTTCCAATATCATTAGTTATAGTATAAATCTCATGTAGTAAAATTAATCTATATGGTAGATTTTTAGTCCTAAAATCAACAACCAGTGCTATGGATGATTAAGCAGCATAAATTATTGAGAACACCTGAGATTTTAATAGTAGGCTTTGTAATTTCCAAGGAACTTTAATAAACATTATTGCATTTACATGACATCTATCATGTAAAATAAGTAGCATAGATATGATAGATTAAAAAACAGACTCATAGAAGCCTTAAAAAAAAAAAACAGTAACAGGCAGAGCCACTGCCAGTACTTAGGTCTTATGCAACCAAATCCAAGGTTCTTTCCATTCTTAATACTACCTCTCTAGTCTCTATTTATATAATGTGTATGAAGCTCATTCGCATTCATTATCTCATCTGATGCCCCCAGAATCTACTTGAGGTCATCAAGGAAGATATTATTATACCTAGTCTACAGTTAAGGAAAACAAACTTCTAGGTGGTAATATCAGATTTCAACATTATTAAATTAAGGAGCTGTGTCTATAAGTTTGTCTTAAAAGCCACAGCATTCAGAAACATTCTTCAAGAGTACTTTATTCACATCACTTACTACTGTTGAACGTTATCTGGATTAGCTGTATCCTCACCCATGCTCTTATAGCAGACATAGACCCCTATCGTAGTATTGATTATACTGCTTTTTAATTGTTTAAACTCCATCAATAAACTGCAAGTTCCTCAACCATAGGAATCAACAGAGTGACTAGTGCCCAGCAGGTGCTCAATAGATATTTGTTGTTACTAGTGTTTATACTCTTATATGAAAGGAAGTGTTAATTCGGTAGAGAATGCTAACAGCAATGACAACTGTCCTCTCCTTTATGGATAAAGAACTAAACTGTGCCCTAGTCAAAGGAATTTGACTAGGAAATATCCTATAGGAAATATAGGATATAGGAATCCTATATTTAGCAATATAAATAAATATAAATCCTATATTTAGGAATATAAATATAGGAAATATCCTATAGCCAGTTCCAGGCCTGGCTTTACAATCTTCATAAAATCTTTCATGCGTTCCCTCTTACGTCTGCATCTAGGGAAGCAAAGAACTCCAAGGTGGAAAAACCGTTTACACAAATGAAACAGCCTATATCCCTAAATCTCTAGAGAAAAGTCATCCAGAAATATCTCTGACCAAGAATATCCACACTGTACTTAGGTAAAGACAATTACTCCTTTCTTGTACTAAATCAATGAGATTTTAGGGATGTTTTTTAATAGCATCTAATGCAACTTACCCTCGTTAATGCAATTTCACCTTAATTCTCCCTATATTAGATTGATCAACTATGGCACTCCTCTTTTTCCTTTTCTCATTTGGTCTGCTAAGAGGTGGAAAGTACTGGCTGAGAGTGAGAGTAGCCAATTCAGAGACGGAATCCACGGTGCAGGATGAAAGAAATGCATGATAAGTTGGTAAATCCAGGAAAAATTTAAAAGGCCAGCCAGACCTTGAAGGGGAATCAGACCCTGGGTTGTGGGAAGAAAGACTGACAGACAAAATAGGAGGAACTCTGAAACGGCTTATCTTATAATCGTGAGAGAAAAGTCAGAACAAAGTAGTTGCTCTGATCAAACAGAGCAAAGGCCTAGGTCAAGGCTGTACTGCACAAATCTACTTCCAGTTGCCTTTGGCAGTCGTTTGTTCACTTTATTGTCATGGTAATAATAAGGAATAATTACATGCAACTTATGTCTACAATAATTAGATCTAGTGTTCTAGATCTAACCTTTGGGAGAAGGTTTAGGGAGGACAGGGAGAAGGTTGAGGGAGGTTTAGGGTTTGGGAAGGCTCTATGTGATGTCATATGTATAAAAGGACAAACGTGAACCTGTGTGCTTATTCTGAGTACTGCTGACCTTCTGCTTCTTCCACTGACTGTGGTCATATTAGTGTTGCCAATTGTAGCTTATTTCCTTTCTTCTAAAGTACTGGTCCTCAAAGCCAGTGTTACTGTATCTAAGAGTCATTTAAAAAAATTGTGGGCATATTTTTGACTACCATAATGATTGAGGAAGACACAACTGGCATTTAGAGGCATAGGCCAAGAATACTAGACACCCTAAAATCCAAAATATGAAAATCTGCCTTGTGTCCTGAGTAATTTCAAATGTTCTATCAGAGAGTCCCGTAGTGAAAACCTTATTCGTAATCATCTGAGACCTCTACTTCCCAGGAATACAATAGCCATGTTAAAGGGGAGAAAATTTTACTTTTTTGTTGTTGGAAACTTGCTCACTATTTTAAAAAACCACATTACTAACAATATCATTCATAATATGACTGTATATTTGAAGCTACTCGCATTCAATGATCTAACCAAAAAGTGCAACCATCTGAATTACTTCATTATGTTTTCCAGTGTAGTCATGACTGAGCAGTTATATGCTGAAATACACATTTTCCTTTTATTTCTAATTTATATTATAGTTAAGACATCATATTGATTTAGGGGATTATGTATATAGGCAGGGTATAATTTCTATAAACCTCATTTGGGGAAAATAAAGGAACACTATAAAATACTCTTTGTAGAAAAGGTTTATAAGCTTTGTAGTCTTTTTCTATGTCGATTCCTAGTCCAGTAGGAATGGCTAACAAATACTGACGTTTAGGAATCAGTCAGTGAGAAGGTTGGCATAGCCTTACCAACCTTATGCTGAAAGTCACCAGTTTATGAAACACAGCCACAACAAAAAGCTTCCAACTGGTTTTCAGTTGGAACTGAACAAAGAGCAATTAACCTTGCAGAAAGCCTGTGTCACGAAAACCAAATAAAACAAATAACCATAACAAAAAATAAACACCCACAAGGGATTTAGAAAAACAAAATGTAGCAGGGGGCAAAAAAACTAAATAGAAAACAAAAAACATGACAATCTACAGAGCGAAAAAGACAAAACTGCACCCAAGAAACAAGAACGCTATTATAAGAAACAAGAATACACAAAACTTTTTTAAAAATATAAAAATTTTGAGCAAGAATATGATAAAAATCAATGGCATTGTTAAAGATTTTGTTTAAAAGTAGAACAGTTAGAAAAAGATGAAAAATCATACAGCAAAGATAAGAAAATGAGAGAGTCAATTCTAGAGGTCCAACAGCCAAGAAATAAAAAATTCTTTCAGAAAGAAAGAACACTTTTATTCAATACTCTCCTGGAGAGGTTCCTATCTAAATCAATAACTACCTAAATCAATAATACAAGAAAAAGAAATTAGGTGTAAGGGTTACAAAGGAAGAGACTAAATTGCCTTTTTATGCAGAAAATACAACCAATCGCATTCAAAGAGAGAAAAGGAAAGAGAAGGTGGGAAAGGGGGTGAGAAAGGGAGAATGGGAGGAAGAGACTTTGGACTTTATCTGTAGAGTGCAGAGTTCAGAACAGTAGCTGGGAAACAGGATGCAGCATTTCCATCTACCTATAGTAATGAATTGGAAAAGGAAGAGGAAAAATATCCACATTACCCACATGCCGTCCCCACCCCACACAAAACATGAGATAGCAAGGAGTAAATCTTATCAGAAATGTGCAAAATCCGGGGCGCCTGGATGGCTCAGTCAGTTAAGCATCTGACTTCGACTTAGGTCATGATCTCCCAGTTCGTGAGTTTGAGCCCCGGGCCAGGCTCTGTGCTGACAGCTCAGAGCCTGGAACCTGCTTCAGATTCTGTATCTCCCTCTCTCTCTGCCCCTACCCACTCAGCCTCTGTCTCTGTCTCTCTCTCAAAAACAAATAAACATTAAAAAAAAATTTTTTTAATGTGCAAAATCTGTAAGAAAAATTACGATATTCTAACAAAGCTCATCAAAGGACACTTGAATTAAAGGAGGTATATTTATGTTCATGGATAAGAAATCTTAATATTTTAACAATATCTAGAAACCTTTCATGCTTTTGCTTTCTCAGACTAGCCTGGATGATGAAAGAGACACGCGGTCCAGGGACTCCACTGCCCCATCTGCCGGCCAGCCGTCCTGAAGAAGCAGAGCTGCCGAGCTGACTGGAAGTTGAGCTTAGCTGAGACCAGAAGAGCTGCCCAGCTAAATGCTACCCAAATCACTGTCACAGAATCATGAAACGACACAAATGATTGTTGTTTAAGCCAGTAACTTTAGTGTGTGATTGGTTACACAGCAGAAGCTAACTGCTGTATAAGTCAAATTAGAAATCAAACGTGCAAGTAAAAAAGAAACATTTTCAGATATGCAAGGTTTCAGCCTCCCATTCATCCGTTCTCAGAAAGGAATTCCTAAAATGTTGTGAAGGGGTTTACGGAACAATATATGCGCAGCACATCAGTCTGCAGTAAGGCAAAATGAGCAAAAGCTCTGGAAGGGATGTCTCTAAGGGAAAAGAAATGGAACTGAGAGATTACCTGATGTGTTGGATTATAAAACATAGTTTTATGTTTCTGTTACAGAGTTTATACACAGGTTATTGATACACAGAAAACCAGCCAACAAAACAGGAGAAGAAAGTTGTATAAGGAATATGACGAGATTAAACTAGGTAGCATCCAGGTGATTATACACTCAAAAGGTCAACACTGACTACTAATTTAACTACAAAATGTGATTAATGATGATGGGAGAAGAGAGTGTGTATGTGCGTGTAAATGGAGGCAGAAGAGATGATCAGTTAAGTTCTTGTTATTCATAACGTAAGTAGGAAATATTTTAAAAAGCAGAAGCAGAAAATTTCATCTGTAAATGAGAAGATAAAGCAGGTAGAAAGAGGTGAAAGTGGTCGACTCTACAAGGGGAAGTAAGGGGTGAAGAGAGAAGAGCACACTGCTCTTCTTCCTTATGAGTTCTGCATCACCATCTGACTTTTAACACAGTAGTCTAATTAAAAATAAATATTAAATTGAAAATACCACATCCTAACTTTTCCATAAGTTTAAGTATTTTCAAACTATAAAACTGGGAAGAAAGAAAAAAAAAACCATGCCAGCAAAAATCAGGTACTTATGTGGACACTTCATCTGTCTCATCACTGGCATCATTGCCTGGAAAGAACCACAGGTCAGAAAAAAGTCGGAGCTCAGTCTCGGCGGCCCTGTGGGAAAGCCCAGGGCAATCAAGAGACCGTGCAGCTTACACTGCTTTCCCACCATCGTCCTGGGACATAAGCCTACCTATCCGGGTTGAAGGCGAGTAAACAGATCCCACGGCAGAGTTAGTGCACACTTACCATGGGTGGCTGACTAGCTAGTTAAGTTCATTTAATCTGGTGCTAATTTTCTTACTCTTACTTGGATAATTCCTCAGAATGAAAAATAGTGAACTTGGGTGGTTAGAGGTATTGCAGATAAAGAAGGAAGCAGATTTTTGGCATGTTTGGTTGACTTTTGCCTTGTAACCACTAAGCAGGATGAAAACAGACGCTTGAATTTTTTGGATACGCTTAAGAAGCACACTCCATTTGAGTATCAAACCATACTGCACACTTACAAAGAGGAAAGGACAGTGCTGAAGACTAGTGATATCGCCTTCATGTATACCTTATTTAGCAGATACTGAAAGTTCTTCACCAAATCCCTTTCTACTTGCCTGCCTACACTGATGGAAGTGCTAAATAGCTCTTTTTAGCCTCCTTCACAACAAGAAGACATATGAGTCTAGTTCTGAACAATGAGCTGGAAGCTGTTTACCAGATGCTTCTGAGAAAATTTTTGCTTCAAAGGACACATTGCATCATCATCCTTTCCTCTCATCTTACTGCCTTGAACATGGATATGATGCCTCAGAACCAGGACAGCTGTCTTGCAATGATGAGAAAAATGAAGAAAGAACTTCAATAATGCCAGCCCTGACATGATGGGCAGCTGAACTAATGTCAACAGCACCAATCTTTCAAAGTCTTGTTACACAAGAAAAATAAGCCCCCTATTTGCTTAGGACATTATTGTCTCCTGTTACTTATAGCTGAAAATACTCCCAATACAATTTATGAAAAGTTTTAAAGATTTTTTTGAAATGTTTTACATTTTAACTGGTTTAATCCCATACTATTTTGTAAAAGACACAGTCTGTTATCTGAAAGCAAATCATCTTACCTCATTCTTCCATAGGTGATACCGCAGTGCAAATGCAGTAAAGTCTCTTGGAACACAGAAAAACTTGCATTCTGAAGTGGAGCCATGAGAAATATTTTTGACTTGTTCAAAGTCTTTATTAATCAATTCCAGAATCAAAGGATCGATAAGGAACACTGGTACATTTTGGCTGGATGTTAGCATAACAAATTTTTTAACTGCACGCTGTTTGAGAAGAAAAGAATCCCCTTTATTCTTCTCAACCAATACAACAATTTACCTTATTAAATTTTTATTCATTAATTTTATAAGAATATATAGAAGGTTTACTCAATAGATACCATGCTTATTACTGTATTCAACAAATAAGCAAATAAATAATACATGGTCCCTGCTCTTAAGGTATACACAATTGACTGAGGAACATGAACAAATATGTATAATGCAAGGTAAAATACTCTCTAATAAAAATACATGCAACAGCTACTAAGTAACTGTACATCAAAAGAATAACAAAATCTTCATTAGAGGAAGTCTATCTGAGATGGAAACTTTGGGCTTACAAATTATTCCCTTGGTATTAGCTACAACTTCTTGAGCCAAAGTGGAAGAGGAAATACCAGATCCGTCAGATTTTAAAAATCAGTCATGTCAACCTTCTCAAATTCAAAATCAATCGTATGTACCATTTTTCTTCATATTTGTTACTGTTTAATAATGCTTATAAGCAAAAGATTCAAACTAAAATATCTTGCCTGCTTGACTATTCCCATATATAGTTTGATTTTCTAATAATATTTTATTTAAAAAAATTTTTTTAATTTACATTTATTTATTTTTGAGAGACAGAGAGAGGCACAAGTAGGGAGGGGCAGAGAGAGAATGAGACACAGAATCCAAAGCAGGCTCTAGGCTCTGAGCTGTCAGCACAGAGCCCAAAGCGGGGCTTGAACTCACAAATCATGAGATCATGACCTGAGCCAAAGTCGGACGCTTAACCAACTGAGCCACCCAGGTGCCCCAATATTGTAATATTTTAAAATAGAATTCTTTTGGGCAATGAGTAGAGTCCCCTACTGAAAAAACAAATTTCAAAATTACAAGGGAAACACAATAATCACATTCAAGAGTAAGTAGCACCAAGGGCACCAAAGATCGATAGAATAACAGCATTGCTTAAAAGCATACTTTAATGGAAGTAACAAGGATTTCAAAGGGATGTATGCCCATCAGAAAGGTGCCTCATAGAATTAAGGGTAAACTCTTATTCCCCAAATCTGAAGAAATATGTAAAAACATAAATAAGATAATAAATAAATAAGGATATTAAGACTTTTAAGGATAGGAAAAAAATGAGATAAAGCTAGGAATAAGTCTCTTACCATTTGTTTTTAAGGCAGAGTATGCAAATACCAAGACTACAATAATCTTTGCTCTAGAGTTTATTATCTCTTAGTGGGAGAAACATCTATAAGTAAAAAGCTAGTTAGAAAAACAACTTTATGCCAGAAGATTCAATAACTTAGATGAAATTAACAAATGTCTTTAAAAACACAATTAACAAATTACCACAAGATGAAACAGGAAATCTGAATTGCCCATACCTTTGAACAAAATTGAATTTTTATATATATTTGTTACGTATTGACATATATTTGTTATATATTCGTATATATTTTATTTATTTATTTATTTATTTATTTATTTATGTATTTATTTACACTGCCATCAAACAATAGCACCAAGAAGTAAAAACTCCAGACTCAGATGGTTCACAGGTGAATTCTCTCAAAGATTTAAGGAATAATACCAATTCTACAAAAACTCTTTCAGAAAACTAAGCAGGGAGGAATCCTTCCTAACTCATTGTATGAGGCCAGTGTAATCCTGATAACAAAACCTGACAAAAACATTACAAAAAAAATTACAGACCACCATCCCACATGAACATAGATGCAATTATACTTAACAACATACTACAAAATCAATTCCAGTAGTTTTATTAAAAAAAGGCCAAAAAAAAAAAAAAGAGTAAATATCCTGACCAAGTAGAGTTTATCCCAGAAATGAAAGGTCAGTTTAGCATTTGAAAATCAATCAATGAAATTTACTACATCAACACAACAAAGGGGGAAAACCCTATGAGAATTTCCATACAGAAAAAGTATTTAACAAAATTCAATACCTATTTTAATCAGTGATTAAAACCTGTCAGTGAGGGGCGCCTGGGTGGCTCAGTCGGTTAAGCGGCCGACTTGGGCTCAGGTCATGATCTCGCGGTCCGTGAGTTCGAGCCCCGCGTCGGGCCCTGTGCTGACAGCTCAGACCCTGGAGCCTGTTTCAGATTCTGTGTCTCCCTCTCTCTGACCCTCCCCCGTTCATGCTCTGTTTCTCCCTGTCTCAAAAATGAATAAAAAACTTAAAAAAAAAAAAAAAATTTAAAAAAAAAAAAAAAAAAAACAAAAAAAAAAAAACCTGTCAGTGAACTAGGACTAGGATACTTTCTCAATTTGATAAAGAGTATGAACAAAAGTATCTGTTTTTGAGTTTAGGAGTTCTTCATTAATTCTTGATACCCATCTTGTGTCAGATACATGTTTTGCAAATATTTCCTACTCTGTGGCATTTCTATTCATTTTCTTAATGTGTCTTTTGAGGAGTAGAAGTCTTAAATTTTGATATGTTAACTTATCAATTTATTTTTCTTTAATGGTTGTTGCTTTCTGTGCTTTATACCAGGAGAATAAAAGAAATGATTCTGGAAGAAAGACGATGAAATGACCGACACTGGCATACATAAGGTGCTTATTAAATGTTTGTTGAATAAATCTCATTCAGCTTAGTGTTAAATGCAAACATGATGAACACGTTAATGGCTTCATTATAATTATTGATGTAAATATAGATTAGGGCAGGGTCTAGGAGAAATTCTGTAATTCACCTTCTAAATATGCCTTCCAGATTGTTATCAATGTAATCCCTGGAAACAGATGTCCAACTGACTCTAAAGCCAATTAATTTTAAATCAACATGACTATTATCATCTGGCCCTCAGTAATTCATTTTGTTTACAAGAAAGAAAAATGTCTTGTTGAAAACAGGGTACACTGACACTCTAATAGCCTGTTCATCTAGAAGGGCTTGATGGGACCCGTTCTTAGTGAAAGGCTAGCTCCTTATAATCATCATTTCATTTCCTAAGTGCTCTCAAGGCATCTGTTTAATAACTCATTCTAAAATTTTGTCAGGGCTCGGTATCACATTATTGATCAGATTTTGCCTTTCCTTCTGTGGGACCCAAGGAATTTAACAAAAATCCCCTACCCCTGGACAAGCAGAGCAAGACTAACTCCATTTTGTGCTACACCCACCATCTCAAGTATAACCCCCACCCTAGTCAAGCCGGTGAGCACACCCTTACTGGAAACCGGCTCATACAGGAATGCGAACCCCTAACCGCCAAAGAATGTAAACCCCATCTTCTGCCTGCCCAACTTGCGCGCCAATTGCAGGGAGGATTCCTCCCTGCTCCTTGGTGGTCTCTCGGATTCGAAATCAGGGCATTATACCTTCCTTCTAAAATACTAGAACGAAAGTATTTTATTATTTCTCCCCTTTAACGTGATGCTGCAAATGTCTAAGAGTGATTCTTAGTACCATGCAATGTAATTAACAGACAACCCATTGGATGTAGTGAGCTGCTCTTTAATTTTTGCTCACTGATCTTGAAAGTAAACCCATTTATTTTTTTTTAAGTTCATTTATTTATTTTGAGAGACAGAAAGAGAGTGTGAATGGGGAAGGAGCAGAGAGTGAGGGAGAGAGAGAATCCCCACTGCTGAGCCTGACATGGAGGCTCGATCACACAATCATGAGACCATGACCTGAGCCAAAATCAAGAGTCAGACACTTAACCAACTGAGCCACCCAGGCACCCTGAAAGTAAACCCTTTAAAAAAAAAAATCCATTCTTTTCTCCCACCTCAAGGATCCTTCCCTGAATGAAAAAGTTGGGTCTTTCCATTGCCTTCAGACTACCGTAAGTTCATAGAGCAAAACATCTGCTATTTTATATAAATTAAAAGTTCACCCTAATACTTCACAGTTGAGGAGCCTGGTATAGGATATCCCAGACTTACCTGTTACACAGTAGTTCAAAGCCAACTGGTGCCAGCAATGACCTAAAATTATCACCTTTATTGCTGCTTCATAATTTTGAAAACCCACTTCCAATCTGAAGCTTCATGTCTCTGGTTAAAGAGAAGCCAAAGACGAAGGGTGCTGAGCCTGGGTGGCTTAGTTGGTTAAGCGTCTGACTCTTGACTTCGGCTCAGGTCATGATGTCATAGTTTGTGGGTTTGAGCCCCACATCAGGCTCTGTGCTGATGACGCAGAGTCTGCTTGGGATTCTCTGTCTCTTCTCTCTGGCCCCATGCCCCACACTCTCTCTTTCTCTCTCAAAAATAAATAAATAAACTTAAAATGTGGCAAGAAGAGAAATGCATACTTCTAAAGAAAAAAAAAGGAGAAACCAAAGACTGAAGTGCATCCACAAGAAATAACTGGTCATATCCAAAATGTATACTAATAGGATAAATGTAATTTTTTATTAGTAACAAGTAACCTAACATTGTTTTTCATTCTAAATTTGGTTAACAAAAAGGTAAGAAAACATATTTTGTAAATGTTTGGCTCTGAAATTTATAAACCCAAACAGGGACATACTGTACATATTGCTAGTTTTCCTTATCTTCAAGAGAAAACATGTTAAACATGAATAGACAATTCTCCAAAGAAGACATCCGGATGGCCAACACACACATGAAAAGATGCTCAACGTCACTCTTCATCAGGGAAATACAAATCAAAACCACATGGAGATATCACCTCATGCCAGTCAGAGTGGCTAAAATGAACAAATCAGGAGACTATAGATGCTGTAAAGGATGTGGAGAAATGGGAACCCTCTTGCACTGTTGGTGGGAATGCAAACTGGTGCAGCCACTCTGGAAAACAGTGTGCAGGTTCCTCAAAAAATTAAAAATACAACTACCCTATGACCCAGCAATAGCACTGCCAGGAATTTACCCAAGGGATACAGGAGGGCTGATGCATAAGGGCACTTGTACCCCAATGTTTACAGCAGCTCTTTCAACAATAGCCAAATTATGGAAAAAGCCTAAATGTCCATCAACTGATGAATGGATAAAGAAATTGTGGTTTATATACACAATGGAATACTACTTGGCAATGAGAAAGAATGAAATATGGCCTTTTAGAGCAATGTGGATGGGACTGGAGAGTGTTATGCTAAGTAAAGTAAGTCATACAGAGAAAGACAGATATCATATGTTTTCACTCTCATGTGGATCCTGAGAAACTTAAGACCATGGGGGAGGGGAAGGAAAAAAAAAGTTAAAGAGGGAGGAAGCCAAACCATAAGAGACTCTTAAAAAGTGAGAATAAACTGAAGATTGATGGGGGGTGGGAGGGAGGGGAAAGTGGGTGATGGGCATTGAGGAGGGCACCTGTTGGGATGAGCACTGGGTACTGTATGGAAACCAATTTGACAATAAATTTCATATTAAAAAAAAAAAGAAAAGGAAACATGTTGAATAGATTTTAATTCCTAATCATTGTCTTCCCTTATTCATAGTTCAATTCTGATTCATATATTTTTTCATTTGGGGATGCACCATAGTTCAGTGAGGATTTTGAAGGCAAACAGTTAGAATCTGCACTCAGCCAGCCACTTATTAGCCAACTAACCTTAAACCCTCTAAGTGAACTGAGGATAACAATATGTACTGACTTCATGGAGTTTCCATAAGGACTACATGAGATACTGCATGTAAAGTACTTGACACAGGGCCTACCTCTTCCCCTCCAACACCTACTCCTACTGTCCACCAAGGTAGTTATTATCATTGTCATCATTCAACAAATCCTTACTGAGTACATACACAAATGAACTAAAAGAACATTGTAAATGAGGAATTTCATACTTATCTTACATACCCACTGTGTGCTATCAAATCCAATTCGGTTTCCCTTAGATTTTGATACACCAGCTCCATTCTAAGAAGATAACAAAAAAACATTTTAATAAATTCAAAGCTATCTTTCTCTGTCGTATTTTACTTGGCATACAGGGAACAAACTGGTGGTTGCCAGAGGGGAGAGAGTGAGGGGGATGGGCAAGATGAGTTAAAGGGAGTGGGAGATATAGGCTCCTAGCTATGGAATGGGTAAGCCATGGGGATAAAATATACATAGAGAATACAGTCAATGGTATTGTAATACTGTTGTATGAGAGGTGGTAGCTACACTTGTGGTAACCACAGCATAACTGTTGAATCACTATGTTGTATATCTGAAAAGAATGTAACATTGTGTGTGAACTATACTCCAATTAAAAAAAAAAGTCAGGTCTAGAGAATCAGAAGGAAGAAAGCATTATCAGTTTTCATCTGATAAGCCCCCAAATACTTTGAAAGTAACAGGAAAAAAGAATGTCTGATGGTCTAGAGACAATGGGAAGAATGTTTCGAGCTCAAAGAAGATCCAAAGAAGTTTCTTATGCCTTGAATGTGTTCTTTACATAGAAGACAGATGGGAGGATACTAAAGAACAAGAAGAATAGCCTTACCCAACAAATGAAATATGCCCCAAGTTTCTAAAAAGGAGACTTGCGGCACCGGGGGCTCAGTGGGTTGAGTGTCCAACTTCAGCTCAGGTCATGATCTCATGGTGCGAGAGTTTGAGCCCTGCATCGGGCTCGATGCTGTCAGCACAGAGACCACTTGGGATTCTCTGTCTCCCTCTCTCTCTACCCCTCCCCACCCCCGCAACACACACACTCTCTCTCAAAAAACAAAACAAAACAAAACAAAAAACAAAACTCATCACACTCAAAAAAATTAAAAGGAGACTCATCTCCCCACTAAACTGCAAACTCAAGGGCAGGGACCAAGTCCAATCCTTCTTTATATTGCCAGTGCCTAGCACAGTGGTTGGTAATGACTAAATACTTAATTGTGGTTTGCTAAATGGAGGGAAGGAGAACAGAAAAGAGGAAGAGAGATACTGAGTAATCAAGGTAAAGCCAGAAGTGGTCTCTCCTCATAAGCTCTGCAACTTAGACAATAACATTTTAATAGCAAGAGATATTTGAGAACAAACTACAAAGAGACAGCTCTGTAAACTTCATCCTTGAAAAGAGACTGCAAACTCTATAACATAGCCCTTGTTACTCATAGCCCTCCATGAGTTAATTAGACTAAATTTCTGAGCTGTTTGTTTTCTCTGCTGGATCATTCCCATCAGTATACAAACACGATATTATTTCTATCTTAAAACAAACAAGCAATAACTCTCTTGCATACCCACTGTATGCAACTAACAATTTTCCCCCCTAACTAACAATTAACAATTTTCCCAACTAACAATTTTCCCCCCTTAAGCAAAACCCCTAATGGGCTGTCTGTTCTTATTGCATCCGATTCCTCTCCTCTTATAAGCTCTTGAGCTTAAATTCACTCTGCCAACTATTCATCGAGATCACCAATGACCTCCATGTTGCTAAATCCAATGGTCAATTATTTTTACTCCTTATTTGATCTATCAAGAATTGTTGACCACTTGTGTCTCAAACACTTTAGTTGCATGGCTCTCTGAATCCCATACTTCTGGTTTTCCTATTTCTCTCTGGCTGCTCCTTCTTGTTCTTTGCTAGTTCTTCCACCTCCCTGATGTATGAGGGACCCCCAAAACTCAGATCATGAGACTTTTCTCCCTCTTTTTACTCTCTTTTTTCTCCCTTTTTACTCTAGGTCACTTTCTTGGTACCTCATCTATTCTAATGGCTTTAAATACCATCTGTATGCTTACCACTCTCAATTTATATTCTCAACCACACCAGTCCTTTGAACTCCAAACATAGATTCAACTATCTACTTCACCTTCTTCATTTGGATGTCAAATAGTCATCTGAAACTTAACATGTCTGGAAAAAGCTCCAGATCTCTAACCATCCCTCAAGCTTGCTTCTCATCTCAGTAAACAGCAACTTCCCCTTTCCAATTATCTAGGCCCCAAATACTAATGTTATCCCTGACTCTTTTATGTCTCTTATACCCCACATCTAGCCCATGAACAAAATCTGGTAGCTCTACTTTCTACCACTAGTTCCCTTGTCCAAGCCATCACCATCCTGTATAAATTATTAGAATAGACTTCTACCTAGTTTGTTTTAGCCCTTGACACTACAATCTATTCTCAACAGAGCATCCATTCTACTACCTTTTTAAAAAAATCAGATCATGTCACATATCAGCTCAAACTTTCCGATGGTTCACAATCTCACTCAGAACAAAAGCAAAAGTCCTTATGGTTTACAAGGCCCTAAACAATATAAACTCTCTGACTTTACTTACTATTCTTCCCCTCTCTCACTCCTCTATAGCCACATTGATCTTTTTGCTGTTCTTAAAACTTCCAGACATGTTCCTGCCTTGGGACTTGGGACTTTCGTGCTTCCTTTGGTCTCTAGGTAGTATGCTCCTCTTCTAGATATCCACAGAGCTCATTCTTTTCAAATATGCTCTTTCCTCTATTTTTTAAATAATTTTTAAGGTTTATTTATTTTGAGAGAGAGCACAAGTAGGGGAGGGGTAGACAGAGAGAGAGCAAGAGAGAGGGAGGGAGGAAGTCCCAAGCAGGCTCTGCAGGATCAGTGCAGAGCCCGATGTAGGGCTCTAATTCATGAAACTGTGAGATCATGACCTGAGCCAAAATCAAGGGTCAGACGCTTAACCAACTGAGCAACCCAGGCACTCCTGTTTTCTCTATTATAATGGCCTTCCCATCTTTCTATACCTGGAGGATTTACACTCATTTTATAAAACCAACTCAAAATATTATTTCATTCATTAAATATTCAATCATAACCTTCCTAAGTGGGTTATTCAGCAGATTTTCATTCCCTACAAACTCTGCACTTACCTAAGCTTGAAGGGTCAAGGATAAGGACATAGGAGGATACAGTTTTATAGGGGCTGACAATTATACAATTTTGGTGGTCCTTTTTAATAAACAGAATGCAAAAATATATTTTGCAAACTTTACCAAAATATATAGCTTTATAACATAGTCCTAAGCCTCCTTCAAGGGCCTTTGGAAGTGAGGGGCCCTGTGGTTTAAATCTCATCTATCTGGGGCACCTGGGTGGCTCAGTCAGTTAAGCATCCGACTCTTGATTTCAGCTCAGGTCATGATCTATCTCACCCTTCATGAAATCAAGCCCTGCATCAGGCTCCGTGCTCAGGATTCTCTCTCCCCCTCTCTCTCTGCCCCTCACCCTCCTCTCATGTGCACACTCACTCTCTCTCTCAAAAATAAAGAAAACATTAAAAAAAAAAACAAATAAATTTCATTTATCTTAATGGTTAATCTACCTCTGGTGAGGTACAGTTACTGGCAACCAGTGGCTACAACCATAGCTGTAAAGGAGGAATGTAGTCCCTATCAAGCAATGATCCTACAAATAGAGAACCCAAAGAATAAATAACATGACCTCTCTTTCCTCCAGGTCTTCAATCTCCAGATGTTTCCCCTTGGCTGACCTCCAACTAGAAAAGGGAAGAGAGCTCACCTAATGCAGTCCATTGAGGTCAGCTCCCTGAGACGCAGACTATTAAAGACAAGATCTGGAAGGGCAAACAGAGACTATCTACCATACCATGGTAAGAAATCTGGATCTTACTTCATAGGTATGCTATGCAGAGAATAACTTGATCAGATATTTAAAAAAAATAACTGGGACAGCTGTACAGAGAGGATTACAAAAGCTAGAGACTAAAGAAGAGTTCTTAAACTATAACTAGTAAAGCAGGCAGAACAAGGTTTATGAGATGTGCTTTAAAGAAGTAACATATTGTCATTTGCTTATATGTCTCTTTATATGTTTCTTAACTTCTCTTCAACCCCAAATTTCCCCAGTTTCTGACTTTCTAGACAGCAAGGATTACACTTGACCCATCATTTCATCTCATAGCCTAGTACTGTACTTGGGCACATAGTAAGTACTCGACAAACACTTGACAAATAGATGACCAAATGTTCTAAAAGAAATGCTATATCAAATCAAGCGGTTTTTCTTTTTAAAAGCTAAAGCTATTCCTGTACGATTTAGTAAAAATGTAAATGAAATGAATAAATAAATGGAAAGATGGAATCAGATGCCAAAAAGATGGGGTAGAAAAAGTCTTGTGGCTATTGAACGCCACTGATAAATGAGTTAAAATAAGGGATATGTCATTAAAAAGAAAGTATTTAGGATATAGGAGGTGAAGATTTAAGGAAAAATCCTTTCATTTTTTGAAAGAATATCCAACAATCCATTTCTTACAGAAACCAAAGAACAATTCTTTATTTTTTTTTAAGTTTATTCATTTTGAGAGTGACAGAAAGAGTGAGTGGGAGAGGGGCAGAGAGAGACGGAGAGAGAGAATCCCAAGCAGGCTCTGCACTGTCAGCATGGAGCCCGATGTGGGGCTCAAAATCACGAAACATGAGACCATGACCTGAGCCGAAGTTGGACACCTAACTGAGCCACCCAGGTGCCCCCAAAAACAGAATTCTTAATCCAGCATGATCATTAATCATGCCTACAGAGAATCAAACAGTAATACTTACAAAAACTGTTTGAGTTTTCAATAATTGATCTTTTTCAATTGTTTATAAATTTGTAATCCTAAGGATCAGAAACACTAACCATGGTAAATTCACCAACACTCCAGGCAGATTCCCCTTTTGCATCTCAGTGCCTTTCCTTATAGTAGATGCACTGCTCTCTAACTTTTTCCCAAGTCACTGAAGTTCTTAGTGCATAGGACTCATAAATATGCTCTGACACAGTGGGAAAACTTTGCTTATTAATTAGCCAAACTGCTTGGCCAGAAAACCTATAGAGTGTAAAGTCTGGGGATACATAGAAGTATTTTTTAAATATCCCTCAATTCTTGGGGCGCCTGGGTGGCGCAGTCGGTTAAGCCTCCGACTTCAGCCAGGTCACGATCTCGTGGTCCGTGAGTTCGAGCCCCGCGTCAGGCTCTGGGCTGATTGCTCGGAGCCTGGAGCCTGTTTCCGATTCTGTGTCTCCCTCTCTCTCTGCCCCTCCCCCGTTCATGCTCTGTCTCTCTCTGTCCCAAAAAATAAATAAATGTTGAAAAAAAAAATTAAAAAAAAAAATATCCCTCAATTCTAATGGAAGAATTCTTTCATATTCTCCTGAACAATGGTGGTCATGGGGGCAGGGGATGTGGGGGAAAGGATCGGAAGAGGGGAACAATAGCATTTACCAAAGTTTACACACTAGATCAGATTATCAGATAGAATATTCTTCTTCCAGCAATGATCCGCACATTATCATTCATAATATAAGGGAACTAGCCAGTAGTCAAAGGAGAGTTTTTTTTTTTTAATTTTTTTTTCAACGTTTTTTATTTATTTTTGGGACAGAGAGAGACAGAGCATGAACGGGGGAGGGGCAGAGAGAGAGGGAGACACAGAATCGGAAACAGGCTCCAGGCTCTGAGCCATCAGCCCAGAGCCTGATGCGGGGCTCGAACTCACGGACCGCGAGATCGTGACCTGGCTGAAGTCGGACGCTTAACCGACTGCGCCACCCAGGCGCCCAAAAGGAGAGTTTTTAAAAATCATGATTCTTAGATGATTTTAGCAAGCAACTGACCAACTCAAAAATTTCAAAAACCTTTGTTGCCATGATCTAAATGGCTGCAAGATTAATTTCCATTTCTAATAATGGCATATGAAATTGTTCACTGTGAATAACTATTGCCACACTTGAAATCCAAACTCCCCTTCCAACTCCCTCCTGACCTTCTAACCAAACACACTTTGCAGCTCACTGCTCAGCCATAGACAGACAGTTCCAGGAGCTCAACAAGCTGGCTAAGTTTGCCCGCGGGCAGGACCAGTTGGACCACAGAGGGGATCACCCCCTGAGCCCGGCAGCCACTTCGTATAAGCCCTTCTGGGCCTGGGTACTTCAGATCTTTGGTCTTAGGCCACTCCCCACCATCTTGTCCTGCCCCAGCCTTAAGGACAGCCAGCTCAGGGGATCAGGCTTTTGGCAGTGGGCAGAGAGTATAGGGAAGAGGCTTTTTTAAAGAGAAATGACTGTCTTTTGACACTTTCCTTTAAAAGAGTAAGCACTTCCTGTTCTTCCAACTTCAGGTTCACCTCCTATTAGGAGGTTGCTGGTGAGAGCCAGAGTAGGGATAAACCTTCCTTTGTCCCTCCTCCTCCTCTGTGCCAGTGCCACTTGGAGGCTTCTTGTCTTTTCTGTTTTGACTCCTTCCCCATTCAGTGCCGAGTGTGTGTGTGCATGTGTGTACACATAAATATAGTCATAAGGGGCAAAAAAGTACATACAAGGCAAAGTAAGATATCCTAGCACAGAACCCTGTAAGGGGCTTTCTAGGTAGTAAGAGTAGCCGAATACTGCAGGCACTGAGTGCTGCTTATAGTTCTAAGTCAAGGACATTATTAAGGTTTGGCTCACCCAGTGCTTTATACAAACACAGTTCATGGGCTTTGTCTTCCTTCCACTGAGGCAGCAATACTTTATAATTTTCTATTGTGATTCAAAATGAGCCATCTTATCTATCTCGTATCTTATCAATGTTACGGTATTTTGTTTGAACATACTTGTATTTACATGTGCGACTAGCTCAATGAGTGAGGACACAAGTTTTGGGACCTGAATTTGGCAATCTTCAGCAAGAAGCTTAACATATCTGGGCTCCAGATAACTCATTTATGAAAAAAATGATCAATGAGAAACCTGTAATAATTAAATCCAATTTTATTTATCAGGCAGCAACGTAAACCTTGAAAGGACTAGAATGTGTGCACTATTCATAGCTACCATCTGCTGAGCACCTACCATATATCAAACACTGAGATGCGTTACATACATTATCTCAACCAGTAAAGCTGCCAGTAGCCCCATTTAAAGAAACTGAGGCTTAAAGAAGTTAAGTGACTTGCTGTTAAGACAAACAACCAAATAAGGAGTCAAACTCAGGATTATCTAGGCCCCAAACTTAAGAATTAATGCTGTTGCCACTTCTACCAAATTATGAGTTCCTTGAGAGTAGGACCTGTGTTCCATTTATCTCTGTATTCCTGCAAAGTGCCCTGTATATAACACGTAATCAATAAATACAGATTGAATGAGCACACATAATTATAATCAGATTGTCTAGGTTGGTGCAGTAAAAAAACAAAACAAAAAACAATGAACAACTGACATTCTATAGGGGGTCCTAGAGATAACTTTTGTGATGTAAACTGCCAGCCAATTGCTTGAAAGGTGGAGCTCACAGAAATTGCTCACAAGGTCATCACACAAGAGTTTGTATTTCAAAGGCCTGTAAGAGTTTGTATTTCAAAGATCTAGAGGGTTGTTCTAGAATCTGAAGAGTCAACTCCACCCACCTATGGAGTTTTAGCTGACCCAATAGATATACAAATTCCTTACCTTCAATGCTATCAAATAACTGGATTATTCAGACCTCATTTGGGAGATCATAGAAAGGCTAAACTTGTCTAACCAGCTAGGGCCAAAAGGAATTCTGTGGGGAGGCCCTAGAAATGGTCAAAAGTAGGCCTCCTTCACTGTGGGTGGGAATGAAAACTGGTATAGCCACTCTGGAAAACAGTGTGGAGGTTTCTCAAAAAGTTAAAAATAGAGCTACCCTATAACCCAGCAATTACACTACTAGGCATTTATCCAAAGGATACAAAAATACTGATTCAAAGGGGCACATGCACCCCAATGTTTATAGCAGCACTATCAACAACAGCCAAATTATGGAAAGAGCCCAAATACCCACTGATTGATGAATGAAGATGTGGTATGTGTGTATGTATATATATACATATATATACATACACACACACACACACACACACACATATATACACAATGGAATATAATATCAAAAAGAATGAAATCTTGCCATTTGCAACAATGTAGATGGAACTATGCTAAATGAAATAAGCCCATCAGAGAAAGACAAATACCATATGATTTCACTCATATGTGGAATTTAAGAAACAAAACAGATGAACATGGGGAAAGGAAGGAAAAATAAAATAAGATAAAAACAGGGATGCAAACCATAAGAAACTCTTAACTATAGAAAACAAACTGAGAGCTTCTGGAGGGGAGGTGGGAAGAGGGATGGGCTAAATGGGTGATGGGCATTAAGGAGGGCACTTGGGAGGCGCCTGGGTGGCTCATCGGTTAAGCATCCGACTTTGGCTCAGGTCATGATCTCGCGGTTTGTGGGTTTGAGCCCCGCATCAGGCTCTGTGCTGACAGCTCAGAGCCTGGAGCCTGTTTCAGATTCTGTGTCTCCCTCTCTCTCTCTGACCCTCCCCTGTTCATGCTTTGTCTCTCTCTGTCTCAAAAATCAATAAACGTTAAAAAAAAATTTTTTTTAATTAAAAAAAAAAAAAGGAGGGCACTTGAGATGAGCTCTAGGCATTCTATGTAACTGATGAATCACTAAATTCTACTCCTAAAACCAATACTATACTATAACTAGGAAAAAAATATGCCTCCTTAACTCCAAGATATTAATAACCTTTCTTCCCTAACCTATAAATATTAGAGTACTCTCCTGAAGAGCCTGAAAAGATTTGTAGTCCTCAACATTTACTACTGCAGGCATTTACTACTAGAAGTAGGCTGTGATCACAGATAAAACCAACTTTTCATTCTTGCCCTAGCTTTTAACACACAATCTCAGTGTCTTTCTGAATTGCCTGAAAGTTCAAACCTGACCTAAATCATGTTTGTTTGTTTTTTTTAATGTTTTATTTATTTTATTTATCCCACACATGCAGGAAGGGGCAGAGAGAGGGGGAGACAGAGGATCCGAAGCAGGCTCTGTACTAACAGCAGACAGCCTGATGCTGGGCTTGAACCCACAAACTGTCAGATCATGACCTGAGCTGAAGTCGGATGCTTAACCTACTGAGCCCCCCAGGCGTCCTTAAAATCATGGTTTTTATGCTGATGCTGCTGATGTGTAAGTTAGTGCTGATCAAGGTTACCATTCTCCACTCTTCTGCTAATAAATCAAACAACTTTAATTGAACTAGAAACCATTTTGTGTGAATTTTCTGTCTAAGGATATCCCACAATTGAGAACACTGAACAAATGAGAAATGCAATTCAGATATAATCAGTAAGCAAAGTTTACAGAATTCTGAATTCTCTTCCTATGTTATTAGAAACTATACTAGAATACTCGAGATCCATCCGTATTTCCCTGAAGTTTAAGTGAGATCTTGAAGTTTAATAAAAAGCTGAAAGTTTAAACATTTTCCTCAACAAAATCGAAAAAATTTTAAAAGTTGGGAGCTTTTAAATAATAACGTCTATTATTCTAACTATACTTACTATTTTTAAATAAGGCATTTTTTTCCGGCTGGGATAGAGAAACTAATTGTATTCCTTATAGACAGCATTTTATCTTCACACTAATAACATACCGGAAGCAACTTTTTTTTTTTTTTAATTTTTTTTTTCAACGTTTATTTATTTTTTGGGGGACAGAGAGAGACAGAGCATGAACGGGGGAGGGGCAGAGAGAGAGAGAGACACAGAATCGGAAACAGGCTCCAGGCTCTGAGCCATCAGCCCAGAGCCTGACGCGGGGCTCGAACTCACAGACCGCGAGATCGTGACCTGGCTGAAGTCGGACGCTTAACCGACTGCGCCACCGAGGCGCCCCCCGGAAGCATCTATACTTCCACTAGCATCTGTCCCCAGCAAATTATAAAAATATGGAAGAAAAAAAACATTTCTCATTGTTTCTGTCACCTTGTCAAAATGCTTAGCAAACAGTGACTTTTAAATAAATTTTTTGAATGAGTACTGGGTATTACATGTAAGTGATCAATCACTAAATTCTACTCCTGAAACCAGGATGACACTATATGAAAATAATAATAATAGCTCATATTTATTGATCTCTTTATGACATGCACTGTTTCAAATGCTTTATGTGTATTAATTCATTTAAGCCTCACAAGTCTACGAGCTGGTATCTTTATCGTCCCTATTTTGTAGATGAGAAAACAGAGCATTTAGAAGTAATTTACCCAAGATCCCACAGTTAATAAGCAGCATAAATGAGGTTTAATCCTAAAGTAGTGTTCCTGCTTTTTACAACTAAAGCTACATGGCATTTGGGGCATCTGAGTGGCTCAGGTGGTTAAGTGTCTAGCTCGTGATCTCAGCTCAGGTCTTGATCCCAGGGTCATGAGTTCAAGCCCAGCATTGGGCTCCACTCTGGGTGTGGAGCCTACTTAAAAACATACAAAGAGCTACAATGCATTCCAGGGGAAAGGGTCAAAATAGTAGTTATTTGTGGAAAGGTCACATATAATTAAGATGAGATTTTAAGTTAATGGAGGAATTCAATAAGTGATATTGGGACAAATGGTCAACCATTTGGGAAAAACTTTAAAGTTAGAGATCTAATTCATACCTCATACTAAAATAAATTCTATTTAGTTAAAAAAAATTAAACATAAATAGTACTTGATGAAAATACAGGTGAATACTTCCACAATCTTTGGCTACTTATGACACAAAACTAGATGCCCTAAGGAAGAAAGATCTTGACAGGTTTTCTACTTAGAAATCTTTTCTACCTAGAAATTAAATACAAATGTACTGGGGGTGGGGGGTGGGGGGTTATACTATGAACATAAAGTTAAAAGACAAATTAATAAACCAGGAAAAATATTTGAAATATATATGATAAAGGTGTAACATCCTTAAAACTATGCACAGCATCTAAAGAAAGACAACACCATGAGAAAAATATGTAGATAGGAACACAAAAAAAATTACCTTTGCTGATATATAGTGCTTGTAGTAGTATAATTGAAACAGCAGAAATGCAGAACTTGTCAAAGTTAAAAGCGCCAAAATCACGTTCTTGTTGATTCTACTCATTAGTCTGTGGTGCTCACTTGGTTGTCCTTTGAGAGTAACCCAGTTGGTGTCATCTTTTTTGGATAAGAAGATAATCTTGTTTTCTGTAAACAAAAAAGATATTTCTAAAGAGACAAAAACTTATTTTTACTTTTTCACCTTTAATAACTAGCAACAGAACAAAGAAAAAGTTACCTAAAGTTCCAGAGCACATTCTTTGAATTGCTAACTTTCTCTCCTGAAGAAATAATCAGATATGAGACCAAACATGACAAAAACAAAAATATTTACCATGGAATTCTACAAATAACAACTGCAAATAACAAACATAAATGGGATATGTAAAAAACCTGACGTATACAGGGTTGGGGGCTTCTCCTACAGAGTTTCTGATTCAGTAGATCTGGGATGGGCTTATGAATTTGCATTTCTGACAAGTTGGCAGGCTCTGCTGATGCTACTGACCTTACTAAGAACCACTTCCACAGAGGAAACTGAGAAAAGGTTTGGTCACGAAACGTCATCTGTATGATAGCTTTTTGTTGTTTTTGTGTGATCTAGGATGTGGCCAGTTTTTATAAATATGCCATACATGTTTTCAGTTCTTTGCAAATAAAAAGAAAGTGTAAAGACAAGAAGTTTTGTTCTTTCATCTTTGGTTGCATCTGATTATTTCTTTAGGATAAGAAATTTAATACAGTTCTACTTCTTTGTATCTCCTCTGCACTGATTTTGATTAAACATATTACATTTAATTTTTCAAGTGTTTATCTTTATTCCTGTACATAGACTAACACCTCTATTACTTGATGTCTAAACTTCTTTAAAAAATTTTTAATGTTTATTTATTTTTGGAGAGAGAGAGAGAGAGAGAGAGAGAGAGAGAGAGAGAGAGAGAAGAGGGGCAGAGAGAGGGAGACACAAAATCCAAAGCAGGCTCCAGGTTCTGAGCTGTCAGCACAGAGCCCGACGTGGGACTTGAACTCACGAACTGTGAGATCATGACTTGAACCACCTGAGTGCCCCTTGATGTCTCAACTTTCTACGATTTTGTTCTCCAGCTGAAAAATAAAGGGAAATCAGCAAATTTATACCTACCCTCCTGCTTTCTCTATTCATCCACTGGATAGCTGATATTCATCTTGTTACAGTTTATCAAAAAGAACTTATAAACACTATTTACCTTGAGTTCTCGCATTGTTCAAAAACACTTGTCAACTCATAGTTGTGCTGAGGTCACAATTTCTTTCCCCCTGACAACTTGTAGATTTTATACAATAATGCTATAATACTAAATATCCCCTGACAATATCTGATCCTTCCCCTAGCACTCCCCTTTAAATTTTTTCAATTAAAAAGTTGACCCTTTTTGGGGCCCCTGGGTGGCTCAGTCGGTTGAGTGTCGACTTCAACTCAGGTCATGATCTCGCAGTCCATGGGTTCGAGCCCCGCATCGGGATCTGTGCTGACATCTCAGAGCCTGGAGCCTGCTTTGGATTCTGTGTCTCCCTTTCTCTCTGCCCTCTCCAGCTCGTGCTTGGTCTCTGTCTCTCTCTCTCAAAAATAAATAAACATTAAAAAAATTTTTTTTTTAAGTTGACCCTTTTATTTGTTTTTTTGTTTTTGTTTTTTTAACATTTATTTATTTTTGAGACAGCATGAACGGGGGAGGGGCAGAGAGAGAGGGAGACACAGAATCGGAAGCAGGCTCCAGGCTCTGAGCCATCAGCCCAGAGCCTGACGCGGGGCTCGAACCCACGGACCGCAAGATCGTGACCTGAGCTGAAGTCGGACGCTCAACCGACTGAGCCACCCAGGCGCCCCTAAGTTGACCCTTTTAATGTGATGAGCAGAGAATGCATTCCTTACCTATGAAAGCCAATTTTTTTCAAAACTAGGTTATGTAATGATGTTGATGAATGTACAGCTGACCTGTGAACATAGGTTTGAATTGCCTGGGTCCACTTATACGTGGATTCTTTACAGAATGTACTGTAAATGTATTTTCTCTTCCTTAGGATTTTTTTCTTACAATTTTCTTAATATTTTCTTTTCTCTAGGTTACCTTATTGTAAAAATATAGTATATAATACATATAATATACAAAATATGTGTTAATTGACTGTTTATGTTATCAGTAAGGTCAGCAGTAGGCTATTTGTAGTTAAGTTTCTGAGGCGTCTATAACATACTGATTTTCAACTTCATGAGGAGGCTGGTGTCCCTAATCCGCACACTGTTCAAGGGTTAATGTATACTAGCTTTTCTTCATCATGTGTCCTTCCAATCTGTAGAACCAAGATTTCTTTTTTTAGTGGGAAGTTTAAGTTATATGTTTGAATATTCTTCTGTTCTAATGTTGAATTCTCTTATTTCCAGAACACACACCTGAGCATGTTTCATCTCCTCATTCCCATTTCACTTCATTCAACTTCCAAAAGCTTGTTGTCATGCCCTTTACTGACTTTTCAACAATGTTAATTCTCCTTTTTGCTTCCCATATGGCCTTTTATTTCTCCGATTTTATTTTTCTTTCTTTCTTGAGCTCTGCCAGTATATGGTTTATCATATACTGTTGTCTTATTATTTCTTCTTAGCTAATTAACTTTGTCTATTATTTTAAATAAGTGATTATTTCAGGGCACATGGGTGGCTCAGTCAGTTAAGCATCTGACTTCAGCTCAGGTCATGATCTCACTGTTCATGAGTTCGAGCCCCGCATCAGGCTCTGTGCTAACAGCTCAGACCCTGGAGCCTGCTTCAGATTCTGTCTCTCTCTCTCTCTCTCTCTCTCTGCCCCTCCCTGACTCGTACTCTCTCTCAAAAATAAATAAACATTTAAAAAAATTTAAAGAAGTGACTGTTTCATTAAATTTGTTAGGCCAACAGTTTTCTCATGGGTTCTTTGTCACTTGTTTTTCCCTGTTTCTTTTTTCCTTTTCTCTGGTAGCATTTTTGGGGAGATAACTGTGCTCATTTCCTTTTTCTTATTTACCTGTGAATGATGTGAACTCTACTCAGATCAGTTATTTGCAAGAGGCCTGTGGAAGGAAGAAACAAGCTGTGTTCTGGACTAGAAGATAGTCTCTAATATACAAGAAAGCATTTTATGACACAGTGTTTTGTGCATGTGTGTGTGTGAGAAAGACAAAGACAATGTGTCTGAGAACAAGTGAGAGAAAGTCATTTAGCCGTTACTCCTTGCCTCACCAAGAAAGTGATTCCTGCAAAGATGGGGTCTCTCTGTATGTTTTCTTATGTCCTCTTCCTTTCCTGCTAGTTCATGCTGCCAAACAATCCAAGGAAGCTCTTACTGCCTTCCTATGCATCCTGTTGCTACTGGAAACAGAAGATCTCTCCCTGACTGCACTGCCAGCTCTATCTGAGATCTCTTCCCAACAGTATCCTCTTTCAATCTCTTCCTGCTTACGGGAACCTTTCTCAAATATTTTGATTTGGGTTATAGGATTCCTGGTCTCACCAAAGATGTAATCTCTGTCTCTCAATCTCCTTGTTGTTTCAGGGTAATTTCAGACAGAAGGGGGTACAAATGCCTATACTCTGCTATCTTAAAAACTAGAAGTTTTGGTTTCGAGTTTTAAAACAACACAAATGAGCTTCCAGAGCTGAAGACTACATGAAGCAAGCACTATATTATATAAAGTCAACAAACTACTTAAGAGAAATGATACTAACAGTAATATGAATAATTCACTTGATTTACAGATGATGTATACAGCAAAAATAACTGAATAAGTCATAATCATGTTGTCTCCTAAAACAATGAAAACTAGCAACATAAATAAAATAACATTGATGATGGTATTAGTTTTTGCTGTCAGCTAAAAGCTGCTAAAACAAATACTCTGATAAGGGCAGCTAACAAGATAAGAAGAAGAATGTCCTTCGTTTTCAATATTTCAGCTCAGTTTCTTGTGGTTCTAGTAAATAGTACATCAGCATATTGTCTACTGATTCCTATGTAATTTTCTAAAGTGGCACTGAGAGTGCACCATCACTTAGCCTCTTCTGTGCCTGAATTCATAAAGAGAAAGAAAGCATAAAAGGCCTATGTAAACCACGACAGAAACATAAAGACCAAATTAATATCTTGTTCTCTCTTTGGACATGTCTATAATCTACAATTAATTTTTACATGAAATAAACCTCCACAACATATCATCAATCACTTAACTCTACTGTTATTATCAGGATGACATCTAATTAACTTTATTTCATTATTTTCTATAAATGCCGAGGCAATTCAATTGCAAAGGAGGAGCGTTAGCCTGTCAAAACATTCTTCTTTGCTAGCACGATCTTTAAAATGAAAAATGCAGGAGCGGCCTGCATGGCTCAGTCGGTTGAGCATCCAACTCTTGATTTCAGCTCAGTTCATGACCTCATGGTTCATGGCTCAGCATGGAGCCTGCTTGGGATTCTCTCTCTTCCTCCCTCTCTGCCCCTCCTTGGCTCCTGCACATGTGCATGCACATTCTCTCTTAAAAAAAAAAAAAAAAAAAGACTTTAAAATGAAAAATGTGGTACTTAAAAAAAGAGTGGCTTACTGATTTTTACCTCTCAAATATGTCTGGCACCAACTCCCTCTTCTTTCTTCACCATCAATCTAATTTAGACTCTAATTGTCCTCATTTTACCTGGAGCCCCCATCTCTACTTTCTACCTAGCCATAATCTCACCTTTACAGTGACAGATATATCAAGTTGCTGAGATATGATTCAAGTTATGCCATGATAAAATTTCTTCAATGGTTCCCCACCACCTACAAACAAAGTTCAAATTCCATGCAATGGCCTTCTAGAGGCAAATTCCATAGGCTTCTTCCACTTCACACACTCTATGATTTTTGCCCAAGAATTCCTGGAATACATACCACACTTTCCTGTGTCTGCTTTTGCTCATTCCCTCGTGTGAAATGTTTTCCCCCATTTCTATAAAACCAGCCCTACACCTCTTTTCATAACTCCTCTCAAGTAACCATTGTACAAAGTCTATCATGCTCTTCTGAGTCACAATTAGTTTCTCCTACCTCCAAACTCCTAGTTTTACCTTCCTGCAAGGAACGTTTATTGCCTGTCTTAACAGCATAGATGCTGCAAAAATGCTAAGCACTGGGATACAATGATAAATAAGGTACAGTTTCCTACTTTCTAAGACTTTAGAGATGAGTATAAGTTTCCCAAAGAAGAATGGTGGGGTTGATGGGGATGGAAGGTGTGATATGCCTAAAGAACAGCATGGGGAATGTTTTCCAAAATGCACAGGCCCCATTCCTTACCAACCCCACATCAATTAAAAACCACCGCTCAAGGGGCACCTGGGTGGCTCAGGTGGTTAAGCGTCTGACCTCGGCTCAGGTCATGATCTCATGGTTCGTGAGTTCAAGCCCCGCATCAGGGTCTGTGCTGCCGGCTCAGAGCCTGGAGCCTGCTTTGGATTCTGTGTCTCCATCTCTCTCTGCCCCTCCCCTGCTCACACTCTGTCTCTCTCTCTCTGTCTCTCTCTCTCTCAAAAATAAATAAAAATACATTAAAAAATAAAAAAACAAAAAAACCCACTGCTCCAGTTTGTGATAGACTTTCTCAGAGACAAACATGGAGGAAATGTATATAGTGTAACTGCCATGAAGGAATAAGCACAAGTGACTATGGGAGCACAAGGAGAGGCAAGTAACACTAACACTTTTACTACTTTGCATTTTGAATTATACCTATTAGTACATATGAATCACTTCCCTAGCAGCCTAAAACTGACTGAATTAATATCAAGAAGTAACCTGTGTGCTAAGTATACTCAAATACATGGCACAGTGCTCAAGAGCACACAAATCATTTTTTAAAGTTTTTATTTTAAAAAGTTCTCTGTCCTGCAGGAACTTTTATGATAAAGCAAAATCTGAAATATGAAAAAGTGATTTTTTTCAGAATTGAAAACTCATACTTTTTCCACCTCCTGAACAATAAACATTTAAAAATAACATAGAGAGGAATATGGCATAGAACCAAAATAAAAATATTTTTTGTGTATACATTTCTTTTTTTTTTTTTTTTAATTTTTTTTTCAACGTTTTTTATTTATTTTTGGGACAGAGAGAGACAGAGCATGAATGGGGGAGGGGCAGAGAAAGAGGGAGACACAGAATCGGAAACAGGCTCCAGGCTCTGAGCCATCAGCCCAGAGCCTGACGCGGGGCTCAAACTCACGGACCGCGAGATCATGACCTGGCTGAAGTCGGACGCTTAACCGACTGCGCCACCCAGGCGCCCCTGTATACATTTCTTTTTACATGGGACATTTTAGCTATCATAATAAAAGTTCTGGGGAGGACAGGTAATGTATTTTCTTACTTAGGTAAAGCTTTCTAAAGAAGGCAGTATATCATTTCTAATGGAAAAGAGAAGGAGTATTGCACAGATAATAAGTTAAAATGAGGGGAGAGGTGCCTGGCTGGCTTAGTCGGTAGAGCTGAGGGTCTTGATCTCAGAGTTGTGAGTTCAAGCCCCATGTTGGTGGTAGAGTTTACTTACATTAAAATAAATAAATAAATAAATAAATAAATAAATAAATAAATAAATAAAATGGGGCAGGGGGAATAAAGGAAAAAAAGGCAGCAAATGTTTTCAGAAAATACATAATGCAGACACTAAGGGAGTTATGAGGTTTCAGTAAACCAAGTATCTTTAAGTTCTAATGAAAACATGAAGTTAATATAAGTGTGGTATATTGCAGCACAGAATTCGTCTCAGATGACATGGAAGCCTGCCGTAACTAGTGCCATAAACTAAGATTTGGCAATGAAGAAGAAAGGATTGGGTAGATCTGCTTCCCAAATGAGCCTTAATGGCTTATGGGTGTCAGAGCCATCAATCCTCTCGGTCTTTGGGCCTGGGATAGCCAGAGCCCAAGACTGGTCACCTCCAGCCAACAATAAACACATTTGTATCCTTTATTATCAATTCCACTATGTGTCAAGATATGAAAAAGGTTGGAAAAAACTGGTGGTAGATCAAAGCCATACACAAAGGTGACAGAAAAATGGGAAGTTCAAGACAGTTCTAAGGCTCTCTCTACAAGCCAAGAGCAGTATTTCATACTCTTTTGGCTTCCCATTTGCCCCTTTCACATCATTCGTTCTTTGAAGGTAACGGCAATGAAAGACTTTGGCACCTGGGCTTACCTGACATCCCATGACAACACCACCACTCTTTTTGAGAATCATCTGGGTTAGGGATGTTTGAAGGATGTCTAACCGCCTAACTTTTTTATTCCACTTTCCCCTACTCCTGCCTTCTGGATCACCTCTCTTGACATCAGAGGCCCTCCAACAAGAAATGACCAGCCCTAAGACTAATTTAGGTTCATAAGATGTAGCCTGTCAATGCTGCTGCTAGGGACAATGCCCTCAATGTCCCAACTTATTCAGGGACATTAGAGAGAAAGAGAGAGGCATGGGTGGTATGAATTAGACAGAACTGAGATTCAAATGTGGCTTGCACTGCAAAATAAAACAGGAGGCTAACCGACAGAGAAGAGGGTAGTGTAATTAGGCAAAGGCATGATTAGAGAGATGAGGCAGCATTTTAGAAAGCATAAAGAGAAAATGCTTCTGTAAATGTATTCAAGACGAAGGCATGAAAAAATCAACATCCAGCTGCTAGAAGCAAAAAAAAAGGCCTGGTAGATGCTATCCATCTTCCCTAAATACTGCCCATCCTTCATGTTGTTCATTTCCTTTCCTTTTACAGCTAACTTCTGGAGAGTTATCAGTAGCCTGGAAGTTAAAATTCGACTGCAAGGTGTTAAGAATTCTCTTTATCTGCTTATCACTCATTCACTTCTTAACCCTTTGCAATATAACCTCTACCTCAACATGTTGACACCTGATATAAAATTTTTTTTTCTCCATTTGATGCTCCAGAAAGTTGCAAATATATAGTGAGTGACTCCTTACAGAATGACTATGGAGTGATGAGGTGTTGGGAAAGAGTGTCTGGTAACCTAGATAAGAAAGGCTAGCCAAGAAAGGAAGTAAAGATAGGAGGGGACTGATATTACAAGGGCAAAGGAAGAGGGTGAAGGAAGTGGTGTTGTCTCAGATGCCTATGATTCTCTGCTGGATATAAAATCCAGATGTTAGTTCCATTTACATTCTCTTGCTCTTAATCATTTTTTTGAGACAGAGAATGAGATGGAGGGGCAGAGAAAGAAGGGGACAAAGGATCCGAAGTGGGCTCGGCGCTGACAGCAGCAAGCCTGACGGTGGGGCTCGAACTCATGAGCCGTGAAATCATGACCTGAGCTGAAGTCAGCCGCTCAACCAACTGAGCCACCCAGGTGCACCAATCATTTTTTTAGAGAGTGAGAGAGTGAGTGAGTGAGCAAGGGAGAAGGGCAGAGGTAAAAAGAGAATCTTAAGCAGGCTCCCTGCTCAGCATAGAGTCCGACATGGGACTCAACCCTATGACCCTGGGATCATGACAGCCAAAATCAAGAGTCAGATGCTCAGTTGACTGAGCCACCCAGGCAACCCTGCTCTTAATCATTTTATTAGTTATACTTCCCATAATATGCTGGATTAGTTATAAATATTCCAGCTGACTGCTGCCAGGTCTTCTTGAACATTCCACTAGCACCTAAAACAAGTAACTGTCCACCTTCACACCAGATCTCTTCCATGACTTGACCATCTATTCTTGTTAATAGTATCCCTATTTCTCAATGATTTATGTTCAAAACAGTTTCTGTGGTTCTCTCTATCTAATGAGTCAACAAACTGTATACCCTTCTCAGTGCTTCTAAAAGCTATCATTTCTTTTCCATTTTCCATCTGCAGTATAGTTAGCCTAATTTAACGGCCTTATTACCTCTGCCTACATGAATGAATGTCCTACTACCAGGCTTTCCTCAAAATATCCATCTTAGGGGTAAACGTCAAATTACTTCTAACATACCTCTTGGTGTCACTTCCTTTGCTTTAAGACCTTCTATGGCTCATTTCGTACTATTCTTTTATATGAATCCACTGGTACAGTACCATCTCATCTACGTGCCTTCACCTATGCTACTCCTTCTATCTATAATGCTTTCTCCCCCTACCTCCCGGTCCCTCTCACTGCCTACTGAGTAGTTAAGAGTATAGGCTCTTCAAATCCAGCTCTGCCACTTGCAGCCTGTATGGCTTTGGGCAAGTTACTTTATGTCTCTATGTCCCCATCTTTAAAAAGGATCTATAAATTGTACTTAACTCACAAGGTTGTTCTGAGGATTCAACAAATTAATACATGTAAAGCACTGAATAGCATCTAAGAACATCACAGAGTACACAGTAATGCTAGCAAGCATTAATAAGTCATCTTAAAGGTCTATTAATAATTCCCTCTGCTCTCGGACAATTAAAGTCCCCCTCCCTTATGTTCCCACAGCACTGTATATTTGTACTATTTCTGCAGTCAGTCTTAAATTATAGTTCCCAGAGACAGGAGGCTATCATTCATGTTTCTGTATCCCCCAGTATTCCACATTCCAAATTTTTCCACAGTAGAATTTAAGCACAAATTTAGAGTTAAAAAGCAACTTTATACATATGATGGACCTCTGTTGCCCCAGAAGAGTTGTGTGTGGCTGGAAGAGTACAAAGGCATTTGAGATGAGTGACGAATGCAAGCTGCGGCACATGAAGAGTAACAGCCAGAGTTTATGTCACACAGGTCCGTTTGGTTTGCTATCTCATTCATTCATTCTTCCACTAACTTCACAAAAATTGCTGAGCCCTAGGTACTAGACACAGGGCAAGCTGCTAGCAGTTCTCTGTTACAAGACTACAGAGTATAGACAAAAGATTATGGTTACTTCAAAGGCAGTGGAAACGTGGAAGAACCAAGGATTTCTTCTGACCCAAACACTTACATAAGCTATTCTATGGATTCATTTAAGACCTCCCTTAGTTAGCGTACACATCAGAGTTAAGAACAGTGGTTGTTTTTGGGTTGGGTGGAGTGTAGGCATTTTGTTTTTCTATTTATCCTATGGGATATCAATTGGATATCCTATGGGAGTATCAATTGATTTTCAAATACAAAAAAAAAAAAAAGAGTAAGTTTAAAAAAAATTAAAAAGTCTTTCATTCTATGAGTCAATTAACAAGTACTCATTTACTACAGCTCACACATTATAAGCTTCAATTATATTAATATCTACCCATTTTTTGAGTGACAGAATGGTGTTAAACCCAGTTACTTTTAACTGAGCAAAGTCTTCCCCTCAGAAATTCACGTACTTAATTGCTTGGTTGAGGACATTTGGGTACTGAGCTCAGTAAAACTATAGAGCTAATAGAATCAAACACAGGGCTCAGAATGTATCAAGTACTTGGGATAACATATAAAGTGTAAACATATGCACACATATTAATCTGAATGGACATTCGCCAAAAATCAATAATGGGGTGGGGGGAATTGGGTGATTTTTACATTGTTCCTTATGCTTTTCTATACTGTCCCAATGTTGTTATAATGATCATACGTTATTTTCATAAAAGCAATGAACTAACAAAAACAGATGAGGAGCAGGAGTAGTAGTGGTTTAATAATTGCCATATTTGCTAGACAGGATCTAGATCTTTGCTACTTAAAAGCTTGGTCCTCTGACCTGCAACATCAACATCATGTTGGAGTTGGTCAAAAATACAGAAAGAGAAGCCCTACCACAGACTTCGAATCTACATTTTAACAAGATCCTCAGGTGACTCATATGTCCATTAAAATTTGAAAAACAGTGACCTACAAAGCTAAGGCCTTTACATGCGGGAATAAGAGGAACATCTGCCTTGTTCATTAGTATATCCTTAGCACCCAACAGTAGCTGAAACGCTATTTGTTGAATAAATATGTTAGTGATATTACTTCTGAGTGGACCATTAGAAAGACAGTGGAGATTATATTTATTTGAGTTACTTGTCTTCTGCCAGAGTCCCCAGAAATGGGTGCTTAATATTTGCTGCAAATGCTGTTAAATTACTTCAACAATAATGTCGGCCCCAATGATCTACCATTACTACATGTAATCTTTTATAAAAGAACTCCTTGCTCATTGCTCTGAGAGCCACACGTCTCCTTCAATCATTTTTCTAGCCTCCTATTCATGGGCACATCCTCTACTCTATTACATTCCTCAAAGCAAATTTATTTTAAGATTTTAACTACCACCTCTGAGAGAAAACTTACTATTTAAGTTCCAATCTATGAACTCCATCTGCCTACATTTTAAAGTCGATTTCCTGCACCTCAAATTTAGTTATGTTCAAAATTAACAATTTTATTTGCCATCAACTATCTCCCACCCCCATTTCAGAAGAAGGTAGCTCTTCATTCTTAGACTCATGTTTTGTAGGTTTTAGAGGAAAGAGACCACCTCATCCAACAATATTTTACAGAGGGCAGGTTCAAGAATTAAATGACAGCCCAAGAGGCTAATTACTGGCAACACCAGAGCTACAATCTGAACCACCTTACTTCCAATACATTATTGCATGCTGGAATTCTGACAGAACTCTTCAGTCTTGTCAATCGCATTTAAACACACTTTTTAGAAACCCAGGTTCTAAATTATCGATCGCCTAAATCCAAGAAACCAAGTCCTGTATATTGCTGACATTTCTCTCATTCCTTTTTCTTCCTTTTCAGAGCACACTGCACTTTCCTTCCACTTGGGGTTCCTTCGGTACCCAGTGCCATCCTTCCCAAGTCCTCTATGCCCTGGAAACCTAAGAGACTCTAAAATAGGAATGCCTCTTCCTGCCTTTTCTATCTTTATCCATGGTGCTTAACAGAGGTGGTTCCTGGTAGGGTCAAACCCTACCTATCCTCAGAGTATACCAGCCTTTTCTATTGGGCTTTCCTCTTTCCCAATTCCTAATGTGCTGCTCCATCGCTCATTTTGGTATCTGTTCATAGGCTGACGTTTATTCTACAGAAACCTATCTTCAAAAATAGAACCTGACATCATGTAGGTCCTCTCTTTATGCTTGAGAAAACCAAGGCCCTGAGAGAAGTGACTTGCCTCATGTTATTTGAGAAACTGGTGATGATGATGAAATCTAAACTCAGTTTTCCTCATTTCAATTCAAAGCTTGTAACAGCCCCTTCTATATATATCCGGTCTTTCCCGACATCCCCCAACTGACAGTGCAAACAAAAGGCAGACATCAAAGCCAAATGAAACTTTATTAGGCATGGCTAGCTGCGCTCACTCATGAAGCACAAAACCGGGCGCTTCAGTAAATATTTCTCCAAATGAACTAAAAGTTGAACCCACGGGGAAGGCATCAAAAGAGAGTTGGTTAATTAAATCATCCCTCTCTGTAAGGCTGTTGTAGTTCTCCACTGTCCATGGGAGAACACCACACTCACAGAGCATCAAAATACTTCCCCTCTGAGACCCAACGTTAGCTGCTGCCACATTCCTGGCCTTTCCTTTCCTGTACCCATTCCTCCGGCCACTACCCCAGTAAGCATGCGGTACTGCCAAAACCTGGCAGTTTCCTTCATGCTTCTGCACCCTTGCACACATCGGTCCCACAACCTGCAGTGCTCCGCCCTACCCCTCACCCCCAATGCCTATCGTCTCCCAAATCCTGAGATGGCTCTCACCACCCTGCTCAAACGTCACTACCCCGACCGGAGTCTACGAAGGTTTCGATCGGCCTCCAAAACTGAACCTGTCCCCAGATGCGGATTTCTACTTGCTGATAAGCCTAGGAACGTGGGAAGGACCGCCCTGGCTGTGAACTGGGTATCATCCCCCGTCCCCCGCCCTCCGCCCTCCACCAGGAGCACGCTCAGCCCGTGGCCGGCCCCGACCACTGGGGGGCTGGGGACACAGGTGCCCAGAATGCTGAGGAATGCCCGGTGGCGGCCCCCGAGCCACCGGCGATACCAGCCCGAAAGCGCACACCCATCCCCACCGCGACCAAGCGGCGTCTCCGGTACCTTACCTTACCCAACAGCAGCGGCAACTCCGCTTTACGGCATTCACAGCAACCGCTGCAAAAGGTGCCGTCAAGTGCAAAGCCGTGGCTCTCTGGTTGCTGTGGGAGACGCTCCTGCTGTACTGTCCTGGACCTCAACGTATCCGCTGCGCCTGCGACTTCACCGCCCGAAGTTTACTGATCCCTGACGATTCTTAGCTTTTGATATCAGGCCACTTAGCCAAAGCCCTTTCGGCGCTTGCCTTCCTAACAACTACAGTAGCGCAACGAGGCGACATAAAATTTAGGAAGTGGAGCAAGAATTGGAGGCACCAGCTGAGCTGTGCTTCTTGAAGCGTGTGAGTTTGGCAGATAAAATATAGAATGCCAGTTAGATGTGAATTTCAGATAAACAACAGTGTTTTTGTTTTTTGTTTTTTACTGCGTGTGAGCTAAACAGAGGGATTCAGAATAACTCCCTGAATTCTGGTTTGGGTACCATTAGATGAGATGGGGATGTAGTGGGAAATAGCAGCTGTGATTAATATTGCTCGTGAGGTTGAGGTGCACGGCATCCCATCTCCATAGGACTATTACACTCGGGTTTAGGTCTGGAAATATACACGCATACAGTTCCGGCCTAGTTCTTAACTTCACAGTGTAATACAATGAATTGTTAAGGGCCAGAAATGTCAATTTTGACATGAATTTTAAAAACTATACAGCACTAAATAAATTACTGTAATTTTAGGTTCTTTATACAAAATTATCAGTCCATACTAAAAACTGAAAATACTCCTTTTGTATATTTGAGTTTTCTAAACTTTGTTGTTTGAAACAGCATGTAAAGGTGTTTTTTTTTTTTTAATGTTTATTTATTTTGAAAGAGAGAGCGTGTGTGAGCAAGCAGGGAAGGGGCAGAAAGAGAGAGGGAGAGAGAGAAGCCTAAGCAGGCTCTGCGCCGTCAACGTGCAGGGCTCAATCTCACCAACTGTGAGATCATGGCCAAAGTCAGGAGTCCCAGGCTTAACCCACTGAGCCACCCAAATGCCCTGAAAAGTTTTAATTTCTCATTTCCAGTTATAAGTTTCTGGTTTTTCCTTCTAGAACTTTTCTGTGTATATACAAGCTTATTCTGTAAAAGTCCTCTTATTACTTAAAACTAGTTCTATAGACTTGGAACTAGTAGTTGGTAAATTAATCGAAAAAGTAGATAACACCCAAAGGAAGGAAGTTATCGAGGATTAAAGGGATTACTGGACACAAGTGCTAACTTAATGGACCTAACACGGGAAATTTTGAGCATCAAAATGAATAACTATCGATTGAGCTAATGAATTGAGCTATCGATTGAAACACTGCAAATATGTAAAAATTCACTTTGTAATTCTTTAAAAATGAAACACATTAGTCGTAATTGAAGGTTTCCAGGGTGATTGGTTGCCAATCACTATTGCAAAACTTGATAAAGGGAAAAATATCAAGTATTTATCCTTTTGGGGCGCCTGGGTGGCTGAGCCGGTTAAGCGTCCAACTTCGGCCCACATCGTGATCTCATGGTTCGTGAGTTCGAGCCGCAGGTCCCCTCTTTGCTGACAGGCTGGAGCCTGGAGCCTGCTTCAGATTCTGTCTCTTTCTTTCTCTCTCTCTCTGTCCCCGCCCCCACTCATGCTCAGTCTCTCTCTCAAGAACAAATAAACATTAAAAAAAAGTATTTATCCTTTCTTGCATGAGCTGTATGTCAGTGTAACCAAAATCCTAATGAGAATTCTAGCTAATAAATGAATGATAGAACAATCACCATTTTGCTATTCCTAATGAAATAATACAACTAACATTCATCAATAGATGTTAAAACTAAGGTGAAATGTTGCTGGGGACGTTTTAGAATTATTTTTTTGATGGGGAACTTATTAATAGGTGGTTTAGGCTGGTACCACCTGAACCCACCCCAGTGATCAATCTTATGATTGAGTCTGGGACAACCAGAAATCGTGTATTTCATGACAGGATGGAACAGACAACACACAGCACCACCTGTGAGGGATTCTTGCCTAAAAACCGAACCTGCATTTAATAAAACTCTAGATTTAACAAAGTGTGTAGAGAAGCAATCAGCTAAATTCAGAATGTGCCATATTCTACAAGATAAATACCCCAGTCTCTTCATTAATGGTATATGGTATTTAAAGAGGGGGAGGGAAGGAACTACTACAACATCAGAGACTTAAGAGACCTATAAGCAAATGCAGTGTGTAGACCTTGTCTGGATCCTGATATGAAGAAAGCAACCATAAGAAGACATTTTTGAAGCAACTGAAATTTTAATACGGACTGAGCCATTAGATGATATTAAGGAAGTGCTGTTAATTTTGCTAAGAATGTTAGTGGAATGTGGCTGTGTTTAGAAGAGTAAGTCATCATTGATGCATATTGCAGTGCTTATAAGGTGAAATGTTTTAAAACTTTAAAAAAGATGATACAAACATGGCAAAGTATTAATAACTGGTAAATCTGTGATGAGCATAAAGGTGTTCATTATTTTTTAAATGTTTGTTTATTTTTGAGGGGGGGGGGGAAGGGGCAGAGAGAGAGGGAGACACAGAATACGAAGGAGGCTCCAGGCTCTGAGCTGTCTGCACAGAGCCTGACGCAGGACTGGAACTCATAAACCTTGTGACTTTTTAAAATCTCTTTATAAGTTTCCCTCTACATTCTTTACAATTTTTCATACTCATATTCATTTTGGTTTATGTCATATTTATATAACTACAATGGCTGCCAGCAGTACAAACAGGTTTGGGAACAAATAGCTAACTGCAGGTAAACTGGTGGGAGCAGTACTTCTCCCAGCAGTACTAGAGTGGAGCCCAGCTGTAAGCCTTCAGCTGTCAGTATGCTTTTAACTTGTCAGCCAATCCAGTTGGACAAAGGTTACGAGAATGGGTAAAACAGCCTCTATTATAGGCAAAGATCCATCTTTTAAAAATCACTCAGATGGGGGATTACACACATCGTGGCCCATCCTAATATTGTGGGTCCTGGGGCAAGAGTACAAATGGAGTTTGACATATTTTAAATGTCTGAGTAAAGAATTAACCATATTATATCCTTCTACCCTGGCAAATATTCCTTCTCAAGGAACAGTAATCTAGGATCAAATTTGGAATTCTCAGACATATACTGTAGAGTCAGCATGAGAACTAGGTCTGCCTGTTTTTCCCACAAGGTCCTGGGTCTGTCTTCTTTTACTTCTAGCTTCAGCTTGCCACAAGAGTCCTGATATGCATCATGTACACACCTGTTTGCACATCCAAGGTCCATCCACACTACTCATAAAACTGCCACTCCTTAAGTATAAAGGCATATACTTTATATAAAGGCGCACACACACACACCTGTAGCACAGTCTGTCTTCAGGATGATTTGGGGAAGAGGCCTGCATCTGTTCTGGAATCAAGCTTTGGGCTGGTCAGGCAGGGAATTCTAGGGCTCTGGCTATCTGGTACACAATGGGTAGAGAACATGCACCCATCCAAGTGGGTGCAGTTCCTTGGTTCCTTCAATTTTCCATTCCATGAAGAGGCACAGCAAGTGTGAGGATCCGTGCAGGGACCCCTCATTCCCAAGGCTAAGTGCACACACGCCCTCATGGTGTCATACTATATACACTGCTGGACTTGCTTTTTCTATTTCATAATATCATGAATACCCTTCCACTGATAGCATATTCTGTAACAGGTATATAGGGTTACTTTAGCACCATAATCTAATTATTCTGGTGACCTTGTGCAAAAGGGGCATAGACATACTACTAGTACCATGCAGCGTAAATGTAAAATAGGATTTAGTAAGGGAAATACTTGGGACAGAAAAGTAGAGTGCAATTTCCCAAGTTCTCATCCCACAGAGATTCGGACAGGCAAAGAAGGACTGATATTCCACGGAAAGGACTCTAATTGAGGAAACCAACTCCCACAATGGTCTACATATACATAGCATTTACTGGGGAAAGGGCATGCAGAATATATGTAGACAAGTATGTAACAATGGTAGCTTGCCAGTGCAGCAAGTTAAAAAGGGAGACTTCAGAATTGTGGTAGCCCATCCTTTTCTTCAATTAACAGTCGGGTTGCTTGTATTTTGCTCTTGTAATGCTGCAAAGAGTACTGGCTTATTTGTGGGGATGTAAGAGAAATACCTAGAAATGGAATTAACTTTTCAAAGGTATGTGTATTTAAAATCTTGATATTGCTGAACTGTTCTCCACTCCATCTTCTACATGAGGTACTGTTTTCTTACTATCTACATCACACTCCTCTCCCTAGGACTCAAGACTATCCAGTGTCCCTTCATTCTTTTGGTGAAAATGCTTAGTTACAGGAGCTCCAGTCTCATCTAGTCATTGATTGGTTTTCTTTTTTCTCCTAAACTTATTTCAAGTTAGGAAATACTTTTAAAAAGATTTAGATTCTGGTCTCTTTTTGGCTACAATCTGCCAAAATGTAACCCACAATGTGACAAGCTCCAAAGACAGAAAAACTAAGTGCTTGATTTATAGTTATAGCATGTTTCACCTTCCATTTATAGCTGCACTGTGTAAAATAGCTACTAGTAAGATGTGGCTCTTTACATTTAAATTAATCACAATAAAAATTTTAGTTTCTTCGTTTAACTCACCATATTTACATTGCTCAACAGCTGCCTGGATCTAGTGGCCACTGTGTTGGACAGCACAAATATAGAACTTCCCATCACTGCAGAAAATTCTGTTGAACAGCACTGCTCTAAAATATAAACTTTTGGGGCAGAGGGACTATGACTTTTTTTTTTAATCTTCTCATCCCCAACAGTACACTGTAGATATTTAATGAAAATTGATAAAAATGCAAGCACTGAAGCAAAGGAAAGCAGAAAAAGTTTAATTTTTAGAGGAGATATTCCAGGTGCTTTTGTAAGAACTTAGGCTCGGTCATTCTACACAGAGCATACCATCATTTCAACATTCAAGTTACTCCACTTTGAATACTTTATTTTGAAGTTAAAAAGTTTAAAGTTTAAAAGGCTTTGTCTTGTTTCCAAGGATAATGAGGCAATATGCTTATTAAAAGACTAGTTTGCAGAACTGAGTATATTAAAAGTGTCCATTGATGTTCTTCATCCGTAACTTAAAGGTTAAACCTGAGGAATTAGAATTTTAATTATCAGAACTGCATAGCAAAACCATGTCCAAATGATAGACATACCAAATAATCTACAGATTAAGATAACCTGTAAGCCATTTAACAAATCCAATTTAAAGCAAAACAAATGTTAGGAGAGATACTAAATGATATTCAGGTTAGCAAAGTTTTGAAATGTTTCATCATATCTTTTAATGCAAAAAAAGTTGTCAAATGGTAAGTGGGCACATACACCTGATATCATTTATCCCATGTCAACAAACTGCTGAATCATTTGGTTGTTTGGAAAATATTTGGGCTAAGTTCATTCTGCATGTGGTACTAAGCAGTCATAAATTGAAAGTGCAAATGCCTGAATGGAAACATAGCTTAAAATGTTTATTTATGCTACTATTCTACACTGACACATGAATGCTGTGAGAGATGTTTACAGTTGTACCAAGTCTAGATAGAGAGTAACAAGTTTGATGAGAAAATACAAAAACGCCACAAGCATTGCACAAACAAAAGAATGTTAAAGGGCATTATAATCAGGTGGTGTTTTGTTACCTTTTTTTTTTTTTAAATAATCACTTTGAAGTCCTAGTGATACCACTTTAAGCACATGCTTTATTAAAAGAAAGAACATCTAGAAGTACCCAACACTTAAATCCATTATTCACTGAAAATAACGCCTTACATTTACATAGCATTTTACTGTTGTTGAAGCAACTTCACATACTCCATTTCATTTTATTTCTCGCAACAGCCCTGGGAGGTAAGCTGAACAAGTTATAATTATTTTATGTAAGGCAGTGGAGGCCCAAAGATGAGAAATGATTTACTATGCTGAGGTCATAGATCTACTCAGTATATGGTAGAAAGCGATTAATTTTGAATTTAATTACTTTAAAAAGTGAAACCAAAATACTTTTTATATCCAGAAATCTTAAAGACTAGTGGTTTTTAATGTAAGTTGTTCCCAAACTTTAATTGTTATATATCTTATAGTATGAATTAGTTATAAATTTTATTTTAAAGAGTCTCCCTTAAATGGTAAATCAGACTCCGTGCTTTGGTACCTTAGAGATATTGAAAATGTTAAAATATATATATATATGCATTCTTATAGCCCTTAGGCTCTCAAAAAATTTCCAATACTAACAGAAATGCCTTTTGCCAATTACTTAAAATTTGACTTATTTTAAAACTGGTCCAAACTTACAAAGCTCCAAGCCAAAGCAAACACATTCACCCACCTTCTGCCCTACATACTGTGAAATCCTCTAAATGCCCATTCCCAAGGACCAACTTAGAGTGAATGGGTATCATTAAGAATATGTATCAGTTTAAACTAACAAAGCTCAAATGATTATGAATCAAAAGTGAGTACCTTATATTGACCCAGAAATAACAAATACTGTTTTAATTTAATAATTGGATAGTCTGAGGAGAAAAGTACTATGGCAATCTCTGTTATTTATAAGCCACTACTAACCTTTATATGGCAAGTCTGACAATATCTTTTCAATAAAAACAACATATAGGAAATGCAATCCATTTAAACTCCAGATTACTCCAAAAGCTTAAGTATTTACATTAATCAAATATTCCAGGTAACAAAGCATGTCAGGTCACAAATATTTGTATAATGTGAATACTGTAAGATACACATAAAAGGTTTTGAAAACCATACTGAACATGAGGTAATCGTTCTGTAATGATTAAGGAAATATTCATGATCTATTATAATGTTCTAGTATTGACATTATGAAATGTATGTTTTGTTTAAAAATAGCAAATAACTTTATGGTTACTTGGGTGTTCAGTAAATTTATGCCGACCATACACTTCCCTAAAAGAATATATCCAGTTTAAAATAAAATCAAAGAAGGGGCGCCTGGGTGGCGCAGTCGGTTAAGCGTCCGACTTCAGCCAGGTCACGATCTCGCGGTCCGTGAGTTCGAGCCCCGCGTCAGGCTCTGGGCTGATGGCTCAGAGCCTGGAGCCTGTTTCTGATGCTGTGTCTCCCTCTCTCTCTGCCCCTCCCCCGTTCATGCTCTGTCTCTCTCTGTCCCAAAAATAAATAAACGTTGAAAAAAAAAAAATTTAAAAAAAAAAAAAATAAATAAAATAAAATAAAATAAAATCAAAGAAGAAACTGTTCTAGATCCATTTTATGTGACTACGTAAAACTGAACCATATTAATGCAGTTAATTTGAATTTTTTATAAACTCTAATTTATTTTTTAAAATTTGACTTACTAGCAGAAACATTGTTTTTAAGATGCAAACTTTGTCACATTACTCAAAAGTAGCAAAACTATATGTACAGTAAATCAAACTTCACTAATTGTGGAAATCCAGATACAAAGTACGGCTGCCATATCACAGACACTTAAATTTATCTGTTGTATGAATTAGCCAATGAATGGACACTGATCTAATAAATATGGGGTTTTTAAAAGAATTACAATGATTTGAAAGTATAGTCCTTAGTATTTTTAGCCTGGAATCATAATATTTTATAGTAAGAAGTCAACAGTGTCCTCTTCCAGAATTAATACTCTTTGAAATCATATAATATATATATATATACATATATATATCCTCATATGATATATATATATATACATATATATATATATCCTTTGTCAATTTTTTCATGTTTTCAAAAGAAACAAAATAACTATAATTTTACAAGTATTGAGAAAAAATAATCATTCTGGGTAAGTCATGAAATGGAGTATGTGAGCCTAATTATAATATTTCATTACAAATTATTTACTTTTATTATTTGTACCACCAAGGATCGGTCACCAAAAATTCCAATTATACATGACACTGTTCATACTTTAATTTAATAAGTGAGTAAATAAAACTAAGCCAATATGTTTCTTTAAATGGTAACACAGGAAAAAGTTACTGTTTGCAGAACAAAGTAGGCCAAGTCTAGCTGTACAGTGGCAGTTAACGGTTTGTCAACATGGTACAGATGCCATCAATAAAACCCATGTACAGACAGGCACGCCTCTAATACTTTCAATTTGTTTACCTATACCTGGGACATTCAAAGAATCACTGTATATTAAATTTCTATGTGCACTCAGTTATTAAATGCTTCATATATACATATTTACCAAAAGTTAAACACATAGGTGACAGAGTAAGCCCAAAGAGTCAAAATGAATTGTAAAAAAATTTTTTTTCTAAAGTGCTTAAGGCAATTCCTTCATTTCTTTAACCCAGTTTACTAAAACTGGTTTGGGATTCAACTGCTAAAAGAGAAATGCAATATCAAATGCACGTTTTTATAAAACAATTTTTATACCTGTAATACATCTATTACCGTCAACCTCTCATGCATTTCTTTTACAGAAAGCAATCATGTTTGACCTGTCAAAACAAAGAGTAAACAAACTAATAAAGTCTGAAAGGGTATACCATCTTCCCACAATGCATTAAATTTGAGCAAAAAGGCTCAATAGTTTTTAATTCAAATGACAATGAGAATGTTATATATTATAGTCAAGTTAAGAGTTACCTTAATTTGATACTATTTAAATAGGCACTACAGTTGATTATTTTCTAGTTTGAAAAGGAGGGTGGCAGACTTTTCCAGTTTAACTTAACACATATAAACTTAAAACTTTTGTTCTTTATAGAGACCTTTAAGAAGCATACATAGTAACAGGAAAACCTCAGATTTTTATTTTGAAGTAATACTTGTTATTACTTCAAATGAATTTTCCAAATGAATATTAGAAAATTTAAATGAAGGGTTTCAAATGATGGCATGAGCACAGAATAGAAGCATATGCACTCCTCCAGCCCGATTAATCCTCTGCTCCATACACCTGCAACAGAAGGCCCTCACCAGTATAACATAATGGTCTCTGGCTTAAATTATCAGTTGACGCTGCAGGGGGCATGAAGTAAGAGCACACTTAGAGGAAGAAGGCACTGAATTAAAGAGAAGACACAATTACATAAGACGTAATAGTAAAAAATTTTATACGAGAACTTCTGGCTTTTTCTGTGTCAATTTTGCTAAACTATACATGTGTAATTGTTCACATAAAGCAGCTCCACCACTAAATTACTGCTTTCAGATTTGACTCTATGAAAGAGAATTGTAACTTCCTGTTTCTTAGGTCCTGGAATAATACCACTGTAGGGAACAGAATATCCAAAAAATTTTTTTCAAAATCTTTAGGAAGAACAAAACCCAATATTATAGTTGTTTGGAGAATCAAAAGGATATCTATTGACATACTTCATTCTCTCAACTGCCTTATAGTCTTTAAAAACTACCACTATGTCATGAGACAATGGTGCAGATATAAATGCCCTCTGGAAAAATAATACCTAATTCAAACAAAATTCCTCATTTAGGTCTGTTTTACCAAAAAACAAAACACCCTATATCAGTAAACAGTAAACTTTAGGAGAGAATGAGCTATTCCTATTTCACAGGTTTTTCTGTAAAAGGCAGCTCAGATGTAAGCAGCAATAGTCCCTTCTTGGGAGAAGGTTGTCAGAGCATAATACCCTTAAAATAAGAATGAAAAAAGGTCAACATGAGAAAGTAAATTCCAGAGACCACCTAAAACGTTCAAGGAGTTCTTAAATACTGAAATCGCAACTTTCAGTTTGGCTCAAAGAACTTGTATTAAAAATTTTAACCAACTTTTAAAAAATAGGTATGTTCTGCTCAATAACCATGGGTTTTATTCACGGTTTAACATATTTTCCCTAAGGTTGGGAAGGATTATTCTATGACGATTTTTGGAAGAATTATACCCCTTTGGAAGGCAAATGTGAAAAATAACCTCTGAATAGTTACGTTTGAAAAACTTATATGGTAAATAAGTCAGAGATATGTAGACATTTTTTAAAACACTTGTTTAAACCATTCCATACCTTATTAAAAAGCAGACATAAATGACCTCAGTAGTTTTAGGCACCTCCCTTTATAACCTATCTTCTTAGATAAAACTTAAATGATGTAGGTTTTTCTACCTTTTTTTAAACTTTAATAAAATTTCATTCCTACTAGAAATATTAAAAATCAGTATAATTATCAATTACTACCAAATTCAAGTGAGAATTTTACCAAGACAACTATTAAAGGTAGTACTAAATGTGACAACAAAATCAGAAAATAGAAAGCTTTAAAAAATCTTATCCATCATCCAAAATGATGGAATGAAAAGAAGTCTAATTAAACAAGGCAACATATAAAGAATATCCCTTTGCCACTGTTAGTGCAGCAGGTTAAAAACAACGACGACAACTAATGTATGGGTGATTTTAAGCTAAAGTCTTCCTATCCACTCTATTTTGAGTTTTAACTCAAATAAGAGAAATGTCACAATATTTGGAAAAGAGAAAATGATAAACAATCTAGTCAGTAAAACAAAAGAGGATAATTTAGCAAAACTCAACTTCTTTACGAAAGGACAACAATTAAGAAAACATTTCTAGCATCCCCAACCAATGATTTCAATTTTTAGGCAAACTTAGAAGACTGTATTTTTTTTTAAAGCTTCAGTGTAAGAACCTAATAATAGGTAGTGACGAGATAAAGAGAAAGTACAGGGGAAAGAAGACAAGATTTAAATGCTTTCCTCTCAGATCCTAGGGCTACATACTAACTAAACATTTTAGGAGAGCCAAAGTAATCCAAGAAACACAAAAATGAGTTTCTATGTAACTATTTAAACACTGCCTTTCTTCCCATTTGTTCTTCGAAACATCAGTTTCTTGCTCAGAATCTGCTTGCTTGATGCTACTGCACAGTAGGTTCCCGTGAGTACTTGGTACTAGATGCTTAATGCTAACACATCCCAGGCCTTAAAGCAGAAGGTAGCAAACCTGATTTCCACCACTTGTAAATTTCTGTGATTAGTAACTGCACAGAAAAGGCCACCCAAAGGGGGTGAAACATATTCTGAGTAAGCATTACTGAGTAATATTGTTTAGGCTGCTAGCTGAACCCGTCATTCCATTTTCACTTTTCTGAAGCGTTCTCACAGCACTTGGAACCTGCATCCCAGTATTCAAAGAAAGTCCACCACACCAAACCTAAAAAAAGACAAAACCAAAGCTTTAGTCAGATTTCAAATCAAACTAGAACTGAGGTGATTCTTAAAGTTCCATTTGAAAGGCAAAATGCCACGTATGTGAATGTCAACAAGTTCCAAACTGATAACCTTTATATTTGAACCGAGAAGTGAAAAGGAAGGCTAACTCAAGAGTTTTTGAGAACCAGAGAGGCCAGCGGAAGTCTTTGTGGTAGCAGAACCCACTGGAACTGCACACAAGAGAAGGAACTAAGGGCTGCAAAAATTTAGATATTAAATTTTTAGGGTTAATAGGCCAAAAATATTGGCTATTTCTACTGATGCTAACCTTCACAACCAAGAGAAGTGCACAGAGAGCCAATTTCCTTACCCCTATTATTGCTTTAGATTGTGATGAGGTGTGGCCTGAGACTATAGGAATCCAACACCCCAGTGTTAACAGAGTAAAATCCATTATTTTTTTCCCTAACTTGTTAACAATAAGAACTCTTTTATTAATTCTTTAAGAACTTCTGAGAAAAATGCAAATGGTAATAATATCCAGATATACCATATTGCCATATTCTATTAATTATAAATGTAAGTTTCTGAAAGATGAAATTGCTTTGCTTGTAAACAGAGCAGCTTTAATTGAATAAAGTGAATAACTTATTTAGAACAGACTCAAGTGAATTAAAATATGAAAGTATGGATCTTTTAATTATCATCGATGCCTGGTTTGTAGAAGACACAGCTTGAGACAAGGGACACTTAGAAACTGTTGGGAGTATTCCCACCTTCAATTATATCCGAAAGTGTTTAAAATTTACTAAGTGATTACATAGTATACCAAAGAATCCACTGACCTGTGAAATTTATAGCTGTATGACGAACATTCCAAATTTTTAAAACTAGTAGGTTCAGTAATGATAACTCCCCAAATACAAAAGCTCTGTGATTATAAAACTACTATATTACTTTTTTTTGAAGTTATTTAAGTGATTTACAAACATATTTACTCAAAATATCTAGCACAGAGGTACAAGGGCAAATCAACAGAGAAAGGTTAGTCTTTTTTGAACACTTGGAATTCATATACAAAAAACAGATCTCAAACCATACCTGGTACAATATAAAAAATAACTCAAAATGGATCACAGACCTAAATGTAAAACCTAAAGCCATAGAACTTTAAGAAGAATACAAAAGAGATTATCTTTGTATCCTTGAGGTAGGCAAAGCAAGATCCATAAAAGAAAAAAAAAATGGATAAACGGACTTCATTAAAATGAAAAACTTCTCCTCAAAATGTTTACAAAATGAGAAAAGCCACAAACTAGGAAAAAATATTTGCAGAGCAGTTTTTTGATAAGAACCCATATCCAGCATACATAAAGAAATCTTAAGACTCATTAATGAGAAAACAAGTACCCCAATAAAAAATGAACAAATAATAGATACTTCATCAAAGACATTATAAAAATGAAAAATAAGCACATGAAAAGATCCTCAACATCATTTGTCCTTAGGAAAATGCAAGTTAAAACCATAATGAAATACCTTAACACACCTATTAAAACTGCTGAACAGGGGCGCCTGGGTGGCTCAGTCGGTTGGGCGTCCGACTTCAGCTCAGGTCACGATCTCACGGTCTGTGAGTTCGAGCCCCGTGTCGGGCTCTGGGCTGATGGCTCAGAGCCTGGAGCCTGCTTCCGATTCTGTGTCTCCCTCTCTCTCTGCCCCTCCCCCGTTCATGCTCTGTCTCTCTCTGTCTCAAAAATAAAATAAACGTTAAAAAAAAAAAATTAAAAAAAAAAACTGCTGAACAAAAAAATCTGACAATATTAATGTCAAGGATGTGGTAAACTCTCATATATTGCTAGTAGGAATGCAAAAGTCACAACACAAGAAACAACAGGTGTTGATGCAGATGTAGAGAAAGGGGTATCCCCTCTTGCACTGTTGGTGGGAATGCAAACTGGTGCAGCCACTCTGGAGAACGGTATGGAAGTTCCTCAAAAAACTAAAAATATAACTACCCTACCATCCAGCAATTGCACTACTAAGTATTTACACAAAGGATACAAAAATACAGATTCAAAGGGTTACATGCACACCAATATTTACAGGAGAATTATCAACAATAGCTAAACTATGGAAAGAGCCCAAATGTCCATCTACTGATGAATGGATAAAGATGTGGTATGTGTGTGTATGTAACACACACACACGCACACACACACAGGGGATATTAAACAAAAAGAATGAAATCTTGGGCCTGGGTGGCTCAGTCAGTTAAGCGTCTCACTCTTGATTTCACCTCAGGTGAAATCTCACACATCAGGCTCCGCACTAGCACAGAGACTGGGATTCTCTCTCTCCTTCTCTCTCTGCCCCTCCCCCACTCACACTCTCAAAATAAACCTTTTTTAAAAAAAGAAAAAGAATGAAATCTTGCCACTTACAATGACATGGAGGAGATAGAATGTATTACACTAAGCGAAATAAGTTGGAGAAAGACAAATACCATATGATTTCTCTCATATGTGGAATTTATTTATTTATTTATTTATTTAGAGACAGCAGGAGCAGGGGCTGAGCAGAGGAAGAGGGAGAGACAGAGTCTTAAGTAGGTTCCATGTTCAGTGTGGAGTCCGACGCAGGACTCGATCTCATGACCCCATGACAATGAGATCATGACCTGAGCAGAAATCAAGAGTCAGCGCTTAACTGACTAAGCCATCCAGGTGCCCCACTCATATGTGGAATTAAGAAACAAAACAGATGAACACATAGGAAGGGGGGAAAAAGAGGAGAGAGGGAAACAAACCACAAAAGACTCAATGACAGAGAATCAACTGAGGGTTGATGGAGGGAGATGGGTAGGAGATGAGCTAGATGGGTGATGAGTGCTTATTGTGTTGAGCACTGGGCATTGTTTTTAAGTGATGAATCACTGAATTCTACTCCTGAAACCAATATTGCACTGTATGTTAACTAAAATTTAAATAAAAATTTAAAAAAATTAAAAGGAATACAAAAGTCACACAGCTACTTTGGAAAACATTTTGGTAGCTTCTTATAAAGTTAAACATACACTTTCTTTTTTTTTCTTTAATTTTTTTTTAATGTTTATTTTTGAGAGAGAAACAGTGTCAGTGGGGATGCCCAGACAGAGAGGGAGACACCGTATTCAAAGCAGGCTCCAGGCTCTGAGCTGTCAGCACAGCCCAATGCAGGGCCCAAACCTATGAACTGTAAGATCATGACCTGAGCCGAAACAAATGCATAACCTACTGGGACACACAGATACCCTAAACATACACTTTCAGTGTGATCTAATACCCTCACTTCTAGGTATTAACCCAAGAGAAATGGAAACAAATACGAAAAAAATCTATTTGCAAATATTTACAGTGCCTTTACTTATAATTGCCAAAAACTAGAAAGAACCCCAAAGTCCTTCAACTGGTGAGTGGATGAATAACGTGTGCTACATACAGTCAGCAATAAAACAGACACTCGTCAGCAAAAAAAAAAAGACACTATGACTGATAAACACAACACTGATGAATTTCAAATACATTATGCTGTAGAATCAAAAGTCTACATACCATACAATTCCTTTTCTCTAATACTCTGGAAAAAGCAAAACTACGGAGACTAAAACCTTGTTAGTGACTACCAGGGCTGTGTGTGATCAGAAAGGTCCATTACAAAGGAAGATGAACTTTTGTAGGGTGATAGAAATGTTCAATGTCTTGATTATGGTAATGTTACACAACTGTAAGCATTTGTCAAATCCCACAGAACTGTACACTACTATGAATTATCCTTAATAAACCTGCTTTTAAAAAGAAAACTAGGGGTGCCTGGGTGGCTCAGTCGGTTAAGTGTCCAACTGCAGCACAGGTCATGATTTCATCGTTCATGAGTTCAAGCCCCACGTTGGGCTCTGTGCTGACAGCTCAGAGCCTGGAGCCTGCATCGAATTCTGTGTCCTCCTCCCTCTCTCTCTTTCTCTGCCCCTCCCCCACTCACGTTTTCTCTCTCTCTCTCTCTCTCTCTCTCTCTCTCCCCCCCCCTCAAAAATAAACATAAAAATTTTTTTTAAAAAGAAAACTAATCTTGTACACAAAAAGTTTAATAATCACTGACCTAGTTAATAAACCCTTCAATGAAAGGAAAAAAATAATTTCAACCAGTTTGAAAATACTTTTCCTAAAGCATCTTAACAACACTTACTAATGTAGTTAGTGTTTAATTATTTGGAATGAAAAGCAATAAACTCACTACATATCTACTTGAGATAAACTCAAATTAAACATGAAATCCAACCCTTTTAGATACAAGGAAAAAAATAACTTTTGAGTTTCATATGGTAAACAAATTTGTCCCTGAATGACCTATTTGGAAAAACAGCCAAAAAACACATAATACAGCAGAGGTCTGTGGCAAAGTAATAATAATAATAATAATAATAATAATAACAACCCTTCTAAATCCTTAAGTGTTTTTCTATGAACAATAACTTCATTCACTGATTACTTTTAATTTTTAATGAAAAACCAAGAGTCTTAGTTATTAGCATTGTTTTAAATTTAAGATTTTGGGGTATCCAAAGTGAATGATCATTATCAATTTTGAGAGTTAAAAGTACTATATTTTAAACCCACATATACCCTGAATACTTTCTCCTCACAGTTTGAGAAGCTACAGTCAGGGTAATGATGGAAGAACACACATACAAAACATTCTGCCAACTCTGCAATGGAAATAACCCCCCTTGATTGTAGAAGTAACCCCCAAATTAAGAAAAGGTCTAGCCAGAATAATGAGGATCTGTCTTAATTGTACTGCAGAACTCCCCAGAGTAGCCCAAACTTACAGAGAAATCCAAAGGATAAAGGAGTTGGAAGAAGCAGTAACATCTGCTTAAAAAAAAAATAAATTCAAACCAAGTTGCATTTTGTATGGAGAATAATGACTTTTTCTAATATAAATTGTGACCACTAAACCAGCCTTGCAAGAAATTTTAAGGGGGACTCTTTGAGTGAAGAAAAAAACAAAACAAAACAGACCAAAAGCAATAAAGACTAGAAAGGACCAGAGAACATCATCAGAAACATCAACTCGATAGGAAACACAATGGCACTAAATTCATATCTTTCGGTACTCACTCTGAATGTAAATGGACTAAATGCTCCAATCAAAACACACAGGGGATTAGAATGGATAAGAAAACAAGACCCATCTATATGCTGCCTACCAGAGACTCATTTTAGACCTAAAGACACAGCAGATTGAAACAAGGGGATGGAGAACCATCTATCATGCTAATGGACGTCAAAAGAAAGCCAGAATAGCTGTATTTATATCAGACAAACTAGATTTTAAAACAAAGACTATAACAAGAGATGAAGAAGGGCGTTCTATCATAATTAAGGGATCTACCAAGAAGATCTAACAACTGTAAATATTTATGCTTCCAATTTGAAAGCACCCAAATATATAAATCAATTAATCACAAGCATAAAGAAACGCATTGATAATAATACCATAATAGTAGGAGATTTTAACACCCCACTTTCAACAATGGAAACAATGGCTCTGAATGAGACCCTGGACCGGATGGACTTAACAGATATATTCAGAACATTTCATCCTAAAGCAGCAGAATACGCATTCTTCTTGAGTGCACATGGAACATTCTCCAGAACAGATCACACACTGGGTCACAAATCAGCCCTCAATAAGTACAAAAAGATTGATATCATACCATGCATATTTTCAGACCACAATGCCATGAAACTTGAAATCAATCACAAGAAAAAATGTGGAAAGACCACAAATAACTGGAGATTAAAGAACATTCTACTAAAGAATGAATGCACTAATCAAGAAATAAAGAGGAAATTAAAAAGTACATGGAAGCCAATGAAAATGAAAACATGACAGTCCAAAACCTCTGGGATGCAGCAAAGGTGGTCATAAGAAGGAAGTATGTAGCAATGCAGGCCTTCCTAAAGAGGGAAGAAATGTCTAAAATACACAACCTAACCTTACACCTAAATGCGCTGGAAACAGAACAGCAAGTAAAGCCCAAAATCAGCAGAAGAAGGGAAATAATAAAGATTAGGGCAGAAGTCAATGATATTGAAATTAAAAAACAACAACAACAACAGTAGAATATATAAACAAAACCAGGAGCTTGCTAGTTCTTTGGAAGAATTAACAAAATTGATAAACCCCTACTCAGATTGATCAAAAAGGAAAAAGGAAAGGACCCAAATAAATAAAATCAGATGAGAGAGATCACAACCAACATCACAGAAATACAAACAATTATAAGAGACTATTACGACCAATTATATGCAAACAAATTGGGCAATCTGGAAGAAATGGACAAATTCCTAGAAACTAACTGAAAAGGAAAAAGTAGAAAATTTGAACAGACCCACAACCAGCAAATAAATTGGATCAGTAATCAAAGATCTCCCAATAAACAAGAGTCCAGGGATGGACGCCTTCCTAGAGGAATTCTACCAAACATTTAAAGAAGAGATGGGGTGCTTGGGTGGCTCAGTCAGTTAAGTGTCCAACTTCAGCTCAGGTCATGATCTCGCGGTTTGTGAGTTCGAGTCCTGTGTTGGCTCTGTGCTGACAGTTCAGAGCCTGGAGTCTGTTTTAGATTGTGTGTCTCGCTCTCTCTCTGCACCTCCTCCCTCCCTCCTTCCTTCCCTCATTCCCTCTCCTCCCTCCTCAAAAATAAATAGACATAAAAAAAATAGACTTAATACCTATTCCTTTGAAGATGTACCAAAAAATAGAAATGGAAAGAAAACTTCCAAACTCATTCTATGAGACTAGCATTACTTTGATTCCAAATGCAAACAAAAACACCACTAAAAAGGAGAACTATCGACCAATCTCACTGATGAGCATGGATGCAAAAATTCTGAAGAAGATACTAGCAAACCAAATCCAACAATACATTAAAAGAATTATGCACCATGATCAAGTGGGATATATTCCTCTCCCTGAGATGCAGAGCTGGTTCAATATCTGCAAATCAATTAATGTGACACATCACATTAATAAAAGAAAGGATAAGAACCACATGATCCTCAATAGATATAGAAAAGGCATTTGACAAAATACAGCATCCTTTCTTGATAAAAACCCTTGAGAAAGTAGGGATAGAAGGAACATACCTCAAGATCATAAAGGCCATATATATGAAAGACCCACAGCTAACATGATCCTCAATGAGGAAAAACTGAGAGCCTTCCTCTGAAGGTCAGGAACACAACAGGGATGTCCACTGTCACCACTGTTTTTCAACAGTGTTGGAAGTCCTAGCCTCAGCGATCAAACAAAGAGAAATAAAAGGCACCCAAATTGGCAAGGAAAAAGTCAAACTTTCATTCTTCACTGACATGATACTCTATGTGGAAAACCCAAAAGATTCACCAAAAAACTGCTAGAAATGACACATAAATTCAGCAAAGCCGCAGAATATAATATCACCATACATTTCTTTACACCAATAATGAAGCAGCAGCAGGAGAAATCAAGGAATCGATTCCATTTACAAATGCACTGAAAACCATAAAATACCTAGGAATAAACCTAACCAAAGATGTAAAAGATCTGTACACTAGAAACTATAGAGAGCTTATAAAAGAAACTGAAGAACTAGGGTGCCTGGGTGGCGCAGTCGGTTAAGCGTCCGACTTCAGCCAGGTCACGATCTCGCGGTCCGTGAGTTTGAGCCCCGCGTCAGGCTCTGGGCTGATGGCTCAGAGCCTGGAGCCTGTTTCTGATTCTGTGTCTCCCTCTCTCTCTGCCCCTCCCCCATTCATGCTCTGTCTCTCTCTGTCCCAAAAATAAATAAACGTTGAAAAAAAAAAAAAAGAAACTGAAGAAAACACAAAGAAATGGAAAAGTATTTCATGCTTGTGGACTGGAAGAACAAATATTGTTAAAACACCAATATTACACATTCAATACAATCCCTATCAAAATAACACCAGCATTCTTCACAGAGCTAGAACAAACAACCCTAAAATTTGTGTGGAACCAGAAAGGACCCCGAATAGCCAAAGCAATCCTGAAAAAGAAAACCAAAGTGGGAGGCATCACAATTCTGGATTTCAAGCTATATTCCAAAGCTGTAATCATCAAGATAGTATGGTACTGGCACAAAAACAGACACATAGATCAATGGAACAGAAGAGAGAACCCAGAAATGGATCCATAAATGTATGGCCAACTAATCTTTGACAAAGCAGGAAAGAATATCCAATGGAATAAAGACAGTCTCTTCAACAAAAGGTGTTGGAAAACTGGACAGCAACATACAGAAGAATGAACCTGGACCACTTTCTTACACCATACACAAAAATAAACTCAAAATGGATGAAAGACCTAAACGTAAGACAGGAAACCGTTAAAATCCTAGAGCAGAAAACTGGCAACAACCTTTTTGACCTTGGCCGCGGCAACTTCTTACTTGATATGTCTCCGGAGGCAAGGGACACAAAAGCAAAAATGAACTACCAAGAGAAGGAAAAGGAAAGCCAGAGTGGAAAAGACATTTGCAATGCATATATCTGGCAAAAGACTCAGTTCAAAAATGAACTACTGGGACCTCATCAAGATAAAAAGCTTCTGCACAGTGAAAGAAACAATCAGCAAAACTAAACAGCAACTGACAGAATGAGAAAAGATATATACAAATGACATATCAGATAAAGGGTTAGTATCCAAAATCTCTAAAAAACTTATCAAACTCAACACCAAAAAAACAAATAACCCAGTGAAGAAATGGACAAAGACATGAATAGACACTTCTCCAAAGAAGACATCCAGATGGCCAACCGACACATGAAAAAATGCTCAACATTACTCATCATGAGGGAAATACAAATCAAAACCACAATGAGATGCCACCTCACACCTGTCCGAATGGCTAAATTAACAACTCAGGAAACAACAGATGTTGGCAAGGATGCAGAGAAAGAGGAACCCTTTTGCACTGCTGGTGCGAATGCAAACTTGGGCAGCCAACTCTGGAAAACAGTATGGAGGTTCCTCAAAAAATTAAAAATACAATTACTCTATGACCAAGCATTTGCACTACTAGGTATTTATCCAAAGGATACAAAAATGCTGACTGGAAGTGGCACGTGCACCCCAATGTTTATGGCAGTACTATCGACAATAGCCAAATTATGGAAAGAGCCCAAATGTACAGTGACAACTGATGAATGGACAAAGATGCGGTATATACATATATATATATATATATATATACACACACACATATATATGTGTATATATATATATACACACTGATGAATGGACAAAGATGCGGTATATATATATATATATATATATATATACACACATATATATGTGTATATATATATATATGATGCAATATTACTCAGCAATCAAAAAGAATGAAATCTTGCATTTGCAATAACATGGATGAAACTAGGAGTGTATTATGCTAAGCGAAATCAGTCAGAGAAAGACAAGTATCATATGATTTCACTCATATGTAGAATTTAAGATACAGAACAGGTGAACATAAGGGAAGGGGAGCGAAAATAATATAAAAACAGGGAGGGAGACAAACCATAAATGACTCTTAAAAAATTTTTTTTAATGTTTATTTATTTTTTGAGAGATAGAGACAGAGCATGAGTGGGTGAGGGGACAGAGAGAGAGGGAGTCACAGATTCCAAAGCAGGCTCCAGGCTCTGAGCTGTCAGCACACAGCCCAATGTGGGGCTGGAACTCGTGAACCACGAGATCATGACCTGAGCCGAAGTTGGATGCTTAACCGACTGAGCCACCCAGGCGCCCCCATAAGTGACTCTTAAATACAGAGAACAAATAGTGTTGCCAACGAGGTGTTGGGTCAGGGGAAGGGCTAAAGGAATGAGGGGCAATAAGGAGGTTGGGATGGGCACTGAGTGTTATATGTAAGTGATGAATCACTAAATCCTATTCCTGAAATTATTGTTACACTAGATGTTAACTAACTTGGATTCAAATTTAAAAAAATAAATAAATAAAAGGCAACTGATGCAATGGGAAAAGATATTTGTAAATGACATATCATATAAAGGGTTAGTATCCAAAATCTCCAAAAAACTTATCAAACTCAACACCCAAAAAACAAAAAATCCACTGAAGAAATGGACAAAGACATGAATAGACACTTCTCCAAAGAAGACATCCAGTAGCCAACCGACAAATGAAAAAATGCTCAACATTACTCATCATGAGGGAAATACAAATCAAAACCACAATGAGATATGACCTCACACCTGTCAGAATGGCTAACATTAGCAATTCAAGAAACAACACAATGTTGGTAAGGATGCAGAGAAAGGTGGAACACTTTTGCACTGCTGGTGGGAATGCAAACTGGGGCAGCCACTCTGGAAAACAGTATGGAGGTTCCTCAAAAAATTAAAAATAGAACCACCCTATGACACAGCAATTGCACTACTAGGTATTTACCCAAAGGATACAAAAATGATGATTCAAAGGGGCACATGCTCCCCAATGTTTATAGCAGCACTATGGACAATAGCCAAATTATGGAAAGAGCCCAAATGTCCATCAACTGACTAATGGATAAAGAAGATGTAGTTTATATACACAATGGAGTACTACATGGCAATGAGAAAGAATGAAATATGGCCCTTTGTAGCAACGTGGATGGAATTGAGTGTGATGCTATGTGAAATAAGCCATACAGAGAAAGACAGATACCATATGGTTTCACTCTTATGTGGATCCTGAGAAACTTAACAGAAACCCATGGGGGAGGGGAAGGAAAAAAAAAAAAAAAGAGGTTAGAGTGGGAGAGAGCCAAAGCATAAGAGACTCTTAAAAACTGAGAACAAACTGAGGTTTGACGGGGGGTGGGAGGGAGGGGAGGGTAAGTGATGGGCATTGAAGAAGGCATCTTTTGGGAAGAGCACTGGGTGTTGTATGGAAACCAATTTGACAATAAATTCATATATTAAAAAAAAAAAGATGTGGTATTTACATATACAATGATATATTACTTGACGATCAAAAAGAATGAAATTTGCCATTTGCAACAACATGGATTGAACTAGAATGTATTATGCTAAGCAAAATAAGTCAGAGAAAGACAAATACAATATTTCATCACTCATATGTGGAATTAAGAAATAAACCAGATGAACATAGGGGAAGGGACAGAAAAATAAGATGAAAAAGAGAGTGGGAGGTAAACCATAAGAGACTCTTAACTACAAAGAACAAACTGAGGGTTGCTGGAGGGGTGTTGGGTGGGGGGATGGACTAAATGAGTGATGGGCATCAAGGAGGGCACATGTTAGGATGAGCACTGGGTGTTACATGTAAGTGCTGGATCATTAAATTCTACTCCTGAAACCATTATTGTTTGTTATGTTAAGTGGGATTTAAGTAAAAGTAAAAAAATAAAATAAATCAACCTGAAATTGAGTAGTCCTGGTATCATCTATGTGTGTACAGACACATATATTCTGCCTACCACACATAGACTGTTAATCTAATATTTTACAAAGATGACACTCCACTACAACAGAAAAAAAGATGGTCTTCTCAATAAATGATCATGGAATAAGTAGATAGCCATAAGGAATTTAGGAATTCCTTACATTTAAGTTGACCCCAACCTCATACCAAACATAGCAATTCTACATTGTACTTGCATTGTAAATGCAGTCTGTATCTAAAGGTACAAGGAAAAGCTTTTAGAAGAAAACAAGAATATTTTCATGACCTTGGAGGTGCAAAAATATTTCTTAAAGAAAAAAGTGCTAACCATACATTTTTAAATTGATAAATAGAGCAAAATTAAAATTAACGACCTTTTTCATGAAAAGATACCCAGAGAGGGAAAAGGAAAGCCAGAGTGGAAAAGAAATTTGCAATACATATATCTGGCAAAAGACTCAGGCTAGAAACCTAACAGAAATCCATGGGGGAGGGGAAGGAAAAAAAAAGAAAAAAAATAGGTTAGAGTGGGAGAGAGAGCCAAAGCATAAGAGACTCTTAAAAACTGAGAACAAACTGAGGGTTGATGGGGGGTGGGAGGGAGGGTAGGGTAGGTGATGGGCATTGAAGAGGGCATCTTTTGGGATGACCACTGGGTGTTGTATGGAAACTAATTTGACAATAAATTTCATATAATAAAAAAAATAAATAAAAGACCCAGTTATTTAAAGAACTCCAAATTGATCAATAAGACATAGGAAGAGGACTCAGTAGAAATACAGGCAAAAGTCTTGAGCAACCATTTCACAAAAGAGTGTATCTAAATAATAAAGATTAAAAAAAGTGTTCGACAGCACTAGTCATCGAGGTAGTGCAAATGAAAAACCACAATTCAATATATCTCACCCATTAGAAGAACTAAAACTTAAAAAAGATACTACCAAGTGTTGATAAAGATATATTGCTAGCAATAAATTAGTATAACCATCAACTTAGAAAAACCCTGCTAGAGTTGATTACACACACACTATACTATCTAGCAACTCCAATCTTAGTTATATACCCAACAGAAACATACATTTACCGAAAGGCATGAACAAGAATATTCATAACTATTCCATCTGTAAATGTCCCCAAGGAGAAACCACACAAGAATCCAACTAAATTAGAATGGATATATAAATGATGAAATAGTCAAATAATGGGAAACTATACATACAAATATAAAGTAAAACTATATGAGATGAGTAAACTACCACCACATAGAACAACATGGATAAATCTCACAAACATGCTAAACCAAAAAGATATTGTATACAAAGGTGAAAAGGAGGCAAAATTAATTTATGGTATTAAAACTCAAGATGGTAACCACTTTGCAGGCAGGCCAGTAGAGGCTAGAAATGGGCACAAGAAGGCACAGGAGGCTCTGTTAATGTTCCACTTCTTTTCCTTTTTTTAAAATGTTTATTTATTTATTTTTTAACAGAGAGAGACAGCATGAGCAGCGTAAGGGGCCGAGAGAGAAGATGACACAGAATCTGAAGCAGGCTCCAGGCTCTGAGCCATCAGCACAGAGCTCGACACGGGGCTCGAACTCACAAGCCGTGAGATCATGACCTGAGCCAAAGTTGGACACTTAACTGACTGAGCCACCCAGGCGCCCCATTAAGGTTCCACTTCTTGATCTAGATACTGATTACAAAAATGTGTGCAGTATATGAAGATTCATCAAACTGCATTCTTATGGTTTGCATACTTTCATGTAATAATATTTACTTCAATAAAACACACCAAAAATATACCCACAATCACAGATTTGGAAGAGGTAGATTAGGGGAAGAGGAAAGAATATGAAGGAAAAATAAGATATTTGGCTTCCCCAAATATACAGAATAGATTGTTCTCAATAAATTTGTCAAACCAAATAAAATATAAATTTGGTACTAACCATGAAACCAGGTAGTACTGGCTGAGTAAATTTTGTCTTAAAGGAATACAACAACTGTTTTGAGCTTGCATCATAGAAAGAAAGTTGACCTAAAAGAAAAAAAAGGGGGGGGGGCTAATTTATTATACACATTTAATTAAATCTAACATATAATCATGGGTAAAGTAATAACTGAATACATATTTGGGACTCTTTTTGGTTACAAACTATAAGGACTGGACTTAGAAATTCTCACTTGAAAATCAGTAGTATACATGCTTAAGAAAAGGCCCAAATCTAGTTTTCTTTCCTGATTTTCAAGATCTCTATAGTGCTTCCATAATCTAATTCAACTATAGACTATTTTATCATTATTTAACAAATGGCTTCCTTAACTCAGTAAAAACCAAGGCTATTTCTTCTTCATTTTTACTATACCTAGCCTCTCTACCCAACTCCCATCACCATTTAAGGTTTACTCTATTAAACCTTGTCTTCTAAATACTTGAAGCAATACTCATTTTAGTCTCTGAAATCATAGTTATCACTGCTTCAGTTTTGCTAATTTTTAAAATACCGTCCTGGTCTGTCTTTCAATGTTATCATGCAACTAAAATGATTGTTTTTCTGACCACCTAACTGTACAACTTGATGGCCTCCTTACATCTGTTATCACTTCTTGAAATTCTTGTCCCATAACTTCTCTTGGTTTGTATCTAACTCTGACAATATCTTCTATCTCCTTTTCTCCTATTCTGAATGTAGATGTTTGCCCAGGCTCTCTTTTCTCTCTACAATGTTTCCTTAATGACTCAGCAGCCACCAAACAGAGAAGAGAAACTAGCATTTATGTCTACCATTAAAGCACTGAGCTCTTTATATATATTACCTCAAAACATTAAGCAACCTTTACTAACATTAAGCAAAGTTAGTAAACAACACAGCAGTAACATTTAATTGTTCTATGCAATCTTCAGTAGCCACTCTGTGATGGTGCGTCTAGTATTTAGCTCCAGCTCTACATCTTTTCTGAGTTCTAGCCCTGAAATTTTCTCAATATTAGCCAGCTATGCCACATGATTGTCCTGCTGGCATCTCATCTTGACCCAGGACTATGTTCCCCATGCTACTGATGACATGCCATCCTCTTGACCACAGTGGCTGGAATCTCAGTCATCTTCAACTCTTGTTTGTTCACTTTCCAATCCACATTTAGTTATTGAGTCCTATGAATTCTACTTTCATACCATCAAATCCATTCCTCTTGATTCCCCACTGCTCAGGCCCTTGTTACTAATAATGGCTCAACAAACACTTATTAAGGGCTTACAATGTAAAAAGCCCTTACCAGGAATAAGGAAACAATACTTAACAAGATAAACATGGCCCTGCCACACTGCTTAAAGACTGACTCCTGAAGAGTCTTAACAGTATGTTCGCAATCTCTTCCACATTTAGCCACTTACTCTCCAATATTTCTAAAACTAGATTATCATATGACTACAGTTTCCTAAAATGCAGAGAAATCCCCTTCCCTCAAATAACAAAAAAGAGGAGCCTATTATTATTTTTCAAGGCTCTCGGAATCTGATCCCATCTTACATTACAACTCCTTCCTACCCTATGCTCTAGGCTAAACAACACACTTCTCACTACCATCTTTGAGGAACCGCACAAAGCACGAGAAAACGGAAGATAAGCAAAAGCTACCTTGAGAGTTGAAAAAGAAAAAAAAATGTGTGCCAATAAATTTAACATGTATCCTGAGGAAATTATTTATCTGAGTCAAAGTGAGTAAGTAAAAAGAATGCAGCAAGACTAACGTGTTGTCACTAAAATTCAATCAAGCCAAAATTAACTTTTTCCTTTTGAGTAACTAGGTTGAAGGCTCAGTAAATTATCTGGAAACATGTTACTTAAAATGGTAAAATAGAGTTTTATTTGTTTACAGTGTCAATTTAAAAAGAAGTACCTAGGGAATTACTTTTGTTCCCTAGTTCAATAGGGTCATCTTTAAAATTTTTATAAATATTTTGATGACAGTAGAGAAGATACTTATCAAATACCTAATTCAAAAAGTTCAAGCAAATTTTGCAAAAGATAAATATCAAGTTACTTTTTAGATGATTTTAACAGAAGTGTTCAAAAAGCTTGGTCAAATCTATTAAGATGAAACCATTAGAGACTCTTAACTATAGAGAACACATTTAGGGTTGACGGAGGGAGGTGGGCGGGAGACGGGCTAAATGGGTGATGGACATTCAGGAGGGCACTTGCTGGGATGAGCACTAGGTGTTGTATGTCAGTGAGGAATCACTAAATTCTACTCCCGAAACCAACAGTACACTACATGTTAACTACTATTTAAATAAAAATTTGAAACAACAACAACAAAAGAAACTTAAGGACAAATGTAATATTCTTGAGTTTAAACAACAAAAACAACCCTAAACTGCCTAATATATGAAAAAAAAAAAAAAAGACAGTTTAATAGAACTCCATGAAAAAAGATCTAGTGGACTGGGTGGCTACAAGCTCAATATACACCAACAATGATAATAAGTCATAGTACTAGAAACTGTGCTGCCAAATCACATGTCCTATGATGGTCCTCAGTTTCATGTTCTACTTTGAGAACCCATCTTTAAGAAATAATGTTGACATAGTGTACAACCACATACTTTAATTTTGGAAAAATTAAACTGTAAGAGGAACAGCCAGTGATACAGAAAATGTATAGTCTGGAAAACCAGCACAAGAAGCAATGTTAGGTTTTAAGCAAATAAGGATTATCATGTAAATGTGAATTAGGGAACATAATTCTGTTTCTTCAGATGACAAAATTTAAGGATAGCAGTCTCATAAGGTATCAGGAAACAAAACAAGTCAATTTAAGAAAAACTCTGCATTACCAAGTGCTCTCCAACAATGAAGTAAGCTACCCTCTACAACAATAAACTTCACATTAAAAAGTTCTTCAAGCACAGGAGTGACAGCTACCTGCAGAGATAACTGTAGTAAGGATTTTATACTGTGTAGATTTGGGTAATTTCTAAGTCCACTCCAACTTGAAAAATCTGACTCCACCACTCTTCACAGATAATAAAATCAGGTCAGGAAGGAATAAAAATGGATAGAAAAAATTTTAATGCTTAACACTAAAATTAACAAAATCATTCTTTCAGACCTATTAAGCATATTATACGTGAGTGCTTTTGTAAGGCTTCAGGCAAACATCACACACCCTCCCAGTCAATTCCAGAGCTGAAGTTATGTTTGTGATCAAATCCTAGTAGGTCAAAACACCCTTACCACAATATTAAAAAATTCTGTGTAGATGATTACCAATGAAAAGTACTGAAATGTAAGCAACTATGACAAAATGACTTACGAGAAAATCAGTAAACTTACCCCCATCAAAATCACAAAATACACCTATTCTCTCAGGAACAGTAACATCCAAGGCTTTGACTTTATTATTATGCTTTGCTGCAAATGTGTTTTGCAGCCAGTTGTTGACATGGATACACCAACTAGTGTTTGTCTTTCCTAATTGGTCAAATTTCCCCAAAGTCTTGTATGCTACCCCCACACTGTAAGATTTACAATCCTTCTGGGCCTTGACCTCCCAATAATGTTGTCCACTTTCAATAGCAGTGTCTCCTACAAAAGATCAGAAAGGTAAATTTGACTCTAAGATCTTCCTTATACGTCACATAGATTTTTACCTCTCATCCCACAAAATGGCAAAAAAATCTGATTCAGGAAAATAACCATATTAACACACAGACACTATAAGCAGAGTATCTGTTATAACTTTACTTGTATATTTACTATTATTTTTTCTGATATATAAAAAGCTTTAGAACTTTTCTTCCTATCTCCTCAAAAGATATGCATACACGTAGAGCACTATATAAAATGAAATAAAGTTTTAAACAAATAAATAATTAGACAATTTGAAACCCGCCAAAAGTAATTAGGCTTCAGGAGGGAGAAACCTTGGCAAATATTCATTAGAAACAGGCCACTCCAGCTCTAAGTGGGCAGAAAGCCCAGCGGTGTGACTGTGATGCCTTTAACCTGACACGATGAAGACTATGTTTATCGTACCCAGCACTGTGTATGATTCTCCAGTAAAACGATCTCTGCTGCCTCTTCCTGCTGGTGGCCTGGAGCCTATAGATGTCCGTTTGGGGGACGGCGTGCCACTTCTATACAAACAGGAAGAAAAGAGAAACAAATACTCTATGCTGTAGATGCCTCACAAACTAAAACTACAAGTCATGAAAGGCAACTTTGAAAAGTTTTAATTACGTTGCACAAATAGCAGCATTTAATTTCATCTGAATTATTATCAGAGTTGTCAATTAAAAACACTGAAATGTAAGAAGTCATCAACACAAAGCAGGCTGAACACTAATATCATGCAGACTGAACAAAGCTTATACAAAGAACACACAGTTGAAATAAGAAACAATGCCAAAATGAGACAAGTTAAAAAGGAAAACAAAAGAACTGAAGGGAAAAAAGAATTCAAAAAAGATAATGGATTATAGAGCTTACATTTCTTGCAGTTAAATTTAAATTTTAAAATGGCAGAAATAATCTTATCATGATAAAAACTAAATAACCTTTTCATAAGCAGTAAGTATTTTTGTTCTGAATCTTTTCTTCGTAAAAAAGAGAAATAGTCAATGCCCAAATCCATGCATAGGATAATATCAAATATTATAAAGCATTTCTCCTACAAGATTCAACCTGATCTCCCCTTATGTCGAATTATATGATAGGATAAACGGGACAGTACTAGGCCTTTCACTAAATCTCAAAAACTCAAAATAAATCAAGACCCAAAGATGTTTAAAAATAACATTTCAATTATATTGAATCCCTGTATTTAAAAAACAGTAAAAAAATTGTAACTTACCAGTAGTAAAGAAACAAAGGGAAAAGCATGGAGAAAAGACAAACAGGCATAACTATTAAGAGTGGCAGTTTACATTTCAGAGAAAAGTTAAATAAGGGGAACTCTTCCATTGCAGCATTCTAGACTTCCAACCCAAAGTCCATTTTTGCAAGAAGTACAACAGCTATTACTGTCTGATGTCAAACACAATCCCCTCCCACCTCACCCCTTTAAGACACCTTTGCAGCTCTACTGTGTAAAATTAAGGCTCTTTGTTTACCTGCCCTCTAGATTGTTTTACTAGCTTCTGAAATGATCTCTTTGCCACCTAATTCATCTTATTCACTGTTACCACATAAACCTAAGTTTGATACTGCTACCTTAAAATCTTCAAGCACTTCCTTACTGCCTACAAACAACTTTGCTTTGGATTTAAGGCACTTCTTGATTTGGTCCTAGTCTGCTTTTCTAGCCTTCTCACCCTAGAGAGCACTATTCAGCTAAATGCAGCAGTGTTCCTTAAACTCAGGCAACCTGCTTCAATGCTTTTCCTCTAGTTTATGTCAGGCCAAATGGCACGTGTTTTTCCATTTCCTTGAGAACCAGCCTAAATGCCATTCCTTTAATGAAGATCTTCCAGATCTTACCAGGCTAAATAACTCTGCTGAGGAATCCACCTCCAGGCCAAAATCCTATATGTAATCTTTCAGGCTGAACCATAAATGATTATAAAACGCTTTTAGTGACAGGCCTGAGAGGGCTGCCTTTCCCATACCAGACTTGGTATATAGTTAGCTCACCACAATTTCTTAAGGAAGATGTAATCCTCCCCCACCCCAACCCAGAGATCCTATGCATATCTGCATTCCTAGCTTAGGCACCTCTATTCAGAGACCCCCTTATGGGAGAGGGGGTCTTCAGCTAAGACTTTTTCAGCTGCTTCTGAGTAGACCTCCTTAAAAAAGCGTTGTGAGTTGATGTGGTCTGAAGATACTTCTCTCCATTCAATCTCAATAGTTTTCCACCTCTAACCTTGCCTCTTCTCCCTCCTTCTTGCCCACAGGTCCATAAAACAACAGGAAGAGCATTCTGTTTGGGGCTCTCTTGGCAGTGAGATGATCCTCCAGATAACCACCGTCTGCAATCTGCTTTGATTTACCTGACCCTCACCCATGCTATTCTGCTGGGAAAAACGGAACACTGAGGAGAGCTAGCACTCTTTCCTTTGTGGCCTCTTGCTTAAACTATCATAGTAAGTGAATAAAGGCTTGATTGTTACTTTCAATCAAGTAGAAAGTTAGAAATCAGGTAGAAAGTTAGACAGTGAACCACTTTAATACCTGGCACTGTCTAACTGACCACTTTAATATCTGGCAGCTCAGGCTATCTTTCTTCTTCAACTCCTTTTGTCACACTTACCATTACCCATAATCTCTACCTTGTGTTGTTACTTATATATAGATATATATCTCATACATGTAAGTTAGGGCAAATTTCTTAAAGACAAGAAGAGTGTTTATTCCTATAAACTCTACCACATCCAGCTAACATCTACAGTGAATAAATATTAATGGGAAGAATAAATGTGCATATCATTCCAGAAGTACTCCATACATAAAATACCCTTTAAAGGAGAGGAGAAAAAAAAGGAGAGGAGAAAGAGAAGTAATATGAGCTGAACTGCTAAATACAAACACTCTAAAGATCTCCAAGGAACCAAATGAAACTTCATACACTCGATTAAATTCAGCAACATTTTACAATTTATAATATTCCAACTCTGAAGTCACTTTCACTAATAATGAGCAAATAAGCTAGAAAAAATAAAAGAAGGTAATTTTGAAAAAGTAACACATTCTGGTTTCTGGTAAAGATATGTGGTATCTTCAAATCAGCACATTATTAACCATGCAATTTGAACCGATTCATCTTTCTGGGCACTGTCTTAACTTGAGTAACTTTATTTCTTAAATGCTTTTGAAACTGTATAATTATTATACAATATAGAACACGTCAAACCTCCCTCATGTCAAATACAAATAAAAGCAAAGCTGTAATGTTAGATATACTGACTATAGCACAAGAAAGATGCCAGGTATAAGTAAATGCAGAAAAAAATCAGATGAGGGAAAAAAACTCAAGAAAGACTTCAAAAGCAGGGCTCATTGTTTTGTTACCATATACAATATAATCCAAATAGTATGCAGCGTACTACAGTGCTGTAAATTCAAAACATAAGCTACCAATACAGACAGTCTACACAGAGCAATATTTTAGCCTACGAAGGCTGATGCAATGGCTTCTGCTTATTGGTTAAAAGAAAAATTAAAGTTATTCAGCCAAGCTAGATATACTAAGTCCTAGAACCAGACACACATAGATCATCACCTTGTATGTTTCTTCAGTGAAGTAACATGGACACTGTTAGATAAAAATAGGCAACTGTTAAGAGAATGCTTTACAACTTAAATGTAACAGCTTATAATTAAATTAGATCAAAAGCCTGCTGAGAAATTTTTTTTGATTCACTGTTGTAACTCACGGTGATTATTACTTTATTCCAGTTTGAGCAAAATTTTCCTCTGTTAAAAAAGGCATACTTTGAGACTGTCTAAGTAAGACTGACAACAAAAGGTCCAAAGCCTTCCTCTTTGGTTCATAAGGTTGCTAATCAGGGGCAAGACAATGGGGTTGTATTGCTAAAAGTTGTCATTTCATGCAGACCTTCAGGTAAGACAGGAGATCTGTAAGTCTAAAATTCAGGAACTTCTCTCTTAAGCAGTTCAAGTTACGTAGATACAACTTTAAGGAAATGGAATAATGAAATAAAATGTGTAAAAAGAAGATCAGGGAAAAGAGTAATGAAAATGTTATAACAACTTCAAGTACTCATAAACAGTATTATATTCTTCACTTCAATGTTACTAACACATCACAAATTATACTGATATGTAGAATAAGAATTTCATCATAAGTTATTGTCAAATAAGAATCAATGTACAAGTGTGTGTCCAGATTAACATTTAATCAACTAGCTTACCTGCCCTTATTCTCTTTTCCTTTCATTTTACTTTCTTGACCTTTTCCTCCTGTAGGATCCCACTCTACACAGGTATCTTCAACTCTCAGGTTCAAATGGGATGATGAGCTATCCAAATTGAAGTTTAGTGCTATCCAAAATAAGATTTCAATTTTTAAAAAATATAGAACATCTCCACATTCTGAAGCACAACTATCACCACATTATTTTCCTACTTAGTTTATTCAATACCATAGATAAGAGAACAAAGTTCAAACTCCTAATGCTAGCTGGCATTTAAAGTCCCCAAAGTTAAGGCTGTAATTTACTAACTCCTATTTTATTTCCCATTATTGTTCTCTACATATCCTGTAGCTCCAACCAAATACAATGTACTTGCATGGCCTCTGGTGTTTCTGCTATTCCTTCTGCTGGAATCTCCATCAGCACATAATAATCTCAACTTTCTGCTATTAGAATATCAGTTGATTATCAGTTGACTGTTATAACTAAATAGGAAGAGGAGCCGGTGGAATTGAGGATGAAGAAAAAGTGATGTGGTATAAAAAATTACACAGCCTGGCACATACACATTTTCTCTGATGCTCTAATACTTAATAGTTTCATAGTTAAACTCTCAGTAGTTTTGAGTTAAAAAGCACAGAGAGGGTGCCTGAGTGGCTCAGTCAGTTAAGCATCCAACTTCAGCTTAGGTCATGATCTCGCGGTTTGTGAGTTCACGCCCCGCATCGGGCTCTGTGCTAACAGCTCAGAGCCTGGAGCCTGCTTCAGATTCTGTGTCTTCCTCTCTCTCTGCCCCTCCCTCATTCACACTCTGTCTCTCTCTGTCTCTCTGTCTCTTGAAAATAAACATTAAAAAAAAAAAAAAGCACACAGAAATGAGCACAGGAACAAGGAAACCGACCCAGCTGATAGAGCTAGAGGTGACTTACATGGCAAAGAGATGGGGAAAAGACTACTTAAATGAAAACAAATCAAAATACACGAAAACAAAGTCATGGGGGAAAAAGGCACAGCTTAAGGAATATAGTAACTGGGACTGGAATAGCATTATATGGTGACAGATAGTAGCTACATTTGGGGGAACTACAGAGAAGTTGAATCACTATGTTGTACCCCTAAAACTAATGTAACATTGTGCCAACTGTACTCAAATTTTAAAAATAATTTAAAAAAAATGAAACAAAACTATGTTTTTTAAATTATTTGGTATTTGGGGGAACTATCTATCCTACTCAGAAAACTTACTCAGAATTCCTACTTTAGGAAATCAGTGTAACAAGGTATTATCTTCTCTCTTTGGAAATTGAAGGTAAATCATTAAAATATATTGATTAAGCTGAGTAATGCAGACTCCTCATATTCTAAAATACAATTCCTAGAATCTCTGCCTTAAGCAAGGTATCATATACTACATAGTTACCAACTAATCTGCTTCTCTTAGTTCTACTTTCCTTCAAAAGTTCAAATTTCTGGTAATTACTCATTGAAGTGGTACTTCCTTTACAACCCCATTTCACTTAAGGATATTACTTGATTTAGCCAAAGCTTCAATGTTTCTGTCTATGAAGTATGCATCATCAAACAATAAAATATTCATATAAAAAGCCTAATGTTTACCTAGTAGATTAAAAATTTTTTCCTTCACTGTTCTGTAAAGTACACTTTAATTTCAACTATGCATCTGACCCATTGTTCATTGTCTTTAATTATAAAATAACATTGTAAATACAAATCTACTGACCACACTGCTTCTAATAAATATACTATATAAGTTACTAGCTTTTCAAAATTTGCATGTAAACAAAAATGAACTTACAGAAAAAAATACAGTCTTTCAGTAAAAATGTAAACAAAACTCCTTAATAAGCAGGTTACTAAATAGGCACTTAATAATTACCTCATAGGTAGGTGACTAAAAAGTTAGGATTAAGCAAACTTGAGATCCTATACTACCAAGAACGAAATGCCTTAAGAAAACCGGGTTGGGCTGTGGCGTCTGGGTGCCTCAGTCAGTTAAGCGTCTGACTCCTGATTTCAGCTCAGGTCATGATCTCATGGTTCATGAGTTTGAGCCCCACATTGGGCTCCACGCTGAAAGTGCTGAGCCTGCTTGGAATTCTCTCTCTCTCTCTCTCTCTCTCTCTCTCTCTCTCTCTCCCTCTCTCTCCCTCTCTCTGCCCCTCCCCTATGTGTGCTCATGCACTCTCTCAAAATAAATAAATAAACTAAAAAAAAAAAAAAAAAAAAAAGGTTGGGGCACCTGGCTGGTTCAGTGAGAAGAGCATGAGACTCAATCTTGGGGTCATGAGTTTGAACCCCATGTTGGGTGTAGAGAATACTAAAAAAGAAAAAAATAATTAATTAATTAAAAAAACAGGGTTAAGGTGCCTGGGTAGCCCAGTCAGTTGAGCATCCAACTTCGGCTCCGGTCATGATCTCACAGCTCATGAGTTCGAGCCCCGCGTCGGGCTATGTGCTGACAGCTCAGATTCCGATTCTGTGTCTCCCTCTCTCTCTGCCCCTAACCCACTCGCATTCTGTCTCTGTCTCTCTCAAAAATAAATAAACATTAAAAAAAATTAAAAATAAATAAATAAATTTTAAAAACATCGTTAATTAACCTCTATATTAGCTATTAGGTAATACATGTGAGGGTACCTACTCTGGACAGAAAGAAAAAGTAAATTATAACTCTAAGGTGCTATCAATTCTCAGCCACTTGTTACAATCCTAAGGCTGTTTAAAAAAAAAAGGTAAGAAAAAAATCCTAAGACTGTTCCCTAATGTTTAATGTGATGAAGAAGGATGGGGTCATGAGTGGCAAGAAAAGGTGTCCCTGCCAAGCTACCCGAGACTAGACTTACTAAATACCACAACATGCAGACAGAAAGGCATGGGCTTCCATCCCAGGGGTATAATCTTTAATCTATCTCCTTGCCCCCCCCCCTTTTTTTTTTGGACACTATCCCCTTTCTGGGACCTCAATGAAGTCATGGAGCCTCTCTAAGCTAACAGGGATACTGTGTTGTTTAAAAGAAAAAAACACATCAGTCCTCAAAAGTGAGGTCTCAAACATCAGTCCTGCCTCTCATATCATCTCTGTAATAGAACTAGGAATTAGTTCCCATATCTTTAAAAGTCTGTGAAAACAAAGTACCAAAATATCAAAGTACCATTATGTTTCATGTATTTGTATTGGTAGCTGCTTTCTTGGTACTCTAAAATTACACCATAGCCACTATCATTTGAAACTTGAGAGTAATTTGTGATTAGTATCATATCATTTACCATTAAAAGGAAGGGATAAACCACAGAAAAATTCCGTTAATTAGAACTTCAATTATTCATCATATGTGACAATCCCAATGACAGGAACAGTGCTACATACATTGGAGACAGAAATTAATAATGTTCACTATTTCCCACATCAAGCACCATTAAAAGACAGGATATCAAATTCTGGTAGGCTTCAACTATTTAACTTCCAGCTCTCTCCCTTTTCCTCCAATTCTCTGCTCCATACCTGTATTTCAATGGTTGGTCAAAAAGCACTACAGCAAGCCAAAAAAACTAGCAAGCAATTGTTCAACATGTCATTTTTTTAACATCTACACTTTTCCTTTGGAGCTCTTGCCCTCATTACCAGTTACCAGTCCAGTTACCAGTCCAGTGGTATGGAATAGCCCTTAGAGAAGCTGTGGTCTATAGCTATTTAAGAGACAAATTTTATTCTGGGTCTCCCTGAAGTTCAGAATTAAATGTTTAGTGGGCCTCAGGGTTGAGTTTCAGTCTATCCCCACCCCAGGGGGTTTACCCAGTGAGAACTCTTAAAAAGACTAAAAGCAACTCTACGAACACCAAGATCAAGAATTTGACTACTAAGATCCAGACCCTGCCAACAGGACCAGCCAGCCCAGCTCCAAGGAAATTTAAAGCCAGCTATTCATTCTCCTGAATCTGTAGAATTTGCATAGAAATGTACAGGTCCAAGTTTGGTGACTAAATATAAAGGGTAAAGGAGAAGAAACAAAAGAAATAAAAAGATACAATACTTCTGAGGAAGAATAATAGTAACAATGCAGTTTTACCTGACAGGGCTCAAAACAGTTCAAGCTGTGTAAAGATTATCTATAACTATACCTTGAAATGGTTAAAATCTCTCAAGAAATCACAGTCATGTATCAGTTTAATAACAAGTAATTCAGAGTAACCATTTCTTGGCTAAGTTATCTATAGTTCTCCAATAAAAACATTAGCTAACCCCAAAAAATTACTCAATTTAGTTTTTTTACCTTTATGATGCAAACATTTTCTTTTGAATTTGTCAATAATTTACAGGCTTCACATTTTGCTTTATTCTGATATAGTATTTTTAAACAAAAATTTTTTTAATGTTCATTTATTTTTAAGAGACAGAGAAAGACAGAGCATGAGTGGGTTAGGAGCAGAGACAGAGGGAGACACAGAATCTGAAGCAGGCTCCAAGCTCTGAGATGTCAGCACAGAGCGCGATGCGGGGCTTGAACTCATGAACCGCGAGATCATGACCTGAGCCGAAGTCAGCACTTGACCAAAGGAGCCACCCAGGTGCACCTATTCTGATATAATATTTTTATATCACTTCCAAATCATATCAAACTCTGGCACACAAACCTATTCAAATGCTATGTGAACTGAAGGTCAGTGGAACCCCTAAAGGCCGAAGTACTTCAACAGTGTGTAGAATCTGATTCTTGTGGTAAATCCAGTCAATTACCATCTCACAAATGACAAGATCTCTAGCATTATGGCCTTCCAAATGGTAAATACCTCAAAAATGTTCCATGTTGAAATATGTTATTCTAGAGAGTTTTAACTAAATCTGAATTGGTTCCAGGCCCACAGTAAGGGTTGGCACAGAATTTGGAAACAGATTCTTTACACCTTTTCAAGTTAGTTCTAGGGATTGTGGGCAAGTCATTTAACATATGTAAACTTTCTTCATCTGCAAAATGGGTATCAGTAATATTTAAACTACTGATCCCTCAAGATGGTTTTAATGATCAAATGGAAAAGTGTGAGAGTGCTTTGTAAACATTAATAAAATATACAAATGTTAATTTCTACAATAAGGTTTAAGAAAACAGAGAGTACGTGAACTAAACTGAAATGGTACTTCCCATTATTTTTTTTTTTTTTTAATTTTTTTTTTCAACGTTTATTTATTTTTGGGACAGAGAGAGACAGAGCATGAACGGGGGAGGGGCAGAGAGAGAGGGAGACACAGAATAGGAAACAGGCTCCAGGCTCTGAGCCATCAGCCCAGAGCCTGACGCCGGGTTCGAACTCAAGGACCGCGAGATCGTGACCTGGCTGAAGTCGGACGCTTAACCGACTGCGCCACCCAGGCGCCCCTATACTTCCCCATTATTGAGCCATAATCCAATCCAATCCATCTGTGGGCAAATCTCACTGATGCCTACGTATTCATACTAGACTGCAATTTGTAAAGCACCCACACCACAGGATCCAATGCCATCACCTCAGTCTATTTTACCTATTTGAATACCATCATAAAAAAAGAACTAATGAAAACCAATAGTATAGTCCTAATTTCCCCATCTTAAATTCCTACTACTGAGAATTCCAAGTATGTATGTGCATGCATACACCATAGGGAAGAAATGCTACCATACATGAAATGCTTCCTGTCCCAGTCTTGAATAACTTCGGATGTTAAGTTTTGTTTTATGCTGTATAAATATCTACAATCTTACCTTTGGTCTCTAGAGTCACTGGATCAGAATACTCTCCAGCTACAGCTTTGTTACAAGCTCGAACTCTGAAATTCATATACTTTGAATCAAACTTTAAGCCTGAAAAAATGAAAATGGTTTTCAGATATGAAAATTAAAGGGATCTACTCCCAAAGTAGGAGTATGAACCTTCAAACAGACATATTCCCTCTTGAGAACTCCCTCTTTACTCCACAGGAGTATCAATTTATGTTAAAACAGTGGTAATGCCAAAAATAAGAGGAATCATGATTTATTTCTTACTTTCTTCAAAATAAATATAAATAATACAGTTTAATCAATGTTTTTTTCTTTTTTAACCTAGTGATAAAAAGGTATTCTCAAGTTAAAAGTAATGTCTCATTCAAGGAGAAATGACATATTTAAAAAAAAATTTTTTTAATGTTTTATTTATTTTTGAGAGAGACAGAGCATAAGCGGGGGAGGGGCAAAGAGAGATGGAGACAAAGAATCTGAAGCAGGCTCCAGGCTCTGAGCTGTCAGCACAGAGCCAGACATGGAGCTCGAACTCATGAACCATGAGATCATGACCTGAGCCGAAGTCGGACACTTAACCGACTGAGGCACCCAGGCGCTCCTACAATTTAAAGTAACATACTCAATTTCTGGAAAGAAGACACCCTAAAGAATTTTAATATTTATGAAACACTGTATTTTTATGTGAAAAATGAATTTAAAGAGAAAGTAAAGCATAGGGATTAACAGTAAAACTCTGAAGTTAGTCACGTCTAGATTAAAATCTTAGTCCGTCGGGTGCCTGGCTGGCTCAATGAGTGGAGCATGCGACTCTGGTTCTCGGAGTTATAACTTTGAGTCCCACACTGGTTGTAGAGATTACTTTAGAAAAATAATAAAATCTTTAAAACTTCAGTCCAAAAAATACTAGCTAAGGGACCATCAACAACTTGACAGAACGAGTTTTTGTATCTGTAAAATAAAAATGATAAAACCAACCTCATAATTATAAAGATTAAATGAGATGTACTATACTGATTAAATGAGACGTATTATGTAATACACTTCAGCCCAGCTGACAAGTGGTAAGTGCTCAACAATGGTAATGTTACTGCTCATGCATAACAAGTGTTGAACTACTCCGGAAATATATGGCTACTTAAAATAGCCAAAGTCCCCTATACATAGAGACACCTTTTGAAAGAAAAGGCTAACACACAAATTTCTAATACCAAGTCATAGCTCTGTAAGTATTACTGTGAAGATAATCATAAAAAGGTAAAAGCAACAGTATTTATAGAACCACTGAAATGCAGGGGTAGTACGTTCACCTAAAAAGTTGACAGCTTTTTTATTGTTAAAAAACCAAGGTTAGGGGTGCCTGGGTGGCTCAGTCGGTTGAGTGTCTGACTTCGGCTCAGGTCATGATCTCACAGTCTGTGAGTTTGAGCCCCACGTCGGGCTCTGTGCTGACAGTTCGGAGCCTGGAGCCTGCTCTGGATTCTGTGTCTCCCTCTGTCTCTGCCCCTCCCCTGCTCATGCTCTGTCTCTGTCTCAAAAATAAATAAAAACATTTAAAAAAATAAAAAACAAAAGAAAAAAAAAACCAAGGTTAAAATTGATGTTATTCTGAAATATTGTTTCCAAAACACTCCTTCATGTTTGTTTTACATACATTGTTTTAACAAACTGAAAATATCAGGAAGGAGTTAAAATGAAAGTTTTCCTGATATTATAAGAGAAATTCACTTCTATAACAAATATAGAAAAAACCTGGCTAAAGAAACTTAATTTCATCTTCTAAAGTAACTCAACGGAGCCTGGGTAGCTCAGTTGGTTAAGCCTCTGACTCAATTCCAGCTCGGAGCATCACATCACACTCCATGCTAACGGCACAGGCCTGCTTGGGATTCCCTCTCCACCCCTCCCATGAGCTCATGCGTGCTCTCTTGCTCTCTTTGAAAAAGAGAAATAAAACTTAAAAAAAATATCTAAAGTAACTCAAAATATTCTTCACAATTACATTTACTTTCTGAGAAAGAAATTCACAAAATGCAGTCATTTTACCTGATAGTGTATATTCAGTACCCTTAATATTATCAATTATCTCCCAGCATCGCTCATCCTTTACACGTGGAAGTCCGTCAAAATTAGTTTTCCGATATTCCAGTATAAAATGATCAATTTTATTATCTTCTTCTGGCATTCTCCAAGCCACTGTTACAGAATTGTCAGCCACCAAACACTCTACTGGATCTATCTCTGGAGCTTTAGGAACTGAAAGAAAAATACAGGCTCATTTCTCATTTACTACAGTACTAATCCAATATTCACGTTTGTCATTCAAACTGCTTTCTTCAAGTTGCTTTTGAATGGTTCCACTGAATCAGGCTACAAGAAAGGATACCCTATAAATGCAAAGTAACTATTTTTCCAAGTTCCATTTAAAAATTCGTTTCAAAGTTCTTTCACAGACGTATTCAAGATTTGTTAAAATCTTATTTGGCAAAAAGAAATTCGAACATGCTAAGGATAAAGAACCAACAATGACTTGTTACTTCTCAACACATATTTTTTAATCTGTTACTTCAAACAGCTATAGAATATAGATGAAATCACTACTGACAAAATAGAATAACTTGCTTTGAATCCAATGATTATAATAATTTAAGATATTTTCTATGTATTTTTAAAATCTTGTTTATAAAAGAATTGTAGGGGCACCTGGGTGGCTCAGTCAGTTAAGCATCTGACTTCAGTTCAGGTCACGATCTCATCATGGTTCATGGGTCTGAGCCCCTCATCGGGCTCTGTGCTGACAGCTCAGAGCCTGGAGCCTGCTTCGGATTCTGTGTCTCCCTCTCTCTCTCTCTGACCCTCCCCAACTCACACTCTGTTTCTCTCTCTCTCTCAAAAATAAACACTAAAAAAAATTTTTTTTAATTAAAAAAAGTAGTATGAATGACAATAATAATTCTGAAAGGCCAATTTACAGGTAGATATCCTGTAGTATCCTGAAGTATCATTTCTTCTTCTACATCTATGGCTCCTTCTCTCATCTTTTCCTTCTATAAACTTACTTACAACTTCTGACCTGGCCCACACAAGTTAATACGGTAAAACCTTGGCTTGTGAGCATAATTTGTTCCAGGAACATGCTTGTAATCTATAGCACCCGTAGATCAAGGCGAATTTCAAGAATTATTGGCTCAGTTGTGATCATGTGACATTTGGGGTCACGTACTATTCGTATTGCAAGACATCACTCATTTATCGAGTTAAAATTTATTAGAACTCATTGCTTATTTGCAGAACACTAGCAGAACAAGCTACTCACAATCCAAGGTTTTACTGTACTTCACTTCTGCTACCTTTATTAGTTCCATTATAGTTTCATGACTACTAATCTGTCTTTCCAGCTAACCTCCAAAAACTAAAGGTCAGTTCTAACTAGAACCTGTAAGTAAAAAGCACCTGTAAGTAAGTAAAAAAGCACTTGCTCCTTCAATCCACCATGTCCAAACTGTTTTAGCTACCAGCCTAACACCATCACTTGATGTGAGCTAAAAAGAGAATACTAGCCAAAAGGTCCCTAGTTGGCTCTCTCACATATGTGGAAAATAATTTGAGACTCAATTTCAAATGGTTTTGGCTACTGAAATATCCTCATACTAATATTCTAATAAACCAATGTTAACATGTTATTACTGGAAATAAAATGTCATCTGAGCCAATAACCACAACTATACTGGTAATTACAACAGCTAATATGCACTGAGTGTTTACTATGTGCCAGGTACTCCTTTCAAGAGGTTTAGAGATTTCAATTCATTTAATCCTTACACAAACCCTAGAAGAATACCATCACATTTTATAGATGAAAAAAATGAAGCAAAGTTAAATAATTTGTTCAAGGTTCACAGCAAGTAAATGGCAGCCAGGATTCAAATCTAAGTCTGGCCCTAAAACTCACTGTTAACTATCACGGTATTATTGCTTCTCTCTGCCAAACTAGCAATAAAAGATATCCCTTTGACGGATTCTTAAAACAGAATTTTTACTACCAGGGAAGTAATTCTCTAAAAGTAAAGAGTAGGAAATTTAATTATTCCTTCGCTGATTGAAGAAAAAAATTTCCACATTACACTTCTTTAATATATACATTTCAAAGTTCGTTACCAAAAAAGCCACCTTACATTATATATATATATATATATATATATATATATATATATATATATATATACTTACCTGGCAAAAACTTCAAAGTTTGCAGCATCTGTCTTTCCTGAGAAAAATCCACCATTAAATGAGTCATGTTGTCACTGACCTTTGGTTTCAAAGAAAGGCGAAAGGCTGAAGCCATTGTTACTCTATGGTAAACAAAAATATACTTTTAAAAATAAAAGAATGGGGAGTATACCATATTTAATTTATAAATGAAAAGACAGAAGTTATTTCACTTTAGTAGTACCAGAAACTATAACAAAGGTAACAAAGCTAAAAATAAATTTGTTCTCAGAGTCTTTTGAAAATTAACTAAATAAAAAACTGTAAAATGTTTTTAATTTTAGACATTCAAATATAACTTAACGCAACTTTCCTCCAGCCAGTTTTATAAAATTGTACACAAATAAAAATATCTCAAGAGAAAATATCCCATATAAAATCATTATTAGCAGACTCAACAGGGATCTGAGCCTCTGTACGCTCAATCTCACTGACTTCCTGATGCCAACCTCACCCCTTCTCACGTGCCAGATCATGAACTGCATGCTCTCTTTAGTAGTCACAACTACTCCATGTATCCTCAAATAAGAGTAAAAGTACACTGACCAAATATTGTGCACCTGGCAGCTGCTAAAGATGGGCCACAGATGAGAAAGGAGAGAAGTGAAATCACAATTTTGAAAACCATGTTAGTAGGTGTCGCTGTGATGCATCAAAATCAGCTAAACGGAAGGATATAAGGAGAAACAGCCCTGTGAAACCATATGCCATGGAAATAACAGTCCAATACACATTTATTAGATGAATATGGTATTAAAAACAAAACAAAAAAAGAAAGAAGCCATACCAGACCTCATTTTACGCAAAGTATGGGGGAACTGTTCTGTCAATTAAAACTGGAGATTAAAAGAAATTCTTATATTCTATTAATTTGCCATTTTATCTCAAATTTCAATTTTTTATATTACAATAAGTTTCCACAAGTATAACAAAGTAACACCCCTTATCATCTTTGGTCAAAGAATGATACAAAAGTACTATTCACGGATGATGTCCTGCTAGTACCCAATTTGGGAGAAGTAAATAGAGCTGAGGAACAAAGGGAATACTAGGCCTAGTCATTCAAATCTGCCAAATCTGCCAAATCTACCCAGAGATACGTGGTATGGGAAAATATCAAACTTGCTATCTTCAGTTATTCTGGGATAAAAAATGTCAAACGGATGCTGTATTCAGTTAGTTTACTTCATTTTAAAACTAGGAAAGTAGGGGCGCCTGGGTGGCTCAGTTGGTTAAGTGTCCGACTTCGGCTCAGGTCGTGATCTCGCGGTCTGTGAGTTCGAGCCCCGCGTTGGGCTCTGTGCTGACCGCTCAGAGCCTGGAGCCTGTTTCGGAGTCTGTGTCTCCCTCTGACCCTCCCCTGTTCATGCTCTGTCTCTCTCTGTCTCAAAAATAAATAAACGTTAAGAAAAATTTTTTAACTAGGAAAGTAATTATTTTATTAATAACAATGACAGCTGATCTATTGATCAAGAAGAATGTGCTATAGTGAAATACAATTTACGGGAAAGGGAACTCACTGAATACCAAGCACAATGCTGAATATTTCACACACATTACTTTAAGTTATTGGTTCTCAATACTTAAATTTCAGGTGATATCAATAAAAAGTTAGAAACAAAGGCTCAGTCTTACTTTGTTCTTTTATTTATTTATTTTTGTAGAGAGTGTGCATGTGAGTGGGAAGGGCAGAGGGAGAGAGAGAGAATCTGAAGTGGGATCCATGCCCAGCAAAGAGCCTGAGAGGGGCTCAATCTCGTGACTGTGAGATCATGACATGAGCCAAAATCAAGAATTGGATGCTTAATCAACTGAGCCACCCAGGTGCCCCACTTAGTTTGTTCTTTTACAAAATACCCAAGTATTTTGTGATTTGAAGACTTCTGAAAGAGCTATATTCAGATAGGTACTTAGTAAATGACTACTGAATCAATAAATGGGTTTGAACCTACTTGGATGCTTCTAAACCTATTTAAATGTTTTTTGAGAACTGTTCAAAAAAAATATCCGAAAGTATTTTAGGGAATTTAAATCTGAAACTTTATCTATAAAACTTGATTTTAATCACTATGGCCTCAAAGAAAAAGAATGTCCCCCAAACGTACATTAGAAAGGTCTATCAAAACCTAAAAAACAAGAATAACCTTTATTTTCTAGTCAGTGAAGATTTCAGTCTCCCTAAATCAACACAGATGTACAACAATGCTATAATCTTTCAAAAGACTGAACAAATTTTTTAAACTGAATAAATTTAGACCATTGTGTCTGAAAGCCCAAACCAACAATCTACAATCCTAGATAATTCTCTACAAGATCCTTGTGATCAGGACTGTTTTAATTCACCTTGATTTTCTTGGTTTACTTCCTATAATACAAGCTGAATATAAGGATCCTTTCCCCTTAGTTTTATTTTTACAAAGACAAAATAACTGCAAAACATATGCATGAGCACTTTCATTTCCTCAAAGTATCTACTTAATTAACGTGACCTACCCTTTCAAGATCCCTTTCTTTCAAGAACCAGAAATCCACAGCAAACCTCAACTAATCATCTTACAACATTACTAAAAGCACCCAGAAGTACATACTAGTGATCTGTAAAGTTACAGAGATCTGATGTGTATTATCTTTTCATTTCAGTTGCTAGTTTTAACTGTCACTCCCACTGTTTCTCCTGCATAACCTCTATCACAACAAATGATAAATATTCAATTTCAATTGTATATACTTGATTCCCTTTCAATTGTATATACTTGATTCCCTGGTCAGGTATGGTACACACTTTTCCTTAAAATGCCACTTCTTCCCTCAGTAGAAACTGTTTTATTTTGACTATATATTTAAATTATTTTTATATCATAAATGGCAATGATGGAATTCTAGAAGCTTGTTTCCTGAGAGAGCACCTAATATCTATATCAGAGAAACCTGGACATTATGAAGTTTTAAAACATTAAGCCCAAGACCCAGAAGTTCTCAGGCAGTGAGTAAAAATTTTGTAGGTAGCCAAAATAAATAATGTATAGACTTTGATCAAAAAAAAAAAAAAAAGTGCTTTGACAGAGAAAAGGAACCCTGACTGCTGATATCACTCAGAAACTGATGAAATCAAGCCAAGAAGTAGGCTTCGAGGGGCAAAGAAGTTAAGCTTCACTAAAGCTTTGCATTCAGCCATGAAAAATGAGCATTAAATTCTGACAAACATATCTGGACAGAGAAAGAGGTAAGGGGTAAGAAAAGGATTCTTGGAAGCACAGAACCATATAGATTCCTAGGAGAGGAACAAAAGAAGATCTTGCAAGGGCTCTCATAAAAAGTCTTTGGATAGCCAAAAGCTTGATTAGGAAATGACTTCTAATCCAGAAAATCAGAGACCAGGGAAAGACAGAGTGGAGAGTGGAGTAGGTGGCTAAAGAGAATGATCTAGCCACACTGAAAGATGGATTACTTGTACCGAATTCCAGCAGATACAACCCAATTCTACCTTATCCAAAAAACTGACCTATCTAGCACCCATTCCTTTGTACAGTCAATACTTCTCACCTTCAAATTCTCATAATCACCTTTCCACAAGCAGGATTGATAAGAATGACCCACGTCTTTAATCACTCCCTGATATAAAATATACCAAAAATATATAAAAACTAACATCTGTGCTAAGAGTGCTAAAGACTGGCATGTGACTCTTGCCTCTAGTCAAATAATAAGCCATCAGAAAAACAGAATTGAAGACTTCAACCAAGATTAACAATAGACACACTGGTTTTCACACAACCCATGATGAATAATTTTGTGAATTATCTGATGAAGAATAAATAATTTAATCTAGGACTCAGAGTCGTGCTTTGAAGAGCTACCCCTTTCAGCAAATTTCATAATCCTCAAAGGAGTAAACCTTAAGTGATAATCTCACTATTCAATGTGTAGTGATTAGCCAGGAAGAGCAAAACCATCCCTTCTGTGGTAACCCAATCCAAAACTGCTAGCAGCTCTTTTAGCCCTTTGGTGTATTCATTACAGCCAGTACTACATTACCTTTCTTAATTCTGTCTCTATCAATGAGAAAGACCTCTTAAAACAAAGTCATCATTTTAATTTTCTCTTCCCACACACTAAATAGGAGTGGCATGAGAAACAGAAAGAGATGGCACCAGGAACAGGATGGAATGAGAATACAAAGGTGTTAAACAGGAGAGCAGTGAAGTAGGAGAGCTTTAGCTCTTGAGGACTATTAAAAATGCTATGACTTCTCAGAAAATAAGACATAATTATAAAATTTATGAACAACAAAAAAATACATTCCAGGAAATATGTATTTTTTAATTATCCAAAATGGGTTCCCAACCATTCATAGCTAATTAAAGAACTGTACTAAAACTAACTATATTATACCAGAAATGAAATTCTTTTGGAAGTACATAATTGCCCACAACTAATTTTTTTTTAATCTTGCTGATATATTGTTTATTCCAGAAGATATGCAGAAGACATTTTCTTTTTTTATACTTGGATATTAGGTATTTTTATTTTAACCAACGAAAGTCTAGTAAGAAACTGTTCTTGAATTTCATTTCTGACTTCAATATTGACACATATAAAAATGTAGGTTGTATACCATACCTATCCTTGATCTGTCTGGCAGCCTTGAAGCAAATCAGGGAGAAGAGAAAGAAGGCAGTTAGTGTTTTTCATGCAAGTTTCAATGGCAGTGACATGCAAGAAAAGTTAGGATATAAACCCTGGAATAGATTAGTTTCACAGTCATCAAAACATGTATTACAGGAAATCTGTACAGTTCATATCAGCTTGCACAACGTGATGTTAGAATTATAGTAAAAAAAAAAAGAAATCCAGACCCCATATAAGTCACCTTAAAAGGAGGAAAATTTAACACTTCAAACTAATTCCAGATGACTATAAATGTTTTTCCTTACCTTAAGATTATCAAAGCACACCTCCACTTGCATTCAGTCTGACACTCTTCAACTAGAACAATCAATCTCCTTCATGGGGCACACATTTCTATGCAATCTAATGGTTTTCTTATACATGTCAAATCTGTTCTCCAATTTTTCTTCAGTGATCTTTCACCATTTCATCATGGTTGTTCCAAGTTTTCTCTATATGCCTTCCCTGGGCAAAGACTTTGTATTTTGAGAGCTTGCCTGCTAACATATAAAACTGGGCTGCAGTTCTACAATCCTTTATCCAAAAGAGTAAAGTTGTAATGACAAAAATTCAGACAAGGAGAAACCAGAGAAATACTTGTAGCAATAGGGTCTTTCCCTGAGATGATACAGAAGCTGCTAACTTAAACCTACTATGCATGAGATATGTTTGGGTTTTTTTAGTTTTTTTTTTTTTTGAGAATGCTAACACAAGTTTAGGAAAGAAAGAGCTATCACTTGGTGCTATAGAGTATACAGAAAAACAATGAAAAATACACACAAAAACTGCTGTCCCCTTCACATTTACATAGAATGCAATATATTTAACAAAAGTTTTTTTCCCCCACGCTGACCACCATAATTAACAATAATACATCCAATGTAAACTATAGCTGTTTTGCTCTACACTCTAATCCTAGGCCTTGCATAACGCCTGGCACATGGCAATACTAATAGTTATTCAATTTAGTTGAACACTAATTTGATGTATATAGCAATGCTTCTGCTGCCTCTCCTCTTCAGTTCTAATACTGTTCTTATTTGGTATTGGTCATTTTTATACCCATCCAAAATATTCTGGTCTGAATATCTTTCTACACAAAAAACCAGAACTGACATTTAGGACATCAGCATATGACACATTACCAGCACTACCAGAATCAACTGTGAGACCTGTATACTAATCATTCTCTTCCCTTTATCAAGAAATTTTAGTCCTGGGGTGCCTGGGTGGCTTATTCAGTTAAACATCCAACTTGGGCTCAGGTCATGATCTCATAGATCATGGATTTGAGCCCTGCGTCGGGCTCTGTGCTGACAGCCTGGAGCCTGGAGCCTGCTTTGGATTCTGTGTCTCCCTCCCTCTCTGTCCCTCCCCTGCTTGTGTTCTGTCTCTCTTTAAAAAATTAATAAACATTTAAAAAAATTAAAACCAAAAAGACATTTTAGTCCTTAATAAGTTTCTAAAGAGACTTTCCAAGTCCTGCATTCTGCAGGAAACAACCCAATTAGGTGGCACTGATATGTGTCTCAAGTCATGATACTACCTTGGTATTAGGAACAAGAAATGTTAAGAAAGTCAATTACAATGATTTTTATTTTTTTAAAAAATTTTTTTTTTCAACGTTTTATTTATTTTTGGGACAGAGAGAGACAGAGCATGAACGGGGGAGGGGCAGAGAGAGGGAGACACAGAATCGGAAACAGGCTCCAGGCTCTGAGCCATCAGCCCAGAGCCTGACGCGGGGCTCGAACTCACGGACCGCGAGATCGTGACCTGGCTGAAGTCAGACGCTTAACCGACTGCGCCACCCAGGCGCCCCTACAATGATTTTTAAAAAACACTGTCATTACAGCTAGAATTACAAACCAAAGATTTTAATATAAATGTCAGAGGAGAGAAAGAGGAGAATCTTCTTGTTTCTTTAAATATGGATAAGTGCCACTACCATTACCCCTAGACTCCCTTTATTTCTTCCTCCAGGTGAGGTGAAAGGACTTAATCTGAGATGAGTTTGAAAGGAGAAACTAGAAATAAGTAGCTCAGTTACTTTTCCTCTTTCTGGCAACTTGCTTGCCTACTGAGAACATATATTCTGTTCTTTGCCTCTATGCAGGAAGTTTGACAGAAATAGGCTCTCTCTCACACACACACAGAACTGAGATAGCCTTGTATTGACTATACCTAGGTGGGCAAGTCTAACTCTAGGATTCAGTATTAGAAAGCTTACTCGTTGATATAAGCCAAATTCTCCAGTATCATTTTGTTGGTATTTGGCTTATCAGCTTTACTGTCTTCTCTTATTTCCCAACTGGTTTAGAACTTGGTTAGAGAAATGTTACTTACTCTCAAAGAACCCAACAATCTGAAGACAATTACTATCTTTTTTTAAAAAATAAACTAAGATTTTGTTTCATCTTTCAAGAACACTATGCAATATATATGTTTAATTTCCCTACAACAATTTTCTTTAAAGTAATCTCTATACCCAAAGTGGGGCTCAAACTCACGAGCCTGAGATTAAGATTCGCATGCTCTACTGATGGAGCCAGCTAGGCGCCCTCAATACTGTGTCTTTTAAACTGACCATAGTGATTCAATTTTGTGTCTAGAGTTACTTAATTTAGTAACGGTGCCGTTTTTTTAGTGTGTCTGTGCAAGTGCATGCATGTGCACACGCATGTAAAGCTTTCTTGTTATCATTTAATGTACTAGATTACTTGTGGCAAACCAGAAAAGGAATACATGAAAAGCCAAATAATGTTGGAAAAATTGTCTTGTGTATTTACACATAAACATACCCAGGTGATCAAACTGAAGACTCAGCATTTCCTCTTTCATTTAGGTTCGAATTTAACAGTACATACACTGTGTAAATGCAGAAGGGGTTGAAAAAGTTACTCTGCGTGATAAAAAAGGGGACAAAGTCTCAAATTCTGAAGATACTTCTCTAAAGGGCCCAATTTCAAGAAACATCTTAAATTGGAAAATTGCTTAATTTTTTTCTGGAATTTCTTCTCCCAAAGCAGAAATCTATCCAAAAGACACACATTACATGCTGTTTGATTCCTTTCAAGAGTGATGCATTCTGTCAATTAAACATCTCTGCTTACCAAGTACCAAACGATTTCAGAATTTACCATTGCTCTATCTCTAACACATTTATTTGCATCTACAGAATTCCACTTAGTGAATTATGAACAGGCCTCAGTGAATCTTCAGATTTTGGGGTAATGGCACTGTATATTTTTAGAAAGACTTCAAGAAGTATTAGTCATATTACCTTGCTCAATACCACTGTTTTCAATTTCAATAACTATTTCTTTTTCAATCTTTTATTGAAATCCTTGCCAACACTTCACTTAACTTTATTGCCTTCAGATATGGCTCCTTTCTCTCCCAATCTCTTCCTCCACCTCTCAATTAGTTGTTTTCAAAATAAATCTTACAATCCTGATCAGTTATAGGAATCTATCACCTGAGACCAAACTTCTTTAAATAGAACTGTAGTAAGAGTATAAATAGGAGTAATTGCAAATGTTCTTCATAATTACCAATTAGATATAAAGAAGTTAAACCAGATCTTTCTCAATCTCTCTTGGTTTTAATCTGCTATAAGTACATACAGAAACTATTTTCTTCCATGAATTTATCAAGCACTCTGAAAGTTAAGATCTTATTGTTTCTGTATTTCTTTTTAATATCCTCATTTTTCTATTTTTATAGGAAGATGTTAGATACAAAGTACCCTAAAATAATTCAAGTGTGGAGCAGCTAATTGAATAATATTTTCTAAACAGTTAAAATGGAAATAAAATAAAAATTTTAGATCTTGCTTATTGTACTCAATGAATCATTTACCCAAAAAGAACAAAATTTGAGATTTTCAAATTTCTTCCACTCAGCAGTTTTGAAATTCATCAGTAAAAAATATGCAGTCTGAGACCAAGGTTTAAGAGATCTGAGTTTCACACCACATGAACCAACAAGTTACTTAACTCGTTTAGGATTCAGTTACCTCATCTATAAGGTGATGAGCACTAAAGTATCTTCGAACCCCAAAAGTTCATCCTAAGCCATCTTATTTTCACATAACTTTTAAAAAATTATCCAAATTAAACACTTCAACAATCGAATTCTCTGAAATACAGACTAAAATGAAGAGGCCACTAGGGAAAAGTTAGTTAAAATCAGAACATTAATAAAAAGCAACAAAAATAAGAATACAGTTGACCCTTGAACAACACAGGCTTTGAACTACATGGCCCACTTATATATAGGTTGTTTACAGCATAGTGCTGTAAATGTGTTTTCTTTTCCTTATGATTTTCTTAGTAACATTTTCTTTTCTCTAGCTTACTTTAAGAATTCAGCATATAATACACATAACACACAAAATATACATTAATCAACTATGCTATAGGTATGGGTTCTGGTCAACAGTAGGCTATGAGTAGTTAAGTTTTGGGTGAGTCAAAAGTCACACATGGAGGGGCTCCTGGGTGGCTCAGTCAGTTAAGTGTCCGACTTCGGCTCAGGTCATGATCTCACAGTCCATGAGTTTGAGCCCCGCGTCGGGCTCTGTGCTGACAGCTCAGAGCCTGGAGCCTGCTTCAGATTCTGTGTCTCCCTCTCTCTCTGACCCTCCCCCGTTCATGCTCTGTCTGTCTCTGTCTCAAAAATAAATAAAACATTAAAAAAAAAAAAAGTCATACATGGATTTTAAACTATGTGGAGGTTGGTGCTCATAGCTCCTATCTTGTTTAAGGGCCAACTGTATATCTGTTTCTGAATAACAATAGAGAAAAATACACTCATGCTATCAAAATGATGAATCTAGCAAAAGCTAGATTTCAAAACTAGCATTTGCCTGACAGGATTTATCTTTATTTTGATTTGCAGTAGAGTCCAATAGAGTTCCTGGTAACACTCTGAATGCCACACAACACTAAGAAACTTTTCAAGTCTTGTCTATATGTTCATTCACATTGTTTTAGTATAAAACAGATTTTCCCATTAGATTTGGGAAACATAATTTTGTAATGTTTTCTTGAGACAATCTGAAAATTACTAAGGGGCAAACATTTAATACTTTCCCAATACTGTTTATAATATATAATTGAGACTCCTACCCTCACCCCAAAAATACCATATTAAGGAATAACCTGGGAAATGAAAGGGACTCCAAGAAAATGAAAAAGAGATGGCTCCAAAGAATGAAAGAGAAAATGAAAAGAGATGCTATTTGCCTCTAAGCAAAAATACTAGCTTTAAAAAAAATAAAAAACAAAACTACTGCACACCAGTTGAAACCATATATTAAAAGTTTTATATTTTTGATACATATCCTTATCTGTTTATAAAAAGAACTAAAATATGATCATTTAAGCCTTTTTCACAAAGCTACAGTAAATAACTTGAAACAAATTTTGAATACAGTACTGCATACATCTGTTCTATGACTAAGCACATAAGACATAAATGCCCAGAAATGAAATAAGGTGAAAAATTACAGTTTGGGCTATTCTATTGAAAAATTTTTTAAAGTAGGCTTCACACCCAGTGTGAAGCCCAATGTAGGGCTTGAACTCACAACCCCTAAGACCAACACCTGAGCTGAGATCAAGAGTCAGATGCTTGACTGACTGAGCCATCCAGGCACCCACAGTTTGGCCATTCTTAACAAATATTTATATTTGTTTTTAAACTGCCTTCATAACTGAAATATTCACGCTTTTGGTAAAGATTCTTTCCTCTCTCAGCATTCCTGACTTCAACCCACAGAAAGCACTTCTGCTAATACTCCTGTTCCCTTGAAAACACACTCAGCTTCTACCCTTCTCCTTATTTGTTCCGCCCAGTGGTCAAGGCTGACACCGACTGAACAATATGCCAATGGCGAGTTACTATGAGTCTGAAGTGAGAAATACACAAAATCCATTCTCCCTTTTCGTCTAAGATCAAATGCAGAAGATACTGTTCCCCTTTCACCCCACCCTGTAGTTTTTATTCCACTGAAGGTTCCATGTACAGGTACCCATTCCCTCCCTTATAGTCTAACAAATTGGGTTATGTGTGGCAAGATAATGAACTGGATGGTTAGTGACTTGGAAACTGCCCCACAGACTCAGCTCTTTTCATAAGTAGAATTCAAGTTCCAAATTTAGGGATGGGGGAACAGAAATATTAATTTTGCCAAAGGATCCAAGCAATGCTCTGCAGACCAGCTATTAGCAGAGAAGCCAGGTTTGGTGGGGTTTTGGCTACTTGTCCATCCAGAAATAAAGGAAATGATCCAAATTTCATTTGCTTGTGAGCCTTCTTCATATATTCATATCAAGTATATCAAGCAAACCTCTAACAATTAAAAACAGTTAATGAAAATAAAACAAATTTGTAATGCCAAATTTTAAAAAATTAATGAAAGTATGTTCCAATATCCTTTTCCATTTGTGCCATTTTTACTCATTCATTTTCAGATTTTCTAATGCTGGTAAATAGCATAGCTTCATATTCAGGTACTGCTGAGGTACTGCAACATGATCATTTAAATGTTAGTACTTAAAGTACTCTTTTTGAAAATAATGAAGTCTAAAAAGACTCAGGGGCTGGATTTCAGCCTATGATTTTTTGTGCCCACGAGCTATTCAAATTAATCTGATTTGATCACTTTAATATGGGATATTCATAAACAGTATACCTTAAAAGAATTTATTTTCCCAAATATCTAACAATATACTGCTAGCCCAATACTTAATCTTTTAAGTCATCTTCCCTATTCTGTCAGCAATTAGGTGTTTGAGGCAAGCTTATCTATAGTCCACGCAGCTGATTAGAAAAGTGAACTTGGTTTGTGACTTGGAATCAAACTATTATTTGGATACTATTTGGATGTACTAAGAAAATAATCACAAACAGCTCTCAGTTAAGCATTTTTCTTGAACAATAAACTCAGATTTTTAGGTACAAAACAATGACAAATAATTTATTTCATCACATTTCCAATTGGGTTAAGCAATTAAGCAATACTGCACAATGCTGAAAAACCAAAATAATAAAATAAGAAGCAACATGGAACATTAAAAAAATATGCTTAAACCACAATTGGATTTATCAGAACCTTCCCAATTTACAATCATCTGGGAATAAGTTTTAACAAAGTTATGACAAAGGAAAAAAGGAGGAAACAGCAGCCTTTGAGAGCAAGGGGAAAGGACTCAGAAAATAGTGGAAAGAGAAACTTGGAAGAAACAAACTTGATCACAGTTTTCCCAAGCGTCCGTCCCTACTTAAATGCAACTGGGTTCAAGTTGTTTTTGAGTACTTTTGTCTATATTTTACTGTTTTCCTTTCTTCTTCCTCACTCTCAGGCTGTTAGTTCTTGCTGCTATGATTATGCTTGTCATTTATAACTACCTCACTCCATTAGAAGGGGACTCTGTTAACAGCTAGGCAACTGAAGAAAAAACTAAAAATTTACTAGCGCCATGTATATAATAGTCACCAGATTCTAAGAAACTATCATGAAAAAAGAATATTAATTCCTGCCCATGAACTCTATGACACTAACTTTGATAACTCAGATACTTTTTGCTTTCTGTAAATTTTTTGGCTATGTTCCAGATATTTGAGGTTATCCCATAAACATCCTCTGCAAAGGTGATGTATATATATTTTTAAAGTACTTTAAAGTATGATACATTTCCCTCATAATTCCTTTATATAGCAAGTCCTACCAAATGCAAAGATGAACCTACTTACAATCTACCTCCAAATTCAAGAATTAAGTAATTCACAGATTTACAGCAAAAGAATGTTTGTATTCATTTTATTAGAAGTAATCCATTTTTAAAATTCATTTTCAAAATGCAAGGGATGTAAACCACTAAAATGTTATCTTCTCAAGGAAGTTTTTTCTACCTTCAAGTTCAGAGAAAAATCATGAAATTAAAATATTAGATGGACAAAAATGGATTATAAAACTGTGCTAATGCAGTTTTCACTACATACTCCACAAAGACCAAGAAAATATCAAATTCAAATATCTTATCTTGATAAAATTCCTACATAGTATATATTTTACTAATTATATAGCTCAAGTTCCCACTTTTCTCACACCTTTTTTTAGTATATTCTACATCCTTATTCTACATCAAATACAGTGTATTTGATTTGATAACTTGGTAATCATTTAAAAATGACCCAACTTAAAATAAAAATTATAATCTAGAAATCAGAATCTCCTAAATACCAGGATCTAGGTTAAAACATTAACAGTCTTATTATTCTACTGCTTATATTTCATACCAAACATACCCTTCAAGTAAGATCCTACATTTTGTGGCTGGCTCAGTCGGTTAAGCATCCTACTCTTGATTTCAGCTCAGGCCATGATTTCACAGGTTCGTGAGTTCGAGCCCCACATCAAGCCCCACACTGACAGTGCAGAGCCTGCTTGGGATTCTCTCTTTCCATCTCTCTCTGCCCCTCCCTTGCTCTTGTGTGCATGCTCTCTCTCTAAATAAATAAATAAACTTAAAAAAAAAGAACCTACATCATCATATTTTAACAAAACATTCAAACAATTACACTAAACAGTGGGACATTTAATAACAGATTTAATAACAAATTTCACTAGGTTACAGTGCTCATCTGCATCAAGTGATGTTTTCCCAATCAGCTCATAGAAGGAATACAAAACTAGATTTTGAACAATGTTAATAGCAATATTAATCTTCTTTCCTAAGTCAAAAAATACTTATAACAAAGGTAAAAAACACAAGTACCCTTAAAATAAATAACCAGTAGGGATGTAACTGAAAAAGAAAATAGGGGCGCCTGGGTGGCTCAGTCGGTTAAGCATCCGACTTCAGCTCAGGTAACAATCTCACAGTTCATGAGTTCGAGCCCCGCATAGGGCTCTGTGCTGACAGCTTAGATCCTGGAGCCTGATTCAAATTCTGTGTCTCCCTCTCTCTCTGCTCCTCCCCCGCTCATGCTCTGTCTCTCTCCTTCAAAGATAAATAAAAACATTAAAAAAAAATTTTTTTTAAAAGAAAAAGAAAATAACTTGATTCATCTGAATAGAGCATTAAAGAGAAATTAAGTAATTTGTTCTTGACTCCACAGACACATCTGGGTGTCTGCTTTGGAATACATAAATATACAGCAATTTACTTAAGAAATTCCAAACCTATTTATTTACTTATTTATTTATTTTTAATTTTTGAGCAAGAGAGAACATGTGAGTGGAAGAGAGGGGCAGAGGGAGAGAGAGAATCCCAAGCAGGTCCCACGATCAGCACAGAGCCCAACGTGGGGATCAGTCCCATGACCCTGGGATCATGACCTGAGCTGAAATCAAGAGCTGGATGTTCAACTGATTGAGCCACCCAGGCGCCCTCCACAAAGACTTTTTTAGAATTAGAAATAGCTGAATAAATCCAAAATTGAAAGGGAAAGCACCATTTTTTTTTAAACAAAACTTTCCTATTTAAGTGGTTTAGTTTTTTGGCTGGCTTTTTGGTACCTTTGAAAATTCTTCAGGTTCCTTTAGATCTAATGACCGTGTTGCAAATTCTAGTAGTTCTTCTGAGTTCTCCAAGGCATTATTACATTGACTGAGCTGACTCTAAAAAATAATAAAAATAAATCTTTAAAACAAATTTCCTATTTCCATGAGGATCTTAACTGTATATTGTTATAATGAACTTACAATTTGAATAGCAAAAATTGAACAAAAATATTTTAGAGAAGTGTTAAAGCAACATAATCACTAGTCATATATGTAAGAAATTTTAATTATTTTAATACATTGTACTTAACATCTTTCCAAAATTTATTCAAAATAGCTTAACTGCATACAGATATAGATATACCCATCATTTAAAAACACAAGAGAAAATAAAGCAGTTATAAAAAGTTGGGGTCAAATTCACTTAAAGATTCTTCTCAATCAAGGTAATCAGAAAACTATCAACAATTTAGTTAACTATCAACAATTTAAATTAAAATATCAAAATAATTCATCTGCAGACAACATCCTCTATAAATGAAGACTAAATTTCTTGATAATATTTAACAATTTAAACTAAAGTTTATTAATTAAGTTAAAGGTACATTCAGTTGAGCATAATTTTAATATTCCATTTATCACATTACTCAAATAATACATACTACCATAAATGATAATTTATAGTTTCCAAAATTGGGTAACACAGGAATCACAAATGGAATTGCCAAGATTTCAAAAAGAATAAAGAGGAACAAAAGATGGTAACTGTTACAGTGATGTGCTCTGTTATGGTGATGTATTAATTTCAAGTACCAGTCTTTCTTAGTTCTCTTCCATTCTATCATTTGTGGTCTAAAACTAAGCCCAGTCATGAAAAACTATTGTTAGTGATACCTTTAAACAAAGAAACAAATATATTTCTAAGTTTTTAACATACTCAAGATTTTTCTTCAGAATATTAATATCTATTACTATCTATTCCATATTCAAATCTACTAGGTTTCCCTTAAGATCAGCACTAAAGATAAACTATGGCTAATTTTCTTAGTTTCTGGATGTGTTATATTTTAACTTTGGAAAAATAGAATAGTTTTACCATATTTTGGGTTAAAATAGGTTTTCATGTATTATTCTAAGAACCCAACCACAATCTACTAAAAATACTACTCCTTCTAGGAGTCAAACTCTTATGAGTTCCAAAGAATAATTAACAAACCACCATTTGAAATATGTCAATTGTTGGAGAGCTTTATGAAAGCAAAATCACAGGACAAAATGGTAGCTATAAATGGTCTACACAGGATCACTAGGGCAAACTAAGTTAATATAGCTTTAAAGTAAGAAATAACAAAAAGAATAAGGAATATATCTCAAGGAACCATTAAAAGAATCAAATCTGAGGTCAAAGTTTAAGATAAAATATCTTATTCTAAGAAAACGCTATAAATTTGCTTTCAAGTCAATAGGGAAAGTTAAAAAGAGTACAAAGGAATTCAATTTAAAGAGCAATAATAACTTGCCAGTTATTTAGAGGAATTAATAAAATCTTAATGAAAACAACATACTACCGAGTTTGTGAACCCAAAGGAAAAACAGAGATACTCTACTGTCTCCAACTAAAGAAGGAAATGGCATCAGTAGCCAAGTTGTGATTCTTTTTAATGTTTGTTTTTTAAACTATCCCAATAAACCTTTAATATTTGAATTACCATTAGGCTGATATCACCATAACTTTTCCTTTGAATCATAATACAAAAACATCCTCAAGAATGAACTTCTGTCCACTAAGCTTATATTTCAACAACTCACAGTCTTATTTATAGCGTATTGTCCCCTCAATATCTCTTGATCTCCCCTAGATCACTATTCCTATGAAAAAAAAATTGCCAAAATTTTTGTGGCATTGAGGAACAGCAAGTATTAAGAGTTACAAAGGATAATCAAGTGTAAGATTAAAAAAAAAGAAAAAAAGAAAACAATGGAATCTCTGGAAAAAATGAAGATCTCAAGTGATGATACAGGAAGGGAAAAATTGTCTAACATCCTTGTAGTGACCACTTTGAAACAGTACTTGGAATTCTGCTTCTATTTTCTGCAATGTTCTGAATTCTCCATCGTTATTCAACAGCCAGTGATGAATCTCATAGAATACTTGGCAAAAAAATCAGAGTAAAATCATCCCTTTTAAAAAGAGCCCAAATGTAAATTTAATGGAAGACTTCCATTAATCATCAGCTCAGTTGCAAAAAAAAAAAAAAAAAAAAAAAAAAAAAAAAAAAAAAAAAAAAAAAATTATCATGTAATTAAGATTCACAAAATCCAAAGTAAACAAAGTTCATCTGAGACTATAAGAAAAAGAGTTTAAATAAATTTATGTAACCCAATTTTCTATTAATGGCAATTTAGTCAACAACTAGAAACAGAAACTTAATAGTTTACAAGAGCAATAAATGCAGCTCGTTCTAAGAACAGCACTGTAGATTTTACGTGTACACACATATATCCAGCTCTGTATATGGCTGTCAGAAAATAAGTTCTGAAATTAAAATATCACACTTCTTTTGGAAGTCTTAAAGACATACTTTATTTATTTTTTTATTTTTTTACGTTTATTTATTTTTGAGACAGAGAGAGACAGAGCATGAACAGGGGAGGGGCAGAGACAGAGGGAGACACAGAATCGGAAGCAGGCTCCAGGCTCTGAGCTGTCAGCACAGAGCCCGACGCGGGGCTCGAACTCACGGACCACGAGATCATGACCTGAGCCAAAGTCGGACGCTCAACCGACCAAGCCACCCAGGTGCCCCTTAAAGACATACTTTAAATCAAACTCCACAATGGATAGAAATTACCCCATTCTGAAAATCTCAAACATCTTGAGTTAATAAAGAACTCTTCTTTTTTTTTTTTTAAAGTTTATTTATTTATGTTTAGAGAGAGAGAAAAAAGAGCAAGTGGGGGAGGGGCAGAGAGGGAGAGAGGGAGAGAGGGAGAGAGAATCCCAAGCAGGCTCTGCACTGTCAGCACAGAGTCTGATGTGGAGCTCAATCTCACGAAACCATGAGATCATGACCAGAACCAAAATCAAGACTTGGACACTTAACCGACTGAGCCACCCAGGCACCCCAAAGAATAACACTTCTAAAAATCAAAACCCACATGCCATGACATAAATGATACAGATCTATCCTCCAAATCGGCACTGACTTGGCTTCAAGACAGATTCGAAGACTCTTCCAAACTTTTGAACTTTGATGATCTTAACAACTGACCAACCTCTTAACTGAAATACCCCCTCTTACCTTTATTAATTAAGCTTTTCCTCCCTCAAAGCACTTCAAATCAGTTTCTTTTCTTTTTTAAGTTGATTTATTTATTTTGAGAGACAGCGTGAGCAGGGGAAGGGCAGAGAGAGGAAGGGAGAATCTCAGGAACCATGAGACCATGACCTGAGTTGAAATGGGAGTCAAATGCTTAACTGACTGAGCCACCCAGGCACCCCAAAAATGAAATACTGTACTCTGAAGTAAACTTAATTAAGGAGGCAAAAGACCTATACATTTAATGCTATAAAACTACTGCTGAAAGAAATTAAAGCTGATACAAATAAATGGAAAGATATCCCATGATCTCAATTGGAAGACTTAATATTATTAAAGTGTCTATACCACCCAAATCAATCTACAAATTTAATTCAATCCCTATCAAAATTTCATGGCATCTTTTTTGAAGAAATAGAAAAAAAACATGTTAAAATTCACAAGGAATCCCAAGGGACTCCAAAGTGCCAAACAATCCTGAAAAAGAAGAACCAAGCTGGAGACCTCACTCACACTTTCTGATTTTAAAATTTATTACAAAGCTACAGTAATCAGGACAGTGTGGTACTGGCATAGAGACAGACATATAGACCAGAGCCCATACAGAGCCCAGAAAGGATCCCACACATATGCAGTTAAATGATCTTTGATAAGAGTGTCAAACCACACAATGAGAAAACCACAGGATCTTTTTAGACAAATGGTGCTGGAAAAACTGGATACTCACATGCAAAAGAACGAACTGAGACCCTTACCTAACACTACATACAAAAATTAACTCGAAATGGATTAAAGACCTTAATTAATACAAGCCCCAAAATTATAAAACTGTAAGAGAAAACACAGAGGAAAAGCTTCATGATACTGGGTCTGCAATGAATTCTTGACTATGACACCAAAAGCAAAAAGAGACAAATGGGACTATACCAAATTTAAAAATTTCTCCATAATAAAGGAAATAACACAGTGAAAAGACAACCTACGGGATGGTAGAAAATAATTACAAATCCTACATCTGACAAAGGGTTAATATCCAGAATATATAAAGAACTCCTACAATTCAACAACAAAAAACAACCCAATTAAAAAATGAGCAGGAGGCCTGAATAAACATTTCTCCAAAGAAGACATACAAATGGGCAACAAGTATATGAAAAGATGCTCAACATCATTAATCATTAGAGATGCAAATCAAAGCTACGATGAGATATCATCTCACATACATTAAGATGGTTACTACTGGAGTGCCTGGGTGACTCAGACGGCTAATTATCCAACATCGGCTTAGGTCATGATCTCGCAGTTCATGAGTTTAAGTCCCGCAAAAGGCTCTGTTCTGACAGCTCACAGCCTGGACCTTGCTTCAGAGTCTGTGTTTTCCCCCTTTCTCTACCCCTCCCCTGCTTGCACTCTGTCTCTCTCAAAAAAAATAAAATAAACATTAAAAAAAAATAAAGATGGCTACTACCAAAAAATATTTAAAATATGGATGAATAGGTGATGGTGGTCAAAAGGTACAAATTTCCAGTTATAAAATAAGTCCTGGGAATGTAATGTACAGCACGGTGAATACAATTAATAATATCATATTGCACATTTTGCAACATAGGCCTCAAATTCATGACCCCAAGATCAAGAGCTGCAGGTTCTACCAACTGAGCCAGCCAGGTACCCCTACTGTACTGTATATTTAAACACTACTAAGAGAGTAGATCTTAAAAGTTCTTATCACAAGAAAAAAAAAGTCTGTAACTATGTGTGGTGATGGCTGTCAGCTAGACTTACTGTGGTGGTCATTTTGCAATATGTATAAATAACAAATTATTATATTGTACACATAAAACTAATAAAATGTTATAGGTCACATCTCAATTTAAATAATAATGATAGTAATAATAATAACAATAAAATAGAGGTGCGCCTGGATGGTTCAGTCAGTTAAACATCTGACTCTTGGGGGCGCCTGGGTGGCGCAGTCGGTTAAGCGTCCGACTTCAGCCAGGTCACGATCTCGCGGTCCGCGAGTTCGAGCCCCGCGTCGGGCTTTGGGCTGATGGCTCAGAGCCTGGAGCCTGTTTCTGATTCTGTGTCTCCCTCTCTCTCTGCCCCTCCCCCGTTCATGCTCTGTCTCTCTCTGTCCCAAAAATAAATAAACGTTGAAAACAAAAAAATTAAAAAAAAAAAAAAATAATAATAATAAAAAAAACATCTGACTCTTGATTTCAGGTCATGGTCATGATCTCACGATTCGTGGGATCTTGTCCTGCATTGGGCTCCATTCTGACAGCAAAGTCTACTTGGGATTCTCTCTCTCTGCCCCTCCCCCACTCACCCTCCTTCTTTTTCTCTCTCTCTTTCAAAAATAAATAAAAGCAGTCAAGAAGGTAAATCTTAGGTTTTTAACCACAATTAAGAAAAAACAAGAGGGACGCCTGCCTGGGTGGCTCAGTTGATTAAGCATCTGATTCTTAATTTCACTCAGGCCATGATCTCAGTTTGTGAGTTCAAGCCCCACATCAGGGCTCTGCGCTGACCTCACAGAGACTGCTTCAGATTCTGTGTCTCCCTCTCTCTCAAAATTAAGTGACTTTTTTTTTAATGTTTATTTTTTGTTTTTGAGAGAAAGACAGTGAGCAGGGGAGGGGCAGAGAGAGAGAGACAGAGGATTCAGAGAAGTGGGCTCTAACATAAAAGTAGTTATTCACAGAAATTCACTGATTTTTGCTGTCAAGAAATCAAGTACTAAATAGACTTAAATTATTCATATTTAAATATGCTGTATGATCTCACCTGTAACTCTTGTGATTTACGAGCTTGTTCCTGCTTGATACTGTTAATCATACTTTCTTTCACCTCATCCAAAATAGAATATAAACTATCAAATTCTTCATCTAACTCTGAAAGTATGTTAGAAGAATTTTCCTGTTTAATAAACAAAACAATGATTTTACTGAAGAGCTGTCAAACATTTGAAAATACTTATCAGAGAATACACTCACATTATAAACCATCTCAGCCTAACATCATATAAACAACAAAATCTAATACTTGACATAGGCTTTAAAAACAGGTAAATCCTAGAAGATGGTTGCTAATGCGGAGAGCACTATCTCAGTTACGCTATGAGTTAAGCAACTTTTTATGAACTAGCCTATACCCTCTTCATCTTTTAAAGCAATGTTTCCACAGGACAATGTGAAAGTTTGTTTTAAGATTGCCACCTTTGTCCAGATCTTTGTCAGGTTCCAAGGCAGACCATAAGCCAGTGGTTCTTTGTCGTGCATCAGAATCATCAATGAAGCATTTTAATGAAATATTCCAGAGATTTTGATTCCGTAACTGAGGAGAAGTTTGAGCATACAGGGATGGGACTAATTTTGTGTAAATCTTAAAATCTTTCAGGTTGTCTAAAACAGTGCATTTACATTAAGATATACAGAACTTAAAAGACCAAGCAATTCCTTATTGGATCCTAAGAGATTTATCAAACATTGAATTTTAGGGCTTGAAGCAACCTCAGAAGTCATCTTCTGACTAGAATTTGTAGTCAAACTCCTAAATTTTAGGAATTAAAGTACAGAAAAGTGATTTGCCCAAAGCCACACAAGTAGTTACCAGTGGCAAAATCAATAAAGCATTTCAAGCCTATTAACTTCCCAGAGTTCCTCATCTTCTCATTAAGCAAGACGCTATTTCAACAATAACTTAAAATATCTGTGAAATCTCTAGATAAGCAATATCCACACTTGCAGTAATTATGAGACAGAAGAAATTATCTTAGGCATTTTTCAACTTAGATGAATCATTCCATTAAGAGAATTGGCACCACTTAAGAGACCTAATATGTAACAATCCACTGCAATACCATAAACCAAACTTTGCTTATAATTTTTATAAAAATAAGTTATCATCTCACTAGAGTCTTATCAAAAGTGGTGTTAATCACTTTACTAATTGATTTACAGTGACAAGAACAAGTTGTGGAAAAGAAATGTGCAGTCTGGTAGGCAAAAGACCTAAATCTAATCCCACATTAACCACTCAGTAATCAACATTTGAGTATGTACAGTATGGATTATCTGCCCAAACCTGGGACTGTTTCCTTAAGTATTCATTTTTTTCATTAGGCACTTTACTTTTTAGTTTTATGTTTTACTTTCTTCCAGTTCTATAAGCAGACCTTTTACCATCTACATTTTCCTTCTACTATTTATCATAAAAGAAATGTTTAGCATCCCAGTACTCTGAAGAAATATAATTTGCTCTTAACTGGAATTAGAAAAGACAAATCTATAATGGAAAGGGTCAAAAGTAAGCACTATACTATTCCTTAGCAGCTACAATTCCAGAGTTTTCTTTTTTCCTTACTATTTGACCTTTCCATGGAGAATGTAGGAATAGTAAGGAAAGCATTTTTTTATTTATATGCCATTTAAAAACCCTGCTCTCACCTCCTTTAGTTTATAATCTAGAGTTCATGGAGTATATTTATTTATATTGATTTGGCCCAACAATCATTCACTGTGACATATAACAAAACATTTTTTAAAGAGTCATACCTGAACTCCTTTTAGTGTTTGATTTAGTGTATCAATAAAGTTCTGAATTTCATCATTTTTATTTGCCAGAGTCGAAATGATCCTTTGTAGAGCTTCCTACGATTAAGATAAACAAACAAAAACACATAACATGATATTTTAATGAAAGAATTATAAATCATAACAATTCTCTAAACAAACCATATATAAGAGGAGCAATGTAAAACTTCAAATTGTTAAATTTCCTAAGGCCTGTAATTACAAAAGATGAGATATGTATTTATACTGTTTTAAAACCTCTTATTTCTAGTGTACAACTTAATCACTACCACACCTTTCATACTAAAAATGATCAATATTATTTAATATCAATGGTATTATTTTAGGTCGTAGGGTCATGGCCAAGGAATAGAACCAAATCCTTAAATGCTGCAAAAACAAATGGAACTTTTTAATACAATATTAGGATATGAGGAATAAAAGCAAAGAGGCAGTAAAATTTGACATTTAATTTATAAAAATAAAAAACATATTTTAGAAATATGAAAGCGATAATAAATTTGCAGCTAAAATTGCAACATTCATTGCAGTGTTTATAGATGTCATAAAACCATAATAAATAAGTAATTTTAGTAACAAATACCTCAGACTTTTTGATAATGCTTCCTACTTAAATAAAACATTTGGTTATTTAATCTTTCATACTCTCTAGATCAGGGCTGTACAATAAAATCTTATGCTATGATAAATATGTCCTATACACGTGCTGTCCCATATAGTACTCAATAGCCATATGAAGCTAATGAGCTCTTGAAATGTAGACAGAACTGAGGAACTAAGTTTATCTTTTTTAACTTTAATTATTTTCACTTTTTATAGCTGCATGTGACAAGCACTGTCACACTGGACAGCACAGGTCTAGGTGTTCAGTAACTCTTCATGGGTAGTAACAGCAAACCCAAACAAGGTACTTGTATTCTCAGTAAAAATAAAATGCAAGTACTTTTACTTCATAATCTTTCCAGAAGCACAAGCCTTGTTTCTGTAAGCACCTACAAGTGTAAATATTTTAATAATGCCCTATGAAACTTTGTAATAAAGGTTCTCCTCAAAATATAATCAGATATTGATAAAGGGCTATATATAAAGAGCTCAAGAAATAAACTGATAAAGGGATATTTTATATAAATGTTCATAAAGCATGATAACAGTGAAAAATTAAAAATAATCACAACAGTTATCACTTAATTCTCACAAGAATCCCTGAAATAAGGAGGTATTATAATCATCCCTGAGGCTGCCTAAGGCTCCCTGCTGTATTCACTTACCTATACTATTACTTCCCATCCTCACGGATGGTGTTATTTTAGTATAATAACACAATGAAGTTATGCTATGAAAGAAGATCAACACCAAGAGTTAGCTTTTTATCCTGTTGGTGTTCCTCCCAGAAATGGGTACATACACCAAGATTTGAATACAAAGACAATCAGCAGAGAGGCAGAATGAAGCCAGGACTTGGAGGAGGGGTGGGGACAGGTGTAGGAGTGAGAATGGTAATACAGAGATGTAGAAAATGAGTGCAGAGGACTTAAGGGTTCCAATTATTCATCCCAGATAGGTTCCATATATATTTAAAAACAACACAATGGAAGAGTAAAAATGGTTCTGCACAATCACTGGACTGTGTAGAGTAAGCTTCAATTAAGACTGGTCTCTTTCTGGTAAATGGACTGTACCTGCCTCCCCTTTTATCACCCCTAATGGCAGGGCTAAATCCATACTGTACAGATGACAAAATGGAAGTAACTGTTAGTAAGGTAAATATTATGCTCAGTCTGTCTCCAAAGTCCACGCTGTTTACCACTCTAGAACACCATCTCTCAGTCTAACAAATTTGCCCATCATATGAAATAGCCACACAATAAATTATATATTCTTTTAAAATTTTGGTTTGCTAAAACTCTTCAATGACATATAAAACTGCTAGAATTTCCATAGTAGAGTATCGCTGTTTGAGGTTTATAGCTCTGCCCTCTGCTAAGCATACTCATGAACTTCGAGGTAAAGATTAAGAGTCTTCCAGAAGAGATCTTATCCCATGAAAGGGAGGAGCGAGGATCAATGAATTCAACCCAACAACAAATTTTCATCACCAGGATATATGTGAGTTCAATAAAAACTGAAGGAAATTTCACACAAAAAAACTGTGAAACACTGGTATATATAAAGGCAGACCTAGTTCAGAGCCAAAAAAGAAATCTCCCTAGTACAAAACAGCTTTTCAACTTTTATTTTTTGTCTAAGTATAGTAGTAAAGTCTGTATTTAGGGAATTTTGAAGGAAAAATTCTTGGGAGATAGCTGAAGCATAATGCCCCAGGTAGGTAACCTCTAAGCTCCAAGGATTTTAATGAGAAGCCTCCCTACCTTTCTAAAGCTCCCTGCTACTTACTGAATATAGTCAAAGCCATCTAAATTGTTCTAATTTTTGTTAAGTTTTCAAGCTAAATCCTTTATACTTTTAAGAGTTAACCAACTACTAAAAGTTAATAGACTCTGTTGTCACAGTGATGTTAGAAGGAAGAATACAGCCTTTACCAACCGTAATATTCACTAGAAATATAGTGAGGGCCAAATAGTAGCCACATCAAAAAAAGTAAAACAGGTGAAATTAATTTTAATATTTTACTTAACCAAACTGATCCAAAATATTATTTCAACATGTAATCAAAATTTAATAATTACCGAATTCCTTTTTTCCTTCCTTTTCGGTACTAGATCTTCAAAATGCGACGTGTACTTTATAGTTACAGCACATCTCAATTCAAATTAGTCACATTTCCAGTGCTCGACAACCATATGGAGCTAGAAGCTACCACACTAGACAACACAGCTTTAGAGGCCTAACCCATCCAAATAGCCCATATATTTCTAAGAGTGGGGATAGGGCAGATCTGCCTAATTTGCAATCAATAATAAAAAAACTTAAAAGCTTTCTGAGTTTTTTTCTTGGAATACTACAATTTCTATATATGCTTACCATACGCCAAATTCTTGAATTATATAATACCCGTACGTGAATATAAGCTAAAATGTTACAACCTGTACCAGAATTTCACTATTTCTCAGTTTTTATTTATGTAAATATTACCTTTAGAAATGGAAAAGTAATATTATACTATTACCACTCTCAAAAAAGAATGGGGCATAAGCAGCTCTTTTTTGGGGATCCTTCTAATACCATAACAAGAGTAATACACCCTTCTCTTCTGTAATACTTAAACTGTTCATTGGTGTTGGCTGGAGAAAAACATCCATGGCAATATTGGCATCTGACAAAAACAAAGCTGCACCTGAAGATACCTGACATGTAAGTTATACAAACTCAAAGAATCATCAGGATAATGCCGGGTTTTTTGTGTATGGTACTGCTCCATATCTCCAGGATAATACCCAGTTAATCTTATGGTAAAGACCAAAAAAAAATCTAATGGTAAAGACTATTCCCTTTTAATTTATTAAAAATTCAGCTAATATCAGAAAATGAAAAATGACTTTTCTAAATCTGTATTGGCCCATGAAGTGTTAATAGCAATATTTCTGGAAAGAAATCCTATGATCTGTGTGTTAAAGCTATTCTATATTAATTAGTGGTATTATATATTAATTACCTAAGGCTTTAGAAATATTCTCCCAGAAAGTGGTTGGGAAGGGAGAGTCTTTAAAGGCTGATATAGGGGCGCTTGGGTGGCTCAGTGGGTTAAGTGTCGGGCTTTGGCTCAGGTCATGATCTCACGGTTCATGAGTTCGAGCCCCACATCAGTCTCTGTGCCTGGAGCCTGCTTCAGATTCAGTGTCTCCGCCTCTCTCTTCCCCTCCCCCTGCTTGTACTCTCTCTCTCTCTCTCTCTCTCTCAAAAATAAACATTAAAAAATTATTTTTAAAAAGGGCTGATAAAGTATTTCAGGGAAACATCATCTCATTCTTTGAAGAGGGAATGCTTTATGGCTCACATTTTGCACTTCACTGGGAGTTCTAGTACAGAATGAGAGTCTATCACAGAACTCCTAAAAAAGGGCCTACATCCGGAGAAAGACATCTTACCTTACTGCCAAAGTAGCAAAGACTGAAGTCTGAGATTCTCGGGGGCGGGGTGCAACTCCAATCTCTAGATAGGGAGAGCTTTGGAGCCTTTGCTGTAATATACACCACCGAAATGCTGTAAGAGTAGACAAGCCATCTGTAGAAGGCTTTGGAGCCTCAGCATTTAAGGTGACCTGTACTTTAAACACTACCAAATGCATTAGTAAACATGGCTGCAGAAGAAGCAATCATCCAGATGAATAAGATAACCCAAAGCAACCAATGTGACCTTGGTAATAATCTAATACAGATAAAGTGCTGCCTCTACCCTAAGCTTAGAAGAAAAAAAGAGCAGTAACCTGAAAGTTCTTCAAGGATAGGCTGCTAAAGGGCTCCAGAAGCTCTAAAGCTACCTTTCCTTTAATGTGGAAAGGATGAGCAAATGCAAAAGACTATAATCAAGAACTCACATTTAGTATTCTCCTATAGTGGAAGTTCATCAGGAAGGGCTGAAAAATGAATTATCAAGGGGACCAGGGCTTCGACCATTCTGGTCACCACAATAACAATGACTAGCTAGACTAAGGGTGAAGATGGCATGAAGACAGAAAGAACTAAGGAACTTGGAGCTCAGGAGAACTGGAAAACAAATGACAAGCAACCAAACTATTTAAGATAAGTACTACCACAAATACCGACACTTACAAAAATGAAAGGAATAGGATAACATGAACTGAGTTCTGAAACTTAACCCTAGCTTGTGTATTTGACATGAGGCTAAAGTTTTCTCTAGGTAGCAGGCATCAGAGAAGAGGGGTTATATACAGGGTTAGTGTGTGCCTAATATAAGAGGTATGCAATAGGAGGCTGGCTAAATAGGTACCAAATCCAGTAAAAAAAAATTTAAGTGTTTTCTAAATTTGGCAGGCAACATGCTAGGGCAGAATATCTATGTGTTTTGTATTCAGAAACAGAACGAGAAAAGAATTAAAAGATACCATAATGCTTTGAATTTTCTACCCCACTTTATCCCTCTAGGGCCTCCACAATTAATCAATAGCTTTTATAATGGAGACACAGCAATTGATAAAGAAGTTGAGGAGGAAGCACAAAGCTCCAAACTTCAATGAATTGTGCACAGAGCACCATTAGATACAGAACCTCCCCTCTGAGCTCCAGACTATTTTCATCCAACTGCTTACTGAGAATTCCTACTTGGCTGTCACCCAAGCACTTCAAGATTCAATATATGGGGTACTTGGGTGGCTTGGTCAGTTAAGCATCCGTCGGACTCTTGATTTCAGTTCAGGTCATGATCTCAAGATTGTGAGATCGAGACCCACAACAGGCTCCTGGGCTGAGCGCAGAGCCAGTTTGGGATTCTTTCTCTGGTCCTCCCACACACACGCGCATGCTCCTTCTCTCTCAAAGTAAACATTGAAAAAACACTCAATATGTCATAAAGTCCCCCACAAACCTGAGCCCTCTCTAGTGTTCTATCTTTGCAAATGGTGGTACTAGCTACAAAATCAGAAACCTAGGCCAACATAACATCCTCTCCTCTCATTTGTGTTCTACATGTAGTCAGTAAGTTATGTGGATTTTTACCTCCTAAATAGTTCTGTAATCACCACTACTATCTTAGGACAAGTCAATATCATACCCCAACTTATACTTTTACAAAACTTAACTGGCTTCTGATCCATTCTTTCTCCCCAGTAATCAGTTCTATATACTGTAGGTAGAATAATAGGATAGCATCACTCTTCCCAGATTTCAATGGCTTCCCACCGGTCCTTGGATAAAACTGAAAATCTTTTAATATGACCTATTAAGACGACCTTACATCATCTGTAAAACCCTGCACGATCTTCCCACTGCCTACCTCTCCTGCTTCAACTCACACCAGACTTCCTCTTCCTTGCTATATACCAGCTGCGGTAGCCTGCTATGAGTTTCTCTAACATGCCTTGTTTCCCACCTGGGAGCCCTCACACCTATCAGTCCCTCTGCCTATAAACACTGTTCTAAAACATACACGTGATCTCTATGTTAAAACAAGTTTCAAAAAGGTATAGAATGAGCTTATTGTGATATATATTGCCTCATTTCTTTTATTATCACACCCTGATGATGGAGAGCAAAGACATCTTTCACCTGCTCTGTGGGACTCTATCAATCTGAAAGGATGCCTACAGGGGTCTCAGATTTTACCTCAGATCTTATCCAGTCTCTCATTACTTTCCAAAATAATTACATTTTGCAAGACTTCAGGTGGCCATGACTAAGAGTTCTAGGTGATATAGATCTGAAGATATCACAGTCATGAGATCAAGCCCCACATCGGGCTCTGCACTGTCTCCCTCTCTCTCTCTCTCTCTTTCTCTCTCTCTGTCCTTCCCCATTCATGCTCGTTCTCTCTCTCAAAATACATAAATAAACCTAAAAAAAAGAATGTTAAAAAAGTATATATATATAGGAGGTATATTTCCAAAGGAAGTATGCACAGGCAATCTTAGCCATTATTCTTTGGTCAAGAACCACAATTACCAGACACCAAAACTACTGTATCAGGATTAAGCCTGTCAATTACTTGATTAGGGAAATAGACTAAGGTAAGTGCTATGCTAACAACAACAAAAAAGGGGGTTTTATACAACCCAGCCAAGTACAACTGCAATCATTTCCATGGAATGAATCAAAACTCTGGGATGTACAAGGCATGAGGTACCCTCTTCAAAGGAGCATAACTTAAAGTTATGCTTATCATCACTATAAATCATGTGAAGCCTCTTATGTGGATCCTGAGAAACTTAACAGAAACCCATGGGGGAGGGGAAGAAAAAAAAAAAAAAAGAGGTTAGAGTGGGAGAGAGCCAAAGCATAAGAGACTCTTAAAAACTGAGAACAAACTGAAGGTTGATGGGGGGTGGGAGGGAGGGGAGGGTGGGTGATGGGTATTGAGGAGGGCACCTTTTGGGATGAGCACTGGGTGTTGTATGGAAACCAATTTGACAATAAATTTCATATATTGAAAAAAAAAGAAAACTGAAAAAAATAAATCTTCCAATGGAAAAAAAATATATACATACACACAATATATTTTAGTGAGAATAAAAAAAAAATCATGTGAAGCAAAAGCACAATCAATAGTCTCTGAGCAAAATAATAAATAACACTTCTATACTCTTAAGTGCCTAGCACCATTTTAAGCTCTTTACATATATTAATTCATTTAATCCTCTCAAGAACCCTAAGAAGTAGGACACTATTACTATCACCATTTTCCAATTCAGAAGCTGAGGTATAGAGGTTAAGTAATAGCTTGCCCGGGATCTCAGAGCTAATATGTGGCAGAACCCAGATTCAAATTAAGGCGGTCTCACTCTTGAGTAGGTACTCTTAATTATCACACTGTACTGCCTGAAAGTAAAGATCAGAGGGACATGAAAAGAATACCTAAGGGCACCAAACACACTACGATTTTACTTCAACACTGAAAAAAACTGAAGCTGATCAAAAGCTTGTAACATGTCCCACCCTGCCACATATAAGGGCAACAAAAACAGCTATTCTTACACACAGACATATCATCTTGTAAGTCTGAGAACATGATGACTTTCAACATTTGAAGTGGCAAGGTTCCACTGGTTTTAGCCTAATATATGTGAAGATGACAAATTCAAATGTTGAATCTTAATTTTGCTGCATCCAAAAAAAAACTACCAACTTGGGCTACTTGCTTGGAAACTATTCAGTGTAACAAGCTCCTGAAATTATGATTCAGAACCTTCCTGTTCTTAGAACCAGTGGCAGAAAATCATTATACCCAGGTTTATATGCTAGTCTGAATCTGAGGACCTCAATAACCAAGTAGTCATGAGAACAATTTGATGTAAGAGTTTTCTATCAGCATCTACTCACACCAAGAGAAGATTTCTGATTCAAATTCTACATTAGTTTTCTAGACCATTGAGATACACAAACCTAGAACCACTGCAAATATCACTAGTCGATCTACAATTTAAGAGGGTCAAACTGGGGCGCCTGGGTGGCGCAGTCGGTTAAGCGTCCGACTTCAGCCAGGTCACGATCTCGCGGTCCGTGAGTTCGAGCCCCGTGTCAGGCTCTGGGCTGATGGCTCAGAGCCTGGAGCCTGTTTCCGATTCTGTGTCTCCCTCTCTCTCTGCCCCTCCCCCGTTCATGCTCTGTCTCTCTCTGTCCCAAAAATAAATAAACGTTGAAAAAAAAAAAATTAAAAAAAAAAAAAGAAAAGAAAAAAAAAAATTAAAAAAAAAAAAAAAAAAAAGAGGGTCAAACTAGTATTATGGCCATTTCAGTAGTATTTACTAAGCACTTTCTATGTGCCAGGCCCTGTGCTAAACTGTTAACATGGCATATCTTTCTAATCATCACAATAGGTTTTTAAAAAGTATCAGTGTTTGCATTTTATAGTTGAAGGAAGGTTAAAGGAGTTAAGAAATTTTCTTAGATCACATAGCTATCAAGTGGTAGTCACAATTCAAACCTAGAAGCTGCCTCCCGATCCTATACTTTTACACTACCCTAGGCTGCTTACACTGCCGGGGACGATACAAAACAAGTATAGCATTCCTGCAATCAGAGAAAAGGGATCAATGAAGTCAGGATACAGCATTTCTGGAACATATCCTGATGCCACCAAGAATGATGGCACTTGCATCATGCCACACCATAGACTTCTCCTTTGAATTAGGTAATAAGAGTTGAAATCCAGAAAGTTCTATCCAGCTGGTAGCTAGACAATCAGAATCTTATCAGCTGACCATAGCTCTGCCAACACAAACAAGAGTATTGTGCTCAGAGGTGATGTGAAGAGGTGAAAAAGGAGATTATATATTGTTGAGAAATTCAGGAATCGATCATCACAAATAGCTAACTGATAGAAAGCCATGTCCTCTCTTAACAGCAAAACAGTTAGGAACACTACCTGCTTACAGAGGCAACTGAGGTAATCCAAAGGGGGAAAAATCTAATAAAAGACCTGGTGGAGAATGCTGTCTTTCTGCCCTAAGCCCGACTAGGACAGAAGAGGTACCCCCCCTTACAAAGGATTTGAAGAAATATAGTGGAGTCAGAAGCTAAAGAAGCCTTATCCATGTGCAGTGACCTCTGAATTGGCTGTTCCATTCAATGAAGTCTACAAAGCTCATATTCAGCCAAGGAAACCAGAGGTTCCATCACCTAACTGAGGGGAGGTGCAATGGGAATGAAGATAGGAGCACACCTGGGTACTGCTGGTAGTGGTATAAACTAACAACCCTTCTGAAAAAGAGCAATTTGGCAATACATATCAAAGATTTTTAAAAGTATACACACATTGACTCAATAATTCTATTTCTACAAATTTTTTTTTCCATTTCTAAAAAAATTATTCTAAATAAATAATTAAAGGTATAAGCAGAGACTTGGCTACAAGGATGTTCATTTCAGCGTTACTTATAACACTAGAAGGTTGGGACTAACATAAATATACAACAAAGAGCACTGATTAAAAATCAAATAATACAGCCATACAAAAGAATTCTGAATTGTTAAGTGTTGTAGAATGATATTAACATGGTAAAAGATTCATAATATATTAAGGGACAGGCAAACTACAAAGCAGTATTACCACATCATGATACGTAGTCTTTTTAAGGTTCTATATATGTTTAAATTTTTTTTTTCAACATTTATTTATTTTTGGGACAGAGAGAGACAGAGCATGAACGGGGGAGGGGCAGAGAGAGAGGGAGACACAGAATCGGAAGCAGGCTCCAGGCTCTGAGCCATCAGCCCAGAGCCTGACGCGGGGCTCGAACTCACGGACCGCGAGATCGTGACCTGGCTGAAGTCGGACGCTTAACCGACTGCGCCACCCAGGCGCCCCTCTATATATGTTTAAAAAAAACTGGAACATAATACGTACAAATGTTAAAAGAGGTTATGTCTGGGTGGCAGGATTATGGGTGATTTTCATTTATCTATGTTTCCTATTTCCCTACAATAAGCTTGTGTTACTTATATTTATAAAAGTGCACAGATTGGCTGTGCCAACACTTTATTATAAATTAGTACAAAATTAGCTACCAATCAACACATGTCAATAACTAAGACCAGATTCTGTTAGAACATTGTGGCTGGGAAGAGTGCCAACTGAGGATATAATACATACAAGAAAGATGGAGACAAAATCTACCAACTTGAAAATGTTGCCCACCCTAGGTTGGAGTGGATTATCTATCACCATGGTAAACATTCAATATGTGCTTACTGCATGAATAATCCTGCTTACATTCAGCCAGGCATTGCAAAGAAACATTGTGTGGAAATTTAAAAAAAAAGAAAAAAGAAAAAATCTGCTTCACTATTGACCCTTGAACTGCATGGGTTGGAATGCACAGGTCCACTTATAAACAGAGTTTTTACAGCTCAGTACTGTAAATATATTTTCCCTTTCTTACAATTTTCTTATCATTTTCTTTTCTCTAGCTTACTTTATTGTAAGAATACAGTATATGATACATATACAAAATAGGTGCCAAACAATTGCTTATGTTATCCATAAGGCTTCCGGTTTACTATTTCTATCGACAGCAGGCTATTAGTAGTTATGTTTTGAGGGAATCAAAAGTTATATGCATATTTTCAACTGTTGTGGGGGCATGTTGGTACCCCTAACTCCTGTGTTATTCAAGGATCTACAGTATTTCCAATTTTTTAGAACTGTCAAGTTCAATAAAAAATGAATATATATCTTAATTTTTTTTTAATGTTTATTTTTTTTGAAAAAGACAGAGCATGAACCGGGGAGAGGCAGAGAGACAGAGAGAGAGACAGACAGACAGAATCCAAAGTAGGCTCTGAGCTGTCAGCACAGAGCCCCACGCGGGGCTCAAAACTCACAAGCTGTGAGACCATGACCTGAGTCAAAGTCGGATGCTCAACCAACTGAGCCACCAGGTGCCCCTGAATCTATCTTTTTAAATATAGTGATCATGAGTATGTCAATACGGTCCTTTGAAGAGGGTACCTCATGCCTTATATATCCCAGATTACTTTGATCCATTCCATGGAAATGAATGAGATTGTTTGGCTAGGGTGTATAAAACTCCACTTATACTTTCCTGTTCACAGCTCTACTTTAGAAAGCTAAGACCCTCCATCAAAAAAGAAAAAGAACTGCAGAGAGGGGATTTTATACACATTCACACACACTCTCTACAGAAAAATAATGATTTTATATGGGGCATTGAGCGAGACCAAGTTCCAGGTTTTTATATAAATTGTGTTCTATACTTTCTGTCAACTGTTTTCACTAGATTTAATTAGCTTCTTTAAAAAAAAAAACTATAGGGATTCATTCCTAATAACATCTTGAATTTTAATTAATCATATCAGTATTTAAAGGCAAAAAATTCAGGCAAGAAGGGTGGTAATGAACAAAGCTTGGGCTGTGAAGAAAGACCAAGTTTGAATTCAGACTATCACTTGCTAGCTGCGTGACTCTGAACAACTCATTTAGCCTCTGAGTTTGGTTTTCCATTATCTGCGCAACAGGAATAAGAGGTATTGAGAGAATTTAAAGCAATCTAACACAATACTGGATGCAGAACAATATTCAAATTTCATTTCTCTTTCCTTTCTTCAGGAAATATTATTTTTTGACCAAGAAGAAGTAATTTTGGAACATGAGATGGTTGGTTATCTGGATATGGTGGAGGTCTCTGAATCACTAAGGTACAATATGAAGAAAAAAAATAGCAAATACGAGGGTAGAGGAGGAAACTGGGATAAGGAAGCATATATACAGACATACTACTTGCTACCAAATGTCATGCTTTAAAACTCCCCCTACTCAATCTCCCCAATCTAGGTTTGTCCAATCTTGCACACTCAACCCCTCACCTGTCACTACCACTTTCCAAGTGGAAAGTAAAGAATACGCAGGAAAAACTGGGGAAAACCAAACAATTTACAATGTATACTCTTGGCAACATCCTTCCTCTGGGATCCCCTTCCTCTCCACCTTTATTATTCCTACAGCATGTACCTTTCCTAGAAACAGCAATCCCTATGAATATAAACAGATCTCTTGTGCAAAAATTTAACTATCAAATTCTAAGCACCCAGATTCTAGAAAGGTGTAAATGTCTTTTTGTTTCAATGGTTTCTTTGAACATACACATTTAATCAAGTATAGAAACCTTTGGGATTTTATCTTAAAACCACTTAAGGACATAATCAAAAGGTTTGAGTATCAAACAAAGCCACCTATCCATAACACATCCTGTTCGCAAAAGTGTCCCAGAAACTCGATGTAAACAAAATCCTTCTGTTTATTTCTAGGAGATAATACTGTGGTTTTCTGTATCCAACAGTATGCCTTACATACCCAAGGCAATTATGTTTTCTTCCTCTACTCAAACAGAGCATCTGTTGCTAACACAACACTGAAGTCCAAGTTATTTTCACAGACAAAAAAGCAGCTGGTCAAGCTAATCCATCTGCTGACTAGCCACCATCAAGCTTCTGTAAGACTGTCCAGTTAACTTAACCTCTATTGTCAGACTGCATGAGTCAGAACTCCCAGTCCTCTTTCAATTAGGATTTAACAACTCTTCTTTGACACCACCATTTGAAATCACTTATTACAGACATAAAAACAGAAAACATATTTTAAAACTTAAGGACAAAGGTTAAAAATGGTAGATTGGATTAGAAAAAGTTGTACAAATTATCAACAAAAGAAAGTTATTTCGAAGTTGGGATTATGAATTTCATAACAATAGCCAGCAGTACTTACATATGCTAGGCACCAAGGATTTTTAAAAATTAACATGATCCTCACAGTAACCCTTTGAGGTAAATACAATTGTTATCTCTATTTTATAGAGGAGGAAATAGAGACACACAGCAAATTTCCCAAGCTCATTCAGCTCAGAGATAGTAGTAGGACTGGAGACCTGGCTCCAAAGACATCCTCCAATAATTCGAAGCCCAAATCCCAATGCCTTACTAACAGGTATATATTCAAGACATCCTCACCATTTTCCTTACAATGACTGAAGTACCATCCCTGTTACTATTTGCATTGTAACATTTTATAATGGGGAAGAAAAATCATGCCAGGGGTGTACTACTTACTTAAAAAGAAATACACAGTTTGGTTCATTATTAGTTGAGGTATGTAAGTGTTTCTGCAATAGTTCATGAGGGAAAAATGCTCAAATTCATAGCACTAAAGTGGTTATAAGCATTAATACCAGATACTTGTTATAAGCAATAAAACAAAGAGTTTTATAAGAATATTATTTGATACCAATAAATGAAATGAAAATCAACACATTTTCTAAAATTAAGAAATTGATTTTCAAAGTTACCACAAGGAACACCTAATTCTCTGCCACCTCTGGGGAAAAGTGCACATGGTACTCGTAGGTGCTCAAAAACACCATATGGAATGAGACCAAATAAGTTCAAATTTTAGCCTTCTAGCTAGTGGTATGACCTTGCAGAAGCCACAACTGCCAACTCTTGAGTCCTTGATCCATATTAAAATACTTTCTCAAATTCTGTTTTATAACACACAGAGTATCTTAGTACTTTGTAAACATTAAAACACTTTTAACACTTTTTCATAATGAATTACTTTATCTGATTTTTACAGTAGCTCTATAAAATATTCTTACATCCACTGCATAAATGAAGAACTAGATTAATCACAGTTAAGTAATTTTCTCCAGAGCACAGAGCTAGTAAATAGCAATATGGAACTCAAGGACTCTAAGTCTCTGCTCTTCCGTTTGCCCTGAACCAACATCCATTCAGCTATCATGTGACTTTTACCTAAAAAGTTAAATAAGGCGTGACATGTTTTACGAATTTAGGCAGAGATGTTTTAAACATACATATTCAAAACACACGAAATGTAATTTTTTACAGATGTCTTACTAATAGTCACGGAAATAAAACTGAGTTTACCCAATTGAGTTTCAAGATGTCTGCAATCAAATCGTGTGCACTTTAGTAAAATACTAGAATAGTCAATGCTTAACACATCACTACACTATTCTCCCGTGTCCCCTGTGCTTCTTTCCCTTGAAAAGGTGAAATCCAGGCAAAATTAGAGAAACCATTGTTCTAATAAGTCTTTCCAGTGCTTTCTATCTAATAATAGAAAAGAATGGCCTCTTGGATATGCCCTTCTTTTTCCCTGCTACATTATTAATAACACTTGTGTTCCCTCCTCTACTGTACTATACTTCAATTACTATCATCTAACAAAGAGAAAAGGGTGGTTACTAACCTATACAGGGATTATGACTGCATATTAATAACTCTAAATGCATTCAAAACATTGGCTATGTTCTCAAAACATTTTTTTTTTCTTAATCGAAATTACTAGCTCCTTAACTTGTGCGGAAAGTATATATACAACAGGCCACAACAGCCATAGATAACCGTGACGAGCAACAAACTGGTCGAAGAGGGTGGGACCGCTGCCAACTGTTAAGTCTCTTCTCCCAGTTCAACTAATACTAAACACCAAGACCTGCTTCTGAACTGGTCACGAGGAAGGAGGGAGTGGAGGGCGCGGTACTAAGCAGATTTGGTTCCTGACCTAAAGCAGCGTGTACGGTCCCTGTCAGCAGGTAGACCCCGTGCACCTCGATTGGTGCTAAGGCGGGATAAACCCGCGCTCGCACGCGGGGAGGCTCCAGAATCAAAGGGGGCCTAGAGCGCTGCAGAAAATGATTGTGGAATGGGGACAGCTCCCTTCTTCCCCGCAGGAGCCAGGGCCCAGGGCCAAAGGCCAGCTCGGGTCACCGGGCGCGGTCCCCGCAGCCTGGCGGGCGCCGCTTTGCTCCCACCGGGGAACGAGGGAGGGAGGGAGGGCAGCTGCCTAGCCCTCCGCGGCCGCAGCCCTGCCTGGCCCAGCGCGCCCACCGCCCACCCGGCCCCGGGCGCCCCGCCCACCCTCTCCCCAACCTCGGCCGCCCCGCGCCTCGTTCTCCCACTTACTTTCTGGGAGTCCATGGCCAGGGGCTATGTCTACTGGGCCCGAAACCGCGTCGAAGAACCTTGCGGCGAGGCGGAGGGAAGTCGGGCAAGCCAACACTGCTACCCGCGGCCGCCCCCTCTCCTCCGCCGCCGCCTCAGCCTCAGCCTCAGCCAGAACCGACCCCGCCCGGTCCGCGCCCAGCCCGCGCGCGCGCCGTCGTCGCGCCGCGGTTGCCAGGGTGAAAGGGCGGCCCGCAGGAGGGAGGGAGCGAGAGAGACCGGAGCGCCCCGCGCATGCGCGCTGCAGCGGGACGGGATGGAGTGGAAGGTGTCCGATGCTGGGTGGGAGGGGCAAAAACTAGTGGTGCTGCGGGTCCAGTGACCAAGCCTTTCCTTCCTTACCGCATCCTTTTTCTTCCAGGGCTCCCGATCGCTGCAGGCCTTGGAATGGGCCACTGAGCATCCAGCAGCCGGGCCCGTGGGAAAGGCTGGGGAAGGAAAGCTCTGGTCCTTGAGATCAGCCCCCGCTCCATCCTGCACGCATCTAAGCACCCCTGACATTGACCGCCGCCAAGGAGCAGCCAGGATAGACCAAACCCACTGTCCAGTGAGAAGGAAAGGGCTGGGGTAAGGGATATCGTGGAAACATGGAGAAGGCCTGAAGGAACGTGGTAGAAACATGGGTAGAGGGTGGGGCCTGGTAGACCTTTCCCAGAGAGCCCTCCTGGGCATCTTGCTGTGTTTTGAGCAAGTCACTCTCCCTGAGCCTATTTCATCTTCCATAAAATAAGAGCAATAATGCTGACTTTGTAGAGCATTGTGAGGATTAAGTAATGTATTTGAAGTGCCCAGGACATAGTTAATGGCCAGTAAATTATAGTTGTCCGTGGGGGGCTAGAACCTGCTCAGTCTGGTCTGAAAAGGACCGTGCAGACTGTAGAAAGCTTGGGGAAGTAGGCCTGAAAATGTTCTTCTCCAAGCAGAAAGGCCTCAGCTTCCATTTTGATGACTCTGGAGAGGCTCAGAAAAGTTCCAACTAGGCAATCACTCATGAGGAATGAACAGAAGGGAAATACATATTGAGTATCTATCAGGTACCATTTCTCTAAACTGAGAATTCAGCAGTGACAAGGCCCTTCTCTCACTTGCAGAGCTTACAATCTAGTATGGGAGGGAGGCCAAAAAAAAATTAATGTGTATATATAGTAAATAAATGTGTATATATATATATGTGTATATGTGTACATATATATACACACACAGCGTTTAGAAGCACTATTAATATATATGTTTATTAACATATATATGTAATTATATATGTTTATATGCACTCAGAATTATGAGGGCTCCATTTTCCATAAGAAGTTCAGGGAAGGCCTCTCTCAGAAGTGATTGTGTAAAGTGAGAGAATGAGTCATACAAAGGTCTGGGAAAAAGCATTATAGATAGAACAGCGAATACAAAGGCCCTGAGAGGGCATGAGCTCTATATAAGAAACAGTATCTATCCTACAAGGCTATAATTGCCTGTATACAATTATACTCTGTTACTATGACTTCCATGAAGGTCGAAATTTCTTTTACTCATATCTGTATCCCCAGCGCAGGTCTTGCCATCTAGTATGCACTCAATAAATCCTTTTTTTTTTTTTTAAACTGGACAGACATGTATAAGAAATGGGATGAAGGGCCCAAAAGGGAAAACAGGGACTTGGCTCAAGCTAGGTGGGTAGTGCTTAAAGGCCAGGGTCCAGGGAGGGCCTGTGTGAACAATTTTGCTTCTGCAGCTAAAAGGACAAATGGTGTGCAAACTTGCAGAGAGATGCTCCCTCTCTCTCTCTCTTTTTTTTTTTTAATGTTTATTTATTTTTGACAGAGAGAGAGAGAGAGAGACGGAGCATGAGCAGGGGGAGGGGCAGAGAGAGAGGGAGACAGAATTCAAAGCAGGCTCCAGGCTCTGAGCTGTCGGCACAGAGCCCGACGCGGGGCTCGAACTCACAGACCACGAGATCATGACCTGAGCCGAAGTCAGACACTCAACCGACTGAGCGACCCAGGCATCCTGAGATGCTCCCTCTCTTGGTATCAAGGGAAAGATGCCTCCTATCCAAGTTGGCCAATTCCATGAGGATCAGTGAGAGCAGCCAAGCACCCAGCGTCTAGTGCATGAAGGCTATTCTCCGCACTGCGGACTCAGTGTAGTGAGTCAGTTTCCCATGAGGGAGAAATGCAGCCTAGGGATGGGACAACATTAGTGGTCAAACCGCCCCACTGTGAGCTCCCTAGCCGTGACCCTGCCTTCTACTGTGGGACACATCATTAAGGGGGGAAAAAAAACACAGCATTTAGCGCTGTCCCCAGTTCTCTTGCTGTAAGGACTTAACTTCAGAGAGCAACTCCTAGGCACTTTATGACTGATGGGTATAACCACAGAAGGAGACAGAAAGAGGCTTTGGAGACAGCAAGTCACAGCTGAAATGTGATCACCAGAATTCTGTCACAGGTCATATCCCAGGAGCTCACTCCTGGCTCCTTGCCTCCTCAGTCCCCGAGTTCTTTCCCTGCAGCCCAGCGAGGAGCCTGCAGCTTTCGTCAAGAGTTCTGCCCCATTTGACTCCTGCCCTTGCCAGATCTCGTTTCCTTTAGGCAGTCTGGCTTCCCTGCCCAGCTCACCCGGGCCTTCTGCCCGCCCTTGTTCCTGTCCCTTCTGGCTGTGACTTCTATCTTCCCCAACCTATGCAGGCTCTCTGGCAGCAGTACTCACCTGGTGGGGCACTGAGTCTGCACCCCCACTGCTTCTGGCCTATGGGCAAGTCCTCTGCCTTTTCTGAACTTACCTTTTCACAGCCAAGTCAGCTGGGAAATTTTCAAAAGTAGCTTTACTAATAAAGTAAAGCTGCTGTTCTCAAGTGTAATCCCCAGACCAGCTGTATCAGCACCACCTGGTAGCTTGTCAGAAGGGCAAATTCTTAGCCTTCATCCCCAGACTAACTTAATCAGAAACTCTGGCATGAGGGTCCAGAGATCTGTGTTTTAACAAGTCCTCCAGGTGATTGATGCATACTAACGCTTGAGAACCATTGAACTAAGAGAAAGCAAATTGTTAAAAAAAAAAAAAAAAAAAAGGAAAAACTACAGAGGGATAAAACAGATGACTTTTTTTAACCCTTATGTTTCAATTCTGAGATAGCATATCTAGTTGTAGGTATTTACTGAGGTCCCTGGGCCTCCAGGAATGCCTTTCTGAGGAAACATTGAATTAGAATAACCTCAGGACTGGCCCTACTGATGTGAAGTGTCTGGCAAACTTGTCTCTTCCAGAACAGGTTCTCTACCCCCTCTTGCCAGGCGTTACCCCTGTAGCCCTGAGTACCCTCATGAGTTCTGGGATTCCCCCATCTCTTGGGAGAGAAAGCTACTTCCCTTAAGTGGTGCCAACAGTGTTCCCCTTTGGGAGTCAGTATAGGGCCCAGCCTGGACTCAGCAAATCTGAATTTAAATCCTGACACTGCTGCCTACCAGCTGTGTAGCCTTCAGTGAGTCTTTTAAACCAGGATAAGCCTCAATTTCCTCATCTGTAACATCATGATCATAATAGTAGTAATTCCCAGTTACGGTTGTTGTGGGGAATCAAAGGAGATTACATATGCAAAGTGCCTGGTTTAGTCTACATTTAACAAATGTGTGGCTGTTACTATTATTACTGCCTTGTACATCATATCCTTCTGTGCCACCCTTGGATGGCTTTTTCCCGCTCGGTCTTTGGGGCCCTAGAAGCCCTATTTTCACCCCTAACTCTCATTTTCATTGTTATCCTAGCTTTTCTGAAGCATAATCACAGTCCACATGCTGCTCTTTGTTGAAGCACCAAATCTCTAACCATGTCTCTCTCCCTGTTCATATCTGGCCTACATCTTAGCATACACCACCAAACCCAGGAAAACCCTGAGTTTGCTCTAAGCCTCAGTTTCTTCAATTATGAAAGAGGAATCATAACAGTACCACCTACAAGGGTTTTTGAGTTGATTCACTGAGATAATTCGTGTTCAATGTTTAGCGGCATCTGTCATGTAGTAAGTATTCAAAAAATATTAGCTATCATCTCTTCCCAATCATAGAAACCTAATTCTTTTTTCCTCTGCCTCCTTCTGACTAAAAACAAACTCAACCCAAAGTCCTGGACCCCCTTGAACTCCAGAGTGCAAATTTCTGATCCTAGGAACTCACTATAGACATTTACGTTCTCATAGGAGCGAAAGGATGATTCCGTTCTGATGTGAGCTGGCACTGTATGAAGTGGTCTAGCTCCATATTTGGAGAGCTCTAAGCAAAGTGGGAAGCAATCAGTATACACAAACATGAGAAAGGGCCTGGAAACCACGTGAGAAGAAGGGACACAATCGAGGATTTCGTCTGGAAAGGAAAATTTCTCGTGTCAGAGAGGACACGATCTTTTACCTCAAAACTCTCTAGAGCTGTTGTATGGAAGAGGGGGCTGACTTATTCTCTAGCATCCCACAGACAGAATTAGACCCAGTTAGTGTAAGCTACAGGAAGATAGATTTCCAATCAACAAAAAGTCCAACTTTAACAGCCATACAGAGCTGTAATGGACTTTGGTGGTGAGGTCCCCATCAGTGGAAGTATCCAAGCAGGGGCTAGGCATTTGCCTAGGGGGATCAGGCAGTGAAAGGGTAGATGGCAGAGATAACTTTTAACATCTTTCTGAACCCTGAGGCTATGTCATTCTGCAAACTAGAGGCCAATAACTATTCATTCCCTCTCTGACTCAGCTTTGCAATTGTACTCACCTCTGGAATGCACTCTGAATCTCTTCTCCCCACCCCCACTCTCATAAGCTCCATTGCAAGAGGCCCCTCTCCTTCCTGGGATAGGGCATGCCAGGAGCAGTTAACTAAACTGTAGCCATTATGATGTTTCTATGTCACAATACCTTCTCTATGCATGATGGCTTGCTTTATACTAGGCACTGGAGACACTGAAATGAGTGAGGACTGGAAGACATGGGTGTTTCCATCACCTCCTGCCTTAGCTCTCAAAATGCCTCTGGACTCATCTAGTTCAGAGAATGACCAAGGACAAAGCAAATTTATCGTCTGTTGATCTCTTCATTGTAAAAGGATGCTGCCCACCCCACCCCCCACCCCCAGGTCTCTCCAACACAGAGTAACGGACTCCCTGTTCCTAGTGAGAACATTACTCAGCAGCCCTTCTTCCTCTGCATATACTCTGAGAACGATGTGGGGCAGTTTGAGTGAATGAGTGAATGAGACTAGGGAGATAAAGGGCCCACAGTGAATTGACCACACTTCTGTTTCATCGACCAAGCACCCAGATGCTGATACCAGACTGTCTGAATTCAAAGGCCAAGTCTACCAGTTGTGTTGCCTTGGGTGATTTGGTAACCTCTCTCTACCTCAACGTTCTTATTTGTAAAATGAGAGTATTAACAATACCCACTTGAAAGTGTTGTCATGAAGATAAATGACAATGTGTGTAAAGTGCTTACTTAGAATAATGTCTAATTACTGGGAAGTACAAAATATATGGTAGTTATCAATTTATTATTTTCCAAAATAAACCATTCTCCTGACCACAGCACTGGGAAATAATGGTGTCTGTGAGTCCTTTGATACTGTGGTGCTGTCGTTGTCCAGATCAGATGGTACTACATCAGCAGTTCCTAGGAAATAAGTCTTTTGAATCCATCTCTCATTCTTTTTTTTTAATTTTTTTTTACATTTATTTATTTTTGAGAGACAGAGACAGAGCACAAGTGGGGGAGGGGCAGAGCGAGAGGGAGACACCGAATCTGAAGCAGGCTCCAGGCTCTGAGCCATCAGCACAGAGCCCGATGCCGGGCTCGAGCTCACGAACTGTGAGATCATGATCTGAGCTGAAGTCAGACGCTCAACCGGCTGAGCCACCCAGGCACCCCAATCCATCTCTCGGTCTGAAGGGCAATCCGAACTTTTCCCTAGCAATCAGAGTTTGAAAAGGGAAGGAGACACAACTGAAGCTGGAATGAGGAACTTAAGACAAGTCATGAAAGGAAGATAGGACCCTTTCCAAGCCAAGGAAACAGCCTAAGCGAAGGTGGGAAATGAAGAGAACAACTCCAGGAGATAAGATATGAAATGAATGGAAATAGGAACCCCAATGCCTTAATACCAGCCAAGTATTAGGAAAACATTGGAGCACATGAGAGATGGAATATTCCACTTGGGGCGCCTAGGTGGCTCAGTCAATTAAGGGTCCAAATTTGGCTCAGGTCATGATCTCGAGGTTCGTGAGTTCAAGCCCCATGTCGGGCTCTGTGCTGACAGCTCACAGCCTGGAGCCTGCTTCATATTCTGTCTCCTTCTCTCTCTGCTCCTCCCCTGCTTGCACTCTGTTTCTCTCTGTCTCTCAAAAATAAATAAACATTAAAAAAAAATTTTTAAAGACATGGAATATTCTGCAGCATGAAAAATTATCTTTATTAAAAATACACAGCAATATGGGAGAAAGCTTTTTTTTATTTTTAAGGCTTGTTTATCTATTTTTGATGGGGGAAGGGTCAGAGAGAGAGGATCCCCGGCAGGCCCCACACTGTCAGTGTGGAGTAGGACATCAGGCTTGAACTCACAAACCGTGAGATCATGACCTGAGCCAAAATCAAGAGTCGGACACTCAACTGATGGAGCCACCCAGGCACTCCTGGGGAAAAGCTTATATTACAACTTAAAAACAAAACAGAAGTTTTAGCTAGAGTATTTTTTCAAAATATAAGTGGGTAATGTCTACTGTTAGAAAGTAGACACCTTTATAAATTTTCCTTTTGTTTATAAGTTTTAGCTTAGGTGCAGTGCCATCATATAGGAAAGCTCAGCCTGGTTTCCTATTATCAAATACTTTCACATGCTTACTTTTCTGCTTACATAAAAGTTCATTAAAGGGTGGGGGATGGGTGAAATAGGTGATGGGGATTAAGGAGTACACTTATCATGATGAGCACTGAATGATGTATAGAATTGTTGAAACACTATATTGTATACCTAAAACTAATATAACACTGTATGCTAATTATACTGGAATTAACATTAAAAACTAAAAACAGGTGAATCAAAGGCAAATAAATTGGCTTTGAAATATAAACTCACATTTGGCATGACTTCCTCATGATTAAAAAAAAAAAAAAAACAAAAGAGGAGGGTGGAAAGAGAGATTAGTAGGGGTCAGATTGTTATGGTCTCTAAATTCCAGGCTGGGGTGTTGGGATTTGAGCATGTTGCAAGTGGGAAGCCACTTACAAGTTTATGAGCAAAGGGTTATTTTAGGAAACTTGATTTGGCAGGAGGAATAGGAAGGACATGAGTGGGATGTGTCTGGGGTGAGGAGTTGACTGGGACCCGCAGGCCAGACCTCTGCCTTCTACTCCCTGCCCCTTAACCTTCCCAGGTTAGATTCCCCCAAATCCCCACCCCCACCCCTGCTCCCATCCCCCACTCTGCCACCACCACCACCACCACCACCATTAGAATATAATGATTATCTCAGCATTACAAACCTTTAAGTCGTTTTTCAGTCCAATGGGAAAAATAATAAATTGGCCTTAATGAAAACTGTTGGCTTTCTTCCTAAATCACCTAAAACAGGGATCAGTATTTTAGGCTTTTCAGGCCATACGATCTCTGCCACAACTATGCAACTATGCCATCGTAGAGAGAGCAGTCATAGACAATACATACAGGATTGGAGATGGCTGTGTTCCCATAAAACTTTATTTACAAAAACAGGCTGGGAGCTGGATCTGACACACAGGCCACAGTTTATCAACCTTTAATCCAAAAGAACATGGTGTTCTTTTAGTGTCTCTAAAGCCTCCCTGACCCTCCCTCTCAGACACTTCCCATACACATAGGCTACCATCCTCACGTCTATTTTTTTTAAGTTTATTTATTTATTTTGAGACAGAGAGAGAGAGAGAGAAAGCAGTGTAGGGGCAGAGAGAGAGAGGCAGAGAGAGAGAGGGAGAGAATCTCAAGCAGGCTCCAAGCTATCAGCACAGAGCTCCACGCAGAGCTCGAAGTCACCAACTGTGACACGACCTGAGCCGAAATCAAGAGTCGGAGGCTTAAACTACTGAACCCCCCAGGTGTTGTCCCCACCCCCCACACCTCTATTTATAAGAGGAATACCAGTGATGATATGATGGGCTAATCATCCCTGCAGCAGTGATAGGCAAAGCAATGTGTTAAAGTGAAGAGCCTTTGTATCTAGATCTAGATTTGAGCCCCGATTCTGCCAACTGTGTGATCTTACACATAGTGCACAACCTCTCTGAGCCTCTTCTTCCTCGTGGGCAAAACGAGGCACAACCTCTCTGAGCCTCTTCTTCCTCGTGGGCAAAACGGAGACAGTAGGTGTAACCTTATAGAATTTTTGTGAAGATTAAATGTTTTAAAGCATCCAGCTTAATGATTGGCATGAAACAGGCATTCAATAAATAGTTAGGAACCCACGCTGGCTCTATAAATAGCCTGAATGAAGAGAATTCCATTGTGGATCCAGCCTTCAGGCCAGCAGTGGCACTGGAGAGAGAAGCAGCAGAGGTCACACAAACATACATGAGGCCAGATAAGAAGGCAACACTAAATTTGAAGACATTGCTTCAAGACGGATTTGTATCAAATACTTCTGATGAATCATTTATTAGGCAGCCCCACTGTACCAAATCCACTTTGCTGTTGGTTCGGGAACATGGTCGCACACTTCCATTGAGGTAATAAGATCCTGCTCTTCATCCACAGAGTCTCAACAGCTGGTGAGTGGGAGATCCTCGTGTAAACAGCCTCTTCTGAGTTCATTCTTCCGGGCTCATGGGACCAGTCACCTTCGCTTCAGCTGCAAAATAAACACATCAAGAAAATGAATGCTTCTCTCCTAGGGGAACAGGACACAATGAGAATCAATCAATAACAAGAAATAGCATGGGATCATCTGTAGAGAAGACACTGTGAAATGTAAGAAGGCTAAATACACACACACGCACACACACACACGCACAAGCATGTAGATTAACAAATAAGAAAGGTGTCTGAGAGCCTGGGTTCAAATCTTGATTTTATACCCTTATCAGCTATATATTTATGATCAAGCTATTTGATTCCCATGCCTACACTTCCCCACGTACAAAATGAAGACAGTCACGGTATGTTCCTTTACGGCTGTTGTGAGGATTTAAATGCATTAATAAATACAAAGTGCTCAGAACAGTGCCTGACCTAATAATGAACGTCCAGTTAGTATCCACCAATGCAGGTATCAGCATTTTTCTTTGAGAAGGATGTTTTCAGAATAGCTGAACCACAGAATCAAAAAAAAAAAAAAAAAAAAAACCCAAACAAACCACATAATGAATCAAATTCAAAAGTAATCTGAAAAATCTGAATCTGTGGTTTTCTCAACGACTCAAACCTGAAATTCAAATGAGGCTTTAGATTTTTCACTCCCATGACTCAGCAGTAGGACAGGTCAAACCAGGATAATGGGTGTTCCCATAGTTCAGTTCAATTCAGGAAACAATGACTGAGTAAATGTACCAAACTTGACAACTATACCGTGGTTTTATAAAAGGATATCCTTATTCTTAGGAAATACACAAGGAAGTCATTAGGACTAAGGGGCCATGATATATGTGAATAATTCTCACATGGCTCAAAAATATTGGGTATATCTATAGATAGATACACACACACACACATAGAGATATATAACAATAGGTGTAACAAGAGTCTATAGTGTCCTATGTACTATTCTTATCCTTGCAGCTTTTCTATAAGCTTGAAATGTTTTCCAAATAAAAAGCTTTTTAAAACCCATTAGGATGGGTTAAAAATAGAAAAGAAACATTAACTCCAGCTCTACTATCAAACAAGCACAGGTCTGCCGAAAGGACAAGCAGAGGTGATAAGATACAGTCCTGACAAGACACCAGGAGAGCTTGGACTTGAATAAGGGGACATGAAGTAGTTCTAAGATTCAAATGTTCAGGAAAGTCAGGCTAGGACCTCCCTGTTACATGTCTCCCCAGTAAGCTCTGCTTGTCCCCAGGTGCCTAAAACAGGTTGTATGTGGCACTAAGAATACCATTGATGGCCAACAGACACATGAAAAGATGCTCAACATCACTCATCATCAGGGAAATACAAATCAAAACCACAATGAGATACCACCTCACACTGGTCAGAGTGGCTAAAATTAACAACTCAGGAAACAACAGATGCTGGAGAGGATTTGGAGAAACGGGAACCCTCCTGCACTGTTGGTGGGAATAAAAATTGGTGCAGCCACTCTGGAAAACAGTGTGGAGGTTCCTCAAAATATTAAAAATAGAATTGCCCTATGACCCAGCAGTAGCACTACTAGGAATTTATCCAAAGGATACAGGGGTGTTGATTCATAGGGGCACATGTACCCCAATGTTTATAGCAGTGCTTTCAACAATAGCCAAATTCTGGAAAGAGCCCAAATGTCCATCAACTGATGAATGGATAAAGAAGATGTGGTTTATATATACAATGAAATACTACTTGTCAATGAGAAAGAATGAAATCCTGCCATTTGCAACAATGTAGATGGAACTGGAGGGTATTATCCTAAGTGAAACAAGTCATTCAGAAAAAGACAGATACCATGTTTTCACTCATATGTGGAACTTGAGAAACTTAACAAAAGACCATGGGGGAAGGGAAGGGGAAAAAATAGTTTCCAACAGAGAGAGAGGGAGGGCGGGGGAGAAGGGAGAATGGGAGATGGGCACTGAGGAGGGCACTTGTTGGGAGGAGCACTGGGTGTTGTATGTAAGTGATGAGTCGGGGGAATCTACCCCCCAAAACCAAGATCACACTGCATACACTGTATGTTAACTAACTTGACAATAAATTATATTAAATAAATAAATAAATAAATACAGTAAAATAAAGTGGTGGGGGGGGGGGGGCTGGAAGAATACCATTGCTTGAAACCCTTGCCCTCCTTGCCCTGTGTTTCGTTTTAGAGCTTTGGTCTTGAGACTTTTGTCTCACACGCCAGTTACTGCCTTTTTGCTGATCCCCTGTCGCAGATTCCTCCTCGTCTGCAGCCCATTTTGCACTGTTGGCTGAATAAATCCTTAAGTCAATCCTCTCACTACCTCAAGTCCCTCACTCAAGAAATTACAATGCTTTCCTATTTTCCACAACACCTTTTCTAAACTTTGCTGTCTCATCAGTTCCATGTTTTATGATTTTACATATTTTCATTTGAAGTTTCAACTTTCATGATTTTTATTTCTTGTGATTGAAAATAACAGAGCCTATTAGTCTGACATTTGATAGTGGTTGATGTTTAGTTACGGTCTTGTGGTCTGAATACTTGGCTCAGGCCAGTCGTAATTTGTCTGAGATTGAGTTCTTTCTTCCTATTTTTTAAATTTAAATTTACTTTTTAATTTTAGAATAGTTTCAGGTTGGGGTGCCTGGGTGGCTCAGTCGCTAAAGCATCTGACTCTTGACTTCTGACTCATATTTTCCCCACCAGGAGTGGGGAATTTCTCTCTCTTAGGGAAGAGAAATAATACCCCTTTGTAGAAGAGTTTCTTAGATGGCAACTGAACTTACATACAGTATCCTTTAGAATCCTACTATCAAATAGTATCCTATAGCAAAGGGTTAATAGTTACAAAGACTTCAGAAAATAAACATATTTACCAGCAACTCTTTCCAAATGAAATGCTTGGCACAGAATTTTAAACAGCCAACATAGGATTTTTACCAGTTCTATTTTTAAACATTTTTGATGTTTCCTTATCTGTTTGAGAACCCAATATAAAAGTAAAGTGAATTTTTAAAAAAGAAAAATTCGCTCATAATTTCCCCATTGTAGCATACCTATTTCAGGTTTATGACTTCCCTTTTGTCTTCCGCCAACCCTGTGTTCTTTTCACCTCACATTATATTATAAACATTTCCTATGTCTCTGATACTCATGTATATTTTTAAAGGTTACGTAATAGTGTATAAACATTTCCCTAATGTGCTTTATGAGGGCAAAGGCTTTTGTCTGTTTTCACCACTGTACCCTCAGCATTCAAAACAGTGCTGGCAAAAAGGAGGCACTAGGTACATACTTGTTGAAAAAAAGGGAATTTAGATGGTTTCAAATTTTACTCTCATTTTCATTTTTATCATCCGACTTTCTTCTGACTTAGTTTTTTCTCACTCTATCTCCTTGAAATAAAAACAGTTGATCGTGATTATTATCTCTTTTTATGTAGAAAACATTTAGAGTGGTTAACAGTCTTTGATTGTGATCTGGTATGATTGGTATGATTCCATGTAAATCCCTTGCATATCTGAAATGTCTTTATTTTACCCTCACATTTATTTCAGTTTGTATAGGTAGAGAATTCTACAATGGAAACCATTCTCCTTCAGAACTGTGAAAGTATCCTTCCATTTTTTTGTAGTTCCCAGCGCTGTGTTGAGAAAGCCATTGCCATTCTGATTCCTGATCTTTTTTTTATGTATAACATTTCTCCCCTCCCCCTTCTCCCTTTCTCTTCCTCCCACTGACCCCTGCCCTCCAACCTCTCTGGAGTGCCTATAATTTGAATGTTGAATCCCCTGGAACGAATGTCTAATTTTATCTTTTCCACCTTGTTTTTGCCCTACTTTCTGAGAGATGTCCTCAAATTCATCTTCTAACTCTTCTACTGAATTTTACATTTTTGTTCTGTTGTTAATTTTCAAGAGCTGTTTTTCCCCTGGATCTTCCTCTTTTAAATAACAAGCTATTTTCACTATATACTCTTTTCCATTTCTATCTGAATTTAGTACTTTTTTAAGATGTATTCTTCTACTTTACAGTCTGTTTCCTGCAAATCATTTTGTTGTTTTGTCTTGTTCTTGGTCTCTCTCTTACCATAGAGACTTGCCTCAAGGGTCTGGTAATTCATATTTAAGAAAAACGAAAACTAGTTGCAGTTTTTCATTTGTGGAAAGATTTTGTCACTGAAGTGCTTCACTAACGGTGATCTGGCTGAGTCTTTTATTTTATTTTATTTTATTTAGGTTACTTATTCATTTTGAAAGAGAGAGAGAAAAAAAGAGCATGGGCACATGACCAGGGGAAGAGCAGAGAGAGAGGGAGAGACAGAATCCCAAGCAGGCTCTGTACTGTCAGTGCTTGAACTCACAAACCATGAGATCATGGCCTGAGCAGAAACCCGATGTCAGGTGCTTACCTGACTGAGCCACGCAGGCGCCGCAGGTGGAATCCTGGAGTTGGAGAAGTCATGTTAGCTTATTTAGGTATTTTCCCTTGGCCTAGTCAGATTCCCCAGAGAATGATTTTCTAATTTCCTGCTTAGTCGGTGAAGGCCCATTTGCTTGAATTTTGGGAGCTATGAGGGGGGAGAAGGCCCCAGGTCCTCGCTTTCAGTATTCAGACTTCCATTTAATCCCCCTGATTTAAGTATGGTAGCTCTACTTGTGATATCCCCCTAAATTCTATGTTACCCTCTTTAGAGAATACCCCTCTAGCTGTCTGCTAGGAACAAGAAGGGGCAGCTGTCTAACTTCACATAATAGAGAATAGCGCCTGGAAAACTTTATTGTTTAATATACATTTTTGAAGTTTATTTACTTTGAGAGAGAGAGAGAGGAAGGGGCAGAGAGAGATGGAGAGAGAGAATCCCAAGCAGGCTCCGCCATGTCAGTGCAGAGCCCAACGCAGAGCTCAAACCTACAACCCTGAGATCATGACGTGAGCCAAAATCAAGAGTCAGGTGCTTAACCATCCAGGTGCCCCTTTCAATATACATTAAAATTTTGTAATTATAACATAATATAGTAAAGTACACAAGTGTTCTTTTAATATAAAAATCTTCAGCATAATGACATTTTTATATGTGTCTGTATCCATAGAACATCATCCAGACTGACATATAAAATATTTCCAGCACCCAAGAAGACTCCCTCATGCACCCTCCCAGTCAGAGCACTCTCCAAATAACCATTATTCTGTTCTTTTTTTTTTTTTTTTTTTAATTTTTTTTTTCCCAACGTTTATTTATTTTTGGGACAGAGAGAGACAGAGCATGAACGGGGGAGGGGCAGAGAGAGAGGGAGACACAGAATCGGAAACAGGCTCCAGGCTCCGAGCCATCAGCCCAGAGCCTGACGCGGGGCTCGAACTCCCGGACCGCGAGATCGTGACCTGGCTGAAGTCGGACGCTTAACCGACTGCGCCACCCAGGCGCCCCTGTTCTTTTTTTTACCATAGATGACTTTTGCTTGTTCTTATATATATATATATATATATATATATATATATATATAATGTTTGTTCATTTTTGAGACACAGAGAGAGACAGAGTGTGAGCAGGGGAGGGGCAAAGAGAGAGGGAGACACAGAATCCAAAGCAGGCTCCAGGCTCCAAGCTGTCAGCACAGAGTCTGATGCAGGGCTTGAACCCACAAACCACGTGTTCATGACCTGAACCAAAGCTGGACACTTAACTGAGCCATTCAGGCACCCTGACTTTTGCCTGTTCTTAAGCTTGATTTCAATGAAATCACATGGTACGTACTCTTTTGTGTATAGCTTTCTAATCAACATTGTATCTGTGTGATTTGTTCATGTTGTTTTAAGTTAGCTGCAGCTCACTCTTTTTCATTGTTGTGTAGTATGCTATTGTTTAAATAGACCACAATTTACTAATCCATTCGACTATTGTGGACACTTGAATTATTTCTAGCTTTTATTATTTTTTTAAATTGAAGTATAGTTGACAAAGAGTTTTTTCCAGTTTTGGCTCTTACAAATAATCCATCCATGAAGATTTAAACATATCATATGCATGCACTTCCATTGGGTACATACACAGGTGTGAACTTGCTGGATCTTAGGACATTGTATTTTGCTTTTAATAATATCACCAAATAAGCTTCCAGTGTGCTTGCACCAATTTATTTTCTCATTAGCTGTGAATGAGAGTTCCAGTTGCTCCACAACCTAGCCAACACTTTAAATTGTAGCCATTTTGGTGGGTGGGTTCTAGTTTCACACTGTGATTTTAATTTGCATGCCCAGATAACTGACGATGTTAAGCACCATTTTATGTGCTCACTGGGAATTAAGTGTCCTCTTTTGGAAAGTGCCTGTTCAAGCCTTTTATCCATTTGGGTTGTCTTTTTCTTATTCATTTGCAGAAGTTCTTTATAAATTTTGGATAGGAACCCTTTATCAAATGTGTTTTGAAAATATAATTTTTCTAGTCTATGGCTTGTCTTTTCTCTATCTCATTTTTTGAAGTTTATGTATTTATTTTGAGAGAGAGAGACCTCTTGTGCGATTGGGGTAGGGTCAGAGAGAGAGACAATCCCTAGCAGGCTCTGCGCTGTCAGCACAGAGCCCAACGTGAGGCTCAAACTCATGAACTGTGAGATCATGACCTGAACTGAAATCAAGAGTTGGATGCTTAACTGACTGAGCCACCCAGGAGCCCCTTCTTTAATGGTGTCTTTTGATGAACAGAAGCTCTTAATTTTATTTTGGCAAATGTAGGGCTCAATTTTAAGCAAGTTCAAAGGGAAAAATTTTGTTCAAAAACTCAGGGCTGTCTTTCTGCGTTCACTGTAATGCAGTGTAATAAAACTTGTGCTGAGCAGAAAGCCATCTTTGTTCCAAAGTTCAGGGTTATGACCCTTTTTTCAGCTGTCCTCATGATTGAATATTATCAGACCTAAACTGTATATTGTGATACTGTAGGATCTCTGGCACCAGTAAAGAGGAAGAGGGAGATCCACCCATGGTTATTCTGGAACACCACATTACAACAAAGCTTTGGTCCCTAAAGGGAAGACAAAATTCCAGACCCAGAGAATCATTGTCACTCTTTATACCTTGCTTATTAAGAACGTGATGTCACCTTGAATAAGTTTTCTTCAATCCTGCAGGTGCCTTCCACAGAGTGAAACAGAAAGCCAAGCATTCTATTATACCAAGTGATAAGGTTTTATTACTTTTAACAAGGAGTGGTCTGAACAGATAGTTGGCTTACGAGATAATTATTGCCAAAGAGAAGGTCTTTAAAGCAACTGTTCAAAAAACCCGAGTCACCATTTAACTATTTTTAACCTATGAAAAATAATAATTTAATATAGTCAACTCACTGTTTTTGGTAACCTTGCAAAATATTGGAAGTATGCCAGAAATAGAAGTCCACAATCAAACCTGGTTTATGGTGCATAGTACAGAATAGGAGCTCAGTAAGTATTTATCAGAAGAATTTGAGGGTACTAGGATACACATATGATATGCCTGCCTAAAACTGACTAGGTTTCCAATTCTTTTAGCCATATTGTATGGACTGGAATTTGGGTCTCATTTGCCCATTTGTCTCTAAGAGGCTCTTGGAAATGGTCAGAGGTACATATACTCTCTTTTCAGGTACAGTTTTGAATGGGAAGAATAATATTTTAAAAATAATATTTTCCAAAGTAATTTATAAAAGAATTTTTTTAATGTTTATTTACTTTTGAGAGACAGAGTGCAAGCAGGAGAGGGACAGAGAGAGAGGGAGACACAGAATCCAGAGCAGGCTCCAGACTCTGAGCTGTCAGCACAGAGCCTGACACGGGGCTCAAACCCACAAGCAGTGAGATCATGACCTGAGTCAAAGTCGGACGCTTAACCGACTGAGCCACCCAGGCACCCCCAAAGTAATTTATAAATCTAGTAGTCTTCTAATTAAAATTGCAGAGGCTTTTTAAAAAATTGTAGAGACTTTTTTGACAGATAGTAAATAGTTCTTAAGTGATTTTATATATCAAAGGATAATAAGTGCCATATAGAAAAATAAAGGATATTAACCAGACAGGGAATGTGGTAGTGGGGTTACTATTTTCTGTAAGTAGTTCAAGGAAGGCCTTACTGATAAGGTAGCATTTGTATGGAGACCTGAAGCGAGTGAGGGCATGAGACACGTGGAAGTACAAAGGCCTGAGCTATACCTGGTTGTACAAAGAACAGCAAGGTGCAGGAGGAGGTCTTGTGGCTAGAGCAGAGTGAATGAAAGGAGAGTGGTAGGAAATGATTTGAGAGCAGCAGCAGGTGGGTGAGTGGGTGGGGGGTGAATCATGTAGGGACTTTGAAATTTATTCTGAGCGCTATGGCAAGCCTTTGGAGAGTTGTGAGCAGAGGACTGATGGGATCTGACTTACATTTTAAAAGAATCACTCAGGCTCCTGTGTTGAGAATAATATGTAGCGAGACAAGGCTGGAAGCAGGACAGCAGGACAGCAGGAAGATGAGTGAGGAACCTGCTGCAATTTTCCAGGCAAGAGATAGGGGTGGCAGCAATGGAGAAGGTGAGAATGATTATGTTATGGCTCTCTATGGAAAAAGAGAGTCGACAGGATTTGCTGATGGACTGGGTGTATGGCATGAGAGAAAAAGCATGGTCAAGGATGATTCACAGCATTTGTTTTCAGCAAATGCAAGGGCAGAGTTGCCATTTGCTGAGGAGAGAGTTTGTTCTGGGAATGTCACTTTTGACGTGCTGATTAGAAATCCAAGTGGAGAAGGCAGATAGGCAATTGGAAAGGCTTAAAAATGAATCTACATTTCATCTGGAAGAATAATGGGCAAGAGTTGCTAAATAAAATTTCAAAATAAAGATTAAGGTGGGGAATTGGCGTCACAGATATGAAAGTGCAATCTAAAACCACAATAAACAAAACCGGCACAGGAAGTCAGAGAGATCGATGAAACAAGAAATATACCTTGAAAACAGTTCCTACAAGGCTTCTCTGCATCTACAGATTTAGGCATTGATGTTTTTACTATTTCCAGTGAGCTCTAAATCTTGGGGGATGATTAATCTAACTTTGTTCAGGCATGCAGTTTTTCCAATGGAAACTTTATTATTCTTGCCTCTATATATGTTAATTATTGTCAAAAAATTTAAGTAATACAGAAAACAGTACCCTCAAGTCCCTCTAGCTTTTGAGGTTGTCTGTTTTTGTTTTTTTTTTCCTTCGGGTCTTTCTCCTAAGGCAATATGACTTGTGTGCCCTGTGGATGTGGAAGTGTATCACTTAATTGTGCGTGAGCCTAGCTAATGTCCAATGTGGAGCTGTGAATGCGGCTCTGTTTTATTTTTTAATCAAATTCCCAGTAACTCATTACAGGTTAAAACAAATGTAGCTTTGTTTCATTTTTCAGATTCCCAGTAACTCATTAAAGCTTTCTACGTCTACCCCATTCAAGAACATCGAGATGTATTAAAATATGGAATAACTTTACCAATATCATAGTCAGTAGTAGCTAATATGTACTCTATGGTATGTTTTCCAGGTGACACACTTCATGCTTAATGCTCTACATGCACCATAGGATAGAGTCCTCTCTACATTTCCTCTTTCATAGATGGGGAAACTTAGGATTGGATGGGCTAAGTAACTTCCTCCAAACCAAAAAAATAGCAGAGCCAGGATCTGACCCCAGATGTGATTGATCACAAAGTCCAAACTCTTAGCTACTATACTTCTTGGAATGTTAAGCGTTCTACTACATATGATAAAACATCTTTACAAACCAGTAGGGGAAGGGATGAAGCATTCAATAAATGATTTGGTGGAGATTCGTTAAATATTCAACATGGGCCTCGTTTCACATTATACAACAAAATTATTTGTAGCTACTAATAAATATGAAAAATGAAAGAGATAAAGCCATTAAAAACAGAACATAAGGGGCGCCTGGGTGGCGCAGTCGATTGAGCATCTGACTTCAGCCAGGTCATGATCTCGCGGTCCGTGAGTTCGAGCCCCGCGTCAGGCTCTGGGCTGATGGCTCAGAGCCTGGACCCTGTTTCCGATTCTGTGTCTCCCTCTCTCTCTGCCCCTCCCCCGTTCATGCTCTGTCTCTCTCTGTCCCAAAAATAAATAAACGTTGAAAAAAAAAATTTAAAAAACAAACAAAAAAAACAAAAAAAAAAAAGAACATAAATTATACCTTAATTTAAGAAAAATGAAAAAATAGAAGAACATATATGTAAGTATTTTACTGATTTACTGGGGGGTTAAGGAAAGACTCAAACAAAAAATTGGGAAAATAACACAAAATAAATCAATTTGTCTATCACAAAAATTTAAATCATTTATAGATAAAACATCAGTAACAAAATTAAAGACAAATTATAAAGAAAGAAAAATATCTGCAATGAATATATGACCGAAAAAGTGCTAATATTCTTAATATATAAAAATCTTTTATCCAACAGTAAGAAAAGCAGTGATATCTCAAGAGCAAAGTGGGCAAAGCACATGAATAGAGAATTTACAGAAGAGGAAACATAAAGGGCTGATAAATGAATGCAAAATACTTAATTCACTAATAAAGAAATGCAAGTAAAAACAAGACACTCTCATTCATCTTCTGCCTTTAGGGTTATCAGAGGTGATACCTGCCAGGTGTGGGAAAATGGGGATATTCATAGACCTTAGCAAATATTTACTTTAGTAAATTGATAGAAACTTTCTAGAGAGCAATTTGGCAATATGTATCAACATTCATAAAGAAGTACCTTTATCTTTTGATCTAGTAATACCATTTTTAGAAGTCTATCTTAAAGAACTAATCAGCAGTATGAAAAATATATCTCTACAATAAAAAGATTATAAGTAATCTAAAAGTTTAATAATAAAACATTAATATAAGGAAATATAAATCAACTATTATAAATCATGTTGCTGAAGAATAATGATCTGAAATGTGTTTGTGTATATATATATATATATATAATGTTATATAGTATTAAATTTGAAAGCTTCTATGTGTATATGTTTTATTACCAACTTTGAAAATGAGATACATATGTGGATAAATATTATAGAGACATAGATATATAAATATAGCAGGAAATACAAAAATCATAAATGTAGTTATTCTGGTCAGGGGGTACAGCATAGTTTTTCTCTTTCCTGGAAATATTTGCTACATATATTAAAAGGAAAATGTGTGGTGCACCTGGGTGGCTCAGTCGATTAAGCATCCAACTCTTGATTTCAGCTAGGTCATGATCTCATGGTTCATGATTTTGAGCCCCACATCTGGCTCTGTGGAACCTGACCTTGTGGAACCTGCTTGAGATTTTCTCTCTCTCTCTCTCTCTCTCTCTCTCTCCCTCTCTCTCTGCCTTTCCCCTGCTTGTACTCTCTCTCTCTCAAAATAAATGAATAAAAACTTTAAAAAAATTATTAAAGAAATAAAAAAATAAAAGGAAAATATGTTATTTTGATCATCAGGTTAAAACTTTTAACAGGAGCCTTTTAAAAGCTCATTTCATCTAGTAAGTCATTCAAGTTCCAGGAATGTATCCTTAATAATGGTCAGAGATAAAGATAAAGATTTCTATACAAAGGTGATCATTTTAACATTATTATTTTTTTATAGATGTATTCTTTAAAATTTTTTTAATGTTTTATTTAGTTTTGAGACAGAGAGAGAGCGTGAGCAGGTGAGGGGCAGAGAGAGAGGGAGACACAGAATCCGAAGCAGGCTCCAGGCTCTGAGCTGTCAGCACAGAGCCTGACGCGGGGCTCAAACTCACAAACCGGGAGATCATGACCTGAGCTGAAGTCGGATGCTAAACCGACTGAGCCACCCAGGCGCCCCATTTTAACATTATTAATGACCCTTTAATTTTGAGAGGCAACTGCTAATTTCAATTATAGAAGAAGACTGAATAAAATATAGTACCAAAAAATGAAAGAACATTATCAATCTATTAGTCCTATTTGCAAGGGATTTATTATTATTATTATTATTTTTAATATGAAATTTATTGTCAAATTGGTTTCCATACAACACCCAGTGCTCATCCCAAAATGTGCCCTCCTCAATACCCATCAGCCACCCTCTCCTCCCTCCCACCCCCCCATCAACCCTCAGTTCTCAGTTTTTAAGAATCTCTTACGCTTTGGCTCTCTCCCTCTCTAACCTCTTTTTTTTGTCTTCCCCTCCCCCATGGATAGACACTTCTCTAACGAAGACATCCAGATGGCCAACAGGCACATGAAAGATGCTCTACGTCGCTCCTCGTCAGGGAAATACAAATCAAAACCACTCTGAGATACCACCTCACGCCAGAGTGGCTAAAATGAACAAATAAGGAGACTATAGATGCTGGAGGGGATGTGGAGAAACAGGAACCCTCTCACACTGTTGGTGGGAATGCAAACTGGTGCAGCTGCTCTGGAAAACAGTGTGGAGTTTCCTCAAAAAATTAAAAATAGACCTACCCTATGACCCAGCAATAGCACTGCTAGGAATTTACCCAAGGGATACAGGAGTGCTGATGCATAGGGGCACTTGTACCCCAATGTTTATAGCAGCACTTTCAACAATAGCCAAATTATGGAAAGAGCCTAAATGTCCATCAACTGATGAATGGATGCAAGGGATTTTTAATAACACAAGGAAATTCTCATATATTATGCTAAGGAAAAACAGAAGAAACTATCTAATATGTATCTTATTTACTGTAACCTTTTATTTTTATGACCTGAATTAGATAGATAGTAGATAGATAGATACAAACACACACACTTTCTCTATTTATGGATAGTCATTTATTTATTTGCTTATTTTTCAATGTATCCATTTAACTATATATATATATATATTTTTATTTTTATTTTTTTATAGAGACTGGGCTTGAATCCAGGCTCTGGCAAAAAATAACTGTGACTTGGGGCAAATTCCCCGTCGGCCCTTAGCTTCCCACCCATTGTGCAAGAGTAAACGAGGTAATGTATATAAAGACCCAGCACAATGACTTACTCATAAGAAGTTTTCAAAAAATATCAATTGATATTATTTAATTGTTTTAACAAATGAAAAAGATTCAGGAAGCAAAGAAGTAGCGAGGAACCAAAAATGTGTGGGCAGAGACCTTCACATTCTCCCAGTCAGGGGAATTCTTTACCTCCTAATTGAAAAATAAAAACCATAAAAGACATTACATTTCTAGGACTTAAAAGGAATGTAAATGTCAATGTAAATCAAAGACCAAACAATAAGAAGAAATAATGTTAGGAATGATGCAGTGCAGGGAGTAACCCCAGCAGTCTCTCATGTGGCTTAATAACTATGATATTGCCACCTTGTGGAATTAGTATGCATTTCACATCCCAGGGAATTTGAGATTTGATTTTGAAGTTATTTATATAGAAAGGCTAAATTCCTCAAATTCTCTTACCAAAAAAATTGACAGGTCACAAGATGAGGTCAGACATAAATTGTTCAAGCATGTAGAAATGTACAAAGTGATATTACAGAGAGTTTAGTGAACAAAAAAATCACCATAATTCCAACCCTGCAAAGTGATAACATCATTTTAAAATTATTTTTATAATTCCATCCTGCTTTTTACTTTTCTTTTTTTTAACGTTTATTTATTTTTGAGAGAGAGAGAGAGAGAGAGAGAAGGGGCAGAGAGAGAGAGAGAGAGAGGGGGAGACATAGAATCCAAAGCAGGCTCCAGGCTCTGAGCTGTGTGCCCAGAGCCCAATGTGGGGCTTGAACTCACAAACTGCGAGATCATGACCTGAGCTGAAGTCAGACACTTAATCAACTGTGCCACCCAGACACCCCCCACTTTTTACATTTCTAAGCTAACATCTTATCATTAGCATTTTCCATGCTGTGGCATTTTTCACAATGAGTTTTTAATGGCTGCCTGCCATTTTATTGAATCTATGTGCCATACCTTGGCTCAACATTCTCATAATGCTGGACATGTAATCGACTTCCAAGTAAAATGTCAATTTACTGGGATAGTTTCTGTACAGGTGAATATTACTGTATTTATTTAGTTATAAAAATTAAAATATACTCTTATAATGAAGATAATACACACTCAGTATTTTAAAGATAAGCAAAAATTAAATAAATGACACTTGCAACCCAGAAAGCCACCGTAATGCCTTGCAGACTTTTTAACATACACATATATGTGTAATATATACGTAAACATATATGTAGCATATATTCAAAATTTTTAAAACAAAATAGGATTATATTATTATATAACCTGCTTTTTTAAAAGTTGATTTCTTTACTGTGAAAGAGAGAGAGAAGGTGCACTAGCAGGGGAGGGGCAGAGAGAATCCCAAGCAGGCTCTGGACTGCCAGGGCAGAGTCCCTCTCGGGCTTGAACCCACAAACCATGAGATCATGACCTGAGCTGACACCAAGAGTCAGATGCTTAATTGAGCCACTCAGATGCTCCAACCTGCTTTTTTTTTTTTTAAAGATTTTATTTTTGGGGTGCCTGAGTGGCTCAGTCAGTTAAGCATCTGACTCTTAATTTCAGCTCAGGTCATGATCCTAGGGTTGTGGGATCGAGCCCTGCATTGGGTTCTGCTCTAAGTGTGGAGTTCACTTAGGATTCTCTGTCTCTCTCTCTCTCTCTCTCTCTTTCTCTCTCTTCCTCTGCCTCTCTCCACTGCTTGTGCTCTCTCTCTTTTTGTCTGTAAAGTGAAAAATAAGATTTTATTTATTTTAAAGTGTATTTATTCATTTATTTTTAAATATTTTGAGAGACAGTCCAAGCAGGGGAGGGACAGAAAGAGTAGAGAGAGAATCCCAAGCAAGCTCTGCACTGTCAGCACAGAGCCCAACATGGGGTTCAAACTCACAAACCATGAGATCATGACCTGAGCCAAAACCAAGAGTTGGTTGCTTAACTGACTGAGCCACTCAGCTGCTCCTAAAGTTTATTTATTTATTTTGAGAGAGAGTGCACACAGGGAAGGGGGAGAGAGAGAGAGAGGGGGAAAGAGAGAATCTCAAGCAGGCCCTGCGCTGTCAGTGCTGAGCTTGATGTGGGGCTCAAACTCACAAACCTTGAGATTATGAGCTCAAATCAAGAGCCAGACGCTCAACCGACTGAGCCATGCAGGTTCCCTGAAAAAGATTTTATTTTTAAGTAATCTCTACATCCAATGTGGGGCTCTAGCTCACAACCTGGAGGTCAAGAGTCAGAGTCAGCCAGGCATCCCTACCCTGCTTTTTTCATTTAAATTTACATCATGTGCAACCATCTAAGCCAGTAAGCATTATTTTTATGACTAGATGGTGCTTCATTTACAGATTAATTAATTGCACACGTAGTATATAGTACTAAGCTCTGATATATATATTATTGAACATGATGATTACAATTTGATGGAGGTAATAGATGTTAAACAAACAGGAGAAATAAATGTAGATGCCTGAATCGTGATAAAACGCCATCAAGGAAAAGAAGAGGACACTAAGAGAAAATAGGAGGGATACACCAAGCGTTGCAGAAGGTCCATCTGAGGGAATAAGGGAGTAATGAGGGAGTAAGCCTGGACCTGAAGGAGGCGGATGGCATGTGGGAGATGAGGAAGTACATTCCAGGCTGAGGAGGCAGTATATTTGAAGGCCTTGAGGTGGAAACATTCTTAAGTGTTGGAAACTGAAAGATGGTGTGCGTGGCTGGCACTGATTCATATTTTATTTAAAAAAATTTTTTTCTAAATATTTATTTATTTTTGAGAGAGACAGAGTGTGAGTGAGGGAGGGGCAGAGAGAGAGAAGGAGATACAAAATCTGAAGCAGGCTCCAGGCTCCGAGCTGTCAGTACAGAGCCTGACGCGGGGCTCAAACCCACAAAACGTGAGATCATGACCTGAATTGAAGTCGGACGCTCAACTGACTGAGCCACCCAGGCACCCCTCACAGATTCATATTTTGGAAAGCTCGCTCTGCCTATCCTGTGCAGGAGAATGGATTGGGGGACAAGAGTGTAAGACGGGGAGACTATTGAGAGAAGTATGGCAACAATTCAAATAAGAGGTGACAGAGCTTAGCATAGTGTGGAGTTAGTAACAGGTGGATATGAGATATAACGGAGGAAGGCGTGGCAGTAAACATTACATCCAGGATGGCTATTGGCGATTGTGAGATCTGAGGCGAGAGGCCAACTAGAAGATCCTGCTCCCATTCTTTCCCCATCCCTTGCTCCAGCCCACGCTGCAAGAGGCTTCTGATGCTCCCCGGTGGACTCCCGAACCCACTGGTCCGAGCTCCATCCACACCACCTGCTACAGCCAGGATCCACCCTCAGGAGGAGGTTCCTGGAGAAGAGACCATTCAGGCCTTGTTGGAGGAGGGAGTTCTAGGGGCCCGAGTTTCTTCAGTGTGCTCTCAGGGGAAGGAAGTGGGCTTTGGGTGTTCACGTCCCTTCAGCTCTGTGGCCTTTTTGCCCTATGAAGGGGTCCAGGGCAAGGAGGGCAAGAGCGAGGACCTGATGCTCAGTGGTACTCATGGCAGTACTGATTGCATCTAGTCAAAATTAACTTTGAAAAATTTCATAAATCATCCATGAAGTACAATACTGTATATCTGTTTTACATGTATGACCCTGTATCATTATTTTCTAATTTGTCCTTGTCCATGTTCCTCTAGGTCTCTCAAATTAATTTCATCCACATGACATTAATGGAGTCATCAACACCCACTTACCTAGCTATTGGAACAATGTATTTCCCATGTATCGTGACAAGTAAACCCTTGAAAGCATTCATAACTATTTTATGCATGGGCTTTTAGGCTTGATGGCATCTATTGCCTGCTTAAGTTAATACGGCTATAAGATGACTCCCTGTATATTTTGGAAAATGATAGGACTTGGAATGACAGGTTGAAATAGAGGGAGGGAAATTTAAGAATGATTCTAGGTTTCCAGCCTGAGCAACTGGTTTAACGGTGGTGCTGTTTACTGAGATGGGAAAGACCAGGGGAACGACAGGTATACATGTAATTCACTGATCTGATTCCCTCTTGTTGGACTTTTAGGTTGGTGGCAGTATTTTATAACTAAGAACAACACTCCGATTGTGGCAAAATCTTTTCAAACATCCTTAGTTCTAAATACAGAATTACCTGATTAAGGGATGTGCACATTCTTTAGACCTTTAATGCACATTGTCAAATAACTTTTAAAAGAGCTCTTTCCTCATACCGTTAACATTAGGGCAGATTTTGAACGCTGAAATTCTAAGTCTCCCTCCCTCTTTCTTACTCTCCCTCTCACTTCTCCTTTGTCCATTCAGTAAGGAACATTTTGTCGAATACCTACTATGTCTCACACAGAGCCTGAGATAAATCTAGCTTTGTTCCTTGTTGGGGGCTGGGAGATGGCTGGGGAGAAGGAAAAGCTATGGAAGACTCTATACAGCTTTGAATTGGGTGACTCGGATGTCCTGCCCCAAACTTCTTCTTTAGCTCTGGGTAGCAATCTAGATAAGTTAAATAAAATCCCTTCTTCTTTTAGATGGGTGATGCTACTCTTAGAATTTGGTGGAAAAAATGTGTAACTCTGTGCTGACCACAAATAGGACAGGGAGACCAGGTTTTACCCCAAGGAACTATAATTTGGGAGGCATTATTTTACAGCAAGCTTTTAAAATATGATGCAAATTTTACTCTTAGCCAATGGCCACATCACCTCACCAGGCCTTGTGGCGAGATTGTCCCAGCCAGGAGTCTGTCTCACGGCAGCTGATAGAGAAGGATGGAGCAAGAGCCCCTGGGTCAGGGCATGAGGCCCCCTCTGTGCACGCTAGGGCCAGCCCTCACCTTCTTGACTTGAAGTACATTTCATACTACTTGACTTGAGCACCTAAATGGCTAGATTTGACTTTGACCTTGAGTTAAAAAAGGTGCCAGCGGGCATCCTTATTGTTGTAACCTAGATAGGAGAGCCCAACACAACAACGCTATCTTTTCTTCTCTCAGCTGGCACCTAGTAAAAGATTTCAGCATGCACGACACTGCAGTTGATGCTCAGGACCTATACAGACCTGGAAAATAATAAGAACACGCCCATGCACCAAAGGAATTACAAGGAGGTTGTGAACCTTACCCAAAACTGGATTATGAGTGTTGTTGCTCTCTTCTCTGAACATAGGCTATTACATAAACCTCCATAATTCAGAGCTCTGTTAATGACTGTGGCTCTAACAATTAGGGAACATGCTAGAGCCTCTCTGACCTGAGTCATTGTGTTCTCATTTTTAAAATAGGGAACAATGCAACATCTCATGATTCTTTTACGTATTTAAAGAAATAATGCACATAAAGCCCATAGTGCAGTAGCTTTCACTTAGGAAGTGTTCGGTAAGTGGTGGCTGTTCCTGGAACAAAGTATATCATACTAGCACATCTGGTTCATAAAATATTAATGCGTCTTATTTATCGGACCATGTTTTTGAAAACCAGAGGAACCATTCCCAGGTATTGTTTTACAATGAGAATAAATTAACGTAAAATTATTTGTTAAAGACTTAACATCTGTCTTCTTAAAATGTATGATGTGGTTCAACCTCTGGAACTCTAGATATTTGTTAGTTTATTCAACATCTGCTGCACATTTTTTTTTAATTTTAGAGAGAGAGAGACAGCACATGTGCATGAGGTGGGAGAGGGGCAGAGTGGGGGAAAGAGAGAGAGGGAGAGAGAGAATCCTAAGCAGGCTCCACGTTCAGCACAGAGCCCTACAAGGGGCTTGATCTCACAACCCTGAGATCACTGACCTGCGCTGAAATCAAGAGTCAGACGCTCAGCCGACTGAGCCACCCAGACGTCCCTGAACACTTTTTATATACCAGGACTATGCTATCTATCTGTGTCCTTGAATGGGCTTTTATAGTTCTTTGCTTAGTGGGATATCAAAGGAACTGAACTGCAGATCTATCTGGACCATACTATTTAAATACATATTACGTTGACTATAATTAGCTCAGCTTTCTGACACTTAGTCTTCCTTACTTTGGAAGAAAAGAAACAGATGTATAAAAAAGGGATGTATGATCCCCAGTGAAAGAGTCTTTGTAACTCCACTCTTACACCTCCATGCACACATTTCTGTCTCCAGGACAAATTAAGAATGCTGTGATAATTTTAATTTTCCATTCCCAATAGGAGGCCAACACTTCATAAATAATAGAAGTTATAGATAACCATGACTTTTATTTAATTAAGTTTCTATGACTGCCTCCTTCTTCCTTGGAATTTAACAAGAGGTTAAACAGGACATTTGGTGCCTCCCCTCTCTTCCCCTCCCCTCTCAGTCACAACACTGGGGTGCTGTAGGCAGTGGGATGCTTTCCATCTAGACCAAGGGATCCTGGATTGGAAGGGGCTCTGGGGACCGTGGCATTTGGTCTGAATAATGGCAGACAACAGAAACTTCTGAGCGAATGATTGATGGGCTTCGAATAGCACAGGCACCAGCTGTTCCAAACAACACAGCAGAGTATACTGTGGAAGACACATGGCACCAGATTCTGCTCCCCAACTGTCAGAGCAGACAGCGTGGAAACATGCCACCTTTTACAAGGACTCCTGAACTGGTCAGAAGGTAGGGATCACCAAATTAATTTCTATTAATAATCAGCAGTTGAGTGTACCTGTAAGTTAGGAGTTCCAGAGCAAACAAGACGCTTCCTGGAGTATAGTGTATTCAAACCTTTTAAATTCCAGATTGGGACCTATGGTCTGTCCCAAGGCTTTTTCTCCTGACTTGGGTCTTTCCTGAAAGATACTCCCTTTGTAAAACTACAAGGAAGGTACAATCTCCTTTCCAGCCCTTTGAGCTTATTAAACTCTAAAATAAAAATTGCTTTGAACATACTTTAAAATCCTAAAATAAAGCAGAGTAATGTTTGAGTATCATCATTATCTCCCCATGTCAGTCACCAGCTCTGTCTGCAGCCATCCTCGGGCAGGTGTTTGGACAGTTTACATTAGTCCTTTTCCGAAGTCCTGAAGCTGTGCCAACTAGCACATTTTACCATACGTCTGTTTTTCTGCTAACATACGGGTTCTTCGGCTTCTAAGTCTTTTTCTTTTGTGGCTTTTCGATCTTTTGTCACTTGGCTTTTTTGATTGTCATGTTTACGGCCAAACTTTGTTCGATCACAATTTTCCAATATCTCTGCATTTCCAGGGCATTGGGAGTAGATGAGTACAACAACAGAACAGAATACATGCAATTTTGGGGAACTGTCCCCCGCAAATGTTATCCCTTTAAGTCAAAGATTAACTTTGGACCAAATCTTTGAGAGTAATGTCCTTTAGGCTGTTGACTTGGCTAATAAGTAAGAACCCTCAGTCTGTTAAGTAATACCTGTTAATAAGAAAGTCACACTTCAGCACGAGTGGCTAAGAGACCCTCTCCTGATTTGGGGTCGGGCCAGTCAGGCACGAGCTGCTTATCTGTGCAGATAGAGCAGCCCCACCCATGGGTCAGGAGAGCCTGGCTTTGGGTATCACATCAGAGTTATGGCGCATGTCCAGTCATGAACAAATATTGACAGAACTGGATTCCTCTCAGAACAGCTAGTTAATGACCGTCAGACTCCATACTTGAAAGAGCTCAAACTCTTTACAGAGAGATTGGGACAGAAAATCTGTAAGCTAAGAAAAGGTCTCTTATTTAATTAACCTATTTCAGAGGTAAACCCCATAGAACAGCACAGAACAGCATGAACTAATAGCCACTTACCACTGCTGCAGTCTGAAGGCCGTGTGCTTCCTGGTCTTTTGATGATTCATTGGTATCAAGGGAAGAGAAGAAAAAAGGGAAAGGAGCTAACATTTATTAAGGACCTGCTGTGTATTGGGCACTGGTCTCCGTCATTTTATACATATTTTTCTCACCGAATCCTCGAGAGAGGGTATTATTAGCTCCTTTTGCACAGAAAAAAAGAGGAAAAGTTAAGTGACTTGCCAACACAATGGCAGGGAGGAGGCAAGATTCAAATTCAAGTCCATCGATTTCCATGTCTGATGCTTTTTCTGCTAGGTCAGGCCATATGTGTAAGGATATGCATCGTATAGCTGAAGAGGAGAAGAGAGGAGCGGAGAACAAAGAGATTGCGTTTGTCCATCTCTCATGAGGAAATATATCCATTCTCTCTTACTATTTTTTTAAATGTTTATTTTTGAGACAGAGAGAGACAGAGCATGAACAGGGGAGGGTCAGAGAGAGAGGGAGACACAGAATCTGAAGCAGGCTCCAGGCTCTGAGCTGTCATCACAGAGCCCGACGCGGGGCTCGAACTCATGGACTGTGAGATCATGACATGAGCCGAAGTCAGACACTTAACCGACTGAGCCACCCAGGTGCCCTCTCACTTACTATTTTTAAGAGGTGGGAAAAATGCACAAAATAATGAATTGGTTTATTTCACGCCACTGGTTCTGAAGATGAAGCAGTGCTAGATTTTGGTCCTAAGGACACCTGTGGGATTCTCCTGGGTTTTGTGTGACAGGCAATACTGCATGGAAGGCCCTGTTAGGACAGGAAGAGGAGTCAGTGCAGAAGCTCTGCACAGAAATCCAGCTCTGCCACGTAGCCACGTAAAAAGAACCTCCTGGGACAGCACACAAGCCAAATCTAGTTACCAGAAGAGACTCTCCAAATGCACTGGGACTCTTTGTGCTGAACCTGTTCAAAATGCTCAACTACTATGTACAATCTTAATCAGGAATTCGGACTCAGATTTGACCACCGTTAGATAAAAAGGAGGTCCTGTACTTAGGGTACTGATATTCCAATGGAATAAACAACCTGATGAAAAGTAAATCTTAAATTTAAACTTTTCAGTGGTCACTCACACCTATAGGATGAAATCTAACCTTCTTGCAGGTGGGCCTGCCCTTGGCCCCATCTCCCATCACGTGCATCCTTACACTCCACAAGAGCAAATTATTTGGAGGTTACCCCCTCCCAGTGAAGACACCCCACATGCTGTTTCACACCTCTGTGTTTTAGTACATACCAGTCTCTATTCTGGGAACTTTCTGACCTGGTAATATCTGTGTAGGATTTGGGAGAATGAATTTTTCCCAGGCTTTATCTTCATCTTGATTCCACCTCTATCCCCTCGTTGATTCTATACATTATGCACACTTCCATGGCACTCACCACACCTACCCCCTCTCCATGCCTCAACGATGAGCTCCCTGAGAAGAGGGCTGGCACAGAGTAAGTGCTCAGTAAGGAAAGGAAACAGTTTCTCTAAGATCTCTTGAAACACTTTTTCTTTATCTTGCTTGGAGTCTTCAATGAGAGATCAAAGCTGGCTTCTCATTATTTCTCTAAAGCAACAACAAGGAATAAGTTCCTTAGTCAAAGTCTCAGTAAATCCTTCCAGAGGAAATCCAAAGTTGTCAATGTTTCAGATGAGCATGAGATAAGAATATCAGTTCTAAGATACATGTAAGATAAATGAAGGATAATATTCCTCAAGAATCTATTGATTCTACCTCAAGCTAGTGAAAAGGGGATAGACATGTAAAAGCCTGTGTCCCTCCTCCCTGATAACTGGGGCTTTGGGTATATTGTTCGTTGCTGTTAGAATTCAAACACTAAAACACAGCACCCACAGTATTGCAGGCCCTATATGAGAAAACACTTGTATAGTTTGAGGGGGTTGTGCGTTTGCTAATTTTACTGTCAACCAGCAGGTGTCGTCAGAGACAAGAACATCTACTGCGGCTGCCTTCTCAGAGATGACCACCCAAAATCCTGCTGCAGCTGGAATTCTTGATGCTTTCTAAGGTCCCATCCTTCTGTAGAAGCTTCAACTGTCAGCCAATATCCACGCGGTTCCAAAGTTTATTACACAGGAAAGTCACGTGGAGAGCAGGGACTGTTAAAATGCAGATTTCTGAGCCTGAGCTGCAGAGATTCTGATTCAGTATGTATGGAGTAGGGCCTTGGATAAAAAATTTCCAGTTTGAGTACCTGGGTGGCTTAGTTGGTTAGGTGTCCAACTTCGGCTCAGGTTATGATATCCTGGTTTATGAGTTCGAGCCCCGCATTGGGATCTGCACATCAGATCCTCTGTCTCCCTCTCTCTCTGCTCCTCCCCCAATTGTGCTCTCTCTTTCAAAAATAAGCACAACCTTATTATCCTCCCCAAACCCTCCACTGGGATGCACTTTGAGAAATACTAATTTGCACCCACAGAGACTGTACGACATCATTTCATAGCCTTGACTCAGAGACAGTCAGGCTAGAAATAGATTCATTTGTTCATTCACTTACCAGACATCCACTGAGCCCATCAGCTTGCCAGTCACCGCCGGCTACCTTCACAAAGCCAGGCTGCTCATGCTCAGGCCTGAGGTCACCACTGAGGGATCACTTAGAGAATCCAGCAAAGATTCAAACTACCCTTTCTTATATTCACCCTATCAAAGAACCTGGTTGACATCATGAGAGGAAAAAGGTCCTCGTTTCCCATAAAGAACACTCCCATGTTTACAGAAATTCTGCCAATAAATAGATCCCTAATGGTTAGTTTACAGGACATAAACATATAGTCAAAAAAGGAATCTTGTTACCAAGATCCTTTCTTTAAAACACCAACGACAATAACATATTCATGATTTTAAAACAAAGACAAAAATAATAAATCCATTAGTATCTGAAAATCCAAATGCTGTTGAGTATACGTTTCACTGTCCTATTCACTTTGCAAATCCAAGATAAATAAAAACCCGGTAGTAAAAGAGTAGGATAAATTGCAATACTACAAATAAACCATAAACTAAATTCCATTAGAAACTTAACATTGGCATGATATGGTTGCCCAGGAGGGTTGAAGGAGAGTGCTTTCTTAGAAACTAATGAAAATTGTGTATTCCAAAGCAGTCTACAGCTGAAACACACAATCTGTTCAGTGACCAACACTTACTATTTTTTTTTTAACTAACTTTCTGACTTTAGAAAAGTTTTTGTTCTAGAATGGACTTTAAAGGTCATTGCACCCAATTTTTCACTCCACCCTCAATACTGCTTTACCACATTGCAGCTGCAAAAGTGCCTCCCAGACTCTGCATGCATTCCTCTGAGGGATCGCCTCCTTCCCTGGGGCTCAGTCCATCCTGTGACTGTTCCAGTTTTTAGGAATGTCTTCCTCACATGCTGACTGATAGGCAGGAAAAGCCAGTGACTCCACAAGAAAGCCTTCCCTGACCCCTCAAAGTTAGCATGGTGCCTGGGGTAGGGCTGCATGGGAAAGAAACCTATTACTGTGGCCTAAACAAGGAAAGCATTCATTTTTCATATGTAACAGGAAGCCCAGAAGACAACAAGCCCAAGTGAAAAGCTGTGCAATGATGTCCTCCAGGAAGTAGGCCCCTTGTATCTTTCTGCTCTACCCTCTTTCCCACGTGATGCTAGCTCAGGCTTGTAAGATTACTGCTGCTTCTGCAGGCATTACATCTGCATTCCAGACAGGCAGAAGAAGGGGAAAACCAGGAGGATGAACGGCACTTATATTGAAAGGGCAAAACTTTCTTGGAACTCCCCCTTTTATCTTACCTTACATCTCATTGGCAAGAACTATGTCACATGACCACCTCAAACTTCAGTATAGGAAGGTGGGTATTTTAGTTGGGCACTTTGTTGACCAGAACAACATCTGGGTTAAACTCATGAAGGAGAAGGGCAGAACAGATATTGGGTAGGACAATTAGCAGTCACTGCCAGAGCCTGATAGTTAAAAGGTGATTAACATATTAACTGGCTGATAAAAATCTGTCTTTCTAACCATTAGAACCCTTCAGGGGCTTGGGACGAGATTATAGAAACTCTTCTTTCACTGTAACATCCCTTCAGATAATTGAACACTGTGATCATTTCTTTTCACTTTCCCCACCCCCAAGATGTCTCTTTTCCAAGTAGCTGTCTTTTCCAGTTTGTCTTTAAAAACATTCCCATTTGTTCATATTCCAGGTGTGGATTGACCTATAAAAATTAATGCAGAGTCATTGCCTTCTTCCTGCTGTACACCATGCTATTAACAGAGCCCCAAATCCCTTGAACTAAAACATCCCACTGTCAATTTATACAGAGCCTGCCTTGAACTCTGAGGCTTGTGGGGAAGAGGGGGGGTGGGCAATGGGGACACACACACATCACTGAATACATACCCTGTGAAAGGCACTCCACTGTCTTCTTTACAAGGCATTCCATTCAGAAGACCCCAAGGCCATATCAATCTCATTCAGGCCATTGCAAGGCTGGTTTTATGGACTCCAGGAAGCACTTTACATTATCATTGTTAAACTCCATGCTGCCAGATTTAGTCTATTGCTCCTGAGCTCTGGTTGTTACCTGAGGAACTATACAGCTAGCATTTTTAGCTCTAACTCATCTTAAAATTTTGTCTATCTTTAGTATTAATTAGGATTATGTTCAGCTGTAATGGAAAACAACAACCACCACCAAATAACAATTGCTGACGTAAGACAAGTTTATTCCAGAAGTCTGGAGGTCGTCAGGCCAGAATTGACACGGTATGCCAAAGTATCAGGGATGCAGGCACCTTTTACCTTCTTACCCCATCATGAAGTTCTACCAGTTTCAAGGTTACTGAATCATCCAGGAGGGCTGCCGAACTTCCAGCCATCATGTCTGAATTCCAGCCAGCAGGGAAGAGGAAATCAAGGAAGGGGCAATAGCCCTTCCTTTTAGACATCTCCTGGTAGTTACATGTCACTTCCGCTTATATCCCATTGGCCAGGACCAAGTCACATAGTCATAACTTAGCTGCAAGGGGGGCTGGGAAATGTAGTTCTGTTCAGGATGGCTATATGTCCATCTAAAAATCAAGTAAATGTCACCATCAAAGACTGACAAAAAAGAATATGAGGAGACAACTTAGAGTCTTGACCACTCCTCCCATTTGTTTCTTTGTTTGTTTTAAGTTACAGAATAACATGCCCAACCTGGGGCTCGAACTCAGAATCCCAAGCTCAAGAGTCACAGGCTCTACCAAGTGAGCAAGCTAGGAACCCCTCTTTCCATTTCTTCATCTATATCAGTGGGAAAAATATTAAACTGTCCAAGTCTAAGGCAAAAGACCAACAATAAGAGTTACTATTCACTGAACATTCACTATGTGCCAGGAACTTCTCTATGCATTTTACATGTAATAATCTAATGACAAAAACTTTATGTTGGGCATTATTACTCTACTACATAGGTAGAAAACAACAATGACAACAACAAAAACAACAACAACAGAGGCCTAGAGAGTCTGAAGCCCAAGTTCATATAGCTTATAAGGCATACAGGTGTGCTTGAATTGGAGCTCTTGCTTCTAATTAATCACTGCAATGCATTGCCTTAGGGCAATGTGTGAAAAATATAAACTTCTATCTTATTTCAGCAACTGTTATTTTTGGGGTTTTTGTTACTCACATCTGGCATCTTCCTCCTCTACTGGAGCCCTCCCTTGGGTTGAAATTAATTAGCAAGCCTTAGGCTTGGTCTTTCAATTAATGACTATTCCACCCGTATTTCTTCTTAGGTCAGCTTAGCTCCTAAGAGCCTTGTCCTTTGTAATTTGGATAAACAGGACAGGCTCCCAGAACCAGGCTTACACTGAAGACAAATGGGAGATATGACCCAAATGCAGGGAGCAGGCATGGCAGTCCAGCAACACATCATGGCAGTACAGAGTGCTTTCATGTGGCTTTGGAGTAAGAAAAACCTCAGGTTGAATCCTGGATCTGCCATTTGCCATCAGAAAAACTCCTTAATCTCTTTGCCTCCCGGTTTCCTCAGATAAGACCCACCTTGCACATACACATGCATGCACAAGGACATGTCTCCAAACCATACAGCACAGAGTCTGGTACCTGGCAGGTACTCCCTTGCTTTAGGACTTTGATGAAAACCAGTGAAACTCCAACGCACGGTTGGAGCTGCAGGCATCCTTGAAGGAGAAAGAAATGTGAAAGATTAAAGGTTGAAAAGATAGTGAGGAAAATAAATTGTTACACTTTTTTTAGAAAAAACTCTTTTTTGACTTCTGGGAATTTATCCAAAGGAACAAATACAACTGAAGGAAAAACATAGATGCTAGATTTTCAGAACTGTCTCTGAAGAGCTAAAACCTAAAAGCCACTACATGCCCGTGTTGGGGAAGGAAGAACTTAGCGTACTGGGCACAGCTGCTCAGTGGAACTGTGGGTAGGCATTTGAAAGGACAGGACTGAGCCCCTGTGGCAGCATGACAACACATTTAGGATCAGGATTTATTATAAGTGAAAAAAGGAAGACAACCATAGTACATATGGTTGCAACTTTGTATATATAACTATAACTATATGTATACGCACATGTTCATTCTTGTGTAGAACTAGGAAGAATGTGTCTAAAATAAAAATAGAACTGCCACAAGGATGTGGGCAAAGGGGTGGAATATTTTCGGTGTTTTAGTATTGTATTTTCAATAAAACAACAAAAAAAGCATTCCATAGTGCCATCAGGTGGAAAGTCAGTTTTCTGTAATTTCAATAAAAGCTAGCACAATGAGTACTTCTAATGCCCAGGTCTTGGTTTCTAAATACCAATTTCCATTAAAAGGAACCAGGATTCCTTTAAGACATTATTGATTACAGAGCTGAGATAGGGCAAGCACAACATAAGCCTGGAATAGCTGGGTTGTGTCAGTAAACAAGGAAGTACTCAAAAGGCTCATAGAGACCAGTCAAAAGTGTATAGGAGCCAGTGTATGTGCTCTTATTGGCCAAATGTGAGATAATTTGGGCATAAAGATAATGATGATTAAAAAAATATCCATAATTCAGTGAATAAATAAGTGGGAGAGAAAATAAAGTTCTTCCTCTTAGTAGAATACCAACTAATAAATGTAGAAGGAATGAGGGTATTGGAAAATCACCATTAGGCAAAAACCACAGTAGTAGTTGTTTCCGAGAAGAATCATGAATAGATGCTAAAGCCAGCTGGGTAAAAAGTTGATGACAAACATAATCTTTACATAGTCTCAATATATCTCCCCACAAGATACTTATTAATTACAAAGGGAGAAATAGAAAACTTACAGTGAAGGGACCAGGAAGATCATGTTAACCAAATGATCAAAGCTAACATCACCAATAATAGACAAACAGATAATCATGTGCCTCCTGATATGAGGCACTGAGAAGAACACAGTATGATTTCTGTGATATACATGCCAAAAGTGCATAACCTAATCATGAAGAAACTTAAACCCAAACTGAAGGACATTCTATAAAGTAAATGGCCCGACTCTTAAAAAATGTCAAGGTCATAAGTGACAAAGAAAGACTGAGGAATTGTTCTGAATTAAAGGACATTAAAGACATGTGAAACCAAATGCAATGTGTGATCCTAGACTGAATTCTTGACCAGAATGTTTTTTTTTTTCCATAGAGGACATTCATAGGACAACTGTAAAATTTAAATAAAGTCTGTAGAACACACACACACACACACACACACACACACACACAGTCAGAGACATAGAGACAGACAAATAGAAACACAGAGAGCAAGAGGGACAAAAAATGATAAAACAAATATGATAAAATGCTAACGTTTTAGAATTCTGAGTGTGAGGTATGTAAGAATTCTTTGTACCACTCTTCCAACTTTTCTGTATGCCTAAAATTATTTCAAAATAAAGTTAAAAATAATATCTACCAGTGTCATTAGCTTTTTTCTCTCTATTGTGGTAAAATACACTTAACAGAAAAATGTACCATTTTAATAATTTTAAATTTTTTTTTGAGAGAGACAGAGAGAGAAAGGGAGGGAAGGTCAGAGAGAGGGAGACACAGAATCTGAAGCAGGCTCCAGGCTTTGAGCTGTCAGCACAGAGCCTGACACAGGGCTCAAACCCACAAACTGTGAAATCATGACCTGAGCCTAAGTCGAATGCTTAACTGACTGAGCCACCCAGGAGCCCCCATTTTAATAATTTTAAAGTGCACAGTTCAATAGCATTTGTACATTCAGAAAGTTGTGCAGTCATCACCACTATATAATATACTCCAGAACATTTTCATCATCCTAAAAGGAAACTTCGTACCCACTAAGCAGCAACCCCTCTTTTCTCCCTTCTCCTAGTCCTTGAAAAACGCTAATCTACTCCCTGTCTCCATGAATTTGCCTATTCTAGATATTTTAGACAGGCATAATCATACACTTTATGGTCTTTGGTGTTTGGCTTCTTTCCCTTAGCATAATGTTTTCAACGTTCATCTGTGATGTAGCATGCATCAGTACCTAACTCCTTTTTATGGCTAGATGATGTTCTATTGTATGGGTATACTGCATTTTATTTATCCATTCATCAATTGATGGCTATTGGATTGTCTCCACCTTTCGGTTATTGTGAATAGTGCTATTATGAACATTTGTGTACAAATTTTTGCTCCAATTTCTGTTTTTTTTAAATTAATTTTTTTTTCAACGTTTATTTATTTTTTGGGACAGAGAGAGACACAGCATGAATGGGGGAGGGGCAGAGAGAGAGGGAGACACAGAATCAGAAACAGGCTCCAGGCTCTGAGCCATCAGCCCAGAGCCCGACGCGGGGCTCGAACTCACGGACGGCGGGATCGTGACCTGGCTGAAGTCGGACGCTTAACCGACTGCGCCACCCAGGCGCCCCTCCAATTTCTGTTTTTAATTATTTTGGGCATATATTTAGGAGTGGACTTGCTGGGTCATATGGTTCTTGTATGCTTGAGAATGTACTGAGAAACTGCCAAATTGTTTTCCATAGTGTCTGCATCATTTTGCATTCCCACCAGCAACATATGAGGGTTCCAATTTCTACACATTCTAATTCATGCTTGTTATTATCTGTTTAATATTGTCATCCTAGTGGATGTGAAGCGGTATCTCATTGTGGTTTTGATTTGCACTTCTCCAAAATATTTAAATGCTGAGCATCTTTTCATGTGCTTTATGGACATTAAAAAAAATCTTATTTAGAGAAATGTCTATTCAAGGGCATTGCTCATTTTTAAATTGGGTTATCTTTTTATTGTTGAGTAGTAAGAGCTCTTTACATATTCTAGATACTAGATCTGCATCAGGTATATGATTTGGAAATATTTTCTCCAATTACATGGGTTGCCTTTGCATACTTTAAAAAATAGTGCCCATTCATGCCAAAAGTTTTTAATTTTGATGAAGTCCAGTTTATCTATTTTTCCTCTGTTGCTTGTGTTTTGGTGTCATATCCAAAAACACATTGCCAGATCCAAGGGCATGACAATTTATCCCTATGCTTTCTTATAAGTGATTTATAGTTTTAGCTTTTAAAAAAAATGTTTAATTTGAGAGAGAGGGGAGAGAGAGAGAGAGAGAGAGAGAGAGAGAGAGAGAATCTGTGCTGAGCATGGAGCCTAACACAGGGCTTGATCTCACAACCTTGAGATCATGACCTGAGCTTAAATCAATAGTTGGATGCTCAACTGACTGAGCCACCCCTACAGTCTTAGCTCTTATATTGAGTCTTTGACTGACTGAGTTAAATTTTTATATATGATGTGAGGTAAGTGTCCAATCTCTTTTTCTTTTCCACATGGAGATACTGAATTGTGTAAGCATCATTTGAAAAATGATAAGGAAATGATAAATTTCCTCATTGAGTAATCTTGGCAATTTTACTGAAAAAAAAAACAGCTGAAATACACACATGCTTTTACTTTTATATTTTTAACCTTTTTCCATTGATTTCTATTTCTATCCATGTGTCAGTACCACACTGTTTTGGTTACCATAACTTTGCAGTAAATTTTGAAATCAGGAAGTGTAGTTCTCCAACTTTATTCTTTTTCAAGATCGTTTTGGCAGTATGAAGTCCCTTGTAAAACTCCATATGAATTTTTGAATCACCATTTCTATTTCTACAAAAAAAGACCATTGGGATTTTGATAAGTATTGCATTGAATCTGTCAACCACTTTGGGTAGTACTATCATCCTAACAATATTAACTCTTCCAGGGGTCTCTGGTTGGCTCAGTCAGCAGAGCATACAACTCTTGATCTCAGGGTTGTGAGTTCAAGACCCACATTGGGCATTGAGCTTACTTAAAAAAAAATTAACTCTTCCGATCCATGAATATAGATGTCTTCCCATTTACTTATGTCTTCTTTTCATTTCTTTCAATGGTATTTTGTAGCTTTTAATGTAAACATCTTGCACCACCTTAGTTAAATTTATTTCACTTTCTTCTTTTTGATGCTAATGGGAATAGGATTATTTTCTTCATTTCCTTTTTATATTGTTCATTGCTACTACACAGAAATAAAATAGATTTTTATGTGATCTTGTAACCCACAACGTTTAATTTGTTTAAATCTAATTGTGTGTGTGTGTGTGTGTGTGTGTGTGTGTGTGAAGTCATTATAATTTTCTCTACATAAGTTCATGTCCTCTGAAAAGAGAGATAATTTTACTTCCTACTTTCTAATCTGGGTGCCTTGTATTCCTTTTATTTCTTTTCCTTCCTGAATTGCCCTGGGTAGAACCTTCAGTACAATGTTGAATAGAAATGGCAAGAATAAGCATGCTTGTCTTGTTATTGATCTTAGGGGGGAAACTTCGAGTCTTTCACCACTGAATATGACATTAGCTGTGTGGTTTTCATAAATAAGTTCCCCCACTACTACCACAGTGATCCCCCCCCCCACCAAATGCACAAATCATCAAGTATTCTAGCTTAAAATCATTCAGTGAGTCACCATTTTCCTCAGCATAAAATCAAATCCTTTAGCATGGCCCACAGGACCCTCAAGGTCTGACCTCAGTTGAGTTCTCCAGTTTCATGTCTCCATACCCATTCTCTGTACAGATTCACAGACTCGTCATTTCTTCATACGTGTTGTTCCCTAGCTTCTTCACCTTATCACATCCTATCTCCCTGCCCCTCCCACCTTCAGGGAGTCTCCGTGCTGCTCCTGAGCTAACTCCATTAGAGTGTCTGGCACACTGTATTACAATCGTCTGCTTACCCCTTGTCTTCCTAAACAGACTGTGAGGCTTTGGAAGGCAAAGACTGGATCTCTCATTTCTGCATCCTTGGCTAATATAGGACTTGATAAATGTCTTTGGGATAAACGAAGACTCCTTTCTGTTTTTTTTAATACGTAAGAATGTGTCTTGTAAGTCCTAATAGAGGAAGATCTGGGTAAGGATGAAGTAATACGTTCAGTTAAAGAATCAGGAAGTTATAAACTGGGACTTTATCAGCTCAACACCTCAAATCCCAATTTGAGAGCCATATGCAGATTATTTTGCTTTCATAGTAACTTGAAGAATGTGTACACTAACTTCCATCAAATAACAAAATTCTACTAATTTTGGTGTTTTCCTTTCTTTTCAGGTTGCCAGGAAGCTCAAAATATTTACTACCTTGCTATGCTGTGACAATTAGTCCTAGAGTCTAGCATATTTGTTTCTTCTTGCTTATGCCTTTGTTTTTGTTTTTTTTCAACGTTTATTTATTTTTGGGACAGAGAGAGACAGAGCATGAACGGGGGAGGGGCAGAGAGAGAGGGAGACACAGAATCGGAAGCAGGCTCCAGGCTCTGGGCCGTCAGCCCAGAGCCTGATGCGGGGCTCGAACTCACGGACCGCGAGATCGTGACCTGGCTGAAGTCGGACGCTTAACCGACTGCGCCACCCAGGCGCCCCGGTTTTTCTGTTTTTAATAATCTTATTGTATATATGCATTTTTGGCAAAAGTAGAGAATAAATATGTAAATATACAAATACATCAAAAATACTGCATTATTTCTTATTAGCATAGAAGTGCACGGATGATTAAGGTGACAATTAGTAGAACAGAGTTACAGCCGTTAAGACAAAGTCTGCCTGCAGTTACTGAAGCTGCATAGTCATTGTTAGGTCGGGGTCTCTTAACCAGCAATTAGGTAGATTTCATTCATCAGGGAGTGAAAAAAATATTTTTGTTGGCAAAGAGAGGTATTTTCAGGCCCTCAAACTCTTTTCCAACTGACTCCTTCTTAACAGTACAGACATTTTGCATCAGATAGCATTGACAAGAAAAGGTAAATATTTCTGAATTCAATTAATCAGAGTCAGAGCCTCTAATTGGCTCTAATGGATGAACTTGAGCATCAGGTGCAAGCCCCTATCTTTAAATGCAGAGGCGACCTGCACCACCCTGAGTATAGGCTTCCATGATTTCTTTTTCCTCCCCACCCAGATCTAGTTGGTCACCAGGCCTGTTAGATTTCTCCCTGGAATATTCCTCTTCCCCTCTTACTCTCTCCCAGGTCTCCCTCCTCCTGTCCCAGGCTCCTGATAAATCTTGGTTCAGGTCTGAATGCACATGCAAGACTCCTGTATCCTCTCCAGGGTCACCTCTTGCTGCATATCCACATATTCTTGGTTCAGAACATGCTGGACAACTGGCATTTTCTCATGTTGCTGTACGATTACTGATGTTATTCCTCTGACTAGAATCTTCTCCTTTCCCTCCACCTCCCCTCCCATCATCTGGCTAATTCCTGCTCATCCTTTAAGGCTCGGTTCAGGTAGCTTCTCCTAATGACCCCATACTTCCCTATGTGCTCCCAGAGCACCCTGTTCTCATCTTAACCCTCACTGCTGTCTATCTCCCTCATTAGGCTGTTAGCTACTTAAGGTAGGGAGTGAGTGAATATTTACCACCAAGTTCCCGCATTATAAATCTTGCTGACCAGAGGAGGTCTCAGGAAATGCTTGCTGAATTAAAGTGGACACACTTAGCGCATTGCTGTAGACATGCTGAGTAAATGCATCTGAAATGGGCCTCACTTATTACATTTTCCACAAAAATTTTCCTCACCAACTCTCATCAGACTGTGTTTTCTTTTCCTCCTTTTTTTTTTTTTTACCTAATCCTTCTAAATTTATTAAGTCCTTCTCACTCCTTCCCCTGATCTTTCCCTCATTTAATTAAAAAAAAATCCTTAATCCATTTGTATTTGACTTAGATTCGCTGTCATTCTGAAAGCCAATTGTTCTAAACACCATTTATTGAGTGAATTCTTTCTTTCCTTATTCATTTGAGGTATATCCTTAGCTTTTATTAAGTTCTTATAAATAGTATGTTTTGGGAACTATTCTTCTACTCCATTAGATCTATTACCATATGTGTTTAGTTACTGTCATTTTATTTCACTTACCTAGCTATTTGCTTTTGAATGTGACTACATTTTTTCATATTAAGAAACTCTAGAGGAATATTTTAAACATAGAGATAAGCAAAGAAAAAATTAAATTATTCATAATCCCATAACAAAGAGATAACCATAATTATGATTTTGATGTAAAAAGGGTGGTTTTCCTAGCTGCCTTCCTCTTCACCATGACATTCTCTGATACTCTAGAATGTACTGGTTGATATCATAGCTGGCTGAATGTTCCCAGGGGCTTGCGTACTCTGTTCTCAACATCAGTGAACTATTCATGGTAAGAGTCAGGTGTGTTTATTCCAACATGTTATGCCAGGTGCAATGGGTTATTTTACTGGTATGCTTACTTATGTAATATATATTGATAAAAACTATGGGGGCCCCTGGGTCGCTCAGTCGGTTAAGCATCCAACTCTTGGTTTCGGCTCAGGTCATGATCTCAGAGTTTGTGGATTTGAGCCCTGCGTCTGGCTTTGCGCTGAGAGTGCAGGCCCTGCTTGGGATTCTCTCTTTCCCTCTCTCTCTCTGCCCCTCCCCGCCTCTCTCTCTCTCTCAAAATAAATAAAACTTTTAAAAATTAAAAAAAAATGAGTATGAAGAGAGTAATTTCTATGAAAACTAAGTTGAATGCCTTGGAAAGACTATAAAGATACTAAAATTATTACTCTCAACTGTGTGAAAATTATAAAGAATAGAAATTATAAAACTCTGGGAGTGCATTCTCAGCTGACTTCATAAGCATGTCTAAATTCCTAATCCACTTTTGAAAACCCATGATTTCACTTTATTAAAGTTTTGGGTGGTTATATTATTGGTGCGGTTAAATGCAAAAAAAAAAAAAAAAAAAAGACAACAGACAACTTCAGAGGAGTCAGTCATAAAAAAGAACTATACCAATGTCAAAAGATTGGCCAACGAATGTTTACTTGAATTTAAACATTTTTTTCTTTAATAATGATTCTCCTTGACTACATTTTTCAATTAACTGATTAACTACCAGTGCTTATGGAATTGCTTCAGAGAGCACCTACCATACCTTCAGTCATTTAAAAATATATAAGAATATGGATTTTATATAAATGAGATCAGGCTGTAAATACTGCTTTATCCCCCCTTTCATTGGCTACACTGTAGACGTTATTCCAAGTCATTAAATATTACTCATTTTTAATACCTGCCTAGTCCCTCCTATTAAAGTTCTATTCAACTCTTCCTTTTTTTTTAGACATGTAAAACCATGTACCTTTCTTGATTTCCTCTTTGCAGGACTGAGAGAACATTTGGAGGTCAATCTTATGCTCATCCTTGGCTTTCTTAAACAGCGAATCTCTTTTTCTCAACTTTCATTCACATTTTTAATTTTGGCGTTAAATTGTTTTATTTTGTTGTAAGCTGTGATAATCCTTCCTGGCAGGTGGTGAGTAGATCAAACACAAACCCCTAATATCCTGCCTCCAAACGTAAGGTTATATGATGAGTATGGATGACTAAAAGCCCTTTTGTTTTGCCTTGAAGGCAATTACTTACTGTGGCCTCTCTAGTCTGACATACCTGGCCAGGGAGTTATAACTACCTAGAAAGCTTTAAGACTATCACTGAAAATGCTGATAAGCCCATGAAATGGTCTAATAGCTTAGCTTTGCGTTTTCTGAAATCCTAAATTTCACCTAGGTGTATCTTCTAAAGTTATTTTTCTCAGGATGTGAATAGTAAATGCATACTATGAAACAAAAGGCACAAAGCACTTCTTACTTTCACTGCTACTTGCCCCACCTAAAAAAATAATGTGTGAGGAGGCACTGATTAGCTTCACAGCACTTGATAGGAGATCTAAGGCCAAAGAGCCTTGCAGGACACTGGCTTCTTTCTCAATTTTTCAACACCTGTAAGAGCTTTGAGCTATACAGCTATTTGAAGCTCAAATTTTAATCATAACTTACATATGAATGTAATAACTTACATAACTTACATCTGAAGTGTGTAAGTAGTATGCTTCCTGAAAGAAATCCTGTGGTTTTTTTTTTTTTTAATTTTCTAAAATTTGAGGTTGAATACAGAGTATATTTCCATAGTCAAACAGAAAAAATTTCTGGGTACCTTTTAGGAGACGTGAGGCTTTTTGCATCTCTTTAATCTCTAGGTGGTCTATAGAACAAGAAATTATGTAAACTTACATCAGAACGACCCAAAATATGAATGAACAGTCCAGACTCATTAATATTCTTCAGTATCTCAAGTACCTCCGTTGTTTGAGGATGCCTCATAAATGTTCTAGAGCAGCAACTTTTGGCAAGACAGTATAGATCAACAGCTGGGCTATGATCTGGGCATTATTCGCATTTGCTCATGAAAAGCAGTCTGTACAGAAGCCTCTCAAAAAAAGGCCAACGTTGTGAAACAAATTAGGAGAGGTTTATTGCTATTGAAAACGGTCTTCTTCCACTTATGAACATCCCTTCCTTAGTCCCCAGTATCAATCAAAACATGGTTAATGGGGTGCCTGTGTAGCTCAGTCGGTTAAGCGTCCGATTCTTGATCTTAGCCCAGCTCTTGATCTCAGGGTCGTGAATTCAAGCTCAGCACTGGGCTCTGTGCTGGGCTTGAAGCCTTGTTAAAAATAAATAAATAAAATAAAATATTAGTTTTAAATGAGCTTGACTTTTTCCAAACTTTCATGGGGCACAGCATAAATTACAGCACACCAGAGTTTCGCAAACCCACTAACTTAGCACAGATCCGGGTTTCGATTCGTGGGCAGGGCACCGTACCAGATGCGTGTGTTTTCTCTGGTAAATGTTATCCAACAGGCTTTTTTCTACTCTACCTAATGACTTAATTCAGCGGCAATGGCAGCCCAGACTCAAGCCCCACCGGGCAGTGGATGAACTTTGTACTTCTTTAGTTTGTAGTACATTTATATTTTGTACTTCAAGGATCCTAGGACATGCGGCAAGTTGCTAGAAAGGAAGAGCTTGGAAATTCTGGGGCACCCTTGCAGCATAAGGACTTAATCTGAAGCCAAGATGTTGCCCATGATCACTTTCTATTGAAGAGTAGAATATGCCACCCCAAAATAGGACGGTAGGATTTCAAAACATGCTACCCCCAGATGCCACTTTGGTATATTGATCATTTTGAGCTACATGTAGGTACCTGAAAAAGACTAGATGCAGGGAGAGGCTTTCTCTGAACTCTCCTTATCTGCCTAAAGGCAGATCCTCCAAAGGACTGTCGTCAAGTCCCTTCTTGGGAGGTTCATTAACCAGGGAGAACTGACTCTTATCACAGGAGACAAAAAGTCGACACCACACCCAGGCAAACTTTCTCACAAACTATCTCACTTCCCCCTCTATTCTTCTAAGGGCCCACGCATCTTTCCTAAAAATCATCTCCTGTTCCCCAGGAGGCTTACCTCACCCCTTGTCTTTCTCTGGTAAGATGGTATTTAAGCTTGAATTCTAAGCCACCTCAGGGAGTTACTCAATTTTCCCTGGGTATCTCCCATGTATACATGAGATACACATGTTAATACATTTCTGCGTGTTTTTCTCATTAATCTGTCTTCTATTAAGGAGGTCTCAGCTAAGAACTCAGAAGGGGGGGGGAATTATTTTCCTCCCTTACACTACTATTAATCACCATCCTGGTCATGGGAAAGTGTTCCAACACAGTACACAATGACATTCTTTCCTATAAAATTTTATTTATTACATAAAAAATTCTATACATTTGTTAGACTAAAATACAGTTTTCATTATAATTCTGGCAACTGAGTCAGTACACAGAGAAAACTTAGCATTAGATCAGCACTTTTTTCTATTTCATATTTCTGCACAAGAAAAACATTTCAAAGCTCCATTTCATATCGGCTCATTGTACTCTGAAGCCAGCTGGAATTTCATCCAATTCAGAGCTCTTGGAAGTTAATTTCCCAGCAAGATTTGATAACTCCAGAAAGTTAATTGCTTAATATACATATTTTTAAAGTCCTCTGAGAGCATCATGCTCTGTCTGTAAAGTCTGCACTGTGTCAATAATGACAGTCACAAATAGTTGGGCTACCACCGTGTCTGTGGGGCATGTTCAAGCACCTACATGTTTGTTTCCCCACCTGAATACAGTGTGATGACACTGTGATAAGAAAAAGCTCAAAATAACACTAAGGTAAAGGATCCTGAACTACGGAATTCATGGAAGGCTGAACTGTGATCCTCCAGTTCATAATGGACAGACAGGACATGGTACAAAAATTCATTCTGACACTATGGAATAGGATGCAATGGCAAAAGAAAAAGACAAAGACAAAAAAGGCATCAAGTTGAGAAATATGCGGCACCACAACATACTTCTCATGCTGTATCACACAGCAGTGAGAAATAGGGACACACTGATGCGTGTTTTGTATTCCTATCACCCCATACGTTGGGCTGGGCCTGACACGATGTGAAGGCTCAAAGCCTGAGAGGTCTATAGCAGGTCCCTATTGCACTGACTTGTCTTAAAGTTTGGCTGCCTGTTCTAGGGGCTCTATTCTAAACTCCAGAAGTTTGGACAGGTTGTGTCAGCAAGTACTTAGAGTTGGGCCTTTGGTCTTCAGAAGATATGCATTTGTCTTTGGTTGTTTTTCCAGAGCCCCTGTCATTTTGTTAGGAGCCTTCCACACTTTTCTCCCCACCTTTCTGGTTTGTTAGTTGTAAAGTTTTTCCTCTTATAATCAAATCAGCTAACAACCCACTGAACTTACCTCATGGGGTTACAAGACCTATTTAAAGTGCATTCAGTGGTCAAGAATATTCTGAGACAGTATAATTGAAACTTCTTTCTATTACGGAGCTCCAGGTACCCTTTTGTAAAAGGGAAGAAGTCAGAAAACCTCAACAATACCACATAACCTTGTAGTAAGCACTAAGTCAACACAGAAGAAAGGTAAATTTCCCCATGCCAAGTCTCTGAAAATCAAATCTAGCAAAAACCAAGAGGAGCCAAAAAGAACTTCCAAGTACAGACTACTGGAGCCCAGAGGACAGGGACAACTTACTAGTCTCTGTCTCAGATCATCAGCCCCCAAAAGCTGTCCTGTTACTGTCTCATTCCTGTGAGGTATCTAATACCATTTAGGAATCCTGGCCTGATGATCAACATGGTAAATAAAGAGAGTGCTCACATTTTCTAGTGGCAGGTGGCATGGTCCGTGGGCTGCTGGCTGTAGCTTCATCTCAGTTCTGTGCCCATTTAGTCAAGTCTTCTGTTCCATGCCTACTTTTTACTCACACGGAATGATTTAACACAAATTCCTGAAAAAAAATAACTAACTCAAACTATATTTCTATCTGACAGGATGGGTGAATCAGATTCAGAGGTGAAGATCAGAACATTCTAAGTCATACACATCTACAACAAAAGGAATATCAAATGTAGATACTTACACTGGACTCAGGCCCTTTTTCACCCGATATGGGAATTTCCACCCATGGTCTCTCCATTTGCTACTGTAGAAGGTTCATTAAAGCTCTTCTGGATGTGTGGGGTGGGGTAGGGAGCTGACTTTTCTCATTTCTTCTCCAGCCAGTTATGAGATTTCCACTGCTTTCTTCAGCTTGAAAAGGTAGGTAATGGTTTGATGTCTGACTATAAATCATGACTCACTGGAATCAAACCTTAAAAGAACTTCAAACTCCTTTAAGGATTTCTGCGTGCTTTTTTAAGGGCCCTGAGGGCCCTCCACGTAGACGCAGCACCCCTACCTAATAGTATGGAGCAGATGTGAAGAAATCCACGTGCTTCCCTAAAGAAGCAAGACAGGGTGGGTGTGGGGAGTGAAGGCACAGTCTCATTGGAAGAGTGGTCAAAAGCTGCTCTAGTGGGTGACTGGAAAACACTCAAAGCAAGAAACACTTCCCCGATTTAAGTGGGGAGGAAAACAACTTCTGAATTCCCTCCTCCCCATCCCCAGCATCTGCTTCTCCAACTTTCCACTAAAACTTTGTCAACTATGAGCTAAAATGAGTTTGCTAATTTATCATCATCTTCAACTGTTCTTGGTCATGATATATTTTTAGACAGTGATCTACTGATAACACTTGTCATATCTGAGCAACAATAAAAAGAATCAATAATTTGTAGATGGCTAATTATAAGGGTTCCTTCCTTATTCACTGTCTGGATTTTCTCATCCATGGCAAATAGTGTGGTAGTTTGCCAAAATCCATCCCCAACACACACACCATCACACCTCCAAGGAAAGAAATCTCACTGTCTTGAAGATTCAGTGTCGACCATTTTGTTACTTTTCACATCAGTGCGGTTTCTATTTCCAAAACTGGTACTAAATGAAAAGTCTTAAGTTACACAAATGATTCCAGGTCAGAAGTTGGTAGGTGCCATCTTAAAAGTATTTTTAGTGGAGTCCTAATCACTACTTTATTTCAAAACACGCTATCAAACCAACTTTAGAGCAGCCTTTGATTTGTGTGCATGAGGCCCTAAGGGGACGGTGGGGTGGAGGCTGGCAGTTTGAGGGCCCTGAAATTCGATTACCATTTTAAATGTTCATAAATGTGCTATGTGCCTTTGAGAGAAAGACAGTCCATTGCTTTCATAAGTTTCTCAAAGGGGCCCACAGTCCTCTCACAAGATTAAGAACCTGCTTATGAATATCAAATATTAAATTCAGGTCTTAGCAAATACAAGTCAAAATTTCCTGAAACATTTGGGAATTACAATGCTTTCATATTCAGCTAGGTCTTGACTAGACCTTGAGTAACCTAAAAGCTTTATTATTCTCAATGCCCTGGCCTGGAGTATTTTTTTCCTCAGGAAATCATTTTAGTTGTAAAACTGAGTATCAAAATGGAATAAAATAGCCTAATATTTTGGTTCCTAGTAATTTCATATCTTTTCCACAAATTTACTAATGAATTCCTTTAGAAAATATCAAACTTAAATGTTGCCCATGTAATTTACAAAAGTGATAATTGTTCATGCAATATTGAAACTGAAACATAAGTTTGACTTTTTTTTATCCATATAAAAATCATGAAGATGGGAAGGACGAAAAGCTACTGTAGTATCTCCCTAGAAAGGTTTCCCACAGAAATTCTCAAATTTAAAAACTCTGCATTGAAGCTTTCTATAAGAAAGACACTTTAAAAGATTTGAATCTTGGATTAAAATTTTCCTCTTAAAACTTGTAGAGTAAGAATTTGGCTCACATTTATGAAGTTTGAATGGGGGAAAGTGTGCTATTTTAAATTGACAAGCGTATGCAACATGTTTAGTTTTTTGTTTGTTAAGTTTGTTAGCTCTAGATTTTTCTCTTGGCACACTCAAGGGTCCTGGTTTCAAAATTTGGGCTATGTGCCACTAATCAAAGATGAGCTAATTTCAAAAGCGGCCACTGTATGTGAACAGTACCTACCCTTCAAAAGGGCTAATATGCATCCTTAGTACACAAAGATGCATGAATATGCATTTAAAGCAAAAGGAATTCTATGCTATGAATTTATAATATGCAAATCTCTGCCTTTTGTGCATTTACTTTTGAACTTGCAATTTTCTAATATATATTCACGGACCACATCTTAACTCTAGGCAAGCTGTTATAGTGCACTCCTGTCAGATGAAATGTATGAAAAGAATACAGAAATTAACTGTGGCAGGTGCATTGATAAGCCTCCAGACTCTGAGGATTTTTTTTTTAAGTAGCAATAAAAAAAGCAATAGAGAACTTATCGAAAGGTGAAAGCTTAAAGTATTTTCTGAAGGAAACTTCTCATAGGCTACCTTAAGGCTACTGGAAACTCCAGAAATTCAAATGAGAAGGTTACTGACCAAAGATAAACTAAAATGTTCAAGTCACCATAATTGGCAGCTCCATTTTTGGAATGGACCCCATTATTTCTATTTTGCAGGTGGGGTGGCCTGGGGGACCCCCTTGAAATGGCCTTTATTAGCTAGTGCTGGTGCATGGTGCAAATGGTTGAAGCTTTGGAGACACTGATATGGCCTGATATTTGGTGCCTGCAGTTCTGGTGGGAGAAGCACTACTCTCATGTAAAGCAACAGCTCAGGACCAGGATAAAGGAAGGGGTCATCTCCTCACTACCCCTACTGGGATGAAATCCTGAAACTGCCCTGGAAAGACAAGGACCCTTGGCAGATACCAAGATCAATGGTATTGGGAATCAGCAACTTAATGTTCTTTGCTAAAAAAAAAAAAAAGAAAAAAGAAAAAAGAAAAAAGATCTAAGAGTAAGGGAGCATCTCTACAAAGGAACTTATTTCCAGCATAATTTAAAAATAAGATTCAATGAGTGCCTCCTCCCCAACCAATATGGAAAAAGTTTGGGTACCAACACACAGTTAAGCTACTTAAACTGCAGTAACGTAGGACTTAATCGTGCTATAGGATAGGATAAAAGCTCTAATCCTAAACATTAAGCACTGCATTAAATGGTTTAAAGGAACAACCTGCTCTGAGCTCTGCTCATCCATGCAAGGATTATGTAATCTCAACGCCCTAGCTAAATTCCTAATGTTTACCTAACGCACTGGTTAAGCCTCCAGTAGAACATAGGTCTCTTGGACTTAACACCGAAATGTAACCTTCTCCCTTCCATACTACATTATAGCAGCACTTACTATTGAGGCGGGAGCCTAGAAAGTCTAAATCATGTACCAGAGGCTTTTTCTGATGGCAGAGCCCACAGTGATACTCCGGCCACCACGATCACCATTTACAATAGAGGACCCTAACTAGAACTCTGGAGGTGTAAGTACTGAACACAATTTTGAAGATCCATCACAGAAAAAGACAAAAACCACAACACAGAGTCAATGGCTTATAAAATTATTCAGGCAACCACATATCACAGATAATTTTTGTTCTTCATCTATTCTTCTCACTTGGGCAGAAGATGGAGGCAGTGAGCGAGTAGCAATAAGGCGGCCCATAGCTAGCTGAAGAATGACTCACAATGAATGAAAGAGGCAGCAGGAATATCCAAACATAACCTCAAAACATTTAAATATTGCTAAAAAGCCTCTGTGAGGCTTTATAAAATGTATCAAGGAATGAAGCTCATATGAGAGTGATATTCTATATATTAAACATCTCTCTGTGTGTGCCTGTGGTAATATATATGCACCTATGCATATATCTACTTAGACAGCACACAGATTCACTCAGGGAAAACAGCCTGGCAATTAATTTGGAACTCAAATGACATGGTTACACATAGATCATAATTTCTAAACACAATGTTAGTAAAACGAAATTTATTTGTAAAACAGGACCTGTTATATAAAATGGCACACAATCAAGTTATACAAAAATACAAAATTTCTTTCTGATTACAGTTCTAGTTGCAAATGATAATTAGAAAGCATTCCTGGTGGCTTCCAAATAGCTGAGATTGCGAGCAAATGGAACAGGGAGCAGCAAGAGTCCATGATGCTGGGATGTCCAAGTGAGTAGAACCTAATTTCCAAATTCAAGACTTCCATCAGGTCACTTTGGAGGGACATCTCCTAGAATAGCTAGCTCCTAGAATGTCTTCTGTTTTGATACTCATCTTCCAAACTTTTTCCAATCCTAAATTTAGTTCCCAATGTTTCTTAATGTCCAAAATCTGTGTGGCTATGAAACAGAAGGTATTCTGAATTTCCTTACATGATTTGCTCTCTCATCTATTTGGAAAATTGTTAGTTACATAATTATATTTATTCCATTTCAAATGATATAAAAGAGTACAATGATACCGTTTGGCGATGTTAGATGTTAACTTCTGGAGAATTATTGTTTCAAAATAGCTAGTCTCACAATGTTGGTTTCCCAGGTCTTGCCAAGATATGAGCTCTTAACTGTGTGTGTGTGTGTGGTTTTTTGTTTGTTTGTTTTTTTAAAAATCCAGACTCTTATTGCAAATATTCTGAAAAATCAGAAATATTACATGAGCTTTGAAAAGAAACCAAGGCATTTAGCAAATTTTAGCCTAGCTAGAGTAAAGAACACGGATACTTAAAAAAAAAAAAATACAATTTACCTTTTGCAGCAATTTAAAGGTCTAACCCTTTGAAAGGAAGCACATTAGCAAACAGCTGCTTATTAAGCCCTAGTGACATTAATTGTATGCATTTCCATCATACCGGTCTAATTCACTGTCTAATTCTGGTAGGAGGCAATGCTTTCTTTCAAAAGATTCTTCTTCCATGGAATGATAAAATGCTGAGGCTTTTTTTTTTTTGTACAGAGCCTGTATTTAGTGCAATAAGTTTAAAAAATTTGCTCTGAAATATTTACTTTACATTAACAAAAATAGCCTTTTTTAAAAAAATTGTAACAAAAAGGAGTTATCGCATAAACAGATCATGAATTATTCTTAGCAAATTACACTTTTTTTTCTTAAAGCATTCACCATTACAATAAGCAGAACAATGGAATATTAGCCATTCATATCTGGTAAGCTTTAGGAATTAAAAAAAAGAAAAACAACAAAGAAACAAAAAAACCCCAAACCCATCCCCAAACAAAAAGAATGTTCGACTCTTAGGATCAAAACATAACCAATTCTTCAGTTAAACATTGTAGAATCTGGATACTGAATGAATTGCCAAGGAGAGGAGCACCTGCCAGTATGTTTTCAGATTTCATAGCATTTGAATAAAATGGCCATTTAGCCCTAAGCCACTGAAGTTCCTTAGAAGCAGAAGCCCAAGCACTGGAATCTGCAAGGCTTTTGTGTTCCAAGTTTCCCTTCCTTCTTTATTCCTCCCAGCATTACTTAATCTGCAAATCAATACACAGAAACTTAATGGCTAAACTCGCTGGGTGCCCCAGCTTCCCTTCAAATCAGGCACACAAATGTGTGGAGGATGCTATTAAAGTAAAAAATGAAAGAAAAGACAAACTATAAGAACAAAGTTTGCATAAGAAAGATTATCTACCCTTTTCTTTTTAACCTACTCTCTTATAGAAGCTTAGGGTAAACTACAAATACCTGAGGAGTTGGTTACTTTTTAATGTTGGCTGACAAATGCATGAGCGATCATGAAAATTCCCATATTGAGTCCACTTGTATGTTTCTAAAAGTAAAATGACATGGCTTCTTTGATTGGGGAAAACTGATTGGAGTAACTCCTTATTTATCTGAAAGCATATGCCTAGTCTCATCCCACTAGGACTTATGCATCAGTAAAATAAGATCTTGATTTTATGCACACATCAGGGAAATCACCCCTGAATAAACTTTAGACAGAGAATTCGGTACAATAATTTTATCTCATTTAAATAACTAAAGTTAAAATCTCCTCTAAGTTATTAAAAATGTTAATCAGATATGAATCTTAACATTTCCATTAAGACAATTACAATTGAAAACATTAAATGACGGCAGTTGCCTTGTAAAAGCCACCCGTATGAAAGGAGTACATGTTTGACAAAAATAAGCATAAAAAAGGTATTAAATCCCTGTTCCTTTTCTCTGATTTTGGCTGATTATGTGTGTGTGTGTATATACATATACATATATATACACACATACATATACATATATACACACACCCACACACACAAATACATAGTTATGTGTATATATTGTTTTGGAATGTCAATGGGTTCCATAACGGTCGGCTAGGTTCAAGCAGAACTTGCTCCCGAAGCCTAGAAAACAAAGTCATACAGAGTATAATCTTAGACAATTACCATTAAAAGGAGGTCATGAATGATGTTACAAGTACACAGATGGTCACAAGTGGCAACAAAGCAAAATGGACTGAGAGCCCTTTGCGTGAACCTATATTCCAGGGGCCGCAATTCCTATGAATGTTGAAAGTCAGGGGCACCTGGGTGGCTCAGTCAGTTAAGCGACTTCAGCTCATGATCTCACAGCTCTGTGAGTTCCAGCTCCTGTTAGGCTCTGTGCTGACAGCTAGGAGCCTGGAGCCTACTTTGGATTCTGTGTCTTTCTCTCCCTCTGCCCTTTCCCTGCTCACACTCTGTCTCAAAAGTAAGTAAACATTAAAAAAACAAAAATTTAAAGAAAGTCACGTTTCCTTTTGGATAGTCTCTGAGATATGCAGAGAATACATCTCTGGCCTATGTTGTTACAGTGTTCAGGTTTTTTTTTTTTTTTTTTTCCTTTTCCTCTATAAATTCTTTCCTGTTGAAGCAGATGGCCGGAAGTTCTCTTTCTTAAACTTCTATAACATCACATTTGGTAAATCTTTCTAAAATCATTTTCAAAGATTTATAGGACGACCTCACAGACCTTCAGAGTGTCCTGAACTAGTGAGGCTCTTTCTCAAAAAAAAAAAAAAAAAAAAAAAAAAAAAAAAAAAGTCCAAGAGGAAAACTGGAAGTACTTATATTTAATTCAATGATCCCTCATCAAAAGGGAAATTTAAAACCTCATTTTCCTGAACATTAATTCTCTAGGCTAAAAGTAAACCCTAAATTAAAATATCCCATTAAGAAAGAAGATAAACAAGTGAACTTAACAGCAGATTGTATAGATACGGCTAAATAGGTATGGCGCTTTTACAGAACTTTTATCTAAGGGAATAACATGTGAATTAAATCAGGCAAAGACAAGTTAGCAATCCTGATTTCTACCAAACCCCAAGTTTTAACGAGGAATCTCTCAGAGAATTATTTAGGGACACATCCAAGATGCACAGTGGTAGCAGGGTCAACTCTTACCATGCTAATGCAAAAGAGAGATAAGAATCAGAGGTACTGATGTACTTAAAATATTTAACTACTCTGTAAGCAACATCTCAACTTCTCTCCTGGGAAGTTTTTAAACTGCATAAAAAAATACCATTCTTAGGGACCAAATGCTATAATGTCCAAAACACCAGAAGCACAATGCACATAGAAGATATATTTGGAAACATAGTGGAGGGTTTTGCCATTAATCTGCAAGCAATGAGCTGATGAGCAACATAAAACAAAAGCAAAAAATGAATGAAGATTTTAAAGCAGTGTTTCAGTTAAGGGGCATTAATTTAAAACTGAAAGCAATATTAGGGGGAAAAAATCTTCCTAAATTTTTGGCTTCTGGTAGAATGCCACATAACCTGGGGATTTCTCCTTGTATCAATCATTACCTACGAATTAGAGGTTTAGGTAAGAGTCAGCATACTTGTATTCTCGTCTTCCACACTGTATCCTTCACTAAAGGATAATGCAGAAATATGTGCCAATTCATGGTCAAACCAAGCCAGTCAAGACCTCCAAATATTTCTCCCTTTTTAAAAATGATTATGATTGACAAAAAAGGGGGGCAAAGGTAGTTTACATTTTAAAGATTTTATATTTTACCTTTTTAAGGTTTACACTGGGAGCCAGTTACTGAACACGTATGACAAACAAACAGTGGCAAGAAGGAAGCCTTCCTCATTTAACCATGCCACCAGAGGGTCGGCAGAATCTTCACTACCGTCCCCCTTGGCCAGGGTCAAGTAGGAGGTATACAGAAAAGGGGGGTAGAGAAGGCAAGAAGCCAGACCAGGGGGAATGCTGATGGTGCCCCTTGCCCACTCAACGGAGTTCTGGCTGGTGCACACTTAAAACTAAGAGTTCTACATCCTTTGACTTACGATTAGAGTGATCTGTACCTTGGGAAATAAACATTGAAGTTTTGACTCTGACAATCATTAATGCTATTAACAGCAACACCAAAATAGGCCCTGGAGGGGGTTACGGAGGAATTTATATCTAAACATTCTGCTGAGGTTTTAATTTAGGTTGAATATGCAATTATTTTGCATATAAATATGGCCTCCCCAGCACCCAACCTCAAACAAACCCATTTCCTTTACTCTTATATACTTAAACGTGCTTGTTTTATGCAAGTTGGAAACCTATGAAATCAACCACTTATTAAACTGTATAGTTTAGTAAGAAAGAGGAGTCTTCATCTCACACTTCGGGACATCACGTGCAATCAGAAGGCACATTATTTAAAATTAGCTGTTTCAGGACGTAGGCAGTTATATAATATTTTTAAATAACATGCTGTTTAATAACAATACATTTGCAAAATAAGCAGTAATTACACAAAGATATGCGAGGGTTATCTGTCATTATGCAGAGGTGAGAGTATCTGTGGCAAAAGCAACTCAGGATTCTCTTACATTGACTAAGTTGCCTTTTTTTCCCAAATGAAAGTAGAGTACTTAGAATATACATACATATCACTGACCAGAGATCATTGACCTTTCTCACAATTAAGCTGAGGTTAGAGAAGACCAGGTTGTTTTACTGAGTGGGAATGTGAGTGTTGATGGAGTAATCTTGTTTGCTACTGAAAAACAGCTTAAGAAACAAAGAAAGTACAATCCAGGCAACAGAAGAAAAAGTCAGCAAAGGGTAAAAGACAGCAACAGAAACAAACCAATATTAAAAAAGTGGGGAATGTGAATTTTAGCAAGTTGAAAGGAATTGCTAGTATCACCTTCCAAAATGATAAAAATTAAACTGTCAGTTCAAGTGTACAACCAAATGTCCATTCCATTGAAAACCAAACACGTACAGCTAAAAATTAAAAGAAAAAAAAAACCCAAAACCAGAAATGGCCATTTTACTTTAGGGACAAAAATTAGCCCCTGCTTGGTGATAAGCCCTGAGACAGATGTTGTTCCTTTCAGCTTACTTTTACAGAAGGCGGTCTCAGTTGTGACAAGAATTCTGCCATCCAAGTGATGGGTAAACACACAAACAGAAAGAGCAGCACATCCTGTGTGATACAGACAACAAAAGCTTCTCCTGAAGAAGTGCAGTCAGTGAAAACAGAGAGAGAGAGGAAGTGAAAGTGAAATTCTTGGAGGGCGGTCACCTCCTCATCTCCACCTACCATCGGCTTTAGCTCTCTGGCATCGGCAACGCCTCCCTTACCAGCTTCTTTCATTGCTTTTCTACTGTTTTCCACAAACTCCTGCAAAATATGGACCAAATTGCATAAATTCTTAGGTCCTTTCAGATTTTGGTTGGCAGATGAATTCTAAGGAACACTGACATTTTTAATTCAATATCAGTACACGGATGGCCTAAAACCAGAGCAGTGAATAATATTTAGTATCACTACACAACAGCTGCTAAATCTGTGCACATGGGCTGCAACTTGTGATATCTTTAGGACATCTTTTTTCCATCCATTTATTGTGACAATCCCACTTAAGCTCAAAGAGAGAATGTTACTTCTATCTGGAAGAGAAAATCCCTAATGCTTTCTTAAAAGACTGTTTTCTCATACTTAGATTATTGTTCTATTTGTTGTCTGACTTTTTCCATATCAAGGTTAAACAGAAAAACAAGAGCGTTTTATTCCATAAGCCCTCTCTTTAAACTAGCCCTAGCAGGTAAAAGAAAGCATTGATTCTACTAAGCGCAGAATACTGTTTTTACCCAACCATAAATAAGCTACTTTAAAAAAATGTCTATCTGGCTTTGAAATTACTCCATAAAGCAGGAAGACAGGAAGTAACAACCAGAACCTGTGGTCAAAAGTAGTTAAAATGGGATTATGCCCCAAAGAAATGTTTCTATCATGTCCAAGTTTATGGAGCACTTCTCCATTAAATATCCTCATCATTCTTACTGAAAAAACCAAAAGAAGAAAAAAGTATTTTTTGTTACTCTGCTCTGGATCAAGGGTTTAAGACACAAAAAACAAATTTCTCCCTCTTCTTTTTTTTAAGGTTTTTAAAATTTATTTATTTACTTATTTATTTATTCATTCATTCATTCATTCATTCATTTAGGTAATCTCTACACCCAACATGGGTCTCAAACTTACAACCCCAAAATCAAGAGTCGCCTGCTCTATCAACTGGGCCAGACAGGTGCCGCCAAATTCTTCTTCTAAATGTCTTAATCAGAAGGGAGATGGAATGCTCACAAGTCAAATTCCATTATGAAAACAACCAGTTAGAAATATAATTTAGACATTATGAAAATTTCCAAAATTTAGTTGATGGTGTTTTCAGTGAAAGAGATAATCAGTACCCAATACGTCCATTAAATCATTTGAAATTTCTGCAATTGAAAAAAAAAATCTATCTTATTTATTAACACATTTATTTTATATTTAACTAGATAAACCAGGCTCCTGGAAGAGGACTTGTTATCTCAAGGTCTAATGTTTACCCTTCAATATTACCTACTCTTCAGATAGGAATATTTCACAGCTTAATGGCAAAGTACTATTATTAAGAAGCATCCTTATTTTGGGAGCATTTGACATTGATAATAATATTTGAAACATTTAAATAGTTTCTCAAGTTTTAAAATTTTTAATTGAGATTCTAATACAGGGAAGCTGCAGAGGCTAGATAACTAAAGAATCGGAATATAATATCTGTGTAAAAGTTCAGATCTTGACTAATGGAAAACAGTATATAATCTATCAGTCCTGAGTCTGTTAATCTGTATTCATTACAAAACACTTTCAGTTTGGCCTGGCATACTTAGGATAATGACTTCTAATGGGGCTGACAGCAATACTATTTGGAAAGGTGGTAGACGGAAAAATATAGGCAGGTGCTACCACCGGGGAAATAAAGACTTTTTGTCTTTGAGCTCCACTTCAAGAAAGGGCACTTAGAACATCAGTGGTCCAATTGTTTCAATTCAAGGACTAAAATTCAGGTTGTAAAAAGTCAATTCTAACCCATCTAATTGCAGAGAGGGAGGGAGCAGTATGAAATAATGCGAACTCAGGACTATTAATGGGTATTGCTCTAGCTAGGTGTATATATATGGTCTCATCCATGCCAAGAGGACCTTCCTTCTTCCCTGATTTCCCCAAGACTAACCTCATTCGTGAGCCCTACAGGTTTAATTCTAAATTACTCAGTTGCATATAACAGGAATTAAACATGGAGAACGTTTTGCAAAATATTTTTACTAGTATGTTTACCTCTAAAGCAGTACAGGGCGTTTGAAATACTTACCATCAGCACTTTATCCATATAGAATTCTCTGCCAGGGCTCCCATCATTGTATTTTGTATCAATGGCAAAACACAAGAATAATACATCCACTACCATTTCGTAAATGGACAGGAAGCAATGAGCGACTAGGAAAGCAAAGAGGCAGACGATGATCAGAGGCAGCACCCATACTGTGTAATCTTGCTGGTAGTTGAGCAGCATAATCCCAGCCAAACCCGTGCTGCAGACTATCAGCACCTGAAGCAGAGAGAACAAAGAACACATTTAATATCCTACCATAGAAAACCACTATTTCTTCATCATTTGCAGACTTCAAATTCCCTTTAATATTTATAAACGCTGGCTGCATACATTCATTCCACTGCAAGCTACAAAGGATAATTCATATATACCCATACACACACATATACATGTATATCACATAAATAAAAAATAATCTTTTAAACACTTCTGGTTTACATGAAAAATAGTCATGTTTCCAAATGTTATACTTGTTCCTTAAAACTTCACGTATTTAAGCACCTGTGGCAATTTTTAAGACAAATGTATGCATGCATATTTTATTTTTAAAAAAAGTTTAATGCTTATTTAGTTTTTGAGACAGAGAGAGAGAGAATGAGGGAGGGGCAGAGAGAGAGGGAGATACAGAATCTGAAGCAGGCTCCAGGCTCTGAGTTATCAGCACAGAGCCCTACGCAGGGCTCGAACTCAAGGACCGTGAGAGATCATGACCTGAGGCGAAGTCGGACGCTCAACTGACTGAGCCACCCAGGCGCCCCTATGCATGCATATTTTAGAAAATTGCACTATTGCACTCAGAATAAAATTATTGACAGTCCAGGGTATTGTACTTTTATATATATGAAATAGTATTATATAAATAAATCATTAAAAGCTATTCATTAATATTTATAGTAGCAGTATAAATGTTTCATCAATACTTAGCCGCATAATTTCATCTTATGGGTGACTTAAAATTTGACCATTCTCCTACAGTTGGAGACTTATATTGTTTTCTGATATAAATAATGCTGTAACAAACATCTCTAAGAGTTTTTTCTTTGTTTTGTATTTTTTCACAGAGAACATGTGGTAAATTTAATATGAGTCGCCATGTAGTTTAGATTTGGATTACCTGTGAAGAAAGAGGTTGCCACAAATATCCATCATAGAAGAATATAAGAAACAGTGAAATTGCTTATTGTCAAGAACCACCTACTCTGGTCCCTCCCGTGCAGCACTTGAAATTTCTTGTGGTTCTTTTAATACATTTAGTTCAGCTTTTCAATCCCTAGGAATGGTTTATGGCAACATTATCACCTTCATTTTATAGACTGGGAAACATATTCAGAGATGCTAGCCAACTTGCCCAAGGTCACAGAGTAGAAGGGCAGATATCACCCAAATAATGCTCTTATGATGCCAAATCCAGCCCTCTTTCAAGGTAAGAACTCAGCAAATACTTGGATATTGATATAAAGCAGTAATGGGTTATACTGAATCCTAAATACACTCGTGCTCAGCCCTACACCTGGCCTAACATACAACATGAAATAACAAAGGAAAAGAAAGAGTCTTCTAGAACCACAGCAGCCTTTTCTGGTCCAGTGCTGAGAAGGAGCAGACTATAAATTGACCTGTACATTTTCAGATGATTTTAGGGAGCAAATCTGGGTCTGCCCAAAATTTAGATGACGCTCCACCATTTTTTGTGGCAAACACTCAGGAATTCTCTCTTACAGTCATTTACTTTCTGGGGTGACTTCTATAGATAGCTAATTATATCCATTTTCTTTCACTCTTTTTGGTTTTTAGAATGAGTTGTTTCTTATATCTTCTTCAAATTTTTGACATCCGTCCTACAGAAGGACTGAGGTTCTTTATGCTCACTCTAAACCACTAAAAGTTAAGCCACATTTGAAATGTTAAAGTCAATTACAGGGAAAAGGTGCGGCTCCGACAAACTAGATGTTGAGACAAAATCTGTTGAAGTGGAAGGCTGGATACTGTCACATTAGAAACAACTTTAAGGGCCACCTGGGTGACTCAGTTGGTTAAGCGGCTGACTTGGCTTAGGTCATGATCTCATGGTTTGAAAGTCTGAGTCCTGCATCGGGCTCTCTGCTGTCATCACAGGCTTCATCGGTTCCTCTGTGCCCCCCACCCCAACTTACTCTGCCCCTCCCCCACTTGCACTCTCAAAACAAACAAATAAACAAGTAAGAAACAACTTCAAGAATTAATGATATTTAGCCCAAAAGCCAAGGGAATGTAATAATGTAATAATTACTCCCAAATATAACGAAAGGGTGTCAACAGAGGATACATTAATGGTTCTCAAACTGCAGAAGGGCTAGGTATCACTTGGGGAGTTTGTGAGTGATACAGATTCCAGGGCCCTACCCCCAGAGTCCAATTGGTTAGAGCTAAGATGAAGCCCAGCAATATTCATTTAAAAGGTTCTTCGGGTGGGGGCAGCTGGGTGGCTCCATTGGTTAAGCATCCAACTCTCTGATTTCAGCTCAGGTCATGATCACAGCTTGTGAGTTTGTGAGATGGAGCCCCAAACTGGGCTCTGCGCTGACAGTGGGGAGCCTGCTTGGTATTCTCTCTCTTCCCCTCTCTCTCTGCCCCTCCCCTGTTCATGTGTGTGTACATGTACAGATATACACTCTCTCTCAAAATAAATAAACTTTAAAAAATAAGATAAAATAAAATAAAATAAAATAAAATAAAATAAAATAAAATAAAATAAAATTTGCTTCAGGTGATTCTGATAAAGTCTACAAGAAGTACTGGCTTAGATCAGTGATCTCCGTTGTGGGGTACACATACCCCAGGGAGAATTTAGGAGCACCTGGGACTTCAAATTATATTTCTCATTTATCTTAATTTCCTTTTATACTATGCTTTACCATGTATATATTAGTAAAAGCTGTACATTTATCATTAATAAATGTAAATATATTAGGAAGTGTGCTCAAAAATTTTTTCTAATAGGATGCATGATTTTAAACATTTCAACACTCCTGTTCTACAGGACACGTTTTTGGTGACACCATAGAAGAGATTCATACACAGGGTAGGATGGGAGAAGCAGAAAGGAAAGGGTGCTAGTTTTAGAATCAGAAAGATGTAGATTTGAATCACAGAGTTAATACTTCTTAGTTTTGTGACTCCAAGCAAGTTCATGTAACCTTTCTGAATCTGTTTTTCCACCTTTAAAAGAGACATAAAAATACATACATCCCATTGTTAAAATAAGCATTCTGAAAGCATTTGACACAGTGCTTAGCAATCTTTGTTTGTTTCTTTCATTTCCACCATAAATCTTGTATTTGCGATGCCCTTTCCACATGGAGCTCATGTTTTAAAAGATTTTGACAGTAAAATAGCACGTACAAGTAATAATTCATATTATCATTTTTATTAATCAACACCAAATAAACTACCAATAATTAATGTTAGAAAAAGTATTAGCAAATGAGATAAAATAATTTCACACAGAAGTGAAGAGCTTCAGATTTTGTGGGTTTTTTTGGATAGTTTTATTGGGCTAATATGCAATATCTATGAGACCTGAAAATGTTGAAATAGTTTGTAAATCTCTGTTCTTACCTGTGAAGACCCAATAGGCTAGTGGTCACAGATCACAAGCCACTAAACTAGGGGAGATAAGATCCCTCCTAAATCTAATTTGCCATTCCATGAAACCACTGGGGTTCCACAGAAATGGAATCCATGGAATTGTCTTCTGTTTTCTTTTAAATTCAGGGTTTTTAAAATTAAATTTTATATTTTGAGACAATTTTGAATTCACATTTCATTGTAAGAAATAACACAGAATGATTTCATGTACCTTTTACCCAGTTCCCTTCAACAGTAACACCTTGTCAAACTAGAGTACAATATCACAACCCCAGTACTGACATTGATACTGACAAGGTACAGAACATCTCCATCATAACAAGGATCTCTCACTTTAGCCTTTTATAACTTCCCCTATGTCTCCCTGCAACCCCAGCCCTAACTGGGTGACCATAAATCTGTTCCCAATTTCCATAATGTTATCATTTTAAGAATGTTTATAAATGGTTCAAGCCCCATTTTGGAAGTAGAGCTTACTTAATTAAAAAAAAGAAAAGGTATGTAAGAGAAAATAATTTGGGGTACCTCCTGGCTCACTTAGACCATATGACTCTTAACCTCAGGGCCATGAGTTCAAGCCTCACGTTGGGTGTAGAGCTTACTTCATTGAAAAAAAAAAGTATAAGAATGTTATATAAATGGAATCATACAGTATTTAATTTTCTGGGATTAATGTTTTTCATTCAGCAATATTCCCTCATGATTTATCTAAGTTGTTGCATGTTATCCATAGTTTGTTCCTGACACCATCTTTTATAATGCTTATTCTGATCTACCTATGTGAATTATCTGATCAGGGACCATTTCTGCATACCAGCAGCTACTTTTAATTGCAGTGAAAGAAATTCTTTTTAAAAGATATACTGTATTCTGTGATCAGAACTACAGTCTTAAAAAAGAAAACTGAAGAATGTTTATCTTAGTATGTTGGAAACTAAAATACTTTTTTCCCCTCTTATTTTTTTTCTCTTTTTTGGATATCTCAATTTAAAAAAAGTTATCTTGGGGTACCCAGGTGGCTCAGTTGGCTTAAGTGTCCGACTCTTGATTTTGGCTTGGGTCATGATCTCTTTGTTCGTGAGTTCAAGCCCTGCATCAGGCTCTGCGCTGAGAGCACGGAGACTGTTTGGGATTCTCTCTCTGCCCCTCCCCAACTCGCATTGTCTCTCTCTCTCTCTTTCTCTTTCTCTCAAAATAAATAAATAAACTTTAAAAAATAAATCAATCAAATAAAAAAAGTCTATCTCTCTATGTTTTAAAAGTAATTTTCTTACAGTGTTATAAGTTTTGTATTATTCAAACTTTCATGTTTCTGGTAAGCAATTTGGTAATGCACATCCAGAAACCTATTAGGTACTCTGACTCATTGATTCCACTTCCAGGATTCTGGCCTCAGGAAATAAGGATTGACACAGGCAAGGGTTTGCATACAATGGCTTCACTGTATCACACTTCATATTAGTAGAATGAGAACAGTTTAACTATAAAAAGAAAATTAGAGGTTTGGTTAAAGAAATGATAATACAATTGTATAACCATGTTTAAAACATTTTTAATAAAATAGTAAATGCTCATGACATAATATGAAGTGAAAAGAGAGATAGAGGAACCTGGCTGGCTTAGCCGGTAGAGCATGCGACCTCTTGATCTTAGGGTCATGAGTTCAAATCCCATGTTGGGTGTGGAGACTACTTAATTAAAAACAACAAAAGTTAAAAAAAAAAAAAGAAAAGAGATATAAAAATTGCCATTTTTACCACATTGTTTTCTGTTATTCCGATATATGGCTTCTCTTTTATTTTTTTATGTATTTATGTATTTTTGAGAGAGAGAGCACAAGCGAATGAGGTGCAGAGAGAGAGAGAGAGAGAGAGAGAGAGAGAGAGAGAAGTGGGGCTTACCCAGGGCTCATGTTTTACCCAAAGCACAAACTGTGAGATCCTGACCTGAGCCAAAGTCAGATGCTTAACCGACTGAGCCAGCCAGGCGCCCTCTTTTATTTCAATTGCTCTGTGTACATATGTTTTTATTTTAAGTTGCTTCACTTAAAATACAGGGATTTTAGTAGCAGGGATAAATACAAGTATGGAAAACATAAAATAGACAATAGACAAAAAATCTGAAGCCTTCCTAAATCAGTCATATAGCATATAAATAATAGCAATAGTTGATAACAGTAACACTGTTATCAACACTATACTCCTTGACACAGATTAACTTATTAAATCCTTACTCTAAAACATTTCCTCTTATTGTAAAAACATGACAATAATAAATCCAACAGTCATAATGTAAGTTTAATTACAAATTTCCAAAAGAACTATGTGTACAGTTTTATCATTCTTTTTAGATGACAGTTGCCTGAGAACTTAACACCACACTGTGCTTTCCATGCCTCTCTACACCAAATATTTTTTCCTTTTCAAAAACATTTTCAACACACAGTGGCTGGAGTAACCTAAGTGTTTGGTAGCAACAGAATGTTTAGGAATAGCATCTGATGGGGGCGCCTGGGTGGCTCAGTCAGTTAAACATCTGCCCCTTGATTTCGGCTCAGGTCATGATCTCATGGTCATGAGATCAAGCTCCATGCTGGGCTCTGCACTGAGCGTGGAGTCTGCTTGGGATTCTCTCTCTTTCTCTCTCTCTCTCTCTCTGCCCCTCTCCCCTGCTCGCTCTCTTTCTCCTTCTCTCAAAATACATACATACATACATAACAATAACAAAAAAATAGCATTTGATGAAATACTGACAATAATGAGAATTAATAATTATGAAGATTATCAAAGCAATATGAAAAATGTATATGATATAATGTGAAGTAAGAAGGACAGAACAAACTGGTATGTAGGCTATAATTATTATACCATAGAAATATAAACCTATTAAGAAAAACACTGGGAGGGCATATATAAAAATGCTATTATTAGATTATAGTGATGTCAGCTCAGCTCAATTTTTCAAATTTTCTGAGCATTTTATGGTTTGAAATACAGATACAAAGAAATCCAATTATATTGCTATTTATTATTCTGCAGATTTTAATAGTATAGAAAAAAAATACCTTTTTTCAGATGCTTTAAGGATAGGTAGGTAAGTCTCATTCCCTCACAACTGTTTTTATTTATTTTTATTTATTTATTTTTTCAATATATGAAGTTTATTGTCAAATTGGTTTCCATACAACACCCAGTGCTCATCCCAAAAGGTGCCCTCCTCAATACCCATCACCCACCCTCCCCTCCCTCCCACCCCCCATCAACCCTCAGTTTGTTCTCAGTTTTTAAGAGTCTCTTATGCTTTGGCTCTCTTCCACTCTAACCTTTTTTTTTTTTTTTTCTTCCCCTCCCCCATGGGTTTCTGTTAAGTTTCTCAGGATCCACATAAGAGTGAAACCATATGGTATCTGTCTTTCTCTGTATGGCTTATTTCACTTAGCATTACACTCTCCAGTTCCATCCATATTGCTACAAAGGGCCATATTTCATTCTTTCTCATTGCCACGTAGTACTCCATTGTGTATATAAACCACAATTTTTTTATCCATTCATCAGTTGATGGACATTTAGGCTCTTTCCATAATTTGGCTATTGTTGAGAGTGCTGCTATAAACATTGGGGTACAAGTGGCCCTATGCATCAGTACTCCTGTATCCCTTGGGTAAATTCCTAGCAGTGCTATTGCTGGGTCATAGGGTAGGTCTATTTTTAATTTTCTGAGGAACCTCCACACTGCTTTCCAGAGCAGCTGCACTAATTTGCATTCCCACCAACAGTGCAAGAGGGTTCCCGTTTCTCCACATCCTCTCCAGCATCTATAGTCTCCTGATTTGTTCATTTTGGCCACTCTAGCGCCTCACAGCTGTTTTAAAGGAGTTTATACGTAGTAACAATGACAGCTAACATTCACTGAGAATTTACAATGTATCAAGCACCATGTTAGGTACACTACATGTATTACCCAGTTTAATCCTTACAACCCTAAGAGTTTGGCTCTATTATTATCCCAGTTTCATAGATGAACAAACTGAGGCACAGAATGGCTATGTAGCCTGCCTCAGGTCACACAGCTAGTAAGTGACAGAGCTAGGATTTAAATCCAGGCAGTCAGGCTCCAGATATAGTACCCCTAACCACTAAGCAGGCTGTTTCTGAATTCTTTACAGACCGAATTACGTAAGGAGGAACATGTGCAAATTACTGAACTGTTGTACCTCAGTTTCCCCATCTGTAAAGTGAGGATAATATAACTTCCTTTACAAATTTATTGTTAGGATTAAATGAATACCATACATGTAAAGAACTTAGAACAGTGCCTGATGCATATTAAGGGCTTTGTAAGTGCTTCCTTTATATTACATATTTTACTTAATAGTTTTTTGATGAGCTAGACATTTTTCAAATGAAAGAATATATATATATATATATATAACTTCACTGTATGTCCCAGATAACATATTTGGTCTTACCTTGCCTAGGAATAACATGAAATCCCCCACCGTGTTGATCGCAGCCACTCGTAAAGCATTCTCCACAAGAATGACAAAGGCGTCCTTGGCGGAGGTGCAGAAGTTGGTGCTGTTGATAGCTGTGGCTGTGTATGCATTCTGGACAAGGCAAAAAACAGTATTTTCATTAATAAATGTGATTTTACCTCGTTAAGATATAAACCAAATACAGTGAACACACGGCTTATTCAAATAGTCCACAGTTAAACCCATGGCTTTGGTGAGGTACAGGTTAAGATTAAGTGCAAGGAAATGCAAGACATTAAAAAAAAAAAAAAGCCTGATATGGTAAAAAGAGCTTTTGGTTGGCTTAGTTTTAGTCCTTTTTAAAACACTGACATTTACTGGGGCGCCTGGGTGGCGCAGTCGGTTGAGCGTCCGACTTCAGCCAGGTCACGATCTCGCGGTCCGTGAGTTCGGGCCCCGCGTCGGGCTCTGGGCTGATGGCTCGGAGCCTGGAGCCTGTTTCCGATTCTGTGTCTCCCTCTCTCTCTGACCCTCCCCCGTTCATGCTCTGTCTCTCTCTGTCCCAAAAATAAAATAAAACGTTTAAAAAAAAAAAATTAAAAAAAAAAAAAAACACTGACATTTATTAACACACACACAGATTTTTCTAACATCCATTAACTTCTTCCCTGTCTTAGTAAATCAAACATAATTTAACCTTTCCTGGATGTCTCAGGTTCATCACTATGAATATCAGTGATGCATTATTACCATTTTAGTGATGCTTTAAAAGCTACGCAAATATGTAAAGGCATAAGGATGCTGTGCTGTTTTATCCGGAACATCTGCCATCTCCTCTTTGGTGTTTCCTTTCATGCTGTCACTTCTCACAGCTCTTGTGGTAGACAGCCGTTTGTTGCTCCCTCCTTCCTGGGAGCAGGACCCTGAATCCCCTTTGAGAAAACAGTCCTTCCCCATTCTCTTAGAGTCTGAGTCAGGGACACTACCTGTAGCTCTGGGGGCAGGCCTTGATCGATGTGAGCCAATCAGCATGTTCTACCCACCTTCTCAACGGTTGGTTCAGGAACTGGTACATAAACTCATAGAGCCAATGAAAGTAAAAGATGTTCCCTGGGGCTTCTGGGAAAAAGAAGTTTCCTTTCTCTTCCATGGAACTCCTGACAAAGCAGCTCTCTGATTTTCCTGGATAGCGAGATGTGAGGGCTGCGAGGGCTGTTTTGCCAACACGATGGGAAGAACCCAAAACTGCTGGGGGTCACAATGTGTAACGGAGGGTGAGGCTAACATCATGGAGGTCAGAGCAGAGAGAAACCCATTACTAGTACTTGGTGACAGCTGTCACATGATGTCTGCATGATTAGGAACTAGCCAGATTGCTGGACTTTTCAGCCAGAGAAGTAAATACATTGCTAAAAATCTCTCCCCTCTCCTCCCACTCTCTCTCCCCCCTTTTCTTTGTCTCTCCTTTTAGGCCAGACTGAGCTAGCTACCTTTCTGTCCCTTGTAGTACTGAGTCCCAGCTGACACACTTTTATTCCATTATACCTGCTTCTGCTCTGTGTCCTCTCTGACCCGCAGTCACAGACTCTGATTTTTCCCCCCTTTTCACACTGCATTCTAGAAGACGGCTGGCATTTTCTGGGAAATGTGAATAAGTACTATAACATCAAATACATCTGAATCTTAGGAAGGGAAAGTTTATAGACTTTGTGGCTAAAACTTATAGTCCTGAGGAATTTTTGGTCTAGTACCAACTTAAATTGTTGGAAAACTGCTACACACAAAGGGCTTACTTTACACTGTGTTGTCTATAAAGTTGGTTTTTTTGTTAGCTTAAATATAGTCGACACGTGATGTTTCAGCTATACAATACAGTGATTCCATAACTCTATAATTCATGCTATACTCATCACCAGTCAGCTACCTTTTGTCACCATATACTATTACAATACCATTGACTATTTTCCCTATGCTGTGACTTTCATCTCCAGGACTTACTCATTCCATAACTGGAAGCCACCCCACTTTAAACACTGAACTTGGGAGAGACAGCCTTTAATTTCTGAATGTTCCTACTGTATGCTTGTTAGTTAATAGGAACCTGGTATGAAGATGAAGTTTGAATCACAAAAATTTAATTTAATTTGCCATTGCCATTGCCATTTGTTGATTAAAAATGCAGACTATTGGGCGCCTGGGTGGCACAGTCGGTTAAGCGTCCGACTTCAGCCAGGTCACGATCTCACGGTCCGTGAGTTCGAGCCCCGCGTTGGGCTCTGGGCTGATGGCTCGGAGCCTGGAGCCTGCTTCAGATTCTGTGTCTCCCTCTCTCTCTGCCCCTCCCCCGTTCATCCTCTGTCTCTCTCTGTCCCAAAAATAAATAAACGTTGAAGAAAAAAATTAAAAAAAAAATGCAGACTATTTCAGGGGCAAGGAATGAAGACTGTACTGAGTGGGACACACTACATTTTCAGCAATGGAGCAGCAGGAAATAATGACGCTCTTTTAAAAACACAATTATGATTGGGGCACCTGGGTGGCTCAGTTGGTTAAGCACCCAACTTCGGCTCAGGTCATGATCTCGCGGTTGGTGAGTTCAAGCCCCGCGTCAGGCTCTGTGCTGACAGCTCAGAGCCTGGAGCCTGTTTCAGATTCTGTGTCTCCCTCTCTCTCTCTCTGACCCTCCCCCGTTCATGCTGTCTCTCTCTGTCTCAAAAATAAATAAACGTTAAAAAAGAATTAAAAAAAAACACAATTATGATTTTAATATACATAATTCCATCAAACAAATTGGGGTAATTTATTATCAGAATATAGTACATTATGTTTGCGGTTCTTTTTATCTCAAAAGCTAATATAGACAGTATTTTAAAGAAATGATACTGTTAAATTATTCTGGTAGCATTCGTTTCTGCCTTGCACTCATATATGGTCATCTTATCAGTTAAAAGACAGCAGGCACCAAAGAGTTAATTATCTAACTGCAGTGGTCCACATTTCTCCATCTTCTGTATAGCTTCTTTTGAAACATTCTGCCAAATGCCTCAATGACCTCAAAATAAACTATACTTTCGATCTTATGTAACAATAACTCTGTTGAAAAATGATGGAGAACTTCCCAGGCCCGATTTATTCTCAAAGAACCAAGACTGACCACTTCTCTACATACTCACACACACACACACAAAACCATTCAAATGTATTCGAAAGTAGAGGTTGGCAAATCTGACCTGCTGCCTACTTTTGTAAAAAGCAGTGTTAATGGAACACAGCAATGTTCATTTGTTTACGTGTTGTTTAGCACAGCTGTTTTCACGCTGTAATGGCAGAACTGAGCAATTGTGACAGAGTCTGTATGGCCACAAAGCCAAAAATATTTACTACCTGGTCCTTTATAAGAAAGCTTTGCCGTCCCTTGTTCTAGAGTATTGCCCAGGATCAATATCAACCTTGTTCACGGTCTATGGAACCCATCTTCTTATCCTTTTTGAAATACGAACCCCAGTTTCTCATTTCTAGTCTTTTAGTACCTTTCTCTACATACAACCTTTCACTATAATTCTTCAGTTCAATGACTGACAAATGTCTATAGTGATCTGAGACACAACATCCCATAAGGAAAATACCTTATTTTCCCTTATTCTGAGACATGATTAAGAGACTAATGAACCAGTTACTTAATAACAAGTTTTCAGGGGAAAATACCCTGCCATATTAACTATATATTGATTATGAGATGCTTCGTGAAATCAAAAAAAAAAAAAAAAAAAAAAAAGAAGGCGGCATATAATGTCTAGAATCAGGGATATTGGAAAACCCATTTAAATCATGTAGGTACTGTCTTAAAACTTACCTCCTCAATGAGGACCGACAACTCACTCTTAATTATGTTATTTTACCCTTCCCAGTTTGAACATGACCTTCTTTGAAAGGGACAGAAGCAAGAGAGGATCCACATACTTCCAATCTGTCCTTTGTTATCATCAGACCAGCTGACTCAGAGAGGGCCTAACACCTCCAAGCCCAACCATAAAAGCTGTTTTGCTGCCCTCATTCATTTTCAGAAAAAATTATTATTCCTCCTTTCTCACTTCTTCTCTCCCCACCTGGCCTCACACGTCCCATCTACGTTGAGAGCAGTTTCTTTTTTTGTGGACATAGAAGGAGGCAGCAGTAATTTCTTTTCTCTACTCCTGCGTTCCAGCGTTGGATATGCTCACAGAAATTTAGCCTTCTTGGCAACATTCCTAGAGATCTGTGCAACTCCTTTGTATTCAACCTAACCAAAAAAAGTTAAGTGGATATTTTATAAGCTCTTTCTTCCACTCCCGGGGCAGGAAGATGAGCTGCATGTGACATGCAAAGGTCAAGGTGACCTCTTCAAGGAGAAAATTGTGCTACAGATCACAGCAGGGCAATGAAATCTTCTTCCAGTTCTTTACATCCTAGTTTGAAAGGATTCACACGAAGGTTCTCAAGAAATTCTGAGTTCTTTGTGGCTTTCCCTATTAGTGTTCTCTGAACTTTCTGCTCAACTACTTGAGATTTTTTAAGCCCACCTACCTCTTCTCTGACAGCCCTCCTGATCTTGCGCTAAACTGCCCACAGAGAACCATCAATGATTAACATTTAGCCAGTGCCCAACATCTGCTCAGGCAGGATATAGGCTTAAGACTATTTAATTCCCAGAAACAACATAAAAGGTGATCACCACCCAGGAAGATTTTTAAAAGGATGACAGTTAGCACAAGTGGTCCCTGGTAAGATTTTTGTGTGACAGGATGAGGTGAAAAAGTCCTGTGGAAGAAAATGTTAGGGTTGAAGGTCACCGTGTGGGTGACCCAGGCCTGCTTGGCCACATGTCCCAGAACATAGCCTCTACATTGTCACACCTTTCCTTTCTTAATATGTGGACCTTGAGATTCTCTTTAAATTTAAAGTCTTTAGGGGCGCCTGGGTGGCTCAGTCGGTTAAGCCTCCGACTTCAGCTCGGGTCACGATCTCGCGGTCCGTGAGTTGGAGCCCTGCGTCGGGCTCTGGGCTGATGACTCAGAGCCTGGAGGCTGCTTCTGATTCTGTGTCTCCCTCTCTCTCTGCCCCTCCCCCGTTCATGCTCTGTCTCTCTCTGTCCCAAAAATAAATAAATGTTAAAAAAAAAATTAAATTTAAAGTCTTTATATAATAACTCACTTAATAGTGGCAAGCTAGATAACAATGGTAGGAAAAAGGGAACAGGTATGTGAAACTCTATGTGTGGATTATAAATTAAATAAGGGAAAAAGTAATTAAAATGATCCCTTTGTTATTTTGAACAAGAAATGGAGGGGGCACAAAGTCCAATCTATACCATAGATTTCATTTAGTTTGGTTCTAAATTCTTAAGAGTTTTTAAGGGAAATAAGAGTTAAAATATGCAAATCTTACATTGATTGCCTTTAAAACTATCACTTGAGTTAGTTTATAGCAGGAAACATGAAAGTTTGAGATGTTTACATATTCTCTGTAATAATCTATACTTTAGTCTTCCTTATGTACATAAAACAGGTATGTATTTATATGGGAAACAGGGGGATATCATGGCAAGAATGAGGCAAATTTAGATTTGAAACCTTCATCCACCTCTAGGCCATATGCTCTGCCACAAGATGCTAGTCTCAACTTTCTCATCTATAAGACAGAGGAAATGAGCCTTCCTTATAGTGGGAAGAAAGCAATAATATATATTAAGTGCTTAGTAAAGTATCAGGTGGTAGGTGCTCAAAAAATATTCTTTGCAACTCCCACTCATACTACGTAGAGAAGAGCTTTATAATCTTACAAGCTTGGTGGCCAGAGAGCAGATACTTTCCAGTATTAAATGCTCTATCTCCAAGTGGTGTCGAAGTAAAGCAAGGCCTGAGTAATCCAATGCCCACAAGAAACAGACTCTAGTTGTAACAGTCTCTCTACCTAAAGTAAATTCTGTTAGATGAGATATGCAATCACCTTCACTGTCACATTAACACAAGCACCTGCAGAAACAAAGAACAGTTCACAGTTCACTCTGTTGATGTGCAAAGCTCCAGCACCTATGCTATAAATAATTAATGGCTTATTTTGAAAATCTAAAGCTCTTTTTTGAAGCCAGCTGTATTTTCCATGCAGTTTGGCAGTGGAGCATGGCTTTGGATTACAGGACTTCATACTGTGCTGCAAAATGACTCTGGCCTACTCTGCCTCCATATCAACACTCTTTTCTACTGCTATCCTCCCAATTCTCTAAAGCACTGCGACAAACTGGCGGCCCATGGACAAATGCCACTGTGTGGCCCAAAGACCTTATTTTCCCTGGCCCACTCACTTATCTTTTATATATATATATATATATATATATATATATATATATATATATATATATATATATTTTTTTTTTTTTAATAGGACATAAAATGCAAACATCCAGAGTTCTGGCTTCTCTTGAAAAATTGGAAGAGTTAGAAACTGTCTATAAATCTTCACGTTGGCAAGTGTACAAGAGCTAAGAAGTGACAGCCCTCTTTGGATAGAATATGAACTCCCCATTTTACTAGTCTCTGCCACTCTCTATTGCCTTAGACCCTGTCTGCTGCACTCATTTCCATGAGTCACGTGATACGCCTCAACTGGCCCAGACAGTTTGTGCTGTCCAGCTCTGCTCAAGGCTTTTGACTTCAAGTTGTATGCTGATCTCAGGAGCGACAGCAAAAGAGAGGATAGGAGGAAAACAATGCAAACGGGCATTAACTAATTGTTAACCATTGTCAAATGGTAGACAAAACAGATCTCTAAATGGGAGCCACTGCCAATAAAGTGTGAGCCACAGTGCCTGTAAGTGCTCAGTAAATACTGGCTGGCATTATAATTAGTATTATTATTTCACTGTATCTTATTGAACAGTACAAAGATAATTTCAGAAGATAAACAGGTGATTAGACAAGAAACTTTTGAAAAATTAGAATGAGAGGGATTTGTATTATAAGACACCTGGGGTATATAATGAAGCTATAGTAACTAAATATTGGCATACTGATAAAAGCATAGGCAGATCAATGGTACAGAAAAGAAAGTCCTGAGACATACTCAAGCATGATAGGTAAGAATTTAATACATGATCAGATTGACATTTCACAGCAGAAGGAAGAACAGGTTAATCATTAACTGGTTCTGGGATAACTGATTAAATCCCAAAACTAAAAATGTAGGGCACCTGGCTGGCTCAGTTGGTAGAGCATGTGTGACTCTTGATATTGGGGTTGCAGCATCATGAGTTCAAGACCCACGTTGGACATGGAGCCTCCTTATCAAAAAAAAAAAAAAAAAGAGTAAACTTCTAAAAAACTATAGAGAAGAGCACTAGAATAATTATTTGATCTTGAGGTGGGGAAAATCTTTCTAAGCATCAAAGTCAAGTGCAAAACCATAAAAAAAAGTTTGAAAGACCCGACAAGAGAAAAATAAAAACCACTGCATATTAAAAAATGTAAAAGAAACCAACCCTGAACATCTAGAACTTATTCTATACTATATAGAACTATTCTATACTACAGAACAGTCGGCATTACAGAGGACTTCCTGTGTCAGGTGCGTACTCAGAGTATGGGAGATACCATCTTTCTGTATCCTCATGGTAATGGGCACTACAGATACTATTATTACCACCATTTTACAATTGAGGTTTATACACTGATAAAACAGTCTGTAAGCAAAGTCTGATAAGCCATTACCATGCTGCAGTGAAAAATTAGAAACTTTTTCTGAAAGCTAATAGTAAATATTTCAGTAAAAGTAACTGTTATGTTAGCATGGTGAGATCATGGGTAATGTTTTGTTTTGTCTTGGTTTTACAAGCTCCTCGGTGTTTTACATTACATTTATTTTTAGAGAAAATAGATACATCTTTAGAACAACCTCTTGTTTTATCTTGGCCAGAGCTCTCTTATCTTAGAGTAAAAACCCTGGGAGTTCTTTATAAAACAATAAAATGAGGGGAGCGGGGGAGAGCGATAACACTAAGTGAGGACCAAGAGCCAGGCACTGTAAGAGTTGATTTATCTGCATTATATTTCATCCTTACCTAAAGCCTATGAGGATAGGTGTATTTTTCTCCACTCACTGAAGAAAGAAGCCGAGACTCCCAAGGTTGCACTGAGCTTGCCAAACAGTTACATTGTTAGGATTGAAACACACCTTTAATATCTGGGCTCTCTCCACTGAATATCCTCCTAATTATCCACTGTGCCTTCTCCAACAAGGCTATATAGTGTGGACTCAATCCTATGTGTATGGAACTTCATTTTCTGAAAGCAGTGATAAGTAGCAGAGACAAAAGGGATGGTGTGAACCGCCTGATATCTCAGTGCCAGCTCTGGCTTGATCTCTAGCAAAGCACTAATCTCATAACTGCCAAATATACAGGGCAGCACTGAGAAGAATGCCCCTTCAAACACCAGCAGATCAGACTCTTAGACCCTGCTGGTTTTTCAAATTTCAGAAAAGTCCCTAGATCTCATCTATTCAGCACTGCCATGATTCCTATCATCTTGAATACTTCAAACAGATGGGTGCCCACCCAGCTCTGAAACATTCCACAGCAACAAGGGTTTAAAAAAATTCCACTGGCAACCAATACCTATACTTAACCTGTCATGGGAGGAAGTGTTCTAATGTCTTCAATATGTTGACCTCATTTTGAGTGAAATTCCTGTGAAAACAGGAGACATGAAGCACCCTGGGTAATCAGTCCTCATATCAGAGCATTTCATATTCGCAAACAGAACTAAGTATTAGTTCAGAATCACTCTCCCTAAACCTTCACTCATTTATTTATTCCTCTTTTAGTGCTTCTCTTGAATCTTCAAACATCAGACCTACCTAAAGAAGATTAAAAATGCACAAAAACTGGGATGCCTGGGTGGCTCAGTTGGTTAGGCATCTGACTTCACCTCAGGTCATGATCTCGTGGTTCACGACTTCGAGCCCTGCACTGGGCTCTGGGCTGACAGCTCAGAGCCTGGAGCCTGCTTCAGATTCTATCTCCCTCTCTCTCTCTGCCCCTCCCCTGCTCTCTCTCTCTCTCACACACACACACATACACACACACTCTCTCTCTCAAAAATATAAATAAATAAATAAATCACAAAAACCTGTGCAAGAAAGAACAACTTGAAGTTCAGATATGTTTCAGGACTGTAGGTACTAAATTGTTAACTAACGTTTAGCTTGGGATTAGCTGAAAACTTTGGAATTTTTCACCTGGTTACTGAACATCTTAACATCATGTGATGTGTTCTCTTCCTTCAACATAACTGCACACCTCTTTTTTGAGATGCTTTCTTCTGGCTTTATATCAACCAATTAGTCTTTTAAAATCTGAATATTTATTCACTGATTAACAATTCATTCAGAAAACATTTAAAGACCACCTATTGTGTACCAGGCACTGTGATAGTTTCTGGAGAGACAAAAATAGGATCTCTGCCTTTAAGGAGCTAAAGGTCTGAAGGTGGAGATAAAGAGGTAAAGAGACATTTTCCATGTTGATGTTCTTAGTGTTTTTGCAGAGGTATGAACCAGCACTACGAAAGTTCAGCAGAGGGGATGGGGTACTGAGGGGAGACTTCGTGGAGGTAATGCTCAGGCAGAATCATTAAGGATCAGTAGGAGTTATTCAAGTGTTGGAAGGAAGTCACTCCAGGCAGGTTTAGGAAATTGGGAGAGCAAAAGTTGCCTGTGGAAAGCTGGTAGAAACTGATAATAGAGAGCTGGGTTCAGCATCTCTCTCTGTGGATAAGCTATTTAGTGATGGGTACACAATGTAACGATGATTATTTTTATTCATCCATCAACTTTTTGACAAGGGTGACTTGGTCCCAAACCAAATTTTAAAGAATGTTAATTTTTCAGATTTCTATGGCTGTTACTGATTATTTTAATAATGACTTTCCAAACACTTTCCATCCATACGGTATTATTATCTACAAGAACTTCTTTTACTAATGAAATGTCATGCCAGTTTTTTCATATTAACCATAGAGCTGCAATAAAGCAAACTCTAGGCAAGCTCAACACCATGGCCAACAGGACTACCATCTTTTGACTGTCCTTGAGTGAATGGAAAATGCAATGCTACTCTTCAATCACTGAGGGGTAAATGGTAAGAAGTCCATTTGTATCCTTGCTCTATTAGATGAGGGCACTGGTACATCACAACTGATTTTTAAGGAATGGAGAGAAGTGGTTAAAAAAAAAAAGGAAGATGAAGGAAACATGGGTAGAGTGCTTCATAGCAAGTCCCGGGTGCCCAGACACAGAACGACAGAGGACCAACCTGCTCCCTAAGAAATGTTAACCCATAATACCAATTCCTTCACTTAACCAGAGAAATGATAGCTCTTCCTCTGATAATATCTCCTAGGCCAGGATCATAGTCCTCAAGCAGTTGGACTCCCAAAAAAGTACCAGGATAGGGAGGACACTAGCTTTGAACAATAGTAGACAGCAGCAAAAAATGAGTTTAAGTGTCATAATGTCTTTCCACTAAACTAAAGCTTTCAACAGCATTCATTCATCCATTCATTCATTCATTTTTTAAAAGTAGGCTCCATGCCCAATGTGGAACTTGAACTCACAATTCCAAGGCTGAGAGTCACACACTCTATTGACCAAGCCAGCCGGGCGCCTCTCAAACAACATTTAAAAGAATTAAAGAAACATGGCTAGAGTAGACAGATTCTTAGGGAAAATCAAAGATGAAAGGATGTAAATTAAGGTATAAGAGATAAATGTTCTTCCAGAAAGATGAACCCTAATAATATTTTATCCTCATGTTACAATTAATTAATAACGAGCCTTGCTAAGAACATATGTTACTTTTAAAAATAGGAATATGGGGTGCCTGGGTGGCTTAGTCAGTTAAGCATCCGACTCTTGATTTTTGGCTCAGGTCATAATCCCAGGCTCTCTACCGAGTGTGGAGCCTACTTAAGATTCTCTCTCCCTCTGCCCCTCCCCTGCTTACATGCATGTGTGCACACTCTCTCAAATCAATCAATCTACCAATCAATAAATAAAAGAATATGATAGAAATAGATATACCTGATCAAGGAACAATGTACAACACCATGAGAAATATATAACATCTTTCAGTTAAGCTCAATTATTTTATCTTGGAAGAAGAAATGATCAACCTATCTTTGAAAGTGAATGTTCAATTTATTTTTAAAATAGTTTACCTGATTTAAATAATTTAGGCACTTTTCAAGACACCAAAGGCAACAAATGCAAGATTTCAGCACACATCGAGCACAAGCATTCTCCTGGAAAGGACGAAAAATTGAAATAATTAAAAACCAACATACAGAATATTCTAAATGTTAGAAAAAGAAATAAAGTAAAAAAAAATCACAATCTATGTTTCAAGACCTCCATACCCACCTACCCTCTTTTCCCTCAAAATGTAATGGTTAAATTATTTTTAATCAATTTAATTTGACACATATTTAGTACCTATTGCATGTAAGATAGAGTATGATACATGAGATCGGCAAGGAACTTATACTATAGTTGAAGAAAAAAAAGCTAAACATAAAAAAAGGTCAGAATCAGAATATGCGATTGATACTATGAGAGTGGAGAACAGAGAGAGATGACATCATCTGGGAGAAGGAAGAATCAAGGAAGGTTTCTAGGAAGAGGTGGCATATCATCTAACCCATGTTGAAATGCATGTTATCTCCACAGCCAGGGATAGGGAAGAGGTTCCAGGGAGGAAGGTGTGAATCAACACAGAGGGCAAGAAGCACAGGACATTTTGGGAAACCAGGGATATGATGGATTTTGCCAGAGCACAACGTAAGCAAGAGTGTGGGACAAGGCAGAAGGACTGGATTCTACTTTGCAAGGATTATGAAGAAAACATTCACAACTATGAACTGAACATGGTTGGGAGCTTTACTATAGGCAGAGCTGAGGTCTAGAATGTGACCACAGTTAAGTCCAGAAAAGAATTTTCTCCTTACCTTTCCTTTGAGCTGACTGTGAATGTACATAAGGATCATTCGTGGAATTTTGACTAATGTGATAATGAAAGATCCTTTTGCCACAGTACCAAGGTGATAACGAATAAGGCGATTCACTGATGCTAAAATAGGTGTAAATGGCAGATTCCTTTTATCCCTTTTTGAAAGATAACCAAAAAGACAATTAAAACAAAGGCTAAGTGCAGGAATGGTTTAGAGCCCAATGCAGTGAAAACAGTTCATTTAAGAAAAGTCTAGGTTTATGACAAAATGGCAAAGTAACATGTAACTAATACAAATGCTATAGATGTACCAGATAAAATTAATGTTTCATTTCCTATGATAGTTTCATGGGGTTCTTATGCTCTAAGACTTTCAATAAAATGATACTGTGCTTTGAAAGCTTTTACTAGTAAATATTTATGGAGTTAAATGTACAATCAAAAAATGAAACTTAAAAAAGATGTACAATCGAGACCTGGTACCTCATTATAATAGAAAATTGTAAAGCCTACAAGCTTATATTCAGCTCTCAAGTTAGGAAAGAGAGTCACAATACTTGTTCTGATCCAAACAAATTAAAAAGGCCTATTGTCCTTTGATGGACCTTTATATAATGCCAAAGTACATAAGACACTGTAAGATTTATTCTCTGGCTAAATAGAATTGAAGTTCTATCATGACCTGCTGTTCTGATTAATTTTTTGAGAAACTTACAGAGTAGTAGAAAGCTTAAAATCACTGCCTCCCATTTTACTACCCGCCAGAATCATCAGCTCCAACATTTTGTCATATTTGCTTCCAATTACTTTTTATTTCATTTTTTTTTTAATTTTAACTTGTTTTATTTTTTATTTCTTTAAATTTACATCCAAATTAGCTAGCATATAATGCAACAATGATTTCAGGAGTAGATTCCTTAGTTCCCCTTACCCATTTAGCCCATCCCCCCTCCCACAACCCCTCCTGTAACCCTCAGTTTGTTCTTCATATTTGTGAGTCTCTTATGTTTTGTCCCCCTCCTTGTTTTTATATTATTTTTGTTTCCCTTCCCTTATGTTCACCTGTTTTGTCTCTTAAAGTCCTCATATGAGTGAAGTCATATGATTTTTGTCTTTCTCTGACTAATTTCACTTAGCCTAATACCCTCCAGTTCCATCCATGTAGTTGCAAATGGCAAGATTTCATTCTTTTTGATTGCTGAGTAATACTCCATTGTGTGTGTGTGTGTGTGTGTGTGTGTGTGTGTGTGTGTGTATACATACACGCATATATATATGTGTGTATATATATATATACATACACGCATATATATATGCGTGTATATATATATATACACACCCCACATCTTCTTTATCCATTCATCCATCGATGGACGTTTGGGCTCTTCCCATACTTTGGCTATTGTTGATAGTGCTGCTATAAACATGGGGGTGCATGTGTCCCTTCGAAACAGCACACCTGTATCCCGTGGATAAATGCCTAGTAGTGCAATTGCTGGGTCGTAGGGTAGTTCTATTTTTAGTTTTTTGAGGAAGCTCCATACTGTTTCCCAGAGTGGCTGCACCAGCTTGCATTCCCAATATTCGCTTCCAATTATTTTTTAAAGAAATGAAACTGTTTACCAGCTTCCGTTCCATTTCCTTCAAGCACAATCACTTAGATGATCTTAAGTTTTCCGACAAGTATCAATTCTCACCTGGTAAAATAGTAGGTTACCACAGCTCCTGCCACAGTCATCTGCTGACACGCTAGAATAAATTCACTGATCCAAATCAGGCCCACCACATGGTACCACCACATATACTGCAGAGGCCCAGAAACTCTGAACTCCACAAAGCCTTGGTCATTCTGAACAGCGCTGCCTAGGAAAATATCCAGGAAGGAAGGAAGAAGCACATAAAGTACAAACCAAGAAATATGGCTATTGAATATAAGAGATGAAACTAATTTCCAAAAATAGGCCCCTTCCCCCAAACCACAAACTTTATGATCACAGTGCTCTTTAATTAACAGACAAAATTACTTATCACTTGAAAAGTTGTGAAGCCAGACATTGTACAATTAAGCATTTTGTTTTCCCCAAAGGCATCATATAGCTTTTAAAAGGTGTTCTATTTGAATATAGTTCCATCACATCAGTTAATTTAGGCATGAATTTTCAAACTTCAATTTTTTTTGGAGCTATTTTATTACTCTTCCAATAATTATAGACCTAAGTTATTTGCAAAATACAGAAATTAATATTATATTCAATTGGTAAATGCATGCTGAATGGCCAGAGAAGTTACATACAAACTTACTACCCTTTCACCACTCCTCACAATTAATTCCATTTAAGTGTAAACTTTGATATATTTTTTATATGAAATTTATTGTCAAATTGGTTTCCATACAATACCCAGTACTCATCCCATCAATGCCCATCACCCACTTTCCCCTCCCTCCCACCCCCCATCAACCCTCAGTTTGTTCTCAGTATTTAAGAGTCTCTTATGGTTTGCCTCCTTCCCTCTCTGTAACTTTTTCCCCCCTCCCCCTCCCCCATGATCTTCTGATGTTTCTCAGGATCCACATAAGAGTGAAAACATATGGTATCTGTCTTTCTCTCATATTAAGAGTGGCTCCAACAAGTCTGAGAGTCTAACTCTGAACAGTATCATCACCAGGAATTCTACCTAGGTTCAGATCTTTTCCAAACTAGAGAATCCGAAGGAAGTAGGTTGATTTGGGCCGTAATGGGAGTTTAAGGCAGTTCCAGAGAGCTCTGCATTCATTTGTTCATCTTAGAATCAATCCAAAAGTCTGAATCAGTACTGGAGTTTACTTCAAAGCCATGAACTAGTTTAGATCTACTTTGCTAGGATGATCTAAAAATCATGAATTAGAAATGGGTTGTTGAAAAGCCATAACCACGCTGGTTCTGACGGCTGTTAGACCTTGGTCAATAAATGTCTTAAGAATTATAGCTGATGTTTTAAAATATTTTAATGCAAATCAAATTCATTACTATGAGAAAGAAGCAACATAGCTTCTTACCAGCGGTGCCAAGAAAAAGAAGTGTCATGATCCAGTATGCCCAAAATAAGACAAGAGCAAAGAAAGTCCAAAAGGGTTGGAAGACTAGTAGCGGCAAGTGAATGAAGACCTTGCCAGCCACGTGGAACAAGGCGATGGTGAGAGCGACACGTTTGCGCATAACCAGCATTATCAGGAACAAGAGAACCTGTACGGAGAGAATGCAGAGAAAGGTCCCAGTTATCGCTATAAGCAGTAAAAACAGAAACTGAAACAGGGTGGAAATTCCTTCATTTCAAATCAGGGAAGGATTATTCTCTGAATCCCAATAATACTTTATCCATCTTGCAGCACTTAGCATCCTCAACTGAATATTGAAAATGTTCTTAAAGCAAACACAAAAGGATTTCTCAATGTATTAATAAGTCTTTCGAGTTCTTCTACCTTTCCTTTTCTACTCATTATGAATCAAAATGTGTTGTCTGTCCATCAAGATGAGGCTTTTCATTTATTTGAATACATACATGCTTGTCACTATGAAAATAGGGGAGAAGACCATATGCCATGACTACAAAAGCACAGGAGGTATTTGTACCTCATTTCCTTTATCAGACCAAGAGCTCCTAGGAGCACCTGAGTGGCTCAGTCGGTTAAGCATCTGACTTGGCTCAGGTCATGATCTCACGGTTCATGAGTTCGAGCCCTGCATCAGGCTCTGTGCTGACAGCTCAGAGCCTGGAGCCTGCTTCAGATGCTGTGTCTTCCTCTCTCTCTGCTCCTCCCCTGCTCTGTCTCTCTCTTACTCTCTCTCTCTCTCAAAAATAAACATTAAAAAAAACTATACTTAAAAATGATTAGTAAATATTTATATAATAATAACAAACAAATATCTTTTAGCACCAATGGTTTTATGGTGGCTTCATTTTTTACTTCTAAAGCTCAACTAAAAGCTTGGGATTGGTCCAAGAAGTGGTCTGAGATTGTGTTCCTTTTTTTTTTTTCAGAGAGGAGAAGGAGACAGACCAAAGATATAAATACATATTATATAACCACATGTTCATTAGTAATTTACTGTATAGTGCCCAGGCAGCAAAGATCACTTTTATTTGGAATAATGTTGTTAAAAGTTTAAAAAGGAAAAAAAAAAGTTTAAAGGGAAAACATGGGAAGATAATTAGCAAACAGGTAAATGAAACGATATGTATATTTCTTAACATACTTTAGTAAAGAAACCCATTTTTTTAAAAAGGAATTGTATTATGAAAATAATATGTTCTTCTTAACAAATGATAATGTGAATATTCTAAGTGAAAATCCTCTCTCAACAAGTGGGCAGTACAGAATAAAGCGTTCCATTAGGAAAGCCTTCTGAAAACTCTTTAGTGTTCCATACCATGGGGCAGTTTTTATCTAAGGGAGATCGGGGTTAGGCATGCAATAGCCAGAGGTGAGTTTCTGCTTCATTAATGATCCCTGTGAATAAAAACACAAACCTAGAAGATAGCTGGCCCAAGCCCATACTCACTGTGAACACTGTGGCTGAAATGGCATAGATGAGGAGAGCCCGAAGATTGTCTTCAGCTATCTGAAGCTGTTCAGGAATAACTGTTTCTTTGGGAGACTTTCTTTGCTTTGCATACAGCCACCATAGTACACCTGTGCCACCTGGGTTCAAAAAACAATTGTTTTGGAAATAACTAGCACAAGAAAATGTGTTAACATTAATCTTCACTTTCCTGGACCCTTCCTACATAACACCGGGGGACTAACATGGCAACAATCCATTTGGCTGGGAGGTGTGTGGCTGTAACTTTTTGCAGGCATAAGGGGAGCTCCATTTACTCCATTTTCATCATGCACACTAGGTTACTAAGACATCTTTCAGTGTATCAAATAAACATCCTTCAATTGTATCTATTATTGGCTCTGAAGCTCAGAGAGAGCCTACAAAGACAGGCACCCCGAGAGGAACTGATCATAAAGAGACTCAGCACCTGTTGAGAGCTGGGGAGTTTGTACGAAGCAAGTAAGGGTCACAGAAATCAGCAATGAAGCTGAGGAAGGCAAAGATCTTTTCTATTGGGCCATCACAGAAACCCCCCCTGCCTCGTGCTGAAACAGTTATGCAGTTGATTCAGTACCAATGAGCAAATGAAGATCAAAGACTTGGTTCCCACCAAAAGTGGGAAAAAGATAGGAAATCTTTGATAGCTTAATAGAAGTGTGTGCCAGAGATGGGAGTTGTTCTCCTCATCACTGGTTCAGAGTCCAAGAACTAGACAGAAGAGGGGGGCAACCCGCCTCCACAGAAGAGGGTTGCATCAGACACCTTCATTCTGAGTGCCCAGAGCCGTCTACCCATCTAGGTACTGGGGACGGAGCTGTGAACAAAACCCAGTCCCCACCCTTGTCCTCCATGGAGCTTATACAGTAATAAGAAAACAAATAAACAAACAAATAAGGAAGTAAGTAAAAATAAAGAATATGAAGTCTAAGAAAAAAAAGTCACTTTTTAATAGGGATAGAAAGTGCTGGGGTTGGGAAACCATTGTGAGAAGATGAGTAAGCAAGGTCTCAGTGGTGAGATGATATCTGAGCAAAAGAATCAAAGACAGGGAGAAAACAATCTATAAAACTATCTAAGGAAAGGGGTGCCTGGGTGGATTAGTCGGTTGAGCCTCTGACTTTGGCTCTGGCTATGATCTCATGGTTTGTGAGTTTGAGCCCTACATCAGACTCTATGCTGACAGTGCAGAGCCTGCTTCAGATCCTCTGTCTCCCCACCCCCACCTCTCTCTCAAAAAGAAATAAAAACATTAAACAAAACCAAAAACAAACAACATCTAAGGAAAGGATGTTCCAGGCAAGAGGTGATAGCAAATTCTAAGATGCTGATATGGGACCATGCCTGGCAGGAGAGAAAGGAGGAGGGCCACTGTGGCTACAGCAACTAGCAAGGGGCAGGGTAGGAAGAGTGGTGGGCTGGGGGGCACCGGGCACCAGATCATACTGTCAGGCCTTGTAGGCCACGGTAAGGAAATGGAAGATTCAGAGTAAAGATATGTATGTGTGGGCAGACAAGATAAACGTCTGGGAGAAGACAAATAGGGCTGAGATCTGTGCAAATCAACGTGACCTCCACCTGCGCTCAAGTAAACACTGAATAGTGTCAAAGGGAAATTCCAACTCTACCTGGTGGCAAATAGCAAGAGAGAATTATTTTCTACTGAAGATGAGTAAACAAACTTCAACAACCACCAGTCTATGAAAAACATTTGAAAAAGGGAAATATTTTCATTTTGAAATCTTAAAGAAAATTGTAGCAGCCTCAAAAAAATGGAATAAAATATGTTCTCTGCAAACAGGAATAAAAAGTGAGGAGAGGAAAGGCACACAGAAATGAGAAAGAAAAACAGAAAACAGAATGAGCTAATAATGAAGACATCAAGGAGGATACTGTCCACAACAGCCGCAGCAGACATCATTTATTAAACATGTAAATCTGTGTCGGGGGGGCACCTGGGTGGCTCAGTCGGTTAAGCACCCAACTCTTGATTTCCACTCAAGTCATGATCTCGAGGTTTTTGAGTTTGAGCCCCGTGTCAGGAGCTGCACTAACAGCATGGAGCCTGCTTACGATTCTCCCTCCCTCCCTCTCTCTCTCTCTCTCTCTCTCTCTCTCTCTCTCAATCTCTCTCTCTCTCTCTCTCTCTCTCTCTCAATCTCTCTCTCTCCCTCTCTCCTTCTCTTTCTCTCTCTCAAAATAAATACACTTAAAAATAAATAAATAAATAAATAAATAAATAAATAAATAAATAAATAAATTTGTGTCAGGAACCGTACAACAGATGTGACCAAAGTGAATCACTATGATACTATTAAGTAGGTAATACAAGTCCCATCTTATACATAATAAATACAATCGAAATTCAGGAAAGTTAAGTAACATGCCAAATGTCACATACCAAGTAAGTGGCAGAACTGGAATTCAAATCTACTTTTATTATAAAAAATTCTCCATATATTATAAACTGAATGTTTGTGTCCCCATAAAACTCATATATTGACATCCCAATCCTTAATGTGATCGTTGTTATTTGGAGTTGAGTGTTTGGAGGATGATGAGGTCATGAGAGTAGAGCCCTCATGAATGGGATTAGCGCCCTTATAAAGCAGACCTCAGAGAGCTCCTCCCTGCTTGCACCACGTGAGAACATAGCAAGATGATGGCTGGATACAGGAAGCCAGCCCTCGCCAGATACCGAACCTGCATATGCCTGGATCTGGCCTTCCTAGCCTACAGAACTGTAAGAAGTAAATGTTCCCTGTTGATAAGGCATCCAGTCAATGGTACTTTGTAATAGCAGCCCAAAGTGACTAAGACACCATCACTAGAACTGGATACAAAGGTCACAAGTAGAGGGGCGCCTGGGTGGCTCAGTCGGTTAAGCGTCCGACTTCAGCTTAGGTCACGATCTCGAGGTCCGTGAGTTCGAGCCCCACGTCGGGCTCTGGGCTGATGGCTCAGAGCCTGGAGCCTGCTTCAGATTCTGTGTCTCCCTCTCTCTCTGCCCCTCCCCCGTTCATGCTCTGTCTCTCTCTGTCTCAAAAATAAACGTTAAAAAAAAAAAAAAAAACAAAAAACAAAGGTCACAAGTAGAAATGAAAAGAAATATGGCTGGGAGAAGGAAGAACTGGAATAATAGAAAGAAGTAGTCAAGTACAGAACCAGCAGTGAGGAAAACTAAATCAGTGATATGGAAGATACACTGGAAGAACACTTCCTGAATACAAGGAAAATGTTTTCAGGATTAAAATGATAATTTAGAAGATGATAGCAAAAGAATGAGCAATGGTCCTAAGAAGAAAACCACTAGAACAGAAACAATAATCAAATACAGAAATAAGAAAACTTACTTCTGTGTTGGAAAATATCTGCCCCCCCCCCCCAAAAAAGAGATCATAGGCAAACTTAAAGATTCAGAACTAGATAGAAATTTTAAATTATAAGAATAAGTTAAGGGGTGTCTGGGTGGCTTAGTCGGTCAAGCGTCTGATCCTTGATTTCAGCTCAGAAATAAAATTAGACTGGTCTCCAAAAAGTAAAGTACAGACACTGGGAACGTGTTGCACCTCAAGAATTTTACATGCAACAGATTCGATATTCACATGTAAGGCAAAAATAATCTTAGATAATCAAGAGTTGAGAAAATATACGACCCACAATTGCCTCGTGAATAAGTTACTCGAATTCAGATTCTCGTCAAAACAAAGATGAACCAAAATTTAGAACTCAAGAATGAAGTTTTACAAAAATAGTTCTCACTAAAACTAGGACAGAAGAATGTAATAAACTTAAATGTAATTATGAAACATTTCAAGGCAAAGCAGAAATTCTTTAAAAGGGTACAATGTATTAAATAATATTTTAATTTTAAAATAACTTGATTGCAAAAACACAGATTATTTGGTAACAGTTATAAAGTGGGAGACAGGTTGGAAAGAAAGAAGTTTATGTTGAATTTAAACGAGGTGGAGGAAAACTCAACACATACTCCTTCATTTCAGCCTTTAAAAATTACAGAATTAAAAAAAAATTATTTAATATTTATTTTTGAGAGAAAGTATATGAGCGGGAGAGGGGCAGAGAGAGAGGGAGACACAGAATCCAAAGCAGGCTCCAGGCTCTGAGCTGCCAGCACAGAGCCTGATGCGGGACTCAAACTCACAAACCGTGAGATCATGACCTAAGCCAAGATCAGACACTTAACTGACTGAGCCATCCAGGCACCCCTAAAAATTATGGAATTAAAAAATTTTATAGGATAGAATTCTATAGAATGAGCCATTCAAAAATTATAGGATTCTAGATTAAAGAATATTTTCTGAAACTATATAGGTTACCAACTGTAGAAGTAAAAAATAAAATATATGTTGGGGTGCCCGGGGCTCAGTTGGTTAAGCGTTCGACTATTGACTTCGGCTCAGTATCTCATGGTTCATGAGTCAAGTCCGACATCAGGCTCTGCTCTGGTAGTGCACAGCCTGCTTGGGATTCTCTCTCCTTCTCTCTTTGCCCTTTGCCACCCCCTTCAAAGTAAATAAATAAACATTAAAAAAAATTACTAAAACACACACACACACACACACACACACACACACACACACGGCATATATATATATGCCATCCAAAGCAAGGGTGACAATAACCAAAGAAAGCACAATCCATATTGTAAAGATAGGGAAAACAACATAAAAAAGCACAGACTTAAGGAAAACATAAAAGAGATGACATCAGTAAGACCAAACATAGCAGACAGGATCATAAGTGTAATGGGGACAAACTCCCCTAATAAAAAAGTTTCACAATGAGTTAAAGTATTTCATTTTAAAAAGCAGTGAAAAAAAGCATTAAAAAAAACTATATATATATATATATGTACATGTATATATATATATGTATTATATATATGTATTCTGGATACATATATATATAAATGTATTCTGAATTTCAAGTTGCTAATAGTGGTCAACAGAATGGAAGTAGGGTTCCTGAAAAATTTAAAAGCAAAAGTAAATTCTCTTTAAAGAAAAGAGGTGGTATGTGAAAATAAAACTTTTTTCTTTTTTTATATTTCTATTTTCTGCCATAGAAGTAGTTAGATACCATGAGTAGGTGTCACATTTATGATTGGGAGGGGGGAGAAATTATTATTTCAAAAAAGACAATAAACATACAAATCCCATAAGGTTTCATTAGAAATAGTAAAGCAGGGGCGCCTAGGTGGCTCAGTTGGTTGGGCATCCGACTTCGGCTCAGGTCATGATCTCATGGTTCATGGGTTGGAGGCCCGCGTCGGGCTCTGTGCTAACAGCTCAGAGCCTGGACCCTGCTTGGGATTCTGTGTCTCCCTCTCTCTCTGCCCCTCCCCTGCTCATGCTCTGTCTCTCTCTTTCAAAAATAAATAAACATTAAAAATTAAAAAAATAGTAAAACAAAAACATTAAACAAAATAGAAAGCCAATAGAAAAATGAGTAATGAAATTTTACACACATAAAATTATCCTCCCAGAAATATTTTAACCAGAAAGAATTTCAACACCTTAGAATGGTAGATTCAGGCCTTTAAAAAATCCAAGATAAAAGCAAAGGGGTCCCTTCCTCTGCCAGGCAGGGAAACTGAAAGAATCAAGTGAAAATTAAAGAACAAGAAGCAGAACAGAGCCTCAATTGCTTTCTTTTTCCTCTTGGGCTCTTCTCCCCAAACTGACACTGACAGAAAAATGTGAGCCCCCCTTTATTCCAAATATGCCAATGACTCTGCCATTTTATTCCATTTAGTGATCTCACAGTAAATTAACTTCAGTGTAATCCACTCACCAGTCTTTTTATAGTTTATAAATGAATTCACAAGGCTTACAAAAGGAAAATTATTTAAAGTAATCAAAGTGGTTCTGCACTGAGGGACTGTTAAGAGCAATCTTCACTCTCAATTCTAATTACTAAAAAACAAAGGAAGAAGCAGCTTACCAAGTGAACCCAGTATGACCAAAATTGTTAAGATCCACACAAGTACTCTTGATATATACCTGATTATCACCATCAAAATCATGGAGAGAACTGCAGGGAAGATAGAGAACATGTAGAATATTATTTTAAAACACTGGAAATCACAAAGAGAAACTCTTTCAATTGTTTTCTCCTAGGAATATAATACGTTGCTATTGACCAGTTCAAGACCCCAGTTTAGGGAAGAAGGGTAACTAGCTACTTTTGCATTTCTGGTACTCGAGCCTACGTGCACCACTTGAATTGTGTCACTTGGAAACTACAGGCACCTAACTGTGGGTTTATAAATGACAGAAAAGAAAACATGCAAATGCACATGGTGACTCAAAAACAGCACAGAACTGTTGTGGATTCACCACGGGAAGACATTGGAACTCACATGCAAACATACATGCTAACACACAAAGTGTAGAGAATGATGTGTCATGTTGGTGATGAGAAAAATTACCACACATAGACAGAGATCAGTTAAACTAGCTACACTTCCATGTGTAATCCTCACATTTCAAGACCAACTTCTCTAACAGTTGGTCAATGAGCTAGACAGTATTTTATCTTTTTCTGGTCATTTCTCTTCTAAAACTCCAAGAGATGCTCTGATCCTACAGAATAATATTCTGAAGCCTACGGAGGCCCAAATTCCTCTGACCTTAATTTTCAACTGGTGTCAGGGGTCCTGATTGGTTGAGAGACTCTTCAAAGAAAAGCAAAGCTTAGTTTGAGTTATTTAGCCAAATGCCTCTACCCATCCCAAGCTAAATTCCAACATGCTAAAATCTGGAGTGAAAATCTTAAAAAAGAAACTGGGAAGATTTGACCTTTGCATGGGGAAATTCATTTCTGAAATCATAATTTGTTCATCTTTAATCATCTAAAGGCCCATTTCACAAATAAATTCTTAAAGATCTTAAGCCTCAAGAGAACCATTCTAATAAAAACTGGAATCCCAATGACTTAACATTATTATCACCAGTTTTAAGGTGTTCCCCCCCCCCCCCCCCCCCCGCCTTGGTCAAAGTATTCAACTATTTCAGAAACCAAATAATTTTTTCATAAAGCCAGACTAGTAGTCAAGATTTTTCGGGCCATTTGCAAAGCCAAATAAATGGTTGGGATCTGTGACTGGGTAACATTATTAAGGTACTCACTTTTGCAATAAATGTACAGGAACCAAAAACAGATGGGAGCGTTTCAAATATCACAGAAATAGCTTTTCATATGGACAGCATTATTTCAATTGAGTCAAGTACTACCTAAGCAAAAAGAAAATACTCTCTAATGACAAGACGGAAATACAGCTAGTCTTCTCAAAGACTATAATTGTTGTTAACAGGTATAAGGTATAACTCATTTCACATATATAATGAGATAGTTGCTTGGTTCCTACCACAGTTTACTCCTCCCAACTAGAAAGATCTATAGATTCTGATATGGCTACATATAGTTCTAGGATAATGTAGGGAGTTGAAATAACATTTACCTAATTATATTATCTATTGACAAGAAAACTCAATGGCTAACAAGTGGAGATTTCCTAATTTTTCCAGCAATACAGTGACATCAGGAACTGTAGCAATGAAAAAAAACATATTTCAAAAGTAATCTATCAGAAATCTATGTTCTTTGATGGAAATGTGTAAGAGAATATGTGGCCTCCTTTCATAAGCCTTTGGAATCATAACTGAAAACAAAGGGGTGTTGATTCATTAAGAGAAGCCTCCTCCTATCATATTAAAGGTTATTAGAGACAGTAACCAAAGTCTGGGAAAACACCAGTTTTCTCCAATGATAGAAAAAGAAAGGAAATTAGTTTCAGATATATAAATATATATATATAAATATGTATATATTTATAACTATATATAATCTGAAACAGTTATTTTGGCTATGGGAAGTTAAACATTTTACAGGTATCCCCACTGTATTCATATTTTGGTTAAAAGACAGAACAGTCTTCTACTGCAGTACTATGCAATAGCTAATAATGAGAAAAACAATTACCTAGTGATAACAAGCAAAGTCCCAATATAATTTCTTTGCTGGTCATTACTCCACTAATCAGCCTGTGTAAGACACTATTGTCACTGACAAAGGTGATCAGGGCCTCTGCAAACTTGGCATAGCAGGAAATGTTCACAGGAGCACAGCGATGGAAGAATGGAATAGGTGCACTGGTGACACAAGAAAAAAAAATCAGAAAAAAAATTACTCCTACTTAATATAAATGCCACATCAAACACACAAATGAAAGGTGATTATGACTGCAATACACTCCACCCTCCACACATCATATGGGCGCTAAGAGCCGTGAGCTTAATGCTATGAAGATGACTGTCATGGGCAGGGATGCGAATCTTGCCACAGGCCTTATCAAAGAGGGTGGAGTGCATGTTCCAAAGAAGACATTACCCTCCCCTTCTGAAAAGAAACACACACACATATACACACACATACGCACATACAGAACTACCAAAAGCAAAACCAAACACTTAAACTCCTCAGCCTGCACATCTATCAGTCAAGGGGCAGATGACAAAACTTAAGGAACATATATTTCATTGAGCTGAAAATGAATTTTTGCCATAAGCTATTTAAAAATAGAAAACACACATGCTTTTGCTTGAAATGTGCCACCATTAATAGAATGTTTCCTCTATCAGAACAGCATACAGAACCTTGCATTAAAAAAGGTGTTCGGGGCACAAGCTTAATAATCCTCATATAAATTAATCATGCCAAGACATCAACATACAGCATAATGTGCAGCTAATTAAAACAATAACCATGGATACTAATGTATGGAAACACGAGGTTAATAGTACAAGGGGAAAAAAACAAAAATTTGTAACTAAAGTGATGGTTGTATCTTTGTACAAAAGATATATACATAAAAATGAGAACAGAAAAAATATAAATAAATGAAAAATCTCTGATTCGTTAAGGTCATGGGATTCTGAGCTGTTTTCTTTCTATATATAATTTTTATTATAAGATTATTTGTGTCCAAAAAAAAAAAAAAGAGGTAATCCGTTATTATCAGGTTTACACTGACCACAACTCTTTTTGTGAAGGAACATAGTTATGTGTGAACAATGACATAAGTATGTCTGGTTTGTTATAACATATTCTACTTTAGCCTTGGAAAGTATGGTATACATCTGATCAATGAGAGATTCTAAAAAAGCTCTATGAACACGCCCTCAGTTGTGATTTGAATGAATTCTAAGAGAGTCCATATGCCTGTCCATACACAAATACACACTTCTGTGTGCACTAAAATTTAGCTATCACTAACATAAATCTCATATTTTCAGAATTATTTGTGGAACTATCAGTCATAGCTCTAATATAACACCGTTGGCTGGAATGATATAAGTATGCTCTCATTTTTGGTTGGCACTGTATTTTGTATCAAATTAGTGGAGAACAGTCTATGATTGGGCACCAAATTCCAAAGTTTCTGATCTCAGCAAGCAATTTTGTATGACCTGAAGCAAGACACTATCTTTGTTTTTCCTTCCTCAAAAAACAACAAAAATATTTTTCAAATAAAAAAAACGTGTACTATGTATTGATTTTCCTTAAATGCTGGTAAATGAGCATCACTGGGAGTAAGAATAGGCAACATCTTCCATGCTGTTGAACTTCATGGAACAATAAAATAATTATAAAGGTCTAGTCTTACCTTAGTTATGCTTCAGCAAAATGTATCCCCCAAAAATGATGTGACACTATGATAGAAATGTTCACTTAAAAAAGAAGTGACTCTTGTGACTTGTGGGTGTATTTGTGTATACCTCTAAAATGGTGTTGGTGAAAGTTAATGTCCAAGATTCAATATTTTGTCAGAAATTGCAGAAAGAGCATTCTTAGTAGGGCTTAAATTACAGGCATGCAAGTCATTGTTTTTGACCAAATTTGTTTCGCTAATGATATAAAAAGCTATTAAATTACAGAATACCTTTAAGTGAAATGGATTTCGTCAGAAATATTACAGGAAAGAATCAAAAGAATTAACCATAAGTTCATAGTCAATGGAGGCTAATGTGGGACACATTAGCTTCATTGTGACCTATGACTGTTTTTCTTCCTGATGCTATCTAGATAATGTCCCTGACACTTTAATATCCCTGTCTGAGGACTTCTAACCATATTTTTAACTGAAGCCTCGTTCTCTATCCTTTGAAACCAAAGTCCTCTCTGTTCCATGGTTACCTATATCTTCATCTGCTTTACTTATTACCCTATGATTTCTGATATAGCCTCTGTTTAACTCACTTGCCTCCAACCTTGAACATAAAATGTATCTCCCTTAGGGATACTGATGTCATTTTCTCATTTTCAACATCCACCAATTTTCTTGGCCCTGCTGTTTCTTTTTTCCTGTCATATAACCACAAGTGTACCTTACCCTCTGTCCAAAAGCAGCTCCACCTGTATCTCCCATATACTAACAGGATTTTAATATAGTTTTATACTCAAAGAGACATACACGACATTTCTAAAAGAGAGCAGAGCCTGTTATAACAGAAAGAAAACTGGCTTTGACTTCAAAAGCCCTGGGTGATCCTCCTAACATTACATAGCTTCAGGTCACTCCATCTCTCTCTCAGTTTCTCCATCCGTTAGCTGAAAGGGTAGGAGTAAGACCTCTCTGAGTCTTTGATGATGATGATGATGATGATGTTGATGATGATAACTATGATAGATCCCAGCCATAAGTCAGTAATTCTAAATTAATAGGAGCAGATGCCCAGTAGTGTTTGTGTTTTTCTGCTTTTCAGACTTATAATGAGGATCGATGGTTTGAAAAGGGAAGGATTATACTCTTAAAATTCGAATCTTTCATTCCTATTTAAGAGGAAATGCTGAGCAATATTTGCACTCTTACCCTCTCAAGTCATTTTTATACTATCCATAAACACTTGGCTAACTGGAAAGAGTGCTTTTACAAGTCTCCTTCAAAGGATTGGAGGAAAGTAACAACGGGTCCCTTACCTTATAATTTAATCTATGTTGGTTTAAAGAAAAACCTGACAGCTCTACATTTGAAGGTATAAAACTAGTACAGGCAGATTACATTGTCTGGCTGATGGTCAAAATGGTCAAGTGGTAAGGAATATCAGAAATAGAAGACAAATAAAAGAGAAGGCAATGTTTGGTTACAATTAAAAAATCAAAGTTAAATACTTAGTTAAAAAATTTTTTTTAATGTTGACATATTTTTGAGAAAGATAGAGACCGAGTGCAAGCGAGGGAGGGGCAGATAGAGAGGGAGACACAGAATCCGAAGCGGGCTCCAGGCTCCGAGCTGTCAGCACAGAGCCCGACGCGGGGCTTGAACTCAGGAACGGTGAGATCATGACCTGAGCTGAAGTCGGACGCTCAACCAACTGAGCCACCCAGGCGCCCCTAAATATTTAGTTTCAAAGAAAAAGCACTACACTCCCTTGTCTTCATTTTCTCTACTGTTTCCCAAACAAAAACAACTTAATCAGCCTTGAGTTTTTAATACTCAGATGATTTTCTTGTTAAAAAATCTAAGTAATCATGGCATTGAAATGGTTTGTCTTATATTTTACCATTTAAATCCTATGTGATACAATGAATTTGAGTTAGCTGATTTCATATACCTCTCAGAAAGTAATACTTCTATGAGATCTTTTCTACTTTAGTATCTAACCTAAATGACACACACCGTGCTTCTTAATTAAGAGGACAGCATAAAGAATTCTATTTATAGTAAGTTCCTCTACCTCTTGAAGCCCACAGAATATTGAATCTTTAAGAAGTCAATGTAGTCCTGTTAGGAACTGATGCTGTTTCACATTATTGAAACATCAGTCAACAAGAACAAAATGAATTTATAATGAGTCTTTTAAAGATTTTTAAAAATTAGCCACTCAGAGGAAAATTGTATCTTACCTTGGCAAACATACTGTCCATTTGCCTTAAGTCCAGACTATCATAGCTAATGAGCTCCCTCAAAATATGATGACAAACAATGTATTATCTCTTGTCCATAGGCCTTCAGAAGTGAAGACAGGAGTTTGCATCTCCATTATCTTAAAATCTCAGGTTATAAATAAGCAATTACACATGATTTCTAAGGAAAAGTTTTATTTAAGAAAGAGTAACAATAAAGGATTCTGGCAATAGCTCTATAGCACAGAAAACACAGCAAATAAATAAAGACTATAATGGCAATACTCATTGGTTTTTCATACATTTCATTTTATTTATTTTCTCACTTTCATTCTTGTACTCTTTTTTAAAAATTTTTTTTATTTTTTTTAAGTAGGCTCCATGCCCAATGTGGGGCTTGAACTCATAACCCTGAGATCAAGAATCACATGCTCTACTGACTGAGCCAGCCAGGCTCCCCCACCTTTTTTTTTTTTTTAACCAACTGGTGTAGGACTTTGTCTTGGGGAAGACGGCAGAGTAGGAGGGCCCTAAGCTCACCTTATACTATGGATACAACTAGAAAACGCTCACATCAGGGTAAAACTAACTGCGGTATAGACTTCACAAGATCTTAGATTAAAATTATGATTCCCAACGATTAGTTTTGTGGCTTTGCACAACTTATTTAACTGATTTTCTACTTCCTCATCTATAAATTAGGAACAATATCCTTATAGGCTTTTGTAAGGACTAAAGAAGACAATATATATGAGAAACCTAATATGGTGGCTATAGCACACAGCAGATGATTTATAAATGTTAATTAATGTTGAATTCTTCATTTTAAAATATGTACAGATAACACTTTTTTTCTTGGCTATTGGTTTCTCATTTCCACATCATGCTATTAATTCTCCAACACCTAATATCCTTACTGGCATCCAGAAGTATCCAATAAATGGTGAATAAACTGAATTTATGTAATCTGTTTCTACCACTGCAATTTTCTCTAGCTATACCTAAACCTTTAAGCATTTTAAGCATAAGGGCTAGCTTGTCTCCCTACTGCTACCATGCTTGGCATGTCATCAACAGAGAGTTATGAACTTGGATAAAATATGGCCCTTTCCAGGCATTTGCTTTTAAAATTCGAAAGCTCATTAGGAATAGTAACCATTTGGCAATTATGTGGTGTGAGTGTTTTATTGCAAATTAGTTTACAATGGCTTTGATCTAAGAAACAGGCATTGCTTTCAGTTGCAGAGGGTCCCTGGGGACCCAGGAAGGTTAGGGGCAAAAGGGGAGGCTCTAGAGGTTGACAGAAATACTTACTCCTTAAGCCAGATGTCAAGCACAATAATGGATGCTTAAAGGGGCACCTGGGTGGCTCAGTCGTTAGCATCTGACTTCGGCTCAGGTCATGATTTCGTGGTTTGTGGGTTCCAGCCCTGAGTTGGGCCCTGTGCTGAGTTCAGAGCCTGGAGCCTGCTTCAGATTCTGTGTCTCCCTCTCTCTCTGCCCCTTCTTCTATGCTCATGCTCATGCTCTGTCTCTCAATAATAAATAAACGCTAATTTTTTTTTTTAAATAATGGATGCTTAAAACATATTCCCTATTTAATTCTTACAACAATTCCATGACAGAGGTATTAACATTCCCATTTTACATAAGAGAAAACTTGGTTCACAGAGAGGTTAAGAGACTTGCTTGAGCTGGCAAAGAGAAACTGGTGACACAGAATTCACCCCCAGGCCTATCTGGACTTAAGGTTTAGCTCTTTCTGTCCCACTAGGGCACTCCTCAGAGGACCACAAAATAGATAGGAACCATGCTGAGGGCCACTTGCCTCAGCACAGGTTTGCCTAGTGCTAGTCTTTTAGTGTATACAAAAAAGTCACCAAAACAGTCCCTATTTTTTTTTTTTTAAAGACAGAGTTTCTTAAGGACAGAGACTAGATCTTACTTATCTTTGTAGATTTGGTATCTAATACTAAGTGTGGAACATGGTATTGCCCCAAGTTTTTTATTAGAACAAATTCTTTGTTTTTTGATCCTTATACTTTGCTTGTCATATGCTAAATGATGATATTTACAAGGTCCTAATCTGACTTCCTTCTATCAGCTGTTACTTCGCTTTTACTTTCCAACAGGCTGAGTTCAAATTAAAGTGGTAAGATACTTTTAGACTGTAAGGTACTAAGATTAGTGAAACATGGGGATATATAAATAAGTATAAACAGTATACAGTCAGGTTTCTGATGGCATAGGGTCATCATTGCTTCTTGGATTACTGAGACATTAGTAGATGACCTTGTGAGAAGCCCAGTGTGTCCATGTCTAAAACCCAAGTCCCTAATGCTATGTTTCATCTTCAAAGTGCATGTCCTTAGGACACCTTATGTGAGATACATGAGTTATATACAGCCAAGAATGGAACACCTGAGATAGATACCCAGGAACAGGCAGTCCTCAACATGGTAGAGTCAGAGGTCATTGGTGCAGGAGGATTTACCTGACCCCACCCATATTACACAGGGGCATCCTCACATCAAGGCTTTCAGGTAATCCTTTCATAACATGTTTACACCTTAAAATGTGACTCTACACTCAAAGTATGCATTTAAAACAGGCTTTTAGCAGTTGAGTCGATAAGAGGACAGAGCCTTTCTTGTTTTTACATTGATAAATTTTCTCCAGTGACTCTATTCAAAGGACCTCCTTTTCTTTACTGTCACAGCCTCCCTAATAGTCTCAATGTTCATGAATGGAGTCTCTTTACCAATTGGTCTAAGCCCATAATTTATAGGCCCTACTTACTATCTTTTTAAAACAGTTCCTTTATTTTTATTTCCATAGGCTTTACATTTTAATTTCAATAGCAACGTGACAAGACTAAAAGAGCTGGAAATCAACTAAAGTGATATTATTCCGTTGTCTACTTTTTCAACAGAAAATTTCAAATTTCACTCAAGTTAATAAAGCACAAGTTACACCCATAAGCAAGCCAAAGGAAAGCAGACATAAGATGGGTCTCAAAATGTTAACCTGTAGCTTGCTGTCATATACTAAGATATAATAAAAATGGTCTCAATTCAGTATTCCTAGTGAAGTTGACGCATGTCATACATGGTTAGTGATACACACTTAAGGTTCTGAAGATCAGACATGTTCCAAATCCTACGCCCCTAATTCTGAGGATATATTGTACAATGCTTGCAAATTTGTTTCCTTGTTAAAAAAAAATCTGTAATTTTAAAGCTGGCTTTATTTATAACTACTGTGAGATCCTTCCAAATAAAGAATATTTCTTGTCTCTTCTGTGCATCCATGATATGCAGTAGGTACTTAATAATAAATATTTGTTGAATAAGACCTTGGATAAGATATGGCAAATAGCGTGTTATTATAGAGAATGTACCTAAAAGATGTAGCCTGAAATAAAGGATGGAGAATAATCTGGCATATTTTTTAAATTTACAAAGTAAATTAAAAAATAATCCCACTAAGTATTACTGGAATCAACTTCAGAGAATCTTTGGAGACTGTGAGACTTGGCTTCTAATTTCACTGCAGATTTTGTAATGATTCAGCAGTTCTCCACACTTAAAAAGTATGGCATTAAAAAAAAAAAAAAGGTGAGCCCCCCCAAAGAAATTTAAGATATCTGAGAATGAGAAAAGTTGTTTGTCTCTGTGTGTGTTTTAAGATATGAAACACATGTTGTCATTTCTACTACTACTTTTTAAGTCTTGTTGTAAAAATAAGTACTGGTCATAAGCAACAGGTATCATCAAGTGACTTTCCTCTCAGAATAATATATACAGTTTAAAATCTACCTACAAAAACAAAAGTCACAAGTTAACAAAATACAATAAAAGTTACCTCGCTGGAACTGGTAGTTTGGGGCAAAGAACAGAAGCTTTTGAAGATGTAGTATATTCAGAAGGCTTTAGGTTGTAGCTACACAGTGCTGAGCCTGTTGAAAGAAAAGCTGTATGTTAGCTGGCAGAACAGAGCCTAAATAAATTCTCCCATGGATTCACTGTAATTTCATTTTGTATGTTAATATCAACTCAACATATACAACTTTTAAACACTAGAATTAATAAGAATATGACTTGGTCTTTAGCATCAGTCCTCAATCATTTAAAACTAATTTCTCTCTGGCAATTTATGTACAAAGTTTAATAATACTCAGGGTAATAATAACAGTAAGTACTAGAACTACCTGTCTTGAGTGTCTGCCATAGATGTGGCCATATATATATATACCATATATTTACCATATATATATATACCATATATATACCATATATATACATATATTTTTTTTTTTCCTTAAAGAGTCAACTTTTAATTATAACTAACCAAACCATGTCCAGGGACATCTCCAAACAACCAAACAACAGAAACATGACACAATTCTCCTGTTGAAGAAGTCAAGTATCCTGGCCCACCCCAGCATTTCTGAGGGTCAGGCCAAGAGCAGCCCATTTCCAGGGCTGGTTCTATACCCATGCAAGTTTATCATCCCTGCAGAAGGATTGGAGATGGACCCCTCTTTCCAACACACTGGGGACTCAGAAAGTCACTAGGTGGAGGGGCTCTCCTCTCGCCCCATACATATGTTAACTATGTGTTTATTTTAACTTGATTAAGCAGGGGCTATTACACCTCCTTTACAGAGGACGAAAGAGAGGCTAAAAGATAAGATATATAACTTGCCCAAGATGACCCAGCTACTAGGAAGGAGAGCTGGAATTGAACCCTAGGTGTCTCTGACTACAAACCCTGCCTCAACTACACATGACGTCCCTCTTTCCTATGCTTCCCATTACTAAGTATGTAAAAGGACTACATACAGCACATATGTTTTCAGACAATACGTTACTTTTTCCTTATTTTAAAGGCAGTAAATAGTAACTGTAAAGAAACTGAACAAATTGATCAAAGAATTCTCAGCTTTCAGAGAGTTTAAAACAAGCTCAAATTCAATCCTAGGTTGGTTATGCAAACAGCCATCTATTTCTTGGTCTGTGTGGCTAATACAAATCTAAATAATATGTAAAAGTCGGATGCAGTCCAGCCAATCCTTGATAAGTATTATTTTACTGACCTGCTGATTTTGTAATACAGCACCGAGAATACTGTCAGGTTCATTGTAACGATAAATACCATTAACTGAGAAGACCTAGGCTCTAGTCCTAATCTTGCTAAGGACCTACTGCACTCTATCATGTAAACTGTTTATATTTTATTAATTGCAGTTCCTACCAGATTACTAATTTGGCCAAATATTTTATTATTAAATATAAATAGAATAGCTTTGTGTTTATATTATAGCAACAATGAAGTTTCACATGGTACCACCCTGGAAAAAGTTTAAAATAAAATGTGAGGTGAAAATGGCAGGTTTTAACATTGAACTAATTATAGAAATATCATGTGAGGATGTAAGAAAGAGCTAGAAGAGACTACAGAAAAAAGATTTGCTGGGATAACAAACAAACTTGAGAGTGGTTTTATTTCATTTATACCTTATCCTGTCAACCAAAAGAATTTTTAAAAAGCCACAAACCTGCATTTAATTCAGTAATGCTGCCCCCAAACCAGCAATAAACCTGCCAGGAATTTAAATATGTCAGCTGTAGGGGCGCCTGGATGGCTCAATCGGTTAAGATCTGACTCAGGTCATGATCTCCCGATTTGTGAGTTCGAGCCCCGTGTTGGGCTCCCTGCTGACAGCTAGGAGCCTGAAGTCTACTTCAGATCCTGTGTCTCCCTCTTTCTCTGCCCTTCCCTCACTCACACTCTGTCTCTCTCTCTCTCAAAAACAAACAAACATTAAAAAAAAAAAGTTAAAAAAATATGTGGGCTATATATATCATACGTCATAAAACCATGTAGCATCTATTTTATATAAAGATAATTCAAGTAATTGGACAATGTAAATTCTTTTTATTTTTTTTAATTTTTTTTCTTCAACGTTTTTTATTTATTTTTGGAACAGAGAGAGACAGAGCATGAACGGGGGAGGGGCACAGAGAGAGGGAGACACAGAATCGGAAGCAGGCTCCAGGCTCTGAGCCATGAGCCCAGAGCCCGACGCGGGGCTCGAACTCACGGACCGCAAGATCGTGACCTGGCTGAAGTCCGACGCTTAACCAACTGCGCCACCCAGGCACCCCTGTAAGATCTTTTTAAAGAGACACTTGAAAGTTACATGGCACTTAAGTTTCTTCAGCTTCTTAAGACAGACTCACTAGGAAATTAAGTTTCTGAAACTGTTTTTGAACATTCTTTACCATTTTAATGACTTATTGTTGTTAAGTTAAGCATGAATACTAAATATCTAACTCTTCTAAAATTAGTCTTTCATTCCCTGCTCATGGATTGGAAGAATAAATATTGTCAAAATGTCAATACTACCCAAAGCTATCTACACATTCAATGCAATCCCAATCAAAATTGCACCAGCATTCTTCTCGAAACTAGAACAAGCAATCCTAAAATTCATATGGAACCACAAAAGGCCCCAAATAACCAAAGTAATTTTGAAGAAGAAGACCAAAGCAGGAGGCATCACAATCCCAGACTTTAGCCTCTACTACAAAGCTGTCATCATCAAGACAGCATGGTATTGGCACAAAAACAGACACATAGACCAATGGAATAGAATAGAAACCCCAGAACTAGACCCACAAACGTATGGCCAACTAATCTTTGACAAAGCAGGAAAGAACATCCAATGGAAAAAAGACAGCCTCTTTAACAAATGGTGCTGGGAGAACTGGACAGCAACATGCAGAAGGTTGAAACTAGACCACTTTCTCACACCATTCACAAAAATAAACTCAAAATGGATAAAGGACCTGAATGTGAGACAGGAAACCATCAAAACCTTAGAGGAGAAAGCAGGAAAAGACCTCTCTGACCTCAGCCGTAGCAATCTCTTACTTGACACATCCCCAAAGGCAAGGGAATTAAAAGCAAAAGTGAATTACTGGGACCTTATGAAGATAAAAAGCTTCTGCACAGCAAAGGAAACAACCAACAAAACTAAAAGGCAACCAACGGAATGGGAAAAGATATTCGCAAATGACATATCGGACAAAGGGCTAGTATCCAAAATCTATAAAGAGCTCACCAAACTCCACACCTGAAAAACAAATAACCCAGTGAAGAAATGGGCAGAAAACATGAATAGACACTTCTCTAAAGAAGACATCCGGATGGCCAACAGGCACATGAAAAGATGTTCAGCGTCGCTCCTTATCAGGGAAATACAAATCAAAACCACACTCAGGTATCACCTCACGCCAGTCAGAGTGGCCAAAATGAACAAATCAGGAGACTATAGATGCTGGAGAGGATGTGGAGAAATGGGAACCCTCTTGCACTGTTGGTGGGAATGCAAACTGGTGCAGCCGCTCTGGAAAGCAGTGTGGAGGTTCCTCAGAAAATTAAAAATAGACCTACCCTATGACCCAGCAATAGCACTGGTAGGAATTTATCCAAGGGATACAGGAGTACTGATGCATAGGGGCACTTGTACCCCAATGTTCATAGCAGCACTCTCAACAATAGCCAAATTATGGAAAGAGCCTAAATGTCCATCAACTGATGAATGGATAAAGAAATTGTGGTTTATATACACAATGGAGTACTACGTGGCAATGAGAAAAAATGAAATATGGCCTTTTGTAGCAACATGGATGGAACTGGAGAGTGTGATGCTAAGTGAAATAAGCCATACAGAGAAAGACAGATACCATATGGTTTCACTCTTATGTGGATCCTGAGAAACTTAACAGGAACCCATGGGGGAGGGGAAGGAAAAAAAAAAAAAGAGGTTAGAGTGGGAGACAGCCAAAGCATAAGAGACTGTTAAAAACTGAGAACAGGGGCGCCTGGGTGGCTCAGTCGGTTAAGCGGCTGACTTCGGCTCGGGTCATGATCTTGCGGTTCGTGAGTTCAAGCCCCGCGTCGGGCTCTGTGCTGACAGCTCAGAGCCTGGAGCCTGTTTCAGATTCTGTGTCTCCCTCTCTCTGACCCTCCCCCGTTCATGCTCTGTCTCTCTCTGTCTCAAAAATAAATAAACGTTAAAAAAAAAAACAACCCACTGAGAACAAACTGAGGGTTGATGGGGGGTGGGAGGGAGGAGAGGGTGGGTGATGGGTATTGAGGAGGGCACCTTTTGGGATGAGCACTGGGTGTTGTATGGAAACCAATTTGACAATAAATTTCATATATAAAAAAAATAAAAAATAAAATAAAATTAGTCTTTCATGTTTGAAGATAATGCCACTAGATTCCATTTACAGCAGTTTTAGAGAAAACATGGCAGCGGTGAAAAGCAAACATTTTAGATTAATCCTGAAATACCCGGGAGTCCTACTATAGGATTGCTCAAGAAAAAAAAAAAAAACAGCCACTGTGCCAATAACCGCAGAGCACCCAATGTGATCATCAACTTCCTGATCTGAATGGTCAACTTCTTTCTTTCAGAGTCCAAGATGGAATCGATTTACACAATATGAAAGGCCCTAACTAAAGCACTGTGTCAGTGCTGTCAAACACACTGCTTCTGCTGAATTCAGTGAACATAATCTCCGTCCCCACCCTTTCTTCATTTAAAAAAGGAGGTCAGCAGGTGCAACAGAGTTCAATTTTATAAATACTTTCCCAGGATAATGCTCAATGAAAGGATAATAGCCTTATCTCTGATGGTATTCTGGGACACAGGCCAGTACTAAATAGATCCTGTACTAAATAGATTAAAAGAAAAAGATCTTTACAATGTGTTAGTAGTAACAATCAGAAGAAACTTTATAATGCTTCCTGCTCAAAAGGTTGATGGACAGAGAAGCCTCAATGAAGAACATTAAAATAACCCAGTAATGGCAAACATGTTACAATTGTTTTTCTTTTCATGTTTGTTAGCTAATGCATTTTCAGTGAACACTTTTAAGGTGTTTTTGGTTTTTTTTTTTTTTTAAGTGAAGGTATAAACAATACTTAGCACAAGAGGTTTGGTCAGAAACTGTAAGACAAAGTTTTTCTTCTAATGCAAAAGGCAGGGAAAACCATACTTGAGTAATGAAGTCTAAAACCAAAAACAAAAGCTTATCTAAACCACACCAGAGGCAATCCATGCAATTCAGCCAGTGTTATTCAAAATGAGTGATCTTAGGACGCCAACTTGGGTATATAAACATTTATCTTGGTAAACAGTTGCTATAGTCCCCAGAATGTTTAACTACTATAATTTTTCAAGTGCCTTATAATATTCAATTATTTATTCTTTAGCTCAACATCACTTATAAGAACTCCCTTAAGAGGGATGTTTCCATCACCATGCTCCAAACACTACAGATGAAACAAAGTAAGTAATACTTCCAAGGCCTTATAAGCAATCACTGACAAATTTAGAAATGAAATTCTCTACTCTTAGGCCACAATGCTTCTTCCGTGCCATTCCTAATAATCATAATCAGACAAATATTCAATAAGCTCCTGGGCAAAAAAAACATACATTCCACAGATACCTCGAAAACAACATGTTTGGGGAAAAAAAGACATTTCCATCACCCACTCTCCAAATCTGCTCTGCCTCCTTTCATGTATTTTCCATCCTTGTTAATGGCTCTACCATCCATGAAATCCCCATGAATTTGAAATGGAAAGTCATCCTATATCTTCTTCTTTACCCATCGTCTTCATATATCCTTCAAGACACTTAAGAAACCAAGTTCTGATAACTGAATCTTTCTATGAGTTCTCTATCTCAGGCCTTTAAAATCTCTTATTGGTTCAAACTACTCTCCCAAAGGGTTTCTCCTCTATATGCTGCACACAGCCTTGAGAGGGGTCTTTGTAAAATGGGCATTAGTTGTATCATATTCCTGCCCTCAGAATAATTTCCAACTCCTTGGCTTCAAAGCTCTCCTAAAGCAGGCCTCTACCTAGAACTCCAGCCTCATCTTAACATAATAAACTACTTACGGGGCGCCTGGGTGGCTCAGTCGGTTGAGTGTCCAACTTCGGCTCAGGTTATGATCTCACGGTTCATGAGTTCAAGCCCCGCATTGGGCCCACTGCTGTCAGTATGGACCCTGCTTCTGATGCTCTGTCTCCCTCTCCCTCTCTGTCCCTCCCTCACTTGTGCTCTCTTTCTCTCAAAAATAAATCAAAAAAACATTAAAAATATTAAAAACAAAACAAAACATAACTATCTACAATTCTTGCTGTTTAACAAGCTTTCAGGCTTTTTCACATGCTGTTCCCTCAGCATGGGCTGTCCATTCCTAACTACCATCTGAGTGTTCAGTTTGAGCAGAATTCTACAAACTACTCAAGCCTCACCTCCTCCAGTAAGCCTTCTCTGATGCACCCAAATCTACTTACTGCTTCATTCTATTATAAAACTTAGCATATTATTTTGCAATTTTTTAGCTTACAAAGCATCTCTACTTTTAGAAAGTACACTCTTTTGAGAACTGGGACCTTATGTCTTCAAAATATGTGGGACCCCTCTCTCCTGGTACATAGGCAGTACGTCAAAAGCCATACAACAGACATCCTGATTGAAAAAAAAAAATGAAATAACTATTTTTAATCTCTTATTTTGGTGTTATGTGTTATATATAATGTTTATTTGCTTTTCACTATTCACTATAAATTATACTATATAAAACAGGACTTCTCGGGGCGCCTGGGTGCCTCAGTCGGTTAAGCGGCCGACTTCGGCTCAGGTCATGATCTCACGGTCCGTGAGTTTGAGCCCCGCGTCGGGCTCTGTGCTGACAGCTCAGAGCCTGGAGCCTGTTTCAGATTCTGTGTCTCCCTCTCTCTCTGACCCTCCCCCATTCATGCTCTCTCTCTGTCTCAAAAATAAGTAAACGTTAAAAAAAAAACAGGACTTCTCAACCCTGGTAATTTGAGCTGGGCAATTCTTGGTTGTAGGGGCTGTCCTGTGCATTGCAGGATTTTTAGCAGTATCCTTGGTCTCTATCCACAAGATTCCAGGACCCTCCCCCCACCCCACAACCCTTCACTCAGTTGTGACAACCAAAAATGTCTCCTAACACTGCTAAGTGTGGGGAGTAGAAAGTTGGGGGGGGGGGCATGCAGTGGCAATATTACCCTTAGTTGGGAACTAGTGATCTAAAACACCAATTTGAAACAAAAATACAAAATGGGGTTGGTAAGTTGGAGGCTAACTCTTACTGTAAAATTCTGCTTGATTTGCGGGGCACCTGGGTGGCTCAGCCAGTTAAGTGTCCAACTCGTGGTTTTGGGCTCAGATCATGATCTCATGGTTGGTGAGGTCGAGCCCCACATCAGGCTCGGGGCTGGCAGTGCAGAGCCTGCTTGGGATTTTCTCTCTCCCTCTTTCTTTTTCTCTCCCCCACCCCCCACCAGCCCTCTCTTTCTCTCTCTCAAAATAAATAAACATTAAAAAAATTCTGTTAAACAAAACATAAATAAAATAAAAATTTGCTTGACTTGTTATCACAGTATTATTTGTAGGATATACTAAATTAAGAGAAAACATACTTTAGGAAGTTGTAATTAATAAAAATCTCCAATGCAGAACAGTTTTTATTATGAAAAACAAATTACATAGCTATGTGAGGTCGAATGAATTTAACCCCTTTCTAACTAGGAAAGCATATATATGTACATGTATGTGTGTATATAGAGAGAGATAGATAGATATAGATATAGATACATATATATATGCAGGAAGAATGCAATTTTCAGTAACCAGTAAAAAGTATGGACGTATTTGAAATTCCCAAGAAGCCCCCATTAACCAGCTGGTGGTGTGACATCATCTGTCAACTCCTATTGGCACATACTACGCACACAATAAATATTTGCTAAGTGAATTAACTTTGGAAATCTATGTGCACGACTTCTAGGTATTGTGGAGGACAATGAAAAGTTTGTCTTCTATTATGCAAGCTGCCTAAACAAGGGGACCATACCTTGTCTTTGTTTCTGTGCCACACACTTGATGGGTGTTGTTTTTTTTATTTTATTTTTTAACATTTATTTATTTTTGAGACAGAGAGAGACAGAGCATGAACAGGGGAGCGTCAGAGAGAGAGGGAGACACAGAATCTGAAGCAGGCTCCAGGCTCTGAGCTGTCAGCACAGAGCCCGACGCGGGGCTCGAACTCACGGACCGCGAGATCATGACCTGAGCCGAAGTTGGATGCCTAACCGACTGAGCCACCCAGGCGCCCCATTTAATTGTTGAATGAAGGAATTACTTAAAATTACACTATCGAATGTAAGGATTTTTTTTTTTCCTTGCTGGTTTCTGAACTTGGAAGCAATTAAATCAGTTGCTAGGGTTGATCATTTTCTTTATTTATAAATGATATCAAGTCCAATCTTTTGATTCACTATAAGAAAAAGAATCAATACTAACTCTGTGGTTTAAGCTGTATTGTTACGGACTGGTAAGAAAGAGGGTAATATACTGATCATCTATTGATACTAGCTTTATTTATTTAAAAAAAATTTTTTTAGTATTTATTTATTTTTGAGAGAGAAAGAGAGACAGAGAGTGAGTGAGGAAGGGGCAGAGGGACAGGGAGACACAGAATCTGAAGCAGGCTCCAGGCTCTGAGCTGTCAGCACAGAACACAACACGGGGCTTGAACCCACGAACCGTGAGATCATGACCTGAGCCGAAGGACGCTTAACTGACTGAGCCACCCAGGCACCCCTATTGATACTAACTTTAAATGTAACACCCAGATAATGATAACCAAAGGCTTATTTATATTCACGAATTTTATCTGATGCATCACGTAATCTTTGAGGTTTTCAAAGACAGAACAATGATCACTGAGAAAACACCCACCTTCGTGGCTCTACTCAAAGCATTAACACGGTGTGAACGGTAGGTCATAAACGTCTCAGACTTCCTACAAAATACGGTACACTGAAGAAGCACTCACTAATGGGAGTGATTTCTCACATGCTATAAAAGGGACACAAACAAGGAAGATAAGATTTCTGCCATTTTACTACTGTGTTAGGGAAAACAAATTAGATATTATAAAAGTTTGATAAGAGTAATGTAAAAGATAATAAGTTATTCCATGTAAAATATTAGCACCCACTGAGACCATGCAGTGGGCCCACAACTTACAGGTTGTTCTCATTTCTAAACTGCTATTTAGACTTTAGATTGCAAGTGGAAAGAATAAAATGACCTGCAAAGCATCTGGCTCTGTGCATGGCACAAAATGGGTATCAATGAATGGTACGATGAAACAATGCAGGGCTCAAGCCTGATTGATCTGAACAACAGGGACAGTGGAGAAAAGCAAGGGATGAACTATGGGCCAGACTCAGAGTGGGGAGAGAGGAAGGGAAGGGACTGTCCAAGCAGGCATGACCTCCCTCTCCCCACTTCCTTCACTGCCTCACATGGCCAGGCTGGGTTCAGATGAAAATCTCATATAAAGGTGAAGTTGGCTTCAGAGGGAGGGGCATTGTATACATTATTCGAGTTTTCAAAAAAAAAAAAATAATAATAAAAATAAGTAAAGTAAGTAAGTAAGTAAGTAAGAAGGAAACCTGCTCACCAGAAACTGGAGGGAAGTAAAATGAGAGATGGAATTCATGCTCTGCTGAGAATAACTCAGGTATAAGCTCTCGCCAGATGTTTGCAGTCTTCTCTGGAGGGTACAAGGTTAGGAAAGAGGAAAAACAAGAGGGCTCAAGAAAAGAAAAGGTTATGAATATTCAGGTGGATAGTATGGTTAGGAAAGACAAATGAATGAAGAAGATGGATTATTGAGAGATGAATAAGAAGATAAACAAAGGTTCACGTCAATTCTGGTTAGAATGAAGCTAAACAATTTACCCGCTGGTGGCAACGGACAGAGATTCAGAAGCGAGCAAAGGATACAGTGTGCTGAGAGAATGAGAAATTAGGAAGTGTCAATAGGGAGGAAGAGAGCAGCCCAATCCATCCTTCTTTCAAAAAACATGAAGAGCGGGGCGCCTGGGTGGCGCAGTCGGTTAAGCGTCCGACTTCAGCCAGGTCACGATCTCGCGGTCTGTGAGTTCGGGCCCCGCGTCAGGCTCTGGGCTGATGGCTCGGAGCCTGGAGCCTGTTTCCGATTCTGTGTCTCCCTCTCTCTCTGCCCCTCCCCCGTTCATGCTCTGTCTCTCTCTGTCCCAAAAATAAATAAATAAATAAATAAATAAATAAATAAACCAAAAAACAAAAAAAAAACATGAAGAGCTCCTATGTGAGGTAGGGCCTGGATATTCAGAAAGGAAGAGCATGATCCTGCCCCACAGGAAACTCATGCACACTACTGCCAGAAGATGATAAGGAACCAAAGACACTTAGTACAGAGTCCTTGTGATACTTGCCAATTTTAATTTTTTTTCAGTTTCTAAATTTTTTACATGTTTATTTCTTTTTGAGGGGAAGGGGAGAGAGGGAGACACAGATTCCGAAGCAGGCTCCAGGCTCTGAGCTGTCAGCACAGAGCCCGACCCGGGGCTCGAACCCACAGGCTGCGAGATCATGACCCGAGCTGAAGTGGGACACTTAACCAAGTGAGCCACCCAGGCACCCTGTCAATTTTACTTTTTCAAAAGCAATTTTTAATTTATTCTCTAGCATCATATTTATATTTGTATCATATAAAAACTACAAACCAAACTAACAAATTGTACACTTGCACACCTACCACACAACTCACATACCAGAACTTCAACTTTTACGTTTATCTAAATTCTTCTGCTCGCCTCTTACAGCTCTTTGTACTATGGCAGCATCTCCACACAACCAATCGAGTGTCCGGCTACTTCTTCTAAATTTTCTGTGCTGGTCAGACATATGCCACAGAGGCGCTCTACAAACTTCAGGGTCCAAGAAAACAACTCCTCTTTCTTGTCTACAAGAAAGAGTTAAGGCAATATTTTGTTTCCTAATAAATACATTTCTTACAAACATTATTCTAGGAACCTAAGTTAGCTTTCCCTTAAAAGATTTTAAATAATTTGGAAAGGTAATAAAAGTTCATACAAATGGATAGTTGTAAATACCAAAAAAGCACTCTCAAATGTTGTCATGGAAACTTAAAACTCTTTGAAAATGATTTGTATTATCTTCCTGTCTGGTAAGAAAAATGTTATTTTACCTTACAGTTTTTTTAAGTTTATTTATTGAGAGAGAGAGTGCACACACACCAAGTGGAGGAGGGGCAAAGAGAGAGGAAGAGAGAGAATCCCAAGCAGGCTCTGTGCTGTCAGCATGAAGCCTAATGTGGGGCTCAAACCCACAAACATGAGATTGTGACCTGAGCTGAAATCAAGAGTTGGGCGCTTAACCCACTGAGCCACCGAGGTGCCCCTACCTTATGTTTTCAAATAACGTTTAAAATTATCGTTTAAAAAGTTACTACCCCAGGGGCGCCTGGGTGGGTTAAGCACCCAACTTCAGCTCAGGTCATGTTCTCACAATCCATGGGTCCGAGCCCCGCATTGGGCTCTGTGCTGACAGCTCAGAGCCTGAAGCCTGCTTCAGATTCTGTTTCCCCCCTCTCTCTCTGCCCCTCCCCATTCATGCTGTCTGTCCCTCTTTCTCAAAAATAAACATTTAAAAAAATTAGAAAAAAAAAAGTTACTACCCCATACAGGATTTTTCTCTTTCATCTTTTTAATTATGGTAAAATACACATAATAAAAAAATTACTACCTTAACACTATTTCAGTATACACTTCGGTAGCATTAAGTAGATTCACATTGTTGTCCAACCATTACCACTGTCTATCTCCAGAACTCTCCACCTTGCAAAATTCATACTCTTTCCTCAAAAAACAGTAACTCCCCATTCCTCTCACCCTGCAGCCCCTGGCAACTACCATTCCATTCTGTCTCTATGAATCTGACTACTCTAAGTACTTCATATAGGTGGAATCATACTGTATTTGTCCTTTTGTGACTGACTTATTTCCCTTAACAATGTCTTAAGGTTCATCCATATTGTAGCATGTCTCAGAATATCCTTCCTTTTTAAAAAAACTGTGGTAAAACACGTAATGTGACATTGACCATCTTAACCATTTTTTTCAGTGTATAGTCATATTAGCTATACGCTGGATACACTGTTATCCAACAGATCTGTAGAATTTTTTCATCTTGCAAAACTGAAATTCTATAGCCAGAGAAAACCATCGCCCTATCTGTCTGTTACTGGCTTATTGCACCTAGACTAACAACTTCAAGGTTCATCCATGTTGTAGCATATGACAGGATTTCCTTACTTTTTAAGGCTAACATTCCATTGTATGTACATACCACATTTTCTCTAGCGATTCATCCATCAGTGGACATTTAGGTTGCCTCCCTCTCTTGGCTATTATGAATAATGCCACAATGAATATGAGTGTGCAAATATCTCTCTGAAATCCTGTTGTCAGTTCTTTTTGATATACACCTAAAAGCGGGATTTTTGAGTCATGATAATCCATTTTCTAAACGACTATTTTTTCAAGCAGGTTCACAGCAAAATTGAGAGGAAGGTACAATGGTTTTCCACATACTCCCTGCCTCCACACAGGCACAGCCTCCTCCATTATAACATCCCCCACGAGAGTGGTACATTTGATATAACTGATGAACCTACACATTGACATATCATGATCACTCAAAGTCCATAGTTTACATAAGGGTTCACTCTTAGTGTATGTCCTATGGGCATGGACAAATATATAGTGACATATATCCATTATTATAGTATCATACAAAGTATTTTCACCGCCCTAAAATCCTCTGTGTTAATTCTATTTTTAATTTTTTAAGGAAACTTCAAACTCTTTTCCATCACAGACATACAATTCTATATTTCTACCAACAATGCACAAAGATTCCAGTTCCTCTGTACTCTCACAAACATCTGTTATTTTCTGTTTTGTGGTGTTTGTCATTTTTTCTCAATAGAAGCTGTCCTAATGGGTGTAAGGTGGTATCTCACTATGGTTTTCATTTGCATTTCCCATACAATTAGCATGTTGAGCATCTTTTCATGTCATTATTGGCCCATCATATATCTTCTTTGAAGAAATGTCTATTCAAGTCCTTTGGCCATTTTTTAATTGGGTCGTTTATTTGTCTGTTTCTTTCTTTCTTTCTTGTTGAGATGTAGGAATTCTTTATATTTTTTGAGTATTAACCCTTTATCAAATAAATGAATTACAAATCTTTTCTCCTACTCTATGGATTACCTTTTCACGCTGCTGTGTCCTTGGATGCACAGAAGTTTTATATTTTGATGTAGTCCAGTCTACCTACGTGGTTTCTTTTGTTGACCGAGCTTCGGTTCATATCCAAGAAATTATTGCCAGTATAACGTCATGAAGGTTTCCCCTATGTTTTCTTCTAAGAGCTTTGGAGTTTGTTCTTACATGCAGACTCTGTCATGGATTTTGAGCAATTCCCTCTTACAGATTTGGAAATTCCCCACTTAAACCTAAATTAGCTCTTGAAGATATTCCTCTCTGATGTGTATAAGTGAGGTCAAAGGGCCTGTGCATTTTCTAACAGAAATGTAGCTGTTAACAACGTGTGGATGCAAATAATTATAAAAACCATCTGCTCCTTCCGAATCAATGTGCACCTCAAATGATGGAAAGACAAAGAAGGGGAAAAAAGATAATGCAAAAAGACAGACAAAGAATTCTCTCAGATACAGTAACACTGGAATTAAATCTTACCAGGTCCAGTTTTGTTTTGTTGTTGTTTTTTTTAACGTTTTTTAATGTTTATTTTTGAGAGAGAAACAAAGTGTGAGCAGGAGAGAGGCAGAGGGAGGGAGATACAGAATTCGAAGCAGGCTCTAGGGTCCGAGCTGTCAGCACAGAGCCCGATGCGCGGCTCGAACTCACGAACCATGAGATCATGACCTGAGCCAAAGTCAGACGCTTAACTGACTGAGCCACCCAGGCACCCCTTACCAGGCCCAGTTTTAAGTCACCAATCCAAAGAATAATCCAGATTTTTTTTTAAGAAATTAAAAATTTTCAACCTAGGGTTACTATTAAAATAAAGGTACTTATATCTCACCACCAAAGGCTCTCTTCTCTATTATAATTTCATAGTTTTCTATTCCCTTTTAAATATTTATCTTCTCTATCCTCCACTGCTGTGTTTCTTGATGCTGCCATTATTAATACTTTTTTTATGCCTAACACATTGACTTATTTTGCAAACAGCTGCCTGAAAAGCCTAAGGGTGCCTGTGTAGTTAGGCACCAATTTAAGAAGTCTGTTTTCTGGAATAATATTTATTCATTAATATTCTTGAACACCTGCTTTGTGTAAGACTGTGAAAAAAACAAAGCTGCAAAACTCACCAGAAAGGTCTTATAAACTGGCCTTAATAGGCCATATTCAGTATCATAATCACTTAGAAGGATAATGACCTGGAAATAAACACACCAGCAAGGCTGCATGGGGTATTTCTCCCCAGTGGATCATCACAGCAGGCAATACGGTCGACAAGGAACTAACTCTCTTCTGGCCCTCCAGCTGACATGTCAGGTTCGAGGGACCAAGACTCACACCCAGTGGGTTCAAGAAAATGTGTTAGAAGATAGTTTGACACTAGATTATAGCTTTGAGTGGCAAGGTAAGATATATAATGTTTTATTTTATTTTGTGACCTCTGATGGCTTCTGAGTAAGGGATTAACATGACTAAAGCTCTATCAATGTTAATATGGCAGCAGTATGTCAGGGGCTAGAAGCAGAGAGAGACTAGAGGCAGAAAGATTATTACCTTCCATTGGGGGAATAATAACATTAATAGTAATAATATAACAGCAGTAACCAATACTTATTTTTTTTTTGGCAATTTACCATTTGCCACACACTCTTCTAAGCATTTTTCATGTCTGAGGTCCTTATAACAACCCTGTGAGTCAGCTTTAGTACCAATATTATCTCCTTCACAAATGGGGAAACTGAGGCAACCAGAGATCACGTAACTTGCCTAAGGTCTCATGGCTAGTAAGTGGTAGGACCAACATTTGAACCCAGATAATCTGGTTCCAGAGCCTATACTCCAAAGCCAACCCAACACCACCACCTCCCAAAGTGCACCATGTATGCTCACCTTGCCTAAGATTTCAGAAAAACCCGTAAGGGATAACTCATTTCTCCCTAAGAAACTTGATAATGATAGGGCCGACAGTTCTAGTATTAGACTCAGCCAATCAGTCTGTGTGAGGATATCATGTGGGAATAAATGAGATCTTGAAGAGTCGCTGGTACCTCTTTATTTAGTGCCCACCAAGTGCCAATCATTTGTGCATCATCTCATCAAATCCTCACAACAATCCTATGATGGGGGCGTTGTTTTTAATCCACTTTTTTCAGATGAGGAAATATGGGTTCAGAGAGGCTACGCTCTCTGTCCCTCATTACAGAACCAGTTAACGACAGCAGCAGAAGTAGAATCCAGAGTCATATTAATCTCATGTGATTCCTACTACCTTACACTGAGGCCTGGAGCAGTAGTGACAGGAACACTGCCAGTCTAGAAGGCGGCGGTCCTTCTGCCCTCAAAAGGCCAGCAAACCCCTCAGGAAGACTCTGAAGCTGCTTAGGGGTGCGTGTGTAGCTGGGTTCCCAGGCTATCTCTCTGCCCAGCTAGAAGTGACACCAGGCGGATGCTGAGTCAGCCATTGTTCCAAGGAACCAGAACCAGCCTGTAAACCAGGCGAGGCCAAGGCAGCTCTGAGGACTCCAACACACAGAGCGCAAACATCAAACCCCATGGAAGTTCACAAACACAGGCTATCAGTTTGTGGCCCTCCAGGAAGAGAGGTTATAAATAACATTCTCTGAAGAGAACTGAGGCGAGTCAGAGGGAACTGAGGATAGTACCTGGAAATCAGAAACCCAAGGGAGCGGAGTTAGGTTAGAAAATTGACTATGCTTGTTTTCTCAGCTAATTCCCATATGTTTAACCTCAAAGTTTCTCAAAACTTTACTCTTAGAAAAATGGTTATGAGATAATATTAAATTAAAAAAAGCAAAACACACCAACACAATTGAAAGATGGTGGACTTTTGGTATTCATTTTCTTTTCCCTGAATTTTCCAAATTTCCTGTAACAGACATATATTACATTGTTATCCAGGGACAAAAATAAAATACACTAATCAAAAAAATTTTAATTCGTATTTAGGAAGAGAAAAAGAAAAAAAGACCAATTTCACAAAAAGTAGTCTAGTCATTCCCAAATGTTCAAACAGGCGACATCAAAATCACATGAGACATCTGTAAAAAAATACAAGTTTCCAGAACCCAAAGACCTACTCAGTCAGAATTTCCCTGGGGGGAGCCTAGGAATCTGGAGTTTTAACAAGCTCCCCAGGTGACTATAATCTTTTTTATCAAGGAAGTCCAGGAGGACTTTCAATTCCCTTTTTCGTTTTGAGGTTCCTTGGTGATTTATTTAACACCGGCACAAATTTATACTGGAATGCAAACATACAGTATGTCATGGTGGGAGTAAGTGACCGGGGTGAGGACTTGGACGGCCTCATGCCTCACCATTTATCTCTGCAAACTTCTGAACATCACTCAGGGTTTTCAGTTCTTGTCGTGGACATGCTGTTACACACAGCGCTACGGACTTGATCTTCCGGTTTATCAAGTCCAGATTGCATGGATCCAAAAAGAACACATACCTAAAGCATGGAGAAAAATATTGAGATGTTATTTTGCAAAAACACATTCTGGTTCACTGCCTAATTTGACCAAGCCTGTAAGCAAAGAACATCCATACCCTTCACAAATTTTGTCAAAGATGAACAAACAATTCAGAAATCTAATCACAGTTTGTTTGAAAACATACTGTTAACAGTGGGGACTGGAGGAATTGCAGGACTCCTATTTGTCATGATGTATTTTTCTAATATTTACATTTTTGTAATGTAGTTCATAATTAGAAATTATCTATTTTAGTTTTTTAGATAATTAATTTGTTTTCTTTTTTTTTTTTTTTTTGGTCAAGGTTGTGCCCTAAAAGTTACTAGAATATTCCAATAGTGCTATATAATGTGAATTATAGTTTATGTATAAGCTTTAGCTAATATATAATTACATGTAAAATTTAAAATTATAAAAATGAAATATAAACTTTTGCTAATTAATATGTAATTATAAAAATCAATTGTAAAATTACATACAATTGAATACGTAATGTTGAATGGAGACTAGAGGGAATTATGCCAACATTTTATCTGCAGTCATCTCTGGATGTTAGAATAAAGTGATTTTAATTTTCTTTCTTTCATTTTTCAGAATTTTCATTTTCTAGTAAATGAAATGACTTTTGAGGTGAGATAACTACAGTAAATATCATTTATTAAAAAGGTCGATTACATATCAACAAAGTAATCCTCAAATCTTAAATTATCCCTTTTGTGTTCTGTACATTCATGTTTTAGGAAAAGGAAGATTAACCAGAAATTACACTGAAACAGATTGGGTTTTTTTTTTTTTTTTATGTTTTATTTATTTTTGAGACAGAGAGAGACAGAGCATGAGCAGGGGAGGGGCAGAGAGAGAGCGAGACACAGAATCTGAAGCAGGCTCCAGGATCCCAGCTGTCAGCACAGAGCCCGATGCGGGGCTCGAACTCACGAACCGCGAGATCATGACCTGAGCTGAAGTCGGACGCTCAATGGACTGAGCTACGCAGGCGTCCCTGAAACAGATTGTTTTTAAATGTTAAACCGTAGGGACCCTGGGTGGCTCAGTGGATTAAGCATCCGACTTCAGCTGAGGTCATGATCTCTCGGTGTGGGGTTCTCAGGAACCCTGCTTCGGTTGGGCTCCCTGCTGTCTGCTTCAGATCCTCTGCCCACCCACTCTGCCCTTCCCCTGCTCATTCTCTCTCACTCTTTCTCTCAAAAATAAACATTTTTTAAAAAAAATGTTAAAAAGTAGAAAAGATGATAAAGATTGCAGATGTTATCATTTGCCCCAAAAGAAATACTCTTAACTAAGAATACTCTTAACCAAGAAAAGCAAAGTCTAACGTTATGGATCAACAGAGGGGAAACAAGCAGGAATGTTTTCATGCAAGACAGGAGGTAAAGAACCTCCAGCGCTGGTTTCCATTCGCCTGGGTCCGTGGAAGGTTTTATGAAATTGTCTCTCTGCCAACAGCCTTTCCCACATTGTTAAATTCTAGTGCTATATAAAATAGGATTCAAATCAGGAAATATAACCAAATATAAGAACTAGGTGAGAAAACGGAAAAGCAAAAAGATCAAGTCAATACATATGCTGGAATGGACAATATATAAAAGGATACCAGAAAAAAAATTAAATAATAAAAAAAGAAGTGTGTACATCAGGGGGATGGGGGCCTGAGAGGTATTTGCAGGTAGAGTAACACTGCACACAGGAGAAGCACCAGGGACGAAGAACCCAGCATGAAGGTCAGGGATAAACTACAAACCACCAAACTTAAAAAAAAAAAAAAGGTATTTTGTAACCATTACCATTCCACAGAGAATGACTATGTAGCCCAAGAGAGCTAGAAGGTGCATGAATTCAAACCTAGACCTTCTGAGTTTCATCCCATGTACAACCTGCTCTATCCCCAAAATATTTCCTACAAAATAATAAATCATTGTAACCTTTCTATATTAACTTACAATATTGTTTCCAGCATTCTGAAGTTCAATTCAATCCGTGGCAACAAGTTCCTACATAATTAAATTTTAACTAAATGGCATTTAACTGAATATTTACAGAGTAGGAAAAATGCATGTCTCGAACAGATAAATTTTATGATTCATTAAAACTGTACCCTTCTTGCCTTTTGATTGAAAAATGCCCTTTAGTCAGGTAAATAAATCCTTACATTAGTTTCAGTTTTCACATCAAACAAAAATGAACTGTATGCGGCAATTCCATTTTTTGGAAAGGAGACAAATAGCCAACTTTCAAGTAAGCATGGCACTGGCAGACCAGATTAACTAACAAATCTACTGATAAGGTTTTTTTTTTTTTTAATTTTTTTTTCAACGTTTATTTATTTTTGGGACAGAGAGAGACAGAGCATGAACGGGGGAGGGGCAGAGAGAGAGGGAGACACAGAATCGGAAATAGGCTCCAGGCTCTGAGCCATCAGCCCAGAGCCTGACGCGGGGCTCGAACTCACGGACCGCGAGATCATGACCTGGCTGAAGTCAGACGCTTAACCGACTGCGCCACCCAGGCGCCCCAAGTAGGTTTTTTTAAACTGACAGCACAAGATGCGAGGTAGGAGGCCATAAAACATTCCCAAAAGGCTTTTCTCACAAACAGCCAACCACTGTCACGGGTAACCGAGAAACCCAAGCAAATTTTCATTGCCATTCTCAGGGAGTCTTCTACTAGACCTACTAATAACTTACAAACAGCTTCCAGTTCCACATCCTGTAGAGGAGCAGGAATGAATCAACTACCACAAGTGGGGTTAAAAGAGAAGGAAGAGAAAAACACTTCACAAACTGAACAGCCCAGATACCTGCAGGCATTGGCACACAGGACAGGGGCCTGCAGCATCACCACGTGGTACTGAGAAGAACACATTTGCAAAGAGATCTGCAAAACAGCCTAAGCGAGCTTGGAACTTCAACGTTAAGAGGAACAGCAAAAAATGCTTAAGACTAAACCGTAAAGCGAACATTATAGAGGCTAGCAGGTAAGGCACGTAACTATGTATTACAGTCAAGACAGCTCCTGGGAACTACTGAAGGAGAGAAACAGATAAATTCATTTCAAATCGAAATTCTTGAAATACAGGTTATCCCCAAAAAGACAGGACAGGAGAGAGTTCTAAATAAAATGTCTACGTACACAGTAAACTCACGGGGACAGATGCACCAAAGATGAAAACAGGGCAGTAAAGCAAAGGAAGGGCACTAAAGCATGGAGGGTCGGGAAAAGGGACAAGAGGCACAGAAAGAGGTGACTTTTAAAGCTGTGCTCAGAGCAAGGCAGTGAACACAGAACGAGCTGATGTAGATATGGATGCCAGAGATGGTTCAAAACTGCTTTACACTTCTATTTTGCTTTCATTTTCTTCAAGGAAGACAGGGCACGGTAGAGAAAGTAAGATTTACTGGGAATTTACTTTGGGCCACAAAGTATCTTAGGCACTGTCCTCACACATCCTAATTCAACAAAAGGGAACTGAGACCGACAAGCTGGACAAATAACCAAAAGCCATACTGACTTGATGACTTGAACCCTGGGGCGCCCGACTCCCAAGTGTTGCTCTTTCCGCCACTGCCCTTCCAACTTAAAATGGAACGTGAAGGGCACTTGGGTGGCTCAGTCGGTTGAGCATCCAACTACTTTTTTAATGTTTATTAATTTTTGAGAGAGAGAGAGACAGAGCACCAGGGGGAGAAGGACAGAGAGAGGGGGAGACACAGACTCCGAAGCAGGTTCCAGGCTGTCAGGAGAGAGCCTGACGCAGGGCTCGAACTCATGAACCATGAAATCATGACCTGAGCTGAAATCGGACGCTTAACCAACTGAGCCACCCAGGCACCGATTAAACCCTCTGGAACCCCAGAGCAAGGATTCTGAAGCCCTACGTGGACACAACACAGTACTGTCCTCCACATGGTATGCAACCCTCTCATGATAAGGATTAAAAAGTATGACACAAAGACACTTCATTCATTCAATAAACACTACTAAGTGTTATTATGAGTCTACTCCTGGAGATACAAAATTCATTAAAAAAAAAAAAAAACAGTTCTTAAATGCAAATAATTTACAGTCTAGAGAAGAAGAAACAAAAACAGTCATTTCTGCTATGAGGCCAGGTTGAGATGGTGGAGGAAACAGTGTAATTCTGCACACAGCATAAGGGGTTAGAGGAAGCACTACGGAGCAGGAGGCAGTACTGAAGCCACATTTTGGCAATGAGTAGGAATTTTCCACACAGATGGGGAAGGGAGCGTTCTAGGCAGAGAAAAATGCATGTATAAAAGTATAGAAGCATGAAAGAGCATATTTAAGGAAGAGCAAATAATTTGATAAGGTGGACTACAGGATCGGACATCAAAGGGCTATGCCCAAGGAGAAACAGGGGACAGAAGAGGCAGCCATCCTTACAGCTGAAGGACCTTACAGCTCCACTACATTAGGGAATGTGCTTTCAACAGCCACAGCACCCGGAGCCCCCCACGCCGTGTGACCAGCCCCTTGGGTTCAAGGCCAGGGAGGGGAAGGCTGGGCCACCAGGGGGCGCTGCTCCAGAGCGGAGCCTTTGCCTTCAGTTGCCTCCTGCTGCCATGGCAACTCTGCGGCAAGGCTTTTTGGAGTAAAGAGTGGCAAACAGATACCAGTCTGCTGGCCACCTCCTGCCAAATTTGGCTCCTGTCCTCTCTAATCAGGACGGAAGCACTGCAGCACTAAAGCTGGAAAGCTGGCTGAAAAACCCCTCTGTCCGTCGCCTCTGCGTTAGTGATTCCTAACACGTGTTTTCCCCAGAGGAGAATAAAAATGGAGTCTGATCATTTTGCCAATTATTACCTCATATCAATTTACAATTTACAGCCCCTCTCCACAGAGTATGCTGCCATTAGTGAATCACACCAAAAGGAACAACACAACAGCCTGGCAGAGGCTTCTCCTATTGCTAAATATAGGCTTCAGAGAGCCCTAGATCTCCGCTCCACTCGCAGTGGAACTGTGCCCAGAGGAGGCCTCTTACTTCCTGCGTGGGGTGCCAGCAAGGCAAGTCCAGTCATCCCTCCCCCCCCCCCAACCCCGGGGTGGGGCCCAATTGCCCCATGACGGGCTGTGCTTTACACAAGGACAGAGGTATGGAGTCTGCACACTAAAGCCAATAAAAAACCCAAACTAACCCAACACCAACTAATGCAACACACAATTAACTAAAACCCCACCTGCCCTCTACTTTCTGCAACAAAGCTAAGGGGTAAGAGAGAAACAAGCTGAAAGCAGTGATTGGTCTTCAAAACTGTAACTCTAGATAGTGGCTGAGAGAATTGTGCAATGTTCACCATGCCCCCAAGACATCAAGAACACAGACCAGGGAACAGAAGAAAAGGGCGGAGCTGAACTATGGGCAACGTGACCGCTGAGGTTGAGGCCACCAACGCCCCACTTTCCCACTGCCTCCCAATCCTAATGAGGAAAAGGCAAGGGGAGCCTGCATGGTTCAGTCGGTTAAGCGTCCGACTCTTGGTTTCAACATAGGTCATGATCTCATGGTTCGTGAGTTTGAGCCCCGCATCAGGCTCCGTGCTGATAGTGCAGAACCTGCTTGGGATTCACTCTCTCCCTCTCTCTCTGCCCCCTCCCCTGCTTGTGTTCCCTCTCTCTCCAAATGAATAAATAAACTTAAAAAAAAAAAAGGCAAAAATGTCCCGAGAAAGAGGTAGCACTTGTTATAGAGATGCCTCAGCACATACCTCACCAGCCTCCAAAGGGCACTGACCAGCCTGCAGCTTTCTACTATAGCACTTCCATAGGTTCACAGGTAACTGCTAAGAAGGGAAACTTCCATGATCATTTCTGGTAAATTCACAGCACTGAGAGCTGAAAACAGCTTCCAACTGTGAGGAAGCCCAGGAATCAGAGTAAGACAGCAACACTCTGAGAGGTTTACCGCTCTCACCTTACATCCCAAGGTCTTCTTTCTGTTCCTTGCTCTCAGGCTTACTCGCCTTACTCTCTCCTACAGGCCTCAGCCCTTCTCTCTGCCTGGAGTGTTCTTTCTCCAGAGACCAGCACAGCTACTGGTCGCCCCCTCACTTGCTTACAGTCTTGACTCAAAAGTCACCCTCTCAATGAAGCCTCCCCCAGCTGCCTATCTAAAATGCCATCTCTCAGGCTCTGTGGTGACAGCTCAGAGCCTGCAGCCTGCTTTGGATCCTGTGTGTGTGCGTCTCTCTCTCTAACCCCTTCCTTGCTCATGCTCTGTCTCTCTCTCTCAAAAATAAACATTAAAAACAATTTTTTTAAATAGGGGTGCCTGGGTGGCTCAGTCGGTTGAGCGTCTGACTTCGGCTCAAGTCATGGTCTCGTGGTCCGTGAGTTTGAGCCCCATGTGGGGCTCTGTGTTACAGCTCAGAGCCTGGAGTCTGCTTTGGATTCTGTGTCTCCCTCTCTCTCTCTGCTCCTCCCCTGATCATACTCTGTCTCCCTCAAAAATAAAACATTAAAGGGGCTCCTGGGTGGCTCAGTCGGTTGAGCGTCTGACTTTGGCTCAGGTCACAATCTCACAGTTAGTGGGTTTGAGCCCCACATCGGGCTCTGTGCTGAAAGCTCAGAGCCTGGAGCCTACTTCAGATTCTGTGTATCCCTCTATCTCTGCCCCTCCCCCACTCACGCTCTCTCTCAAAAATAAACATTAAAAAAATTAAAAATAAATAAAACATTAAAAAATTTTTCATAATAAAAAAACAAAATAAATAAAATGCTGTCTCTCCACTCTGATGTGCATCATCCATCTTTCCTGCTTTCTGTTTCTCCTTAGCACTTATGCTCATTAACACACTGTATATTTTACTTATCTATTTAATTATCCGTCTACACCCATAGAGTATCAGCTCGCAAAAGGCAGAGATATTTGCTGTCTTATTCATCACTATATCCACAGTGCCTAAAATAGTGCCTGGAATGAAGAAGGAGTTCCTTACTTACTTGTTGAGTTAATAAATAGATGTTAACTGTATAAGGTTTTGCCAAGTGGAGCAGGCAGTAGATGGAAGGTAAGGAAGACGATATTTTAGGTAGAAGGAAATATTCAACAGAAATTTATCAAATACCTCTGCCAGGTATAGGACTAAATAAGCACAAGCAATGCCGTGATAAATGAGACCAACACAAACAAGTGTCTCCCTTCCCAGCATTTATAGTCCAGAGAGTAGGGAGGTAATTGCAAAAGTGTATAAATGCTACAGCAGAGAAAAGAGAATAAGAAAATGCATCCAAAGGGCCCCATGAATGGATAGGTGTCCAGAAGAAGGGAAATCTAAAGCCAGGACCTAAAGAATGAGTCAGAGTTTGCAAGGTGTGGAGGAAAGGAGGCAGGACCAAGGAAGGAAGAGAATATGCAAAGACATAAAAGTGAGAAACAGCACAGCATAATTGAGAAAATGAAGAATGTCAGGATGGTGGAGGTGGACGGTGATGAAGAACCAGATGGCTGGACAGGCAAGCTGGAGCTAGATCATGCAGGCCTCACAGGTGGTATCCAAGACGTCAGAAAGTTTGGAGTTTGTCCTAAAGGCACCGGGGAGCCATTAAAGGTTCACCATTTGTCATGTGGGGCATTTTTTAAAGGCAAGCAAGAGAGAAAGTCAGGAGGCTGCTGAATCTCTACAAGAGAAGATGACTTGGGCTAGGCTGAGAATGGGGACGAAAATGAGATTTCAGAAACATTTAGGCACAATTAGGAAAACCTGATGACTGATTCTATGTGGAGGGAAAGAAAGAAATTAAGCATGATGCTTATTTATGGGAAAAAAATTAAGAAAGGAAGAAATTAAGAATGATAAGGAAAAAATTAAGGGGTGCCTGGGTGGCTCAGTCAGTTAAACATCTGACTCTTGATTTCAGCTCAGGTCATGATCTTACAGTTCGGGCCCCACATCGGGCTCTGTGCCGTTGGTGCAGAGCCTGCCTGGGATTCTCTCTCCCTCTCTCTCTGCCCCTCACCGACGTTCTCTCTCTCATTCTCTCAAAATAATAAAATAATTTAAAAAAAACAAAAAGAATGATCTGGTTTAGACTAGGGTGGTCAGGGCATTCTGGTTTGGACTCCTGTTCTGTTTGAGAAGACCTACATCTGAGGAGGAAGAATAGAGTTCGAAGAGATAAAGATCATGCTCTTACTGTAGACAGTTTGAGTCTGGAGTGTCCGTGGAGTGTCTGAGTAAGCCTAAACAGCTGGCTGGAATGTTCTGGCAGAGAAATCAGACAGGAGATAGAGACGGCAGAATTATCAGCGTATGAATGATAACCTTACCCCCAGGAGTGATCACCAAAGTTAGTGTGCAGAGTTGGGATTCTGATCCTTGGTGAAATCTGTGTCCCTGTTGAAACCATAAGCAAAATTTGGTGTACAAATTCACGTGCAGTTTTCTAAAGAGAGATTTCATACTTCCAGTTTTGATCAGATTGTCCAAGTCCCCCAAAGAGATTAACACTAAGAGCAAAGTAAGATGATCAAAGAGCCAAAACAAAGGCATGGAACTGAAAAGGCATGGGAAAAAAATGATTCTACTATTTAGCTAAGTTGTCTTTCTTCTCCTTATACATAGACTATAAGGGAGAAATAATCACCAGAATGGTAACCAAGAGTCAGACAGCAAACTGTGTTCCTCATACTAAACTGAGACAAACAAGCAAATTAAAACATCTTTTTTAAAAAAAAATTTAATTTTTTTGTGAGAGAGCGACAGAGAGTACAAGGGGGGAGAGGGACAGAAAGAGGGACAGAGAGAGAGAGAGAGAGAGAGAGAGAGAGAGAGAGAAAGAGAGAGAGAATCCCAAGCAGCCTCCACACTGTCAGCACAGAGACCCATGTGGGGCTTGAACTCACAAACAGTGAAATCATGACCTGAGCTGAAACCAAGAGTCGGACACTTAACGGACTAAGCCACCCAGGTGCCCCTAAATCATCTTTTAGAAAAATAACTCAGGGCACCTGGCTGGCTCAACCGGTAGAGCATGCCACTCTTGATCTCAGGATTTTAAATTCAAGCCCCAGGGGCACCTGGGTGGCTCAGTCGGTTAAGCGTCCTACTTCGGCTCAAGTCATGATCTCACGATCTGTGAGTTTGAGCCCCATGTCGGGCTCTGTGCTGACAGCTCAGAGCCTGGAGCCCATTTCAGATTCTGTGTCTCCCTCTCTCTCTCTGCCCCTCCCCTGTTCATGCTCTGTCTCTCTCTGTCTCAAAAATAAATAAACGTTAAAAAAAAAATTTAAAAAAAAATAAATTCGAGTCCCATGTTGTGTGTAGAGGTCATTTAAAAATAAAATCTTATAATAATAATAATAATTTACAAGAGCTATAGGAAAGAAAAATTCTCTATTTACTTTAGTGAACTGGAATATCACCCCAACCCCAGGTTCATTGGCAATATTATACTGTTACAAGGATCATTCTCAAAATCAACATGTTCCAGCACTCAGGCTAAGAAATAGTATGTGCTAAGAGTCAATGACCAGAACTTTATTTTTCTTTTTAGTTTAACAGCTTTATCGAGATATAATTTACATGCCATAAAATTTACCTGGAAACTGTAGAGTTCAAACTTTTGTACAATTCAGCTCAATTAGATGTTTTTAAGCATATTTTACAGTTGTTTATCCATCACCACAATCTAATTTTAGAACATTTCATTACCCTAAAAAGGAACCTCATGCCCATTAATAGTCACTCTCCATTTGGCCACACTTTCTAACCCCTAGCTCTAGGCAACCAGGAATATATGCTCTATGTCTATAGATTGGTCTATTCTGGACAGTTTACATAAATGGTACCATAGAATATGTGGCCTTTGGTGACTGACTTCTTTCACTTAGCATGTTTTCAAGGTTAGTCCATGTTACAGGATGTGTCAATACTTCATTCCTCTTTATGGCTGAATAATATTATACTGTATGGATATAACACATTTTGTTTATCCATTCATCAGTTGGTACACATTTGTATTGTTTTCCCTTTTTAGCTATTATGAATAACACTGCTATGAATATTTGTATACAAGACTTATTATGGATGCATGTTTTTATTTCTCTTGGGTAAAGGAATGGAATGTCTAGGTCACATGGTGATTCTGTATTTAATATTTTGAGGAACTGTCAGACTTCTCCATAGCAAGTGCTCCATTTAGCGTCCAGACCAGCAATGTATGAGGGGTCCAATTTTTCCACATCCTTGCCAACATTTGCAACTATGTCTTTTTTACCATACCCATTTTAGTGGATTTGAAGTGGTAACTCATTGTGGTTTTGACTTGCATCCCCTTGATTCAATGTTTAGCATCTTCACGTGTGCTTCTTGGCCATTCGCCTCTCTTCTTTGGAGAAATGCCCATTCAAATCCTTTGCCCACCATAGATTTCTTTTTAATCTTTGAGAACAACAGGCAGGACAGGCACTAGGTATTATCACAAAAGTATGAAAGATTATAAGAGAAAATAAGGATGAAAGTAAAGAAAAAAGAGCACTTAAGAGAGATTACAGGAGTCAAAAGACTAAAGGTCAACAAACGGCTCCAGTGGGCAAAGAATGCAAAAGCTGGGAAGATGGAAGGCTGTGGTCAGAATGGGGCATTCTTGAATTAGTCTGAATTGATTTTATAGGTGGAGCAGTAAAGGGTGATGACCAAAAACCAAGCTGTGACTACGGAAGACTGAATCCTGAAAGCCCCCACTGAGAAGAAATTCAAAGAGTTCCCAGGGCTAGAGTGAGAATCAATGAGACAGAATATGTGAAAGTGCTTTGTAAACTCCACAGATGTAAAGTTGGCTAAATTAGCCGTTTTTCCCATCTGGGTTAAAAAGGCAAGAAGCTTTGATAAGTAACTTTGAAACTTGTTTTGGAAGATAATAATCATGAAGATGATTATAACAAATAGCAGTTAACATCTACGGTTCTAGGCAACGTGCTCAGGAATAGACACCATTTATCATATTTATTCCTGAAAAACACCCTAGAACGTAGGTACTGCTATTATCTTCATTTTACAAATGAAGATCTTTAGGTCAAACATATTAATGTTACCTTCTCTAATGCAAATCATCATTGGTTAAAAATGTAAACCACAGTTGGTTATCTGTCTACTGAATCTACCCTTATGGATACATCCCCAATTACGTGAAAAATCTTACCCATTATAGAAAAACTATAAATACTCTTCTCAAGGCACTGCTTTTATCTTTGTATCAGAGACTCAAATTTTTTGACAATCAAACATCCCCACCTTGGTACTACTTTGCTCCTTTAATGCTTCAACAATGTATAAATGGTTTCCTCTCCATAACAAAGTATAATATTTGTTTTAAGATATTTAACTCATCTAAAATTTATTTTGCATGGTATGGGATTAAAACAGTTTTCGATGTAGTTCCTTCATATTATCATTCAACAATGTCTTTTGTTAAACACTGATGGTATTAGTTTTTATTTTACTTATTTTCTCATACACTACTGTCAGTTTATTTCTGATATTTCTATTTTGTTTCTTCCATCACTGTTACTAACAGGCATTCAGGTAGTCTTATTAATATGCTTTGAAGGTAAGTGTTGCTTTTGAATAGTAAAACTCCTTCTTGTTCCCCTCTAAACGACACAATCATTAATTAGACAATGAGTAGCCTTTCCTCTCTACCTGTTTTGTTTGGTCAATACACTAATTGCCAATATTTAAAGATCAGAAGATCAATAAGGTGCTATGGTCAGAATGTTGCCCCCCCCCCATTCATATGTTGAATCCTAACTTCCAAAGGTGATGGTATTAGGAGCCTTTGAGAGGTGATTAGGAGCCTCCATGGGTAGGGCTAGTGCCCTTATAAAAGAGGTTCCAAAGAGATCCCTATCCCCTTCCACCATATGAGAGCACAGTGAAAAGGTGCTAGCAATGAACCAGAAAGAGGGCCCTCATGAGAATGTGACATTCTGGTGTGGACCTTAGACTTCCAATCTCCAGAAATAGAGAATTACGTTTCTGTTGTTTCTAACCCTCTCAGTCTGTGATAGTTTGTGATAACAGCCTGAACAGACTACGGCGATAGGTCCTGTGTCCTCCCCTACTCTCCTTCCACCAATAGATTTCTGGCTTCTTTTGAAAAATGAGCATCACTGGGCCATCTACCCACATGCCAAAAATCAGACAGAACTGAGTAGAAGCTATCCTTCTATTGGGCACACACATATCAAGTTCAAAGTGCCCAACATTCCCTAGAGTCTTACTCCCAGCCCACTTAAGTGATGTACAGTGCCAGCTTAGCGGCCTTTAGATATGGAAACTCTGGTGAAACCCACAAGTTTCCCTTTCTACCTTCAAAGCCAGAAAGTTCACAATCAATTTGCTACTTAACTTCAGTAACTACACCTAGCCTAGATTTCTGGTCTAATCTCTTAACTTCCATTGTATGGCTCCCGATCTTTTATCCCCATTTAATTTACAACAGATGCACCTAATTCTAATCCTCTCAAGTTATTTTGTGAACAAGAATAATTTTTAAAAATGTTCCCCCTGAAGTTCTTTCCTGCTCCTTTATTCTGTGATTTATACTATCAATCAAGTTCAATTCACCATCCTATCAGGATCTTAACTGGTATTGTATTAAATCTATAAATCCACTTTGTTAGTATTGTCATCTTTATTATATTAAGACTATTCAGCCAGGAGTAGAATATATTCTTATTATTTGTTTTCTTTTCATTCTATTAAAGTATTATAATTCTCTGTATTAGGCCCTGTATCTTGTTTGATTCTATTTTTTTTAATAAAACAAGTATTATGTTTTTCATTATATTTTGTCTAGTGATAAAATAAATGACTGAATTGAGTTAGGGTGTACTTCATAACCCAGGATTTAAGTATCTCATTTCAAGATATGTTTTTGTTGAGTCTCCTAAACATTCAGGTTAGTCACCTGTCGTAGGCAAATAGTATTATATTTATCTCTACTGACCTACACGCATTCCATTGATCTCTTTCATATAACTTGTTACAACTAGTTATTTAAAACAGTGTTATAAAAAAGGGTGATATCCTGATTTTAACTTGAAATAAACTAATTTTTTCCATAATACTGGTATCTGCCACTACCAGAAACTCCATCAGTTTCCTTTCATGTCCTCAGACTTAAAATCTGTTTTTTTACAAAGGTGTCAAGGTTATTCAACAGGGAAGGCAATCTTTTCAATAAATGAAGCTGGAATAACTGGACTTTAGTAGGGGGGAAAAAGACAAACCTTGACCTCTTTACACCATATGCAAATATTAAATCAAAATGGATCATAGGCATAAACATGAGAGCTAAATATAAAACTTATAGAGGAAAATGAAAGAGGACTTCAGCTACCTTCATTATGACCTCAGTCTGTACTTTCTAATTGATTAAGTTCTTCTTTCCAGCTTATCTCTTAACTCAGGCAAAAGACCCTGCAGGCAAAGCATCCCTGTGATGGGAACTGACACTACCCCCTCAAGCCAGCCCTGAGCCAGCATGACTCCATGTGATTGACCCCAAGACAACGATCAACCCAACCTTTACTGCCCACCTGCGTGTACCCACCCACCTTTGTCCTACATTTTCCTTATATAAACCTGGAAGTATTTTCAGCACTTTGGAGACAGTCTTTGAGACATTAGTCGGCTGTCTTCTGGGTGTTGGCCTCACAGAAATAAATTCCTTTCTTTTTCACCACTGCTTGTCTCTCTATCTTTGGATTTTTGTCAGGGGTGAGTGGCCAAACCTGGTCTGTTTGGGAACCCCCGGAGCCCTGTGCCCCAGCTGCAAAAACACAGAAACAAAGCTTTATGACTCTTTGGGCTATATCAGTGATTTCTGATACAAAAAAACCATGAGCCATTAAAAAGATACATTTTCGTGTGCGTGTTTTTTTAAATGTATCTAATGGATAAATTAGACTCCATCAAAATAAAAAACTTGCTTGTCAAAAGTTACCATTAAGAAAACAAAAAGGCAAACCACAAATTAGAGAAATATTTGCAAAAGATATACTTAACAAAGTGTGCCTAGTAAACAGAATAAAGAACTCTCAAAGCTTTTTAAAACAAACAAATGTGTCCAAAAATGTGCAACAAAAGATTTGAACAAATACTTCATACAAGAAGATCTACGGATGGTTAACCAGTATTTTATAAAAAGATGCTCACCATCACTGCTCACTAAAACATACAAATTAAAACTACAATGAACACTAGACCATCTGAACTCAGTCTGTCTGGGACCCCCGGAACTAGGTGCTCTGGCATCCTTGTGTGCCAGCTATAATGGGAATATAAAATGGTGCAGCCCCTTTGCAAAACAGTTCTGCAATTTCTTATAAAGTTAAACACATCCTAGTCACATGACTCAGCAATCCCAATCCCAGGTACCTATCCAAGAGTAAGGAAATACATATCCATACAGTATCATGTGCACAGACTTCCAAAGTAGTGTTATTCACAATAGAAATTCTTTTTTTTTAATTTTAATTTATTTACTTTTGAGAGTGGGGGAGGGGCAGAGAGAGAGAGAGAGAGAGAGAGAGAGAGAATCCCAAGCAGGCCCTGGGCTGTCAGTATAGAGCCTGACACAGAGCTCGAGCTCACCAACTGCTAGAAATCATTTAGCCTGAGCTGAAATCACTTAGCCAACCCAGCAGGTGCCCCCCCCATTACTTTAAATAATTAAATAACCCAAATATCTCAAAACTGAACAAGTAAACAAAATGTGGCATATCCATGCGATGGAATACTATTCACTAATGAAAAAGGAATAAACTATTGTATTTAACAACATGGATGAATCTCAATAACATTATTATGCGATGTTAAAAAAAAGAGACCCAAACACAATATACTATATGATTCCATGTATATGAAATTCTAGAAAAGACAAAACTATACTGTCAGAAAGCTGATCAGTAGTTGCTTGGGGACAAGGACGGGGGAAGAAACTGGTGAGGGACCATAAGGCAAGCCAAGGGCCAAGCACAAGCTACCACAACCCCCTCCCCCAAGGTAGGATATGTGTGATATTGCTAAGACACTCCTGGCTGTCCAAGGACAAAAGAAAGGGGAAAACAATTGGTTAACTGTATCCAATGAAAACCTTGAATACTGAGACGTGGGTGAGCTTGTCAGTTGGCAATGTGTCATGTGTATGTCACATACCAGTGTCAGGTAAGTAAATGCCCTGACTCCATAGGAGGGAGAAAACAACGAACACTCTGCCCTTTGTACTTCTTCCATTGGCTGATTTTAATCTGCAGCCCTTCCCTCAAATAAACCAAAGCTGAGTATAACAGATTTCAGTGAGTTCTGTGAGGCTTCGTAAAGATGGTCTTGTGGACCCTTGAACTTGCAACTAGTGTCAGAAGTAAGGGTAGTCATGTGTGGACTGTGTACCCCCCCCCCCAACTTCTTAGTTGCCCTCAACACTCACATGCAGATGAATAAATAGATGGCAAGCGAATGACTTTAAAATTCATAGTTGAAGTGGTTAATAATTACCTAAGCATATTACAAAGGTCATATCTATGAGCTTACATACAGTTACAAAAGCTTTTTAGAATCTTTACAGCTGCCTGGTTAACCTGGAACCAACCCAAGTAGTGAAAGTCTGGGTTGAGCACGTATAATCAGCTATTTAACTTAAATGACAGCAGCACACACCCAAGAAGGTAACACAGACAAAAACTGACCATCCCATCCTTGCCTCAGTGCATACATGTCATCTAATTCTAAGTGGCTTTTTTAAGTTTATTTATTTATTTTATGAGACAGAGAAAGAGAGAGGGGGAGAGAGGGAGACAGCATGAGTGGTGGAGGGGCAGAGAGAGAGAAAGAGAAAGAGAAAGAGACAGAGACAGAGAGAGAGAGAGAGAGAGAGAGAGAATCCCAAGCAGGCTTCACGCCATCAGCGCAGAGCCCAACGTGGGGCTCAATCTCACAAACCCTGAGATCATGACCTGAGCTGAAATCAAAAGTCAGACGAGCCACCTAGGCACCCCCTAAGTGGTTTTTACTTCCCTACTTAGAATCTGCAAAACATTTCAACTTTCAACTCCTACATTTTTCTAAGGTATGTAATTGAATCTCCTCTTTCAAATTGCTAGTGGTATTATCCATAGCAAGTAGTACCCTAGAGGTAGAATTATACTAGAAACACAGATGTTACCTTTGTAAAAAGCTTTACAATTCAGGTTAAGGAGTAGTATGGTCACAAAATAGGACAAAAAATTTTTTCCAAAGATGCCTCCATAAATTTGCCTTCGGAAAATTTACCTATCATTTTTACAACTTTTTTAAAATTTATTTTTATTTATTTTGAGAGCAAGATAGCAGGCAAGTGGAGGAGGGGCAGAGAGAGAGGGAGAAAGAATCCCAAGCAGGCTTCAACTGTCAGCACAGATCCCAACGCAGGGCTCAAACTCACGAACCGTGAGATGATGAGGTGAGCCTAAATCAAGAGTCTGATGCTTTACCGACTGAGCTACCCAGGTGCCCCTCATTTTTACAAATTCTAACATTTTCCATGAGAGAAAAATAAAGTTTAGAAAAAACTGCATAAATAATACAATAAGTTTCTATTTAGAACATCATAAATGTTACTGTTTCCAATGCTTATAAATGTGTGGCAAAGTGAGTGCTCAAATGCAAGTTCAAGTTAAGTATCTAGGCTGTTCTTTTTCATGCTGAGCCAAACTAGGTGAGGTGGTGGGTTAATGTTAGAATCAGAGACTTTGACAAGAGGCAAAGAGGACAGTGCTTTCCCTCAAAGCAAAGCCAAATCCATCAAAGGCTTAAAGCATCTCCATTTGTTCAAACTTAGAGATAGGTGATCTACTGAGCTGCTCTCAAGAATATTCTGAAAACTGTAAAACTCAAGCATTAGCATGAGGGATAAAATGCACTATCTCTCCCCTCCTAAGCCTCTATATCTCCACAAGACAGAGTTAGGAGATCTTTACTGTGGGTGCCAGTGTTCACCCAGCTTCAGCCTGACCTACAGAACTCCAACCTGTAGACTCAGCCCACAATATTCTTCAGCCAGTGAGAACCAAGTTTGGTATTCTAATTGGAATTCACTTAGTGATAGGCTCTTGAGCTACCGCTCGGTCCAAGAAGGCTTCATCACCACTGTGTATGATTTTCCCCCGCTAGAATGCAAGTCCTGCTCTGAACCTCCAACCCACCTAAAGCTCTAAAACCCCACTTAAAATGACTCTGTCCCCGAACCCCCAGTCATTGGCTGAGTGATTCTTCCACCCACGTAGACAATCTAGACCAAGATGCTACCCTGAAGAAGGCAAAGTTAGAGAGACTGAGGCATGAGAAGTATCTGATCCACGGTTGCTAAAGGAAATGGATCATGAGCCGCAGAATATAGGCTATACGATATATGGGCTGCCTCTAGAAACTGAGAATGACCCCTTGTGGACAACCAGCAAGCAAATGGGACCTCAGTCTGACAACCACATGGAACTAAATTCTGCCAACAGCTTGAATGAGCTGGGAAGAAAATCTGTTCCCCAGAGCCTCCAGAAGGGAACACAGCCCTGCTGACACTGATTTCAGCCTTGTGAAACCTGGAACAGGGAACCAGCTGAGCCATGCTGTGCACAGATTTCTGATTTACAGAGAACTTTGTTGTTTTAAGACACTAAAGTTTGTGGCAATTTGTTACAGCAACAGTAGAAACTAATATAGTGGTGGTTCCCCTGCCACCATCAACTTGCCTTATTTTTCTGTCCCCACTAGTCTGCAGTTAGGAACCTAAGAAACTGGAGTCACTGAGTTTCCAATACATAATACTTCTAGGATGTCCCATATTGCACTGTCATGGCTTATCTGTATATTCTGTCTTCCCACTAAATGCAAGCTCTTCAAGGACAGAGATTATGAATGCCTTTTATTCCATTTTCATTATGCAAATGATATATATGGATTAATGAAAAATGAAGGGACCAAGTATAAAAGAAAATTAAGGCCACCCACATTTTTTTTAAGTAATCTCTCCACCCAATGTGGGGCTTGAACTCAAAACCGAGAGATCAAGAGTTGTGTCCTTTACTGACTGAGGCAGCCGGGCACCCTGAAACCATCCACAATTTAACAGTTAACCACATGTTAACATTTTCATGCCATTCTATACTTTCCTATATACTTGCATATTTTTATACATATAAATAAAATCATACTATATATGCTGTTCTGTAATATTCTCCCTTAATAACATTATGTGGCTATTCCAGGTCAATGGACAGGATTCTACACCATAATTTTTCCATTCTGTAGTACCTCAGACTAGGCCAGGTCCTCCTATTACAACCTCTCTCATGCCCCACACCTCTCCCTTCATAACACTTTCAACAGCTGTAATAACTCTTGTGATCATATGATGAGTTTATTAAGTTCTGTTTCCTCCATTAGATTATAATTTCCATGAGATAAAAGAGCGTGCCTCTTTTCCTCAAGACTAACTCTCCAAAGCCTAACCCAAAGAATATGGTCAAGAAATGTAATGCATGAATAGATGAGTTTAACCAAACCTCTTTTTTCAGCCATTTAGGTTGCCTCCTATTTTATTATTCCTAATAGAGGTCTCTAGCACACAGACTGTCAATAAGTGTTTGCTGAGAACTAAATAAAATAATAAACAGAATTTTCAAGAATGGTGAAGGACAGGGGTGCCTGGGTGGCTCAGTTGGTTAAGCATCTGACTTTGGCTCAGGTCATGATCTCACAGTTCGTTAGATCAAGCCCTGCATTGATCTCTGTGCTGACAGCTCAGAGCCTGGAGCCTGCTTCCCATTCTGTATCTCCCTCTCTCTCTACCTCTCCCCCACTCATACTCTGTCTCTCTCTCTCTCTCTCTCAAAAATAAACAAACATATGGAGCACCCGGTGGCTCAGTTGGTTGAGCATCCGACTTCAGCTCAGGCCATGATCTCACGGTCTCTGTGTTCGAGCCCCACACGTCAGGCTCTGTGCTGACAGCTCGGAGCCTGCAGCCTGCTACAGATTCTGTGTCTCCCTCTCTGCCCCTCCCTCTTTCATACTCTGTCTCTCTCTTAATATATAAACATTAAAAAAATGTTTTTAAATTAAAAAAAATAAACATAAAAAAATTTAAAAAAAAAGAATGGTGAATGATAGACATTCAGTAAACAGTAATTTAAGTCATCAGGAAGACGAGACAGAAGTCCTAGGTCCATAAACATGAAGAACTAACTGTACTTGGCTGATTAAAGGATCCTTAAGGCAAGTAATTTTTTTTTTTTAATTTTTTTTTCAACGTTTATTTATTTTTGGGACAGAGAGAGACAGAGCATGAACGGGCGAGGGGCAGAGAGAAAGAGGGAGACACAGAATCGGAAACAGGCTCCAGGCTCCGAGCCATCAGCCCAGAGCCTGACGTGGGGCTCGAACTCACGGACCGCGAGATCGTGACCTGGCTGAAGTCGGACGCTTAACCGACTGCGCCACCCAGGCGCCCCAAGGCAAGTAATTTTAACTTTACTTTTTCAGTTCTTTTTCTTGTTCAAAAAGGGACAGGTATGCATGGTCAACAAGATTTCATAACTCCTTAAAAGGTGTTCAAAAAAGGCATGTTTTACATATTAACTAATTACAGAAAAATGTTCTTCCTAAAATAGATGGGTATACAGCATGGTGCAGGCCCAGGAAACTGGGCAATCTTGTTATGGGTAGTTTAAAGAGTAAACACATTCTCTAAATTCTACCGTATCACTACCAACCCCCAAATAAGCCTTTATAAGTGTCATGGAGTAGACTGAATCAGACACTGAACCTATAGAGCCCTGAGCTTTAGGGAAAGTAATCAGAGGCCAATGATGTATCCACACAGAGATCTTAAACATAGAGAGTGTCTTTAAAAGAAGACTATTGTCTATTAAACAATCAACTAAATAAAAAGTAACATTATCAGTTTAAGTTACATATCTTCCAGTAAGTATTTAAAACACACAAACTGGGGGGCCTGGGTGGCTCAGTCAGTTGAGTGTCCAACTCCTGATTTTGGCTCAGGTCATGATCCCAGGGTCGTGGGATGGGGCCCCATGTTGGGTTCTGCACTGACCGTGGAGCCTGCTTAAAATTCTCAATCTCTCTCCCTCTGCCCCTTTTCTCTGTTCTCTCTCTCTATCTCTCTCTCTAAAATATGAAAATCAATCAATCACACACAAATGGTAGAAATGCCCAAATGTGAAATAAGAACGACGTATTTAATCATTAAAATGTCTGTTCTTTACCTGAGAGAAAAACAGAGAAAACTGCCTTCAAATTATTCAAAGCCTTCATAGATTGTACAGGTTTCAAAGTTTTTTTAGTTATGACTTTACTGATTTATGTAACCTGCCCCTTCTTCTCTGCATGTTCTACTAAAGGTCTTTCATCTTTAAAAATCCAGAGGGAGATGCCCCAAAAGTGAAAAGTGCGTGGGGTGGGGGGGGGGGGGTGGTAATGGAATCACAGGAACTTACCACTATATAATACAAAGAGCACAAGGGCATGAAGAGTGGGGAGCTAGTCCTAATGCTACTGTTTCATCAAGCCACTGACGCTTCCTAGACCCCAGTCTCTTCACCTGTAAAATGAAGGGGCTCCGTGATCTCCAGAGCCCTTCCTGCACAAACCTTCTATACTGTGGATTTCTGGGGAACGAGACAGTTAAAGGAAAGAAGTAAAACTCACGCTAGATACTCTGCCACAGGTTACAAAGGTAATTGAAAAAGGTCTCAAATAAAATGCCCCCTAAAGATTTTACTTACAAATGTATGCCATCAACCTCCTCAGACCTCTACTTCCCGCATATCCTGTTAATACTGATTATCTGAAATCAGAGAGGCATTTTACGGTCAAAGAGCCTTTATCAGTGATTGGGGCTTTAAATGGCTTCCTCAGAGGAAAGATAAAAAGATAAAGAAGAAAGTTAGATATGTGCAAAAAATATATCTTTGGAACCTCTATGGAAAAATCAATATTGATAAGAGATATATCTCACTTATCTGACTGAGAAAATTACTTAAGAGTTACAAAGAAAGAGTTGCTAAACTCTGTTAGGGTTGTTTGCAGAATGGAGAAAAAATTTCTAATAATGACATAATACCTATATAAAAAAGATTAAAGCAGTTCCCTACATACATGAACCTAGCTTTACAATAACCTATGCGTGCTAAGAGTCACGGGCACCTTACCATAGCCTCTCCCGTCCCAGACACCCAGGACAAGGTAACATCCATGGAGGAAACACAACACCTCCCCTCATCCAATCATCTCCCCAGGGGCCAAGAGAGCTAGAGGTTTTGTCCTACTACAGTTCCCACATCCATGAATCCTGTATCTTAGAACTAGAAACAGCCCTGCTCTATTCAAAGGGGCTTCCCCTTTGGGAACAATTTCTATAATAATAATAATTCTCTGTCTAAAAATTGGCACATACACTGTAAAGCTAGCTTTATGGTTTTGAAAATGGTAGGCAATGTAGAATGTGGCGGAAGAGACGTTTTTGGAATTGTCGATCAGAGTTCAAAATATATTATTACTATCCCTCTCCCCACAACCGAAAAAAAAGAAAGACCATAAGCCTTACCCACGTTCTCTAGCACCTCAGCTATAATAATAGCTCAGCTACAAAACAAGTCATTTTCCTCTCTGAGCCTTAGTTGGCACTCACCAATGTTTGATGGGGTACTTTAAGGAGGTTACACACTAGATAATCTTAAAGAAGTCTTTCATCTCTGATGCTATGTGGTTCTAAGATAAATGAACTTTCCTGAGTTAACCCAGGCTCAAAACCTTATTGATAGCATTGTTTCTACGCAGAAAAGTTGTACACATCTCAAACAACCAACTTAAAAGTGAACTTTGGGAACATAATCCATTTGAAGTTGGGGCCTTCTTGTATCTCATAAAACACTGTCTACCATTTTCCTATACATCCTTATTACTGCAGTAAATACATCGTCAGGTCAAAAATATTATTTGGAGAAAAAGAACACATTACAATAAGGATGGTAAGGCAATACAATACTGCCTTTTCTTTACTACTAGTGGAATTCTTACAGTCATCTTGGCATCTTAAATTTTTTGGTTAGAACAGGTCAAAGGCATTCCCTTTCCCATTTCTCTTCTAACTCTCTTCCTTCCTCTACTATTTCAATTCAATAAGCTACTATGGAATAACTCTTGGGTATTTAAATCTGGGAGCTAAACATGGCACTCGAGAGAGACAGAGTTGGGCAGGGTGCCGGAAGATTCTAAGATGCTCCAATTATTCCCTCCCCTTGAGTTTGGGTGGGACTTGGGATTTGCTTCTACCATGTAGAATATGGCAAAGGTAAAAGGACATCACTTCTATAATTATATTACATGAAATCTAACTTTCATCTTGCTAGCAGACTCTCTCTATTGATGCTTTCCCTCTCTGGCTTTGAAGTAAGCCGCCGTGCAGAGTGGCCCATATAGCATGCACCGAGGGTGGCCCTGGGCTGACAGCCATAAAGAGCTAAGGCTCTCAGTCTAACTATCTTGAAAGACGGAGTGCTGCCAACAACTACATGAGCTTGGAAAGGGAGCTCCCAAGCAGAGTCCCAACCCTGACCAAAACCTCGATTGCAGTCCTGTGAGATCCTCTGAAGCAAGAGATCCAGCTAAGCCATACCCAGATTCCTGACCCACAGAAACTCTGAGATTCTAAATGTGTCTTGCTTTAAGCCACTAAGTTCATGCAAAATTGTTACCTAGCAAATTATAATTAATGCAGGCAGAAGAAACACACAATATAATTGAAGAAGAACTTCAAGAAAAGAGAAAAATCTGAGACAGGAAAGTTCAGGTAATAAAAGATCACTATGGGATAAAGTCTGTTTTGAAATATGGCATGAAGAGGTTAGTTATGAGACCCCCCCGGCCCTTACATCTTTCAAGAACTTAGGTTGGCAGCTGAGCGGTAGAGCGGACAGCACACAGACAGAATGAATATCCCGGACAAGACTACTACTACACGGAGAAGCAGTGGGAGAGGACTGAATAGGTACAAAGGGTCTATCTAGATCATGGGAAGCCTGGAATGGCAGGTGTTGAGTGGGCTCATTTACGATACTATAGGCATCAACACTAAACAAAAGGCTCTTGAGCAGGGAAATGACCATAAAAAGTGTTTTAAAGAACTTAATCCTATCACAGTATAAAGGATGGAGAAGATTAGAGATTAGAAGACCAAGAATAGATAATGCCAGCACAACAGTTGTCCTGAGGCCAGCAAACGTGTGGAGGAAAAAGGCTCATGCTGATGAATAACCAAAGACTTGCAAATTAAAACTATACAACACCATTTTTTGGTTAACCAAATTAGTGAAAAACATAAACTAGTAATACTAGCAAAGATAAAGCAATCTCAGACATTGTTGGTGGGAATGTAAATGGAATAGCCTTTTTATGGAAAGCCATATTCATCAGCAATATTTATTAATAATCTTAAAATATTCAGATCCTTAGACTTGATAATTCACTTCTTAAAAAATTTTTTTTAACATTTATTTATTTTTGAGACAGAGAGAGACAGAGCATGAATGGGGGAGGGTCAGAGAGAGAGGGAGACACAGAATTTGGAAGCAGGCTCCAGGCTCTGAGCTGTCAGCACAGAGCCCGACACGGGGCTTGAACTCGTGAACCACAAGATCATGACCTGAGCCAAAGTCGGACACTTAACCGACTGAGCCACCCAAGCGCCCCGATAATTCACTTCTTAAAGAATATTTTAAGAAAAAAATTTATAGATTTTTTACCCATTCAAACACATTTAATTAAGTGCCTATTACATTCCAAATACTGAGGATATAGTAATGAACAAAACATACCTCACTTCTGCTTTCAGGGAACTTAGAAGAGGCAAACATTTAACAAATAAGTGCAAAAGTTTATAGGATACAATGAGAGATTATGTATTTATGTACGTATGCAAACTCTACACCCAACATGGGGCTTGAACTCATAACCCTGAGATCAAGAGTTGCAGGCTCTACCGACTGAGCCAACTGGGCACCAGAAGAGAGAGCATTTTTAAACACTTGATTTAAAGTGTGAGATCAGGGGCGCCTGTGTGGCTCAGTCAGTTAAGCGTCCGACTTCAGCTCAGGTCATGATCTCACAGTTCGTGGGTTCAATCCCTGTGTCAGGCTCTGTGCTGACAGCTCGGAGCCTGGAGCCTGCTTCGGATTCTGTGTCTCCCTCTCTCTCTGCCCCTCCCCCCTTGCGCTCTGTCTCTCTGTCTTTCTCTCTCTCAAAAGTAAATATTAAAAAAAAATAATTTGTGAGATCAGAAAAGACCCTTCTGGGAAATAACATTTATTTATTTTTATAATGTTTATTTATTTTTGAAGGAGAGAGCACAAGCAGGCAAGGAGCAGAGAGAGGGGGTGACAGAGGATCCACAGCAGGCTCTGTGCCTACAGCAGCAAAACCGATGTGGGGCTCAAACTCATGAACTGTGAGATCATGACCTGAGCTAAGTAAGGCTGAACACTCAACCGACTTAACCACCCAGGTGCCACCTGGGAAATAACATTTATATTGAGAGCTGAAGGGTGAGTAGAATTTAGCCACGTGAAGAATGGGAGAAAGTTTTCTTCTTGACAGAGGAAATAATACTCATGAAGGCAAGAAAGAGTTAGTTGTATTCAAGATTTTTCTTTTTTTACAAAATTAGTTAATTAATTAATTAATTTGTTTTTTTAGAGGGGGTGTAGAGAGGGAAAGGGAGAGAAAGAATTTTAAACAGTCTCCATGCCCAGCACAGAGCCCAACATGGGGTTGGATCCCATGACCCTGGGATCATGGCCTGAGCGAAAATCAAGAGTCACATGCTTAACTGACTGAGCCACCCAGGCACCCCTGTATTCAAGATTTTTAACCTATTCAACAAATATGTATGGAGGTAGGTCCTAATAAGTATCAGGTACTAGGTACCGAGGATAAGAAACCAAAGAAAATAGTGATCCGGGTCAAGTTGAGGTAGTAGCAGATAAAACAGGTTTAAAAAATTGTATAGCTATAGTAGGGCCTAGTATTCATAATGAAGACAAAGATATATCAGGAAATGATATAGGAGGAAACTAATGCATGTGGCAGGAAAAAGAAGAAGATGGCATAAAGGTAACAAACACAAAGGCACTGTGTCTTCTTTCAAACCCAAACAGTATAGACTTACCTGAGAAAGATATGTTCAAAACATAGTGTTCATTAAATAATATATATACCATTTATAGGTAGAAATACTTAGATGGGTCGGTACTAAAATGTTTATATGCAGAGAAGAACAAGGAGAGATCAAAAATAAATAAACATGTACACACGAATTAAAGCGTAGCTATACTTGGGAAACTATTTCCCCTACAGCTACCCATGAATGGTTCCCAGCTCTGCTAAGCACTCAGGGAAAAGTAATCATTTTTTGGAATAAAAAGCAGGCTTTCTTTGTGAGAGGCCAAAATACACACACACATATATGTGTATATGTGTGTGTATATATAAATTAAAAATCGACCAAATGAACCTCCACAAGGTTAATGGGAAGAGTGACATTTACACAAACCTTATGGTGAGAATAAGCTTGGAACCATCAGCAAGTTACAAAAGAAGCCATATACATGAGTATGACCTCATATGAGCAGCAGACCTGAGGGAAGAGAGCCCTTTTCCAACCTCCTAAATTATCTAAATAGTGATATTTTATGGTTGGTACATGTGAACAGTGTTAAAGAGTCAAACATGGGGCACCCAGGTGGCTCAGCCAGTTAAGCATCTGACTTCAGCTCAGGTCATGATCTCACAGTTTGTGGGTTTGAGCCCCATGTTGGGCTCTGCTGACAGCTCAGAGCCTGCTTCGAATTCTGTGTCTCCCTCTTTCTCTACCCCTCCCCTGCTTGCACGCTCTCTTTCAAAAACAAACATTAAAAAAAAAAAAAATACAAGTCAAACAGTATTTGACAGCAAAAAACACTACCTACAAAAAAAAAAGATGTAGAATTCTGTACTATTTTTGCAACTTCTATGAGTCTAAAATTATTTCAAAATAAAAAGATATATATATATGGGCTATCTTGTTACGAGAATACAAGGCTTAAAATTTGTGTTAATTTTATGAGGCAATCAAAAAATAGGATAAATGAAAATCCTCCAAATTACTCTCCATGAGTCCAGTTTTTACTTCTGTCAAGGGATGCAGGTGCTTTATCAGGGGAAAAGCTCATGGTCTGCGTTTGATATTCCACTGAGCAACCAGACTTTTGAGAAAATCATTTCAATCTCTCTAAGCCTCTGCTACACCTACCTCACAGCATGGTATCATATGCTTGCCAACTATGGCATGCTAGACAAATATTTATTATTATTATTTAAAATTTCATTTATTTGAATAGCATTCCTTCATTCAATGGGGAACTATCTTTGAGATATTACTAACCTTTTGGGTCTCTTCAGGTTCGTGAAATTATCAAATTAATCTTATATTTGCCGGTAGTGGCCATGACTTAACAAACAGATTTATCTAATAATAAGAATAGTTATCACATCCTGGAAAATGTTTCTTAAGACAACTATAGCCTAAAAAAATGTTTCTACTGCTTAGCCTTTTCCTATAAAATTCATTAATTGAATTGGATAACCCATCACTTTAAAATTAGTTTGGTTAATTCTGAAGATCTGTCTTTATTTATTAGACCTGTCTAATCAAGTAGGGCATAAATATACAGTGTGGACAAATATACTGACATCATACCTAAAATATGTTTCATGAAATACATTTCCCTCACAGACATTAAAAATGAAGTCATAGCTCCTCCGAAGAAAAAAGACAATTAAGGAATTTCAAGACATTCAAAAGATGAAGCTTGAGAACTCAAAACAAATTTTTAAGTCTGACAAAGAAAATGTATCTTTTATAAAATTGGAAATTTATGCGTACTGTACTTATAAATGATTCATCACAAAATGTTTCATTATACCTTTAATGTTTCAAAATCCATTACCATCTCTCTCTCTCCCATCAAGTACAATCTTAGGAAGAAAAAATATTATGTTATTTCCTGAGTTAAAACTTTGTGTACAACCTATAGGCTAGTGGGAAAACAGAGTAAAGGAATAACCCTCTCAAATCAAGCCTTTACTCGTTAAACCCTGAAGGTCACCCATTTTAACCTGGCAGCTCATTTTATTTCCTGGAAAATGTATTTAGAGACCAAAACCAGGAATGATTCAAGTGGACAGTTAAAAAACTAAAAACACCAACAGGAGTCATATGAAAATAATATCTTACTGAAGATTATTAGAAAATATAAAAGAGCAGGATTTTCTACCCCCGTTCAAAGTTTCCATGGAGTTCATTCAGCCAACAGTCTACTCACTTCCGGTGGGTGTGGTCCATGCCACTGTTTGGTATTGCTTCCAACTTTGCATTTTTCTGCCCACAGATATTTCCATAGCTGTCGTATCCTGACACTAGTCTCGCTGCTGCACCTGTTGCTACTGAAAAGCCACAAATAAATCCCTAGAAAAAAAAAACAGAAAAAACATACAAATAAACCATTTCAATAGCAACAGTCACTACTTGATACGATAATGAGCTTCTTTTGTCTGTTGAGGGGAACAAAGAGCTATCTTTCCTTATTGCAAACACTATTCTACTGTTTTCCTTGGATTTCACATGAGCAGCACAAAGAAGTCCACAGGGAAACACTATTTACTACCATAACAAAACAAATCTCAAGCTTTTACATCATGAGATCATCTTTGCATTTTATAATAATAAGAGCAGCTTCTCTGTATGGAACATCTGCTCTGTGCCAGGCTCTGTACTAGGTGCTTACCAGACGTTATCGCTAATCCTCATGATAAGGAAACTGAGGCCCAGAGAGGTTAAATAAGTTGTCCAAAGCCATAGAAGCTAGTAAAGATGAGAGCATAAAATCAAACCCAGCTTGTTTCATTCTTCAGCGGTTTTTGGTTGTAAAAGAATTCTGTTAAATTAACAGCAACCGATGAAAGAAAGAAATTCAAAGAACAATAGGTACATGGGTTTTGAATTATTACCACTTTGGTGCCCACAACATTTCTGTTTCCTTCCTTCAGTAAAGCTGTATACAAGCCAAAAAATTACACCATGAAACACTACTCTGCTTTTAATATTGCAGAGTCAAGGAGAGTGAGGCACTGGGTCTGTGTGCCACAAAGGTCACTTCATTTCATGGGAATATGATTCATCACAGTGCCCAAGGCAAATAAATGGTAGATGCTTCCGAACTGCATCATGCTTGCTAAATCAAGTATGCACGAAGAGCAGTAACAGCCTATATTACACTGCAGGCTGGTAGGCATTAAGAATAGGAAGTAAGGTGAATCATTACTGATCAACCGAATTGGGAGAAAAGGCTGGGGCTAGAAAATCTTGCAATGTGGTCATCGAAAGGTTGAGTTTTGATCATCTTTACTGAAGTGGTTAATGAAGGCAGAGATTATCACTGTTCAACTTATCATAGCCAAGTCTCACGAGTAGTACTCATAGAAGCAGTCAGCCATGCTAGATTTCAGGGCTACGGTGCTAAGTACTGTCCTCACACACAGTTCCTACAAGAAAAGTATTTCCCCCCTTAATTACTTTCCTAAAAAGGCAAACAAATTCTTTTTTTCTGAATGACCCCTCTATTTTTATCTTGCAGGTAAGGAAAAAGAGTAAGGAGTGTGGCTCTAAATACTAGAAACTGCTTGAAACTACGGTTTACAAGAAAGTCAACTCCAGAAGTGGAGACTATCCCAGATTTGCCACTCCCATGCCTTCTGATCCTTGCCAGGTTACTTTAACTCTCCACACCTCAATTTACTCACCTGTGAAATGGAGATAATGACTGTGTCGCTCATAAGACTGCTGTAAGGATTAAATGAAATAATCCTGTAAAGTGCTAAGAATTCTGCTTGGCACATAGTAAGAGCTCAATAAATATTAGCTAGTATTGTTAGAAATGAGAACATGTAAAGGAAAAGACCATGGGCTCCAGGGGCAGATTAAGCCTCACTGAGAACTCCATTTTCTACTTGTGTGACATTGAACAAACTTGCTTAATGCTCTGTGCTTCAGTTTTCCCGTCTATAAATTGAGGCTAAAACCACTTACCACAAAGGCTGCTGTGAGAATGACACGAAATAATGCATGTAAGTGTCCTGTTTCAATAAAAATGTTAGTACCCTTCTGCCTCAAAGCTAACTGCTAGCACTAGGGTCAGGCACAGGCTGGTCAGGACTCACCTATGCACCCTCACCTTGTGGCCCACTCCCTCTCTCCTGACTCCTCCAAGAAAAATGCAAGACAATTAGTTCCATGTCAGGACTTCAAGCCAATATGAAAACATAAGAAAATAAAAAAATTTAATCCCCTGCACACATACACATGTTCAAATCAGCTTTCCATCTTAAGCAGATCCCTGAACCTATCATTGGGAAATCCTACACTGAACAAAAACCGGAAGTGGAGGTAAACATTAGGAGGTTGAACGGCTAATTTTCCAACACAGTTCTTTGACAAGAAGAATCACCAAGTAACAGAAAGGGAACCCAGAAAGATCTGGATTTAAACCCTCAATCTACCACGTACTACCTATGCGACTCTGATCCAATTACCTACTTGGAGTATTTCCTCCTCATCCCTAACACAGAGCCCCATCCTCTATTTCACAACCCAGTGATGAGGAGTAAATGAGATCATGCACATCTAATGCCTGGCTGGTCTGGTACACAGCTGGTGACCAAGACATGGTGGCTGGTAGTGGGAAATCTGAATGACGAAGCCAGACCAAAGAGGTTGACAACGGTAATTGGGGACTAACCAAACACTCCTTCAGTTCTCTTCTTTTAGAACAAAAATTTCTAGGGGGAAAATGAGAAATACTGTAACTCTGTCACTACACAGAAACATTTAGACCACAATTACAATCTTCTTCCACTATAGTCAAAATAGCAAGGCCCTTGCATAATTAAAAGGTTATGTTCTTCTTTCACTTTTTATAGAAATTTTCTTATGTTTCATACGTACTTTGTGTTACAGATTCCTTTCAATGGCTTCTGATTTCCCTTTCTGACTATTTTTAACAGTACTGTGGGACATGTGAGGTTCTTTTTTTTTTTTTATCATAAGCCACTTCACATCCCTCTGGGATGTAGGCAGAGTATAAATTATAAATGTTACATATATATGGTAAAATGGGGACACTGACATATTTTCACACTGGCCATTTAAACTTCTTAGTAGTTTCCAAAAGCATTAGAGAAGAGAGGGTGAGAAGCTGCAGGGGAGAAAGGAAGGAGAATAGTAAGCTAAGAAGATAGGAAGAAACCATGACTGTTATCCCAGGGACTTCCCATATGGTACACGTACCCACAATGGGGAATTAGACCAAATATAATTAAAAATACAATCTCCTTTAAAAAACAAAAAATTCTGAAATCCAAATGCAGGAAGCAATATAGTTTCAGATGAGAAAAAAAATGTGGTGCACGAAATTAAAATAGGATGAGAGAAACTTTACAGAATGCACTCAATAATTTAATGGCTCTAAGCGGGGAGAGGAAGAGGCATTCAAGAGAAGGAAATCATATTAATGAAGCAAATGATAAGGGGGATGAGGAAAGCTTTTATATGCCTATAGAAGAGAGCAATCACTGCAGAGAAAGTAAGCCTATTAGTAAGGAAGAGAACCATGGCTAAAATCTTAAAAGGACTGAGTTACTGAATTGCTTTCAGAACAGCTATTTTGAGAGAGAGAGAGGAGCAGACAAATCTAATCACAAACAGAAGGTGACTCAAATCAGATAAAGGCATACAGCGGTGGTGGATCCCATGCCAGATCTGGCAAACTAGGAAGTACCTACTGCCTCAGAGGGAGACAGACAATTTCTGAACTGCACTCATTAGTTCAATTTAAGAAGGAGGATTTGCTTAGTTTCATTCACTAGTAGTCAAAAAAGGGGACACATTTTATGTCACAAGCATGTATGAATTTCAAACCTGGAGCCTTAACATGCAACTGAGCAAGGCGAAAGCCTTAGTTTGGGTTTTGGGTGTGGAAAAAAAACGGTCAACAAAAACACATGTGGCGTGTGGCGGGTGAGAATGAAATACAAATCTAGTAAAATGTTTCAAAACAGAAAGATGGGGGAAAAGATTTATGTTTATAGCTCTGAAATGAAAGTATATCCAGGCTCTTTTTTCCCCCTTCAATACTACCTCCTTTAGTTCTATACCTAATCCTCTACCTCTATTCCTAAACTCAGTGAAAGCTTGGAATCAATCTCCTAATCACTAATTTGTCAAACCTTGAAGCAGTATTTGGCTTCTGTTCCTCCTTTTCTGAGAACCGAGAGACAAGGAAGGCTATTAGGACCTAGAAGACAGGACAAGAATGCCTGATGCAGGGGCACCTGGATGGCTCAGTCAGTTAGCATCTGACTCTTAATTTCGGCTCAGGTCATGATCTCACAGTTTGTGGGATTGAGCCCCAAGTCAGGCTCTGTGCTGACAGCATGGAGCCTGCTTAGGATCCTCTCTCCCCCTCTCTCTGTGCCTCCCCCGCTCACGTGTGCACACACACTCTCTCAAAATAAACACATTTTATAAAAAGAATACCTGATGAATAACTAATATTTATACAAACTAAAAAAAATTTTTTAAATTTTGCCAATCTTCCAGATTTCTGGATTTCTTCACACATTAATAGGATGTATTACTCTAAGAAAGAAGAAAGAATCAATAAGCAAGAATGTTTGGAAGTCTAGAAAATATACACCCAAAAAGTATTTACTGAGCATTTACAAATGCAAGATGCTATGCAGGGTATAAAAAGGTTAAAATATATGAAGTTTACCCTAAAATAACTGAAATGGGGGCACCTGGGTGACTCAGTTGGTTAAGCAGCCAACTTCGGCTCAGGTCATGATCTCATGGTTTGTGAGTTGGAGCCCTGCATCAGCTGACTCCAGCTGGGAACCTGGAGCCTGCTTCAGATTCTTTGTCTCCCTCTCTCCCCCTCCCCCGCTTGAGCTCTGTCTTTCTCTGTCTCTCAAAAAAATAAACGTTAAAAAAAAAAAAAGAACTGAAATGTTCTCAAAAGGTTAGAAAATCATGCAGTATGAAGAAGCAAAATCAGATAGGCTCAGTTTCATGGGCAGCTTGAGCAATGAAAAAAAGAAAAAACACAAACAGGGAATACTAGACATTGAACCCAGCTCTGATATAAATACTCCCTATGATCTTGGGTAAGTCACTTTAAATTCTGAGCCTCAGTTTCCTGGGTTTAACTAGATTAATCTCTAAAGCGCTTTCCTCTTCTCGAAATTTATGATCCTAAGGGAAAGTAGACACAAAGTAAAATTTTTCAGAGTATACTTGCAGGAAGAAGTATAAGCCCATTTGGTCCAGCATAGTGACCAAGAATACAAAAGCAAGAGTAGGTTAAAAGCAAATCAATTTAGGGGTACATGGGTGGCTCAGTCAGTTAAGCATCCAACTCCCGATTTTGGCTCAGGTCATGATCTCATGGTCATGATATCAAGCCCTGCATCAGGCTCTGCGCTGATTTTCTCTCTCTCTCTCTCTCTCTCTCTCTCTCTCTCTCTCTCTCTCTGTCCTTCCCCTGCTTTTGCTCTCTCTCTCTAAAATAAAAAAATAAATAAAAATTAAAAAAAAAAAAAAGAAAGAAAATCCTGGGAATGCAAGCTGGTGCAGCCACTCTGGAAAACAGTATGGAGGTTTCTCAAAAAACTCAAAATAGAACTACCCTATGACCCAGCAATTGCACTAGTAGGTATTTATCCAAGGATACAGTTGTGCTGTTTCAAAGGGACACATGCACTCCAATGTTTATAGAAGCACTATCAACAATAGCCAAAGTATGGAAAGAACCCAAATGTCCCTCAATGGATGAATGGATAAAGAAGATGTGGTATATATATACAATGGAGTATTACTCGGCAATCAAAAATAATGAAATCTTGCCATTTGCAACTACATGGATGGAATTGAAGGTATTATGCTAAGTGAAATTAGTCAGAGAAAGACAAATATCCTATGACTTCACTATATGAGGACTTTGAGAGACAAAACAGATGAACATAAGGGAAGGGAAACAAAAATAATATGAAGGCAGGGAGGGGGACAAAACATAAGAGACTCATGGATATGGAGAACAGAGGGTTACTGGAGGGAGTATGGGAGGGGGTAATGGGCTAAATGGGTAAGGAGCATTAAGGAATCTACTCCTGAAATCATTGTTGCACTATACGCTACCTAATTTGGATGTAAATTTAAAAAAATAATAAAATCAATAAAAAAATAAAAAATTAAATTAAATTAAAAACCAAATCCATGTAATCAATGTAAAAATAGTTACCATGGTAAAGTTTATGTTATTTATATTTTACCATAATAAAAAAAAGGAAAAAAAAACCAAAGGATTTAACATTAAGTAGGTACATATTTGGATCAGGTAACCTTAAGGTAATTTTCTTCCTCTTCCTGGCAAAGCACAGACCATCACACAGATGACTAAATACTGCAGTGAGTCTCTGAGTCTTTCACTAGGTGCTGCATGCTCAACAATAGTTAATGAGGTAGAAACACTATGCTCTGGGAACTAGACTAATGCTATAAAATTAAAAAAAGGTCCTTGAAAGCAGTCTGAAGGGACAACGTATGCAATGATGTCTCCTACGCCTAGCTCTAGTCCAGACCATTCTCCAAAGCTCCAACTCTGCATTTCCCAGTGCTTATCCTTACCCGTGCCCTACTTCTGTCGAATTCATCTTCTCATTCCACACTTCCCCAAACCACTCACCTCTCCTGCACATACCCTGTCTGCATTTGTCATTTCATTCTTTACTGGACTGCACATGTAAGATACGGAGTGAGGGTACTGCTCAGCCTCCCCCCTCCACACTTCTGGCCATCACTATTGCTTCCTAACTGTGCCGGAGGAAGTAAGAATGCTAAACTGTTTGCTCAGAATCTGAAATACTGATGAGACAACATTTACTGGCCGGCAAGGTTACCACATCCATGTTCTAAATGACTATCTGTTGTTCCCAATTCCAGGCAACAAAGGAGGGACTATCTCTTGAGGCCTCACCTTTTCTACCTCTTCTCTTCCGGGTTCAATGCTGCCACTGGGTTATCTAGACAAGTTATTGAACTTATCTCTGTGCCTCTGGTCTCTATCTGTAAAATGAGAATGTAGTTGTGAAATTTCAATGTTTCTGTGTCACATACAGAACAGCCCCTCGTCCGCAGTAAGAAGCAATAAGTAAGAGAGCTAAATTGTAAGGTCTCTCTACCTTCCACTGTCCATGGTAAGCACTCCTACTAGGGCCATCCAGTCGCCTCTCTTTCCTGATTTCTGCGGTAAGCTGATCTGGGCAGATAGGGTCCCGATGGATCTCTTCCCTCTTCTCATACATACCTCTCTCTCGCTGAGAGAGAATGAACTTGCACTATCCAAGATGGGAAGGACCTTCAGCCCACATGGCACAAGCTTCATTCTACAAGTCATTTTCACCAAGGATTTCTTTATTGGATATAATCAGGTGACTGTCTGGTGACTAATAAATTAGTATTGGGGTGCCCGGGTGGCTCAGTTGGTTGAGCATCTGACTTCAGCTCAGGTCATAATCTCCTGGTTTGTGGGTTTGAGCCCTGCATTGGGCTCTGTGCTGACAGCTCAGAGCCTGGAGTCTGCTTCGGATTCTGTGTCTCCCTTTCGTTCTGCCCCTCCCCTGCTCACACTCTGTGTCTCTCTCTCAAAAATAAATAAAAACATTAAAAAATTAAAAAAAATAATAAAGTAATATTTGTTTATCCATCTTATTTTTGTTCCTTCATGTGTACAGAAACTGTGGTTTGGAACTTACAAGATGGAGTCAGATTTGAGCTGAAAAGTTCTAACCTGAACCCCTAACACAAGAACCTCTTAGTCATCCTTACTCTGCCTCTGTCTTGCCTGCAACATTGATGCTCTCTCTTCCTCTCCTTTATTACTACCTTATTTCCAGTTTTCCACATGTTATCTGAACTATCCCATCAGCCTTCAAAGTGGTTCCCCTTTACAATGGCTTTACAGACCATCTTCAACATTGGCTACCAGGGCTATCTTCCTAAACCCGGTCACATCATTTCTTGCTCAAAACTCTTCAGCAGTTTATTGGTGCCTAAAACAGTGGTCTCTCAATCCTGGCTGAACATCGAACACAGAGATTAAATCACAATCAGAGGTGGGACCCAGGAACGAGTATTTTTTTATTGTCTAATATGAGAACCACTTGATTACTACCTTAAGGGAAAATAGAAATTTAGAAGCACAATGCTATGTGCAATTTTTTAGAACGGAGTTAAATGTATGTCCAATAATTTCAAAATACGGATGAAAGTTCAAATGGGGAAGATGATAGCTCTCAAGAAGGCTGGTAGAAATTTGCTTTGGAAAATAACCTAAGTTCTTGGGGCACCTGGGTGGCTCAGTTGGTTAAGCATCTGACTCTTGATTTCAGCTCAGGTCGTGATCCACGGTCATGGGATTGAGCCCTGTATCAGGCTACATGCTGGGCATGGAACCTGCTTAAGATTCTCATTCTCTCTCTCTCTCCCTCTCTCTCTCTCTCTCTCTCTCTCTCTCTCTCTCTCCCCACCTCGGCCTCTCTCCCACACTTTCATGTGCACTCCCCCCACACCCCCCACCTAAAATAAAATTAAAGAAAAATACCCTAAGTTCTAGACAAGGCAAGTAAGCATGGAAAAATCTTGAATGTAAGAGAGGAAATAAAAGAGAAGTACAAATATTTATGAAGAGGTGAACATGTGTAAATAAGACTTAATGGTGAAGATGAATGAAATAAGACAAGATCTTAACATATTTCAAAGCACAGACATCAAGGAATGAGCAAAGAACTACAAGTAAGGGACAGTGAATAAAGATATGACTTGAAAATAAGGTCACAAGTTGACAGAAAGGCCACTAGATCAAAAGAATATAGGCAGAAACTTCTGGTTCCTATTCTATCTTTGCTGTGTATTGCCATTATTATATTCTTAGACAAGCAAATATTTAACCTTGTTACACCTTGTTTATAAGCTAGGGATAAAACCTATTTCATAAGATAACTGGGAAAATTTAACAAGATAAATACATACAAAAGCATCAAGCATAGGGCAATGCTCAAAAAATCAATAAATGTTTGATGAATGTTTCTCTGAGAAGTACTATAGGATGAAATCCTAAAAGAAAAAAACAAGCCTTTTCAAAACCATACAAAACGAATACACGGAAGACAAAGAAACGTTGGTCTACTATTGTGTTCTGCCAGTATGGTGGGCAACAGAACTTGAAAATTTCTCCAGTTTCCACATGGCAAAATTTGAGGTTAGCTCAACTCCATGGAGGTAATCCATTAAAAAAATCCTTCCAAGACACATAACACTATGCCTGCATTTAAAAGTACACACAGTGGTGGGGGGGGGGGGGGGGGGGCGCGCCTGGGTGGCTCAGCCGGTTAGGCGTCCGACTTCTGCTCAGGTCATGATCCTGTGGCTTGTGATGTGAGTTCAAGCCCCGCATCAGGCTCTGTGCTGATCGCTCAGAGCCTGAAGCCTGCTTTGGATTCTGTGTCTCCCTCTCTGTCTGCCCCTCCCCAGCTCACACTCTCTGTCTCTTTCTGAAAAAATAAACATTAAAAAAATTTTTTTTAATAAAAGAAAAATAAAAAGAACACACAGTGGGCCTTAATTACCACTGCACTGACATCAACATTAATTACCATTGCATTAAAACATGTCAGTAAACAAATACTCCTTACTCTCAGGTCACCCCCAAGTCAGCCTATCAACATTCATGATGCTTTCCCGAGCTATTTTAGAGTAGAAAATCAAAAGCACCTGGAGTGGCAGGTACATGTGTTTATAAATCTAATTTCGAAAGGTCAGCTGCTGTTTGTCTCAGGGATGATTCAGGGTATGGGGAGAGGTGGTGGACTAATTCTGTTAACAAAAAAATTTTTCCCACACTCTGTATGCACACTGCATTTCAGGTGCCACTCCATTAAACTAAGTAGACTCTTGAACAACATCTTCGAAGTCCTAAGTGAGGAAATGGGTATTTTGATGTTTTCTAAGTATCTCAGGTTTCTTGAAACTAAGCTATTATCTTTAAAACTAACACTCCTTGGGGCGCCTGGGTGGCGCAGTCGGTTAAGCGTCCGACTTCAGCCAGGTCACGATCTCGCGGTCCGTGAGTTCGAGCCCCGCGTCAGGCTCTGGGCTGATGGCTCAGAGCCTGGAGCCTGTTTCCGATCCTCTCTCTGCCCCTCCCCCATTCATGCTCTGTCTCTCTCTGTCCCAAAAATAAATAAACGTTGAAAAAAAAAATTTTTAAAAGTCTACTGCTTTCTTATCCTTTCTTCAGGTTCAGAACTGGCACCTGCTAATTATGCCTATTAGGCGTAGGGTAGTTCTGTGATTTTCAAGTGGCATTTGCAGGGTGTACCGTTGCAGAGGACACAGAATAAGATTTTCCTAAAGAAGCTCTATAAAAGATATGGGGAAATGGGGGTTGAAAACACTCACGTATTTGTGAAAAAAGGCTGCCAGAGGTAGTGTATTTGTGTTTTGGTTTGTAAAGACCACGAGAAAGAAAGTGATACCGTCTGCCAGTCCCCTTGAGGAAGAGGAAACAAGGTGGCAGAAAAGAGCACTGCCCTGGAAATTATGAGACCGGGATTCTGTTCTCAGCCCTGCTAATAACTAACAATGTGCCTTGGGATGGTCATTGCCATCTCTGGGTTTGAGCTTCTCACTCTGTAGAATGAGGGTGATGAGCCAGATGAGGATTTCCAAGTCCATTCTAACTGTAGCTCTACACATCAGCTAGCTTTAAAACCGCTGTTTCCAACCTTCTTTTCCAGCCCAGCACACTGGCAGGGACTCTCAAGTCCCTGAAGGCTGTGTCAGAAACCCCTGCAGGGCCGGATGGGTATGCAGTTTGAATCAGCACACCCCCGACACTCTGTACGAGGGACTCTGCTCCTCCATCGTCTATACCCAATGGAAAATCACCAAGTCCCCCACCTCCAACTGAGAGACGCCACTCAGTACAGCACACACAGCAGGCAGCAGGGGCCTAGTATGGGCAGAAGCAGTGAGCAGGCAGCTTCACCTCTTCAGGAAGAACTAAAAGATGTGAGAATTGGAAACACTGTCGATACCCCCTGGCACAACTTCTAATGTTATACAAAGGAACACACCAAGTCTCTGAAAGGAAAACTGGTACAAATATAGCCATCAGGTTTGTGTGATTGGGTTGGATAAATACTCAAGACTCCATGGCCAGTGCTCTGGTCAACATGCCATTAAGATCACAATTCACAGAAATTTATGTGGAATGATCTGGCTTCCTTAAATGATCTAGTGATCCTAATGATCCTAAATGATCTAGTAAAAGAGACAAAGTTCCAATCCCCTTAATGTTATCTCATGTAAGCTTAAAAAAAGAAAAAAAAAAATCAAGGGGTATCAAATACCAATGAATTGTATGGGACAAAAATAACCAGCTTCAATGATATCCTAGGGCCTCCTGTTATAAGCAATTCAGGAGGGGTTAAATATAAATAAATAAATAAATAAATAAATAAATAAATAAATAAATAAATAACAAGCTCCCCCTTTAAACCAATTCCCCATCATTCCCTTGGATCATGAGTTCACCAGGTTCTGATCATCTAGGAGAGTGTCCTTACCATTCCAATGCAGAAGAGAATAAAAAGCAGCAGCCAGGGTATGTCTGTACAGCTACGGTCCTCCAGTGGCTTCCATTCTCGTTTAGAGCTCTAATTGAAAATACAAAATAAGAGAGTGGCGAATGTTAAACGTAGTTAAAATGAGGAAGGCACAAAAATACCACTTACACCTAGACTCCTTCTTGCCTGACAAGTTTCTACTGAACCTATTAAGATACAACTCAAGTACAGGTCACCTTTCTGGGAAGTTTTCCCTAACACCCCACCTTTCTTCCTGGTTAGGCAGAGTCCTGACTCCAATGCTTTTCTTGTACCTCTATTAGAGTAGTTAGCATTCTGGGTTGGAATTGTTAACTGTATCCCCAGAAGAACATGAGCTTCACAAGGGAAAAGACCTCTTCTCATTTCCCAGCATCTAACATGACACCTGAGGGTTCAAGACATGTATTCAATAAGGCCTTTTTTAACGAATAAATGAACAAACAAATTCTTCCAACTTTAATCTTAGTGGTCGCTTTCTCTTTGTGTGTCCAGATGCTAAACTTAAAAATTCAGAAGGGCGCCTGGGTGGCTCAGTCAGTTAAGCGTCTGACTTTGGCGCGGGTCATGATCTCACAGTTCGTGAGTTCGAGCCCCACGTTGGGCTCTGTGCTAACGGCTCAGAGCCTGGAGCCTGCTTCGGATTCTGGGTCTCCTTCTCTCTCTGCCATTCCCCAGCTTGCACTGTCTGTCTGTCCGTCTCTCTCAGAAACAAACATCAAAAAAATTTTTTTTAATCTAGAATGTGCTTTACATATTATGTTCTTTTCTAGGAAGAAAGCCCATTAAAGTGAATTCCTATTCAAGGGTAATTTCTTTTAGATCTAATAAAATTCAGGAGAGAAAAACTAAATTAAAACATTTTTAGAGACAGATCTGGGTAACTCCTAAGCCACCATCCACGGATTTTCAGTCTGTTTCTAGAAAGTAGAAAGCGTTTCTCAATCAAACAGAGATTCCCTAACTGAAGAACTAGAAGCATTCTAAAAGTAAATGTGCGAAGTATTGAATGGAATCCTGATTGCATTTTTTTTTCTTATAGCAAATACTCTCAGGCTCTCAAGTCAGCTTACAAATTCCTTTTAACCAGAATGTAATAGAAAAAACACCCCTAAGTTTTCTAATGAACAAAAAACCCAGGGTCTCCCACCCTATGCTGGAAACAATAGGCAGAGAAGGGAGAGAAGGCAGCCTTGGGAAACCTATGGGAAAAGTTCTTGCGAGAAGGTTGGGGCCTCCAATGGCTTCCATGACAAGATCCAGGAAGCCATCTGGGAAGGCTTATCTTCAGGAAAGGGCATACCAACAGAAGGCGGCTGGAGATAATAAGGAGGCCTCTAGTATAATTAGTATTTAGAGTACAAGAGTCAGGAACTGGTTCTCAGGTTTGCTTATTGGCTTTTCCTCCCTTTAAAAAAGAAAACAACAGTTTTTAGCTATGTACCCTTTAATAACTTGATGAAAGCTACACATTCTTTTCTTGGGAGGTATGTATCTATTTGCATAGTTTTCATAAAACTTTAGGGAATTCAGACCCCAAGTTAGGAAACTCAGCTTTAAAATACCTGCTTATCAATGTTAAAAGCAGAGAGTCTGAGCTACAACCCTTCTTCCCTACCCCTCACATGCTAACCAGACAGATGCCTTTTCCTTGTTTAGTGCCTTACACTGTTCAATTGTTCAACAACAACAGCAAAAAACTCCACCCCCCTTAATAGATTGGTCCCAGACACCCACACAAGAAAACAAAAGAGCAGTAGTGACTCACAGGGGAAAACCTTACCCTAAGACTCTAACTAGAATTAAAAACCAAGAATGAGTAGGCAGTTTTTTCCTAAGGAATGTAACACTATGGAAAATGGATCAAGGACTCTGTTCTCTCGCCGGTTCTGTCATTAGTTAGCTACGTGACTTTGGAAAAATTGCTTCACCTCTCTGGGTGGCAGGAAGGAGTTAGACTGCATCTCTTAGGTTCCTTCCAACTGTAAAAATCTATGATCAGCAGGACAATTTTGTGAAAATTTTTATGACCAAAAAAAAAAAAAAAAAGAAAAGCTGCAAAAATAATTTTACATTATTCCTTGTACTTTTCAAGCAAGAATGCCAGTATTGTGGTCTATGTTTGGAACACAGCTACTCACAGTACGAATCGGTTAAGAATGTTTCTTTGTATTAAATAATTTCAATCTTGAATAATTCCCATTAGAGTAAAATGACTTACAAACACAGAATTTGGATACCTCTTTGAAATTCATATTTACCCTAAGGTAATTTCCAGAGCAAGAGCTACTTTAAGATGCTATATTTGTTTATCTTAAACAGTCTAAAAAAAAAAAAACAACAAAACAGTCTATTGGGGGGGGCAGGGAGGAGCCTCGGATTGATTGAGCATTTTCTTTATCCACAACTATTTTCTTAGCAATGTTACCTTAGACCAACATTCAGTTTTTAATGCTTAAATTTTCACCTACAACATAAAGAAAGTGGGATTTCACTCTTGACCAGAAACACACAGAGATTTGACATCCCAACAATTTAATTCTACTTACTGTGGGCCACTTGCGACCAAATACGTAAAAAAACCTTTCACTGGGGAGGAGAAGCGGAGAGAGGAGGGAGTTACATGTAAAAGATAGTGACAAGGTACAAACTAGAACAGAAGAACAACAAGGAGAGGGTGGCCACTCTTACTCAGATAAAAAAAGGCGTCTCTAGGGGCGCCTGGGTGGCACAGTCGGTTGAGCGTCCGACTTCAGCCAGGTCACGATCTCGCAGTCCGTGAGTTCGAGCCCTGCGTCAGGCTCTGGGCTGATGGCTCAGAGCCTGGAGCCTGTTTCCGATTCTGTGTCTCCCTCTCTCTCTGCCCCTCCCCCGTTCATGCTCTGTCTCTCTCTGTCCCCCCCCAAAAAATAAATAAATAAACGTTGAAAGGCGTCTCAGAGGAACGATGGCTTGGGGGTATTCTGAGGACTAAACGTGAGTATCTATCACACAGTAAGCACTAATTCTTAGTTATTCTTATTCATCCACACTTTTTAGTTAACCCTCTCCCTATTAAGATATCCTCTTACCAGATGGACCTTTCCAAATAAAAGAAATAAAAAGAATATTAAAGTTGCCTTTCCCCTTCTATTTACTACAACTTGACTTAATGGTGGCATGTTTGCATTTTAGCTACTGTTCTTAATGTTATCAGTCACTGATCACTATTAACTAGGTACTATACCCAAAGCTTTACATACTTTATGTCTTCTTTACATACATTATGTCTTCAAAACAGCTCTCTGATGCAGGTTACCATCCTTATTTCACAGATTAAAAAACAAAAACAACAACAACAAAAAACAACCCAAACTCAAAAGTTAAATAATCAGTCCAAGATTTTAGAGTTGTGCAACCAGACTCTGAATCCAACTCTGTGACCACAAAGCCAAATCCAATGAGAACATCGTTCATTTGCACCAGTCAGTGAGGAACAAAACTCCACTAGTTTTTCCTCACAACGCAAAACTGGGGAGCCAACCCAATTATTTAAAATCCTATAGGCACAGAGAAAGAGAGTGAGATGTTTTATGAGCCATGACATTTCTCAAGCGAGTCAAGAAACCCAACAGTTGAAAAATTTTAATGATTCTTTAACAGATTTAACCAAGTGGCAACTGGATTTAATGCTGTCTGTTTCTTCCAATTAAAATCCACATAGACCTGGCAGAAGTAAAATGTTTTACAAAAGCACGTTTTAAATGCGATTTTTATCCCCTTCTCAAATTCTATATGAGATTAATACAGGCTGTCAGTAAATGTTAGGTCCCTTCCCCTTCACACAATCTTACAATTTAGGAACTAAATAGGGTCAACGTAATCATACTGTGCAAACCTTAAATGACAATGATTGAGACTGAGGGAAGGGAAAGGTAGGGACTAGCCCAAGGGATCCTATTTGATCCTCAAAACAAGTCGGTTAGTCATTATTATATGTTCCTGATTTTTCTACTTTGTAAAAGAGAAAACCAAGGTTCAGAGAAAATAAGTGGAAAATCTATATCTGAAACCTGAGACCTCAAACTCAAGCAGAGAGATGGACACTGTAAGACTTAAGGAAATGCTAAAAATAAAAAAAAAAACATGGTAACAAGATGAAGAATGCTTTTGTCAGGCTCATCAATAGACTAAACACAGCCCAGGAAAGAATCAATAAACTCAAGGATAGGTCAATAGAAATTACTGAAAATGAAACACAAAGAAAAAAAGAGCGAAAAATCAAAAGCCCACAAAAGAGCATCCGAGAACTACAGGGCAATATCAAATGGTCTAACATATGTGTAATTGGAACCCCAGAAGGAGAAGATTGAATGGGGCAGGGAAAATGTTAGAAGAAATAATGACTGAGAATCCTACAAAAATTATAACAAAAGAAATTTATAAGAAAGCACAGCTATATTTACTAAATTTATAACAAAAAAAATCAAAGCACAGATCCAAGAGGTTCAGAGAATCCCAAACAGGACAAATCCAATATACATACGCATGTGTGCATACACACACATACACACACTATACATATCATATTCAAACTGTTGAAAACCAAAAATAAAGAGATCATCTTGATGGCAGCAGGAGGTGGGCACATTACATACAGAGAAACAAAGATTAAGCAACCTTCTTGTCAGAAACTATGCAAAACAAAACAAAAGGCATGCAATGACATCTTTAAATCATTGAAACAATTTTTTAAAAAGTCAACACTTATTAGGGGACCCTGGGTGGCTCCGTGGTCTGACTCTTGATTTCAGCTCCAGTCATGGTCCCAGAATCATGGGATTGAGCCCCACTTAGGATTCCCTCTCTCTCTCTCTCTCTCTCCCACTGCTCCTCTCCCCCATTCATACTCGCTCTCTAAAAAAAAAAGAAAATCATATATATATTTCTGAGAAAAATGGTTCTCAAAAATAGACTTTTTCAAACAAACTCTAAGAATTTATTAGCAGCAAACCTGAACTACAAAAACTGTTCAGGCTGTGGCTGGCTCAGTCAGTAGAGCATGCGACTCTTGACCTCAAGGTTGTGAGTTCAGGCCTCACATTTGGCATTGAGCCTTCTGTTAAAAAAAAAAAAAAAATCTTCAGGCTGAAAGAATAAAATACCAGACAAATCTGAATGTATAAAAAGAAAGATTTCCAAAAATAGGAAAAATGAAGCTTTGACATTTTCCATAAAGTTTTTAAAATAAGGGTATATGTGAATGTGGAGGTTCCTCAAAAAATTTAAAATAGATCTACCCTATGACCCAGCAATAGCACTGCCAGGAATTTACCCAAGGGATACAGGAGTACTGATGCATAGGGGCACTTGTACCCCAATGTTTACAGCAGCACTTTCAACAATAGCCAAATTATGTAAAGAGCCTAAATGTCCAACAACTGATGAATGGATAAAGAAATTGTGGTTTATATACACAATGGAATACTACGTGGCAATGAGAAAGAATGAAATATGGCCTTTTGTAGCAACGTGGATGGAACTGGAGAGTGTTATGCTAAGTGAAGTAAGTCATACAGAGAAAGACAGATACCATGTGTTTTCACTCTTATGTGGATCCTGAGAAACTTAACAGAAGACCATGGGGGAGGGGTAGGGAAAAAAAAAAAAAAAGGTTAGAGAGGGAGGGAGGCAAAACATAAGAGACTCTTAAAAACTGAGAACAAACTGAGGGTTGATGGGGGGGTGGGAGGGAGGGGAGGGTGGGTGATGGGTATTGAGGAGGGCATCTGTTGGGATGAGCACTGGGTGTTGTATGGAAACCAATTAGACAATAAATTTCATATTTAAAAAATAATAATAAAAAAATGAAAGGTAAAAAAATAAAGTAAAAAATAAAATAAGGGTATATGTGTATAACAACATTCACATTATATAGTCTTTTGACTTATACAAGGTTAGTAATCTAGAAAGCAGAATTATAATTTTTAATAATAGTACTAGCCATAAAAAGCAATTCTTTTTTTTTTAATGTTTATTTACTTTGGAGAGACAGAGCATGAGTGGGAGAGGGGCAGAGAGAGAAAGAGAATCTGAAGCACATAAAAAGCAATTCTAAGACCACAACTGACCTCTATCTCATGTTTATGTTTTTATTATATTCATATCCTTGAAGTTAGGTAAGAACAATGTTTAATACCTTCACATTCCTCCCTACAGTTTGTACACATCATAGATACAAGCAAGGAAACAAGAAAGAAAAGCTTCCACAGCATCTCTTACAGAAGTCTTAGCAGGAGCACCTATGTCCTAGACTCCACATTCACTATAAGCCCTAATAGCTAAATCCAAGGCCTTCTGGTAAATTTGATAAGCTGTAGTAGGGATGTATATTTTTTAGGAACTAAACCCATAAAAAGTTTTGACCTAAATTTCCATGTTATTTCTAATGAAAGAATAGTTGCTGAATAAATATATTGCAGATATTAGTAACACACAAAGGTTTTGACAAATGATAGGTCATAACCAGTCAGGTCAAATCAGGTATCACTGGAAGCCATCAGCAGTAATTGGGTGGGCCAAGTCAGGGATCAGTTAGGTAGGAAAAGGTCTGGCAGATGTGAATCTAGACAGGGCAGGAAGGATCAGGAAGAAATGAAAGGATCAGAGAGGCAATACCAACAATCCAGAATCAAGGAAAAAAAAAAAAAAGTCAAGTAGGTCTCAAATACGGAGGCAAGCGGAGGGAGTCACGAGACACTCTGGTGATACCTAATACCTAACAGCAATGACTGAATGCTTCTGGCCTCCTTTTTATACTCTATGCTTACTCTCTGTATGACTTTCTCCTAATTAAATAAAAGTATGCAGCTTCCCAAAGATTCTTACAATAATCTCATAACATCATTACCTAATGCTATGAATCTTTCCTTGACACAGCAGACTTGTGTAGACAGGGTTTGGAGAAAATGAAAAACGTGCTACAAAAAGAGCATAATTACACTAAGAAGTTACTTGATTTTCAGACAACACTCTCAAGCATTTTGTTGATTCTTCAATACTGAGCGCCACTACAATGGACCTGAGATTCAAAGCCAAGTAAGAAAGCCTCTGTCCTCTCTGAGCTCTAGTTTAGTAAAAGAGAAACAAATTAGGTACTATGATTATGGCTGAGTGATGCCAAAATAGAGATGCGTAAAAACTACTGCAGGAATAGAGATGGGAACTATTAAGTAAACATTTGTGAGATCTGTTGAAATTACCTCACAAACTCTGAAGCAAACATTGAAAAATGATTCTTTGGTGTCTAAAATAGAATGTGTTTTGTGCCCAAAACATACTGAAAATTCTTGCTGCTATGATGGGGAAATACTGACTGCCAAATAAGAATTATTCCACTCAGAAATGTTTAGTAGTAAACAAACAGAACATTAGGTTGGTTTAAAAATACAAAAATCAGCCATTTCGTTACTTTGTATCCATTAAGATTTCTTGATGCTAAAGGTTCTATGGTTGTTCCCTTTAGGAAGGAGCCCTCTCAGCCTTTCGCACAATTAGTGCCATGCGGTATTTACTAAGCTGCCACAATATTTTCATGTTGATGTCACTGGTGAGATTCCTAAGTACTATCTGGTCACGTACATCTAGAATTGCTTCAGCCTAGAACTTCTGGTGCACTAATTGACCACAAGCTCCCTTGTCATCTCCCTAGAGTAAGCCAGAGGACTGTATTCTCTCCCACATTCAAAGCAGCAATAACTGACAACCCCCGAGGCTGCTCCAAAGGGAAAGACGTGGTGTACTGGCGACGTTAAGCCTGCAAAAAGACAAACCAGCATCAACTCCAACACCGTTTGGGCCAGGAGTTCACAACTGTAGTTGCCCATACTTCTATGTTTTGATCAATCAGGAGGTATACTGCAAATATGCATTATAACTAAGCACTGAAGCTTAGAAACTTAAGCAGAGTCAAGATTATCCTTATGAGGTCATCAACACATCCCTACAGTCCTACTTGCAGCAATCAGGAGAGTGAAACTGGTAGGTCAGTAATTGCAGTAACCTGAAGACTACACCTCATGAGAAGCCTATGGACGCCCATCCCTCATGTGTGCCTAGATCTCCGCAGCACAGATCCGTCCCCTCCATCCCAGCTGCCTTTCCCAGGCCCTAATGAAAAGCCAACCATGCATGTGAAGGCCAAAGCAAGCTGAGATGTAGCCTCTCAAGCAGCACAGATTCCCAGCATGTGTCCTTGGGGTATGCTTGCTAATTTGTTGAATAATCAAATTCCCCCTTCCAGTGTTTTGTTTGTTTTTTGATATCCTGATCTCTCTACTTTCTGGGCAAACAGACCACCTCCAAAAGTGGCTCCAGAGTTCCAATGAGTCTGCTAGTTTTCATTGTCCTGGGTGCTCCTTGGCAGACCCAGGAGGCCTCCAAGGTGACTGCTACTACATATGTGTGATTTAAGCACATGTGTGGCAAACACTGGGCTATCTGTGAGGACTTTCTTTTGTTCATGCCAGTCTGTTTTACACAAAAATCTCCAGTATTAAAGACAAATAGTCGTACACTCCAAATCTTCAAAGCTCCCTCCAAGGACATACTGCTTCATTAAATTCCCCAATATGCTTTTATTTGTGCAGAGTAGTAACAAAAGAATAAAAGAGCTGATGTGTATCATTTTTGCCACAATTTTCAATAGAGTGAGCAGACCTGATGAAGTTGGGTAGCAATAAAACATGGAGGCTTTCAGCCTTCTGTTCACAGCACCTGCAAATAAAATCCTGTAATAGGATTTTGAAAGACATTGCCTGCCCTTTGGGAAAGCTCTCTCAAGGATTTGGAGTGCATAACTACTTACAGTTACCATAAGTAATCCGTTTCATTTGCTAAGCCTGGTGTTGGCAATTTATATTTGAAAGGTAAAAATAAAAGCATGATTTTAACAGGCAGTTAAAGGTAATAAGATACATTGAGTGGAAAGATACAGGCATCTGTGTCCAACTGCTTTTCTTAGTTCATGAACTTTATGCTAAATCACAAACATTCATCCGTTTAAGAAAAAAGGGGGAAGTGGCAACTAGAGCTGCTTACAAGTTATGTAATTACACAGTGATAGAAAGATCATGGGGAGGTATCTTGCTTTTGTCTTCATTCTTCCTCCAACTGCCCTAAAAACAGATAGATAGATAGATAGATAGATAGATACCTGGGGACCCGCTACAAAGATGTTCTTACATCAGACTCCTTAGTGACCGCCTTTCTCGAACATGAGCACATGATAATTACTGGAGATAAGCCAAGATCATCCTGCTTTGCAATATAGCAAACAGCATCTTTTACCTCCGTCGTCAATGAAACATGATCAAAATTATACAGACGAGCCTTGTCTGCAATCCTCAAACAGTAGTTATAAGTTGTCTTTCTTCTGAATCAGTGGTGAACAATGTTTTTAATTTGAAATTACCATTTAATTTTTTTAATTAGACAGTTTTGATGGCCTTCATTTTTCCCCATTACATCCAACAAGTGTCCGAACTTCTTAGGGACTTGATACCAAGGACAGATTAATAAGACCAAAGATCTGCTTTGCACCCCCTCCCTTCTACAGTACCATGAATGGATTTACTGAGTTTCCTTGCTATACTAGAAACCTTTATTAAAGCAGGAATTTGTAGGTACTCAGTATAGGATTCTTACTCCAATCTGGCTTCCTTTCCATGACAGAATAGGTAAGAACTGACTTATGAAGTCCATGCTGACTAAGGAGAAGGAATGTGAAGATTACAGCGATTATAACATAGATAATGAGTGGGTGGAATTGAGTAAATTTATATTTTAAATCAAAATTAGCTGTTGTCTTTGCCAATGAAGATGTTTTTAATTCATTGCAAACATGCACAGAAACAAATATATGTTCAATTCTATGGCAGTGTCTAAGAACTCTTGAGAAATCAAATCCCTATAATAGTTTTTTAAAAAATTTGGAACCCTCACAATAGGGACCAGAGTCCCTTCCTTTGTGTCCCTATAACATACTGTGCATATACCACCATTACAGTAATTATCACTTCACATATAAGTATTTGCTTCCCCAGCAGATTACAAATTTCATGAGGGTAAGGGTAATATGTCTATTTATTTTTTAATTAAATCAGGGAGCAGCACTATTTACTGTTGGTAAGCTGTAAAGCCTATTCCACATGAAACAATGTGTGCAGAACCTTCCCGTAAGGGACTGAACATATAATGTCCATTCTTCCCATCTTACTGCCTACTTAGGGGCAAGGATGTATTGGTTTTATTCACTGCTATGTAGATGAACAGTGTCTGGCACATAGTAGGCTCTCAGTCAATTGCTTGAATGAATGAATGAATGAACAAGGCTAGGTTTCTTACCATTGGGGTGACATAATGTTAGAGCAAACATCCTTACTGCCTCTCCTGCATAAGATCACGTCCCTACAAAGCATTCTACTGCATCACAGGCTGGCTCCTTTTCCCACAGATATTATATAGTATGGTATTCCGCAAAGATGTTTATTATAGATCTACAAGAAAAATAAATTCCAAATTTAAATAAGTTTCAGAAACACTAACAAAATCTAGTCTTTCAAGCATAACTTGTCTGGGGCCTTTCTGTGAGAGTCACCAAAACTTATTTGGTCATACACCCATTAGGAGACATGAATACAGAGCATAAGGGTTCATGCTTCCACTGAAAAACACTTTCAGAAGTAAAGGCAAGTAATGCTAGTTAAGACAATGCTGAAAGCAATTTAAACTGGATAGATACTTTTGGAAAGTAACTTGGCAGTACACTTCAAACTCCAAGGAAATAAGCTAAAACATTAAAATGGCTACACACGAGATGTTCAATACAGTGCTCTTATGAAAAAAGAATTAGAAATTAACAGAAAATCGTTCAATATGAGAATAGAATACTCGGCAATCATAAAAATACTTATGAAGACTTTGCCTTGTAGCATATGAAAATGAAAATGATAAAAAAAAATAGTGTTAAAAAATATGGTAGGGGGACACCTGGGTGGCTCAGTTGGTGAAGCGTCTGCCTTCAGCTCAGGTCATGATCTCACAGTTTGTGAGTTTGAGCCCCACACTGGGGTCTCTGCTGTCACACAGAGCCTGCTTCAGATCCTGTCTCCTCTCTCTCTGCCCCTCCCCTGCTCATGCATGCTCTCACTCTCCCTCAAAAATAAATAAAACTTAAAAAAATTTTTAAGATTTTTAAAAAATATGGTATGAAACTGTATCTATGCTCTGGCTCTACAACTTGTACAATAGTATATGAAAATGTACACACCTTGGGAGGGGATAGTGCAATTTTTAAATAGTTTGACTTATAATGTGTTTTCCTCACTTTGACTTCCATCAATGCTATTTAATTATGGAAGAAACAACAACAGAAAAGTGCTCCTGGCTCCCATTTCTCCAGATTATTATTTCTCTACTTCCTCAGTGTAGTATCAGCTATATATAGACACAGTACCAAAACCTCCAGAAAATGTTCACGTTATTCTATCTGACATTTATTGACAGGAGATCAGAACACTTTAAACGTCACTAGAAAGCTGTATGCTGAAAATCACCTAGACAGGAGCAAGGTTTCTCCTGAAGAAAGTGGAAGAAGTGGCAAGATCAGACAGGTAATAAATATACCAGCAAACATTAGAGCGGTAATACATGGGTATGGTGAGAAGGAGCAACACAGGCTGGGTTCGAATCCTGGCTCCTCCTCCTCTTTTTTTTTTTTTTTTTGAGAGAGAGAGAGGGCACAAGTGAGCGAGGGGCAGGGGCAGAGAATGAGATGGAGAATCCCATGAGAGGCAGAGAGAGAGAGAGAGAGAGAGAGAGAGAGAGAGAGAGAGAGAGAGGCAGGGCTCACCTAGGGCTCATGTTTTAACCAAAGCTGGGCTCCTGCTCACCCAAAGCAAAGCTCAAGCTCACCCAAAGCGGGGCTTGAACTGATGAACTGTGAGATCATGACCTGAGCCGAAGTCAAATACTTAACAACTGAGCCACCCAGGCACCCCTGGCTCCTCTTCTAAATAGAAGTATGACCAGCTGACTTGATTCCCCCACTTACAAGGTAAAGAAACTATCCACAAGCCATGTGCTGTGACTTGCAGGAATAAATAATTTTAAGTAAAGCTCCACACTAGGACCAGGCCCTAAACCATTGTTAATGCCCTTGCACAACTGGCAAAGGGGGAAAATCTTTCCCATGATGCATCTTAAAAATTGACTTTTAACAATAATCATGTCAAACATGTAAAAATTGCTCCCATATTGCATACATTCTAAAATGTGTGCCTGAAAAGCGAAACATTAGTTATAAAGGAAATACAACCAGGAGAAATTAATGAGTGCACAGGTGTAGAGATAATCATGGTAAATGTAAGAAACAAACTAACAGTAACCCTCAAAAGGCAATGACAACAACAGCAAATGAAATGGCTTCCTAGATCTTAAACATTTTAAGAAATTTGAAGAAAACTTCAATTCTACAACCCATAGTCAAACAAACTATACAAAACTCCATCCATTCAACATAGAGCTATTATCGCATGGCAGGAACCACACTGGGACTTAAGAGAGTTGATTACTTGACACCCACCTTTCTGTTCTCCTCTTGCTAACCTTTCTCATCTCTGGGGTTTACCTTTCCTCTCCTCCCTTTCATAAATACACAATTCATTTAAGTTCACATATGCGGACTGGTGAAATGACAGACAAAATGCACATATCTACCAAGAGTGGGAAAAGGTCATGCATCAACCTCAATTGAGATTACCAAAATAATGTTGTATTCAAAGTATTTAGTGACTGTGTGACACTAAATGCAAACAATAACTTATATTACTGAACATATTCCATGTGCCAGACACTTTACCCATATTAACCTATTTCACTTTCACAACAAGCCTCTGAGGTTGATACTATTATCATTCCCATTTTACTGATGGGAAAACTGAGGCAAAGAGGGGGTAAATAACTTGCCCGAGTCACACAGCCAGTAAGTACTAAAACAGCAGGGATATGAAGCAGGTAGTTGGGTTCCAGGGCTCATGACCGCTCTGTTCTTCCGTGTTCACTGTGGTTAACGTATGCTGTGTAAATAGTGTGGACTAATGTACATGAAAGAGAAGAGGGAAAACAGAATAATGAGAGGCAGAAGAATTACAGCAAAAATACTATAGTACCTTCTGTGGCTTATTTTATCTAAATTGATTTTTTTTTTTTTTGCACAGTTAACATTTTCCTCACAGGAAAATTATAGGCCATAATGAAGAATAACATGTTATTAACATATTTTGTATTTTGATTTCAAAGATAATTTCCAAATGTCCAAATATTGCTGTTGATATTTGAAGAAAACACCTGCAGTGATGTCTACAGATAGGAACAACTGCTGGTTCCTCATAGCCCTCTGTAACTTCCATCCATGTTTTGCATAACAGTTGTTCAGGTTTCAAAGAGAAAAACAATACTAAAGTACTACTTTGCTAATAAGAAATCACATAGAAGGGGAGCCTGGCTGGCTCAGTCGGTTAGGGCATCTGACTTGATCTCACCCCACACTGGGCGGAGAGCTTACTTAAAAGAAAAAAAGAAATCACACACAAATGCCCATCTAGAGACGAATGGAACAGTACAATGTGGTATATACCCATAGCATGGAATGTAAGTTTTGGAATAAAAAGGAGTGAAGTGATACATATTACAACATGAACATGGATGAACTTTGAAGACATTAAAGTGAAAAAGGGCAGACACAAAAGGCCACATATTATATGATTCCATTTATATAAAATGTCCAGAAAAGGCAAATCTATAAAGACAGAAAGAGTAGAGCTTGCCTAGTGTTGGATGGGAGTTGAGGGGAAATGGGAAATGACCACTCATGGGTATGGGGTTTCTTTGGGGGATGATAAAAATGTTCTAAAATTGATTGTGGTAATGGTTGCACAACTCTGAATGTACTAAAAACTATGGTACAGTAAATTTTAGATGGGTGAATTATAAGGTGTAAGAATTACATCTCAATAAAGCTGTTTTATGTATAAAAGAAATCACAGAAAACACTTAAAAGGGGGCCATATTGGCCACTTCCTATTAGCACTTTCAATATAGCTACATTAGGTATACAACAAGATGAAAGCTGAATAGTTTTAATTCAGGTGAAGAATTGGGTAATGATGGAATTTAATGAAAGAAAGATTTTTCTGAGAAATCAGAAATTACAAGCATTACAAGATAGAGTGCTGATTTTCACAGAATAGTTCAATCCTTCTGCGGGGGTCACAAGAGGAAAAGAGAAATAAGGTTGCAGAGAACTGAAATAAAAGATTAAAACAGATCAAAGTAGAAACAGAAAAGTCATCTTAAAGAGACCAAAGGACACACACACCAAGGCAAAACTAGACTGTGGTGTAAACACACCTAGAACGCACTTGCCAGGAAAAAAAAGCCAGAAAGCGCAGGTATATACGCAACTACTATTTATTCAGCACCTATTAGGTGGCAGGATCTGTACTTGACCAGTTACACTGAGAAATAACAGTCTGAGATATAAACGCTGACACCTGTCCTTCCAAACGGTCTTGAGGAGAGGTGCCAGGGCAGCAGACTCTAGACTGATGAACAGACAAGCCAGACTAGTGAGACGTGAGTCATCCAGCTTGCTCTGTTTATCCGATTCCACGTCACTGGGCAACCTTCTGACTGTCCTCTGTAGCTTCTTCCCCCAAGTTAACAAGCCATGTGCATAACCTAACTAGAGAGCTATGGAAAAAATAACAGAGTAACAGAGGCTACTGCACGTGCAAAGAGTCTAGATGAATACATGCAAACTAAGCTGTTAACCACTGTTGTTTCGTGAGGCAGGATCAGAAGGACTTTCCATATTTGGATTGCACTATTAAAAAAAAAGTACTACTTCCTATTAAGAATAAATATGATAATTTAAAAATAATAATTTGGCTTTACCTTAACACTAGCTGAGACAACTAACATTTTCTAGTCTCTATGTCAGTTTTAACTTAGCCTCCTGAGCTGACGAATGTGTCTTATGACTTTGTTTTATGTGATTCTACTATTAGTGGAAGGATGCACTCTATATGCACTAGCAAAATTAAGTTTCTGAGCCTCCAAAGCTCTAGGGTGTGGTGAATTCTAAGACCGATGATATTCGGTAAAGTCACCTATAGCCAACAGCTGGGCTTCCTTGGTAAAACCTGAACCACACCAAGTTTTATGCATTCAAATTCTATACGCAGAAAATAATAAAGAGCTATAGTTTAGAACCCTTCTGGAGAGTTCTCCCAGTATTTCAGCCTAATTTACAAACAGGCAGCTGTTAGACCTACAGATTGGCCTTACCTCGCAGCCTGGGAGACAAAGAGGTTGGTTCTATACCACCACCAACCTCAAACACCCTCTCCCTGCCTACAAACAGATGAGGAGCTATGGAGGAAGCCCTAGGAACATGAGAGTTCTGGTTTAGCTTGGCCCTAGAATCTGGGTCCTAAGTCCAACCACATTCCCACCCCTGCCCAGAGTTTAAAATTCGAGGCCAGAGCACCCAGTAGTAAGGGCCACTGAATGGTGCCAACATGTCAGCATCATGCAACCAGCTGGCCTTCAGCCACCCCTAAGTATGACCAGATGCTTATGTCCAAGTGAATGCAGGGTCTGAGAATGCTATATTGCCAGAAACCCTCAAAACCCACTTCTTGGTAAATCTAACTATTAAAAATCAAGACATCGATTATGTAAGTCCGAAATGGAAAAGAATAATACAGGGGATTCAAGCATCAAATTAACAGTTGGATTAGAAGACTATTAAGTCCCTTCCAACCCTGAGATACAATGGTTCCACCCTGAGGGAAGGTTTTCAGGAAAATATGTGAGCACATCAGGAGCTAAATTAATGAAAACCAGCTGAAGAGCTGAAGTGATTAAAAAGAAAACTCATACAAAAAAAGACTAGATACACCCAAATAAGTGAGAAGGAACACTGAATCAACAAATTAATAGCCCTATAAATGACAGATACTAAATGTGCTCTTAAAAAAATATGTATCAACCAAGAAAAATGAATGTTAATGAACCAAACTTGAATAAATGCTCCCAAAACATGAACATCTGTAAACCTCTATGCCCTATGAGTTATTAAAATATCCCACTCATAAGAAACAATTTTTGTCCACCTCCAAAGCCAAGTTCTAAGCTCTAGCTGACTGTATTTGTACCTTGACCAGTCTGTATCAAAATCTGGCAACCCATCTTTCCCACCAACTAGTCCTGTGTCTACTGAAGTTACTTTTCTTACATCAGAAGATTAATTTTCATAAACCCCTTAAAAGCAACTACTTTTTTTCTCTTTCCACACCGCTATCCCACTCCATACCAACTGGTTCTTTCTGTACTGCCCAAAGTATGTGACGATTCTCAGTCACAGTCCCACTTCAAACAACGATACAACTTCCAACCATGTTGTTCCCATATTCAAAAAGTCTCCACTTCCCTGAAATCCAATTAAATCCTACTTCCAATCTATGAGAACTACAGATACGATCACAAAGAAACACTTCACTCTAAGATGATACATGTAAGACTGGGTTACCAAATGACAAGCTACTAATCCACTGTGGAATAAAAAGTACAAGCTCCTGGTGGAATCCTAGTACCCAACAAACATGAAACCAGTCTCCATACCTTGAAGCCTCCCTTCCTGACAATACCATGATTCCCTGGTCATAAGGCAACGTGTCTCTGGCCTCCTGGTCTACTACAAAAAAGCACAGGGCTCACCTCGTAACTATGTAAACACAAGCCTTCCTGCTCTCACACATCACCATTCCTGCCATGACTGGTCTTTCTGGGGACCACACTTATGAAAACTACTATAGACAATAACTGAACAGTATTAAAGGGAGAATAAAAAACAAAGAATATAGAGACAGAAGAAGATATTAAAACACATGTACCACTACCAAGAGTACCAGGGGCTTCAATAGAAGAAACCAAGGGAGAAACATCCTCTTCTCTGGTCTTACTGCTCTTTTTCTGCTAAACGTTTGCCTTACAACACCTTGCCCCCTAGTCCTCAGTCAATGTATGATTTTGCTTCCCAAAAGGCTGCTCCCAGGATAGGCCCTAGCCACCCCACAGGGCTCTTTCCACCCCAGACACCCTTTGCAGGTTCAGCTTCCCTGTGCTGGTGCAGGTCCAGGTCCAGGTCAAGGTACTCTCCATGATACAGCAGAGTAGATTTTTATTCTCAATTATCTCTGATGCCTCCTGTTTCCAGCAGGAATGTGTTCTGGATTGGGACGATATCTAGGTGGTCTTTCAGCATGCTCTGCCATTTCTGATCAAGTGGTATGCTGCAGCCGGCTTGCACCAGCTCCTGAAAGCCAACAATGCACGTCTCTTCCCAATTCCTGCTCAACGACTTCACGTCAGTAGCCCGAAATCAGTACAGTGGGAGAGTTTCTACCGGGAAAATCCACAAATGTGACAAACCTGGGCATTTTCTCCCCTCCTTCTCAGAGATGGCTGTTACACCTTTCCCATTACACCACTACTATGCCTCAGTGTGTCACCCAACATGTGAGTTTTTCTTCTATACAGAAATCAATTTTTGTAGAGGCAAATCAATTTGACTTTGGTCTTTTTCTCACTGCTTTTAAAGCTCTTCAACTATTTGATAAATTTTTTCCTTCTATTTATGGTTTCATAGAATTTATTTTGATGTGCAATGTGAGTTATCCAAAATTCTTTAACTAAATATAATATCAATTGTCTGATTCAAAATGGCTCCTTTAATAAGTAATAAATTCTTATTTATACTATGGTCTTGTGTTTACACAATTCTCTTCCATTGACCTATTTTACTTGTGTCAACACAAAACAAGGACAACTAACATGTTTTGGGTACTTCCCATGTACCAGCAATATACTCAGCTCCTTATTGACATTACCTCATTTAATCTTACACTTCACAGATGAGGAAACTCAGTCATAGAGAGTTTAAGTCATTGGGTCATGACCATCTGCCTGTTAAGTGCCAAGCCTAGAATCCAAATAGTCTCAACACCTAACCTCATGGCCACCGTGCTAAACTGTAACACATGATTGACTGCTATAGCTTTAAGTTTTATTATCTGATACTAGTCTCCCCTTTATTTGTTTTAAAGAAGCTTTATTTATTTATTTATTTATTTATTTATTTATTTATTTATTTATTGGGAGACAGAGAGAGAGAGAGCAGGGGAAGGGCAGGAAGCGAGGGCAAGAGAGGGAGAATCCCAAGCAGGCTCCACACTATCAGCACAGAGCCTGATGGGGGGCTCGAACCCATGAACTGTGAGATCATGACCTGACCCAAAATCAAAAGTCAGATGCTTAACTGACCGAGCCACCCAGGCACCCTTCTCCTTTATGTTTATTGCTTAGAATCATTTTCTCAAGCCCCTCTAAAAATATGTGTAATTTTTATTCAGATCATGTTAGATTTGTAGATTAACTGGAGAAAAAATGACATCTCACTATTCCACTTTTTGCATCCAGGAACAAGGTATACCCCTCAGTTTATTCAAGTTTTATTTTATAAATCTCAAGTTTTATAGTATTCTTCATTTCAATACCACATATTTGTTGTTAGGGTTATTTCTAGGTATTTTACATTTGTTGTTACTGTAGTGAAGGGATGTGTTTCCCATTACATGTTTCTAACTGGTTATTGTCAACACTTGGGAAAGCTACTGATTTTTTAAACTTACCATATTAATATTTTTATGTTAATATTTATAATTAATGTTTACAATAATATGTTGATTATATTATGTTAAAAATAAATAAATTACTATTGGGGTGCCTGGGTGGCACAGTCGGTTGAGTGTCCAACTCTTGATCTTGGCTCAGGTCTGATCTCATGGTTTGTGAGTTCGAGCCCCACATCAGGCTCTGCACTGATGGTGTGGAGCCTGATTGAAATTATGTCTCTCATTCTCTCTGCCCCTCCCTAGCTTGTGTGCTCTCTCTCCCCCAAAAAATAAACTTTAAAAACAAATAAATATATATATTACTATTTATATATATTATATATATACTCATTAATATTTTTAGTTGATTTTCTTGGTTTTTGTATTTTATCTCTTTTCAAATAATTATACTTATTTTTCCTTTATGGTTTACTGCAACAGTCAGAACTTCTAGAACAATGTTAATGGTGATAGAAGTCTTGCTGATATGTTCCCAAAGTAAGCTGAAAATCCTCTAGTGTGTCACTGTCACACAATGACAATGTTGGTTCAAGACAGTGGTGGTCTTGAGGAGGATGTGGTTTCATTTCCTACTTTTTAAATAGCTTTTCAGAGGAACAAATGTTGAACTTTTTCAAATGTTTTTTTTAAACATACTATTGAGATAACATTAGGGTTTTTCATAATGAATATCTATTTTAAACAGGAAAATTCTAGCCCATCCAATAAGGAGGTAGACCTACAGTTTGGTCCCGGATAGTATACCAACTCTAAGGGGTCCCAGGTCAGCAGCACAGTCTGTTCTAATGCAGTGTGTTTGTTTGACACGCACTATCTCACACACGACTGGCAAACAGATGAATGATGTTCATATAATGAAGAAGTCACATTAGTTCACATGCACTTTTCCCCAGCATGTTAATGTTTCCGAGTTACCAGACACAAGTTTTCTCATGATTAGTAAGGAGAAAGCCTTAGCAAGAAGACATTAAAGGGGGAAAAAGAGCTGAAAAACCTACAGAAGTGACTCACTTTTAAGGAGTAGTTGATGCAGTGGCTTCAAATACAACTACACTTTTCCTTCCTCTAACTATCTGGCAAAGCTGTAAATGCAGATGAGGAAGCAGTAAAGACATTTCTCCCTCTATTAAAACCATGGATTAATGAAGAAGGCCATAACCTGGATCAGATTTTTAGTTGTGAGGAAAAGGTCTCTATTAGAAGATCTCTAAGACCTACTTCTCAAAGAAGAGAGCATGAGCTCAAGCACCCAAAGCTACAAAGAATTTTCTTACTCCCATATTAGGTGCAACACCAGTAAATTGTGCTACATTTTTCTTAAGACTTCTTGGGGCACCTGGTTTAGTTGGTTAAGTGACTGACTTTAGCTCAGTCAATCAGTTGATTTAGCTCAGCTCAATCAAGACCACAACTCATGATCTTGTGGTCCATGAGTTTGAGCCCTGTGTGGGGCTCTGTGCTGACAGCTCAGAGCCTGGAGCCTACTTCAGATTCTGTGTCTCCCTCTCTCTCTGCCCCTCCCATGCTTGCATTCTGTCTCTCTCAAAAATAAACATTAAAAAAAAAAAAAAAAGACTTCTATTAGGACTACTTGGTTACTAAGCTCCCTAGTTCTAAGTATTCTGTCCCAACTCTATTTCTCACATCAGCTCTGTTGTTCTTGGTGCCTGATTTTGTACAACATGAGGTGATTTTAAATTGTTGAGGTTTTAGTTTTGTTCTGTTTTTGTTTGCTTGTATTTTCCAGGTTCACCCATAAGGCGTGCAGGCAGAAACATCCGTATTCCTCACACAACCATCGGGTCTAATGCAACCTGTTTATCACAGTGTAGCCCACTTGAGATGTGATTCTTTTTTAACCCAGTCAGCCAATAGACATGAAGTACCTGCCATCAAGGAAGTTAAGATGTTTGATTTAAATATTAAAAAGTTTAAATCATTTGTGGTAGAAGGAGTATCTGCAGTGAAGAGAGAGGGGGCATAGGCAAATTCCTGAAGCACATTCAGGCAATGAAGGTGACCACACCTAGGCCCCATTGTCTCATTTACAAGGCACATCAATGCACATATATCACCAGAACTCCTGATATTCTTCCACACAACCTGCTGCACCAACTGCCTTCCCCATCTCTGTAAACAGTAATTCCACCTTCTCAGGTGTTCAGACTAACAACCTTATGGCCTCTCTTTCTCAAACCACATGTCCCATTTGTTAAAAAATGCTGATGTCTCCTGGGGGCGCCTGGGTGGCTCAATCTGTTAAGCGTCTGACTCTTGATTTCCTCTCAGATCAAGATCTTAAGATTCATGAGATAGAGACCCACATCGGGCTCTGCGCTAAAAGCACAGAGCCTGCTTAGAATTCTCTCTCTGCCCCTCCCCCACTGTCGCTCTCTCAAAATAAGTAAGTGAATATAAATTTTAAATAAAAAGAAATGCTGATGCCTCTTATTTTTCCAAACATGTACAGAACCTGACCGTTTCTCCTCACTTCTCCACTGCTACCACCCTGGCACACGCCACCATTATCTTTTAGCCGAATTACTGCAATAGCTTTCTATTTGCTTCTGTCTTTGTCCCCTCCACATAGTTTCAGTAAAATGAAATCCTTTTTATTGGAAAGCCAGATCACATTATTCCTCTGTTCAAAACTCCACAGTGTCTGCCAACCTCACTCAGAGCAAAAGCCAGTTGTTTTTTTTAATGTTTATTTTTGAAAGAGAGAGAGAGACAGTGAGCAGGGGGAGGGCAGAGAGAGAGAGGGAGACAGACGGTCTGAAGCAGGCTCTGCACGGACAGCAGAGAGCCCAATGTGGGGATCGAACTCACGAACTGTGAGATCATGAACTGTGAGATCACGACCTGAGCTGAAGTTGACTGCTTAACCAACTGAGCCACTCAGGCGCCCCAGGCCAGTTTTTATAATGGCCTACAACACGCTAGGTGCTATGGTGCCACCCACCTCTGAGCTGTTCACTTCTCTCCACACCCTCCTCCGACCACTCTGGCCTTGCTGCTCCTCTGGTCTCTCAGGCTTTGCTTCCAACTCCTCTGACTTTTGCACTTACTGTTCCCTTTGCTTAGAATGGTCCTTTCCTGGGTAATCAGGCTCACTTGCCCCCTCACATCCCTTAGGTTTTTGCTCAAATGTCATCATCACAGAGAGGCTTTTCCTGACCACCGTATTATTCATGCACGCGCGCGCACACACACACACACACGCACACACACACTCCCTATTCCCCCTCCCTTACTCTTCTCCATAGCAGCCTGTGTCTTCATCTGCTAAGCTGTGTATTTTCCCTATTTTGTGTGCCTGTCTTGTCCATTAGGAAAAGAAGCCTGGTGCTGTCTGCTGTATCCCCAGTACCTAGAAGAACTTCTGGCACAGGGAATGCTACTGAGCTCAATAACTACTTACTGAATGAATGAATCAGGTTCACTATATGAAGTGATGAAGGAAGTGATAGATTATGACTCCAGGTTCCGGCCTTCATCATCACAAATTCAAAGAATACTTAGAAGAAGGTGAAGCAGTACATGGAAGTTTATTTTTTTTGTTTTGTTTTTGTTTTTTATTATTTTTTTAATATGAAATTTATTGTCAAATTGGTTTCCATACAACACCCAGTGCTCATCCCAAAAGGTGCCCTCCTCAATACCCATCACCCATCCACCCCTCCCTCCCACCCCCCATCAACCCTCAGTTTGTTCTCAGTTTTTTTAAGAGTCTCTTATGCTTTGGCTCTCTCCCTCTCTAACCTCTCTCTTTTTTTTTTTTCTCTTCCCCTCCCTCATGGACTTCTGTTAAGTTTACTTTATTTTAATGCAGGCACATGGCTAGGCTGTGAAAACTTATTTAAGAGATTCACTGAGCCGCTTCCTCAGATCAAGGACACTTGGAATTAAAGGGCTTTGAGTGGCTCGACTTGTCAGACCCCCTGGCGACTCACAAGATTGTTCTTCCATGATGTGACAAGACATTTGAGCACACCCAAACTGAAACTGCAGGGAGAGAAAACTGGAGCACTATGGATATGACCAACGAAATACAAGTGTTGTGACTCAAACTGGACATGTGAACCAAGCAAATGGAAACTGCATTCATTTTCCACAGCTGACCAACCCCCACACTCAATGGAATCACTGAACTTAAAAATGAGAAAATCTTACCAATCAATCTCAAAAGAAATTCACACTTTTGTCTTAAAGAAGGAATCACACTTGGAGTATCTGGGGTTACCTCTGAGGTGCGTCCTTCGGGGACAGGCCTGAATTATCAAGCATTTGTCCCACTGGCATGGCTCATATTTTCATGAACAAAGTGCAAGAGCTGAGGGCAAAATTTAACCAACAAAAAGTCAGTATTTAGGACAGTCTAAAGATGAATTTACAAGCTTAAAGTTATCTGAAAACTTCTGACAATGTGCTCAATTCTGGAATGTGTTTACCATCCCTGATGCTGTAAAAACATATTCATTTTCATGAAAAGGCCAAAATCAACAGTGGAGCTTTACATGTGTGATGTAACTCTGGCATCAGGACAAACTGAAATATGTCTGACTATACACACCCACAGCTGTAGAGTATGGTTGTTCCTTAAATGCACTTTCCTATCAATACATCAAGGCCGCTATACAGCTAGCTCCAGGCATGTAACTCTGCACTTTGGGGATTAACAAGTTTATTAAGTTAGTTTTCAAAATGATTTTGAATTAATTCTGAAACCTTAATTTCATAAATCGGTTTTATATCATTATCAAGAATTTTTTTTAAAAAAGAGTTTAAACTTCACATGAGCCCACACAGAGGTGGATTTCAAATTATATACAGGTTTTCCCTGCTATCCAAAAGTTCACTTTTATCAAAGAACGACCTTAGTTCTTGCTCTCCTCAAATGAAAGAAAATTCGAAGCGGATTTTTCACCCTATGAAAAGGTAATTGTTTCTTCACTTTTCAGGATTTCCACTTACAAAAATTTTCATGGGAATCCTCTACTTTTGGATAGCGGAAAACCTGTAATTCATTAACTTTAAAAGCACAGGTGCTGAGGCACCAGGGTAGCTCAGTTGGTTGAGCGTCTGACTTGGGCTCAGGTCACGATCTCACAGTTTGTGAGTTCGAGCCCCGCATCAGGTTCACTGCTGTCAGCCTGTCAGTGCAAAGCTGGCTTGGATCCTCTGTCCCCCTCTCTCTGCCCCTCCTCCGCTTGCCTGCTCCCAAAAATTAATAAATAAATGGTAAAAAATAAAATAAAAGTACAGGTGCTTATTTTCCAATAAAGACAAGGTAATGAAATATAAAGAAAGACTGAGAAACTGTCACAGCCTGGAGGAGTTGACTAAGAAGATATGACGGCTAAATGCAATGTGGGATCCTGGACTGGATCCTTGAATAGAAAAAAACAACAGTAATGGAAAAACTGGGAAAACCCGAATAAAGGCTGTAATTTAGTTAACAATATTGTACCAATGTTAATTTCTTAGTTTTGATAACTGCACCACGGTTAAAATGTTAACATAGAGGAAGATGGATGAAGGGAATACAGGAACATTCTGTTCTCTTTGCAATTCTATAAATCTAAAATTCTTTCCAAATAAAATTTTAAAAGAGAGTGCTAATTCTAGACATACAACAAAAACTGTAGCCATTTAAGGATGATAAACAAGAAGGCAAATGCCACGAAGTTGACTTCATTTAGCTATTAATACAGGATTGAAAAAGGTTACAAAAATCTGGAAATTCAGCCCTTCTCAATATGCAAATTGTCAAAAATAGACACACTGAAACAAAAAAAAAATCTTCCATTGATCTATTACAACAAAATATAAATGCCCCAAAACGAATAAAGGGAAGTCACCTCAACATAGTAACAGTGATCACATTTACACAGACTCAAAGTGATGTGCAGAGGGGCACTTGGGTGGCTCAGTTGGTTAAAAGCATCAGACTCTTGGTTTTGGCTCAGGTCATGATCTCACATTTTGTGAGTTCGAGCCCCAAATGAGGCTCTCTGCTGTCGGTGTGGAGCCTGCTTGGGACTCACTCTCTCCCTCTCTCTCTCTGCCTTTCCCCTGCTCGTGCTCTCTCTCTCTTTCAAAATACATAAATAAACTTAAAAAAAAAAAAGAATAAACCATTATTTCAACCAATACTGGGTATGAAGGACATTCTAAATTTTAAAGGGACTTAAAAGCACATAGTGGCTGTTTCTATATGCTAGACTTACATATGATTGTTTTACTCTTTAAATGTTTCTCTACAATGAGCACATAAAGACTTTATAATCTGAACAATAAGAATACATTTCCAGGGGTGCCTGGGGGGCTCAGTTAAGAGTCCAACTCTTGATTTCAGCTCAGGTCATGATCGCACAGTTTGTGAGTTCAAGCCCCGCGTTGGGCTCTGTGCTGACAGCAAGGAACCTGCTTGGGATTCTCTCTCTCTCTCCCTCTCTCTGCCCCACCCCTGCTCACACTGGATCTCCCTCTGTCTCAAAATAAACAACTAAACTTAAAATTTTTTTTAATTAAAAAAAAAGATACATACATTTCTGTATTAGTGCATATAATCTTGGGGTGAAATAACAGGGTGTCATTCCTGCTTCTGCAAGCTCTCACACTCTTGCTTTACCTTTCTCCCCACCAATCTCCACTGGTTTGGATTCTGAACAGTTCTCCCCGAGTCTGCTCATTATCAGCCAGTCTTCCCATACCCCTCCACTCATCTTCAACCTATTTTTCCCATTCTTATAAGTTATTTTCCTAAAATTCAGGTTACAACACATCATTTCTGTCAAAACAAAACAAAAACCAAAATTCTAATGGCTCTATCTATTGTCTAAGGAAGAGGCAATAATACTCTAAGGATGAAATGACTCACTGAAACCAAAATTTCCCATTTACGCTCCAAGGATCAGTCCACGATGTACCATCATATTTAGTCCCAAAGAGACTAAACCCTTCCACAAACTTAATAGTCACCTTTAAACTTCCTCTAAGAGTTTGTTCATGACCTTTTCATTAATAAAATTACTTTAGCTAACATTTACTGAGCACTCGTTATGTACCCGTCACAATGCCAAGACATTCACATGTAATTTTTCTTACAGTCTTATCATTAACCCTGAGAGATAAGTGCTACTAAATGAGGACAAGTCAGAGCTATTGGCTAATTTTCCCAAGATGTAAGAAACTGAAGCCCAATCTACAAGTTCCAAAGTCCAAACTCAACACAATCTCTTTCCAATTTCTATCTTTCCATTAATCACAGAATAAATGCTACCTTCTGGTACCATCCCTAATTCTTCTTCCATGAACCCACATAACTATTTAATTTCCTTTTATACATCTTATTCCATCCTTCCTTGTGTAGGTAACAATACCTATGCCTATATTACCCAATTAGATTCAAGTGCTTTGAGGACAGGAATGGCGAAATTATTATCCGTCACAACCTGGACCCATGATAATGCCGTGAGGTAGTAGTCTCAGTGTCTATTAAAGAAGAAAATCATGTTCAGGCAAACTTAAGACTTCTACTTAATTCCTTCAGTTATACACACATACACGTTTGTATGAGAGGTACAAAGAGTTTCACATAGTACAAAGAACACTGGTTTCGAAGCCTGGCAAACCTGTTTATAAACCCTGGCTCTACTATAAACAAGCTACTATCTGACCTTGGGGCAACACACTTAACCAATGTGCTCTTAATTTCTCTCATCTGTAACATTCTGAGACTAATAATAATATGTGTAAAATACATAGCACCACATGTAGCAAAGTAAATTTAAAGCAAACTATCCAAATAACTTGATAAAGAGTTATGTGTTACTGTTACTGCTAATAAAGATGTTATTAAGTTCTGGGCTTCATCTCTATACTTTAAAAAGTATTTCTGTAGGTAGATGACATGAAACACTTAGATAACAATACTCAGGCTAGTGAGATGACTATGTGCCAAGTGTTCAGAGATGGGAATGATCAGTATAGACTAAAGAGAAAGACTTGTTTAAAGAAAGCAATGTGAGCTGGCTCATCAGGACAGGATTTGGAAAGCAGGGAGAAAAACTCAAAGGGAGAACATCATAAGTAAATGCAGTGAGGCAGGAGTAAAGATGCTTATTTGAAAAGGCCAGTATGCCTCAAGTACAATCTTGCTCAGTAGACAAAGACCACATGAATAAACTCAGGGTAGAGTCCAGAGGGAATTTGGAATCTAATGCTGGTATAAAAGATACACTGCTCAACAGGATAAAAATGGGCAAAGAGAGGCTTCACATTGCTTACAGGAAAACATCCAATAAAATAAGAATTAGGGATTTATCTAATGAATGCATGAATGAGAGTTTGCCACAATGAACATGAAGAAACCCTAACAGATATGTATCCTTTGTTTTTATTGACCATATTCACTATCTTTACCTCTAACTTCAGTGTCAGTGTGCCTATCCTACCCTGTCTTTCAGCACCGGGAAACATTTTTGTATGCACAGAGAAATAATAACTTAGAGAACTACCGTATTCATTCACACAGGACTGTGGGTGTGGATAAAACACAGAAGACACAGTGTTAAGGGTTCCTTACAACTGAAGAATGTTATCTGATTCTAAAGACCATCAGGGCCAAGAAAACTAGTTTATTATTAATATTACAAAGAACAAACAAAATTAAGCACATTCTGTTGAGGGAAAAACAAAAACCATAATGTTAGAGCAATGCCAAATTAGTTAATGAACTATGATGCTGATATGCACAATGGTTTCAATTCTTACTGCTCTGTGACTCCAGGGGATGAACCAGACAACATACACAGAACATAATACTTTTTCGTAATGGACTCACATCTTCAAGACTCCCATTGCTCAAATGAAATTCACTCAGTTGCAATTTTACACAATCACCCACTATGAAATGACATAAGCACCCAGCATCCTGAGTTTACATATGTATTTTTCAAATCAGTGTGCACCTGTTCAATCAGAACTGGAAAAAAAAAGAAAAACCTAGTTGACAAGCATTAATAAAAACAAAATGTAGCCCACTCGTCTCCATATTGACTACATTGACAATAAGGAATAATACCTCTACCTCTAATTCATCAACATTTTATGTCCTAGAAATAAACTTTGGTTAATTCTGATCAAAGTTATCTGTATCAGTTATAGTTTACACAAAATGGAGAAAGCCCTTGTGAGAATTACAGTGTCACTGGTGAAAATATAGAAAATTAAAAATTAAGCATGTTGAATGGAATTATTTTAACATAATATTTAATGTGGCATAAATTATTTTTTCTTTTTATTTCCCATTTTCATTTACGTGTCACAAGAAAGGCCAGAGGCTTTGAATTTGCCCATAATTCTCAGCAGATGGGGAAGGCCACTTTCAGCATGTGGGCTACTAGCCAGTGCTCACAAATTGCATTTTTTTCAACTGGCCAACAGGCCACTCATCAACCTTAACAGGAATTTGGGAAACCTAAAAAATAGAGGAGAAAAAAAAAAAAAAACCTAAGACCTGTGTTCTGATTCCAGATTACTTGTTTACTAAATAATCTTAGATCTTTGACCTCTATCAATTGGTTTTCTCATCTGTAAACAGGACAGTTATATCTAACACAGGATAGTTCACGGTGGTTCCAGATTTTCTTCTTTGAGGGAAACAGAAGCAAGGTGCATGAAGATGCCCCTGTACAGCACTGCACTTAAGATTATGAAAATATTAACTGTCCCATCAAGAATAGGGCCTTGACAATGAGAAAGAATGAAATATGGCCCTTTGTAGCAACGTGGATGGAACTGGAGAGTGTTATGCTAAGTGAAATAAGCCATACAGAGAAAGACAGATACCATATGGTTTCACTCTTATGTGGATCCTGAGAAACTTAACAGAAACCCATGGGGGAGGGGAAGGAAAAAAGAAAGAGGTTAGAGTGGGAGAGAGCCAAAGCATCAGAGACTCTTAAAAACTGAGAACAAACTGAGGGTTGATGGGGGGGCGGGGGGTGGGAGGGAAGGGGGGGTGGGTGATGGGTATTGAGGAGGCCACCTTTTGGGATGAGCACTGGGTGTTGTATGGAAACCAATTTGACAATAAACTTCATATATTGAAAAAAAAAAAAGAATAGGGCCTTGATGGAGATACTGAGAAAATTAAATATACCCTAGGCCCCTCCCTGATGCCAGCACTGCTTGCTGTGATAACATATATAATAAATGGAAAAGGGATGTGGAAGATACAAAGACAATAAAAAAATGAACGTCCACAGTGCAGATGCATACGAGGTATCTCCTTTTTTAGATTAATTCAATAGAAAAAGTCTGGCCTTCTAGATTCTTGGGAAGATTAAATCTTATCAGAATTCAATTCAACAATGAACACCTATTATGTGCAATCTACTGTACTAAAAGACCCTCACCTTCAACTAATATGTAAAAAGAACAAAATAATTCCCACACTAAAAATATAAAAATATCTTGAGAGAGACTACAGAACCTCCATTATCCTGAGCCTCCATTTAAGGTCACAATCACCTTTTCAGCCAGACCTCACACTACTGATAAACGCATACTCCAAGGATCCGAAACCACTTCTGCGAAACACACTGTGCCTTGTATCCTTCTGTGCTTTTGCTAATGTCATTCCTACAGGTCAGAGTCCCCTTACCTATGTCCCACTGAAGTTCTTACTCATCCTCAAGACCAAATTCCATTCTGTTTGCTTCACACGGCCTTTCCCATGACTGACCAGTCGGTATTAGGGAGATTAGGGAGGTGATTTTATTTTATTTTTTAAAATTTATTTATTTAATTTTGAGAGAGAGAGAGAGAGAGACAGAGACAGTGTGAGCAGGGGAGGGGCAGAGAGAGAGGGGGAACAGAGGATCTGGAGCAGGCTCTGCGCTGACAGCACAGAGCCCAATGTGGGGCTTGAACTCATGAACCGTGAGATCATGACCTGAGCCAAAGGCAGATGCTTAACCAAGTGAACCACCCAGGCACCCTGAGAGGTGATTTAAAAAAAAAAAAAAAAAAAAGAGGTGGGGGGTATGCCTGGATGGCTCAGTCGGTTGAGTATCCAACTCTTGGTTTTGGCTCAGGTCATGATCCCAGAGTCATGGGATTGAACCCCAGGTCAGGCTCTGTGCTTCTTAAGATTTTCTCTCTTCCTGCTGCCCCTCTCCCCAAATCACATGTTCTCTCTCAAAAATAAAAATTTTAATTAAAATGAAATAAAATAAAAATTTATTTAAATAAATTAAATTAAATAAAATGATACCAAGGAACATAGAGGAAGAAGGGAATGAAAAATTTGTACCAGAGGAGCTATAATACAAATATTAGACTAAGGATTTACAGAATCTTCTAGGAAACCATCATCCCATGCTACACAGAAAATTAGTAAGTCTATCAAAGTCCAACAGGAAGATGGGGCGCCTGGGTGGCGCAGTCGGTTAAGCGTCCGACTTCAGCCAGGTCACTATCTCGCGGTCCGTGAGTTCGAGCCCCGCATCAGGCTCTGGGCTGATGGCTCCGAGCCTGGAGCCTGTTTCCAATTCTGTGTCTCCCTCTCTCTCTGCCCCTCCCCCGTTCATGCTCTGTCTCTCTCTGTCCCAAAAATAAATAAAAAACGTTGAAAAAAAAAAATTTCAAAGTCCAACAGGAAGAATCCAAGAGGCAAGAAAAAGATTATGGGATACTGGGGCAACTGGCTGCCTTGGTCAGTAGAGCATGTGACTCTTGATCCCAGGGTCCTGAGTTTGAGTTCCACGTAGGGCAGAGACTGTACTTTAAAAAAAAAAAAAAAAGATTGCAGGATGCAAAATGTCTAGCAGCAGAAATCTGAGAAATGTATTCCTCCAGGAGGAGACTATGAAGCATATGCAAAGTTTACAACTGGTTACACAAATGGCATCAAAGAACAGAATTTAGTTTTTTACAGCTTAAAACACTTAACTACTCTACCAGTGGGTACCTTATTAAGTCTGGAAAAATGCTTTTGCTCAGAAACTGGCCTATCTCATCCAAAGGGCCCTGAACTAATTATAAAGAGGTAGAAGAAATGGTGTCAACTGATACTATAATGCCTCATTCATTCAATAATAAACATTGACCATCTCCTAATTGCCCAGCCTGGTGTAACACTGGGGATACAGCAACCAACCAAACGGACAAATCCCTGTGCTTGTGGAGCTTATGGAGGGAAAAACCCAACATGACAGGGTTGGGGTAGAAGGGCTATTTCAGAACCGAGGGAACAAGCCTGACAGATCTGAGGGTACAGCCAGGGAGAGAGAAGAGCAAGCCCTGACATGGAAAGATCTCGACATGTCTGAAAACACAGTGAATTCAGCTAGAACATAATGAATGGAAACTGGTAGGAGAGGAGGTGAAGAGGTAGGCAGAGCCAGATCAAGGCAGAAAGGAAGTCTGGATATCCCACTGAAGTGTGATGGAAGTCACTGGAGGGCTCTAGGTACAGGGGAGATGGGTTGAGTTAGTTTTTGATAACACAGACTGATGTGTGGAAAAAGGACTAGAGTACCTAAGCACGAGACGATGTTGACTTAGACGAGGGTGGTGGCAGCAAAGTTAGCACATGCCAGACATATGTAAAGAAAGACTAGAGGCAGTCCTAGGAGAGAATTTGGGAGGGGGAAGGAAGTATCACATACATGACCTCTAATGTCAATATAACACGTGCACAAGATGGGTCATGCACAAACTTGACTGTTGGCACTTCTTCAGTGCTCTCCTCCCTCGCTGGGTCCATGAGAGCAGAAGCTGTTTTATTGTTTACTATAAAGGCCAGCATAATGCTTGGACCACCAACAGGTACTCTGCAAAGACTTTTTTCAATAAGTCTTGTGACTGTGGGGCGTCTGGGTGGTTCGGTCAGTTAAGCGTCCGACTTCGGCTCAGGTCATGATCTCGCGGCCCGTGAGTTCGAGCCCTGCGTCCAGCTCTGTGCTGACAGCTCAGAGCCTGGAGCCTGCTTAGGATTCTGTGTCTCTGTCTCTCTCTGCCCCTCTCCTATTCATGCTCTGTCTCTCTCTGTGTCAAAAATAAATACATATTTTAAAAAATGACTTTTAAATAACTCGTGTGACTTCAAATGCAAGTAAGAAAGTACACCCTCACAGATATCACCAAGATTTAGTAGGATGAGACTCAACATTGAACTGTGAACACAGAAGCCCAATAGGTGAATAAGTGAGGGAGTCCAAAAAGAACCCTAAACTGTTTCAAACCAATTTACTCAGTGTCTTCTATATTAGACAGGTGCAGTATGCTGAGAACACATAAGACTCCTCCTCTCCTATCATCCAGGGCAGAGTTCATGACCTGGTCACCCAGACAAGGTACATGCCCTCCACAATGGCAGAGAACCAGAGGAATGAAGCACGGCAAGAAACATGTTAGCATCCTCATTTTTAGAAAGGGGAATAAAGAGAATGCTACAAACTTTGCAACTGAGCATAACTTCAACTCTGAGTAAAGTTCTAGAGCAGATTAACAAAGGAGGGTTTGTGGGCTCTGAGAATAAGAAGAGGTAAATAACAGTAAGAGCAGCCCACATACCTGAGCAAGCCATCCCTAGCTAATGCCACGTCCTTGTGTGCGATTAGGAGTAGAGACTGGGAAACATGATTTAGCTGAATTTTACTAAAATGTATTGATCCCATCTCTAATACTATCTCTGAAGATAAGATGGGGGAAAATGGACTCACATAAGGATCAAGTATATTTGGAATGACTCAAATAGTCTTGAGAAAAGAACGGACCAACTAAAGAGAGGTCCTGAAAAGAAATGAAATATATTTTTATCAATATATAAATGATAAATAATATCAAGGCCTAAAGATAATGACACAGGGTTTTCCAAAGGAAACAGTTCAGCCAGACCACAGTACAGTGAACCCCACAATCCACAAACCCTTCCCCAAAACAATATAAGGACATAATTGGTTTGCTGACCCAATCATCACATAATAAAAACAAAAGTAATAAAGTAAATAAATAAAAAATAGGGGTGCCTGGGTGGCTCAGCCGGTTGAGCACCCAATTCTTGATTTCAGTTCAGGTCTGATCCCAGGGTCATGGGATCAAGCCCCGCATCAGGCTCTGTGTTGAGCATGAAGCCTGTTTGGGATTCTCTCTCTCTTTCTCTCTCTCTCTCTTCCTCTCTCTCTCCCTCTCCTCCACTCACATACCCTCTCTCTCTAAAATAAAAATTTTTAAAGTAAAATAAATAATAGAAGTTCAAAATAAAATAAAAACTTAAGAAAGGAATAACAAATACACTGGATAATAGTGTCAGAATTCCAAAAATTCAAGAAAGTTTACAAAATTGGGCAAAAATCAACAGTTCTAAATTTCCCAGGGAAATTTATGTTTTATGTTTTAAAAATCCAACATTACAAAAACATCAGGACAGGAAAAAAGATGACTTAGGGCTTTTGGTAGACTGCAAGGTAATGTAAGTGAAGTTTTTAGAAAGGCTAATTCCACCTTAGGCAACATGAAGAATCCAGAAGGACTGACTTCATCTAGTTTAGCAAGCTCCTTTCTGTGCACCACACTTCAATGAAACTGTTAAACTAGAACTCATATAGATGAAAGAGACTTGTAAAGTACTTCCAGTAAATGCTGACTTACTGAATACATGCATTTAACTCTGCTCCCTTCCAAAACACCACTAAAATGACAGTAAAGGGATTTAAATATCTGGAGCTTGGGAGCAGGTAGGAGAGAGATAATTGACCTAGAAGTCTCCAAAAGGCTGAATTCTGAGTCAACGGTGGGAAAAGCCAGGAAGCATACCAATTTATGGCACAAAAGTCCCCCAAACCTCAGGAATTAGTGGCATATCTCTGGAACTGGAGAGGACAGTGGGATCAAATGGGAAAATTGAATGAAAGGACGCTTAAGAGCAGATATACTCTGTGTGCAACTGAGAAGCTAACTGCTCCTCATCTTCCCAGAAGGGTTGCAGGCAGGGCACCACACGGAAAACAGAAAACCTAAGTAGAAGTTTACATATTTAAATACTGAGACCAACTCCCACCCAATCTTCTTTTCCCCATTAGGTCCCAGAACTCTGGCAGCCAGACTAATAACACCTTCCTGTCTCAGGAAGTGAAGACAGGAAGAGACTTCTTTGGAAAAACCTGACCAGTCCAAAAGAAGTGACACTGGGCATTTCCCAAGGAAACAGACCACTCTACAGTGAAGCCCAGTCAACCATTCCCAAATGAATACAGTATTTTCAAACAATCTTTTACAGCACTGTACTTAAATAATGAACAGATAGCTAAGATTACCAGACATTTAAGAAAAGCTTTAACATGAATGCAGAGACCAACATAACAAAGTAAGTTGTAAGAAAGAGATGGTGCAGATAGAAAAGTGAATTTAAAAGAAATGCACATGTATTTGCACAGAGATATACGAACAGAAGATGCAGTTTGGTCTTGCAGTTTGAGAGTTCAAGCCCCGTGTCAGGCTCTGTGCTGACAGCTCAGAGCCTGGAGCCTGCTTCGGATTCAGCGTCTCCCTCTCTCGCTGCCCCTCCCCCACTTGCAGTCTGTCTTTCCCTCTCTCAAAAAATAAACATAAAAAAAAATTTTTTTTAAGAGTAAAATACCCTTGGAAATTAAGAACTCAGAGCAGAAATAAAAATGCAATGGAAATACTGAAAGATAAATTGAGAAAATCTACCAGAATGTGGTATAGAAGACAAGGAGTTCAGAAATGAAAGAAAAAAATTAGAAAATTAAGGAACGGGGAAACAGATGGGAAGGAATCAAAGAAAATTCAGGAAAAATTTTCCCAACTGCAAAATACAAATTTCCAGACTGAAAGACCTCGTGGTGTTCAGCATAATGGATGAAAACAGATCCTTCCTCAAAAGACACATCACTGAAAAATGTCAGAACATGGAAGATTCTTAAAGATTCCAGAGAGAATTCAACAAGTTTAATACTAAAAAATCAAGAATCAGAAAGGCAACAGAGTCAACAGCCACCCTAAAGACAAAGACAACAAAAGAACAAAACATCTTAAATTCTGAGGGAAAATAATTTCCAATCCAGAATTCTACATCCAACCAAATATAAAATAGGTATCAGGTAAGAATAAAAATATGCAAAGTATCAAAAAAAATTACCACAAGCATCCTTTCTCAGGAGGCTATAGAGGGGAGTATTTTACCAAATCAATGGAATAAACCAACCCAGGAAAGACCACAACAGGAACACTGATGAAAAGAACCATAGGCTTAAATACACAGAGAACTATACCATATTCACAGATATGAAAACTCACTATTGACAATTCTTCCTTAATTGATCTACAGTTGTTTTTATTAATTTTTTTAACATTTATTCATTTTTGACAGAGAATGAGTGGGCAAGGGGCAGAGAGAGGGAGACACAGAATCTGAAGCAGGCTCCAGGCTCTGAGCTGTCAGCACAGAGCCAATGCAGGGCTCAAACTCAGAGACCCACGAGATCATGACCTGACCTGAAGTCGGATGCTTAACCAACTGAGCCACCCAGGAGCCCCAACTGATCTACAGTTTTAACACAAGCTAAATCAAAATCCCAGCAAGAGATTTTTTGTAGATACTGACAAACTGATTCTAAAACATATAAAGGAAGGAGGTGCCTGGATGGCTCAGTTGGCTAAGCATCCAACTCTTGATTTTGGCTCAGGTCATGGTCTCATGGTCGTGAGATCGAGCCCTATGCTGGGCTGGGTATGCAGCTTGCGTAAGATTCTCTCTCCCTCTCCTTCTGCCCCTCTCCCACTTGCGCTGTCTCTCAAAAAATAAAAATAAAACAAAATGTATAAGGAAAGATAAAAGAACTACAACAGCCAAAAGAGTTTAAAAAGAAGGAAAAGGTTGATGGAATCCCACTATCTGATTCCAATATACAGTAAAAAGCTACCATAAAACAGATGAATGAAACAGAATACAAAGTTCAGAAATAGACCACATGTATATGGTTGATACCTGAGAAAGGTACAAAGGCAATTCAGTGGAAAAGTATAGCATTTCTTTTTCTTTCCTTTCTTTTTTTAATTTGAGAGAGAATGTGTGCACATGCAGGGCAGGGGGAAGGGCAGAGAGAATGTTCAGCCTTTAGCATGGAGCCCGAACAGTGCTCGATCTCACCACCTTGAGATCATGACCCGACCTGAAATTGAGAGTCGGATGCTTAACCAACTGAGCCACCCAGATGCCCCAAAAGCATAGCATTATCAACAAATTATACTGGAATAATGAGATACCCATATACAAAAATGCAAACAAACAAAAAACCCACCCTATACCTCAAACCCTCCACAAAAGTGAACTCAAATGGACCACAGACCTTAAGGTCACACATAAAAATAGAAAATTGTAGGGCAGTATGTTATCTAGTTACTTGGCTAGGGAAGAGATCAGAGGGTCTACCTACTCCTAACACACACTGTCAACCAATTCTTTTGTTTTCAGCCTCTTTTCTCACCCATGCCCTTAGTGATCCCTCCGCCTTAGATTCCCGGTGATCTGGATCTGTATTTATGCCATGCCAAGGAGTTTGGAGCAGAGGTAGGTAAGTGCATTTGAATCCACCACGTTGACCAGATTCTCTGGTCTCATTCCAAGCATACACATGTTCTGAACTCTTCGGAGACCTTGTAGTCTGAAAGCAAAATGTTTTCTTCCTCCAATTCTACTTCACCTTCTTCTCTCCTTTCCTTCATTTCCCTTACACAGATTCATGAAATAAAAAAAGCCACATAAACATTTTTTTTAATTGTTTAAATAAATTTTTTAAAAGTACATGGGATCAAGGTAACTGGGAATCCAACACACAATAGACTAAGGCAATCCCTAGTATGACATGAAGGGAAATCTCCAATTAAGACCTTTGCAGCAGGCCTGATAAGTAGCCAGCCCGGATTGGAGCTATGGTAGAGAGATCTAGGGGGGAAACTGCAATTGAAAAGAGTATCTGAAGTATCTGAGCTGACTCAAAGAAATTCACACAACTAGGCAAAAATTTAGAGGTGGATCAGTTGTTAAGTACATAGAAAACCAGATAAATAGCCAAACAAGCCAATTATCTCCAAGAGCAACAAAAGCTTATGTAAGATTGATGAAATATTACATGACTCAGCTGGGAAGAGCACTTAGGTAGTCATAATGTAGGTAGTTCATAGTCATAATGAACACTGATCCAAACAAAATTATGATATGTCTACACAGAAGGGTAATGGGGACAAGAAGAAAGCACAAAGAATGGGGCAAAGAATGGTGTTGCCAAGACAGCTCAATTTTCACTGTCCATAACAAAGGCCAAAATTCATGCCAAAACCCGAAGAACCAGGAGGCAGCAATATAAGCATATTAGATATACAGAGTGAAAAGCAAAAAGATTTTGTTCAAAGATTTGAAAGTGATGGCCTCAGGGCAAGAGAAAATGGGGGAGAGACTTAAAAAAATCATGCTAGAACTGTTTGACTCTTTAAAAATATATGCATATATAGCTTTGATAGGAATGGAAAATAAATTTTAAAAATCAAAGCATAAGAGGGGAAAAGAGGCGGAGCCCAGAATAGTACAGGATCTGGAATCATGACCTTTAGAAGTGGTTCTATAAATTAAGGATTTTTTAAGTTTCAAATACACACACACAAACTTGGCACACATTGAAGGCTGATCTCACTTGTTCTATCTTCAGTTCAGTTATTCTATCTGGCTGAAAGGTGCCGAATCAGAACCGACAGTAAAGTTACATGGACATATAAGGGCTCAGGCGTGCACAAATGAAGACACTTCTACTAACTGCCTAAAAGCAGAATTAACTATCTCAGGAAGCAGTGAGTTCTCTGATGGAGGTAGTTAAGCAGAGCCTGAATGACGTCCACTTAGTGGATATGACCCCTTGGTGGGATGGGCTGCAGACCTCAAGTGCCTGTCAGTTGTGGGATTCTGTAAAGGAATTCCATGTAATTATCTCCTTTGAATTAGTACCATTCTACAGTAGGGCTAGAAACTCCGGTAGGTGAATAAGCGTAGGCACTTAGCACATGGGTGTCTCTTCCTTCTGTACCACCTCTGCCTTTTAGCTTTGACTTTTCATTTCAAAAGTCTTAAATATATTTACATTTGGTTACGAATCACATATTTTCAGAAGCAGATGAGGTGTAAATACTTACAAAGTAGAAGAGAAAATGCCCATCTGAGTGGGAGAAAATGGGAAGAAAAAAAGATGGTCTGATGTAGTGATAAGAGACAAGAGAAGAATACACTGGGGGCCCTGTGGTTGGTGGCCATGGGACATTAAACAGGTTACGGTACCCAGTCGGGTATGAGTCTCTGGGTGGGACCACACCTCCGGTATGAGACAAGAGTACCTGGGCTTCCTGGCAGGGCAGAAGGACAGAGACCTGGGACTTCAGTCAATACACGTGAATGAGCAGCAAAAGAGCCATCAGAGGTTAGTGAACAACAGAAAAAACATCTTTGATTTGCTCTGTTGTAAATACAATTACTTGCGCTACCAAAGAACAAAAATCACACCTTAGCTTAAATGCTGGTCATTTCAATGCCGGAATAAAAATATTAAACATACCATAGGTACCATCTTTTCTATGGGACCTGCTTCAAGAGTCAGTGTGCCTTGTCTACAGGCTTCAGGGAAGCTTTATTTTCTAGTGAAGGACAGTATTTTTCCTCTCACTGTGTAATAAAATACTATCATACCTACAGACACAATAAATTTATCCCAAAGTTTACTGAACTCCACCCTTACTAGTTAAGAATAGACACAGATCATACTTCAAAAATAATGTCTATGTTCCTTTGGGGCCCTTCGTATTACTAGCTCTTATTTTTAAAAACTAGAATCTACCAAGAAATTATCTGTGCTTTACACACTGCAAACGAGTGTAACTTTTGGCTTAAGAAATAGAGATGTGGGGCGCCTAACTTTGGCTTCACAATCCGTGAGTTCAAATCCCGCATTGGGCTCCGTGTTAATAGCTCAGAGCCTGAAGTCTGCTTCAGATTCTGTGTCTCCCTCTCTCTCTGACCCTCCCCTGCTCACGCTCTGTCTCCCCCTCTCTCTCAAAAAATAAACAAACATTAAAAAAATTTTTTAAAGAAAGAAAGAAAGAAAGAAAGAAAGAAAGAAAGAAAGAAAGAGGCACATATACTCCACCACTGTGGAAGCCCCTACACCCCTCTGTAGACTGCATACTTCAAGAAGAAAAGTCTCATTCTTGGTTAAAGCCGTACTTAGTAGCCTGAGCAGCACCCCTGCCAGTCAACATTAAACTAAACCAAGAATGTGACTGGCGTGGAATTTCCTCTTTATTTTACCAACATTCTTGATGCTTTTACTTTTTTCTTTTCAGTGCTTTCCCACTGCCCCCGGAGTTTCCTTGTTCCTTTGCCGCAGTCACGGGCAGGGGTCATTTTTACTGTGCTAATTTCCAGCCTTCCAGTCACACTTTGAACAAAATATATAGGATGTGTAGCTCTACCCACTCTGTTCCCAGACAAGAATTGCGAAGATGGGCCAGAAGAGCTTCCATCATGCATTCTGCAATGTGAACCAGTAAAAACAAAAAAGGGAGAGGGGGGAGGGAGTGGAAGGGGGGAGGCAGAAGGGAAGAGAAGCCTCCATTTCTCATAAATCTATCAACCAGTGCTGATTACCTAGCATACTTAGGTGTGTACCAGCCGGGAGGTCTCTAGTTTATGATGTGCTCTTCTTTTTCCCCCTGACTAGCTAATATTAATGTCCTCACCAAGACTTCATTATAATGAAGAAATACATGCTAAGAAGGTTAGGTTCACAATCACTAGAATTAACTTATAACAAACATTTCAGGGGCGCCTGGGTGGCTCAGTTAAGCATCTGACTTCAGTTCAGCTCATGATCTCGCTACTCATGGGTTTGAGCCCCCACGTGGGGCTCTGTACTGACAGCTCAGAGCCTAGAGCCTGTTTCCGATTCTGCCTCCCCCTCTCCCCAAAATAAATAAATAAACATTAAAAACAAAACAAAAAAATTCAACTAATGGCGTATTGTAATTTTTAGGTTCATTTGCATTTCCCCCCACCATAGGTTATATTTAATAGTAATTTTGACAGGTATCATTAGCATCCTACACTAAAATGTTAGTCTCTGAATACCCCATCCCCCCATCACATATATTCAATAAGCACTTATTGAGGATCTATTATTTGCTTAGCCCCCATAACATCATCTCCACTTTCAATTCTTTCTCCAACAAGACAGCATTCAATCACCAGGTCCCACCTCTGGATGGCCATTTGGAGTGTTAAGTTAAAATGGTAACTGTCCCTCAGGTCTCAGCAGCAGACCCAGGGGAGAGGAGAAGAAAACCCTCAAGCTAAATGGCTGGTTCCCTCTCTGTTGGCCCAGCTGGCCTCACAGTAGTCCAGATTCCCAAGTTACAAACTTAAAGGGTCCTTTCTTGAACTATTAACCCTTCCCTAACTTCTTGGGAGATCTCAAATACAAATCTGAGAAACAATTCACATGAAGACTTTTATATTATCAAAATATACTTGAGTGACTTGAAATTTATTTACATTGTTCTGCTAATATTTAAAAAAAAAATGTTTGGGTTTTTTTTTTTTTTTTTTTTGAGAGAGAGATAGAGAGCAAGCGGGGGAGGGGCAGAGAGAGAGCACCAGCCATGGAACATAGCACCAGCCATGGAACATAGAGCCCAGTAAGTAGCAGATCAGGGGAAAGTGTTCCTCCTGCCTCTGAGCTCCCTGTTCTGTTTGCTCCTTACCACCTCAAGAGAAACATGCCTTTCTACTTGCTCTTGGCTCACATTCTCAGACTAAACTATAAACCTTTAAAAATTATCACCACAGGGGCTTCTGGGTGGCTCAGTCAGTTGAGCGTCCAACTTTGGCTCAAGTCATGATCAAAGGTTCGTGGGTTCAAGCCCCGCATCCAGCTCTGTGCTGACAGGTTGCTCAGAGCCTGGAGCCTGCTTCCGGTTCTGTGTCTCCTTCTCACCTCTGTCCCTCCCCTGTTCATGCTCTGTCTCTCAAAAATAAATAAATGTTAAAAAAAATAATTAAAAAAATCATCACCACAAAATAGAATTGCATTCACTTTTAAAATGAAAATATTAAAGTATTATTTGCAAACTTTCACAACTGAAATCTATTTCAACCACCAGTGTCTATCCCAAAATTTTTTTCTTGATGTACAAGTATGGTTAGTTTCAAAATATATTTAATATGCTAGACCTAGAAACTCGGTATCTTCAGAATTTTCATTCAATGCTTGATGTTTTTGGACTTGTCATGAAAATACAAAATCACATGCAAAATAGACTTGAAAAAACATCAGAGCCTAGCAAGCAAGGAATAAAACTCTTCAATATGCTGAGTTGTTAAGTACAATTTCGTTTAAAAAAAAATCCAACTTGTGCCCTGGTGGTGAAAATCTCTACCTTTGTAATTTGATCCTAATGTGCATACTAATCATTTGTGCTACAAAGTCAACTTCAACATGGCCATTTTCTTCACCCTTTCCTTTCTTAGTGCTCTCCAGAGCCTTGTTGGTACTCAGTATTAAATAATACCTGCATCAATTACATTAACCCTTTTGGAGGCCATGGATCTCCAAAGACTGACTAAATAAACATATATTCTTTATTTAAAACTACATTCTCAAGAATCTGAGTTATGGGGGTGGGGGGGGGGGGGCGTCTGGGTGACTCAGTCAGTTAAGTGTCCAACCCTTGACTTCGGCTCAGGTCATGAGCTCATGTTCGTGAGTTTGAACCCCACATTGGGCTCTGCTAACAGTGCAAAGCTTGCTTGGGATTCTTTCTCTCTCACTCGCTCTAGCTCTCTCTCTGCCCCTTCCCTGCTCACACTCTCTCTCAAAATAAATAAATAAACTTAAAAAAAAAAAAAAAAAGAATCTGAGTTCTGGGGAAAAGGACACCATTATAGTCACATTTAGTAAACTTACTGCCATGATAGTCCTTTCAGACTTACGATTTTAGAAGAAACTGTACAAGGGCCCAAGAGGAAATGCACAGCAGTTAAGGGTCCCTAGAGCCTAAGATTTATAACCACCATTTAACACAGACCACAGACTCTGCTCCAAACTGTCACCCCTGACCTCTAGTTTGGGGTGCATTGATTTAAAACCAACACCCTCCCCTACACACACACACACACACACACTTTATTTTTTTTTCAATATATGAAATTTATTGTTAAATTGGTTTCCATACAACACCCAGTGCTCATCCCAAAAGGTGCCCTCCTCAATACCCATCACCCACCCTCCCCTCCCTCCCACCCCCCATCAACCCTCAGTTTGTTCTCAGTTTTTAAGAGTCTCTTATGCTTTGGCTCTCTCTCCCACTCTAACCTCTTTTTTTTCTTTTTTTTTTTTCCTTCCCCTCCCCCATGGGTTTCTGTTAAGTTTCTCAGGATCCACATAAGAGTGAAAACATATGGTATCTGTCTTTCTCTGTATGGCTTGTTTCACTTAGCATCACACTCTCCAGTTCCATCCATGTTGCTACAAAGGGCCATATTTCATTCTTTCTCATTGCCACGTAGTACTCCATTGACACACACACAACTTTAAAGCAAGGGTCAACAGTACACGCAAACTCTGACTCTAGGTGACAGAAAAGTGGTGTCTGAGGTACATTTAAATACTATTCTAATGTAGTAGTCTTCAGTCCAGCAGAGGAAAAGGAAAGTAGTGCAGTAGGAAATGTACATGCTTTGAACTCCTACAGGCTTTACTCTTGGGGGAACTTGGGCAAACTGCCTATGCTTTCGTGGCTTCAGCTTTCTAATCTGTAAAATGGGGCTAACACTGGTACCCCTCTGAGAGTTGTGAGAATAAAATGAAATTTATTATGAGAGTAGATAGGGAATAAGCAGTCATTACTCATTCCCTAGTTGTCTGCCGTCCTTTTTCATGCCTTTTCCTTCCTCTCAGAGATCACCCATCCCAAAAGCATCTCTATGTATGCACATGACTTAAAGCATTATCTGAAATCCAGTTCTGGGTCTTCCATTGCTTATGGGAAATTGCTAGCTACATGGAGGTATCAAAACTCAGTTCACACAAAATTAAATTCATCTTTCCTTCCCCCACATACTACTCTCCATCTCTACTTGGGATGCCTATCAATTATAATACCCTTCTTCCATTACATGGCATTCTAAACTGGTTTTATGAGGGCATACCCAGATAAGTCAGGAAAGTCTATCCTATTTCAATTCTATAGTATCTCTTCTGCTTCCCATTTGAGAAACACTGGTCCAAGTTAGTGAACAGCTTCCTGGGTGCCATCTGTTTCCCTTTCTCCCAATTCAAGCACAGGCAAGACTGTCAGATTAATCTTCCTTAAGTCACGCTAAAAAACCCTCCATGGCTGCCTATCTCCTTCACCTTCAAATATTAATGCCTTCCCTACATGTAACATCTCTTCTGTCTACTCTAGCCAGGTCTTCTTTCCATGCGGACATGGGACATGCAGTAAGTTAAAGGCTTCCTTGTCTTTCTGTTCAAGGTGTTCCTTTCATTGGAATGCCCCCCCCACCTTTCTACTAAAATCTATCTACTCTCCCACTCTTTCTAAATCCCATTGTTCGGGGTACCTGGGTGGCTCAGTCGGTTAAGTGTCCGACTTTGGCTCAGGTCATGATCTTGTGATTGGTGAGTTCGAGCTCCACATTGGGCTCTGTGCTGACAGCTCGGAGCCTGAAGCCTGCTTTGGATTCTGTGCCTCCCTCTCTGCCCTTTCCCTGCTCGTGTTATTTCTCTTTGTCTCAAAAAATAAGCAAACATAAATCAATCAATCAATCAATCAATCAATAAAAATCCCATCCTTCAAGGCTAGATCCAGGGTCATTTCAGGAAGCCCTCTCAACCAACTAGTCCATTCTTTCTTGGTTTCCCCATTCCCTCAATTCTTAAGCACCCAATTTAGCCTCTCGTTATTATTGCTGTTTATTTCACCCTTAGCACTCACCTTTCTGACACAATTTAAAATTTCTGAAAGTCAGGGTCACTTTTCCAAAACCCAAAGAGGATTCTTTTTAGGGGAGGCTTAATGGATACAAGGACATCTGCCAGATTTAGTTTCCATTAATATCATAATGTCTGAGATATTTTCACAGATTGTGCAATTTGCTATAAGCCTATGAGATACGTTTTATTATTGTTCCCATTCTACATCTAGGAAAAGTGAGGCACCAAATGTTAAAGAATGTGGCCCAAATAACCCAGCTGGTGACAGAGCTGAGATTCAAACCCATGTCGTCTGGCTATGCAGTCCACACTCCACAATCAGTGTAAGATGGTGTTCAATTCTATGGATTCTAACAGCCCTGTAGAGTAACACAACAGAAAGGATGTCTTACAAGGAAGGTAGAAGGCCACTTACACATTAAGGACGGGATCATTAAGGGCGGGATGGAAAATGAGACACATACAGTAGTCTAAGTACAACTGAATTTTATACTAAAAAAGAAATTTTACACCAAAACTATTTTGCTTAAAATTAAACTCTTTCGCTATTATAAATAATGCTAAATGGAAAGATTCTTGCATATAGCATTTACTGTACGTTTAGATTGCTAAATAAGGGATGTCAACTGCTTTTTATGGCTTTTAATGTATGTCATCAAATAATGTCCCAAGAGAGTCATTCCAATTTATTCAGCGAATCAATAAAGTACACTTGAGTCAAAACCACACGAGCAATTAATATTCTGTTAACTTCTACCAAAGTTGCAGGTGTAAGAGTGTCTCTGTGCTTTCAGTTAATTTGATTATCAGCAAAATTGAACACATTTACATATTAGTTTACTATTTCCTCTTCTGTAAATGAGCTATTTGTTGCATTTTTTATGAGCTCTTTATATCATAGATATTCTAAAGAATGATGTGAATCTTCAGTTTTATTATTGTTTATACAAAAAAAAAGAAATTAAACAGGAGGGGGGAAAAAAAAAGAAAAAAAGATATCTTAGTATATCCCACTCAGTATTATGACTCCTTAAGTGCATCAGGGAGGGGTGAGAAGAATAGGAAGGAAAAAGAAAATTTTAGGGAAGATACATGAGTACCAAATAGAGATAAATACACACAGAAGTGAGAGGTTAGAAGAGGCAGAAAAGAAATTGTGAGCTACAGGGAAGAGGTTAAACTAACCCACAAGATTCTTTTGGGGATCACTAACTGTGAGAATATTAATTAGCTACTTAACCATCATCCCAACCTTAAATGGTCTTCTTTATCCTGAAGCTCAGAACAGGAAACAGGCAGTAGGGTGGGGGAAAGAGCTAGACGAGGACTTCCGTAGTGGCTTGAGCAGTATTACTGGGAGAACAGGAAGATAATTGTGTGACTTTCAGCTCTGAACTGTGAAAAGTCTTATAATGGAGCTATAAGCAAAATGTTAGGAAACACTGCAGAGGTGTGACTTTATAGGCAGAAGAAAAATAGCAAAACTATGTAACAGGTACTATTGGCGGAATGTGGAGTCACCATCCCCACCCTCCGCACCGCTGTTGGTGTTCTAATTTTGTTCTGGTGTTGCCCCGCCTTCCACTGGACTCAGGGAAATCCTGGTTAGTCTAAGCCAATTACAGGGTTCTTTGCCTCTCCCTTACTAGAAATTGTCTAGGGATGAGTATGCGGCCCTCCATAACTTCTACTAAAGGAAAACCCCTGGAAGTTGTCAGCTCAGCAAAAGAAGGCAGAAAGAGCCACATGCATCTTGGAATCCTGAGGGCAAATAGGTGAGAAGTGGTCATCCTTAAAATTATTAAAAAAAAAAAAAAAAAAAAAGCAAAGAAAAAACTCAGGTCCTTGGTGACATCATCAAGCCACTAAAGTAACCAACCCAGAAGCCACTGTACCTCTCACCTTATGTGAGATTAATCCTTTAATGTTTTAGCTATTTAGAGTTAAGGTTTTTTTATTTCTTACAGCTGAATCACTTTAAGAAGTTCGTAATGAAAAATCTTACAGGATCATTATCATCATCACATGCTACAGAAAAAAGCAAACTTTTATACCTTCACTGCTACTTCAACATCTAGAAATAACCACCTATTTTCAATTTTTGTTTTTGTTTGCTATTTTATTTTACATTATACAAATGTGTCCAGAAATCAAACACTTACTGTTTAACAATTTTCAGTATATATGGCAACTTTAAATATTAGACTAAAAATGGCTCTTTTTAATAAGATTTTTATTTTATTTTTTTCTGAGAGATAGAGAGCATGAACAGAGGAGCGGCAGAGAGAGAAAGATCCAAGCAGGCTCCATGTTGTCAGTGCAGAGCCCAATGTGGGGCTCGACTCATGAACCATGAGATCATGGCCTGATCTCATGGCAACCAAGAGAGGGACACTTAAACCTACTGAGCCACCCAGGCACCCCAGACTAAAAATGGCTTTTAAGAATTTCCTTACTAAATAAGTGTCTAAATAGTTGGTTGTAGGATGTTGTAGAAAACAGCTAAAAAGAGTAATATTATTTTCACACAAAAAATAAATTCCAGGGGTTTATCAATTGTTTTTTGAGTAAATCCTATTACACAACTGATATGAAATCAAAAAGAGTCTATCAAAGGAAAAAAAAAAAAACTAAGGGGTGCCTGGGTGGCTCAGTTGGTTGAGCGTCCGACTTCAGCTCAGGTCATGATCTCACAGTTCCATGACTTCGAGCCCCGCATCGGGCTTTGTGCTGACAGCTCACAGCCTGGAGCGTGCTTCAGAGTCTGTGTCTCCCTCTCTCTCTGCTCCTCTCCCCTGGCACTCTGTCTCTCTCTTTCAAAAATAAATAAACATTAAAAAATAAAAATAAAATAAGACCCCCCCACCACCACTAAGTATATTAAAAGATACTGAAAAATGCAAATTACCTTCAAAAATCACCTTTTGAAAAGAGTACCAAGTTTGATACAATGCATATATTCAAAATTGGAGTATAATGCTATGCTATATTCCAAATACATGAGAAAACAAAAAGTACTAAAAGGGAAAAAATATTACCGTGCCAGAAACTTCAACCATTTCCAGAGTGAATTCCCACAGTAGAAATAACAATACCTCTCTAATGACTGAAGTTTTCACCAGTCTAAACACTTTTTCTTTATAACACTACACATAAAGTCCCATCCATTTGTGCCTGCTATAAAAACGTCAGCACTGTAAATCCAACTGGTCCATTATTTGAGTGGACCAGTCTTTTCCCATCCACCTTGACCTAGGAATTTGCACCACACCTCTGTAAGTCTGCTTGCTTCACACCTGAGATATACACCTGCAACACACAAACCGCTTAAGAATGTTGCTGAAGATGCTGAGAACCTTCTTTGAAAGTATTTAACCCGTTAAAAAATTTTTTTGTATTGAATTTTAAAACATCAGAATTACTAAGGTAGGAGTTCACCCACATCCATCCATGGAAGGAAAGAGAACGTTTGTTAATTTGTTCAAACATTCCCTGAGCACCTATCATGTACCAGGGACCAGCCTAGCATAGAGAATAACAGCAATGAACAAAACAGACATGGTCCTGCTCTTTGTCAGCTCAGTCTAGACCAGGGGTCAGCAAACATTTTCTGTAAAAGGCCACAGGGTAAATATTTACACTTGTGGGCCAGAAAGTCTCTGTCACAACTAACTACTCAAGCTTGCCATAGCATGAAGGCAGCCACAGACAATATATAAACGAATAAACGGGATCAGGTCCAAAAAAACTTTGGGACAGGGGCGCCTGAGTGGCCAAGTTGGTTAAGTTTCTGACTCTTTTTGGCTCAGGTCATGATCTCGTGGCTTTGTGGGTTCAAGTCCCACATTGGGCTCTAATGTTGGCAGCACAGAGCCTGCCTGGGATTCTCTCTCTCCCTGCACCCACCCCCATCCCCACCCCTGCCCACTCATGCTATGCTGTCTCTGTATCTCTCAAAATAAGTAAATAAACTTAAAAAAAAAAAAAAACAGCTTTGTGGACAATTAAAAGTCAAATTTCATACAACTTTTACTAAATAAATTTATCATGGATTGACCTTTTTTATTAAATATATATTATACATATTTGCATATATATGCATAAATACATACACACACACTATTTTGAGCATTCTTAGCTTGCAAGCCATATAAAAACAGGTAGTTGGCCCAATTTGGTCCATGGGCTATAGTTTTGCCAATGGACCAGACAATATCAACTGTATAATTATTTATTGCTTTAAGCACTCAAAGGGAAAATACATAAGGCTATGAGAATTTAATAAGGAGACATGGCATGGTTTGAAGCATCAAGGGAGGATTTTCCAAAGAACTGAACTGACTTTAAGGTTAGAAATTTAAAGGATGAGTAGCAGCCCGCCAAAGGCCAGGGAGAAAACAGTCTTCCAGACAAGTGAATAGCAGGTGGAAAAAGTCCTAAAAGGAGAAGGAATACAATCTACTGAAGAATCTGTGAGATTGGACCACAAAGAATAAGAAGAAACATGGCAGGAGAGCACAACGACACAGGAGAGACGGAGACCAGCCCACAAAGACTTTGTTGGCTAAGGTCAGAGATTCTGGCCTTTGTCCTAAAACCAACTGGAAACCATTAAAGGGTTTCAAGTAGCACAGGGACACAATCAGCTTTGGATTTTTTAAAGATCACTAAGACTGAAATATGGAGAAAAATTTGAAGGGAGCATGAATAATACATGGAGATCCAGGAGAGAGTTTCTGGCCAGAGATGACGGAGGCTTAGACTGTGGTGGTGGCGGTAAAATTTAGAAGGTAAAATAAGCAAAATGTGGTCACAAGATACGGAAGAATGACAGGTGGGCTCCTGCACATCTCAGGTTTCCAGTTTCCATACCAGGATACTGGTATCATTCAGTGAACCAGAGATACTGAAAAAGACATGTGTATGTGTGCAGATTTTGAGTTCAGTTTCTGACATGCTGAGTTTGAGTTGCTTGTAAGATATTCTAGTGGAAATGCTAAGTAGTCCGTTGGATATTAGGATCAGAGGCCAGGACAGAGTTTCTTCCAATTGAGTAATTCAGTTTGGGAATTGTCAGCATACAGATTGTAACTGAAACCAGAAGAGGAGATGCAATTACCTAAAGAAAGGGTATGTTCGCAGTGGTTTTCAACCTTGGCAGCACAGGAGAATTATCAGAGGAACTTTAAAATTTTTGGTGCCCAGGCAGTGACCTTGAACCAATGAAATCAGAATCTCGGGGAGTAGGACCCAGGCATCACTGTTTTTTAAAGTTCTCTAAGCGTTTCCAATGTACAGCTAAGGTTGCAGATAGGACTTAAAACATTAAGAATTAACTATACTACAGAAAGATCAAGAGATTAAGAGACTAGTTTCTAGTCCCAACTACCTGATAATGGATTTCTCTGACCTCAGAGTACTTCATAGCTCTAAATTATAGTTTAGCTCAACAGGAAAGTGAGATAATAGCACTGGTTTATCTCTACTATCCCCCAAAGTCCCAAAAATCGGGGCCAAAGTTACAAAATGGAAATATTTCTTTCTTCTTGGAAGGTAGGAGAGGAAGGGTAGAGGGATATATAGAAAAATAGCTATTAACCAATCACCAGTAGAATATACAATGTGTTGTTATAAATATCCTCCCAAGCCAATAACACTTCTAAATGATAGGATTAACACATCAAATAGTATTTGATAGTATCTGTCAAGTCTGAGAACATTCTAGCTAGACTAGTTTTGCTATATTATATGATGTTGTTCCACAGACAGGAACAGCAGGAAGTTCAAAATGGTGGCATGAATTCAACTTGGAAATTCCTTAATTCAAAATTTTATTGAGTGGATCTTTTCTAAAGATAGAGTGAGCTGCAATTTAAGATTTAGGAAGTATGCATGTGAAAACTGAGAAACATAGGATTGCAATCCAGAAGACCAGGGTTAAAGTTTGGATCTGTTGCTCAGGAGCTCTGACTTCAACCAAGGTTTCCTAAACTCCAAGTCTCAATTTCCTTAGCTGTAAAATGAAAGTACAGTCAACTTCAGAGTTACCATAGAAATTAAAACTTGAAAATGGCTGTGGAAAATAGCTATACAAAAAGCATTACCATTTTTACAGTATTTTCCGATTTTGACATTCTTTGGTTTACATATTTTGAGGAGTGGATCTCCTATACTAATAGCATAGTTAGTAAAGAAGAAGAAAAAGAAGAAGAAGAAAGAAGAAGAAAAAAACTGTCCTCATGCCATGACTTTTTTTTCTTTTGAGAGAGAGCGAGAGAGAGAGCATGAGCAGGGGAGGGGCAGAAAGAGAAGAAGGGAGAGAGAATTCCAAGCAGGTTCCACACTGTCAGCATAGAGCCTGATGCGGGGCTCCAATTCACCAACAGTGAGATCATGACCTGAGCCAAAACCAAGAATTGGCCGCTTAACCGACTGAGCCACCCAGGTGCCCCCCATGCCATGACTTTTTTTTTTTTTTTCATCCCGGTCAGACCAAGTCTGCTTTGCTGGACATATTTTAATGGAACAACTTAGTTTCTGTTGGGAAATCCCACTACACTCTTCAAATGCCATTTTTACCATCTGACTTTAAATTCCACAAAGCAGACAGAAACTACAGGGTTATTAAAATCTGTTAAGGAACAGTTAACACACTCAAAAGTTAACCAGTGTTAGTGAAGCACTTGACTGTTTTTCATCACTCCCCAGACAAGATTTAAGAGCTAGAGAAAGACAGTTAAATTTATAGCTCTCTATTTGAGGACCATGGAACACGACAGTAGACAAGTACAATTCCTCCTCAAGTCAGACAAGGGGTGGTTTGTTCAACCAGAAAGATTCTCCTCCATCCTTCTCACAATTTCTAAGGTTAGAACCAAAGGACACAGAACTTCAGAGCACTTGCAAAATCTCCTGGCCTCTGAAGCACTGCTGTGAGAAATAATGATCTAGCCATTAACGACAAAGACTTACAGCAATTTGCTAAGTAATCTTTGGAAAGCCTGCTTCATTCAAACTGGTTTGTCAATGGGAAAGAACATTTCATAAATCTGAAGATTTACAAGTGAACTTTGAAGTTTAACATTACAAGAATAGAAATTATGTCAGGTTATAACAGAACAAACGAATTATGGAGAGTTGGGAATAAATTTTAAGAGTCTTAGGGAAGATTAGTGCTTGTAAAAAGAAACTCAAGACTATCTCACTTTTATGTTCCCTTCAAAGAGATTTTTAGGCAAAGGCTATCAGGGGTTGGCTTGTTTTGAGCAGTTTCTAATATCTGCAAATAACTTGTAGTGGTCACTAATAAAAATCGTAATTAAGAGTTCTATAAGTCCTTGACTCCGTACATATTCTTAAGATTCTTAGATGTGCGTACCTAATACAGCACAAATTATTTTGCCAATAATTTGCTCCTTCAGCAACGAAATGTAAGTTAGTATAGAATGTGACACTTCTTTGATCTAAATCCTAAAACAGGATCATTGTTTCGATGGCAAATTATGATATCCAGACACTGACAAGAAAATGGAAATAACACCAGGACAGATTACAAGAGATGAAACAGTTGGGAAGACCATAAACTCTTTTATGAGAGTCTACAACATAGCAAGGGACTATGAGGAAAAATAAATTACATTTCAAAAGCGAATCCCTACTACAAAAAGGAAACGGACTATATTTACATTGATAAAACCTGCCAGGGCTTTAAAATTGCTGACGATACCACTGAGAAAAGCTAAGCTGAACCGCAGAGTACCCCGAAGCACGTTGTTTTGATGTGCTATGCAGGTTATCATTAGAGTTTGCAGACAAGCTTTTTAAAGATGTTACAGCCACTTCTCCAACTAAAATATAGGCACTGAGCAGAGCACCAGGAGAAAAGGAAAAGCCTGCTCAATTTTGCAAACTGATGGTACCATTGATAGAGTAGGAAGGAATGTAGGAAAGGCAGGTCAATTTTAACTTAAACAGTTTAAATTTGAGCTTCAAAGAGGATGGCTTGGTGGAATCGGTCAACCAGCCCAAGGAAGTCAAACAGCACATGGGTCAGGGCTGGACTCATATTTAATGTTACTTGCCAGCCAGATGTTCAAATGTGTGTAGATACATTCTGTTTATCGACTACTGCTAAGCAACTATTCTGTACAAGGTATGGTGAGGCACTGCAATGGATACAAAGATGGAGAAAACAAAACAAAAGCAGTTCCTATACTCAAGAAGCTTACAATCCAGTAGAAAGGATGAAAGAAACACATTCTGCCTAAAAACACAATCAATCGAGGCCTCTAACACAGGTTCAAAGGGATGTGAAGTTGCATCCCTGTTTTGTTTCAACACAACATAGACAGACATGATATTACTCTAAAACCAAGGATACTCCTGAAAGGGGCGTTAAAATGCCAGCAGATTGGTAACATTTCACAAATGAAGAACAAAGCCAAAATATCAAATTAAAAAAAAAATGACAAGCTCTTTGGCACAAAACCTGCTCCTCAATGCTCCACTGAACACTACAAGTCCCTAAAGCTGAACTTAAAGGCATGTGACAGCTGCCAATTGGTTATAGGAATCCACAGGAAAAAAAAAATGCACCCCTCAGGGTGCATGACATACATCTTGTCTGTAGAACATGGCATGAAGTAAGCAGTGGCTGCAAGAGGAGGAAAACAGCAAAGAAAATGCATGTGACAGACAGCACTCCGAAAAGTAAGATGTGGAGCTAGCCAAATTCAAGACCTGTGATTAAAGCAGAGTTTTGGTCCAGCATCCATCCCTCCCAATTTTAACTGCTCAAGCCATCCATAAACTATCAATAATTTCCTGTCTTAAAGGCATTTCACCACCAAAAGAAGATGTAAAATAACCCAGTGCTTAAAAGAAAACAGTATCAAAACACCTTTTTTGGCGAAAATAATATGTAAGTAAATGTTAAATGAATAGCACTCAACTAGATTCCCCCCTCCCCCAAAACTCCCTAACCAGTTGAAAGGTATTGTGTAATCCCACATCTTTAACTGTTAATATGAAAACCCTGGTTTATCGACCGCTCCTTCCTAACATCACTACATGTAGTTTTATTTGTTATTCCAAATGAATGGGAAGGTTTAACTAACTAAACCGATCAGCCTGACCACGATCCTGGGCGGGTGGTGAGGGTGGAAAAAACACGGGTAAGCAAACACTCCAAAAAAGAACTGGACAAATAGGTTGGATACTTGATAAAACATAAATGTCCTCCATTCATCTGCAATTCTAGTCATTTTCTAACAGATCTCAGATTTTCAGAACAAGTATGCAGGTTATTTAAAACTGAGTTATATATAGTCATTTAGCAGCAGCAAAACACTTCTGGCATTACCACAGATGCTAGATCTCTGGAGGAATTTTTTTTTTCCAAACTAGCATTTTTCTTCACCAAAAACCAACCAGCCTTTATTTCTAAAAACAAGAGCCCTTGTCTCCCCCAAAACAAACAAATCAAAGACCACAGTTAAATTCTACGCTAATGAAACTGTGAGATTACATCCCATGCATTGTCAGAGCCTATTTTTCATACACCACCACCAGACAGTTTGATGCAGTATTCCTGATTGCTTTTTATCGTATTTGTAAATACACTCACTAATCCACTAAATTAGGTAATTTACAAACAGGTCCTCTCAGTTATTAGTGGCCAGCAGTCAAGTTCTATTACATTTGATCCTTATACAGTTGTCTAAACATTTCCATCCAGGTTAAGGGCTCGGATCAGCAAAGGGAGAGGGAGGTTAGCGAAATTTGGATGGGGGCAGGGTAGACGCTGGGAGAAATCTCTGCATCTCAGCCCTCAGCGACAACATTCAGCCAGTGCCCACAGAAAAACTAAATTCGGCACCTCTTCCTCCTGTTACACTGGCAACAAAGAGGGAGTTTCCGTAACGCTCCCGTCACCCACCAGGTGCCCAATCTCCTTCCCAGCCTAGTCTCAGCGCTCCCGCAGGGGCCTCGGTGTGCGGAGAGGCCGCGGTGCCCGGGGTCAAGGCACAAAGGGGGGATGGGGTGCAAGGCGAGCGGGTTGGATCTGGGACGTGGGCCGCGTAAGGGCTCCCGGACTCGCTTAAAACAGTTGAACCTGGTGTCGGGGGCGGCGGGCAAGAGAAAGGGACAGAATACCTAATGGAGCAGAAACTGGAAAGGGGTGAAGAAGGGTGAAGAGCCCGTGCTGGAGGTACTCCGCCACGGAGCACAGAAAACAGCCGGTGGATGGGCAAAGGGGAGACTCCAAGGAGATGGGAAGAGAGGCGCAAGGCCCAGAAGACGAGGGAACCGGGTGCCACCTGGGGCAGAGAGGAGGCGCCTGTGTTGCTTCTACCTGCAGGCGGGCGGGACGGGCCGCTCAGGTGTGACTGGGAAGAGGAGGCCAAGTCGGAGACGCGCCAGGGAGAGAGCTGGGGGGCTTACTAGGGGCCGCGCAGAGGTGGCTGCGAGACGGCAGCCGCGGAGCCAGCGCGGGGGCACCTGCGGGACAGGCGCAAGGGAGAGGCGGGGGCGGGGGTCTCCGGAGTGCAGGGTGGGCTGAGGGAGGCTCTCGGGCGGCGGGATGCAGCAGGCACCAGCTGCGCGGCGCGGGGGAGGCATCCGGGCGGGCGGCCGGGAGGAGGGAGCCCCTCACCTGCGCGGCGGAGGAGGCGGAGCTGCAGCAGCCCATGGCGGGGCCGGAGGAGCCCGGAGGCGGCGCCGGGCGCGCAGCTACGCCCCGGAGCCCCTCGGCATGCGAGCCGGCGGGCGCCCGGGGAGGGCGCGGCCTGGCCCCGCACGGCTCGGCGGCGGCGGCGGCGGCTCGGGTGGCGGCGGGTACTCAGGAGGCGGCGCGGCTCGGGGCGGGCGCCGGCCACATCCCACGGCGGCGGCGGCGGCTGCGCGGCTCCTGCTCCGCTCCTGCTGCTGCAGCTGCTCCCCAGTGGAAAGGGGCGGGCGGCGGCGGCGGCGCCTCCCCCTGTCCCCCGCCTCCCGCCTCCCGCGCCCAGTCCCTCTCCCGCTCCCTCTCCCGGGCCGCCGCCTCCTCAGCGCCGCGCGCGTCTCCCATCAGACTCCCCGCCCCCAGTGCAGCGCCGAGCCGGCAGCCGGGCGGCGGCGGCCAAAACGAGGCCGGGCCCTTCGGCCCGAGTCGGAGCCTGCGCAGTGCCGAACCTATTTAGCGGTGGCACCGAGGCACAGCGCTGCCTCGGAACAAGAGGTCGCTCGGGGTTGAGGCTCGCAGGGGCTGAGCAGGCTCGCCGCTGAAATGGGGTCGGATTGCTTCCGGACGTGGGAGGCACGGGCGAGGCATGAGGAGTTGCTCGCTGTCCCCACTGGACGCGCCACCCGAAGACCGTAAAGGCATCTCACTGCCCCCACGGTTGCTTTTTAGCCAGAGGAAAGTGTACACAATAAACCTTCCCAGGAGAAGGAGTGAGTGATAGAAAACGGGAGAAACAAGCATCTGTTGCTACTGGCCCCATTTTGCTGATGAAACTGAACCTTGAAGGAAACAGCCTAATGAAATGCACCCCGAGTCGAAATTTTTATGAAGAGCCCAAAATAGGAAAAAGGCAACAAGTTCGCCAGGTCTCTCAGTACATAGCCATATTGGATCTGAACTAAACTTTCTCACACAGGATAGTCCACAAAAAACAATTAACGAGTATTAAGTCATTCATATTAAAAATATTTACTGAGGACATAATAAGTTCCAGTCACTTACAGACACTGGGAATAAAGATAGTTTCTGCTCTCTTACAAGTCCGTGTGGCTAAATTAATACACTGTAGGGTAGCACCAAGTTAGAGTAGGCGTGGTCACTACCTTTAAGAAATTTACAACCCTGAGAGTCCTTGGGAAATAGTGTCAGATGAGAACGAACAGTTAAAAGCTGGTAGTAATAAGGGTACCTGGCAGGCTCAGTCAGTAGAACATGCAACTCTTGATCTTGGGGTCTTTTGAGTTCAAGTCCCAGGTTGTGTGTAGAGTTCACTTAAAAAAAAAAAAAAAAAAAGGTGAAAAGAGGCAAGTGAAAATGTGGCAGGAATAAAACGTAAAGATCAGGTTTAATATTAAGAAAACCAAGTACCAGATGCCTTTTACATGTTTCATTTCATCCTCACAGACAGAATCAGAAAAGAAAAAAAAAAAGTTGATTTGCAAAGATGTACAGGAATGAGACTCTAGAAGGCCTGACACGAATGAGAGACAGCAAATTTGAGAGATTACTCGAAGTCTAAGGGGAAAGAAACAGCACAGAAGTAAGCTGACCTTATGTGCATTGAAAGCAACGGAAAGTCGAAATAGGAACCTGGACACAGCTAAAGAAAAGGCCAGAGAAGAATTTCCGGTTGGTGTATTCCAATACTATTTCCTAGGTCTGTGACCGTGGATGAATCACCTTTCTAAACCTCTCTAATCTTCTGTGAAATGCTGATGATAAGATGACCAGGAAGTGTTGTTATCTAGATTAGATAAGAAACAGCTAGAAAGTGGAGCCACACTCAACAAGTACTGCTTGAGATCATCAAACACTTCCTTGACATTCTACCTCTGTTCTCTACCAATTTGATCAGAGGGTGCACCTTACTGCCAGGCTGGTGAATCCTAAGTGTGTTACCAGTAACCATCAGGCCATTATATAGAAGTGGAAAAAATAAAACTTTAAAGGCACTAGTCCCAATTCTGATTATAAACTTCGCAATTAGATTGTAAACTCCCTGAGAACAAGGGAAAGGATTTTCTCTTTTGTATTTCCCTCAGCTCTCTCAAATGTTTGTTGAATTATTCAATGCAGCCAGGAATAAAAAACCTTCCCTTGAGATTTTCCCTCAAAGCCTCAGAGTACATCTTGTTTTTAACTGAGGGAGGAGGCTGAAAGTAAAATTACAGTCTTAAACAAGAAGCCATCTGTCTTCCTTCTTTATAATCAAGGAAAGGGGAGTTGTTTCTCTTAGCAGAGTCAATATGGGAGCATTTCTCTCAGATTATAAAAATCTTTTTGGCTAGTGTAGTTATTCCATGTAGTAGCTAGTGCTTATTTTGTAATTAGAGCTGCAGAACAGATAAATACGTAACAGACCATGGCAGTGCTTCAGGAAAAAAAATGTATTTCACTTTCTTGGAGGTCTCTTTCCTAGATATGGATGATGGGTGAATATAATTGAAAGGGAGTACATTCCATCGTGCTTGACTGATATGAACTCGTTTTCCCTTTAAGGGTTAATGGAACTAGGAGTTCTAGGGTTCTGCAAGGTGCTTTGTAAACATACTAATTATGTATGTATGCACCATATATGCATATGAATGTGATGTTTTAAAATTATACCTCGTCATTAGCATAAGAGAAACTAACGGCTCCTGAATTGATATTCTGTACCTTCTAAGGAGAATCTCTTTCCCATCGCCTTCAACCCCTAAAGAAGCCCCATAAAAGGAATGATATAGAGAGGGGCAAATTGCTGTTCCTTTTCACTTTCTCATAAACAAGCACGTTCAGCATTCAATGAAATTAAGCTACAGAAAATTCAGAAATCGCGAAAGGTCTTTTTTTTTTCTTGCCAGTGATCAAGGTACTGATCTCACCGCCATGAGGTGTCATCAAGGCAAGCCACTTGGGAAGGGGTTAGTTTGTTTTTCTTTTGGGAAGAGTGGAGTTTTGTTTTTGTTTTTTTTTTTTTTTTTCAACTTATGTAAGAACAGCATCTGCACTAACCAGGATAAAATTATAAGGTCTATCAATCTTGGTGCTGCAGGGTAAAAGCAGATCACTAGCTGAGCCAGCCAGAAATGCTTCCCAGTGGTCTAGTATTGCATAATTGGGCGTGTGAATTCCAGGGTTTCCAGTTTCAGATGGAGGGCTTGGTGCTGGTCACTCACAGAAGGAGAACACTGAACTAATGGTCTTTCCAAAGATTTTAATAATGCCTGACTCATTGTTCACATGATTACAGGTTTGGGGGTAACAAATATAAATGCATCGATATATGTGTATGCCTATAAACTGCTCAGAATCATCCTCTAATTTAAAAAAGGGGCGGGGCGCATTTGGTGCTTTTGGCTGTGTTATTTACATTTTAGCACCTACTGTGTTCACAGCCATATCCCACAAGAGCACATTTGCTTCAGCGGAGCCCCAGCCTCCAGATCTGCCTCACAACCTCCTCCTGAAAGCACTGGCATATCACCCCTGGGAAATACTCCAGAAGCAAAAACTAATTGTAACCAAGGGCTGTAACTGTTCATTCATTACCAGAAAGGCAAGAGCAAGTCTCTATCTGGGAAGATGGAAATGTATCTCAACCTCCCAGTTAAGCCTTGAAGTTAGAAATCCCTGAAAAGAGCTTCCCTGAACTCAGGCGTGTGACAGAAAAAGACAACGTTGTTCCCAGCAAGACTCTGACAATTATAAATCCTTAGTCCTGCAACTTTTTTCTACCCATACTTGTAAGTTAATGTCTCTCCAGTGTTAATAACTCTCTTTTATTTACGGTTTCAATTGGATTTGCGTTGCGATATCAGACACTTTATAAGTTCTCTAAAAACACTTGCTGTGAACTCGCATTTGGAGGGAGGGGTAGCATTTCCCCTATCACTTTTCTGGATGACATTTTAAAAAATCTGTAGTTATTCATTTATTCAATAATTTTTTAATTGAGTCCTTCTTATGAGCTTAGTGTGTTTGATTAAATATCATTATGCAAACATCAGTCCTTGGGGATTTGAGCTGTTGCCAACATACAACTAGTGTTGGCTTTTATTTTGAGGTGGTGGGTGAGGAAGGAGGGAAAGGGAGACAGGATTATGAGTAGTTATGTGAGAAGGAAAGGGGCAACTTGTAAAGTAGGGAAAGCCCTTTATTTAACAACATAGTTCTCGAGCCACTATAATGAGCCAGACACCTAGCTAGATGCCAGGGATTCAAAGATAAATGAGGTACATTTCTTGCCCTTAAGTCGTTTACATTTTAGTGAGGTGGAAAAGACATTTAAAGCAAGAATTAGAGTATAGATTAAATGTAACGAGAGGAATGAGTCCACATGCTATATAAGCTCAGAGGAGGCCCACAGAAATGGATTTATTTTGTTCATTAAAAATGCTGCATTATGTTTTTTGCCCCTGTTAACCCTTATTCTTATCTCCACTGGACAAGTTCCCACCGTGTACCAAAAGCCTAGAAAAGAGCTTGGTATCCAGGAATATGTCACAAATATTTCTTCAGTGAATAACTGAATTTTGTCAATGGGCTCCTAGAAATTTACATTTGCAAATGTCTAGAATGTCTCAAAAGAAATATGTGAAATAGTATGTGATTTTTTTTTTGTTTGGCTTTTTTTTCTGTGAAACATCTGGAATAAAATATATTTATTTGTATCATACTGAAAGTATAGATGGCTTTTCTTTGAAGATATTCTAGCCTAACACCTTGGCAAAACACAGATAGGATTAACTACATAAACCTTTTTAAACTCTTAGATGCAAAATTTAACATAAATAGGATCACCTGGTTGACTCAGTCCTTAAGCATCTGACTCTTGATTTGCACTCAGGTCATGATCTCACGGTTTGTGGGGTCCAGTCCCGCATCCCTCTCCGCTGTCAGGGGAGCCTGCTTGGGATTCTCTCCATCTCTCTCTGCCCCTCCCTGGCTCCCAGGCTCTCTCTCTCAAAATAAATAAATAAATTTTGTTAAAAAATTACCGTAAATGAACCCAACTGACAAACAGATAAACGATCCTTGCAAAGGGATATATGAAAGGTTTACTGCGATGGCACGAATGTCAGTGTCCCCCGAAATTCATGTGTGGGAATCCTAACCCCCAAAGATGATAGTTTTAGAAGGTGGGCCTTTGGGAGGTACTTGGGTGGTAAGAATAGAGCCCTCATGAATGGGATTAGTGATTTATAGATTCCAGAGAGACCCCCAGTCCCTTCCCCCATGTGAGGACACAGCAAGAAGTTGGCAGTGTGCAACCCAGAAGAGGGCCTTCACCAGAACTCCAGGTAGTACCCTGATCTTGGACGTGCAATTTCTAGAACTGTGAGGAATTAAATTCTGTCGTCTATAAGACACCCAGTCTATGGAATTTTGTTATAGCAGCCTGAACAGACTACCATATTTACTATTGATAATACCTGAAAGTCTCCTATTGAAAAAAATAAAAAACAAAACAAAACAAGAAAACCAAAATCACCCAGTAGAGAAAGAGGCAAAGGACATAGCAGACAAAATCCACAGCGAAAGAAATACAAGGACTCATAAAATGTGAAATGCTGCTCAACTTCACTAATAATAAAACTGTAACTTAAAAAATTAGGAGCTATCATTCTTCACCTAACAAACTGGCAAAGATTTAAAAGCTTGATAATATTCAGTGTCAGAGAAAGTCATAGTGTTCTCATATACTATTGATGGGGATATAGTTACCTCTTTCTGGAGTGGAATTTAAGAATTCATATATTGAAAAAATGCATTCCTTTTAGCTCAGCCATTTCTTGTCCAGGAACTTATCCAACAATAATACAGTCTTGTTTACAATAAGGAGAAATTGGAAAGACCTAAATTTCTATAAATAGAATGTTAGTTAAATAACTGGTTAAATAATAGGAAGTACTTTACAGCTATTAAAAAGTATGAGATAGATCAGTATTCGCTGACATGGGAAGATAACTACAAAAGGTTTACAAAACATCATTATGATGGAATCCTGTTTATGCAAATAGTGTGTGTGTGTGTGTGTGTGTGTGTGTGTTTGTAGAAAAGGCTATAAAAAAGACATATCACTCTGTTAGAGCAGTTACCTTAGGAGAGGAAATGGGGGTAAACTGGGATGAGGTAGAGTAAGACAGGAGGGAGACACTTTCTGAGTTATAGACTTCTGCATCGTGGTTTTGAGAAAGCAGGTCCTGTTTTTTAAACTATGCTAAAATATTTTTATAAAATGACTGTGGGGGCAAGTGGTCCTCCCAGATGACCTTTTAATCATGGAGAAATTATGCAAACTGTCCAGAGTACAGAGAAAGAACAGATCACTATTGAAAGCCATGATTAAGAAAGGGTTCTTGGGGCAAGTGGCGTTCAGCTGGTCCTTGAACAACAGGTAGATTTTCAGTAAGTGAAGATAGGAAAGAAAAAGAGATTTCTCAGACATAAAATAACTGAAGCAAAAGTCAGGTTTAGGAATGAATAAGATCTGGAGGAAGGGGGGGCTTTACAGTTAAGCTTCTGATTCTTGGTTTTGGCTCAAGTCACGATCTCAGGGGTCATAAGTTCGAGCCCTGCTCTCGCTCTCTGCCCTTCCCCCACTCTTGTTTGCTCTCTCAAAATAAATAAATAAATAAACTTAAAAAAAAACAAGATCTGTTGGGTGTTCCAGTTATATTGCTGCATCACAAAACAGACTTAACACAACAATTACTTATTACCACCTCTTACAGTTCTGGACCTTCTCACTTGGGGGCTCTCATGTGGTTGCAATCATGCAATGGATGGGTCAGGGGTCATCTCAAAGTTTCCTCATTCACCTGCCTGGTAGCTAATGCTGGCTGTTGGCTGCGAGCCAGAATACTTACATGGAACCTTGCTGTGTGACCTGGGCTTCCTCACAGCATGGTGGCTGGGTTCCAAGCGTGAGCATCCCAAGAGGACCAGGCTAACACTGCGTTACATTACCTTTTATGACCTAGCCTCAGAAAGCATGGAGCATGGTTGTTGCTATAGTCACAGGCCCATTCAGACAAGGGAAGGAATGATGGATGCCACCACCACCCAACCCCCAACTGAAGAAATATCAATGTGACATTGAGCATGTGGGATGGGAGATCTTGCTATGAACTCTCCAGTTTGCCATAGTTCCTAGCACTCTCTAAAGTCTCTCCTGGCAGGAGCCAGCTTCTCCCACCTGCACTACCCCCTGGCATCCATTGACCTTGGAGTTTGCACCTCTTACAGACAAGAGGATCTGAGGATTTGGAACAAAGAGGTAATAGAGCTTTTTTGCTTTAAAAAAGATCACTGTGGTGGTACCTTGTGGGGAGGTCTAGAGGAAGGAGAGATTACATAATAAAAACAGTAGGTGCTAAAGCTGTTGCCCCTAGTCATCAACTGCTCTGCTCCAATTCAGCAAAATGATGCCTAAGTATGATTGATGGGAGTCCTCCATATTCTTACCAAAGCATTCAGTCTTCAGGATGCTCTCAATGGGCCTCAATTCTTGTAGAACCAGATGCTCCTATGCCTGGCAGGAAATTACTAGGCCATGGGAAGTAATTGAACTTTTTGAGATACCAAGGTACCACTTCAGGGATACTAAGTGATATTTCTCCAACTGAGTAAAGGACATAGACTGCCCGGGAAGCAAGCCATCTCTTGACCAGCTTCCTCCCTTCCCAACTGTTCCAATAGCTGGCCTCCTAGTGTGGTGCTACAGAACAAAATGAAGGAAAAGGGGTGGGCAGAGACTGCAAGGTTTGGCTGGACTGGCCCTTTGAAGCTTAGCTACAGTCATCCCCAGCTTCCCTCAAGTCCTATTAAGAGATTTGTGTTAGGCAATGAAAATTGTAGCATTAGCCTGGTTTTTAATGTCCCCCCCCACTATTATTATTTTATTGGACAAACTGTCAAAATCCACCTGTTCTTTTTCTCAGAGCTCCTTTCTTCCTTCCTCATTGGCACTAGACAGAGTCATTTTCCCTAATACTATGTAATTTAGAAGAGGCTGTGTCAATTGCATAAAATATTTCTAATCTCCATAATTAAGATGCTGCTGGTCTGACAGCTTTGCTCTCTTACTCCCCCTCAGCTAGTTGCAGGGATATAGAAAGACATTTGAAAAGAGTACTAAAGCAAAAATGACATGCTGTTCCCCTCCCGAAGGGCCTTCTCATGACTATCTCCAGCTTCCCTAGACTCCTTCCTAGAGAGCTTCATTTATGGCTTCTTCAAAAGTAGGAAAGAGAGACTATGCCAAGTTTCTTCAGGCCATTTTCCCTCTATTCACAGAACATGTATACCCTGTCCCCAGATTGCCCCTTCTTGTGACTTGTCCTTGAGGTCAGCGTTTGACGTGGAATAGTCACCAGTTACGTTGGGTCAAACGACTGAATGATGGAATTTCAAGGTCAAAGAGAAATTTTTTTTTAATGTTTATATTTTGAGGGAGAGAGAGAGCACGTGCAAGCTAGGGAGGGGCAGAGAGCGAGGGAGACAGGGGATCCAAAGCAGGCTCTGTGCTGTCAACTCTCAATCCATGTGGGGCCTGAACCCACAAACCATGAGCTCATGACCTGAACCAAAGTTGGACACTCAACCGACAGAGCCACCCAGGTGCCCCTCAAAGAGAAATTTAGAGAAGTAGCAGAACATTGCAATTGGTGGCAAGGAATCTTTGAACATCATGCAGTTTATTTTCCTTTACTTTTGGAAAAAGCAGACAATGATTCACCCAGATTGCCATTCCTTCAGCTCTTTCCTCCTGCCTCTTCCTAGTTTGGATGGAAACTTCCTAACACATTCAGGTATGGCTTTTAAAAAGTCTCATTTCATCCTCACAATTATTCAGTTAAGTAAAAATTATTATGACTATTTTAGAGATTAGGAAAATGAGGTGGAAAAAAAAGTGGTCTAGATAGACTGGATTATGTTGCTACAACAAATTTACCCTCAAATCTAATAGTTTAGTAGAGCAAAGGTTTTTCTTCTCCCTCACAGTATTTACGACACAGCATTTGGTCCAGCTGGGGAGTGGATGGTAGTATTTGCTCCATGCAATTATTCAGGTGCCCAGGCTTGGACGTATTTTAGCTGCACCCTGTGCAACTTGAGGTCTTTCAACCTGTAAAGAAAAAAAATAATTAATTACCCATGGGCTTTGCACTGTCTTAGCCCAGAAATGATGCCCGTTCTTTTGGTTGTATTTCATTAGTTAGTACTGGTCACATGTCCTTACGGAAGAGTAGGGGGAGGAAATGTAGGAGAAATGGGTTATTTGGTAAGCATTGCTCACTCATTGTCACTGCCCTGTGAGGTTATAACTTGTCCGTGGGATTAGCATCTAGATCCAGGCTGTCTGACTCCACACCCCATGTTCTGAATCACTGCATTTTCTTTTCAAAACTTCATAATGCTATTTTAGGGATAGAGGTGGCCTTGACACAGGAGGCAGCTGTAGCAGAGTAGAAAGATCTCTGGACTTGAGACAGGTGGGTTTGTATGCCCATTTTGCCACTTACTAGTTGGGATGCCATGGGCAAGTCCCTAAGCCTCTCTGCTAACAGCAATTTTCCTGTCTATAAAATAGGGATCAATAAAGCTCTTTTCATTAGGTCACCGTGAAGATGAAAGTGTGAGAACCTTCTGACGTGTCACATTTCATCACTAGATGTTTAAATCTGAATTCTTATCATTTCTTTGTCCCGCCCCTCCTTCTGTCACACAACTGCTTTCCTACGATGGGAAATCCTTCCACAGTGACACCTTTCACTGAAAGTTCTAGTTGAAATTCTGCCAGAGGAGAGACATCAGTAACCTGATCCCAACACTTCCAGGACAAAAGTTCTGATTCTATTATCAGTCCTTTTTCTGACATCAGCAATTTTCTTCATGTGTTGCCAAGCGCAACTCATTCATGACTTCAGGTAAAAGGAAAGGATAATGTCACAGTGGAATTAAAAGCTCTGGCTTGAGAACAATTTTGCATTTAAAAACACTGGAAATGTTGGAGCCTCTCTAGGAAGTAAATGTCAAGGCACATTAATATAGAGTGAGCATAAATGCCTCTGGTTTCTCAAACCTATTGAGAAAGCCCATTTGCCTCATCATTGTAGCCTCTTTTAAACTCTGAAAATAGGGCCTCTATATTATTTTAATGTTATTTAGAAAAACAAATTAAACATCTATTAAAGCAACCAGGTAATAGGGGAAAAAATGTCTTATTTAGAAGCTTAATGGGGCTTTTACTCCTGGGAAAAGAAAGTAAATTATTTCCTATGGGAAGGTACATAAACTCTTTCAGGCTCCTGGGTGATTGTTTAGGAGAGTATTGGTAGAGATAATTTACAATCTTAGGGGTCAAGGTTCCTGGCAAAAGTAATGAACTTCCCTGAAGCACTTTTTTTCTTTTTCCAAAAGAAGCCTGAGGCACAACAACTTTTATTCCTTACTTTGCCTTTCTGGTTAGCAACTCAAACATTCTGATTGCAGTCTTGAGCTCTGGAATCAGACAAATGTGGGTTTGATAACCAGCTTTGCAAATTACTAGCTGTGGGACCTTGTCCTTGTCTGTGGCATTGCACTGTGATTTTTAAATGGGGGGCAGGAGGGAAGGAGCACTTTGCAAGTTTACACTGGTGTTCCCGGCATATCTGATGCCTGGAACAAATCATTTATTGAATACACTGCTCTAGATGACAAAATTATTATCAGGAATAATCACTTTCTTAATTTATTTTTTTGTCTCAAAACAATTTTTTAAATTTCCAAATTTTAAGGACAAAAAGGTATGTTTTGTGTGAATTAAAATATACAGTTACTAACCAAGGTATTATATCTTGCAGTTCATAGTTTTAGCATTTTAAGTTTTAATCTGTTATTAAAAACCCAAATTGTGACATAAAATGATTGGGTTAAATTAATCTTGTTTTTTTTCTTTACCTTTGGAATGACCGTGCTATTATAGTTTATTTATATTTGCTGTTTAAATGGAAGGGCGTGTCCTACCCCAGTGAACACGAACACTGCCCTAAGTACACTTGAATAATTCCTAACCATTGTGAACTTACTCTTGAAGCAAACCCATGAAGCTGTGTCCACGTGTGTCAGAGTTGACTGTGTAACTAGGGTTTTCTCTGGATGAATTTTCATTTGGAACATAGCATTTGTTAAGAGATGAGTAATGAACATTTGCTAATATGAGGTATATATAATATATAATAAGTGTTCTTATTATACATATTATACATGTATTATATATGTATATATGTATATATGTATTATATAATATGTAATATTATGCATATTATATATGTATATATATACATGTATATATGTATATATATATATGTATTTGTATAAGTATACAAAATGCAGTAAAAGTCCCTGTAGTCCTGTTATCCAAAGACTGAATATATGTATTATATATGTATATATATGTAATATGTATACATATTATATAATAAACACCTATAAATGTATATATATGTATATACACAAAATATAATATATACACATTCTTAAAACTCAGAAGTTTAAAAGTTAGACCAACCAAAGATGTTTTTGGAAAAGGCATTTTATCACTGACATTGTTCAGAATTGCAGCCACGTGGCGATAATAAAAAGCAGGCAGACAAGACTTGATTGTTTTTTAAAATTCTCTACAGACAATGAACCTTATATTGTTGCTAGCCACTCCCACTACCCCACTCTTGGCCTACTACTGTAGATTTCCTGGCTGTAGTAAACACTCCAGAAGTGTCAGCTATTAGTATTTTTCTGCAAGTCTTTTATTTTTTTTTAAGTTTATTCATTTATTTTTGAGAGAGAAAGAGCACCCGTGCATGAGCAGGGGAGGGGCAGAAAGAGAGGGAGAGAGAGAATCTGAAGCAGGCTCTGCCCTGTTAGCATGCCTGCCTGAACTCACAAACCATGACCTGAGCCCAAGTCAAAGGCTTAACCGACTGAACCACCAAGGCACCCCTCTACAAGTCTTTTAAAAACAGGGTCTTTGGGGCCCCTGGGTGGCTCAGTCGGTTAAGCATCCGACTTTGGCTCAGGTCGTGATCTCGTGGTTTGTGAGTTGGAGCCATGCGTCGGGCTCTGTGCTGACAGCTCAGAGCCTAGAGCCTGCTTCAGATTCTGTGTCTTCTCCTCTCTCTGCCCCTCCCATGCTTATGCTCTGTCTCTCTCTGTCTCTCAATAATAAATACATGTTAAAAAAAGTTTTTAAAAACAGGGTGTTTTGTGTTGCAGAGAGAGAGAGAGAGAGAGAGAGAGAGAAAGGGAGACAGAAAGACAGAGAGAGAAACAAAGACATGGAAACATGACTTAATTCCCTAATAAAAAGTAGCATTATCTTTTAAAAAGAGTAGTGTTTTTCTGAGGGCACCTGGGTGGCTTAGTTGGTTAAGTGTCCCACTCTTGGTGTCAGCTCAGGTCATGATCTCACAGCTCAGGTCATGATCTCACTATTTGCCAGATCTACGTTGATAGCACAGAGCCTGCTTGGGATTCTCTCTCTCCTTCTCTCTTTCTGTCCCTCCCTAGTGCATGCACATACACGTTCTCTCTCAAAATAAATAAAAGACATTTTAAAAAAGAATAATATTTTTCTGTAATAATAGTGATGGATGCTTTAACATTTTTTTTTAAACTGGGGTAAAGAACACATAACCTTTGCCACTTTAATCATTTTATTTTATTATTTTAAGTAATCTCTATCCCCAACTTGGAGCTCGAACTCAGGATTCTAAGATCAGGAGTTGCATGCTATACCAAATGAGTCAGCCAGATGCCCCTATCACAATAGAGGCTGTTTAATTTAGAAAACATATTAAGTACAAAAAAAGTATACAAAATGCAGTAAAAGTCCCTGTAGTCCTGTTATCCAAAGACTGAAATAATAATTTATTTGTCACTTACTGTATGTATCCCAAGAGCTATACATTCAATTATTTTCAGCTTTACTATCAACCCGTGAAATAGGTTCACTTTTTTACATTTTTCATTTTTCACATTTTTTTTTCCTTTTTCACAGTAGAGATAACTGAGACCTGGAGAGGTTAAATAAGTTTGTAAGTGGCAAGGCTAGTAGTATTCAGTGACAGCTCTTACTAAAAGCCCAATCTTTTAATAACTCTGCTATTGTATGTCTTTATAACCCTAGGGAATATATTCAAAGGATATAAACGTTTTCAAAGATTTATGAATGAGGATACTTATCACGATGACAGCTGTAAAAACATATATTTATGTTCATAGAAGAAAGCTGAGAAGAAAACCATAGTATATTATCAATGGTTAACTCTTAGTTACTGAACTATTGATGATTTTTATTTTATTCTATGTATTTTTCAGTATTTCCTAAAATTTCTATAATAAGGATGTGAGATTTTCAAATGTAAAATCTTCTAAAAATTTGTAAAAAAATATATTTTAAAAAATGTGGGTAGATTTTTGGTGAATTTTCAACTTATTGATTCCCAATCTTTCTTCTTTTTTTTTAATGTTTATTTTTGAGAGACAGACAGAGTCTGAACAGGGGAGGGGCAGAGAGAGAGGGAGACACAGAATCCAAAGCAGGCTCCAGGCTCTGAGCTGTCAGCACAGAGCCCGACACAGGGCTCAAACTCACGAACTGTAAGACCATGATCTGAGCTGAAGTCAGATGTTTAACCGACTGAGCCACCCAGGAGCCCCAAATCCCAATCTTTCATACAACATTTGGTTACAAAGTTGGGCATAGGGGCAGCTGGCTGGCTCAGTTGATAGAGTTTGTGACTCTTTTGATCTCACGGTTGTGAGTTTGAGCCCCATGTTGGGTATAGAGATTACTTTATGAGCTGAAGTCGGATGTTTAACCCACTGAGCCACCCAGGTGCCCCTGATTGCTTTTTTAAAAGGATATTCAATTCCTTTCTTTCAGAAGGAAGGTTAAGGAAAGAAATATTTACACAGTCCAAATTTCTCCAATCAGATGGAACATTTTTTCCCATCTTATAAAAACGTCCTTGAACTAGCTCACTCCAGAAATTTTGGACAAAGTTAGCCATTTTCATCATAAGTGTAACATTCCTAAATATGTAGGCAATGATAATGTTAGCTGCCTCTCTTCACTTGGGGCTCACTTTTCTCATCTATAAAATGAAGACACAAAGTCATTGAGCTCTAACGTCCCTGCCTCACCCCAATCGTTGGGTAAAAACAGACCAATAAAGAACTGGGTGTTAGTTCTTCTGATCCCAATGCTGAAGGACAATGTAGATATATTAACTCTCTGAATGCTACCTGAGAAAGATGTTGCTAGTATAGAGGATTAATGTATCGTGGAGCAACCCGATGGTGGAGGGGGTGGGCAGTGGCAGGGACAAAGTGGTAGTGAGGGGCCACAGTCACAAGGCAAAGTGAGGGAGTGTGGAGATGTATAGAATTTTCCCTTTCTAGTAATCTTAGGAACTGTGCCTGGTTGTAATTGGTCAGTTAGGGCCTATGGTTATTTCCCGGTGGGTTGCTTAATGAGCATGTTTGCATTGCCTATTGGCACTCAGTTCAGTAGTCACTATGGGCCCTTTTGCCTTGCTCTACATGTAGTATTTAGGAAAGATGCTGAATTTGGAATGAAATAACCCCAGAAGGAGGCTTGACTGTCTTTTTATTGGCTGCATGGCCTTGAGCAAGTTGGGTAAGTCACTTTTCAGATTTTCTCTTTGTCGTGGTACTCTGTGGTTTCTGTACAAAGTGTCCAGATTTGGATTTCTGTTTGTTTATCCTGCTTGGGAATTTTCGAATCTGTGTGGATGCTGTCTCTTACTGATTTTGGAAAATTTTCAGCCATTCAATATTTAAATACTGCCTCTAGGGGCAAAACAATATGAACTCTGGGAACTGCTTTAAAATATACCAAAAGGGGCAACTGGGTGGCTCAGTCGGTTAAGGGTCTGACTCCAGCTCAGGTCATGATCTCATGGTTTGTGGGTTTGAGCCCCACATCGAGCTCTCTGTTATAGGTGCAGAGCCCAATTCGGATCCTCTGTCTCTCTCTGTCTCCCTGCCCCTTGCCCTCCCCCCTCTCTCAAAAATAAATAAACATTAAAAAAATTAATAAATAAAATATATCAGTAAAGAAAGACATAAGAAAATGTAAATGAACAAATATGGTCAGATCTTAATAATTATGGAATCTGGGTGATGGGTATATGGAATTTATAATATTATTTTTCTAGTTTTTTCTTTCATACATGTTTATTTTTTATAATAGAAAACAAAGAGAAGAGGCGTAACAAGTATTCTCTGTCAGAAACTTCAATGGCATGGACACCAGACCTTCTCATTCTATCCTCCATGTTTCTTAATGCTCATATTTTCCGTATTTTTATTTGTCATGTGACATTCTGGGTAATTTCTTCTGACCTATTTTTAGCTCATTTATTCTCTAATTATATTTAATCAGTTACTGAGTGCTTAATATTGGTTATCGTAATTTTTATATATAGACCTCCTTTTTCAAATATGTGAGACTACTTTTTATAGTTTCCTGTTCCTTATCCTTTTTCTCTAATCAGAAATCTAACCAGGGGCTTTTCCAGAACTTTTAAAAAAATGCCCTTCCCAGGGCGCCTGTGTGGCTCAGTCAGTTAAGCGTCTGACTCTTGGTTTCACCTCAGGTCATGATCTCACAGTTGGTAAGTTCAAGTCCCGCATCAGGCTTCAATCTGATAGTGCAAAGCCTACTTGGGATGCTCTCTCTCCTTTTCTCTCTGCCTCTCCCCTGCTTGCGCTTTCTCTCAACATAAATAAATAAACTTAAACACAAATAAATAAATAGTTTAAAGATGCCCTTCCCCAAGGGCACCTGGGTGGTTCAGTTGGTCCAGCCTCCACCTCTTGATCTCAGCTCAGGTCTTGATCTCAGGGTTTAATCTCAAGATCATGAGTTTAGCCCCATGTTGGGCTTTGTGCTGGGCATGAAGCCTACTTAAAAAACAAAAAACAAAAAACAAAAACCTTCCCCAGCTATTTAAGTAACAACAAAAACAACAGAGTAAGCATAATTATCTTATACCCTGGATCTCATAATTGTGACATCAGAAATCTGTGAAAATCTTGGGGTGTCTGGTTAAGCCTCCACCTCTTGATCTCAGCACAGCTCTTGATCTCAGGGTCTTGATGTCAGGGTCACCATCTGCCAGTCATGGGACCAAGCCCTACATTGGGCTCTGCCTGCTTGGGATTCTCTCTCTTCCTCCCTCTCTGCCCCTCCCCCACTCGCATACACGAGCACACACTCTCTCTCTCAAAATAAATAAATAAGCACTAAAAAAAGAAATCTGTGTAAATCTAATAATGTTGTATATTTGTCCTATTAATTTTATTTATTTTTATTTATTTAAAAAAAACTTTTTTGGGGGCGCCTTGGTGGCGCGGTCGGTCAGTTAAGCATCCAACTTCAGCTCAGGTCATGATCTCACGGTCTGTGAGTTCGAGCCCTGCGTCGGGCTCTGTGCTGACAGCTCAGAGCCTGGAGCCTGTTTCAGATTCTGTGTCTCCCTCTCTCTCTGCCCCTCCCCTGTTCACGCTCTGTCTCTCTCTGTCTCAAAAATAAATAAACGTTAAAAAAAAAATTTTTTTTTGGAGACCTATTTATTTTTGAGAGAGAGACAGAACGCAAGTGAGGAAAAGACAGTGAGAGAGGGAGACAAAGAATCTGAAGCAGGCTCCAGGCTCTGAGCTGTCAGCACAGAGCCTGATGTTGGGTTTGAACTCACAAACTGTGAGATCATGACCTGAGCTGAAGTCTAGCGCTTAACCAATTGAGACACCCAGGCACCCCTGTCCTACTATTTTTAAAGGTTCTTACTCATGGTGCCTTGCTTGTGGGCTTGATTCTTTTTGACCATGTGCTGCTCATATATTTGAAAAATTATATGTGTGATCTTTTGCAGTCTAGGATCAAGGGGCTTTCCTCTAGAGAGACTATACATTTGATTCTGTCATGTGCTCAATGGCTTTGCCAATTCAGGACTATTTTAAAATCAATTCAGAAGTTGCCATTTTTTTGGACCAACCAAATTCAATGATGTGAAGGTAGGGTGCAAATTTGAGTGCAAATTTGAGTGTAACTTGTTACAACTTTTCAGTCTTTCCTTTGCAACCTGGGGCTCAGCAACAAGGGAGGCCATTTTCTTGTAGCCCCTGAAGTGGAGAAAGGTGTAACCCTTTGATGCCCCATCTTCTTTGGGATGAAGGGGTCTCCCCTTAGACAATTAATCTTGGATGGGATCTGGGCTTTGATTTCCCTCCTCCATGTCTTGGGAGACCACCAACACTCTGGGGAAAAAAGCAGCTTCAGTGCTTTCTCACACCTTCCTGGAAAAAGTAAACTCTGAGGTCCAATTTCTTCATATGGAAGATGAGGCTAATACGGCTTGGCTCACAGAGTTATAAGTGTTACCATTTTAAAATGCCCTTTGTAAATTGTAAATCAAATTATAAACTTACTCTGGAACCGTGGGCCCTTTAAGTTTAGGGAATCTTTTCAAGTCATATGCTTTATTTTGTGGATATATGCATTTTGCTACGTGTATGTCAGAGGGTGCCCATATATTTCACAGGATTTCCAAAGGATCTATTGACTTCTAAAATATGTTTTAAAAGCAATCAAAAATAGAAAATGTTATCAGAAATCAAACAAGTACGGGAAGAGAACAACAGATTTGGCTAGTGTTTATTCATTTAGATGTTGCTAAATTTTAAAATATCTCTGCCAATGACAAAATAAAAATTTTTTGCTCTATAAAATCATATTTTACCTTCTCTCTTCTAAATGATTGTTCCACTTGTGTGAAGTTCAGTGGTAAGAGGGAGAAAACATATATGCCAAAATAAATGCATTGGTCCTAGTTCAAGTTAGCATCTGGTAGGAAGAGCATTTTGTTCCTTTCATAATTTATTCCTTGCAGATTTCCATTTGTGGGTGCATAGACTCTTAGAATGTTAGAGCTGGCTAGATCTGTACAGATCAGATCATTTTCATTTAAACACTGAGGAAAGGACAAAGATAAATTTATTAGGATTATAAATGCAGCCAATATTCCAGAGGCTTTCTGCTAATTAAAATGTTTCTCTCCTCTAAAAAAATAGTCCACAAAATCTGAGATTTTCCCTGTTTTTTCTTGATAGCATTGCCAGCATTATCTTTCAAGGCCCTGATCAAATGTCCTCTTCTGTGAAGCTTTCCTACCTCAGATGAAATGACCCATATAACTATACACAAAGACTGCTTGATATATAAGAATTCCTACTACACCCTTTCATCTCTTTCCATAAAACAAGTCTTGTCATACTCCAAAATCAGAATAAAAGAGAAGTCAATGATGGGAAGCTTGAAAATGTGTAAATTTAATTTCAAACCTGACAGTTGGCAGTAGTCATTCAATCTTTCATTCAGCAAATATTTCTTGAGTATCTACTAATACGCTAGGTGCTGAGATTACAATGATGAATGAAAGACACATATGGTGCCTGCCCACGTCACCGTCTCCACACCACCACGTGCGTCACTGTTATGTCTCTTTTGGGCAACTCCATATACCTCCTAACTGATGTATCTGTTTACTTCCTGATCTCCCTTTGATCCATTCTCCAACCAACAGCCAGAAGGCTCTTTTTTGGTCATGCTTAAAACCCCTCTTTAGAACCCTCATGGGCTCCACTTCTGGAACAGTGATGTGAACCGTTCTATAGACGGTCCTATAGACGGTCTCTATTTCTCAGAGAAATAACCATGACTCATTATATATATATATATATATATATATATATATATATATATACTGAACCACTGAACTATCTGGAAATTGTGGAAATTGTCCTAAGGGCATATAGCAAATGAAGAAAACTTCATTAAAGAAAATCTATCAGGGGCACCTGGGGGGCTCAGTCATTTGAGCATCTGACTTTTTATTTTGACTCTGGCCATGATCTCATGGTTTGTGGGATCAAGCCCCGAGCTGGGCTCTGTGCTTAGAGCACAGAGCCTACTTGGGGTTTTCTCTCTCTGCCCCTTCCTCACTTGCACTGTCTCTCTCAAAGTAAATAGATAAACTTAAAAAAAAAAAAAAAAAAGAAAATCTATTAAATCCTGATAAGAACAGCAAGAGTCTGTGGCACAACCCTCCCTTTCCCCCTTCCCATGTTGGCTTTATGACAGAAGCTCCAATCTGGGAAGGTACCACCAAGAAAATGGAGCTCCTTCTCCTCTCAGTCAAGGAAAATGGAGGGGCAGGACACCTGGGCTTCTCATCTCCCAGCTCTGGTGAATGTGACTCAGAGGTCAGAGGCTCCCTTCCGCCACCAAGGTGTTATCTACGGGTGGACTTGTCAACTACGGCAAGGCAGGCCAAGAACACTGGGAACCTGCTAACTCTTGCTGTAGCTTGCTTGCAGTCTTCTTCTTCTTCTTCTTCTTCTTCTTCTTCTTTTTTTAAGGTTTTATTTTTAAGTAATCTCTCCACCCAAGGTGGGGCTTGAACTCACAACTCTGAAATCAAGAGTCACATGCTCTACCGGCTAAGCCAGCCAAGCCCCTCTTCACAGGGATTTTAAACAAGCAATTGGATTCAGGATTCTGGAACTCCGAAAAGTCAAGACTGCAGATGTGCAAAACCAAGCTGGGGAAAGTGGGGTTAGCTTGGCAGAACCAGCTTTCCTTTACTTCCAGGCCTGAGGCTCCAGGGGAGGAAATGATCACCTCAGTCAGCTTCCCAGCTCTAGTTCTGCCTTGCTCCAAGCCTAGCAAAGGCCTGGAATGTTCTTCCCCAGACCCTTCCAGCTGGCAAATTGCTGCTTATTCTGCAAGACCCTTCTTTCTCTGAACCCCACCCTGCAGTACGGGTGTGCCCTGGCTCCTGAGGGTTCTTTTGTAATAAGCTGGTCCCAAGGAGAAAACAATTTCTAAGAGTTAATGAAAAGCTCCTTTTGTATCTCCTACTTTAATTTGATCCTCTCAGCCTGAATCCCAGAGGAGGTATGTGTGCTGAATTCTGAGGGTGAGTGAGAGTTTCACTTTTAGTTCTCAAAGGTCAGGCAGCAAGCCTTAGTCATGCTGATGGGATTTAACTTTTCTTGAAATCAAGAAAAGTTGGAATCAAATCTTCCAAATGAGGCTTTTGTCTCCAAATCACAGTGACAATTACTAGCAAAGTCAGAACCTAAACTCATATAGTATCTGGCTTTTTTTTTTAATGTTTATTTTTAAGACACACACACGCACACGCACACGCGCGCGCGGGCGCGTGCGCGTGAGTGGGGGAGGGGAAGAGAGAGAGGAAGATAAGAATTTGAAGAAGGCTCCAGGCTCTGCACTATCAGCACAGAGTCCAACACGGGGCTTGAACTCATGAACTGTGAGATTGTGACCTGAGCCAAAGTTGGACACTTAACCGACTGAGCCACCCAGGCACCACTGCCCCTGCCCCTGCCTTTTTAAAAATGTAGGCTTCTAGCCCAGAATGGGACCCAGTGCAGGGCTGAAACTCATAACCCCAAGACTAAGACCTGAGATCAAGAGCTGGACACTTAACCAACTGAACCATCCACGCATCCCGGTATCTGGCTTTCTTGAAGGCTCTTTCAGCACCAGCTACCATTCCTAAAACATAGTACTGTCATAATTATTGCTGGATGAATAAAAAAAATGCCTACTTTACTGCCCAATTTTTCCTTTTTCCTCTGGAAATAGAGAAAAGAAAGAAAGAAAGAGAGAGAGAGAGAAAGAGAGAGAGAAAGAAAGAAAGAAAAAGAAAGAAAGAAAGAAAGGAAGAAAGAAACAAAACTGCCAGAATATGTTTTGAGTTTGCAAGCAGTATTACCAGCATGTATGACTGACCTTTGGGATCTCTGCCAGTCAAGTCATTCAATCAAATGGAAGTTGAATCTCTGAAGAACTACTGTCCGTTCTTAGCACAATCCCTGAAGAATACAAAATCCCAGAACACAGCTGGTAGAAAATACTAACTCTGATCTGTTGTATAAGTAATACCACTTATGAAGGTGGAAGGCCAGATACATTTCCAAAATAAGGTAAGTGTTCATGGCTACCTCATGGATCTGGTTAGAAACAGAAGGCTCCCAGGTACCATTAAGGTGTGTTTGTTGAAATCAGTGGAATTTAATTGAACTGGATTCATTGCTGCTGTGATTACTCAAGGGGTCAGAGCTTTAGTCTTTCAAAGTCCCAGAAGCAGGACTCTAGAGAACATCTGGTGTTTTTTGTTGCAGTGCGTCAAATCACCCTCCTTCTAGAAGTACTCTGATTTACCTCTGGGAAACTCCCCCTCCTCCCTTCTCAGCCTCTATGGCTTGGACAAGGCTAATCCAACTTCAGGTTCCAGAGGGGACTACAGATTTCAGACATGCTAGTTAGTTGTTTCAGAGCTAATGAGCCATAATGAAGAATTAAAAAAAAAAAAAAAATTTGCAACGTTTATTTATTTTTGAGAGAGAGAGAGAGAAAGAGACAGAGCTTGAGTGGGGGAGAGGCAGAGAGAGAGGGAGACACAGAATCCAAAGCAGGCTCGAGGCTCCGAGCTGTCAGCACAGACCCTGACATCGGGCTCAAACCCACGTACTGTGAGATCATGACCTGAGCTGAGGTTGGATGCTTAACTTACTTAACCAGGCACCCCCATAATGAAGAATTTTGATAAGACACATGCAACAGAGACTCTTACTCTTTACCTCGAAGGTAGATTTGAGAGCTAATAAGAGACTTGGTGTGTTGCTGCCACCAGGTTGCTACCACATGGAACCCACAGTTGAAATCAGCATAACAGGGGCGCCTGGGTGGCGCAGTCGGTTAAGCGTCCGACTTCAGCCAGGTCACGATCTCGCGGTCCGTGAGTTCGAGCCCCGCGTCGGGCTCTGGGCTGATGGCTCAGAGCCTGGAGCCTGTTTCCGATTCTGTGTCTCCCTCTCTCTCTGCCCCTCCCCCGTTCATGCTTTGTCTCTCTCTGTCCCAAAAATAAATAAACGTTGAAAAAAAAAAAAAGAAATCAGCATAACAGAAGGCAAAACCAAAAGAATGGAGAGAACCTAAATCCATACTACTTCAGCTGAAGCCTGAATCCACTTGCAAAGCCAGCACTGAGTCTAGGAGTTAAGATATGAACCCATGGTATCCTTTTTTTTTTTTTTTTTTTTTTTGCTTAAAGCAGGTTTAGGTTGGGTTTTTCTGCTACTTGTAGTTAGGAGGGTCCTAGTTCGTGTAATGGTATTTCCTATCTTGCCTCTCCTTAGGTGTTCTCTCCTAACAGTCTTCTGTAGTGTAGACCGTGGACACCCAGGCAATAGGAAGACAAGCTGGTTCACTGTGATTTGTGATTTCTCTCCAATCTTCACCCTAACATCAGAATGATACCTTTTAGGGGCACCTGGGTGGCTCACTTAAACATCCAACTTCAGCTCAGGTCATGGTCCTCTGGTTCATGAGTTCGAGTCCCGTGTCGGGCTCTGTGCTGACAGCTCAGAGCCTGGAGCCTGCTTCAGATTCTGTGTCTCCCTCTCTCTCTGCTCCTCCCCCACTGGTGCTCTGTCTCCCTCTCTCTCAAAAATAAACAAACATTTGAAATTTTTAAAATTAATTTAAATTAAATAAAATTTAAAATCAGTTCCATAGTCATTCCAGTCCTGTCCCAAACACACAATAACTACATGTGTGTAGTGACTGCCATATTGGACAGCTTAGATGCAGAACTTTTCCATCATCACAGAAAGTTCTGATGGACAGCACTGCTCTAGAGTCAGATTTCCTTCTTTATCCAAAGTAACTGGGCTCAGAAAGCCTGATAGAATCTTTCCTCTCTTCAAATGGCAAACAAAGCCAATAGACAGATGATGGACTATAAGCTATTTGGTCATCAATTCCATATTTTCTAAATACTCACATGGGATTGATAGGTCCTAGCTACTCATCTCTGGGATACATAAACCTGAAACATGTTATAGTAAGGGATGATTACTCTGTTGTTATATCAAGCATGTTGAAATTATTATATAAATAAATATAGATTAAAAGAGGCATCTCTTTACCCCACTCTGATCTCGTATGTGAATATATACTTCTTGGGATTTTGAAGAACATGTTTCATTCTCAGGTTGGTGACTCATTAAAAATACATTTCTCGATGACATTTCTACAGATCATCATTCTCCAAGCAGGAACTATCTGCCTAGGTCTGAGCCCATTTCCCTTTCAGATTAAAACCCTGTGGGAAAAAGATCTAATCATTTCAGTTCAAACAGGAAGTAAAGCTCTCCAACTGAAAATTTGTACCAGATATTCAAATTGGAAAATGATAAATTTGGTATAAAATAAACCTTCTTTATTAGACAAAATATACAAAGGAAAGATTATATTGTCACCTAGATACTGCAAGTGAGTTATTTTCCTGGGGGAAAAAAAAGAGCTAGCTTGACTTTGTTGCATGTCACATGAAAAAAAAAAATGATGAACAGATAACACAGGACCCAGGGTGACCATTTCTTTTTGGTTTGACATGAATAGTTTGTATTTGCAAACATTCCCCATTCACTTGTGTGAAATAATTAGGGGGAAAAAAGCACACAATTTTCACAAAATTGGAGAAGGGGGGGGTCAGTTTTCAGCCCAAGCGCTCCCTCGTTGGGTGAGTAATTTGGTATCAGAAGGTAGTCATGGTGACCATAAAAGTTACTCATGTGACTAACGATGCAACTAATGATGCCCACAATTACTTAATTGCAGGCATGCTTAACTGCTTTTGCCATTTTTGGAGAGTGCTTATGGCTAATTGTGGCTGCAAGTGGGTAAGTACAGGTGCAATCAGATGTGTTCCTAATTTTTACATTTGTGCTGACAGCAGGAGAATAAACCGCCCCCTCTAAAGAGGGGAGTTATAAAAAGAGGGCTGAAATTAGTTCTTTCAAGTCTGGGGAGAATGGAGCAGCCTCCAACATGAAAACAAACACAAGTCATTTAATGTTGAAGCAGAGAAAGTTCTGGATTGTCGGCTGACCTTCAGCCAGACTCCATCTCTGCATCTTCCCTTTTCCCTGAAGTTCTCCAACTTGGGTTCCTGCTACTGTCCCTACTGAAAGGGGCCTTTTACCCCCCCTTGTGGCCCTACAACTTCTGTCCCATCTTGGAAGAGGTACTATTCTCTAATTTAGATGAAAAATAGTACTCTATGCTTTTTTTTTTTTTACATGGTCTGCATGGTCATTTACTTTACAAATACTTTTTACACGTGGCATAATATGGATGTGTACAAATGAACTCGAATATATACCCTGGGACAGGTGGTTAGCTTTTGAAATTCCCTCTTTGGGAATTAAGAATCCAAAGATGGCCTATAACACTTTGAATATCCTCATCAAAATCTCACCTGAAGGTTTTTAATTTGCATAAGGAATGTTAGAAATATTTTTGAATGGGTAAAATGAACAATGGTCCAAGGCATATGGTTGGTTAAAGATAGAAGCCCCACTGCTCTAATACGGACGGGTCTGTGGCTCTAGCAAGCTCAGTGGTCAGACTTTTTGTACAGTAACTGAGGTCTAGTGTTCCCTTGGTCCTGCGTATCTCTTCTTCACCAGTTCTGTGGCTTGACTCTACAAAAGACTGGCTGGTCCTATCATCACCTTGTGTCTACCACAGAACTGATTGTGCTTACATTACTTGTACCTAAGACAAGGAATGTGCCACAGATGCAATCAGATGTGTGAGTCTTTGGGGAAAGCCTCAAGAACCAGTAGTAGGACTGTTCTTATACCTGCTGGCTAGTAAAAATGTGTAGCTTTGGCAGGACTTGGTCTTAAAACCTCACCTGATGTGGAGGTTGTAAGGTAGAGGATGTATGCCACCACCCATCTGTAAGCACCAGAGGTGACTGATATTTACCCAAGGAACTGGCAGTTGCTGGATAGTCAAATCCGCTTGGGTCGGTTCAGAACATCTGAATTCTCTTTAAAATAGCTCCCCTAGGCTTATATTTCCAAAACAAATGAAATAAAAAACAAAGATACATGTAGTTATAATAAATGTAATGAAATAAAAAGCAAGGATATAAAAAAAATATGTAGTTACAGAAGGCACCAAATGAAGGGAAATGGACACATTTTCTAGGTATAAGAAACCACCTTCTACCCAAGAGAGGAAATGTAAATGACTCCCTTCACGCACATCTTGCCGGGCCTCTGGCCCTCCTGGGCCCTCCCAAGCCCTGCTGTTTTCCAAATGTTGTGTATCATCTTCTCCCTGCCTCATAAGAGATGCTGGTTAATCACTCAAACGACTCTATATTCCATAAACTGTATCAAATATGCATTATGTGTGCCAGACACTGTTCTGGGCTCTGTGGTGACACGGTGGGATGAATTAGACTGGCTTCTCACCCAAGGGATGCTTTCCTGTAAGTAAGCCCTCTGCTCTATTAATCATCAGCTCTTCTGGTTTGGGGCCTGAGGTACATACTTTATCCAAATGGCAGACCATGAGGACTGGCAAGTAATGAGGTGGAGAAAATGTTGGTCACCAGAGCTCCCTTAGGGAGAGCTTTCTATTTGATTAGAAGAAATACTTTGAAATGACATTTGGGGTGGAAGGTGAAGTCCCAAGGGCCTTCTCCATCAAGGAAAAAATGTCTGTTAAACTGTTTGCATGACGCAAGGAGAGGAATTCTATTGCTCCTAAGAGGGGGCAGGGAGAAGGGGGAGGGCAGGGAGTGGGAGGGGCTGGCGGGAGAGTGTGCAACCACAATGCTAAGGCAGAAGGATGTCTGCCACAGGATGTAACCCTTCATGGTGATGCAGGAGTCTTTGGTAAAATGTACCAAATGAATGAAATGTTTGGCATGCACGATTATCTTGTGGAGATGGGTGAGGAGGTTGAGTTTGGTGTCTGGACTGAAGTTAAACAGTACCCCTGGGTTTTTCAGTTTCATAAGCCCATGGCATGCTTTGTGTGTGTGTGTGTGTGTGTGTGTGTGTGTGTGTGTGTGTGTTGTAGCTTACACCAGTCTGGTTCTCTGTCTTTTTCTCATACACACACACACACACACACACACGCACACTGTCTTCTGTCCTGCCCTGTACATTGAGATAGAGAAGGAGCACTGATAGAGGCAGGTGAAAGGAGGATTATTCTATCACACTGTGACATGACAGGCTGAGGGTAACAGCAGGCTTGGAGAAATGGGCATGGTGCCCAGGACTTGGTCAGCCACGAGTCAGAGGATGACTAGACAATGGAAATCAACAGCTTTTAAAGGGTGGAGGACAAAGCCACAAGGATTGTTCAAGGTCCAGGCAAACAACCGCCACTCAGGGGTCTGCGGTGCTGCTAGCTTTAAGTGAGGCAGGGGATCAAATGGTCAAACATTCCCTCCCTACTGTGACACGTCGCGCCCAGAGCTGGGGATTCCATAGAGGTTGAGATACTACCCCTGTCTCTCCAGATGAGAGGCCTTTAGGCTCCAGGAATGAAACCATGGCAGGTTAGGGAAGGCTTCCAAACAGTGGTGGTCCTTGCTGTCAGCTTTGGAGGAATAAGAGGAGGAGTTAGCAGATGTATGAGGAAAGGCCTTCAAGGCAGAGAGGTTAGCCTGTGCAGTGACATGAGTGTCAGGGGATCTGAGGCAGAAGATGAGGTTCTCAGAGATCAAAATGGCTTTGCCTGGAAAAGAGAGAGGCCTGGTACAGATCCTTCCCTGGTGGCCCTTCAGAAGAATCAACCCCAAGTCCAGCTTGCTCTCAGACCTAGCTTCTAGCACTGTGAGAAAATGACTTTGGACGGTTTAAGTCACCTAGCCTGTGATACTTTGTTTGCAGTCCCAGCAAACTAATATAGCACGTTGGAGTTCCAGCTCTGCTACATCTCAGCTGTGCAAACTCGGGTAATTACACAACCTGTCTAAGGCGGCTTTCCTTCTCTGTAAAACAGGGATAGTAATCAAAGTTGTGACAAGGGACACAGATGAAGTGCCTAGCCCAAAGTCAGCTCGCAATAAACGTTAGCTGTCATCATCATCATTATTATTATATTATTTCTTGGTGGTATTTTTAGCTTCATGATGTAGTTTTAGTGTAAGGAGACTTACATGGCTCCAAGTTACATTCTGAATTCTGCTCTGCCTCAATCATAGTAACAATGTAGCCACACCTGCAGTAGTAACTCCTGGCACTCTCATGTGTCTGGGGTAGAAAGCTTGTTTTAATGAAGAAAAAAAAAAAAACCCTCAGACTGGTCCCCTGGGAGTGGAGTGAAGGCCACAGGGCATGGGGCTAGATCCCTAAGATCAAGGGTCAATCTGAGAAGTTGCATTTTGCCCCCTGCACCCTGAACCTCACCCCTCACCCCCTGGCTTTGTTAGAGCTGGAAAACCAAAGCTTCCTCCCAAGCAGAGCATGACCTCAGATCCAAAACCCACCTCCTGCTGAAACAGACTTTACAGGCCTCCTGGTTAAGACCTGAAGGTAGCCTGTTGGGTTTTGTTGTTTCATTTTTACTTTTACTCTTTTGTTGTGGAGAATCTCAAACACACCCAAAAGTAGACAGAGTAGCTTAAGAGCCCCCTGTGTTCTTCATTTCTCATAACCAAGCCGGCACATCCGCTCCCACCACCGTGTTCTTTCTAAGGAATATTCCAGACATCCTATAATTTCACCATTAGCATTTAATTATGTACTTTTAAAAGATATGGAGTTTATTTGTAAATAATACTATTGTCACTGACCCAAGTAATTAAAAATATATTTATCATAACATTCAGTCAGTAGTCACATTTCCTTTCTCATATACTCATAATTTTTAATAGTCTAGATAAAGATTAAAATCATCCTTCTTGTTTAAGTAAGATCCACACGTTGCAATTAGTTAATATATCTTTTAAGTCTCTTTTAATCTACATGTTTCCCTTTATTTGTTGAAACCTGGTGATTCACTCTGTAGTTTCCCACAGTGTAGATTTTACATCCATTCCTGTGGTGGCATTAACATGTTACTATGTCCTCTACATTTCTTGTACATTGGCAGTTAACACTAGAGTCTTGGGGCACCAGAGCTCTTGGTATCAGCTCAGGTCGTGGTCTCATGGTTCCTGGGTTCTAGCCCCACGTCAGGCTCTGTGCTGAGAGTATGGAGCTTACTCGGGATTCTCTCTCTCCGTCTCTGTCTCTGCTCATCCCCTGCTCTCTCCCCCCTCTACCCCAAAATAATAAACCTAGGAAAAACTGAATAGGGAAAGGGTTAACATTAGGCAGGGAGACATAAGGGACCTTCAGGGAGGCGGCTGCAGCTACAAGTGGGAGGCTGAGAAAGCGGCAGCAGCATTTGGGAAAAAAGAGGATGAGATCAACGTGTTCTGCACCTGCCTGAGCTGCCCGAGGTGCCATGCATGAAGTCTCACAAACTTTCTGATAAGGTCCCAGCGAAAAGTCAGGGACAGAAATCCTCAGCGGCAACCCAGTCGGGACCCCTCTCACTCTTGAGAGCTTTGTACTTTCCCTCAATAAACTCTGTTAGCTTTGCTCACTCTCTGTTGTCCCTGAGATTCATTCTTCAACTTGGTGAGACAAGGACCAGTGTCTCTCCCGCCCTCCTGTAACAAAACAACAACAAAAAAACTAGAGTCTTGATCAAACTCAGGTTCATTTTTTTTAGCCAGACTACTTCATAAGTGGTACTGGGTTCTTCCATCAGGAGGCATATAATGTCTGATGATCTCTCTCCTGCTTATTTTTCTTTCCTTCTTGACTTTTTTTCCTTTCCATATCTCATCTGTCTGATTCCTAGCAGGGGAGCTGGAGCCTGGGAGTATTGGGGGGAGGGATCATCAGCCTTTTTTTTTTTTTGTCCCCTCCTAAGGTAGTGCCCTGCCTTATCCCCTTGCTTCCTGTTTATGCTGCCAACATAGCTTTCCATTTCCATTTCCATGCTGTGGGGACATCATGATGTTGCTAAAGCTCTTCTCAGGGCTGGGTGGGGAACAGACATGCTGGCAAAACTTTGGAGGATAACATTGACCTGCTTTTGCTCTTGCACGCCAAGTTTGAGCCCTGCCTGACTTGCTAATGATCCAGATGGCAAACAGCTGTTAGGCAGAGGGGGGACTGCTAGACAGGAAGTAGCTGAAAACTTCCTTCCTGACCCATGCAGAATAGGAATGTAATTTCCAAATACAATTTACATTTAAATTCAAAAATAATGCTTGAAGTCTGAAGTCCAGTTGAATTCCCTAAGAATGTTCCAGATCCCCCAGACATTGGTCCACAAGAGACTGCTATATATAAAGGATTTAGTCAACCATTTCTTGCCCACACTAGTATGGAAAACTTGCCTACGTTCCAGGCTATTTTGTATCTGCTTGGAAGTCTAGAAAAAAAGAAGAAAATGTCATCACTGCCAGCCTTGCTACAAAGTAAACTTTTATTAGATTCAGCAACATTTACAGAATTACTGTTTTTATTTGACCTTGATTTCGTCATCATCAACTAATTTTACCTTATTGAATCCTAAGTGTAGCAGATTCTGTTGACGTCCCTACCTGCATCCCTTTGGTTCATCTCTGGGCTCACATGCGGATGGAGTGGAATAGTTCTTGGTAACACTGACAGGTTCCTACATCACATGCCCATAATTTCCTGCTTCTCTTCCTGAGGGTTTTCTCCTGTTCCACGAGAAATTAGTAGACTGTTCAGGGCATTGTGGAGGTGCCGGTTATTTAAGGTTGCTCCTAGGGACAACCCTGAACCACCGAGAGAAAAGAGTCAATGGATAAATATCTCAGCTTCCCCATCCCTCAGCAGGAGAATCCTGAGATGTGTTGTTCTATGTGGTCCTTCAGAGGTTTCCCTTCAGAGGACTGATCTATAGTGGGCTTTCCTAGTCACTGATGTACCTTTTATTGACTTCTTTCCCTTTCCAATCTTATCTTCTTCACTGTCTCCTTTGAACTTCCTGAGATTATCTCCCAAATAAACCACCTATACCCAATTCCTTGCATCAGGACTGCTTTTGGGGGAGTATCGTGCTTAGTTCATTCACATGTTAGTGATCTCTAATCCTATGAGTGAGCTATTGATAACCCCATTTTTCAGATAAAACTGAGAATAAAAGACTTGTCCAAGATCATATTCCTAGTAAGAACTGAGATGCAAGTTCATAATTGTCACCAACATCATCTCACCTCTTGTTCTCCATTTTGTTTCAGGGGACAGATTTTTCTCTAGTAGCTAGTGGATTTCTGTCATTCTCCCCCCACCCCCGCCCAACCTTTTCTGAATTGTTCTGTTTGCTTATCTATATTTTCAGTGGGAGAATTTCCTGCCAGTTGAACTTCAAGTTGTAAGTAAAAAAGGCCCATCTTGATGTGGTCTCCTAGCAACAATTTATGAAACACTTTAAAGCAATTATTCTCCTCAAGCACGTTTCCAAATGTTGAAGCAGGTTCATTCACTTCGATCATTAAAATCCCCAAGAACATTCATTGTGTAGCACACAGTTCTGGTAATTATAAGCTTGTCAACAGGTTGCTTAGTGAGCTGAGAGGAGGACAAGACCACATTCCCCCCAGGAGCTGAGCACTCTGTTTCCAGCCTGGCAGGCAGGGCAGATCCACTCTTCTCCAAAGAAGTCTTAATTGACTTGTGGGGTAGAAGTGGAGGAAAGAATATTTAAACACAAGACAACCATCTGTAAACTATCAGGCCCATGGCAACACACAGGTCTAGGAAGGGTTTGAATACCTAAGGCCTAAGTCCGCTAAGTGGGCAGCTTTCTGCTCCTCTGTCTCTGGGGCCTCCTTTTGCCCAGTCTAGACCTGAACATTCAAAGTCAGGCATAAGACCCATCTCCTCCTCTGGTTTCTTAAAAATGCAGTTATGCCTTAACTTAACTGCTGGCCCTTCAATCTGTGCTTCATTCTTTTTTTTTTTCCTAAGAATTCTCTTTTATTTTTATCTTTAAAAAAATGTTCTAGTATACTAAGTATGGAAGGGGATCTGGATCGTTGGCAATCACACTGCAGGTTTAGCAAATTGGAATGCCAGTTTGGCAAGTTGGAGAGTATCCGTCTGGACCGTACTTATGCAGGCATCAGGACTGACTCCACCTCCCACGGTGAGGAAGTCACAATGAGTGTGGTGCCTCTGAACTAAAGTTAAGTACCCCTAAGAAGCTTCAGACCTAAGAGGAGAAGATTGAATTTCTTACTAATCTGGGTAATAGCTTTTTTAAAAAAAAACTTTTTTGGAAATGTTTTAGATTTCCAGAAGAGTTCCTGTATACCCTTTATCCAGCTTCACTTAATGCCAACATCTTATGTAACTATGGTACACTTATCAAAATTAGGAATCGGTTTTATTTTGGGCATCCTTATGGAGGGAGATTGTATGAATTCCAGGCTGGTGAAGCTGGATGCATGCATAAGTACACACACATGTATACACATATCATGCATAGAGACATATACACACACAACACAGATATACATGCAATATAATACAGATATACACAACCCACATGCACACAAGACACGCATACAAACACACACAACATATAGACACACAAGGCATATATGCATACAATACACAGAGATATATAGTTACAGCATATAGGCAGATACAAACGCACACCATGCATACACACACACACACACACACACACAATGCATGTTAGAATCAGGGGCTCATTCTCTACATATGGAGAATGTTTCTTTTTTTTAAAGATTTTTTTTTAATCTTTTTTTTTGTTAATTTTTAAAAATATTTATTTTTGGGGGCGCCTGGGTGGCTCAGTTGGTTGCACGTCCGACTTCGGCTCAGGTCATGATCTCACAGCTCGTGAGTTCGAGCCCCATGTCGGGCTCTGTGCTGACAGCTCAGAGCCTGGGGCCTGCTTCTGCTTCTGTGTCTCCCTCTCTCTCTGCCCTTAACCCACTCACATTCTGTCTCTGTCTCTCTCAAAAATAAGTAAACATTAAAAAAAAATTTTTTTTTTTAAATAAAAAAAAATTTATTTTTGACAGAAAGAAAGAGAGAGAGACAGAGTGCAAGCAGGGGAGGAGCAGAGAGAGAGAGAGAGGGAGACACAGAATCCGAAGCAGGCTCCAGGCTCTGAGTTGTCAACACAGAGCCTGATGTGGGACTCGAACTCACAAACCATGAGATCATGACCTGAACCAAAGTCAGATGCTTAACCGACTGAACCACCCCAAGTGCCCCTTTCAATCCTTTTTTTTAAAGTTCATTTATTTATTTTGAGAGAGAGAGCACAAGTGGGAAAGAGACAGAGAATCCCAAGCAGGCTCTGCACCACCAGTGCAGAGCCCAACGTGGGGTTCCAAGTCACAAACTGCGAGATCACAACCTGAGCCTAAGTCAGATGCTTAACCGACTGAGCCACCCAAGTGCCCCTGAAGATTTTATTTTTAAGTAATCTCTACACCTAACATGGGGCTCAAACTCACAACCCCGAGATCAAGAGTTGCACGCTCAACTGACTGAACCAGAGAGGCATTCTACAGAGAATGTTTCTTAATGGAACTCAAGCTTCCTGGTGGAGGCAGAGAAGTGTTGAGAGACTAAAGAACACTGGTGATGAAAGAGTCAGGGCTGGGGCACCTGGCTGGTTCAGTCAAAAGAGCACGTGACTCTTGATCTGGGGTTGTGAGTTCAACAACACATTGGGTGTAGAGATTACTAAAAAAATAAACAAAACTTAAAAAAAAAAAAAGAGGGCAAATGAGCAAGACTGACTCTCTCTACATGAAAACTGTTCTTTCTTTGTGGAGATGGGGCTGCCGTCTATCACTGCAGTAGTTGAGGTTATAAAGTCTGGCCCAGCCAGCAGGTTGAGGGAGAATCATTCAGATGATCTTCCCATGTAAACCATTCAACCCCCGCCCCTACCCACCCCCAGGCAGGGCTGGATAGGTATGGCCAGCCTAGATTACCTGGATTCTGAGGCTGGGGTGGGAGCAAGAATCAGGAATGTCTCCTCCCTTAGACTTTTGGGCAAGGCTCTGGATGGAGACTAACAGAAACATGGGAGAATGTGCAGGCTGAAATCTGCCCCAACCCTGTTGCAAGAGAAGTGAGTATCATTTGCTGAGATGTAGAGACAGATGGGCCCTTGAGACCCTGGGAAGTAGGAAAAGAAGTGGAGAATGGTACTTTGGACAATCCGAGAAACAGTGGTCTACTTCTTTGCCTGAGTTTGTGTGGACTTAGGCTGATGGGTGGGTCACTTAAAGGAATTAGAGCTATATGGATTAAAAGGCCTTAAGAATTAAGTTAGTGGGTGTATTAATTTTCCATTGCTGTATAACAAATTAACCCCCAAACTTAGTGGATGAAACAACAGTAAGAATTGTTTTTAGTCCCTCATTGTATCTGTGGGTCAGGAATTTGGGAGTGCCTTAGCTGGGTAGTTCAGGCTTGAGGTCACTCAGGAAATTGAAGCTGAGATATTGGCCAGAAAAACAGCCATATGAAGGCTTGACTAGAGCTGGTCACTTTGTTTCCCAGGTGGCTTACATGTGTTAATGGCAAGTTGATGCTGGCTGTTGGCAGGAAACTTCAGTTCATTACCATATGGGTCTCCCTGTAGTAGGGACTCTCTTCCTCCAGTGTGAGTAGTCCAAGAGAGTGTGGTGGAGGTCTCAATGTCTCTTATGGCCTCGCCTTGGAAGCTACCTTGTCATGTCTGCAGTATCCTACTGGTTATGCAAGTCAACCCTAGTCAGTGGGAGAAGACTATCCAGATATCAGGAGGCCATCTTGGGAACTGACTATTGAGTGATTTTTCACTTTTATGATGATTTCATTCAGATTTAATACAGCATATTTTGCTAACACTTTGAAACCAAGTTGGTGGAATTGGTGAAAGCCTGTTAGCTGTCCCCTAATACAACAAAATTTGCATGGGGGCCTGAAGGAAGTCTAAGAATGATGGAGAGAGTGGTAAGGTGAGATCAGAGCAGTGCATGTGTCAGGGGGTAAGGGTGCATGGAAAGGATACAGTTCAAGTATGCCTTGTGGTCATTATAAGGACTTGGATATTTTATCCTTTCCATAATATCAGGAGAATTGCAGAAAATATATGCCTGAATGTTTTCATCTTCTTCCTTTCTCTCTCACCTGTAGAGTTCAAATGGCATACAAGATTTTGGGAAGTTATGAGAAAAGAAGGCCAGGAAATGTGAGACAGAAATGGGGGACCTGGTAGAGTTTAATAGTATGTCATTATTGTGAGGAATTACCGTGTGTGTGTGTGTGTGTGTGTGTGTGTGTGTGTGAAAGAGAGAGACAGAGAGACAGACAGAGACAGAGATAAAGGGATCCAAAAGTCTAGTAATATCAATTGGTAGTAGTTGCAACAATATTCTTTTCCTCTAAGAAGTTATTTTTAAAAATTCTTACTGATTTAAGAATTAAAATTTTCCTGATTATCTAAGTAATACATGTCCATTGTAGGAAGATCAGGAAGATAGACATCAGTGTAAAAAGATACGGTAATAATTATCCACGATGCCGTCTCTCAGAAGTAATAGTTCCTGTATTTTTTAAATTTTTGTTTAAATTCTAGTTAGTTAAAATACAGGACGACATTGGTTTCAGGAGTAGAATTGAGTGATTCATGACTTATATATAACACCCAGTGCTCATCATAAGTGCCCTCCTTAGCACCCATCATCCACCTAGCCCATCCCTCACCCACCTCCCCTCCGGCAACCTTCAGTTTGTTCTCTATTGTTAATGGTTTGTTCCCTCTCTCTCTTTTTTTCCCCCTTCCCATACGTTCATCTGTTTTGTTTCTTATATTCCACATATGAGTGAAATCATGTGATATTTGTCTTTCTCTGCCTGACTTATTTCGCTTAGCATAATACACTCCAGCTCTACCTATGTCATTGCAAATAGCAAGATTTCATTCTTTTTGATGGCTGAGTAATATTCCATTGTATATACATACTACATCTTCTTTATCCACTCATTAATTTATGGGCACTTGGGCTCTTTGCATAATTTGGCTATTGTTGATAATGCTGCTATAAACATTGGGGTGCATGAACCCCTTCAAATCTGTATTTTGTATCCTTTGGGTAAATACCTTAGTTGTGCAATTGCTGGATCATAGGGTAGTTCTATTTTTAACTTTTTGAGGAACCTCCATACTGTTTTCCAGAGTGGTTGCACCAGTTTGCATTCCCACCAATAGTGCAAAAGTTTCCCCTTTCTCTGCATCCTCTACAACACTTGTTGTTTCTTGTGTTGTTAATTTTAAGCACTCTGACAGGTGCAAGGTGGTACATCACTTCATATTTTGATATTTTCTTGGTCTTTGTTTTTGTATGTTTTATTCCTGAACCTGAGATCATATTTTTTCTGTAATTTGGCATTTGGCTTTTTATAAACATTTAACTAGGTCATTGAAAACATTTTAATAAATATTATTATTTTTAATGTTTATTTATTTATTTAGAGAGAGAGAGACAGAGAGAGAGCACAGGGAAGGGGCAGAGAGAGTGAGAGAGAGAAAGAATCTTAAGCAGGCTCCATACTGTCAGTGCAGAGCCTGACATGAGGCTTGATCTCAAAGTGTGAGATCATGAACTAATCTAAAATCAATAGTTAGACACTTAACCAATTGAGCCACCCAGGTGCCCCTAATAAGTATTATTTTTAAAGACGGATATATAGGGGTGCCTGGCTGGCTCAGTCAGTAGAGTATGCAATTCTTAATCTCGGGATTGTGAGTTGGAGCCCCACATTGGGTGTAGAGATTACTTAAAATTAAATTTAAAAAATTAAAAAAATAAAGATGGATATATATATTTCTTTTCTTGATATACATGCTTTAAAAAAAATTAAATACTCTAGAATTGTATTGAGAAACAAAAAGTCTTCCCAAATTTCACCTCCTACACCACTGTTGATGAGTATAGTTTATATTTTCCAGATATTTTTCTATGTATTTGTAAGATTATGTAGATGTAGATAATGCTTATAAACAGTTATTTTCAAATGTTTTGTGATTTATTTTGCTTAAATTACTATCATGAACATTTTCTATTGTTTCCTCAGCCTTTCAAAAATAGAATTGTTTCCGATTACAAAAGTAATAAATGTTCTAAAAAGTGTTTTTTTAATGATTGTGTAATACTCCATCATATAAACCATTATTTATTTAACAGTTAACATGTTATTTCCACTATTTTTTTATTATGAACAATCCTAGGAGAATTACCTTAGTAATTTCCCTCCTGTATTTCTGATTATTTTCTTTGTCACTCGGAAATTACAATTTCCGTGTCAAGCTGTAATAGCTATATAATACATACTTGTTATTTGCTTCCTCCCTCACGATTTCATGCATTGCAAAAACAACAACATCTCATTCGATTATTTTTTCTTAAAAATATTTATTAAATGAACAAACCACATTGTAACAACAATGTAACTTTATTTATTATATTTATTTATAATAAATATTTGTTTATTTTGAGAGACAGAGAGTGTGAGTGGGGGAGAGGAAGAGAGAAAGGGAGAGAAAATCCTAAGCAGGCTCTGTGGTGTCAGCACAGAGTCTGATGTGGGGGTCCATCTCATGAACCATGAGATCATGACCTGAGCCCAAATCAGAAGTCAGACGCTTAACCTACTGAGCCATGCAGGTGCCCCAACAATGTAATTTTAAAAGTTATGAATAAAATATTACAACAATATGCCCACCATAATACATCCACCTTATTTTTCTGTATTGTCATTTAATCCTTTTTCATATACATGGATACTTTTAGACTAGGGCTCAGCAAACTTTTTAAGTTTATTTTAATTTTGAGAGAGGGAGAGTGTGCATGGGGGAGGGGCAGAGAGAGAGAGGGAGAGAGAATCCCAAGCAGATCCCATGCCCAGTGCAGGATCGATCTCACAACTGTGAGATCATGACCAAAATCAAGAGTCAACTCTCAGGGCCCCTGGGTGGCTCAGTTGGTTAAGTGCCCAACTTCCGCTCAGGTCATGATCTCCTGGTTCATGAGTTCCCCGGTTCATGAGTTCGAGCCCTGCATAGGGCTCTCTGCTGACAGCTCAGAGCCTGGAGCCTGCTTCAGATTCTGTGTCTCCTCCTCTCCCTGTCCCTCCCGTGCTCATGTTCTGTCCCTCTCTGTCTCTCAATAATAAATAAACATCAAAAAATATTTTTTTCTTTTTTTTTAAAAAAGAGTCAGTGCTCAACTGACTGAGCCACCTAGGCACCCCACTGCAGATTTTTTCATAAAAGACCAGCTAGTGGTATTTTAGGCTTTGCATGCCACAGCATCTCTGTTGAAACCACCCAACTCTTGTTGTAGTCTGAAAGCTGCCATACACAATACATAAATGAATGAGCATGGTTGTACTCCAATAAAACTTTATTTACAAAAATAGGTGGCCAGCCTGTGTTTGCTAAACCCTATTTTAGACAGTCATTCTTATAATTTAGATGAAACTATTTTCTTGACCATTCATGAACAAAACTTTCTGGAACTGTTTTAAATTTTTAATTACTTAATTTTCACTTATGGTTGTTTCCCTAGATTTTTCCCAGATCTTTTTTAACCACGCTACAATTATGGAGCTGAAATTCCCAGAATGATTTGTTTTTAGTAGCACAATGAATTCAACGCATTTACTGATTATAAAAATATAAGATACAGGATATTTTTTTATAATGGACTTTAAGGATGACTTTTTTATTCCTTTTTTTATTTTTATTTTTTTTTTTAATTTTAGAGAGAGAGAGCGAGCACAGGTAGAGGAGAGGCGCTGAGAGAGAGAGAGAGAGAGAGAGAGAGAGAGAATCTTAAGCAGGCTCCATACTCATTTGCATAGTGTGACAGGGGGCTTGATCCCACAACCCTGGGATCATGACCTGAGCCAAAATCAGGAGTTGGACTCTCAACCAACTGAGACACCCAGGTGCCCCATGGATAACTCTTTTAAAAAAAAAATTGGGGACCGCCTGGGTGGCTCAGTTAGTTAAACATCCACCTCTTGATCTTGGCTTAGGTCATGATCTTGTGGTTTGTGAGTTTGATCCCCTTATCTGGCTCTCTGCTGTCAGCATGGAGCCTGCTTCAGATTCTTTCTCTCCCTCTCTCTCTCTGCCCGTCCCCATTCATTCTCTCTTTTTCTCTCTCTCTTAAAGATAAGTAACCGTAAGTAAATTACTTACTTATTTAAGTAATCTCTACACCCAACATGGAATTCAAACTCACAACCTCGAGATCAAGAGTCACATGTCCTTCCAACTGAGCCAGTCTGGTGCTCCCAAGGATGACTCTTAAAAAAGAAAAATAGTCATCTGTAACCTCATACCATAGCAAGAGTTATGACCTTTTCCTGTCTTGGTCTATGAGCATACTTTTTGATGATAATATTCATGGAAAAGATGATATAGCAAGAGTAATTTTGGGAAAAAAAATCACCTCTATTTCCACTAACCAAACAGATGCCGTTTTAATTCTTGTCCACCAGCAAATATGTTTTTATATGGCCATAGTTTTCTATGTTTATCCTTTGAAAATATTTTTTCGCTGACTCTAATGAACACCAATTGTAAGCTATATAAATTTGTCCATATTTTTAATCTTTTTTTTTTTTTTGGAGAGAGAGACAGAGAGAGACAGAGACAGAGAATGAGTGGAGGAGGGGCATAGAGACAGGGAGACACAGAATCCGAAGCAGGCTCCAGGCTCTGAGCTGTCAGCACAGAGCCCGAGGTGGAGCTCAAATTCACGAACAATGAGATCATGACCTGAGCCGAAGATGGATGCTTAAATGACTGAGCCACCCGGGCGCCCCCATATTTTTAATCTTCTAAAGGAATTTCAAAATGCGTTCAGCCTATTCAATATAGCCCCCGCTTTATCATTCTGAGGCAGCTTAGTCCAATCAAGTTTTTCACTTGTACATTTTTGCTTTATACTATGGAGAATTTTATTTTTTTTTTTTTATTTTTTTTTTTTTTTAAAATTTTTTTTTTCAACGTTTATTTATTTTTGGGACAGAGAGAGACAGAGCATGAACGGGGGAGGGGCAGAGAGAGAGGGAGACACAGAATCGGAAACAGGCTCCAGGCTCTGAGCCATCAGCCCAGAGCCTGACGCGGGGCTCGAACTCACGGACTGCGAGATCGTGACCTGGCTGAAGTCGGACGCTTAACCGACTGCGCCACCCAGGCGCCCCATATACTATGGAGAATTTTAAATGCACAGAAAAGTTGAAAGAATAGTGCACAGGTTCCCTACATACTCACCACCTAGATTCAACAATTTACAATACTGTATACACTTTTATTTTGTTTCTTTTTAAAATTCATTATTTACTTATAAAATATTTTGTGTGTTATAATTTTTTCTCACTCATTTGAAATGGAAGGTCAGACATCATGATACTTTCTTTACTCCTCAGCACTTCAGTACATACATATCTCCTAAGAATACGACTGTTGTCTTGCATAACCACAATGCCATTATCACAGTTAAGACAACTAATAACAATCTCTAATATCATCTAACATCTAGTCCATATTCAAATTTTCTCAATTGTTCCCAAAATGTTATATCCAGTAGTTCCATTTAGAACCAGGATCCAATTAAGGTTTATATCTTGCATTTGTTCATTTCTCTTTTCACTCTGCTTTAAACTAGAAGCGCATCTTGACATTTTTCACTGTGACATTGACTATTTGAAATGACTGGATGACTGTCTTTATTCTACAGTCTGGGTTTGTCTGACTGTTTGCTTTCTCGTGGTGTTACTCAGATTGTTTATCTTCTGGACTTCCCGTACATACACTGTACACTGAATTTAAAAGTGACGTAGATTCGGGTTAAACCTAAAAGGGGGATAATATTTCACTATTCACTCCTATCGACTTTGATTCATTAGACAATCTCCTATATGTAAAAATAGATGTTCCATGTGGCATGGTAGACAAGATCTGCTTTGTAATCAGAGAGGTTTTACAGCAGGAGACCTTGGGAAAATTATTTAATTTCTATGAGCCTCAGTCTCCCTATATGTGAAAAGGGCAGTGGTAGACACTCAGTAAATGTTTGCTCTCTTCCCCTCGTCTGTAGGTTCTTCAGGATCTCGCAGAGCACCACCGGGATAGATATCTCAAACACGTTTGAAGAGCTCACGTTTCCTAAGTAAGACAGCAGCAGCAAGACGGCAATCATTTCTGCAGAGACAGTATCATCATAATGCAATATTAGCTACTGTGATCTTCTATCATTTCCTTCCTGGAGAGTTATGACTGTGGCATTGAGGATTTAAGACCTACAGCCCCAACACTACTTACTACAAATCTCTCACAAAGCTGCGGCAATAAATCTCGTGGAGGAAAGTCATTGCATAAAAAAATCCCTAACTCCCGGGAGCTGGCCATTTATTTTCCTAGGAAAGAAGGGCTGTGATGAGAGACACTCCATGCTCCTTTAACTCCATGGAACAGAACCCAACAAAGCATTCATCATAGAAAGTTGAGTGATGGGCCCAATGAGACAAGCTCAGAAAGACCAAGAAGTGCCCCCACCCGAGGCCTGCTCCAGGAAATGGGATTTCCCCATAGCCTGGGGCTTAGCTTTGCATAGAATCAGCACAACTGAGGATGTAGTTCCTAAAGACAAACTGCCCTTAGAGATACTAAGCCAGCGGTCTAAACTTGGGCCCAATCTACTCCACAGATTTATTTAGTCTGCATAGTGTTTTTAAAAATGTTTTTATTTAGATCCTAGCATTTAAAATTTGAAAATGTCACAGAGAAAGATAAAATCCAGATTTCTGGCATCTCCAAACAAATGGGAATATCCAACAGTGGATGAGGTTGCTGCACTCCTGCTCCCTTTAGGCGATGTGAGCATGCTCCAGTTTTCCAGGCTGCTTCCCCTTCTACCTTACCTGCTTTGTGAGCAACGGAGTTTGCAATCCCCATACTAATCAATTGCCCTGGGGTCCATTCTCTCACCCGTTCTCCCATTTCTGTCCTTCTAGCAGAATGTACCCTTTAAATAGAAAATACAACTGACTGATCCTTCTTAAATCAGACATATCAGGAGAAATTTCTAACTTGGCAGGGAGGCAGCCTAGAGTAAGGCAGAGAGAGAGCATAGGCTTTGCCTAGAGGCCGACCTCAGCTCAAATCCCATCTTTCCCTTACTCTGGGATGTTGTCCAACTTGCCAAGTTCCTCTTGACACTTTGCTCAAGTTTGCTCATAGCAAAATGCCTATACTAGGATCTCCCTCTTTGGGTCCTCACCCAAATTCTAAGTATAGAATTGGATACAAATGGCTCACACCTTGGACATCCCATCTTCTCCCATATCCTGTGACCTCATGCTCTCTTGGTTCCCTCCTTTGCGTGGCTTCTTCACTTCACTTTTTTCTGTCTTCTTTGAAGGCACCCCTTCCTGGGACATTCTACAGATATTGGTGTTCCCCAGGGTTCTGTCCTTGACATGGCTCCCCCACTTCCGACTCCCACTCCTTCCCCTTCCCTCTGTCAGACATACCATTTGATAAGCAGTTTACAGCACAATAGGATTTTGTTTTGCTTTTTAAAGAGTTTTCATTACATAAACTTTTGCTCTTTGCTGTGGCACATTCTTCAAAAGAAACATTTAATGGATGCACAATATTGCATTACCTGAGTAGATTGTAATTCACTCATTCCCCTAACATTGGACATTTAGGTTTGTTCTAATTTTGTTTTGTTTTCAAAACTTTTTTTAACGTTGATTCATTTTTGAGAGACAGAGAGAGACAGAGAGCAAGCAGGGGTGGGGCAGAGAGAGAGGGAGACACAGAATCCGAAGCAGGCTCCAGGCTCTGAGCTGTCAGCACAGAGCCCTACGCAGGGCGCCAAGTCACCAACCGTGAGATCATGACCTGGAGCCAAAGTCAGACGCTTAACTGACTGAGCCACCCAGACGCCCCAGGTTTGTTCTAATTTTGAAAGCTGAGATTGCCAAGAATGTTTTCTTTTTTTTTTTTTAATTTTTTTTTAACGTTTATTTATTTTTGAGACACAGAGAGACAGAGCATGAACAGGGGAGGAGCAGAGAGAGAGGGAGACACAGAATCTGAAAGAGGCTCCAGGCTCTGAGCTGTCAGCACAGAGCCCAGAGCAGGGCTCGAACTCACGGACCGTGAGATCATGACCCGAGCCGAAGTCAGACGCTTAACCGACCAAGCCACCCAGGCGCCCCAAGAATGTTTTCTTATATGTGGCATTTTGCTTTGGGATTATTTCTAGACCTTATTTTTTTTTCACCCAGTACCTCCCTATTGGTCTTTTGTTCTTTTCTCCTCTTTCTCTCGGGGCCCTCACATTTCCAGAGGTTTAAAGTGTTTTCTTTGGTGTCAACCTGAAGGAGAGAGCTATGAGGTCAATAAAGAAAATAACCATATGTGTTGACACTTTACTTGTCAGAAGAAGCCTAAATAAACCCAATGTCCATTTGGAACTGAGAAGCAACAGCTTAATGTGTAGCTGTTCTCAAGGTGGGTTTGAAAAAATGAATGCCTAGGATCTTTACAAGCATGTGACATCCGTGTGGGGCAATGTGTGTGAAAGGGGGATAGTTTTTCTTTACTCATATGGCAAGTTCCAGTACAGTTACAGAAAACAGCATCTAAACTAAGGAAGGAGTAAGTCCCATCCAGCTGAGAGAAAATGTTAATTTAGAGGTAAAGGTGGAAGTGTTGGATTCAGTTAATGAATTTTAAGTGTCCGCTATGTGCCAGGCAGATTGACCAGACAGTGCCATTAGTCTAAGACTGTTTGGTTGCTGAATGGAAATGCATTGATAAAAGTGAGAAATACAAAGTCAGATTTGATAGGGAAGGAGGATGTAGCCTCAACCATAGGAAGGACTGCCGAAAAGGAAGCGGCGGGTAATTGGCTATTTGTGACAATTTAGCCATTGATAATCCAGCGACTAAGCTAGATGGCTCTCCCGAGACTCTACTTTTCCTTATGAAGCAATGTCCCACCCAGGATCATTAGGGTAAATTAAGGAAGACATACAACAATCTTACATGAAGTATTTTTGGAGACTTTATTGTCCATTGCGAAGCCAGCTGGCCGCACAGAGGTAGGCAATGAAATGTCTCAAGGTCAACTCAAAGTAATAAGCCTTTTACTTACAAAGCTTTTATAGGTTAATTCCTTTTCCTCATTGTAGTATCTTCTCCACTCTCCACCAAATTTAGCATCCTCTTCCTGGTGTAGATTAATGACCGTATCCTGTAAGTGGGACTATCACCAAAAGAGGCAGATAGAGGAGCATTTGCAATTTTTCTTTGAAAAGCCCATTCACAGTCCCTTTCTCTTGTGATTGCTTGAATACAGAGAAGTCGGTAGCGATATCTGGCCAATGATACTACTTAAATGCATATGATTCTTTACCAAATTTGAACAGCAGAACCTCATAAAATTTAAATACCAAGTAAGAGAGAAGGAAAGCTTCCTAACTGGTTAACAAAATTGGCTGTAAAAAAAGGTCTTCATCCAAGAGAGAACACAGACCTGCCTGCAGCTGCTTCTATTTTTTTTAAATTAATTAATTTATTTTGAGAGAGAGACAGAAGGAAGGAGGGACAGGGAGAGAGGAAGACAGAGAATCCCAAGCAGGCTCCACACCGTCAGTGCTGAGCCCAGTGCAGGGCTTGAAACCACAAACCCTGAGATCATGACCTGAGCTGAAACCGAGTCTGAGGCTTAACCAACTGAACCACCCAGGTGCCCCATATTCTTTATTATTAAAAATGCAGTATGTTAGGGAAAGTTAGAGGAAGGCAGACTTCATGTTTTCTGTCTTGTAGCTTGGGACAGTACAACTAAACTCGATTCCGCTTGGGAGTGTTATGCCCAGAATTGGTGATCCCCAAAGACCACCAGGGACTTGAGTCCGATGCAAAAGCAAAGAGCCTTTATTCGAGCTAGCTCGAGCTCAATCTCCTACCTGCACCGATGCAGCAGTGAGATACCGGAGAGAGAGACCGAGTTTCAAAAGCACAAAGGTTTTATTGGGGTCTTGGGGCAGTTGGTGAGGTAATGGGACTGTCTGGAGAAGGGTCATGACTGGGGAAGGGTCGGAATCCTGTTATGCAGGTCGCCGGGTGTGTTTTGATCGGGAAGTTTGAAGGGTGAGCGGAGGTTACTCAAGGGGAGGAGGCGTGGTCAAGGTGGAGGACACAGAACAAGATGGAGTCGGCTGGTGTAGGTCCACCCTTTTCGGGTGTACTCCTTTTAAGCCTACATAAAACCCATTTTTACATTAAAATTTTTAAAAAATGGTTTTATTTTTGAAAGAGAAAGAGGGAGAGAGCGTGTGTGCGTGCACACAGCAGGCTCCAGGCTCTCAGCACAGAGCCTAATGTGGGGCTTAAACCCACAGACCACGATATCATGACGTGAGCCAAAGTTGGACGCTTAAGCAACTGAGCCACCCGGGAATCCCTAGTTTTGCATTTTAAAGTCCTGTTTTTGCATTTTGAAAAGGTTCATTTATTTTCAGGATAGCTTGGGAAAGAGAATGGTTAAAGAACAATCTTCAAGGGGGTCTAGACCACAGAAGGAAAATTCTAGAGTCAGAAGGTGGGTTTTTTGTTGTTTGTTTTCTTTTTAAGACTTAGAAAAAATTTCAGTGTACTGATGAACTGAACACAATCCCAACTATCCCATCACAGAAAATGAAACTCTGATCTGAAGTCAGATTTCCAGAACACCCAGAGAAGTTTGTAAACCAAGCAAAATCCCCACTGAGTTGCTGCTACCTTGTGCTCTCCACAAGGACTCTGAATCTTCCATTTCTTTTCCTTAGCTGAAGTGGCTGTAGCATGATGGAGGTCATTAGCCAAAGTTTATGGCTCCAGTGTAATAGTGCCACATTTCCTGGATCCCTCCCTCCGGCCAGCCACACCCACTGTTGCCTCCTATCTGTGGTTGTGAAAGCAGTCAACCACTGACCTGCACAGCTGTGAGTTAACAAATGAATGTTGTTTTAAGCTACTGAGTTTGTGGTAATTTATCCCACAGCAAAAGAAAATGAATCTACCTACATTTTTCTTTTGTTTCTCAGGAAAGTGCTATGAGAAGACCCATTACTCAGCTCTCCCCTCTAGGAAAAAAGGGCATCTCTAGAACAGAGCACCCATACTGCCCTCTGGTGTGGATCTCCAACAAAGCAGGCATGTGTAAGCACAACTCCGTCTCTAAGAATCCTACTGTCTCAATCCTAGTGAAGAAGACTGTGGAGATATTGATGCCAACCTAGCACAGGAGTCAGATCTGACCGAACAGTTCCACCACCTCCAAAGTTCCCTGAAATGTGCGGTGAGAAACCTATTGCACACAGTAGCATAGCATGAACGATAATAGGATAAGAAAAGGGACAGCTTATGAGGGACAGCTTATCAGACTCTCATCTTCCCACTGTCCATGGTCCACAGAGGCAATGCCAGGGGGCATCCCAGCTCTGCCTGGCAGCCTGCTCCCAGGGACTCTCAGAGACTCTCAGGGACTCTCAGGGACTCCCAGGGACTCCAGTCCCTTGTGCGCCCCTTTGACAACCCCGTCCAAACAGAAGCCCCTGAGGGAAGAAGTGTGGCTGTCTCCTTAGCTAATCATCTGCCAAATCAGTTCAGGCTTATTCTAAGTGAGGACCGTTCTCCTTCCCCAGACACCCACTCGGGCTTTGTTCTTCTCTGTAAGCCCAGCAAACTCAACTGAATTTTGGACACCAGCTTTCCCTCTTTGTAGACCAAGAACCTCAGAGACTGGGAGGGCACTAGAACATATTTTGAGAGCTGTTGGGGTTACAAGTTACATTTACTCAGGCTTGTGCTAGGTGGGCCTTGTACCTGGCACTGCTAGAGTGTTTCAAGAGGTGCAAAAATATATAGTTTCCAGGCAAATTAGAGTGCATTTCCTCCCGGGTTCATTCAAGTGCATTTTGATAGCCCTCAAGTCAAGGTGGAGGGAATCAGGTGTTTTTGCATTTCACCCTCATAACAATCTTGCAAGATTGATAATAGTATTATTATTTTATGGATGACACTTAGAAAGGTTAAATGACCTATCCAAGGTCACAGTCAATAAACTATGGAATTGGGATTTAATTTAATCTTTTTAAAGTCTGTATGTGGTATTATGATTTATTTTTTTTAATGCTTTTTATTTATTTTTGAGACAGAGAGACAGAACATGAGCAGGGGAGGGGCAGAGAAAGAGGGAGACACAGAATTCGAAGCAGGCTCCAGGCTCTGAGCTATCAGCACAGAGCCTGACGTGGGGCTTGAACTCACAGACCGTGAGATCATGACCTGAGCCAAAGTCAGACGCTTAACCATCTGAGTCACCCAGGTGCTCCAATTATGATTTAAAAAAAAATTTGTTTTTAATGTTTTATTTATTTTTGAGACAGAGAGAGAAAGAGCATGAGCAGGGGAGGGCAGAGAAAGAGGGAGACACAGAATTCGAAGCAGGCTCCAGGCTCTGAGCTGTCAGCACAGAGCCCAGCACAGGGCTCAAACTCATGAACCGTGAGATCATGACCTGAGCCAAAGTCAGATGCTCAACCGACTGAGCCACCCAGGCACCCCATGATTTATTTTTAAATAAACTTTTTATTTCAAAACACCTTTAGATTTACAGAAACATTATGAAGATAATATAGAGTTCCCGTACACCCCACATCCAGTTTCTCTTGTTATAATATCATCCATTAATACGCTACATTTGTCACAATTAATAAACCAATATTGATACATTTAATTGTTTACTAAAATCCATACTTTGTTTAGATTTCCTCAGTTTTCCCCTAGTGTCCTTTTTTTTGTTCCAGGATCCCACGTAGGACACCATGTTACATTCAGTAGTTAGGTTTCCTTTCATTCCTCTTGGCTGGGGCAGTTTCTCTGACTTTCCTTGTTTTTGATGATCTTTAATGTTCTGAAGAGTACTGGTCAGATATTTTACAGAATGTACCTCTGTTGTGAATTGTTTTATGTTTTCTCATGATTAGACAGGGGGTATGTGTTTTTGGAAGACCAAAGAATTTAAGTGGTGCTTTCATCACATAGTATCAAGGGTGAATATTATCACTGTTGGTGTTCACCCAGATCACCTTGCTGAGTTAACGTTTTGCCATGTTTCTTTATCGTAAAGTTACTCTTTTTTTGTTCTTTTCATACTGTACTCTTTGGAAGCACTCATGTGCAGTCCACTTTTTCAGAGGTGGGGAGATAGGTTCTTCCTCCTTAAGGGTGGAGTATTGATATAAAAGATTTGGAATTCTTCTGGAATTCATTTACTCAGTCATTTATTTATATCAGAATGAACACATGGATATTTATATTTTGGGTTATTATCCAATACTACTTAATTTTGTTGCACATAATTGAATTTTAATCTTCTGGTTTTTTGTTTTTGTTTTTTGTTTTGTTTTGTTTTTGTTTTTAACAATATATTGCTTGTGGTCTTGATTCGATACCATGGAGGTGGTATTTGGACAGGACCCAGGGTCCCATACACTGGAATCCTTTCCTACCTGGTAGACTCCCTTTGAGGCTCCCAAGGTACATAAATGCCAGAGGACAAGGCCAGGCAGAGGGATTCTCATTATCCCTGGATTGATCGCAGGCCTCTGTCAAAGTATAAATTGCAAAAGCTGAAAACATGACTCTCTCAAAAATATAGAATAAACACAAGTCAAAGATTTTATTTAACTCGTTAATTGAGGGAACTGGTAAGATGAGAAACAGATACTTATAGACAATTTTGCATATCATCCTTGCACAGGGGCCATGCTAATCTTCTCTGTATTGTTCCCATTTTAGTATATGTGCTGCTGAAGCAAGCCCTACTTATAGGCAATTTTATTTTATTTATTTTTTAATTTTTAATTTTTTTTAAAAAAGTTTATTTATTTATTTTGAGAGAAAGAGAGAGCAGCAGCGGGGAGGGGCAGAGAGAGAGAGGGAGAGAGGGAGAACCCAACGCAGGCTCCTCACTGTCAGTGCAGAACCCACAGCGAGGCTCGAACTAACAAACAGTGAGATCATGACCTGAGCTGAAATCACTTATAGGAAATTTTAAAAAGAACTTCAGAATGAGGTCATTATGAGATATACAATATTGGTTTACTGTCCTATGGGGCAATAAAATCACAACCTTTGGGGTTATCTTATCTACTAGTCAGAAATCATTTGCATCTCTGTTACTCACAGATGTACAAGTTAGCATGCAACCTCACCGAGTCCCAGCCCCAATTACTAGTAAGTAGTAAAGTCCTGGAATGCTAACTTCTCATGAGAAATTATGTAATTCTTTTTTTTTTAATTAAAAAAATTTTTTTAGCGTTTATTTATTTTTGAGAGACAGAGCACAAGTTGGGGAGAGGCAGAGAGAGAAACACACACACAGAATCTGAAGCAGGCTCTAGGCTCTGAGCTGTCAGCACAGAGCCCGACACGGGGCTCAAACCCACGAACTGTGAGATCGTGACCTGAGCTGAAGTCAGATGCTCAACCAACTGAACCACCCAGGTGCCCAGAAATTATGTAATTCTTGAATGGGCCTGTTGATCTACAGTTTAACACGAATATTGAAAGGACACGTTGTGTGGTCTCCTGAACTAACCATGTTTTTGATATTTTTTCTTAACTTATAACCCAATGTCATTTCCTGTGGAACTTTAAGAAAGCATTTTGCCAGCCTACATAGCCCCGTGGCCTCCCCCTACGCTCTACCCTAGTTCCACTCCAGGAAACAGAAGGTCCTTTCTAGGGGGAACGTAGCCCAGGCCTCTCTAGGGAGACTGAAGATTGCAAAGGGGCTTAGCACTTCAGTTTCCTTCCCTCTCACACCAAAAACACCACTTCCTGGCACTGTGGTCCAAGAAATGTTAAGCCTGATCAATGCATATTGAAGGGATTCAGAACAATTGTCCACAAAATGTGCCACTTTGGCATATGGACTCTATTGAGCTGAAAGCAATCAATACTGGCAGATTAAAAAAACTTTTACCTCTCCCTTAAGTGCCTGAAAGAATTTAGATAGAGGGTCTGATCCAGGAAGAGAACTAGCACCAGAGATAACTATGAAGCATATGGACTAGGAATGGTTAACTGCTGGGTGAAGGGGGGTGCAAAGCTCTGCAGAGCCTGGAGGGCTCTGCAGGGTAAGGCAAACATTTGTTTACCAAACATTTGCTCTTCCCCTCTTTCTGTGAGTTGTGTTCCTCCCCGTTGACATTCTAGAGCTTTCCTTTAGCTCAGAATGGCATATAAACCTCAGTGGCCTGATTGCCTATGGGTGTCATATTCTTAAGGGTCCCATTTGTATGTTTGCTTTTCTCCTTTTAATATGTCCTATGTTAATTGATTCTTAGACCAGCCAAAGAACCTAGAAGGGTAGAGGAAAAAGGTTTCCTTCCAAGAATGTCAACACCTCTTTCTTTGATTTTAGGGGGATAGTGAGGCTTGACAGAGTGGACATAACCTTGATTTCTCTCTAGAAAGGGAAATACTCTACATGGCTTCCAAATTTTAACCTTACATAATACTACTAATTTTTATTTAATGTCCTTTAACTGAGTGGTGAGTGCAGGACTATATATTTGTATAGCTTCACATTCTTCACAGCATCTGGCATTAGGCCTGGCATATTGCAGGCACTTTGTAAATGGCAGCTGTGTGAATAAGCTATGTGAATAAGTATGATTTGGGGGTTTCGGTGAAAATGGGATTATGCAGGAGAAAGTGTTTTTAGAAGCCTATGCCAATGACTTGCTATTTGTGAGGCCATGCTGTGAGGGGATGTCTTGAGAACACAGTATTCCGGAAGAAGTAGCTTCCAAAAGCACAAGAAAGCCTTTTATTTTTTATAATGTGTCCCAGATGGCAATATCAAATAATAATAATTATGATACATTTTTTTTAAAGGAGCCCAGGCCTGTCAACATCTGGCTTTAGATTATAAATTGGCTCATTATCAGGAAAAAATATTTATTGAAACATAGCAATGATCAATGACTCAACATAAGCCTGTTGTAACAATCAGACCATTATTTGTACATGTGGTATTTGGTGCATAGCTTCACAATGGGGAGAATTTTGTTCCAAGATGAGCACCAGGGACAGGAAATTGGACTTTGGAGTCCTGGTCTGATCATCTAGAATATAGGGCTAATTGGGATGCCTCCCTTGGAGCCTTGCTTCATTAAAGTTTGGTTGAGAGCTCAGAAAGCTTTGAATCAAAGACTCCTCAGCACTGTGCTTAGCCTTATTATTTAAGTAAAAACCTCAAAGTGCTTAGGCCATTTCACTTGTTTTTCAAGACTCTCTGTTTTTCTACATCATTAAAGCTTTCTTAGGAATTTGCCTAGATTCAGCTCACTGCCCCTTTACTTCTGTCTTCAAAAATATCTTAAATATTATTTGGCATAGAATATCCTGAAAGATTCTGAGACCTCCACAGTCACAAATGATGAAAGAGAATGTACCAGAAGACCAGCTGGAGCAGTGCTTGCTGCAACGAGCAGCCTGGTGGAAAGAACACAGACTTTAGTGTCAGATGGCTCTCAAGTGGAATCAGGAGCCTAAAACATATTTGATGTGCGAGCTTAGACATCTTTTAGTATTATCGGGTCTCTGTTTCCTCATCAAGAAGACTGGGAATATACTACCTGCTTTGTAGTATGGTTTTAAGAATTAGAAATTATATCTGTATAGTTGTTGGAACATAGCAGACACTTGATAAATGGTGACAGTTATTATCATCCCTCCTCAAACACCAACAGTAAGAAGCCTGGTGGGGAGGAGTCAGAAGTTTGGAAACTCTTTACATCAGGGTGTCCTGAGCTGGGAAAATGGATAGTAGAGATCGCTGATTATAAACAGGATGGGAACATCAGTAGGCAGCTTTGAACTCTTCAGTTCCCTTGAGCTTAACCAGCATCAGCTATATAATAAATATGCCTAACATGCTCAAAGCTGAAAAGCAGGCAATGGAAAGAGTGTGAACCAGATAAATGGGACAGAAATAAACACAGCATTCAAGGGGCACCTGGGTGGCTCAGTTGGTTAAGCATATGACTATTGATTTCTGCTCAGGTCATGATCTCACAGTTTTGTGAGTTCGAGCCCTGCATCAGGCTCTGTGCTGACCCTGCAGAGCCTGCTTGGGATTCTCTCTGTCTGTCTCTCTCTGCCCCTCCCCTGCTCATGCTCTCTCTGTCTCTCTCAAAATAAATAAACTTAAAAAAAATTATTAAATAAATAAATACATACATACGTAAATAAATAAACATCATTCGTTGCCTTCAGCTAGGGCACAGATTATCCCAGCTCATAAGCCAGGAGTTGAGGTTCAAAGAAGTAATATAGAATAGTGGTTAAGACCTCAGACTCTGGAGCAAGATTGCCAGACACACTCGAAATGTGCTTCAGTTTCCTTTCCCGAGAAATGAGAAATTGTCAGGGTAGGAGGTTAAGTTATGCTGCAGTAACAGATGACTCCCCCAAATCTTGATGACAGACAACAGCAAATGTTTCCTTCTTACACATACTCCATGTCCTTCATGAATTGACTATGGCTCTGCTCTATGACGTCTTTAGACCCAGGCTGACAGAGCAGCCACTATTTGGGCGTTGCCAGTCATCATGACATGGTGGAAAGAGAACACGGCAAAGCATGCACTGGCTTTTAAAGTTTCTCCATAGAAATGACACATAGCACTTCTGCCCTTATTTCATTGGCCAAAGAAAATCATATGTATGGTCATTCTTTAGTCCAATAGGATGGATGGGGAGGGGGATGCTTAAGTCTGCTACAGGCACTGCAGGAAGGGAAACTAAAATATTTGGTGAATAGAAATCTAATTTACCACAGATGAAGTCCCTACCTCATGGGTTGCCCTGACAACTAAATCAGTAAATTTTATACATAAAGCACTTAGAAAAGTGAGTGACACCCATTAAGCATAATATGCACTTGCTGTTATTATTGCTGCACATCATGCAGTGGGTTAGTGACAGAGCTGAAATATATCCTGGGTGTTATCATTGAAAGGAAGAAAAAAAACTATGTGTACTGAGAACCACGGATCCACAACTAAGGACCAAACACATGTAAAAACCAATGTAGAGCAGGTTTTTCTTTTCTATGTTTTTGTGTTTTGGCTTAAACATCAGAAATTTATTTTCTCACTGTTCTGGAGACTGGAAGCCTAATAACAAGTTGCAAAGCAGGGTTGGTTTCTGGTGAGACCTTTTTTCCTGACTGCCCTTTCCTCTGTGCACAGATACCCCTGGTGTCTCTTTTTCTCCTTCTCCTTCTGCTGCTTCTCTCCTCCTCCTTCTCCTCCTCCTTGTATTAATGTTTATTTATTTGTGTGAGAGAGAGAGAGTGCAAGGTGGGGAGGGGCATAGAGAGAGAGAGGGACAGAGGATCCAAAGCAGGCTCTGTGCTGTCAGCAGATAGCTCAATTCGGGGCTCAAACTCACGAACCACAGGATCATGACCTGAGCAGAAGTCGGATACTTAACCAATTGAGCCACCCAGGTGCCCCATGTCTCTTCCTCTTCTTATGAGAATCTAGTGCAGTTGGATTAGGGAAGCTGGTTTCTATTTTGTTTTTAAGATTTTATGTTTAAGTAATCTTTACATCTCATGTGGGGCTTGAACTCATGACCCTGAGGTCAAGACTCCCTAAGTCTCTTAGGGAAACAGAGAAACACACCAACTCATGAAGCATTGTGTCACGTGGCAATGACTACCTTGGTCAAACTGTTCTTTTCCCTGGCCTAATGTCATTCTTGTAGGTTTGTTATACCTTCCACTAAAATGGTGATTTCTTTCAGCAGCTAGGACCCCTTTTATATTTTAATTGTTCTCATCAACCTTGAGTCTGCAGCTGGATGGGATGCTCCCAGCTCTCATGGAGGAAGGAAATTCCCTCTGGGTTCCAGCCTTAGATGATGAGAGCACTCCTGACTCAGAGATGCTCAGTGCTGGGATGAAATCGAGCTGAAAGGTAGTCTCAGATAGAGGCTAGAAAACTCTATTCCCCAGGCTCCCACCTGTGACATAGGGTGAAGTGGTAGAAGGTAGGGGTGTCTGGATCTGGGGCAGGAGACTGTCCCTGAGTCTGCCAATAATAACGAGAGCTAGGGGTGCCTGGGTGCCTCAGTCAGTTAAGTGTCCAACTTTGGCTCAGGCCATGATCTCATACTTCATGGGTTTGTGCCTGCTTTGGGTTCTGTGCTGACAGCTGGGAGCCTGGATCCTGTTTGGGATTCTGTGTCTCCCTCTTTCTCTGCCCCTCCCTCACTCATTCTCTCTCTCTCAAAAATAAACATTAAAAAATTTTTAAAAATAATGAGAGCTAGTCTTCAGTTTAGGTGCTCATATCTATTAACTCATCACATTCACAAAAACTCTAGGCTGTTTTATTGTCACTTTCATTTTACAGGTGGAGAAACTGAGACACAGAGTAAAGTAACTTGTTCTTGCCCAGGCTCACAGTTAAAGTAAATGGCTCAGCTGGCTTTGCAATTCAGGCAGTTTGCTCCAGAGTCCATGTTCTTGAAGACTATAATCTAACATCTGCCTTCTTGGGGCCCTTCTCCTCCTTCTCCTTCTCCTTCTCCTCCTTCTCCTTCTCCTTCTCCTCCTCCTCCTCCTCCTCCTCCTCCTCCTCCTCCTTCTCCTTCTCCTCCTCCTCCTCCTCCTCCTCCTCCTCCTCCTCCTCCTTCTATGGTGTAATAAAGCAAGTGAGCCCTGATTTGGGACTCTGAACATACAAAATCTAGAATTTAGTTTGAGGGGCTCATTTTATTTCCCCTCCCAATAATAAGGATTCTTTGCTTATAAAATAACACATTTATTGTATTTAGAAACTTGCCGTCAATTGTTATTATTACATGGATTCTATTCTACATTAATTTGTCTCCAGAAAGGTAACCAGCACAAACATCAAGAGCTTCCTTCTAGCCTAACAGGGGAGTGCTGGTTGACCTCAGTAAAAGGAGCCCTTTGGAGAGGTGTCTCCCTAGAGCCCTTGGACGCAAAGCATCTTCTTCTGTCCTCCAAAGGCGTCAGTCTCTGCACTGATTGCCTGCTCTGGGCTCCCACCAGCCTCCCCTTGACTATCATTAGCTGTCGCAGGCTGATTTTCTTGCTGAGGCAGACAATCAGTCTTAATTGCCTGTTTCCACCTCCAGCTGTGTCTCTTCCTTGTGGGAGGAAAACCTCTCTCTGAGGGCTTGGTGTCTGCCCAGGATCCCCTTGGATCAGATGCCCTGGGTAGGAGTGCAGGCCACTTAGAGGATCTCCTACAACTTCTGAGCCCTCAGGTTCCCTGTTTCCCCAGGCTGTACTGGAGAAAGATGAGGGTTTTGTTCAAGTGCTAAGCCTCTCCTACTAGCTTGCCTTCCCACCTTCACTTTGTCTTCTTGTGGTAGGTGGCCAGTACCTATGTCCTCTGTTCATCCCTCCGGATTCTTCCTGCACTGCCAACCTGCCCTGGTAGGCTGACCTGTCTGGAGCTCACCAGAGGGCTCTGTTGGCTTTCTGGTTTCCCAGTGGGTCTTTGAGTGAGCAGCCTGGGCAGACCTGGGCTAGGTTAGGATGGTTATTCCCCTGGACCCTCCCTATGGAGTCTATTTGGGTTCTCTCAGATGGAAGGTCAGAGCCCCTCTCAAGGGGATCCTTTACTCATGATGTTTTCGGAGTTCTGCTAAGCACTCCCTCCCTTGTGTGTGATGCAATAGACTCAATTATTGGCCCAAGTTCCTTGTCCCTCCTGGTATCCATGCTCTTTGCTTACATGTGACTTTGTAGTTGCTCCCATGAAAGGAGGGGTCTATTGCCCCCTGCCCTTGGGCTTGGCTGTATGACTTGCTTTGGTTGGTGAGTGAAACCAATTATTTTTGCCATTTCCAAGCCCAGGCCTTTAGAAGCATGGTGTGTTTCTGTGTGCCTTTTTTGTGCCTCTGCCTTCTCCATAAGAAGAACTTCCCTTCCTCCCGCCTCCCCCCACTTCTCCCTCTTTAGTCTGGGCCCCAGAAGGAACCCGTGTGGAAGAGATCAGATCTTGATCTGCAGAGAGAAGCCAAGTCAGGCTGGACATCAGTTTAAAGCAGAGACCCTGCTGAGCCAGCTGACCTGCAGTACCTCCCTGCCCTGCCACCCCCTCACCGCCCCCCCAAGGAGAAATACATGCTGATAGCTGCATTGTGCTAAAGGGTGGTAAAACCCCACTGTTACTGCAGTATCCTTTGTGCTTCTCTCATACCCTGCTCTTAACACTATAAATACTCCCTTTAGTAAGCCCTTGGGGAGCCATCCTAATTTGAGTGTCATCTGTTTCCTGTAGTGACACTGAATGAATGACACAGGCACAGGGCCCAGTTCTTCCCCGTCACTATATCACATTGCCAGCAAAGCTCAAAATATGACATTAGATACCAGCTGCCCCCTTTTCTTTGTTTCCCATTTGCTACTCAATATTCAACTGAAACCCTGATCTTAAAAGCCAATAATGGCATTTTATTTTATTCTTTTTATTTATTAGTTTGTTTTCAATTTTTCAACTTTTTATTTGGAAAACTCTTTCAAACACATACACAGGCAGAGATATCATAATTAACACCCTTGTACCTGTGGCTCAGCTTTGACAATGATCAACATTTTGCCAACCTTATTTCCAGTCCTGTTTTTGTTTTTGTTTTTTCCTCTAAATCTAATGACTTTTCAATTTCCAGGGGGAATCCAGAGGTCCCATGTTAGCACTGATCTTCTGCGGTCTCTCCATACCATTTACTACTGCTGCTCACCCCTCTTTCTCTGCCCTTGATGTCTCTGAATCTCCTTTTCCTCCTGTGACTGCTCTCTGCTTCCTGTTTTTGAAGGTCAGTGTTTCTGAGGGCTTGGTCCTTCACACATTTTTCGCTCTCTTTATGTTCTCTTCCTGAGATGTTTCATGTACTCCTGTGGGTTAATCTGTGAGCCTGCTCCATCCGTGGGCTATCCTTTCTGTCTGCCCATGAAGTATCTTCACTTGGGTGTCTGTATGTATTTCACACTGAACATGTCCAGCCTAAACCAAACTCAGTGACTTCTCCTCGAACCCTCTCATTTCTCACCTCTTCTTCTTGGTTTCCTATCTCAGTTCAGAAGTTACCCGGTGCCCAGTCACATGACTAGGTATCTTATACCTCTTTGACCCTGACCTGACTATTTCACTTCTGAATGGTCATGCCAATTCTTCTCTTGCTTCCTTCTCCACCTCCTTGATTCAGGCCCTTATCATCTCTCAGTTGGGACATGCTAGTGTTCCCTGTGACTAGTCTCTCAGTGTTGTTTCTCCCCTCTGCGCTGGCATCGACTCCCTAAATTATACACCTAATCATGCTAATCTGAGCCCAGCTTATAAATCTTTTATGGTTCCATTCTAAATGTATTCTGAACATTTTGGTGTGATATTGAAACCTCTTTACCATTTTGCTTTCTAATCTCACCCCCTATACCCTGTCCTCCAAAAATATGGCCCTGCTTGTTTCCCCTATAATACACCACGCAGTTTCATGTAGCCTTGCTCATGCTGATCACCATTTTATTTTTTTTTAAAGTTTATTTATTTATTTTGAGAGGGAGAGAGAGAGAGAGAGATGGCAGGGGAGGGGCAGAGAGAGAGGAGAACAGAGAGAGAGGGAGAGAGAGAGGGAGAGAAAGGGGGAGAGAAAGGGGGAGAGAGAGAATCCTAAGCAGGCGGGGCTCAAACTCATGAACTGTGAGATTATGATTTGAGCCAAAATCAAGAGTTGGACACTTAACCAAATGAGCCAACGAGGCACCCCACAGTTTTCTTTTTTAAGGTAAAAAAAAATGAGATTCTGGTTCTCAAACACTAATTTCTTTTTTTGTTTGTTTGTTTTTAAATTTTATTTTTTATTTTTTAAAATTTACATCCAAATTAGTTAGCATATAGTGCAACAATGATTTCAGGAGTAGATTCCTTAGTGCCCCTTACCCATTTAGCCCATCCCCCATCCCACAACCCCTCCTGTAACCCTCAGTTTGTTCTCCATATTTATGAGTCTCTTCTGTTTTGTCCCCCTCCCTGTTTTTATATAATTTTTGTTTCCCTTCCCTTATGTTCATCTGTTTTGTCTCTTAAAGTCCTCATATGAGTGAAGTCATATGATTTTTGTCTTTCTCTGACTAATTTCACTTAGCCTAATACCCTCCAGTTCCATCCACGTAGTTGCAAATGGCAAGATTTCATTCTTTTTGATTGCTGAATAATACTCCATTGTATATATATACCACATCTTCTTTGTCCATTCATCCATCGATGGATATTTGGGCTCTTTCCATACTTTGGCTATTGTTGATAGTGCTGCTATAAACATTGGGGTGCGTGTGTCCCTTCGAAACAGCACACCTGTATCTCTTGGATAAATGCCTAGTAGTGCAATTGCTAGTCATAGGGTAGTTCTATTTTTAGTTTTTTGAGGAAGCTCCATACTGTTTTCCAGAGTGGCTGCACCAGCTTGCATTCCCATCAAACACTAATTTCAAAGTGCCCCTTCCGCAGCCCTTTTGAGATTCTTGTTGGCATTTGAATTTGTTGCTCCTGCCAAAGGGAATAGTCAACATGGTATTTAATTTTTTGAGCAGTCTTAGAGTTTCTCTTTACAATAGGGGCCCATTTGCCATGGCAATGAGTATTATCTCCATAGTAATGCTGTCAGTGTAAAGTTTCTGATTCTTCTGTAGGACTTTGAGTGCCCCCAAGGCAGGAATGGTGTGTTAATCATCTTTTTATATATCCCCATTGCCTGGCATATAGGAAATACTCTGTAAGTGTTTGTTTGAATTGCATCTAAATTAGCACTGGGACCAGGAAGTAAGATCTGGAGAGGGCACAAATATTGTCAGCCAATTGCAGAGAAAGCTGCCAAACATATAATCTATGAGCTGAGAAGCTGGGGTCACCCCATTCCCTGCAGCGAGGGCCTCCAAGCCTGTCAGATGTCAGTTGCATTTGCAAAGCTAGGAGTTCAGGTGGAAGGTTGGATTTTTCTTCATTAAACTTGTCATTCCCCAAGGTGGGGCTCTGACAGGAACCCAGTGAGATGTCAAGCTGAGACAGCTGTTGCCAAACCTGGTGGAGGCATTTCAGACAGCCGGGGACACAGCTGTTGCCTCAAACTTCATGTGCAACATCCTTCTCTTCTTTAAGGAGGTCAAAATGCTTAACAAATAAATAACAATAGTGAAACAGTCATGCTACGATGATAGAGACAGATCATGTGGATCTGAATCCCAACTCTGGTTCTTATTAGCTGTGTGACTTTGAACAAGTTATGTAACCCCTCTGAGCCTCAGTTTCTTCATTCATAATACTGGTTGCTAAGAAGATTGAATAAGAGAATTCATATGGAAATGTTTTATAAACTGTAGACCGTTAAGTATCAGGTAAAATTAGAATATATTAAAATTATGTTTTGTCTTTATAACACACAAATATTAAGTATGTAATGGTCAAGTTGATACATATTTGCTCACTATTATATATATCCAGCTCACTGTTCTGAACTGTGATAGATGTAGAAGTTTATATGTCAGTTTCTTGACTTTAAGAAATTTACAGTCTAGTTTGGAGATGAGACCGATATATTCCTTACTACCCATGTTTCTATAGAGAAGAAGAAATTTCTACTCCACAAACAGGGTAGAACATTTCCATTTCTTTTCTCATTCTTCCTAAGAAAGGAGGTGTAATTTACATGATTGGTGAGTTGGGCAAAGCGACTGAGCATAGTGGCTCAGGACATTTTTTCTTCTCTCTTCCTCAATTAGTAGGTCATTGGGAATGCATGCTTTCTCTATTCTTTGCCATGAAGTAAGCCTTTGGGTGTCACAGGGTTCTGGGAAAGCTGTGGTTGTTCAGCTCACTCTGTGACCAGGTGGGTAGATTAAGTTCTGGGGGAGAGTATTAGGAAGTGCATTGGATCTTGGCATTTAATACTGGTTCTGAGGTGCCTGGGTGGCTCTTGATTTCAGCTCAGCTCATGAATCACGGTTTGTGAGATCAAGCCCTGCATCAAGCTCTGAGCTGACAGCATGGATCTTGCTTGGGATTCTCTCTCTCTGCCCCTACCCTGCTCATTCTCTCTCTCTCTCTCTCTCTCTCTCTCTCAAAATAAATAAATAAACTTAAAAAAATGTCTTAAATACTGGTTCCTGTCCTTGATCCCATCCTAAGGTATGTTTCTTTCTTTAAGTCCTCAGTATCTAAATCTTCTCCCATGTTTTGGGAAGCACCTGCCACTTACCCACAGGGCTTGAAAATGACTTGGGATCTGCCTTTCCAAGTTCAGATTATTTAAGTTAGACCAGTGTCTTAGGAATTCTACAAGTCTCTCCAGGTGGGCTTGCCATTCCAAGTCCTCCAGAATTGTTCAGAATACACTCCACATCTGAGTCTCTTGTTTGTGTCCCATAAATTTATGAGTTGTTAATGTGCTTCTTTATCTTTGGCTTCGGAGTCTATTAGGTGTGGTTTCCTTTTTGTTTTTCCTACTTGGGGTTTGTTAGGATTCTTGGATCTATGACTTAATGTTCTTCACCAAGTTGGGGAATGTTTTGACCATTATTTTCCAATATTTTTTCTGCTTGGTATCAGTCAAGTTTCCACCAGAGAAACAGACCAGTAGGGTATAGAGTAGGATATGTGTCCAGTAGAATATGTATGTGTATGTGTAAAAAGATTTATTGCAAGGGGTTGGCTTATATGATTGTGAGGGCTGGCTAGGCAAGTCTGAAATCCGCAGGGTAGGCTGTCTGGAAGGGCAGGCTGGAACGTCTTGGGCAGGAACTGATACTGTAGTACACAGATGAAATGTCTTTTTTCCTTGGGGAAATCTAAGCTCTCTTCTTCAGTAACTTTTTTTTTTTTAATTAAAAAAAAAATTTAAGTGATAATCTACATCCCAGTTGGGGCTCAAACTCACAACCCTGAGATCAAGAGTCCTGTGCTTTACTGATTGAGCCAGACAGTCACCCCTCAGCTCTGTTCTTAAGGCCTTTCAACTGATTGGATAAAACTCATCCAGATTATGCAGGATAATCTCCAATATGTGAAGTCAACTGATTATACATATTAGTCACATCTAAAAAATACCTTCACAGCAACCCTAGATTAGTGTGTGATTGAATAATGGTACAATTTTTAAAATTATTTATATTAATATTAATCTTATTTAAAACTTAAAAAATCATCATACATATAAAATGCCAAATGCATGTGCAGTTTAAAGAATGACAATGAAGAGGAGCCTGGCTGGCTTAGCTGGTAGAGCATGTGACTCTTTCTTTTTTTTTTTTTTTTTTAATGTTTATTCATTTTTGAGAGACAGAGAGAGAGACAGACAAAAAGAGCACGAGCAGGGGAGGGGCAGAGAGAGAGGGAGACACAGAATCCAAAGTGGGCTCCAGGCTCTGAGCTGTCAGCACAGAGCCTGATGCGGAGCTCCTACTCATGAACAGTGAGATCATGACCTGATCATGACCTGAGCTGAAGTTGGATGCTTAACTGACTGAGCCACCCAGGCTCCCCTAGAGTGTGTGACTCTTGATTTTGAGGTTGTAAGTTTGAGCCCCACATTGGGTGTGGAGATTGCTTAAAATAAATAAAATCTTCAAGAGTGGCAATGAAATGAATACTCATATACTCACTATCCAGTTTAAGAAACGGAATACTACTAATGTGAAGGCCTGTGAGCCTTTTTTTCAGTTTTATTCCCTTCTCTGCTCTTCGTAAAGTTTAAAATATGGGATATAATACTTTATTGTTATGTAAAAGTATAACAAACATGCATAAAGTGATAAGCACAAAATTGAAGACAGTGATTACTTCTGGGAAGGAAAAAAAATGGGATACCCAAGGGTTTCAATTATATTTGTAAAGTTTTATTTCATTATTATTATTTTATTATCATTATTTATTTTTTTTTTGAGAGAGAGAGAGCGAGTGAGCATTCACACACGTGTGGGGCAAGGGCAGAAGGAGAGGGAGAGAGAGAGAATTCCAAACAGGCTCTGCACTGAGGAGTCTGACCTGGGGCTCCATCTCACGTCTGTGAGTGACCTGAGCCTTAATCAAGGGTTGGGCGCTTAACCAACTGAACCATCAGGTGCCCCATGAGGTTTTATTTTTTAAAGGATGTCAAACAAATGGGCCAAATGTTAAGATCTGATTGTTTGCTGTATTTTTCTCCAAGAACATGAAGGCAAAACAGCACCATGGCTTCAGTGCACAGGTTCTGGGGCCAGATCGGTTTACATTAAACTTTGGCTGCCTGACTTACTAACTGTAGAAATTGCCCAAATTACTTCGCCTCTTCAACTCAGCTTTTCTCATCTATAAAATGGAGATCATAATAATACTTTATAGTATTGTTGTGAAGATTGCATTAATTAGCTTATGGAAGGCATTGGAACAATTTTTGGTATATAAGCACACAATATTATATTAGTAAAATCTACATATATCAAAAATTTTTCTTAAGAAACTGCAAGCACTCCCCCCCACCCCCCGCATTATAGGGTCAGAATAATATGTTTGAAACTTGTGAGGCACATGTGTTTTGTAATTCAGAATTTTTGGTTCTTTATTATTCAACATCACTAGTGGGGTCTGCAGCAACACCCCCTAATCAAACACATTATTATTTATGCAGTGACAATTATGAATATTCACTAAGTAAGATAAATAAAGACTAAAAAGATTCATGTCATTTCAGATAAAGTTTTACTACCAAATGTGTTTGCTGCAAACTTTCCAAAACCTTTCAGTTTTCAGAATGCTTTGGAATCTGGAAATGTGTATAAAGGGCTGTGGACCTGTACTCTAATGCATCCACCTTATTTGTACTAGTTTGTCCTTAAAAAGAAGGAGGCAGATCTATACATATTGACATGGAAAGTTAAGGCACATTGTTAGGTAATAATGCCATATGTGTTATAGCATTTGGCCAAACAATACATACCATGATTCCTGTTACATTTATGAAAAGAGACTCTCGTGTTTTCATATATATATGATAAATGCACTGAAAGAGACTGGAAGAATACCTTCCTAACTGGTTGAGGGTGGTCACCTCTGGAGATGGGATGGGAGGAAGGCTAAAGGGGGGCTATCTCAGGGTTCTTTTTTTTCCCTTAAGTTTATTTATTTTGAGGGGGGAGGGGCAGAGAGAGAAGAATCCCAAGGAGGCTCTTCACTGTCAGTGTGGAGCCTGATGTGGGGCTCGAACCCACAAACTGTGAGATCATGACCTGAGCCAAATCGAAGAGTTGGATACTTAACCGACTGAGCCACCCAGATGTCCCCTATCTCAGGTTTCTTTATATACTTCTGAAGTTTTAAAGTATTTTATGAAAAGGTGTTTACCTATGTTTGGGTAATAAAAATGGAAACACTGCTTGGAAAAATAAATTGAAGCAGTATTGTGGAGACCTGAGAAGTTTATGTTTAAATCAGTAAATGCAAGGAGCTGTGAACATTTTTTTTTTCCATCACATATTTTTTTTAACTTGTTTTATTATTTATTTATTTATTTATTTATTTATTTATTTATTTTTCCTTTTTTTCCCCAATATATGAAATTTATTGTCAAATTGGTTTCCATACAACACCCAGTGCTCATCCCAAAAGGTGCCCTCCTCAATACCCATCACCCACCCTCCCCTCCCTCCCACCCCCCATCAACCCTCAGTTTGTTCTCAGTTTTTAACAGTCTCTTATGCTTTGGCTCTCTCCCACTCTAACCTCTTTTTTTTTTGAACATTTTTTTTAAGTTTACTCATTTCTCTTTAGTAATTGCTTCACACAACCTATGGCTTGAACTCACGACCTCGAGATCAAGAGTCACACGCTCCTGCGACCGAGCCAGCCAGGCGCCCCCATTTGTGAACAGAGTAGTATCAACAGGCTCAGAAGAGAAGTAAGTGGGAACGATAGGGTTTAGGTCTGGGGATGGAAAGGAGATATATTCTAGGATTAGGCTGCGAAAATCCTCCCTTGAGTTCCAGCCTCAGGATTAGAAGAGTAACACCCTGGATTAGTGTCCCCTGTGTTTGTGGTTCATGAAGAACCCAAGAAATGACCTGTGGTAACAATAGAAATGAACCCAAAGGGCTTCTTAGCCTCCACCAGAGACCCCTAATGTTTCTGTGTCACAGAAAGCAAGGAGAGAGAGAATTTCATTAAGGAACTGACCAACAGGGTTAAGTGGTGCTTTCATTTTTGCCTCCATCCAATTTATTCTCCAAACAACAGCCAGAGCAATCTTTTAAAAGCACAAACCTGGTTGTGTTGCAACTTTGGTGGTTTCCCTAGGATCTTTCTAAGTAGAGCTGGTGAGGAAGAACCCTCAGTTTCTTTCTGGTTGCAAGTCTCGAGCTCCCTGGAGTTGTATTTCTCCTTCTTCCTCCTGCTTCGAGAAGCCAGCTCAAGAGAGAGATGCCGACAAAGCAGAGAGCAACAGAGATGAAAAACAGAGCAAGAGGGCTAACAGTATTTAAGTCCCTAAATTCAGTCTCCCTTGGAGTCTCAATATGCCATGGTTCTTTTTGAATTTAGTCACAATGTTTTTGCCCATGCTAGTTTGAGTTAGATTTCTACCTCTTGGGGTCCAAAGAATCAATCCTGATTTATATGCTGAGTTATATGCTCCTGAGTTATATGCTCCTCTTCAGTGGTGGATTCCCTAGAACATTTAACTGGGGCTCGAATTATATCTGTGTTAGCAGCACATTTGAATTGTTCTGGTGAAGTTTATGAGGATTTATGGGATCTAAAGTCTAGGCTTGGCTTTATACAAAGAATGCTACAGAGCTAAAGGGTGAAGTAATGGGAAGTGACACATTCATATCTTAAGATGCATTGTGTCACTGTGGTAGTCATTAGGTTGGCTTATCGTTATTCCAGTTCCCCTTTCAGTCACCACCCTCCTTGTGATGCCATGTGGTTTGTTTCAGTGAACAGAATGCAAGAGGAAGTGACATGTGCCACTTACAGACAGGATCTTTAAGAAGTTGTGTGTGATTTCCATGTTCTCTTCTTGTTACTCTGGAGGTGGTGGAAACACACAGCAAGATGAAGCCTCTATTATCTGAGTGATTATGATGGGCTGAGCCCGACCCCCTGCCGGCCCCCTTTGGTCATGTGGATGAGAAATAAATGTTTGTTAAGTCACTGAAATTTGGGGGTTATTTGTTACCACTGTAAAACCTGTCCTATCCTGACTGATACAACCACTTAAAAAAATTGAATATTATAAATTCTGGAAGACTTTGAATTTGTGCTTGAAAATCTATAATGAACATAATTATGGGAAAAGTGGAACTAAAGATTTCAACTGATGTTTAGGAGAAGAATTTTCTCCAGCTACCTTGGAATTTGTAGATCCTATGTTACTTTTTTGGTTGGGCCTGTTAATTACTCCTCTCAAATTCACCTTAAAGCCCAAGATCAATATTTTATTTTGCTGTATTTTTTCTAAAGTCTGCTATTGTTGGTGACCTCTGATCTTTATCATTTTTCATTATTAACTCCTCAAGTACAATTCAATTTGGGTATACTCAAGACAGAAGCACTTGCTTTTTATAAAGGGAATCTTCTAGCCCTCAAGGTTCCATTTTTATTTATGGTATTTTGCTGTATTTTCTTTCAGTTTTTGTGCCAGCCTTATTCTTAAGGAACTGCTTGTTTGGATTTCTAAGAGAATTTTATGTGTAGAACAAATGAGCTTTAGGCATATTTACTATATTATTTACTGGAGGTAAGCTGTATAAGGTGATTTCCAATGAATTAGGGGTGAGTTGTACTCACCCAGCTTAAAGGGCAGAGGTTTGCAATCATATCCTAATCTACAGTGCATTTATAGCTCTTATACCTACTTGTGTATGTAAAATCACTGTATGAGATCACCTTATGATAATTAAAACTTCTATATTTTTTGCAATTATCCAAATCAAGTTGGGATTCTTCAATTTTTCCAAACTTGGTAATCGATTTTGCTGTTCATCTTATTTATTCTTGCTTGTTATAGGAGAAAAAATGTATACTTAAATAGTATCTTGATGCCAAGATGTTGGAAGCAACTAGATCCCCCTGAATACTTTTTGATGCTTGTGAGCAGGTGTTAACAATATGGCACAATATGCCAAGATCCCACAAGAAAGTGAAAAAACTCAGAGGAGACCCTCAAAAAACAGTAGCTCCAGCTTGAAAGCGAAGTTCAAATTTGTAGATGGTTCAAGTGTGTGTGGGTACATGTGCATATGTGTATATGTGTGCACGTGCATGCATGCATCTTAAATTTAGAGATGGGTTACATTATCAGTGAGCCAAACTGTGTTTGTAAGCCAGTCTGCCTTTGGTTTCTTTAATTATCTGGGGGACTCAGGGAGGCCACAGCTAAGAAGGGGAAAGGAAATCCCAGGAGTGGTAACATTGATTTTGGTGTAGAATTATCTTGTGTAGGGGTGCCTGGGTGTCTCAGTTGGTTAAGTATCCGACTTTTGATTTTGGCTCAAGTCATGATCTCAGGTTTGTCGGACTGAGACCTGCATTGTACTCCATGCTTCAGTGTGGAGCCTGCTTGGGATTCTCTCTCCTTCTCTCTCTGCTTTCCCCTGCTCAAGCGCTCTCTCTCTCTCTCTCTCTCTCTCTCTCTCTCTCACACACACACACACACACACACACACACACACACACACAAAAACTTAAAAAAAAAAGAATTATCTTGTGCAGAAATCTGGCAAGAATAATATAATTGTAGCTTTTATTGACCTTCCATTGGTCTTCCATATCATAAGCTCAATATAGACACAGCGTTATTGATAATTCTACAAGATCTGCATTTTAATAGCCCTCAAGAATTCAGGATTGTTAGAAATTGTCCTATATCCTAATGATCTGAAACTCAAGACAAAAATGGATGCCTAGCCTTCCAGAACAGGAGGTTAGTGTCCTGGGTGCTGATGATACGGTTTTAATGTCCTGGTCTTAGAGTGGCCTCAGTAATTGGTTCTGAGTAATTAACCATTGTCAGTGCTGTTGATGCAAAGGATTGTAAAGCTAATGTCATTATCATTAGCAGATATTTCCCAAAATTCAATTGATTTAAATAAATAACAAAACCAAACAAAAACAAAAATCAAAATAAAACAGAACCCAAATCCATATAACATGTGCAGCTATTTCATTTGCTTGGGGCTAATTCCTCCTGCCAAATCCACTGGGAAGCCATGTGATTTACTGATATATTACTGAGAGTTTGTAATAACCACTGGAGTGACTGTTAACATCTGCTTTGGATATTTTCTAGTTCAAAATAATCTTAACCATGCTTTGTGGAACATAGCTTTGTGTGGAGAAATCCAGGCTGCTTCCTGAAGAAAAAAACAATTTTGCCAGTATGGTCATCTCTGTGGAGAAGGGGTAACTTCTGATTCAGGTGGAGATCCTGGTTGGTTTCCTCAATTTTTAAAATAGGACAGAGCATTACTACCTGTATAAGTATGTTCTCACACAGTGGTATTCTAGAAATGGCTCTCTCTGGTTTGAGAGACTGTGGATGTCCCACATCCATGGTCAGTGATGTCAGCTTGGAAGCTTGAAATTGGTCATAGCAGGAGTATTTACCCCAGTAGTTCTCAATGATGGTCTTTTTGCCCCTTAGGGGACATTTGGCAATCTCTAGAGACAAGCTCTGTTGTCACAACTGGGGGTTTGCTACTGACATCTAGTGGGTAGAAGCCAGGGATGCTGCTCAACATCCTACAATGCAGAATACAGCACCCCCACCCACCCCCAACCAACAAATTATCCAGTCCAAAATGTCAACAGTGGTGAGGGTGAGAAACCCTGATTTATACCATGGAAATTGGCAAACATAAGAGATATGTTTATTTTTATTTATTTATCTAAATTTTTAAGTGTTAATTTTTGAGAAAGAGGGAGAGAAAGAGAGAAAGAGAGAGAGGGAGGGCAGGGGAGTGGTAGAGTGAGAGGGAGACAGAGGAACCAAAGCAGGCTGTGCTGACAGTAGAGAGCCCCATGTGCAGCTTGAACTTACGAACCGTGAGATCATGACCTGAGCTGAAGTTGGACACTTAACTGACTGAGCCACCCAGGAGCCCCATATTTTTATTTATTTATATTATTATTAAAAAAAATTTTTTTAATGTTTATTTATTTTTGAGAGAGAGACAGAGCGTGAGTGGGGGAGGGGCAGAGAGAGAGGGAGACACAGAATCTGAAGCAGGCTCCAAGCTGTCAGCACAGAGCCCGACGCAGGGCTTGAACCCACGAACCGTGAGATCATGACCTGAGCTGAAGTCGGACACTTAACTGACTGAGTCACCCAGGCGCCCCTATATTATTATTATTTTTAGCATAAGTTTATCAACCACTAGCCCCCAAAATGAATTCTTACACCATCTTGTACAATCTCTAATTCCCATCAGAAGCCCATAGGGAAAAGTGATGTTCATGAAATCTGAAAGCTGTCTTATCCCCTGAGTAATTTATAGAGACTATGGGTTGGCATTTTTTTTTTTATTTTTAATAAAGGGCAGATAGTAAATATTTTAGGCTTTTCAGACCATGTAGTCTCTATTGCAACTATTTATGCCTGCCTGTCATTGTAGCATGAAAATGTTCACAGACAAAACATAACGAATGGACATGGCTCTGTCCCACTAACACTTTACTTACAAAGCAGGCCACACAGTTTGCTGACCCTTGACTTAGACACTAGCTCAACCCCAATTTAGAACTGCCTTCACTGAAACTTTCTTTTGATGCCAAATGTTCAGCTTTTATTAAAGATATAAAAAATAACCAAATTACATTTGCTGCAACATTTGGCACAAAAAAAGTCAGTGAGAACATTTTCCACTGGGTCACTATATGCTTCATTCTTAAGGTTCCACAGTAAAGAATTTCTTAAAATGCTTGGCTTCCCACTGAGGAACTAATTATGTTACTTTTTTTTTTTCCAGATTTTACTTTGTACACTGGGAAGCCAAAACTCTATTTCATATTCACTTACAGCATATCCTAATTTTCATGATAAGAATCAGCTGTGGGTGTTTAAAAACTATAGGCTCCTGACATCCACTCCAGATCTCCTGAATCTGTCTTCGTGGTGAAGGGGGTCTGTGCCCTGGATCAGTGCTTCTCAAACTTTATGTACATACAAGTCACTTGAGAATCTGGTTAAAAGGCAGATTATGATCCAATAGGTCTGAGATTCTGCATTTCTGAAAAGCACGCAGGTGATGTTGATGCTGTTTGTCTTGGAACCACAATTTGAGTAGAATGTCAGTATTTTGGTAACAAATTATCCTCAGATTCTTATCACTGAATTGCATCTCAGTTATGTTTTTTCTTATAACTATTACGTTTACTTTCTGCTTTTTTTGGTTTCTGCTCTAATTTACAAATTGAAATTTCATTATACATGTTGTCTTTTAAGGCTTTTAAATCTTTTGGAGGGGGTGAGATGGGCAATAGAAATAAATCTAAGATGGGGCACCTGGGTGGTTCAGTTGGATAGGCATTGACTTTGGCTCAGGTCATGATCTCATGGTTCATGGGTTCAAGACCCATGTCAGGCTCTGTGCTGACAGCTCAGAGCCTGGAGCCTGCTTTGGATTCTGTGTCTCACTCTCTCTCTGCCCCTCTCCCACTCCCACTCTCTCTCTCTCTCTCTCTCTCTCTCAAAAAAAAAAAAAAATATATATATATATATATATATATATATATATAAAGAAATAAATCTAAGAGGAATATCTTTGAATGCATTTTTTTTTACAATTTTGAAATACAAGTTTAGTCTCATACTATTTAGTTGTACTCTTCTTATTCCATACATAACAAATAACAAGATTAGTTTTATATTATTTCTTCAAGACTGGATGCTTTCAAATTTGTGATCCTCAAATTTGAAGTTGTTGAACATATTCATGTCTGCTTTACTGTACATCTGTTTAAGCTTTAAGAAGCTCTCTCTTAAGCTTTTGCTGGTGCTCTGGGCCAATATAAAAAGGTCCTCAAAGAGCACCTGGGTGGCCCAGTTGGTTAAGTGTCTGACTCTTGGTTTGGGCTCAGGTCATGATCTCACAGTTTGTGAGTTCGAGCCCCCTGGGGGGGGGGGGGCGCTCCACGCTGACAGTGTGGAGCCTGCTTGGGATTCTCTGTCTCCCTCTCTCTGCTGCTCCCCTGCTTGCGCTCTCTCTCTCTCAAAATAAATAAATAAACATTTAAAAAATGGTCCTCAAGATGCTGATCACTTAGATTTATACTCTCTGATCTCGACCATGAGGGAGTTCTGTACTGGATAAAGTTCCTTATTAAATGCCACTGCTGCAACACCAGTGTTCTCCCACAAACGCACTGAAATGTCTGACCCAAAGACAGAGGAAAACCTGAACACCCCTGGGGCATCAAAGAGATTCTGTTACTTGCGTACAAACTCTATGGCTTCCAGGGCCAGAGCGGCCACAGCCTTACTTCCACCCTCGCCTCCACCGCTCCAGTCTACCTGCCTCCCAATGCATTATGGGTTGCACTTCATTTCCGTGGGCCGGAAGCCTCTGGGAGGCCGTGAGCAATTGGGTCTGAATGCGCTTAAAAAAATTTTTTTTTGATGTTTATTTATTTTTGAGAGAGAAAGAGTGCGAGCGGGAGAGGGGCAGGGAGAGAGGGAGGTGCAGAGGTAGAGAGAGAGAGACAGAATCTGGGGCAGGCTCCAAGCATAAAGCCTGACGTGAGGCTCGAACCCACAAGCCGTGAGTTCATGACCTGAGCCAAAGTCGTCCACTTAACCCACCGAGCCACCCAGGCGCCCCCTACTCTTCTTTCTTATAGAGCTAAAGGATTAAAATGCCCAATTTAAACAGGTCTTTTCTGTCTTGCTGTGGTATTTACCCCGCGAAGCCCTTAGCAACAGGCAGGAGGTAGCAAAGGGGCCCGTGGACTGTGATAAGTGGCAGAGGGTGGACCTTCTGGCTCCACGTGAAGTTGGTCAGCCACAGATTGAACAGCTTCTTTGGCTGTTGACCATATTTGCAGGGTCTCCTAGAGGTGTGAGTAGAAGCGGAGAGAGGACGCCATGCCCCCAAACGCTTGTGGGATTAGGCTTGTTCCGGAGTGGTCAGGCCACGATCAGGTGACCAGGTGGTGGAGGGCAGCCTTCTCTGTTCTCGGAGCCTGGCTCAGTAAGTATGTTAAATTTTCTTTGTCACTAGGTGGCAGAATATAATTAAGATGTCAGAATTTTTTCCATAACATCGGAAGGTGTTTCTAGTTCCTTCCTAATGACCTCTTTCATTGCTTTGCAGTATTTGCTAATGCCAGTTAGGGTTGAAGCAATGAAATAAAAATTCCTTCTGCAAACACTTCCTATATTATCTAGGAGTTCACTTTTTTTTTTTCATTTAAGTAGCTTACCTCTTAGGGTGAAGCATCCTTAACATAAATCACATTCTCTTCCTAAGGACTGCTGTTTGGACAATCCAAGCTTCTTACTTTTACATATAATTTTATTATTCTTTTGAAGCAAATCCCAGACACTGTTTTGCTTCAGTTATACCTACTCCAGTGTGTATGTATAAAATAAGGATGACTGAATCTGTGCGGTTTTGATGATTAATGCAATCAAATAATGAATTATATTCCTGTGCATCATAGTATAAGGATATGCACAGTTATCTACAGAATCCCAGGAAAGAGTCAGGAAGGAGTTGGGTGAGGTCTGATGGAGTGGGCCAGTTCCCCTGCTTATGGAATCTGTGATTTATTCTGCTGGGGAAAATACATCTGTGACCCAATGTAGATCACCTTTCCACCTTCAGATGGGTGTACACAGAGTTTAAATGAACAGAAAGCAACAGATCAAATGTGTGGTCAGCATACACAAATAGAAAATCTCTTCAATACCAATCTTTCATGTGCCCTCTGCCCCATTTTCAGTCATGAGAAGTGAGGGGAGTCTTCAGCTGAATTGCCTGTGGCTGGGAGCCCGTGCTTCTAGGGTTTCAGTCTTGCTTCTGGGATCACAAGACTGGAGTCTCTGTCCTGTGCTGTATTCCTGCCCTTGCACGGCCAGTCTCAGCTCTTGTCTTCTTCAGCCTGGGGGTTCTTTCTCATTTCTCCCTGGTTAGCTGGCCCACAGTGCCCATTTTACCCCTTTGCCTTAGCAGGGTTGAGTACACCTTTTCTGCAAGGGTTGCTATGTTTTCTTCTCTCCTCACTTCCTCTTCAGATTCTTATTGTTGAAGGCCTCAGTTGATTCTCCTTTCCACAGTGCTAATACCACAAACTTGGCTGGTCTGCCCCACTTCCCTTTTCCCACTTCCACTTCCCCATGGACAGGATGTTCACCACATGTCAGGGATTACACTAGGTGCTGGGGACACAAGAATGGAAGAACCAGAACCCTGCCTTTGAAGAGCTCACTGCGTGACAGGGGGTGAGGTGAGCAGGGGAGGGGAGCATAAATGAGGGCAGTGCAACATACGTGCCAGAAAAATTGTAGGCACAGGTAGTGTGAGGACAGAGAAGAGGGATGGGCTTCTCTACTTGGGAGGGGGATCAGAAAAGACTTGCCCAGAGTGTGAGCATTTTCTTTCTGTTTTTATATTTAATTTAATTTAATTAATTTTATTTTTATTTATCAGTTTCCAAAATGATATAGTTCAAATATATATGTATTATTATAAAATACATTTACAGATATATCATCCCTAATCCCTCTTCTGTCCATCCCCATGCTGTCCAAAGGTAACTATTGTTATTAGTTTCTTATGTATCCTTTCAGAATTTCTGTATGCATATGCAATCAAATATAAGTAAGGTTTTTTCCTTTCTCCTTTTTATCCCACAGGTAGCATAGTATACTTACTGATCTGTACTTTGCCTTTTTAACTTACTATTATCATTTAGTGGTTAAAAGATGGACTCTGGAATCAGAATACCTGCATTCAAACTCCCCCAGGTATATAATTTACTAGCTGTGTGAACTTGGCAAGTTATGTAACTTCTCATTGCATTAGTTTCTACACTACATCTGAGGTTTTCAAAATGTTGAGACTTTATCATACACTAAACTTTGTCATGAACTTTATGCATGTACATATGCAACTTTATCATTTACTCACATCTTTTATGTACATTCTATTCTGTTCTATTGCTCTGTCTATTCATGTACCAATACTACACTGTTTTAATTTTTGAGCTTTAACATTATGTTTACTATTACGTAGGGTTAGTCCCCAGATGGAAACTTGAAGGGTGATTGGAATTCTCCAGGAAGAGATGACGGCACCAGTGACGACTAATATTAGTACAAACTGTTTTCACCACCACCACCATTTTATCTCTACTGTGTGTGAGATGCTGTAAGTCACTTGTTTACTTGTTTACTCTGCTTCTATGTTTGTTTTCTCTTTGCTTTGAAGATTTTGCCTCTTTATTTTAAATATACCTACTTCATTGTAGGTAACATTTTAAGCCACTTTAAATCTTTTTGGAAGTAAGGAGAGGCATAAATAGAAAAAGGACCAAGAACTGTATTAGGTACTTTTCATAATAAATCTTTAATCCTTATAAAAAAATCCTACAAGTTAGATTATTATTCTCCTCTTTTTATAATTGAAGACACAGACGCCTAGAGAAGTCAAGTAATTTTCTTAAGGTTATGTAGCAAATAAATGTAGATTCAGAATTCAAACCACAGTCTTTGGACTTTATGGTCTTTGTGGTTCCTGGTGCTTCTTTAAAGCATACTGGATGAGGTTCTTTGTTAGGGTTCTTATAAGGATAGTAGAAAGAAGAGCTGAGAAAGAAGCTGTCCATAATAGGCAACATATTATGTACATTTTTTCTTAATGGCTAATATACACATATAGTAACTGTGGACCTTGTAAAATCATCACTACCATGTGATTTTGGTGTCTACTCATTACTCACTAATTCACCAAACGTATCCAGAGTCTACCACATCAGACGCTTTACTAGGTGCTGAGGAAACGATGACACATGGGATCTGGTCCCTGGCCCTTAACTCCTCCTGTGGGAGTTAACTAGCAGGTCTTCCGGGTCTCAACCCCCTTCATCCATTGCACCCTGAGAAATATTGAGTCTATTTCTTCATCTGATGCTAGTTTATGCCCAACTTTTTGTTTCAAAGCTGATAATGCAGTTATGATTAACTAGTAGCTTCTTGGAGTGTTTTTTGTTTTTGTTGTGTTTTTTTTTGGAGTGTTGTTTTAAAGATTGTGAAGCTATATCTGGAATCAGTGGCAAAGAGTGCAGTGACTTAATTAGTCATGCCTGCCATGGGACAGGAGGGAGAAATGAAGGCAAAGAAGCCATGTGCTTGTCACACATGAACTAGTTGTCCAGAGTGATCAGTTGCTTTCTGCAGTTGTTATAAATAACATCAATTGTATTTTATTGCTTGAATTCACCATTTCTTAAATTGCTATGTAAGTTATTCTCCTCTTGGGAAGTCCTGGAGAAAGAAAGCCATTGAACTTGGTTGAGCTACAGTTTCTCAAATATATGTGTGTATATATATATATATATATATATGTGTGTGTGTGTGTGTATATATATATATATATATATATATATATATATATATAAATGTTTATTTACTTTTGAGAGAGAGAGAGAGACAGAGCACAGGCGGGGGAGGGGCAGAGAGAGAGGGAGACATAGAAACTGAAACAGGGTCCAGGCTCTGAGCTGTTAGCACAGAGCCCGACATGGGGTTCGAACTCACAAATGGTGAGATCATGACCTGAGCCTAAGTCAGATGTTTAACCGACTGAGCCACCCGGGCACCTCTCAAACATATTTTTTATACAAGGAATCTTGTCCCTTCACTGCTAATTGCACAGTCCATATCAATGCTGGATGTATCAATTTGCCCCAGTTCTGGAAATATGTCTATCATCACTGCCAGTGGATGCCTTTGATTTCCTAGTATTGTAGTGACTTTTGTTGGGAAGGAAAACTCCCGGTCTGAATACTACTCTGTTGTATGGAAGCCCTTTATTCAATAATTTCTTTCTCTGTCTTCCCATCTAAAATGCCTTTTGTGGCCACAGCTGGAGTTAAAAATAGTTAACAGATGGGGCACCTGGGTGGCTCAGTCAGTTGAATGTTCGACTTTGGCTCAGGTCATGATCTCACAGTTCATGAGTTGAAGCCCTGCATTGGGCTCTGTGCTGCCAGCTCAGAGCCTGGGGCCTGCTTCAGATTCTGTGTCTCCCTCTCTCTCTGTCCCTCCCCGCTTGCACTCTTTCTCTCTCTCTCAAAAAATAAGTAAACATAAAAAAAATGGTTACAGGTTGCCCATCTGGAGTTTTAGTGTTTAACTTTTTCAAGACCACACACAAATGAATTCTTGCATCTCTGGGATGTGTTAGAACATAATTCTGTTCATTCTGTTTGTTTGCTGAAAGCGATGCTAATTAATGAAAACTTCCTCTAAGAAGTTAATCCTCAAATGGCGGTTGCCTTATGGGAAATGCATTTGAATGGCTGAGTAGGTTTTTCTCTGCCCACTCGTGGTTACCTCTCTGGCCGTGGAGGGTAGGGAGGTGGTGGCAGTTGTGCTACAGCATGGGGTAGTCACGGAAAGAATATTGCATTTGGAGTCACTAACTCTGGGTGCAAGTCCTTGTGCCATTGCTTGGTTACTATGTAAACTTGAGCCAATCACTTAAACTCTGAACATCAGTGGACCCAACTCTAAAATGACGACTATAATAATAATACTGATCTCCCTAATTTAGGGAAAACTACATGGGATGATACATGGCAAACATCTATGCAGAAGTAAGTTTTTATTATTAGATGCCTGGGTTTACATTATTTCCCTGTTGGTTTTCCCATTGTTCTTATCTTAACCAGATGTGAAATATGATCTTTCTTGTAGCTTTTCCTGATGTGCTTTTCATGAAAAGCTAGCAGGCCCAATACCTGATACTAAAACCAACTTGGTTTTCGTGATAGACTTTCTCTTGCTTTTTCTTTCACCACTCCTCTTGTACATCATTGTCGGTAGATTTTAAGCACAATGTGACCCTAATCCATAAATCACACCTCAGTGTTAATGTCTTTTAACAAGTCTGTGAAGAGAAGGAAAAAAGAGATGTGCTGTTCTACAAAACTTTAAGAAAATTTTTGGTTGATTAAATGCTTTAGGTAGTTGAGGCTCTGGGAAAAATGAGAGTTTAAGAGCAAAATGGTAGTGTTGGAAAAGAAGTACTTGTTTGACAAAATGTTAAGGGTCTGCTCTGTGCCTTAACTTAGGTGAAGATGTGAGGAGTTACAAGATGGCATCCCATTGCATACTGCACAGTTTTCTGCTGTCTCACTGACTTTTTTTCTTCTCCCAACTTCTTTTTCCTTTTAGGAACAATTGTCATATCCCTTCCCTAGAGGCCTACAGGGTGTTTATACTCAGACCCCTTCAAAGAAGGACTTGTCACCCAATTCCAGGGAGTGGGTCAACAAAAAGCCTCCCCAGCTTTAGCAGCAGGAAATCACACCCTTCCCAGGTGACCCAAAGCCAGTGACTGAGTGAGGTAGAGGTGTGAAGTGGGGGCCATTTCAGCATCCTGTGCTGGGCACTACTGCTCTGGATCTCCTAGCCTAATTAACAGAGACTTTGCTGGGGCTCCATCACAGGTCAGGTTCTTCCTCTGCCCAAATTCTGCTTCCTCTTCCTTCCTTTCATAGGTATTGATCCCTATAAATATCTGAAAAACATGATTTTTGTAAAAAACTTCACTGAGATATATTTTTCATACCAAAAAATTCACTTTTAAAACAGTTTTTATTTAAATCCCAGTTAGTTATTAGCTTCAGGTGTTCAGTAAAGTAATTCAGCACTTTCATGAGTCACCTGGTGCTCATCACAGGAAGTCTACTCTTTAATCTCCATCACCTATTTAACCTACCTACCCACCTTTTTGTTTTATTTATTTTTTTTAAAGATTATTCTTTTTAAAAAGTTTTTATTGTATTTTTTATTTTCATTTTGAGAAAGAGATAGAAAGCAAGTGGGGGAGGGAAAGAGAGAATGGGAGACAGAATCCCAAGCAGGCTCTGTGCTGTCAGGGCAGAGCCCAACAGGGGGCTCAATCTCATGAACAGTAAGATCATGACCCGAACCAAAATCAAAAGCCAGACATTTAACCAACTGAGCCATCCAAGCACCCCCCACTCACCTTTTTAAAGACTACAAGTCAGTGGTTTTTAGTATTCAGAGAGTTGTGCAGTCATCAACACTATATAATTCCAGAATATTTTCATGACCCCTCAAAAGAAACTTTTGTCTGTTAGCAGTCACTTCCCATTACCCCCTCCCCCAACCTCTGACAATCATTAATATACTTTCTATCTCTATAGATTTGCCTGTCTGGATGCTTCATATAAATACAATCATATGATATGTGGCCTTTTGTGACTGCCTTCTTTTTCACTTAGCATAATTGCTTCAAGGTTTATCCACATGCTGTAACATATGTCAGCACTTCATTCCTTTCTATGGGTGACTAATATTCCAGAATATAGTCTATAGATATACTACACTTTGTTTATCCATTCACCAGTTGGTGTACATTTGGGTTGTCCTAATAAACATCTTATACCCCAAACTCCCATCTCAGCATCTACTTCTGGAAAGCCTAACCTGCAAACTACCCACACTTGGGACCCTAGGACCTCAACTTCTGCACCAATGGGTGTTATCAAAAGAGTCTTTGAGTCAAGAAAGTCTCCTGCCCAAAGAGAAATTTTAGTACCAGATGCCAGCATAATAAAAAGATTTCCATAATAATTTCTGTAGGCCACCCGGTTGGCTACTTGGTCTTAGAGTAGGCTTCTTTTGGGAGGAGATTTAGTGTAGTTGAAATCTGGTGAAAAAGAAGAGCTGGGTGAGAGGTAGGGCCAAAGGGACTGGTAGGGGCCATGCTGTGAATGGCATTTATGCCATGACGAGATATTTGGATACTTCCTATAGCAGTAGAGACTCATGTAGAGTAGGTGAAGTGTGATCAGGTGTGCCCTCACTTCATATGTAGATTACAAATGGTTGGCGGCTCTTCCGTCTCAGCAAACATTGTGAGTTGGCCACAGTCGAGTAGGGGAAGTTGCTGGAGATAAAGAAATGAAATGTAGATTGAAGAAGGAGTCAGAATGAATATCAGGGGTGCGGAACATGCAAATGAGACTCCAGGGAAGGTGGAAAGGAATCTTGGCGAGAGAAGCTGTTTGGCATATTGGAAACAATATGGCATTGGAGTCTGATACACCTGGGTTTTGATTTCTTTCATCCTGTAGCAGCTCTGTGACTTGAAACAGATTACCTCACTTTTCTTCATTTTTATTTAAGTTTATTTATTTTGAGAGAGAGATAAAGAAAGGGAGCATGAATGGGGAGGGGCAGAGAGAGAGAGAGAGAGAGAGAGAGAGAGAGAGAGAGAGAGACAGAATCCCTAGCAGACTCCATGCTGTCAGCTCAGAGCCCAATGCAGGGCTCAAACTCATGAACCATGAGATCATGACCTGAGCCAAAATCAAGAGTCAGACACTTAACTGACTGAGATACCCAGGCACCCCACTTTTCTTCATTTTTAAAAGGAGGATAATTGTCCCTACTTTTAGCATTTTATTGTGAATTCAAAATGACAGAGCTTGTATAATACCACCAATTCCTCTTAGTTCACTTCCCCTGTCCCTATAACCAGGGCAGGCTTGAGAAACAGGACCCAGGGTATAGTCCAGAGTGGGGTCATCAGGCAAGCAAGGGAAAAGGGCAGGGATGGTAAGGGCTTCTGGGGACCAAGGAGCAGGATGGGGAAAAGAGGAGGGCCAGAACCCAGGGAATCACAGGGCTGGGCCACGGTGGGAGGGAGCACATATGCATGGATAACATTTATCTGGATCTCTGTCCCTTTTGAAGGTTCAAAACAACCTCTCTCTGACCCACCAACTCAGGCCTCTCTGCAACCTCAGGTGATGGCTGCTGGGGTCCATTTGGATTGTGGAGCCTGGCAAACCTCACAATTTTAGACTTGTTATAGCTGGATGAAGTGAGTTTGTACCAGCTACCTCCTTCCATTCTTCCTTTCCTTATATTATTTTCAACTCCCTTTCACTGATACATGTCTTGATTTTTTAAAAAAGTTATATTGCATGTGCTAATTTTCAGTTCCACATGATGTATGGTTGAGATCCATGACCTCTGAGGCTCCTTGTCATTCTGTGATGCTGGGACTGAAAGTCAAGGCGAGTTCAGCACCTGCTTTCTCAGAGGTTAATCCCTTCCATCTTGGAGCCTGCTGCTTTTCAGCTGTGTGGAGATGCTGCCAGCCTCCCAAAACACTAAAACGGTGCAGAAAACCACATTTGACCCCTTGAGAAATCAATCATCTTCTGTCTGGAGACACTGCCAGGCTCCAGAGACATGAAAATGGTGCAGAACCTGTTTGCTTGACCTGTTGGAACCGCTCATTGGCATGTCCACATTCGAGAGTGAAGAAATAATTGAGGTATGTAAAAAGGAACCCGAGGCCACACAAAATCCTGAGGGAGTTTCTTTTTTTTGATGTTTAATTAGAATTGGTGGGTGTTTGGTTGTCGTTGTCTTGTGTCATTTACTTAGTAAACATTTGCTGAGTGCCTCCTAATACTCTGAAATTTATGAAATTATAACTTTTTGTGCATGAAAGATGATAAAATACCAGTGATTTAACGTGATCTGAGCTAACATATGCCAGGAGCCATGCTAGCAGCTGGAGATGCAAAAGGATGAAACACAGATTCTGGCCTGAAAGGGCTTACAGAGACCAGGGAGGAGGATACAAATAGTTGGAACACAAGTGATACGGGTTCTGTTACAGATGCGTACAAAGAGTGGTACGTGGTACACCCCCACGAGGGAGGGACTAGAAGATAAGGCTTCCTAGGGAAGCCTCCTGGAAGTTAGTATGTGGAGTAGGAGTTTTTTGGTGCAGTTCTCAAAACTGACCAGCTGTGCTAGGGACACAGTGTGGTAGCTTTATACTATGCCAATTTAGCTTCAGGTCTAATTGCTGTAATAAATCCTTTATTCTATATCTCTCATCATGGTTCTGCTTCTCTGCCCTATAATGCACACAATCTCAGTTCACTCTAATGATTAACATTCCACATTTGAGGACCATATTAAGTAGCAAAGAATAATATATTTTCAAATGCCAACATCTATGAAGATGGTCCCTTGGGCTGACTTGGAGGCTGGCTGCTACCCGAGCTCTGCACTCAGCAAGTCATGTCTCCAGCTCCCACATTAGGACAGAGGCACTGTTTAATTCAAGGCAGATCTTTGTAGGGAGCCTCTGGTAGAATCTAGGTACTGTTCTGAGCTTTGCATGCATTAATTTACTGAATCCTTACAACCTGTGAGGTTGGTACAAGGGTTATCTGTATTGTATGGTTTGGGAAACTGGGGCACAAAGTGGTTAAGTGACCGGTACTGTAGGTATAGTATTTCTCAGAATGCAAGATATTGCTCAAGACTTGTCATTTTTCTTTCTTTCTTTTTTTAAGTTTATTTGTTTATTTTGAGAGAGACAAAGAGTGAGTGCAGGTGGGGAAGGGGCAGAGAGGGGGGGCGGGGACAGAGGATCCAAAGCTGTGTGCTGTCAGCTCTGTGCTGACAACAGACAGCCCAATGCAGGGCTCGAACTCACGAAATGCAAGATCATAACCTGAGCCGAAGTCAGACGCTTAACTGATTGGGCCACCTAGGTGTCCCCTCATTTTTCTTGTTTTGCCAACGTTTCATTTCAGAATAGAGATCCTTGATCTGCATGCATTTAACTGCTGGCTATCTCTTCTGCCTTCCCCATCAGAGATTGTGTTCCTTAAGTCAGAGATACAGGGCTCTGAGCCTTTCAAGGTCCTTAGAGAGAAGAGCTTGGACCTGAACGCAGCCCTGGTGGAGGACCTTCCTGGGCCTGCTGCTCTGCTCTCAGCTAGCACCGTGGGAATCCAGCTGCTGCCAGCCTAGGCCAGGGCGAGGGAGGAGCTCTAGCTTTGAGAGAATAAAACCGCGTTTAGTAGCTGCCTGAGCCTTGAAAGGAGAGAGAGCAAGGAAGATATGGGGCTAATACTTTCATCTGATGTTCAAGAGCTTCCACAGTCTTTCCCCAACCTGCCTTCACAGGTTACTTCCCATCCCTTATACCCAGAAACAACAAATGACTCCTGCTGAATGAACACATTGCTGTTTTCTGTGTCTTTTTGCCGTTATTTTCTGGTGCTGTCTGCTCCCTTCCTCTGCCAGCTCATTCCTGTTGCCTTCAAGGCCCAGCTAAAAGTCACTCTCTTGAGATATCTTCCTCTAGGTCAGCACACCTCAGACTTACAGGTGTGTGGAGCCCTTGTGCAAAGTCTGGAGGCTTTGCTAAATTGCAGATTTTAATTCAGTAGGTCTAAGGTAGGGCTTAGACTCTGCATTTCTAACAAGGTCCTGGAGGATACAATACAGATGCTGTTGATTTGTGGACCTTGCCTTGAGTAGCAAGACTCTAGATCTCGTTTTTCCTTTAGTCCTTTTTGGAAACTTAAGCCTGCAGAAGCTATTTCAGGGGAAACAAGATGTTTTGTACTGACTCAAGCTAATTTGGCCTTCAGCAATTGGTAAATTCTTTGGTTAGATATGTGTGGTGACCAATGTCCTAGTTTGCCTGGCATGGTGGGTTTTCCTGGACATGGGATTGATTTTTAGTGCTGACACTGAGAAAGTCCTGGGCAAACCAGGATGAGGTGGTCTCCCTACCTCTGGTGGTTATGGCTGGATGGGGTCTGTACCCCTCTTTTTTAATAACCTCCACATCAGATGAGGTCTTAGATAAAATTTTGCCAAAACTATGAATGTTTATTAGCCAACAGGTACAAGAACTGTCCTATACCTGGTTCTTAAGACTTTGGGGAAGGCCCATTCTTTACCTTATGCACTGCAAGTGCCTAAGCACTTAGCATGATAGGGTCTCTCTAAAGTCGACAGAAGGATGGTACAGTGATGGAGCCAGTTAGCCTTGCAGTTGGTTCCAGTGAAAGCCTCTATGAGAGAGACACAGGACCAAAGGAACACTAGACCTCAGGCCCTGCACCAAAAATATTAGACTGCTTGTTGAATTTGTATACTTCATTCAAGCAGAGCAATGGGCTTGGTTCTGCAGCCAGTGAGGACCCCTGGAGGGTTTCAGAGCAGAGGGCCTACGCTCAGGGGTGTTTGATTCAGCCAGGGAATCAGCTCTGTGTCTTTCTGAGACTTAATTAGATTCAGGTTTTATTGATCTTTGTGATAGTTTGCCTGGAGGATGGATGGAAGGTCACCTCAAGAAGTGACCACCACTCAAATATGTATTTTTCCACATTCCTTGAGCTTCCCCGTGTTTTTTTCAACACACCAAAAAGAAAGAGAAGCATGGAATTGGTTGCTTTGGGCTCTGGGGAGCACACAAAACAACAAGACCCGTGCTTGTGTTCAGAAAAGCCGAATCCTGTGGGGCCCTGGGACTGCATTAGAATAGCTGAAGGTTTTTTTTTTCCCTAAGGAGGAAGGAGGATTCCTTTCTCATTGAGCCTCGGTCTCTTAAAAAGTATATTATTTTTTTTTAACTATTTGTTTTTGTGGAAGAAAAGAAAGAAAGTAAAGAAGTGAAACTTTCCTTGCCTCTAGGCCTTTCGGAAGAACTAGCTTGGAGAGTGGAGGTTGTGCTGCAGAGATGGAAGTTTTTCGTAGCAAGTGTTAGCATTAGTGAAGCGCTCATCCTCCCTGTGGATTTGTATGCCAACCTCTGACACCCATTCAGCAAAACAACTTCACCTTTCGCCTACTTTCTTTGTTTTCCAGCTGTTTGGTTCACGCTTTGTGTACATATGTGAGCAACTCTTGATTATTTTGTTTGCTTATATCATTTTTTCTTCAACAAAGAGGATAGAGGTCCTCGGTGAAGCTGTGGAAGTTAGGACACCAGGAGACTAGGGCGGTGTGTGTGTATGTGTGTGTCACTGTTGGAAAGGACTCCAAAGGGATCTAGAGATTTGTGGCTCAGAGTTGGATGGCGGCCCTCATTTCACAGAAAGAAACTGAAGAACCTGAGACTTGGAGAGGAGAAATGGTTTGCTTGAGGCTGGCAAATGAATGATGAGATCTGAAAGTTTTTTTTAATGCTCTCAATTGAAATTCATGGAGCCTCAGGATTGAAAAGGACCTTGACAATTTTGTGTCAAACTTCAAGCAGATGCTCGAATTCTGGTCTCTATGTCCTTGTGAAATGGCCCTATGGCTACTGTTCGCCTCGTCAGGTAATGGGGCGATCACCACTGTCCCAGAAAGTGGGGCTTCGTTTGATGATTCCCTTGGGTGTAGGATATTTTGACCAGGACTGTGTTTTGAACTCTTTCTGAATACATTCATTTCAGTTAGAATTATACCACTGTTGATGAATTTTCACTGGGGAGGCATTTCCTGGAACAAACTTGATTTAGTTGTAATCAATTCATTGTAGGACACCTAAGAACCTTTAATTTCCACAAAGTATGAAGCCTCTCCTAAACATAAGTCCTTAATTTTGACAGAATATCTTGTAGCTCTAACTGTTTCATGGAACAAATTTAGGAAAATGCTAATCTGAGCTATGGAATAAATTGTAAAAAGATACATGTAAGTTTAATTTTTTTGAATCAAATAATACTTTAAATGTGATACAGGAATTTACCACTGAGAAGCAATCAATGGAAAATATATTGGTAAGTGAGAAGGGCCATATTTATATAAGATAAATTAATTTTTTATTAGTATATATATTATAAATCATTCTGGGAAGATGCATATAAGTATGTCACCAATGCTTACTTTGTGTGTGAAGTTTTGGGAGAACGTTGTTTTGCCTGTGTGTATTTTCTAAATTTCTATATTGAACAGCACTCCAGCAATAAAAACTCTCAAAATAACCAATGATGAATCCTTAGGAAAATGAAGAATGCTTTTGGTAGAGAGAATATCTCCTCTTTTATCTTTTTTAAGCTAGAGAGATTCTCTTTCTTTCATCCTCTGTGAGAAATACATAGTTAAAATATTTTCCTCCTTTCTCTGATCAAAATTCTACCATGATATCTGCCTATATATCAAGTTTAATCTCCTCTGCCTTATTGGTAAGACCCTGTGTAACCTGACCCCATTGTATCTCTTAGATTTACCTAATACTGGTCCCATTCTGATAACACTTCAGTCAAGCCCATTTCTTGTCTCCAGACCTCTTGTTGCCAAGCTTTTTCTGTTCCAGTGTCTTTATTTATTTGTTTTCTAGCTTGGAATGTCCTTTCTATCTCTCCAAATTCAAGACCACTTGCTTTATAACACCCACAACTGATTTTCCCCTTTTCTGACTTCCCATGGCAATTCTAGTCTATACCATACCATTTAACACTCATATTGTGCCACCTAGGCTCAGCCTCTGATGCTGAGTGGGAGAGGATAACTTAGCTTGCTGGCTTGAGGGTTTGAATACTTGGAAGACATGCTAAATGGCCTGGAATGATGAAGTGAGTTGGAATCCAGAGAAATACCAAGTAGACATCAGTTGGAATGGCTGAGCAAATGAACAGTTAGAGAGATGTTAGGGCAAACAGGGCACATGAGGCGTGAATAAGACTAGAGAGGGTGGTAGCCTTTTGCTCCTCTCATGTTGGACTTGCTGTGGTCTGTCTGGGCTAGGGACTGAGTGTCACTGCACACTGATACCCTCTTTAAGAGAGCACAGCAGAGAGTTCCTTGGGGGCATTCTGGAGAACTCTACTTTTTCCATGCCTCCACATAGTCATTGCCACCAGAAGTCCAGGTTGATTCAGACACTGTTTGTAACCAACTAGAAGAAACTCAAGCTAGAAGTAGCTTAGGTAAAAACAAATTTACTTACTTAGGGTATCCAGTAACCAATCTAGTAACCAAGATGTAGAAAGTATGGCTCCAACTTGGTCTTAGGAACCGGGTGCCTAGACTTGGATGCTACCAAGAATCTTTTTTATCTCTCTAACCTCTGTTTCTCTCTGCATTTTGATCTTCTCTCCTGCAGACAACATTCCTCCACATGGTTGTAAATGAAGCTATTAAGAGCTCCTAAATTTTACATCTTTCAGCTTCCCCTATCAAAGACTAATTCTCTTATTCTAGTTGGGAGAACCCCAAGGATGGGCTCTAATTGACCTGCTTTGGGTTAAGTGCTCACCCTTGACTAGTCAAATGTGTAGGGGAAGACAAGGCCATATAGGAAGATGCCATGTAGATAAGGGTTGGGTGAATAGTTCCCAAAAAGAGAGAGTTCTGGCAAACAATCCCACAGATGTCCAACATAATAGCATGGCAGCAACTGTGTGCATGGTAATGCTCAGTACAGGCATGTTGGTCCGTATACTGGAAATCAGGAAGGAAGAACTGTGGTTTAGCACACCACCCTTTCTATTGTTAGAACAAAGTCAACAAGTATTTATTGAGAGTTGCTCTCTGGGGATTTTTTTAAATAAATCTTTTTGGTAATGTTTATTTATTTTAGAGAGAGTATGCGTGCGCGCGTGTGAGAAAGGGAGAGAGAGAGAGAGAGAGAGAGAGAGAGAGCGAGCATGTGTCAGGGAGAGGGGGAGAGGAAGGGAGATACAGAATCTGAAGCAGGCTCCAGGCTCTGAGCTGTCAGCACAGAGCCCGATGGCGGGGCTCAAACTCATGAGCCGCTAGATCATGACCTGAATTGAAGTTGGATGCTTAATTGACTGAGCCACCCAGGCACCCTTATGGGGATTTGATAATTGTTGGACTAGTCTGCAACTCTGTACACTGTCATTTTTTTTCTGCTGTGTTAACCCTAGGACCTGTGGCTGCATTCAGATACCCAACACCCTGACATTTCTTTGCCCTGTAAAGAACTCCTAATGACTAGCACTGTTATCTTGGTGTTGATGACTGCTGAGTCACTTCATTTCCCAGAGGGAGAATGGTGAAGTCACCAACACTGCCAGGTTATCAGCAGCCATAAGCTCTGGATGTAGTGTTTCTGGGGAGAAATGTGAGTGAACAAAGGAGCCCAACACTTCTTTTTAGAGGAGGGCCATTAGCTCATCCTGGGTAGGTCAGCTGGATGGCAGGAGGGAATAGGAGGAACATTAGTATAAAATACTTAACTGTAGAAAGTCTCCCCTGGCACTAGGGGCACCAGAACAGTTATGTTCCTGGTTCATAACGCTGGTGGAGAGTCTGCTGTTAGAAAATTAGATGAGGGATAAAGTTGTGAGGTAGGGAAGGGAGTGTGGAATGAAGACCCAGACATGCTTAGGTCCCCTGTTCCATCCTTCTTGCTCCATTCTGGCTTCTGCTGCTTGACCTGGGCTCCCCAGTTGCCATGCCCTCCACCTCCCATTTCCAATAGCTGCTGGGCTTTTGATCCACCAATTTATTCCGGATTTATGCCTCTGCTTCTCTCTTCCAGCACATGGATGTTTGTTGAGTTCTCCTGTGGTCCCTTGACCTGTTTTTGGAGCCCTTTATTTTTGTGACCTATTCTGGAGGTGGTTCATCCAGGTGACACTAGGCAGCCTAAGCTCCACATCCCTCCTTGGCCCCTGGCTCTGAGCTTACTGGTGCAGCTCCCAAGTTTGCTGGGTAGAGCTTCTCTCTTTGCTGGGCCCCAATAGTGCTGTGTAGGACTTAATCTAGACTGTATTAGCATTGCCTCTTTACTTGTGACTCCTTTCTGTCTAGCCCAGGTTGGACTCATCTTTGTACCCCCAGCATCTGGCTTAGAGCCTGGCACAGAGAAGGCTCACCCATGATTATCAAGGCATTGGGGAAATGTTCACTGTTGCCTTTTCCCTGCTCCTTCTTTGGGTTCAGATGCAGCTTATCACCACACTCTTTCCTATTCTCCTTTTCCACCTGCTTTCCTTCCTTCTCCAACCAGTCTGTCTGAGAGAGTGTGTATATAGCGTGTATGTGGATTCTAGGGGTACCTGAGTGGCTTAGTCAGTTAATCATCTGACTCTTGGTTTTGGGTCAGGTCACAAACTTATGGTTCATGGGTTTGAGCCCTGTATCAGGCTCTACACCAGCAGTGTAGATCCTGTTTGGGATTCTCTCTCTTTCCTTCTCTCTCTACCCATCCCCTGCTCATGCTGTCTCTGTCTCTCTCAAAATAAATAAACTTTAAAATCAGATTATCTGGTTTTATTTTTTATTTGTTTTTATTTTTTATTGTTATAGTTTTTAAGTTTTATTTATTTAGAGAGAGACAGAGACAGCTTGAGCAGGGGAGGGGCAGAGAGAAAGAGAGAGAGAAGAGAGAGAATCTCAAGCAGGCTCCGCATTGCCAGCACAGAGCCCAAAGTGGGGCTCAAACTCAAGAAACCTGTAAAATCTTGACCTGAGCAGAAACCAAGAGTCGGACCATTAACTGACTAAGCCACCCAGACGCCCCTATCTGATTTTAAATCCTGGTTTTTCTACTTCTTAGCTTTGCAACTGTCTGCAAGTTACTTCACTTTGTGCTTCAGTTTCTTCATCTGTCAAATGGGAGTAATAATAGGAGCAGCCTCATAGGGCTGTTGGGAGGATTAAATGTATTAATGTGAGTAATGTGCTTAGAATAGCAAGCATGTGGCATGCAGTAGGCATTCTAGAAGTGTTAGTTGTAGTTACTGTTCTCTCTGTCTTCACTGGTCACTCCAGTAAGGGTCATTTGACTTTGTTCCCTTTTGTGTTCTTGGGCTAACCCCCAGCTTACCCTCTCCTTGTGCTCAACTTTTATGCCTCACCTTAACCTCTGGCCCACACTGTCAAATATTTGCAAACACACATTTCTAATTGGCTAACTCTGAGCTGTAGCCCAGGAGAGAGCCAGTCTCATTTCTTTTATGTGTCAGCATCACCTCCTCTCCTAGCGGGTCTTTCCTCAGCCCAAGGCCTGGCCCAAACCTCCTTTTAATGGCTGATTGAGGGAGCTAAGGGAGTAAGGCTTACTGCTGCTGCTAGAGTAAACATTGGCAATTTTTTTTGTAAAGGGCCAGGTAGTAAATACCTGGCTTTTGCGTGGCTTTGTGGCCACACATGGTCTCTGACCCTTCTCTATAAATCTCTGATTTGTAGCCTTTGCCAGTTTCTGTGTTGTCAGTCCTTTTACCGTGGCCAATTTCATGCTACAAATGTGAGGCCACTAAACTTGAGGCTGGGAAGAGATATGCACTCAGTTCTCTGTAGCTGTAGCATACCTTTTTTTTTTTTTTCTTTCTTTCTTAGAGCAAGGGAAAAGGGCAGAGAGAGAGAGAGAGAGAGAGAGAGAGAGAGAGAGAATCTTCAGCAGGCTCCACACTTAGCACAGGGCTTGATACCATGACTGTGAGATCATGACCTGAGCTAAAATCAAGAGTCCAACGCTTAACCAACTGAGCCTCCCGGGAGCCCTGTGGTATACCATTAAGCCATACCCCCCTTCCCTGCTCACTTCTGCAGCCCTAAAGACCACTTATGTCCTTGGAGGAAACTTGAAAGAAACCTTAGCTCCCACAACCCCTACCTCAAGGTTAGGCTTTTCTCTGTGTTTTGGTATATGGGTATCATTATCTTGCCCTTCCAGACTTCCTAGATTTCAGCTCTTGCCTGCTTTGATCGCCGACCCCTGTGTGCTCCTGTGACCCCCTGACTCCCTGTGTTCTTGAAAAACACAGATGGCCGTATACTTCCTGATCTACCCTGGCTTCCTGGCTGTCAGATCTCTGATGTGCTTCTGAGCACGGGGAAGCATATCCACTCTACCTCCTGCAGGGGCTTCTGATTTCCAGGTTGTGATCTGCTTTGGCTACTCCCTTCCAGTTCTTGCAGCACACTTCTCACGATGCCAGGAGGTTAACTCTCATCCTATTGATTGGGAACTTCGTTCCCAACTCAGTCCTTCTTTCCCTGTCCTGGCTCCTGTCTGATTAGCACCAACTGTCTGCTAAACCCGTACATGATTTTCACCGCCATTGATTCACACAGAAATGTTTACTTGGTATTTTCTGTGTGCTAGGTCCTGTGTAGGCACAGAGGATACCTTGGTGAACAAACCAGATAAGGAGTCTCTGCCCTTGGGGAGTTTATGTTAAAGAGTGAGGAAACACATACTAAACAATAGGCATAATAAATACATAATATTTTATAAAAGAAGGTGATAAGTATGATGGAAAAAGTGAGCAGGGAAAGACAAGCCGACAGTGCTGATACAAGGCACATGTTTAGAGTGGCCTCTTTGAGAAGGTGACTCTTGAGCAAAGCCTTAAAAAACATTCCATGTGTTCTGTACTTTCATATACATCTACTCATCATCAACACCTGGTCGTATAGGTAGCTAGCTTACTTCAGCCTGAGAACTTCCAGGACTTTCTGTTTCTCCCAGAGGGGCTATTTATATATAGTAAGAGAGGCAGCAAGTGTTATAATTGTATGCTTGGACTTTGGTGTAGAAAATGGCCTTGAATCCTTGCTCTATGGCCAATTGGAGCAGCTGTAAATGTTTACCTAATTTACTAGACAATGTGTTTCTTGAGGGGCTGGATCTTTCTTGTTCACCCTATTGCCTCCATGCCTAGCGTAGTAGTATCTGACCTCTATTAATGCTTGTTAAATGAATGAGTGCACATTTAAGTTTTTGGTTTGCTTATTAGCCATAATGCCCTGGGAACATTCCTTGCTGAGCTTTCAGTTCCTTGTATGTAAAATGAGGCTGTTAATCATGATCAATAGAGTAACCGCCTCATAGTGTGAGAGTCAAACTGTAAGAATTTACAATGCAGGTAGAGCACTTAGCAAGGTGCCTAGTACACAGCTAGTGCTTATGCAGTAAGTGTTAGAAGTGATTACTGTTTGTTGTAGTCAACATACAGAATTAATGTTCTTCTACTTAAGATACACTATTGTGGGAGGATTTCTTTCCTCCTCAATAACTTGGTCCCATCAACCAAGCCTGTGCAGTGCCTGCAGAGTTGTAACCTTTGAGGGAGTATGAGAGGTGTGCATGGGGGTAGATGGTGGGTAGGGTGGAGGCTAGAGGAGCCTAGGGGCAGAAGAGAGAGCCTAGGTAGCAGGACTGAGGGGATCCCTGGAGCACTGTGGCCGGGGCAGAGGCTGTTATATAAATAGACAATCTCTCAGCCAGCGCTAGGAAGCAGAGTTAGTGTCCACATAATAACACAGAGCAAGGGGATTAATGGAATGTTAACTGAGATTAAACAGAGTAATTATTAGGGCGTAGGCATCACTAGTGGGGCCTGGAGACAAGGCCTAGACCCTGGCACAGGGTCTTTCTCCAACTTAAAGTGTCTTTTCAGCCCAAATTCCCTGGCTTTCCCAGCATTCCCCAGTGTCTGCTGAACTGACTCTCCTGCCTCTTTGATTTTCTTCAATCTGGTCTCCTGGGTTTGTCTCTCATGAAACAGTCAGTCTGCATGAAGACCCCTGCTGTCTCTATGGGCATGGCCAGGGGCACCATTTGCTAACTCACTAGGAATATAACCATCACTCTGGTTGTTCTCAGTGAGTATAGACAGTCATTCAGTGCTATTCCGCAGAAGGCAGCATCCTGACCAAACAGGCCCAGAGGTAGAAGGCTTCTCTTCCTACTAGGCTCTTGGCTGGAAGCAGATGTTTTATGGAAGTCAGTTGCCATCCAGATAGTCAGCAACATTTGTTTAGGACCCACTGCACGTCTATCCCTGTGATGAGGGAGACAGCATTTCAATGCAGAAAAGATAATGATCCTCATCAGAATCTATGATTATTTCCTGAGGATTGAGTCTTAGAAGTGGCTTTACTTTTCTAAGGGTTAAGAATACTTTTATGTTTCTTTATACATAATGCCATATTGTCTTCCAAAAAGGATGTACCAATTTATATGCCCATTCATTGCATTTAATAATGTTCATTTTATTATACCTTTGCTAGTACTGGGTACTATTAACTGGGTACTTTTAACTATATATAAAGGAGAGGCAAAATGGCATTTCTTTGATTAAAGCTTTGTTTTTTATTAAAAAAGGGGTTCAACATTTTAAAATGTTTGTTTACTGTGGAGATAATTCTTGGTATCCTCTCCAGAGTAGGTCTGGAGGAATTTTGGCTTTTTTTTTTTTTTGGCTGAATTTTATTCATGGCATTTTTTAAAAAGATTTTTTTTAATGTTTGTTTATTTTTGAGAGAGAGAGAAAGACCATGCACAAGAGGGGGAGGGGCAAAGAGAGAGGAAGACAGAAGACTGAAGTGGGCTCTGTGCTGACAGCAGAGAGCCCGATGCTGGGCTCGAATTTGCGAACTGCGAGATCATGACCTGAGCTGAAGTTGGAAGCTTAACCAACTGAGCCACTCAGGTGCGCCTATGGCATTTTTTTTTTAAGTTTATTTATTTATTTTGAGAGAGAGAGAGAGTGTGCACATGTGCACATGCTCAAGCCAGGGAGGAGCAGAGAAAGGAAGAGAGAATCCCAAGCAGGCTGTATGTGTCAGTGCTTGATCTCACTATGAGATCATGACCTGAGCCGAAATCAAGAGTCAGATGTGTAACCAACTGAGCCACCCAGGTGTTCCTATGGCATTTGTTTTTTGAATACACATGCAGTAAAATTTACTTTCTTTGTTACTGTGTACATTTTCTGATTTTGACAAGTACACAGCATTTTGTAAGTAGTAACACAATCAGAATATAAAGTTTTCTCCCAAAATTCCCTCCTGTTGCCTCAAACCCTCCACCAACTCTTAGTCAAATCAACTCTTAGTCCCTGGCAACTACTGATCTATTTTATGGCCCTGTATTTTTGCCTTTTCCAGAATGATGTAACAGTCTCTTTAATAGAGCAGTAACACTTAAATTTTAAGTCCAATTTATAAGTGTTTTTCTTTTACATATCGTGTTTTGTTTTTCTACTAAGAACTTTTTGCCCAACCCAGAGTTTCCTATATTTTCTTCTAAAATTTTTCAAATTTTACATTTATGCCTATAGTCCATTTTGTTAAAATTTGTGCAAGGTGTGAGATGTTGGTCAAGATTCATGTTTTTGTATATTGATATCCAGTTGTTATGACATCATTTGTTTAAAAGTCTACCCTTTTTCTATTTAGTTAATTAATTAATTAATTACTTTAAATGTTTACTTATTTTTGAGAAAGAGAGAAAAAGAGACAGAGTGTGAGCAGGGGAGGGGCAGAGAGAAAGGGAGACACAGAATCCAAAGCAGGCTCCAGGCTCTGAGCTGTCAGCACAGAGCCCGACACGGGGCTCGAACTCACGAACTACAAGATCGTGACCTGAGCGGAAGTTGTACACACTCAACCAACTGAGCCACCCAGGCACCCCTGAAACTGCAATTTTTAAAACAATAGCATTGACAAGTCCAAAGCATGAAATACTTAGGTATAAGCTAAAAACTATAAAGTATAGATGAAAGAAAATTTAAGAGTTAAATATATAGTTCTTTTTCTATTTAAATGCACCTCTGTCAGAAATCAGTTGACCATGTTTTTTTTTTCTTTTCTGACCTCTCTGTTCTGTTCCATTGATCTATGTATCTATCCTATCCCTATACTGCATTGTATTGATTATACTAAGTTCCTATATTTTTGCCTCTTCCAGAATGATCTATAAGTAGAATCACATAGTATATAAAATTTGCATGTAGCTTGTTTCACTTAGAGTATTGAATGCCTTTGAGATTCACCCAAGTTGTTGTGCACTTCAATCTTTCATTCATTTTTATTGCTCAATAACATTGCATTGTATGGATGTACTAGAGATTGTTTAACCATTGACTTGCTGTTCTTTTTCAAATTGATTGGGCTATATAGTTCCCTTGCCTTTTTTAGAATCAGCTTATAAATATCTTTAAGAACTTGCCCTCTTAATTGGAACAATGTTGGGATTTCCATAAGTCTAGATATCAATTTGGGGAGAATTGACATATAAACAATATTGAGTCTTCCAATCTATGAATATGGTATACCTTTCCATGTATTTAACTCTTAAATTTTCTTTCTTTTATAGTTTTTAGCTTATACCTAAGTATTTCATGCTTTGGACTTGTGAATGCTGTTGTTTTAAAAATTTCAGTTTCAGGGCACCTGGGTGGCTCAGTCGGCTGAGCATCTGACTTCGGCTCAGGTCATGATCTTGCACTCCGTGAGTTCAAGCCCTGCGTCGGACTCTGTGCTGACAGCTCAGAGCCTGGAGCCTGCTTCAAATTCTGTGTCTCCCTCTCTCTCTGCCCCTCCCCAACTCATGCTCCGTCTCTCTCTGTCAAAAATAAATAAACATTAAAAAAAAATTTATTAAAAAAAAATTTCAGTTTCAGGGGTGCCTGGGTGACTCAGTCAGTTAAGCGTCTGACTTTGGCTCAGGTTATAATCTCGTGGTCTGTGGGTTCATGCCCCACGTCAAGCTCTGTGCTGACAGCTCAGAGTCTGGAGCCTGCTTTGAATTCTGTGTCTCCCTCTCTCTCTGCCCCTCCCCTGCTCATGCTCCATCTCTCTCTGTCAAAAATAAATAAACATTAAAAAAATTTTATTTAAAAAAAAATTCAGTTTCAGGGGCGCCTGGGTGGCTCAGTCAGTTAAGTGTCTGACTTTGGCTCAGGTCATGATCTTGCGGTCCATGGGTTTGTGCCCCATGTCGGGCTCTGTGCTGACAGCTCACAGCCTGGAGCCTGCTTTGGATTCTGTGACTCCCTCTCTCTCTTCCCCTCCCCTGCTTGCACTGTGTCTCTCTCTCTCTCTCTCAAAATAAATAAACATTAAAAAAATTTTTTAAGTTAATTTCAGTTTCAGATTGTTCTTTATTAGTATAAAGAAATACCATTAATTTTTTGTATATTGACCTGTTTCTGATTTTCCCCTCTTGGAAAACACCTGCCATTGTAAAGAAGTCCAGTTTATTCTGGTGGAGAGGCCATGTGGAAAGATGCCTGGAGGATGCTAGGCTATGTGACAAGGAACTGAGCTGTCCCAGCCAATAGTTAGCACCCACTGCCAGACTTGTGAGTGAAGCCATCTTCGATATTCTAGCCCCAGCTGAGCTCCCGGCTCAGTGCAGCCACATTAGTCAACCATGTTGGCACTACAGAGAGCTGAAGAACTGCCCATCTGAGCCCAGCCACCCCACAAAATTGTGAGAAATAGTGTATCTTCATTGTTTTAAACCATTAAATATGGGGGTGGGGATTGTCATTAAGCAATAGACAAATGATACCAGGCTTACAACAGTTCACGTAACTAGTCCTGGACTCCATGGCCTGACCATGAGTGCTAGGCTCTGATATTTCTTATTGAGTCTCCTTGTTGCCAGAGTCAGGCTTTATATCCCCAGGGATAGCAGCTGGCTGCCAAGTCACCACTCTCCCTCTTGCCCACTTACTTCATAGTGGTGCAGTCCAGATGGCCTGCATCTCTGCTTAAACTTGCATTTGGCCACTGAGAGGCCTCTACTAGCCTTGCTGTGATGACCCTGGCTGCTGACTGCTTGCTCACTTGGCTGACAGCTGCCTGTCTGCCTGGTTACTTGGGTTCTCACCATAATGTCGTCTCTCTGGCCTAATCAAAAGCCCTAGGACATTCATTTTCAGTGCCTCTTTCCCACCTCCTGATATAAGATTCTTTCTCTATGGAGACTGTTTCACACTGCTACAAGTAGATCAATATTCCTTAGACCTGAAACCCCAGCTATAGTTCTAAGAATTGGCAGCTGCTTAAACCTGACCTAGAGCCTGCAGAGTGGCTGGATTTTATTACCTGTTCAGTAAAAAGATTTGGAACCCTGGGGATACATTAATTAGTTAAAAAGAAGTAAGCCACAGCAAACACTGCCTGGCCTGCCCTTACTAGCTGTGCAATTTGGGACAAGTTCTTAAGCTTCTATATACCACATTTTCTTTACTTGTAAAATAGGGATAATAATTCTTGATAAGATAATGCATATGCATTGCCGAGCAACCTGCCTGGCACATAGCAATTGCTTAATAGTAGTAGTTATTATAATTAATATTGAAAGTCAAAGATAGAAGGAGCCCTTACAGATTATTCAGTCTAAGGCCCACAGTGTTCAGCAGGAGAAAGTGAGGTCCAGAGAGACTGAGTGACTTCCCCAAGGTCACCACAGCTCATTAGTTGTAGAACAAGGACTAGAACACTAGGTTCTCAACCTCAAATCTCATACCTTCCCCACTGTACCACAATTCTTTGGCTTAGGATGCCCTGGAGAAAAAAGGGGAAAGGAAGACTACTAAGTATCTACTTTATTGTTGCTTTTGTATATATCATGTTATTTTATCCTCATAATAATTCTATAAATTATGATCTTCACTTTGTAGATAAGGCACTAGGGCTCAGAGAAATTAAAATTTTGTCTACAGGCCCCATGGGCAGTAGAATGGGGGCTCCAACATAGGCTTGTCTGACTCCCAAACCGGCCCATGCTTCTCCACCATCTCATGCTCTTCCTGGGTCAGGGTGGGGATCCTGAGAACCCCAGGGAAGAAGCGTTCCTGCAGGGCTTGGCACCAACCTGGCTGCATTTCTTCTCAGTTCTCAGATGCGGTAGCTGGTCTGCACGCAAGAGCCTTTTATCCTTCCTTCCACACAATCCTTTTAACTGAAACCAAGTGGCCAAAGCTTAACTGTAATTCTGCAGAACTGGTGGCGAGAGGCCCGGCTAGGGCTTGGGCCGCTCACCCCAAACGTGATGTGCACAGAGAGTGGGGCTGACATTGTTTAGTTCTCTGCTCAGCAGTGCCCGGCCAATCCTCCCAGTCTAAATTGAGCCCTTAATCGTTTTCCTGGCATTTGCTCAGACAGGATTTTATTTTCTAGTAATAAAAGCTCCTACATTGTAGGAAAAAAACAATCTGCCTTTTTTTTCCTAGCTTTTGTGAATGCTTCACCACCTGTCCTTTCTCCCCTCTTGTTTTTGTGCTTGGGGCAGAGCCAGGTTGTTTTGTGCTTGCTGTCAAGTTTTGGGGAGCTCTGCATGGGCAGAGAAATGTGCTCACATTGACTGTGCCCCTGCTTATTACTGGCAGTCTTCCATCTCAGGGCTGAGAGGTTTAATCCTACAGGCTTGACTTCTGGGTCTGCGGGTGGCACAAGGAAGATGGTCCCAGGGAAAGAGAAATGAAGTGAGTCACCAAGGGCTTCCCACCTACAACGCTCTTGATGGCTTACCTCTGGTTACTCCCAGTCTTTCTCTTAAGAGTTTTCCAGTGGCTCTTCAGTGTCTGCAGAATCTAGTGCATACTTTCTAAGATAGTATTAAGGCCCACCTGCTTCTCAGCCTCTTTTCTTTTGGTTGGTGAAAAAGAGAAGAAAATATAGATACCTAAAAAAGTAAAAATGAAACTCACTAGAAACTTCACCACCGTAACCAGTGTTAACATGTCAGTGTGTATCTTTCCAGACCTCCTATGGGTAAGTGCGTGTGTGCATGTGTGTGTGTATAAATATGTATATTTATATACACATAATATACATACAATACATATATATTTATGTACACATACATATATGTATACATATATGTATATGCCTATGTATGTATATGTATTTGTATAATACACATATAAAATATGCATGTGTGTATATATAGATATATATGATACACACATAATATACATATAAAATATGTATAGTAAAAATAGATAATTTTTTGAATCATTATTCATATATATATTTAAATATAAATTTAAAATTTATTTTTTTTTTACAAACCAGTCTTTTGTGTAAGTTCAGCTATGAAATGAAAAAGACAAGACTCATTATCATCTGAATTCTGACCTATATGTACAGTGACAAGTGTTTTCTTTTTTAATTTTTAACACTTTTTATTTATTTGTTTTTAAGTTTACACCCAAGTTAGTTAGCATATGGTGCAACAATGATTTCAGGAGTAGATTCCTTAATGCCTCTTACTCATTTAGCACATTCCCCCTTCCACAACCCCTCCAGCAACACTCTGTTTGTTCTCTATATTTAAGAGTCTTTTATGTTTCGTCCCCATCTTTTATGTTATGTTTTATGTTATGTTCATCTGTTTTGGCATCTTAAGTTCCACATATGAGTGAAGTCATACGATATTTGTCTTTCTGTGATTGACTAATTTTGCTTAGCATAATACCCTCCAGTTCCATCCACGTAGTTGCAAATAGCAAGATTTCATTCTTTTTGATTGCCGAGTAGTACTCCGTTGTATGTATACACCACATCTTCTTTACCCATTCATCTGTCGATGGACATTTGGGCTCTTTCCATATTTTGGCTATTGTCAATAGTGCTGCTATAAACATTGGGGTGCATGTGCCCTTTGAAACAGCATACCTGTATCCCTTGTATAAATACCTAGTAGTGCAATTGCTGGGTTGGAGGGTAGTTCTATTTTTAGTTTTTTGAGGAAGCTCCATACTGTTTTCCAGAGTGGCTGCACCAGTTTGCATTCCCACCAGCAGTACAAAAGATATCCTCTTTCTCCACATCCTTGCCAACATCTGTTGTTGCCTGAGTTGTTAATGTTAGCCATTCTGACAGGTGTAAGGTGGTATCTCACTGTGGTTTTCATTTGTGTTTCCCTGATGATGACTGATGTTGAGCATTTTTTCATGTGTTGGTTGGTCGTCTGGATGTCTTCTTTGGAGAAGTGTCTATTCATGTCTTTTGCCCATTTCTTCACTGGATTATTTGTTTTTTTGGGTGTTGAATTTGATAAGTTCTTGTAGATTTTGGATGCTAACCCTTTATCTGATATGTCACCTGCAAATATCTTCTCCCATTCCATTGGTTGCCTTTTAGTTTTGTTGATTGTTTCCTTCTCTGTGCAGAAGCTTTTTATTTTGATGAGGTCCAAATAATTCATTTTTGCTTTTGTTTCCCTTGCCTCCGGAGACGTGCTGAGTAAGAAGTTGCTGTGGCCAAGGTCAAAGAGGTTTTTGCTTGCTTTCTCCTCTAGGATTTTGATGGCTTCCTGTCCTACATTTAGGTCTTTCATCCATTTTGAGTTTATGTTTGTGTATGGTGTAAGAAAGTGGTCCAGGTTCATTCTTCTGCATGTCGCTGCTTTCCCAGCACCACTTGCTGAAGAGACTGTCTTTATTCCATTGGATATTCTTTCCTGCTTTGTCAAAGATTAGTTGGCCATACGTTTGTGGGTCCATTTCTGGGTTCTCTATTCTGTTCCATTGATCTGAGTATCTGTTTTTGTGATGGTACCATACTGTTTTGATTATAATTCTGTAATACAGCTTTGAAGTCTGGGATTGTGATGCCTCCTGCTTTGGTTTTCTTTTTCAAGATTGCTTTGGCTATTCTGGGTCTTTTCTGGTTCCATACAAATTTTAGGGTTGTCTGTTCTAGCTCTGTGAAGAATGCTGGTGTTATTTTGATAGTGATTGCACTGAATATGTAGATTGCTTTGGGTAGTATCGACATTTTAACAATATTTGTTCTTCTTATCCAGGAGCATGGAATATTTTTCCTTTTTTTGTGTGTGTGTTTTCTTCAATTTCTTTCATAAGCTTTCTATAGTTTTCAGTGTATAGATTTTTGGCATCTTTGGTTAGATTTATTCCTAGGTATTTTATGGTTTTTGGTGCAATTGTAAATGGGATCGATTCCTTGATTTCTTTTTGTTGCTTCATTATTGGTGTATAGGAATGCAACTGATCTCTGTGCACTGATTTTATATCCTGCGACCTTGCTGAATTGATGAATCAGTTCTAGCATTTTTTTGGTGGAATCTTTTAGGTTTTCCATATAGAGTATCATGTCATCTGTGAAGAGTGAAAGTTTGGCTTCCTCCTGGCCGATTTGGATGCCTTTTATATCTTTGTGTTGTCTGATTGCAGAGGCTGAGACTTCTAATACTATGTTGAATAACAGTGGCGAGAGTGGACATCCCTGTCTTGTTCCTGACCTTAGGGGAAAAGCTGTCAGTTTTTCCCCATTGAGGATGATATTAGTGGTAGGTCTTTCATATATGGCTTTTATGATCTTGAGGTATAATCCTATCCCTACTTTACTGAGGGTTTTTATCAGGAAAGGATGCTGTATTTTGTCAAATGCTTTCTCCGCATCTATTGAGAGGATCATGTGGTTCTTGTACTTTCTTTTTATTGATGTGGTATATCACATTGATTGTTTTGTGGATATTGAACCAGGTATAAATCCCACTTGGTCATGGTGAATAATTCTTTTAATGTATTGTTGGATCCGGTTGGCTAGTATGTTGTTAAGGATTTTTGCATCCATGTTCATCAGGGAAATTGGCCTGTAGTTCTCCTTTTTAGTGGGGTCAAGAGTTTGGAAGTTTTCCTTCCATTTCTATTTTTTGGAACAGCTTCAAGAGAATCTTTTTTTTTTCTTTCTTTCTTTCTTTTTTTTTTTTTTAGTTTATTTATCTTGAGAGACACAGACATAGCACAAGTGGGGGAGAGGCAGAGAGAGAGAAAGAAAGAGAGCATCCCAAGAAGGCTTTGCACTGCCAGCAGAGAGCCTGATGTAAGGCTTGAACTCACGAAACTGCAAGATCATAACCTGAGCCGAAAGCAAGATTTGGCTGCTTAACCGACTGAGCTACCCAGGTGCCCTGACAAGTGTTTTATAGAATGAACCCAAGACAAACCCATACCAGTAAAATAATAACAAAAAATATGTATATATATATTTTTAAAAGTTTAAGGCCTTTGCTGTTCCAATGTGCCATTCTAGCCTTGTCTTTTGACACCTCCCACAATGCACACTAACTGTTAACTGCACAGAATTCACCTTCTGTTAATGTATCATGCACTTTCACATTTCTGCAACTTTGTACCTGCTTTTCTCTCTGCTTTGTGCTCTTGATGCACTTCTTGGCACACAGTAAGTTCTGACAAAGTTAGTTATACCTCTTCCCTTCCTTCCCTGCCCGGTGAGCTCCTATTTTCTATTTAAAACTCTGCTGAAATAGCTCCACCTCTGTGAAACCCCACTCTCTCCCCAAACCCACACTTGTCCACTCACCAATTAGCCACTCACTATCCATTTTGGGATCCATGGGTTTGCCACCTCCCACCCCAACCTGTCCTAGGACTGAGCTCCTCCAAGGATTGGCACCCAGTATGGGCTAGGGAAACGGGTATTAACTGTGTTGGAAACAGCGATTTTCTGGATGAAGCTGAGCTGGGGGACACTGCAGAGGTCTGGGCACTGCTGGACTGGTCAGGGCAGCCTGTGAGCTGACATTTGGATAGAGATCCCAAATTGCTAAGGAGACCCCTGTTGTTTGCTGGTCTCCTCCCTCTCTGGCAAGAGCCAACCTACAACCTCAGAGAACATTACAGTGCCAGAGAGCTCTCTTGGCAGACCTTGGATGAATTGTTTACTCTTTCCTTGCTGAGTGAATGCAGGCTTCTGTGTGCTGTGTCCAATGCTGGGCACATCCGAGGCGCCTTGAAAGATGCTTGGGCCAGAATTCTAGACTTAATGGCGGTGGGCTGCAGAGCATTCGCACCCTTGGCCAGACCTTCTGTCATATCTTTGGTGGGGGGCAGGGGGGGATACATTTTGTTCTCTATGATTCACCTTTGCTCCCAGCTCCCTGCACTGTGCTTCCACCCCTATCTCCACTTAAAAGAGAAAAATTGTGTTTTCTTACTGGTGTGCAGTTGTTCCCCATCTCCTCTTCTTTGCCACCTCACCATGCAGCTCCCATGTACCTTCCACATCCTTCCCCCTGCCCCTTCCTCCTCTTTCAGACTTGGAAACACTGAGATGAGAGTCAGGAGAGATGGTTTACTGGATGCTGCAGCTGACTGGAGCAGCATTTGTTGAGAGCATCAGTTAGGTGCTTCCTGATGCCTTGGCTCACTTTTGTGTGGTCTTCCTCAAGAGAAGGGTCTACTAGCCTTGCTGGGTAACACACCTCCATTCCCAGGCTTCCCGAGGATAAAAATATGAAACAGTAGAAGTGATGGAAACAGCATCTAATGATAACTGAACTCACATGGCATTGAACTCACAGCCTGAGTTAATAATAATGTGCCTTGAGTTTCTCCAGGCCTTACTAACCTGCGAGGATCCCTGCTCAGGTCATATCAGGGGTTATGGTCTATATTTTGCTGCCCCTTGTCCCTGAGACTTGGCCCCCGAGAAGCATTTCACAGCTGCTCACAGTGCTCTTCTCATACCCATACTGGCATTGTCTCTGGATCATCTGGAAGCTTGGGGGTGAGGTATAGTGGGTGTCTCATGTGCTCATGTCTGCACCAAGAACACTTTCCCCTCCTGTGGAAACTCTTCAGGTGACTAAGCAGCATCGAATGCTCTAGAGTTTTCCCTGTGCTAGGAAGAGCACCCTGTGCTAGGAAGAGCACCCTGTCCTCCATTCCTCTCCTCTTATACCCCCACCCACACTCCTGCCCCAGTTTGCATCTTAGTTTGTCGTTAGGCTCTAAAGCGGTAATGTCCTCTTGTGAAACCAGCTCCCCCAGCTTCTGCGTGGAGCCCCTCTTTCTGCAGAGTCCTGACTCCCAATTGCGGCACCTGGCCAGCATAGATGCTGCAGCTTCCTACCTGCCTTTGACTCTTTTTCTGGCATGTGAGCAAAACCACTTCCTCATCCTCATGTGGAGTGACTCCCAGATGCTCCAGATGCCAGTTCTTCAAACACAGCAGGCATGGCTGAAACCAGTTAGGCTCAAGTTGGGACCCCATTAAAATGATAAATATTTTTCCGGTTCTTTGCAGTTTACAAAAACCCTTTTACATAACATTATTTCACTTAATCTTCGAAGAAGCACTTTGAAGTATGTGTTGTCTTTATTCTCACTTCATGGGGGGTATAACTGAAGTTCAGGCTACTTATTTAGTAGGTGTCAGAGCTAGGAATTTTCAGTACTATTTTATGGAATCCCACACTCCCTCTGTTATAGGGACACAATGCCCAAGACGTAGACAGTCGAAGGGGATGTGGATAAGGCTCAAATGGCTATCTTCAGACCTGGGATTGGATGCAATTGGCAACACCCAGTGATGATTGAAATCTCTGATAGAGCAATGGCTAGAATTACGCATTCCAGGCAGAAATGGCTAGACTGTCTTCTCAAGAAGCTTATGAGACTTTTTTGTTCTTTTATTGCTGGTCTTCATTTTTCATCTGTGCTCCACAGCACTTGGCTAGGACTTATCATATAGTCGTTTCTGTGGGTCTTTTATCATGCTTGTTCTACTATGGGATACTTGAGGACAGACACCATGTCTGTGGCTGCTTGCATGCTCCATAGCAAGAACTATAAATATAGTAGGTCCTCACTAAATGTTGGAATGAATGATTATTTCTTAATGTTGCCCTCTCAGATTTCCAAGTGGGTAATTCAATTGTAGCCATTTCTTTCCCATTAGCACCTTTGTCAGAGGGTAGTCATGGTGCATGATCAGGCAGAATAACTCAAGCCTACTGGTCCCCTGCCTCATTTCTGTGACTTTATGTTACAGAAGCCCAGCTACTCCCTTTTGGGCCCACTGATGCATTTCACTTTCAGTTGCCCTCCCTTCTTGACCGCCACCCACCATTTCTGAGTCCAAACCAATTCAGGAAGTAAATCAACAACCTCAGTGCCATTGGTGGACTTGTGACTGGTGTCAAGTCATCTGCTTGAACTTGGGGTTTGATAGCCTAGTAACATGTTTTCCCAAATGACGTCTGTCCTCTTCCTGTCCATTGGCCCAAGCCATGGATCTGGCTTATACTCAATTTCTATCCAGTTCTCCTGCCGAAAAGCACTGTCCCTTTTTAGGACTGGACATTGGGCCTGAACTCAGCCTCAGACTGGGCCCTGACAACCTATGTGGCACTTGCCAACCATTCTGGGGACAGCAACCTGGATCTACATACCAGTCTGTTGCTGTCCATGGATGATTTGTCTACAAATAACTCTCCACCTGTCTGTCTGCCTGACTGTGGAGGGTGGACAGGATGCTTGAATTCTTCTCCATTGTGCTCCACTCATCTGATGGGACCAGTTGCTTCAGTCATGCTTGGGCTTGTTGTGTCCTCTGGCCATTGTGCCTCACCCATCTGGCTGCCAATCTGGTATTTGCCTTTGCAGCTGGGCCTATTCCTTCTGCTAAAGATCTGTCTGTGTATATCCAGAGCCAGGATTTTGCCTTGTCCTCTCTGCCTGTTTGGCATGGCTGTGAGATGCCCATAGTGCTTTGTGCACACCCAAGCTAAAAATCCATTTGGTTTCATCTTACTGTGCATTTTTCTGTGGAAAAAAAGCTTAAAACTAATTGGATAAACTAAGGATTAATGGTTGGGGTGATTATTATTGATCTGTCCTGTTTCTATTGTTGCTAGTTTTTTGCCCACATTCAGTCAGATTCCAAATATTGCCTCCTAGGAAACTTAATATACTTGATCTAACTCAAGTCAGATATATCTTAGTCATAATGGTCCATGTTCATTTTGGGAGCTGTCACTTCACTGGACTAGATCTCCTACACAGTCTGGGAAAATACACCTTGGCAATCACTATTTGTGGGCTCTTTTGACATAATTGTTTTAAATGATTTAGTCATAGCTTTCTTAAAATAGCAGTAAGCTGTGGTAACATCTTTTTAAAAAGAGTGATTTGGTTCAAATAAATTAATGTTTCCATCTAGGAAAACAGGTGATGGGGTGCAGAATGAAGAGAAGTATGGAAGAAGCATGCTATAATTTGACAATAGATCAAAGTCAGGACCTCACTCTTGAGGGAGAAAGAAAGCATTGAGTTTAACAGATATCATTATAATTAAATATTACTACTTTGTAAGGAGGCTGAGGACTGGATAATTCAGGACTTCCAAAATCTACCTCAATTCTATGAGATATTTCCACTTGGTTTTCTGCTGGACATTTCAAATGTAACTTGTCCCAAATGGAGCTTCTGATTGTCACTCCTGTGTGTCCCCTTCCCACTTCCCATCTCTCTTTCAAATCTGCTTCACTCTAAGCCATCTTATTTCAGTGCATGGCAGCTTTCTCCTTTTAGTTGTTCAAGTCTCAAAACTTGAACTCATCCTTGACTCTTTCTTTCACATCTTATATGTAACCTATCAGAAATTCTGTGAGCTTCATTTTATTTTTTTCAAATTTATTTATTTATTTTAAAGTTTATTTATTTTTTAGAGAGAGAGTGAGCAAGAGTACATACATGAACCAGGGATGGGCAGAGAGAGAGGGAGAGAGAGAGAGAATCCCAAGCAGGCTCCGGGTTGTCAGCACAGAGCCTGATGTGGGGCTCGATCCCACAAACCGTGAGATCATGGCCTGAGATGAAGTCAAGAGTTGACTGCTTAACTGATTGTGCCACTCAGCCACCTGCTGTGAGCTTCACTTTAAAAATAATTTGAGAGTCTGACCATTTTCCACCATCTCCATTGTTACTTCCCCTGTTATAACTATCATTGTCTTTCACTTGGTATACAGAAACAGCCTCCTAATAGATCTCTCTGATTCTACCATTGTCCCCGCTTCTTGTCTCCTGCCAGTTTATTCTCAACACAGTCTTTGGTTTCAGCCATGACTCCTGAAGTCTGCTATGGTTCCCCAATTTACCGAGAGTAAAAGCCAAAGTCTTCATCATAGTCTCCAAGGGCTTCAGGCCCTCATTTAGCTCTCTGATCTCATCTCTTATCACTTTCTCCTTTGTTTACTTTATTCTAGCCATGCTGCCCTGGCTGTTTTTTGTATATGTCAGACACATTTCTACCTCAAGGCCTTTGCACTGGCTGTTCTCTTTTTCTGGAATGTTCTTTCCCCTAGAAATCTGATACTAGCTTGATCAGCTCCCTCTCATTCTTTGAATCTTTACTTAAATGTCACCTTCTCAAACAGGGCCATCTTTTTTAATACTACCCCTGCCCCAACCTGCTGTCTATTCTTTATATTTTTTTCCTTTCTAATTTATTTTTGAGAGAGAGAGAGACAGAGTATGAGCAGGGGAGGGGCAGAGAGAAAAAGAGACACAATCTGAATCAGGCTTCAGGCACTGAGCTCTCAGCACAGAGACCGATGTGGGGTTCCAACTCATGAACCACGAGGTCATGACCTGAGCCAAGTCGGATACTCAACCAACTAAGCCACCCAGGTGCATGCCCCCCCTACCCCCCCCCCCCACTATCTATTCTAACCATTCTTACCCAATTCTACTTCTTTCCTTGCAGCACCTATTACCTTTTCACATACTGTAATAAATTATTATGTCTACTGTTTATTGGAAAGCTTTTAGGACAGAGTCTTCCCCACAGTGGATTGTCAACAAAGGCTAGTTCTTGTTTTTGTCAGAGATGATGACTTTAAGCATTTTTTTAGTTTAGGTTTGCTTTACAAAATGTAGAACCTTCTTAAGCACCATCTTTTTTGTTGTTGAAGTGAGATTCACATAATAAAAAATAAAACATTTTAAAGTGAACAAATCAATGGCGTTTAGTACATTCACAATGTTATGCAGCATCTATTTTTGGTCATACCTTTATGTATTGTGTAGCTACTTCCAAAATGTGTTTGAATCAGCAGTACCTTTAAACTTGGTCTTCCAGCTGGAAGTTTCTTTTGCACCAGAAATTTGAAGATAAAAAAAATGAAAACACACAGCATAGATTGTCTGACCTCTCAACTGTTTTACAGGAGGGAAATCTCAAACCAGGCAGCTTAGATACAGAGTTAAAAAAATAAATTCCTCTATGTTTATAGGTCTTAAAAAAACAAACCAACTTTCTGTGAAGTTCAGTGGTTTTGTTAATTGTTTCAAGACGTTGGGTGTTTTAAAGTGTGTTGTAAAAGCCCTCCATGATGACAAAACAAAACTCATGAACTAATACTTCCCTATTGGGATTTTACTTAAAAATATAAAATGTGAAGTTTCGTGGTAGGACAACCTTACAACTGTAGATTTAAACCCATTATAGTTAGAAAAGGAGAAAAAAATAGAGATGATATTGATACATCTCTGCATTGTTGAGCTAGATCTGGGAACCTTACATCTTGCTCCCTTCATTCTCTCCTTGTCCCTTTAGAGTACTATAAGGTTAATTCAAGTACATTTCTAGAAAGATGCACAAGAAATTAAACAATTAAATTTGCCACTGCAGAAGGGCTCTGGGGTGGTAGGAGGAAGACTTATTTTATAATTATATAATACACCTTTGTGTAATGTTTGAATTTTTACCCTAGGCATGTATTAGTTTCAGTAAACAAACAAACAAACACAACACCAACGAACTAAACTTTTAATTTCTCTGAGTACCTCAGGAAGAACTGCAAGAATTTGGGTCTCAGGGCTAGAATGAAGGCCTCCATACTACCAGGAATTCTTTCTCTGGCTCATTATCATCTCTACTTGCATTTGCTCCTCTTTGCATATTGGTGTCATTCTCTCCTACTTTTCCATATGGACATGGCTGCCAGTAGTCCTAGCTTAGGAACCCCAGAGGGAAAAAAAAATACCTTTGTCCCAGAGTTTCTATTTCAGTCTTGATGAAGGATTCTAATTGGCTTTGCTTGTGTCACATGCTTCACCCTGAACCACTGCAATTGCCAAGGGAGTTGCCCAGACCTGGGTAATATGCCCAGTGCATGGCCAGGCAAGAGGAATCTTATAACAGAAGGAACATGTGAAAGCTTTTTGGGAAGAAAAATAAATTACTACAGTCTACTACAATCTACTTCTTGGCTGCCCAGGCTAATACAAACTCTTCTCCTATAATTAGTATTCTAAGAATGTTCCAGTCCAAAGTAACATAGCCATCATACAGATCCTTAAAATATATTCATCCTTTCCTGATTTAGCTCTAAGTCCAAATCTCTGGGAGATCTTCCTTCTACTCAGGAGGCTTTAAATGAGACTTTTCTTGGTTCAGCAACCCATGTCTAAATGAGGAATATAATACCCTCAATGAAAAACCCCAATTTAGAAAGGATTAAAAGGGGAACACAATATGAGGTGGGAATTTTTCTATGATAAAGATTAGCTCCTGCTGAATAGGAATAGCAAAGATTCACCTCTCTGGCAAAAGAATGAATTTCTTAGACACACATTATGGCAGCTTCAGGTCCTCCCAACTAGAAGTGATCTCACCAAAGTAAATACATAGGGTCTAGAGTCAAGCTTTCTCAGTCCCTCTGATGCCTCTCAGATATCCCCATTCTAATACCTAGAACTCCAGTCTTTTTAAGTAAAAGCATTTATGTTAGTCAGTCTTCAGGCACTGTTTGTAAGCAGAAATGGGGCTTTGCAATAAAGTTACATATATTTATTCATTTGATATTTGTATTAAAATGGAAATCCAGACTTTCTTGCCTTTACTATTTTGAATTAGAGGGAATCATAAATAGGTAGATAGATAGATAGATAGATAGATAGATAGATGGATAGGGAGATAAGGAGATAGAGATAGATAGATATCCGTTTCCAGGAAATAAAAATTTAGGCAATTGTATTTTGAAGACTATTGTTTCAAAAGTGCTTTCATGCTCTTGAGGAAGGAGTAGGGTGCTGTTGGTTTCTTACCTTTTTTACCCTGCTTTGATCTTTCATTGGCCATAAAGTTTTTTCTGATGATTCTGAGTCCAGTCATTAAGGACTTTAGTGAGGGGGTGGGGGGGAAAGGAAATAAGGCTTCAGGTGTGAAAGGATGAAAGGGATGTGGTGAGAAAGTAAGAAGGGCCATTGATGCAGAGTTAGAAAAATGGTTCCAGAAAAATCCGGACAAGTGGGTTTAGAAAACTTATGTGATGGGCCTTTGTGCCCTGGAGTCATATTGGATCAGAAACCTTGCCAGATGACTGCACAGTTTTTATAGGATTGAAAGCCTTACATTACCTATTCCCAGGACTTCTGAAGATCAAGCTTTCACCCTCATGAAACCTTGATCATTTCATGTCAGATGTCCTCAAAAGCTTCCCTTCCAGCAGAAGCAGTGCCTAGCTTACCAGCTTATACTATAATTCTGTGTCTGCCACTAGCTACCCCTTTTAGTGTTCCTCCTAAAATTATTAAACTAAGAGGACCCTTAGGCCCTTAGGGAAATGATGGGGAGGAGTTTCTACACCAGAGCCCCCAAGCTGGGATAGCAATAAATGGATCTTTTTCCCAGTCTATTTCAAGTCAGGCAACATGGAAGTGAGGTTTTTCTTTCCTCTTTCTAATGATACATAAGGTTGCATGCGGACTCAAGGTAAAAGTTTAACCAGCTGATTCTCCACTGTATATCTCAGTCCGTTCGTTAACTCCTCATCTAGAGTGGAGAATGGTGATGGGAAGATTGGAGAGTGAATCTTCTACAATAATCATTCTTCTTTAAAACTTTTTTTAGGGGCGCCTGGGTGGCGCAGTCGGTTAAGCGGCCGACTTCAGCCAGGTCACGATCTCGCGGTCCGTGAGTTTGAGCCCCGCGTCAGGCTCTGGGCTGATGGCTCAGAGCCTGGAGCCTGTTTCCAATTCTGTGTCTCCCTTTCTCTCTGTCCCTCCCCCGTTCATGCTTTGTCTCTCTCTGTCCCAAAAATAAATAAACGTTGAAAAAAAAAATAAAAAATAAAAAAATTAAAAAAAAAATTTAAAAAAAACTTTTTTAAAAAAAAGTTTATTATTTGTTTGTTTGTTTGTTTAGAGAGTGTGTGTGAGCTGTCAGTGCACAGCCTGACGTGGGGCTCAATCTCAACAACCACAAGATTATGACCTGAGCCAAAATCAAGAGTCAGACACTTAACTGAGTGAGCCACCCAGATACCCCTACAGTAATCATTCTTAATTTCCTCTGAGTGTTTGTTGTTTGCAACTCTCTTTCCTGGGACCAGATAATTCTGAGAGAAGAGGAACACTCAAATTAGCTCATGTAAAATGGTATGTTTATCATATGGTTCTAATACCTCATGTCCCAGACAGTGAAGCAATGTTATAGGTTTTTATGGGGAAGAAATGACATATAGTTGGGCCTTAGAGGATCACAAAAAGGGAAATAGAGACTAAGGAAATAAGGCAGTTCTTTTCCTGGGATCATTTGGTCTCTCTTCTCTGCTTCTGTCTGCTGTTGTCTTCCCTACAGAGCATGCACTTTTATTCATGGTGTCTTTGATTCTATAGTTTCAACTTGGTTCAGTGTCACAATGAGGAAGAGAGAGTTATCCAAAAGGAAACTGGACGGCTACTAGGAAGGGAGAGTGAATTCTAGGCAGATAAAAAATGAAAAATTTACATGGTAATGACCAGTTGTTCAAGTGCATTCAAGTTGGCTGAATGGTTTTCCGTGTCTGAAGTGAAAGTCACCATGCTGCCAAAACCCTAGTGCCCAGCCTCATCCCCAGAACTGAAGGATGTCCAGTAAATGTTTGCTGAGTGGATACATAAATGAATGAATTACTGGAGTGGAAGGCAGGATCCATGTCTGATTAATTTGATTCATCTTTGTAACACTCATAAAGCACCTGATATACATTTTTTGTACATGGTATATGTTCCAAAAGTATTATATGTTATAAAAGTATAGAATGATTCTCACTTTGAGTCTCATACTTTTTAAAGTGGCAGAAACACATTGTATAGTACAGTGGCCTCCAAAGTAGAGTATATAAGACAGTCTACTGGGTATGAAAAAAAAATTATGACCTCTATGTGTTTATCTAAATAATAAGAAAAATTAAATGTTATTAACATATAATATATAGATCAATACTGGTGCCTTCACATAGGTCAAATGTGAAGTGTAGTTCATAGAATACTGTAAGGGAAGAGTGAGGTTTCTATAACATGGAAGGCTTGACCCCAAGTGTTGGCTTTCAGCATACTGTGATTATATTGCAGTTTAAATGGGTTGAGGTAGATTCAGAGAGTAGAATATATCTAGTTTTAACTAAAATAACTCTCGCTCAGGTCACGATCTTGCGGTCCGTGAGTTCGAGCCCCGCGTCAGGCTCTGGGCTGATGGCTCAGAGCCTGGAGCCTGTTTCCGATTCTGTGTCTCCCTCTCTCTCTGCCCCTCCCCCGATCATGCTCTGTCTCTCTCTGTCCCAAAAATAAATAAACGTTGGGAAAAAAAATTAAAAAAAAATAAAATTAACTCTCAAAAAATGAATAAAAATCTTTAAAGGATATCTGTAAAAAAATTGTGAATTGAAGACAATACCTAAAATGGAAACAAAAGGAAACAATGAGAAAATGGCTAAGCAAACAGTTCTGCTTCCTGTTATGAGTTCTTTGTGACCCATGTTAAGAGATTAAAAAACAATGATGATATAGTGTGATCTGATAAGTGGTAGTCCAAAAAATTAGACATTTTCATGGAGCCCCTTAGAACTAAATAATGCCGTTAACAGTAGACATTGATCCAAAGTGTACATTGGACTTGAGTTTTTTCTGTGCAGCTGTCATGATTATTGTGACATTTGTAAATGAAGCATCAAGGTTTTTTTTTATGGTGATGTTTTAGCCAGGCAATGTTCAGATTCACTTAACATAATTTCACTAACTTTATGGTTTTTGCTTGAGGACAGAAGTTAAAAAGCTACATACTATTGAGGAAACAGTCTTCTGCCCTGGGAAAAACTGAAATTATAAGCAAAAATGTATTCCTTTGTCAGCAGATATCTTTGGAAGATGCCTAGAAAACACTGGTGAAGATCTCAAGAAAGCATTAGGATAGATTTGACAATGTGGGATAATTCTGATATGGTTGGATGAAAGTACAGATGTTTCTAACTTGTCTCAGTTTATGATATTTGCTGCATTTCTGTTTCAGTAATGAAATACATGAAAAACTATTTTCTCTCTCTTGCTCTCTTTTTACTGATGTAAAGATATCCTGGGAGGAATATATTAATTGTAAATATATTAATGATTTCTTTAATAAAAGAAGTGGTAAGGCTAGAGGGACAGAACCACAAGAGACATTTAATCACTGCATCATTCATAGCTACTGCAGGAAGGAATTCAGAACTATAGTGTTTAAAACCCTGGGAATATGTGTGGTGAATCTTGTGAAACAGAACCTTTACTAGTAAAAAATTTTATAACCATCTAGGGTCGGCAAGTTTTTTCTGTAAAGAAGAAAATAGTCCATGTTTTAGGCTTTGCAGGCCATATGGTCTCTGTCACAACTATTCAACTCTACTAGTGTAAGGTGAAAGCAGTCATAGGCAATATGTAAATGAATGAATGTGACTAGTGTTGCAGTAAAAATTTATTAAAACAGCAGTGGGCTGGATCTGATCCCAGGGCTGTAGTTTGCTGACCCCTGCTCTATAATGAGCAAGGAATAGCCACGAACATCGAGGTTCACTGTTGTCTTGGGTCATAGCCCTTAAAAAGGTTGCTGAAGTTAAAGACAAACCTACAATTTATTGACCTTTTGTGCGATGACAAGTGGTTGTTGGTTGTGTGCAACATACCAGATAAATTAAAAGAAAAATAAGGACAGATTAAATAGCTTATTTCTTCAAGGTGAAAGTGACATTTAATAGTGAGAAACAAACTGCTTTTTAAAAGAAACCCAGAGGGCATCTTTGAAAATGGTTTTTAGGGAATGTTCTTTATTGTTACATTGTTTAGTTATAGGAATTGTATATGTTTGTCCCCTGAATACTTAATAAACTTGGAAACAGAATTTCCCAATATGTTTAATACTCTCCCAAAGAGTTTTCATGGGTTTTTAATCTGTTTGTTAAAAAATGTAAATATGCAAACCCTTTCAGTTTGTTTGCAGGAATAGATTTTTGGCATCAAGAATGATAAAAATTTATTAGCCAAATTTCAACAAAAACTTCTGTATAAATGGTTGTTAGGATTGAAAAATGAGTATTATGGGGCACCTGGGTGGCTCAGTTGATTAAGCATTCGACTTCAGCTTAGGTTATGATCTCACAGTTTGTGAGTTTAAGCCCTGCGTTGGGCTGTCTGCTGTCAGCACAGAGCCTGCTTTGGATCCTCTGTACCCTCACCTCCGCCCCTCCCCCGCTCACACACACACATATGTGTGTGTGTGTGTGTGTGTGTGTACTCTCTTTCTCAAAAAGAAATGAAAATATTTTTTTTTTAATTTTTTTTTCAACATTTATTTATTTTTGGGACAGAGAGAGACAGAGCATGAACGGGGGAGGGGCAGAGAGAGAGGGAGACACAGAATCGGAAGCAGCTCCAGGCTCTGAGCCATCAGCCCAGAGCCTGACGCGGGGCTCGAACTCACGGACCGCGAGATCGTGACCTGGCTGAAGTCGGACGCTTAACCGACTGCGCCACCCAGGCGCCCCAAGAAATGAAAATATTAAAAAAAAGAAAAATGAATATTATGATTTGGTAAGTGCAGTCAGTGAGAGACTAATACTCGGTTCCATTAGTAAATTCCATGTGAACTTCTTTTTCTAGCTATGACAACCATAACAATTAAATGTATTGATATAAACTGAACTTAGAAGCCTTCCAACTGCTATGACACAGAACATTAAGCCAAGATTCTAAAAATAATAAGGAGGCATATCCAAATACACTGCTTACAGTTTTTCTTTGTTCTAGAAATTAATGAAATAAAGATTATTTAAAGGTATTTTTTTTCCCATATGTTTCTGGATTTAAAAAAAATTTTGAGTATAGTGGATGCACAATGTTATATAAGTTTCAGGAGTGTAGCTACCATCTGTCACCACACAACACTGTTACCATATCACTGACTGTGTTCCTTATGCTGTGCCTTCTATTCCCATGATTTATTCATTCCATATCTGAACACCTATGTTTCCCACCCCATTGCTCAACCTCTTCCCTTTTGGTAACCATCAGTTTGTTCTCTGTATTTATAGATCTACTTCTGTTTTTGTTTGTTTGTATCTTCATTTTTTTTTTAGATTGCATATATAAGTAAAATCATATAGTATTTTTTTTTCTTAGTCTTAGATCCTCTAGGTCCATCCATGTTGTCTCAAATGCCATGATCTCACCCTTTTTATGGCTGAACAATATTCTGTTTATAAACACACACACTGCATCTCCCTTATCCATTTGTCTACTGATGGACACTTGCATATCTTGGCTATTATGAATAATACTGCAATAAACACGGGTACAAATATCTTTTCGAATTAGTGCTTTTGTTTTCTTTGGATAAGTACTCAGTAAAATTACTGGATTGTATGGTATTTCTTATTTTAATTTTTTGAGGAACCTCTATATTGTTTTCCACAGTGCCTGTACCAATTTACATTCCCATCAAGAGTGTATGAGGGTTCTGTTTTCCTCCCACATCCTCATCAACACTTGTTATTTTTTGTCTTTTTGATTTTAGCCATTCTGACAGGGGTAAAGTGATGTCTCATTGTGGTTTTGATTTACATTTCCCTGATGATTAATGATGAGCATCTTTTCAAGTGTCTGTTGGCTATCTGTATGTCCTTGGAAAAAATGTCTATTCAGGTCCCCAGCTCATTTTTATTTTTTTAAATTTTTAAGTTTTCAAATTAAAAAAAAAATTTTTTTAATGTTTATTTATTTTTGAGAGAGAGAGAGAGAGAGAGAGAGAGCCAGAGCATGAGCAGGGGAGGGGCAGAGAGAGGGAGACACAGAACAAGAAGTAGGCTCCAGGCTCCTGGCTGTCAGCACAGAGCCCGATGCAGGGCTCAAACTCACAGACCATGAGATCATGACCTGAGCCGAAGTTGGATGCTCAACCAACTGAGCCACCCAGGCGCCCCAAATTTTTAAATTTTTTTAATTTAATTTTTTATTTTTTAAAATTTTTATCCAAATTAGTTAGCATATAGTGCAACAATGATTTCAGGAGTAGATTCCTTAGTGCCCCTTACCCATTTAGCCCATCCCCCCTCCCGCAACCCTTCCCAAAACCCTCAGTTTGTTCTCCATGTTTATCATTCTCTTCTGTTTTGTCCCCCTCCCTGTTTTTATATCATTTTTGTTTCCCTTCCCTTATGTTCATCTGTTTCGTCTCTTAAAGTCCTCATATGAGAGAAGTCACATGATTTTTGTCTTTCTCTGACTGACTAATTTCACTTAGCATAATACCCTCCAGTTCCATCCACGTAGTTGCACATGGCAAGATTCCATTCTTTTTGATTGCCGAGTAATACTCCATTGTATATATATACCACATCTTCTTTATCCATTCATCCATCGATGGACATTTGGGCTCTTTCCATACTTTGGCTCTTGCTGCTCTAAACATGGAGGTGCATGTGTCCCTTCAAAACAGCATACCTGTATCCCTTGTATAAATACCTAGTAGTGCAATTGCTGGGTTGTAGGGTAGTTCTATTTTCAGTTTTTTGAGGAAGCTCCATACTGTTTTCCACAGTGGCTGCACCAGCTTGCATTCCCACCAACAATGCAAAAGAGATCCTCTTTCTCTGCATCCTCGCCAACATCTGTTGTTGCCTGAGTTGTTAATGTTAGCCATTCTGACAGGTGTAAGGTGGTATCTCACTGTGGTTTTGATTTGTATTTTCCTGATGATGAGTGGTGTGGAGCATTTTTTCATGTGTCGGTTGGTTCTGGATGTCTTCTTTGGAGAAGTGTCTATTCATGTCTTTTGCCCATTTCTTCACTGGGTTATTTGTTTTTTTGGGTGTTGAATTTGATAAGTTCTTTGTAGATTTTGGATGCTAACCCTTTATCTGATATGTCACCTGCAAATATCTTCTCCCATTCCATTGGTTGCCTTTTAGTTTTGTTGATTGTTTCCTTCTCTGTGCAGAAGCTCTTTATTTTGATGAGGTCCCAATAGTTCATTTTTGCTTTTGTTTCCCTTGCCTTCAGAGACGTGTTGAGTAAGAAGTTGCCGCTGCCAAGATCAAAGAGGTTTTTGCCTGCTTTCTCCCCTAGGATTTTGATGGCTTCCTGTCTTACATTTAGGTCTTTGATCAATTTTGAGTTTATTTTTGTGTATGATGTATAAGAAAGTGGTGCAGGTTCATTCTTCTGCAGGTTGCTGTCCAGTTTTCCAATCACCACTTGCTGAAGAGACTGTTTTTATTCCATTAGATAGTCTTTCCTGCTTTGTCAAAGATTAGTTGGCCATACGTTTGTGGGTCCATTTCTGGGTTCTCTATTCTGTTCCATTGATCTGAGTGTCACCTCTTTGGTTAGATTTATTCCTAGGTATTTTATGGCTTTTGGTGCAATTGTAAATGGGATCGATTCCTTGATTTCTCTTTCTGTCACTTCATTGTTGGTGTGTAGGAATGCAACCGATTTATGTGCATTGATTTTATATCCTGCGACTTTGCTGAATTCGTGAATCAATTCTAGCAGTTTTTTGGTGGAATCTTTTTGGTTTTCCATACAGAGTATCATGTCATCTGCGATGAGGAAAGTGTGACCTCCTCCTGGGCAATTTGGATGCCTTTTATATCTTTGTGTTGTCTGATTGCAGAGGCTAAGACTTCCAATACTATGTTGAATAACAGTGGCAAGAGTGGACATCCCTTTCTTGTTCCTGACCTTAGGGGGAAAGCTCTCAGTTTTTCCCCATTGAGGATGATACTAGCATTGGGTCGTTCATATATGGCTTTTATGATCTCGAGGTATGCTCCTTCTATCCCTACTTTCTTGAGGGTTTTTATCAAGAAAGGATGCTGTATTTTGTCAAATGCTTTCTCTATCTATTGAGAGGATCATATGGTTCTTGTCTTTTCTTTTATTGATGTGATGAATCACATTAATTGTTTTGTGGATATTGAACCAGCCCTGCATCCCAGGTGTAAATCCCACTTGCTCGTGGTGAATAATTTTTTTAATGTATTGTTGGAGCCGTTTGGCTAATATTTTGTTGAGGATTTTTGCATCCATGTTCATCAGGGAAATTGGTCTATAGTTCTTCTTTTTAGTGGGGTCTCTGTCTGGCTTTGGAATCAAGATAATGCTGGCTTCATAGAAAGAGTTTGGAAGTTTCCTTCCATTTCTATTTTTTGGAACTCCTTAAAGAGAATAGGTGTTAACTCTTCCTTAAATGTGTGGTAGAATTCCCCTGGAAAGTCATCTGGCCCTGGACTCTTGTTTTTGGCAGCTTTTTGATTACTAATTCGATTTCCTTACTGGTTATGGCTCTGTTCAAATTTTCTATTTCTTCCTGTTTCAGTTTTGGTAGTGTATATGTTCCTAGGAATTTGTTCATTTCTTCCAGATTGCCCATTTTATTGGCATATAATTGCTCATAATATTCTCTTATTACTGTTTTTATTTCTGCTGTATTGGTTGTGATCTCTCCTGTTTCATTCTTGATTTTATTTATTTGGGTCCTTTCCTTTTTCTTTTTGATCAGACTGGCTAGTGGTTTGTCAATTTTGTTAATGATTTCAAAGAACCAGCTTCTGGTTTCATTGATCTGTTCTACTGGTTTTTTTGGTTTCAATAGCATTAATTTCTGCTCTAATCTTTGTTACTTCCTGTCTTCTGCTGGTTTGGGTTTTATTTGCTGTTCTTTTTCTAGCTCCTTAAGGCGTAAGGTTAGTTTGTATATCTGAGATCTTTCTTCCTTCTTTAGGAAGGCCTGGATTGCTATATACTCTTAATATACTCTTATAGCCTGGATTGCTATATAGTCCTCTTAAGACTGCCTTTGCTGCATCCCAGAGGTTTTGGGCTGTGGTGTTACCATTTTCATTGACTTCCATATACTTTTTAATTTCCTCTTCAACTTCTTGGTTAGCCCATTCATTCTTTAGTAGGATGTTCTTCAGTCCTCAAGTATTTGTTACCTTTCCAAATTTTTTCTTGTGGTTGATTTTGAGATTCATAGTGTTGTGGTCTGAAAATATGCACGGTATGATCTCAATCTTTTTGTACTTACTTAGGGCTGATTTGTGTCCCAGTATATGGTCTTTTCTGGAGAACATTCATGTGCACTGGAGAAGCATGTATATTCTGCTGCTTTAGGATGAAATATGCTGAATATATCTGTTAAGTCCATCTGGTCCAGTGTGTCATTCAAAGCCATTGTTTCCTTGTTGATTTTTTTATTAGATTATCTGTCCATTGCTGTGAGTGGGATATTGAAGTCTCCTACTAATATGGTATTACTTTTGATGAGTTTCTTTATGTTTGTGATTAATTGATCAATTAATTAATTGATTTATATATTTGGGTGCATAAATGCTTACAATTGTTAAGTCTTCTTGGTGGATAGACCCCTTGATTATGATATAATGCTCTTCTGCACCTCTTGATACAGTCTTTATTTTAAACTTTAGATTGTCTGATATAAGTACGGCTACTCCAGCTTTCTTTTGTTGACCATTAGCATGATAGGTGGTTCTCCATCCCCTTATTTTTAATCTGAAGGTGTCCTTAGGTCTAAATTGGGTCTCTTGTACACAGCATATAGATGGATCTTGTTTTCTTATCCATTCTGTTAGCCTATGTGTTTTTTAAATTTATTTACTTAGTATTTAATTATTTATTTTAATATGAAATTTATTGTCAAATTGGCTTCCATACAACACCCAGTGCTCCTTCCAACAGGTGCCCTCCTCAATACCCATTACCCACCCTCCCCTCCCTCCCACTCCCCATCAACCCTCAGTTTATTCTCAGTTTTTAAGAGTCTCTTATGTTTTGGCTCTCTCCCTCTCTAACGTTTTTTTTTTTTCCCCTTCCCCTCGCCCATGGTCTTCTGTTAAGTTTCTCAGGATCCACATAAGAGTGAAAACATATTGTATCTGTCTTTCTCTGTATGACTTACTTCACTTAGCATAACACTCTCCAGTTCCATCCACATTGCTACAAAAGGCCATATTTCATTCTTTTTAATTGCCAAGTAGTATTCCATTGTGAATATAAACCACAATTTCTTTTTTTTTTTTTTTTAATTTTTTTTTTCAACGTTTATTTATTTTTGGGACAGAGAGAGACAGAGCATGAACGGGGGAAGGGCAGAGAGAGAGGGAGACACAGAATCGGAAACAGGCTCCAGGCTCTGAGCCATCAGCCCAGAGCCCGACGCGGGGCTCGAACTCACAGACCGCAAGATCGTGACCTGGCTGAAGTCGGACGCTTAACCGACTGCGCCACCCAGGCGCCCCCTTTTTTTTTTTTTTTTTTAATTTTTTTTTTCAACGTTTATTTATTTTTGGGACAGAGAGAGACAGAGCATGAACGGGGGAAGGGCAGAGAGAGAGGGAGACACAGAATTGGAAACAGGCTTAAACCACAATTTCTTTATCCATTCATCAGTTGATGGACATTTAGGCTCTTTCCATAATGTGGCTATTGTTGAAAGTGCTGCTATAAACATTGGTGTACAAGTGCCCTTATGCATCAGCATTCCTGTATCCCTTGGGTAAATTCCTAGCAGTGCTATTGCTGGGTCATAGGGTAGATCTATTTTTAGTTTTTTGAGGAACCTCCACACTGTTTTCCAGAGTGGCTGCACCAGTTTGCATTCCCACCAACAGTGCAAGAGGGTTCCCATTTCTGCACATCCTCTCCAGCATCTGTAGTCTCCTGATTTGTTCATCTTAGCCACTCTGACTGGCATAAGGTGGTATCTCAGTGTGGTTTTGATTTGTATTTCCCTGATGAGGAGTGACGTTGAGCATCTTTTCATGTGCCTGTTGGCCATCTGGATGTCTTCTTTAGAGAAGTGTCTATTCATGTCTTCTGCCCATTTCTTCACTGGATTAGTTGTTTTTCGGGTGTGGAGTTTGGTGAGTTCTTTATAGATTTTGGATACCAGCTCTTTGTCTGATATGTCACTGCAAATATCTTTTCCCACTCCATCAGTTACCTTTTGATTTTGTTGATTGTTTCCTTTGCAGTGCAGAAGATTTTTATCTTCATAAGGTCCCAATAGTTCATTTTTGCTTTGAATTCCCTTGCCTTTGGAGATGTGTCAAGTAAGAAGTTGCTGCAGCTGAGGTCAGAGAGGTTTTTTTCCTGCTTTCCCGTCTAGGGTTTTGATGGTTTCCTGTCTCACATTCAGGTCCTTTATCCATTTTGAGTTTATTTCTGTGAATGGTGTGAGAAAGTGGTCTAGTTTCATTCTTCAGCATGTTGCTGTGCAGTTATCCCAGCACTATTTGTTAAAGAGACTGTCTTTGTTCCATTGGATATTCTTTCCTGCTTTGTCAAAGATTAGGTTGGCCATACTTTTGTGGGTCCAATTCTCGAGTCTCTATTCTATCCCATTGATCTATGTGTCTGTTCTTGTGCCAATACCATGCTGTCTTGATATTTACAGCTTTGTAGTAAAGGCTAAAGTCTGGGATTGTGATGCCTCCTGCTTTGGTCCTCTTCAGTATTACTTGGCTATTTGGGGCCTTTTGTGGTTCCATACAAATTTTAGGATTGCTTGTTCTAGCTTCGAGAGGAATGCTGGTGCAATTTTGATTGGGATTTCATTGAATGTGTAGATTGCTTCAGGCAGTATTGCCATTTTAACAATATTTATTCTTTCAACCCATGAGCACGGAATGTTTTTCCATTTCTTTCTATCTTCTTCAATTTCCTTCATAAGCTTTCTATAGGTTTCAGCATACAGATCTTTTACATCTTTGGTTAGGTTTATTCCTAGGTATTTTATGATTCTTGGTGCAATTGTAAATGGGATAAGTTTCCTTATTTGTCTTTCTGTTGCTTCATTATTAGTGTATGAGAATAAAACTGATTTCTGTACATTTATTTTGTATCCTGCGACTTTGCTGAATTCATGTATCAGTTTAGCAGACTTTTGGTGGAGTCTATCAGGTTTTCCATGTATAAGATCATGTCATCTGCAAAAAGTAAAAGCTTGACTTCATCTTTGCCAATTTTGATGCCTTTGATTTCCTTTTGTTATCTGATTGCTGATGCTAGAACTTCCAACACCATGTTAAACAATAGCTGTGAGAGTGGAGATCCGTGTCGTGTTTCTGATCTCAGGGGGAAAGCTCTCCGTTTTTCCCCATTGAGGATGATATTAGCTGTGGGCTTTTCATAAATGGCTTTTATGGTGTTTAAGTGTGTTCCTTCTATCCCTACTTTCTCGAGGGTTTTTGTTAAGAAAGAATGTTGAATTTTGTCAAATGCTTTTTCTGCATCGATTGACAATATCATACGGTTCTTTTCTTTTCTTTTATTAATGTGATGTGTCACATTGATTGATTTGTGAATGTTGAACCAGCCCTGCAGCCCAGGAATGGATCCCACTTGATCATGGTGAATAATTCTGTTTACGTGCTATTGAATTCGATTTGCTAGTATCTTATTGAGAATTTTTGCATCCATATTCATCAGGGATATTGGCCTGTAGTTCTCTTTTTTTGCTGGGTCTCTGTCTGGTTTAGGAATCAAAGTAATGCTGGCTTCATGGAATGAGTCTGGAAGTTTTCCTTCCCTTTCTATTTTTTGGAACATCTTGAGAAGGATAGGTATTATCTCTGCTTTAAATGTCTGGCAGAATTTCCCAGAGAAGCCATCTGGTCCTGGACTCTTATTTGTTGGGAGATTTTTGATAACCGATTCAATTTCTTCGCTGGTTATGGGTCTGTTCAAGTTTTCTATTTCTTCCTTTTTGAGTTTTGGAAGTGTGTGGGTGCATAGGAATTTGTCCATTTCTACCAGGTTGTCCAGTTTGTTGGCATATAATTTTTCATAGTATTTCCTGATAATTGCTTGTATTTCTGAGGGATTGGTTGTAATAATTCCATTTTCATTCATGATTTTATCTATTTGGGTCCTCTCCCTTTTCTTTTTGAGAAGCCTGGCCCGAGGTTTATCATTTTGTTTATTTTTCAAAAAAACAACTCTTCGTTTCATTGATGTGCTCTACAGTTTTTTTAGATTCTATATTGTTTATTTCTGCTCTGATCTTTATTATTTCTCTTCTTCTGCTGGGTTTGGGGTGTCTTTGCTGTTCTGCTTCTATTTCCTTTAGGTGTGCTGTTAGATTTTGTATTTGGGATTTTTCTTGTTTCTTGAGGTAGGCCTCATGGTAATGTATTTTCCTCTCAGGACTGCCTTTGTTGCATCCCAAAGCGTTTGGATTGGTGTATTTTCATTTTCATTTGTTTCCATATAATTTTAAATTTCTTCTCTAATTGCCTGGTTGACCCATTCATTCTTTAGTAGGGTGTTCTAACCTCCATGCTTCTGGAGGTTTTCCAGACTTTTTCCTGTGGTTGATTTCAAGTTTCATAGCATTGTGGTCTGAAAGTGTGCATGGTATGCTCTCTATTCTTTTATACTTATTAAGGGCTGTTTTGTGACCCAGTATGTGATCTATCTTGGAGAATGTTCCATGTGCACTCAAGAAGAAAGTATATTCTGTTGCTTTGGGATGCAGAGTTCTAAATATATCTGTCAAGTCCATCTGATCCAATGTATCATTCAGGGCTCTTGTTTCTTTATTGATCCTGTGTCTACATGATCTATCTATTGTTGTATGTGGGGTATTAAATTACCACATTCTTGTCAATAAGTTTGCTTATGTTTGTGATTGTTTTATATATTTGGGGGCTCCCGTATTCAGTGCAAAGACATTTATAATTGTTAGCTCTTCCTGATGGATAGACCTTGTAATTATTATATAATGCCCTTCTTCCTCTCTTGTTACAGCCTTTAACTTAAAGTCTAGTTTGTCTGATATAAGTATGGCTACTCCAGCTTTCTTCTGACTTTAAGTAGCATGATAGATAGTTCTCCATCCCCTCACTCTCAATCTGAAGGTGTCCTCAGGTCTAAAATGAGTCTCCTGTAGACAGCAAATAGATGGGTCTTGTTTTTTTTATCCATTCTGATACCGTATGTCTTTTGGTTGGAGCATTTAGTCCATTTACATTCAGTGTTATTATTGAAAGATATGGGTTTAGAGTCATTGTGATGTCTGTAGGTTTCTTGAGTGTAGTGATGTCTCTGGTACTTTATGGTCCTTGCAACATTTTACTCACAGAATCCCCTGTAGGATGTCTTGTAGGGCTGGTTTAGTGGTGATGAATTCCTTCAGTTTTTGTTTGGGAAAACATATATCTCTCCTTCTGAATGACAAGACTTTCTGGATAAAGGATTCTCGGCTGCATATTTTTCTGTTCATCACATTGAATGTTTCCTGCCCTTCCTTTCTTGCCAGCCGAATTTCAGTAGATAGGTCTGCCACCACTCTTATGGGTCTACCTTTGTAAGTTAGAGCATGTTTATCCCTAGCTGCTTTCAGAATTTTCTCTTTTTCCTTTATTTTGCCAGTGTCACTATGATACGTTGTGTGGAAGATCGATTCAAGTTATGTCTGAAGGGAGTTCTCTGTGCCTTTTGGATTTCAATGCCTTTTTCCTTCCCCAGATCAGGGAAGTTCTCAGCTATGATTTCTTCAAGTACACCTTCAGCACCTTTCTCTCTCTCTTTTTCTTCCGGAATTCCTATGATACAGATATTGTTCCATTTGATTGCATCACTTAGTTCTCTCATTCTCCCCTCATAGTCCTGGATTATTTTTCTCTCTCTTCTCAGCTTCCTCTTTTTCCATAATTTTGTCTTCTAATTCACCTATTCTCTCCTATGTCTCTTCAATCCATGCTATGGCCACCTCCATTTTATTTTGCACCTCATTTATAGCATTCTTTAGCTCCTCATGATGATTTCTTAGTCCCTTGATCTCTGTAGCAATAGATTTTCTGCTGTCCTCTATGCTTTTTTCAAGCCCAGTGATTAACTTTATGACTATTATTCTAAATTCTTGTTCTGTTATATTGCTTAGATTGTTTTTGATCAATTCGTTAGCTGTCGCTACTTCCTGGAGTTTCTTTTGAGGAGAATTCTTCCGTTTCATCATTTTGGATAGTCTCTGGGGTGGCGCAGAACTGCAGGGCACCTCCCCTTTGCTGTCTGAAGTAACTTGTGTTGGTGGGCGGGGCCGCAGTCAGACCTGATGTCTGTCCCCAGCCCACTGCTGGGGCCACAGTCAGACTGGTGTGTACCTTATCTTCCCCCTCCCAGGGGCAGGACTCCCTGTGGGTGGCCCCTGTCTCAGCTACTTGCATACTGACAGGCTTGTGGTGCTGCTTCGATGGGATCTGGCATATTAGCTGGGGTGGATCCGCAAGGTGCACAAGGGCAGGAGGGCCAGGGTTAGCTCACTTTGCCGTTGGTGGTCCCCTGTGGGAGGGGCCCTGCAGCACCGGGAAGGAGCAGACCCGTCGGAGGGATGGATCCACATAAGCACAGTGTTAGGTGTTTGTGTCGTGCAAGCAAATTCGGTGATGGGAACTGGTTCCCTGTGGAATTTCGGCTGGGGGATCGGAGAGGCAGATGGCGCTTGTCAGCGCCTTTGTTACCCCGCCAAGCTGAGCTCTGTCTTCCGGGCCTCAACAACTCTCCTTCCTGGAGTCCTCTCACCCTCCCAGCTCTCCAAGAGCAGAACTTTTGACTTTTAACCTTCCAAATGTTAAGTCCTGCTGGCTGTCAGGACTCACAGAGTCTGGCTTCCCGCTTTTGCAAGCCAGACTTTGGGGGCTCTGCCTTGCTGGGCGGGCTGCCCCTCCACTGCCCTGGCTCCCTCCTGCCAGTCCGTGTAGCATGCACTGCCTCTCTGCCCTTCCTACCCTCTTCCGTGGGCCTCTTGTCTATGCTTGGCTCCGGAGAGTCAGTTCTGCTAGTCTTCTGGTGGTTTTCTGGGTTATTTAGACAGATGTGGGTGGAATCTAAGCAATCAGCAGGATGAGAGACGAGACCAGCATCCCCCTACGCTGCCATCTTACCTACCCTATGTCTTTTGATTGGAGCATTGAGTCCATTGACGTTTAGAGTGAATACTGAAATATATGAATTTATTGCCATTATGATGCTTGTAGAGTTGGAGTTTCTGGTGGTGTTCTCTGGTCCTTTCTAATGTTTGTTTATATATATATACATATAATATATATATTTTTATATATATAATATATATTTGTTTATATATAATATGTATATGTTTATATATATGTATATATAATCTCTTCTCCCCTCAGAGAGTCCCCTTTAAAATTTATTGACCCCTGCCCATTTTTATTTATTTATTTATTTATTTATTTATTTACTTACTTACTTATTTACTTACGTACTTATTTATTTATTTATTTATTTATTTATTTATTTATTTATTTTTTAACGTTTATTTTTGAGACAGAGAGAGACAGAGCATGAATGTGGGGAGGGTCAGAGAGAGAGGGAGACACAGAATCGGAAGCAGGCTCCAGGCTTTGAGCTGTCAGCACAGAGCCCGACGCGGGGCTCGAACTCGTGAACCACGAGATCATGACCTGAGCCGAAGTCAGACGCTTAACTGACTGAGCCACCCAGGCGCCCCAACCCCTGCCCATTTTTAAATCAGATTGGGTTTTCTTTGTGGTGTTGAGTTGTGTAAGTTCTTTATGTATTTTGGATATTAACCCCTTATGGGATTTGTCATTTGCAAATACCTTCTCCCATTCAGTAGGTTGCCTTCTGGTTTTGCTGATGGTTTCCTTCTCTGTGCAAAAGCTTTTTATTTTGGTGTAATCCCAATAGTTTATTTTTGCTTGTTTCCCTTGTCTTAGGAGACATGACTAGAAAAATGTTGCTACAGCTGATGTCAGAGAAATTGCTGCTTGTGTTCTTTTCTAGGAGTTTTATGGTTTCAGCTCTTACATTTAGGTCCTGAATCCATTATGAGTTAATTTTTGTGTATGGTGTTAGAACATGGTTCAGTTTTTCTGGCACCATTTATTGAAGAGACTGTCTTTTCCCCATTGTATGTTCTTGCCTCCGTTGTCCTAGATTGGCTATATAAGTGTGAGTTTATTTCTGGGCTTTGCATTCTGTCCCATTGACCTATGTGTCTATTTTTGTGCCAGTACCATACCGTTTTGATTACTATAGCTTTGTATTATATCTTGAAATCTGGCACTGTGATACCACAAGCTTTGTTTTTCTTTCTCAAAAGTGCTATGGCTATTTAAAGTCTCTTATGGCTCCATACAAATTTTTGTATTATTGTTCTAGTTTTGTGACTTTTCTGGATTCTTTTATGTACCTTTTATTCTAAGCATATTTTATGTAAGTTTTTTATGTAAGTTTTTATTTTTAAGCTTATTTTATGTAAGTTTTAACATATAAATTAGCACATGTATATTTGATAAATAAAAAAAATACAGATGTATTGAAGTATATATACTAGATCTTTTTAGAAAGAAATTAATAGTGATATATGATCCATGAAGTCCAAAGACCATCGTGTTGTTAGGGAGGCAGTGTGGCATAGCCAAACACTCATAAACTTTGGAGCCACACAGATCAGCAGTGATTACTAACAGTAACTACCACTTAATAAGTTGAGCCTAGGGCTTGGCATCATGTCAGATGAGTTGCAGAAGTTATCTCATTTTATCCTGTCCAATACCATATGTGGGACGGATGGCATGCCTGCATCTCCTTTTATGTCCACCTAGCACATTTCCCAAGATGCTTTGGGGATAGGCTGGGTCTTCTGATTACACAAGTGCCTTGGCTCTCATATTCTTTCAACTCTAAAATTGCTGGTTGAGCTCTTGTCTCCCAGGCTCTAAAAATCATTAAAAGAGATTTTGGGGTTACCTGGATAGCTCAGTCAGTTAAGCATCTGACTGTTGTTCTTGGCTCAGGTCATTATCTCATGGTTTGTGGGATCAAGCCCTGAGTCAGGCTCTGTACTGACAGAATGAAGTCTGCTTGGGATTTTCTCTCACCTTCTCTCTCTGCCTGTCCTCTGCTCATGTGTGCACATGCTTTCTCTCTCTTTCTCTCAAAATAAATAGCTTAATTTAAAAAAAGATTTCTTTGGCATCCATTGAAGAAGAGGAAAGTAATCCATAAAATCACCTCTTAATATACTGTTGTAGTCAACTCTTAATTCAATAGGGTATTGACAGGAAGGAATGGAATGGTAGGTTCAGAAAAATCCACAACTACAGTTAAAACAAAATTATAGTCAACTCTCCATTATCTGGAGATGATTAACTGTAATTATAATGTTGGGTAGGCCTGAAAGGGATTTAGTGGAGGGGAGCTTTTGGAGGGGCCACACTAAGTCCATTTTTCTAGAAGAGTTCAGAAGGCAAGTGATCCCTTCTCATCCTACTTCTTGTTGGAGTAGAGGCTGGTAATCTGAGGAATCTGAACTCATTATTTGCTGCCTAATTACCAACACTCTAGGCTGGGGAGGGCTTCCACTCTCAGAGCATTGTTGTGCTTTTACCACCATTAATCTACTCTGAATAATAGAGCAGGGACTAAATATTACCATCTCACAGATGAGAAAATGGAGGCTCAGGGAGATTAAATAACTTGCTCACTAACTGAAAACTGGTGTCAAAGTTGGGATTGAAGCCCAGGTCTGGCTGATTCCAAAGCCTCTGTGTCATTCACTGCTTCCCTGCCACTTAACTTGTGGGGTTTGGTCCTACTGGGACAGAGATATTTTTGGATGGAGGCTTTTCTTTCTTGATTTTCAAAATATATCATATTGGCAAATGCCATTTCTGTCTGTTCCAAATGATACCCTGTGCTTCTCCTTTTTTTGTGACTTTGCTGAGAGTCATAAAGGACTTTGAAAATCATCCATTCCAATGCTCTCATTTTATAATGAACAAAATTAATACCCAGAAAGATAAAGTTAATTTACCCAAGGTCCCTATGGTGATTAGTGATGGATATAAATCTGCTTTGTTTGAACTTTTGAACTCCTTGCATTTTAGGGAAAAAGATCCCAGAATATAAATGTATGTGATTCAGCTTAAGTTTTCAAACATCTATAATTGAGCAACAGAGTTACAGTTTTCTTAAGAAATAGGCCAAATCATGGTTTTCCATTCAAACTCATTTGAAACTTTAAGCTTGCTTGGGGTGGCACTTATAGTCTACTAACCCTGAGTTTGTTCTTATTCTCGTTTGCCTTGACTTAAAAAGATGAACCATGTGATTCCCAAGAGTTTGGAAGCTTTTCTGATGTTTTCAATAAAACAGCATGTAGAACTAGAACTCTTCTATTTTAGGATTTTTTTTTCTGGTCACGAGGCAGTGAGTAACCATCACTAAACTCTATTTCTATCTGAGATTGAATTTGTGAAAAACTCTGATTAGTTTTTTTTAGCTTGCACCTGAGCCTGTAGAATTACACATAGCTTCTAACTTGCCCTTTCTTCTTGTTATGAATAATGAGTGAACTTACTAAATAGCAGCTAAAAGCAGAATTAGTTTTTGTTTTCACTCATGTATTCAAACAATAAAAAAATATATTGAGCACCTACCATGCGCCAGACCCTGTGATCAATCTTGTCCTTGAAAAGGAATTCATGGTCTAGTAGAGGAGACATACCCATAAAGATATGTGGTATTTGAAATAATACATGATGAATGTTGTCATAGAGATATGTAGCACTGGGAAGATTCTTTTTGCCCAGTGCAGGTGGCGAAGACACTGGCAAAAGTGATATTTGATCTTGGCATTAAAGGATGAGTGGGAGTTCATTAGGTGGAGAATAAAGACTGGCACAAACAAAGATAAAGAGGAGTGGATTCCAATTAGGTGGTAAATTCTCAGTGGCTGATAATATAAATGTGAATTACCGGTATTTCAACATATTGGGTCCATGGATTTCAAGCTGATTTCAAGCTTTTAAAATCTATTTTTATTTTTTTAATGTTTACTTATTTTTGAGATAGAGAAAGAGAGAGAGGTGGAGAGAGAGAGGGAGACACAGAATCCAAAGCAGGCTCCAGGCTCCCAGCTGTCAGCACAGAGCCTGACACGGGGTTTGACCTCACGAACTGTGAGATCATGACCTGAGCTGAAGTTGGATGCTCAACCAACTGAGTCACCCAGGTGCCCCTAAAATCTATTTTTAAAAATTAAGTTTTTGGGGTGCCCGGGGGGCTCAGTCGGTCAAGTGTTTGACTCTCAGTTTCAGCTTAGGTCATGATCTTGCGGTTTCGTGAGTTCAAGCCTCCTGTCAGGTACTGCACTGGCAGTGTGGAGCCTGCTTGGGATTCTCTCTCTCTCTCCCTCTGCCCCACCCCCCACACTCGTATTGTATCTCTCAAAATAAATAAATAAATAAACTTAAAAGAATTAATTTTTAAAGCTAAATTGTAATTATTATTTGGCATTGCTGGCTACCATTGTGCTTCACCGTGTTAGGCGTTTTAAATATTTAATCCTCACAACAATTCTATGATGTAGCTATTGAGGAGAAAATTGAGTCTCACGGAGCTTAAACGCTTTGCCAAGGTCGCAAAGCTAGTAAGGGGCCTAGCAAGAGTTTTGCTCTTCAAATATGCTTTCACTCACTGAAGTTTTTATTTTTAACCAAAATAGTAGCCTCTACTGTAGAGTATAAAACAGACCATTAAGAATGATTTATTAGATGAACTTTAAAGTATTATATAGAAGAATTTAAAAAGAGCTCATCTAGTCTAAGGCCTTGAGGTATCGATCAAGAACTTGTCACTCAGAGAGGTGACATGTTTATGACAGGGCTAGTTAGGATAGCAACTGATTCTTGATCTTCCGCTTCCTTAAACACTGCTCTGGTCCTTTAACACTGAATGCCAATTATGCATCGTGGAGATATAGAAGTGAATAAGGAATAGTTTCTGCAGAAAGGTTTGATAAGTTGCCCAAAGCTCATAAGGAACAGGGCTGGCATAGAACCCGGGAAGTTTGGCTCCAGAGCCCATATTCTTAACTTTGCTCTTAGAGAAGATGGAGGTAGAAGTGAAATGGGCAGCTTCACTTAAATTATGTCATTGTTTGCTCAAAGACCTACTAAAGAAGTTATACTTAGTGCCTCAAGGTCCCCATCTATAGTCACATTTGCCTAACATGTCACCATTGATAAAGTACAGTAATAAGCTTGACTTTGATGGCACTTCACAACAACCCCAGGAAGTACAGGCAGGGCTTCATTGTGCTTATTTTACAAATGAGGAACCAGGTTCAGAGAGGCTAAAGAAAGTGTTCAGCTTTATGTACCTCTGTGCAGAGATGGGATTTGAATCCACTGAAAAGTGAAAAAAGTAATCACTGACCCTAAATGCTTATAATATAGACGAGGCAAAATCACATCTGCAAATGAAAAGCAAAATGTTTTCTAAGAGGTTCAGAGTAGGATGATTAAAGGTTCAGAGGACAAGTAAATCATGTTACTCCTGGCTTTCTGTTAGAGAGGGATGTGAGCTGGGTTATAAATGTGGGAAAGATATGGACAGGTATTCAGTGACATTCCTGAGGCCATGGCCCTGTCACTTTTTGTTTCTGCTGTCTTGGTTATCTGACCACACCCAGTAGTCTGCCTGCATCCCAGTATAATACCCGTGGCTTTGTTTTTCCATGAACATACTCATGGATGTTGTTTCCTGCCTTCACTATTGAACACCATCTATTTTTCACACAGTTGGCCCTATGTAGTTAATTACTCAGGCAGCTCTGAGTTCCAGGCCACCTTCCAGTCCTGTCCTCTTCTCAAAATGCTTCAAGCACTGGGGTTCCTGGGTGGCTCGGTCAGTTAAGCACCCGACTTTGGCTCAGCCTATGATCTCACAGCTCGTGGGTTTGAGCCCTGGGTTCTGTGCTGACAGCTCATAGCCTAGAACCTGCTTCAGAGTCTGTATCTCCCTCTCTCTCTGCCCCTCCCCCGCTCACACTTTGTCTCTCTCTCCTTCAAAAATAAATAAACATTAAAAAAATGTTTCAAGCACCTTATCTCCTCTGTCTGAGAGCTTTACAGGGAGAAGGGGCTTCCAAATGACCAGAGTACTGGACATGCGTTCTGAACTGTAAGCTTTCTAAGAGTAGAACTCTGTCTTACTGCTTTCTGAATCTTCTGTCAATCTAGTGTGAGAAACATAAATACTCACTGTGCATGAATAAATGAAAGGAATGACAGAACATAATTCCAGAAGAAGTATGCTAAGGGTGCAGAAGAAATATTTAAGATGTGTCCTCAAAAAGCAGAGGCCCTCTTCAAAATTGGGATCAACAGCTTTACTATTGGGAAGGAAGGAAAGTAATAAAAAGGAGAAATAAGTGGATTTTACTAATAGCCCTTGATAAGAGGTTTCATCTGTGATTTATTTTCATCCCTGATATTATAGACTCAGAAACTGAGACCCAACTATATTAAGTAATTTAAAATTATATGGTTAACCAGTGGTAGGGCCGAGATTTTGGTATAGACTGTCTGATTCTACTGGCTTTTGTTGCCATTAGCCAGAGTAGAAAACACCATAATTTGTGGGCTTCAAATGGAGTCTTCAGAATGGTTTTGCCTCAGTAATGGAGAAAGATTAGTCTCAGGATAAATGTTACACTGGTTCAGTTCAACAAAGATTGGAAGAAAAACCCAAAATGATCAAGCTGTTTCCGAGTGATTTAATGATGTCCCAGAACCAAACTCAAAAATATTTGTAGGAGTACAAAAATATCCATTGTTCAACAAAGTAAAATTCATAATGACTGCATCCAATCAAAATATAGCAAACATGCAATGAGGCAGGAAAATAGTACCCATAATGAAGAGAAAAACCAACTAATAAAAACTGACCCTCGGGGCGCCTGGGTGGCGCAGTCGGTTAAGCGTCCGACTTCAGCCAGGTCACGATCTCGCGGTCCGTGAGTTCGAGCCCCGCGTCGGGCTCTGGGCTGATGGCTCAGAGCCTGGAGCTTGTTTCCGATTCTGTGTCTCCCTCTCTCTCTGCCCCTCCCCCGTTCATGCTTTGTCTCTCTCTGTCCCAAAAATAAATAAACGTTGGGAAAAAAATTAATTAAAAAAAAAAAAAACTGACCCAGAAACGATATAGGTGATAGAATTACTAGACAAGGATGTTGAAGCTGTTAGTATCACTGCATTCCATATGTCAAAGAAGCCAGAGTAAAAATTCATCATATTAGAGATACTGAAGATTTTTTTTAATAAATGAAACTTCTACAGACGAAGATTATAACAGTTGAGGCCAACAGTCCTCATGAAAAGATGCTCATCATCACTTATCAGGGAAATGCAAATCAAAAGCTACAATGTGATACCACCTCACAGCTGTCAAAATAGCTAAAATCAACAACACAAGAAACAACAGATGTTGGTGAGGATGTGGAGAAAAAGGAACCCTCTTGCACTGTTGGTGGGAATGCAAACTGGGCAGCCACTCTTGAAAACCATTATGGAGGTTCCTCAAAAAGTTAAAAATAGAACTACCCTATGATCCAACAATTGTACTACTGGGTATTTACCCAAAGAATATAAAAACACTAATTCAAAGGGATACATGCACCCCTATATTTATAGCAGCATTATTTATAATAGCCAAAATATGGACACAACCTAAGTGCCCATCAATTGATGAATGGATGAAGATGTGGGGTGTGTGTGTGTGTGTGTGTGTGTGTGTGTGTGTGTGTGTGTATTGCTATTTGCAGTGACAGGGATGGAGCTAGAGATAATGTTAAGCAAAATAAATCAGTCAGAGAAAGACAAATACATATAATTTCATTAATGTGTGGAATTTAAGAAACAAAACAAATGAGCAAAGGGAAACAAAGAGAGAGTTTGGGAGGGAGACACAAACCAAGAAACAGACTTTTAACTATAGAGACAAAATTGATGGTTATCAGAGGGGAGGTGGATGGAGGGATGGGTAAAATAGGTGATGAGGATTAAGGCATGCACTTGTCATAATGAACACTGGGTAATGTATAGAATTGTTGAATCACTATATTGTACACATGAAACTAATATAACAACTGTATGTTAACTGGAATTGAAATAAAAACTTAAAATTATAATAGTTGACATGAAAAATACACTGGACAAAATTATTCGTTATTGAAGTGAAAGACATGGCAAAAGAAAATATAAGAAAAGAAATATACATGCCTTTTATTTCTTTGTGTTGTCTGATTGCAGAGGCTAAGACTTCCAATGCTATGTTGAATAACAGTGGCGAGAGTGGACATCCCTGTTTTGTTCCTGACCTTAGCGGAAAGCTCTCAGTTTTTCCCCATTGAGGATGGTATTAGCATTGGGTCTTTCATATATGGCTTTTATGATCTTGAGGATGATCCTTCTATCCCTACTTTCTTGTCGGTTTTTATCAAGAAAGGATGCTGTATTTTGTCAAACGCTTTCTCTGCATCTATTGAGAGGATCATATGGCATCCAAATCGGCCAGGAGGAGGTCAAACTTTCACTCTTCACAGATGACATGATTCTCTATATGAAAAACCCAAAGGTTCCACCAAAAAAACCAGCTAGAACTGATTCATCAATTCAGCAAGGTCGCAGGATATAAAATCAATGCACATAAATCAGTTGCATTCCTATACACCAATAATGAAGCAACAGAAAGAGAAATCAAGAAATCAATCCCATTTACAATTGCATCAAGAACCATAAAATACCTAGGAATAAATCTAATCAAAGAGGTGAAAAATCTGTACACTGAAAACTATAGAAAGCGTATGAAAGAAATTGAAGAAGATACAAAAAAAAAAAAATGGAAAAAGATTCCATGCTCCTGGATATGAAGAACAAGTCCTGTTAAAACGTCAATACTACGCAAAGCAATCTACATATTCAGTGCAATCACTATCAAAATAACACCAGCATTCTTCACAGAGCTAGAACAAACAATCCTAAAATTTGTATAGAACCAGAAAAGACCCCGAATAGCCAAAGCAATCTTGAAAAAGAAAACCAAAGCAGGAGGCGTCACAATGCCAGACTTCAAGATATACTACAAAGTTGTAATCATCAAGACAGTGTAGTACTGGCACAAGAACAGACACTCAGATCAATGGAATAGAATAGAGAACCCAGAAATGGACCCACAAACGTATGGCCAACTAATCTTTGACAAAGCAGGAAAGAATATCCAATGGAATAAAGACAGTCTCTTCAGCAAGTGGTGCTGGGAAAACTGGACAGCAACGTGCAGAAGAATGAACCTGGACCACTTTCTTACACCATACACAAAAATAAACTCAAAATGGATCAAAGACCTCAATGTAAGACAGGAAGCCATCAAAATCCTCAAGGAGAAAGCAGGCAAAAACCTCTTTGAACTTGGCTGCAGCAACTTTTTACTCAACATGTCTCTGGAGGCAAGGGAAACAAAAGCAAAAATGAACTATTGGGACCTCATCAAAATAAAAATCTTCTGCATAGCAAAGGAAACAATCAGCAAAACTAAAAGGCAACCGACAGAATGGGAGAAGATATTTGCAGGTGACATATCAGATAAAGGGTTAGTATCCAAAGTCTATAAAGAACTTATCAAATTCAACACCCAAAAAACAAATAATCCAGTGAAGAAATGGGAAAACGACATGAATAGACAATTCTCCAAAGAAGACATCCAGATGACCAACCAACACATGAAAAAATGCTCAACATCACTCATCATTAGGGAATTACAAATCAAAACCACAGTGAGATACCACCTTACACCTGTCAGAATGGCTAACATTAACAACTCAGGCAACAACAGATGTTGGCGAGGATGCAGAGAAAGAAGATCTCTTTTGCATTGTTGGTGGGAATGCAAACTGGTGCAGCCACTCTGGAAAACACTATGGAGGTTCCTCAAAAAATTAAAAATGCAACTACCCTACGACCCAGCAATTAACGCTAGTAGGTATTTATACAAGGGATACAGGTATGCTGTTTTGAAGGGACAAATGCACCCCATGTTTATAGCAGCACTATCAACAATAGCCAAAGTATGGAAAGAGCCCAAATGTCCATCGATGGATGAATGGATAAAGAAGATGTGGTATATATATACAATGGAGTATTACTCGGCAATCAAAAAGAATGGAATCTTGCCATTTGCAGCTACATGGATGGAACTGGAGGGTATTATGCTAAGCAAAATTAGTCAGAGAAAGACAAATACCATATGACTTCACTCATACGGGGACTTTAAGACACAGAACAGATGAACATAAGGGAAGGGAAGCAAAAATAATATAAAAAACAGGGAGGGGGACAAAACATAAGAGACTCTTACTGGAGGGGTTGTGAGAGGGGGGATGGGCTAAATGGGTAAAGGGCATTAAGGAATTTACATCTGAAATCATTGTTGCACTATATGCTAACTAATTTGGATGTAAATTTAAAAAATAAAATTAAAAAAAATTCCCCCCAAAATATCCAAACAAACAAACAAATATACAGATGAAAGAAGATTGCAAAACAAACAAAACAAGACATTAATGAACTATGTGACTATTATTGTTTTGGGGGGAGGACTTTTTTTTTACATTAAGGCTTTACTTTTTTACAGTTTTAGGGCCACAGTAATATTGAGGGGTAGGTACAGAGATTTCCTATATGCTACTGGACTCTGCACATTCACAACCTCTCCCATTATCAACATTTCCCACCAGAGTGGTACATTTGTTACCTACATTAACATCATAATCACCCGAAGTGCATAGTTTACATTATATTTCACTCTTGGTGTAGATTCTGTGGACTTGGATAAATGTGTAATCACATGTATTCATTATTATGGTATACACAAGGTATTTTCACTGTCCTATATGCTCTACCTATTCATCTCTTTCACCCCACCCCCTGACAACCACTAATGTTTTTAATGTTTCCATATTTTTTCCTTTTCCCAAATGCCATATTATCAGAATCATCCTTCTTTCACTTAGTAGTAGTACGCATTTTTTTCACATAGTAATATGTTAAATTTCCTCTGTCTTTTCATAGCCTGAAAGTTCATTTTTTTATACTGAATAATATTCCATTGTGTAAATATATTACAGTTTATCCATTCACCTAATGGAGAACATCTTGGATGCTTCCAAGTTTTGGCAGTCAAGAATGTAGCTGCTATAGTAGGGGAAGGGAAGGAAAAATAAAATAAGGTTAAAAACAGAGAGGGCAGAAAACTGTAAGAGATTTTAAATACAAAGAACAAACAGGGTTGCTGGAGGGTAGGTGGGTGCAGGGATGGGCTACATGAGTGATGGGCATTAAAGAGGGCACTTGCTGTGATGAGCACTGGGTTTTACATGTAAGTGATGAACCACTAAATTCTACTCCTGAAACCAATACCACAATATATGTTAACTAACTTGAATTTAAATAAAAACTTGGAAGAAAAAAAAGAATATAGCTCCTATAAACATCCATTTGCAGGTTTTTATGTGACATATGTTTTTAACTCCTTTGGGTATATTTTTTTTTTAATTTTTTTTTTCAACATTTATTTATTTTTTTGGGACAGAGAGAGACAGAGCATGAACGGGGGAGGGGCAGAGAGAGAGGGAGACACAGAATCGGAAACAGGCTCCAGGCTCTGAGCCATCAGCCCAGAGCCTGACGCGGGGCTCGAACTCACGGACCGCGAGATCGTGACCTGGCTGAAGTCGGACGCTTAACCGACTGCGCCACCCAGGCACCCCATCCTTTGGGTATATTAACCAAAGCACGTGTGAAGCGTGTGACACATAAAATATATGTCTCGTGCACATATTTTCTCTTCTGTAGTTTGTCTTCTCATTGTCTTGACATTGTCTTTCTCAGAGCAGAAGTTTTTAATTTTGCTGAAGTCCAGCTTATCAATTATTTCTTTTGTGGATTGTGCTTTTGATATTTTATTTAAAACGTTATAGCCACACTCAGGATCATCTAGGTTTTCTCCTGTGTTATCTTCTGGGAATTTTATAGTTTTGTGGTTTTACCTTTAGGTCTGTGACCCATTTTAAGTTAATTTTGTAAAGGGTGTAAGGTCTGTGTCTAGACTTATTTTTTGCATGTGGATATCCAGTTCCAACACTATTTGTTGAAGACTGTCTTTGCTCCATTATATTGCCTTTGCTTCTTTGTCAAAGATCAGTTGACTCTGTTTCTGGGATTGTATTTCTGGGATCTCTGTTTTGTTCTTTTGATCTATTTGTCCATTCTTTTGCCAATACCACACTGTCCTGATTATGTAGCTTTAAAGGAAGTCTTGAAGTTGGGTCTTACCGCTATGCTTTTCAATATTACGTTGGCTTTTCTGGCCTTTCCATACAAATGTTAGAATCAGTTTGGCAGTACCCACAAAATTACTTGCTGGGATTTTGCATTGAATCGGTAGATCAAGTTGTGAAGAACTGATACATTGACAGTATTGAGTCTTTCTGTTCATTAGTTCTTTGATTTTGTTCACCACAGTTTTACAGTTTTCCTCATGTAGATATTGTAAATATTTTGTTAGATTTATATCAAAGTGTATTAATTTTTGGTTGCTAACATAATTGGTATTGTGTTTTTAATTTCAAATTCCACTTGTTCATTGACAGTATATAGAAACATGATTGACCTATGTGTATTAACTTTGTATCCTATAACTTTGCTCTAATCACTTATTTGTTCCAGGATTTTTTTTGTTGTTGTTTCTTTTAGATTTTCAACATAGACAATTATGCCATCTGCAAACAAAGACAGTTTTATTTCTTCCTTCTCATTTTGTATATGTTGTTTCCTTTTCTTGTATTATTACGCTAATTCAAACTTCCAGTATGTGTTGAAAAGGAATGGTGAGAGGGGATATCCTTACCTTGTACCTGATCTTAGTGAGAATCCTTTGAGTTTTTACTATTAAATGTGATGTTAGCTATAGGTTTTTTTGTAGATATCTTCATCAAGTTGAATGAGTTTCTTCTATTTCTTTCTTATCATGAACAGGTATTGCATTTTGTCAAATACTTTTTCTACATCTTATGATAAAATCATGTGATTTTTCTTTTTTTAACCTATTGATGTGATGAATTACATTAACTGATGTTTAAATGTTGAATCAGCCTTGCATATTTAGGATAAATCCCACTTGATCTGGTGTATAATTCTTTTTATACCTTGTTGGACTCAATTTGCTAATACTTTGTTGACAATTTTTACATCTTCAAGAGATGTAATAGAGATACCATTCTGTTTTCTGTAATATCTTTGTCTGATTTTGGTATTAGGGTAATGGTGGTCTGCTTGGATGAGTTAGGAAGTATTCTCTCTGTTTCTATCCTCTGAAAGAGATTCTAGTGTATTGAAATAATTTATTCTTTCTTTCTTTCTTTTTTATTTCATTTTATTTATTTTTTAAGTAGGCTTCACACCCAGCATGAAGCCCAGGGCAGGGCTTAAACTCACAACTCTGTGCTCAAGACGTGAATTGAGATCAAGGGTTGAATGTTTAACTGACTGAGCCATCCAGATACCCCTAATTTATTCTTTACATGTTTGGTAGAGTTTGGACCTGGTGGCATTTGTTTTGGAATTTGTTTTGGTATTAATTGTTGGTTCATTGTCTTTAATAGATATAGGTCTATTGAAATTGTCTATTCTTGTGAGCTTTGGCAAATTGTATTTTTGAAGGAATTGGTCCATTTTTTCTAGGTTGTCTGAGTGGTGGGCATACAGTTGCTCATAGTATTCCTTTATTATCCTTTTAATACCAGTAGGTTTGGTAGTGATGTTACCTCTTCATTTATGATGTTAGTAATTTGTGTACTCTCCCCCCACAACCCCCGTTAGTCTGGCTAGAGGCTTGTTGATTTTTTTGGTTCCTTTCATGGAACCAGCTTTGGTTGCACTGATTTTCTTTATTGATGTCCTGTTTTCAGTTTCACTGATTACTGATCTAATTCTTATTATTTTTTTTCTTATGCTTACTTTAGATTTAACTTGATCTTCTTTTTCTAGTTTCCTAAGGTAAAAACGTAGATTATTGATTTTAGATAATTCCTCTTTTCTAATATATGCACTCAATATTATAAATTTCCCTGTAAGCACTACTTTCCCTGTATCCCATAGTTTTTGAGAAGTTGTGTTTTCATTTTAATTTAACTGAAAATATTTTAAGATTTGTCTTGAGATTTCTTGTTTGATCCATGTGTTATTTCAAAACATGTTGTTTAATGTCCCCATATTTTGGGATTTTCCAGTTATCTTTCTGTTATTAATTTCTAGTCCAATTCCACTGTGATCTTAGAGCAGACATTGTATGATTTCTGTTCTTTTAAATTTGTGGAGATGTGTTTTATGGCCTAGAATGTGTTTTATCTTGGTGAATGTTTCATGTGAGCTTAAGGAATAATACGTATTCTGCTGTTGTTGGATGAAGTGGTCTATAGAAGTCAATTACATTCAGTTCATTGGTGGTGGTGTTGAATTCAACATGTCCTTACTGATTTTCTGCTTGTTGATCTGTCTATTTCTGATAGAGGGATATGAAAGTCTCCAACTATGATAATTGATTCATCTATTTCTCTTTGTAATTCTATTAATTTTTGCCTCTCATAATTTGATGCCAACAAAGTGAATTACCTAGAAATAAAATATGATAACAATAACAAAAAGTCTAGGAGGAGAGAAATGGAAATATATTGTCTTAAGATACTTATATGTAAAATAGCATAATATCACTTGAAGGTAGATTGTGATGAATTTTTTGTTTCTTTTTTAATTTTTTTTTCAACGTTTATTTATTTTGGGGACAGAGAGAGACAGAGCATGAACGGGGGAGGGGCAGAGAGAGAGGGAGACACAGAATCGGAAACAGGCTCCAGGCTCTGAGCCATCAGCCCAGAGCCTGACGCGGGGCTTGAACTCACGGACCGCAAGATCGTGACCTGGCTGAAGTCGGACGCTTAACCGACTGCACCACCCAGGCGCCCCTGTTTCTTTTTTTAAATTGAAGTATAGTTGACACACAAAGTTACATTAGTTTCACGTCCACAACATAGTGATTCAACAACTCTGAATGTTATTGTGGCCACAAGTATAGCTACCATCTGTCACCATACAATGCTATTACAGTACCAATGACTATATTCTCTAAGCTGTACTTTTCATCCCCATGACTTATTCATTCCATACCTGGGTGCTTGTACCTCCTACTCTTCACCCATTTTGCCCATCTTCCAACCTCCCTCTCCTTTGGCAATCATGAGTTTGTTCTGTATTTGTGGGTCTGTTTCTGCTTTTTTGTTTGTTCATTTGTTTTGTTTTTTGGATTCCACATATAAATGAAATCCTATGGTACTTGTCTTTCTCTGTCTGACTTATTTCATTTAACATAATATACCCTAGGTCCATCCATGTTGTTGGAAATGGAAAGATTCATTCTTTTTTATGGTTGAGTGTGTGTGGCATGTGTGTGCATACACATCACATCTTTTTTATTCATTCATCTATTGTTGGACACTTAGGTTGCTTCCATATCTTGGCTATTGTAAACAATGCTGCAGTTAAGATAGGGGAGAATGCATCTTTTCAAATTGGTGTTTTGTTTCCTTTGGATAAATACCCAGCAGTGAAATTACACTTATATACCCAGAGAACCATTCTGTTTTTTACTTTCAATACATTAGTCAATAAATTACATGATACATTCAACCTTTTATTGTAAAATAGGCTTTGTGTTAGATAATTTTTCCCCACTGTGGGCTAAAGTTAAGTGTTCTAAGCATGTTTAAGGTAGGTTAGGCTAAGCTGTGATGTTTGGTAGGTTAGGTGTATTAAATACATTTTCAACTTATGGTGGGTTTATCATAAGTCAAGGGAGATTTGTAGTAAAAGTCCCAGGGGGATCATGTTCTCTGCACTCCCTTCAGGCTCCTGTACCCTGAGTGATAACCTTCTGGGGCTTTCCTCTGAAAAAAACTGAAAGGGTCTTGGTGATTGATACCAGCTTTCCAAAGGCATTAGTTTAGTCTCAATTAAAATACCTCAGTGTTACCCCATTGCTTTTAGGATAAAGACAAAATTTCTTAACCTGGTTTACAAGGGCTTTCATGATTTTCCGTTAATAGACAAATATGAGGAACTTAATAAATATTTATGGAATAAATAAATATATGAAAGCATCACATAGGGAGCATAAATAGAGAATAGTCTTTGCTTACCTGTACAGTTCATCTGTCACCTTGTCCATCCTTGCTTTACCTGCTGTATTCCAGCCATACTCAACCCTTTTGGTTTTTTAAAATCTTTGTACTTTCTTGAGTTTGTTCTCACACGTGCCACTTTGTCTTCTTGGAACACTCTTCTTTTTTCCTCACCCTCAACTCTCTCTCTCTCCTCAATAAATTCTACTTATGGGGTACCTGGGGTGGCTCAGTAGGTTAAGCCTCCGACTCTTGATTTCACCTCAGGTCATGATCTCATGGTTTCTGAGTTTGAGCCCCATGTGAGGCTGTCAGTGCAGAGCCTGCTTGGGATTCTGTCTCCCTCTCTCTGCCCCCCACCCCACTGACACTGTCTCTCTCTCTCTCTTAAAAAATTTTTTTTTCTACTTATTCCTCAGGAACCAGCTTAAAAGACACTTCCTCTAGGAATCTTCTTCTACCCCTTTGGAGTTGCTGGTCCTCCTATGAACTTCTTTCATTCCTTGTTATTTCTCTGTTCATAACAATTATCATTTTGTATTGTGGTTACTTAATTGTTTGTCTTCACTATTAGATTGAAGCACGGAAGATATATATATATATATATATATATATATATATATGTGTGTGTGTGTGTGTGTGTGTGTGTGTGTGTGTGTGTATCATCGAAAGCTTATAGAGAGTGGAAACAAAAGCTGGCCTCTACTATGCACAGAATTCCCATTTGGGCAGAGTGAAAGAAGGAGATGCTGAGTCCTGATCTAGAGCCTGGCCTGGGGTCACTGAAATGAGGTATTTATGTGATTAGCATCAGGTGGTTCCTCTCCAATGACCTAGGTCCCTTCTGAGAATGCAAAGAGAAGGGCTGTCACACTACATAGCACTACCTCCCTTGGAGGGAAGTAATGTAATATCCCTTCAATGTCTGGCCATTCAAGGTTTGGCTGAAAGAGCTGGGCTCCCTGTCTCCCTAGTCTGCAACAACTCTTGAGGGTCTCAAGGTGGAACAGCATCTGTGAGGGTAGTGGGACAATAAAACTCTAGTAGTTTTGCAGTAGTATTGATCAGGAAAGCATCATGGCCACTGAAGTGAACCTCTGAAGAATAAATGGTTCCCAGTGAAGAAATAGGCAAAGGGAATTTCTAGAAATGAAATTATTTTTGTTCAGTGTCTTTACTTTTTGATTGAAAGAAAATTCCATTGGAAAGAGTTTCCAGAAAACTGAGAGGGAGGTTTTTGAGAAAGGGGATTAAGAAGGTCATTGTGACTTGGAATATCAGGTTTGCTGAACCAGTTGTCACTCTTACATCACATTTAGAGGAAGTGTTATTTCCCTAACCCTGGCATTTCTCTTTGGCCATCCTGGTTTCCCTTCTTTGATCTTCAACTTTTTCAGAGCCACAGGAATTCCAGTAGTGGTCTGCTTTCCTTCAATCCTACTCTTTTTTTTTCAAATTTTTATGAGTTTTAGTTAGTTAACATGTAATGTAATTCTGGTTTCAGGAGTAGAATTTAGTGATTCATCACTTGCATATAATACCCAGTGCCCCCTGATCCTATTCTTAAAGTTTCCAGAGCTCAGCCTATCTTTCTGGCTTCTGTTTTAGAACTATAACCTTAATTTAAGCAAAATACGTACTCCTGGAAACTTACAGGTAAGTTAAAATAGTTTTGAAAAGCGATCAGAAGAACCAGTCTTTCTGCAAAGTAAACATTATTTGTATAGAAATATGTCTTGATTTATCTGTCTTATAATTTCAGCTTTTCTTATGTCTGGCTCGTTTAAAGCTGAAAATATAATTTCCAACTTTACCTTCTTAACACAGGCTAGAGTCCCACTCAAAAATATTTTAACTAAGAGGTTAAATATTTAACTCTAAGAGGTTAAATATTTAACTAAGAGGTTTCAGTTTCTCTAATAATAGTAATAACTCAACATACTTTCCTGAACATCCTGTCTCTGCACTCACCATAGCCCTGTGAGGTAAGAAGTTAACTGAGACTCAGAAAGATAAAGTGACAAGCCTATGGTTTTAAAGTTCTACAAGAGAGCTTTCTGTGATGTTTTTCAATTGTAGAAGCAATATTATTTAAATAAATTTATTTCTTGTCTGGCTTGTGGGACCAGTCAGCAGGTACACAAAGGTCAGTTGCAATTTTGTCTGTCATATTTCTTTCTGTATTTGTTGGAAGAAATGATTTTTTTTTACCTGATTAAAAAGAGTGTGAGGTAGTGGCAAGTACATTGAACTTGAATCCAGAACACTGAAATCAAATCTGAGCCCTTACTGTGATTTTAGGCAAGTCACTTAAGATAAAAAGGAGTTGAAGAAAAGTGTCATTACCTGTGCATTTGCTATGTGCTCCACAGTGAATTATCTATCATCTCATTTAATTCTCTTCTATGAGACAGTAAAGTTCTCATTTTACTTTAATTACAAGCAGTAATTCATGGTCATGGCAAAAAGTATTTTTTTTAGGAAACAGAATTAAAGTGACGATTAGAAGTCTCTTTCTACCCCAGACCTCTTATAATCACAATAATTAGTTTCTTCGATAGCCTTCCAGAAATTTTCTGTGCTTAAAATATTTTGGAGAGGGCATCAGAGACAGAGTAATGATGGAAACTAAAGTTACTGGAGAGAGGGGTGAACAGACTTGTATAAGGAGCCCAGGGACCTTTTTGGAGAGAAAGGATTCAGAACCCTTCTTATCTAAAAGCCAAAATTATTGGAAGCTGTTGCATTGTATCTGATTGGCAGGGAGTGACAATAAGACTCCATCCAAAGTCTCCACCAGGAGAGAAAGAGATGAACTGTTGGACTAAGGGTGGTAGGTGATGACGGTTCCGGGTCTATATGCCAGATATCTTCCATTTGTTCTTTTCCACCCTGATATTAGCCCAGGAAGCTGACCTGTATAGACTAATAATATACGTCAATGGACTTCCTTGCCTTCTAGCTTCTGCTTGATTTCGGCCAATGAAAAGCTCCAGCAAGAAAGCTCTCCCAGGAGAGAATCTGAAGAAGGTTTGTTTGTTTGTTTGTTTTTCCCCTCATGTTAGTTAACATACAGTGGTCTTGGCTTCAGGAGTAGAATCCAGTGATTCGTCACATACACATAACTTCCAGTGCTCATCCAAACAAGTGCCTTCCTTAATGCCCAATACCCATTTTCCCCACCCCCACCAACCCTCAGTTTGTTCTCTGTATTTAAGAGTCTCTTATGGTTTCCCTCCCTCTCTGTTTTTATCTTATTTTTCAGGAAGAGGGTCTTGATATTTATTCCTCTGGCTCATTCTCTGAAGTGTTATGTAGGATTGGCTACATTTCTAGACTGAATGACATAGGACATAGTTCCTCTCAAGGACTCTATTCAGTTTCATCAACTGCTCTGTCCTCTCATCCTTATGGGCATAGAGGTAGTGATGTTCCACTGGGGTTACTCCACTATTTCTTGTGGATCCTCTCCAGCCACTCCTTGTCAATAGTCCTTTATTAAGACCCCAAATTTTTATAACTTGAAAAATTATGTATTTTCTGGTGTGACTTTGCTTGATACAGTCAGTTTGGAAGTGAATCCCAGAACCTGTTCCAACCCAGCCATCCTGGTGGCAAACTTATGTCCTAGGGAAATGGCTGAAGGACTGGTTTGAAGGATTTATAACATAGGAAGCCCAAGGCAATTTTGTCATTGGGCAGTGTTGGCCAACTATAATGCAGAGAGAAGAGTCATCCTCCCTTGTTTTTTGAACAGTGTCTTCTGGGCAGGAGTTTCTAACAGCGATGCTAGAAGCAACTGGAAACAGAAGCTTGGCTCCAGCCATGTAGCTTCAGATATGCTAGGCAGCAACAGCATGTACAGTCCTGAACTCATTATTTATTGCTACATATCAAATCTTCTCAAAATGGGTAGCTTAAAACAACAGCGATTTTGTTACCTCTCATTGTTCTGGTCTCATTAGGAAAATTCTCACTTGTGGTCTGTCATTCAGTAGCAGTCAGATGGCGGTTGCAGCTAGAGTCATCTGACTCTAGTGTGAGTGAGTTGGAAGTCCAATGGCTTCTTCATTCTCTGTCTGGTAAGTTGGTGCTGACCATTGAGTGGGAGAAAATCTGCAGCTGTCTACCATGTGTGATTCTGGCACTGGTGGTGGCAGCAGCAAAGATTAGAGGCATCTCTTTGGAATGCTGAGATTTCTGTTGTAGATAAAGACTACAGCCTGGAGGGTTACCTGGGGGCTCAGTCGGTTAAGCATCTGACTTCTGCTCAGGTCATGATCTCACAGTTGGTGGGTTTGGGCCCCGTGGTGGGCTCTGTGCTGTCAGCTCAGAGCCTGGAGCCTGCTTTGGGTTCTTTGTCTCCTTCTCTCTGCCCCTCCCTCCCTCACTCTGTCTCTGTCTCTGTCTCTGTCTCTGTCTCTCTCTCTCTCTCTCTCTGTCTCAAAAATAAATAAACATTAAAGAAAAAAAAAGACTACAGTTTTGAGAACCAACCTAACTGGCTTTTCATTTCATTCTCATATTTGCAGGCTGAGGTCCCTATGGAAAATCAGGAAAGGGATTGGACTGGCAGTCTTGCAAACCGGGGGGCTTAGGTATTCTACTTTAGGGCACATGGCATTCGGGAGGCAAAAATACTCCAGTTTCATATAAAGGAAGAAACTGAAGCCAGAGAGATTAAATAATAGAGGTGTCAAGATTCCAACCTTGGTCTGGCTGCTGCGAAAACCTCTTAATACTAAGCCAGGGGGATAGAACTCAAAATGTCTATGGGGGCGAGAGAAGTTCAATAAATACATCAAGCTAGAGTAAAGCAACCACCAAGAAGCAGCTTATATTGCAGCCAAGCCGGAAACTTGCCTGAAGAAATATATTTTAACATACTTGTACACAAAACCAAACTAACCAGTCAAACCAAACTCATCCGAGAGCAGCAGTGTAGGCGGTGTGAATGGTGCCCGTTGACAGCTGAGAGGTAGGTGTGCCTTTACTTTCTATGGATGGCACTAGAATTTGCAGATTGGTGTTTTTCATCACTTCTGTATGGAATGGCACATAAAACCATTCCTCATACTCATGCCCAGGGGCTGTCAGTTTAGGACTTCTGTACTAAATTACACTACTGTTTCCCCATATACATGATTTCATTTAATCTGCACACAGCTTTCTAAGGCAAGTAGTATCACCTCCATTTCACTGGTAAGGAGCTGGTTGCAGAGAGCTTATACAACTTAAGCAGCATCATACAGTGTTAGAGCCAGAATGCAAAGCCAGGTCTATGTGATTCAAAGTCCCTGATTTTTCTTCTATTTCAATGCTGTCTTTTTGCTTAACCTCTCTTTATTTTCAAAATGAGGATAATAGTACTTCCTTTGCTTACCTTAAAGGGTGTGAAAAGTAAACAAAATGGATATTAAAATGTGTGTCAAAGACCCTTGTCATTTTTTAAGTGACAAACATGCTACTGTATTATTTTAATCTGCTTAACAAAATATGTTGAGATTTGACTGTGAATCAGGCACTCGTGCCAGAATCCTGCCTTCACGGAGCTTATGTTTTATTGAAGCACCCACACAATAAACTAAATAAATGTAAATTACGTATAAAATTTTGTAAAGTGAGAAATGCTAAAGAGAAGAATCAAGCAAGAAGGGAGATCAGGAGGGAAGAGGGGTAGATGTTCTCATAAATAAGGTAGTCATGGAAGGCCTCTCCACCAGGAGAGCCTCTAGGCCAGGGGGTGGCAAATTGCAGCCCATGGGTCAAATCCACCTATGGCCTACCTTCATAAGGCATGCAAACTACAGATTTTTTTTTTTCATTTTTGTAAGTATTTGTAAAATAACTAAGAAGAATATGTGACAGAGACCGTACATAGCCTAAAAAGCTTAAAATATTTACTATCTGGGGGTGCCTGGGTGGTTCAGTCGTTTAAACATCCAGCTTTGGCTTAAGTCATGATCTCACAGTTTGTGACTTCGAGCCCTGCATCGGGCTGTCTGCTGTCAGCACAGAGCCCGCTTTGATCCTCTGTCCCCCTCTCTATCTGTCCTCCCCCACCCTCCTGCTTGAGCGCACACATACACAGTCTCTCTCTCTCTCTCTCTCTCTCTCTCTCTCTCTCAAAAAAATAAACATTAAAAAAATATTTACTATCTGACCCTTTACAGAAAAAGTTAGTAGACTTAGCCCACTCTTTCTCACATTGCTGTGGCAAACAGCTTCACCCAGGTGTAACCTGACAGCATTTGACTTTAGCTGCACTGAGTATCTCTTGCTTTCCCCCTTCCCTCCCTGCTCCCCATGGTAATCTGCCTGGCACTCACATATGTGCAGCCTGAAGTCCCTAACACCCTGTGTGGAAACCCTTGACAGTGGATAATGGAAGCGGATGGATAAATGCCACACCCCCACTCACCTTCGGGCAATTCTTCTCTTCTGTGTCACATTCTGTATGTCTCCTGGTAGGAGTAAAGTCCTGGTAGGTTTAAGCTCTCGTTGCTCCAGTGTGACCAACTCGATAATACTTGGCTTTTCCTTTCTCTGTTTCTTTCCCTCTAGCTCCTTACTCTTGCTCCCTGACAGCTCGTCTCAGGCTCTGCTTCTTTTTTTTTTTTTTTTTAATTTTTTAGAGTTTATTTATTTTTAAGAGAGAGACAGAGCATGGGCAGGGGAGGGACACAGAGAGAAGGAGACACAGAATCTGAAGCAGGCTCCAGGCTCTGAGCTGTCAGCACAGAGCCTGACATGGGGCTTGAACTCGGGAATGGTGAGATCACAGCCAAGGCCAAAGCTGGATGCTTAACTGACTGAACCACCCAGGTGCCACTCAGGCTCTGCTTTTGATGGGCAAACCAGACTAAGACATTTAGTAACTAGAGTGGTGCTAAGGGGTGCCTGGTTGGCTCATTCAGTAGAGTGTGCAATTCTTGATCTTGGGGTTGTGAGTTTGTTGGGTGTAGAGATTACTTAAAGATAAAATTTTAAAAAAAGATTGAGTGGTCTTAGAAAGCTGACTCTCAGGCTGGGACTCTTGAACTCAACTTTGGCTTATCTTCTGCATGAATTGAGGAACCACTGAAATGTTTTGAGCAGAGGAGTAACCTGACCTGACCAATATTTTTAAAGGATCACTCTAGCTGTTGTATTAGAAATGGGCGTTAGGGGAGATGTCAGTGTTGGGCCCGGGGAAGGTAGTGAGGAACGACTGCATTTTGGGTAATCTTGAGTCGACTGGATTTACTGAGGGATTGGATATAAATTATTAGAGAAAGAGAGGCATCAGGAAAACTATGTGTTTGGCCAGAGCAACTGGAAAGATTGAGTTACTTTTATTCGGGATAGGAAATAGAATGGGAGGAACAGGTTAGAGAATCAGGATGTTGAGTCATTCATATTCTTTCCATTTATTCATTCTTTCAAATTGTCAAATATTAGATGAGTAGCTACTATGTACTGGGCATTGTGCTTGGCTCTAGACATTAAATGATGAATAAGAAATATACCTTTGTTCTCATGGGCACTCAGAGGCTAGTAAATTTGGTGTTTATAATAGTGTGATAAGTGCTGTGGTAATTAGAGGAAGGGCCCTATGATCAGAATGAAGGAAGAGGAGGATGGATGATGGAATGAGGAAGAGGAGGAGGAAGGGGACAAAGATGAACTTCCTTGATATTAAGCTTTTGCTACACACCTGGCTTTTTATGAGCTGCTTTATCCCATTTAGTTTCATTTAGTCCTTTGTGAGGTAGATATCGGGAGGAGTAGTGGTAGAGTTTAATGGATTAAAGTGATATTCTCTCAAATTTTGTAAGAAGCATGCCTTGATTCTATAATATGAACAAAACAACTAGAGTTGTGTCAAAAACCTAATGCAAACCTCTGTGCTATAAGCGAGGTCTTTGAAGTCTTTTTTCCTCTCCCTAGGTTTAAACCCAAATTGTAGGATGTGACCACTCTGTGAACAGCTAGTTCACAGGAAACCAAAGGAATAAGTAGGTGCAAGATGGCTGTGCCTTCTTCCCTATGGGAGAAGGCCATGCTCCTCTGATCACTTTTACAACAGGGAAGGAGGAGCAGGAAAAGAGAGCTACCAGTCTCCATGAGCTTTGAACCCATTCAGTCACTGTCTTTTTAATTCAGATTAGTGTTTGGTCCTCCTGGAAGAAGAGGGAGTAAAATAGGCAGAAGAGTGGACAATTTTTTATTTCTTCTTTTCCCAAAGGTAGGATTACTTTCCTTTTATAGATGATAGGTTTAGTAATTGGTCTAAGCTCAGCTAAGCAGCAGAGCCTATGTCCAGCCCAGGTCTGTCTAGACTTTTTCAACTCTGCAGAACCAATGTCTATGGTCTTGGAAAGAGAATCAATAACCAAACAGAAAAAAAAGGTATGTGGCTGTTAGAGGCTGCTTATAACAGCCTGTAAGACATAGGAATTCTCAGGGGACCAGAGAGTGCCAGGACAAATGAAATTTCTGAGCCATGTGGCTAACATGCCATGAAAATATTGGGCTTGCCAGATTTCAGCTCTTTCTGAAAACAAACTGAGGTCAGGAAAACAAACTGAGATTGGCTAATTTGTTACCCAGATTTTGACCCTGCTAAAATGTCTCCCATGTGATTCTCCCTGAGATTCAACCTGCTGTGCTCCTGTTTATTTCTTTTAATAATTTTTAAAATATGAAAATCACTTATTTTTTTCTGTTTAGAAAGCAATGCATACTCATTGAAACAAATCCTAAAATATAAAAATTTATGGAGAAGAATTTTAAAATCATCCATAATCCCACAATTTGGAGATATCACAGTGAATTTGTTGGTATACACCCTTCCAGATTTCTAAACTACATCTATGTTTGCAAGCATGACATGATGTTCTTTCCCTCTCTTCTTCATATATTTCAAGTTCTGGGTAACCGAGGAAGGTGTTAGGCAGTGCAACTCCAGGAATACAACAAATCACAACCACCACAAGAACCTCTTTTCCCTTCCCTTTGTCTCCTTCATCTGTAGAGTCCAGGGTAGCCTAATGGAGTGTCCTGAGAGTCTGAATAAAGGTTCTGAGCCTGTTGGGAAACTGGAGAACAATTGAATAGAGAGGAGATGCCCACTCTGGAATCTCCAGCCCTGTGGACTCTGTTGGGTTTGAAATGTAAGACTTGGAACCCACACTAAAGTCATTCTTCTGACCTCCATATGTGCTCTATGCACTACAACAGGAGTTGGTAGGCTTTTTCTATAAAGGGCCAGATACTAGATACTTTAGGCTTTCTAGACAATACTGTCCCTCTACTCAACCCTGCCACTGGAGCACAAAAGCAAACATAGATAATATGTAAATGATGGGCATGAGTCTGTTCTAGTAAAAACTTTATTTAGAAAAATGGATTAGAGGCTAGCTCTGGCTGGAGGGCTTTAGTTTGCCAATCCTATGCTAGCTAAAGGAAGAACATTTGGGGAGAAACTAACATCTTTTCCCCATTACCAAAGGCGGATCACTGGGCCTACACACACACACACACACACACACACACACACACACACACACACGTACAAGAGATGATATTGTATTTTCAGTTTTTAAAATTGTGGTAAAATAAATTTAACAAATTTACCATTTTTACTACATAGTTTAGTGGTATTAAGTATATTGACATTACTGTGCAACCATCACAACCATTCATCTCCAGAACTTCTTTTATTTTGCAAAACTGAAACTCTAGACCCATTAAATAATAACTCCTCATTACCCTTCCCCACCCCCAGCCCCTCACAAATACCATTCTACTTTCTGTCTTTATGATTTTGACTACTCTAGCTATCTCATATGAGTGGAATAATACATTATTTGTCTTTTTGTGACTGGCTTATTTCACTTAGCATTAAGGTGTTCAAGATTCATCCATGTATTAGACTATAGATTAAATTTTATAATATTTAAAAAAATTTTTTTTTTTTTTTTTTTGAGAGAGAGCAAGGTAGGGGCAGAAACAGAGGGGAGACAGAAGATCCGAAGTAGGCTCCATGCTGACAGCAGACAGCTTGGTGAGGGCTCAAACTCAAGAACTAAGAAATTATGATGTGAGCTGAAGTCAGATGCTTAACTAACTGAGCCACCCAGGTACCCCATAAATTTTATATTTTTTTATTGAAAAAAATTTTTAATGTTTCATTTATTTTTGAGAGAGAGTGTGAGCAGGGGAGGGGCAGAGTGAGAGGGAGACACAGAATCTGAAGCAGGCTCCAGGCTCTGAGCTGTCAGCACAGAGCCTGATGTAGGGCTAGAACTCACAGACATGAAGATCATGAGCCAAAGCCGGATGCTTAAACAACTGAGCCACCCAGGTGTGCAAAATGTTATAATATTTTTAAACTTTATATTTCCCGCATATTTCTCCATGTATTTAAAAAACTTTTGGTACATACCATTTTTACAGACTGCATAATATTCCATTGAGTTAGACAGACTGAAGGGATATTCATTTGAGATCAGAACAGCCTTCTTGGGAGGAGTTCTAGCTGCTCCCCTAAACACAGCTAATTGGATTGGGGACCAGTGCACTGGCAAAGGTTGTCTACCCAAATATAGACTTCCCAGTAGAGATACTCCCTGTAGAATGGATCCAAGATGAACCAATAATATATATATATAGATACAGATATAGATATAGATATAGACATAGATATAGATATAGATGTACGTATAATTGCAAGGCAAACAGAATGAGGGCATGTCACACTAAGGCCCACAGTGACAGACAAGCTCCCAATTAAATCCATCACAATGAATAATCTGAATTTGTCTTCTTTCTTTTTTTCCTGATGAACTTGGCAGGCAGAACCAGTACATCCATCAGTAGGTGATTCATATTTATAATCATTCTCCTTTGCTGGACTTTTAGGTTATTCCCAATGTTTTGCTATTATAAACAATGCTTCAATAAGCATTTTTGTACATAACCCTTCTCTGCATATCTAGTCACTTTTTTAGGACAGTTTATATATTAAGCAGTAAATTTATAGTGACTGTGTATTGTTTGGCCCCTTGGTCCCTCAGAATTTGAGGGTCCAAGATGACCATTGCTAAAAACATTGATTGACTGGTCTTTTTTTTTTTTTAACTTTTTTTTTTTTAACGTTTATTTATTTTTGGGACAGAGAGAGACAGAGCATGAACTGGGGAGGGGCAGAGAGAGAGGGAGACACAGAATTGGAAGCACGCTCCAGGCTCTGAGCCATCAGCCCAGAGCCTGATGTGGGGCTCGAACTCACGGACTGTGAGATCGTGACCTGGCTGAAGTCGGATGCTCAACCGACTGAGCCACCCAGGCACCCCTGATTGACTGGTCTTAAGGAGAACTAACAATGGCTGGACAAGACATGATGCCTCCAGTCCTACAGGTTTCTTCTCAGGGCAGGGTTCAAGCTTGGAGGTGGAGCCCAGAAAACCAGGCAGGACAGTAGGGCAATACTGACTAGGAAGAAGGGTCCTGGACATAAGCCCAAGCTGGTGAACTGAGCCAGTTCATTGTGGATGGCACTGAGAGTAAGGGAGCAGTGGAAATGGAGTCCTCTGATGAGTAGTTACACAAGTTACAGGGCTTTCCCCTAGCTTAATGTAAACTTAGTCTGTTGGATTTACAAGAATTTTGAAGTAAGAAAGTAATCACATGGTAATGCCACATACTGTGATACTGGCTGTGGAATTATTCAGCATTATGTGGTTCTTTCCACTTCCTGGGCTTATGGAAGGGCATGCTTTCTTGTCTCTTGCAGATAGTCAAGGTCATGTGACTAGATCATTGAATTTTTTTCTCAAACTTCCTTCCTGGCTTATACTGGTGATATGTGGGCACACAAAGCATAGGGAAGAGTCACAGGTATTTTAATGTCAAAGAGTTATTCATCTGATGTAGAACAGAGTGACAGCTCCCTGAGAATTACATTGGTTGGATTGAGTTACCTTGTTTGTATGGCTTGCAGTCACAGTATCAGATCATCCTTCCCAGGCCTAGACTTCAGGTGGGCCCTGGGTGATATGTCCTGGTACTCTCCAAAGTGTTTGGGGAACTTCTCAGCTGTGCTTGGGTTCATCAGGCTAGATTTATTGCCAGCTTTTAGTCTCTCCCAGGCTCCTAGAGACTAGATAAGAAGGAGGAATATTACTGAGGAGTTCCCCATATTTTCTATTTCATATTGGAGCTTGGGATCAAACCTGGAACTCCAAGGGGAGAAGTACAGTGGAATTTCAGGGTTCTCAATGGGAAAGAAGAAACACAAAAAAATCACTTAAAAATGTTTATTTATTTATTTTGGGGGGGTGGTGGTGAGCATGGGGGAGGGACAGAGAAAGAGGGAGAGAGAATCCCAAGCAGGCTCTGCACTGTCAGCACTGAACCCAATGTGGGGCTCCACCTCACAAACTGTGAGATCATGACCTGAGGTGAAATCAAGAGTTGGACGCTTAACCAACTGAGCCACTCAGATACCCCCAAAAATCACTTTCTTGAAAGCTCCATTTCATTATCTCAAAATGGGCATGATACCTACTCTATAGGGGTGTCGCAAAGATAAAGTGACATACACTTAGTATAGTGCCTGGCAGGCAGTGGGAGCTAAATAAACATTCTTTCTCTTTAAACTGCTCCCCAAGAAATGCCACAGATATTATCCTTTAGGTCTGCTTCTCGTTGCCCACTTGTCTTCTTTCTACAAACTGAATTCTTCTCTGTATTCTCTGTCTTTTCTTTACCTCATATTTTTTTGCTGACTTCTAACTTGGCTCATTGATGGCTTATCATGGCCTCACAGTTTCTTTCAAACTTGTGATTTTTAAGCTTCTGTATACTGTCTGATTCTATATATATTTACCAATTTAAATTCTTAGGAGTAGAATTGGGTTGGTCCAGTCTTCCTTTTCTGAGCAGATCTCTTTCCTGGGACATATGATAAGCTTCTATCTCCCTTGGGGTTAGGTGCTTATGCTGGTATGGCTGGAGGGAGGAGTTGAGGGTTTGAAGGAAGCCAGTTGGCTTCATAGTGGAGTTTAGAGCATGGCTGCCTGGGGCTGGGGGCTGCAGAAAGACAGTTTCCTGTAGAAGTGGCTATGGATGTGGCAGACATGCCTTAATTGGCATATCTAGTAGAGACTCACTGAATTTTGAGTTTTTCATTGCCCAAATTAGAGGTAAATTGTGTCCAAATCTTATTTATGTATGAGAAGCTGAAGCTCAGAGAGGTATAGTGACTTGCCTTAGAGTTAGATTGCAAGTGGTAGAGCAGAAATTAGAATTTGACTCAGTTGTGTTTTTTAGCAATTAGGTATAAATATATAAAAATATTTCTTGATGGCCTATTATGTGTGAGACACCAGAACAAATCAAACCAAAAGCCTTGCTCTTGTGGGCCTACATTCTAGAGGGGGAAGAAAGACAGTAATTCAATCATGAAAGATAAGTAAATTATATAGCATGCTAGACAGTGACAAGTGTTATAGGAGTGGGGGAGATTAGACATGCTGGTGGTGGGGGAAAATGATTTAAAATAGGGACATCAGGGGCGCCTGGGTGGCGCAGTCGGTTAAGCGTCCGACTTCAGCCAGGTCACGATCTCGCAGTCCGTGAGTTCGAGCCCCGCGTCAGGCTCTGGGCTGATGGCTCAGAGCCTGGAGCCTGTTTCCGATTCTGTGTCTCCCTCTCTCTCTGCCCCTCCCCCGTTCATGCTCTGTCTCTCTCCCCAAAAAATAAATAAATGAAATAAAATAAAATAAAATAAAATAAAATAAAATAGGGACATCAGCATAGGCCTCAATCTGTTGGTGAGAGAGTGCACTCCCCTCACGATGCTGCAAATTTCCTGAGAAAGGACTATGTGTATTCCTTCTTCTTCCGCTGGTCTAACGGCTTGACTGTGGCCATCATGGAATAACTGTTTACTGAACTGAACACTTGCAGGAATATTAAGGAGGACAAGAAAAGGCTCTACGTTTATCTTCTTTTTTGGTGTCTCCCTATGTAACTACACTTTAATAGCACGCTTCATGAAGCACCCCTGTATCATATAAGTCATTGCAGAAATGTGCCTTTTCAGTACTCGTGGGACTATTAGCCCACGAAATGCCTTGTAAGCACTCTTAATACAAAGTTGTGGAAAGAGATTTAATTAACAGAGAAAATACAACCTAAGCATTAAACACAGCACGACTCAGAGTCTGAGGACAAAATCCTATTTCCTTGGAAGCATTAGAACAGTGGGGAGGCTGTTTGTCAGTGTTGTGCTAGTAAATGTCTAACAGTTGACTCTCTAAGGCAAGGAGAGGATCAGGATTTGGAGGTTTGCACCATTTCTGTGGTGTAAATACTCTGTGGCTGATTTCAGATTAAAATCTGATATTGTTGAATGTTGACTTGGGAAGAGATGTGCAGTAGCACATTATGATATAATGTTTTCTTCACACAAATGGCATAGATATAAATAACCTCAAGAGCATAGATGGTAGTAAAATGTAGTAAAATAATTAGAAAGTGATGATTTTGGAGGATTTATTATCATTGCTTTTAATATAATATATGTAACTAAGTTTATACAATTTTTTTTTTTTTTTTTTTAGTAATCTCTACACCCAGTGTGGGGCTCAAAACTCACGCTCCCAAGATCAAGAGTTGCCTGGGGACGCCTGAGTACTCAGCTGGTTAAGTGTCCAACTTCAGCTTAGGTCACATCTTACAGTTTGTGGGTTCAAGCACCATGTCGGACTCTGTGCTGACAGCTCAGAGCCTAGAGCCTGCTTCGGATGCTGTGTCTCCCTCTCTCTCTGCTCCTCCCCCATTCATGCACTGTCTCTCTCTGTCTCTCAAAAATAAATAAAAATTAAAAAAATAAAAGAGTTTCTTGGTCTTCCAACTGAGCCAGCCAGGCACTCCAGTTTATAGTTTTTAGTAATTAAAAAAAAATTTTTTTTAATGTTTATTTATTTTTGAGATAGCGAGAGAGAGGGAGAGAATGAGCAAAGGAGGGGCAGAGAGAGGGAGACACAGAATCCAAAGCAGGCTCCAGGTTCTGAGACCATGAGATCATGACCTGAGCCGAAGTCGGACACTTAACTGACTGAGCCACCCAGGCGTCCCTGTTTCTAATAATGTTTAACAACCAGTGTGCAAAAATTCTGAAAACTTAACAATTGCCTCTTGTGAGCAGATACGTGGCAGTCCTGGGCCACCATTGGTCCCAGGTTCTTTTCAGTGCATGCTTCTTCCTGGACAAAGACCAGTTCATGTCATGAATACTTAGGTATCAAATGTAAAGTCCGCTCCATTCTTCTTTGTCATGTCACTGCTCACATGTCCTTATGGTTGCCATCTTGTGCCTTCTGCCACATAACTTCTCTACCTTTCGTGGTAAGGAGGGTTTTATAAAGTCTCAAGAAAATGTTATTCTCTAGGTCAGAGACACCTGCATTGGGCACAAGCTTTTGTTCTTCACTGGAGGTTGAGGTCACACATCCCCAGGTTCTCCACCCCATGGTGTTCAGGCTCCCTTTACTGTGTACCTGCTTGGTGTGCTGGGCTGTCAGATTTCAGCTACTCAGTGAACATTTGTGCAGTATACACTGTGTGCTGACTTCCTTCCTGCCTGTGTTACTGGGTGCCAGGCCCTGTGCTCTGATCTTATTCTCTCAAGGACCCTACTGGAGGAGTCTTAGTCCTTCAATATTATGGATGAGGAAACTATGGCATAGAGAGACAGCCCAAAAGTCATGTCCTCAGAGAAACATTGCCTTTGAGATGTAACACGAGGGGACTAACACTTGTCACCCCTCAGCTAGCTGCTGGTGTGGACTGGTTTTGCTCAATTTAGTGAGTATTCAGAGCTCTCTTTTTTTGGTGGGATCTACCATAGAATCTCAGCAGAGGGACATTTGGGTAAAGCAAAAGAGCTGGAGTTGGGGTTAGGTCTGCTTCCTGGGAGTGTCCATGACCCCATCTCATTCCCTCGCATGTATCTGTGCCTGTCAGAGCCTGGTCCTTGGCTCTTGAAGGGGAAAAGCCATCAGGAGGTGAGCTCAGCTCTTCCCAGTGCAGGGGCTGATAGCAACTGTGTGCAGAGCAGCCCAGGTGCCTTCCAACTGAGCAGCAGATGTGTCCTCTGGCAGCTTTCCTGGAGGGAAGCCAGGATTAGCCACGAAGCAAACGTTGAGGGCCGAGTGGAAGGAGGAGGTGAGGGTTGTAGGATCATGGAGATCTATTTCTCAGAACACCCGAATTCAAGTCCAAGTGCTCCTACTTATTTGCTTTGTAGCCCTGGGCAAGTCATCAAAGCTCTGAGCAATTTCCTTCTCTGTGGAATCAGGAGAGGGCGAATTATGATAGTGACTGCATTTACTGAGGGCGCTCTATGTGCTAGTGCACTCAGCATTATCCACAAGTTAATTCCTATAAAAGACCGAGGCCAGTGCCAGAAACGTGGTTGGAATACACAAATGCTGCTGTTATTTATTAATCCTCATAGCAACCCTATGATTAATAATAACGACAGAGATAATAACAGTTGCTAGCATTTACTGAGCACTTTCTATGCAGTCAGCCATTGTTTCAGTTTACTTAATTTATTAACTGGGTTAACTTATTTAATTTCCCCAACTATCCCATGAGGTTGGTTCTATTTTTAACCCCATTTGACAAGTGAGAACAATTGAAGCATGATTAAGTTGAATACATGGCCAAGGACACGGAGCTGGAAAGTGACATGGTTGCTTTTATTCTCTTCATGCTGCAAAGATGGTAACTGAGGCACAGAGAAGCTGAGTGGCACGCCCAGCATCAGAGCTGGCAAACCCTCCTCTGGGTTGTTAGGCAGGTGAAATGACATAATGGAATAGAACTGCTCTGTGAACTGTTGTTCTGTCTGCCCCAGCCAGGGGTGAGGAAGCTTTGTGTATGTGTGTGTGTGTTTTTCTAGTCTAGACACACCAGCTGGTCTGAGACCCTGAGGCCTTCAGGAAGTCCTGCTTGGACTTAGTTTGTTATCTAGGTGGGATGTTAAAAGCCAGTTTGGTGTATAGGCCCTAGACTTACCATCCTCTTGGGACAGCCTAGGAGCCACTGCTTGTCTGACTTCAGAGCTGCTACCGGCTGGAAGCCTCTGCGAGGAAGCTGACTGGCAACTGGCCACTATCATGTGCAGCTGGGTTACCAGCAGTCACCCTGTGGGTTTCCTCCAGCCACACTGACCACCTTCGGTGCCTGAGCCCGCATTGGCACCCAGGACGGCAGGCAGCTAGGTAGGGGGAGGGGAGCTTGAGGCCCCTAGGGGAGTGGAGATAATCAGGTGTTACAGAGATTCTCTTTTCTCCCTCTCCCCCTGCTGCTTCCCAGGTACTCCCTTTGCTACCTGGGAACATTCCCGCTTCCCAGGTGCCCACTTGCCAGGATGGAGGGGAGAGAGGACTATTGGGTCTTTGTGGATGAGTTCCAGAACTCCAGAACTGAGACGCTTTCTGAACAGGTCACTGTCACATGCCCCTAGGACTGTCTCCTCACCACATTGAGAGCACCTCTGGGCAGGAGCAGGTCAGGGTCTCCCCTTCCCTGAGGCAGCACAGGGCCAGGCCAGGGCCAGGGCCAGGGATGGTGTTGGGGAGAATCATGTTTCCTCGGGGAAGGCCACTTTGAGTTATTGAGTTGGAACTTGGTGTTGGGGGTGGAGGTGGTCGTGGGAGCTACAGCATGTGTGTGTGTGTGTGGGGGGGGGCATGTGTGTTGTCTGTGTACGTGTATGTGTGGTGTGGGAGAGGGTAGGGAAGGAGTTTTAGGGGAAAGGGAACCAGAGTCCATCCAGTCTGCAAAGGGGCAAGTATGCCAGGCTGGCTCTCCTGCTTGGCAAATGCACACACTGCTCTTGTGGCAGAAAGGCAGCAAAAGCTGGTTGCGGCCTTGACTTCTTGATCCCTCTTGGACTGTCTGGATGAGATGGTGCTCATTCAGTCCCTTTCTCTGAGCCTCTTTAACCTTAAAGGGGAAGCAGTGTTCACCAGTGTGTTGGGTAGAAAGGGTGAGAGCCTTCCTGTCTGTCTTTCACCAAACAGGGGGCAAGGAGGTAGAAGAACAAGGAGACTGGCTCGGTGTCTCCTGGCTGTGACTGGCATTTGGCATTTGCTGCTCCTAATTTTTTTTTTTTTTTTTTTTTTTTTTGCGTTGAAATCCCTAGGGGCAGAGGGAAGCTTCTGCCAGGAGATTAGCTTCCTAAAACAGACTCTTCATTGAGTTCTGCTGGAGGTTTGAGCTATGCTCTTACTAAAGGGCATATAAATCCATCAGGATGGAGGACAGATTTGGGACTCTGGCTAAGACATCCCTTGAATTGCATCAGGGTTGGGAACAAGTTTAACCCTTCAGGCATTTGGAGGAGGTCCCATCTGGTGCTTCCTTGTTCCCCCAACATTTCCCCAACCTTCACTTGTCCTCCTCCCTCAACACCCTTTTTGAGACCTACCCCATGCCTCCTTCCTCCAGACATGCAGTTCCTCCCTATATGACAGAGTCCCCAAACCTTGTTCGTCATGTCATGCAGACTGTCCACTGATACTACGGGATACAAACAGAAGTTTCCTCTGCCCAGACTTCTGCTAATGCCAAAGGGAAGTGGGTAACAGGGTAGGCTTCCTGGGAGTGGATAGGGGATGGTGAGAACTGGACTTCGGTTTGGTCTCTCTGTGTCAGTGATGACTAAGCCCACTTTCCTTCTGATTAGTCTTAAGGCAAATAGCTATATAAAGATTGTTTTCTTGTGAAGATCATACAGTCCATTATAACACGAAATTCCTCCAATTACAGTGACTTTGACCTTACATGTTGTGAAATGTTAACCTTGACATTATCATGCTCATGGTCCATTTTCTTCCTCTCGGGGCCCATTTTCACTACAGAGGGATCTGAGTCAATGAAGATGATTGAAACTTCCACAGAAACCATCCCTATGACCCCCAGATCTTCCTTGAGAGGAGTTGGCAGTGGGTGGAGAATCTCAGTTCATACAGCCATAGATAATAGTTTCTTTCACTCCCCTTACAGGATTTTATATTTTACAGACATTTTACAGATCACTTCCACATGCATCATGTGACATCCTTAAAACGCAAGTCTGAAATAAGTGTTCTCTCTCATCACCAAGTTGTAGATAAAGAATCTAAGATTCAGAGAGGGCAACTGAATTACTTGGGGTCATACAGCCATTAAGCAGCTGAAAGTCTCTCATGGTGCCTTCTGTGCCCTCTTCCCTCAACTCAGCTGCTCTAGCCTTCTTTCTCTGAGGGGAGGCCACCAGCTACCAGCCAGGAGAAGAAGTGCTCGGAAGAGGCCGTGCAACTGGTGCAAACCTGGAGGGTTGGGGGAGGGAGTAGCAGTTCCTCCTGTAGCTGGCAGGGAATGGAGGAGGAGCCAGTGTCCTGCAGGCTGGGAACAAATTAAGTCACCACTGGATGTGTGTGTGTGGGGGGGGGGGGGGGGTGCAGCACGGGAGGACTAGAGGAACTCGGTCCATCAGCTGCCCCAAACCTGTTTGTGGTTTTCTGTGACCCCCCTCCCTGTGGATGGCTGCACCATCTGTCAGCTGCCCAGATGGAAACCTGCTGTGATCCTGATCCTTGAGTCCTCACTGGGATCCTTGCAGCCCCTTGACTCACTGCCTGGTCAGTCCCCAGGTTGTATCCAGTCTACCTCTTACATGACTTTCCAATAGTCCTTTCTTCTCTGGCTCCACGGCCGGCATGCTGGTACTGTGTCTCCCTTCCCCAGTCTATGGGCACTCTGCCTCCAGACTCTCTCCCCTCCTCCAATGTATCCACTTTAATGGGGTCCTTGCAGTAATTTTTATTTTGTGTTATTTCATTTCATTTCATTTCATTTCATTTCATTTCATTTCATTTCATTTCATTTCATTCAATTTATTTGTTTGTTTTTGCAGTGATTTTTAGAAAGGAAAAAAGTATAAATCTATTTGTGTTATCCTTAAAAATCCTTCACTGGCTCCACATTGCTTTCTGAATGCAATTAAAACTCTTTAGCTGAGGCATTAAACTTCTTGGGTTGGCCCTTGTCACCCTCTCTAGCTTCACCTCCCCACATGTATGCTCTGCTCTATCAAACACTAAATTTGCCAAGCTCTGTGGGTTGTGCAATTTCTCTTCTTGCCCTGCACACTCTTCCCCCTTCAGGTGTCACCTCCTTTGCAAAGCCTTCCTCTTAACACCTCCTCCAAGACTGACTTGGGTGCTCCTCTTCTGTGCTCCTCCCTGTTTATCCTCATAGTAGAACTGATAGTCTAATCCCATGGGGTAATAAAGTAAAAAAAAATGTATCAAATGGCTGGCACTATGAGTTTGCTCCTGGGTGACACTTTTCTAGAAATGCCTTGAGAATATGCTTGGGTAGAATGTGAGGTTCTGAGAGCAGGAACCAAGGCTGTAAAAGATGCTGGCCAAGCTGTTTTGCATGAAACAAGGAAAAGAATTCCTTCTTTCACTCCTAAGAGCAAAAGGCAAGAGGGATGAAGAAGTGATGAACAGAGAAGAAGTGGGTTGGGGGAAGGAAGGGACTGAGAGAAGCTGTGAAGTGTGTGAAGTGGTGTAGAGGATCCTATGGGGTGACAGCCATAGAAAATTCCCTACGGTGGGGTGCCCAAAAGGCATTTTAAATAGAGAGGCCACGTGTTTGATGTCAGGTTTGTTTGGTTGTTCATTTTTAAGTGAGGCAACGCTCTTCAGCCTCCTTTCCCCCCAGCCCCTCAATCTTTAGTAAAGTCTGTCAGTATTCTCAAATTACTGTAAATGTGTGTGTGTGTGTGTGTGTGTGTGTGTGTGTGTGAGCGCGCGCGCACGTGCGTGTGCATGCGCGCGTGCCTCTGGGAAGGTGGCATTATAGGAAGGACTTTGTTGAACACTTGGGTCAACTTGGAGACCACAGGTATGAAAACAAGATCTAGGAAAGACCCTTGGAGTATTGGGAGCTCCTGGGGAACCATAGCATCTCAGGGAGGCCTTTGAAATACTGCAAGGCATTGAGTGGGACCTTGAGACCAACTTAACTGGAGGAGCATCAACCTCTCCCTGATATCTGAATTGTATTAGAAATTAAAGCAAATCTCCAAGGGGAGCTGTGGAAGTAGGGATAAGGTGCACTTTTCTGTCTTAATAATTTAGCTGCTGGGGCAGGGCTGTGGAGGATAAGCGGGACACTCTTTTTCTGTACACTTGTGGTTCCCTCCTTGATATCATTCAAGTCTCTGCTCATATGTAACCTGCTCAGAGAGGCCTTCTCTGACTAGCAGAACTACTAAACCAATCCCCGTCACACTTCTTTAGCTCCTCCTAATCATGGAAATTCTATCCCTGAGTTTCAGTGGATTATAAAGTTGTGTTAAGTCTACTGAATTTAGAGAAAATCTCGATCTTGAATGCTAGCCCTTTATTCATTCACTCATTCAATAAATACTTATTGAGGGCCTACTATGTACCTGGCATCACTCTAAGCACTTGGGGGCACATCTGTGAACAAAACAAGCAAAAGTCACTCGTGTGGGTCCTGAGCATTAAGGCAAAAACCATCTTAGTTTCAACTGTTCTAACCCTGCACACTGGGAGAAGTTTTTCCTCTCAAACTCAAAGCACTTTGTAGACCTTCTTGTAGGTTAATTCTTGGTAATGGGCACATGTCCAACTGCTGACACAATGAAGTATTAAAAATGTCACTCAACACAATAGTTTTTCTAAAATGTTAAGTCTACTGATTTTGTGTTTGCATAAAAAGAATAGGTTGAAAAGTCATATTTCAAAAGCCTCTGTCCTAAAACTAGAGTATTCTGAGAGGGATCTTTTTATTTCTCTATTGACCTACCGATCTTCTATCTCTAATGGGCCATTTAATTCAAATTACATCAAACCTGACTAAATTAAATTGATTTATTACAATGAAACTCATCGCTTCTTCCCTGCTCAAAAACCTAGAATACTCTGTGAAGGGAGGTCAGATCGAATCCAAGTTGCACCTGTTTGGTTATCCACTACAACCATCACCCATTCATCCAGGCAGTAAGAGTTCAGTGAATGCTGAAAGAAGACCAGGATGTAGAGAAGGCACATCCGCAGAATCAAGCCAGAAGCCCTCTTCAGGATATGTCACAGGAGACTTACATGCAAAACGCAAACATATTGAGAAAGGAGTCCCAACTTCTCACTGGGAACAGAGGAAATGACACTTACCCCAGTTATGAGTGAAAAGGAGAAAATCATGGGTAGGGATGAACTCCAGACAAAGGCAACAGAAAGAAAGCCATCTGAACAAAAAAGCATAATGGATTCTTGTAAGTTGCCTGTGGCTGGATTCTTGTAAGTTGCCTGTGCCCTCTACACTAGGATGTATATGGCAGGAGAAGAAGCTGGACAAAATGGGCACGGTCTGATAATGAAGGGGTTTGCATACTATGCTGTGAGAAATGAGTAGCAGTGTGACATGATCAGACTTCAGACTTGTGTTTCACAAACATCATTCTTGGAGTAATGTGAGGAATCAGAGTAGAGGTGAGGAGACCAGTGAGGTGGCTGTTTCAGCAGTCTGGGACCCACACCATGGCAGAGTGGCTGGGAGAGGGGTCAAACACTAGAGGGAATTCAAGAGTAAAAGTGGGAGGATTTGACATGAGCAGTAAGAGGACACCAGGTGAGAATGAGTTTTCCTGCTTGGGTAACTGAGTCAATGGTGGAGATCCCAAACTACATCTCCCTTTCCCTTACTCCTGCCCAATAACATCGGGATGATGACTAAGCTAATTTTCTTCTTTAAAAAGTCTAGCCGTCCTTAAATTAAATACTTACCTGGTTTGGAGAATTCTCTCCCATGCCAACCCAAGGGAAAGGCCAGAAACTTGCCAGCCTCCCCTACAGTCAGGAGCTAGACACAGGAACCCAACTCCACTAATCAGATGCTAGAATTTTTTTAGCGCCTGGTGACACAAAGAAGGGGTGCCACAAAACCCACTTGGATGATGGTGGTCCCAGGTGGATGCGGCTCCTGGATGAGTCAGAGACAGAAGTAGTACAGATGGCCTCCAGACTCTGCCTGTGTGGAGGGGTGTGCTAGGTGTCTCTGCCCAGTGGTGCGGCAGTTATGTCTCCCTGGGGCAGCTCTGTGGTGTGGTTTGGGGGCTATTCCTGTAAACATAACACTTAGCCCTCGCAGGAATTGTGTGAGTTTCCTAATAGCCTTTAATAAACCTCTTTCTGGCTAAAACTAGGTCAGATGGTTTTGTTTGCAGCTAGAATCCCTGAATGATATATCACTCCTCCCTGATGGTTTGGCTGCAAGCAACAGAAACCTCCTTCTTCTATTTATTTATTTATTTATTTATTTATTTATTTATTTATTTATTTATTTTTTAAATTTTTTTTTTCAACGTTTATTTATTTTGGGGACAGAGAGAGACAGAGCATGAACGGGGGAGGGTCAGAGAGAGAGGGAGACACAGAATCGGAAACAGGCTCCAGGCTCTGAGCCATCAGCCCAGAGCCTGACGCGGGGCTCGAACTCATGGACTGCGAGATCGTGACCTGGCTGAAGTCGGACGCTCAACTGACTGCGCCACCCAGGCGCCCCTCCTTCTTCTATTTAAAATAGGTAACTAGTTACCTCAAAGTAAAGGTTACATAATGGCAGCAGAATTATTATTGCAAATATATAGTAAGCCTTTACTTTGTGCCGAGTACCCTTCTAAGTGTTTTAGACAGATACTTCGTTTGCAAATTATCAATTTTACCAATGAGGAAATGGAAGCTGAAATATCCCAAGGTCACACAGATAGTAAGGTTGTAAGGGTTAGAGCAGCTCTTTGAACCCTGACAGTCTGACTCCAAGTATGACACTCTTTTTTTTCTTTTCTTTTTTTCCCAAATATGACACTCTTAATAACTACCCTAAACTATCTTGGTGTTAGAGAAGCTCATTGTTTGTACAGCCTTATAGTCCATCCAGTCCAAATTGTATCCCATGCCTGAGTTTCTCTATTGTGCCCTCAGTGAGTAAATGAGTGGAGGATGATTAACTTGCACCAGGAGAAGTAGGGGGGATGTTGGAACTGAAAATGTAACTATTAAATGGAGCAAGAAGACATCCTTAAAATCACTACATTACCAGGTGACAGGTACCAGGAACCAGGTACCAGGCTGTACTGGTTGGGATGTGTTTGGCTGCAAACAAGAGAAACCCTAATTAGCAGTACCTTAAATCTTACAGATATTTGTTATGTCATTTATCAAGAAGACAGGAAGTGAGCAGTTCCAAGTCTGGTTGAGTATCTTCATGTTATCATAGACCCAGGATTTTGTATCTTTTTATTGTGCATCTACAGAGTATTGGATGTTTGGCCTCAGGCTGACAAAATGGCTGCCCTGGATAGTTGCAGGCATCTTGTCCCTTCCAGACTGCCTTCAGAGTGGGAAGTTGGGTGTGACAGCAAAAAGGAGTCTCCTTTCCATAAGGAAAGGTTTAAGAACTCACTTAAAATTAAAAAAATATATATGTTTTATTTATTTATTTTGAGAGAGGGAACGAGCGAGTGTGCAAGTGGAGGAGGGGCAGGGAGAGAGGGAGAGAGAGAGAGAGAGAGAGAGAGTCCCAAGCAGACCTCATACCATCAGTGCAGAGCCTGACACGGGCTTGAGCCCACAAACCATGAGATCATGACCTGAGCTGAAACCAAGAGTTGGACACTCAACCGACTGAGCTACTCAGGCACCCCAGGAACTCACTTTTAAAAGTCTCACTGGCCAGGGCGCCTGGGTAGGTCAGTCAGTTGTGTGTCTGACTTTGGCCCAGGTTATGATCTTACGATTCATGAGTTCAAGCAACACATGCTCACTGCTGTCTGTACAGAGCCCACTTCAGATTCTCTGCCTCTCCCCTGTTTGAGCTCTCTCTCTCTCTCTCTCTCTCTCTCTCTCAAAAGTAAAATAAACATTAAAAAAAAAAAAATCTTGCTGGCCATAGCTATGTAATGGCTTCTCCCCTAAACCAATCACCAACATTTAGAAATGAGATTACCATGACTGACTTAGAGGATTCATTACCTAGAGAAGGGTGAATCCTACCTTCTTGGGGCACTTTGCTTTCTGCTAAATACCTGAGCAAAAATCTGTGTTCTGTATCAAAGAAGTGTGTGTGGAAGTGGCTGTTGGATAGGAATCGACAGGGTCTGCCATAATGGTGCATCAGAACAGCAGGCTTCTGGTCTGGGCTGATTTGTCGATTTCCTTAGTAAATAATTTTTTCGTTAGTGTTGAGTGTTGAGTGATCTTGGAGCCTGACCATTACATGCTGTGTGTTTTTGGCAAGTCATTTGCTCTCTCTCAATTTTGGCTTCCATATCTTTAACATGAAATGGCCAAAGTAGATAATTTTGAGGTCTTTCCTCATATGCCATCCATTTATCTCTTCTTTCTTTTATAACACTTTTACATTCAGAGCTATAATTTTTGCTGTCAGAGACCTTCAGGAGATGGATCGTTTTGTCAATAGACAATTTATTCCCTCTTACCTCCTAAAGCCATGCTTTTCAAAGTGGGACTCCCATACTCATGGCATATGAGGAGTAAGTCAGTGGATATGTGAAGCCATAGGATAAGCATAGGGTATCTTACAGGATTTTATGCAAAGATTTGGGAGGAAAGCCTTTAAAAATTGTGTTTTCTGTTACATAATTGTGGACATGCTGTGGAATATGGTGCAAAATTTTCAAATTTGGACAATGGCCACATGTCTTTTGGAGTTATGTGTTTGTTCTTCTCTGTGGCTGGGGGTCTTTAGTTAGAAAACTTTTGTGTAGCAATGACTAATATTTTCTGAATTCAAAAAGTGCATTAGATTATTTATATATCACTTGGGTCTGATATCTAGATTAGAGTTTTTCAATCTCAGCACAATGACAGTTTGGCCAGATGATTCCTTGTTTCAGGGACTATCTATGCAGGACATGTAGGATGTAGGATGTAGGGTGTTTAGCAGCATCTCTGTCCTCTACCCACTAGATGCCGGTTACAATCTCCTAGGTGTGACCACCAAAAAAAAAAGTCCCCAGACATTGCAAAATATCCCTGGTGGGGCAAAATCAACCCAGTTGAGAATGATGTGGATGGATTAATACTTGAATTCTTACTTGCCCCTTCTTGATTAATAGTTCTGTGGCCTTGGACAAGGTACCTAACATTTGTAAACTTCAACTTCTTTATCTGCCAAATAGGGCAAGCTCATAAGATTATTATCTGCATTAAATGAGATCACAGATATGACCTCACAGAGTCTAGCTCAATGCCTAGTCTATAATAGGCCTTCCGTGAATTTTAATTCTCTTCCCCTTCCCTTCAGCTTTCTGGGGCTATAGAACTTTCCAATTGGAAGGGATGTTAGAAGTCATCTTACTAGAATTCTTCATTTTATAAATTAAGAGACTGAAGTTCATAGAGATAATCTGTCTTTTCAACCCTAAATTTATCTTTATACTCAATTAATACAAAAGAGACATATCAAAGTGGGAATGTACAGAAGCAGATGAGTTCAAAGGCTCTCTCCTGTCAAGGCTGATTTGCAAGGTTCTTGCCCCTGTAGATTTCCTCCTGATGTATTACCTCTGAGAGAATTCTTGAAGCACTAAATCCTTTGTGTGACTCAGACTGAGTTCAAATGTTTGGTTTCAGGGGCCATCACTTATCTCTTTGGAAGCTCTTGTCCTGGGCACTTTGAATGTTAGAGAATGTTAAGCATTGAAACAAAATGTATGGAATATGAGAGTTAATGCTCTGAGCCAGCCAAAGTTTAAAAAAATTTATAGTCATCAAGAATACATAACAGCTGTTCAAGAAACAGAACAAAAGAAAGAACCCGAAAGATTAATGGGTGGCTCCAATTTTTCTGCTTCTTCTCTGCTAAGGACAAGACTATTCTGACTAAAAAAAAAAAAAAAAAAAAGACTGGGGCAACCTGATGAAAGGGACTAAAGCCCCTGAAAGGGGAGAAGTGCGGTAAGAGCTGTCCTAAAAGAGTCCATATCTCCTGGACCAAACAAATCACTGTGTAAGCTATTGGGAAATTTTCTGGTGAGACCATAGAACCACTGTTGATAATCTGAGGGACTCATAGAAAATAGGAATCATATTGGAGGATTGCGGATGGGCAAATGTCCTGATTTTTAGGAAATATAATTAATTTTTCCCTTCTCACTTCTACCAACTATGAATTCATGAGTTTGGCACCAGTCCTAGGCAAAATTCCATAAAAGATTATTTTACTAATGGCTTATGAATGCTTACAAATTAAGCAGCAATCTCTCTAAGCCAGTAGTGTTTCAGTAAAACAGGTCATGCCAGAGTAATCTAATTTCCTTTTTTGATTAAGGCCATTAGAATGGCTGAGCAGGGATGTGGAGTGAGCACAGAATATCCAGATGACAGGAAGGCATGTCTCTTGTGTCATTGTTGGAGACAAGATGTGGAAAGATGGGCTGGATACAGATATCATGCAGTGAATGTGTAACTGTATCCGGTGGATACCAATTAATGGATGGATAGTGATAAGGAAGCAGATCCCCAGTGCCTACTGTAGGACATTGGCCCTGGGCCTGTGACAGTCCATACTTTATTAGCGTATTAACCAGATCAAACAATGAATGTGCCTTACCCTTGGCTCTTTGGGGGGATCTGTTTGGCCCATACACCTAAACAAAGGGATACATATTGGTAGCTGTGGTTTGTGCCAAGTGACCCCAAGTTCCAGGGTACAGCTAATTGAACACATTGCTTTAGGGACATATGTTCCATGGCAGTGAAAATCCTTGTAGATCTTGACCCTGACTCCCTCTCTAGTCTCAGTTTTGTTGCCCTCTTCCCCATGATCCCCATGTTTAGCCAGGCTTATAATAGCCTGCATACACTCTGTTGTTTTATGCCCTCTTCATTTTGTACATTTTCCTGTATCTGACTTGAATGCCCTTGTTTCTCTACTGCCTAATTCTTCACCTGCCTGACAAGCTTTTACTCATATTCAAGACTCATATTCAAGCTAAACCTTCCCGTCCTGTGTAAAGCCTTTCTTTTCCTTCTCACCCTTTTTTGGGCACCTATCCTAATACATTTTTCCCCATCTGAATTTTGGTACTTGTACCCACCATTGTTCTAGGAATTATCACACTGTATTAATAACGTATTTACTTGTCTATCTCCTCTGACCTCTCTTTTCTACCCTCACGAACCACTCCGCATACAAACACTTTCAGCTCACTGAGGACAGGGGTTGGATCCTACCCAGAGCCTGGCACAAAAAAGAGGCACTCAGTGAATGAATTAATGAATAAAAAATGAATGAATGAATGGCTTATGTAAAACATATCATTCTGGCTCTGTTGCTCAGTGTCAGCCTGCTAAGAATCACAATGACATTAAATGTTTCTGTGTAGCCTGACTCCTTAGATCCAGCTTTCCAAAGGATTAAAAAAATATACTAAACAGGATTCCTTTTCCCTCTAGTCACCTGCTGTCTCAATAAGGGCTTATGGATGCACTGAATCAGCAACAAAACTCTTTACCATGGTGCATACAAACCATACTGCCACAACCTTACAGGGTCTCCAAACCAAAAGCCAAAATTTTCAACATTCCCCTCCTGTGGCAACCAAGAAGGCGCATCTATGCTACCAGCCATAGACATTTTTAGAACTGCCGTCTGCATTTTTGAAAAGGGAGTCTAGCCTTACTCATCTTATCTCTTTTCTTCTAATTGACTCAGAAAGTAAGTACAACCTTATTTAAATGCAACCAGAGCAGAGAGGCACAAAGAATAATTCAGCTCTTCTGGTACTTCAGGAAGAGTCTAATTATTACGGGAAGATCTGGGCCTTTAAAAAGGATGCTCTGCGGTATAATTAAAGAATTAAAATTCAGATAAGGGCACCAAATGCAAGTCAGCAGGCATTTATGTCTGTGCCAATTATTCAGTTCTAAATAGCTGGACCAGGCAGTGTTTGTTGCAGGTTGGCTGAGTTGCCTGACTGGAAGACTGGCATCCTGGCATGCTGCCAATGTCCCCGAGTCCATTCTGTCCCTGTGTAATGGGTGTTGGCATTTAACACCCTCCAAAATGCAAGAGATGATGTTCCACTGGGGATCCTTCATGCTCAGAGTTAGGACAGGCCTCACATACAAATTCCTGCCAAGCCAAGGGGTATAAAACCCTGGGGTTTTGAAGCAGACAGACCAGGGTGTGAATCTTCAGTGTGATCACAGAGTCTGAAGTAAACTAAGAGTTGATTAATGACCTTTAAAGGGGTATCTGGATGTATTAATAGTACATTATTTAAAGACTGTTTTGGGTTTTTTGTTTTTTGGTGTTTTTTAAAATCTTTTTAAATTTATTTTTAAGAGACAGAGAGAGACAGAGCACAAGTGGAGGAGGGGCAGAGAGAGAGGGAGACACAGAAGCCGAAACAGGCTCCAGGCTCCGAGGTGTCAGCACTGACCCCGACGCAGAGTTCGGACTCACGAACCGCGAGATCATGACCTGAGCTGAAGTCAGACACTTAACCCACTGAGCCACTCAGACACCCCAAAGACTGTTCTGTTTTGATCACAAAGTACGTGTGAAGCACTTAGAAGCTTATAATCCTTATCATATGACACTCTAGCTTGTTTGTGACACTTTCATCTGAATCTCTCATAGTACTTAATGGCTACTGTTTATTAATAATAATGATGTTTCATGTTTAGGCAGAACTTCTTAAAAAAATGTTTACTTATTTATTTTTAAGACAGAGAGAGAGAGAGAGAGAGAGTGCGAGCAGGGTATGGGCAGAGAAAGAGAGAGGGAATCCAAGCAGGCTCTGCACTGCCAGCATAGAGCCCAATATGGGGCTCAAACTCAAGAACTGTGAGATCATGACCTGAGCCGAGATCAAGAGTCAGATGCCCAACCAACTGGGTCACAGAACTTTAAAAAGTTCTGTGCTCTCCATGTCCTTATATTGTCCTGGCTAGGAAGCTTTAGAGCTCTTGGACCCCACTTTGTAGTTGAGAGACAAGAGTTAGAGGGCTTGCTAGAGTGTGAAGTAAAGCAGAAACTTAATGTGTTTGTGGCTATTTCTGCAGAGGAAGTGTCCTGGGCAAAGCTCCCCGTGGATATCAGGATAAGGCATGCCTTTTATCTGCTATGGTCCAAGCTCCCCTCTTTCAGAGCCAAGAGGACCCTGCATCACACCCGCTGCTCTTCTTTATTTGTCATTTGAGACCTAGGGGCCTGAAAAGACATCTGCAAGCTCTAGAGAAGGGAAGGCTGAGAGAGAGAGAGTGAGAGAAGGAAATTTGTTGAACATCTGCTTTTAGCCCCCTCAGAATAACAGAAGAGAGCATGAAGGAATCAGAGCTTTGTGGGGTCCGCTTTCAGAAAGAGAAGGGGAAGATAAAGTTAAATTTTCAGCTCTCACTGTGGTGTTAATTTTATTTGTCAGCGTGGCTGGGCCACAGTACCCTGATATTTGGTCAACTACCAGTCCAGATGTCTCTGTGAAGATAGTTTTTAGATGAGATAAACGTTTAAATCAGTGTACTCAGAATAAAGCAAATTACTCTCTGTTATGTGGGTGGACCTCTCTTAAGGATGCCCTTAAGAGAAAAAAAGACTGAGGCTCCTTGGGGAAGAGTGAGTTCAGCCAGCAGGGAGCCTTGGGACTCAAGCTGCAGCATCAACTCTTCTCTGCCGGCCTGCTCTGCACATCTCTGACTTGCCAGCCCCACAGTCACATGAGCCAATTCCTTAAAATAAATCTTTCTCTCTCTGTCTCTCTCTCTCTGTCTGCGCGCACACACACACACACACACACACACACACACACACACCCTGTTAGTTCCATTTCTCTCGAGAACCCTAATACACACACCATATATTAGAATAAATTCAAATTGATTAAACATTTAAATGTAAACAAACAGGGGCACCTGGGTGGCTCAGTCAGTTAAGTGTTCCACTCGATTTCGGTTCAGGTCATCATCTCACAGTTTGTGAGATTGAGACCCGCATCAGGCTCTGCACTGACAGTGAGGAGAGGGCTTGGAATTTTCTCTCTCCCTCTCTCTCTGCCCCTCCCCTGTTCACGTGCACAGGTGCGTGCTCTCTCAAATAAATAAACTTAGAAATGGGGTGCCTGGGTGGCTCAGTCAGTTAAAGCATCTGACTTCGGCTCAGGTCATGATCTCACGGTTTGTGAGTTCAAGCCCCGCGTCGGGCTCTGTGCTGACAGCTCAGAGCCTGGAGCCTGCTTCGGATTCTGTGTCTCCCTCTCTATCTGTCCCTCCCTGACTAGCGCTCTGTCTCTCTCTGTCTCCCAAAAATAAATAAATGTAAAAAAAAATTAAAATAAATAAATAAACTTAGCTAGAAAAAATATTGGTAAATATTTTGGCAGGGGTGGGCGGGAGTGAAGAATGCACACCACAAGCAGAAACTATGAAGAGAAAGACTGACGACTTTGATTAGGAAAAGTATCTTCTGTCTGAAAGTACCATAAACATATAAAAGGGAAAGTCTTAAATAGGGGAAAATTCACGATATATGTTCAGACTAAAAGTTAATATATTTAGTACACAAAGAACTGTTACAAAAGAATAAAATAAGCTGACCATCTTAAAAGAAAAATGGACAAGGACAAGCAAGCAAGTCACAAAGAAAAGTAAATGACCATAAACATGTGGAAACATTCAATATAAAACAAATGCAAATACAAAAAATATAATTTTTGCTTGGCAAATGATCAGAAACATAAAAGGATGCTCATATGCAGTGTTAGCAGTGAGGCAGCAAAAGGGGCCACTTGTTAAGGTATAAATTAGCACACCTGTCTCAGACTTTTAGACTCCCATGGCTGAGGTGAACATCAGATGTGCAAACATTTCTGGAAGTATGCTAAGCCCTGTAATATATATAATAGCATACAATTGAAAACACCTAAATGTCCATCAATATGGTATTAGTTAAGGGGTGCCTGGGCGGCTCAGTCGGTTACCTGTCTGACTCTTGGTTTGGCTCAGGTCATGATCTTACAGTTTGTGAGTTTGAGCCCTGCATTGGGCTGTGTGCTGACAGAGCGGAGCCTGCTTGGGATTCTTTCTCTCTGCCCCTCTCCTGCTCCTGTACTCTCTCTCTTTCAAAATAAATAAACTTAAAAAATATGGTATTAGTTAAATAAGTTATGGTAAATCCATACAATGAAAATGAACTTGTGAATTATATTTATCTCCGCAGAAGGCTATTATTTATTAAGTAAAAAGGGCTTAAAAAAATTGTACACAGTATAAATCCCATTTTTGCATGGGTAAGTCAACATTCTTGAATAGAAGAAAGACTGGAAGGAAATACACCAAAATGTTAATAATAGTGGGCAGAGGGATTATGGGTGACTTAAATTTCCATTTGAGTATGTATGTGGTGGGGGATGGGGAATGTTTTTTCTACTATAACTCTATATTACTTGTATAATAAGAAAAGAGGTTATTATTATTTTTTAATTTTTATTTTCTTTTTACAGTTCAGTATGTATTAGGTAGAGGAGGTGGCAAGGTGAGGGTGGGGCCAGTAAAATTAGTAGCCAAAAATCAGGGGCCGTGATTTCCAGAACTTAGAAGAGTTCAGAAACCTCTGTCCTGGTCTCACATTTATTATGTTTGCCATTCTTTTGATTCCCTGACTTGATTTGCAGTATACTTGTGAAAAATGGGTTTTATTTTGGGGAAGCATTGAATGGGAGAAGCAGAGAAGACTGCATCAGGTTCCATGACCCATCTGACAGGGATGAGAGTGGGAGGCAGCCCCAGAGAGGGGGCACATGGCCTGTAAAGAGACTAGAAAGCAGATAATCCCTGTGACCACAAAAAGGATATAGGGGTATCAGCCAAATTGGAGTGGAATGAGCACCCTGGAGGAAGAAACAGGAGAAGTCTACCTATCAGGAGCTGGGGAGTTTGGGGGCAGACACCTATGGGCTAAGCCCGCTGCAAATTCTTGTTGGCCTCAGAGCAAGAGGCCCATATACATACCTCCAGATGTACACTAAAGTTTGAAAACCATTACCTACTCTACTCCTAAAAATTCATCAGCCCCTGCATGCACTTCATAAGGAGAAAATTCAAAGATTCTTTTCTGGAGAAAGGCTTGAGCACATCAACACCCCCTGTGAAGAAAGCTAGCTTGCCCAACAGTCAAGCCCAGCATTTAACAAGCTCTAGCCATGCAAACACAGTTTGCATCAGCTTTTTAGCTCCCCATCATTAGCCATGAGTGGACAACCGAGTATCACAAAATATTTAAGGAAAGCCTCCAAAATTGAACAGAGAGACCAAACCAAGGAGAAGGGGAAAAAGACACTAGGTGGGGCAATACCTATAAAGTTTGGAATTAAAATTCTCAAAGAGAAAAGAGAAGATAGGGCACCTGGGTGTCTCAGTTGTTAAGCATGTGCCTTTGGCTCAGGTCATGATTTCACGGTTAGTGAGTTTGAGTCCCACATCAGTGACTGGTGTCCCGCTTCAGGAAAACACGAGCCCCGCTTCTGGTGAGCCCTTCTTCTCTCTCTCTGCTCCTCGCTCACTTGTGCCCTCTCTCCCTCTCTCAAAAAAAAAAAAAAAAAAAAAAAAAAGAGAAGATCTTGCATCCCTTAAACAAGAGCACAGTGCTATGTTTAAAAAAAAAAAAATACAATCAGAGAACAAAACAGAACACACATAAATTTTTTAAAAATATATGGTAACTGAAAGTTTGAAGGGTTGTCATAACTACCCATTCATTCAGTGATTCCCTGGAAGGACTCAAGATTCAGAGGCAATCAAGGCTATTATTTATTATAGCAAAGGGATACACAGCAGGATCAGCAACGGAGACACATCAGGCAGAGTATGCAGGAGTCTAGTGTAGGCTTCCAACGTTTTCCTCTGGGTAGTGTGGGGTTTTCACACACTTTGTGAAGGCTTTGGCCTTCAGCAGTGAAATACAGGATTTTCTGCAGTGTTTTTGCCCATATAACCCTCTTCAGACTCTGAGTCCATGATTTTTATTTTTATTGCTAGTTATTTAAGTGCTCTTTGCCTGTGCAACCAGCCATAATTAATGAAGTTCCAAAGTCTCAGAAGGAAAGCAAGTGTTCACCCTAAATCACATTGTTTGTACAAAGAATCTAGGCAGTCTGGTAGAACTGAATTCAGTGCCCCAGGCACACAAAACAACCTTATCATTTAGTAGCATGGAATACATACCAGAGGCCTTTCCAGGAGCCTCCTTGAAACCTCCTAGAGATAGCAACATAAAGGCCTGCTACGGTTAACATAGCAGTCTTTCCTGCAGGTTGAAATTAAAATTCAATAGAAAATATTAAAGATAACATTGAAAAGAATATCTTTTGAGAAGAGGATGGAAAAGAAGTTAAAGAAATGGAAAAATGAATAATGATAAAATTAGGAAATCAGTCCTAGATGTCTGACGTCTAGAATGAACAAACAGAGAAAATTAATGGGAAGAAAACATAGAAGACATAAAAGAAGAAAATTTTCTGGAACTGAAGAATAAGAGTTTCCAGATTGAAAGAATCCATTAACAACACAACTTGGTAGAGACCCAGGAAGAAGAAATTGTGAGTGAGTACTAACTCCCTTTGTGTCTGTGACCTCCAGCTGTTCAAAGCTGACATGTTGCCCTTTAACAATTCATTAATATTTTAGTTGATTTTTTTTCACCTGCTTATATGGCGACCACCTTTTCATTCTCTGCAAAAGCAAATTATGTGTCTGAGTTCTCTTTGGGGGATTTTATTTGGAATTTATGTTGCTCAATTACCTTCTGACCTGAACTCTTTGATACACTAAAAAAAATGTCATTTTTTAAAGATCATATGGCTTTTTAAAAAGGGTAAGAAAGTCTTTTTTTTTTAAATAGCTTTCTACATTCTAAGAGGAAATGGATGTTGCATACAGGTTTAGTACCACTCCCTACTGCTATGCCTAGCATTTTCAAGTCCTCAGGATTTTCTGGGGAAAATGGTATTAGAAAGATCAGTTCATATTTTATCAATACCTCCCTCTCTAGTAACTTTGCAACTTCCCCTTGTTTGCTATGTCACCGAGGAAAAAGCATCTCTGTTTGCTTTTTATTTCCCCCAAATTCAGTTGTTTCTTTCAGTCTTGTTTTTTTTCCCAATGTCTTTATTCTTGTGGGGGTTTTTAAAAAGCATTTTTATTCTTTTAGTATCAATTTATGTGGGTTTAGGGAGGGAGCAAAGGTAAATATACATTTTAATTCTGTTATGTTTATACTGGATTGTTGAATGTAACATTTTGCAAAGGCTGGGCCATGAGGTGACCTTAGTTTTATGTTAATTACATGGGAATTATTTATTTTTTTAAGAAATGATTTTCAAACACTGGTATCTTAATTTTTAATAACCAACCTCTATAACTAAGTATACTGGGACACCATTGTTGAGGATTGTTGGGCTCAGAAGTTTTTGCTAAACTTTCCATTTTACTTTCCTATGTGACTCTTTCTTTCTTTCTTTCTTTCTTTCTTTCATTCATTCTTTTGTTCTTTCTTTTTTTAGCTTGAATTATTGAGGAAGTTCTTTTAGCTCTTTACTTGGCTTTATAAGTTCTTTATTTTCTGCTTAACCATCAATATATAAGTTGTTCATGGGATGTAATTGAGCTTCTTTCTGTTCAGCACCATGTGGGGACTAGTGACACTCCTCTGACAAAGGTTTGAAGACCAGAACCTCAGGGTTCTTTTGTGAAGACTTCATAAAGGAGGGTGTCAGTTGGGGTGTGGGTGGGCATGTTTTCCTCTCCTCTTAGGGACCTGAGATTTCTTGCCTTGTCTTGGAATTCAAGTGGTCAAGTGGAATTCAAGTGGTTCGTTATTAAAGAGGAGTAACTCAAATGTTTCCTATTTAAGGGGTGCCTGGGTGGCTCAGTTGGTTAAGCATCTTGATTTTGGCTCAGGTCATGATCTCACAGTTCAGTTCATGAGTTTGAGCCCCGTATCAGGCTCTGGGCTGACAGTTTGGAGCCTGCTTGGGATTCTGTCTCCCTCTGTCTCTGCCCCTCTCCCGCTCACTCTCTCTCTCTCTCTCTCTCAAAACATAAGATATTTCCTGTTTAAGACATATTCCAGCAGTCTGGGGATCAAGCAAATCTTCATAAGTCAGTCATATTTTACATTATTAAGATTTATTAAGATACAGTCGATTTCAGTGAATCTCTCTGTTACAAAATACAAATTATTTTTTATTGTGGAAAATACACATAATGTAAAATTAAAATGAAATATTTTTTAACATGAAAAATATATACAACCTTTGTAGACTTCCTTCCCTTCTCTGGGCTTTTATTTCTTCAATTATAAAAAGAGGTCTAGGACTAAATCATTAGGTTCCATTTGGAGTATTTTTAGCAACTTTAATGAGATATAATTCATATAGTATATAAGTTACTATCTTACATTGTAAAATTCACTGGTTTTTAGGATATTGCATTATTAATTTCTTTAAATTGTGATAAAATGTATGTAACATAATTTATCATTTTAGCCATTTGTAATCATCTAAGTATATAATCCAGTGGCATTAATTGCATTCAGAATGTTGTGTGACCATCACAGATATTTACAAAACTTTTCATTATCTTCAACCATAACTCTATAATCATTAAGGGATCCATTTAGCTTTAACATACTAGGAATTATTCTAATTTTTAAATTTTTTTGCAACCTCTATGCCCAATGTGGGTCTTGAACTTATGTATGACCCTGAGATCAAGAGTCACATTCTCTACCAACTGAGCCAGCCAGGCACACTGCTATTATTCTATTTTAGATAAAACTCTTCAAAGACCCTCAAACCCAAACTGGAAAAAGACTAATTTTAATTCCCAATCCCAGTGTTATTAGGTCTGTTATGTGCTATTACACATTTATATACACTCTGAGTGTTGTTCTCAGTCCCATGATGGGCATGTTAACAGCTCTAAAGAAAGTCAGAGCAAAAAGGGGGAATGAATTGGGGTTTTAGTTGGATCTTGTAATGATGAGCCACTAGAGAGCCTTCATACTCCCATCAGCAGCTTTCAGTTAACTTTCACGTTAAGCCAGATGTCTTTCAAAAATTATCCTACCAGTTGGTGAATTTTAGAGCTTTTAGAGGCTGTATTCATGCATTCTCTTCAGAAAGTGACTGAAAAGCTGTTACTGACACCCACTGCTGAGATGTCCCTGGATGTTCCTTCAGGATTTATGAATTGTTCACGGCACAGGAACCAACTGATATCTACTTCCTGGTCCTGAGGATTTCAGCTATTCTTCCACATTGGAATATATTCTTTGAGTTGTTGCTGGATTAGTATTTCCATGAGATCAGAGAGAAATAAAACCAGGAAGGTTGCATCTGTTTGTACATAATCACAGAAATTTAACTTGCTGTCCTTGGAGTTGCCATCTCTTTCCTTCCTTGTTCTTTCTATGGTCCTCTGGGGACACTGCTCCATTATTATCCAGAGTTTGCACTAGTGAGTAGAAGACTCAGGTGCCCTACTATAACATTAGGCCCCTTCCTAGGCAGTACATTTTCTACTACTGGGTATTTAAGCAGGGGTTGGATCATTCTATATCAGAAATGTGCAGGATTGTTCAGGAATGCACTAGGGGATTGAGAAGGATGACACAGTAAGGTTCTTCAAGTTCTGAATATCTGTGACATTGTGGGCAACATTGCATAGTGGTAAGGAATTTTTACTTAATCATACATTTTTTTTAATGTTTATTTATTTTTGAGAGAGAGAGAGAGAGAGAGAGAGAGAGAGAGAGAGAGACAGAGTGCATGCAGGGGAGGAGCAGAGAGAGAGGGAAACACAGAATCTGAAGCAGGCTCCAGGCTCTGAGCTGTCAGCACAGAGCCCGACATGGGGCCCAAACCCACAAAGGTGACATCATGACCTGAGCTGAAGTTGGACGCTCAGCTGACTGAGCCACCCAGGTGCCACTATTTAATCTATATTAATACTCAGTATCTTCACCAGTAAAATAAGTATAATTATAGGATTAAAAAACTAATGCTTGGAAATGCTTAGAACAAATGTTTAGGAGTTTCACGCATACTTGGTAAATGTTAAGAATTGTCATGATTTTTATAAAAATAGTAACAGCCACAATTTTTGCAAAATGAATGGAAAGTTCTGTGCTAAACAGAACCAACTCTGCTTCCCAATATCTGTTTGACTTTAGGCAAATCACTCAACATGTCCGGGCCTTATTTCCTAATCACAGATATTTAGATGCCCTTTCTTTCTTTAAGATTCTTAAAGGGTCTTTTTTCTTTCTCTCTTGTAATCAAAAGACTCTTTAAGATGACTTCTATGGGATGGTAGTTGCTTAGAAATAAATTTTGAGATATTAATCTTATGCTGTCTTGATCTGCAACCTTGGACTGCTTTTTGATAATTCTGTGGCTAGGTGTGTGTAACAAAATTGGAAATAACCACCTATGCCTTCTCCTTACCAGCAAGGGATGGTTTGAGGTGAAATAAATTTATTAAAGCAATTTGATTTTTGCTGAAATAAAATGGCCTCTGCTAAATGTAAGGTCATATTATTTTTATGAGCTAGAGAATCATGTGGGAACTTAAAATTGACAAGGTTAAATTGTCTCCCTTTTTGTGTGAAAGTTGAGATCTTTGAACATGCTTAAGTTGGGAGGCTAATTTTTGATTTATCAGGAAGAGAGTAGTGGGCCACTGACGATCTATTACCTTTTGATTGTTATTGCCATTAAACATCAGTTTTCCTGCCTCTGCATAGGAATTTTTAGAGTGCATATATTGCTTTTCTGGACACGTTATGATTTCTACTCTTATAAAATCGAGCTTCCCAGTCCTCTTTCTCAGGTTATCCCTTTTGAGTTTCTTAATCAGCTGGAAAACTGAGAGTGCTAAAGATGGAGGTGGCGGAGGGTATGGATCTCACTCCTCTGTCATATAGTGACTTGATGGAAAGCAAGCAGAGGGAGTTATAGAAGCCTTGTAGGAGTAACTGGAGGGTTTCCCCTGGGATCTGCATAGGGAATTTGAGTCTGCTGGTATTCAAGGAGGGTTGGGCTTGTACCAGATGAGAGGAGGGAGAGGAGCATAGGCAGGTAGTGAAAAAAAGAGAAGAGCTTGGAAAGTCTGTTAAGAGAGGCTCAAATTTCCAACTGTGCCTGGGGGCTCTGGTTTTTCTACCCCGTTCTTTGAGCGTATCCCTCTCCCATAATTCCCAAACCATTTTTCTAGTCTCCCTAGAGTCCCAGTCCTTGATGTCCACCTGCGCTTGGTTGTCCCATAGTTACCTCATACTTATGATGTCCCGAATTAGACTCAAGTCCTTTCTCTATCCCAAGCTGTTCTTCCTTTTATATTTTACTCGTAGGTCAATCAGCCACCCAAATACGCAACCTAGAGAATCTGTAGCCATCTTCAACATTTCCTTCTCAGTGACTCAGTAGACATTTACTTAGTATTTATTATGTACCATTGCTAGAAACTGGGCCATAGTAGGAGAGACAAAGATGATTAAGATATGGCTTTGAATATAAGCAGCTCAGTTCAGCAAAAGAAGCAGACAGGCAACCACAATAGAGTCAGATACAAATCTCTTTTGTTCTGTCTCTTAAATGATTCTGAAATCTATTTCCCCTCTTCATTCCTACTGCCAGTGCTTAAATTCAGACCTTTTATTTGGCCAAATTACTGCAATTATCTGGTGTAGTTCCTTTTTTCCACTCCTATTCTGGAAATACCCTACTTTTAGAGTAATTATTTCAAAGACACAATCTGCCTCAACAGAGATACTGTACCAGTTTCCCAGCATTCCACATGTTACCATCTACCCCACACCCAGTTTTAGTCACTAGAGATTTTGTGGCCTTGAGAATATAATTTCTCTGCTTAGCATTTCTTTCTCTATATAGTGAATTCCTATGTAGTCTCAAAGAGGCAGTTTAATGTCCCTTCCTCGATGAGGCCTTTCTCAAATACTTAGGCAGGATTTAGTGCTCTCAGAGAACTCTTCAAACCTCCATTTATACCATCCACCATGCTGCATTTTTCTTTTCTTTTCTTTTCTTTTCTTTTCTTTTCTTTTCTTTTCTTTTTTTTTAAAGTGTTCCCTCATTGGCCTGTAACTTCATTAAAGAATTTATCTTCCTCCTATTTAAATTTCTAGCAGCCAATTAGTGATTGGAATAGAGTAAGTGCTCAAATATGTTAGAAAAATGATTGGCTATCCATTAAGCATGGGTGTGAGCCAACAATTGTTCTATGCTAAGATTTAGGACCAGAAAATGCTGACTTCCTGGGCATTGGGTTCCTGGGAGTTGGCTTGTAGCGGGGATAGAGCCACCATTACTCTGAGTTCCCATTTGCCCTCTCACAAATGGAGAGAGCCCAGTTTTCAACAGGAAAAGAAATGGCCATGCTCTGCAAAAAGGCTGGTGTCTCTTATGTGGATCCTGAGAAACTTAACAGAAGACCATCAGGGAGGGGAAGGGGAAAAAAAAAAGGTTAGAGAGGGAGGGAGCCAAAACATAAGAGACTCTTAAAAACTGAGAACAAACTGAGAGTTGATGGGAAGTGGGAGGGAGGGGGGTGTGATGGGTATTGAGGAGGGCACCTTTTGGGATGAGCACTGGGTGTTGTATGGAAACCAATTTGACAATAAATTTCATATAAAAAAAAAAGGCTGGTGTCATATATATGTCATTTAATGTAATCCTAACAGACCTTTGAGGGAGACATTCTTATTCTCGTTCTACAGGAAACAGTAGCTCATGGAACTTCCCTAAGACCTTATAGCAACTAAGGGTTGAGCTCGATTTTGAACCCAGGCCTAGTTGTCACTGAAGCTGCATTGTTCACACTGTTCTACACTGCTACAAGTTATAAGTCACGATTTGAGTACTTGGTAAATGTTACTACATTTTAGGAGTAATAAGTTTATCATGTAATGTCACTGGTAAGCATTGGCAGTTATTTGGTGAGTTATTATTCTACAGAGTATTGACCTAGAAAATTTAAGATTTCTGAATTTGGTTGTCTAAATTACACACAAAGTCATTTGAGCTCATGCTGTAGGTTGCAAGCACCAATTTAGGATTATAAAGAATTAAGGTGGTGGAGTAATGCCTCATTTGCCTCATTTATGGACCCTGGTTGCGTTCTTCCACCATCAGATAGAGCATCAGTGATCATTTCATGAGGTTAAACAATGTAGACAAATCATTATTATTAATTAGGAAATTATGGTTGACAATGAGGGCTGTGAATGGCGAATGTAGTGTCAAACTCTCAGGATGCTAGAATCAGCAAAACCTTAGGGATCATCTAGTCCAAGCCTTTCATTGTACAAAATGAGGCTGAGAGAGAGGCAGGTACCCATCCCAGGTCAAGTAGCTACTTAATGCCAGAGCCAGAATGAAAGAAACCAGGCCTTAATCCTTAGGATAATGCTCATTTTACCCAGCCTCCATGTATAAATCTGAAGGTAGTTCATGGCCAATCTGGACATATCAGTACAAAAGCGCACTTGTTTTCTCTAAGCAAATTCACTTGTTTATTGTCATGGTTCTTCTTTTCCTTATGCCTTGATAATTTCATCTACAGATGTGAATGACTAATGGTTTTTATCCTCCAATCTATGTAGAGACACAATTCCATTGTATTAATGTACCAGACTTATTTACCTACTCACCTATTGATTGACCTGGAAGTTGTATTTAATTTTTCAAATCATTAGTAGTGCATATGGTGAAATTTTTAAAGGTTCAGATTTTAAAACTTTTACCTGACAATTGATTCATTAGATGTTTATCCAGCATCCGTTCTGTGCCTAGTACTGTGCTTTTTTCTTTTCTTTTTTTTTTATATCACCAGTGAGAAGAACAGACCCTGCTTATCTGCTCACAAAATAAAAATGGGAATTTTCTATTAAATGCCCAGCCTGTCATAACCTTCATCATGAGAACTATAATTATAGGAGAGCCTGCTCTGTGCAGCTACTGTGCCTGACATTTCACAAGCATTTACCTATAGATAGGAAACTAATATTCTCATTGTACGGATGAAGAGAACCGAATCCTTGAGAAGTTAACAATGCAAGGACACATAACGAATAAGCAGCAGAATTGAGTTAATTCATGTAGTCAACAAATTGTGTGATTGTTTTTTCCATGAAGACCTAAGTGCCAGGTATTATTCTAGAGTTACACTGGGAAGTAATACAATACAATACAATACAATACAATACAATACAATACAATACAACACAATATGGGTCTCACTCTCTGGATGACAGACAATAAAAAGTAAACAAAGGTAGAAATCCATAATTACAAATTGTGACAAGTGCTAGGAAGGAAATGATTGGCTGCCATGGAAGAGAATTGGGGGCAGGGGCAGGAGGAGAGCTGCTTAGATCAGGTGATCAGAAACACCTTTCAAAGGAGCTGACATTTAGCTGAAACCCATGAAGAGAGAAGGCAGAGTTCTTCCAGCGGAGGCCACAGCTGGTTTAAAGGCTCTCCTAGTGGGAAAACCTTGGCAGACTTGCGGAAGCAGAAAAACACCAGTGTGGCTGCCGGGAAGCTGGTGAGGTCAGGGTGGCCCAGGATGGTGTAGAGCGACTGCAGCTCTGACCCTGCAGGATTTCCTAGACCACGGACAGGAATCTGCATTTTATTTGCCATGGAATGGGACAGTCATCAAACATTTAAGCAGGGGGTGAAATAGTCTTATTTATGTTTTTAAATAATTGCTTTGGCTTTTCTGTGATGAAAAGATTAGAGAAAGGAATGGGAGCGTTGAGACAAGTAAAGAGGACATAGCAATGATTCAAGTGAGGTGATTTTTCACTCTTGGGCAGGAGGGAAGGAAGGAAGAAGATCTACCTATTTCTTGGTGGTATAAATGACAGGGTTGTGTGATTCTAGGATCTGCTCTTTCCTGTGCCACAGAAACTGCACCTGTCTGGCTGGGAATGGGGAGATTTTTTTTTTCCAAATTTTTATTTAAATTCTCGTTAGTTGACATGTAGTGTAACATTGGTTTCAGGAGTAGAACTTAGTGATGAATCACATATAACACCCAGTGCTCATCACAAGTGCCCTCCTTAATGCCCATTACCCATTTGGCCCATTTCCCCCTCCCCCGCCACCTCCCTCCATCAACCCTTAGTTTGTTTTCTATTGTTAAGAGTCTCTTCTGGTTTGCCTCCCTCTCTCTCTCTTTTTCCCCCTTCGTATATGTTCATCTGTTTTGTTTCCTAAATCCCACATATGAGTGAAATCATACGGTATTTATCTTTCTCTGACTTATTTCACTTAGCATAATACACTCTAGCTCCATCCACGTTGTTGCAAATGGCAAGATTTCATTTTTTTTGATGGTTGAGCAATATTCCATTGTATCTATATCTCTACATTTATATATACCACATCTTCTTTATCCATTCATCAGTTGATGGGCACTTGGGCTCTGTCCATAGTTTGGCTATGCTATAAACATTGAGGTGTATGCACCCCTTCGAATCTGTACTTTTGTATCCTTTGGGTAAATACTTAGTAGTGCAATTGTTGGATTGTAGGGTAGTTCAATTTAATTTTTGAGGAATCTCCATACTGTTTTTTAGAGTGGCTGCACCAGTTTGCATTCCCACCAATGGTGCAGGAGGGTTCCCCTTTCTCCACATCCTCGCCAATACTTGCTGTTTCCTGTGTTGTTAATTTTTGCCAGGGAATGGGAAGATTTTATGCAAGATTCTTATTTCTGGAATCTTTTATTTTAATTTATTCATTCATTCATGGAGTCTTTTAAATCCTTTATATTGGCTTCTGCAAGTTGAAAATTCTTCTCTTTCAAAAGACTTGAAAGTTTCTTTGTCTTCAGTTACACCACCCACATTTATGATGTACTGGTGAAACATTCTGCAGAGGGCTATTGCTCACGCTGACTCCTGACTTCATGCATTTTGCAAATGCACAGCTTGGTGAATGTGACTTCCTGCTGTTTGTGGCTTACAATGCTACAAGGGATGACTTTCCATGAGGCAAAACCCGATAATGGTCTATTATTCTAAGTTACAAAGGATTGGGTGGCAAAAGGGGTTGAGAAGGAAACGCTAAATGCTTTGAATGAATTATTGGATTTATAGAGCCTAAAGTGACATTTCCCCCCATCTTTTCATATTTTAAATAGGTTTCTTTTATTATTTTTCCTTTTCTCAAAAACAATGAATATTGCAAGTGAAAAATTGCAAAGAACAAAATCCACAATTCCACTTACCCAGGGAAATCCACTGAAATGCTTTGGTGTGCATGCAGTTACCTTTTAAACAATAAATTTGTTTTATTTTTACTAATATTAAATATCAGTCATGCTCATTATAGACAGTTTGCAGAATATAGAGAATTACAAAGAAGTAGGTAATTTACCATCCAAGGACAGATGTTGGTCACATTTTAATATGTTTTCAAGTCCTTTTTAGTGCACATTGTATATAATTGCTATATCATCTATTAATTTTTCTACTTAACATCATTACCTAATAATTTTTCTGTTACTACAATCTCTTTACATTTAATCACTACATAAAACTGCAATCTGGAGGTGCCTGGGTGACTCAGTAGGACTGGGTGATTCTTGATCTTGGCTAAGGTCATGATCTCATGGTTCGTGGGATCAAACCCCACGTTGGGCTCTGTGCTGACAGTGGAGAGCCTGCTTGGGATTCTCTCTCTGCCCCTCTCCTGCTTGCGTGCTCTCTCTCAAAATAAAGAAATAAACTTAAGAAAACAAAAAAACAAAAAAGACTGCAATCTGTATTTGCTACCATGTGCGTTGAATTCCTCATTGTAAAACAATAAATGCATCAGATAAAAACAATACCAACCTCACTATTATTATTATATGCCTCTAATGCTCTTTCTGTATAGATTATTTCCATTTCTTGTAGAGCTAATTTCCAGAAGTGGACTTACTAGGTCAGGTGGGCATAATGTTAAGCAATTTGACATTGTGTTTGCAAGTGTCACCACTGGATACGTTGGATGTATTGAAATTTGGATTGTGTTAGGAGGGGCTGCTTTGTTTGCAATTGCCACGAGTAGGAGAGTAGTGTCACAGTAGATGACCCACAGGGTCAATAATCTGTATTTAGAACATACTGATTCTCAATTGCAACATAAAGGAGGGGGAGGATTGTAGCAGGATCACCTAGGGAGCTTTTAAAATGTAATCTTCTCTTCCCTCTCCTCTCCTTAGGTCCCTGCCACGGTAGCCTGGGGCATGCCTTTCCTTCTGAAAAATCTCACCATCTTCTCCCTTGCAAATCACTGATGTAATAACCACTTCACAGATAGAAGTGTATCATTTCCCTCAGATGTGTTGGACAGGGGGAGATTTTGAGAAGCAATCAGTGGTTTAGGTGATGGCAAATAGTGGTTAGGACTCAGAGTCTGAAGCAAAAGAGATTTGCATCTGTCAACTTCAAGAAAGTCTGCTTGGTGCATCCCGGCAGCTGCCTGTAGTGGTCCACAGCTCTGTTCTGGGCCACACTTCAGATGCCCCGGGAGACTATCTGCTGAATTTAAAGTTTGTGATACTTAAGGTTTCTGTGGAGCCAGTGATTCTTTCCATCAGCTCTGAGATCGATTTTCAGGGCCTGGGCTGCACCCTTTTAATTTCTCTACCCCTAGCCTGGTGGACGCAGCCTGGCTGCTGTTTTCATACCAAAACTACCATTCCTCATCTGTCTCCTCTTCCTCACCCAGCCTGACTATTGATGGTACACAGCTTTCCTGTTGTCCCTTTCCACGTTGTTGAAGTGGAGCTAAGCTCACCCTGGCCCCAGGTTCTGGCCACTCAGACTATTCCATCTCCTTGGCCAGAACGATTGGTTCCGAGGCAGCCACGTGGCCCAACCTGGAGCTTTTTTTTTGGAGCGACGGGGAGAGACAAAAGACTCTTCCTGTGAGGTGCGAGCTGCATGGCTGATATTAGCACCAGCTGCTGGAAGCCATCAAGAAACTTTCTGCTGTAGGAGAGAATGTGTACAAAGAGAAACAGAGCTGAGAGGTGGAAGAGATGGGGAGCTCAAGCACATTCTTTAAACCCCTGGATTCAGTTATAGAAGCTGCAGCCTTCTTTTTCATCCTCCCTATATAGCTGTTGTTGTTGTTTATTTGTTTGTTTTCTTGCGGTCAAAAGCAATGGTTCCTCCAAGGAGGACCCATGGCCAAAGAAATCTCAGCATTATTTTACTTCTTCCCCCCAAAATTTTTTTAGTTGAGATACAACTGACATATAACATTATATTAGTTTCTGGTATATAACATAATGATTCAATATTTGTATACATTGCAAAATGATCACCACAATAAGCCCAGTTAACGTCTGTCATCATATGTAGTTACACAGTTTTTCCTTGTGATGAGAACTTTTAAGATCTACTCTCAATTTTCAAATGTACAGTACAATATTATTAACTAGAGTCACCATGACTTATTTATTTTATAAATGGAAGTTTGTACTTTTGACCCCCTTCACCCATTTTTGCCTACTTCTCAGCTCTTGCCTCTGGCAACTGCCAATCTATTTTATGTATCTATGAGCTTGTTTTTTGTAGGGAAGTGGTGGTGTGGATTTTACCTTTAAATGAGATTATGCAGTATTTGTCTTGCTCTGATTTATTTCAGTTAGCATAATCTCTCAAGGTCCATCCGTGTTGTAGCAAATGGCAAGGTTTTGTTCTTTTTTTTTTTTTTGTGGCTGAATAGTATCCAATTGTATATATCCTTCCACATTTCCTTATTCATTCATTCATCAATGGACACTTTGGTTGTTTCCATATTGTGGTATTGTAAGTAATGCTGCAGTAAATATGAGGGTGCATATATCTTTTTGAGTTAGTCTTTTTGTTTTCTTCAGATAAATAGCCAGAAGTGGAATTTCTGGATCATATGATAGTTCTATTTTCTATGTTCTATGAGGAACCTCCATACTGTTTTCCATAGTGGTTGCATCAATTTACATTTCCACCAACAGTGCATAGGGGTTCCCTTTTCTCTACATCCTTTTTAATTTTTTTATTTCAAAAAATTATAAAAACATTTTTAATGTTTACTTATTTTTGAGAAAGAGAGAGAGAGAGAGAGATAATGTGAGCAGGGGAGGGGCAGAGAGAGAGAGGGAGACTCAGAATCTGAAGCAGGCTCCATCCAGGCTCTGAGCTGTCAGCACAGAGCCCACGCAGTGCTCCAACCACAAACTGTGAGATCGTGACCTGGGCCAAAGGCAGACATTTAACTGACTGAGCCACCTAGGTGGCCTTCTACATCCTTTTATAAAAAAATGTTTGTTTATTTTGAGTGAGAGAGAGAGAGAGAGAGATAGAGAGAAACCCAAGCAGGCTCTGTGCTGTGATCACAGAGCCTGATGCAGATTTCCATCCTAAACTGTGACATCGTGATGTGAGCCACAATCAAGAGTGGAATGCTTAACTGGCTCAACCACCCAGGTGCCTCTCTCTACATCCTTGATAGCACTTTGTTATTTCTTGTCATTTAGATAATTGCTATTCTAACAGGTATGAAGTATATTTCATGGCGGTTTTGATGTACATTTCCTTGATGATTAGTGATGTGTTCAGCAACTTTTCATGTACCACATGTCAATATTATTTTATTTCTTGAAGTAAATTACTTTTGCATATAATTCCTTGAAAATATGGACACAGGTAGTTGGAAAATTGTGTTTGCCAAATATTTGGATATTAAGTATTAAATAAATGAATTAATGAGTCAATGGCATAGTATCCTTAAGTAATTTAGTTTTAGAGCCTGACTTTTAAATATCTGATTATTAACCAAAAATCTACAGTGGAGGTTGATCCATGATATTTAATAAAATTTCCTGGCTGTTAAGGGTTCTAGACAGAATCAGATTTAGGTGAATTGAAATATGAGTGGTTCTGAGACCTTGGTGCATGTTCATATCATCTAAAGGAGTAGCTGTACTATAGACCCATGAATCTGGGGGTGGGAGACAGAACTTCTCACAAAGCTCATTTGATTTCAGTATGTAGCAAGGTTTGGAACCCTACAATACCCTGTGTTTTGTTCTTAAACTTCTAAGAACCTTTGTGACATCAACCCAAAGTGTGAGACTCAGTTGCAGTCTGAGTAATACCCTGATCTGGAGACAGCTGGGTTTTCCCATGCCTTACACGTAGACAGACATGAAAACATTTTGTTACTTATAAGCATTATCATCTCCAGTGTCTCAGGTGTCCTCCCAACAGTGTTATATTATCCCTATATTTCCCCAAAGAAACAAACACTTGGAGAGGGGAAATCACTTGTTTGAGATCATCCTGGCACTAAATATCAGCTTTAACCCAGGTCTTTCACTCCAAATTATGTGTTATTCCACACTGTGTTTTCTTTTAAAAAAAAAAATGTTATCCCTTTTGTTTTGGAATAGGTAAATCGTGCACAGGGTGAAAATTCAAAAGCTACAGTGAATGAAAAGTCTCCTACACCCTGCTCCGGTTTGCCATCTGCTGAGTGTTTCTCTCCAGAGATACCAGTGAGTTAACATATTTCCGGTGAGTGCCTTCAGAGATTGTGCAGTTTGAAACACATACATGTGTATTTCCCTACCCCCACCTCCATAAATGGTAACTTAGTATTCATCCATGCACTTTGATTTTTTTTTTTAACAATATCTTGGAGACCTTTCTACCTTGATACACACAAAACTTCCTCATTCTTGTTAAAACATGGCATAGAATCCATTGTCTGGATGTGTCATATATTACTTGCCCAGTTTCAGTTTGACTGACAAGCTTGTTGTTTATAAGCTTTTGGTATTACAAACAATGCTGTAATAAATCTTTATGCATATATCATTTAAACATGTGGGGGTATATCTATATGTTAAGATCCTAGAAATAAACTTGTCAATAAAAAAGATATGTACCTTGAAAATTTCAGTAGACCTTAGCAAATTACCCTACCCAAAGGTTGTGCTGTTTCGTTTTGCCTACAGCAATGTGCGAAGGTGTATGTTTCTACACACGCTTGGCTACAATGTGTTATTAGTCTTTCAGTCTTTGCCAATCCAATGGGTGAAAAGCTAGTAAGTCATTGTAATTTTAATTTGCACAAAGGTGAAAACTTAAAAAGCTTTAGGGGATTGAAGGTAAGATTGCAAAATTTAGGGCACTTGAGCTGTTGCTTGCTCCTATTTTTGGGAAACAGTTAATATAGTCCTTTTCCTTAAGCTTTAAAATGATCTCTGAAATTTGGATTCTTGCAACCCTAACAGGTTCCCTGGTGTGAGTTTATTCTAAAGGGAATTATAATTATTGAATAGCTAGATGGGTGCTTTCATGTATATAATCTCATTCATATTAAGTACTCCTAACAGCCTTTTGTAGTAGATATTTTGATTCTTCCAGCTTTCAGTTGAAGAAACAGAGGCCAAATACTCACTCAAGGTCACAGAGCTAGTAAGAGGCAGAGGCTTTTACAGCCTATATAATTTGACTTAGAGCCTGTATTCCCCACCCCCCACCCCCTCATTATACCATGGTAATTCTAGAATAGGGCATAACATATGTAACCCTAATAAATCCCTGAAGTCCACGCAGCTCATTCTGTCACAATTGAAGAAGAAAAAAGAGTTCCTCTAAAAGCTATTAAAAATGAATTCCAGGGGCGCCTGGGTGGCTCAGTCGGTTAAGCGGCCGACTTCGGCTCAGGTCACAATCTCGCGGTCCGTGAGTTTGAGCCCCACATCGGGCTCTGTGCTGACAGCTCAGAGCCTGGAGCCTGTTTCGGATTCTGTGTCTCCCTCTCTCTGACCCTCCCCTGTTCATGATCTGTCTCTCCCTGTCTCAAAAATAAATTTAAAAAAAAAAACGTTAAAAATGAATTCCATTTTTTAAATGTTTATTTATTTATTGAGAGAGAGAGAGAGAGAGAGAGAAAGCGCACACAAGTGGCAGAGGGGGAGAGAGAGAGGCAGACAGAAAATCCCAAGCAGGCTCCATGCTGTCAGTACAGACCCTGACACGGGGCTTGATTTTATGAACCATGAGATCATGACGTGAGCCCTAAATCAAGAGTCGTACGCTTAACTGACTGAGCCACCCAGGCGCCCCATGAATTCTATTTTTTACCCAAGTCTGTTATAGAATATTGAAGAGGATCCAGTTCCTAGCTGTGAACTGCACTTCTCAGAAACTTCCTTGAGCCCCAATTAGGCTATACCCAGAATCTGCTCTGGAGTTTTTTCATAGGCCAACCTCCCATATTGCTTCTTTATCCCTGGCTCCATTTTCTTCTCCTCCTCCTAGTTGTGATAAAAACAAACAACCATTCACACACATGAGATCTACTCTCTTAAAAATTTTTAAGCATGCAGTACATTATTGTTAACTATAAACATAATGTCATACAGAATATCTCTAGAACTTTTTCATCTTGTATAACTCAAGCTGTCTATACATTGAACAGCAACTACCCCATTTGCCCCTGGAAGTCACCATTCTACTCTCTTCATCTATGAATCTATTTTAGATATTTCACATTAGTGGAATCATGCAGTATTTGGCCTTCTGTGACTGAGTTATTTCACTTAGTCTAATGTCCTCAATGTCTATTTTCTTTTAGATCCCTTCTTCACATTATATCCCAGCTCTTAAATAGTTCACCTTGATATTAAGTTCTTTCTCTGCTTCTTAGTCATATATCCCTACCCATTCTACAGGTTCTGTTTCTTGAAACAAAGGATCTGGCTTAGCCAAGAAAGGTGGAGAAACTAAGTGGAAAAGAACACAGTTCCTTTATCCAAAAAGAAGATTATAAATACACACTTACTGCATTAACTTTTGTTAGAGTCACTAATAGATGTCTTAGACAAAAGGCAACTCGAGTTAAAAAAATTTTATTTTTTAAAAAATTTCATTTTATTTGAGTATATTTGACACAGTGTTAACATTAGTTTCAGGTGTACAAAATAGTGATTCAACTTCTCTATACCTTATGCTATGCTCATCCCAAGTGTAGCTACCATCTGTCACCATATAACACTATTGCAACATCATTGACTATATTCTCTATGTTGTGTCTTTTATCCCCACAACTTATTCATTCCATAACTGGATAAAAGGCAACTAGAGTTTTAACTGGAAATATGAGAGTAAAAGTCAGATTGAAACAGAGAAAAGAGGTACAACTGGAGTACTTTGGGTCCTAGAACTACAATATCTAATATGGTAGCCATTAGCCACATGTGGCTGTTGAGCATTTGAAATGCAGCTAGCTCAAATTATGTGCTGTAAATATAAAATATACATTGGATTTTTAATGAGAACTTAGAATGAAAAGAGAATGGAAATATTTCATCAATTTTTAATATTGATCATATGTTGAACTGATAATACTTTGAACATGTTGGGTTAAAATACATTACTAAAATTAATTTTACTTGTCTATTTTCACTTTTTAAATTGTGGGACAAGAAAAATTAAAATTGTATATGTGGCTTGTATAATACTGCTATTGGACAGTGCTTTTCTAGGAGGATTCTTAGTAATCAAGGTCAAGATGAGGGAGAGGTCCTGGGCACCTGGGTGGCTCAGTCAGGTAAACATCTAGCTCTTGGTTTCAGCTCAGTTCATCATCTCACAGTTCATGAGTTTGAGCCCCGCAACAGGCTCTGCACTAACGGTGCAAGATTCTCTCTCTCTCTTTCTCTGCCCTTCCCCTGTTCATGTGCTCTCTCTCTCTCTCTCTCTCTCTCTCTCTCTCTCTCAAAATAAATAAACAAACTTAAAAAAAAAAAGATGAAGGAGAAGTACTAGGGCTAGAAAAAGGTTGAGGGTCTAGAAGAGGACGAACAAATTAGGGGAAGCAAGAGGCCCCTGAGAGGTCACACTTACCCAATTTTTCCATTGTCTTAAAGCTATCCTGACTGTGTTACATTGTACCATAAAATATAAGCACACTTATGTGAGTATTATATTTTATATTTCCATAATTTGACCTTTAGGGTGTGGTTTTCTTTTTTCCTTTGGCTTCATTATGATTTGATGGAGAGGATAGCTTCTTGATCTATATTTATCCTGCAATGTAACCTTTATCAAAGAACTTAATATTTCAGAGCCTCAGTTTCCTTAACTATAAAAATGGGAAGAAAAATCTTGCTCTATATATTTAACTAGATTTTTGTGAGGGTCACTTGTAAATTAGGAAGTGTTTGACAAAATAAAAGTGGTTTTTTTGTGTGTGTTGTTGTTTCAGAGAGCCAAGGGTCCTCATCCACTCCATCAAATCTCAAAACATCATCTGAATCAAAGGAAACTTGAAAAAGATCTGAACAAAATTTGGGAAGATTTGGCTGGGAAATCATGTTGTTTTCCTTCCTATGTTTAGCTACGTATTTCTGATAAATTGGAGATGGTCAGGAGTAGAGAGGTAGACTAACTGAAGGGATGGTTTCAGGGTGCGTGGTAGACTGTGAGGGAGGGTCTACGGAGGCAAAGTAGGCTAGTGTGGGGCATGAAGGATGGTTCTAAGTAACAGCATGTGGTAGTCAGAACAATGTCCCTCCAAAGATGTTCACATATCAATCCTCAGCACCTGCAAATATAATTACCCTGCATGGCAAAAGAGACTTTGCCGACGATACCAACATGGGAAGGTTAATGGGCTGGGGGAGGGGGACATGAAATCACAAGAGTTCTTACAAGAGGGAGGCATGAAGGTCAATGTTAGAGAGAGGAGATGGAACAATGGAAGCAGAGCTTGGAGTGATGTGCTTTGAAAATGGAAGAAGGAGCCATGAGCCAAGGAATGAAGGGAGCATCTAGAAGGTGGAAAAGGCAAAGAAATACTGTCCTCTAGAGCATCTAGAAAGGAACACAGCCCTGTGGACACCTTGGTTTTAGCTCATAAGATCCATCTTAAACTCTGACCTCTAGAACCGGAGGATAATATGTTTGTGTTGTTTTAAGCCACTAAGTTTTTGGTTCGTTGTTGTTGTGACAACAACAGGAAAAGAATACACTAAACAATTTATCCTGAACCATGAGTACAACTTGTAGAGAAAAGGGATTGTGAGGACAAACTGGAAGAGTTCTTTTAGCAAACTCTGTAATACTTTAGAAGTCATGTGTGGGCTAACCTCTAACTGAGCTGATTACAGGAAGGGGTCACATTTTCCTTCTCATTTCACAGAAGTGTTGTTGGTTGCAATCTGTTGTCAAGCATGGCAGTGAGGAAACAGGGGGGATGATGGTGTTGGGAATGGGCTCTTGCTCCAGGAACAAAGAGTAGTTGCAGATTAGGAGAACAGGAAGTCACCTAGAGGAGGGCTTCTGCATGCTCATTCCCAGCTGAAAATTCCTGTCTCAGTTGCCATACTAACAAGTGCCTAGGATGGTACTGTGGGCACTCTATGTCTGCCCTGGGAGTTTCCAGAAGTACCTGAGGAGTGAAGAGCTTTCTAATGTATTGGAAATCCTACTTGAGTAGAAATGGCTTTGGAGCTGGTAAATATTAAGTATGAATGATATAATGTGACTACAGTTGTACTCATAGGTTGATGTACTTGGACCTTTTGCTTTATACCATTACAATAGATAGCTTTTTGATTTGGACTTTTAATATTGCCACCTGAAAATGGGCTCAAATTTAGGCCCTCAGAATCTGCAATTCTGGAATCCCCAAAACTCTGAAAATTAAAAACAAAATCATTTTTATTTGGAAGCAAGGTTAGACATGAAATGATGTGAAACTAACTATTGTCTTTATTTCTCTTGTTTGGTATGAATATGCATATACTTCACTGCAGAAATAGTAATATGTTTGATTCTAGGGTGCTGCTTCAGGACTCACTGGGTGGGCTGGTTTTGTAATATATAGTATATGCCCTAAATTACCTTTCTAAAATCTAAATCTAAAATCATTTAATCCCAGGGCACCTGGGTGGCTCAGTCAGTTAAGTGACCGACTTTGGCTCAGGTCATGATCTATCTCACGGGTCGTGAGTTCGAAGCCCATGTTGGGCTCTGTGCTGACAGCTCAGAGCCTGGAGCCTGCTTTAGATTCTGTGTTTCCCTCTCTCTCTGCCCCTCCCCCACTCACATTCTGTCTCTGTTTGTCTCTCAAAAAAAACCAAATAAACATAAAATCATTTAATCCCAATAGTTCAGACAAGGGATTATGAAGTTGCAAAGGGGACTAGCCATATTGGGCATGGGTTGAATAATGTTCCCCTAGAATTCATGTCCACCTGGAACCTTTGAATGTGACTTTGTTTGGAAATAGGATCTTTACAGATGTGATTAATTAAATTAAGATAAGGTCCTACAGGATTTTGATTGGCCCCAAATCCAAATACTTGGTGAACACCCACAGAGAAAAAAGCTATGTGACAATGGAGTCAGAGATTGGAGTGATGCACCTGTAAGACAAGGTTGCCAAGGTTTGCCAACAGCTCTCAGGTACTAGGGAGCCAAGCATGGGGGTGGTTTCTCTCTCAGAACCTCCAGAAGGAACCAGCTTTGCCAACATCTTGATTTTGGACTTCTGACTTCCTGAACTATGAGAAAATAAATTACTAGTGTTGCAGGTCACCTCATTTGTAGTTATTTGACATAATGGTACAAAAAAATGAATACACTGGGCCAGAACAAATTTAGTTGTAGGAATAACAATTGGAGTATCTTTTAATCTTGAAATTTTGATTAATTCATTCAACAGAATGTCTTTTTCAGTATAGGAAAGGCAGCAGAACTATAACTTACCCAGTGATATCACATTCTCCTTTTAACAGTGTTAATAGGGTATTCATCGCAGCACTGCTTTTAATAGAAAACACTGAAGAATGTTTCTATTCTTCAATGAAGTGAAGAACTAATGATCTAATTATGAGGAATAGCAAAATCAATTATCATACATCCATACTATAAAATAATCACCAGCTTAAAAACATTCATGCTTTTGAAAAACCCTCTAATGACAGGAGAAATTGTTCATTTTGTGTTGAAAATAGGTACAGGAGTTGTTAGGACTCATCACATTGTACATGTAGGATTTACACATTTCACTGTCTGTGTCATGCACTGAGATCTCGAAAAAAAAAAAAAAAAACAACAACAAAAGCAAACCCAGAACTATAAACGCATATTGAACTGTAGTCGATAAATTTACTTTTTGTAGTGGTCTGAGTTGGCAATTCTGAAACTACTTCCTGAATATTTTAGCTTAAGCAAGTGAGTATATATATAGACAATAATGGAAGCCAGTTTTTTCACTGTTGAAGAAAAGTTACAGATGTGAATAGGTGGAAGGTGAGAGTATTCTCTGAAGTGTTGGATTGGTACTGGAGGTATTAATTTGAATTCATGGTTTTTAAATATATATGCTTAACATATATTATGTATAAGTAGAAGGATATATAAAATTTTAATGATATGGATATGTAAATAATTATAAATAGATATAGATATTTCTTAGCTTTGTCTGCTGAGAGGGCCTAGAAGGAATGACTAAGTAGTAACAATGAGTGCACCTATCACCCAGAAATTGGTTTCTAAATACCACTTTTCATGGGGCACCTGGGTGGCTCAGTTGGTTAAGCATCTGACTTAGGTTCAGGTCATGACCTTGTGGTTCCCAAGTTCAAGCCCAGCATTGGTCTCTGTGCTGACAGCTTGGAGCCTGGAGCCTGTTTCAGATTCTGTGTCTCCCTCTGTCTCTGACCCCCACCCCCAATCACACTGTCTTTCTCTCAAAAATAAATAAGCATTAAAAAACATTAAAAGAAGTAAATAACACTTTCCAATAAAAGGAACTAAGGATCCTTAGAGAAATAGCTAATTCCAGGACTGTGTCAGAGAAGCACAAAATGAATCCAGATCATCTTCGTTTTCTTGTTTTAAAAAAAATTTTTTTTAATGTTTATTTATTTTTGAGACAGAGAGAGACAGAGCATGAACAGGGGAGGGTCAGAGAGAGAGGGAGACACAGAATCTGAAGCAGGCTCCAGGCTCTGAGCTGTCAGCACAGAGCCTGATGCGGGGCTCGAACTCACAGACCGTGAGATCATGACCTGAGCCGAAGTCGAAGTCGGATGCTTAACCGACTGAGCCACCCAGGCGCCCCCCAGCTCATCTTTGTAAAACAAAGTAAGGAACAAAGGGAACTTTCCTACTATTCTTCTTTTCTAATGTTATATTCTAATAAACTTTTGCCTGCTGCTCAAAAAAGAAAAAAAAAAGTAAGGTATTTCTTAAAGAACAACAAGAATGTATCAAAAGGACACAGAAGCCAACTTGAAGAGCTCCCACTGGCCAAATATGGGATAATTTATGCATCAAAATAAATAGTGATAGTAATGGATTATAACCCATTAATTATAAAATTAAAATCTATGAGCCCATACTTATATCAATCAATAAATAAGTAAATACATAAAAAATAAGAAAGGGGAAGAGTTCTTCTTTCAGTAGAATGCCAGCTAACATACAGAAGGAATGATGGAGGTAGAAAATCATTAATGGATACTGAAACCAGTGGGTGAAGGTTTAATGAAGAATGGAATACTTACATATTCAAAGTACCTCCTCATAAATTACTTATTAATTATAAAGAGAAAAATAGTAACATTAGAGTGGAGAAAACTAGGAGGCTCCACTTTATCAAAGTGATCACAGTTAACAAAGTAGTTAACAAACTAGTATCATTTGTCACCTGGTGAGATGCACTGAGAAGGATACAGCATTAGTTTGGTGGTATTCCTGCCAAAACTGCAAAAAATCTGATCAGACAAATCGAAGTCAAAGGACATTGTACAAAATAACTGTTATGTACCCTTCAAAAATATCAAGGTCAAGAAACTCACAAAAAAGGTGAGGAACTATTCTAAATTAAAAGATATTAAAAGTTGTGAGAATTAAATGCACCTAAGATTTGATCTTAGACCAAGAAAAAACAATTTATAAAGGATGTTTGTGGGATAACTAGTGAGATTTGAAAATAGATTGTGTACCATGAATTGTACCAATGTTAAATTTCCTGATTTTGATAGTTGTACTCTGATTATGTAAAAGAATCAATGGGGCCGCCTAGCTGTCTCAGTCAGTAGAGCATGCAACTCTTAATCTCAGGGTTGTGAGTTCAAGCCCCATGCTGGGCATGGAGCCTACTTAAAAAAAAAAAAAAAATCCATGTCTTTATTCTTCGGAAATACATATTGATGTCTTTGACTTCCTCTCTCGAATGGTTTATACCAAATAATATGTATAAATATGAATACACATATAAAGATAGAATGGTAAAAAGATGAGGTAAAAATGTACTTGTGAATCTGGGTAAAGGGCATATGAAAGTTTTTTACTATTCTTGCAACTTTTCTGTAGGAAACATTTGAAATTATATTAAAATAAAAAGTTATAAAAATATGGTATAACCCTTATATAGTATGATCATAAGTTTGAAAGAGTTAGAACATTAAAATATATTTATTTACATTATTTATATACATCGGAAAAAACTGGAAGGAGATAAAACAAAATGTTATCAGTGGTTATTCCCCCACTTAAGTTTTAAGGGTTATTATAAATTTAAAAATAATATTTTTAGTAATACCCATCCATGGTTTACATAGCACTTTGTAACTACTACATGGTTAGTAACTGGTTTCTGACCAACAGAATACAGCCAAAGCAATAGGATGTCATGTCTAAATTTTGTTTATTTCAAGTTTTTATTTAACTCCAAGCTAGTTAATATACAGTGTAATATTAGTTTCAGGTGTACAATATAGTGATTCAACACTTCCATATAACACCCAGTGCAAAATCCATTTTGCATTTATTTTTGTTTATGGTGTAAGAAAGTGGTCCAGTTTCATTCTTTTGCATGTTGCAAATCAATCAATGTGATACACCACATTAATAAAAAAAAAGGTTAAGAACCATACAATCCTTTCAATAGATGCAGAAAAAGCATTTGACAAAGTACAACATCCCATCATGATAAAAACCATCAACAAAGTAGGGTTAGAGGGCACATACCTCAACATAACAAAGGCCTTATATGAAAGACCCACAGGTAATATCATTGTCAATAGGGAAAAACTGAGAGCTTTTCCTCGAAGGTCAGGAACAAGACAGGGATGTCCACTCTTACCACTTTTATTTATTTTTTATTTATTTATTTTTTAATGTTTATTTATTCTTGAGAGAGAGAGACAGAGTGTGAACAGGGGAGGGGCAGAGAGAGAGAGGGAGACACAGAATCTGAAGCAGACTTTAGGCTTTGAGCTATCAGCACAGAGCCCAACACGAGGCTTGAACTCACGAACTGTGAAATCATGACCTAAGCTGAAGTCAGATGCTTAACTGACTGAGCCACCCAGGCACCCCCACTCTCACCACTTTTATTCAACATAGTGCTAGAAGTCCTAGCCACAGGAATCAGACGACAAAAAGAAATAAAAGGCATCCACATTGGCCAGGAGGAAGCCAAACTTTCACTATTTGCAGATGACACGATACTCTATATAGAAAACCCAAAGACTCCACCAAAAAGTTGCTAGAACTGTTACATGAGTTCAGTAAAGTTGCAGGATACAAAATCAATGTACATAAATTGTTGCATTTCTATACACCAATAATGAAGCAGCAGAAAGAGAAATCAAGGAATCAGTCCCATTTACAATTGCACCAAAGACCATAAGATACTTGGGAATACGCCTAACCAAAGAGGTGAAAGACCTGTACTTCGAAAACTGTAAAATACTGATGAAAGAAATTGAAGATAACACGAAGAAATGGAAAGACATTCCATGCTCATGGATCAGAAGAACAAATATTGTTAAAATGTTTATACTACCCAAAGCAATCTGCACATGCAATTCAATCCTTATCACAATACCAACAGCATTTTTCACAGAGCTAGACAAAACAATTCTAAAATTTATATGGAACCGCAAAAGACCCCAAATAGCCAAAGCAACCTTGAAAAAGAAAAGCAAAGCTGGAGGCATCACAATTCCAGAGTCCAAATTATATTACAAAGCTGTAGTGATCAAAACAGTATGGTATGGCACAAGAATAGACAGATAGATCAACGGAACACAATTGAAAACCCAAAAATGAACCCATAACTATATGGTCAGTTTATCTTCGACAAAGCAGGAATGAATATCCAGTGGGAAAAAGACAGTCTCTTCAACAAATAGTATTGGGAAGACTGGACAGCAACATGCAAAATAATAAAATTTCTTATTTACGTCTTCAAAATGTTCTGGCTTCCTACTGCACTAGGAATAATAAAACATAATGACTTTAAATGCCCATTTATGTCCTCAAAGGGAGGTCATATTTATCACTACATCTAAATAGCTACCTCTGTCTTCCCCATCACTTCCTGCCCCCTTTTCTGTTGGTGCTGTTAGCTCTTTTTAATGGCTCAATGTTGGAAACAATCAAACATTCAGTCTCAACGAAGGGTTTATATATTCTGATACAGCTATGTTCTGAATTACTAGGCAGCCTACACTCTGGAAAAGCTGTCCTGTGTTATTTTCCCAAGAAGAGCTTGGCTGTCCTGCTTCCTGGCTTGTGATTAAGCCATTAAAACAAATTCCTTTGTATTTCTAGCTTTCTTACCTTTTCTTTCAGGCAGCTGGAGACAGCTAACAGAGCCCAGAGTTCGATTCTCATTACTTCTTTACTAACTAGTTTTATCACTTTAGACAACTTTCAACTTATTGAAACTCTAGCTGTAGTTTGTCCATCCATAAAGTGGGGAAATAGTAAGCGCCTCAGGGGTTATTATGAGAATCAAAGACAGGGATGTGTACAAGGCCTCGGGCAAAGCACCTGCTTCACTGTGTGGGTCATGCATCGGTTCTCTCTTATTTACCCTTTTTTCCGTGACGCAGTGACCAGGCAGAACTAGTTGCTTAGTCCTCTGTGTTCTAATGGCTTTTCTTTTTCCTGAAAGAGCTTTTGCAAGGGTGGGTTGAGACTTTTCTTTTTGTAAGTTTCTCTTCCATGGCTAGATTGAGAGCTTTTCCATGAGCACAAATGTGCTGGTTTTGTCTCTGAGTCTCCAGTACCAGGCACAGAGTCTGGGGGAACAGCAGAGCTCAAAAGATACTTATAAAATGCGGAGACTTCCAGTTCTAATGACATTTCTCTTATGAAACCTTTTGATCCTCTAACTAGAAATAATTTTTCTCTCTGGTGGGAATTGAGAGCTCTGATCATATTTTGCCTTGAATCATAGTTATTTGTGAGCATTTTTTTTTTCTGTTTGATTTACCCTCCAGCCCTCTCGTGCAGCACCCCAGTCATATGATTGCTGGAACTGCATCTCATTCACCTCTGAAACCGCAATAGTGTCTGGCCCATGCATTCCATCATTTGTTTAAGATACAATTCTTCTTGAGCAAGGATCAAGGGATATGACTCACACACTTAATGTACAATTCAGTTTTTGCCTTTTTTGTATAGGCCTGCTCAGCAAACCACTTCCCCATTGCACAATGAATTGGAGGGTGGGGCTGCTCCCAATGTTAAAATCGGTCAGGGGTTACCAGAAGTCAATTCCCCTACCTCTGAATAAAAAACATTAATTCACAACTTGACTTCAAATCCAGGCCTCTCTATTTTACCAAGAATGTCAGGATAAGAAGCCGAATCATTATACATGTGCAAAATGTAAGGCAAACTCTGAGCAAGGCAAGGATTAGAACTGAGGAGAAGATAAAGTAAACTTGGAATGTAATGATTGGATTATAGCTTCTATGGTCACAGAGTTTTTAAAAAGTTGTTGACCTTAGCAATTACACTGCACTACATATGGCTATTTAAGATTAATTGCATTGGCTGGCGTTATATTGTATTAAACTTTCCTTATGCATATAGGTAGCAGCTGAATGGAGATTTACTCAGGATCCAGTAGCCCCTTACTGAATTTTTCAGCCATTGAACAAATGTTTACTGAGCTTCTGTCATGTGCCAGCTCTAGTCTAGAAATGGCTGATAGGCAGGTAGGAGACAGACCCTGCCTTGGCTCTTTTTTTCCCTTTCTTGCTATTAAGTAATCTAAGTTGACTATTTATCCTGGTCACGAAACTTGTAGAATTGCTATGGGGAATGAAAAGAGTGTTTATAAAGCAGTTCAGATGTTTTGATAAGCACAATGTAAGAACCGTATGTGATTATTCTCCAGCATAATACTAAAGTGTTAAAAAATCAACCATGAAATTGCATTTCTAAGACCCTTTTGCTTTTGACTTTAAGGTTTCTTAATAGTCAAGTCCACTGACTCTCATTTGATAACCGGTTTTTAAAATTAAACTTGTTTGCACCATTTAACAAAGAAATAGTGTTTTGATTCTTCTTAGGATATAAATGCTGCAGTCTGAGTGATGTTTTATGGAGTTGTTTTTCTTTAATGTCCATATTTCCTCCTCAGTCTCACAGACATTAGAACCAGAAAGGAACTTAGGTATAATCTAATTCAATGCCGGGCAAACATTTTCATTCTTTTCAAACATTTGAATGTGCTTTTTGTCTGAATACTTGAGGTTCTGGAAAATTTTTGCATACCTAAATGTATTTAATTATTAGGTAATAATATTTAATTTTCTCTTTTTCATTAAAGACATACTGCTGTCAATCAGAGCTTCCAATTAGTATGAGGTAATTAGAATTAGCAATAAGCAGTGTGGTTATTGATACTGGAATCAGATTACCTGGTCTTGATCTTCGTTTCACCACTAAATAGCTGTGCAAATTGCTTAACTCTCTGTGCCTCAGTTTCCTTATCTGTGAAATCATGATAACAGTAGTACATACCTCATAGAGTTGTGAGGATTCCTGCATCATCACAGCCCAAACAAAGAAAAGGGTCCCCTTTGTTATCCTGTCAAACCTCAATCTATATAATATTAGGGTTCTAATAAAATATTAGAAATATTTTAGCTTGTGAATTGCTATTTGAGAATAAACTTATCCTTTAAAGATGAGGAACTTGAAACCCAGAGAAGTGAGTTCCCTGAGGACTCCCAGTTACTCAGGGCCAGAACCTGCACTGGAACCTAGAACTTCCAGACTGTGGGATTGTTTGTTTATCAGCCTAATTAGAAGCCTGTTCATAAAGGTCACAAATGCACCCAGATCACATGGTGTGAAACAGATGTAGGGTCAGGACATTAGAAGCACTTACTGTTCTGGGTTCTGTGCACACTGAATGCAATCAAATATTTATTTATTTATTTATTTATGTTTGTTTGTTTGTTTGTTTGTTTATTTTTGAGACAGAAAGAGAAACAGAGCACGAGCAGGGAAAGGGCAGCAAGGAAGACACAGAATCCAAAGCAGGCTCCAGGCTCCCAGCTGTCAGCACAGAGCCCGATGTGGGGCTCTAACTCACAAACCACGAGATCATGACCTGAGCCAAAGTCAGACACTTAACAGACTGAGCCACCCAGGCACCCCTGAGCGCAATAAAATATTTAAATTCCCTGTCATTTGAAATAATAGAAGCCCCTTGACATCTGTGGGGAATAGCTCCAGAATTTGGAGATACCTAATTGTCAATATCAGTGTAGCATCTAGCCTCCTCTAGGGAATGTATTAAAGAATAACTGAGAAATTGAAGTAACCCTGTAAGACCCTTAATAAAGTCTATGCATATTAGAGTAGAGTGACTCATGGTGGGTTTAAAATAAATTCTGCCACAGATAATAACCTTGAAATTATATTATGACATCACTATTGAAACAAAGTAAACCAAGAGCTTACCCAAATTTGCAAAAATTCAGGGATGATGATGATGGGTACCAGTGACCTTTGCTGACCAGTAACGTTCTGATTGATGGAACAATGACTGGAAGTGGCCACACTGCAGGATGGAGTCAGGACGGACTGCTGCAGAGCTCCTACACTGACTGCAGACTCTGCGCCCTTAGCTAGACTTCCTGAGTGCTAAGTGACCTTCTCAGCCAGTCCTGGCAGTTTCCCAGTCCTGTCGCAAACCAATTACCATTTCCTACTTGTCAGGAACCTTTTGGGAAGCTTCTGAGGAGTGGAAATTTGAGAATGACAAACCAAGAATGCCAAGGGTTCTTGTATTCAGTGCTGGTGAGGGCTCATTAGTACTCCTATACACTGGTGGGAGGACTGTAAACGGATTCAAACCTTGAAGAGGACAATTTAATATTTCATTATTTTAAGTTCAGAAATTTCCATTTTCTTTAACCAATAAGTCCACATCTGAAAATCGATTTTAAGGGAACAATAGATTCACAGCTGTCTAGCAGCATTATACAACAGCAAAATATAGGAAACGATCTCAATGGCCATCAATAAGAAACAGATTTAAAAATTATTGTATGTTTATGCAGTAGGAAACTAAACAGCCATTACAAAATATATTTTAGGATAAAATTTATTGATGGGGGAAAATAGGCTATAAAATTGATTCCAAAAATCAGAATACAACTCTCTATATGCACATTATGGTCCCCCCCTTTTTTTTTTTAATGTCTTCTGGGGCTCCTGGGTGGCTCAGTTGGTTGAGCATCCGACTCTGGTTTAGGTCATGATCTCACAGTTCGTGAGTTCGAGCCCCTTGTCAGGCCCTGTGCTGACAGCTCAGAGCCTGCAGCCTGCTTCGGATTCTGTTTCTCTCTCTCTCTGCCCCTCCCCCCCTCACCCTCTCTCAATCTCTCTCAAAAATAAGTAAACATTAAAAATTTTAAAAACCAAAACCAAAATGTCTTCAAATAGAAGGAAGACAGAAAGGAAATACACCAAATATAAAAAGTGATATATTTTAGAGCTGGGATTACAAGTGATTTTTATTTTTCTGTATATTATATCGTTTCTATACTAAGTGGTACTTTTAAAAATCAACTGGTTTTATTAAATAATACATTCATGTATTTGTGATAATAAATATGGAATGAAAAGAAATCCAGACATGTAGTTCCACTTCATAGAAACAATAGTGTTAACAGTTTCTTGTATATCCTTCCAGAGATTCTACGGTGTGGGCATTGTGTGGGTGGAAGCAGGATGGGAAGGGCAAGTAGTCAGATAGGACTCACGTCAGAAGAAGTATAGCTCTGAAGCATAAATCCCAACACAGAGTTGGTCTCATCCTGAGGTGAGGTACCAGATACTTTAACCCCTTATCAACCGGTTTTTGGCCAAAAATGAGGGGAACAGAACTTCCCAGGGGAGTCAGCTCCATTAGGTGGAGGGCAATTCCTGTGAGCCATCAGCAGTGAACATTCACAGCAGCTTGGCACAGACGGGTACCAATAAGGCACCAACAGTGTTCACTACACTGACTCAACCATTTCCTAGTTTTATTTGCTTAAAAAAGGTTAATTCATAAATCAATTCATTGTTCTTCCTAGCTATTCACTCTAAAAGTCCTCATTCCTTATCTAATATACATATCTGTGCAGAAAAGTAAGCAAATTTATTGTTTCCTCTAATAAAATTGGCACAGTATAATCTTTTAATAAAAGGTGCTTGCTTCCTTTAAAAAACATACTCAACACACAACAAAATAAATAAAATAAATTTAGCAAAAAAAAAAAAAGGTTAAATTTAGTTTTAACTTTTGACAAAGAACTAAATATACTTTCATTGTTCTCAAGTACATAGTTTCCTTGGTTGGACTATGTTACTGGATTGTGATTGGTGTTTGTGCTTGGATTTCCACAAATGTCAGTGTTTTCACAGGTCTTCTTTTCCTGAGCTTTCTGAAATACTGGCTTCTAGTTTCGAAATTCTCCCTGCTTTGGGGGCAAGTAGCAAAGCTCCAGATACATACCAGAGGCGATTGATAATTGGAAAAGAATCGAAAGGCTGACTAATCCAAACCTCTAAGTTTATAGGTGTGGACACTGAGGCTCAGAGAAGGGACATGACTTAGCTAAAGCTGCAAATCAAGTTAGAGGTAGAAAACAGAGTTAGGACCCCAGTCACCTGGCTCTCCTTCTGAGCTCTTGAAATGAATGGCTGCTGGCTCCCCCAAAGGAACATTAAGCCACTGAGATGAGTTTAGGTGGAATTCAAATTTCTTGTTTCTTTTTTATAGCCTTGACAGTTACCCCCAGTGACTTCACCCTGGGAAAAAAACAAAACAAAACAAAAAAGACACCTGGGAATTACAATTTTCTGGGTGCCCACGACAGTGTGTTCAAGTGTGAAGTGGGGCAAAATGCGGAATGCGTTGGACTTGGATGCTGTGTGGGGAAATTCCTTGACACTTGAGCATTTTGGATTATTCAGGAAATTCCTCAGAGACTTGGCTTCCTCTGTATTGTTGTCCTTGGAACCGCCATGAGGCTAGGGAAAGAAACAGGATTTACACTAATTATTTACAACAACTTCCCAGGGGGACCAGAGTTTGTACTCTGTGGACAGATTCTGAGATCCCAGCCCTTCTGCATCTCCACCTTAAAGAGGCCAGGCTCTGACAGGTTACTCCTAGGAGTAGAGCAGAGGAATTCTCAAGGCAGGGCATCTACATAGAAGGGTAATTACAGTCTTCAGACAGAATAAGGTTATGCTTAATTAACAGAGTTGCTCTGTTCCCAAGGGATGGACATTTGTTCAAGTGTTTTCTATGGATAAAGAGAAAGCAGACATTTCCGAGTTTTAGAGGATGTTTGGAAGTCTTTCTTGGGCCTATAGTTTTAAAACAGGTTGTGTGGCTAAATGCAAATCAGTGAATTCAGCCATGTTGAGCCCTGATCTCCCGTCTGGTGGGGAAGGAGAAAGATGTTGCCATTTCTCTACAGTTTATCAAGTTCTTGGTATGGTAGTGGATACTTTACCTTCATCATCTCATCCAGTCCCCACAATAATTCTGTGAATTAGGTATGAAAATTCTTATTTTACAGACAAGGAAACAAGCACAGAGGGAAGGTGGCTAGCCAAGGCCACAGAACTAGTAAACAAGTCAAAGCTGGGCCGTAAAGCCTGAACTACCCACTTTCCTTCCAAGATGGTGAAGATGCTTTTCCTAATGCTTTCTTCCTTTCCCTTTCAAGGCTGTGGGTAAATCAAAGAAAGCATGTAGTATGGACAAAATGAAATTCCACTTGTTTTTGTTGATTTGTTTGTCAAAAGGTGTAAACCCCCTTTTTTTTTTTTTTTTTTCCTATCCTAGGCAAAATCTGCTGCATCCTTCACATGTCAGCCAAAGGGTATCTCCTTGGGAATTTCTCATTCCCCCATAGGATAGGTTTCTGCCCTCTTAAACCTTCAGATAATTCTGTGTTTGCAAATTTTATATTTGTATTGGGCCTGCTCTGAATTCTTAGGGTCTAGCATCCAACAGAGACTCAACAAATGCTGGCTGCCATGAATTCAGGCTGACCTGAGCAGGGAAATGGCACAGCAAGCACAGTGAGACGGCAAAGTTCTCATAGGATTCAGCTGCTCTGGGAAGCTCCTTCATCCTGCAGCCACCACATTCAAGTGACATATCCACATCTCAATAGAGATATGGCCCAAGGTTAAGGCCCAAGAGGCACTTACCTACTTCCTACACTATTCCTGGTCAGTAAAACTCTGCTCCTCCATGCTCCATGCTGCCTGGGAAGCCTCCAGTCCATAATCCTTCCTCGGTCTCAAGGTTTTGGTTCCCCTTCTCTATAGAGGGCTAGGTTTGGTGCCTGGCACAACACTCCCCATGTGCTCTCTGAATAAAATTAAATTAATAGCATTTGCCACTTATTAACCCCTCCTTCTTAAATATATATTATTAAATTTTCTTGCTGGGGTGCCTGGGTGGCTCAGTTGTTAAGCGTCTGACTTCAGCTCAAGTCATGACCTCAAAGCTAGTGAGTTCGAGCCCCACGTTGGGCTCTGTGCTGACAGCTTGGGAGCCTGGAGCCTGCTTCAGATTCTGTTTCTGGCTCTCTCTGCCCCCACTGCCCCTATCAAATATAAATAAACATTTTTTTTAACGTTTATTTATTTTTGAGACAGAGAGAGACAGAGCATGAACAGGGGTGGGTCAGAGAGAGGGAGACAGAATCTGAAACAGGCTCCAGGCTCTGAGCTGTCAGCACAGAGCCTGATGCGGGGTTCGAACTCACGGACTGGGAGATCATGACCTGAGCCGAAGTCGGCTGCTTAACCAACTGAGCCACCCAGGCGCCCCTAAATAAACATTTTTTAAAAATCTTCTTGCTATCTTTAAAATTACCTCATGAGAGTAATTTGACTCCAAACCTCATGTTTTCCTCACTTGGGAGCAAGGGCCATATCTTATGCACTTTGTAATGTATGTAGTGCTTCATAAAGAGTCTGTACTAGCACTTAGTGAATGGAATGAAAGGCCTTTCCTGTTGATAAAAACCAGCAGCACAAATCACACCCAAGAAGCACCATAAGAGACAATTCAACAGGAAGGGGATCACGAACCATGGCTTAACTGCATCCACTTTTTGTGTATCAACTGATAACTTTTGGGACCAGTAAACTTTTCACTGATGATTCAAAAAGGAGCATTTCAAATCCCAACAGGACTATAAACTTTATCTGTGAGCTTCAGGTTGGGAAATTGTTTTCCTAAAATATCTTCACCTCACACCAAAATTTTTCCATTCCTTATATTTTGATTTCTTCTTCCTCTTTTACTGATTCATTAAGTCAGTATTTATTGGGGGTCTACTATGTACCAAGTACAATTCTAGAGACTTCAATCCCATTTCCTTCTCAACCTTCACTCATTCATTCATTTGTTCCTCTGTTAAGTCACTTATTATTTAACTGTGTATAAGGCATGGAATTTCACTTCTACATTTTTACTGAAATATCTCTGGGATAACTGGGGAAGAACGTGAGTATCTAGGGACAATGTTCCCAACCAGCTCCAAGTACCTGCCCCGTTGGGGTGCTGGGTTCTAAAGGCATAGAGCAGAGAGAGGTGAGTTTCAGCCATGCCTTTTACTTGGTGTGAGATGTGGGGAAATCACCTACCCCTTCACAAGCCTCCGCTTTATCCTTTACAAAATGGGGATCGCACCACTTACTGCGCAGGGCTGGGGAGGATCAAATGGGAATTCAAGTAAAAGTGTGTAGCAAAGTGCACAGTGCACAGGGGACTCTCACCAGCATGATAGTGTAAGTCCCCAAGCAGCCTTCTTCCTGCCAACACCACAAGGCAGGCAGCTTGCAGAAGCATCTTGACAGTATGGGGCAGCACGTGATCTCCCCTGGTCACCTCAGGGAGGCTGTGAGGCAGGGTTACATTCGGGCAAAGAGAGTCCAATTGCGGCCTTTGTCTTTATCAGCCTGAGCAGCATCGCAGTGTTGGGGCACAGGCAGTGACATTCCAATTCTCTGACTGGACACTCAAGGGGAGAAGGGATTCTTGGAAAGAGATGAGGGTGGGCGGGGGGCTGACTGGCTGCTCTGCAGCTTTTTCTGCTTCCCTTGCATTTCCCTTTTGGTAGTTGCCTGTTTCCAAGGCCTCCACAGGAGAGGAGCAGAGCTGTCTTTGTTTTGTGATTCTGAGGCACAGCTGGGGCACCAAGCGAGAGGGTGGGAGGAGTGTGATTCAGTCCCGTGCCCCACCCTGAGTGGTACACTTCTTGCCTCACAGGAAACCCTATGGCTTCCACGCACATGGAGGTGGACAGACTCCCAGATGTGTAGGACTCGGAATGGAGTTTTCAGGAGAAGCAAGACATTCTTGCCCTTGGAAGCTCCCAACTTGTTTTCTAGTTCTGTGCACAGCAGGATGGGTGCTTGGTGTGTTCACTGTATGAATGCAAGAGCCCTTACTTGGGAAAAGTCACAAGAAAGTAATCACTTCACCCATTGCCAGACACAGTTGCAGCTTCCCTCTGGGGTGGTCTGGGGTCGAATATGTGTTCGTTTAGTTATAAACTCACCAACAAACAACAAATTCAACAAACTATTGTCAGTGCATTCTGGCCCTGCCCTCAATGAGCTAACAACCCAAATATCTTCTAGAAGGAGTGGTCACTTTGTGTAATGGAAACTAGCAATTAAAGGAAAACTCCAATGATGAGAACATCTTGTCTTCCTCATGGCCTGGGCCACTCATCCCGTAGAGCTTGAAGCTCTCATATTCTCCATAGGTCATCAGGATAGGAGGTGGGGGAACCTGATCTTTCTTGATTCCTCTAAAATGAGACATAAAATCTCAACTCTGCTAGTCTCTGTATGATCTCAGAACAACTTGAGTCTCAGTTTGTCCACCTACAAAAGAGAAATAGGTAAAGATAGAATGAATAATTCTAGAATGAATAATTTCTATGAGGGTGCCTTGTAAAATGCACCATACGTGTCAGTTAATAGCACTAGGGCAAAAAAAAAAAAAAAAACAAAAACAAAACAAAAGAACACCCCTTCCCCCCCCCCCCCCAATAAACAAGCAAAAAACCTCAAATCAGGGACCATTTGTGGAAACTGCCCTTTATAGACTGAATGACCTTGGGCAAGTTACTTGAACTCATAGCCCCTCAGTTTCCTCTTTCATAAATGTGAGGCTATGTGGCCTCCTTCAAAGGGTTGCCACCCTTTGAAATTAAAACAACGCAGTGACAAGCCCAGCACCTTATCGGGCCTACAAACAGCGCTCAGTAAGTGGTTTTTTCCGGGCATCAGCCCGGGACCTCCCCACGGAGGACTGAGTGACAAGAATTTCCCAAGTCTGCTCATATCCCCCACCCCAGCGACTCCTGCACTGCCCCCTCCCTGCCACTCCCACAGCTCCGTAAAGTGCAGGCTCGGAGAAACTTGGGGGGGAGGGTGGTGTCAGAGCAGACTGTCCAAGCCCGCACCCACCCCCCCACCCCCGGCCGCGCACGCGCGCCTCTTCTGTCGCCCGGAGCAGCGCCTGCTAGTTACCTTTCACCTAGTTCGCCCGGCCAGCCACGCGGGGTAACTCGAGGGCAGACGCCGAGTCGTGTGCGCCTGCGCGCAACTAGCTCCCGGCTCCGGCGGGGCGTCCAGAGCGCTTATTTTTTAGTGGTTTCCGTTCCCCTCTGAAATAAAGGGTGTGTGCTTTGCGGATGTGCCCTAATTTCTGGGTCTGGCGGGACTGGGCACAATCTCAGGCCCGTCGGGGCTACCATGGACCCCTCAGCCGTCACGCCCACACATCCCCTGGTCCCGCACGCCCCATTACTTCTGATTCTCCCGTCCCCCATCGGTTGTCTTCACCTCCCACCCCCCCAGCCCCCCACACACAGCTGGCTCCCTTTCAGCTCTGGTCTCCCCACATCCTCTTCCCCCAAAGGCGGTTAGGAAAGGAGCCCCGGGCTTCCGAAAGGAGCACAAGCTCACGGAAAGCCACGTGGGCGCACAGTTCAAGTTCTTACTTCTGCCCGGGAGGGGCCCCGTCTTAACGACCAGGTTTGCAGAGGAAAGGAGCACATTCTCTATTTTTTTCTCTTCCCAAATGGCTACATTGAAGATCGCCAAGGCTGCAGGGCGTCTCGGGGTTACTGCCGGGCACCGGGCGGGGCGTGCGCCGAGGCGCTGGGGGAGGGAAGGACTTCCGCGCGCTCACAAACCACGCTGGCCCAGACGCTCTCAGCTGTCTGGCGAGGTTTTAAGTGCCAACCGCACAACCAACTCCCAGTGGTGCTTTTCAGGGGTCCTTGTTATCTCTGCTCCAGGGGTCCTACCTCTCTTCACATTCCACCCATTGATGGGGAGGGAACACGGTCTAGGAGAAGAAATAAGAACCAGATGTGTGCAAAATGTACCTCTTCTTTCTTTGGCCTGTCCCGCTTTCTTCCTACTTTGATTCCTACAGTCCTGTAACAACCCAAACCAGTCAAGGCCTGCCTGAATTCATCCAGGTTCTGCCACCGACTGGAGTGATTTGGCTAAAGTCCTTTGCTCTCTTCAGGATCACTGCACCTTCTCCTGTTAGATGTAGGGGTTAGTCTGGATAACCCCCCTCCCCCCAGTTGTCTCCTCCATTTCATACAGAGCCAAGAGGGAATACTGTTAAAGAGAATTACCATCAAAGTTACAAGGTTGTTCCATGATTGGATATTTTGAGGTTTCCTAGGTTTCTTTGAAAGGTTTTGTAACTGTTTCAAGATATTAGCATTTAAGGTTAAGTATGAAGGTCTTTCCCCAATATACTAATAGGCTTGAGGGCACCCACCCCAAATTGTATTTCTTTGACTCTGCCATTGCCCCCAGCACAATATATAATGCAGCCAGTTGGTGCAGATTTGTTCTTAATGATAAAAGAAAATTTGTGACCAATGAGGATAGGGTTCCAATGCTTTCATTTTAATATGAGTAGATTTCGAAAACTCACAAGCCAATAAGTGTATCACATGAGAAAAAATGTGAACATAGAGAAATCACTTAGAAGGATGTTAATCTGATAAATCCTAAATGAGTCTATACGTTTTAACAGATTAGTATAAAATCCTGCACTTAGTTAAAAAATCTGACATACTTTATGAGGGGAATGGAAATAAGGTATCAATAAATGCAGAGCTTCTTTCCATTTCTGTCTTAAAATGGGGAGCTTCTGTCTTATGTAATCTTTATGATGAATCTGTGAGTTAAGTGAGTACAAAATTATGGTTTCCATTTTGCAGAGGAAGAGACTGTAGCTGAGAGAGATTGAACATCTGGAGACACAGCTAACATGTGATTAAACTGAATTCAGGGCTTCTAAGACCAGCCCTTCTGCTTTAGAGGGTGCCTTCCAATAATGTGTGCACGTGCATGTGAACAGGCTTGCGTGGAGATGGAGGGAGATGGAGAAATGCAGAGATCAGATTTGTCTGGTGGTGGAAGAGATGATGGGCATTTATAATCATTAATATTACAGCTAATATTTATTGAATGTCACAGTGTTCCAGGTACTGGGTTAGCACCTTGCATGCGTTAATTCATTTAATTCTCCCAACAACTTTTTAAGATAAATAATATTATTGTCTCTTTTAGAACAGTTGAGGAAACTGGGGCCTAAGAAAGAGTTGAATTGTCCAAGTTCTCACAGGAAGTGGTAAAGCAAGGATTCACCCTAGGACTAACTCCAGAGCTAAAGGAAAATTTTTGTTTTAGGCATTTCTGTTGCCTGAAAACTTGGGATGAATCAGCAATGAAATGTAGGTTGAAGGAGCCAAAGGGACCTCGGGTTGCATTACTAAAAATCCAGGGTAAAGAATGAAGTGGAGAGTCGTGCTTTCCTGTGTGTTTGTCAGATCCCATCTGGAAGTCTGGGCTCAGGTCTGGGCACCATATATGAAGTCCTGGACGTTTAGCATAAGATGGCAGCCAGGAGCACAGCTGGGGGTTGTCCAAGATGAAGGGTCCAGGGAGGAGCTGCATTTGGCTCCTCTGATCTCTGCCATCACCTTGGAACCCTTTAGATTCCCACGGCCTAGCACAACTTATCAGGCAGTGTAGTGCAGTGAAAACAGCAAGGGATTCCAAGCCAGACCTACATGGTCTTGACTCTGCTCATGCCTTCCCAGCTACATGACCATGGGTATATTCCTTAAGTGCTCTGAGCCTTGGTTTTCCCAGTTATGAAAGAGGGAGAGAGACCTACTGTGCAGCATTGCTGTGAGAACTGATTGAGATGATGTACATTTACTAACTATCCTGTCCCTGTTTCCCATCCTCATACGAATGCAGGGCAAGGATGAGTTTAATCTTTGGCCGGTAATTTAATGAAGTCCTTAAAAAGAATAACTTCAAATCTTCAGCAAGGTCTTTGTGTAGCAGAAGTTTGTCCAGGATCTAAGAAAAAGTAGTGGGCTGGAGAGAGCTCATCAGGTTTGTCTGCATAATGGAACAAGAGGAATTTGGAGTCTGAAGCAATCTGGGAGTGAAAGGTTGAGGAGGAAAGGTAGTAGGGAAAAGGATAAGAGGGGAGGATTAAGGAACCTGGCAGGAAGCCCAATCTGAACATGTAGGCATGGTCAAAGACTATAAAGAACAAGGATGACTGATATTGAATGTAAAATTGATTGGGCTGTTGTAACGTAAACGTTGTCTTTCCTGCAAAGCTTCATTAAAGGTTGCTATGCATAAGAATACCTTGGTAAGTTTTGTGTGGATATAATTTCAGTTAAACATTTGTGGAACACAGTCACATAATTTATTGTAGAACAGGAAAACAATCCCAAACAGAATAATTCTGAAGAAGAATTCGTTTTTAGAGCCTGAGCTAATCAAGAAATGTAAGTTGCCCTTGGGAATTGAAAGAACTTTCCGGGGGATTATTAGGTTTTTCTGTAATCCATGGAAAAGAAGATCGGAGCCACTATTATCTGCATATGAAGGATCAGTGTAACTGCAAATGACATCTGAATTTTAGATGTAAAAAACCTAATGTAGAGCAGATACTTTTACAAGTAGGTAATTTTTAAAATTCATTTTATCTATCCCATGCATAGCTTTTGTGTGCACAAGGAACTATTCAAAGCACTTTAAATATATAGCAGTATTAATTCTCATTACCATTCCATGTGTACTATTTACCCTATTTAAAGATGCATACACTGAGTCACAGAGAAGATAAGTAAGTTGCCCAAGGTACCACAGCTAGCAAATGGTGCAGGTTGGATTCAAGTACAGGCAAATCTGTATACTAGCTGGCAAATATACATGTGATTGACATGACTTTGCACTGCCAGGCTGAGGCAAGGCCCTCCCTCTCTTCCATGTATGGGCACGATTGTAAGCTTGTTGACCACTGATGATAGAAAAGCTTCACCAGACCTGTAAGTTATCAGAGGAAGAGGAAGTGACTTCAAGTCTGGAGGCTTTCTGCGCATGGATGAAGGAACAGGTTTGGTGTGATTAAGAAAGCCTCCCTCTCCCCTGGTTGTTTCCCTTGTGGGAAATTCTCTCAAGGAGATAGCAATTTGCAGTAGGTAATTGCTTTCCTAACTGCTGGCTGAGATGTCTTGAGGGACATAGAAGTAAGAGAGACTTTGTGGAATGGGATACGCAGGATGGCTGGAGGGCAACTTATGGGTCTAAGGCGACGTATGAGAGGGTGCTGCAGGTGTGAGCTGCAGAGAAACAGCAAGACACCAAGATTACAGGGTCCCCTGAAGCCCAGGGAAGCTGTAGCTTAGTTGCTGGTGGGGCCACCCTGCTCTGCCTACTCCTAACACCTGCCCTCATTCCAGTCCCCCATGTGACCTCAAGTGGGCCCTTCAGGCCTTTAAGAGATGTCAAGGGCCATAGACTTGGCCTGGAGGGAAAAACATTATTTAAAAAAAAATTTTTTTTTTAATCTTTATTTATTTTTGAGCGAGAGACAGCATGTGAGCAGGGGAAGAGCAGAGAGAGAGAGAGAGAGGGAGACACAGAATCCGAAGCAGGCTTCAGGCTCTGAGCTGTCAGCACAGAGCCTGACATGGGGCTCGAACTCACAAACTGTGAGATCATGACCTGAGCTGAAGTCGGATGCTCAACTGACTAAGCCACCCAGGTGCTCCTAGGGAAAAACATGATTGAAACCTAGAGTGTGCTTGGCAGAGATGTGCCCCCAAAAAAGACCTTTGTGGGAACTGTGGCCATAGATTGACATTTATTGGAGGGGCCAAAGTAAGGTAGTATGGTCATGTAGACCCTGGTGGGGATTCTGCAGTTAATTACTCCTTTAAACCTCAGTGTTCTCAAGTATAAAATGAAAAAAATGAAACTTACTTCACAGAGTTATTTATAAGATAAAATGAGATGGCGTAGGTGAGTATGCTTTGAAGCTATAAATATACTACAGAAATGTTACTTGTATTGCTAAGAAAAGTGGCGCTCATAATCAGTCCACTCCATTTCCAACTATGTTTTGGTGGTGAAGATCCAGCCTCACCCCCAAAAGAGAACTCTGTAGTCCCTCGTCAAAACAGAAAAGAAGAACACTTCTATTTGTTATTAGTGTGCATCAGCTGGATCACTGTCCTATACTCCATAATTTGTTACACTGAATCTTTCCACAGTGCTGCGAGCCAGAAGAGAGATGAGGTGAGCCAGATGGCCACTGGGGAAAGCGCTTTCTCCTCTATTAAAGTATCTTCCTCATCCATCAAAGGGTTTACCTGTGATTGGATGCTTTTTTTCATTTGCTCCCCCTTTTCTTCCTCTGGAAAGTCTCTCTGTCCTTTAGTCAGATTGTGAACAATTTCCCAGATACAGACTATCTCCTCTTGAGTCCACCACTCATCCCTTCAGCTCTCCTTTCAGTAGTGATGCATTTCCCCTCTCACATTTTGATACCCCTCAGCTCCCAAATAAAGATATTTAATAGCCATTCCCACTCTACAACAAGAAATCAATATACTAAAGGAAAATATAGATTTTGGGGGTGGAACAGAAAGGTTCTAGGAAGCAGAACATCTGTCATCTTAATAAGTTGTGCCAAAGTTTCTCATAAATGAGACAATGAGTTCATTTAGCAGTTTCCCTTGATTCCTTTCGCTTCATGAACATTTAAGGCAAAGACCTATTACTGTTTGTTTTATACACATTTGCTATATTCAGAGTTAACACATACATTTGTGAGATACACAGGAATTTAAAAATATACAACTCAGAAGCATCAGTCATGAATGCAGCATCATCAGAAGGCAAATTAATTGTAATCAGTGTGTAAAGTCTGTGGGCCTGAGGAGAGAGATTATCTTTTTTTTTAACTTAAAGTTGATATGAATGAAGTATATAAACTATTAAACACTCAAAAAGTTAATGTAGGTTATTTTATTCTTTTAAAAATTTTTTTAATGTTTGTTTATTTTTGAGAGAGAGAGAGACAGAGAGAGAGAGAGAGAGATACGGAGTGCAAACAGGAGGAGCACAGAGAGAGGGAGACACAGAATCAGAATCAGGCTTCAGGCTCTGAGCTGTCAGCACAGAGCCTGACGCGGGGCTCGAACTCATGAGCCTTGGAGCTATGAGATCATGACCTGAGCCGAAGTCAGCCGCTCAACCAACTGAGCCACCCAGGCACCCCGTAGGTTATTTCATTGTTTATTTAGTGAGCACTGGCACCTATCACTGCCTCAATTTCCACCTCGCTCTTGCCTACCATCCATAACCAGATTTAATGATAGCCATAATTATTGAATGTTTGTTGTCCTCTAAGCATCGGGCTTATCATCGTACATAGTTTATCTCATTTAATCCTCATGATATTACCCAATAACAGCAATCAATAAATACTTATTTATCTCAATCTTAGTTTCATGAGGAAGTGTAAGCAAGGGGATATTAAGTAATTTGCCCAATATCACCATTTTAATAAGTTAGCAGGGCTGGCAATTGGGCTCAACTTGTCTGGCTCCAAAGCCCGTCTCTGCAACATTTCATGGAATTTCTTCCCATATTGCTGACACAAAATCTTCAATTTTCCCCTCCCCTTTCTAGCTTCTGTGGTCCTTGCTCCGAGAAGCTATTTTGTGATATTACTTTCCAGTTGGACAAAACCATTTAAAAAAAAATTTTTTTTTTCAACGTTTATTTATTTTTGGGACAGAGAGAGACAGAGCATGAACGGGGGAGGGGCAGAGAGAGAGGGAGACACAGAATCGGAAACAGGCTCCAGGCTCCGAGCCATCAGCCCAGAGCCTGACGCGGGGCTTGAACTCACGGACCGCAAGATCGTGACCTGGTTGAAGTCGGACGCTTAACCGACTGCACCACCCAGGCGCCCCTGGACAAAACCATTTTTGTAGTCATAATAATGTCATTTACATTATAGGGTCTACTATAAGCCTATCACAGGGCTAGACTCTTGTCACACAATTAAAGTCAGATCCAGTGAACTCCACACCCTCATCCCTTTTTCATTATCATAATGTGTCAGGAAATCAGGAGCAAAAACAGAAAAAAAAATTGGACAAAGAATCAAAAGTCCTGGAATTCCTTAGTTGCAAAATTAAAATAACAGCCACTTTCTATTTACTTCACAGAATAATTGTGGGGATTAAATTAGATAACGCATATAATAGCGCTTTGTAAACTGGCCAAATCTCTACAAAGTATTCTTGTAAGCTATGCTAACAACCAGCTGTGTGCCCTTGGCAAGTCAACATTTCTGAACCTCGGCTCATCATCTCCAGTGGGAATCAGAGTTCCTACCACTCAGGGGTGTTGTCAAGATTAAGTGCTGCCTGGTCTACAATGCAGGGTCGTTGAGTCCACATCTCACTGAGAGAGAGAGAGAGAGAGAGAGAGGCAGAGAGAGACAGAGAGTGAGCAAGGGAGGTGCAGAGAGAGAGGGAGACACAGAATCTGAAGCAGGGTCCAGGGTCTGAACTGTCAGCACAGAGCCTGACACGGGGTTCGAATTCACGAGCTGTGAGATCATGACCTGAGCGAAGTTGAACACTTAACTGACTGAGCTGCCCAGGAGTCCCTAATGTGTGTTTCCGAGGCCACGTTCTTTCCATGTTTCTCAATCATCTCTCCTCTTTGTTCTCCTTTGTTGGCAGTGACTTCCCCTCATACACCTGAGTCAAGTCTGACCTGTCTGTGCATGCACTTCCATAGCAGCCCAGCCACCACTTTACCTTGGGCACCCCAGTTTCTGTCCTATGCTGCCAGCCTCCCCACTTTCCAACCTTTTTCTTCTCTGAGATCTTATAACCTGGTGCTGGGGATCACATTGTAATGCAGATTCTGATTCAGTAGGACTGGGTGAGGCCTGAGTTTGTATTCCTAACAGGTTATCAGATGAAGTTGATGCTGCTGGCCCAAAGATGACACTTTGAAAAGCAGAAATATAGTCTACAGGCCACCCTAGAAATTACCTGACCAGGATGGTTCTGATCCTGTTGGCTTCACAGAAGCTTCCTGGGTCTTTGCAGGTGGGCTTTAGGCTTGTAACCCCTTGCCCTCTATGGCAAGAGTCTCCTCCCTCTATCTGACCCTTTTCTCCATGGTGGTGATAGAGCCTCTCCTCCCCATCTTTAGCTGGGTACCTGGCCTGCTGGAATAAAGGCAACATGCCCTAGTCCCTTCCAGCTATGTATGGCCACGGGACTACATTCAGGATGTGAGCACAAGTGGTTTGTAATACTTTGGTGAAGTATCTTTAAAAGGAGGAGATAAGCCTCCCCCCCCCCCCCCCCCCCCCCCCCGGCCCCACGTTGGTTCTTTCCTGTTGGTTGCAGTATAGCTATGGTGGCCAAAGTTCAATAGTCACCTTAGGCCATGAGGTTGGCTTGGCATGCTAGGCATGGCAGATTCACAGCATAGGACAAACCTAACTTGTGGAGAGCCATACCTGCCCTGTCCTGACTAACTCCAGACTCTTCCACATGAGCAGGAAATGCAAGTCTTGCTTGTTTACGCCACTGATATTTGGGCTCTCTGTTTCTTACAGTTTAATCCAAATACTTACAACCTAGCTTGGTCAAATTTTACTTGTTTCAGCTGTTATAAATTATTCCACACTGTATGAATAACTCCAAATTAATCTCTGTTCTTTTGCTGATGGATATTTAGGTTTGTTCCAAATTTTGGCTGCTACAAATAATTCTGGAATGAACACTTGTAAATATAGCTCCTCGTGCAAGCTTGGGGGATTTAAAATACACTCTCCATAAAGCTTACCACCTTCATCACAATTACACAAAGCGTTTTGCAGATGTGGTTCCACCTTGAAATCTTACAACTCTGAGAGGCTGCGTGAAAGGGCGGTGACCTCCACAAAACCTTTCTAGCACCAGCTCTTCCAATTGTTCTTGTCATGAATCGACATGTTCTTTCTCTGTACCATCCATTCATGTGTCTCCATAATTCACATTGAAAATAACTAGTATGGTGGATATTGCTAGTTTCTAACTCATATCCATTCAGTCTTTTTTTTTTTTTTAATTACCAGAATGTCAGTGTTATTTGGGATATGCCCAGTTTTACAAAAAAAATAAACACATTACTATACTCTCTATCTCCCATGCAGCTGATGGGGGACAGGGTGGGGTCACAGTAGGGCACTCTGGCCAGCGAGGCTACATGGAAATCTACAGGGGCAAGTGCTGGGCACTCCTGAAGTCTTGTTTTCTTGATACCTGTGCTGTCCCTTTTCTCCTCCTCTTGCCTTCTGCTCCTCCTTTATTTTACTTTTATTTACTTTTATTTTATTTATTTATTTATTTATTTATTTATTTATTGGTATGAAACTCCGGTGAGAGGCTGGATGTAGAGCCTCCACCATGAACCATGACACTGAGGCCACATGTGGAGTCTGGTGAAGCAAAAAGACGGGGAAACTGAGTACCTGATGGTATCAGGGAACCTCCATACAACCCCAGGTACCAACTTCTAAGGCTTCCAGTTATATAAGAGAAAGAACCTGTATTTGATTAAGCCTTTGTAGTCAGGTTTCAGTGCAGTCAAATACAATCCCTAAATGATACTAAAAATTTCACTTCACTTACTTGTGTTTGCCCTTTCTTTTAATCCTTTATGGACTAGAGCTCTTTCCTCCATTACAGCAGGTTCTTAGAGTCTGCTGGTCTGAATGTAGGTGATGATAGGTGAAAGGTTTTGTCTAATAAAGTAAAATTTGATCTTTAGGGTGGTAAATTCCAGGCAATTTGAGGCCATTCCAAATCCATTTAATTGAATAATTCAGATTCCCTGCCAGAAGAGAATCTAATTTTTATCTTAATCTGACTGATAGACAATTACTCTGGCTAAGAATGCAAATGAGTTATCACATGTGAAATACAGTAAACATCACATTTATAAACTTAGTCTTCTGTGTACTTAAGTTTTAAATGGTAACATAATCCCTAACATTTAAAGTATGATCGAATATAATAATCACTTAATTCCTTCAAAATTAAGGTTCATTTCTGGGGTTGGAAATTCAAATGATATAGAAAGAGGTTTTGATAGATCTGCTGAGATGAGAAACCGTATCATTTTGGATACTGTGCATTAGTTTTCACTGACATTTCATTTGGATTCTATCAGCATCTTCCTGATAAGTGCACATTTATTTTTATGCTTGGCTTCAGTAATGCTGAGCTACCTTGCGGGAGGGCTTCACAAAAACACTAATGAATATGATTGTTATGCACTTTACAAATGCAAAGTGCTACCAAAATGCACAAAACAATAATATGGCATCATCTAGGCTGAAAATTGCATCTGCTGTTTGATGCAAGTCTAGAAGAGGCATTGAAGAATTACAGAAGAGTCATCTATCTCTGTTCAATGGATATCCAAAGCTAAAAATCTGGTTTGTTGTGGTAGCACCATGAGAAAACAGACAATTCTAATTTTTCATTTTTAATTGTTACTTTAAAAATATTTATTTATTTTGAGACAGAGCACACACACACATGAGTGAGTGGGGGAGGGGCAGAGAGAGAGGGAGAGAGAGAATCCCAAGCAGGCTCCATGCTGGGGAGCCTAGAGCCTAGAGCCCGACATGGGGCTCAATCTCATGAACCAGGAGATCACGACCTGAGCCAAAATCAAGAGTTGGACACTTTGCCAACTGAGCCACCCAGGCTTAATTGTTACTTTTCAGAGGTGTTTTGGGATAACTTTACCTCTGATTTAAGCAGTAATTCATTTGGAAATATCAGGTTCATATTTATACAATGAATTATACTGTTATAAATGAATTAATAGTTTAAAATTAGTAATGTTATAGATTATTATTTATGAAAAATTAAAAAATATTAAAAGTTATCTTAGAACACAGAAATTAGGGCCTGAGCTCCCTCCACATAAGGCATTCTTTGCTTTCCCAGCCACATAGCTCATTCATTAATTCAACAAATATTTAGATGACTCTGTAGGCCAGGCATGGTGACAGGAACTAGGGAGTGGTGTTGTGGACATTAAGTGGTACAACATTTATGAAAACATCCTGTTCACTCTTGGTTGCTATCAAAGAGAACTAAAAACAGAAGGGCCTTGGAGAAATAGAGAAGGCAGTCTAGAATAAGGAGAAGATGGAAATAATGCCTGTCTGTTCTGATAAAGGCTTTGAAATAGAAGGTGAGAGTTTGGGGGTTGCTCCCGGTAACAGTGGGCAAGTCACCGCAGTGCCTTTGGAAGAGAAATGAGGCTGTGGGAAAATACAACTGTAATGCTCAATGGGATGGAGGATTTGGGATAATGAATCAAGGATGAATTTCCAAAGATATGGTTTGAGGACATGTTTTCCCTGGTGATCACTTGCTCTGATCAAGAGGACTTTAAGCTAACCAAGGAGGGGGAGGGGAAAGATGCCTAGATAACCTGTTAAACAAGTTACCATGGAGTAGGAATAGTACTGAGGGAAGAAAAAAGGTGTGGGAGTTGCCCAGTGAATCACATGAGAAAATAATTGGGAAGGCTGTTGGAAACAACACGCAGAGCTTCATATATCTATATGTCAGTGGGCTATGTATAGGTGATAAATAGCATGCATTTGACATGATAACAGAGGACAGTAAAGCTCATTGAGCTGTGGTAGTCTGGGAATCAACCTGCTCGATGCCAGTCCCTATTTCATCAGATGAAAGGACTTCTATGATACCGAATGTGAATCACCGAGTAGCTAGTATGGTGCCTCCCACAGGGTAATTATTTGAAATAGAAAACATAGCTATAAAGCCCTTGTAAATTCCTGATCTTCTCTTTACCTCTACTCCCATTTCAGTAAATGCACTATAATCTATCCAGTTTTGCAAGCCTAGAGATCCAGCACCCTCCTACCTTTTCAAAGCAAACACCAAATCTTGTTGACATCTGTGCCATCCACCCATTTCTGTGTCTCTCCACTTTACCACACTGCCATCATCTCTGGGTCTATTCCAGTTGTTTCCTAGTGAGTCTCCCCAATTCCATTCTTACTTCCCTCTCACCCATTCCTCATCGTGCAGTCAGGGTCTTCGTTATAAAACAAAATCCGTTCATGTATCCGCCTATGTAAAACCCACCCACTTTCTCATCACTCAGGGTAAAGACCAAGACAACACTTGAACACAGCCTGCCGTGCCCATGTGCCCTCCACCATCCTCTCCAGACTCATGTCTGTCCTTGTCCATCAACTTTCAGCTCCCTAACTGTGCCAGGCTCCTTCTTGCCTTAAGATCTTTGAAGACATTACTTTGTTTGTCTGAAAAGCTTTCCTCTGTCATTTTTGCCCTGTTCATTCCTACTTTTTCTTCAGATCGCATTTCCCATATTGATTTTTTTTTTCTGGGAAAGCCCTCCCTGACCACCTGTGCTCCTAGTACTCACGGCATCCTCTGCTTTTCCTCACAACAGTTTGTCACTAGTTTTCTTAAAAAAAAATATTTCTTTACTGGCTCTCTCTCCTGCTAGACCATAAACAGTACAAGGACAGGGACTATATCTATTTTGCTCACTGGTGTAGCCCTAAAACCTAGCAAAATGCCAAGCAAATGTTGAAATACTCACTATATATTTGATAAATAAATAAAGCATCTATAATCTATATCTGATTTAAAGACTAGATTTAAAAAACCCATTATGGTACAGAATGTTGATATGAAAGAGGCTGTCAGGGGTCGAGGGGGACAAATAGTATATAAGAACTCTGTACTTTCAATTCAGTTTTGCTATAAATCTAAAACTGCTCTAAAACAGTCTATTAAAAATTAAAAAAACTATTATGGACAATTTCAAATGTATACAAAATTAAAGAGAATATTATAATGGATTACCGGGGACCCACTACCTTAGGTCTTAGTATCATTTGAGTGTTTGGGGTGACTAGTGAAATCACTTCATTTTAAATTGACTTCAGATTTCATGACTAATGTAAGAGTAAAGTGATTTACATTTATATGTCCTGTGGAAATGATAAATGATGATTCCTTTTTAGAAAGCATAATATAAGCTTTCCCATTTTGGACTTTTCAGTCCTTAAAAGATCTTTATGCACTCTGACAGCTATCTGATTTCACTGGAACAGTGGGGCATGCGGTGTTGGCCACTTCGCCATGTCATTTGGACATCAGAATGCACTGGTCCCCTCAAGAGCATTTGAAATCAACATGAAAACCCTAATTCATTTCAATGACCACTCACCCTTATGCTTCAGCACTTTTAGACAAAAGCAAAGACAATTAGCCACTGTGAGCTATCAAAAGAAAAAAAAAAGCTTTGAAAATAGAATGACTAAGATGTTTAACCAAAGGAATACAGTTTCTTGTATGTGTTGGGCTACTGCCCAACCCCCAGGCCTTTGTACTTGCTATCCCTCTCTCCAGATGATACCCCTGGCTTGATCTAGTGAACTCCCCAATATCCTTCAGAACTCAATTTAAGCGACATGTCCCCTGAGAAGCTATTGCTGGTCCTATTCTTATCCCAACATACATGGCCTTCTCTGTATACCAGTGTTGTCCTTTGCTAACCTCTGACCCTCTACTTTTTCTACTTTACTTTTACTGTCTCTATTTCTAATTGTCTGTAAGCTAGGTGAGAGCAGAACCATTGAAATGTATGGAGAGGCATTATAATATAGAAATTAAACAATGACCTATAAACTTCAGAATTTATGAGACTTGAGTTCAAATTGTGATCCCAGCACTTATCGGCTATGATGCCTTAGGCAACTTCTTGAACCTGACCCCTGGTTTTGTCACGTTTTAAGTGAATATACTAATATCTACATTATAGAGTCATCATAGGAGTTATGAGAAATTATGAGTATAAGGCACTTAGAAGAATGAGTACCTAGGACATAGTTAATGCTCAATAAGATATGTTGAAAAAAAGAAGAAAAGAAAGAAAGAAAGAAAGAAAGAAAGAAAGAAAGAAGGAAGGGAGGAAGGAAGGAAGGAAGGGAAAGAGAAAGGAAGAGAAGTGAATGCCCACACAAAGTGATGGCTGAAAAATCCCCACAACTGTTAATGGATTCTAATCTTGAGGTTTGGTCTTCTCTATTTAGCTATGGCCAAATTACAGAGATTTTATCATTTTGAAGTTGAAACGCATACATTGCACTCTGTCTTTTATGGAGAAACACATGCTTTTCGATTCCTTCACGCCATTACCCTGAGGGGGAATGCACTGATCTGCCTTTCCATTTCTCTTTATAAACTGATGGGATTCCCTTCTTTCAACTAACTGCTCTTTTGTATCTTTGGGCTCATTCATTCTTGATGGGCTTCCTATCTTTCATGAACAAGAAAATTATATTTACTGGGCGTCTACTAGTACAGAGTATTACAGCTAGCACAGATATGAAACAACATGGTCTTTTCAACTTTGCCTTCCTATCACCCAGGAGTTGGCAACATGAAGCCAGCATGAGGCAAAGGGGTGGATGAGGAGATTCAATACATGTGTCTCATGTACTTGGGCATCTTATTGCTGGAACAGGGTTCAGAATGACAGGTGCTTTTATTTTTCTCAGAAAAGCTCAACTTTAAGCACCTGCTATAAGCCCAGCACTGTGAAAAACACTACAAGGGATACTAAAGGAAGTAAGGCCCAACTCCTGCCCTCAAGGAGCTGACCATTGAGTAGGGCCATTGAGCTAAGTACAAACTAAAGAAAATGCTATAGGAAAAACACAAGGATAGTGCTTGAAGTTTCAAAGGAGGAAAAGCACATACCAGGTTGGAGATGTTGCAAAAGACTTTATTCATTCATCCCTGCATCCATTCAATGAAAAATACTTACTGGATGCCTATTATATGTCAGGCACTAAATTAGCTATTAAGAACAAGAGATAAATGGTCCAATATTCCTAACCTCAAAGGCTTAATGATAAAGTGGGAGGGACAAATACGCAAACAAACTATATCATTCATCAATTCATTGATTTATTCAACAGTTACTGAGTGTCTGTTAAGTCCCAAGTTCAAGGATGAAATAAACATGGTCACTGTGGTAAGAGAACATATAGTACAGCTCAGGAGAAAATTTCAATACAGTGTGTTAGGTGCCATGATAGGCATGTTAAAAATTGTGAAGTCCCACACAAGTCCCTGTCCCCAGTTCATTCTTTCTGGGGGCAGGGAAGGCTTCTGACGGGAACAATGGAAGGGATACTAGAGGGTGAAGGACTTTGCCAGGTGGTTGTAGAGAGGAGGAAGGGGGAGTATTTGAGGGAGTCTGTACATGTAACTGGAATAAAGAAGCAAGAACAGAGACATGTTGGGATAGAGGCCGGATTGTGGAGTACAGCTGAAAGAATGGAACGTCAAGGTGCAATGATGCTCAGAGGACCAGGTGAAAAATTGAGCCCAGGAGGGCATGGAGGGAACATTGGGCAAAGACTTGCAATGGGGGAGGTGTCTGAGAGTCTTAAATGATGTGGAGGAACTTGTTAAGAGACCAGGAAGATAAAAGCATTCAACTGGGAGAAAACAGCATTCCTCAGGGAGATGTTCCCTCTTCTGGGATTCTGATACCTATCAGAATAGTGGAGAGCAGAAATTCCAGAAAGAAAAAGAGTTTAAGCCAAGAGTAGAAAGCTCACATACGTATATATTGAAGTGTAGTGAAAGCCTGTGGAAATAGCTTTTCCTGCGTTTCTAATCTCAGTTCACTCTATGTGTCTGGCCCTGACTCTGACCATTGCACAAATTAGCAGATCAGGGATGTCCTCCATCTACTCCCTTCTCTCCAAGGGTGGGTCTTGGTTAGGTAGAGTTTTTTTCAAGTTAGGAGACCAAACTTGTGTTTTAAGGCCTCCAGATCAATAGCCACTGCTACATGGCTTGAGGGCCCTGTGACAAAAAGGGCCCTGAGGCTACAATGCAGAAGTGACCACTGGACCCAGCTCTTCCTTCCAGAAGTTCTTCCTTGGCCATACCAAGGCCTTCTGCCCTGTGTTGGGGACTGGGGAGGCCAAAAAGGAACATGCCCATTTTCTTCTTCTGAGTTTGGCACTAACTGAAAACAAAACAAAACAAAACAAAAACCCAGGAGTCAGACTATTAGAGAAAGAATAGACATATGGCTGGTGATGACTCTCAATGGCTGGCCCCTCAGCTTTTCCCTGGTTCCAGTTGGTCCCAAAGGTCACAGCTGGAATCAGAGTCCTTAGCTGCAGGCTTTGGAACTAAATCTGAGAGCCATGGCTCCTGGCCTAGTCTCGGGTCACCATGTTCCTAAAATGGGGCTCCATGCCACATAACTGTCTTGCTTGAATTCTGTTTACTCCATTTGGTCTTTCTGGAGATTGAGTTTTCTGCCAGAATCTTCACTCTTAAGGCAGAATCCTTGTTTTAGCCTCCTGTGCTGCCTATTGGGGCTGCTTCCTGCCCCTGACAGTGTGATGCTCCAATATGCTCTTCCCTCTTTCCAGACTCCTTTTTTCTTGATGACTCCTTCCCTGACCATTTGCACTGTCTTCAGCAAATCTCACTGATTTTGGAGCCTCTGCCTTCCCTTTTTGATTTGGCCTGTTTGGTGTCACTAGATACCTGGTTCTGACATCAGGAGGCTGATTTCTTACAACAAGCACACTAGCACTGGCACATATCCATATTAGGGTTGTCGTTTGAAGGAGTCACCTGGGAAGGTTGTATTACCTGCCTAGTCCAGGGATGCTGTTATTGTTCAAGAACATTTCTGGAATTCCTCTGTTGGAATTTTACGGAGTCACAGGGCAAGACAAGACCCTAGTCCCTCACCAGCTCTCAGTTCTGCTTTCCAGTTTGTTTGTGGGAATACTGAGACTCTGGGAGGTTTTGAACCCACTGAGACCGCACATCAAATTATAGGATGAGCCGAAACCTGTTACCATGTGACTCTCCTTCAGTGCCAGGTTGCAAGCCACAGAAGAAGTAATCTCATAACTCTATAGCAGTGATTGTCAATCTTTTTTGAGTCATGGAGTCCTTGAGGAATTTGATAAAAGCTAAAGACATGATCCCTTAGGAAAAGACCCATACACTTAAAACTTTCACACGCTCCAGGATAAAATCCCTGCCCTATGTAAAAAAAACCACCTTCCCCCAAATTTCAAAATGTTTTTATTTTATTTTTTTCAGAAAGAGAGAGAGACAGAGAGACAGACAGAGAGAGAGTGCCAGGGAGGTGCAGAGAGAGGAGACAGAGGATCTGAAGCATGATCCGCACTGATCAGCACAGAGTCTGATGCAGGGCTCGAACTCATGAACCCTGAGATCACGACTTGATGAGATAATGACCTGAGCTAAAGTAGGATTCTTAACCGACTGAGCCACTCATGCGCCCCTCCCCCCAAATTCAACAGCAATTATTATGCAGCATGATTGTCTTCCTCATCCTCTAGACCTGCATCCAAATGACTTCAGGCTGTTCCCAAATATCAAATCTCTAATGGAACGAGATGTTCCAGTGCTGAGGAGGTCCAAAAGAATGTGCTGTAAACGCAAAAGGCATTTCCACAGAGAGCATTCCAAAGATGTTTGAAGAAAGCCAGGGTCCCTGGAAAGTGCAACTTCTCCAGATGACCACCTAGAAAAGGATAGCATCTGTGTTCCGGTCTTGGTAGGTTCTTAATCAAGCCCTTTCCCTCTCTCTCAGGCAAAGTTCATATGGAGGTTTGGGTATGAGAATTTCCCATCTGCTGATTCAATGAGGGACAGTTACAATTACAAGACTTAGCACATACTACCTCCTCCATGCAGGCTTCAGGAACCTCTCCAGGCAGTACCCGCTTCTTCCTTCCTTCAAACCTTTCTTTGTATAAACCTGCATCCGTATTTCCATCTCTACTTCTCCCAGCAGCCTTTGGGTACAGACCTGAAGGGCAGACACTGGATTCATGCATTTCATCATTTGACATTTACTAAGAGGCCATCCGTGTCAAACACTGCAGACACAATGGTGAACAAAACAGTACTGCAGGCTCTCAAGAAAGGAAGACAAACAAGAAATCACATAACGAAGTGTGTCTAATGCTATCCTGTAGGAAATACAGGGTGCTTTACAGTCCAACCTGTCTCTTGGGGAAGGACGTCTTTTAAACTAAGATGTGATGTATCTGTTTTCAGGGCCCAGCACCAAGTATGTGCTCAATCTTGAACATTTCCCTAGGCAAAGTCCTGCGTGCTTGCTGGAAGTCTCCCTCACTCACTGAGGGCAACTGCTCACTAAGAGTGGCTGTGGTGAGCCCCGGAAAGCCAGCTAGTACCAGGCCCAGCTGGTTACCTCTTTTAGCTTTTTCTGAGACATCTGTGAAGCAGTGGAAAAAGCAGCGGATTTAGAATTCCTATAGGATGCCGTCCTGAGGCTCTGTACCGACTACATTCGTGAGTTCTCTCACTGTCCTTTTGTATCCTGATGCCACCTTGAAGGGCAAAAGAAGCTATGAAAGATGTTCGCAAACTTAAGGACGCAATCTATCTATCCATCTAATCTATCTCCTAGTTGGTCCGGCTTTGCTCCGGAAGAGGAGGGCGGGGTAACTGTAGATTTAAGAAAAGTGACGGCATTGCTTTGTAGGGCTTGTGCCTCGGTCTTTTGCTGCCTCACATGACCTGAATTTGGCAGGGAGGGGGCAGTTTGAATTCCAGGCGGGCTAAGAGGCCTTGGCCGAGAATCTCTAACGGATTTCACAACACAGCAGGGAAAAGCTTCCCATGGAGGACCGGGGGAGGCGGGGGGATGGGAGGGAGAAAGCTGCAATTCTGCAAATTAGAAAAGAGCAGGAGGTGGGAGAGTCCTGAAAGGCGGCATGGGGATAACGAGAACCCCTCCCCTCCCCCAATGGTTATCAGAGAGCTCCACCCATCTCCTAGCTAACCACCAGGACACCCAAGCAGTATTATCTCAAACTTGCCTCATGCCCTACCTACCTCCCCCCACGGAGCGCCCAGAGAGGCGCGGGTGGAGCTGGGGCCACTTGGCCACCTGCGCATGCGCGGATCTGGTCCTGCCACCAAACAGTTTCTAGACAGTCATCAGTGGCGTCCCGATCATGTCCTATTATCTCCCGTTGTACCTCGTGCTCAATCCAAAGCAGCTTCAGAGTGTGTAGGAGGGCAATGGGGTTGGGAAGAAACGAGTCAGGGAGCTTTCGGCCAGGGAACTACAGCTCCCAGGAGAAGCCGCGATGGCCCCGCCCCGTCGCGGGCCGGCGGAGAACCCTCAGCGTCTTAAAGCGGCGAGATCTTTTCGTCGCGGGTTTGGCAGGGCGCTGAGCTCGCGACGTCTGTTCCGAGCTGGCCAGTGGGAAAGCGGCAGTGTCTTTCTGTTTTTGCTTGTTTGCACCTGAGCTAGCAAAGAACAAAAAACGAATAAACGATAGTTAAACGAGTTTAGAGGCTTCTCTCAAGCTCAGCAGTTTGCTGCTTCTGCTTCACAAATTCTGAATTGTCCATTTAGCAAATGAGAACCTAAAAAGCAGTTTGTGTGTTAAATTTCTGTACGATGAAATATTTTCCCTGCGATGTCAAATAAAGCAGCTTTATTTTCCTTCCTAGTTTTCAGGTGCCAGTGGCTGATGTTTAGTCTCACTTATTTTCACTAAAGACTTAACACAATAAATAAGAGGGTGGTCTGTTCAAAGAAATCCTGCAGTAAATCATCCTGAAAAAGCAAAAGCTTGTTGACTTGGTAAATTTTCTACTTTAATTTTCTAAGCTTTAACTTTTGTCATAAAGCGTCTTTAAAATGTAGCACCCTTGATATCCTGTTTTAAGATGTAGATTTTAAAATCTACTTTTAATTGTAATTTAATCTTTGAACAGGATGTTGAGGGGTGTGGTTTAAAACTGCTGCTCTTAGCTTCTTGTTAGAGGGAAGCAAAAAGGGACGGTTCTTCCGTGGCAGGAGGAATAGCTATCACAATAGTGCCATTGGGGTCCTAGGTCCTCATGACTATTGTGCGTTTCTGGAAGAGTAGTAACTGTGTTAAGAACTGACTTAAGATTTTATTGGCTTAACACACTAACTGTCAGAACTTCCCTACTCTCTTCCTACCTCAAGTCCTAACCCTTGTTTCTTAACAGCTGCTAATATACTACCTCCACTTGCAAACAATGAACTCCTTTTGTTTTTTTTTGTTTTTTTTTTGCATACAAATACATTTTAAAGGCCTCAGAATCAATTTAGAATTGAAAGTGGAATCGTTTTTGAGTTGGTTTTTTTTTTGTTTTTGGATGTTTCAGCCTCAGGCTGCTGAGTTTTATGACTATGTATGCATTCAGTCTGTTTAGTGTGGTATTTGTGGATAATATGAAATTAGCCTTCTATGCCAAAAATTAACAAGACATATAATTTCTAATTTGTTCATTGTGTAGGGAAGTCCAGCAATAAGCATACCGAAAAAAGGTAATAATAGTTGATGTATAGTGATTTAGGGGATGACTACAGCAGCTATTGTGCTCTAAACAAATCCTCCATACATCATAAAACAGTAAATCCGGGAGAAAGTAAGACTGGTGATATTTAGTAATATTTAAATTTTCCCCAAATTCTCACGTGTTCTCTTTATAGTTAAACACAGAACAAGTTTTCTAGCTATCAACTCTTTTATTAAACATTCAGTTTGGGGGCGCCTGGGTGGCTCAGTTGGTTAAGTGTCTGACTCTTGATCTCAGCTCAGGCTTGATTTCAGGGTCTTGATCTCAGGATTGGGAGTTCAAGCCTTGCATTGGGCTCCATGCTGGGTGTAAAGCCTACCTAAAACAAAAACAAAACAAAAAAAAAAACCATTCAGTTTGTCAAATCTTAGCCAGAATAAGAAAGCATAATATACAACACAACGTTATTGTGTACAAGACAATTTTGACAGAACCAACAGACAAATTAACACTTTTAAGAGAAGGGAGCTGGAAATAAGTACAATGTACAGTAATTAAATTTATTCCTGTCACCACCAACAAAGGACAAGCATCAGTTTGATACCACTTACATTGGCAACAAAAACATCAAGAACCTAGAATAAATCTAAAAAATAAAAAAAAATTTTTAAAGATGTGCAGAATTTTAATAGAGGGAAGTATAAAACTTTATTGAAAAACATGAAGAAAACATTTAAATAAATGGATGGATACATCATGTTCATCGGTTGAAGGATTCTATTTAATAAAGCTATCAATTGTCCTCAAATCTATACATGTAATATAACCTGAATAACATTCTCACTGGTGTTTTTAGTGTATGTATATTTACATACTAAATAAATAATTTAGTGTATTTAGAGATTAGGTGTGACCCGACAAGCTTATTCTAAAATTTATGTGAAAGATCAATGGTTCATGAATAACATTAAGCAAAATTTTTTATTATTTTTTTTTTTGAGAGAGACAGAGCATGAGCAGGGGAGGGGCAGAGACACACAGAATCTGAAGAAGGCTCCAGGCTCTGAGCTGTCAGCACAGGGTCCGATGCAGGGCTCAAAAGGACAAACCATGAGATCATGACAATCATGACCTGAGCTGAAGTCAAGACGCTCAACCTACTGAGCTGCCCCATGAATAACATTTTTAAAAGAATAAGTTGGGGAATCTAGTAATAAGATAGCCTGGCGTTACTATAATGGAAACACAACACAGACTGTGCACTTATGTGAGAGATGATTGGGAGAAGATGGACTGTTTAATAAATGGTGTTTGAAATAATTGGTTAACCACATGGTAAATTGAAAAGGATCTCTAAATCTCAACATCCAAAAAAAAAAAAAAAAAGAATAAAGAAATTCTAGGTTAACTAGAAATTTAATGTGAAAAGCAAGACTTTAAAACTTTTAGATGTTTGGGGCGTCTGGGTGTCTCAGTCCATTTAGTGTCTGATTTTGGCTCAGGTCATGATCTTGCGGTACGAGGGTTCAAGCCCAACATTGGGCTCTCTGTTGTCAGCATGGAGCCTGCTTCGGATCCTCTATTCCCTCTCTCTATGCCCCTACCCCGCTTGTGTTTGGTTTCTCAAAAATAAATAAAACATTAAAAAGAAACTTTGAGATGTTCTTCTATATATTTTTATGAACTTGGTCTACACAAGGATTTCTTAAACAAACCACATAAAGCCCAAACCATGAAGGAAAAGATAGGTAAATCTGACTACATTAAAAACAAGCAAGAAAGGAGGGGCACCTGGGTGGCTCAGTCACTTAAGTGTTGGACTTCGGCTCAGGTCATGATCTTGCAATTCCTGAGTTTGAGCCCAGTGTTGGGTTCTGTGCTGACAGCTCAGAGCTTGGAGCCTACTTCAGATTCTGTGCCTCCCTCTCTCTCTGCCCCTCCCCCACTCGTGCTCTGTCTCTCAAAAATAAATGAACATTAAAAAAATTCTTTTAAATAAAAAAAACAAGGAAGAAAACAAATAAAACTTCGGTACCTTAGAAAACACAAATGAAAAGGCAAGGCAAACACAGGGAAACGTTTATAAGTCAGAGAAAAAAGATTAGTATGCAGAACATTTAACTACTACAAATCAATAAAACAAAGACAAATGATACAATCTAATGATACAATAATAATGAGCAAGGATGACTTAGCAATTCCCAGAAGAGAAAAACTGAATGGCTACTGGTGAGGAGATGCTCAACCTCCCTGGAAATCAGGGAAATACTAATTAAAACAGCAGGAAGACATTGTTTCACATTTATCTGATTGGAAAAACTACCAAGAAAAATAATATCCAGTGTTGTCAAAGATTTTGAGCAACAGAACCTCTCATGTACTGCTAATGTTAGCGTAAGTTGGTTCAGTTTGGAGTATCATGAAAGTCAAGACTATAAAGCAAGACCACTTTGAACATATATTCTAGAAAAAGTCTACATAAGCATATGCATAAGCATAAAGTGACACATTGCAAAATATGTATAGATGATGACAGCCCCAAATAGGAAACAGTGAAAATGTCTCTCAAGAGAAGAATGGAAAACTAAATAAATGCATTCAATTGAATGCTATAAAACAGTGAAATGAATGAATTAGAACTGCATTATCAACATACATAAATCTCAAAAACATAATTTGTGCAAGAAGAGCAAGTTCTGATGTGTGCGATGCCAATATAATACCACTTATATAAAGTTTAGAACACACAAAACCATACTAGTTATTAATACTAGTTATTAACTATAGATACATTTATATGTAGAGAAAATTAAAAAAGATACAAAAGATTAATAAACCCCAAATTCAAGAGGAAGAAAAGAAATAAAATTCAAATAGGTCTGTAAACTTTTCTTTATTTCTCGAAATTGTGCATTAAAAGAAAAAGAAAAGGGCTGACCTCTGGTGAACTGAAATTACACTTACATTTTCAAATACCCTTCCAAGTTTCCCTTGTAACTCAATCCTGTGAGCCATTGCTTTCTGTAGGATCCCTTGGCATTGAAGGCTAAGGCATGTAGGGATCTCGCTGAGGGCCATCTGTCCAGCTCTCTGGACATAACACAGTTAGATTAGAGAAGATAACACGGTTAGCCACACTGAGGAGTTTGAAGCTCACAGAGAATCCTTACTCTAGGAACGGAACAGAACAGGTGCAGGCTAAAAGCATAGCTCTTTGCTACCGATCTGTGATAGACGCAGATAAAAGCTACAGTTTTAAGCACTGAAAACACCTCATCTCTCTGTAGGCGTCTTCCAATCAAAATAGTCTAATTAATCTGTTGGAATCCCAGATACTAGTGGGATGGCAGCTGAACCAAATTCTTGAATGAGGATCTCTTCACCCCCTCTGCAACTGGCTTTTAGTTTTAGAAAAGGTGCTTTTGAGGGTGGGTGATATGGGTGAAGGTGGTCAAAAGGTACAAACTTCCATCTACAAAATAAACAAGCCCTGGGAGTGTGATGTACAGCATGGTGACTGTAGTTGACAACGCTGTTTCGTATATTTGAAAGTTGCCGCGAGTAGATCTTAAAAGTTCTTATCACAAGGAAAGAAACTTTTTTTATAGCTTTGTCTGGTGATGGATGTTAGCTAAAGTTGTGGTGGTTGTTCTGTAATATACACATTTGTCAAATCATTATGTTGTTCACCTGAGCTAATGCCATGCTATATGCAAGTCATGTCTCAATTTAAGAAATAAAAGGTGGTTTTATGTTAAAGGATTGAAAATCATTAAAAAAAAACACACCTTCAGATTACATATTATATTTTGCTTTACTAAAGATACTTAATTATAAAAATTCAGTTTGGCTGAAAAATTTCAATGGTTGTTCTTATTATTTTGGTAGCACATAGTCACTATCTTAATCAGCTATTGAAAAATGTATCCAATTTTTTTTTTTTTTTACCCCTCAGAACAAGAGCAGTTGGAATGAATGCTTCCTAGGACTTCCTGGCTCTTTACCACCTTTACCTTAATCCCTTGAATCACTAGTCCTCCTGGATTCTCAAGTGATGTATGACTTTGGAATGCTTTTCCATTTATCAGCAAACAAAGTTTATTAAATAGTTACCCACGTTTGCATAGTACTCTACTGAGCACCTAATAAATAAGTTTTATACTGTCTCTGTACCATAGAGCTTATAAACCAAAGTAGTACCAGTAGTACAGGCTATTCAGCCTTGCTCTTTGGCCTCAATGGTCAACCTTTTATAACCTCCAGATTATTAGAACTGTTTGAGTCCAGGATTATAGGGTCCCTCACTTACTCCCCAGTCATACAGTGGGCATTCACTACATGCTTTGCTTAAAGGTGGTAGGAAAGAGTTTCTCTGTCTTTAGAGAAAGTTTGCTAAGCTTTTGCCATGGCTTTTTACCTTCTGAGCCTGTTTTAAAAACATGGTTTTCTATGGACAAAAAGCCAGGTATAGCTTATTTCAATAGAGCTGCACCCAGGGAAGGGAAGGTAGTTTGTATTTAGACCACAGTATAGAGCTCCACCAAGCAAGGTTGCTAAGGAAGTACCCAAAGCTATTAACACCCACCCACATATAAACTAGAATTCATTTTATGGGGCCTTCCCCTGTGCATAATAAAACCGAAAGACATTCACTCGTATAAGCATGATAAAGTTCTAGTATCACACATACCACTAAGATAGATGGCAATTTACTCAACAGGGATACGATTGATAATCTAATGTGAAGAGTCAGTTTCTACCAAAAAAAAAAAAAAAAAAAAAGGAGAATGATGGTCTTAAAAGTGGGTTTCTGTCTCCCAGCTTGTTACTTTCGTTATTTATCATTTCATAGCCCAGGCTGCCTCGCTTGGCCAGCATGACTTTCCAAGACAGTCATTTTAGACTCCCAGGCAAATGAGGAAAGGACTTAGCCTCTTGGACAAGTGATGTGGTGGAGCTTTCTGGTTTGAAAGAATAGGCAGTCAGGCAACTGTCACTGAGAGTCTTGGTGACCTGTGCAGCTAAGTGTAAGGAAGGTGGAGGGGGGCTGTCAGCAAAAGGCTCTGGGTGCCTCATCACCTGTCTAGGGGGCCATGTGAGAATATGGTTGGTTTCTCTACTTTTGGTTGGTGGACCATAAAGTATTTTTAATCATCAAATGCTGACTATCCACATGGATAGAGAAATTATGTTTTGGGGTTCATTCTGCTACTGAGAGGGCTGAGAAATTATTATTATTTTTTATATGAAACTTATTGTCAAATTGGTTTCCATACAACACCCAGTGCTCATCCCAACAGGTGCCCTCCTCAATTCCCATCACCCGCTTTCCCCTCCCCCCACCCCCCATCAACCCTCAGTTTGTTCTCAGCATTTAAGAGTCTCTTATGGTTTGCCTCCTTCTCTCTCTGTAACTTTTTTTTTTTTAGAGAGCTGAGAAATTAAATGTGCTTCATAGCATGGTCATTTATGATTTGTAACCACTCTACTCACATGATATCAGGAAGAACTATTTCTTTCTTTCTTTTCCTTCTTTCCGTTTTTCCACTCCTCTCCCTCTTTCTTCCCATTCCTACACCCATCCATCCATCCATCCAAACATCCATCCATCCAAATATCCATCCATCCACCAATGCTTATTGACTACTTTCTGTGTGTCAGGCTGTTTAGACCTACAGCTGTGGTCCAGGAATAGAGAAGGTGGAGGCTTATTCAAGGGCAGGGTGGTGGGGATAGAGAGAGTAAGGCAGAGAAGTGAGGGAGATGACAAGACATGACAACCAGTAGGAGGTGAGTGATGATGAAAGAGGAGCCAAGGATAACTCCTGTCTGGAAGCCTCTGCCTTGCTCCCCTACCCCCCATTTTGTGAAGGTCTACAGGTTCTTCCAGGAATCCTGGAACTTGGGTGCCACCTGAAACAAAAAAAAAACGTGATATGCACTGTGATCTTTCTATATATATTTATAATGCTTGTATATACCTCCCAAGGTTCTGCTGGGCAAGTTTCCACTTGAAAACTATAGTCAACCAATATGCCACCATCCGGTGATTGTATATCCAGTTTACATAATTAAAAGTTATAGGAAGCTTAAATGATTGAACTGTATAAATTTTCAAATAAGTTTTTGATCCCAAAAAATCATAGAAGAAAAACTAATGAGATATAGAACATCAGATAGTCCAGGAGACCAACTCTAAGGACAGAGAATACTGATGAAAGAAAGAAGGTATTGGAAATGATACATATAAAAATGCCCTGGGGGTGCCTGGGTGGCCCAGTCTGACCCTTGATTTCAGCTCAGGTCATGATCTCGTGGTTCGTGGGTTTGAGCCCCGCACCCGGCTCTGTGCTAACAGTGCGGAGCCTGCTTGGGATTCTCTGTCTCCCTCTCTCTGCCCTCCCCTGCTCGCTCACTCTCTCTCAAAATAAATAAATACACTTAAAAAAAATGCCCCCGGACAAATCATATAGAAATGCTGAGGGCAAATCATGAACAAACCTGGAAAAGCATACAAGAAATATTTATTACAAAGAGCACTTCAGTGCAGGAGTTAAAAATATGCACTACAGATTGTCATAATAGGAAGATTTCTCTGAACCCTCTGTTTGAGGGTGCACTATCACAAGAGCTTTCACAGGGACACAGGCAGAGCCACAAGCTGCAGAGAATATATACAGGAGGACAGCTCAGTACAAACATCTCTATGTTGCTGAGTCTAATCACAAACGGCCATATGTTGCTCTCTCAGGAGTCTGATTTTTGAACTCACGAAGTGCATCTAAGAACATAATTGTTAATTTTGCTTGTAGTGAAATGTATGAATGAATAAATGCATTACTACTGATAGTATTAATAGTGGTAGTATTTAATAGTAAAATCTATTAAAATGTGATGACTTGGGTTGGGGCGTTGGGGTAGGGGCTCAGTTGGTTGAGCGTCTTGATTTCAGATTCTTGATTTCAGCTCAGGTCCTGTTCTCACCATTTGTGAGTTTGAGCCCCATGTCGGGCTCCCATACTGACAGTATGGGAGTATGGGAGCCTGTTTGGGATTCTTTCTCTCTCCTTCTCTCTCTACTCCTCCCCCACTTGTGCTCTCTCTCTATCTCAAAAATGAATTTAAGAAACCTGTGGTAGCTTGTGGAATTGCAAAGCACCAGAGGAGGACAAGAAAGGGTCCTGGAAAGGGTCTTTAGCACACATGTACTAAAGACATTGAAACATGCCAAAGAAAACTGACCTTTCCCCCTGCATGTTCTACTTCCTAATGCAGGCATAGCTCCTAGAGGAATTTTAGAAAGAATTTTGGTAATAAGCATAAAAGCCAAAATAACTGTTGTCTGTAGTGCTAGGAAGGGGGATGGAACTGGAGGGAGTGAAATGTAGATCCCTTATCCCAGGGCAGCGGTCTCCCTCCTACATCACACAGCAAGTTAACATTTAACTTCACTAATTTTTATATATGGCCAAATTCACTTTTTTTTTTAGTGTACAGTTCTATGGGTTTTGAAGAATTCATGGAGTAGTACAACCATCACCAAAATTAAGATGCAGTACATTTCCATTACCTCCAAAAGTACCTTGTGCTGCTCTTTGGGGATCAACCTTCCTCCCCCCTTTAGCCCCTGGGAACCAGTGATCTAGTCTCTGTCCCTTTAGTCCTGCCTTTTCCAGAATGACGTGCAAATGGAATTGCAGTAAAACCTTGGATTGCGAGGAACTTGTTCTGTGAATGTTCTGCAAAGACAAGCAAACATTTCTAATAAATTTTTACTTGATAAAGAAGTGATGTCTTGCAATACAAGTAGAATGTGATGCCAAACGTCACATGATCACTATTGAGTACCAATGTTTCTTGAAATTCGCTTTGAGGGGCGCCTGGGTGGCGCAGTCGGTTAAGCGTCCGACTTCAGCCAGGTCACGATCTCGCGGTCTGAGTTCGAGCCCCGCGTCAGGCTCTGGGGCTGATGGCTCAGAGCCTGGAGCCTGTTTCCGATTCTGTGTCTCCCTCTCTCTCTCTCTGCCCCTTCCCCGTTCATGCTCTGTCTCTCTCTGTCCCAAAAATAAATAAACGTTGAAAAAAAAAAATTAAAAAAAAAAAAACAAAAAAAAAACAAAACAAAATGAAATTCGCTTTGATATAGAAGTGCTTTGGATTATAAGTGTGTTTCCAGAATGAATTATGCTCGCAAACCAAGGTTTTACTGTATTCGGTAACACAGAAACTTCTAGAAATTTTTATTTATTTTTATTTTTTAAATATTTATTTTATTTATTTCGAGAGGGAGAGAGCACAAGCAGGGAAGAGGCAGAGAGAAAGGGAGAGAGAGAATCCCAAGCAGGCTCCATGCTGTCAGTGTGGAGCCTGGATCTCACCAACTGTGAGATCATGACCTGAGTCAAAATCAAGAGTTGGATGTGAAAATGACAGAGCCACCCAGGTGCCCCAACACAGCAACTTTCAAATCAGGGGTTTTAAACAAAAGCAACCAAACAAAAACAAAAACAAAAAAACAGAGCCATTCCCTGAATATTATAGTTGAGTAAAATTTACTGTGCCTGATTCCTCACATATTCCTAATGCTTCTCAAAATATTTTTCCTGATTGAAGCAACTTTTTTTTCTCTTTCTCTTGTCCTCATCCTGTATTGCTTAAGAATATGGGGGGTGGGGGGGTTTGCTTTGCAGTTTGTTTCCTGTGTGGTGATAATAATTGAGTTTGACCTTACAGAGGAGACTTGCTTTGGGGTATGTTAATATTTTGCTCTTCTGTCTGGAAGAGCGATAATGTTGTCGTTTCTAAAAATTTTATAAATAAGGTCTGATGTAAAGAGGAGAACTAATTCCATGGAGTTCAATTAGGATTTTCCTGAAAAAGAGCAGACAGGAAGGGTGTGAGAAGCACAGCTAGCCACATAAAAATGAGAAAAACTCTAAGGGCCTTAATTTACAAAGATCAACTTCCTACAAAAAGGAACACAAAATTCCCAAAACATAAAATTGTGAGGCATGCAGAGGAAAAGCAATGCTTGTGGGTTTGTTTGGATGCACTCACAAGCTTCATGAGGCAGAAGGAGCAGCCCTTACGCGCAGCACAATGCTGTTGCCTTATTCTCCATCACCCTCTCTACCCTTGCTCTTCATGATCCAGAACACATTTCATATAAAAATGAATGGTACAGAGCAAGATTTTACCTTCAATTACCCTTGGCTATTATTGGTTATTTATTTATTTATTTAAAAAAATCTTTTTAAGTTTATTTTAAGAGAGAGAAAGAGAGAGAGAGAGAGAGAGAGAGAGAGAGAGAGAGACCATGAGAGGGGGAGGGGTAGAGATAGAAGGAGAGAGAGAGAGAATCCCAAGCAGGCTCTGCACTGCCAGAACAGAGCCCGACTTGGGGCTTGAACCCACGAACCGGGCACAAGATCATGACCTGAGCCGAAAGCAAGATTCGGACACTTAACTGACTGAGCCACCCGGGCTCCCCTATTATGGTTTTTTTTTTAAATGGACTTGAGGATGTGGGCTTGTTTTTATTCCATCCCATGAAGTGTGGCATCAATAACACTTCTACAGGGGATAAAGGTGGGGTAAAGTATAGGCTGCTTCCTGCCTTCTCCATCTTCATTGGTGGTGTTTACTGTGCATCTATACTGGACTAGGATAGTTGCTGTTTGGCTGGATCTATCTTAGTGCAGTTACCTTCTATTATGTCACCTTGCTCTCCCTACCAATTATCAAATCATTTGTATCAAACCACTGTGTGTGTCTGCTGGCTTGGGCTCTGCCATTGTGCTTATCACCAGATTAGACCTAGGAGCAGTGAAAGGCACCGAGGGAAACACTATACAAACACAATGATGGAGATGGTGGCATGGAGACCCACAGGGGCAACATATGCTTAAGATCCTTGTATTTTCTCAACTCTCATGTTGTGATAAAATCCGGGCTCTGGCAAGGCATTAACATATATTTTTATTTGTGAATGCATTATATACAAACTCTTATCTAAAGGTTATGCTTCATTAATAAAAATAAAACAATATTCAGTTCAGTATGCAAGAAGCCTAACTTTTTAGATAGGAAAAAGTAAATTCATTAAACTGGTGGGTTTGCTGTACAATCCCTGGCATCAGATGGTGAAACAGATGGTTTGTAAGCACATAAGCAAAGAAAACAGCATGAGTTTACTAAGAGCAAGCCATGCTAAACTAACCTTGTTCCCTTTTATGAGAGGTTTGACACTGATAGAAAAGAGAAATTCCTTAAAGTCAGTGTATCTTGACTCCGGTAAGGTTAAAGTGTTTTCTTGAGGACAAGATGGAGAAAACTCACCTGAATGGCAATGTGGTAGATTTGCTGCTAGTTAAACAAGTGGCTAATGAGCCAATGGCAACCTTGAGGAGGTATATAGTGGCGTGTCACAGGACTTTCCATTGTTCCCCAATTTTATCACTAATTTGAATGAAATTTGTATATGGCTTTACACAAAATGGACTAAGGGATGTGGGCTTGTTTTTTGAGAGTTACTCAATATAATAAATATCAAAATAAAGATTTTTAAAAAATTTTTATTTATTTTTGAGACAGAGAGAGACAAAGCACAAGCAGGGGAGGGCAGAGACAAAGGGAGACACAGAATCTGAAACAGGCTCCAGGCTCTGAGCTGTCGGCACAGAGCCTGATGCGGGGCCTGAACTCATGAGCTGCGAGATCATGACCTGAGCTGAAGTCAGATGCTTAACCAACTGAGTCACCCAAGCACCCCTATAAAGATTTTTTTTTAAGAAGGGGAGGCTCCTAGGTGGCTCAGTCAATTGACTCTTGATTTTGTTTCAGGTCATGGTCCTGGGATCATGGGACTGAGCCACGCGTCTGGCTCTGTGCTAGGTGTGGAGCCTGCTTGGTATTCTCTTTTTCTCTCTCTCTGCCAGTCTCCCCCACTCACACACTCTCTCTAAAAAACAAAAGAAAGATTTTTTTTTAAGAAGAAAAATAAAGCAAACTGAAACAACACCCCAAACTAATACATGATTTTTAATGAAATCAATGTAAAGTCCTAAGCCTATGTCTAAAAAAATGTACAAGTATATGATGGAGGACAATTGCCTTCTTGTTAGTTCATGAAAAGAAGACACAAGATATTTTCATCAATTTCAAATGTAATATGAGCTACCTGTCTAACATGGTTGCTGAATAATAGAATAGCATACATATCAGTTGGAAATGCCCATCCTACTCTACTTTCTAATAGACACGCTCATCAGAAGTAGTGTTTCTAAAACCATGTGTCTGGTTTTAGGAAAGACATTAACAAACTGGAGCAGATCCAGAGGATCTGACTAGGCCATTGAGAGTCTGCAGATGCCATCACGGGAAGAATAGGGGAAAGCAGCAACATGTACTGAATGTGTGTACTGTGAGCATCAGAGAGAAAGAGAAAAGGCAGAAGACAAAAAGGAGGATGGAATAAGAATAAGAATTGGTCAGTTTCCTAGGGGTTTAAAGAGTAAGTAAATGTGTAGGCAGTAGCCCCAGAACCCAAGTTATCTAGAGTAAGGAAAGAGTCAAGCAGGGCGTTGTATAGCTGTTGCCTTCTTGCCACATATAAGGGTAAAAGGTGTGTGCCTGTGTGCATGTCCATCTGCACATGTATGTGTATGTGTGTTTGTATGTATGTCCAGGTAAATAGGTACATAGGAAGTGATCAGAGTGCATCGTCTTAGTCAGTTTGGCTACTATCACAGAATGCCACACACTGTAGCTTAGAAACAGCAGCAACGTATATCTCACAGTTCCAGAGGCTAGAAGATTGTCATCAGAGTGTGCCAGCGTGCTTGGATTCTAGTGAAAACCCACTTCTGAGTTGCAGACTGCCATTTTCTTGTTGTGTTCTCACATGGCAGAAGGAAAGCGAGAGAGCTGCTGTTGTCTCTTTGATAAGGGCGCTAATCCTGTTCAAGAGGGTTCCACCTTTATGACCTAATTCCCTCCCAAAGCCCCCCCCCCCCCCCGCCTCCTGCTATCACATTAAGGATTAGGATTTCAACATGAATTCTGAGGGGACACAGACATTTAGTCCATAACGGTGTACATTTCTGCTCTCCTTCTTTCACAGTGGCTTGCTCCAGGAGAACCCCATTTGTCCTCAGCCACATTTGCTCATCATTCTGCGTTCACTCTTGTCACTTAGTGCCAGGCCTTGTGGTAGAAATTGGAGATCCAAGGTTGAATAAGTCCAGTTTGTACACACAAAAAAATGAGCATAGTCTAGAGGGGGCATATGGGCATTGTGGCTGCAAGCTGGCCCGCTGAGAGCCTCAGAAGTGAAGTTGGGAGTGTAGAGTCACTCTGTTATTAGTGAAGTGTCTAAGTGTCAGCTGTACAGACTTTCAGAGCTAGAGGGAATTTTGGACATCTGCTCAGTGCATGGTTTTCAAACAGTGCCTTGTGGAATCGTAGGGCTTTTGCAAATATTTCTTAGGGATTGCTGTGTGAGTGAGAGGAGAGATCAAATCACAAGATGTCTGGGGTCCTCCCTACTCACACTTCAAGCAGAGTGCCATCACGTCCATCTATTTTATTTGTTCATCATCCATATCTGAATTAAGTTGAAGAAAGGGTACTGCTACTGCTAAATGTTTAACCATGTCTGAAGCCCGGGTGGGAATGTAGTGACCAGTGGCCAAAAGATATTGTGGTTTTCTTGATGTGATGAAAGAACTGTTTTTGTTCATGTGTTCATAAAGACTATGAAATCTCTTCATTCAGTGATTTCCTGAAATACCAAATAAGCAAAGACCCTATGTGCTTCTAAAATCATCCTAAGATTTTCCCTCAGAAGGTTGGCTTTTTTCATGAGACTTCAAACTTCCTGAGGGCAAGAACTTTGCCCTAGTCATTTTTTTGTTTCTCAGGGGAGTAACAGTGCCTGACACATATGGGCATTTCAAATATTTAGTGAATATATGAAGAAGAAATTAAAATAATGTATTAATTGGACCCAAAACAGATCTTCTGACTGACTATGGAAAACAAAATAAAATTCTGAAAAACGTATCCAATTCTCAGTAACCTAATATGCTGAATATATTCATTATACTGCATTAGCAGTAACTATAGCAATCAAATTACATATTGATTGGTATCAGACAAGAGCTGAACATTTGGCTCTGAAGCAGTGTCATTTCTTCCATCTGTGAACACCCAGTCTCTTGTCCCTTCTTAGTGAATTCTGGAATCTAAGTCATAAATAATGATAGAATTCTGCCAAGTATATTTCTCAGAGGAGGCTATGTAACTTCTTTTCTTGTGATGCACTGACTCACTAAAGAGCTACCCTTCTGAATTCCAATTAGCAGTAGTTCTTACTCTTTCTGGCCAGACTTATAGGCAAATCTAAAATCTTCAGAGTTCCTGTAGTCATTGCTGAGGATGGGCTGGTGGCTTTCAGACACGCCTGGAGGCCCTCAGTAGCCAACTGATCCGTGACCGTCTGGCTTGGGTGTGGCCAGACTGACACCTGCACATCGTGGCTGTCCTCAGAGAAGGTGCCTTTTGGGTGTGAGATATAAACATGGAGAGGGTGCTTGCTCCAGTTTTAACACAGGTGTTAACCTATAAAGCTGCTACTGGTACACACACACACACACACACACACACACACACAACTACTGACCTATTCATAGAAAGAGTCTCTAGTAAAGAATGGGAGCCAAGATTTTATGTATAGACCAAGAAGGGGAGGAGTGGTGTTCTTAGAAGGGAGGTGACAGGCTGTAGCTGTAAGTCATCCCAAGAAAACAAAGAAAGGCCCTGAAAAGATATAGGAGCAGTTAAGGATCCTGCTTCTGATTAGCAATTCATAACTTAAATTTTTTTACTTTTTGCGGCTGCCCCCTTTATCTAGAGTAAATGGAAAGTTTTACAGATTGTTCCTCAGACTCTCATTTGTACATTCTGTGACCATGACTTTATAGGAGGAGATACTTTTCCCCATTCTGAGCAACTGAATTTTATAGCTAAGGACACTGAGACAAACCGTCAGCCAAGTGTAGATTGGGCGTATTGTTTCTTCTCTCATGAATGTGAAATGGTGCAAGAAGGAGAAACTCACTTTTAGCTACGGGATTTATGTTAATGGTACCTGTTTTCCCAAACAAATCCCAAATCTCAAAGATGGTTCCATCTTAGGGGTGAGGGCTGGGCAAAATGGGTAAAGGGGAGAGGGAGGTAACGGCCTCCAGTTATGGAAGGGCTAAGTTATGGGAATAAAAAGAAAAGCATGAGGAATAGTGATATCGTAATAGGAATGTAATGGGACAGATGGTAGCTGTACTTGTGGTGAACACAGCACAGTGTGTAACGTTGTCACATAACTAAGTTGTACACCTGAAACTAATGTAACAGAGTGTGTCAACTTTACTAAAAAAAAAAATAATAAAATAAAAAAAAAAGATGGCTCCATTTCCAGTGCAGCTCATTCTTCCTCTGAACTTGCTTTTCGAAAGCTGGAACCGTATTTTATTCTTTTACCCACATTCAATACACATAGAGGACCTATTATATGCCAGGTTCTGCACATACATTAGTTAATTAGGCACTGTCCTCTTCAAGAATGTACTGGGAAAATGGACAACTGTTTCAAGTATGTATTGCTGCCTAAAAAGCCAACCAAACCTAACACTGAAAACAAAACCAATAATTAATATTGCTTACAAATCTCTGACTTGGGCATGGTTCAGAGCACGAGCTCATCTCTGTTCCATGTCTTCCAGGGAAGTTTAGAGGATGAGGGCTGGAGTCACCTGAAGACTTGCTCTCTAAGCTATCTGGTGGTTGATGCTGGCTGTAGGCTCACATCTTAGCTAGCTAGGGCTGTGGCCACAGCACCTCGTTGTGGTCTATATGTACAGTCTTTCCAGATCTTCACTACCTGATGAAGTTAACTTTAGCATTTAAACTCTATACCTCTAAGTGCAGGATGTTTTTGCCTTCAACTTGCTTTGAGTCTTGCGATGTTGGCTGAGTTATAGGAGGCCCACATATTTACCAAGACTGGGGGCTACACATGAGTTTCATAATTTTGATGTGTGTTCAAGATATTGTCGGTATGTAGAGCATGGGATAGAAGCATTTGATGCCCTGCTTCTATCTACTTTACCTCCCCATGCTCACTGGCAGCTGCTGTAGACAGTTTCCAGAACATGGTCAGCTTCACATCCCAGCACCTGCTTCTCTTTTTCTCTGCCCAAGGGCTTTCTTGGCACCCTGAGGAATCTGTAGAGCCTTCAGCCCAGAAGTGCAAGGACATCAGCATCCCTGGGGCAGGGGGCCATTCTCAGCCAATAAGAGATGGAAGTCAGTGGGCAAATGCTTGAGTCTTCCCAGTAGAATGATTCAGAGCAGGGCTGACTCTGTTTTGCATGACTTGACTTGGCTGACCTTGACAGTGAGTGCCTCCTTAAATTTTGCACCCCGGGTGCCTCATTCTCTCCACAATTATCCTGACTGTGATTCTGAGGCAAGTTCCTCACCGTTTCTGAGAGGGTTCCCAGCAGGACTGGGCCCCAGTAGCTGATGGTTAATAGCTTACTTATTCACCTACCCTTTCCTGATATTTCTTCTCCTGTTCTTGTCTCCCTTTCCCTACTTTCTCACTGGTGCATTCTGGGATTGTCTTTCAAATACAGAGCCAATACCCATTTCCTGCTCAGCTTTGACTCTTGAGGGAAATTAAACTTGAGGCAGGTATTGTTGAGAAACGATGTTTTTGCCCCCCCCAACCCCACCCATCAGTGATTTCTTTAAGCATATGATCAATTTATGATATGATTCCAATAACTATAAAGATTTATCTTCTCTGAGACAGAGCAGGAACTCAGATGCTTCTGGTACTCAAGGTTAGGCAATTTCAAGGTTAGGCAAGTTCAAACACATATGCGTGGGTACTTCTTTTTTGGGTGATTGAGGAAGGCGGTGCTAGATGTTGCTTTGGTATGGTATGTGTGTGTGTGTGTGTGTGTGTGTGTGTGTGTGTGTGTTTTGGTGAAGAGGCATTTGGGGACGTGTGAGGGGAGATAAGACTATACAAGGCTAGGAAGGCAAAAATTGTCTGGATATTTGCTTCAAACTTTTCCCTTACTTCAGCCTCATGGCTGAGGACTGGTTGTGAGCCTCTATGGGAATGGTGCCAGAGCAAGTAACAGAATCTGTGTTTTGTGAGAGGCTAGGAAGGCTTGGGGTACTCCTGGTCCTGCTTTGGGACTAAAGTGGCCAAAGGCAGCACACAGTGAGAGACATGTGCTTCACACTCTCCTTTCCTGTCCCTGCCCCAGCCCTGCACCCAGAGTGCAGATTCTGCCTCAGAGACTGGTCTGCGGAAATGTGCAGCACTTGGTGGAGAATCAGCAAAGACCCAAGGTGGGGCACTGCAGGTGTACCAATAGAATCTGCATCTTCCATAAGGCGGGCTGTAGGCTGTCCCTGAGCAGAACAAAGCAGAAGACCCGGAGCAGGAACAACTTTTGGGGGGACTTTTGAATGAGCTGGTAGAGGCCCAGAACTGACCAAGTTTGGGAGACTGTTCATGTGACCTACTTTGTACTCACACGCAGGTGAAACCTGGCCTCTTCAGCTACGCAACGTTTGCTAGAAGCTTGCTGGCATCCACGTGATTTAGTCAACCTGTGGAACAAAAAGCTTGGGAGTCAATTATCCTGCGCTCTACCTCTGTCACTAACAATAACTTTGGCCAGGTCACCTCTGTGCCTCAGTTTCCTTCATAATATAATGACCTCATTGGCAAGATGGAAGCTGGAGGTTCTTTTTAATATTAAGACAACCAGAGTTGTTTCTTAGTCTTTGTTGGTCACACAGAGACCTAGAGAATGTCCCATCATGGGGCTCCTGCCTTGGAGTTCAGAAGTGGCCCTTGGGCCTGGGTTCCTTTCTTCTACAGAGCTCTTGGATAAAATGCCAGGTTATGGACAGACCCTGTGGAATTGAAGAGGACTGTCAGTCACAGCTTTTGCATACTTTTCCACCTTGGGGCTTTATCTTAAATGTTTGAGAGATAACTCCTAAACTGATGTTATACTGTCCTTTAGCCACCATTCCCTTGAGCTCATTGTAGATCATAAATGTGAGCCTGAAACAGTTTGCCAGACCGGCAGCTAACTGCACCCATTTGTGGTTAGTTTGGAACGAACCTAAAAGTGCCTCTTTGCAGCTGTCTGCTTATCCCCTGCCTGGCCTCTGATTTCTCTCCCATGCTTTATAACTAACACCTTTTTATTACTTTTACTCCCCACAGGGTTGGCAGATTGCTGTTTCAGGGAGTTCAATGGAATGCCTCCAGAGGAGGTGTGGTATCACGGTTTCCCCGATTTCACGAGTGGAAAGCCCATCTTTACAGTATCATAGTCTGGGAGCCGCAGGCCTAAGGCTTCTCCAAGTTAGTGGCTTCTCCTGGATGGCACAGCTGAACTGGCTGTGAACTGTCCATTCACCTCTGATTAGCAGCCAGGCTGGCCAGTGATCACACAAGACCAGTGTGATGATAGCAAAATGCTGCTCTGCTCCAGAAGTAATTTTTAAGGAAAAGTATTGTCCCAAGGGTGCCTGGCAGGACTGTCGAAAGAAAACACAAATGACATGTGGTCTAATCAGAGGGTCAGTGAGAAAACACATGATGAAAAAGAAAACTTTAAATGCTTATTATTAATATCTGGATATGCTGATACAATCTAATAACAATAATATCTAATTTTTTTTGAATGTTGACTACTTATCAGCTATGTCCCAAGTACTTCTACATATATTAATTCACTAATCCTTACCACAACCCTGCAGGGCAGGTACTATTATTATCCTTACTTAAAAATTTTTTTTTAACATTTATTTATTTTTGAGAGACAGAGCATGAGCGGGAGAGAGGCAGAGAGAGAGGAAGACACAGAATCTGAAGCAGGCTCCAGGCTCTGTCAGCACGGAGCCCGATGCTGGGCTGGAACCCACAAATCATGAGATCATGACCTGAGTTGAAGTTGGACGCTTAACCAAGTGAGCCACCCAGGTGCCCCTTATTATCCTTACGTTAAAATGAGAAAACCGAGGCACATAGAGTGTAAATAACTTTGTCAAGGTCACTCAGCTACTGAAGGGTCAAGTCTGGGATTTGAAACCAGACTATTTGGTTTCAAAGTGTTCACCCTTAATCACTCTACTGCTTCAAGAGCAGGATGTTTCTGTCCACTTGGCAAATGAAGAAAGGAATGCCATTAACTAGAAGTATATTTCAGGCCAAATTAGAAGTGGAGGGGACACCTGAAACTTAAATGGTGCTGTATGTCAATTATATCTCAAAAAAAAAAAAAAAACTGAAAGGAAAAAAAGTGGAGGGGCCACAGTGAATCCAAGCCCTCTGGAATGGCTTCTCAGGCCTTCCTAAGCCTTCCTCACTAGCCTTCCTCCCATGAATGCTGTCCCCCACACTGAGCAACTTTCCTGGGCTCCAGCCATGACGGGCAACTTTGTTGACACTCGGCTTGATTTGCTCAACTCTCTGTGCTTTTATATACCTATATATGCCCTTTCTGGAAAGTTCTTCTTCCATCTAAGTTTGGAGAAATCCTCAGCTCTTTGGACATGATCATCTCAAATGTCAACTCCTCTTTGGCACTTTCTCAGGCATTTCAGGCTGGGATGTTGCTCACTTCCTCCATCCCTGGCTTATCCCTTCACTGTAGCTTGTTTCGGATAATACTGTAATTGCTTTCTCTCTCTCTCTCTTCACTAAGCTGTGAGCTTCTGCAAAGCATGGTAGCATCTAGCACACTGGGTGGCACATAGCTGGTACTCCGTAAAGGTTTACTGCAAAAAAAAAAAAAAAAAGGCTAAAGCAAGTGTTACCATCATTAGATTAATTATGGGTGTTCAGAGAATCTGTCTTCAAACTAATGTAAAGGACTTTATTTTGGGCTCTAATTATCCTGGCAATTTTCTCAATCCTTTCACTTATTTTGTCTTGTTTGCATAAATTGTTGCCTCTTTATAAATATTTGACAATTTGACGCTGAGATGTTACTAACATATGAATTAAGCAACCACTCTAATGATGTTGACGATAAAACATAAAGAAGGAACACCCTTATTTTCAGGGTGAGTCATGAGACCTTTCCTTTTCATTCTACAAGGTAAACAGGTGTGCAGGTCGAACCGTAGGAGGATATGTTGTTTCTACCCTGGACATGACACAAGTTTAGAATTTTTGACATAACTAATGAGCATCAGAGCTTCTTTCTTTTTAAATTTAAATCCAAGTTAATTCATATATAGTGCAATAATGGTTTCAGGAGTAGAATTCATCACTTACATATAATACTCCGTGCTCAACCCAATGAATGCCATCCTTAATGCCCATCAACTCACCTCTCCCATCAACCCTCAGTTTGTTCTCTGTATTTAAAAGCCTCTTATGGATTGCCTCCCTCTCTTTTTTTATCTTATTTTTGCTTCCCTTCCCCTATGTTCATCTGTTTTGTTTCTTAAATTCCACAGATGAGTGAAATTTTATGATGTTTGTCTTTCTCTGACTGACTTATTTTGCTTAGCATAATACACTCTAGTTCCATCCATGTTGTTACAAATGGCAAGATTTCATTCTTTTTGATTGCTGAGTAATATTCCATTGTGTGTGTGTGTGTGTGTGTGTGTGTATGTGTGTGTGTGTGTGTGTGTGTGTGTGTGTGTGTATACACACACCGTATCTTCTTTATCCACTCATCAGTTGATGGACATTTGGACTCTTTCCATAATTTGGCTATTGTCAATAGTGCTGCTATAAACATTAGGGTGTATGTTCCCCTTCAAATCAGCATTTTTGTATCCTTTGGATAAATACCTAGTAATGCAATTGCTGGGTTGTAGGGTAGCTCTATTTTTAATTTTTTGAGGAACCTTCATACTGTTTTCCAGAGTGGCTGCACTAGTTTGCATTCCCACCAACAGTGCAAAAATGTTCCCCTTTCTCTGCATCCTTGCCCAACATCTGTTGCTTCCTGAGTTGTTAATTTTAGCCATTCTGACAGGAAACATCAGAGGTTTTTTACAGAGTCTTTAAACAGGGGATTCATTTGAGAATGATATATAACATATAGACAAACAGTTGATTTTACTAAAGAGTGAAAATTACAAGTGATTACAAGTTCTTCCTTTGCTTGGAATGTATCTCTGCTCTTTCACTGAACAGTTGCTGACCTGTCAGGGATACCTGGCTCAGTGTGGCTGAGGCCCCTCGACTTTTGACTTTTCTCCTCCTTTGTCATGGGGCTTACCTTCTGCTACAATGCATTAATACCCAATCATTTGCTTTGTGCAGAGTCTTAAAGGCTCCTTTCTCCTAGTTTTCCTTTGCTATGTTCTTTTCCCTGGTGTAGTTTACTCTCTTGCATGTTAATTTTTTCTCTTCTGTGGTTTGTTTCCTTGGTTCTCCCCAACACTTGACCCCCATCTTGGAACCTTCTGCCTCTCCCTTTATCTTTCAATATCACCTTTAGGGACACTTCTGCCCTGTTTACTCACTCCCACTTCTGTTTACTCACTAAAATTGTTCTTTGGGGTGTATGGAGTCTAAATCAGGACTTTTAGTAATTAACTGTTGATTTTTAGAAAGGTCATCTTCTTGCTTTCCGTGAGGAAAGCAATGGGATTATTAGCCATGTGTTGCCAGGGAGAGTGTCTCTCCACCTTCCCCAAAGAATGAGAACAATCTCCCTGCCCATGAAACAGATTGGCTTTTTTACCTTAAAGCTCAGCAGAACACTTTACATAATGTTTTGATGTGGTTGTATGAAACTGATCCCTGCTGATAGAGAAACACTTTTTGAAAAAAGTTCCAATTTTCAAACAATGACTATAAGCTGACTGCCCTGACCCTTACCCCATTTCTGAGCCTCTCTTCATTGGGCTGGGTTGCAGGTGGCTGGTAATAATAAAACTGAATGTTTATCAACTTATACAAGTGCTTGAGGAAATTTGATAGACTATTTCTATAATCTTGAAGTGGAGAAGGAATCCGTAAACATCAAAGCTAGACACCCTAAAGGGAAAGATATATAGATTAACACAGTAGGGAAAAAAAGAGTTGGCAATCTGGGAAAAATATTTGTGACCCATGTAACAGTCAAGTTAAAACATTTGGTTTAACAAGAGTTTAACAAATAAATAAGAAAAAGATAAACACTTGGAATAAAAAGTTCAATGAATGTAAGAAAAGAAGTTCTATTTTGTTAGTAATTAAGGAAAATGTAAATTAAAGCAATAATAAGTTAGGTTGGACATAGTTTAAAGTCTGATAGGATGTTGATAAAAGGATGGCAAATTAGGCATATTCATTCCAATATATACCTATTGGAAAGGCTAAAGTAAATATTGACAATACCAAGTGCCGACAAGTGTGTGGGGCAGTTGGAACCCTCATACATTCCATCTGTGAGAATGTGAAATGGAACAGACACTCTGGGAAACAGTATGGCAGTTTTTCCTAAACTTAAACGTACACTTACCACATGACCTAGCAGTCTGATTCCTGGATATTTATGCTAGAGAAATGAAAACTTATATTCTCCCCCCCCCACCCCTGCCCAACTCCACACACACACTATATGTGAATTTTGTAGCAGCTTTATTCATAACTGAAAAAACTGGGAAAAACTGTCCTTCAATGGATGAATAAACTGTGGCATATCTATGTAATGAAATACTACTTAGCAATTAAAAAACCCCACCAGAACTATTGATACATGCAATAGCTTGGATGAATCTCAAAGCATTATGCTGAGTGACAGAAGTCAATCTCAAAAGTTTCCATACTATGGGACTCCAGTTTTATGATATTTTTGAAAAGACAAAAAATTATAGAGACAGAATACATTAGTGGTTGCCAAGGGTTTAGCTGCTGGGATAGTGTGCTTATAAAGAAATAGAACAGGGGAGATTTGGGGGAGATGAAACTATTTGGATTATAGTGGTGGTAACACAAATCTATATATGTGTTAAGATTCATAAAACTGTATACCAAAAGAAGAAAAGCACATTTTACTCTATGACAATAAAAAAAATCCTAGGCATCCTCATGCCCCATTCATGAGAATATACATTGGTGCCAACTTTATGGAGGATGATTTAGCCATACATATCAAAATGCAAAGTATGTCTGTTCTGGGGCACCTGGGTGGCTCAGTTGGTTAAGCACCCCACTCTTCATTTCAACTTAGGTCATGATCTCGCTCCCCTGCATCCAGCTGAGCTCAGAGCACAGAGCCTGCTTGGGAGTCTCTCTCTCCCTTTCTCTCTGCCCCCCTGCCCCCCACTCATTCTCTCTCTCTCTCTCTCTCTCCCTCCCTCCCTCCCTCCCTCCCTCTTTCTCTCTGTGTGTGTCAAAATAAATAAACTTAAAAAAAATGAAAAGTATGTCTATTCTATTAGCAATCCTACTTTTGCAAAAATATTCTAAGGGACTTCTGGTATGTGTGCAAAGTTAGTACAAGGCTGTTCATGGCTGCATTTTTTATGATTATATGAAAGAGATATTTGGGACAACTGGGTGGCTCAATCAGTTAATCATCTGACTTCAGCTTAGGTCATATGATCTCACTGTTTGTGAGTTTGAGCCCCATATTGGGCTCTGTTCTGACAGTTCAGAGCCTGGAGCCTGCTTCAGATTCTGTGTTTCCCTCTCTTTCTCTACCCCTCCCCCACTTGCGCTCTCTCTCTCTCTCTCTCTCTCTCAAAAATAAACATCAAAAAAATTTTTTTAAAGAGATACAAACTATATGTCTTTAGGGATTTGATTTCAAGTTATGATACATACATACAGTGGGATATCATACATCCATCTAAAATGATGTAAATCTACACTTGTTTACATGGGGAAATGTCCATAATTGATTATATAGTGAAAATAATAGTTTACAAATAGCATATATGGCACAAATCTGTTTTTCAAATGGGAAGTATATGTCCAAATATGTATTTATTCATAGAAAAAATTCTGGAAGAATGTACATAAAGCACACTGACAGAAGTCACTTTTGGGTAGTGGGCTTATAGTGATTCTCACTTTCCTTTTCGTACCTTCTTCATAGTCTTTTAATCTTTATAGCTTTGTTATAGTCTGAACATTTGACTATGAGCATGTATTAGTTTATGTATTTTAAAAAGTTGTTTTGGTTTCTACAAAATCTCGTGCAAAGTTTGAAGATTTGAGTTTTAGACCATGATAAAATTCTCCCGAGTCAAACAGATGTATTCAAACCTCACATACTACACAGAAATCTATATTGTTTGCACTGTATGCCACATACAATAGATACAAGAGCATATAGCTGCATCTTTCTAGGACTGCTGAGACCAGCAATGTTATTTCCACTGTTTAATTTTTCATCCTTCATTATGTGTGATTACCAACACTGTTCCTCATTTTTTAGGGGTTCTCTTCGATGTTCAAGGTATAATCCTAGGGCTGAAGGAACATAACCTCAAGGTGTATGGTTAAAAGTCAAATAATTCACCTTGTTTAGGGTAGGTATGATTCTATGCGGTGATTGAGAGGATAAAATGGAAAGGTTATCTATTCCTAAATTTAGAAATTAGGTCCTGATAGATTGGTGGTTGATTTAAATATAACTTCTTGTCAAGCATCTGTTTTTAGAATCAGATTACTATGAGTCTACAGTTTCCTTGAAGCCTCATGGTCTCATATTTCTGTTTGCCTTTGCATCGTTTTCAGAAAATGAAGAGTTTGAAGCTGCAGATTTAATTTTCATTGTTTCATATTTTATATGACACACAGACCATTTCTTAGAAATATAAGGCGACAAACAAATTGCAGAAGAAATAATTGCCATTATCTCATTGAATCTTAGGTCATTCAAAACTCTCTCCCACACGCTGAAGATTCATTTGGGAATGCTTTTGTCTCCCCGGCTGCCCACATGCTTTTCTGATTCATCTCTTCTCCAACTTTGCCTTCTTGACCACCCCCAGTGGAGTGCTGTTTTTCATCTTGCTTCATTTGTTTATCTCTGGGGTTTAATTCAACAAACAAAGTGGTTTGGACCAAACTCTGGGCTCTTGTGGGTGTGGATGTGTTCTTTGGTCTCATTTTTAGTTCCAAAAGAAGAATGTTGTTTTTGACCTCTCTGACATTTCCTTGCTGATTTTACTAGGACTTTGATACTAGTAAAGGGTGAGGTTTTTTTCTGAGGAAGTCGTGTTGCTTTTGTTAGCGGTGGTAATGCCTTTTACTGCCTTGTAACTCAAGTTGTGTTCCAGTACAATCGTAAAAGTGTGCCTTAAAAAAACAAATTTAAACTGGCAAAAGTAGAAATTCAAGGTTACCATTCTGGAGGAAAGATGCAATTTTTATTATTGATGCAGAAAAGAGGGCTGTATGGTAAAAGGAATTTCAGTCATATTTAATTGCACCAAGATTTAGGTAATTCACTGCCTACCCCACTCACGTGCTCAGCCACTTCTCCCAACACCCTCTCAAGGTGTACAAGCTACTAGTGTTCCCTCCTCCACCGCCACCACACTCCCCCAAGAACTTTTAGACCAACTGGCCACAAACTCAGAAATCTACAGGGGCTGGGCAAGTGGTGCAGAAGAATAAGTCTGGCTGTTTAAGAAGACTGATTGGGGGCGCCTGGGTGGCTCAGTTGGTTAAGCATCCAACTTCAGCTTGGGTCATGATCTCATAGTTTGTGGGTTTGAGCTCCGCATGGGACTCTGTGCTGACAGCTCAGAGCCTGGAGCCTGCTTCGGATTCTATGTCTCCTTCTGTTTCTGTCCCTATCCCACTCACGCTTTTTCTCTCAAAAATAAATCAACATTAAAAAAGAAGAAGAAGAAGGAGAAGGAGGAGAAGAAGAAGGAGAAGGAGAAGAAGAAGGATTAGGGGCGCTTGGGTGGCTTGGTTGGTTGAGCATCCAACTCTCGATTTTGGCTCAGGTCATGATCTCATAGTTTGTGCGGTTCGTGAGTTCCAGCTCCCTCTTGGACTCTGCTGACAGCATGGATCCTGCTTGGGGTTCTCTGTCTCCCTCTCTCTTTCTCTGCCCCTCCCCTGCTCGAGTGCATGTTGTCTCTCAAAATAAAGAAACATTAAAAAAAAAAAGAAGAAGACAGGGTTTAGTGGGGACTTGAGCAAAATGGAAACAGCATGTTTCATCTAGAGAGCATCTCTTTTCAGCATCAGCCAATTGTTGCGATGTGGGAATACACTGCATGTGGTCAGATCTTCCACCTTTTCAATAGAAGCAAGAAATAAAGATTTTTGTGTGACATTTTCAATCTTGTCAACTACTTCAAATAAAACATCAACACAACTTTAGTCCACACCGTGTGTCAGAGGGCTGGCTGTGGCTGTGGGCCACCAGTGTGCACCTTCTGATAACAATGAATGTGTATGAACTTTGGGAGTCCAACAGCAGGGTGCTGATGAAGGCTGTTTCGAAGTCAGGACTGGCACAGACATAATTCCAGCAGTGAATAGGGTACTTTGAGGTACCAATCTTCAGTGGTACTGCTGTGTGCTTGTGACAGAGCAATTGGTTGCTAAAAATTACAGCCTGATCTCTTTGAAGCCCCCAGGGCTCTTAGGCAATTCTAGGGAAGGAAATCTCAAGAAGGCGATATTGGAGTCCTGCTAGTAGGCAAGTGGAGATTTGAATAATTAAAGATTAAAAGGAGATATGACCATATTTGAACCCCATGCTGGTGAAGTGGTTTATACTGGTTAAATTTTTTTTTTAATGTTTGTTTATTTTTGAGAGAGAGAGAGAGAGGGAGAGAGAGAGTGAGCACAAGCAGAGGAGGGCAGAGAGAGAGGGAGACACAGAATCTGAAGCAGGCTCCAGACTCTGAAATGTCAGCACAGAGCCCTACACAGAACTTGAACTCATGCACCGTGAGATCATGACCTGAGCTGAAGTCAGGTGCTGAACTGACTGAGCTACCCAGGCACCCCTGGTTTATACTGGTTAATCTAACTGAAAACATCAATTGAAAAATCCAAAAGTTAGAATTTTGGAAAGGAGTCACATTTCTGAAGTTATTATTAGGCATTGAGAACAATTATATGGCTGTTTGGGATGATAATTAATAATATTCATAATAATAAATGGTAATAATAATATCGGTTGTCATTTATTGAGTACTTACCATATGCCAGGCACAGTGCAAGTATATTCACATGTACTAACTTATCTAATACAGCAACCTTATAAAGTAGGTTCTACTATTACCTCCATTTGCTAGATGAGGAAACTGAGGCACAGAGAGGTGAAGTAACATGCCCAAGGACACCAGATATGTTATACCAATAAGGAATGTTCACTTTGCATTGGATCCCTAGGATTGGTTTAAAATGCTGTCACTTTTTTTTTTTAACAGTTTGTAAACCTACTCACCAAAAAGTTCTAGCTGTCTTAACCATTTTCATCTCTCCATATTCCTTTCTGTTCTTCATTACTGTGTATGCATTATTCTAAAATATGTTAGGGTTTACTGTTTCCCTAAGTTATGGTTTGTCTTTCTGCGGTTGTATACTATCTCCCCCCAGTACTTATCTACAAACTTTGCTCTTAATGCCATTTTTATTAACTAAAAAATAGCATATGTTTATCCTAGAAATTTTGTAAAATACAAACATATATGAAAAAATAGCTCCTAAAACCATCATCCGCAGAAAAGAATGGTTCACTTTATGTGGGATTCTTTCCATTCTTTTGTATGTTCATATAGTCAACTGTAAGACTATAAATATGTTGCTAATTATTTTTACCAAATATAAATCATATATACACATAACTATAGCTTTGCTTTTTTTAGTTAATGTTTATCATGAGTGGTTTCCCATGGCACTACTTTCAAAAACATTTTTATTTTTTTAAATGACTACATAGAATTGTATCATATGAGTTTACCAGATTTTATTTTTAGAATTTTCATGCTGTTAGATGATTAAATATTTTTAAAATGTTCACTCTTGCAGATAACATAGGGATGAATGTTTTGAACATAAGTCTTTGACCTTATTTGTCGATATTTCCTTAGAATAAATTCCTCCCAGTAAAATCAGTTGGTCAAAGCCTCTAAATACATGTTGCTAAGTTGCCTGTCAGAATGTTGGGCCACTTCACATGCCACTAACTCCTTCAGTTTTTAGGATCTTCATTTTTCCATCATTTTCCTCTTAACCTCCAATTTTAATTCTTTAGATGTCTTAGGACTAGACCCTCAATTTAGCCTTTTCCCCCTCATTGTAGTATGTGTCCAGGACTTCCCATGCCCGGCGGTAAGTAGGCAGATGTGGGAGCTTCCTCCTGAGCTCTGCTGGCTGATGGAGTCCATCAAGAGGAAACCAGCTTTAGGGTCAGCTCTGTGGGAAGCCCCAGGCCTCTGGGAAAGGAGCCCATTTCCCACTAATTTACAACTTGTGGGTGGTTCTGCATGTGTAGGTTTCTGGGACAAGTAACTAGCTAAGAAATGGCTTGGGTTTCACTGGACAGCATCAGTCACCAGAAGTGCTCCCACGGCATGGTTACTGCACAACATCTGGACAGTCTTTGAGGAGACAAAAACATTTGTTCTGCCTGGATAATTTCAGAGAGGCTATGAAGGCTACTGGGGCAAGGACAGGTCAAACCAATACAAGGCCACCAAGGGGTCAACAGAGGGAAGACCATGTGCTCCTTAAGGAGTCATCCCCAAAATGCTGAAGGGGAAAAAGAGAGGCTTGCCTCTCTAGGGGATTAAGAGAAAAGGGAAATGTGGAACATTTTTTAGGATTTCTTTGTTTTTAATGACTTATTCTCTTACTAATATATCAGAGAGAAGGAAAGCTCCTGGCTAAGAAATAAAACAGTCCTTCATCCCAGAAATCACACCAGGAATATGAATTCTTAACAGGTGTCAGAAAAGCACACTGAATAAGGAGAGAAGAATGCAGATACATCACTTCGGTTATAATAAATGCTTGATTTCTTTTAATCCCCAGAGTCCAATTATTTTCTTTCCAAACTTAAGAGCAGTGTTTGCCCTCTGAATCTATTTTTACACTTACTAATGGATCTGAGCTGACTGTATTATTTGCCTATTAATTTGAGTACTTAAAAAATATCTATCTTTAACAATTTTCTCTCCCTCTCTTTCATCTACCGTGTGTCCCACACCTTTCCATCTAATGAAGGGTTTTCTATACCCTTTCTCTTCTCTGTCCTTTTGGCCTCCTGCTTGTAGAATCAGCACAAAAGAGTTAATAATTTAACCCCATCCATCTTCTCCAATACTACTCTTACACAGGAGGACAGGGGTGCAGATGAGAAGGGCTTCCACACAATGGGAAGCTGCAGAAGCAGAGACAGGGAAAGTATGTGGAAGGGGGGATGGGTAGAAGTGAGATAGGGATGGGGGATGGAGGAGGAAGCAGGGTCTACAATTAGGCTGCAAAGGCTTTCAGAAATCATGTTTGCAAAGGTCTTAGTAGGTTTTCTTAAGGAATTTTGAGGGTGTTTTGTTCTTTGTAAGCAATGTAGAACCATAGGAAACTTTGAGGGGAGGGGAAGATATGGTTAGACAGTTTTTATGTTGGTTTGATTGGCTTTCTTTCTCCCCAGGCAAAAATGACTCCATTGTGGTAGGAAAGATAAATAGGAAGGGGAAGAATCTAAAGGCAGGAAAAACAGTTTGGAGGTTACTGCAAAACTGAAGCCTAGTCCTTTGGCTTGGACTTAGTCAGGGGGATGGAGAGGAAGAGACAGATTTAAGAGTTCAGTTGACCTGACTTTGGTGCTTTTTAGAATGACAAGAGAAAGACAGAGAGATGGAAAGTTAAGCAAGTGTGACTATGATTTCCCATAGTCCACGAATGGATGATGACATCATTTAATGACATAAAAAAATGCAGATGGAGAAGGGCGATTTAAAAGCAAGATAGGAAGATTGGTTTGGGATTTACTTGCAGAATGTCCTGTACAGTGTTGTGCAGGTGTTAACATCTTGCTTTCCAAAAGCAGAAAAGAAAGGAAAGGAAAGGAAAGGAAAGGAAAGGAAAGGAAAAAGAAAGCCCTGATTATATCAGATTTCCCATGGTGTAAATGTTCCCACCATTGGCCGATTTTCAGCCAGTCCCATGGAAGTCACTTATTGCAGAGTTGGGAAGAATATACACAGTCAGCTCTTCTGAGCTGGACTGGGCAGACTTTAGCATGCTGTTGGTCCTGCTGGATACTCTACCAATGCATTAGGGAGCATAGTCCAGGAGCTCAGCAAGGAGATGAGCGCTGGAGAGATGCGGTTTAAGTGAAGCCAAGGGAGTAAAGCATGTTGAAATAAAAAGAGAAAACCAGTATTAGGAGACATCTGTATAAGGAAAGAGGAGTCAGAAGAAGAGCAGTTAAAGAGGCAGGAGAGTCAAAAGAGAACCAGATTCATGAAATACAAGAGAAGAACTAGTTTCAGGAAGGAAGGTGTGGTTAATAGTGTCAAGTACCAGAGATCAGGTAGCCTAAGAACTTAAAGGAGGTCATCAGCGTTACCAGTTAAGCAGTCTTTCTGTGTTTGAGACATGTTTTTGTTTTTCTATGTTAAAAATATGTTGTAATGATAAAAAAGAAAACAGATATGCTTCTTCCTTTTTTTTTTTTTAAGGAGATAATTAATGAATTTGGACAGAACACACTCAGTGGTAGAAGTGAGGGGTTACCTGAAATGGGCTGGAGAGTTTGAATAAAAGGGAGGGAGTAGAAATGAAATCTTCCTAGCAGATTGGCTATTAAAGCAAGGAGAGCTCGAAGTATGGCATATTGGAAGGATGGCTTTTAAAAAGAATTATGTGTCATTGATCAACTAGTAATTCAGAGGAATATATCTGTCTATAATCCAGGCTAACTTGCTGATCCCAGTGACAGGCGGAACAAACATCTTACTCAAGTCCAGAGGCAGTAAAGGTTTTGAATTTTGCTTAAGTGTCAATAGGAGTCACATTAATACAGAGGGCATTGCATTAGTCCGATTAAATTGAATTTGTAGATATCCAGAGCCTATGTGATTCATGGTTTACTCCATAGGTAATGGTGGTATTCCTTGTATTTTTTAAAATTTGAATATTGATTGCTTGATAATTTGTTTGTGTCTGTGTATTGGAATGAAACTGACTCAGTTATGAACTGTAGGTCCTTTTATTCCTCCTTAAGTGAAAAAATAATTACCTATATTTTCCCCTTAACTTTGAGGCACCTCTTATTCTCCAGGAATTCTAAAAAAATCCAGCTATTAGGTCTTAATTGTAGTACATTCGGCCTGAAAAGTTGTTTTTAGAATACTTTATTTTTTATTCTTCACTGGTTTCCTCTGATACTCTATTTTTTCAGAGCTTCCCAAGGAAACCAAAGAGTGTACATACCAACCCAAACACATGTGTAGTGAAAATCATTTATATTTTAAACACTGTGTACATGTACATTTATGTAGACCAGTTAATAGATATTAGACATCAAAGCAACATTGAAGCAAAGCCTTTTAGGTAATCCCTAACTCAAAAGTCTCAATAGAGTGATAAAAGTGAGCTTCTCTGTAGCTCCCTGACCTCTAGCAGGGTCTCCAAGGCCACAGCTGCCTGAAGGGCAAGTCTGTAATTAGAAGATGCCAGGGTGATCTCAGAATAGAACTTCAAGCCACCTGGGCGGCATTTACAGAATCAGCTTCTCTGGAGCAACAGCAACAAAGAAGGGCCTTCCTACAATATTTGGAAAGAGTCACCTCAGATGGGTCTTGAGTTTTGATGTTGGTGTTAGCAGGAATCAGAAAAGTTGGAGAAAAGCTCCCTGAAGCATACTGAGGAACAAATCAACCCACAATATTCAAGGGACAGGATTCACATTTGCAGACTTTGTCAAGGGACACATTCTTTTATACTCTCACTTTTGGAATTCAATATTTTTGTCATATGAACCTATGACACTTGTAAAGTATGGGCTTGATGTCAGCAGACCTACATTCTTGTGTCATCTGGCTAAATCATTTAGCCTCTTTGGGGGCTCGGGATCTTTTATTGGTAGAAATCAACAAGACTAATAAACATGCTTCAACCGTTACAGTGCGTTCATGTATTCATTGCAGGAGTGAGCAGATTCTTGACTCCACAAGTTGTTCTTAGTTAAAAATGATCACGTTTGGTGTTGGAGCCATAGACTGATGTATTTAATTTAAAATCGATGACTGTCTTCTCTCTGAGGCTTTTCTTCTTCTTGGTCTCATCTCCTTTCTCCAGCATCCTATCTTTGTCTTGTGTGGGATTTATTGTCATTCATACCCCAGTAGAACAATCTAAAGTATTACTTTAATAGGGATTCTTTTGGGAACCCTAGCCTTCAAAATTCCAAAAACAATGATTTTGGTGGTGGGATTTTAAGCACAGTGGTAAGTGGGTGGAGGGTGGGGGGTGAGGCAGGAAATGGGCAGTCAGGGAGACCTAACCACTCCCCTGATCATACTTGGAATGGCATCACCTCCTCCAGGAGCTTTCCTTTATATCTAGAGGGTCAGAGAGATTACTTTTAACTCTGTGCGACCTGGAGTTTTACAAGTTTGGCATGGGAAAAACCTAATAGGCCGTGGCTGGTATCTGAAAATGACATTAATAGTCAGCTAATAATACCCTCTTTGTTTAGAGTGCCATTCTTTCAAGGGAGTCAAATGAACAAAATTCACTTTCAGAAAACCCCTGTGAGGCAGAGAGAGCATACATATTCTCTTTATTTTACAGATGAAGAAATGGAGTCAGAAAGTTGCACATCATGTGCTCAAGCCAAATTTGACCCAGAACCTAGTCTCTTAGCCAGGGTTATCCCTTGAACTAAGGCAAGATGCTCCTGGGCCCTGGGCTTCAGAAGGTGTGGTTCTGGCCCTTCTCAAACTTCAGCCCTTCCTAAAGGGTGAGCAGTCCACAGGGTCAAGGTGTCCATGCCACTGGAATTATAAATACCTGGGACCCAAGAATTCCTTGCCATAGGGCCCCTAAGTGCACGTCCAGGGCCTGCGTGGGCCTCCTCACTGGATCTGTTCCTAGTGTTGACAGAACCACTGATGCGTGTACCTGCCCAAGTTGTGGCCTGACTGTAGCATAGTGTGGTATAGTGTGGAGGGGGCATGTGCAGCTGAGGTCCACATGCACACACTGAAGGTTCTTCTGGAATATGATAGAGTTGGGGGTGGGGAAGAGAGAAAAAGGGTTTGGGGGTCCCCTGTCCCACTCTACCACATTCTTGACAAAACTCAGATCAAACTGTGAGGAGTTTGAATGTGAACCTACCCTTCCAGGTTGCTTCCAGGTAGGAGACCTTTATTTTATAGTTTGTTGGGTTGAATTATGACTTAAATATGTAGACAAAGTATGTGGACCTCCATTTGTACTTTTGCCTCTGTCCCCCAAATGTTATGGGTGGTCTTGCTTCTGATTGTCAAAGCAGAAGCCAGAGGAGGAAGTTGAACTGGAATGGTTATATAATTTCACACAACTGCGATTCTCTGGCTGCACTTTGCAAATCTGTAGAAACCAAAATACAAGTCCCGTGTATTTATCACTGGGACTCTGACCATTATAATGAAAATAAAAAGGGGACTGGTTCTTTTTTTTTTTTTTTTTTGTGGCTTCCCACCTCCCCCAGTTTGCGAAAAGAAGGAGCAATAGGCGTTTCATTGGCCCTCCCAGGACCTGGGAGGCACAGGCGGGGAATCCCAAAGGCAATAAATAAGTCGCCTATTGAATACCAAAGTCAGGGTTTGTGGTGGAAAACAAAAACTGCTAATTAGCCAGAGGACTGTCCATCTTCTCCCACACCCCGGGCATTTGAAAGGAAAGGCTAGGGGATGCTGTTCTGAGGGGTTGCAGCCCCCAATCCCTCTGACTGGGTAAAGTAACAAAGGGAAAAAAATGCTGAAAGCAGGAGTTTGGAGGAAGCGATTTCCACTAGTGCTATTTGCCGCTGGGAACGTGGAAGAGACCATCTCTGGCTCAGCCGCAAGCCCCAGGGTTCCTTCTCCTCCTAGGCTGGCAGGCCCGGACGGGGAAGGGGGCGCTCACCCAGGACCTGCGAGGCCCGCAGCAACTCCCACCTCCCGCCCTCGGCCCCCAGGCGTGCCGAGAGCCGCAGGACGTCGCCCGTTTAAGGGGCGGGGCGCGGCTCCACGTGCTTTCTGCTGAGTGACTGAACTACATAAACAGAGGCAGGGGAAGGGGGCGGGGAAGGAGGGAGAGAACAGGCTTTGACCGATAGTAACCCTGGCGCTCAGCGCAGCCGAATCTATAAAAGGAACTAGTCGCGGCAAAACCCCGGTAATTCCGAGGGAGAGTGAGTGGCGCCGGGATCCGCCGAGCCCAGCGGACACCTCTCTCCTCGGGCGCAGGTGGGCAGGGCAGGGGGGGCGCCGCTGGACCGGCGCTGCCAGAACCAATTTTTCGGGGCGCTTTGCTCCTCTTTTTTCCCCCTTTTCCCTTCTCCGGAAGGGTTTTTCAAGGGGTGGGGGAAAAGACGCACACACAAAAGTGGAAAACAGGTAAGAGGTTCTCCAGTGACCTGGGCGTTATTGTTTTGTTTCGGGGCGGAAGAGGCTCTGGGAGGCGCTGAGTTTCGGGGACCAGTCTGAACCCCCACTTCTTGCAACCCAAATGGAGCGGGGTCGGCGTAAATGGAGAGGACGTCCTAGGACAAGCTCTGGCGACCCGAAGACGAGGCGCTACTGCGCACGGGGTTCGCCCGGCGGTGGAGCCGGGGAATCATCTCCGGGCGTGGAGACCCGGGCGCAGTACCGGGGGCGCAGTGGGATGGAGGGTTCTGGTTGGGCCGGGGGCGCAGCTGCCGGGGCGGAGGGAGCGGGGGTTGGAGAGTAGTCTCAGCACCCAGCGCTTCTCTTTGTTCTGAAGAGCCTGAGCCGGCTGGAAACCTCCGTTTGTGGGTCGGCCGGCGCCCACCGGGACAAATGGCAGCACTGAGTCCCCGCTCCGTTCTTGAAGGAGCTGGTCTGAGTTGGGCTCTGATCTGGGGATCCGCCCCGTGCGCCCCCGGACTGGAGCGGCGCGTTCTTGTTCCCCAAGGACTCGGCTGGGTGGTGTCCCAAACGGGGTCTGTAGCGCTACTGATCAACTTGAGGCCTCGGAGGCTTTGTTTGACCCCGGGGGTCCTGCTTCTGGCCTTCGTTTGCGCACCCCAGCTGGTGTGCCTGGCGCAGCGGGGGGGACGCGGTTTTGTTTTGTTTTTTTAAACTCGAAAGACTTAGAAGAAGAGCCGGAGGAAACCTGGAGGTGATGTGCCCATTCTCCCCGCCCCCATCCTTCCTGCCCTTTGCAGTTTAGTCTCTCGGGGCTGCCTCAGGCAGGGCACGGATGGGGAAGCTGGGGCGAGATGGTGCCGCGGAATGACCGGGAGTAACCCCGGAGGGCGGTGCAGAACTCCATGCTCCGCCGCGGGGCTGGGCTCCGCGGTGGGGGAGGGTGGGCTGCGCTTGGGCCGCCCGTGGCCTGGGGGCAATGGTGCAGCGCCTCCTGGCCAACTGGCCTGGGAATCAACCCTTTGGCGGGAGGGGGCTCGGGCTTCACAAAGCGTTACGGTTTGCCGGTTCCGACTAAGATCCGGTGAAGACGGGTGGTTGCAGACTGGGAGGAATCCCGGGAGAGCAGGCGAAAAGGCCGTCTGGTTGTTTTTTTATCAGAATGTTTTCCGATTCCCAGACCTTTGTTACCGGAGACGGTTCTTGGCGTGGGTCGGTTTCATGGTTGTGTGTAGGTGTCTCTTTTTCAGCATTTATCTTATAGAAGGAAATAAACAAGGTGTGTGTGTGTGTGGGGGGGGGGGGAGAGAGAGAGAGAGAGAGAGAGAGAAGGAGAGAAGGAGAGAGAAGCGTCTGGCACTGGAAGTAATTGGCTCTTGTCTTTTGCAGCATTGATACCGTCAGCTTTTAAAATCCGAGTATTATTTAGTGACACCTCACAAAGTGAATGGGTGGTATATACATTTACATAAAAGAGGACAAATTTGATATTTTAAAAGTTACTTGGTGATGAAAATCAGCAAGTCACTTTTTAAGGCCCAGTCTCCCTCCCCGTCTCCCCCAAAGGACACCTTACCTATATTTCCAAGTTCAAAAGCAGTTTTACTGGTTGTTTTAACAATGGTTTGGGACCCAAACCTAAGTTTTGATCTTCTTTTCAGACAGAGCTTTTCAGACAGTCCCTCATTTCTCATCTCCCCTTTTATTTCAGCCCATTTTTCTCATACCTACCACAAAAATAATGATGGCTTTCTGTTGTTTGAATCATGCCCTGAAGACACTTCTCCCAAATCAAAGAAAGTGTGAAAGCAATGGAGAATGTTCTGGGGTAGAACCTCTTCAGATAGTATAATAATTTATAAGTACAAAGTTTCCATTGTCAGCCTCTTCCCTAACTGCTCCTATAAAGCAAATAATTCATGATAGAGAGTTTTAAAAAAACTGTTGGTCACGCAGAGCAAATTGGTATCTACTTGAAAGAAAGCAGTAGGATCAGAGTGACCACGCTTAATGAGTACCACAGTCCATTTAAGAGACAAAGAATTGCTATTCTAGTAAGAGTAATTCCCTTGCAAGGACAAGCCTCATGTTCTAGAACGACATATCTTGATTTTGGAGGTGACACCTGTGAAATGTGTGTCTGCCCTCCTCCTGAGCATTTGAGATCTCAAGTCATAAATATTTCAGTTTACATTGAAATAGAGGCCTCTGATGGACACATCTTTGACTTAGGGCATATTTACAGTTCATATGAGATAATGGTCAGTCTAGGATTGAAAAAGGATAATTAGGACTTGGCCGTTTTCAACTTCCGCTGTAGGAAGTCTCAGTGCTTACATTATTAAAAATGAATGAAACTCAGCAACACAGTTTTTTGTTTTCTGTTTTTGTTTTTAATTGCCTTCTGTAGGTATTTACCTTATATGGGGAGAAGTTGGAATATTTTTCCATCCAAAAAAAAGTTTTTAGGGATCTATCCTCCCATGAACCAAGTTACTTATGCTATGTTCATAGTGATTGCAAATTGTTAATATCTTTGCTACTTCATTTTTTAGCTCCTAAAGTAATTAAGCAGACATTACTGTAGACTCTTTAATTGTGAACGTTTTGGATATCTAGAAATTACCAGAGACGTGGTTTTTTGTTTCTAAAATACTCTCAAATCCAAATGCATTTTTATTTACTGTCTGGATGTCAAAGAAATAATGCAAGTAAAATGCTCTATATGGCCATTATTCCAGCATCAAAGTTTAAATGATCTTTCTGAAAATTTGTTTTATTTAACTATTCTGGGAGAGGGTCTACATGAAAAACTGAGACCCTCTTCATATCTGCATGTGGGAATCATCGTAAATGCCAGAGTTATTGTAATGTTTATTTCATAGGTGCTATTAAATAGCACCATGTGCCAAGCACTCTTCCAAGTGCTTTTCAAATACTAATTGAATCTCTGCAACAAACCTATTTATCATCCCTGTTTTGCAGATTAAGAAACTGAAAGGTGAACTACCTTGTCTGTCCCTGGCCACACATCTTGCAAGTGGCAAGACTAAGATTTGAACCCAGCCAGTGAACCCCAGAGTACTTTAGATCCCACACTAAGCTTTGAGGTGGTACAATTTCAGCTGCTGTAAGCAGAGGACTCTCTGAGAATGCTCACTGTATTTATGGTACATTCATCTGCTATAGCCCTTATCAGAATCTACAGCCTGTATCATATTTCCCTTGTTGCTGTGAGTGGGCCAGCCAAATTCTCAGCTTAGGATCTTGGTTGCATAGGGATTGCAACACCGTGGAAAGAACAGACAATAACATTAATTCTTTTCTTGGTTTTAAAATGAAAATTTTACTATTGCTTCAGTCAGATATTTGTGAGTAGGTCTACGATGTCAAAATGTTTTCCTGTGTAATACATCTAAAATGGAATGGCAGAGTGTTTGGCTGTAAAAGTATAAGGAACAAAAAGACAAAGGCAAGAGAAGTATTAATTTAGCCGTCAGTCTTAACTTTGGTGAATTTTTTTTTTCTGTTGGTTATAAAACAATACAATTTCTGCTTGTACTATCCTTAATTATGTTGTGGACCTTTTGAAATAAGCTATTTCTCTGTTCCTGCCATTACTGTCTAGGAATCAGATTTAGCCGTTTCGTATGGCATCCTTCTCAGAAAGTAAATACAATTTCAAAGTCGGCTTTATGAAAGTGAAATAGGATGGGAAACTGGTTTTCCTATTAAATTATTACAACAAATTAGAAATCAGTTCTTAGAAAACATTTCTACTTAGTTAGAAGCAGTTTCACTTATTGTTCATTTACTGCGTCCTGGATGTTGTTTTAAGCATTTTGCATGATGTTTCAGTTTGTTCTCATGAGAAGCACAGGTTGTGGATACTATTATTATCTTTATTTTACAGATGGGGAGACTGAGATATAGACAGGTTAAGGAGCCTGATCACAGAGTTTGTAAGTAGTGAAGCTGAGGTTGTAACCCCGGGCAGTTTAGTTTCCATGAATTTGCCAATATCAGAGTCAGGACTTTGTCAGGATATCCAAGTTTTGACAAAAGAAATACTAGCAAACGGCAAAGAGTGATTCCTTTTCATTTGGATATTTTTACCTAAAAATAGTTCCCTGGTAGATAACCAGCATAGATGTTGTTAGAGAGGTACATTTAGAAATGTTTTAAACCACAGAATGAAAAGCTCATGTGTAAAATTGTCTTCGGATAGAGCTTTCTGTTACTTTGCATTCCGTTAAGATAATAAACTATATTAAGGCAAAGAGCATTTATGGGAACAGTGAATGGCAGGTGCATCACATGTAGTTCCTGGAACAAAATAAAGTTTGAAATCCTGTCTTTTTACATTTTGAAAACTCAATTTCAGACCTGATTGGAATGCCATCCCTCTCATGAACTCCTGGATTCACTCCTCCCTGCTAACACTGAGTGACAATTATCCCCTTCTTTTTTACTTCCGTAAGATTAGATCACTGCACTATTCATGTCATGTATTTAATTGTTTTTTTGGTTTTAGTTAACATGTATTTGTATTCCTCTTGAGTGTACGGTTCTCCTCAAGGAGGTCTTTGATTCATTCTCCCAGTCCTTAATTCAACCCCTTTGATATGAAAGGGGTTCAATAAAAGCTGACTTGAACGAATCAAAGAGAATGGGAAACTAATTTTTGTTTGCTGTATTCTAAAAAACAAATTATAATGATGGGATAATCACAGAAAAGCCTTAGAAATAGAAATATATGTGAAGTTTTTGTAGTTAGGTTTGTGATAAAGATTGAGAAATTTTTACTCAATTTAGGTCAGCTCACTTTTTGTAGAACAAACAATTGTGATTCCATTCATTTCATTTTTTTAAAGTTTGTTTTGAGAAAAGTGAGAGAGAGTGGGGGAGGGGCAGAGAGAGGGAGAGACAGAATCCCAAGCAATCCCAAGAACCTTGAGATCATGACCTGAGCAGAGATCAAGAATAGGACACTTAACTGACTGAGCCAGTCAGGGACCCAATCAATTTCATTTCTTTTTGAGGCAGCTGTGATTTGAGAAAATGTTATCATCTATGACCTTTCACTTTAAAGCACTTTGATTTGCACATTAATTAATTTTTTAAAATAAGAATGAGATAATTCACTAAGTAATATAGAATTTAAATACTTTTTAAAAAACCAAAACAACCTTGTATGCATAGGATCTGTTCTTTTATTCATTCTGTGTGTGTGTGTGTGTGTGTGTGTGTGTGTGTGTGTGTGTGTGTATTTGTTTAAAACTCTCTGGCATTTTCTATGCCAAATTCAACTTCCAAGAAGCATTTGGAAGCCAAAACATTTTATCTGGCTAGTCTTGAAGTCCAGATGTTTTATGATAACTGGTATTTAGTATGGGACAGTTCCCAGAAAGAATTTTATATGCATAACCAATATCAGAGGTCATCATTTATTGGGAGAGGATTTTTTAAATGTTTGTTTATTTAAAATTAAGAAAATGTTTTTATTTATTTTTGAGAGACAGAGGCAGAGCACGAGTGGGGGAGGGGTAGAGAAAGAAGGAGACAAAGAATCTGAAGCAGACTGCAGGCGCTGAGCTGTCAGCACAGAGCCTGACATGGGGCTCAAACTCATGAACCTGCAAGATCTTGACTGGAGCCCAAGCCAGAGGCTTAACTGACTTGAGCCACCCACATGCCCCTATGGGGAGAGGATTTTTAATAATCTCGAGTATATGATGAAATCAATGGATTCTCTCTTCAGAAAAAATATACATAGACATGTACACTCCAAGTTTTATGTGTAATTACATGTAATTTTGCATAGAATTATATTGTTTACATACAATTTCAGAAATCATGGCTCTTTAGTGAATTTCTGAAATTATATGTAAAAAATATAATGACTTTGGGCAAGTCATTTTACTTTTCCAAGATTTAGGTCCCTGCTTTACAAAATGAAAGAGGAGGAAGTGCATGACTTTTAAAGAGCCCTTCATGTGTTTACATCCTCCAGCTCTAGGTGTGTATTTAGGAACAGGGTGATTCTTTGATTGGAGCTGCTTAGAGATAATATCCTATGGGAAATCTTCAGCACTAGTTTCACAGATTATGTGGTTTCAAGACTAGAGAGGAGACACCCAGGGGGTGCCTAAGAGTATTTCCGATGAGAGTGAAGGTGGCACGGTGAAGGTGATAGGAGAGGAAGGCAGAGGCAAGAAAGCTGTGGAAATTGTCTACTTATCTGCCTTAATGGAGGAAGACGTGAATCATAGAACCAAAAAGGCATTCTCATCTGAAATGCAAAGGAAGGGGGAGTTGGTTCATCTCAATAAACTTCAGTAGAGCAAACATGATTTAGTGAGACGTTGTTCCCATCTCCAACTCACCATTTGGAGAATCTCTCTGAAATAAAATACTCATTTGGACGGTCTATCCTGGACATCTCTCCATTGTGGGTATAGGTTTTGCTTCTGACACTTATCCTGCAGTCCTGTTAAGCCATTATGTGAAAGGAGCACCACTGCCCATCCTAGGATAAGAACTGGACTAACCTTATAAGGATATTCCTAAATATCTTGGAAGACTCTCACTGGGGGTAGGTGGGCAAGACACAGCTTTCTGAGGCATTGTCCTGAATTTGTTATCTCAGAGATCACAACAGATTGGGACCAGAAGGAAGAAGGGGGGGGCGGAAAAGGAGCAAGGGGTTTCAGGATGGGAAGGGGGGGTGCATGAGAGGAGGAAAGACACTGTGAAGTTGTGTGGGTTTCATATCCCTATTTACACTTGCTTTGCAAAATCCCTGTAAGATGCCAGGTTGGGAATAATTCCTTTTGTCAAGGGTCATACCAAGCTTGTTTTCTTGAAGAAGCAAATCCCCAAGGGGGTGGCAGTTTGAAATCAATTGCATCTGGTGTTTAGATGACCCGAGTTTGACATAAAGGCAACACTGATGGAAGCAACAGCCTTCCTTGAAAAGGCAGAGAGACAGTAAAGACCCAGAGTAATGAGTTTAGATTGCCTTGAGGATCCTTCTCTGCTCCCAGGGGCAGGGCTTGGAGGTGGAGGTGTCCGTTGATCTTAACTGGGGTGAGGTGTGATCTCTGGTACCAGGAGAGGGAGGGAAGAGGAAGATAAACTATTAGAAAAATGTGTTAATATAAAAAAATTAAATGTGTTAATGTACAAAAAAAATACCATTAAACTGAGATTCATTTCTTTGGCAAATATTTTTTCAAATACCACGTAAAGTACTAGCGGCTAAATACATGTCAGAAGACTTGGAGGGTCTGCTGCCATGATGATCATTAGCTTGGCATTCAAGGCTCTTTGAAATAAGACTCTGACCTATCTTGACAGCTTTTATCCTAGATTAGAAGAGGCATACTTGAAGGAACTAGATTTGTTTTTTCGCCAGTGATTATTAGCACATAGTATGGCTTAATAACTATTTATTAACTGAATTTCCTTCGATTTTAGGAGCCCCTTCCTGCTCCTCATTGCTGTGGTATCTCACATTCATCCTCTCTGGTTACTTTTGTTTGCAATGCATCCTCTACTCATATTCCTCACTGACTGAAATTTTACCCACTGACCACGGGTAGATGAGAGCACGATGAGGGTTAGGCCTTCCTCCGTGTCACCTCTTGTAATTGTCACCATCACCCTATCTTTGATAGGCAGCACATAAGTCATTCAGGTTATTTACATTGACTCACATTTTTGTGAGTATATTTACAAAATAGAGTGAAAACAAGTCATTTTTTGGGGTGCCTGAGTGGCTCAGTCAGTTGAGCGTCTGACTTCGGCTCAGGTCATGATCTTGCAGTTCACGAGTTCCAGCCCCTCATCGGGCTCTGTGCTGACAGCTTGGAGCCTGGAGCCTGCTTCGGATTCCGTGTCGCCCTGTCTTTGCTCCTTCCCAGCTCATGCTCTCTCTCTCAAAAATAAATAAATGTTAAAAAAAAAATCGTTTTTCTAAATAGTCTGTCTGTGAAATAAACTTTCTTTCCAAAGGTGCTGGTGGACTCAGAGACTTGTTGTCACTTTGTTAAAAGGGGGTATTAGCCAATATTAAAGAAGTGTTGAAGAGCAGACCAAACAAACTTTCTCTTTAATGTAGTAAAATTTTTGTAAAGGCCAAAAAAGTGTTGAATGAATTTTTCTTGTGTGATTCAGTTTTTCACACTGCATCTGTCCATCTAGAATTGTCTAAGTGGAATTTAAGTGGCACTTAAATTCACCTTGTGATGAATTCCCACGTTTGGGGAAATATTGATGTATGTCCCATCATGCAGAGATGTCTCTGTATACCTGATGCAGAGAGTGGTTAAATAAGTCGTTCATGGTTCACACGTTTGGCTAATGGCACGATGGCAACCAACACGGGGGATTCAAGCTCAAGTCTGATACCCAAGCTCCAAGCAGTTTTCCTAGATTCAGATCTTCTACTCCAGCCTCTTTATCATCAAGACTTGTTTTCTGTTCTGTGGCTTAAAGTGATATAGTGGATTTACCCCACAGGGGTCATTACCTGGAAATTAAAATCTTGGCCCCTCGTATTTTAATCCAGACTTTTTGCTACTATACCAGAATTTTGGGTAATATTTACAAATGTCCTTTTAGGAGAGAAAAAAATTGTGTCTATACAAGTCTGTCCTTTTCAGCTTAAAATGGACACTGAATCTTTGAAAATCAGACTGGCCTCTTTTATTTATTGTCTGTTGGTCTAATTTGAATCTTAAGGAGTTTTTTAACTGTATTTTCTCTCTCTCCAATTAGAATTAAGGAGTTTTTTAACTGTATTTTCTCTCTCTCCAATTAGAATTGCTCCTTGGTTGTAGGTTTGAATAGGAAGGAAATCCCCACAGCAGTCCTGAAGGTCGAGTCTTAACTGGAGTCTGTTTCCTTTATGCAAAAGTACAAAACCCTGTGCTAATTTTGGCCCGTTAAGATTAATTGTGATTCAGGGCAGAGTGGTGTTTTGTTTTGTTTTGTTTTTTAACTTTAGTGATTGTGTTCATTGTAGTGAGGACCTTGGGTTCAAGAAAAAAGAAAGCCTTTGGTCAAGTTATGTTAATTCAGTTGTCTGTTCTGTTGCAGGATTTGCAAATTTAGTGGCATCAGTGCCATTTTCCAGTTTCCAAACCTGGTCACATTTCACATGATCACAGCGTGCCTTTCTCTTCCCCAGAGCAAAGGGAGGGTTGTCTGACAGTTGGTTCCAATGGCCTCCATTAAGAGGAGTGCATGTGCCCCTGGCGGCTGCAGAGACCAGCAAGGCACTCTGTCTTTAGGCAGAGCACCAGGTTGGGGACTCTGGTGCTTACCTGATGTAGATATTTAGCACATGGCTGCCTGGGAGATTGGATTGTGCAGATACTTAAATGGCACTGTAAAACCACTGTTAAAAAAAGAAGGCTAGTAGGAGTTGCACCCAATAGTTTAGTTTCTTTTCCTTGAACACTTTTTAATCTGGCATATAAGATGTTGGATTTGTGAAAATCTTAATGACAGCACTTTCTAGCAGGAATACTTAGAATCATAATAATAATCGGAATGGTAGAGATCTGTTTCCTCTGAGAAGATCCTCCCAAACCTCAAAAAATGGAGTTCATGTTGCCAGTGTTTAAAAAAAAGGCCAACATTCTTCAGTTTTTGCTTTTCAGAATCACAAGTGTATGGATTTAAACTTGTGATCTTATTCCTCTTTCTTCTTTTAATTAAGCAACCCAGCCAGCAACATGGTTTCTTTTGGTTGTTATAGAGGAGTTCCAGGTGTAAAGTTGGGGGCGGAGCTCAGACCCTGGATCTCTGTGCCGGTCCTGGAAGCCCGACTAAATTTTCACTTACTTAGTTACCTGGTCCTGGCTGGGCCGTAGAAACAGAAGCATCTCAGACATGTGACAGAAGTCCTCACTGCCTCAAGAGCTGGCTGGTGAAAGAAGGTGTTCTGGATAAAGATTGCTGGGGTTTGGTCACATACTCAGTGAGCTAGAATGGGACAAGAGCCTGGGGTTAGATAACTCGTTTTGGCAAATGTAGAGGGAATAGAGTATTGAGGTGGAAAAATTTTATTCAGGTATTGCTGTGCTTCATTGAGTGAGTTTTTGACTTGAGCCTATGTGTTTAGAGTTCAAGAGTCTTGACCAATGCTGGCAGTCTTATATTTAGGGTTGAGCCCCTAGGGGAGGTATTCTTGTAGCTGGCATGCTTATAGGGGTTCTAGAGCCTGTGTCTGGCAAATTACCCATTCTCCTTTGCCCACATGAAGCCAATGAAAATGAATGTCCTTCCCAGCGAATTAGGGCAGCTTTGAGGACAACCAAATTAAATGCGCTTGAACTTGAGTTTCTTTGAGCACAGCTGGAAATTTTGTCATGCTTCTGGGCTATCTGAACTTCTACTTTCATGAAACTTCTGATTTGTTACTGTAGTGAGCCTGCTTTAACTATTTTCTCTCATTCCTGAAGTCTGACTTCAGAAGCCTTCATTCCACGAACGTTACAGAGCATAGAGTCTTCCTGGGCACTGGGCTCAATATGGCAGAGAATAAGATGTTGAGACACAGTAGCTTGCTGCACGTAGCTTACAGTTTAGCAGGGACCACCTGATAAGTCAGTAGCCTGGAGAGGATTGTAGGGAGAGCCTGAAAAGATGAAGTGTAAGGCCCAGGTAGCAAACAGGTAGTTGATATAGAGGCTGGAGGAGACGACACGGTGGAGAGGGAAACTGAGTCAGGTGCTGAAGACTTGGAGGAAGGGAGCAGTGTGCTTGCATAGGGAATAGGAGTTGCCTGCCCAGAGCATGGAGAGAATAGTGTGAGTGAGTGTTGGGGGCTCCCAAAAGAGGATTTCGTGGTAAAACAATTCCAGAAGTGGCACCAGGGTATCAGGGTCACGCCTTTAACATCTTCCACTGAGCTGGGCACTGGGGAGAGCTCCAGTTCATTCTGGAAAGGCCTTTGGGGAAATAGTACCTTCTGTGGACAAAGAAGAGAGAAGAGAGATTCCTTTAATAAATTACCCACTTTATGCCCCACCCATGATGAATGCTTCACCCTGTGAAGTCAGCAGCACTAATCATTATAATAGCTACCATTTACTGGACACTTACTTTGTTCCAGGAACTGACTTAATGTTTGTATACATTATTCTATTTTCTGGAGAGGATACATGGGCTCAGAGTCCCTAGGGTCCCAGTGCTGGTGAGGAGCAGAGTCAGGCTTCCAAACCAGTTTTCTCTGACTCCAAAACCTCCCTGCTTTCTACTGGGCCAGTTAATTAAAAAAATAAGAGTTAAGGATGTTTAGGAAGAGTTTGCCATACAGTAGCATAAGCCCAAGGGAAGGGGAAGGCGGTGAAAGGATTTGGGTTTGTCCCCAAGTCCTTTGAGCACTTTTATAAAAATAAACCCTTTATGCTAGGAGAAGGTTGGACATCTGAAGATGTTGACCCTTCAGAGATGGGAGCCAAACAAAATGGTTTTTGCTGATACAGTCACTAGACTTTTATCCTAACATTCTCTTGGGAAACCCTCCTGCAACAACAGGGAACATGGTAGTCAAAATTTTCTGCAAATAAATGATTGATTGCTCATGGAGACTTGCTTGTGTTTCTGTATAGCTCAGGGTGTTTCTGACTTCAATAGCTCCTTCCTTCCAGGCCCTTCTTATTTTGGTATTATAATGGTAGTTGAAAAAAAATTTTTTTCTATGATAAATAATGTTGACAGATTGATTTCTTTTCAACAGGAAACTTCTTTTTCCTATATGCTAGGTACTCCTACCAGAGAAAAAGCAAATAGTTGTATTGTTTGCCGAAATCCTCCTTTTAAGGTTGCCCTGTGTTTGTTTAATGGAAATCAGCAGGGGGAGATGGGCTATCTCTAATATTTTGTTAGAACTTCTCCATAATTCAATAACAATGAAACAAGAACTTGGGTACGGGACAGATTTGCTTTTGAAAACCATTGCTCTTAGCAGTTTTAGAAGTCCTGAGACTGTATTAGCTGGTAGCAACTGCAATGTTGAGAGTGATGAAACGTATCTTTGGCTGTTCAAATATGATAGAAATAGATTTAAACCTTGTGAGTCTCCTTTAAAATAGAATTGTTGACAGCAGGAAGGATAATGCTTCTCCAGGGCTAGTTACAGATTTGATGGTATTCATGTGTCTCTTCTTTCAGTTTGTATGTGTTCATTTCATAGCCTTCATTTTGAAAATTAGCTATTAGCAAATACTTTTGTCCAGGAAATTGAATCTGTATTCCTCTATAAACTAATTGTTAATAATAAGTAAGTATGATACATTTGGCACTTAAAAAAAGTGTCCAAGAGTCACAGATTGCTGGAATTGATGAAATTCATTGGATATATATTTTAAAAATGGGTATGTGATAAAGCCTCTTCTAGGATGATAGAAATCTTCTATAATGGTAGAATTGCTTCCTTTTACCCTTGACTTTTTACCTTGGAGGATTTCTTACATCTTTTTGTCCTCAAATTTGAGTATTAAAATATTACCATTTAAGTAGGAACACAATCTCAGGGGTTGCTGAGTAGCAGACCATGGCCTTTCTGCAGGCCTCTAGGGGCCTAATGGCAGCTAACGGCAGTTTAACTAAATTTGGGAGTCTATAGGATGGTTGGGAAATGTGAGGGGGTGGAATTTAGGGTTAGCAAGGATGGCCTTAAGGATAGAGAGCTCGGGGGCACCTGGAGGCCAGAGAAGTGAAACTCAGACAGTCAAATGAACCCCGGGCTAATAAAGCTCCCCAGGGTCAGCAGGGGAGAAGTCACAGTCCAAATCCCTTCCTCCCACCTCAGCAGCTACGTCCTGTTTTCAGTCCTGGTTTCGGTGAGCCTGTTGCATGCAGCCTGGTTTTCTATCAGTAATCTCATTAGCCTTTTCCCTGAATGGGGCTTCTGATCCAGAGACATATGCTCAGAGATGCAACGAAAGAACAGACCTTTTCCAAAGCAAGCGTGCTCTGTTGGGCTCGTGGGTTTCATACCCTAATTTTACAGGACCCTCCACATCTCTTTGGAGACCAGATGCGTAGGTGGGTCTTGCTTTTGTATCAACATCTCATGAATATGCAATCAATTGAGCTCTAGTGCCAACTCATTTTCAATTCATATGTGGTAGGGTTCAATCCTGCTTTAGATCTACCTGCTGCTTTGTATGTTACTGGCTAGCTGTTTGTCGATGTGAGACGTCTAGATACGTTTTATCAGGAGAGATGCTGACAAGCTGTTGTCACAAATTTCAACTTCTGTCTCGCTTCTGGTAACCATGTAGACATTTGTCAACAAAGTAGAACGTACACTTTATCTATCTATCTATCTATCTATCTATCTATCTATCTATCTATGTAAAATTTGGAGAACTAGTTGCCCTTAAGACTGCTCTCTGGGAGAAATGAACACTAGTTGCTGACTGCACGTTCTGGGTATATTTGGATAGAACTCATAAGAGAAGTGTGTTCAGAAGAACAAACAGAATTGCAGCAGAAAGATGATAGTGGGGAGGGACGTATAACAGTTGTTGGAAAAGTTACTTCTTTAGACATGTGGGGGCCAGCTCTAACTCTAGGGGGTGGGTCTGGTTAAGCCACTTGCTTTTTGAGGGCCTCAGCTTCTCTATAAGGTCGGGACAGGTGTGTAGAGGGAACGGTTCTCCAAAACTGCATCAAACTTTCTGTCTGTCAGTAAGACAGTTGACTGGAGTATGGCCTTATGAGGGGCCAGCTACTTTGCTGCAGTGAGAAATGGTGGTGGTGTGGTTCCTGCTTGGGGACGGCCCTTGTCTGGCACATGCCCTGGCCGAGGGGTCGACCTGCACCTTAGATGGAAGTTCAGCTCTCTAGGCCTGGCCTCACGTGCCCCCAGTGTTCTTGCCAGAAGGAAAAACACCAACCGACCCTTCAGTGACTGCAGAGACTGAGAGTTCCTGGCAGCAGTGCAAACATGTGCATTTTTTCCCCCCTTATTACGCTTCCGTAGGCAGATTTAATGCTTTAGAAGGGTACAAGGCAGTCACGGGAAGTAGTTCCTGTTTTTCTTACGGCTTTGCCAAGTGGGAAATAAACCTTCCTACCTTGTCTTTTTTGCAGGACTTCCTCTGTCTGTCTCCTCCTTTCTTCTTTGTATTTCTCATCTCTCTTTGAAACTTAATGTGAAGTGCACAAGGGCCGAGTGTTTTGGTGAAGAAGGGGCTGGAGGAGCAGCGTGGTGGGTGCTGACTGGGGCTGTATGTGTATTTTCCTCTTTGCACCAAGCTTCCTGTAAACCTGTAGTTTTATTCTTATGCCAGCATCACTGAGTCTGACATTCTTGGTGTCACTTGGTGACCCTTTTGCAAGTGGCACAGCCCAGTGTCATTTCACTGTCCTAAAGGTGCTTCCTCAGAAAGGAGTTACCCCGTCCCCCAATACTTTCTGTTCCCTTACTCTGCTGTATTTTTCTTCATTACTCCTACCTCCCACTGCCTTAACCTGCTGCTCTCTATTTTCCACCTCCTTCCTAGAAGTTCCACAAGAGCAGGAATTTTGCCTCTTTTGTTCACTTCAGGCTCTCCAGGATCCAGAACAGCATGTAATAGGCACTCAGTAAATATTTGTTGTGCTAATGGGGACCCTTGCAGAGTTAAGGCTTCCTTGTTTGTTGAATGAATATAGAGCGAATATTTTATCCACTATTCACCCTAGTGAATCACACAATAATCAGACTTTACGCTGTACAGTTCTCAGGTCCTCCAAGGCATGAATGGACTTGTGGAGCATATCAACTATTATAATAGAAGGAAAATGATTTGTTGGGGGGGGGCTGGGTCAGGTTATTGATGTATAATTTACATACAATTAATTTACCCTTAAAATTTTTAAATTTTTTTAGTATGATTTATTGTCAAATTGGCTTTAATTTACCCCTTTAAAGTGTACAGTTTGATGAGTTTTGATAGATGTATATAGCCACGACCACAATCATGATACAGAAGATCTCCCATCACTCAGTGCTCCTTCTGCCATCTGTTTTCAACCTCCACCCATCACCAGCCTCCACAGATCAAACACGGATCTGAGTTTTGCCCTCATTGCTTCACCTTTTCGGCATGTCTTATAAATGAAGTCATAAAGAGGCAGTTTCTTGTGTCTTGCTTATTCCCTTAGCGTAAGGCTTTTGAGATTCATCCATGCTGTTGTACATATCAGTTGTTTGCTCTTTGTTTATTGCTCAGTAGTATTCCATTTTAATTTATCTGTTAGTTGATGGATATTTGGGTTGTTTTCAGTTTTGGCTATTCCCTATAAGACTTCTGTAAGTGTTCATCCACAAGTCTTTGTGCGAACTTATGCCCTCCTATCTTTGGGGTAAATACCTAGCATGAGATGGCTGAGCTGTATCATAAGTCTGTGTGTAACTTTACAAGAAATTGCCAAGCTGTTTTACAAAGCGTCTGTTCCATTTTACATTCCCACCAACAGTGTATGAGAGTTCCAGTTGTTCCACAGACTTGCTCGTGCTTTAAAATTTTTAAAAATTGTACTACTTCTAGCAGATGTGTATTTCATTGTGGTCTTAATTTGCATTTCTGTACAACTAATGATCTTGAGCATCTTTGCTTATTTGAGAAGGCTATGCTTTAGCAGTCTGCTATATTCTCTGGATACGAATAATGTTCTAATATTAGTGGCATTTGAGGTGAAAATTTCTTTTTTTTTAAGTTTATTTATTTTGAAAGAGTGAGCGAGCAGGGGAGAGGTAGAGAGACAGGGAGAGAGAATCCCAAGCAGGCTTTGTACTGTCAGCGTGAAGCTGACATGGGGCTCTATCTCATGAACCGTGAGATTATGACCTGAGCCGAAACCAAGAGTCGGTCGCTTAACCAACTGAGCCACCCAGGCACTCCAGAAGTGAAAATTCCTTTAAGAAAGTGGTTAAAACTTTGAAAAGCCTCTTCCACTAGGTCCATACTATACAAAAGAAGGTTAGGGTGTGGAAACTATGTTAAATGTTGGCAAAGGGTGGTGGTCTGCCTGAGTGACTGATGATGCGACCCACAGAGAGAGAGAGCACGTAGGACTTGAACATGGAGATTGGCAGAAAGCAGATTCCATGGCTCTACTGACCTTGGTATGGCTCGCTTGGACCTTAGCTAAACCTAGTGTTTGTGGGAAGTAGACCTAGATTTAATTACATTTTCCCGGATGCCCCAGGAGTCGCCTGGGAAAACTCAACAGTCCTTTATGGCCTTGGAGCATGTGGTAGAAGCCTGCTGAACATAGAGCTATCCTCTCTGGGGACAATTTACCGGAATCAGTTAATCAAGCTTGAGAAATCAGTTTACCACAGGCCCAGAAATGCCACCACCCTTACCTTCTGAAACCCTATTTCTCTTGTCCATCTCTTAGTCAATTAATTAAGCAAACATTCCCTGACTGTTTATTGCATGCCAGGTACTAGGGAAAACATCGATGAAGAAAACAGAAGTGGTTCCTGCGGACTCAGAATGAAGGAGAAATACTTCAAGGGAAAAGAGAGGCAGCCCTCGGAGTACCCAGGAGGGCCTCCTAACCCAGGTGTCAGTGCAGGGGAGGTAATCAGGACAGGATCCTGGGCAAGCGGAAGCTACATGGAGACCTAAGGTTGAAGAAGAGTTAGCCAGGCAGACAGTGCTGGGAGAAAGGCTTTTCTGGACAGGGAATATACCAAGAAGTCCTGGCGGTAGGACATTCAGAGCCTGTCAGTAGTTTCTTCTGGGCATGGTTTAGGAGGTGGGGAGCAGTGTGAGAGGGGTGGGAGTCATCAGGGAGACCAGTTAAACTACCACATAGACTGGACTTCCTCCTTAGGGCAGTGGGGAGCTGGCAGAGGGTTCTAAGAGCAGAATGGCACATTTGGATATATGGTTTAATCGAATAATTGCAGCTGCTCCCTGATCAATGGATGGGAGGGGGACAAGACTAGAGGCAGGGAGACCAGTGAAGTGGCTGCCGTGGTCACCCAGGAGTGGGATTGACAGAGTGGCCTATTGACTGGCAGTGATTGTGAAGTAGGACCCTTTCCAGCCAGTAACTGGAAATGTGCATAAGGGCAGAAGCGAGTGTGTGACTGGCTTTGAAACATTGAGAAATCTAGTACATAGTACTGCATTCTTTTTGGTTTTGGTTTGTTTGTTCACTTCCTTGGAAAACTGATGTAGAAATGTCCCTTTGGCTTCAATTACCTGAGCGGAGGGGTTTGGGCATTGCCAAACCCTTCTTTGTGGACAGAATTGCCCCAGCAACGATCACTGTGTTCTGAAGTGGGAAGAGGGAATTATTCAGGAGGCCAGGGCCATGCCAAGGTGGGTGGGGGATTTGGGGGAAGAAGCCTGCCTGCTTGTACCCGGCAAAGCCAGAGCAGAACCTTCATTGCTGCTCTGGGCTACTTCTTGCTAACAACCTTCTCTGCATGTCTCCTGGAGGGTCACTGGGCTCAGAACCCATGTCTGGAGACCCAGAAACTCTCCTTTCAGGAAAGTACTCTCCAGAAAATCTCTTCCTGCCCTTTCTCATCTCATGAACACTCTATTGAGATGTGTCTTCTCTTCCTCTGAGATTTTTCACTGAAGTTTAGGGGACTCTGTGCTATGGTTTGGCTGTGGGGGTCTCTAACATGAGGCTATTCAGGTTTCCAGAAACCCACAATGGATTTGCTAGAAATAATGGAATAGAAATGAATGTTTGGACAGGGTAAAACCATTGCTCTGTTAGGAGGTACCGATAGAACAGAGAAAGATAAGTGGGAAGAAGAGCGCTCATTTCTTTGGCACTTACAATGTGCCATGTACTGTGTTGGGAATTCATTTATATTATCTCATTTAATCATTTGAATATCATGCAAGGTAGGTATTGTCATCTGCATTTTTTGATGAGGAAATTGAAGCTCAGAGAGTATAAAGCCTTGGCCAAGGGCACATAGTTGGGGAGCTGGGGTTGATTCCTATTGGGGCTCTCTCTGCTATGTTAATTGTTTTTAAATTACAATCTTGTATGCTTGCTTTGGCAGCATATATACTAAGATTGGAGTGAAACAGAGATTAGCACGGGCCCTGCACAAGGCTGACATGCAGATTCATGAAGCTTCCATATTAAAAACTAAATAAAATTTAAAAATTAAAATAAATAAATAAATAACTTGTGTTCCAAGCTTCTCATTGTTACCCTGGGGATCTGAAAAGATTCATGTAGCTTCTAAATCAACTAAGTGATTCCTAGAGAGCAGCTTTTGCATGAGAAAAATCTAGCTAATTATTTATTTCAGTATTTCTGGAATGCAAGCCCTATCCTAGGCCACTTACAAAACAATTGGGATGACAGACACGTCTCACAGTGGCATTCTGGCTCTCAGTGCTTGGGAGGTCCGTTGACAGCTTTAAACAATGAATTGCAAACCAATGCAGTGCCAGTATAACTCTTCTTTTTGGGGTGAGAAATTTTGGGGGTCTATGTCCTAGAGGTTTGCTGAGCAAATGATAAAGAAATAGAACCTACAGCTTGAATATTTCAGAGTAACTCCTGATTTGTTGGATTGTCAATGAATGAATTAAAATACATAGTAGTAGGGTCTTTCCTTCTCAGAAACTGAAAACTCCCTCCACTCTCTTCTTTCTCTAGAGGTTTTAAATGCAAGTCCTCATGAAGTGGGCAGCAAAAGGGTAAAAGGTTGACCTTTGCATTGCAATCTCGTTTGGACTCACAGATTTTTTAGTCCAATATTTGGTTTTATATCCACAAGTGGTCACTGCATTAGTTCTTTTTGCCATTTGTTCCTCCCTTGCCTAGTTTCCCACTCCCACCTCTACCTTACTAGGGGCCACAATGATAAACTGAGCTATTTGGAAGTAAAGCTGGTTTCTGGGTTGTGGCAAGAGTTCATGACTATGAAGTGCCAGCAGGACCTAACTTTGACCTGTGTATCCCTCCCTTCTTCCACTTTTCATTTTCTACCCTTTCCCCAACTTTAATTTTAGTCTGACTACTTGGGATTATTCCAGCATTTAATAAATACAGTTGTTGAACGGGCAGCTGGGACACACAGCATGTTGTATCCGCTGCTTATGAGAACCATCCTTTTGCTCAGCAGGGTGAAACAGTCCTCCCGGGAGGTACCTGTGACACCTGATAAGGAGGGGCCAGGCCCTGTGTGCAGGTGCACACAGGTGGAGTAGAGCCAGAGTGTACATATGTCTGGGCAGTGGGAGATTGTTGGTTTCGCAGGTGATGCTCTCCGCCTGCCTCAGCTGACTTGTTTCTCCGTGGGATATTGTTTTCTTTCTACAGACACACAGTACTGGAATTGTCCTCGTCACCTGGGAACCAGGTGTCAATGTTATTTCCTCGGTATTTACTCATAGTCATCTAAAACAACTCCGTGGCTTTCCAGATTGGGAAACTGCTTTACGATGGTGCCGTTTATCATTTGAAGGGCACAGCTATGTGGCCAGATGAAAATGTGGTCGGTAGCGAATTTTAAGAATTAGCATAAATTACTCCAGGTTCAAAGCAAAATTCATAAACGCTGCTACGTTTTATGGGAAGGGAAGCATTTTTCTTAGACAAGTGAGACAGGTGTCTGGGATTCCAGTGTGCCATTTCCAACCTCAGGGTTTTGACCAACCAAGATTGCTCACTTAAGTCTGTTTTCTTTCATAAGTGCGTTTTTCATTCCCAAATGGTCGCACCAACGGAGCTAAAATGATTAGGTTTATAATGACCAGCTTCCAGGCTGCAGCCAGAAAAACCTCCAGAATCCCTGTTTACAGGAGAAACTCTGAAGCCGCAAGTTGGGGACTCAGGGCTTCCTGAGAGTAATTAGGACACTGATCTGGGTTTTGAGGTCCCAGGTGAGGGGGGCTGGTGCAACAGCCCTCACTGGCGTATGGCTTTGCAACAATAACTGATAGCGTTCTCTCCTGCTTTATCTTTCAGTTAATGACCAGCCACAGCGTCCCTGCTGTGAGCTGCTGCTGCTGCCTCCAGAAGCTCCTGAGCCACACACTGGTTGCTGCGGCTGCCGGCTGAGGAAACATGGCTTACTGGCCACAGTTGAGGTTGCTGCTGTGGAAGAACCTCACTTTCAGAAGAAGACAAACAGTAAGCTTGGGTTTCTCTGGGGAGGTTCTCCTCTGCTTTTCTTCATGGTTGTGAGTTGGGGATTGGAGAAGGGAGGAGAGGGAATCCTCTTGGTTTCTTAAAGGGAAAGAATGAATCTGGCCCTGATGAGCACAGGTCCGTGTGGTCCTGATAGAGCCCTACTGCTTATGAGAGAGGGAAGATGTGCGGCCAGGCAGAAATGTCAGCTTTAGTTTGTGCTAGTGGCCAGGCATGAGTTCTGACCCCTGGAATCTGGCACAGAATTGCCTCTGATCATCCCATTCTTTCCTTTTGCTACAGCCTTGGGGCCACCTGGCTGTGAGCACCTGAAGGGCCCTTGTATTTCTGGGAGGTGGGAATGAAGTGAGTTAACAGCCCAGCTCTTAGAGAGAGACGCTGATCTCTTCGTGTCAGTGTGGACTCTCTCAGCTCTGACTGAAAGCCTCAAGGAATATAAAACTGAGATTTGTTTGATTGCTGTGGAGGGTTCTAAGCCATTCACTTCCCAGTTGGGACACAAATTCTTTGCATATCTTGAGAAGATCATCTTTAATGCTCAGGTGAATGGTGTTTTTACACAGAGGAGGGTAAAGGCTGTGAGGCACGGTGAGCTCCCTGGAGCTCAGACATCAGCTCTTTGCTTGTCTATCTCTGATGAACACTCCTGGACACCCTATCTAGTCTCCTGGGCTTAGCTGCACCCCTCTGTAGTTGGCTTCTCAATCTGTTTCCTGCCCTGCCCTTTCTTCTGAGTTCAGAGCCTGAGTCCCCACTGGGTTATCTTAACTAAGCTTAACATGTCTATAACCAAAATGATCATCTTAGACTCAAAAAGCTGTAAGAGACCTTTGAGAGAATTGAATTAGTGTTTCTCAAACCAGAATAATGCTTGGACATTCTTTAAAAGAACAAAAATGTCAAGATTCCCCTTGTGTTCGCGAAACTTATTCTTTTTCTTTAATTAAAAAAATTTTTTTAATTTAACTTATTTTTTTAATTTACATCCAAGTTAGCGTATAGTGCAACAATGATTTCAGGAGTGGATTCCTTAATGCCCCTTACCCATTTAGCCCACCCCCCCTCCCACAACCCCTCCAGCAATCCTCTGTTTGTTCTCCATATTTAAGAGTCTCTTATGTTTTGTCCCCTTCCCTGTTTTTATATTATTTTTTGCTTCCTTTCCCTATGTCCATCTGTTTTGTCTCTTAAAGTCCTCATATGAGTGAAGTCATATGATATTTGTCTTTCTCTGACTCACTGATTTCGCTTAGCATAATACCCTCTAGTTCCATCCACGTAGTTGCAAATGGCAAGATTTCATTCTTTTGGATTGCCGTGTAATACTTCATTGTGTATATATACCACATCTTCTTTATCCATTCATCCATCGATGGACAGTTGGGCTCTTTCCATATTTTGGCTATTGTCCATAGTGCTGCTATAAACATTGGGGTGCATGTGCTCCTTCGAAACAGCATGCCTGTATCCCTTGGATTAATACCTAGTAGTACAGTTGCTGGGTCGTAGGATAGTTCTATTTTTAATTTTTTTGAGGAACCTCCATACTGTTTTCCAGAGTGGCTGCACCAGTTTGCATTCCCACCAGTAGTGCAAAAGAGATCCTCTTTCTCCACATCCTCGCCAACATCTGTTGTTGCCGAATTTCTTCTTTTTTGTGATGTTACTTGTGTACATATGTGAAACAAGGTATACTTACAGGCTATTATACAACCATATGACCTATACATACTTGCAAATTAAATGCAAACAAAATTGTAAAACCAGTACAATTCAAATTAACATCGTTAATGTAGTAAGACAGCTATCATTGTTCAGCTGAAACCAGATTATAAGTAGTAAGGTGAATTTGGTAGTGAATGCTGTAGTGCTGATTCTTTGGAGTTTGGACAGTCTGCATTGCTGTGCTAACGATTCAGTTCTTCAACTGCTTTTCCAGTGACTTGCATTTGATATCATTTGGCGTTCATTTGGTCCAATCTCCTCTTTTATAAATTGCGTCCGCATCTGTTCCTTTTTCATTAGTCTGCTACAATTACATCGGTGCCAACACAATCACAAATACAAATGTAAACCTAGGCTTTGAAATCTTGTGCCAGAAGTAGTTATAAAGTGGGCATTCAGAAGATTCAGATTTTTTAAAAAAATTTTTTTCAATGTTTATTTTATTTTTGAGAGAGAGAGAGACAGACAGAACGTGAGCAGGGGAGAGGCAGAGAGAGAGGGAGACACAGAATCTGAAGCAGACTCCAGGCCCCGAGCTGTCAGCACAGAGCTGGACGCGGGGCTCAAACTCACAAACCGTGAGATCATGACCTGAGCCAAAGTTGGACGCTTAACCGACTGAGCCACCCAGATGCCCCAGGTTCATATACGTTTATTTGAATTTGTTTAGATGACCATTGAAATGAAAACCCAACATGTTTAAAATCCTCACAGAGAACTCCTATTTAATCCCTCATGAATATATGTACTAGTCTGAGAATCACTGATTTATTTTTATGTTATGTTATCTTATGTTATGTTATTTTATTATTATTTTTTCTGCCTCATGTTACAAGTGGGGACCTAAATCCTAAGGTCACTAGTCAGAGAGTAGAAACTAGAATCTATGTATCCTGTCTGTCTTGATTGATGGTAATAGTAATAGTAAAATATAATGTGTTATTTTATAATATAATAAAAGCAAACGCCTAGGATGAGCTTCCATTATTAATTAGATTAATTCTTTAGGACCCCATGAAGTACTGTTATCTCCTTGTGTCGTAGCTGGGGTACTTGAAGTTCAGAGAGAGTCTAAGTAATCTGTCTGAGGTCCATCTACGCTGCTACTCAGGAGTGCATGTAGGTTTCGAGTCTAGATAATCTGACTCCAGAGCTGGTACTCTAAATCATTGTCAGATTGCTTCTCAGTAGCATCATTATTTTTTGTTTTCAGTCTCAAAAACTTGAAGTTTATGGGGCGCCTGGGTGGCGCAGTCGGTTAAGCGTCTGACTTCAGCTAGGTCACGATGTTGCGGTCCGTTAGTTCGAGCCCCACATCGGGCTCTGGGCTGATGGCTCAGAGCCTGGAGCCTGCTTCCAATTCTGTGTCTTCCTCTCTCTCTGCCCCTCCCCCGTTCATGCTCTGTCTCTCTCTGTCCCAAAAATAAATAAACGTTGAAAAAAAAAAACAAAAAAAAAACAAAAAAAAAAAAACCTTGAAGTTTCTGACCTTTTCCTCACCTTTGCTTCTGTTTCTCATGGCTTTTCCCAGGTATTTCCTGGGAAATTTCAAGTCCTGGTATTTCCAAGTCCTATCTGTTCATCACTTATCCTCACTTCTTAACCATTGTGTGCTCCAGGTCCCCTCCTCTTCTCATCCTGATGGCAGCAGCGCACATGATGGGAAACTGTCTTTGCCATAGCATATCCATTAACCACTGAGTGGTGGAAAGAATTGTTTCATCTTAGCAATGAAAGCAGGGCTCAAGGTAGTCCAGTCCACACCTCTCATTTCACACATGAGAACACTGAGACGCAAAGCAGAGGAGGGATTTCCCCAAGCTCAACCAAGGAATCAGGAGCTTGGGGTCTTGGAACAAGATGTGGGATTGGGCCATTCAGACTGGGCCAGCCTCTTCTGGTCTTGAGCTTGTCACTTCTGGTTTAGCACTGCTTCTGGATTTAAAAAGAGGTAAGATTAGGGAGATAGGCAGGCTTAGTCAAAGGCAATTTGTAGCCTTCTGGCAGAGTTTTTGCTGGCGGAAGTAAAGATACAGCATCTGACACAAAAGGGCTTTTCTGGATGGTACACCACAAGCCTGCTAGCTTGCCCTTGCTTCCCTTCCTGAGAGCTCAAGGAAATGTATTTTTCTGAAGCTGAAAAAAAAAAAAAGGCAGTTTATTCCAGGTTATAGATGCTTAGGTTGTCAGAGCTGGAGAGATCTGGGCTGCCCCTAGTACAGTTGATGGATCTGGGATTCCAGGCTGGGGGGCAGGGGTCCAGAGTGGGTCAGTCACAGAAGTAGCACCGGAACCAGTTTCCTGGTGTCCCTGCAGGCTTTTTTTTTTTTTTTTTTTTTTTTTTTTTCCCCCCGGCTGGTTTTGCTTTATCTGCACTAAGGGTTTAATGCCCATGGATCTTAAGTGCTGACTGGTAGCTACTTCCCAATCCACCTGGCTTGGATTTCTGGATGATATTGTTGAGACATGGGGACCTGTCCAGGGTTTTGGTTCCTCTTCGTTAGCTCACAGAGTCAGAACCCACTGCCTACTGGGCAGGGAAAGAAGCTCCATGATTGTTCTTGCCCACAATGTGTGGGATATCATTGCTTGTTTCCCATTTTCTCAGATTCTAGAAATACACACTTAGCTTCAGAGCCTGGTACCTGGGATATGCTTAATAAGTGGTTACTGAAGGAGTAGTAAATGTATTAAATGGGCCATTAGTTTGCAGGTCTCTATGAGGCTCCCCTGCTATAGGGGCCTTGTGTTCTGCTGCTGGGAAGAATATGTAAAAACTGGGCCCTGTGGAAAGTCAACATTTGCCCTTTCCCTCTCTGTCCTTGTTTGCTAATGAATCCTGGGGACCTCTTTGTGCCCCCATTGTCCCCTCACAACAGCCAGCAACCAGGGTTAGCTTTCCGTTGTTTCTGTTGGGCAAAGAATACACCGAGAGTTGCGAAAGTCGAGTGCAAAGCTCAGTTTGGGTCCAAAGTAACGGTTAACTTGTGTGGGTGGCAGTCATTCAGTACAAACAGGGCTTGGGACCGGAAGGGCGAGGGGCTTCAGGGCTCTCAGGATCCTCATCTGGTTTTAGGCTGAGCCAGAGGCCAAGGTCCCATGGAACAGATGGGACACTGTGGCCATCTGGCCTTTCTTTTTTGCTTTTGCTATTAATTTTCTCTATTAGATCTGATTAGTCATGTGCCTGGGAAGATAGGTAATTCTAATTGTCGCAGAGAGTGTAGGTATTTGGACTTTGGTTAACGATAAGGAATAAACTATCAAATAAATAGAAATTAAAACTCCTCATTTAAGAGCCATTAGAAAATTTTCCAGGGTAGATGAAAACTTTCCACATTCCCTCTCCACTTCCAGTTTCAGCTGATACATTTCTTCCTCATCCTTGTTCCTGGCCTGGCAGTGACGGTTCAAATCCGGATAATAATTCTAATTTTTATTTAATTCTAATTCTGTTCTAATTCCAGCTTGGCCACCATATGCCTCAATGGCTAAGGGAAAGTCGTTTCTCTTGAGTTTTAGTTTCGTCTTGTATGGGATGAAGAAAGTTAGAACACGTAGCCATTTATTGTTTCATTGGGATAAATATTGACTGAGCATCCACTACATATGGGACAGTGGACCGGGTGTAGTGGTGGAGCAGACAGATGTGATCCTGGCCCTCGCGGAGCTGACAGTTCAGCGAGTGAAGCAGGTATAAGACACATCACAGAAGTAAAAATATAGTAACAAACTGTGATAGGTGTTAGGAAGAAAATAAATCAGACAGACTTTGGCACTATGTTAGGTTCTACCAGGCCTTGGAAAGGGACTTAATGTAGAATGGAAAGTTATGACATTTAAGCTGAGAGCCCTGAAGTTCAAGTTGGAGAAGATCAGGAGCTCAGAGATTAGGGGCAGCATCATATTCCAGGTAGAGAGACACGTGGTGTGAAGGCTATGGGCCTAACGCATGTTCCCAAGTCAAGGAACAGAAAAGCCAGTGGCACTGGTGGAGTGAATCAAGACCAGCTGGGGAGATGAGTTGGGGGTTGGCAGGGCCAGATCATGCCTGGCCTTGGAGTTGGGGAAGGGCAGTTGAATTTTATTTTATGTGCAGAAGAAGTCCCTGAAGTGGATGGGTCATGATGATGGGAATCAGATCGTGTAGTCCTTGGCCCTGAAGGGACTTGAGTGACCGTAGCCCAAGGAGACCATTGTAATTATTACATGTGTATGTACCATTTTATGTTCTGTTTTCTTCTTTCATTTGATGTAATTTCGTGTATATCTTCTCTTATTTCCAAATAATCTTCATATTTGTAATAATGATTCTTGATACGTAGCCTGCATTTTCTAGTTTTGAAATACTTTTATATCCATTATCTTCTTAAATTTCAAAGCAATTCTGAGAGGAATGCTTTAAAATATGTGTATCATAGGTAAAGAAATACTATAAATTAGCAAGTTAGTAAGAGGGGGATCTTTTGGCCCCAATCTACCATGGCAGATTGCTGTTAATTTTAAGGTAATTCATCAATACAGCTTTTATTTGATAAGTTCATATCCTATTGCCAACTTTTGATGTTTATTTATTAACTATAAGCCTCCATGTCCTCAACTGTAAAGTGGGGACAATAGCAAATGGGGGTCAGTAGAACTGGGTTCAAGTGCTGGTACACTCTCTTACCAGGCTACAGGTGATAACTTCTTCAAACCTTAGTTTCATGGTAATGATTCAACCTGTCTCACAGAGTCATTATGAGAATTAAATATTAGAGATGAGATGTATAAAAATCCCTGGTATATAGTAGGTGCTCACCATTGGCTGTAACTGTTAAAAATCTATAGACCATGAGTTCATTTTACCTCCGTGGAACTAGTTGATGTTTTGTGACCATGCCACTGAATGGGGTCACTTCCCACCTGGGCCACTGCTGTGTCAATGTCATGTGGCCTGTATAGTTGGGCAGAACTAGCAGTTAATCTCAATTCTGCCTTTGTCTCTATGACTTACTCTTCCTTTTCCCCTACTTATATATATTTTTGCCACATATAAAATGGGGACATTAATGGTTCCTACATCACAAGGTTGTTTGGAGACATAAATGAGATCATCCATATGTAATGTGCTTACTATGTACTGGACTCTAAATAAATAAATGGTAGCTACTGTTTATCCTAAATATACAGATGGTAGCTTCAGAGCGCCAAGGGTGATAACCACTGTTTATCTTACTCATACTCTTCACTTATTTTTGTTTTTGTTTTTTTCTGAGTTCATTATTTTTTGAGTTCATTCACAGTTATGCCATTTTTAAAAAGTTTTATTCCTGTTGATATTTGTGAATGATTTTATTTAGCTATAAGCTTGTAAAACATACAATTTTGTGCTCTGCTTTTTTTCACTTAACATTGTATGTTTAATAGTGTCTGTGTTTCATAGATGTGATGACTGCACAATATATTGTCCAGTAGATGTACCATAATTTAATCATTTCCCATTGCTGTGCAGCTAAGTTGTTTCCAATATTTTGTAATTGCAATGCTTCAGTGGCTGAATAACTTCATGTGTACAGCTTTTTGATATTTTAAATTTAGTTCTGTAGGGTGAATTTGTAGGAATACTACTTGGTGAAAGGGGATATTCATATTGCTTTTCCAGAGGGGTCAAATTGATTTGTATTTTCATCTGTATTATTTTATAAATGTCAGTTCATTCTCTTACTCAATGAACATTTTTTAGGTCTTTCTAGGTGGCAGGCTTAGTGAGAAGAAAGTGATAGTGGGAGAGAAACTCTTTTTTAAATAGGGTCCCTCCTGTGCCATGTTCTGATGAAGGCACTGAGTACCTGGGGAACTTCAAGGAGGGGCTTTCAACTTTGATGGTAGAAGAGAGTGAATGTCATTTGAAATCTTGGAGATTTCAATGTGTGTTGCTTCTTTGGGATTATTTAGAGAAATACTAGAAAGATTAGCCACATCTTCGGTCTTGGAGACCCCACACTGACATGTGCTTTTTCCAAAAGACTCATTTGTCTTTTCTTTCCCCCTTAGTGTGCTATCAAATAGTGTAAACTATTCTTTATGGATATATGGTAACAGTGGATTTTTGTTCCATTTGAGAAGTAATACATATACATTATGGAAAATTTAGGAAACACAGGATAGTTTTTTATTTTTAAAATGAAAAAAAAATTTATGTTTTTAAACTTTATTTGGAGAGAGAGAGAGAGGGTATGCTAATGTGCACATGCAGGGGAGGGGCAGAGAGAGAGGGAGAGAAAGTATCCCAAGCAGGCTCCATGCTGTCAGGGCACAGCCTGATGTAGGGCTTGACCCCACAAACCTTGAGATCATGACCCCGAACCATGAGATCATGACCCCAGCTGACATCAAGAGTCGGACATTCAACCAACTGAGCCCCAGCCCCAGCACTGAAAGGTATTTTGAAAAGTCACCCATGTTCTTATCACTCCAAGATAGCCACTGTTATCATCTTTGTATTTCCTTCCAAAAAGAAGATTTAAAAAGAGTTAGTAGGTAACCATAACAAGGTCTCTGGAAATTAAAAATGGGTTATTTAAAATACCAAAATCCAACAACAAATGACAGCAGGAACAGAGAGGTTTTATTAATTATGATGTGTTCACAGTATGGAGTATCAAAGTGGCCATTAAGATCCATATTTTAAGAGAATATTTTATGTCATAAAAGACTTCCATTATGATGTTAAATAAAAAAGAAAAATATAAAATTGCTTTATAAATATAAAATATGCTGTATAATGTCAGTTTTGTAGAGAAAAATATTCATGTATACATAGAAATGGCAAAAAATATTAACAGAAAGCCTTTGTTAGCTCAGTTTTCTAGGGATTATCTTTGGGAAGTAGGATTAAGGGTGATTTGTATTTACTTTTTTCTACTTTTCTGGATTTTTTTTTTTTTTTTGAGAGAGAGAGAGAGAGAGTGAGCGAGTATGAATGGAGTAGGGGTGAAGGGTGAGGAAGAGAGAAAGCATCCCAAGCAGGTTCCATGCCCAGCATGGAGCCCTGTGCTAGGCTTCATCTTATGACCCTGGGATCATGACCTGAGCCAAAATCATGAGTCAGATGCTCAACTGACTGAGCCACCCAGGCACCCCCTCGATTTTTTTTATTTCAAATTTTTCACAATGAAAATATATGTACTTAAAGATCAAGAAAAAAAATCTGTTTAAAAAAAGAAGGGAGGATTTTAGGACAGTGTTCTCTTGGCTTTATGGCTCTGCAGCCACAGTTGTAATTACTCTTAACCACAAGGCCCTGTGACTCTTCTGGGCTCTTTGGTGTTCATCCTAATTAGAACGTTAGAGTCTAGAAATGAAGGGAATAAAAGAGGTGAGAGTCTTTGCGTGAGCACCCCCGGTTCAGTTGAATCATGTCTAATGATTTCCATACTGTCCCTAGACTTATTTATCCCCTGGTAACTCACTGAGGCAGGGTTTTCCTTTAGAGACACCATATTGTTTTCACCAGTGGATCATGCTTACTTGTAAGTTTACTGATCTAACCCACTGGAGAAGATGGTACCCAGACCTTGATGGATGGGGAAGAAGAACTTTGCACTTTTCCCAGCTTTCCAGTCCTGGAGGCACCCAGTTCAATATGGAACTCTGTGTGATTTTCCATTGTGCTTTGGAGACCTTTCTCAGCCCAATGGGGGGCAACTTTGTGTGCATACAAAGGAGCAGAGATGGTGTGTTTAGCACAGCAGGCTGCCTGGCTTTCTCCTTTCAACAAATGGTCCTTACCTACCTGACACTGTCCCAGGGCTGGGAATGCAAAGCTGACTGGAGTGTTTGCCTTCAGGGGGTGCTCATATTGTGGTGAGGAGGCCAGTGATAGATGACTGGCCTGGAGGATAGATGACAGGGGCTGGAGGAAAAGGCTCTGGGAGGAATATGCACTGGTTACTATTACAGGAGAAGGGCTTCTAAGATCAGTCTGAGATTTTAGTAAAGGAAATGATGCCTGAGTAAGTCTGTCTTGAAGAATGAATAGTAAGTAGTGAACCAGATGAAGCAGGATAGGAAGCATTTTCCTTTCTTGAGGAGAACACAGAGATATGGAGTAATAGGTTACAACATGAGAACTGTAGACAATTCAGTGTTGTTAAAGCCTGGAGAGTGGTAGGAGAGGCAGGAGATTTGATCAGTTGTTTAATTAACTTTGCTGTGGATTTCCCAAAGCCCAAGAGCATTAGGCACCCATGTTATTTTTTAAATTCACAGCACTCTGTCTTATTTCCCCCCTCAGTGTCAGCTGTTGCTGGAAGTGGCCTGGCCCCTATTTATCTTCCTGATCCTGATCTCTGTTCGGCTGAGCTACCCACCCTATGAACAACATGAATGTAAGTATCTGAGCATCCTGCCTGAGACTCCCCTGGCAAGCAAAATCCAGGTAGTGGACACAGGCTACATTTGACCTGTCCCAAGATGCTATCTTTAGGAAATACCACACATGATTTGGAACAGAAAAGCTTCTAATTTTTTGATAAGGCGTGAACTCAGGAAACCATTTTCAGTCTTAGCGAATGGTGATAACAGTAATTATAATAATAGCCAACATCTGTTTCATCCATTTTAGATCATGAAAGTAAAATAACCTTACCCATAAGTCGGAAAGTGGTGATTAAAAAAGCCTCCTGGGGCAATGCCTTAACTCAACTGTCATCTGGACCCTGCCGGTTTTCTTCATATGCATTACATCTTTACTGCACATTTTGCAAATCATGGAAACATATAATTTTAAGCAGCATTTATATAGAACTGCTCAGATTGACTAATATTCTTTTGTGTGATTGTCATAACAACCTTGTATGATAGACTCCTCACTGTTATCTATTGCTTTAATTTCTTAGTAAGTAAATTGAGGCTCCAAGAAGTGCAGGAACTTGCCCAAGGTCACATATCCCATAAGTAACAGGTGAAATTAAGATCAAATCATCAGACTCCCAATCATGTGTTTGGATGGTGGCCTTTAAAATAGTGAGTGTAGAAAATACAGTAATGGCTAAGAACACAAGCTCTAGATGTCAAGTTACTTGGGTTTGAATCCTGGTTACAATACTAGGCATATCACCTTGGGCAAGTGACTTAGCCTCTCTGTACCTAAGAGAATGACAGCACCTACCCCATGTGGTTGTTGTGTTGTTCTGCAATCACCGTCTTTGTCTCCTGGCTAGGCGTGCTGGATGGACTGACTACAGAAATGCCCCCGTCTAAAGGGTCAATATTTATGTGGGAGGTTTAACTGGGATCTCTGTTCCATTGTTTCCATGACTTTTCCTACCATTAACCAGCTCAACTCACATCCTGTCAGCTCTACAGGCTTGCAGGATACTGTTCCTCTGGGAAGAGATGGGGTTAGGGTCACCTTTTAATTGCGTTCTTGGTCTGGTCCCATCTGTCTCACAGCACATAATGACCGTTATTTACCTGCTAATTTGCTAGCGCATATTATACCTATTGAAGTTAAAAAAACAAAAACATGAAACCACAAAACCTCAAGAACATTCTACCAAATGTCATTTTTCTGATCTCACCAAAAAAGAAAAGAGCATAAAATGAAATCTACGCTCAATTTGTGGGCCAGGGAGGTAATTCTGCTTTTTCTTTTGGTGCCCTGAAGTTCAGTGAATGAATGCATGTTTGATTTTATTGAATCATTACCCTAAGCTTCACTGAAGTACACATTTTAGGGAAAACTCCGCTTTTTCATCTGCTAGGCTATAATCTCTCAGGAATGATCACAAACAGGCAAGATGGTGTAGTAGAACATCTTGCAGACCATCACGCAGACCTTGGCATCAGACAAATTGGGGTTTGTTTGGATCCTTGCTACACTACTTGCTGAGATTGTGCTCTTGGACAAGTTGTGAAATCTTAACCCAGAGCCCTCTGGATGTAGACTATAGATTCTCAGAAATGTGAAGTTCCTATTCTTACAGAAGGTAGGTGAGACTTTAATCCCCCTTTGTGTACTTCTTGCAACCTTACCTCCTGCTCTCACCACCTTCTAGGGACATAGCCAGAAGAACAGAGAGCTCAGATAAAGCTTGCAGAAGTGTCTTTCTCTGGGAATAAAGGATTGGTGTATAACCGTTCCCCATAAATCTTCCCCGATTTGGTCAAGAGCCATTAAGGTCGTAATCACTTCTGTGGGCCCTGGGAGTCCATTATACTATTTGATTGTCCTCCTGTATACCCAGTGCCAAGTCCCCATCCTGCTTTTTTCCCCCCCCACATTGGGGGATACAACCTATAGGAAATGGTCTTTGCTTTACTCCACAAGGATCAGTCTAAAATAACTTTGCCTTCCATTGCCCTGTGTTGCCTGGACCAACATTAACCTGTCTTTGGTGCCAAGTATCTCCAGGAGGTTAAAGAGGAGAATCCCTTGATTCTTCGAGCGTTTGGTTGGGTTACATAAATTTCACCTGCATGAAGAGCAGCTGACTTAGGCAAGGGACCTTGTTTGGTTTTCCTTGAACTATTAACAGGGAGATAAGGAGGTTAACTGAGTAAATGTTCAACAGGCCAGAGTCCCTGTAAAGGTTGGCCACAGTGATCAGATCTTGTCACATCCTTGCTTTGGATGTTGCCTCTCTGGTTGGACTATGGATGGAAGAAAAAGGAAGAAGGACCCCAATATTGAAATTGCAAAGGGTAGCAAACTCCTGGCTATAGTTTATCTTCTGGGTAGACTTTGTTAGCACATTTGTATGAAAAGAGTAAGATGAGTAAAACAGGATTCCTGCTTTGGAGGATGGTGGTAGCTGTGAGGTGGAGAGGCTGTTCCTGGCTGGACAGTAGCAGAGTGAGTACTGTTGTAGGTGCACAACCACAGTGCCTCAGTAATCCTGACAGGCTCACTCATTGAGCCTTTACCCTGTGCCAGGCACTCTGATACATGCTTTGCCTGTAAGAATGCATGCAATACTCACCACAGCTCTGTGAAGTAGATTGTATTTTTATCACCATTTTACAGATCAGGAAACCGAGGTAGGAGTTCGGTAGCTTGGCTGAAGTTGCTACTTAGCAAGTTTTGGGGACTAGATGTGAAACCCAGTTAGTCTGACCTCAAAATCTGTAAAGCTACATAGTTCTTCATCACCTAGAGCCACTGTTTTTTTTTTTTTTTTTTTATGTTTATTTATTTATTTTTGGAGAGAGAGAGATGTGTGTGCATTCAGGGCAGGGACAGAGAGGGGGAGAGAGAATCCCAAGCACAATCCGAGCTGTCAGTGCAGAGCGTGATGCAGGGCTTGATCCCACGACCCTTTAATCATAACCTGAGCCAAAATCAAGAGTTGGACACTTAGTTGACTGAGCTACTCAGGTGCTTTGAGCCATTGTTTTTAATGGCCATTAACTCTTTTAGGATCACAGATAACCCAGAGAATATGATGAAAGCTGGAGCCATGGCCTTTCTGTCCAAACCACACATGCTTGGTTCTCACGTTAAAAGCTCCTGGTTCCAGGGTTCATTTATCTTGATCCTCGTAAGGGGCACCTGTAGCTGACAACCTCACACGATCTGTCACTTTGACACATGGGACCAGCCTCAGTCTCCCCAGTCATGCTGTTTGTAAGAAGCGCCTCTATAATGAAGGGAAAGAAGAGTGAAGGGGTGACCTATGGGATGGGGCTCAGTGTTTTGATAAGTGACAGAACAGCAATGACAACAAATATAGCTTCACAGATGACATCTGATCCCAAGTCAGCATGGTTATTAGGTGCCTTTGAGGAGCTTTTGAGCTGGCAGAGGAGGAGAAACTGAGATGTTTGGCCAACAGAGGACAGTACCTCAGGAATAAGGGAAGGAACATGGATCAGGATCACGGACATGTGGGTTCTACTCCTAGTCCTGCCCGCTGTCTCCTTGAGCATTCTTCACCTGACACTTCATCTGGCTGTGGTTTCCTTAGAGCATGAAGGAACTGGATAATAAGGTCATTCCCAGGGCCCCTCCACATCTCCGAAAGGTAAGGCAGGAGGTGGAAGGTCGAATAATGATGGCCAAGTGCTTGCTACACATCAGGCACTTTTTGTATATGGTCTTCCTCTACTACTGTCATCACTTCCCCAGGACTGGGGCCTTGAATCCCATTCCCCAGGTGATGTCAAGTAGATTAAGAACTACTATCTGATGCCAAGTTTCTGACTCAGGGTAGGATGTGTCCAGAGGTGGCTGGTCTCTGTGATGTGGGTAATGGGACAGACAGAATTGGGATGAAGCAATGTATGGGTGGAACCAAAAGAGATAAAGGTTCCTATCAAGTCCCGGAATCACTTCAAGAATTAATGTTTCTCTTTGTGTTTTTCCTCTTGATTTCGTAGGCCACTTTCCAAACAAAGCCATGCCCTCTGCAGGAACGCTTCCTTGGGTTCAGGGGATTATCTGTAATGCCAATAACCCTTGTTTCCGTTATCCGACTCCTGGTGAGGCCCCTGGAGTTGTTGGAAACTTTAACAAATCCATGTAAGTACTATATCAGGTTTTCTTTCCAAACTTGTCAGTTAATACTTTTTCTTCCTTTCTCAACCTCCAGAGAATTTTGAATGGTTGAATTTGAGTGAATTGCTTTTGTAAAGGTTTGAAGAATGAGGGCTGGGAGGATTGCCACCAGGATTTAAGACTATGGGGACCTTACTTTGGTGCATTTTAGGAGTAACAGTATGTAGTTAAGAGTCATGTGGTTGGGGGCCATATTTCTAGAAACTGGTCAATAAGTAGGGAAGGGGAGACATAGCAGAGTTCTGTCCATTAATTATCCTACTCATTTAGCAAAACTTCCTGTGCATCTGAAATGGCTGCTGTCGGAGCTGGGGGAGGTGGTGCAGAGGTGAGCATGGGAGGGGGCCTGCCCTCAAGGAGCGCATGGCTAAGGATCAGAGAATTTGGTCCTCTGCTTCCAGATCCGCTCTTACTCTGTCACTGCCCTGTCATACTGCAGTGTCCCTATGTCTGCAGGTCTTTCTCTTCCCCGGGTATGAGCTCCCTGACAACCAGGATGTTGCTTCCTTTGCTTTTGTATCCCTGGCTCCCGGCTTCAATATTGGACATAGTATGGACTTGATAAGTGTTTGCGAAGTGAGGAAGATTGAAGATTGAAGATTCTTGGAATGCACAGAACCGTGGCATGAGTTGGAGCGGACAAAGGACTCTACGAGATGTATTAGGACAGTTCTGAGGAAGCAGCAGTTGGGGCAGGCAGGGCCACATTACAGTGTTCATGGACCTCAGGCTTTGTAGCTTTCATGGACCCCCTTTTATAACTGTTGGTAAAAAAAATGGATATAATCTAGGTTGAATTCATCATCATATATATTCATTTGAATTTCTGAATTTCATTTTTTATTCTGATTTTAAAAGAAATGAAAAAATTTTGTGGACCCCTAAGAATATTCTGGGCCATAGGCACTGTGTCTACTGTGTCTCATGCATAAGTTGGCCCTGGATGTGTGTGTGTGTGTAAGGGAGGGCTTCCTGGAGAGGAGGCACATGGGCTGGGCCTTGCAGGGTGATAAGATTTGGTTGTGTGCACACACGGAAGAGCGTGTAGGGCAAAGGATTGTGCCAGGTGGGCGGGAGCATGGGGTATTCATGGAGCTGGGGTGGGAAGTGGTAGGAGGGGACCGGAGCTGGCCCACAGGAGACCTGGCAGCCAGGCTGGGGCATGCTTTCCTGGCAGGTACTCTCCCCAAGCCAGAGTGGCAGCTGGTCTAACTGGGGCTTTTCTTCTTTTCTTGCACCTCCTACAGTGTGTCTCGCCTGTTCTCAGATGCTCAGCGGCTTCTTTTATACAGTCAGAAAGACACCAGCATGAAGGACATGCACCAAGTTCTAAGGACATTACAGCAGATTGAGAATTACAACTCAAGTAAGCACAAAGCCTTCTGTGTGTTGGTTCATAATTGGAAATTGACCTGCACGGGGGTGAGATGGCAGCCCGGATGGCCTGGCACTTGTTCCTTTTAGCTCTTTCCTGGGGAGCTTTCTTCCTCAGTGGCTGGGCCATAAGACCTCTCTGCAGGAGGTGTTTGAGAAGAAACGAGGCCCACTGTGAATTTGCTGGCCTCCTCCTGGGGACAGAGGAAAAATCCCCAGAGAGGAATGGCACAGGCCCAGCATTAGGACAATTGGGGGGTGCAGGTTGCTGCCAAGTTCATTTTTTTGGGGTTGTGCATATGGTTGCTGCAAATGGGCACATTTGTAGACGGGATAATTACATGCGTGTAAGAGCGGTTAGAGTTGCAGCTTGGTATGGATAGGTGAAAGTTAAGCCTTTATTTCTAAAAGGGAAATGCAGCTCATCTTCCCCCTGGTCATTCGGTTTAGTTTGATGGGCATTTGAAGTCTGATTTTAAAGAGTGGTCTTTATCTGCGATCTGGTGAGTGCCTGGGTAGTTTCTCGCCTGCCACTGAGGAAGTGTCTGAGGAGCAGGTGGTTTGCTGCCTCAGGGATCAGCTGCACAAGTCAGAGTCACGGAGCAGCCTTCCAGGCAGGCAGTGGGCGGCCAAGGGGCCGGGGGGCGGAGGGGTGGTGCGGGGGTAGCCGTCTCCTGAGTGCAGGCAGTCCCGGTATACACAGTCTGTAGACAGTTGCAAAGCAATAATGAAGCCGACCGAGAGTCGGTCTGCTTTCTATCATCACCCTGTGGTTCTAAACAATGTTGGTCATATGTTATTACTCCCCATCATGGGCCACTTGTTGCCACTGCTCCATCCGAGACAGTACTTTGTACTGAGTTTGGTGTTTTGGGAGGGCTGGGGAGGGTCAGCTTCTGCTGAAAAGCCTCCCAGTTTGTGACCCACTTGGCAAAAGAAGAAATGGTGTAAAGTGCTAGAATTTCAACCAGCCTTGGAGCGTTTTCTTGGGAAGACAGAACCATGCTTTCGCTGGGCAAGAGAAGAGGCAGTGAGCAGTGTGGGAACTGATGACACACGGAGTCGTGTGTGGGTGGCATGGAGCAGGTGTTGCTTCCCCTCAAGAGAGGTGTGGCTGTGCTGAGCCGCCTGGGTCGGCTGCGAGGGGCTCCTGGCTGACCACTCCGTGCTGTGTGGCCTGGCCATCCTCTTGCCCTGTAGGCCCCTAACCCTGCACACATGTGTCTGTCCCAGCACCAATCATAGTCACAGCCACCAAAGTCTCAGTCCTTTCTCATCTGGAGGGTCCCTGTCTGCTGGACCAGAGGATAGCTAGGGTTATTTCTCCTACTACAGAGAGACCGTGTAGGATATATTATTTTGCAGCTTTGTGACTTTGTAAATAAGTCATTTAGGCCCTTTTAGGCCACTCTCCTCCTCTGTAAAATGCGGACAATAGGAGAACTTATCTCGTAGGATTGTTGTGGGGAGTAACATGTGATTGCTTGAAAACAGCACCTGGCACATAGAAAACACTTTGTGAATATGAGCTAGCATTATTTTGAAGTGGTGACATCTTGGGCAAACCACTTAAAACCCCTCTGAGCCTTAATTTCTCCAGCTATAAAATAACGGGTAGCTTGCAACGTAAAATGTCAAACCTAACACAGTGTCTGGCACAGTAGTAGATGTGTAATAACTGGGAGCCAGTATTACTCGTAGGTGTCAGTGAGGCATTTCTGAGCACCTGGCCTTCCTCTTCTGCCTTTCAACTTCATGGCTGGAGAAACAGACTTACTGATGGGGCTGAGTTGTTAAGCAGAGTTTCAGATCTTAGTGGAAGCTTCGTTAGATACAGAACCATTTTTCTTTTTGAGCAGCTGGAGACATGAATTAGGGTGGAGAAGAGAAGACAAACCTATGTCCAAAAAACGTTCTGTGCAAAGCTCTGAAGAGAGAGGGTTTCCTATGATTTTGATTATATCATGCCAGTGCTTATTACCCATGTCTCCATTCACTGGTCCATTCCTTTTTCTGTGCTGCAGCTACTTAAATTGTTTCCACCTTTCTTTGCCTGTCTTGCATTCCTGACCTGGGCCTCAGAATGGAGGGAAATGCACAGGGATGGCGTTTCTTCCTAGGCGAAATCAGTAACTTTTTGCCAAATTCGAATAGCACTGTAGATTTCAGAGAGAATCCGAGCCTGGGGTATGTCCACGTACATCCTGACCGAGAGCCCTGTGTTTATCTGCACTGAGAGCCCTACTCACAGTATGATGGGCTTAGTTAGCCCTCTTATCCTGCCATTGGTGGGATTGGACAGACCCTTGGTCTGGAGTCGTGCCCTCATCAACCTTCTCTGCTCCACACCTACTTCCTGAATGGGACCTACCTCTCACATGGCAGCTCACTTTGGGTATTGATAGCTCTAATTAGCAGAAAATATTCACTACTCCCACTATACCTTCCAGACAGTGGGGCTAATTCCATTTCCCTTGAAATATTTAAAGACAGCTCTTGTGTTTTTTTTTCCCCCCTTTCTTCCTGAAGTCTTTGATTTTTTTTCTAGGCTAAATGTCCTTCATTCCTCTTCTGGATTGTTTTTTCCTCTCCTATTTCTGCCTCTCCTTTGGTTGTGTTTCAGTATGTGTATGTCCTCCTTGAAGTTTATCAGAAATCACAGCAGTATTCCAGCGCAGAGTAGAAGGGGATTTTTGCCTCCCCTGTTCTGAGCAACTATATTTCTGTTAATGCAATATGAGATTGCATTAGACTTTTTGGCATCCACGTCACACTGTTGAGTTCTATTCCATGTGCAATCAACCAAAATTACAGTCTTTTAAATACACGGTATTGCAAATTACTTGTTCTCCATTTCTTAATCATGCTGTTGGTGTTTTGAACCGAGAGGGAAAATAATCTGTCTCTTTTTTATTTTACATTTTTTAATTCCCTATGTCATTTTGTCCTACCCAAACCATTTTAGATTCTGATTTTGCCATGTGTACATTTGCTGCTTCTTACTGTTGCCTGTCATGTAGGAATTTGATAAATAGCTCTCTTTGTTCTCATCCAAGACATTAATAACTATAAACCAAGGCTTGAGGTTTGGATCAGTCCACTGGAGACTAATAGCCCCTTTGGACACTATCGCTCAGGCTCTTACGGATTCACCAGCCTGTGGTGTCGTCTGTGCTGGACTCCTGCTCCTGTGATCTAATTGAAGGACTTGTTATTTACTTCAGCTTGTATCTGCTAGATTCATTGAACTATCCACAGATAATTTGTGTTTATGGGGGTCTCTACTCAGATACTACCTCCTATTCCCATGGTTTCCTGGGCTAGAGAGTGTGATTTTACTTCTACTTATTGGATTAGACCTTAGAGGTCTTTTAGTTCATTTATAGATAAATGGGTTGACTGATTCAATCATTCAGCCAATATTTATTGAACGTAGTATGTACCAACCACTGTTCTAAGTGCTGGGACACAGAGATGTACAAAACAAATATGGCCCCTGTTCATATGGAACTTCCAGAAAATAATCTGACTTAGAAGGGGGAGGAACTTTTCCAAGTTTGCATAGCCACCAGAAGGTTAATCTAGGAATGGAACACAGCTAAATGTGTGCTGCTCCATGAAATTCTCTTTCTACAGAATTCTCTTTCTTGTGCTGTTCCAATGATCTTTCAACTGAAAAGGCCTCTAATTTTCAGAATTAAATCATAGACAAGTCTAATTATTCTTGAAACCATCCTAATGAGAAACCCATGTAGGAAGCCTTACAGAGGGTCCCCACCCTGTTTCTTCATCACTGGAACTTGTTGGACATTTTATTATTTTCTTCCTAAACCTATAACCACACAGGGTAAGCAGTGGTTAAATTAATGTTTGGGAGTCCATATGAGGAACATTCATCCTTCCTAAGTCCCTATCATGACTGCAACCCAATGGAAATATAAAAATTGAACAAATTCTCAGGAACTCTAGAAGAAATGACAGATTTATATTCTGTCTCTGTGAGATGCAGACTGGCAAAGACTAGTGTTTCTCTGGATGACTTTTGTGTAGTATCTGAGATTATTTCAATGGCAGACAGATGACAACTTTTAATTTTAACCCATATCAAATTGCAACTTCATGGGGATTATTGCATAGAAGGATGTAAACTAGAGAAAATTAATTTAAAGAATACATAGCTTTATGTGCATATGGTAAAACTTGTGAGAGCAGTTTGTAAATGATGGAAAATTGGAAAATGCTGGTGTAAGAGAAAGAGTTTGGGGCTTTGGATTAAGATTTGTTTGGGGAACAAATTCAGATTCTACCCTTCGTTATCTGTGAATGTTGGGCATATTTAGATTATCTCTGACCCTCCGTTTACCTAGAACATAGAGATTAGCTACCCCAAGGGTCATTGAGCATCAAATCAGATGACATCTGTGGATGGCCAATGGTGGAGGCACAGCACATAGGTGACACACAATAAATCTGATTTGGTTCATTTCCCCTTCTGCTCCTGGCTGACTGTTTGGCTTCACCAATTTGTTCGACCTCTCTGGGCCTCACCTTTCCTTGCCTTGAAATTGGGACTTTGGCAAAACAGCCTGAAAATGTTTCATCTTAGAAACTTGGTCAGTACTTGGATAGGGGGATCACCTGGGAGTACCCAGTGATGTGGACTATTCCCTAGACTGTAGTTCTTGAGGGCAGGACTGGGCCTTGTTCATGACTCTCCCCCACGTATTAGCACAGTAGCAGACACATGGCAAGCCATCAGTGGACCTTTGGAGAATAAAAGTGAGAGAAAATACCTGCCTTTTCTCCTTCACAGAGTATTTTGAGGGTCAAGTGAGAGTACTTTGAGAAGTGTAAAATCCCAGCACATGTGATTTTCAAGTTGATTCCCTTATGTGAACCCAAGTCAACTGGGCTGTAAATAATAATGACAGAAGTTCTTAAGACAGTTTCGGGTCTCTTTTTTCCACAAGGTTTACCTTCCAGAACTTTACAGGAAGTGCTCCCATGAACCTGGGAGACTGGAAGTAGATTTACTGAGAAGCTAAAGAAGTTTCACTTTCTAGCCCCCTGTCAAGGACTTGGTAGGAGTCTTAGCAATCAAAAATTGTCAAAGTAGGATTTTTAAAAAAATACTATTTTTCATAAAGAGAGTCCCCCCCCCCCCCCAAAGTGTGTCAGCTTCAGGCCTCACAAACCTGCATCTGCTCTTGTCAGAGGCTCTTGGGGGGGCAGGAAGAACTGCCACCTTCCTCAACCTCCTCCTTGGTGCCTGCCCTCAGGCTCTGTCACCACTCCAGTCCACCTGCCCCTCTTTGGTGAATTAGGCATGTTCAGATGGGGTGACTAGCACATTGGCCAGAGCCAAGCCCTCCCCAGTGGGGCTGGTGCTGCTCAGATCAGGATTGGTCTGGAGAAGATGTTTGCTCTGTTCTGTCTTTACTGCTTATTTCCCTTTCAGCTATTTAAATGCATTGCTTAGTCCTACCCACCAGGCTTACTAGCCAGCTTCCTGCTGAACATTTCTGCTCAGGCATCATCTTTGCCCCAATGCCGGAATGTTCTCTACTGACTCTCCTTCATCTTTAGATGGCACCATGAGGCCAGGCTCCTCTTGACTTTGTTCCGTATACAGGATCAGGACTTCTGCTTGGCTGGAAGTTGGGAAATGCACATCCTGGGGCTGAGGTTTCTTGCCCTCCTGAGTGGACCATCCTCACATCCCCTATAAGAAGTTCCCAACTCCTCTATTTTCACAGTTAGCTAGGCTCTTGTCACTGCCATATACCATGGCTTCTCCCTCAGCCTCACCATTGCTCATGCTGCTCCAGGACAATTCCTGTACCTGTGGAGGTACTGTGGAGGTTCTCTCTCTTTATCTGCTATGGCCTGGCCAGATGGACAAGGCTGTGGGTAGGTTCTGTGGTGGCTGGATGCCCCAGTCTCCCCTGCCTAAGGGATTCAGCAACTTCCATCCTTTGCCAAGATCTTAGCTCTCCAGGTGTCAAGCCCAGTCTCACATTACAGCCACCATAATGCTCTTTAACAGAAAAGCTCAGTAGGTACTCTGTGGGACTTCAGAAGATTATTTTCTGGACCTGCTTCATGAATTAGGCCAGGCCAGTAGGTGGGACAGTTGAGAGATGGCTTTCAAGCTATATGTAGGGCTGGCAAGTTACACATTTCTGTGGATGCCATGTACACCAGAGTCCATGTGAGTGGTACTCCTCTGAGAAGTATGCTCCCTGAAGTTGGGTAGAGCGTACATGGCTCTTTCTATGGCCTGGGGTACCATCTCAGCGTCTCCCAGTGCAGGCCTCCTGTGGCCTCCGATTCAGAGACTTCTGCAATGCCTTCTGTCTAGAATGTAGAGCCCTCTGAAGCTTATGAAAACTTTTCCAGGAAAGGACAAGGAAGAACTTTGGGCATTTTGTCACTGGGCTGGAGATGTCCCTTTGGAGGACATGCCGCATCATTGAGATCAAGAGTTGGAAAGAGGAGGGGGGTGGTCAGGGCAGCAATGCATGCATCCCAACATCTTGACTTGTGTCTTTAGCTTCTACATCCCTTCAGCTAGATTTTTGTATGTCAGTGGCATGGCTATTATTTTCTGTATATTCATGGTACAGATCTGGTTTGTTGGACTTTCTCGTGTGGCTCTGTAAGACTTTTGTAAGTCCTGAGGGTTATGCTGGATTTTACTTAAGGAAAAGGGCCATAACTTTCTGACTGTTGGATTTACTGGTAACGCTGAGAACTCACTATGTGGACCTTTGATTCTGCTTTGATCTTTGAAAGTCAAGAAGACATGATCCCCCAGAGGGCAGGGCGGACTTTGGTCACATGGCAAGGTAGTTGGCTGTTGCAGGGAGTTGAGGAAGAAGATATGAAATCATCATTTTATAAAAACCCGCTGGGCAGTATAATTTAGCACTAAGAGAACACTGGGCAGCCAGGCTGACTTGGTCTCCAAATCCTGGCTCTTCTGATTATCTGCTCTGTGACCTTGGATAATCCCATAACAGCTCTGGCTCAGTTTCCTCAAAATGGAGATACGAATCAGCTAATACGGGTAAAGCATTCAGTGCAGTGCTTGGCACCTACGAGTCACCAGGCTTAGACTTTAGTTCACTGCATTTTCACAACCATCATGTGAGATTAGGAATTTTGTTCCTCGTTATATGCAAGAAGGAGCTGAAGTTCAGAGAGGCTAAGTAACTTTCGCAAAGAAGCATATCTGGCAAGGGGAGGAAAGGGGCTGGAACTTCAGTCGTTCATACTCTGCTACTACTGCATCCTAAAGAGAGCAGCCCAGGGGAGCCAGAAACTTTCCCAAGGTCACAGGATATTGGGCGTGGATGGGCCTGGATCAACAAGGAGACAAGAGGGCTTCTGAGAGAAGTGTCAGACTTCCTCCACTTCCCGGCTTCATGGGGAACAGGCATGGGTGGAATGTTCCCCAAGGCCCATCTACAAAGAACATCCCGTGACTCACCGTCATTTCTCCTTCCCTGCCTGAACCATTTGGACAGCCACTGAAGTTGAGGCTGCAGCCCCAAACTTTGCTTTCTGTCCCTTTGTGCGCCCCACCCCCCCACCCCCGTGAGTCATGTCGTTGGGACATCTGATGACATATGTTGACACATATGTCATCAGACTGGAAATTCCTTGAAATCTTTGCGTGATCGCAATTCACGTTCTGCGTGCACTTGTCAAAAGTCCTGATCTGGGGCCTTGGGTTTCATATTTTGAAATCTTTCCAATCTAACACAAGAACGTTTTCCCAGAGCTGTCATGGCTAGGCTGTGTCCCAGAGCCCAGGGCGCTAGTTTCCATCCAGGGTAGCGGCCTGGCCCCAGCAAGGCTGTAATCAGGTGGATACAGTGCTGTACTGCTATGTTGAAATATTACTTGAACTAAATCGAATCAAAGGTCAGCTTTACCAGACAAGAATAGAAAACACAATTACGCTCAATTACAGGACATCGTGTACCCTGTAACGTCAGCCTGCCTTTAAAAAGTTGGATGGTTAGCATCAAGAACAGTGTTTCATGTGTCTTGCTTTTCCAGTATATGATTTATTTACCCCGTGGGAGGCAGGTAGCAATTGGGGAATCCAACGTGCTTCTAGTTAAAAGCTTTCTATTTCTTGCCTTCTCATCACTGTTGTGTTGAGGCACAAAAGGCAATCTTGGAGTGACACCTTGTCCACCAGATGAAGTTGCACCAAGTCATGATGCCATTTTACATTTTAATAAATTGTTACATTCAAGGCTTACAGTGGCATTAGCGGATTGGTTTTATCATCTCCATTTTATTAACGAGGCAACTGGGGCTCAAAAGGGATAGGTCTGTTGCCTAAGATCACAGAAGAAAGCTGTAAATTGAATCTGGGTCTGTTTGACCCCAAGGCTTAGCATCTTTCCACCGTACCATGCTGCCATGTTGCCTTATTCCAATACCAGGAAGCATGGGTGGCATCATCATCTTTTGATGCCAAAAATGTAATGAAGTGATTTTAAAGAGTAAAGTGATTCATTGTAATTCCCCATAAAGTAGAAAGAGCCAAAGCTTTTAAGCCAGAGTTGATTGAATTCAGATTTACCACTTGCTTGCTTTGTGATCCTGAGCAGGATCTCAAGGGTCACAAAGGGGCTATTTCCACATTTGATAAACAGGAATACTACATTTCTTGTAAACTTTATTTAGGGATTCTAGAAAATAACACATACATTGTATCTGATGCTTGGTAAATGCTAATTGCCTTCCTCTGCCTAGAAATCACTACTTTGTCCCTTAACATATTTTATTCATTTTAAAAATAAGGGAAAACTAAGGTATTTATACTATAACAGTTATTCCTTAGTTTATGCATTATATTAACAATTATTCCTTAGTTCAGCCCTGGAAGGAATCCCTTCTCCGACCGTGTCTCCTCATCTTCCTTTCCTTTCCTTTCCTTTCCTTTCCTTTCCTTTCCTTTCCTTTCCTTTCCTTTCCTTTCGTTTCCTTTCGTTTCCTTTCGTTTCCTTTCGTTTCCTTTCGTTTCCTTTCCGTGTCCCTAGGCCTCTCGGGGTCCTGTGGCCAATTCTGATCCCATGCCACGTGGTGTTAGGAGTGTCTGGTCGCATTTTCAGTTGGAGACTGGCCATCAGTGAGGACTTAATGCCTCAAACTCTTTTCTTTCTTCCCAGCTCTTTTTCTCTCCACCCTTCCTATTTGGTTCAGTCTTTCCTGTTTCTGGACTCTGGGCTTCTTCATACTTTTGGCTTCTTTCCTTCTCATTGTTCTTTGCCTTTTCTGGGCACCTTCTTCCACCTTCCCACCTCCCTGGCCTTCACAAAGTATTCTACACGCAGAGTGCTTTCAGCTAATTTCTTGCGTTGTCTAATACTGGCTGCTGGTCTCTTCCTCGCTTTCTCTTCATGTGAAGAGTTCATGTGGGCCAATGTTACCTCCTCGGTTACCTTTCATTTCACATTACCTTCATTTCCTGCTGGGCTTCCAAAGCCAGCCTACTGTGCCCACTGCCTCACTGCATCAGGAGTGCTCCTGGCCAGTGTTAACACATCACCCTTTCCCCCGGGGGCCACAGTCTCTACTAGTTATTTTTCTTTTTTTAATGTTTATGTATTTTTGAGAGAGGGAGAGAGAGAGAGAGAGAGAGAGAGAGACAGGCAAAGGATCCAAAGTGGGCTCTTTGCGGATGGCAGAGAGCCCGATGTGCGATTCGAACTCCCAAACTGTGAGATCATGGCTTGAGCCAAGTCAGATGCTCAACTGACCGAGCCACCCAGGTGTCCCTCTACTGGTTCCTTGGGGACCTGGTTACCATTCAGGTTCTTATCAGCTGATATCAGTCCTCATTTCAGGGACTGCCAACAGCCCACCCTGCCTGCTTCTCAGGAAGACATGGGTGTGCCGCTGCCTTAGTAGCGGTCTCTCTCCACCCCCTGGTTTCAGTGATGACTGACTGTGGAGTTGCAGAGAGGGCTGGAGGCTCACAAGTCTGCTCATCTGATCCTGTCTCCCTCCCCTCTTGGAAGGCAAGGACAGGGACCATGTCTTTATATAGCATCTCTTTTGTTACAGGCTCCTGCCTTCAAGAGGCACTGAGAAATACTGCTCCTTTGAACCACAGCACTAGTGTTTTGGGTTCAGTAGCCATTTAGTAGTTTGTTGAACTAATGCAAGTTAACCCTACGTGTAAAATACTTTAAGGAATATGTGGTTCCTAAACTTAGAGCACTCCCACTGGTCTCAGGAGAAGACTCTGGCTTCCCCAGTACTTGCCTCAAAGGGTTCAGGGAGCATAACCCTAAATATTCTGGTTTCTCTTGGGACCCCTTCACATAATTGTTGTCCATGACTTTATTGGCATTTATTTTGAACTTGTTTAAAATAACCCAGACTCCTTGTAAAGGTAAACTTCTGTTTATAGAACAGTGGAGGCTCGGAGAGCTTAAGTAACCTCTCCAAGGCCACATGACTGGAAAATTCTGAAACTGAGGTTTGAACCAGGTTGGCCAGACTCTAGAACCTGAAACTCTTTGGGTACATCTTGGTATCCCCTCAGCAAGCCCTCACTGTAAGGAGGAAAACTTTTCCTGGGTTGGGAACCCCAGGCCCAGATGCATGGCAGAGAGGTTCTGAAGCTATATATATAAAAACACACACATACACCCCAAGCTCCCGACGTCCTCTCACTTGCCCTAAGGGATCACCTAGGCAGCGGCCAGTCACCGTGCCTTGCTTCGCTGTCCAGAGCCCCAAAATTCCCAGAGAAGCTCTGGTCTTCCCAGAGAAGGAGGGTCCAGCCATCTCTAGGATGCAGGCAGTAGCAATCCTTGGAGAAGTAGAGACCTAACATCAGGAAAACAAAACAAAACCCTAACAACAAAAAGCACCTGAGTGTGCTTGTTACCAGCCCTTTTGTAGCAAAGAAATTTTCTCAAGGTTTTGTTTATATGGCTGGACAAGCTTCCCACTAGTTAGAATTTGACCTGGTCCCCTCCAGCCCATTGCCCATTTGACAGGGTGAGGGCTGGAGACCCTCCTGGGGTCCTTTTAAGAAGAGTATCTGAGCTTTGGATGCTGACGGATCTCTTTCTGGACTTCTTTTTTTCATTTGCCTCCTCCACCCACTTCTCAAGCAGCTGATTGCTGTGGTTCCTTTTCATGTTGAACAAAAGAGACTACAGGGATCTTGAAACTTGAGCTGGGGACTGGAGGGTACTGACCGAGAGTAACCCCAGCCGGCTCTGCTGAAGGCTTCCCTCCTCCGCCTTCCTGCCCGCCCCGCCTTCCTTGCCCTTCCCGGTCCTCAGCTGCTCTCAGTCAGCCCGGAGAGAAGCAGAAGAAACACATAGTGTCATGAAAGCATCTTGCCGTGTGCGGGGCCTCTCCCCTGGCTGCCATGGAAGTGTTTCCTAAGCTTGGTCAGCGAGGCCTGGCCCAGAGGATTGGCAAGAAACTGAGGATTCTGTTCTGTTCTTCCTCAGCCTACAAACACACACTTCACTTGTTTTGTTCTTTAGACTCCAAACCCCTGAATTGGGTTTTTTGTCTTTGTTTTTGTTTTTGTTTCTTCTTTCTTTTGCCCTGCCTTTTTGCATCTAAAGCAAAGCTCTTGGGAAATGGACAGGCCACTGTTTGCTCCTTCAGGCACAACCAAGGGGGCTGAGTTCAGTGGATGGAGTATTTCAGTTCATATTGGAGGCATTGCAGTAGGAAAGTTCTCCTGGCCTCCGGCTGGGTAGTGACTCTTGGTCTTCTCTGTGGGCAGCAGAGGCTCATGCTGAATTTAGTGACCAGTCCAGCTCTGTGATGACTGTGTTCTGTGACAGCATGTACACCCTCTTAGTTATCTAACTCTTTTCCTCTGAAAGAGTACTTTCACATTCTTGATCTCTGTTTTCGTGACAACCTGTGAATGTTATTAGCTCCATTTTATATCTAAGGAAACTGAGGCCTGCCCAGAGAGATTAAGAAAAGGGGAAAAGTGAAGTTCATGGCTGCACACTGAGGAGAGAGCAAAGCTGGGACTTGAATTCAGATCTTCCGGTGCCTCCCCTGTACTGGGCACTGCTGTGCTTTGAAACAGCAAAGTCCTGGCTCTCAAGGCTCTGGCTCTATTCTTCTGGCAAGAAAGATGGGTGCCCAGACAACTGTAGCTCGGTCTGAGTGCTGCTTGAGGGAAACACAGGAGGCCAACCGAGCACAGAGGACAGCTACCTAATCCAGCTTGAGGTGGGAAAGTCAGGGCAGGCTTCCTGGAGGAGGTGACTCATGGGCCAAGTCATAAAAAAAAGGGTAGGAGTTAGCTAGGACAAGGGGAAGAAGGACTGTTTCATACATCTGACTTTCTCCATATTCTTGGCTTCTCCACTCATTTTCTTGCCAACTACAGAATGGAAAAAACTGAGACCAGAGGTACAAAGCCACCTCACTCCTGTCTCCCACTACATGCCTTCCTCCCTTCTCTCCCATTCTACTCCCCAAATCTTAGGTTTTGAGAAATCTCCTCTATGTTTATCTGCTTGTCGATTTATTTATTCATTGAAAAACATTTATTTAGAACCTATAAGTACATAGCACTATGGCTACAGGGTGTCCTGGCCCCTGCCATGATGAGAGATCTCACTTGCCACAACCTCAAAAGAGATTTTTGGCCCTCTGTCGTTTTCCAGAATTTGGCTTCAGCCAGACTCTTCCCCGCTGCCTGAAGCACTTGCAGACAAGTCTCATCTTGGTCAAACACTTGGCATGAACTGCCTTCCTCTGGCTTTCTCATTCCTCCTTCTGCTTCATTGACATGTCTCTTCATCTCCCTTATCAGCCTTGAAAATTCCTTGAGGGCAAGGACCGTGTCCTTACCTTTTCCCTATACTTCACTAGAGTACACTGGTAAAGTCAGGTGAAAAAAAAAAAAACACCTTTTCAATAATCACAAAATTATTACCATTTATTATTCACTGTTCATGCTTTACCTGTGAATACCTCCAATCCTCATATCTTGGAAAGGTGGTGATAATGTTATCCTTACCTCTTAGGGAAGAAAAGTTGGTCTCAGGAAGGCAAAATGCATTTCTCAAAGGCACAATCAACAGCAGAGTCCAGCATCAAAATTAGGTTTTTCTGGCCTCACATCCCTGATCTTTCTACCACTCCATTGTTTCTCAGACTCAGCTAGAATTGCCTGGAGAGCTGTATAAAATTCTGATACTTGGGTGTCGGCTCCAAAAGTTCTGAGTAGATGTTGGGGGGTTGTAGCCTAGGCATTGGGATTTTTGTAACACTACCTATTTGTTTCTAATCAGAGCCAAAGTTGAGAACCAGTGCACCGTACCACATTGCTTTTCTTTGTCCACACTGGCTGTAGCTGGTGGTGGTGGTGGGGTGTGAATCTGAGTCTCCATGTGTGGTACACATGTGACTGGAATGCAAGTTCTCTGTAGGCAGGGATCTTTGGCCTTCCCTGCTGCTCCCTGACCCAGCGACCTCACCACCCTGTGCACGTGCACTGCCAAGGGTTGTTGACTATTTAATTGGCCTCTTGGTTCTTCTGTCTCATCCAGGGGATTCACTGATAGATCACATCCAGCTGTTGCCATTCGCAGAGCCTGTTGACATAACATAAGAGTCTTATAAACATACTTGCTGGTCTCAAGAGTGTTGCTCATGACCTAGACCCATTGCAAGTGCAGCCTAGGTCAGCCTCCCACACTTTAGCAACCCTCTTCTGGAGGGAGGAGGCTGTTGTGAAGTTCCCTAGCATAGTGTCCATGTCCTGCTCTGGCTTTTCACGCTCAGGAGGAATTTGTGGTTCATGAAGTCAGTGAGGGTCAGCTCATGTGTATACTCTGCTTTATACAGGGCTCAGAGATGTCTTTTTTCTTTTTTTTTTTTTTTTAACCCCTGTTTTATAAGTAAGGCAGTGGAGACGCAGCTTAGGTGAGATACCCTGGCAAATAAATGGATACAGAGCCCAGGTTTTCTGACCCCCATTGTGGTGTTTTCCCCATTGTTCCACAATGGTCAGTGTCTGGCTTTTCATGCCAGGCTTCAATTGAAGCTACTAGCTTTCTTACCTTCTTTCTCGTTTATCCCTACCACAGGGGTAAACACCTGGGTGTTACTTTGTGTCACTGGGAATATTAAGATAGGGGTCCTGATTACTCCTGGGGTGTAGCCTGAGAATTGTCCTGATATTTCTGGGCCCTTCTTGGATCTGCTCAACTGAAAGGAAATCTGTGATGCTGCTCAAATACTTTTGGAATATTCCCAGCCCTAATCCCACCTCCTATTATTTCTTATCCAGCCATCCTATTTTTGTAATGACCAGTAGTTCTTTGCCAGGCTCTGATCTGGGCACAGGGATACAGAAATAAAACACATATTCTGAGGGCACATGGCTGGCTCAGTCAGTAGAGCACATGACTCTTGTGAGTTCGAGCCCTACATTGAGTGTAGAGCTTGCTTAAAAAGCAACAACACATATTCTGTATACCAGTGGAGATAATATGCAAATAAAGCAACATTCCTTAAGGTATGGTCCCCAGACTCCCTACATTAGAAGTACAAGGAATGCTTATTAAAATGGAGATTCTCAGGTCCCACTGTAGATCCATTATTTCAGGATCTCTAGGAATTGGGCCCAAGAAACTGCATTTTAGTATGCTTCCTAAGTGAATCTGAGGTGCTCTGAGGTTTGGCAACTATAGGAATGAGCCCTGTGGTAACAGTATAGTGTCATATGTGATGGGGAGCACCAGGCAGGTGCACCTATGGAAGCAGCAGGCTGGTTGCTGTTTGCAGGGGCACCTGGTCTGAGGAGTGACACTAGCTGGGCAAAGAACAGCCTCTTGAATGTGTCACAAGGAATAAATAGGCGTTAGCTGGTCAGGTGTAACCGGACAGTCATTTCTCTAGAGATGGGAAGATGTGAATCGTGCTTAATTTATCCTTTCTAGAACTCTAAATTATTAAAGTTTGCTTAAGAACAGACCTGGATCTGGCAGCAATGATGAGAGTCTGGTTGAGCTTTTGTGGCCTCCTCCTGCTTTATCTCATGACCTCCTTCAGCAACCAGTATTAAGCTTCACATTGTAGTCCCATTTGCAGATCACACCTCTGTTTTGCTTCAGTTAAATGATTGGGTTTGCAAGGTTTGCCCTCTAGAGGTCTGTTAGTGCCTGGGCCTGTGGGCTGCAGTCTGTGAATGAGCATTGCTTAGTCACGTGGTTGTGATGAGCTGGTTTTCTCTTTATTGACAGAAGTTGGGTTATTAAGAAGGTGGGGCAGAAGGGGAAGTGGACACATGAAACAGGGGAGGGAAAACTGTACCATTTCAGAGTCAGGAGGGTCCCACCAAACATCTGGTTAGAAAACTCTCATTCTGGAGATAAAAAAGCCTGAGTGTCAGAAAGATGATTTCAAGTACCCAAATGATACCACCAGGCACAGCTTCCAACTCCAGGGACTAAACTTGAGGATTTCTCCGGCCAGTGCCTTTTCTGCTTTAATTACCAGACTGTACCTGGAAGGTTTATTATTTAAAAGGATTTTCTATGAAACCCCGTACCAATCCAGTCATGTAGCAGGGTGAATTTTTAAATATATGCTGTGTTTTCCTAAAGCCTGGCAGACCTGGGTTTTGGAGCTCTGTATCATTTGTTCCACAGTTGGAATTAAAATGAGACCACATCGGTCAAAGTGCTTTGATATGCGTAATGCTTCACACCAGTGGCTCTCAAAGTGTGGGGCCCAGACCTGCAGTATCCACATCACCTGGAAGCTCAAGGGAAATGTGAATTCTCTGGCCTCATCCCGGGCTGGCTGAATCAGAAACTCTGGGGGTGGTGTGGGGACCGATAATCTGTTTTAACAAGACCTCAGGTGATTCTGATGCCTACTCAAGTTTAGGAACAACTCTCCTGCAAAAGAGAAAATCAGCCCCTGGGGCTTGTGGGACTAAGGCTTTAAATATCTCCGATTTGTAACTGAGATGGCATTGGGGAGACAGGAGCAGGGGTGTTAGTTTCACAAATTTCAGATGGGTCGGGTGAGATCACCTAAAGGGTTTGGTTTTTTTCCTCGAAAAGCAAGGAAAAGCTATGTGAGTGTGTGGAGGTGCTTTTGAGGCTAGGAGCACACGCTGACTGTGGTTCTACACATCTTCAGAAGACATTCTTTTCATCTCTCCTGTAAAGCAAAGCTCCCTGAACGTCATTTCTCTGTATGCTTAAGCCAGGAACCTGTGGCTATCAATTTGTTTAAAACGAGGCCATTGGGGGGTACCTGGGTGGCTCTGTCAGTTAAGCTTCCAACTCTTGATTTCAGCTCAAGGTCTGAAGGTTTGTGAGCTTGAGCCCCGTATCAGGCTCTGTGCTATGTGGAGCCCACTTGGGATTCATTCTCTTTCTCTTTCTCTCTCTCTCTTTCTCTCTCTCTCTCTCTCTTTCTCTCTCTCTCTCTCTCTCTTTCTCTCTCTCTCTCTGTACATGTGCATGCTCCCTCTCTCCCTCTATCTCTCAATAAACACACAAAAAAAAAGACAAGAAAAAAGAAAAAAATAGTTAAAAAAAATGAGGCCATCAATATTATTTTTCTCCACCTGCCCCATTGTGCTGACTACTTTTTTTTTTTAACTTATTAAATGAAAATAAAATACTATTTCTCGGCAGGCTTGAAGCTTCAGGATTTCCTAGTGGACAATGAAACCTTCTCTGGATTCCTGACTTACAACCTCTCTCTGCCAAGGCCTACTGTGGACAAAATGCTGGGGGCTGATGTCAGTCTCCACAAGGTAAGCTGTAAGATTCGGCTTCCTTGGGGGGCTGATGGCAGTTACATTGTTTGAGAGTCCCTGTCTTTGTAATGGTGCTCAAGTTCACCTTCACCATCTTTCACTTCTCTGCCCAGGCTGGCATTGCCCCACCATCCAGAGAGTGGAATGTGCAGCCTGGTGTCGTGGGCCAGCTGGTTGAGATAAAACTGGTTTCCTGCCTGTCAACTAGCATTTGTTGATAACATCCCCCTAAAGGGGAAGGGAGATGAATTCAAGTTAAGATAAACATTTGAAAAAAAATTTCTTTTACAGTTCTGAGATGGTAATCAGAGTTGAGGAGTATTGATCAGAGCAACTATCTATAAAATCTAAGACAGGAGATTTTAAAAGTTGATGCTTCCTTTAATGATGGACAAAAAAAATCTATAAGGAGAAATGTTTTTTTTTCCCCTTAATTTGTAAAACCAGGAAGTAATGGTAGTTTATGTAGAATTTTAACCTTAGATTCTCAGACCCCTTCCTTTGGCATAATTGGATATCATACAGCTCCTGGGCTGTGAGTAGCAGACCCTGATTGCATGGCTCTCGATTTTCATAGAAGGTTCTCCAGTGTATTCTCTGGCAGAAAGGGGCACTGCTTCTTTAGCCTGTCTCTTGTCTACACACTAGCTTATATCTTTACAATAAGCAGAAGCATTGGAAATGTTTATGCCTGATTAAAAAAAAAGTCTTCGTTTTATGTGATGTAGAATTTTTAAAATTAGAAAAATGTGCTTATTGCTTGCCCTTATAAAACGAGAAAAAAATATGCCTTGTGTTTACCAGTTGTATGGTCGGGAGATGGGCCAAAGGCAGCAGTGTTGTTAAAACAGTTGCATTTAGCATAATTTCCATTTCCCCCTGCCAGTTTCATCTCTGTCCCATCAGGTCAGTTTAAAATAAGGGGCATCCTACGCATGGAGGTGGTCCTTGCATAGTATTAGAATCTCTCTGTGGTCGGTGCTCTCAAACACCGATACTGAAGGTAGGCTGACCACAAGGACTACTTAGAGAAAGGAGGAAAACTGAAGTACACTTGCGTGTCTGGCAGTAGGTGAAAACTTACTGGAAACCATGGCAGGCCAAGTGCTCTGTAACGTTAGAAGGCTGCATAGGTCTGGAGAGGCTCTTGATCCATCACTCATTCTAGATTGCACTATGAGCAGGTCAAGCTGCATTAATTTAAACGGGAGAGGTAATAATGGAGTAATACAGAGTCTGCATCATCCATCCATTCCACAAATATTTACTGTCTGTAATGTTTCAGCACTGTGGACAAGAAAAGTGAGCAAGAAAACCAAGCCCCTCCTCTTACTGAATTTGCTGTCTAATTGGACAGTAAGGACCATGTATGAAGAAGGGCAGTTTATTGAGGCCCAGAAAAGCTAATTAAGTAAACAAAATACGGCCAAGGAAAGGCTCTCCAGGGGTCTGCTGTAATGAATACTTAAGAGTGACTTAGAATTGGCCTTCAATGAGATGAAAAAGAGGCTCAGCTTTCTGTTACTCTGCTCTGGGGCAAATCAAATGAAGAGTTCCAAATTCTGAAATTGTTTCAACATAGTTTTTTGGATCAGTGAAATAGCTATACCTACAAATAAATAGTATGAATGCTTTTTTTTTTTCATAATTTGGTCCAACCCCAGTTTAAGATCGCATAAGTTCCAACATAATGGGAGTTTTTTTCTCTAATAAAAGTGGTTTCAGGAGTTTGAACTCTCAATTCCTATTTGCCGAATCATGTGTCCCATTTTTGAGACAAAGAGTTGAACTCAGGATTTCCCTTCACAAGGACAAGAGCGTGGGAGATGATGAGTCAAACACAACATTCAGGCTTTAAGTTTTATGTTGGATTGTGCCCTGATACATTCCAAAGTTGGGTAAAGAGATCTGATGCAGTGGACTATTGCAATTGTGTCCATTCTTCAAAGCTATATTGGCCCACCACCGACCCCATCTTCTTAATCCAGTTTCCCTTGACTCTTTTTGCATGAAATGCTTCCAGGTATTTTTGCAAGGCTACCAGTTACATTTGACCAATCTGTGCAGTGGATCAAAATTAGAAGAGGTGATTCAACTTGGTGACCAAGAAGTTTCCACGCTGTGCGGCTTGCCAAGGGAGAAACTGGATGCAGCAGAGCAAGTACTTCGTTCCAACGTGGACATCCTGAAGCCGATCCTGGTGAGTACGCTTGCTGTGTGGAGAAGCTTCAAGCACTAATACTTTTGGAATGTGAACATTTTCCCTGGACAACATAACTTTGTTTTTGTGGAAACATAAGCCTGGCTGGGAATTTGAGAGATAATTTAGCTCATTCGTATTCTGTTCTTTCAAACTTCTGGGCTTTTCCCCAAAAGGTAAAAGGGGGAAGAATGAGTTGGGTATGGCTCTGAGTCTAAACCTAAGGTCCCCTTGTGCCTGTTTCAATCAGAGAAAACCTATTTTTTATGTTGTGGGTTTTTTTTATATTGTAATTTGAGATTATAAGAGTTCATTTGAAGAAAGAGTTCTCCAGATTAAAAACAAAAAAATCTCAGAAATCTTTGGGAAGATGGACATCCATTCTTAAAAAGCATATCAACAAGGAGACACTGAGATGTCACAGTGGGAAAACCTTAGAATTGGATGGGAGTACCCGTAATCATTAGATTAACCAATGACGGAATTACACTTACAGAAAAGGAAATTGCAACAAAGTCTGATCAGCCTAGGAAGCAATAGTTCAGAGAAGCAGTCTGAGAGTATACATGTTCATTCTTAATCAAAGAATACAGACGGACCTGAGCATTTTGGCCATCAGAGGGTTGTGTATAGTTCTAGAACTGGTGGATTTCTTTGGTTTTTTGAGAGCTCTTGTGACCTGCCTCTCCAACAACAACATTTGGCATCCAGTGTTCTGATTTCCTCCTCACCAGATAGCACTCTGAGTTGTCAGTAGAATCTCTTAATACGAGGGAAAGAGCCTTGGAAGAAGTATGTGCCTGAAAAGAGATGTTCCTCATTATAAAAGCAAGAAATCAGAATCCTCTGGGACTTTGTGCAAGCATGATTTCTTTATAGGGAGATCCATTCTCCTGAGGGTTCTAAGAATGGTTTCTAGACTTTGTGCCTGGATTGTACCCTAGAAAGTGACCTTTAGAAACCTCTCCTGAGGTTTACATGCTAGACCGACTATCAAGAAGTTCTTGCAGCCTTGTTGGGACACCTGGGTGGCTTAGTCAGTTAAGCACCTGACTCTTGGTTTTGGCTCAGGTCATGATCTCACAGTTTGTGAGTTTGAGACCCACGTGGGGCTCTGTGCTGATGGTGCTAGGCCTGCTCGGGATTCTCTCTTTCCTCTTCTCTCTTTGCCCCTCACTGGCTTGTTCTCTTTGTCTCAATAAATAAACTTAAAAATTTTTATTATAAATTAAAAAAAATAAAGTTCTTGTATCCTCCTTGACTCTATGATGCTGTAGCTTCTGCCTGAGTAGGTAGTAAGAAAAATGGGTGAGTTTTAGGTTTTTTTTTTTTTTGTGGCAAGGTTGATGGTGAACCAGTTGGTATGAAGGGCATAGGCGTAATGCTTAAGATCTGTTTTAGTTTGTAAAACATTTTTTTTAATGTTTTTATTTATTTTTGAAGGAGAGACAGAGCGTGAGCAGGGGATGAGCAGAGAGAGAGGAAGACATAGAATTTGAAGCAGTCAAGCAGCTCTAAGCTGTCAGCATAGAGCCCGATGTGGGGCTTGAACTCACGAACTGTGAGATCATGACCTGAGCTAAAGTCGGACGCTTAACCGACCGAGCCACCCAGGTGCCCTAAGATATGTTTTTGTTTTATTCCAGTAGTAGTATTTTCTGTTTCAGTTAAAAAAAAATACTGAGTTGCTTTGTTCAATAGTCTGGTATTCTATTGGTTAATGTTTCTATAGTATAATTTCAAATAAGATCTATATTTCTGAATGTGGATGTTTGCAGTCCCAGATGACTGGTCTCCGTGGCTACATTAGCTCATTTGTGCAGACACGTAGCCTGTTGGCACTTGTTGCATTGTGCCAGAAAGATGGTTATAAATGGTAGACCATCTCCTTGTATAGTTTTGGCTGTTTTGCCTTATTTCAGTACAAGGCAGAAATGTTCACTCAGCCAGAATGATGCACATTTTGGAAATATGGGTGCTTTTAGAAGTCCTAGTAACTTACATTGGTGCCCATTCATCATTCGTTTCTGTTTAATCATTAAACACTTACTGTGTGCACAACCCAGAAAATCCTTCCACTCACACAATGTCTGAATTGGACTCCAAGTAGAATGACAGCACAGCCTTCGTGATCTGACAATCGCCAACTTAGGTTTCAACCGAAAATCCCTCCCTGGTTGGGAGGGTTGGCATGATAGGGTACATGGACATGTGCCATCAACACTGTCAGCTATGTTGCAGCCCATTCTGGTGTAGTTGTGTCTTCTTGATTTATGACTGGGTATTAAGGTCACTGCCATATGCTTTTTGCACATTTCTTATGCCCAGGGAGTATTTCTGGTTCTGATTCTGCCTGTCTGCTGTTGCTGAAAACTCTGTCTCCATAAAGTCAGAAAATGAGGTTCTTGAATCATAGTGAGTGGTCAAAATTGTTCTGTGGAAAGGTGATTTTGGAGGATACCTTTGGGATAAAATGACTTCTAAACATTTTGAAATGTGACTCTCATTTCTTGAGTTAAACAGGGCCTTAATTGGAGCACTGGAATTGATACTGCATTCACATTAAGCAGACTTTTACTCCTGCCATTTGGTTAACATTTCAGCCACTTTGATGGTAGATGAATGTGACCTGCAACATCATTGCGCATGGGCAGTTAATCACACCAAGAAACACAACAGGAGAAGCAACCAGATGCCAGTCCCAGCCTTGGGGGGAGAGAAACTGTGCTGTCAATTTGTGTTTCTGTACCCAAAGCAGATTTTCAGGGAAGACCTGTTTTGAAGCATTTCTCCTCTTATTTTTGTTTTTTGTTGTTTTTTTGTTTTTTGTTGTTGTCGGTGGTGGTATGGATGTGTCCCTGTTCTTCAGCCAAGATATTCTTTCTCCTGGGCCTCCTCTGTCTCCTGATGACCTTTGGACAATAGTGTTTAGACAACATGGGGGAGGTATGGCAGAGTGGCTGGGGGCATGGGCTTGAGGTCAGCTGCATCTAGGTTCAAACGCAGCCTTAGCAGTTTTACCAGTTGGGTGACCTTCAATAAGTTTAGTGTCAGTAAGCCTCAGTTTCCTCTTCTTTTACATACAGATAATCTAGTTTACCCTTTGTTGTGATTATTGGTCGTGCATATGAAGAACATGACAAGGGGTCTGGCATGCATTAGGTGTTCAGTAAATAGAAGTTAATCATCACTAGAACTGTTTTCATGCTGAAGACAATTGCTGGCGAGACAGAAATTTTCTTCTGTGTTAGGTATCCATCCTAACCAAGCAGAGTAGCTCTGAAGAACATTTCAGTGAAAATTTTTATTCTTTGCCTAGATATTATCAAGGCTTCTTACCTTCTAGATTCTTATTCAGGAGCATACCTCAATTATTTATACCTTGAATGAAAATGAATACTGGATGTCAGAATTCTATTGCATCCTTAAAGTTCTCTCGGATTAATAGTGGTTTCCATTAGGCATTCTTTTAATTTAAAAACCTATTCATTTATTGAACTATGTTGAGTTCATTTTATATGTCAGGTATGTTTTGGGAGCTAGACTGTGCTGAGATCCTCACAAAGATGGCTTCTGATGAGTACAGGGTTAGGTCAATACATGAAATATATGTCCAGGATACATGCATTTATGGAGGGAGACTTGTGTTCATAGTACTTGTACCATTGAGATAACCGCTAGCAGGGGATTGTAGCCATCTAGCAGTGACTTCTTTTTTTTTTTTTTTTTTTTAATTTTTTAATGTTTATTTATTTTTGAGAGAGAGAGACAGAGTAGGGGAGGGGCAGAGAGGGAGACACGGAACTCGAAGTAGGCTCTAGGCTCCACGCTGTCAGCAGAGAGCCCGACATGGGGCTCAAACTCATGAACTGAGAAATCATGACCTGAGTGAAGTCAGATGCTTTACCAACTGAGCCACCCAGGCACCCAGCAGTGACTTCTTTTGTCTCACTGCTCAGCAAGGTGGATTTGGCTGTTCTAGTTGGCTGGGCAGGCGAACTTCCCCTTGCCTTCCTTGTGGGTCCTTCCTGAAGCAGCACCTACCTTTCTCAGACAGGAGAAATCTATATGGGGGCTTCTCTCTGCTGTCTTCCAGTAACTTCCAATCTGTTTTGGACTGCAAGAAGGAGCCATATTAATGGATCAGCAAATTTTGGCCAGAGGGATCTGCTTCTCTTGTCAAGTCCTTGCTGATTGCATTTGTTCTTTTATTGCTGTAACAAATAGCCACACACCTAGCAGCTTAAAACAAAATGAATTTATTAGTTCATAATCCTGTAGGCCAGAAGTCTGGGTACAGTGTGGTTCACCTGGGCCTACTCCTTATTGTTGCACAAGATTGAAATCAAAGGGTTTACAGAGCTGTATTCCTTTTTTGAGGCTCTGAGGATGCCTCTGCTTCTGAGCTCATTCAGGCTGTTAGCTGAATTCAGTTCCTTGCAGTTGTAGGACTGAGGTCTCTGTTTCCTTGCTGGATGTCAGCTAGAGGTGGGTCTTTGGTCCTAGAGGCTGCCATCATTCCTTCCCATGATTTTCATGTGGCCCCTGTTCCAGCCACAGTGGGTTAAGACCCCCTCATGCTTTAAATTTCTGTATTTTTCTCTGCCACATCTCTCTGCTTCTAGCCAGAGAAAGTTCTCTCACTTTATGGGTTCATGTGATTAGATTGGACTCATCTAGATGATATAGGATAATCTCCCTGTTTTAACCTCTATAACTTTAATTATATCTGTAAAGTATAATTTACCATGTGATCTAACATATTCAGGTGCCTGGGACTAGGATGTGGACTGCTTTGGGGAGGGCACTCATCCTGCCACAGATGTCTTTTAACTGAAAGGTATATTTCATTATGTCTTTGAAGTGCTTCCTCAGTGCTCTTGGCTTTTTATTAACCCCTCGTCAGCTCCGTACATTTTCTTGCCCATATTCTGAGAGAGACTCTAAAGCATAATAAACACTACCCATTAGGGTTTTTAATGCACAAACCAAAGACAGCAGTGACTTTGTGAAGTAGAATGTCTCTGAACAAGATGTGACTTAAAAGACTGTTGTAAGGCACCAAAGCTTCAGCCATGAGCATGGCAGACAAACGCACGTGGAGCTTTTATTCTAGTGGGCACTGGGAACCAACTTTTAGGCTGACATTGGGAATTTGAGGAATACTTCACAGGTCCTAGGTCTGTAGAGTGAGGGCTATCCTCTCATTCCAGCTTCACTAACGAACCCCCAGAAGCTCCCTAACAACAATCTTTGCCAGCATGGGACACTGTAAGCCATGGTGGAAAGAATGTGGGGTTAGATAGGCTTGCCTTCTGGTCTTGGCTCGCCATTGTCTTGGTGATGTGAAAATGGTGTCTGATTCTTGAGTTAGGAAGGAAAAGCATACGGACTTCTCTCCATCTTCATAGCAACTTGGGTATTGCACAACCATGTAGTTAGATCGTCTTGACCTCTGATGATACCTTTACCCTGGAAGGGAAAGTTCTGTTTCTGTAGAACAAAGAGTTCTGTTCACATGTCTTCTTATACATGCAGCATATTCTTGCAAAGGCAGAACTCAGTTCATGGGACAAAGGAGGTAAAGTGAGTGGTGCCCTGAGGTCCCTAGAAGACCAGTGATCTCACAGCTGGGCTGTGTATAGATTGAAGGAACAGATGGAGAAGGGGTGAACGAAGTCATTCTTGTCTTGAAAGCTCTTTGTTTAGCGTCTTCTTGATCCTTAGACAAAGGCTTAGAATATAGATGGGGCTTGGCTCATTCCTTTTTGGGGCTGCATACTTGAACTTATCACATCCAGCCCTTAAAGCATTTGTGTGAGTTTTTTTTTTTTTTTTTTTTTGCAGGAGAAAACAGCTGCTTTTCTTCTCCTGCATAAAACTCAGACGCTTGTGGGAGGTATCAGATTTTGTTTGGCCTTGTTTGATGGTACTGCCCATCAAACAGATGGTACACCTGTTTTCAGTACATGCTTTCATCTGGCAATCAGCTGCAATCCTTACATTTGGTAAATGACATACCTCAAGGATTGACTCTCAAGACTGTGTTTACTTAGTTCCTATAGGTAAAGGGGAGCACACAACTAGATCTAAATTGGTGAATATAGCAGAATGTTAATAGGACTATTCAACTCTATCTGTACAGACATTTTTGCCTCAGGTATACTATTTTTTCCTTGAAGAGTGCCACTCTTCCTCCCACTCCCCCCCCCCCCCCCCGCCCCCCGCCTTTGGACCTTAGATTCCTTCTTTTTTTTTTTTTTTTTATTAATTTCTTTAAAATTTAAATCCAAGTTAACATATAATAATGATTCAGGACTAGAATTTAGTTATTCATCACTTCCTGTAACACCCAGTACTCATCGCAACAAGTGCCTCCTTAATGCCCATCACCCACATAACTCATCCCCCACTCAAAACCCCACCAGCAATGCTTGGTTTGTTCTCTGTATTTAAAAGTCTCTTATTGTCTGGGCGCCTGGGTGGCTCACTTGGTTAAGCGTCCAACTTTGGCTCAGGTCATGATCTCACAGCTTGTGGGTTCGAGCCCCATGTCGGGCTCTGTTTTTGTTTTGTTTTGTTTTTTTTTTTTAAATAAAAGTCTCTTACTGTTTGTCTCCCTCTCTGTTTTCATCTTATTTTTCCTTCCTTTCCCCTATGTTCATCTGTTCTGTTTCTTAAATTCCACATATGAGTAAAATCATCTGATATTTGTCTTTTTCTGACTGACTTATTTCACTTAGCATAATATGCTCTATTTCTTAAATAAAGGTTTAGATTTTATTTGGTCCTAAATTCTGTGGTAGTAGATGTATTTAACTGTTAAGAAACCGCAAAAAAGTATTTAATGCATTAAACACATCACATTTAAAACTTAATATTTAAATTGTTGAATTGTTTTTAAAAGATTAGTTCCTCCCTCAGACAGGAGTTTTATAGTTCCCTACTTTGACAAGAAATATTAAAATATTCCTCAAAGGAAAACTTCATTGTCATGTAAATCATTGGAAAGAGATAGGATATCTTCTGGGCAGTGTGGTCTTTGTGCCTGGTATCTGGCTTACTTATTTTCAATTTGAACTAAAACATATTGTCCTAGCCCTGAGTCGGATTTTCTGAATATGGGCAAAGTGAAGTGGAGATTTTTAGCCTACTTTGAGGGAATTTGAGAGGTTTGAAATGTCCTAAGGAACCCAAAGTAACATGCATTTGCAGGGGGAAAATAAAATTGTGCATTGTATTGAAAATCTTATTCAAATACATATACACCCACATTATTCTGTAGTAGAGTCCCTGAAAAATTGGGGGATGAGGATAAGATTTTTATAAACTGAAAAGAGTTTTCAATTAGACTTAATTTCACAGATGTTCTGTCTTCTGTTTCTATTTGGTTGTGACTTCTAACGCATTGATAATATTCTCTCCCAGTCTTTATTTTGTATAGTGATCATCCATAAGCAAACACTTAAATTAATTCATTCAGCAAATATTGAGCCCCAATCTGTGCCATGCACTGGGCCAGGGACACGGTGGTGAGCAAGGTACAGCTTTCTTTGTTTCCCTGCTGCTGGGCAGTGAATGGGACAGGCCAGGAATCCAGCACATGCATCCTCAAAAAGGAAGGCCGCAGAAGCCCAGGAATTGTCACCCTTCGCTGCCAATGTCTGCAGAGCCAGGTTTGGGCTCATCCTGGGGGAGGAAGAGAGTTGATAGACAGTTGTATGGTAGTTTTGTGGGGGGATTACTGTTCTCTGATTCCAGGTGAGGAGGTCGATGTACCACTGGGCATCCTTGAGGGTCCCTTGCCAGCAGGTTTTGGCTGGCCACAGACTGGTTCAGTGTGGAATCTGTGCAGGAGAAGAAACTCTCATGCCTTTCCAAATCGGCCAGCCCAATACCAGGGGCTCCTCCTCAAGAATTCACTGGTCACTCTTAAAACACTGCAGATGCTGAACCCTGCAACTTTCCTACCTTCTGAGGAAAGGAAACCAGATCATGACTGTTCTGAGGTGACTGATAAAGTATTGGCAAGCTGCCCAGATCTGTATGACCAGGCTGGACAGAACCCAGACCTCACCTTGTTCAGTGATGGTAGCAGTTTCATCTACGTTCAAAAGGCAGGGTATGCAATGACATGCCTTATTCTGAGCCCTCACCATTTGCAAGGACAAGCGAGTCAACTGACTCCCAGTACGCAGGCCTCAATGGGGCCCTCCTAACCCAGTCTTTGAGGATTAGGAAAGAAGCCTCTGTTAAGTTGGGACCTAAAGAATAAAAGTTAGCCAGGTAAAGAACAGGGAGAAGAAGTTCCAGACAGAAGACATGGTTTGTGTATGAAGAAGGTGGTATTTAGGGGAACTGCACATCACTGAGTAGTTTATAGTGGAGCAGATGGAGCTATGGGAAGCTTGATGGGAGAAGGAGTAGTAAGATGAGATTGTGGAGGTGACCACAGATGAACTGAGGTAAACTTTGAGGAGCTGTGTTAGGCCGATGGGCCTCATCCTTAGAGCAAGGGAACCCACCCAAATGTTCCGGAGGGTGGGTGACTTGATGAGGTGAATTTAAATGCCCTTTGAGGCAGGACTCCTACCAGACCATCTCTTGGGCTTTTCTCTTGCTTTTGGCTTTTCTTCCATAGACATTTCCTGGGTGCCAGCTTATTCTGTGCCAGGAACTATGTTGGATGCTGAGTTGAAATAAAACACCAGCTCAGAAATTAAAGTCAAATTGACTTTGCTAGGTTACTGCCTTTTTAATTTCCAGTCTTTTACAATTTAGTTAAGCTAGTAGGATGAAAGACTGTAATGAAATTGTCGGTTAGGCCCAGAAAAGACGGGGGCACAATGGCCTTTGTCATTCTTGGGCCAGCATTCCATAATGTCATGCTTTTAGGCAATGTTGCACTGTTGCGATTAACACATTTTGCAGAAATGGGTGGGAGCCTTCAAGTAATACAATACACACTTGTCTGTTCTTCCTGTAATGATATTACAGTATTTAGTTATGATCTAAAAATATCTCATAATACATGAATTCTGGTTAGCTTCACACAGGTCATATAGTCCCTGGCTCAAGGTTTTATCTTTGCTCTTACTGTCTTTTTCACTTGCTTCCTGCGGTCAGTGGGGGACCTACAGGAGTTCATAGCCAAGGGAATATTTTTGTTTAGGAAAATAATAGTAGGAATTCAAAACTGTAAATTGTTTACTGGAAGTGTTTGGAAATACCAGTTGGCAAAGCTTTGCCTGCCTTTGTCAAGTATTAGCAGGAGACGACAGTTAAGAGTAGGTACAGGCACATGGTTCTCAGGCTTCATTTTGTGGCTTGGTTTTAGGGCATGTTTCCTGGGGTTAATTTTATTTAGGGAATTTAGACATCTTTCACAGCTTGATAGGTAGTCAAGCCAGTTTACACTCTTTATGCTTCTTTAACTCCTGCCCACGCCCCATCCTTTCCTCCTTCTCCCTTTTTTATGTCTCATTTAATTAAAAAGAAAAGTATGAAACAGTTAAAACTCACAAAAAGGCACAGAGAATAGTATAAAGAACACCCCTGTTTCATCATCCATCGTTTGCCTTGCTTGCTTCAGATTCTTTTCAAGAAAGAAAACGTGACAGGTATCCTCGATGCCACATGTGTGTCCCCATCTCTTTCCTCAGAGGTAATCACGATCCTGGAGTTACATGTTTTTATGCTTGGTACCATGTATATGTTTTTGCATTCTGCTAATAACATTATATGGTATTGGTTTGTAGTGTTCACGTTGTATAAATGTGCATATTGATCTGCGGCTTGTCTTTTTCACTCAGCATTGTTCTTGGGATTTATCACTATTGATATATGTGGCATCTGATTCATCTTAGATGTTGCATGGTATTCCCTTTTTATATGTAAATTTTATTTAAAAAATTTTTTTTAAATGTTTATTTTTGAGAGAGAGACAGAGTGAGAGTGGGGGAAGGGCAGAGAGAGAGGGAGACACAGAATCCGAAGCAGGCTCCAGGTTCTGAGCCATCAGCACAGAACCCACGGACCACGAGAGCATGACCTGAGCTGGAGTCGGACGCTTAACTGAGCCACCCAGACGCCCCTATACCTAAACTTCAAAAAATCCATTTGTCTGTGGCTTAGATTTTTCACATTGTTTATGGTGTGTGTTGGTGCCTACTTTCTGCTTTTAAAAGTTGGAGTCATTTTTGCCACCTTGGTTTGGACTTTTTATATTTTGAGAAGGCCTTCCCACCCCAAGTTCATAAGTACATTTTCTGCTATGTATTTGTAACTTTTCTTTTTTTACTTTTAGCTCTGTAATTTACCAAGAACTTAATTTTATATAGAGGTGTGAGATACAAAATATTAACTTTTCTTAAATGAATGACTAGTTCCAGCGACACTAATTGATTAGCCCATCCTTTCTCCATGAATTTGTATTATTAAGTTCGCAGATTCCCATCAGTCTGTTCCCTGTATTTACTTTTCCAAACACAGAAAAGTAAAAATGAGTCCTGAGCAAAATACCTGGATGATCTGAGCTTTAAACGATGCTGAATTTGAATGGTATATATGTGTTCTTTTTTTTTAAACCCTGTAATGTTAACCCACACTTGTGTACAACTCTACCAATACATCTTCGAAAGTGGGAATTTATTTGTCTGGGCAATAGGTTGCCAATACTTACGTTCATGAACACTGAGCATTTAATCTCAACAATTAGTGTAAAAAAAGATCCTAATAATGATGTTGATTGTCCTATTACTTGCGGATGGATTCAGCCAATGCTTCTCTTAGAGACCAAAACCTGGGAACAGTTTAAACCAACCAGAGCTCAGACCACTGACAGCAGCCACATAGTAAGATGCAGTATTGCATTTGTATCTGAATATGTAAAGGTCTGATATCCACGGTAAATGTGATGAAGTCCTTAGATTTAGGTCTGTGGTCCACTGTGTTGCTTGTGGGTGAAATACGCATGGAGTTTTGCTGAATTGTGTAGCTTTTAAAACAAGAAGAATAAGCCTGCCCCAAAGGTAAGACCTTTAAGTTGAAAAACCTGATGGAAAAATTGTTACCTATGCAAGTTTATGTTCATTCAGGTGAGGAAGACCTCGTCTGAAAACAACATGAACTGCCAATTGATCTGTACCCTTCAGGGGAAAGATGACTGCTACCGGTGACAACAAGCCAGTGTTTTAGCTAAGGTTTTAGATACCTGGTCTTTTGCACTTAGTGGCTGCCCAGCCACTCACTTGGTGTGGTGTTCTGGCCTCCTCTGCATTTGGCACCATTTCTGATCCCATTCAAGTCCAGGTGAACTGACTGGCTTCACCATCCAAAGCAGATAGCATCGTGTTGACCAGACGTGGAATGCACAAACAACCACCTTTGTGCAAAGCATGCTGTGAAAAAAAGGCGTGAACATTGTCCAGGGGCCATTGGCGTAGTGGTTCTCAAACTTCTATGTGTAAAAAAAGTCCTGAGGCTTCCTGGCTCACATGTCTAGCATCTGAATCAGTAGGTCGCAGAGGGCTGGGAGACTGCATGTTTAACAAGCCACCTAAGACCACACTGTATCAGCGAAACCTGGTCATTCACAATTCTGTCAAGTTCCATTGGTACCATGTAATGCCATATTTCCTTTTTGTAGATTCACTTCTTTTGCTTAAATAGATCTAGTTAGGAAAAAATACTATACCTTTGCTGTAAAGGTAAAATCAGTATCACTATATATAGAAGGTACACATACATGTGCATTAAGATAAATGTGTGTGTGCCTATATGTGTGTATATATATATGTAGGTATAGATATACATATATACCTAAACATAGGTTATGACTTTTCCTTCAGGTTTTTCAATTTAAATGTCAGCTTTGGGGCAATTTTGTGTGTGTGTGTGTGTGTGTGTGTGTGTGTGTGTGTTTGTGCATATGTGTGATGTAAATAGAATATTTATATTTCATCCACTGAACATTACTTAATATAGTATACGTTTCATCCACTTAACATCTTTTGTTTCAGTTTTGCAAACACTGAGAAAAAGGGATTGTAGGGAAGAAAGAAGCATTTCATCTCAAGCCTTCAGGAATTAGGTTTTAGCCTTGCACTGAAGAGTATTAACGTTAGTAATCCTACATTGGGTGTGGCTGATGTGCTTTGAGAGGACAATGGTAGCTCTCTGCTTAGCAGAGGGCGGGCCTCTCAACAGGAGAAACAGTTCTTGGAGAGCTAGCCAGGAAGCGGAAGGGAGGATGTATGCCTTTTCTGGAACTGGAAAACCCTTCAGTTTTGGTAGTAAACTTTTAAGGAAGGGAAGAGAAAGGCAGGGGTGAAATTTCTGAGAATTGTGAGGACGTGCTATGTGCCAGACACTGCGTAAGGCGCTCTGCACATGGCCTGTAATTCAGTGTCCTTGACAGTGCTGAGATACCTGCACATCATGAACTGCACTGCACAGTTGTGGAAACGGGGCATGGGGAATTGGAGTCATTTGCCCGGGGTTCAGTAGCCACCCCAGGTCCCCATAACCAGAGAAGAAGGGGCAGAGTGACAGGAGTCCTCAGAATCTTATTTCCATTCAGACTTTATAAAAGAAATGGGTTAACTACCAAATTTTAAGTTTTGAAAATGTACATTAAATTAACTTGGCATTTTTCTGCTACACAGTCCTGATCATGCCTTATCTTGTGGCCCTCATGGTAAGCACAAAAACACTTCACCTCTTCCGCCTTCCAGTTAAGATCTCTTGGTTTGTAAAAAGTTTTCCTTACTGTAGGTTCTGTAGGGTCGACTTTTAAGGTGATAACCTTTAGTTATGATGTGAACCTGAAGTAAGGAAGTTAAAAAAAAAACCAAAAATGTCCTACTTGTTTTTGCTCATAATTACTTAATGGAAGGACCAATTGTTAACGTAATCTGTGAGTTGCGTCAAGGAGACCTACTTGAGTATAGTGGTGAAGGGCCCATCCGAGGACTGGGAGTCGGGGAAAGTGGACCCTGGTGACCAAGCCATTCTAGGGGAGCTCATGAATCGGGCTGGACAAATTCTTTCCTAGAACCCTTAGACAGATTTTATCAGAAACACACATTCAGGATTATGCTTGGACATGATGATCGTCATGATTATACGAACTTAATCTTCTGTATTTGGAGTTCTTTTTTTCTTTTTAATCTTTTTTAAACGTTTTAATTTACTTTTGAGGCAGAGAGAGACAGAGCATGAGCAGGGGAGGGGCAGAGAGAGAGGGAGACACAGAATCCTAAGCAGTCTCCAGGATCTGAAATGTCAGCACAAAGCCTGATGTGGGACTCAAACTCAAGGACCGTGAGATCATGACCTGAGCCAAAGTCGGATGCTTAACCGACTGAGCCACCCATGCACTCCTGTATTTAGAGTTCTTTTTAGAGGAAACCCTTCCCCAGGCTGCTGTTTCTGAGATCATGATGAACTCCATCTACTTCTGGCTATTTTCCTTGCAGTGTGCGTTATGATTTCACAACATGCCCCTATAGAAGACAAATAGCAAAAAAGCCCAGCCTCCTCTAGATTAAAGAGGTGTCTGATATTAAAGAAAATGGTGCCTATAGACGCACCAAGGAAAGATGGATTTTCCCTGAAGACTTTTGTTTTTCTATTTAACAAATAAAAATGATGAAACTGGCCCTATGTCCTTTTCTTTTTGGAAGCCTAAAAACCCAGAACCTAAATTTTAGGCTCCTCAGCTATTGGAATTCTGGCCTCGGAGTCTGTGCATCACTGTTCTTTCTTCTTTAGCTTAGGCTTGCTGCCCTAACTTACCTTTTCCTTGGGTCCAATTAATTATTTTCTTACATTTGTTGTGAAGCTAGGTGGGCTATAACAACAATGAAATATACACAGGAGTAAATACAGAGATCTGGCTAAAAGTAGGCATAAAAATAAGCATTCTGTATTAAATTTCCAGTGTTACAAATAGTGCTGACTTGAGCAGAATGGGAGAATTTCTCCTTTCCATGCTTTTGCCAGCTTTCAACTTCAGTTTCTTCCTTTCTTGTGAGCCATTACAAACTTATTTCTTGAAGTCATTCTTCTGTTGTTCATCTTGCAGATTTGGGAATTTATGGTCAAAGTTGAATTGGACAGACACACACACACACACACACACACCCAGCATGAGATATTTTTATCGATTGCATATCAACTAGTTTTAAATATATATTTCTATACTACTTAAAAGCATTCATCAAAGCATTAGTAATTCTTATCTGAAATAACTTGCAAACCTGCAGTTAGAATAATTTTAGTGTCTTTACTTTGGTTAGGAGCAGTTTTCTTGTGTTTTAAACTCAAGATGGTGAATGGTTTTAATTAACTTTATTTTCAATAGACATTTCAGGTTTACATTTGAACCTAGAAACAAAGTATTTTTTCTCATTGCAGACAGAACTAAACTATACATCTCCTGTCCTGAGCAAGGAACTGACTAAGGCCACAAAAACTTTGCTGGATAGTCTTGGGACTCTGGCCCAAGAGGTAAGTTGTGTCTTTCTAACACCAGGAGGCAGACCATCCACTATGGCTCTTTTCCACCCCAAGTTTGGCGTAGAGGGTCCTTTTGATTTGAGTATCATGTGAAACATAAAAACAATTTTAGAAGCATCGGTGATCTTAAAAATTAACTGGTTTGAGCTCCTTACTTTAGAGATGAAGAAACCAAGATGCAGAGATGTTTCAGAGCTAATTAGTTTGTGGCTAAAGGCCTGATACCTGGTCTAGAACTTTCTCTGATTGTTATTCTCTGCCCCTAGTTAATGACTCCTCGGTAAAGAGGATTATTCCTGTCATCATCCATGCGCTGCATTTGTCTTACCAAACGTTTCTCCGTATTTCTTTTCCAATAGTGAGGCCAGTCATTTTATGAACTATGTACCCCTCATTCAGACCTTTCCCTGTAAACACCTGGCCTCTAGATTCACCTTTGGGAATGTCCTTCCTTGACGAACATTAAGTTGAGTTTGCCTTTTGGGTCCACATATTGCCTGACCAATGTGTTAGACCAATCTTCTATTCATAAGATCAGGAAGCCTGTAGGTACTTGTAAAATCACTTACCCTTCCCTCTGCCTGCCAGCCGGTGTGTGCTTCACCTTAGTGACACCCAACCTTCTTTGAGATTAGACTTGGAGAGGAGGAGCGGGAGCCCAGTGTGTAAGGAGCTGAGCCGAGGGGTGGCGGTCAGAAGCAATCAGGCCTGAATGTCCAGGACATCAGACAGGAATAACCTTCTCAAACTTGGTCCAGCCTTATTTTGAGTTGCTTCTCTAAATCGTTTTTTGGTATTTGTTAAATTTTTTTTGAGTAACGAAATTTAGTGTCCTGAGAATAAAAGTATTGTATGTTCATTGTGGAGAATGCAGGATGTTTGGAAAAACAGAGATCAAACACGTGTCGACAGTTTGGCATATTGCTTTTAGTTCAGTTTTCTTTTTTCTTTGAATTCTGCTCATGGGTGTCTGACTGAAGAGCCTTGCATTTTGGGTCCCTTTCAGGAGAAGTCCTTTCCAGCCTGCCATTTGTTCTTTTGGTTGTGAATGCTGGTGACCTTTCTGTGGGTGGAGAATCTGGGTCACCTGGTGTTCTTCCAGGAGGCAGAAAGAAAAACAGGAACTGACCTCTAAATCCATAGCCATTTCTCTACGGTCCTGTTGCAGACACTGACCTACACTGTACTACTTCCCTCCCGGCCTTCAAGCAAGCAGAGCAGAGACCATGATGTGGGAGGCTGTCTCTAAATTTTACCTTGGGTACAGTGTTTTCTCTTATATCCCAGGTCTGCCTTTTGTCTTGGGTAAGAAAACTAGTGGAAATCGTGATGTTCCCATTGCTGATGAGGCAGAAACTCTCCACCTGAGCAATATATTATTTTTCTTGTCAGCTGCCTCCTTGTGCCCTGCTTGCTCCCTGGTCCAGGTCAAGCAAGGGCCACCCACCCCTCTCAGTGGCAACACCCTCAAGTCCCTGTGATCATGAATTACTTACTGTCTAACTTGATATTTCCCTGGGACAAATGGGAGAGAATAAGTAAATAAATGCACGTGTGTATCTGTTCAGTGTTTGGAAGGGAAGTTGGATGTTTTGACCAAAGCACAACCCTTGAAAGGAAAAGGAAAAGGAAGGTAACAATTTCTGAAGACCTCCCCTGATTCCTACAGTTTCACCCAATTTCCCTGTATCATCTGCATGACAAATAGATCTTACTGTGCCCATTTTACAGATGGCACTGAGGCTCAGGAAAGTTGGACAACTTGCCCAGTCACTTGGTTAGTTAATTGGCAAAAACTGGGATTTGAATTCAGGACTGTTAGACTACAAATTGCACGTTCTTGCTGCTATAGCCTGTTTTTTGTGTGATGAGCTCTGATGGAAACCGGACTAGACTAGAAAGGATATCCTTCAAAGAAGGAAGTCTGCAACAATAGGGCTGGCAATTGGGTAGAAATGGGGACTTTAGGAACTGGATGAGTGAGACCGGGCATGAGTTCCACATCGGAGTGACAGGGAAGGTGTGTCTGACAAGATTGGAAAGGCAGGGCAGGGAACCGCATCCCAGTTACCTACCAGGTGCCTGACACTGGTCGATGTCAGGGTCTCAGCAGTGAGCACATTGGCTTTCCTGTTCTCATGGAGCTTGCATGGTGGAAGATAGAAATAAACAGGAAGCATATGATGTGACAGCAGGCATACTGCAATGAAGAAAAATAAAGCAGGGTCAGAAAGATAGAGGGTGATGAGGTGTTGTTTTAAAGGTGGGGGTCATTAGAGAAGTCCTCTCTGATGAGGTGACACTTGATGTGAAGAAGTGACCATATGTTGTCCACTCCAAGCAGGAGGGGCCACAGATAACAAAGATGCTGATGAAAGGACCTGATTAAGGAATGTATTTAAAGACCCAGGAGGGAGTATGGTGTGGCCAGGACAGAATGAGCAGGTGAGAAGGTGCTCAGAGCTGAGGTCAGAGAAGGAGTGATGAGCACCTTGCAGGACTGGTAAGGCTGCATTTATGCCAAGCGAGATGAGAAGCTAGTGGAGGGTTTGGAGCAGAGGGTACATGACATGTCCTGGAGTATGAGACTGTTGACATTCTGGCTGTTCTATTGAGAAGAGACTAGGCAGGGGTCAAGGAAAAAGGGGCCATTGCAGTGTCTTGAGAAAGCGATCAGATAGCCACTGATTGACTCCACAGGTGATCATCTAACACCATCTTTTGTGGGCTGGAGGATGAATGGCCACCCTTCTCTGTGAGGAGAAGTGCTTCACAGAGGAAGTGTGGAGCCTGAGCTGAGGTGTAGAAGAATGAGTAGGAGTTTCCCCAAGACAGGTGCCCGGAAGAGCCACCAGTTTGGAATAACAGTCATTCTGGTGCCTCTGTCCAAAGATGTGCTGGTTTTATATGGGAAGAAATTTGTTCTTTCTGTTGGCGTATGGTGGACTGGTGGTAGTGAGGCAGCCTGTGAAAAGAGATATGAGTAGTTTTTACTTTCATTAAAAAATCTCCGGTGCTGTTCACCTCCCAACAAAAGGAGGTCTGGCTACCTCTGTCTTCCGGTTGATAGACCTCATCCGGGTTATGAAAAGATAAAGTAAGGAAAAGCTGGCCACCTAATTGTGTTCTTGTGGTATATGTCACACGCTCCCTCTTTGGAGGGAGAAATGTTTGTGACCTCTGACCTACTCCTAGAAGTGCCTGATTTCCCTCTGGAGGCAGAAGGCAAAGTCAGGATCTACAGCATCAAGAACCATGTTCCGCAGAAGAACCAGGAGGCTCTGTGTGGTACAAAACTGGGCCCATGGTATTGGAAGCTAGGCCTTCCACAGGCTGTGGGTGGGGCCCCTCAGCCTCTCCCCTCTGCCCTTTATGGCTCGGTCTTCTGGGTGCTGAGAACTTGTGACATTTCAAGGAAGATTTATTATGGATTTATTGTGAAATGTGTAGAAATGCAAAGTGCTTGATAAATATTTAATGATAAGAACAATTGGGCCGAGAACTTTACAAGGTGCTGGAGAACATTTGTATTAGAGACAAAGTGCTTGGGGTGTAAGTAACAGATGTCGTCCCTGGCTGCTGGGGCATCTGACTCCTCCCGTGCAGGGGCATTTCTTTGCAGGGCCTTCTCTTCTATTTCATGCAATTTACTCCTTTCCACACTCTGTTTAGCTTCATCTTGGTGAGAGGTTGGGCCCTCAGAGAAATGACTTTTCTAAGGCTGTAAGCTAATGAGACAGGGAGCTGGGATTCAGCCTTGGGTCTCCCACCTTATACTTGTTGTGTTCCCCGACACTTAACTGAGACCAGGATGGGGGATTTGACACATAGTACCTTTTCTGTCAAGGGGCAGAGGCCTCCTCTCTTTCCACAGGGAAGTTTAAGGTGTTTTAGAAATGAGTCCGTGCTGGAGGGCGTGAGCAGTTCCTGATGGATGTATTTAAACACAGGGCTATTCAGGATAAGTATTCTCTTCTACAAACCAGAAGATAATCCAGAGGAAATAAAGCCCATCACCAGGGGTTTCACTGACTTCTAGCTTGTGCTTCTCTATCTTTAATTTGCATACCAGTCACCTGGGCATCTTGTGAAAATGCAGATTTGAATTGTAGTCGGATGGATCTAGATGTGCATTTCAGACAACCTCTCAGATAACTTTGCTGCTGGTCCCCGGACCACCGGTGGAGTTGCAAGATTCTGGCAATCCTATCACAAGACTAAGAAGTCAGGACTGAGATGTTCTGAGATGTGGCTTTGGAGAGGTCAAGAAAATAAGATGTTTCTTTCTCTCTATTCCCCCAACCCTTGCTACGCCCTTTTCCCTCCCACTTGCCTCCCCCATCCCACCTTCTTCCCTCCCACTTCCCTCCCCCATCCCTGGCACCAGCTGTTCAGCATGAGCAGCTGGAGTGACATGCGGCAGGAGGTGATGTTCCTGACCAGTGTGAACAGCTCCAGCTCCTCCACCCAGATCTACCAGGCTGTGTCCCGCATTGTGTGTGGCCATCCAGAGGGTGGGGGCCTGAAGATCAAGTCCCTCAACTGGTACGAGGACAACAACTATAAAGCCCTCTTTGGAGGCAACGGCACTGAGGAAGATGCTGGCACCTTTTATGACAATTCTACAAGTGAGTGTCTGTGCAGATGGCAGTCCTGGCCCCAGCCCCCACTTAGTTTAGACTCAATCCTGTGTCCCTCCTTCCTCGTGCTTACCCTTATCCTCTGACCCAGTGCTGGATGTTTAGGAGTCTGTTTGCCCACCAGACGGAGCTCCTAGAGGAGTCTTTTCCTTATCAGTTGACTGTCCTCACTTCTTTGAATGGGGCCTGGCACATCTCAGGTACATAGTGTGTTTATCAAATGCATGAGAGGTTGAAAGCCAACCTCCCCAGTTTCCTGGGGGATGGAGGAAGGGAGTTCCCAGAGAAATCAAGGGTCTTCTTTTTCTTTCCCCTCCCTTTCACAAGCATGCTTTGTAATAAAAACTTTAAAATAACAGAATAACAGCCATAACAGCTAACATTTAGGAAATATTTCCTATGTACTGGGCATTCTATTGAAATTATCTCATTTAACCTTTACAGTAACCCTGCAAGGAACATTGTGTAACCCCACGTTTTATAGGCTCAGAGAGGTTAAGTGACTCAGTCAAAGCCACACCATAGCTAATCCACAAGAGCCCATGTTAAGCCCAGATCCGCCTGGCCCCGTGCTTTTTTCTGGTAGACCACATGGCCTCTGAAAAAGCTGTTAATGGTGGTGTGTGTGTACCATCAACCTCAGGCATTTGGTCTGCTCTTTGTTTTTGCTTCTTAGCTGCACGGTGGTGTTAAAGAACCTTGTAACTCCATATCTCTTTCTCGCACTTGGGCGGTTTTGTGATGATGTGTGTTCTGTGCCTGGTGGCAGCATGGAACCAGTGTTACAGTTTTAGACAGTGACATCCTTTTCCTTGAAAACATGATGCAAGTGAGCTTTTCTCCACTTCCAGCCACAGGTGTTTCTTTCAGACACTGAGCGAGGCAGCTTTTGGTGCATTACTGTAACACAAGAACTTTTTATTCTTCTCTGGAGCAAAGCACTCTAGACATCGCCAGTTGCTTTGCAAGCCTAATGGGATGGCATTATAGGCAATTTTTCTGAAATGCCATCCGCTCCACTCCCTCACTTGCAAGTCAACCCAAGGGAACTTCCATTTGCAAAGCAGATAGAACTGTGAGAAAATCCTTTTTTTTTTTTTTTTCTTTTTAAATTACATCCTCTTTGCGGCATGTAGAGGATACTTGGTACCTAAAAGAACTCAGAATGAAATTAAAAAAAAAAAATCAAGAATCCTTTTGGATAATCAAGCCCTGCTGTCTATTATAACTTTGGATTTTCCAGTTAGAGGTTTTTATTACATTTATTACATATACTTGTGATGGGACCTATTAAAGGGAAATGTCTTATTTTTGCTTGAAAACTAAAATCTAAATCCAGCTCTCTGTTTTCAATGAAAACAAATTGACAAGGGCTAGCCTAAGAGTATGCATCTAGAGTTATGCAGGTGTGTGCATGGTGAAAACCTGTTTCTAGATCATCTCGGTTGTGAGTTATCGACCATCAGTGTTATAATAGACTCTGATTATTTGTAAGTATTGTCATAGGAGCTCTACAGATAACAACGGTTAATGCTCCCCACATCTCTGCGAAGTACATCATAACTTTATTTTTACAGAGGAGCAAACTGAGGCTCAGGCAAGTGAAGTTATTTGTTACATAGCTATTAAGTGGTGGAGCAGAGATTTGAACCCAGGACTGTCTGGCTAGCTCCAAAGCCCTTGTTCCTATAAGTATATGACCATACATATGCATATCTGCCTTTGTCTTCTTCATAGCCCCTTATTGCAATGATTTGATGAAGAATCTGGAGTCCAGTCCTCTTTCCCGCATCATATGGAAAGCTCTAAAGCCTCTGCTTATTGGGAAGATCCTATATACACCTGACACTCCAGCCACAAGGCAGGTGATGGCTGAGGTAAGCTGCCCAGGCCCAGAAGTCCCTCTCCAGAATCCTCCTAGAATTTATGGGCAAAAAGGTGAAGGTGGCTTCAAATGGATTATATCGAGGAAACTCGGGGCTATTCTGGGGTTTCCAAAGAGTGAGAACCCCAAGTGTGACCCAGGCCAGAGCTGACTATGGAGGGCCAGCTCTCCAACCTTGGGTATTTGAATCATAGCTGCAGGCAGATTCTTCTTGGGTGTGGGAAAGACTGGAAATAGTGATGGAGCATCTTGTCAGAGGGCAGCTGTGTTTCTCATGGTTCTGCCTCTCCTTTTCTGTTGCCCCTACTTGCTACGTGGCTCCAGGTGAATAAGACCTTTCAGGAACTGGCTGTGTTTCATGATTTGGAAGGCATGTGGGAAGAGCTCAGCCCTAAGATCTGGACCTTCATGGAGAGTAACCCAGAAATGGACCTTGTTCGGGTGAGTATCCCTCTGGTTCCTGTGTGCCTGCTTGATGCTAGAGAGGTGAGTTTCTGGTCACTTTCCTAGAGGTGACTGAGATGAGAATTCTTATTTTTAACCAGTATAGAGGTATTAAGCATAGCCCAAGCTGCAGGTGATGATGCACAGATAACACTGTCGTATGCATATCAGCATCAATGTGCCCGGTGGTCAAAAATCAGTTTTCCAAGAAGCTGAGCGAGGGTTGGTATTGGTGATTGTAGGACCTTGAGTTTTTCATTTCTTCTAAAGCTAACCATGGCATCTTACTTAGCTTTCCTATATCTTGGTGTAGGTCTTGACAGAGGTGTGGGGGCAAAGCCTGGTCTGACCTCTAGACTGGGCTGAGATGCTCGCTCCCAAGGTGTTGTGTGAGTGCAGAACAGGGTTAAGGTGTGGAGGGGAATTGCACTTAGTGCTTCCGAGCCACTTGAAAGGGATAAGTACTCTAGAGACAATTGGATTCAAAAGCAGAGGAGTCTGAGCAAGAGCAGAATGTTTCCTTTGTTTGAGCCTGAGTGCCGCTTAATCACATCATCCCTGTCTTGGGCTGAGTCAGAGAATCATTAGACTATTTCCTATCTCCACTGTGAGGGAGGCCTCTTTTTTTTGTTTCTACTGCCATTAAGAAGCAGGAATGGATTTTACCAGGTTTCTTATCTTGACACCTCATTGATCAGAGGGGCAGCTGAGTTTTAGAGGTGGTACCTACCTGAAAGGTACTCTCCCTTGATGCCCTGGGTGGGGGGACAATACCCAGGCTGCCTTCCAGCGATGGGAAAGCTGGAGTCATCTTTGTTGCTCTAGTGTTGTTACATATTCAGAATTCTTAAATTGGGGCCTTTAAAAACTAAGGGACCGGGACGCCTGGGTGGCTCAGTCGGTTAAGCATCCGACTTCAGCTCAAGTCATGATCTCACAATCCATGAGTTTGAGCCCCGCGTTGGGCTCTGTGCTGACAGCTCGGAGCCTGGAGCCTGCTTCAGATTCTGTGTCTCCCTTTCTCTGACCCTCCCCCATTCATGCTCTCTCTCTGTCTCAAAAATAAATAAACATTAAAAAAAAAAAAAAAAAACTAAGGGACTTGGGTGAGAAAAAAAAGAATAATTTGTATGGATCTATGGATTATTGCTGACTCACAGTAACAACTCCTGCTCTTCAAGGATGGATCTCTGTTGGGGTCCAGTCTCTCCTGTAAAAGGGATTACATGATCCAGCCACTCACAGCACCATAGACGTAGATGTGGTCTCTCACCTCTTCTTCCTGGTCCTGTCCTTTGAATCCACATTTTTATTTGTTGGATGTCTTTCCTTCTGCGTCTCAGAAGATTATAAGGGGCCCTGTTGAAGGGACTCCATGAGTTTTAGTCTGTAGGCAGATGGATGCTTCCCCACTCGATTGATGGATTGATTTAAACTTTTTTTTTTAAGATTTTATTTTTTTGAGTAATCTCTGTGCACAGTGTGGAGCTTGAACTCACACCCCAATGATGATCTACTGACTGAGCCAGCCTGGCATCCCTGATTTTAAAAGTTTTTCATATATGTATAATACATATTATTAGATGGACAGTTTGGCATGAATGTTTCAGCAACTCACAGACTCCCAGTTCTGAGAAGACAAAACACTTGTAAACATGGCCATGGCATTCGTTAGGGATTCTGCTGGGAGAACACAGGATGTACAATAGGAAATGTAGGAACTGTGGATGGGGAGAAAGTCATGGCGTGTGAATTGGAAGACCTTGTGTGTAAATCCAAGAACTTTTACTTTAAGCTCTGAGGGACTGTGGACAGGTTTTAAGCAGGAGAGACATAGATACATTAATCTGATGTGATAGGTGGATTGAAGTGTGGAAAGGTGGAAGGCAGAGACCAGAGTGGAGACCATCTAAGTGGGTGGCCAAGGCATGAGCAGGAGGTGAAGCCTGATAGCTGCTTGACTGTGGAGGGGGAAAGATTTCTAGCTGGTGGGTGGTGGGTATGTCCAATATACCACTGGGTACTGAGGCCCGGAGTGCAGAGAGGTGGTTAAGCCGCCAACTAAGGGACTCCTCAGCCTGTGGGTGGAAGTTGAAGGAGCCTCCTCATCTCCTTTCTTCTCTCTCTTAAGGAGTGTGTGTCTGACTCCACAAACTTGGGCTGCTCAGTCCTCTGTACCCTCCTCATGTCTGGTATGTGAGGTGGTACCTGAGGCTTCTGCTTCTTTTGGAGTAGCTCTTGTCTGTCTTTTTTCAGCTTTATTGAAGGATAATTGACAAATAAAAATCATATATATTTAGGCTCTACAGTGTGTTTTGATACAGTAGATGTTGCGAAATGATCCTCACAATCAAGCTAATTAATGTATCCTCACCTCACAAAGTAACCACATAGCACATTTCATATACAGTACAGTGTTGTTAACCGCTGTCATCCTGCTGTGCACCAGACCTCCAGAACTTACTGATATTGCGTAACTGAAACTTTGTACCCTTTGACCTACCCATTTCCTTCTAAGTGTCTTGTCTTCTCAGAACTGGGAGTCTGTGAGTTGCTGAAACATCCATGCCAAACTCTCCATCTAATAATATATATTATACTTACATTAAAAACTTTTTTTTTTAAATGTTTTTATTTATTTTTGAGACAGAGAGAGACCGAGCATGAGCAGGGGAGGGGCAGAGAGAGAGGGAGACACAGAATCGGAAGCAGGCTCCAGGCTCTGAGCCGTCAGCCCAGAGCCCGACGCGGGGCTCGAACTCACGGACCGTGAGATCATGACCTGAGCTGAAGTCAGACGCTTAACTGACTGAGCCACCCAGGCACCCCCATTAAAAACTTTTTAAATCAGCCCCTGGCAACCACCATTCTACTTTGTGGTAGCTCTTATCTTTCCACTGTTTCCAGCTCTGTCGACATGCACTGTATTACCTCCCATGCTTCCCCCTCCCCGACCCCAGATCTGGAGGCAGGCACTTCTGTTTTGAGTCCTAGACGCACTGACACTAAATTATTCTCCTTTCTGAGCTGCTCTTTGCCTCCTTCATCTCAAGGCCCTGCTTCCTCCCTGGCTACCGCCCCTAAGGGTGATCTTAGGTCTCTGGGTCCTCTCAAATACCCTAGAATGGCCATGTGATCAGTGCTCTCACTGGGCATATCTTTCTGGTCTTGCCTCCTGAACCATGTGCTCAGAAGCCACACAGGGCAGGGCAGGCCTCACCTCAAATGCCATGTGTCTTTATTCTGCTCTTACTTGTTCAAGTCTCCGAATAAAGTCATGCAGAATTTGTAACGCATACCCCTGTGAACTGTGAGGTAAAAACCTGTATTTATTATGTTAACAAAAATACTTACATATCTTACTGATGACACTATAAATTTTAATTCCCTATAGGAAAGCAATTTGGAATGAAAACTGGAAGAACCATAAAAAAAGTGCAGGCTAGCACTCCATTCCATACACCCTCAGGGATGTATCCTGTGGAAATAATTTTAAAGAAAGAAGTCACTGTATGAGAGGAAGTGTTATTGCTATAATAATTGTTGTTGTGAGAAATTAGAAATAGGCTAAATTCTTAGCAGTATGGGAATAGTTAATGAAATTATAGTATATATACTCCATAAAACCGTTATGTTCCCATTAAAATAATAAACATGAAGCCACATGGGGGGAAAACTTAAACTGTTAGTGAAAGTAAGAGTGACTTAAAAAGTAGCAGTGTTTGGCTCCTTAGAGATTCCATTTCAGTGGATCCAGAGTTTCATCTTCCCTCACAAAACTGTGACAGTAGTTGTACCCACTTCTCCTTTTCCGTGAGCTGAGTTTGGAGCTGACTCATTTTTCTGCATGCACTGTGCAGGCTTCTGCCCCAGCCCTCTGGATCTACTGGTTGAACACCAGATTGGTTTGTCTTTCTCTTCCATGTTGACCCACATGGGAAACCAACCAGCTAGGAAACGAGAAATGGAAGATAGGTCTCTTTTGCATCACCACCCACGCATCCAGCAGTTTTACTTGGTTCTACAGTGGCAGCCTCCCCCCAGACTAAACAGCACAAGTGCGTTTGTCTTATTCAGTCTAGAGATAAGGTCATTATGAAGAGTCATCAGCTTGAGTCTCAAAAGAAGACGACGATATAGTGCAGGGGGAAGATTTGGTAGAATCGGAGTCCATGTTTCATACCATGGCTTTGCTACCAAAGTAGTTGTGTGAACTTAGGTTAGGGACTTGAACTTCTGAACTTGTTTTCCCATCTGTAAAAATGGTAACTTTTAGACAGATCTTCCTCATGGAGTTGGGTGAGGTAAAGCTTATAAATCTAATATAAAAAATGTACAGAGTAAGTATGATCATTGTTGTTACTGTAGTTGATCTGTTAGGCTAGGCTGGAAACATATGGACACTAGATCCAGACTAGTCTGACTCTGAGTCTCACTTCCATGCCTGTTAGCATTGTGACTCAGCCTTGGTTAAAATCATACTTTCCCCCCACCCCCCTAACCTCCATATTCTCACCTGTAACATGGGAACACTATTTCTACCTTACAGTTTTCTATGAAGATAAAAAAAAAAAAAAAGACAACACATGTGAAAAGGTTAGGTTTTGTAAATCCTATAAGACTTAGTATCTAGATTTAGTTGGTGTTTATTGCTTGTACTTTCTCATTGGAACGACAGACACTGTTGGACAGCAGAAGCAATGACCACTTTTGGGAACAGCAATTAGATGGCTTAGATTGGACCGCTAAAGACATCCTGGCATTTTTGGCCAAGCACCCAGAGGATGTCCAGTCTGCCAATGGCTCTGTATACACCTGGAGAGAAGCCTTCAATGAGACCAACCAGGCAATTCAGACCATCTCTCGTTTCATGGAGGTGAGGATATGATCCATGGATCATTTGGAAAAGTCTTTGGCTTCTTTCTCTGAGATGGTCCAATGAGGTTTGGATTGGAAGAAAGTTGAGAAATAATGTCTAGTCTTACTTCCAGTAGTATCACTCAAACCTAATACAGGGCTCGGTGTACAAAAGGCACTCCATAAAAGTTGAATGACTGAACGTGTGAACAAAACAGACCTAACTCTAGCTTTATTCTATCTCCCTCAAGAGTGTTTTTGTCCATCGTCTTGTAGGTTTTCCGGAGCTTTTGTAGCTCAAAACCTAATGACAAAACATGCCCTTAAAAAGGCATTATTTATTAAATTTATCTAAAATCTAATAGGATAGATTACATTTTAAAAATCTAGTTTTAAAAATTATGTGACTTAATAGGGACAAATAAGGTGTTTTTTGTGAGCGTGTGGCTTTTTGTTTTGTTTTTGTTTTGTGTTTTGTGTTTTTGTTTTTGTTTTGTTTTGGTCTGTTTACTTGGTTAGTTAACGATTCAGAATTGCCAAGAAGACCAAGGAAAATGAGGTATGATCATTGTTTCAACCTCTTTCCCTCCACAGAAATCAATATAAGTAACTTATCTCTAAGTACTTCCAGCATTACTCTTAAATTGCAGCTAAAAAACAAAAGACTCCATGCTCAATTGAATATTAGAAAATGACTTTAGAGAGGATGAGCACACGGGGATAAAAATGGCTCGCAGTCAGCGTGTCCCTCTTACGACAGAGTCTGCCTTGGCCACAGTGTATCATCCTGGGCACCAGTGCTCTAATGAAGGCTGTTCCTCTTCCATCAGTGTGTCAACCTGAACAAGCTCGAACCGATAGCAACAGAAGTCCGGCTCATCAACAAGTCCATGGAGCTGCTGGATGAGAGGAAGTTCTGGGCTGGGATCGTGTTCACCGGAATCACTCCTGGCAGTGTTGAGCTGCCCCATCATGTCAAGTACAAGATCCGAATGGACATCGACAATGTGGAGAGGACAAATAAAATCAAAGATGGGTGAGTTCAGTCCTGCCACACCAGCCAGTTTTGGGGACGACAAGAGCAGTTATTATGACTAGAGGCACTTCAGTTTAATAACTTGGTAGAAATTCCCCCCAAAAAACCCTCAAATTGGTGGCATGATTTTGGTGAAAGTGGCACATTCATTGCTAGAGACTGTTATTTCAAAGGTCATAAAATACCATCTTTTGATTCAGCATTCCCACTCAAGAGAATTAATCCCACGGCATTACATCAAGAGGAAAAAAAGAAAAAAGGCTTTAGGTTCCCTGCACTAGCATGATCCATTTTTACAAAAAAGGGCAAATAACAGAGGGTTGATGGGGGTGGGAGGGAGGGGAGGGTAAGTGATGGGCATTGAAGAGGGCATCTTTTGGGATGAGCACTGGGTGTTGTATGGAAACTAATTTGACAATAAATTTCATATAATAAAAAAAAAAGGGTCAAATAACCAGTATAAAAGGGAATGACTAAGCAAAATTTGGTATGTCCACTTAATGCAGTGTTAGGTAGCAAACAAAGGGGGAGAAAACCAAACCAACAGGTGGTATGCTCACTCTGATTATATGTGTTTCAGCATAAGTGCACATGATCGCTAAGACCAGAAAATAAGATGCAAAAATGAAAATAGTGGCTTTGTAATGGTGGCAGGATTGTGAGTGATTGGTTTTTAAAATTTTTTATAATTAATTTATTTTAAAATGGTTATTTATTTTGAGAGTGTGGGTGGGAGAGGGGCAGAGAGGGGGAGAGAGAGAATCCCAAGTAGGCTCCATGCTGTCAGCACAGAGCTGGACACAGGGATTGAGCTCATGAACCCTGAGATCATGACCTGAGCCAAAATCAAGAGTTGTACACTTAATTGACTAAGCCATCCAGGGGCCCCTGGCTTCTTTTGGTGTTATGGTTCTAATGAATATTTGATCACCTGTGGTTTGGTTTTAGGTACTGGGACCCGGGTCCTCGGGCTGACCCCTTTGAGGATATGCGGTACGTCTGGGGGGGCTTTGCCTACTTGCAAGATGTGGTGGAACAGGCAATCATCAGGGTGCTGACCGGCACTGAGAAGAAAACTGGTGTTTATGTGCAGCAGATGCCGTACCCCTGTTATGTGGATGACATGTAAGTTACCATCTTCTTGTAACTGGTTAAGTCAATCCCTAGAGAGAGTATATATGCAACATACATACACCTATACGCAAGCATGTGCATACGTACCAAAGGAGATAAGATGCTTTGATTTTATTTGTTTTACATGTGTGCTGATTTGGTCAAGAAAATCTTTTTTGAAATTCAGTGAAGATTTTAGGAAATAAGATGCCAGATGGAGGTAGTTGACTGGTCCAGCCATATCACTGACATGAATATGCACATACTGGTAATCTCCCCCCCCCCTTTTTTTTAATGTTTGTTTATTTTGAGAGAAAGGAGGGGCAGAGAGGAAGGGAGGGAGAGAGAGAATCTCAAGCAGGTTCCATGCTGTCAGCACAGAGCCGGCACAGGGCTCCATCTCACAAACCCGTGAGACCATGACCTGAACCGAAATCCAGAGTCAGACGCCTCACTGACTGAGCCACCCAGGTGCCCCTCCTTCCTTTTTTATCCATAGTTACCAGTACTTACATATATATTTTTTTATATTAAAAATTTTTTTTTTTTTTTGAGAGAGAGACAGAGTATAAGTGGGGGAGGGGCAGAGAGAGGGGGAGACACAGAATCTGAAGCAGGCTCCAGGCTCCGAGCTGTCAGGTCAGAGCCTGATGCAGAGCTCGAACCCATGAACCATGAGGTCATGACCTGAGCCGAAGTCAGATGCTTAACCAACTGAGCCACCCGGGTGCCCCCAGCACTTACATTTTTTTTTTTTTTTTGCAACCTTCCCGTTTTGCTCAAACGGGAAGTTTGCTCAAAGACCAAATTTAAAGTGTTGTGACAAACACATGCAGGCACATGCACACAGATACACATTCCCCAAACACAGAAACCGTGATCTAGACCCGTAAAGAGTGACTGCATATAAATTTGTCCACTCCCTCTTTATAAGTGGTGAATCACATTTTGAAACAATCCAAATAAGACTGAACAAGGCCTTTTTTATCTTAGACTTTAGGTAATCTTTCGGTACTTAGTCACTAAGCTGCCAAGACCTCGTGGGAGCTGTGCGTTTGGATCTAATGATTTCTTGTAAGAAAGAACAGGCAGAGGTGTAGTTATTGCAGGCATCTGAGATATGTAATGTTTCTTCCGAGTTATGGAAATTCTCTTATTCTCTGGTGTAACTGTGTAGAGATCAGAGTGCTGAAGGAGCGGGGAGCCTCTTCTTACGTTTGCTGTCTGCTTTGCATTGAGCAACGATTTCCTCATGTGGCTCCCTCTAGCTTTTTCCAAGTCATCCTGAATTATCTTGTATTTTACCTTCAGAAAGATTAGCGAGAGTTTTCCAAAGACCCCCCACCCCCACCCCCACACACTGCCCAACCCCTCATCTAAGATTTACTCTGGGAAGGATGTCTTAAGATGAGGACAGGATGGGAGCTTAATGCATTAAGGGCATTTGCCTGTTGTCACATAGCAGATAAGTGCATAAATAGTAAAGCTGGGAGTTGAGCCTGGAGTTCCAGGGTCCAAAGTCTGTGTCCCTTTTACGTCACAGTACTGCATTTCCTATTCTAGTTTGGAATTTGAAATATTACTGACAAGAGCTGCCTGGAGTCTGTTTCTACATTATCTGTGATCAGAGTTGTACAAGTCAAAAGTGAGATGACCTTGGAGATACGGAACTTTTGTGAGAGAAGGAGTTGGTTTTTTGTTTCTTTAGTACTTTAAAATAACCTGCATCTCATAGTTACTTCGTGGCTAAAGCAGACCCCAGAGAAACTCCACTTGGCGGCACTCCGTTGGTTTGTCAGTATGTTGAGCTCCTCATGAAGCTTTGATAACCCGTACGTTTCACAGTCTGGAGGGTCTGCCCCTCATGGGCTCCCTCTCGGGGCTTCCTCCCGCACGCAGGCTTGGGGACGCTGGCCTCTGAGCCTGATTCTCACTCCCCGTAATTCTCCTCCTCCCTTCCATGGGGCCTCTAGCTTCCTGCGGGTGATGAGCCGGTCGATGCCTCTGTTCATGACGCTGGCCTGGATCTACTCCGTGGCTGTGATCATCAAGGGCATCGTGTATGAGAAGGAGGCACGGCTGAAGGAGACCATGCGCATCATGGGCCTGGACAATGGCATCCTCTGGTTCAGCTGGTTCATCAGCAGCCTCATTCCTCTGCTCGTGAGCGCCGGCCTACTGGTGGTCATCCTAAAAGTAAGGCTGCCACACCAGCCCCCTGCTGCCAGGGAGCTCCTGCACAGCCAACATCCGCTGTGTGAGGAGAAAAGCCAAGAGTATTTGGGAGGGAAGGGGTCATACGTGTCCATGTTTTGAAATTTCCTCGTTCTATATTCGGGAAGAGTGAGGCCCAAAAAGGGGCAATGACTTGCCCAGGGGTCAGCCCAGCTGGCTAGCAGCTGAGCAGGGCTAGAACCCAGGGATCTTGCTTCCCAGGTAGGTACACACTTACAGTGCCATGACATCTCCTTGGCAGCGGTCCTGGCAGCATCTGAGAGCTGTGCATTTCCTTAGGCGTATTGGGTAGTGATTCTGCCAGAATTTTTAAAAACCATAATCTGAGAGATGCGTGTTATTGCAGCTTAGGTTTTTCTGGAAACAGAGGCTGAGAGTTTGGTGAATGGGTATTTATTAGGGGTCAACATATATGGGAGGGATGGGGAGTATGCAAGATTGAACAGAGAGAGGAGGCATGAAATGCAGTGCAGGACCAGCCCCACAGGCACTCTGGAGCATACACAGCTGTGACTGCCAGGCAACATGCTCCCCCTCCAAAGGGACTCTGGGCAGCGGTATTCTGTGCCCACCCCATATATTAATAGGTTTGTATACTAATTTTTTTTCCTTACAACCATTTGTTTTAAGGATGCATCATGTAAAAATAAATGTTTTCAAAGTGAGGGGAGTGCAAAGGGATAGGAACTAACATTTAGTTGAATATTAGCTACTGTTAGTTACAAATGAGCACTTAGTGATTGCTAAGCACTGTTGAGAGCACATCACCTGTGCTTTCTTATTATACCTTCACTAACGCATTTAACCTGTAAGCAGATGAGGCCAAGGAAAGTTAAGGGCTTCACTGAGGTCACCCAACAGTAGGACAGAGCGGTGCTTTCTAAAATCAACCTCCTCTCATCATCTGATATCTGACTGCAAGGGTGGAGCTCCATGGTAGAGGCAGTGGTCCTGTGGCTGGTGGGTAAGAACTGCTCTGGGACCACATGCTGGCTGGTCCTGCTCAGATACACCCAGATGAACTGGGCAGAGAGAGACTTGAAAGGTCCGGTCCACAAGATTTGGATGATTGTGGGAATGCAGAACCCATGGCAGGTTACCAAGGGGGAATAGTAAGATTTCCTGGCCATTTTCCATGGCTTTTGGAGGGGGAAGTCCTAGAATACTGTCTCCCACAACTCTTTCTTTGTGCTGAGGGAGAGTCCTAGTCCTTATAAGAGGAGAAACCAGGTAGTGGTATTTCTTGGAGAAACAAAGAACAAAATTGTCCATTGGGATGGGTCTGACTGAATCTCAGCCCTGGACTACTCTATTCCTGCCTCTGCTGTGTGGTCTTGGGCTAGTCACCATCCTGCTATTTCAGCCTCAGTTTCCTCATCAGAACAATGGGCAGTGCTGTTCCCCTATGTTATCTCTGAGATGTGTGAGTAAGCCCTGGCAAGGATGTGCTTGCTTGTTGGGGCAGCACAGTTAATAGGTCTCTTCTTTCCCAGTTAGGAAACCTGCTGCCCTACAGCGACCCCAGCGTGGTGTTTGTCTTTCTGTCCGTGTTTGCTGTGGTGACCATCCTGCAGTGCTTCCTGATCAGCACACTCTTCTCCAGAGCCAACCTGGCGGCAGCCTGCGGGGGCATCATCTACTTCATGCTCTACCTGCCCTACGTCCTGTGCGTGGCGTGGCAAGACTATGTGGGCTTCACGCTCAAGATCTTCGTGGTGAGCAACCACCCTTGGGCAGGAGCTGCAGGCACAGCCGCAGGGTGTTTGTAGTCCAAGGCTGAGAACAGGAGAGGAGTGTGTGTGTATCTGGGGGTGGGGGTCGGTGGGCATGGGGTGCAAGATTGCTGAGCCTTTGGGGCATCTTTGGAAGCATAAAATTCTAAAAGTTTTACGCTCCATCATGCATGCATTTCTGAAATGTGTGTGCATAATGAGCAGTTAAAAATAGAATCCTTTTATATGCTGTTAGTGAGCCCACTACCCTCAAGGGATCTGTAGGTGAATACTTCCATATCTTGTAATTGATCCATTTTGCAAATTCAAATTTCTCTGGGTGGAATTTACATTAGAAATAATAGAAAATGAGACACAAGGAGATGGATAAGTGACTTTTGCCTCCTTCTCACAGAGCCTGCTGTCTCCTGTGGCTTTTGGGTTTGGCTGTGAATACTTCGCCCTTTTTGAGGAGCAGGGCATTGGGGTGCAGTGGGACAACCTGTTTGAGAGCCCCATGGAGGAAGATGGCTTCAACCTCACCACGTCAGTCTCCATGATGCTGTTCGACACCTTCATCTATGGAGTGATGACGTGGTACATCGAGGCTGTCTTTCCAGGTACATGGGGCTTCCACACTGCTTTAGCCATCTGCTAGGGAAATGTAATTTCTAGCTGAAGAGCTCCCCTTGTTTGTGCTGGAATTTCTACAGAGCTCAGTGCTCCCTGGAAAGTGGCTAGGGCTTTAGACCCAAGGCAAGCCATCCAAGGAGAAGCAGCTGATGCTGAAAGTATAACTCTTGCTACTGACATAGCTCTCATTTCTCAAGCACTGTGCGCCAGGTGCTGTGCAAAATGTTAGGTATACTTTGGAATTTACTCTCACAAACCTCTTTTATAAATGAGGGAACTGTGAATCAAAAAAGTACCTTGCCTGGCGACACACAGCTGGTAAGTGTTGGTCCTTGAGGACAAATCTAGTTGGGTAACACTGGGTTCAGCTGATCCAGAAGATTCCTCCTTCTAGTGCTGGCCCAGTTCTCTAATTCTGTGTCCCCAGAATTCCCACCAGGAGACGTTCTTGTTGCCTGAGTACTGCTTGTGAATAGTAAGAGATGTTGGCTCTAAGCCCTTACCTGTGATTCAATCAAATGAGCATTCATAAAAATTCATTTTCATACTTCCCTGAATAAATCTCCTTGACCAAGACCTGCCTTGGATACATTTTTATATAGATCAAATTCTGAGAGAGTGAGGTTTAACATTTTCTGGTTCACCTGATTTTCCTCTAAGGGAGTGTATATGAAATGTTTATGACCTGTACCTGGGCTTCCGGCATGAAAGATGCAATTTTGTATCATACAGATCTGGATTCAGAGTCTGAGTTCTTTTTTTTTTTTTTTTTTTTTAAATTTTTTTTTTTTTTTTAACGTTTATTTATTTTTGGGACAGAGAGAGACAGAGCATGAACGGGGGAGGGGCAGAGAGAGAGGGAGACACAGAATCGGAAACAGGCTCCGGGCTCTGAGCCATCAGCCCAGAGCCCGACGCGGGGCTCGAACTCACGGACCGCGAGATCGTGACCTGGCTGAAGTCGGACGCTTAACCGACTGCGCCACCCAGGCGCCCCTCAGAGTCTGAGTTCTTAACTTACTGGCTGAGTGACCTTGGGTAGGCTCCTTATCCCTCAGTGTCCACATCTGTAAAATGGGGTTGATAACCTATCTCATGGGGTTGTTTGAGGATTCAGAGAGGTGTAGAATGTATGTTACATATAGTAGGTCTCAGCAAATATTAGCTCCCCCTACTGCCACCTCCATCCCAGTCTGTCCCATCTCCAGAAGCTGTGTCAAGGAGGGAGTAGTTCTGGCTGTGATACCTTGGGAATGCTAGCATGTTGCCAAGCATGTCTTACATCTTGTTTTTTATCTTTGCTTTCAGGCCAGTATGGAATACCCAGGCCCTGGTATTTTCCTTGCACCAAATCCTACTGGTTCGGTGAGGAAAGCGATGAGAAGAGCCACCCTGGTTCCAGCCAGAAGGGAATATCAGAAAGTAAGTGCTGCTGACCTGCCTGAGCACCACCCCCACCACCACTCCACCCCCGCGCTGTCAGGGGCAAAGGATGGCTTTTGCCCCTTAGAAAATGTAAAACCACTCTAGGGGTAGAGAAATCACATGCAGTGCATCTTTCCAAATTCTCCCATGCCAGTTGTGTCCAGTGCTGTTGTTGACTTATTGGGGAGTCGCTATCTGGTTCCCTGAGGGACATTGCCTTTGTTTTCTTGGATTCTAGGAAAGAGGCCCTTGATCTCTATACTTCCACACATATACCTTCCTCCAACACACACTCTCCATGATAAATTAATAGCTAAGAAGAAGAGGTAAAGACAGCTGTCATTGTGGAACCATAACCTCACTGCCTGCTTTGTCATAGTGATAGATATATGAACCTGTGTAGGCTGACACCAAGTGGCTGCCAGAGCTCAGTCTGTACTTCTTGATATTCTCACCCCTCATTACCCAGAGCCCTAATCCTCTCCTGGCTCCTGACGGTAGGTGGAGGTGCCCACAGTTTAGCAAAAGCTCTGCCTTCTGGGCTGTTGGCTCAGGTTCTTGGAGAGAAAATATCTTTGTGTTCAGTGTGGCTTCCTAAGTAGTTAGTCCCTTTTCTGCTGATCTCTTCTTTGCCTTCCCCTAGTTGCCAGTGGAAAAGTCTGACGTTCCTTAGCAAGCACACTAGACAACTTACAACCCGCCTTGCCCACTGTCCCAGCCTCTTCTGCTGTTCCTCCTCTTCTTGCCCAACCTCCTGTCTACACTTAATTCTGAATCAATCACCTAGAACTGCTCACAATTGCCAGGACATGTCATGCTCTCCCACATCGCCGTGCCTTTGTATGTGCTGTGTCCTCTCATGGATGATCCCTTTCTTTAACTTGCCTGCCCTCTAAATTACTACTCCTTCCTCAAGATCTAGTTTCATACCCCTTCCCCTGTGCAGTTTTTCTAGAGTCCTAGGTGGTCAGTCACTTCCTCTTCTGAGATCGCATGACTCTGAAAAACAAACAAAAAGCCTTTTTATTTAAAATAATTACAGACTCATGGAAGTTGCAAAAAACAGAATGGGGATGGGAGACAGTTCCCTTGTGCCTTTCATTCAGTTTCCCCCAGTGGTAACACCTTGCATAACTATAGCACAGTATCAGAACCAGGAAACTGACATTGGTACGACTCCTAGATCTTCTTCAGATTGGACCAGTTTTACATGGACTCATTCGTGTGTGTATTTAGTTCTGTGCACTTTGTCACATGCAGATCCATGTAACCACTAGCTCTGTCAAGATGCAGAACTGTTCTGTGAACACAGACCCCCTCATTCTGCCTTTTGAAAGCCGTAGTCACCTCCACCTCCCTTCCTCCCCGGTCCCTGACACCTGCCGGCCACTAATCTGTTCTTCACTTGTACATTTTATTATTTCTAGAATGTGATCTAAATGGAACCATATAGTATGTAACATTTTGAGATTGACTCTTTGTCACTCAGCATAATTCCCCTGAGATCCATCCAAGTTGTGATGTGTATCAGTAGTTTGTTCCTTTTTATTGCTGTGAAGTGTTGCCCGGTCTGGCTATTGCTCAGTTCCATGGCATTTTTCGATGTGTTTTTTAAACAATTTTTAGCCTTCTATATTTTAGTTTTTTAAGTTTATTTTGTGAGAGGTGCACGTGTGTATGAGCAGGGGGAGGGACAGAGAGAGAGAGAGAATCCCAAGCAGGCTCCGTACTGATGTGGGAGCTTGATGCAGGGCTTAATCCATGAACCATGAGATCACTGTCTGAGTGGAAATGAAGACTTGGATAGTTAACCAACTGAGCTACCCAGGCACCCCAGCCTCGTATATTTTAAATGCTTGTCAAATCTTTTTCTCCCAATAGACTGTGAATTCTCCTTTATCAGTGAATTCCTATCACCAACACTACTGCCCAAATAGACCCTAAATAAATGTTAGTTCCCTGCTTGCCTGAGAAACCAGAACTATCCAAGGACAGGCACAGCCCCTCTGTCTTTGTGCTCCACTTGTCGATATTTTCTGTGAGTTCATTCCCGTCTTCTGCATTCTGACAGTTTGCATGGAGGAGGAACCCACACACCTGAAGCTGGGCGTGTCCATTCAGAACTTGATGAAGGTTTACCGAGATGGCATGAAGGTGGCTGTTGATGGCCTGGCCTTGAATTTCTATGAGGGCCAGATTACCTCCTTCCTGGGCCACAATGGAGCTGGGAAGACCACCACCATGTAAGAAGAGGGTGCGGCTCTCAGAATCAGCCACAGGAAAGTTCTGTAGTGCAGTTAGAAATCCATACGTAAGGACGTTGCACTGGTCACTGGGGCAGAGGCAGAGGCAGAGCACATGAGGAGCTGATGAATGGCTCATATTACTTAATGACAAGAGTGAGTTCCCGGTGCTGATTTTTGCTAGATGTTCTTTCTTAAGAGTCAAACTGCCTGGGAGCCTCTTGATGACCTTTCTCATTGAGTTCTCAGAATTCTGCACTGTTGCTGGAACATGAGGTTGTGACAGCTCTCAGAAAGATTCTCTTGAACCAGTTTGGTTAGAACTCTGAAGCAGGAATGTGGGAAGAAAGATTTGATATGTTGGAGAGAAGTAGTGATTTCCAGGAGCTCTGTCGCTAAGGAGGTATGGCCAGACAGCTGGCTGTATGACTGCCCTCCCTGGGACCCATAGGGACCTATAAAGACCTTACAGTGGGCAGCCTCAGAAGGGAGCACGGGCCATAAACACCAGAGTTAGCCTCAGTGACTTTCAGTGTGGTCCCTCAACCATTGCTAAGGGTATGTCTTTGGGGATAATGACCTTTTCCTATATGTCATCGTAGTCTTTTTTTTTTTCTTTCTTTTTTTATTAATGCAAAATCAATATATGAACATGGCAGATTATATTTATTTATTTTCATATTTTTAGTTTTTTTAATGTTTATTTTTGAGAGAGAGAGAGAGAGACAGAGCACAAGCAGGGGAGAGACAGAGAGAGGGGGAGACATAGAATCCAAAGCAAACTCTAGGCTCTAAGCTGACAGTACAGAGCCCAATGCGGGGCTCAAACTCAAGAGCTGTGAGATCATGAACTGAGCTTAAGTCAGACACTTAACCGACTGAGCCGCCCAGGCTCAGATAATTTTTAAAAGGCATGCAAAAGTCATATTGCCTAACACAAAAATGATTTTTATCTTTGAATAACTTGTTCTGGTTTGTCCATTTCTCATGGATATGATTTTAGACTTACAAAATATTTGTTTCAAACTGTACTTCCTTTTTCAAAAAATTTTTAAAGGTTATTATATTGAGAGGGGAAGCATGAGTGTGTGCACAAGCAGGGGAGGGGCAGAGGGAAGGAGAGACAGAATCCCAAGCAGGCTCCACACCGTCAGCACAGAGCCCAATGTGGGGCTTGAACTCACGAACTGTGAGATCATGTCCTGAGCTGAGATTTAGAGTTGGACGCTTAACTGACCGTGCCACCTGGGCACCCCTCAAATTGTACTTTCCGTTGCAAATTGGAATCTTCATTGAAAAACACTTCTCTTGATAGTGCTGTTTCCAACACATAGGCTCACTCCTAGTTATTCACTAAAGCAAAGACTTCTTTGCTTCGTGCAGGGCAGCTAGGGTCTGTTAGGAAGGAATGGGGGTGTGGGATGGTTGCTACCTCTGCCGTAGCTGTCCTGACTCTGCAGCCTGGCCTGGAGCATTTCGGAGGAGAGGGGTTAACACTGACTCTTGCACTTGGAAATTTGTGTCCTCAGGTCAATCCTGACGGGGTTGTTCCCTCCCACCTCGGGCACTGCCTACATCCTGGGAAAAGACATTCGCTTTGAGATGAGCACCATCCGGCAGAACCTGGGGGTCTGTCCCCAGCACAATGTGCTGTTTGACATGTGAGTACCAGCAGCACTGTGAGAAGGAAGCCCTCTCTGGATGTGTGTGTCCTGAGTCATGGGTGGAGTGGGACTTAAGCATTTTACCTTTTGTGAGGGTGGTGGGTCTCACCTCCCTGCACTCTGAGACCTGGTTGTCCATTGTTGTAGGAAAAGCTGGAGGTGATTATTGGGTGGGGGAGGGGTCCCATCAGTCTAGCTGGTGGATGTGGACTTGGGAAATAGTGCTGTCCATTGCTGACATTTTAGAGGGCCAATTAGCCCATCCTCTCTCTCACCACATGCCTCCTCGATGCCAGCTGTGGCTCTAATGCCCAGAACTTAGCAGTGCCTCAGGGCCTTTCTCACGATGGCCCAGCATTTCCTGCTCAAGGCTTTGCTTCCATTCACGTTGCCCTGTCTGCAGTTCAGGTCCACAGGGAGCCCTTGTGCTGGAGCAGAGAAAGACCTGAGCTCTGTGACTTTGGGCAAGGACTTCTCCCCTTCTGGGCCCCAATTCTCTCGTACCTAATGCAAGCAGCTCAGGCTCATGTCCTCCACAGGGATCTCCTTTCTTGTGTAGTGTGAGGTCCTTTGAGGTTCAGGAGGGCTGCTCCAGGTGATTGCCAAGCCAGCTTCTTGGTTGATGGGGCTGCAGGGTGGGCCCTTTGAGGACCTGAGATTGAAAGTTGCAGCTGCCTGATGTGTGGTGGGCAGGCCTGCTGAGAATTGGTAGGAAGGGACCTGTCACATGACAGTTTTGGCTTCTTCAGCAGCTTAGGTGTTGCTTACTGTTGTTCTGTCTTGATTCTTCCTATAATTTTTCAGAAGTTTATAAAGTTAGAAAAGGTTTGTGGGCGGTGGAAACATGCCTATTCTGTTCTGGGTCAGGAAGCACTGTATTCTGATGCAGCCTGGGGGGTGCAGATCTGACCTGCCCTCTGTCCCCAGGCTGACTGTGGAAGAACACATCTGGTTCTATGCACGTCTAAAGGGGCTCTCAGAGAAGCATGTGAAAGCAGAGATGGAGCAAATGGCCCTGGATGTTGGTTTGCCTCCCAGTAAACTGAAAAGCAAAACGAGTCAGCTCTCAGGTGATTTCCCCTCCTCCAACAACCTCCCCCACATGCACACACCAGGGAAACAACAGCTGCCCCAGTGTCCCCATAGGGGTGGTGAGTAGGTCATAAATGGGTCCCTGGCTTGTCCCAAGTAGGTGCCTTCATTTGTCCCTCAATACCTCTGCCTTTGCTGTCTGGGGCCAGTTCTGGAACATCTCTCTCTCTCTGTCTCTTAGGTGGAATGAAGAGAAAGCTGTCTGTGGCTTTGGCCTTTGTTGGGGGATCCAAGGTTGTCATTCTGGATGAGCCCACAGCTGGCGTGGACCCTTACTCCCGCAGGGGAATATGGGAGCTACTGCTGAAATATCGACAAGGTAGCCGATGTGTATTTATTTTGAGTTATGGACTGGGAGGGAGGGATGGAGAAACTCTTGAGAAGTATGGCTGGGGCTGTGTCTCATGGCTGTTGTTGCTAGAGCAACAGAATTGCTTCTCAAGGAAAATGTCAGACTTCTTTTCTTTTAAAAATTTTTTTCAGTGTTTATTTTTGAGAGAGAGAGAGAGTGAGCAGGGGAGGGGCAGAGAGAGAGGGAGACACAGAATCCAGAGCAGGCTCCAGGCTCTGAGCTGTGAGCCCAGAGCCCAATGTAGGGCTCGAACTCATGAACTGTGAGATCATGACCTGAGCCGAAATTGGATGCTTAACCGACTGAGCTACCAAGCGCCCCTCAGACTTCTTTTCTTAAAGCTCTGTGCTCACCCATGGTATGTATGTGGAAGTCCTGGTTTACAAGACACTTAAAATTTAGGCTTCCTGATCTAGGGGCCAGAAAGAAAAGTAATGGGGATAACGGGCATGGTCACCAGAGCTACCTCTAGCATAGAACTCAGATGTGTCTATTTTAACTATGTTCCCCTATAGGTTGAGACTGCAGAGAACGGAGGCTGTGTCTTTGTTCATCTCTGTTCCCAACATGGTGCCATATATGTATGTGTTGAAAAAGTAGATGAGCAAATGAGGACCATGGACTCTGGGGCCAGCTCTAGCTGGCCCTGAGAACTTGGAAAAGTCGTTTAACTTGTCTTAGTTTCTTTACCTATCATAACAGCAGTGCCTGCTTCATAGAGGATTAAGTTACTTGAGAATGCATGCAGACCCCTCACACGCTGCCTGACATGTAGCACTTTCCCAAATGAATGTTATGTTCTTTGTCCTGTGAGGATGCAGAATCTGTGAGGTTGACTGTTCCATCTTCGGGGTGGCCACCCAGGCTTCCAGGTCCTTCTGCCTTGGTTACCGCTGCTAAGATTTCTGCAGTTCCAGCTGCTTCAGTCAGTGAGAACCAACAGGCGTCACTAGTCCCATGTCCTTGTGTTTGTGTTTGGCAGGCCGGACCATTATTCTTTCCACACACCACATGGATGAAGCAGACATCCTGGGGGACAGGATTGCCATCATTTCCCATGGGAAGCTGTGCTGTGTGGGCTCCTCCCTGTTTCTCAAGAACCAGCTGGGAACAGGCTACTACCTGACCCTGGTCAAGAAAGATGTGGAATCCTCCCTCAGTTCCTGCAGAAATAGCAGTAGCACTGTGTCATACCTGAAGAAGGTGAGTTGGATTTTCATTGCTGGGCTTGTACTGGGTCCAGGGAGTGTATTCAGGGCTGGTTGGCTGTGAGTGGCTTGTTCAGTTCCACCCCACTCTGCCGCGTGGGGGTCACCATCGCCCTATGCTATGGTCCCTTTGAAGTCACCTCATACTTTGTATGTGGAAAGCTCAGGGGGCTTGTGTTCCTGTGGTCCAAACTTGGTTGAATCCCACTTCCTGTTCCTATGGAGGCACAGTGAGTGATAGGGAAGGTCCTTAGAGGGCTTTATTATATCGAAGGAAAAAGACTTGCTAAGAGTGAGGAACCCTATTTCCAGAAAGTCCTGCTGTTGCTGCTTATTACCTCTAGATCTCATTGACCTTCACTTTTAACTTACAAAACATTAACTTACAAAACAAATATTTATTGAGCACTGATTTCATGCCTGATACTCACCCTAGCAGATTTGGGGCATAAAAGAATATAATGATAATAGTTAATTCTTTGTAGCCTTGTTATCTTACAAACTTATCTTTTTTTAAACTTCTATCATCTCAAAGTACAAAGCAACTTTGGGAGGGAAGGTATTGTGATTATCACCCCAGGTTAGGTTAAGTGAGGCTTGTAGGGATTGTGGAGTTTATTCAAGGTCATCCAGCAGGTAAATAACAGAGGTGGCACCAGAACCCAATAACCAGGTATGTTTTTTCCTCTCTTCTTCAGTCTATGCCTGAGATTGATTTGATTTATGTGTTGGAACCAGTGGCACCTGAAACATTTACATCCTAATCTTCAACTCCTGTCCGCTTATTTACCTTTTAACTAGTGCCTGGTTACTCAAAGTGTGGTCTGAGGACTAGCAGCATTGGGATTACTTGGGAGCTTGTTAGAAATGCAGAAATGTGGGCCCAACTCTGACCCACTAAATCAGAATCTGCTTTTTTAACAAGATCCCCAGGTGACTAAACACAGATTAAAGCCGGAGAAGCACTGGACCAATTAGCCAGGTGAATCCCATGTCTACAAAGGTCAGTAAATGCCTGGCTACAGCATTCATTGGCAGGCCACGGTCCCATGGACAGCTCTGCTTCCTGACCTCCCGTCCACACAGCACATGCATGTCAGACAGTGGCTTCAGAAGCCATGGCTGCCCTGTTCGTTGCTTCCTAAGAGAAGCCTTTCCAGTTCACACACAATAGAGCCTCATGAAAGCCCTCCCTGGCGAAGGTGCTGGTGGCTGTACCTTGCTCGGTCCCTGACCCATTCTCACCTCCTTCTTTGCCATCAGGAGGACAGTGTTTCTCAGAGCAGTTCTGATGCTGGCCTGGGCAGCGACCATGAAAGTGACACGCTGACCATCGGTAAGGATTCTGGGGTTTCTTATTCAGGTGGTGCCTGAGCTTCCCCCAGCTGGGCAGAGTGGAGGCAGAGGAGGAGAGGTGCAGAGGCTGGTGGCGCTGACTCAAGGTTTGCTGCTGGGCTGGGGCTGGGTGGCTGTGGGAGAAGGGTGCAGCTTGGTGGCAGATTGGCTTAATGCTTGCTGGGGAGCCTGGGGCTCGGCCTGGGAGCTGGCAGGGCAGTGTCCCTAAGAAGCTGACATGATTGGGGGTCGGGGGGTTGCCCCCTGGGGAATGGATCTGGCTGGACCCTGGAGACCAGGGATGAGTTGCTGAGGATCACACTATGGGGAGGGATTGGAGCTCAGTAGTGAAGGAGAGCAAAAACTCAGAAGATGGAGAGTAGCCTGCTATGTTTTCCTTAGGAGGTACATATAGGAGGCCAGCGTCACCAGTAACACATATGGAGCAGAAGGCTTTACTGTGTCTGTCTATGCCCAGTCCTAACAACTGGCTTTTTCCAGGAAGGTGTCTCCTTCCATGAACTGTTTGATTAGCCCCTTTATTGAGGTAAATGAAGGAGCCTCCTTTAGAAGGTTGGGGAAGGGTGAAGGATCCTTTACCTCTACTCAAGTTTTCCATTGAAGAATCCTAGAGTTTAGGCAACAGACACAAAGCTTTTAACCTCAGAAAGTCTTCTGCATGCCCACCCACCCACCCTTCCATCCTTCCACCCACCCACCCACCCACCCACCCACCCACAATGTACTGAGAACCTACAGTGTGCCTGGCTTTGGTGATAAAAGGGTGAATAAGACCCAGTCCTCACTCACAGAAACTCTCAGGCCAGAGATGGACATGTGGACTGACTTCAGTATCTGGGACAGGTATCCTGTGTGGGAAGCTAGCTTCTGAGGAGTAGGCATGGGGAGGCCTCTGAGCCAGCTGAGCTGTCACTGTGCTTTGGTCCCTATAGATGTATCCGCTATCTCCAACCTCATCAGGAAGCATGTGGCTGAGGCCCGGCTAGTGGAAGATATTGGGCATGAGCTGACTTATGTGCTGCCCTATGAAGCTGCAAAAGAGGGGGCCTTTGTGGAACTCTTCCATGAGATTGATGACCGGCTCTCAGACCTGGGCATCTCTAGTTATGGCATCTCAGAGACTACGCTGGAAGAAGTAAGTTAAGTGACTGTCAGAGTAGAGTGGAGCCCATGGTCCCAAGGCCGGACAGGCAGCCTGCCTTTCCCCAGGGGAATAGGATTACCATGAAGCAGGTTATTGCTCCTTTGGGCCATTGATATTGAGCTATTGTTGGCCACAGTTAACTTTTAAATTTGTGGTGTGAGATAACAGGAGAGCTTTATTAGGATTGTTCCCTGATGTGGCTGTGTCATAGCCATGCATATAAATAGCCAACAATTATGGAGAATCTCTGTGTGCCTGGTGCTGAACTGGGTGCATTCTTTTTTTAAATAATTGTAACTTAATTTAATCCTCATAAGTGAAAAAATGGGCACTTGGGGACGCTGACCTGAGCATCGGGGTTGATTGAGTGTGGGCTGCAAAGCCCATACTTTTTACCATGTAGCAGCACCTCCCTTGAGACACAGAACATCATAGACACGGAGGGATACAACATTTTTCTGGCCCAGTGGTCCTCAAGCTTGGCCATGCACCAAAAATCATCTGAGGATATTATTGACAATAAAATTCCATGCCTCAGAGCCAGTCTTTGAGTCAGAATTATTACATGCTTCCCAGGCTGTGGTCTATAGTTCAGCATTTAGAAATCGTTGGCTAGTTCACATTCTCTTCTGATACTTGAATCCCTGACTTAATATTTCTAGTGATAGGGAACCCATCATCTTTTGGTCGTTCTGTCTTGGATGACTTATCATGGTGCTAGCTTACTCAGAGATTTGGAGCCATAGACCTGGAAGAGGCCACCTGATGGGCTCCCTGTAGATGCAGAACAAATTTCTTCTGCTGTCGTGTTGTAATGTCATGCCTTTAATTTGAAAAGGATTGTTTGGATTGATAGTTCTGACTACTGAGGAAATGTTCTCCAGTTAAAAATGCCTTCACTCCCAATTGACTGAGAAAGTATTATTATTAAAGGAAGCTTTTACTGGGGCGCCTGGGTGGCGCAGTAGGTTGGGCGTCCGACTTCAGCCAGGTCACGATCTCGTGGTCCGTGAGTTCGAGCCCCACGTCAGGCTCTGGGCTGATGGCTCAGAGCCTGGAGCCTGTTTCCGATTCTGTGTCTCCCTCTCTCTCTGCCCCTCCCCCCCGTTCATGCTCTGTCTCTCTCTGTCCCAAAAATAAATAAACGTTGAAAAAAAAAAATTTAAAAAAAAAAAAAAAAAAGGAAGCTTTTACTTTTTGTCTTTAGGGGCTAATAAGCCACTCAATAATGTAACAATTGTGGGGGTGATGGTTGCTCTCATAAAATGGTGTTGAGAATATTCTCACCTCTGTTTTTCAGATATTTCTCAAAGTGGCTGAAGAGAGTGGGGTGGACGCTGAGACTTCAGGTAACCCTCTGGGGGAGCTGTATGCACTCTGGGCAGCACCCTCTGCAGGCTGTCTTGGCTCACCAGTACTGTGCCTTTCCCTTTGACTTGCTTTATCGCATTATTATTTTCAGTGTATACATCGTGACAGATGAGGAGGGTTAGTTTTGTTAAAAATAAAATGTGGAATCTCTTCATTTTGCCTTCAGATGGCACCTTGCCAGCAAGACGAAACAGACGGGCCTTTGGGGACAAGCAAAGCTGTCTTCGCCCATTCACTGAAGATGATGTCATTGATCCTAATGATTCTGATGTAGACCCAGGTGTGTTTGGGCAAGATTTGTATCCTGTTGTTGGAAAGTGAATTTCTGTCTTGTGTACTCCCAACGTTTCCTTTCGATGGCTTTAAGCTCAGGATGATAGATGCATACAGGGTCCAAAGGGAAGGGGGAAGATGAGAAAAGCCACGTTCCCTTTTCTAGCATTGGGCAACCCATCAGTCCTGAAAGAACCTATCCTCATTGCTTTCTTCATTTAGTTGGGCTCTTTTTCTCAAGACAAATATAAAAGGATGCTGCCTCAGTCCTCTGAATTCATTTATTTTCTGTGGAGACCCGGCTTCTTGCATACATTAGGTGTTTAATTGTTAAATAAGTATTGTTTGAATGGTTGAAGGATCTCTAATAAGTCATCTTTTAGAGTTAATTGCACCTTAGACTTAGATATTCTGGATGAGTGTGTCCCTGTGTGTTTGACTGGGATGGTGAAGGGGAGGCAAGAAGTCAAACAAATACTGTTAAGATGTTAAAGCACCTCAGTTAGGAATCATTAATGTAAGACCTGGATTTTGATACAGTTGTTCAGAGCAGAAACCTTTCTGGCTGTCTCAGTCCTGCTCACATGTGTGTGGCCCTCATGTTCTCCTTGACTTTATGCATTGTCAGTACTTAGATCATTTGAATGTGTCTACCTTTTACCAAAAATATAATGGATGGGAGACAGATCAGCATCGTGTGTTCTCAATTATGTCAGCCTAAATGCATGGCTGCATAGAATATTCTATGAGAAAGTGAGGATGACTTGGTTCATGTGAATGACTGTATGTAAAACAGTTTACATGTGAACACGCATTTTGCATTGTCTCAAGGCACCTTCATTTTCTGTACTCCTCAGACAAGAACTAGAAGGCACAAGCTGTTGCTGTTGGACATTTGGAGTCCTAACTTTTCCTCAGACACAGATTTGTCCTGAAAGCCCTTTACTTTTGAGACACTTGTGCTTTCAAACACAAGCCTCCCAGATGGTTGCTGAGGATGTTGGAGGGAGGAGCATGGTGATGTCAAAACTGCCTAAGATAACAGGTGACCTTCGGTGTTGGCTTCTTATAGAATCCAGAGAGACAGACCTGCTTAGCGGGATGGACGGCAAAGGCTCCTACCAGGTGAAGGGCTGGAAACTCACACAGCAGCAGTTTGTGGCCCTTCTGTGGAAGAGGCTGCTGATTGCCAGACGGAGTCGGAAGGGATTCTTTGCTCAGGTAACAAGAGCCGTTCCAGGCCTGGGACTCTGGCTTCATGGGTGGGCTGCTGGCTCCCTGACCAGTGGAGGCAGGAGAGGGTCATGGTTAGAAGATGGATGCTGGGGCCAGACACTATTTCAGTCCCAGTACTGCTTCTTGGCATTCATGCGTCTGCGGGCAAGTTTCTTCTCTGCCTCCATCTAGTCATCTTTAGAATGAAGATAACATTCCTGCAACACAGGGCTGTTATGAGGGTTAAAATGAGTAACTGCTTAGAATGGGGCCTGACATGGAGTGGTGCTATATATATGTGTCTGTGAGTTTTACTGTAAAGGATTGTGGGAGAGAGGCAGAGTTCAGAAAAATTGCTGGGCACATTCAGTTTTCATAACCTGAGAAATGATACGTCCAGATGCACTTGATATATACATTTCTTGGAAACGTGATTTTTCTTTAAAAACTGCAAATTGACAACAAGGTAGCCACAGAGGAAAGAAAAAAAATGGGCAAACAGACTGAGAAGACTCACTACACTATTGTCTGCATGTGAGTGTTGGCATGCTAAGTCACTTGCTCAGAAAGGATGAAATTACCCCACTCTATAAAATCAAGAAGTATAAAATCAAGAGATTCTTCCCTATAGACTATGTGGATAATGCAGGAGAGTATGAGTTTGGAGATACAGACCTGGATTTGAATTATGGTTCTGTGACTTACTGGCTGTGTGGCCTTGAGCACGTTACTTAGTCTCTCTGAGTTCAACTACTTTGTTTGTTGATTGGTGATGATGATACTACTACTTAGGGCTGTAACAATAACTAGATCATTGTCATGTATTTTCCCATAAAGAAGGATTTAGGTCTTGACGCATTTTGAGGCCATTATATGGTGACAGTGGCTGCTTTTTCCCTTTCAGAGTGGGATCTTACTGGGTCATTTAGTCTTGGTCTGCAGATTACAAGTGAGCACATGAGGCCACAGTGGGAAGGGACTTCACATGGATACGCTAAGAGTAGAGACAGAACCAGGTTTCAGGTCTTCGGACTCCTGGTCCAGGGCTTTTCTCTCAGCCTTTCTCAGAGCTGAGCTGGGCTCCTGGCCCAGTGTGGTCTTTGGTCTTCAGAGGGCAGAGGACAGGACCCTATGTTCTGAGTCACCCTGACATATGACTACTGTTTCCTCTGAAGTTGTTAGCTTGGGGCTTCTGCCAGGTGGCCATAGCCTCTGGCCTTGTGCTGCCAGCTTCCAGAAATGCCTGGAGGGAAGAGGTTTAGTTCTCAGGATCTGCTGCTTCTAACCTGCCATGAGTGCCTTGGTAGAGCTCTGCTATGGGCCCTGTACTGCTCATTTGCATGCTGGCTGGTTTGGGAGGCTAGCTGGACTCTTAGGGGCTTGCCCTGTGCCCTTCTTTCTAACACTTGCGCTTGTTTTGCAATTTCCTTTCCCCTCTACCCCCTGGTTATAGATTGTCCTGCCAGCTGTGTTTGTCTGCATTGCCCTGGTGTTCAGCTTGATCGTGCCACCCTTTGGCAAGTACCCCAGCCTGGAGCTTCAGCCCTGGATGTACAACGAACAGTACACATTTGTCAGGTATGTGCTTGCCTTCTGCGCCCAGGGACAGAAGAGAGCCCAGACAGACCCAGGTGTTTACTGTGCTGAGGGCCAAGGGGAGGTGGACTCAAGAATGTGGATTTTATCAGGTGTCCCAAAGCCCCTGCACAAACTAATATGGGATGCAAAGAACAGCAGCAAATCGAACCTCAAATAATAGACCAGTTCTCTGTTGCCACTTTGGAGCTTGTTTCCTTTTATACTGCTGTCATCAGGAACGGTCCTATATGCTTTATGTAAATAATCTTCCCTTGGAATACATCTGTGATGAAGCTGTCGGGTACTTGGCGTTTCAAAGCTATGTTTGAACTTTGTTGTTTGATCACAGGGCTTCCATACACTGTCACAGCATTACACCCCCACGTTCTTGTTTGTGCACAGTACAGTTAATGTGCTCATTAAGTTACAGGTAGTAACTAGTGTGTGCCTTTAATGTTTATTTATTTGTGAGAGACACAGAGACAAAGTATGAGTGGCAGAGGAGCAGAGAGAGAGACAGACACAGAATCTGAAGCAGGTGCCAGGCTCTGAGCTTTTCAGCACAGAGCCCAACGTGGGACTCTAACTCATGAACTGCAAGATCATGACCTGAGCCGAAGTCAGATGATTAACTAGCTGAGCCACCCAGGTGCCCCTAGTGTGTGTTCTTTAGACACAAATGCCAGCTACTCTGGAACAATCCAGTGCTTCAAAGAAAAGTACAAAGAAATTTCTCTATTTCCCTAAGCAGAAGTTTTCTTCGGTCTTACACTATTTGTAGACCAAACAAAGGAAACAAAAAAATCCATGAATAGGTGAAACCGTTCCTCCTCCTCTTACCCTGTGTTTCTTGCCTGTTGAGTTCAGGTTTCATGGCGAACTGTGAAGGTATTTTTTGAAAAACTCATCCTTAATGAATTTCTTTGCATTAAAGAAATCCATATGTAAATGTGCATGTATGTATACATGTGTTCATACACACACACACACACACGCACACACGAAAAACTCCATACATAGAAGTAACACAAGCTCTGCTTCAGAGGGCTGTATGTTACCTTGATCTTAAATATTCAGTCCATGTCTTGGGGGCACCTGGGTGGCTCAGTCAGTTAAGCGGCTGACTTCGGCTCAGGTCGTGATCTCACAGCTTGTGAGTTCAAGCCCCGCATCAGGCTCTGTGCTGACAGCTCAGAGCCTGGAACCTGCTTTGGCTTCTGTGTCTCCCTCTCTCTGCCCCTCCTCCTCTCTCTCTCTCTCTCTCTCTCAAAAAATAAACATTTTTAAAAAATTAAAAAAATATTCAGTCCATGTCAGAGCTCCTTTGGGGTAGGTTCTGCATTGATTCATTTCTGTTTTAAGAGCTTGGCACACAGGAAGTGGCTAGTGAAGTGTCTAATTTAGAAAAACAATTCTACCTTCCAATTCCTGGTTTTAATGTATTGCTAAGCTGGCTGCCTGTCATGTACCCACAGTAATGATGCTCCTGAGGACATGGGCACCCAGGAACTCTTGAATGCCCTCACCAGAAACCCTGGCTTCGGGACCCGATGTATGGAAGGAAACCCAATCCCGTGAGTGCCACTTGAACTATGAGACTCTCCACAGCTGGGTCTTCTTAGGCTTGTCACCTGATTTGATGTCTAATATATTGCCCTTATCAGCTGTGATAGATGCCACATTGTGTCTAGTGTCATCGTCTTTCGAACTATTTTTTATTTTTAAAAGGCTCAGAGATATCTAACCAGACCATCTGTAAATAAACATAGCAGACTAGGAGAGTTTTCTAACATCCCACAAAGTAAATCACTGCAGACGTTTATTTACTGCTTTATGGATTAATATTTAATTTAAATAGCACTTCATACTGATAAAAATGCTTTTCCCTTCTTCCTTTCTACCAGCTCCTGTACCTAAAAGCAGAGATAGGCTGCCATTATATATAATTTTCAGTTTTGCTTATCAGTTTCTTCACTTTGCCAACCTGAAAAGATGTTATATTATTGTGTACAAAAATGGACACGTTCTTCTTTTAGAGTTGCATATTTTTGTGCTTTCCTTCGAAATCCATTTTAAGGAAATAGTGTATGAATAAATGCAGTGAAACACCAATGTGTGTCTAAGTGGGTATGAGGGAAGATGTGTGTGGAAGTCTTTGTGCATAAAGACCTTGAAGAGAGTTGAGTTTGCAAGGGAGCCAAACTACGGCCCAGGCAGGTTTGAAGTTCCAGGCTGAGGTCGAATGAGATTCAGGCAGTTACATCACAGACTCTGAGGAATTATGGAGAGTGTGGGAATATGAAGATTTGAGAAAAGCTAATTTGAGTTCCCGGTTTTAAAGGCAAGGTACTGACCTCGCAAGTGACCAGTGAGCACGGTGCTCAGGCATACAAGGTTTCAGAGCAGATTTCTAGATGGAGAGTTACCATGTACTTGCTAGTTCTTACTATTAGATATTTACTAAACATGTGCTGGAATTTAATGCTTAGTGGGTGGTAAGCCCTAGCAGCCAATGTCATCCTAAAGAACAAGATGATTGTGATGGAGAAGGACATGGAAAAAGACATGGAGACATCCTATTTGAAGTCACAAGTCTTTTGCCTTTGGACAATCCTGCAAGTTGTATAGGTGAGGTAGGAGAATGAGATGAGATGCTAATAGAGTTGGGTGGATTCCACACACGCCTGTGAGCATTGTGGACTCACAGACAGGTGGCAGCAATGGAATGAGCCGGGTCTGGGCTTAGGGAGCCTGCAGGGACAAAAGAGGTTGGGCCCCTGCCATCAGAGGACACACAGCCTTGGGGCAGAGCACCACTGAATGTGTGTTAGGGATGTGGTGCAATGGAAGGGGCCCCACTCTGGCAACCTTTACTGAATTCGCATTCTAGGTCTTACCAAAAGGAGGAGAACTGAGGGAAATTTGTGACATTGACTGTGGCATTGAGCTTTGTCTCAGCCAATCATTTTGTGAAGATTTTAGAGTGTGAGCTTCAGGAGGTACTGTGTCTTACTCTGACTTTTGCATCAAGTCACAGTGCTTTAGAGAGAACTAGAGAGCAATACACAAATCTGTTCCTTTGAAATTTTTAGTACGTTCAAGCATAACTTAAGAATGTGGCTGCACGTTAAATTGTAGAATTTGAAGCTAGAAAGGATACTAGAAATGACTTGTTGTAACATGTCATTGTGTACTTTTATTTTACTAGTGGAGAGGATAAGACCCAAGAGGGCAAGCATCTTATTGGTGGTCCACAGGGATTCAGAGCTCAAGTCAGGCACGAAGGATTTGTCTTTTGTCACCCAGGGTGCTTGCAAACAACCTAGCTCTTCATGCACTGAGCACCCTCTCCCCATCCCTCCCCAACCCCAATTCTCTACTCATTTTAAGACATAAACTGAATCTTTCCATTCTGCACCAGATTTTCAGCACATTGAGCATAACATGCAGACTCCTTCCCTGACCCGATCATCTGGCACCTGCCTCCCTCCACCCCTCCTCTTCCACTTTCTCCCTCCTAGCTCATCTCGCCCCAGCCACACTGCCTTCCTGCTGTTCCTCAAACATGGAAAGCTCATTTTCTCACTTTCTATTGACCTTGCTTATAGTGTTCTTTCTCCCCAAATCTTTTCCTGGCTTCTCTTTCTAATCGTGTATGCCTTGGGAGAAGTATCACCCTCTTTGGGAGAAGTAGCCCTGTTTCCCCCCGTTTCCCTCTTATTTTGCTTTATTTTTGGCTAGGTGACATTTGTTTATTGCCAAATTCCTGCACAGGAATGCAAGCTCCATGCAGGCAGAGAGTTTGTCTTGTTCACCCAGACTCTCAAATGTGCCGAACAGTGTCTGGCACATAGATGCTCAGTGAATATTTGTTGAGCGAACACAGGGGCAGGAGACCAAATGCTGGTGGATTGCATTGACTGGAGTTTGGTAGGTGAGCATTTCAGGCTCTTTGTGTTCCATCATCCTTAACTGCAAAGGAAGTTTGAGGCTCACAGGTCTGTGGGGAGATCACACAAATGGAGAGGGGATAGATGCATGTTTATGGTTGTTATTGATTGATCTGTGCTCCTGAGGCACCAGGAAAGGCCAGGCCCTCTCGGGTGATGCTACCTTTGATGTCTTCCCTCTGCAGAGACATGCCTTGCTCAGTGGGGGAAGAGGAGTGGACCACCGCCCCGGTTCCCCAGACCATCACGAAACTCTTCCAAAGTGGGAACTGGACGATGGAGAACCCCTCACCCGCCTGCCAGTGTAGCAGCGACAAAATCAAGAAGATGCTGCCTGTGTGTCCCCTGGGGGCAGGGGGGCTGCCTCCTCCACAAGTGAGTCAGTCTCAGTGTGACTGAGCAGATGGCAGTGCGGGTTGGGCTGGGGCGCTTCCGTTAGGAAGAAGGAATGGATGACCAGTCATGCAGGGGGTTGTCTTTCAGTCTTGATCTTAATTCTGTGGGGACAACAAGCATGTGAGTTTTGAAGGGAAGAAGCTGGTCCATAAGTTTCTAACCTAGCTTAGCTTGTTTCTCTAGTTTGAAAAAAGTCAGCCTAGCTTACTTACCTGTTCGAGTTAAAGCCAGAACCCAACGCTCCGGATCAGTGGGCTGTGGAAGACACACTCTGGCTTCTCCTGCTGAGGTAGTGTTGACAGAACATATAGCATGACAGGCCTGGCTTCATCCCTGGTTCTGCCACAGATGAGCTGGTGACCTAGGACAGGCCCCTCAGTGCCTGGACCTGTTTCCCCACCTCTGAATTAGGGAGGCTGGCCCATGAAGCTTCTGTGGGTCTTAAAATTCTGACATTCTCCAGGACTGTGAGTGTGGGGAGCAGTCCTGAGCCTTTTTTCTGAGAACGATTTCGGGAAGAGGCTTGTTTGTGATCTCCCTCTGCTGCTGTATCAGTATCTAGGTTGCAGGGTGAGGACAAGTGATTTCAAATGGGTGTGAGAACTTAAAGGTATCCTGGTTACTTCTCCCTAAAATAACAGCTGATCTATTCATCAGTATAACTCCAGTGAACAAGAGAATTCACTGGGCATAGAGTCAATGACACTGCTCCCCTAAATACCTTTGTGACTATACAAATCATATTCTACAGCAGCTCAGAATAGCAGTTTAGCAGTTCAGAATAATTTCCTGGGAACATGTTAGCTTGGCAGAAGCGAATGGCCAATGCTGAGGGCAGAATGAACTAGGCTTTGGTGTTTGGATGATGGCAGCACCTGGGGTCTGGTCATACTGTGGTCCATGTTTGAGGGACATGTGTCACTGTAGTCTTTGATTTTTTGTTTCTGTTCCAATTGTGGTCCATAAAGACACTTGTGCTTGGTTTTTCTGTGATGACAGAGGAAACAGAACACTGCAGACATCCTTCAGAACCTGACGGGAAGAAACATTTCGGATTATCTTGTGAAGACCTATGTGCAGATCATAGCCAAAAGGTCATTATTTACTAAACCTGGCCCTTCCTGGGTAGGGGAATTATAGGTCTAAAAATAGCAGGCTGAGTGTGTGGGGGGAGGGGGATTGAAGCCATCAAATTTTGGCTGATGTTGGCTTTTGGGAGTTTAGGATATTTTCCTAAGCTAGAAAAGGTAAGTATTATGAACTTTTAGTGTTAGCATCAATGTTAGGGCTTTCCAGCATAATCACAGTGCTGTGCATTAGAAAAGTTCTTGAGATCAAATGTACACTGTTGATTGTAGTTAAAAATACTGTATTCTATACTTCCAAGTTATGAAGCAACTAGATCTTAAAAATGTGCTTACCACAAAAACGAGAAAATAGTTACAGGACATGATGGAGGTATTAGCTAACAGCACCATGGTAATCATATTGTAATACATAGTACGTCAGATCAAATTGTTATACACCTTATATTTGCACCAGGTTATTTGTCAACAACAAAAAATCTGGATTCAAATTTGAATTCTACTTATTATCTGTTTTACCAGGAGCAATCAGTTGTCCTTAACTGTACTCTTACTATTCTGTGGTGCAGATGAAATGACATGATACATATAAAGGGCCTCTCCTGAATGGAATGCATGATAATTTTGGTAATATGTAGTGCTATGAAGTGAGCCCTGGGCCAACTCAATGGTCTGACTTGGCTGTGGAACCTTGAGAGAGCCATGAACGTTCCTGGGGCATCACTGCACAGCATTGAGTACTTGATGCCCAGGAAATGTTCATTCTGGTTTCCTTTTGGTTTGTTGAGCCTCTCTATTAGGTATTCTCAGTGACTTTAAATGACAGGGCTGGGGTGTGCTTGAATGATAATCACTGCGAGTTTCCAAGAACGAGGCATAACCTTTCCATGTCCTCCATAGTTAACATATAACCTTGAATTCAGTAAGTTTCAGGGTGCCTATCTGGCTTAGGTGGTATAGAACATTCGACTCTTGATATCAAGGTCATGAGTTTGAACCCCACTTTGGGTGTAGAGCCTACTTAAAAAGAATTTAAAAACATCTTTTGGTTCAGTCACATCTTTGTAAGGTGGCTTTTGAATTGGTTTAACCCAAAGCATGATTTTCATATAAATAACATGGTTTTAAGATGGGGAGAAAAAGACACAGTGACTGGGGCATCCTTCCGTGGGTACCACCCCCCAACACCAGCCTGATCACCGGATTCTTTGTCTCTGTTTATTTCCTCAGGTAGATAGTAACTTCTTTTGTATCATCAGGAATAGGATCAATGTTTCTTCACACTGATTTTTGGTTTCTTTTTCTTTGGCTTCTGCAGTTTAAAGAACAAGATTTGGGTGAATGAGTTTAGGTAAGTTGATCTCTTCCTGTGCTTGCTTTTATATTTTCTGGACTCCAGTAGTTCAGAAGGATGACTTTGATCCAGGTATCCCAGATCCCAGGAGGCTGGGGTGTGGGGATTACTTGGTGCTCAGCTGCTACTTCAGATGCCTTTGAAAGATTTGGCACTCTGATCCCCTGGAGGATATTCAGCAGTTTCTTAGAGGTCTCTAGGGATTTAACAGGGAAGCACAGTGTTGTGAGGAAATACCTTATGCTGTTGACACATTCCCAAGGGGTACTAGGGACTCCAGGACAATTTTTCAGGCCTCTAGAATGAGACCAAGAAGATCTTGGATGAAATAAGAGGCATCAAAGTTACTTATCTTCACAGTGTTTGAACTCCTTTACCTATGTAGGTTTTGAAGGAACAGGTAGCACTAGGGAAGAAAGGAACAATGCTTGAAGCCAATTTGTACTTACTAGAAAATGAGATAGCTTATATGGCTGCCTCAAAACTTAGCTCCATCACTGCTTCCCACTTTTCCTCTTTGCTTTTTCCCCAAGGGCCAGCACCCACAGACCTCTGCACAGAGCAGATGCAAACTGGGACCCCTAAAGTAGTCTTCGTGCTAGAAAAGAGCCAAGGCCTGTCTATAAGCCCTCCTCCCCAGGCTACTCTGGTCAGTGTCCCTCCTCCAACTCGCCATCTGATTGTCTCGAAACCCAGAACCCTGCCCAGACACCCACGTGCAGGCCTGGGACATCAGACTGTGAGGCGAACGACCATTCTTAATGTCTCAGACATCTCACTCTGTGTATAATCACATGCAGGTCCTTCCCACTTGCGCGGTAACCATAAGAGTTAAGAGATTGCCAGAATTCATTAGAGGAGGCCAAGATGCAGCTTTCTCCAAGGCTAGCTTCAGTCCTTCTTTGAATAAGCAATTCATCTACGTGAAGCATGCACAAATTCACGGGGTGTCTGCTTCTCAACAATACTGTGTACCGTACTGTATTTTAATGCCAGGATGTTCTTGTAGGTACGGAGGGTTTTCCCTGGGTGCCAGTAATTCTCATTCACTTCCTTCAAGTCAAGAAGTTAATAATGCCATCAAGCAAGTGAAGAAACACTTGAAGCTGGCCAAGGTATGGTATCCATTCTAGGACATGTCATAAAAATGGGCCTAGAGTTGCTGCTATGTGGGAGTAGTTGACAGGTACATCTAATCACCCAGCCACTTACTGTTTTTAAGATTTTTGAATACAAAGCTGTTGTTGGGATTTACTGATCTTGTGCCAGCCAAGAGTAGGGCACACAGTGTATGTTTAATATCTGAAAACATAGATCAAAAAAAGTTCAGAGATTTAAAAGCTCTCAGAATAACTTCAGTTCGTGAATTTAGCCAGTAGGCAAATAAACTGGGCTTCAAACATACTTTTCTAAAACAATCACTGGTTAAACAGGAAATGAATTATTTCCTTAAAGTTGGCAGCAGGACCTCTATAAAGCACCCACTTCATTTCTCAGTACTTCTGGTTTTTTTTTTATTAAAAAATTTTTTTAAATATTTGTTTATTTTTGAGAGAAAGAGAGAACGTGAGTGGGGGAGGGGCCAAGAGAGAGGGAGACACAGAATCCAAAGCAGGCTCCAGGCTCTGAGCTGTCAGCACAGAGCCCAACATAGGGCTCAAACTCATGACTGTGAGATTATGACCTGAGCTGAAGTCGACCGCTTAACTGACTGAACCACCCAGGTTCCCTCCCCGCCACTCCAATTTTTTTTTTAGTGTTTAGTTTTGAGAGAGAGAGAGAGAGAGAGAGAGAGACAAGGCAGGGGAGGGGCAGAGAGAGAGAAGGAGACACAAAGTCTAAAGCAGGCTCCAGGCTGTCGAGCCCAGTGCGGGGCTCAAACCCACAGACCATGAGATTACGAGCCGAGGTTGGATACCTAACTGACTGAGCCACTCAGGCGCCCCTCTGGTTTCCCATTTTTAAATGAGAATTGAGGGGTCAGATGACCTGCATTCCAGAATCATGGGCAGCCACAATAGTCCTAAAGTCGTATCGCCACTTTTGACACACAGACCCTACATATCCAATACCTCAGCACACTGAGTGTAGTTCTGGATCTTAGGAGGACTCCAGGGGAACACTTGGGAGAATCCTCACCACTCAGTTAAGTGAGACATCTGCATCTTGGGACTTTGAGTCACCGGGCATCCCTGCAACTCCTTCAAGACTTGTGGTTTGGGGCAGCACGAATGCTTAAGATTTCTGGTCACTTGTTTCTTGGGCGCCAGTTATCCAGTGGCTTCAAATCTCACCTCAGTGAACAAAGCAGTAAAATATTGCTCCTCACATCGTTGTCCCCTTGCCCTTCCCTGTGAACCATCCCAGCTGACGCAAGTTTCTTTTGTTCACAGGACAGTTCTGCAGATCGATTTCTCAGCAGCTTGGGAAGATTCATGACAGGACTAGACACGAAAAATAACGTCAAGGTAAAGCCCTTTGTTCTAGTAGCTTCTTGATGAACGACTCATAATGTTGACAGGTGTGTTCATGACAGAAAAGAGCTACTAATTTTACCACAGAGGCCATACAGTATAGCAATGAAGACAATTTGCTTTGCCACCAGACATACCAACCAAGTGAACTGTTGTAACCGTGACCAAGTTACCTAACTTATCTAAGCCTCAGTTTACTAATCTAAGAAAGGGAGATCATAATCATGTCTCTCTTAAAACTATGGGGAGGATTGAGTGAGTTAAAGGTATAGGGTCGTTGGCACGGCACCTGGCCATATGATCTGTGCTCCACATACCCTGGCTACTGTGATTACTTTGCCATGTTCTCAGACTATAATGTTTTATCTTGGTATATGACTGGAATTCCTAAAATTTACGCCCATGTTTTTTTGTATGTGCATCTACCTCCGGAAGAAGGATTTGGAAGCATTACTTTGTACCTGGTGTATTTTATTTTAGGTGTGGTTCAACAACAAGGGCTGGCATGCCATCAGCTCTTTCTTGAATGTCATGAACAATGCCATCCTCCGGGCCAACCTGCAGAAGGGAGAGAACCCCAGCCAGTATGGGATTACCGCTTTCAATCACCCTCTGAATCTCACTAAGCAGCAGCTCTCAGAAGTGGCTCTGTAAGTGTAACTGTGTCTGAATGGGTGGGGTAGGAGGATGAGAGGGTGTTGGTGGACTCCTGGAGTAGGGGAAGGAAGTGTGAAACTGGTTCTGGAGTATCAGCAGAGGCCACAGTTATATTATTGTATATCTGGATTATTAATTCAGGTTCTAGGTAGAAAATGATCATATGAATTGGCTGATAGGGATTAAACTGCAGAAGATAAAGGACCCTGATGTCTAAAGACCATTACATTTAGTGAATTTATGTAAACTAAAATTGTCAATAAAATCCTAAAATACTTTATCTCACCATTTACACATTGGTTAATAAAAAATCAGGGTGCCTGGGTGACTCGGTTAAGTGGCCGACTTCAGCTCAGGTCATGATCTCATGGTTTTTGGGTTCAAGCCCTGTGTGGGGCTCTGTGCTGACAGCTCAGAGCCTGGAGCCTGCTTCAGGCTCTGTGTCTCCCTCTCTCTCTCTGCCCCTCTCCTGGTCACGCTCTGTCTCTCAAAACATGAATAAACATTAAAAAAATAATTTAAAAAATGGTTTTATTAGTTTTGATACCACTGTTTTCTAAACTTGGTGAAGCATACTTTTATCAGCTTGTCTTTTTAATTCCTCAGTCAAGTGTGTGTGTGTGTGTGTGTATGTGTGAAGTTTAAAGCCAGTATAATATAGTTTAAAGGGCATAGCCTTTGGAATCATACAGATCTATGTTTGAATCTGGTTTCTAAATTTCTAGATGTATGGTGTTAAATGAGGCAATTCATGTAAATTGCCCAAGTCTAGCACTCAGCATTAGATTCTTCCCTGTATATGGAGCATGGCACAGCTATTTCTGCTGAACTCATATAGAAAATGTATGTCACTAGGATCTTTATACCAACTTTATATATAATTAATATATATAAGAATAGTTTATATTATACCCTCTTTAATGAGCTTATAATTCTTAAAAAAAGAATCTGAGAATTTTTGTTACATATGCTGCATACTATTGTTTTCAAATTTATTTAAAGCCGGAAATTAACTTATTTGAATAGTTTCACACTAATATTTCTGCTTTATTTAGTTTTCAAGATACAGTAGCCCTATATGTGTGAAAATTTATAACTTAATGCTCTTAAGTGTCAAGAAAGGAAGACCAAAGTGGATGCCATTTGACCATTCTTAGACTTTTTAAAATAATTTCACTATGGTAATGGGTTCTTTTTTGCCTCACTGAAATCACTTTTGCATTTTAATCATCAGAATTTTTTTTTTTACTTGAAAATAATCATCTTTAACCCTGAATGAAATTCGTTTGGTGAACAGATATTTTTCCCTCAGATCTCAGACACTTGTGTGTTTGTGTGTGTGTGTGTGTGTGTGTGTGTGCGCACGTGTATCTCACTTGATTGGGTCCTCAGCTGCATCAGTGGCCTCTCATAGCCTCACTGCCTTTTGTTTTCAGGATGACTACATCAGTGGATGTCCTTGTGTCCATCTGTGTCATCTTTGCAATGTCCTTCGTCCCGGCCAGCTTTGTGGTGTTCCTGATCCAAGAGCGGGTCAGCAAAGCAAAACACCTGCAGTTCATCAGTGGAGTGAAGCCTGTCATCTATTGGCTCTCCAATTTTGTGTGGGATATGGTAAGAACTCCAGTCTGCTGCTGTTTTATAAATCATTAGGGCTGTGGGTTGGACGAAAGAGCCCCCCGCCCCGGCTTTTCTAAAAGTGTACTAGCTAGTCAAAGATGAATGAAAAAGGAAAAGGCAGAGGCAGTTGTATACTCTCATGACACTAAATATGGCATCAAATACAGAGCTGATCTCCCGCTGGAAAGAAAAATCTGTCCATGCTGCAATTAATACCGCTGCCGCTAATTTCCTAACTGACCATTTTTCAAAGTAACATCAAGCTGGAAGACCCTTAGTCAAAACTTCAGTGCCTTTACCTTGTCTGGTAGGTTTTCACCACCAGAATCAGGGTGTTCTTTACCTTGGTAGGAAATCCATCTTTCAGTTGAAAACTCTATACATTTTACCCAGAAGCTTATCCATCCATTTCAAATATATTTTTATGCCAGCTCTAATACATTGCTTCTGTTCAGACCAATATAGAGGACTTAAAAGAATTCTGAACTTCAAATTTTTGTAAAGTGGAGTTGAAGTTTATCTCCCTTGACTTCCATTAATTGTAAGCCACACAGAACAAATTTAATTCTTCTCCCACCGCACAGTCCTTCAGGTATTTAAAGACAGCTTTCATTTAACCCAGGTCTTCCCCATATAAGATGATCTATATGAGAACATACTTAGTAATCTCTAAAGCACTGTACAAACATGAGTAATGATGATGATGTTTGTTTTGATTATACCAAGCCTCTCAGACTTCTCACTGTTCCGATATGTTGCCTTTCTATGGCCATGCCCCACGTTGTTAATGTTCCTTTTGAAAAGCCAAGCCAAAAACTAACCTTGTGTTCAGGCTGAGGTCTGAAGGGTTACATATCTAGAGAGAGTTGATCTTTATGCCATACTTTCATTACTTAGCCCATGGGTATTACATGGGGAGGTAGCACTGTCTAGATGGCAACTTGGTAGTGCACTGTAATTTCCATTTCATATAATGATTGGTGAATGGGGTCTCTTTCACTCTATACTAATGCAATTGATTTTCTGAACCTAAACTTCATGTTTATCCCTATTACACTGCATCTTGTTTAGTATCCATTTGGTTTTGTTTTTGTCTTGATCCAGTGATTACTTCATTTGGTAAACACATACTTAAGTGCTCACTATGCGTCTGACTGTGGCAGGCACAGGAGGTTCAGAGATGGAATATCAAGTCTGTGACCTCAGAGCTATCCCTTATCTTCCTGTGTATTATCTGTCCCTTCCTGCTTTAGAGACTCTGAAATCTACTAAAAGCATGTCTTCATCTAAGTTGTTGATAAACATACTGGGAAGAATGGGGCTGAGACAGAGCCCTGCAGTCTGAAGCTCAAATTCTTTTAACAGCCAACAAGCCCACTTCCCCTCCCTGCCTGTACTTTGGTCCACCAGCTATGAATTCTCATAATTGTCCTGTAGTCAGGTCTTTATATCTGCATTTTAATGCTTGACACACTGTCAGGACAGCCTTGAAAATTATTCTCAGTGTGATGAAACAATTGTGACATTCATGTTATGAGGTAAGCGCTTATAAATAGATTACATGTGAGATTGAACTTGGGCAGACTATAATATAGCATTAACGATGAAGCACACAATCATCTTTGGGAAGAATAATGGAAGCTTATTTGCTGCTGTGAAATTGTAATTACTCTGACTGGGAATCCATTGTTCAGTATACGTTTACTGAGCGTGACACCTTGGCTTAGCTGTTGGAAAGACAGAAAGGGCATGCAGTTTATAAAATCAGCCAAGGGTAAAATGCTTGTCAAAATGTATTGTCCGATATTTTGATTAATGCTTTATGTGGCTTCATTAATTCAAAGTTATTCTCCCAATATGTTTATCTGCCCTTTCTTGTCCTGTGATGGTGAAGACTTGAGATGTGTTGTGTCTCTGACTCAGGGGTGAACCTTATTTCCTTGCTTTTCACTTTTAGTGCAACTATGTGGTCCCTGCCACGCTGGTCATTATCATCTTCATCTGCTTCCAGCAGAAGTCTTACGTGTCCTCTACCAACCTGCCTGTGCTAGCCCTTCTACTTTTGCTGTATGGGTAAGGCACCTGTGGATGGGGGTAAGGCATATAGTGCCCAGTTTCTGAGGGAAGGCAGGGGACACCCAGTGGACATGTGTCTTTGTGCCTCACCAGGTGGTCGATCACACCTCTCATGTACCCAGCCTCCTTCGTGTTCAAGATCCCCAGCACAGCCTACGTGGTCCTCACTAGCGTGAACCTCTTCATTGGGATCAACGGCAGCGTGGCCACTTTTGTGCTGGAGCTATTCACCAACAATGTGAGTCTGCTGAAAGAGCAGCTCTTGTGGGGACGAGCATCTCTGCGAGCCAGAGGACAGCATGGAATAATGATCTAATGCTACTTGTCTGTGGTGTTGACCCCGCTGACCACTCCATCCTTTTTCAGATTCTCTCCCCGCTGGGTTTGAATAGCATGTCTTTCTCCTCCTTTTTTTTTATATTTCTTAGTTTGATCAAACCCTTGAGTTTCCTTTGACAGGTTCTTTTGTACTCCTTTCTGTTTAAGTGTTGCTCTTCCCACTATTTGGTCCTGTGCCATCTTTGCTTTCCACTTGAGATGTTATCTCTGTGTGATGCCATTCATTCCCGAGGCTTTGACCAACCCTCTCTCCGTGTCTTACATAGTTATCTCCCGGATCTATGCCTTTAGCCCTCATTGTTCCCTGGAACTCTAGTCTCACATTTTCACTTGCCTAGCAGATGGCTCCAGTTAGATTATTTCTAGATGCCCCATACTTGACCTGTCCTAATCATCTTTTCTTTCAAAACCTAGTACTTCTCTTGCCATTCCCGTCCCACTGGATGGCATTCCTATCTACCCAATCACCCCAGCTGGCAGTATTATAGTCATCGTATATGCTTTTGCTTATGTCCCACATTGAACTGTTTACCTTGTCTAGTCTTCTGGTTCCAGATCTCTTTAAGGGCCCTGTCCATTCCTGTTGTTACTGTCTTTGTCCAAACACCTTAACTTAGCATGCAAGGCCTTTAGAGGTGCATAGCTCTTCCTGGCCAAATCTCACCATACCCTTTCCCAAGGCTCTGTAGTTTTAGCTGAGTTCGTTGTTGGCTTTAACCGTCCATACTCCTGTAGGCCTGACTTTTACTACAGAGCCTGGTAGTATCTCACTAAGCCTTCAATACTCTGCTCAAATATGAAGCTTTCCTTACCTGCCAAGCGGGAGGCGCTCTCTTTCTCCTGTGCTCCCCAACCCTCAGTTCATGCCTCCAGTACTACCAGTTATGTAGTAATTTCCTCAGAGTAGAGACTGTTTATTAACCTTGGCCTCCCCTGTGCCCTAACACAGGGCATCCAGCACATGGCAACTTAATTGTTGGCTATTTGGCCACTGGCTTGACGTGTACAAGAAGGATTTTTAAAATGCCTACAAAATCCTGAAACTGAAATATTACCCAGACATGAGCAATTTGCTTTTGAAATGCTAAGCCAGTATTTTATTATGGATTTGCCTCTGATTAAAAATAACTGTTTCCAAACTTTGCTCCTTTTTCTACATATTCATAGCATTACTTCAATTTTTTTTTTTTTTTTTTACTTCAGATTTTCTAAAGAAATTTTATTGGGTTATGTATCATCAACTATGGCTGTTACTATTGATTGGTGTCTGAATTCAAAGGTTCAGTTTGATCCCAGCGAATCCAAATTTTTCTAATCTCTCGTATTTTAGACCTTGATATATTTTTAGCCTAAACCACAAATGACATTCATTTGAAGAAATGACATTTCTTTCTTATTTTTTTTTATTTTTTATTTTTTTAGAAACTGAATAACATCAATGATATCCTGAAGTCTGTATTCTTGATTTTCCCACATTTTTGCCTGGGACGGGGGCTCATCGACATGGTGAAAAATCAGGCAATGGCTGATGCCCTGGAAAGGTTTGGTGAGCGACAGCAGTGGCTAGAGGGTGCTTTCATGGAGATGACAGTTTTCATGGGCCTTGGGACTCTGGGCTTTGTTTTGGAAAGAGACTGGTGACTGGGCATAGGACTCCCCACCACTCAGAGGGTTCATGACAATGAAGCTGGATGTGGCGTGGATCTTTTGATGCAACATTTGTCTGTGCCTCTGATAGCCTTGAGAAAAGTGAGAGGGCAATTTTGGAGGTAAGGAGTTAAGGAAAATACTGGCTTCATCCTGGACCCAGTGCATAAAGCCACTGGTTGGGTTTGTTAGTCACTGGAAAAGGCAAACCACAGTTATAATTGGATACAGTCCCAAGAACCAGAAGGAAGGGTACAAACTTTGGCTCTGACTACTAGGAAAGTCGTGGGTCTGCAGAGTGGCCATCTATTACCTTTTACAAAGTCTATAAAAAGATAATTTATTGCAGCTTTTTCAATCTCTAGAGTCTTTAAAAATATTTCTCCTGTGGCCACATTACTGTTCTTTATCCACTGGCTCCTATAGCTAGATGGGCCATGTTATTTAATGGACATAGAAGAGGGACTATTTTTTCTTTCTTTTCAATTAACAAGTGCACAGGAGATGTATAAGGAATGTAAGGAGTATTCCCATAAAGCCAGATGATTTAATTAGTTCAATAGGTTACATTATATGCTACTGAAAGGGGCATCTTTTTAAAGCACTCTCTAATCTTCAGTGAAACAGTTTGCTAAAATACCCTTAAAATTACCCTGGATTGTTTGCCTTTTTAAAAGGGATTTGTGGCATGTCTCATTAAAAAGGAAATATAAGATATGAAATTAGAGATCTAATACATTTTAGTTCTGAAATTCTGACTGATTACTGGGTCATAGTATATTTTCCCAAAATGCTACTCTAAATCAGACTTTAAAAGTAATCACTCCCTTACTTGTCATAGACAGGAACCATTGGTGTTTTTGGGAACATAGACAAATTTGAGCCTGAATTTGAGGAAGGGCCATGGTGTTTGGTGCCTCCATTCTGACTGGATCTCTACATTGTGTCTTCAGGGGAGAATCGTTTTGTTTCACCACTGTCTTGGGACTTAGTGGGACGAAACCTCTTCGCCATGGCTGTGGAAGGGGTGGTATTCTTCCTCATCACTGTTCTGATCCAGTACAGATTCTTCATCAGGCCCAGGTGAGCGTTTTCTCAGAACTCATGGAGCGCCTGGTTGAGGGTCACAGAGGAACATGGGGAAGCACTAGTCAGTGGTGGTTTCTTTGCATTGATCTCAAGACAATCCAACTGATTTTCCTAATGTGGGTATCCTCTAGCCCACAGCACTGCTGATCCTAAAAATTAAAGAGGGTATATTTTATAGGGCTTGCTTAGAAATTGGGTCTTTGTCTTGAAAGATACCTTGAAAGGGTTGATTTTTTTTTTCTTAAAAATTTTCCCCCAAGACCTGTAAATGCAAGGCTTCCTCCATTGAATGATGAGGATGAAGATGTGAAGCGGGAAAGACAGAGAATTCTTGATGGTGGAGGACAGAATGACATCTTGGAAATCAAGGAGCTGACAAAGGTGAGACAGTACAGGCTGTAACAACTTGTATTCAGTTGTTTTAGCTTTATATGTTGGAAACGGTCATTTTTGCTGATTTGCTTAATAAAAAGAGCATGTTTCCCCAAATATGTACATCTATACCAAGTTTCTATCTAGTATTTAATTTTATTTAAAATACACTGAGGGGACTTCTTAATGAAAGAAATCCTACTGAGAATATTTTATAATATGAAGTCTTGTTCTCAAGTATATTTGTTTTTCACACTTACACTTTAGTGTTTGTTATTAAAACATACTAAAATTGTACATCCAGTCAAAGCTGAGGTAGGAAGAATAAATGGCTGATTTTGAGAGTCATGGTCTAAAAAGCTGGCATGTCTCCATATGTCTCAGGAGGAAGGTTTGTTTCAGCCCACGCTAGGTGCCAGAATCCCAACAATCTACTTTTTTATAATATGTACAAACAATATTTGCAGTGCTTCAATGATACATTTTTACCCTGCGCAGTTTAATTTTTTAAAAATCTATCAAGTAAATGAAAAGTTATATTTTAATGACTAATATGTCTTCAGAGAAGGTTGATAGTAGGCACACCGGGGTGGCTCAGTCAGTTAAGTAGCCAACTGTTGATTTCCGCTTAGGTCATGATCTCAAAGGTTCTTGAGATCAAGCCCCATGTTAGGCTCTACACTGAGAGCAAGCATGGAGCCTGCTTGAGATTCTCTCTGTCCCTCCCTCTCTCTGCCCCTCCCCCACTTGTGTGAGTGTGTGTGTGCACACGCATGTTCTTTCTCAAAATAAACATAAGGGGTGCCTGGGTGGCTCAGTTGGTTAAGTTTCCGACTTTGGCTCAGGTCATGATCTCATGGTTCATGCGTTTGAGCCCCACATAGGGCTTTCTGCTGACAGTGCAGAGCCTGCTTGGGATTCTCTCTCTCCCCCTCTCTCTCTGCCCCCCTCCCCCCAGAATAAATAAACATTAAAAAATAATAAAAACAAAGATAAAAAGGTTGATATGAAATTAAAAATAAAAAGAAGTTCACTTTTATTTTGAGCTTCAGAGTCCTTCAGAAGCCAGTTGCTACAGAGACAGACCAAGGCTCTTAGCATATCAAATGTGTGACTTAGTTTTACTGATGAGTCTTACTTCATGTGTATTTGGGTTCTAATTCCCTCTTCCACAGTTGCTTGGGATAGCTATGATTCACCATGGCTCATGAATGTGTGCACTTTGTCGGTTGCAGATCTACAGAAGAAAGAGGAAGCCCGCTGTTGATAGGATTTGCGTTGGCATTCCTCCTGGCGAGGTAAAGGCACTTTGTCTACACTTTTCTTGTCCTTATTAATTCAAACTGTCTACCCAATCAAACAACATCTGGAAGGGTTAAAAGTGAGTTTTAAAGGCTTCTCTATTCATGTGTATGTGGAGCAATCAGTCATTGAGAAGATGGGGATCCCATTTGTCAAAAGGCTTGGGATAATGTTAGGCAATTTTAGAAAAGAATGCACGTGGGGTGGCTGGGTGGCTCAGTTGGTTAAGCATCCAACTTCAGCTCAGGTCATGATCTCACGGTTAATGAGTTTAAGCCCTGCATGGGTCTCTGTGCTGACAGCTCAGAGCCTGGAGCTTGCTTTGGATTCTGTGTCTCCTTCGCTCTCTGACCCTCCCCTGCTCATGCTTTCACTCTCTCCCTCTCTCTTACTCAAGAATAAACATTAATTTTTTTTTTTAATTTAAAAAGAAAGCATGCATGTCTCAAATGTGACTTTGTGATCGATTCAAGATGATGATGAAATTGAAATAGATTTTTTTTTAAGTAGGTTTTTTCCTTTATTGTTCATATTGTTCATCTGCCCTTGAGCCAGATTAGATAGTGAAATGTGACTGGTTGGTTTTCATTACTTTTCTTTTACACATGAGCTTTGGCCACAACCTCATGATTCAAATAATATTTACAAATATGCTCAATGTGTCTCATTACAAATTATATTTAAATATCTATATACGTTCTTAAAACCAGAAAAAAATTGACTCTTCATCAATATTTAAGAATGATGTTTTAGAATCATGTTATCTAAAAACCCAGTTGAGGTGACTATTTTATAAGGGTCATTTATATTCAGATTTTTAGTATTTTGCTTATATGGCTTACCCAATATGTTTCAGTGCTTTGGACTTCTGGGAGTTAATGGGGCTGGGAAATCATCAACTTTCAAGATGTTAACTGGAGATACCACGGTTACCAGAGGAGATGCTTTCCTTAACAAAAATAGGTAAGAAAAGACATAGAGTGTATTTTGCCACAAAAACTTTTTTTACTTTATTTAAATAAATATATTTTGATTTTTGGGGATTATAACAGTACTTTGTAGTTTATAAAAATGTTAAAATACAGTGAAGTATAAAGAAAAAGATAAAAATCATCAATAATCCCACTACCTAGAAGATAACCACTATTTACATTTTTTTTCTAGTCCCCATCTGTTTTTTTTTTAAACAGCTTTATTCAGGTATAATTTATATACCATGTAGTTTGCTTTTCCTAAGAGTACAATTAAATGATTTCTAGTCAGTTTGCAAGGTTGTGCACAGATCACCACAATCTAGTTTTAGAACATTCCCATCAGCCCAAATCTATGTTATATACACATATAAGTGTATTATAAAATTGACATGATACTGTATCTAGGTTTTTTAAAATTAGTTCACTGTTGGGGCGCCTGGGTGGCTCAGTCGGTTAAGCGTCCGACTTCAGCTCAGGTCACGATCTCAGGGTCCGTGAGTTCGAGCCCCGCGTCGGGCTCTGGGCTGATTGCTCAGAGCCTGGAGCCTGCTTCCGATTCTGTGTCTCCCTCTGTCTCTGCCCCTCCCCCATTCATGCTCTGTCTCTCTCTGTCTCAAAAAGAAATAAAACATTAAAAAAATTTTTTTTTAGTTAGTTTACTGTTAATGAGGGTAGTATGAATATTTCCCAATGGGTTACATATTCTACAATGTAGACTTTACATTATTACATAAAATGCTCCTCTGTACGTTTACCTGTAGTTTATTTAATCAATTCCTTATTGCTGGACACTTGGTTTCTGTTTTTCACTATGTAAACATGTCCTTGTAGTCCTCTTGCAATTCCTCAGGCAAAATTGTTACTAGGTGAAAGGGTGTGTACTTGCTAAATTGTCCTCCCTAAAGAGTGTATCAGGGGCGCCTGGGTGGCTCAGTCGGTTAAGCGTCCGACTTCGGCTCAGGTCACGATCTCGTGGTATGTGAGTTCGAGCCCCGCATCCGACTCTGTGCTGACTGCTCAGAGCCTGGAGTCTGTTTCAGATTCTGTGTCTCCCTCTCTGTCTGACCCTCCCCCGTTCATGCTCTGTCTCTCTCTGTCTCAAAAATAAATAAACGTTAAAAAAAAATTTAAAAAAAAAAGAGTGTATCAATTATTGAGGCCACATTAAGCCATTCTCTCAGAATGCACAGGTGACTAAGTGATCTTTAAGGGGTACATCTCCACTTCAGAGACCAATTAGGCAATGTTACCCTGAATATTCTAAATATGTGGGGCTCCTCTGGGCTTTTTATACGGAGAGATGCGTTTGAACTTTTCTGACTATGATCCAAAGTAGCAAATACAGTTACCTCTCAACCTAATAAATACACAAAAACACATAAATAGGCATATCTTTAAAAAAAAACTGATCATGACCCACTAAATTTATTTTGTAGCCCACTAATGGATGATGACTCACAATTTGGAAATAATGGATAGGGGGCTACTAGTCCATAAAATTGAAAGGAGCAAGGGACTTAATGTACTCATGGGTCCCCTCTTCTGTCTCATTAACATTTTTAGTAGCAGAGTAAAGGAGGTTTAAGAGAACAGAAATTCTGAAATAGCAGGCCTAAGGCTGCACACCTGCTTCCCCAGGCTTGTTCCTAGTACCAGACTCCTTGGACATAAAGCAATGGCAGCAATAACTGGCCCAAATTAAGGTTTGTCACAGTGACTGGTTGTAAGAACTGGCTTAGGTAGTGCTGCTGTGAGGGCCAGGCCTCATGTCTGTGGATACCTCAGTCATAATTCTGGAAAAAGCTGGCCCTGGGAGTATTAAACAGATCTGCAAAGAGAAATGAATACTGCTGAAAGACCAAAGGCAGACACTATCCAGACGTGGCTGATGTGCAGCCATCAGACTGGATGGGGCCTGAGCTTCTCCCACATCAGGGATTCTTAACCTGAGCTTGGCTTCATGGGCCCCAAACGCTGCTTCCACCAATAAATGTAAAGTTATGTCTATAGGTACATATTTTTTTTGTCACCAGATTTTCAGAGAGCCTGTGATAAAACAACAACAATAACAACAACAAAAGACCCCAAAAACAAAACCCTTAAAAACTAGAAGGGTGCCTTTCTGGGTAAATAGTGGGACCAGGGGGCCTGGACCATATTGTGGCCGAGTCAATGTATGAACAGCAGAAAGCAGAAGGAGGGAGGTCACACCCAGAGTTGCTGGGCCTCCTCTGGGTCTGAATGGCCATGAAGGAGACTTTGGAGTAACAAAGTACTTCATACATATGACTGGGACACAGAAGTCAGTCTGGGGTCGAGACTTAGTGCTGAGGTACTGGGATCGTGTGAGTGAGGTTGTTGGTAAAGATAGCACTGCATTTGGAATGGACGTGGGGATCTTGAAATGGGACTGAGCTTGCAGATTGAGGTGTTGGGAGAGCCAGGTGCAAGTGGGCAGGACAGAGGCAGGAACCCTGATTGCCAGTGGGGGCTGGCATCCTCGGGGCGGAAGGATTGTTCCTCGAGGCTAGTGTGCTCTCTGGTTATTTTTGTCATGTACGAGCATACTTTATAGGAACATTAGGCAAGATTATCTAATCAGAATATCTCTAGATGCTTAAAACCTGACCAGTTTTTTTCTTTGCAGTATCTTATCAAACATCCACGAAGTGCATCAGAACATGGGCTATTGCCCTCAGTTTGATGCCATCACGGAGTTACTGACTGGAAGAGAGCACGTGGAGTTCTTTGCCCTCTTGAGAGGAGTCCCAGAGAAAGAAGTTGGGAAGGTACCGTGAGCGCCAGAAAGCCAGCCTGTCCTCTTTGGCATGCTGACAGTAGACCTTACGGCTTTGACTTTCACAAATGACCATTGGCTTTAGGCTCTTCTTACTCATGGATGCAGCAATGTGAAATGCTGGCTCTTGACCCCTACTTGCAGGGTGGGAATCCATGGTGATGGTGGGGCAAGAGTGAGTGGCAGACGCATGCTGGAGGGCAGAGAGGAAGTGCTGTTCCCACCCACACAGATCCCTTCCCCCTGCTTTTGGGCTCCTTGGCACTTGCTAGGTCATGATTACAGAATCTACTCAGTGAAAAGAATTTTCCTAGTCTTTACTCAGTAAAGAAACATGACATATATAAGTATAAGAAAGCATGATAAAATTCACAAAGCAGACAAAAGTCAAAGTGCTTTTCATTACTCTAGGTTGGTGAATGGGCAATTCGAAAACTGGGCCTGGTGAAGTATGGAGAAAAATATGCTGGTAACTATAGTGGAGGCAACAAACGGAAGCTCTCAACAGCCATGGCTTTGATTGGCGGGCCTCCTGTAGTGTTTCTGGTGAGTAGGGCTGTGAATTGAAAACTATTTTGCCCTGAATGGAGAACATCACTTTTTCTAAAGTCCTGTATATCCAGGGATATTGCCTGACTGGCGTGGTTAATGGCAAGCCATTCTTCTTCCAACCAGGAACAGCAGAGAAGCCTTAGAAAACCAGAGGGAAGTTTTTTTGATACACACTGGGGTGGTTTTGCTATGCCCTCACATGCTCCAAAAGAGAGATGCTCCAGAGACCTTATTTCTCTGCTGTGGAGAGCCCCGACAGGTGTGACTGAGTCTTGGATATGTGATCTGACCTTTCTCCGGAACATTCTTATCATCTATGTGTTCATCCCCTATAGATGGAAATTATGGTTTCAAGATCCCCAAGGTGGCATATGGGTCATAGTCCTTACATACAGATAGATGAAAACAGAAGATTAGACTGGACAGTGGTCCATGGCCCTTTTTCTTCTGCATTGAAGTTATTCCAGGAAGAAGCCTTGGGTTAAGGCTTTAATGTTATCCAGACTATTTGGATCTGTGGTCTGTTTCTCTAAGACTAGCAAATATAACAGGCTAAGCTGGAGTGAGTTAGAATAAAAAAAGAAGTAAAGTAATTTTACCCAAACCTAATACAGACTTGAATAGAAATTTCAGACAAAAAAGTAGTTTAGTGTATACTTGTCAGTCATGAAAAGATGATTGAAACGAAATAGGTTTTTCCTTTCCCTTTCTACTCATTTGGAGAAATTTAATTTTATTAAAAAATTCAATGACACATTTATAAGAATGAACTGGTTGCAAAAAGTATGCAGTTTATTCTGGTATATAAGGTCTGGTTCTTTGGTCCATCAAGAAATAGCCTAAATTTTAACTTCCCATTCATCTTATTTCAAAGATGCTTCTGCACTTAAATCTACCTTTGATGTGTTTTCCACAAATAATAGGACTTATTTTATTCTGATCACAGGATGAACCTACCACAGGCATGGATCCCAAAGCCCGGAGATTCCTATGGAATTGTGCCTTAAGTATTGTCAAGGAAGGGAGATCAGTAGTGCTTACATCTCATAGGTCAGTAGTGAAGACTTGGCTTGGCATCTGTGTTGTGTAATTTAAAAATTTTCTAAATAGTGGATTTGATCATTGTATAAAAATTAGAAAATACAGAAAGGCAAAGAGAAAAACAGTGAAAATTACCTGAAATTGCCTCACTAGGAGATAACTATCATTAGGCTACATATCTTTGCAGTTTTATTTTGCAAATTTCTGTGTGTGTGTGTGTGTGTGTGTGTGTGTGTGTGTGTGTGTGTGTGTATTTTTACAAGCAAAAATGCAAGCTTGGGGTTCTTAGATACCAGATAGATACTGTTCTTTTTCACTTAATATTTTGTAAACATTATTTCAAGTCAGTACATTTAGATGTGTCATCCTTTCTCATAGCTATGAGTTGACAGTATTCCAATAAGATATGCCCTAAAAAAAATTTATTTAACTATTCCTCTTTTTGTAGACATTTGGACTGTTTGCATTTTTTTTTTTTACAAGGGTAAACAGTGCAGCAGTAAACTGTGTTATTGCTACATCTTCATGTATTTGGAACAGGATGCAATTATGCCCTAGGACTCTGGGAATCTATTTCTTTCAAATTCCTGAGATCCTATGATGTCCTGATGGTTAGAGGAGCATCTTTCTAAAACAAAAATCTCTGTGTTCCCACAGTATGGAAGAATGTGAAGCACTGTGCACTAGGATGGCAATTATGGTGAATGGGAGGTTCCGGTGTCTTGGCAGTGTCCAGCATCTGAAAAATAGGTAACAAAGACCATTTCCTTGGGATGATACCTACTGAGAAAGCTTGCATTCTTTTTGTGAGCATATACGTGGTGGCTCTAAAATAAAGGGAAATAAATGGAACAAAATGGTTTAGTGGAAAAAATGAGGGCTTTGAGGTCCAACAGCACTGCATTCAAATTCTGTCTTTACCTTTCACTGGTGTGTGCTCTTGCACAAATTCCTTCACCTTCCTGAGAGCCTGTATCCTAGGAATATCTACCTTCTGGCCTTGCAAAGCACATAAAATGGGAAATTTTACACATGTCGGGATGGTTAGAGCATAGGCTTTGGAGTCCAACACAAATGAGTCCACATCCTGGGCCCTAGCACTTAGGAGCTCTGTACCAGGGGAAAGTGACTAACCCCCTGGGCTTCAGTTTCTCTGTAGCATCTGCCAGATTTCATATGTCCAGGTGAGGATTCAATGAAATCATGTGTCTAAGGCACTCAGCATGGCACCAGAATAGGTAGTCAATAAATGGTAACTAGTTCCTTCTCTCAGGTACTTATTTCTGGGTCTGTTGTGGATCTTCCTTTCTCATGGCACCAGGTGGGCAGGGTTAAATGTTCTTATGAGAGGTTTCCTGAGGATCTTCCATTTGGTTGTTTTTTTTGTTTTGTTTTGTTTTGTTTTGTTTTTTTCCTGCTTTCAGGTTTGGAGATGGTTATACAATAGTTGTACGAATAGCAGGGTCCAACCCTGATCTGAAGCCTGTCCAGGAGTTCTTTGGACTTGCCTTTCCAGGAAGTGTTCTCAAAGAGAAGCACCGGAACATGCTCCAGTACCAGCTTCCATCCTCATTATCTTCCCTGGCTAGGATATTCAGCATCCTTTCCCAGAGCAAAAAGCGACTCCACATAGAAGACTACTCTGTTTCTCAGACAACACTTGACCAAGTAAGCTTTGAATGTCAAAAATAGACTGACTTTTGAGGGTAAGGGTTCCCAATCCCTGTCCCCTACTCCCATTTTGGGTCCTAGAGCAGCTTTGACCATCTGAGCTTGAATTTCTGATCTACTAGCTATGCTATTTACTAACTGCTCTGAATGTGAAAAGGGAGATGATTCTACTTTAGAGGGTTATTGTGAGCATAGTAAGAATAATCACAATAACTACCATTTTTTGAGTCCCTACCATAGGCCAGGTCTTTTGCCAGGTGCCTTATCCCATTTAAATTAGATAACATCAGGGGCTCCTTGGTGGCTCATCTTGGGTCAGGTCATGATCTCTTGGTTGTGAGATCCAGCCCCATGTTGGGCTCTGCACTGGGCCTGGAGCCTGCTTCAGATTCTCCCTCTCTACCTCTGCTCCTTCTCTTCTCTCTGGTAAATAATGAATAAATGAATAAAAGGGTGAATAAATATTGAATGAATACATATTTAGGTTAGGTAACCTTAGGTACCAGATTCTGGCACTTAGTACCTATTTAGTAAATGTTAGTTTTTGTCTCTCTTTCCTTTTTAATCTGGCTTATAAGAGTCAAAATAGATGATTGAACAGTTGGTAATTTGAGGGGCAATAGAAAAGTTTAATTTTTAAGTGTTTGATCCTTTTTTTCAAGTTTCCCCTCTCCCTCACATAGTTTTCTTGTTAATCTATTTATGCAATCTTGTATTCTCCTACCCTACTTTCCACATGGTGAAAATACAACTTGAAAAAAAAAAAAAGAACAAGTAGAGAGGTATTTATAAAGGTCCATCTTTCTTTTGACAGGTATTTGTAAACTTCGCCAAGGACCAAAGTGATGATGACCACTTAAAGGACTTGTCATTACACAAAAACCAGACAGTAGTGGATGTTGCAGTTCTCACATCTTTTCTCCAGGATGAGAAAGTGAAAGAAAGTTATGTATGAAGAATACTGTTCATGCAGAGTGACTGAAAGAAAGGAGGAACTAGCTCTCCCTTTGCACCATGTGAAGTGTTCCAAAAGAGCTGGACGTTTTTGTGGGAAGAAGTAAACTGGATACTGTACTGATACTATCTTCAATGCAATGCAATTCAATGCAATGAAAACAAAATTCCATTACAGGGGCAGTGCCTTTGTAGCCTATGTCTTGTATGGCTCTCAAGTGAAAAAGACTTGAATTTAGTTTATTACCTTATTACCTATGTGAAACTCTAGTATGGAACCCAGTGGACATATGGGTTTGAAATCACACTTTTTTTTGTTCCTTTGTATTCTCACTGGGGTTGCAACAATAATTCATCAAGTAATCATGGCCAGTGATTATTTATCAAAATCAAAAGGCATGTACATCTTCATTCATTAAGCCGTGCCATGCCAGGAGACTGGTTTCCCGGTGACACATCCATTGCTGGCAATGAGTGTGCCAGAGTTACTAGTGCCAAGTTGCGCAAAAAGCCTGAAGGACCATGGTGTGTCATGCACCCTTTTGCGAGAGCTGCTCTGCTTCAGAGTCTATCAGCATCGTAATCAGGTGACAAAATGGTGCCATGTGTGGGAAAGGCCTGCATTGATTCCCTCTTTGATGAGCTGCTGTGGTGGCGGTAACATGCAAGTTGTGGGTGGCTCAAGACAGGTGAGACTTAGTTCCATTCTTATGTTGTCCCTTGCTTGGAGCCATGGGTCTCCAGGGGTCATTTTTCTGGGACTTTTTAAAGAAACTAAGATCCTGGAAAGAAGCCAAGAGCAGCCAAATTGTTGAGGCTGCAAGCTGCTGAGGCCAGGTCATGGGAGTAAAGAGATGGCGTGTTCGAACCTAGGGAGGCCTGTGTCCATTTGTCCTGGTTGTCTGTTAACACGGTACATTGCATCTCAAGATCTTCCTGTTTGACAGAAGTGTAGTATTATTTCTGGCTTTTTAAATTAATCTAGAATATGAAAAGATGGAATTGTATTTTGACAAAAATCTTTGTACTTTTAACGTTATTTGGAATTTTTAATTCTGTCAGTGACTTGTGAATCCTTGGAATGGCCTCTTTGTAGAACCCGTGGCATAGAGGAATATGGCCTCACTGCTTCACTAGCTATTTCTTATGGAAGCTTGCAGGTGTATCCTCTGACTAGTGCCTAGTGACTAGAAAATAAGGTGATGGTCAAGATCTCATGACAATACTATATTTGAGTTTAAGGTCATCATTTAAAATACTCTTAATCTCAGTTTATTAAGTATTTTTTGAGTGTATATTATAGCTGAATCGAGTATGTATGTATGTATGGATTGGGTGGGGAGAAATTAAGTCTCAGTAGATAATCCCTGTGCCATGTTATTCAGCTAACAGGTTTACAAATAATAGGTTGTTTTGTTGTTGTGGGAGCCCAGTGAAGGAATACTGGGAAGCTTTTTTTTTTTTTTTTAAATAGCAACAGTGCAAAAGCCAAAAAAGTTTAACTGTCATAAGGGTCTCAAGACTAAATAATGAGTACTTTCACAAAGAAGATCACTAGCTTCAAAACTTGAGTAACGCAACTTGTGCTTAAGGCGTTTAGTACCTTCAAATAATTGGCTTTGAAGATCTTAGACACCCCATTCTGACAATCTCAAAATTTTCATCTCCTCAATCCTGAATCTGTTATGAAAAAAATAAGAACAGCAAATGCCCACACATGGAATATATTTCAGACGTTTCCGACCCAGTCTTTTTTTTAGTCAGTAAACATTTTAAAAAATATTATTTCACTAATGCCTAATGTGATCTGCCTTAAGACAACAAAAATATGAGGGAAGTACTGTTGGGTGAAGTTCAAGCCGTCTTTCAATGTTATTACTGATTTCTTCTTTTTCTAAAATTTAAATATTAACTCTAAAGGTGTTAAGATTTCAGATCTATTTCAAATCTATATTTTTAAAATTTATAGAAAGTTATCACATAACTTGTTTGGAAAAAGAAAATGACTTAGAAATTAATGTAATTATTTTCTAAAATGATAAACAGGTAATGAAGGCCTAGTTCCAGTAACCATTGGCATGATGAGGTGATTATATTTTGTGCTGTCTCTAATAAGATTCCTAATTTATTTTCTCACTGTTTAATATTTTTAAAAATCAAACTTTTGTTAGTTTTCCCAGTTCACTATTATCATGTTCTAATTCTCTATTAAATCAGTGAATAGCTAGCTCTTGGCTTTAATTATTCTGACTTCAAGGTCACATTGAAAAAAAATCAAAAGACACTGTGAACTGTTGTGAAAAAACAAAAAAAAAAACCTTTCAATATAGATTTTAAAAAGATCTCTTCTGAAGCTAGGAACAATCTACAGTTACACACTGACTTTGTGGTTACATTTTAGACTATCCAGATAGTATTTTACATTTTCCTTTGTAAACCTAATCGTAGTAGAAATTTTTTACCAATTCTCTACTCAAGTAAAATTCTATATATTCCCTGTGGAAATGTAAGTATGTGAGGTTCAAAAATTCTCAAAAGTGTTCAAAGATTGCTGCTTTTGCTTCTTTTGGACAACTTGGAAACTTTATTAACAACTGTGAATGTGAAAAATACAAAAGAAAACAGTAACAAAGCCCTGTATACATTAAAGATCCAGCACAGTTCATTGTTAAAAAACAGCCAAACCTCAAACTACTGTATTTCAATCTGTACTGAAAGCGTGTTCATTGTGACTATTATATGTTGCACATCCTTCATTCACTGTAATCATTGATGAAAGGGATTTGTCTGTTTTCTTCTCGTGGTTGTATATATCAGGTAAATTTTCTTCCAAAGAGCCATGTGTCCTATGTAATAATGAACCACTTTGATACGAAGATATTAATTTGTACCCTTATAACAATTTACTAGTCATGATATAGTACTAGAGTAAGATGGCTCTAATTCTCTTCAAAATTGTTGCATCCCTTTTATAGAATGTTTATATTTCCATAAGGATTAAGTTTTCTCTCTTCTTATACCCTAGGATGAAGCTATGTTTTTTTGTGCTTTTTCTTTATCATTGGCCCCTTCATTCCGAGCACTTTATGCTGTCTCTAATGGGATCTATTTTTGCACTGGAATATCTGAGAATTGCAAAACTAGACAAAAGTTTCACAACAGATTTCTAAGTTAAATCATTTTCATTAAAAGGAAAAAAAAGAAAAAAATTTTGTATGTCAATAACTTTATATGAAGTATTAAAAAAACATATTTCTATGTTGTAATGAGTCACGAAATAAAGCTGTGGCAGTTCTGCTGGTCTATGCAAATTTATTTCCATGCATCTGTAGCACCACCTACTGTTAATGCTTATAAAGCCATCAGGAGAGTAAGAAATGTCCACCTGTAGTAGAAAAGCTATGTAGTAGCCTGTAGTAGAACAGGCTAAATGTCCTGTTGGAAAGAGGGCTGAGGGGACTACTTGGAAATAAAGGGTGTTTGCACTTTCATAATTTGGTTAAGATAGTAAATATTAAGTTTAAGAGGTTTTTAGATAAAAGCTTAATGATTTCGAAGCTATAGAGATCTCTGAAAACACTGTGTAGCTAAACCTGTTTAATAGAAGTCTCACTGCTTTATTTGGTATAGAAGCTACAATGGCTGCCTTCAGTTGTCCTTTGCGGATTCAACTGGAAATACAAGGACAGAGCGTGGCAATTGTCCTAGGCATGTGGCCTGGGGGAGTGCAGAAAAGTGGAAACAGTAGAGGAACATCAGAGGTGCCTTCCTTCTGTAAGAAGTGCTGTGCAATTGCAAGCCAAGGTTATGTAGGCTCTGATGACACACATGGATATAGTTTTAATAGCTCACTAGCAAAATCTCAGAAAAGTTGTCTGCTTATCTCACTAATGTGAAGAACGTCTGTCAAACATCCGCTGGTAGGCTGCACGGTGGAGTCATGGCCCTATGTGGGACCTCCTCAGAATGGCTGGGACAACGGGTAGTGAGCGGTCCTTTGCTAACATGCACATCTGGCTGTGTGCAGAGGAGGGTCTTGGTCGGTTTGTGATGGAGCCTTCTAGACCACTCAGCCTCTGCGTCACGGCTCTCTTTCCCTCTTAATGTTCACATTACAACTTTAAGTGAAATGCTAGAAAACAGTTTCTTTGTGGAAAATGACCAATGAGGGAGAGAAGAAAACTACTGAAAAACTAAAAGGCAAGTAACTTAGATAATGTAAGTTACCCGTGGGTCTTGAGGGAAATCTTCTATATAGAGAAAAGCCTAAATAAACACTTGAAGGTTCAAAAAAACCTGGGAACCTTTAAAATGTTAATGCATATATTACATATGAAAAAGTATAAGAAAATTAGCTACCTTTTCCCAGTGTTTTACTGTGTTGTCAGACAATGTAATCCTCAATTACCTGTCTGCCCTATGGGGTAAGCAATACCATTTGATATATGGGGGAATTGTGGCTCAGTGGATAAATAACTTGTTTAGACCACTATCAAAATGGCAGAGAGTTCTTTCTGGTGAGGTGGTGTATCAGTTAAGATTGCCCTCATAAAATTAGTCTGGAATCGTAATTTAACAAATAATTATTAAACTCTGTTGTGCACCATATACCTTTCTAGGTTCTGGGGATGCAGTGTTGAAGACAGAGTTCCTGCTCTAATGAACTAAAATTTCAGTGGAGAAATTATATTCGCATTCACGATGGATATGTAGACAAATACAATAAATTCAGACCATAGTAAGTGCTAAGAAGAAAATAAGCCATGGCAATAACGATGGAGAGGCAGCCATCTGAAGAGTGACATTTAAGCTCATATCTCATAAAATAAGCAGGAGCCAACATTTGAAGGTGGGCAGAGAGAACCTTCCTGGAAGAAGGAACACCTGGTGACAAAGGCCCCAGGTGGAAAAAAACTTGGCAAGTTGGGGAAGGAGGGAGAGAATTCCAATGTCTCCGGACTGGTAGAAGGGGCAGAAACCAGAACCTATAGGGCCTAGCAGGCCATGGCAAGGTATCTGAATTTTATTGTTAGTGCAATGAAAAGCCACTGGAGAGTTTTAAACAAGGTAATGGTTTGATCTAATTGCTGTTCAGAAAGAAAGCTGGTTGTATGGGGAGAAAGGACAGTAGGGAGGCAAAGTGATAATGGGAGGAATAGGAATGTTCAGGATCTCTTTTACTGACAGAGCCAAAGGCACTGTTGACAAGATCCATGGGGGGGTTGAGGGAGAGAGAGCTATTAAGGTTTGTGACCCAAACTAAGCAGGTGGTTGTGTTAAAATATGGCTGCTATTTCAGTCTGGTGCTCAGGAACAATGATGGGAAAGAAGGTAAAAATGTGTGAAACATCAGCACAGCACATGTATGGTATTTAAGCCTTGGGACTGACCTATAAAGAAAATGAAGACAGAAAATATTCCTGTGCTCTGAGATCCTTCCCATATTTAGAGAGAAGCCAGCAAAGGAACAGGGACTGGCCAGTGAGGAGGAAAACCTGAGTATGATGCCATATATCGAAGCTCAGAATCCAGTGTTTCAGGAAGGCGAAGGTGGTCAGTTGCGTCCAACACTGCAGAGAAGAGGAGCAAGGTAAAGGCAGAGAAAAAGATTTTGGTAAGACAAGGTCTTTGGTGACCTTCTTAAGAGTCATTTCAGTAGATTGACATGGGTCAAGTTGAGGGAAGAACAAGAAGTGAAGAGGGTGAATATAGGTAACTATGGAGAGCTCTGCTTTAACGGGAAGCAGAAAACATGACAACAGCCAGATCACAAAGCTTTTATTTGCATTCCTGTCTGTTAATAGTATAGGCTGCACCTAAACACCATGTCACCTTTCCTTTCATTTTTTTGGTTTTAATCCTTTAGACATTTCTTCTATCAAGAGGCTTATAACACTTGTTTTGTAAATTTCCCTTAAGACAGCTAATTCATGATTTACTATTTTATATTCACAATATGTTTTAGAAACAACACAGCTCTAAATATTAGACTATCAGGAGAGTTTGGAAGTACCAAACCTAGTTTTAGAATGCAGATGCACTCAACTAAAATGGAAATTAAAGGTGCTTTAAGGAAAACTCTAGCCTATCTGTGGTGGTACTGAAAACTTTCTTTCTGGGACTATTACCATGCTATTTTCTTGATGTAAATTAACATTTACAATAAAGTTGTTAAATTATTACTCTGTCACTACCCTATAGTGACATTATAAAAGCTCTAGAGAAGATAATACAAATACAAAACACAAATAAAACCCTGCAGAATGGATATGTAAGCTTTTATTCAGGCAACCATTCCCATAACCATAAAGATCTCTTTAAAACAGAACTGTCCCAACTATCTTAGTTAGTTATCCAAAATGAACAAAAATTAACTATAAATGAACACATTTCAGCACATAAAATAAGTCTTCTGAAGTTTTTTAACACTGAGACCTAATTACATTATATTCCAAGTTAGAGTGACTCATAATGTGAAAACTGTAATAAAAATGACATAGTGACATTACTTGGTCAAAGTAAAGAAACATGTTTGACCTTAGATTCTTAGGAATCCCATGTGATCACAAAATAAACACTACTGGGCAAAAAGATTTTAAAGTTCAAAAAAACAGACATGATGAAAAGATATTATACAAATAATTTAAAAATAGCCACAGAAATGTAAAATCATCACTTGAATTTTTTTTTAGATGGGATTATGTGGGTGACTTATTTTTTTTCAAAGTAACTTTTATTTTATTTTATTTTTAATATGAAATTTATTGTCAAATTGGTTTCCATACAATACCCAGTGCTCATCCCAACAGGTGCCCTCCTCAATACCCATCACCTACCCTCCCTCTCCCTCCCACCCTCCATCACTTGAATTTAAGAAAGTGCTATAAAAGCAGAGTCTGGTTGTCAAAATAGATTACAAGGGATATTCCGAAACAAATGAAAAATCAAAATCCTCAAGTAGTGGCAAGTATTTCTAATGTGTAACAGACACAGAAATGCCAAGGGGAAAATGAACAGAGAACTATTTCCTGAAGTGGAAAGGAAAAGATGAAGGAGGTAGAGGTGGCTTTAAAAGTGCAGAGACCTAGCAAATTCACTTACCATCTTCCAAATAAAAGAATCTCTTGGGAGAATTTAAGCACCATTAGCAGACACATCTTATAGCAGTTAATGCAATGCTTTGTCTTTCAGTGGAAAACTATTTCAAAGGTGAAAATGACGTAGGAAGCAGAAGCATATTCTGTTGAGACACGAGGTAATTGACACTCTCCCGAACTGCAAAAAAGCATTTCATGAGAAGGCATATAAAGTTATTGACTAAATGAGATTTGTTGTACGAATAATTCATGCCTAGTGAAATAGCTTACCAGCTGCCACAACTCTGGGATCCTCATGAGACTGATGTCTCCCAGCTGCACGACTGTCTGCACTCTCATTCCACCAAAGAACATGAACTGCAGAAATAACCAAAAATAGATTCTAAAGACCATGGCGTTACTACAAATAAGAAATACAAAAAATTAATCAGAAACATTAAGTTTTATTCATGGTGAATATCAAAAAGGTAAAATTAAGTATGTTAGTAAGATTTTGGAGGGGTCAGGGATTTGGGAGAGAAATTGATAAATCAATCAAACTTCTAAAGTTTTATAGTTGAAAAACAGATAGCTGGAGAGAAAAAGTAAGTAACAGCACTAAAAGACACAATCAAGGCTAGACCCAAGTTTTATGATGTCCTACTATGTTCTATTTTTATTAAAAAAAAAGCAAGATTATAACAAAAATGTTTATTACTAAAAATGTGGATGTTTTAAAAAAATTAAAAGCGTAATTTGGGAGTGCTTGGGTAGCTCAGTTGCTTGAGTGTCTGACTCTTGATTTCAGCTTAGGTCATGATCTTACAGTCGGGAGATAGAGCCCCATGTTGGGCTCTGTGCTGAGGGTGGAGCCTGCTTAAGATTCTCCCTCCCTCTCTCTCTCTCACCCTCTATCCCTCTCCCCCACTCCCTCGTGCTCTCTTTCTCTTTCCCTAAACTAAAATTTAAAAAATGAATAAATTAAAGCATAATTTTAACTACTTAGAGAAAACCTCTATTAATATTTAGTGTATTTCTTTAAAAAGTTAGTAAAATGAAATTAGTAAAATGTATACTATGCTTAGGAATATTTTTAAAAATCAACAGTGTGTATTTTCCATGGTAGTAACCTTAATTTTTAATGGCTCTGTGAATGCCTCCTTGTGACAACTTTTTTTATCCCAATACCTTATTGCTAATTATTTACATTATTCAAAATATTTCAGGATTCTACAGAATACTGAAATTTTTTTATGACTAAATGTAATACACATTAGCTGTACAGATTTTAGAAAATGGAGATAAAAAGGAAGCAGGAATCATTTCTAATCCTACCACCCGAAAATAACCACTTTTCTATTTTGGTGTATCTCTTTCCATATACACATAGGGTCATACCACACTGTTTCCAGTGTTTCCTTATTGTAAATAATGCAGACATAGACTGAGAGCAGCAGCTACATGTAGGTCTATAATAACAATGTCGAAGACAACTACTACTAACATTTATTGGGTGCTTACTATATGCCAGGCCTCATTGTAAGAGTACTGCATGTATTAACTCATTTAATTTTCACAATACTCTTAGGTTATGATTATTATTTTATTGATGAGCAATGTAAGGCACCATAAGGTTAAGTAACTCATGCTAAGTCACAAAGACAGTAAGTGGTGAAGCTGGGATTCAAACCCAGGCAGTCTGGATCTGATTATTTCCTCAATATAAACTCCTAAAATTTAAACTGAGAGAACCAGAGTATTTTATATATAATTCTACATGTATAGTGTACATACTGTAACTGTCCTCCAGAAATTATGTCCTGAGTACTCCGCATATTACTCTTTCTCTGCTGTTCTGAGAATGAATTTAAGATTAAAAACTGGGCACACATGTTTTCAGTAGTTTTTTCTTATAAAAGTTATATATGCCCACTATAAAAAAAATAGACTTAATAAACATTAACGTCATCATTAATATCATTTACATCCTTTCAAACTTCCTTCCTATATAACCTAACACACTACACATCTATGCATGTTTCCTAGAATATTGGCAAAAATAATTTAAAAATTAAACCTTTTATCTTTATTGCCAACTTTCGGGAAATGATTAAGACAGTATGAACCCTACACAGTATATGAGTACTTACTTTTCCCAATTTATCAAATAACTATATATAAGTATGTCTTTATTAGGTAAAAATGGCATTGGATTATTGTCTTAATCTGTATCTTCTTTAGTAGTCATTTGTAGGTCTACCTTTGCATAAGTCTTCATTTTTCTTTTTGCTTTTGAATTTCACTTAAGGTGCTTTGGGGCATGCAGAAAAATTGAGACTTTTTGTTTTTATTTTTAATTCTTTTAGAGAGATAGAATGAGCAGGGGAGAGGGGCAGAGAGAGAGAAAATTTTAAGCAAGTTTCATACTCAGCACTGAGCCCAATGCAGGGCTTGATCCCAAGACCCTGGGATCATGACTTGAGCCAAAACCGAGAGTCAGAAGCTCAACCAACTGAGCTACCCAGGTGCCCCTTTTTATTTTTTTAAGTAGGCTTCATTCCCAGTGTGGAGCCCAATGTGGGACTTAAACTTACGGCCCTGAGATCAAGACCTGAGTTGAGATCAAGAGTCAGACCCTCAACCAACTGAGACACCCAGGTGCCCCTGAGCCTTTTAAAAATAAAATCATCCACCCAAAAAAACAAATAATCCAGTGAAGAAATGGGCAAAAGACATGAGTAGACACTTTTCCAAAGAAGACATCCAGATGGCTAAAAGACACATGAAAAAATGCCCAATGTCACTCATCATCAAGGAAATATAAATCAAAACCACAATGGGATACCACCTCATACATGTCAGAATGGCTAAAATTAACAACTCTGGCAACAACGGATGTTGGCAACGATATGGAGAATGGGGAACTACTCTACACTGTTGGGAATGCAAACTTGTGCAGCCACTCTGGAATACAGTATTAGGAGGTTCCTCAAAAAATTAAAAATACAACTACCCTACAACCCAGCAATTGCACTAATAGGTATTTATCTAAAGGATGCAAAAATGATGATTCAAAGGAGCACATGTACCCCAATGTTTATAGCATTACTATTGACAGTAGCCGAAGTATGGAAAGAGCCCAAATGTCCATTGACTGATGAATGGATAAGAATATATGGTGTGTGTGTGTGTGTGTGTGTGTGTGTGTGTGTGTGTATTTATTTATTTATATTTTCAATGGAATATTACTTGGTGATCAAAAAGAATGAAATCTTGCCACTTGCAACAACGTGGATGGAACTAGAATGTATTATGCTAAGCAAAATAAGTCAGGGAAAGACAAATATTAGATGATTTCACTCATGTGGAATTTAAGATAAAAACAGATGAACATAAGGTAAGGGAAGCAAAAATAATATAAAAACAGAAGGAGACAAACCAAGAGACTCCTAAATACAGAGAACAAACAAAGTTGTTGGGTGGGGGGGAAGGGCTAAAGGGGTGAGGGGCATTAAGGAAGACACTGGTTGGGATGAGCACTGGGTGTTATATGTAAGTGATGAATCACTAAATTCTATTCTTGAAAAAATATACATCTTTTTGATTAAAAAATAAAATCATCAATTAATTTTTTTCTTTTACTGTTTCTTTGTTTTTTGGCTTAGAAATACAGTTCTCATCCATATCATTAAATACATTTATATTTTACTTTAGTAATTCTATGACTTCTTTCTCTCTACACTGAAATCTATAATCCATTTTAAGTCTAGTTTAGTATATGGTGTGAGCTAGACATCTAGTAATTTTCATAATTTTCTCTTCATATATTTTCCAACCAAAATATCTTTTTCTGTGTATTCTGATTATTTTCATAGGATATATTACTAGAAGTTAAATTTCTGGGTACAGATCAGAAGGTCAGCTTTGAATGTGTTAGGTTTGAGATGTCCATTGGACATTCAAGCGAGGAAGATGAGGAGGCAAATGGATATAATGAGTCTTTCAAATATTTTACTAGCTATTCTTAGTTTTTTTTATCCTTCCAGATGAACTTTACATACATTTTTAAGAGTTTGCCACAAAACACTCTCTGAAATTCTGACTGTAATAACTTTCAACTTTAAAAGTTAAATGCTCCAAACAGATGTTTCAAAATCAGTTTAGGGGATGCCTGCCTGGCTCAGTGGGAAGAACATGCAATTATTGATCTTGGTGTTGTGAGTTCGAGCCCCAAACTAGGTGTAGAGATTACTTAAATAAACTTTAAAAATGAATGAATGAATAAATAATTAATACAGGTATGTATATTTATCTGTATGCTATGTATATCTGCACTGAAGTGTTTAAGAGGTCATTTATTTTAAGTTTGTTTATTTTGAGAGAAAAGGAGTACATGTGTGCATGAGTGAGTCAGGGAGGGGCAGAGAGAGAGAGAGGGGGAGACAGAATCCCAAGCAGGCTCCACTTAGTGCAGAGCCTGACACAGGGCTCGATTCCACGACCATGAGATCATGACCTGAGCCAATATCAAGAGTTGTACACTTAACCAACTGAGCCATCCAGGCACCCCAATGCACATGCATTATTTGTAGCATGTATATATATATCAAATAACATTTTGATCTTACTCCTATGTCATTCACATATATATATGAATGTGTGTAGATACTTACTTGTGTATGTATATATATATATGTGTGTGTATGTGTATATATATATATATGTGCATGTATATATATATATATACATATATACATACACACACATATGTGTATATATATATGTGCGTGTATATATATATATATATATATATATATATATATATACATATATACATACACACACACACACACACACACACACACACACGAATGACCTATATAGACCAAAATACTAACAGCATTATCTCTAAGTAGTGGGAAATGCTTTCCCCGCTTTAGGGTATGTCCATGTATTTAGTATGTGTGAAAATATGTATTACTTTTTCATTCAAGGACAGTCTTCCTACCCCAAGAAATGTTATTTTAAAAAGCCAACAAAAGTAAACTTAGAGGAAAAAAAAGATGAAAGAACAGATATATTCCTGAGGCTCTTTGCAGTTTTTCAGCATTCTGATGTGTCATGGAAAATAGTAATTTAACATTTGAAAAACACTTCATGAAATGTTAACATTCTAAACAGGATAAAAAACAGGTTTTTTTCAACGTTTAAAATTACAGAAATCCTAAAACTCTGGCAATAAAAATTTAAATATATGCTATAATGAAGAAAAGAGACAAACTGACCCAAGAAATTTAGTAGATCACCAATATACTTTGCAATTTCACAGAAGAAATAGACAACTGTACCTCTGTTGAGTGCTCCATATTCTGTGTGGAAAACTCCGACTAGTTTTGAGTAGCCTAGATCCACATGGGCGTTAAGTGCCCTTCTAAATGCGTCACCCCACAGAGCTGGCCCACCTGGTTTCATCTGAAAAATAACCAGCTCATAGACTCCTGGAATAGGGAGAAAAACAATTATTTTACAAAAGATATTCAGGAAATTTCTAATCAAGTTAGTCTGGTTCAACTGGAAGGCTAATCTGCGTACACAGATTTGGAGGATCACACAACTGTACACATGAATTGTGGCATTATTTTTCCTTGCTTTTATGTTTAGCAGGTCCTTGTCCAAGTTTAAGGATCAGTTGTTAAGCTTATACAGAAAGACAAAAATGGGGGTACGCCTGGATGGCTCAGTCGGTTAAGCACAGGACTTCAGTTCAGGTCATGATCTCACAGTCGTGAGTTTGAGCCCCGTGTCAGGCTCTGTGCTGACAGCTCAGAGCTTGGAGCCTGCTTTGGATTTTGTGTCTCCCTCTCTTTCTGACCCTCCACCACTGAGTTTTGTCTCTCTCTCACCCTCTCTCAAAAATAAATAAACATTAAAAAAAAAAGACAAAATTGGGAAGATATATTAAGCTATTATCTGAAATACTGTTATAAATTTTGTCAATAAAATATTGAAAATTTACATTAGGATCAGGTTTCTGAGCTGCCTGAATCTGCACTTTTAGGTAAGAAATGAATTAGAAAAGACTTCTCTGATCTCCTGTATTTCCTCTTCTTTCTAATTTTAAGAGGTAATTTTAAGAGGTAATATTTTTTTGTTTATATAACTTCCCCCTACATGATTCCATTTCTAATAGGAAAACGATAGATCAGTCTTGTCTGAGTTTTTGAGTGTTAGGAAAAAAATCCAAAACTGAACAAGATGATTTTATTGTTCCTAAATAGCCAGATAAACATCTGAAAAGCATTCTACCTTCTGGTCAGAGGTGAGGTGCAGGTAAAGAAAAAGGAACTAGGGACAAGTAGCTTTGAGAAGAAAAAGGAAAAAAAGTACAAAGTTACTAAAGAGTTATGAACAGCAGAGGAAGAGAACCAAGATTTGACACTGTCCAAGAAGCCACTTAAGTTCATTTAGATAGTGCTGAAAGCCTGTGAGGAGGTCTAGGTGGATTAGGATCCAAACAAGACTTTTCAAATCTCGAATAATCTAAAATATACTACAAAGTTGGGAATAATAGAGGAAATAAAATAAAATTCAATTAGTTAATGCTTTTTAAAAAGCTGACCTTTGTTTAAAACTATGTTAAATATTTCCTTAAGTGAGCAAGAAAGTGAAATCACCAAGAAGAGAAATCTTTAGTAATTATTTTCAAAATGAGAAAAGGAAAGTTTAAGTCCCCTAAAAGTCTTATAAGCAAAAATATCCTTAATATTTTAAGATTAACTGTAATTTGTGTGTATATAAAAAAAAAAAAACTATGACAAAATTTCATACCTTATCTTTCACTTGCCGGAACATGTTTTCTCTGCTTCCAGCCCCCAACTTTTCAAACTTTACTCCCTATTCAACTTTTTATACTCATACCTCAACTTTAAGGGCATTTCCAAATTGGGGGGAAAAAACCAACTTCATTATTCAATGTTCATTGTTTTAATAAGCAATGAGTTAAAATTCATTTTTATCTCTGTAATATATTCCTATATAAAACACAGGGGATTATTTTTCCCTATGGAAGTGTAGTTTTTATAGCTTGAAATCTGTAGTATTTTCTCCATCAAAATTCAAAGTAACTAAGAGGGAAGGACTTACCTTCTTTTGCAGGCTTTTCTAATTTGCACCATGGCACCAGGTAAGTAATCTCAAACTCTTGTTCATCTATGAGAGCCAGATTTGGAATGAGAAATTGTTGCCAATCTTTATTTTTGGCCAGGGCTTTCCGAACTTCAGTTCGGTGAGCAAAATTATCTATGGGAAGAAAAGGAGTAATAAAAGTAAAAATTTATTTAAAATCACCTATACCTTTTTTTTTTTTTTTATTTCATTCAATTCAGCAAATGTTCACTGAGGCCTTAACAGTGTAAGGACACTGTTAAATCACTGGAGATACCAACATAAATAGATATGACATCTGTCCTTAAGTTTCTCATGCTCTAAAAGGGGAGTAGGAATTTAAACAACTAATGATAACATCATATGGTGGGGTTTATAAACTATTCTCTAGTAGGTAGTTGTGTGACTTAGGTTAAGTTATTGAATCTTTCTGTGCCTGTTTCTTACTCTGTGAAATGGGAATAATGATATAGTATCTCCCTCCAGGGTTTCTGTGCAGGTTAAATGAATCACTATATGAAAGGTGCTTTGAGCAGTGTTTGACACCTGGATAGCACTCAATAGATATTAATTATTCTTATTGTTTGAGACATTTAAACTATAGTGCCAGTTTAGAGAAAGACTATTGTTCTTTGGTGGTAGTGGTGATGGTGGTGGTGTGTGCTCAGGTCAAGGTACACTCTGTATTAAATTTAACATAAATAAAAGGAATATGTTCTTTTTTAGCATCTTCTTTGAATAGCTTCCAAAGAAATCGTGCTGATTCTCTTTCTTATGATCACCATTCTTTTTACCCAGTATTTATTTCTCTTACGTTTGTTACTCAAATATTTACTAACATTTAGCCCTAGTATTATATTTACTTTTAGGGCCTCAGTAAGACTAATGGTAAGAAGTTTTTCTATGGTTTATGCAGGGCATCTTAAGAGCTTAAGTGAGTTATATCAGGACCTGACTGGTGATTTTTTAAATGGACATGAGTCCACTGGTGGCATATTAAAACACAAATTGTGTTTTAATGGGATTTGTTCTATTACTATATGGAGAACCCCTAAACTATGGCCATGTTGAATACAGAATGAACATTTTTCATATTAAAGTACTTCATGACTATTAACTTTGGACACTGATGATTAAACATTAAGTGAAGTATTGAAATTCTTTGGGTTTCATCAAGTCCTGATGTGGACTTCACAAAGATTAGACACTGGAGTAACACACATTCCGGGGATTCCTGTAACCTGTTCTTCTTTGACTATTAAATTTCAACAATAAGAAGGAATTACTCTCCCATCCTTCATGATATTAACCTACTTGGTTCTTACAACCCCTGCTATATTTTTTTCGTAACTCATCCTTACCATAAGCCATTTATAATTTTTCTGAGAACTAAAGTCTAGTTCACAATTTTATGATTTGAAATATGAGATGCCACACTTTCCCATTTATGGTAACATAAGGATTTGGGCAAAGGGTTGTTAAAGGTGTACCCCTGGGAGGAGGAATTACTGAATTCATTTTTTACTGTTGTTCCCCATTTCAAAAGTTTAATTTAACCTGTGGGTATTTATACTAATCTAGATCCAAGAGCTAAGCATCATGTAACACTTAACAGAACAAAAATCTATACTGAACCCTTAAGCTGGAAAAACCATACCATACTTCCAAATATGAAACACTTTATTCATTTTGCCTCCAAATTCTACACTCCAGGATCCAACCAATTCAGAGTGAGCTGTCCGAAGATGTATGTTTTTCTTAAGGTTTTCCAGAAACTCATTCATCTTTGAGGGCTTAAAGTAATAAGTACGAAATTCATAGAATGTTCCATCATATTGTCTTGGGCCCGTAGTAAAAGATGAGTGCACCTGAAGAAAGATAAGGCAAATTTAAATATTTTGGGAAGGCAGGGTTTATAATACTGTTACAACCAAATCTGAATCTAGAAACAAGGGATACTCATTAGACTCATAATCCATATTTGTACCACTGTTGTCATCTGTCCTTAGACATTTGTTTAGGGAGATGTCAATACAGACAACTACTCTTTTTTTTTTTTTTTTTTTCAGACAACTACTCTTAAGTATGCTGAATATATAGCTACTGTTTCTTAGCAGGGATCTACTGTTAGCCACTTTTTCATGAATTTTATCGTAAGAAGGCACTGAAGTCTTAATAAAAGTTCTTTACTCAAGAACTACAATTAGGATTCTAATAAACTTGCAAATGTCTTACCCTATTTAGCCAATATTCTGTTTTCAGTCAATACTATATGTTACACTACTATATACTACTATAACTATACAGTTATGCAATTAAATAACTTTATAAAATATGCAGGTGTTATGGAAGGTGAAATGGAAATGTCTTAGCAAAAAACCCTTTTTTAGGTTTTTCTTAAAAATAAAAAATGCTATTCAGGTCAAAGTATTTATCACATCTAATGAAGTAGATCCCTGGTAAGGACAGGAATGGACTCTGATGCTAAAGGAAGCTATAATCTATCCATGGATTATATATACATTATACCATACTATAACCGCATTATACTATGGTGGTAGACTGTATGAATGCTATAAAGGAAAAATCAATGAGTTAGAATTGTCTGAATCATTATTAGGTTTAATTATAGATGCAATGTGAAGAAAGGCATTTAATCCATCCAATTATACCAGATTGACGAAAATATCTTTTAAGAACCACTAAGTTCTTTTTGCATTAGTCATATGCTATCTATATAAATTTTTCTTCTAAATTAGTCCTCCAAGTCTAAATGACCTTAGCTAGGACATGCAGAGATTATCTTCCGTATATGTATTTATGTGTATGCATACACATGCACACACATTATGATGGCATTTGCATTTACAAATCTTTCTTACTATAGGTTTGGCTATCATGTGCCAATTTAATAAAACTTACTAATAAGAACTATCTATTAAAAGTAGTGGTAAGGGGCGCCTGGGTGGCGCAGTGGGTTAAGCGTCCGACTTCAGCCAGGTCACGATCTCGCAGTCCGTGAGTTCGAGCCCCGCATCAGGCTCTGGGCTGATGGCTCAGAGCCTGGAGCCTGTTTCCGATTCTGTGTCTCCCTCTCTCTCTGCCCCTCGCCCGTTCATGCTCTGTCTCTCTCTGTCCCAAAAATAAATAAACGTTGAAAAAAAAAAAAAGTAGTGGTACACGAGTGCCTGGCTGGCTCATTCAGTAGAGCATGTGACTTTCAATCTTAGGGTCATGAGTTCAAGTCCCACTTTGGGCATGGAGCCTACTTTATAAATAAGTAAATAAAGTAAGTGTTGGTACAGAGTTATGGACTAATTTTGGGCTTTTTTGACTCCTTGATATGCCAAATGAAACTAGTAGGCTTCTTTATCTATCTGACATAATTTAGGTTAAAACACATAATTTTTAAATATATTTTGTGTATAAAGTCATAATTATATACTTGAATTCATTCCATTCATGTCCCCTATGATTTCTGTTCCTATTGCCCAAGTATCTAAGCTTACTTGGAAAGCAAGTATTCCCACCAAAAACAATTGCAGACACTTCTACTTTTGCTGGAGATGATTTTGTCATTTTAATCAAATTTTAATTAAAGAATGTTATGCAAATAAACAACTGACTAGTGTTATAGTTCAAAAAGTAGTATAAATAAAATATATTAGAAAACGGAACCGTTGGGTATTTGTAACAATTGCTTTTATGTTATTTTTCAGAGAATTTGTATTTGGAAACAAATATGTGGTCAAAGGCACATAGTTTTATTATTTTTCAAATAAGAAACAATTAGAGGAAAAGCCCAGGGAAAGGTAACAGCAGTGAGGTAAGCGTGTGTGCTTGTGGGGAGGTGATTTTTGTCAAAGGGCAGAAACTACAATTATTAATGGGGTAGGATTCATAAGTGTTCCAGGCTCCCTTATCTTCAGGTTAGGGCTCATTTTCAGCAGCACTTATATTCAATTAAAAGAGAACACTTGGCTCACATCTAATAAAGTCACAGTCCAGGATAAAGTTGTAAGGAATAACTTTTGGCCCTGCCCCAGAAAAGTGTGGATCAGAAGGATAAAGACTATTGCTAATCATGGGTGAATGGGCCATTACTGGTTCTTTTCCAGTCTTCACCAGAAAGTCAGTCTCTAGAGTAGGTTAATTCCCTTCCTATGTACCTTTCGAGAAAGAAATACAAGCCTAAATATCCAAAGGAAAAAAACATTGTAGACTGACAAATAGGCGGGTTCCCAACAGTTAAGGATGAATCACAAACATCTGTTGTGCACGTTTCTCATTCAAGGGTAAATGAGGCTGTTACCGTATCTGCTCTGAGGTTCCTAACCCTGCCAGCCTCGGACACGACCCACAGGAAACAGTGGGAGGCTGGGCTGGATGCTCCACGACCCGCACCCTGGGCCTTCTCTTCCAGGTTCTCTGCAAAAAGCTCGCTGTGTATACTTCGTTTAAACAAGGGAGGTCACTTCGGTCGCCAACTACTAGTTGACCTATTTTTCCTCTACCTTTCGTCGGGGGGGCGGGGAGGGCGGTGGCTTGTCAAACGATAAATAGAAAAGGCTCGATCAGCAAGCACTGGGCACCGGCCTCAACGTGGCGACCGCAGGGGGCTGGGCGGCAAGAACCAAGCAGCGGGAGCTTCAAGGGTGTCCTCAGGGGCGCCTGGCACGTAGGCCAGAAAAATCCCATTCGCGGCTGCTCGCGAATTGGCCTGGAGGCGATACTGACCAGGGGACCCTCCCTGAACTGCGCCTCCATGCTCCCGTGAGTCCCGGGAGTCCTGTGATCCCACTTCCAGTTCTCAGACATGCAATAGAGTAATTTGGGCCCGGGAACCGACTGGGCGCATGCGCGACGCTCGTAAATCTGGGAGCGCAGCCGGGAAGCGCTTGCGCGGGACCTCGAGCTCCTCGCTGACGTCCCTCCCCTCCCCCAAGGCACGGCGTGGGCACGTCTCCGCGGCCGGTACCTGAGGCGCGAGCGTCCGCGCAGCCAGAGCTCTAGTCAGGCCGCTTCGGAGGACGAGCATGGCGCGGCTGCGAGCGCTGGGAGAGCCAGCCAGCCAGTATTCTGTCTTCGGTTCCTCCTGGTAGGGCTAACCCGCCTGGAAAAGAGCAGCGACCGAGCTACTGGCGGACGCAGGCCGGGGCGGGACTCCGCGGCTGCAGCTCCGCCTCTGGTGCCGGGAGGCGCGGCGGCACCGCCCGGTTGGCTGGCGTCGTCCGTGGGCGTCACGTTCGGGCCCCTCTCCCCTCCGGCCCAACGTTTGTTTCCTCAGACGTTCTCACCCAAACGTCAGAGGGGCATTAGGATTAGCTGGACGCGGAGAGCGTTCCTGTGCCACCTTTCTGAGCCCATCAGCTAGTCTCCACGCGCGGTTGCGCACAGTTCTTAAAGTTCGTGCGCAGAATGTGAGTGTGTTTGTCCTTTGAGAAGGAAGTATGATGCGTGCATATTATAATGCTGTGCGTTGAAAATCGTGGAGTTTTTTGTCCTTGTTCGTTTTTAGTCGGGGTGACTTAAACGTCAAGAGCAGGGAGGCTTCACTTCTCCTCATTAAATGCATGGTGGTTCTCTAATTGCCACCGCAGCATGACCTTGTAAGGCTCTTAATGATTTGAAATTGCATTTTTCAGGAGCTCATTGGAATGGGGGTCCCGAACTAGGTATTCAAAAGCCAGTGGGGGGTGTCTGGGTGGCTCAGTTGGCTAAACGTTGGACTCTGGCTCAGGTCATGATCTTGCAGTTGGTGACTTCGATTCCCACGTTGGGCTCTGTGCTGACAGCTCATAGCCTGGAGCCTGCTTGGGATTGTGCGTCTCCTTCTCTCTTTGCCCCTCACCCGCTCAGGCTCTTTCTCTCTCAATCTCAAAAATAAACATTAAAAAAAATTTTTTTTAAGTCAAAGTTAAACATACATAGTTTCAAGTCAAATAGTTTTATAAGTCTTAAAAAGCGAACCAGACCTTGGGTCTTTTCCTCCCTATCCCTGATTATTGGTCCCCAGAATAACTATTCTCAGCATTTTCCAGTTGTTTCTTCTAATGCTTTATTCTCTTTTTCTAAATTACAGGCTTTTTCTAGTGTGTCTTGATATTTTCAGTAGTGTCTGTTGCTTGGAAAAAGAGGATTTAGGTCTCTTATATACCATTCCTTCAAAATAACCTTCCTTTCCCCATCTGACAATGGTTGCATTAAAAGTTGTCACATTATTAATTTACAGATTGTTTACATTTTTATTACTAATTGCATTGCTTAATACACATAATTACACAATGCATAATCAAACACAATTACCCAATAGTTACCTTGTTGCACACATTGAAATAATACTGCTTATACTGTCAAGAATAGAGAATTATTGGGGTGCCTGGGTGGCTCAGTCGGTTGGGCGTCCGACTTCCGCTCAGGTCATGATCTCACAGTTTGTGAGTTTGAGCCCCGCATCAGGCTCTGTGCCACCAGCTCCGAGCCTGGAGCCTGCTTTGGATTCTGTGTCTCCCCTTCTCTCTGCCCCTCCCCTGTTCGTGCTCACTCTCTATCTCTTAATAATGAATAAACGTTAAAAAAAAAAAAAGAATAGAGGATTATTACAGGGATATCACCTGTGGTTGTATTGGTTGTGCCTTCTTCAAGGACTTGAATTATCTGTTCAGAGGAGAGAGACTTTTTAAAATACAATTCCAGAGGGGATAAGTGTTTCTGTATGATGGGCATTAGTTTTTAACCAAGTAAGACAAAACAAAGCATCATCTGTGCCTGGACTGGATCTTTACATTTAAATAAATTTTCTTAGACTCTGTTCCCCATGGATTAAAATTCATTCACTCATACAGCCCATATTTATTAAATTCTTCCTTTTTCTTTTCACTATATGAAGTTTATTGTCAAATTGGTTTCCATACAACACCCAGTGCTCATCCCAAAAGGTGCCCTCCTCAATACCCATCACCCACCCTGTGTTTTTTTAGTTATTGTAATGGGTCTTCCTGAATTATTTCAAGTTTTCTTTCATTTGATTTGTTTTCTGTCTTAGCACTAGTGTTTTTCCTAAAGTATTTTTGTATTTGTAATTCTTGGCTATCAGCTCATATTTTGCAGTGAGACTACTTTTTTTAATGTTTATTTAGAGGGAGAGAGAGAGAGGGAGGGAGAGAGAGAGGGAGGGAGAAAGAAAGTGCAAGCAGGGGAGGGGCAGAGAGACAAGGAGACAAAATCCCAAGCAAGCTTCATGCTTGATCTCACCAACCGTGGGATCATGACCTGAACCGAAATTGAGAGACGCTTAACCCACTGAGCCACCCAGGTGCCCCAAAAACATTTTTTTTGAAAGCTCTTTGAGCATGAGTGGAGTTTGTCAAATAGCGGGCTTCACTGTAGGGTTTTCTATTATTTCATTGAGGGGAAAAACCCCCATTTGTTACCATCTGTAAATCATTTCTCTTAAATCTAGTCAGTTACCCCTGTGAGGAAACTTGCAGATTCCCATCTGTGAGTTAGAAGCCTTACTGCCAGTTTTCTGTGACTGAGAAGGGAGGAAGGCTGGATATCTTAGTATTTGATAGGCAGTCATTCACTTAATTTGTTTATGACTGGTTCTAACCTTGTCAACTGTATCTGGTACTTCTGAATGTGGTTTACGTTTTCAAGAATATATTAAATAGGACAGGCTGAGCTGCTGTAACAAATAGATACCAAATGTATAATGCCTCAGACACAACAATATTTTACTTCTTGTTCCTTAAGAATCTAAAGTGGGTTTTCCTGGTTGGCAGGCAGCTCTTCTGTATATGGTGAATCAAGGAGCCAGACTTCTACACAGTGGTTTTGCCATACATAGAAACTCTATCATCAGCTGCATCTAGCCAGCAGAAAAGTAGAGTGAACTTCCAAAATGAAAATACTTAACAGATAGTAAAGAGTGATTCATGGTTATAACTTAGGGAAAACATTGGTAAGTGCTGCAAGGTGCCTAAGACAATTTCCTATTCACTCACAGGTTTTAATCATCCTCAAAACCCAGTGAGTTAAACTATATCTCCAAGTGAAGAAGGTAAAGTTCTAAGAGAGAAATAATTTTCTGAGGTTCACTGCTGCTAAGTGGCACATCCAAGATTTAAAGCCAGATTGTAAAACCAGTTCATTTTAACATTTATTTTTAAAATATGTGTGGTAGAAAATAGTGTCCAAGCAGCATTTAAGATGAAATGTTTTTCTGTGACATTTTGTTTAGAAACAAATCTCTGAACTGCCTAGAAGATACATAAAGTATGTTGAAAATTATTGTTGTATATCCTAAACTTCTGACAAGTAGTCCAAAGCCAGATAAATCTGGAATTTTAAGATAGGCTAATGTGATAGAGAGCAGCTGAATAGTTATTTTAGACCGGATGGAGTAAGGTTGCCTGTCTAAGGAGGTAATATGAAACACATATCATACATACAAAAGTAGATGTAAAGTGTCAGTACACTTTAGAGAATAATAAATTGAATGCCTGTTACCTGCCACCACGCTTAAGAAATCAAATATGGTCAGCAATTTAGAAGCCCAATACGGGTTCCTTTCTAGTCACATTCTCCTCCCTGTAACACCTTCCCCAACCTCCTTGCCTCAAGCAGCCAAAACCCAGAATTTTGTGTTAAATATTGCATTCACTTTCTGTGATTTTCAGCTACATTTGTGTATAACTCTAAACAATATATTGCATCGGTTTGCCTGTTTTACAACTTTATAATGGAATTAGGCTGTTTTTGTTATTCTGTCAGTTGACATAAGATTTTTGAAAATCATGTATTTTGATGCAGTCACAGTAATTAATACATTTCTGTACTATATGCTCTTCCATTGTATGGACATATATTTGTCCATTTGATATTATGAACAAAGATGTTTTGAATTTTTTTGTATACCTAGATAGTTCTAACTAGATAGTTCCTATTCCCATATGAAAATTTTCTCTAGGTCAGGGATTCTTAACCCTCTTTATGCCATAGAACCTTTTGGAAATCTTGTAGGCCTATGGAACTGTAGTGTCTGAGGGCAGGTCACTCTAAGATGGGCCACGTTATTGTGAAGATTATTTTGAGCTGAAGCCAATCAAGACCCTGCAGGCTCAAGAGAAACTTTGACCCCTCTCTTAAGTACAGTGAAAAATCTAAACTGGGGATCTTTGCCAGAATAAGGGTTATTACTGAGATAAATTTTATCTGAGTGACCCATTTGTATGGCAGAACAAGTATCTAATTACCAAATATCTGCGGTTCTTCTAATTACCCTGTGAATTACATTCTTTCCTCTGCACTTCTCCTTAGTTCAGGATGATACATACCTCATTTTGCCTGACTATCTTTGCAATTTATATCTATTTGGATTCCTCATGATGAAATTTTGGGGTGATGGAGGGCGGTTTGTGGGGTCCAGAGCCCACAGCCAAGAAAGAATTCTTGAAGACATCTTTGGTGCAAAAAGGTGATTTTATTATTAAAGCATGGGGACAGGACCCATGGGCAGGAAGAGCTGCACTGCTAGTCTGGACAGTGACTGCTTTATGGAGTCGGGGGAGGTAAAGTCAAGAGGGAGTTTGTTTCCAAAGAGACTATCAGACGCTAAAGACTTACTGGAGGCCTAGCTATTGTCAAACTAAGGTTGTTTTTCCCAAAGCAAAGGGAGTTTCTACTGGCCATTGATGGGATTGCCTTTTTCTGGTAAACTTGTGGAGAGTCTTATCAATTAAACCATTTTTTTTTTTGTCTTTTCCAGTTTTGGGGTATCCTGGAGTGTCCAAGGAATATCACACATTGTCCCACCTTGGGTGTGGGGGGGGGAGGTGGTGGCGAGTGCTATTAGCCTGCACTTTGCCCTCAGCTTGCCCCACACTCCCTCATCACTCATACATATGCTTAAATTTGATTTTCTCCTGTTAATCTGTCTAATATTAATTTAATTCTTAGTCCAGCTTAGAAGAGCTCTTGAAGGGTTCTTGCTCCCTGATACAATTATAATGTTTTACATACTTAGCAAATACATAGGTTTACAGAGAAAACAGATTGAGGCGGAATGATCAAAATATGAAACCAAATTCTTTTTTTTTTTTTTTAAGTTTATTTATTTAAGTAATCTCTACACCCAGCATGGGGCCCAAACTCACAACCCTGAAATCAAGAGTTGCATGATCTTCCAACTGAACCAGTCAGGTGCCCCTGAAAGTAAATTCTTGATAAAGAATTTCTTTAAAGAATTTCTTTATCTCTAAAGAATTTCTTTAAAGATTTTCTTTAAAAAAAATTATTTTGAGAGGGAGAAAGAGAGAGAGTGCACCTGCATAAAAAGTGCAGAGAGACAGTGAGAGAGAGAGAGAGAGAGAGAGAGAGAGAGAATCTTAAGCAGGCTTCATACTCAGTGCAGAGCCTGATGTGGGGGCTTGATCTCATGAACTGTGAGATCATGACCTGAGGTGAAATCAAGAGTCAGACACTTAACTGACTAAGCTACCCAGGTGCCCTGACATACTTCTTTATTAAGGTAACAGGATCTATTGTCAGATTTAAAGACTATCATAATTTAGGTAGTGATAAGCATAAATTTTTTTTTATATTTTTACAACACCTCTAAATGGAATTTGACAATATCTATGATATTTATTGGTCACAAAATCACAGGTCCCATTAATAATACTGTGATTTGTTGCCTACATTCATACATAAAGGGAATGCTTATTTTCAGTTAGAAGTTGGTGACAATTGTTAAAAAAACAAAATTTAGGGGCACCTGGGTGGCTTAGTTGAGCATCTGACTCTTGATTTGGGCTCAGGTCATGATCTCATAGTTCCTGAGATCGAGTCCCGCTATTGGGCTCTGCTCTGACAGTGCAGAGCCTACCTGGGATTCTCTCTCTCTCTGCCCCTTCCTGCCTGTGCGCTCTCTCTCTCAAAATAAATACATAAACATTTTTTAAAAAAACACAAAATTCAAGAGAGTAAATTTTGAAGATCCAATTGCCTTTATTAAACAATTAATGAATTGGGCAACATCTCACTCCAGCAAGTAGATATTCCGAGGAGTTGTACAAAATGGAAATTGCTGATAGGAAGGAGGGCGGGGCAAGAAAGTTATAACCAAAGGAAAAGAAAGGATTGTTTAAAGCATGACCATTTTCCCTGGTTGGGGTGGGGGAAGAACAGGGGTTTTTATCATGCAGATTATCTCATCTTCCTTTAGGGGATGGCGGGGCCATGTGACAGACTCAGTGGCACTTATTAGAAAATTCCTGACTGGGGTGCCTGGGTGGCTCAGTCAGTTGTTAAGCGTCAGACTCTTGGTTTCAGCTCAGGTCTTAATCTCATGGTTCCTGAGTTCCACTCTGAGATGGCAGCGTGGAGCCTGTATAGGATTCTTAACCTCTCCCTCTGCCTCTCTCCCACTCATACTGTCTCTGTATCTCCCAAAATAAATAAATAAGCTTAAAAAAAACAAAAGAAAAAAAATTCCTGACTTACAAGTTAAGATTACATTTCGGGGGAAGGTTGATTCTGCAGTTAGATTAGGTATTAACCCCTGGTTTAGTGACTTGGTGCCTTAACCTAAGTGATGCCATTTTGAGATCTGTTTTTTTTTTTTTAACACAATAAAAATGTAATTTTTTCCCACCCAAGTTACCAGAACCTCTGCATTCTTCCATAGACACTGTGTATCAGAGGTTAGGAACCACTGCATTAGAGTATATATGAAGGAATGGAATTGTTAGGTTATAAGATATGTACATATTCATCTTTACTAAAGAGTGCCAAATTGTCTTATAAATTTGTACCTTTAATTGTAGTGTATGGGTTTTTTCTGACCAATTTTTTATACTGTCCGTTTGGTCTGATGAGTATGAAGATGCATTTTACACCTTACATAACAAATGGTGTTCCTGTGTAATTTTGTCCAAAGGTCCAGATCTGCAGAAGGAAGCAGAAGATCCAGCAGGAGAGCTGGATCCAGTGTAAACTTTAGATGCTTGTATTTTGGTGACATATGTGGCTAAGTACCTGAGTGCTATATTCCACGGCCACTAGATGGTGGTATAGACTACTTTTCCTTCATTACAGTTTGAAATAGTATGTGCTATTTTTTTTTTTTTTTTAAACACAAGAGACTCTTTTTTTTTTTTTTAATTTTTTTTCAACGTTTTTATTTTATTTTTGGGACAGAGAGAGACAGAGCATGAACGGGGGAGGGGCAGAGAGAGAGGGAGACACAGAATCGGAAACAGGCTCCAGGCTCTGAGCCATCAGCCCAGAGCCTGACGCGGGGCTCGAACTCACGGACCGCAAGATCGTGACCTGGCTGAAGTCGGACGCTTAACCGACTGCGCCACCCAGGCGCCCCAGTATGTGCTATTTTTGTTGTCACCTTTGAGTTCCTGTAATTTAAACTATAGTTATTTAGTGTGGAGATACCTTACAGCCCTTTTTGTGTGTGCATGATACAGGATTATGTATTGGAGGGAAAAAATATAGTAAAGGATATTAAGGAACAAAAATTCAAGTTTATAGTTTGAAGATGTGAAGATGTAATTGGCTTTATTCAACAATTCATGAATTGGGCAGCATCTCTTCAAGTAAATAGATGGTTGGAAGTGGTGTACAAAATAGTATCATTTTATAGGCAGAAAGTGGGTGGGGCAAGGAGGTTATTAGCAAAAAAAAAGAAAGGATTGTTTCAGGCCAGGTCATCTTTTGGAGGGAGAGGAATGGCAGGGATCTTATGCAGATTACCTTACTATTGCTGATCAGGAAATTTCAGATTGACTGTTTAAGATCCCATTTCTGGGAAAGGTTAAAACTACAACGAAGTCTTGGTTTGGTGTTATGGGTGCAGATAACTCCATTTTGGGTCTGTTGTTTCTTTTCCAACAAGGCAAATTACTACCAATGTTTATGTGTTTCTTTTCTTTATTATTATTTATAAAAGTAAATTAGAAGTAAAAAATAACTTCGATTTTCATTCAGTGTTTCTTAAAAGTTTTATACTCATATCAGCGAATATTTGTTAAGTACCTGTTGTGTGTTGAGCATTAAATTTAATGCTATGGAGAAGGAAAATGTCAGACTGGATGCTTTTTCAGCTTGTCAGCATGTCTCGATATTTCTGTGTCAGCCTCTTTGCTACTAGCCTACTAACTGGAAAGATTTGTGAGCAACTCAGTATTAAATATGGTATGAATTTCTTCAAAGTTGTTTCTATTTAAATTTTTTATTACTAAAACATATGAATGTATGAGTTTAATATATATTATTATATCTGTGTTTAGATATCTTATGTTAATTGGCTTTCTTTAAGTTTTAAGTTTAACTTCTCATTAATAAATGTAATTATTTCTTAAAATAGGTTTTACAAGTCCATTGCTTTGAGTAATCCTTGTGCCTCTCACCTGGAGTGGGGAGAGTGTTATGGGAGAAGTAGTTCTGGAACTTTTGCTACTTAAATATGCTGGCTTTTTGCTTTGCATAAATTGAGACACTTTCTAGCTTAGAACATTTGTGCACTTAGTTTGTGACATATATTTTTGTGTGTGAAGTTCCTCTTTCATTGAAGACCCATTATCCAGTGCTCTCTAGTGTATTTCTTTTCACCTACACAAGTTGTCATAGATACCTACTAGCTGAGTAATTATTTACTTTTTAATTTGTTTTAGTTTTACTTAACTGTAATTGTTTCTGTAGCATCTTTATAATTTAATTTATATGTGAGAAATAATTTACATTTCTCTGATTTCTTCTGAATTCAGCATCTTTTCATAATTTCGTAGGCCATATCATTTTCATTTTTGAGGTCTCACTTTATTACTGTCATCCAGTTTTCTGTTCTATTGGCCATCTTTATCTTACTGATATGGAATCTTGCTGAAAAAGCCTGAAAAAGAAGAGCAAGTTGATGTCAAAATTGCCTAAGATAACAGATGACCTTCGGTGCTGGCTTCTTGCAGAATCCAGAGAGACAGACCTGCTCAGTGGGATGGACAGCAAAGGGTCTTACCAGGTGAAGGGCTGGAAACTCACACAGCAGCAGTTTGTGGCCCTTCTGTGGAAGAGGCTGCTGACTACCAGAGGAAGTCGGAGTCGGAAGGGATTCTTTGCTCAGGGGACTCTGGCTTCATGGATGGGCGCTGGCTCCCTGACCAGAGGAAGCAGGAGAAGGTCATGGTTAAGAGAGGATGCTGGGGCCAGACTCTATGTATTTCAATACCAGTTCTGCTTCTTGCCGCTCATGCGTCTGCGGGCAAGTTACTTTGCTGTGCCTCCATCTTGTCATCTTTAGAATGAAGACAATGTACCTATGACACAGGGTTGTTCTAAGCATTAAAATGAATAACTGCTTGGATGACATGATACTGTATGTGGAAAACCCAAAAGACTCCACTAAAAAACTGCTAGAACTGATCCATGAATTCAGCAAAGACGCAGGATATAAAATCAATGTACAGAAATTGGTTGCGTTTTTATACACTAATAATGCAGCAGAAAGAGAAATCAAGGAATTGATCCCATTTACAATTGCACCAAAACCCATAAAATACCTAGGAATAAACCGAACCAAAGAGATGAAAAATCTATACACTTAAAACTATAGAAAGCTTATAAAAGAAATGAAAGAAGACACACACACAAAAAATGGAAAAAACATTCCATGCTCATGGATTGGAAGAACAAATATTGTTAAAATGTCAATACTACCCAAAGCAATCTACATATTCAATGCTAACCCTATCAAAATAACACCAGCATTCTTCACAGAGATAGAACAAACAATCCTAAAATTTGTATGGAACCAGAAAAGACCCTGAATAGCCAAAGCAATCCTGAAAAAGAAAACCAAAGCTGGAGGCATCACAATTCTGGACTTCATGCTGTATTACAAAGCTGTAATCCTCAAGACAATATGGTACTTTCAGAAAAACAGACACACAGGTCAATGGAACACAATAGAGAACCCAGAAATGGACGCACAAATGTATGGACAACTAATCTTTGACAAAGTTGGAAATAATATCCAATGGAAAAAAGTCTCTTCAGCAAATGGTGTTGGGAAAACTGGACAGCAGAAGAAAGAACCTGGACCACTTTCTTCCACCATACAAAAACAAAACAAAACAAAACAAAACACAAAACAAAACCAAACCTCAAAATGGATGAAAGACCTAAACATAAGACAGGAAGCCATCAAAATTCTAGAGGAGAAAATAGGCAACAACCCCTTTGACTTTGGCCACAGCAACTTCTTACTTGACATGTCTCCAGAGGCAAGGAAACAAAAGCAAAAATTAACTAGTTTCTTCACAGAAAAAGGAAATAAAACTAGATAAAAAGCTTCTTCACAGAAAAAGGAAACAATCAGCAAAACTAAAAGGCAATTGATGGAATGAGAAGATATTTACAAATGACATATCAAATAAAAGGTTAGTATCAAAATCTATAAAGAACTTATCAAACCCAATGCCCCAAACACAAATAATCCAGTGAAGAAATGGGCAAAAGACATGGACACTTTTCCAAAGAAGACATCCAGATGGCTAAGAGACACATGAAAAGATGCTCAACATCACTCATCATCAGGGAAATACAAATCAAAACCACAATGAGATACCACCTCACACCTGTCAGAATTGCTAACATTAGCAACTCAGGCAACAACAAATGTTAGCGAGGATGCAGAAAAAGACGATCTCTTTTGCGCTGCTGGTGGGAATGCAAACTGGTGCAGCCACTCTGGAAAACAGTATGGAGGTTCCTTGAAAAATTACAACCCAGCAATTGTACTACAAGGTATTTATCCAAAGGATACAGGGGTGCTGTTTCAAAGGGGCACATGCATCCCAATATTTATAGCAGCACTGTCAGCAATAACCAAAGTATGAAAAGAGCCCAAATGTCCATCGACTGATGACATCAGTCATATCTACTGGATAACATCAGTCCATATCGACTGGATAAAGAAGATGTGGTATATGTATCTATACACATGATATATTACTTGGCGATCAAAAAGAATGAAATCTTGCCATTTGCAACAATGTGGATGGAACTAGAGTATATTATGCTAAGCAAAGTAAGTCAGTCAGAGAAAGACAAATATATGACTTCACTCATGTGGAATTTAAGATACAAAGCAGATGAACATAAGGGAAGGGAAGCAAAAATAATATAAAAATAGGGGGATAAACCATAAGAGACTCCTAAATACAGAGAACAAACTGAGGGTTGCTGGTGGGGTGTTGGGTGGGGGGATGGGCTAAATGGGCAAGACAGTAAGGAAGACACTGGTTGGGATGAGCACTGGGTGTTATATATAAGTGATGAATCACTAAATTCTATTCCTGAAATCATTATTACACTATATGTTAACTAACTTGGATTTAAATTAAAAAAAAAAAGGAGTAACTGCTTAGAATGGGGCCTGACATTGAGTAGTGCTGTGTGTGTGTGTCTGGGCAAATTCAGTTTTCGTAACTTGAGAAATGATACGTCCAGATGTACTTGATATATGCACTTCTTGGAAACATGATTTTTCTCTAAATTGATTTTTAACTGCAAATTAACAAAAAGGTAGCCACAGAGGAAAGAAAAAAAATGGGCAAACAGACTGAGAAGACTCACTACACTATTGCCTGCATGTGAGTGTTGGCATGCTAAGTTGCTTCCTCAGAAGGGAAGAAATTATCCCACTCTATAAAACCAAGAAGTATAAAATCAAGAAGTATAAAACTAAGAGATTCTTCCCTATAGACTATGTGGATAATGCAGAAGAGTATGAGTTTGGAGATACAGACCTGAATTTGAATTCTGGTTCTGCTACTTATTGGCTGTGTGACCTTGAGCACGTTACTTAGTCTCTCTGAGTTCAACTACCTTGTTCATTGATTGGTGATGATGATACTACTACTTAGGGCTGTAACAATAACTAGATCATTGTCATGTATTTTCCCATAAAGAAGGATTTAGGTCTTGACGCATTTTGAGGCCATTATATGGTGACAGTGGCTGCTTTTTCCCTTTCAGAGTGGGATCTTACTGGGTCATTTAGTCTTGGTCTGCAGATTACAAGTGAGCACATGAGGCCACAGTGGGAAGGGACTTCACATGGATACGCTAAGAGTAGAGACAGAACCAGGTTTCAGGTCTTCGGACTCCTGGTCCAGGGCTTTTCTCTCAGCCTTTCTCAGAGCTGAGCTGGGCTCCTGGCCCAGTGTGGTCTTTGGTCTTCAGAGGGCAGAGGACAGGACCCTATGTTCTGAGTCACCCTGACTCCTCTGAAGTTGTTAGCTTGGGGCTTCTGCCAGGTGGCCATAGCCTCTGGCCTTGTGCTGCCAGCTTCCAGAAATGCCTGGAGGGAAGAGGTTTAGTTCTCAGGATCTGCTGCTTCTAACCTGCCATGAGTGCCTTGGTAGAGCTCTGCTATGGGCCCTGTACTGCTCATTTGCATGCTGGCTGGTTTGGGAGGCTAGCTGGACTCTTAGGGGCTTGCCCTGTGCCCTTCTTTCTAACACTTGCGCTTGTTTTGCAATTTCCTTTCCCCTCTACCCCCTGGTTATAGATTGTCCTGCCAGCTGTGTTTGTCTGCATTGCCCTGGTGTTCAGCTTGATCGTGCCACCCTTTGGCAAGTACCCCAGCCTGGAGCTTCAGCCCTGGATGTACAACGAACAGTACACATTTGTCAGGTATGTGCTTGCCTTCTGCGCCCAGGGACAGAAGAGAGCCCAGACAGACCCAGGTGTTTACTGTGCTGAGGGCCAAGGGGAGGTGGACTCAAGAATGTGGATTTTATCAGGTGTCCCAAAGCCCCTGCACAAACTAATATGGGATGCAAAGAACAGCAGTGAATTCAACCTGAAATAATAGCCCTCTGTTGTCATATTTGAACTTTTCTCCTCTTTATACTACTGTTGTTGCTAGCAACAGTTATATGTATTTTAAGAAAATAATCTGCCCTTCTAAAATCTATGATTAAGTTGTAAATGTATTTGGAAGTTTATAGGTAGGTTAAATTTGTAGTTGATTCAAAGTATTTATATACACTGTCAAAGCTTTGTACCTCTAGAAAGTTAATTCTTTGTTTTCTCCACAATAGAATTCTTGTACTTTTAAACTGTTAAGTTGTAGATACTAGCTAGTATTTGTTCTTTAGACAAAAATACCCCTTACTTATAACAAATAATCCAGTACGTCAAACATAAGGATAAAGGAATTTCTTAATCTAGTTAGGTAGAAATTTTCTTTATTCCTATAGGATTTATAGATCTTTAGATGGGTGAGAATATGTCAATGATATAAAAACAAGAGAAGCTTAAAAAAAAAGGTATATATATTTAAAAAAAAAAAGGTATACTAGGTGCTCCTGGGTGGCTCAGTTGGTTAAGCTTCTGACTCTTGATTTTAGCTCAGGTCATGATCTCACAGTGGTGAGATTGAGCCCCACATCTGGCTCTGTGCTGGGAGTGGAGCCTGCTTAAAATTCTCTGTCTTCCTCTCCCACTGCCCCTCCTCCTTGTTGAAAAAATAAGTTATACTATATATATATATATATATATATATATATATATATATACACATACGGTATAGTATATATATATATATATGCTTAAAAGCACATAATATATATACAATAGTGTATACACATATAGTGTAGTATATGTACATTGTGCTAGTTTATATATACGTGTGTGTGTGTGTATAGCATTGTGTGTGTGTATACGTATATATAGTATATATGGTATAGTATGTGTATGTGTGTATATGTGTATGTATGTGTGATAGCTCAGGTTTACTTTATTTTTTCTTTTCTAGGCTCACCTTGTATTGCTCATGGCTGTAGAACATGAGTTTATTTTGTGTTTATAATCTGTGCCCATTATTGTTTATACTTTTCACTTGTCTATGCAAATATTCAGCCAGTAAAATCTCCCTGACCTTTGTAGAAAATCCTGGTCGTCAATGCCTAATGAATAATTGTGAAAGTACTTTTGAAATACTAATCCCTAATAACTTTGTGAGAGTACTTTTGAAACACTGATCCTTAATAGTTTCTTTACTTCACATTGAAATACATATGTAGGGGGTGCCTGGGTGGCTCAGTCTGTTGAGCGTCCGACTTCAGCTCAGGTCATGATCTCAGGGTTCATGAGTTCGAGCCCCACATCGGGCTCTGTGCTAACAAACAGCTCAGAGCCTGGAGCCTGCTTTGGATTCTGTGTCTCCCTTTCTTTCTCTCCCCTTCCCCTGCTCATGCTCTGTCTCTCTCTGTCTTTCAAAAATAAATAAATGTTAAAAAAAAATACATATGTAGGAGTGCCTGGGTGGCTCAGTTGGTTGAGCATCTGACTCCTGATCTCAGCTCAGGTCATGATCTTATGGTTCACGAGCTTAAGCCCCGCATTAGGCTCCTCATTGACAGCACAGATCCTGCTTGTGATGCTCTCTCCCTCTTTCTTTGCCCCTCCCCCACTCGTTTTCTCTCTCTCTCTCTCTCTCAAATAAATATACCTAAAAAAATAAAAATAAGTAAAATGCATGTAAAGGTAGCAGCACCTGCGTGGTGACTGACTCGGTTTCAGCACAGGTCATGATCTTGTGGGCTAGTGAGTTTGAGCCCTGCATCAGGTTCTGCACTGACAGTGGGGAGCCTGTCAGTGGGGAGCCTGTCAGTGCAGAGCCTGCTTGGGATTCTCTCTCTCTCTCCCTCTCTCTCTGCCCTTCCCCTGCTCATGCTCTCTTTCTAAATAAATAAATAAGTAAAATAAATAAGCTTAAAAAATACATATGCAGGGGCGCCTGGTTGGCTCAGTCGGTTAAGAGTCTGACTTTGGCTTAGGTCATGATCTCACGGTTCATGAGTTAAGCCTGGCGTCTGCCTCTGCACTGACAGCTCAGAGGCTGTAGCCTGCTTTGGATTCTGTGTCTCCCTCCCTCTCTGCCCCTCCCCGGCTTTGTGCTGTCTCTCTTTCTCTCAAAAATAAATAAACACTAAAAAATACATATGCAAATGTGTATTGTATATGTGTGTGTTATATATGTGTACATATATATGTACATATATACACACAACTTTGTACATAGTTATACAGTCTCCACTCTGGAGTGTTTATCATCCTGGTATCAAATATATGGCTAGTGTCTAGCCATATATATAGTGTTTTATTATTCATTTTTGTGTTAAGAATCTAGCACTCAGGAGTGTGTAATAAAGTATTTACTTTGGGAAACTTTTTTACCTTCCAATTCCTAGTTCTAATGAACTACTGAACTGGCTGCTTCTCATATAGCCACAGTGATGACACTCCTGAGAATGTGGGCATCCAGGAACTCTTGAATGCCCTCACCAAAGATGCTGGATCCAGCGTATGGAAGGAAAGCCAATCCTCTGAATGCCGTTTAAGATCCTCCTTGGCTGGCTTCTTGTGATTGTCCCCTAGTTTACTCTCTAATATTGCATTTATCAGTTGCATATTACACTGTAACTATCATCATTTGCCCTTCAAATAATTTTTTGCCTTAAAAAAGCTAATATACCAACCCAATCAGAACATCTAGGAACAAATATTTGAAGAGTGTTCTAACATCTTACAAACTGAATCATTATAGCTTTTTCTTATTGCTATAGCACATTAATATTTAATTTAATAGAATAATATACTTACTGGTCAAATGCTTTCCCCTTCTCCCCTTTCCACCAACTCTTGTACCTCAGTTTTGCAAAGGGTTGCTCCATTATTTATAATTCGTGGTTTTGCTTACCAGCTTTTTCACTTTTTTTTTATTAACATTTATTTATTTTTTGAGAGAGAGAGACAGAGCATGAGCAGGGGAGGTACAGAGAGAGGGAGACACAGAATTGGAAGCAGGTTCCAGGCTCTGAGCTGTCAGCACAGAGCCAGATGCGGGGCTCGAACCCACAAACCGTGATATCATGACCTGAGCCGAAGTCAGTTGCCCAACCGACTGAGCCACCCAGGGGCCCCTCCAGCTTTTTCACTTTAGCAACCTGAAAAAATGACATATTCACTTTGTGTTATAATACATATTTGCTTCGTTAAAAATTTTTTTTTTAATGTTTATGGATTTTTGAGAGAGACAGAGCATGAGCAGGGGAGAGTCAGAGAGGGAGGGAGACAGAATCCCAAAACAGGTTCCATGCTCTGAGCGGTCAGCACAGAGCACGATGTGGGGCTCAAACTCACAAACCTGAGATCATGACCTGAGCCGAAGTCGGACGTTTAACCAGTTGAGCCACCCAGGTGACCCCTGTGTTTTCTTCTTTTAACATACATTTTTCATGACGTGCCTTCAAACCCTTTTATAAGGCACTGCATAAATAAATTCAGTGAATGACCATAAGCCTCTAAGTGTCTAGTGGGGAGGGCAAAGGTACTTCAAGGGATCACTGAGTAAAGACAGTGAGGAGAGGTGAGGAGCTAATGAGAGTGCAATGCTGGTAGAAGTGGGTTCAGTTTTCCAGGCTAGAAAGGCAAAAGAGGCATGACCCTCATTCAAATGCTACTGCTTTGATAAAGAACACCATTGATGTGTATTGGAGGCAGTCTGAAGACAGTATCTCTGTACTGACAACCCTTACTGAAATTCAAATTTTAAGTTTTTCAAAAAGTGGTAGAACTGAGGAAAATTTGAATGGGACACCTACCAGTGGCATTGAGCTTTGTCTTAGCCAGCCATCTTTTGAAGCTTTAGGTGTGAACTTCAGGAGGTACTGTGTCTTACTCTGACTTTTGTATCAAGTCACAGTGCTTTAGAGAGAACTAGAGGGCAATACACAAATCTGTTCCTTTGATATTTTTAGTACATTCAAGCATAACATAAAGAATGTGGCTATGCATTAAATTGTAGAATTTGAAGCTAGAAAGGATACTAGAAATGACTTGTTACAACATGTCATTGTGTACTTTTATTTTACTAGTGGAGAAGATAAGACCCAAGAGGGCAAGCGTCTTATTGGTGGTCCACAGGGATTCAGAGCTCAAGTCAGGCACGAAGGATTTGTCTTTTGTCACCCAGGGTGCTTGCAAACAACCTAGCTCTTCATGCACTGAGCACCCTCTCCCCATCCCTCCCCAACCCCAATTCTCTACTCATTTTAAGACGTAAACTGAATCTTTCCATTCTGCACCAGATTTTCAGCACATTGAGCATAACATGCAGACTCCTTCCCTGACCCGATCATCTGGCACCTGCCTCCCTCCACCCCTCCTCTTCCACTTTCTCCCTCCTAGCTCATCTCGCCCCAGCCACACTGCCTTCCTGCTGTTCCTCAAACATGGAAAGCTCATTTTCTCACTTTCTATTGCCCTTGCTTATAGTGTTCTTTCTTCCCAAATCTTTTCCTGGCTTCTCTTTCTAATCGTGTATGCCTTGGGAGAAGTATCACCCTCTTTGGGAGAAGTAGCCCTGTTTCCCCCCGTTTCCCTCTTATTTTGCTTTATTTTTGGCTAGGTGACATTTGTTTATTGCCAAATTCCTGCACAGGAATGCAAGCTCCATGCAGGCAGAGAGTTTGTCTTGTTCACCCAGACTCTCAAATGTGCCGAACAGTGTCTGGCACATAGATGCTCAGTGAATATTCGTTGAGTGAACACAGGGGCAGGAGACCAAATGCTGGTGGATTGCATTGACTGGAGTTTGGTAGGTGAGCATTTCAGGCTCTTTGTGTTCCATCATCCTTAACTGCAAAGGAAGTTTGCGGCTCACAGGTCTGTGGGGAGATCACACAAATGGTGAGGGGATAGATGCATGTTTGTGGTTGTTATTGATTGATCTGTGCTCCTAAGGCACCAGGAATGGCCAGGCCCTCTCGGGTGATGCTACCTTTGATGTCTTCCCTCTGCAGAGACATGCCTTGCTCAGTGGAGGAAGAGGAGTGGACCACCGCCCCGGTTCCCCAGACCATCACGAAACTCTTCCAAAGTGGGAACTGGACGATGGAGAACCCCTCACCCGCCTGCCAGTGTAGCAGCGACAAAATCAAGAAGATGCTGCCTGTGTGTCCCCTGGGGGCAGGGGGGCTGCCTCCTCCACAAGTGAGTCAGTCTCAGTGTGACTGAGCAGATGGTGGTGCGGGGTGGGCTGGGGCACTTCGTCAGGAAGAAGGAATGGATGACCAGTCATGCAGGGGGTTGTCTTTCAGTCTTGATCTTAATTCTGTGGGGACAACAAGCATGTGAGTTTTGAAGGGAAGAAGCTGGTCCATAAGTTTCTAACCTAGCTTAGCTTGTTTCTCTAGTTTGAAAAAAGTCAGCCTAGCTTACTTACCTGTTCGAGTTAAAGCCAGAACCCAACGGGTTCAGTGGGCTGTGGAAGACACACTCTGGCTTCTCCCGCTGAGGTAGTGTTGACAGAACATATAGCATGACAGGCTGGTTCTGCCTGTTCATCCCTGGTTCTGCCACAGATGAGCTGGTGACCTAGGACAGGCCCCTCAGTGCCTGGACTTGTTTCCCCACCTCTGAATTAGGGAGGCTGGCCCATGAAGCTTCTGTGGGTCTTAAAATTCTGACATTCTCCGAGACTGTGAGTGTGGGGAGCAGTCCTGAGCCTTTTTTTCTGAGAACAATTTCAGGAAGAGGCTTGTTTGTGATCTCCCTCTGCTGCTGTATCAGTATCTAGGTTGCAGGGTGAGGACAAGTGATTTCAAATGGGTGTGAGAACTTAAAGGTATCCTGGTTACTTCTCCCTAAAATAACAGCTGATCTATCATCAGTATAACTCCAGTGAACAAGAGAATTCACTGGGCATAGAGTCAATGATACTGCTCCCCTAAATACCTTTGTGACTATACAGAATCATATTCTACTGTCTATTGTTTAGTAGTTCAGAATAATTTCCTGGGAACATGTTAGCTTGGCAGAAGGGAATGGCCAATGCTGAGGGCAGAATGGACTAGGCCTTGGTGTTTGGATGATGGCAGTGCCTGGGCCCTATGGGGAGAGTCTGGCCACACTGTGATCTATTTGAGGGACACGTGTCATTGTTATTCATTTTATTTTTTGTCCCAGTTGTGGTCCATAAAGACACACGTGCTTTGTTTACTTTAAATTTCTAGTTCACTCATGTTATTAAATAAGGCAGTCTTTAAATTTGTTTAATTCAAATATGATTCTTATACCCTAGTTACACTTTTCTCCCAAATCAGATTCCCAGAATGTCATATGGACCCCAGAATAGTTTTTCAGTTTTCACCTTTACATGGACCCAAGAAGGATTGAAGAAATGGTTAAAACCACCTATTTCCTTGTTTTTCAACCCATTTGTTCTGAATTTTGAAGGAATAAGTGGAACTTGAGAAGAAAAGGAAGAATCCTTGAAGTTCATTCTCATTCATCTCCGGGAAAACGAGATACCTTATATAAATGCCTCAAACCTATGTCACTGCTTCTCACTTTCCCTCTTTTGCCTGTTTTCCAAGATCCAGTACCCATAGAACTCAAAGCAGTGCAGAATGGGACCCCTAGAGTAGCCTCCATGCTAGGAAGGAGCCATGGCTGGTCTGTCAGGCCTCCCTAACCTGCTCTGGTCAGTGTCCCTCACTCTTCTGTGAGAAATGAGTTTAAGAATTCTCTATGTTTGCACCAATGGGTTAACAGGGCTTAGGGTGGAAAGCAGCCACAGGGCAAAAGTGCCCAAGATTAGTTGTTAAGTAAAACAAAGCTTAGGGTGGAAAGGGTCTGAGAACAGTTAGAGGTGGAAAGCCACTACAGGGCGGAAGCACCCAAGGTTAGCTGGTGAAAAGGGTGCCTTGTCAGCTTTGAGGCAGCATGTGCCAGCAATCTTAAACTTTGGAGATAAGAGCTACTTGGCTATATCTTCCACAGAGAAACACTGTCCATCTGCTGTCTGGCGCCATTATCTCATCATGCTTTAATCTCAACTTCTAACGTCACTTGCCCCCCAAACCCTTTGTGTCTTACACACACAAGTTAATGGCACACAAGTTAATTTTTTGCATGTTTACTTTTTGCATGTACACCATGTACGTAAAACCTTGAGAGCTCAATAAACAGAGATGAAACCCCTGTTTGGGGCTCTTGTTCTCCCGGAAATTGGCCTCTCTCGTATTCAATTCTGTGTCCACTCTCTTGCTGGACAAGAGAGAACTCCAGACTCAAAGTCTGCTACACTGTTCCTTTTGAATCCCCATCTGCTTGCCTTGAGACCCAAATTCAGGCCTGAGTCACCAAGGTTAGAGGAGCATCTGTGAGATAAATAGCCATTTTTTGCTCAATATCTTAGATATCAGCCTATAATCAGGTCAAGGTCCATTCCCTTTCCCACTGTAGTTTCTGTTAGCCTCCGTGGGCAGGGACCATAGAGTCAAAAGATTGCCAGAATCCATTAGGGTTGGCTGGGATGTAACTTTCACAAAGTCTAAATTTGAATTTCTTTTGAAGAGGAAATATCTAAATATTTAAATAAATATCTAATACCACATGTACATACTCATGTGGTATCTGCTGCTGAGTATTGTGTTTCACACTGTCTGTGTTTTAATGTCAGGCTGTTGTTTAGGTATGGTGGGTTTTCCCTGGGTGCCAGTAATTCTCAATCACCTCCTCTAAGTCAAAGGATTCCATTAAACAACTGAAGAAACACTTGAAGCTGGCCAAGGTACTTTATTCATCCCAAGATTTTTCAGAAAAGTGGGCCCAGAGTTGCAGGTACATGGGCGTCATTGGTAGGTCAGTCAGGTCACCTAGCAGCTTCTTGTTTAAGACTTTTGCATAGAAAACCATCACTGGTATTTAGTGATCTTGCACCAGCCAAGAATGAGCTACTCAGTGTGTATTTAATACTTGAAAGTGTAGATCCTATATATGGAGCATGGCAATTATTCTTTCTCTTATCTCCTACAGAGTATCAATATAGGTCATTAGGAATTTCATACAAGACCCTGAATCATGGACTTATTGGACCATTCTTATAATCAGAATCTTAGAATTTCTTTTCTTTTTTGTGTTTAGAATTTCTATATCTATTAGATTGATATGCTATACACTGTTGCTTTTACACTTATTTACAGCTGGATTAATTTAACTTATTTGAGTAGTTTCACACTAATATTTTCTCTACTTACTAAGTTTTCAAGCCACATACCTTTGCTCTTATAAGGTCAAGAACAGTGGACAAAAGCTAATGCCATTAGGCCAGTCTCAGACCTCTTTGAGTAGTTTCATTATGGTACTAGACTCTTTTTGTTAAAAATTTTTTTTAATGTTTTGTTTAAATTTGAGAGAGAGAGAAACAGAGTATGAATGGGGAAGGGGCAGAGAGAGAGGGAGACACAGAATTCGAAGCAGGCTCCAGGCTCTGAGCTGTCAGCACAGAGCCTTATGTGGGGCTTCAACCCACTAACTGTGAGATCATGACCTGAGCCAAAGTTGGACATTTAACCAACTGAGCCACTCAGGCGCCCCAGTACTAGACTGTTTTTAACTTAGTGACATGTTTTGTGTTTGTTTTTCAGATTTTTGACTTGAAAACAATCATGCTTAAACTCTGAATAAAATAAATACATTTTATTTATTGAAGAGATGTTTTTCCCTGGGCTGTTCATCAGATGTTTGTGTGTATGTGTGTGTGTCCTCCTTAATTGTGTCTTCAACTGCATCATTGACTCCTCAGATCTTCACTGACTTTCTCTTTCCAGGAAGAGCATGTCAGCGGACATTCTTGTGTCCATCTGTGTTGTCTTTGAAATGTTCTTCATCTCAGCCAGTTTTATTGTGTTCCTGATCCATGAGCAGATCAGTAAAGGGAAACTCCTGCAGTTCATTAGCAGATTGTAACCTGTCATGTACTGGCTCTCCAATTCTGCATGGGATATGGTAAGAACACCTGTCTGCTGCTGCCTTCTAAATCTCCATCAGGGCTATGGATTGGATGAAAGAGCCTTTGACTTTTCTAAAAGTGTTCTGGCTAATCTAAAGATGAATGAAAAAGGGAAAGGCAGAAGCAGTTGTATATTTTCATGACACAGAGCTGATCTCATGCCACAGAGAAAATCTGTCTACACTGACTGCAACTAACATTACTATCACCTAATTTCCTAGACTTTTCAAAGAAACATTGAGGTAGAAGACTCTTAGTTAAAACTCAAAACCAATGCCTCTGACTTCTGATAGGTTTTAACCTCCAGAGTTAGGGTGTTCTTTGCCTTACTAGGAAACTTATTTGTCCTTTGAATCCTTGAGGACCAGATAAATGAGAGGTGAGTATGCTTCCTGCTTTTCCATTTTCCCTCAGACAGCTAATAATTTACTGTGTTGTATTTGCAATATGTGTTAGAAACATAAATTCATATAGCTGTAAATATAGACTACCAGGAGAGCTTGGAAGTACCAAATCTAGTTTGAGAAGGCTGAAATACTCAAGTAAAATAAAAATGAACATTGTAAGAAAACCCTAGTATATCTGAGACAGTACTGAAGAAATTCTCCTTGTAGAGCTATTAGCATGCTATTTATTTGAGGTAAGTTAACATTTAAGTATATTTATTACTGTCTCATTACCTTATAGCAACACAGTAGCTCCAGATCAGAGGATAAAAATATAAAACACAATAAAAAATGATCAGAATGTATCTGTAGGCATTTATTAGGGCAAACATTTCCATAACCATAAATATCTCATTATCACAAATAGATGTCCCAAGTATCTTTGTTAAATTGTGATTCAAAATGAAGTAAAAGTTAGTAAAATAAATTGTAAATGAAGACATTTTCAGCATATAAACCAATGAGTCTTTAAAAATTTTTCATATGAGGACCTATTAACATTATTTTCCACATATGTAATTAATTATTAATGTAAAACAAAATGAATAGAGATGATAATATACTTTTCCATAATAAACAGGTTTAATATTTTTATGAATCCCATTTGGTATTACAAAATAAGTTTTACTGGACAAAAACTTTTAAAATCTCAGAAAAATAGACATGAAAATGTTGATAATATATATAAATAACTTAAAAATATCATAGGCATGGAAATGTAACATAATCATTTCAATATAAGGAAATGCTATAAAAGTAGAAGGCTGTAAACATAGAGAACAAGAGATATTCTGAAATAAATGAAAAATCAAGATCTTGAAGGAATGACAACTATTTTTAATATACGACAGATACTGAAATGTCAAACGGAAAATGAACAGAACTATTTCCTCAAGAGGTCATGACAATGGACAGAAGCAGCTTTTAAAAATGCAGAGGGCACAGCAAATTAACTTACCACCTCCTTCAAATAAAAATGAAAATCTCTTGGGAGAATTTAAGCACCATTAGCAGACACAACTTATAGCAGTTAATGCAATGCTTTGTATTTCAGAGGAAAATTATTTCAATGGGGAAAATGACGTAGGAATCAGAAGCATATTTTGCTGAGACTCAAGGAAGTTAACACTTTCCCGAACTGGAAAAAAAACATTTTATAATGTTGGAAAGTTATAAAGTTAAAAAGTGAATCAAATTTGTTGTACAAATAATTCACGCCTAGTGAAATAGCTTACCAGCTGCCACAACTCTGGGATCCTCATGAGACTGATGTCTCCCAGCTGCACGACTGTCTGCACTCTCATTCCACCAAAGAACATGAACTGCAGAAATAACCAAAAATAGATTCTAAAGACTATAGCATTACTACAATAAATACAGAAAAATTAATCAGAAACATTAAGTCTTATTCTTTAAATCAAAATAGTAAATATCAAAAAGGTAAAACTGAGTATGTTAGTGATAAGATTTCAGAGGGGTCAGTGATTTGGGAGGTAAATTTATAAATTACTTAATCAAACTTTTTATAGATGAAGAAACAGATGGTTGGAGAGAAAAAGTTAGTAAAACCACTAAAGACACAATTAAGTCTAGAACCAAGCCTGTGACTTCCTAATATATTTTAGTTTATTAAAAAAAGCAAGATTATATAAGAATTATATTTACTACTGGAAATTTGGATGATACAAAGAAGAAAATTAAAAGCATAATTTGAACCACCTAGAGAGAAACTCTATTGCTATTTAGTGCATTTCCTTTAAACAAATGAATAAAATAAAAAATGCATATTTTCCATGGCAGTAATCTTAATTTTTAATGGCTATGTGAATTCCTCCTTATAGATATAACAACTTTTTATCCAAACTTCTTATTATTGACCAATCAGATTAATTCCAATATTTAAATTTTTTGAATTATGGAATGTTTTTGTGCATAATGTTTTACAAATTTTTAATAACTATAATATAGGACATGTTAGCTCTATAGGAAAATGCGGATAAAAAGAGAAAAGAGTAATCATTTCTATACCACCTAGGGAAAAAACCCACTTTTTTGCTGCATCTCTTTCCATATTTATATATATATGTATCTATTTTTATGGATATATTTTATACACACATAAACATACAAATTTATGGTTATGTAAATACATGATGAAATGTACTTTTTTCTGGATTATATGTGTTATTACATAAAAAATGTTTTTTTGTAAATAATACTGATACAAACATCATTAGAGTAGCATCTACATGTATATCTGTAATGATAATGCTGATGACAACTCATACCAATATTTATTCATTGTTTACTATGTGCTAGACCTTGTTTTAAGCATTTTGCATGTATTAACTCATTTAGTCTTCATAATAATTTTATATAGTAGATTACTATTATCATCACTTTATGGATGAGGAAACTAAGGCACAATGAGGTTAAGTAACTTACCTAGGGTGACAAAGTTATAAGTGGTGAAGCTGGGATTCAAACCCAGGCAGTCTGGATCTGATTATTTTCTTAATATAAACTCCTAAAATTTAAATTGAGAGAACCAAAGAGTATATCTTATACATACACACTCATAAATATACAGTGTATATATTATACACTGTCCTCCAGAAATGAAGTATTGATTTATACTCAGCATATTACTATTCTCCTAGTACACTAAGAATAAATTTAAGATTAAAAAGTGTGTGTGCACACATATTTTCATTATTTTTTTTCTTATAAAAGTGATACATGTCCATTATAGTAAATTAGAGACTTAAAAGACCTTTAATCTCATCATTTAAATATGACTATATATTTTATGTCCTTTCAAATTCCCTTCTTGTATAACTAAACACACCTACATATCCATGCATATTTCCTTAACATTGGCAAAAACAATTTAAAAAATTAAGGCTTTTTGCCCAAGGCAGCCCCAACTTGCCTCTTAACACCGGGACCAAACCCTGCCCACAATAGGCAAAGAGAGCCATTTCAGACAACTGGACTAAAGGCAGATGTGGCTCAGCCACAACAGTAAGGTGCATGCAACACATACAGAAGATACCCTTGAAGGGAAATTGCACTGCAGGGCACTACAGGACCTCTTCTTCATAAGGCCACTACTTGCAAAAGCAGGAGATGTAGCTTACTTTCCTAACACACAGAAACAGACACAGAGAGTTAGACAAAATGAAGGCATAGAAGAATATGTCTCAAATGAAAGAAGAGGACAAACTCACAGCAAGAGAGCTAAATGAAACAGATAAGCAATCTGCCTGATAGAGAATTTAAAGTAATGATCATAAATATACTCATTGGACTTGAGAAAAGAGTAGAGGATCTCTGTGAAACCCTCAAAAAAGAGAGAGAAAATATAAAAAAGAACCAGTGAAAGATGAAGAACTCAATAAGTGAAATTAAAAATACACTAGAGGGAATAAATAGTAGATTAGAGGAAGCAGAAGAATGGATCAGTGATCTAAAAGACAGTAATGGAAAGCAATCAAGCTAAACAGGAGAAAGAAAAAAGATTAACAAAAATGCAAGAATAGGTTAAGGGAACTCAGCAATACCATCAAGTGTAATAACATTAACATTATAGGGATCCCAGAAGAAGAGAGATAAAAGGGGTAACACATTTATTTGAAGAACTAATAGCTGAAAACTTCCTAAATCTGGAGAGGGAAACAAATCTAGAGTCCTAACGCACAGAGAGCCCCCAACAATATCAACCCAAGGAGGTCCACACCAAGACACACAGTAATTAAAATGGCAAAAAAGTACTGATAAAGAGAAAAATGTAAAAGCATCAAAAGAAAAGAAAATAGTTACATATGAGAGAAACTCCATAAGGCTACCAGCTGATTTTTCAGCAGAAACTTTGCAGGCTAGAAAGGAGTGGCATGATATATTCAAAGTGCTGAAAGGAAAAAAACTGAAACCGAGAATACTCTATGCAGCAAGGCCATCATTCAGAATAGGAGAGATAAAGAGTTTCTCAGATAAACAAAAATTAAAGGAGTTCATCAACCACTAAACCAGGCTTACAAGAAATATTAAAGGGGATTCTTTAAGTGGAAAAGAAAAACCAAAAGCAGGAGTAAGAAAATGAGGAAAGGAAAAAATTTCACAGGTGCATATAAACATAATAAAAGTAGATTAATCACTTATAAAACAGTACGGAGCTTAAAACACAAAGCAGTAAAATCAAGTATATCTATAAAAATCAGTCAAGAGATTAATAAAGGGATGTAAAGTATGACATCATATACCTAAAACATGGGAGGGGAGTAAAAATTTAGTGTTTTTAGAATGGGTTCAAACTTAAGGGACCATCACCTTAATATAGACTGTTATATGCATAAATGTATATATAAACCTAATGGTGACCACAAATAAAAAAACTGGTAATAGATATGCAAAAAATATACAGAAAGGAATCCAGGTATATTACTAAAGAAAGCCATCAAACCACAAAAGAAGAGAGCAAGAGAAGAAAGGGACAGAGAATCACACCACAGAACAAGTAACAAAATGGCAATAAGTACAGACCTGTCAATAATTACTTTGAATGTAAATGGATGAAATGCTCCAATCAGGGTAACTGAATGGATAAAAGGGGAAGATATTTATATGCTGTTTACAGAGATTCATTTCAGACCAAAAGACACATGCAGATTGAAAGTGAAGAGATGGGAAAACATTTATCATGCAGATGAAAAGAAAACTGGGATAGCAATACTTGTATCAGGCAACACTGGAAGACATAAAGAACATAATCATAAAGGGAACAATCCAACAAGAAGATATAAAACTTGTAAATACTTATGCAAATTACATGGGATTACTCAAATACATAAAGCAGCTATTAACAAACATAAAGGAAATAATCAGTAGTAATTCAATAATAGTAAAGGACTTTAACACCCCACTTACATCAATAGATAGATCACCCAAAGAGAAAATCAACATGTTAACAGTGGCTTTGAATGACACATTGGACCAGATTAACAGATACATTCAGAACCCCCCATCCTAAAAACAGTGGGATACACATTCTTTCAAGTGCACACGAAACATTCTCTGGAAGAGATCATACGTTAGGCCACAAAACAAGTCTCAACAAATTTAAAAAAAAATACTAAAGTCATACCACGCATCTTTCCCAACCACAACACTAAGAAACTAGAAATCACAAGAAAAAATATGTAAAGACCACAAACACATGGAGGTTAAATAACATGCTACCAAACAATGAATGGGTCAACCAAGAAATCAAAGTGGAATTAAAAAAATACATGGAGGCAAATGAAGATGAAAACACAACAGTCCAAAATCTTTGGGATGTAGCAAAAGCTGTTCTAGGAGGGAAGTTTATAGTAATACAGGTCTACTCAAGAAGCAAGGAAAATGTCAAACTCCTGAACCTTACACCTAAAAGAGCTAGAAGAAAAAGAACAAACAAAACCCCCAAACAGTAGAAGTAAATACTAAAAATTAGAGCAGAAATAAATGAAATAGAACCACAAAAACAATAGAACTGATCAATGAAACGCAGAGCTAGTTCTTTGAAGAGAACAACAAATTTGATAAACTTTTACCCAGACTGTTCAAAAACAGAGAGAGAGAGAGAGAGAGAGAGAGAGAGAGAGGATCAAATAAACAAAATCAGAAATGAAAGGGGAGAAATAACCACCAAAAACACAGAAATAGAAAGGGTTAGTCAGAAAATATTATGAAAAATTATATGCTAACAAACGGGGCAACCTAGAAGAAATGGATAAAATCCTAGAAACATTAAGACTTCCCAAAAATGATTCAGGAAGAAACAAAATTTAAAGGCTGTACAAGCAATGTAATTGAATCACTAATCAAAAAACTCCCAACAAACAGAAGTCCAGGACCAGATGGCTACACAGGTGAATTCTACTAAACATTTAAAGAAGAGTTAATGCCTATAATTCTCAAACTATTCCAAAAAGTAGAAGAGGAAAGAAAGCTTCCAAATTCATTCTATGAAGCCAGCATTACCCTGACACCAAAACTAGATAGACACTACAAAAAAGAGAACTATAGGCCAATATCTCTGATGAACATAGATGCAAAGATCTGTAACAAAATATGAGCAAACTGAATCCAAACTGAATATATAAAGCAATCATTTACATTCATCAAGTAGGATTTATTCCTGAGATGCAAGCGTAGTTCAATATTTGCAAAGCAATCAACATGATACATCACATCAATAATGGAAAGGATAAAAACCATATGATCATTTCAGCAGATCTAGAAAATGCATTTGACAAGGACAACATCCATTCATGATAAAAACCCTCCTTAAAAAAGTAGGTGTAGAGAGAACATACCTCAACATAATAGAGGCCATATATGAAAAACCCACAGCTAACATCATACTCGATGAAAAACAGAGTTTTTCCACTATGGTCAGGAACAAGACAAGAATGTCCACCAATTTTATTCAACATAGTACTGGAAGTCTTAGCTACAGCAATCAGACAAGGAAAAGAAATAGAAAGCATCTAAATTGGTAAAGAAGAAGCAAAACTTTCACTATTTGCAGATGACATGGTACTATATATAGAAAACCCTAAAGACTCCACCAAAAACTACTGGAACTGAAAAATGAATTAAGTAAAGTTGCAGGATACAAAATCAATATACAGAAATCCATTTCATTTCTACACATAAAAAAGTAGCAAAAAGAGAAATTAAGAAAAATATCCCATTTACAATTGCATCAAAAATAATAAAATACGTAGAATAAACTTAACCAAGGAGGTGAAAGACCTGTACTGTGAAAACTATAAAACACCAATGAAAGAAGTTGAAGATTATACAAACAAATGGAAGGATATTCCATGCTTATGGATTGGGAGAACCAATATTGTTAAAACATCCATACTACCCAAAGCAATCTGCAGATTTAATGCAATCCTATAAAAATACCAATAGCATTTTTCACAGAACTAGAACAAATAATCCTAAAGTTTGTATGGAACCACAAAAAATCCTGAATAGCAAAAGTAATCTTGAAAAAAAAGAACAAAACTGGAGGCATCATAATCCCAGATTTACTAGAAATCTGTAGTAATCAAAACAGTGTGGTACTGGCACAAAAACAGAAAATAGATCTATAGATCAGTGGAACAGAATACAGAGCCTAGAAATAAACCCACGATTATACTGTCAATTAATCTTTGACAAAAGAGGCAAAAAAAAAAAAAAGACTTTTTAACAAATGGTATTGGGAAAACTGGATAGCTACATACAAAGAATGAAACTGGACGACTTTGTTTCACTATACACAAAAATAAACTCAAAATGGATTAAAGACCTAAATATGAGACCTGATACCATAAAAGTCCCAGGGGAAAACACAGGCAGTAGTTTCTTTGACATTAGCCATAGCAACATCTTTCTTGATATTCTCCTAAAGCAAGAGAAACAGCAAAAATAAACTATTGGGACTACATCAAAATAAAAGCTTTTAAATAGCAAAGGAAACCATCATCAATACTAAATACAACCTACTGAATGGAAGAATATATTTGCAAATGAAAAATCTGATAAAAGGTTAATATCCGAAATCTATAAAGAACCTATACAACTCAATACCCCAAAAACAAATAATTCAATTTAAAAATGGGTAGAAGATATGAATAGACATTTCTCCAAAGAAGACACCCAGATGGCCAATGGACACATGAAAAGATGCTCAACATCATTCATCATCAGGGAAAAGCAAATCAAAACTACAATGAGATATCACCTCACATCTGTTAGAATGGCTAAAATCAAAACCAAAAGAAACAACAAGTGTTGGCAAGGATGTGGAGAAAAAGGAACCATCATGGACCATTTGTAGGAATGCATATTGGTGCAGCCACTGTGGAAACAGTATGAAGGTTCCTCAAAAAATTAAAAATAGAATTACCATAGGATACAGTAATTCCACTACTGGGTATTTACCCAAAGAATATGAAAGCATGAATTTGAAAAGGTTTATGCACCCCATGTTTATTGCAGCATAAATTACACAGTCAAGATATGGAAGCAGCAGACCAAGTGTCCATTGATAGATGAATGGATAAAGAAGATGTGGTATGTATATACAATGGAATATTACTCAGCCATAAAAGGAATGAGATCTTGTCATTTGGAAACATATGGATGGATCTAGAGGGTATAATGCTATGTGAAATAAGTTAATCAGAGAAAAACAAATACCACATGATTTCACTCATAGTGGAATTTAAGAAAACAAATGAACAAAGAAAAAAAGTGATGAAAAACAAATTCTTAAATATAGAGAACAAACTGGTGGTTGCCAGAGAGAAGGTGGGTAGAGGGATGGGTGAAATAGGTGAAGTGGATTAAGAGTACACTTATCATGATGAGTTCTGAGTAATGCACAGGATTGTTGAATCACTATATTATACACCTGAAACTAATATAACACTGTATGTTACTTATACTGAAATAAAAAAAATAATGTTAAAGAACCAAGCCTTTTTATTTATGTTGCCAGGTTTTTTTGAGGGAAGATGAAGTAGTTACAAATCCTACAAGTAGAACTCATTTTTTTCTGACCTAGGTTATACTCTACCTGTATAATGTATCTTTATTAGGTAAAAACTGGCATCTTATGAGGTGCCTAGGTAGCTCAGTTGGTTAAGTATCCAACTTCTGCTCAGGTTATGGTCTCACGGTTCATGGGTTTGAGCCCCACATTGGGCTCTGTGCTGACAGCTCGGAGCCTGGAGTCTACTTCAGATTCTGTGTCTCCCTTTCTCTCTGCTCCTCCCCTGCTCATGCTCTGTCTCTCTCTCTCTCTCTCTCTCAAAAATAAACATTAAAAAAGAATTAAAGCATCTTATTTTGTTTTAATATGCATCTTCTTTAATATATTTTTAGGAGTCATCTGTGTCTACCTTTGCAGAATATTTATTTTTTGCTCTTGGATTTCATTTAAGGTGTTTTGGGAGGAACTAAGTTTGAGCTTTGTATAATAAAATCATCAATTTATTCTTTTTTTCCTTCATAGTTTCTTCATTTGCTTTTTGGCTTAGAAATACTGTTTCTATACATGTCATTAAATAAATTTATCTATATTTTGTTTTATTAGTTGTATGAATTCATCAGTTTGCCACAAGAAAACTCTCTGAAATTCTGACTGGAATATCTTTTGACTTTAAACATTAAATATCCCAAATAGACATTTTATTAAATAAATTAATAAATCATTTACTTATATCTTATATATACTATAAATATATCTAAGTAGTGGAAATGGGAATTTTTTTTCTTTGGGCTTGTCTATGTTTTTAATATTTATAATAACTACATAGTACTTTTTCACCCAGAAATAATCTCTACCCCAAGTAATGTTATTTAAAAAAAAAAATCACAAAAAGCAGACTTCCAGTTATAAGATATTAAATAAGTTTTGGGGATGTAATACACAACATGATGACTATAGGTAACACTTCTGTATTGTATATTTGAAAGCTGATAATAGAGTATATCTTAAAAGTTGTCATCAGAAGGAAAAACCATTTGTAACTGAGGTGATGGATGTTAACTAAACATACTGTGGTGACCATTTCACAATATATACAGATAACACATCATTAAACTTGTAACATGTTATATCAATTATATCTCAATAAAACTGGGAAAAAAGGAAAAATCATTAAAAGTACATTCAGAGGAAAATAACATAACAGAAATAGGTAACTTTTTCAGTTACCTATTTCAATTTTTAAAATTTTATCATTTTGATGTATCAGGGAAAAGAGCAGTTCTGTATTTGAAAAAAAAACTTTATAAGGTGAATAACATTCCAAATAAATGTAAAACAGGTTTGCTCAACCCTTAAATTTACAAAAAGCTAAAAACTGGGCAATAAAAAATGAAATATAGTCCACAATGAGAACAGAGACAAATTGACCAAAGGAACTGAATGTTGATCACCAATATACTTTGCAATTTCATGGAAGAAATGGACAACTGTACCTCTGTTGAGTACTCCATATTCTGCATGGAACACTCCAACTAGTTTTGTGTAGCCTCGATTGACATGCGTATGAACTGCCCTTTTAAATGGGTCACCCCACAGAGCTGGCCCACCAGGTTTCATCTGAAATGTAGCTAGTTCATAGACTCCTAGAATAGGGAGAAAAATAATTATTTTATAGAACATATTCAAGAAATTTCTAATCATGTTTAGTTTGGTTCCAGTGCAAGGATAACTACACAAATAGATTTTGAGGATCATACCCATATACATGTTCATGTAGACATAATTTATTAATAATTTGCATTGTTTTTCTTGGCTTTTATGTTTAGTCAGTCTTGGTCCCACTTAAAGGGTCAGTCGTTAAAGTTAGTATACAGAACAAACCAAAATGGATGGACTCTACAGGTAAGGTATTATCTAAGCTATTTTTAATCTACAGAAATTGTCAATAAAAGTGAAAATTTATAATGGAATAGGATATTTCTAGTTGTCTAAGTCTGTACTTTATAAAGTAAATGAAAAAGGAAGTATTTCTAGTCTCTTATAGTTCCATTTTTCTTTCCAATTTTCACTACTTTTCTCTTTATATAAGTTCCCCTTATAGGATTCCTTTTCTAACAGGAGCAGCAAGCAAGTAATGAGCCTGAAGTGATTGTCTTAGAATTCTGAGGAAAAAAATAATTCTAAAGGAGATGGTTTTACTATTCCCAAATATCCAGGTAAATACTTGAAAAGCATTTTACCTTCTTGATGGAAATATGGACTGTGTGAAGGGAAGGAAACCAGGGGACAAGTAGATTTGAGAAGTAAAAGAAAAACATGCAAAAGTTCCTGAAGAATCATGAATAACATAGAGGAAAAGAACCAAACAAGATCTGATACTTTCTGAGAAGCCAACCAGTTCATTCAGTTAGTGCTGGGCTGAGGGGGAGCTAAAAGGCTAAGTTTCTAAATAAGATTTTTCAAATCTTTTGTAATCTAAAATGCATTGCAAAGTTAGGAATAATGGGGGAAATAAAATAACATTTAAATTAGTTTATGCTTTTGCTAATCTGACCTTTGTTTAAAACTGGATTGAGGTAATAATTTCTTTAAGTCAGCAAGAAGTGAAATCAGCAAGAAGACAAATCTTTAGGAATTATTTTCAAACTGAGAAATAAGAAAGAGGAAGACATAAAAGTTAGACTACAGTAATGCAGCTTGGCAATTTCAGTTAATTCATTCCCCTAGTCCATTTTATAAACAAACATGTATTTAGATTAGTTGTAACCTATGGAAAAATACTTTTATATTTAAAAAGTTACATTATTTTAAAATTATGACAAAGTATCACATACTATCCCTTACCTACCCACAGATGTGTTCCCTGCTCCCTAGGCCCAACTTCTCAACCTTTAGTGACCATGTCAACTTTTTCTATAATACAGCTAAGCTTTAAGAATCAATAAGATACCAATATGGAAAAATACTTCATTATTTTAATGCTTATTTTTAAAAGGATAAGCTAAGAGCACCAATTTATTTTTATCTGAACAATCACATATATTCCTATATTAAACAAAGTATTAACTTCATTTCTTTTCCAGTAGAACTTGAGTTTTTATAGTTTAAAATCTAATACTTTCTCCATCAGAATTCAAAGTGACAAAAAGGGGAGGACTTACCTTCTTTTGGAGGCTTTTCTAATTTGCACCATGGCACCAGGTACGTAATCTCACTCTCTTGTTTATCAATAAGAGCCAAATTTGGAATGAGGTATTGTTCTTGCCATTCCTTATCTTTGGCCAATGCTTTCCGAACTTCAGTTCGATGAGCAAAATTATCTACAGGGAAAAAAAGGAGAAAGAAAAACAAAAATTACTGATTTAAATCACCTGTGCTGTTTCTGGGTTTCATTCAGTTCACCAAGTGTTCATTAAAGCTACATAAGGATACTGTATTATCACTTGAGATGCATATAGATGTGGCATTTGTCCCCAAGGTGCTTATGGTCTGGGAGTAGAAATGTAAACAACTAATGATAATATCATACATTGGGCTTAGCCTCTTACTGCTTAGTAGGTATTTGTGTGACTTAGGTTATTAAATCTTTCTGTGCCTGTGTTTTACTCTGTAAAATAGGGATAATGATTTGGATCTCCCTCTAGGGGTAAGATTAAATGAATTAGTACGTGAAAGGACCTTACAACAGCGTTTGGCACCAAGTCAGAACTCAATATACATTAACTGTTCTTATTAATTTAATGAGGCATTTAAATTATAGTGGTAGATTCGAAAAAGAGTATATTTCTGTGATGGCGGTGGTGGTGGTAATGGGTATTAGGTCAAGATACACCTTGAATTAAATTTAACATAAATGAAATTAAGATGTACTTTGACAGCTGCTGCTTTGAATCAACAGCTTCCAAAGAAATAGTGCTGATTTTCTGTCATCCATCCTTTTTACTCAGTGCCATTATATGGGCCTAGTACTATATTTACCTAACAAAGCCTCATAAGACTAATGGTAAAAGTAATTTTCTGTGGTTTATGCTGTGGATAAGGAATAACATCTATCTTAGAGCTTAAGTAAGTATTATCAGGACTTTACTAGTTGTTGTTGCTTTTTTTTAATGGGACACAATTCAACTGGTGGTACATTAAAGCATAAATTTTTAATGGGGTTTGTTTTACAATTGGGAAAACCCCTAAACTATGGCCATATTTAGGAAGAACACTTTTCATATGAAAGTATTTTATGACCATTAACTTTGGACACTAATAACCAAAATACTAAATGAAATTACTAAAAGTTTTTGGATATCATGATGTACTAGTGGAGTTCAGAAAGATAAGGCAATGGAGTAACAAACATTCCGGGGTTTCCAGTAACCATACTCCTTCCTCTATTAGACCAGGGGTAGATCAGCTTCAGTATGAGAAGAACTCTCTCTAATTTCTTTTCCTTTACCTCCATAGAGGAGTATAAGGACAGTAAATTTCTTGAAACTCTGGGGTGCAGAAATAAAACAAAAGGGTCTGAAACATAGCGATTTATTATATCTTACAGATGAGTGAGGGCTTCAAAGTTTCCTATTAACTTCTATTTCCCTAAAGCCCCTAGACATTTGAATGATTTCTGTTAAAACACTATCCAGCTATAGCTTCAATAATAATAATAAAAGCAATCCTACTTTCCTTTTATGATCTCAACTGCTTGGGTTCTTACAGTCATTGCTGTAAATTTTTCATAAACCATCTTTACAATAAGCTATTCTTAACTTTCCCTAAGAATTAAAGTGTGGTTCATAATTTAATGACTTGAAATCTGAGATGCCATTTTCTCAATATCACATTCCCATATGCTATTAAAAGGTTCTAGCAGTGGGCTATTGGAGGTATACCAGTGGGAGGTGAAATCACTGAATTTATTTTTTGGTACTGCTATTTATAAGTTTTACTTCACCTGTATGTATTTACGGTACTGCAGATCCAAGAACTAAGTCTCATGTAACATCTAACAGAATGAAAATCTGTATTGAATACTTAAGCTGATGACTCATACCATACTTCCAAATATGAAACACTCTATTCATTGTTCCTCCAAATTCTACACTCCAGTATCCAACCAGTTCAGAGTGAGCTGTCCGAAGATGAATGTTTTTCTTAGTATTTTCCAGGAACTGATTCATCTTTGAGGGCTTAAGATAGTAGGTACGAAATTCATAGAATGTTCCATCGTATTGTCTGGGGCCTGTAGCAAGAGATGAGCAAACCTGAAGAAAAATAAGGCAAACTTAAATAAATTGGGAAGGTAGGGTTTATAATATTGTATTACAACCAAACCTAAGTCTGAAAACAAGGGACATTCAGTAGACACAATCTACACTCCTGTTGTCCTCTCTCCATAGACTTTTTTAGAGAAGTTATCAGTAAAGAAAACAACTTTTAAGAAAAAATATAATTTATTGTCAAATTGGTTTCTATACAAGAAAACTACTATTAAGTATTCCAAATATATAGCTACTATTTCCTTTACCTCTAGGTACTTTTTCATGAGAAGTTTCTCCTAAGAAGCCCCTGGGGCAATTTCTTTACCCCCAAACTACAACTAGGATCCTGGTAAGTTTTGCAAATAGTTTATTATCCCTTATTTAGCAAATACTCCATCTTTAGTCAATAGTATATGTATGTATTAGAGTTACACATTTAAAACAATTTTATAAAATATACAGGTATTTTGACTGGCACAATGGGAATGTATTTACTAGCAGAAAATTCATTTTTTATAGGTTCTTAAAACAATGGAAATTTCTGGTCAGGTCAAAGTATTTCCTAAATCCAATGAAGTAAACCACTGGTCCAAAAATAGGGCAGGAATTTAATTGTATTAGGAAACTATGAGCTATTCAGTTACATTGTAATATAATGATAGAATGTGTAAATGCTAGAAAAAGGAAAAAAATTGATGAGTCACAATTATGTGAGTCCTTATGTTTTTAGTTTCAGATGCAATCTGAAGAAGGTTATTTAACCCACCCAGTTATACTATGTTGTTGGAAATACTTTTTAAGAGCCATTGATTCCTTTTGTAATATTCATATACTATGTAAATTTCTGATTTGGTTCTCTGAGTGAACCAAACTTTCAGTGGGAAATGCTTTGCCAGAAATTATCCCTGTGTATAGGTATGTGTGTATATGTATACACACACACAAATTTATGCATATTAACACAGATATACTCATACAGAATTCCAGTTTACAAATCCATCTTACCTAAGTTTGGTTAGCATGTGCATATTTCCTGAAGCTGACTATACCAGAATAATCTATCACAACAGTTTTGATACGTACAAAGCTGTGGCTGAATTTTGGGCTTATGCTGACCAGCTGGTACAACAATCAAAAGCAGTAGGCTTCTTGCTCTGACGTGTGTGTACAAACATATATATACACACACACACATATATGTAAATGTATATGTACACACATATATATGTGTATATATGTTTTACTTCACCTGTATTTATGGTAATACAGATATGTATATGTGTATACATATTTGTATAATTGTATACAAATATATTTGTATACAAATATGGGTACAAAGCATATGTATATGTATACAAAGCACATATATGTATATATATTTACAAAACACAATAGTGTTATGTATTTTGCTGCTGTATTGTGTATAAGGCTGAATTGAGCTCATCCCATTCATGTCTATGATGAGTTATAATCTTATTGTCTGACTGGAATGCCATCAAAAACAATTGCAGTTGCTCCTATGTTTAGCTGACATTCTTTTTGTCCCATTTTACCACTCTAATAACAAAATACTATGCAAATGAAAACTGCCTAATATTTATCACTTAAAAATATAAATAAAATATAAATATATCAAAATGGGTCAATGGGGTACTTGTGACAATTGCTTTTAAGTTGTTTTTCAGGGAATTTGTATGCGTAGAACAAAATAAGTGATCACAGGCACATATTTTTATTGTCTTTTGCAAAAGAGTACAATAGGAAAGCTCAGGGAGAAGTTAACAGCAATGAAGCAATGAGAGGGGTGTGTATGGGAAGGGGTGAGGTGATTTTTGTTGAGGGACACTAGAACAGTATTACCAGAACACAAGGCCACTATGCTAAGGAAGGAAACATGAGTGCTCTAGGCTCCCTTGTCTCCAAATAAGGGCTCATTTTCAGCAGCACTGATTTCCAATTCACTTAGAACAATTGGTCGACATCTAAAAAAAAAATCACAGTCCAGAATAAAGTTGTAAGGAATAACTAACTTTTGGCCCTGCCCCAGAAGAGTGAGAATCAGGTTAAAGACTATTGCTAATCTTAGGTGGATGGACCATTATTGGTTCCTCTTCAGCCTTCACCAGGAAGTCAGTCTCTAGAGTAGGTTAATCCCCATCCCATCTTACTCCTTTGAGAAAGGAGTACAAACTTAAATATCAAAAGGAAAAAAATCTGCAGATTGACAGAATAGGCCAGTTGCCGACAGTTAAGGCTGAATCACCAAAATCTATTGTGCATGTTTCTCATCCAATGTTACGACGTTTGTTCTGAGGTTCCTCGCCCTGCCTGCCTTGGACACCACCCACACGACACAGTGGGAGGCTGGGCTGGAAGCTCCACCACCCGCACCCTGGGCCTCCTTTTCAAGTTCTCCGCAAAACGCTCGTTAAGTTGTGTACATTTCGAAGAGGCCAATTCTAACACCAGCCACAGGTTGACCTATTTCTCCTCTACCTTCTGTCTGGAGGGGGCGGTGGCTTGTCAAACGACAAATAAATAGGAAAGGCTCGATCAGCAAGCACCGGGCACGGGCCCCAACGTGGGGAACGCAGGGGGCTGGGCAGCAAAAATGCAGCAGCCAGAGCTTCAGGAGTGTCCTCAGCACTTAGGCCAGAAAAACCCTGTTCGCGGCTGCTCACGAGTTGCCCTGTAGACCACAGTGGCCAGCGGACCTTCCCAGAGCCGCGCCCCTTCCTCTCGCGCGTCCTGGGATACCCCGCCTCCGGGGTCTGGAACTGGCACCAGAACTTCCGCGGCAGGACCACGCTTTCAATCTGCATAGAGAACCAGCTGGGCGCATGCGCAGCACTCGCAAGTCTGGTCACGGGAGCGCTTGCGCGGGACCTCGAGCTCCTCGCTGACGTCCCTCCCCTCCCCCAAGGCACGGCGTGGGCACGTCTCCGCGGCCGGTACCTGAGGCGCGAGCGTCCGCGCAGCCAGAGCTCTAGTCAGGCCGCTTCGGAGGACGAGCATGGCGCGGCTGCGAGCGCTGGGAGAGCCAGCCAGCCAGTATTCTGTCTTCGGTTCCTCCTGGTAGGGCTAACCCGCCTGGAAAAGAGCAGCGACCGAGCTACTGGCGGACGCAGGCCGGGGCGGGACTCCGCGGCTGCAGCTCCGCCTCTGGTGCCGGGAGGCGCGGCGGCACCGCCCGGTTGGCTGGCGTCGTCCGTGGGCGTCACGTTCGGGCCCCTCTCCCCTCCGGCCCAACGTTTGTTTCCTCAGACGTTCTCACCCAAACGTCAGAGGGGCATTAGGATTAGCTGGACGCGGAGAGCGTTCCTGTGCCACCTTTCTGAGCCCATCAGCTAGTCTCCACGCGCGGTTGCGCACAGTTCTTAAAGTTCGTGCGCAGAATGTGAGTGTGTTTGTCCTTTGAGAAGGAAGTATGATGCGTGCATATTATAATGCTGTGCGTTGAAAATCGTGGAGTTTTTTGTCCTTGTTCGTTTTTAGTCGGGGTGACTTAAACGTCAAGAGCAGGGAGGCTTCACTTCTCCTCATTAAATGCATGGTGGTTCTCTAATTGCCACCGCAGCATGACCTTGTAAGGCTCTTAATGATTTGAAATTGCATTTCCCAGGAGCTCAGAAGAATGAGGGCACCGAAACAAACGTGAAAAAGTAAACTGTTCAAAACTAGATAATTCTGTAAGCCTTAAAACTAAAACAGCTGACTTCTGATCTAGTTTAGTCAGTAGACCCTTTCTCTGGTTTTGGTTACCAAAATAACACCAGCATTTCAAGTTGTTTTTTCTAATGCCCGTTTCTATATTTTTAAATAATAGGCATATTCTGCTGTTTCTTGAGTTTTTCAGTTACAGAAAGTATCTGTTGACTTACTTTTATGCAAGAAGAGGATTTAAGTCTCTTTTGTACCACTCCGTCTAAATAATACTCTTCCCAGCATCTAATGATGCTTACATTAAAAACAGTTAATTGTTACATTAATTTACATTATGTTTAATGTTAAAATTCTTGTTACTTACATTATTGCAAACACTGTCATTGCTTATTAGGTCTAGGGAATTAATGGTGCCTTGTGAAGTGACTTTTCAATGATCTATTCAGAGATAGAGGAAAGTAGACTTTTAAAAATTATAATTCCAGGGGGGATGAGTCTGTTTTTCTGGATGATGGACATCCATTTCTAACTAATGTAGACCAAAAAACCCCATCATCTGTACCCAGACTGGATCTGTAATGTTTAAATTGATTTTCTTAGACTTAATGCCCCCTGGAATTAACAGTTCATTCACTCATTGAACACATATTTATTACATTTCTTTTATGTTTAAGGAATATTTCCAGAAACTGGTGTCCAGAGTTCAACCTTTTAGAACTGAAAGGTTACGGGAAGCAAACAAATGAAGAGAAAATATATCAGAGGTTAATAAATACTGTGAGGAAGAACAATATAACATGGAGAACAGAAAGTGCTGGAGGGAGGTAGCAGAGACTGTTAGCCATTTATCATCCACCCTCTTTTTAAAAAATTAGCAGTGGAACCCACACAGCTTGGTGCAGTCATGTGACTAAGTCCTGGCTAGTGTGATGTGTTAGCAGATTTATGACCTGTTGTAAGAGATCTTAGAGCAGTGTAGGAAGGGTGGTTCCCAACTTTGTCTCATATTTCGGTGTGCTGGAATGTGGATGTAGGGGGATAAGCTGTGAGGTAGAAGCCACTGCTGGAGAGGGAACAAGAGGGAAGAAGCCTAGGTTCTGACACCATGGAACACCACGCTAGGAGCCCTGGACCACCTGTCTCTGTTGGGACTTCCTTTATAAGATAAATCATCTTCTAGTTTAAGCTACTGTTATGTGGCTTAAACCTGTAACTGTCATCAGTAGGAGGGTGACTATTTCATTTTTCTTTCTCTTTCGTTTGTCTTGTTTTCCTTATGCTTATCACCAATCACCAAATTCTTTGCCAAAAGTATACATTTTTTCTCCATGTGATGAAACCTCTTAATCAGCTTATCAGTTTCATCTAATAGAGTTTCTTTTGGGAGTTCTTTGTTCTCCTGATCCAGTGTGGGCTAATTGTTTGCTAAAATGACCTGATTGTACTTCTGGGATCTCCTTTCAGTGATAATCTGGGGAGTATCATTTGCCTTGTGTTGCACCTCCTGTTTCCAAGATCTTTTTTCTTTTTTTTACTCCTAATTTTAGGAGAAGGTACATGGGAATTAAACTTTTGAGAACTTCACCTCTAAAAATGTCCTTATTTTATCAATCCTCTTAACTGATAGTTTGGATATAAAATTCTACATTGGAAATAATTTTTCCTCATATATTTTTAAAATGTATTTATTTTTGAGACAGAGACAGAGCATGAGCAGGGGAGGGGCAGAGAGAGAGGGAGACAGAATCTGAAGCAGGCTTCAGGCTCTGAGCTGTCAGCACAGAGCCCGATGCGGGGCTTGAACTCACAGAGTGTGAGGTCATGACCTGAGCCCAAGTCGGACGCTTAACCGACTGAACCACCCAACTGCCCCTGATTTTTCCTCATATTTTTAAAGGTAATCCTTCCTTGCATTATACTTTCTAGTAAGAAATTGTCACTCTGATTCCTGATTTTTTGGTATGTGACTTGTTTCTCCATGGAAGGTTTTATATTTTTCTCATTTTCCCTGATATTCTGAAATTTCACCATAGGGTGCCTTGGAATAAGTTTTTTCATCCATTATTTCAGTAGAGTCTCTCAATTGGAAAATGCTTAAATTACAAACAATTCATTGTTTCATGACCCATGTCCATCAGCATATATTTGGATTGAGACAAAAATTTAGAGCTATATGAGTATGGGTAGGTTTTCTCAAGTAATGGGCTTTACTGGGGGTGCCTGGGTGGTGGCTCAGTCAATTAAGCAAGCAGCTCTTGGTTTTGGTTCAGGTCATTATCTCACTGGTCGTGGGTTCAAGCCCCGCATCGGGCTCTGTGCCAGCAGTGTGGACCCTGCTGGGGGTTCTGTTTCCCTCTCCCTCTCTGCCTCTCCCCCACTTGCTCTCTATCTCTCAAAATAAATAAAAATAAACTTTAGAAACAATTTTTTTTTAAGTAATGGGTTTTACTGTAATGTGATCTGACTGGACCTTGAGTCGACCTCCCTCACCTCAACTGTTATTATCTGTAAGTTATTTCTCTTGTCTAGTGAGTTTCCCTTGCAAGGAAACTCAGTGTCTCATCTGTGAGGTATCATCCTTGTTGTCAGGTTCCTGAAGCTGAGGAGAGAAGGAGGCCAGAGATGCAATATTTGGTAGTATTTTTCAAGAGTATATTAAATAGTGTAGGCTAATTTGCTTTTACAAATCGACACCAAAAGTGTATTATGACTCAGACATTACAGGATTTTATTTTTTATAAGAATCTGAAGTGAGTTTTCCTAGTAGGCAGGCAGCTCTTCTATACGTGATAAATTAAGGACACAGCGTTCTTCCACTTTTTGGCTTTGCCATCCCCTAGAGCCTTATTGTTAATTGCTCATAGCCAACAGAAAGATAGAACTTCCAAGTAGAATTTCTGAAAGGAAAATGCTTACAAGATGGGAGTAAAATTCACAGCTACAACTTAGAGATAGATAAATATTGTTAAATGATATTGTGCACCTAAAACAGTCTCTTATTCAGTTTCTCATAGGTTTTAATTATTCTCAAAATGCTGTAAGTTAAGCTTTATCTCAGTTTATAAATGAGAAAGGTCAGACTCTGAGAGATTAAATAATTTCCCCAGGTTCGCTGCTGCTAAGTGGCCCAGCCAAGGTTTAAAGGCAGATTGTAAAACAAGTTCAGTCTACCATTTATTTATTTAAAAATTTTTAGGGGCGCCTGGGTGGCGCAGTCGGTTAAGCGTCCGGCTTCAGCCAGGTCACGATCTCGCGGTCCGTGAGTTCGAGCCCCGCGTCGGGCTCTGGGCTGATGGCTCAGAGCCTGGAGCCTGTTTCCAATTCTGTGTCTCCCTCTCTCTCTGACCCTCCCCCATTCATGCTCTGTCTCTCTCTGTCCCAAAAATAAATAAACGTTGAAAAAAAATTTTTTTAAATTTTTAATGTTTGTTTATTTTTGAGAGAGAGAGAGAGAGAGAGAGAGAGAGAGAGAGCGAGCAGGGTGGGACAGAGAGAGAGGGAGACACAGAATCGGAAGCAGGCTCCAGGCTCTGAGCTGTCAGCACAGAGCCCAACGTGGGGCTTGAAACCACAAACCATGACATCATGACCTGAGCTGAAGTCGGATGCTCAACCAACTGAGCCACCCAGGTGTCCTGATTTAGTTTTCTTTTTCCTTTTTTCTTTATATAGATGTGTGTGTGTGTGTGTGTGTGTGTGTGTGTGTGTGTGTATAAAATTTTATTTCATCATGCTAAGTGTACTATTTAATCTCCATCACCTGTTTTACCCATCTCCTTACCCACATACCCTCTGGCCACCATCAGTTTGTTCTCTACAGTTAAGAGTCTGTTTCTTGGTTTCTCTCTCTCTTTTTGCTTTGCTCATTTGTTTCTTAAATTCCACAGTGAGATTATATGGTATTTGTCTTTGACGGGAAGATTTCATTCTTTTTTATGGCTCAGTAATATTCCATTGTGTGTGTGCATATGTGTGTGTGTGTGTGTGTGTGTATGTGTGTGTACACACATACACATACACACAGGTATATATATACACATACATACATACATGTACACACACACACACAGCAGACCATATGTTTATCGATTCATTTGTTGATGGACACTTGGGCTGCTTCCATAATTTGACTATTGTAAATAATGCTTCAGTAAATATAGGGTGCATGTATCCCTTTGAAGTAGTGTTTTTGTATATTTGGGGGTAAATACCCAGTAGTGTGATTGCTGGATTGTAGGGTAGTTCAATTTTTATCTTTCTGTGGAAACTCCATACTGTTTTGCACAGTGGCTGCGCCAGTTTGCATTCCCACCAATAGTGCACAATGGTTCCTTTTTCTCCATGTCCTTGCCAAAACTTATTTCTTTTGTTTTTGATTTTAGCCATTATGACTGGTGTGAGGTGACACCTCATTGTGGTTTTGATTTGCATTTCCCTGATGATGAGTGATGTTAAGCATCTTTTCATGTGTCTGTTGGCCATCTGGTTGTCTTCTTTGGAGAATCATCTGTTCGTGTCTTCTACCCCTTTTTTTAAAAATTGGATTATTTGTTTTGGGGTGCTGAGTTGTATAGGTTCTTTATATATTTTGGATACTAACCTTTTATTGGATATGTCATTTGCAGATATCTTCTCACATTCATTAGGTTGTCTTTTAGTTTTGTTGATTGTTTCTTTCACTGCGCAGAAGCTTTTTATTTTGATATAGTCCCAGTAGTTATTTTTGCTTTTGTTTCTCTTACCTTAGGGAATCTATCTAGAAAAATGTTGGTATGGCCAATGTCAGAGAAATTATTGCTTGTGCTCTCTTCAAGGTTTTTTATGGTTTCCTGTTTCACATTTAGGTCTTTAATGAGTTTATTTTTTTCTATGGTGAAAGAAAGTGGTCTAGTTTCATTCTTTTGCATGTAGCTGTCCAGTGTTCCCAACACCATTTGTTGAAGAGACTGTCTTTTTCCCATTGTATGTTTTTTCCTCCTTTGTGCAGGATTAATTGGCCATATACTTGTGGGTTTATTTCTGTGTTTATATTCTATTCCATTTATCTATGTGTCTGTTTTTATGCCAATACCATACCTTTTAAATTATTACTGCTTGAAATCTGGAATTGTGCTAACTTCAGTTTTGTTTTTGGTTTTCAAGATTGCTTTGGATATTCAGGTCTTTTGTGGTTCCATAGAAATCTTAGAATTATTTATTCTAGTTGTGTAAAAATTTTTATTAGTATTTTGATGGGGATTGCATTAAATATGTAGATTGCTTTGGGTAGCATACACATTTTAACAATATTTCTTCAAGCATAAGAGACTCTTAAAAACTGAGAACAAACTGAGGGTTGATGGGGGGTGGGAGGGAGGGGAGGGTGGGTGATGGGTATTGAGGAGGGCACCTTTTGGGATGAGCGCTGGGTGTTGTTGAAACCAAATTGTTGAAACCAATTTGACAATAAATTTCATATACTGAAAAAAAATAATATTTGTTCTTCCAACCCATGAGCATGGAATGTCATTACATTTCCTTGTGTCATCCTGAATTTCTTTCATCAATGTTTTATAGTTTTCAGAGTACAAGTCTTTCACCTCATTGGTTATGTTTATTCCCAGATATTTTACTGTTTTTGGTGCAATTCTAAATGGGACTGTTTTCTTAATTTCACTTTCTGCTGCTTCATTTTTAGTGTATAGGGATGCAATAGATTTCTGTACATTGATTTTGTATCCTGTGACTTTACTGTATTCATTTATCAGTTCTAATGGGTTTTGATGGAGTTTTTAGGGTTTTCTATTTTTTATATCATGTTATCTGCAAAGAGTGAGAGTTTTACTTCTTCATTTGGATAACTTTTTTTGGATAACTTTTATTTGTTTTAGTTGTCCAGTTGCTGTGTCTGGGATTTCCAATTCTGTGTTGGATAAAAGTGATGAGAGTGGACATCCTTGTCTTGTTCCTGATCTTAGAAAAGCTCTCTGCTGTTCCCTATTAAGGATTATGTCAGCTGTGAGTTTTTAATATATGGCCATTATTAGGTTGAGATTTGTTCCCTCTACACCTACTTTGTTGAGGGTTTTTATCATGAATAGATGTTGTACTTTGTCAAATGTTTTTTATACATCTATTGAAATGATCATATGGTTTTTATCCTTTCTCTTAATTTATGTGACATACTACTTTCATTGTTTTCCAAGTATTGAACCATCCACCCTTGCATCCTGGAATACATCTCACTTGATCATGGTGTATGATTATTTTAATGTAGTGTTGGATTCAGTTTGCTAATATTTTGTTGAGGATTTTTGCATCTATAGTCAGGATAATTTTTTTAATGTTTATTTCTTTTTGAGAGAGACAGAGAACGAGCAGGGGAGGGGTAGAGAGAGAGAGAGAGAGAGAGAGAGAGAGAGAGACAGAATCTAAGCAGTATCTGAAGCAGGATCCGAAGCAGGATCCAGGCTCTGAGCTGTCAGCACAGAACCCAATGCAGGGCTCAAACTCACAAATGGTGAGATCATGACCTGAGCTGAAGCTGGATGCTTAACCGACTGAACCACCCAGGCGCCCCCATAGTCATGATAAATATTGACAGTAGTATTCTTTGTTTGGTGTCTTTATCCAGTTTTGGTACCAGGGTGATACTGGTCTCATAGCATGAATTCAGAGATTTTCCTTCCTCTTCTCTCCTCCTCCTTCTTTTTTTTTAAGTTTACTTATATATTTTGGGAGAGAGAGAGAATGAGCTGGGGAGGGACAGAGAGAGAGAGAGGGAGACAGAGTATCCGAAGCGGGCTCTGTGCTGACAGCACAGAGCCTGTTCTGGGGTTCAAACTCATGAGCCGTGAGATCATGACGGACGCTCAACTGACTGAGCCACCCAGGTGCCCCTTTTTCCTCTTCTATTTTTTGGATTAGTTTGAGAAGAATCAGCATTAACTCCTTGAAATATTTGGTAGAATTTTCCTGTGAAGCAGTCTGGTCCTGGACTTTTGTTTTTTGGGAGTTTTTCTGGTTGCTGATTCAATTTCTTTGCTGGTAATTGGTCTGCTCACATTTTCTATTTCTTCTTTAGTTTTGTTAGGTTGTATGTTTGTAGGAATATCCATTTCTTCTAAGTTGTCCAATTTGTTACCATATAGATTTTCATAATATTCTCTTTCAATTGTATTTCTGTGGTGTTGGTTGTTATTTCTCTCTCTTCTTTCATTGGTGATTTTATTTATTTAGGTTTTCTCTCTCTCTTTTTCATGTGTCTGGCTAGAGGTTTATCAATTTTATTGGCCTTTTCAAAGAACTAGCTCTTGATTTCATCAATCTGTTCTATTGTGTTTTTTTGTTGTTGTTGTTTGTTGTTGTTTCTATATCATTTATTTCTACTCTAATCTTTATTATTTCCTTCCTTTTGCTGGGTTTGAGTTTTTTTTTCTTTCTGCTCCTTTAGGTGTAAGGTTATGTTGTTCATTTGTGATTTTTCTTGCTTTTTGAGTTAAGCCTCTTTTGCTATAAACTTCCATTAGAAACACTTTTACTATATCCCAAAGATTTTGGATTGTTGTGTTTTCATTTTTATTTGTTTCCTTGTAATTTTGATTTCTTCTTTGATTTCTTGGTTGACCCATTCATTCATTGTTTAGTAGCATGTTATTTAACCTCCATGTATTTGTGCTCTTTCCAGATTTTTTTCTTGTGATTGATTTCTTGATTCATAGCATTGTTGTCAGATAAGATTCATGGTATGACTTTGATTTTTTTTGAGTTTGTTGAGACTACCATTTATTTTTAAAAGATCTGTGATCTGTAAGGTAGTTTTAGATTTGGAATGGAAAATAGCCTCTAAACAGCATTTAAAATATAATATTTTTCTGTGACTATTTTTTTACATATCCCTAAAATGCCTGAAAAATATATAGGTTAAGCATTTTGAACATTATTAGATATCCTAAACTTCTGATAAAACGTTCAAAGGACAGGTAGTTCAAAGATAGAGGAGTCCAACCAGAATAACTGGATTTTTAAAATAGGCTAATGTGATATAGGGCAACTACTTAGTTATTTAGACTGGATGGACAGACATGACATAAGGAGGTAACATGAAGCCTTTAACATAGGTACACAAGTATATTTCATGTATGTGTACACTTTAAAAAAATAATAAAATGAACATCTGTGCCCCTGCCACCAAGCTCAGTAACCTAGAAGCTCATTACATGTTCTTTCATGGTACCATTTTCCCTATAACACCCTCCCTGATCTCCCTGAAGTAACTATGATCTTGAATTTTGTGTTAATCATTACACTGATTTTCTTTAAAGTTTACATTTATAAATAAGACTATACAACGTATTGTTTTTGTTGGTCTATTTTAGAAATTTCTTTAAATGGAATCAGATTATTTTTATTATTTTGTTACATAATTCTTAGATTTAACTTTAGGTTTTTGAAAATCACCCATGTTAATATAGTTGTAGTAATTTATTTCTCCTGTATACTATTCTATACCTTAATTTATTTGTCCATTTGACTATATGGGCAAAGCTGTTTGACTCTGTGGATGTCTCCTGGTTCCAATGAAAGTATTTCTTCAAGGCAGACATTCTAAGCCTTTTTTGTGTTTTAAAACCCTTTGGAAATCTTGTGAGTCTATGGTCTCCAGATGTTTTTAAAGGTATAACAAATGAATAGGGTTACAAAGAAATTGCAAAGAAGCGTGCAAAGAAAACAAATTGAACTAGAGTCATTAAGATATTATACACTTGAAAATTGTTGAGAGAGTAGATTTGAAAAGTTCTCAGGGCACCTGGGTGATTCAGTCAGTTGAGCGTCTGACTTGGGATTTTGGCTCAGGTCACGATTTCATGGTTCTTGAGTTTGACTCCTGCATTGGGCTCCACACTGACAGTGCAGCCTGCTTGGGATTCTGTCTCCCTCTTGTTCTGCCCTTTGCCTGATCACAATGTGTCTCTCTCCCAAAATAAATAAACTTAAAAAAAAAGTTCTCAACACACACATACCTACAAAGGTAATCATGTGAGGTGATGAATATGTTAACCTTACTGTGGTAATCATTTTGCAGTATATATGTATATTAAACCATCTCATTGTAACCTTAAACTTATACAATATTATATGTCAATTATATGTCAAAAATCTGGAAAACATAAAAGCAAATCTTCAAAAAGAAATAGACATACTTGTTTATTAGGATACTAAATTGCAAAGTCTTTCAGTGTATATGAGATATAACTTTGAATTAACGATAAGCATATAAGAAATTTTGATCTGTTAATGTAATTGGTAATATCTATGATTTTTATTGGTTACAAAGTCTCCAGTCTTGCTAATAATATTGTGATTTGTTGCCTAAATTTCATATTCAAAGGAAATGCTTATTTTCAGTTAGAAGTAGGTGGTATTAAATGTGTAATTTTTTTTCATTCAAGTTACCAGACCCTGTGAATTCTATACCTAGAACCCTTGGGGATCTGTGTACTGGAAATTACGAACCACTGTTCTAGTTTATATACCTAGGAGTGGAATTGTCATAAGATATGAACATGTTTATTTTTACTAAACAGTATAAGACAAACTCTTTTACAAGTTTATACCATAATCGCAGCATATGAGTTTTTTCTGACCAATTTTTTAATTATTGCCCATTTGTTTTAATGAATGTAACCAATAGGAATCAGTTAAAGGGTGGAGGAAATTATATGAGGTGGGCAAAGGCAACAATCCACATGATGGTGTTCCTGCGTGATTTTGTCCAAAGGTCAGGTTCATGCAGATCTGCAGTAGGAAGCAGGAGAAGTGGATCCAGTGCTGTCTCAACTGAGTAGGAGGGCAGTAGCTCTGCATGTAGACTCCATGCTTTTATTGTGGGGACATTCCTGGGTAAGTACTTTTCTTAGTACCGTTATATTCTGAGGCCACTAGATGGTGGTATAGACTACTTTTTCTTCATTAAATTCTCAAATTGTGCTATTTTTCTTGTAATTTTTGAGTTTTGTAACTTAAACTATAGATATTTAGAGTGGAGTTAATTTACAATTCTTTTTTTTTAAATACAGGATTATATACTGGAAAGGAAAACTTTAGTAAAGATGAATTACTATCATAACTTTTATTAATTGCTTTATTATTAATATAAGTAAATGGTAATAAAATATTAACTCAGTTTTCAAAATGTTTTTTAACAAGTATCCTGCTCATATCAGTGAATATTATTAAACACCTCTTGTGTGTTGAACGTTAGATTGGATGCTCTGGGGAAAGAAAAAGACTGGATGCCTCTTCAGCTTGTCGACATGTCTTGATATTTCTGTATTAGCCTTGTTGCTGCTAGTCTTCTTAGTATAAGTTGCAGGAAAGATTTGTGAACAGCTTAATATTAAATATAGTATGAATTTACTTAATGTTTCTGTTGATAAATTATTTTTATTACTAAAACACATAAAATGAGTTGAGTATATATTCTATTATATCTTTTGTAGATATATTAATTGGCTTTCTTTATGTTTTGCATTTGAAAGTGAATTCTAGTACTGAAGACATTTTAAAACCTCTTATTAATAAATGCAATTATTTCCTAAAATAGGCTTTGCAAGTCTATTGCTTTGAATAATCTTTGTGCCTCACAACTGTAGTTGGGGAGAAATGTTATGAGGGAAGTATTTATGGACTTTTACTGAATGTTTTTTATTTTTATTACTAAATATGGCTGGTTTATTTCCTCAGTATAACTTGAAGCACCTCTTAGCATTATGGAATCGGGGTAATTAGTTTATGGCAGATCTTTTTTCAAGAAGTTCCTCTTCCAAGTGAACACCCATTATCCAGTGCTCACCAATGTATTTATCTTCACCTCCACAAGTTGTCATAGATATTTACTAGCTGAGTAATTAATTTGCTTTTTGATCTGTTTTGGCTTTACTTGAGTATCATCGATTGTTTTTGCAGAATCTTTACAATTTTTTGTTTGTTTATTGTCAATATTGTATTAAGGGCTGCAGGATTAATTGCAAGGGTCTTGTAGGCTGTGTCCAAACACTGGGGGCTTGTTTTCTCTTCTGTCACTTGTTAGGTCCTTCAGGATGTTGTTGAGGATTTTCCCAAACTCACTTTGTGATCTAACTTCAAATGTCCCTCTATCTCTTGTGAAGGTTGACAATCATATAGTTTATGGGAAATCAGGTCTATTCAGATTAAAATCCCCTCTACAAAATATCCCAAGTTGACTTCTCAAGATACCTTAATAGTGCACCCGGAAACAAGCTTACTGTTCAAGATGGTTTTCTTCTTATATAAGGACACCAGGGCACTTGGGTGGTTCAGTCTAGTGAGCGTCTGACTCTTGGTTTTGGCTCAGGTCATGATCTCATGGTTTGGGCTCAGGTCATGATCTCGTGGTTTGTGAGTTTGAGCCCAGCAACGGTCTCTGTGCTGACATCCTGGAGCCTGCTTGGGATTCTCTCTCTCTTTCTCTCTCTCTCTCTCTGACCCTCCCCTGCTTGTGCTGTCTTTCTCTCTCTCAGAAGAAGTAAACTTAAAAAAAGGTGTTTTTTTTTAAAGACACTATTGAAAAATACAGTTCCCCATTTTCCTATTTGCTTGGAGTCATCTGAAGCCCCCACTCAGCACAAAATAAAAACTGAAAATAGTGAAAAGTCATAATAATTTTATAGGCTGCCTCAGTATAATATCTGTCTCATTGTATTTTTCTAATTAACAATTGATCCTGAGCATGTAAGTATTTTGGAATGAGATATGTTGGTAGATTCATGTTACTAGAGCCTCCTTTATGAGACTCTAATGGGAGCTAGGGCCTCATTTGATTATTTAATCCTCATTCCTATTTAGCTGATCTTTTCATTTTTAAAGAGGTTTTAGTAAATATTTACTTAAAAAATCAAGTCAAATACCCCATTCCTATCCCTCTTTCAGAGAATGTCAGTGATAACTTTTGCCCAAATAAGAGAGTATCAGATTCTAATGAGTCAGATGTCATATAGGAGCTGTCATGTGTGTTTTGTCTTCTATTGAACTCGTTATTACTCTCTTTCATTTCATTTTGTGACATTGGTATTTTCATTTTACAGATTAAGACAAAAGCAGCAAAAAGAAGCTTAAAGAAGCTGCTAAAGGCTAACAAAATGATCAGTTTAGAGGTGGTTCATTTTACTTGCTCTCCTGTAATCCTATGTTATAGTATGCTATAACTTAGTTGTTCTTTCATACATTAATATTTGGATGTTTCAGTATGTCCATTTTTAAATTATGCTTCAGTGAGTAGCTCTGTAAATATCTCCTTGGGCATATACCCATAAGTGGAATTAATGAATCAACTTCACACTTTTTGTAGTATCAATATATACTCCCAGTGGCAGTGAATGTGATTTCTTCTTTTTTCATATTCTTTTTTAAAAAATTAATAATTATTTTAATTTTTATCATTATTTTTTTTTATTTTTTATTTTGTTCATGTTTATTTATTTTTGAGAGAGACAGAGACAGAATGTGAGTGGGTTAGGGGCAGAGAGAGAGGGAGACACAGAATCCGAACCAGGCTGCAGACTCTGAGCTGTCAGCACAGAGCCCAATGTGGGGCTCGAACTCATGAGCTGTGAGATCATGACCTGAGCCAAAGTCGGACGCTCAACCGACTGAGCCACCCAGGTGCCCCTCATTATTTTTTAGGTAGACTCCATGCCTAACATGGGGCATGAACTCATGATCCTGAGATCAAGTCACATGCTCTACCAACCAAGCCAGCTAGGAGCCCCTTCTTTCTTCATGTTCTTAATTTTTATAGAAGTTTAATATTTGCTTATCTTTTGGCTGAGAAGTGTCTTATTGATTTAATTTATATTTCTCTGATTTCATGTGTGTTGAAGATTTTTTCATAACCTTATAGGTTGTTTCAGTTACTTTTTCTTAGAGGTCGCTGTTTATACCCTTTGCCCAATTTTCTGTTTTTTTTTTTTCTTATTAATGTGATAGCTTTTTAAAAAATATTCTGGTTACTAACCTTTTTTTGGTTGGATTTGTTACTGATACAGTCTTCCATTTGTGCTATTATTTAAACCTGTTAATGATGCATTTTTGCCATATAGAATTAAAAATTCTAATTTTGAATTATTAATCCTTTGTTTTATGCCTTTGTTTATTTTTTTAAGTTTATTTATTTATTTTGAGAATGAGAGAGAGAGAGAGAGAGAGAGAGAGAGAGAGAATGAGCATGAGCCTGAGTGGGGAGGGGCAGAGAGAGAGAGAGAGAGAGAGAGAGAGAATATCCTAAGCAGTCTCCATGCTGTCAGCACAGATCCCCATGTGGGGCTTGAACTCATGAACTGTGAGATCATGACCTGAGCTGAAACTAAGAGTCGATGCTTACCCGACTGGGCCACCCGGGTGCCCCATCCTTTATTTATTTATTTATTTTGCTCATTTGAGTTACACTTTTCCTATCCCTGTATATAAAGACATTCTCCTATATTTTCCTCTAGATGTTTTACAGTTTTGCTTTTGGTGTTCAATCTATCTAAAATTTATTTTGGTAACAGAATGAGGTGGAGGTTTAATTATTTTTTCAATATTAATAGTCCATTACCAAAGCATAATTTAAAATACTTCATTCATTCCTTACTTACTTGTAATACCAACTGATATCAAGTATCATTTATTGGATATAAATTTTTGTATATGCCCAGGCTATTTCTGAATTCTCTACTCTATTTCATTAATATATTTATCGTTGTCTGAACCAGAATTATGTTATCTGAATTGCTCTAGCTTTATCATCCATCTTGACATTTGGTACAGTAAATATGAGATTTCTTATTTTAACATTGTCTTGGCTACTCTTGGTCTTTACTATTCAATTTGAATTTTGGGTTAACCTTCAGAAATTTTTAAACAACTCCAATTTCATTTTGATTGACATTTACACTAAGTTTTTAGAGAAATTTGGGATGAATTAACATATTATTCTTGAAATTCCTAACATGAACAAAATATAGCTCCCCAATTTGTGGGAAATGTTCTATGTGCTTTAGTCAAGATTTATATTTTTCTTCCAAAATTACTTATCCAGCTTTTATAGATTTATCTGTGGGCACTTTATACTTTTGTTGGTGTTGTGAGATGCTTTTAAAGTGCATTTTCTAAACAGGAGCACCTGTGTGGCTCAGTACAGTAAGCATCTGACTCTTGATTTCGTCTCAGGTCTTGATCTCACGGTTCATGAATTCAAGCCTTACATCTGACTCTGTGCTGGTAGTGTGGAGCCTGCTTGGGATTTTGTCTCCCTCTCTTTTTGCCCCTCCCCCGGTCTCTCTCTCTCTCTCTCTCTCTCTCTCCAAATATATACAAATAAAACTTAAAAAAAATAAAGTGCGTTTTCTAAACAGCTGTAACTGCTATAAAAAACTTGAATTTTGTAAATTAATTGTGTGTTTAGTAGCCTTGTATAGCCTCAGTTTAAATTTAAGGCTTTTTTATAGTTTTTTCTCACTTCCTATGTAAACCTTATTTTTGGACAGTTTTGCATTAAAGCTAATCAAGACCCTGAGGGCTCAGAGAAACTTTGTCCCTCTCTTAACTACCTAGAAGAATCTAAATTGGGAGTCTTTCTCAAAATAAGAATTATTACTGGAGATTAATTTTATATGAGTGACTCGTGTATGGTAGGGCAAACATCTAATTACCAAACATCTGCCCTTTTTTTTTTGTAAAAAGTAACTATTATCATTATTATGGAGAAACATTCAATGATGCATGGCTGTTATTATCACTATATTATTATTTTTTAATTTATTTTTTAAATTTAGTTTTTTAATGTACATCCAAGTTAGCATATAGTGAAGCAATGATTTCAGGAGTAGATTCCTTAATGCCCCTTACCCATTTAGCCCATCCCCCCTCCCACAACCCCTTCAGTAACCCTCTGTTTGTTCTCCATATTTAAGAGTCTCTTATGTTTTGTCCCTCTCCCTGTTTTTATATTATTTTTGCTTCCCTTCCCTTACGTTCATCTGTTTTGCATCTTAAAGTCCTCATATAAGTGAAGTTATATGATATTTGTCTTTCTCTGACTAATTTTGCTTAGCATAGTACCCTCTAGTTCCATCCATGTAGTTACAAATGCCAAGATTTCATTTTTTTTGATTGCCGAGTAATACTCCATTGTATATGTACATATACCATATCTTCTTTATCCGTTCATCCATCGATGGACATTTGGGCTCTTTCCATACTTTGGAAAGTTGTTGATCGTGATGCTATAAACAATGGGGTGCATGGGCCCCTTTGAAACAGCATACTTGTATCCCTTGGATAAATACTTAGTAGTGCAATTGCTGGGTCGTAGGGTAGTTCTATTTTTAGTTTTTTGAGGAACATCCATATTGTTTTCCAGAGTGGCTGCACCAGCTTGCGATCCCACCAGCAGTGCAAAAGAGATCCTCTTTCTCCACATCCTCGCCAAGATCTGTTGTTGCCTGAGTTGTTAATGTTAGCCATTCTGACAGGTGTAAGGTGGTATCTCAGTGTGGTTTTGATTTGTGTTTCCCTGATGATGAGTGATGTTGAGCATTTTTTCATGTGTCGGTTGGCCATCTGGATGTCTTCTTTGGAGAAGTGGCTATTCATGTCTTTTGCCCATTTCTTCACTGGATTATTTGTTTTTTGGGTGTTGAGTTTGATAAGTTCTTCATAGATTTTGGATACTAACCTTTTATCTGATATGTTGTTTGCAAATATCTTCTCCTATTCCATTGGTTGCCTTTTAGTTTTGCTTATTGTTTCCTTCGCTGTGCAGAAGATTTTTATTTTGATGAGGTCCCAATAGTTCATTTTTGCTTTTGTTTCCCTTGCCTCCTGAGACGTGTTGAGTAAGAAATTGTTGTGGCCAAGGTCAAAGAGGTTTTTGCCTGCTTTCTCCTTGAGGATTTTGATGGCTTCCTGTCTTACATTTAGGTCTTTCATCCATTTTGAGTTTATTTTTGTGTATGGTGTAAGAAAGTGGTCCAGGTTCATTCTTCTGCATGTTGTTGTCCAATTTTCCCAGCACCATTTGCTGAAGAGACTGTCTATTCCATTGGATATTCTGTTCTGCTTTTTCAAAGGTTAGTTGGCCATACATTTGTGGGTCCATTTCTGGGTTCTCTATTCTGTTGCATTGATCTGAGTGTCTGTTTTTGTGCCAGTACCATACTGTCTTGATGATTACAGCTTTGTAGTACAGCTTGAAGTCTGGGATTGTGATGCCTCCTGCTTTGGTTTTCTTTTTCAAGATTGCTTTGGCTATTCAGGGTCTTTTCTGGTTCCATACAAATTTTAGGATTTTTTGTTCTAGTTCTGTGAAGAATGCTGGTGTTTTTTTGATAGGGGTTGCATTGAATATGTAGATGGCTTTGGGTAGTATCGACATTTTAACAATATTTGTTCTTCCTATCCAGGAGCATGGAATCTTTTTCCATTTTTTTGTGTCTTCTTCAATTTATTTCATAAGCTTTCTACAGTTTTCAATGTATAGATTTTTCACCTCTTTGGTTTGGTTTATTCCTAGGTATTTTATGGGTTTTGGCGCAATTGTAAATGGGATCGATTCCTTGATTTCTCTTTCTGTTGCTTCATTATTGGTGTATAGGAATGCAACTGATTTCTGTGCATTGATTTTATATCCTGCAACTTTGCTGAATTCATGGATCAGTTCTAGCAGTTTTTTGGTGGAATCTTTTAGGTTTTCCGTATAGAGTATCATGTCATCTGTGAAGAGTGAAAGTTTGACCTCCTGTGGGCCGATTTGGATGCCTTCTACTTCTTTGTGTTGTCTGATTGCTGAAGCTAAGACTTCCAATACTATGTTGAATAACAGTGGCGAGAGTGGACATCCCTGTCTTGTTCCCGACCTTAGGGGGAACAAGAGAGTTTTGTTCAAGAGAGTTTTTATCAAGAAAGGATGCTGTATTTTGTCAAATGCTTTCTCTGCATCTATTGAGAGGATCATGTGGTTCTTGTTCTTTCTTTTATTGATGTGATGAATCACATTGATTGTTTTGAGGATATTGAACCAGTCCTGCATCCCAGGTTTAAATCCCACTTGGTTGTGGTGAATAATTTTTTTAATGTATTGTTGGGTCTGGTTGGCTAATATCTTATTGAGGATTTTTGCATCCAAACATCTGCTCTTCTTACTGCTCTGTAAATTTCCCTCTTCCCTTTGAAGCTCCAGGCCCCTATCCCATTCCCTAGGATGGTGTATATACCTAATTTTATTTTTCTGTCTTTGAACCTCTCATATGTGGAGCTCCTATAGGTATGAAATTAAATTTGATTTTCTTATGTTAATCTGTTTCATGTCAGTTTAATTCTCAGACCAGCTGGAAGAATATTAGGGTTGAGGAAAAATTTTCCTCCCACACTTCTCTCCTTTTCCCCCCTAATTTCCTCTCTTCCTATTTTCTCTTTTCTTTCTTCTTTTTATTTTTCTCTTTCCTTTCCTTCTTTCTTTTCTCTCTCTTCTCTTTTTCCTCTTTCTACTTCTCCCTACCCCCTTCTTCTCACTTCTCTTCTTCCTCTTCTCTTTCTCTCTCTCTGTATTTGCTGTGTAGGATTTTTGTGCAGTGTCGAGTTTGTTTGGAACTTTAAAGGAAAAAGGGAACTGTTAGTTACAAGTCTTTGATAAATACTGTTTATCAAGTTAAAGAAGTTTTCTTCTGTTTCTAGTTTGATAAAGTTAAATATGAATGGGGGTGCCTGGGTGGCTTAGTTGGTTAAGCATCTGACTTCACCTCAGGTCATGATCTCACAGATTGTGGGTTTGAGCACTGCATCAGACTCTGTTGACAGCTTAGAGCCTGGAGCCTGCTTCAGATTCTGTGTCTCCCTCTCTCTACTCCCCCACTCGCTCTCTGTCTCTCAAAAATGAATAAATGTTAAGAAAAATTATAAATGCCTGTTGAATTTGATCACAAGCTTTTCTTGCATTTAATAAAATAATTATTTGTTTTTATCCTTTAATTGATATTGTGGTGAATTACATTAAAATATCTTTGAGTGTTAAAACATCCTTGCATCTCTGAGATAATCCCTACCTGGGTGTTTAGTATTATTATTTTGTAGTTTATCATATTGTTTGCTAGTATTTTATTGATAATTTTTCTATTTACATGTATTAAGTGAGATTGGTTCATAATTTTTTTCTGTCTTATTCTGTCCTTGTTCATCTTTGGTTTCAGTTTTTTATCAAGCTTAAAAAGAACTGGAGGACCTTGTAACCCCTTTTTTTATATTTTACAAAACAATTGGTGTATGGTAGGGGTTACCTGTTCTTAGAAAATGTATTAGAAGTATCCAGCAAAATTGGGCTTGGAAAAATCTGTTACTACTGATTCAGTCTTCACCTATCTTTACATTTTTCCATTTCCTCTTTTTATAACTCTTTGAATTGGATTCCTAGTGTATTAATTTTTCAATCTTTCTTATTTTCCAATTTATTTAAGACTGTAAATCCCTTCATCTCACCAATTTTGGTAATCATATTATCATAAAGTTATAAATATATTGAAATTTCAATCATGAGTTTTTTTGATCTATCAATTATTTAAAAGTATGTTTCAAATTTTCCACTTTTAAAAGACATTTTTGGGGTTTCTCTTTTTGATATTGATTTATTTAATTTTATTTATTTCATATCATCTTTTCTCCTTTCATCTCATTTCCAGTTAGTTAACATACAGTGTTATATTACTTTCATGTGTACAATACAATGAGTCAACAATTCCATACAATACCATACATACATCACGACCAATGTAGTCCTTAATCCCCATCACCTATTTCATCCATCTCTCACCCACCTCCCCTCTGACAACCATCAGTTTGTCTTTATAGTTAAGAGTCTGTTTCTTGGTTTGTCTCTCTCTCTCTCTCTCTCTCTCTCTCTCTCACTTTTTTAAAATTTTGCTTATTTGTTTTTTTTTTTTTTTTAAATTTTGTTTTTCAACGTTTATTTATTTTTGGGACAGAGAGAGACAGAGCATGAATGGGGGAGGGGCAGAGAGAGAGGGAGACACAGAATCGGAAACAGGCTCCAGGCTCTGAGCCATCAGCCCAGAGCCTGACGCGGGGCTCGAACTCCTGGACCGCGAGATCGTGACCTGGCTGAAGTCGGACGCTTAACCGACTGCGCCACCCAGGCGCCCCTGCTTATTTGTTTTAAGTTCCACATATGAGTGAGATCATATGGTATTTGTATTTCTCTGACAGACTTATTTTGCTTAGCATTATACTGTCTAGCTTTATCCATGTCAATCATTGTAAATGGCAAGATTTCATTCTTTTTTATGGCTCAATAATATTCTGTTATATATGTGTATATATATGTAAGTATGTGTATATGTATGTATGTAGTATGTGTATATATATCATATATGTATATAATATGTAACTATAATTCTATGATAAACATAGTGTATATGTATCCCTTTGAATTAGTGTTTTTGTATTTGGAGGGTTATATACCCAGTAGTGTGATTACTGGATTATAGGGTAGTTCAATTTTTAATTCTTTGAGGAACTTCTGTACTGTTTTCTAGAGTGACTACACCAGTTTGCATTCCCAGCAACAGTGCACAATGGTTCCTTTCTCTCTGCATCCTTGCCAACACTTGTTGTTTCTTGTGTTTTTGATTTTAGCCATTCTGACCAGTGTGAGGTGATACCTCATTGTGATTTTTATTTGCATTTCCCTGATGATGAGTGATGTTGAGTGTCTTTTCATTTGTCTGTTGGCCATCTGGATGTCTTCTTTGGAGAAATATCTATTTATGTCTTCTACCCATTTTTAAATTGGATAACTTGTTTTTTGGATGTTGAGTTATATAGGTTCTTTATATATTTTGGATACTAACCCTTTATTGGATATGTCATTTGCAAGTATCTTCTCCCATTCAGTAGGTTGTCTTTTCATTTTGTTGATGGTTTTCTTCACTGTGCAGAGGCTTTTCATTTTGATGTAGTCCCAATATTTATTGTTGCTTTTGTTTCCTAGGATATCTATCTAGAAAGATATTGTTACAGCCAGTGTCAAAGAAATTACTGCCTAAGCTATCTTCTAGAATTTTTTTGGTTTCCCATCTCACATATAGATCTTTAATGTATTTTGAGTTTATTTTTGTGTATGGTGTAAAAAAAGTGGTCCAGTTTAAGTGTTTTGCATGTAGCTGTCCAGTTTCCCAATGCCATTTTTTGAAGAAACTGTCTTTTTCCCACTGCATATTAATTGTCTGATTTTTGTTGAGACTTGGATCTTTTTCATTCTTTTTTTTTTTTACGTTTATTTATTTTTGAGACAGAGAGAGACAGAGCATGAACAGGGGAGGGTCAGAGAGAGAGTGAGACACAGAATTGGAAATAGGCTCCAGGATCTGAGCTGTCAGCACAGAGCCTGACGCAGGGCTCGAACTCATGGACCGTGAGATCATGACCTGAGCCGAAGTCAGCAGCTTAACCGACTGAGCCACCCAGGCGCCCCGATTTGCATCTTTTTCTAATCATCAAGAGCTCTATAAGCATTTTATTATATTTTATTATATATTCTCTACTGTTTGAATGCAGAGTGATAGACATACATGTTTGATTGCCATAATTTTTTAAAGTGTTTGTTTAACTTAACATAATCTCTACTTAGTAGCTTTACAATCCTCCTGAATAATACCAAGGACCTTAAACTATTGATCTCTTATTTATTTTTTTTTTAATTTTAATGTTTATTTTTGAGAGGGAGAGAGAGACACACACACACACACACACACACACACACACACACACAGAGCATGAGCAGGGGAGGGACAGGCAGAGAGAGAGGACACAGAGTCCGCAGCAGGCTCCAGGCTCTGAGCAGTCAGCACAGAGCCCAATGCTGGGCCCAAACTCACAAACCGCGAGATCATGACCTGAGCTGAAGTCGGATGCTCAGCCGACGGAGCCACCCAGTTGCCCCTCTTATTTCTAATTCTTCTGTTATCTTCCATATTTTTTTATGTCTAAGATTTCACTTTTGCCTTTTTTTTTTTTCCAATGTTTTTTATTTATTTATTTATTTTTGGGACAGAGAGAGACAGAGCATGAACGGGGGAGGGGCAGAGAGAGAGGGAGGCACAGAATCGGAAACAGGCTCCAGGCTCTGAGCCATCAGCCCAGAGCCTGACGCGGGGCTCGAACTCACGGACCGCGAGATCGTGACCTGGCTGAAGTCGGACGCTTAACCGACTGCGCCACCCAGGCGCCCCTGTTTTTAAGATCCCCAGTTGCAAGTGCTGTCTCTTGCTCTCTTTCCTTCTCTCTTACTATCTTTTATAGTGACAGTTTATTCGCTCACATATTTATCAATGTATTTATTTGCTGTTTTTCATTCCATTCTTTTCATCTAGGAAAAATTTCTTTCTTATCTGAAAGGGAAAGGGGAAAAATCTCTTAGTTTTTTCTAAAGCTGTATTTTTGCCTCTTGAAAGTTAGTTTAATTTAGTACACAACTCTATATTTTCAGTTACTTTGTTTGAACAATTTGAAGATTTATTTCATTGACTTTGGGCCTCTATTCTCACTGATGTCATTTTTAGTCTATTCTTAACTTTGAAGCATTTGAGAAAAGTAAATGTTTTGTGATGTTAAGATATAACAAGATCATTATTAAGAACAGACTGTTTCATTTTAGAATAACTTTAATACGTATTCTTTGTGGAAAGCATCATGACATTCTTAGACCAACTTTATAGTTCCTTTCAGGCACTCATTTTACCATTATATTATGCTTAATTGTAAACATGCTTTTACCTTTATTATATATTAATTTTAAAAGTGATTTCCTTTCTAGTAAATGTCACACATTTTTAAAATAATAAATTCAAAACCACTTTTTATAAGTATTAGATTTTGAATTTTAAGTGCACCTGCTGAGTAATATTGTAAAAATCTAAACTATTACACAAAGGAACAAAAGAACAGAGAGGAAGATATCTTGTGCAGCATCTATACAGAGAACCTTATTCTGGGAATATAATTTTCCTTTTTATACTGGAAAAAGAAAGAATCACATTTTGGTTTTCCTAATTTGACATCTTAGAGAAGAAACTTACGGCAAATGATAATGTCATACCTACTGAAACATAATGTGTTTTATACACTCTATACATCACAGTTATTCTTAGGACTTCTAATGATTTCACCATTATAGTAAGACAAGTAGTTTTAAAATGTAAAATTTCCTAAGCTAGTTTAAACTTAAGAAATAAGTACTCCCTTAAAATCTATTTTGCCTTGTGCCTTTATATAATTATTTTGGTATTTGTCTCTTTTTCACTGGACGTTTTCAATTTTTTTTGGCTTATGTCTCTGAATTTTAATCTGCTGTATGAGAACTTAAGGGCATTAAACCCAAAGATACCTAATTCACAAGCATTTGTTTCTTTATGAAGACATACTTTTATACTGAACCAAGATCAGTATGATACATAGTGCTTATAATTGTTCTGGCTGATTTGCTTCAACAGTTTCTTTCATTTGTTTGGTCACTGACTTGTGCGCTTACTCTATCTTTCAAAATGCTATGGAATTTAAACATTTGTTGAGAAGCATAACATTTATTTTCAGTAGTCCTTGTACCACTAATACCAATAGCATTTATTACATCGAGTAATGTCTCATTTTCCATTATTAAATAATGTTTTACATTATTTAATGTAAATTAAATGTAATGTGCATTACAACATACACATTAACATTTATATTCAGTAGTTACCAGAATCATTATTATAATACAACCACTATTAATGTATGTTATCTTTAACATATAGTGCCTCACATTTATAATCATTGTTTGTCTCACATGTGGTATGAATATGAACAGTGTAGAAAAGAAATAGTCATTGTTTGAATGAACTTCAACTTCTTAATTAAAAAAAAAATGCCCTGGGAAATGTGAGTGATTATGTAACTTGATCACTTTAAGAATAGCAATGTTATAAGATATATAGGTGATTATCATGTGAATATATAGGAATGGCATTTAAAACTTTATGGTCTTAATCATATTGAAAAGGTGGAATTGCAGAATAAATGGTGTAGAAAGAACTAAATTTCTTTTGCTAAGGTCTATGTAATCTGACATTCCTGGGGAATTAGTAGTCTCCTAAGAAATAGCCAAAAACACATGAAGGAATATGGCAATACCACATCATGCCCAAAATGTTTGCTGTTTGCTTTTTCCTAATTACCTTAGAGGTTGATTCTGGTAAATCTTCTGGTATATATTTTTTCTTTCCTTTCTTTTTCTTTCTCCTTGCATCCATCCCCCAGGAATAGCAACTGAAATCCTGACAAGACTTCAGTATAGGAAATTAAATTTCACAGGGACCATTAAAATTTATTTTTAATTTCTCTCTTGGAATAGTTGTAAGTAACCTGTTAAAAAGTTTTGCCTTTTTAAAGTAGTGGAAATTTTCCCTAAATTAATTTTAAGGGAATTTATAATGACAGTATTTTTTTTTATCCAGTTTCTACCCTTCCCTCATTCATTGATACATTTACTCAACAGCTATATTCTGACAGACTTTGTATAATTTTTTCGAACATTGAATTATGAAAAATTTCAAACAAAGCAAAACTGAAATAATTTTACTTTGAACATCATACATTTACTAACTAGATTTTACCACCAACATTTCATTAGATTTGCTTATATCTATGTGTCTATTTATCTGTCTATTCCTCCATTAAATCCATTTCATTTTTGGGTGTATTTCAAAATAAACTGAAGACACCTACCCTTTTCTCTAAATACTTCAGCACGTGTATCATTAGCTAGAGTTTACAACTATATTTGTTCACAGTTCTCTCTTAATTTAAAATTTACATACATTAAAATCACAAATCTTAAAATAATATTCATAGTTTTAACAAATGCACGCCTATGTCACTCAAATTCCTATCAAGGCATAGAATATAAACGTAACCTTAGAGAAGTTCCCTCATGCCCTGACCTAGTAGATACTTGCTTTAATCCCCTGACCACACAGACGGCCACTGTTCTGATTTTAAAAATACCACTGATTAATTTTTATCTGTTTTAGAACTTCAGTATGTACTTTCCTAAAAATAACACTCAGGCTGCTGTGCAGAGAATAGATTGTAGGAGAACAAAAGTAGAACAGGGATGTGATTTGGAAAGCCATAGTATCTTAGGTGAGATGATGGTAGTTTGAACTAGAGTGCTAACAATAGATTTGGTCAGATTCAGAGTAAATTTTATAGAGTTGGTAGGATTTGGTGGTGAATTGTATGTGGGTGTATGGCATTGCTGGTGCCTGAGATGGAGAAGATGAAGAGAAATAGTTTGGGGATCGGGAAGGTCAAGGTTTCTGTTTTGGAAAGAAATTCCTATTGTATTAGATCTCAGGACATACATAGGAGTCACTGTTCTGTAAATCAGTATCTTTTAATTTTTGTCATTGTCAAGCTATAAGCTCAATAAACTAAGTAAGAGATTATATGTATGTATAACAGTTACATAGACTTTGCTTGATGTGTTACAGTCAAACTTCTGATGCCTAAAATGAACAAAACCATACATGACAGAGGGAATATTATTTTAACCAGGATTATTGCTAGCTGTATGTATCACATGTAACAGTCATACTGCCCGTATTGTATGAAAAGAAAATTGTTTTAAAAACTAATAGACTTTATGCAAAAAGCAAATTCCAAAGTACTTAATCTATTGATTAAAGACCACTCTGTTAATATTTGTAGGATTATTAAGACAAATAATTCACAGGTTCTGCTTTTAATGACCTTTCAATAAAACAACCAATATATTGTGTACATAATCAAAGGGAATACATCTCCGCATGATAAATACCCCAAAGTTTAAGTAGATTGCTATAGGAATTTAACTTGGTGGAAGAAGAAGTGGAGTCTTGTTGGCATGATAATAAAAGGCTTTCAGTCAGAGGAGACTTTTTTTGTCTTTGAATTTTTATAGATAGGTTAAAATGATGGCAATTTTAGATGGAGAGAATGGCATCAGCAAAGATGCAGAGGCAGCAGTCATGAGGATTAGCTACGCAATGGCAAATCAGCTTGTTCACTTTCATCATAAGATGATGATCACACATTCATTCATTCATGAATCTATAAATGTCAAGTAAATGCCTCTTCCTCTAGTCACCAAGGCCCTAAAATAAATATTACTTGTATCTTGCCCTCAGGGAACCCAAAGTCTATTAGAAGAGACAGACATGTATGGGAAAGGCTAAGAGGAGTGTGTCTCTTATTCACTGCATGGTATTAGCCAAGCACTGAATAAGGCTTTTTTTTTTTCTTATTCAATACTCATAAAACCTTCCACTGTTTAGGGACTGAAGTCTACATTTTATGTCAGGACAAGTGGAGACTCTGATACAATTTATAATCTTAGTAAATTGGAGAATTGGGAGTTTGTAATAGCCCTGGATTTGTTTTGTTTTATTTTTTAACTGTGTCACATCAAATAAATAAAATACACTGTAACAAGAAGTTTAATAGATGTGCATTTAAAAATGGAAGAGGAAGGGGAAGAAACAGTTTCTTCCTGGAGAAGCTGATGAAGTGGAGAAAAAGTGATGTTTGTGAAATGTGATGAAAATAAGAGGTGACATAAGTAGTACAAAAATTCGTGAGAATTTTAACAATGGTTTCCACAAAATTTAGACCCCGGGTTCTTCTTACAAAACCCATCATTTCTCCAAACCCCTTGCCCTTGGAAGAGAGACTCCATCTTACTTGAAAGAGGCTATTGTGATCAAGGAAGGGTGAGATGGGGGGAAAGACAGGGAGAAAACAGCAGGAAGACTGGATATTGGGAAATGAGAGAAGGAGATACTCCAGAGCAGTTGTGGGCTGTAATGCAAATGGCGATTTTGCTGTGGTATTGCAGGTTTTTAAGAAACTCAAATGGGGGTGGGGTGCATCTGGGGGCTCAGTCAGTCAAGCATCAGACTTCAGCTCAGTTCATGATCTCACAGTCAGTGAGTTTGAGCCCAGTGTTGGGCTCTGTGCTGACAGCTCAGAGCCTGGATCCTGCTTCAAATTCTGTGTCTCCCTCTCTCTCTGTCCTTCCCCCACTTGCGTTCTGTTTTTTTTTCTGTCTCTCAAAAATAAATGAGCATGTTAAAAAATTTAAAAAATCATAAAAACAAACTGAAAGAGGGGATGTTAAGAGTACTTTTGATTGTTGGATTCTGTTTCTTTGTAAAGAATGTACTGTATGGATTCCAGTTCTGTAAGGGCTATAATAAGCTTCTAATACTAATAATAAGGCAGGTAATGGGCTGAATTCTTTCCTTCTTTGGCTTTTTATTGAAAGTGTCTGGGGTGCCTGGGTGATATCCAACTTCGGCACAGGGCATGATCTCATGGTTCATGAGTTCAAGCCCCGTGTCAGGCTCTGTGCTGACAGCTCAGAGCCTGGAGCCTGCTTCAGATTCTGTGTCTTCCTCTCTCTGCCCCTCCCGTACTCATACTCTGTCTCTCAAAAATAAATAAACATTAAAGAAAATAAAAAAAAGAGATAATATATTGGTATATTTTCACAGACAGAACATATCACTCAAGGTGCTTGTTTATTGGACTTTAGTGTTTCTAAATTATTGCTGGTGAGGAAGCACTGGTTTTTAAAAACTTCCTGAAATTCTTTACTATAGCTCTAAGAGTGGAAGCTGCAGTCTGCTTTTGGAAGCTCACACTCCATTTTGAGCAAGACCATGCTGAGGAGTGCTTTGAGTTAGGTATCCATTCATTTTTATTGAGAGAGGTGCTGATTCTTATGGAAGAAGGAAATGAATAGACACTGTCAATGTTGTATCAGGACAGAAGCTAAAGAGGAAAATGGACATTAGAGGGCCCATGTAAAGGGGGATGGCTAGTAGATACCAAGAACAGTAGTATTTAATACTGATTTATTTTCCTTAGTGATATTAGTCCCTTTTTTGTTATATTCAAGCCTAAATAAAGGTGTTAAACATTGTGGTCTTTTGAATGTGGATATTTAGGAGACTTAGGTTTATTCTTTGTGGGCAAAATATACTGTTGAGAGCTTGACACAGAGACATATAAGATTACCAGGGAAGAATGATAGAAAAATTTATTTTATTTGTTTATTTTTTTAATGTTTATTTATTTTTGAGAGAGTGCAAGTAGAGGAGGGGCAGAGAGAGAGAGAGAGGGGGGGGGCACAGAGGATCAAAAACGGGCTCTTTGTTGACAGCAGCAAGCCCGATACAGGGCTTGAAATCATGAACTGTGAGATCATGACTTGAGCCAAGGTTGGACACCCAACAAACTGAGCCACCCAGGTACCCCTAGAAAAGTTTAGAATAGTCTGGCATAAAATCAAAACCAGAAACTAAGAAAATGGAAATAGTCCTCAGAAATAATTGGGGAGGTGACTGGAATGTCTGTAGGCACACAAAATAGAAATTAGATTACTTAGTTGTTAAAGGAAGGAGAGCCCCTGAAGGCTGGAGAACTTGGGGCCACTTAGGTAATATATTCTCATGTATTTTACCTCAAAAATATAAGTGGAGAAGTGGGTACAAAGAAATATTTTAGTTGGGACTATATAGTTGTTAAGTGATGGAAATCCAACTCATAAGTTTTTTATAAAAAGGTAATTTATTGATTCATGTAACTAAAAAGAATTTTTGTGAACTTACTTTAGACACAGCTGGATCAAGGAGTTAAAATAGCAGGATCACACACACTCTTCCTCCTTCTGTCAACACCTCTTTGCCTCTCAGATAGGCTCCCTGAACTTATTGATAAAGATTGGCTCCAGGCTTACACTTTATCAGTTTAAAAACCTTAGCAGTAAGAGTGCTTCTTTTCTTAGTCTGAGACAGCATTCTTGGGTTGAATTTGATTAGCCTAGCAGAACTCATCTCCTATACTGAATGAATTAATCACTGTAACCAGAGGGATTTGCTTTAATTGCCTAGCCCTTTGTTTCCAATGGTACCACTGTTTTCAGAGATCAGCTCCCTCCAGCACACATGGACTCAGAGGGAGGCACTGTTGAATGTCAAAAGAAAAGGTACATTCTTTTACCAGAAGAGGGGATACTAGACAACAAAACAATAGATGTTCAGTTTAAACTGAGAAAGGAGACCAGGAAAACAGAAGGAAAGTAGAATAACAAAACAGATGGAGAAGGGGAAAGGAAAAGAAGGAAGAAATGGGGAAGAGAAGAGAGATAAAAACATGGAAGAGAGAGAAGAAAGCAGAGAAGAGGGAGATTTATCTCGAGGAAAAGCCATGTGCCCTGTATGGAACCAAATGGCAGAGCTACATACAACTAGAAACTGCAGACTAGACATTATTCAGAAGGCTTACATGAGACTTCTGTGTTGAAAAGAATCTAAGTCCTATATTTGGACTTACTAGGAGATAAGTTCTCTTAATACTGGGTTCTCTGACTTCCTCTGTGAACACAAAAGATCTGATCCGGTCTCAACATGGAGGGTATCACATGCCTCAAGACCTCTTATATTTTCCATAGATGCAGGTGTCTGCTCAAGACTTTCTTCACAGCCTCTTTCACCTCTTTATTCCTCAAGCTGTAGATGATGGGATTCAACATCGGGGTTACCACTCCATAAGACAGTCCTATGATTTCATCAGATGCTTTTGTGTCCTTTGACTTGGGCTTCATGTACATAAAAAGGGCTGAACCATAGAACAGGATAACCACAGTCAGGTGGGCAGAACAGGTAGAAAAAGCTTTCTTTCTCCCTTCAGCAGAATTAATTCTCAGGATGGAAGAGAGGATAAAAACATAGGAAATGAGAATTAACAGCAGAGGAATCACCAGTAAAACAATATTTGCCACGGTCATGATAAGCACATTGATGGAGATATCTGAACATATGAGTTTAAGAAGAGCCAGGATCTCACAGGTAATATGATCAATGACATTATTCCCACAGAAAGGCAATACCATTGTCAGGACTGTTTGCACTAAGGAGTTTAGGCAGCCTATGATCCAGGACCAAGCAGCCATGTGCACATAAAGCACCCTGTTCATGATGATGGGGTACCTCAGTGGGTTGCAGATGGCCACATACCTATCATAGGCCATCACAGCCAGGAGGATACACTCAGTGGAGCCCAACCCAAGGGAGACAACCATCTGCAGAGCACAGCCAATGAAGGAGATAGATTTTCTCTCAGACTTAAATATGACAAGCATCGGGGGAATGGATGATGATGTGTAGCAGATGTCCAAGAATGAGAGGTTCCCAAGGAAGAAGTACATGGGGGTGTGGAGGCGAGAATCAAATGTGCTGATGACAATGAGGAGGCTATTTCCCAGCAGAATTATCACATACATGATGAGGCAGAGCACAAACAGAAAAAGCTGGAGCTCTGGGTATTTGGAAAGTCCCACCAGAAAGAATTTGGTCACGGTTGAATCATTCCCCATCTTCATGTATCCATGTCATGTTCAGGGTTTAGAAAAGGACAAGACTCAGGGAAATTTAAATTTATGATATAGATTTATCAAATCACTTTAACTTCCATTATTTTGTTTTATCCTTGGGTGGGCATGTTGAGGAAAAAGTTATGAAAGAGGAATAGCTGTCTTTCTGTTCAGAAAAGGTCCCACATGAGGGAAGATATTTTCTAATCCAGGGTGAATAACAGAAAGCAAAGCCAGTAACTTCACCAAAAACAATCCGTCACACAAAGCCTATCTTAATCCACTTCTGCTATTTCTCCCCACTGATGGTGTCAAGGAAGGATTATTGGGTAGATTTGCTTCACAGTAATCTTCATTAGCCTCGCCACAAATGAGTCTAAGGAAAAGCAATGTGTTTGGTATGCAACACAACTTCATGGAAAGTTCTCTAGTACCTTCGTCAACCAAACTGTCACCCCAAAGTCCCTCTAATGTAGAAATTCTGAAGCCACTACTGATACCCTCAATGCTATGAAATGGCCATATTAAATTTCTTTTACTTTCATGAAATACTACATATTCTCTTTCTTCTTCATGCATTTGTATATGCTGTTTTGTTAAGCTGAAAGGGCTTCTCCCAACTTAGATATTATCTTTCTAGCAAAAGTTTCTAACCTCCTAGTCTAAGTAGGGTCCTGATTATGTGTTGTCACTGAACCTGGTGCTTTCCATTCTGCTAGTATTCTTCACTCACTCATTTATTCAACACATTCTATGCCACATTTACTGTGATGTGTAATAGGGTTCTCATTGTGAGTACTAGACTTTCAAAATTGACACTGGATACAGAATACTTATGATAGTTATTTTATGCTTTTAAGAAACAAATAATGTGCTCTATAATATGTTCCAGTGTGAAAAAGTTATGGAACACTTTGCAAATTATTTTATCAAACTAAAATTGCCTTTTTACCCAAAACTGTCAGAGTAAAACTATGGTCAATCTCAATTATGAATGCATATGTAAAGAATAAAAAGTGTATCCAAACTCACAAAACAGCCCTCAATAAATATAAATGAATTGAGATCATACTATGCATACTTTCAGATCACAGTGCTATGAAGCTTGAAATCAACCACAGGAAAAATTTTGGAAAACCTCCAAATACATGGAGGTTAAAGAACATTCTACTAAAGAATGAATGGGTCAACCAGGCAATTAAATAAGAAATTAAAAAAATATATGGAAACAAATGAAAATGAAAACACAACAGTCCAAACCTTTTGGGATGCAGCAAAGGCAGTCCTAAGAGGAAAATACATTGCATTCCAGGCCTGTCTAAAGAAACAAGAAAAATCCCAAGTACAAAATCTAACAGCACACCTAAAGGAACTAGAAGCAGAACAGCAAAGAAACCCCAAACCCAGCAGAGGGAGAGAAATAGTAAAGATCTGAGCAGAAATAAACAATATAGAATCCTCCCCACCCCCCCCAAATAACAGAACAGATTAATGAAACTAAGAGTTGGTTTTTTGAAAAAATAAACAAAATTGGTAAATCCAGGCTTCTCAAAAAGAAAAGAGAAAGGGCCCAAATGTATAAAATCACAAATGAAAATGGATTTATTACCACCAATCCCTCAGAAATATGAGCAATTATCAGGGAATACTATGAAAAATTATATGCCAACAAACTGGACAACCTGGAAGAAATGGACAAATTCCTAAACACCCACACACTACCAAAACTCAAACGGGAAGAAATAGAAAATTTGAACAGACCCATAACTAGTGAAGAAATTGAATCGGTTATCAAAAATCTCCCAACAAATAAGAGTCCTGGACCAGATGGCTTCCCTGCAGAATTCTACCAGACATTTAAATCAGAGTTAATACCTATCCTTCTCAAGCTGTTCCAAAAAATAGAAATGGAAGGAAAACATCCAGACTCATTCTGCGAAGCCAGTATTACTTTGATTCCCAAACCAGAGACCCAGCAAAAAAGGAGAATTACAGGCCATTGTTCCTGATAAATATGGATGCAAAAATTCTCAAGATATTAGCAAATTGAATTCAGTAGCATATAAAAAGAATTATTTACCATGATCAAGTGGGATTCATTCCTGGACTGCAGGGCTGGTTCAACATTGGCAAATCAATCAATGTGATACATCACATTAATAAAAGAAAGGATAAGAACCTGTCAATAGATGCAGAAAAAGCATTTGACAAAATTCAGCATCCTTTCTTAATAAAAACCCTCAAGAAAGTGGGGATAGAAGGAACATACTTAAACATCATAAAAAGTGTATCCAAGCTACATACTAAAATGATGACATTTATTTTTATTAAAGCATGAAATTGTAAATTAATGCTTGGAAATTGAAAAATAGAATATTGTCATCTAAATAGATGCCTAAAGCAATGATAGAACATAACATTGATTCTTGATAAAACCTCTTAGTAGTCTAGACCTAGGGGGATAAATCATTAAGATGATAAAGATTATCTTTCTTAAACCATCGGTCAACATAATTTCAAATGGTGAGACTCTGGAGATATTTTCCTAAAAGTCATTCAAAGATGCATTATTATTATTATTACTTAACATCCCCCCATCCAACAATAGAATAGAAAAAAATAAATGGCATTGCATGTAATATCATATATCAATTCAATCATGCTTTAGTAGGTGTTACAATTTTTTTCGTCTAGGGTGCTGCCATTCTAGTATGTTGTGGTTATTGTATACACATGAGAGTACATAATGGCACATGTAATATCACCAGTGCAAATTATAGTCTTGAAGAAGAGTTAAGGATAAGGGACAATGCTCATGATATAATATTACATGAAGAAAAATAATTTCTTTAATAATACAAATGGCTATATGTATATATATACATACACACACACAATTTTAACAGGTTTCTTCTGTAATATGGGAATTGGGGCATTAATAATTTTCTTTATCTTTTCCAAAGAATTCTTAACCTATGTTTTATGGGTATAAATATCAGAAATAATACTTCAAATTTTTCTTAGAAGGGAATAGTTCCTCATACATCCAGAGATTTGCCCCAGTTTTCTTTGAAACTCAAGTAGGAAATAAAATAGTCAATGGACAGGAAATTGGACAGGGGCTTTATGTTACAGAGACTAATTTAATGCCCTTTAGTGTTCCAAGTTCAATCTCATACATCCACCATCAACAGACATATTGACTTAAGTTTGCAAAAGGATTCTAGAACTAACCATTTAAATGTGACCAAGCTTAGTAGTGCAGAAAGGATGCAGTATAAAGAATCCAACAGAATCACAAGAAAAGGAGGAGAGATACCTGGTGGGTAGGAAGGAGCATAAGAAAACATCAGGAACTTCTGTTACCTATGCTTTTTTCTTTCTTCCCTGAAGTGGTAGAATTTCAGTTTCTTTTTCTCCAGGTTTTGTTCATCTTATTCCAAAGGCCTGCTCATTAGATATGTCCCCATTGGGCATCACCTATGGAAAGAAAGGAAACTCTGCTTGAGGATTATGGATTGTGAAGCATTCACCCTTTTTATCCCCATGTTTACCAATAGAAGAGAAGAGTAGTTTGTAAAGCTCAAGTACTTACCTATGCTCCCTGATTTTAACTCAAGGAACTTTTTGAAGCATAGTATGGCACACTCACATGGAAGATTTCCTTCAGAAGAAAATTTCAGCACTAAATATTACATCTGTATCCTGTATCCAGTTTTTCCTACTGTTTATGAAGCACCTTTGTTCTGTATAGTACAACATCTCTGACAGGAGATCCCAAATGCTTGCTCAAATAAATGACCTAGGAGCTCTGAAAGGTGTTGATAATAAGCAATACTGGGTGAGTTAGAAATAGGTCCTCTTCTCCACTTTCAGTATGGTCTTGAGAATTATCCTGAGGTTTTTTTTTTTTCTACTAACATTACTGTGTGGGTACCAAATACAATTCTCTGTCACTGGTAGCACAGCTGAAGCTTTAAGCTCTTATTTTGTAGGAGCCCTTGTCTGACCCGTAGACTCACTTCTGGGATTGATTAGAACATGCTATCTAATAATTTCTAGGCTTGTGCCATGGGAGCCTACCATGCACCAAGTCCTTTTATACTCTTTTGTTCTTATTGCTAGTAAGTTATCTTTATGGAAAGTACTATATTTTATTTTATTTACTATTTTTTAATGTTTATTTATTTTTGACACAGAGAGAGAGAAGAGCATGAGCGGGGGCGGGGCAGAGAGAGGGAGACACAGAATCTGAAGCAGGCTCCAGTCTCTGAGCTGTCAGCACAGCTGACAGCAGGGCTCGAAGTCACAGACCGCAAAATCATGACCTGAGCTGAAGTCGGTCACTCAACCGACTGAGCCACCCAGGTGCCCCCCCCCAAATAGTACTTTAATTGTAAGAACATTTGTCTTAGAGTCAGGAGGCCTAGAGTTCAGTCTTGACTCTGTGGCTTAATAGTTGCACAGACCTTGAGTAAGAAACTTAACTTACACATGATATAAAATGAGGTAACATTACTTTGTAGAGTTTTTGTGAGAATTAACATAACATACTTAGAAGGTCTCAGTACAGAGGGAGTGCACAATACATGTTAGTTTAATCTGAACTCTTAGGCTGCTGTTTAAAAATTTTTTTCCATGGTGAGTAAAAACAGCTAAAGTGATGTTATAAGTATCCAAGATATTTCCTTCCCCCAACAGTATCTCATTTCCCAAGATTTTCACTGTTTTATTAAAAACTTTTCAAATAAAATAAATGGTTCAGAATTCCCAACTCCCATGTTTTCTCTCTTTTCTGAAAAAAACTCTTCCCAACTCTGCTTACGTCTACCTCATTTAATCATCAGTGTAGGATCCTCAGATTCTCCATTCACAGTAGATAGTGTGGTTTATTGGGACTACAGTCTTCAAAACGAGGAAGCCATTTTTGGATACAAGCATGGATCTCTCTAGTCAGCATTCCCTTTCTCCAGTGTTTCACTATTTTCTGTCTACACACAGAAGTTGCTGCTGCTATTCCTATTTAGATTAGATAGAATCTTAGCTGTCTTCTCTTAGGGCTATAGTCCTGCCCTTAGAACCCACAGAGAAGTATCCCACAGTTCCAGATGATTGCTAGTAGTGGTAAGGGGGCAGATCAAAAATAAAGCTTTTGTCTCCAATGGAAATTCATGTTATTAATTTGTGTCGGTAGTAAGTCAGTCTGCCACAGAGGTACTCTAACCTCTAGGCCCTAAACATTTCCAGAGGGCACACCGGTGGCTGTGGTAGCCAATTTAAATTCTCCTCTGTTTTCTTCTAAGAGACTCTGTAATCCCAGAAGTGATTTAAAGTTGAACTTTTAAATCTTGCTGAAGATAATAACTTTTAGATACATTAGAAATAATGTGCCAAAGACCTAAATTGTACCTTACAAAGAAATTTTCTTCTCTTAGTTAATTTTTTCCCCCTGATTATAGAAATGATACCTATTCATTGTGGGAAGTTTGGGAAATTAAGAAAAGCCTAATGGATAAGATAAGTGCACAATTTTGGAGAAAACTTGGTATTTTGATTACTTTTATGCATATATGACATACAGTGAAAATGTGAGAACACATTTCGTTTCCTGTTTTATAACTTGCTGTTTAAAATTAATGTATGTGGCACAAAAACAGACACATAGACCAATGGAATAGAATAGAAACCCCAGAACTAGACCCTCAAACGTATGGCCAACTCATCTTTGACAAAACAGGAAAGAACATTCAATGGAAAAAAGACAGCCTCTTTAACAAATGGTGCTGGGAGAACTGGACAGCAACATGCAGAAGGTTGAAACTAGACCACTTTCTCACACCATTCACAAAAATAAACTCAAAATGGATAAAGGACCTAAATGTGAGACAGGAAACCATCAAAACCTTAGAGGAGAAAGCAGGAAAAGACTTCTCTGACCTCAGCCGTAGCAATCTCTTACTTGACACATCCCCAAAGGCAAGGGAATTAAAAGCAAAAGTGAATTACTGGGACCTTATGAAGTTAAAAAGCTTCTGCACAGCAAAGGAAACAACCAACAAAACTAAAAGGCAACCAACGGAATGGGAAAAGATATTCGCAAATGACATATCGGACAAAGGGCTAGTATCCAAAATCTATAAAGAGCTCACCAAACTCCACACCCGAAAAACAAATAACCCAGTGAAGAAATGGGCAGAAAACATGAATAGACACTTCTCTAAAGAAGACATCCGGATGGCCAACAGGCACATGAAAAGATGTTCAGCGTCGCTCCTTATCAGGGAAATACAAATCAAAACCACACTCAGGTATCACCTCACGCCAGTCAGAGTGGCCAAAATGAACAAATCAGGAGACTATAGATGCTGGCGAGGATGTGGAGAAACGGGAACCCTCTTGCACTGTTGGTGGGAATGCAAAGTGGTGCAGCCACTCTGGAAAGCAGTGTGGAGGTTCCTCAGAAAATTAAAAATAGACCTACCCTACGACCCAGCAATAGCACTGCTAGGAATTTACCCAAGGGATACAGGAGTACTGATGCATAGGGGCACTTGTACCCCAATGTTCATAGCATCACTCCCAACAATAGCCAAATTATGGAAAGAGCCTAAATGTCCATCAACTGATGAATGGATAAAGAAATTGTGGTTTATATACACAATGGAGTACTACGTGGCAATGAGAAAAAATGAAACATGGCCTTTTGTAGCAACGTGGATGGAACTGGAGAGTGTGATGCTAAGTGAAATAAGCCATACAGAGAAAGACAGATACCATATGGTTTCACTCTTATGTGGATCCTGAGAAACTTAACAGGAACCCATGGGGGAGGGGAAGGAAAAAAAAAAAAAAAGAGGTTAGAGTGGGAGAGAGCCAAAGCATAAGAGACTGTTAAAAACTGAGAACAAACTGAGGGTTGATGGGGGGTGGGAGGGAGGAGAGGGTGGGTGATGGGTATTGAGGAGGGCACCTTTTGGGATGAGCACTGGGTGTTGTATGGAAACCAATTTGTCAATAAATTTCATATATTAAAAAAACATAAAATTAATGTATGTATTTTCTCATTTTATTGGACATTTTTAATGGATATCATAATATTTTTTTACCTGGTAAATGGATGGGGGGGCACATGAAACAAGTGAAAATGAAATTGTTTTTTGTTAGATTCTTGGCAATTTTCCTTTTTTTTTTTTTTTTTTTTGCACAGCTCTTTGAAGGTAGTGACAGTCTTGGAGGATTGTTTATTCTTTGTGAAAGCCAGGTTTAGTGTTTTAATTCTGTCTACATTTATTTTCTTCCAAGCATCACCACAATTGTATAGGCTTTAGTTAGGAGAACACTCAACTTAGCAAGGAGACTAGCTCATCTATAATAATTACACCATGATATAAGGGAATGGAACACATAATTTTAAAAGAGGAACAATCAATTGTACTTCAATTTTATAGCACGTTTCATTTTTTTCTGGATGTTTTATAGTTGTAGATTTTTTTGCATTTAGATATTTAATATGTCTCAAATTTATTTTGGACACAGTGTGGAGGTAGAGTTTTAATCTTTTCTTCAGTACAATTAATTCAGTACCCAGGTACCATTTATTTGATAGTTCATCCATTTTCTCCCTGATAAATAATGCTACTTTATATCAAATGTCAGTTCATTTTGGATATAATAAACTTCTATATATACCTATGGTATTTCTTGATTCTCACCTCTGTTCCTTTGATATACTTGTCTTTACCTGAATCAATACCACACTATCTGATGTACTATAGCTTTATGATCAGCCTTGGTATCTGATATAGTGAATGTGCATTTCTTATTCTGCAGCACAGTTTTGGCTATTCTTGGCTCTACTCTTCCATGAATTTTAGGATCAATGTGACAAATGTAAAAAAATCCTATTTTATTTTGTTTGGAATGATACTGAATTTTTAAAAATTGGGGCAAATGAATATATTTATTTTTAAATTTCCTAACATGAGCAAAATAGAGCTTCACAATTTATTTGGGTTTCCTTTTATGTCCTTCAATAATTTGATATTTTACTATAATTTTATTATCATTTAGTTTTAAATATTTAGGAATTAAAAATATTTTGGAGTTTTTATCAATCTATTTTTAGCCTATTAATCATTTAATAGTACGTTTTCTAATTTTCAGATTAAAAAAACATTTTGGGAGTGGTTATGTTTTTAATATTTATCTCTAATGTTTTTTGTATTGTGGCCAGAGTTGAGATTAGAATATTATTCTTTGGTATTTACTGAGAGTTGCTTCCTTTCCTAATGTTGTATTAGTTTATATATATTTCATTTGGATTTGAAAATATCCTCTCATGTGTTAATGCAAAGTTTCATATAAGTGTGTGTGTGTATATCTTATTGCTTCACTTAAAAGTTTAAGACAGATATTGAATTCTCCCCTTTTTATTGTAGATTTGTCTTTTTCTTGTAATTCTGGTATTATTCATAGTGTTTATATTGAAGCTGTGTGGTAAGATGGATAAAGTTCAGGACTATTTTTTCTTTCTGATATATTCCCTAGTAATGTTTTTTGCTTCAAGTGCTTCTAGCCTAGTTTAATCCAAACAGCGGCTTTCTTTGTGTTAGTGTTTATGTGGTACCTATTTTTCCATCACAATACTTTCCAACTTTCTGTGTTACATTTTAGGAATTTATCTTGTAAATAGAATATAACTGCGTTGGCTGAATTTACTGCTGGGACAAAAGGTGGATTTTAGCATTAGAAAATAGGTTAATGTAATTCTGCACAATATCAGTTGATATGTTCCAACTGGTGCCTTTATAACATTTAATGTGAATATTTATGCTTTTGATTCTTTTATCCTCATTTGGTATTTTTTAAATCTATGCTTTAAATATGTTTTTTTGAACAACTTTCATGACTTCTATTGAATTGATGAAACTTTCTTTGCTCTTTTATTCTCTTAACAGATTTGAAAATTCTGTATCTTATTTCTATTGTTTTTATGAGTTCCCTTATTTTTTTAATGATGCTTGTTTAACATAGTCTCTACTTGATATCTCTGCAGTCCCTCTGAATAGTACAAAGACTTTAAAATGTTTATCTTTGATTTTTAACTCTTGACTTTATCTTCCATGTTGTTGATATTTAAAATGTCATTTTTACTTTGTATTTAAGTTCCCCGAATTGTTGCTTTTTAAAAAAAAATCTAGTGACAATTTGGATTTACCTGCATGTTTACCAATTTCTTTGTTTACTTTGTTTTTGTTTTGTTTTTTCATTTCATACCTTTCAATTGAATACAGTTTTTTCTTTATGGGGTGCTATGTGTGATAAAATGTTAGCCTTTTTCTAAAAGTGTCTTTATTTTGCCTTCTCTCTTGAAAGATAGTTTAGTTTGGTGTAGAATAATAGGTTTTAAGTTATTTTCCATGAACAGTTTGAAGATATTCCATTTCTTTGGGTCTTTATTCTCATTGATGAAATACACATTACATTAAGAGAAATCTGTTTTTCATTATTTTTAAATAACAATAAATATTCTCATAGAAATGGCATCATGCCATTCTTGACTAACATCCATGGTTCCTCATTGGGCACTAATTTACCCCTAGGATTTCCTTAAATAGAACTGTATATACATTCATCAAGTATTGATTTTAGAAAGTTATTTGCCTTATTTAAAAAATTATTATAGATTTGTTAAATATAGATTAAATATACTTGTTATATGTGTTAGAATTTGAGATATACTGTATACTGTATGGAATACTCCAAAGAAAAAATAATGCTTTGAAATTTAAAACTTTGGATCAGAGGCATAAAATTCATATTTAATAATCCTTTCATCACTAATACCAATAGCCTTCATTATATTGACCAAAGTCTCATTCCGTTTTAAAAGCAGTCTTTTGATTTTAGCGTGTATACTCAATTGTATCTTTATTAAAATGCAACTACTATTATGATGTCTGTAACTTTTAACTTCTGACTTTTATAGTCACTATTCCTCCCACATCTGGTGTGAAAATATCAGTAGCATAGGAAAAGAAAACTTCATTTTTCAGCCAGTTTATAGCTTAGATTGAGTTGAAGTTGAACATCTTAATATTTATTAAAATTTCAGATAAGAGATGGCTCTGGGAAATATGAATGTTTATACAACTTGTTTTTTTTTTAAGAATTTACTTGTTTAGTGGGGCGCCTGGGTGGCGCAGTCGGTGAAGCGTCCGACTTCAGCCAGGTCACGATCTCGCGGTCCGTGAGTTCGAGCCCCGCGTTGGGCTCTGGGCTGATGGCTCAGAGCCTGGAGCCTGTTTCCGATTCTGTGTCTCCCTCTTTCTCTGCCCCTCCCCCGTTCATGCTCTGTCTCTTTCTGTCCCAAAAATAAACGTTGAAAAAAAAAATTAAAAAAAAAAAAGAATTTACTTGTTTAGTAGTGTTACAAATTTGAGGCTATTTTTCATGTGGATGTATAGCAGAGATGTATAGCAAAAGCAACTGTGGTGATTTTGCTCCTTTGGGACTTGTGGTAGAATCTGGAGACATTGGTTGTCGCATTTGAGAAGGTTGGGAGCAGAGAGAGCAGTACTACTAGCATCTAGTGTAGAGACAAGGGATACTACTAAACATCCTATATTGTACAGGACAGCTTCCCACAATGGGGAATTATACAGCTCAAAATATTAATAACGTCAAGACTGAGAAACTTTGAAATAGAAGAATGCCATTTCAAAAACCTTTTCATGAACTTAAGGGTATGGAGGAAGGTGAATTAAAGAATAATTAATTGAATTATTGAATAAAAGAATAAATAACTAATAATTGGGTAGAACCCAGTTCCTTTTTTAAAGGTCTTTACAATCTGACATGCCCTGGTGAGCCAGTAGTCCCTCAGAAATAGCTAAAAACAGGAGAAAGAATCATGCAGACAAAACATCCTGCCAAAGATGTTTGCTGTTTTCTTTTTTTCTCATTATCTTTGATTCTGATTTTTATAAATTTCTGATATATTTCTTCCCTGTCCTTTCCTTGTACCCATTTCCCAGGAATAACAATTAAAACTCTGACTACAGATCATATAGAAAATTAAGTTTAATGGGACCATTAAAATTTATTTTAAATTTCTTTCTTGTAGGAGTTGTAAATAACCTGCTGACAAGTTTTGCCTTTTGAAATAGTATTACTTTTTCTTAAATGAAATTTAAGGTAATTTATAAGGACATCACATTTCATTTATTCTCTACCCTTGGCTTAATAAGAGTCTGCATTGTTTCGTTTGTTCAAGAGCTATACCCCTGATAAGTTTCATGTAAAAATTTTCCAACTTTTTATTATGGAAATTTTTAAGCATAAAGGAGGATTGAAAGAATTTTAAAATGAATGCTTATTTATCCACTAAATACTACCATTAAGATTTTATTATACTTGCTTATCGTATCTATGATCCATCCTTCTCTATAGTCTCTAATCTGTCTTATTTTTTAATGCATTTCAAAGAACTTTGTAGACTTCAATATACTTCTCCCTTAGTATGCATATCATTAATGAGAGTTTATTGTTAACTAGAATTAAATATTTAAGTGAAGTTTTTAAATTTAAAATTTATATAAATGCACAAGTAAAATGTACTCAGTTTTGACAAATGTATACACCTGTGTAATCTAAACTCCTATCAAGATGTGTATGAAATCTTGCCATTTGTAACAATGTGGATGGAACTAGAGTGTATTATGCTAAGTGAAATAAGTCATTCAGAGAAAGACAAATATCATATGATTTTACTCATATGTGGAATTTAAGAAACAAAACAGATGAACTTAGGTGAAAGGAAGGAAAAATAAGATAAAATAAGAGAGGGAAGCAAGCCATAAGAGACTCTTAAATACAGAGAACAAATAGAGGGTTGCTGGAGAGGAGGTGGGTGGGGGATAAGCTAAATACGTGATGGGCATTAAGGAGGGTACTTGTTGGGATGAGCACTGGGTGTTATATGTAAGTGATGAATCACTGGGTTCTACTCCTCAAACTAATACTACACTGTGTAAACTAACTTTAATTTAAATAAATTAAAAAAATATATAGAACATTAGAATAACCTTAGAAGACTTCTCTAATGCCTCTTCCAGTCTTTCGCTGTCTCAATTTTCCCCAAATAGCTACCTTTCTAATATTTTAATACCACTGATTAGTTTTACCTTTATTAAAACTTTAATATGTACTCTTTATTATTTAAAGTAAAATCCTTTTCCCCTCTGGGTTTCAATTAGTTTGCACATTGAAACAGCTGTACATAATTAACATATAAAATTTGATGAGTTTGAAGATGAGTATATACTCATAAAACTATTACAGTCTGTGCCACAAACCTATCCACCACCTCCAAGAGTTTCTTCCCACCCTCTTATTTATGATGATTATTATTTTGCAATAAGAACACGTAATGTAAGTATGCTCTTAGAAAAATTTAAAGTATACAGTAACTTAAAGTATTGTTAACTGTTGGTACTATGTTGTACAGTGGGTCTCTAGGACTTATTCAACTTGTATGACTGAAACTTTGCACCCTTTGACTAATAACTCCCTATTTTTCTCTCCTTCCAGTCCCTGGTAACCACCATTCCATTCTCTGCTTCTGAGTTTGACTGTGTCCTCCATAACTAGATGGAGGGAGATATGAGGCAAGAAGATATAACAATTAGGATATATGTGGTTTTATGTGGTAAAGTCTAAAATTAGTTTTGGATAAAATACTAATCTGATTCGTATAAACAAACTGTACAGAGATGAGTCTAATTTTCGCCATCATTGATTTCAGGAGTTAGAATGGCATCGTCAGGCACATTCTCTTTGTCAGCTCTACTTTCTCAGTCTCTCCCACATATTGACAAGGATGACCAGCAGGAGCTCTGGGTTTACATTCTACCCACTGAGAGATCATTACAGAAAGAATAATTTTTTTTCTGACACTGGGGCAGCACTGTTGGATGGTATCTGATGTAGTCTGATTCAGGTCACTTGCTAAACTACAGCAAGCACTGTGACTGAAGGAGTAAACTTTTTAAAAAGTTAATTAATTAATTTTTGGCAAGTCCTGTTTCCATGCTTGCCCTAATTTTCAGAGGGTTGGGACAGGCCCACCGTGTAAAACATGGACTGAGAGTGGGGGACTGTTGGTTTCTCAAGAGAAAGATATTCATAATTTTTCTACATATTGTGCAGATCTGCAAATTGTGTAGAGGTATTATGCAGGGAAGTTGCATAACAAAAGCAACAGATGTCCACTTCAAAGACACTGAGAAAGAAGAGAAAGAAGGAGGAGAAGGGAAATATATGGAGGAGAGAGGTGAGGGGAAGTGAGAAAAGAGAAAGGAGGAGAGGGAGAGAGGGAAAGAGAAATTGAGAGAGATTGAGGTTGAGATATTGATTCATCTTGATGAACAGCATCATGAACTTCATGGGAGCAATTAGCAGACCTGCTTATAGCTGGAAACCCAGCAGATAAGGCACTATTTAGAAGACTTACATAAGCATTTTATGTTGAAAAGAATGAGTCCCAAATTTGGCTTTGCAAACATACAAGCTATCATGATAATAGGTTTTGCAATTTCATCTTTGAATATAAAACACAAGATCCAGTTCTCCACTTAGGATATGACATGCCTTAAGGCCTTTCATGATTTCAGTAAATTCAGGTGTCTGCCTAGGACTTTCTTCACGGCTTCTTTCACTTCTTTATCCTTCATGCTGTAGATGATGGGATTCAACATCGGGGTTACCACTCCATAAGACAGTCCAATGATCTCATCAGAAGTGTTTGTGTCCTTTGACTTGGGCTTCATGTACATAAAAAGGGCTGAACCATGGAAGAAGAAAACCACAGTCAGGTGGGCAGAACAGGTAGAAAAAGCTTTCTTTCTCCCTTCAGCAGAATTAATTCTCAGGATGGAAGAGAGGATAAAAACATAGGAAATGAAAATTAATAGTAGGGGAATCACCAGTAAAACAATATTTGCCACGGTCATGATAAGCACATTGATGGTGATATCTGAACATATGAGTTTAAGAAGAGCCAGGATCTCACAGGTAATATGATCAATGACATTATTCCCACAGAAAGGCAATACCATTGTCAGGACTGTTTGCACTAAGGAGTTTAGGCAGCCTATGATCCAGGACCAAGCAGCCATGTGCACATAAAGCACCCTGTTCATGATGATGGGGTACCTCAGTGGGTTGCAGATGGCCACATACCTATCATAGGCCATCACAGCCAGGAGGATACACTCAGTGGAGCCCAACCCAAGGGAGACAACCATCTGCAGAGCACAGCCAATGAAGGAGATAGATTTTCTCTCAGACTTAAATATGACAAGCATCGGGGGAATGGATGATGATGTGTAGCAGATGTCCAAGAATGAGAGGTTCCCAAGGAAGAAGTACATGGGGGTGTGGAGGCGAGAATCAAATGTGCTGATGACAATGAGGAGGCTATTTCTCAGCAGAATTATCACATGCATGATGAGGCAGAGCACGAACAGAAAAAGCTGGAGCTCTGGGTATTTGGAAAGTCCCACCATAAAGAATTTGGTCATGGTTGAATAATTCCCCATCCTTATGTGTCCATGTCACATTTAGAAAAGGACAAGACTCAGGGAAATTTAAATTTTTAATGTTGTACACCTTCACTTCCAGTATTGTATTTGTTTCTTGAAACACTCCTAGGAAGCAAAAGATGAGGGACATGGTATAAATTTTATTGATGATGGATTGTAAGGCTTTGAGAAATCCAGAACATATGAGGACTACACAGCAGCATTGTCAAGGCTATTAATACTCCAAGAGTTTTACTGGGAAGTGCCAAATAAAATTTATGACAAACTACTTTTAAATTTAGATATATAGGGATGTCTTTATTAATAGAAAATTTTAAATTAAAGCTGTTTTCTGATGAAGCAGGTCTCTATTTAAAAGATTATGTAGATCTAGCACCATATCATTTAACCTGAATATAAGTTCAGTAAACTATTCATTTTAGTAAACTATTCATTTTTGCTATGAGATAGCTCATAGTAAACTGGAAAAAAAGCAATAATTATTTGTTAAGTTGTTCTTCAATTTGACTTGAATAAAATCTGTTAGGTACCTAGAACAGCGGGTAGTTCCAACATTGCATATATATGATATAATCATATTTATTCTATGTAATATAATAATATTAGATGTATATTTACATATATATACAAAGATGAAAGAAGCTTTCTCTCTGTTCAAAAATAGTCCCAGAATCCGGTGGGGGGAGCATTTCTTAGAATTTAGGTCAAAACAAGAGAGAACAGAAAAAATAACGTTACCAGGAACATCAAATCAATCCATCAGGTAGGCCTATCTGAACTTCTTCATTTACCTTTGCTTTCACTTTTTCCATTTCCTCTTCAAATATGGTATCAAGGGAGGGTTTGTTTCTTCATGATCTTCATCTGCAACCCCACAAAAAAACATTTTACTAGGAAAATATAATCTTTGTAAAACAATGTGTGTGTTATGCAACACAACTTTAAGAAAAGTCCTTCAGCTCTTCCTCCAATCATATTGTTACCCCTTGATTCTTCTAATATAGAAATTATGGAGGTACTGCTGACACCCCACATGCTCTGCAATGGCCATGCTATTTCTTTCAGTCTCCCCATAATCCTACACTCTTTCTTCCTTATGCATTTGTACATGTTTTCTTAAGCTAGAAGGGAACCTCCTAACTTAGACATCACCTTTTCTAGGAAAACAATCTCTTTTTGTGAGGAGGATACTCCTTTTATGTATTGTCACAGCATCCTGTACTTAACATCTCTCATAGAATGCTTCATTTATTTATCTATACAACTCAAACTCTGCCTTATGTACTGTGGTAGGTAATAGAGATCCCATTGTGAGAACTTGTTTTTCAAAATGGAAGCTGGATGCAGAAGCTTATGACAGTTATTTTAAGCTTTTAAGAAACAATTTTTGTGCTATATGATATGTTTCAATATGAAAAAATATATGGAACATTTTACAAAAACATTTTATCAAACTAAAATAGCCTGTTATTCTATCAAGGATAGAACAAAACTCTGGATCAATATTACTTATGCATATATAATAATAATAGTAAATAAAGCACATCCAAACTGTATACTAAAGTGATATAATTTATTTCATGAATTAATGAAATTCCAAATTAATAATTGAAAATCTATCAATAAAACACACTAAAGAAGCAGGCAAAAAACCAAAACACACGGTCATCTAACAAGATGCCAAAAAAGCATTTGATAACATACAATACTCATTCTCAGTAAATCCCTTAGATATAGATATGAGAAGATACATAATTAAGATAATAAAGATAATCTCTATCAAATCATTGGGCCACATAATTCAAAATGGTAAAACTCTGTAGTATATTTATAAAAGTAGTCAAAGATTTGTACTGGCACTATTATTATTAACTTTTTTTTTTCTTCTGAATGATCCACCCAGTAGAATAGAGTAAGAGAAATAAATGACATTTCATGTCCTTTCATGATTCCAGTTTGGTTAGAATTTGAACAGTTGCAGCAAGTTTTTCTTTTTCTTTTAGTTCGCTGGAAGTCTGGTTTTTGTTGATTGCGGATCAGTCTGTATTTGTAAGATGACATACCTTCATGTGTTGTACAACCAACTCTTGGAGAACAGTAAAGGGAAAGAAAAATGCTCATGGTGTAATGTTACATTATAATAGGAAATTTCATAACAATATAAGTGATCACATTTTGTATACATGTGGCTGAAAAAGCAGCCACAGCAAAATATTAGTTTTCTCTGAAATGCAGTATTTGGAAGCATTATTAATATTCTTAATTTTTCTAAGTTTTTCCTCATTCTCCAAATTTTCAAAACATGAAGAATATATATTTTATGACTGTAAAAATCAGAAGTATTTAAAAATCCTCAACAATATACTAGCAAAAGAAATCCAGCAATACATTAAAAAAATCATTCACCACCATCAAGTGGAATTTATTCCCAGGATGCAAGGGTGTTTCAATATTCACAAAACAATCAATGCTTTATATCCCATAAATATTAGAAAGGATAAAAACCATATGATAATTTCAATAGACACAGAAAAAGCATTTGACACAGTACCGCCATTTATGATAAATACCCTCAACAAAGTAGGTTTAGAGGGAAAATCCCTTAACTTAATAAAGGCCTTATATGAAAAACCTACAGCTAGCATCATTCTCAATGGGGAAAAGAGAGCTTTTCCCCTAAGGTCAGGAACAAGAAGGTTGTCCACTCTCACCACATTTATTCTACATAGTACTGGAAGTCCTCACCACAGCAATTAGACAACCAAAAATAAAAGACATCCAAATTGGTAAAGAGGAAGTAAAACTTTCACTCTTTGCAGATGACATAATACTATATACAGAAAACCCTAAAAGAGTACATGAACAACTACTAGAACTGATAAGTGAATTCAGTAAAGTCAGAGGATACAAAATCAATGTGCAGAAATCTGTTGCATTAAAAAAAATTGTTTATTTTGATAGAGAGCATGAGCAGGGTAGGGGCAGAGAGAGAGGAGGAGGGAGAGAATCCCAAGAAGGCTCCATGCTGCCAGTGCAGATCCTGACACGAGGCTCAATCTCATGGACTCTGAGATCATAACCTAAGCCAAAATCAAGAGTTGGACACTTAACTGAGCCACCCAGTCTCCCCTGTTGCATTTCTATACACTAATAATGAAGCACCAAAAAGAGAAATTAATAAAACAATCCCATTTACAGTAGCACCGAAAATAATAAAGTACTTAGGAAGAACTTAACCAAAGAGGTGAGAGACCTCTACTCTGAAAACTATAAAACACTGATGAAAGATATTAAGGATGGCACAAAGAAATGGAAAGACATTCAATGCTCATGGGTTGGAAGAACAAATATAGTTAAAATGTGCATGCTTCCCAAAGCAATTGACAGATTTAAGGCAATCCCTATAAAAATACCGACAGCATTATTCACAGAACTGGAATAAACAACCTTAAAATTTGTATGGAATCACAAAAGACCCTGAATAATCAAAGCAATGTTGAAAAACAAAACTGGAAGCATCACAGTTCCAGACTTAAGGTTATACTACAAAGTTCTAGTCATCAAAACAGTATGGTATTGGCACAAAAATAGATCAGTGGAACAGAATAGAAAACCCAGACATCCGCATTTATATGGCGAATTGATCTTTGACAAAGGGGGAAAGAATATGCAGTGGGAAAAAGACAGTCTTTTCAACAAATGGTGTTGGGAAAACTGGTCGGCTACATACAGAAGAATGAAATTGGACCACTTTTTTACGCTATACGTGAAAATAACCTCAAAATTGATTAAAGATTTAAATGTGATACAGGAAACCATAAAAATTCTGGAAGAGAGCACAGGCAGTAATTTCTCTGTCATCAACTGTAATAACGTTTTTCTAGATATGTCTCTTGAGGCAAGGGAAATAAAAGCAAAAATAAACTACAGCAAAATAAGCTTCTGCCCAGCGAAGGAAACAATCAAGATCAAAGGCAGCCTACAGTGTGGGAGAAAATATTTGCCAATTTCATATCTGATGAAGGATTAGTATCCAAAATATATAAATAACTGATACAACTCAATACCGAAAAAAAACAAATGATCCAATTAAAAAATGAGCAGAAGCCATGAACAGACATTTCTTCAAAGAAGACATCTAGATGGCCAACAGACACATGAGAAGATTCTCAACATTACTCATCATGAGGGAAATGCAAATCAAAACTACAATGAGATACTACCTCACATTGCTCAGAATGGCTAAAGTCAAAAACACAAGAAATGATAAGTGACGGCAAGGATGTGGAGAAAAATGAACCCTCATGCACTGTAGGTGGGCAGTTCTAGCCACTCTGGAAAAACAGTATGAGGTTCCTCAAAAAATTAAAAATGGAACTACCCTACAATCCAGAAATCACACTACTGGGTATTTACCCTCCAAAATACAAAACACGAATTCAAAGGGATATATGCACTCCTATATTTATTGCAGCATGATTTACAATAGCTAAATTATGGAAGCAGCCCAAGTGTCCACTGATAGATGAATGTATAAAGAAGATGTATAGATACACAATGGAATATTACTCAGCTATAAAAAAGAATGAAATCTTGCCATTTGCAGTAGCAAGGATAGAGCTGGAGAGCATAATGCTAAGTGAAAAAGTCAGAGAAAGACAAACACTATATGGTCTCATATGTGGAATATAAGAAATAAATGAGCAAAGGAAAATAGAAAAACCAAGAAACAGACCCTAACTATAGAGAACAAACTGATGGTTATCAGAAGGGAGGTAGGTAGAGGATGCGTGAAATAGGTGATGTGGATTAAACAGTACCTTTATCATGATAACACTGAATAGTGTATAGACCTGTCGACTGACTATATTGTACACCTGAAGCTAATAGAACACTGTATGTTAACTACAGTGGAATTAAAAACGTAATAAAAAAAATCAAAAGCATTTTTAACTTTTCCTTTTAAGGAAACAGTGGCAAGGGTTTACAGAATTCTGTCCTCAGTTTTCATTAAAACCCAAGAAAGGGTAAGAACAGTTAATGGATATTGGAGATTTTCTGTTGTTTGATTACACAGACTGACTTAAGCCATTTAATGTTTTATTTCAAGCAATCACTTCACAAATATATGAACTCTGAGAAGACACACTGAACAGTTCCAATTTTTGGAATAGGATTCTAGACTTCACCAGTTAGAGTGGTCCAGGTGGGCAGTATGGATAGGATGTACCTTATGAAGCACCCAAGTATATCAGACAGTAAAAGGTAAGGCAGAAGATAGAGTCAGTGTGAGGAGTATGGGGGATATTAGTGATTACTGTTACCTTGGCTTCTTTATTTCTACCAAAAAGAAGTGAAGTTTGTTTCTTGCCTGGCTGTTTCTGTCCATCTTGCTCTAAAAGTCTGTCTTTAGATTGATGCTCATCTTTGGAGATCACCTATAGAAGGAAAGCAAACTCTGCTTGAGGACTTGGATCATGAAGCATTCACCTTTCAATCCAAGTTCACCAAGAGAAAAGAGTAGAAGTTTGTAAAGCACTTGTACTCACCGTAACTTCCTGATTTTAACCTAAGGAGCTTCTTGAAACAGGCTGTGCCTCCTTCCCCTCAGAAAGAAATCAAATGCACTGTGTGTTGCATTCTATGGTCTGCTTCAGCTAATTTACCTCCCTGTTTATGAAACCACATATTCTTCATGATACCAGACATCCCTGGTGCTAGATCTCTGGTGCATATCTGAATAAATAGCAACCCCACAGTTGCTAATAATGAGCAGTAGTCCTCTACTTACAGCAAAGCTTCTTTTCATTTTCTTATATGGTGTTGAGAATTATCCTGGGTTTTGTTTCACATATCTGTGTAGAAACAAAGAACACTTCTTTGTTGCTGGGATCTTCAGTGAACCAGGCTCACTGCTGGGATCATTGACCCAGCTCATCCTTTTCATGCTCTGACCATTTCTAGGGCCATATTACAGTGCATAGCTCTCTGTCTCTGGAAGCCTACCGTGTCCCAGTTCTTACTTCTTTGTTTCCTTAACCACTGGTAAAGAGATGTATTATGTTTATTGGAAAGCATGTGGATTGGAAGACCTAAACTTCAATCTTGGCTCTTTGGCATATTGGCTGTATAAACCTTGTGCAAAACATTATCTCACAGCATTATGTGCCATTTAAAATGGGGTTATGTAACCTAGTCTTAGAGTTGTTTTGAGGATTAGTGTAACATACCTGAACATCACTGGCATAGATTGAATGCATAACACATGTTAATTTAACCTGGTAATTTAGGCTGGTATTCATTTTCCATGATAAGGGAAAGTGATTTATTTGCAATGATGTTCATGTATATCCATGGTATTTTCTTCACCCAATAATTCCTTAATTTTTGCATTGTCTTATTCAGCACTTTTAAAATAAAATAACTTCTTGATTGAGGGGATCCTGGGAAGATGGCGGCATAGGAGGACTCTGGGCTCACCGCGCATCCTGCTGATCACTTAGATTCCATCTACACCTGCCTAAATAACCCAGAAAACCGCCAGAAGACTAGCAGAATGGAGTTTCTGGAGCCAAGCGCAGACGAGAGGCCCACGGAAGAGAGTAGGAAGGGTGGTGAGGCGGTGCGCGCTCCACGGACTGGCAGGAAAGAGCCAGGGCGGAGGGGCGGCCCACCGGCCAAGCAGAGCCACCGAGTTTGGCTTACAAAAGTGGAGGGGCCAGACAAAGTGTGTTCCGACTGCAAGTGGGACTTGACATCTGGAAGGTTATAAGCTAACAGCTCTGTTCGGAGAACGGGAGGGCTGGAGGACAACGGGAGCAAGAATTGTTGAGCCCCGGATGACAGAGCTCAGCTTGGTGGGGAACAAAGGCGCTCGCCAGCGCCATCTCCCTGGCCCATCCCCCAGCCAAAATCCCAAAGGGAACCAGTTCCTGCCAGGGAACTTGTTTGCACCACGCAAACACCCAAAGCTGTGCTTCTGCAGATCCATCCCTCTGGTGGGTCTGACCCCCTCCCAGTGCCGCAGGGCCCCTCCTGAAGTGGATCACAGAAGGAAAAGCGAGCTGAGCCTGCCCCTCCTGCCCCTGTGCACCTTGCCGATCCACCCCAGCTAAGACGCCAGATCCCCAGCACCACAAGCCTGGCAGTGTGAAAGTAGCCCAGATAGGCCACGCCACCCCACAGTGAATCCCGCCCCTAGGAGAGGGGAAGAGAAGGCACACACCAGTCTGACTGTGGCCCCAGTGGTGGGCTGGGGGCAGACATCAGGTCTGACTGCAGCACCGCCCACCAACGCAAGTTATTCAAGACAGCACAGGGGAAGTGCCGTGCAGGTCTGCAACACTCCAGGGATTATCTAAAATGATGAAACGGAAGAATTCCCCTCAAAAGAATCTCCAGGAAATAACAACAGCTAACAAACTGGTCAAAAAGGATTGAAACAATATAACAAAGTGAATTTAGAATAATGGTCATAAAATGAATCGCTGGGCTTCAAAACAATATAAAGGACAGCAGACAATCTATTGCTACAGAGATCAAGGGACTAAGGAACAGCCAGGAGGAGTTAAAAATGCTATCAACGAGCTGCAAAATAAAATGGAGACAACCACGGCTCGGATTGAAGAGGCAGAGGAGAGAATAGGTGAACTAGAAGATAAAATTATGGAAAAAGAAGAAGCTGAGAAAAAGATAAAAAAAATCCAGGAGTATGAGGGGAAAATTAGAGAACTAAGTGATGCACTAAAGAGAAATAATCTATGCGTAATTGGTATTCCAGTTATGAGGAGGAAGAGAGAGGGAAAGGTGCTGCAGGTGTACTTGAAGAAATAATAGCTGAGAACTTCCCTGATCTGGGGAAGGAAAAAGGCATTGAAATCCAAGAGGCACAGAGAACTCCCTTCAGACATCACTTGAATCGATCTTCTGCACGACATATCATAGTGAAACTGGCAAAATACAAGGATAAAGAGAAAATTCTGAAAGCAGCTAGAGATAAACATATGCTTTATATGCTCTAACATATAAAGGGAGACCTATAAGGCTCGTGACCGATCTCTCTACTGAAACTTGGCAGGCCAGAAAGGAATGGCAGGAGATCTTCAATGTGATGAACAGAAAAAATATGCAGCCGAGAATCCTTTATCCAGCAAGTCTGTCATTTAGAATAGAAGGAGAGATAAAGGTCTTCCCAAACAAACAAAAACTGAAGGAATTCGTCACCACTAAACCATCCCTACAAGAGATCCTAAGGGGGATCCTGTGAGACAAAGTACCAGAGACATCGCTACAAGCATGAAACCTATGGACATCACAATGACTCTAAACCCATATCTTTCTATAATAACACTGAATGTAAATGGACTAAATGCGCCAACCAAAAGACATAGGGTATCATAATGGATAAAATAAAATAACTTCTTAATTCTGAGTTCCCATTCACCTTTTCCTTTCTGGAAATACTTCTCTCCTCTCATTTTTGTCCTAATGTTCCCTATTAAATCTTCAATGTAGGATTCTCATCTCTATCTACAGTAGATAGCATGGCTAATTGGAATTTCAGTTTTCAAAGCAAGGAAAACATTCTCCTTTGTTTTTTCATCAGTGTTTCATTAACTTCTTGTGACAGTTTGCTGCTTCTCCTCAGTGAATTGACTGCTTAGTTTTCTTTTTAGAGCTAAAAGTCAACTAAAACCTACAGTTGAGTATTCCACAATCACACACAACTATTAGTAGTGGTGAGGGAGAGGGAAGAACAAAGCTTTCTGCTCAACAGAACATCATATTATAAATTTTTATGCAATAGTAAAGTAATATGTCACATAAATACTTTTCTACCTCTGAGCCTTAAATGTTTATTTCCAGACCCTCACCAGTGGTTCTGGTAACCAATTTAAATCCTCCTTTGTTTTCTTCTAAGAGACTTTGTAATGCCAGAAGTGATTTAAAGTTGAATATTTAAATAGTATAGAAGGTAGTAATTTTTAATTACATTAGGGATGATGTTTCAAGAACTAATTATACTTAACTTTTTAAATAGTAATTTTTCTTCTCTGAATTATTACTTCCCTGACTATACAGATAATACATAGTATAGAAATTTGAGAGGTTCTAGAGTATCCAAAGGGAAAAATGAAAGTCAATCATAATTATAGAATAAATACTAAAATTTTGACATCTATTCATATACTGTATTTACATGCATAAGAACATACTACATTTCTTGACTTACTGGGTTTTTTTTATAATTAACAATATATAGTGTATGCATTTCCCTATATTAGGCAATTTTAATGAATTTCATTATATCTTTAACTGATAAATAGGAAAAACATACAAGAAGTGGAAATGAAAGTTTTTTTTTTGTTGTTGGAATCTCAGCAACTTTCCACTTTTTTGACTTTTTGAAGGAATGACAAAGCTGGAGGACTGGGATTTTATTTCTTTCATTTAATTCCCTATGAGGAAAAAGGATGCACAGCCTCAAGGAGTATCCAGCATACTCCTGCCTTTGCTTCCCAACTGTCACTTATACTCTAACAACTTTCTGGCCCTTGACCCCACTGTGTACTTCCAGGTTTTAGTGTTTTAATTCCATCTACACTTCTCTTCTTCCAGCACTCCAGGATTGTGTAGGTCTCAATTAGAAGAGCACAATTCTATTCATATTTTAAGATTCAAATATGTGCCAGGATCTTTGCTAAAGTTTGATGCCAAATATGTTCACTCAGTGTTGTGGGGATACAGAAAAATGAAAAAGGCTCTACCTCTTTTTTTTAATGTTTATTTATTTTTGAGAGAGAGAGCATGGGCAGGGCAGGGGCAGAGAGAAGGGCACAGAGGATCCAAAGTAGGCTCTGGGCTGATAGCATCTAGCCTGATGTGGGTGTTGAACTCAACAACCATGAGTTTATGACCTGAGTCAAAGTTGGATGCTCAACTGACTGAGCCACCCAGGCACCCCAAGACTCTCCCTCTTGATGGGAAGACTAGAAAAGTTCCAGAAGAGCCTGTTGTAGTAAAACTATCTGTGCCTGTTCTTGGACATTGAATTTGCTACAAGAATTGGTGCTTTGTTTTAGCAGAAAGTATCTTGGCAGGACTCAAATTTCAAACTCATCTGAGGTGGATAGCCACTAAAATCTCTGCTCACATATTTTAGGCTTAGATCTGCTTATGTGTAGTTAGGGATCATCCAGTATTTAGGCAGAGCTTATACAGAAACCTGGACTCCTATTCTCTAGCTGTCTCTTTTCTGTGTTGTTGTTGTTGTTGTTGTTATTGTTTGTGGTGTTTTTTTTTTTTAACATTTTTAACTGCTATGGTCTTCCTGAAATCTGTCCTTTGTTTCTTCAAGTCAAATTGAATTTTCCATCTGAATTTTAGTTAACCTCTAGTGATTATGACTTTGTCCTTCCCTTATCTTGAAATCACTAAAAGGGAAACTTACCTAGTGCTATTCTTTTTTACAAATGTTGACTACCCCTGTTCATTTTCTGAATGCTGTTGACTACTTCAAGAAGGCATTTTTTTGTTTGTTTTTATTCTTTTAATCTTTAACTTTTTTTTAAATTGAATTCCACTTAGTTAACATGCAGTGTAATATTAGTTTCAGGTTACAATTTGGTGATTCACTACTTACATACAACACCCAGTGCTCATCACAGCAAGTGATCCTCAATCCCCATCACCGGTTTAACCCATCCCCCACCACCTCACCTTTGGTAACCATCAGTCCTCTAGAGTTAAGAATCTATTTCTTGGTTTTCCTCTCTCTTTAACCCCCTATGATCATTTGGTCTGTTTCTTAAATTCCACACATGAATGAAATCACATGGTATTTGTCTTTCTCTGACTTATTTCACTTAGCATAATACTCTAGCTCCATCCATGTCATTGCAAATAGCAAGATTTCATTCTTTTTGATGGTTAATATTCCATTACATATATAAACCACATCTTCCTTATTATAGAAAAGTCATTTAACATGAGATCTAACCCTTCTTAACAAATTTCTAAGTGTACAACACTATATTGTTAGCTATGGGAACAATGTTGTACCACAGATCTCTAGAACTTACTCATTTTGAATATCTGAAACTTCATACCTGTGGAATAACAAACCCTCCATTTACTCCTGTTCTCAACTTCCTGGCAACCACCATTCTACTCTCTGCTTCTGAGTTTGACTATTTTATTTAAAAAAAATTTTTTTAACATTTATTTATTATTGAGAGACAGAGAGAGACAGAGCATGAGCATGGGAGGGGCGGAGAGAGGGGTGGACACAGAATCTGAAGGAGGATCCAGGCTCTAAGCTGTCAGCACAGAGCCCAACCTGGGGCTCAAACTCACAAACTGTGAGATCATGACCTAAGCCGAAGTCCAATGCTTAACCAACTGAGCCACCCAGGCACCCCTGAGTTTGACTATTTTAGATTCATCATGGAGTCTGGGAGTATTTGTCTTTTATGACTGGTTTATTTCACTTAATGTAAGGTCCTCAAAGTTTATCCATGTTGTCACATGTGGTAAGATTTCTTTCATTTTTAAGACTGATTAATATTCTATTATATGTATATACCACATTTTCTTTAGCCATTCATCGTCCATCAACATTTAGGTTGTTCCCTCATCTTGGCTATTGTGAATAATGCTGCAATTAACATGGGAGTTCAAATATCTTTTTGAGATCCTAGTTTCAGGAAGTTGTAAAAGCCTTTTTTTTTGTCTCGAGTTTATGTTTGTTATTTACAGGAGAGTTGATTCAAGTATTGTCATTATTAGAACATTTTATTTCATAGAATATGTACATATTATAAATATGTACATATTTTTTTTATTTCCCACATTTATGTTATAAGTAAAATAAAAGGTTATATTTTCTTGTACTATCTTTATCTGATTATGAGATAAAAATAAAAGGATGGGGCAGGTTTCACTCTGGTTTTTGCTAAATAACTTGAATAACATGAAGACTATCTCTGACTTGAAAGTTTGATAAATTCATATGTAAAACTTTACCCAAGAACTACTAAATTTCAATTAGAAGTTGGTAAAAATAAAGATGAATTTTTATTCCATCTAAGTTACCAGTCCCCATGTATTCATAGATGTCCTATGGAGTTAAGAACCATTGCTAGAGAATATATATAGGAGAGGAATTTTTGTGTCATAGTGTATATGCATATTCATCTTTTTTTGTAATGCTTATTTTTGTTTTAAGAGTTTTTAAAAGTTTAATGGTTTCTTTTATTTTGGGATATATATTAATCTTTGCTAATTTTCCAAATTTGTACCCAGGTAGAAGTGCTTAAGAGCTCCTTTTGCACGATATTCTTGTTGATACTTAATACTGGCTTATTTTTAAATTATTAATTGAGTCTGGTTAGTTCAGAGAAGCATTTTCTAAGCCTCTCATAACAGTAGGTATTATTTGAAAGGTGTTGGAAATTATATGGGGTATACATGTGACACACTCTTCCTGAAGATGTTTCTATTTGGTTTTGTCACAAGGTTAAGTTCATGCAAATCTGTAGAAGGAAGCAAGATAGATGCAGCCAAATGTTAACCCAGTAAAGTAGTGAGGGTAGTTACTGCATGTATAAAGTCTACATGTGTATAAGGTGTTGGTGCATCCCTGTGCAGGTTCTTTCAAGAAACCTTTGTAAACATTGCTGAAGGAATCATATTTTCTATTCTATTGTGAGGCCACTAGATGATGGCACAGACTAGCTTTTTCTTCATTCTTTCTTTTTTAGTACAAACCTGTGAGTGGAATTATGGGATCAACTCCATTGGTCTTGCTTATTTGCTCTTTAAAACGTTAATACTCCAGTTGCAATGAATTAGATTTTGTGTATGTCCATATTATTGTCATAATTTAGTATTTAACTACTTTTTGGGTGGGCAGTATCACATTTAAAAATATTTCGGGAGCTCCTGGGTGACACAGTGGGTTACAGGTTCAACTCTTGACTTTGGCTCAGGTCGTGATCTCATAGTTCATGAATTTGGGCCCTTCATGGGGCTGTCTGCTGTCAGCACAGAGCCTGCTTCAGATCCTCTGTCTCCCTCTTTTTCTCTCTGCCCTCTCCCACTTGTTCTGTCTCTCAAAAATAAACATTAGAAAAATATTTCATTTCTCTTATTACTTATGATTAGATTATCCTTTCATATTTTTGATATTGGTTGTAGGACTTTATGTTGTAGAACTTGCTGTTTTTTATTGGATGTTTATATTTTTTATGTATTTAAAATTTTTTTAATGTTTATTTATTTTTGAGACGGAGAGAGACAGAGCATGAATGTAGGAGGGACAGAGAGAGAGAGAGAGAGAGGGAGACACAGAATCTGAAGCAGGGTCCAGGTTCTGAGCTGTTAGCACTGGGCCCAATGGAGGGCTTGAACTCATAAACCGTGAGATCATGACCTGAGCCAAAGTTGGATGCTTAACCGCCTGAGCCACTCAAGACGCTCTGTTTATGTTTTTTAGAAACATATTCTCGACTAATCCTTTTTTTGTTTCTGTGTACTACAGATAAATTTTCCCATTTATGTCTAATGTTTACTTTCTCAATGGTGTCTTTTGTTATATAGAACACTTAATTTTAAGGAGGTTGAATTTCTTGTTCTTTTCCCTTTTTGCTTTTTAGCTTGTTTAACAAATACTTTTACTGCCTGTATGTCATAAAAATATTCTTCCATAATTTTCTATAGAAGTTCTAAAATTTTGCTTTTTATAATTTTGACTAATCAAATTTATATATAGCATAAGGTAGACATTTATTGTTATCTTTATAGTCAGTATGAATAATCAATAACCAAGCATGATTTATCAAATAGTCCATTTGCTATGTACTGATTTATAATGCTTTAACTTTTATCAAACCCTCTGATGATATCTGTTATCAAACTCTATTTTTTGAATTGAAGATTAATTTTATTATATATACCTGTATAAGTAGGAAATAAAAAGAAAGATTATTTAAAAAAATGTTTAAATATGAAATTTATTGTCAAATTCGTTTCCATACAACACCCAGGGTTCATCCCAACACCCAGTGTTCTCCATACAACACCCAGTGTTTTCCTCAATGCCCTTCACACACTTCTCCCTTCCTTCCACACCCCATCAACCCTCAGTATATTCTCAGTTTTTAAGAGTCTCTTATGCTTTGGCTCCCTCCCTCTCTAACTTTTTTTTACTTCCCCTCCCCCATGGTCTTCTGTTAAGTTTCTGAGGATCCACATAAGAGTGAAAACATTTGGTATCTGTCTTTCTCTGTGTGACTTATTTCACTTAGCATCACACTCTCCATTTCCATCCACATTGCTACAAAAGGCCATATTTCATTCTTTCTCTTTGCCACGTAGTATTCCATTGTATATATAAACTACAATTCCTTTATCCATTCATCAGTTGATGGACATTTAGGCACTTTCTATAGTTTGACTATTGTTGAAAGTGCTGCTATAAACATTGGGGTACAAGTGCCCCTATGCATCAGCACTCCTGTATCCCTTGGGTAAATTCCTAGCAGTGCTATTGCTGGGTCATAGGGTAGGTCTATTTTTAATTTTCTGAGGAACCTGAACACTGTTATCCAGAGTGGCTGCACCAATTTGCATTCCCATCAATAGTTCAGGAGGGTTACCGTTTCTCCACATCCTCGCCAGCATCTGTAGTCTCCTGATTTGTTCATTTTAGCCACTCTGACTGGCGTGAGGTGATATCTGAGTGTGGTTTTGATTTGTATTTCCCTGATGAGGAGCGACGTTGAGCATCTTTTCATGTGCCTGTTGGCCATCTGGATGTCTTTAGAGAAGTGTCTATTCATGTTTTCTGCCCATTTCTTCACTGGATTATTTGTTTTTCGGATGTGGAGTTTGGTAAGTTCTTTAAGATTTTGGATACTAGCCCTTTGTCCGATATGTCATTTGCAAATATCTTTTCCCATTCCATCGGGAATTTTGTTGATTGTTTCCTTTTCAGAAGCTTTTTATCTTGATGAGGTCCCAATAGTTCATTTTTGCTTTTAATTCCCTGGCCTTTGGAGATGTGTCAAGTAAGAAGTTGCTGCAGCTGAGGTCAGAGAGGTTTTTTCCTACTTTGTCCTCTAGGTTTTTGATGGTTTCCTGTCTCACATTCAGATTCTTTATCCATTTTGAGTTTATTTTTGTGAATGGTGTGAGAAAGTGGTCTAGTTTCATTCTTCTGCATGTTGCTGTCCAGTTCTCCCAGCACCATTTGTTAAAGAGACTGTCTTTGTTCCATTGGATATTCTTTCCTGCTTTGTCAAAGATTAGTTAGCCATACTTTCGTGGGTCCAATTCTGTAGTCTCTATTCTATTCCATTGTTGTATGTGTCTGTTTTTGTGCCAATACCATGCTGTTTGATGATTACAGCTTTGTAGTACAGGCTGAAGTCTGGGATTGTGGTGCCTCCTGCTTTGGTCTTCTTCTTCAATATTACTTTGGCTCTTTGGGGTCTTTTGTGGTTTCATACAGATTTTAGGATTGCTTGTTCTAGTTTCGAGAAGAATGCTGGTGCAATTTTGATTGGGATTGCATTGAATGTGTAGATAGCTTTGGGGAGTATTGACATTGTAACAATATTTATTCTTCCAATCCATGAGCACAGAATTTTTCCATTTCTTTATATCTTCTTCAATTTCCTTCATAAGCTTTCTGTAGTTTTCAGGATACAGATTTTTTACATCTTTGGTTAGGTTTATTCCTAGGTATTTTATGCTTCTTGGTGCAATTGTGAATGGGATCAGTTTCTTTATTTGTCTTTCTGTTGCTTCATTATTAGTGTATAATAATGCAACTTATTTCTGTACATTAATTTTGTATCCTGTGACTTTGCCTAATTCATGTATCAGTTCTGGCAGACTTCTGGTGGAGTCTATCGGATTTTCCATGTATAGTATCATGTCATCTGCAAAAAGTGAAAGCTTGACATCATCTTTGCCAATTTTGATGCCTTTGATTTCCTTTTGTTGTCTGATTGCGGATGCTAGCACTTCCAACACTGTGTTAAACAACAGCAGTGAGAGTGGACATCCCTGTCGCGTTCCTGATCTCAGGGGGAAAGCTCTCAGTTTTTCCCCATTGAGGATGATGTTAGCTGTGGGCTTTTCATAAATGGTTTTTATGATGTTTAAGTATGTTCCTTCTATCCTGACTTTCTCGAGGGTTTTTATTAAGAAAGGATGCTGAATTTTGTCAAATGCTTTTTCTGCATCGATTGACAGGATAGTATGGATCTTTTCTTTTCTTAATGTGATGTATCAACATTGATTGATTTGTGAATGTTGAACCAGCCCCGAATCCCAGGAATGAATCCCACTTGATCATGGTGAATAATTCTTTTTATATGCTGTTGAATTTGATTTGCTAGTATCTTGTTGAGAATTTTTGCATCCATATTCATCACTGGCCTGTAGTTCTCTTTTTTTGCTGGGTCTCTGTCTGGTTTGGGAATCAAAGTAATGCTGGCTTCATAGAATGAGTCTGGAAGTTTTCCTTCCCTTTCTATTTTTTGGAACAACTTGAGAAGGATAGGTATTAAATCTGCTTTAAACGTCTGGTAGAATTCCCCCGGGAAGCTATCTGGTCCTGGACTCTTATTTATTGGGAAATTTTTGATAACTGATTCAATTTTTTCACTGGTTATGGGTCTCTTCAAGTTTTCTATTTCTTCCTGTTTGAGTTTTGGAAGTGGGTGTGTGCTTAGGAATTTGTCCATTTCTTCCAGGTTGTCCAGTTTGTTGGCGTATAATTTTTCATAGTATTCCCTGATAATTGCTTGTATCTCTGAGGGATTGGTCATAATAATTCCATTTTCATTCAGGTTTTTATCTATTTGGGTCATCTTCCTTTTCTTTTTGAGAAGCCTGGCTAGAGGTTTATGAATTTTGTTTATTTTTTCAAAAAAACCCCTCTTGGTTTCATTGATCTACAGTTTTTTTTAGATTCTATATTGTTTATTTCTGCTCTGATCTTTATTATTTCTCTTCCTCTTCTGGGTTTGGGGTGTCTTTGCTGTTCTGCTTCTATTTCCTTTAGGTATGCTGTTAGATTTTGTATATGGGATTTTTCTTGTTTCTTGAGATAGGCAATGTATTTTCCTCTCAGGACTGCCTTTGCTGCATCCCAAAGCATTTGGACTGTTGTATTTTCATTTTAATTTGTTTCCATATATTTTTAAATTTCTTCTTTAATTGCCTCATTGACCCATTCATTCTTTAGTAGGATGTTGTTTAACCTCCACGCTTTTGGAGGTTTCCCAGACTTTTTCCTGTGGTTGATTTCAAGCTTCATAGCATTGTGGTCTGAAAGTGTGCATGGTATGATCTCATTTCTTTTATACTTACTAAGGGCTGTTTTGTGTCCCACTATGTGATCTATCTTAGAGAATGTTCCATGTGCACTCGAGAAGAAAGTATATTCTGTTGCTTTGGGATGCAGAGTTCTAAATATATCTGTCAAGTCCCTCTGATCCAATGTATCATTCAGGGCTCTTGTTTCTTTATTGATCCTGTGTCTAGATGATCTATCCATTGTTGTAAGTAGGGTATTAAAGTCTCCTGCAATACCACATTCTTATCAATAAGGTGCTTATGTTTGTGATTAATTGTTTTATGTATTTGGGAGCTTCTGTATTCGGTGCATAGACATTTATAATTGTTAGCTCTTCCTGATGGATAGACCCTGTAATTATTATATAATGCCCTTCTTCATCTCTTGTTACAGCCTTTAAGTTAAAGTCTAGTTTGTCTGATATAAGTATGGCTACTCCAGCTTTCTTTTGACTTTCAGTAGCATGATAGATAGTTCTCCATTCCCTTACTTTCAATCTGAAGGTGTCCTCAGGTCTAAAATGAGTCTCCTGTAGACAGCAAATAGATGGGTCTTGTTTTTTTTTATCCATTATGACACCCCATTTCTTTTGGTTGGTGCATTTAGTCCATTTACATTCAGTGTTATTATTGAAAGATATGGGTTTAGAGTCATTGTGATGTCTGTAGGTTTCTTGCGTGTAGTGATGTCTCTGGTACTTTGTGGTCCTTGCAACATTTTATTCACAGAATCCCCTGTAGGATGTCTTGTAGGGCTGGTTTAGTGGTGATGAATTCCTTCATTTTTTGTTTGTTTGGGAATACCTTTATATCTCCCTCTATTCTAAATGACAGACTTGCTGGATAAAGGATTCTTGGCTGCATATCTTTTCTGTTCATCACAATGAAGATTTCCTGCCATTCCTTTCTGGCCTGCCAAGTTTCAGTACATAGGTCTGCTACTGTTCTTATGTGTCTACCTTTTAAGTTATAGCCTCTTTATCTCTACCTGTTTTCAGAATTTTCTCTTTATACTTGTATTTTGCCACTTTCAGTATGATGTTGTGCAAAAGATCGATTCAAGTTATGTCTGAAGGGAGTTCTCTGTGCCTCTTGGATTTCAATGCCTTTTTCCTTCCCCAGATCAGGGAAGTTCTCAGCTATGGTTTGTTCAAGTACACCTTCAGCCAGCCCCTTTCTCTCTCTCTTCTTCTTCCGGAATTTCTATGATACGGTTATTGTTCTGTTTGATTGCATCCCTTAGTTCTCTAATTCTCCCCTCATTTTTTTTTATCTTTCCTGGATTTTTTATCTCTCTTTTTCTCAGCTTCCTCTTTTTCCATAATTTAATCTTCTAATTCACCGATTCTCTCCTTTGCTTCTTCAATCCGTGCTATGGCCACCTGCATTTTATTTTGCACCTCATTTATAGCATTTTTTAGTTCCTCATGACTATTTTTTAGTCCCTTGATCTCTGTATCAATAGATATCTGCTGTCCTCTATGTTTTTTTCAACCCCAGAAATTAATTTTATGACTATTATTCTGAATTTTTGTTCCATTATATTGCTTAGATTGTTTTTGACCAGTTCATTAGCTGTCGCTACTTCCTGGAGTTTCTTTTGAGGACAATTCTTCCATTTAGTCATTTTGGGTAGTCCGTGCGGTGACTCCAAACTGAAGGGCACTTCCCCTGTGCTGTCTGGAGTAACTTGTGTTGGTGGGCCGGGCCGCAGTCAGACCCTATGTCTGCCCCCAGCCCACCACTGGGGCCACAGTCAGACTGGTGTGTACCTTATCTTCCCCTCTCCAGGGGCAGGACTCACTGTGGAGTGGTGTGGCCCCTGTCTGGGCTACTTGCAGACTGCCAGGCTTGCGGTGCTGCTTCAATGGGATCTAGCCAAGGGTGTATTCACGGGGGTGGATCCGCAAGGTGCATAGGGGCAGGAGGGGCAGGTTTAGCTCCCTTTGAGGTCAGTGGTCTCCTGCGGGAGGGGTCCTGAAGCACTGGGAGGGAGGCAGGCCTGTCAGAGGGATGGACCTACAGAAGCAGAGCGTTGGGTGTTTGTGCAGTGCAAGCAAGTTCAGTGATGGGAACTGGTTCCCTTTGAAATTTCGGCTGAGGGATGGGAGAGGGAAATGGCGCTTGCCAGCATCTTTGCTCCCCCCTCCCCCGCCCCGAGCTGAGCTCTGTCTTCTGGGGCTCAACAACCCTCCCTCCCGGCGTCCTCCCACTCTCCCAGCTCTCCGAAAGCAGAGCTGTTGACTTTTAACATTCGGCAGATATTAAGTTCCGCTGGCTGTCAGAACTCACGGAGTCTGGCTCCTCTGCTTTTCCAAGTCAGACTTTGGGGGCTCTCCCTTGCTGGGAGGGCTACCCCTCCACTGCCCTGGCTCACTCCTGTCAGTCCGTGTAGCATGCACCCCTGCTCTTCCCTTCCTACCTTCTTCCGTGGGCCTCTCATCTACACTTGGCTCTATAGAGTCCATTCTGCTAGTCTTCTGGTGGTTTTCTGGGTTATTTAGACAGATGTGGGTGGAATCTACACGATCAGCAGGACGAGGTGAGCCCAGCATCTTCCTATGCCGCCATCTTCCTAGGTCCTCCCAAACTCTTGTAGATCCTGGGGATGTTTCTGAATTTTCTTTTCTATTTTGTTGATTTTCTTGTCTTTTTATCTTCACCAATACTACGTTATCTAAATATTGACAACTTTATAATCATTCTTGATATCTGATAAAGTGGTTACCATCTCCTTATTCTTATTCTGCAATATTTTCTTAGTGAATCTTGATCTTTTGTTCTTTTATGTAAATTTTAGGATCAACATAATGAAGTCCAAAGAGGAGAAAGAAAACGTCACTCCATTAGATTTTTGATAGAATTACATTAGATTTAGAGTTAATGTTGAGGATAAATATTTTTGAACTTCATAACTATATGTAAAATAAAGCTCCCTGATTATTTAGATTTCTTTTTTTTTAATTTAGTTTTGAGAGAAATAGAGACAGAGCATGAGCAGGGGAGGGGCAGAGAGAGAGACACACAGAATTCGAAGCAGGCTCCAGGCTCTGAGTTGTCAGCACAGAGTGATGTGGGACTTGAACCCATGAACTGCATGATCATGACCTGAATCAAAGTCAGCTGCTTACCTGACTGAGCCACCCAGGTGCCCCTCCTATTCTGTTTTTTAATAAAGATTTAGAAGTTTCCTTATAAAGTATTTGATCTTAAAAATTGTTTTAATGTTTATTTATTTTTGAGAGAGAGACAGAATTTGAATGGGGGATGGGCAGAAAGAGATGGAGACACCGAATCTGAAGCAGGTTTCAGGCTCTGAGCTGTCAGCACAGAGCCTGATGAGGGGCTCGAACTCACAAAGTGTGAGAGTGTGAGGTGAGCCAAAGTACGACGCTTACCTGACTGAGCCACCCAGGCACCCCACGATCTTTTTATTAGATTTATTCATAGGTACTTGATATATATGTTGCTATAGGGAGATTCTTTTAAAAATATGTATATATTTAAACATTTAAAATTATAACTTAAAAGACTTAAATATAATTGACATACATTTTTTTCATGTGTACACCATAGTGATTTAACTTCTCTCTATAAAATATGTATATTTTTAACCAGTGTGGTTGGTATAGAGACCACAATTAATTTTTTTTTAAATATTGATCTTTAGATTCAGCAAATATTATTAGTTCAAATAATTTGTTTATAACTTTTCTTCATTTCCAGGGCACCTGGGTGGCTCAGTTGGTTGAGCATCCTGACGTCAGCTCAGGTCATGATCTCACAGTTCATGAGTTCAAGCCCTGCATCGGGCTCTGTGCTGACAGCTCAGAGCTTGGAGTCTGCTTTGGATTCTGTGTCTCCTTCTCTCTCTGCCCCTCCCGTGCTCACACTCTGTCTCTCAAAAATAAATAAACATTAAAAAAATTTTAACTTTTCTTCATTTCCATTAGACAGTTATATTGTCTGGGTAGTGATAATATATTTTTTTAAATGTTTATGTATTTTGAGAGAGCGTGTGCATGAGAGAACAAGGAGAGGAGGGGCAGAGATAGAGGAAAAGAGAGAATCCTAAGGAAGTGCCACTCAGCCTGGAGCCCCACACGGGACTCGATCCCATCACCATGAGACCATGCCCTTAGCTGAAGTCAGGATGTTCAACTGACTGAGTCACCCAGGCGCCCCTCATTTCTTCCTTTGTATTCTTATTTATATATTATATTTCTTATTCTTTTCTAAATTGAACTCTAGTCCAATGTTGATAGAAGAGGCAAAAACAGGCATTTTTTTAAACTTTAGTTTTATTAAAATTTTTTTTTAAATGTTTATTTTTGAGACAGAGAGTAAAGGTAGGGCAGGAGCAGAAAGAGAGGGAAACAGAGGATCTGAAGAGGGCTCTGCACTGACAGTGGAGCCTGATGAGGGGCTTCGGCTCACTCTGAGATCATGCCCTGAACCTGAGTTGGATGCTTAACTGACTGAGCCACCCAGGAGCCCCTAAAACAGGCATTTTAAAGTCTTATTTTGAACATTAAAAGTAATATGTTTAATATTTCATCATTGCCTATAATATTTGCTGTGAAATTTTCATAGGTATCATTTATCAGGTTGAAGAACTTCCTTTCTGTTCTAATTTGCTAAGATTTTTTAAAAAATTAATAATGCTTGTTGAATTTATCAAATGCCTTTCCTGCATTTACTAAAATGGGCATACTTTTTTCCTTCTTTAATTGTTATTGGAAATTATGTTACCATGTTTTCTAATGTTAAAACTTCTTTGGATCCCTGGGGTGAATCTTACTTGGATATTAAGTACTACTATTTTATACATTGCTAGATTATATCATGAATATCTTACTTAGGATTTTTAGATCTATGTTTGTAGTAGTGACATATGTTTTCCTTTTTTTGTTCGTGTGCAGTTTTGTTTCACTTTACACTAGGTTCAAAATATTAGTTTGAGAAGCTCTTCTTTTTTTATTTTGCAAAACAAATGGATAGGATAGTTCCTCTGTTTTCAAAAATTTATTAGAGTTTTCTAGGGAAACTATTTTGTCCTGGCAACTTTTTAAGCAACTATTTCAGTACTTCCTTGTCTTTAGTATTTTTTTCTGTTCTTTTTCTTACTGTTTGAATTAAATGCTTAGTGCATTAATTTCCAATCTTTATTTTCACATTCATGTTGAAAATTGAAATATCTATTTATTTATGCCTATATATTTCCTTTTAGAGTTGAGTTATAGTAACCAGTTTTGGTGGTAATCTTAATGTCAAGTTCTAAATATTTTGTAATTTCCATCATGATTTCTTTTCTAGCCAATGAATCATTTAGAGGCATGTTTCAAGATTTCCAAATCTAAAATATTTGTGGGGTTATATTTTTGTTACTTATAACTAATTCTATTGTATCATAACTAGAAATTGTGGCTGATTTTAATTTTTCATTATTCATTAAGACTTGCTTTGTATTAGAAATACATGTTCTCTAGTGTTTCAATATAAAATTGTACATATCTTACATATTATCTGATTTCCATATTAGAATATATATCTTCTTATATAATTATTTGTTTTAACTAATCTTAATAACTATAGAATTCAAATCTTCTATTTTCACATTTCTATACTACCAGTTTGAGAGAGGTGGGTATTAAAATCACCTACTTTTATTTAGTGTCTTCACAAAATTTGTGTGTTATAATTATGGAGATTTTTGTATTATTTTGAAGCTGTTTGTATGACTAGGTGGAAGATCATTTTTTCTTTCTGGCCTTTCTGCTTATATGATTTTTACTTCAAGGCCAATTTTGTATACTCTCAGCAGTAACTTTCCTTTGGTTGGTGTTTGTCTGGCATGACTTTTTCTATTCCATTGCTTTAAACTTCCTTTCGTCAAGTTTTAAATGTTTTTCTTGTAAATAAAATACAGCTAGATTAATGAGAATCCAATATGAGAATCTTTGTCTTCCACATGGTTATGTTTAACATAATTATATGTATTGTGAAGAATACTAATGTGTTTGAATATATATCTTTAATCTTATTTTTCTTATTTGGTGTTTTCTATCTACTATACTCATTTATTTACTGCTTTTTTTCTCCCAACTTTCCTGACTTATATTAGATTGTGAAGTTTTATTTTCTTGAAAATTTGATATCTTATTTCTTTTGTTTTGGTATTAACACTTATTTTTAAGAGATGTTTGCTTAACATAGCAGAGTTTAAACCTAACTGACATACTTTAGTCTTCCTGAACAAATGCAAGGATCTTAGAATGTTTACTTCCAATTGCCAGCTTCTGTTATCATCTTCTATATTTTGGGTTCTAGAATTTTATTCCATGACCTTGTTTTTAAATTTGCAAAATGTTTTCCTTTTTAAAATAAGGCAATAATTTTATAGATTTATTGATATATTTATTCATTCTTTTTTGACTCATGCTTTTCTTCATTCCACTCTTTCCATCTAGATTGAATTTTATTCTTCTTCTGTAGGCACATTTTTTAATAGTTTATTCAGTGGGTTATTTAAGTGATAAATATCTCTTAGCCTTTGTCTGGAAAGTTATTTATCTTCAGTCCTGAAAGATAATTTATCTACTTTAGAGTTTACAGTCCTTTCTCTTCAGAAATTTGAAAATATGATTCCATTATCATCTGAATTCTATTTTCTTGATGCCATTTATATTTTATTCTTTGATGCATATAACAAATTACTCTCAAAATGTAATAGGATTGCTGGGGCACCTGGATGGCTCAGTTGGTTAAGTGTCCCACTCTTGGTTTTGGCTCAAGTCATGATCTCACGGATTTGTGGGTTTGAGTCACACATTAGGCTCTGCACCAGCAGTCAGGAGCCCTCTTAAGATTCTCTCTCTCTGCGCCTCCCTTTCTCTTTCTCTCAAAATAAGTAAATAAACTTAAAAACCCATATAATAGGATTGCTTATTATTAAAAGCAGACTGTGTTTCCTTTTTTAGAAACCATATTAAATGCTTTTTGTATAAAACATTATGACTTCTTTTTAGACCCACTTCCATGTTTTATTACAGGCACTAGCTTTGCTAGCATATTTTATATTATTATAAATATTAGTGCTCATTTCTTTAATATTGATGAAAAACTCTCAATACATGTTTTGAAATGTGGAATGTTAGTGTTCCTGCCAAATCCTAAAATAAGGTATAGATATAATATGTATGTATGATATGCACAAAAGATAAAGCAGGAAGAGGTCGTCTGTACCAATTATACAAAGAACCATAGTCTGGAGTTTGTCATTATGCTCTTTATCTTGTAAAAGGCAAGTCAAAGAAAATTCTGTATTTTATGTTTAGAAAACTAAGAGATGATATTAGGGAAGATACTAACAAGTTATAATATGCTTATTGAAATATAATGTAACTTTGCATACACTATACTCTTGTATCATAATATTTGGAATTTATTATTATTTCATTATGATACTTAACATAGCTCTTTAGACAAGGTGGTCAAATTCCCTATCTTAACCTGATGCTAGTAAACACATAAGAACTTTCTTAAATTTTTGTCTTCTGTCATACATGATTATCTTGTCATTTGTCTCTCTTCTGTAATTTACTTTTGCTTTATGTTCCTGAATTTTAATCTCAACTGGTATGCTGGCCTTTGTTTTGATAACTATTTGCTGTGAAGACAGAATTTAATTTTTAACAAATATTAATGTGGTGAATATTTTGTTTGTTATTTATAGTCTACTTCAATAATTTCTTTCATCACCACCCCAACATTGAGCCATTGATTATATTGTACTCATTAAAATCCTTTGAAAATTAAATCTTTTAGATTTGATGCATAAAATTTATGTTTAATAGCTCTTTCTCACTAATTGCAATAGTGTTAATTATATTGGCCAAAATCTTAATTTTTTCTTTAAAAAATCAATAATATACATCTTGCATACATATTAACACTGATATCCTGTAATCAACTCAGTCATTGTGACAATGTAATTACTGTTAATTTAGATAGTCTCTAATCAATAGTGTCTCATAAAATGTAATCATTTTAAAATCCCATATCTGTGTAAGAATATGAGTAACATAAGAAAGAGTTCTTTCCATTAAGGATATAGTTCAGTTTCTTGAACTTCAAATACCTGGTTCTTATTAAGTTCCATATCATAATAGGTCCTGAGAAATGTTAGTGATTATATAATTTAGTTGTTTTAAGAACAACAATGTTACAAGGTATATAGGTGATTATCATGTGAATGTAGAGGAATGGCTTTATCAAAAGTATCTTCATGGCCTTATGGGTATTGAAAATGAGACTGCAGAAAAAATTGTAGGAATAATGGAGGTCCTTTTACTATTGTCTATGCAATGTGGCATGTCACGGGAACCAGTAGTTCCTGCAGAAAAAACTAGAAACAGATGGAAGACCTTAGCAGAAAGCATATTATGTGACAAAAGTTTACTTATGACTCTCTCCTCATTACTTAGAGTTTAAGTTTGTTTAATCTTCTGATACTTTGACTTTCTTCCCTCTCCCTTTCTTCTTGTCCCCCAGGAATGACAATGAAACACTGTTAACTGTTCAGTAGAGGAAACTATGTTTCAAAGGGACCATTAAAATTTATTTTTCATTACTCCCTTGTTGGAGTTGTAAAAAATCTATTAAAAAGTTTTTCTTTTTAAATAGGATAACTTTTTTTTTTTCTAAAGGAAGCTTTAGGGTATTTATAATGACACTTTAAAAAAACTCGTTTGCCACTCTTGCCTCCATTAGAGTCTGTCTTGCATCACACATTTAACTTGACAAGATTTCTGTGAATTTAAAAGATATGTATTTTTAATATTTGAAAAAAAACCTCTCAGGAAATCTTGTTAAGACTAGTTTCATACAGAAAAATCTCTTGGTGATGTGAAAAAACCATCTATTTTATTTTGTGTGTTTTATACATTTAGATATTTGAACCTTCTAATTGGTCACATAAATTGTTTCCTCCAAAAAGGAAACATTAAACTAGCTTCTTCCTGAATGATACACTTACTAGTTTTCATTTAAATGTCTTGAAGAGTTGCCCAATTAGCTCATCATATTGATACAGTATTTCAAAACTTGAGTATTTACCACAATTTACTTATTTATTTTTATAATCATAAGACATTTTTTGGTTTCTTTAAATGGAACATAACCTTTAAAACATTTTTGTAAGAAATATTTGTAATCACAAGTTAAAAATTCCTGCCAGTATGTCACAGTTTAAATTTTTTGAATCCTCTGGGACTATCTTGCCACTGGACAGAGTGGTAAAATGATTTTAACTTCAAGTTTTGCAAGCATAGTGTATCTTATATTTATCAGTTATTACATTAGTAAATAGATGTGATCCAAATTTTTTTCTGTTAGTGAGGGTGTCAAACAGGGTAACACAGAAAGCAATATATCAATATGAAATTGGAAACTGATTTCCAGCTTGGACTCCAATCAGGATGTGACTCTTTCCAGCAGTGGAATTATATTAATCATTATTTTCTTTATCAGCAAAAACAAAACAAACAAACATGGAATATGACAGAGTACATTGACCGGAGTCCAAGCACTTAGATTTTGGGATAAAAAGTGATTCATCGGGGAGCCTGGGTGGCTCAGTTGGTTGGGCGGCCGACTTTGGCTCAGGTCATGATCTCGTGGTCCGTGAGTTCGAGCCCCACTTCAGGCTCTGTGCTGACAGCTCAGAGCCTGGAGCCTGTTTGGATTCTGTGTCTCCCTCTCTCTGACCCTCCCCCGTTCATGCTCTGTCTGTCTCTGTCTCAAAAATAAATAAATGTTAAAAAAAATTAAAAAAAAAGATTCATCAATAGAGGGGAAGAGAGAAAGAGAGAGGGAGAGAGGTGATAGGTCTGAGAATTAAAAGAAATTCAGCTGGGGATGCTTCTAGGTGGCTCAGTCAGTAAAGTGTCTGACTTTAGCTCAGGTCATGATCTCATGGTTCGTGATTTTGAGCCCCACATCCAGCTTGCTGCTGTCAGCACAGAGCCATCTTCAGAGCCTCTGCCCCCCTTTCTCTCTGTCCCTCCCTCACTCATGCTCTCTCTCTCTCAAAAATAAATATTAAAAAAAAATTTCAGCTGGGGGGGCGCCTGGGTGGTTCAGTCGATTAAGTGTCCGACTTCAGCTCAGGTCATGATCTCACGGTTTGTGGGTTCATACCCCGTGTCAGGCTCTGTGCTGATGGCTCAGAGCCTGGACCCTGCTTTGGATTCTGTGTCTCCCTCTAGCTCTGCTCTTCCCCCACTCATGCTTTGTCTCTGTCTCTCTCAAAAATAAATAAACATTGAAAAAAATTTTTTTTTAAAGTTCAGCTGAAACAAAGGGTGCAGAACAGTGGGAAGAGGTAAACATTGGTGAAAGGTGGGCTAAAGAGTTATTAGGATCTAGATCTTAGAAAACTTTTCAGGTCATTTTAAGATTTTTTTTTTTTACTGCTTTTATCGAAGTATGACCAAAAACTCTAGATGTTTAATTTGCGCAACTTGGCATGTTTGGAGATAACTACATACCTGTAAAACCATCATCTCTATCAATACCCTAGACTTATCTGTCACCTCCAGAAGTTTTGTCCTTCCCTCTTTGGTTTTTCTTTTTTGGATGTATCATTTTTGTGAGTTTTTCCATTGTTCTTGTAGCTTTGTATTGATGTCCTTGCATTTGAAAGTGCATTAACCTCTTCCAGTCTTCATAGACTGATTTTGGCAAGTAATGACTTTCTCCTGCTGGATCTTCAGACAGGACTACTTCCAGGATCTCTGTCAGATGGGGCCGGATCTGGGTCACAGGGCTGCTTCTATGTCTGCAGCTGGGTTTTTGGTTGGTGGCCTTGTTACCAGGAGTTTGTACATGTGTGGCTCATGCTGGGTCCCTGGGCAGATGGGACTTGTGCTCAAACAAGGGGATGCTTCCAGGTCCTCAGTCAGAACTGTGGTTGGGATGGAGGCTATTAGTAGGAGCCATTTGGGTGTAGTTCCTGCCAGGTCTGCTTAAGAGCAGTTGCTGGACTAAGAACACGCAGTTGCTGGAGCTAAGTCTCCACATGGATAAGGCAGCTTCTGAGTCTGCCAGGTCCACAGTTGATGGTCTTTCTACCAGCGTGTTGGCCTGCTTTCTCAAACAAATTTTCTCAATCTTAGGCTCTACTGATATGTTTCATCTTTGTAACTGGATCCTGAAACTTGTACAAAGACACTTTGCTCTGTGGATGGTTACCAAATCAGTGTTTCTGTGTAGGGACTAGAACTGGAGACCTTCTATTTTGCCATCTTGCTGGTGTCATGCTTTTATTTTAAGAATTTTGGAAATTATCAAAAGAACAGGAGGGAACCTGTGAAGAAGAAACATTTTATACTGGGAAAATGGCAGGAAGACAATATGGTAGAAGATAACATGATGAGTGAAAGAAACATGTTTTACTTATTACATTTAGATGATAACACTGTAAGACAATTCAGAGAGAAATTTAGGATCCAGATCTTACAGATTTTGATTCATCATTTTATGGTGATTCATTGAAACAATGAGAATGGATGAGTTTGCTGTAAGAGATAATACTGGAATTTTAGGTAGTGAACATTCTGTGGAGGCACATTAGCATCATGTCACTGTGTTTGAGGCAAACTTCTGAAGCAATTTTTTTCCACCATGAAATCCTTCATTTCATTAGATGGGTAAAGATGATTTAAGTATCTTTTTATTATTACATGTTTGCTATTCTTGAAGTGAATGACATACACTTGACAAAGTGCTGGGCTCCAGTATTTCTAAATCATTGGTGTGATAGTGAGGGCACATAATTTTTAAAATGGCCTGAACTTCTTTTATATAGTTATAAGAGTAGAATTTGTCATCTATTTTGGGGATAGACACTCTTTTGAGAAGGACAACAATGAGGACTGCTTTTAGTTGTCTACTCATGTATTTTTATAGGGTTAAGCATAATGCTCGTAGAGGAAGGAAATAAATAGGACTCAGCAGAAGATGACTAGCTAGGAGCTAAACAGGGAAATGGCTTTAAGAGGCCTTGTGAGGAAGTATATTTAAGAGATACTAGGAGCAGTAATAATTCAAAATTAATATTACCCGCGTCCCCCTCCCGCCCCCCCCCCCGCATCACTTTATCTTATTCTTAAGCTAAGCAGTCTGTTTAACATGACAACCTCTTAAATGTGTGTGTGTGTTTGTATATACTCTTTGGGGTGTGAAATGGGCTGTGGAGAGCTTAAATACAATGAGAAATAATTATAAGATAATCAGAAAAGTGATAGAGAAGCACAATAGAGCAATCTGGAGAAAAAATTACTAAGAACTAGGAAAATATAAGAAGTCCTTAGCAATATTTGCAAGGGGATACATTGTGTGCATTCATGCAAAATAAAGGTTATATTATTGTGATTTGGCACTAAAGGAAGAGGTGAATCCTGAATGCTGGAGACTTTGGGACCATCAGTGATTCTTAAAAATGACAAGTTTTTGAGATGGAGGATGAAAGAACAAGAGTGAGAAAGAGATGGAAATAGAGAATCGCAAAATGACAGGAGGAGGGAAAGATATAAACAGTATTAAAAAGAATTAGATAAAAGGGATATACAGAGGAAAAGTTAGAAGTAGGAGCTAGTGAGGGAGAGAGAGAAGATGAGGTACATAAGAGAATGCATTAATAAGGATTTATATGGTTATAAGCAGTGGAAATTAATTCAGTTTATTTTAAAGGAAGTTTATTGTCTCACATAACTGAAAAGCCCAAGCATGAATGTTTTTAGACCCACCTTGAACCAGGAGTTAATAATTACATCAAACCACCCTAATTCCTTCCCTCAGCTCTACTTTCCTCTTTGGTGATTTCATTTTCAGTCAGGCTCTCCCCATATATTGACAGAAATGGCTGGGAGAAGATCCGGATACATGTTCTACCTGTTAGGAATCCTTTGAAAAAAAGAGTGACTTTTCTCTGACACTCAGGCACCATTTTGGGAATTAAGTATGATTAGCATGGCTTAGGTCATATAGCTACCCTGAATGAATCACTGTGAGTAGGAGATGTTCATTTTTCATTGGCCCAATCTGTGTTTCATGCTTATCATTTGATTCAGAGAATGTGGCCAGCCTCAGCCAACTATGGACTGAGAGTGGGAGAGAGTGGATTTCTTAAAATAAAAAGATGTGTTCTTTTATTAGATGAAAGGATGCTGGACAGACCAAAATAATGTATACATATGTACCTTGAGGAGACAAAGAAGATAAAGAAGAGAGCAAAGAAGAGAAAGATAAAAGAAGGAATAAGGAGAAAAGAGGGGTGGAAAGGGAAGACAAGAGAGAGAGAGAGAGAGAGAGAGAGAGAGAGAGAGAGACATAGAGACAGAGAGATATTCATCACGAACAGCATCCATCATTACCTCTGTGGGACCAAGAGGCATAGTTCCATATAACTAGAAGGACTGCTACAAAGATATTATATGAAAAGGTTTTCATGGACATTTTCTATTGTATAAATGAGAGGTCCACATTTGGCTTTGCAAACACAATTCTCTCATCATACTGAGTTCTGCAATTTCATCTGTGACTACCAAAAATACATCTTTTCCCCACATGTAGTTACTACATGTCCTAAGCACTTTCATATTTTCCATGAGTGTAAGTGTCTACTCAAGACTTTCTTCATAGCCTCTTTCACCTTCTTATTCCTCAGGCTGTAGATGATGGAGTTCAACACCCAGTGATCTCATCAAACTTCATGTCCTTTGACTTGGGCTTCATGTACATAAAGAGGACTGAATCATAGAGTAAAACTACTACAGCAAGGTGGGCTGAACAGGTTGAAAAGGCTTTCTTTCTCACTTCAGTAGAGTTAAGTCTCAGGATGAAAGAGAGTATAAAAACATAAGAAATAAAAATTAACATTAGGGAAGTCTCTAAGAAAACAATACTTGCCACTGTTATGATAAGCACATTGATGGAGACATCTGAACATATGAGTTTAAGAAGGGCCAGTAACTCACAGGGAAGATGGTCGATGACATTATTCCCACAGAAAGGCAACACCATTGTCAGGACTGTTTGCACTGTGATCCAAGACCAAGCAGCCATGTTCACATAAAGCCCTCTATTCATGATGGTGGGGTACCTCAGTGGGTTGCCGATGGCCACATACCAATCATAGGCCATCACAGCCAGGAGGATACACTCAGTGCAGCCCAACCCAAGGAAGACAACCATCTGCAGACAACAGTCAATAAAGGAGATGGATTTTTCTCTCAGACCTTAATGTGAGCATCACAGGAATGGATGATGATGTATGACAAATGTCCAAGAATGAGAGGTTCCTAAGGAAGAAGTACATGGGGGTGTGGAGGCAAGAATCTAGGGTGTTGATGATAATCAGGAGACTGTTTTCCAGGGGGATTATCAGGTATCATGAGGCAGAACATGAACAAAGAAAGCTGGACCTCTTGGTATTGGGAAAGTCCTGCCAGAAAGAATTCAGTCACAGCTGAGTAATTTCCCATCTCTAAGTGTCCATGTCACTTGCAGAATTCGATAAGTATATGACTTCAGGAAATTTAAATTTATAATTTAGTTTAAACATCACTTTAACCTATAAAATTCTGATTTTTCATGTAGCTCTGGACATCAGGAAAGGTATGGATACAATTTTGCCTTTATTGATGCTGAAACTGAAGCACTGAGAGAGTCAGTACTTTGTAGGGCCATGCAGTAGCAGGGGCAAAGTTATCAATGACCCTAAGAATTGTGCTGTGAAGTGTCAGGTCTCTAATAAAATAATAGGGACAACATAATTCTAAATTTAATTTTCAATTTTTTAAATTTATATTTTTAAATTTTTTAAATGTTTATTTTTTTATTTTTGAGAGAGAGAGAGAGAGCGAGCGAGCAAGTAGGGGTGGGGGGCAGAGAGAGAGGGAGACACAGAATCCGAAGAAGGCTCCAGGCTCTGAGCTGTCAGCACAGAGCCTGATGCAGGGCTCGAACCCACGAACTGCGAGATCATGACCTGAGCCAAAGTTGGATGCTTAACTGACTGAGCCACCCAGTAGCCCCCATAATTTTAAATTTAGATATAAATCTCATTATTAATGAATATTCTGAAATAAAATCATTTAAAAATGAAGCTGGTCTTATTTTAAAATAACGCACCATATACAGTCAGCACCATGCAATTTAGCTTTGCATGTGACTTTCAGAGACAAGGTTGGTTCATGGTAAGATGTGGGAAAGAAATAACTCTGACAATTTGTTGTGAGTATTAAATTACATAAGATATCTGAGGTGTCTATTATAATATACATGGTTAAAACTTTGTAATACTTTTATAATCATATTGTTGATCATAACTATTAAGTCTCTTGACTAGCTCAGAAAGAAAGAATTATGTAGTGTGTTTAAGGTGATAGCACTGCCGCCGCAGTTCTGCACCACTCCAGGGATTATCCAAAATGACGAAATGGAAGAATTCCCCTCAAAAGAATCTCCAGGAAATAACAACAGCTAACGAACTAGTCAAAAAGGATTAAAACAATATAACAAAGTGAATTTAGAATAATAGTCATAAAATTAATCACTGGGCTTCAAAACAATATAAAGGACAGCAGAGAATCTATAGCTACAGAGATCAAGGGACTAAGGAACAGCCAGGAGGAGTTAAAAATGCTATCAACGAGCTGCAAAATAAAATGGAGACAACCACGGCTCGGATTGAAGAGGCAGAGGAGAGAATAGGTGAACTAGAAGATAAAATTATGGAAAAAGAAGAAGCTGAGAAAAAGAGAGATAAAAAAATCCAGGAGTATGAGGGAAAAATTAGAGAACTAAGTGATGCACTAAAGAGAAATAATATACGCATAATTGGTATTCCAGAGGAGTAAGAGAGAGGGAAAGGTGCTGAAGGTGTACTTGAAGAAATAATAGCTGAGAACTTCCCTGATCTGGGGAAGGAAAAAGGAATTGAAATCCAAGAGGCACAGAGAACTCCCTTCAGACGTAACTTGAATCAATCTTCTGCACGACATATCATAGTGAAACTGGCAAAATACAAAGGATAAAGAGAAAATTCTGAAAGCAGCTAGAGATAAACATGCTCTAACATATAAAGGGAGACCGATAAGGCTCGTGACCGATCTCTCTACTGAAACTTGGCAGGCCAGAAAGGAATGGCAGGAGATCTTCAATGTGATGAACAGAAAAATTATGCAGCCGAGAATCCTTTATCCAGCAAGTCTGTCATTTAGAATAGAAGGAGAGATAAAGGTCTTCCCAACCAAACAAAAACTGAAGGAATTCGTCACCACTAAACCATCCCTACTAGAGATCCTAAGGGGGATCCTGTGAGACAAAGTACCAGAGACATCGCTACAAGCATGAAACCTATGGACATCACAATGACTCTATACTCATATCTTTCTATAATAACACTGAATGTAAATGGACTAAATGCACCAACCAAAAGACGTAGGGTATCAGAATGGATAAAAAAACAAGACCCATCTATTTGCTGTCTACAAGAGACTCATTTTAGACCTGAGGACACCTTCAGGTTGAGAGTGAGAGGATGGAGAACTATTAATCATGCGACTGGAAGCCAAAAGAAAGCTGGAGTAGCCATACTTATATCAGACAAACTAGACTTTAACTTAAAGGCTGTAACAAGAGATGAAGAAGGGCATTATATAATAATCACAGGGTCTATCCATCAGGAAGAGCTAACAATTATAAATGTCTATGCGCCGAATATGGGAGCCCCCAAATATATAAAACAGTTACTCATAAGCAACCTTATTGATAAGAATGTGGTAATTGAAGGGGACTTTAACACCCCACTTACAGAAATGGATAGATCATCTAGACACACGGTCAATAAAGACACAAGGGCCCTGAATGATACATTGGATCAGATGGACTAGACAGATGTATTTAGAACTCTGCATCCCAAAGCAACAGAATATACTTTCTTCTCGAGTGCACATGGAACATTCTCTAAGATAGATCACATACTGGGTCATAAAACAGCCCTTCATAAGTATACAAGAATTGAAATCATACCATGCATACTTTCAGACCACAATGCTATGAACCTTGAAATCAACCACAGGAAAAAGTCTGGAAAACCTCCAAAAGCATGGAGGTTAAAGAACACCCTACTAAAGAATGAGTGGGTCAACCAGGCAATTAGAGAAGAAATTAAAAAATATATGGAAACAAACAAAAATGAAAATACAACAATCCAAACGCTTTGGGACGCAGCGAAGGCAGTCCTGAGAGGAAAATACATTGCAATCCAGGCCTATCTCAAGAAACAAGAAAAATACCAAATACAAAATCTAACAGCACACCTAAAGAAAATAGAAGCAGAACAGCAAAGACAGCCTAAATCCAGTGAAGAAGAGAAATAATAAAGATCAGAGCAGAAATAAACAATATAGAATCTAAAAAAACTGTAGAGCAGATCAACGAAACCAAGAGTTGGTTTTTTGAAAAAATAAACAAAATTGACAAACCTCTAGCCAGGCTTCTCAAAAAGAAAAGGGAGATGACCCAAATAGATAAAATCATGAATGAAAATGGAATTATTATGACCAATCCCTCAGAGATACAAGCAATTATCAGGGAATACTATGAAAAATTATATGCCAACAAACTGGACAACCTGGAAGAAATGGACAAATTCCTAAGCACCCACACGCTTCCAGAACTCAATCAGGAGGAAATAGAAAGCTTGCACAGACCCAAAACCAGTGAATAAATTGAATCAGTCATTAAAATCTCCCAACAAATAAGAGTCCAGGACCAGATGGCTTCCCAGGGGAGTTCTACCAGATGTTTACAGCAGAGATAATACCTATCCTTCTCAAGCTATTCCAAAAAATAGAAAGGGAAGGAAAACTTCCAGACTCATTCTATGAAGCCAGTATTACTTTGAATCCTAAACCAGACAGAGACCCATTAAAAAAGAGGACTACAGGCCAATATCCCTGATGAATATGGATGCAAAAATTCTCAATAAGATACTAGCAAATCGAATTCAACAGTGTATAAAAAGAATTATTCACCATGATCAAGTGGGATTCATTCCTGGGATGCAGGGCTGGTTCAACATTCGCAAATCTATCAACGTGATACATCACATTAATACAAGAAAAGATAAGAACCCTATGATCCTGTCAATCGATGCAGAAAAGGCATATGACAAAATTCAACAACTTTCTCAATAAAAACCCTTGAGAAAGTCGGGATAGAAGGAACATACTTAAAGATCATAAAAGTCATTTATTAAAAGCCCACAGCTAACAACATCCTCAATGGGGAAAAACTGAAAGCTTTTTCCCTGAGATCAGGAACACGACAAGGATGCCCACTCTCACCGCTGTTGTTTAACATGGTGTTGGAAGTTCTAGCATCAGCGATCAGACAACAAAAGGAAATCAAAGGCATCAAATTGAGCCAAGATGAAGTTAAGCTTTCACTTTTTGCAGATGACATCATAGTACATGGAAAATCCGATAGACTCCACCAGAAGTCTGCTAGAACTGATACATGAATTTAGCAAAGTTGCAGGATACAAAATCAATGTACAGAAATCAGTTGCATTCTTACACAGTAATAATGAAGCAACAGAAAGACAAATAAAGAAACTGATCCCATTCACAATTGCACCAAGAAGCATAAAATACCTAGGAATAAATCTAACCAAAGATGTAAAAGATCTGTATGCTGAAAAGTATAGAAAGCTTATGAAGGAAATTGAAGAAGATATAAAGAAATGGAAAAACATTCCATGCTCATGGATTGGAAGAATAAATATTGTCAAAATGTCAATACTACCCAAAGCTATCTACACATTCAATGCAATCCCAATCAAAATTGCACCAGCATTCTTCTCGAAACTAGAACAAGCAATCCTAAAATTCATATGGAACCACAAAAGGCCCCTAATAGCCCAAGTAATTTTGAAGAAGAAGAATAAAGCAGGAGGCATCAAAATCCCAGACTTTAGCCTCTATTACAAAGCTGTCATCATCAAGACAGCATGGTATTGGCACAAAAACAGATACATAGAGCAATGGAATAGAATAGAAACCCCAGAACTAAACCCACAAATGTATGGCCAACTAATCTTTGACAAAGCAGGAAAGAACATCCAATGGAAAAAAGACAGTCTCTTTAACAAATGGTGCTGGGAGAACTGGACAGCAACATGCAGAAGATTGAAACTAGACCACTTTCTTACATCATTCACAAAAATAAACTCCAAATGGATAAAGGACCTGAATGTGAGACAGGAAACCATTAAAACCCTAGTGGAGAAAGCAGGAAAAGACCTCTCTGACCTCAGCTTAGCAATCTCTTAATTCACACATCCCCAAAGGCAAGGGAATTAAAAGCAAAAATGAACTACTGGGACCTTATGAAGAGAAAAAGCTTCTGCACAGCAAAGGAAACAACCAACAAAACTAAAAGGCAACCAACGGAATGGGAAAAGATATTCGCAAATGACATATTGGACAAAGGGCTAGTATCCAAAATCTATAAAGAACTCACCAAACTCCACACCCGAAAAACAAATAACCCAGTGAGGAAATGGGCAGAAAACATGAATAGACACTTCTCTAAAGAAGACATCCGGATGGCCAGCAGGCACGTGAAAAGATGCTCAACGTCGCTCCTCATCAGGGAAATACAAATCAAAACCACACTCAGATATCACCTCACGCCAGTCAGAGTGGCCAAAATGAACAAATCAGGAGACGACAGATGCTGGAGAGGATGTAGAGAAACGGGAACCCTCTTGCACTTTTGATGGGAATGCAAATTGGTGTAGCCACTCTGGAAAGCAGTGTGGAGGTTCCTCAGAAAATTAAAAATAGACCTACCCTATGACCCAGCAATAGCACTGCTAGGAATTTACCCAAGGGATACAGGAGTACTGATGCATAGGGGCACTTGTACCCCAATGTTTATATCAGCATCTCAACAATAGCCAAATTATGGAAAGAGCCTAAATGTCCATCAACTGATGAATGGATAAGGAAACTGTGGTTTATATACACAATTGAGTACTATGTGGCAATGAGAAAGAATGAAATATGGCCCTTTGTAGCAACATGAATGGAACTGGAGAGTGTAATGCTAAGTGAAATAAGCCATACAGAGAAAGACAGATACCAGATGTTTTCACTCTTAGGTGGATCCTGAGAAACTTAACAGAAACTCATGGGGGAGGGGAAGGAAAAAAAAAAAAGGAGGTTAGAGTGGGAGAGAGCCAAAGTATAAGAGACTGTTAAAAACTGAGAACAAACTGAGTGTTGATGGGGGGTGGGAGGGAGGGGAGAGTGGGTGATAGGTATTGAGGAGGGCACCTTTTGGGATGAGCACTGGGTGTTGTATGGAAACCAATTTGACGATAAATTTCATATATTGAAAAAAAAGGTGATAGCACTAAGTTTGAGCCTATAATGGGCATACCTTGAATATTTTCTCTTCTCACATGGGTAGTGTATCTATTCTTCTTTCAAAGACCAGTCTAGAGTTAACCTGGAAACATTTGAGATTGGTTGCAAGGAGCTTTCAGAGGTTAAGCAGTCTGTGTCCACATTTAGTGCAATTTTTTCAGAGTCTGGAATTTCTCCTCTGACAGTACAGGTCACTTGTATTCCTAATACTTCCTAACACTTGTATTCCTCTCAATTCTGTAATTCTTTTCATTTTTTTATCATCAAAAAACTGTATGTATTTTTAATATTTTTTTCAGGCAAGTAAATTTAGTATATTATAATACTCTATAATACTAGTATTTATTGATAAGTCATTTTTTCTCTTAATTTTCATATATGGTGTGTTGGAATATATCTCTGTGTCTTCTGTATTATTTTTATTTTATAGAAAGAAACCTTCCGATAATGAATATATAAAATGTGCTTATAACAGTGCCTTTCATAAAGATTTTATGTATGTTGGTTTGTATTAGTATGACTGAATCAATAGTAGCTAGCTAGAATTTATTGAGAAATAACTGTGCTAGGCACTGTTATACACACTTTACCCTATTGGCTCATTGCAGTCCGTGAGGTAAGTAATTTATATAATGGCAGTATAAGATGCTATTATTATCCTCATTTTACAGAGGAGCAAACAGATAAATGGAAGTTAAATAGCTTCCCCAAGGTCATATAGCTAGAACCAAGATTTAATACCTGGCAGTCTAGATCCAGAATCAGCCTTCTGATCACAACATTTTAGTACCTATCACAGATCCTCTTTTTTTTTTTTTTTTTTAACCTCTGAAAATTACTATTCAGTCCTCAGGTGTGTTGAAATTAACATTCTTGCCTTACTTGCTTTTTCTGGTTCACCTTGGTCTTTCTATTTTATAAGTTCCTATGATATATAGTGTTAATACCATATGAAGTCTTAGCTGTGCTCTAATTGTTTTGTATTTGTCTGATATATTACTTTCAAGAAGACTCTCCTGAAACCAGATTTTCATCTCTAAATGTCACTAATATAGAAGTTCTGGATCTGTTTCTGACCCTTCTTCTTCGTGCTCCGCAATAGCCATACTGAACTTCTCACAGTTTACCCCAAACATCATTCTTGTTCTTCGTTATGTTTTCATACTTTCTTAAACTGGAAATGCCCCTCCCTGTTATTATTTTTTTCTAGAAACCCTACCTGAATTAGTTTGGGTAGGATGCCCATTTTGAGTGCTTTCACAGAACTTGGCTGACCTCTTTCATGGAAACTTCCATTTATTTATTCAACATTTAGCAGAGTAGATACTCCAGTATTATCAGAAGTTCAATTGGGATAAAGGTCCCAATTTGTGTCTAGTACCATTTTGATCCTCAAAATGATCATTGGACACATATTACTTAGGAAAGAGGTTATACTTTCAAGAAAAAAAGTAATTTCTGTGCTACATAAAGACTTTAATGTCTGAAAAATAATGGAACAGTTTGCAAATCATTTTATCAAACTAAAATAACTTTAAAAAATGTTTGTTTATTTATATTGGGAGAGAGGGAGAGAGGGCAAGCATGAGTGGGGGATGGACCGGGGGTGGGGGGGGGAGAGAGAGAGAGAGCGAGAGAGAGAGAGAGAGAGAGAGAGAGAGAGAGAGAGAATATGAATCCCAAGCAGGCTCCACACTCTCAGTGCGGAGCCCAATGTGGGACTTGATCTCATGAACCATGAGATGATGACCTGAGCTGAAATGAAGAGCTGAACACCCAACTGAGCCACCCAGATGCCTCAAACTAAAATAACTTTCATATCCCAGTTTTCAAAAATAGAATAAAACTATGGTTTGATCTCATTTCAATATATATGTAAAAATCATAAATATATATATACCAAATCCAAGTGTATAATAATATAATAAATTCAAGGTTAATATCCAGAAATCTCTTAATAGAGGGGTGCCTGGGTGACTCAGCCATTTAAACATCTGATTCTTGGTTGGCTCAGGTCATGATCTCACAGTTCATATGTTCGAGGCCTGCATCAGGCTCTGTGCTAACAGCATGGAGCATGCTTGGGATTCTTTCTCTCTCCCTCTCTCTCTGGCCCTGTCCCCCCTCGCCCCCCCACACACACACTCTCTTTTTTTTTTTTTTCTAGTTCATTCCTTTTATTTATTTTTTTTTTCTGAAATTTATTGACAAATTGGTTTCCATACAACACCCAGTGCTCATCCCAAAAGGTGCCCTCCTCAATACCCATCACCCACCCTCTCCTCCCTCCCACCCCCCATCAACCCTCAGTTTGTTCTCAGTTTTTAACAGTCTCTTATGCTTTGACTCTCTCCCATTCTAACCTCTTTTTTTTTTTTTCCTTCCCCTCCCCCATGGGTTCCTGTTAAGTTTCTCAGGATCCACATAAGAGTGAAACCATATGGTATCTGTCTTTCTCTGTATGGCTTATTTCACTTAGCATCACACTCTCCAGTTCCATCCACGTTGCTACGAAAGGCCATATTTCATTTTTTCTCATTGCCACGTAATATTCCATTGTGTATATAAACCACAATTTCTTTATCCATTCATCAGTTGATGGACATTTAGGCTCTTTCCATAATTTGGCTATTGTTGAGAGTGCTGCTATGAACATTGGGGTACAAGTGGCCCTATGCATGAGTGCTCCTGTATCCCTTGGATAAATTCCTAGCAGTGCTATTGCTGGGTCATAGGGTAGGTCTATTTTTAATTTTCTGAGGAACCTCCACACTGCTTTCCAGAGCGGCTGCACCACTTTGCATTCCCACCAACAGTGCAAGAGGGTTCCCGTTTCTCCACATCCTCTCCAGCATCTATAGTCTCCTGATTTGTTCATTTTGGCCACTCTGACTGGCGTGAGGTGATATCTGAGTGTGGTTTTGATTTGTATTTCCCTGATAAGGAGCGACGCTGAACATCTTTTCATGTGCCTGTTGGCCATCCAGATGTCTTCTTTAGAGAAGTGTCTATTCATGTTTTCTGCCCATTTCTTCACTGGGTTATTTGTTTTTTGGGTGTGGAGTTTGGTGAGCTCTTTATAGATTTTGGATACTAGCCCTTTGTCCGATATGTCATTTGCGAATATCTTTTCCCATTCCGTTGGTTGCCTTTTAGTTTTGTTGGTTGTTTCCTTTGCTGTGCAGAAGCTTTTTATCTTCATAAAGTCCCAGTAATTTACTTTTGCTTTTAATTCCCTTGCCTTTGGGGATGTGTCGAGTAAGAGATTGCTACGGCTGAGGTCAGAGAGGTCTTTTCCTGCTTTCTCCTCTAAGGTTTTGATGGTTTCCTGTCTCACATTTAGGTCCTTTATCCATTTTGAGTTTATTTTTGTGAATGGTGTGAGAAAGTGGTCTAGTTTCAACCTTCTGCATGCTGCTGTCCAGTTCTCCCAGCACCATTTGTTAAAGAGGCTGTCTTTTTTCCATTGGATGTTCTTTCCTGCTTTGTCAAAGATGAGTTGGCCATACGTTTGTGGGTCTAGTTCTGGGGTTTCTATTCTATTCCATTGGTCTATGTGTCTGTTTTTGTGCCAATACCATGCTGTCTTGATGATGACAGCTTTGTAGTAGAGGCTAAAGTCTGGGATTGTGATGCCTCCTGCTTTGGTCTTCTTCTTCAAAATTCCTTTGGCTATTCGGGGCCTTTTGTGGTTCCATATGAATTTTAGGATGGCTTGTTCTAGTTTCGAGAAGAATGCTGGTGCAATTTTGATTGGGATTGCATTGAATGTGTAGATAGCTTTGGGTAGTATTGACATTTTGACAATATTTATTTTTCCAATCCATGAGCAGGGAATGTCTTTCCATTTCTTTAAATCTTCTTCAATTTCCTTCATAAGCTTTCTATAGTTGTCAGCATACAGATCCTTTACATCTTTGGTTAGATTTATTCCTAGGTATTTTATGCTTCTTGGTGCAATTGTGAATGGGATCAGTTTCTTTATTTGTCTTTCTGTTGCTTCATTGTTAGTGTATAAGAATGCAACTGATTTCTGTACATTGATTTTGTATCCTGCAACTTTGCTGAATTCATGTATCAGTTCTAGCAGACTTTTGGTGGAGTCTATCGGATTTTCCATGTATAATATCATGTCATCTGCAAAAAGCGAAAGCTTGACTTCATCTTTGCCAATTTTGATGCCTTTGATTTCCTTTTGTTGTCTGATTGCTGATTCTAGAACTTCCAGCACTATGTTAAACAGCAGCGGTGAGAGTGGGCATCCTTGTCGTGTTCCTGATCTCAGGGAAAAAGCTTTCAGTTTTTCCCCGTTGAGGATGATGTTAGCTGTGGGCTTTTCATAAATGGCTTTTATGATCTTTAAGTATGTTCCTTCTATCCCGACTTTCTCAAGGGTTTTTATTAAGAAAGGGTGCTGGATTTTGTCGAAGGCCTTTTCTGCATCGATTGACAGGATCATATGGTTCTTCTCTCTTTTTTTGTTAATGTGATGTATCACTTTGATAGATTTGCGAATGTTGAACCAGCCCTGCATCCCAGGAATGAATCCCACTTGATCATGGTGAATAATTCTTTTTATATGCCGTTGAATTCGATTTGCTAGTATCTTATTGAGAATTTTTGCATCCATATTCATCAGGGATATTGGCCTGTAGTTCTCTTTTTTACTGGGTCTCTGTCTGGTTTAGGAATCAAAGTAATACTGGCTCATAGAATGAGTCTGGAAGTTTTCCTTCCCTTTCTATTTCTTGGAATGGCTTGAGAAGGATAGGTATTATCTCTGCTTTAAACGTCTGGTAGAACTCCCCTGGGAAGCCATCTGGTCCTGGACTCTTATTTGTTGGGAGATTTTTGATAACCGATTCAATTTCTTCGCTGGTTATGGGTCTGTTCAAGCTTTCTATTTCCTCCTGATTGAGTTTTGGAAGTGTGTGGGTGTTCAGGAATTTGTCCATTTCTTCCAGGTTGTCCAATTTGTTGGCATATAAGTTTTCATAGTATTCCCTGATAATTGTTTGTATCTCTGAGGGATTGGTTGTAATAATTCCATTTTCATTCATGATTTTATCTATTTGGGTCATCTCCCTTTTCTTTTTGAGAAGCCTGGCTAGAGGTTTGTCAATTTTGTTTATTTTTTCAAAAAACTAACTCTTGGTTTCGTTGATCTGCTCTACAGTTTTTTTAGTTTCTATATTGTTTATTTCTGCTCTGATCTTTATTATTTCTCTTCTTCTGCTGGGTTTAGGCTGCCTTTGCTGTTCTGCTTCTAGTTCCTTTAGGTGTGCTGTTAGATTTTGTATTTGGGATTTTTCTTGTTTCTTGAGATAGGCCTGGATTGCAATGTATTTTCCTCTCAGGACTGCCTTCGCTGCGTCCCAAAGCGTTTGGATTGTTGTATTTTCATTTTCGTTTGTTTCCATATATTTTTTAATTTCTTCTCTAATTGCCTGGTTGACCCTCTCATTCGTTAGTAGGGTGTTGTTTAACCTCCATGCTTTTAAGGTTTTCCAGACTTTTTTCTGTGGTTGATTTCAAGGTTCATAGCATTGTGGTCTGAAAGTAAGCATGGTATAATTTTAATTCTTGTAAACTTATGAAGGGCTGTCTTGTGACCCAGTATATGATCTATCTTGGAGAGTGTTCCATGTGCACTCGAGAAGAAAGTATATTCTGTTGCTTTGGGATGCAGAGTTCTAAATATATCTGTCAAGTCCATCTGATCCAATGTCTCATTCAGGACCCTTGTTTCTTTATTGACCGTGTGTCTAGATGATCTATCCATTTCTGTAAGTGGGGTGTTAAAGTCCCCTGCAATTACCACATTCTTCTCAATAAGGTTGCTTATGTTTATGAGTAATTGTTTTATATATTTGGGGGCTCCGGTATTCGGCGCATAGACATTTATAATTGTTAGCTCTTCCTGATGGATAGACCCTGTAACTATTATATAATGTCCTTCTTCATCTCTTGTTACAGCCTTTAATTTAAAGTCTAGTTTGTCTGATATAAGTATGGCTACTCCAGCTTTCTTTTGGCTTCCAGTCGCATGATAAATAGTTCTCCATCCCCTCACTCTCAATCTAAAGTTGTCCTCAGGTCTAAAATGAGTCTCTTGTAGACAGCAAATAGATGGGTCTTGTTTTTTTATCCATTCTGATACCCTATGTCTTTTGGTTGGCGCATTTAATCCATTTACATTCAGTGTTATTATAGAAAGATATGGGTTTAGAGTCATTGTGATGTCTGTATGTTTTATGCTTATAGTGATGTCTCTGGGACTTTGTCTCACAGGGTCCCCCTTAGGATCTCTTGTAGGGCTGGTTTAGTGGTGACAAATTCCTTCAGTTTTTGTTTGTTTGGGAAGACCTTTATCTCTCCTTCTATTCTAAATGACAGACTTGCTGGATAAAGGATTCTTGGCTGCATATTTTTTCTGTCTAGCACCCTGAAAATCTCGTGCCAATTCTTTCTGGCCTGCCAATTTTCAAAAGAGAGATCAGTCACGAGTCTTATCGGTCTCCCTTTATATGTGAGGGCACGTTTACCCCTTGCTGCTTTCAGAATTTTCTCTTTATCCTTGTATTTTGCCAGTTTCACTATGATATGTCGTGCAGAAGATCGATTCAAGTTACGTCTGAAGGGAGTTCTCTGTGCCTCTTGGATTTCAATGCCTTTTTCCTTCCCCAGTTCAGGGAAGTTCTCAGCTATTATTTCTTCAAGTACCCCTTCAGCACCTTTCCCTCTCTCTTCCTCCTCTGGGATACCAATTATGCGTATATTATTTCTTTTTAGTGTATCACTTAATTCTCTAATTTTCCCCTCATACTCCTGGATTTTTTTTATCTCTCTTTTTCTCAGCTTCCTCTTTTTCCATAACTTTATCTTCTAGTTCACCTATTCTCTCCTCTGCCTCTTCAAGCCGAGCTGTGGTGGTTTGCATTTTGTTATGCATTTCGTTTAAAGCATTTTTCAGCTCCTCGTGACTGTTCCTTAGTCCCTTGATCTCTGTAGCAAGAGATTCTCTGCTGTCCTCTATACTGTTTTCAAGCCCAGCGATTAATTTTATGACTATTATTCTAAATTCACTTTCTGTTATATTATTTAAATCCTTTTTGATCAGCTCATTAGCTGTTGTTATTTCCTGGAGATTCTTCTGAGGGGAGTTCTTCCGCTTGGTCATTTTGGATAGTCCCTGGCGTGGTGAGGATCTGCAGGGCACTTCCCCTGTGCTGTGGTGTATACCTGGAGTTGGTGGGCGGGGCCGCAGTCAGACCTGATGTCTGCCCCCAGCCCACCGCTGGGGCCACAGTCAGACTGGTGTGTGCCTTCTCTTCCCCTCTCCTAGGGGCGGGATTCACTGTGGGGTGGTGTGGCTCGTCTGGGCTACTTGCACCCTGCCAGGCTTGTGATGCTGGGGATCTGGCGTATTAGCTGGGGTGGGTAGGCAAGGTGCTCGGGGGCAGGAGGGGCAGGCTTAGATCGCTTCTCCTTAGGTGATCCACTTCAGGAGGGGCCCTGTGGCAGCGGGAGGGAGTCAGATCCACTGCCGGAGGTTTGGCTCCGCAGAAGCGCAGAGTTGGGTGTTTGCGCGGAGCGAGCAAGTTCCCTGGCAGGAACCGGTTCCCTTTGGGATTTCGGCTGGGGGATGGGCGGGGGAAATGGCGCTGGCGAGCGCCTTTGTTCCCCACCAAACTGAGCTCTGTTGTCAGGGGGCTCAGCAGCTCTCCCTCCCTTTGTCCTCCAGCCTTCCCGCTTTCCAAGCAGAGCTGTTAATTTATGACCTCCCAGACGCTAAGTCGCGCTTGCTGTCGGAACACAGTCCACCCGGCCCCTCCGCTTTTGCAAGCCAGACTCGGGGGCTCTGCTTGGCCGGCTAGCCGCCCCTCCGCCCCGGCTCCCTCCCACCAGTCCGTGGAGCGCGCACCGCCTCGCCGCCCTTCCTACCCTCTTCCGTGGGCCTCTCGTCTACGTTTGGCTCCGGCGACTCTGTTCTGCTAATCCTCTGGCGGTTTTCTGGGTTATTTAGGCAGGTGTAGATGGAATCTAAGTGATCAGCAGGACGTGCGGTGAGCCCAGCGTCCTCCTAAGCCGCCATCTTGCCGCAACCCACACACACTCTCAAAGTAAATAAATAAACTTGAAAAATCTATTAATATAGCAAATAAACAGGTAAATACAAAACCCTATTTGATCATCTAGATGGATATAAATGATGATTTGATGGAATTCAATTTTCTTTCTTAATAAAAACAGTATTTTAGACATGGGCCAACTTGATTTTAAATGAAACTCTACAAGTATTTCCAGAAAAGTCACCTGAAGATTACTTTTATCATCATCATCATCACTATTATTTAATAATTATTTTTCTGAAATATCCAACTAATAGTCATAATTTTTTAAGGATGCTGAAAATCTCGTGTGTGATGATGGGATGTGTCATTTGTTATTCCATTGAAAACTGCATCCTGGAGAACAGTTAAGGACAAGGAGAAATGCTAATGATATACTATCAGATAAAAGCAAATCTCACGGCAATATAAATGATCATATAAATAAATTTTGTATACGTGTAGCTGAAACCACATCAGAATGTTAACTGTAGTTTTCTTTGTCAGATTTGTTTTTGAAGTATTTAAAATTTTCTTAATCCTGTACATATTTTCTATATTTTCTTTAATAAAACTATATTTTTGATTATAGAAATAATTTGATTAAGAAATATAGAATAAATTCTTAACTGCCCTGGGGTGAAGGTTGATATTTTTGTATTCTTTCCAATGATTAGGAGACTACCAAAGAAGCTGAAAGGTCTAGGCATTTGTTGGTCCCAGCTTTCTCTAAAGCCCAAGAAAGGCAAAGAACAGTCAATGGATTGGAAATTTGCTTGAGTTTTTATGTTGTTTTATTACATACACTAATTGGTGTCATTTAACATTCTGATTTCAACCAGTCAATCCACAAATATATCCACTCTGAAAAGACATACTGACACAGCCCAGTTTTTGCAAAGGGATACTAGAGCCCACTATTTAGAATGTAACCAACGTTAGCAATACAGTCAGGCTGCAACAACAGTAGCACATAGTAAAAAGAAAGACAAAGTTCTAGAATTGCAAGACCATGGGAAAAAGAGCATGGATTTCTGTTACTTTTGCTTACTTCTCTTTGTTCGCAAAAAGATAAAGTTTCAATTTCTTGGCTCCCTGAGTTTTTTTTTTTTGTCTCCCCAAAGGACCTGTCCTTAGATTACTTTTCACCACTTGGCGCCACTTATGTAAAGAAAGAACATTCTGAGACTCATGGATCATGTGTTTCTACCTGTCTTCCCCTGTACTTGTCAACAGAAGTTTGTCTATAAATCATATAAATTCAGCCAGCACTTCATATTTTGCCCCATGAGCCTCTTATATCAGGCTACATGACATCTATCCTGGAAGGCATCCTCAGGAGAAAATTCCTAGCACTAGGTATTGAATTCTAGTTCCAGACTGACTGTCTCCTATTGCTTATAAAGCAACTTCATTCTTCACAATATGAAACATCCCTCACAGGAGATCCCCAGTGCTTGTATCAGCAAATAAGCCCTATGCGCCCCAAAAGGAAATAATAAATAGGATGGAATGAACAAAGGCAAAGGCCAAAAAAAAAAGGCAAAGACCCTTTCTCGTTTTTCTACATGGTATTGAGAATTATCCTGTTGTTGTTGTTGCTGCTGCTGTTGTTGTTGTTGTTTTTTCCACTGTGGAAAACAAGTGCAATTTTCTTTTTTTGTTCCTGGAAACATAGCAAAAGTATGTAGCTCTTCTCTAGCGGGAACTTCTATCTGAGCATTAAGTTCAATCCTGGAATTGATTCACTTAGGTCATCCTGCATGCTCTGACCATCTCTAAGGGTGTGCTGTGGCAGCCTACTGTGCTGTAATCCTTTTATCCTTTTGTCTGGACTGCTGATAAGATTTATTTATGAAACAATACCACACCTTAATGGAAAGAACACTTGGCTTGGAGTCAGACAACTTAGAGTCCAGTTCAGTCTTGGCTATGTGGCTTCATAACTATACAGATCTCGAGCAAGACACTTAACTTGCCTGAGCATGATGTGTCATCTGTAATATTAGCATAATAACACCTATTTTATAGAACTGGTTTGAAAAACTCTATGTGATATGTGATAGTCATTGGCATACAACAAGTGGACAACACTGGTTAATTTAATCTAGTCTCTCAGGCTGACACTCCCCCCGCCCCACCCGCCTTTTTCATCCTAAGGAGAAATGAATATTGTAAAATGATGTTCATAGATATTCAAGATACTTCTTTGATTTAATAATTCTTTTTGTCAATATTTATTTTTTTTCTTGTTTTTTAATTTAGAACTTTTCAAATAAAAGAAAAAGGATTGAGGAATAGTTATAGACTGGAATGGAAGAGACAAGGGATAAATAACATGTATATACAATGTGGGATCCTGAAGAGGACCCTGGAACAGAAAAAGACATTCGTAGAAAATTTGTGAAATTTGAATAAAGTCTATAGTTAATATAATATACCAATGTTAATTTCTTATACTTGATAATTATACTATGGTTCTGATGTTAACATTAGAGGTTAGGGAAGATACATAAGAGAACTCTTTGAAATAATTTTGTAACTTTTCTGAAAGTTTAAAATCAGTCCAAAGTGAAAAGTCTTAAAAATATAAAATTTATGATTTATCATTTCCATTTCTCCTTCTCTTTCTGAAACAAATCTTTACAAGTCTGCAATGCTTCCTATTCAGTTCTTTGTGTAGGATTCTTACCTTCTCCACACACAATAGGTAGTGTGACCTGTTGAGACTTCAGTTTTTAAAAAGGATGTAGTTTAGACACAAGCACACTAATCACTATGTATCATTCCTTTTTCTAGTATTTTACCAACCTCTTTGTGTCTAGATAATAAATTCATTGTGGCTGCTGTTTCTCTAGCTAGTTGATATCTTTACTCTCTTCTTTTTGAACTATGGGATCCACTGTTAAGAACCCCACCATTTCAGATTACTCGGCGGGTAGTGTGAAGGGGAACAGACCAAAGGTAAGACTGTCATTCCTACTCAAATGTTCTGTCTTGAATTTGTATCAATAGCAAATAAATGTGTGTCCTCTAATTTCTGGGCCCTGAGAATGTCCAGAGGATCTACACATGGCTCTGATGGCCAATTTAAATCCTTCTTTGTTTCCTTCTAAGGGAATTTGTAATCCCAGAAATGATTTAAAGAGTATTTTTAAATTGTATGGAAGGTGGCAGTAGCTCTCAAGATTTAGAGATATTGTCTCAAAGACCTAATTATAGTTTAACATATTAAACAAGAATTTATTTTTAATAAATTAAAATTTTCCTTTACTTCTTTTTAACTTTTCTGGTTAAACCATTCATTTTTTAGTAGGATGTTCTTTGACCTCCATGTATTTGGGGGCTTTCCAAAATTTTTTTCTTGTGGTTGATTTCAAGTTTCATAGCATTGTGATCTGAAGATATGCATGGTATGATCTTGATCTTTTTGTACTTGTTGAGGGCTGATTTGTGTGTGATCTATTCTGGAATATGTTCCATGTGCACTGGAGAAGAATGCATAATCTGCTGCTTTAGGATGAAATGTTCTGAATATATCTGTTAAGTCCATCTGGTCCAGTGTGTCATTCAAAGCCATTGTTTCCTTATTGATTTTCTGCTTAGATGATCAGTCCATGTTGTAAGTAGGGTATTAAAGTCTCCTACTATTATGGTATTATTATCAATGGGTTTCTTTATGTTTGTGATTAATTGATTTATATATTTGGGGGCATAAATATTTACAATTGTTAGCTCTTCTTGATAGACTCCTTAATTATGATATAGTGCCCTTCTTCATCTCTTGTTACAGTCTTTTAAAAATTTTTTTATTTATTTGAGAGGGAGAGAGAGAGAGAGAAAGAGAGAGAACAAGCAGGGGAGGGGCAGAGAGAGAGGGAGATACAGAATCTGAAGCAGGCTCCAGGCTCTGAGCTGTCAGTATAGAGCTGGATGCAGGGCTTGACCCACAAACTGTGAGATCATGAAATGAGCCGAAGTTGGACATTCAACCAACTGAGCCACCTAGGTACCCCATAGTCTTTGTTTTAAAATCTAGTTGGTCTGATATAAGTGTGGCTACTCTAGCTTTCTTTTGACATCCATTAGCATGACAGATGGTTCTCCATTCCCTCACCTTTAATCTGCAAGTTTCTTTAGGTCTAAAATGAGTCTCTTATAAATGCAGCATATAGATGGATTTTTAAAGTCCATTCTGATACCCTATGTCTTTTGATTAGAGGATTTAGTCCATTTATATTCAGAGTGGTTATTGAAAGATTGAATTTAGTGCTATTGTGTTACCTGTAGAGTTGGTATTTCTGGTGATATTCTCTGGTCCTTGGTAGTCTTTGTTGCTTTGGTCTTTTTTTTCTCCACTCAGAGAGTCCTTCTTAAAATTTCTTGTAGGACTGGTTTAATGGCCATGAACTCCTTTAGTTTTTGTTTGTCTGGGAAAGTTTTTATATCTCCTTCTATTCTGAATGACAGGCTTCCTGGATAAAGAGTTCTTGGCTGCATATTTTTCCCATTCAGGACATTGAATATAAGGGGGCTTGGGGGACAGGCTATGTGGGTGATGGGAATTAAGGAGGGTACTCATTGTGATGAACACTGGGTATTATATGTAAATGATGAACCACTGGGTTCTACTCCTGAAACCAATACTACACTGTATGTTAACTAACTTGAATTTAAATAATAAAGTAATAAAAAATAAATTAAAAATTTTCTGGTTAAATAAAACAATACATACTTATTGCAGAAAAGTGGGAAACATGGAAAAACCCAAATGAAGAAATTAATCCATAATTTCAGTTGTAATTATTAATATTTTAATATATTCATATGTATGTAATACATATATATTATAAACTTGAAAGCATAGTGCGGTTCTGACTTTCTAACCTACTTTCTAAAATAATTGTATATTTTGAATTATCCTGTGCCATTTTTTAAGCCAATTGTAACTGATGTCAAAATATTTGCAAATGGGAAATAGCAAACGAAAAGTAAACAGAGAGTTAAACAGTTATTCTCCACTTACCTTTGACTTTTGAGAGTAATGACAATGGAAAAAACTGGGATCAGAGATTCTCTTCTTCACTCCCTCTTTTTAATGAGCAGTCTAATTCCCATAATAGACCCTCTTTACCTTTTTTTTTTTTTCAATGTGGGACTTGAACTCATGACCCTGAGATCAAGACCTGAACTGAGATCAAAAGTTGGATGCTTAACCAACTGAGCCATCCAGGCACCCCCTCATTATAGACCTTTTTAAGATGCCCTTTTTATAGAACAGAAGAGTCATTGCAGTGTAGTATATTTTTCCTTGGTGGGATGGGAAAACACAAGGATGCAATAACCAAAGCTATGGGTGCCCGGCCTTATCTGAGTGGCCAGTACACTACTTCAATTGTTCCCCAGCTGCCTCCTCTAACTCCATTTCTCCTCACAACTGGCTCTCAGGCCCTGCCCGAGATCTTATTATTTTTAACTTCATGCATATTTATATTACCCTACACCTTTAGAGTGTATTTATTAGTAGGAAGGTTGTGATTTTAACAGACATGTTTTTTTTTTATTAAAAAAATTTTTAAATTTGTATTTATTTTTGGGGGTGGGGGGTGGGGATGGACAAAATTGGTGAAGGGGAGTAGGAGATACAAGCTTCTAGTTATGAATGAATAAGTCACGGGGAGCAACGGTACAACATAGAGAATATAATCAGTGGTACTGTAATAATGTTATATGAGCTGCCATTTTTTTTTTAATTTAAGATTTATTTATTTTTGAGAGAGAGAGAGAATCAGAGCGTGAGTTGGGGAGGGGCAGAGAGAGACACACACATGTTATCTGAAACAGGCTTCAGGCTCTGAGCTGCCAGCACAGGGCCTGATGTAATAGTGTTATATGGTGACTGATGGTAGCTACAGTTGTGGTGAGCTAACACAACTTACAGACTTGTTGAATCATTATGTTGTACATCTGAAGTAACATTGTATATCAAAACCATACTTCAATACAAAAAAGTAGTAGCCAACAGTACTTTAATAACATTGTAGACATTTTTTCTGTTTCTTTAATTTTATTCCTATTTGAGATCCAATTATATGAAAGACTTTTTACATAATGTCAACATTGTATGGATATATAGAGATGAAGAAGGCAAGGGAGTGCTTTCAAGTAGTTAATTACATGAACAGGAGATATGGCAAAATGAAACTTGTTCCATAGGTTTAAAAACACAGAGCAATAATTTTACAGTAATTTTATGTCTCTATAAATGTTACTATGTGATATTTCTTTTTTTTTAAATTTTTTAACATTTGTTTATTTTTGAGAGAGAGACAGAGTGCAAGTGGGGGAGGGACAGACAGACAGAGGGAGACACAGAATCCGAAGCAGGCTCCAGGCTCTGAGCTGTTAGCACAGAGCCTGACGTGGGGCTCTAACTCACTAACTGCGAGATCATGACCCGAGCCGAAGCCGGAGGCTTGACTGACTGAGCCACCCACGTGCCCCCTTTTTTTTTAAGTTTATTTATTTATTTTGAGAGAGACAGAGACAGTGCAAGTGTGAGAGGGGCAGAGAGAGAGGGAGACAGAGAATCCCAAGCAGGCTCTGAACTGTCAGTACAGAGCCCACCATGAGACTTGTACCCATGAAACCGTGAGATCATGACCTGAGCTGAAACCAAGAGTCAGATGCTTAATCGACTGAGCCACCCAGGTGCCCCTCTTTTTAATAATACCATTTTCTTATAAATGGGTTTTTGAATTTTAAAATACTTACATTTCTAGAATTAACGCCACTTAACTGTAATGTCTTGTTCTTTAAAATATAACACTATATTCAATGTTCTAATTTTTTTTTTAGGATTTTTTCCAACTGTGTTCATAGGAGCTAGGTTCTTAACTTTTTTTTAATGTTTATTTATTTTGAGAGGCAGAGAGAGACAACTGTCTCTCTCTGTCTCTCTGAGAGACAGAGACAGCTCCACACTGTCAGCCCAGAGCCCAATGTGGGGCTCCATCTCACAAATTGTGACATCATGACCTGAGCCAAAATCAAGTGTTGGTCTTAATTGACTGAGCCACCCACTTGTCCTTTAATTCTTTTGTTTTGAGTATTCTTTTTAAAAAATTTACTTTTTTTAAATTTACATCCAAGTTAGTTAGCATATAGTGCTATAATGATTTCAGGAGTAGATTCCAGTGATTCATCCCCTGTGTACTGTACCCAGTGCTCATCCCAACAAGTGTCCTCTCTAATGCCCCTTACCCATTTAGCCTATCCCCCCACCCACAACCTCTCTAGAAACCCTCAGTTTGTTCTCCATATTTAAGAGTCTCTTATGTTTTGTCCCCCTCCTTGTTTTTATATTATTTTTGCTTCCCTTCCCTTATGTTAATCTGGTTTGTATCTTAAATTCCTATGAATGAAGTCATATGATATTTGTCTTTCTCTGACTGGCTAATTTCGCTTAGCATAATATCTTCTTTATTTATTCATCCATTGATGACATTTGGGCTTTTTCCATACTTTGGCTATTGTCAATAGTGCTGCTATAAACATGGGGGTGCATGTGCCCCTTCGAAATAACACACTTGTATCTCTTGTATAAATACCTAGCAGTGTAGTTGCTGGGTCGTATGGTAGTTCTATTTTTAATTTTTTGATTTAAAAATCAAATTAAAAATTAAATTTTTTAATTTGTATTTCCCTGATGATGAGTGATGTTGAGCATTTTTTTCATGTGTCGGTTGGCTGTCTTCTTTGGAGAAGTGTCTATTCATGTCTTTTCCCCATTTCTTCACTGGATTATTTGCTTTTTGGGTGTTGAGTTTGATAAGTTCTTTATAGACCTTGGATACTAACCCTTTATCTGATATGTTGTTTGCAAATATCTTCTCCAATTCTGTTGGTTGCCTTTTAGTTTTACTGATTGTTTCCTTTGCTGTGCAGAAGCTTTTTATTTTGATGAGGTCCCAATAGTTCATTTTTGTACTTTTTCTTTTTAAAGAAAAAGAAAAAAACCCCATATGTTACATATTGGTATACAGTTTATACTCACCTCATAAAAATTAATTAAGGGAGTTTTCTGTTTTCTATCTGTGAATAGATTATGTAGAATTTAATTTGTTTCTTCCTTATAAGAGTTTAAAAATTCATTGAGAAGTCATTCTGGCTGGAGTATTTTCTAGGGAAGATTATACTAATGGATTCACTTTTAAAATAGATATAGGGATTTCTGGTAGCAGACAAGATGGAATAGATACTTCTCTCTATTTTATTAAATACAGTGAAAACTCTGGACATTATGTGTAAAGAAAACATAAGAAGACTCTGAAAGGTGGAGAGAAAGAGACCAGCTAGGGACTTTGGGATCTAAGGAAACAAAAAGCAGTGAGTTTCCTGGGTTTTATTTTTGCTTTCTATATATCCCAGACTGAGTGCTAGATAAGCCTACAACTTGGAAACACCAATGGGAACAAACAGAAAAGCACAAGAAAATCTTACTCTAGTGGAACAGAAAGGGGTGGCTTAGCAAGACAAAAAACATAACAGCGGTAATTGCCTATTCCAGCCAAACACGAGAGAAAAATACTACAGCCCTACTTCCCTACTTCAGCACATATCAAGTGGGGAGCCTAGATTTTAACCTTCTTCCATCTGCTCTTTCCCTCCACATAGACTTTCAGAGGAGGATTAGTGGAAAGTCAAGGCTTTTACCACAGCCCTGTAGTAACAAATCTTTCTATCCCCACTGTGTCATAAAGTCCGTGTGAGGAGACTAAACTTTTGCTGAATCTGGCAAGAACGAGGTGATGATTTCCTTCTGTAAAGGGCGTGGTTTTAGAGGAGTCCTGTTAAAACAGAAGGTCTGAATAAGATCCAGACTCTCATAGTACCTAAAATACCCAGGATACAAATGAATATCACTCTTCATACAAAGAATCAGGTATCTCAATTTGATATAGGACAATCTCCAGATACAAAAAAAATGAACAGACATTGAAATTATTTGACAAGGAATTTAAAGCAGCCATTATAAAATATCTCAGTGAGCAATTATACACATACACTAAGAACAAATGAAAATATAGAAGACCTAAGCAGAGAACCAAAGTCTCAGGAAAGATGTAGAAAACAACAACAACAAATGGAAATTTTAGAACTGAAAAAAAAGCATAATGGAAATGAAAAATTCAGTGAATGGTCTTCACAGCAAAATGGAGGGGGCAACATGTAGATTTGACTTTTGTAATGGGATGTAGAGAGAGGTAATCATCATTAGGGGAGTTAACCCCAGATATTAAGACCCTAGGCATTGCTTGCTATTCTTGTAATGGGATGTAGTACCTGGCAGGGGACTAAAATAATTTATGGGATTTGAGGAAGAAGCAGACATAGCTCCTGGAATGAGGAGGCCTCAGTTAGTAAACGCTGAATTAAATGAAATGAAAAAGCGGGAAGTTGAGATGATAGACCATATCTTGGAAATGTTGAAGAGCAGTACTAGATCATGAAACCCTATAAGTTCATGTTAGTTTCTTCTTACCATATTTGTCCTGGAAAGGGAAGAGGGTTGTAGCTGTAGGTGATATTTATGCAGTGGCTGGGTACATCTGAGACAACAGATGTATAATCCTGTATTGACTAGAATGGTTTAGAGAAATACACTAAATATTCTCTTTTTGAGAATATTGAAAGTTTAAAAAATAGTACAGTCTTGGGGCATCTGGGTGGCTCATTTTGTTGTGTCCGACTCTTGATTTTGGCTCGGGTCATGGGCTCATGGTTTGTGGGTTCAAGCCCCACGGTGGGCTCTGTGCTGACTGTGCAGAGCCTGCTTGGGATTCTCTTTCCTCTCTCTGCCACTACACCCCTGCCTGCATGTGCTTTCTCTCTCAAAATAAGTAAATCAAAAGTTAAAAAAAAATAAAAATAGTACTGTCTCACAGTATTGTTGTGAGTAGTACTGCCCGGCACCTGGATTCTGTACTCCCTCCAATGCCTGGGAATGGTGCTAGGTGGTGCAACCTGGGCTTAGACTGGATTTCAAGTGAAACCTGGCACAAGAAGTTAGGGTTGCCAGGTTAGCATATGAAAATAAATAATGCCCAGTTAAATTTGAATTATTTCTGAATGCTTTTGCACATGTATACTGGGATAAAATGAAAATATTGCATAGGAAATACTTGTACTAAAAATTATTTGTTGTTTATCTGAAGTAAATTATAAGTGTCTATTCTACGTACCTCTTTAATTGTAAGTATTTTTCTTCATTTAACATTTCTTTGTTTTGTATAATTTCCTTATAAAACTCCTTGCATTTGCAGTCTATCTTACATTTGTATTGTAACATAGCTTTTATCTTGCTCACATCAAAACTGTTTAATTCTTTTGTCCACTGAGCATTAATGAGAAAACATGCTCAACATTTGCATTATGAGCAAGTATACTGAAAAAGTACTTGTATAAAGTTAAGAACTTTGGGAATTGCTCTTCAAATTTGTATTGTTGCAGTATATAATACCGTCTTTCATGGTGTAAATTGTTTTCCCATTGCTCAGGATTATGTTGCATATTTCACTCAGTGACTTTTAAAAAATATTGTCCACTGACAAAAAAGAGCGTTGTCAAATTTTGTTCCCTTTATAAGACTTCTCACAATGGTTTCCCTTATTTTCATGCTGGAAGAGTATTTCATACTATTCATATAAAATGATTGAATTCTTCAAATGTTGGTACTGATTTCAAAAGATAGGCATAGCAAATGTCATAGTAATCTCAAGTTGGAATTTCTTTTCCTGTTCATAAGTAAAGTGTGGTTTGCTCACCTCATGGGAATTGTTGATCTGTTCTGCTGCATGTTGTCTCATATGTGTGGGCATGACTGAACAATAGATTGGTTAAGTTTGGCGTATTGTGTCTTGGCCATTTTACCTGGGTAGCAGTTCTAAATTTGCTCTTCCCAGAAGGTGTAAAGTCAGAAGAATTATTTGTTTTGTGAGTTACATTTAATTTTAATTGTATTAGGAACTTTGTTTTAATTGCTTCTAGGGGACTTGATCCCAAAAGTACTAGAAAGTTTCTAAATTCTAACCAATCCACATTGTGAACTTTAAATTACTTTTGGGACTAGAAAGATCCTCAAAGCAGCAAAGACCGTAAGCTGCTTTGATGCTCCATTGGCTGTTCCTTTAAAGGCTCCTCTACTAGTTAAGTGACTGTAAAGAGGTCCAACTTTCATTTTTACTGGAAGTCAGTTCTGTTTTTCCACTGGTTAATCATCTTATTTGTTTGCTTTTGTTTTGTTTTTGTTTTTACTGTAGCAATGGCAACTACTTGGTATAAATGAAAACTGAGAAACAGATAGTTCTTTCAGTTATATTATTGAACTTATTGAGATGGAATTTATGAGACTAGCAATCTCACAAAAAAGTAGGGCTTCTGTTTTTGTCATTTTTATATAAAAATATTCTATATTCTAGTGAAGTGGGGATATAAGTAATTATAACATATTACCGTGCTTAAGAATATTTTGAGTGACCTATCCCTCTTTATTATGGGCATTCTGAATATGCAGTGAGAGTAAGATTGGCAGAGAAGCTGTTAGAACAGAAGCTGATTTCTGTGCAGGGAAAAGATAATATGTATTTTCTCATGCCTGCAAGTAAAAGAGTAAATCCATCATAACTTAAATTTCTTAGGTTATACCTTTATTATGGTTTGTAGATTGAGACATGTGCACTAGAGTTTTTCTGAGATCAACCTGTAATTCATTATATGTATTAGGCAGGACAATAGAGTTACCTAGACATCCCAATTTGTGCTGAAAAAGATGAAAAAGAATAATTTAATCCAAAAGTTTGTTTTTTTGACATTAGTAATGCCTATAGTTAATATTCTTAGGGTATTACAGGTATACATTTCTCCCCAGATTAGAATTAACCAAAAGTTCTTTTTCTGAAGAATATATCTTTTTCATCTTGTTTTCTAGCCACAAAATTCTGAGGTTAAAGTACCATTGCAGCAGGACTTACATACAGTATTTTGTTTTAATAAGTGAAGAACAGTGATTTTTGTTGAGGGTAACATATTGTGTTCTGGATTGTTTGGTAAAAATGTTATGGTGACATTGCATTCAAATTTCAAATTTATAATGTAAGTTAGATACATATTTATAAACCAGTTGTATGTGTTCTGAATCTCTTTTCTAACAAGGTCTTTTTTTGTTGTTTTGAGCCAAAGTCTCCTTCATGATATCTAAAAGTCTATAACTGAGCTTAGAGGATCATAACATATTCTTATGCTATCTTTCTATCCAGTCATAAGTCTGTATTACCCATAAGGGAAGCCGCTTAAGGATGCAAACACCTCTTGCAAACACTGCTGTAACAGATCCACATGTATTCTGGCTGCTACAGAATTCATTTTGTTGAAAGAAAATATTAGCATGGGAAAGACCAATCAGTCTTCTGTGACAGAATTTGTCCTACTGGGGCTTTCTGGCTATCCAGAGCTTGAGGCCATTTACTTTGTGATGGTGCTGTGTATGTACCTGGTTATCCTGCTGGGAAATGGAATCATCATCATTGTAAGTGTCTGTGACTCCCACTTGCACACCCCCATGTACTTTTTCCTCAGTAACTTATCATTCTTGGACATTTGCTATACCAGTTCTTCTATTCCCCTATTTCTCAGCAGCTTCTTAACTTCACAGAAAACCATTTCCTTCTCTGGGTGTGGAGTGCAAATGTTTCTCTCCTTTGCTATGGGAGCCACAGAGTGTGTCCTTCTGAGCATGATGGCATTTGACCGCTATGCGGCCATCTGTAACCCTCTGAGATACTCCGTTATTATGAGCAAGACTTCATACATGTCCATGGCTGCTGGGTCCTGGATTGCAGGGGGTGTCAATTCTGTGTTGCAAACCTCTCTTGCAATGCGGCTTCCTTTCTGTGGGGATAATGTCATTAATCATTTTACTTGTGAAATCTTGGCTGTCTTAAAATTGGCTTGTGCTGATATCTCCATAAATGTTATTAGTATGGTTATTGCTAATGTTATCTTTCTTGTGGTCCCAGTACTTTTCATTTTTGTTTCCTATGTTTTCATTCTCTCCACTATCCTGAAGATTCCTTCTGCAGAGGGGAAGCACAAAGCCTTCTCCACCTGCTCTGCCCACCTAACTGTGGTGATTATATTCTATGGAACCATCCTCTTCATGTATGCAAAACCCAAGGCTAAAAACTTCTCTGGTACAGACAAAGTACAAGTCACAGACAAAATCATCTCTCTCTTCTATGGAGTTGTGACACCTATGCTCAATCCCCTCATCTATAGTTTGAGGAACAAAGATGTGAAGGAAGCTGTGAAGAATATGCTGTGTCAGAAATGCTCCTCAGAGGGAATGTCAATGCTTTAAACAAATTCCTTTACTCTGAATGCAGAACTGGATCTCACCTGTAGGTTCCAAACTAAATATAAGGATTGGTGGTACCATTAACTCCTGAAATTCTAATTTTTCTGTTCCTGATATTTAAATGTGAGAGAAATGTAGGGCCTACCTTTTCCCTTCATGACTAGATTAAAGAAGAAAGGGACAGCAATTTATGGGTAAAAGGATTCTCATCCAAACCATCCACCTTCTCATGGATAACATAATTTAGTTTAACTCTGGAATAATGGGTTCTGTAATCTTATGTGAAAGGAAATGCCATTTTGTTGTCTTAACCTCTTACCTTCTATGTGCATTGGTTTTCTAGTCTCCTATCTTTCTTAGGAAGATAAACTAGAACTCAATGTAAATAATTACTAATGGGGTGGCCTTCAATCATATAAAGGAAAAGAGTGAGCTTTTTAGTGTATTAGGTACCTAGCCTGTGTATATGCCATAGAGAGACAAGAGTAGAAAAATGAAGCTGTTTTTCCTAGGTCTGACTTCCTTTTGGCTGCAAACTGGCAGACACACTTCTGTGAAGAAGTGTCTGAGGGAATGTGTGTCACTATGCAGGCACCCCAGCTGATTGAGGGCTTATCATATGTTTCAATAGATGAGTAGTGGCATCTGAGTGAAAACCATTGTTACTGTTAATGACTCAAAAATTAGCTTCTAAAGAACTTGTTCATATAATTCTCTGAGAACATGGTAATAGTGGGTTTAAAGTATCACAAATTAGGTATCTTTTCAGTTAGATGAATTGCCTATAGAATAAGAGCTTTCTATTCATTCATTCAGTCAGTCATTTGTTCCTGCATTAAATTATTCAAGTAATCAGTATTTACTGAATATTTTGTCTCAGACATTATGCTAACTATTGGTGATATCAAAAAAACAAACACATGGAGACAAAATCCCAAACATGATCAAGGAGTGCATAGTCCTGTGGTATACAGACTGGCACTTAAATTAAGAACAAAAATATTAAAGACTATTCACAGCTTTCCCCTTCCCCTACCTTCTAAGCTGGATCCTTTGTTTGCATTCATAGTATGTTGGATTTTTAAGGGGCTGAACAGAGTGATGGTGAATTGGAATAGTTTATTTATTTTTTTATATGAAATTTATTGACAAATTGGTTTCCATACAACACCCAGTGCTCATCTCAAAAGGTGCCCTCCTCAATACCCATCACCCACCCTCTCCTCCCTCCCACCCCCCATCAACCCCCAGTTTGTTCTCAGTTTTCAACAGTCTCTTATGCTTTGGCTCTCTCGCACTCTAACCTCTTTCTTTTTTTTCTTCCCCTCCCCCATGGGTTCCTGTTTAAGTTTCTCAGGATCCACATAAGAGTGAAACTATATGGTATCTGTCTTTCTCTGTATGGCTTATTTCACTTAGCATCACACTCTCCAGTTCCATCCACGTTGCTACAAAAGGCCATATTTCATTTTTTCTCATTGCCACGTAATATTCCATTTTATATATAAACCACAATTTCTTTATCCATTCATCAGTTGATGGACATTTAGGCTCTTTCCATAATTTGGCTATTGTTGAGAGTGCTGCTATGAACATTGGGGTACAAGTGGCCCTATGCATCAGTACTCCTGTATCCCTTGGATAAATTCCTAGCAGTGCTATTTCTGGGTCATAGGGTAGGTCTATTTTTAATTTTCTGAGGAACCTCCACACTGCTTTGAATTGGAATAGTTTAAATGGGATAAAGTCATCTTCATGTAAAAGAGTTTGGACCATCTCTAGGAAAGACATAAAAGAGGACAGTGAGAAAGAGGGGATAATGCAATGAGGAAGAAAGAGGTGCATGTTAGATATTTGGAACATAGATATGGGAGATGTTTAAATAGAAACCATAAAAATAGAATCAGAGAAAATAAAGAAAATGGCTAAATAGGAAGCTTTGGTGCTGGTGTTCTGTGATCCTTCCTCTGTGTCTCTGTCTTGAAAATCTTAGTAAAGATATGCAGTATCTTTTAAGACATTTAGTGATAGATTCCATTTATAGTCTCACCATGCTGAGACTGGCTGTTAAGATTGGTGACCTTAAGTGGTCACAGACTTAAGTGAGTCACAATTATAATTCAGTGTGTTAAGTGTTATTAAAGGGGGATAGGTAAAATTCCCCTAGAAGAGAGTCCTAGGAAGGGGTTTTCTGCTTGGCTGAGCTAGGAAAAACAATTCTCCTAGTAGTCTTATACAGAAGAATTTTTCAGACAGAGAAAACAGCATATGGCAAGATATGGACCACCATTAATAAGAGTTTCGATTAGTTGGAACTTGGGTGAGTGACAGAGGTTGGTTAGTGACAGAGGAGAAGATTGGAAAGGCAGCTTGGAGCCAAATTGTGGGGGCTTCAGATACTAAGATAGAAAGTCAATATTTCTGTAGGTTTGTTCTGTAGGTTTGCATTTCTGTTCTCTGGAGCCCAGGAGAGTACATCATGGCTCCACACAGATGAGTACATTTCAAGAAGTCAGGTATTTTTCCATAGTGAAAAATCTTCCCAGCCCTTAAGTCTGAGAGAAAAATGCCTCTAATTATGTACCATTGTCTGTTTTGCTGTACGTTGTTTCAGGGTGGTATTGTTTAAACAATTCACGGGGTGCACAGAGCCAATTTTATTCCTCAATGCAAGCTTCTTCCTTTATTCGTTACTTATGTTTCTGTTCCTTTCTTCTAAACTTGGGTTTAAACTTCACCAGCTACTTAATGTGTGTTTTTATGTAATTGACTAATCCCTATGCTCTTCTCCTCTCAACTGTTTTGTACTCAGAACTGTATTGTTCTCTATATATTTATTTGCGCTTGCCAATATTTCATATATGACAATGTAAAGGACATTGCAAAGAGAAACGGAGTTAAATAGTATATGGCCTTGGACAATCTCTGAATCCATTTATTCTCTGGAACCTTAGTTTCATAACTAGTAAAATCCAATTTGAATGAGTCACTTGGTCAGTATGAGGTAGCTATCCAAAGAACTCCTTTGTGTGAAAATCCTTTATGTTGGAAATTTTAAAGTACTAGAAAATGAGAGATATCATTAAATTATGATTTTATCCATTGGTTTCTCAATAGCAGGGACTAGATCCTTTATTTCTTCTATATCTTTTTTATTTAAAATTTTTTTCAACGTTTATTTATTTTTGGGACAGAGAGAGACAGAGCATGAACGGGGGAGGGGCAGAGAGAGAGGGAGACACAGAATCGGAAACAGGCTCCAGGCTCTGAGCCATCAGCCCAGAGCCTGACGCGGGGCTCGAACTCCCGGACCGCGAGATAGTGACCTGGCTGAAGTCGGACGCTTAACCGACTGCGCCACCCAGGCGCCCCTATTTCTTCTATATCTTAACTATAGCCTAGTAATATACCATGGTTTCTGTAAGTTCTTTTAGGTCTGTTACAGGATCCCAACAAATAGAATATTTATTGTTTAGCTGATTGATTTATTGAAAATTGGCTGATTGAACTTAATACAGAACATATCAGGGAAGGGATGCACTTGTCATGCTAACGTGAATGAAAAGATAAAATAATTGAAAATAAAATCACAGACACAGATGCTTCTGTTGAGAAAGTGAAAAATTTGCTCCTACTGAATAAAAGAAGTGAATCTGTGCATTCTGTCAGATATAATTTGATTCTATTTGCTATTGGAACAGTTTATGATACTTTTCAGGAGAAAAACACTCAAAAGTGACGTTCAAGACATATTTTTTCATTCAAAGACCCAAACCCCTAGAGTGTGCAAAATCCATTAATTTTACTAAGGAATGGTAAATAAAGACAAATAGGCTTTGCATCTTGCTTTTGAGTAGTGTTCCATTCAGTGGCAGAAATGGGGTAAAATGAAATAAAACAAGTATATATTGTGATAAAATTTATGATAATACTTAAAACAGTAAAGTCACAGCAAAACATCTTTCAGGAATAAATAATAAACATTTTACCTGGTTCTGAAGGATAAGTAATCTTTTTCCAAATGGAAAGTAGGGAACGGACATTCTAGGTGAAGCACACAACAGAACAACATTTTCAAAGGAAGACGTGGACTTACTCCATGAGTTTGTTGAAAGGAAAGAGTCAGAACAAGATTTAGGTGCTGTATTTAATAAGATGTCAGTAGGGATGTATTTTAACTATGATTAAATAACTAGAAGGACTAATAAGATAGACCCAATATAAAGATTACATAAATTCAGAATTGAGGCTTCTTTTTGTTTCCACATAGTTAAATCCCTTAAAGTCCTGCTAGGCTCCAACACTTGTTCTTAGAAGAGGGCCACACTGCTGTGACTTTCCTGTAATTTTCTTTGGAAAAATCTTCCCAGGAGGGTAAGTCCAATGGCTTCTGCCCAGTTCTACTCATAGCCATGCTCCTTCTGTTTTAACAGTGTTAAGCTGAGGCAATGGTTATGGACCAATAGGGCATAATTAGCCCCTTTGTCATACAAAAGGACATATCTAATATATTAACAAATGACATAAATTGTTTTAACAGATCCACACAAATCACTGGCCTTATTAGAGAACAAAATGTAGTAGCTTCAAATGAAGACAAATTTCTGGATTGTCAATTTTCTTCTAATTAATCTGCAGTATCCTGCCTCACAAGATGCCATATGTATGGAATGAAAATGCATCATTTATCCACAAACTGGGATTTATAAAAAAAAGCTAGATATCAGCTCTTGGGATTTGGACTTCTTAGTGGAACACATGATAAAGAAAGCCTCCTTAGTCTTCTGTAACATAGGCCTCAGTGGTATCAAGGGTCAAGGGCCTAGAGCCAGAAGGAATAATTACGGGCCTTTCAGTGGTAAAATATACCAGTAACACCAAAGGAATGTGTTATTTTAAATTGTATTGATGACATAATCTATAGTGATCGTATAATCTGATTTGCATGCAATAGTCCAAGTTATGTCTGTTGTCCCAATATACTTGTTAATAGCACCCTGTTTCAGCTTCAAAAGTTTGCTGGTTTGTATGATAAGTGATATTGTGGCCCTTGTCACAGGGTAGAGTTGCTCAGAAAAACTGTTGCTTAATTTCTACCAGACTGGGAAATTGGTGGGTTCTAAGGGTTTCTTTCTTAGTGAGGTACCAGTGCAATATTTGTACTTTCTTAGACATGCGTTGTTGTGGCTAAGACCTTTTCATTGCTTCATTCTCCGAAAGGTTACCCTTTCATCAAAACAAAAGGAACATAAATATAATATAATAAAGAGGTTTGTGGGGAAGTTAAGCCCTTTCAGCCCAAAATTTATTATCATCTATCAATTTCTATAGAAAAATCTGCTGGGGTTGGGGCGCCTGGGTGGTGCAGTCGGTTAAGCGTCCGACTTCAGCCAGGTCACAATCTCGCGGTCCGGGAGTTCGAGCCCCGCGTCAGGCTCTGGGCTGATGGCTCAGAGCCTGGAGCCTGTTTCCGATTCTGTGTCTCCCTCTCTCTCTGCCCCTCCCCCGTTCGTGCTCTGTCTCTCTCTGTCCCAAAAATAAATAAACGTTGAAAAAAAAAAAAGAAAAAAAAATCTGCTCGGGTTATGCCTGGGATTGTGTTAATTCTAAAGATAAATTTAACGAGAATTACCTTAACAATACTAAGTAGATTCATCAACATTGTGTATCTATTCATTTATTTTGGTCTTCTTTAATTTCTCCTAGAAAGTTTTGAACTTTTGGTGTGGAAGTCTTATTTCTAGATAAATTCAGTTTGTTCTTTAATATTTTTGATGGTATTTTAAGTGGACTTAAAAAAAACAAACTTCTTTCCCAGTATTGGTCTATTTGTGGTTCCATATAAATTTTAGGTTTTTTTCCTATTTCAATGAACAATAACCTTTGGAATTTTGATAGGGATTGCATTGAATCTATAGATTTGGGTAGTATGGACATTTTGACATTATTACTTCTTCAAATCCATGAGCCCAGAATATTTTTCCATTTATTTGTGTCTTTAAATTTTTTTTATCAATGTCTTATAGTTTTCAGTGTACTAGTCTTTCACTTCCTTGGTCAAATTTATTCCTAGATATTTCATTCTTTTTGGTGCAACTGTAAATGGGATTTTTTTTAATTTCTCTTTCTTCTAGTTCACTACTATAGAAATACAGCTGGTTTTTGCATATGGATTTTGTGTCCTGCAAATGTTACTGAATCATTAATTAGTTCTAAGCTTTAGGGTTTTCTATATATGATATCATGTCATCTCTAAATAGAAACTGTTTATTTCTCCTTTTTAATTTAGAAACATTTTATTTCTTTTTCTTGCCTAATTATTCTGACTATGACTTCTAGTACTATGTTAAATAAAAGTGGGGTTATTGGGCATCCTTGTCTTGCTCCTGATCTTAGAGGAAAAGCTCAGCTTTTCATTGTTGTTTGATATTGGCTGTGGTCTTGTCATATATGGACTTTATTATTTTGAAGTATATTCCCTTTATACTCAGTTTGTTGAGAGTTTTTATCAGGAATGGATGTTAAATTCATCAGTTTTTTAATGGATCTGTTGAAATAATCATGTGAATTTATCCTTCATTCTGTCAATGTGATGTATATATTGATTGATTTGCAGTTGTTGAACCATGCTTGCATCACTGGAATAAATCCTACTTGATCATGGTATATTACTCTTTTAATGTATGGTTGAATTCAGTTTGCTAATATTTTGTAAAAGATGTTGCCTGTTTGATATTTCATTGATTTATTGTTTCCTTTCCTTCTTTCTTGTATACCAATCGCATGTGGGTTAGACTTTGATTTTGTCTGCAGGTACTCTATTCTTTATCACTTTTATTCTTTTGTTGAACCAATTCAGTGGATTTTAAAATTTCAGCTATTATACTTTTCAGTTCTAGAATTTCCATTTGGTTCTCTTTACAATTTTTATTTCTTCACTGAAATTTGGTATCTTTTCTTTGCTTGTGAGCATATTCTCTTTTATTTCATTTAAGTAGTTATAAGGAGTTGCTTTATCACCCTTTCTGCTAATTCCAACCTTTAGGCTATCTCAGGCTTGGTTTCCATTGACTGCCTTTTTATCTTGAGAGTAGGTCACATTTTCCTGATTCTTTGTATGTTAAGTAATTCTGGATTGTATCATGGACATTGTAAATGTGATATTTCGAGACTCTGAATTCCATTAAATTCCTCTGAACAGTTTTGATATTTTGGTTTTAAGATAAACCTGGTTTGACTCAAACTAACTCAATCTTTTTGTTGGTAGTTTACATCCTAGTTTAAGATTTTTGTTTTTTCATCTTTAGCTAGGTTGTGCATACATGGCACATTGGTCAGAGAACTGACCAAGATTTTTACACAGAATTTGATGTCTTTTCTTCTGTATTTCCCCTTTCTGAAATCCGCCCCCCCCCAACTTTACACTGCCTGTATTTCCCCTGAACTCTGAGGTTTGTCCAGAAGGACTGCCAGTTTATTATCAGTTTTTACTACTTCATGCAGTGCTTAGTTGAGCCTATAGGCATAAAAATGTGAAACCTACACCAAAACATTACTTTTCCAAAGTAATTTTAAAAACAATTTTCTACAAAATGTATCATCTCTAAGATGCTTGAGTCTGGTACAAGCTTATTCAGCTGTAGTGAAAGTAGCAGAAATCAGAAGTTCCCTCTTCACATTTTATGACTAGAATGCTTGCACCTCTTGTTTTCTCTGTGATGGATCCCTTCTTCATTCATTAACTGATCATAATTATGTTGTTTCTTAATATACCTCAAAACAAAGTAATGCTGACATTTGGAATGGAGGACATGCTACAATGAATAAGGAATTTGAAATCCTCCTGAGGCCAGAGTTGAGCATACCATGGGGTTAAATAATATGGAATAACTCAGTCAGATTTACATGTATTATTATCCTATTAAGAACCCTTTAATAATGTTGCATTATGTGATGACACGTGGCTCATGGGAGGAACCCATTACATTTTTTTATCTTCCTCTTTTCTATTTGGCTCTTTAGTCTCTTCCTACCCTTAGTATACCCCTGGTGTACTCTTTCCTTGATCAGGTAAAATGAAGGCTGACCTCCAAAGTTCCCTTTCTTCAGCTACATCATCTTCTTTCATCACTTTTTGCTAATGCTCCCTCCTTTTTGTAACTTATTCACATATAACCATCTAGGAATCCATGATTAGCCACCTTATTTTCCAGAACTCAGAGAACAAATGAGTAAGGTAAGTGATGGGATGAGAAGTAATATTTAAATAATGCATATGTACATAAAATGTGCTAGCTAATTAGATAAGTTATATATGCTATTTTTAAGTTCCTTTTCATTAATTCATTCTGGTGGAAAATGCAATGTATGATTGTCCCTTGCTGTGTCATTCACATATAGACACTCAGGAATCCTTGCTTAATAGCTTATTTTCAAGAACCAGAGAGCAAATGTGAAAGACAATAGATGTATAAGGCAGTATTATTTAATAAATGCATAATGTATACTATGTGGTGTACTAGGTGTCATAATACATAACGTTTTGAAATTGTTTTCATTAATTAATGAAAATAATGCTGCTTTCACTTTTGTGTTGATTACTTTTCTCGTTTTTTCAACACTATATGTGCCTGTTAGGGGCTGGGGACTCAGTGCTGGCTATTACATTGTCCCTACTTTCAAGGATTAGCTTCAGATGACTTTGTAAGGTAGATAAGAAAATTTAGGCCCATATAAAGGTCATACAGTTCTTAAATAGTAGCCAAAAGTTAAGTCCATTTCCTGTCTATATTGCTTATGTTAATTTTGGAGTATGTTTGAAGAATAAGTTAAATACCAAGAGATATTTCAGGAGGAAACAAAGAACTGTGAGAAATTCTTTAAAAGTGAAGAGAGGTTGTCTGCTACTGATGTTGCCATTTCTCTGAAGAATTACCATTTTGATTCTGAATTTTTATTTTGAATCAGTCTTTTCATTTGTGCTATAAACTAAATGTGGTGTGTGTGTGTGTGTGTGTGTGTGTGTGTGTGTGGTGTTTGTGTGCATGTGTGGCAAAAACAAAGCAAAACAAAAAATCTTTGTCTTCCAAAGTATTTTGACAATTTTCTTCAGCAATCTCACCACCATATGTGTGGAATTAATTTAAAATTTGTTGGGGCGCCTGGGTGGCGCAGTCGGTTAAGCGTCCGACTTCAGCCAGGTCACGATCTCGCGGTCCGGGAGTTCGAGCCCCGCGTCAGGCTCTGGGCTGATGGCTCAGAGCCTGGAGCCTGTTTCCGATTCTGTGTCTCCCTCTCTCTCTGCCCCTCCCCCGTTCGTGCTCTGTCTCTCTCTGTTCCAAAAATAAATAAACGTTAAAAAAAAAATTTAAAATTTGTTCTTAAAAATAAAATCTGAGTTTATAGTGCAGAATTGGAGTAGAAATAAAATCAGAGAGGCGATTATATCTTAAGAAACACCACTGTATATTACAACTGAATAGTTATTCAAAGGAGACATTTTTTTGGGAACTTTTTCAGCATATTTTATTCAGTTGTAACTTTATCATCTTTTTCCCCTACATTTAAAGATTAGCCGCTATTTTACAAAAGTATTTGGAATTGTAGTTGGGGCATGTAATAATATATAAAGCCCACTTCTCTTATTTCCCTGTGTGGTATTTCAGATAGTTGGACTTAGAACGTTACTATTCTTTTTCCATTTCAACAGTTAATGACTACTCACTATTTTTAATTAACTTGACATTGGACTTCATACAGAGAACAGTGAACCATAGTTCTGCCATTGGAAATATTCCAGAAGCTAATACATGGTTATAACAAGGAAGAAAAATTGCTATAGCAGGTAAGGGTCAGGATAACACAGAGGAGGGAGGAACTAACTCAAGGGCGTTATTGGAAGGTTTACAGAGGATGTAACACTTGACCTGTTTCTTCTGTCATTGCTAAGATTTCACTACAGAAGGAGAAATCTGACAATGGGGAGGAATAACATTTGCTATAGTCCTTAAATGAGAAAGAACATGAAATAATCAGGTAACTACACAGTGTGTGGAATACAATACATGTGTAGGGAATGGGGGCAACATGGGCAGGTAACAGGAACACAGAATGTAGAGTTGGAAATGTAGGTTGGGGTCAAATGAGGTCTCTGGGTAAAATTTAAAAAAATAAAACAAGCATATGGGGCACCTGGGTGGCTCAGTCTGATAGGTGTCTGACTTCGGCTCAGGTCATCATCTAGTGGTTCATGAGTTTGAGCCCCACATCAGGCTCTGTGCTTACAGTTCAGAGCCTGGAGCCTGGTTTAGATTCTGTGTCTCCCTCTCTTTCTGCCCCTCCCTCACTCACGCTCTGTCTCTTTCTCTCTCTCTAAAAAATAAACATTAAAAAAAAACAAGTGTAAGCAAACAAATATTTCAAAAGTATTTCCAACAAAAGTTACTAAAAATAATTTTTTTTTGCTCAGTAGCTATATGTGTTGGATTTTCTTGGAAGGGCTTAATTTCAAATATTTTTGTCTTGTTCACATAAGTTTACTTGCATTTCTCAGACTGCTTAGCCCCACCTTTTCATGAAACCATTGTCATTTTCAGAAAGTGTTATAATTAGACTATTGATCTTGAAATCTCTAACTCTGAAGTTCTGTGATTCAACATATGACCACCTATAGTTCTCTTTATATTGAAAACCCTTGCCTCAACATATGTGAGCTTCTTTTGTGCATGAACTTAAGGATATTATTTTCTCATCTTTTTCTCTAGACCTAGTGTCTCTCATTAATTTTCTCATAGCCCCAGGTACTTCCTTATTCCTTAGGTTATAAATGGTAGGATTGAGCATGGGGTTGACTACCCCATAGAAAAGGATAATCAGTCTGGAATTTAGCTTCATATACACACAGGAAGAGGAGTGTCCCATAAGATACAGTCATCACTAATATGTAGAAAAGGCCTTTTTTCTTCCTTTAGCTGAATTTTCAGTACAGCATAGATGATGAAAATATGGAAAAAAGACATTAGTAGGAATGGAGCAGATGAAAATATTACATTGCCCTACATTATTAAACTTTTATTCAAGAAAATACCTGTTCAGGCCAGCTTTATTAAATTCACCCAAAATGATTAATGATATTTCTTGCACTGTGAGTATATTTTGTGTCATTCCATTGAGAAAGCCTAATCCCAGGAGATAGTTGCCATCTAAACACAAAGTGCCTTGCTTATGATGATGGGCTATTTCAGAGATTTGCTGATGACCATGTAGAAGCCATATGTTATCACTGCTAGGAACACACAGTCTGTGACCCAATTACATAAAGAGACATTTATATAATACAGCCTGTCAATGAGAGGGTATTTTTTTTTATAATAGGAAGTTTGTCAGCATAGAGGTGACAAAAGAGGATGCATACCAGATATCCAGGAAGAAGAGGCTACCAAAGAAGTACATGGGCATGTGGAGGCAGGATTCCAGGAGGGTTGATGACCAAGGCGCTCTTCTCCAGGAGGATTACTAGGTACACCACTAAGCACAGGATAAAAAGGAGTTTTTTTGCAAATTCCTTGGTACTCAGATCTCTCAGAATACACTGAATTTCAGTTGTCCAATTGGTCCTTTCCATTCCCCTTTCCATACCTGTAATAAGCCAGAAAAAGAAACAGCATATGAGTTAAGTGGGTGGTCCTATATTATATAAAGTAAAAGGTGAGTAGGGTGGAGGTCCAACAATTATGTGAGCCCTAGCTGGAGTGGTGGTAAAAGCAGTGTGTTTGCTTGTGGGATTCCTCTTCTAGTTCATAAAGCAACTGAGCCACATCAGTAACCTATTAAAAATTCAGGCTTCTGTGCTCTGTTTTCTGAAATTGTGAGGCACAAGGTCTGAGGTATGGAAAAATTATTTGCATTTTAACAAACGTGTTATTTCTGATACAATCAGTCCACAAACTCCACTTTAAAAATCAGTGTTTTAGAAACAGCATGCTTTATTCTTCTCAACAAATATTTATTTATTTGATTTTACAGTATGATAGTCACTAACAACATCATTTATTTAGAGTTTTATAGTTTACAACTGTGTTCACACACATTACTTATTTTTTTATCACTATATTCTCTGAGGAAAATTAAATCCAGAGAGAAGAAATTTATATAAAATCTTAAGTGAAGAAGCTGCTATTCAAATCTGGTCTTCCCGATTTTAAATCTCATGTATTTTAAACTATATTGTCATCCAAAAATTCTATAAGTTGGCTAAAGGGTGGGAATCAGGCACCTTTAAAAAATAATGCTCTTCAGATGATTTTAATATGCAAATAAGCATTAAAGCCACTGATCTAGTGGTGGCTTGCAAACTTCAGTACATATGTGAACCACCTGGGGGAATCTTTGAAGACTGTCGATTCTGATTCAGTTGGGCTGAGGTGGCTTCTGAGACCTGCACTTATTAACATGTTACTGGGTGATGCTGATGCTGCTTTCTACAGAACACATAGGTCACAAGGCCTCTTAGATCAACTCTCTCCAATACCTTGGAGAGCAACTTTTGGCGCTTCAGTTGTGTGTAGAATAGTAATTGGATAGTAGACAATGTGAAACTGAACATTATGGTGAGACTTGGAAGTGAGACTTCTGTGTAGATTATTGCAAACAGTTTCATGTTCCTTAGATTTTAGATATATAAGCAACCAAATTACATGTGGCCTGTTCATCTGAGTCATTCATCTTCCACTTGTTGAATTTGCAGTTAGGGCCAATATTTTTTTTTTAAAGAAGGAGTTTGAGTAAACTAAAGAACCTGAGTTGTGTGCTAAGTGCATGGAACAAATGTCTTCAATTTGAAAAAATATTAAAGAGTAAATATTAGCAAATGAACTTCTTGTTTATAGTAAATGAATCACAGAATGTCCTTTTAAAAACAGCTCTTCATATTTTTAACCACAGTTGAAAAATATTTCCCTGATAAATAAATTAATTGATCCATAGGATGAGTTACTGCTTAGTATTTTCAAGCAATGGCTGTGGAAATGTTAATATGATTTGCCTTGTGCTAACCATTTGACAGTGAGTTATGCTATTCGCTGAGGAAACAATGGTCATACCACTTAGTCAATATAGACTATAATCCTATTGGCTATGGGAAAGAGGGCCCATATCGAGTTTAAGCTGCACAAAACTATGCAGGTTTACAAAGAGAAAATAAGAGGGGTGGATAGGCCAAGATATACTCCTGTTCAGTACTGTTTATGAATGGAATTTGAATTACTGCAGGAGCATAATCAACCTACTTTTAGTCTGCCAATAAAACTCTGATAGAGGCTTTGAACAAGCATCAGTAATCTGGAATCTATACTGAAGCTGTTTTAGGGAAGATATGGCTCAGGTCAAATGTCATTTCTTCCCTTTTAAGTTTTCCAAAATGTTAATTCCTATTTGGAAATTATTTTCAGAAAATGATCATTTATTACTGAGACTAAAGTGGTGTATTTTGTATACTAACAGCCCCCAAATGGTTATACTGTCAAAAGATTTTATTTACAGTCATTCCTATAGGAAACCACCCATCTCTTTTAATGCTTTAAAAAATAAAATTGAGTAGAGGTCATTACTTATATTTCTCTTGCAATGCTAGAATAGCTCCTTTAAGAGGCAGTTGATAGATTCCAAATATTTCATTCTTCAAAAGAGTACTGTGTTGAATACATTTGTGTTGAAATGCTTCCTGCATTTTTGTTTACTTCTTTATAACATGGAGATCCAGAGCCTGTTTGTGTAAAGGAAAGAAAATAATTGAGGTTACTGATAGTACTTAAAAATTTCTCTTTATTTATCATAAGATTTGAAGTTATAGATAATTTTTCCATCATTGTATGCTACCTTTTTTTAAAGTTTTTACTTAAATTCTAGTTAGTTAACATACAGTGTCAAATTAGTTTCAAGTGTATGATATACTGAATCAACACTTCCACAAAACACCCAGTGCTCATCACAATAAGTGCACTCCTTAATTCCCATCACAAATTTAACTCTACCCCCACCCCACCCCATTAACCATCAGTTTATTTTCTATAGTTAAGAGTCTGTTTTTGCTTTGCCTCTCTTTCTTTTTCACCCCTTTACTCATTTATTTCTTAAATTCCACAAATGAGAAAAATCATATGGTATTTGTCTTTCTCCAACTTATTTCACTTAGCATAATACTTTCTAGCTCCATCTATATTGTTGCAAATGGCAAGATTTTGTTCTTTTTTTATGATTGAGTAATATTCCATTGTGTGTGTGTGTGTGTTTGTGTGTGCACGTGCATACACACATACCTTCTTTATCCATTTATTCATGGATGCGTACTGGGCTGTTTCCATAATTTGGCTATTGCAGATAATGCCGCTATAAACATTGCGATGCATGTGTCCCTTTGAATTAGTATTTTTGTATTCTTTGGGTAAATTCTTAGTAGTGTAATTGCTGGATCACAGGGTAGTTATATTTTTCACTTTTTGAAGAACTTCCATACTTTGGCTGCAACAGTTTGATTCCCACCAAAAGTGCAAGAGGGTTTCCATTTCTCCATATCCTCACCAACACTTGCTTCTTGTGTTGTTGATTTTAGCTATTCTAACAGGTGTGAGGTGGTATCTCATTGTAGTTTTGGTATGTATTTTCCTGATGATGAGTGATGTTGAGCATCTTTTCATGTGTTTGTTAGCCATCTTGGATGCCTTCTTTGGAAAAATGTCTGTTCATGTCTTCTGCCCACTTTTTAATAGGATTACTCATTTTTTGAGTATTGAGTTTTATAAGTTCTTTATATATTTTGGAAATTAATCCTTTAATTAGACATGTCATTTCAAAATATCTTCTCCATTCTGTAGGTTACCTTTTAGTTTTGTTGATTGTTTCCTTTCTGTGCAGAAGCTTTTTATTTTGATGAAGTCCCAATAGTTAACTTTTGCTTAACCTCAGGAGACATATCTAGAAGGAAGTTTCTATAGCTGATATCAAAGAGGGTACTGCCTGTGTTCTCCTGTAGGATTTTTATGGCTTTAGGTCTCATATTTAGATCTTTAGTCTATTTTGAGTTTATTTGTGTGTACGATGTATGAAAGTGGTTCAGTTTCATCCTTCTGCATGTTGCTGTCCAGTGTTCCCAACATCATTTGTTGAAGAGACTAGCTTTTTTCCATTGCATATTCTTTCTTGCTTTGTCAAAAATGATTGACCATATAGTTGGGGGTGCATTTCTGAGTTTTCTGTTCTGTTCTGTTGATACATGTGTTTGTTTTTGTGTCAGTACCATGCCATCTTGATGACTACAGCTTTGTAATATAACTTGAAATCTGGAATTGTGATGCCTTCAGCTTTGCTTTTCTTTTTCAAGATTGCTTTGTCCTTTTGGGGTCTTTTGTAGTTCCATATAAATTTTAGGATTGTTTTTTCTAGCTTTGTGAAAAATTCTGGTGTTATTTTGATAGGGGTTGCATGGAATGTGTAGATTGCTTTGGGTAGTATAGACATTTTAACAATATTTGTTTGTTCAATCCATAAGCATGGAATGTTTTTCCATTTTTTTTGTATCTTCTTAAATTTCTTTCCTATGTATTCTATTTTAAGAGTACATATCTTTTACCTCTTTTATTACGTTTATTCCTAGGTATGTTATGTTTTTTGATGCAATTGTAAATGGGATCAAAGCTTTGATTTCTCTTTCTGCTGCTTCAGTTTTTATACATTGATTTTATATCCTGTGACTTTCCTGAAATCATGGATCAGTTCTAGTAATTTTTTTAGTAGAGTCTTTCGGGTTTTTCCTGTAAAGTATCATGTAATTTTCAGAGAGTGAAAGTTTGATTTCTTTCTTGCTGATTTGGATGACTTTTGTTTCTTTCTGTTGTTGATTGCTGAGGCTAAGACTTACACTACTGTGTTGAACAACACTGTGAGAATGGATATCCCTATCGTGTTCCTGATCTTTGGGGGAAAGCTCTCAGTTTTTCCCCACTGAGGATGATATTAGCTAAAGGTCTTATATGGCTTTTATGATGTTAAGGTATGTTCCTTCTATCCCTACTTTCTTGAGGGTTTTATCAAGAAAGGGTGCTGTATTTTGTCAATGTTTTTTTCTGAATCTATTGAAAGGATCATATGGTTCTTATCCTTTCTTTTATTAATGTGATACATCATGTTAATTGATTTGTGGATATTGAAACACCCATGCATCCCAGGAATAAATACCACTTGATCATGGTGAATACTTCTTTTAATGTACTATTAGATTCTATTTGCTAATATCTTGTTGAGAATTTTTGCATCCATGTCATTAAATATTTTGGTCTTTAATTCTCCTTTTTAGTGGGGTCTTTGTCTGGTTTTGGAATCAAGGTAATGCTGGCCTCATAGAATGGATATGGAAATTTTCCTTCCATTTCTATTTTTTGGAAGTTTCAAAAGAATAGATGTTGTTTTTCTTTCAAGATGGCAGAGCAGCATAGAAGTTCTCAGCTTGTCTCATTCCTGAAATGCAGCTAGATCAGCACCAAACCGTTTTGCATACCTAGGAAATTGGTCTGAGGATTAACACAACAATTTGCATAACTTGAGCCGCAGAACTCTGCAGGTACACGGTGCAGAGAGGTGAACTAGGGGAGAGAAAAGCCGCAGAAGGTAGGGAGTTGTTTTTGCAGAGAGAGGACAGAGAAAAGTGGAGAGAAGGTGGTGCGCAGAAGAGTGCAGGAAAAGCGCTCTCCCTGAAAGTAGCTGGAGAGAAAGAGAAAGAATGGAAACTCTCACAAGGGACTGAACAAGAAATCTGTACCTCAAAACCAATGACGGGGAGAAAGAAGAGGGTTTCAATGCCATTAGTATTCTATAAACTGTGGAGTGTAGAGTCAGAAATTCCAGAGCTTAATATCTGGCCATGCTCTGGTGAGGAAGCAGGGTGATTCCCAACAAGTGGGAAATGGGGTCCAAGGGGTCTGTGGGCCACACAGGGAGAAGTGGTTCCCCTGCTTGGAGGGCGTTTGGTAGTGCCATACAGCTTCCCCACAGGTAAATGTCCTAGTGGACCCCAGAGAATAGCCACATTTGCTGGTATTGGGACAAGGACACCAGAATGCAGTGAAACCTGACTCTCGCTGTGTGTTGTGATTTGCCATAATCTCTGAACCTTTGCTGCTGTGTGATCGAACAATTGTTATCTGGGGCAAGCCAGCACCTGGCCATAATCTTTGGACTTCTGCCACAGCACAGGCCCACAGATGTTTTCTAGGGCAAGCTGACATTCAGCCATTGCTCAGTGAGACCCTCCTCTGGAGTGTTAGAGCGGATCCACACCACAGGGTTCTCTGAAGTGAGGGGCTTGGAAGCACAGCCCCACCTGAGATAAAACTGTAGGGGAGGTACACCTGGCAGGCTGATGGCTTGGACACAGACAAGGTAGAAGTGGGGGAATGGATAAAAGCCTGAGACAAAGGAGGGGTGCTTGATTGTGGGTCGGTGAGAGTGCAAAGTTACTGTGTCAGAGCTGGGTGAAGCCATTTCCACCTCTCTGGCACAAGGGCATGGACGCCACAGATTCACCCCAATAAGCTAAGCAGCGCCACCTAGTGGAGAATGGAGCTGTTACACCAAGTCATGCCCAACTGCTCCTTCCAAGCACATCCCCTAGAAGAACACAAGTCTGCTTGGTTCCACCTGCTTGGTGTACAGACTATGGAGGACTTCATAGTTTAAGTTCTAGGGGAAACTGGATGTAACTTAATTCGGGTTTCATTATGTTTGCTGATTCATCTATTTTTCTTCTTCTTTGTTTAAATTGTTTTATTTTTTCTCCTTTCTTGTCTTTTTCTTGGATACAGAAAGAAAATTTTATTTTTATTTTCTGTATGAAAACATTTTAAAAAATTCTTTTTACTATGTTTTTTTACTTTTTCATAATTTTTAAATTCTATTTAACTTTCTTCATTTCATTTTATTATATTTAATTATATACATTTTTTTAATTTTTAAATTTTTTCTTACTTTTTTTTCTTTTCTAATCTTTCAATTTTTTTCTCTATTCTATAAAGCTTCTTTCAACAACCAGACCAAACATACTTAGGATATAGCTTTCTTTATTTGAGTTTTTCTGTTGTTTTTAATTTTTTAAACTTAAATTTAAATTTTATTAATTCACTTTCTTCCTCCAAAACGACAAAATGAAGGAATTTACCCAAAAACAAAGAATAGGAATAAATGACAGCCAGGGGCTTAATCAACACAGATATAAGCAAGATGTCTGAACTAGAATTTAGAACCATGATAATAAGAATACTAGCTGGGGTTAAAACAAGCATAGAATCCCTTTCTGTGGAGATAAAAGAAGTAAAATCTAGTCAGGACGAAATTAAAATTGCTATAACCAAGATGCAATCTCAAATGGATGCCATGGCAGCAAGGATGGATGAAGCAGAGCAGCAACTCAGTGATATAGAAGACAAAATTGTGGAGAATAATGAAGCAGGAAAAAAAGGGAAACTAAGGGAAAAGAGCACGATACAAGAATTAGAGATATCAGTGACTTATTAAAAAGGAATAACATAAGAATCATAGGAGTCCCAGAAGATGAAGAGAGAGAAAAAAGGGTAGAAGGTTTATGTGAGCAAATTATAGCAGAAAACTTTCCTAATCTGGGGAAAGACACAGATATCAAAATCCAGGAAGCATAGAGAACTCCCATTAGATTCAACAAAAACTTAACACCAAGGCATATCATAGTCAAATTCACAAAATACACAGACAAGGAAAGAATTATGAAAGCAGCAAGGGGAAAAAGTCCTTAACCTATAAGGGAAGACAGATCAGGTTTGCAGCAGACCTATTCACAGACACTTGGCAGGCCAGAAAAGAGTAGCAGGATATATTCAATGTGCTGAATCAGAAAAACTTTGCGGTCAAGAATTCTTTATCCAGCAAGGTAGTCATTCAAAATAGGAGTGATAAAGAGTTTCCCAAACAAAAACTCAAGGATTTTCTGACCACTAAACAGCCCTGCAAGAAATTTTAAGGGGATTTCTCTGAGTGGAGAAAAGATGAAACAAAACAAAAAAGACCAAAAGCAACAAAGACTAGAAAGGACCTGAGAACATCACCAGAAACTCCAACTCTACAGGCAACACAATAGCACTAAATTCATATCTTTCAGTACTCACCTAACCTCAATGGATTAAACACTCCAATCAAATGATATAGGGTATCAGAATGGATAAGAAAATGAGACCCATCTGTATGCTGCTTACAAGAGACCCATTTAAACCCTAAAGATACATTCAGATTGAAAATAAGGGTATGGAGAACCATCTATCATGCTAATGCTCACCAAAAGAAAGCTGGAGTAGCCATACTTGTATCAGACAAACTGGATTTTAAAATAAAGATGGTAACAAGAGATGAAGAAGGGTGTTATAGCATAATTAATGCATCTATCCACCAAGAAGATCTAACAATTGTAAACATTTATACCCCTAACATGTGGAAACCCAAATTTATAAATCAGTTAATCACAAACAAAGAAACTCATTGATAATAATACGATAATGGTAGGGGACTTCAATGCCCCGCTTACAACAATGGACAGATGATCTAAACAGAAAACCAACAAGGAAACAATGGCTTTTAATGACATACTGGACCTGATGGACTTAATAGATATATTCAGGACAATTCACTTAAAGCAGGAGAATACACATTCTTTTTGAGTGCACATGGAACATTCTCCAGAATAGATCACATACCAGGACACAAATCAGCTCTCAACAAGTACAAAATGATCAAGATGATACCTTGCATATTTTCACACCACAACACTATGAAACTCGAAGTCAACCACAAGAAAAAATTTGGAAAGACCACAAATACATGCTATAGTGATTGGATGCATGTTTATCTTCTATTTATATTCCTTAGTTTATAGATATCCGTCTGTTATATTACATAATTAGTAGTTATATGAAATGCAACTAAATCCTTTCAGGATTTAACTTTTACAATTTTTTTTTCTTTTCCCAGCAAACCTCCTGTGGTCTTTAACTCGATTAAGACTAATGCATTTTTAAAAAAGGTTTATTTATTCATTTTGAGAGAGAGAGTGCAAGCAGATGAGGGGCAGAGAGGGAATGAGAGAGAATCCCAAGCAGTCTCCATGCTACCAGCATGGAGCCGACACTGGGCTCAAACTGAACCCATGTGGGGCTTGAACTCATGAACCATGAGATCATGACCTGAGACAAAACCAAAATTCTGAAGCTCAACCAACTGAGCCACCCAGGTGCCCCAGGTCTAATGCCTTTTTTGATTAAACTAAGTCTCAAAATGTCTCAGTGAGCAGTGTCCCTTACATAGAGTTGGGATTCTTACTTTCTGTGTTCTCCTAGCACCCTAGGGTGTACTTATATCATGTTATTGTAATTATTTATTTACTTGATTATGTGATATTTTATCGTGAGTTTCCTGAGAGCAGCTTTTTACATAATTCAAAGAGATCTTCAGTGACTTGCAGTATATTCAATAAATGTTGAATGAATGAATGAATAATTAATATGGTATTTCCAGAATAATGATCCTTTTAAGGTACCTAACAAAAACCCCTTGAAAGATGGTAGAATTTGATTTTCATATATATAACAATGTATATTTTTATTCACTACTACAGATAAACAAAGAGGCATAAAATGGTCAAGGCAAACTTGACAGTCATTTCCAATTTTATTTTCCTGGGGTTTACTCCTTACCCCAAAGTTGAGGTCATCATATTTGTGCTGTGCTTGCTGATGTACCTGATCACCCTGCTGGGTAATATCATTCTGATCTCCATCACCATCCTGGATTCCCACCTACACAAACCCATGTACTTCTTCCTCAGCAACCTCTCCTTTTTAGACATCTGGTACACCTCTTCTGCTCTCACTCCAATGCTGACAAACTTTGTTTCAGGGAAAAACACCATCTCATTCTCAGGATGTGCCACTCAGATGTACTTTTCTCTTGCCATGGGCTCCACTGAGTGTGTGCTCCTGTCCACGATGGCGTATGACCGGTATGTGGCCATCTGCAACCCTCTGAGATACCCCATCATCATGAACAAGAGGGCTTGTGTGCAGATTGCCGCTGGCTCCTGGATGACAGGCTGCCTCACCGCCCTGGTGGAAACAGTATCTGTGCTGCAGCTGTCTCTCTGTGGAAGTAGCATCATCAATCACTTCACTTGTGAAATTCTGGCTGTCTTGAAACTAGTTTGTGTGGATACTTCCAGGGTGCAGTTGATCATGCTGGTGATCAGCGTACTTCTTCTTCCTATGCCGATGCTCCTCATTTGTGTCTCTTACGCATTCATTCTCTCCAACATCCTGAGAATCAGCTCAGTGGATGGTGGAAGCAAAGCCTTTTCAACATGCGCAGCCCACCTGACTGTGGTGGTTTTGTTCTATGGGACAGCTCTCTCCATGTACCTGAAGCCCTCCGCTGTAGATTCACAGGAAATAGACAAATTTATGGCTTTGGTATATGCTGGATTAACCCCCATGTTGAATCCTATCATTTATAGTTTACGGAACAAAGAGGTAAAAGTAGCTGTGAAAAAATTGCTGATTAGGAACCCTCTGTGTGCTTTTTTAATCCCCCATAGCAAATCATAACATTAGTCTAAGGGATGTATTGATGTGTTCAATACGCACCAGAACATTGGACTAAGAGGGGAAGACACTCAATTTAAATAAGATGTGTGATTTCCTAAGTTTCCTCCTTGACTGACTGCTGAAGCTCTAAGATAATATAGACATATGTTACATAAGCATATCTGAAATCTTACATAAAAAGGGCTCATGGTGACAAATTTCAATATTTTGTTTTGGGTGATAGAATGTAAGTATAGCTTTAAACATTACGTTAGTGTATTGTTAGTATTCAAAATTATGTGCATGTAATATACAAATGTAAAAACTATAGTAGACTTTTTAGATAGTTTATTATTAACCTCTGTTTTAGGCTGAGTTGTGTCCCTGCAAAACTTATGTTGAAGCTCTCATCCCCAGTATCTCAGAATGTATCTACTTTTGGAGATAAGGCCTTTAAAGTGGTGATTAAGTTAAAGCGAGGCTATCAGTGTGAGCCCTCATACAATTCGAGTTGTGTCATTATGAGAAAATATTTAAGAAATTTAGACACCCATGAGTACACGAGTGTTGCTCACACACAGAAGCAAGGACATAGCAAGAAAGCGGCTATCTGAAAGCCAGGGAGAGGCCTCAGAAGAAATCAAATCTGCCAACACTTTAATCTTGGTCTTCTATCCTCCAGAACTATGAGAAAGTCAATTTCTGTTGTTCAGGCAATCCAATCTGTGTTATTTTGTTATGGTAGTATTAGGAAACCACTACAACCTCTTTTAAGCATTGCTAAATTTAATGGGAGTAATTGCATATTCTACGAAGTATAACTGTGTTTTACATGTGTGGAAATATTTGTGGATGCAGATAGATGTGTGTGATGTGAATTTCTATGTACAAATGGAGAAGGTCTGCACAAATATATACTGAATAGAAATGGGGTAGAGGGATGCTAGTCTGCAAAAATATGAGAGAGTTTAGCAGTTTGTTGTTGGTCTTCGACTGCTGACATTAATTTCGTAAATTCAAAGAAGCTGCAGGATGTTTCAGTGAAACTACAAGCACCCTTCCCTTTTTTATTGTGCTTTCCTCTGACACCTAGATGCTTAGATACAAGGGTATAAATGAAGCTATAAGCATTTAGAAACAAAATACATGATATATTTATATTATAAAATATACAGTATCCCAAACCCACTAAAATGGTGAGAAATGCTGAAATATATGACATATCTTATTGTATAAGCCATAATATACAAAGAACTTAAAAATATACACTCATCAGTATTTGTAACATTTGTATGTCCTTTCTGGACCAGATGACTAAATGTGAGGGCAGTGTGCAAAACTTATTTGCTCTTTATCATGAAGTTGTCACAAGAGTCAATAAAATTGTGATGGCTTGGATCCAGAAAGCAATGGTATGAAGAAGATAGGATGAATATGGGAATTACCGGGTTGTAGGGCTGGATTCGATTTCTCAGATATGAATAAACAGTCATCAAAGATGATTGGTCCATTGGTGTAAGTAAAGAACTCTGATGCAGTCGTTGATTGGATGACACGAGTAGCGTAAGGATGATGACTTCACAAAGATAGGGATGTAAGTCGGTTGACTGGTTGGCTGTGCATTGATGGTTAGACTGACAGGTGAAGACAGATTTGTGAAATCTGGGCAAGAAATTAGATCTAAAGCTATATATATGTTGGGAAATCTTTTGCAAAGTGATGTAAACTGAGTACTAGGTGTGGATGATGTTTTCTAGGGTAATTTAGGGCAATTATCTATAAAATTTTGGTTATGTTTTCCTGTTATTGGTCAGAACTGTGGTAAAGGTGAAAGAATAGTACACATGGGATCTAGAGTAAATTATCCAAAGTATACAGAAATGCTGATTCAAAGGGGCACATGCACCCCAGTGTTTATAGCAGCACTATCAACAATAGCTAAATTATTGAAAGAGCCCAAATATCCATTGACTGATGAATGGATAAAAAGAAAATGGTATATATATACAATGGAATATTACTTGGTGATCAGAAAGAATGATATCTTGACATTTGTAAAATGGATGCAACTGATGTGTATTGTGCTAAGCAAAGTAAGTCAGGCAGAGAAAGACAAATATCATATGATTTCACTCATACGTGTAATTTAAGAAACAAAACAGATAATGGGGCCCAGGGTGGCTCAGTCGGTTGGGCGTCCGACTTCTCCTCGGGTCATGATCTTGTGGTTTGTGAGTTCAAGCCCTGTGTCAGGCTCTGTGTTGACAGCTCAGAGCCTGGAGCCTGCTTCAGATTCTGTGTCTCCTCCTCTCTCTGCCCCTTCCATGCTCTTGCTCTGTCTCACTCTGTCTCTCAATGATGAATAAATGTTAAAAAAAAAAAAGAAAGAAAGAAACAAAAGAGATGAACATAAAGGAAGGGAAGCAAAAATAAGATAAAAACAGAGAGGTAGGCAAACCATGACAGACTCTTAAATACAGAGAACAAACCGAGAGTTGCTGGGAGGGAGGTGGGAGGGGGGATGGGCTAAACGGGTGATGGACATTAAGGCAGACACTTCTTGGGATGAGTGTTACATATGACTGTTATGTGTAAATGATAAATCACTAAATTCTACCCCTGAAGCCAATACTACACTATATGTTAAATAACCTGAATTTAAATTAAATAAAAAGAATTACAATTTTTTGGGGTGTCTATATAAGCTTAGTGATCTTAGGCGATTTCTTTTTTTGTAATGTTTATTTATTTATTTTGAGAGAGATAGTATGTGAACACGCACGTAACCAGGGGGACGGTAGAGAGAGAGGGAGAAAAAGAGAATCCCAAGCAGGCTTCATGCTGACTATCCCCTGCAATGCAATGCATGGCTCTATCCCATGAACCATGAGATCATGACCTGAGCTGAAATCAAGAGTAGGACTTTTAACCAACTGAGCCACCCAGGCACCCCAATCTTAAGCAATTTCTTAAACATCCTAATCCAATTTCTTTGTCTATAAAATGGGAAGTTTATTTAATCTATCAATATATTTATAATAATTATTTAAAATTATTTAAAAGTTAGCAAATATGCTAATTCCAAAAGACCACCTGTGAATTAGCTAGGATGATAGGTGTATCACTTTGACAGAGTCAGATTTTGATCTTTTTTTTTTTTTTTTCTTGCTAGACTCTAGTTTCAGTTAGTTTGAATTTACCTGTGATTTCAGGGTGCCTGGGTGGCTCAGTCAGTTAAGCATCCAACTTCGGCTTAGGTCATGATCTCTGGTTTGTGAGTTCGAGCCCGTGTTAGGTTCTATGCTGACAGCTTAGAGCCTGGAGCCTGCTTTAGATTCTGTGTCTCCCTTTCTCTATGTCCCTCCCCTACTGACAGTCTCTCTCCCTCTCTCTTTTTCTCTCTCCCTCAGATAAATAAAAATTAAAAAATATTTGAATCTACCTATGATTTCAATGTATTGAGAAACATCTATGAGTGTGTTACAAGTCTAGCTTATCACTCTGGTAGTGTTTAGGGATATAAGCATAAAATACCCCAAGTTATCTCTTTCTCTCTCTGTCTTTCCCTCTTTCTCTGACAGTCTGAGCTGAGTCATTCCATATATGGGTGTACTTTTGATTCTACTGGGTTCTGACTACCTGAACTGGGCCTCCCTTTCATGTTGACCTTTTACTTATTCCATCAGGCCCCAAACATCCTGCTGGGCAGAACAAGCAGGGATTCCTTTCTGAACTCTGTTGGGTTGTTGAAACCTTTGCTGGGTGGCCCTTGAGCAGAGCCACTCTCCTCATCCTGCTCAGGCTGTGGGACTGTACCAGGCAACTCACCTGTATTACATACAAATAGATGTTAGGTAATCACATAAAAAATAAAAGTACAATTATTATTCGCTAGCAATTTCAAGGGGATTTCTTTGAAAGGAAATATTTAAAATAAGATTATTGCTTTTGATAGAGTGAAATTCTCAGTATTCCTTAAGAAGTGTTTATACAATTGATAGATATTTTTTTCAGCAGTTGCTCATTACAGAATAAGTATACACTGATATGATTTTTGCCTTACCCAGAGCAAATGACCTCTTTTTTAATGTTTATTTATTTTTGAGACAGAGAGAGAGACACAGAGTGTGAACATGGGAGGGGCAGAGAGAGAGGGAGACACAGAATCCGAAGCAGGCTCCAGGCTCTGAGCTGTCAGCACAGAGCCCAGTGCAGGGCTTGAACCCAGGAGCTGTGAGATCATGACCTGAGCTGAAGTTGGACACCCAACCAACTGAGCCACCCAGGCACCCCACAAATGACCTCTTGAGTATATTTATCTTTCTTTTATCTTCCCTTACATTTCTGTACATTTAATATTAGCTGATATTTTATCCATAACTTTTCGATGTGTTATTTAGTCAATGAAATAATACATAAATTCAAGTTCTCTTATATCCCTGTATTAAATCAAGTACTTAGACTATATTTTACTATTATTTCAAAATGTTAAATAAGTAATTACTGCCTACTGTTTAAATTTATTTGACATTAGACTTCGTAGAGAGAACAGTGAGTTCTGCCATTGGGTGGATTTCAGAAATGAACAAATGATTATAGTGTAAAAGGAAAATAGCCATAACAGATAAAGTTCAGGACAGCATAAAGGAGGGAATAAGTAAGCGGGCAAACTTTGGAAGGATTTGTAGAAGATCTCACACTTGAATTGTGCTTAATAAGATTGCTAGGCTGTTACCATAGAAAGAGAAATGTGAGGATGGAGATGAAGTGGCATATGCCGTTGTCTTTAGGTGTAAAGAACATGATGTAATTGGAGAAGTAATAGTGAATGTAGCACAGCATGTGCAAACATGGGAGAAACATGAGGAGGGAAAGAAGGGGAAATATGTACCTGAAAAATTAGGTTGGAGTCAGGTCAAGTCCTTGGGTAAAATAAAAAGCAGTAACAAACAGACAAACAAACACAAAAATTCAAGTAGTTCTCTCAAAAGGGAACTGAAAAATACATGTTTTACTTGTTCAGCAGACATACATACAGATGGTCCATACATTAAAATGGTTTGAGATAGGATATTTCAACTTCATGATGATGTGAAAGTGATATGCATTCAGTAGAAACCACACTTTAAAATTTAAATTGTGGTCTTTTCCTGGGCTAGTAACATGTGGTATGATATTCTTGTTGCGCTAGGCAGTGGCAGTGGCCCCAGCTTCCAGTGTGAGCCACATGATCACAAGAATAAACAACTGATACACTCACAACTGTTTCATACCCATACAACCATTCTGTTTTTCAATTTCAGTACAGTGCTCAATACGTTATATGAAATATTCAACACTCTGTTGCAAATAGGCTTTGTATGAGATGGTTTTGACCAACTATAGGCTAATGTAAGCATTTGCACATTTTCAAGGTAAGCTATGATGTTCAGTAGATTAGGTGTATTAAAGACATTTTTGACTAATGATATTTTCAAATTTTGATGGGCTTATCAGGACATAACTCCATCAGTTGAAGAGAATCTGTACTGGATTTTCCTGGAAACATTTAATTACATCTTTTTTCTTATTCCTTAAATTTTACTCTTAGTACTTATACTAGTTGTGTCTACATTTTTGTAACAGTCATTTTCATAAAAAGGGAAAGCTAGATAATTATCTTGAAATTTCTTTCCAACTCCTAAATTCTGTGATCCTACATACAATCTTTATTTCTTTTGCTCTGTTTTAAATAAAAGCCTTTTCCTCAAATATATGAGTTTATTTGGTGCATGAACTCGAAGATGTAAGTTTTTCATCCTTTTCTCCAGAAACAGTGTCTACTCATCAATTTTCTCAAAGCTCCAAGCACCTCTGTGTTCCTCAGGCTATATATGATAGGATTGAGCATGGGAGTGACTACTCCATAGAACAGAGCAATCAATTTGTCAATAGCAGAGTCTTTGGACTTTGGCTTCATATATATGAAGAGGATTGTCCCATAAAACATGGTCACTACTGTTAAGTGGGCTGAACAGGTAGAAAAAGCTTTTTTTCTTCCTTCTGATGAATTCATTTTTAGTACAGTAGATAGGATGAAAATGTAGGAGATGCAAATTAACAATAATGGAATATACAAAAATATTACATTGCCCAACATTATAGCAATCTCATTCAAGGAAATATCTGCACAAGCCAGCTTGACAAAAGCCATTATTTCACAAACAAAGTGGTTAATGACATTTTTTCCACAGAAGGGCAACCGTATTGCAAGTATAGTTTCTGTCAGTGAATTGAGAAAGCCCATTCCCCAGGAGAGGGCTGCCATCTGAATGCAAAGTGCCTTGCTCATGATGATGGGGTATCTCAGAGGGTTACAGATGGCCACGTAACGGTCATATGCCATCACTGCTAAGAGCACACATTCTGTGCATGCCATAGTGTAGGAGACAGACATCTGAACAACACACCTAGTGAAGGAGATGGTTTTTTTCTGTGATAGGAAGTGAATCAACACTGAGGGGGTAAAGGAGGATGTGTAACAAATGTCTAGGAGGGAAAGATTACCAAGGAAGAAGTACATGGGAGTGTGGAGGCGGGAATCCAGGAGAATTAGTATGATCAAGGTGCTGTTCCCCAGCAGGATCACCAGGTACATCATCAAGCACATGACGAAAAGGAGTTTTTCCACTTTGGGGTACTCAGAAAGTCCCTGCAGAATGAACTCAATCTCTGTCCAGTTCGTCCTGTCCATTTTATTTTTCTATACCTGGAGTAATCCAGAAGAGAAAACTTCATGTGAGCATAACGCGTCAGTGCCTATTACCATGTGCAGTGAGAGATCACTGGGGGAGGTGCACCAAGTGTGTCCACACTAGCTGGAGTGGTGCTAAGAGCTCTGAGTTTAGCGTTTTGAATTTCTCTTCTGGTACATATAGGAAGGGATTGAAGACGTGTAATAATTACATTGACCAGCTCTTCAAAAATATAGGCTCTTGTATTCCATTCCTGAGATAGTAATACACAGTTCTGAGGCAGGAAAGAACTATTTGCATCTTAACAAGCATCCGTTATTTCCTGTTCTTTGGACCCACAGCCTACATTTTGAATATCATCATTTTGGAGAGAGTATGCTTCATCTATTATAAATAACTATGTATTTGATTTTATTTCATGGAAGTCATAAACAATATTATTAGGTCAGGATTTTATAATTTAATATATTCACACATATTACTCATTTTATCATCACTATAATTCTCTGAGGAAAGTGAAATTCATAGAGGTAAAATGTATATAAAAACAGACTGTGATCCACTATTCCAATTTATTTTCTAACTTTATAGCACCTGCCAGTTTATTTATTTTTTATTTTTTTTTATGAAATTTATTGACAAATTGGTTTCCATACAACACCCAGTGCTCATCCCAAAAGGTGCCCTCCTCAATACCCATCACCCACCCTCTCCTCCCTCCTACCCCCCATCAACCCTCAGTTTGTTTTCAGTTTTTATTTTTTTAAAAAAAATTTTTTTTTCAATGTTTATTTATTTTTGGGACAGAGAGAGACAAAGCATGAACGGGGGAGGGGCAGAGAGAGAGGGAGACACAGAATTGGAAACAGGCTCCAGGCTCTGAGCCATCAGCCCAGAGCCTGACGCGGGGCTCGAACTTCCAGACCGCGAGATCGTGACCTGGCTGAAGTCGGACGCTTAACCAACTGCGCCACCCAGGCGCCCCTGTTCTCAGTTTTTAACAGTCTCTTATGCTTTGGCTCTCTCCCATTCTAACCTCTTTGTGTTTTTTTTTCCTTCCCCTCCCCCATGGGTTCCTGTTAAGTTTCTCAGGATCCACATAAGAGTGAAACCATATGGTATCTGTCTTTCTCTGTATGGCTTATTTCACTTAGCATCACACTCTCCAGTTCCAACCACGTTGCTACAAAAGGCCATATTTCATTTTTTCTCATTGCCACGTAATATTCCATTGTGTATATAAACCACAATTTCTTTATCCATTCATCAGTTGATGGACATTTAGGCTCTTTCCATAATTTGGCTATTGTTGAGAGTGCTGCTATGAACATTGGGGCACAAGTGGCCCTATGCATCAGTACTCCTGTATCCCTTGGATAAATTCCTAGCAGTGCTATTGCTGGGTCATAGGGTAGGTCTATTTTTAATTTTCTGAGGAACCTCCACACTGCTTTCCAGAGCGGCTGCACCAGTTTGCATTCCCACCAAGAGTGCAAGAGGATTCCCGTTTCTCCACATCCTCTCCAGCATCTATAGTCTCCTGATTTGTTCATTTTGGCCACTCTGACTGGCGTGAGGTGATACCTGAGTGTGGTTTTGATTTGTATTTCCCTGATGAGGAGCGACGCTGAACATCTTTTCATGTGCCTGTTGGCCATCCGGATGTCTTCTTTAGAGAAGTGTCTATTCATGTTTTCTGCCCATTTCTTCACTGGGTTATTTGTTTTTCGGGTGTGGAGTTTGGTGAGCTCTTTATAGATTTTGGATACTAGCCCTTTGTCCGATATGTCATTTGCGAATATCTTTTCCCATTCCGTTGGTTGCCTTTTAGTTTTGTTGGTTGTTTCCTTTGCTGTGCAGAAGCTTTTTATCTTCATAAGGTCCCAGTAATTCACTTTTGCTTTTAATTCCCTTGCCTTTGGGGATGTGTCGAGTAAGAGATTGCTACGGCTGAGGTCAGAGAGGTCTTTTCCTGCTTTCTCCTCTAAGGTTTTGATGGTTTCCTGTCTCACATTTAGGTCCTTTATCCATTTTGAGTTTATTTTTGTGAATGGTGTGAGAAAGTGGTCTAGTTTCAACCTTCTGCATGTTGCTGTCCAGTTCTCCCAGCACCATTTGTTAAAGAGGCTGTCTTTTTTCCATTGGATGTTCTTTCCTGCTTTGTCAAAGATGAGTTGGCCATACGTTTGTGGGTCTAGTTCTGGGGTTTCTATTCTATTCCATTGGTCTATGTGTCTGTTTTTGTGCCAATACCATGCTGTCTTGATGATGACAGCTTTGTAGTAGAGGCTAAAGTCTGGGTTTGTGATGCCTCCTGCTTTGGTCTTCTTCTTCAAAATTCCTTTGGCTATTCGGGGCCTTTTGTGGTTCCATATGAATTTTAGGATTGCTTGTTCTAGTTTCGAGAAGAATGCTGGTGCAATTTTGATTGGGATTGCATTGAATGTGTAGATAGCTTTGGGTAGTATTGACATTTTGACAATATTTATTTTTCCAATCCATGAGCAGGGAATGTCTTTCCATTTCTTTAAATCTTCTTCAATTACCTTCATAAGCTTTCTATAGTTTTCAGCATACAGATCCTTTACATCTTTGGTTAGATTTATTCCTAGGTATTTTATGCTTCTTGGTGCAATTGTGAATGGGATCAGTTTCTTTATTTGTCTTTCTGTTGCTTCATTGTTAGTGTATAAGAATGCAACTGATTTCTGTACATTTATTTTGTATCCTGCAACTTTGCTGAATTCCTGTATCAGTTCTAGCAGACTTTTGGTGGAGTCTATCGGATTTTCCATGTATAATATCATGTCATCTGCAAAAAGCGAAAGCTTGATTTCATCTTTGCCAATTTTGATGCCTTTGATTTCCTTTTGTTGTCTGATTGCTGATGCTAGAACTTCCAGCACTATGTTAAACAGCAGCGGTGAGAGTGGGCATCCTTGTCGTGTTCCTGATCTCAGGGAAAAAGCTCTCAGTTTTTCCCCGTTGAGGATGATGTTAGCTGTGGGCTTTTCATAAATGGCTTTTATGATGTTTAAGTATGTTCCTTCTATCCCGACTTTCTCAAGGGTTTTTATTAAGAAAGGGTGCTGGATTTTGTTGAAGGCCTTTTCTGCATCGATTGACAGGATCATATGGTTCTTCTCTTTTTTTTTTTGTTAATGTGATGTATCACGTTGATTGATTTGCGAATGCTGAACCAGCCCTGCATCCCAGGAATGAATCCCGCTTGATCATGGTGAATAATTCTTTTTATATGCCGTTGAATTCGATTTGCTAGTATCTTATTGAGAATTTTTGCATCCATATTCATCAGGGATATTGGCCTGTAGTTCTCTTTTTTGACTGGGTCTCTGTCTGGTTTAGGAATCAAAGTAATACTGGCTTCATAAAATGAGTCTGGAAGTTTTCCTTCCCTTTCTATTTCGTGGAATAGCTTGAGAAGGATAGGTATTATCTCTGCTTTAAATGTCTGGTAGAACTCCCCTGGGAAGCCGTCTGGTCCTGGACTCTTATTTGTTGGGAGATTTTTGATAACCGATTCAATTTCTTCGCTGGTTATGGGTCTGTTCAAGCTTTCTATTTCCTCCTGATTGAGTTTTGGAAGTGTGTGGGTGTTCAGGAATTTGTCCATTTCTTCCAGGTTGTCCAATTTGTTGGCATATAATTTTCCATAGTATTCCCTGATAATTGTTTGTATCTCTGAGGGATTGGTTGTAATAATTCCATTTTCATTCTTGATTTTATCTATTTGGGTCATCTCCCTTTTCTTTTTGAGAAGCCTGGCTAGAGGTTTGTCAATTTTGTTTATTTTTTCAAAAAACCAACTCTTGGTTTCGTTGATCTGCTCTACAGTTTTTTTAGATTCTATATTGTTTATTTCTGCTCTGATCTTTATTATTTCTCTTCTTCTGCTGGGTTTAGGCTGCCTTTGCTGTTCTGCTTCTAGTTCCTTTAGGTGTGCTGTTAGATTTTGTATTTGGGATTTTTCTTGTTTCTTGAGATAGGCCTGGATTGCAATGTATTTTCCTCTCAGGACTGCCTTCGCTGCGTCCCAAAGCGTTTGGATTGTTGTATTTTCATTTTTGTTTGTTTCCATATATTTTTTAATTTCTTCTCTAATTGCCTGGTTGACCCACTCATTCGTTAGTAGGGTGTTCTTTAACCTCCATGCTTTTGGAGGTTTTCCAGACTTTTTTCTGTGGTTGATTTCAAGCTTCATAGCATTGTGGTCTGAAAGTATGCATGGTATAATTTCAATTCTTGTAAACTTATGAAGGGCTGTTTTGTGACCCAGTATATGATCTATCTTGGAGAATGTTCCATGTGCACTCGAGAAGAAAGTATATTCTGTTGCTTTGGGATGCAGAGTTCTAAATATATCTGTCAAGTCCATCTGATCCAATGTCTCATTCAGGGCCCTTGTTTCTTTATTGACCGTGTGTCTAGATGATCTATCCATTTCTGTAAGTGGGGTGTTAAAGTCCCCTGCAATTACCACATTCTTCTCAATAAGGTTGCTTATGTTTATGAGTAATTGTTTTATATATTTGGGGGCTCCGGTATTCGGCGCATAGACATTTATAATTGTTAGCTCTTCCTGATGGATAGACCCTGTAACTATTATATAATGTCCTTCTTCATCTCTTGTTACAGCCTTTAATTTAAAGTCTAGTTTGTCTGATATAAGTATGGCTACTCCAGCTTTCTTTTGGCTTCCAGTCGCATGATAAATAGTTCTCCATCCCCTCACTCTCAATCTAAAGGTGTCCTCAGGTCTAAAATGAGTCTCTTGTAGACAGCAAATAGATGGGTCTTGTTTTTTTATCCATTCTGATACCCTATGTCTTTTGGTTGGCGCATTTAATCCATTTACATTCAGTGTTATTATAGAAAGATACGGGTTTAGAGTCATTGTGATGTCTGTATGTTTTATGCTTGTAGTGATGTCTCTGGGACTTTGTCTCACAGGGTCCCCCTTAGGATCTCTTGTAGGGCTGGTTTAGTGGTGACAAATTCCTTCAGTTTTTGTTTGTTTGGGAAGACCTTTATCTCTCCTTCTATTCTAAATGACAGACTTGCTGGATAAAGGATTCTTGGCTGCATATTTTTTCTGTCTAGCACCCTGAAAATCTCGTGCCAATTCTTTCTGGCCTGCCAATTTTCAAAAGAGACATCAGTCACGAGTCTTATAAGTCTCCCTTTATATGTGAGGGCACGTTTACCCCTTGCTGCTTTCAGAATTTTCTCTTTATCCTTGTATTTTGCCAGTTTCACTATGATATGCTGTGCAGAAGATCGATTCAAGTTACGTCTGGAGGGAGTTCTCTGTGCCTCTTGGATTTCAATGCCTTTTTCCTTCCCCAGTTCAGGGAAGTTCTCAGCTATTATTTCTTCAAGTACCCCTTCAGCACCTTTCCCTCTCTCTTCCTCCTCTGGGATACCAATTATGTGTATTTCTTTTTAGTGTATCACTTAGTTCTCTAATTTTCCCCTCATACTCCTGGATTTTTTTATCTCTCTTTTTCTCAGCTTCCTCTTTTTCCATAACTTTATCTTCTAGTTCACCTATTCTCTCCTCTGCCTCTTCAAGCCGAGCTGTGGTGGTTTCCATTTTGTTATGCATTTCGTTTAAAGCGTTTTTCAGCTCCTCGTGACTGTTCCTTATTCCCTTGATCTCTGTAGCAAGAGATTCTCTGCTGTCCTCTATACTGTTTTCAAGCCCAGTGATTAATTTTATGACTATTATTCTAAATTCACTTTCTGTTATATTATTTAAATCCTTTTTGATCAGCTCATTAGCTGTTGTTATTTCCTGGAGATTCTTCTGAGGGGAATTCTTCCGCTTGGTCATTTTGGATAGTCCCTGGCGTGGTGAGGACCTGCAGGGCCCTTCCCCTGTGCTGTGGTGTATAACTGGAGTTGGTGGGCGGGGCCGCAGTCCGACCTGATGTCTGCCCCAGCCCACCGCTGGGGCCACAGTCAGACTGGTGTGTGCCTTCTCTTCCCCTCTCCTAGGGGCGGGATTCACTGTGGGGTGGGGTGGCTCGTCTGGGCTACTTGCACCCTGCCAGGCTTGTGATGCTGGGGATCTGGCGTATTAGCTGGGGTGGGTAGGCAAGGTGCATGGGGGCAGGAGGGGCAGGCTTAGATCGCTTCGCCTTAGGTGATCCACTTCAAGAGGGGCCCTGTGGCAGCGGGAGGGAGTCAGATCGGCTGCCGGAGGTTTGGCTCCGCAGAAGTGCAGAGTTGGGTGTTTGCGGGGAGCGAGCAAGTTCCCTGGCAGGAACTGGTTCTCTTTGGGATTTTGGCTGGGGGATGGATGGGGGAGATGGCGCTGGTGAGCGCCTTTGTTCCCCACCAAACTGAGCTCTGTTGTCAGGGGGCTCAGCAGCTCTCCCTCCCTTTGTCCTCCAGCCTTCCCGCTTTCCGAGCAGAACTGTTCACTTATGACCTCCCAGGTGCTAAGTCGCGCTTGTTTTGGGAACACAGTCCGTCAGGCCCCTTTGCTTTGCAAGCCAGACTCGGGGGCTCTGCTTGGCCGGCGAGCTGCCCCTCTGCCCCGGCTCCCTCCCGCCAGTCCGTGGAGCGCGCACCGCCTCGCTGCCCTTCCTACCCTCTTCCGTGGGCCTCTCGTCTGCCTTTGGCTCCGGGCGACTCCGTTCTGCTAATCCTCTGGCGGTTTTCTGGGTTATTTAGGCAGGTGTAGATGGAATCTAAGTGATCAGCAGGACGTGCGGTGAGCCCAGCGTCCTCCTAAGCCGCCATCTTAAATGTTCTCCCAGCACCTGCCAGTTTAAAAAAAATATTATTTAATGTTTATTTTTGAAAGAGAGAGGGAGAGCGTGCGCACATGAGTTGGGGAGGGTCAGAGAAAGAGAGAGAGACACAGAATGTGAATCAGGCTTCAGGCTCTGAGCTGTCAGTACAGAGCCCGACGTGGGGCTTAAACTCTCAAACCATGAGATCATGACCTGAGCTGAAGTCAGACGCTTAACTGACTGAGCCACCCAGGCACCCCAACACCTGCCAGTTTTACTTATTTTATTTTATCCATATATTAAAAAAATTTTTTTAATGTTTATTTTTGAGAGAGAGAGAGACAGTTAGAGGGTGAATGGGGGAGGGTCAGAGAGGGAGGGAGACACAGAATCTGAAACAGTCTTCAGGCTCTGAGCTGTCAGCACAGAACCCGACATGGGGCTGGATCCCATGAACTGCGAGATCATGACTGAGCTGAAATCGGGTGCTTAACCAGCTGAACCACCCAGGCACCCTGTATTTTTATTTTTTTTAATGTTTATTTTTGAGAGAGAGCACTAGTGGAGGAGGGGCAGAAGGGGAAGGAAACAGGATCCAAAGTGGGCTCTGGGGTGACAGCAGAAAGCCAGATTTGGGGCTCAAACAAGTTGCCAAGATCCTTACCTGAGGCGAAGTCAAAAGTTTATCCAACTGAGCTACCCAGGTGCCCCTCACCTGCCTTTTTTATTTTATTTTTTTTTAATTTTTTTTTTAACGTTTTATTTATTTTTGGGACAGAGAGAGACAGAGCATGAACGGGGCAGGGGCAGAGAGAGAGGGAGACAGAATCAGAAGCAGGCTCCAGGCTCTGAGCCATCAGGCCAGAGCCCGATGCGGGGCTGAAACTCACGGACCGCGAGATCGTGACCTGAGCTGAAGTCGGACGCTTAACCGACTGAGCCACCCAGGCGCCCCTCACCTGCTTTTTTTAAACAACATGCTCTTGCCCTCTCAGAATTATGTGAATTATCTAAGGAGTGGGAATCAGACATCTTTCTAAATAATCTTCTCCAGATGATTCCTATGTGCCTTGTGGAAAAAAAACCACCTGTCTAGTCAAGTGCCTCCAAATTTTAGTACACACAAAATTCGGATAGGAGAATCTTTGTAAGGGATTCTGAATCAGTGGGTCTGAATTGGATTCTAAGATCTGAATTTATTAACATGTTTCCAGATGCTGTTTATGTCTGCAGAACTCACATGAGTAGCAAGGCCTTTTAGACCATTTCTCTCCAATGCTATTGCAGAATGCCACTACTGCTTCCCTTGTATGTAGGACTGTAATCAAATAGTAGACAATGCAAAACTGAACATTCTGTGACACTTGGAGTTGAGACATCTGTGTGAGTGTATTGCACTCAGTTTTGTGTTCTTTAGATTTTGATATACAAGCAACCAAACTACAAACAACAGAGTCTGTTGTCTCTGTCCATATTAAAGTCCTTTCTCTTCCATTTGTTGAATTTGCAATTATGGTAAATATTTTCCAAAAGAGGAATTTGAGGTCAGCTCAAGTATCTGAATTGTGCATCATAGAGCATGGAACAAATAACTTTAATTTGAAAAAAATTAAACAGTAGATATTAGTAGCTGACCTTTTTACAGTAAATAAATCAAAGAACATAATTTTGAAAACACTTTTCATTCTCAAGGTATTCTACCTAACTTAAAAAAATCCCTAGAGGAAAAAAAATTTGATCCAATCGATAATTTTCTTACTAGTGCTTTTTAAAAAATGTTTATTTATTTTGAGTGACATGGAGAGGGGGTGTGAGTGAGGTAGGGGCAGAGAGAGAAAGAGAGAATCTGAAGCACCCTCTACACTATTAGCACAGAGCCTGAAGTGGGGCTCCATCTCATGAACCATGAGATAATGACCTGAGCCAAAATTAAGAGTCTGAGTCTCGACTGACTGAACCAACAGGTGCCCCTCTAGTTAGTATTTTTAAACAAGGCTATGTGGTGCGTCTGAGTGTCCCAGTTAAGCATCCTTCTCTTGGTTTCAGCTCCAGTCATGATCTCACAGTTGGTGGCATCGAGCCCTGTGTCAGCCTTTGTGCTGACATAGAAGAGCCTGCTTGGGATCCTGTCTCTCCCTCTCTGCCCCTTCCCCCACACTCTCTCTCTCTCTCTGTCAAATAAACATTAAAAAAATTAAAGAAGGCCCTGTTTCTGATATAGGCTTTGCCATTTCTTTCTGTGATCACCTTTTGCCAACAGGTTATGCTCCTTTCTATGACAACTCCAGTTTACAATGGCAAATCATGTTCATCAGCATAATACAATATTTATACGCCTATTGGCTATGGAAAGAAGGGTTCTCATGCAATTCAAGCTGTACCAGGCTTTGCAGACATACATTACAAAGAGGGTAGGAAGGGTTGGGTAGGGCAGGATATACTTCTATTTGGTATTAAGTTTGGAATTTGATTGACTGTAGATATATATATCAACCTACTCTGAACCTGAAAATAAAATTTTGATAGAGTCTCTGAAGGAGCATCAGTTGTCTTGGATTTGTTGTTTCAGGGAAGATGTGAATCATGTCAGATGCCCTCTCCCTTCTTTCCTAGGAAATCACCAAGAAGGTGATTCCTATTTGGAAATGACTTGTAGCAAATAATGATGGTGTACATCTGGTATACTGATAGTTCAGAGAAAGTTGCTGCAAAAAAAAAAATCACTTGCAAACATTTATAAGAGAAACCAACAATGTGCTTTAGTGGTTTCAAATGGTGGTGGTGATGGGGGAGGAATAGTGGTCAGTAAGAGGAAATTACTTTCATTACTCGTGTAATATTAATGCAACTTTTAAGAAGCAATGGACAAACACTCTTGTTTAATAGCATTGTGACAAATGATTTCTTCATTTTAGCTTACTTCACTAAAATAGTTTCCTGGGGACAAGAGAATGGAAAATTTTAAGATTCTTGATAGTTTCTAATAAATCACTCTTATGCAAAATGTATATTAGATAATTCTTTACTAAATCCTTGCCATTATTGGATATTATCTTTTGAAATAGTTTTTCATTTTTAACTCATGGCAGGGGAATTGTTAAATAATCATGGCACACTAATTTTATGGGCCATTATGCACTTCTTATATGACATTTGTGACAACTTTGTATTAAAACAAAGATGTTTAAATTATATTAGAATGTTTAAGTTGGAAACAAACAAAAAAAACAGTCATTTTTTTTTCTTTTCTGCAAAACTGAAACCTAAACCAAGATAGCCTAGACAGTGTAGAAAGACTAGAAATACCTATAACATTAATGGTTACCTAGAGACCTTTCTTCTACTTTTCTGAATTACCCAAAACTTAAAATTGATATTCATAAAGAAAGAATATTATTTAAAAGGAGGAAGCAGAACAAAGTATGTTAAAATAATAACATATTTTATTATCTTAATTTTCTAGAAACTACATACACATTGAGGCTAAGCTGTACTGGTGTGTCCTATCTAGTTATTGGGAGGAACCCAGTATTTCCGATTTCCAGAGAGCATTTATAATCCCTACTTTCAAAAATCTTCCAATAAACAGTGTTTTTTGTTTTTTGGAGGTATGCCAAGATGAGGGACTTGAGTTCTTCACTTAATCATATTTTATCAAAAGAGATTGTGGTCTGTTGATGCCTAGCATGGAAATCATTTAGAAGATGACATTCCTATTTGTAAAGGATCTGAACACCTGGATCTTAGCCAACCTCTAATCCCCCTCTCCCAACCCCTGGTGTTTTATAAGAATTAACATCTCTGTGGTTCAATGTGCTGGGACTTTATCTGGGCACTGTTTTAGTGTTGTAACAGTCCTAAGGAAGTCTGTGACATTTAATTCAAGCCAGAAGTCAAGCTGTCTAACTTTTTAGAAGGAACTTTCTAACTTTCTATAAATTTTTATTTTGTTTTATTGACTTAGCTACTTGAAGATCTAATAAAGTACTAACATTTTTCACTGAAAAACACATGCTATCTGCACTCTAAATTCTCACTAAAGGAAATAATCCTATCATCCTCTCCAGCTCTTCTAAAGATATCAATTAAGACAATTGATACTGTACAAAAATAAATGGATATCCTGTCTCAATTTATAGATTTTATAGACTCTACTCTTTAATTAATATACCACAAGGAAAGATGTATTAGTTTAGCTTACAAAGAGAAGAAAAATTTTCATGTGATGTCCTAGTATGAGGCACTTCATATCATTTTTATCATGTAATCTTCCAAATAAGCCAAATATTATTATGAATTTTACCAATGAAGAAATTACTTTGAAATTTCAGAGGTTAAGTACAATGATCACTATCTTTTTAAAAAGTATTTATTTAAATTCTAGTTAGTTAACTTACAGTGTAATATTAGTTTCAGGTGTACAGTTTAGTGATTCAGTACTTCCATACAACACCTGGTTTTTTATGTCTTATAGTTGGTAAATACCAGAAGTATGATTTAAAACCTTATATTGGGGTGCCTGGGTGGCTCAGTCAGTTAAGCGAATGACTTCGGCTCAGGTCATGATCTCATGGTTCATGAGTTCGAGCTCCGCATCAGGCTCTGTGCTGACAACTCAGAGCCTGAAGCCTGTTTTGGATTCTCTGTCTCCCTCTCTCTCTCTGCCCCTCCCCCACTCATGCTCTGTCTCTCTCTCTCTCTCTCAAAAAATAAATAAACGTTACAAATTAAAACCTTACGCTTCCAAAACCCGGTTTTAGCACTATACTTTATTTACTTATTGATAACATTTATTCTTATAAAACCACTATTTAATATGATGCACTTTCAAGCATCCAAATGATAAAAATATACATAAAAATATATTGAAATCTCTGGAAAGCATTGAAGGCATTTATTGTCTTCCACTTATGAAGACACTATCCACAATAATGAAATAAATTGTGAAAAAGGCCAAAAATTCCTTTCAGGTCTAGTGTGGACAATTAAAGTATAGAGTGGTAGAATTGATTTGTTACATATGCGGGAGATTAAAAAAAATAGTATTTCTTCTTTTGCCTTGGACACCTACAGCTCAAATTAACACTTATAATTACTTCAGCACCCTGTTACATATATTTTGTTTCTAATCCTGTTTTTACAATAAACACCTTTAATTACAAGTTTCCTCAAACCCCTACTGAGCACAGTTTTTGTGTGATTAACATATAAATTATTATGGACCCTTTCTCCAGATGATTTTTACATAAGATTTATTGAACTTTATACTTGAATACAGTAGCTTTTCACTTATTATTAAGGGTCTATTATTAGACCTGTTTGCATTACGGGCAAATTCCCTTCCTCAGTAGTCTCTTCCATGTAGTAGTTTGGGATCTTTAAAGAAATTTAAGTAATATCCTGCTCTTGAAGTTGGTGCCTGGAATTTTGTATTTTTTTCCTTTACACATATATACATATTTTCAAAATCCCACCAGCTGTGATCACCTCAACAAAAACAAATCTTTATATTTATTGATAGGATGTTTTCCTTTGGAAATGATTTGAGTAAAACTTTTCTCTTTATCTTACCTTCTGTCTGTGTTTTGAAGTCATTCTCACCATTCCATTCTATTAAGTAATAGAAAACATTTCCAAGAATTTGAATTCCATTTGCATTTTTCAGATGAGACCAGATTTTCAATTTGAAAGATGGTTGTTCTCCTTCCTAAAAAGAAATGTGAGGAAGAATTGCTACAACCAGGCAATTGGTTTGAATATGAATTTTCCTAAGAAGGTGTCAAGGAAAGAAAACATATTAAAAATAAGGATCCATGATGCAACTCTGGTTTCCCAGGACTTGTTCTAATGTTGATGCTTACTCGAGAGATTCAGCTTCTCTTGGAATTAATTTAGCGCCCATTTTTTTACAAACTTCTTCAATCCCTAAGGTTGTGAATCAGAAACTTAGGATTCTCTAGAGATCAAAATCCCTGACTTCTGCAGATTCTAAAGACCCAATTATCTTCACTTAAAGAGAATCTTCCCCAGCCATAAATTTCTTGGAGTATTAATTGAGTATGGCTGTCTTTGATGGCTTCTACAGAAGCTGGGATTGGAATCAGAATATGTCCAAAAGGTCGCAGAAGAGTTAAACTTTTCCCAAGAATTTGTTTTTCATTTTGTTACACAAATAATACTAGATCAATCCTAATAGAATCCTAAATAGTCATCCCATCTCTTTGAACTTTTTTATTTTTATATTTTTATTCTAGACCACACACTATTTTTTCTTTATACCAGTATAATCATAGTATAAATTTGATTAGTATTTGCTACTTTATTGCAATGTTTTTGTGATTTTTCATAGTCTTTGTAATATTCCTTTTTAACATGTGAGGAATATTAAGTGGAATTAGTATAATCTAGCCTACAATTTTAATATAATTGGATCTTTTAATTTGTCTCAGTATGAGATTTTGATATAATGACCATTGGTATCTATGTATTAGGCTAACTAATCTGCTTTTCCTTCTTCTGAAAAGCAGGTATCACCATGAACACAGCCACTCAGGGACGCACTCCTAGAAGAGTGAATAATCTCCTCACTGTGTGTGCCAGATTTTGTTCAGATTGCTGTTTCCATGCCATCTGTCCCTGGATTGTTTTCTTGCCTTCTCTCCAGGAGCAGTGCAGTACCCTCTGGGCTCTATCCCAGCCAAGCCTGCTGACCTTTAAAACTCTAGGCTTTAAGCCACACTGGTTGCAAGAACTTATTAAATTCAGGCCCTCTGGTTTTCTCAGCCAATGGCTTGGGGAAACATTCTCCTTGTGCGTTTCCCTGTGTGTTCCTCTCTCTCTTGCATTCCTCCATGACCAAGGCTCCCTCCCCTCTGCAGCATGTCAGATCCTTTTCACCCCAAACCAGCTCTCTCTTCTTCTTACCTTCTTCTTCTCTCCTTTTAGTTGTGGAATTTGTTCTGGCAGTCTTTAGGTTGATTCTGGGATATTTAGGATGATTTGATAGTTATCTAGCTGTGTTTGTGGGATGAGATAGGTCTCCTACTATACTATCATCTTCCTGCCTGCTACCTTTTGTAGTTTTCAATACTTTTCTATTTTGATGAGGGGGAATTATGAAATCATCATAGTATATCATTTGATGGACTATTTTACAACTATTAAATAATATTTTTGAAGAATTTGTATTAATGCAAAAATATTTATGTTAACATGGTTATATGAAAGAAAAAAAAATAGTTTTCATCATTGTTTGCAAAGCCAAAACCTAACCAGTGGTGTAAGGTGGTTAGGGTAGAGCCAAGGGCTCGCATCTGTTGCCTTAGGGTTAAATTGCCTATCTCATTTAGATCACCCTTATGCCTTTAATAATGGGGGGAGGGCACCCATAAAGGATTTCATGAGGGCAGAACCCCATCTGCTTCTTCAGCCTCCCACTTGCATCTGTAGTCTGCCTCCCTGTAGGTTCCTTATCTCTCCCTGCCTAATGTTAACACTTTCCCTTTTCATTCATCCCCTGGAATAGGGCTCCTTAACAGCAGTTAGAACAGTGACAATGACCATTCTGGCTTCTTCAAGATGATAAGGGACAGTGTGGGAGTACAGCAGTTAGAGTTGTTCAGCTGAGTGGCCCACGATGTGGTTTTACAGGAAGGCTGGCAGGCATGAGGCAGCACACACATTGGCAGACACAAAGAGAAAAGCACAATGTAAAGATTATACTGACCAACAAGATGGCATCTTAAAGATAATGTCCCCAGTTCCCAAACCAGTCAAACAATCCAGGAGAGACCCTAACTTTGTCCAGTAATGCCCACGTGTCATCTATCAGTTATAAAACTCTGTGAGAATTATCAGTTATATTGAAATAACATGTCAGGGAATCTCACATAACCCAGGTGGTGGAGGAGCCATAAGTAATCAATAGTGCATCAATGGTATTCTCCAAGAGTCCAGCCCTAACTTTATTTAAGCATCTAATGCTTGTGTGGTGTTATTTAGGGTTTTGCTGTGTTTAAGCAGACAGTTTGCTTTATTTCGAGGTGTAAAACTTTTTTTTTTTTTTTTAAGAGCTGGGAGTCCTACCAGAGAAAGAGTCAAGGCAGCTGTTTACCCTTATTAATTGGCAAATTTTTAGGTAAGCTGAACCTTTATTTTATAAAGCAGAACTTTTATTACTTCTTGTGCTTTTTCCATTTTTTTTTAGGGGAAGGCCTCTACCCAATTAGCAAAAGTATCAACCCATACCAACAGATGTTGGAATTCCGTTGACCTTGGCATGTGAGTGAAACCTAATTATCAGTCTTCCCTGAATAGTCTCCAGTTCCTTGATTGGCTGGGCAAGCAAGTTTGTGGTTGAAAGGATTGTTTCTACACAGGCGGATACTACTTGATGAACTTTCCTTGACAAATTCTTCCCAGTAAACATCTTTTGGGGCATTTGATAAGTTTTATCCCTGCCTAAATTAAAGGCCTGATGCAGTGCTTTTAGCTCTGTGAGCTAGGTAATAGTAATTGCCCCTGTTCTGTTTGTAACCATTCCAAGGGCTGGAGACAGTGTCCATGAGTCAGACCCCAGTTCCTTTCCTTGGGAGAGTAGGTGGGATTGAGCCTCCTTTAATAATTGATATAGTGGGCAAGCTATTTTTCTGAATCCCAGTATCTACAGCCTACAATATCCAGTAATTCTCCAAAACTCACACAATTGTTTATTGTCCTGGAGTTAGTAGCACTATAGTCTCTAATTCAGTTACAATTGTCCCTTCCTAGCAAGGCTTTCTGGTATTATCAAGAAAGAATGAGAAGAAATTAGTTTTCCCCATATTCAGTTCAGGGGCTGAGAGAAAAATTTAGTTATAAGTTTTCCAGAGATGCCTCTAATCGTCAGGCTGCATTTGGGTAGTTGACCTGGAGTGGAAAGGAGGACAGAAGGTGATTCCAGTATCAAGAAGGAGATGAACCGGGTTTTTAGTTACTGAGTTTTCCAGAGTTACCTGAGTTCCGGGCTTCCAATAGACAGTTGGAGCCACCCTGAAGTGCCCCAGGTCCCATCAGTCCATTCTAGGGACATTGGTTATCTGAGCCCTCACACATAGAGGTCACTGAGGGCATTCAGACTTCCAGTGATGGTCTCCACATAAGGGGCATGGCTTGCAGGGCTTTGACTTCTATTGTCCTTTCTGAGGGAAGTCTTGTTTCTGGTGCACTGCCTGACCATATAAGTGGCATTTGTTGCCAGGACCTCTGGAAGTCTGGTCTGACACAGTGTGCAAGGCCACAACTAAGGCCTTAGATTTTTCTTAAGCCTCCTTTCCTGTTTTTGTTTTTGTTTTTGTTTTATTTTGATCTCAATTGTAATATACTCGACTGGCAGCTTGTAAGAGCTCCTCCAGGGTCCCTTCTAGGACAACAGCCAATTTTTACAGCTTTCTCTGAATATCTGGGGCCAACTGAGTGACAAATTTGTCCTTTAAAATTGTCTCAGCCTTAGGGGTGTCAGTGAAGATAGCCATATATTTAAGAGCCTCTCTCAACTTCTCCAGGAAGGCCATTGGGCTCTCATTCTATGTTTGTAAAATAGTGGCTAATTTAGCATAATTTAAGGACTTCAATTTAGATCTCCTTTATTTCTGTAAAGCACAAACTCGGAAGTAGTGACAATACCATTTCTTAATGGGATGGTCATAATCCCAATTAGGATCTTGGGATGGAATTACCTGGGCCCCAGTAGAAAACTAGAAGTGCCCTAAAGAACCTCCGGCCCCATAATAATTAATGAGTTGCCTTTCTTTTTTCTTCAGAGTTTATGGATCAAAAATCATCCCAATTATTCAGAATGCCTCCCAAAGTAGACATTGGCCTTGGTTAGGGAATTGTCCATCTATAGGAAAAAGGAAGAAGAGGCATCACTTAATTTTCCATACCTGGCCAGGAGAAGCCTCATCTCCTGGCCCTACATTTTGGCTGGCTATGACACTGGCAGCCAAAAGCTTTGTCAGTTTTGTGAGATGCTGGGAGCAGTCACTATTATCCAGGCTTGACCCTGTCTCTGAGAGCTGACCTTGTCTTCCTTGATTTCTTCTATCCCTCAATTTTCTGCTTGTGGGACTTTGGGGGTATTGACTGTGACCAAGCAGGACTTCCCTGATTGTAGGAAGGTGCACTAATTTTATTTTGGCACAAAAGTAATCCTCTTTTACAAATATATGTTAAAAGGCTGGTGAAAACCAATTTTGTGTGTGTGTGTGTGTGTGTGTGTGTGAGGATAGAATTGGTCATCAAGGGGCGCCCGGGTGGCGCAGTCGGTTAAGCGTCCGACTTCAGCCAGGTCACGATCTCACGGTCCGTGAGTTCAAGCCCCGCGTTGGGCTCTGGGCTGATGGCTCAGAGCCTGGAGCCTGTTTCCGATTCTGTGTCTCCCTCTCTCTCTGCCCTCCCCTGTTCATGCTCTGTCTCTCTCTGTCCCAAAAATAAATAAACGTTGAAAAAAAAAAAAAAAAGAATTGGTCATCAAGCGGGCTAAAAGGGCCAAAGTCAAGGCCTATTCCCTTGCCTTTTTCAGCAGTGCCCACATAAATATGTTGCAGCCATGTGGATGCCCATTTTAGAGTATCTAGGTTGTTATGAATTGGTATACATTGGGCTAAGCTTAGCAAAATGGCTCCTATGTATTCCAGTAAAAGCCCTTTATATATTATAGTCATATATCCCTTACATGGCACAGACATCCATTCCTTTGCTAAATAGAAACAACACAAACGTGGAACATTTGGAGACTGGCATCAAGGACATTGTCACCATCTCCCCAGCCTTTGGATCAGAGGAGGAGCAATTTCAACCAAGGCTTGAGTAAAACAATTCAAAAGGGTATGCTGTCCTGCTGTCCTGCCCTTTTGGTTAAAATCATATTTTTTTTCCATCTTTTTAGGCAGACAAAAGGGGTAAAAACCTTTGTTTACCTCTTTTTTTTTTTAAATCAAAAGCATATCAATAATCCAAGTAAACTTTGCCTTTTTAATAGAGAGTAAGGAAGAATTTTAATCTGATACCAGTGTACTTTTTTTTTTAATATATGAAATTTATTGTCAAATTGGTTTCCATAGAACACCCAGTGCTCATCCCAATACCCATCCTCAATACCCATCACCTACCCTCCCCTCCCTCCCACCCCCATCAACCCTCAGTTTGTTCTCAGTTTTTAAGAGTCTCTTATGCTTTGGCTCTCTCCCACTCTATATACCAGTGTACTTTTAAAATCCATTTATTTTAAACTTAGTCCATTCTGACCACATATAAAATTTCTTTCCAAAGATTTCCCTTCACAAACTTTCTACACCTTTTCTTTGGTTTCAGATTTTGAACCTAACCCCCTTTTTACTCCAAACAACTAGTCTCATTTAGGACAAAATTACTTTCTTTTTCTTTCAACAAAAATGTATTCCCATTCCTTGTATCTTTTTTACGTATCTCCTACTTTTCTACATATAGAGTTACTTTTTTTCTTTTTATCAGTCTAATTACATTTAGCAGAATTTTAAGTCTTAGAAACATTAGTCTCCAGTGAAAACTAAGTAGTAACCAATTGTGAACTTATCTGTTACATCAGAATTTTTTTTAGATAGCAAACTTATGAATCTATTATGCATAAATCATGTTTTTTAAAACAGATTTAAATACCCTTTTTTTTTTTCATCAACCTGGGTTAGGTTTTGGAATACTTCTACATATTGATCAGGGTTTTCTGAAAATTTGCCCAGGTCCTTTTTATTTGCTTAGAATCTTGCAAGGAAAATGGAACCTTCTTGGGGCCAAACTCACCATGAGGCATTTTAGTCAATAGATACATTGAATGTGCCTTCCTTTTAGGGGGAAGAGTTTTCACCCCTCACAGTCCTGGATAAGGAGGGCTTGAGGGTCTAACAGGTGGCTTTTCTTGAGAAGAGGCATTGGAGGGCAAGTCTGCAAGTTCTTGCCTTTCTCGGTCCCTTAAAGGGGCTAGGAGGTTGACACCTTACAACTCTTACATAAGGAGCTTTTCTTTTATAATATAGATCTAACTTTAAGACAGTACTGTACTGAACACCTCCTTCAGGAGGCCAAGACTCTCCATCTTCCAGGAGATACTTCAGGCGCCTCTTAGCATTGGTAGGTTCAGTATTAAGCCCTGACCCAAATCAGACTCCTGAGGAAGTCTGATGCCACCTTAAGCCATATGAGGTCGCCACGGAACCACTGATTGGGACTCAGCACTGGCTTTGACCCCTTGGTCAGGTTGGAGCCTTTCTGCTGTCCATTTCATTCACACATGGTCACATAGTGACTCCAACCTGCCACCCAATGCCCAGCTCCTTAAGGTTTCGTTCCTTCTTTTTTTTTTTAATTTTTTTTAACGTTTATTTATTTTTGAGACAGAGAGAGACAGAGCATAAACAGGGGAGGGTCAGAGAGAGGGAGGCACAGAATCTGAAACAGGCTCCAGGCTCTGAGCTGTCAGCCCAAAGCCCGATGTGGGGCTCGAACTCACAGACCGCGAAATCATGACCTGAGCCAAAGTCGGCCGCTTAACCGACTGAGCCACCCAGGTGCCCCTTTCGTTCCTTACTTCTTATAGAAATACTCAGGGCAACTCTGGGAAGTGATCAGGTTCCTCTTCTGCCTCTTAGGGGCAGGTCTACCAAAATGAACCTGGGTTCTTACCAGTTTGTGGGGCGGTGCTCCCTAAGCTCTTCCTGGGCCTTACTAAGTTCCAGTGTGCTTCCAGACCCTTGCCCCATCGCACTGGGAGGGGCTAGTCTCCTATGGATCAAGCAGTGCACTGGTGCCAGGCGAGGTTGCTTCTCCCCATGCTCGGAGGTTCGCACCCTGGTGACAAAGGAGGCGGGAACGCACCATCTCCAAATCCCAGATGGGAACCCCCAAGAGATACAGCAGGATTCTTGCATAGAGAGACGGGACACCGAGGCTTCCTTTGTCCAGGAAGCAACTTTATTCATTGTGCCAGCTTGGGCTCAGTGGGTTCGAAATGAAAAACTGAGCCCCAAGTGCAGTGGAGTGTAGCTTTTTATGCAATTTCTACTTCTTTGTCTCCCATATATGGTGACACATATAGTCTGATCAGACATAGTCCAAGTCACAAACTCGTGACAGAGCTGTGCATACACAGTACAGGAGTTGATTGCATCATGCTACTTTCCCTTGTTCTGAGGATGCCTCCACCAAATTCCTTAGGGAGGGACGCTACCTCTGCCACAATTTCAGTGTAAGAAAGGAAAGACTGGGTAAAGAGCTCTGCTCTTGGGAAGGAAGCTTAGTCACGTGGTGGCAGACCAGTACCTAAGAAGGTATGTCCAGGAAGCAATTCCTTGTGGTCAGCCCAATGAACTTCAGAAACATTGATTTTGGGTACTCAATTTTAACTTGTTACTGTTCATTTCTGTTATTTTTCCCCTCTGTCATTATACTTGTAGTCAAAGTCTTTTTTACCTGGGATAGTGGTTTTGTGGTGAACAAATTGTATTCATTGTTTGGGTGAAGCATTTCAAGGAAAGGAGAGCACCCCCTTCAAAAGTAGAAGATGGCTGAGAGTACCTGGGATTTTATACATGTTTTCACCATTACCTCCTAATTGTTTAAATTAGATAGGTGGTGGGGCACCTGGGTGGCTCAGTCGGTTGGTGCCCGACTTCGGCTCAGGTCATGATCTCACAGTTTGTGAGTTCAAGCCCCATGTCGGGCTCTGTGCTGACAGCTCAGAGCCTGGAGCCTGCTTCAGATTCTGTGTCTCCCTCTCTCTCTCTGCCCCTAACCTACTCGCATTCTGTCTCTATCTCTCACAAAAATAAATAAACATTAAAAAAAATTAGATAGGTGGTGATTTTATGCCAATTAGTGTGGGGGATAGGTATATATCTATTTAGGCAAATTCTTTGGAGATGCTTACAGTATGGAGTGGGATTCAGTTACAAATTAGGTGGTAGACTTACAATAAGAAAACTGAATAGCTTGATGGCTTCTAGGTTTTCACTGTATGGTTGCAAATTTTCTGAATTTCTTGTGAATTTCAAAATGCCATGCATAAGCACCAGTAAATTCTGATTTTCAACTTAATAATTTTTAGATTATTTTGTACAATGAAACACGTTTTCTCTTCACTCATTAATTTAACAAATTAGCTTAATATATATAAATTCTTATAACAGTGCCTAGAAATTTGTAAGTTTTTACTCTTGCTATTAATAACTAAGAGCTAATGTAGCTAAGTGAGGTCTTTCTACTATATTATCAATAAGACATGGTAGGATGAACAAAGGTATGACCAGCAACTGGAATATATTTGGATTAAGGATTTCAACAGTATATGATTATAGAGAATGGTATAAGACACATCCTCAAGATTCCTGACTGGCTATTTGTAATACAGTATGGATGTAATATAATTAAGTCGTTAAGGGATTATTCTTGAACTTTTCAAAAGTTTTGAAAGTCGTTCTCCTGAATCAATTTAAAGCTATGGCTTATTAAAGTGCATAAATCCATAAGAGAAAGAAATATTTAAATTGCCTTCCTGAGCTTGGAGAAAATTCTTTTTCTTTTTTTTTTCAGGCATAAGAACATTTTATTTTAAGAAATGTTAGCCTAAGAGAAATTAATTTATTTAAAATTTTAATTATAGTAAATTCCCAAAGTAAAATACCATCAATGATGTTTGTTAGGATGGTATTATTCTTAGTAGTACTATTAATATTAATACTATTTTTTATTTAATTTTTTATTTTTAAAAATTTACATCCAAATTAGTTAGCATATAGTGAAACAATGATTTCAGGAGTAGATTCTTTAATGCCCCTTACCTATTTAGCCAATCCCCCCTCCCACAACTCCTCCAGAGTGTCTGCTTGAATGTCTGACTCCTGATTTCAGCTCAGGTCATGATCTCATGGTTCATGGATTCGAGACCCACACTTGGGCTTCTTCTTCTCTCTCTCTCTCACTCTCTCTCTTTCTCCTTCTCTCTCTGGCCCTCCTCTGCTCTCTCGCTCTCTCTCAAAATAAATAAATAAACTTAAAAAAAAAGAAAGTGACAAGTCCAGTTGTCATAGGTATTTTAAGTTTATTAATTTTTTTCTTTTTTTTAATTTTATTTTTTAGTTTTTAAAATTTACATCCAAATTAGTTAGCATATAGTGCAACAATGATTTCAGGAGTAGATTCCTTACTGCCCCTTACCCATTTAGCCCATCCCCCCTTCCGCAATCCTTCCAGCAACCCTCAGTTTGTTCTCCATATTTATGAGTCTCTTCTGTTTTGTCCCCCTCCCTGTTTTTATATTATTTTTGGTTCCCTTCCCTTATGTTCATCTGTTTTGTTTATTAAAGTCCTCATATGAGTGATATATGATTTTTGTCTTTCTCTGACTGACTAATTTCACTTAGCAAAATACCCTCCAAGTCCATCCACGTAGTTGCACATGGCAAGATTTCATTCTTTTTGATTACTGAGTAATACTCCATTGTATATATATACCAATCTTCTTTATCCATTCATCCATCAATGGACATTTGGGCTCTTTCCATACTTTGGCTATTGTTGATAGTGCTGCTATAAACATGGGGGTGCATGTGTCCCTTGGAAACAGCACACCTGTATCCTGTGGATAAATGCCTAGTAGTGCAATTGCTGGGTTGTAGGGTAGTTCTATTTTTAGTTTTTTGAGGAAGCTCCATACTGTTTTCCAGAGTGGCTGCACCAGCTTGCATTCCCACCAGCAATGCAAAAGAGATCCTCTTTCTCTGCATCCCTGCCAGCATCTGTTGTTGTATGAGTTGTTAATATTAGCCATTCTGACAGGTATGAGGTGGTATCTCATTGTGGTTTTGATTTGTATTTCCATGATGATGAGTGATGTTGAGCATTTTTTTCATGTGTCAGTTGGCCATCTGGATGTCTTCCTTGGAGAAGTGTCTATTCATGCCTTTTGCCCGTTTCTTCACTGGATTATTTGTTTTTTGGGGTGTTGAGTTTGATAAGTTCTTTGTAGGTTTTGGATACTAACCCTTTATCTGATATGTCATTTGCAAATATCTTCCCCCATTCTGTCAGTTGCCTTTTAGTTTTGCTGATTGTTTCCTTTGCTGTGCAAAAGATTTTTATTTTGGTAAGGTCCCATAGTTCATTTTTGCTTTTGTTTCCTTTGCCTCCAGAGACGTGTTGAGTAAGAAGTTGCTGTGGGAAAGATCAAAGAGGTTTTTGCCTGCTGTCTCCTTGAGGATTTTGATGGCTTCCTGTCTTACATTGAGGTCTTTCATCCATTTTGAGTTTATTTTTGTGTATGGTGTAAGAAAGTGGTCCAGGTTCATTCTTCTGCATGTTGCTGTCCCGTTTTCCCAGCACCACTTGCTGAAGAGACTGTCTTTATTCCATTGGATATTCTTCCCTGCTTTGTCAAAGATTAGTTGGCCATACGTTTGTGGGTCCATTTCTGGGTTCTCTATTCTGTTCCATTGATCTGAGTGTCTGTTCTTGTGCCACTACCATACTGTCTTGATGATTACAGCTTTGTAGTATAGCTTGAAGTCTGGAATTGTTATGCCTCCAGCTTTGGTTTTCTTTTTCAAGATCGCTTTGGCTATTCAGGGTCTTTTCTGGTTCCATACAAATTTTAGGATTATTTGTTCTATCTCTGTGAAGAATGCTGGTGTTATTTTGATAGGGATTGCACTGAATATGTAGACTGCTTTGGGTAGTATCGACATTTTAATAATATTTGTTCTTCCTATCCAGGAGCATGGAATCTTTTTCCATTTCTTTGTGTCTTCTTCAATTTCTTTCATAAGCTCTCTATTGTTTTCAGTGTATAGATTTTTCACCACTTTGGTTAGGTTTATTCCTAGGTATTTTATGGGTTTTGGCACAATTTTAAATGGGATTGATTCCTTGATTTCTCTTTCTGTTGCTTCATTGTTGGTATATAGGAATGCAACTGATTTCTGTGCATTGATTTTATATCCTGAAACTTTGCTGAATTCATGGATCAGTTCTTTTGGGTTTTACATATAGAGTATCATGTCATCTGCTTGTAATCTTTTGGGTTTTACATTAGAGTATCATGTCATCTGCGAAGAGTGAAAGTTTCACCTCCTCCTGGCCTGTTTGGATCCTTTTATTTCCATGTGTTGTCTGATTGCAGAGCCAATAGGGGAAGGCTCTCAGTTTTTTCCCACTGAGGATGATATTAGTGTTGGGTCATTCATATATGGATTTTTTGATCTTGGGGTATGATCTTTCTATCTCTACTTTTCTGAGGGTTTTTATCAAGAAAGCATGCTGTATTTTGTCAAATGCTTTTTGTGCATCTATTGAGAGGATCATATGGGTTTTGCCCTTTCTTTTATTGATGTGATGATTCACATTGATTGCTTTGTGGATATTGAACCAACCTTGCATCCCAGGTATAAATCCCACTTGGTTGTGGTGAATATTTTTTAAATTTTTTTTAATGTTTATTTATTTTTGAGACAGAGAGAGAGCATGAATGGGGGAGGGTCAGAGAGAGAGGGAGACACAGAATCCGAAGCAGGCTCCAGGCTCTGAGCTGTCAACACAGAGCCCGACGCAGGCTCGAACTCACGGACCGTGAGATCATGACCTGAGCCGAAGTTGGACGCTTAACTGACTGAGCCACCCAGGTGCCCAGTGAATATTTTTTTTAATGTATTGTTGGATCTGGTTGGCTAGTATCTTCTTTAGGATTTTTGCATCCATGTTCATCAGGGAAATTGGTCTATAGTTCTCCTTTTTAGTGGGGTCTCTGTCTGGTTTTGGAATCAAGGTAATGCTGGCTTCATAGAAAGAGTTTGGAAGTTTTCGTTCCATTTCTATTTTTCGGAACACCTTCAAGAAAGTAGGTGTTAACTCTTCCTTAAATGTTTGGTAGAATTCCCCTGGAAAGCCATCTGGCCTGGACTCTTGTTTTTTGGGAGATTTTTGATTACTAATTCGATTTCTTTACTGGTTATGGGTCTGCTCAAATTTTCTATTTCTTCCTGTTTCTGTTTTGATAGTGTATATGTTTTTAGGAATTTGTCCATTTCTTCCAGATTTCCCATTTTATTGGAGTATAATTGCTCATAATAGTCTCTTATTATTGTTTTTATTTCTGCTGTGTTGGTTGTGATCTCTCTTCTTTCATTCTTGATTTTATTTATTTGGGTCCTTTTCTTTTTCTTTTTGATCAAACTGGCTAGTGGTTTGTCAATTTTATTAATTCTTCCAATGAACCAGCTTCTGGTTTCATTGATCTGTTCTACTGTTTTTTTGGTTTTGATAGCATCAATTTCTGCTCTAATCTTTATTTCCAGTCTTCTGCTGGTTTGGGGTTTTATTTGCTGTTCTTTTTCCAGCTCATTAAGGCATAAGGTTAGGTTGTGTATCTGAGATCTTTCTTCCTTCTTTAGGAAGGCCTGGATTGCTATATACTTTCCTCTTATGACTGCCTTTGCTGCATCCCAGAGGTTTTGGGTTGTGGTGCTATCATTTTCATTGACTTCCATATACTTTTTAAATTTCTTCTTTAACTTCTTGGTTAGCCCATTCATTCTTTACTAGGATGTTCTTCAGTCTCCAAGTATTTGTTACCTTTCCAAATTTTTTCTTGTGGTTGATTTCGAGTTTCATAGCATTGTGGTCTGAAAATATGCACGGTACAATCTCAATCTTTTTGTACTTACTTAGGGCTGATTTGTGTCCCAGGATATGGTCTATTCTGTAGAATGTTCCATGTGCACTGGAGAAGAATGTATATTCTGCTTTAGGATGAAATGTTCTGAATATATCTATTAAGTTCATCTATTAAGTCCAGTGTGTCATTCAAAGCCATTGTTACCTTGTTAGTTTTTTTGTTTAGATGATCTGTCCATTGCTGTGTTGAAATACCCTACTATTATGTTATTACTATCAATGAGTTTCTTTATGTTTGTGATTAATTGATTTATATAATTGGGGGTTCCACATTTGGTGCATAAATATTTACAATTGTTAGGTCTTCTTGGTGGATAGACCCCTTGATTTTGATATAATAATGCCCTTCTGCATCTCTTGATACAGTCTTTATTTTAAAGTCTAGATTGTCTGATATAAGTGAGGCTACTCTGGCTTTCTTTTGTTGACCATTAGCGTGATAGATGGTTCTCCATCCCCTTACTTTCAATCTGAAGGTGTCTTTAGGTCTAAAGTCTGTCTGTTGTAAACAGCATATAGATGGATCTTGTTTTCTTATTCATTCTGTTACCCTATGTCTTTATTTACTTGTTAAAAAATTTTTTTTCAAGGTTTATTTATTTTTGAGAGACAGCGCGTGAGCAGGGGAGGGGCAGGGAGAGGGGGAGACATAGAATCCAAAGCAGGCTCCAGGCTCTGAGCTGTCAGCACAGAGCCTGATGCGGGACTTGAATGCACAGACTATGAGATCATGACCTGAGCCAAAGTTGGACGCCCAACCCACTGAGCCACCCAGATGCCCCTACCCTATGTCTTTTGATTGGAGCTTTGAGTCCATTGACATTTAGAGTGAGTACTGAAAGATGAATTTATTGCCATTATGTTGTTTTAGAGTTGGGGTTTCTGGTAGTGTTCTTTGGTTCTTTCTAGTTTTTGTTGCTTTGGGTATCTATCTATCTATCTATCTATCCATCTATCTATCTATCTTTTCATCTTTTCTCCCCTCTGAGAGTCCCCCTTAAAATTTCATGCAGGGCCAGTTTAGTGGTCACAAACTCCTTTAATTTTTGTTTGTCTGCGAAACGTTTTATCTCTCCTTCTATTTTGAATGAGAGCCTTGCTGGAATAAGAATTCTTGGCTGCATTTTTTTTCTGATTCAGCACGTTGAATATATCCTGACACTCCTTTCTGGCCTGCCAAGTTTCTGTGGATAGGTCTGCTGCAAACCTGATCTGTCTTCCCTTGTAGGTTAAGGATTTTTTTTCCCCTTGCTGCTTTCATGATTCTTTCTTTGCATGAGTATTTTGTGAATTTGACTGTGATATGCCTTGTTGATGGTCAGTTTTTGTTGAATCTAATGGGGGTCCTTTGTGCTTCCTGGATTTTGATGTCTTTATCTTTTCCCAGGTTAGCAAAGTTTTCCACTATGATTTGCTCACATAACCCTTCTACCCCTATTTCTCTCTCTTCCTCTTCTGGGACCCCCTATGATTCTTACATTGTTCCTGTTTTTTTTGTTTGTTTGTTTTAATTTTTTTTTGCATTTATTTATTTGAGAGAGACAGTGGGAGCAGGGGAAGGGCAGAGAGAGAGGGAGATACAGAATCAGAAGCAGGCTCCAGTCTCTAAGCTGTCAGCACAGAGCTGGATGAAGGGCTCGAACCCATGAACTGTGAGATCATGACCTGAGCTGAAGTCGGATGCTTAACTGACTGAGCCACCCAGGCGCCCCTGACGTTGTTCCTTTTTAATGAGTCATGGATTTCTCTAATTGTTAAATCGTCCTCTTTTGCCTTAATTTCCCTCTCTTTTCTTTTCTGCTTCATTATTCTCCATAAGTTTGTTCTCTATGTTGCTGATTCTCTGTTCTGCCTCATCTATCCTTGCCGCCACAGCATCCATCCGAGATTGCAGCTCAGTTATAGCATTTTTTTTCATCCAGACTAGCTTTTACTTCTTTTATCTCTGCAGAAAGGGATTTTAATCTATTTTCAACTCCAACTAGTATTCTCATTATCACGATCTAAATTCTGATTCAGACATCTTGGTTGTATCTGTATTGGGTAAGTCCCTGGCTGTCGTTTCTTCCTGCTCTTCCTTTTGGGGTGAATACCTCATTTCGTAATTTTGAAGGGAGAAAAGGAATTAATGTGCAAAAAAATTAAAATTAAAAAAAATTAAAATTGGGGCGCCAGGGTGGCGCAGTCAGTTAAGCGTCCGACTTCAGCCAGGTCACGATCTCGCGGTCCGTGAGTTCGAGCCCCGCGTCGGGCTCCGGGCTGATGGCTCGGAGCCTGGAGCCTGTTTCCGATTCTGTGTCTCCCTCTCTCTCTGCCCCTCCCCCGTTCATGCTCTGTCTCTCTCTGTCCCAAAAATAAATAAACGTTGAAAAAAAAAATTAAAATTAAAAAAATTATAATTTAAAAAAATTTAAAAAAACACACAAAATCGAATAAGTGGTGTTAGATTCTAGGTGTGTTTTGGTCTGGGTTTTGAAAGGGGCTTGATAGATAAAAAAGGGGAAAGAAAAAAAAGAAAACCATTTGAAAATTTGAAAAAATGAATACACTGAAGTAGACTTAAATGAAATGATGGAAGTAAAATAGAATTTGAAAAAAATTACACAAAAGTAAAAAATATAGTAGAAAAGAATTTAAAATATTTTTAATAAAAATTGAAAATAAAAATGAATTTTTTGTCTTTCTGTATTCAAGAAAAAGAGAAAAAAGAAAGAAAAAAACAACAAAGAAAAATAAAATTAAATAGATGGACTGGCGAATAGACTGAAATGTGACTGAAATTACTTCATTTTCCCCTAGAAGTCAAACTATGAAGTGCTTTATAGTCCATAAACTAAGCAGGCGGAAAGACTTGTATTCCTTACGAGCGAGGTTGGCCTAGTTAGGTGGGGCTTAATGTACCTGCTCCATTCTCCACTAGTTGGTGCTGCTTAGCTTACTAGGGTGGATTGTTGTGGTGCTTGTAGGTGTGTATGTGCATGCATGGGAGTGGTGAAAATGGCGTCACCCAGCTACCCAGTCTCTAGTATTGGAACTCTGTTCTCCCCCATCAGCAATAGCGCACCCATCCTTTGTGTTTGGCTTCTCTCCACTCCCCACTTTTACACAGTCTGTGACCAAGCCCCAAGCAGCACCACCGTCCTGAGTTTTGTCTCAGATGTGGCTGTTTTTCCTGATTCCTTACTTCTGAGGGACTGTGGCTTTGATCTGTTCTGCCCCTCTGCAGGAGGGTCTCACTGAGCAACGGCCAGGTGCCGGCCTCACCCAGGAATGTCTGCGAGACTGTGCTGCTGCCAATGCCCAGAGACTGTGCTGGGTGCCAGCGAGCCCCAGAAAAAGTTCACGAGATAGTGTAGCAGCAGCGTTTCAGGGATTATGGAAAAACACAACATGTGTCTGGCAGTAGGTTTCACTTTTAATAAAACTGTTCCAGCACCAGCAAACATGGTTGTTTTCCCGGGTCCACTGGGGCCTTGCCTTTGGAGACCCACATAGCCTCTAGCAGGTGTCCTCCCAGCAAGGGAACCACCTCTCCCTGTGTGGCCTGAAGAACCCCAGACTCCACTCTGCTCCTGCGGATTCGCCCTTCCCACCAGAGCACCGCCAGGTATGGAGCTGTGGAGTTTCAGACTCTGCACTTCCCCTGTTTATAGAGTCTTAAAGGAGGGAATTTAAACCCTCCCCTTTCTCCTTTCTCCTTTCTCCATTTTTAGTTTAGTTTAGTGGAAAAAAAACTGTTTCCATTTTTCCACTTTCTCTCCAGCTGCTTTTGGGGAGAGTGCTTTGCCCGTATGCTCCCCCCCACCATCTCTATCCTGTCTCCACATGTAAAAGAGACTCCCTGCCCTCTGCAGCTTCTCTCTCCCCCAGTTCACCTCTCTGAGTTTTGTACCTGCTGAATTGTGTGGTTCAGGTTGTTCATAGTGTTGTGTAATCCTCTGATTAGTTTTCTAGCTGTGCAGGATGAATTAGTGTTGGTCTGGCTGTATTCATGCACACAAGACACACAAAAAACTTCTAAGCTGTTCTGCCATCTTGGCTCCTCTCTGATAAAAATGTATTTAAAATTTTTTTGTTTTTACATTTTATTTATTTTTGATAGACAGAGACAGAGCACAAGTGGGGGAGGGACAGAGAAAGAGGGAGACACAGAATCTGAAGCAGGCTCCAGGCTCTGAGCTGTCAGCACAGAGCCTGACACAGGGCTTGAACTCACAAACCGCGAGATCATGACCTGAGCCAAAGTCAGACGTTTAACTGACTGAGCCACCCATGCGCCCCCAAAATGTATTTTTTTAAAAAGTTTACTTATTTATTTATTTTGAGAGAGACAGGGAGACTTCAAGCAGGGGAGAGGCAGAGAGAAAGGAAAAATCTCTAGCAGGCTCTGCACTGTCAATGCAGAGCCTGATGTGGGGCTCAAACTCCTGAAGCATGAGAAATGACCTGAGCCAAAATCAAGAGGTGGTCGCTTTACTGACTGTGCCACCCAGGTTTTCCTGATTGATAAAAATTTAAAGTGACTCTTGTAGGAGCATGAAATTTGGGATGGATATGTAAAAGAATTTGAAAAAATAAGTCAAGAAAGATGAAGGAAGCCAAAATAGTGCTTATTATATGCTGGGTGCCTTATATGCACTATTTTATTTATTCTCCCAAGAACACCACAATGAGACTGTTAATTATAGGTGAGCATTCTGAGACATAAAAGTTAATTGCCCAAGATCAGATTGCTAGTAACTGGCCTTGTAAGCATAAAGGTCATAGATGTGGGATGCTAGCCCTGAGGTCATTGCTGGCCATAGACAGGCTTAATCCAGACAGAAAACATAAGAAATCTGTGTCTATGTGTTCTGCATAAAGAACCTCTTAATTATCCAGGGCACTGACAAGAGGGTTCCAGTGAGGACTGAGTGAAGTAATGTGGACTGAATCTACAGTTTTACCAAAGCAGGGTAGGGCTGGGAAGAGGAAAATCTGGGGAAACTATAGGTAGAGTCCCCATAGCTCTTTCTGCAGCACAGACTAGTATGTGCCTACCTGAAACCCTATAAGATATCCTCTCATTATGAGTAAGGATTCATATGCGCCCATGGCAGCTGGGTCCTGGTTTTCTGGGGTTATCAACTCTGCAGTACAAACTGCATTTGTGGTACAATTGACCTTCTGTAGGAATAATGTCATCAATCATTTCTCCTGTGAACTTCTTGCTATCATGAAACTGGCCTGTGCTGACATCTCAGGCAGTGAGTTCATCAGGCTCATGGTCACAACACTGTATATTGACTATTAATAATCATTATCTTTTACACATTAATCATTGTCAGCATCCTCATATTTGCTTTTCTAAGGGGAGAAACAAAGTATTCTACACCTGCTCAGCCCATCTGAGGTAATAATATTCTACAGAACCATTCTCTTCATGTACATGAAGCCCAAGTCTAAAGACACACTTAAATCAGATGATTTCAGTGCTACTGACAAACTGATATCCATGTTCTATGGGGCGATGACTTCAATGATGAATACTTTAATCTAATGTCTCAGAAACAAGGATGTGAAGGAGGCAGCTTCATAGCAGCTTCTTTAGCAAGTTAAAGGAAAAGGTGATTGGACTGTGAACACATTGGACTTCGTTGAAACTTTAGAATTATGTTGGAAGTTTGGTTACTTTTACTTTTTTTGCACTTTTATATTATTTAGCAATTTTTCATAATGAAAAAGCATACAGCATTTCAATATTATGGCATGCTCACTATAGAGAATTTGCAAGATACAGACAGTAGGGTGAGGGAAATAAAGAGGTCACCTATTACTCTAACACTAGGAGATGGGTTTCAAGCGTTTTGAACAATATCTTTTGTGTTCTGTATATACTGCAATGTTGGAATTGGGTATTATATGTCTTTTTATGTTCACCTTTATACATAGCCCTATTTCATACACATCATTTCATCAAATCTTTCAAAATAAATAAGTTCTCTGTTGTGAGAAAAGCAAAACAGAAAAATCCTCAAAACTGCACCCACATTCTCCAGTGGAGAGCCTTGTGTTGTAGTTTCACATTAATCTCAAAATCCTCCTAAGTCATTGGAGATACTGTTTTCTTGGAGAATATCTTTCCTGTGGAACTAAGTGTGCAAGCATTTGGGACTATTGAGGGAAACGGGTAAATGCCTTAAGGATGGAGCCTATGCAATCAATCAGAACGTCCTTATTTTATCTTCTTTCTTTGTTTCACCTTACATGTTAGCTCTAGCATAAAGAAAATTTTGCAAAATTAAAACTGGGTTGAAAAAATCAGTCTATTGGTCTAGACAGTAATGTGGACAAGTGTTGGGTTAGATGGCATCATATCCATGCCCATTTAGGAGAAGCCAGGCTTTTTGATATCCTGAGATCATTCCAATACTTTTCCAAAACTTAGAAGAGTATCTAAGTTCTTGATTTCTAGTGTGGACCTGCATTGATGTCTTGTCTCTCTTACTAATAGCTTTGTCACCTTAGTGATCTGAGAAGGTAGATTTGGGGGGATGTCACACAGGATGTGATATTATCTTGATTTTGCTTGGCTTCCTCCTCACATTTTTACTCTATCTGAAGAACATTTCTAATTTACAGGCCAACAGGAATGAGAAAGTGTGTTCAAGAGTAAGCCACATTCTAGGAAATCCATTAGGCTGGATAAATTTTATATTGATGGAACAGTAAAGTTAGAAGATGTTAGAGATTAACATATTTTACATAGGCAAATAAGAGTTAAGTGCTTGTGGTAATTGGGTATATTAATGTCACTTTTCCAAGTTCAGTTTTTAATTTTAATGGCAGGAATATCAAACAGTCATGAACTCTATATAAGTCCCTTTAACTTCCATCCTAGATATGCACAGATTAAATCTGATGGCAAAGGTTGAGACTATTGATGTATTAGAAGCACTCCCTAGTGAGATAGGCTGTAAAAACCTATTAGTGGGGTGTTTGGGTGGCTCACTTGGTTAAGCGTCAGACTCTTGATTTCAGCTCAGGTCTGCTCTCCCACTTCCTGAGCTGGAGCCCTGCAATGGGCTGTGTGCTGACAGCACAGAGTGTGCTTGCAATTCTCTCTCTCCCTCTCTCTCTGCCCCTCCCCAGCTTGGGTGCTCTCTCTCTCTCAAAACAAACAAACAAACAAACAAACAAACAAACAAACAAACATAAAAACCTATTAGTTTCCATAAACACACTCAAAGGACTTTTATTTCCTGAAGAATTCCTGGTATGTAGAAAACCTCTAGAGTCAAGCATATTGTGTTTGACCCACAGGCCATTTTGGATACTCAGACTCTACTTTCTGTTTTTGTTTTTGTTTGTTTGTTTGTTTGTTTGTTTGTTTTAGCTTAAATCAAACTGCTTCCATAAGCTCTCTGGGATGACTGACCTAGGGCCTAGTCTTCTATCAGACTTTAAATTTTTGAATCTACTTAATTAAAGAAAGTAGAAATTATATTGTATCTTTTCTAATGTCTTATTTAATTTTGAGAGAGAGAGAGAGAAAATGAACAAGTAGGGGAGGGGCAGAGAGAGAGAGAGGGACAGAAAATCCAAAACAGGCTCTGCACTGACAGCAGTCAACCTGGTGTGGGGCTTTAACTCACAAACGGTGAGATCATGACCTGAGCAAATCAGATGCTCAACCAAACTGAGCCACCCAGATGAAAGTAGAAATTTTAATATGCATATTTCTCCTCAGAAGAGAAGATGAAGATAGTTTTTTCCCTGTCAGTGTTGCAGAATAAATTCTGAAGAAAAGAAAAACAAGTCATCTGTTTTGATGTATCCATATGTTCAAATTGCTAGGCATACATGTTATCACTATAATACCGATATGCTTTATTTAATACTTCAGCCTCTACAGGGTTTTTCCGTTCAGGAAATTTATTTTAAAAGACTTTTCTATTTTTCCAATTCTCATTTAATTAGGATTTTGTGACTTGGAAAACTTAAATTTCCTGACAATTCTGGGAAGGAATTATTGCATAGAAACACTTCCATACTATTATTTAATAATAATAAATGAAATATTTTTTCCCATTCAGAGTGTATTCTATCATTTGTAACTAATCCCTGATTGATATGTATGGCATATGAGGTCATCTTTGCTTTGGTCTGTTTAGTTTCATCTTCCACCAGCCCCCATATGCCTCTCTGTTTATATTCTTGTGATGCTGCGTTATTTTTATTTCCCTGCCTTCATCATGCCATTTCTTGTCTTATACCATGGTGTTATTGTTTCTTCTTCCTGGATGTCCTCCTCATATTATTTACCTCTCAAAATCCCACTCAAAAAGTTCAGGTATCACCTCTCCTGGCAAGTGTGTCTTGATTCTGAGTTACTTGTCACTTATACTTCCATAGCACATTAAACCATCATTTTATTTTCTATTTTTGAGAGAAAGAGAGTGGGGGAAAAGCAGAGGGAGAGGGAGATAGAGAATCTCAAGCAGGCTCTACTCCCAACACAGAGTCCTATCTGCAGCTCGATCTTAGGACTGTAGGATCATTCAGAACATGAGCTGAAATCAATAGTCAGACACTTAACCACTGAGCCACTCAGGTGCCCATAAACCATCATTTTAATTGCAGCATTACGACCTTTTATTGAAATCATCTGATTACATGGATATTTTTATTACTGCCTATAGGACAGGTAGAGACTGCATCTTGGGCATTTTTATATTCATAGAAATTCTTACTATTGGCTTCATTGAGTAATTGAGTATGTATATAATAAATATATAAACAGTGATTTTAGAAAATATAAAACACTTAATAGAAATATGGGTAGAAGACATGAGTATACAACACATATAAAAGACAATACAGCTATTTAAGACACAACAAAAGTTAAATATTATAGTAGTTAAAAATTCCATTAAAAGGCATGATGAGATACTATTTTAAGCCCTGTAGATTACCAAAAAAAAAATCCCAAACTATTGAAAGCATCATTGATGACAAGAGCAAGAGAAAAATCAGCAGTACTGTAATACTGGTGGAAGCATAAACTAGTATTATCTTTTAGATTCATAAAAATCGTCACTATTTTTGGCCACATCATTTCACTTCTAGAATTCGATTTTAACAAAGTGATTTGAACTAATTTTGTTGAAAATGATTTAAAAAGAAAAAGAGAAAAATATCATTCAAAAGTAAGCAGCCTTAAGGTTCATCATTGGATCTTTCGAGGGGCAAATGATTTTAGCTTGATTTATTATGTTGTTTTATAATGAATATCAGGCTCCTTTCTGAACTATGGTTGTTTTCAGCTTTGTTTCTTAAACCTTTATATATTTTTAAATTTTTTTTTTTCAACGTTTATTTATTTTTGGGACAGAGAGAGACAGAGCATGAACGGGGGAGGGGCAGAGAGAGAGGGAGACACAGAATCGGAAACAGGCTCCAGGCTCTGAGCCATCAGCCCAGAGCCCGACGCGGGGCTCGAACTCATGGACCGTGAGATCGTGACCTGGCTGAAGTCGGACGCTTAACCGACTGCGCCACCCAGGCGCCCCTAAACCTTTATATATTATCTGAGGATATCTTTTCTTTCCTTGCCTTTCTTTTCCCTTCTCCTTCCTTCCTTCTAAAAAAACATTTTCCTTTCCTGTACAAAGACTGTGTATTACTTTTAGAATATTTACAATGTAAATATGTGTTCATTCAAAAAGTCAACTTTTATTATAAGATAATTTATAAAGTGAATATAAAATTGTACAGTAAATAATCTATACTTCCAAAAAGGTTGTGTGTGTGTATGTGTGTGTGTGTGTGTGTGTGTGTGTGTGTTTGCATGTGTGTAAGACAGGGAGAAAAAGAGATTGAAAAATTGAGAGAGAATTCAGTTGGGGAAATTTTGATGACTATACATGAGCCTCTTTATGATTTTTGTGTGAAACAGTGTAATGGGCCTCTTGTAATTAGGTCTTTAGGGCTTTATTTCTGAAGTCTCATGTTTTATACATATTTCATTTATGAAGCAATTTAAAGTTGCTCATAGAGGTTTAGAGAGGTCCTTAAGAACACTTAAATTGTGTCCTAAAGCATGGAGCAGATTCTTTAGATATTTGTGGGTCCACAATGGGGCAGTGTTTTAGCCTGGGCTTTATGGGGAAATTGCCCCATTCCTAAAATGTATGGTTAAGTATCAATTTCCTTCCTATTTTGAACCAGAGGAATCTAATGGTGCTTTGTCTGAACTAGCAGAATTTATCTTTGTATTCACACCTGTAACAGTCATGTGTCTATAAATGTCAAACAATCAGTGAGTTTCTATGGCCAAATGATTACTCACTAGTAGCTGCCTCTTTGGAGGCTCAGCTACTAATGTGGAGTCATGAAGATTGGCTGCAAGTAGAAAAGCAGGACAAAATCATCTGTTGCTGCAACCTAGAGAGACAGGCAGTCTCTGGTTTGAAGGTAAGTTACTGCAAAGGCAGGAAACAAACTTATCATCGATAAGTAGGAGTTGGGCTGATGCTTTAAACGTGTCAATTTTGAACATGAGGTGTTTTTCTCATTGAGAGATTGAGTGTTAGAAAGGGAATTTAAGGGTCTAGTGACTGCGATGTGGTGGGGGAAAAAGAGCTATGAGACCAAAAGAGCAGTTCTGTATGCAAAGACCACTGCACAACCAACTGGAAGGAATTTGCCCAGCAGGATGAGTTACTTTTTATTAATGTTCAGCTTTTTAGTGTGTTACATCGTATTTGGACACTGTTATTTACTTGAGCGAATTGAGGCTTACTATAGGGTGTACAGTAGACTGTGTTCTTTGGTAAACAAGTCATCGCTGGTCCTCTAGCAACAGCTCAGTTCCATTTGGTTCAGTCACTTAAGAACCAGGTGAACTGTGTTCCAGGTACTGTTCTAGGGCCTCTTTATACAGAGATAATATACGAGGAGGATCCTATGACCAATTTGGATTTTTTTAAAGAAAGTGAACAGTATCATTTTGTGAACTGAAAAAGAAAATATACCAAAGCAATGCATAGCCAGAAAGACACCTGCTTGGGCATTATTCTAGTATGTTTGCATGCAGTATTGGGGACTATTTTGAATATCTGCTTTTCGATCATTGGGTTATAATTGTAAAAGTGAGTAACTTTTCCTTTTCCTTTTCCTTTTCCTTTTTATGTCAAGAGGCTTGCTAAAAATGTTAAAATAGTCTTAGTCAAAAAAGTTAGTCATGTGTTTTAAGACAAGGAACACACTGGTAACTTACTACAACCCTATCTTTTTATAGAGGGAATTGAATTTGATATAAGGCAGAACTTGAGATGATTTTTGCCATTTTGGCACCTAATTTTCTGGTGTCCAGAAGATTGGGGTGACTGTGATAAAGTGTATTAGGATCTGTATGTAGGATGAAATAATACCATTTGTCAGAACATTGTGTGTGACCTGATTAAGCTTTTAAGCTACATGTACTTGATAAAGAAATGACTGTTTCAGAGATGTAAAAAAAAAAAAAGAAGGAAGAAATGAACAGAGAGGCATGAAGGAAACCACTGACAATGGGAACCATTGTTGTGCTATTTGCATTATATGCACCAGCTCCTTTAGTCATATAAACAAATATTATGATGTAAGTGTTTTTATCTTCATTCTTTACCAAGGATGATGATAATCAGAAACGTGCCCAGGCCATCTAGTTAAGAGGCAGAGATGGTGTTTGACCTAAGTTTGCCTCCAAAGTCTGTGTGCCTGACAGTGGTATGGAATGTGCGTGTTAGAATATCATGTAGCATGGGGATAGCTAATGGAACCATGGTTTTGGCAGAGATGATTTTTCACAGGGGTGCATATAATCTTCAGTATTCAAAGAACCCCTGGTGTACCTAATGCCTTTGGGGGTCTCAAGTGGTTTGAGACCTAACCCAGAAAAATATGACAAATTCTATAAGATGGAAATCTTCTAAAAAATTAAATAATTTTAAAAGTTAGGGCAAAGAGGATTTTAAAACAGGAAAATCAGATTTGGCTTTGGGTGATCCCAAGAAGACTAGTTATGGTCTGAAAATGAGAAGATGGATCCTTATTTCAGAGCAAAGTGCCTCATAACATTAGGTGGACAACGGAATTGAGAATGGAACAAGAATAATAGCTAGCATATTGAGCTATTATTTATTGAGCTATTATTTTGTGGGGAATTTTACTACTCATAAAAGCAATAATGCATTTAATGGAAAGGAAATGACATAGGATATAAGGATAGACCCTTAACCTGGTCAAAGAATAGTTTACAGCTTGATGGTGGGACAGGAGATGGTTATGGGCCTGAAAATCCTAATGATACTATTAAGTATCTTGAGTATTGAAAATTTGACTATATTTAGAGTACCTATTAGTCTCCAAGTCTCATGTAGTGTGTAATACTGAACAAGTTAGAACAATTTTCAAACATACCGCCTTGTGTCCTATGACAATGGATGGTTTGATGTAGTATATGTCATGTAGTGATGTAAGTGAAAGGAGAGAGAGAGGCAGGCAGTGAATCTCAAGAGCTTTAATGTTGCTTTTAACTAATAAGCAATCTATTCATAAAGTGCCAAAATTTCAAAAAGTAGTAAAAGATATACTGTAAATAGCCAACTTTCCATTCCTGTTAATCAGCTATCCATTTCATTTTCTGGTGATAACTATTCTTGTTTCTTTTTCTAGAGATATTCTATATATGAGCAAAAATGCGTGTATGTATGTGTATCATAATGCATATATAATATTTTTTCACAAATGTTAGTGTGTCATATACTATTAATGCTATTCTGAGCATTAATTAATGCTATTCTGAGCATTAATTTTCCAGTTAATATTTCTTAAAGGTATTTCCACATCAATGCACAAAAAGACCCATATTCTTTTTGACAGCAGAATAGTATTCCATTATTTCTATGTCCCCTTTTCCTGGAAATGTAAACTGTTTCCACATCTGCTAATACAGACAATATGTTAATGAATCAATTTGTATGTAAATCACTTTACACATGTGCTAGCATAACTAGTGATAATTACTTACAGGTAGATCTTGGTCAATGATTATATGTATGCTTTTATGATTTTGACATATATTTCCAAATTGTCCTCCATAGAGGATGTACCAATTAGAGTGTACATTGAGAATATAGGAGTTCCTGTCTCCTTGCCCTTAGGAGGCAAGCCATTAGAGGTGAAACCATGCCTTGTCCTTATGAGATCAGTGCATAGACATCTAAAGAATGAGTCATGGTGAGAGATGTAGGAAAATTCTCTGTAGCTCCCTGTGATGTTGGTCACTCAGTTTCTTGAAAACTTTTTTGAATATATGTGTGTGTGTGTGTGTGTGTGTGTGTGTGTGTGTAGTGTTTGTATATTCATACTTATATGTATAATTATATATAAACTTTAATGTACCAAATAAAATAACGATGTCAATTAACAGCAGGCACAACTTATATATACATATGTATGTATATTACCAATATATATTTTAATATATACTTATATATTACATGTTATACATATATTTGTTGTATATGATATATAACTATATATTGTATATTATGCATAATTATGTATATTATATCCTTAGGGTATATTCTGAAATGTAGAATTTGGTAGAAAAGTCATGCATTTTTATCTGCGATTTTAAAAAAGAAAGATATTTGATAATTTATGGAAATTTAGATAATCTATTACATTATAATCTGAGGAAAATTCTGCAAATATACTCTAACCAAACCAAAATATAAATTAACATGTGGTCCTGAAGAGAATAGAAGAGAAACAGAAGAGAGAGGAACCAATAGTGAACAATGAGTAAATATAGAGTGGTAAATACATTGATGAAGAATATCCAATACGTATAGTGTAAGGGCTGAGAAAGAACTCTCAAAAAGGCTCATTGTAAGGAAATTATAAACACTTCTACATTATTTCACTGACTGAAATTTAGCAATTTGAGGATAGAAATGGGGGAATAAAAGTATTCTTGTAGTTCTGTCTTCATTTAATGTTTGAGGGATAGTTTAGGAGATTAGGCAGCACTCTAGTAGAAAAAAATAATCATTATGAGCAAATGGTTGGGTCCTGTAAGTCAAATTTTGAGAGTAGAGAAAGAGAAGATATCCACTTACTTATGGAATGGTAAAATTGAGTAGAGCGTTCAAGTTAATGAAAACAAATAAGAATGACAACTTAACCAGCAAAAATAAGGAAGTGGGAAAAAAAGAGAATGCACTAATGTAAAGTAAATAAGTTATAAAAATAAAGTATATGGAAAGAAGAAAATTAAATAGATTAATAACTATATTTTAAAGTGAATGGACTAAATACTTTCATATAAGACAGAGACTGTAAAAGGAGATTAAAAATTTAAACCAGATATATGTTACTTATAAGTACTATACTTAAAGCGAGAAAGAGAAAGAAAAGTTGAAAATAATGGGATGCACTAAGAGTAGGCAAAAGCTCCCAAACTAAGAGGAAACAGGAGTGTAATAGAAATATCCTAAAAGTGGAAAATAAAGCACAAAACAGGAGAAAGGCCAATTAAGAACAGTCATAGTTTATAAAGATTATTAGCCATTAACAACACAGAAGTAAGCATATAAAAAAATCCTACTTATATAGGCAGAACATGCTTACCAATATTTATATATAATTTATTAATTATAGATGACAGAAGTTAATTATTTCAAAGGTTTGAATAATACATTAAATAAACTTGATTATATGTATACATGTATGCATGTATTGTGTATCTATATAAAATCATATGTCTCTCTCAAAGAGAATTCATATCTTTTGTTAACATTTACAACATGGATCAAGTAATTGGCTGCCAAAGTCTCCATAACTAGAGAATTATAGGTCATTTCTCATGTCATAAAATTGGAAATAACAAAAATCGAACACAAATATCTAATGACTAGAGTTCAAGAAACACACACTTGGGTAACTCCTGGTTAAAGAGGAAAAGGAAAAATAATTATCTAGAAGTTAATGAAAAGAACATTTCATATCAAAATCTAAGTTTTTAGGAAACAACGTATTTTAAGAGCATGAATTACAGTTAGCAATAGGGAAGAAGGGAAATATTAAGGAATTTAGTTCTTATTTCATGAAATTAGAAAATCCAAATAAGCTTGAAAAAAATTTACAAACAAACTTCTTAAGTTCATAAGACAGGGATAAAAAGATTGGAAAAGATAAATCTATCCAAAAGCCTCCTTTCCTTTTAAGAGAAGATCTGTAATATAGGGAAATGCCTTGTGAGACTAATACAGAAAAAATATCACTTAAGATAGTAAGGAAAAAGGAGATAAAACGTCTCACAAGGGAGAGCACAGATTATTAGGATTAAATGCAACCCTGTGATGACACATTTGTAGCAAAATATAAAGTATTAAAATGAATTTCTCTCAAATCTCCATGTTGAAATCTTACTTCTTTCTGAACAATCATCTATTTTGGTTTGATATTTCTTTTGAAACGTTAGTATTAGAAAATATTAGTAAATTAGATTACAAGGTAATCTAGTCTATGAGCCAAGTTCTCTGCAAATTGAATAATTAAGAATTTACACTCTGCAGCCATATGGCTTGGGGTTAATCTTAGTTATACCATTATTTAGCTATATGACCTTGACCTTAGGCAAATTACTTAACTTTTATGTGCTTTATTTTCTTCCTCTGTTAATAAAGATGATGATGCTAACAACAGTAATTGCCTAATACGGATGCCATTCAGACTAAATGAGGTAATGCATAAAGTAAGCAATTAGTAGTGGATTGGCACAGAGTGACAAATAGTAGTCATTATTTTGTCTTTCATTTTATTCCTTTATTCAACATATATTTTTGAACATCTCTTTCTGTGTCCACTTCACTATAGGTACTGGACTGTGGAAGTAAACAACAAAAGTACCTACCTTTGTAAAGTTTACATGCTGCTGGTCAAGACAGATAGTAAACATAATTTCAAGGAGTGACAAATTATAATTTCAAGGAGTGACAAGATCATTGATTTATTGTGTGGTGGTGTGTAGCCAGTAAAAATGGTTTATTGTTCAGTTACACATAAAATACAATGCTAAGTTTTTATTATAACCTCTAGTTTACATATGTGATGATAAATATGATAAAACGGCCAGGCTTCAGCAAGGAAGACTTAGGTTTGAATCTGACTTAGCTCTGATATATATTTACCTTTAGTCAAGTTTACTTAATATTTATACTTTAGTTTATCTGTAAAATGTGGATTACAATACCTCTATTTTAGCACTATGATGAGATTAACTAAATTACATGACACATTGCATGTAGCATAAAACATGTTAGTTTCCTCTTCCTTGCTTTGGTTCATTTTTGTATACTTCTTTTTTTTTCTTTAGTCTTCTCCTTTAGAAATATTTTTCCCTTCTGGAAGAATATGGTACTTGTAAACTAGTACACATTTGAAAGTAATCATAAGATACACATTTTGTTTTAACAAATATTAATGTTTTACAGGTAAAAGAGAAACAGTAGAATGGAATGGGAAAATCAAACCATTCTGGTGGAATTCTTTTTAAAGGGACTTTCTGGCTACCCAAGGCTTGAGCTACTCTTTTTTGCACTGATCTTAATAATGTATGTTGTCATCCTTCTGGGCAATGGCACCCTTATTTTAATCAGCATCTGGGACCCCCACCTTCACACCCCTATGTACTTCTTCCTGGGGAACCTCTCCTTCTTGGACATCTGCTACACCACCACCTCCATTCCCTCCACACTGGTGAGCTTCCTCTCAGAAAGAAAGACCATATCCTTCTCTGGCTGTGCAATACAGATGTTCCTCGGCTTGGCCATGGGGACAACAGAGTGTGTGCTCCTCGGCATGATGGCCTTTGACCGGTATGTGGCTATCTGCAACCCTCTAAGATATCCTGTCATCATGAGCAAGGATTCCTATGTGCCCATGGCAGTTGGGTCCTGGATCATAGGAGTCATCAACTCTGCAGTACAAACCGCATTTGTAGTACAATTGCCTTTCTGTGGGAATAACGTCATCAATCATTTCTCCTGTGAAATTCTGGCTATCATGAAACTGGCCTGTGCTGACATCTCAGGCAATGAGTTCATCATGCTCGTGGCCACAACACTGTTTATATTGACACCACTGTTATTAATCATTATCTCTTACACATTAATCATTGTCAGCATCCTCAAAATTCGCTCTTCTGAGGGGAGAAGCAAAGTTTTCTCCACATGCTCAGCCCATCTGACTGTGGTGATAATATTCTATGGAACCATTCTCTTCATGTACATGAAGCCCAAGTCTAAAGACACACTTAATTCAGAGGACTTGGATGCTACTGACAAACTTATATCCTTGTTTTATGGGGTTATTACTCCTATGATTAATCCTTTAATCTACAGTCTTAGGAACAAGGATGTGAAGGAGGCAGTAAAACACCTATTGAGAAGAAATGTTTTTAATAAGTAAATGGGAAAGGGACAGGTTATTTTTATAATCACAATATGAAAATCAATTAGGGAAACCAAAGAGCCTAATAGATCGGTTCTTATTGCTGTGTCAAATTCACCTCTCAAATCTCTCAAGCTTTAAAAATTTTTTTGGTGCAGTGCATAATGAAAATAAGTAAATGCCTATGTTTTAGGAGTCAGCGATTATGGTTTTTTCTTATTGTTCAAGAGCTTGAACGTGAGGGCAAGTAGAGGGGTAATGTAATAGTGAGAGAGATTTCCAGACAGGACAATGTTACCCTTTAAATGCTTTTTGATAAGATTATTTTCAAAACCAATTTAATATTTTCTTACTTTATAAGACAGAATAAAAACCTGTTTCAGATTTTTAAAACTGTTAAAATCATGAACTTACAATATTGTATTTACTAAAAAATATAATTTACTTGGAGCTTGTTCATATATGTAATGTTGATTGTCCTCTGTCTAGGTAGCTGTACAATATTAAACTTTTTGGTTCTAGTATAATAATTTTTTATAACTTTTTGTTCATATCCACCTATGAAGTATTAAGTTATTATTCTTTTCTACTTTCAACATATCTACTTTGACAGTCTTTTTTTCTGAAGGCCTTCTGATACATGGGATCTAACTGCTTTGGATGTGGAATTAAATGACTGATTTTTAAAGCCTTTTGAAAATTAAAAGAAAATAACTACTTAGTGAAATATCCATGGATAAAAGTAGAGCTATATATTTTCCTTTGTACCACTGACTTTCTATCCATGAAGTATGTTGCTAATCCAGGAGGAATCTGTTATTATGGAATGGTGGATCTACCTTTAGATGGTTTTTACATTTGGTTTTTATCTGGGATTTCCATTTCTTTTCTATGTTATGGTAACGTTCAGCTTTAAAAACATTTACTTTTATCATTTTATTCCTTCATCTGAATTTCATACTTTAAATATTCATATTAGATTTGAATGATTAATATTATATATTTTTTCTTCCTCTATCATATTATTCTCAGAGTTTTTTTATTTAAAAATTTAAGTAATTTAGGTTATGTTTCTTTTTTAAAACAATATCCTATATTTTTTAAAAAATTAAATTGAAGTTAATTAACAAACAGTGTAGTCTTGGCTTCAGGAGTAGAACCCAGTGATGCATCACTTATATATGACACCCAGTGCTCATCCTGAAAAGTGCTCTCCATCACCCATTTAATCCACCCCTCCACTCACACTCCAACAACCCTCAGTTTATTTTCTGTCTTTAGGAGTCTCTTATGGCTTGCCTCCTGCTCTGTTCTTATCTTATTTTTCCTTCTGAGCCCCTATGTTCATTTGTTGAGTTTCTCAAATTCCACATGTGAGTGAAATCATATGATATCTTTCTCTGACTAATTTATAATACCCTGTAGTTCTATCCATGTTGTTGCAAATGGTAGGACTTCATTCTTTTTAATCGCCAAGTTGTATTCCATTGTACATGTATACCACATCTTCTTTATCAGTTTGTCAGTTGGGTGGACATTTGGGCTCTTTCCATAATTTGGCTATAGTTGATAGTGCTGCTATGAACATTGGGGTGCATATGCCCCTTCGAATCAGCATTTTTGTATCCTTTGGTTAAATGTGTAGTAGTGCGATTACTAGTTCTATTATTAATTTTTTGAGGAAACTCCATACTGTTTTCCAGAGTGGCTGTATCAGTTTGCATTCCCGCCAACAGTGCAAAAGGGCTTCCCTGTCTCCACATCCTTGCCATCATCTGTTGTTCCTATCTCGAGAAGCAAGAAATGTCCCCAGTACATAACCTAATCTTATAACTAGAAAGAAAGAAGCTAGAAAAGGAACAGGAAATAAAGCCCAAAGCCAGCATAAGGGAAATAATAAACATTAGAGGAACTAAATGATATAGAATCCAAAGAAACCAAAACAGATAAATGAAACTAAGAGCTGTTTTTTTTGAAATAATAGCTTATGATTCTTTTAGAATTTTAGAAAACTTTAAGATATTAGGTTACTTGGTTTTACTCTGATTGCTTCAGCTTTTTAAACACTGCTTAAAATTCTACGTTATTTAATTGCTAATTTTTATTTAGATTTTAAATTTTTATTGTTTTTTTAACCTTTTAATTTTTTAAAAATCTTGTGTTTACTTTTAATTGTAAAATAGAGATTCATTTTCCCCTTATAGTTCAGAAAGAGGCAGCAGTGAGCATTTTATAAGATACTACATCACAAAAGAAAGGCCTCCTTTATTCCATTGTCATTATACTTCTATCTCTGTCTCCTTGAATCTTTTATTTTTCTTAGTAATAATAGTAGTAAATAATTATTTTCTGGGAATGTCCTTCAAGAAATTTGAGAGAACCACAAGTTCATGATCCTTCCAAGATCCTATATCTATCTAACTAACTAACGAACGAACGAACGAACGAACGACAGCAACAACAAAAAGACCTAAGACCTGAGTGACTTCTTGTAATGGTGTACTTTCTGAAACTATAAGGGGGATAAAATGTTTTAAATTTCTCCAATATGCAAAGCTGTTAGGATATACTGAGCCAACATTTGTCTAAAACCACGAGCTGTCAGCATACTCAAGGAGGTAGTGAAAGATTTGACTGACAAACCACAATAGAGGTTTTGTATAACAGGTTCACAGCCTGATTTACATCAAACATATTTATTCCCAAGATGGAGCTCTTGGGAATTTCTTTCCAGAACAGTCATATATGTATGTCATATATATACTGTATATATATATATATACATACTGTTTGTCACTCCTTTGCATTACTTTCTTTCATCATTATGATCAGTGAGAAGCTGGCTAGAACCCAGTTTATACAAAATAAGATTTTAAAACATGGCATCAGAGTCGTTTCACTGATTCATGGTTTCCTGACTTTGTTGGATTTAGACTTGGTCATTGTGCAGCTTCCCAGAAAGTGGAACCACCATATTGCAGATTGGCCCTTCTTTGGAAAATGCTTAGGGAGCAGATAGACTAGCAATTTGTAAACTTTAGTTGGCTTTCTTAGGAGAGAGTGATGTGCCATTCAGAGGGGGACAGAATAACTGAAGGGTGACTGAATGAGAGTGTTTAGAGACTACTGGTTGTGGCTGATCTCTTGTTTCATACCACTGTTTAGGCTTCAGGACCAGTCATTTCTGCCTGTTCTTCAATGTCATCAATGCTGATGTCATTTTGATCCAGTTTGTCTCATCCCATGCATGGATTTACATTCCCTTCATTCCCTGAACTATAGCTAGCTCTGGGCTTCTATTTACTAACTGAAGATTTGAGGAAGATACAAAGGAATGACAATGCAGAAAAGGAAAAAAGAATAACCCTAATTAGACTTCAGATCTCACTCTATCTAACCTCCACCATGAGCTTACATAAAGATTCCTTATCATCCGTCTCTCCCCTAGGCTCTGGTCACCTGTTATGTTAATAGGGTTCACTGTTTCTCATTTAAGAATTATATCTTACATTTGTTATCATCCTTAGTCCCAGAGAAGCATGACTCCATGTACTTGCTTCTGGACCTTGGAAGACATCAGGTTCAGACCAAAACTTAAGTAGTTGCTGTCAGCTAGGGCACAAACAAAGCGTAATGCCAGTTTTTGTTTGTTTGTTTTGTTTGTTTTGTTTTTGTTTTTGTTTTTGCTTTTCTAGTCAAACATCTTGTGTCTTTGGAACATGATGGCCCTAATAGAATCAACCTTGGAATGGTGACCATATGTCTTATTTGCTCAGAACGAGTCTACTTAGCAGAGTTTCCCTGGTGTAATTAGTAATAGTTCACTTTCATTGTCAAGTGTCCTAGCTTGGATGAGAAGAAAAATTATGTAATGCCTTATAAGTGGAGATGAACAAAAAGTTATAAAAATAATACTATACTAAAATGAAAAAGTTTAATATTACATAGCTACATAGAACAAGGATAATCAGCATTTCATATTTGAATAGACTCCAAATAAATCAGATTCTTTTAGTAATTACAATATTATAAATTCATAATTTTAACTGAGTTTTAAAAATCTGAAACCAGTTTTCATTCTGTCTTGTAAAGAAAGTAACAAAATATCCTGGTAGTCCAAGCCTCCTTACCTTACTTTCTAGAACCTTTATATTTTTACCTTTCATACTGAGATACACAACCCATCTGGAATTGATTAATTAACAATCTCTGGGCAGATCATGCCATGCTGTTTAGGGTGTCCTAAATTGTTTTCCACAATTTACTTGGAAATTTGTTAATTTGCTTTACATTTATTAGACATCAGAGTAACATATTTTTACTTATTTTTATTCTCTTCTGTTTTGTCTCACTAAAGTCATTAGAAATACATTTTATAGGATTTCTGGGAGCTCATTTACACCCAGTACTAAGAAAATGGACTTTATATTTATAATTGTATTTTGGAACTAGAAATATTTTGTGTCGTCTACAATTTGCTTGTTTGTATTATAAGAGGAATCTTAATTTTTAAGGAACCTAAAACGTAGTTTTAAATAGTCCTTAGCCATTTTCAGGCACCAATACATTTTTCAAATAAAATTCTCTCATTTTACCTTATATGTCTCAACTCCTGAATATGTTACTCTAAGTACCAGAATTCATAACCAGTACTAAAAGTAATGATAAATGATATAAATAATGAAAACAAATCTGTCCCTATTTATGAATAATGCTCTATGATGTAGGATACTCAAATGATCTACAGTATTGGACTTAAAAAGTGAATTAATGTCAACTATGCTTCAATTAAACATTTTAAAAAATTGCAAAAAAGTGAATTTACCAAGATTGCTAAATATCAGTTTAGCATAGAAAAATCATTACATACCAATAACAAGAAAGTAGAAAATAGCATTTAAAGCAAAATTTATAATAGCATCAAAAATATAAAAATATATGACAAGACATTTATATAAGAAAAATCAATAAAACATTATTGAGAGAAATTTAAAAATACCTAAATTAATGGATTAGAAGATTCAATAGTATAAAGATGTCATTCTCTCTAAATTGAAATATAGGTTCAAGGCTATCTCAATCAAAATTCCAGCAGATTATTGTGAAAATTTATACACAGACACCAAAATATACAAATGCCAACACTAGCTAACCCACCCATAAAGAATAAATAATTTAGAGGGCCAAAATCAAATCTTATTATATAGAGCTATAGCTAAAAAGACAATGTAATATTTGTGCAAGGATAAGAATAATAGACTAATGGAACAGTACAAGAGGCCAAAAAGAGATCCAAACATATATGGTCAATTAGTTTATATCAAAAGTGATACTGTAGTGCAGTGGGGAAGAGAGCTTTCAATAAAATCATATTGAGTCAAATAGTGTACACATAGTAAAAAATAAATCCTGACCTTGCCTGGTACCGTACACAAAAATTAATTCCAGATGGATTGTATATCTCAGTATGAAAGGCAAAAATGTAAAAGTTCTAGAAAGTAAGTTAGGAAGCTTGGACTCATCAGGATATTTTCCCTATGGATATAAATAGGAGAGACAAATGAATAAAATTATGACTCTTTTAAGAGGGATAAAGACCAGGTGAGTCAGTGTTGGATAGGCGATGAAATCATTTATTGCTACATCAGTGTTACATTGTTACAATGAAACAGCATAATAAACAATCATAAAATCTCGGTGGTACACCAAAGTAAACATTTATTCAAGACTATGAGACACCTGGATCCATGTGACCTCAACTAAATCATCTTTATATCTCAAATCAGCTGTGAGTTGGCTTGCTGATTGTGGACTCACTCATTTGTTGGGGATTGACTGACTCATGTAAAGTCGCCTTGGCTGTTGGCAACTGAGGCACCTCAGTTCTGCTTAATGCGCATTTTATCCTCCAGTTGGATAACTTGGACATATTTTCATGATAATAGCAGAGATGGAAAAGAGAGGACTAACCTAAGTGAAAGTGCTTTACTAGTCTCTTCTTGCATTATATTTCTTAATGCTCCAGTGATCAAATCAAGCCACATGTGTAGGACCAAATCAGAGTAGGCAAGCCTGGGAAAGAGTGAAGAATTGGGGTCATTAATATAATTAATATACCACAATTGTATAAGATCACTTAGCTCACCAATAGTCGAGCTGAGGTTTAATTCACAACTCTTTACGTCTGGTACTCATTCCAATGCACTATTCCTTCAAAGACTGTTATATAATCTTTATAAAATCACAGTCATTGTGCTAAAACTCAGGGTCTTCACGGGGCATTTGATAGTAGTCAGTTATCTGATTGATCAATGTTCTCCCTTTACTCTGTGACCATTTAAAAGCTCAGTAAGGATGTTTTGTCTTCTGTTTTTCATATAACTGAAATATTTGGAGAGATTTCTGAAAATAATTCAGTTACTTTACAAGCTCAGAGGCCCTGTAGGAAGGCATTTCTATAGTTTTTAATTGCAGTGTTTGCTATGTAATTCGAGGGCAATCTGCAGAAGGAATGCAGGAGGCAAATAGTCTCCTACAATTCTACTTGCACAAAGCCTGCTCAGCAATCAAGTGTTTTATGGGCCCAGATAACTTGAATTAATTAAAAATTTTTTCACCTCATTTTTTGGTTCCCAATTAGTACATGGAACTTGGAGAATCAAACCCTGGAGAACTAGAAAGTTTCTTAACTTCTTTATGTTCCACAATCACAGCATTAAATTGTTAAGGGAGTTGGAAGGTCCCTAATAGCAACAGGAGACTTTAGTAGTCTTAGATCCAGGGATAACCCTTTGGAAGTTTTAGAGAACAGAGCATAGGTGGTGATTTTGGCAGAAAAAAATCTTTGTCATTATTTTTCTTAGGCAGTTATTTTTATATTTTTACCAAAAGCTCTGTATGTTGAGAATTTGTGAATGAGGAAAGATCTGGCTTGATTTTTTGCAAACCAAGAGCATCCATATTCTTTTTCATTGCAATTTCTGAATAAAAATACCTCTGCATAACCCACTCTAATACAGTTTTCATGGAGAATTACCATAATTACAAAATTCAGATTCTTTTACTTTTCTGAGCACTGCACAAAGATTCACAAGCAAGACCATGCTGGAGATCAACTTTAAATAGTGAAGCATACATTAGTCAAAGAGGAAGATACTAAGGTAAATGAGAGCAGACCGTATCCATCTCTTTCTGTATCCTCCGATTTATAAAACTGATTCATGGGTCTCAGCTAGGCCAGGAGACCAGAAGAGGAGACCAGATATTTACTTTTAAAAGAAGTACTTGTTGATAAGGAAAATATTGAGTTGAAATGAGCCCAAAATGTGGGACGGAAGTTTTCGATTTGCTTTTGATTTTCTTATTTATCTCAGACAAGTCATTAAACTCCTTCAAGCATCCATCAACTTTAAAATTAGAATGTTGGGGTAGAACTCTGATTTGTTCTGGCTCTGACATTTGGGAAGGAAAAGGGAAGAGATTGTTGGAAAACATTTGGTTATCTTAGCCCTGGCATCTGAAGTCATTTTAGGGAAAGTATCTCAATAAAATGACTTAGGATAGGTGAGACTCTTACAAGCATTGTAAAGGAAGGATAAGGGAAAGAATAGGGACCCAATCTGCATGAGAAAAAGACATCATTATTTTGTTTATAAGAAAAGACCAGACAGTAGTGAAGAAAGAAGAGAAAGCAAGAAGAGCAAGAGCTAGAGTAGGAAAACTGGTGCTGAGTGGGGAAAGACCACTAGAGAAGCCCTCAGTAGAAGCATGGTGTGTGCCGACCCAAATGAACTTTAAATTATTTTTTTTCAACGTTTATTTATTTTTGGGACAGAGAGAGACAGAGCATGAACGGGGGAGGGGCAGAGAGAGAGGGAGACACAGAATCGGAAACAGGCTCCAGGCTCTGAGCCATCGGCCCAGAGCCCGACGCGGGGCTCGAACTCACAGACCGCGAGATCGTGACCTGGCTGAAGTCGGACGCTTAACCGACTGCGCCACCCAGGCGCCCCCCAAATGAACTTTAAAGAGCAGAAACCTTTAACAATCACCTTTCTGGAACTAGTCAGGTGTTTCCTATTCACCTATGGATTGGAGGTTGACATTTTAATAGATTATGAAGAAGTACTAAGTTTTTTATCTGAGCCAGTGTGAACCAGCACTGGGTTAGCATAGGCAGGTATAGCTCTGAAAGAAAAGCAGGGAGATGATGAAATCATAAACGTTTTGTGATGTTCTGAAATATTAGAGAGGCCATGGAATTGGGTGGTGGAAAAAGAATTTTAAAATAAGTTAATCTAGGAATTGTCATCTTCCTGTATAGATTACAAAAAAAAAAAAAAACCCACACAAACTGATTTCAAAGAGGCCAAGTGATTTGCCTGATTATGTGCACCAGTAAGTAGCATGGTTGGATTTAGAGTCCAATTCTTACACTCAGAGGACAGTGGTCTAAAACCCTACAGAAGATGATTGGGGAACACCTCAACCTCTCCTAAGAGTACAAATGGCCATTGCCTTCCCCACCTCACTCTATGTCAAATATTTAAAGCTAAGAGCTCATCGTCTTTGTTTCTTAAATGAACTGGTTTCTTTAATGTTACAGATAAGGGTGCAGATCTAAATGAGCAGTTGAGAAATCTTAGGCTTTTAAGTTGGCACAGGGACCAATAGTGAAAATGTTCTTATTTGAATATGTACCAAACATTGTCCATGTTCAAGGGAGTGGTGTGTTATTAAAAATCTTGAATGTAAGTTATTCTTTGCTAGTACTATGGGGAACAAGATCTGGAGAAGCTCAGTTGTAACAGGGGTGGGAGCCAATGGGATGTGCACATATGGCTATTGTTCAGTGTAATATACTTGAGTAATGTAGGTATATATAAAGAACAAAGCTGTACTTGAGACAGTGGCATACAGTTTTGATGACTGGATAAATATTCATGAAAAACAAGACTGGAGTTGGTGAGAAAGGTAACAGCATGTAGATGAACTGTTGGTTATAGACGTAAAAATATAAAATGGCATGATAAGTATGAGAAATGACAATCTGGTTGTTGTTTCAGACCAGAGTCTGGAGCTGGAGTGTTGGAAGATGAGGTTGGAAAAGTAGGCAATGATGAGGATGTGAGGCTTGAGTGTGTGTGATTGATTGCATTTGAACTCTACTTATAGGACAGTGGTTTTTAAACATGTTCCCATATGTGACTAATTGTGAGATACATCACAAGTAATTAGAATTGCATTATAAAATCCTGAACCTTGAAAATGAGTTTGTTTCTAAGAAAGCGTGGGCTCAGGATGATTCCATATTCAAAAATGCCTTCTTGGAAATGGAAATCAGGTAGTGCGATAGTGATTGGACACAGGTTTATCTTCTATTTATAGTGTACTGCATATCCATGTGTTACAACACATAATTAGCAGGTTTATGAAATGCAACTAAATCCTTTCTCCACGTAACATTTTACAATTTTTTTTTTCTTTCCCCAGCAAGCCTCCTGTGGTCCTTAACTCGATTAGGTATAATGCATTTTTTTTTAAAGTTTGTTTATTCATTTTGAGAGAGAGAGAGAGAATGTGAGCAGATGAGAGATGAGAGAGTGAGGGAATGAGAGAGAATCCCAAGCAGTCTCCGCACTGCCAGTGTGGAGCCTGACATGGGGCTTGAACTGAACTTGTGCGGGGCTTGACCATGGGATCATGACCTGAGCCAAACCCAGGTTTGATGCTCAACCACTGAGCCACCCATGCGCCCCAGGTCTAATGCCTTTTTTGATTAAACTAAGTGTCACGGGGTGCCTGGGTGGCGCAGTCGGTTAAGCGTCCGACTTCAGCCAGGTCACGATCTCGCGGTCGGTGAGTTCGAGCCCCGCGTCAGGCTCTGGGCTGATGGCTCAGAGCCTGGAGCCTGTTTCCGATTCTGTGTCTCCCTCTCTCTCTGCCCCTCCCCCGTTCATGCTCTGTCTCTCTGTCCCAAAAATAAATAAACGTTGAAAAAAAAATTTAAGTGTCACAGTGTCTCACTGACCAGTGTTCCTAACACAGAGCTAAGATTCTTACCCTCTGTGTTCTCATGGTACCCGAGGGTGTATTTATATGTTAATTGTATTTATTTCTTTACTTGACTGTGTGATATTTTATTCTGAGCTGCCCAAGAGTAGCTTTTTAGGTAATTCAAAGAGATCTTCAGTGACTTGTAGTATATTCAACAAATGAATGAATGAGTGAATAATTAGCATGGTATTGCCAGAATAATGATCCTTTTAAAGTACCCCTAACTAATCCCCTTGAAAGATGGTAGAATTTGATTTTCATATATATAACAATGTATATTTTTATTCACTACTACAGATAAACAAAGAGGCATAAAATGGTCAAGGCAAACTTGACAGTCATTTCCAATTTTATTTTCCTGGGGTTTACTCCTTACCCCAAAGTTGAGGTCATCATATTTGTGCTGTGCTTGCTGATGTACCTGATCACCCTGCTGGGTAATATCATTCTGATCTCCATCACCATCCTGGATTCCCACCTACACAAACCCATGTACTTCTTCCTCAGCAACCTCTCCTTTTTAGACATCTGGTACACCTCTTCTGCTCTCACTCCAATGCTGACAAACTTTGTTTCAGGGAAAAACACCATCTCATTCTCAGGATGTGCCACTCAGATGTACTTTTCTCTTGCCATGGGCTCCACTGAGTGTGTGCTCCTGTCCACGATGGCGTATGACCGGTATGTGGCCATCTGCAACCCTCTGAGATACCCCATCATCATGAACAAGAGGGCTTGTGTGCAGATTGCCGCTGGCTCCTGGATGACAGGCTGCCTCACCGCCCTGGTGGAAACAGTATCTGTGCTGCAGCTGTCTCTCTGTGGAAGTAGCATCATCAATCACTTCACTTGTGAAATTCTGGCTGTCTTGAAACTAGTTTGTGTGGATACTTCCAGGGTGCAGTTGATCATGCTGGTGATCAGCGTACTTCTTCTTCCTATGCCGATGCTCCTCATTTGTGTCTCTTACGCATTCATTCTCTCCAACATCCTGAGAATCAGCTCAGTGGATGGTGGAAGCAAAGCCTTTTCAACATGCGCAGCCCACCTGACTGTGGTGGTTTTGTTCTATGGGACAGCTCTCTCCATGTACCTGAAGCCCTCCGCTGTAGATTCACAGGAAATAGACAAATTTATGGCTTTGGTATATGCTGGATTAACCCCCATGTTGAATCCTATCATTTATAGTTTACGGAACAAAGAGGTAAAAGTAGCTGTGAAAAAATTGCTGATTAGGAACCCTCTGTGTGCTTTTTTAATCCCCCATAGCAAATCATAACATTAGTCTAAGGGATGTATTGATGTGTTCAATACGCACCAGAACATTGGACTAAGAGGGGAAGACACTCATTTTAAATAAGATGTGTGATTTCCTAAGTTTCCTCCTTGACTGACTGCTGAAGCTCTAAGATAATATAGACATATGTTACATAAGCATATCTGAAATCTTACATAAAAAGGGCTCATGGTGACAAATTTCAATATTTTGTTTTGGGTGATAGAATGTAAGCACAGCTTTAAACATTAAGTTAGTGTATTGTTAGTATTCAAAATTATGTGCATGTAATATACAAATGTAAAAACTATAGTAGACTTTTTAGATAGTTTATTATTAACCTCTGTTTTAGGCTGAGTTGTGTCTCTGCAAAACTTATGTTGAAGCTCTCATCCCCAGTACCTCAGAATGTATCTACTTTTGGAGATAAGGCCTTTAAAGTGATTAAGTTAAAGCGAGGCTATCAGTGTGGGCCCTCATACAATTCGAGTTGTGTCATTATGAGAAAATATTTAAGAAATTTAGACACCCATGAGTACACGAGTGTTGCTCACACACAGAAGCAAGGACATAGCAAGAAAGCAGCTCTCTGAAAGCCAGGGAGAGGCCTCAGAAGAAATCAAATCTGCCAACACTTTAATCTTGGTCTTCTATCCTCCAGTACTATGAGCAAGTCAATTTCTGTTGTTCAGCCAGTCAAGTCTCTGCTATTTTGTTGTGGTAGCGTTAGGAAACTAGTACAACCTCTTTTTCAGCATTGCTGAATTTAATGGGAGTAATTGCATATTCTACAAAGTATAACTGTGTTTTACATGTGTGGAAATATTTGTGCATGCAGATGGATGTGTGTGATGTGAATGTCTATGTACAAATGGAGAAGGTCTGCACAAATGTATACTGAATAGAAATGGGGTAGAGGAATGGTAGTCTGGAAAAAATATGAGAGAGTTTAGCAGTTTGTTGTTGGTCTTCGAGTGTTGATGTTATTTAGTAAATTCAAAGAAGCTGCAGGATGTTTCAGTGAAACTATGAAGGCCCTTCCCTTTTTTATTGTGATATCCGCTAAGACCTATATCCTTTAATTCAAGGGTGTAAATGAAGCCATAAGCATTTAGAAACAAAATACATAATATATTTGTACTATAAAATATACAGTACCCCAAACCCACTAAAATGGTGTGAAGTAGTGAAATACATGAATATATCTTATAATATAAACCACAATATACAAGGAATTAAAAAATGTACACTTATCCGTATTTGTAACATTTGTATGTCCTTTCTGGACCAGATGACTAAATGTGAGGACAGTGTTCAAAACTGCTTTTTATCATGAAGCTGTCACCAGAGTCTATAAAATTGATATGATGCCTTGGATCCTGAAAGCAGTCGGTGAAGAAGATAGGATGAATATGGGATTACAGGGCTGTAGGGCTGGATTTGATTTCTCAGATATGAATGAACAGTCATCAAAGATGATTGGTCCATTGGTGTAAGTAAAGAACTCTAATGCAGCCATTGATTGGATGAGAGGAGATGCCTAAGGATGATGACTTCACAAAGTTAGGGATGTAAGTCACTTGACTGGTTGGCTGTGCATTGATGGTTAGACTTACAGATGAAGACAGATTTGTGAAATCTGGGCAAGAAATCAGGTCTAAAGCTATACATATGTTGGGAAATCTTTTGCACAGAGATGGAAATTGAGCCCTTGGTGTGGATGATGTTGTCTAGTGAGAAATTTAGGACAATTGCCTATAAAATAGTTGGCTATATTTTCCTGTTATTGATCACAGCTGTGGTAAAAATGAAAGTATAGTACACTTGGGATCTAGAGTAAGTTTTCCAAAGGATACAAAATGCTGATTTGATGAACACATGCATCCCAATGTTTTTACCAACACTATCAACAATAGCCAAATTATGGATAATCCCAAATGTCCACTGACTGATGAATGGATAAAGAAGAGAATGGTGTACACACACACACACACACACACACATACACACACACACACACAATGGAATACTACTCGGTGATCAGAAAGTATGAAATCTTGCCTTTTGCAACAATGTGTTTGGAACTAAAGTATGTTATGCTAAGCAAAATAAGTCAGACTGAGAAACATAAATATCATATGATTTCACCTATATGTGGAATTTAAGAAACAAAACAGATGAACATAGGGGAAGAGAAGAAAAAAAATGAGATAAAACAGAGAGAGGGACAAACCATAAGAGACTCTGAAATACATAGAAGAAACTGAGGGTTGCTGGAAGGGAGGTGGATGGGGGATGGACTCAATGGGTGATGGGTATTAAGGAGGACTCTTGTTGGAATGAGCACTAGGTGTTATATATAATTAGTAGAATCACTAAATTCTACTCCTGAAACCAATACTATACTATATGTTAGTTAACTAGAATTTAAATTTTAAAAATTTACATTTTTTTGTTTCTGTATAATCTTAGTGATTTTAGGAGATTTCTTTTTTTTTTTTAATGTTTATTCATTTATTTTGAGAGAGGGAGAATGTGTGCACATGCCCTCAAGCAGGGGAGGGCAGAGAGACAGGGAAAGAGAGAATCCCAAACAGGCTTTGCCTCGATCACCTCCCCCTCCCCCAGTACACACACACACACAGTGTGGGACTTGATCCCATAAACCGTGAGATCATGTCCTGAGCCAAAATTAAGAGCTGGACCTTTAAATCAAAGAATTACCCAGGCTCCCTGATCTTAGGCAATTTCTTGAATATCCGAATCTAATTTCCTTGTTTATGAAATGGGAATAATTTATTTAAAAATTTTTAATATTTATTTTTGAGAGAAAGAGAGAAACAGAGTGTGTGAGTGGGAGAAGGGCAGATAGAGAGGGAGACATGGAATCTGAAGCAGGCTCCAGGCTCTGAGCTGTCAGCACAGAGCCTGACAGGGGACTGGTATCCATGAACCGTGAGATCATGACCTGAACTGAAGCCTGGTGCTCAAGCCACCCAGGTGCTCTGGGAATAATTTAATATATTTATAATAATTATTTAAAAATTCATATTTGCTAATTCCCAAAGACCACCTGACAATTAGCTATGATGATAGCCTTATCACTTTGAGAGTCATTTTTTTGATATATTTTTTGGACTAGACTCTAGATCCAGTTAGTTTCAATTTACCTATGATTTCAAATGTATTGAGCAATATCTATGAATGTGTTATACACCTAGAACTGACATTCTGGTAGTTTTTAGGGATATAAGCATAAAATACCTCAAGCTATCTCTTTCTCTCTCTTTCACCCTTTCTCTGATTGTCTGAGCTGAATCATTCCCTGTGTGGTGTCCTCTTGATTCTACTGGGTTCTGACAACCTGCACTGGGCCTCCCTTTCATGTTGACATTTTACTTATTCCATCAGGTCCAAACATCCTGCTGAACAAAACAAGCAGGGATTCCCTTCTGAACTCTGTTGGGTTGTTGAAACCTTTGCTGGGTGGCTCTTGAGCAGAGCCGCTCTCCCCTATCCAGCTCAGGTTGTGGCACTGTACCAGGCAGCTCATCTGTATTACGTATAAATACATGTTATGATATCACATAAAAAATAAAACAGTTACTACTTACTAGCAATTTCAAGGGGATTTTTTTGAAAGGAAATATTTAAAATGAGACTATTGCTTCTGAAAGAGTAAAATTATCAGTATTCCTAAGGATTTATCCAATTGATATATTTTTCCCAGCAATTGCTTATTACAGAATAATTAGACACTGATATGATTTTTGCCTTACCCAGCCCAAATGACCTCTTCAGTATATTTATCAATCAAATATATCAGTCTGCATTTAAAATTAGCTGATATTTTACCCAAAGCTTTTGGATATGTTCTTTAGTCAGTGAAATAATACATAAATTCAAGTTCTCATATTTCCCCATATTATATTGCACTTAGATTATATTTTACTATTCTTTAAAAATGTTTATTCAATAGTTAATTACTGCCTACTGCCTAAAATAAATTCATTTTACATTAGACTTCATACAGAGAACATTGAGTTCTGCCATTGGGTAGATTTCAGAAATGAACAAATGATTATAGTATAAAAGGAAAATAGCCATAACAGAGATAAAGTTCAAGGCAGCATAGAGGAGGGAATAACTAACCCAGTAGAGTTTCAAAGGATTTGTAGAAGATCTCACACTTGAATTGTGTTTAATGCGATTGCTAGGCTGTTACCATCGAAAGAGAAATGTGATGATGGGGATGAAGTGGCATATGCAATTGTCTTTAGGTGTAAAGAACATGATGTAATTGGAGAAGTAATAGTGAATGTAGCACAGCATGTGCAAACATGGGAGAAACATGAGGAAGGGAAGAAGAAGGGGAAATATGTACCTGAAAAATTAGGTTGGAGTCAGGTCAAATCCTTGGGTAAAACAAAAACCAGTAATAAACAAACAGACAAACAAGCAGAAAAACTCAAGTAGTTCTCTCGAAAGGGAACTGAAAAATATGTGTTTTACTTGTTCAGTAGACCTACATACAGATGGTCATACGTTAAAATGGTTTGACTTAGGATATTTTGTCTTCATGATGATATGAAAATGATATGCATTCAGTAGAAACCATACTTTAAAATTTGAAATGTGGTCTTTTCCTGGGCTAGTAACATGTGGTATGATAATTTCTTGTTGCGCTAAGCAGTGGCAGTGGCCCCAACTTCTAGTCTGAGCCACATGATCATGAGAGTAAACAGCTGATTCACTCACAACCATCCCATACCCATACAACCATTCTGTTTTTAAGTTTCAGTACAGTACTCAAATAAGTTATATGAAATATTCAATACTTTATTGCAACATTCTTTGTATGAGATGGTTTTGACCAATTATAGGCTAATGTAAGTGTTCTGAGCATGTTCAATGTAGGCTAGGCTAAACTCTGATGTTCAGTGAATTAGGTGTATTGAAGACATTTTTGACTTAATGATATTTTCAACTTTCAATGGGTTTATCAGGATATAACCCTATCAGTTGAAGAAGATCTGTACTGGATTTTCTTGGAAAAGCTTAATTTCATTTTTTCTTATTTCTTAAGGTTTGCTCACTTCTTATACCAGTAGTGTCTACATTTTTATAACAGTCATTTTCATAAAAGGTGAAGTTATTGTCTTCACATTTCTTCCAACTCCTAAATTCTGTAATTTGACATACAATCTTTATTGTTCTCTTTATATGAAAAGCTTTTGTCTCAAATCTATGAGCTTATTTTGTGCATGAACTCAAAGGTATAAGTTTTTCATCCTTTTCTCCAGAACCAGTGTCTCCTCATCAATTTTCTCATAGCTCCAAGCACCTCTGTATTCCTCAGGCTATAGATGATAGGATTGAGCATGGGAGTGACTACTCCATAGAACAGAGCAATCAGTTTGTCAACAGCAGAGTCTTTGGACTTTGGCTTCATATACATGAAGAGGATTGTCCCATAAAACACAGTCACTACTGTTAAGTGGGCTGAACAGGTAGAAAAGGCCTTTTTTCTTCCTTCTGCTGAATTGATTCTTAGTACAGTAGAAAGGATGAAAATGTAGGAGATACAAATTAACAATAATGGAGAAAACAAAAATATTACATTGCCCAACATTATAGCAATCTCATTCAAGGAAATATCTGCGCAAGCCAGCTTGACAAAGGCCAATATTTCACAAACAAATTGGTTAATGACATTTTTTCCACAAAAGGGCAACCGTATTGCAAGTATAGTCTCTGTCAATGAATTGAGAAAGCCTAGTCCCCAGGAGAGGGCTGCCATCTGAATACAAAGTGCCTTGCTCATGATGATGGGGTATCTCAGAGGGTTACAGATGGCCACGTAACGGTCATATGCCATCACTGCTAGAAGCACGCACTCGGTGGACCCCATAGTGTAGGAGACAGACATCTGAACAACACACCTAGTGAAGGAGATGTTTTTTTTCTGTGATAGGAAGTGAATCAACACTGAGGGGGTAAAGGAGGATGTGTAACAAATGTCTAGGAGGGAAAGATTACCAAGGAAGAAGTACATGGGCGTGTAGAGGCGGGAATCCAGGAGAATTAGTATGATCAAGGGGCTGTTCCCCAGCAGGATCACCAGGTACATCATCAAGCACATGACGAAAAGGAGTTTTTCCACTTTGGGGTACTCAGAAAGTCCCTGCAGAATGAACTCAATCTCTGTCCAGTTCGTCCTGTCCATTTTATTTTTCTATACCTGGAGTAATCCAGAAGAGAAAACTGCATGTGAGCATAATGCGTCAGTGCCTATTACCATGTGCAGTGAGAGATCACTGGGGGAGGGGCACCAAGTGTGTCCACACTAGCTGGAGTGGTGCTAAGAGCTCTGAATTTAGCGTTTTGAATTTCTCTTCTGGTACATATAGGAAGGGATTGAAGACGTGTAATAATTACATTGATAGCTTATTAAAAATATAGGCTCTTGTATTCCATTTCCTGAGGTAGTGATACACAGTTCTGAGGCAGGGAAGAACTATTTGCATCTGAACAAACATCTATTATTTCCTGTTCTTTGGACCCACAGACTCCACTTTGAATATCATCATTTTGGAAAGCTTATGCTTAATCTGTTAAAAATAACTTTGTATTTGATTTTATTTCATGGAAGTCATTAACAATATTATTAGTTCAGGGTTTTATAATTTACTAATATATTCACACATATTACCCATTTTATCATCACTATAATTCTCTGAGAGTGAAATTCACAGAGGTAAAATGTATATAAAAACACAGTGAGTGATCCACTATTCCAGTCTGCATTTTCTGACTTTATATCACCTGCCCTTTTATTTATTTTTAGTTTATTCAGTGTTTAGAGAGATTGCTAATGGGGGAATGGAAGAGAGACAGGGAGTTGGAGGTTGCACAGCGGGCCCTATGCTGACAGCAGAGAACCAGATGCGGGGCTTGAACCCAGGAATGAGGAAATCATGACCTGAGCCAAAGTCGGATGCTTAAGAGCCTGAGCCACATAAGTACCTGCTCTTTTTGAACAACATGCTATTGCCCTCTCCAAATTATGTGAATTGTCTAAGGAGTGGGAATCAAACATCTTTTAAATACTGTTCTCCAGATGATCCTAAAGTTCAATGTGGAAAAAATCCACCTGTCTAGTGGAGTGCCTCCAAATTTTAGTATACAGACAAATCACATGGGGGAAATTTGTGAAGGGTTCTAAAATTTCTTTTAATGTTTATTTATTTTTGAGAGAGAGAGACAGAACACAAGCAGGGGAGGGGCATAGAGAGAGGGAGACACAGAATCTGAAGCAGGCTCCAGGCTGAGCTGTCAGCACAGAGCCAGACGTGTGGCTCAAACCCACAAGCCATGAGATCATGACCTGAGCTGAAGTTGGACACTTAACTGACTGAGCCACCCAGGCACCCCTCTAAAGGATTCTAAATTAGTAGGTCTGAATTGATTCTAATTGATTCTAACTGATTGAAATCTAACTGATTTGTTAACATGTTCTCAGATGCTGCTGCTGTTGCTGTCTGCAGAACTCACATAAATAGCAAGGCCTTTTAGACCATTTCTCCCCAATGCTATTGCAGAATGCCACTACTGCTTCCCTTGTATGTAGGACTGTAATCGAATAGTAGACAATGCAAAACTGAACATTCTGTGACACTTGGAGTTGAGACATCTGTGTGAGTGTATTGCGCTCAGTTTTGTATTCTTTAGATTTCAGATATACGAGCAGTCAAACTACATACAGGAGAGTCTGTTTTTTGTTTCTGTCCATATTAAAGTCCTTTCTCTTCCATTTGTTGAATTTGCGATTAGGGCCAATAGTTTCCAAAAAAGGAATTTGAGATCAGTTCAAGCATCTGAGTTGTGCATCATAGAGCATGGAGCAAATAACTTTAATTTGAAAAAATTTGAAGAGTAGATGTTAGTAGCTGACAGTAAATAAATCAAAGAACATAATTTTGAAAACACCTTTTCATTCTCAAGGTTTTCTACCTAACTAAAAAACACCCTGAGGGGGAAAAAAAAGACTGATCCTATAGACGAGTTTCTAGTTAGTGTGGTTTTTTTTTTTAATGTTTATTTATTTATTTCAAGTGAGAGAGAGGGAGAGACTGGGAATGAGAGAGGGAGATAGAGAATCCAAGGCACCATCTGCACTGTTAGTGCAGAGCATGAGCTGGGGCTCCATCTCATGACCTGTGAGATGACCTGAGCCGAAATCAAGAGTCGGAGGCTCAACCAGCTGAGCCACCTAGATTCCCCCCGCCCCCACCCAGTTAATGTTTTTAATCAAGGCTGTGTGAGGCACCTGAATGTCTCAGTTGGTTAAGCTTCCTACTCTTGGATTCCTCTCTGGTCGTTATTTCACAGTTCATGGGATGGAGCCCAGTGTCAGGCTCTGTGCTGACAGCCAAGAGCCTGCTAGGGATTCTCTCTCTCCTTTCTCTCTCCCCTTCCCCACTCTCTCACTCTCTCAAAATAAATAAACATTAAAAAAATTAAACAAGGCTGTGTTTATGGTTAAGGCTTTGGCATTTCTCTCTGTGATAGTCATTTGACGATAGGTTATGCTGCTTTCTATGATGACTGCAGTTTACAATGGTGAAACATATTCGTCAGCATAATATGATGTTTATACGTCTTTTGGCTATGGAAAGGAGGGTTCTATTCCAATCCAAGCTGACTAGGCTTTTCAGGCATACATTACAAAGAGAGTAGGAAGGGTTGGGTAAGACAGGATATATTTCTATTTGGTATTAGGATAGGAATGTGATTGACTGTAAATGCATATATCACCCTACTCTGAATCTGAAAATAAAATTTTGATAGAGACTTTGAAGGAGCATCAGTTGTCCGGGATCTGTTGTTTCAGGGGTGTTGTGAATTCTGTCAAAAATACCTTTTATTTTCTAAGAAAATCTCCTAAAAGTTGATTCCATTTGGAAATTACTTGTAGCAAATAATGATGGTATACATCTGGTATCCTGACAGTTCAGAGATAATTGATGTAAAAAAATTTTCCCTTACAACATAAGAGAAACCACCAATGTGCTTTAACGCTTTCAAATGGTTAGGGTGGGGGGAAGGATAATGGACAGTATAGAGAAAATTACTTTCATTACTCTTGTAATGCTAGTGTGACTTTTAGAAAGCAATCGACAAACACTCTTGTTTAATAGCAATGTGACAAATCTTTTCTTCATTTTAGCTTACTTCACTAAAATAGTTTCCTGGGAACAAGGGAGAGAAAACTTTTAAGACTCTTGATAGTTTCTAAAAAATCACTTCCCATGCAAAATGTATATTAGATTATTCCATTTTTATTAATCTTTGCCATTACTGGATATTATCTTTTGAAACAGTTTTTCATTCTTAGCTCATGGCAGGGGAATTATTAAAGAATGATGGCACACTAATTTGATGGGGCATTATGCACTTATTAATATGACATTTGTGACAACTTTGTATTAAAACAAAAATGATATTTAAATTATGTGAAAATGTTTAAGTTGGAAACAGAAACAAAACTACAGCATTTTTCTTCTTGTTTGCAAAACTAAAACTTAAACTAAGATAGCTTAGACAGAATAGAAAGACTGGAAAGGAAAACCCAAAACATTAATGGTTACCTTAGAGACCTTTCTCATACTCTTCTGAATTACCCCAGTTTTTAAAATAGATAAAGATAAAGAAGGCATATTATTAAAAAAGAGAAAAACACTAAAGCAAGTGTCCAGTTATTTTAGGAAGACTAACTCAGAAAAAAGAATGTTAAAATAATTTAAGTAGTACAATTATTGCCTCAAGTGCCTAGAAAATACACATGGAGGCTGAGCTGTACTGGTGTGTCCTATCAGATTATTAGAAGGAACCCACTGTTACTGGTAGACAGAGAGCATTTATAATCCCTACTCTCAAAAGCTTCCAAAGAAGAGTGCTTTGTGTTTTTAGGAGCTACACCAAGATAGGGGACTTGAGTTCTTGACTTAATCATATGTTATCGAAGGAGAATGCAGGCTGTTGATGCCTAGCACAGAATTATTGTTTAGAAGATGACATTCCTATTTGAAAAGGATCTGAACTGGCCTGGATCCTAGCCAACCTCTAATCATCTTCTCCCAACTCCTGGTGTTTTATAAGAATTAACCACTCTGTGGTTCAATGCCCTTGGACTTCATCTGGGCACTATTTTAGTGTTGTAAGAAACCTAAGGAAAGTCTGTGACTTTTTATCCAAGCCAGAAGTCAAGCCCTCTAACTTTCTAGAAGGAAACTTTTTAACTTTCTATAATTTTTTTCATTTTGTTTTATTGACTTAGCTACTTGAAGACCTAATAGTTAAAGTACTAAGATTTTTCAATGTAAAACACATGCTATCTGTACTCTAAATTCTCATTAGAGGAAACAGTCCTATCATCCTCTCCAGATCTTCTAAAGATATCAATTAAGACAACTGATACTGTACAAAAATGAATGGACCTGTTAACTCTCAATTTATAGATTTTTTTTTAACTTTTCAAACATCAACTAATATTTAATGAGCACCCAGTAGCCACATAGCAGTGCAATAAGCCTTCTATTTGTTCCCAGATTGCAGTGCCTTTTTTTTTCTTTTTTTTTTTTTAATGAAATTTATTGACAAATTGGTTTCCATACAACACCCAGTGCTCATCCCAAAAGGTGCCCTCCTCAATACCCATCACCCACCCTCTCCTCCCTCCCACCCCCCATCAACCCTCAGTTTGTTCTCAGTTTTTAAGTCTCTTATGCTTTGGCTCTCTCCCATTCTAACCTCTTTTTTTGTTTTTTTTTCCTTCCCCTCCCCCATGGGTTCCTGTGAAGTTTCTCAGGATCCACATAAGAGTGAAACCATATGGTATCTGTCTTTCTCTGTATGGCTTATTTCACTTAGCATCACTCTCTCCAGTTCCATCCACGTTGCTACAAAAGGCCATATTTCATTTTTTCTCATTGCCACGTAATATTCCATTGTGTATATAAACCACAATTTCTTTATCCATTCATCAGTTGATGGACATGTAGGCTCTTTCCATAATTTGGCTATTGTTGAGAGTGCTGCTATGAACATTGGGGTACAAGTGGCCCTATGCATCAGTGCTCCTGTATCCCTTGGATAAATTCCTAGCAGTGCTATTGCTGGGTCATAGGGTAGGTCTATTTTTAATTTTCTGAGGAACCTCCACATTGCTTTCCAGAGCGGCTGCACCAATTTGCATTCCCACCAACAGTGCAAGAGGGTTCCCGTTTCTCCACATCCTCTCCAGCATCTAGGGTCTCCTGATTTGTTCATTTTGGCCACTCTGACTGTCGTGAGGTGATACCTGAGTGTGGTTTTGATTTGTATTTCCCTGATAAGGAGCGACGCTGAACATCTTTTCATGTGCCTGTTGGCCATCCGGATGTCTTCTTTAGAGAAGTGTCTATTCATGTTTTCTGCCCATTTCTTCACTGGGTTATTTGTTTTTTGGGTGTGGAGTTTGGTGAGCTCTTTATAGATTTTGGATACTAGCCCTTTGTCCGATATGTCATTTGCGAATATCTTTTCCCATTCCGTTGGTTGCCTTTTAGTTTTGTTGGTTGTTTCCTTGGCTGTGCAGAAGCTTTTTATCTTCATAAGGTCCCAGTAATTCACTTTTGCTTTTAATTCCCTTGCCTTTGGGGATGTGTCGAGTAAGAGATTGCTACGGCTGAGGTCAGAGAGGTCTTTTCCTGCTTTCTCCTCTAAGGTTTTGATGGTTTCCTGTCTCACATTTAGGTCCTTTATCCATTTTGAGTTTATTTTTGTGAATGGTGTGAGAAAGTGGTCTAGTTTCAACCTTCTGCATGTTGCTGTCCAGTTCTCCCAGCACCATTTGTGAAAGAGGCTGTCTTTTTTCCATTGGATGTTCTTTCCTGCTTTGTCAAAGATGAGTTGGCCATACGTTTGTGGGTCTAGTTCTGGGGTTTCTATTCTATTCCATTGGTCTATGTGTCTGTTTTGGTGCCAATACCATGCTGTCTTGATGATGACAGCTTTGTAGTAGAGGCTAAAGTCTGGGATTGTGATGCCTCCTGCTTTGGTCTTCTTCTTCAAAATTCCTTTGGCTATTCGGGGCCTTTTGTGGTTCCATATGAATTTTAGGATTGCTTGTTCTAGTTTCGAGAAGAATGCTGGTGCAATTTTGATTGGGATTGCATTGAAGGTGTAGATAGCTTTGGGTAGTATTGACATTTTGACAATATTTATTTTTCCAATCCATGAGCAGGGAATGTCTTTCCATTTCTTTAAATCTTCTTCAATTACCTTCATAAGCTTTCTATAGTTTTCAGCATACAGATCCTTTACATCTTTGGTTAGATTTATTCCTAGGTATTTTATGCTTCTTGGTGCAATTGTGAATGGGATCAGTTTCTTTATTTGTCTTTCTGTTGCTTCATTGTTAGTGTATAAGAATGCAACTGATATCTGTACATTGATTTTGTATCCTGCAACTTTGCTGAATTCCTGTATCAGTTCTAGCAGACTTTTGGTGGAGTCTATCGGATTTTCCATGTATAGTATCATGTCATCTGCAAAAAGCGAAAGCTTGACTTCATCTTTGCCAATTTTGATGCCTTTGATTTCCTTTTGTTGTCTGATTGCTGATGCTAGAACCTCCAGCACTATGTTAAACAGCAGCGGTGAGAGTGGGCATCCTTGTCGTGTTCCTGATCTCAGGGAAAAAGCTTTCACTTTTTCCCCGTTGAGGATGATGTTAGCTGTGGGCTTTTCATAAATGGCCTTTATGATCTTTAAGTATGTTCCTTCTATCCCGACTTTCTCAAGGGTTTTTATTAAGAAAGGTTGCTGGATTTTGTCGAAGGCCTTTTCTGCATCAATTGACAGGATCATATGGTTCTTCTCTTTTTTTTTGTTAATGTGATGTATCACGTTGATTGATTTGTGAATGTTGAACCAGCCCTGCATCCCAGGAATGAATCCCACTTGATCATGGTGAATAATTCTTTTTATATGCCGTTGAATTCGATTTGCTAGTACCTTATTGAGAATTTTTGCATCCATATTCATCAGGGATATTGGCCTGTAGTTCTCTTTTTTAATGGGTCTCTGTCTGGTTTAGGAATCAAAGTAATACTGGCTTCATGGAATGAGTCTGGAAGTTTTCCTTCCCTTTCTATTTCTTGGAATAGCTTGAGAAGGATAGGTATTATCTCTGCTTTAAACGTCTGGCAGAACTCCCCTGGGAAGCCATCTGGTCCTGGACTCTTATTTGTTGGGAGATTTTTGATAACCGATTCAATTTCTTCGCTGGTTATGGGTCTGTTCAAGCTTTCTATTTCCTCCTGATTGAGTTTTGGAAGAGTGTGGATGTTCAGGAATTTGTCCATTTCTTCCAGGTTGTCCAGTTTGTTGGCATATAATTTTTCATAGTATTCCCTGATAATTGTTTGTATCTCTGAGGGATTGGTTGTAATAATTCCATTTTCATTCATGATTTTATCTATTTGGGTCATCTCCCTTTTCTTTTTGAGAAGCCTGGCTAGAGGTTTGTCAATTTTGTTTATTTTTTCAAAAAACCAACTCTTGGTTTCGTTGATCTGCTCTACAGTTTTTTTAGTTTCTATATTGTTTATTTCTGCCCTGATCTTTATTATTTCTCTTCTTCTGCTGGGCTTAGGCTGCCTTTGCTGTTCTGCTTCTAGTTCCTTTAGGTGTGCTGTTAGATTTTGTATTTGGGAGTTTTCTTGTTTCTTGAGATAGGCCTGGATTGCAATGTATTTTCCTCTCAGGACTGCCTTTGCTGCGTCCCAAAGCGTTTGGATTGTTGTATTTTCATTTTCATTTGTTTCCATATATTTTTTAATTTCTTCTCTAATTGCCTGGTTGACCCACTCATTCGTTAGTAGGGTGTTCTTTAACCTCCATGCTTTTGGAGGTTTTCCAGACTTTTTTCTGTGGTTGATTTCAAGCTTCATAGCATTGTGGTCTGAAAGTATGCATGGTATAATTTCAATTCTTGTAAACTTATGAAGGGCTGTTTTGTGACCCAGTATATGATCTATCTTGGAGAATGTTCCATGTGCACTCGAGAAGAAAGTATATTCTGTTGCTTTGGGATGCAGAGTTCTAAATATATCTGTCAAGTCCATCTGATCCAATGTCTCATTCAGGGCCCTTGTTTCTTTATTGACCGTGTGTCTAGATGATCTATCCATTTCTGTAAGTGGGGTGTTAAAGTCCCCTGCAATTACCACATTCTTCTCAATAAGGTTGCTTATGTTTATGAGTAATTGTTTTATATATTTGGGGGCTCCGGTATTCGGTGCATAGACATTTATAATTGTTAGCTCTTCCTGATGGATAGACCCTGTAACTATTATATAATGTCCTTCTTCATCTCTTGTTACAGCCTTTAATTTAAAGTCTAGTTTGTCTGATATAAGTATGGCTACTCCAGCTTTCTTTTGGCTTCCAGTCGCATGATAAATAGTTCTCCATCCCCTCACTCTCAATCTAAAGGTGTCCTCAGGTCTAAAATGAGTCTCTTGTAGACAGCAAATAGATGGGTCTTGTTTTTTTATCCATTCTGATACCCTATGTCTTTTGGTTGGCGCATTTAATCCATTTACATTCAGTGTTATTATAGAAAGATACGGGTTTAGAGTCATTGTGATGTCTGTATGTTTTATGCTTGTAGTGATGTCTCTGGGACTTTGTCTCACAGGGTCCCCCTTAGGATCTCTTGTAGGGCTGGATAAGTGGTGATGAATTCCTTCAGTTTTTGTTTGTTTGGGAAGACCTTTATCTCTCCTTCTATTCTAAATGACAGACTTGCTGGATAAAGGATTCTCGGCTGCATATTTTTTCTGTCTAGCACCCTGAAAATCTCGTGCCAATTCTTTCTGGCCTGCCAAGTTTCAAAAGAGAGATCAGTCACGAGTCTTATAGGTCTCCCTTTATATGTGAGGGCACGTTTACCCCTTGCTGCTTTCAGAATTTTCTCTTTATCCTTGTATTTTGCCAGTTTCACTATGATATGCTGTGCAGAAGATCGATTCAAGTTACGTCTGAAGGGAGTTCTCTGTGCCTCTTGGATTTCAATGCCTTTTTCCTTCCCCAGTTCAGGGAAGTTCTCAGCTATTATTTCTTCAAGTACCCCTTCAGCACCTTTCCCTCTCTCTTCCTCCTCTGGGATACCAATTATGCGTATATTATTTCTTTTTAGTGTATCACTTAATTCTCTAATTTTCCCCTCATACTCCTGGATTTTTTTATCTCTCTTTTTCTCAGCTTCCTCTTTTTCCATAACTTTATCTTCTAGTTCACCTATTCTCTCCTCTGCCTCTTCAAGTCGAGCTGTGGTGGTTTCCATTTTGTTATGCATTTCGTTTAAAGCGTTTTTCAGCCTCTCGTGACTGTTCCTTAGTCCCTTGATCTCTGTAGCAAGAGATTCTCTGCTGTCCTGTATACTGTTTTCAAGCCCAGCGATTAATTTTATGACTATTATTCTAAATTCACTTTCTGTTATGTTATTTAAATCCTTTTTGATCAGCTCATTAGCTGTTGTTATTTCCTGGAGATTCTTCTGAGGGGAGTTCTTCCACTTGGTCATTTTGGATAGTCCCTGGCGTGGTGAAGACCTGCAGGGCACTTCCCCTGTGCTGTGGTGTATAACTGGAGTTGGTGGGCGGGGCCGCAGTCAGACCTGATGTCTGCCCCCAGCCCACCGCTGGGGCCACAGTCAGACTGGTGTGTGCCTTCTCTTCCCCTCTCCTAGGGGTGGGATTCACTGTGGGGTGGTGTGGCTCGTCTGGGCTACTTGCACCCTGCCAGGCTTGTGATGCTGGGGATCTGGCGTATTAGCTGGGGTGGGTAGGCAAGGTGCATGGGGGCAGGAGGGGCAGGCTTAGATCGCTTCTCCTTAGGTGATCCACTTCAGGAGGGGCCCTGTGGCAGCGGGAAGGAGTCAGATCCGCTGCCGGAGGTTTGGCTCCGCAGAAGTGCAGAGTTGGGTGTTTGCGCGGAGGGAGCAAGTCCCTGGCAGGAACCGGTTCTCTTTGGGATTTTGGCTGGGGGATGGGCGGGGGAGATGGCGCTGGCGAGCGCCTTTGTTCCCCACCAAACTGAGCTCTGTTGTCAGGGGGCTCAGCAGCTCTCCCTCCCTTTGTCCTCCAGCCTTCCCGCTTTCCGAGCAGAGCTGTTAACTTACGACCTCCCAGGCGCTAAGTCGCGCTTGTTGTGGGAACACAGTCCGTCAGGCCCCTCCGCTTTTGCAAGCCAGACTCGGGGGCTCTGCTTGGCCGGCGAGCCGCCCCTCCGCCCCGGCTCCCTCCCGCCAGTCCGTGGAGCGCGCACCGCCTCGCCGCCCTTCCTACCCTCTTCCGTGGGCCTCTCGTCTGCGTTTGGCTCCGGCGACTCCGTTCTGCTAATCCTCTGGCGGTTTTCTGGGTTATTTAGGCAGATGTAGATGGAATCTAAGTGATCAGCAGGACGTGCGGTGAGCCCAGCGTCCTCCTAAGCCGCCATCTTGCCGCAACTCTGTCAATTTATAGATTTTATAAACTCTAATATTCAACTAATATGCCACATGAAAGATCTATTATTTTAGCTTACAAAGAGAAGAGAAAGTTGCCTGTGATGTCCTAGTATGAGGCGCTTCATATAATTTTTATCATTTAATCTTCAAAATAAGCCAAATGTTATTATGGATTTTACCAATGAGGAAATTAGTTTGAAATTTCAAAGGTTAAGTACCATGATCACTGTCTTCTTTTAAAGTTCTTATTTAAATTCTAGTGAGTTAACATATAGTGTAATACTAGTTTTGGCTGTGCAATTTAGGGATTCAATACTTCCATACAACACCCTGTTTTCAATATCTTATAGTTGTTAAATACCAGAAGTATGATTTAAATCCTTATCTTCATGATTCCCAAGCCCATTTTTAGCACTATAGTACATTTACTTACTGATAAAATTTCTTCTTATAAAACCACTGTTTAATATGACATACTTAACTTTCAAGCATCCAAATGATAAAAATACACATAAAATATATCGAAATCCTTGGAAAGCATTGAAGGCATTTATTGTCTTCCACTTATGAAGACACTATCCACAAAAATGAATTAAAATTTAAAAAAATAGCCAAAGATCCTTTCTAATGGTCTAGTGTGGACAGTTAAGATGTAGGGTGGTAGAATTGATTTGTTACATAAGTGGGAAATAAAAGAATTAATATTTCTTCTTTTGCCTTGGACCCCTAGAGCTAAATTAACACCTATAATTACTTTAGCCCCCTGTTACACATGTTTTGTTTGTAATCCTGTTTTTACCATAAACACTTTTAATTACAAGTTTCCTCAAACCCTTACTGAGCATATTTATGTGTGATTAATATATAAATTATTGTGGGATCTTTCTTGAGATAATTTTTATTTAAGATTTTAGTGAACTATCTACTTGAATACAGTAGCTTTTCACCTATTATATAAGGGTCTGTTGTATTACAGGCAACTTTCTCTTCCTCACTACCCTCTTTGTGCTATTTGGGGATTTTTTAAGAAATTTAAATAATATCCTGCTCTTGATGTTGTCCCACCAGCAATGATCACCTCAACAAAATAAACTGGTTATATTTATTGATAGGATATTTTCCTTTGGAAATGATATTAGTAAAACTTTTCTCTTTATCTTACCTCCTGACTATGTTTTAAAGTCATTCTCACCATTCCATTCTATTAAGTAATAGAAAACATTTCCAGGGATTTGAATTCCTTCTGCATTTTTCAGATGAAACCAGAAGATTCTCACTTTGAAAGATGTTTGTTCTCCTTCCTAAAAAGAAATGTGAGAAAGAATTGCTACAACCAGGCAATTGGTCTGCACATGAATTTTCCCAAGAACGTGTCAAGGAAAGAAAACATATTAAAAATAAGGACCCATGATGCAACTCTGGTTTCCCAGTATTTGTGCTAAAGTTGATGCTTACTCGAGAGATTCAGTTTCACTTGGAAGTTAATTTAGCACTTATTTTTAGAAACTTCTTCAATCCCTAAGGTTGTGAATCAGAAACAGGATTCTCTAGAGATCAAAATCCCTGACTCCCGCACATTCTAAAGACCCAATTATCTTCACTTAAAGAGAATCTTCCCCAGCCATACATTTCTTGGTGTATTCATTGAATATGACTGTATTTGATGGCTTCTACAGAAGCTGGGGTTGGAATCAGAATATGTCCAAAAGGTCTCAGAAGAGTTAACCTTTTACCAAAAAAAATTTTTTTTATTCCACAGATAATACCAGGTCAATCCTAAAATACTCCTAAATAGTCCTTCCACCTCTTTAAAGTCTTTTTATCTTTCATATTTTTGTTAGTTCTAGACCATGCACTACACATTTTTTCTTTATACCAGTATAATCATAGTATATAATTAGTATTTGCCACTTTATAGCAATGTTTTTGTGATTTTTTTAGTCTTTATAATATTCCTTTTTAACATTTGAAGAGTCTTTAATCAAGTGGAATTAGTGTAATCTAGCCTATAATTTTAATAGTATTGGATAGTTTAATTTGTCTCAAATTCATGAGATTTTGGTATAATGACCATTGGTATCTATGTATTAGGCTAACTAATCTGCTTTTCCTTCTTCTGAAAAGCAGGTATCACCATGAACACAGCCACTCAGGGACGCACTCCTAGAAGAGTGAATAATCTCCTCACTGTGTGCGCCAGACTTTGTTCAGATTGCTGTTTCCATGCCATCTGTTCCTGGATTGTTTTCCTGCCTTCTCTCCAGGAGCAGTGCAGTACCCTCTGGGCTCTATCCTAGCCAAGCCTGCTGACCTTCAAAACTCTAGGCTTTAAGGCCCATTGGATGTAAGAACTCATGAAATTCGGCCCCTCTGGTTTTCCCAGCCAATGTCTTTGGGGAAACTTTCTCCTTATGTGTTTCCCTGTGTGCTTTTCTCTCTCTAGCCTTTCTCCATGAGGATGGCTCCCTCCCCTCTGCAGCACCCAGGGTCCTTTTCTCCCCCAAACCAGGTCTCTCTACTTGCTACCTTCTTTGAGGTGGCCTCTTCTCTCCTTTTAGTTGTGGAGATTGTTGTGGCGGTGTTTAGGTTGATTCTGGGTTATTTAGGATGATTTGATAGTTATCTAGTTGTGTTTGTGGGAAGAGATGGGTCTAGTGTCCTCCTACTATACTGTCATCTTCCTGCCTGCTGCCTTTTGTAGTAGTTTTCCATACTTTTCTATTTTGGTGAGGGGGAATTATGAAGTCATCATAGTACATCATTTGATAGACTATTGTACATCCATTAAATAATATTTTTGAAGAATTTGTGTAAAAAAATAATGTTATAAAAATAAAAATAATGTTAATACTTATGTTAACATTGTTACATGAAGAAAAAACAAAAACTAGTTTTTTTCATTGTTTGCAAAGCCAAAACCTAACTAGGAAAGCTTATGTGTGATAGACGCTGGAAAGATCTATTTGAAAAATTAACCAAGGTACTTTTTCCTAATTGTTTTAGTTTCTCAAATAAATATGGATACATATGAAAAACAGAAAATGTAATTTAAAAATTTTTTTTTTCAACGTTTATTTATTTTTGGGACAGAGAGAGGCAGAGCATGAACGGGGGAGGGGCAGAGAGAGAGAGGGAGACACAGAATCGGAAACAGGCTCCAGGCTCTGAGCCATCAGCCCAGAGCCTGACGCGGGGCTCGAACTCACGGACGCGAGATCGTGACCTGGCTGAAGTTGGGCGCTTAACCGACTGCGCCACCCAGGCACCCCCAGAAAATGTAATTTTAAAAGAGAGGAAAAAATTGAGGTATGTGCCTTATTGTGTTAGAAAGTTTAATTGACAGTAAAAAAGTAATCTCTATTTAAATAATTAAAGCAATTTCTTTAGGTCTGGAGATTACACATTGAGGCTGAGTTGCCCTGCATGCACATTAGGACATTTTGTACCTTCTAGGTGATGACAGAAAAGCTAAGTATAGTTTTTTTAAAGAATATTTTTGATGGGTGCCACTTTATTGAGCCATTAGGTTTTATAAAATTATGACCCATATCCTAGCTTTATTTATTTTTATTTATTGTTATTTTTTAATACAATTTATTGTCAAATTGGCTAACATACAGTGTGTAAAGTGTGCTCTTGGTTTTTGGGCTAGATTCCAATGGTTCATCATTACACACAACACCCAGTGCTCATCACAAGTGCTGTCCTCAGTACCCATCACCCATTTTCCCCTCCCCCCACCCCCCCCATCAACCCTCAGTTTGTACTTTATATTTGATGGTCTCTTATGGTTTGCCTCCCTCCCTCTCTGTAATTATTTTTCCCCCTTCCTTCCCCCATGGTCTTCTGTTAAGTATCTTAAGATCCACATATGAGTGAAAACATATGATATCTGTCTTTCTCTGACTGACTTATTTCACTCAGCATAATACCTTACAGTTCCATCTACATTGCTGCAAATGGCATGATTTCATTCTTTCTCATTGACAAGTAGTATTCCAGTGTATATATAAACCACATCTTCTTTATCCATTCATCAGTTGATGGACATTTAGGCTCATTCCATAATTTGGCTATTGTTAAAAGCACTGCTATAAACATTGGGGGGTACATGTGCCCCTATGAATCAGCACTTCTGTATCCTTTGCATAAATTCCTAGTAGGGCTATTGCCGGGTCATGGGGTAGTTCTATTTTTAATTTTTTGAGGAAACTCCACACTTTTCCAGAGCGGCTGCACCATTTTGCATTCCCACCAACAGTGCAAGAGGGTTCCTCTTTCTCCACATCCTCGCCAGCATCTATTGTTTCCTGAGTTGTTATTTTTAGCCACTCTGACCGGTGTGAGGTGGTATCTTAGTGTGGTTTTGATTTGTATTTCCCTGATGATGAGTGATGTCGATCATCTTTTCATTAGTCTGTTGGCCATATGGATGTCTTCTTTGGAAAACTGTGTCTATTCACATCTTCTGCCCATTTATTATTCTGGAGTATTTGTTTTACGGGTGTTGAGTTTGGTAAGTTCTTTATAGATTTTGGATACTAACCCTTTATCCATTATGTCATCTTTTCCCATTCTGTAGGTTTGCCTTTTAGTTTTGTTGATTATTTCCTTTGCAGTGCAGAAGCTTTTTATCTTGATGAGGTCCCAATAATTCATCTTTGCTTTTAGTTCCCTTGCCTTTGGAGATGTGTTGAGCAAGAAGTTGCTGCAGCTGAAGTCACAGAGGTTGTTGCCTGTTTTCTCCTCTAGGGTTTTGATGGTTTCCTGCTCACTTTTAGGTCTTTCATCCATCTTGTGTTTATTTTTGTGTATGGTGTAAGAAAGTGGTCTGGTTTCATTCTTCTGCATGTTCCTGTCCAGTTCTCCTAGCACCATTTACTAAAGAGACTGTCTTTTTTCCATTGGATACTCTTTCCTGCTTTGTCAAAGATTAGTTGGCCATACATTTGTGGGTCCAATTCTGGGTTCTCTATTTTAGTCCACTGGTCTATGTGTCTGTTTTTGTGCCAATACCATACTGTCTTGATGATTTTACAGCCTTGTAGTAGAGTCCAAAGTCTGGGATTTGTGATGCCTCCTGCTTTGGTTTTATTTTTCAAAAATACTTTGGCTCTTTGGGGTCTTGTGATTCCATACAATTTTTAGGATTGATTGTTCTAGCTTTGATAAGAATGCCAGTGCAATTTTGATTGGGATAGAATTGAATGTGTAGATAGCTTTGGGTAGTATTGACATTGTAACAATATTTATTCTTCCAATCCATGAGCATGGAATGTTTTTCATTTTTTTGTGTCTTCAATTTCTTTCATAAGCTTTCTATAGTTTTCAGTGTATAGATTTTTCACCTCCTTGGTTAGATTTATTCCTAGGTATTTTATGGTTCTTTGTGCAATTGTAAATGGGATCAGTTTCTTGATTTCTCTTTCTGTTGATTCATTATCGGTGTATAGAAATGCAACTGATTTCTGTACATTGATTTTGTACCCTGTGACTTTGCTGAATTCATGTATTGGTTCTAGCAGCTTTTTGGTGGAGTCTTTCAGGTTTTCCATGTAGAGTATCATCTTATCTGTGAAAAGTTAAAGTTTAAATTCTTCTTTGCCAATTTTGATGCCTCTTATTTCATTTTGTTGTCTGATTGCTGATGCTAGGACTTCCAGCACTATGTTAAACAACAGTGGTGAGAGTGGACATCCCTGCCGTGTTCCTGATCTCAGAGGGAAAGCTCTCAGTTTTTCCCCATTGAGGATTATATTAGCTGTGGGCTTTTCATATATGGCTTTTATGATGTTTAGTTATGTTCCTTCTATCCCAAATTTTGAGGGTTTTTGTTAAGAAAGGGTGCTGTATTTGTCAAATGCTTTTTCTGCATCTATTGACAGGATCATATGGTTCTTATCCTTTCTTTGTTGATGTTATGTATAACATTGATTGATTTGGGAATATTAAACCAGCCCCACAGGCCAGGATGAATCCCACTTGATCATGGTGAATAATTCTTTTTATATGCTGTTTTGTTCAATTTGCTAGTATCTTATTGAGAATTTTTGCATCTATGTTCATTAGGGATATTGGCCTGTAATTCTCTTCTTTTGTGGGGGTCTCTGCCTGGTTTGGGAATCAAGGTAATTCTGGCTTCATAGAATGAGTCTGGAAGTTTTCCTTCCGTTTATATTTTTTGGGACAGCTTGAGAAGGATAGGTATTAACTCTGCTTTAAAAGTCTGGTAGAATTCCCCCAGGAAGCCATCTGTTCCAGGACTCTTATTTGTTGGGAGATTTTTGATAACTGATTCAATTTCTTCACTAGTTATGGGTGTGTTCAAATTTTCTGTTTCTTCCCATTTGAGTTTTGGTAGTGTGTGTGTGTCTAGGAATTTGTCCATTTCTTCCAGGTTGTCCCATTTGTTGGCAAATAATTTTTCATAGTATTCTTTGATAATTGCTTGTATTTCTGAGTGATTGGTTATGATAAATCCATTTTCATTTGTGATTTTATCTATTTGGGTCCTCTCTCTTTTTCTTTTTCTTTTTTTTTTGAGAAGTCTAGATAGGCGTTTACCAATTTTGTTTATTTTTTCAAAAAATAAGCTCTTAGTTTCGTTGATCTGTTTTAGTGTTTTGTTTTTTGGTTTTTTTTTTGGGGGGGGGGATTCTGTATTGTTTATTTCTGCTACGATCTTTATTATTTCTGTTCTTCTGCTGGCCTTGGGGTTTCTTTGTTGTTCTGATTCTAGTTCCTTTAGGTATGCTCTTAGATTTTGTATTTGGGATTTTTCTTGTTTCTTGAGGTAGGCCTGGATTTCAATGTATTTTCCTCTTAGGACTGCCTTTGCTGCATCCCAAAGGGTTTAGACTCGTGTTTTCCTTTTCATTTGTTTCCATATATTTTTAAATTCCTTCTTTAATTGCCTGGTTGACCCATTCCTTGTTTAGTAGGATGTTCTTTAACTTCCATGCATTTGGAGCTTTTCCAAACTTTTTCCTGTGGTTGGTTTCAAGTTTCATAGCATCGTGGTCTGAAAATGTGCATGGTATATCTCAATTCTTTTGTATTTATTGAGGGCTGTTTTGTGACCCAGTATGTGGTCTATCTTGGGGTATGTTCCATGTGCACTCGAGAAGAATGTGTATTCTGTTGCTTGAGGATAAAAAATTCCGAATATATCTGTCAGGTCTATCTGGTCCAGTGTATCATTCAGGGCCATTGTTTCTTTATTGGTTTTCTGTCTACATGATCTGTCTATTGTTGTAAGTGGAGTATTAAAGTCCCCTGCAATTATCACATTCTTACCAATAAAATTGCTTATGTTTGCAATTGTCTTATATTTTTGAGTGCCCTCAAATCGGTGCATAGACATTTATTTATTTATTTATTTATTTATTTATTTATTTATTTATTATTTGTTTTTTAATTTACATACAAGTTAGTTAGCATATAGTTCAACAATGATTTACCCATTTAGCCCATGCCCCTCCCACAACCCCCCAGTAACCCTCTATTCTCTAAGAGTGTCTTATTTTTTGTCCCCCTCCTGATTTTATATTATTTTTGCTTCCTTTTCCTTGTGTTCATCTGTTCTGTGTCTTAAAGTCATCATATGAGTGAAGTCATATGATATTTGCCTTTCTGTGACTAACACTGCTTAGCATAATACCCTCTAGTTCCATCCATGTAGTTGCAAATGGCAAGGTTTCATTCTTTTTGATTGCCAAGTAATAAGAAACCATATCTTCTTTTAACATTCATCCAACGATGGACACTTGGGCTCTTTCCATTCTTTGGCTTTGTTGATAGTGCTGCTATAAACATTGGGACACATGTGCCCCTTTGAAACAGTGTACCTGTATCCTTTGGATAAATACCTAGTAGTGCAATTTCTGGGTCATAGGGTAGGTCTGTTTTTAATTTTCTGAGGAACCTCCACACTGTTTTCCAGAGTGGCTGCACCAGTTTGCATTCCCACCAACAGTGCAAGAGGGTTCCCGTTTCTCCACATCCTCTCCAGCATTTGATCAATTCTTTAGCTTTCATTTCTTCCTGGAATTTCTTTTGAGGAGAATTCTTCCATTTCATCATTTTGGCCAGTTCCCATGTCCTAGCTTTAATGAGATATGTTAAAAAAATAGTAACTAACCCTTTTCTGTTACAAAATGTAAAAGAACAATTCTCTTTGCTTGAAACATTGTTCTGAGATGACTTACTTGGATACTTCAATTAAGTAATGTTGGATATGGGATTTTGAGGATCCATTATGATTTGAGGAGAAGAAAGGAAAAATAATGGGTCAAGAGCTCTGCTCTTAGGAAAGAAGCTTACTCACATGCTGGTAGACCAGGACCTAAGAAGATAAGTCCAGGAAGCAATTTCGTGTAGTCAGCTCAGTGAACTTTGGAAGCAATGATGTTGGGTACTGTATTAATTCATTTAATGTTCAGTTCTGTGATTCCCCCCCCCCCCCTGTCATTGCACCTGTAGTCAAAGTCTGTTTTACCTGGGCTAGTGGTTTTGTGGTGAACAAATTGTATTCATTTTTTTTGGTGTAGCCGTTCAAGGAAAGGAGAGCACTGTCCTCAAAAGTAGAAGATGGCTGAGAGTACCTGGGATTCTATACATATTTTCACCATTACCTCCTAATTGTTTAATTTAGATAGGTGGCGATTTTATGCCGATTAGCGTGGGGGATAGGTATATATATATATTTAGGCGAATTCTTTGGAGATGCTTACAGTACAGAGTGGGATTGAGCTACAAATTAGTTGGTAGACTTACAATAAGAAACCTGAATAGCTTGATGGATTCCAGGTTTCATTGTATGCTTGCAGAATTTCTTAATTTCTTGTGAATTTCAAAATGCCATTCATATTCACATAAGTACCAGTAAATTCTGATTTTCAACTTCAATAAGTTTTAGATTATTTTGTACAATAAACACTTTTTCTCTTCTCTCCCTGATTTAATAAATGTGAATTAACTAAATATATATAAAATTCTTTTAACAGTGCCTAGAAATTTATAAGTTTTTACTCTTACTATTGATAACCAAGAGGTAATGTAGCTATACATTACCTAGTATAGCTATGTAACAGGTCTTTATATTATCAATAAGACATGGTAGGTTGAACAGCGGTATGGACAAGAGCCCTGGGGTATATTTGGATTAAGCATTTCAGCAGTATATGATAAAAAGAATGGGATAAGACACATCCTCAAGACTCCGGATTGGCTATTTGTAATACAGTATAAATGTAATATAATTAAGCCTTTAGGGGATTATTCTTGAAGTTTTTAAAAGTTTTGAATGTCTTTCCCCTGAAGCAATTTAAAGCTATGGCTTAGAAAAGTGTATAAGTCCCTTAGAGCAAGAAATATTTAAATTGCCTTCCTGAGCCTGGAGAAAATTCTTTAGATAATTTCCTGAGTCTTCATCTTAGGGCAGTGTTTTCACCTTGGCTTGAAGGGCAAATGAAATCTTCCATGGTCTCAAATATTTATTTTTATCTTACTTTTGAACTAGCACATCCAAAATACATTCCCTTTGTAATCAATCATATTTGGCTGTAATGTATAGAAGTTTTTAAAACCATTTTAAATAGTACCTTTGCCATCAATGTTTTCCAGACCACAAGGCCTGTGACATTATGGTTCCTCAGTGGTGATACCTTCAGATATTCATCAACCTCATGGAAAATTTTGTACAATTGGCTGCAAATAGAAGATCAAGCAAAACAATCTGCTGTGCATTGCAACCTAGGAGGTGAATCAATCTTCCATTTAGAGGTAATTGCTGAAAACATACTAATAACACAAATCTAAGGGGATGTCTGTCCAATGAACTGAGTTGAAATAAGCCATGTGTTTGGGGGACAGAATATTTCTTACTATAAAGAGTCTTTACAGAATAGGAATGAAAAAGTTCCAAGAGGATTTTCTTTGATATAATGAAAAAATGGAGACAAAATTAAAACACATGTTCAAATAACAATTTGAATATCCAAAAAAAAGATGGATATTTAGATGTAGAATTTATCTTACTGGGAATAAAAATTCATTTAGTCAGAATATAGTTTCTGGGTTCATGGTTTTAGTAGTGCTTACCTGTCTAATGGTATCATTTCCCACTGGTCCAATGAGGTACTATACAATAGGAAGCAGATTTGCATTCTTGATATAGAATGTAGACTAAGCTTGTGTCACCGAAGTTCTGATTATGTAACAGTTTTCCATTTTTTCTCATAGCACCAATTTGGTTCTGTTTAGCAAATGTTTATCCGGTGCTAATCATGAAAAGACTGACAGTTCCTTTCCTGAAGTCTCTCACTGGAGGTGCTATTTGGAAAATCTTATTATTCGTTCTAAATACATATTAAATTTGTGTAAAAAGTAAATGAAGAGGAGCAATGAGTCCTTAGCTAAGGGGAAAGCATTTTGAATTTCATTGTTATGTTTATATGAATATCTTGGGAATCGTTTTAAATAGTTGTAAGTTTTTGTTATTGTTGGTGGTATATTCCTATGGTAACTTTATACATGATACTTGTCACACACACACACACACACACACACACACACACACACACACACACATTTAACTTTCATATGAATGAACTAAAATAGGCTTTCTTTAAAAAGCTGAGTGTCTGGGGCGCCTGGGTGGCGCAGTCGGTTGAGCGTCCGACTTCAGCCAGGTCACGATCTCACGGTCTGTGAGTTCGAGCCCCGCGTCAGGCTCTGGGCTGATGGCTCACAGCCTGGAGCCTGTTTCCGATTCTGTGTCTCCCTCTCTCTCTGCCCCTCCCCCGTTCATGCTCTGTCTCTCTCTGTCCCAAAAATAAATAAACGTTGAAAAAAAAAATTTTAAAAAGCTGAGTGTCTGGTTCTAAATGGTGCTGGCCTTTGCTATAGTGGCATAACACTCTGTTACAAAGTGACTAGAGATTGGTATAACATGCATCCATGTCATGAAAATTTTCATGTATGTGATGAAAATTAGTATGTTGTTAGGTTGAGAGACCAGATACCTGAATAGGTCTCATTGATAAAAATTTGAAGTGACTCTTGTAGGAGCATGAAACTTGGGATTGGCATGTAAAAGAATTAGAAAAAAGAGTAAGTCAAGAAATATGAAGGAAACCAAAATAGTGTTTACTATATGCGAGGTGCCTTATATGCGCTATTTTATTTATTTTCCCAAGAACACCACAATGAGACTATTAATTAAAGGTGAGGATATCGAGACACAGAAGTTAATTGCCCAAGGTCAGATAGCTAGTAACTGGCCTTGTAAGCAGAAGGGACATAGATGTGGGATGCTAGCCCTGAGGTCATTGCTGGCCATAGACAGGCTTAATCCATACAGAAAACATATAAAATCTCTGTCTATGTGTTCTGCACAAAGACTCAGGCCTCTTCCTGATCCAGGGCACTGACAAGAAATTTTCAGTGAGGACTGAGTGGAGTAATGTGGACTGAATCTACAGCTTTTACCGAAGTAGGGTAGGGTTGGGAAGAGGCAAATCTGGGGAAGCTGTAGACGGATTCCCTGTAGGTATTTCTGCAGCACAGCCTTGTCCCTCACCCTCTTCTTAGGTGGTGTTTTGAGCCCCTTCCTGTCTATGGTGAATGCCATCTCAGAGCATGTTTCCCTTCAAACTTGGTAGCTGCTTACTCTGTTCTGTGGTTGGGGCTTCGAGGGTGTAGTTGCGTTGTAATATTTTTAACATCCTGTGACTTCATATTGGAAGTTTTCTATTGTTCATGGAACTTTTTTGTAGAAACACTAACTCTAATGCACATCTGCATGTCAGTAAAAATATCAGTTTCATTAAAAAAAGACAGGTTTATTTCAATAGACAAAGTGACCTTTCAGAGTGAAATTGCTTCTTATAATCATTTACCAAGGAATTGGGATTTTGCTGGCTAGCAATAAAAAGGTGAATCTGGGACTCAATAAAAGACGCACGCATATTTCAGGTATAAAAGAATCCATAAAAGATGAAGTTGATTGAGGACAGGGCAAAAATAGGAAGAAAGTCGTACCCCAATGATGACCAAAAGCAAATATATGTAATTAGATGCCAGTTGAAATAGATTCAGAGGATTCAGACCCAAAACTCATGCCAGGATTCCTGAATAAGGAGCAATGTTCTACATGTTAGGTACTTTTTGTTTGAGTGAATTAGAGCCTTTTCAATGGATTCTGTGTCCATGAAAAAGAAAATTTGTGTGTGTGTATATGTGTGGGGGTGCTATTTTTGAAGAAAAATGAAAGGAAATAGTCTGAGACTTTATGACACCAGCTCTTTGGATACAAAGACTGTGTCTGATCCCTGGCTGAATGGCAGGGAATATTTCCCTGAGAAATCACCTGGTTAAGGTGGCAATGAAGAGTTTTTTGCATTAATAAAATGAGAAGACAAGTCACAGACTTGTTGACAATATATGCAAGTCATCTATGCAATAAATTATTTGTAGCCAAAGTGTACAAAGAACTCTCAAAACTCAATAATGTGAAAATGAACAATCCAATTAAAAATGGGAAAAAGATGTGAATGACACTTTACTAAAGAGAATGTAAGGATGGCCAAAAAAACCCCCAAATATTAGTCATTAGGGAATGCAAATTAAAAGCATGATGAAATATCACTACATACCTATTAGAATGTGTAAAACAACACACACACACACACACACACACACACACACACACACTACTAAGTGTTGATGAGGATGAGAAGCAACTATAACTCTCATACATTTCTGGTGGGAATGCAAAAATGATACAGCTACTCTGGAAAGCTGGCAGTTTCTTATAAACTTAAAAATGCATGATTCATTATCCACTATGCCAATCTGATATTTACCCTAGGAAAATTAAAACTTATGTTCACATAAAAACCTGGGTATAAATTTTTTAACAGCTCTATTCATAATTGTCAAGAACTGGAAACACCTCAAATGTCTTTCAGCATATAATTAAACAAACTCTAGTGTATCCATACCATGGAATACTCAGAAATAATAAGTTGGATGAAGCTTGAAGCTCAGAGGCTTTATGCTAAGAGAAAGAAGCCAGAGACCAATGGCTCTTATGATTCCTTTTTTGTATGACTTTCTGGAAGAGATAAAACTATAGGATGAAAAGCATATTAATCTTTGTAGGATATGAGTGGTAAAAGGGGTGACTAAAAAGGGACACAAGGGAATTTTTAGGGTGAAAGACAAGTTATGTGTTCTTATTATAGGGATAGTTACATGAATCCATACATATTTTAAAATTCATAGAACTATACACTAAAAGAGAGAAAATCACTTTTACTATATATTTTACTATTGATAATTACTAAAATTTTGTTCTATCTCCCATAAAAAAAGATATTTGCATTGGAACAAGAAGACTTCAGATAATTGGGTTTTGCATGAGTTGTACTTGTTTTTTGGGCAATCACGCAGTCAAGAAACACTGATTGGGTTTATTGTTGACTTTTGTCCCATCACATTAGCACACTTCATTCAATGTTTTGGTATGAAGTGGGTTATTATTAAATATTCCCGACAAGGAGCTAGACTGCCTTTGCAAGTTAACTAATCAAATCTCTGATATAATTCATTCCATAATGCTTTTAGAGTTCAGAAAATATTTCAGATAATTAGGGACCACAAGCAGAGTTGAATTTGGGCCTAGGATTTGCTACATATTAATTATATGACTTTAGGCTTAAACTCTGGTTAACTTAAATTTCTTATTTCTGAAATGGTCATATTGTGGAGTTTCAGTCAGGTAATGTGTGAATAAACCTCACAAATTCCTGGCCCAGAGTGGTCGATACAACAGATTCTCCTTCATACTTCTCTTCTGGTGTTGTTTATTTCACTTCTTTACCTTTTCTCCCTTCTTCCCCTTCTCTGTTTTCTTTCTTCCTTCTTCTCATTGGGTTCATGGCAAATTTTTATATATGTGCATTGGTGAACTTGGACTTACCATAATAAATAAATCATTATGTTAAAAAAATTCTTTGAATTCTTACAGGTAAGAAAAAGTACAATGGAATGGGAAAATCAAACCATTCTGGTGGAATTCTTTTTAAAGGGGCTTTCTGATTACCCAAGGCTTGAGCCACTCTTTTTTGCACTAATCTTAATAATGTATGTTGTCATCCTTCTGGGCAATGGCACCCTTATTTTAATCAGTATCTGGGACTCCCACCTTCACACCCCTATGTACTTCTTTCTGGGGAACCTCTCCTTCTTGGACATCTGCTACACCACCACCTCTATTCCCTCCACTCTGGTAAACTTCCTCTCAGAAAGAAAGACCATATCCTTCTCTGGCTGTGCAATACAGATGTTCCTTGGCATGGCCATGGGGACAACAGAGTGTGTGCTCCTGGGCATGATGGCCTTTGACCGGTATGTGGCTATCTGCAACCCTCTAAGATATCCTGTCATCATGAGCAAGGATTCCTATGTGCCCATGGCAGCTGGGTCCTGGTTTGCTGGGGTTATCAACTCTGCAGTGCAAACTGCATTTGTGATACAATTGAACTTCTGTAGGAATAACATCAATCATTTCTCTTGTGAAATTCTGGCTGTCATGAAACTGGCCTGTGCTGACATCTCAGGCAATGAATTCATCATGGTTGTGGCCACGACATTGTTCACACTGATGCCCCTGCTTTTGATTGTCATATCTTACTCATTAATCATCTCTAGCATCCTGAAGATCCATACTTCTGAGGGGAGAAGCAAAGCTTTCTCCACCTGCTCAGCCCACCTGATTGTGGTGATAATATTCTATGGAACCATTCTCTTCATGTACATGAAGCCCAAGTCTAAAGAGACACTTAATTCAGAGGACTTGGATGCCACTGACAAATTGATATCCATGTTCTATGGAGTGATGACTCCCATGATGAATCCTTTAATCTACAGTCTCAGAAACAAGGATGTAAAGGAGACAGTGAAACATCTATTTAACAGAAGTTTCTTTAGCAAGTGAATGGAAAAGATGATTGAATTGTGAATACATTGGGCATTGTTAAAGCTTTAGAATTATGTTGGAATTTTGGTTACTTTTTCTTGTTTTGAACTTTCACATATTACTCAACAATTTTTATGATGACATACAGCATTTCAATATTATGTCATGCTCACTATAGAGAATTTGCAAGATACAGGACATAGGATGAAGAAAATAAAGAGATCACTTATTACTCTAACTCTAGGAGATGGCTTTCAAGTATTTAACAATATATTTTGTGTTCTGTATATACCTCAATATTGGAATTGGGTATTATATGTCTTTTTATGTTCACCTTTATACATAGTCCTATTTCATACACATCATTTCATCAAATCTTTCAAAATAAGTAAGTTCTCTGTTGTGAGAAAAACAAAACAGAAAATCCCCCAAACTGCACCCACATTCTCCAGTGGAGAGCCTTGTGACATAGTTTCACATTAATTTCAAAATCCTCCGAAGACTTTTGGATACTATTTTCTTGTTCAGTATTTAGAATGTTTCCTGTGGAACTAAGCATGCAAGCATTTGGGACTATTGAGGGAAACGGGTAAATGCCTTAAGGATGGAGCCTATGCAATCAATCAGAAAGTCCTTATTTTATCTCCTTTTTTTGTTTCAGCTTACATGTTAGCTCTAGCATAAAGAAAATTTTGCAAAATTAAAACTGGGTTGGAAAATCAGTCCACTGGTCTAGAAAGTAATGTGGACAAGTGTTGGGTTAGATGGCATCATATCCATGCCCATTTTGAAGAAAGCAGATTTCTTTGATATCCTGAGATCATTCCAATGCTTTTCCAAAACATAGAAGAATGTCTAAGTTCTTGATTTCTAGTGTGGACCTGCATTGATGTCTTGTCTCTGTTACTAATAGCTTTGTCACCTTAGTGATCTAAGTAGATTTGGGGGGATGTCACACAGGATGTGATATTATCTTGATTTTGCTTGGCTTCCTCCTCACATTTTTACTCTATCTGAAGAACATTTCTAATTTACAAGCCAACAGGAATGAGAAAGTATGTTCACGAGTAAGCCACATTCTAGGAAATCCATTAGGCTGGATAAATTTTATATTGATGGAACAGTAAAGTTAGAGGATGTTGGGGATTAACATATTTTACATAGGCAAATAAGAGTTAAATGCTTGTGGTATTTTGGGGTGTATTAATGTCACTTTTCCAAGTTCAGTTTTTAATTTTAGTGGCAGGAATATCAAACAGTCATGAACTCTATTTAAGTCCCTTTAGCTTCCATCATAGATATTCACAGATTAAATCTGATGGCAAAGGTTGAGACTATTGATGTATTAGAATCACACCCTAGTGAAATAGGCTGTAAAAACCTATTAGTGGGGTGTTTGGGTGGCTCACTTGGTTAAGCATCAGACTCTTGATTTCAGCTCAGGTCTCCTCTCCCACTTCCTGAGCTGGAGCCCTGCAATGGGCTGTGTGCTGACAGCACAGAGTGTGCTTGCAATTCTCTCTCTCCCTCTCTCTCTGCCCCTCCCCAGCTTGGGTACTCTCTCTCTCTCTCTCAAAATAAATAAACAAACAAACTTAAAAACTTATTAGTTTCCATACACAGACTCAAAGGACTTTTATTTCCTGAAGAATTCCAGGTAGGTGGAAAACCTTTAGAGTTAAATATTTTGTGTTTGACTCACAGGCCGTGTTCGATATCCAACTCTACTTTCGTTTTTTTCTCAAAGCTTAAATCCAACTGTTTCCACAAGCTCTGGAGGATGACTAACCTAGGGCCTAGTCTTATATTAGACTTACAAATGTTTGATAGAAACTTAATTATAGAAGCATTTTATTTTTTTTTCAAATATTTTATTAAATTTTGAGAGAGAGAAAGAATGAGCACAAGTGGGGGAGGAGCAGAGAGAGAGAAGGGGACAGAGGATTTGAAGTGGGCTCTGTGCTGAAAGCAGTGTGCCCGGTGTAAGGCTCGAATTCATTAACTGTGGGATCATGACGTGAGTTGAATTGGATGCTCAACCAACTGAGCCACCCAGGTGCCCCGAAAGTAGAAACTTTTTTTAATTAAAAAAATTTTTTTTATGTTTTTATTTTATTTTTGAGAGAGAGAGTGCAAGCAGGGGAGGGGCAGAGAGAGGGAGACACAGAATCTGAAGCAGGCTCCAGGCTCTGAGCCATCAGCCCAGAGCCCGACGCGGGGCTCGAACTCACGGACCGTGAGATCGTGACCTGGCTGAAGTCGGACGCTTAACCGGCTGCGCCACCCAGGCGCCCCGAAAGTAGAAATTTTAATACGCATTTTGTCCTCGTACGAGAAGAGGAAGATGGTTTTTCCCTTCTTAGGGTTGTAGAATAAATTTGTGAAGAAAAGAAAGGTCAGTTACCTTTCTTGATGTACCCATATGCTCACATTTGCTGGTTACATACCTTATCACTATAATACTGATAATTCTTTCCTTAATACTTCAGCTTCTGCAGGGTTTTCCATTTAGGAAATTTATTTTGAAAGATATTCCCATTTTTCCAATTCTCAGTTAATCAGAATTTTGTGACTTGGAAAACATAAATTTCCTAACAATTCTGTGAAGAAATTACTGTATGGAACCACTTCCATACTATTATTTAATAATAGTAAATGAAATAATTTCTTTCCATCCAGTGTGTATTCTACCATTTGTAACTAAATCCCTGATTGCTACATATGGTATATGAGGTTCTCTTTGCTTTGGTCTGTTTGGTTTCATCTTCCACCAGCCCCCATATGCCTATTTATATTCTTATGATGCTGTGTTATTTTTATTTTCCTGCCTTCATCATGCATTTCTTGTCTTATACCATGGTGTTATTGTTTCTTCTTCCCGGATGTCCTTCCTCGTATTTTTTACCTCTCAAAATCTCACTCACAAATTAAGAATCAGTTCATGTATCACCTCTCCTGGGAAGTATGACTTGATCCTGAGTTACTTGTCACTTACACCTCCATAGCACACTAAACAATCATTTTAATTAATTAATTAATTAATTAATTAATATTTATTTTGAGGGAAAGAGTAGGGAAGGAGTGAAGGGAGAAGGAGATAGAGAATCTCAAGCAGGCCCCGCTCCCAGAGCAAAGCCCTACCTGGGGCTCAACCTCATGACTGTGAGATCATGCATGACCTGAGTACAAATCAAGAGTTGGAAACTTAACTGACTGAGCCACTGAGGCACCCCTAACTATCATTTTAATTGCAGCATTACCCCCTCTTATTGAAATCATCTGATTACATGGATATTTTCTCATTACCTGTAGGACAGGTAGAGACTGCACCTTGAACATTTTTATATTCACAGAGATTCTTACAGCCAACTTCATTGAGTAGGTATGCAACAAATGCCATGTAAACAGAGGTTATTAGAAAATATAAAACACCAATAGAAATAAGGGTAGAAGATATGAGTACTTAACACATATAAAAGGGCGATTCTAGTCAAATGGCGGCTTAGGAGGACGCTGGGCTCACCGCGCGTCCTGCTGATCACTTAGATTCCACCTACACCTGCCTAAATAACCCAGAAAAACACCAGAGGATTAGCAGAAGGGAGTCACGGAGCCAAGCGCAGACGAGAGGCCCACGGAAGAGGGTAGGAAGGGCAGCGAGGCGGTGCGCGCTCCACGGACTGGCGGGAGGGAGCCGGGTGGAGGGGCGGCTCCTCGGCCAAGCAGAGCGCCCGAGTCTGGCTTGCAAAAGCGGAGGGGCCGGGCGGACTGTGTTCCGACAGCAAGCGCGACTTAGCATCTGGGAGGTCATAAGTCAGCAGCTCTGCTCGGAAAGCGGGAAGGCTGGAGGACAAAGGGAGGGAGAGCTGCTGAGCCCCCTGACGACAGACCTCAGTTTGGTGGGGAACAAAGGCGCTCGCCAGCGCCATCTCCCCCGCCCATCCCCCAGCCAAAATCCCAAAGGGAACCAGTTCCTGCCAGGGAACTTGCTCGCTCCGCGCGCAAACACCCAACTCTGTGCTTCTGTGGAGCCAAACCTCTGGCAGCGGGTCTGACTCCCTACGCTGCCACAGGGCCCCTCCTGAAGTGGATCACCTAAGGAGAAGCGATCTAAGCCTGCCCCTCCTGCCCCCATGCACCTTGCCTACCCACCCCAGCAAATATGCCAGATCCCCAGCATCACAAGCCTGGCAGGGTGCAAGTAGCCCAGACGAGCCACACCACCCCACAGTGAATCCCACCCCTAGGAGAGGGGAAGAGAAGGCACACACCAGTCTGACTGTGGCCCCAGCGGTGGGCTGGGGGCAGACATCAGGTCTGACTGCGGCCCCGCCCACCAACTCCAGTTATACACCACAGCACAGGGGAAGTGCCCTGCAGGTCCTCACCACGCCAGGGACTATCCAAAATGACCAAGCGGAAGAATTCCCCTCAGAAGAATCTCCAGGAAATAACAACAGCTAGTGAGCTGATCAAAAAGGATTTAAATAATATAACAGAAAGTGAATTTAGAATAATAGTCATAAAATTAATCGCTGGGCTTGAAAACAGTATACAGGACAGCAGAGAATCTCTTGCTACAGAGATCAAGGGACTAAGGAACAGTCACGAGGAGCTGAAAAACGCTTTAAATGAAATGCAAAACAAAACAGAAACCACCACGGCTCGGCTTGAAGAGGCAGAGGAGAGAATAAGTGAACTAGAAGATAAAGTTATGGAAAAAGAGGAAGCTGAGAAAAAGAGAGAAAAAAATCCAGGAGTATGAGGGGAAAATTAGAGAACTAAGTGATACACGAAAAAGAAATAATATACACATAATTGGTATCCCAGAGGAGGAAGAGAGAGGGAAAGGTGCTGAAGGGGTACTTGAAGAAATAATAGCTGAGAACTTCCCTGAACTGGGGAAGGAAAAAGGCATTGAAATCCAAGAGGCACAGAGAACTCCCTTCAGACGTAACTTGAATCGATCTTCTGCACAGCATATCATAGTGAAACTGGCAAAATACAAGGATAAAGAGAAAATTCTGAAAGCAGCAAGGGGTAAACGTGCCCTCACATATAAAGGGAGACCTATAAGACTCGTGACTGATCTCTCTTTTGAAACTTGGCAGGCCAGAAAGAATTGGCACGAGATTTTCAGGGTGCTAGACAGAAAAAATATGCAGCCAAGAATCCTTTATCCAGCAAGTCTGTCATTTAGAATAGAAGGAGAGATAAAGGTCTTCCCAAACAAACAAAAACTGAAGGAATTCATCACCACTTATCCAGCCCTACAAGAGATCCTAAGGGGGACCCTGTGAGACAAAGTCCCAGAGACATCACTACAAGCATAAAACATACAGACATCACAATGACTCTAAAACCGTATCTTTCTATACTAACACTGAATGTAAATGGATTAAATGTGCCAACCAAAAGACATAGGGTATCAGAATGGATAAAAAAACAAGACCCATCTATTTGCTGTCTACAAGAGACTCATTTTAGACCTGAGGACACCTTTAGATTGAGAGTGAGGGGATGGAGAACTATTTATCATGCGACTGGAAGCCAAAAGAAAGCTGGAGTAGCCATACTTATATCAGACAAACTAGACTTTAAATTAAAGGCTGTAACAAGAGATGAAGAAGGACATTATATAATAGTTACAGGGTCTATCCATCAGGAAGAGCTAACAATTATAAATGTCTATGCGCCGAATACCGGAGCCCCCAAATATATAAAACAATTACTCATAAACATAAGCAACCTTATTGATAAGAATGTGGTAATTGCAGGGGACTTTAATAAACCACTTACAGAAATGGATAGATCATCTAGACACACGGTCAATAAAGAAACAAGGGCCCTGAATGAGACATTGGATCAGATGGACTTGACAGGTATATTTAGAACTCTGCATCCAAAAGCAACAGAATATACTTTCTTCTCGAGTGCACATGGAACATTCTCCAAGGTAGATCATATACTGGGCCACAAAACAGCCCTTCATAAGTTTACAAGAATTGAAATTATACCATGCATACTTTCAGACCACAATGCTATGAAGCTTGAAATCAACCACAGAAAAAAGTCTGGAAAACCTCCAAAAGCATGGAGGTTAAAGAACACCCTACTAACAAATGAGTGGGTCAACCAGGAAATTAGAGAAGAAATTAAAAAATATATGGAAACAAACGAAAATGAAAATACAACAATCCAAACGCTTTGGGACACAGCGAAGGCAGGCCTGAGAGGAAAATACATTGCAATCCAGGCCTATCTCAAGAAACAAGAAAAATCCCAAATACAAAATCTAACAGCACACCTAAAGGAACTAGAAGCAGAACAGCAAAGGCAGCCTAAACCCAGCAGAAGAAGAGAAATAATAAAGATCAGAGCAGAAATAAACAATATAGAATCTAAAAAAACTGTAGAGCAGATCAACGAAACCAAGAGTTGGTTTTTTGAAAAAATAAACAAAATTGACAAACCTCTAGCCAGGCTTCTCAAAAAGAAAAGGGAGATGACCCAAATAGATAAAATCATGAATGAAAATGGAATTATTACAACCAATCCCTCAGAGATACAAACAATTATCAGGGAATACTATGGAAAATTATATGCCAACAAATTGGACAACTTGGAAGAAATGGACAAATTCCTGAACACCCACACTCTTCCAAAACTCAATCAGGAGGAAATAGAAAGCTTGAACAGACCCATAACCAGCGAAGAAATTGAATCGGTTATCAAAAATCTCCCAACAAATAAGAGTCCAGGACCAGATGGCTTCCCAGGGGAGTTCTACCAGACGTTTAAAGCAGAGATAATACCTATCCTTCTCAAGCTATTCCAAGAAATAGAAAGGGAAGGAAAACTTCCAGACTCATTCTATGAAGCCAGTATTACTTTGATTCCTAAACCAGACAGAGACCCAGTAAAAAAAGAGAATACAGGCCAATATCCCTGATGAACATGGATGCAAAAATTCTCAATAAGATACTAGCAAATCGAATTCAACAGCATATAAAAAGAATTATTCACCATGATCAAGTGGGATTCATTCCTGGGATGCAGGGCTGATTCAACATTCGCAAATCTATCAACGTGATACATCACATTAACAAAAAAAAAGAGAAGAACCATATGATCCTGTCAATTGATGCAGAAAAGGCCTTCGACAAAATCCAGCACCCTTTCTTAATAAAAACCCTTGAGAAAGTCGGGATAGAAGGAACATACTTAAAGATCATAAAGGCCATTTATGAAAAGCCCACAGCTAACATCATCCTCAACGGGGAAAAAGTGAAAGCTTTTTCCCTGAGATCAGGAACACGACAAGGATACCCACTCTCACCGCTGCTGTTTAACATAGTGCTGGAGGTTCTAGCATCAGCAATCAGACAACAAAAGGAAATCAAAGGCATCAAAATTGGCAAAGATGAAGTCAAGCTTTCGCTTTTTGCAGATGACATGATACTATACATGGAAAATCCGATAGACTCCACCAAAAGTCTGCTAGAACTGATACAGGAATTCAGCAAAGTTGCAGGATACAAAATCAATGTACAGATATCAGTTGCATTCTTATACACTAACAATGAAGCAACAGAAAGACAAATAAAGAAACTGATCCCATTCACAATTGCACCAAGAAGCATAAAATACCTAGGAATAAATCTAACCAAAGATGTAAAGGATCTGTATGCTGAAAACTATAGAAAGCTTATGAAGGTAATTGAAGAAGATTTAAAGAAATGGAAAGACATTCCCTGCTCATGGATTGGAAAAATAAATATTGTCAAAATGTCAATACTACCCAAAGCTATCTACACATTCAATGCAATCCCAATCAAAATTGCACCAGCATTCTTCTCGAAACTAGAACAAGCAATCCTAAAATTCATATGGAACCACAAAAGGCCCCGAATAGCCAAAGGAATTTTGAAGAAGAAGACCAAAGCAGGAGGCATCACAATCCCAGACTTTAGCCTCTACTACAAAGCTGTCATCATCAAGACAGCATGGTATTGGCACCAAAACAGACACATAGACCAATGGAATAGAATAGAAACTCCAGAACTAGACCCACAAACGTATGGCCAACTCATCTTTGACAAAGCAGGAAAGAACATCCAATGGAAAAAAGACAGCCTCTTTAACAAATGGTGCTGGGAGAACTGGACAGCAACATGCAGAAGGTTGAAACTAGACCACTTTCTCACACCATTCACAAAAATAAACTCAAAATGGATAAGGGACCTAAATGTGAGACAGGAAATCATCAAAACCTTAGAGGAGAAAGCAGGAAAAGACCTCTCTGACCTCAGCCGTAGCAATCTCTTACTCGACACATCCCCAAAGGCAAGGGAATTAAAAGCAAAAGTGAATTACTGGGACCTTATGAAGATAAAAAGCTTCTGCACAGCAAAGGAAACAACCAACAAAACTAAAAGGCAACCAACGGAATGGGAAAAGATATTCGCAAATGACATATCGGACAAAGGGCTAGTATCCAAAATCTATAAAGAGCTCACCAAACTCCACACCCGAAAAACAAACAACCCAGTGAAGAAATGGGCAGAAAACATGAATAGACACTTCTCTAAAGAAGACATCCGGATGGCCAACAGGCACATGAAAAGATGTTCAGCGTCGCTCCTTTTCAGGGAAATACAAATCAAAACCACACTCAGGTATCACCTCATGCCAGTCAGAGTGGCCAAAATGAACAAATCAGGAGACTATAGATGCTGGCGAGGATGTGGAGAAACGGGAACCCTCTTGCACTGTTGGTGGGAATGCAAACTGGTGCAGCCGCTCTGGAAAGCAGTGTGGAGGTTCCTCAGAAAATTAAAAATAGACCTACCCTATGACCCAGCAATAGCACTGCTAGGAATTTATCCAAGGGATACAGGAGCACTGATGCATAGGGCCACTTGCACCCCAATGTTCATAGCAGCACTCTCAACAATAGCCAAATTATGGAAAGAGCCTACATGTCCATCAACTGATGAATGGATAAAGAAATTGTGGTTTATATACACAATGGAGTACTACGTGGCAATGAGAAAAAATGAAATATGGCCTTTTGTAGCAACGTATATGGAACTGGAGAGTGTGATGCTAAGTGAAATAAGCCATACAGAGAAAGACAGATACCATATGGTTTCACTCTTATGTGGATCCTGAGAAACTTAACAGGAACCCGTGGGGGAGAGGAAGGAAAAAAAAAAAGAGGTTAGAGTGCGAGAGAGCCAAAGCATAAGAGACTGTTAAAAACTGAGAACAAACTGAGGGTTGATGGGGGGTGGGAGGGAGGAGAGGGTGGGTGATGGGTATTGAGGAGGGCACCTTTTGGGATGAGCACTGGGTGTTGTATGGAAACCAATTTGTCAATAAATTTCATATAAAAAAACAAAACAAAAAAAACCACAAAATAGTCTGTTGCTATCACTGTTATCATTAAAAAGTAAAATTGGTTTATTTTTTTAAGAGAAAAAAAACCACATATAAAAGAAAATGCACCTATTTAAGACACACACACAAAAGTTAAATATTTCTAGTAGTTAAAAATTCCATTTAAAGCCATGATGAGATACTATTTTAAGCCATTTAGATGATGAAAAAAACCTCTAAACTATTGACAACATCCAGTGATGGTAAGAATAAGAGAAAATCGCTGTATTAATAGTGGGAGCATAAATTAATATTATCTTTTAGCTTCATAAAAATACTCATTGATTTTGACCCATCAGTTCACTTCTAGAATTCTACCTTAACATAGGAATTTGAACTTATTTCGTTAAAAATAAATTAAAAAATAAAAAGGAAAAAGATCATTCGACAGTATCCAGCCTTAAGGTGCCTCATTTGCTCCTCACAGGAGGAAATGATTTTGTCTTGAGTTATTTTATTGTTTTATAATGAAGATCAGACTCCTTTCTGAACTATGGTTACCACTAGGTTGTTTAATTATAATTTATTTTCAGCTTTGTTTTTTAAGCCTTTATATATTACCTGAATATATCTTTTCTTTCCTTGTCTAACCTTCTTTTACTTCTTCCTACTTCCAAAAAAAATTTTTGTATACAAAACCTGTGTATTACTTTTTGAATATTTACAATGTAATATGTTCATTCAGAAAGTCAACTTTTATTATAAACTAAATCATAAAGTAAACATAAAATTGTATGGTTAATAATCTATACTTCCCAAATGGTTTCATGTGTGTATGTTTGTGTGTGTGTGAGAGAGAAAAAGAGATTGAAAGATTGAGAGAGAATTCAGTTGGGGAAATTTTGATGACTATACATGAGCCTCTTTATGATTTTTGTGTGAAACAGAGTAATGGGCCTCTTGTAATTAGGTCTTTAGGGCTTTATTTCTGAAGTCTCATGTTTTATACATATTTCATTTATGAAGCAATTTAAAGTTGCTCATAGAGGTTTAGAGAGGTCCTTAAGAACACTTAAATTGTGTCCTAAAGCATGGAGCAGATTCTTTAGATATTTGTGGGTCCACAATGGGGCAGTGTTTTAGCCTGGGCTTTATGGGGAAATTGCCCCATTCCTAAAATGTATGGTTAAGTATCAATTTCCTTCCTATTTTGAACTAGAGGAATCTAATGGTGCTTTGTCTGAACTAGCAGAATTTATCTTTGTATTCACACCTGTAACAGTCATGTGTCTATAAATGTCAAACAATCAGTGAGTTTCTATGGCCAAATGATTACTCACTAGTAGCTGCCTCTTTGGAGGCTCAGCTACTAATGTGGAGTCATGAAGATTGGCTGCAAGTAGAAAAGCAGGACAAAATCATCTGTTGCTGCAACCTAGAGAGACAGGCAGTCTCTGGGTTGATGGTAAGTTACTGCAAAGGCAGGAAACAAACTTATCATCGATAAGTAGGAGTTGGACTGATGGTTTAAAAGTGTCAATTTTGAACATGAGATGTTTTTCTCATTGAGAGATTGAGTGTTAGAAAGGGAATTTAAGGGTCTAGTGACTGCGATGTGGTGGGGGAAAAAGAGCTATGAGACCAAAAGAGCAGTTCTGTATGCAAAGACCACTGCACAACCAACTGGAAGGAATTTGCCCAGCAGGATGAGTTACTTTTTATTAATGTTCAGCTTTTTAGTGTGTTACATCGTATTTGGACACTGTTATTTACTTGAGCGAATTGAGGCTTACTATAGGGTGTACAGTAGGCTATGTGTTCTTTGGTAAACAAGTCATCGCTGGTCCTCTAGCAACAGCTCAGTTCCATTTGGTTCAGTCACTTAAGAACCAGGTGAACTGTGTTCCAGGTACTGTTCTAGGGCCTCTTTATACAGAGATAATATACGAGGAGGATCCTATGACCAATTTGGATTTTTTTAAAGAAAGTGAACAGTATCATTTTGTGAACTGAAAAAGAAAATATACCAAAGCAATGCATAGCCAGAAAGACACCTGCTTGGGCATTATTCTAGTATGTTTGCATGCAGTATTGGGGACTATTTTGAATATCTGCTTTTCGATCATTAGGTTATAATTATAAAAGTGAGTAACTTTTCCTTTTCCTTTTCCTTTTTATGTCAAGAGGCTTGCTAAAAATGTTAAAATAGTCTTAGTCAAAAAAGTTAGTCATGTGTTTTAAGACAAGGAACACACTGGTACCTTACTACAACCCTATCTTTTTATAGAGGGAATTGAATTTGATATAAGGCAGAACTTGAGATGATTTTTGCCATTTTGGCACCTAATTTTCTGGTGCCCAGAAGATTGGGGTGACTGTGATAAAGTGTATTAGGATCTGTATGTAGGATGAAATAATACCATTTGTCAGAACATTGTGTGTGATCTGATTAAGCTTTTAAGCTACATGTACTTGATAAAGAAATGACTGTTTCAGAGATGTACAAAAAAAAGAAGGAAGAAATGAACAGAGAGGCATGAAGGAAACCACTGACAATGGGAACCATTGTTGTGCTATTTGCATTATATGCACCAGCTCCTCTAGTCATATAAACAAATATTATGATATAAGTGTTTTTATCTTCATTCTTTACCAAGGATGATGATAATCAGAAACGTGCCCAGGCCATCTAGTTAAGAGGCAGAGATGGTGTTTGACCTAAGTTTGCCTCCAAAGTCTGTGTGCCTGACAGTGGTATGGAATGTGCGTGTTAGAATATCATGTAGCATGGGGATAGCTAATGGAACCATGGTTTTGGCAGAGATGATTTTTCACAGGGGTGCATATAATCTTCAGTATTCAAAGAACCCCTGGTGTACCTAATGCCTTTGGGGGTCTCAAGTGGTTTGAGACCTAACCCAGAAAAGTATGACAAATTCTATAAGATGGAAATATTCTAAAAAATTAAATAATTTTAAAAGCTAGGGCAAAGAGGAGTTTAGAATAGGAAAATCAAATTGGGTTTTGGGTGATCCCAAGGAGACTAATTATGGCCTGAAAATGAGAAGATGGACCCTAGACTCAGAGCAAAGTAATTCATAACGTTAGATGGACAAAAGACTTGAGAACATATCCACTTATGGATTGGTAAAATTGAGTAGAGTGTTCAAGTTAATGAAAACAAATAGTGAATGACAACTAGCCAGCAAAATAAGGAAGTGGGAAAAAAAGAAAATGCAAAAATGCAAAATAAGTAAGTAACAAAAATAAAGTATATGGAAAGAAAAAAAATACATTAATATTTCTATTTTAAAGTGAATGGACTTGATACTCTCATAAAAGACACTATAAAAAGAGATTAAAAATGTAAACCCAGATATACGTTACTTATAAGTAGTGTACTTAACAAAACGAAATGGAAGAATTGAAAATAAAGGAATGCACAAAGAGCAGGCAAAAGGAAACTAAAAGAAAGCAGGAGTGTAAAAGCAATATGCTAAAAGTGGAATTTAAAGCACAAAACATGAGAAAGGTCAATTAATAACATTCACAATTCATAAAGATTATCAGCCATAACCAATACAGAAGCTAAACATATAAAAATCCTACATATATAGGATACATATACTTAAAATACATGTACTTAAAAATTTTGAATAGGATTTATTAAATATAGATGTCAGAAAATAATTATTTGAAATATTTGAATAATATATTAAATAAACTTGATTATATGTATAGATGTATGCATGTATTGTGTATCCATATAAAACCATATGTCTTTCTCCAAGAGAATTCATACATTTACAACATGGATCAAGTAATTGGCTGCCAAAGTCTCCATAGGTCATGTTCTCTTTTCATAATAAAGTTGGAAATAAATAACAAAGTCAAACACAAATATCTAATGACTAGTTGTGCAAGAAACACACATTTGGGTAACTCTTGGTTTAAAGAAGGAAAGGGAAAAATTACCTAGAAGCCAATGAAGAGAACATCTCATGAAAATTTACCTTTTTAGGAAAACAAAGTATTTTCAGGACATTAATTAGAGGTAGCAATAGAGAAGAAAGAGGAAACTTCAATGAATTTAGTTCTTATTTCCTGGAGATAGAAAATTCCAAGTAAGTTTAAAATATTTACAAACAAAACTTAAGTTAATAAAACAGGGAAAAAAATTGAGAAAGATAAATCTATCCAAAAGCCCCACCCCCCAGCTTTTTTGAGAATACCTGTATTATAGGAAAATGCCTTGTGAGATGAATAAGAAAAAAATATTATGTAAGAATAGTAAGGAAAAAGGAGAAAGGAGAAAGAGTTTCTCACAAGGGAAATCACAGATTGGAAGGGTTAAATGTTGTATGACAACACATTTGTAGTGAAATATAAAGTATCAAATGAATTCTCCAATCACCATTTTGAAATATTGCTTCTTTCTGAATAATCCCTATCTTGGTCTGATAGTTCTCTTGCAACATTAGTATTGTCAATTAGGATTCTAGTCTATAAGCCAAGTTCTCTAGAAATTGAATAATTAAGAATTTATACTCTGCAACCATATGGCTTGGGATTAACTCTTCGTTCTACCATTTTTTTTTTAGCTACATGACTTTGATCTTAAGCAAATTACTTAATTTTTCTGTGCTTTATTTTCCTCCTCTGTTTATAACTAAAGATGATGATGCTAGTAACAGTAACTGACTAATAGGGTTGTTATTCAGACTGAATTAGGTAATGCATAAAGCAAGCAATTAGTAGAGGATTGACACAGAGTGAGAAATATTTTGTCTTTCATTTTATTCTCTAACTAAACAAATATTTTTGAACATCTATCTCTGTGTCCACTTCACTATAGATACTGGACTGTGGAAGTAAATAGGAAAAGTATCTATCTTTATAAAGTTTACATGCTATGGTTAAAACAGATAGTAAACATAACATTATAATTTCAAGGAGTGACAAGATCATTGATTTATTGTGTGGTGGTGTGTAGCCAATAAAAATGGTTTATTGTTCAGTTACACATGAAATACAATGCTAAGCTTTTATTATAACCTCAAGTTTACATATGTGATGATAAATACAACAAAAATCCCAGGCTTCAGGAAAGAAGACTTAGGTTTGAATCTTACTTAGCTCTGATATATATTTACCTTTGGTCAAGTTCACTTAATATTTACACTTTATCTAAATTGTGGATAATAATATCTCTGTCACTTAGCAGTGTGATGAGATTAAGTAAATTACATGACATATTTCATGTAACATAAAACATGTTAGTTTCCTCTTCCCTTCCCCCTCTTTCTTCATAACTTGCCATGCTTTGGTTCACATGGTTTACTTCTTTTTTTCTTTAGTCTTTTCCTTAAAAAAAATTTTTCCCCTCTGAGAAGAGGGGTACTTGTAAACCGGTACACATTTGAAAGTAATCATAATAAGATACACATTTTGTTTTAACAAATTTTAATGTCTTACAGGTAAAAGAGAAACAGTAGAATGGAATGCGAAAATCAAACCATTCTGGTGGAATTCTTTCTAAAGGGGCTTTCTGATTACCCAAGGCTTGAGCCACTCTTTTTTGCACTAATCTTAATAATGTATGTTGTCATCCTTCTGGGCAATGGCACCCTTATTTTAATCAGCATCTGGGACTCCCACCTTCACACCTCTATGTACTTCTTCCTGGGGAACCTCTCCTTCTTGGATATCTGCTACACCACTACCTCCATTCCCTCCATTCTGGTGAGCTTCCTCTCAGAAAGAAAGACCATATCCTTCTCTGGCTGTGCAATACAGATGTTCCTCGGCTTGGCCATGGGGACAACAGAGTGTGTGCTCCTGGGCATGATGGCCTTTGACCGGTATGTGGCTATCTGCAACCCTCTAAGATATCCTGTCATCATGAGCAAGGATTCCTATGTGCCCATGGCAGCTGGGTCCTGGATCATAGGAGTCATCAACTCTGCAGTACAAACTGCATTTGTAGTACAATTGCCTTTCTGTGGGAATAATGTCATCAATCATCTCTCCTGTGAAATTCTGGCTATCATGAAACTGGCCTGTGCTGACATCTCAGGCAATGAGTTCATCATGCTCGTGGCCACAACACTGTTTATATTGACACCACTGTTATTAATCATTATCTCTTACACATTAATCATTGTCAGCATCCTCAAAATTCGCTCTTCTGAGGGGAGAAGCAAAGTTTTCTCCACGTGCTCAGCCCATCTGACTGTGGTGATAATATTCTATGGAACCATTCTCTTCATGTACATGAAGCCCAAGTCTAAAGACACACTTAATTCAGAGGACTTGGATGCTACTGACAAACTTATATCCCTGTTCTATGGGATTGTAACTCCTATGATTAATCCTTTAATATACAGTCTTAGGAACAAAGATGTTAAGGAGGCAGTAAAACACTTACTGAGAAGAAGTATGTTTAACAAGTAAATGGGAAAGGGACACATAATTTTTGTAATCACATTGTGGAAATCAATTAGACAAACTAAAGGGCCAAATAGATAGGTTCTTACTGCTGTGTCAAATTTATCTCTCAAATCTCTCAAGCTCTAATATTTTTTGGTGCAGTGCATAATGAAGATAAGTAAATAAATGCCTATGTTTTAGGAGTCAGCGATTGTTTTTATTGTTGAAGAGCTTGATTAAGAGGGCAAGTAGAGGGGTAGTGTAATAGTGAGAGAGATTTCCAGACAGGAGAATGTTACACTTGTATTAAAACCTTTAAAATGTTTTTTGAAAACATATGGTATCTATCTTTCTCTGTATGACTTATTTCACTTAGCGTAACACTCTCCATTTCCATCCATGCTGCTACAAAAGGCCATATTTCATTCTTTCTCATTGCCACGTAGTATTCCATTGTGTATATAAACAACAATTTCTTTTTTTTTTTAAACATTTATTTATTTTTGAGACAGGGAGAGACAGAGCATGAACAGGGGAGGGTCAGAGGAAGAGGGAGACATAGAATCTGAAACAGGCTCCAGGCTCTGAGCTGTCAGCACAGAGCCCGATGCGGGGCTTGAACCCACAGACCACGAGATCATGACCTGAGCCGAAGTCGGACGCTTAACCGACTGAGCCACCCAGGTGCCCCTAAACCACAATTTCTTTACCCATTCATCTGTTGGTGGACATTTAGGCTCTTTCCATAATTTAGCTATTGTTGAAAGTGCTGCTATAAACATTGGGGTACAAGTGCCCCTATACATCAGTACTCCAACAATAAATTTCATATTAAAAAAATAAAATGTTTTTTGACAAGATTATTTTCAAAAGCAATTTCATATTTTCTTACTTTCTTTACAAGGCAAAATTTATTTTATTTTATTTTATTTTATTTTATTTTATTTTATTTTATTATTTTTTTTAATTTTTATGAAATTTATTGTCAAATTGGTTTCCATACAACACCCAGTGTTCATCCCAAAAGGTGCCCTCCTCAATACCCATCACCTACCCTCCCCTCCCTCCCACCGCCCATCAACCCTCAGTTTGTTCTCAGTTTTTAAGAGTCTCTTATGCTTTGGCTCTCTCCCACTCTAACCTCTTTTTTTTTCCTTCCCCTCCCCCATGGGTTTCTGTTAAGTTTCTCAGGATCCAAATAAGAGTGAAAATATATGGTATCTGTCTTTCTCTGTATGGCTTATTTCACTTAGCATCACACTCTCCAGTTCCATCCATGTTGCTACAAGGGACCATATTTCATTCTTTCTCATTGCCACGTAGTACTCCATTGTGTATATAAACCACAATTTCTTTATCCATTCATCAGTTGATGGACATTTAGGCTCTTTCCATAATTTGGCTACTGTTGAGAGTGCTGCTATAAACATTGGGGTACAAGTGCCCCTATGCATCAGTACTCCTGTATCCCTACAAGGCACAATTAAAACTGGCATCAGATTTTTAAACTCAGCTAAAATTATGAATTTACAATACTGTAATTACTAAAAGAATCTGATTTACTTGGAATCTATTTAAATATGTAATGCTGATTATCCTCTGTCTGGGTAGCTGTATAATATTAAACCTTTTGGTTCTAGTATAATAATTGTTTTTTTTAACTTTTTGTTCATCTCCACCTATGAGGCATTAAATTATTAATATTTTTAATTTCAACATATCTACTTTGACAGTCTTTTTTTCCAAACACCTTATGATATATGAGATCTAACTGCTTTAGACTTGGAGTTAAATAACTGACTTTTGAAGCTGTTTGAAATTAAAAGTAAATAACCACAGATAAAGGTAGAATTGTATCTTTTCCTTTGTACCACTGACTCTCTATCCATGATATGTTGCTGATCCAGGGGGAATCTGTTATTATGGAATGGTGGATATACCTTTAGATGGTTTTTACATTTGATCCTTATCTGGGATTTATATTTCATTCCTCTGTTATGGGAATGTTAAGCTTTAAAAACATTTACTTTTATCATTTTATTTCTTCTTATCTAAATTTCACACTTTAAATATTAATATTAGATTTTAATGTTTAATATATACATCTCTTTTTTTCTTACCTGATATATTATTCCCAGAATTTTTTATTTAAATTTAAGTAATTTAGCTTATGTTTTCTTTAGAATTAAAAAAAAATTTTCAGACATTAAGTTACTTGTTTTATTCTTTTGTTTGATTGCTTTAGCTTTTTAAACACTGCTTAAAATCCTACATTACTTGTTACTTTTTATTTAGATTTTAAAATATTATTGTTTTTCTATCTTAATCTTTTAATTTTTTTAATCTTGTGTTTACTTTTAATTGTAAAATAGAGATTCATTTTCCCCTTACAGTTCAGAAAGAGGCAGCAGTGAGCATTTTATAGCACACCACATCACAAAAAGAAATGGCTCCTTTATTTCATTGTCATTCTACTTCTCTCTGTCTCCTTGAATCTTTTAGTTTTCTTAGTAATGATAGTAGGAAGTAATTATTTTCTGTGAATATCCCTCAAGAAATTTGAGAGAACCACAAGTTCTAGATCCTGCCAAGATCCTATATCTAACTAACTAACTAAGTAACTAAGTAACTAATGACAACAACAACAAAAAGATCTAACGCGTAAGTGATTTCTTGGAATGGTGTATTTTCTGAAACTACATTGGGAATAAAATGTTTTAAATTTCTCCAGCATGCAAAGCTGTTAGGATATACTGAGCCAACATTTGTCTAAGACCACAAGCTGTCAGCATACTCAAGGAGGTCGTGAAAGATTTGATTGACAAACCACAATAGAGGTTTTGTATATAACAGGTTCACATCCTGATTTACATCAAATATATTTATTCCCAAGATGGAGTTCTTGGGAATTTCTTTCCAGAACAGTCATATATGTATGTCATATATATATATATATATATATATATATATATATATATATATATCCTGTGTGTCACTCCTTTGCATTACTTTCTTTCATCATTATGATCAGTGAGAAGCTGGCTAGAACCCAGTTTATACAAAGTAAGATTTTAAAACATGGGATCGGAGTCATTTCACTGATTCATGGTTTCCTGACTTTGTTGGATTTAGACTTGGTCATTGTGCAGGTTCCCAGAAAGTGGAACCACCATATTGCAGATTGGCCCTTCTTTGGAAAATGCTTAGGGAGCAGATAGACTAGCAATTTGTAAACTTTAGTTGGCTTTCTTAGGAGAGAGTGATGTGCCATTCAGAGGGGGACAGAATAACTGAAGGGTGACTGAATGAGAGTGTTTAGAGACTACTGGTTGTGGCTGATCTCTTGTTTCATACCACTATTTAGGCTTCAGGACCAGTCGTTTCTACCTGTTCTTCAATGTCATCAACGCTGATGTCGTTTTGATCCAGTTTGTTTCATCCCATGCATGGGTTTACATTCCCTTCATTCTCTGAACTATAGCTAGCTCTGGGCTTCTATTTACTAACTGAAGATTTGAGGAAGATACAAAGGAATGACAATGCAGAAAAGGAAAAAAGAATAACCCTAATTAGACTTCAGATCTCACACTTCCTAACCTCCACCATGAGCTTTCATAAAGATTCCTTATCACCATCTCTCCCCTAGGCTCTGGTCACCTGTTATGTTAATAGGGTTCACTGTTTCTTATTTAAGAATTTTATTTTAAGGGGTGCCGCCTGGGTGGCTCAGTTGGTTGAGCGTCCAACTTTGGCTCAGGTCATTCGAGCCCAGTATGGGGCTCTGTGCTGACAGCTTGGAGCCTGAAGCCTGTTTTGGATTCTGTGTCTTCCTCTCTCTCTGCCCCTAACCCACTCGCATTCTGTCTCTGTCTCTCTCAAAAATAAATAAACATAAAAAAATTTTTAAAAAAGCATTATATCTTAAATTTGTTACCACCCTGAGTCCCAGAGTAGCATGGTATCTTCCCAGAGATTATTTCCCCAGCCTGACCCCATGAACTTATATCTGGACCTTGGGAGACTTCAGGTTCAGACCAAAGCTTAAGTGCTTGCTGTCAGCCAGGGAACAAAGAAAACAATGCCTGTTTTTGTTTGTTTGGTTGGTTGTTTGGTTGGTTGGTTGGTTGGGTTTTTTTTAGTGAAACATCTTATGTCTTTGGAACATTTTGGCCCTAATAGAACCAACTTTGGAATGGTGACCATATGTGTCCTTTGCTCAGAACTACTCTACTTAACATCAGTTTCCCTGGTGTAATTAGTAACAGTTTACTCTTTCAATGTCAAGTGTCCTAGCTTGGATGACCTACTGTATAGGCACCTTAAATAGCAGCACCTATTAGAAGCAGGAAGAGCATCAGATTTCAGGGAAGTGATGGGAATAGCAGATCATAGCATTGTGATGGCAGTGTCCTCAGGTGGACAGCATGGACACATCCTATCAGTGCAAGTGAAATGCTTTCAAGTAGTCATCAAATTAAATGGGTGGTTCTTCCATCGAGTTTGGAGACACTCCATTGGATTTCAGTTGTCACTGAAAAATTGCTTAATATACACCCATAATGATAACTTTATATGGATCTGTGGACTTCCTATCAGGCAAAAATTCACTAGAGTTTTTCTTATTTCTGATCGTTCCTTGTTAGGATAATAAAACTGTATAATCTGTTTATAAAAATTGTCCTTTTCTTTTTTATTATGGAGGGACTAGCAAGCAATTTATGTAAAATGATATGTGATCATTGAATAACAAAGAAATGAGGGTCCAAAACAAAGCAACTCTGGTTTTCCCACTGGAATATTAGCTTTTTCATCAGATCACTTTTATTGGCTTTGCCTCGTATGAGGTGAGGAAGATGTAAAGGGAATTCTTCCAAACCTTGTAAACTTTAGTCCTGTACTTGCCTTTAACATTAAATATTAAAATATAATGAAGTAATATCTACAGGCAAATAGGAACAATTTCAAATTCTTTCCTATTCACTATCATTGCTTGCAGATTCAACAGTTCTCTTAAGATAAATTTGCACATAGATTTTCATTTGTTCTATTTGTACCTTTCATTGCTTAGAGACATTATTTTATAAAACATCCTTGATATTCTCCTTGCTAATGACCTTTTAAGGCCATGATAGACTTTCCTATTATTTTAAAGGATAAATAACTTGAAATCTTCAAAAACGAGATATCATTTGTGATTCCATGAATTCTGAGGTAGCTTGAAAATGTCAGGATGTGTTTACCATGACTGAAAAGACTGACATTAAAACCATACTTTCTACTCTCCACTAGATTGGGGAAATTTAATTTCTGGGATTTAATAAGCCCGTGAAAAATGTACTTATTTAATATAATCTTGTGTTACCACATCCATGAAATATCTTGACTTCAGAAGTTTCTAAAGGCCTATGAATGGGCTATTAACTGCCTTTTTTAGGTTACCTTGCGACTCTGGGGAAACTCTGTGGAAACTATGTCCTCCACATGAAATGAATCCTGAGGAAAGATCAGCTAAGGCTACAAGTAAATAATTTTTTTTGGCCAAATTTCCCTATGTGTCAAAAAAAGGATTACTCTAGACAGATTTGTATCTATATCTTGAAAATACTGGTCTGAAATACAAAATATGTCAAGCATTTAGCTGCTATTGCAGTTGCCAATTGCAATTGAAAATTGCCATTGAAATTTTGGTAGAATGTTTAATAAATTAATACCCATACTTATTGAGAAGTATAGGTATGCTTAGTTTTAAATGTTTAGATCTAGTTAGAAGGCATGCCATCCTATCATAAACAACACGATTCAGTATAGTTCAGAGCAGTTTCTCATCTTTTCTGGAAATAGTTTTATCCTCAAGTGCCTTTTTTTCCACTTTTAAGTTTTTAAATAAGCAATATGACATGTGAAGGCCCATTAATTGGACCTCAGGCAGAAAGTAACTTGGGATATAAAATCATCAGGACAATTGACCTTGGTCTGAGCTAAAATATGTGACACTTTCTACTGAGGTCTTGGGCCTCCATCACCTAGTCATAAGTAATTCTGTCTGAGAATTTGCCCATATTGCAGATCTAGTGGCCAGATAAGATCTATCCAGATATTCTATTATAATGATGTTTTCTACAATCTACTCTGAAGTTTCTTAATTTTATTTACATTTATTAGACATCAGAGAGTGACAGATGTTTTTTATTTTTATTAATTAATTAATTAATTAATTAATTAATTTTTAAATATTTTTTAACGTTTATTCACTTTTTGAGAGACAGAGACAAAGCATAAGCGAGGGAGGGGCAGAGAGAGGGACACACAGAAACCAAAGTAGGCTTCAAGCTCTGAGCTGTCAGCATAGAGCCTGACGCAGGGCTCAATTCATGAACCTGTGAGATCATGACCTGAGCTGAAGTTGGACACTTAACCAAGTGAGCCACCCAGGTGCCCCTTTTTAATTTATTTTTATTCTCTTCAGTTCTGTTTACTAAAATCATTAGAAATACATTTTACAGGATTCCTGCAAGCTCATTTGTACCTGTACTAAGAAAATGGACTTTATATTTGCTATAGTATTTTGGAAATAGAAATGTTTTTTCTTCTATAATCTGCTTATTTGTGATACAAGAGGAATCTTAATTTTTAAGATATCTAAAATCTAGTTTTAAATAGTTCATAGCGATTTTAAAGCACCAGTACACTTTCAATCAGGTTTCATTTTACCTTATTTGTTTCAGCTCCCGAATATACTACTATAATAGTACCAGAATTAATAATCAGTACTAAAAGTAATGATAAATGATATAAATAATGAACACAAATCTGTCACTATTTATGAATGATACTATATGTATGTAGAACACTAAAATGGTTTAAAAATATTGGAATTAATAAGTGAATTTAATGTCAACTATATTTTTATTAAAAATTTAAGAAATTATTACAAAAAAAGTAAATTTACCAAGATTGCTAAATATAACTTTAGCATAGAAAAATCATTACATAACAATAACAAGAAAGTAGAAAATAGAATTAAAGCACAATTTATAATAGCATCAAAAAACAAAAAATATATGAATAAATGTATAATATGTACAAGACATTTGTGCAAGAAAAATCAATAAAACATTGAAAGGAATTAAAAAAAATTTAATGTTTATTTATTTATTTTTGACAGAGAGAGAGAGAGAGAGAGAGAGAGAGAGAGAGAGAGAGAGACAGAGCATGAGCGGAGGAGGGGCAGAGAGAAAGGGAGACACAGAATCCCAAGCAGGCTCCAGGCTCTGAGCTGTCAGCACAGAGCCGGACACGGGGCTCGAATTCATAGACCGAGATAATGACCTAAGCCAAAGTTGGACGCTCAACTGACTGAGCCACCCAGGTGCCCCAACACTGAGAGAAATTTAAAAAGACCTAGTTAATGAATTAGAAGATACAATAGTATAAAGATGTCAGTTCTCTCTAAATTGAAATTTAGAAGGTTCAAGGCTATCTCAATCAAAATTCCAGCAGGTATATTGTGAAAATTGATAAGCCAAATATATATACAAATACCACACCAACCAACCACCCATAAAGAAGAAATAATTTAGAGGACCAAAATCAAGATTTATAGAGCTATAGCTAAAAAGACAATGTAGTATTGGTTCAAGGATAAGAAGAATAGACTAGTGGAACAGAACAAGATATCAATTAGTTTATGTCAAAAGTAGCAATGCAATGCAGTGGGGAAGGGAGCTTTGCAGTAGTCATGTTGAGTCAAATAGTGTGCACATAGTAAAAAATAAATCTTGACCTTGCCACATACTTGGACTTATCAGGATATTTTCCAATAGACAAATAGTCTCCTACAATTCTACTTGCACAAAGGCTGCTCAGCAATCAGGTTTCTTATTGGCCCAGATAACTTGAATTAATTAAAATTTTTTTCACCTCATTTTTTTGGTTCCCAATTAGTACATGGAACTTGGAGAATCAAACCCTGGAGAACTAGAAAGTTTCTTAACTTTTTTATATTCCAGAATCACAGCATTAAATTGTTAAGGGAGTTGGAAGGTCCCTAATAGCAACAGGAGACTTTAGTAGTCTTAGATCCAGGGATAACCCTTTGGAAGTTTTAGAGAGCAGAGCATAGGTGGTGATTTTGGCAGAAAAAATCTTTGTCATTATTTTTCTTAAGCAGTTATTTTTATATTTTCACCAAAAGCTCTGTATGTTGAGAATTTGTGATGAGGAAAGATCTGGCTTGATTTTTTGCAAACCAAGAGCATCCATATCCTTTTTCATTGCAATTTCTGAATAAAAATACCTCTGCATAACCCACTCTAATACAGTTTTCATGGAGAATTACCATAATTACAAAATTCAGATTCTTTTACTTTTCTGAGCACTGCACAAAGATTCACAAGCAAGACCATGCTGGAGATCAACTTTAAATAGTGAAGCATACATTAGTCAAAGAGGAAGATACTAAGGTAAATGAGAGCAGACCGTATCCATCTCTTTCTGTATCCTCCGATTTATAAAACTGATTCATGGGTCTCAGCTAGGCCAGGAGACCAGAAGAGGAGACCAGATATTTACTTTTAAAAGAAGTACTTGTTGATAAGGAAAATATTGAGTTGAAATGAGCCCAAAATGTGGGACGGAAGTTTTCGATTTGCTTTTGATTTTCTCATTTATCTCAGACAAGTCATTAAACTCCTTCAAGCATCCATCAACTTTAAAATTAGAATGTTGGGGTAGAACTCTGATTTGTTCTGGCTCTGACATTTGGGAAGGAAAAGGGAAGAGATTGTTGGAAAACATTTGGTTATCTTAGCCCTGGCATCTGAAGTCATTTTAGGGAAAGTATCTCAATAAAATGACTTAGGATAGGTGAGACTCTTACAAGCATTGTAAAGGAAGGATAAGGGAAAGAATAGGGACCCAATCTGCATGAGAAAAAGACATCATTATTTTGTTTATAAGAAAAGACCAGACAGTAGTGAAGAAAGAAGAGAAAGCAAGAAGAGCAAGAGCTAGAGTAGGAAAACTGGTGCTGAGTGGGGAAAGACCACTAGAGAAGCCCTCAGTAGAAGCATGGTGTGTGCCGACCCAAATGAACTTTAAATTATTTTTTTTCAACGTTTATTTATTTTTGGGACAGAGAGAGACAGAGCATGAACGGGGGAGGGGCAGAGAGAGAGGGAGACACAGAATCGGAAACAGGCTCCAGGCTCTGAGCCATCGGCCCAGAGCCCGACGCGGGGCTCGAACTCACAGACCGCGAGATCGTGACCTGGCTGAAGTCGGACGCTTAACCGACTGCGCCACCCAGGCGCCCCCCAAATGAACTTTAAAGAGCAGAAACCTTTAACAATCACCTTTCTGGAACTAGTCAGGTGTTTCCTATTCACCTATGGATTGGAGGTTGACATTTTAATAGATTATGAAGAAGTACTAAGTTTTTTATCTGAGCCAGTGTGAACCAGCACTGGGTTAGCATAGGCAGGTATAGCTCTGAAAGAAAAGCAGGGAGATGATGAAATCATAAACGTTTTGTGATGTTCTGAAATATTAGAGAGGCCATGGAATTGGGTGGTGGAAAAAGAATTTTAAAATAAGTTAATCTAGGAATTGTCATCTTCCTGTATAGATTACAAAAAAAAAAACCCAAACAAACTGATTTCAAAGAGGCCAAGTGATTTGCCTGATTATGTGCACCAGTAAGTAGCATGGTTGGATTTAGAGTCCAATTCTTACACTCAGAGGACAGTGGTCTAAAACCCTACAGAAGATGATTGGGGAACACCTCAACCTCTCCTAAGAGTACAAATGGCCATTGCCTTCCCCACCTCACTCTATGTCAAATATTTAAAACTAAGAGCTCATCGTCTTTGTTTCTTAATGAACTAGTTTCTTTAATGTTACAGATAAGGGTGCAGATCTAAATGAGCAGTTGAGAAATCTTAGGCTTTTAAGTTGGCACAGGGACCAATAGTGAAAATGTTCTTATTTGAATATGTACCAAACATTGTCCATGTTCAAGGGAGTGGTGTGTTATTAAAAATCTTGAATGTAAGTTATTCTTTGCTAGTATTATGGGGAACAAGATCTGGAGAAGCTCAGTTGTACCAGGGGTGGGAGCCAATGGGATGTGCACATATGGCTATTCTTCAGTGTAATATACTTGAGTAATGTAGGTATATATAAAGAACGAAGCTGTACTTGAGACAGTGGCATACAGTTTTGATGACTGGATAAATATTCATGAAAAACAAGACTGGAGTTGGTAAGAAAGGTAACAGCATGTAGATGAACTGTTGGTTATAGACGTAAAAATATAAAATGGCATGATAAGTATGAGAAATGACAAGCTGGTTGTTGTTTCAGACCAGAGTCTGGAGCTGGAGTGTTAGAAGATGAGGTTGGAAAAGTAGGCAATGATGAGGATGTGAGGCTTGAGTGTGTGTGATTGATTGCATTTGAACTCTACTTATAGGACAGTGGTTTTTAAACATGTTCCCATATGTGACTAATTGTGAGATACATCACAAGTAATTAGAATTGCATTATAAAATCCTGAACCTTGAAAATGAGTTTGTTTCTAAGAAAGCATGGGCTCAGGATGATTCCATATTCAAAAATGCCTTCTTGGAAATGGAAATCAGGTAGTGCGATAGTGATTGGACACAGGTTTATCTTCTATTTATAGTGTACTGCATATCCATGTGTTACAACACATAATTAGCAGGTTTATGAAATGCAACTAAATCCTTTCTCCATGTAACGTTTTACAAAATTTTTTTTCTTTCCCCAGCAAGCCTCCTGTGGTCCTTAACTCGATTAGGTATAATGCATTTTTTTTTAAAGTTTGTTTATTCATTTTGAGAGAGAGAGAGAATGTGAGCAGATGAGAGATGAAAGAGTGAGAGAATGAGAGAGAATCCCAAGCAGTCTCCGCACTGCCAGTGTGGAGCCTGACATGGGGCTTGAACTGAACCTGTGCGGGGCTTGACCATTGGATCATGACCTGAGCCAAATCCAGGTTTGATGCTCAACCACTGAGCCACCCATGCGCCCCAGGTCTAATGCCTTTTTTGATTAAACTAAGTGTCACAATGTCTCACTGACCAGTGTTCCTAACACAGAGCTAAGATTCTTACCCTCTGTGTTCTCATGGTACCCGAGGGTGTATTTATATGATGTTAATTGTATTTATTTCTTTACTTGACTGTGTGATATTTTATTCTGAGCTGCCCAAGAGTAGCTTTTTAGGTAATTCAAAGAGATCTTCAGTGACTTGTAGTGTATTCAACAAATGAATGAATGAGTGAATAATTAGCATGGTATTGCCAGAATAATGATCCTTTTAAAGTACCCCTAACTAATCCCCTTGAAAGATGGTAGAATTTGATTTTCATATATATAACAATGTATATTTTTATTCACTACTACAGATAAACAAAGAGGCATAAAATGGTCAAGGCAAACTTGACAGTCATTTCCAATTTTATTTTCCTGGGGTTTACTCCTTACCCCAAAGTTGAGGTCATCATATTTGTGCTGTGCTTGCTGATGTACCTGATCACCCTGCTGGGTAATATCATTCTGATCTCCATCACCATCCTGGATTCCCACCTACACAAACCCATGTACTTCTTCCTCAGCAACCTCTCCTTTTTAGACATCTGGTACACCTCTTCTGCTCTCACTCCAATGCTGACAAACTTTGTTTCAGGGAAAAACACCATCTCATTCTCAGGATGTGCCACTCAGATGTACTTTTCTCTTGCCATGGGCTCCACTGAGTGTGTGCTCCTGTCCACAATGGCGTATGACCGGTATGTGGCCATCTGCAACCCTCTGAGATACCCCATCATCATGAACAAGAGGGCTTGTGTGCAGATTGCCGCTGGCTCCTGGATGACAGGCTGCCTCACCGCCCTGGTGGAAACAGTATCTGTGCTGCAGCTGTCTCTCTGTGGAAGTAGCATCATCAATCACTTCACTTGTGAAATTCTGGCTGTCTTGAAACTAGTTTGTGTGGATACTTCCAGGGTGCAGTTGATCATGCTGGTGATCAGCGTACTTCTTCTTCCTATGCCGATGCTCCTCATTTGTGTCTCTTACGCATTCATTCTCTCCAACATCCTGAGAATCAGCTCAGTGGATGGTGGAAGCAAAGCCTTTTCAACATGCGCAGCCCACCTGACTGTGGTGGTTTTGTTCTATGGGACAGCTCTCTCCATGTACCTGAAGCCCTTCGCTGTAGATTCACAGGAAATAGACAAATTTATGGCTTTGGTATATGCTGGATTAACCCCCATGTTGAATCCTATCATTTGTAGTTTTACGGAACAAAGAGGTAAAAGTAGCTGTGAAAAAATTGCTGATTAGGAACCCTCTGTGTGCTTTTTTAATCCCCCATAGCAAATCATAACATTAGTCTAAGGGATGTATTGATGTGTTCAATACGCACCAGAACATTGGACTAAGAGGGGAAGACACTCATTTTAAATAAGATGCGTGATTTCCTAAGTTTCCTCCTTGACTGACTGCTGAAGCTCTAAGATAATATAGACATATGTTACATAAGCATATCTGAAATCTTACATAAAAAGGGCTCATGGTGACAAATTTCAATATTTTGTTTTGGGTGATAGAATGTAAGTATAGCTTTAAACATTACGTTAGTGTATTGTTAGTATTCAAAATTATGTGCATGTAATATACAAATGTAAAGACTATAGTAGACTTTTTAGATAGTTTATTATTAACCTCTGTTTTAGGCTGAGTTGTGTCCCTGCAAAACTTATGTTGAAGCTCTCATCCCCAGTACCTCAGAATGTATCTACTTTTGGAGATAAGGCCTTTAAAGTGGTGATTAAGTTAAAGCGAGGCTATCAGTGTGGGCCCTCATACAATTCGAGTTGTGTCATTATGAGAAAATATTTAAGAAATTTAGACACACATGAGTACACGAGTGTTGCTAACACACAGAAGCAAGGACATAGTAAGAAAGCAGCTCTCTGAAAGCCAGGGAGAGGCCTCAGAAGAAATCAAATCTGCCAACACTTTAATCTTGGTCTTCTATCCTCCAGAACTATGAGCAAGTCAATTTCTGTTGTTCAGCCAGTCAAGTCTCTGCTATTTTGTTGTGGTAGCGTTAGGAAACTAGTACAACCTCTTTTTCAGCATTGCTGAATTTAATGGGAGTAATTGCATATTCTACAAAGTGTGACTATGTTTTACATATGTGTGTGGAAATATTTGTGCATGCAGGTAGATGTGTGTGATTTGAATATCTATATACAAATGGAGAAGGTCTGCACAAATACATACTGAATAGAAATGGGGTAGAGGAGTGCCAGTCTGGAAAAAATAACAGACAGTTTAGCAGTTTGTTGTTGGTCTTCGAGTGTTGACATTATTTTGTAAATTCAAAGAAGCTGCAGGATGTTTCAGTGAAACTACAAGGACCTTCCCTTTTTGATTGTGTTTCTGCCGACACCTTGATGCATAAATCCATGGGTATAAATGAAGCCATAAGCATTTAGAAACAAAATACATGATATAATTTATATTTATTTTATACATGATTATTTATATTATATTTATATTATAAATATTTATATTATATTTATATTATGAATATTTATATTATAAATATTTATATTTATATTATAAAGTATACAGTACTCCAAACCCACTAAAATCATGTGCAATGTGGAAATACATGAATATATCTTATTATATAAACCACAATATATAAGGAGTTAAAAAATGTACACTCATCCGTATTTGTGACATTTGTATGTCCTTTCTGGACCAGATGACTAAATGTGAGGTCAGTGTGCAAAACTCATTTGCTCTTTACCATGAACTCTCACCAAAGTCAATGAAATTGTTGTGATGCCTTGAATCCAGAAAGTAATAGGATGAAGAAGATAGGATGAATATGGGAATTACAGGGTTGTAGGGCTGGATTTGATCTCAGATATGAATAAACAGTCATCAGGATAATTGGTCCATTGGTCTAAGTAAAGAACTCTGATGCAGCCATTGATTGGATGAGAGAAGAAGCCTAAGAATGATGACCTCACAAAGATAGGGACGTAAGTTGGTTGACTAATTGACTGTGCACTGATGGTTGGACTCTCTAGGGAATAATTTAGGACAACTGTGTATAAAATGGTTGGTTATATTTTCCTGTTATTGGTCAGAGCTGTGGTAAAAGTGAAAGAATAGTACACTTGGGATATAGAGTAAATTATCCAAAGTATACAGAAATGCTGATTCAAAGGGGCACATGCACCCCAATGTTCATAGCAGTACTATCAACAATAAATTATGAAAAGATCCCAAATGTCCACCAACTGATGAATTGAATGGATAAAGAAGATGTGGCATGTGTATATATATATATATATATATATATATATATATATATATATACACATACACAATACACAAAGTGAAATATTACTCGATCAGAAAGAATGAAATCTTACCATTTGCAACAACATGGATGGAACTGGTGTGTGTTAAAAGCAAAATAAGTCAGGGGAAGAAAGGCAGATATCATATGATTTCACTCATGTGGAATTTAAGAACAGAACAGATGAACAGAGGGGAAGGAAGGCAAAATAAGATAAAAACAGAGAGAGACACAAACCATAAAAGACTCTTAAACACAGAGAACAAACTGAGCGTTGCTAGCAGGGAGGTAGGTAAGGGGATGGGCTCAATGGGTGATGGGCATTAAGGAGGGCACTTGTTGGGATGAGCACAGGATGTTATATGTAAGTGATGAATCACTAAATTCTACCCATGAAACCAATACTATACTATATGTTAACTAACTTAATTTAAATTAAAAAAAAGAATTACATTTTTTTTGGTTTGTATATAAACGTAGTGATCTTAGCCAATTTCATTTTTGTTTAATGTTTATTTATTTTGAGAGTGTGTGTGAACACCGCGTGATCAGGTGAGGAGCAAAGAGCCAGGGAGAGAGAGAGAATCACAAGCAGGCTTTGTACTGACAGTCTCCACCCCCCCCCCCCCCAGGCCAGGATGTGTGGGGATTGACCCATGAACCTGAGCTGAAATGAAGAGTTGGACGTTTAGCCAATGGAGCCATCCAGGCATCCTGAATTTAGGCAATTTCTTAAACATCAAATCTAATTTCCTTGTCTATGAAATGGGAATAGTTTATTTGATATATTTATAATAATTATTTAAAAGTTCATATTGGCTAATTCCAAAAGACCACTTGTCAATCAGCTAGGATGATGGGCTCTATCCTTTGATAGAGTCAGTTTTTGATCTTTTTTTTTTTTTTTTCTGGATAGATTCTAGCTCCAGGTAGTTTGAATTTACTGTGATTTTGGTGTACCTGGGTGACTCAGACAGTGAAACACCCAACTTTGGCTCAGGTCATGATCTCTGGTTTGTGAGTTCGAGCCCTGTGTCAGGCTTTGTGCTGACAGCTCAGAGCCTTGAGCCTGCTTTGGATTCTGTGTCTCCCTCTCTCTGCCCCTCCTCTACTTGCTCCCTCTCTTCTCTTCCTTCTCTCCCTCTCTCTCTTTGTATGAGATAAGTAAACATTAAATTTTTTTTTTTAATTTTTCTGTGATTTCAGTGTTTGAGAAACATCTATGAGTTGTTACAAGTCTAGCCTATCACTTTGGTAGTATCTAGGGATATCTAGGGCTATAACCATATATATCATTATATCTAGGGATGTAAGCATAAAATACCCCAAGTTATCTCTTTTTCTGTCTTTCACTTTTTCTCTGACAGTCTGAGCTGAATCATTCCCTGTGTGGGTGTCCTCTTGATTCTACTGGGTTCTGACTACCTGAACTGGGCCTCCCTTTCATGTTGACCTTTTACTTATTCCATCAGACCCACAAACATCCTGCTGGGCAGAACATGCAGGGATTCTTTTCTGAACTCTGTTGGGTTGTTGAAACCTTTGCTGGGTGGCCCTTGAGCAGAGCCACTCTCCTCATCCTTTTCAGGCTGTGGGACTGTACCAGGCAGCTCACCTGTATTACGTACAAATAGATGTTAGGTAATCACATAAAAAATAAAAATACAATTATTATTTGCTAGCAATTTCAAGGGGATTTCTTTGAAAGGAAATATTTAAAATGACTGTTGCTTCTGAAAGAGTGAAATTTTCAGTATTCCTTAAGAAGGGTTTATCCAACTGATATATTTTTCCCAGCAATTGCTTATTACAGAATAATTATACACTGATATTATTTCTGCCTTACCCAGCCAAAATGACCTCTTCAGTATATTTATCATTCTTTTATCTGCCCTTGTATGTCCATACATTTAATATTAGCTGCTATTTTACCCAAAGCTTTTGGATATGTTGTTTAGTTCAGTGAAATAATACATAAATTCAAGTTCTCTTATCTCCCTGTATTATATCAACTACTTGGACTACATTTTACTATTCTTTAAAAATGTTAATTCAGTAATTAATTACTGCCTACTATTAGAATTTATTTTACATTAGACTTCATACAGAGAACAGTGAGTTCTGCCATTGGGTAAATTTCAGAAACGAACAAATGATTATAGTATAAAAGGAAAATAGCCGTAACAGAGATAAAATTCAGGACAGCATACAGGAGGGAATAACTAACCCAGTAAAGTTTCAAAGGATTTGTAGAAGATCTAACACTTGAATTGTGTTTAATGAGATTGCAAGCTGTTACCATAGAAAGAGAAATGTGATGCTGGAGATGAAGTGGCATATGCTGTTGTCTTTAGGTGTAAAGAACATGATATATAATTGAAGAAGTAACAGTGAATGTAGCACAGCTTGTTCAAACATGGGAGAAATATGAGGAGGGAAAGAAGAAGGGGAAATACGTAGGGGCCAGGTTAGGTTGGGGCCAGATCAAGTCCTTGGGTAAAACAAAAATCAGGAATAAACAAACAGACAAACAGAAAACCTCAAGTAGTTCTCTTGAAAGGGAACTGAAAAATACGTGTTTTACTTGTTCAATAGACATACATACAGATGGTCATACATTAAAAAGGTTTGACTTAGGATATGTTGACTTTGCAATGATGTTAAAATGATATGCATTAGTAGAAACCATACTTTAAAATTTGAATTGTGATCTTTTCCTGGGCTAGTAAGTTGTAGTATGATATTCTTTTGTGGTATTCTTTTGTGCTTCCAGTCTGAGCAACATGATCGTAAGAGTTCTCAGTTGCATACAGTACAGTACTCAATAAATTAAATGAAACATTCAACATTTTATTGTAAACAGGCTTTGTATGAGATAGTTTTGACCAATTATAGGGTAATGTAAGTGTTCTGAGCATGTTCAAGTTAAGCTAGGATAAGCTCTGAGGTCCAGTAGATTAGTAAATTAAATGCATTTCTTTTTCTAATTTTTTAAATGTTTTTGAGAGAGAGAGAGAAGGAAAAGGAGAGAAGGCCACAAAGAGAGACAGAGAGAGAGAGAGAGAGAGAGAGAGAGAGAGAGAGAGAGAGAACATGAGTGGGGAAGGGGCAGAGAGAGAGGGAGACAAAGAATCTGAAGCAGGCATCAGGGTCTGAGCTATCAGCCTGGAACCCGATGCAAGGCTCAGACTCACGAGCCATGAGATCATGATCTGAGCTGTATCAGACGCTCAATTAACAGAAACACCCAGGCACCCCAACAGGCATTTTTGACTTATGATATTTTCAACTTTCAATGGGTTTATCTGGATATAACCCCATCAGTTGAAGAAGACATACTGGATTTTCTTGGAAAAGCTTAATTTCATTTTTTCTTATTTCTTAAAGTTTACTCACTTCTTATACCAGTAGTGTCTACATTTTTATAACAGTCATTTTCATAAAAGGTGAAGTTATTGTCTTCACATTTCTTCCAACTCCTAAATTCTGCAATTCGACATACAATCTTTATTGTTCTCTTTATATGAAAAGCTTTTGTCTCAAATCTATGAGCTTATTTTGTGCATGAACTCAAAGGTATAAGTTTTTCATCCTTTTCTCCAGAACCAGTGTCTCCTCATCAATTTTCTCATAGCTCCAAGCACCTCTGTATTCCTCAGGCTATAGATGATAGGATTGAGCATGGGAGTGACTACTCCATAGAACAGAGCAATCAGTTTGTCAACAGCAGAGTCTTTGGACTTTGGCTTCATATACATGAAGAGGATTGTCCCATAAAACACAGTCACTACTGTTAAGTGGGCTGAACAGGTAGAAAAGGCCTTTTTTCTTCCTTCTGCTGAATTGATTCTTAGTACAGTAGAAAGGATGAAAATGTAGGAGATACAAATTAACAATAATGGAGAAAACAAAAATATTACATTGCCCAACATTATAGCAATCTCATTCAAGGAAATATCTGCGCAAGCCAGCTTGACAAAGGCCAATATTTCACAAACAAAGTGGTTAATGACATTTTTTCCACAGAAGGGCAACTGTATTGCAAGTATAGTTTCTGTCAGTGAATTGAGAAAGCCCAGTCCCCAGGAGAGGGCTGCCATCTGAATGCAAAGTGCCTTGCTCATGATGATGGGGTATCTCAGAGGGTTGCAGATGGCCACGTAACGGTCATATGCCATCACTGCTAGAAGCACGCACTCGGTGGACCCCATAGTGTAGGAGACAGACATCTGAACAACACATCTAAGGAAGGAGATGGTTTTTTTCTGTGATAGGAAGTGAATCAACATTGAGGGGATAAAGGAGGATGTGTAACAAATATCTAGGAGGGAAAGATTACCAAGGAAGAAGTACATGGGTGTATGGAGGTGGGAGTCCAGGAGAGTTAGTATGATCAAGGGGCTGTTCCCCAGCAGGATCACCAGGTACATCATCAAGCACATGACGAAAAGGAGTTTTTCCACTTTGGGGTACTCAGAAAGTCCCTGCAGAATGAACTCAATCTCTGTCCAGTTTGTCCTGTCCATTTTATTTTTCTATACCTGGAGTAATCCAGAAGAGAAAACTGCATGTGAGCATAATGCGTCAGTGCCTATTACCATGTGCAGTGAGAGATCACTGGGGGAGGGGCACCAAGTGTGTCCACACTAGCTGGAGTGGTGCTAAGAGCTCTGAATTTAGCGTTTTGAATTTCTCTTCTGGTACATATAGGAAGGGATTGAAGACGTGTAATAATTACATTGATAGCTTATTAAAAATATAGGCTCTTGTATTCCATTTCCTGAGATAGTGATACACAGTTCTGAGGCAGGGAAGAACTATTTGCATCTGAACAAACATCTATTATTTCCTGTTCTTTGGACCCACAGACTCCACTTTGAATATCATCATTTTGGAAAGCTTATGCTTAATCTGTTAAAAATAACTATCTATTTGATTTTATTTCATGGCAGTCATTAACAATCCCATTGGTTTATGGTTTTATAATTTACATATATTTACACATATTACTCATTTTATCATCACTATAATTCTCTGAGGAAAGTAAAATTCATAGAGGTAAAATGTATACAAAAACACAATGGTGAGCCACTATTCAGTCTGCATTTACTGACTGTATTTCACCCGCCCTTTTTGTTTATTTTTAATTTTTTAAAATTTTATTTCTTTTTGAGAGACAGCACTCATGGGGAGGGGCAGAGAGAGAGAGAGAGAGAGAGAGAGAGAGAGAGAGAGAGGGATTTGGAGGATCCAAAGCGGCTCTGTGCTGACAGCAGAGAGTCAGATGTGGGTCTTGAATCCAGGAACCAGGAGATGATGACCAGAGCCGAAGTCAGATGCTTAAAAGACTGAGTCACCATGGCACCACTCACCTGCCCTTTTTAAACAACATGCTCTTGCCCTCTCTGAATTATGTAAATTGTTTAAGGAGCGGGTATCAGACATCTTTTTAAATAATGTTCTCCAGATGATGCTAATGTTCAATGTGGAAGAAAACCACCTGTCTAGTGAAGTACCTCCAAATTTTAGTATACAGACAAATCACATGGGGGAAATTTGTAAAGGATTCTAACTCAGTGGGTCTGAATTGATTCTAAGATCTGAATTTATTAACTTGTTCTCAGATGCTGCTGCTGTTGCTGTCTGTAGAACTCACATGAATAGCAAGGCTTTTTAGACCATTTCTCTCCAATGCTATTGCAGAATGCCACTACTGCTTCCCTTGTATGTAGGACTGTAATCAAATAGTAGACAATGCAAAACTGAACATTCTGTGACACTTGGAGTTGAGACATCTGTGTGAGTGTATTGCACTCAGTTTTGTGTTCTTTAGATTTTAGATATACAAGCAGTCAATCCACATACAGAAGAGACTGTTTTTTGTTTCTGTCCATATTAAAGTCCTTTCTCTTCCATTTGTGGAATTTACGATTAGGGCCAATACTTTCCAAAAAAGGAATTTGAGATCAACTCAAGCATCTGAGTTGTGCGTCATAGAGCATGGGGCAAATAACTTTAATTTGAAAACATTTAAAGAGTAGATATTAGTAGCTGACCTTTTTATAGTTATTAAATCAAAGAACATAATTTTGAAAACACCTTTTCATTCTCAAGGGTTTTACCTAACTTAAAAACACCCTGAGGAAAAGAAAAAGACTGATCCAATGGATGAGTTTGTAGTTTGTTTTTTTTTTTAAATGTTTTTTTTATTTATTTTGGGTGAGAGAGGGAGAGCGCAGTGCATGATCAGGGGCTTGATCTCATGACCTGTGAGATAGTGAGCCGAAATCAAGAGTTGGAGGCTCAACCAGCTGAGCCACCTAGGTGCTCTTCTAGTTAATATCTTTAAACAAGCCTGTATGGGGCACCTGAGTGTCTCGGTTTGTCAAGCGCCTTCCTCTTGCTTTTGGTTCTGGTCATGATCTTACGGTTCCTGGGATCGAGCCCTGCGTCCATCTGCACTGTTAGCAGAGAGCCTGTTTGGGATTCTCTCCCTCCTCTCTCTCTGCCCTTCCCCCTCATTCTCTCTCTCTCTCTCAAAATAAATAAACATTAAAAAAGTAAACAAGGCTCTGTTTCTGATATAGGTTTTGGCATTTCTCTCTGTGATTGTCATTTGACAACAGGTTATGTTGCTTTCTATTACAACTCCAGTATGCAATGGTGAAACATATTCATCAGCATAATACGATGCTTATACATATATTAGCTATGGAAAAGAGGGTTCTCATCCATTTCAAGCTGACTAGGCTTTGCAGGCATACATTACAAAGAGGGTAGGAAGGGTTGGGTAAGATAGGATATACTTCTATTTGGTATTAAGACTGGACTATGATTGACTGTAGATGCATATATCACCCTACTCTTAATCTGAAAATAAAATTTTGATAGAGGCTTTGAAGGAGTATCAGTTTTCTGGGATCTGTTACTTCAGGGGACATGTGAATCACATCAAATACCCGCTCCTTTCTTTTCTAGGAACATCTCCTAAAAGTTGATTTCTATTTGGAAATTACTTGTAGCAAATAATGATGGTATACATCTGGTATCCTGACAGTTCAGAGATAGTTGCTGTAAAAAAATTTTCACTTACAAACATAAGAGAAACCACCACTGTGCTTTAATGCTTTCAAATGGTCGGGAGAGGAGGATAATGGACTGTAGAGGGGAAATTACCTTCATTACTCTTGTAATGCTAGTGTAACTTTTAGGAAGCAATCGACAAATACTCTTGTTTAATAGCATTGTGACAAACCTTTTCTTCATTTTAGCTTACTTCACTAAAATAGTTTCCTGGGAATAAGTGAATGAAAACTTTTAAGATTCTGGATAGTTTTTAATAAATCACTTTCCATGCTAAATGTATATTAAATAATTCCTTTTTTACTAAATCTTTGCCATTACTGGATATTATTTTTGAAACAGTTTTTCATTCTTAGCTCATGGCAGGGGAATTGTTAAATAATCATGGCACACTAATTTGATGGTCCATTATGAACTTATTAATATGACAATGTGACAACTTTGTATTACAACAAAAAGGATGTTTAAATTATGTGAAAATGATTAAGTTGGAAACAGAAACAAAACTACAGCATTTTTCTTCTTTTTTGCAAAACTAAAACCTAAACCAAGATAGCCTAGACAGCATAGAAAGATTGGAAAAGAATACCAAAAACGTTAATGGTTACCTTAGAGACCTTTCTCATATTCTTCTGAATTACCCCAGTTTTTAAAATAGATAAAGATAAAGAAGGCATATTATTAAAAAAGAGAAAAACACTAAAGCAAGTGTCCAGTTATTTTAGGAAGACTAACTCACAAAAAAAGAATGTTAAAATAATTTAAGTAGTACAATTATTGCCTCAAGTGCCTAGAAACTACACATTGAGGCTGAGCTGTACTGGTGTGTCCTATCAGATTATTAGAAGGAACCCACTGTTACTGGTAGACAGAGAGCATTTATAGTCTCTACTCTCAAAAGCTTCCAAAGAAGAGTGTTTTGTGTTTTTAGGAGCTACACCAAGATAGAGGACTTGAGTTCTTGACTTAATCATGCGTTATCGAAGGAGAATGCAGACTGTTGATGCCTAGCACAGAATTATTGTTTAGAAGATGACATTCCTATTTGAAAAGGATCTGAACTGGCCTGGATCCTAGCCAACCTCTAATCCCCCTCTCCCAACTCCTGGTGTTTTATAAGAATTAACCACTCTGTGGTTCAGTGCCCTTGGACTTCATCTGGGCACTATTTTAGTGTTGTAAGAAACCTAAGGAAAGTCTGTGACTTTTTATCCAAGCCAGAAGTCAAGCCCTCTAACTTTCTAGAAGGAAACTTTTTAACTTTCTATATATTTTTTTTCATTTTGTTTTATTGACTTAGCTACTTGAAGACCTAATAGTTAAAGTACTAAGATTTTTCAATGTAAAACACATGCTATCTGTACTCTAAATTCTCATTAGAGGAAACAGTCCTATCATCCTCTCCAGATCTTCTAAAGATATCAATTAAGACAACTGATACTGTACAAAAATGAATGGACCTGCTAGCTCTCAACTTATAGATTTTATAAACTCTAATATTCAACTAATATGCCACATGAAAGATATATTATTTTAGCTTACAAAGAGAAGAGAAAGTTGCCTGTGATATCCTAGTATGAGGCGCTTCATATAATTTTTATCATTTAATCTTCAAAATAAGCCAAATGTTATTATGGATTTTACCATTGAGGAAATTAGTTTGAAATTTCAAAGGTTAAGTACCATGATCATTGTCTTCTTTTAAAGTTCTTATTTAAATTCTAGTGAGTTAACATATAGTGTAATACTAGTTTTGGCTGTGCAATTTAGGGACTCAATACTTCCATACAACACCCTGTTTTCAATATCTTATAGTTGTTAAATACCAGAAGTATGATTTAAATCCTTATCTTCATGATTCCCAAGCCCATTTTTAGCACTATAGTACATTTACTTACTGATAAAATTTCTTCTTATAAAACCACTGTTTAATATGACATACTTAACTTTCAAGCATCCAAATGATAAAAATACACATAAAATATATCGAAATCCTTGGAAAGCAGTGAAGGCATTTATTGTCTTCCACTTATGAAGACACTATCCACAAAAATGAATTAAAATTTAAAAAAATAGCCAAAAATCCTTTCTAATGGTCTAGTGTGGACAATTAAGATGTAGGGTGGTAGAATTGATTTGTTACATAAATGGGAAATAAAAAGAATTAATATTTCTTCTTTTGCCTTGGACCCCTATAGCCAAATTAACACCTATAATTACTTCAGCCCCCTGTTATACATGTTTTGTTTGTAAACCTGTTTTTACTATAAACACCTTTAATTACCAGTTTCTTCAAACCCTTATTGAGCATAGTTTATGATTAATATATAAATTACTGTGGGCTCTTTCTCCATATAATTTTTACTTAAGATTTTAGTGAACTATATACCTGAATACAGTAGCTTTTCACCCATTATTTATAAGGGTCTATTGTATTACAGGAAACTTTTTCTTCCTCACCCACCTCTTCTGTGTGTTATTTTGGGATTTTTAGAGAAATTTAAATAATATCCTGCTCTTAAAAATGATGCTTAGGGGGCGCCTGGGTGGCACAGTCGGTTAAGCGTCCGACTTCAGCCAGGTCACGATCTCGCGGTCCGTGAGTTCGAGCCCCGCGTGGGGCTCTGGGCTGATGGCTCAGAGCCTGGAGCCTGTTTCCGATTCTGTGTCTCCCTCTCTCTCTGCCCCTCCCCCGTTCATGCTCTGTCACTCTCTGTCCCAAAAATAAATAAACGTTGAAAAAAAATTAAAAAAAAAAGATGCTTAGATTTTTGTATTTTTTCCTTTACGTATATATATACATATATATATATATATTCATATTTTCAAAATCCCAACAGCAATGATCACCTCAATAACAAAAAAAATCCTTACATTTATTGATGTTTTCATTTGGAAATGATTTTAGTAAAGCTTTTCTCTTTATCTTACCTTCTGACTGTGTTTAAAAGTCATTCTCACCATTCCATTCTATTAAGTAATAGAAAACATTTCCAGGGATTTGAATTCCATTTGCATTTTTCAGATGAAACCAGAAGATTCTCACTTTGAAAGATGTTTGTTCTCCTTCCTAAAAAGAAATGCGAGAAAGAATTGCTACAACCAGGCAATTGGTCTGCACATGAATTTTCCCAAGAACGTGTCAAGGAAAGAAAACATATTAAAAATAAGGACCCATGATGCAACTTTGGTTTCCCAGTATTTGTGCTAAAGTTGATGCTTACTGTAGAGATTCAGTTTCACTTGGAAGTTAATTTAGCACTTATTTTTAGAAACTTCTTCAATCCCTAAGGTTGTGAATCAGAAACAGGATTCTCTAGAGATCAAAATCCCTGACTCCCGCACATTCTAAAGACCCAATTATCTTCACTTAAAGAGAATCTTCCCCAGCCATACATTTCTTGGAGTATTCATTGAATATGACTGTATTTGATGGCTTCTACAGAAGCTGGGGTTGGAATCAGAATATGTCCAAAAGGTCTCAGAAGAGTTAAACTTTCACCAAAAATTTTTTTTTTATTCCACAGATAATACCAGGTCAATCCCCAAATACTCCTAAATAGTCCTTCCACCTCTTTAAAGTCTTTTTATCTTTCATATTTTTGTTAGTTCTAGACCATGCACTACACATTTTTTCTTTATACCAATATAATCATAGTATATAATTAGTATTTGCCACTTTATAGCAATGTTTTTGTGATTTTTTTAGTCTTTATAATATTCCTTTTTAACATTTGAAGAGTCTTTAATCAAGTGGAATTAGTGTAATCTAGCCTATAATTTTAATAGTATTGGATAGTTTAATTTGTCTCAAATTCATGAGATTTTGGTATAATGACCATTGGTATCTATGTATTAGGCTAACTAATCTGCTTTTCCTTCTTCTGAAAAGCAGGTATCACCATGAACACAGCCACTCAGGGACGCACTCCTAGAAGAGTGAATAATCTCCTCACTGTGTGCGCCAGACTTTGTTCAGATTGCTGTTTCCATGCCATCTGTTCCTGGATTGTTTTCCTGCCTTCTCTCCAGGAGCAGTGCAGTACCCTCTGGGCTCTATCCTAGCCAAGCCTGCTGACCTTCAAAACTCTAGGCTTTAAGGCCCATTGGATGTAAGAACTCATGAAATTCGGCCCCTCTGGTTTTCCCAGCCAATGTCTTTGGGGAAACTTTCTCCTTATGTGTTTCCCTGTGTGCTTTTCTCTCTCTAGCTTTCTCCATGAGGATGGCTCCCTCCCCTCTGCAGCACCCTGGGTCCTTTTCTCCCCCAAACCAGGTCTCTCTACTTGCTACCTTCTTTGAGGTGGCCTCTTCTCTCCTTTTAGTTGTGGAGATTGTTGTGGCGGTGTTTAGGTTGATTCTGGGTTATTTAGGATGATTTGATAGTTATCTAGTTGTGTTTGTGGGAAGAGATGGGTCTAGTGTCCTCCTACTATACTGCCATCTTCCTGCCTGCTGCCTTTTGTAGTAGTTTTCCATACTTTTCTATTTTGGTGAGGGGCAATTATGAGGTCATCATAGTACATCATTTGATGGACTATTGTACAACCATTAAATAAAATTTTTGAAGAATTTGTATTAGTGCAAAAATAGTTATGTTAACATTGTTGCATGCAGGAAAAAAAAATAGTTTTTTTCATTGTTTGCAAAGCCAAAACCTAACTAGGAAAACTTATGTGTGATAGACTCTGGAAAGATATATTTGAAAAATTAACCAAGGTACTTTATCCTAATTGTTCTAGTTTCTCAAATAACTATGGATACATATGTAAAACTGAAAATATAATTTTAAAAAGAGGAAAAAATTGAGGTACTCTTAAAATTATGTTAGAAAATTTAATGGATAGTAAAAAATAAAATCTCTATTTAAATAATTAAAGCAATTTCTTTAGGAATGGAGATTACACATTGAGGCTGAGTTGCCCTGCAAGCCCACTCATTGGGAAGTTTTGTACCTTCTAGGTGATGACAGAAAAGATAAGTATAGTTTTATTTTTTTTAATATTTTTTGTGGGTGGCACTTTATTGAGCCATTTGGGTTTTTAAAATTATGACCCATGTCCTAGCTTTAATAAGATAGATTAAAAAGATAGTAAATAACCCTTTCTGTTACAAAATGTAAAAGAACAACTCTGTTTGCTTGAAACATTGTTCTGAGATGACTTACTTTGGTGCTTCAATTAAGTAATGTTGGATATGGGATTGTGAGGATCCATTATGATTTGAGGAGAAGAAAGGAAAAAATGGGTCAAGAGCTCAGCTTTTAGGGAAGGAAGCTCTGTCACATGGTGGCAGACAAGGAAATACGAAGATACGTCCAAGAATTCCTTGTGGTCACGTCAATGAACTTCAGAAACAATGATGTTGGATTCTCAGTTTTAACTTTTTTACTGTTCAGTTCTGTAATTTCCCCCCTTGTGATTACAACTGTAGTCAAAGTCTGTTTCACCTGGGCTAGTGGTTTTGTGGTGAACATATTGTGTTCATTGTTTGGGTGAAGCAGTTCAAGGAAAGGAGAGCAGTGTCTTCAGAAGTAGAAGTTGGCTGAGAGCACCTGGAATTCTATACATATTTTCACCATTAACTCCTAATTGTTTAAGTTAGATAGGTGGTGGTTTTATGCCAATTAGTTGGGGAATAGGTATATCTGTTCAGGTGAATTCTTTGGAGATGCTTACAGTACAGAGTGGGATTGAGTTACAAAATAGATGGTAGGGTTACAGTAAGAAAACTGAATAGCTTGATGGCTTCCAGGTTTCACTGTATGCTTGCAGAATTTCTTAATTTCTTGTGAATTTCAAAATGCCATTCATATTCACATATGTATGAGTAAATTCTGATTTTCAGCTTCAGTAAGTTTTAGATTATTTTGTACAATAAAGACTTTTTCTCTTCTCTCACTGATTTAATAAATGCGAGTTAATACATACACAATTCTTTTAACAGTGCCTAGAAATTTATAAGTTTTTACTCTTACTGTTAATAACCAAGAGGTAATGTAGCTATACATTACCAAGAGGTCTTTCTACTATATTATCAGTAAGATATGGTAGGTTGAACAGTGGTATGGACAAGGCCCCTGGGATATATTTGGATTAAGCGTTTCAGCAGTATATGATAAAAAGAATGGGATAAGACACATCCTCAAGACTCCGGATTGGCTATTTGTAATACAATATAAATGTAATATAATTAAGCCTTTAGGGGATTATTCTTGAAGTTTTCAAAAGTTTTGAATGTCTTTCCCCTGAAGCAATTTAAAGCTATGGCTTAGAAAAGTGTATAAGTCCCTTAGAGCAAGAAATATTTAAATTGCCTTCCTGAGCCTGGAGAAAATTCTTTAGATAATTTCCTGAGTCTTCATCTTAGGGCAGTGTTTTCACCTTGGCTTGAAGGGCAAATGAAATCTTCCATGGTCTCAAATATTTATTTTTATCTTTCTTTTGACTAGCGCATACAAAATACATTCCCTTTGTAATCAATCATGTTTGTCTGTACTGTATAGAAGTTTTTAAAACCATTTGAAATAGTAGTACCTTTGCCATCAATGTTTTCCAGACCACAAGGCCTGTGACATTATTGTTCCTCAGTGGTGATACCTTCAGATACTCATCAACCTCATGGAAAATTTTGTACAATTGGCTGCAAATAGAAGATTAGGCAAAACAATCTGCCATGCAGCGTAACCTAGGATAGTTTAGGGGTGCTTGGTGGCTCTGTGCTGGGCATGGGACCTGCTTGAGCTTCTCTATCTCCCTTTCCCTTCACTCCTCCCCTACTCTCTCCCTCAAAAAATTAATTAATTAATTAATTAGTTAGTTAATTAAAATGATGGTTTAGTGTGCTATGGAAGTATAAGTGACAAGTAACTGAGGATCAAGGCGTACTTGCTAACAGAGGTGATATATGAACTGATTCTTAATTTGTGAGTGACATTTTGAGAGGTAAGTAATATGAGGAAGGACATCCAGGAAGAAGAAAAAATAACACCATGGTATGAAACAAGAAATGGCATGATGAAGGCATAAAAATAAAAATAACACAGCACCACAAGAATATAAATAGGGAGGTATATGGGGGTTGGAGGAACATGAAACCAAACAGACCTAAGCATAGAGAGCCTCATATGCCTTATGTAGCAATCAGGGATTAGTTACAAATATTAGAATACACTGGATGGAAAGAAAGTATTTCACTAACTTTTGTTAAATGATAGTGTAGAAGTGTTTTTGTATAGTAATTCCTTCCCAGAATTTTCAGGAAACTTATGTTTTCCAAATCACAAAATCCTGATTAATTGAGAATTGGAAAAATGGAAAAATCTGATGTACCCATTACCCTTTGGGGGGGTCTCAAGTGGTTTGAAACCTAGCCCAGAAAATATGAAAAATTCTATAAGATACAAATTTTATGAAAAGTTAAAGAATATTAAAAGCTAGGGCAAATAGGAGTTTAGAACAAGAAAATCAGATTTGGCCTTGGGTGATCCCAAGGAGATTAATTATGGCCTGAAAATGAGAAGATGGACCCTTGATTCAGAGCAAAGTACCTCATAACGTTAGGTGGACAAAAGACCTGAGAATGGAACAAGAACAACAGCCAGCATTTATTGAGCTGTAATTTTGGTCCAGGAATTTTACTGGCTCATAAAAGCAATTATGCAATTAGTGGAAAGGAAATGACATAGGATAGAAGGATAGACCCTTAACCTTGTCAAAGAATAGTTTACACCTTGATAGTGGAACATGAGACAGTTATGGGCCTGAAAATCCTAATGAAACTATGTAAAGTGTCTTGAGTATTGAAATATGATTATATTTAAAGTACCTATTAGTCTTCAATTATCATTTAGTGTGTAATACTGAACAAGTTAGAACAATTTTCAAACCTACAGGGTTTTGTCCTATGGCATTGGGTGGTTTGATGTAGTATACCTTCAGAAAAGTGAGAGAGGCTGTGAATCTAAGGCTTAAATGTGTTTATTTTATGAATAAGCAATATATTTATAAAGTGAAAATTTTTTAAAGTACTGCAAGATGGACAGTAAGTAGCCTATGTTAATAAGCTATCCATTTCCTTTTCTGCAGATAACTACTCTTCTTTTTCTAGAGAAAATGTGTATGTGTATATATATCACACATAGATGTATAATATTTTTTACACAAATATCAATGGGTCATATATACCATTATGAACATTACTTTTCCCGTTGATATTTAGATATTTCCACATCAATGCACAAAATGCCCCATATTCTTTTTTTTTTTTTCTGAAATTTATTGACAAATTGGTTTCCATACAACACCCAGTGCTCATCCCAAAAGGTGCCCTCCTCAATACCCATCACCCACCCTCTCCTCCCTCCCACCCCCCATCAACCCTCAGTTCTCAGTTTTTAACAGTCTCTTATGCTTCGGCTCTCTCCCATTCTAACCTCTTTTTTTTTTTTCCTTCCCCTCCCCCATGGGTTCCTGTTCAGTTTCTCAGGATCCACATAAGAGTGAAACCATATGGTATCTGTCTTTCTCTGTATGGCTTATTTCACTTAGCATCACACTCTCCAGTTCCATCCACGTTGCTACAAAAGGCCATATTTCATTTTTTCTCATTGCCACGTAATATTCCATTGTGTATATAAACCACAATTTCTTTATCCATTCATCAGTTGATGGACATTTAGGCTCTTTCCATAATTTGGCTATTGTTGAGAGTGCTGCTATGAACATTGGGGTACAAGTGGCCCTATGCATCAGTGCTCCTGTATCCCTTGGATAAATTCCTAGCAGTGCTATTGCTGGGTCATAGGGTAGGTCTATTTGTAATTTTCTGAGGAACCTCCACACTGCTTTCCAGAGCGGCTGCACCAATTTGCATTCCCACCAACAGTGCAAGAGGGTTCCCGTTTCTCCACATCCTCTCCAGCATCTATAGTCTCCTGATTTGTTCATTTTGGCCACTCTGACTGGCGTGAGGTGATACCTGAGTGTGGTTTTGATTTGTATTTCCCTGATAAGGAGCGACGCTGAACATCTTTTCATGTGCCTGTTGGCCATCCGGATGTCTTCTTTAGAGAAGTGTCTATTCATGTTTTCTGCCCATTTCTTCACTGGGTTATTTGTTTTTCGGGTGTGGAGTTTGGTGAGCTCTTTATAGATTTTGGATACTAGCCCTTTGTCCGATATGTCATTTGCGAATATCTTTTCCCATTCCGTTGGTTGCCTTTTAGTTTTGTTGGTTGTTTCCTTTGCTGTGCAGAAGCTTTTTATCTTCATAAGGTCCCAGTAATTCACTTTTGCTTTTAATTCCCTTGCCTTTGGGGATGTGTCGAGTAAGAGATTGCTACGGCTGAGGTCAGAGAGGTCTTTTCCTGCTTTCTCCTCTAAGGTTTTGATGGTTTCCTGTCTCACATTTAGGTCCTTTATCCATTTTGAGTTTATTTTTGTGAATGGTGTGAGAAAGTGGTCTAGTTTCAACCTTCTGCATGTTGCTGTCCAGTTCTCCCAGCACCATTTGTTAAAGAGACTGTCTTTTTTCCATTGGATGTTCTTTCCTGCTTTGTCAAAGATGAGTTGGCCATACGTTTGTGGGTCTAGTTCTGGGGTTTCTATTCTATTCCATTGGTCTATGTGTCTGTTTTGGTGCCAATACCATGCTGTCTTGATGATGACAGCTTTGTAGTAGAGGCTAAAGTCTGGGATTGTGATGCCTCCTGCTTTGGTCTTCTTCTTCAAAATTCCTTTGGCTATTCGGGGCCTTTTGTGGTTCCATATGAATTTTAGGATTGCTTGTTCTAGTTTCGAGAAGAATGCTGGTGCAATTTTGATTGGGATTGCATTGAAGGTGTAGATAGCTTTGGGTAGTATTGACATTTTGACAATATTTATTTTTCCAATCCATGAGCAGGGAATGTCTTTCCATTTCTTTAAATCTTCTTCAATTTCCTTCATAAGCTTTCTATAGTTTTCAGCATACAGATCCTTTACATCTTTGGTTAGATTTATTCCTAGGTATTTTATGCTTCTTGGTACAATTGTGAATGGGATCAGTTTCTTTATTTGTCTTTCTGTTGCTTCATTGTTAGTGTATAAGAATGCAACTGATTTCTGTACATTGATTTTGTATCCTGCAACTTTGCTGAATTCATGTATCAGTTCTAGCAGACTTTTGCTAGAGTCTATCGGATTTTCCATGTATAATATCATGTCATCTGCAAAAAGCGAAAGCTTGACTTCATCTTTGCCAATTTTGATGCCTTTGATTTCCTTTTGTTGTCTGATTGCTGATGCTAGAACCTCCAGCACTATGTTAAACAGCAGCGGTGAGAGTGGGCATCCTTGTCGTGTTCCTGATCTCAGGGAAAAAGCTTTCAGTTTTTCCCCGTTGAGGATGATGTTAGCTGTGGGCTTTTCATAAATGGCTTTTATGATCTTTAAGTATGTTCCTTCTATCCCGACTTTTTCAAGGGTTTTTATTAAGAAAGGGTGCTGGATTTTGTCGAAGGCCTTTTCTGCATCGATTGACAGGATCATATGGTTCTTCTCTCTTTTTTTGTTAATGTGATGTATCACGTTGATTGATTTGAGAATGTTGAACCAGCCCTGCATCCCAGGAATGAATCCCACTTGATCATGGTGAATAATTCTTTTTATATGCCGTTGAATTCGATTTGCTAGTATCTTATTGAGAATTTTTGCATCCATATTCATCAGGGATATTCGCCTGTAGTTCTCTTTTTTTACTGGGTCTCTGTCTGGTTTAGGAATCAAAGTAATACTGGCTTCATAGAATGAGTCTGGAAGTTTTCCTTCCCTTTCTATTTCTTGGAATAGCTTGAGAAGGATAGGTATTATCTCTGCTTTAAACGTCTGGTAGAACTCCCCTGGGAAGCCATCTGGTCCTGGACTCTTATTTGTTGGGAGATTTTTGATAACCGATTCAATTTCTTCGCTGGTTATGGGTCTGTTCAAGCTTTCTATTTCCTCCTGATTGAGTTTTGGAAGTGTGTGGGTGTTCAGGAATTTGTCCATTTCTTCCAGGTTGTCCAATTTGTTGGCATATAATTTTCCATAGTATTCCCTGATAATTGTTTGTATCTCTGAGGGATTGGTTGTAATAATTCCATTTTCATTCATGATTTTATCTATTTGGGTCATCTCCCTTTTCTTTTTGAGAAGCCTGGCTAGAGGTTTGTCAATTTTGTTTATTTTTTCAAAAAACCAACTCTTGGTTTCGTTGATCTGCTCTACAGTTTTTTTAGTTTCTATATTGTTTATTTCTGCTCTGATCTTTATTATTTCTCTTCTTCTGCTGGGCTTAGGCTGCCTTTGCTGTTCTGCTTCTATTCCTTTAGGTGTGCTGTTAGATTTTGTATTTGGGATTTTTCTTGTTTCTTGAGATAGGCCTGGATTGCAATGTATTTTCCTCTCAGGACTGCCTTTGCTGCGTCCCAAAGCGTTTGGATTGTTGTATTTTCATTTTCATTTGTTTCCATATATTTTTTAATTTCTTCTCTAATTGCCTGGTTGACCCACTCATTCGTTAGTAGGGTGTTCTTTAACCTCCATGCTTTTGGAGGTTTTCCAGACTTTTTTCTGTGGTTGATTTCAAGCTTCATAGCATTGTGGTCTGAAAGTATGCATGTTATAATTTCAATTCTTGTAAACTTATGAAGGGCTGTTTTGTGACCCAGTATATGATCTATCTTGGAGAATGTTCCATGTGCACTCGAGAAGAAAGTATATTCTGTTGCTTTGGGATGCAGAGTTCTAAATATATCTGTCAAGTCCATCTGATCCAATGTCTCATTCAGGGCCCTTGTTTCTTTATTGACCGTGTGTCTATGATCTATCCATTTCTGTAAGTGGTTTATTAAAGTCCCCTGCAATTACCACATTCTTATCAATAAGGTTGCTTATGTTTATGAGTAATTGTTTTATATATTTGGAGGCTCCTGTATTTGGTGCATAGACATTTATAATTGTTAGCTCTTCCTGATGGATAGACCCTGTAACTATTATATAATGTCCTTCTTCATCTCTTGTTACAGCCTTTAATTTAAAGTCTAGTTTGTCTGATATAAGTATGGCTACTCCAGCTTTCTTTTGGCTTCCAGTCGCATGATAAATAGTTCTCCATCCCCTCACTCTCAATCTAAAGGTGTCCTCAGGTCTAAAATGAGTCTCTTGTAGACAGCAAATAGATGGGTCTTGTTTTTTTATCCATTCTGATACCCTATGTCTTTTGGTTGGCACATTTAATCCATTTACATTCAGTGTTATTATAGAAAGATATGGGTTTAGAGTCATTGTGATGTCTGTATGTTTTATGCTTGTAGTGATGTCTCTGGGACTTTGTCTCACAGGGTCCCCCTTAGGATCTCTTGTAGGGCTGGTTTAGTGGTGACAAATTCCTTCAGTTTTTGTTTGTTTGGGAAGACCTTTATCTCTCCTTCTATTCTAAATGACAGACTTGCTGGATAAAGGATTCTTGGCTGCATATTTTTTCTGTCTAGCACCCTGAAAATCTCGTGCCAATTCTTTCTGGCCTGCCAAGTTTCAAAAGAGAGATCAGTCACGAGTCTTATAGGTCTCCCTTTATATGTGAGGGCACGTTTACCCCTTGCTGCTTTCAGAATTTTCTCTTTATCCTTGTATTTTGCCAGTTTCACTATGATATGTCGTGCAGAAGATCGATTCAAGTTACATCTCAAGGGAGTTCTCTGTGCCTCTTGGATTTCAATGCCTTTTTCCTTCCCCAGTTCAGGGAAGTTCTCAGCTATGATTTCTTCAAGTACCCCTTCAGCACCTTTCCCTCTCTCTTCCTCCTCTGGGATACCAATTATGCGTATATTATTTCTTTTTAGTGTATCACTTAATTCTCTAATTTTCCCCTCATACTCCTGGATTTTTTTATCTCTCTTTTTCTCAGCTTCCTCTTTTTCCATAACTTTATCTTCTAGTTCACCTATTCTCTCCTCTGCCTCTTCAAGTCGAGCTGTGGTGGTTTCCATTTTGTTATGCATTTCGTTTAAAGTGTTTTTCAGCCTCTCGTGACTGTTCCTTAGTCCCTTGATCTCTGTAGCAAGAGATTCTCTGCTGTCCTGTATACTGTTTTCAAGCCCAGCGATTAATTTTATGACTATTATTCTAAATTCACTTTCTGTTATATTATTTAAATCCTTTTTGATCAGCTCATTAGCTGTTGTTATTTCCTGGAGATTCTTCTGAGGAGAGTTCTTCCACTTGGTCATTTTGGATAGTCCCTGGCGTGGTGAAGACCTGCAGGGCACTTCCCCTGTGCTGTGGTGTATAACTGGAGTTGGTGGGCGGGGCCGCAGTCAGACCTGATGTCTGCCCCCAGCCCACCGCTGGGGCCACAGTCAGACTGGTGTGTGCCTTCTCTTCCCCTCTCCTAGGGGTGGGATTCACTGTGGGGTGGTGTGGCTCGTCTGGGCTACTTGCACCCTGCCAGGCTTGTGATGCTGGGGATCTGGCGTATTAGCTGGGGTGGGTAGGCAAGGTGCATGGGGGCAGGAGGGGCAGGCTTAGATCGCTTCTCCTTAGGTGATCCACTTCAGGAGGGGCCCTGTGGCAGCGGGAGGGAGTCAGATCCGCTGCCGGAGGTTTGGCTCCGCAGAAGTGCAGAGTTGGGTGTTTGCGCGGAGGGAGCAAGTTCCCTGGCAGGAACCGGTTCTCTTTGGGATTTTGGCTGGGGGATGGGCGGGGGAGATGGCGCTGGCGAGCGCCTTTGTTCCCCACCAAACTGAGGTCTGTCGTCAGGGGGCTCAGCAGCTCTCCCTCCCTTTGTCCTCCAGCCTTCCCGCTTTCCGAGCAGAGCTGGTAACTTACGACCTCCCAGACGCTAAGTTGCGCTTGCTGTCGGAACACAGTCCGCCCGGCCCCTCTGCTTTTGGAAGCCAGACTCGGGGGCTCTGCTTGGCCGCGAGCCGCCCCTCCGCCCCGGCTCCCTCCCGCCAGTCCATGGAGCGCGCACCGCCTCGCCGCCCTTCCTACCCTCTTCCGTGGGCCTCTCGTCTGCGTTTGGCTCCGGCGACTCTGTTCTGCTAATCCTCTGGCGGTTTTCTGGGTTATTTAGGCAGGTGTAGATGGAATCTAAGTGATCAGCAGGACGTGCGGTGAGCCCAGCGTCCTCCTAAGCCGCCATCTTGCCGCAACCCCCCATGTTTATATTTTGAAATGATTCTTCTGAGTTTTGAGTGGAGAGGACTATTTGGCTGGAGCAAACGAGGAAGCAGAGACTGGTAGGATGCTACCAACGTGTGCTAGGTGAGAAATGAATCACCCCATATTCTTTTTGACAGCAGAATAGTATTCCATTATTTCTATGTCCCCTTTGTCTAGAAATGTGAATTGTTTCTGCATCTGCTAATACAGATAGTATATTAATGAATCAATTTGTCTGTAAATCAGTTTACACATGTGCCAGCATAACTGGTGATAATTACCTAAAAGTAAATTTGTAGTCAAAGGTTACATGTATGCTTTTGTGATTTTGATAAATATTGCCAAATTGTCCTCTACAGAGGATGTACTAATTAGTGTGTACCCTGAGAATATAGGAGTTCCTGTCTCTTTGCCTTTAGGAGTCAAGTCATTAGAGATGAAACCATGCCTTATCCCTGTGAGATGTCAGTGTGTAGACAGCAAAAGAACGGGTCATGGTGAGAGATATTAGGAAAATTCTCTGTAAGCTCTCTGTGATTTTGGTCACTGAGTGCCTTAAAAACTTTTTTCAGTGTATATTTATTTATATTTATTTAATATTTATATAATGTTTGTATATTTATATTTATATATATAATTATTATTATATATAGACTTTATTGTACCAAATAACATAAGGATGTCAATTAACAGCAACCAAAGTTTATCTCTTCATGTGTATGTATATTACTAATATATATTTTTTACAGATATACTTATATATTACATGTTATACATATATTTGTTGTATATAATATATAACTACATATTGTATATTACACATAATTATTTATATTATTTTTAGAGTATATTCTGAAATGTAGAATTTCGTAAAAAATCATGCATTTTTGTTTGCAATTTAAAAAATGAAGATCTTTGATAGTCTATAAAAATTTAGGTAATCTATTATTCACATTCTCATCTGAGGAAAATTCTGCAAATACACCTTAACCAAACCCAAATATAAATTAAAATGTGGTCCTGAAGAGAATAGAAGAGAAATAGAAGAGAGAGGAACCAATGGTGATCAATGAGTGGATATAGAGAGGTTAAATACATTGATGAAGACTGTCCGATACATATAATGGAAGGGCTGAGGAAAAATTCTCAAAAACGCACATTGTAAGGAAATTATAAACACTTCTACATTATCTCATTGGCATTTGGGAATTTGAGGAGAGGAATGGAGGAATAAAAGTATTCTTGTAGTTCTGTCTTCATTTAGTGTTTGAGGGATAGCTTAGGAAACTAGATAGCACTCTAATGGAAAAAAATAATCATTATGAGCAAATGATTGGATCCTCTAAGTCAAATTATGACAGCAGAGAAAGAGAAGGTATCCACTTATAGAAGGGAAGAAGTGAGTAGAGTGTTCAAGTTAATGAAAACAAATAGTGAATGATAACCAGCAAAAATAAGGAAGTGGGAAAAAAAGAGGACACAATAATGTAAAATAAGTAGGTTATAAAAACAAAGTATATGGAAAGAAAAAGTGAAGTACATTAAAAATTGTATTTTAAAGTGAATGGACTGGATACTCTCATAAAAGACAGAGACTGTAAAAGGAGATTAAAAAATAGTTACAAACGAGAGGGAGTCAAACCATAAGAGACTCTTAAATACAGAGAACAAAGAGGGTCCATGGGGAAGTGAGGGGAGGGGAAAATGGGTGAAGGGATGAGCACTGGGTGTTGTATGTAAACGATGAATCATGGGAGTCTACTCCCGAAGCCGAGAGTACAGTGTATACACTGTATGTTTGCTAACTTGACAATAAATAATATTAAAAAAATAAATAAATTTATTCCTGAGTTCCTATCTGGGTTATCTTTTATTGATCCAGATATTATATATCAAAATAAAAAAATAAAATATAAAAAAATTAAACCCAGATATACATTACTTATAAGTAGTATACTTAACAAAGTGAGAAAGAAAAGTTGAGAAAAAGGGATGCACAAAGAGCAGGCAAAAGCATGTAATAGCAATATTATAAAGCTGGAATTCAAAGTACAAAACATAGGAAAGACAGGTTGATTAATAATATTCACAATTTATAAACATCATCTGCCATAAACAACATAGAAGTATATAAAAATCTTACATATATAGGCAGAACATGCTTACAAATATTTATATAGAATTGATTAATTATGGATGACAGGATATAATTATTTCAAAGGTTTGAATAATATATTAAATAAACTTGATTATAGGTATACATGTGTGCATGTATTGTGTATCTATATAAAACTATATAATTATATCTATATAAATCTATATGTCTCAAAGAGATTTTATGGTTTTTTTGTTAACATTTACAACATGGATCAAGTAATTGGCTGCCAAAGTCTCCATAACTAGAGAATTATAGGTATGTTCTTGTATCATAATAAAATAAAATTGGAAATAACAACATTCTAGTACATATATCTAATGATTAGTTATTCAAGAAGTATACACCCGGGTAACTCATGGTTTAAAGGGGAAAAGGCAAAATAATTACTTAGAAGGCAATGAAAAGAACATTTCATATCAAAATCTAAGTTTTTAGGAAACAAAGTATTTTAAGAGCATTAATTAGAGCTAGCAATAGAGAAAAAGGTGAAATATTAAGGAATTAAGTCTTATTTCATGAAATTAGAAAACCCAAATGAGCTTGAAAAATTTACCAGCAAAACTAAAGTTCATAAAACAGGGAAAAAAAGTGGAAAGGATAAGTCTATCCAAAAGCCTTCTTTCAGTTTTTGAGAGATCTGTAATATAGGAAAATGCCTTGTGAGATGAATAAGAAAAAATATTACTTAAGAATAGTTTACTTGGAGTCTATTTAAATATGTAACGCCGATTGTCCTCTGTCTAGGTAGCCGCATAATATTAAACTTTTTGGTTCTAGTATAATATTATTTTTATAACTGTTTGCTCATCTCTACCTATGAGGTATTAAAGTATCATTCTTTTCTACTTTCAGCATACCTATTTTGACAGTCTTTTTCCCCCAAAGACCTTCTGATACATGGTATCTTCCTGCTTCGGACTTGGAATTAACTAACTGATTTTTAAAGCCATGTGGAAATTAAAAGTAAATAACTACTGAGTGAAACATCCATGGATAAAAGTAGAACTATATCTTTTCCTTTGTCCTCCTGGCTTTCTATCCGTGAAGTACGTTGCTCATCCAGAAGGAATCTGTTATTATGGAATGGTGGATCTACCTTTAGATGGTTTTTACATTTGATTTTTTTCTAGGATTTATATTTCTTTCCTCTGTTAAGGTAAGCTTCGGCTTTAAAAACATTTAATCATTTTATTTATTCTTGATCTGAATTTCACAGTTTATCATTCATATGAGATTTTAATGATTAATATTATATCTTTTTTCTTCTCTCCTATCATATTATTCTCAGATTTTTTATTTAAAAAATTAAATTATTTATCTTATGTTTCTTTTTTAAAAATAATATCCTATATATTTTTTAAATTTTTTATATTAAATATAATTTATTGTCATATTGGTTTCCATACAACACCCAGTGCTCATCCCAACAGGTGCTTTCCTCACTGCCCATCATCCACTTTCCCCTTTCCCCCACCCCCCCATAAACCTTCAGTTTGTTCTCATTATTTAAGAGTCTCTTATGGTTTGCCTCCCTCCATCTCTGTAACTTTTTTCCCCCTTCCCTCCCCCATGGTCTTCTGTTAAGTTTCTCAGGATCCACATATGAGTGAAAACATAAGGTATCTGTCTTTCTCTGCCTGACTTATTTCACTTAGCATAATACCCTTCAGTTCCATCCATGTTGCTGCAAATGGTCAGATTTCATTCTTTCTCATTGCCAAGTAGTATTCCATTGTATATTTAAACCACATCTTCTTTATCCATTCATCAGTTAAGAAACAGTGTAGTCTTGCCTTCAGGAGTAGAACCTAGTGATTCATTTCTTACATATGACACCCAGTGCTCATTCCAACAAGGACCCTCCTTAATGCCCATCACCCATTTAGCCCATCTCCCTACCCACCTCCCCTCCAGCAACCCTCAGTTTGTTCTCTGTATTTAGAATCTTTTATGGTTTCTGTCCCTCTCTGTTTTTATCTTATTTTATTTTTCTTTCCCTTCCCCTATGTTCATCTGTTTTGTTTCTTAAATTCCACATATGAGTGAAATCATATGATATCTGTCTTTCTCTGACTGACTTATTTCACTTAGCATAATACCCTCTAGTTCCATCCATGTTGTTGCAAATGGCAGTAGTTGATTTTAATCACTCAGTAGTATTCCATTGCACATATATACCACATTTTCTTTATCAATTCTGCAGTCAATGGACATTTGGGCTCTTTCCAAAATTTGACTATTGTTGTTAGTGCTGCTATAAACGTTGGGGTACATGTGCCCCTTCAAATCGGCATTTTTGTATTCTTGGGTTAAATTCCTAGTAGTGCAATTGCTGGGTCATAGGTTAGTTCTATTTTTAATTTTTGAGTAACCTCCATACTGTTTTCCAGAGTGGCTGCACCAGTATGCATTCCCATCAACAGTGGAAAAGAATTTCCCTTTCCCTGCATCCTTGACAACATTTGTTGTTCCTATCTCAAGAAGCAAGAAAGGTTCCAAATGAACAACCTAACATTTTACCTGAAGGAGAAAGAAAAGGAGCAGCAAATAAAGCCCAAAGTCAACAGAAGAAGTGAAATAATAAAGATTAGAGACAATGAACAATTTAGAATCCAAACAACAGTAGAACAGATCAATGAAATTGAGCTATTTAAAAAAAAATTTTTTTAACATTTATTCTTTTTTTTTTGAGAGACAGAGAGAAAGCACAAACAGGGGAGGGGCAGAGAGAGGGGGAGACACAGAATCCGAAGGAGGCTCCAGGCTCTGAGCTGTCAGCACAGAGCCCGATGCAGGGCTTGAACTTAAAAAACTCAAGATCATGACCTGAGCCGAAGTCGGACGCCCAACCGACTGAGCCACCCAGGTGCCCCTGAGCTGGTGTTTTGAAAGAATAGCTTATGCTTCTTTTAAAATTTAAAGAAACTTTAAGATAAAAGTTATTTGGTTTTATTATTTTGATTGCTTTAGCTTTTTAAACACTGCTTAAAATCCTACATTATTTAACTGTTAATTTTTATTTAGATTTTAAAATATTCTTGGTTATCTATTGTATCCTTCTAATTTTTTAAAATGTTGTGTTTATTTTTAATTACAGAGATTCATTTCCCCCTTATAGTTCAGAAAGAGGCAGCAGTGAGCATTAAATAGGACACCACAACACAAAAAGAAATGGCTCCTTTATTTCATTGTCATTCTACTTCTATCTCTGTCTCTGTAAATCTTTTAGCTTTCTTAGTAATAATAGTAGAAAATAATTATTTTCTGAGAATTTCCATCAAGAAATTTTAGAGAACCACAAGTTCTAGATCCTTCCAAGATCCTATATCTAACTAACCACCACCACCACCAACAACAAAAAGACCTAACTAAGACCTAAGTGACTTATTCTTGGAATGGTGTACTTTCTGAAACTAAATGGGGGATAAAATCTTTAAATTTCTCCAATACATAAAGCTGTTAGGATATACTGAGCCAACATTTGTCTCAAACCACAAGCTGTCAGCATACTCAAGGAGGTCATGAAGATTTGATTGACAAACCACAGCAGAGGTTTTGTATAACAGGTTCACAGCCTGATTTACATCAAATATATTTATTCCCAAGATGGCTGAGAATGTCTTTCCGGAAATATCATATATATTTTTTGTGTCACTCTTTTGCATTACTTTCTTTCATCATGATGGTCAGTGAGAAGCTGGCTAGAACCCCATTTATCTAAACTAAGACTAAAAAAAAATGGGATTAGAGTTGTTTCACTGATTCAAGGTTTCATGATTTGAGTTTAGACTTGTTCATTCTGTGGTTGTCCAGAAAAGTGGAACCATGACGTTACAGATTGGCCCTTCTTTGAAAAATACTTAGGGAACAGCGAGTCTACCAATTTTTTTAGTATTTATTTTTGAGAGAGAGAGAGAGAGAGAGAGAGAGAGAGACAGAGTGCAAGCAGGGGTAGGGGCAGAGAGAGAGGGAGACAGAATCCGAGGCAGGCACCAGGCTCTGAGGTATAAGCCCAGAACCCAACATGGGGCTCGAACTCACAAAGTTCGAGCAAGATGATGACCTGAGCCGAAGTTGGACACTTAACCCACTGAGTCACCAAGGCACCTGAGTCTAGCAATTTTTGAACTTTAATTGGATTTCTTGGGAGAGAATAATGTGCCTTTCAGAAAAAGATAGAATAACTGGGGGGTGAATGAATGAGAGTGTTTAGAGACTACTGGTTGTGGCTGATCTCTTGTTCCATACCAATATTTAGGCTTCAGGCCAGTTATTTCTGCCTGTTCTTCAATATCATCAATGCTGATGCAGTTTCTGGTCCAGTTTATTTCATCTTTTGCATGGATTTACATTCCCTTCATTCCCTGAACTACACCTAGTCTCTGGACCTCTATTTATTAACTGAAGATTTGAGGAATAAATAAAGGAATGACAATGTAGCAAAGGAAAAAAGAAAAACCCTGATTAGATTTCAGATCTCACTCTTCCTAACCTCCACCATGAGCATTCATAAAGATTCCTTATCATCCAACTCTCTCCTTAGTCTCTGGTATCCTGGTATTTTAATAGGGTTCATTGTGTCTCTTTTTAGAATTGTATCATTTTTTAAAAATATAATTTCTCATCAAGTTACCTAACATACAGTGTATACAGTGTGCTTTTGGTTTTGGGAGTAGATTCCCATGATTCATCGTTTGCATATGACACCCAGTGCTCATCCCAAGTGCCCTCCTCCTCCTCAATGTCCATCACCCATTTTTCTCCCCCCTCCCCCATCAACCCTCAGTTTGTTCTCTGTATTTAAGAGTCTCTTATTATTTGGCTCCCTCTCTGTTTGGAACTATTTTTTCCCCTTCCCTTCCCCCACGGTCTTCTGTTAAGTTTCTCAAGTTCCACATATGACTGAAAACATGGGATATCTGTTTTTCTCTAACTTATTTCACTTAGCATCATACCCACCCATCATATCCACATTGGTGCACATAGTAAGATTTCATTCTTTCTCATTGCCAAGTAGTATTCCATTGTGTGTATATAAACCACATCTTTTTTAATTTTTTATTTTTTAAAATTTACATCCAAATTAGTATATAGTGAAGCAATGATTTCTGGAGTAGATTCCTTAATGCGCGTTACCCATTTAGCCCATCCCCCCTCCCACAACTCCTCCAGCAACCCTCAGTTTGTTCTCCATATTTATGAGTCTCTTCTGTTTTGTCCTTCTCCTGTTTTTATATTATTTTTGTTTCCCTTCGTTTATGTTCATCTGTTTTGTCTCTTAAAGTGCTCATATGAGTGAAGTCATATGAGTTTTGTCTTTCTCTGACTACTTTCACTTAGCGTAATACCCTCCAGTTCCATCCAAGTAGTTGCGCATGGAAAGATTTCATTCTTTTTGATTGCTGAGTAATACTCCATTGTATATATATACCACATCTTCTTTATCCATTCATCCATTGATGGACATTTGGGCTCTTTCCATACTTTGGCTATTGTTGATTGTGCTGCTGTAAACATGGGGGTGCATGTGTCCCTTTGAAACAGCACATCTGTATCCCTTGGATAAATGACTAGTAGTGCAATTGCTGGGTTGTAAGGTAGTTCCATTTTTAGTTTCTTGAAGAACATCCATACTGTTTTCCAGAGTGGCTGCACCAGCTTGCATTCCCACCAACAATGCAAAAGAGATCCTCTTTCTCCGCATCCTCGCCAACATCTGTTGTTGCTTGAGTTGCTAATGTTAGCCATTCTGACAGGTGTAAGGTGGTATCTCACTGTGGTTTTGATTTGTATTTCCCTGATGATGAGTGATGTGGATCATTTTTTAATGTGTCTTTTCACCATCTGGATGTCTTCTTTGGAGAATTGTCTATTCATGTCTTTTGCCCATTTCTTCACTGGATTATTTGTTTTTTGGGTGTTGAGTTTGATAAGTTCTTTATAGATCTTGGATACTAACCCTTTATCTGATATGTCATTTACAAATATCTTCTCCCATTCTGTCGGTTGCCTTTTAGTTTTGCTGATTGTTTCCTTTGCTGTGCAGAAGCTCTTTATTTTGATGAGGTCCCAGTAGTTCATTTTTGCTTTTGTTTCCCTTGCCTCCAGACACGTGTTGAGTAAGAAGTTGCTGCGGCCAAGATCAAAGAGGTTTTTGCCTGCTTTCTCCTCGAGGATTTTGATGGCTTCCTGTCTTACATTGAGGTCTTTCATCCATTTTGAGTTTATTTTTGTGTATGGTGTAAGAAAGTGGTCCAGGTTCATTCTTCTGCATGTTGCTTTCCAGTTTTCCCAACACTGCTTGCTGAAGAGACTGTCTTTATTCCATTGTATATTCTTTCCTGCTTTGTCAAAGATTAGTTGGCAATACATTTGTGGGTCAATTTCTGGGTTCTCTATTCTGTTCCATTGATCTGAGTGTCTGTTTTTGTGCCAGTACCATACTGTCTTGATGATTACAGCTTTGTAGTATAGCTTGAAGTTTGGAATTGTTATGCCTCCTGCTTTGGTTTTCTTTTTCAAGAAAGAAAACCTATTGGCTATTCAGGGTCTTTTCTGGTTCCATACAAATTTTAGGATTATTTGTTCTAGCTCTGTGAAGAATGCTGGTGTTACTTTGATAGGGATTGCATTGAATATGTAGACTGCTTTGGGTAGTATCGACATTTTAACAATATCTGTTATTCCTATCCAAGAGCATGGAATCTTTTTCCATTTCTTTGTGTCTTCTTCAGTTTCTTTCAAGCTCTCTATAGTTTTCTGTGTATAGATTTTTTCATCTCTTTGGTTAGATTTATTCCTAGGTATTTTATGGTTTTTTGTGCAACTGTAAATGGTATTGATTCCTTGATTTCTCTTTCTGTTGCTTCATTGTTGGTGTATAGGAATGCAACCGATTTCTCTGCATTGATTTTATATCCTGCAACTTTGCTGAATTCCTGAATCATTTCTAGCAGTTTTTTGGTGGAATCTTTTGGGTTTTCCATATAGACTATCATGTCATCTGCGAAGAGTGAAAGTTTGACCTCCTCCTGGACAAAATAGGATGCCTTTTATTTCTTTGTGTTGTCTGATTGCAGAGGCTAAGACTTCCAATACTATGTTGAATAACAGTGGTGAGAGTGGACATCCCTGTCTTGTTCCTGACCTTAGCGGAAAGCTCTCAGTTTTCCCCATCGTATATAGCTTTTATCATCTTGAGGTATGATCCTTCTATCTCTACCCTCTTCAGAGTTTTTATCAAGAAAGGGTGCTGTATTTTGTCAAATGCTTTCTATGCATCTATTGAGAGCATCATATGGTTCTTGTCCTTTCTCAAGCTTTCTATTTCCTCCTGATTGAGTTTTGGAAGTGTGTGGGTGTTTAGGAATTTGTCCATTTATTCCAGGTTGTCCAGTTTGTTGGCATATAATTTTTCATAGTATTCCCTGATAATTGCTTATATCTCTGAGGGATTGGTTGTAATAATTCCATTTTCATTCATGTTTTTATCTATTTGGGTCATCTCCCTTTTCTTTTTGAGAAGCTTAACTAGAGGTTTATGAATTTTGTTTATTTTTTCAAAAAACCACCTCTTGGTTTCATTGATCTGCTCTACAGTTTTTTTAGACTCTATATTGTTTATTTCTGCTCTGATCTTTATTATTTCTCTTCTTCTGCTGGGTTTAGGCTGTCTTTGCTGTTGTGCTTCTATTTCCTTCAGGTATGCTGTTAGATTTTATATTTGGGATTTTTCTTGTTTCTTGAGATAGGCCTGGATTGCAATGTATTTTCCTCTCAGGACTGCTTTGCTGCATCCCAAAGCATTTGGATTGTTGTATTTCCATTTTAGTTTGTTTCCATATATTTTTTAATTTCTTCTCTAATTGCCTCGTTGACCCATTTTTCTTTAGTAGGGTGTTCTTTAACCTCCATGCTTTTGGAGGTTTTCCAGACTTTTTCTTGTGGTTGATTTCAAGCTTCATAGCATTGTGGTCTGAAAGTATGCATGGTGTGATTTCAATTCTTGTATACTTATGAAGGGCTGTTTTGTGTCCCACTATGTGATCTATCTTGGAGAATGTTCCATGTGCACTCGAGAAGAAAGTATATTCTGTTGCTTTGGGATGCAGAGTTCTAAATATATCTGTCAAGTCCATCTGATCCAATGTCTCATTCAGGGCCCTTGTTTCTTTATTGATCCTGTGTCTAGATGATCTATCCATTTCTGTAAATGTGGTGTTAAAGTCCCCTGCAATTACCACATTCTTATCAATAAGGTTGGTAATGTTTGTGATTGTTTTATATATTTGGGGGCTCCGGTATTTGGCGCATAGACATTTATAATTGTTAGCTCTTCCTGATGGATAGACCCTGTAATTATTATATAATGCCCTTCTTCATCTCTTGTTACAGCCTTTAATTTAAAGTCTAGTTTGTCTGATATAAGTATGGCTACTCCAGCTTTCTTTTGACTTCCAGTGGCATGGTAAATAGTTCTCCATCCCCTCACTCTCAATCTGAAGGTGTCCTCCGGTCTAAAATGAGTCTCTTGTAGACAGCAAATAGATGGGTCTTGTTTTTTTATCCATTCTGATACCCTATGTCTTTTGGTTGGTGCATTTAGTCCATTTACATTCAGTGTTATGATAGAAAGATATGGGTTTAGAGTCATTGTGATGTCCGTAGGTTTCATGCTTGTAGCGATGTCTCTGGTACTTTGTCTCACAGGGTCCCCCTTAGGATCTCTTGTAGGGCTGGTTTAGTGGTGACAAATTCCTTCAGTTTTTGTTTGTTTGGGAAGACCTTTATCTCTCCTATTCTAAATGACAGACTTGCTGGATAAAGGATTCTTGGCTGCATATTTTTTTCTGTTCATCACATTGAAGATCTCCTGCCATTCCTTTCTGGCCTGCCAAGTTTCAGTAGAGAGATCAGTCACGAGTCTTATAGGTCTCCCTTTATATGTTAGAGCACGTTTATCTCTAGCTGCTTTCAGAATTTTCTCTTTACCCTTGTATTTTGCCAGTTTCACTATGATATGTTGTGCAGAAGATTGATTCAAGTGACGTCTGAAGGGAGTTCTCTGTGCCTCTTGGATTTCAATGCCTTTTTCCTTCCCCAGATCAGGGAAGTTCTCAGCTATGATTTCTTCAAGTACACCTTAACCTTTCCCTCTCTCTTCCTCCTCTGGAATACCAATTATGCGTATATTATTTCTCTTTAGTGCATCACTTAGTTCTCTAATTTTCCCCTCATACTCCTGGATTTTTTTTATCTCTCTTTTTCTCAGCTTCTTCTTTTTCCATAATTTTATCTTCTACTTCACCTATTCTCCTCTGCCTCTTCAATCCGAGCCGTGGTTGTCTCCGTTTTATTTTGCAGCTCATTAATAGCATTTGTTAGCTCCTCCTGGCTGTTCCTTAGTCCCTTGATCTCTGTAGCAGTAGATTCTCTGCTGTCCTTTATACTGTTTTTCAAGCCCAGCGATTAATTTTATGACTATTATTCTAAATTCACTTTCTGTTATATTGTTTAATCGTTTTTGATCAGTTTGTTAGCTGTTGTTATTACCTGGACGTTTTTTTGAGGGGAATTCTCCCGTTTTGTCATTTTGGATAGTCCCTGGAGTGGTGCAGGACTGTGGGGCACTTCCCCTGTGCTGTCTTGAATAACTTGTGTTGGTGGGTGGGGCCACAGTCAGGCCTGGTGTCTGCCCCCATCCCACTGCTGGGGCCACAGTCAGACTGGTGTGTATCTTCTCTTTCCCTCTCCTAGGAGCAGGATTCACTCTGGGGTGGCATGGCCCGTCTGGGCTACTTGCACACTGCCAGGCTTGTGGTGCAGGGCATCTGGCGTATTAGCTTGGGTGGATCAGCAAGGTGCACAGGGGTGGGAGGGGGAGGCTCAGCTTGATTTTCCTTCGGAGATCCGCTTCGGGAGGGGCCCTGCGGCACCGGGAGGGAGTCAGACCCGCCGGAGGGATGGATCTGCAGAAGCACAGCTTTGGGTGTTTGCACAGTGCAAGCAAGTTCCTTGGCAGCAACTGGTTCCCTTTGGGATTTTGGTTGGGGCATGGGCGAGGGAGATGGCACTGGCGAGCGCCTTTGTTCCCCGCCAAGCTGCGCTCTGTCTTCCGGGGCTCAACAACTCTCCCTCCCATCATCCTCCAGCCCTCCCCTTCTCCAAGCAGAGCTGTTAGCTTATAACCTTCCAGATTTTAAGTCCCGCTTGCTGTCAGAACACACTCCGTCTGGCCCCTCTGCTTTTGCCAGCCATACTCGGGGGCTCTGCTTTGCCGGTGGGCCGCCTCTCCACCCCAGCCCCTCCCACCAGTCCATGGAGTGCACACCACCTCACCGCCCTTCCTACCCTCTTCCGTGGGCCTCTCATCTGTGCTTGGCTCCAGAGACTCCGTTCTGCTAGTCTTCTGGTGGTTTTCTGGGTTATTTAGGCAGGTGTAGGTGGAATCTTAGTGATCAGCAGGATGTGGTGAGCCCAGCGTCCTCCTATGCTACCATCTTCCTTAACTCTTCCTTAAATGTTTGGTAGAATTCCCCTGGAAAGCCATCTGGCCCTGGACTCTTGTTTTTTGGCAGCTTTTTGATTACTAATTCGATTTCCTTACTGGTTATGGGTCTGCTCAAATTTTCTATTTCTTCCTGTTTCAGTTTTGATAGTGTATATGTTTAGGAATTTGTCCATTTCTTCCAGATTGCCCATTTTATTGGCATATTATTGCTCAAAATATTCTCTTATTATTGATTTTATTTCTGTTGTGTTGGTTGTGATTTCTCCTCTTTCATTCTTGATTTTACTTATTTGGGTCCTTTCCTTTTTCTTCTTGATCAAACTGGCTAGTGGCTTATATTTTGTTAATTCTTTCAAAGAAACACCTTCTAGTTTTATTGATCTGTTCTACTGTTTTTTTGTTGTTGTTGTTTCGATAGCATTAATTTCTGCTCTAATCTTTATTATTTCCTGTCTTCTGCTGGTTTTGGGTTTTATTTGCTGTTCTTTTTCCAGCTCCTTAAGGCGTAAGGTTAGGTTGTGTGTCTGAGATCCTTCTTCCTTCTTTAGGAAGGCCTGAATTGCTATATACTTTCCTCTTATGACTGCTTTTGCTGCATCCCAGAGGTTTTGGGTTGTGGTGTTATCATTTTCATTGACTTCCATATACTTTTCAATTTCCTCTTTAACTTCTTCGTTAGCCCATTCATTCTTTAGTAGGATGTTCTTCAGTCTTCAAGTATTTGTTACCTTTCCAAATTTTTTCTTGCGGTTGATTTCGAGTTTCATAGCGTTGTGGTCTGAAAATATGCACGGTACGATCTCAATACTTTTGTACTCACTTAGGCCTGCTTTGTGTCTGAGTATATGGTCTATTCTGGAGAATGTTCCATGTACACTGGAGAAGAATATATATTCTGCTGTTTTAGGGTGAAATGTTCTGAGTATATCTGTTAAGTCCATCTGGTCCAGTGTGTCATTCAAAGCCATTGTTTCCTTGTTGATTTTTTGATTAGATGATCTGTCCATTGCCGTGAGTGGGGTGTTGAAGTCTCCTACTATTATGGTATTACTATTGACGAGTTTCTTTATGTCTGTGATTAATTGATCTATATATTTGGGTGCTTCCACATTTGGCTCCTAAATATTTACAATTGTTAGGTCTTCTTGGTCTATAGACCCCTTGATTATGATGTAATGCCCTTCTGCATCTCTTGATATGGTCTTTATTTTAAAGTCTAGATTGTCTGATATAAGTATGGGTATTCCGGCTTTCTTTTGTTGACCATTAGCATGATAGATGGTTCTCCATCCCCTTATTTTCAACCTGTAGGTGTCTTTAGGTCTAAAGTGGGTCTCTTGTAAACAGCATATACATGGGTCTTGTTTTCTTATCCATTATGTTACCCTATGTCTTTTGATTGGCGCATTGAGTCCATTGACATTTAGAGTGAGTACTGAAAGATACGAATTTATTGCCATTATGATGCTTGTAGAGTTGGAGTTTCTGGTGGTGTTCTCTGGTCCTTTCTAATCTTTTGTTGCTTTTGGTATATATATATTTTTATATTTTCTCCCCTCAGAGAGTTGCCCTTAAAATTTCTTGCAGGGCTGGTTTAGTGGTCACAAACTCCTTAATTCTTGTTTGTCTGGGAAAGTTTTTAATCTCTCCTTCTATTTTGAATGACAGCCTTGCTGGATAAAGAATTCTTGGCTATATATTTTTCTGATTCAGCACACTGAATATATCCTGCCACTCCTTTCTGGCCTGCCAAGTTTCTGTGGATAGGTCTGCTGCAAACCTGATCTGTCTTCTCTTGTAGGTTAGGGACTTTTTTTCCCTTGCTGCTTTCATGATTCTTTCCTTGCTTGAGTATTATGTGAATTTGACTATAATATGCCCTGTTGATGGCTGGTTTTTGTTGAACCTAATGGGGGTCCTCTGTGCTTCATGGATTTTGATGTCTGTATCTTTCCCCAGGTTAGCAAAGTTTTCTGCTATGATTAGCTCACATATCCTTCTACCCCTATTTCTCTCTCTTCCTCTTCTGGGACCCCTATGATTCTGATGTTGTTCCTTTTTAGTGAGTCACTGATTTCCCTAATTCTTAAGTTGTGCTCTTTTGCCTTAATCCCCCTCTTTTTTTCTGCTTCATTTTTCTCCATAAGTTTGTCCTCCATATTGCTGATTCGCTGCTCTGCCTCATCTATTCTTGCCACTATGGCAACCATTCAAGATTGCAGCTCACTTTTAGCATTTTTTATTTCATCCTGACTAGCTTTTACTTCTTTTTTCTCCACAGAAAGTGTTTCTAATCTATTTTCAACTCCAGCTAGTATCCTTATTATCGTGATTATAATTCTGGTTCAGACATCTTGCTTGTGTCTGTGTTGGTTAAATCCTTGGTTGTCGTTTCTTCATGCTCTTTCTTTTGGGGTGAATTCCTTCGTTTTGTCATTTTGAAGGGAGAAAAGGAATTAATGAGGTAGAAAAATTGAAATTAAAAAAATTAAAATAAAAAATATTAAAATTAAAATTTAAACACACACACACACAAATTGAATAGATGATGCTAGATCCTAGGTGTGTTTTGGTCTGGGTGTAGAAAGTGGTTTGACAGATTAGAGAAACAAAAAATAAAGGTGGGAAGAGAAAAAAAAGGAAATCATTTGAGATTGAAAAAATGAATACACTAAAGTAGACTAAAATACACAAAATAGAGAATATAGTAGAAAAAAATTATAGAAAAATATTTTTAATAATAATTAAAAAGGAAATATGAATTTCCTTTATGTATTTAAGAAAAAAGACAGAAAATGAGAAAAATGATAGAAAAAGAAAAAAGAAAAGAAAAGACAGAAAAAAGAAATCGTTTAAAAATTTGAAAAAGTGAATACACTATAGTTGACAAATAAAATGATGGGAGTAAGATAGAATTTGAAAAAAATTACATAAAAGTAAAAAATATAGTAATAAAAATAAAATAAAAATATTTTTTAAAAGAAATTGAAAGTAAGAATGAGGTTTTTCTTTCTGCATTCAAGAAAAAGAAAAGAAATGAAAAAGAGAAAATGGAAAACCATAAAAATGGAAATTGTTTGAAAATTTGAAAAGGTTTGTACACTGAAGTAGACAAATAAAATGATGGAAGTAAACTAGAATTTGAAAAATTACACAAAAGTAAAAAATATAGTAGTAAAAATTAAAGAAAAATATTTTTAATAAAAATTGAAAATAAAAATGAGGTTTTTCTCTTTCTGTATTTAAGAAAAAGAAAAGAATTGTAAAAGAGAAAAAGGAAAAAGAGAGAGAAAAAAATGAATAGATGAACCTGCCAACATATTGAAGTAGGACTGAAATTGCTTTGTTTTCCCCTAGAGGTCAGTCCATGTAGCTCTTTATAGTCCTTAAATTAAGCCGGTGGTGAGGTTTGTGTTTGAAGAGCGAAGTTGACCCAGTTGGGCAGGGCTCAGTGTAACAGCTTCTCTCTCCACTAGATGGTGGTGCTAGCCTACTGGGGTGGATTGTTGAGGTGCTTGTCGGTGAGCATGCACATGCAAGGGAACTGTGAAAAATGGCGCCACCCAGCCACCCAGTCTATTCTCCTGGATCAGCAATTGTGCACCGGTCCTCTGTCTTCAGCTCTCGTCCACTCCCTGCTTTTCCACTCTCTGTGACCAGGCCCTAGGCAGTACCTCTCTCCCAAGTTTTGTCTCAGATGCGGCTGTTTTCCCTGGCCCCCTACTTCCGAAGGATTCTGCTTTGACCTGACCTGCCCCTCTGTGGGAGGGTCTCACTGAGCAATGGCCAAATGAGCAATGGCCGAATGTCGGCTGTACCCAGGAACGCCTGCTGGACCCTGCTGTTGCCAGTGCCCCAAGACTGCAGCCAGGTGCCAGCCCTCCCCCAAAAAAGATCGCAAGACAGTGTAGCCTCAGCATTTCAGAGACCTTGGAAAATCATAACACACATCTGGCACCAGGCTTCACCCTCAACAACCTTGCCCCAGCACCAGCGAATATGGCTGACTTCTGGGGTCTGCTGGGACCAGGTGGCTTCAATATTCTCTACCAAATGTCCTTCCAGCAGTGGAACCGCTTTTCCCCATGTGGACTGAGAACCTCCCGGACCCCACTCTGTTCCTGGGGATTATCCTTGCCCACCGGAGCACTGCCAGGTATCGAGCTGCAGAACTGCAGCCTTTGCACTCCCCTTGTTTACAGTCTTAATGGAATTTATCTCTCCTTTATCCTTTCTCCCTTTTTAGTATAGTCCCTGAGGCTGTTTCCAATTTTCCACTTTCTCTCCAGCTGCTTTTGGGGAGGGGTGCTTTTCCCATATGCTCCCCCCTCCCCAGTCTCCATCCTTTCTCCGCCCGCAAAAGGGGTTCCCTACCTTTTGGGGCTTCTTGCTCCCCAAGTTCAGTTCTTCGTGTCATGTACCTGCTGAATTCTGTGGTTCAGGTTGTGCAGGTTGTTGTGTTAATCTTCCAATCAGTTTTCTAGGTGTGTGGGATAGTTTAGTGTTGCTCTGGCTGTATTTCATCGATGTGAGACATACAAAAAGCTTCCATGCTGTTCCGACATCTTGGCTCCTCCCACATCTTCTTTATCCATTCATCAATTGATGGACATTTTGGCTCATTCCATAATTTGGCTATTGTTGAAAGCGCTGCTATAAACACTGGAGTACATGTGCTCCTATGAATCAACATTTCTGTATCCTTTGGATAAATTCCTAGTAATTCTATTGCTGGGTCATAGGGTAAACCTGTTTTTAATTTTTTGAGGAACCTCCACACTGTTCTCCAGAGTAGCTGCACCAGTTTGCATTCCCACCAACAGTGTAACAGTTTCTCCATATCCTTGCCAACATCTGTTGTTCCCTGAGTTGTTTATTTTAGCCACTCTGACTGGTGTGAGGTGGTATCTCAGTGTGGTTTTGATTTGTCTTTCCCTGATGATGAGTAATGTTGAGCATCTTTTCATGTGCCTGTTGGCCATCTGGATATCTTCCTTGGAAAAGTGTCTATTCATATCTTCTGCCCATTTCTTCACTGGATTATTTGTGTTTCAGGTGTTGAGTTTGATAAGTTCTTTATAGATTTTGAACTCTAACACTTTATTGGATATGTCATTTGCAAATATCGTTTCCCAGTCTGTCAGTTGCCTTATTCATTTTTTGATTGTTTCCTTTGACATGCAGAAGCTTTTTATCTTGATGAAGTTCCAGTAGTTCATTTTTGCTTTTATTTCCCTTGCCTTTGGAGACATGTCGAGTAAGAAGTTGCCACGGCTGAAGTCAAAGAGGTTGTTGCCTGTTTTCTCCTCTAGGGTTTTGATGGTTTCCTGTCTCACTTTTAGGTCTTTCATCCATTTTGTTTTTATTTTTGTGTATGGTGTAAGAAAGTGGTCTAGTTTCCTTCTTCTACATGTTACTGTCCAGTTCTCCCAGACCCATTTGCTAAAGAGACTATCTTTTTTCCATTGGACACTCTTTCCTGCTTTGTAAAAGTTTAGTTGGCCATACCTATTCTTCTCAAGCTGTTCCAAAAAATATAAACAGAAGGAAAACTTCCAGACTCATTCTATAAAGCCAGAATTACCTTGATTACCAAGCCAGACAGAGACCGCAGTAAAAGGAGAATTACAGGCCAATATCCCTGATGAACATGGATGCAGAAATTCTCAATAAGATACTAGCAAATCGAATTCAACAGTATATTAAGATAATTTTCACCATGATCAAGTGGGATTAATTGCTGGGCTGCAAGGCTGGCTCAGTACTTGCAAATTAATCAGTGTGATACATCACATTAAAAGAAGAAAGGATAAGAACCATGTGCAGAAAAAGTATTTGGCAAAATACATATCCTTTCTTAATAAAAACCCTCAAGAAAGTTGGGATAGAAGGAAGATACCTTAGCATCATATAAGATATATATGAAAAGCCCATAGCTAAAATCATCCTCAGTGGTGAAAAACTAAGAGCTTTTCCCCTGAGATTAGGAACATTACAGGGATGCCCACTCTCACCACTGTTGTTTAACATGGTGTTGGATGTCATAGCCTCAGCAATCAGATAACAAAATGAAATAAAAGGCATCCAAATTGGCAAAGAAGAAGCCAAACTTTCACTTTTCACAGATGACATGATATTCTATGTGGAAAACTCTAAAGACTACACCAAAAAGCTGTGAGAACTGATACATGAATTCAGCAAAGTTGCAGGATGTAAAATCAATGCACAGAAATTGTTTACATTTCTATACACCAAAAATAAAGCAACAGAAAGAGAAATCAAGACATTGATCCCATTTACAATTGCACCAAGAACCATAAAATATCTAGGAATAAACCTAACCAAAGTTGTAAAAGATCTGTATGCTGAAAAGTATAGAAAATTTATGAAGGAAATTGACAGAAAGAAATGGAAAAACATTCCATGCTCATGGATTGGAAGAACAAATATTGTTAAAATGTTGATATTACCCAAAGCAATCTACACATTCAATGTAATCCCCATCAAAACTGCACTGGCATTCTCAGAGCTAGAACAAACAATCCTAAAATTTGTATGGAACTACAAAAGACCTGAAATAGCCAAAGTAATGTTGAAAAAGAAAACCAAAGTGGGAGGCATCACAATCCCGGACTTTACTACAAATCTGTAATCATCAAGACATTATGGCATTGGCACAAAAACAGACACAAAGACCAATGGAATAGAATATAGAACCCAGAATTGGACCCACAAATGTGGAATTATATCTTAAATTGTTACCACCTGAGTCCCAGAGAAGCATGACTCCATGAACTTACATCCGGACCTTGGAAGACATCAGGTTCAGAGCAAAGCTTAAGTAGTTGCTGTCAGCCAGGGCACAAAGCATAATGCCTGCTTTTTTTTAGTGAAACATCTTGTGTCTTTGGAACATGTTGGTCCTAATAGAACCAACCTTAGAATGGTGACCATATGTCTCATTTGCTCAGAACTAGTCTACTTAACACCAGTTTCCCTGGTATAATTAGTAATAGTTCTCTTTCATTGTCAAGTGTCCTAGCTTGGATGACAAGAAAAACTATGTAATGCATCATAGGTGGAGAAGAACAAAAAGTTATAAAAATAATACTATATTAGAACCAAAAAGTTTAATACTATATACCAACCTTGACAGAGGGCAATCAGCATTACATATTTGAATAGACTCCAAGTTAATCAGATTCTCGTAGTAATTACAATATTGTAAATTCATGATTTTAACTGAGTTTTAAAATTCAGAAACCAATTTTCACTCTGTCTTACAAAGAAACTAGGGAAATATCCTGGTAGTCCAATCCTCCTAATCTTACTTTCTAAAACCTTTACATTTTTACCTTTCATATTGAGATGTACAGTCCATCTGGGATTAATTAACAATCTCTGAGCAGATATCATGCCCTACTGTTTACTGTGTCCTAAGTTGTTTTACACAACTTACTTGGAAATTTGTTAATTTGCTTTACATTTATTAGAAATCAGAGAGTAATGTATTTGTTTTTACTTATTCTCTTCTGTTCAGTCTCACTAAAATCATTAGAAATACATTTTAAAGGATTCCTGGGAGCTCATTTACAGCTGGTACTAAGAAAATGGACTTTATATTTGCTATAGTATTTTGGAACTAGAAATATTTTATGTCTCCTACAATCTGCTTGTTTTTTTTACAAGAGGAATCTTAATATTTTAGGAATCTAAAACCTAGTTTTAAATAGTCCTTAGCCATTTTCAGGCACCAATACACTTTTCAAATAAAATTCTCTCATTTTACCTTATTTGTCTCAGCTCCTGAATATGCCACTTATAATAGCACCAGAATTTACAGTCAGTATTAAAAGTAATAATAAATGATATAAATAATGAACACAAATCTGTCACTATTTATGAATGATACTATATGTATATAGAATACTCAAATGTTCTACAAATATTGGAATTAATAAATAAATTTAATGTCAACTATACTTCAATTAAAAATTTAAAAAATTGTTGCAAAAAAGTGAATTTACCAAGATTGTTAATAAATTAACAATTTATATAAATAAATAATTATATATAATTTTTATAATATATATTTATATATTATATATAATTATTATAAATAAATTATTTATTGTTATAAACTTATCATACAAAAATCACTACATACCAATAATAAGAAAGTAAAAAAATACAATTTAAAGCACAGTTTATAATAGAGTTTAAATAGAATTTAAAGCATAATTTATAATTTATCAAAAATATAAAAATATATGAATAAACCTAATATGTGCAAGGCATGTATACAAGAAAAATCAATAAAAAATTATTGAGAGAAATTTTAAAGGCTAAATTAATGTATTAGAAGATTCAGTAATCTAAAGATGTCATTCCTTCATTCTTTTTTTTTAATATATGAAATTTATTGTCAAATTGGTTTCCATACAACACCTAGTGCTCATCCCAACAGGTGCCCTCCTCAATACCCACCACCCACCCTCCCCTCCCTCCCACCCCCCATCATCCCTCAATTTGCTCTCAGAAGATGTCATTCTTTCCAAATTGAAATGTAGGTTCAAGGCAGTCTCAGAATTTCAGCAGGTATATTGTGAAAATAGATAAGCAGATACTAAAACATACAAATGCCAACACTAGCTAACACACCCATAAAGAAGAAATAATTTAGAGGACCAAAATCAAGCCTTATTATAGAGCTATAGCTAATAAGATAATGTAGCACAGATAAGAATAGACTAGTGGAACAGAACAAGAGGTCCAAAAGAGATCCAAACATATATGGTCAGTTTATTCAAAAGTGACGCTGCAGTGCAGTGGAGAAGGAAGCTTTCCAATAAAGTCATGTTGAGTTAAATAGTGTGCACAGGATAAAAAATAAATCTTGACCTTGGCTTATATGATACACAAAAATTAATTCCAGATGGATTGTATATCTCAGTATGAAAGGTAAAAATGCTAATATTCTAGGAAGTAAGGTAGGGGTTTGGACTTACCAAGATATTTCCCTATGGATAAAAATAGGATAGACAAATCAATAAAATTATGAATCTTTTAAGAGGGATAAAGACCAGGTGAGTCAGTGTTGGATAGGTGATCAAACCAGTCATTGCTACATCAGTCTTATATTGCTACAATGAAACAAAGTAATAAACAATGATAAAATTTCAATGGCACACCGAAATAAACATTTATTAAAGTCTACTTGAGTTCTGACAACCTGAACTGGGACTCCCTTTCATGTTGACATTTTACTTATTACTTCAGGCCCCCAAACACCCTGCTGGGCAGAACAAGCAGGGATTCCCTCCTGAACTCTATTGAGTTGTTGAAACCTTTGCTGGATGGCCCTTGAGCAGAGCTACTCTCCTCAACCAGCTCAGTCTGTGGCACTGTACCAGGCAGCTCACCTGTATTATGTATAAATAGATGTTAGGATATCACATAAAAAATAAAACTAAAATTATTACGAGCAATTTCAAGGGGATTTTTTAAAGGAAATATTTAAAATGACTATTGCTTCTGAAAGAGTGAAATTGTCAGTATACCTTGGGAAGGGTTTATACAATTGATATATTTTTCCCCAGCAATTCCTCATTATAGAATAATTATACACTGATATGATTTTTGCCTTACCCAACCCAAATGACCTCTTCAGTATATTTATCATTCTTTTATCTGCCCTTATATGTCCATACATTTAATATTAGCTGATATTTTACCCAAAGCTGTTGGATATGTTGTTTAGTCAATGAAATAATGCATAAATTCAAGTTCTCTTATCTTTCTGTATTATATCAAGGACTTGGACTATATTTTATTCTTCTTTGAAAATGTTGGGGACCCTGGGTGCCTCCATCAGTTAAGCGTCTGACTTTTGATCTCTGCTTAGGTCATGATATTATGGTTTATGGACTGAGCCACAGGTCAGACTCTGCTGACAGCATAGAGCCTTCTTGGAAATATTTCTCTCCTTTTCTCTGCCCCTCCCCCGCTCCTTCTGTAAGTAAACAAACAAACAAACATTAAAATTTTTTTTTCAACGTTTATTTATTTTTGGGACAGAGAGAGACAGAGCATGAACAGGGGAGGGGCAGAGAGAGAGGGAGACACAGAATCTGAAACAGGCTCCAGGCTCTGAGCCATCAGCCCAGAGCCTGACGCGGGGCTCGAACTCACGGACCGCGAGATCGTGACCTGGCTGAAGTCGGACGCCCAACCGACTGCGCCACCCAGGCGCTCCCAAACAAACATTTTAAAAGAAATGTTAATTCAGTAGTTAAATACTGGCTACTGTTTTATTTTAAAGACATTTTAAAGTAATTTTTATTACATGTTTTATTTATTTATTTTGAGAGAGAGAAGGAGCAGACAGAGAGAGAGAGAAGAGAGAGAGAGAGAGAGAGAGAGAGAGAGAGAGAGAGAGAGAAAATCTCTGTATACACCATCAGCACAGAACCGAATGTGGGGCTTGACTCAAGAACCACGAGATCTTGGCCTGAGCCAAAACCAACAGTTGCATGCTTAAATGACTGAGCCACTCAGGCACCCCGTGCCTACTGTTTTAAATATATTTGACATTCAACTTTATACAGAGAACAGTGAGTTCTGACATGGGGGGATTTCAGAATTTAACAAATGTTTATAGTATAAAAGGAAAATAGCCATAACAGAGATAAAACTCAGGGCAGCATAGAGAAGGGAATAACTAGCCCAGTAAACTTTGGAAGGGTTTGTAGAAGATCTAACACTTGAATTGTGTTTAATGAGATTTCTGGGCTGTTACCATAGAAAGAGAAATGTGATGATGGGGATGAAGTAGCTGTTGTCTTTAGGTGTGAAAGAACATGATATAATTGGAGAGGTAATAGTGAATGTAGCACAGCATGTGCAAACATGGGAGAAAAAGGAGGGAAAGAAGGGGAATTATGTACCTGAAAGATTAGATTAGACTCAGGTCAAATCCTTGGGTAAAACAAAAATCAGTAACAAACAAACAGACAAACAAACAGGAAAACTCAAGTAGTTCTCTTGAAAGGGAACTGAAAAATACATGTTTTATTTGTTCAGTAGACATACATACAGATGGCCCATACATTAAAATGGTTTGACTTAGGATATGTCGACTTTACAATGATGTGAAAATTATATGCATTCAGTAGAAACCTTACTTTAAAATTTGAATTGTGATCTTTTTGTGGGCTAGTAACATGTGGTATACTACTCTTTCGTTGCGCTAGGAAATGGCAGTGGCCCCAGCTTCCAGTCTGAGACACATGATCATGAGAGTAAAGAGCTGATAACACTCAAACCATCCCGTACCCAAACAACCATTCTGTTTTTCAGTTTCAGTACAGTACTCAATAAGTTATATGAAATATTCAATACTCTATTGTCAATAGGCTTTGTATGAGATGTTTTTGACCAATTATAGGCTAATGTAAGTGTTCTGAGCATTTTCAAGTTAGGCTAGGCTAAGCTCTGATGTTCAGTAGATTAGGTGTATTAAAGGCTTTATTGGCTTGTGATATTCTCAACTTTCAATGGGTTTATTAGGATATAACACCATCAATTAAAGATGATCTGTACTAGATTTTCTTGGAAAAGCTTAATCTCATTTTTTTCTTATCTCTCAAAGTTTACGCTCACTTCTTATGCTGGTTGTCTTTACATTTTGTAACAACATTTTCATGAAAGGTAAAGTTATATTATTGTCTTGAAATTGCTTTCCAACTCCTAAATTCTGTAATTCTACCTACAATCTTTATTTCTTTTGTTTTGTTTATATGAAAAACTTTTGCCTCAAATCTATGAGTTTATTTTGTGCATGAACTCAAAGATGTAAGTTTTTCATCCTTTCCTCCAGAGCCACTGTCTACTCATCATTTTTCTCACAGCTCCAACACCTCTGTGTTCCTCAGGCTATAGATGATAGGCATATCATTGGCATGGGATTGACTACTCCATAGAGCAATCAATTTGTCAACAGCAGAGTCTTTGGACTTTGGCTTCATGTATATGAAGAGGATTGTCCCATAAAACAAGGTCACTGCTGTTAAGTGGGCTGAACAGGTACAGAAGGCCTTTTTTCTTCCTTCTGCTGAATTGATTCTTAGTACAGTAGAAAGGATGAAAATGTAGGAGATACAAATTAACAATAATGGAGAAAACAAAAATATTACATTGCCCAACATTATAGCAATCTCATTCAGGGAAATATCTGCGCAAGCCAGTTTGACAAAGGCCAATATTTCACAAACAAAGTGGTTAATGACATTTTTTCCACAGAAGGGCAACTGTATTGCAAGTATAGTTTCTGTCAGTGAATTGAGAAAGCCCAGTCCCCAGGAGAGGGCTGCCATCTGAAAGCAAAGTGCCTTGCTCATGATGATGGGGTATCTCAGAGGGTTACAGATGGCCACGTAACGGTCATATGCCATCACTGCTAGAAGCACGCACTCGGTGGACCCCATAGTGTAGGAGACAGACATCTGAACAACACACCTAGTGAAGGAGATGGTTTTCTTCTGTGATAGGAAGTGAATCAACACTGAGGGGGTAAAGGAGGATGTGTAACAAATGTCTAGGAGGGAAAGATTACCAAGGAAGAAGTACATGGGCGTATGGAGGCGGGAATCTAGGAGAATTAGTATGATCAAGGTGCTGTTCCCTAGCAGGATCACCAGGTACATCATCAAGCACATGATGAAAAGGAGTTTTTCCACTTTGGGGTACTCAGAAAGTCCCTGCAGAATGAACTCAATCTCTGTCCAGTTCATCCTGTCCATTTTACTTTTTTATACCTGGAGTAATCCAGAAGAGAAAACTTCATGTGAGCATAACGCGTCATTGCATATTACCATGTGCAGATATCACTGGAGGAGGGGCACCAAGTGTGTGCCCACAATAGCTGGAATGGTGCTAAGAACTCTGAGGTTAGCTGTTTGAATTTCTCTTCTGGCTCTTAAGGGAAGGGATTGAAGATGTGTAAAAATTACATTGGTAGCTTATTAAAAATTATAGGCTTTTGTATTCCATTTGCTGGGATTATGATACACAGTTCTGAGGCAGGAAAGAACTATTTGCATCTAACAAACATCTGTTACTTCCTGTCCTTTGGATCCACAGACCCCACTTTGAATATCATCATTTTGGAGACAGTGTGCTTAACCTGTTCAAAATAACTATGTACTTGATTTTATTTCATAGCAGTCATTAACAATAACATTGGTTTAGAGTCTTGTAATTTACAAATACACTCACACATATTGCTCATTTTATCATCACTATAATAATGTGAGGAAAGTGAAATTCATAGAGGTAAAATGTATATAAAACACAGTTTGAGCCACTATTCCAGTCTGCATTTTCTGGCTTTATATCACCCACCCCTTTTATTTTTATTTTTTTAATGTTTATTTATTTTTGAGAGACACAAAGCACTAGCGGAGAAGTACTCTCAGAGAGGAGACAGAGGATCCAAAGTGGGCTTTGTGGTAACAGGAAAGAGCCAGACTGGGGGCTCAAACACACAAGCTGTGAGATCATGACCTGAGCCGAACTCAGAAGCTTAACCAACTCAGCCATCCAGGTGCCCCTTACCTACCCTTTCTGAACAGCATGCTATTGCCCTCTCCAAATTATGTGAATTTCCTAAGGAGTGAGAATCAGGCATCTTTTTATTTATTTATTTTTTTTAAATTTTTGTTAACGTTTATTTATTTTTGAGACAGAGAGAGACAGAGCATGAATGGGGGAGGGTCAGAGACAGAGGGAGACACAGAATCTGAAACAGGCTGCAGGCTCTGAGCTGTCAGCACAGAGCCCGACGCGGGGCTCAAACGCACGGATAGCGAGATCATGACCTGAGCCGAAGTTGGACGCTCAACCGATTGAGCCACCCAGGCGCCCCTCAGGCATCTTTTTAAATATGTTCTCCAGATTATCCTAATATTCAGTATGGTAGAAAACCACCTGTCTAGTGGAGTGCCTCCAAATTTTAGTCTACAGACAAATCACATGGGACAGTCTCTTAAAGGATTCTAAATCAGTGGGTCTGAATTGGATTCTAAGATCTGAATTTATTAACATGTTCCTAGATGCTGCTGCCGCTGCTCTCTGCAGAACTCACATGAATAGCAAGCCTTTTAGACCATTTCTCTCCAATGCTATTGCAGAGTGCCACTAATGCCTCTGTTGTATGTTGGATTGTAATTAAATAGTAGACAATGCAGGGGCGCCTGGGTGGCGCAGTCGGTTAAGCGTCCGACTTCGGCCAGGTCACGATCTCGCGGTCCGTGAGTTCGAGCCCCGCGTGGGGCTCTGGGCTGATGGCTCAGAGCCTGGAGCCTGTTTCCGATTCTGTGTCTCCCTCTCTCTCTGCCCCTCCCCCGTTCATGCTCTGTCTCTCTCTGTCCCAAAAATAAATAAACGTTGAAAAAAAAGATTAAAAAAAAATAGTAGACAATGCAAAACTGACCATTCTGTGAGTCTTGGAGTTGAGGCTTCTGTGTGAGTGTTTTGAAATTAGTTTTATGTTTTTTAGATTTTCTATATACAAGTAACCAAATTGTGAGTAGAAGTTCCTTCTTTTGTTTTGTTTTGTTTCTGTCCATGTTAAAGTACTTTCTCTTCCATTTGTTGAATTTGCAATTAGGGTCAATATTTTCCAAAATATGAATTTGAGATCAGCTCAACCATCTTAGTTGTGCATCATAGAGCATGGAGCAAATAACTTTAATTTGAAAAAAATTTAAAGAGTAGATATTAGTAGCTGACTTTTTTATAGTAATTAAATCAAAGAACATAATTTTGACAACACCTTTCATTCTCAAGGTATTCTACCTAACTTAAAAACATCCCTAGAGGAAAAGAAAAGACTGACCCAATGGATGAGTTTCTAGTTAGGTTTTTTTTTTTAATTTTTATTTATTTATTTTGAGTTGATGGGCGGGGCAGGAGGGGGATAAGTGAGGTAGGGGCAGAGAGACGGAGAGAGAGAGAATCCCAAGCACCCTCTACACTATTAGCACAGAGCCTGACATGGGGCTCCATCTATGAATCATGAGATAATGACCTGAGCCAAAATCAAAAGTCTGAGTCTCAACTGACTGAGCCACCCAGGTGCCCCTTTAGTTAGTGTTTTTAAACAAGGCTGTGTGGGGTGCCTTAGTGTCTCTTAAGTGCCCTCTCTTGGTTTCAGCTCTGGTCATGATCTCACAGTTCGTGACATCGAGCCCTGTGTCAGGCTCTGTGCTGACAGCGAAGAGCCTGTTTGGGATCCTGTCTCTCCTCTCCTCTGCCCCTTCCCCCACACTTTCTCTCTGTCAAAATAAATAAACATTAAAAAATTAAACAAGAACCTGTTTCTGATATAGGCTCTGCCATTTTTGCGATAATCATTTGCCAACAGGCTATGCTGCTTTCTATAGCAACTTCAGTTTACAATAGTGAAACATATTAGCATAACACAGTGTTTATATGTCTATTGGCTATGGAAAAGAGGTTCTCATCCAATTCAAGCTGTACCATACTTTGCAGGCATACATTACAAAGAGGGTGAGAAGGGTTGGGTCAGGAAGGATATATTTCTATTTAGTATTACAATTGGAATGTGATTGACTGTAGATACATAGTGTCAACCTACTCTGAATCTGAAAATAAAATTCTGATAGAGGAACATCATTTGTCTAGGGTCTGTTGTTTCAGGAAAGATGTGAATCAGATCAAATACCCTCTCTTTTCTTTTCTAGGAACATCTCCTAAAAGTTGACTCCATTTGGAAATTACTTGTATCAAATAATGATGGTATGCATCTGGTATCCTGACAGTTCAGAGATAGGCACTGTAAAAAATTTTTCACTTGCAAACATTTATAAGACAAACCACCAATCTGGTTTAATGCTTTCAAATGGGAGTGGTGGGAAGGATAATGGACAGCATAGAGGAAATTACTTTCATTACTCTTGTAATGCTAGTGTAACTTTTAGAAAGCAATCAATAAACACTTGTTTAATAGCATTGTGACAAACCTTTTCTTCATTTTAGCTTACTTCACAAAAATGGATTCCTGGGAATAAGTGAATGAAAAATTTTAAGATTCTTGATAATTTCTAATAAATCACTCTCCATGCAAAATGCATATTAGATAATTCCATTTTTACTAAATCTTTGCTTTTTGGATACTCTCTTTTGAGACAGTTTTTCATTCTTAACTTATGCTAAGGGAATTGTTAAATAATTATCGTATACTAATTTGATGCACTTATTATGCACTTATCAATTTAACATTTGTGACAAATTGGTATTAAAATAAAATTAATGTTTAAATTATATTAAAATGATTAAGTGAAACAGAAAGAAAACAACGGCTTTTTTATTTTCAAAACTAAAACCTAAACCAAGATAGCATAGAAAGACTAGAAAGAACTACCCAAAACATTAATGGTTACCTTAGAGTTCTTTCTTCCACTTTTCTGAATTACTCAAATTTTTAAAATAGATATACATAAAGAAAGCATATTATTAAATAAGAGAAAAACACTAAAGCAGGTGTCCAGTTATTTTAGAAAACTAACTCAGAATAAAGAATGTTAAAATAATTTAGGTAGTACAGGTATTAAATGTCTAGAAACTACACATTGAAGCTGAGCTGTACTGATGTGTCCTATCCGGTTATTGGTAGGAACCCACCGTTTCTCGTGAACAGAAAGCAATTTATAATCCCTACTCTCAAAAGCTTCCAAATAACAGTGGTTTTTGTTTGTTTGTTTTTAGGAGGTACACCAAGATAAGGGACTTGAGTTCTTGACTTAATCATGTGTTATCAAAGGAGATTACAGGCTACTGATGCCTAGCACAGAATTATTGTTTAGAAGATGACATTCCTATTTGAAAAGAATCTGAACTGGCCTGGATCCTAGCCAACATCTAATCCCCCTCTCCCAACTCCTGGTGTTTTATAAAAATTAACCACTCTGTGGTTCAATGCCCTGGGACTACATCTGGACACTGTATTAGTGTTGTAATAGACCTAAGGAAAGTCTGTGACTTTTTATCCAAGCCAGAAGTTAAGCTCTCTAACTTTCTAGAAGGAGAATTTCTAACTTTCTATAATCTTTTATTTTGTTTTATTGACTTAGCTACTTGAAGATCTAATAGTTAAAGTACTAAGATTTTTCAATGAAAAACACATACTATCTGTACTGTAAATTCTCACTAGAGGAACTAATCCTATAATCTTCTCCAGCTCTTCTAAATATTTCAATTTAGAGAGTTGATACTGTACAAAAATGAATGGGCCTGCTAACTCTCAATTTATAGATTTTATAAATGCTAATCTTCAACTAATATGCCACAAGGAAAGATGTATTACTTTTGCTTACAAAGAGAAAAGAAATTGACATGTGATGTCCTAGTATGAGACACTTCATACATTTTTTATCATTTAATCTTCCAAATAACCCACACGTTATTATGAATTTTACCAATGAGGAAATTGCTTTGAAATTTCAAAGGTTAAGTTCAATGATTACTATCTTTTTTTAGAAGTTTTTATCTAACGGGCGTCTGCATTGTTCAGTTGGTTGAGCATCTGACTTCAGCTCAGGTCATGATCTTGCAGTCTGTGAGTTCAAGCCCTCTGTGCTGACAGCTCAGATCCTGGAGCCTACTTGGGATCCTTTGTCTCCTTCTCTCTCTGCCCCTCCCCTGTTTGTGCTCTCTCTTTCTCTCAAAAATAAATAAGCATTTAAAAAAATAAAGTTTTTATTTAAATTCTGGTTAACAGTGTAATATTAGTGTCGGGTGTATAATTTAGTGATTCAATACTTCCATACAACACCTGGTTTTCAATATCATATAGTTGATAAATACCAGAACTATGATTTAAAGCTTCATCTTTATGGTAGCCCGTTTTTAGCACTATACTACATTTACTTATTGATAAAATTTCTTCTTATAAAACCACTATTTAATATGATGCGCTTAACTTTCAAACATCCAACTGATAAAAATACACATAAAAATATATTGGCATCTTTGGAAAACATTGAAGGCTATTTATTGTCTTCCACTTATGAAGACACTAACCACAAAAATGAATTAAAATGAAAAATAAACAGCCAAAAATTCCTTTCTACTTGTCTGGTGTGGACAATTAAGGTCTAGGGTGGTAGAATTTATTTGTTACATAAATGGGGAAAAATTAATATTCTTCTGTCTTGGAACCCTACAAGTTCAAATTAACACTTATAATTACTGCAACACCCTGTTACATATGTTTTGTTTCTAATCCTGTTTTTACCATAAACACCTTTAATTATAAGTTTCCTCAAACCCTTATTGAGAATCGTTTATGTGTGATTAATATACAAATTATTATGTGCTCTTTCTCCAGATAATTTTTACTTAAGATTTTAGTGAACTATATACTTGAATACAGTAGGTTTTCACCCATTATTTATAAGGGTCTGTTACATTACAAGAAACTTTTTCTTCTTCACTAGTTGTATCTATGTGCTATTTTGGGATTTTTAAAGAAATTTAAATAATATCCTGCTCTTGAAGATGATGCCTGAATTAATTTTTTTCTGTTACGTATATATACATATTTTCAAAGTCCCACCAGCAATGATCACCTCAACAACAAAAAAATCCTTATATTTATTGATACCATGTTTTCATTTGGAAATAATTTTAGCAGAACTTTTTATTTTATCTCCCAACTGTGTTTTAAAGTCATCTCACCATTCCATTCTATTAAGTAATAGAAAACATTTCCAGGAATTTGAATTCCATTTGCATTTTTCAGATGAGACCAGAAGATTCTCACTTTGAAAGTTGGTTGTTCTCCTTCCTAAAAAGAAATGTGAGAAAGAATGCTACAATCAAACAATTCATCTGTACATGAATTTTAATAAGAACATATCAAGGAAAGGAAACATATTAAAAATAAGGATCCATGATGCAACTCTGGTTTCCCAGTATTTGTCCTAAAGTTGATGCTTACTCGATAGATTCAGCTTCTCTTGGAAGTCAGTTTAGCACTTATTTTTATAAACTATTTAATCCCTAAGGTTGTGAATCAGTATCTTAGGATTCTCTAGAGATGAAGGTCCCAGACTTCTGCACATTCTAAAGACCCAATTATCTTCACTTAAAAAAAACTTTCCCAACCATACATTTCTTGGAATATTCATTGAATATGGCTGTATTTGATGGCTTCTACAGAAGCTGAGGTTGGAATCAGAATATGTCCAAAATATCTCAGAAGAGTTCACCTTTACCCAAGAATTTGTTTTTCATTTTATTCCACAAATAATACGAGGTCAATCTTAATAGACTCCTATATAGTCATTCCACCTCTTTAAACTTTTTTTATTTTCATATTTTTGTTAGTTCTAGACCTTGCACTATACATTTTTTCTTTATACCAGTAAAATCATAGTATACATTTTAGTTTTTGCCACTTTATAGCAATATTTTTGTGATTTTTCATAGTCTCTGCAATATTCCTTTATTAGATTTGAAGAATAATTAAGTGGAATTACTATAATATAGGTACAATTTTAATAGTATTGAATATTTTAATTTGTCTCATTTTATGAGATCTTGATGTAATGACCACTGATGTCTATGTATTAGGCTATCTAGTCTACTTTTCCTTCTACTGAAAACTCAGACCTTATGTTAAATCTCTAGAGATTAAGACTATAGAATGAAAGTGTGAGAATTGAGAGAATTTTTAGTGCATATGCCAAAAATGCCACTGAAGTATTTGCACAGATAATTTTTTGTGTATTTTATAGAACCAGAGGAGGTGTTTATTCTTTTCTGCTTGTATAAAACATGACTTTTAGCTTTTCATTTTTGTGATTGCCAGTTAGATTGAGCATTTCTTTTATCTTTATTTATTGCTTATATTTTCTCTTTTGTTGTCCATCCACACAATTTTCTTAACTATGTTGGTATTTTGATAGCTTACCTCTTAACTATGAACACTTAATAGATTAACATTTTATTCTTTACATTTTTTGCAAATTTTTTCGAACTTGTGGTTTTCCTTCTTATTTTTGACTTCTTATTTTAATTTTCATTGAGGTAAGATTTTCATATGATCCCTAAAAAAAAATGAATGAAATTTTCTTCTATGACTTCATTTTTTGTCTTATTTATATAACTATATTATTTATGTTTAATGCATGGAAAATATTTATATTTTTTAAATATTATTTTTCCAGAATACTTTATTAAAAATTTCTCATAACTTTCCCCTCCTTATTCACTCATGAAGTATTTTCTGAGCACCTATTATGGACCTGGCACTATAACAACATTGAGATGAACTTGGACATAGCTGATAGAAAAATATAGGTTCAGAAATATAGGTTCAAACATTTCAAAGATAAACATGAGAAGCATATTATATATCTTAAAGTTTCTGCCTTTATCTGTAATTTACATCCTCTTATGCTTAACATTGGGTAACATGTTTTATAATGGCTACATAGTTGTCTGTTATATTTACATTTCAAGATTTACTTAATCTATTCTCAAATAATGGGCATTTTTCTTGGTTTCATTTTTTACTACTATAAACAATGCCGCAATAATAATTGTAACATTCCAAAAGGAATGCTTATATTTTATTAATTTTTAGATTAATCTCAATAACTTTCATGGTGGATTATGATTAATGAATTATGAAAGGGGAGGTAAAGATAATTAAATGCATACTCTAATACAGTCATTCTAGTGAAACAGTAAAATTCATTTAGAATTGGATCATAGAACTGGAAATCATCTTTACATTAACTTAGTTCTAAGCCATATGAGATGACAAAGACACATGTACAGTATGGTTGATATTCATCTTCTACCCCCAAACCCAGTGATGGTTAGAACATTTTATGAGGCCACACAGCTTGTTTTGGGGCAGTCCTCATCATCAGAAATTTCTTTACATTTAACTGTATATATAACTCTCTGTAATAAACTCTCATCTTTCCTAGTGGAACTACAAAAAGCATATGCTTCTTTTTCATGACAACTTTTAAATTTTTTTTAGATTGCCATTTCTGAGTCTTTTTCTCTTTATTGAAGTATAATTGACATAAACATTATTTTCAGGCAAAATAACCCCATAATTTGACATTTGTATACAATGCAAAATTATCACCACAATAAATCTAGTTACTAGCTCACATCATACAAAGTTAGTTCTTTTTTCCTTGTGAAGGGAACTTTTAAGATTTACTTTCTTAGCATCTTTCAAAATTTCAATACAATGTTATTGGCTGTAGCCACCATACTGTACATTACATCCCCATGACTTGTTTATTTTGTAACTTGAATTTTGTACCTCTTGATCTCCACTTATTTCATCCCCTTCTCCCCATCCCTCTGGCACCACTCTATATGATTTATGTATCTATGAATATTGTTTTGTTTGTTCATTTGTTTTGTTTTGTTTTTGGATTCCACATAGAAGTGAAATTACGCAGTATTTGCCTTTCTTTGATTTATTTCACTTAGCATAAAACCCTCAAGGTCCATTCATGCTGTCACAAATGGCAAAATTTCATTTTTTTATGGCTGAGTAGTATACTATTGTGTGTATATTTGTGTGTGTGTGTGTGTGTGTGTGTGTGTGTGTGTGTATCTTTATTCATTCTTCTATTGATATAGGTTGACTGTTGTAAATAATGCTTCACTGAAACCAGAGGTGCATATATCATTGTGAATTAGAGGTTTTGTTTTCTTTGGATAAATACCCAGAAGTGGAATTGCTAGATCATATATATGGTAGTTCTATTAATTTTTTTAGGAACTTCGATACTGTTTGCCATAGTGGCTGCACCAACTGTGCACAAGATTTCCTTCTCTCCATATCCTCACTAACACTTGTCATTTCTTGTCCTTTTGATGATAGCCATTCTCACAGGTGTAAATATCTCATTGTGGTTTTCACTTGCATTTTTCTGATGATTAGTGATGTTGAGCATTTTTCATGTACCTGTTGTTCATCTGTATGTCTTCTTTGGAAAAATGTCTATTCAAGTCCTCTGCCCATTTTTATTAGATGTTATTTTGATATTGAGTTGTATGAGTTTTTAAAAATATTTTGGATGTTAATCCCTTATTGGTTATATCATTTGTTGGATATATTGGAGAAGCAAATATCCTCTCCCATTCAGTAGGTTGCCTTTTAATTTTGTTGATGGTTTTCTTCACTGTGCAGAAGCTTTTTAGTTTGATGTAGTCCCATTTGTTTAATTTTGCTTTTGTTGCCATTTCCTTTGGAGTCAGATTAAAAAATATATATCACCAAGATCAATGTCAAGGAGCTTACTCCCTATGTTTGCTTCTAGGAGTTTCATGGTTTCTGGCCTTTCACTCAAGTCCTTAATCTATTTTGAATTGATTTTTGTGTATGGTGTAAGATAGTGGTCTATTTTTATTCTTTGCAGTTAGCTTTCTAATTTTCCCAACACCGTTAATTAAAAGGACTGTCCTTTCCCCATTGTGTATTCTTGCCACCTTTGTTGTGAACTAATTGACCATATATGTGTAGGTTTAATTTTGGGCTTTCTATTCTTGTTCCATTGATCTGTGTACCAGTTTTTATGCCAATAACATAGTTTTTTGATTACTATAGTTTAGTAGTACAGTTTGAAATTAGGGTGCATGATGCCTCCACCTTTGTTATTTCTTAAGATTGCTTTGGCTATTTGGAATCTTTTGTGGTTCCACACAAATTTTAGTATTATTTTTTCTATAACTGTCAATCTCTCCCATTAGGTCTCTTAATATTTGCTTTATATATTTAGGTGTTCCTATGTTGGGTACATAGATATTTACAAATGCTATATATTCTTGCTGGGTTGACCCCATTATCATTATGTAATGCCTATTTTTGTCTTTTATTAGTCTTTGTATGAAAAGTCTATTTTATCTGGGGTGCCTGGGTGGCTCAATCAGTTAAGTGTCTGACTTTGGCTCAGGTCATGATCTCACAGTTCGTGAATTCAAGCCCTGTGCTGGGTTCTGTGCTGACAGCTCGGAGCCTGGAGCCTGCTTTGGATTCTGTGTCCCCCCCCCCCGCCCCCCTCTGTTCCTCTCCTGTTCCCACTCTGTCTCTCTCTTTCTCAAAAATAAATAAAGAATAAAAAAAATTTTAAGTCTGTTTTATCTGATATAAGCAGAGCTATCCCAGCTTTCCACTGGCTTCCACTTGCATGAAACATCTTTTTCCATCCTTTCACTTCCAGTGTGTGTGTACCATTATATCTGAAATGAGTATTTATAGGCAGCATATAGACAGGTCTTATTTATTTAACCATTCATCCAATTTACCTTTTTTGATTGGAGAATTTAACTTTACATTTAAATTATTCACATTTAATTTTTGTTAGGTATGTTCTTCTTGCCATTTTGTTAACATTCTAGTGTTTTGTCATTCTTCTCTGTGCTTTTCTTTTCTTGTTTTCTTCCCTTTTGGTTTGATGATTTTCTATAGTGTGATGATAAGAGACCTGTCTCATTCCTTTTGTGTATCTACTATTGTTTTTTTACTTTGTGGTTACCATGTGGCATTAGTTTCCTTTCTTTACAGCTTAAAGGAATGCCTGTAACATTTCTTGTTGGCCCAGTTTAGTGGTGATAAACTGCTTTAGCTTTTGTTTGTCTGGAAAGCACTTTCTCTTTCCCTAAATTCTGAATGATAACCTTGATAGGTACAGTATTCTTGGTTGGATTTTTTTCCCCCTTCAACACTTTGAATACATCATGCCACTCCCTTCTGGCCCTCAAAGTTTCTGTTGACAAATATGGTGATACTGTAATGGGGATTCCTTTGTATGTAACAAGTTGTTTTTCTCTTCCTTCTTTTAAGATTCTCTCTTTATCTTTAAATCTTCACATTTAATTATGTGTTTTGGTGTGGGTCTCTTTGGATTTATGTTTGTTTGGAACTCTCTGGGCTTCTTGGATCTGGATATCTGTTTCCTTCTTGAATTAGGGAAGTTTTCAGAATTATTTCTTCAAATACATTTTCTTCCCCCCTTCTCCTTTTGGTACCTCTGTAATGAGAATGTTATTCTGTTTGACGTTGACCCATGTTTACTTCTTAGAACTCTTTTTCTTTTTCTGCTTTTTTGAGGTAGTTCTACTTCCTTGTCTTCCAGATCACTGATTCCTTCTTCTCCTTTATCTAGTCTGGTGTTGAAAATCTCTAGTGTATTTTTCAGTTCAGTTATTGCATTCTTTAGGCTCTGTAACTTCTGTTTGGTACTTTCTTAGATTCTCTGTCTCTTTGTTGAAGTTCTCACCATGTTCATCCATTCTTCTCCTGAGTTTGGTGATCATCTTTATGATCATTATTTTGAATTCTTTATCAAGTAATTACTTATCTCTATTTCATTACAGTTTGTTTCTGGGGTTTTGTCTTGCTTTTTCATTTGGAACATATTCCCCTCTCTCCTCATTTTGCTTGACTCTCTGTGTTTCTATGGATTAGGAAAAATAGCTATCTCTCCCAGTTTTAAAGGAGTGGCCATGTGTAGGAGGTGAAACATTGTGTAACCTTACCCTAGCTTTGGTTGTCTCTCAAACTTTCGTGAATGTCTAAGCAAAGTGATTTATTCTTGATAGATATTCTTGTTGAGTGCCAAGTACTCTTATTGTTCCAGAGGAAAGATCTCAGTCAGCAACTAGTTTCAGGCTGATTGAAATCTAGACCCACAGGTAGCAATAAATACAGTACTATGAAACAAAATTTATAAACTCTGCTAGCCTTCAGACCAGGTGATCTGGAGACAGTTTCCAAACAGGTATATGAGCTCTTTTCTGGGAGGTACTGGCAAGCTATGGTGAGGCCAAGGGAGAATGCAAAGATGGAATTCCCTGGCCTATGTTCCCTGAGAGTACTTCTGTACACTCTAGATGTGTGGTCATCCTGAAGCCTTCTCCTTAGGCTGAAGCTCCAGGACAAGTAAATGGGCCTTTTTTTTTCACAGGAAGACTGGGAATGTGTTTTGGTATTCTGTCTGTGCAGTGCTCTGGAGGTGATAACCTGCCAAGAACTCTCTCTCCAGTTGTTTCAGACCCATGGGGCCCAGAAATGCAATCCTGTGTCACCAGAGTCAGGCACAGAAAGGGTGTTCCCTCTGTGGGCTATGCACATCAACTGGTTTTATTAGAGCTGTGGAAGGAAGCGTGGGAGACAAGTACTTGTTTTTCTTCTCTGGCCCGGCATTGGGCTGGCATAGGGGCAGAGCCCACCCACCAGAACTAGCTGGGTAGAGGGAGAGCACAAAAATTGCACCTGTAAGTACTAGTGCTAGCATGGTAGAGGGGGAATGCAAAAATAGGCCCACTAGTGCCATTGTTCCTGAGTGAGTTCTAACAGGCTCCTGCCCCTCTGGCAGACACTTTAAGATTAGTAAATGAATATCCTTCACATATGGTCTAGGTAATTTTCTAGCTGTTGCTTTTGTGCTGGGTCCTGGGGTGAATGACTCTGTGCATAAGCTTTTTAAGAGCAGTATCAGTTCCCTATATGGCCCTATGGTACCCCTGGATGTAAGCCCCACTTGTTTTCAAGGCCAGATGTTATGGGGGCTCATTTCTCTGTTGCAGGTACCAAGAGTTAAGGTGCCTGATGTGAGGCACAAACCCCTTGCTTCTCAGGGAGAAACTCTGTAATATCCCTCCTGATTGTGGGTCATTAACACAGGGACAGGGTGGTGATGAGATTTTTGGTGCCACCACATCTCTGTCTCTCCAATCTTGATTTAACCTTTTATTCTTTGTTGTGGAAAATATATTTAGTTTTCAGTTTTCAGCTTTCAGGTCTTTTTCAGAGGGAGTTATTTCATATGTAGGTATAGGTTTGTAGTGTCCATGGGAGGAGATGAGTTCAGGATCTTCCTATGCCACCATCTTGAGCTGCCTCCCTCTGAGTCTTTCTTGCACCAGGTTACAATTCTTTGTTCCTTCCTTCAGCCATTCCCCATGTATTTGATTAAAATACTTAAGAACATGTAGTACTAAAGAGATTATTTTAGGATTATGAGGCTCTTTGTGGTAAATAAAGATATCTCTAATGTATTATGTTCTGGTTACTGGTTTTGCCTGACTCTGTAGGAGCAAAGCATTTTATGCCATTTTTTATGTCATTTAGGAGACAGAGTAAAGTGGTTGAGAACATTGGATTCTGGAGTTATGGACAGTCCAGTTTGTTAAGCACTACCTCAATGCCCTTAGTGAGGTTGCTATACCTCTCTAGACCTATGTTCCATGTCTGTACAATGAGGAACTTAAAAACTCCTAATATTGTTAGGAGTTAAAACTCTCAGAATGTTGTTATTCTGAGAATTACTGAGGCAATGCATTTGAAGAATTTAACACAGTTATGGATGCATAGTAGGTACTCAATAAAAGTGCTTGCTATTTTAATTATGTTGAATATTTAAATATGCATTTTTCTATAATAGAAAGAATTTTGCTCTGGAGTTGGATACATATGTGTTAGGATCTCAGTTTCCTGGCTTGTAACTTGTTGACCTTGAGTAAGATACTTGAATTGTAAAGTGAGTATTATAACTACCTTGTAAGGCTGTTATGTGATAAAAACTACATATCACGTTTTTTTGGTATTTAATAGATAATCCATAGAAGATAGTTAACTTGTTGTGTTTGATTATGAGTTGGTGAATCTGAGTATAGTTTGCCTAATGTTGATGCTACAAGTAGTCACTCTATTGGTTTTCATAAATAAAACAGGCATGTAATCATTCTGCTTCAATATGAAGCTATAAAAATCAATAGAGCATCAAAGTGAATCACTGCCACCAAAGAATGGAATCTATTTTTTGATGAGTTGGGGAAAATACAGATTGCTTGTGTGAGACAAAATTGTATAACTTATTGAATTTGATTACACAAAATCTTGACAAATGATTTCTGATAACTTCATCTAAATTAGAGGAGGCATATTTTTCTTGATAAGTGTACTCAAGTCAGTTTAACTCAGCAGGCACATTGGCAGACGAAAAAGCTGTGGGAGACACAAATATGAGTAATGTAGAGCTCAGACAAGTCATGAGCTCCTGCTTAAAATGACATTTCTGCCACGGTTCCTAACTGGCCTTGCAGCTTTCACTCTGTCTTTCTTCAACATATTTTCCAGATAGCATGGTGGATCTTCTTAAAATGTGATGCACATCAAACTTCCACTCTGCTTATAGCTTAATATACATTCCAGCTGGATTTCTGTTCTGATTAATTGTTGCCTGTGCCTTCCTTACTTATTAAATATTTTTAATGAGTATCATCTCTTGTCAGGGCTTAGTTTTACATTCATTCTCAAACTTTGAAATGGCCACAACTGGATATCTTGTGAGGACTACTTTCTAGACAGTGAGAAGACAGAAGATATTACAATCTGACTACACATTCTCTACTTTCACATGCAGCACAGTTTCCTGTAAAATTACATGTAAGACATTTGGAAGAAGTAGGACTCATACGTTCAAGGGTCAGGGCTGTCATTCCCATGTTCATATTTGAGTGCTCCAATTGTAGCCAGGTAGCACATTTTATTCCTTCTGGAGCTTTGTGTGGAGTAGGAGTGGGTGAGAGCAGGGTATGACTGGAGCACAAGAGTTGGCAGGTGAGCACGGCCAATTATCTTCTCACTGCAGATTCCTGTGTCCAGGGCTACCAGATACCAAAGAAACAGATGCTGATACACTTTTATTTGTTGGGTACTATGTAATATTAATACAGTTGTGTTATATTCAGTACAAATATTCTGTCAGTGGATGATCTCACGGATATCTATCATATAGCTACTCTTAAAAATCTTGGATTCTCCATACTAAAAATCTTTAAAAAATGCATTCTGCATATTAAAATTTCTATAACAGATTTCACATATCTAGTTGCAGATGAACAACTAGTTTGTTTTTGTAACTCCCAAAAGAACACTAAGGGAAAAGGTTGCTCTTTGGGGGTGGTCATGATTGTTTCTCAGTGATTCTGAATTGATGTGATGAGCACAGTCCTGTTACAAAGTTATGCTGATTAGTATGGTTTTTTATTTATCATTCTTTGTTTATTTGCCATTTATCATCTTACTGGTTCTAAGCTGAGCACTTAACTTCTGCCATATTTAAATGTAATTATAGATTATATAAATTCTGAGTTAGAAAAAATTCTTAATACTTACTGAATCCTACTTTAGGTGCTTCAAGATTCTCTATTATAGTGCCCTGTCCTATGGTTTTCCTGGATTTATGTGACTCTTGGAGAAAAAGTACTCTTTGTTTCAGAAGTTAGATCATTCTATTTTATTTATTTATTTATTTATTTATTTATTTATTTATTTTTTATAATTTTTTTCTTTCAACGTTTATTTATTTTTGGGACAGAGACAGAGCATGAACGGGGGAAGGGCAGAGAGAGAGGGAGACACAGAATCAGAAACAGGCTCCAGGCTCTGAGCCATCAGCCCAGAGCCCGACGCGGGGCTTGAACTCACGGACCGCGAGATCGTGACCTGGCTGAAGTCGGACGCTTAACCGACTGCGCCACCCAGGCGCCCCAGATCATTCTATTTTAAAATCATAACATTAAGAGTCCCTTATGTTTTGGCTCCCTCCCTCTCTAACCTTTTTTTTTTTCTTCTTTTTTTCCTTCCCTTCCCCCATGGTATTCTCTTAAAAACTGAGAACAAACTGAGGGTTGATGGGGGGTAGGAGGGAGAGGTGGGTGGGTGATGGGTATTGAGGAGGGCACCTGTTGGGATGAGCACTGGGTGTTGTATGGAAACCAATTTGACAATAAATTTCATATTAAAAAAATCATAACATTAATAATATGGGCCCTTAATTTACCAGGATGAAAGTGAACTATCTATATGATTTCATGTCTCTCGGGAGTCACAAACTCAAATATCTTCATGGCTTTGGAATGATTGTACTTGAGTAAAGCAAGTGGGGTCTAAAGCTATATGAGGAAGTGAAGACTGTGGCAAATCTCCTTAATTCTATGTGACTAAACAAAAAGCATCTGCTTTAATATTCCCTTCCTATTAGAAGTTTATCACTTCTGACTCTCTATTCAATGTTTTTATCAGAATATGTATTCTTTACCTTGTTTACTTATATTTTATTAATGATTTCTTGATGGCAGTCCAAAGAGAACTGCTTTCTCTTCACAGAATAAGATGAATCCACTTTTAGAATTTTCCACATGATGATCTCATATACTCTTTTCTTTACTGTTTAGTTGTAACTAAAGAGGAGAAATGAATCTCCTAGGAACAGTCCCAGATTCCCTCCAGAAAACCCGTGGACAGAAGAGTGTTGTTAAAAAGTTGCAAGCTTACTTTAACAAGCTTGACTTTAGACTGTTGCAAACACATGGGATCCCATCCCTATGTAACCTATTTGTACCTTGATATAAGATAGAAGTAGGTCAGTCAACTTTTAATGATGTCCTCTGAGATGTAGTTTCTTGCTCAGGTGTAAATATCAGACTGTGTTTTATATTCCCATGGGAAGAGATTACCAGGCTATGAGATAACAAGTAAAACAGAAACAAAGTCTTCCTAGGTCAGTTGGCCTCTTTGGATCCCCCATGTTTTGCATAATCAGAGGTCATATAGTGCTGGAAATTGTGTCCTTTGGTATTTTCTAAAGAGATAGATAGGAAGGTCTTCTGGCAGCCAGAAACACTGAGATACATGATGGAGTGATGAAAAATGTATGAAATTTGTAGTCTGTTTAGCTGTGCTCTAATCCCCACTGTGCCACTTCCGAGCTATATGACCTAGGAAATTTGTGTAATTTTTCTTGGACTACACATTCCTGGTTATAGTTGAACTTCTCCCTATTCCTCTGGCTCCTTGGTTTTTCAAACTAAGACCCTTTTTTCTAGAGTGAGAGAAGCTCTGTAAAATGTGGGTAAATAAGCTGGTACGTTTAATCTTTAAGACAAATGAAAAATACTGAGGTTCAGAGAAGTTAAACTACTTGCATAGGCTAAAGGATTAGTAAGGTAGACGTGGAGGTGAGATTCCAAGCTAAATAGTTTGCATATTCCATATGCTGTCTATTAGTTTCTTCCTTTTTTGATAAACTAAAAATTCTTACACCCTAAAAATTCATCTTCCCTGGAGTGCATCACACTGAAAACTCATGACCTTAGGTTTCTTCAGCAGTTTTCTGGTTGGTTAATACACTTGGTTCCTGGTGATATCATCTGTTACCTGTAAGTATGGGGATCATTGAGTTCCTAAGGAGGATGATGCGATACTGGGCTCAAGACAAAGTCAAAATATTATGCATTCTTATTCATTGCCTTTGGCACAATCATCGAAAGCTTGATCACCATAACCTGCTGAATTCACCTATATATACAGCTAACAACTTTGGGGAAATTCTAAGGCTAAATCCAATTAGAATATCTTACCCTTCTTGCTCTCTAATATCTTTGAATTAATTTTCCTCATTCAGAAGCAACTGAACTTCAAGATATTTCCCTTATGACTAGTAGGAAATAAGAAAATATATGTCTTTATAATCAAGACTGTGGTTGAAAACTAGTTTTCCCACTTAGCATCTGTATGATCTTAACTTCTGTGTGTCTTAGTCTTTTCATCTATAAATTAAGAACAAGAAGATATATCTTTCAAGATTATTGTGAATATTTAGTAAGAAATAATAACCTGTGGATATATAGCACAATGACTTTGCATTAAAAATTGTCTACATTGTTCCATGTCCTTATCTTCCTTTTCTTTTTGTTTCCTTCTTTCTCTAGCCAAGTTTCCTATAAGAATTTAAGTATAAACCTTTCCCTCAAAAAACCTGCTCTTTCTATATCTGATAAATTTTATTTTATTATTTATTGTATTTTTTATTTTTTTAAATTTACATGCAAATTAGTTAGCATATAGTGCAACAATGATTTCAGGAGTAGATTCCTTAGTGCCCCTTACCCATTTAGCCCATCCCCCCTCCACAACCTCCCCCCCAGTAACCCTCATTTTGTTCTCCATATTTATGAGTCTCTTCTGTTTTGTCTCCCTCCCTGCTTTTATATTATTTTTGTTTCCCTTCCCTTATGTTCATCTGTTTTGTCTCTTAAAGTCCTCATATGAGTGAAGTCATATGATTTTTGTCTTTCTCTGACTGACTAATTTCACTTAGCATAATACCCTCCAGTTCCACCCACGTAGTTGCAAATGGCAAGATTTCATTCTTTATGATTGCCGAGAAATACTCCATTGTGTGTGTGTGTGTGTGTGTGTGTGTGTGTGTGTGTATATATATATATATATATATATATATATATATATATATACCACATCTTCCTTATCCATTCATCCATCGATCGACACTTGGGCTCTTTCCTTACTTTGACTATTGTTGATAGTGCTGCTATAAACATGGGGGTGCATTTGTCCCTTCGAAACAGCACACCTGTATCCGTGGATAAATGCCTAGTAGTGCAATTGCTGGGTAGTAGGGTAGTTCCATTTTTAGTTTTTTGAGGAACCTCCATACTCTTTTCCAGAGTAGTTGCACCAGCTTGCATTCCCACCAACAATGCAAAGAGATCCTCCTTCTCCGCATCCTTGCCAACATCTGTTGTTGCCTGAGTTGTTAATGTTAGCCATTCTGACAGGTGTAAGGTGGTATCTGATTGTGGTTTTGATTTGTATTTCCCTGATGATGAGTGATGTGGAGCATTTTTTCATGTGTCGGTTGGCCATCTGGATGTCTTCTTTGGAGAAGTGTCTATTCATGTCTTTTGCCCATTTCTTCACTGGATTATTTGTTTTTTTGGGTGTTGAGTTTGATAAGTTCTTTACAGATTTTGGATACTAACCCTTTATCTGTTATGTCATTTGCAAATATCTTCTCCCATTCTGTTGGTTGCCTTTTAGTGTTGCTGATTGTTTCCTTCACTGTGTGGAAGCTTTTTATTTTGATGAGGTCCCAGTAGTTCATTTTTGCTTTTGTTTCCCTTGCCTCCAGAGACGTGTTGAATAAAAAGTTTCTGTTGGCGAGGTGGAAGAGGTTTTGCCTCTCTTACTTTCCCCTTTGCTCATTTATTTTGTTTCTTAAATTCCACATATGAGTGAAATCATATTTTTCTTTCTGAGTGACTTATTTCACTTAGCATAATACGCTTTAGTTGCATCCATGTTGTTGCAATGTATATATATATATATATATATATATATATATATATATATATATATCTTATTTATCCATTCATTAGTTGATACAGATTTGGGGTCTTTCCAGAATATAGACTTTTCAATATAATTTCTTTGAAATTTGTTGATTTTTACTTTTGGTCTAATAAAATATCAAATTTTGTATATGTTCTATATGTGCTTTAGAAGAATGTGTATGCCATTGTAGTTGGCTTGTTAAGCTTGTTAATTCTGTTGTTCAAATCAAAGACTTCTCTCTCACATTCTGGTTGTGGCTGCAGATATTTCTACATTTCTGGATCTAATATTTTTCTTCTGTACAGTTGGAGAAATATTAGATCATTAAAGAGTTATCCTGAGGACCCAATAGTATGATCTTGATAAAGAATTTGGAAACTACATGTGTCCTCTTGAAATTGTTTTTTTTCATTCTGATATTTACTTACTTCTGCATTAATTTAATAAGTTTATATAAATAGTGTACTATGCCAGACATAAAGCTTAGGTGGGTGCTAGACATGTATTAGTGGGGAAAAAAAAGTTATACTTTTATTTTTCTCAAAGTTCTAAGTTTATCCTTTCTCACAAGTATTTAGGGTTGGTGAACCACTCAATGTTCTCCTTTCATATGAGTATATGACTTTTACTATGTTATTTTAGAATATACTAAAGAGACCTTCATAGTAATCTACATTTTAGAAACAAGAAAGCAACTGCAGAAGAAATACAAATGTCTTGCTCAGTACCTTCTGTTATGTATTTGTGTATGGGAATCATAGTCTGACCAAATACACTATTTATGCTCTAATTCACTACATTTCTCAAGCAGAGAATTGCATATTTTACTGCTCTTAAAGATACCTAGACTGAACACTTGACTCATGAGTATTCATTTACTGAAAGTAAAAGCTGAGTGACAGATTCAAACCTCTGAGGAGGTGGCACTCGTAAGCTGCTGATTCTTGGTTATAGAGAAGAAATGAAAACTGAAACCAATATTGGAAGCAGCTAAGGAGCTGCCATTGTCATGGTGAAGAACCCTATCTGGAATGATGCTGACAGGAAGAAAAGAGTAGGGAAACTCAAGGCTCTTGTCATCAGCCAGCCTCCCATTCTCCAGTAACTCTTTAGCAAGAATTTAACAGAAACTAGCTAGCAGGGGCTCTGGGTTGGCTCAGTCAGTTAAGCATCGGACACTTTGGTTCAGCTCAGGTCTTGATCTCAGGGTTGTGAGTTCAATCCTTGCATTGGTCTCCATGCTCAGCGTGGAGCCTACGTAAAAAGAAAAAAAAAAAAGCTAGCTAGCAGAGGAGAAAGTGGTTTTCAGTGACCCAGTCCTAATTCACAAAACAGAGCATAGAAAAGTGGATTTGAAGTTGAGAAACAATGGTTTAATGGCATTAAAATTCCTCCATAAAAAATAAGGATGAAAAATTTGCACTTGCTCAAAGCTTTCTGACCTATTAAAGTTCACTCAACACTAGTAATAATAAAACAACTAATGCTTATTGGATGTTTAGGATATTCCAGGCACTATTTAGCACTATGAATGAATTAATCTTCTGAAGTAACATTAATTACCCATTAACAGGAAAGGAAGATATTATGGGCTTACTCTTAGAGTTTAAAAGTAGTTATAGTCTTACTTTAGATTTGTGTTCTATATTTCAAATCCCATAGACTCTTCAAAGGGCTAGATAAAAGGAGTGCTTTCTTCTATTGACATATCTCACTCAATTGCTTCAATGGAAATGGGGCTTCTGTACTCACACTGGCACTGCCCCACACGGCTGCACTCTTTAGTCAATAGAGATCATCTCAGTTTTGGGCCGTCTTTGTCTTTTCAACACCAAAACTCTATAGTTCTGTAGTTTATTGAGCGACTTGATTCCTTTCCTTTTGCTATGTCTTATCTTTTTATTGAAACTTTTGTTAATTACCAGTTCTGTGTAGTTCTCCTACTGCTTGGGAACTATGTGTTCCAGTGCAGAGTAGGAAAGAAGTTCTCATTGCAACCTGGTCTCTTGTCAAAGTCCAAGAGGAACTGTGCTACCACATCACCTCTATTTTATTCTGTTAAAACTTAGGATGCATTCCCAAGGGACTCTATTAGTTACTTTAGACTCATTATGTACCAAATCCAGAAAAGTTATGGTAGCTAGTTAAAAAAACCTCTTCCTCTACATTATAATACACATCACATAGAAAATAAAAGGTAATATTTTAACAAAGCCAATACAGTTTATTTAGAAAATATTACATTGAATCAGCTTTATTTTTGAATAACCTTTGTTACGTCAGATATGACAGATACACATTTCTACTCTTAAACAAGATACAGTTCATTTATTTATTAAAATAAGTAACTATATGTATTGAGCATCTGTTGTGTGCCAGGCTCTATTCTGGTCTTTGGGATGCTACAGGGTAATAAACAAACAAGTTTTTACTCTCAGTGAGCTTATATAATGGACACAGACAGTAACAAATGAATAAATTAAAAATCAATATACAATATGCCATGTGCCAATTAATATTCCTTTTGCATAATTAATTAAAAGTGTACTTATTTTAGGTTACAGAATATTTTTAGTACACTTTTTTTTACTGAATGTTTATTTCTTTATTACATATTTCTGTTTCAGTATTGTTTTTTCTTTAATTTTTTACTTTAATCCCAGTTAGTTAACACAGTGTTATATTAATGTCAAGTGCTTTTAGTCTACCTTTTGCCTGTATTATTTTCTAAATGTTTAATAGTGACTATATTTTGCTGGGGATTCCTAAGAGATTTTCACATTTTGAATTTACATAATAGTATTTTTTAAAACCACAAGCATGTTTTATTTCTGCAGTTAAAACAAAAAGCTAATAGTAACAACATCCACCAAAATATTTCTGTCAGATGATTTTGAATGCCACATGGTGAATTTGTTTTCACATAGTAATGTTCTCTTTTCAAATTTTATGTCTGCAGCAGCTTTGGATACTGAGTCACATAGTGTAAATCTGTACTCAGATTCCATCAGAGTTTTTTCTACCCACCATGTTCTTCACTGCAGCCTTTACATCCTTGTTCCTCAGACTATAGATGAGAGGATTGAGCATGGGGGCCATTACTCCATAGAAGAGAGAGATGAGGGCCTCAATGACGTCTTGATTATCAGCATCAACAGAACTTTTAGACTTGGGCTTTGCGTACATGAAGAAGATAGTTCCATAGAATATAATCACTACTGTTAGGTGGGCGGAGCAGGTGGAGAAGGCCTTACGTTTTCCTTTGGTGGAGGGGATCCTCAATATAGTGGTGACAATAAAAATGTAAGATATAGAAATTACTAGCAGTGGAATAACCAGAACAATCAGATTTGACCCTGCCATGCTGATCACATTGATTGAAATGTCAGCACAAGCCAGTTTTAGGATAGCTAGAATTTCACAGACAAAATGGTTAATGACATTACTAGTACAGAATGGTAACTGCATTGCGAGAGATGTCTGCACCACTGAGTCCACCAGCCCAGTGACCCAGGATCCAGCTGCCATGGGCAGGTAGGCATTTTTGCTCATGATGACAGAGTATCTCAGTGGGTAGCAGATGGCTACATAGCGGTCGAGTGCCATCATACCTAGAAGCACACACTCTGTGGCTCCCATGGCAAAGGAGAGAAACATTTGCACCATGCACCCAGAGAAGGAAACCCTTTTCCTTCCTGTCAGAAAACTGTCAAGAATTAGTGGGACAGAGGAGCTTGTGTAACAAATGTCCAGGAAGGAAAGATTACAGAGGAAGAAATACATGGGGGTGTGCAAGTGAGAATCACAGATGATTACTGAGATAAGGATTCCATTTCCCAGAAGGATCATCAGGTACATCCACAAAACTAGCGCAAAGAAAACTGTCTGGAGCTTTGGGTGGGCAGAAAGCCCAACAAGGACAAATTCTGTCAGCATGGAATCATTGGTCATTTCCATATTACATATATCCCTTCTCCAATAGCACTCTATGGATGATAGGATAGAAATTTGTTAATACAGTATCTACAAGAGCTACCTCTTTTAAGAATCATATTCCGTGTCACTGCAGTTCTATATTTGGGTATAACAATATAACTCTGGGGCAGCTTTCTCACTCTAAACTCAGGCCACTAGAGCAGAATCCTAACCTGATCATCTCAGGGTTAAGAGAGAGTACATTTGATTATAGGACATTTGGATCCCAAACCAGATTATGGCTGTTCCAACTAGTTCTGCCTCTTAACATACTGACTGCACACCAATTTAGTGTCTATAGTCTGGATGCAGTAGAGAGATGTAGTTTGACTGACAGTCTTTTCTGCAGTGTTTTAAGTTTTGAATTAGAGGTCAATATTTTACATGCAGAAGATACGGTATAAAAAAATCTACATTTTCAGCCTGTCTTCAAATAAATTATAATATTTAAAAACATTACACCTATTTCCATGATGGAGCTCAATTACAACTTGCCCATTCTTATTTGAAGCATGTTCTCCATGACACCAGATTACCCTCCTATCTCCCTTACCTGCTGGTCACTGGAGGTGAATATTAGTTGCCAGTAAATATGTTATTCTCAGTTGATCTCAACCACTTATAATACCTGATAGGATTGTATATGTATTTGAATTCTTGACTCATGGCTGCAGGACCAATGTATCTGGTAGGCATAGTAGGCCTATCATACTGTTAGAAACCTATGAAAATGTTTTTATTTCTTTTAAAATCTGAATAAAACTGAGTTTTTAAGCTTTAGTACATAATATTAGTATATTTATCTTTATATGAAAGCAGATGTAAAATACAACTTTTAATATTATTTCATGGAAGAAAGGGCCAGTCAAAGTCATAATGTGGTCCTATATAATCATATCCCTTTTTAGACCTCATTTTGGCGGCTGGTGGTAATAAGTAGTATTACCTATCTGCACATAGCCTCCTTGAGCACAGCCGTCTCATTGGATGGACGTATCTTTATATTGCTACAGTATCTACCTTAATATGATAATGAAGTATGTTTTTAAATAAATGATTTTCTTTAATAGAAAGAAATTGAGGGCAACTGGGTGGCTCAGTCGGTAAAGCATTCAAATTCAGTTCAGGTCATGATCTCGCAGTTCATGAATTCAAGCCCCACATCTGGCTCTCTGCTGTCCGCACAGAACCTGCTCCAGAACCTCTGTCTTACTCTCTCTCTGGCCCTCCCCTGCTCTCTCTCTCCTAAAAATAAAATAAATATTTAAAAAAATTCTTAAAGAAAGAGAAATTAAAAGTGCTTACAAAGCCATTTTTATCAGGAGTAAATATAATGTAGATTGTAGATTCCTCTTAATTTGTTTATTTTCACCTCATGCAAGGACTATCACTTAGGGATCAACTGTAATATTAGTGCTTTCATTCAAAATGTACACATTTAACTAAACCAGTGATACGTAGCCATTGTTTTTTAGCAAGTCAAATTTATACAGAAGCATAATATGTAAAGCAAACAAGAAATTTTCTCTGATTGAAGTTATACTGGTTTGCCAGAGAAGACAGAGTACTATTCATTTAGTTCCTTATTTACGTTTCCTCCTTCAGTTTGGTTTCAGAGGATCCCAGGGGCACCTGGGTGGCTCAGTTAGTTAAGCATCTGACTTCGGCTCATGTCATGATCTCACGGTTGGTGGGTTCGAGCCCCTCATTAGGTCATGATCTCATGGTTTTGGGTTTGAACTGTTCTGACATCTCAGAGCCTAGAGCCTGCTTCGGATTCTGTGTCTCCCTCTCTTTCTGCCGTTCCCCCGCTCACACTCTGTCTCTCTCTCTTTCTCTGTCTCTCTCAAAACTAAACATTAAAGAAAAAAAAATTTAAGAGGATTCCAAAGGGCATAGTTTTAAAATCACCTATGTAATGACTTAGATATAATAATAATCTGCATTTAATAGTTTTATTAGAAATGATAATAAAATAGGAATTTATGTATTGATTACTCAATGTCAGATACATATCTAAATGCTTTTACTCATAACAATCCATGGAAGGAGGGATTATTATTGTATGATATATAGATTTTCCTTCCTTAAACATTTGGTAAACATCACAAGTAAATCATGATATAAATAGATGAAAGAAAATTAAAATTAATTATTTCAAGAGATGCAGGAAATAAATTTGGTGGAGGCCAATTCATAATTTCATATTAACTATTTGAAGTTCCACAAACATAGGATAACTTCTTAATCTTGAAAGAAAACTATATTCCAAGAACCTATAAAAATTAGTCACTAATAATTAAGGCAGTTTATTATACATTTTCATTATCTGTAATAAGATAAAAGATTCCCACTCTTACATGGACTTGATAGTCCTGGTCAAAATAATAAGGCAAGAAAATGGCACAAGTAGCAACAAAAAGGGGCGCCTGAGTGGCTCAGTCAGTTAAGCATCCTATCCTTGATTTCTGCTCAGCTCATGATCTCACAGTTTGCGAGTTCGAGTCCCATGTCCAGCTCTGCCCTGACAGTGAGGAGCCTGCTTGGGATTCACTTTCACCCTCTCTCTCTGATCCTCCCCTGCCCTCTCTCTCAAAATAAATAAATTAATTAAAAAAGAAGTAGCAACAAAATGATACTAACAAATTTATAAGAAATAATGAGAAAAATTAGACTTCTGAAAGTAAGATCAATGGAAAAATTAGTAGTCCTCTTTATGGTAATAATGAATGATTAGCAAATATAATAAAAATAAATATAATAAGATTAACAAAAAATATAAAACATCTGGGTTTTGACCTAATAAAGCATGCACAGGACCTTTACAGAAATGATCTAAAAATTATAATAAAGAGCATAGCAGATGTAAGGAATTGAAAAAGTATAGCATGTTAATATATGGAATAAAAATGTAAGGCTGCCATTTTCTCCCAAATTAGTCTCTACACTCAATTAAATATATACAAAAATGTAGCTGAAATTTTTTGAGGAATGGGAGTATTCATCCTAAAATTTATGTGGAAGAATAAAAACACAGTTAATTTTACAACGAAAAATAAGGGGAGCGTTCCATATTTGAAACATACTGCAAAGCTACAGTAATAAAAATATTATGATAATGGATCAAGGACATTTAAGTAGTCTGTTGGAAAAGAAATCTCAGATACAGACACTAGTATATGGGAATTTTATAAATCATAAAACTGTCAACCCAAAGTAGTCAAGAAGGGATGGCTTAGTAGATCATGTTAGGAAAATATCTTTAGATGTGGATAAAAGATAAAAATTAGATCCTGGGATTACCATACGTAAAAGTGGAAAACAGAAGAATTAACAATTTAAATGTGAAAAAGAGAAATTACAAAATTAATAAAAGGCAATATAGAGAATCTTTGTAAACTTATAGTGGAGGAAAAACACTTTTAAAACAAAATCCAAGTAGCATAAACTATGAAGCAAAACTTGGTAGACTTAATCCAATGAAGGACCTCAAAGATAAAGTTAACAGACTGCAGAAGATAGTTACGCTATCTAACTGAATACACTACTAACTTGTCACAAGTAACCCTCTTGATGGAATATACAAAAAGGGGAAAAAAAGAAAAAAACGCAAAAATAAAAACCTCTTTTGTTAACCCAAAAGATAAATCTTTAAACCAATGGAAAATTGGTGAAATGACATGAATTAGTCATTTATGGAAGAGATTTCCTAAGTGACTGATGAATATATGGAGAAATCTCATGCTTCGCAAATCTGAAAAATGCTCATTAAAACAGCCATGCGATATCGTTCATGTTCATTACCAAAGTAGATGATACTAAAAGTTGGCAAGATGTGGGGAGGTAGAATTCTGTTGGGAGCGTACACTGGTATACTGAAAACTCTCTGGTTCTATTAAAATCGGGTAGGACTCAGTGATTCTAGTCCTGGGAAGATGACCCAGATACGTTTTTGCCCAGGACTATAAGGACACAAGCATGAGGATGCTCAGCATTGCATGGTTTGTGACAAAAGGAGTTTGGAGGCAAACTGGACGCCCATCATCAGAGTAATGGTTCTACCACATGAGCGCATGCCATATGGAGCACTTTGCAGAAATGAGAAGCAAATTAACTAGACGTCCATACAGCAACATAAATAGATCCTGGAAGAAGTGTTTAAAAGTAAGCAATACTGTGATTTATAACACAATAAATTTTACATAGAAATTTAAAATATGTACCTTACAGGGTACATGTATTTTAAGAGACAAATCAAACACATAAGTGCTTAGTAGAATCAGTGATTATGGGAGATATAGGAGGCTTTGTAAAGACTGGAATAATGTACGGAGGAATATAAAATAAATACAAAGGAATATGAGTAACTAAAGTCTAAGTTTAAAAGAAAACAAAAACACATAAAAATCATAGAGAGCAATATAGGACATATGCTAGTGAAGGAGCTCTGATAAAAATATAGTTTTAGGGGCACCTGGGTGGCTCAGTCAGCTAAGCATCTGACTTGATTATGGCTCAGGTTATGATCTCATGGTCATGAGATCAAGCCCCATGTTGGGCTCCATGCTGGGTGTGGAGCCTGCTTAAGATTCTCTCTCTCTCTCTCTCTCTCTCTCTCTCTCTCTGCCTCTCTCCCCTCCTCTTTCCCTCTTTCTATCTCAAAAAAGAATTAAGACAAAAAAATTTAATGTAGTTTTAGTATAGTGGACTATCATAAATGTAAGAACAAAGGAAAATTGACTTCTGACTCCATAAAAAACAACACACAATGGATTGGGGGAAAAAATAAGGCATTTAAAAGAAAAAAATGGGTTAAAGTTTAGTTAGATCAGACATTTTGCAAAATAACGTTTTAAATCTAGCTAAAGAAAAGTCAGGCATAAAATGGTTCCAAGTCTTGTGGTCCTGTTGGAAAGGTTATCCTTAATGTAGAGATAAATGAATGTGGAGTTTGTATTAGCCTGATTCCACTAAATATGCTATTCATATCAATAACTCCCTTGATTTGGTTCAGTGTTGCTCTTCTTTTTTGTTAAGCTTATTTATTGGTTGGCTGGTTGGTTGGTTGGTTGGTTGGTTGGTTGGTTTACTCAGTGTGGAGCCCAGTGGGGGCTCAAGCTCATGAACCATGAGACAGTCACCCAGGCGCCCCTCAGTGTTTCCCTTCTGGTGATACTGAGAAACTGGGCATCCAGGTCACTGTGTAGAAGGAATAAATGGACTAAGCAGAGGAATTAGGTGGCTGCTCTCCAAAAGAATTAGCTATTCTATTTCTTTATTATTATAATATTATTATTATTTGAGAGAGAGAGAATGAGTGTACATGTTAGCTGGGAAAAGGAGCAGAGGGAGAGAGAAAGAGAATCTTAAGCAGGCTCCACATTGAGCACCCCCAACCCCACGCAAGGCTCCATTCCACGACACTGGGATCATGACCTGAGGCAAAATCAAGAGTGGGACACTCAACTGACTGAGCCATCCAGGCACCCCACCACTCTATTTCTCATTGTAAAGTGTAGTACTCTACTTCATAATAGTACCTGTGAATGAATGTGAATCAACCCCTGTGAATGAGATACAGACTCATCCTGTTCTAACCAACAATTTTGAGTGTACGGGGGAAAAGAACAGAATGTGGACCTTGATAAAACCACACCACACCACACCACACCACACCACACCACACCACACCACACCACACCACACCACCACAGTATAGCAATGTAGTGAAACCAGCACTTGGTAGGAAACCAGCAGCTTTCCTTGGGGGAAGCCTGAATCATTATACATGTTTTATTCAAACGACAAAAGAAAGTACAAACAGATTTCAAAGAAGGGGAGATCATCTGAGAAAGAGCTAGGGATATCTTGTCACTTGAATTTGGCCTTGTTGAGCCGAGGGGAAAGAGTCTTAGGTAACAGGATGAGGCAAAATGTGTCAGTGGGGCTTCTGACAAGAAAGTTAGGCAAGAAAACAATGTATCATGGTACAGTAGTCAGAAAAATATTTTTAAAAGGAAGGAAGATTTGCCATTTTGTGTGGTATATTAAATGTAGCGTTAAGGAATTAAAATCTATTCTCCAGGCAATTAGGAACCTTTGGAATTTTGTCCAGGGGATGTTAAGGATGAAAACACAGAAAAAAAGTTTAATTAGAGGCATTCTTCAGGATCATGTACTTTCTTACTAATATTGAACTGTGACCTGTGTGGTTTGTAGGTTTGTAATCATTGTTTTTCAAGGCAATCATTGATCGTCTCCTCTCCTTCAGCTTATAGAGAACCTGACTCAAAATAAATCTTTTGGAATTAGAAACATAAGAGTTCATTTTAGGTCAAGTTGGTATTATAAAGTTTTATTTCCCTTGGCAAAAACACAACCCTGCCATTTCCTCCAGGTTCTTAGCTTGGTCCTATAATAGTCTGTGAAAATTAAAGTGTATCTAGCCTCCCTTTGAGGTGAAACCAATGCTCTGTTGGGTCTTTCACAACCAGGTCTTAACCAATTGTTTTAGTTATTAAACTAACAAAAATAATAACAACTGCCTCATTCTGCCTGGGTTTTCCAGGTTGGTTTTTTTCCCCCATTTCTGAGTATGAAGGGCACTTCAACAGATACCCAGAGGAAAAGTAAAACATCCCAGTTAATAAGTCAAAAGATTGATTTCCTGGGGGTCATAGGAACCCGTCCCTTCTGCTCTTCATGTCTTTTTTTTAAAAAAGAGATTTATTCCCCACCCTTAGAAAATTTCTCTTCCAAGAGAAGTGTTTATTAAGGTATTTCACTGGGTGAAAAAGGACATATTTGCTTTGTCTTCAGTTTTCCCTTAGTTGCCCCAGGATATGTTGGACACTGTAAGCAATGGTAGTCAAATGTACATGAGCTGAAAGAAATCTTAGCTGCATCTCTTATGAACTCTGTGACATTATGCTAATTTTCTAACTTCTTTCAGCAACTGTATGCTCACATATATTGGGGCAGCATTGTCTGAGTTTAACTGATCACATGTGCTAAGTTTATGTTATAGAGTAGGAACTTAAAACACATTTGATTCTTCCTTGGGTCATAATTAGTTGCAATTAAAAGAGAATGAGACTCAAAATTACATTCTTAGGACACCCAATTCACATGCTAGGTAGGTGAGTGCTACACTACTTTTCAGATTCTATGTTTTTTCATACATTTAATGAGATAATCCAATGATATGATATAGTGAAAGCACTTTGCAAGCTGAATATAATATCCAAATGCTTATTCACTAATTCATTCAACACAAAAATAACAGTAGCCTTGTGTGTGCTAGGCAATATAACTAGGGCTGGTGGTGATGGCATGATGGTGAGCAAATGAAATCATTATAACATCTATTTTTCGCAAAGCTAAAGGATAGTTCTTTATAAAAAATATTTCAGTATTTGTTAAACAACTTAATTTTTTTCTTTTATGATTTTATAATTTTGAAGCTTCAAAAGAATTGTCCTAAGCTATTGCCTTTTCATTTTAGAAACAGGAAAACAATACTGAGAGAAGGTACATGACTTAATTAGTGTTCTGTATCTAATTAACTATGTGTAGGAAGCAAGCATTGCCTGGCTATAAAGCTCAGACTCTCAGAAACACTGTATTATCTCAGACAGGGAAATGTGTTCTATGTTAATCTTATTGGTTTTAGTGCTAATTAGAGAGAGGCTAATTTAAGTAAACTTGGAATCCAAGCAGAATGACAGACACATTAAGAATATTACAACCACAGATTTGATTCACAGGCTGAATTTCTGCTACAAATTGAAGTACTTAGCACAGTGTAGGAATAGATGGAATAGATGATCAGATTTTTTTTTCTGGGACATTACTTTTTGCCAAGATTAATCCAAATAAGTAGTAATCAAAACAAGACAGAGATAAAGGGCAGTGGCAGATTTTTGCGCCCACACACTTTATTCTCAAGTCAAAGTTCACTGTTGGGACTTAGGGGCATTAGGATAAAGAGGTGCTGATTACAGTGATCCTGACCCAAGGATTTTCCAGAAAGGGTTAATGGAAGAGGTGGTGTACATTTATTTATACAGAGTGAGATATAGGAATCACATGCATTTTTAAATGTTTATTCATTTTTGAGAGAGTGAGGGAGAGTACACGTGAGCTGGGGAGGGACAGATAGAGGAGGACAGAGGATCCGAAGTGGTCTCTGCGCTGACAGCAGAGCCCTTTGCAGGGCTCAAACTCAGCTGTGAGATTATGACCTGAGCTAAAGTCAGATGCTTAACTGACTGAGCCACCCAGGCACCCCAGGAATCATATTTTTTGTCTTAATTATTTTGAATTCAACAATTATTTTGAAATACAGGTGATATGATATCTCAACTATTTTAAAATATTTTTTAAAATATGGTAGTCATAGCAACTATGGAAGATGGTCAAATAATTGCATTGAAATTCCACACATTTGGGACAGAGAAATAATTTTTTCAGCAGATTATAGGTCCAATAATAATACTCAAATGGCTTGGTGCAGTGCACCTGTTCTGCAATGCTGTCTTAACACCCAATGGAGGAATCTAACATTCTCATTCTATCTGCTGTGGGGAAGAAAGGGCGGGAAGGAAGAACAAATGTTTTTGAAGACGCAAAAGAAGACTGAATTTTATTTTAGAGTGCCTAGATTTGGAACCTCCTTTTTTCCTTCTTTAAATGAGGCCAATTCCTACCTAAGAGCTTTGTTGTGAAAATTATTCAGCAATGGTCTCAAATTTAATGGAAAGCCATATGACACTAAATGATGAAAGCTTGACAGATGGAAAAATTAGATATATCCAGTTAAAGCATATAAAATTGATATATTACCAATAATTTGAAAACAATATTTACAAGAGAAGTTGGAATATAATGTCATTTATATATGTACCTCTAAGCTTAAGGAGTGGCTTCCTTTCTTGATCTGAGTTCAGTCTTCTTCCTTAATAGCTGCTTTGCTTTACAGCCTCAAGTAATGCTATTTTATGTAACAATTTTCAGGATAAAGTGAGGAGACGTTAGTGAGATTTAGATAGCAAACAGGATGCTGTAATTATTTTCTTCAAGTTTTGACATACCAGTAGTTTATTCCTCTGATAAAATTGATAGATGAGTTTATTTAAAATATTCTCGGGGCGCCTGGGTGGCTCAGTCGTTAAGCATCCCACTTCAGCTCAGGTCACGATCTCGCGGTCTGTGAGTTCAAGCCCCGCGTCGGGGCTCTGGGCTGATGGCTCAGAGCCTGGAGCCTGCTTCCGATTCTGTGTCTCCCTCTCTCTCTGTCCCTGCCCCGTTCATGCTCTGTCTCTCTCTGTATCAAAAATAAATAAAACGTTTAAAAAAATCTATAAAATCTTCTCACTCTCAGGCCACTTCTAGTTCAATATCAGAAAAAATAACTAAAATGACCCATAGATTCTTAAGGCCAACCTTTGTACTTATCTAAGTGTGTCTCTGCATTTTGATTTCCAGAAACATCCTCCCAAAGACCAGCCATTAGCTCAGCAAGGCAATTTAAATTCTTTTGGGGACAAGCTATGGAAGGGTCCAATATTTGCAACAAACTAATGTCAGGAATGTAAACATGTTAGGAGGATTAAAAACTTTCCCATACTCCAGGGAAAATGTAGTTAGATCCAATTATATCATGTAACTGGTATATTCTTGTTGTCATGCAACTCGAATAGGAACTGTATCTCACCATCTACATTACCACAGTAATTGAAGATTTTAAGACTAAAACAGAAAAATAGTCTTTAATAAGTATTGTTTTTTCTTTTCTCATCTTATCTGAAAACTTCCCATGATTAATAGCATAAAGCATCTTCATTTGTATTATATTTTCAAATATCTAATGTGCTTCCCAGGATACTACCATGAATTAGAATGTTCTATTCCCACTCTTCAATGAGGAAGGGAATTTAGGTTAAAAGAATGTAAACAATTTAAACTGATAGTTAAATGTCAATAAAAAATTGAAACTGAGCTTTATTTTCTCTTTAGATTCAAGTTAGAGTTGAAGCATATGGAACAGAAAGTAACCTTTTATCAAAAACAATTCCTCTTTGACTTTAATAACCAAGGTTTGTATTCAGACTCAGCTTTTGTCCCAGAAATTAATCTTTCTTTCTCAATGTTTTTCTGTGAAAACTCTTTTTGAGATAAGCCTATTTTTTCAAATTGGTAATTTCTCCTTAAACTACATATTTCTTCTTTAATTCACTCTAAATCCTGTAAGTTATACTGTTCAGGTATCTGACATGTACTGCCAGATAATAATAGATAATGCCAACTGAGTGCAGGGGAGGGGCATTTTCTCTGCACTTTACATGTATTTCATTTATCTAATTATTATTATAATATTATGAGACACACACTATTATTTTCATTCTAAAGATTGAGTGAGGAGCAAGAAGATATTACTTATTGCCTATGATATGTATATGCAACAAGTTTCCCTAAAGGGATTGAAAACTACTTAATGGCAGAAAATATCACAGCACCATCTCAAGATGTACCTTGAGCATGATGGATGCTTAGAATATATACTTGTAGGCAGATGGGAAATTTTACCATAATATTTAGTTCCTCAATTCTGCTCTATATTTTGTATACTATGAAATTATGCCACTTTAATATTTATAGTTATTGTTCGGAGTAGTACTTTTCATTGAAGAACCACTTAAGAAAAAGAGGATCCTGAAAGGAGAAGAACTTGAGTCCTCTTTCCCTAACCTCTTTCTCTGTCCCTTCTGCCTGAAAAGCTTGAAATCTATGTTTTATGTCTTATTCACATTTTTATTGATATCTAATTGACATATAATATTGTGTAAGCTGAAGATGTACACTGAGTTGACTTGATACACTTTTATGTTATAATATGAATACTACCATAATGTTAGTTAACCTCCATCATAGCACATAATTATCTGTGTGTGTGTGTGTGTGTGCGCGCGCGCGTGTGTGTGTGTGTGTGTGTGTGTGTGTTGTGAGAACATTTAAGATCTAGTCTCTTGGCAACTTTTAACTGTATAATGCAGTTTTGTTAACTGATCACAAGGCTGTGCGTTAGATCCCCAGAACTTACTAATCTTCTAACTGCAAGTGTATACCACTTGGCCAACATTTCTCCAATTCCTCTACCCTACAGCTGCTGGTAACCAGCAGCTACTCTCTGTTTTTATGCGTTTGGCCTTTTTAGATTCCACAAATAAGTGATATTGTACAGTATTTGTATTTCTATGTCTAACATATTTCACTTACCATAATACCCCCAAGGTCTATCCATGTTGTCCCAAATGGCAAGATTTCCTACTTTTTCATGGCTGAGTAATATTCCATTTGATATATGTACCACATTTTCTTTATCCATTTATTGGTTTGATAGACACCTAAGTTGTTTCTTGGCTCTTTTGAATAATGCTGTAATGAGCATGGGGATGCAGATATATTTTCTTAAATCTTGGATATATTCCAGAAGTAGAAAAGCTGGATCTTATGGTAGTTCTTTATTTAAGGAACCTCCATATTGTTTTCCTGAAAGCTGAAGCAATTTACATTCCCACCAATGGTGCACAAAGTTTCTCTTTTCTCCATATCCACACCATTACTTGTTATCCTATCTTTTTGAAGGTAGCCATTCTAACAGGTGTAAGGGGATATCACACTATGATTTTAATTTGCATTTTCATGATGATTAATGATACTGAGCATCTTTTTAAAATAAATGTTTACTTATTTATTTTGAGAGAGAGCACACACATGCACACATGTATGAGTGGGGAAGGAGCAGAGAGAGAGGGGGAGAATCCCAAACAGGCTCTGCACTGTCAGCTCAGAGCCTGTTGTGGGGTTCAATCTCAAAAACCCTGAGATTAGTATTAAGAGTCAGACGCTTAATCAACTGAGCCACCCAGTAGCTCGAGCATTTTTTAATGTACCTGTTGGCCACCTGTATGTCTTCTTTGGAAAAATGTCTGTTTAGTTCCACTGCCCATTTCAAAATCAGATTTTTTTTTTGTTACTGAGTTGTATGACTTCTTTATATATTTTGGATATTAATATAGTTCAAATATATTTTCTCCATTTCATAGGTTGCCTTTTCATTTTGTTGAGTATTTCTTTTGCTGTGCAGAAGATTTTTAATTTGATGTAATCCCACTTGTTGACTTTTTGCTTTTGTTGCTTGTGCTTTTGGTGTCATGTCTAAAAAATAGTTGCCAAGACCAATGTCAAGGAACTTTCCCCTTATGTTTTCTTCTAGGAGTTTCATGATTTAGTTGGTCTTTTCTATTGTATTTTTCATTTATTCTATTTTTTCTGGTCTCTAATTTATTTCCTCTATAATTTTTGTTATTTCCTTACTATTGCTAATTCTGGGCTGAGTTTGTTCTTCTTTTTCTAGTTCCTTGAGAAGTAAAGTTATTTGAGATATTTCTTTTTTCTTAATATATGCATTTATCACTATAAACTTCCCTCTAATTACTGTTTTTTTTTTAGCTTCCCATAGATTTTTGTGTGTGGTGTTTCCATTTTCATTTGTCTGAAGGTATTTTTAAAAATTTTTTCTTTGACCTTTTGATCACTCATGTGTATGTTGTTAAGTTTCCAGATGTGTAAATTGCCTAGCTTTCCTCTTGTTGATTTCTAGTTTCATACCATTGTGGTCATAAAAGATATTTGGTGTGACTTGAGTCCTCTTAAATATGCTAAGACTTGTTTTGTGGCCTCTCATATCACCTATCCCGGAGAATATTCTGTATGCACTTGAGAAGAATGTGTATTCTGCTGCTCTTAAATGGAATGTTCCTTATATGTCTGTTAAGTCTTTTTAATTGCAAGTATGTCTCAAATCCAATGTATCATTGTTGATTTCCTGTCTAGATGATATATCCATTGTTGAAAGTGGGGTATTGAAGGCCCTTAGTATTGTGTTATTGCTTATTTCTCCATTCAGATCTGCTGGTATTTAAATAACATGTTTAGGTGCTCTGATTTCAGGTGCATATATATTTACAATTTTTATATTTGCTTGATGAGTTGAACTTTTTATCATTGTATAATGACCTTCTTTGTCTCCCATGACAGTTTTTGTCTTAGTCTATTGTGTCTGATATAAGTATAGCCACCCCCTTGCATGGAATATCTTTTTCCATCCTTTCACTTTAAGCCGATGTGTGTCCCTAAAGCTGAAAATTAGTCTCTTGTAGATAGAGCATAGTTGGGTCTTGTTTTTCAGTCCATCCAGCCACTCTGTGCCTTTTGATTGGAAAATTCAATCCATTTACATTTAGGGTACTTTTTAATACATAGATATACTAATGTTATCCTATTAATTTCTTTATGGCTGTTTAGTAGTTTCAGTGTTCCTTTTTTTCTCTCTTGATGTCTACCTTTGTGGATTGTTGAATTTCCCTGGTGGTATGCTCAGATTTTCTTCTCCTTATCTTTTGTGAATCTACCAAAAATTTTTGCTTTGTGGTTACCACTCAGCTTACATAAAACATCTTATAGATATAACAGTCTATTTTACACTGAAAGCAATTTAACTTCAATTACATGCACAGACTATACTCTTTTACTCCCTCCCTTTTACGTTTTTAATCTGACAATTTATCTCTATTTATATTCTGTATTCATAGCAAATGATAGTAGCTATAGTTATTTTTAATACTCTTTTCCTTTAACCTTTTATACTATAGTTAAGTGGTGAATATACCATCCTGTCACAGAAGAGAGGCTTATGAATCTATATATTTACCTTTGCATATTTTTATGTTTTCACATTACTAATTAGTGTTCTTTCATTTTGGCTTGAAGAACTCCTTTCAGTATTTCTTATAAGGTGGGTCTCATGATGTACTCCCTTAGCTTTTGTTTGTCTAGGAAAGTTTTTATTTCTCCTTCATATCTGAAGGGTAACTTTACTAACCCTCAATGTTAATGTCTAAAAAATCAATAGATTTTCCCAAAACATTTTACTTCATTAATGTGTTATCTACCTATCAGAATTCATGCCCCAAACTACCCGTTATAGACTTTTTTTCTACTCTTGTGGCCTTAAATGGGAATTCACTTTTGTCCTGTGAATTTATTTTATTTTTATTTGCATTTCTTTTTTTTAATATATGAAATTTATTGTCAAATTGGTTTCCATACAACACTCAGTGCTCATCCCAAAAGGTGCCCTCCTCAATACCCATCACCCCCCCTCCCCTCCCTCCCACCCCCATCAACCCTCAGTTTGTTCTCAGTTTTTAAGAGTCTCTTATGCTTTGGCTCTCTCCCACTCTAACCTCTTTTTTTTTTCATTCCCCTCCCCCATGGGTTTCTGTTAAGTTTCTCAGGATCCACATAAGAGTGAAAACATATAGTATCTGTCTTTCTCTGTATGGCTTATTTCACTTAGCATTTCTTTTAATTCCAAAGAAGTATGACAATGGCATCCTGCATGAAGTTAACTTATCTAAAAGAATACATATAAAGTAAGCAAAAAAGTTAAATGACAATGCACTTAATTCAAAGAAAACATCTATTTGATTTTATTTATAATATCTAGATGATTTTTCAACTGTAGCATTTATTTCATTTTGGTAATTATCATTTGAATTACTAATTTCTGACATTGAATTTATTTTGGTAAGCATATTTGAACTAAAAACTCTCACATATTATAAAGTTAATTTTGTGAACATGTGCTCCTATTTCCAAAAGTTACATGAGTAGGAGGATGTATCACAGTTTATTCCCAGTACTGCTCTTAATTGGGTCTGTGGGTCACTATTCCTAATGCACTGGAAGTTTCTTCATTCTACATGTCTCTCGTTCCAGCTTTAAATTGCTTTGGGAATTAGGGAACAATTACAACAACCCTTGCATAACAAATATTTACTCTTCCACATCTGTGGAATCTGGCATTGTTTGTTGAACCTGACCTTAATTCAGAATGCTGACATAAATACTAAGAAGAAAGTTACTGGGTCTTTTAGGAGGTGGAAATAATGTATTGGTATACGGGTGAGTCTTGAATACAATGAAACTGTACATTTTCAATCTATAGTTAAGGCCATTATTAATATTAATTTGTAATGTTAATAATCTGATTCAATAGAATACCAATTTATTATCACCAAAATATAATTGTGAATCATTATTAGTCATATTTCATTATTATTTGTATAATGTTTTATAATCCTTAAAGCAATTTACTTATGCTATCTCATTATTTCCTGACAATATCCTTGCAAGGAAAGTAAGGCAGTTATAGTTATCATTATTTTATAAACAAGAAGACTGAGGCTATAGATTAGAAGCCTAGGACCTCAAACCACAGACTTTGATTTTAGTCCCAGGCACTTTTCCACCATGCTATACCCATATCATATATATTCCAGTGAGTACTAGATGATCCTCTATACTTACAGTGCATAAACTGGTAATTATAAGATGGCAGAGGTGGCATATAAGATTTCAGCTTAGGGGCACCTGGGTGGCTGGCTCAGTGGGTTTGGCATCTGACTTTGGCTCAGGTCATGATCTCGCAGTTCGTGAGTTTGAGCCCCATGTCAGGCTCTGTGCTCACAGCTCAGAGCCTGGAGCCTGCTTTGTATTCTGTGTCTCCCTCTCTCTCTGTCCTTCCCTTACTTGTGCTCTGTCTCAAAATAATAAATAAATATTAAAAATTTTTAAAAATATTTCCGCTTACTAGTGTTGTCTGAAAGATACTTACAAAAATTAAAGCCTGCTGCAAAATAAATATGACATATTAAATTTTTCTTGTCCAAAAATACTACACACGGAATTGCTTGGGTTTAGAAAGTCAGCCTTTACTTATTTAGTCAAACCCCCTCTATTATGTGCAGCCACTGTGTTAGGCTTAGGTGTTAGAGGGATGAGCAAGACAGACGCACTCCTTCCCCTGTGTCTCTAGGTATCTCACAGTATAACAAGATCACCAGTTTAAAGTGCAGGGAACAGAAGTAGCAAGACAAGCCCAGCTCAAGATGGGTTTGAATTAGTGAGGGGATTCCTATTTAGGAGGGAAAGGTGGGAGCAGGTGGCTGGCGAAGCAGTTTAGGTAGCCTTGGATACATTATCTGGAAGTTGTCTGGAATAGGCAGTCAACAGTCTTTCCAGGCTGGACCTTTGGCTCCTACCTGGAATGTCTCCATATATCTTAGTAAATCAGTGTCTTGCTGAGTTCTTCTTTATGCATTAGTGACTGGGTTGATCAGAGTGCTCAATTTCTCTGCATTCTCTGACCAATTTCCGAGCTGGGGAGGATTTTGATTTATCATAAGAAATAGTGTAGAATCATTGTAGAATAATGGTCCCTTTCCTCTGGACACTGTTGAATGAATATAGTCAATTTGTTTTTGTGACTCTTATACTTCGACAGTTCCTGCTGAGCACTCCCTTCTGTTGATAATTTCTATACAATTTTAATGATACCAGTTAGACATAGTAGTAATGTAAAGATAATGGACTTTGGATCTTTCCTCTGCCCATTATTCCAACTGTACCAATTTCAAGGCACATAGGATTCTGAAATAAGAGTTGGCTACACAAATAAAATGAAGATCTTTCCCTCTCTCCGTACCTCTCCTCTCTCCAACTGTTCTCTCTCTCTCTCTGCCCCCACCCATTTCCCTCCTTCCTTCCTTCCCTCTCCTTTAAAGGAAGTTCTGGACTTAAGCTAAAAATAACAAAAATTAACAATCTCTTAACTATTTTTTTCAACTCTAAAATTGAGGTGTTTATTTTTTTAATTTCTTAATGTTTATTTATTTTTGAAAGAGAGACAGAGCACAAGCTGAGGAGGGGCATAGAGAGAGGGAGACACAGAATCCAAAGCAGGCTACAGGCTCTGAGCTGTCCAGCACAAAGCCTGATGTGGGGCCTGAACCCACAAACCATGAGATCATGACCTGAGCCAAAGTCAGACGCTTGACTGACTAAACCACCCAGGAGTGCCTAAAATTGAGGTTTTTATATTCTCTTCTTTGCCTTTCTCTTCAAAGTTGAAATATTTCTATTGTGTATTTTTTATGTTTATTAATTTTTTTTAGAGAAACAGAGCATGAGCGGGGGAGGGGCAGAGAGAGGGAGACAGAGAATCCCAAGCAGGCTCTGCACTGGCATCACAGAGCCTGATGCAGGGCTTGAACTCACAAATTGGATTTCTGGCTCTAAGTAAAACCTGTTATACAGTAATTTTCCCAAATACTAGCCATGACAAATTAAGTGAGAGTGGGGGAAGAGTGACTTTGCTGAAATTCTCAAAACTATTAGCCCGTGTGAGGCCTAAACTTGTGATTTGACCAATGTCGAATCGGGTGGTGATTTTGGAAAGATCAATTTTCACATCTAGTCAGTAATTAGTGACAACCCCATTAATTTACATAGCTTAATTTCTTGTGTTACATTTCTGATAAAAAAATTTCATAAAATCATACTACGATGTCAATTTTGGAGAGTATTAATATCATAGGGTCTAAGCACTCAGCCCATGCTCTGTGCTTTGTAATAATGATGGACACCTTCGTTACCAAAAGAAATGCCAAATTCTCTGCCTGACCCTCAAGACTCTCTATGTACCTACCTTGCTTTCCTTTTCAGATGTGCTTGCCGCTACCCCTCCACTGAAACTTCCTTGTTCAAAAAGGATGTGCTCTGTGTATTCCTAACTTTGGCTCAACTTCTCACTTTTGGGATACCCCATGTCCCCTCTTTTCTTTTCTTCCAAATCTAATTCTTCCCATACTTCCAGATCAGGCCCAAGTCTGAAACTTCTTCCTTCTGGGAAAGTTGGTAATTTTCAAACTACATAATGTAATTATATTTATGATATGTTTTAATTTGTACTTTTCCTATATCCCTAACTGAATTATGAGCTTTGTAATGGTAGGCACTTTACATTATTCTTTAGTTTATCCTTACTGTGCTTGGAACATGCCTAGGTTCAAGGTTGGCTATCAGTAATATTCTAATTTTTTTTTTCAACGTTTATTTTTGGGACAGAGAAAGACAGAGCATGAACAGGGGAGGGGCAGAGAGAGAGGGAGACACAGAATCGGAAACAGGCTCCAGGCTCTGAGCCATCAGCCCAGAGCCTGACGCGGGGCTCGAACTCACGGACCGCGAGATCGGGACCTGGCTGAAGTCGGACGCTTAACCGACTGCGCCACCCAGGCGCCCCTATATTCTAAAACTATTGTAGTAGTCTGGCACAAGTTGAAACTACTTTTTTTAAAAAAATGTGTCTTTTAATAATATTTTTTCTTAAGAGTATATAACAACATGATATGAATTTGGACCTTTCTGTAAAACACAATCATATATTATTGTTATTTTTCAGATTCACATGGCAATCCATAATAAGACGAAAAAAATCAGTATGGGTCAGAAAAATCTGCATACTCTGTCAATTCAGTGTAGATAAAAGCCTTGCTACTCAAATGCTTTCCAAGAGCTTTGCATAAGTACCACTTAAGAGAAATGGAAAATCTCAGGAGCTGCCATGAACTCTAAACCAGAATCTAAAGTTTTTCAAGATACCCAGACGATTCATATGCATATAAAAATCAGTGAAGCTATGAACTGGATTTTTTTTAAGTAACCTCTGTGTCCAAGTGGGGCTTGAACTCATGACCCTGAGATCAAGGGTCGCATGCTCTACCTACAGAACCAACCAGGCACCCCTATGAATTAGATTCAATCTGAGCTTTGAGCTCCACTTCATTATTTACTAACTGGTTAACTTGGACAAGTTACATCTTTTATATTTGGGAAAAAAATGGGGCTAATATAAAGAATTATTATATTTTATAAATCAAAGGGATGGATATATACCCATATATACATAATTACATAAAATATTTAAACCGCATTACTGTTTTCTTAGGTTGACTTAAACAAGATACACTGTGAAGCTACAGAATAAAATAAGGTAGAGACTATGTAATGTCCTCCAAAGATTTTAACATTCATGCAGAGCTGATCTGTGCAATGGTCTTGTCATAGGAACAGTCACACAAAATACTAAGAGGAGCCTAGAATATGAGAGTAATAACTAATATTTAAACAGACATTAAATTTCAGTTTATGCTATTCAATTTATTATTATTAAATGCCTATAAAATATATAAAATACAAATTAAATATACTAATATAAGGTATGTAGAATCAGACATAGAATGAGATATATACCAAAAATATCAAAGTTGCTGTGAAATTTTGACCATGATGTAATTGCTGAAACAAATGTCTGGTCTATGTTGAGTAGTCTTTTACCATCTCTCTCTACTGCTTGCTTTCTGGGGGTAGATGAAGTCAGGCTCATAGTTGGTAATTAGGAGTTTTAGAAACCTCAACCTGGGAGTCTGTCAACAGCAGGAAAAGTTACTTCTGTACAGCTGTCTGATCATAGGTAGAGTTTCACATATTAGCAAAGGGCATCAGCACTTAGTCATTTCCAATTTCATTTTTTTCTAGTCACACAGATTGTTGAAGATGACTGGCCGTCAGGGCTCCATGCAAACACTCCTTAGAATACCATCTACAAAATGAATTGTTCAGGTAATTTGTAACATTTCTTAGCAGTGAATATATTTTATATTAAATCTTCCTGTGATATCCTGAAAGCAGATGACATGGATAAAATTAACCAGACATTTACATCAGAATTTCTTCTTCTGGGATTCTCTGGTTACCCAAAACTGGAGATCATGTACTTTGTTCTAATTCTAGTAATGTATCTAGTGATTCTAACTGGCAACGGTGTTCTGATCATAGCAAGCATCTTTGATTCTCGTCTTCACACCCCCATGTACTTCTTCCTGGGCAACCTGTCTTTCCTGGATATCTGCTATACATCCTCCTCTGTTCCCTCAACTTTGGTGAGCTTAATTTCAAAGAAAAGGAACATTTCCTTCTCTGGATGTGCAGTGCAGATGTTCTTTGGGTTTGCAATGGGGTCAACAGAGTGTTTCCTCCTTGGCATGATGGCTTTTGATCGCTATGTAGCCATCTGTAACCCTCTGAGATACCCCATCATCATGAGCAAGGTGGTGTATGTACTGATGGCTTCTGTGTCATGGCTCTCTGGTGGAATCAACTCAATTGTGCAAACATCTCTTGCCATGCAGTTGCCTTTCTGTGGGAATAATGTTATCAACCATTTCACATGTGAAATATTAGCTGTCCTTAAGCTAGCTTGTACTGATATATCCCTAAATATTATCACCATGGTGATATCAAATATGGCATTCCTGGTTCTTCCACTGATAGTCATTTTTTTCTCCTATATGTTCATCCTTTACACCATCTTGAGAATGAACTCAGCCACAGGGAGACGCAAAGCCTTTTCCACCTGTTCAGCACATCTGACTGTGGTGATCATATTTTATGGTACCATCTTCTTCATGTATGCCAAGCCCAAGTCTCAAGAGTTTCCTGGGGACGACAAGTTGCAAACTTCAGACAAGCTCATTTCTCTGTTTTATGGGGTAGTGACCCCCATGCTAAATCCTATAATCTATAGCTTGAGGAATAAGGATGTAAAAATTTCTGTAAAATATCTGCTAAACCAAAAAGCTATTCAGTAAGTATATCCTACACAGAAAATATAGGTCTTTTCATAACAGGCACAGAGATGGACTCATAGGTCAATTAGTTAAAACCTTCTTTGGAGAAACTATGGTTAAGAAAGGATATTTTTATTCTTCCCCTTCCCTAGCTTTACTCAGCTAGAATTACTGAGAACTATAGTTTGCTTTAAACTCAGCTTCCAAAATGTCCTGGTCTAGATTCCACAAGCATGGTGAATTCCATTAGAATCTCATCTCTGGTGATATCTGGAATGAGTGTTTCTGGTGTCGTGTGTAGAAACACAGTGGAAAACATCACACGTAAGCTTTAGAAATAGGTAAGAGTAAAAAATCTGCAATTTCACAAACTACCTAAGTGACATTGGATAGACTATTCTTTGTAAGCCATACTTACCTTACCTTGGAATAAGGAAATACGTAAAGCCAGGTTTTAGTGTCATTTAAAGTTTCAATAACTGGAGAAAGCACCTGGCATAGCACTACTTCACAGTGTCTAGAATTTCAGAATTGAAGCTAAGACTCCAAATTGATGACTAAAAGCGACTACTGAGCACCTCTTTTACCATAAGCTAATAATTACAAGAGCCAAAATCTCCTCCTGGAAGTCACTCTGTTAATATCTTTGCCTTTCCCCTTAAAGCTATATAAAGCGAAGCTCAGGAGAGAGGAAGAAATAACTGAGGGAATTTTCTACCTTATGGTGAGTCCACAATGGGTTTTGGGCGACATTTCACAACAGTCACTGTGAAAGAATGGCAAAATTGTTTTTCCAATCCAAGTTTGGGGATGCTGCAAAAGAGCCCCTTAAGGTTTTGGGTGCCTACAAAGAAATAGAGTCTGACTTCCTATTTGAAGAGGGGAGACCTGCAGAGTTCTCTAGGCTGCAGACTAGCAGAGGAGCTGGTCTAGAAAGGAGAGGAAGGTTAGTATTCTATGCCAAATAAAACAGAAATGTTTCAAATCTGCCTGAGGTGTTCTTCTGGGCTCAGAAAGAGTGGTAAAAACAATGATTAGGAAAATAAAATCCATTTTTTCATTTTCCAATGAGTTGAAATTCTTTATTAAGTCTATTATGTTCTTTTTTTTTCTTTTTTCTTTTTTCTTTTTCTGTTGATTCCTTGTCTAGAAGGCCATTGCCGAGCATAGAGTATCTTTGAGCCACACCATCTGTCTTTTCTGTAATCTCTTAGCCCATGTGATAACTGGGCTTTGACTTTATTTCCTACTCAACATTCCTCTTTATTTTGTTTTGGAGCCACACTGTAACCCCATATCTCCTACTCAGAGGCTTCATTCTTTGCCATTCCACTTCCTTCGGTTGACCCAGGTTTCTACCTAAATGATCTGGTCACTAAATTCAGCTATTCTGCCACTGCCCTACCAGGAATGAAGGGTTGTTACTGTGGAAAATCTCCAGCTGTTGCTCTCTCTTCTGTGTTGGAACATCAGTGTTGCTTTTGGTTCTGTTCAGAAAGGCATGCTCCAGACCCTGTGGGTAATGCCTTTTAAATTTCTGGCATTTCTCCTCCTTTCCCCCACTAGTGGCCCTGCATTTGTACCTGATCCTTGTTTAATTCTCTTTCAGTTTCGATATGGGACAACAAGGGTTTAGGCATGCAGAAATGTTATTTGTATGATTTTAACCAACTCCTTAGCAGCTTAATTTTTATTTTTTTTTCTCACACAATATCAAGGTTGTTAGTATCTTATATGTAGGCTTATATCAAGTTGAACCTTTCATTTAATAAAATATTCCACAGGTACATAAAAATGGTACAAAAGGGCTTTTATAAAAACAAGAAGGATCATGTTAATCAATGATCAGAAAATTAATAGATTCAATAATACATTGCCCTCCTTGGAAAATCAGAAAATTTCCAAGAAATTGTTAAGTGTATTATTTTCTGATAATAAATATTTTTAAATTAAAAAAAACTATGTAAAACTATTTTAAAAATATTGTCTATATAGCCATCTCCCAAAGATATCATCTTCAAGATTTCTCCTAGTCATTAGGAGTCATACATTCACCATGTTTTTACTTTGATTTATCACTTTAATTTACTATGAACAGTTGAGGGTAAAGTTTGTTTTTGTTTTGTTTTGTTGTTTTGTTTTGATGTACAATACCTATGGTTTCACAGGTGAAGTTTAAAAGGCAGGTGATAAAAACTTTTTCCAATTTCTAGCTCAATTACTGTCAGAAAGACCATATTACCCACCATTGTAAGAGTTTCCCCCAATATGTTTACAGCTCTGTTTACATGCATACTTACACATACATATTTATATCTTTATTTATCTATATATACACATTTATATGTATTTTTTTCTTTATGGCATACTTTTGGAATTTTTATTTTCAAATATTTAACAAAAGAGTGAGAGTAATTTAATAAAATTCTATGTACCAATCACACAACTTAAATTATTATCAACACATGGTCAACTTTCTTTCATCAGTATCTATCTTCTTCCTCCAGATTATTTTGAAGCAAACCCTGGACATAATTACATTATTTTATCTAACTATATATTTATAAACATAGAAAATTTATGAATATAGAGATCATTATCTCCAAGGGATAATAAACTATCATATGAACAATGCCTTCTCCAGTTAACCAGTGGGACAGTGCCAGTGAGGACTGTGAGCCATGAGAAGGGCACATGAATCATGTAAAAAACATTATTTCTCAGGCCAGTGAATTGTTACCATGAGATAACACAGGCTGTGTATTAACTGATTTTCTAAATTTCAAAGGCAGCCAGATTTTAAAGTTAAACAATTCAACACTTTCCCAGAGTTGGATATTTTGAAGAACACATGAAGCTTCAGAGTGTAACTCATGTATGGCTAAAGCCTCCCTGTTGAGGTATAGGATATGGTGCTGCAGGAGGAAGAAATTTCCGGCCAAAAAGAAGAGTTCTGAAACTTCAGTTGTACCTCCCTGGCTAATACTGAGCAAGTGTCTCTTAGAACATTTCAGTCAGTGTTGTCTTATACACACAGCATGCTGCCATTAACTGCTTATTGAGTTTGAGTATGTATTTTGTACACCAAAAGTTGATTTCCTCAAGATACTGTAATACAGATAGTAGTAACCTTCAAATATACTTGAGAGTATTCCAAAGAGCTTCCCATAGGCTCCATTTATATCAACAATCATTTTATTTTCTTCCCACTTTTTTTTTCAGTTTCAGGTGAAGTTTGGCATCTTTATTTTTTTTATTTTATTTTTTATTTTTAAAAATTTATATCCAGGGGCGCCTGGGTGGCGCAGTCGGTTAAGCGTCCGACTTCAGCCAGGTCACGATCTCGCGGTCCGTGAGTTCGAGCCCTGCATCAGGCTCTGGGCTGATGGCTCAGAGCCTGGAGCCTGTTTCCAATTCTGTGTCTCCCTCTCTCTCTGCCCCTCCCCTGTTCATGCTCTGTCTCTCTCTGTCCCAAAAATAAATAAACGTTGAAAAAAAAAATTAAAAATTTATATCCAAATTAGTTAGCATATAGTGCAACAATGATTTCAGGAGTAGATTCCTTAGTGCCCCTTAGCCATCCCCCCTTCCACAACCCCTCCAGTAACCCTCAGTTTGTTCTCCATATTTATGAGTCTCTTCTATCACCCTCCCTGTTTTATATTATTTTTGAATCCCTTCCTTTCTGTTCATCTATTTTTTCTCTTAAAGTCCTCATATGAGTGAAGTAATATGATTTTTGTCTTTCGCTGACTAATTTCACTTAGTCTAATACCTTCCAGTTCCATCCATGTAGTTGCAAATAGCAAGATTTCATTCTTTTTGATTGCCGAGTAATACTCTATTGTGTATATGTATGTGTACATATATATGTGTGTGTTTGTGTGTGTGTGTATATATATATATATATATATATATATATATATATATATATACCACATCTTCTTTATCCATTCATCCATCGATGGACACTTGGGCTCTTTTCATACTTTGGCTATGTTGATAGAGCTGTTATTAAACAGTGGGGTGCATGTGTCCCTTCAAAACAGCATACCTGTATCTCTTGGATAAATACCTAGTAGTGCAATTGCTGGGTCATAGGGTAGTTCCATTTTTAGTTTTTTGAGGAACCTCCATACTCTTTTCCAGGGTGGCTGCACGAGCTTGCACTCCCACCAACAATGCAAAAGAGATCCTCTTTCTCTGCATTCTCGCCAACATTTGTTGTTGCTTGAGTTGTTAATGTTAGCCATTCTGACAGGTGTAAGGTGGTATCTGATTGTGGTTTTGTTTTGTATTTCCCTGATGATGAGTGATGTGGAGCATTTTTTCATGTGTCGGTTGGTCATCTGGATGTCTTCTTTGGAGAAGTGTCTCTTCCTGTCTTTTGCCCATTTCTTCACTGGATTATTTGTTTTTTGGGTGTTGAGTTTGATAAGTTCTTTATAGATCTTGGATACTAACCCTTTATCTGATATGTCATTTGCAAATATCTTCTCCCATTCTGTCGGTTGCCTTTTAGTTTTGCTGATTGTTTCCTTTGCTGTGCAGAAGCTTTTTATTTTAATGAGGTTCCAGTAGTTCATTTTTGCTTTTGTTTCCCTTGCCTCCAGAGACGTGTTGAGTAAGAAGTTGCTGCGGCCAAGATCAAAGAGGTTTTTGCCTGCTTTCTCCTCGAGGATTTTGATGGCTTCCTGTCTTACATTGAGGTCTTTCATCCATTTTGAGTTTATGTTTGTGTTTGGTGTGAGAAAGTGGTCCAGGTTCATTCTTCTGCAAGTCGCTGTCCAGTTTTCCCAGCACCACTTGCTGAAGAGACTGTCTTTATTCCATTGTATATTCTTTCCTGCTTTGTCAAAGATTAGTTGGCCATACGTTTGTGGGTCCATTTCTGGGTTCTCTATTCTGTTTCATTGATCTGAGTGTCTGTTTTTGTGCCAGTACCATACTGTCTTGGTGGTTAAAGCTTTGTAGTATAGCTTGAAGTCTGGGGTTGTGATACCTCCTGCTTTGGTTTTCTTTTTCAAGATTGCTTTGGCTATTCAGGGTCTTTTCTGGTTCCATACAAATTTTAGGATTATTTGTTCTAGCTCTGTGAAGAATGCTGGTGTTATTTTGATAGCGATTTCATTGAATATGTAGACTGCTTTGGGTAGTATCAACATTTTAACAATATTTGTTATTCCTATCCAGGAGCATGGAATCTTTTTCCATTTTTTTTTTGTGTGTCTTCTTCAACTTCATTCATAAGCTTTCTATAGTTTTCTGTGTATAGATTTTTCACCTCTTTGGTTAGGTGAAACCATTTATTCCTAGGTATTTTATGGTTTTTTGTGCAATTGTAAATGGGATCGATTCCTTGATTTCTCTATCTGTCGCTTAATTGTTGGTGTACAGGAATGCAACCAATTTCTGTGTGTTGATTTTATATCCTGCAACTTTGCTGAATTCATGAATCAATTATAGAAGTTTTTTGGTGGAATCTTTTGGGTTTTCCATATAGAGTATCATGTCATCTGTGAAGAGCGAAAGTTTGACCTCCTCCTGGGCGATTTGGATACCTTTTTTTTTATTTGTGTTGTCTGATTGCAGAGGCTATGACTTCCCCAAACCAGCAGAAGACAGGAAATAACAAAAATTATAGCAGAAGTTAATGCTATTGAAACAACAACAAAAAAACACAGAACAGATCAATGAGACCAGAAGCTGGTTCTTTGAAAGAATTAACAAAATTGATAAGCTACTAGCCAGTTGGATCAAAAAGAAGGGTAAAGGACCCAAATAAATAAAATCAAGAATGAAAGACGAGAGATCACAACCAACACAGCAGAAATAAAAACAATAATAAGAGAATATTATGAGCAATTATATGCCAATAAAATGGGCAATCTGGAAGAAATGGACAAATTTCTAGAAACATATACAGTACCAAAACTGAAACAGGAAGAAATAGAAAATTTGAACAGACCCATAACCAGTAAGGAAATTGAATTAGTAATCAAAAAGCTGCCAAAAAATAAGAGTCCAGGGCCAGATGGCTTTCCAGGGGAATTCTACCAAACATTTAAGAAGGAGTTAACACCTATTCTTTTGAAACTGTTCCAAAAAATAGAAATGGAAGGAAAACTTCCATACTCTTTCTATGGATCCAGCATTCCCTTGATTCCAAAACCAGACAGAGACCCCACTAAAAAGGAAAACTATAGACCAATTTCCCTGATGAACATGGATGCAAAAATCCTCAACAAGATATTAGCCAACTGGCTCCAACAATACATTAAAAAAATTATTCACCACGACCAAGTGGGATTTATACCTGGGATGCAGGGCTGGTTCAATATCCACAATACAATTAATGTGATTCATCACATCAATAAAAGAAAGGACAAGAACCATATGATCCTCTCAATAGATGCAGAGAAAGCATTTGACAAAATACAGCATCTCTCTTGATAAAAACCCTCAAGAAAGTAGGGATAGAGGGAGCATACCTTGAGATCATAAAAGCCATATATGAATGACCCAATGCTAATATCATCCTCAATGGGGAAAAAGTGAGAGCTTTCCTCCTAAGGTCAGGAACAAGACAGGGATGTCCACTCTTGCCACTGTTATTCAACATAGTATTGGAAGTCTTAGCCTCTGCAATTAGTCAACACAAAGAAATAAAAGGCATCTTTCCACTTTTTAATTTTTACCTAGGTTCACCTCCTTGGGGTAGGACTCTTTGGTTCAACGAGAGGACCAACCTATAAAGCTAGCAGCAATTTAAATATGGCCAATGATTCACCTTTTTTCTAGTCTTTTACCTAGAGTAGGGTTGGATTAGTGTAACGTATAAGTTTGCCTCAATGACAAGGTAAGAGAAAGACAGAAACCATTAATAAAGAATATCCAATGGGAGAAAGAGAGACTCTTCAACCAATGGTGCTGGGAAAGCTGGACAGCAACATGCAAAAGAATGAAATTGGACCACTTTCTTACACCATACAGAAAAATAAATTAAAAATGGATTAAAGACCTAAATGTGCAATTTGAAACTGTAAACATCTTAGAGGAGAACACAGGCAGTAACCTCTTTGAAATCAGCCATAACGACTTCTTTCTAGATATGTATCCTGAGGTAAGGAAAACAAAAGAAAAAAATAAACTGAGATATTGAGATTTCATCAAAATCAAAAGCTTCTGCACAGCAAAGGAGGCAATCAACAAAACTAAAAGTCAACGTATAGAATGGGAGAAGATACTTGCAAATGACGTATCTGATAAAGGGTTAGTTATATAAAGAACTAATACAACTCACCCCCCCCCACACACACACAAATAATCCAATTAAAAAATGAGCAGAAGACTGGGGCACCTGGGTGGCTAAGTTTGCTAAATGGCTAACTTCGGCTCAGGTCATGATCTCATAGTCCGTGAGTTCAAGCCCTGTGTCAGGCTCTGTGCTGACAGCTCACAGCCTGGAGCCTGCTTCAGATTCTGTTTCCCTTCTCCCTTCTTCTTTTCCAAAGAAGACCTACAGATGGCCTAAAGGCACATGAAAGTATGTTCAACATCACTGATCATCAGGGAAATACAAAGCAAAACTACAATGAGATGTCACCTTACACCTCTCAGAATGGTTAAAAACAACAACACAAGACAAGAGGTGTTGGCTAGGATGTGGAGAAAGGGCAACCCTCTTTCACTGTTGGTGAAAATGCAAATTGGTGCAGCCACTGTGGAAAACAGTGTGGAGTTTGCTCAAAAATTTAAAAATAGAGCTACCCTATGATCCAACTATTACACACCTAGTATTTACCCATTAATCCCTTAAAAAAAAAAGGTAAAAGAGGGAATGATCTAGATTATCTTTCTTTTAGGAATGTAGGCAGTAATATTTAGATGTATTATCACATGTCATGTTCAGCAATTGATCCTTTCCTCAGAACCGAAAATACGATCCATGTCACAGCAATCAATACAGGATCAATCAAAGAAAAAGAAAATTTTTTAGAAATATAGAAGTTTCTATGAGTGCCTGAATCATTCCCACCATTTTTTCCATATCTTCCCCTGAGATGTCTCAGCAATATAGTCAGTGGTGACCTTCTTTTAATAGCACACATTTATTCGTCCTGAAAACCATCCTTTTAGTCTCTTATCTCCCTCCAGTATCATAAGCAGGGATTTCAATGGTCTATTCCAATTTTCATTAGTCCACATTTTGTAGATGAGAATGTATATTATGTTTAATGCTTTGTAACTCATTGAATTTCATTTTAGATAACCAACATTCAAATTAAAATAATACTCTTGCTCTAGACTTTAAATAGTGGCAGGAGTTTTTGCTTCATTTACCAGGTTATGCAAATCCAAAACCAGAATAAGTGTCTCTCTCCATCAAGACTTGTTATTTGCCCAGAAGCAAGGGTAATGGACCAATGTAATCCACTTGCCAACTATGCCTCCCCCTGGATCCTTTTAGTAGGTAGCCCATAACTGATTTTTGTCCCAAACTTCTCTGCTTTCAAGCATAACAATTGTTAGGTACATTTCCAGATCCTAAGGGAAATAGTAAGATACATATTTTTTGCACACATTGTCACATTTTTTTTGCTTAATTGCCTTTATGTACTCTCACCTCATGTCCCGAAGGGGCCACTTCCAAAAAGAGAATCAAGATTCCTATCTGTTGTATCTAGTCCTTTTATGAATTCATATGGAAAAGTTTATGATAGACAGAGGTATTCCCCACTTTGGTTATAGCTCTTCAATTCATAAAATACCCTGCAACATATCACCCCGTATAGAAGTCCTTTGTCTTCCAGTCATATAAGGTCTATATTTTCAGAACCTACTGCTAGTCCACTAGCTACTGTCTGATAATTGGTAAAAATTCATACCATATCGTTATTGTCATTGTCTAATTCCTCTAATGAATGAGTAAGAATGTTTGAAATTATTCCTTATTATATAGTAACAGTGACTTTGTGATTTTGGAATATTATGTCATCACTTTTACTTCAGTTTACTTGTTCATAGAGGGGGAGATCTTACTAAATGATTTTTACAAAGCTGTTCAGCTCTAAACTATGATCTTATAAAGGCAATCTGGACATATTTCCATTTGGATTTTAATGTATACATAGTATGGTTTGTGGTGTGAGTGGGTAGCGTATGTGTTTGTGTCTGTGCATGCATAAATACTGCTCTTTCTTTCATAAGCAAATTTTACTTCTCAGAATGCAAATATTTTATTTAAAACATTTTTCAACTTTATTAAAGTATGACTGACAAGTACAAATTGTATATAATTAGGTTGCATGATATAGTTTATATGTTATATAACATGATGATTTAATATATGTTATACATTGTGAAATGATTACCACAGTCAAGTTAATTTACACATCCATCACTTCACAAAGCTCTGTATGTGTGTGTGCGTGTGTGTGTGTGTGTGTGTGTGTGTGTGTGTGGTGAGAACACTTAAGATCTACTCCTTTAGCAAATTTCAAGTATATGATAGAGTATTATTAACTATAATTGCCATACTGTACTTTAGATCCCCAGAACTTATTCATCTTATAACTGAAAGTATGTACCCTGTGACCAATATCTTTCCTTTTCTCCCACTACCCAAACCCTGGCAACCACCATTCTACTCCTGGTCCTATCAGCTTTTTTTTTTTTTTTTAAGATTTCACATGTAAGTGAAATAATACAGTATTTGTCTTTCTGTGTCTTAGTTCACTTAACATAATATACTCCACGTCCATCTATATTATTACAAATGGCCACATTTCTTTTTTATGGCTACATAATATTCCAGTATATATATATCTGTGTGTGTGTGTGTGTGTGTGTGTGTGTAAATCACATTTTTTTCATCCATTCATCTATCAACAGACACTTAGACTATATTTCCGTATCTTTCTCATTGTGAATAATGCTGCAATAAACACAGGGGTGCAGATATCTCTTTGAGATACTGATTTAATTTCTTTTGGATGTATACCCATAAGTGGGGTTGCTGAATCATAAGGCATTTTCAATTTTTTTGAGGAACATGCATATTGTTTACTATAATGGCTATACCAGTTTACATTCCTACCAACAGTGTTCAAGACTTCCCTTTACTCCATACCCTCACCAACACTTGTTATCACTTGGGGGTTTTTTTTGTTTGTTTTTTGTTTGTGTTTTTTTTTTTTGTAATAGTCATCCTAACATATATGAGGAGCTATCTCATTGTGGTTTTGATTTGTATTTCCTGATGATTAGTTATGTTGAGCACCTTTTCCTGTACCTGTTGGCCATTTTAATATCTTCCTTGGAATAATGTCTATTCAGTTCCTTTGTCTATTGTTTTTGTTTTTTGCTAGAGTTTTATGAGTTTCTTCTTATGTGTTTTGAATATTAACCCCTTATCGGATACATGGTTTGCAAATATTTTTTCTTTCCTAGGTTGCCTTTTCACTTTGTTGATGGATTCCTTTGTTATGCAGAAGTTTTTTAGTTTTATGTAGACCCTTTTATTTTATTTTATTTTATTTTATTTTATTTTACTTTGCTTTTGTTGCTTGTGCTTTTGATGTTATATACAAAAAAAATCATTGCAAAGATCAATGTCAAGAAGCTTTTCCCCTAAGTTTTCTTTTAGAAGTTTTGTGGTTTCAGGTATTATATATAGGTCTTTAATCTATTTCAAGATGACTTTTGTGTATGGTGTATATGGGTCAATTTCATTTTTTACATGTGGTTATCCAGTTTACCCATCACCATTTATTAAAGAGACTATCCTTTCCCCATTGAGTATTCTTGTTACTGTTGTCAAAGATTAGTTGACTATATATATCTGTGTTTATTTCTGAGTTACTTATTCTTGTTCCATTGTCTGTGTGTCTATTTTTATGCTAGTACAATACTGTTTTGATTACTAAAGCTTTATAATCCTGTTTGCAATAAGGGAGTGTGGCGTCTTTAGCTTTGTTTTTCTTTTTCCAAATTACTTTGGCTATTTGGGGTCCTTTGTGGTTCCTAAAAATTTTGGATTGTTTTTTCTATTGTTGTAAAAAATATGAATTTTTATAGACATTGCATTGATACTGTAGATTGCTTTGGGTAGTGTGGACATTTTAACACTATTATTTCTTCTAATTTATGAACACAGAATATCTTTTCATTTATTTGTGTCTTTTTCAGATTTTTCACCAATATCTTATAGTTTCCAGTGTACAGATCTTTTGTTTTCTTGGTTACATTTATTCCCAAATATTTTATTGTTTTTAATGCTATTGTAAATGAGATCATTTTCTTAATTTCTTAATTTCTCTTTTTGATAGTTCAAGTGTAGAAATGTAACAGAATTTTGTATATTGATTTGGTATCCTAAAACTTTCCCAAATTAGTTTATTAGTTCTAACAGTTTTTAAAATTTTTTTTTAATGTTTATTTATTTTTGAGACAGAGAGAGACAGAGCATGAACAGGGGAGGGTCAGAGAGAGGGAGACACAAAATCTGAAACAGACTCCAGGCTCTGAGCTGTCAGCACAGAGCCCGACGTGGGGCTCGAACTCACGGACTGGGAGATCATAACCTGAGCCGAAGTTGGCCGCTCAACCAGCTGAGCCACCCAGGCGCCCCAGTGCTAACAGTTTTTTTTTGGGTGATGTTTAAGGTTTTCTATATATAAGATAATGTCTTGTGTAAACAGGAAAAATTTAACTTGTTCCTTTCCAATGGATACCTTTTATTTCTTTTTCTTGCCTAATTGCTTTGGAAAGGATTTCAAATACTATGTTGAATACAGGGAGCAAGAGTAGGCACTCTTGTCTTATTCCTAATCTTAAAGGAAAAACTTTTAGCTTTCTAATGTTGAGTATAATGTTAACTGTGGGCATGTCATATATAGCCTTTATTATGTTGAGGTACATTCTTTTTATACCAAATTTGTTGAGTTTTTATCATGAAAGGGTATTGAATTTTGTCAATGCTCTTTCTGCATCTATTGAGTTGATCATATGGTTTTTAATATCCATTCTGTTAATGTGGTGTTTCACATTTATTGATCTGCACATATTGAACCATCTGTGTATCCCAGGGATAAATCTCACTTGTTCATTGTGTATGATCCTTTTAATGTGATTTTGAATTTGGTTTGCTTATATTGTGTTGAGGTTTTGCATCTATATTCATCAGGGATATTTGTTTAGAGTTTTCTTTCTTGTAGTGTCCTTGTATGGTATTGGTATCAGGGTAATGCTGTCCTCTTGAAATGAGTTTAGAAGTGTTTGTTCTTCTTCAATTTTTGGAAAGAGTTTGAGATGGACTGGAATTAATTCTTTTTTAAATGTTTGGTAGAAGTCACCACTGAATCCATCTGGTCCTGGACTCTTTTTTGTTGGGAGGTTTTTGGTTCTTGCTTTACTCTCCTCATTATTGGTCTATTCACATTAATTTACTATAGTTGAATACAGAAACTTTACCCTTTGGGGAACCTGGGTGGCTTAACGGTTTAGGTGTCCAACTTCAGCTCAGGTCATGATCTCACAGTTCGTGAATTCAAGCTCCGTGCCAGGCTCTGTGCTAATAGCTTGGATCCTGGAGTCTGGAGCCTGCCTCAGATTTTGTGTCTCCCCTCTCTCTGCTCCCTCCCCCCTCCTCACACTCTGTCTGTCTGTTTCTGTCTCTCTTTCTCTCTCAAAAATAAAGAACATTAAAAAATTTTTGAGAAAAGGAAATTTTACCCTTTACTCTCCTTCCTCTTATGTAGTTGATATTAGGTTTTACTTCTTTCTGTATTATGTTTCTATTAACACATTTCTGTGGTATTAGTTATTCTTTAAAAAAATTTTTTTTATGTTTATTCAGTTTTGAGAGGCAGAGAGAGATAGAGCGTGAGGAGGGGAGGGGCAGAGAGAGAGGGAGACACAGAATCTGAAGCGGGCTCCAAGCTCTGAGCTGTCAGCAAAGCACAGAGCCTGGTGCGGAGCTCAAACCCACAAACCATGAGATAGTGACCTGCTAAGCCACCCAGGCACCCCTGTGGTATTATTCTTACTACTTTTGTCTTTTAATTTATGTACTAAAAGTGATTTACATGCCATCATCATAGTATATAACAGTCTGTTTGTATTTATATTTATCTTTAACAGTGAACTTTATATTTCATACATTCTCATGTCCCTGCATAGGTGGGCCTGCCTCCAGGACCTTGGTCAATATTTCTGGTGCTGAGACAAGGGTATGCTTCGGGGTTTTCAGGTGGTGGACCTATTATCAGGTACAGATGCCTGTAGCTCTCTCCAGGTCTCTGGGGGGTAGAGAGGCTCCTAACAGTTCCCTGGGCTGGCCCCTGGGTGGCCTGGGTGGTCAGAACCACTCTCAAACTATGGTGTGAGGAGCTGGAGCTGGTTTAGGGTACCTTTTCAAGATCTGCAGTCAGACTGAGGTCAAGTGCCTACCTCCAGAGACATAGACACATGTGTCTCTTGGTAGGTCCCTTGGTAAGGAGGACTGCTCTCTGTTTGTGGTTCTGAAGTGCTGGAGCCAGTAACTGGGGCTGCTACATGATCTATAGTCAGACTGAGGTTGGCAGGTCTACCTCCAGAGACAGGTGTGTCTCTAGGTGGATCCCTGGGCAGGCAGGGTGTTCCCAGCCTGAAACTGCAGGGGACCAGAACAGAATTACAGAGTCTGTTCAGGATCTATAGTCAGACATAGGTTTGAGGGCCTGCCTTGGATGTGTCACCTGTCTGGTCTCTAAAAAGATAAGACTCTTGTTTAGGAGTAGCTGGAGCCTGGTCATGGACCAGTTCAGGGTCCACAGTTAGGGTTGAGGTCAGTGAGCCTGTTACCTGGGGCATGGGGTGGTATGATTCCTGGCAGGTCCCTTGGTAGATGGTGTTGGTGGCAGGATCAGGGCCAAACAGGGCTGTAGCCAAGTTTACAATGTGACAGGGCTGTTTCCAAGTTAGTAGCTGGGTCTACAGTCCATGGTCAGTGAGTTTTTTACTTGGGCATGGGCCTGCCTTCTCAAGTGTACCTTCAGAATCTAAATATTTTACAGTTAAATGTAACATCTACTGGGAAATTAGAATCTAAGTGTTAACTTCTATGGTACAGCTCAATCTACCTTCTGAAACACTTTGATTCAGTAATGTGCTATCTACTTATCTGAAGTCACACTCCACACTATCCATTCCGAACTTTTTAAAATCTTTTCTTGGTCTTAAACATACGAATTCACTTTCGTCTTGTAAACTTATTTATTTTATGGCTTATCTGTATTTTTTTCATCCCCCCAAAATGGCATTTAACTTACAGCTAATATCTGTTTCATGTCATTCATAATATTTAGATCATTTTTCAATTCTAGCATTTCATTTTTGGTAATTATCACTTGAATTGAGATCTTACTTTGAATTAATTAACTTTGCTATTATAAACAAAAAAGCTCTCATATTTCATAAAGTTTGTTTTGTGAACATTTGCCCCTGTTTTCAAAAGTTACATTGGTAGGAGAATGTCATTTCATTTTTGAGCTGTAGTCCAGCACCACTGTTAATTAGGTGTGTGGGTCACTGTCCCTAATGCACCAGAAGTTTCTACATTTCATGGATCTCTCATTCTTATTTTAAATTGCTTTGGGAATTGGGGAACAATTATAACAACTGTTGCATAACAAATATTGACTCTTCCACATCTTTGGAATCTGGCATTGTTTGCTGGACCTGAATACTGACATAAATACTAAGAAGAAAGTAACTGGGTCTTCTAGAAGGTGGAAATAATTTATTAGTATACAGGTGAGTCTTGAATACCATGGAACTGTACCTTTTCAATCTATAGTTAAAGCTATTATTAAATACAGATTTAAAATGTGAACAGCATGAGGCCATACAGCTACTAATTTATTATTATGAAATAGCTATTATTTATTATTATTGTTATTATTTGTAATACCTGTTAATCCATAAAAAAGTTTCCATATGCCACCTAAATTTTTCTGAAAACACACCTGTGAGAAAAGTAAGGCAGTTATTTTTATCACTATTTCACAAATGAGAAAACTGAGACTATATTTTAGAAGAACCTCAAACCTAGAGCTTTTGCTTCTAAGTCCCAAGCACTTGTGCACTAGGATAACCCTATGCTACATTCATTCCAGTACTTTCATTACATAATTTGGTAAATTTTTGTATAAGATGATATCTCTTTTGTACTGACTAAAGATACTTTTTTTTGAAACTTAGAGCCTGATGCAAATGAACAATTTGGGCATATTAAAATTTCCTTGAGTATGAATCCACAAATGCTATAGAGAGAAATTTCTTAAAAGCCAAAAAAAAAGTAAACCTTTACCTATTCAGTCAAAATGCATTCATAATGTGTAACCACTTTGTTAAGCCACAGGTGTACAGTGGTGACTTCCTTCCTTGTGTCTCTTGTTATCTTAAAATGTATAAAGTAACCAATTTAGATTTCTGGGAGAAGAATAAAGGCATCAAGACAGATATGGCTCAAGGTGGATGTGAATTGGTGAGGGAATTTATGTCTAGGAGGGGAAGGCTTAAAGCAGGTGGTAAAAGTACTTTAAGTGGCCTAAGATATATTGTCACTCCATCTGTGTTTTTGTTTTGTTTTGGTTTTTTGTTTTTGTTTTGTTTTGTTTTGCTTTGTTTTGCTTTGTTTTGTTTTGTTTTGTTTTGTTTTGTTTTGTTTTGAAAAGAGAGGCCAGTAGGCTCTCCCAGCCCCGGACCTCAAAGGGGCTGGATCTGAAACATCATCATATTTCCCTGTAAGTCAATGTATTGCCATCTTCTTTCTGCATTCATGCCTGGGCTGATGAGATTGTTCATGTTCCTTATCTAAAAGCACTCCTTGATCATTTTCCAGGCTCCATTTTAGAAGAACTTTGATTTATCCTAAGAAGTAGTGTACAGTGGGTGTAGATTCATTTCGGAGAAAATAGAGTATTCTGGGCATATGATTCTGTCTCATAGCCCTGAACCTTCCTCCATGATAAGAAGTACTAAGTCCTCAAGACTAAACCATTTTCCTTGTACATTGTTATCCAAGTACAGTCAAGTTTTGCTTCTATGACCTCAGTATATCCACAGATACTGGCCATTTTGTGTTGTTGACACATATTTTCTATACAGATTTTAATGCTACTTGTTGGACACAGAAGCCCTGGAAAGAAAACAGGCTTTGGATTTTGTTTTTTCCCATTATTAGTCATGTGACATCAATCAAGTGAACTAATTTCAAGCACAGAATCTAGCACATAAGATCCTGCAATATAAGTTGTTGGAATAAATGAAGGAGTTTTTTTTATTTAAACAAATTTAAGGTGTTTTTTCCCTTTAGACGCTTCTTGCCTTTAGCTGAATAAATACACTTAGATATTGCTTTGAGTTTCAATTTTCTCATCTCTAATTTGGAGATTTAATATGCTCTCATTTGCACCTCTGATTCAAGTTGAAATTTTCTATTCTGTACTCTTTAGATGATTTTTTTCTGAAGTGAGAATGCATCTCTTGTTTGGCTTCTGACTCTAAGACATTATACTCTGTAGATAAATTGCACCTATCATCACACAACAGTGTGAGAGTAGGGTAGTGAGCTTATGCTGACCTTCTCGAAACTCTTAGTCCACATGAGCCCTAAGTTTGCAATTTTGGCTAACCTGAAAACTGGTGACAATTATGAAAAGATAATTGTGTGAGTGTGTGCACCAGTCAGTAATTAACAATAACCTAATTAATCTAAACATTTTAATTGCTTGTATCACATATCTGCTAAAAAAAACCTGATAAAATCAAACCATATGATGTCAAGTTTGTAGGGCAGCCAATATCATCAGGTCTAAACACTCACATTGTGCTTGATGCTTCTGATGATGGGTTCCTTCCCTATAAAAAGAAGTGTCAATTTCTCTGCCTCACTTCTGGACCTTTCTATATGCCTGCTTCATTTACCCTTTCAAATATGTTTCCCATTATTCCTCCACAGAAGCTCCATGTTTGAAAAGGAGGTACTGCCAATATGCTTACTACTAAATATTGCTCAACCTGTTCTCCCTTCTGGGATATCCCTTCCCCCTCTTGTCTTCCACACCTGCCTCAACTTTTCTATGTTTACAGATCCAGCCTGTCTGAAATTCTTCCAGCACTCTCCCTTGGTTTTTTATTTCTTATTAACCTACTCTTTCTGTGACACTTACAACATTCACTCTGGTCACACAATGTGTTTACAGTCTGTATCTAATTGTTCTGTATGTAATAGTTTTACTGTTTCTCTCACTGAATTGTGAATTCTTTGATTACAGACATGTTACATTTTTCCCAGCCTTACTCAGCTTGGAGCAGGAATGAGCTCAAGTTGGGCTATCAGTAATATCCTATACATATTACAGTAGTCTAGCAAAAACTTATATTTCTTCTATAAAATTTGTCTTTCAATAGTGTTATTTTCTGAATTGTGCTGAACAGTGAGATATGGCCCTGGGGTTTGTTCACTGGAAAACACAAGAGGAGTATGCTTTCGGTCATTTTCTAGGTTGTGAAGCTAGTCCATATAATAAAACAAAAGAAAATCTATTTGGATCAGAAACATCTGGAGAGTCTGCCAACTCACTATAGGTAAACTAAAGCCTTGCTACTCAAAATGTGGCCCCATGCCAGGTGCTTCAATACACTTGCAGCCTATTATAAATGCAGAATCACAGGCTCTACTCCAGACCTACTAAAAGAAAATATTCATTTTAACAAGATCCTCAAGTAATTTATATGTCTATGAAAAATTTGAAAGACTGAAGTAGTTGATTCTTCATTATTCCCCCAAGGCCAAAATTTGTGGATACTAGTTGGTGGGAAAACAGTGTGTAGTAACTTGGGGTGTTATCGCCCCAACAGCTGCAGTGCATTGGCAAAGATCCGAGCTTCAAGTTCTACTGTTTACTTACTGGTTGGATAACTTTGGCCACATTCTGTTTTTAACATTTGAAAAAAAAATAGGAATAATGAGAAGATTAATTATTTTTTATAAAGTATAAAGTGCTACACATGTATACACAAATATAAGCATTATTACTGTTTTCTCAGGTTCACTTAAATAAATAAATTATGAAGAATAAGTCTGAAGCCAGAGAATAAAACAAATGAAGAGAAATTATTGTTCTTCAAAGATTCTCCATCAGATTCGTGCACAGCTGATCTCTACACTGGTCTTATAGGAAAAAATAAAATAGTAAGAGTGAGCTGTGACTGTGAGTTCAACCAACTGCCTTTGAGCAGATGTTAAATTGCTGTGTACGTGATTCAATTCACTATGATCAAATGTCTGCCCTATAAAAATGCACAATTTGACTGATAAGAATGTGATGCAAATATGCATAAAAATAAAATTTGTTTACAGTTTTAAACATTTCTGTTAAACACAGAATCAGAATTCCACTCCTTGCTGAGTTGTCTTTTGCCCCTCCCATCACTCTCTCACTGGACCTGAATAAAAAGGAAGTAGTCAAGTTTATTGTCTGAAATATTCTAGGGCTTTCAGAAAACTCAACTTAGAGTGTCTTTGGCAGTTGGAAGGCTGCTTCTAGGTAGATATTCATGCATAAGACACTGCATAGAAACTCTATGCCTAGTATTGCATTCTGTATCCTAGTATTGCATTGTAGGCATATCCTAGTATTGCATTCTAAGCATGAATATTTTTGAGGATAACAGCAGATGACAGAACTTAAAAGAAAACAGTCGATTTCACCCTAGAGTAATGTTATGCAAAAGATCTGTTACATTTGTTGCTTGGGAGTGAAAACATTTTATTAGCTCTTCCTTTGATACATTGAATGCTGGGACATGGATAAGATAAACAAGACATTTGTGAAAGAATTCATTCTTCTAGGACTCTCTGGTTACCCAAAACTTGAGATCATTTTTTTTTCTCTAATTCTAGTAATGTATCTAGTGATTCTAATTGGCAATGGTGTTTTGATCATAGCAAGCATCTTTGATTCTCGTCTTCACACCCCCATGTACTTCTTCCTGGGCAACCTGTCTTTCCTGGATATCTGCTATACATCCTCCTCTGTTCCCTCAACTTTGGTGAGCTTAATTTCAAAGAAAAGGAACATTTCCTTCTCTGGATGTGCAGTGCAGATGTTCTTTGGGTTTGCAATGGGGTCAACAGAGTGTTTCCTCCTTGGCATGATGGCTTTTGATCGCTATGTAGCCATCTGTAACCCTCTGAGATACCCCATCATCATGAGCAAGGTGGTGTATGTACTGATGGCTTCTGTGTCATGGCTCTCTGGTGGAATCAACTCAATTGTGCAAACGTCTCTTGCCATGCAGTTGCCTTTCTGTGGGAATAATATTATCAATCATTTCTTATGTGAGATATTAGCTGTCCTTAAGCTAGCTTGTGCTGATATAACCCTCAATTATGTTACCCTAGCAGTTTCAAATATGGCATTCCTGGTTCTTCCACTGATAGTCATTTTTTTCTCCTATATGTTCATCCTTTACACCATCTTGAGAATGAACTCAGCCACAGGGAGACGCAAAGCCTTTTCCACCTGTTCAGCACATCTGACTGTGGTGATCATATTTTATGGTACCATCTTCTTCATGTATGCCAAACCCAAGTCTCAAGACCACCTTCGGAATGACAATTTGCAAGCTACAGAGGGGCTTATTTCCATGTTTTATGGGGTAGTGACCCCCATGCTAAATCCTATAATCTATAGCTTGAGAAATAAAGATGTAAAAGCTGCTGTGAAATATTTGCTGAATTGGAAAACTGTTAACCAATAAAACCAAAGGGAAATGTGAGTCTTTAGTGTATAAAGAATAGAAATGGCATCTTTGGGCAACCATTGAGGACCTTCTTTGGGAAAGCAAGTTTATATAAAGAGAGATTTTTATTCTTTGTCTTCACTGGCCAAGTTTAGCTATGATTACTAAGAATAATAGTCTGCCATAAACTCAGGTTGTAACAGGGTCTGATTCGTGTTTCACAAAGACCATGAATTCCATTAGAATCTCATCCATGGTCATATCTGAAATTAGTATTTCTGGTGTCATGTGTCGCAATACAGTGAAAAACATCACACATAAGCTTTGGAAATAGAGAAGCGGGAGTATAAATTCTACCCTATCACAAAGTGCTTAAATTAATATTGGGAAAGTTATTTATTCTTTCTAAACTTTAGTTTCCTTATTTGCAAAAAGGGAGTAATTAAACACGGTTCCCAGTGTTATTATAAAGATTCAGTAAGTTGCACAAAGCACCTGGCATAGTGCGAAGTTCATAGTAGTTCTCTCTGTAGAGGATGTTGAGCTTGACTTTTCCTGTTGACACAGAATGTAGGAATTGAAGACTCCAAATTGAAGATAAAAGACACTAGCTAGCACCTCTTAAAAAAACCTTCCAGTTATTAGGATCAGCTATCCCTTTCTTAAGTCTTATTAACATCAGTCACCACTTTTCCTTGCCCCTTCTCCCTGCATAGCTATGTAAAGAAAACATCAAGAAAGGGAAAGGTAGAATCAAAGGAAATTTTACATCATGAAGAACTCAGTGAATCCTGAGAGGTGTTTGACTGCTGTCCCTATCAAAGAGTGGGAAGACTGTTCCAGCCCAAGCCAATTAAAGAGGATGCTGCAAAAGAGCCTCTTGAGGTTGGGGGTGCCTGCAAAGGAGAGCTAATGTTTGGCTTGATGAGTGGAGGCTTGCTGACCTTCTCTCTAGGCTGTAGACTAAGCTGATGAATTAGTCTAGAAATGGCCTGGAGGATAATAAGCTCATTTATCTTAGGGGTGAAAATAACCAGAATTTTTCAGTTTGTGTGAAATGTTTCTCGGGCTCTGAAAGAGGGCTGAAATTAGTGTCTGGGAAGAGCAAATCATTTCATTTTATACTCCAGTGAATTGAAACTCCTCAGTAAACCTAATTACAGGTTTTCCCCCCCTTTCTGTAGACTTTCCTGCCATGTTGAGCACAGCATACCATTGGGCCACATCACCAGCCATTGTGACCTCTGGTTTCAGCTTGATTTTCCTATCTAAATTTTCTCTTTCCTATTGGTTTTAGAGTCATCATATAGCCCCAGGCCTCCTAGTTTGGAGCTGTATTCTCTGCCAGTCTACATCTTGGAGATAAATCTTGATTTTGACCTAGTAATCTGGTCACTAAAATCTTGCTGCCTGTCTGTTTCCAGTCGGAGTATTGTCACTGCCAATAAACCTCTAAACAGTGGGTACTGCTTTTGATTCTATTTAGACAGGCGTGTACCAGACCCTGTGGGTGAGGCTTTTTAACCTCTGCCCACTTCCACTGGGATGAGCCCTGTATTTCAGTCTGATCCAGGTTTAATTCTTTTCAGATTTTGACCTCTACCATCAAGGTTTTAGGCACACTTCTGCATGTACAACGATGTCCTGCTTCTAGTTGTCCCAGGCAACTCCTTAGCACCTCCTTTTCCACAATAGGAAGGGTACTAGTGTCTCATATGCATGTTTATATTAGATTGTTTGCTTTACTTACAAAAACTGATTCTAATTTACATTGGTATGTATAAAGTTGACACAGTGTTACCTCAGTTTAGAAGTTCTGCTCTGATGAATGCTTAAAGTTAACAGTTTTAATACTATCTGCCTGGGGCGCTTGGGTGACTCAGTTGGTTAAGTGACCCTCTCTTGATTTCACCTCAGGTTATGATATCAGAGTTTCATTAGTTTGAGCCCCACATCAGGCTCTGCATGCTGACCATGAATGGAACCTGCTTGGGATTCTCTCTCCCTCTCTCCACCCCCCCCCCCTACTGACTCTCTCTCTTTCTCTCAAAATAAATAAATAAACTTAAAAAAAACCCAAGCATTAAAAAAAAAAAAGATGACAGGTTTAAAAACAAACAACCAAACTAATCTGTCTTCCCAGGAAATTAAGAAATCTCACAAAGACTTAAATGTATTATTTTGTGACAAATAATAGTTTAGAAAATTCCAGAAACTATAAAAAAAAAAGCATAAAAACTGTTTTCTCTGTTGCTACCTCCTACAAGTGACCACTGTTAACATTTTAATTATTTGTCTCACTAATTTGGAGTCCTAAAATTAATCATTTTCATGTTGATTTCTTTTGATGCACTATGTACCCTTGAAGTTGCTATTTCATGTTTTAAAAATGTGTGTACATATCTCTGGGTTTCACAGAATAAATTCTAGAAAATAAAATTACTGGGCCAGACGATATGGTTTTTTGAAAACTTCTCTTACAACATTGTACTCCTGTCCCCAAGATCATATTATCTGCTATCAATGGCACCATAAGGGTTTTCACAAACTTTTGCAGCTCTGGTCTGTGTGTGTTTACATATATAAAATTCCCATATTGGAAATCTTCAAGCACTCATAAACTGAAAGATAATATTTAATGAAACTTCATGTACCAATCACCCAGCTTAAATAATTACCAGTTCATTATTTTATTATCTATACCCACTTATCCCCTTCCTCCGGGCTTTTAAGCAAATATTGTATATATATGTGTGTGTGTAAATAATTTTTATTTTGAAATAATTTCAAACTTTGAAAAGTTGCAAGATTCACACAGGAATTTTCCTTAAGTCTTTACCCCAAATTTTCAGATACTAGCATCCTACCATATGTGCCTTATCATTTCTCTCTTCATATATATGTGTGTGTGTATTTTATATATGTATATGGAAAGAACTGTTTGAGAGGAGGTGCAGATATTATGTATCTTTACCCCTAAACATTTTATTTTGTCATTCTTAAAATCACTCAAAGTCATTGTTTTACGATAACCAGAATACAATTATTGACATGAAAAAATAATACTATTTAGTTTAGCAGTCAGCAAACAACGACCCTGGACCAAATTTAGCCTGCCAGCTGTTTGTGTGTGGTCCATGAGCTGAGAATAATGTTTATGTTTTTATTTATTTTTTTATTTTTTTTCAATATATGAAATTTATTGTCAAATTGGTTTCCATACAACACCCAGTGCTCATCCCAAAAGGTGCCCTCCTCAATACCCATCACCCACCCTCCCCTCCCTCCCACCCCCCATCAACACTCAGTTTGTTCTCAGTTTTTAAGAGTCTCTTATGCTTTGGCTCTCTCCCACTCTAACCTCTTTTTTTTTTTTTCCTTCCCCTCCTCCATGGGTTTCTGTTAAGTTTCTCAGGATCCACATAAGAGTGAAAACATATGGTATCTGTCTTTCTCTGTATGGCTTATTTCACTTAGCATCACACTCTCCAGTTCCATCCATGTTGCTATAAAGGGCCATATTTCGTTCTTTCTCATTGCCACGTAGTACTCCATTGTGTATATAAACCACAATTTCTTTATCCATTCATCAGTTGATGGACATGTAGGCTCTTTCCATAATTTGGCTATTGTTGAGAGTGCTGCTATAAACATTGGGGTACAAGTGGCCCTATGCATCAGTACTCCTGTATCCCTTGGGTAAATTCCTAGCAGTGCTATTGCTGGGTCATAGGGTAGGTCTATTTTTAATTTTCTGAGGAACATCCACACTGCTTTCCAGAGTGGCTGCACCAATTTGCATTCCCACCAACAGTGCAAGAGGGTTCCCGTTTCTCCACATCCTCGCCAGCATCTATAGTCTCCTGATTTGTTCATTTTGGCCACTCTGACTGGCGTGAGGTGATATCTGAGTGTGGTTTTGATTTGTATTTCCCTGATGAGGAGTGACGTTGAGCATCTTTTCATGTGCCTGTTGGCCATCCGGATGTCTTCTCTAGAGAAGTATCTATTCATTTTTTCTGCCCATTTTTTCACTGGGTTATTTGTTTTTCAGGTGTGGAGTTTGGTGAGCTCTTTATAGATTTTGGATACTAGCCCTTTGTCCGATATGTCATTTGCAAGTATCTTTTCCCATTCCGTTGGTTGCCTTTTAGTTTTCTTGGTTGTTTCCTTTGCTGTGCAGAAGCTTTTTATCTTCATAAGGTCCCAGTAATTCATTTTTGCTTTTAATTCCCTTGCCTTTGGGGATGTGTCGAGTAAGAGATTGCTACGGCTGAGGTCAGAGAGGTCTTTTCCTGCTTTCTCCTCTAGGGTTTTAATGGTTTCCTGTCTCACATTCAGGTCCTTTATCCATTTTGAGTTTATTTTTGTGATTGGTGTGAGAAAGTGGTCTAGTTTCAACCTTCTGCATGTTGCTGTCCAGTTCTCCCAGCACCATTTGTTAAAGAGACTGTCTTTTTTCCATTGGATGTTCTTTCCTGCTTTGTCAAAGATGAGTTGGCCATACGTTTGTGGGTCTAGTTCTGGGGTTTCTATTCTATTCCATTGGTCTATGTGTCTGTTTTGTGCCAATGTTTATGTTTTTAAACTGTTGAAAAAAATTAAAATAATATTAATTCTCCATGGTACATGAAAATTATATGAATATCCAACTCAAGTGTCCATAAAGTTTAAAAATTAAAAAAAAATTTTTTTAAGTTTATTTGTTTTTGAGAGAGAGACAGAAAGAGCGAGCAGGGGAGGAGCTGAGAGAGTGGGAGAGAGAGAATGTCAAGCAGGCTCTGGGTTTTCAGCACGAAGCCCAATGTAGCTCGAACTCACAAACCATGACCTGAACTGAAACCAAGAGTCAGACACTTAACCGACTGAGCCACCCAGGTGCCTGTAGTTTAAAAAAATTTTTTATGTGGAGATAAGTATAGACATATATTTATGCAATGCAAGTAAAAAATTGCAAAAATAGTATATAGAGTATCATGTACCATTAACCCTATTTCCCCCAATGGTAACATGTTATGGTAGTATAATAGCAAAACCACAAAAATGACATTGGTTCAATACTATTAACTACACTACAGTGCTTATTCAGTTTTCACAATTTTTCAATGTATTCGTGTGTGTGTGTGTGTGTGTGTGTGTGTGTGTGTGTGTAGTTCTATTAAATGTTATCCTACATACAGATTCTTGTAAACACTACCACAATGGAACAATGGAAGTAAAGTTTGTTGACTGCTGATCTAATTGATAAACTTATTCAAGTCTCACCAATTTCCAAAACAGTCTCCATATTGAAATTTTTTGTTCAAGTCAAAGATTCAATTTAGAATAAAGTGCTGCATTTAGTATCATATCTCTTCAATCTCCTTTAATCTATAAATCTTTGGTTTTCATGACCTAAACATATTTAGAGGCCAGGTATTTTAGAATTCCCTTTAAATTTAAATTTAAATTACACTTTGTTTCTTCATGATAAAATTCAAGTTATGCAATTTTTGGCAAGAATATCAAAAATTTATTTTTTCTTCTCAGCATATTATATCAGGAGACACTTGAGTTGATTCATTACTGGAAATATTAACATTGGTTACTGGTTAAGGTGGAGTGTGGTGGATTTCTCCTGTGTAAAATCACTGTTTTCCCCTTTTTTCATTGTTAAGTTCTTGTAAGAAGAAACATTGATATTATATGTATATCCTATTCTTCTAAAACTCATACCACCAGGTTTAGCATCAACTGATAATTCTAAATTAATTCTTTTTATAATGGCTGTCATTGGTGATTTTCTAATACCGTCATTTCTTCTACATTTATCCATTGGCATTGTACTCAAAGGAATAGCTTTATAAATAAAATTTTTATTTATCCCTTGATTTATTTAAATCCATTTGAACTTACAACTTCTTATTTTATTCAATGCACTACAATCCACTATCACTATTATTAACTTCAATGCTCAATTTGGTCTGATTTTTACCTATCCCTTCCCTTCAAGTTGGTTCCTGTGTTCTTTTAAATTGTGCCCACAATTCTCTGAGCACTTCCTTACTTTCTCTTACTTTCTGGTAAAATAAGATGTTTCAACCTCTTCTTGTACTTTCCAATCCCACTTCTTGGAAACTGTCATTTTTCTCAAAAGTCCTGGTTTCTTTTATGGAGAGTATACTTAGAAACCAAAACTCATTGCTATCAGTTTATCATTGTTTGTAAGGTCCTCTCAGTAATTACAACTGTGAAATATATGTATGTAAATACCTACATGTATACCTATTTTAATAAAACCACTCGTTCATACTGATACATTAAAATTCAATTCAACTATACAAGTTTCACTCTTTCTTTTTTTTAATATTTGTACCTTCTATCTCTAGCAGTGAGATACTTCATTCTTAATAGTTTTATTGCTATGTCTTCAAGTTCACTTATATTTCATCTTCATTCTCTAATATACCATTAACCCCATGCAGTAGAATTTTTATTTTACAAATTGTGTACTCCATTTCCAGAAGTTATTTTTTTAAAGTAACACTTAGGTTTATTATGTTCTTGGTTTTCTCTAAATTGTGGGTAATTTATAATAGCTCATCTGTTAGTTTCATTATCTCTATCATTTCCCAAACTTTTTATTGAATAGTTTTTATCTTTTTTCTGGTTATGGAACAGATTATACTGCCTTTTAGCATTTTTTAAAATTTTGAGTTGTATGCTAGCCATTTTGACCTTTATATCATTGAACGCTGGATTTCAGGGTCTCCCTTTAAAGTGTGTTAGATATATTCTGGCAGGCAGGTAGCTGTGGTTACCTTCACCCCTTTGGAATAAGTTTTTAACTTTATGAGGGTCGACCTAGAGTTGCATTTACCCTGGATCAGTGATTGTGATTTACTTTAGAACTGTGAATGATTTTCCCCCAGGAGACATTATGCAATGTCTGGATACAGTTTGGATTGTCATTACTTGCAGGGGGGAGGGGAACAATATTCCTAATGACAGGGGTATTCTGCTACTAAAATATTTTAGGTAGAAAAAAGGATGTTATTAAACATACAATGGCCAGGACATAATCCTATAGCAAAGAATTATTCATCCCAAAGTGTCAATAATGCTGTAGTTGAGAATCCCTGTCTTGGAACTAGTTTTGCCCTACTGCTAGCTGACAATTCATGGGTCTCTAATAAATAGTTTGGATATTCAATGAAGATTTTCCACTCTCTTTGCTTGGAACTCAAACATCTCCCAAACCTTTGGGAGTGGTTTGGCTTATAATTCCCCATTGATCCATCTTTGCTTGGATTCATGGAGTTTCACTATTCTGCACATGTGCCTTAAAATTCAGCAATAGACTTAATGGAACGTCTCTGCTGATATCTGGAGATTTTTCTTTGCCTAGATTTTTCACCTCCAGAATTCTTCCCTGTAAACCAGCTGCGCCAACTCCTTGAACTCTTTTTTCACTCTTTTTAATTTAGTGAGACCACTATGATCTATTTGGGATCCTCCTCCATGAATCATAATCTAAAAAGTAATCTTAAGTATCCTTTAATTTTAGTCTTTTCTTCCAGGGATCATAGTCTTGCCTTGCTTGTTCAGTATGTCATCTAGCTTGTCCAGTTTTTTAATAGTTCATGGTGATTTGGCAAGAGTGGCTCTAGTTAGTTTATTATTCCCAGAGGCAGGTGTTGCTTCTTAGCTTTCCTGGTGGAAGTATCATTTTTACTTTTTCAGAACATTTAATACTATATTATTCTGACATTCTCATTCTGACTTATATTTTATTCTCAGATATATAATTAAATATATGAAATGATTTCCATTTATCCTTTTGCCCATTTCCCCATTCATCTTTTGTTTGAATGAAGATTATTCTCTCATCAACTCTAAAAGGAGATTGTGAGTGTAGCATTCCTTGGATCTTATATGTTTAAAACTATCTTTCAATAACATTAATATTTGAAGGACAGCTTGACTGAATATAAATTTCTTGGTACATATTTCTTTTCTTCAGTGTTTTGGAAATGCAACTCCATTGTATGATTTTTTCCCCCAGAAGTATCTTTTTGGATGAATTATTTTGCTGTTATAAGGAATTAACCACTTTGTTTTAAAGATTTGAAGATTTTGTATTCATCTTTAAACTCTAATAGCTTTACTGAAATAATGTCAGAGTTGATTATGCTGAACTTATTTTTGCAGGTATCTGTTGGACACTTTCAGTTTCTTTTTACTAAAAGTTTTTCTGGACTTATGTTTTAAATATTAATTCTATTTCATTGGTTTGTTTCTTTTTTAGAGATTTAAATTTTGTATACTTGTTGAAGAAACAATATTTCTCCTTTGCCTGTTCACTTCAACCACTTTTGTATACACATTCTTTATCTTATTTTCATTTTGTAGATTGCTTCCCTGTCTTTCTTCAATGCCCTTAATTAAATTGCATTTTAATTTATTTTACCTTGGCTACCTTTAATTTAGTCTTCATTTCCAACATGGTTTTGTATTTTACTTATTATTTCCTGAATTCGATCACTTATTTTTTCATTTCTTCCTGATACATTATTTGGTCAATTTCTTTTTAAAAATTTTTTTACATTAATCCCAGTACAGTTAACATACAATGTTGTATTAGTTCCAGGTGTACAATATAGTGATTTAACAATTCCATTCAATACCCAGTGCTCATCAGAAAGTGTCCTCCTTAATCTGCATCACCTATTTCACCATCCCCCTGACCTCCCCATCAGTTTTGTTGTCTATAGTTAAGAGTCTGTTTCTTGGTGTGTCTTTCTCCCCGCTTTTCTCATTTGTTTTGTTTCTTAAATTCCACATACGAGTGAAGTCATATGGTGTTTGTCTTCTTTCTCTGAGTGACTTATTTCGCTTAGTGTGCTTTCTTCCACAGCATATATACGTAAAAAAATAATAAAAGTCAATTTCTTTTTAATTTTTGAATTTCTGATTCAAAATAGTTTTTGATTCTTTCAAATGTTTGTTTGAAGATATTGACCTCAATTTGTAGTGTTGTGTTACAGTTTTAATTTGCTTTTCTTTCTTTCTTTCTTTCTTTCTTTCTTTCTTTCTTTCTTTCTTTCTTTCCTTCCTTCCTTCCTTCCTTCCTTCCTTCCTTCCTTATTTATTTATTTTTTTGAGAATGAGAGGCAGAGGTTTCCATAAGCTGAGACATTTTGATTCTCATTTTCTATTTAATTTTATAGTTGCTTTGAATGTAGTTTGCTTTCATCATTCATTTCTTGATTTGGACTAGTTTCTAAGATTTGTAGGTCAAGAGTGCCCTCGTCTGTCTGTGTTGTGAAGTAGAATTTCCTTAAATGATTGCTTTGGCTTCTTCCTTCCCTCCCCTTCTGCTGCTGCAGAAATAGAGGAAAAATTTTACCAGAATTAGCTTGCTAAAGCCATGTTAATCCTTTGTCCTGACAGCTGTCTGACCCTTCTGTTATCTTTTCCTTTATCTTGTTTGACTAAGTAGGAAGGACTTGTATGCCCTCTGATATTTTAGAACTTTTTTGGTCAGCATGAACCCAACTTTATTTTTTGTTTCTTTGTTCTTTCAATTCTAAAACCCCTAAAAGTGCCTCTCCCTTCCTTTTAACTTACTTTCACCCCCAAATCTGGAGCTTTAAAAGATAGTCACCTCAACTTACACACTTTTAAAAAAATGTTTATTTTATTTATTTTGAGAGAAAGAGAGAGAGCACAAGCAGGGGAGGGACAGAGAGAGAGAGAGAGAGAGAGAGAGAGAGAATCCCAAGGAGCCTCTGCACTATCAGTACAGAGCCTGACATGGGGCTTGATGTCATGAACAGCAAGATCATGACCTGAGCTGAAATCAAGAGATGGACACTTAAGTGACTGACCACCCAGTGCTCCTATACACACTTTTGTGTCCCTCTTATATTCAGGGCTCTGTCTTGATTTTAGGTCAATCTTAAATTTGCCACTAGTTTCCTTCTCTTTTCTACACAAGTTTTCACTCTATGAAAACACTCAGTGGGAGCATGAGAGATACTAAAGTTGGATATTAAATTCTGTGCTTATAAGTAACTTGATGTTTGAGTATTTTTCTCTTTTTTGTAAAAACATGCTTTTATTGGGGCGCCTGGGTGGCGCAGTCGGTTAAGCGTCCGACTTCAGCCAGGTCACGATCTCGCAGTCTGTGAGTTCGAGCCCCGCGTCAGGCTCTGGGCTGATGGCTCGGAGCCTGGAGCCTGTTTCCGATTCTGTGTCTCCCTCTCTCTCTGCCCCTCCCCCGTTCATGCTCTGTCTCTCTTTGTCCCAAAAATAAATTTAAAAAAGAAAAAAAAAACATGCTTTTATTGGAAAAACATATTCAGATATATAAAATTTGTAAAATCATTAGAAATATCTTTTATTTATATGATTCTATATAGTGTTTATATGCAACAGTGTTGTAGACACATCTTTAAAAGAAGTAACACTGCACTTATTCACATATGATATTAGCATCTTTAGAAACATTTTCCATGAAATTTCCACTGAAATAATACTACCCAGATAAAAGGTTATTCTATTACTATTAATCATTCTTTTATCTATGTTATTTGAAATATTATATTCAATGCACCACAGTGCAGTGAATGGATACATTTTATCTTCTACTTATGTCTAGACTGTGGGTTTGGGTGGTTTTATTTGTTCTTCTCTTGTACTCTATTGTTTTTGGAGAATATGTAGGGAGATATGGATTTAAGTAGCCACTATTATAATCACTAACCCATAAGTCTGTATATATTTTTTAATCACTTAAAAATAACACTTCATTTCTGAATGTATTAATGTTTATTTGCACAACAGTCAAATTGAGCATATTTTCATATATTCATTTTCTATTCTATGTCTTAGCTTGTGATTTTTATTCATTTATTATTTAATTATCCATTTTCCACTTGGGTTTTAATTGAAAATTGGGCAAAGTAAATGGAGTTTCCTATGTTTTTGTAAGAATTCTTTATATATCAAGATTATTATCACTTCTTCATATATTGCATTTTAAAAATATTTCAATATCTTTTGTTTTAATTTTTAATGTTTATTTATTATTGAGAGACAGAGAGAGACAGAGCATGAGCAGAGGAGGGGCAGGGAGAGGAGGAGACAGATTCTGAGGCAGGCTCCAGGCTCTGAGCTCTCAGCACAGAGCCTGACGCGGGGCTTGAACTCACAAACTGCAAGATCAGGACCTGAGTCGAAGTCGGACGCTTAACCGCCTGAGCCTCCCAGGCGCCCCTGAATATTTCAATATCTTTAATGTACTTTTAATACTTTGTGTTATGTTTTTTGAATATTTTCCCATGATAACTTCTAAGCAATTATTATTTATAAAGAAACTATTTTTTATGTTTTTACTTTGATTCCAGTTAGCACACAGTGTTCTCTTGGTTTCAGGTGTACAATAAAGTGATTCAACAATTCCATACATCAGCTGGTGCTCATCACAACAAATGCACTCCTTAATTCCTAGTGTCTATTTCACCCATCTTCTCTGGTAACCATCAGTTTGTCCTCTGTAGTTAAGAGTTTGTTTCTCGGTTTGTCTCTCTTATGTATATCTCTTTTTTTCCCTTTACTCATGTGCTTTGTTTCAATTCCACATATGAATGAATCATATACCATTTTTCTTTCTCAAACTGACATATTTCACTGAGCATTATACTCTCTAGCTCCATCCATGTTGTTGCAAATAGCAAGATTTCATTCTTTTTAATGGCTAATATTCCATTACTACATCTTCTTTATTCCTCAATCAGTGGGCACTTGGGCAGCTTCCATAGTTTGGCTATTGTGAATAATGCTGCTATAAACAAAGGGGTGCATGTACCCCCTTTGAATTAGTGTTTTTGTATTCTTTGGGTAAATACAGAGTAGTGCGATTGCTGGATTGTAGGGGTAGTTCTATTTTTAACTTTTTGAGGAATCTCCATACTATTTTCCACAGTGGTGGCACCCGCTTGCATTCCCACCAACAGTGTACAAGGGTTTCTTTTTTTCCGCATCTTCCTTTTGTTTCTTGTGTTTTTGATTGTAGCCATTCTGACAAGTGTGAGGTGATATCTCATTGTAGTTTTGATTTGCACTTTTCTGATGATAAGTGATGAACATCTTTTCATGTGCCTGTTGGCCATCTGTATGTCTTCTCTGAAGAAATGTCTATTCATGCCTTCTGCCTATTTTTTTAATGTTTTTATTTTACTTTTGAGAGAGAGAGAGAGACAGATTGCGAGTGGGGGAGGGGCAGAGAGAGAGGGAGACAGAATCTGAAGCAGGCTCCAGGCTGTGAGCTATTAGCACAGAGCCCGACACAGGGCTTGAACTCACAGACTGTGAGATCATGACCTGAGCCGAAGTCAGTCATTTATCCAACTGAGCCACCCAGGTGCCCCAGTCTTCTGCCTATTTTTAAATTGGATTATTTGTTTCCAGGTGTTGAATTATATCAGTTCTTCATTTATTTTGGATACTAGTCCTTTATCAGATATGTCATTTGCAAATATCTTCTCCCATTTTCTATGTTGCTTTTTAGTTTTGTTGATTGTTTCCTTTGCTGTGAAGAAGCTTGTTATTTTGATGAAGTCCCAATAGTTTATTTTTACTTTTTTTCCCCTGCTTCAGGGAAAGAAAAAAGTTGCTTCAGCCAGGTCAAAGAAGTTATTGCTTGTGTTCTCTTCAAGGATTTTTATAGTTTCAGGTTTCATATTTAGGTCTGTAGTACATTTTGAATTTATTTTTGTGTATGGTGTAGAAAAGAGGTTCAGTTTCTTTCTTTTGCATGTTGTTGACCAGTTTTCCCAACATCATTTGTTGAAGAGACTACCTTTTCCCATTGGATATCCTTTTCTCCTTTCTTGAAGATTAACTGATCTTATAGTTGTGGATTTATTTCTGGATTTTCTATTCTGTTCTATTGATCTATATGTCTACTTTTGAGCCAATACCATACCGTTTTGATTACTACAGCTTTGTAATATAACTTGGAGTCCATCATTGTGATGCCTCCACCTTTGCTTTTCTTTTCTAAGGTTGCTTTGACTATTTAGGGTTTTTTGTGGTTCCATACAAATTTTAGGAGAGTTTGTTTTAGTTCTGTGAACAATGCTGTTGGTATTTTGATAAGGATTGCATTAAATGTGTAGATTGCTTTGGGTAGTTTAGACATTTTAACAATATTTCTACTTCCAATTCATGAGCATGGGATTTCCATTTCTTTTTGTCTTCTTTAATTTCTTTCTTGATGTATTATAGTTTTCAGAATACAGGTCTTTCACTTTCAGGTCTTTGGTTAAGTTTATTCCTAGATATCTTATTATTTTGGTGCAGTTGTAAATGGGATTGCTTTCTTAATTTCTCTTCGTCTTTCTTCATTATTGGTGTATACAAAGGCAACAAATTTCTACATATTGATTTTGTATCCTGCAACTTTATTGAATTTATTTATCAGTTCTAGTAGTTATTTGGTGGAAGCTTTTGATTATTCTATACATAGAGTCATCTCCTCTGCAAATAGTGAAAGTTTTACTTCTTCCTGAATGATTTCAATGCTTTTTTTTTTCTTTTTGTTTTCTGATTGCTGTGGCTAAGACTTCTAGTACTATGTTGAAGAGAAGTGGTGAGAGTGGATGTTCTTGTCTTCTTCCTGAACTTGGGGGAAAACTTTAATTTTTTCTCCATTGAAGATGATGTTAGCTGTGGGTTTTTCATAGTGGCTTTTATTATGGTGAGGTATGTTCCCTCTAAACCTGCTTTGTTGAGGGTTTTTATCATGAATGGATATAGTACTTTATCAGATGATTTTTCTGTGTCTATCGACATGATCATATAGTTTGTATCTTTTCTCTTATTGATGTGATATATCATATTAATTAGTTTGTGAATAATTAACCACCCTGCAATCCAGTAATAAATCCCACTTGATTGTGGTGAAGCATTTTTTAAAAGTATTGTTGGATTTGCTTTGCTAATATTTTGTTAAGGATTTTTTGTCTATATTCATCAAGGATATTGGCCTGCAGTTGACTTCTTTTGTGTGGTCTCTTTATCTAGTTTTGGTATCAGAGTGATACTGGCCTCAGAGAATGCATCTGGAAATTTTATTTCCTTTTCTATTTTTTGGAATAGTTTGAGAAGAATACACACTAACTCTTCTTTAAATGTTTGATAGCATTCACCTGTGAAGCCATCTGGTCCTGGACTTTTGTTTCTTGGGAGTTTTTGATTATTGATTCAATTTCTTTGCTGGTTATCTGTTCAAATTTTCTATTTCTTCCTCTTTCAGTTTTGGTAATTTATACGTTTCTAGGAATTTATCCATTTCTGTTAGGTTGTCTAGTTTTTATTTATATTTTTGTGGTGGTATTGGTTATTATTTCTCCTCTTTCATTTGTGATTTTATTTGAGTCCTTTCTTACATTTTCTTGATAAGTCTGGCTAGAGATGTATCAATTTCATTGATTTTTTCCAAGAAAACCATCTCCTGGTTTTATTGATCTGTTCTATTATTTTTTAAGTTTCTATATAATTTATTTCTGCTCTTATCTGTATATTTCATTCCTTCTTCTGGTTTTATGTTTTGTCTGTTGTTCTTTTTCTAGTTCCTTTAGGTGTAACTTTAGGTTGTTTATTTGAAATTTACACTAACTTCTTGGTGTAGGCCTGCATTGCTATAACCATTTAGAACCATTTTGCTGCATCCCAAAGATTTTGGACCATTTTGTTTCATTTTCATTTGTTTCCATAAACTTTTTTACTTCTTTTTTGATTTCCTTGTTGACCTATTCATTGTTTAGTAGCATTTTATGTAACCTCCATTTATTTGTGGTCTTTACACATTTTTACTTGTGGTTGACTTCTAGTTTCATAGAATTTTCGTTAGAAAAAATTATTGGTATCACTTTGACCTTCTTGAATTTGTTGAAGCTTGTTTTGTGGCCTAATATGTGATCTTTTCTTGAGATTGTTTCATGTGCACTTGAGAATAATGTGTATTCTTCTCTTTTAGGATAGAACGTATGAATATATCTGTTAAATCCAGTTGTTCCAGTGCATCATTCAGAGCCATTGTTTCCATGTTGATTTTCTGTGTAGGTGATCTGTCCATAAATGTAAGCAGTGTATTAAACTTCCGTACTATTACTGTATTATTATGATTAGTTATTTTATGTTTATTAACAGTTTTATGTATTTCAGGGTTCTATGTTGGGTGCATAAATATTTACAATTGTTGTATCTTCTTTTTGGATGATTCCCTTTATTATTATTTAGTGTCCTTCTTTGTCTCTTGTTACAGTCTTTGTTTTAAAGTCTATTTTGTCCAATATCAGTATTGCTACTCTGGGTTTTTTTTGACATCCTTTTGCATGATAGATAGATAAAGAGAGACAGAGAGAGATGATCTCCATTTGCATCCAACCCCTCACTTTCAACCCACAGATATCTTTAGGTCTAAAATGAGCCTGTTGTGGGCAGCATATAGATAGGTCTTGTTCTTTTTATCCATCGTGTCACCCTATGTCTTTTGATTAGAGTGTTTAGACCTTTTTCATTCAAAGTAATTACTGATAAATATGTACTTATTGCCACTTTATTACTTGTTTTGTAGTTATTTCTGAAGATTTTCTCTGATCCTTTCTTGTCTTTCTCTCTGTCATGGTTTGTTGATTTTCTTTAGTGATATATTTGGATTTCTTTCTTTTTATTCTTTGCATATTTATTAGTGGTTTTTGATATATGGCTACCATTAGGTTCGTATATAATGCCTTCTGCATACAGTTATCTATATTAAGTTTATGGTTGTTTAAGTTTGAACCCATTATTTACTTCTCCCATGTTTTAGGTATGTGTTATCATATTTTACATGCTTTTATTTTCAGAGTTCCTTGATTTATTTTTTACAGAAATATTCATTTTTACTGGTTTTGTTTTTCCTACCTCACACTGTGGCTTTTGGTCTCTGCTTTCTTCTTAAAGAGTCCCCTTTCATATTTCTTACCCAGCTGGTTTAATGGGCATGAACTCCTTTAGATTTTGTTTGTTTAGAAAACTCTTTATCTCTCCTTCTGTTCTGAATGATAACCTTGATGGATAGAGTATTCTGGACTGTGGACTTTTCCCATTCAGCAGTTTGAATATATCATGCCTCTTCCTTCTGGCCTGAAAAGTTTCTGCTGAAAAATATCCTGATAGCCTTATAGTTTTCCCATGTATATTACTATATTCTTTTGTCTTGCACCAGAACTGAGGCTCTGCAAAATTCCCCAGTCAGGAGATGTGGTGTGAGTAGGAATTTTGACTGATCTTCTGTGGGAGGGAGCCTGCCTAGCTAGGATTAAGGCAAGTGAGAGTGGGAAGAGTAGTTCCACTGGAGTGCAGCAGGGTGGGATTTGGTGTAAGTAAATTAGATAGTCAGTGTGGGCTTTGCACTGGTTCCTTAAGGTCTTCCAGTGCCCACACTGAGGGGTGGGGGAGAGAAACAGTGCTGGCTAGCTCCCTCACTCCTGGAGGGGTCCTTTGCAAACGCTGCCTCTCTGTGATGCACTCTGAGATGAGCAAATAAGTTTCCCACTGTGTGCCCCAGCTGGTGGTATCCAGATCACTGTTTCAACAACATATGTCCATGGGTTATTTGCCTGCCTTCTCTCCAAGAGCACCACAATGCCCTCCAGGTTCCATCCCATCCAAGCCTGCTGACCCTCAAAACTCCAGGCTTTAAGCTGGTTGCCAAAAGTCACAAGGTTCAGCCCTTCTCTCTCTTGAAGCCAACCACTATGGGGATTTGTTTTCCCCTTTCTCTCCCCTGTATGCTAGTTTGTCTCTCAACCCTCTCCACAACCATGGCTTTCCTTCCACCCCAGTGAAGCAGCCACAATCCATCTCTCTCCCAAACCACTTCTCTGCATGTCCTGACCTCTTTTATGAGTCTCTTCTCTACCTTTAGCTGTGGGGTTTGTTCTGCCACTCTTCAGGTAAATTTCTGGGTTATTTAGGATTATTTGATAGTTATATAATTGTCTTTGTGGGAAGAGTAGAGTCCTCCTACTCCACTGCCACCTTCTAACCATTGTCCTATAGAGAAGCTATAATATATGTTATATATTATTATATAGCCAGGTAACTATATAATTGAACATTGTACATTATAGGGAATAGAAATTGAACATTTCTACTAATAATAGACTTTTTGGTTGATTCACTTAGCTTTTCTTAAAAAAAAAAGTGACTGTTAGTACTGATAACTTTCTTTTCTGTTCCTATATTTATATTCCTAGGTTTGTAAATTCATGTATTTGGAAAAATTTTATTATCCATAATAATTAATGTTGAATAATAAAGATATTAGAAGATGCTCTTATTTTGGCCCTGACTTTCACAGGAATGATTCATTCATGTATTTTAACATGGAATATGATAGGACTATTGGTGTTAAAGCATATTTATCATTCAAAAATCTTCAATTGCAACAGGATTTTTAAATTAATTGGTATATTCATGACATTTTCTCCTTTTAAAATAACTCTGTATGTGTGATTTTACTGCTTCTATTGTTCACAATGTAATGAATTTCTATTATTTTCTTTATTTTTAAATAGACTAACTGAAAATTTTCTATGAACTCTATTGGGTTGATTTTTCTGTTTTCTTTATACCTGCTTTTGGTTCATTTGAAAAATATTTAAAGTGCTTATGTATTTTCAACATTGTTGAAGAAAATGAGAATATAGTATAGTACAATATAAAAAGGCTTGTGTTCTCATGAGACTTAGATTTTACAAATAGAAACACACAATAAACAACTAATAACTAATATCATTTTATAAATATGTTAGTTCCATGAGAATAAAACTTAATCAAATGCTAAGCATGTCTTGAGTAAATGGCATTTTAGACAGAAACCTCTGCCATTATTAATTTTTTTCTGTTTTCTTGGGTTTTTTTCTGTATATTAAAATTTTTTTAAATGTTTATTTTTGAGAGAGACAGAGATACAGAGTATGAGCGGGGGAGGGACAGAGAGAAAGAGGGAGACACAGAATCTGAAGCAGTCTCCAGACTCTGAGCTGTCAGCACAGAGCCCAATGTGGGGCTCGAACTCACAAATGGCAAGATTATGAATTGAGGTGAAGTCAGATGCTCAACTAACTGAGCCACCCAGGCACCCCTTTTTTCTGTATATTTTAAAATATAATTAGCTTCTGTGTTTTTATACCTTTTAATAATTAACCTTTTTAAAACTATTGGTTCAAAAGGAGATAACCTCAAGTTTAATTTTATTATGTTTGGGAAATTAAACTTAAAGATGCTAAGGAAAGGGAAGTATATAATATGCTACCTGGATTCATTCCTCAGCTTTGCTCCATCTCTATTAAATTTTTTTTTCCTTTTTCAACGATTTTATTTACTTTTTGGGACAGAGAGAGACAGAGCATGAACGGGGGAGGGGCAGAGAGAGAGGGAGACACAGAATCGGAAACAGGCTCCAGGCTCCGGAGCCATCCGCCCAGCGCCTGATGCGGGGCTCGAACTCACGGACCACGAGATCCTGACCTGGCTGAAGTCGGACGCTTAACCGACTGCGCCACCCAGGCGCCCCTACTCCATCTCTATTAAAAGAATATGTAGGAGATAATTTATGATGATCTTTATGGTGACTGATGATCTTCAAGGGCTCAGATGAGCATCGAAGTATACATTATGATTTGTGTTTCAATTTGAATTGACCCTAAATCTTGGTGCTCCTGTACTCTCAAAAGAGGATAAATATGAGGATTCAAGAATTTAACCCAACTTAAAACCTTCTTGAAGAACCTGGGCTTCACAGTTTTTCCAGTAGAACTGCCTGTTAGTAAATATGAGAGGGAAACATGAGTTGAAGAACGTTCAGTTTATTGTGAGAGAAAGAATAGCATGATGGTTAAGTTACTTGTTCTGAAGCCAAATTGCTTGGATCCCAGCCCTCTCCTGTATCTAATTTGTAAACAACATAAGTCACTTAATACTTGTTTTCTAAGGTTGCTTGTTTGGAAAGAGAGGTAGAAATATGGTTGATGAAATAGGATAAGTTACTATGAATACCAACTCATAACATTATTGTTTGTATTAAATTACTACATGTAAGGAACTTAGGAGAGTGTCTAGAACACAGTTATAACTCAATAAATGTTCTGGATTATTATTATTTATTACTATTTCTTTTAGTATTTCTTTTAGTATTATTATTCCAGCTAGGAACCTTGCTCCATGAGAATTTTTGTTCTTTTAAATTTTTTTAATGTTTTATTTATTTTTGAGAGAAAGAGAGAGAGAGACAGAGTGTGAGCAAGGGAGGGGCAGAGAGAGAGGGAGACACAGAATCTAAAGCAGGCTCCAGGCTCCTAGCTGACAGCACAGAGCCCGATCTGGGGCTCGAACTCATGAACCATGAGATCATGATCTGAGCAGAAGTCAGTGCTTAACTGACTGAGTTACCCAGGCGCCCTGTTCTCTCTTTATGATGATGATACCATAACACCTTGTAAATAAATTATTTTCCTTTGTAAGCTCTTGCTAGCCCTCATTTCTGTGGCAAAGTATTGCCTTTGTTCCCTGTTGAATTAATTTTTCCTACTCTATAGTCCTCTTTCTCATTACAGTGCAGTTATTTATGGTGAGTCCATCTTTCTGTGGTGATGCAGTCTGTGCCACTGATATGTTTCTGTGTTAGTTGAGAACATGTTAGAGCTGGTTAGGTAATCAGGTCTACTTCAATCCTGAAAGCAAAAGCGGAATCATCAGTTCCTCCCATTTTATTTGTGCAGGCTCTGATCTTTGAAAACAATGTGATGGTTTTTGGAAAGAAACAAGTTATAAATCCAGACTGAGGCATACTCCTAATTTATTATAGACTTATGAAACATCTCTTGCCCAGGCCCATACTGCTAAGGGAGCTTAGCAAAGAACAAGATGTGGTTTCCAGTAAAACACTAAATATTAGAATGCGGCCTGCATTCCCATGAGAAGAGATCTACCAGTACCAATATGTACTAACAAATAGAAAATAAATGGTTTCCTAGTGTGAAAGGATTTCAATCTAAAATTGGACCAGAGGATATGAAAGAGAAGGATCTCATGCATTTGCCCTCAGGAATACAAAACTTAAAAACTGAGACTGAGTCCCTGTGAATGCCTGACTTACAGAAAACTGGAATTTTCTCCTGACATTGAACATTTGCCAAGAATCTCTCCCTATCCTCAATCAAGGGAAATTACTGCTTTGACTCTGGCTGGACTCCCCCAACTCTTTGCATTCCTTGCCCCTAAATACAGCTCAACCCAAACCTTTAAGGGGTTGCCTGTGGTTTGCTGCAGTTTAAGTTTCCCAAGTTGCAATTTATCTTCTATTCCTGATTAAACTCAATTTTTGGTAAATTCAAACCTGCCTCAGTTTACCTCTTTATTGGGTTGACACTATGGTACTTGGCTCCCTTTGGAATCTACAGTTTTTACAGGGTTAGAGGTCACTTGGTGGCTCATTAGCTTGTCTGTTGTGAAAGAGATGGATAGAAAGGTTTTGGCAGGGGTCTTAATTCTCCAAGCAACTGAAACTGTGGAATAATGAGAAGAGTGATCATATTAAAGTCACATAGGGTGCAGTTGCATAGGAGCCATTGTGCCACTACCTAATTGGGGATTCTAGGCTAAGTTATTTCATTTCTTTGGACTTTAGTTTCTTTATTGGTGTAAAGTAATCTAGTAAATAATAAATGATGAATAAAAAATATGATATAATTTGTAATCTCTATAAAACATCATTTAAAATGACTTACCATTACATGGGTTCACATTCACCATAGTTTTGATTATGTTTCCAAAGAAAGTTATGCTATCTAAGACTTTTTCTTAACCTATATGTGGTGACTTATAACTCCTTCAAAGTTGAATGAATTTGGACATTTAATCTATGAGCTTTAGCTTCCTATCCATAAAATGGGAATAATAATACCTGTTTCTTAGATTTATTGATAGAGCTCAATTAAATAATAGCTATTAATTACCAATTACTGTACCTGGCAAAATAAAATGAAAATACTGCACAGTATTAGTTTTGTCTGCCTTTCACTTTTTCTTTAATTTTATTTCTACCTCTTTTCTCCCCCTAATTAGCCCATAGACTTTACCTTAATTATAGGGTAGGCTCTGGTTGTTTGACTTGGAGGATTTTCTTTTTTTTTTCTTTTTTTTTTCAACGTTTATTTATTTTTGGGACAGAGAGAGATAGAGCATGAACGGGGGAGGGGCAGAGAGAGAGGGAGACACAGAATCGGAAACAAGCTCCAGGCTCCGAGCCATCAGCCCAGAGCCTGACGCGGGGCTCGAACTCACGGACCATGAGATCGTGACCTGGTTGAAGTCAGACGCTTAACCGACTGCGCCACCCAGGTGCCCCGAGGATTTTCTTTTTTAAAAAAATTAATTTATTCAAATTCAAGTTAGTCAACATACAGTGTGGTATTGGTTTCAGGAGTAGAGCCCAGTGATTCATCATTTACATATGACACCCAGTGCTCATCCTAAGAAGTGCTCTCCTTAATGCCCATCTCCCATTTAGCCCATCCACCCACCCACTTCTCCTCTAGCAGCTCTCAGTTCTTATGTCTCTTATGGTTTGCCTCCCTCTCTGTTTTTATCTTATTTTCCTTCTCTTCCCCTATGTTCATTTGTTTTTCTCTTAAATTCTACATATGAGTGAAATTACATGATATTTGTCTTTCTCTGACTGACTTATTTCTCTTGGCATAATACCCTCTAGTTCCATTCATGTTGTTGCAAAGGGCAAGATTTCATTCTTTTTGATCACCAAGTAATATTCCATTGTATGTATATACCACATCTTCTTTATCCATTCATCAGTCGATGGACATTTGGGCTCTTTGCATAATTTAGCTATTGTTGATAGCACTGCTATAAACATTATGGGAGATTTTCTTATCAAGACTAAATTCTGGGTTCTCTTAAAGGGTATGAAGGGACCAGGCCCAGAGGCTGCCTAGGTTTTTTTTATGTTTTTTGTTTTTATAAGATTTACCTATAAGTATTGAGCTTATCATTGCCAAGGTCTTTCTCCTTATCTCATCTTTTCTCTCTCCTTTCTACCTTTTCCCATCCTATCATAAACCAAATTAAAATGTTCATCTTCACTATGGTAGTTCTCTTTTTGTTGTACCACCCTGCTGTGATTTTTGGCAGCTGTATGTATCCTTCCTTGAGGATTTATTTCAGCTGGATAGAGCTGTCTTGCCCATGGCTTTTACTCCTTGCTAGGGGCAGACTTTATCCAATGACTGGTCCATGCAGGGGTACAAAAGCCCTAGACCTTAGCCTCAATTTGGGATTTCTCTAAAGGACCATCTCAGTTTTAGAGATCACTGTGGGATTGACTGAGGTTTCTGATGATCCTGGGTTGCAATTAACTTCCTCCTGCATAGTCCTCTTCTCTCACCCTCTAACAGATGTTGTTTCTGAGGGCATGCCCCAGTAAACCTCCAGTGGTAAATCTCCATCTCAGAGTTTGTTTCCTGGGAAACCAGCTTATGATAGTCTTAGATAGCTTGTACCCCAAAATATTTACTTAGTAGGACTCATTTTTCTCATCAACTACACAGACATTGCAAGAGTAGAACTGTGCACATAAATTCCAATTATTAGGTTCAGGTGTACTAATTTTTGTGCCTATTCTTTTTTGTGTTAGGCTGAGTAGGGAAATTATGGAAAATCCAGAAAGACCATTTTAGAAGATGAAAATATTGTCTACACCAGTAGACATGCGTGTGCTCTTCCTTCAGGATTGCCTCTGTTTTCAGCCAACCTGAAAAACTCATCCTTGACTTCTCCCTCAGAATGAAGATCCTACTTTAGATATTGTCCAGAATAGCTGTTATCTCATGAACAGTTGACCATCTACTCTGGGTCACTTACTCTGGAAACCAACATGATGAAAACACAAGTGATATGGGCCCACTTGCAACCTCTTCTTAGCAATAAAAACAACACCAACAAAAGAGAGACTAATAGCGCTTTTTGTAATGTTTATTTATTTTTGAGAGAGAGAGAGAAAGAGAGAGAGCATGATCAGGGGAGGAGGAGAGAGAGAGAGAGAGAGAGAGAGAGAGAGAGAGAGAGAGAGAATCCAAAGCAGGCTCCAGGCTGGACGTGGGGCTCAAACTCATAAACTGTGAGATCATGACCTGAGCTGAAGTCAGACACTTAATCAACTGAGCCACCCAGGTGCCCCGACTAATAGCACTTTTAATTTTATTTTAAAATTTATTCAAATACATCACGCATAAAAAAATTATACCTAACATACATGTGGACTGTATAATAGGGTAAACACACATTTAAAAATTGAGGTGAAAGTAAATTAGTAAAGTTTGAAAACAAACATGTAGAATAAATTCTTTCAAATTTTCAGAAAGTTTGTCACAATCTCTTCTTGAACATCCTACATGTAAAGTAAGAGATGGAGACAAGATCAGACATTAGGTTTACAGGGCTCATAACATTATTTTCAGTAACGTCAAAGGGATTTTTTTCTTTGTAGGATTTTAGAACTTTAAGTTAACAATAAAAAAGATGAACTAAAAAAACAAGGAACAAAAAACTAAACCCACAAGAGATGATTTTCTTCTTCTTAAATAGGATAGCATTTAATAGGGTACCTTCTCAAATAGGTAGCATCCAGCCCTGGAATGCTAAGAGATACCTTATTTTGGATCTAGATGGAAAATATTCCTTTGTTGTCATCTAGTTTCTAGGACTTAATCTTACCAACTGCAATGTGACCTTTCCTTTGACTCCACTTTTGAAATTGGCTTTCATGGTCAATCCTCATGTTTCATCATTAGCCAGAATTATTTTACTTCCAATGCCTCAGCTTCTCAAAATATTACTGCTGAAATACTCTCTATGCATAGATTACAACATACAGCTCTGTGAAGTAGCCATGGGTTGACTTTTAAGTCCAGATATTTGATTCACTATAGCTCTAGCTACTATTCTATGTCTTATATACACATATTTGAAAGTTCTGAAGGTAGGCCCATTTTTTCTGAAATTCCTCTGCATTTAAATGATCAAATTCACTCCATCTGAATGCCCACTAATACCCTTATATAAGATACCATTTAATAAGAGAAATGAAGACAAATATTAAATGGGAGAAGTGAAACAAAAAACAAAATCATTGTAGATAGAATATATTGTGAAAAAATAGTTTTAGACAATTTAATTTTGGTTGAATTAGTGTTGCAGTTTCATTTAGTTATATTACCTATTTTAATAGAGCTGAAGCATGTAAAGTAAATTGGTATAACCCCTTTTGAAAGTAATTTGGAGTTATATATCAAGAACTATAAAACTTTTCTACTGAGAGCCATAAAATTGTTCATTGCCTTTGATGAAGTAAAGCCACCCCTGGGAATTTATTCTACGATATAATCAAAAAGAAGGGAAAATCAAACATAAGAAGGTATTTATTTCAGCATTAGTGATAATAGGCACTGATCAGAAATAATCTTGAGTATAGGAGTGATTAAAATATATTTTTTAAGTTCGTATGATTAAATATATAGCTACTAAAATGATAATTAGATACAGAATGGCAACTTTGTGGACAAGGTGGACAGTTGTGGGCCCATATCTATAATTACACATAGAGAATGGAGAGACTACACTATCATCTGTCATCCCTGCATGGATGACAGATTAAGATCTTCAATACTGCCTATTGATGATTTGATGCCCTAAGGCTCAACCTCTTCTCTTATCCACACCCACTACCTTGGTAATCTTATCCCATCTCTTGATTTTAAATACCACTCATATGCTGATGACTCCCAAATTGATATCCCTATTCCAGACTTCTGCTCTAAGCACAAGACTTGTATATTCTTCAGCATTGTTGTCATATTTAAGAGATATTTTGAACCTAATGTCTACAATGAATACTTGGTATTCTCCCACAGACCCACTCCAACTATAGCCTTTCTTCTTTCAGTGAGTTACAGCTCTGTCCTTTTCACCCTTCAGTGTGAAAACCTCGAAGTCATCTTTGATGCTTCTCTTCCTCTGTCACACATATCCAATACTTTGGGAAATCCTGTTGGTTCTGCCTTCTCAATGTATCCAGAATTAACTATTAATCATCTTTTCCATAAATCTCACTCTGGTCTGGGCTAAAATTACTACAATATGTTTCCAAAGTCTTCCTGACTCTAAAATTATCCCCCACAGACTGATCTTAACACAACATGCAGATGATTTTTGAAGAAAACTCTTAATAATACTGTAGTATGTTAACATGATTGACATTTTAAAGGAGAGAGCTGTGGATGCTAAATTAAGGTCCCAAATTCCATGTTTCTGATTCTAGCTTTTAGGATCATTCTGCTGTGATTGTTCTTTAATGATAAGAGGTCTTGCTAAAGTAATAAGATTAAAAAAAAACTAAGCATATTTAAATAGACTTTAAAATATTTCATTTCTCTAGTGTATTTAGAATATATGTTTCAAATAAAGTTGATGAATTTGTTTCTTTACTTTTTTCTGTATACAAATGAAAGCTGCGGCAAACAAAACAGAACAAAACCTTGCATTTAAACAGTTCTTCTTTGAACAGAGTTCCAAGGGTATTGTATTCAAACTTATTACATCATTAAATGGATTCTTCCCTGGCACTTTATAATGAAGCTCTAGAAGACAACATATATTTTCCTTAAATTCTGATCAATTATGATATGGGGTATTCTTATGTCCTTGGTGCTTAACACATCTCTCTCCACCTCCAATTCTAAAAGCATTAAGTAATATGATTCAATATTTTCCCTTTAATGCTGTGAGTCAGAATTCTTATAACGCTCACATGATAAGAATAACCAATTCTTATAAAACATGCAGATTAACAGATCTTTCCTCTTGAAATTCTGACTTGATGGATCTAGGTTGAGCATGACCATGATATTTTAGGCAAGTCTTCCAGATGATCTTGATTTCTAGAATTGTTTAGTAAAGCTTCAGGATAACTTAAAACAAGTAAAGTAGCACAGGTATTAGTATATTCTTTGGTTGTGGGAAATTGCTGAAATGAAAACTAAAAGACCACATGAGAAATCATGTAAAATCTTATTAACCTGAAAAAGAAAAGAAAAGAAAAAAAAACTTTTGATCAGACAGACATTTAGGAATCTATTGGCATGGGTAAGTTCCCATTTACTGGGCGATTGCAAAGGCAAATGTTTCCTCTGAGCTCACATGAATATATTTAAAAGTGATACATAGGAGTGGGTCACAGTGATATGTCCTATAGACCTTGGAATCTAGGTTACTCTCTGAAAGTTGAAACAACAAGTTTTCCACAAAGAGTCAAAGTTATGCATCTGTTGAAATTAACCACTGTGTGAGTGAAATCCTGAGTGAAATCCAAGGACACTGAATATGAATATTTCAAACTATAAACTACATGTTACCTCAGAGAAGTGGGACTGGAATACAATGCAGTTTTGTAAGCTTCATTGATGAAGCTCTTGATGAGAATGTGGTTTCCCTCTTGATGAAGAATGTGGTAACACTGGAGGTTGCTCATCATGCAACATAGAATAATGAAGAAGTAATCAAAATACAATTCAGGATTACATATTTAGTTCCATTTTTGTAATACAGCATACAAAACATACTTGAACCATGCAGAAGTTTACTCAATCCTGGGTCTAGCTGACTAGACAAGATGACTCTTGCAAAACCCCTTGAAATCTCAGGACCCTCTCTAGGCCTATGGTGATCCAACAAGGTGGTATAAAGCCATTTCATTGGATTTTGCCTAAAGAGAGTGGAGTTGGCTTATTTCACGAACAATAATCAGCTCATCCACATCCCTCAAAAACAATGATAGACAAATTTGTTGAAGAAGATATCATATGCCCACTGGAACTGATGAGGCATAAGACTTTAATTTTAACACCTTATTTACAGATTTTCTTTTCATGCATGTAAACAAGTAAGATGAATATGTATAGGCTCAGTGTTTGTGATTACCTGAAATCACTGTCATAAATGATTATAGAGATTGAATAATCATATATATACATATGTATATATATATACATATATATATGTATGTATATATAATAGGTTATAGAGATTGAATAATTCCTTGAAAGCTCTGACTTGTTCAGGCTGAGACCTTATGCAACAATTATCTATAATTGTTCTACCTTCTCTAAATCTAAAACTCAGGGAGATTGTATTTATGCTAGCAAGGGTCACTTGATCCATATAATAAAGTCACCACCCATGTATGTCCAAGAATACCTCTCTGATAAAGAGGAAAGAAAGATATGTTTATACACTGACTTCATTATTTCCTAGTTCCAGGGAAGGTGGAAAAGACAAAAACTCACCAATACGCAATATTGATAAAGTTATACTTTATGTAATTTTGCTCACATATATTAAATATATCCATGAATCTTTTCCCATAATATGTGTGTACATTCATAAATCAATTCTTTTCCAATGTAATCTCTACAGGGTAGGAATCTTTTCTTTCTCAGACTTAATAGGTCAATTAACCATGTCTAAGAATAGTAACATGGTGTGGTTATGTGTTGATGAATTCACTGAGGCATTCAAAGTTTAATATGAGAGTGTTTTGACATTATTACCATAAGCATTTCAAGATGTCCCAAAGTTATTTCTTTACTCCACTTCATATGCAGGATTACAATTGTGCAGACCCTTGTTATGATATCTTTGCACATACAGAGATATTTATTCATCCCCCCAGATATACATCCCAAATAAAAAAATCATTCATGCTATAGTTCATCAAACCTGAAACCATATTTTTCACATTTTAACATTTAGAGACTAGGAAAACTTCTAAAATTAATAGTATCTTGGTTTTATGAATTATGACATATTTATACCTTAAATTATATCAACACTTATGTAAAATTACCTATTTCTTCATAAATTCAGATATAATTGCAAATCATATAAGAAGAAATTATTTAAAAATTTACTAGGCTTAAAATTTTACAATTTTGGGGTATTAGTTGCCATGGTGATGCTACAGTTGACTATTAGATGTATAGCAAGTCAAACAGGAAATAAAAAATTATCTAATTTTAATGTTATATTAATATTCAATAAATTTTAAATACTTTTTGGAAACATAATTCATTCTTTCTAAATGATTCATTAATTTCAGCAGTTTTATTTACAAGATAAATCAGGATATTGAACTTAATGTTGAACTATCAAAAATGAGTATTTTCCAGGGTTTGGTTTATAGAAACTATTTTGCAACTTTCTGGATAATGTTGGAGATTATTCAGATGAGTGTGCTTGCTCTGATATTATTGAGGACAGAAATTAACACAGTACCAAAAGGATTTCTAATCAGCAACCTTTTCATAGCTGCTTTCACCTCTTTGTTCCGTAGACTATAGATGATAGGATTCAACATGGGGGTTAATCCGCCATATACCAAAGCTATAAATTTATCTATTTCCTGTGAATCCACAGCTAAGGGCTTTAGGTACATGGAGAGAGCTGTCCCAAAGAACAAAACCACCACAGTCAGGTGGGCTGCACATGTTGAAAAGGCTTTGCTTCGACCACCCACTGAACTAATTCTTAGGATGTTGGAGAGAATGAATGCATAAGATATACAAATTAGAAGCACTGGCATGGGAAGGATAAGTGTGGTGATCACCAGCATGAGTAATTCCACCATGGAGGTGTCCACACAAACCAGTTTCAAGACAGCCAGAATTTCACAAGCAAAATGATTGATTGTGTTATGACCACACAGAGAGAGCTGCATCACAAATACTGTTTCCACCAGGGTGGTGAGGTAGCCTGTCAACCAGGAACCAGCTGCAATCTGCAAACAAACCTTCTTGTTCATTATGATGGGGTATCTCAGGGGGTTGCAGATGGCCACATATCGGTCATATGCCATCAATGACAAGAGCACACACTCAGTGGCACCCATAGCTAGAGAGAAGTACATCTGAGCAACACACCCTATGAATGAGATGGTGTTTTCCCCTGTAACAAAGTTTGTCAGCATTGGCGTAAAAGCAGACGAAGTGTACCAGATGTCTAAAAAGGAGAGGTTGCTGAGGAAGAAGTACATGGGTTTGTGTAGGTGGGAATCTAGGATGGTGATGGAGATCAGAATGATATTACCCAGCAGGGTGATCAGGTACATCAGCAAGCACAGCACAAATACAATGACCTCAACTTTGGGGTAGTGGGAAAATCCCAGGAGGAAAAAAACTGTTACAGATGTCAAATTTCCCTGAAACATTTTATTATGTCATATTCATTTGTATATATGCACAGAAAGATTAACATCATGTATTATATATAAAATATAAGATCCCCTCCCTTCGTATTTTCTGGCATTTTTTTCTTCATATGAACTTGTAGTCTATAGACTTGTAGTCTGTGTAGTCAAATGCTTCTCCAGCTTGCTGATAGTAATATATGTTTGAAGGAATTTGTCATTAATTAGGAAAATTTCAAGTAGGAAGTCAACAGGTAAATCCTCAAGCTGTTATTTTTGATACAAGATTTTTTGGCAGTGTTAGGAAGGGAGAGGTTTATTTCATAAACATCATGAGAGATTGATGAAAGAAATAATCTTATGCATTCTTTCTTTTTCTGAAATCACATTTGTAACTGATCTATAGCTAAGTCATTAATTTACCTGAGCCATTGGAATTATTTTCTTACCCTAGTTTGGTAACAGTCTTCTTACTTAGGAATTGTTCTGCTCTCCAAGCTTATCATATTTTCTGTCACTCCTGGAATTCTGTCCAAAATAATTTGGGAGATTCAGTGAGTTAAAAAAAGTTATAAATTTCTGCAGTCATAGATTGATTAACCAAAAACCTTGGACATTTCAACACAAGTCCACAGTTTCCATTTCAAACCCAGGAAGATGATGACAGATATTCTCATGGTGGTAGACATATATAGATATTTCTTTCATATAGCTAGAATTTGCCTGGCATCTGTGCTCCAGAATCATCCTTCAAAAGACCAACTATTGGCACTATAAGGCAATTTAAGCTTTTTGTTGCTTATGAGAAGTTTCCAATTCATGTAGCAAATTAAACTTAGAACTCTATTTGTGCAGAATTAAAATTCTGAAACTCCAGGGATAATGTCCCATAGATCCAATTATAGTCAGTAACTGGTCCGTTATAATTGCAGTGTTATTCAAACAAGAAATAAACATATTCCTATCTACACTATCTTTGGGAAAGGAACTTTTCTCTGCTTCTGATTGTGTTATAAAATCAGTCAAGCTGGCTAATTTTAAAAAAGTAAAGGCAAATGAATAATGTTGACAGTTTCTCCTTTAGATTGAAGGAGTGTTTCATACTGTGTACAATATGAAGTTATACTTGATATGGAGCCCACCAAAGATGGAAGAAGGAGAGCTTAAGTAACTCTTCCATTGCTCATCATAGCTCAAAGATAAGATGAGAGTAAATGTTCTTCATGGAACTTGAAGGGACAATTTGTTTTAAAGAACACTTCTTTTAAGGTAGAACCATTTTGAGAAGATAGTTTCACCAGATAAAGGCATCTTGATCCTTCAGAAATCCACTGAATGCTCCATTTGAGTGATTTTTATAATCTCTATTTATAATTTTCTGTTTTCCAAATGAGCAACTAATGGCGAATAGTGTGTATGGTGGTATGGAGAAAACATGCTGTCAGTCTCATCACTATGCAATTGTGTTTGGATGCCTTGGTTTTAGTAACAGATTGTAATCATGACTATTACTAAATTACTTATATCACATCAAATATGTTTTCATTCTCAGAGAAGTTTATAAATTTGAACTATTGCCAAGATTATTAAAAAAAAACAACAACAACCAGAAATCCTGTCCTCACTGTTTGCTTTATTACAAACGGAATGTAGCCGTGAGGTCTTCTATTTACTCTGCTCTCGTAGGGATATAACCTTCAAGGCCCTGGGATGATTCACTTCTTTAACTACAGGACATCTTGGTGCACAGGAAACAATACGGCTTTAGTGCTGCAAATACTTCCCACTTCACCACTTCAGTTTTGTTATCTAGAGCAAGTTGGTGATCCTCATTGAGATTTAGCTTATTTGTAAAAGAGCAATGATAATATTTCTTTATCAGGGTCGTTATGAGGAGTAGAGAGATATTTTGTGTAAAGCAACTTACATAGTATCTGGTTTATAGTATACACTCATAGATTTCAGATTTTTCTCTCTTCTGTGGCTTTCTGTTTGCTTCTTGAATCCTCTTCCTTTCCTGTATTTACTGCATTTACTGGATTTACTTCCCCTTCTCACTGTTTCCTTCCTTTTTGACTACAGCAATATTCTTACTTTCCCCCCTCATTTAGACAAGATTAACTGCAACCATTATACAAATGGTTGAAACAAAAGGAAGAAGCTGACTGACATCTGGCCCCAGAATCCCATTTCCCTCTGAATTTATTTATTGACTACCATTCCCAACTTGTTTGATTTCTTGAACTTGTAAAGCTGTAAAGGCTTATACAGCTGGAAGTAAATAATTTAGGTTGGCTTCACTGTGCCTAGGAGAGAACTGTACTGTAGGGCTACACCACAAAGATTTAAAGGAAGGCAGTGACTAAGACTGAGGAAGGTTGCTGACCTGACTCCCCCCACTATGCATAAAGCACCAAACCACACTTCTGCTTTGTAGATAAATCAAAGCACACTGAAAAGAAGAGAAATTCTGAAACTCCATGGAAAAATTCAAACTCTGTTTATGATAAAGCTCACTCAGCAAACTAGCAGTAAAAGGATATTTCCATGAGGAATGAGTCAGATGGTGGAATGATAGTTTTCAGAGCTTGTACCCTCACGGAAGCATGTTTGAACAACTATCCACAAATGAAAATACCTTTACAAAAGCTAAGGATTTCAGGTGAAAGATTATGGATTGGTGAATACTTCTGGGTCTCCATTGAAATCCAGAACAGAAATAAGAAAAGACACATTGAAGGGGGTAAGAACAACACTTTCACATTACCCATCTCATCCTTTCCTCAAGCCTGAGTAGTGCGATGCATAGAGACACCTCATGGGGGAATAAGAGTGAAGTGGTATCCAACTTTACCGTGAACTTTAGCATAGAGCTCACCCCAGTGAACCCTGGCACCTTGGGCTCCAGGCTCACACCCCCAGAATAAGGCTCCTGGCCACCACAGTGCCAGGCCAGGCCCTGAGACTCCAGGCTAAATGCCTGCCCTTATAGATCAAGCTTCCATGACCCCACTGTCAGGCAGGAAGCTGCAGCCCCAGCATATAGGCCAACCCTCACTGATTATCACAATAGATGTGGGAAAAAAAGTGACAAAATTCATGATAAAAACTCTCAACAAATTATAAAGAGTGTGCTTCAACATAATAAAGACCATATGTGACAAGTCCACAGCTAACTTCATATTCAACAGTGGAAAACTCAAAGCTTTTCCTCTAAGACCAGAAACAAGACAAGGTTGCCCACTCCTGCCATTTCTATTCAGTATAATACTGGAAGTCATAGCAAAAGCAATTAGACAAGAAGAAGAAATAAAAGGCATCCAAAGTGGAAAGGAAGAATGAAAACTGTCTGTGTTTGCAGATTACATTTTCTTTAAATATAGAAAACCCTGAAGACTCCACCAAAACTCTGCTAGAACTAATAAACAAATTCAGCAAAGTTGCAAGATACAAAAATCAATGTACAAAAATCTGTTGCATTTATATACACTAAAAATGAACTATCAAAAGAGATATTAAGAAAATAATCCCATTTATAATAGCATTAAAAATAATGAAATACTTAGGAATAAATGTAACCAAGGAGGTGAAAGTTATGTACACTAAAAAATAAAGACATTGATTAGAGAAATTGAAAAAATGCAAATAAATGGAAAGATATCCACACTCATGGATTGGAAGAATTAATATTGTTAAAATGTCCATACCACCCAAAGCAATCTACAGATTCAGTGAAATCCTTATTAAAATTCTTATGGCATTTTTTGAAGAAATAGAAAAAAACAATCCTAAAATTTCTATGGAACCACAGAAGAGCTCAAATAGTCAAAGCAATCTTGATAAAGAACAAAGCTGGAAGCATACTTTCTGAATTCAAAATATACTACAAAGCTGTAGTGATTAAAACAGCATGATACTGACATAAAAGCAGATGTATAGATCAATGGGAACAGAATAGAGAAACCAGAAATAAATTAATGCATTTACATGATCTTTAACAAAAGTGCCAAGATTATACAATGGGAAAAGGACAGTCTTTTCAAAAATGGTGTTTGTAAATTGAATATCCACATGCAGAAGAATGAAATTGGACTCTTCAGACCATATACTTACATCACCTCAAAATGGATTAAAGACTTAAATATAAGACTTGAAACTAGGGGGTCGGCGGCAAGATGGCGGCTTAGGAGGACGCTGGGCTCACCGCACGTCCTGCTGATCACTTAGATTCCATCTACATCTGCCTAAATAACCCAGAAAACCACCAGAGGATTAGCAGAACGGAGTCGCCAGAGCCAAACGCAGACGAGAGGCCCACGGAAGAGGGTAGGAAGGGCGGCGAGGCGGTGCGCGCTCCACGGACTGGCGGGAGGGAGCCGGGGCGGAGGGGCGGCTCGCCGGCCAAGCACAGCCACCGAGTCTGGCTTGCAAAAGCGGAGGGGCCTGACGGACTGTGTTCCCACAACAAGCGCGACTTAGCGTCTGGGAGGTCATTAGTTAACAGCTCTGCTCGGAAAGCGGGAAGGCTGGAGGACAAAGGGAGGGAGAGCTGCTGAGCCCCCTGACAACAGAGCTCAGTTTGGTGGGGAACAAAGGCGCTCGCCAGTGCCATCTCCCCCGCCCATCCCCCAGCCGAAATCCCAAAGAGAACCTGTTCCTGCCGGGGAACTTGCTCGCTCCGCGCAAACACCCAACTCTGCGCTTCGGCGGAGCCAAACCTCCGGCAGTGGATCCGACTCCCTCCCGCTGCCACAGGGCCCCTCCTGAAGTGGATCACCTAAGGAGAAGCGATCTAAGCCTGCCCCTCCTGCCCCCGAGCACCTTGCCTACCCACCCCAGCTAATACGCCAGATCCCCAGCATCACAAGCCTGGCACGGTGCAAGTAGCCCAGACGAGCCACACCACCCCACAGTAAATCCCGCCCCTAGGAGAGGGGAAGAGAAGGCACACACCAGTCTGACGTGGCCCCAGCGGTGGGCTGGGGACAGACATCAGGTCTGACTGCGGCCCCGCCCACCAACTCCAGTTATACACTACAGCACAGGGGAAGTGCCCTGCAGGTCCGCACCACTCCAGGGACTATCCAAAATGACCAAGCGGAAGAACTCCCCTCAGAAGAATCTCCAGGAAATAACAACAGCTAATGAGCTGATCAAAAAGGATTTAAATAATATAACAGAAAGTGAATTTAGAATAATAGTCATAAAATTAATCGCTGGGCTTGAAAACAGTATACAGGACAGCAGAGAATCTCTTGCTACAGAGATCAAGGGACTAAGGAACAGTCACGAGGAGCTGAAAAACGCTTTAAACGAAATGCATAACAAAATGGAAACCACCACAGCTCGGCTTGAAGAGGCAGAGGAGAGAATAGGTGAACTAGAAGATAAAGTTATGGAAAAAGAGGAAGCTGAGAAAAAGAGAGATAAAAAAATCCAGGAGTATGAGGGGAAAATTAGAGAACTAAGTGATACACTAAAAAGAAATAATATACGCATAATTGGTATCCCAGAGGAGGAAGAGAGAGGGAAAGGTGCTGAAGGGGTACTTGAAGAAATCATAGCTGAGAACTTCCCTGAACTGGGGAAGGAAAAAGGCATTGAAATCCAAGAGGCACAGAGAACTCCCTTCAGACGTAACTTGAATCGATCTTCTGCACGACATATCATAGTGAAACTGGCAAAATACAAGGATAAAGAGAAAATTCTGAAAGCAGCAAGGGGTAAGCGTGCCCTCACATATAAAGGGAGACCTATAAGACTTGTGACTGATCTCTCTTTTGAAACTTGGCAGGCCAGAAAGAATTGGCACGAGATTTTCAGGGTGCTAGACAGAAAAAATATGCAGCCGAGAATCCTTTATCCAGCAAGTCTGTCATTTAGAATAGAAGGAGAGATAAAGGTCTTCCCAAACAAACAAAAACTGAAGGAATTTGTCACCACTAAACCAGCCCTACAAGAGATCCTAAGGGGGACCCTGTGAGACAAAGTCCCAGAGACATCACTACAAGCATAAGACATACAGACATCACAATGACTCTAAACCCGTATCTTTCTATAATAACACTGAATGTAAATGGATTAAATGCGCCAACCAAAAGACATAGGGTATCAGAATGGATAAAAAAACAAGACCCATCTATTTGCTGTCTACAAGAGACTCATTTTAGACCTGAGGACACCTTTAGATTGAGAGTGAGGGGATGGAGAACTATTTATCATGCGACTGGAAGCCAAAAGAAAGCTGGAGTAGCCATACTTATATCAGACAAACTAGACTTTAAATTAAAGGCTGTAACAAGAGATGAAGAAGGACATTATATAATAGTTACAGGGTCTATCCATCAGGAAGAGCTAACAATTATAAATGTCTATGCACCGAATACCGGAGCCCCCAAATATATAAAACAATTACTCATAAACATAAGCAACCTTATTGATAAGAAGGTGGTAATTGCAGGGGACTTTAATACACCACTTACAGAAATGGATAGATCATCTAGACACACGGTCAATAAAGAAACAAGGGCCCTGAATGAGACATTGGATCAGATGGACTTGACAGATATATTTAGAACTCTGCATCCCAAAGCAACAGAATATACTTTCTTCTCGAGTGCACATGGAACATTCTCCAAGATAGATCATATACTGGGTCACAAAACAGCCCTTCATAAGTTTACAAGAATTGAAATTATACCATGCTTACTTTCAGACCACAATGCCATGAAGCTTGAAATCAACCACAGAAAAAAGTCTGGAAAACCTCCAAAAGCATGGAGGTTAAAGAACACCCTACTAACGAATGAGTGGGTCAACCAGGCAATTAGAGAAGAAATTAAAAAATATATGGAAACAAATGAAAATGAAAATACAACAATCCAAATGCTTTGGGACGCAGCAAAGGCAGTCCTGAGAGGAAAATACATTGCAATCCAGGCCTATCTCAAGAAACAAGAAAAATCCCAAATCCAAAATCTAACAGCACACCTAAAGGAACTAGAAGCAGAACAGCAAAGGCAGCCTAAGCCCAGCAGAAGAAGAGAAATAATAAAGATCAGGGCAGAAATAAACAATATAGAAACTAAAAAAACTGTAGAGCAGATCAACGAAACCAAGAGTTGGTTTTTTGAAAAAATAAACAAAATTGACAAACCTCTAGCCAGGCTTCTCAAAAAGAAAAGGGAGATGACCCAAATAGATAAAATCATGAATGAAAAAGGAATTATTACAACCAATCCCTCAGAGATACAAACAATTATCAGGGAATACTATGAAAAATTATATGCCAACAAACTGGACAACCTGGAAGAAATGGACAAATTCCTGAACAACCACACTCTTCCAAAACTCAATCAGGAGGAAATAGAAAGCTTGAACAGACCCATAACCAGCGAAGAAATTGAATCGGTTATCAAAAATCTCCCAACAAATAAGAGTCCAGGACCAGATGGCTTCCCAGGGGAGTTCTACCAGACGTTTAAAGCAGAGATAATACCTATCCTTCTCAAGCTATTCCAAGAAATAGAAAGGGAAGGAAAACTTCCAGACTCATTCTATGAAGCCAGTATTACTTTGATTCCTAAACCAGACAGAGACCCAGTAAAAAAAGAGAACTACAGGCCAATATCCCTGATGAATATGGATGCAAAAATTCTCAATAAGGTACTAGCAAATCGAATTCAACGGCATATAAAAAGAATTATTCACCATGATCAAGTGGGATTCATTCCTGGGATGCAGGGCTGGTTCAACATTCGCAAATCAATCAACGTGATACATCACATTAACAAAAAAAAAGAGAAGAACCATATGATCCTGTCAATCGATGCAGAAAAGGCCTTCGACAAAATCCAGCACCCTTTCTTAATAAAAACCCTTGAGAAAGTCGGGATAGAAGGAACATACTTAAAGATCATAAAAGCCATTTATGAAAAGCCCACAGCTAACATCATCCTCAACGGGGAAAAACTGAGAGCTTTTTCCCTGAGATCAGGAACACGACAAGGATGCCCACTCTCACCGCTGCTGTTTAACATAGTGCTGGAAGTTCTAGCATCAGCAATCAGACAACAAAAGGAAATCAAAGGCATCAAAATTGGCAAAGATGAAGTCAAGCTTTCGCTTTTTGCAGATGACATGATATTATACATGGAAAATCCGATAGACTCCACCAAAAGTCTGCTAGAACTGATACAGGAATTCAGCAAAGTTGCAGGATACAAAATCAATGTACAGAAATCAGTTGCATTCTTATACACTAACAATGAAGCAACAGAAAGACAAATAAAGAAACTGATCCCATTCACAATTGCACCAAGAAGCATAAAATACCTAGGAATAAATCTAACCAAAGATGTAAAGGATCTGTATGCTGAAAATTATAGAAAGCTTATGAAGGAAATTGAAGAAGATTTAAAGAAATGGAAAGACATTCCCTGCTCATGGATTGGAAAAATAAATATTGTCAAAATGTCAATACTACCCAAAGCTATCTACACATTCAATGCAATCCCAATCAAAATTGCACCAGCATTCTTCTCGAAACTAGAACAAGCAATCCTAAAATTCATATGGAACCACAAAAGGCCCCGAATAGCCAAAGGAATTTTGAAGAAGAAGACCAAAGCAGGAGGCATCACAATCCCAGACTTTAGCCTCTACTACAAAGCTGTCATCATCAAGACAGCATGGTATTGGCACCAAAACAGACACATAGACCAATGGAATAGAATAGAAACCCCAGAACTAGACCCACAAACGTATGGCCAACTCATCTTTGACAAAGCAGGAAAGAACATCCAATGGAAAAAAGACAGCCTCTTTAACAAATGGTGCTGGGAGAACTGGACAGCAACATGCAGAAGGTTGAAACTAGACCACTTTCTCACACCATTCACAAAAATAAACTCAAAATGGATAAAGGACCTAAATGTGAGACAGGAAACCATCAAAACCTTAGAGGAGAAAGCAGGAAAAGACCTCTCTGACCTCAGCCGTAGCAATCTCTTACTGGACACATCCCCAAAGGCAAGGGAATTAAAAGCAAAAGTGAATTACTGGGACCTTATGAAGATAAAAAGCTTCTGCACAGCCAAGGAAACAACCAACAAAACTAAAAGGCAACCAACGGAATGGGAAAAGATATTCGCAAATGACATATCGGACAAAGGGCTAGTATCCAAAATCTATAAAGAGCTCACCAAACTCCACACCCGAAAAACAAATAACCCAGTGAAGAAATGGGCAGAAAACATGAATAGACACTTCTCTAAAGAAGACATGCGGATGGCCAACAGGCACATGAAAAGATGTTCAGCGTCGCTCCTTATCAGGGAAATACAAATCAAAACCACACTCAGGTATCACTTCACGCCAGTCAGAGTGGCCAAAATGAACAAATCCGGAGACTATAGATGCTGGAGAGGATGTGGAGAAACGGGAACCCTCTTGCACTGTTGGTGGGAATGCAAATTGGTGCAGCCGCTCTGGAAAGCAGTGTGGAGGTTCCTCAGAAAATTAAAAATAGACCTACCCTATGACCCAGCAATAGCACTGCTAGGAATTTATCCAAGGGATACAGGAGCACTGATGCATAGGGCCACGTGTACCCCAATGTTCATAGCAGCACTCTCAACAATAGCCAAATTATGGAAAGAGCCTAAATGTCCATCAACTGATGAATGGATAAAGAAATTGTGGTTTATATACACAATGGAATATTACGTGGCAACGAGAAAAAATGAAATATGGCCTTTCGTAGCAACGTGGATGGAACTGGAGAGTGTGATGCTAAGTGAAATAAGCCATACAGAGAAAGACAGATACCATATGGTTTCACTCTTATGTGGATCCTGAGAAACTTCACAGGAACCCATGGGGGAGGGGAAGAAAAAAAAAAAAAAAGAGGTTAGAATGGGAGAGAGCCAAAGCATAAGAGACTTAAAAACTGAGAACAAACTGAGGGTTGATGGGGGGTGGGAGGGAGGAGAGGGTGGGTGATGGGTATTGAGGAGGGCACCTTTTGGGATGAGCACTGGGTGTTGTATGGAAACCAATTTGTCAATAAATTTCATAAAAAAAAAAAAATAAAAAAATAAAAATAAAAAGAACTGAAAAAAAAAATAAAATAAAATAAAATAAAATAAAAAAAAAAAAAAAAAAAAAAAAAAAAGACTTGAAACTATAAGACTACTAATAGAAAACATAGGGATAAAGCTTTTTAACATTGGTCTTGACAATGATTTTTTATTATGAATCCAAAAGCACAGGCAACAAAAGCAAAAATTGAAAAATGGGATTGCATCAAACTAAAAAGTTTCTGCAAAGAACAATCAACATCAAAGAACAAAGAACAACCAACAGAATGACGAGTCAACCTATGGAATGGGAGAAAATATTTGTAAACCGTACATATAATAAGAAGTTAATATCCAAAATTTATAAGGAGCTCAACTCTGGAAACAAATACCCAATTTAAAAACTGGCAAAGGACCTAAATAGACGTTTTTCCAAAGAAGACATACAAATAGCCAATAGGTATATGAAAAAATGCTCAACATTATTAATCATCAGAGAAATGTATATCATAACTGTAGATGACAAACTGATAGTTACCAGAGGGGAAGTGGGTAGGGGGCTGGGTTAAATAGGTGATGGGGATTAAGAAGTGCACTTGTAGTGTTGAGCACTGGGTATTGTATGGAAGTGTTGAATCACTAAATTGCACACCTGAAACTGATATTACACTGTATGTTACATAACTGGAACTCAAAACCTTTTGAGCTATCACCTTCCATCTGTTAGATGGACTTCCTCAAAAACTAAAAGTAGTATTACCATATGATCTAGCAATTCCATTTCTGAGTATATATGCAAAGGAAATGAAATCAGTATCTCAAAGAGATATCACCACTCCCATGTTTTTTATAGCATTAGTCACAATAGTAAGGTTAGGGAATCATCCAAGTGTCTATTAATGGATGAATAGATAAAGAGAATATGGTAAATTCATACAATTGAATATTATTCAGTCTTAAAAAGAAAAGGAAATAGTGTCACATGCTAAAATTAAGATGAATATCAAGGACATTATACTAAGTCAAATAAGCCAGGCACAGAAAGTCAAATACTACATTGTTTCACTGATGTGTGGAATCTAAAAAAGTTGAACTCACGGAAACATAGAGTGGAATGGTGCCAGGTGGGGTGTCCAGATTAGACGATATTGGGAAATGTTGGTCAAATGGTACAAAGTTTCAGTTATGCAGGATGAATAATTTCTAGAGATCTAATGTACAGCATGGTGACTATAGTTAATAATACTATATTTTATACTTGAAATTTGCTAAGAGAGTTGATCTTAAGTGTTCACTCTGCATACACACACAAAAATGATATCTGTATGAGGTGATGGATATGTTAATAGCATTATTATGGTAATCATTTCATAATGTATATGCATTTCAAGCACTACATTGTATACCATAAATACATACACCTTTAATTTGTCAATTGTACTTATATAAAGCTAGAGAAAAATTAAAAATAGTACCTAAAACAATAAGAAGACACTTCCAGAACATAATAAAGGCTATCTGTGGAAGACTTCAGCTAACATTAAACATAATGAAAGAAGAGCTGAAGTTTTTAACTTTGAAAATTATAAAATTTTGTGGGGCGCCTGGGTGGCTCAGTCAGTTAGGTGTCCAACTTCGGCTCAGGTCATGATTTTGCAGTTTGTGGGTTCAAGCCCCGCATCAGGCTCTGTGCTGACAGCTCGGAGACTGGAGCCTGATTTGGAATCTGTGACTCTCTCTCTTTTTCTCTCTCTTCCCTCCCCCACTCACGCTCTCTCTCTCCCTCCCTCTCAAAAATAATTAAACATTAAAAAATTTAAAAAAATAAAATTATAAAATTTCAATGTTTCTTTTAGATGTTGGTAGTTTTTGATTCAAGAAATCATTGCCTTCTTTTTTTTTTTTAAATTTTTTTTTCAACGTTTATTTATTTTTGGGACAGAGAGAGACAGAGCATGAATGGGGGAGGGGCAGAGAGAGAGGGAGACACAGAATCAGAAACAGGCTCCAGGCTCTGAACCATCAGCCCAGAGCCTGACGCGGGGCTCGAACTCACGGACCGCGAGATCGTGACCTGGCTGAAGTCGGACGCTTAACCGACTGCGCCACCCAGGCGCCCCAAATCATTGCCTTCTTAATGGTCAAAACGACATTCTGGGTTCTACTTCTGAAACCAATACTGCACTGTATGTTAACAAACTTGAATATAAATAAATAAATTTTTAAAAATAATATTCGGGGCAGTTTTATAGACAGAATGTTTATATTTAGGTGTATGATTTATTTCAAATCCATTGTTGGGTATGGGGTGAGATATGGGTACATAGTTATGCCAGCATTATTTATGGAAAAAGGTATCCTTTCCCCATTGAATTACCTTAGCATCTTTGTTGAAAATTCATAGATCATATATGTGTAGATTTCTTTCTGTACACCTCTATCCTGTTCCATTGATTTATTTGTCTTACTTTGTGTCAGTACCAAGTGAATTGATTATTACAAATTTATAATAAGTTTAATAAAAAGGTAGTATAATCTTCCAACTTTATTCTTTTTAAAGACTGTTTTGGCTATTCTAAGTCCTTTCATTTCAATATCAGTTTTAGAATCATCTTGGCAGTTTTTCTAAAATCTCTGCCTGTATTTTGAATGGGATGGCATTAATCTGTAAATGAATTTGGGAGGAATTGGTAACTTAATATTGACTCTTTTAATTCATGAGTCAGAGGAATTTCTGTAATAGGTTTTCCTTAATTTGTTTCTATGTGCTTTGTGGCTTTCAGTATAAAAGTTTTACACATCTTCTGTTAACTTTCCTTTAGTCATTTTTAGTTTTTATTCTATTACAAATGATATTTAAAAATATATTTAACAATTGTTTATTATTGGTAAATAGAAATGCAGCTGGTTTGTGTGATCTGATACATCCTGATAGATTGGGTAAAATCTCATAGTAATTTTATTAGTTACCTTGTGGACGGACTCCTTGGAATTTTTATGGTCGTTTTCATATGCAATCTGTTTCCTTCTTTCCAATTGTAATGCCTTTTATTTATTTCTTTTGCCTTATTGCACTGCCCAGGACTCAATGCTATCTGTAAGTGGGGTAGTGGACATTCTTGCCTTCTTCTTGATCTCAGAAGAACATTCAGTTTTTTAACTGATTTTATCCTGCTGTTTTTTCTTGGATATATCCCCACATTAGGCCTCTTTTTTTCTTTTCTCTAAATCGAAAGAATGGATATAGATCATCTTTTAATTTTCAATCATGGAAAAATTTGTTAAATTTGTCATCTTCTAAAAATTTTTATTTATTCAAATTCAAGTTAGTTAATGTACAATGTAGTATTGGTTTCAGGAGTAGAACCCAGTGATTCGTCACTTATGTATTACACCCAGTGTCATCCCAACAAGTGCCTTCCTTAATGACTATCACTCATTTAGTCCATCCACCCCTCCCCCTCCCCTCCAGCAGCCCTCAGTTTGTTCTCTGTATTTAAGAGTCTCTTATGGTTTGTCTCCCTCTCTGTTTTTATCTTATTTTTCCTTCATTTCCCCTATGATCATGTTTTGTTTCTTAAATCCCACATATGAGTGAAATCATATATTTGTCTTTTTATGACTTAGCATAATACACTCCAATTCCATCCACGTTGTTGCAAATGGCAAGATTTCATTCTCTTTGATTGCTCAGTAATATTCCATTAAATATATACTATATCTTCTTTATCCATTCATCAGTCAATGGACATTTGAGCACTTTCCATACTTTGGCTATTGTTGATAGTGCTGCTATAAACATTGGGGTACATGTACCCCTTCAGATCAGCATTTTTGTATCTTTTGTATAAATACCTAGTAGTGCAATTGCTGGGTCATAAGGTAGTTCTATTTTTAATTTTTTGAGGAGCCTCCACACTGTTTTCCAGACTGGCTGCACCAGTTTACCTTCCCACCAATGGTGCAAAAATGTGGTTAAGTTTATCATCTTAACTACTTTAAAGTGTACAATTCAGTTGTGTTATGTATTTTCACATTATTGTGCAGTAGATCTCTAGAACTTTTTCATCTTGCAAAACTGGAATTCTGTACTCACTATACACTAATCTTCCCTCACCACCAGCACCCGTTGGCAACCAACTATTTTCTGTTTCTGTGATTTTGAGTTCTTCGTATGAATGAAAATCATATAATATTTGTCCTTTTGTGACTGGATTATTTCAGTCAGCATAATGTCCTTGAGGCTCATTAATGTTGTAGCATGTGACGGGATTTCCTTCTCTTTTAATTCTCTTTTATTCCCTTATATGTATATACCACATTCCCTTTATTTTCAGCTGTTGATGAGCATTTGGGTTGTTTCCTCCTATTGGCTATTGTGAATAATGCTGCGTTAAACATGAGTGTACAGATATTGCTTTGAGATTTGCTTTAAATTCTTTTAGATATATACCCAGAAGTGGGATTGCTGGATCATATCATAGTTCTATTTTAATTTTTTTGAGGAATCTTCATAATGTTTTCCTTAATGGTGGCACCATTTTACATTCTCGCCAGTAGTGTACAAGGGTTCCAACTTCTTTCCATCCTTGCTGACATTTGGGCACAGGAGCTATTGGACTGAGGGACTTCTCTTACCTAGATGACCCAGGTATTGCAAAAACAACATTTTTAATACTCCCATCCCAATGACCCCCACTCCCCCCAAAAAACAAACAAGCAAACACTTATAGAGCATGTTTCTCTTGATCTGTTGTGATCTAGAATAAATTGTTTAATTAGCACTTTCCAGTTTTCAATTCCTGTGTTGGTGCTGGTATCAGAAGATGGGAAAGGTCTGAACTCTTCCCTTAGCACCTTCTCAGTCTAATTAGGGAAATGGAGTGTAAAGACAGTGTAATTTGTGAGGCATGGGGGTGAGTGAGTGACCCTTGCTGCAGTCTGGGAATGGGTTACAAAGGACTTCCTGGAAGAATTGATACTAGAGCTGAAGTTGGAAGGTTATTAAGGGCAGCCAAATGAGTATGTGAGAGAAAAGGCTTCCAGGCAAGGAGAGTGACATATATTTAAACTGGGAGTTGTAAAATGTCATATTGTATTCGGGAAAGGTAAGTAGATTGGTGTGATCTGATCATTAAATGCAAAAGAGGGAGTTGCTGGTGATAAAATTGGAATTATCACACAAGGTAGTCTATGCTAATTTAGGAGCTTCATAGCCCACATTTTAGGTACTGTGGAAGGATTTTTTTTACTGGGAGAAAAGCAATATGAGTATGGCTCAATTTTTTAAAAAATTCACTGTGCTGATATTGGGGAGAAGGTATTAGAAACAAGAATGAAATTAAAACTCTGACAATGGAGGGGCACCTGGTGGTTTAGTTGGTTTAGTATCTGACTTCAGCTCAGGTCATGATCTCCCGGTTCATGAGTTTGAGCAGCACATCCGGCTTGCTGCTGCCAACCAGTCAGCACCGGGCCCACTTCTGATCCCCTGTTCCCCTTTCTCTGCCACTCCCCTGCTTGCACTCTCCCCCCCAAAAAATAAATACATATAAAAAAAATCTCTGACAGTGGAAATGAGTGGGAGGAGTTTGAGTCCTGAGATATAACATCATCTGATGTTCACCTTACAGTATAACTCGATTCAGGGAATTAGAACATCATAGTTGAACATAATTTGAGAAAATTGAGAAATTAAGTGAGATCTCAGTGAGATAATAATGTGGCCTTGCAGGTGCTTACTTGTCTTATTTTGACACATTTTTGAAGTTCCTAGGAGCAACATGAAAGATGTATTGATAATGAGCACTGGGGGGACTGGATAGCCCTTGCAGTGATCTCAGGAAGATCCATGTGCATGGGTAAGTTATGAGGGAAGTGATGTGATGAATATTTGGGGCTAAGGGATTTCTTTGATACTTTACTGATCTCCCCTAAAGAAGACAACCATTTATTGCTGCCTGCAAAACCTTTATGCCTCTACAAAGAAGAGTTAAGATCAAGGGAAAGACAGACTCACCTTCTAAGCAGAGCTGTTACTTGAGTTGAAGACTCCATGGAGCCACATTTTCTAGAAAGGAAAGAGCACTGAACCAAGATTGGGGTTATTGCATAGGAGAATGAGGTTAGGACCTCAGCCTAAGAATTTGGGAAGTCACAATTCAGTCCATAACAGAAGGTATGGTCACTTGGCACCTGACAATTTTACACTTCTTCAGAAACATACTCAGGGCCTATTAAGGCTAGTACTTGGATGTGGGAAAAATGTGGGGGTCCTCTGAAGTAACCTGCCCACCAAAATCTACACTAATCTGCTCTCCAAGTTGCAGTGAATTTTCTTTCTTGGTGGCAGGGAACACACCCACCTGATAAGCTTTCTGGCAGCTTTCTTGAAGTGGGAGGCCAGCAAAACAGATGCTTGAGCCAGGTGTAGGGGTTATTATTGACAGCTAGGTGCACACTGGTTTGTACTGCATTTCCTAAACAGAGAGTAAAGAAGGCATTGTCTCATCCCCAGTGTACAAGGGAACTTAAGGCCCAGGGTTTCAATGAGTGTCATTTTTGCTTCCCAGTATAATTTTTGGTTTGTTAGGATTGTCTAAGGCTGGCATAGAAGCTAGAGTAAAGAAAGAAGTCACATTTAAGAAAAAATTCTCAAGAACAAAGTCAAAGAAATGTGACCAAGAAGTCTTCAAAACAAAAGGTAGCTTTCAGCCTGAACCAGGAACATAGGGGCAAAGCCAAGGGGTTAGAAAGTCCAGAGAGATGGAAGAAAGCAATAATGGATCCAAATGGACAGTGGGAGGGCTAGTAGTGAACAGAGTACCCCAAAATGGGTATGATTTTGATTATCTTTTGTAGCATAGCAAGGGCAGAATAAATTACTTTAAACAGAAATTTTAAGTCAGACTCCCTTATATCACACGATTGACTCTTTCGTGGGTAAGTTGTCTTATACTGCTTTCTTTTTACCTGTTTACCCATCTATAACATTTGATTCTTTTTTTATATACTGCTTTTAATTACCATTACAGTGCCTTGAATATAGTAGTGGGTAAACAGAGATTCGTTAAATGAGTAAATAGTTAATCACATTGGTCATACACCTGCAAGCTAGGACAAGATAACAAACAGTGAACGTATACACTGGCCTACCCTACATAGAAAAAGGAAGCATCTCTATGTGCAAACTCTATATTCCTGCATTTTTCTAAGTATAGTTTTAACTATTCCTTCGGAAGCTGAAATTTAAATTTAAGCTCTATACTGTTATAATCCTCTATTTTCCCTAGATGGCGACAGAGACTAGCTTGTCTGTCTTTGAGGTCCCCTTACAGAAAAGCTTTCTCAGAAAGAACAGAAATTCAATACCTTTTGTACCTATTGATATTGATATTTACATGTAGTGAAAACAAGTTGTTTTACTTATATTTTTACTCAAAATATTTCAAAGCAAAAATAAACTGTTGAAGAGAGTTGATAATATCATTTATCAAAGATTAAGTACTAAATAATAGTTCTGTGCTCAGCACGAAACTAGAGGCTATGGGGAATAGAAATAAGGAGAACGCCCTTGAACTCATTAATATCTCTTACATTAATCTATGTAATGTATCAGTCAACAGCTCCTGCCTCACCATTGCTTAGGGTCAACAATAGGAAGGCTCTGTGAGGAGCACCTGTGTGTTAACTGCTATTCCTGCCTCTGCTTTGTTTAATTAATCACAAGAGAGCAAGATAAGGTACAGTGTCGTTTCAGTGATAAGTGATTTTTAAAGCTTCAGCCAAGCAGAAGTCAAGGTTCTGCTGTCCCATAGTATGGTTTCAGTGTGGGTGGGAGTGTGGTAGTAGCCTGTCTTAATGTTTATTTTATTTTTGAGAGACAGTAAGCAGAGTGGGGGGGGGGCACAGAAAGAGAAAGAGAGAGAGGGAGACACAGAATCCGAAGCAGGATCCAGGCTCTGAGCTGTCAGCACAGAGCCCTACTCAAGGCCTGAACTCACCAACCCTGAGTTCATGACCTGAGCAAAGTCATGAACCCTTAACTTACTGAGGCACCCATGAGCCCCATAGCCTGTCCTGACAAGACAGACACTATTGTTTCCAGTCAATGACTTCAAAGAAGGTGTATTAGTTTGCTAGGGCTGTTGTAACAAAGTATCACAAACAGGGAGACTTAAATAACAGAAATGAATTATCTCACAGTTCTGGAGGCTACAAATCTAAGATTTTGGTGTTGGAAGGGTGATTCCTTCTGAGGGCTATGAGAGAGAATCTGTCCTCTTACCTAGCTTTTAATGGCTTGCTGGCAATCTTTGACATTCTTTGGTTTGTAGGAGCATCACCCCAATCTCTGCCTTGTATTTAGCATGATGTATCCAAAATTTCCTTTTTTTTGCTCTAAGGGAAATTACAAAAGATGTAGAGGACAAGATGCTTTAAGGATTATTGGGGTATTATGAATTAATTTATGAGTATAATTATAAAAAATAAATGCACACATTGGATATAATGAGACATATAAATGCTGACTGAAGGGGATAAGGCAGGGGACTTGAAAGATGTTTAATCTCTTAATTAATAAATCCTTGCCTAAAAAATGATTTTGAAAAATTAAAATGATCAGTGAATTGTAATTAATGTAATGGTTTTTCTAAGTACATATGGAAATAATTTTTGATAAGAGTCATGTAGCACATTAAGTTAGGGTGAAGATTTTTAGAAACGCTTCCCAATTAAGATGTGGGTCTATGTTGCCTCCCTTTGAGTTCTGAGCAGGTTATGTACTTGCTCTGACTGATAAAATATTAAAGATGCGATGTTGGGCCATTTTTGGAGCCCAGGCCTTATAAAAGCATGTCAGCTTCCATCTCCCTGCTCTTGGAACACTTGTATTGGAGCCCTAAGCCACCATGGACGAAGTCGGACTGTTTTGCCCAAGCCACCATGTGGAAAGAACAAGGCATTTGAACAAAGCCATTCTGGACACTACAATTCCATTCTTCTATGGCTGAATCCTACCAGATTTTCCCTTTTTATAAGGATACCAGTCATATTGGGTTAGGGGTCCACCCTATGCCAGTATGACCTCGTATTAACTAATTACATCTGCAAAGACCCTATTTCCAAATAAGGTCACGTTCTGGGATACAGGGGGTTAGGACTTCAACAGATTAATATTTAGGGGACACAATTAAATTAATAACATGAGAGTTTAAAACTATTTCCCAAGAGGACATTTTAAATATTTTTTTGGTCTATTTCCTTTGAAGGAGGGTGCTGTTAAATATCATGAGACGGCCAACATTTTTCTGCATAGAAATGTAGAGAAAATGTATCAAAGAATATAAAAATCATGCTATGAAGCAATGGTAAATGATATCTTTCTTTTTCCCTTTCCTTCTGTCCTCTCTTCCCTCTTCATTATTATTTTTTCACACAATGATGTTGAGTTTTCATATGGTACATGGCTGGCAAATACTGAATGAGTAGAAAATAGGAGGGGCATGAAAGTAGGAAAGGGTAGAAGTTTATAACTTATCAAAGTATTAGCACTAAAATTTCATGTTTCAAACAAAAAATGACCACATACTTCCTCATTAAATTATGAATAGCTAAGGTTTCTATAGCAGATATTCTAAAACATTTTGCTTACCTCATAGACAAGGCAAGGTGCTCCTTGTAATGTCATTCAGTATGCCATGTGCTATCCAAGATGAAGCCTGTTAGGGAATAGTGTGACCTATAGCAGCCAAACTGGCCATGAGGAAGAATGCTCAAAAACAGGATATTAGTGAATGACTTTGCTTTAGTGAGCCCATGAGTCAACCATGGTTATATTGTAACTGGACTTTTGGTGTTGAAATAGATTTGACTTCACAAGATGCATTATTTACATTATGTATAGTTGGAAAAAAATCTTTTTTTTTTTAAGTTTAGGTATTTATTTTGAGAGAGAGAGAGCATGGGAGGGGCAGAGAGAGAGAGAGAGGGAGAGAGAGATAATCCCAAGCAAGCTCTGTGACATCAGCACAGAGTTCCACATGGGACTTGATCTCACAAACCGTGAGATCATGACCTGAGCCAAAATCAAGAGTCTGACACTTAACTGACTGAAACACCCAGGCACCTGAAAAATGTTTTGTTTGTTCATACATACAACAAACTTTTGAAGAATACTTTCAACGTGAAATCTCAGTTTTTAGCACAAAGAACTTTGAGCTGGTTAAGGCATGATCTCTGTCTTCAGGAGAATCACCCCAAATAGTTGAGCTCATTCAACAAACTGAATACACAAATGTGCATTATAGCAGGATGAAAAACAACCTGAGTATCTTCTAAGACCAATGCCAAAATCCAGGACTTGTGTCAGAAACTAAGCATGTGGTATGGGGATATCATGCTAGCTTGGGGAAAATTCTCGTACTTTGTCTCTTTTTCTAATCCTCTTTGACCACGCTGGCCAGGTTTATGAGTCAGGCAAGTGAGGGTGGCCAGAACACCTGGAGAAAACCTCATATCTGCTGAGTATGATTGTCATCATGATTAGTGTCCTCTTCCCAAATAAAGGACAACTCTTAAATGTCCTCTATTAACCTTAATGTGCTCATTAATTCTTCAACTCATCAGCATTCCCAGATATTATTTAAATACTTAACTCTTCTTTCACTGGCTTGAGTTTATTTTTAAAGCTCTCAAATTTGCTTCATCCAACAGCTTTTTAATATCTGAAACAATGTATCCCTGATTGTAATTATGTAATTTGTTCATGAAATGGAGTCATATTTCTGCAGAAAAATTCTTCTGAATTTGTATTCCAGATCAACTATGCTTCTGCAGAGAATACCATATTTTTTAGGCGCTCTGTCAATGTAGCAAGGGTGGCACCCACTGTTGTAAGAAAATACAACTGAAGAGCTGGATGAAGAACTTCTAGGCAAATTATATTCCTAAAAATAGTAATAGGAGGCCTTGTAATGGGACCCAGCCAAAAATGGAGGTCCAGATGCTAGTCGAAGATACAGTCTAAGCTTTCAAGGAGTCATGCAGAGTCAAAACGGCAACTCATTTGTTTTCGCTCACATTATTCCCAGCATTGAGTACAACATGAATACACATTCACTGACTGTATAACCAAACCAATTAAAAACAGTTAACACAGTAGTTTTGGAATTGGAAGGCTTATTAAATACTGTTCAAAAGATCAACAATTTATTTGACAAATGATTATTAGGCAAGTCACAGAAGACTACAAGTCCAGATATTTTTAATATTGTTTTTATTATTTTCAATTTAGAAATTGACACACATAATTGAAGCATGGTCTGCAAAATCAAATCAAATCAAAGTTGCAGATTTGCAAATCAACAAGCCTGGAAGATTGTATATCATGGAATAAGTTTAAATGCTGTGTAGCCCTCACTTCTTCATTCACCATGATGGCTAACATTGTGCTGGTGACTAACACATAGTATTTACTCTCTTAGCCACTGTTTAGTAACTATGTTTTAATTTGACATTGAAGGGTAAATCCAAAAAGTAATCTCAAATCAAAAGCCATGAAAATTATTTTATAATCAAAACTTTACACATGATGACAGGGTTAAAGCTGTCAGCATTACTTGAATTCCTACTAGGTACCAAATGTCCAGACTTACGACACCACTTTCTTTTCTGAACTTTGTTTGGTATTCAAAAATGATAATTTATCTTGACATATTGATACAAAATTAAATTCTCTATTTAATTATCTATTAATAGAGACAAATTTTTTTATTAAGCTTTTATTAGAAACAAAATTCTTCCCACTGTGAAAAAGATCATAATTTCTAGCCTTTAAAATTCTTTATTTTAAAGAATTAATTAATAAAAATTAATGCCAGGAATGTTTCAATTAGGAAATATGTGCAGTGGCTAACTTGTTTAAGAGCTTGGTAAAAAGTCATTTCAAAGAGACTCAATTCATGGAAGACATTAATTACAGCAAGAGGTCTTTTGATATTGACATCATGTTTGTGGTAAGGTCATAGATTCGCATTATAATTTAAGTGTTTTGACATGCGCTGACATGTTTAACTTGCTGAAACACATTTAAATATTTCTGTAAATCATCTACCAAAGGTGAAGAGGAAGAGGAGACTACCCATAACACCACATATCCTTGAGAAATGACTGCAGTATTCACTATGAAGTCATATTAGAGTCAAAGTTGCTAGTCTTTTTGCAGTGCAAAATGAAAATGTTTTATGTGTCTTAGTGGGACCAGCAAGTATTGGTGTTACCATTTCTGTAGGAGCCATGGCAAGGTGACTTCAATGCCATAGGTAGATAAAATCCTCCATGAGGGTATCTCATAGGACTCAACATACAATATCCAAGAGCTTAATCATATCCAGACATAGCCATAGAGTTTACAAACAAGGGCAAAGATAAATGACTATTTTCTGGACAATGTCCAAGCCTTACTAAAGTGACAAAGATATAACAAAAGAAAGTTGTCACTGAATCATCTGCAGTATGCACATCCCTATGAACAAAAAAGGAGTCTTATCTGCTTGAGTCTAGAAAAGGAGAAATTTTGTTTAAAATAGAAACAGAGGGCACCCTGGTAACTCAGTTGCTTAAGCATCTGAATCTTGGTTTCTGCTCAGCTCATGATCTCATGGTTCATGGGACCGAGGTCTGCATCAGGCTCTGCACTGACAGCACAGAGCCTGCTTGGGATTTTCTCTCTCCTTCACTTTCTGCCCTCCTCCCCTCCCCAAATAAATACCAAATAAATAAATAAACTTTAGAATAGAAGCACTTTAACCTAGAAGGCACAGAGTCTGACCACTAGAAAAGTGAAGAAGATTGGGGGGACAAGGAGAGACCATTAGCTTTTTTATCTCTTTGTTGAAATATTCCTCAAAAGCATCTGATTCTTTGTTACTGAGCAAACTTCTGATGACACATCCATTTCTGAACTACTAAAGTATCTTGTTTCTAATACTGGGTAAAGAGTGCTCTGAGTTTGTTAGAAATATTCAGTCTTCCATTGTAAATTAACAAATCTGCTGGTGTCTGCTTTACCATCTATCTCTTGAGAATTTGGCTGTTATGAACAGGTCCCTAAGAGACCAGTTAACTCTTGGCACACTTACAAATTCAAATTTCTGGGACTGAAAAGGATGAAACTTTGGAGGTGATGCATATAGTTATTTCTTGGATTACAGTGATAGTTCCATGGGTATATATATATGTGTGTGTCAAATCTCATCAAGTTGTATACTTTAAATATGTGCAATTTCTTATATATCAATTATATCTCAATAAAGCTGTTTAAAAAAATTTTTATAAAAATTTTTTTTAACGTCTTTCATTTTTGAGAGACAGAGAGAGACAGAGCATGAGTGGGAAAGGGGCAGAGAGAGAGAGGGAGACACAGAATCTGAAGCAGGCTCCAGGCTCTGAGCTGTCAGCACAGAGCCCAACCTGGGGCTCGAACTCACAACGGTGAGATCATGACCTGAGCTGAAGTCAGATGCGTAACCAACTGGACCACCCAGGCACCCCTCAATAAAGCTGTTTTTTAAATGTTTATTTATTTTGAGAGAGTGAGAATGCGTGCATGCACAGGTGCACAAGTGGGAGGGGCAAAGAGAGGGGGAGAGAAAGAATCCTAAGCAGCTCTGCACTAATAGTGAACATGATCTTGTGAACATGTGAGATCATGACCTGAGCCAAAACCAAGACTTGGATGCCTAACTGACTGAGCCACCCAGGCACCCCAATAAAACTGTTTTTGTTTTTAATTTTTAAAAAATGTTTATTTATTATTGAGAGAGAAAGACAGAGCATGAGCATGGGAGGGGCAGAGAGAGTGGGAGACACAGAATCCAAAGCAAGCTCCAGGCTCTGGGCTGTCAGCACAAAGCCCGATGTGGGGCTCAAACTCACAAATCGCGAGATCATGACCTAAGCCGAAGTTGGACGCTTAACCGACTGAGCCACCCAGGTGCCCCTAAAACTGTTTTTTTAAGGGGGGGCAGGAAACTCTAGGGCCAGTCTCCGTGTTCTATAAGCTCACCAGGTTCTGAGGCCCTGCTAGGGCCCAGTGCTTGTCCTCGTCTCTGACAAGTGCTTCTTTCAGAGTCCCCATGTTCTAATCATGAACATCCATTGATTAGTATGTGACTTTAATCCAAATTTTCTCAGAAACAGAACAGACTTTTTATCTTTAAATATTTTTTTTAATGTATTTTTATTTTTGACAGAGACAGAGCATGAGCAGGGCGGAGGCAGAGAGAGAGACACACACACAGAATCCAAAGCAGGCTCCAGGCTCTGAGCTGTCAGCACTGAGCCCGATGTGGGGCTCGAACTCAAGAACCGTGAGCTCTGACCTGAGCCAAAGTTGGACGCCTAACCAACTGGGCAACCCAAGCGCCCCAGACTTTTTATCTTTAAAGAAGACCTACCAATTTAAAAAATGTGTGGATGGGGTAAGTTCTCCTTATAATTTTTTCTAGTTTATGAGAAACGTTTTGATAATACACATCCTAGCATGCCAGTTAAGTCTTCTGTTAAGATTCTCTGTGTAAAGCTGGGCTCATTCGGCTAACATCCTTTGTGCCTCTAAGCTCTTCCAGGCTCTGTAATGGGAAGGACCTGTTCCTGATGCAACTGTTATAACAACAGCAGTAACAAATTTGTGAGTGATTATTATGAGTTAGCCAATAAGCTGGGCAATTTCCCGTATGTTTAATTATCTAATTAGCTGTTTGCCCTGTGAAACAATTTCCATTTGACAGGTGAAATATTGGAAGCTCAGGATAATAAAGTAACTTACTCAAAGTCACACAGTGATATATTTATGGCTTGAATCTAGACTTACCTGACTCTAAGATTCATGCTGTTTATGGTATTGTCTACTGTCTTTCTCTGATTTATTAAATGAGTTTTAATAGAGAGTCTGTCCTTTACTAGTACAATAACTTTCTGGTGAAGGAAACTACATTGCAAATAACCTAGATGTTACTGTGGAATAGATTTCACCAATTAAGACAATGGAATACAAAATTTAATATCAAGTAATTGAATTCATTTAGAATTTCTTAATAGATCTGCATTGAACTAAAAGATTTTAAACTATTAATTAGCTCAACTGTGGTTGGGCTGGGTTGATCATCTGTGGCTTAGTATGCCTAGTGCCTTCTACACTGGCAGCCTTTTCACAAATACATTGAAAGTTGAGTCCATTTACTTGGTGTCTCCGAAGGGCTACTAAATTTACTATTAAGTGGAATATTTCTTAGCCATAAAAAAGAGTGGAGTCTTGGCATTTGCAACAACATGGAGCTAGAGGGTATAATGCTAAGCAAAATAAGTCAGTCAGAGAAAGAAAAATGCCATATGATCTCATTCATATGTGGACTTTAAGAAACAAAAAAAAAATGAGCAAAGAGACAAAAAGAGGGAGAGAGAGGCAAACCAAGAAACAAACTTTTAACTGCAGAGGACAAACTGATAGTTAACAGAGTGGAGAGATGAGTGAAAGGATGGGGATTAAGGGTACACTTGTTGTGATGAGCACCAAATGTTGTATGTAAGCGTTGCATCAGTAAATTCTACACTTGAAACTAACATTATACTGTATATTAACAAACTGGAATTTATTTATTTATTTATTTATTTTTTTTTTTTTTTAATTTTTTTTCAACGTTTATTTATTTTGGGGACAGAGAGAGACAGAGCATGAACGTGGGAGGGGCAGAGAGAGAGGGAGACACAGAATCGGAAACAGGCTCCAGGCTCTGAGCCATCAGCCCAGAGCCTGATGCGGGGCTCGAACTCACGGACCGCGAGATCGTGACCTGGCTGAAGTCGGACGCTTAACCGACTGCGCCACCCAGGCGCCCCAACAAACTGGAATTTAAATAAAAACTAAAAAAAATTACTATATAGGCTGAATTTTTTCAATAGCTCAAGATCTAATTAGGCTTTTTAGGCAGTGGACTCAAGTCCTACAAAGGCATTAACTTACGAAAAAGTTCTGTAAGACCATAGAATGGTAAGAAATGCAGTGTGTTAGGTTTTTTTATTTGGTTTTGTGACTAGTAACACATTGGCCAGAGGATAAGATTGGTAGCTTGTAAGTCAGAGCTAGATCATGGTGTTTGACACGCCGAAGTGCTTGACTCTCTGTTGCTTATCGGTTTTCTTTCAGTGAGTGACTTCCAATCTAAAGGAATTAGACAGAAATTAATTAGGACAGAATTAGGTCCTCTATCATCAAGTAGGTTCTAATTTTAAAGTCTTATGATCTCAGCTTCCTATTCAGTATACATAGTGGAAAGAGAATGGATCTTTTCAGGGGCCCCTGGGTGGCTCAGCCGATTAAATGCCCATGTTTGGCCCAAGTCATGATCTCGCGGTCCATGGGTTTGAACCCCGCGTCAGGCTCTGTGCTGACAGGTTGGAGCCTGGAGCCTTCTTCAGATTCTGTGTCTCCCTCTCTCTCTACCCCTTCCCGGCTCACACTCTATCTCTCTTTCTCAAAAATAAAAAAATAATAAACATTAAAATTTTTTTAAAAATAGATCTTTTCATTTGCACTGAGCATTCTTTTTAAAAAAAATTTTTTTTAACGTTTATTTATTTTTGAGACAGAGAGAGACAGAGCATGAATGGGGGAGGGTCAGAGAGAGGGAGACACAGAATCCGAAACAGGCTCCAGGCTCTGAGCTGTCAGCACAGAGCCCGAAGCGGGGCTCGAACTCACAGACCGTGAGATCATGACCTGAACCGAAGTCGGCCGCCTAACCGACTGAGCCACCCAGGCGCCCCACACTGAGCATTCTTTAGATAAAGAATGTCCATGTGTTGTTATGAGGCCATATCAGAAGAATCTGGAGAGCTTGCTGAAAGGCAAATTCTTGGGCCCTGGGATTCTTATATTATTGTTTAATGCCAGGAATCTAAATTTTTAACAAATATTCTGCATGATTCTGATTAGTTTGTAATCACGTTACTTTGTGATCACATTGTACTATAATCTGCAAGATATACATAAATGTGGGTAGCCTTTCCTATAGGATACAATTTTTAAAAATATAGCTACATTGACAACTCAAACATTTTATTTACTTTAAGAGAAAGAAACTATAAGACAATATATGGATAACATTTATATAGAATTACAAGTCCAGTTTCTAGATCTAGAAGACTATATACAACATGGGTTAGGATTAATGCAATTTATGTATTATTCTTATATACATTATAGCAGAGGCTATAATATCAAAGCCCACTTAACTGCAAGTGTTTGTTTTGGCCTATACTCTAATTTCTATGCTCTAATTTCTAGTTTCATTTTTACTTTTTCCTCAATTCCTCTCATGCTCAAACATTGCCAAATATTGGGAAGCAGCTGGGCAGGGACCTTCACACCTCTGTGGCTTTGGATGTGCTCTCTCTTAGTCTAAAACGTCCTTCGCAACTTTACATTCTTGGTAATCTTTTAAGACTTATTGCAAGTATACCAGTTTTGCAATCTTCCCTGACTCCTCCAAGCCTAGGTTAGGAATTCCTCCTCTGCTCTCCAGCAACTTACAAAACTCTCTTGTACTTCATATCACATTGTACTATAATCAGCCACTTACTTGAACATCTCCACCACTAGACCATGAATTTATTTAATACTTACATTCAGGGAAATTATTACATAGGCTTGATATACAAAGGATTGTCTAAAACCTGGTTAACCAGAAGATCTAACAATCCCATAGACTCAATTCCTTAATTATTTTAGAAGAATGCATAACCATTTTGACTTTACCCAGAAATGTTCAGGTAGAATTCTTCAAGGAGGTACAGTGAACCCTTTTTTTAAAAGTTTCTTATTTCATAATTGTAATTATACCTCTGAAATGAAATTGAGTATATCATAGGAGACCTAAAAACCTCTTTTATTAAAGATATACTACCTATAAGATAGGTATAAGATATACTACAACTTCCTATAAGATATACTACAACTGCATCTTAGTTGAATGCAATTTGTGGTAATTTCTTAGAAGAAAATCCTCTTTCCTCTTTTATATTTAACTGTAGACTTATATAATATTGTTGTCATATTTAATTTGGAATTCTGTTTATTCCTGTGTTGGTAAAATAGTCTTGTTTCCTTTATAATAATGCCAGTTTCAGCTATTCTCTATCACTTTCAACATTTCATTTCCTCCAAATATCATCTAAAGTTATTTTTTCCTGTACTTGAATATACTTATTAGTTTCTCCTTCTCTTTTTCTGGCCAAATGCCATGCGGGTTTTAATTAATTCCTTCTATAATATTTGCATGCTATGATTTTCTTTAATTTATTCTGTCTACACTCTTGCCTTATTTAATTCAAGGGAACATTTGGGGAATGGATATAGTTTGCATAAAGGATGCTTTGCAAATAAATTATGCTGCTTCCAACTGCCAGAATGGGTAAGCAAAACCTTGCAAAGCCATTTCTATAAAGTCCATTCGCAAACAATGAGAACACTTCTGATTAATGTAGGTTAAAGCTCCACTGAAAGTCATTAGTGTACTTCAATTATACTTGCCCACTTCCTACTTCAAGTTTTAAAAAGTAATGCTGAGTTTAAATGTTTGAAATTACTTTTTCAGCACCAGTTCTAAAAAGAATGTGTAAATCTGGCCCGGTTTGGCTGATAGTTCTCTATCCAGATGGAATTGTGGATGTGAATTTTTAGAACATTACAAGCTTGGAAGTCCAGGGATTGTACCATGATGTTTCACAAATCAAATTCCTGTCTTTTTTTCATTGTTGCCAATATGATACTATTTAATTTCATGTAAATAACTTCCATTTTATTAAAGTTAATTGGGTGAATTAATATAAAGCATATTTTTGGAAGCTTTTAGAAGACAGAGAGAGACAACTTGAGAAGGAGCAGGGCTAAAGGTAGAGATACTAGTATAAAGTGACAGATTGGGGAAAGGGTTAATTAGAGGTCTCCAAAACTAAGAGTGAGAGGGGATACAGAGAGGTTGGAATTATTTTATTTTTTATTTTTATTACTCTCCATTTTTTAATAGAAAATTTTACAATTCAATATTTTATAAACATTCGTTTGTTTAATTGCTTATTACCTCTCTCCTCCAGTGAATGTAAGCTCTAAGAGTTAAAGGATTGTGTGAGTTTTATTTTCAAGTATATACTCAGCATGTATCACAGGGCTGATATATTGTACACTCTCCTTTTTTTTTTCTAATCTCTTTTTCCATTTCATTTTATTATTTTTTTTCACCTTGATAAGTGTACTCTTTAATCCCCATCCCCTGTTGCCCCTATCCCTCTACCAACCTTCCTTCTGGTAACCATCAGTTTGTTCTCTATAGTTAAGAGTCTATTTCTTGGTTTGTCTCTTTCTCTCTCTCTCTCTTTCTTTTGCTCATTTGTTTTGTGTCTTAAATTCCACATGTGAGTGAGATCATATGGTATTTGTCTTTGACTGACTTATTTCACTAAGCATTATATACTCTCTAGCTTATCCATGTGGTTGCAAATGGCAAGATTTCAGTCTTTTTATGGCTGAGTAATATTCCATTGTTTATATATACTACTTCTTCTTTATCCATTCATCTGTCTATGGACACTTGGACTGCTTCTGTAGTGTAGCTATTGTAAATAATGCTGCGATAAACATAGGGTGCATGTATCCCTTTGAATTCGTATTTTTTGTTTTTTTTTTTTTTGGTGAATACCCAGTAGTCTTATTTTTAATTTTTTGAGGAACCTCCATACTGTTTTCCACAATGGGTTCACCAAGTTGCATTCCCACCAACAGTGCATGGGAGTTCCTTTTTCTCCACATCCTCACCAACACTTAGTTGTCTCTTGTGTTGTTGATTGTAGCCATTTTGACTGGTGTGATATGGATATCTCATGGTGGTTTTGATTTGCATTCTCCTGATGATGAATGATGTTGAACATCTTTTCATGTGTCTTTTGGCCATCTGCATGTCTTCTTTGGAGAAATGTCTATTCATATCTTCTGCCCATGTTTTTATTAGATTCTTTATGGTTTTTTGGGTATTGAGTTGTATAAGTTCTTTGTATATTTTTTTTATACTAACCCTTTATTGAATATGTCATTTGCAAATACCTTCTCCAATTCGGGAAATTGCCTTTTAGTTTTATTGATGGTTTCCTCTGCTGTGCAGAAGTTTTTTTTACTTTGATGTGTCCCAAACATTTCTCTTTGCTTTTATTTCCCTTGTCTTAGGAGACCTAGCTAGAAAAATGGTGCTACCGGGTATATTATACACTCTGATAAATATTTGTTCAATAAAATAAAAAAGGCTAAGAAGTTATTTCATTTTCAGTTTCTGGAAGTGTATAAGCCATAAAGATTAGAGCAGCCCAGGGAGGCAAGGAATTGTGAAGGCAATTTTAAGTACAAGGAAGAATGAAACAACAGCAAGATGAGAGATTGAGCAAGAGAAAATTCTGTTGATTTCTTACAGTCAATGTGATAATCTCTAAAATTGCTTAAAATATGTAATTATTTACTTGTAATGGATTAATGTAGACAAATAAGTAATCAATATTAGTATGTATATATAGGAGTTTTATGTGGCAGGGGAGAATAGAGGAGGTAGAGGAAATAAGATTGGAGTATATTTTTTTTAATTTTTAAAAAATGTTTATTTATTTTTGAGAGAGATAGAGAGAGCAAGAGCAGGGCAGGGGCAGAGAGAGAGGGAGACACAGAATCCAAAGCAGGCTCCAGGCTCTGAGCTGTCAGCACAGAGCCTGACACTGGTCTTGAACTCACAGACCGCAAGATCATGACCCAAGCCAAAGTCGGATGTTTAACAGACTGAGCCACTCAGGTGCCCCAAGATTGGAGTATTTTAATGATTTTACACCAGGCATAGTTATTATGGCCATGTTTCTGAACAAATGGAGCATTCTTTTTTTTAATTTTTTATTTCATATTTTTTTTGAGAAAGAGAATGCATGTGAGTGGGGGAGGGGCAGAGTGAGAGGGAGAGAGAGAATCTTAAGCAGGCTCCATACCTAGTGCAGAGCCTGATCTCACAATTATGAGACCATGAGCCGAAATCAAGAATTGGACACTTAACTGATTGAGCCACCGAGGTGTCCCTTTTTATTTATTTACTAATTTTTATTTTTGAGAGAAGGATAGGGCATTCTTTTTTGCTCATAATCAATTTAGGAATTCTTTCTTCTACTGAAAGGAGTTTAAAACAACTTTTCTTAAAAACCTTACCATTTAAAGTAGCAAGACAATTATGGTACTGAGTAGGTTTGTTTCAAGATGCTCCTTGTCAGGCAAAGGATCGGGATGAATTCCACATCAATTTATGGTAAGAGATAAGGAATAGGTTTTATTAGAGAAAAGAAAATCTCACAAGGCAAGATCAGTGACACATATATACATGGTCTGCCAGTCTATCACCACTGCACAGCATGGCTTCCATTTAGGAGATTGTGGGTCTTTTTTCTTAAATGGCAAACATGAGAAAGTGGTCTTATCACGGGAGGAATAAACTGGCCATTTGAATTTTGGGTACTAGCTATTTATAGTTGTCTGGGATGTTCATGGTCCAGCATCTGAGACCTTGTGACCTGTGCAATATTGTGATTCTCTGGGGAAGGGAGCCTGACACCTGGGATGCTCAGCCTGCATGAGCCCCTTTTGGGACCCCATTATCAGCTTCTCAGCCTGCTTGTTGTCTGGGAAACCCAGGCCTAAGAAGCACATCATTGGTAGTACTTGCTTTGTACCCTTTGAAAATTAACTTCTCAAGGTCTCAGCTTCCATATCTTAAAATAGGAATTATATGTATCTCATGGAATTCCTTGGAAATTTGGAACTTATTCCAAATGAACTAGATTTATTTGTTTCTCAAAAAAAGAACTATATAATCATTTAGTAGTGATTATTAAAAAACACAAAATGGTATTTTTGTAAATACTGGGCTTTAAGTGGAGAGTTCCAGAGAACTAGATTTCCTTCTGAACTCAAGCATTATTTAACATTTGTTTTAACCTTTTCACGTGGACCTGAAAATTAGATAACAAAATGCCCAAATTATTAAGATTTTGAAATATTTTATCTTTATTGCAAAATAACGCTGGCTTCAAAAAGAAGAGTAGCATGATCACTTAGGAAATATCAAAAGATAATTCCTAGGGTTTCTGGCATACGCTAATGACATATTTCTCTACTTCTCCATAAAACTGACATGAAGAATCTCAATGTCTCTTGTCTTATTGCTCAGGAATAACTCAAGCAAGACATTCCTTATAGTAGGAAAGCCTAAGGCCTTTCTAGAGCATTCTATGAGGAAGCATTAGTGTAGCATGCAGTCGAACATACAGAATACCTTCTGTGTACCAGGCACTATGATTTATCTTTTACACATATTTTTGTATTGCATTTTCACAACAGTTCCTATTGCTCTCCTTCAGTGGTTAATCTAAATAAAATAATAAATTACTGAAGGTAGCTATCTGAGGAGAAAGGATACTCACTTTTCTTATTGAGGGAATGAATTATTCTCAAAACTTTCCATGGATGGAAGGTCTTAAGAATTTCAGAACTTGGCAGCAGAAATATATATGTGTGTATATATATATATATATATATATATATATATATATTTTTTTTTTTTTTTAAATACCAAACTTTGCAGAAGGAAAATAGATGAAGCTTTAAATGGAAGAATAATTTCAACAAGAAAACCTCTAAGGACAATGGCCACACTCCCGTTCTAAGGAGAAGACAAGTTCACTGTGTGCAGTAAGGGAACTGGGTAGGACTGTTCCAGATCCATAGAATACTGTTGATCTCATCATCATAGTGCACAGAGGCTAGGAGATTAGAAGCTGGAATTAGACAGATGAAGGTGAAATCCAGGCTTTCCTATTTTTCTAACTGTGACTTTAGGCAGGTCATTTCAATTCTCTGAGTAATTGTTTTCTACTTATAAAAATGAATATAAGAAAGGTCTACATAATACATTACAGATTAGTTTACACACAAAACACTAGCACAGTGCTAGTAGGTACATTAACATTGAGTAAGGAGTGTTATTGTTATTCAAATGTTTGTTGCTTGAGCAGCTTCTAAAGGGTAGTCTTCCTGGTGTCTAGGATTGGATGGAATCCTTGTTGAGAAGCCAAATGGCTAGGGCATTGTGCCTCACATCAGGAGTTCATACCTTAAGGGAGGTGACACAGATCTTTTCCCATTTATAACACGGAGGATTACCAGAAAGCAGACGCTCTTCTTAATCCTGTTCAGATCAAGTTACAGATTTCCTTTTTCTTTTCTTTTTTTTTCAAACGTTTATTCATTTTTGAGAGACAAATAGAGACATAGTGTGGGCAGGGAAGGGACAGAGAGAGAGGGAGACACAGAATCTGAAGCAGGCTCCAGGCTCTGAGCTGTCAGCAAAGAGCCTGATGTGGACCTGGAACCCAGGAACCGTGAGATAATGACCTGAGCCAAAATCAGACACTTAACTGACTGAGCCACCCAGGCGTCCCTAGGTTTCCTTTTTCTTATAAAGTGTCATGTGAATTTGAATCCAGAGTTCATGTTAATGCAAATAGGATAAGAACTATTGGCTTTATAGCTGGTACTGATACTTGGCATTTGTATGTTAACAAACACACAGTGCACAAATTCATAGCAAAACAGATTTCATCTGAATGTACTTTGACAATAAGAATAGTTAACTTTCCATTCCTTTTTTTCATCTGTTTTGTTTTTCCTTCTGTGGTAGAGAAAAGGCGTCAGTGCTTCTGAGTGAAACATGAGAACTATTTTTTTGCATAACAGATTTATAAGTACCCTGAAGTACCATAATGAGAGAGATAGTAAAATTCCAAATCATTCCCTACTACAAAACTTAAAGTACAAAAAACTATTGAAATTTGTAATCATCTTTTTGTTTAAATGTTTATTTCTTTATTTTTGAGAGAGAGAGAGAGCACAGGCAGGGAAGGGACAGAGAGAGAGACACACACAGAATGTGAAGCAGGCTCCAGGCTCTGAGCTGTCAATACAGAGCCCAACATGGGGCTCAAACCCACAAACTGTGAAATCATGACCTGAACCCAAGTCGGATTCTCAACGGACTGAGCCACCCAGGCGCCCCTCTTTTAATCATCTTTTAAGTCTACAAAGATACTCAAAGCATAATACCATTGTTTTTACTTCTGAAAGTACTTACCCTTAGGGCATTATGTTGTTGTATCAGACCAAGAATTGCTTTATATTACTGTGTGTGAGTTTTATAACTTAAAGAAGATCTTGCTTGGGGGAAACATGCCATTTAAGATATGGTATGTTAGAGAGAAAGAGCTCCAAAATTCATAGGTTCTCTTCCATTTAGATGCTTTAAACCCTCAAGTTATTCTGAGAGCTTAATGAAGAATGCCATATATACATACTATTGCCTCTGAAACTAAGCAGCAGAGTCCCAGAGGGTCAACTGAGAGATGTTTTGATCCATAGCTGATATCAATGCAGGGAAGGCTCAGTCTAAAATAAGACATGAGCAGTCTTCAAAGACTTGGGATCTGTGGTTTAATTAAAATGGTTGGAGGGAGGTATTCAGGGGGAAAATTTTTAGGAGCATCAAGGCAAGAATTGATTGATTTTAAAGACAAAGAAAGTAGACAAGATGATACTCCCAAAGGATAGAATAAATGTTCTAGTAAAAATGGAGCAGCATTATATATCCTTTTAAGACCTCTTAAACATTGTAAAACAAATAGAAATTATTCAAGGCAGATTCCATAGCTCTGGTCATTGGATTTCATGTGAATCAGGATCATATGTTAAAATACAGATGCCCAAACCCTATGCTAACTTTAATGGTTGAGATTTTCTGAGGGAGCAGCTAGATGATTTTGATGCAGATCAAAGGCTAAGAATAGATACTCCCTAGTTTTTGTCACCTGATGTACCAGGCCATACGGAAAGGCTCTGGACTTTTAAAGAGTAAAGCACCACTTCAGTCTTCCCTTCTACTGTAGGAACTATGGAAAATGGAAGTTTTATTAGAACATACAGCAATGAGGTATTTTTGAAGATTTGATGTTTGTTATGTGTGTGTGTTCATTTGATAAGTGCTTTTTTATATGAAATTTATTGTCAAATTGGTTTCCATATAATCCCCAGTGTTCATCCCAACAGGTGCCCTCCTCAATATGCATCACACACCCTCCCCTCCCTCCCACCCCCCAGCAGCCCTCAGATTGTTCTCAGTTTTCAAGAGTCTCTTATGGTTTGGCTCCCTCCCTCTCTAACTTTTTTTTTCTTCCCCTCCCCCATGGGTTCCTGTTAAGTTTCTCACGATCCACATAAGAGTGAAAGCATATGGTATCTGTCTTTCTCTGTGTGACTTATTTCACTTAGCGTAACAATCTCCAGTTCCATCCATGTTGCTACAAAATGCCATATTTCATTCTTTCGGATTGTTACGTAGTATTCCATTGTGTATATAAACCACAATTTCTTTATCCATCCATCAGTTGATGGACATGTAGGCTCTTTCCATAATTTGGCTATTGTTGAGAGTGCTGCTATAAACATTGGGGTACAAGTGCCCCTATGCATCAGCACTCCTGTATCCCTTGGGTAAATTCCTAGCAGTGCTATTGCTGGGTCATAGGGTAGATCTATTTTTAATTTTTTGAGGAACCTCCACACTGTTTTCCAGAGTGGCTGCACGAGTTTGCATTCCACCAACAGTGCAAGAGGGTTCCCATTTCTCCACATCGTCTCCAGCATCTATAGTCTCCTGATTTGTTCATTTTAGCCACTCTGGCGTGAGGTGGTATCTGAGTGTGGTTTTGATTTGTATTTCCCTGATGAGGAGCGACGTTGAGCATCTTTTCATGTGCCTGTTTGCCACACGGATGTCTTCTTTAGAAAAGTGTCTATTCATGTTTTCTGCCCATTTCTTCACTGGATTATTTGTTTTTCAGGTGTGGAGTTTGGAGAGCTCTTTATAGATTTTGGATACTAGCCCTTTGTCTGATATGTCATTTGCAAATATCTTTTCCCATTCCATTGGTTGCCTTTTAGTTTTGTTGATTGTTTCCTTTGCTGTGCAGAAGCTTTTTATCTTCATGAGGTCCCAATAGTTCATTTTTGCTTTTAATTCCCTTGCCTTTGGGGATGTGTCAAGTAAGAAATTACAGCGGCTGAGGTCAGAAAGGTCTTTTCCTGCTTTCTCCTCTAGGGTTTTGATGGTTTCCTGTCTCACATTCAGGTCCTTTATCCATTTTGAGTTTATTTTTGTGAATGGTGTAAGAAAGTGGTCTAGTTTCATTCTTCTGCATGTTGCTGTCCAGTTCTCCCAGCACCATTTGTTAAAGAGACTGTCTTTGTTCCATTGGATGTTCTTTCCTGCTTTGTCAAAGATTAGTTGGCCATACTTTTGTTTGTCCGATTCAGGAATCTCTGTTCTATTTTGGTCTATGTGTCTGTTTTTGTGCCAATACCATGCTGTCTTGGTGATTACAGCTTTGTAGTAGAGGCTAAAGTCTGGGATTTTGATGCCTCCGCTTTGGTTTTCTTCTTCAATATTACTTTGGCTATTCAGGGTCCTTTGTGGTTCCATACAAACTTTAGGATTGCTTGTTCTAGCTTCGAGAAAAATGTTGGTGTAATGTTGATTGGGATTGCATTGAATGTGTAGATAGCTTTGGGTAGTATTGACATTTTGACAATATTTATTCTTCCAATCCATGAGCAGGGAATGTTTTTCCATTTCTTTATATCTTCTTCAATTTCCTTCATAAGCTTTCTATAGTTTTCAGCATACAGATCTTTTACATCTTTGGTTAGGTTTATTCCTAGGTATTTTATGCTTCTTGATGCAATTGTGAATGGCATCAGTTTCTTTATTTGTCTTTCTGTTGCTTCATTATTAGTGTATAATAATGCAACTGATTTCTGTACATTGATTTTGTATCCTGCGACTTTGCTGAATTCATGTCTCAGTTCTAGTAGACTTTTGGTGGAGCCTTTTGGGTTTTCCACGTATAATATCATGTCATCTGCAAAAAGTGAAAGCTTGACTTCATCTTTTCCAATTTTGATGCCTTTGATTTCCTTTTGTGGTCTGCTTGCTGATGCTAGCACTTCCAACACTATGTTAAACAACAGTAGTGAGAGTGGACATCCCTGTCCTGTTCCTGATCTCAGGGGGAAAGCTCTCAGGGGGAGCAGGAGGAATCTCAGGGGGAAAGTTTTTCCCCATTGAGGATGATATTAGCTGTGGGCTTTTCATAAATGGATTTTATGATGTTTAAGTATGTTCCTTCTATCCCAACTTTCTCGAGGGTTTTTATTAAGAAAGGATGCTGAATTTTGTCAAATGCTTTTTCTGCATCGATTGACAGGATCATATGGTTTTTTTCTTTTCTTTTATTAATGTGATGTATCACATTGATTGATTTATGAATGTTGAACCAGCCTTGCAGCCCAGGAATGAATCCCACTTGATCATGATGAATAATTCTTTTTATATGCTGTTGAATTTGATTTGCTAGTATCTTATTGAGAATTTTTGCATCCATATTCATCACTGGCCTGTAGTTCTCTTTTTTTGCTGGGTCTCTGGTTTAGGAATCAAAGCAATGCTGGCTTCATAGAATGAGTCTGGAAGTTTTCCTTCACTTTCTATTTTTTGTAACAGCCTGAGAAGGATAGGTATTATCTTTGCTTCAAATACCTGGTAGAATTCCCCAGGGGAGACGTCTGGTCCTGGACTCTTATTTGTTGGGACATTTTTGATGACTGATTCAATTTCTTCGCTGGTTATGGGTCTGTTCAAGTTTTCTATTTCTTCCTGTTTCAGTTTTGAAAGTGGGTGGGTGCTTAGGAATTTGTCCATTTCTTCCAGGTTGTCCAGTTTGTTGGCATATAGTTTTTCATAGTATTACCTGATAATTGCTTGTATTTCTGAGGGATTGGTGTAATAATCGCATTTTCATTCATGATTTTATCTATTTGAGTCATCTCCCTTTTCTTTTTGAGAAGCCTGGCTAGAGGTTTTTCAATTGTGTTTATTTTTTCAAAAAACCAACTCTTGGTTTCATTGATCTGCTCTACAGGTTTTTTTTTTTAGATTCTATATTGTTTATTTCTGCTCTGATCTTTATTATTTCTCTTCTTCTGCTGGGTTTGGGGTGTCTTTGCTATTCTGCTTCTGTTTCCTTTGGGTGTGCTATTAGATTTTGTATTTGGGATTTTTCTTGTTTCTTGAGATGGGCCTCATTGCAATGTATTTTCCTCTCAGGACTGCCTTTGCTGCATCCCAAAGCATTTGGATTGTTGTATTTTCATTTTAATTTGTTTCCATATATTTTTAAATTTCTTCTCTAATTGCCTGGTTGACCCACTCATTCGTTAGTAGGGTGTTCTTTAACCTCCATGCTTTTGGAGGTTTTCTAGACTTTTTCCTGTGGTTGATTTCAAGTTTCATAGCATTGTGGCCTGAAAGTGTGCATGGTATGATCTCAATTCTTTTATACTTATGAAGGGCTGTTTTGTGATCCAAGATGTGATCTATCTTGGAGAATGTTCCATGTGCACTCGAGAAGAAAGTATATTATGTTGCTTTGGGATGCAGAGTTCTAAATATATCTGTCAAGTCCATCTGATCCAATGTATCATTCAGGGCCCTTGTTTCTTTATTGATCCTGTGTCTAGATGATCTATCCATTGTTGTAAGTAGGGTATTAAAGTCTCCTGCAATACCACATTCTTATCAATAAGGTTGCTTATGTTTGTGATTGTTTTATATATTTGGGGGCTCCCGTATTTGGCGCATAGACATTTATAATTGTTAGCTCTTCCTGATGGATAGACCCTGTGATTATTATATAATGCCCTTCTTCATCTCTTATTACAGCCTTTAATTTAAAGTCTAGTTTGTCTGATATAAGTATGGCTACTCCAGCTTTCTTTTGACTTCCAGTAGCATGATAGTACTCCATCCCCTTACTTTCAATCTGACGGTGTCCTTGGCTGTAAAATGAGTCTCTTGTAGACAGCAAATAGATGGGTCTTATTTTTTTATCCATTTTGATACCCTATGCCTTTTGGTTGGAGCATTTAGTCCATTAACATTCAGTGTTAATGTTGAAAGATATGGGTTTAGAGTCATTGTGATGTCTGTAGGTTTCATGCTTCTAGTAATGTCTCTGGTACTTTGTGGTCCTTGCAACATTTCACTCACAAAATCTCCCTTGGGATCTCTTGTAGGACTGGTTTAGTGGTGATGAATTCCTTCAGTTTTTGTTTATTTGGGAAGACCTTTATCTCTCCTTTTATTCTGAATGACAAACTTGCTGGATAAGGATTCTTGGCTACATATGTTTTCTGTTCATCACATTGAAGATTTCCTGCCATTCCTTTCTGGCCTGCCAAGTTTCAGTAGATAGGTCTGACACTAGTCTTTGGGTCTCCCTTTGTAGGTTATAGCCTATTTATCCCTAGCTTCTTTCAAAATTTTCTCTTTATCCTTATATTTTTCCAGTTTTGCTATGATATGTTGTGCAGAAGATGGATTCAAGTTATGTCTGAAGGGAGTTCTCTGTGCCTTTTGGATTTCAGTGCCTTTTTCCTTCCCCAGATCAGGAAAGTTCTCAACTATGATTTGTTCAAATACACCTTCAACCCCTTTTTCTCTCTCTTCCTCTTCTGGAATTCCTGTTATACGGATATTTTTCCATTTGATTGCATCACTTAGTTCTCTAATTCTCCCCTCATACTCCCGGATTTTTTAATCTCTCTTTTTCTCACCTTCATCTTTTTCCATAATTTTATCTTCTAATTCACCTATTCTCTCCTCTGCCTCTTCAGTCTGTGCTGTAGTTGCCTCCATTTTATTTTGCACCTCATTTATAGCATTTTTTAGCTCCTCATGACTATTTCTTAGTCCCTTGATCTCTGTAGCAATAGATTCTCTGCTGTCCTCTATACTTTTTTCAAGCCCAGAGATTAATTTTATGACTATTATTCTAAATTCTTGTTCTGTTATATTGCTTAAATTGTTTTTGATCAATTCGTTAGTTGTCTCTACTTCCTGGAGTTTCTTTTGAGGAGAATTCTTCAATTTCATCATTTTGGGTAGTCCCTGGGGTGGCTCTAAACTGTAGGGCACTTCCTCTGTATTGTACAGAGTAACTTGTGTTGGTGGGTGGGGCCACAGTCAGACCTGATGTCTGCCCCCAGCCCACTGCTGGGGCCACAATCAGACTGGTATGTACCTTATCTTCTCCTCTCCCAGGGGCAGGACTCACCGTGGAGTGGTGTGGCTCCTGTCTGGGCTACTTGCAGACTGCCAGGCTTGTGGTTCTGCTTTGATGGGATCTGATGTATTAGCTGGGGTGGATCTGCAAGGTGCACAGGGGCGGGAGGGCTAGGCTTAGCTAGCTTTGCTGTCGTTGGTCCCCTGCGGTAGGGGCCCTGCAGCACTGGGAGGGAGGCAGACCCATCAGAGGGATGGATCCACAGAAGCACAGTGTTGGGTGTTTGCACGGTGCAAGCAAATTCAGTGACAGGAACTGGTTCCCTTTGGAATTTCGGCTGGGGGGTGGGAGAGGGAGATGATGCTTGCCAGCACCTTTGTTCCCTGCCAAGCTGAGCTCTGTCTTCCGGGGCTCAGCAACTCTCCCTTTCGGTGTCCTCTCATCCTCCCTTCTCTCCGAGAGCAGAGCTGTTCACTTTTAACATTCCAGATGTTAAGTCCTGCTGGCTGTCAGAACTCCCACAGTCTGGCCCCTCTGCTTTTGCAAGCCAGACTGGGAGCTCTGCCTTGCCGGGTGGGCTGCCCCTCCACTGCCCTGGCTCCCTCCCACGAGTCTGTGTAGCACGCACGGCGTATCCCCCTTCCTACCTTCTTCCGTGGGCCTCTTGTCTACACTTGGCTCCAGAGAGTCCATTCTGCTAGTCTTCTGGAGGTTTTCTGGGTTATTAGGCAGATATGGGTAGAATCTAAGTGATCAGCAGGATGTGGTGAGCCCAGCATCCTCCTACGCTGCCATCTTCCCTGACTAAACGTAAATGCTTTTTGAAGACCCCCACTAAGTATTATCCACTAAGTAATTCCTGTTGGCAATAAAAGGGTGATTCAAACAGTTGAAACTCTCTTTAATTTACTCACATTCGAATTGTAGAGACACACAAGCAATGAGGAAAATACCATAGAGGGCATTAAGATGGAGACATGTGCAGAGAGAGGATGACAGTTGGTATTGGGAACTTGAACTCAAATTGAATGAGGAACTTCTCACAGCAAATGATGCTTAAGCCAAATCTAGAAATATGATTGTATACCTATGTTAACTTGGGGGTGTCTGTAAGAGCATATTTTAGTCAGAAGTGATCAGGTAAAAAGGTTCAAGGTCACAAAACAGCTGGGGCAGCCAAAAGTATTTAAATATATCATTTTAAATATTTCTGGGTATATTAAATTAATACCACATAGAGTAATTAAGTATACCCAGAGTAATAGTCACGTTAAAGGAGTGCAAAAGATGGAAAGGGACAGATGATGAAAGTCTTGCTTGATAAAATAAGTCTTGTTTGATAAAATAAGTCTTGTTTGATAAAATAAGAAATTTAAATTTTATTTTGTGAACAAAATACTGAATGATTTTAAAGGATCAAAATGAAGAGACCAGATTTGCATATTTGAAAACCCCTTTTGCCATCCCGATCTCATTATGATGCATGATTAAAGGTGTGGTAATGCGGTTGAGGTCTGAGAAAATATTATGGCAATTTTGGCTGACAATGAGAGAGATAGGAATTGAGATGAAAGATAGTAAGACAATACGCGAGACTTTCAGATTTAATATGAGTTGACTGTGAGTAAATAAATGCACACAAAATATCAATATTTGATCTGCGAAAATACTTCACTGCAAGATGTTTGAATAAAATACTCATTCCCTGTAAGCATGCAGGATTTGGAAAGAAAACTAAGGTGGATGTGACTGATCTTGGAATCCAGAAATACTCCTCTGTCCTCTGAGGCACAAGAGTGGCAAGAACTATGGAGAAGCAGTCCTTGGAATTTGGTAGGCACAAGTTTTGTTTATTGTCTTCTTAATATTTTCTTAATTAAAGGAGGACCCGATAAATGTTTGAAAAATCCTAAACTTGAATCAATGGAAGGAAAAATGTATAATTGTTTGTTAATTAATGTTTAAATAATCTGGTGTTAAGATGGTTAGCCTGGGGTTAACAATATCTATTAAGCATCCAACAATATTAATTGCCCCAGTTATATTTATTAGACAGCTATATATTCCATCAACTGAGAACATTGAGTGAAGGACTCTGCCTTCTTAGGGTTTATATTCTAGTGTCAGTGTAGGATACAACACCTCATGTTCTACATAGAAAATCCTTCCAGGGGTGTTGTGTGAGGTGGTGGAAAGAGTAGTCACCTGGGAATCTTTATGGAATGGATAAGACTCAAACTTGCTTTCAGAAATATGGTACTTTTGCTTTCCACAATGCCACAAAAGACACTAGGCAGAAAAGTATCCATGGAGTAAAAATGTAGGCACATTTGAAGAGATTAATAACATGTATTTTCCTGATTAATTGGAAGACAAGAAAAAAGGAGAAAGAGAAAAGAGGAGAAGGAGGAGGAGGAGGAGGAAGGGTAAGTGGAAAAGGAGGAGGAAGAGGAAGAGAAAAAAAAGGAGGAAAGACAATGAAAAAAATTTTAATGCCTGTAATACTTTCATCTGGAGATAAGCTTAATTAACAGTTTTCTGATCAGCATTCAAGTCTCTTTTTAAAGTATATATTATATAGCTTTGCAGCTGTTTTTTTGCTACAACTTTGTATCATTTTACATAAAGTAATTATGAGACCAATACACAAAAAGGCATGTGAATGAGAATATTAATCACAACACTGTTTACACCTGTCTGTCCAGATTTTTACATTTAGACTTTTAGTGTCATTATATTATTATTTTAAAAATTTTTAATGTTTACTTATTTTTGAGAGAGAGACAGTATGAGCAGGGAAGGGGCACAGAGAGAGGGAGACACAGAATCTGAAGCAGGCTCCAGACCCCGAGCTGTCAGCACAGATTCTGATGTGGGGCTTGAACTCACAAACTGGGAGATCATGACCTGAGCCAAAGTTGGACACTTAACCAACTGAGCCACCCAGGTGCCCCTAATTCTATTATTTTAAAATGGTAAACACAATAGCAAACAACATCATTCTACTATGACAAAATATAAGCATTAATATTTTGCTATCTTTTCTATATCTCTACCTATATATTTCTTTAATAACTATTTGGACCATATTCTGTATACAAGTTAATATTCTTTTTTTCCATCTTATGGTATAACTTTATCCCAAACTCTTTAAATATTTATTTTAAAACATTTAAAATGGCTGCATGGTATTTTATCACATGAGCCATATTTTTTAAAATATTGTTCCACATTCTGGTCTATAAATAAATATATCCATGTACATGTATTTCCTTAGCACACTCTGGGAATATGGTAATAAATAATGGGTTTTATTTCATTGATTCATGTTCCACCTTCCAGTGCAGAATCCCACATTCTATTTGCTTCATCATCATTTCTGTAGCCTTCTGGATATATATCAGGTGTTCTTATTCCAAGTCTGGCCTGCTGTCACACGGCGTCTTCCTCACTCCCTTGCTTACTTAGACTCCAGTGCTCCCACCTCTGCCCACTAAGCCATACTGGCTTGTCTTGCGTCTCCCTCTTATAGAAATGAGCAGCCTCCCCTCAGGTGCCATATTAATGCTGGCTACAACCTTATTTATTTATTTATTTATTTATTTATTTATTTATTTTTGTCTATGTTTTTCTGGACATGAAGTCACTTCCACAATATGTCACCTCTTCTGGAGGGACTCTGTAATCACTGCCTCATGCCTTCTGCACGGTAGGACTTTCTTGGGTGCCTCTATTACTGTGGTGAGGTCAGGGTGATGAAGCAGCTTTGGGTACTCTGAAGCCAAAAAAAAAAAAAACAAAAGAAAAAGAAAAAAGTAAGTGAGGAAGATTTCCTTTCAGAAGTAAATCTCTCTTTCCTTTAATAAAATCACATTTTCAGGTCCATAAAGTAGTGCTACATATGTCATAGTCATTTACAGGGATTTTTATAAACTAGCTCTTTCATCATTTGTTTATTACTCTCTAATGAGATTTAGATGTATGTGGAGTAGGAACTGGGCTAGAAAATACATTTAGAATGGGCAACATGTTATATTTGAAATCTCTGCCTCTTCAATAACTCCGGCTTTGTTATTAAGCCAACCTGTGTGTACCTGGCTTTTTCTATTTTTCTAATTATTTCTCTGAGCATATATACTTTTAATAAAGTATAGTATTTAGGTTTAAATTGAGACTTCTGCTTACCTTCTTTTTAGTAAGTCCTTAAAATTCTTTGAAAACTCCTTTTAATAGCTGATAATTATTCTGAATGGGGGACAGAAATATTTTAAAAAGAGTCACCCTGCCTCTTCTCCGACAGACTGTTAGAGATGAAGACAGCCATTTTACAACCACTGATAAAAAAGAACAAAGAAGATTCCCAGTGTAGACCTATGTGAGTGAGTTTTGGCACTAGTTGTATGTCTTTGGGAATTTCAGCCTCTAACTAGGCCTTCTCCATCCCCAAGCTTTTTCTTAGGCATGCTTAACATTTTCTCAGGCAGGATGACCCCTATTTTTATGGAAGGCTATCTGATATCTAGTATGGTACAGGAATGGATGCTAAATCTTTGGCTCAAAGACCAATGGCCCAAAGAGGGCCTTCCTTCCCTAGCAGACTTTCTCTAATTTCTGTTTCCGACTCTGCTCATAATTAAGCATTTATCAGAAATCTGAAAGAAGTACCTCTGTGAGCCATAGAATCCTTTATATTCTTCTGTGCAGGTTAGGATGATACCAGCTAATGGCTCCTTTCTCTGTTCTGGTTCTTTTCAGTGTTTTTTTCCCAATACAGCAGCGAAAGAAAAGAAACATTGCTCCTAAACATCTGATTTCTGAACTTAATTGGTCTGGGTTGAACATAAAAGTCAGAAAGAGATATAGTTAAAAAAAGAGAAGACAACCAATAAACATCTGAAAAGATGTTTGACCTTTTCATATAAAAAGAAATGCAACATTAAACAACTATAAAATCTCATTTTTATATATCATTTTGACAAAAATTACAAGGTTTGATAATATCTTGAGCTGGTGAGGACAAAATTATGCAGAAGCAAATACTGGTGCTGAGAGACAGTTGACATATACGTCATTAGTGTCAATTTGGTAACACGTATAAATTAAAACTGCCTATACTTTTTGTTCCAGGAATTATAGCACTAAAATACACCTCATAGATATCCTTACCAAATTGTGCCAAGATATGTGTATAAGGATATTCATTTAATGTGTGATATAGAAAAATTATCAAACCTCATAGAAACATAAAGGAATCAAAAAAGAACTCGATACAACCAGGACCTCAATCAAAACACAGAACTGAAAAGTATGCTATTGAAAAAAATAAGGTATACACCAAAAGGAAGGATTTCTAAGATATATTAAATGAAAAGGGCACAATATATTGTGTGATTCTGGTCTGTGAGAATAAAAGCGAATCTATCTGCGTGGTATAAAAATGTTTTTCTAGCAGGTAAAAGTAAATACTAATCGTTATTACCTTTGGGAAGATAGATTGGTTGGAGTATAGCAGCTTTTACTTTCCATTTGGAAGCCTCTGTGTCCTATAATGCAACTTTATTTATTTTTTATAAATGTCAGCAGGAGATATGTAGACTGAGCTTAAGCCAATTTTTGTTATATAAGCTCACAAAACAAAATGTGTGTGTCTACGTGTATTTCAAATTTTTTTAATTTAAATTTTTGAATTTTAAGATCATCATATATTCACAAGGTGTTGCAAGAAACAACACGGTGTTTTTGAGTATGTCTCATTGCACAGCTTTTTCAGTGTTGCTAAATGGATAGCTAAAACGATTTAAATATGTAAATACTTACTGATCAAGGAGCTGAAGTTTTAAAAGTATTACTGTATTAAAACCTGACTGGGATGGGAAAAGACTCTCAATCAAGGCAGCACATTAGAATGATCTGGGAGCTTCTTAAAAATAGTAATGCTCAGGCACTATCTCACACCAATTAGATCAGAATCTTTTATGAAGGCAAGTATTGGACACATAAATTTCTTAAAATTCTGTAAGTAGTTCTAATGTACAGGTAGAGTTGAGAACTATTGGCTATACCAGTGCTTCTCAAACTTTAATGTACATAAGAATCAGCTGGCAATATTGTTAAGATGCAGATCTGTGTCTGTACATCTGGGGTGAGGTCTGAGACTGCACATCCAACAACCTTCAGGGTGATGATAATGCTGGTCATTGATGGACTGACCTTGGAGTAGAAAGGGGCTATGGAACTTGCTGTAGTATTTGCTGAGACCTTGGATTTTGAAATACATAGGGTTCTATGTGGGAATCTAGGGGCTGCAGATACAGAAAAAATGTGAGTGGAGAACAAGGGTAAAAAGGAGAAGAGGGAGAGTGTGATAGGGAAAGAAGTGAAAGAGCTGGTGAATCGAGAACAGATAGATGGATAGCTTTCAAGTGAGCACCTTTCCTTTTGTCTTTACCTTGTAAGAATACAATTGTCCTTTGGAGAAATTTTGTCTAACTTCCACCATTATCCTAAGCAGTTATTATACCCTTGGATGGTTACAGTTTTGAAGAAGAGTTTTGGATTTGTTCCTTGAGAAAATATGAACGCCTCAGTGAATTTATAGCTCAGTTTAGCCTTGTCTGAGTAAGTACTTTAACATCATAATGGCTCTAAACATTTTGGAAGCAACATCAAGGGCAATGAGAGCTCACAACTGAATGGCAACAGATATTTATGGAGCACCCAATGCCTGGAACTTTCACTTATATTATCTAATTTAATTTCATAACAATTCTATGAGCTAAGTACATGTTCATATTCTTATTTTGGAGATGAGGAAACTGAAATGAAGGCATGGAAGCATTCAAGTTATTTCCCAAGGTCACATAAATATATAATAATAGAGGTAATTTCTATACTCAGATGTTTTTACTCCAGGTTCAGTGTTCTTTCCATTTCAACTAGAAGAGTCTGAATGGATGGATAGATAGATAGATAGATAGATAGATAGATAGATAGATAGATATAGATATAGATAGACAAATGAAGAAAAAACGTTTTATTGTATAATTTATAGATTGTCAAAAGATAGAGACTAGTATGTAGATTATAGAAATAGTTATGAAAGAGCATTGGATTTAAAGAACATAATTAGAAAGTTCAAAATATAGGTTGTGAATGGCTTGCTGGTGGACTACTCCAGTGAAAGATTGAACTAGTAACAAGTAAATGTAAGAATAGTTTAGGAACCTAATACTATATTTAGGAAGTTGCTTTAAGGATGCTCTAGTATTAAAAATAATCCTTAGTTTTTCCCAGCTCATTTGCTTAGAACTGTGTAATAGACTAAAGCTTGTGTGCAAAGTTGCAAGTACTTCTATGAGAGAGCTACACAGAATGCTACCCCAGGAATAGAGAAGATGTACAATCTCTCTCTCTCTCTCTCTCTCTCTCTCTCTCTCTCTCTCTGTGTGTGTGTGTGTGTGTGTGTGTGTGTGTGTGTGTGTGTTTTAGAAGAAGCTAAAGTTAAAAGACTTTTCAGCATCAAGGTTGAAATAGGCTCAAGGCCAGAGCTGTCAGAGATGTAAACAAATTTTAGAGCATGTTGAGATATATAAACTTTCATGCTAAAGGCTAGTCTATCCTAAAAGCCACCTCTCATGCTGGAAGCCATTTGGGACCCTCATATACCTGCCTATAGTAATGTTAGCAGTGGCTGCCATTAGAGACTTTTCAGCAGTTACCCTGGACTCTCTTTCCCTCTCTGTCTCTCTCTCTCTCTCCCTCTCTCTCTCTCTGATGCTCAACTGCACTCTCAAGCTGTTGCTCTGTTTCTGCTTGTCCTCCTGGCTTTTGAACTTGGTGTAGTTCGGTAAAGACTTGATATCCCTTGTGATTAATTTTCAGCAGTGGGAAGATGCTTTTCTCTGATACAATCTCTCAGAACTCAACCTGTGACACCAGGGCTTAGCTAATTCCACGCAATGTTCTCCCCTCCTTCATTAGTAAAAGATGCTCAGGTAATGTATTGCAATTATAATTATGTTGAAGATATTCCCAATACACCTGATGTTGATGAGCAAAGAGATAGTAAGTAGTAAAATATCAAGGCCAATATTCCTATCACTACTACCTTGAAATACACACTGACAGTGCTATCTAAGGAAACTAGAGCAGCAAAAGGAAGCCTCTCCTAGCCCATTTGTAAGCTTTGATTTACAACTGAACCTGATCGATCTTTGTTATTTTCAAGTAATCAGTTATTGCTGAGGATGTGAAAAACCAAACGAGAAGGAATCTGCCAAGAAAGATTCAAACCAAACATGTTTCCCCCTTATTTAGTTCTCTTGTTTCTTTACTAGTTTCAGACTTAGGCATTTCATAACATTCTGGGTGAATGCCAAGGATAAAATTCAGTATGTTTTGCCTGACTTGAAAAACTAAATGCTGGAAATTATAGAAAAAGTACTTTTCAGGTCCATTCCTTCAATCTCAGGGATTGTAAGAGCATACTAAAATACAGTCTGCAAGTATTATTGTCACAATTACTTTTCATCATTCACATGTGAATTTTTATTCTTTATTAATTAAAGAGGAAAATTCTGGTTTTTTACATGTGTGTTTATACATAAATAAATGTGTATTAAATTAATAAAGTAGGAACAATAGTCTCTTCCACATATTCTTATTGAGTGAATTTTAAGACACTTACAAAGCCATCAAAATTTTATTCTATTGCTAAACATTCTTTTGCTTGAAAGTGTAAGGTGGATCCCTGTCACATTCAGCTATGTTGTAACTTTTGATAATGCCCCACAGTTCTTAAGTGTTTTATTCTGTTTTTCTTTTTTTCTTCATTTTTTTTTCTTTGTGTTTCTTGTTGGTAAATTTCAGTTAGCCCGTTTTCAGATTCACTGACTCTTTCCTCACCTATGTTGCATCTAATGACAAGCCCATAGGAGGCAGTCTGAATTTTATTAGTTTTTAATTTTTTTTATAGTCTCCATCTCTCTGTTGACATTACCCATTCAGATATGATATCAAAACACTTTTGCATACTAGGCAAACTCACAAAATTTTTTGACACTTTTTGCTTCACAGTGTATACTTTAGTTGTACCAAATTATTTTGTGTTACTTGAAAAAAAAACTTAACAAATTTTACATTTAGTGAAATATTTATCTTCAATACCAGCCTCAAATAGTATCCTGGAAAGGCTTCCTTGTTTGACTCCATCAATCCTTTGTATAATTAATAGCCCCTTTCTATGTTTTACCAGAATATTTTCTGTATATATTTATATACATATTAAACTCTATTATAATACCTATTGCTATTATAGTACATCATATTATTATACCTATTATATTGTTATTATATCTACTATTGGATATCTATCTCCTTTATAAGACTATAACATCCTCAAGAGCAGGGAAGACATTTTTTCCTTATTTATAACTCCTGGGACATAGTTAAGTGTTCAGTATTTTACTATTTATTTTCTGTCTTATTCTTAAGAGCATGTGACAAGATTATAATAAACATAAGTGATAAAAGAATGGTAAAACATAAATAGAAATAAAGAATCAAAACAAGTGGAAATGCAAATAAAATTAAAAACTTGAAACCCTTTCAAATAAATGCCTAAATATGCAAACTATTTAATGACACAACTGAGTTTTAAATTTGGCTCTGAGCTCTCTAGAAGGCAAGTAAGTTAAATGGGAGACAATGGTATATTAGATAGACAATTGCCACAACAATGAGGGATTAAAAAAAACCACATCTCAGTGACCCATACCATTTACTTATCATGCATTTCCAGGTCAACTTGAGCAATTCTGTTTGTTTCGATTGGGCTGAGATCTGGATATTGGCTCATCTATGCTGTAATGACTCATGTATTCTGCTTTAAGCTGCAGGCGTGAGGGTCTGCTGCAGTATCTCTCAGTTTCCTTGAAAAAGTGGGCTAGAAAGATCATGTTCTTAGGGACATGTAGGGATCAAAAAGGCAGAACTAATATTATAGGCCCTTCTCAAACCTATGGCTCTGTCATATCTGCTAACATTCTATTGCCCAACGTAGGTGAGACCCAGTGTCAAGAGGCAGGGAAGTACTCTATTCCCATGTAAAGTGGCACCAATGAGGCACTGAATATCTCCGAATCATAATCTAATCATACATGATAAATTCCGAATTAAAAAAAAATTTTTAGTGTTTTTATTTCTGAGAAAGAGGGACACAAAGTGCAAGTGGAAGAGGGACAGAGAGAGAGGAGACACAGAATCCAAAGCAGGCTTCAGGCTCTGAGTTGTCAACACAGAGCCCAAAGCAGGACTCGGACTCATGAGCCAGCCGTGAGATCCTGACTCTTAACTGACTGAGCCACTCAGGCACCCCTGAATTTTTTTTTAAAGTAAGAATATTATTTTGGGAGGGGAAACAAAACTGTAACTAGTCTCATATGCCAAGAAATATTTCTCAAGTGCTATTTGATACATTGGACATACCACTGACAATATTTCCTAAGCCTATCTGGTTTTAAATTTTAATTGCTGTTTCTTTAGCTTCACCTAGCAAAAATAGATGTTGATGTTATGATTATTGTTTCATTGTTGCAATGTTGCATAATTTATTGCATTATTACATTATTACATTATTGCATTATTTAATAATATCTCCGTAACCATGTTAGAAAGGGAAGGAGATATCTTTATTTTTATTTTATAGATAAGGAAACATTACTCAGGGATATTGAGTAATTTTTCCAGCACCAAAGATTTAATAAATGACAATTGAGATATCACAAATCCCTATTCACTCCAGTATATCATACCATTTTTTTCTAAGGCCTGGAACTACTTTAATTCTGAAATTGATAATGATAATATAAATAGGAGCTATGTTCATACACAAGGCTAGTATTTATGCACAGTATTGAAAAGATTTGTCATTGTCTCTTCTTTTCTAGCTCCACCAGAATTCACTATGGTGTTTAGATGCATTCATTTTTGCTTGTGAATGTCCATTTGTTCCAGCACAACTTGTTGAAAGACTCCATTCTCCATTGAATTGCCTTTTCTCCTTTTGTCAGAGATCAGTTGGCTAATGTTTGTGTGGGTCTACTTCTGACTCTCAAGTCCGTTCTGTTGATCTATTTGTTCCTTCACCAAAACCACACTGTTTTGATTATTGTGGCTTTAATTTTTTTATTTTTATTTATTTTTGAAAGAGAGAGAGAGACAGAGCATGAGCAGGGGAGGGGCAGAGAGAGAGGGAGACACAGAATATGAAGCAGGCTCCAGGCTCTGGGCTGTCAGCACAGAGCCCAATGCGGGGCTTGAACCCATGAACTGAGATCATGACCTGAGCCAAAGTTAGATGCTCAACTGACTGAGCCACCCAGGCACACCTGTTGTGGCTTTTTTAGTAAATCTTGCTGTTCTGTAGTGCTAGTGCATCTACTTTGTTCTTCTACTTCAGTACTGTGTTGGCTATTCTAGGTCTTTCACATATAGATCCTGTATATATTAGATGTATTCCCAAGTACTTCATTTTGGTACTAATATAAATGGTAGTTTTTAATAGACTTTGAGCAGTTTGGTGTTCACAGAAAAATCGAGCAGAAGGTATAGATATTTCCCATATACCTCTTACTTTCACACATGTACAGCCCTTCCTCATTATCAACGTTCTCCACAAGAAGGGTATATTTGTTACAATTGTTGAACCTACATTTACACATCATTGTCATCCAGAATATATAGTTTACATTAAGGTTCACTCTAGGTGTTGTACATTCTATAGGTTTAGACAAAGGTATAATGGCATGTATCCACCATCATACTATCATGTTGAATAGTTTCACTGCCCTAAAAATCCTCTGTGTTCTACCTATTCATCTCTCCCCAACAGCACCTGGCAACCACTGATCTTTTTACTGTCTCCATAGTTTTGCATTTTCCAGAATGTCATATAGTCGGAATCACACTGTATGCAGCCTTTTAGTGTCAGCTTCTTTTACTTAGTTATATGCATTTAAGTTTTCTCAATTTTTTTCATGGCTTATTTCCTTTTAGCACTGAATAGTATTTCACTGGATGTACTAAAGTTCATTTATTCATTCACCTACAGAAGGACATCTTCATTGCTTTCAAGTTTTGGCAGTGGTGAATAAATAAGCTGATATAAACATCTATGTGCAGGATTTTATGTGGACATAAGTTTTCTACTCCTTTGGGTAAAACATCAAGGAGCATGATTGCTGCAACATATGGTAAGAGTATGTTTAGTTGTGTGAGAAATCACCAATCTGCCTCCAAAGTGGCTGTACAACTTTCCATTCCCACTGTTGTTGTATAATTTTTGTTGATTCTTTGGGATTTTCTAGATAGACATCATGTCATTTGCCACAAACAAACAAAGAACCCACCAACACCCCCCCCCCAAAAAAAACCCAACTAGTTTTATTCTTACATTCCAATCTGTATATTATTAATTTTCTTATCTTATTGCATTACCTAGGAACTTCCAGTATGATGTTGAAAGGAATAATGGCAGGGACATCACTATCTCTTCACACGGTCTTTTCTCTGTGCATGCACATCCCTGGTGTCTCTTTCCTTTTTTTATGAGAACACTCATAAGATGTGGATTGGATTAGGGCCCACCTGTATGACTTCATTTAACTTTAATGACCTCTTTTTTAAAATATAATTTATTGTCAAATTGGCTTCTATACAACACCCAGTGACCTCTTTAATGGTTGTATTTCCAATATAGTCTCATTATGAAGTTAGGGGGTTAGGCCTTCAACACATCAATTTTGGGGTATACAATTTGACCCATAATAAGTATTAAGCATAAGTCTACTGAGAGAAGTGTCCAATAAACTAGGTTTTAAGAAGGACACAGCTACTCTTACCTCTCCTCTTCTCCCTTTCTTTTCCTAATTAAATAAATATGTGACAGATGGAGCTACAGTAGCCTTCATGTGATCCTAAAAAAAGGCTAAGTGAATCAAGGATATGTGAGAAACTATATTGTGGAGTCCCAAATTAATACCACTAGCCATCTACATTCAGACTTCTTGTTACATAAAAATAATAAACTTTGATTCATTTAAGTCTTTTAAACCAAAGGTTTTATTATTTCCTGCCAGATAGAATCCCGCTTAATAGACTTTCTATGTTAGATATTTCATAAAATCTCAATTATTAAATTTTGATTATTAGCATGAATGAAGATACTTTGTCTGTTTTAGTCAGGGTACCAGCAGGGAAACAGAAGTCACCCCAAATGTTCCAAGTGAAGAGACTTTAATAAAAGAGTTACATATACTGGGTTGCCTGGGTGGCTCAGTCGGTTAAGTGTCCGACTTCAGCTCAGGTCATGATCTCACAGCCCATGAGTTCGAGCCCTGCGTCAGGCTCTGTGCTGACAGCCCAGAGCCTGGAGTCTGCTTCAGATTCTGTGTCTGCCTCTCTCTCTGCCCCTCCCTGCTCATGCTCTGTCTCTCTCTGTCTCAAAAATAAATTTAAAAAAACATTAAAAAAAAGAGTTACATATACTGGGTGCGGCTAAAAAATAAAAAAAAAAAATACAAGGGGTGGTGAGGCACCCAGAGACCAGAAGCAGTTTATATTCCTAATAACCCTTAATTATAACAATTAAACAATTACTGCTCTTAAAATGAAATAGACAATTATCACTCTAAAAATAAAATATTACTCTTAAAATCAAATAGACAAGGGAAGTGAATTTAGTTATCTCATCCCATTGAAAGCTGAAAGTATGGAGGAGGGGCTGCTGTCAGAACCAATAAGCACGGAGCATCACAGCTACAGTCAGAGACATGGCAAGGAAGCATAAAAAGTGAAGGAATACTGCACTTTCTCTTTCTGCCTTCTGATAGCCTGACTCTGTTCCAGTGTCCAAACCCAACTGGAAGACTTTTGGTAGGGGAGCCTAGTAGATGGAATCCATTTAGATCCATGTCCTAGGCAAAGTGTAGGGCAGATAAAGGCAGAGAATAAATCTTGGAGAGGTTTAAGGGTAATGAAAAACAATCAACAGAGTGTCCTAGGAAACTTTCGCCTCATCTTGACCATTTTTCATTTCAGTTACACTTTGACATACTACAAGTCAGTAGCTCTTCTCTGATATCAGATATCTACCCTTTAACTTGAAATGCCCAAACCTATGAATTAAATTCATCTATCTTTGGGAAATAAGATTTGACTAAAAAGTGTATGAGTGAAATGTCTGTAATAATGCAAATTGAGAAACCACAGCTTGTAATCAGTTGTCATCCATCAGGATATTTTACAATGTGAATCCATAGCTACATACTACAGGTACACCTTGGTTTTAATTCAATAATGATGAAAAAATGCTGCTGAACGGCAATTAGAAGGTTTGGGAGGAAGTCTCAGTTTCTTTATCTGTAAAATTAATGGAAGCAATCCCATCTATGTTACCTGACTCTAAGAAGACAAAATAGCAGTCATAAAATGTATTTTTTAGACTAGATATTGATAAGCATTTTTATAATGAATATGATCATTAGATTAGAGGAAAATTTTTAAGTTGATGACAGCCCAAGTTTATTAAACACCTCTGATATGTGAGACAGAGTATTTTTCCTTCCTAATACTCCTGCTTTCCTCCCCACCTTCTTTCCTTCCTTGCCTCTTTCATTCTCTCCTTTCTTTCTTGCCTACCTGCTCTCTTGCTTTCTTCTTTTGCTGCTTTCAACAAACATTTCCTGGCTTTGTGGTAGTTACTTGGAAAACAGAGAGCTATGGTATTACAAATAGAAGCACATAACCTAAGCCAGGGTCAAGAAAGCATTCTTGAATGATGTGGAAAATATTCTAAAATTTGAAGATCATGCAGAAACTGGCTGTGGGAAGAAGTGGGAGAGGCACATAGGCCACATGCAAAGACACTGAGGGCAAAGCACATTATGTTTAAAAATACTGCAAATTTCTAAGCACCCGAGGAAAATATAGGGTAGGGTGGGGAGGAATGTAGGTCTCAGAGGGATTCATATGACCTGCTCAAGAGTGTGGTTTTAAAACTAAAAGTATTAGAGTCACTATGTAAGTTATTATTCAAAGTAGGAGACTTTTGAGAGTGATATTTGGTGTTATTAATAATTACCCTGAGACAGAAGTTATAAACTGAGAATGGGCAAACCAGAATTTGTGGTTACTTTAAGTATTAGGGATACAGAGTGAAGGGCTTTAAGGAGAGATGTGGCATGATGAAGCCATCTGTAGTTAAATCATTTGGACCCTATTAGAATAGTCAGTGAGACAGATTCTGAGACTTCAGACCAAGCCAGCAGGAGTTGAATACAATGGAGCAGGGTTGAATACAAGGAGGTAGGTTTGAAAAATATAAAGCAAGTAGTATTAATAGGACTAGACATGGAGGATGAGGAAGAAGTGAAAATATCTCCTAGGTCACCTGTGCAAAACAGCCATCTCATATTCTTCATCAGTAATAATAATTGTTTTATAACCATATCCACTACAAATGGGAAGATTTCTAAATTATTTATTTTTTAAAAGTAATCTCTGTGCCCAACATGGGGCTTGAACTCACAACCCTGAGATCAAGAGTCATATATGCTACCAACTGAGCTAGCCAGGTGTCCCAGATTTTTAAAATATTAATCAAATGTTTGCCTTGCTTAAAATTCCAAAGGACTTGCCATTGCTTTTAGAATAGACCCAAACTCTATACAGCCCAAAGGCTCTGCAGGGTCTGATGGCTGCCTCTCAGCTAAACTCAGTACCATCTCTCCCTTGTTCACTCAACTCCAGTTTTGTGTCCTAAACACTCCAAGTTCCTTTCAGTTTTGGAAGTTTTTCATTTACTCTCATCCTTGCCTACACTCCCTTCCATGTTCTCTTCATGGGGCTGGTTCATTTATTTATTGCTTCAGGTCTCCATAGTGTGCCCTCTGGAGATGGCATTAATAAACATGCATCAACAGTAAATGTGCCCTGACCTTCCCCTTAACACTAGGATTATTTCAGTGTGAAACTTAAGTGAGTGGAAGTCAAGGTCAGCAAATTTGGAACAGTTGATAAGTAGATGGTACGCTATCTGTTCCCCATACAGATTCAGAGTGATCCTTAAAATTTAAGGAACAAAAATCTCCAGCATCCTTCTCTTGCAATTAAAATAAAATGAAAAGTTTTCACCTTTGCCTACATGACCCTACATGGTCTACCTCAACTCCATCTCTGGCCTGACATCCTGCTCGCTATTCTTGCCTTCTCTCTGTCTTCTCCAGACCCTGTTTTCCTTGTTGTTCATCAAATACTCTAAATGCACTACTAACTCAGGGACTTTGCACTTGCTATTCCTTCTGCTCAAAGTTCTTCACCCACCTCCTCCCACTACAGGTATTTACTCACATGCCACCTCCTCCAGGAAGCCTCCTAGACCATTCTATCCACAGAGCAACTCCCTTCAGTCACTCTTATTCCTAACCATACTTTATTTTATAGCACTTACCACTACTTGCCATTATACAGATAGGTTTTTATAGTTATCCTCTACAAGGTTGTAAGCTCCATTAAGGCAAGAATGCTGTTTTGTTGATTGGTTTATTACCCAGTGCTTACAACAGTGAACAGCATATGGTAGGTGATTAACTTGTTGAAAAAATAATTAAAAAAAGAAACTGATCCATGGATTTTCCATAGAATCTTCTTAGGCTGGGCTTTGATTAGAAGATGAAAATTTATATGATAGCTTTTCCAGCTAGATGAGACCAGGAGAAGTCATTGATGCAGTAGCCTCTTCCATCAGACAGGTAATTTAGTAGTACTAGTCTTGGTTAAAGAAAAGAAAGTGAAGGGGTCCCTGGGTTAATCAGTTGAGAATCTGACTTTGGATCAGGTTATGATCTCACAGTTCATGGGTTTGAGCCCTAAATCAGGCTTCGCACTGATTTTCTGTCTTCCTGTCTTTCTGCCCCTGTCCTGCTCGTGCTCTCTCTCTCTCTCAAAAATAAGTATTAAACAAAAAAGACAGTGAAGTTCAGATATTAACTTACTTATCTAAAGCCACACATGTTGTTAGTGTTAGAGGTGGTAAGATCCTCAGCTTCCTGTATTTTAGCAGAAAAAAAGTGATATTATAGTGTATTTTCTATGTGCCAAATCTATATTAAGTGCTTTTTATTTAGTAAAGTCATCCCACAGGTAGACATGCAGCTAAGAAAGGTTAAGTAACTAGGCCAAGGTCACACAGCTAGTAAGTAGTTGAGTTGGAATTTAATAGCAGGTCTCTCTGGCTTCTCAGCCTCACAATATCCATGTAAGCATCCGTTACAATGAGGGTAGTCTTACTTCTTAAAATACTTGATACTATCACCAATCTCACTGGCAACCTCCAAGTCAGACTTCTTAAATCTAGTAGAAAACTAACAAATAATTCCCAAAATATAAGTGACTAAATAATGATTATGTAAGGGAAGATGTGAGTGTTCAGATCTCCAAGACTACCTTTCTGACACAAATATGCTTTCTTATTCAAATACTATAAATACCTTAACAGAATCATGCCATTGTGTTAATAAATGGCAGGTAATTAAATAATTGGCTCATTTATTTAGTACATGTTTACTGAGCATTTCAAGTGCACAGCATATATTCCTAAGGAATGGGAGAGGCACAGAGGAATATGGATACAATCTCTCAAGGAATTTCTGATCTAATTCGAAAGACAAAAACATGCACAGGCAAAATTTAAATATACATTTGATAACAAAATAGGGAGACTTCCAAGAATGCATGGAGATACCTCATTTAAATCAATTGTTTTCATTTTTTCCTGACATTAATCTTCTGACAGAACAGGAAACAGATACTACCAGGACTGAATTGGGGCTCCTATTTACTCGATTTTTTAGCTTATCTTTTAGATGGCCAGACTCATGGGACAATTAATGAACAAAAAGAAAGTGAGGAAGAAGAAAGAGTTGATAATTCATGAGCCATTTTTTTTCTCATTTATTCAAGCATCTACTGTGTCAGGGAAGAAACTGGATGTGGAGGATGCAGGGAGTATAGCACAGACCTTTAGGCTGCCCTGAAGGATTCGGAGTCTAGTAGGGGTAGAGTCATAAACTGTAGTGCTCCAAGGCTGTTATATGTGTTGCGATAAAAATCAAAAAGGAGTATGGTGTGACAATAAAGCATGTGGATGTTTTGGATTCAGACTGCCAGAGTTTTCATATCTTAGCACTGCCACTTACTACCTGTGTGACATAGAGCGCAATTCTAATCTCTATGAATTTCAGTTTATTTACCTGAAAAATGAAAATAACAATAGATCCCGCTTCTGAGGATTATTGTGACTGCTAAAGGAATGATACATCCTGGCAATAATAGCAAATATTCTCATTAGCTTTTCTGGCTGCAGTCATCTCAATGATTTTCCTACTTTTTAAAAAAAAATTTTTTTTTCAACGTTTATTTATTTTTGGGACAGAGAGAGACAGAGCATGAACGGGGGAGGGGCAGCGAGAGAGTCTGGAGACACAGAATGGGAAACAGGCTCCAGGCTCTGAGCCATTAGCCCAGAGCCTGACGCGGGGCTCAAACCCACGGACCGCGAGATCGTGACCTGGCTGAAGTCGGACGCTTAACCGACTGCGCCACCCAGGCGCCCCGATTTTCCTACTTCTGTCTGAGATGACTCAAGGAAGAGTAATGAGTAGTATTTCCAGATTCAGGAGAACATTCTGGACAGATAGAGCATCATGAGAGAAGAATCACCATGAAACAGATAGGGTGATGTAAGCCTTTTGATTGGTCTAGTTCTCCGGTCCTCTGGTTAAAGGTATGTGTGTGTCATTTGAGAGGGAGATAGGGTTGGAACACAGAAGACAGATAATGTTCAACCCTGTGCGTCATGTGAAGAGGTTTGAATTTGATCCAGATTACAGTGAAGAAAAAGAGAATTTTGATCAGAGAAGTCACATAGTCCAAGTAGACTTGGACAAACTATAGAAATACACTGGAACAAGGAGAAACTGGCAGCCAGAAAAGCAGTTGAATGATGGTTGTAATAGTTCGGGTAATAGATGGTAATGGCCTGAAGATTATAGCTGTTGGGGTAGAGGGAAAAGCATGCTTCTGAGAGATTCTAGAAGGTAAAATATATAGGATTAGTGATTTATTGAGTTTGTGGAGTGATTAAGGAGAAAAAGTCTAGGCTGTGTCACACAAATGTCTACAAAATGAAAACACGTTCTTTCAGGTAAGTTAAGCGATGACTATTCCAATTAGTGCTGCAATTTGTTTTCATCATACTTACTCTTAGGTGAATAACAGTTTCCCTTGCTGATCCATACTTACCTGATTGAAGATAGGCAAGTACATTACTGATTGTTAAAGGGCCATAGTTAATTCTGTGCATAACCATTTCATGAAGACTAGTCCTTTTGCTACAAAATTAAAATAAATTTCAATTATAATACAGAAACAGCTAGTTGAAGTAGTCTGTGACTCAACAATGAACTTTGAGTTTATTTCTGATTCCAGCATATCAAAGCTTTAAAGGCTTTTTCACTAATGGATTGTATTCCCAATGCAACTAGTATTCTGAAATCTAATCAGGCAATTTCACTAATTCTATGGTGGAAAGGTTCCTAGTCTGTGGCTTACAGTTGCTATATGCATTTTGATATAGACTACAAAAAATGGTATTTTTAGCTTTTTATGGCTTTGAAAACATTAATTTAATCCTGGGAAGGCCTAAAATAGAGGGAAGGAGTAGTTTATGATTATAGATTGGTGAATTTTAAATTTACCTGGGCTTCTTCCACTCTTATTTATTCTGCTGGTTGGAAGACTTCTCACTAATGCATTCACTCATCCAAGAAGACAATAATCCAGGGTCAGTGGGCATTCTGTTTGAGTTTAGGAATAGAGGATGACTTGTAGCCTCTCTTTGTATGAGGCACCGTGAGATAGGATGAGATGTTGTTATTCTCTTTCTAAGTGCACTTTACTTTTGTTCTATTTGCTAAATATGATTTATACAGCGTAAGCTTTTTTATTTGTGCAGGTGACTATTGGATATTCAGTGAAGGGATGCATTACTTAAGCAGTATATTGTATGCCAACATGCACGCTGGACGAAATACATCTAGAATTTACCTGATACTAGTTAACAATTATGAAAAGTTAAAAATTACCACCAGAAAAATAATGTTGCATATCTGATAGGATTATAGAAAGAAAACCCAAACTTTTTTGTTTCATTCTATCTTGGGTTTGAATCAGTTTTTTCAGACTAAATTTCAGTCTTTTTATACAAGAATAACCATAAATAATCATTAAAATATGTGATAAGCTATATCTCCATGGATAATTAGATTGTTCCATTTTATAAAAGTGACAAAAATGCCATCAAGCCCAATCAATTTTTTTTGTGTGTGTTATATACTTTCTCCAGTGGATCATTAAATTGTTTGGATTATAAGCAAAGGCTTCTAATCTGTTTTATGTATTCCTGCTTTGGGATTCTACTCCTCTATAAAATGCCAATACAGCCCACTCACAAGGGTATCCAAAGTATAATTTTTGATCTACAAAAGTCTCTTAAATTATAAGAGTATGAGAAAACCATTATAAATAATAGCTCAGAAGGAAAACAACATACTAAAAAGAAGAGTAAGAGTTTATAGATATATGTGAGATAAAGCCTTGCTACAGAAAAACTGCATTTTAAGTTATATAATAATCTCCAGTGCTATGAGATAGGTGAAAATTAGATGTTAATGATAATTAATGGTAAGACTCTCCATTACATAGCAAGTACATATGAACAACCATTTTGATTCATATTATGGTCATAAGAGGTAGAGAAGGGATGAAATAGAATTGGCTCAGCTCATAATAGTTTGTAGCTGTTTAAAATTGTATTTTGAATTGTAACTTTACACAGCTGACCACCTGCCTTTGCTGAAACTGCACCCAGGGTCTATGATGCTGGCTGTGTCTATTTTTGATGTGTATTCACTAGAAGCTAGACTCTAGCCTAAAGACCTCTCAGAAATGTTTTAATGCTTAACTATGACTTGAGATTTTGGTCTCCTTCTAGCTTAAGCTATGTGAACACCCTGCAACTATATATACACCATCCATTGATACCCACAAGCTCAGGAGGTGATGTAGGCCCTCCCTTCTAGGTAAAGGTGAAGGATATACTTGCTTTGAGGGAAAGGCCAAATGAGCATCCCATTCAATACAAAACATTTGTATTGAATCAAACACATGGTGGGTGCTATGTAAATGGTGCTGGTTGTTATCACTATTAATGTTTCATTTAATGTATGTTATTTATAATTCTGGAGAAAATAATTTTAAAAATAACTCCTTAAGATATTGTAGTAGAGAAATACATAAACAAGTGGAACTCACACTCAGGAGTCTAATGCTCAAAAACCAGTTGTTGTTGTTGTTGTTGTTGTTGTTGTTGTTGTTTTGTAATGTCACATTGGAATAGGACTTGTTTTTGCTGGCTGTTTAGCGTATAATGGATCTAATATGTAAAAATTTATTTTCCTGGGCTTGGTTAGTATTTGCATTGTAATTCTGGCAAACACATAATATGTCGGTTGGCCAAGACTTACTTCTTTGTATGTGCTTTATTATCTTTTCATGTTTATAAATGTAATAGTTATCTGTCTGTCTAACATATCTGTCACCCCATTTTTACCCCAGGGCTAGTTCAGATGATTTGTCTGGGCAGCATTGCCCACTTTATCCTAAACTGTTCCAATTTTCCTTTCCTAAGCTGCCTTCTTAACTGAAGAGAAATCTTCATTCATTCAACTATAGTATCTACTGTATTCATGGCCTCATAGACCCTGGAATCTACTGAAAGGTAGAGAAATTAATTTAGTTTTATGTAATTAAATAACTACATAAAATAATGTAAAAATTTAAGAGATGTGATGAACTATGTGAAGGAAAACTCTCAAGACTATAAGAGGATATAATACAGAGCCTTTCTTAGGGTAACTGTACTGAGATTGAAAAGCTGAATAAGGGGGCACCTGGGTGGCTCAGTGGGTTAAGCGTGGGACTTCAGCTCAGGTCATGATCTTGCAGTTCATGAGTTCAAGCCCCCACATTGGTCTCTGTGCTGAGGGCTCTGTGCTGACAGCTCTGCACTGACAACATGGTGACTGCTTGGAATTCTGTGTCCCTTGCTCTCTGCCCCTCCCCCACTTGCACATGTGCGTGTGTGATCTCTTTCTCAAAATAAATAATAAACAAACTTAACAGCAACAAAAAAGAAAGGATAAATAAGTTTAGACCAGGGGAGGTGAGGAGAGGGATGGGATAGAAAGACCATTTAAGGACAAATATTTTCCTGGACTCTAGTGTGATTTGCTATCCGTAAAGGGCGAAATTTCTACACTGCTGATTTTTCACTATTTTGTTCACCATTGATTTATTGAGCACTTATTATATGCCAGACACTTTACAGTATTATGGGAATACAGTGGTGAGTGAATAGTTATTTATTTGGCTGTTTGTTCATGCAACCATAGTGGGGCAAAGAATAATTAACAAAATAATCACAAAATAAGTATAGAATTTGAAATGCAACAGTGCTTTAACAGCAAAATCCTTTAAAAAATTTTTTTAACGTTTATTTTTGAGAGAGAGAGAGAGACAGAGACAGAACGTGAGTGGGGGAAGGGCAGAGAGAGAGGAAGACACAGAATCGGAAGCAGGCTCCGGACTCTGAGCTGTCAGCATGGAGCCCGATGTGGGGCTCCATGTGAGACTCGAACTCATGAACTGTGAGATCATGACCTGAGCCAAAGTCACACAGTCAACTGACTGAACCACCCAGGTGCCCCAGCAAAATGCTTTTATAACATGTAATAGGAGGGAAAGCACCCCTGAAAATGATTTTTTTTATGTTTATTTATTTATTTATTTTTGAGAGAGAGATTGAGGGAGAGAGAGAGAGAGAGAGAATGTGAGCAGGGGAGGGGCAGAGAAAGAGGGAGACACAGAATTGGAAGCAAGCTCCAGGCTCTCAGCTGTCAGCACAGAGCCCAACCTGGGGCTGGAATTCATGTTCATGACTTGAGCTGAAGTCAGATGCTTAACTGACTGAGCCACCCAGGCATCCCTGAAAATTATATTCTTAAACTGAGAGCTGAAGGACCAGTAGATATTAAGTAGGAAAAGGTAGGAGAAAATTAATTTCAAGATGAAACAACAGAAGGCCAGTGTTGTTGGAGAAGAAAGTATCAGAGGAAGTGTTGTACAGGGTGAGGATGAAGAGGCCAAGTCGTATAAAGCCAAGTAGCATGTATTAGTCTGGGTCCTCCAAGAAGCAGATGCCAGACAGTGTTTTTTTAGGGAGTCTGTGCAAAAGGAAATAGGAAGGAATTGGGGAAAGCTGGGAGAACTTTCAGACCATGATGTAAATTGGGTGGAAGGATCTTAGACTGATAGTCAATCTAAGGAAGTTTCAGTAAAGCTTTTGGGGATACCTAGCACCAAAATCTGCAGACAAAAAAATTCCTCTAGGAAGAAGTCTGTCTTCGTAATTGGTGGAGAACAGCCCATTGCTGTCATGGCCTTACAGTAAAAGCAGAGATGGAATTCAAAAAAACTGCAGCCTTGTATTTTGCTGATCGCATCTCTTGTGTCACTGAACATGTCCTGAGTTTATAATACCTGTAAACTAGGAGTTCTATCTAGAGACTAGATTAGATTCAAGATAATTTCTTTGTAAGTATAGCTTTTCTTTTAATTTTCTTTATTATACACTTTGATAGATAGGAATGTTATATTTTGCTCTATTTAAGTCCCTCAGTATTTTTTTTCTGTTCTGTTTCTTGTTTACAATGTTTATTCTGTGCCTGTGCAGCTCTGTGTAGTAGTTACTAGCAAATAGACTTTAGACTGCCTGGGTTACAATCCTGTTCCTGTCTTATAGAACTCTGGGCATGTTTCTCAAAAGAAACAACCAAACAAATAAACAAACAAAAAAACCCAACATTTATTGATCTCTTACAACATACCAGACACTAATATAAGCTTTATTTCCTTGGTTTTCATTTCACTGCTGTTGTCTTGTCTTTTTGTTGTTTTTGCATTTCTTTTCCTTTCTTATACTTTCAATCATTTTGTATTTTTGCATTTTAGATGTGTCTTTTGTGTCTAGGTTTTGCATTTTCATTCAGCTTGACAGTCTTTGTTAGCTTAAGTGGAGCATTTATTCCATTTACAGTCAATAAAACCATTGATATATTTGGAATATTACAGAAAGAAATTATTGAGTTTAGAAAATTCCATGCAAATGAAGGACAGTGGATTTTTCTCTAAATTAAAGGTGGTGGGAGAGTTTTCTTAGGGATGATAGTTACTTCCTTATTTTTAAATACAGATAACTCTAGTATCAGTATAGAGAGGAGACTTTATATGCAGGAAATCAATAACAGCATTATTGCAATAATGCGGACAACAATGAGGACTTTATCCTGGACAATGATAATGGGAATAGAAAGGACAGGGTTGACAACACATTGGAAAAGTTAGACTCAGAAGAATTTAATAAATAATTAGATTTATTGACTGAGGAAGGGGAGAGCTTTCTCATGGGCTTTTCATAGTTTTTTAAAAATTTATTTATTGTTTAATTTACATCCAAGTTAGTTAGCACATGGTGCAACAATGATTTCAGGAGTAGATTCTTTAATGCCCCTTATTCATTTAGCCCATTCTCCCTCCCACAACCCCTCCAGCAACCCTGTTTGTTCTCTATATTTAAGAGTCTCTTATGTTTTGTCTCCTTCCCTGTTTTTATATTATTTTTGCTTCCCTTCTCTTATGTCCATCTGTTTTGTCTCTTAAAGTCCTCATATGAGTGAAGTCATATGATATTTGTCTTTCTCTGACTGACTAATTTCACTTAGCATAATACCCTCCAGTTCCATCCACGTAGTTGCACATGGCAAGATTTCATTCTTTTTGATTGCCGAGTAATACTCCATTGTATATATATGCCACATCTTCTTTATCCATTCATCCGTCGATGGACATTTGGGCTCTTTCCATACTTTGGCTATTGTTGATAGTGCTGCTATAAACATGGGGGTGCATGTGTCCCTTTGAAACAGCACACCTGTATCGTATGGATAAATGCCTAGTAGTGCAATTGCTGGGTTGTAGGGTAGTTCCATTTTTAGTTTTTTGAGGAACATCCATACTGTTTTCCAGAGTGGCTGCACCAGCTTGCATTCCCACCAGCAGTGCAAAAGAGATCGTCTTTCTCTGCATCCTTGCCAGCATTTGTTGTTGCCTGAGTTGTTAATGTTAGCCATTCTGACAGGTGTGAGGTGGCATCTCATTGTGGTTTTGATTTGTATTTCCCTGATGATGAGTGATGTTGAGCATTTTTTCATGTGTCTGTTCACCATCTGGATGTCTTCTTTGGAGAAGTGTCTATTCATGTCTTTTGCCTATTTCTTCATTGGATTATTTGTTTTTTGGGTGTAAGTTTGATAAGTTCTTTACAGATTTTGGATACTGACCCTTTATCTGAAGTGTCATTTGCAAATATCTTCTATTCTGTCAGTTGCCTTTTAGTTTTGCTGATTGTTTCCTTCACTGTACAGAAGCTTTTTATTTTGATGAGGTCCCAATCGTTCATTTTTGCTTTTGTTTCCCTTGCCTCTGGATACATGTTGAGTAAGAAGTTGCTGTGGCTAAGGTCAAAGAGGTTTTTGTCTGCTTTCTCCTCTAGGATTTTGATGGCTTCCTGTCTTACTTTGAGGGCTTTCATCCATTTTGAGTTTATTTTTGTGTATGATGTAAGGAAGTGGTCCAGGTTCATTTTTTCTGCATTCGCTGTCCAGTTTTCCCAGCACCACATGCTGAAGAGAATGTCTTTATTCCATTGTATATTCTTTCCTGCTTTGTCAAAGATTAGTTGGCCATATGTTTGTGGGTCCATTTCTGAGTTCTCTATTCCATTCCATTGATCTGAGTGTCTCTTTGTGTTCCAGTACCATACTGTCTTGATGATTACAACTTTGTACTATGTCTTGAAGTCTAGGAGTGTGATGCCTACAACTTCAGTTTTCTTTTTCAAGATTGCTTTGGCTATTTAGGAAATATTTTTCCATGGTATGTGTGCGTGTGTGTGTGTGTGTGTGTGTGTGTATGTGTGTGTGTGTGTCTTCAATTCCATTCATAAGCTTTCTATAGTTTTCAGTGTATAGAGTTTCACCTCTTTGGTTATGTTTATTCCTAGGTATTTTATGGTGTTTGGTGCAATTGTAAATGAGATAGATTCCTTGATTTCTCTTTCTCTTGCTTCATTATTGGTGTATACGAATGCAACCAATTTCTGTGCATTGATTTTATATCCTGCAACTTTGCTGAATTCATGGATCAGTTCTAGCAGGTTTTTGGTGGAATCTTTTGGGTTTTCCATACAGAGTATCATGTCATCTGCTAAGAGTGAAAGTATGACTTCCTCCTGGCTGATTTGGATGCCTTTTATTCCTTTGTGTTGTCTGATTGCTGAGGCTAAGACTGCGAATACAGTGATGAGAGTGGACATCCCTGTCATGTTCCTGACCTTAGGGGGAAATCTCTCAATTTTTCCCTATTAAGGATGATATTAGGGGTGAGTCTTTCATATATGACTTATGATCTTGAAGTATGATACTTCTATCCCTACTTTCTTAAGGGTTTTTATCAAGAAAGGATGCTGTATTTTGTCAAATGCTTTCTCTGCATCTATTGAGAGGATCATGTGGTTCTTGTCCTTTCTTTTACTGATGTGATGTATCACATAGATTGTTTTGTGGATATCGAACCAGCCCTGCATCCCAGATATAAATCCCACTTGGCCATGGTGAATAATTCTTTTAATGTATTGTTGAATCCGGTTGGCTAGTATCTTCATGAGGATTTTTGCATCCATGTTCATCAGGGAAATTGGTCTATAGTTCTCCTTTTTAGTGGGGTCTCTGATTTTGGAATCAAGGTAATACTGGCTTCACAGAAAGATTTTGGAAGTTTTCCTTCCATTTCTATTTTTTTGGAGCAGCTTCAAGAGAATAGGTGTTCACTCTTCCTTAAATGTTCGGTAGAATTCCCCTGGAAAGCCATCTGGCCCTGGACTCTTGTTTTTTGGCAGATTTTTGGGTATTAATTTGATTTCTTTACTGGTTATGGGTCTGTTCAAATTTTCTATTTCTTCTTGTTTCAGTTTTGGTAGTTTATATGTTTCTAGGAATTTGTCCATTTCTTCCAGATTGCCCATTTTATTGGAGTATAATTGTTCATAATATTCTTTTATTATTGTTTGTATTTCTGCAATGTTCATTGTGATCTCTCCTGTTTCATTCTTCATTTTATTTATTTAGGTCATTTCCTTTTTCTTTTTGACAAACTGGCTAGTGGTTTATCAATTTTGTTAATCCTTTCAAAGAACCCGCTTCTGGTTTTTTCGATTTGTTCTATTGTTTCTTTTGGTTTCGATAGCATTGATTTCTGCTCTAATCTTTATTATTTCCTGTCTTCCACTGATTTGGGGTTTTATTTGCTGTGCTTTTTCCAGATCTTTAAGGTGTAAGGTTAGGTTGTATATCTAAGACCTTTCTTCCTTCCTTATGAAGGCCTGGATTGCTATAACTTCCCTCTTATGACCACCTTTGCTGCATCCCAGAGGTGTTGGGCTGTGGTGTTATCATTTTCATTGGCTTCATTGTACTTTTTAATTTCATCTTTAACTTCTTGGTTAGCCTGTTCATTCCTTGGTAGGATGTTCTTTAGTCCACGTATTTATTATCTTTCCAAATTTTTTCTTATGGTTGATTTTGAGTTTCATAGTGTTGTAGTCTGAAAATATGCATGGTATGATCTCAATCTTTTTGTACTTGTTGAGGGCTGATTTATGTCCCAGTATGTGGTCTATTTTGGACTTTGTTATATGTGCACTTGAGAAGAATGTGTATTCTGCTGCTTTAGGATGAAATGTTCTGAATATATGTATTAAGTCCATCTGGTCCAGTGTGTCATTCAAAGCCATTGTCCTTGTTGATTTTCTGTTTAGATGATTAAATTAGTTGATTTCTGTCCATTGTTGTGAGTGGGGTATCAATGTCCCCTACTATTATGGTATTATTAGCAATGAGTATCTTTATGTTTGTGATTAATTGATTTATATAGTTGGGTGCTTTCACATTTGAAACATAAGTGTTTACAATTGTTAGGTCTTCTTGGTGGATAGACCCCTTAATTATGATATAATGCCCTTCTTCATCTCTTGTTACAGTCTTTATTTTAAAATGTAGATTGTTTGATATCAGTATGGCTATTCCAGCTTTCTTTTGGTGACCATTCAGTTGATAGATGGTTCTCCATTCCCTTATTTTCAATCTCACAGTGACTTTAGGTCTAAAACAGGTCTCTTGTAAACAGCATATCAATGGATCTTGTTTTCTTATACATTCGGTTATCCTGTTTTGATTGGAGCATTTAGGCCATTAATGTTTAGGGTGAGTACTGAAAGATATGAATTTATTGCCATTATGTCACCTGTAGAGTTGGAGTTTCTGGTGTTCTCTGGTCCTTTCTAGTCTTTGTTGCTTTTGGTCTTTTTAGATTTTTTTTCTCATCTTTTTACCCCTCAGAGAGTCCACTTTAAAATTTCTTGCAGGGCTGGTTTAGTTGTCACAAGCTACTTAAAGTTTTGTTTGTCTGGGAAAACTTTTCTCTCTCCTATTTTGAATGACAGCCTTGCTGGATAAAGAATTCTTGGCTGCATATTTTTCTGATTCAGCACATTGAATATCTCCTGCCACTCCTTTCTGGCCTGCCAAGTGTCTGTGGATAGGTCTGCTGTGAATCTGATATGTCTTCCCTTGTAGGTTAAGGACTTTTTTTCCCTTGCTGCTTTCATGATTCTTTCCTTGCTTGAGTATTTTGTGAATTTGGCTATGATATGCCTTGTTGATGGTCGGTTTTTGTTGAATCTAATGGGAGTCCTCTGTTCTTCCTGGATTTTAGATATCTGTGTCTTTCCCCAGGTTAGGAACGTTTTCTGCTGTTTTGCTCACATAAATTTTCTACCCCTTTTTCTCTTCAACTTCTAGGATCCCTGATTCTGATGTTATTTCTTTTTAATGAGTCAATGAGTTTTTAATTTTTATTTCGTGCTCTTTTGCCTTAGTCTCACTGTTCCTTTCTCCTTCATTATTCTCTGTAGGTTTGTCCCCTATATTTCTGATTCACTGCTCTGCCTCATCCATCCTTGCCACTGTGGCATCCATTCAAGATTGCAGCTCAGTTATAACATTTTTTATCTCATCAACTAGGTTTTACTTTTATCTCTGCAGAAAGGAATTCTAATCTATTTTCAACCCCAGTTAGTATTCTTATTATCGTGATTCTTAATTCTGGTTCAGACATCTTGCTTGTATCTGTGTTAAGTCCCTGGCTGTAATTTCTGCCTGTTTTTCTTTTGGGGTGAATTCCTTTGTTTTGTCATTTTGGAGGAAGAAAAGGAATTAATAAGGTAAAAAAATTAAAATTAAAAAATTAAAAACAACACAAAGAAATCAAATAAAGGATTCTAGATCCTAGGTGCGTTTTGGTCTGGTTGTTGAATGAAGCTTGATAGATTAGAGAAAAAAGGGAAGATAAGGAAAAAAAAAGGAAAAGGTTTGTAATTTGAAAAATGAATACAATAAAATTGAATAAAACGAAATGATGAAAATAAAATGGAATTTAAAAAATTTACAAAAAACTATAAAATATAGTAGAAAAAATGAAAGGAGAATATTTTTAATAAAAATGGGAAATAAAAATAGATTTTTTTCTCTTTCTGTATTCAAGAATAAGAAAAAAAAGAAAAAATTGAATAAAAGGAAGAGTGAACAGAATGAACTATGATTGAAATTATATCTAGTTTCCCATAGAAGTCACGCTGTGAAGTACTTTAATATCTGTTAACTAAGCAGGCAGACAGACTTGTGTTTGTCAAGTGCACTGTTGGCTCAGTTGGGCAGGGTTTATTGTAATGGCTCCGTTTTCCACTAGATGGCGCTGCTTAGCTTACTGGGGTGGATTGTTGTGGCATGTTTAGGTGTGTATGTGCATGCGTGAGAGGGGTGAAAATGGCATCAGCTGGCTACCCAGTCTCTAGTATCAGAACTCTGTGCTGTCCACGACTGGCAATCAAGCACCCCTCCTTTGTCTCTGGCTTCTGTCCACTCCCCACTTCTACACTGTCTGTGACCAAGTGGCCACGCTGCCAGGCGGCACCTCCCTCCTGAGTTTCATCTCACATGCAGCTGTGTTTCCCAACCCCTCACTTCTGAGGGACTGTGGCTTTGACCCGCTCAGACCTTCTAGGGGAGGGTCTCACTGAGCAATGGCTGGGCCTAACCCAGGAATGTTCGGGAGACCATGCTGCTGTTGATGCCCAGAGACTGTGGCTGGTTGCCAGCCTGCCCCAGAAAAAGTTCTCGTGATCTTGTAGCAGCAGCATTTCAGGGTTTATGGGAAATCACAACACACATCTAGCACCAGGCTTCACCCTTAATGTCCTTGTTCCAACACCAATGAATGTAGTTGTTCTCCAGAGTCTGGTGGGACCTTTACCTGTGGGGTGACTGCACAGCCTCTACCAAATGTCACCCCAGCAGGGGAACTGCCTCTCTCTGTGTGGCCCTAGGACCCCTTGCACCTTGCTCTCTGTTCCTGGGGATTTGCCGTTCCCACCAGAGCACTGCCAGGTATCAAGCTGAAGAGTTTCAGACTCTGTGCTCCCCTGTTTATAGAGTCATAATGGAATTTACACCCTCTCCTTTCTCCTTTCTCCCTTTTTTGTTCAGTCCCTTGTGGCTATTTCCACTCCTCTTTTTCTCCAGCTGCCTTCTGGGGAGGTTGCTTTTCCTGCATCTCCCCCTGTCTCTGTCCTCTACCCACAAGCAAAACCAGCCCCCTGCCCTCTGTGGCTTCTCTCTCCCCCAGTTCACCTCTCTGCACCATGTGCCTGCCAAGTTCTGTGGTTCACATTGTGCAGTTTGTTGTGTTAATCCTTAAATCAGTTTTCTAAGTGTGTAAGATGGTTTAGTGTTGATCTGGCTTCATTTCAGGGATGAGAGAAGCAAAAAAACTTGATGCTGTTTTGCATCTTCAAGTATTGGCTTTTCATAGGTTTTTAGACTTTAAAACTTACAACGACCTATAATCATTTATTTACATAAGAAGATAAGGAGACTTTCTGCAGCAGGCAGGGGAAGTCATGGTTTTAGATAGCTTAACATTGAGAAGCCTGTAGACAGTCCAGGAAAAGATGTCCAGGGGAGAGTTCAACATTTAATCCTGAAGTTTAAGAATTAGGGTATAAAATGTGATTTAAAGGAATAAGCAACATAGAGGTTATAGAGGTAATAAAGTTGAGTTTATGTAAGTAGATTATTTCAAAACAAGAGTGTGTTTGAAAAAGAGAGGAGGATCATTAACAGACTTCTCAGGCAGTAACAACAGGTTGAAAATAAGTAGAATACACTGAAAAGAAACACAAGGAGAGAGAAAAAAATTATGATAGCATGGTGTGATAGAAATTCAGGAAAGAAAGTATTCCCAACAGCAGGAAGTGATCATTGCTGTCAGATATCTGTGTATAAAAAGTAAGAAATGAAAAGAGATCACCTATTGGAATTAGAAAATTGAAAATAATTTGGAAATCTTAGCAAGAACATTTCAATAATTTTACTGATCAGTACTGAAGGAAATTTCCTTAAAATTCTTGCCACAGGGATGATTTTTACAAATGGTCTAAGGCAACATCTAGCCATTAGGCTTCTATGTACTGAAGCATAATGAAGAATTCCCATCAGCTATGGTAGTCACTGAGAGTATTACTGTGTTCTGGCAATGAAAGCATCTGCCTTTACCCAGGGTCCTCTCATTCATCTTGGATCCTACCACCACAGTGCCTGAGATATAGGAGATACTCATTTGTTCAACAAACATTTACTGAACATTGACTCTAGACCAAGTATTGGATACACAAAGATGAATGAGATTTGATTCTTCTATATGATCCCTTCTTTGACTAGCTGGGGAGACAGATGGTACCACATTAGGGAACTGATTTTTCTTCCTATAATAACATAGTCTACTAGGTAGGCAGCAAAGATTTATTATTAAAAAGCCATATATATATTCAATGAGCTTAAATCTCTGAGAATTAGGGCATCTTTTTTTTGCCTCTCTGTAGTTGAATACAAATAGTTGAAAGTGTGCTTTTCCTTAAAAGGAAAAACCTACATAATCAAAGTGATCTATTGAAAGACAGGGTCCTTCACTGCAAATTGAATTTATGCCTCAGATCTTTTCTGTAACAATTGACAGATGCTAAATTATTATTAGTTTATGTGTATATATAGACAATCAAATGATTTTCATTCTGTGTCCACACAGAACCAATAAAATTATTTAGATGTAAATATTTGATTATTTATATTTGCTTTGTAGCAAATATATTAATTATCTGACATGTACACTTCCAGTTGTCTTTTCTATACGTTGGCAGACACTGCTAATCAGGATCTACCCTCTTTCTCTCTAGTCACAGGCATGGACACAAACTCCTTTTTAGCACAATGTTCCAGGAAGCTATTACCAATCAATTCACATTGGTACATGAAATGAAACCTATTTTCTAGTGTAAAACATCTGTTAAAAATAAAACATAAATAGCACAATCATTTTAGACAAAGCTTCTCGTTTCTGCCTTCCTAATAGGTATTAAACTTTAAAAATATAGCCAGCATGTATTGATAGTATACTATATATTAGGTACTATGTAAGTATTTTCCTTATATTAACTTATTTAAATTTTATAATACAATTAAGTAGGTATCATTGTCATACCCACTTTCACAGAATAGAAACTGAAGCACAGAGAGATTAAGTGACCTGTGTTTGGTCACATATCTAGTAAGTGAGAGACCTGGGATTCAGGTCCTGAGCCTGTACAGTTAATCACCATGGGCCAAAGGTGATTCTTTGTAAAGATATGTCTAAAAATTACTTTATCCAGAAAATTAAGAAAAAACCAATACTCAAATTCTAATTTGTGCCAAGGCATTGTGTATATGTATGTGTGTATGGAGAATTCTTGGAAGTTAGATCACATAGCAAAATATGTTGGTGTTCCTACTGTATTAAATATCCTTTCTTATTATATGCTTTGCTGTGCTGAAAACATTGCAAGACAAAATCAGGAAACATGGGCACCGGTGGGTATGCTGCTGCTTACTTCTCCGTGCCTCAGTGAAACAGAGAATTGACAGCACTCCAGGGAAATAAATACACGTATTCATTGCTGTTAGCACTGCCAATTAAAATAATATATTTGAAAACTAGTTTGGAAATAAATGCCCAGTCTTGAAAATGTTATTATTTTTTGACCCAGCAATCCCAATCTGGGAAAAACTTCCAGAGAAGCAACTTAAAAAAATAAAGAACAACAGATACTTACACGTCAAGATTACTTTAGTAACTTAAAGTTATAAACAACTAATATGTCCCAAACTAAGGTGATATGGAAGGAAATATGATAAATTTGTTATCATCATTCTCATTATCGTAGCTTTGAATGTTAGTAATAGTATAGCATAATAGGTGCCAACAATAAAAAATAATTGCTATAGTAAGTTGAATGGCTTTAAATTAAAGGATCAATTTTACTTGAAATGAAAATTATAATAATGAGCCAAAATGACTTTATGTCGATAAATCAGTGAGAAAGGAGAGTCTGCCAAGCAGGGTGAGTGGGTACTTAGATGGCAAATTTCCAGGGAAGAGAGCTGGTTCAAGTAGGATTTAAATAGAATTGCTTAACAAAGGAAGTTCTTCAGAGAGAATTACAAATGTCTGTCTTAATGCCAGATATCCTAATAATGTCAAGATATTGGCTTTTGGCCAAAGGATACACTTAGAATTAAGATGCCAGAACTTTCCATCATGACCTACTAGGCTGATTATTTAACACATCACAATGGACAGTGGACCTTGCAGAGGGACAAAGAGGAAAATTGAGTCATTTCAAGTAGAAGGGGTAATGTGTGTGTGTTACAGCCCCAATTTATGTATAAAATATCCAGGAAAAAAGGAATTATTTAAGATATTCTATCAAAACTAGTGACTAGAGTCTCTTAACTCTTGAAAACAAAAATTAGGGCAATTTGTTACTGTGTCTACTGAACATTCATTTTATACTGAAACCCTCTATTAGGCTCTTCCTAATATTTTATACTAAAACCCTCTATTAATCCCATTTAATCTCTACAACAGCCTTACTCATTTATTTAGCAGATAACTATAAGACAATTATTGTTATTTTCATATTATAGATAAGGAAAATCATGCTCAGAAGTATTAGGCAACATACCTGATATAATGGAACAACTGTATGCTAGAAGTATTTGAACTCAGATTTGCCTAATGCCAGAACTCTCTCTCTGCTAGTTGACTTTGCCCATAGATGAGTAGAAAGGTTCTTTCCTTTCTGCTGAGTGATTTGGCAGCTATGAAATGCAACACTTAGATCTTCCCCAAAGAAAGAATTTTGTTGTCTGTTTTGAGAAGTGTGAGCCTCTGAGTGTAGAACTTTACAACCACAGCCATATTCACTATTCAAGCCAAGGATACATCCTCCTGGGAAGTTCCAGGTCAATGATTGAGTTCAGGGAGAGGACTAGGGCTGGCAATTTCTGTCCAACAATTGACTCCTATAATGGGCAATTTTTGCCCCATAGCTGCCTGTTGGGTTAGGCTGCTTATTGCCTATTCAGAAATAAGTCATTTACCTCCTCCTCTCTACACCTTCCCTCAAAAATTACCTCAGGAATTAGAAAAGATATTGACCTAAAGGATTTCTTATATTTTTGTATTTACTAAACTAATTATATTACAATCCATAGTGTTAGGACTCTTTTTTCACCATTAGTCCTTTTGCTATCCTTAATTCAAAGTGTTTGGATAATAAAACCATTTCATATGCTGGGGAAAAAATAAAAGCACCACTAAAGAATATAAAAGTAGGCAGGGGTGCCTGGGTGGCTCAGTCGGTTGAGCGTCCGACTTCGGCTCAGGTCATGATCTCACAGCTCATGAGTTCGAGCCCTGCGTTGGGCTCTGTGCTGACAGGTCAGAGCCTGGAGCCTGCTTCTGCTTCTGTGTGTCCCTCTCTCTCTGCCCCTAACCCACTCACATTCTGTCTCTGTCTCTGTCAAAAATAAATAAACATTAAAAAAAAAGTAGGCAAAACCTTTATCTGAAATATCTCCCATTCCTCATCTTTCTTCCTGGCTGTGCCCACTTTTAAGCATTTGAAACAATGTCTAGGAATTCTCTGCTGTTTAACAAAACTAAAAGGCAACTGATGGAATGGGAGAAGATATTTGCGAATGACATATTGGATGAAGGGTTAGTATCCAAAATCTATAAAGAACTTAGCAAACTCAACACCAAAAAAACAAATAATCCAGTGAAGGAATGGACAGAACACATGAACAGACACTTTTCCAAAGAAGATATCCAGATGGCCAACAGCCACATGAAAAGATGCTCAACATCGCTCATCATCAGGGAAATACAAATCAAAACCACAATGAGATACCACCTCATACTGGTCAGAGTGTCTAAAATTAACAGCTCAGGAAACAACAGATGTTGGCGAGCATGTGGATAAAAGGGAACCTTTTTGCACTGTTGATGGGAATGCAGACTGATACAGCCACTCTAGAAAACATTAAAAATTAAAAATAGAACTACTCTACAATCCAGAAATTGCACTAATAGATATTTATCCAAAGGATACAAAACTACTGATTTGAAGGGGCACATGCACCCTAATGCTTATAGTAGTGCTATCAACAATAGCCAAATTATGCAAAGATCCCAAATGTCAAGCAATTGATCGACTGATGAATGGATAAAGAAGATGTATATATATATATATATATATATATATATATATATATATATACGTATACACACACACACATATACATGCATACATACATACTATACCTCTCAACAATGAAAAAGAATAAAATCTTGCCTTTTGCAACAACATGGATGGAATTGGAGTGTATTATGCTAAGTGAAATAAGTAAGACAGAGAAAGACAGATTCTATGATTTCACTTCTATGTGGAATTTAAGAAACAAAACAGATGAACATAGGGGAAGGGAAGGAAAAATAAGATAAAAACAGAGAGGGAGGCAAACCATAAGAGATTCTTAAATACAGAGAACAAACTGAGGGTTGCTGGAGGGGTGGTGGGTGGAGAGATGGGCTAAATGGGTGATGGGCATTAAGGAGAGCACTTGTTGGTATGAGCACTGAGTGTTATATGTAAATGATGAATTGCTGAGTTCTCCTGAAACCAATACTACACTGTATGTTAATTAAATTAAATTTATTTATTTATTTTTTTTTTGTGTAAATTCTTTTTTTTTTTTTTTATTTTTTATTTTTTTTTATTTTTTTTTCTGAAATTTATTGACAAATTGGTTTCCATACAACACCCAGTGCTCATCCCAAAAGGTGCCCTCCTCAATAACCATCCCCCACCCTCTCCTCCCTCCCACCCCCCATCAACCCTCAGTTTGTTCTCAGTTTTTAACAGTCTCTTATGCTTTGGCTCTCTCCCATTCTAACCTCTTTTTTTTTTTTTTTTTTCCTTCCCCTCCCCCATGGGCTCCTGTTAAGTTTCTCAGGATCCACATAAGAGTGAGACCATATGGTATCTGTCTTTCTCTGTATGGCTTATTTCACTTAGCATCACACTCTCCAGTTCCATCCACGTTGCTACAAAAGGCCATATTTCATTTTTTCTCATTGCCATGTAATATTCCATTGTGTATATAAACCACAATTTCTTTATCCATTCATCAGTTGATGGACATTTAGGCTCTTTCCATAATTTGGCTATTGTTGAGAGTGCTGCTATGAACATTGGGGTACAAGTGGCCCTATGCATCAGTGCTCCTGTATCCCTTGGATAAATTCCTAGCAGTGCTATTGCTGGGTCATAGGGTAGGTCTATTTTTAATTTTCTGAGGAACCTCCACACTGCTTTCCAGAGCGGCTGCACCAATTTGCATTCCCACCAACAGTGCAAGAGGGTTCCCGTTTCTCCACATCCTCTCCAGCATCTATAGTCTCCTGATTTGTTCATTTTGGCCACTCTGACTGGCGTGAGGTGATACCTGAGTGTGGTTTTGATTTGTATTTCCCTGATAAGGAGCGACGCTGAACATCTTTTCATGTGCCTGTTGGCCATCCGGATGTCTTCTTTAGAGAAGTGTCTATTCATGTTTTCTGCCCATTTCTTCACTGGGTTATTTGTTTTTCGGGTGTGGAGTTTGGTGAGCTCTTTATAGATTTTGGATACTAGCCCTTTGTCCGATATGTCATTTGCAAATATCTTTTCCCATTCCGTTGGTTGCCTTTTAGTTTTGTTGGTTGTTTCCTTGGCTGTGCAGAAGCTTTTTATCTTCATAAGGTCCCAGTAATTCACTTTTGCTTTTAATTCCCTTGCCTTTGGGGATGTGTCGAGTAAGAGATTGCTACGGCTGAGGTCAGAGAGGTCTTTTCCTGCTTTCTCCTCTAAGGTTTTGATGGTTTCCTGTCTCACATTTAGGTCCTTTATCCATTTTGAGTTTATTTTTGTGAATGGTGTGAGAAAGTGGTCTAGTTTCAACCTTCTGCATGTTGCTGTCCAGTTCTCCCAGCACCATTTGTTAAAGAGGCTGTCTTTTTTCCATTGGATGTTCTTTCCTGCTTTGTCAAAGATGAGTTGGCCATACGTTTGTGGGTCTAGTTCTGGGGTTTCTATTCTATTCCATTGGTCTATGTGTCTGTTTTGGTGCCAATACCATGCTGTCTTGATGATGACAGCTTTGTAGTAGAGGCTAAAGTCTGGGATTGTGATGCCTCCTGCTTTGGTCTTCTTCTTCAAAGTTCCTTTGGCTATTCGGGGCCTTTTGTGGTTCCATATGAATTTTAGGATTGCTTGTTCTAGTTTCGAGAAGAATGCTGGTGCAATTTTGATTGGGATTGCATTGAATGTGTAGATAGCTTTGGGTAGTATTGACATTTTGACAATATTTATTTTTCCAATCCATGAGCAGGGAATGTCTTTCCATTTCTTTAAATCTTCTTCAATTTCCTTCAGAAGCTTTCTATAGTTTTCAGCATACAGATCCTTTACATCTTTGGTTAGATTTATTCCTAGGTATTTTATGCTTCTTGGTGCAATTGTGAATGGGATCAGTTTCTTTATTTGTCTTTCTGTTGCTTCATTGTTAGTGTATAAGAATGCAACTGATTTCTGTACATTGATTTTGTATCCTGCAACTTTGCTGAATTCCTGTATCAGTTCTAGCAGACTTTTGGTGGAGTCTATCGGATTTTCCATGTATAATATCATGTCATCTGCAAAAAGCGAAAGCTTGACTTCATCTTTGCCAATTTTGATGCCTTTGATTTCCTTTTGTTGTCTGATTGCTGATGCTAGAACTTCCAGCACTATGTTAAACAGCAGCGGTGAGAGTGGGCATCCCTGTCGTGTTCCTGATCTCAGGGAAAAAGCTTTCAGTTTTTCCCCGTTGAGGATGATGTTAGCTGTGGGCTTTTCATAAATGGCTTTTATGATCTTTAAGTATGTTCCTTCTATCCCGACTTTCTCAAGGGTTTTTACTAAGAAAGGGTGCTGGATTTTGTCGAAGGCCTTTTCTGCATCGATTGACAGGATCATATGGTTCTTCTCTCTTTTTTTGTTAATGTGATGTATCACGTTGATTGATTTGAGAATGTTGAACCAGCCCTGCATCCCAGGAATGAATCCCACTTGATCATGGTGAATAATTCTTTTTATATGCCGTTGAATTCGATTTGCTAGTACCTTATTGAGAATTTTTGCATCCATATTCATCAGGGATATTGGCCTGTAGTTCTCTTTTTTTACTGGGTCTCTGTCTGGTTTAGGAATCAAAGTAATACTGGCTTCATAGAATGAGTCTGGAAGTTTTCCTTCCCTTTCTATTTCTTGGAATAGCTTGAGAAGGATAGGTATTATCTCTGCTTTAAACGTCTGGTAGAACTCCCCTGGGAAGCCATCTGGTCCTGGACTCTTATTTGTTGGGAGATTTTTGATAACCGATTCAATTTCTTCGCTGGTTATGGGTCTGTTCAAGCTTTCTATTTCCTCCTGATTGAGTTTTGGAAGCGTGTGGGTGTTCAGGAATTCGTCCATTTCTTCCAGGTTGTCCAATTTGTTGGCATATAAGTTTTCATAGTATTCCCTGATAATTGTTTGTATCTCTGAGGGATTGGTTGTAATAATTCCTTTTTCATTCATGATTTTATCTATTTGGGTCATCTCCCTTTTCTTTTTGAGAAGCCTGGCTAGAGGTTTGTCAATTTTGTTTATTTTTTCAAAAAACCAACTCTTGGTTTCGTTGATCTGCTCTACAGTTTTTTTAGTTTCTATATTGTTTATTTCTGCTCTGATCTTTATTATTTCTCTTCTTCTGCTGGGCTTAGGCTGCCTTTGCTGTTCTGCTTCTAGTTCCTTTAGGTGTGCTGTTAGATTTTGTATTTGGGATTTTTCTTGTTTCTTGAGATAGGCCTGGATTGCAATGTATTTTCCTCTCAGGACTGCCTTTGCTGCGTCCCAAAGCGTTTGGATTGTTGTATTTTCATTTTCGTTTGTTTCCATATATTTTTTAATTTCTTCTCTAATTGCCTGGTTGACCCACTCATTCGTTAGTAGGGTGTTCTTTAACCTCCATGCTTTTGGAGGTTTTCCAGACTTTTTCCTGTGGTTGATTTCAAGCTTCATGGCATTGTGGTCTGAAAGTAAGCATGGTATAATTTCAATTCTTGTAAACTTATGAAGGGCTGTTTTGTGACCCAGTATATGATCTATCTTGGAGAATGTTCCATGTGCACTCGAGAAGAAAGTATATTCTGTTGCTTTGGGATGCAGAGTTCTAAATATATCTGTCAAGTCCATCTCATCCAATGTCTCATTCAGGGCCCTTGTTTCTTTATTGACCGTGTGTCTAGTTGATCTATCCATTTCTGTAAGTGGTGTATTAAAGTCCCCTGCAATTACCACATTCTTATCAATAAGGTTGCTTATGTTTATGAGTAATTGTTTTATATATTTGGGGGCTCCGGTATTCGGTGCATAGACATTTATAATTGTTAGCTCTTCCTGATGGATAGACCCTGTAACTATTATATAATGTCCTTCTTCATCTCTTGTTACAGCCTTTAATTTAAAGTCTAGTTTGTCTGATATAAGTATGGCTACTCCAGCTTTCTTTTGGCTTCCAGTCGCATGATAAATAGTTCTCCATCCCCTCACTCTCAATCTAAAGGTGTCCTCAGGTCTAAAATGAGTCTCTTGTAGACAGCAAATAGATGGGTCTTGTTTTTTTATCCATTCTGATACCCTATGTCTTTTGGTTGGCGCATTTAATCCATTTACATTCAGTGTTATTATAGAAAGATACGGGTTTAGAGTCATTGTGATGTCTGTATGTTTTATGCTTATAGTGATGTCTCTGGGACTTTGTCTCACAGGGTCTCCCTTAGGATCTCTTGTAGGGCTGGTTTAGTGGTGACAAATTCCTTCAGTTTTTGTTTGTTTGGGAAGACCTTTATCTCTCCTTCTATTCTAAATGACAGACTTGCTGGATAAAGGATTCTTGGCTGCATATTTTTTCTGTCTAGCACCCTGAAAATCTCTTGCCAATTCTTTCTGGCCTGCCAAGTTTCAAAAGAGAGATCAGTCACGAGTCTTATAGGTCTCCCTTTATATGTGAGGGCACGTTTACCCCTTGCTGCTTTCAGAATTTTCTCTTTATCCTTGTATTTTGCCAGTTTCACTATGATATGTCGTGCAGAAGATCGATTCAAGTTACGTCTGAAGGGAGTTCTCTGTGCCTCTTGGATTTCAATGCCTTTTTCCTTCCCCAGTTCAGGGAAGTTCTCAGCTATGATTTCTTCAAGTACCCCTTCAACACCTTTCCCTCTCTCTTCCTCCTCTGGGATACCAATTATGCGTATATTATTTCTTTTTAGTGTATCACTTAATTCTCTAATTTTCCCCTCATACTCCTGGATTTTTTTATCTCTCTTTTTCTCAGCTTCCTCTTTTTCCATAACTTTATCTTCTAGTTCACCTATTCTCTCCTCTGCCTCTTCAAGCCGAGCTGTGGTGGTTTCCATTTTGTTATGCATTTCGTTTAAAGCGTTTTTCAGCTCCTCGTGACTGTTCCTTAGTCCCTTGATCTCTGTAGCAAGAGATTCTCTGCTGTCCTGTATACTGTTTTCAAGCCCAGCGATTAATTTTATGACTATTATTCTAAATTCACTTTCTGTTATATTATTTAAATCCTTTTTGATCAGCTCATTAGCTGTTGTTATTTCCTGGAGATTCTTCTGAGGGGAGTTCTTCCGCTTGGTCATTTTGGATAGTCCCTGGCGTGGTGAGGACCTGCAGGGCACTTCCCCTGTGCTGTGGTGTATACCTGGAGTTGGTGGGCGGGGCCGCAGTCAGACCTGATGTCTGCCCCCAGCCCACTGCTGGGGCCACAGTCAGACTGGTGTGTGCCTTCTCTTCCCCTCTCCTAGGGGCGGGATTCACTGTGGGGTGGTGTGGCTCGTCTGGGCTACTTGCACCCTGCCAGGCTTGTGATGCTGGGGATCTGGCGTATTAGCTGGGGTGGGTAGGCAAGGTGCTCGGGGGCAGGAGGGGCAGGCTTAGATCGCTTCTCCTTAGGTGATCCACTTCAGGAGGGGCCCTGTGGCAGCGGGAGGGATTCAGATCCGCTGCCGGAGGTTTGGCTCCGCAGAAGCGCAGAGTTGGGTGTTTGCGCGGAGCGAGCAAGTTCCCTGGCAGGAACCGGTTCCCTTTGGGATTTCGGCTGGGGGATGGGCGGGGGAAATGGCGCTGGCGAGCGCCTTTGTTCCCCACCAAACTGAGCTCTGTTGTCAGGGGGCTCAGCAGCTCTCCCTCCCTTTGTCCTCCAGCCTTCCCGCTTTCCGAGCAGAGCTGTTAATTTATGACCTCCCAGACGCTAAGTCGCGCTTGCTGTCGGAACACAGTCCGCCCGGCCCCTCCGCTTTTGCAAGCCCGACTCGGGGGCTCTGCTTGGCCGGCGAGCTGCCCCTCCGCCCCGGCTCCCTCCCGCCAGTCCATGGAGCGCGCACCGCCTCGCCGCCCTTCCTACCCTCTTCCGTGGGCCTCTCGTCTGCGTTTGGCTCCGGCGACTCTGTTCTGCTAATCCTCTGGCGGTTTTCTGGGTTATTTAGGCAGGTGTAGATGGAATCTAAGTGATCAGCAGGACGTGCGGTGAGCCCAGCGTCCTCCTAAGCCGCCATCTTGCCGCCTAATTAAATTAAATTTAAATAAATAAATTTAAAAAGATAAAAGGAAAAAAAAAGAAAGTAAATAAAATAAAACAATTTAGTGCACTTGCACTACCTCTTATCTCCCTTCCCAATTCCCCCATTTAAAAAATAAATTCTATGTATGTGTGCGTGCTTGTTTGTTCAGCAATCTAACTTGAAACTATACACTTAAATTTAAATTGATTGGAATTGGAATAGTTTATTTTAATTGGAAATTTGCCTTAAGTTATATATGTATTAAAACCTACTTTTACAGTTATTCTAAAGGGATCTTGGGAGGTAGAAATAGAAAAATGTGTGTTCTATCTGTCACTTGGAACAGGAAACACTTTGTTTTTGCTGTCTATAGATCCTCAGTAAAGGACCCCTACATATTTTTTTGAACCAGGTAGAAACAAGTAGTTGTGGTTCGCAGAATGGGTAGACTACATAAGGAAGATAAAATTATCATGGTCAGTCCTTTCTTTTTTCTTTATCTTTTTTTTGTTGTTGTTGAAAGAGAGAGAGAAAGAGCATGAGAGCTGGGGAGGGAGGGGCAGAAGGAGAGGGAGAGAGAGAATCTTAAGCAAGCTCCATGCCCAGCAGAGAGCCCTATGCATGAAAAGCTCCGTGGGAGCTGATGTGGGATAATGATCTGAGCCAAAATCAAAAGTTAGATGCTTAACTTACTAAGCCACTCAGGCACCCCATGGGTGGTCCTTTCTTAAGCATGGATATAAAATTAAACTAAAATATGATTTGATATAAAGTATCAAGGTTTTTATTCAGCTGATGAGAAAGCAAACTACCTTCCACAATCATTCCTTTAGTCTAATTTTTTATCCTTGTACTAATTCAAGTATCTTTTGACTGTAAGGAGCAGAATTCAATCCTTATTTGCCTACTCAAAAAAGTAAAATTTTGAAATAATATTTTGGGGTATTAATAATCTAAAAGAAGTTTAAACAGTCAACATAAAAATAGCAGAAATCAGGAAATCTCTGGAAGCCCCCAGCAGTCAGTGTTCACACACCCTGTTTCAGGGCAGGAAACTGCCAGCTTTATTGACTCCCACTCACTATACCCATTCTAAATTCTTGGTAGAGAGCTAGTCGGTGGCTCAACATTTGTTAGGAATCTGCCCATCAGTCACTGAGGTGTAGAGTTACTTAGTACTAAAGGAGCCAAATATCAGCCCTTAAAAAATGCTACTAAAACAACATATTAACAAAAATGACTGTGCTTTGTGTGGTGCCTATGGCTCTCACTTCACTCAAACAAACAAGATTTGAGGGTTCTGTGTGACAACAAAGTTCACTAGCCACTGGACCCAAAGGTCAAAACATCCTTAAAATAACTTTCCTGGCTGCTCTTGCTAAACAGGAAATTCAATAGCTCATGATGGCAACAAAAATCTTCCCTTTCTATGTATTTTTCATAGTTTCAGATGCAAAGCATACTAGGGCCTCAAAAAGCAGAAGGGAGTTTTACATTGTACTATTTACATACATTTATATTCCTACCAAACAAATAAATAAGCAAACAAAACCCAATAGAATAGAGTGTGGGGGAAAAAAAAGTCAATCAATGAAAGGAAACAGAATAAATTATTAACCCTAAGGAGGCATTTCATGAATAAGTCAGTTGGCTCCAAGAATCATCTTATAGTAGCTTTCCACTTGAAAGTTAATATACAATTCCTAAAGTAGAGATTATGACAGCCATGTCTGAAATAATAGAAATGTATAACTCAAAAAGATAACTTAATTCCCTCATTTTAGAGGCAAGAAAACAGTCTCAGAAAAGAGAAGTGGTTTTCTAACCAAATAGCTTGCTATTCCAAGAAGAAAATTCCAATTCAGATCTCCTGGCTTTAAATTCAGAGCTCCTCATTCTAGTTCCTAAAATGGTATTGCAGTTTTCCAAGACACTTGTATTCTGTTGGCTCTTTTGGTAATAATTGGGGCTATTCTACTGGGAAAACATCCTGCTGCCTTCTGTAAAATAATGATTTTTCACCAAACTGATTCTCTATTTTATTTTTAGGACAAGTACTTGTCTGGAAAGGTTAAAATTGTCAGTGATATAATTTTGGTTATTTTCAGACTTGTTTTTGAGGACATTTTATAAAGCTAAGCATTATGATTAAGCTATTGCTCTGAGATTTTAATTAATAATTAATTTTAGGGGCGCCTGGGTGGCGCAGTCGGTTAAGCGTCCAACTTCAGCCAGGTCACGATCTCGCGGTCCGTGAGTTTGAGCCCCGCGTCAGGCTCTGGGCTGATGGCTCAGAGCCTGGAGCCTGTTTCCGATTCTGTGTCTCCCTCTCTCTCTGCCCCTCCCCCGTTCATGCTCTGTCTCTCTCTGTCCCAAAAATAAATAAACGTTGAGAAAAAAAAATTTTTTTTAATAATTAATTTTAATATTTTTTTCTGATGACTTCTGAATTTCTGGTTGCATTAGACCAAAATACCTTTAATAATTTCTTAATTAATTTCATTATCCAAATACTTTTTTAAGCAGAAAACAGGAGCTGACTGTTTTTGAATATGGGATTACAAAACAGAATAATATATGGTTTTTACTTTTGAGGAATTCATAGGATAAATAACTAAAGGGGAACATACATTAAAATAATTATAATATAACAATAAGACATACAATATACAGGATTAGAGTATTATGGAAACCTCTAGTACTAGTACTTTTCACAAGGAGTGTGTGTACATAAAAGATTATAGTTTGCTTTCCTCAAATATTTCACAATTTGAGAATTTCAGTATTATTTTCTATCTAATGCGGCAAATGCCCTATTGTGACTACAGTTTGCATGACCATTTTTAGGAAAATAGATATTAAGTAACATGGAACTTTGCTAGAATCTTTGGAGTAAACAAAAAATTCAGACATACCCTTCCCACTCTATTTCTTTTTTTTTTTTTTCAACGTTTATTTATTTTTGGGACAGAGAGAGACAGAGCATGAACAGGCGAGGGGCAGAAAGAGAGGGAGACACAGAATCAGAAACAGGCTCCAGGCTCTGAGCCATCAGCCCAGAGCCGGACGCGGGGGTCTAACTCACCGACCGCGAGATCGTGACCTGGCTGAAGTCGGACGCTTAACCGACTGCGCCACCCAGGCGCCCCTTTCCCACTCTATTTCTAATATAGAAATAAGATGTCAACAACGCAGAACAGAAAGTCGCAAATTTTATAAAAGTGTGCAGACAATGCTGTGGAAATTGAGAGATGGGAAAGATCTTTTCTAGATAGGAAAAGTAGACCCCACCCACAATTTAGTCATTTAACTGGATGAATACGATCAAGATGGGAGAAATTTATCAAGGGCTAAGTGTTAAAGATATTTCTAAAATGTGAATGGCGTCAACATGCTTAGTATTTATTTTGCAAGTATGGAAAAATCAACTAGATGTGTTTGGTTGAAGCATGAAGTATATCAAGAAGAGTGGTACAAAATGTGGTTTAAAAAGAAAGCTGGAGCCTAAATGCATGTTATTAATAGACAAGATTTGATTTAGCAATGTATCCAATAGCCAGTTTTGAGTCATCAAAAGAATCTGAACTAGAGAGTTATGATACCAAGGTTGCATTTCAGGAAAATTAATCTAGTCTCAAGCAGTCTGCCTTGGAAGTGAGAAACACTGGAGGTGATAGAGATCAATCAGAACACTGTTTCAGTAACCTATGTACTGTATTATGAAGACGTAGATTAAGGCAGCAGAAGAAGAAATTACTAAGAAATGCAACATATAAACTTGTGTTCACATTAAATATATGTACCTTGCATATTATTCCCATGTAAGTTAGGATCTTTATTATATATAAATATATATAAGATATACATTATGTATAATATATATATATATATTACATTCTTTCAAAATATTTTGCATAGGGTTTATTGTGTGTGTCACACAATATTGTGACACATGCACAATAAACCCCATGCCAAATATTTTGGAAGAATAAAACATATTTTTTTTAAATGACAGTTACTCAAAATGTCACGCACTTCAGGAACAAAACAAAACAAAACAAAACAAAACAAAACAGAAACTAGAGTGGATCTGAGTGGACCAATATGATGGATTTAATTTTGCCTTATGGGTAGGGGTATAAAGGAAATGAGATAGGAGAAGGCAAATTTTAGAAATAATAATAAACAGGTATAAGGTGTCAGGAGAAGTTATGTCTTTGTCAGAAAGGGATATGGTTAAAATAAGGAGGAATATTAAGGAGCCGAGTGTAGGAGAGGACTGGAATATTTCTGGGGCAGGAAAATACCTCCCTCCTCTTCCTACATAGGATCTCATATTCTTAAGCTTTTGAGTCTCAATTTTCTCATTTTTAAAATGGGGATAATATTACCCCTGCTGCTTGTTTGGCCATTATTAAGTTAGTAAATAAATGTCTTGGAACATTCGTATTTATTATGTACTCAATATTGGTTGAGTATTAGATGGTTGAGAAGTGGAGGATGGAAGCAGATAACAAGGGGCAAATTAAAATAAAATAAGTGAAAGGGAAATAAAGTGTACCGCCAACAGAACATGGCCAGATTCCTGACCTATAGGAAGGTTTATATAATATTTTACTAAATGGTATTAAAACTCTGCGTTCCATAGTTGACTATGCTTGTGTTCTTTGGGATACAACTTTGGGGACTTAACTGATCCCAGTTAAATTCAACCGCAGAAATAATAACACCATGAATCTTCAAACTGGCAATCGAATCAATCTGTATTTATATCTATAATAGGAAGCCATAATTCAGTCTTACTGGATACCCTGCTAATGAGATGTTTTGTCTTAGTGAGTTTCCCCATAAACTATGTTTTTAAATCTAAATTAAATGAGAAAGCCAGTATCCCATGGCTCCCTGGGATTTGCCCAGAGACAAATTCCTCTAAAATTCCAAAGTCCTTTGCTGCATTGCTTTAATGTTTCTATTAAAATGCCCATGAAAATTAAAAAGAAGACAATGCATACTTGTATGTTTAAAAACAAGTTAAAAAAACATTTTTAGGGGCGCCTGGGTGGCGCAGTCGGTTAAGTGTCCGACTTCAGCCAGGTCACGATCTCGCGGTCTGTGAGTTCGAGCCCCGCGTCAGGCTCTGGGCTGATGGCTCAGAGCCTGGAGCCTGTTTCCGATTCTGTGTCTCCCTCTCTCTCTGCCCCTCCCCAGTTCATGCTCTGTCTCTCTCTGTCCCAAAAAATAAATAAACGTTGAAAAAAAAAAATTTAAAAAAAAAAAAAAAAAAACATTTTTAACCGCAGTGCACAGTATAGTTGTCTGTCTTTCCCTTACTGCAATTTGCTGAGCAATTTGAAGAAAATTTGTGATCTGCAGTGCACCCTGCAGAGACTCAGCATCATCCTGCTGTTTCTGCAAGAGGAAACTATAAACTCTGCTTGGGTTTTCCCACACAATTATAAGATAATTAAGCTTAGCTCTTTAAGGATGAGTTCAGGACTAGAACCGGTCTCTTCTTGGCTAAATAGTGCTCTGAGGGCAAAACACTTAATTATAAAAGATCATCTTAAACACACACACACACACGAGAGTAATCTAGGTTCTTTGTAACAGCATCTATAGAAAATGCTGCCATTTTTTTTTCATGGATTTAAATGTTTTGCAAACCAAAGGCTTTCTAATTGCAAGTGAAAAGAAATAGAAATACACTGCTTGAGAGAAGGTAACATACATGTAACCCTCACTGAGCAAAATAAGAGTATTAGAAGCCAACGGAGAATTTTCAGCATTTACACACCTGAAAAACATACAAGAAACCAATAGTTTAAGAAAAAAAAGGAGGTTTCAAGGAACTCTCAATTACTGAATCTCTACAGTCATTTCTGCTTTTTGGCTGTGTTTAGTGAACAGGAAGCAGATGGAAGAACTTGCCGTCATAGATTTCTTTTAAAAGAAGCAAAATAAGATGCTCCAGATAGATGCACATACATGACTTCTTTACTTGCCTACCCTGGTGAGTTGGCTGGACTTGGTAGAAAAATAAATCCTGAAGTTTTGTCTCTCAACCTGTTTTACTGCTGTGTAATGAGCCTATAATCTCTTATTTCAAAGGATGTTGTAAGATTTAAATAAGATATGTATGTAAAAGTGTTTATTGAAGTTCTGAAGATAAAGTACTCAAGATGTGTTGAACAAATCAGGTCTATCATTTACATATTTAATATATCTATGGAAATTATGGTTAAAACAAGACAGATTACTTTTGTTTATAAAGTTTGGGTGAAAAGGAATAAAATATAATCTCACAGACCATGTGACTTGAAGCTCAATAGCTCCAATTTCAAACCTGAACCTCTGACTATTTATTCTATAGGTCTTGGGATATAAAAGAGCATCATTGATGATCTTATTAAAGTTCTAGGAGGCTTCTCCAAGGTGCAAAACTCTGACTTGGAGAAATGCATGATGAGGAGAGGTAAATCCAGGGACAGTGACCTGTCCTTTTTGATATCAGAGGATTTTTTGAGAGATGCATGGGTCCTCAGGAAGATGCTAAAAATCAAAGGAGAATTTAGAAAAAGATTGGAACCTCAGAGAAAGGGAGCCAGTGTAGAAAGTGGCTTTTGTTCTCATTACATTATCCAATCAGATTTTACTAGAGAGTCATTTACTGGTAGTTCTAAAACAGTTTCTTTGCCCCACTTAGCTCCTCTCTGGTGTGTATAATTTGTCAGCCAGAATTGTATAGAAAAAAGCTGTTAGCAGCTTGATTTGGTCACCAAACTCTAACCTCAACCTTCAACATCATTAAGTCACACTGTGCTAATATAGACACTTGCAATAATTTGGACATAGGAAGGCTCCTTTGGGTTTCTTAGTTGTTGTTTTTTTTATTGCCTGCTAAAAATATCAAGCACTGAGTTAGATCCTAAGAATAATAATAATACTCCCTTCTTCCCTCAAGATATGCACAGCCTGGTGCAGGAGAAAGAAAAGCAAACTGAAAATGTTAACACAATGTTCAAAATGCTATAAGGAAACAAAAGAGAGACATAGTAAATATACCTGGGGATAAGAAAGTCTTTGAAGAGTAAATGAGACCTGTGCTGTGTTTTGAATGACGAGTAGCTCTTGATCAAGTAGGCAGTGTTAGAGGGGACTCCAGTTAGAAGAAATAGTAAATTCAAAGGTATGAAGTGACAATGAAGTAAAGTATGTTCTTGAACTTTCAATTTGGTGTAACTGCCATGTAGAGAGGTGGTGAGGAGAGTGGAGAGAGAAAAGGCTACACAAGGTAATGGAGGTTTACTCAGCCTTTAGATACTGTGGGATAGGAAATACATATCCTTTGATAAGTTTTAAGCAGCAGGAAGAAGGGTAATGACCTAATTTGTTTTTGGAAGATTACTATAGCAGTTGTAAAATTACAACTATATTACTCAAGGAATACAGAGTATAGCAAGAGGAAGAGAGTGAGGGTATCTCCCAATTTTCTACCTCACCCAATTCTAATGGAATATATATATAGTCATTTCTTTTTTGAATTTTTACATAAAAATATGTACAATTTTAGACTATTGTTTCTTTCCATTAGAATTGGGTGAGGTAGAGAATTGGGAGATACCCTCACTCTCTTCCTCTTGCTATACTCTGTATTCCTTGAGTAATATAGTTGTAATTTTCTAATGGAAAGAAACAATAGTCTAAAATTGTACATATTTTATGTAAAAATTCAAAAAAGAAATGACTATATATATAAGCTAAACTTTAATTTACTTTAAACAAGATATTTGGTTTGAAATTAGTTACTATAAGAGTATAAATAAATTATTTTACTATAAAATATATACATTTCTGATTGCAAATGATAAGAAAATTGCTACATCACACAAGAAACCTTCATAAATGTAAATTCTACCTCCATCACAACCTCTCATCTCAAAATTTGACTGGAAACCAGATGACATAATCATATCATGTACAAATAAGGATGGTTTTATTTGTTCTTTTTTAATCACAATAACGTTTACTTAGGTTTTGTGCCTCATTGCACTAGCTGGGCTGACCCATAAATGTTGAATAGAAATAATGATACTAGGTCCCTTTACCTCCTCCCGGATACAGGGGAGAGTTTCAAGTGTGATATTGTTTGCTGTGAGGGTTTTTAAATGCCCTTTATCAAATTAAAGCTGTTTCTTTCTGGTCTGGTAAGATTTTACTTTTATCATACATGAGAGTTGAATTCTATCAAATGCTTTTTATTACTGTGAAATAATCATATAATTTTCCTTGTTTATTTTGTTGATTTGGTGAGTTACACTGATTGATGTTCTAATGTTAAACCAACCTGCATTCCTGAAACAAAGCCAAATGACTGTAATGGATTAACTTTAAAAAAATATTATTTTGTTGCTGCATTCAATTTTCTAAAACTTTGCTTACAGTTTTCACGTATATGTTCATGAAGAGAATGAGCTATAATCTTCTTGTGATGACCTTATCAAATTTTGGCATTTAGTTGATACTGGCCTTATAAAACTAAATGAAAAGAGTTATTCCTCTTTTTAAAATTTATTTAAGGTTCAAGTTATTTTTTCTGTACATGTTTGGCAACTTTTCCAGCTGAAGCCAACTGGGCCTGAGATTTCTTTGTGGGAGAGTATAATTTAATTTAATTTAATTTAAAATTTTAAATTTATATTCAAGTTAGTTGGGGTGCCTGGGTGGCTCAATCAGTTAAGCATCTGACTTCAGCTAAGGTCATCGTCTCAGGGTTTGTGAGTTTGAGCCCCTCATCAAGCTCTGTGCTGACAGCTCAGAGCCTAGAGTCTGCTTCAGATTCTGTGTCTCCCTCTCTCTCTGCCCTCCCCTGCTGATGCTCTATCTCTCTCATTGTCTCTCAAAAATAAATAAACATTTTTAAAAATTTACATTCCAGTTAGTTAACATACAGTGTAGTATTGGTTTCAAGAGTAAAATTTAGTGATTCATCACTTAACATATAACACCCAGCGCTTATCCCAACAAGTGCCTTCCTTAATGCCCATCACCCATTTAACCCATCCTCCTGCCCACCTCCCCTCCAGCAACCCTCAGTTTGTTCTCTACAGTTAAGAATCTGTTTTATGGCTACAGTGTTGGTGGGAATGAAAACTGGTGCAACCACTCTGGAAAACAGTAGGGAGCTTCCTCAAAACGTTAAAAATAGAACCACCCTACCATCCAGCAATTGCACTACTAGGTATTTATCCAAAGCATACAAAATACTAATTCAAAGGGACACATACACTCCAATCTTTATAGCAGCATTATCAACAATAGCCAAATTATATAAAGAGCCCAAATGTCCACTGACTGATGAATGGATAAAGAAGTTGTGGTATATATACACAATGGAATATTACTCAGCCATAAAAAAGAATGAAATTTTGCCATTTGCAATGACATGTATGGAGCTAGAATGTATTATGCTGAGTGAAATAAGTCAGTCAGAGAAAGACAAATATCATATGATTTCACTCATATGTGGATATTAAGAAATGAAATAGCTGAATATAGGGGAAGGAGGGGGAAAGAAAAGAGAGAGGAAAACCATCAATCAGTACTACTAGTTTTTTGGTGGAGTCTTTAGGGTTTTTTATATATGATATTATATCATATGCAAATAGTGAAAGTTTTACTTCTTTCTTACCAATTTGGATGATTTTATTTCTTTTTGTTGTCTAATTGCTGTGGTTAGGACTGCCAGCACTATGTTGAATGAAAGTGGTAAGAGTGAACATCCTTATCTTGTTCCCAATCTTAGGGGAAAATCCCTGAAGTTTCACCAGTAAGTATGATACTAGCTGTGGTTCTTTCATATACAGCCTTTACTATGTAGAGGTACATTCCCTTCAAACCTATTTTTTCATGGTTTTTATTATGAATAGATATTGTACTTTGTGAAAATACAATGACGCTTTTTTTTAACGTTTATTTATTTTTGAGACAGAGAGAGACAGAGCATGAACGGGGGAGGGTCAGAGAGAGAAGGAGACAGAGAATCTGAAACAGGCTCCAGGCTCTGAGCGGTCAGCACAGAGCCCAACGCGGGGCTTGAACTCACGGACCGTGAGATCATGACCTGAGCCGAAGTCAGACGCTTAACCGACTGAGCCACCCAGGCGCCCCTACAATGATGCTTTTTTCTGCATCTTTTGAAATATTTTTTTATTCTTTCTCTTACTGATGTGATGTATCATGTTGATTGATTTGTAAATATTGAACCACTCTTACATCCCTGAAATGAATCCCATGTGATCACATGAGTGATTTTTAAATCTATTGTCGGATTCACTTTGCTAATATTTTTTTTGAGGATTTTTGCATCTATGTTCATCAGATATTGGCCTGTAGTTCCCTTTTTTTTGTTGTGTCTTTATCTGATTTTAGTATCAGGGTAATGCTGGCCTTGTAAAAAGAATTTGGAAGTTTTTCTTTTCTATTTTTTGGAGTAGTTTGAAAATAATAGGCATTAGCTCTTCTTCAAATGTTTGGTAGAATTCACCTGTGAAACTCTCTGCTCCTAGACTTTTGTTTGTTGTGAATTTTTTGATTACTGATTCAATTTCATTGCTGGTTATCTCTGTTCAAATTTTCTATTTCTTCATGGTTCAGTTTTCATAAGTTATATGCTTCTAGGGATTTATCCATTTCTTCTAGGTTGTCCAGCTTGTTGGCATATATTTTTTGTGATATTCTCTTATAATCCTTTACGTTTCTGTGGTGTCAGTTGTTATTTCTCCTCTTCCATTTCTGATTTTGCTTTAGTCTTCTTTCTTTCTTTCTTTCTTTCTTTCTTTCTTTCTTTCTTTGATTTTGATGCATCTGGATAAAGATTTATCAATTTTGTTAAGTTTTTTAAAATTTTTTATTTATTGTCATTATTATAATAATACTTATTATATTATTGCTAGCTAACATACAGTGTAGTCTTGGCATCGAGAGTAGATTCCTGTGATTCATCACTTACATACAACACCCATACAACATACAACAAGTGCCTTCCTCAATGCGCATCATCCATTTTCCCCACTCCAAACCCCCCACCCATCAACCCTCAGTTTGTTCTCTGTATTTAACAGTCTATTATGGTTTGCTCCTCTCTCTGTATCTTATTTTTCCTTCCCTCCCCATATGGTCATCTGTTAAGTTTCTCAAATTCCACATATGAGTGAAATCATATGATATCAGTCTTTCTCTGACTGACTTATTTTGCTTAGCACAATACCCTCCAATTCAATCCACATTGTTGCAAATGGCAAGATTTCATTGTTTTTCATCATCAAGTAGTATGCCACTGTGTATATATACCACATCTTCTTTATCCATTCATAGGCTGATGGACTTTTGGGATCTTTACCTAATTTGGCTATTATTGATAGTTTTGCTATAAACATTGGGGTGCTATAAACATTCAAATCAGCACTCCTATATCCTTTGGATAAATTCAAAGTAGTGCAATTACTGGGTCATAGGTAATTCTATTTTTAATTTTTTGAGGAATTTCCACACTGTTTTTCCAGAATGGCTGCACCAGTTTACATTCCCACCAATGGTGCAAGAGGGTTCCCATTTCTCCACATCCTTGCCAACATCTGTTGTTTCCTGAGTTGTTAATTTTAGCCACTCTGACTGGTGTGAGGTGTTATCTCAATGTGGTTTTGATTTGTACTTTTCTGATGATGAGTGATGTTGAGCACCTTTTCATATTTCTATTAGCCACCATATAGATGTCTTCTTTGGAAAAGTATCTTTACATGTCTTCTGTCCATTCCTTCACTGGATTATTTGTATTTTGGGTGTGTATTCTCACAAGTTGTTTGCATGGTCCTCTTCAACAACAGACACACAGCCACTGCAGAGATGGGCTGGATAGGGCCACACTGCAAAGTACATGTGTGCTGGGCACACAGTTTTGACAAGGGGCACACATCCTCTGTGGGAGGTGACCAGCTGCCACACCCATCCCATGGCCCTCCAAAGCATGTGGTTGAGAGATGTGGTGTTGGCAAAATTTGCACCAATCTTCTGGGGAAGGGAGCTGCAGCACCAAGACCTAGCAGGCCTGACTGGAGAGGGTGGGGCATGGTGTAAGGAAGTTATGTAGTGAATGTCAGTGCCAAGGTGGTTCCTGTAAATGGCTGTGTGTTTATGTATGAGGGAGGGAAATGGTGTTTTCCAGCTCCTTTATTCCTGGATAAATCCACCAGAGATTAGTAAATAACTCTCCCTCCCATATGTGCCTAGGTGTTTATCAAACTGTTGTTTCTGAGGCACCTGGGTGGCTCAGTCGGTTGAGCATCCGACTTGAGCTCAGGTCATGATCTCACAATTTGTGAGTTTGAGCCCCTCATCTGGCTCTGTGCTGACAGATCGGAGCCTGGAGCCTGCTTGGGATTCTGTCTCCCTCTCTCTCTGCCCCTCCCCCACTTGTGCTCTGTCTCTCTCTGCCTATCAAAAATAAATAAAATATAAAATACAATACAAGAAAATAAAATAAAATAAAATAAAATAAAATAAAATAAAATAAAATAAAATAAAAAAACTGTTGCTTCTGAGCTGTTCTTCCATGGGCCGTTTGTTGTACGGTCTCTTTAAGAGCAGGGATTTGGTTTTCTATTCCTCTCCCAGCTCTGGCACAGCCAAGCCTGCTGGTTTTTAAAGTTCCAGGCTTTAAGTCCCTCTGGTTGTAAGAACTCAGAAAATTCACTTCCTCTGGTTTTCAAAGCCAGATGTTATGAGATTCATCTTACTTGTGCAGGCTTCCTGGTACAATAACTTGAATCATCTTAATAACTTGAGTCATGTTCCCATTATTATTCTGATATTGAGAATTTATACCTACATGTGTGTGCATTTTTATCTCCATCAGTCTCCATCAGTCTTGTTTGGAATTACCAGTTTACTAACCTTTTCAAAAAATCAACTTTTGACTGCGTTGCTTTTATCTTTATAAGTCTGTTTTGTATTTCATTTATTTTTGCCCTTCTCTTGTTTTTTTCTATTTTCTTAGTGATTGATGTACTGTTCATATTCTAACTTTTTGTACAGATACTTAGATCTTTGATTTTAGCCTCTCTTTTTCTAACATGTTCTAAACATGATTAGTTTCATTCTACAAGTTTCATCTTATCATCATTCAGTTAAAAGTATTTTCTAACTTACATTGTGATTTTTAACTATTTTTTCTTGTGAAATTCCCTTTTTTTTGTTTTATTTTATGTTGGGGTGCTAGGTGGCTCAGTTGGTTAAGTGTCTCACTTCAGCTTGGGTCACTATCTCATGGTTCATGAGTTTGAGCCCTGCATCAAGCTCTGCACTGGTGGTATGGAACCTGCTTGGGATTCTCTCTCTCCCCTTCCCCACTTGCACACTTGCTCTTTCTCTCTCTCTCAAAAAAAGTAAGCTTTTTAAAAAAATTTTTTTTTAATTTTATGTTATCACTATAGATGCATTGACTTTGTTTTCGTTGGTGTTTGCATGATATACCTATTTTCTTCCTTTAATTCCTAACCTTTCTGTGTCGATCTCTTATAAACACTATGTAGTAAATTTTACATTATATTCAGTATGGCAATCTTTGTGCTTTAATAGGAGAACTGATCCATGTACATGTAATGCAACTGCTGATATACTTGAATTTATATTTATCATAATACTAAATGTTTACTATTTTATCACATGTTTATGTATCATTTTGACCCATAGAAATCTACTGTTTAAGTTCCATATATTTGGGATTCTTTTTTATCATATTTTTAATTCATTTTTTAACTGTATATTTGTCAGAAACTATACTCAGTATGCTTCTAGTCCTTTCAGATATCTTGAAAATTGTTCATAGTGTAGTATTTGGTGAATAATTCATATAATTCTGTTTTTGTAATTTCACTGAGTTACACACGTCTGTGTTTTAATATTTTCATCCTGTTTCTTGATACTTGCTATGCATGATTTCTTATTGAATGCCATACATGCATATGAAAATTTGTTGATGATGTTATTTTCCTCCAGAAAAGTATGCACCCTACCTACTGATAGACAGCTAGAATTACAGGATCACCACAACCCAATAGGGGACTGAATTGACTTGATGTGGAGTTTAAGCCTTTATAGGGCTTATTCTACTTCTGGTTTACCCTTGCTCCCAGAGTGTAGACTTCCGGGGTCTTTACCAGGGACTGTCTGTTTGGAAATTCTTGAACAAATTTTTATCCTTGGCATTGTATGAGAAAAGAAAATTCTGGTCTGTGTTTCAGACTCTTTCTGCTTAGAGTCTTAACCTATTGCTTTATGTAAGGAATTTGAAAATTATCTCAAATATAAAAGTGCTAACTTTTCTGGTTCTCTGTACTTCACTTCTTTTTAGTTGTTTCGTTCTCAAATATTGGCATTTTGGAAGTCCTATACTCAAACTTTTGATTTCCCAGTGCCATATGATTTTAGAAAAGTCTGTTGGATTCTATACCTCTTAACATATTGTCAGATTGCAGTTGTCAGATGAGGAATGATGGTGCCTTGGGCCAACTGGTGTTGGAGAACATAAAGTGATGTAGAAATAAGAGGACTTGGTTACAAATTGGGTGAGGGTTTTTCCAAAAGTGCTGGGTGAAAAGAAAAAAAATTAGAGTGAAATATTAAATTTTCCATAGAAAATGGGAAGACATAGAAGTGGCATTTTGAAATTGAAGTAGAGATAGGTTATTTAAGAAATGTGCTGTCACATTTCATTAAGATTTTGGAAAATCAGTTTCTCATATCATACAGTCAAAAAAGTTCCAAGAAGATTACAGCATTGAGTGAAAAACCTGAGAACCAAATTTAATAGAATAAAATATAGATATTTATCTTATTTTTACTTGAGGAAGGTCTTTATAATTTTAGAAAAATAAAGGAACAAATCAATGGAGAAGATTGAAAGACTTGACTATGACTATTTAAAAACTTCTCAACAGTAAAAATATAATTAGCTTAAAAACACAAATGACAAGAGGGAAAAGTTAGTATTATAAGTCTTGAAAAAGGATTGCTATTCCATAATTATCAAGGGTAGTTGGATGGATAAATTAGAGATGTTTTAATAAAAATGAAGGATAAATATACAGGAGAAAGGATCTTACACAAAGCCTGTATGTAATAAGCTCTAAATGAATATTGGAGGTTTGAAACTGGCCTGCTCTAAGTAGACACACATTAAAATGTGTGAATTTTATCCAAATGGCAGTGGAATGATGGTAAAAGACCATCACATGACTAAGAAAAGTGATCCTTGCTACTATGTGGGGAGTGGTCCATTGTGGTCCAGTCCAGAAGCAAGAATACTGGTTAGAATCTTACAGGAAGCATATTGTTTTAAATATCATCTCTTGATGGAGTAAGGAATGTCATTACAAATGACATTCTAGGAAGTCATGACATCCCTGAGGTTTCACTTATACTTCATTTACATCTAGAAAGCAGTCCTGTTCTCTCTAAATAAACACCTACAAAAAACTTATCTTTCATTATATAGTTTTCAAGTTATATATGTCACATATTTTCTCCATGTTCCAGACCTCTCGGCTTCTGGCCAAATATCTTTCAATTTAAAGTGTTTTATGTTTTATACTTCATTTTATGATTGTGAAATTATAACTGCTGCCTTTTATAGAGATTGTGCCTGTATTTGATTCTGATTGTTAAAAATTTGGGCAAAATCTTTGACCTGGTAAGGCTCTTTCCTGGGACTTTATCAAACTTAATCCAAAAGCAGGTAAAGAAGAATATCTGGAAAAAAAGAATTATAAATTATTAATTGAATAACATAATATGCTCTATATCACAATAAAATAATATAGAGCCATTAAAATGACTATTATAAAGACTGTAGCAACTGGAATATCCTTATGAGTCATTCATCCAGATTATAAATGTGTATCTACACTATAGCTAAAACACTGTAAAAATGATACATATTTGGGGCCAGGTCTGGAAAAGATCAGTGGAGATGCAAATAGTTTGATTCACAGAGGTGATCAAACATTAGTTTTCAAACTGTAGTGTGCAAGTGAGTCATCTGAAATACTCCTTTAAAATTCACATTCCCAGGCCCACCCTAAGATATTTAGATTTAATTACTCCGAAGAGGGACTTCAGAACTTACATATTTAAGAAAGCATTCTCAAGTGATTCTGAGGCAGTACATAAGTCGTTCACTGTTGGTGACATTGTGACAGGTCAGAGATGATTTAAAGGATTATAACCACAGTGTTATAATCCACTAATGTGGTTATGCTGTTTGCTCCACAAATATGAAAATTGCGGGGGAAATCAGGAATACACTGCATTCGATTGTTCGATTGTTTGACCAACCCTTAGTCAAAATGTGATAGACTGAATTTTATACAGCTAATGTATAAAATTATGACATCTGTATATTTCTGACCAACATCATTACTTTTCTTATTGTTGCTTATATTTGTGCGACTCTATTTTTCCCATCTACTCCCTAGGAAGAGACAGACTCCATTTGGTAACTTACTGCTATTCAGTTCTCAGTATTGAGCAGGGAAAAGAACAAATTTACAGCAGTTCATTAATTGAGGAGGACTTTAATTGATAGTTCTTTAATGAAGAGGGATGGTGTTCAGTTTACCGTCATGGATTCAGTATCTACCTTTCTGTGTGAACCTACATTTGCTGTATCTCAGCTATCTTTCTGCTTCCTCAAACCTGGTTTTCCTTTTCCCTGTTGAAACAGATCCCGTCTATGACCCAACTCACATCATACCCTACTGTACTCTTGCTAGCACTTTCCCTAGGTTATTGAATTGCCTCTCTTGGGTGAGCTTACTAGTTTGCTTCCTGCTTTGAGTGGACTTATCAGTAGGAAGCCTGTTATAGCTGTAACCTGCTGTTATTTACTTAATGATTGCTACCTAAATGACTAATATACCTAGAACTGTGACTGGTACATATTTAGCAAGTGCACAGTAAAGACCAGTGATTATTCATTCCCTCTGCTGGTCTGGACACTTTAGATATCAGCGTTAGCCCTAACCCTAACCACTTGTGCATCTACTGGATACTTGGATTAGACTTTAAATAAATTAACAATCATGATTTCATGAATGTCTCACACTTCATCTCTTTTCTAGTTCCTGTTTCATCTTTCTCCTCATCTATTCATGGGGATGAAGCTCCATGCCAGTCTGTACTCAATCCTGTATATATAACATTAGATTAGAATTTATATGTAATTTCTAATGAAGATAGGGAAGGAACATTAATAGTTACCTTCCCAAAGTATAGTATACAACTAACCCTAGACTGAGAAGGAAAAGGAGACAGTACTATCTTAGGTACTTGGCACACATAATTAAATTTATTCTCACAATGATAACATATTACATGAGGAAACTGAAGTTTGGAAATATCAGAGGTATAAGTAATGTGACAGAAGTAAAATTTCAGCTCATATCTACCTGGCTCGAATGATTTTTTTTTTGCCACTATATTAGAATGGCAGTCAACTTACCTGGTTTTTTGAATTTAGTTTAGAAGGTAGAAACAAACCATTTAGAAGGAACGGGTTATTGTTAGCAGCATTCAGTCATTGACTGAAGGCTTTTAGATTGTGTGTTTTTGTTTTTCTAGAACTGCTTGTCTCAACTATTTGACTCTTGTATAACTTTAAATTTTCATCAAGGCCAAAAATAATGAGAGAAGAAAGATGAGGTTTTAAGTGTAAATACTATGGACAAATTCTCAACATAAAATTAATATGCAGGACAAATGGGGAACTGAGCAAAAATGATTAATTGCTCATTAAAATTTACCTTGATATTAAAGTGTGTCAAGGGCATATAGTTCTGAAAGGCTATCGGACGAGACTAAGAGTGTGAGAAAAATAAGAAATGACTATGAGGTCATTCTTTTGTTCTAATTCTGTGAACTTAATAGCATGGGAACCATTTCATAATGACTGACATGATGATACAGATCAAAAATGAACCATACAGCAATGCAAATTAAGAGGCTGGTGTTGGCCTGACTTAGGATAGGAATGATGAATAAACAAGGTCAGGTCAGGTGAGAATTTTTCTTTTATTTAAGAGCTTTAAACAGAAATTAAATTGCAGTTTGTATTTTAAAGATATCAGTATCTTTTCCATTTAAATACTCATGGAGACAGTTAAAGATAATACAAAAAAATCATTCTGAGAGCTAAATATGTGTGTCAACCATTGGAAGAAGACCCAGAGGAGTTTCCATGAACCACCAGAAGTAGATAAAACTGGATTGAGAAACACAATTATGATCTATGTATCGAATCCTGTTGGGAAGAAGTGGGGATTGAGAATAAGAAATCAGTATAAAATATATTTTTATTTTTTCCAAGTTAACTTGAAAAGTGAATTAAAACAACCTGAACAACTACAGATTTACCCTGTGGGTATACTTTCTTTACAAATAGAGTCAGGGCCACATGCTGCCCTCCTCTATCCCTCATCAATATTTCTCTTTTCATCCATTCAAAGAAACAGACTCTCAGAGTACAATATAGCAGGTAGGAGAAGGAGAAGACTAATAGTGTAGTGTATTTCTTGGTGTATTTTTTCATGAAGTGGTGTATGTGCAGAGAGAGACAAGAATAATATTGAGGTGAATAATGCTAAAGATTGTAGGATTTTATGTGCTCTATTTAATGGGAAAAGAGTCAGAGATACTTTTTACCTCACATTTGCTTGCTGATGTACTCTAAGACAATCTTAATTTATATCAACATAAATTCAATTTTTGTCAATTTAATGTGTTTTTAATGCTTACATTTAATTCTTCACACTCTAATATTTATAATCTTGATTATTATTTACATTATTTTATTTGTACCTTATTATATTTATTATTTTTCAGTTTACATCTCTTTCATTTTTCTGACTTTTCATTTTTGTTCTGGCAGCCCTTTTTTTAGGATTACATATTTACAATGTTTGAAAATATTTGGTGGTGCAAATATCACTGATTTGTCTTTCAAAAATGTTGACTTGCCTATCTAAGCCTGCCATTCCTCTCAATTACTTTAGCTATTCTCAAATGCATGCCTGCAATTTTGGATATTGATATTGTAATGAAACCAAAAATTACTTATGGAAGATTCGTGACCTTTATGAAATTCATTCTTCACATAAAGGAATTTCCTGAAATACTGTATAACTTTGATGAGAATTGTGACATTTCTTATGTAGAGTTCCTACACATTTCTTGGTAATTTATTTTTAATTGTATATAAAATATTTTATTCCTTTGTATTATCAAGCTGGTATTACTTTTATGAAGGAAATGTGTTAGCATTTAAATTAGAAGACTATGATGAGAATTTGGAACAGAATAGAGCATTGATTAATAGACTAGATGATTCAATCAAATAATGCTTTTACCTGAGTAGGAGCTTAAATTCTAATGAGTGGGAAATTAGGTAATGACATGACTCAGATTCAGATGCAAAACCTCCATGACTATCTCCTTCTATAAGTTGCAAAATTCCTATTTTTGATTTTAATTTGAGTTAAGTGTAACCTATCATTGTCACAGACAAGTATATGGTCATGTCATAGCCAATATTCCCTTTTATTAGGAATCCTCAGCAAAATCTTGAAAGTTTATCCCTAGATTTGAATGACACAAGTATTTCCTAAATGAGGATACATCTGATCATCCAGGGAACCTAGAAGTGAGAATATAATAGTTTGAGGAAAGCAGAATATAAATTTTTTAGTTACGAAAGAAACTGGTTTTCCAGGCAGCTGGAGACAACAAAGTCAGTGTATTAAATAACCTCCCAAGATCTCTTCCACAAAATATGTAATATTACTTAAAGATAAGGGAAGCTGAATTTTAAAATAGCTATTATGAAATGAAAGAAATCAACAGATATTAGTACCATGCACCCACTGGTCCAGGGCAGGAGAAATACTCAGAGGAATAATAACTTTGAACTTCCCAGATTTGGCAAAAAGGTATAACCCACAGGTTCAAGAGCTTAATGAAGTCTAAACAGAATAAACTCAAAGTAATTCACATTTAATGCATCATGGTCAATCATCTGAAAGCCAAAGAAAAGAAAAAGATTGGAAGCAGTGAAAAGAAGACACCAAGTGCTGAAAGAAAAGAATTGTCAACTCACTATACTATATCCAAAGAAAACATCTTTCAGAAATGAAGGAGATATCAAGACATTCTCAGATTAAGGAAAACTAAGAGAATTTGTCGCCAACAGATCTACCTTAAGGAATGGCTAAAGAAATTTTTCTGAACAGAGGAAAATGATAAGAGACCTTGGAACATCAGAAAGAGAAAAAAAAACAAAATAAGCAAAGATGTAGGTCAATACAATAGACTTTTCTTCTCCTCTTAGGTTTTGTGAATTATGTTTGACATTGGAAGCAAACATTAGAGTCCTATGTGGTTTAAATGTATGTAGAGGAAATATTTAAGACATATACTATGAGCAAAGGAGGGTAAAGGGACATAAAGGGAGGTAAGAATAGTAAAAATATAATACAAGTAGACTGTGATAAGTTATGCATATGTAATATAATATCTAGAACAATAACCAAAATAGCTATACAAAGAAATACACTAAAAAACACTATAGATACATCAAAATAGAATTGTTCAAATCAAATATTGTTCAGTTATCCCACAAAAAGACAGGACAAAAGAAACAAAATAAATAAAAAGTAAAATGGCAGACTTAAGCCTCAACATATCAATAGTTACATTAAAGGCAAATGGTCTAAATATACCAATTAAAAGACAGAGGTTGTCAGAGTGAATTAAGTAACATGCTCAACTATATGGTCTCTACAAGACATTCACTTCAAATATAACAATGTAGGTGGTTTGAAATTAAAAGGATGGTAAAAAAACATGTATTATGTGAGCATTAATCAAAAGAAAACAGGAATAGCTATATCAATCAACTTCAGAACAATGAAGATTACCAGAGGCAGAGAGGGATATTATATAAGATGATTAATCCTCTAAGAGGACTTACTGATACTAAACGCACCAGACAACAGAACTACAAGGTATGTTGAGAAAAAGTTGATAGAACTGAAAGGAAAAATAGACAAATCATCAGTGAAAGTTAGAGATTTTAACATCCCTCTATCAACAGTTGATAGAATATATAGACGGAAAATCAAGATGGATTTAGAAGAACCAAACAAGGACATTAACCGACAGCATATAATTGATACTTACAGGACATTCCATTCAACAAAGATAAATACACATACAAGTGTCCGTGGAACTTATACAAAGTACATCATAACCTGGCCATAAAACAAATTTCACCAAATTTAAAACAATTAAAAATACATAGTGGGTTCACTGACTACATGGAAGTAAACTAGAAATCTATTATAGAAAGATAACAGGATAATCTCCAAACAGTTGGAAACTGAAACATTTCTTAATAACCCAGGGTTAAAGAGGAAACATCAAGGTAAATAAAACAATTGCTCTGTTATGTATTTACCCAAAGGATACAAAAATACACATTCAAAGGAGTACATGTACTCCAATGTTTATAGCAGCATTATCAACAATAGCCAAACTATGGAGAGAGTCCAAATGTCCATTAGCTGATGAACTGATAAAGAAGAAGCGGCATATATTGGGGCGCCTGGGTGGCTTGGTCGGTTAAGCCTCCCACTTCGGCTCAGGTCATGATCTCACAGTTTGTGGGTTAGAACCCCACATTGGGCTCTGTGCTGACAGCTCAGAGCCTGGAGCCTGCTTCAGATTCTGTGTCTTCCTCCCTCTCTGCACCTCCCCACTTGCACTTTGTTTGTCTGTCTGTCGCTCACAAATAAACATTAAAAATTTTAAAAAGATGTGGCATATATATGTGTATATATATATACACACATATATGTATGTGTATATATATATATATATATATATATATACACGTGTATATTATAGAGTATTACTCAGCCATCAAAAAAATGAAATTTTGCCATTTGCAATGACATGGATGGAGCTAGAATGTATCATGCTAAGTGAAATAGTCAATCAAAGACAAATACCATATGATTTTACTAATATGTGGAATTTAAGAAACAAAACAGATGAACATATGGGGATGGGGGACAGAGAAGAAAGGGAAACAAACCACAAGAGACTCTTAGCAATAGAGAACAAACTGAGGATTGATGGAAGGAGGTGGGAGGGAGATGGGCTAGATGGTTGATGAGTATTAAGGAGGGCACTTGTGATGAGCTCTGGGTGTTGTATGTAAAAGTGAAGAATCACTGAATTCTACTTCTGAAACCAATATTGCACTGTTTGTTAACTAAATATAAAAAATTAAAAACATTACATTACACACAATTAAAATGTAGAATACGATAGATTAAGATTGTGGAACAAACTTGACAACACCACCACCACACATGCACGCACACACACGCGCGTGCGCACACACACACACACACACACACCCCAAACAACCCAATTTAAAAATGGGCAAGTGACTCTTCAAAGGCCAAAAAGCACATGAAAAGATGATCAACTTGATTAATCATTAGGGAAATGGAAATCAAAGCCAAAATGAGATATAGCTTCACATCGAGTAAGATGACTACTATTATCAAACAGAAAATAACAAGTGCTGGCAAGGATGTGAAGAAATGGGCTTGTGCATTGCTGGGATTGGGAAGTATAAAATGTACAGCTTCTGTGGAAAGTGGTATGGTTGTTCCTCAAGAAATTAAGCAGAATTACCATATGAAACAGCAATACCACTTTGGGTATATACCCAAAAGAAGGGAAAGCAGGGACTCCAACAGATTTTTGTATACCCATGTTCTTAGCAGCATTATTCACAATAGCCAAAAGGTAGAAGCAATTGAATTGTCCATGGACAAATGAATGCATATACAAAATGTAATATATACATATAATGGAGTATTATTCAGCCTTAAAAAGAAAGGAAATTCTGACATTTGCTGCAACTATGGTTGAATCTTGAATACATTATGCTAAGCTAAATAAGCTAGTCACAATAGGGCAAATATTGTATGAATCCACTTATATTAGGTACCTAGAATAGTCAAATTCATGGAGGAAGAAAGAAAGGGCTTTTGAAGGGAAGGGGAGAGAGAGGAATGGGGAGTTATTGCTTAATGGATAATGGAGTTTCAGGTTGGGAAAATGAAAAGTTCTGAAAATGGATAGCAAGGATAGTGCAGAATGATGTGAATTATGCCATGGAAGTGTACTCCTAAAAATGGTAAATTTTACAGTATGTATTTTGTCACAATAAAAAATTGTGAGACATAGTTAAAAGCAGTGCTGAAAGGGGATTTTATAGCACTAAATGAACACATTAGAAAAGAGGAAATGTCGGGCACCTGGGTGGCTCAGTCGGTTGGGGGTCCAACTTTGGCTCAGGTCATGATCTCGAGGTTTGTGAGTTCCACCCCCAAGTCGGGCTCTGAGCCGACAGCTCAGAGCCTGGAGCCTGCTTCGGATTCTGTGTCTCCTTCCCTCTCTGCCCCTCCCCCACTTGTGCTCTGTCTCTCTCTATCAAAAATAAATAAATGTATAATAAAAAAGAAAAGAGGAAATGTCTGAAATCAATAGTGTAAGATCTCACCTCAAGAATCTAGAAAAACAAAACTAGAGTAAGGTGAAGGGAGGAAGTCATAAAGAGAACAGCAGAAATCAATGAAATTGAAAAAGAAAAAAATGAGATATTTAACAAAGCAAAGAGCTGGTTCTTTGAAGAGTTCAATATTATGGCTGACCCCTACCAAGAGTGACAAAACAAAGAAAAGAGAGAAGATTCAAATCACCAATATGAAGAATGAAACATGGCATATCACTACCAACTCTCTAGAGTGTATATCAAGTGTTCTGTTTGAGACATAGTAAGTTTGATATATGTCATGAAACTTTCAAACCATAAAGTAGGCACTGGGATGAAGTACCCTGATGCAAAAGGACTGTTGTTGAAACCTGTCTTCACAGGTCAAAAGTATTTTTTGGTCATTTGCCATGTGGCAATGCATCCTTCATCTGAAGACAAACAAACCTGATTAAACTATTATGTGTAGTGCTTTGCACAGCAAGGCTTAATTTGTTTTATCCCATGGAGATAATTTATTTAAATCATAAGAAATGAAATGAGAGCATGTAAGTTTCCTTATATATTTTTCATTTTGTCATGAACGTTTTTGCATGATTGCTACTTTATAATAGCTCCATTAGAGAAAGAATCAGCCACCTCTACATCCCAAATGATGTCATTGTTGTCACTGGGTACAAATGAAGGACAGTCATTTTGTAGAAGAAAGGAATGACAAGGTTGTGTCTACGTGGCTTAACTGCCAATGAACATTGTTTATCTACCTCCTCACAAAATAGCTAGGGGCTGGGTGATTGATCAACAAGCATGTTCTCCAGTTCTACTCAGGCTCTTAAAACTTGAAGCAGAAAATCTTCATCAGAATGCAGAGAAAACATAGTGAATGATAGCTGATTGCTATTTAACATTGATTGGAAAATATGGACTTTGTAGAGAAACCACTCAGACTGATGTCTGTACCCAACTTCTAAACATTTTATCCACTGATTATAAAAAGGATCTATTACATAATTAGTCCCCTGAGAGGAAGAAAGTAGTCTCTACTGATTTGGGGCCACAACTTCCACTAAAATGCCAGGGAGACACCATCAGGTATCCCATTTAATGTCACAGGAATTTCTGCAATTACATGAAACAGTGTTTCTCGAACTTCTGGCAACCTTTTTAGGTCACCAACTTAGAGTGCATTTAAAAAAATTTTTTTTAATGTTTATTTTTGAGAGAGAGAGAGAGACAGAATGTGAGTGGGCGAGGGGCAGAGAGAGAGAGGGAGACACAGAATCTGAACCAGGCTCCAGGCTCTGAGCTGTCAGCACAGAGTCCGACGTGGGGCTCAAACTCACCAGCTGTGATATCATGACCTGAGCTGAGGTCGGATGCTCAATCTACTGAGCCGCCCAGGTTCTCCAAAGTGCATTTTTAAAAGACTCATCAAAATGTAAAACAATAATACAAATAAAACAGAATATTTTAAAATTAATAATATGATGATTATTTCAGATTAGTGAGAGAGATGAAATTATTTGAAATCTTTCACCAAGGTTCCCAGTTCTGGTTTAATAATGAATGGCTATAATTGACAACTGGGGCCATGTTCAATTGATATATTCTTTTAAGTCCCTTTATTTATTAAATTAGAATATTCTACCTAAATTTTAGCCACCAGGAATGGACAACAGTGTCCAGTGTTATCTGTTTCAGGGCTCTGGAGATTCATATTCAAAATAGATCTAAAATTTATAAACAGATTTTTCAGTTACTATATGACACTCTCTAATACCATCTCAAAAACTGAAAAGTCAAATGTCTCAACATGAAAGATAATGGTGAATGAGTCTTTATCCACTCTTTATTTTATTCATCTCTGTAAAGCCTTCCTTCAGATTTTGATTAAACATTCCCAATAGGGGCGCCTGGGTGGCTTAGTTGGTTGAGCATCCAACTCGATTTCAGCTCAGGTCATAACCTTACAGTCCTGAAATGGAGCCCTGCGTTGGGCTCTGTGCTGGGTGTGAAGCATGCTTGGGATTCTCTCTCTCTCTCTCTCTCTCTCTCTCTCTCCCTCTCTCTCTTTCCCCCTCTCTCTCTCTTTCTCTCTCCCTCTCTCTCTATCTCTCCCCGTTCTTCTTCACCTCCCCTGCTCTCTCTCATTAATTAATTAATTAATTAAAGAATGTAAACATGCCCAGTAATTTCATTCCCCACAGGTGAAAAGCCATCAGGTGTTGTGAAAGAGTGAGACTCAGCAACCAATCTCCAACATGGTTTAGTTTTCTTTTTGAAATTTTAATATTTTATCCTTCATTTGAGAAATTGTGATGTCTTTGTGTGGTATCATAGATTCAGACTCTTCAAGACTCTGCCCATTTCAGTGAGAAACACAGTTTAAGTAAATTACTTAAAATCTTAGAAATGATCTGTCAGTATTAGAATTGTTTCATCTAATGGTTCATTTCACTCATTTGCATACCTTTATAACAATCTGCATTCTTATGTGCATAAAAGCATTTCTTTGCACAGCATATTGAGAAAAATGCATGATTTGATCATATTCTTAATTATGCTCTTTTCTTTTGACTCTGAATTGAAATAAGGAATGGCTCTGAAGCTGGACTGCCTGGATTTCAATCCCAGCTCCATATTTACTAGCTGTGTGACCGTGGAAAACTTACTCAACCTCTCAGTTTCTTCACTGAAAAACTGAGGATCATACTAGATGATAACAATTCCATAGGTCATTGTGGTAATTAAATGAGTTAATTCATGTAAAGTTTTTAAAGCAGTGATTGATACATAGTAAGCTCTCAGTACCTGTTATCCATTATTATATATGAATAGCACTAGCTTAAAAACTTGCTCAGATATCATTTTATCTAATTGTAGTATATGTTGCACATGTGGAATTAATTGCTTTTTAAAATAATTACACTTTAGTAGTCTAAACTCTTTCTGACATGAATTGAAAGAAAAAAAAACCTTGAACCTAGCTTAAATGGAAAAAGGAATGTATTAGCTCATGTAAACTGGGAAATCCTAGAGGAGATTTCATGTTAAGCCTTGATGAATTAAGAATTCAGACAATTCTGTTAATAAATAAATCTCTTTTCCTCTCTCTCTTTAGTCTCTTGGTTCTACTTCCCCAAATTTGGCTTTCTTCTCAGGGAAAAATGGCTTTCATCCACTCTGTGCTTGAAGTTTTTAACTATTAGGACCTTGATAAAGACAGACTTTCTCTCTCATGGCATCATTATAAATCCCCATGTAAAATAAACACATGAAAATAATTTAAAAGAAAAGCTGTCTCTGTAGTTAATTGGCCCTTTCAACCTTTTTTTCTAGAAACATTTCTCCTTATCCATGGATGAAAAATCAGGTCTGTACCAATCTTTTAGCTAATAACAAGTAGTTTAATTTCCCAGTGTTAAAAAACCCAGGCTAATATCAACACTTCTGTTTCATACACTTTAAAGCTTCTTGCATTCCCCAGATTGACCCTTCTTCAGGCTGTGAATTCTGCAGTGGGAATATACAGGTGAAGTTAGTTTCCTCACCCTTTTCTGTCCCTGCTTTTCTGCTTCTCTCCCATTCACTATGCTTGTTTTGAATCCTATAGTGCAGAATAAGGGAACAAGGAGAGGTAAGGTAAGGTTTGCCCATGTAATATAGACATAATCTGGCTTTGGTTACCTTCTGAGAATGGCCAATATACAGGTGCTTATTCTTCTTCTAATTGAGCCCTAATTGAGGTTTCTTGGAGACTTGCTGGGAAGCTCTTACCTGTGATTCCCTGATGCTCACAGAGGTCTCTCCTGGCCGAACATTCATTATTTCTGTTCAGTTCCTGTGTTCTGTGACAGGCTTCCCAACCCTCTCTCCGGAGAATCTACTCTCCACTCCTTGGTTAGGACTCCTCCAAAACATGCAAGTCCAATTAGTCTTCCATGGGGTTGACATCTTGCCTGCAAATTTTGGAAGTCCAGGCCACTTCTGGTACAGCTCTCTTTGCTTAGGAATGAGCCTGACTTAGGAATTGTTCTTTCACTCTTCTTACCTCATCAGCTCGGGCTTCCCTGCTGCCTTAGTCTGGTATTTCCTGGAGTTGGATAGATAAATTTTTATAGCTCTGGACTTGTCTTGATAGGTGTGTTTGGTTCTTCCACAAATTGCATTTTTCAGCTAAACTTCATCAATAACATAGGTAACATTTTGGTCTCCAGTTTTATTATTTGTTTTATTTCTCACATTGTTCAGAATCTAAGTAGGGAAAAGTGTTCTCTTTATTTAGATGGATGGATGGCACAAAAACAGACACATAGACCAATGGAATAGAATAGAAACTCCAGAACTAGACCCACAAACGTATGGCCAACTCATCTTTGACAAAGCAGGAAAGAACATCCAATGGAAAAAAGACAGCCTCTTTAACAAATGGTGCTGGGAGAACTGGACAGCAACATGCAGAAGGTTGAAACTAGACCACTTTCTCACACCAATCACAAAAATAAACTCAAAATGGATAAAGGACCTAAATGTGAGACAGGAAACCATCAAAACCTTAGAGGAGAAAGCAGGAAAAGACCTCTCTGACCTCAGCCGTAGCAATCTCTTACTCGACACATCCCCAAAGGCAAGGGAATTAAAAGCAAAAGTGAATTACTGGGACCTTATGAAGATAAAAAGCTTCTGCACAGCCAAGGAAACAACCAACAAAACTAAAAGGCAACCAACGGAATGGGAAAAGATATTCGCAAATGACATATCGGACAAAGGGCTAGTATCCAAAATCTATAAAGAGCTCACCAAACTCCACACCCGAAAAACAAATAACCCAGTGAAGAAATGGGCAGAAAACATGAATAGACACTTCTCTAAAGAAGACATCCGGATGGCCAACAGGCACATGAAAAGATGTTCAGCGTCGCTCCTCATCAGGGAAATACAAATCAAAACCACACTCAGGTATCACCTCACGCCAGTCAGAGTGGCCAAAATGAACAAATCAGGAGACTATAGATGCTGGCGAGGATGTGGAGAAACGGGAACCCTCTTGCACTGTTGGTGGGAATGCAAATTGGTGCAGCCGCTCTGGAAAGCAGTGTGGAGGTTCCTCAGAAAATTAAAAATAGACCTACCCTATGACCCAGCAATAGCACTGCTAGGAATTTATCCAAGGGATACAGGAGTACTGATGCATAGGGCCACTTGTACCCCAATGTTCATAGCAGCACTCTCAACAATAGCCAAATTATGGAAAGAGCCTAAATGTCCATCAACTGATGAATGGATAAAGAAATTGTGGTTTATGTACACAATGGAATTCTACGTGGCAATGAGAAAAAATGAAATATGGCCTTTTGTAGCAACGTGGATAGAACTGAAGAGTGTGATGCTACGTGAAATAAGCCATACAGAGAAAGACAGATACCATATGTTTTCACTCTTATGTGGATCCTGAGAAACTTAACAGGAACCCATGGGGGAGGGGAAGGAAAAAAAAAAAAAGAGGTTAGAGTGAGAGAGAGCCAAAGCATAAGAGACTGTTAAAAACTGAGAACAAACTGAGGGTTGATGGGGGGTGGGAGGGAGGAGAGGGTGGGTGATGGGTATTGAGGAGGGCACCTTTTGGGATGAGCACTGGGTGTTGTATGGAAACCAATTTGACAATAAATTTCATATAAAAAAAATAGATGGATGGAGAATCTCAGTGGTATGGACCACCATACTGAGAAACACTAACCCATTGGAGAAAATATAGAATGAAAGGGAGAGGACCTAGAACATAGCCACTGCCTTCAAATCTTTAGTCTAATTAAAAAGCTAGACAAGTAAGTCAACATATACAGGTCAATGTATTGAAAACAATAATGGCTACACCTACTGAATATTAACTATGTGTCAGCCTTTACATATATTTTCTTATTTAATTTTTACAGCAAATTTGATTTAGGGACTATTCTATCCTTCATTTTACAGATTGAGGTTCAGATTTCAACTTCTTAATCAGCACCCTTGACTTTTTGACTTTTAGAAGCTTAGAGTCTAACAGAGTGACACATAGAAAATTTCAATTTCAGGGTAACATAGTAAGAAAACCTTATTTCTATAAAGTGCTTTGATGCAGTAAATTATATGATACAAGGTCTTTCTTAATATGCTAATATCATTACTTGGCAAAGACAAAGTGTCTGTCTTAGTTCAGGCTGCTGTCACAAAGCACCATACACTGAGTGCTTATAAGCAACAGAAATTTACTTCTCATAGTTTTGGAGGCTGCAAGTCTGAGATCAGGGTATCAGAATAATCAGGTTCTGGTGAGGAATCTCTTCCAAGTTGCAGGTGGCTGATTTCTTATTGTATTCTCACATGGTGGACAGTGAGCTAGCTCTCTGGCCTCTTCTTAAGAGAAGATTGATCTCATTCATGAGGGCTCTACCCTCATGACTAATCACCTCCCTAAGTCCTCACCTCCAAATATAGCACATGGGAGATTAGATTTCCACATATGAATCTGGGGGGACACAAAGAGTCCAAGGTATAAATGCATGATCTGCATGAATCTTAAAGCTCATCTCTAGCACCCAAACAGTTCAGACACTCTCTACTTGTTGTGTACTGACCATCTGTGTATGCTCACCAAAACACAATGCCTTTTTAATACATTCTGAAATATAAGCAAACTCTATTCAGAATCATAAAATCCCACAATTTCTGAAGGTTCAAAAGATGTATTTTTACTGTACCTCATTACATAAAGAAATGCAATGTTAAATTTCACCAAAATAGTAACATTAGTATTCTAATTTTATTTTAAAAGTGATTTTCTATATATCTACTCACCTGATACTATGTAGTATATAGCAAGGATGCTATAGAATAGATTATCATTATCATTATTATTATTATTATGAATATAATTATTATTATATTATAAGGAGCCTGAGGCTCAGAGTTATAAAGTAGCTTGCCAAATCACACAGTTAGCAGCTGGCTGGACCCTCTTCTGACTGTAAATCTTTCTACTCTACCTCAGTGCCTCAGATACAGCCAACAATCACTCTAGCTTTTCCTTGGCTAGTTCTTCCAGAATGATGGATATCTTCAAAAAGTTGCCTTCGTGACCACGAGAGCTGATTATTGACTGGCTAGAAATAAAACATATATCAGACACTGTGGTAAAGCACAAGTGCATTTATAGAGGCATTGTTTTTAATCATGAAAAGCTGGTATGACAGGTAATTTTTTGAAATATTAAATTGTGTTTTGCTTTTCCAGCTATAAAAAAATAAAAAAAGAATGAGCAGTATTTATGTTTTATACTTCCTATTTTCTTCCCCTCACTCCAAAAGGCAACCAGGACTTCGCATTCTCTTCCCTTGGGTATGATTTCTAAGGAAAACAAAATTCCTGATAGAAAATCACCTTTTATGGCCTTTTTGGAAGCTTAAATTCATGATGTATAACATGAGGAGGAGGGAAGAGAAGGCAGTCTCTTCTAGGGTGAGAAGAGGTAGACAAAAGCAGTGAAAAAAGTTGGGGTATACCACAAAATTTAAAAGGGGATGATCATTGGCTGATTTGTGGTATATTTGAGATGCAAAGTATGATCTGTTGAAATAGTCATGGAAGCCTGAAGGAACCTCCAGATGGAATGGCTGCTTGATAAAGCTCAGGAGGCTGGATCCTAGACACTAGAGCTGGAACATAGGCGGACATTCAGGTACCTGCCTCTGGTACAAAAGCTCCAGAGCCACAGGACTTCGAAGTTCAGTATAGGTGGGTGATAGGTTTATCAGCTCTTTCATATCTCAAAGGCAGGAGAGGTGTCCGTGAACATATGGTTTCACTGAAACTCCCATCATCATCTCTGTATGAAAGCAGATAGAGGATTCTCAAAAATACTGCTTTCCTATCACAGAAATAAAGGACATAGCAAGCAAATATAGTCAATGGTATTGTAATAGTGTTGCATGGTGACAAATGTTAGATACACTCATGGTGAACATAGCATAACATATACAGAAGTTGAATTACTCTGTTGTACAACTGAAACTAATGAAACATTGTGTGCCAACTATACTTAAAAGAAAATTTATGAAGAATTGTATTTGCAGACAGCTAGTAGCTGGAAACTTGAAGTCAGACTTAATTTTATTTAAAAACAATAAAGTATATATGTGTATGTGTGTGAGGTGGAGTTGGAAAGTTGAAATAACCTTGGCAAATGTGAATAATTTTGACATTGAATGATGAGTACATGGAGGCTTGTAATATCATTCTTTTCTTGTAGATGTTAAAAAATTTTCATAATAAAACATTTAAAAAGTCAATAAGGTAACAGTTCTTGCACCCCTATTTTGTAGAACAAGGTTCATCTGGACATGTTGAAAAGAGCCTAAGAATTCCAACACAAAGGGAGTAATTCAGTAGCAGTGCCTGCTTGGGCTTAGAAAGGAGAAATGGCAATATACATGACATGAATTTTCCATCCTTGATCGAGGTTCTCTAACTTTTATTTTGTGTATAAACAAAGTCATCACAAATCAATATGTTCCATTTTAGCCATTTCCATGCAGAAATAGAACAAATATGTCATGCTTTTGTGGGGGTAGATTAATAATTTGAATCAATAGCCATGTCTTTTATTATAAGTACAGTTATTGTTCAGTATTTGATTCTATAATCCTTTTTTTACCAAAACCTGAACAGAATGTTTTTGCTTGCTTTAGTTCCAGGGCAACCTCTACTAGGAACAGAGGTGGGTTAACCAGAGTCCCCTATCCTCAGAGTTTCCAAATTCAGAAAAAAGCCCCAGTATCCAGTCCCTGCCCCTGCTATGAGCTGTGTTGTCGCAAACCTTTTCTCCCAGCCCTGCTGGTGCTCTGGGATGGCATAACCAGCCATCCAGGTCTCTGAGGCTCTCGGATTCTTGGTCTAATGCTCCTGAGTTGCCTCTTTCAAATTCTTCCATAGGACATGCAGCTCAGCAGGCCCAGAAGCCTTCTTCTGCACCAGCACAACTCCTTCTTCTGGACTCAGTGTCTAACACCAGGATACCCCAGATGAGGAGATTCCAGCTGAGGGAAGTCTAAGCATCACCCTAGAGAGACCAGGAGCAGACTTCTGAGGACCGCCTGTTCTCTGAGGGGAGTTGCTCACAGGAAGGGCTGTTTTCCCCTGATGAACCAATTGTGAATTAAATATCCAGTAGCTCAAGAAGATTTGAAACTAACTCCCACGGAGTACAAACTACCAAATAGCAATTCACAGGTATATCTAGGTCTTCAGGGGATGCCCAACCATACTTAGGACTGACCTGAGTGCAGCTACTTCCCCAGAGAAAAAAGCTTCTACTTTGGAACCGCCACCAGCAATCAGGCCCCGGAATTCCTTGTCCTGCAGGACTGAGGATGGAGTATCAAAACCCAAAAAGGTTCAAAGTCCCCCCCAAGAGTCTCTGAAGTGATGTGCAGGAAGAAAATGTTACAACATCTGTTTACATCCATTCATATTCAATAGACTAAAAAGGAATACAGTTTAATAATACATGATATGTGATTGGCAGTGGTATCCCCACTTGGTCTATGTGTAACTTAAGGTAAAAGTGTGCCCTGATGGGAGAAGATACATTCCACAACTTAAAGGGGTCAACAGCTGCACCCCTACACACCTCTTTAAGCTCACAGTGTGGTTCATATGCTTGGTTATGTTTGTTTATGAATTTGGTATCATAACAAGTAGACTCTAATGCTTAAATTTGTAATGACATAGGTGTGACCATAGAAACCCATTTTATGTATTTTGTTTTGTTTTGTTTTGTTTTGTGCAACATAGTTGTCTTATTATCTTTTGGCAAAGAACCTAAAAGAGTAACAGTGTTCTTTCACTAAATGACAAGTACTCCCAATTTGGTGACCTTTTCTGTGATGACAAGTAACTGTCGATAGATGCCACCTAACAGAGATCCTCAAAAAAGATAAAGACACTTATTGTCTCCTTTCAAGGTAAAGGTGACATTCTAACAATGAGTGAAAAAGTAACTGTTTTTTGTTTTGTTTTCTTTTATTTTTAATCCTGTATGGGAAAAGAATGTTGAAAAATGGATGTTTGTAGGTGTTTATATCATTGTTGTCAAAAATGGTGTCTCAGACATAAATTTCTATCTTACACTGAAACAGAATTCTCTAACCTATTTTGAGATCTTCCAAATGAAGCGTTTCAGTGGTTTTTGAAACCATTTGATAAAAAATTTTAAGAAAGAAAATCCCTTCTGACTACATTACAAAAAAATCGATTTTGACATCAGGGAAAGGGAGAATTGATTAATTTTAACAATAAAATTGAATGAGAAATGTTGTGAATGGGATTAAGAAATTAATATGATTTAGAAAGTGTGCTCAATGTTGCACTTCCTCTGTTGGATCCACAGATCTTCTGAGAAATATCTTCCATACGTGATAGTCATAAAAACCAAGTATCACAATAAAATGAACACACTAGACCTTTAATTTCTGCCACATAAAGCAGGAAGCCAAAAATGTATTCAAATGATGAAGAATTTTATCACCTCACAATGCTAAAACTGTTACTAATAATAATTTATTGAGCCCTTTAATACATATTTTTCTTTGATTAATATAGTTTAAATACTTAAATATTCCTAATTAATTGTTATTATATATTTTATACAGTGTCTAGTTTGGTAAATAGTTTTTAGTGTACCTAGTACCTAGTTCCATATTACATATGTGTGTATGTTGTTTGTGGGTACATCTGTATATGTAAAGAGAGGGAGATAACTAAAAAATTATGCAGGAATGCCCCTGGGTCACATCCATGAGATCCAGAATAACTGGACATAGCTTTTGAACCACAACTTGAAACAGGGGCCCTGAGGCTGGCTCATGTCTATATCCATAGTGTTAAGCACAAAGCCTGGTTATATTGAATAAATGATAAAAGAATGAACATTTCATGGTGGCCAGAGGTTTGAATTGTTCTCATATTAAAATAATAATTCATGAGTTCTTTCAAAAAATGTTTTAATCCAAGCATATCTACACAGAGCAGTGAAATAAAATTGCAAAATATTTATGCATTAAAAAAAAAAAAAAGTGTTAGACCTGAAAAACAGAGCCTGATGTTTCTGTTACTAACCACTAGGTGGCAATAGCTCTACATTACTCTTCATCTCACTTCCTGGCAATCTTTCCCTAGTGGTCTTGGAGTTAGCACAGAATGTTATCTCCTCAGATATTTGCCAAGAAAAGGCATATCTGTTTTAGGAACTCTGATACTGGTATTATTGATGCAAATGTATTTCTGTGCTTGTTTCCTGTTGCATACATCTAGGACTATTATAACAGTTATCCACTAATTTGATGATCTTAGAGTTATAAATTATTATAGCAAAATCAATAAAGAATTTATTTTTAAGCCATAGGAGTCCATAAAGGTCTACATATGGAAAATTTAAGATAATTGCTGTGCTTTTATATATCATTTTCTCTCTCCTTCTCCCTCTCCTCATGGCCTTGAAATTACAGAATGAAGACATGAACACAGCTATAAATACAGATAAAGATGGCAGAAGTGAGAGGTCTACTCTTGCTTCTTTTCCTAGCTATTTCTCTGTATTCACAAACAAGCCACCTAACTGTGACTGAGACCTGTCCAGTTTCTCTTTCACGGAACAGATATACAAAGAGCATCTGCAAAATGCATGGAGATTTTGGACAGAAAATGACAGAATTGGAGACAGGATAACGTCCGGGCAGTATGAAATGCTTTTCAGCTCCAATTCCTTGGGAGAATGATGCAGTGAAATTTTCTTTGAAATAGGAACAAAATTTAAATCAGAGTTTTCATGGAGCTGTTTTGTTTTAATTTATTCATGTAGCCACAACAGTATAGTAGCAAGAAACTATACCCAAAGTTCAGGAATTGAACTAACTAGTATTGTCTAAAGCCTTTATAGATGATACCTAGATCTTTTAAGATGTCTCTTTCTATGACTTCATCAACTATTAGCTCTAAATGGCTCAGAAGTTAGAAAATTAAACAAGATAATTTTTTTAATTTTTATTTATTTATTTATTTATTTATTTATTGAAATTTATTGTCAAATTGGTTTCCATACAACACCCAGTGCTCATCCCAAAAGGTGCCCTCCTCAATACCCATCACCCACCCTCCTCTCCCTCCCACCCCCCATCAACCCTCAGTTTGTTCTCAGTTTTTAACAGTCTCTTATGCTTTGGCTCTCTCCCACTCTAACCTCTTTTTTTTTTCCTTCCCCTCCCCCATGGGTTTCTGTTAAGTTTCTCAAGATCCACATAAGAGTGAAAACATATGGAACCTGTCTTTCTCTGTATGGCTTATTTCACTTAGCATCACACTCTCCAGTTCCATCCACGTTGCTACAAAGGGCTATATTTCATTCTTTCTCATTGCCACGTACTACTCCGTCGTGTATATAAACCACAATTTCTTTATCCATTCATCAGTTGATGGACATTTAGGCTCTTTCCATAATTTGGATATTTTTGAGAGTGCTGCTATAAACATTGGGGAACAAGTGCCCCTATGCATCAGTACTCCTGTATCCCTGAAAATTATTTTAAAAAACTGACCAAATCAATTAGAATCAATTTGGTATCTCCAAAAGATCATTCATTCATTCATTCATTCATTCAACAAGCTCACATAGTGTCCAGCACTGTGTTCTCACATAATGGTGTCCAGAGCTGGAAGGAAGAAAAAGGCAAAGGGGTCTTCATATGCACCTGTTTTTTTATTTTTTCAGATGTTAATAACTTTTCTGAGTATCTCCTGGCTCGCTTTTCTCACATCTCTTTGTCCAGAACTAAGTTTCATCCCTCCTCTAGGCCAGCCCCTGGGAGGTATATGTGGTTCTATGACTCAATTAGGACAATCATGAGCCATCCTTAGAGAAGTCTGGGTATAGTATTGCCTGAAATGGATTGCTGATAAATTTTAGAGGTAGGATACAGTACATAGGCAGCACAGGATACAACTTTTTAAAGAGAGAGGCTGGTGAGTTTGAAGAACTAGCAGGTCAAGGACCAATGTTTCTGCAGCCCTGAATGACATAGTATTGGAATGAATGAGAAGGTTCAAATATATGAGAAATGGACTAAGGCAGAGTGCATCTCAAGAATGAGACTGTGGAGAGACTGGAAGTCTGCAGCATGGGATGACCAACCAAGACCACAGTGTGTCCAGAATCATGAAAGGGGATCTATCTCCCTGTGCCTTTGTTAGGGATGAGATTGGTATTTTGTCAGCAGTGATTAGAAGAGAAATCTTCTCTGATTCATAGGGCATTTAGTCTCAAGCACTGGATGGGGAGTTTGTATTTGAAACCTTCTTCTGAGATGATTCAGGCTATCCTTGAGCAGTGTTGACCTTGTATGCACCACTGTGAGAAGGTGTGCCAGTGTCCAGTGTGCTTGCAGAATTTATCTGGGGAGTGTCATTTGTGGCTCCATCACTAGGCGAAGATCAGTGTATCCGCTACAGTGGACTAAGAAGGGCCAGAATGCCTGGAGTACTTACTGTTGACAGGGAGGGTCCAGTATATCTGGTTCACTTAGAGCATTGGAAGACTCCTGGACATGTTCCACTGACTGGAGGGGTAGTCAGAAGCCCTAGGTCTTGAAAGATTCTTGGTATTTTCCAATACTGGAGACAAGAGTGGGAAATTTGAAGAACTGTTGGGTCATAAATTCTATGTGGCTGCACCAGTGACTATGCAAACAGCTGATATATATCAGAAGCCCTGGATGATAAGTTACCTGTGTGTTTACAACAAAACACATACAAAAAAAACAAAACCCAAAAAATCAATACACAAAAACTATGGGTTAAATATGGTTGTGTAAGGGACAGATGTTATAAAGTGAAGGATAAATTATATTCTATTTATTGTGTTTGGTCTGTATGACTGAATTGAATTATCCTTTATCAAGTGTGCATCACCAGTACCCCCTTTAAATTTGTCCTCTTCATTTTTTTTAAGTTGAGAGATGGAGAGAGAGCAGAAGAGAAGGGCAGAGGGAGAAAGAGAGAGAGAGAGAGAGAGAGAGAGAGAGAATCTTAAGCAGGCTCCCTGCTCAGTGCAGAGGCCAATGTAGGGCTTGATCCCACATCCCTGGGATCATGACCTGTGTCAAAATCAAGAGTTGGGCACTCAACTGATTGAATCTTCCAGTTGCCCTAAATATGTCCTCTTCTAATGACAGCAGAAGACAAGAAGAAAATTCATTTTCTAGAATGTTTTTCCCCATGTGGTTCAAATTTAAAGTGTGCCAGTAAAAACCATTTGCATGTGATTTGGAATGTGAACAAAAAAGGGTAGACCTTCCCTAAAGACTACTGGAGACACACACCTGGATAGACGTGAAGGTCATAGCAGCTTCTTAGGGAGTAATGGGAACCATACAGCTCAGCACTTCAAACTGAACTGTGTGTGTGTGTGTGTGTGTGTGTGTGTAAAACACAATGTGGGACAGGAAACACAAATTAGTCTGGCTGAAGCCATTTACAATAAATACTTAGCCATATTTCATTAATTAAAATGTAAGAAAAGGAAAAAATAATAACTGAAGTTAATATAATGTTATGTGTCAATTATACCTGAATAATAAAAAAAATGTAAAGTGGCATTACTGAGTTCAGTTATGGAACTCAGTATTTTTTTTTTAATTTTTTTTTTCAACGTTTATTTATTTTTGGGACAGAGAGAGACAGAGCATGAACGGGGGAGGGGCAGAGAGAGAGGGAGACACAGAATCGGAAACAGGCTCCAGGCTCTGAGCCATCAGCCCAGAGCCCGACGCGGGGCTCGAACTCCCGGACTGCGAGATGGTGACCTGGTTGAAGTCGGACGCTTAACCGACTGCGCCACCCAGGCGCCCCTGGAACTCAGTATTTTTAAATCCCTTGGGCTATGTTAGTTTTCTCTGTCAGCCAATTGTCTTTTGAGACTCCCATGCCGGCTTATGATTATGGTGGCTATAAGACAACAATAATACTTTCACATATGTCTTCTGGGCCTTCCATCCTTTGTGAAATGAGTTGAGATCATGACAATTTATAATGGAGTGATAAACTAGAGTTTATCTTTAAGTATATAGTTCAATAGAGTTCAGAATATTCACAATATTTTGCAAGCAATCTTCAGAACTCTTTTCATTTTGCAAAACTGAAACTCTTACACCCATTAAACAACAACTCTCCATCCTTCTCTCTTCCCCTGCTCCCCTCTCACACACCTGCCAACCACCATTCTACTTTCTGTCTCTACAAATGGGAGTACTTTAGGTAACTCACATAAGTGGAATCATATTATCTTTTTGTGTCTGGCTTATTTCACTGAGCATGATGTCCTCAAGGTTCATGGGATGAGGGAGTTTTGAACAAAACCTGTAAGAACTTATAGAATTAGAGGAGATGAAAATGGGGATTTCAAGTAGGGAAATACAGATATTTATTAAAAATACTTTAAAATAGCTGGCTTTATATGGGAAACCTATGAGAAAGAATAAGTGTGTTTTTTAAAATGTTTACTATATGTAGTGTTAAAGGAATCAGTTTATGACAATAATGAAAGAATAAAAACTGTATATAAAATACAAATTTAAAACTGGAAGAAAATTGATAAAATTACTGTTAGATGTAAAGAGTTTAAGAAACCTGTTTCAGTCAGTCATTGTATACCAAAGAGGCAGAAGCGAAATAATGCTATAAATAATTGGAATACTATAAATGATGCTTACATGTAATTTCCAGTTGTGAGCCCTATAAATAATTAATTTATAGGTTATTTTTATTACCTTCATAAATATTGGTAGCCAAGGAAATATGTAATACATTAAAAAAGTAAATTACTTGATTTCCACTTAGGAATAAGATCACTTAGCCATTTCTAGCTTCAGGTTATCAAAAGAGAAAGGTAGAGCTATAGAAAGAAACTAAAAGGTTTCTTTCCTCCGATTAGCTGTAGGTCTTTGTGCAAGGCACTTTTCTCCTTTGCTTCATTGCTTATCCATGAAATTGGAAGAAAGATGTGTAAGGTTTTTTTTTTCCAGTTCAACATCCTGTGACATTATGCATATAATTTTCATTCAGATAAAAGGAAACCAATTTTAATATTTATTTGGCAAGTGTTTATTGATGGTATGCCTGAGGAAGGTCCTGTACTAGTTGGTAAGAACAGACAGGTGAAGAAGTCATAAATTGGGGACAACCCAACTATATTTGGAATGTTTAAGGGAAACCTTATAAGAGAAAACATTTGAACTGGGTCTTGAAAAAAATACATAATATATGCAGAGAATAAACAAACATATCCATGAATTTTTCCCCAATGAGTAATTTATGATCCTCAAAATCACAACTCCCTTTCATGCTATTCATGCTAGTAGGTTCCTCTGATGATTTTAGAACTAGAGAAAGAAAGCAAGTTATTTCATCTGAGAAATCACCCCACTGGGCCAAAGCATATAAAATACAGTTTGATGTTATAAAGGAAGATAGGAGTGCAAGAAAACAAGAATCAAGCAGAAACTGAAAATTTTGAAAAATCAGCTGGAGTTAAAAGAAGATCAATCAAAAGAGGAAGCATAGTAGTGATAGCTTTGAAGCTTAGCGATTGATAACTCAATCCTTGCTGTTCTTAATGGGTCCTTATGGACACACCAAGAGAGGGTGGTAGAGGTTGGTGGTAAAGAATGCTTAAACTCTACTAAAGGCCAGTTTCATCTTATCACAAAGGAATAAAATTTCCATTTCAAAGAGAACTAGAAAAGTCATTTATTCCTTAAATAAGCATCTAGGATATTATCTAGTACTAACTAGGGAAATAAACCTAAAGAACATTTTAAGTAAATTTTGGAAAATTCCTGGCTATATGTAGTATGGGCTGTAGTCCAGACAAATACGAATTCAATACCAAGCTCAGTGACTTAATAATTGACAAGTCAGTTATTTTTCTGGGCCTCAGTGTCCTTAGTTGTAAAATGATACCAGTAGTGGTATGCTGCAAGAAAGAGTGGCTCTGAAGACTGAATGAAATGAGGATAAAACACACAGCACAGGGTCTAGTGTAGAGCAGATGGCCAGTAAGTGCTATTTCCCTCCTCTCTCTAGAGTAGTGTCTAGCTTACACCAACCTGGCTATGTAAGTTAGGGTCCAATCAAGATATAGAAACCACACAGTGATTTTAGTAAGTTTAATAGAAAGAATATTAACTGGGGCATCTGAGTGGCTCAGTCTGTTGAGCGTCCAATTCTTGATTTAGGCTCAGGTCATGATCCCAGGGTTATGACCAGGGTCTACTCTGATTGTGGAGCCTGCTTGGGATTCTCTCTCATTCTCTCTCTCTCTCTCTCTCTCTCTCTCCCTCCCTCCCTCCCTCTCTCCCTCTCTCTCTCCCCTCTCCCCATTTGCTTTCTTTCTCTGAAACAAAAAGAAATTTTAAAAAGAATATTATTAATAACAGGGGATTGGAATACCAAGGGAATAGCTGGTAAGAAGTAAAGAGAATTTGAAAGAATATAGGAATGGCAGATATAAGGAGCAGTCCCTAACCCTGGGTGTATGATACAGCATCCAAGAAAGAGCACCCACCATCCCTCACCCCTATGGCTGAGATACAGATATTTTTGAGGAGATTGAAGCTGTTGGTCATCAGTGCTGTTAGCCAAATGTGCCCTGCAGGAGGAGCGAGTTGTTGGAGAAGACAGAATCCTGTCCCTGAGAAGCTACAGTGCTGCAGGGGCTGAATGCTGGAGAAGCTATGCATACTTCAGGAGTCTACAGAGTGCAGCACCCTGGAACCAGAAGAAAGATCCTCTTCCTCTTCTATTGATTGTCTCTCCAGAACTCTCTATTCATAAAACTTCACATTGTCCCCTATGGCAAAGAAGAAATCATCAAAGAGCCCATCTCCATTTCACAGATCATGCAATGGAAAGTAGATTTGTAGCTCAGAGGCAATAAAATGATAAGTGGCACACTGGTTAATCTATTTTCCTCTTTGGGTGCATCAGTGTGGAATCTCCCTGTAAATTTATCCAGAGGACCCAGTAGGTGTGAATGGCCAGACTGGCTAGCTCCTGGGAATGGCCATCTAGGGATGCAGGGGAGGAGATTTTAGTTTCTTTTATTCCACATGTTTCCTACCTCCCTTGCCTTCCTATGAAAAAATTGCTAATCTTATCAAATTCTGGGCCATAGATTCATCCAGCCCTTGCTAATGGGCAGGAACATTGTGCCATAAGTATCATAAGTCAACACTATACTTTTTCTCTTTCACTTTTTCTCTTCTGTGGTGCCCTTGGGAGGAATTCTGTCACCTCAACTGTTTCCACAAAACCACTTGAATATTCTTGTCAGCGTGTCAGATACCTCAGACCATGTAGTTGATCAATTGATGGTGATATTCCAAGATTTGAAATTGGACTAGGTACAAACCAAGAGCTATATACTGTCTTCCAACTCCGCTTTCCAACATTTTGCATTAGGACTAATTAGGTACTTACCCAAGTAATAATAAAATAATATTTGCTTCCCATTGGCTTTGTTCCTTGTGTCTATCTCCCTATAGAAATTTCAGAGATGAATTGTGATTTGCAAAACAGGATTCAGGCATTCCTACATTTCTGCAAACACCTTCAAAATTTCACCTTAGTTTCTAACAACTGTCATCTTGTTCTCACAGCCAAATGCCCAAAGTGATTGGCATTTTAAAAAATACTTCTTTTACAACAATCATAGAACAAATATTTATGGTAATTTATATTTTTCAACAGAAATATGTATATAGCAACTTTACAAATAACACTCACATGTTAAATTATCCTCACAATTTCTGTATGAGATTATTATTCTCATTCCTATTATATACCTGAGGAAACCGAGGTTGAGAGTTTTTGAATGATAGTTTTTTTTTAAAGGTAGAGTTGGGATCTGGGTGCAGGTGTTCTGATTCTTTATCCTATAGTCTTTCAAATAAATGCATAAAAATAGTTTTAAAATTCCTGGCACATAGTAGGTATTCCATAAATGTTGATTTTACAGGTTCTTCTTGCACAAGCTGCTTTCTTTGTGCAGGAAGTGGATGTGTTAGCGCAGCTTATTTTCACTTCCTGTTGCTACGATAAAATGCTAATTATTTAACATTTTCTTCTAAGGGCCAAGATCCCAACAGAGATCATACATGGGGTTCCTGCTGTAAAGACCACAGCTTCTGGTGGTGGAAAGGAATGCATTTTGATCCTTTTCTACAGTATTACAAAGTTGATTTGCCATTGGTAATTTTTATTTATTGGTAAACAAGATAAATTCACCACAGTGTACTTGTGCTGCCTTAACCCTCCCCATTTGTCTTTAAAGTCCTTCAGAAATGTTTTAACTCTAAAAATGGCGTTTAGAACAGCAGGGCCAATTGTTATAGATAGATTAAGATAGTGAAAAACAGAGCATCCAATGTTTTTAAAGGGAGATTTCCCTAATATACTTACTTTGGGGATTAAGAGCTTTTGAACAATTAAGTTCACCCCCTGATGTTGCCAGACCACATTTAAACAGTCCCCTATTCATTCACAAGATATGGCCCACACAGATGCACTCCATAGGCAAAGTAGGAAACTTGCATTAGTGTTCTACAGAGAAATAGAAAATGAGGGAGCAAGATGCTCTTTTTTTTCCATGTTTCTATCTCTATCTCTAGGTTCTAGCATCTGCTGTACAACATCCCCAGAAGTGAGTGTGCTCTCGCATTCTGGTGACAACACTTCTTCACTTTTGTTTTTCCAAACAAGGGGGAGGTATCTGCTTTCTGTATGCATTAATCTCTGGGCAACATTCCCTTCTCTATTTTATTCCTCCAGGATACTTCCTCATTTTTCCTCTTCCAGCTTTCCAGTATTAGTGTAACCAATTCTTTGTTAAAAGTCTGAAAACAATTTCTATTTTCCTGACTAAAACTAATTGATAGAGGAAACAAAATGTATCAAGCGCTTTGAAGATGATAGAAGTGTAAAATGGGGTTCTTTAGATATTTTTATCAAATCCTTCTTAAAAGGGAAGTTATTTGAGCTACAGTCTAAAGTGTGAGAAGGAGATAATAGCAAGGAGATCTGAAAGAAGTGTGTTTCAGCCAGAGGGGAACTTCTTTGGATGCTAATTAGTGGTAGTTTGGATTGAAGGGATGGCAGTGGAGATGAAGTGCATGGATTCAAGATGTGCTTTCTTAGACAAAATTCCAAGACAGAGGAATTCATCCCAAATTAGAGAACAAGATAAGGTCATGGCCAGAGATTTAAATGAAACAAATGTAAGTAATATGCTGAGGGAGAATTTAAAGCAACAACCATAAGGATACTCAAATAGAATAAAAACAGAATTGTTTATGAAAAATACATGTTGGCATAAGAGAGGAGCAATAAAAAATGATGGGGTATTTTGAGTAATGCCCACCCTCCACGACCCATGCAGGTTCTAATCCTTGGAACCTGTGAATGTTACCTTATTTGGCAAAAAAATAATTTGCAGGTGTGATTAAGTTACGGCTCTTGAGATGGGAAGAATTATCCTGGGTGGGCCCCAAATGGAATCACATGTGTCCCTATCACGGAATATTTGACACAGAAGAGAAGGAAACCATGTGACCAAAGTAGGGAGGAGCAGAATCAGTGGGAGAGGATGCCATATGCTGGCGGGTCATAAGCCAAAGAATAAAGGCAACTACTAGAAGGTGGAAAAGGTAAGGAAATAGATTCTCCTGTAAAGCCTCTGAAGGAACTACAGCCCTGCTGACACCTTGATTGTGGCCCAGTGAATTCCATTTTAGATTTCTGGCTCTAGGACCATAAGAAAATGAATTCGTGTTCGCGGTAATTTGTTATAGCAGCTATAGAAAAACAATACAGATGACTTCCAGAATTTCATTCTGAGCAACAGGGTAAGTGTGGTATCATTTACTAAAATAAGAAGTAGTGGGAAAATGAGCAAGCAGGTTTGAAGGGTAGGAAGTATCAAGAAAATATCAAGAGATCATTTTTGAACTTGGTAGTCTTAAGATGTGTGAATAACCAAATTGAAATGATTGGTTGGCTGTGGGTAAATCCTGCTTGGAACTGGCTGAATTTATTGGATCTACTGATTGTTGTTTTTTATCGTATTTGGGTAATATTCACCCACTTTCTGTTCAAATATGTATTCTCCATTATCTATGTTATCTTTTTCTGGGACTATCATTACCAACATGCTAGATTTCTTGATTATTCCACAAGCTATTGAGGCTCTATTCGTGTGTGTGTGTGTGTGTGTGTGTGTGTGTGTTTTCATTTTCTTATCTTTGTATGAGTTTGGAGATTTCTATTTATCTGTCTTTAATTTCACTGATACTTCTCAAAGCCCTTCCTATTTTAATTTCAGATATTTTTCAGTTTTGGATATCCATTTGGTTCATTTTTAGTTTCTATAGGTTTTCTGAAATTTCCTATATATCTATTCATTGTATCCATTTTTTCCTATTAAGTCTGTATTTTAAGTCATTCTAAACTTCTTGTTTGCTAATTCCAGTAAGTTTGTGTCTGCTTTTATTGAGTGATTTTTCTTTTGAATATAGGTCATAATTTCCTGCCCCTTCACCTGGATAGTAACTTTATTATACATTGAATAACATTTTGTAGAGACTGAATTCTGTAACCTTTCCCTGAAAAATGTTAATTTAGTTCTAGCAAGCTAATAAATTTCTGGTTGACCCACTTGATCCTGCAGAGGCTTTGCTTTTAGTTTTCTTAGAGTTGCTGAAATCCAATTTTTCTTTGTTTTGGGGCATAGCCTCAAGTCCTGAGAATGGTCCTTAATACTGTAAGATGTGGCCCTTCTGGTGACAAACCCTAGATTTAAGTCCTTTAATGAGTCAAGACTTGAACGTCCAAATTGTGTCTTCCCAACACCAGGCAGCTACTAAAATTCCTGTTCAGTATTTTAGCCTTCCAACTGTTTTCTGCTAAGTTCATTAGAGTCTGTCTCTACACATGTGCAGCCAAACTTTGGGAGAGTTCACATGCAGATTTGGGGGCTGCCTCTTAACTGGTTTTATCCTTTCATTCACTTACCTAGCCTCACCAATTTCTAGCAGCTCTGAACTTTGACCTGAGACTTCTGTTTTTTGCTTGAACTCTATTTCCTGTGCAGGGAGGAAACTGGGAAGTGCTATCACAGGAAAGGCCAATTAAATGTGGATCTCATCCAGTGTGCTTCTATTCTTGAGACTATAATATCAGGTCTGGTGTCTGCTTGCTTTTGGTTGATAGAGCGACATAGATATATTTGTCCAGACTTTTTTAATTGTTTTTGGCAACGGCATTAGTTCAACATAAACTATTCTGCCATCACCACAATTCTGGCAATTGAGTGAATGAATCTTGATTTCAGGAAATCTGTCTGGAGCAAAAATATAAAAATTGATACTTATCAATAAGAGAAACAATCTCTGCCAATGCTTATTATTGGTTTCACATTAGAATCACCTGACAATTCTTAATCCATTTGCCCAGACTATCCCAAATCAACTAAATCAGAATCTCTGGGGGTTGGATCCAGATATCATTAGTTTTTAAAACTCTCCAGATGACCAAAATGTGCACTCAAAGTTGAGAACCACTGATCTTCAAAGAGAGTGAAGAATATGAGAAGTAGGTTCAGATTTGAGTTCCAGGATTACTTGGCAGAAGAAATTGAGAAGGAACAAACCACAGGAAGGTAGTACTATGGCAGCTAAGAGAAGAGAGTGATTCTCTAAGCAGGAAAAAGTTATCAAACGTGTTATATGCTGTTCAGAGTTTAGGTAATTTGAGGACTGGGAAGCAATATTATTTTTCAGCATGGTATTTGTTAGTGATTAACCCACCAAAATAAATGCAAGAATTTTCAATATTGTGATCAGTAGTTGAATAGAGTTGGTATGTACATACTATGTTTCAGATGTGAATGAAAGATTTTATTTCTGTAACTGCTCTCTTCCAGCTCATCTTCTATTCCTGCATAGTTACGAAAGGAAAAAAAAACTGCCCATTGTAGCTCTATGTGTTCCAGTTTAAGAAGTGAAGTCAGCCTCTTTGAGATACTTAGTCATGACTATAAGTTGAATCAATTGTCTTTTTCTATGCATATGTGGGGGTGGGGAGAAGACCTAAGTTCTTGGATAGTATGTGTCCTATCTGGGGTGTTAGGGTTAAAGAATGATGAATGTCTTATGAGTCCTCACTAGTTTCCTTATATGTATCTATCACCCAATAAGTCACTGGCCAATATACTATGCTTGTCAGGTTCCTTATTCTTGCACCTACTGTTGAAATCTGGGGTCATAGCTAGAGTCTCTGAGCTTGAGGTCCACCAACTCTATACTCCCTCAACCAAGCTCCGAGCCTCTGTTGCTTTACCATTTCCTCATTATTTGTTCCTCATTTTACATCTAAAACCAAGCCCAAATTTTAAAATAAGCGCTTATTAAAGGTGAAATTGTAGTAATGATAAAAGGAAATATAGCAAGTAACATGTAAGTTGATAGCTTACAGAAAAAAAAATATTAAGGCATGTTTATATTAGAAGTCCAGACTCAAGAGATCAAGTCTTACTTAGGTAAGAGGCATAACTCCAATTGGATATCTATGATATCTACGTTCTGCCTTGATAATTCAGCATTTCCCATTATGTCCCTTATCCCTTATCTTAGGAACTGCCTGTTCCAAAGATAACTGACACTGATATTATCTTAGCCTTTTAGGGAGATCATTCCTTCATACAATCTATCAGAATATGGTAATTCCACTACCTGCAAAAAAAAAATGAACACAAAGTACCAAGTGGCTTATTTTAAGTTTCAAATAGCAAAATAGAAAAATATACAAAAAATTAAGAAGTGACTAAAAACAAAGTGATAGACATATGAAAAATTTAAATACATATATTTGCTTAAAAACAAAACATTTTTGTTGGAAATGCAATTGAGAGACACATAAATAATTCAAATAGTACAATTACTAGGCTTGAAAACACAACAAACATTTGTCTAAAAGTTCAGAGAATGTTTGTAAAAATTGCATGTCTTGTTTCAAAGGAAGCACACAGAGAAATTGAGACTCAAACTAATTGATTTGTCTCAGTATTCACCGTGGCTGTCTACTTTTTGAGGACTCTATTTGCTGGTGAGTCTTCAAAAGGCTCATAGATGTGGGAGCTCCAGGTGCTAACCAGGGAGCTAAGGCAAATGGAATACGAGCTGTCATTCACTAGGTGGCCTAAGGTTTACACCTGTGAGGTATTCTTTTTTTTATTTCAATGTTTATTTATTTTGAGAGAGAGGGCATGCATGCATGCATGCATGCATGCGCCAAGTTGGGGAGGGGTAGAGAGACGGCGGGGTGGGGGGAGAATCCCAAACAGTTTCCAAGTTCAGGGCTTGATCTCATGACTGTGATATCATGAACCGAGACCATATCAAGAGTCGGACTCTTAACGGACTGAGCCACCAGGCACCCTGAGAAATATTCTTAGTATGAGTGTGGAGAAAAGTGAATGGTTGTAATAAGATTTAAAAATAAATCAAGGATTGCAGAAGAGCAAGTTCAATTATATGAATTGAACTGATCTAGAAACTTACTACTAAAAATGTGGTCTCCAGACCAGCATCATCAACATTATCTAGGAGCATGTTAGTAATGCTCAGTCTCAGACACCATCAGAGATTACTGAATTAGAATCTGCATTTTAATAAGACCTCCTGATGATTTTAAAGCATATTGAAATTCAGCAGCTGATCTAGGATATAGCTGAAAACAAAGCAAAGTTTTCCAAGTTACATAGAGTCTAGTGCTATAATTCAATTCATTATTATAGAGCTCACTTGGATAGTATACGATGTCAAGGAGTCGGACATAAAGGAGGAGAGGAATATTCCACTTATTTTGAATTTGAAAAGACTAATGCAATAATTTGGCCTCAGTGTGGCATGTAGTGGTAGAAGGTCAGAGACACTGGATGGTAAATGTTTTTGGGGGGACGCAAGTCATATAGGAATGAATTTACATTAGCACTAATTCCAGTTATGAAATATTTGATCTGAAAAGCCTCTCCACTGTTGAGAGTCAATGCTTCTGCTTTGGTTAAGCTGGAGGGAAAGGAAACTCCTTTCTAATTGAGTTGCAGGGGCCCAGAGATAGCAGTGATAGCTCAAAATAAACATTAAATGTTAGTTCAAATATTTGTAGGTAACAGATTGAAATTGAAAGCACACTTGGTTAATTAGCAGGATCTTAAAGCCTGAGTTTTATCACACCTAATAAATAAGACTTGATGAATAGAAAGTCTGCTATGACAGCTCCTAAAAATCTTACCTTGGAATCAATAGTCAACATTAACATCAGTGGGGTTAAATTGAGGCTTGGAGTTGCACCTCCCCACATAGCTTTGCATAGTCTGATAACTTTCTTTCACTGAATTGGCCTTGGTAAAAATTTATTTGCTCATAATTATGGCTTCTTGATTTCCATTTGTTCTTTCATTAAACATTTATTGAATACCTTTCATGTACGAGATAATCTAGGTTCTGGACATAAAGAACCTAATAAGGCCTGTTCCTGACCTTTGGACAATCAGGTAGGGAAGCATCTATACCAATAGGGGAAAAATCCTTAATAGTAGCAGGGAGTTATAAAGAAGATAAACAGGGAGTTCTAGAGAAAAGGAGGGACTGGTGGAAGGCTAGAGGAGCAGAAAATGTAAAATACACTGAAAAAATGTTTAATATGTATAACCTTCATCAGTGAGAAAAATAATTAACCTGAGAGTTTCATCTGATCATTTCGGGAACCATGTGAAATAGATATTAATCTGCTTTTGCAAATGAAGACTCTGAGCCTGAAGGAAGATTAGAGACTCAGGATTTTGCAGGCGAGCGGTGGGAGCCGAATGAGGAACCAGATTTTCTTTTTTCTTTCCTTTGTTTTTTTTTAATGTTGCTTTCTTTTGAGAGAGAAAGAGAGGGAGAGCAGGGGAGGGGCAGAAAGAGAGGATTCCAAGCAGCCTCCACACTCAGTGCAGAGCCCAAAGAGAGGCTCGATCTAATGACCGTGAAATCATGACCTGAGCTGAAATCAAGAGTCAGACAGATGCTTAACCAACTGAACCACCCAGACGCCCCTGACCAGATTTTCGAACAGTAGAATTCCAGGTCTTCCACCTAACTGACAACCCATGGCTATTCTAGGTAATAACCTATCCAGGAATAACATTTTAGAACAATTGAGGATCCTTATCTATGTGACTATGAATATGGTCCTGCCGAAGGATATATGACCTGATTGATTGATTGATTAACTGGGTGTGTTTGGGTGATCTAATAATTTAGACAGGTCCCTCTCACCCCCTTGCTGTTCTTAGTCTGTCCCTCTGAAAGCTGGCCACTGGTTAAAAAATAACCACCTTCCAATCTTTAGTTAAAGATAGCTGAGCATTTGGGCTCCACTGCTAGAATTTTAAAATATGCTCATTATTTCATTTAATGACTATTTATAGGGCAGAACCTACTATGTGAAAAATATTACACTAAGGCTATGTAGAAGAACAACATTTTTAATAATTTACCCAGGATAACCCCAAATCAACTAAATGAGAATCCCTGGTAGCTGGACCGAGACATCAATAGTTGTTAAACCTACCCAGATGATTTCAATGTGCACCTAAAAGGGATGACTGCCCCCTATATAGCATGAAATGGTTACAGCAATAAAACAGCTAATTGTTCTCAATTACTTATCCTGGGCCAGGCAACATGCTAAGCTCTTTAATTGGGTCATCTCCTTTTATCTTCCCAACAACCCAAGGAGGAGAGTGTTATTGTTACCCATTATCTCCAGTTTTTACATGAGAGAAATGAGGCTTTCTCAGACTCATTGGTGTGTCCAAGGTCAGTGGTGAAGCCCAAATTTTTTACTTCAGATTCCATGTTCTAACCACTAGGCTATATAGCCTCCCTATGATAAAACCAAATAGAAGGGAGATGCTTTTGAGGGCTATTTTCTAAAAGTTAAATTTAGGAGATAATTGGGGTAAATCTGTACAACATTTGAGTAGATGATTCCTTGTCAAGTGAAGAAAAAACTTAATAGAGAAAGATGAAAAATTAGCTTCAAATGAATTAAGGTCCCCTCTATTATCTCCTTTGAAATTGAGAAAAGTATTTTGATGTAGGTCTATTGATTAAAAAAATATACCTAAGCAGCTCTGAGGACAGCCTGGCCCATAGCTATTGGAAGGAGGTCCCCTGCAGCATTATCCCAAGGCAAATACATAAAGAGCATCTAGTGCCAGCAGAGGGGCCAGCATCATGTATAGGATGGAGTGATGTTCCTACTGGGTTCAGGAACATCAGGGAAGTGTGAGACCTTAGTTACAGAGTCCTGTATATCTCTAAGTTTCATATGCTGTGGAATCATCAATGTATAAGTATAATCTGCTTGCTTAATTGTTTCCCTTATGTGAAGCACTGCAGCATATTGGTTACCATATATACATATCATAGAGCCTGAGTTAGGTTCAAATCTTGGCTCTAAAATGGAGTAATAATACTAATATTACAGGGTTATTGTGAGAATTATAAAATATATTCCATGAGACTGTGATTTATAATGAATGTGTGTGTGTGTGTGTGTGTGTGTGTGTGTGTGTGTGTGTGTATTTGGTCTTCATCCTCACTTCTGACATAGAGCTTCTAAAACTCTTGGAATTTTCTAAGCAATGAAAACGATAAAGGTGACTTTTATTACGTGAGTGAAGTGACTGTTTAGAACTCACCAAAGGATGGAGTTGGTTGCCAGGGGACCAAAGCTCAGATTTAGAGGATTAAAACCTTCAGTCCCACCCCAACTCCTGAGAGGAGAGTGGGCCTAGAGATCGAGTTCAATCATCAATGGCCAATGATTGAATCAGTCATGCCTAAGTAATTAAGCCTCCAAAAAAACAAAAAGGAGGGGGTTTGCAGAGCTTCCAAGCTGGTGAACATGTTGGGAGAATTGCTGAATTGCAGAATACTGGAGAGGGCATGAATCTCCATACCTTTTACCTATACTATGCCCTATACATCTCTGCCATCTGCTGTTCGCAAATTATATCCTTTTATGATATACCAGTAATCTAGTAAGTAAAATGTTTCCCTGAGTTCTGTGAACCACTCTAGCAAATACTTCAAAGTCAAGTAGGGGGTTATGGGAACCATGATACAAAGTCAGTGTGTCAGAAGTACAGGTAACAAGCTGGACTTGGACCAGGCTTCTGAAGTTGGGGGTGAGGGGCAGTCTTGTAGGGTTGAACCCTTCACCTGTGGGACCTGATGCTGTCTCCAGGTTGGTAGTGTCAGAATTTAGTTGAATTGTAGGGCACTCAGCTGGTATCCAAGAATTGCTTGTTAGTATATAAACCACCCCCAAGGTGGAATTGGGTCCAGAACATTTTTCATATCTATATACCTTGTAATATATAAGAATATAACATATTCTTAGATATTCAAATATTAGGCCAAAGATATATTAAGTCTCAATATATCTTGGTTGTTATTAGTTCTATTAACTGGAAATCAACATAACTAATAATAGCAGAATAATTTCCTGTATTTTAGTTAAACCTAGAATTTCTGATAAAGGTAGGGAAATGCATCACTTGACCATTTTCTTTGAAAAATTATCAGAAAATTCAGGGAAAATTGGATGAGTGTAGATACTACAACTAGATATAATAAATGTGAGGGGGCAGAGATTAGTGGTTAGGAGCACACATGCTGGAATCACATGGCCTGCCAATTATTAGTTTTTTTAAAGAATTATTTTTAATGTTCATTTATTTTTGAGAGAGAAACAGAATGCAAGTGGGGGAAGGGCAGAGAGAAGACGGAGACACAGAATCCAAAGCAGGCTCTAGGCTCTGAGCTGTCAGCACAGAGCCCAACATGGGGCTTGAGCTCACAACTGTGAGATTGTGACCTGAGCCGAAGCTGGATGCTTAACTGGCTAAGGCACCTAGGCAGCCCGATTATCTTTGTGATCTTGAGCAGTTATTTGATGTGTCTGAACTTCAATTCCATTTTCTTCAAATTGGCAGTCATAATAGCATTAAATACTTTAGTATTAAATGTGTTAATATTTGTAAAACTCTTAGAACAGTGTCTTGTATATAGTAAGTGTAATATAAGAGTGTATTAAATAAAATCTGATATAGATACAAGCATGGCAGTATGCTTCAAGGGAAGACCTGATTAATTCTGAATGAGTGTTTCAGGGAACTGTTCTTGATAAAAGTGGTATTTCAGGTGGCCTTATTCACTATTACTAAAATTTTTTCCTCATACTCCAGTATTTGGTGAGTTGGGATGGATGTTTTTGGATGATTCATACTGCCTATATAGGATATAAGTTTAAAGGACTTCCAACATAAAAGGTAAAGCAAGGGACCTTGTCTCTAAGATAAAGACAAGTCCAGGGTTAAATACATGATAGAGATAAACATAAGCCAACTGGAAGTGATTTGCTATAATAACTGGAGAGGAAAATGTCTACATTCTTCTGTTAACCAATACCTATGTCACTAACCCAGGCTCTCTCAGGATAGGGAAACTTGGCATTCTTACTCCTTCAAGTTCCTGGGAGGAAAGGAGATACCACAGACATTCAGAATCTCATGGCTCTAGCACTATGGCCCAATGTATATGCTTAAACCTAATTCATTCTTTGGGAACCAATGACCATAGGGTATGGAGAGGAACCTGAGCAGCAACTTCTCCTTACTTTTTATTCTTTGTTTTATTAATCTTGTGACTTCTTTTTTTAAGTTTAATTACTTCCTGTGGTCAGCTGGAGATATTGCTGAACCACTTAGGAAAAATATAGTGGATTATCAGAAAACCTCTTCTTACACCTTCATATGGCTTCATTATGGATTTTTAACAAATGTTTAGTCACCTCATTTAAAAGTCTGAGCACCTAGTTCAGGCAGTGAGAATGCAGTGATGAGGGTAAAACTAACATGGGTTCTGCTGTCAGGGAACAACTGAGTTTATTAGACTTTATACCATGCTGGGTCAAATCAGTCAGAGAAGACTTGAGAAAAAAATAATGCCATAGAAGACCAAAACTGTCTCATTCTAAAAAGAGATTTTACCACAGAATAAATAATAATGAATTAATGAAAACAAGATTATAAAGATCATTTACCAAGTGAGAGAGGAAATTGAAATTTTAATATAGAGAATTTAAGTGAACAAATACAACTTTCTATCAGACATGCTTGACAAAATTATTTAAATTCTTACATTTGGAAGATGTGTAGTCAGGCATTCATCCTTCTCAGAAAGTCTTATATTGTACTAATTGCTGATAAATATAGAAAAAGGTCTCTTAATCAACACTGACAAGAAACAAAGCATGCACAATTTCATCTTTCAAAAAGCCATTTTCCATCTGGCTAGCATCTTCATTTATATTCTTGTGGTTACAAGATGTATATATTCTTGTTCCTTCAATTTTTTGTCTTGCTGAGAAGGAAATTTTCAACAGCATTTGCATGTTTCAAGTACATATGTCCATAAATGCAATTTAACCCACATTTTTATGACTAAAGTATGTCAACATAATTAAAATTTCCTAATTTTGATTTCCGCAGAGTTTATAGTCTAGCAGGGACCGATTATACTGGCAGACCATCCCCTTAGGCCATCATGAAAATCTTTTTTGATATTGTCCCCAAAAGCCTTAAAATGGGTCAGGACAGGAATTAATTGAGTGACCCCAAGGGCATACTATACATTAGGATAAATTATCCAAGTTTCCATTTCCCCTTCTACCTATTCACCAGACAAGCTCATACAAGAATGTGTCAACTAACAGCAGAGCCCAAATAACACAAGGCCAGTAATTTAAAATGCCCCAAATTTTTAACTAAGCCTGTACATTTTAATGATATTAACTATTCACGTTGTTATATAAACCTCTTTTACTACAGGGAAATTTTAATAGCTGAAATGAAATCTTGTCTCCATTTTTACAGATAAATTAAAGTCCTGGATTATGTCTAAAATCACTTTCCTGCATTTTCTTCTTATTTTACTGAGTCTCAGTCAAAAGAGCTCTCACTTAAGTGTCTTGGTAGAGAAATGGGGGTTACCTCTTCATTAGTTGTGTCCTAATAAAGGCCTACATCCTTCCATTGGACATAGTAGAGCTTTTTAGCACTTTGATATGGACTTCTTCCAACTAGAAGACTCTCCCATGTTCTTGTAAAGTTCCAGAGGGACCACGAGACACCTAAGATCATAGTACCAGTCCCACATCTCATCCACAAATATTCAGGATCCATGGGACACTGGCAGCCCCTAAAATCTAAGCATATTCCTATAAACAAAAGCACTTTCCAAGTAAAAATGATGTCCCTAAAATGCATAAGATGTTACAAGATGCATTCTATACAAAAAAATAGGTAATTTCATAGACCTTGTAATAACTGGTACAATAACTGAGGAAGAAAAGTGAATTTAAGAGAAAAAAATGTCTTGGTTTATTTAGCTTCTCCAGAATGTCCATCAATTTCCTGAGTCTAGTGCCTTTGAATTTAATCATCACAGATGAGTAATCTCTCACTGAGGTAATTGTGACACACTCCATTTCTTATATTCTTAGGAGAACAATACAGCAAAAGAGAAAAAAATTATAACAAAAACACTGCCCTATATACATTCATTAGAAGAGGCTTATTAAAATATCCTTCTTAATATATAGAAGGCAGTAGTCAAAGACTGCCCTTTATTAATGCCACTTTTTCTCCTTTATGTCCTAGTTAATTCATGGATGTTAATTCATATATCCCCTTTGGAACAGAGTTCTGGGAATCCCAATTTTTAATCCAGGGTGGTCTCTGGCTGGGGCTAGAATTTCCACTCTCTGATGAGCTCAGAATCTCAGAGGTATAACAAGGACTAGTATGGTTTATGGTCTTGTAGTTCCTACTCTCCCCAAGTCTTCTCTCTTTGAAGTTTTCCATCCCTGGAAGGACCACCATATTCCTTAGCCATTTGTTGAACCTTATGCTCCTAATGTAACAATAACTGCAGCACCAGCCCCCAGCTCCTGAATTCCATACACCTTAGTTTCTCCTTACCAGGAGAGATTTCTTCCTGTGTTCACATTTGTCCCTGTTGGAGAACAGTCTTATGATCTGGAGATGGATATGTTCTACTTTCCAAACCTGTACCTTCGGGCCCCGTGTAATCATTTGCATATATTCCTCTCCTAACCACTTTTTTCCTTGAATTCCCTTACTTCAAGAAACCTTCTCTCCTCCAGTTACAGCAAAAATACTCTGTATCTTTCATTTATTATCTATAGAATGACATCTGACTATACTGACTCTTGAAATCCTTTCTCTTTTTTTTTTTTTTTTACTTTGGTGTCTCTCAATACCCTTTTGAAAAGGCCAGTTGAGATTTTAATGCTTCAACGTGCTTCTTAATTTAATACATTTCTCCTTGACTGTGTATAAAACTAATGTTTGCTGAGTTTGAAAGTCTTCCTTTCTTTTACTGTTTCCCACAGCTCATGTTTTAACTACTAGATCAAAACCTTTCATAAGTGGATTTCTTTACTCTTGAGTTTCTGATAGTTTTCTTCTAAAATGCAAACAACACTTCTCTGTTGCTAGCCGCCTTACCTGCTGATTGTAGTTTTCCCTTTGCTTATTAGTAATTCTGATATTAGAGTCACTGTGTTGTTTCCTTCTCAGCAATTGGATTTTTGATGAATGCATTTTTTTTTACCTCCATGCAAGGAGATGGTCCAACTTTTATATTCTAGTGACTCCCGTTTCTCTTTATCTTTATTGATGAATTCCAGAAAAGAACTGTGCTGGAACTCATATTCTGTTATCTAGGTCCCCCCAAATCCACGCTATTATCAACATTTAGTAATAAACAGGTTCCTCAGAACTTGGCTGGAGAGACAGGCAAAAAGGGACAAAAAGATCCTGATAAAAATACATCAATTTGAAAGTAAAAAACTGATACAGAGCTCCTGGCAGTTTTGAAGTGATTTTTCCGTGATCTTGGAAATAAATATGAACACCTAAACCACAATAAGCAGAATCATGGTGGAGAGTGCGTGTTCAATAAAAACCCATGTTTCTCTCTCTTGGGCTCCTAATTAGACTACATTTTCTAGCTTCTTCTTCATCCACTGAAGTGTGACCCTGGGGCTATGAGTGAAAGTGATGTGTGCCACATCCAAGCCTGGCTAATAAGAGCCTTCATTGTGATCATCTACCTGTGCTTGTCTCTCTTTACTGTATGCCAAAGACAGAGGATTCAGCTGGGGACTCCAAGGTCTTTGGGAACAGTGGGACCACATAACAGGAGGAGCTGGGTCCTGAGGGACTCTGTGGAGGCGAGCACTCATCCTCCATCCTCTTGGATTTTGCATGAGTGAAAAACTTATAATTTATTACCACTGAGATTTTGAAATTGTTTCAGCAGATAGCCCACCCTGAATAATACAGTAAAATAAAGATTAATATATAAATTTTTTTTTCTTTGTGTCAGGGAGGATTTATTCAGGATTGGGGGAAATTTTCTGACTGACAAGTCAAGTGGCAGTGTCCTGAAATCAAAGTCATTCTAAGATAAAGCAAGTTTCCACAATTCTTTTTATTATAAATGAAAACTGCGTAGTTATATAGCTCACAATTATTTTTTGTCTTTACCCTTTTTAATTAATTAATTTAATTATTATAATTTATAATATTATAATTTATATAATTTATAATATATATAATTTATATATATTTATGTATAAATAAATTTATAAATATATAAATTTATATATAATATATAATTTATATATAATTTATAATTTATAAATTAATTATTAATTTAATTATTATAATTTAATTAATTAATTAATTAAATTATTAATTTAATAAATATTTGTCTTTACCCTTTTTCTAGTTTACTGCATATTATTTCTCTACTTTAATTTTTTTCTATATTGATGCTGTATATGTAGGAGTGACTCAAGCAAGACTCAAGATAAAAAATTAAGTATAAAATGTTGAGAGCTTGCAAGTGAAAAATACAAATAAATCTCTCCAAGCAAATATCTCTAAGAAGCTAAGAACCAAACTGAAAGTTCAGACTTACTTTTCTCTTGTTTCTTGATAATGTTCAAAGAAGTCACTGTCCAATTGTTAGAGGGGTTCTAGTGATGCCAAAAAGGCACTGAATTGGAAAAAAAAAAGATTACTAAATATTGCAAGAGGAAAAGTATCTTTTCCCTATGCAGGTCTTGTTCAAAAGATCCACTTTTGATCCAGGCCAAAGATGACCTAGGTCCCAAGGTGTAAGGTCAAAATAAAACTTTGTTTTTATTTTGGTACTTTGCATCTCAACATTTTATCCCTCATTTAATGGATATTCTTCCCTGTTCCATCAAAATACATCAAATGTAAATTATTTCTTTCAGGATTCCACAGAGAAATAGTAGGCATATAAGTTTTTACTACCTGCCCATTAGCAAAAGTTTGAAGAATACAATATATAAATGGATAACAAGACTATATGTAGGAATACTTTATTTCCTGGGGCTTTCTCCTCAAGCTCCAATATGGAGCCTAAGTTATAGTGAGCTGTAAAGGGTACAGAACTCTGAAAACCCCTTGGAAGTTTTCTCCTTTTTAGTAGGCTTTCCTCTCTTTCCAACATGTATCTCAATGAGGGTAAGGGGTGGATGCAGGAGCAGCCTATTTTCTTATGGGCCATGACTTAATGCTACCAATGCATATGTAAAGAACTGAAGTAGAACTTGCCATAAACTCAGCTCAGAGTCTAAACGCTGTCCCTTCTTAACCCCAAATTGTCACCCTCTGATACTGTAACCTAGTTAAAAGAAACTTAATATCCTCATATAACTATTTCTATTTAGGAGTAGAATGAAAGAGGAAGCAATAGTTTCCAAATTAATTTATTTTTTGAATAAAATAAAAATAGTGCATAGTGATAGGAGTCTTTTATCAAATGTATTAGCCTACCTTTTAAGAAGACAGGCAATTGTTAGGAGAAACAAAAATGACTTAAATATTTTTATTTAATTTCCCCAAAATGAAAAACCACTTTAAGTAATATTTTAATACCATTTGACAAAATCAGCATAGAAATTTGAAAAGGAATATGAATAAAACAGCACTAGCAACCACAAGATCTGAACTGTAAAATTTTCTTGTTTTTGGTCTCTTTGTTTGTTTTTGAATTTTTCTAGTTACTAATTTATAATCTTTGGTTTCCTAAGTGATCTTGTATAGGTCTATCTTTTTTATGGATTTGATGTCAGAATAATAGAAGATCCTCTTTCCAGTTGCTAGATACTCTGGACATTATTTTCCACATTCTGAGAGACATTCTGCATTGCTCTAGTGGTGACTTCTGGCTGTACCACATAGGATGTCGCCAATAATCAGAGATCAGGAAGGACTCCAATTTTCTTGAAAATATAATATTAGAAAAATATAAGATAAAGGTATAGCTGTCACAGGAATCCATGAATTACATCTGCATGTTTATTTTTATAATTATTTATGGCTATATTGGCAAAGTTTATATAATTTCTTGCTAAGATAAAATCAGGTGCACATGGAGTAATAAAATGGAAAATGATCGATTATACTGAATCATTTAAAAATTACAGGAATAGAATAATGATAAAAATAAAAATGTAAAATGAAACTAAAACAATGACAGCTAAAGACTAGATTATAATCAATAGAAATTGAATACATCTGATTTAATGACTATATTGAAAAATACTGGGATATCTTAGAGTATGAAGAGAAAGTTGAAAAATTAAGACTCTGAAAGGAAGAGAACCAGAGGTACCTTGAGGACTCTGATAGCACCAGTACCAAAACTACTCTAGAACATTGCTACCTCTGTGACTCATCTCTACAGGAACCAAGTGTGGTTATCTAATGCTACCTAACAACCCCAAATTTAGAGGCTTTCAAGAACATTATTCTAACAATGTGGGTCAGAAATCCAGGCTTGACTTAACTAGATTCTCTGCTTCAGGAATCTGTAGACATCTCAAGGTTCAACTAGGGGAAATCTACTTCTAAGCTCACTCTTATGTTAGCAAGCATTTTATGCTTCGTGAATTATTGGACTGAAGGCTTCTGCTTTTGTTGGCTGTTGGCCACCCTCAGTTTCTGGCCACATGGACCTCTCTAACAGGATGGCTTGCTTCATCAAATTGTACAAGCTGTGGGGGTGCCTGGGTGGCTCAGTTGGTTAAGTGTCCGACTTTGGCTCAGGTCATAATCTCGTGGTTTGTAGGTTCGCGCCCCACATCGGGCTCTGTGCTGACAGCTCAGAGCCTGGAGCCTGCCTCAGATTCTGTGTCTCCCCCTCTCTCAGCCCCTGCCGTGCTCATGCTCTATCTCTCTCTGTCTCTCAAAAATAAAATAAATGTTTAAAAAAAAATGGTACAAGCTGAGAAGGCAACAGTACCAAAAGACAGAAGTCATAATTTCTTGTAAGATTATCACAGAAGTGGCATTTCCTCACTTCTATCACTTTTGTCCTATTTGTTACATGTACATCTCTAGATCAAGCCCACACTTGAGGGGAGCGGATTACAAAATAGCAGGAAGACCAGGAGGGAGGATCTTTGGGAACCATGTCAGAGAGTGTTTACCACCACAGTCTCTCCCTCTCCCTCTCCCTCTCCCTCTCCCTCTCCCTCTCCCTCTCCCTCTCCCTCTCCCTCTCCCTCTCCCTCTCTCTTTTTATTCCAAGTTTCAGATTCTGAGTGAAAACAAAATTGAGGAAGCTCAGGTCAGTTGTTTATTTTTTCACCAATGTGGGTTAGGGAGGAACAGAATAATATATAAAAAAAAATACCGCCAGTCACAGCTAAAACATGTATCGGGGGCCATTTCTAGAAAGAAGGCATTATCATAACACAGGCAGAAGATGAACCCACTACATGTATCTAAAATGATGTGATGGTTAAAATAACTTTAGAGTTTATTGTTAAAGGACATACTTCAAATTATTTTCATATGATTTACTTTCTTGAAACACAAACTTGATGCTTGTGCCTTTATGTGTTTGCTAAAAAGGTCATTCTTTTTGTTATTTTTTAATTGAAGTATAATATAACTTATATTCTGGTGTACAATACAATGATTCAATATTTCTATACATTACTCAGTGCTTATTGTGACAAATGTACTCTTAATCTCCTTTATATATCTCCTCCCCCCATCTCCCCTCTACCAACCACCAGGTTTTGTTTTATTTTGTTTTAAGTTTTCCACAGTGGCTGCACCGGTTTGCATCCCCACTGACAGTGCAAGAAGGTTCCTTTGGCTTCACATCCTCAACAACACTTACTGCCTTATATGTTTTTGATTTTAGCCATTCTGACAGGTGATATCTGAGGTGATTTCTCACTATTTTGATTTGTAATCCCTGATAACGAGTGATGTTGGGCATCTTTTCATGTGTCTGTTAGCCATCTGTGTGTCTTCTTTGAAGAAATGTCTGTTAATGTCCTCTGTCCATTTTTTAATTGGATTACTTTTTTTGTGTGTGTGTTGAATTATATAAATTCTTTTCCATATTTTGGATACTAACCCTTGACTGAATATGTCATTTGCAAATATCTTCTCCCATCCAGTAGGTTGTCTTTTAGTTTTCTTAATTCTTTCCTTTACTGTGCAGAAGCTTCTTACTTTGCTGTAGCCCCAATAGTTTACTTGCAGTAACCACCAGTTTGTTTTCTGTATATAGGAGTCTGTTTTCGTGTCTTTTTTGTTTATTTTATTTGTTAAATTCCACATATGATTAAAATCATATGGCATTTGTTTCTCTCTGACTGACTTATTTCATATAGCATTATACTTTCTAAGTCCATCCATGTTGTTGCAAATGGCAAGATCTTATTTTCTTCCTGGCCGAGTAATATTCCATTGTGTGATATACCACTTCTTTATCCATTCATCAGCAGACATTTGAATTTATTTCATATCTTGGATATTATAAAAAATGATGCAATAGCATAGGGGTGCATATATCTTTTAAAATTAGTGTTTTTGAGGAGAAGAGGGAAGATGGCAGCGTAGGAGGACGCTGGGCTCACCGCGCGTCCTGCTGATCACTTAGATTCCACCTACACCTGCCTAAATAACCCAGAAAACCACCAGAGGATTAGGAGAATGGAGTTGCCGGAGCCAAGCGCAGACGAGAGGCCCACGGAAGAGGGTAGGAAGGGCGGCGAGGCGGTGCACGCTCCACGGACTGGCGGGAGGGAGCCGGGGTGGAGGGGCAGCTCGCCGGCCAAGCAGAGCCCCCGAGTCTGGCTTGCAAAAGCGGAGGGGCCTGACGGACTGTGTTCCCACAACAAGCGCGACTTAGCGCCTGGGAGGTCGTAAGTTAACAGCTCTGCTCGGAAAGCGGGAAGGCTGGAGGACAAAGGGAGGGAGAGCTGCTGAGCCCCCTGACGACAGAGCTCAGTTTGGTGGGGAACAAAGGCGCTCGCCAGCGCCATCTCCCCCGCCCATCCCCCAGCCGAAATCCCAAAGGGAACCAGTTCCTGCCAGAGAACTTGCTCGCTCGGCGCAAACACCCAACTCTACGCTTCTGCGGAGCCAAACCTCCGGCAGCGGATCTGACTCCCTCCCGCTGCCACAGGGCCCCTCCTGAAGTGGATCACCTAAGGAGAAGCGATCTAAGCCTGCCCCTCCTGCCCCCGTGCACCTTGCCTACCCACCCCAGCTAATACGCCAGACCCGCAACATCACAAGCCTGGCAGTGTGCAAGTAGCCCAGACGGGCCACGCCACCCCACAGTGAATCCCGCCCCTAGGAGAGGGGAAGAGAAGGCACACACCAGTCTGACTGTGGCCCAAGTGGTGGGCTGGGGGCAGACATCAGGTCTGACTGCGGCCCCGCCCACCAAATCCAGTTATACACCACAGCACAGGGGAAGTGCCCTGCAGGTCCTCACCACGCCAGGAACTATCCAAAATGACCAAGCGGAAGAATTCCTCTCAGAAGAATCTCCAGGAAATAACAACAGCTAATGAGCTGATCAAAAAGGATTTAAATATAACAGAAAGTGAATTTAGAATAATAGTCATAAAATTAATCGCTGGGCTTGAAAACAGTATACAGGACAGCAGAGAATCTCTTGCTACAGAGATCAAGGGACTAAGGAGCAGTCACGAGGAGCTGAAAAACGCTTTAAACGAAATGCATAACAAAATGGAAACCACCACAGCTCGGCTTGAAGAGGCAGAGGAGAGAATAGGTGAACTAGAAGATAAAGTTATGGAAAAAGAGGAAGCTGAGAAAAAGAGAGATAAAAAAATCCAGGAGTATGAGGGGAAAATTAGAGAACTAAGTGATACACTAAAAAGAAATAATATACGCATAATTGGTATCCCAGAGGAGGAAGAGAGAGGGAAAGGTGCTGAAGGGGTACTTGAAGAAATCATAGCTGAGAACTTCCCTGAACTGGGGAAGGAAAAAGGCATTGAAATCCAAGAGGCACAGAGAACTCCCTTCAGACGTAACTTGAATCGATCTTCTGCACGACATATCATAGTGAAACTGGCAAAATACAAGGATAAAGAGAAAATTCTGAAAGCAGCAAGGGGAAACGTGCCCTCACATATAAAGGGAGACCTATAAGACTCGTGACTGATCTCTCTTTTGAAACTTGGCAGGCCAGAAAGAATTGGCACGAGATTTTCAGGGTGCTAGACAGAAAAAATATGCAGCCAAGAATCCTTTATCCAGCAAGTCTGTCATTTAGAATAGAAGGAGAGATAAAGGTCTTCCCAAACAAACAAAAACTGAAGGAATTTGTCACCACTAAACCAGCCCTACAAGAGATCCTAAGGGGGACCCTGTGAGACAAAGTCCCAGAGACATCACTACAAGCATAAAACATACAGACATCACAATGACTCTAAACCCGTATCTTTCTATAATAACACTGAATGTAAATGGATTAAATGCGCCAACCAAAAGACATAGGGTATCAGAAAGGATAAAAAAACAAGACCCATCTATTTGCTGTCTACAAGAGACTCATTTTAGACCGGAGGACACCTTTAGATTGAGAGTGAGGGGATGGAGAACTATTTATCATGCGACTGGAAGCCAAAAGAAAGCTGGAGTAGCCATACTTATATCAGACAAACTAGACTTTAAATTAAAGGCTGTAACAAGAGATGAAGAAGGACATTATATAATAGTTACAGGGTCTATCCATCAGGAAGAGCTAACCATTATAAATGTCTATGCGCCGAATACCGGAGCCCCCAAATATATAAAACAATTACTCATAAACATAAGCAACCTTATTGAGAAGAATGTGGTAATTGCAGGGGACTTTAACACCCCACTTACAGAAATGGATAGATCATCTAGACACACGGTCAATAAAGAAACAAGGGCCCTGAATGAGACATTGGATCAGATGGACTTGACAGATATATTTAGAACTCTGCATCCCAAAGCAACAGAATATACTTTCTTCTCGAGTGCACATGGAACATTCTCCAAGATAGATCATATACTGGGTCACAAAACAGCCCTTCATAAGTTTACAGGAATTGAAATTATACCATGCTTACTTTCAGACCACAATGCTATGAAGCTTGAAATCAACCACAGGAAAAAGTCTGGAAAACCTCCAAAAGCATGGAGGTTAAAGAACACCCTACTAACGAATGAGTGGGTCAACCAGGCAATTAGAGAAGAAATTAAAAAATATATGGAAACAAACGAAAATGAAAATACAACAATCCAAACGCTTTGGGACGCAGCAAAGGCAGTCCTGAGAGGAAAATACATTGCAATCCAGGCCTATCTCAAGAAACAAGAAAAATCCCAAATACAAAATCTAACAGCACACCTAAAGGAACTAGAAGCAGAACAGCAAAGGCAGCCTAAACCCAGCAGAAGAAGAGAAATAATAAAGATCAGAGCAGAAATAAACAATATAGAATCTAAAAAAACTATAGAGCAGATCAACGAAACCAAGAGTTGGTTTTTTGAAAAAATAAACAAAATTGACAAACCTCTAGCCAGGCTTCTCAAAAAGAAAAGGGAGATGACCCAAATAGATAAAATCATGAATGAAAAGGGAATTATTACAACCAATCCCTCAGAGATACAAACAATCATCAGGGAATACTATGAAAAATTATATGCCAACAAATTGGACAACCTGGAGGAAATGGACAAATTCCTGAACACCCACACTCTTCCAAAACTCAATCAGGAGGACATAGAAAGCTTGAACAGACCCATAACCAGCGAAGAAATTGAATCGGTTATCAAAAATCTCCCAACAAATAAGAGTCCAGGACCAGATGGCTTCCCAGGGGAGTTCTACCAGACGTTTCAAGCAGAGATAATACCTATCCTTCTCAAGCTATTCCAAGAAATAGAAAGGGAAGGAAAACTTCCAGACTCATTCTATGAAGCCAGTATTACTTTGATTCCTAAACCAGACAGAGACCCAGTCAAAAAAGAGAACTACAGGCCAATATCCCTGATGAATATGGATGCAAAAATTCTCAATAAGATACTAGCAAATCGAATTCAACGGCATATAAAAAGAATTATTCACCATGATCAAGTGGGATTCATTCCTGGGATGCAGGACTGGTTCAACATTCGCAAATCAATCAACGTGATACATCACATTAACAAAAAAAAAGAGAAGAACCATATGATCCTGTCAATCGATGCAGAAAAGGCCTTCGACAAAATCCAGCACCCTTTCTTAATAAAAACCCTTGAGAAAGTCGGGATAGAAGGAACATACTTAAAGACCATCAAAGCCATTTATGAAAAGCCCACAGCTAACATCATCCTCAACGGGGAAAAACTGAGAGCTTTTTCCCTGAGATCAGGAACACGACAAGGATGCCCACTCTCACCGCTGCTGTTTAACATAGTGCTGGAAGTTCTAGCATCAGCGATCAGACAACAAAAGGAAATCAAAGGCATCAAAATTGGCAAAGATGAAATCAAGCTTTCGCTTTTTGCAGATGACATGATATTATACATGGAAAATCCGATAGACTCCACCAAAAGTCTGCTAGAACTGATACAGGAATTCAGCAAAGTTGCAGGATACAAAATCAATGTACAGAAATCAGTTGCATTCTTATACACTAACAATGAAGCAACAGAAGGACAAATAAAGAAACTGATCCCATTCACAATTGCACCAAGAAGCATAAAATACCTAGGAATAAATCTAACCAAAGATGTAAAAGATCTGTATGCTGAAAACTATAGAAAGCTTATGAAGGAAATTGAAGAAGATTTAAAGAAATGGAAAGACATTCCCTGCTCATGGATTGGAAAAATAAATATTGTCAAAATGTCAATACTACCCAAAGCTATCTACACATTCAATGCAATCCCAATCAAAATTGCACCAGCATTCTTCTCGAAACTAGAACAAGCCATCCTAAAATTCATATGGAACCACAAAAGGCCCCGAATAGCCAAAGGAATTTTGAAGAAGAAGACCAAAGCAGGAGACATCACAATCCCAGACTTTAGCCTCTACTACAAAGCTGTCATCATCAAGACAGCATGGTATTGGCACAAAAACAGACACATAGACCAATGGAATAGAATAGAAACCCCAGAACTAGACCCACAAACGTATGGCCAACTCATCTTTGACAAAGCAGGAAAGAACATCCAATGGAAAAAAGACAGTCTCTTTAACAAATGGTGCTGGGAGAACTGGACAGCAACATGCAGAAGGTTAAAACTAGACCACTTTCTCACACCATTCACAAAAATAAACTCAAAATGGATAAAGGACCTGAATGTGAGACAGGAAACCATCAAAACCTTAGAGGAGAAAGCAGGAAAAGACCTCTCTGACCTCAGCCGTAGCAATCTCTTACTCGACACATCCCCAAAGGCAAGGGAATTAAAAGCAAAAGTGAATTACTGGGACCTTATGAAGATAAAAAGCTTCTGCACAGCAAAGGAAACAACCAACAAAACTAAAAGGCAACCAACGGAATGGGAAAAGATATTCGCAAATGACATATCGGACAAAGGGCTAGTATCCAAAATCTATAAAGAGCTCACCAAACTCCACACCCGAAAAACAAACAACCCAGTGAAGAAATGGGCAGAAAACATGAATAGACACTTCTCTAAAGAAGACATCCGGATGGCCAACAGGCACATGAAAAGATGTTCAGCGTCGCTCCTCATCAGGGAAATACAAATCAAAACCACACTCAGGTATCACCTCACGCCAGTCAGAGTGGCCAAAATGAACAAATCAGGAGACTATAGATGCTGGCGAGGATGTGGAGAAACGGGAACCCTCTTGCACTGTTGGTGGGAATGCAAAGTGGTGCAGCCGCTCTGGAAAGCAGTGTGGAGGTTCCTCAGAAAATTAAAAATAGACCTACCCTATGACCCAGCAATAGCACTGCTAGGAATTTATCCAAGGGATACAGGAGGACTGATGCATAGGGCCACTTGTACCCCAATGTTCATAGCAGCACTCTCAACAATAGCCAAATTATGGAAAGAGCCTAAATGTCCATCAACTGATGAATGGATAAAGAAATTGTGGTTCATATACACAATGGAATACTACGTGGCAATGAGAAAAAATGAAATATGGCCTTTTGTAGCAACGTGGATGGAACTGGAGAGTGTGATGCTAAGTGAAATAAGCCATACAGAGAAAGATAGATACCATATGGTTTCACTCTTATGTGGATCCTGAGAAACTTAACAGGAACCCATGGGGGAGGGGAAGGAAAAAAAAAAAAGAGGTTAGAATGGGAGAGAGCCAAAGCATAAGAGACTGTTAAAAACTGAGAACAAACTGAGGGTTGATGGGGGGTGGGAGGGAGGAGAGGGTGGGTGATGGGTATTGAGGAGAGCACCTTTTTGGGATGAGCACTGGGTGTTGTATGGAAACCAATTTGTCAATAAATTGCATAAAAAAAATGTTAATCACTGAAACACTTAGAATAATGTTTGACTAAACATATAAGTACTCTTTGGTCCAGTCAAGTTGACATATAAATTAACCATCAGAACCATGGTATGTAATTTAATTCTTTTCTGTGTACTTTAGGTATGTACTTGTCTCTATCTTCTATAGAGTCAGAACAAATGTTCTGATAAACAAATGTTATAATAAAATATGCATGTAGGTTTTAAATATGGCATAGAAAACATTCTTTTATCATATAATATTAGTTAGATGATAAAGCCCAAAAAGTACTTTGAAATTAATCTGGCAAAAAATACTTTATCATGCAATGTTATATTTTTTGGCTAGTTTGATAACACAAATAGATTTCAAGGCACAGACTGTTTTGAGAGTTGATATGTCTTAAGTATGATAGAGACATGATACTGGAACAGGATAATCACCTATGATTGGTATGCTGTATCCCAGTATCATTTAACTCAAGGAACACAGAAACAAAGAGTTGAGCATCTAACTACCAGACACCTAAATTAAAAACAAGATACTTCATCCTACACCTATGGCTTTTACCTGATTAGATCTTGCATTATATCTTTGCATTTTATTACTACACATTAAAAAGTGTTTCAATTAGTAGAGATGGTGTTTGTTGATTTGTTCCTTTTAATTATTCTGAATGTAGAATCACTGGAGGAAAGATTAGGCCCAAAATAAATTTAAAATCAAGGATTACATATGTTTTTTAAATATCAAGGCACAGATAAGTAGGACTTATCAGAGATATAGGAAAAACAATTTTCCTTTCCCCTATTACCTGTCCAAACTCTTTGTTAGATTAATTCTGCTTTTGTCCCTTGATTAAATCGCAAGTTGGCTCCATAGGTTTTCTTATCTCTCACTTAGTAAAAAGGACATCATCCAGTCTCAGTCCAATAATGGCATTCCAAACAGGGAAAATAATCAAGACGTTGAATTTCCAGATTACTAACTCACATCACACATCACACATCACACACACACAAATAAATTTTAAATGAATGAGTTCTAATTGTTAAAACAAATGTAGTGAGACAGCTTTGTGAATACCACACATTCATGATCCTATTTCAGTCTAAAATTGTTGCTAAACTGAGGCAGTTGGTCAAGGATTACATTTCCCAGATTTCCTTGCCTCAAGATAGTGCCATAGGAATGAATTCTGACGAATGAAAGGTGTGCAAAACTTATGTCTCTACTTCCAGTACTAGCTCATAAAACCTACCAAGCTATTCTCCCCTATCTTTTTCTCCGTCTGCTGACCAAATGTCAACCCTCAGTGCAAACTTGGCAGTCACGTGTTCAATCGATTTGATGGGTATTTGGATGTTCGTTGTAATATTTAAAAAACTTTTAAATTTTGTTTTATTTAATTTCACTTCTACAGCCAGGCCTAACTTGGGAAGGTTACCTTCAGTGGGAAAGCAGTCATGCCCAACTCCTTTTCTATTCCCCTAATTTATTCTTGTATCCCTTCTCTCCCATATTGCTAACCATGGTTTCTGAAATGTCCAAGATTTATGTAGAGGGGAAGAAGATGAACGAGAGAGATATAAGAACAAAATATTTTTTTCTTGACTAGTGTTATTCTAAGCCATTACCACTCTCCAGATGGTAGGAGAGTAAGAACTCCTTTTTTTTTTTTTTTTTTAATTTTTTTTTTTAAGTGTTGTGTGTGGTCTTTGGTGAGCACATCAATATCTGGACACCTCCTGTGTACAGTTTGCTTTTAGATGAAGTCTCATCTACCCTCCAATAGCTGTTTGGGGGTGTTTCTAAGACAAATATATGTCAGTGCTCTCTCTAATAATCTATGTATGGTCTGGTGAAACCAGGCCCTTGGATCTACAGTCAGCAGGAGTATACCCAGGTCCTAACTGAGTCCTCCTTTACTGATGCTATGGGTTACTTTAGGCAGCCTCTGTACTTTTCAACTGGGAGCCCTACACCTTTCCTCCAAATTGCTGTGGTCATATATAAATCTGTCACTGCTCACTTGAATGGCTATCACTAGGCCTCAGTTGAAATGTGAGCACCCTCCACTTTGTTCAAGTAGCGACTCATAGCACAAGTGGGGAATGAATTCCACTCAAGTTTTTGTACAATACAACTTACCTTTGCTTTTTCATTCCTTTTCCTTTTAATATCTTGGCATTTGTGAGGAGAAAAATAAAATGATACATATTCAACTTTGGTTGTATGTATGGTGCAATACTGCCTGCTGAGAGTGGGAACAAAAGCTATGAATTTAAGGAAAAAATGATGAAGTAATTCAGTAACTAATGCTGGAAAAAGTGGATATACCTACATTTAAAAAAATCTCTTCAAAAGTAAAAATAATTTCTGGATGGATAAAATATGAAAATTAAATTATAAAAACTTGGAAGGAAACATACAAAATGTCTACATGACACTAGAGTAGGGAGGGATTTCTTAAATGATTCAAAAGGATAAAACATAAATACATTAAACATCACTATCAAAACTTCTCTCTGTAGCAACCCACAGCACTGGGAGAAGGCATTTACAATGTTTATAACCAGTAAAGCGTGAAATGGACACATATATGAATATATATCTTACAAATATATAAGAAATATAGAATAAAACACTATTTAAAAACAAGAAAGCAGTACTAAATCTTTTAAATTCCCACACCCCTTATTGTAAAAAAATATATTTATTTAAATTCAGGTACAGTGTAGTATTGGTTTCAGGACTAGAAACCATTGATTCATCACTTACATATAACATCCAGCGCATTTAGCCCATCCCACCACCCATCTTCCCTCTAACAACCCTCAATTTGTTCTCTGTATTTAACAGTCTCTTACGGTTTTCTTCCCTCTCTGTTTTTAATCTTATTTTTCTTTCCCTTCCTATGTGTTCATCTATTGTGTTTCTTAAATTCCATGTATGAGCGAAATCATATGATATTTGTCTTTCTCTGACTTATTTCACTTAGGTTAATACACTCTAGTTCCATCCATGTTGTTGCAAATGGCAAGATTTCATTCTTTTTTATTGCCAACTAATACAAGTATTCCATTGTGTGTGTGTGTATGTATATGTATGTGTGTGTATGTGTATGAGATATATGTTTAAATCATTTTTGAATGATTTTTTAATCATTTAAGAAATCCCTCCCTACTCTAGTGTCATGTAGACATATATATGTGTATATGTATGTGTATACACACACACACACACACACACACACACACACACACCACAACCTATTTATCCATTCATCAGTCGGTAAGACATTTGGGCTCTTTCCATAATTTGGCTATTGTTGATAGTGCTGCTATAAACATTGGGGTGCATGTGCCTCTTTGAATCAGCATTTTTGTATTCTTTGGATAAATACCTAATAGTGAAATTTCTGAGTCATAGGAAGGTTCTGTTCTAATTTTTGGAGGAACCTCCATACTCTCTTCCAGAGTGGCTGCATCAGTGTGTATTCCCACCAACAGTGCAAAAGGGTTCCCTTTCTCTGCATCCTCGCTAACATCTGTTGTTGCCTGAGTTGTTCATTTTAGCCATTCTGACAGGTGTGAGGTGGTATCTCATTGTGGTTTTGATCTGTATTTCTTTGATTGTTAGTGATGTTGAGAATCTTTTCATGTGTCTATTAGCCATCTAGATGCCTTCTTTGGAAAATTGTCTATTCATGACTTCTGCCTATTTCTTCAGTAGATTATTTGGTTTTGGGTGTTGAGATTGATAAGTTCTTTATAGATTTTGGTTATTAAGCTTTATCTGACATGCCATTTGAAAATATCTTCTCCCATTCCATCAGTTGCCTTTTAGTTTTGCTGATTGTATCCTTTACTGTGCAGAGGCTTTTTGTGTTGTTGAGGTCTGAATAGTTAATCTTTTCTCTTGTTTCCCTTGCCTCCAGAGACATGTATAATAAGAAGTTGCTAAGGCCAAGGTCAAAGAGGTTTCTGCCTGATTTCTCCTGTAGGATTTTGATGGTTTCCTGTCTCACATTTAGGTCTTCCATCCATTTTCAATTTATTTTTGCGTATGGTATAAGAAAGTGGTCCAGGTTAATTTTTCTGCATGTCACTTTCCAGTTTTCCCAGCACCACTTGCTGAAGAGACTGTCTTTATTCCATTGGATACTCTTTCCTGCTTTGTTGAAGACTAGTCAACCACACACTTGTGGGTCCATTTCTGGGTCCTCTATTCTGTTCCATTGATCTATATGTCTGTTTTTATGCCAGTACCATACTGTTTTGATTACAGCTTTGTAACACAGCTTAAAAAAAAAAGTGTGGAATTGTAATGCTTCCAGCTTTGGTTTTCTTTTTCAACATTACTTTGGCTATTTAGGGTCTTTACTGGTTCTATACACATTTTAGAATGATTTGTTCTAGCTCGGTGAAAAATGCTGGTGTTACTTTGATAGGGATTGCATTGAATGTGTAGATTGCTTTGGGTAGTATACATATTTTAACAATATTTGTTTTTCTAATCCATGAGCATGGAATATTTTTTCATTGTGTCTTCTTGAATTTCTTTCATAAGCTTTCTATAGTTGTCAGTGTACAGATTTTTTTACCTCTTTGGTTAGGTTTAGGAATATGATTTTTGGTGCGGTTGTAAATGGGATCAATTCCTTGATTTCTCTTTCTGCTGCTTCATTATTGGTGTGTAGAAATGCAACCAATTTATGTACATTGATTTTATATCCTTCTACTTGGCGGAATTCATGTATCAGCTCTAGAAGTTCTTTGGTGGAGTCTTTTGGTCTCTTTATACAGAGAATCATTACATCTGCAAAGAGTGAAAGTTTGACTTCTTTCTTGCCAATTTGTATGCCTTTTATTTCTTTCTGTTGTCTGATTTCTGAGACTAGGACTTCAAGTATTATGTTTAACAACTGTGTTGAGAGTAGAATTCCCTGTCATGTTCCTGACCTTAGGGGGAAAGCTCTCAGATTTTCCTCATTGAGGATGATATTAGCTGGTGGTCTTTCATATATGGCCTTTATGATGTTGTGGTATGTTCTTTATATCCTACTTTCTTGAGCAGTTACCAAGAAAGGATGCTGTATTTTGTTAAATGCTTTTTCTGCTTCTATTGAGAGGATCAGATGGTTTTTATCCTTTCTTTTATTAATGTGGTATATCATGTTAATTGATTTGTGAATAATGAACAAGCCCTGTAGCCCAGGAATAAATTCCACTTGATCATGGTGAATAGCTCTTTTCATGTACTGTTGAATCCAATTTGCTAGTATCTTGTTGAGAATCTTTGCATCCAGTTTCATCAAGGATATTGGCCTGTAATCCTCCTTTTTAGTGGGGTCTTTGGTTTTGGAATCAAGTTGATGCTGGCTTCATAAATGAGTTTGGAAACTTTACTTTCATTTATATTTTTTGGAATTTTTTTTAAACTTTATTTATTTTTTGAGAGAGACAGAGTGAGCAGGGGAGGGGTGGAGAGAGAAAATCCCAGACAGTGTAGAGCCTGCTTCAGGGCTTGAACTCACAAACCATGAGATAATGATCTGAGCTGAAACCAAGAGTCATACCTTTAACCAACTGACCCACCCACCCAGTCTCCCCTGGAACAGTTTGAGAAGAATAGGTATTAACTCTTCTTTAAATGTCTGGTAGAATTCCCCTGGGAAGCCATCTGGCCCAGGACTCTTGTTGGGAGATTTTTGATAACTGATTTGATTTCTTTGCTGGTCATGGGTCTGTTCAAATTTTCTATTTCTTCCCTTTTCAGTTTCAGTAGTGTGCTAGTTTCTAGGAATTTGTCCATTTCTTTTAGATTGCCCAGTTTGTTGGCATATAATTTTTCATAGTATTCTCTTATAATTGTGTGTATTTTTATGATGTTGTTGTGATCTCTCCTCTTTCATTTGTGTTTTTATCTATTTGGGTCTTCTCTCTTTTCTTTTTGATTAGTCTGACTAGGGGTTTATCAATTTTGTTCTTTCAAAGAACAGGATGTTTTCTCCTGGTTTTTTGTTTGTTTCTATATCATTTATTTCTGTTCCAATCTTTATTATTTCTCTTTTTCTGCTGGCTTTGGGCTTCATTTGCTGCTGTTTTTCTAGCTCTGTTAGATGGAAGGTTAGGTTGTGTATTTGGTAACTTTCTTGCTTTTTGTGATAGGCCTGAATTGCAATGTACTTTTCTCTTAGGACTGCATTTGTTGCATCCCAAAGGGTTTGAATTGTTGTGTTTCCCTTTTTGTTTGCTTCCATGTATGTTTTTAAAATTTCTTTAATTTTCTGGTTAACCCATTTGTTCTGTAGTAGGATGTTCTTTAACCCCCATGTGCTTGAGGGCTTTCCAAATTTTTTCTTGTGGTTGATTTCAAGTTTCATAGCGTTGTGGTCTGAAAATATGCATGGTATGATTGCAATATTTTTGTACCCGTTGAGGGCTGATTTGTGACCCAGTATGTGATCTATTCTGGAGAATGTTCCATGTGCACTTGACAAGAATGTGTATTCTATGTGTATACCTATAGACATACCTATGTCTATACATAAGTGTATCCTATGTGCACCCTGCTGTTGCATTTTCGCTGCTGTTTCCCACTGGTCAGTCCTCTGCAGAGCTCCTCCTTGCTCACAGTGGGGGAGTGTTTGGACTTTTAACTAGGTGTGCTTTGATTTGTTTGTTGAAAAAGTCGGCGCGGGGCGGGGGGGATGCATGATCCAAATAAAATAGAAAAGGAAAGGAAATAAAACAAACAAACAAAAAAAGAAAATAAAAAAACTGTAAGGCTGATTCCAAAGAAAAAAAGAAGACCATGAACTACCATGAACTATCATTTGGAAACACTCAGTTTTCAGTGCACTTCCTGCATGGGAGTGCTCCTTGTGCTAGTCTTATGGAGAAGAGGCCCATTGCATTAAGTCAGAGTCATCTTGCCCAGTAAATGATCAGTTGGCAGGCATGGAGTGGGGGAGGCAGGGTTTGGTGTAAGAGGGTCCCACCTCCGGTGAAATCCCACTGTGTTGGTGTTGGGGGGGGATGGGACCACCCCAATCTCTCATCTCCACACTGGGATCTCTCACCCCCTGCCCTTCAGTGAGGGCAGTCAGCTCACTCTGTGCCACAACTCTCCTGCATTTTTTCTTTTGTGTGTGACTGGAATTCAAGACCTGAAGTCATAAAGGACCTGGCACTGTGAAGATCTGCTCCCTTCCTCCAGTATAGAGGCTCTCCATACTGTGTCTGAAATCCTTCGTCTGTAATAACAGGCCCACACCTACACAGTGTGTGGAATCTATGGTGCACAGTATGCACATCTATGCACAGTGTGCAGAATTTATGCTAAAAGCAGCAAAGGTTATATTCCCTCTGGGTGTGCCTCTGTCCCCTGCTGATGAAAAACCATTGGCTGATGCCTACAAGGTCTTCTGTCCTTGAGGAGCAATGTACCCTTTTCCAAAAGTACTCCAGTAAGGGGACTATTTTCTACCAGTGTACCCCAGAGATCACTACATCATGCTATGTACTCCAGGACCAGCTCCCTTCACCCCAGGAGCACGCACTATAGCTCCACTCCTGGGAAAGTTGCACACTTCCAAAACCTGAGTTTGAGCTCCAAACACTTTGCAAAAAAGAAAGAAAGACAAAAACGTGCAACAGTTAGTACTTCTTGCTCCCCAGTCTGTGGCCCAGAGAGATTTTCCTCTTGTGCTAACTCTATACTGTATTTTCTCAGCCGTTCTCACCTTCTCTCCCTTTTGTCTCCTCATTGAAAGGGATCCCTCCTCTCAGTGGCACTGACATTTTTCTCTTCTCCAATTGACTTCCACACACATGCTACATTGCCTCCCTCCAAATGTGGAAATCCTTCTGCCACTCCACAGATCAATTTTCTGGATGTTCCAAGTGATTTGATCTCAATACAGCTATGTTTGAGGGAGGAGGAAAGCCCAGGGTCCCCGTATTTCTTCACCATCTTAACTCCTCCCTAAATCTAAGTGGAATGTAGAGAAAATGGAGTTCTCATACATTGTTGGTGAGAATATTAATTGAAACTATCTTTTTGGGAAACAAAGTTGGAGATGTGCATATTCTGTGACTCACCAATTCCCCATTTCAGTATATATAGATAGGCTGTTTGCAGTCTTGCTTATTGCAGCTAAAATAGGTCTTATCTTAATGATCCACTGAGGGAGGTGGATTAATACATTATTATAAACTCACATGATGGAGTCCAATACAACAAAGTGAATGAATTGACTATAAATTAATCAAGGAGGTTCATTTCCAAAAACTGAAAAAAATGTTTATGAAGAAATCCAGATACTTCCTTACTTTCAATCAATGTGTGGCATTTGTCCTTGAGCTTCTCTGCCATAGAATCCATAGTCTCCCCTATTATAGGATTTAGATATGTTTCAAAGAGCCTGTTTTCTGGATTTGACTAAACATGGACATTTCCTGTGAATACAGAGATCCTGAAAATATTTGAGTCTCTGAAACTCTCTGTCTTTAAAATAATGACTTTAATTTATTCACCAAAAGTACTGTCCAATGAGCTTTCTGGGCACATCACAGCTTTTCATCTTACTAACTTGACTTTGCCAAATTAACTATACTCCTTTCTTTAGGGATGGTATCATTTCTCCAGCATTAATTTGAAAGATATCCTCTGCTTCTCTACCCTTTTGTCCTACTGAACATCTTTGTTTTTATCAGCAAGCCTCTTGTGATTTCTTTATTTCTTAATGAATTTGAGTAGTAACTATCTCCAGAACTCTTTCTTATAATTATCTTAAGCCTCTTTTTTGGGAATTATTTTGAATCCTGTGCCCTGAAGGCTGAAAACAGAATAAACAAGAAACATCAGTTCTGTTGACTGAGTAACTTTAGCTGCTTCTAATAGTTCCCACATTGGATTATCCCTATCCTTAAGAGAAACAAGATTCGGTCATCTTTCACAAACATAAATCACACATGTTGAATCTCAGCTGGTAAACTAATCTGCATTCAGATGAGAAGAAATGGGAGTTATTTTATATCTTACAATTATTCAGAGGACATGCTTGGAAAAAATGCATAATAAGCTATTTCTGTAGATCTTAAACATGCCTTTATAGTCACTGGAAAAACTTGTTCAGATTTTACATTTTTGAATCTATTCACCAAAGAGTGGAAGTTTCTTGATTTCTAAAAACCTGTTTTGCAATTTGAGAAATTTTCTTCTAGATTGCTCTGATTTGTGCTAAAAAGTTCCCTGAGCCTTTAAAACCACTTAAACAAGGTAAGAGGAGGCATTACAAAACCATCTGATGGATTTAATGAAGGTAGACACTCAGACTTTAAAAGACAAAAAAGACTTAAAAAGGCTTTTCTCTTTAGAGTATGCTTTCCTCTTGATTTTTGAATGACTTATTTCCCCCAAATAAAATATCTCAATGTTCAAAAAAGTTGAAAATGTCCACCAGAGATCCAAATACTTGCTCTGCATAACTGTCAAACACCCAGAATTTGGGTAACATCTGGATTACTATATCCCAAAATCAACATCTGTCCATGTATATACATTTTTGTGAAATTTTTTTGTTTCTCTATTGTTTGTTATTTTCAGTGAATCCCTTTGATTGATGACTGACAGTGGCCATATTCAGATATTATTTTTGAGAACATATGACACCACAATGATTATACCAGTTCCATAAGGAATCTGGACAAATAAACATAATGGAATGGGGCATAAGACAATCATTCTTTTTCTTAGCCATCACAACTGTAGGCTGTGCAATATTGATCATAAAAGCAGATATTCTAAGCTGAATCTTTCAGGACACAGAGCCTCCCATAACCTTAAGGTTTTGTTTTTTTTTTTAATTTTTTTTTCAACGTTTTTTATTTTTGGGACAGAGAGAAACAGAGCATGAACGGGGGAGGGGCAGAGAGAGAGGGAGACACAGAATCGGAAACAGGCTCCAGGCTCTGAGCCATCAGCCCAGAGCCTGACTCGGGGCTCGAACTCACAGACTGCGAGATCGTGACCTGGCTGAAGTCGGACGCTTAACCGACTCTGCCACCCAGGCGCCCCGAGGTTTTTTAAAAAGCTTTGAGAAGGACAACAATTATTTTTAATCTATCATGATTATTTAATATTAGCAAATACAATAATTAACAAAGAATAAGTTGCTTTTCGTTAATAATTGCAGTGTAGTTTCTGAGAACATGGTAAAGCATGAGAATATATTATTACACATATTCTGTCTTGTTTTCTAATTTATTGTGTTTTGAGAATGTTTAGAAACATGCCAGTAGGAAGAATGATATCATATATTGAGCAAACACAATTGTTCAGGGCTTGCTAATAGAAGCGCCTTCTCGCAACCGACAAATTCATTATTTTTTCATTTCAACCCTCAGAGTTAACAGAGTCATCTATCCATTTTGCTCCTTAGTTTAGAAGTCTTCAGTGAGTCCCCACAAACTTCAGTATTAAATCTATCTTCTAGACTGCTATGCAAAGCACTTTGTATCAGTCAGCTTAACTGGTGTTATACAAAGAAGCAAATGCTCCTCAAATCTCACATAACAAAGATTTGTTTCTTGTCGTGGTACATGCCATTGCATGTTGACTGCAGTTCTGCTCCAAATTATTTTTATTCTGGAAACCATCTGAAGAAGCAAACTCTATCTGGGCGGGCAATGAAGACAAAATATATGTAGTAAAATGTACACTGATTTTTTTAAACTTTGTTAGAAGTATGATCATAACTTTTGTTTTTATTTTATTGGCCAAAGGAAGTGACATAGACAGTGGAGTATAACTATGGAGTTTATACTCCATAAAATCAATGGATATTGATATCCATAGGGATATCCTCCTGTAGGGAGGAATGCTGAAAGGAGAAGCAAAAATCTAATCCATCACACTCTTTATGAGCTTATTTTAATGTCTGTTAACTAAAAGTACTATTGTCTTTCACAACTTACCTCCTTGTTGTGTTTGCACATAGATCTGAAATTTTAAATCTGCCAGAACACCTTGTTTTGATTTTCTTCCTGGCAACGTCCTACATATTTTTTTAGGAGCTATAAGATCTAAAAAGGCCCTTTAGCTTCAAGAATCTATGTGGCATATTTAGAATTACTTTTACTGGGAAATTTCTGTTGTGTGCATAACCCTTTTTCATTATAACCTTCACTATGGCCACAGCTGTGAATGTCTGTGAATGTCTGGTGCTTCCAAAGTTGAAGGCTCCTAATTTGGAAACACTACCATATTTGTTTTATTATAAGGTGTGGCAAGCCAATTAAATAGAAGATTGATAGATACCTGCCTTTGTTTACATTTGAAGGCAAATATATTTATTTGTTCCCTAATATGGGGAACAAATCCACCACTCACCTCTTCAAGCAGAAGATTTTCTTGCAGGTCATGTGGATTTAGTATCAAATGATCACTATATAATTACTATAGTATATTTTCCTATATTAATATAGTGTTTGGTGTATTAATATAATATGTTGCTTTGTATATTATTAGGCATATTATTCATTTTCTTACATGTAGTAACTCCTGAGTGGTTATTTGCTCTTCCTTAAAGTAATAGCTGCCACTTACATCCAGTCTTTGGTTTAGCAGTCTTTTTTTTTTTAATTTTTTTTTTTCAACGTTTTTTATTTATTTTTGGGACAGAGAGAGACAGAGCATGAACGGGGGAGGGGCAGAGAGAGAGGGAGACACAGAATCGGAAACAGGCTCCAGGCTCCGAGCCATCAGCCCAGAGCCCGACGCGGGGCTCGAACTCACGGACCGCGAGATCGTGACCTGGCTGAAGTCGGACGCTTAACCGACTGCGCCACCCAGGCGCCCCTCTTTGGTTTAGCAGTCTTGTTCTTCCATAAGAATATTTTGGCGGTCGGGGCGCCTGGGTGGCGCAGTCGGTTAAGCGTCCGACTTCAGCCAGGTCACGATCTCGCGGTCCGTGAGTTCGAGCCCCGCGTCGGGCTCTGGGCTGATGGCTCGGAGCCTGGAGCCTGTTTCCGATTCTGTGTCTCCCTCTCTCTCTGCCCCTCCCCCGTTCATGCTCTGTCTCTCTCTGTCCCAAAAATAAATAAAAAACGTTGAAAAAAAATTAAAAAAAAAAAAGAATATTTTGGCGGTCTTCAAACCATTCTATCCCATGGAAGAGATACCATTTTGATTGTAATCATTAAAGTTCTCCTGTCACAGAGGAATATAGGTGCAAAGAGTTGGAGATATTAGATAGAAACGTTAACATTACAATATTGGAACACTCTTGCTCTTCTCCCATACTTCTGGGAATTTCTCAGGCTTTCCATCTCTGGGGGCCTTAGTTGGCTCTAGAATTACATAAACCTGAGCATATCTGAGGTTTAAAGGCTCTCACGTCTTCTATATTTTAAGGAAAGATGCGAACTAGCAGAACTTCCAGCTGCTAGTAAAAACTAGTAGGTTTGTTAAATACATGATGAATGTCTTAAACTATGAAATTTGAGAGCTGAAATGAACTCTAGAAATGATCCAATCTAGAGGGTCCTAAACACAGCTGCACATTTGAATCACCTTGGCAGATTTAAAAATTACAGAGGCTGCAGTCAAAACTGCAGAGATGCTGATCTTGCAGATCTGGAGTGTGGGGCACAGAAGACTTAGTCATTGAATCCAAGCCTCTCTTTACACTCACTCTACCAATCTCTTCTGTTATCTTCGAACAGTATCCCATTCAGAAAGTTATAGAGAGCAGAGGCATGATAAATGTGACTGAGTGACATCCAGTATAAATTCAGAATACATTTTTACTGACAGTATATTCCATTATTGCCTTGTAAGAAGATAGACAACTGGGATATGTAACATTTAAATCAGCTTCTTTAGTTTTGATGGATATGTCTGGTTCCTACCTACTGGTTCTCAATTAGGTTCCAGACTCAAAGAGTAGCCTGAACACCACCCCACTACCATTGCCAAAAAATAAAAATAAAAAATCTGGGGGTAACTTCTATTTAACCTACTCAGCCAAAAAAGAAAGCCCATCAATATCCTGGGGTACCTTTCAACTCCTCATCCAAATAAAAAAAATTTAGTCTTCCAATTCAATGTAATAAACAATTTTGATCACAACTATATGCCAGATACTCTGCGAGGTGATGGATTATCTGATGAAGAGCATGAAAACTCACAGCAGAAGACTGAGCTAGTTATCCTATCATCACCCTTGACCCTCACTCCCAGCTTAATTATGTGCACCTAACACGTTTGGGGATGTAATTTCAATGCCTGGATGCTCTTTACTCAGCGCCTTTATCTCTTTCAAGGTTGCATTGAACAAATATCTCTTCTTACTCTGCTCTCTGGTTTATCTTTCTTTTCTTTCCCCAGGACCCAGTGTACTTTTTCCTCCTTCAATTATGCTTATGAAATCTAACATGTTTTATCTGGTTTCTGGTTTTTTTTTTGTTTTTTTGTTTTGTTTTTTTTTTGTTTGTTTTTTTGTTTGTTTTTTTGTTTTTTTTTTTTTTTGCCTTTTGAAAGCACTTACATTTAATTCTTAAATAGTTACCTGGAAGAGAATATAACCATCTCTTTTTAAAAAAGAATTGGAATTAAATGGAAAGTTTCTACCACACAGCTTCAAGTAGTCATATTGCAGACACCAATGACTGACTTACTCAGAAGTAGTCTAGTTAATTCTTAGGTGCCAAATTGATTCCAGGACAAATTTGTTTTTGTTCCATACTCTTGCCATTGTTTGTGTCTTGCCATAACTTTTGGCCAAGAGGCATCAATACATAATTGTGATCATCTGATCTTAGGTGAATTTGGTTACTACTGTTCACATTGTCATCACATCAACTATGTGTGTAGTTGGTACAGATGTTGAATTTAACTGATTTTCACAATGTCTTCAAAAAGATTGTTATAATTCACCATTGAAATAAAAAGTGTATGTGTGTACAATACCCTGGGCACAGAACAACATGATATATGATAACATTCTAGGTGTAAACAAATATCTAAAAGTATTCTTTCAATGATTATCAAGTAAGTATTCTAAGTGTAAGGAAAATCATGCCATAGTTTCATTCTCAGGAGATTTTTTTTCTTTTTTAGGGGTATATAAAATGGCGTGTTTATATGATACTCAATTTTGTTGGAGGAAATACTATACCCAGCAAAGACCATTCTCCAACTTTGCCTACCAATTAACATCACCCTGTAACTTATCTCTACACATAGAGATATAAACAGAAGTTATTTAGTTGATATTTTGAAAAAAACAAAAAGCTCTTTTAAATGGGCAAACTTAACTGACAGATGCTTTCTTTCTTGTTGTAGACTCTAAAGTTCTCTCTGGTCTAGCAAGAGAGCGGGATGCAGGATGAAAAACAAGAGATGGCTAATGTCCAGGAAAAGACAAGAACCCGGAATAAGGGTCCTTGCCCCACTTTTATTAGGATCAGAAGGCTTACAAACATGGCAATGGACATGCACAAAGACAAAATGGATCTGTGAACATAAACTTGTTGACGTGAGGGAAAGGGGGTCTTGAAGGTATTCTGGGTTAGGGGTTTGGGTTAATACAAAACAATATCTGGGCACCGGGAAGTCAGAAGGTTGTTTACAGAGGACATGAGGCACCACCTCTGTTTATCTTAGCTAGCCTAGGGGATGAGACAGCTAGGGTAAATAACCTCAGAGTTAACAAGGCACCTTTTCTTTTGTTAATCACCTCTGCTCTGGGCTGCTTCACCTGGAGCACAGTGGTCTCTAGCCTAATTTACCTGTTTACCTATCTTGGTCCTTTCTTTGTATGAATTCAGCTTTCTGCTATAGTACTAAATTGGGGGTGCTTCCACCCTGAATATCTAATCTTGATTATTTCATATACCTATGTATTGAGTACATTTGTGCCCCTTTCTATTTTGGGGCCTTTTCCCCTCCCTCTCTATTCCAGGGGCTCTGCACGCCGTCTCTGTTCTGGGGTACCTTTGCATCCCCTCTCTATCCTAAGTTGCCAATCTTGTTTACCCAAGCTTGGGTGTGAGCATCCTATGGCTTTGTCCTTCTTTATGCCTTATTAACCCATTGGTGTAAGCCTGGGGAATTCCTAAGCTTATTCCCTACACTTTCTCATTGGAATGGGGACTTGAATGCTGGACCTTGAGTACCCTTTTTAAGACCATGTGACCCTGAATACATGATAAGAATGACAGGAAAGATGGAAGCAGACTGAATATTTTATGATTTTGTGGGGCCAGCATACCAGCCCTAATCTTACCTGAAAACTCCCTGGTGCATGAGAAAAATAAAACTCGTAATTTTTACTATTTTCAGGTAGCTATAAAACACAGCTGATGACAAATATTGACTCTACACATAGAATCAAATGCACAACATGAAATTTATAAAAGTCTTGAAATTTATAACATTATTTCCAGATAACCCAGTAAGAATGGTTTTCTGGGATATTTTACTCTTTTAATTTATGTAAGTAATAGATGACCATTGTATTTGAATATATAGGTAAATAAATTGAAAATAACATTTAAAATACCTCTCAAAGATTACTAATTAACATTATTTATTCTAAATATTAAATTTAAACCTAAAACATTCAAACTTTTATAAAATGGATAAATATATATATATATGTTGTAATCAAAGTGAATGATTGAAAGGTGTTCATTGTACTAAGAGTGTTCATTGTTTCCAATTTTCAGTAGGCTTAAAAATTTTCAAATTAGAGATTCAAATCTCTAATGTGTACACATATGTGTGTGTGTATAACTTTGTAGATGATCCAAAACATTTAATGGACAAATATCACAGTTGAGAAACTTTGGCACTTCCTTCAGTGCTTCTTTGGGTAAGCTCAGGGTTCCCACCCTGAAAACCAAATATCTTACTCTTGTCCCATAACTATCTCCACAGACATTTGAAAAAACTTTTATTTATTCCTTTTGCCTGTCCTAGAAATAATATCTCTCAAACATAGAGCCACAACACACTTTAAAAACTGAAATGAAAATTCTGACAATGCAGAGGTGAGTTATACTATAGGACTAATTAGAATCCTTTGAATTTCAATGAAAAAAGAGAAATTGCTGTACTGAGACAGAATTATCAGAAAATGCCTGCTCTTAAGTATATTCAAATTTGATAAGTGAAATGGCTTTCAATATGTTGTTTAGGAATCCCATAGTAGAGCATTAATGAGCTAGTCCCCACAGCTGATTACAAGTCAGTTCTAGCAAGGGATGTAATTAAAGTCTCAGATGTTTCGATTTTCACAAATAGAAGTTTGTCCTCCCTTGGTGCCTTTTATCCATGCTCAGAGTTCTTTGCAATTATTAGCTCATTAGTCCTAGTGGATTTTTTAATTTAATTGTAAATTAGTAGACCCTACAGAGTTAAATATAAAACAAACAGAATGTTAATAGTCCATTTCATGACTATATATACCAATGGCTCAACCTTTATTATCTCAACATATACATTAATAATACTACCAGCAACTTCACCTCTCCTCTAAGACAAAATTTCATTCCTCTCACATATCAGTACTACACAGAATTTGTTTCAACTTCAAAATTACTTTCTTGTTGGTATTTTTTTAAACATGCCATTTGAAAGTTTAGCATTTTGTAGAATTTCTACATACATTCATCCCATTCCTTTGTTGTATTAGTATAGCAAAATCTGTCTCATACATTATGGGCAAAAATTAGAACATTTTTATCAAATATTACTGAGATATCATTTGATTTGCCAGGGATCTTACATAAACATCATTTCCGTTAATACCTTCAACCTGGGAAGGAACTCATGGGCATATCTAGTGTTTCTAAGGGCCTGAGAAATACCTGGCCTTGTGCAGAAGTCGAAGGACTAAAAGAGAACAAAGATTGATCACATGGATCAATGGAGATGTGAACCTTGATGCCCCTAAAATTGAGAGAAGATAAAGAACTGTATTGTTGACACCTGAAGTTTATTCTAAATAGCTTCTGAGAATTATCTGAATTTAGCTCCTGAGGATTATCCATTCCTTTCATTCTGCTCCAGTGCTGTCATTCCATTCCTGGTATGATAAGCCTGGAATGACCCCTTGTATTGCTTTCACCTGATTGTGGTGATTGGTTCATGTATTAGTTTCCTGGTACTTGCAAGGTACCACAAAGGAGATGGCTTAAATAACAGAAAGTACTTGTCTTACAGTTCCAAGGTGTCAACAGGGTTAGTTCCTTCTGGAAGCCATGAAGGAGAATCTATTCCATGTCTTTCCTTTAGCTTCTTAGATTACTTGCTAGTAATCTGTGGCATTTCTTGGGTTTTGCTCTATCACTCCAATCTCTGCCTTCATTTTTACACATTGTTCTCTTTGTGTGTCTGTTTCCAAATTTTCCCATTTTTTAGTTTTATTTTATTTTTTAGGTTTATTTATTTATTTTGAGAGAGAAAGTGAGCACATGAGAGCAGGGCTGGGCAGAGAGAGAGGGAGAGAGAGAATCCCAAGCAGACTCAATGCTATGAGTGTGGGCTCCATCTCACAAACCAAACCATGAGATCATGACCTGAGCTGATATCAAGAGTTGGACACTTAACTGACTGAACCACCCAGGTACCCCCAAATTTCCCTTTTTTGTAAGAACACCAGTCTTATTGGATTAGGAACTCACTTTACTCCTGTAAGACCTAATCTTAACTAATTACCTCTGCATGACCCTATTTTCAAATAGTAACATTCACAGGTACTGGGTGTTAGGACTTCAACATATGAATTTGAAGGGGACACAGTTCAATCCGTAACAATCCAGCATAATCCAACATGAATTAAGCCATTAAGACTCAATGGGGCTCAATAAAAATTTCTTTGTGAATCCTCAGATTTACTCTCAATTCTTTTTTTTTTTTTTTCCACCACATAAGAGCCTGCAGGGACTGATGCTGCTGCAGTCATCTTAAAACCACTGGGTGGGAGGGGCGCCTGGGTGGCGCAGTCGGTTAGGCGTCCGACTTCAGCCAGGTCACGATCTCGCGGTCCGTGAGTTCGAGCCCCGCGTCGGGCTCTGGGTTGATGGCTCAGAGCCTGGAGCCTGTTTCCGATTCTGTGTCTCCCTCTCTCTCTGCCCCTCCCCCGTTCATGCTCTGTCTCTCTCTGTCCCAAAAATAAATAAACGTTGAAAAAAAAAAAAACAAAAAAAAAACAAAAAAAAAACCACTGGGTGGGAGTGGGGTTTCTCAGAAAATGTGTCTAACACTGTGGAAGCAGAGCCAAGAAATGGAGATAGAAGTGTCTATTTCCTTCTTACTGAACACTGGGTAAAACCATAACTGAAGTCAAACACTCCGTTAATTGTTCAGTTATATGAGCTAGAATGTATCCTCCCTTTAAGCCTGTCTTACTGTCACTTTCTTCTTACTACCAAGGAAATAGAGTCATAAAGAATATGATTAAACAGTGGATTAAGGATGGAGTATCCATGGGAACTGCAAGAAAACGGGTGATAGAATGAGTAATTCCCTTCTGCTTTTGTATTATTTTAGATCAGACTCGATGAGTTGCTCCACAGGAATATGTAATACCTCAAAAGCATAAGGAATCTAATTATTCTGCTCTATGAAATATTGAATCCCTTCACGCAACAGGAATACACAAAGGCAGATTCCTGTAACAACAAATCTCCCAGCAAATGATCAAGTTATGTGTTTCCAGATGCTGGGCCTATGTCTTGTTGGAAATAAAGAGACAGTCAAGCTAAGGGCAACAGGATTAGTACAGAGCTAACAGGATCAGAGGTCAAATGCAGACATTGTCAGGGACACAGAAAAGTGGTCTTCAATCAGAGATAGTGTCTAAACAGTAGAATTAGAAATGCAGGTTAATTCAAAGGGAAAACTGTTCTTGGGAAAAGGATGGGCACTTGACTTCCAAAATGCAGAGTAGTGATTATGATATGTAAGTCAAAGTAGGATTATCTCTGAGAAATATTTGGGAGCAGGAATAAAGAGGAGCAAGATTGATCTTCCAGAAGCATGGCAGATAATAACAAGTCAGGCAAATGTGTTGTGGCAGATTCTTCCACAAGTTATTAATGATGAACCTTCAGAATAGTGTTGGCACTCCATCCCTTGTATACCTTAGGAACCCAAAAAGCCTGGTGTAAGGGCACTAGATAGTCTTCTTATTATCTCTAGTGGTGTTTGGTAGTGAGGTGATATAGTCACAGAGCAGACTTCTACCCCAAATCATCACTGAAGTGTCTGATACCCCCACTATAATTTCCATATCTTGTTCATTTGCTAAATGTATACCATAGATTTGGGGATTAATTAGCTTCTCACTGGTCATTGGTGAAATACAAAACAGTCACTCAGTAGGAACAGAAGGGAGAAAAGCCATGGATAGGGATAAGAAATTGACAGTATGGGAGCAAGGGAGCTGTCATTGTGCAGACTCCTGATGTAAGGAGCATAACTTCATGTTATTTGTGGTAATTCAGAGAACTGTGGAAATATTTCAGTACATGAGTAAGAGTATTCAGCATTGGGAATCTCACACTTCTAAACTGCAGACTCACTGCAGAACAGCAGTATCTTGGATACATGCATGATTGTATTGGACAACTTTATGCCTTCTCTCTGGTCTTGGACTACCTTTTAATCCAGCCATCATGTAATAACTAGCTTAATATAAATATGTAATCTGAGAGCACTTCCCCTTTGCCTGTCTGCATGCCTTCTGTTTTGTGCTCCAGGTCTTTGACATTGTGGTGTGGGATGCTTATGGGAACCAGGTAGCACTCACACATGGACATACTGGAGTGCCAGAGAGTAAACATCTGATGAGGCAGTCCTTGACTAATTGGAATCTGGAGTTTATGCACAAATGCTTTCCTCTTCTTTCCTTCCAGTGAGCAATTTTGAGGCCCATTCTACCTTGCTTCTCAGAAGATCCAGCATAATCTAACTCTAGTGCCCACAGCAGTGACCAAGTCAAGAACATATCCTCATACTAGCTTTTATTCTTTCCATAAAGGAAGTATCTTTCACTCCCTGACTTCTATTCCCTGGGATTACTTCCCCACAGAATTGCCTGCACTCAAGCCCTCTCAGACTCTAACTTCCGGAGGGGAATCCAGAAGTTCTCTTTATGTTTTACAACTAGAATCCCATTGTGGTTCAGGGTACTTACTTATCACTTGTAAATCCCTAAATCTTTTTTTTTAATATGAAATTTATTGTCAGATTGGTTTCGATACAACCTGGTGCTCATCCCAGCAGATGCCCTCCTCAATGCCCATCACCCACTTTCCCCTCCTTCCCACCCCCCATCAACCCTCAGTTTATTCTCAGTTTTTAAGAGTCTCTTATGGTTTGCCTCCCTCTCTTTATAGTAGAGGACACTACAAAGTCACTTATGTGTGAGAAGCAACAGATCACAAATCAGAACTGGCAATTGAGAGAATCAAGCCTTGTGATTTGTGCTTATATTTAAAATTTTTACCATTTTTTTGTCTGTCATTGTACAGACTCCTGATGTAAGCTGCATAACTCCTTTTGTATGTCCTGATCAGAAGTCACACGGTTCTGATATCACAGTTCTGAACTGATAATAGCAAGGGATGATGAAAGATACTGTATTTGGATTACCCAAGGGGCCTTCTCGAATTTTGTGAACCAAATATTAAGTCAGACCAATTCAAAGTCTAAGTTTGATAATTGGCTTAGTTTTTATGTGGATTCACTTCTTGGAGTATGTGGAATAATGAATGGGGATAGCAGGTGATAGTAGGAAATACTTATCTAAACTCTTCTGTTGTTAAATTTGGTTGTACATCAGAATCACCTGGAGAAAATTTTTAACTGTTTATTTTTGAGAGAGAGAGAAAGAGAGCACAAGTCGGGGAGGGGCAGAGAGAGAGGGAAACAGAGTCCAAAACAGGCTCCAGGCTCTGAGCTATCAGTGCAGAGCCCAATGTGGGGCTTGAACTCGTGAACCAAGAGATCATGCCCTGAGCTGAAGTCAGACCTTAACCGACTGAGCCACCCAAGCGCCCCCTCAAAATTTTTTTAAATACAGATTTTGTTTTCTACCCCTAAAAGTTCTGACTCCATAGATATAAGCAAAGATTCTGAGATATATATTCTTAAAAGCTTCCCAATATATGCTGATGCATAATCAAATTAGGGAAACAGAGATCTAAATAATACATACATTTTAAAAGAATTTGTTACCTAAAACAATACATTTTTTTTACCAAATATTTGGAAGCTTAGGCATTTTTAAATCATATTTTCTTATTTTTAAGTGAGAAAAAGTCTTCTTGATTTGGAAAGAGAAGTAAATTTTAGAAGATTTTAAAATAAAAGGTCTAATTTCATAAATTTTGATATTCCTGAAAATTAACCTTAGAGATAGTTTTGTACAAATTTTAACTTATAGCCATCTGAAGGCAGGCTTAGTTTAAAATAAATCTCTAGGTGGAGTAGTATATAATAGAAAGTATATATTTATATGAATTATAAATACTTCATCAACTAATTAATTGTATAATTAAGACTTTGATTGACAAAGGTAATTATGTTGATTCTCCTTCTCAAATATACATGCTCCTAAAGTGTTTATTAACTAGTTTCAACCATAATACATTTCCTAATAGACTTCCAGATATGGACATGGTATTTTTTCTTCTTTTCAGAAACTACCTTAATAAATGAGTGTTCCTTTGTGTCCAGGTGAAACTACAGCCCTTTGAGATTGCTGAAAAACCAGAATGAGGGAGTTCAGGTGCTTAGTTAGCAAAAAATTATGGGACAGTACCTTTGAAACTAAAAATCAGTTCTTGGTTGTTGTTTGTTTATTATGATGGTGCTTTTGTGAATGAGGAAAAAAGTGATGGAAATAAATGACAAATGAAAATTTTAATAAGCAGGATTGTAAATGTAAATTGATATCTTGATATAATTTTTGTTGGGTATATTCCTTACCTAAAGGATTTTTCTGACATGACTAATTTATACGAGGTTTTTATGAAAATAAAGTTAATTTGTAGAATTATAAAACATGAATTTGTCCTGTAGAGTTCCTTTACTTCTCTGTGGCAGAAATATATAGTTACCATGGGGAAAAAAAGGAAAATACAACTATTGGTGGATTCAATAAAACTGAATTAAAACTATAAAAAAATAGTAAAGCTACTAATCTGACATTTCCACCCATTTACTGATTCAGTCCACAAGTATTTATTTAGTACATACTCTAAGTGCTGTCATAAACAGTAGGAATATCCAGTATTAGTGAATAAAATAGAACAAAATCCTTGCCTGACTAGGGACTTACATTTTATATTTTTTTGCTTCTGCTTTTTATTAGAAAAATCTCTGTGATATTACAAAGGGTAACTGAGAATTACTTATTGTTGCTTGTCTGAATATAATGTCAAAGCAGAAATGCACCTGAAATATGGTGCAACCAGCAAATTACAGTACCTGTGTTTCACCTTCACCTTCTTTTTGTTTTGATTCATGGTGACACCAACAACACTTGGAAGTATACTGGACTTATGGAAATTGTTCTGTGTCTTGAGACTACAGAGCGTATGCTGCACCATTGATATAATTTATGAAACCATCTCATCTGAGCTGCCTGTATGAAAAATTGTGATATCTCATTTGGCTATATATCTGATATTCAGAAAGTTTCAATAGAGTATATTTTAAGTGATGTATTTGGCTAGTATTAAACTGAGATAAACTATAATAAGGGTTTTTGAGAAAGTAGAGTCAAATTAGCAGTTTAATAAGAAATTTAATTTTCTGAAAGCCAACTGCATAACAAGTCTGATCCAAGCCCTTGGATCGCTCCAAAAGCAATGATTCAAGTTCAGTCTCTTCTGTCTAATGTTGTTTTGCCTGTGACTGGTTCTCTTACATTTGAAAATCCCTTATTGGTGTCATTGAATCTCAGAAAAAGAACATTATGACTCATTACTGGAGTTTAGGGCCCTCAGAGGAGTGGACAGTCTTTATTGCAAAGGGCAGAAGCAAAGCACAGTACAGAATAGTCCTGTACCAAAAACAGGGCATGTTGTAGGGTACTCTAAGGTTGGTATTAAAAAATAAAAGAAAAAGAAAAGGAAAGGAAAGGGGAAATAAAATCCACAGTAAAAGTGTCTCTGAAACAAAGGATGAATAATGACCATGCAATTTCTCCACTATGGAAAAAGCAGGATTTTTGACAAGCCCTTTTTTCATCCTCATTTTTTCTTCCTTTTTTTTTCCTCTCTCTTTTACTTTCTCCCCTACTTCCTCCTCCTCTTCATTCTTCATCTTTGTTGTCTTCTTTCTTCTTTGATTTAAAGAAAGAAGAAAGTTTTTTATAATTTATTCATGGGTCACTTTGGAATGCTCCTAAGTGGGAAACTTGGCTCTCATTTTTCTTTGCATGTTTCTTATGCTGTTGTGTCTAGGCTCTACGTCATACTGCCAGTGAGAGCCAATTAAGTATATCTACATTAAGATCGGGGCCATGAAGTACATGATTATCAGACTCTTGCCACACTTTAGTCATACATGGAGCTCTAAAAACAGTGGTGGTCTAGTCAGACAAGCCTGATGGGGCTAGAAGTAAAGGTTCTGACTTAAAGTGTTGGTTGACTTCTGACTTAAAGTACTCTCATTGTGGCTGATTTCAATATATCAACATACTATAACTGAATTAAGAGTTAGGGAGAGAGCCATTTTGCATTCTCCATGTTTTGTGAATGAATTTTTTTCTAAAACCCAAAATAAATGATATGGTGATTGATGTAGGACAGTTTGTTTAAAAATAAAGAGCATGTATCACTATAGGAAGAAAAAGGCAATTGTAACATAAAACTGCTAGGGAGTTTTTTGCAAAGGTTTTAACTGAAGTTAGGGCAACTATAATCTCCCTACTGAAAGATCAGGGTAACTGGACTCAAATTTCCTGGGACTATTATTTCGGGTCTCCAAAATCAGGCACGAACAGAGCCTTCTATTATCCAGTGTTTTCTTATGTGGTATCAGCAGTTACCTGCTCTGTCATTTATCTCAGAATATTTTGCCTTTCTATTTCTTCAAGTTAGGACTTACCTAGCTTTGGACACCATCTGATTTATTGAGAAATAAATAGGGAAGTCTTCAGGTGATACATCAATACCCAGATATTCAGAGAGTCCAGATCCATCTGGAAATATTTTTTTTTAATTTTTTTTTTCAACATTTATTTATTTTTGGGACAGAGAGAGACAGAGCATGAACGGGGGAGGGGCAGAGAGAGAGGGAGACACAGAATCGGAAGCTGGCTCCAGGCTCTGAGCCATCAGCCCAGAGCCTGACGCGGGGCTCGAACTCACCGACCGCGAGATCGTGACCTGGCTGAAGTCGGACGCGACCTGGCTGAAGTCGGACGCTTAACCGACTGCGCCACCCAGGCGCCCCCATCTGGAAATATTTCAATGCTTAGGTCAATAAAAGTTTCCTAAGATTCTCTACATCATATAGGACTTAAAAGGGCTATAGCTTCTAAAGTAGGACAGATGTGGAAAGAATCATCTATTAGCACTTTCACAAAAATCTGGTCTAATTAATCTCTTATCACAAGTTAAGTAGAAATATTTAAGAAGTTGATGTTGATTATTTAGTCACAACTTTTTCATATGAATCTCCATCCATGAGACATATGTCTTCATAAATACTGAAAGTATTTTCACTTAAAATTCCGCTGCCCCTTATCACTTTTCATCTAGGTATGGCTATTATGTAATAGGATGATAGAAAATAGAATGAAGATTCTCTTAAATATTCAGATTTGTCATGATACCAAAAGCCTTCTTAAATAACTTGAGGCAGATTCATACTCTGAACAAACTGACCATTTCTATGATGATTGAGTGTCAAGGAATCATTTGGCTCATGGATATTTCTAAAATCTACTTAGTAACATGAGAAATATGCAAGTTAAAATATTATAAAAAATAGAAGAATAAAAATTATATGTAGTCTATAATCCCAGTCTCATGCATAAACTGTAGAAAATATGCTGTAATATTAACATCTAGAACTATAGATAATTAATATTTTTAATTTTTTTAATTGTATATAATAGGGATATATTATATAAAATTTTAGAAATAAAAAATCCCTTGGTTTATAATAAAAAGTCATTAAAAGCAAATAAAAATCTTTTAAAATTTTGGCTTTATCTCTATTGGAGGATATCTGAATTTCTTTTTATCTCCATCAACTTTTAAATCCTGGATCAAGAATTTAAAGCCTGCCTTTAAATTTCTCATAAAGAAGATTAATAGGGTTTTTAAAGTGAACAGATATTTAAAAAATTACCCCCCATGATTTCTATTCATCCCCCAAAATAAAACCCTCTGTGTCCCTGAGTCAGAGTTTCTGATGACTTAATTTTTCAGGAAAAGTAGGGCAAAAGTTGATGATCAAAGAACATTTTTAGAAATCTAATGAGGTCAGAGATCACTGAGCATATCCATACCATCTGGGAGGCCAGAGCCAACAAAAACTGTTAGATCTTGAAAACACAATTTATCAGGGGCTTTGAAGGGTGACGTATATCTTTATGCAGTTAAACTTTAACTGCATTTTATTCCAGGTTAAATGAAGTTGATGTCTTATTTTTTATTATAAAATATGTGCATATATTTTATAGGATGCAAACTATGAGAAAAGAGAATGATGAATAAAATCAACAATCTCCCCATGAAGGCAAAAATGACTAACATTTTGTTGGGTTTCCTTTTGGTATTTTTCCATGAATATTTTTGTTCACAGATAAAATCAAAGTATCCCATTATGCACAACCTAAATTCCTACTTTGCTTTTTAACAACTTAACGTAAGAGTTTTTCTATGTTATTTATAGAAATACTAAGTTGAGATTGTTGGACCAGAAATGGAAAATTACACAAAGGAGTGAAAAACCCACCCCAACTGGGAATTGAGGGCCATGGGTTTCAGTCCCCACAGTGTCCTTGTTTGGGGTACAAGTGTGGGTACCATTTTCTTTGGATGGCAGGGAAGATGGAATGGGTAGACAAGGATGAGAATCACCTAGTAAGGGTGTTAAAATACAGATCCGAACTCTAGCCCCAGATATTCTGGTTCAGCACCTAGAGGTAAGACCCAAGGGTCTGTATTTTCTATGAGAACCCTGGGCTATCATGTTGCAAGAGATTCTGGGGCACTCACTGAAAAGGAATGTAGTAAATCACTCTTTGTTTTCAGAAATTGTTATGGAGGAGTTGGAAAAGTGTACAGACAGTAGACGAGGTGCAGGGAGATGCTAAAGTTGTCAGCACTACCTCTCTTTAGTCCAAAAACCCGAGGATGAGTGGCACAGCAGGCATAGCATAGCTGGCAAAATGCAACAGCCACACTCTTCAAGGCCCTTAGGCTTCACTCCCACCCCGTTTGTGTCAAGCATTCTTTTTTTTTTTAATTAAAAATTTTTTTAAATATTTACTTTTGAAAGAGAGAAGGGGGGGGGGAGGGGAACAGAGAGAGGGAGACAGAATCCAAAGCAGTCTCCAGGTTCCGAGTTGTCAGTGCAGAGTCCCACCAGGGGCTCCAACTGATGGACCACAAGATCATGACCTAAGCTGAAGTCAGATGCTTAACCAACTGCGACGCCCAGGTGCCCCGCATTCTTTTTTTTTTTTTAATGTTTACTTATTTATTTTGAGAGGGTGAAAGGCAGAGAGAGGGAGAGAGAGAATCCCAAGCAGGCTCCATGCTGTCAGTGCAGAGCCCAACGTGGTACTTGATGTCAAGAGCCATGAGATCGTGACCTAAGCCAAAATCGAGAGTGTGCAGCTTAATCAACTGAGCCACCCAGGTGCCCCTCAAGAATTCTTTCAGAGCACCCTCGCTTTTCTGGTCTCTTTCCTTCATGCCCACTTCCCCTCACCCTTCAAGTCACAAGTTGAGTTGATAGAGTTCATACTGGAAATTAGGTCTCTTGACTCCTTTCCAGAGATCTTACTACTGCACCATCCTTCAAATCCAGATTATCTGGGTTCCCGAGCAATATCCCTTTCAAGAAGACTTTTACAGTTCTCCAGTCCATTCTGAGTTTCTACAGTAACTTCCCCCACTCCTGTGTGCTTGCTTCTTTCATCATGTTTATAGTACAGCTAATTCCCTTACCATCCTTCCCTGCTACCCCAAGTTATCCTGTGCCTGGCCCAGTTGCTGGAACAGAACGTGCACATATTAATGTTTTATAAATTCACAATATTGTGAGGGATGCTTTCCTCATAATATTTTGTGAATATTATTCACACACATAATAATTTATGAATTCATTCATAAATAAAGGCATTTATAGTTAAAAGGACATAAAATACCACATGTATGTAGTATGGGTTTTCCCCCATTGGTTAAGCTGTTTTTGTTTTTTTCCAGATGCCAATATTTTGAAGTTTCCTTTTTTTGTTTAGGGAGCATTCATAGTAATTCATCTTTTCTGAAACAGCAGGAATATATCATTTCACGCTATTACACATACAGCTTGAGGTAGGATTTCTTTTTAAATCTATTTCAATTGGTTGGCCTGATTTCCATCAGAGACTTCACTTTGTTATTTTATCCTCTGATCAGAATAACTACTCTGTAAAGGAAAAGAATAAAATGTTCAAAGAGGATAGTTAGGTATATTGACATTGTGTTAAAATGCAAATACAATGCAAACTGGAAGAAGTTGAACTGCCAAATAATCTGAATCATTTCTGAGTTCAGGAGAGAAATTCAAATTACTCATTTTCTCTATAGCAAGTACAGCAAGCCTCTATATGCATAGTCTTTGAAAGAAAAGGAGGAGTGAACTGGAGGATATTCATTCTTCATGCTTGGTTACACAGTGAGAACACCCACGACATTTTCTAACCTATTTTCAAAAACAAACTTTCATTTAAAAACATATGTATTATGCATAATTATTTCTGAACCATTTTGAGTTTCAAGGAAACCCCAACCCCACTTTCTTAGCCCCAAGCTGCCTCCATATACCTTTCATACCTGTCAATAGACCTCAAATATTTATCCTGTTTCATTTACCTGTTGGTAGGTTTTGTCCTCAGGGATTCTTTTCCCCTTAGACCAACTGAAAAGTTGAATAGAAGCCCTCCAGCTCCTTGCTTTCTTGCATAACTCAGATGCAAGTATTCATAATTTAAGAATTTCCTTGCTAACCCTCATCTCACTGTGTTCCCTGACCCCCAATTGCCTCTCTGATTTTATCTGTTACATTCTTCCTTTGTGTTACTTCATTTCAGCTGCTTTAATTTCCTTGCTCCTCCTCAGCCACTAAGCACAATCCTGACTCAGGGCCATTGGCCTGTCGTCTCTGCTTACACATTCCTCCTTTCCCCTGGAACTCAGCATACCTTCCCTTGCTTCCTGGGGGTCTTTATTCAAATGTCAGCTAATCAAAGAGGCTATGTCCTCTATTTCTTCACTCTGCTTTCTTTTTTCATAGCATTTATCGCTCACTGACATATTATTTGATTGCTTTATGTCTGTTACTGTGAATGTGAATACATAGTAACATGAAAGCAATGACTTTTTCTGTTTTCTTCATTGCTCCTACCTTAGCACATAAAATAGTGCCTGGCACATACTAGGTGCTCAAAAATATTTGTTAAACAAAGGAATAATTACTATGGGGAAATAGTGAAGCAGTTTCTGTAAAGGGTAAATGACAAAAGTTCCAAGGTTTTTAAATAGCACTTAAAATATAGTTCTTGACCTTTATTCCCTAACTCCTTTAGAGACAGCTATTAGAACCAGTGGCATTTATAGACTCAGCTTTCATTTCCGAAAGGAATCCCACCATTAGTATCTCCTTTTTACACCCTTGACTTTAAAAGAGAATTATATTCTCTGCTGGAATGTAGATTTGTAAGTTTCAAAAAAAAATTATGTATAAAAATGGAATCATAAGCACATTGTTTCATAGACTCTTGTTTACAAAAGACTAATACAAGAGTACACTTCTCTGTTTAAAAATAACCTAAGTATAGCTTTGAATGATGAATTAATTTCCTTGATAAATCCCCAGTGATTAGACATTTGTGTCCAGTTTTTTAGTTTTCTAAACTACACTGAATTGTCTGTTCATGTAGAGAAATCTGTGAATTCATCCATAGATACTACTATTGGATAACTTCCTAGATGTAGAATTATGCTAAAAAGCATGACTGTTTTTAAGGCTTTTGAAGCATACTCCCAAATTCCCTTCTAGAAAGGTGGGAGCAATTTACGAGCAGTGCAAGAAAGTGACTATTTATGGTGTCTGTATTATTTAGGGTTCTCCAGAGAAAAAGAACCAATAGGATATAAAAAGAAATTTATTATAAGGGATTGGCTCATATTATGGAGACTAAGAAGCTCCACAGTCTGCCATCTACCAGCCAGAGTCCCTGGAAAGCCAGTGGTATAATTCAGTCTGAATCTAAGGCTTGAGAACCAATGATGTAAATTCCAGTTGGAGGGTAGAGAAGGGATGAAATATCCCAGCACAAACAATGGACTTGGTTAGCACCAAGAGGCTGCCTATGGACATTCCCACACAGAAGGGTGTCCTGAGCTGTGTTGCTGTCAACCTGTAGGGAACATATATTGCAATCTGAGAAAGGGACTCATAAAAATATTTGTTACTTCATCAGGGCATTGAATCCAGGAACCATGAAGAGGATTTCAAGCAGCAAACATATATTTCATTAACTTCAATCAGGGTGCTTTCCTTGTCTGTGTATCTAGTGACCATAGCACACTGCACATTTTTGCTACCAAGGATCCAAAGAAAAAAAACAGTCTAGTTTGATGTCAGCATTTTTCTTCCAAAATACTTGAGTTCCAAATAGAGTTTTCCCAAATTTCAGGTTTCCTCAGGCTCTCTATGCATTTGTGCTTTTGGAACAGAGTCAAATGTCATTTCAATTTGTGCAGAAGGCAGCTACTGATACACATTCCTATTCAACTTCAAGGGCATCCAGGAATGTGCAGTTTCTAGGAATGAGCAATGACAAGCTGTGATTCTTCACAAGCGTGTGCCATTGATACCCGCACTGACCACCCCACTGAAGTGCAGAATGTGCCCCTCAGACTCCTTTGCAGCTAGTGCTGGCTCCCCATGGACCTTGTGGGTAACAGACTCCGAGGTTGTCATTGTTTTCTTTTCTAAGGAAGGCTTCCCATTTCCAGTACTAAAAAAATAATTACTAAGGCATAAGTAGATGCTTCAGTGGCTTTGGACAACTGTGCCTGAGTCTGGGCTTGTTATCTTTTAGTTCAACTGTGAAGTTTAGCTTTAGCCATTCCACTGCTTTCTTTACATCTAAAATTTGGGGGGACTCCATATGAACTTAGAGACTGAGCTGAGAAAAGAATGAAGAAATTGACATGTTTTTGGCAACAGATCCCATCATTTTTATGGACTCTGTCAGGAAGAAATGAACAAATGTGCTAAGATTAGTTCTTACAGTATAACAAGATTTAAATGGAATAATAGACCAGCATCTTGCTTTAGAAAAGGAGAAAATTTCCTTGTCCACACTGAACCTTCTAGAAAACACACTGTGGACCTTTCCCCTCATGTAAATTCAATGTCCTTACCCTTTCCATGCCTGTAACATTGTTTGGTTATATGCTGCATGCTGTCACTGCCTGTTTCTGTGTTGGAGTTGTTAGAATTGATGCAAATACCAGACTCACCCAATAAGCCCAAGAGTTTTGTGCTATCACCGGTAGGAGTAGCCAGTCTTCCCATGGGGTTGGACTAGGTCTCATAAATGAGGAGAGTCAGTTTTATTCATGGTTAAAACTGAATTTCTCTGTTATGTGTAGGGAACAAGGTAATGCGTAGACTTTAAAAATTGGTCATTTAATTTAGAGTCTGTGAAAGAAAATACTCAAGTCTTTCAACAAAGTGATATTCAAGAGAGAATGTCCTCTGGTGATTTTTTAAAAAAAAAAATTTTAATGTTTATTTATTTTTGAGAGAGGAGAGAGAGAAAGAGAGTACGAGCAGGGGAGGGGTAGAGAGAGAGGGAGACACAGAATCTGAAGCAGACTCCAGGCTCTGAGCTCTTAGCACACAGCCTGATGCAGGGTTCGAACCCACAAACCATGAGATCATGACTTGAGCTGAAGTCGGATGCTTAACCAACTGAGCCACCCAGGCACCCCTGTCCTCTGGTGATTTCTGTGGATATTGAGAATAATGTCTTATATAACGCCTCAGTCTGTCATTTCTACTTATATTTTTTGCCATCTTTTTCTCACCTCCAAATTTTTAAGAATAGCTGCAAGCCAATGTCTTGGGAATGAAAAGTGCATTACGTTAAACATTGAGTCACTACCATGAGTTATGGGCTCTGTGATATTAAGTACTATTTGAGGTATCTATTTAATTTTCTTAAATTACTGACAAAGAGATTTATTTTGTATTTTTGATTTCAGCATTTAAAATCAGGATACAACACCCAGTGCTCTCCACATTCAAGAGTCTCTTATGGTTTGGCTCCCTCTCTGTTTGAAACTATTTTTTCCCCTTCCCTTCCCCCATGGTCCTCTGTTAAGTTCTCAAATTCCACATATGAGTGAAAACATATGGTATCTGTCTTTCTCTGACTGATTTCACTTAACATAATACCCTACTTGTATGTAAGCGATGAATCATGGCAATCTACCCCCAAAACCAAGAGCACACTGTATACATTGTATGTTAGCTAACTTTACAATAACTTAATGGGCTCCCATAGGCAATATGAGCTAGAGTCTAGACTCAATAGCCCAACCAGCTGGCAAAGAAAAAAGAAAGGCCAGATTCTTCTATTGGAGCATTCCTGAGCATCCCAAAGTATCTGTGAAACAAAGAAAACTTTCTTCCTCCCTTAATTCAAAAGAAGAAGATGAAGACCTGTACTGCAATAGAAAACTGGTAATAAGACATAGAGAAACAAATCACAGAAAATAGTTGTTTAATAAGCATAATGAGGGGTGCCTGGGTGGCTCAGTCGGTTAAGCATCTGACTTCAGTTCAGGTCGTGATCTCATGGTTCATGAGTTCAAGCCCTGTGTCAGGCTCTGTGCTGACATCTCAGAGCTGGAGCCTACTTCAGAGTCTGTGTGTGTGCCTCTCTCTGCCCCTTTCTCTCTCTCTCTCTCTCTCTCTCACTCTCTCTCTCTCTCTCTCTCTCAAAAATAAACATTACCAAAAATAAAAAAAATAAACATTATGAAAATATCCCCACTTCACATTTAATAAGAAGTAATTATTAACTATGTACCATGTTTTGCCTGTCAATATGCACTCCTAGTACAACTGCATATTAATAACACCTGTGAAAAAGGCAATTGGACAACTGGAAAAAGCTTTAAATCTATAACTTACATTTTAACCTATTTTTTTATTTTATTTTAGAGAGAGAGAGAGCATGAGCAGGGGAGAGGAGCAGGGGGAAAGAAAGAATCTTAAGCAGTCTCCACACTCAGCATGGAACCCCACATGGGAGTGGATCTCATGACCCTGGGATCATGACCTGAGCCAAAATGAAGAGTCAAAGGCTCAGCTTACTGAGCCACCCAGGCGCCCCTAACCTAACAATTTCAGTTCTAGGATTCTACCCTTAGGAAGTCACTAGAGATGGGGAGATGTGAAAAATGATTCATGGACAGGAATGAACACCGAAGAGTTCTTTAAATATAGAAAATTAGAAGCAACCTAAATGCCCAATTGTAAGTTAATCATTGCATAATTTATAGAATAGGCTTATGGTACCATATTATACAGCTATTAAAATATTATTTTCAAAGAACTTTGAATATTATAGGAAATTTCTCATTGCATAATTTAAATGAATAGAAATAAGTGATAAATATATAATATATATGTGTGCATTGAAAGGAATGTGAAATATTTATAAAATTTATTTCTGGGTCCTGCCTTTATGAATAATCTTTATTTTGTCCTTTATACTTTTCTTCAATTGTCAGTGTTTTAATGTAAACATGTAACATTTTTATCAGAAAAGCACTAAATTTTATTTTAATACCTAATAACTTTAGGGAAAAATAACCTGTGAAACACAATGCATTTCATTTTCAAAATATTGTATTTTCATAAAGTTTTGGTTTTTTTTTTTAATTCCAAACTTGTGCTTTAAACTTACCTCTCTGAAATAAAATTTTCAGTTTTAGGAAGTGACATTTTAGCACTTGTTAGTCTATTGGGAAATTTTACCAGACTAACCCTCAGCTCAAACTAGTAGAGATTGATGGACACATATGTTGAGTAATGCACACTGATTTTTCACAGGAATGGAAACATTTGTAGAGATTGATAGAGCAATTCTTTTCAGACAATATACACTTTGCTTTTCCAGACATTCACACTAAAAAAAAGAAGAAGAAAAGAACACAGTTTTCTTAGGTGGATCTTTCCACTTCTCTATTTGTTTTGGGCTAAAAAGCAAGCATGTCTTCTGAACTTCCATGTCTGAAAATAGTGCTCTGGAGGAAGCAAACATAAAATATAAATAAAAAGAAAATCCACTAATAAAAAGTTCCTTGATTACATGCACAATGCTGATGAAAGCATTTGATTACATTATGCCTTGGCTTTTACATTTTAAAAATTAAGATAATATCTGTGTTATCACTATGGTTTTAAATTTTGCATCTCAAAAAGGCTTTACCTCCTCTTTATGTCCAGGAGCGTTTGGAATAGTCCTGTCCTCTCTCATCCACAGTAACACCACAAAAATCTTCTAAACCACCAACTTGCTTATGTTTCTCTTCTTAGGAGTCTTCAAAGGCCCTTGCCTTCTGGATAGTTGTAAAGAGGTAAGCACTTATTTGAAGGATTTACAACCCATTTCTTCTGCCTAAACTTCTGTCCTTCCTTACTCTTCTGCCCCTACTACTCCTCACACTATGTTCTGGCTGTCAAGATTTTGCAAACAAGCTGGGTTATTTCTAGATTATGTGTCTTTGTTGGCTGTTCCTTCTGCATTAAATGCATTTCCTCAGCTTCTTTGCCTAGCAAGAAAAACATCCTGTAAGATGCATCACAGATACAATTGTCTTGGTGAAATTTGCCTGCTTGCTCCAGGGTAAATTTGTCCTCCTTCCTCTTCACTCCCATACCATCCTTAGGTCTGCTTTGTACCATTTATTGTGTTATTATGTATGTATATAAGTTTTAACTTATGGCTTTGCCCTCCAACAGACTGTGGCTTTGTAAGGATGGGAATAGTGTGGGTTTCCCATTGCTCTAGGTATTCAAGTCCAATGTTAGAACCAAAGAATGAAGCAGGCTATAGTACCAACCCAACCTTGGTTGGATAGTTTACCAAGACAACTATGGGTACCCCTTTCAGCTCATAGCATATGGGATTCCCTTGCCCAGTTTGCCATTCTGACTGGAGAAGGAGGAAGAGTTGGTCCTGGAGGCTGGGGCAGACCTTGTTAGCAGTGTATCTTTTCCAACTTTAAGCAGCAACTTGAATAAGTACTGTTTCTTCAGATCCCACCGTTTCTTGAGATCCCAGGGCTCTGATAAATGAAAAGTAGCTCTCCTCACTATAAAACATTTGAGGAAACTGCTGAGCTAATAATAACTAGCATTTTTAAACATTTACTCTGTGCCAGGCATTCTTCTATGGGCTTTACGTATATTAATGCACTTTATCCTCATGGTAACTCCATGAGGTAGATATCATTAGTGTAGATTAGAAAAATGCAAACATAGTTCATAAAAATTGTTTAAATATACATTGTAAATAAGTGGCAGAACTGAGATTCCAACCCAGGCAATATGATCCAGGTTTCTACAGCCATGATCAAGGGTACATTGTCTTCAGAATTATTGCTGCCTTCTTAAATTGTTAGCCTCTGACCAGTTATGGAGCTCAAGGTCAGAGCTAACTGAGCATAACTGTTTTCTAAAGTTGTTTTCTTTCAAAATCTTTCTCTGCTGTTTACACAGTGCAGCCATTTTACCTTAAAATACACAAATCTGATCATATTACTCCCCAGCAGAAGAGTCCTCCAATAACATCTCCACTGCTTTGGAGATAATACCCAAACACCTGAGCATAAAATGAAAAGCTTTGTATGAGATGGGTCCACTATTCTAGTGTCAGATCTGGGCTTGTTAAAAGCTAGAACCAAAGTAGGTAATTAGGCCACAAGGAAACCCCAAGTGCAGCTACAAGATCTAAGGCTCACTATAACATCTGTGCCCTAAATGCCCCAGAACTTCTCCAAATGCATTTTCTCATGCATTACACATGTTTCCTACACGATCTTTTCCCCTCTTCCTGAAAAATTCTTATTTATCCCAAAGTATTGAGCTAGGTCAAGTGCTGAGCTTGGAGACAAAAGACTCCACTTTGAGCCTTCAGCAGGAATGCTGCTGGCAGCTGGAGGACTTTGGTCCTAAATGACTCCTAAAGTGCTTTGGATGGTATATCACTACATCCATTCAACCTACTACCTTTTAGGGCCTGTAACTGTGCCACAGTTATTGACTTCTGGGTTTTATTTCTTATTGTGTCATGAAGGCTTCTCCATTCTGGCCATTGCCTACTACAAGGGTGTAATTTGAAATATCGCTGTGTCTATAAACATTCCTGTATCTTCCTTCACTCCACCTTTCTCCTATACAGAATTATTATTTCTCTTTTCTGTGTCCCCATGCTATTTTATTGATACTTCTTCTAGTACTTACCTCATTGTGTAATGATTCATACTCACATGCCTCTCTTCCCTTACTCAACTATTAGCACCTTAAGGGTAGGGTATCTGATTTGTTCCTATTTGTAACCAGCTCAGTATCTGGCTCATAGTAGATGATCATAAATGTTTAATGAATAAACTAATAAATGTAGCTTAAAGCAGTGACTGTCTACCTCTTCATCAATTGGTGGAGCAGACGGAACAGCCAACTGTATGAACAAAAGCCATCAAGCATGTCCAACAAAAGTGACTGAGTGTGTATAGGGAGGCAGTAAAGTAAACAATATCTCAAGGGTCACAGCTGTTTCACTCTGCCTTTCAGCTAAGAAATGCCATGATTTACTTTCTGCTCTTGCCAAGGATGAAGAAATAAAGTCATAAACAAAAAGTGAAGGAGTGAGGAATTACTCAGTTTGGATGGACAGGTCAATCTGTTTGCCCACCTGTGGCCAAGCAAGTACAATCAAAGAATAATATACTTTCTTTTTCTGTCCCCATTTCAATCTTTATTCTTTTAACAAAAATGAAGGGATCTTCAATGAGAAATGTAGTTTCAAACTCGATATCACTATCAAAATTGGTTTTATAGACAGAATTGGGTATCCCCAACATTGTAGGGACTGTTTCAAAATTTCTGCCCCCAATACTCCCCTTCTTGCTTCAGGTTGCTAAACTCTAACAGTGCTCCTGTGTAATAACTATTTCACAGGGATTTTAGGAGGATTTAACAGATTAAGAATTGACAAATGTAGAAACCCTTAAGATAGTACGCATGGCATGTGCCTAATAAATATTTTTATTTTATTTATTTTCCTGTATCAGTTTAAGTTCTGTAACAAATTATTTATGTGTGTGGAAGGTTTGGAGGAATAAGGTCAATATGGCAGTTTGTATGTAATTTGTTTTGGAAATTTTTTATTTATTAAAGTAACATAGATACATAGTAAAACTTCAAACAGTATAAAGCAATATTAAATGTCCTCCTCTCCCCAAACCTGCTGTTAGCATGGTTATTCTAAACCACATGCTGAAATTTATTTCTTTCCAATGTGTCAGTTTTAAATGCCGACTATAAACTTGCCTATGAAAGATTAAGAATTTATTTATTTATCTTATTTCATCCCTACTAATTTTATTTATATGAGTACTTAATTCTTCAATTGGTTTCATTTTTATCTTTAGGTTTTATATATACACTCATGTATATACATACACATATATATATACACATATGTACATATATTACTATTTTTGTCATCATATACTTTATTCCTTGATATCTACCATGTAAATAATTATAAATTTGAAGAACCTCATGCCCAGTGATTTTCAGGTAAACTAACTCATTGGTGGGCAGGGGAATGGGGCTGAAATTGTAGTGTTGCCTGTTTCTGTGGCTAATTTCAAGCTACTATCCTGACTGTACATTCCCTTTTATAATTACAATAATATTTAATGTTTTTCCTGTGGTTTGATGTTTTTAAAAAATCAATAAGCTGCATTTATAAAATTATGGTTATGCAAATGTTATTCAATATAGAACCAAATATTGTGATTTCTCATAGAGAAAGAAACATAATCCTGATAGGAAATAAAGTAGATCATCAAATAAACTAGAATTTTCAAGTTCTAGTTGTATTTTAGAAATAATTAAATCTAGGGGCATCTGGGTGGCTCAGTCAGTTAAGCGGTTGGTCCTTCAGCTCAGGTCCTGATCTCACAGTTCATGGGTTCCGCCCCACATCGGGCTCTGTGGTGATAGCTCAGAACCTGAAGCCTGCTTTGGATTCTGTGTCTCCCTCTCTCTCTGTTCCTCCCATGCTCAAACTCTGTCTCTGTCTCTGAAAAATAAATGTGAAAGAAAGAAAGAAAGAAAGAAAGAAAGAAAGAAAGAATTAAATCTATCATTCTGAAGGAGGAGGTGATTCTTCCAAAATTGAAAAATGAAAATACAAGGTAGCAGGAACAACAGATAACAGAAAATGTGTGCTACCTTTTACACAGTTTTGATTACAGAAGCATGTTGTCTTGCAAAACACTTTGGAGGACATCCAGAAGTCTTCACATTATTAAGGGTTACCACCAAAAAGAGAACAGACAGAAAATTATTTCCTACTCATATTAAAATGACCCTACAAAGGAAACAACCAGAAAAATGGACCTAGATTCCTAGCAGGAATTTGAGTGATGTGAAACAAAGTGGAGACAGATTTGTGGTTTTGTATAAGCATGTAAAATCAAGCCTTCTTGCCTAAGAAATTATTGGCAACTGCAGACTTGTTGCTTCTCCAAGTACATGTAAATACTCAGATGCAAAATTGCCTATCTTCTCTGACTCATATTTTCTGCTGGTTTCCACCATTTGTTGGAACAAGGCAAGTTTTTGTGATGATTAAAATGTTTTATTTCTTCACTGTTCAATTTTCTCCATTCGTTCATTCATTCAACAGTAGTCACTAGCCACAGGTGGCTACGAAGCAACTAGGAAAGAAATATTTAACTTTGTGTAATTTTAATTCCATTTTCGTGAAAAGCCACATGTGACTAATTGACTATGTACTGGCAGTGCAGTTCTTACAAAAGCTGTAGACAAAGGAAAGACAGAGATGCCTCCACTGGGGACTCTACAGTTTGGCCTGGAAATGAAACAATCTGCTCATCTCTTACTTAGAAAGTCCTCTTTGGTCTGGAGGTCTGGGTCACATAGGAGAAAATAAGAGAGTCGGCAATTTAGTGACATTAAATCTGTGCTACAGGAGGCTGAATATTCTAACCATGAAAATCATATCATTTCATTCTCTTTCTTGCTCAGTGTCATGATACATTTTGTGTTGGTTCATATTTGGGCTTTGATGTTCTTGCATGTATCCCTTTGTTATTTCTGGAGATTCTAAATGTTTTTGCTTTACCTGCTAGGCACAAGAACCATATGCCTTCAAACTGTTAAGAGCTTCCAGCTGATTTTTTAATGATATATTTTTTGTTTGTTTGTTTGTTTTAATGTTATATGTTTAATGGACTCGACTTTTCATGAAGATCCTGTGAATTCCTACACTCATTTCAGCCTCTGCTTTCTTTACCTGCTCAATAGCTGATATCTTGGGTTTTCTTGTCATATTCTTGAATTCATTCATTCATACATTCAATAAATATTTGTTGAATGCCTACTAAATGCCAGATACTTTCATAAATATTGGGAAATCAGCAGTGAACAAAACCAAGTCCCTGAACTCATATTCCATTAAGGGGAGCTACCAGGGTAAACAAATAAATAAAAATAATATACCAGGCAGGGAAAATAAAGCAGAGTAAGGGGGATAGAGAATGCTGTGAATGGAAAAAGGTATGTTGCTATTTTACAGGTTGGTCATGAAAGGCTTTAAGATGGCATTTAGCACAGAGGCCTAAAAGGAGAAAGAAGAAAGCCATGTGAATATTAGGTGAAGAACATAGCCCAGCAGAGGGAACTGCAAATGCAAATGTTCCCAGGTGAGATTTGTGGGGGTGATTAGTTGAGCTCTTTGTCCATGGAAAGGGTTTGTCAACCTGTCCTAATCTGTGTGAATGGGAGAGCACAGGTAGGACACCTTTTAAAGAAGGTTTTAACTCTAGGGCAGGAACACCTTTGTTTGAGAAGGAAGATCATAACTGCATGCTGATTCAGTGTGTGTGTGTGTGTGTGTGTGTGTGTGTGTGTGTGTGTTAGAGGTGGGTGATGTAAGAAAAGTCACCTGGCTGTCTGGCAACAGTTCTTTAATTACTTGGACTTCTCCATCATGACCCAGTTGAATTCTGGGTTCACAGTTTCCTCTGCAACCACAGGTTTTCTTTGTGTTCTAGACTATGCTTTCTCGGTTCTGGTTTATCAAACAAAAGAATTCATACTGCTTTTCATATTATAAAAAATGCCTCAGTATATGTATTTACTGATGTCTTCATTTTCAGATTGGGGCTATATATAGGTTATTCTCTACTAACAATTTTAATAGGATTTTGGAAGGAAAGTAAATTTACGTAGCACCTCAAACTTGAAATCAGAATTCTTATGGGCTGTTGTGGCTGGAGTCCAAGACAGAGCAGACTGTATGGGATAGTCCTGAGTAGGCCATCACAGGAGGAAACTATTAGAGATCAGTCTTTATTTCTATGTTCTGAGACTCTTACTATGTGAAGATGACAGTAACTGGGCTGTTATGGTTTTGTTATTGGTAGTATGCTAAAATTTGGTATCGTAAGACTATAAATCAGGGGCCTCACAGACTGAGTGACTTGTGGAGGGTCCATATGAAGGTAAGATAATAGATAAGGTTGGGGGTACAGACATCAGTAACAATGGCTTATCAACATCAGCATGAAATGGGTATTTCCCTCAAAATACAAAGACATCTCAAGTGAGAAAGTGTGTTCTAAAGAGTCTGGGTGTATAGTTTAACAAGATTATGTTTTAATGTCTTTTACTCATCTTTCCTAAAATGGGAGGGATCTTGAGGAAGGCTAGTCTTGTAGTTAAAAGTGAAGACTCCAGAGCCATATTTAGAGGGGTTGAAATCTATCAGTTAAATGCAATAACATGTTAAATAAGCAGTAGCCTGCAGACCTGAAACACTGGGAGCCAGAAATGGCTCAAATAAATAAATGTGTACTGATTATTATTATGTGGCAGGCCCTGTGCTGGTCCCTGGGGCCAGAGAGACAGGAAATGTATTTTTCTGTATATAGGGACTTCACAGCTGGATAGGGAAATGGTAGCATAAAGAAATGATTACTACTGTCTAAATTTTCTAGGTCAAATTCAAGAATAAAGATATGATGTCAAAATCATATAAATGTAACTTCACCATTAGAATATGAGCTATCTTACATGTATGTTAAACTATGCTTTCCAATCACATATCAGAAGCTATGTAACTCAGAAAAGTGCTAGTACATGATAGGAATAAATGGAACTTAATTAAAATGTAAGAGACTATTAACAGTATTACTAACAAATTTGATAACATAGTGAAAATATCCTAAATACTAAAATAAAGGAGGTAATTGAGAATTGCCCCTCACTTTACAAATAAAGAAACTGTAACCTGGAGACTTATCTGGGAAAGACCTAGAATGTAAGGCTAGATGCAAACTTTCAGTCAGAAGTTCTTTTCTACTGTAGGTGAATGATTAAAAAAATCTCAGATAAGTCTCCCACAGCACACACAAAGGCACAGAAATTAATTTTATCAAGTCACAGCACCCACAATAATAGGAAGTTCCACTTCTCTTGACTTCTTTCATTTTAACCAATTATCCATTGATTCAAAAATATGAAGAGAGGTATCTATTCCAGACCCTAAACTAAATGCTGGAGATGTAACTGTTGCCCTCATAGAATTCATCTATGGGATTCATCGTCTAGTAGGGAACATAGCTGAAAACAGTATAATAATAATATATTATTATAATATAAATATACTATAATTATAATTTTTACAGTTATATGCACCCACACATATATATACACATATATATGTATAGTGTATATATGTATATATGTATAACAAATAATATAATTGCCATGTAACTATAAAAAGAAATTATTACTCTATATGTATCATGGAAAACAGGACCGAGACAGGACCGAGGGTAATTGTGTAGCCAGTAAAGGTTGTAAAGAGGTTCCCTTGATCATGTTGCTGAAGAATGAGTAGGATCCTTCAAGGGGTCCTGGGAGGCAGCTAACCTAGGTGAATGTGCCTTCCTTCAGATGTTTTCATAAGCTTATCTCAACATGAAGGGATTCAGAGGTCTAATTTTGCCACCTCCTGGGCTCCACTTGCTGTTCTACTCACTGAGACACTTGTTCTTGACTTGTGCACTTGAAACACTGCCTCAGCTCTACCATTTGCTATTTTCCTGGCTGCAAAGTGATGGGGGTGTTGGATTTATATCATTGCTACTTTTATCTATTTACATATTTTTCTGCTCAGTAGGAATGGGGTTGTGGTGGATAGGAAGTCAGTTAAACTTTACTAAAAATGTGCTGTGGAGAATTGGCTATATTATTTTGCTGTTAAAAAGGGGAGGAGATGGAGCACCTGGATGACTCAGTCAATTGAGTGTTGGACTCTTGATTTGGCACAGGTCACAATCTCCCAGTTCATGGTATCAAGCTCCACATCAGGCTCTGCACTGATGGCATGGAGCCTGTTTGGGATTCTTTCCATCTCTCTCTCTCTCTCTCTCTCTCTCTCTCTCTCTCTCTCTCTCTGCCTCTTCCCTGCTCTCTCTCTTGTTCTTAAATAAACAAACAGGGGCGCCTGGGTGGCGCAGTCGGTTAAGCGTCCGACTTCAGCCAGGTCACGATCTCGCGGTCCGTGAGTTCGAGCCCCGCGTTGGGCTCTGGGCTGATGGCTCAGAGCCTGGAGCCTGTTTCCGATTCTGTGTCTCCCTCTCTCTCTGCCCCTCCCCTGTTCATGCTCTGTCTCTCTCTGTCCCAAAAATAAATAAATGTTGAAAAAAAATATTTTTTTTAAATAAACAAACAAATAAGGAGAACTACAAGGTACTCAGCCTTTGGGAATATGGCTTACAAATAAATTTTCCATTGCAAATTCCCCACTCCTTCTTCAGGAGAGAAATCAGAATGGAAGACATGATCCCAGTTGCAAGCTCACTTGAAAGTATAAAATGTGCCTGTTACAATAAACTCAGACAACTCAAGATGGGAGAGCGATTATTTTGAAAGGGGAGAATTTCATTTTAAAATGAGTATTGATTTCTTTTATTATTAGAACAAAACATGCACACTGAGTATAATACAGAAAATTATAAGGAGGAAAGCAAAATTACCCAGCAATCCCATCTTCCTGGGTTAGTTACATAGATAACATTGTGGAATACTTCCTTAACATCTTTCTACTAATTATATGACATTATATTTGGAAGAAAAAATAAGCCACTTGACATATTGAAGTTTTTTTAATAGAATCTAGTTCTAATAGTAAAAAGCTTTGTTATATTTTCTATTTCATTTGCTCAAATTATCTGCCCTTCTTTGGATTTTCTGAGCAGTAAGCAGAAGCTACTTCCTTTCTCTTTCCAATGCATTTCTGTCACTATTTTCTCAGCTCACTTTTCCCCTCTTTCTCTAAACTTGTGATCATCATGTTACTCTGCATCTTTCAGGTTTCTGTCTTTGTCTTCCATGATACCCCAGTTGAGTCGAAACTCTCTCCTACTAGAAGAATTTTCATAAAACAATATTAACAATAAGATAGAGAATTGATATTTGAACCTGACTAAATTAGCCTCTTCTTAGAATATTACAACAATGAACGAGAACAAGGGCATATAGAGCTTTTGGATTGCTATATTACACAGAGATATATAGTACCAATTATTTAAATCTTGGGTAACCTTACACTTTTAGATCAAAGGACAGGTGAAAATTTAGCTCTACCTCAGTGGGATACCATCTTGAGATAGAAAAATAGAAAAGGAAAAATGGTAAGAAGTTGGAAATACAGATATACATAAAATAGGAGACTTCCTGGAAAGCTACAAATGCTTCAAATAAAGAGTCCTCATTAAATTACTTAGTAAAACATTATTCACGCTGTTGTGATTAGGGTAACCTTAGGTGTAGCACTCTTCAGAGAACTTATCGTTAATAAAACCATAATGGTGAATTTGTTAACTAGAAATTATCATATTAGTTATTTCTGAGTTTGGCATATCAGAGTCTGGGCCATGCTTCTAAAACAATGATTAACAAATAGTGTGTTCAACAAATATTTGTTGAACAAATGAATGAATACTGTATTGAATTTGGAAGTGTTTGATCGCTTGTAAGGTTGAGTCTATAGGAGGCAGAATTAATACTCAGCATTGAAGTTTGCTACAAGTATCAGCAATAAGACAACCCTCATTGTAATTTAAAAGTGTAGGAACAAAAGTCAGGACAGTACTAAATAATAAACTAAAATTGAGTGGCTAGGATGCTGGAGGCACGAGTAGAGCCAACTTCTGGGGGAAAATAAGATGGTAGGATCCCCACAGTATTGAGGATATCAAGTGGTCACATTGTGTACTTCAGCCAAGAACAATGCCAGGAACAGATTGCTGCTCAGTAAGTAAGATTTGTTAAGTGGGTGAATAATGAACTCTAACCCAGAAGAGTGGGTGGGCACCCACATAAGAGTGTATGGGTGTGTGGGGGGGTTGTACTCAGATATATCAGTCACAAGGCAGCAAGGGACCTAATGAGTAATTGTTGTTACAGCAATTTTCATAGGTTTAGTTACGCATACAAAAGATTTCACCTTAGACTACTACCTCAAATGGCCTAATATCTCCTCACAGAAACTGACAGAATCGATTCCAACCACTTGGGGTAGTATCGATAGACTTCACCCCAAAGCAGAAATAGTGCATGGTCTTCTTATTTAAACAGTTTTACCTTGTAAAAATTCAAGATTTAAGAAAGAAATGATGCAAGTAGTATTTGTGGGTTTTTTTTTCTTTTTCTTTTCTATAACATTGAGCAGTAGGCTCAAGGGATAGTACAGATTGGTATTATTTTCACTTTATGAATTGGTCTTTACAAAAATCTATGGGGTCAGTTTTATATCCCCTTTATTAGTTGGAAAAATTGGTGTTCATTGAGTGAACTCAATGCTTTCCAAACTTTGTGTGTATGAGAATCAGAAAATCTTGTTAAAATGCAGATTCTGATCCAGCAGGCTCTTGTGGCATGGGTGTATGTATTTTTTTTTCTAATTTTTATTTATTTATTTTAAGACAGATAGAAAGAATGCAAGTGGGAGAGAGGCAGATTGAGAGAGAGAGAGAGAGAGAGAGAGAGAGAGAGAGAGAGAGAATCCCAACCAGGCTCCACACTGTTAGTGCAGAGCTCAATGACAGGCCAGATCCCATGAACTGTGAGATCATGACCTGAGCCAAAATCAAGACTCAGACACTTAACCAACTGAGCCACTCAGGCACCCCTGGGTGTATGTATTTCTGTGAAGCTACCAGGTGATGCTTTGTAGCTGGTCCAACTACCTTCCTTGAAGTAACAATAACTAAGAGACTCATTCAATGTGACAAAGCTAAAAATGTTAGGACCAGGATTTGAACTAAGCTCTTCTTATGGTAAATCTGAGACCAAAAACCATGGAGTTAGAATTCTGTTTCCCAAAAGATAAGAAAACAAAGATTAATGAGGACCTATCACCTTCTTGACACTGTCTCACACCCTTTGAGCAGGAGAGAAAATCCTAATTACTCTGATAGGAATCAGGAAACTGTAATAGGAAACCTCTTCTCTCCTTGAGATATTTTCCAATAAAACTTCCAGATTTCACTTGCTATTATTGATTAACCTGCTCTTGTCAAAGTTGTCAATGATTTCCTTGATTTTAAAAACAATGGACATTTTTTGTAACTTGACAATTCAGGAGGATTTGACACTGAAGATCATTCCTTTCCCTCCTCCCTTGATGTCTGTTTTAATGCTCCATCTGTGTTTTACCGCTCTGGCTGCTGCTTCCTAGTCTCCTGTGTAGGGTCCTTTTCATCTGCCCCTCTTTCTTGTGTTTCCTGAGTATTGGTTCTTGGACCCAGCCTTATTTTACTTTGCCCTCTTTCCCTATGGGATCAATGTTTAACCCTTCCATAGAATTCAACTTTCACCTTCAAGTTTTAACCTCCAGATTATACCTTTAGCTTAGATCTTTATACTCCAGATCTTTATACTTATTAAATATCTATAGCCCAATTTATACTTATTAAATATCTATAGCCCAAAACTAAACTGAATTAACTCATCTTTTTCCCTTAAATTATTTTTTTAATGTGTCATATCTTTGGTAAATCCATCCACCTGGTTGCCCTCTTCACTTCCTCTTTTACTTCCTGCATTCACTTCCCTTCCCTCTTACTTCCTACATTTAATCTAATTTTATAGATTGACTCTTCTAAATGGCTTTCAAATAACTTTCATCTCTCCACTTGCACAACATCTGCCTATTTCAGATTCATATCTCATTCCTTGATCATTGACAAACCCTTCTAACCTCTGGCCTTATTTCTTCCTAATCCATTTTCCACACTACTTCTAGAATAATCATTCTAAAATACTAATGTGATTGTGTCACAATCTTGCTTAAAGTGCTCCCCTTTGTTTTAGTATAGTTGGTAAATTCCTTAAGTAACATTGAAAGTACATTAAGTCCCTTTCTACTTTTCCTGATCATTGCTCATCATTGATATCCTTCTCCTTATGAACAAGACCATAAGCATCCTGGCCTACTTTTAGTTTATCCATATGGCATGCTTTGTCATATATTTATGCTTTTCTGCTATCAATCTTTTTAGAACCACCAGAACACTCAATGGCCATTTTCCAAGCTAACCTCAATGTTCCCTCTATGATACCACCTCTTCAAGAAAACTTTCCATAATTCTTTCAGCCTAGGTGTTCTCCTCTTATATGTACTAACATAGCACCCTGGTTTATATCTTAGCACTGACTACACTGTATTATTTTTTTGAGTCCTTTTAGAGTATGAGCATTCTGAGGACAGCAATTGTGTCTTGACTTCTGAATAACCAGAACAATGGACAGAGCCTGGAAGTTTAATTAACTTTTGCTGATGAGTGATGTTGGGAAAAAGCCACTTTCTTGACTAATTAGTCAAGGGTTTCCTTTCAATGTTTCACCATTTTGCAAGAATCATACATTCTAAAATCACAGATCTTAATGAGTGATTTAAGCTTAATTTCTTTAAGCTTATGAGCTTAATTTCTTTAAGCAGTACATGACCAGACACATCCTGTTAAAAACATTCAATAGTAAAGGACTCTCACTAGAAAATATCATTTTATCATTTACAAGAGGTCTAATTATCATACTGACAAGAAGATTAGACTGGGTTTCCTTCACTCTTAACTTTTACCCAGTAGCACACTCTTGGCAAAGGCAGTGAATGGATCTCAGGCTAGTTGCTTTAACTCCTTTCTCCCTAACTTTATATCAGGATGGGGTGATTCTCTACTCATGATAGAAAGACAAAATAAATGCCTTGAATGGAGACATAAATGGAGGTGGTGTTCCTGTGGATTGAGGTTTGTTCTTATTTTCCAGAATCTTTTTGGTGAATGCATTTTTATTTTCATAACACAAACAAAACAGTTAAAATTATCAAATTAACACCTGTTCATTTAAAAAGATTCAAAAAATACAAAGCATTCATAGAAGAGATAACACAAATCACATATAATCTTACATTTCTGTGATAGATTGTTAAAATTTTGATGTATATCTTTCCAAAATAAATGGGATCACATTATATATGCTGTTATGTATTTTTTGAAATCAATTATGTCATTCATTTACTTTATAACATGTGTCTAAGCATGTTGTCAAATCAAAATTATTGCCATGAAAAAATATTTTATTTCTATTCAAGAGATTTCAAAATTCAGAGTGGCAAATAGAGTAGAATACTAATTGCTATATATTATCTTAAGGGTGTTATGAAAATTGGAAATTGCCAACCTTATTTTTTTTTGTATGTTTGTACAAAACATTTTAATTACGTGAAAAATTTATGGAAATAAAGCTGTGATGTTCAAAATGCTAGCCATTTGCCACATGTGGCTACTTAAATTTAAATTAATTAAAAAAAAATAAAATTAATAATTTATTACTGCAGTTGCACTAGCCAGATTTCAAGTGCTTAATAGCCACATATTATAAGTGCTTCTAGCATTAGAGAGCACAGATATAAAATATTTCCATCATCACAGAATTTTCTATTGGGGAGTGTTGGTGTAGAGTTCTAATATATATGTTACAATTTAAGTTTAACAATTTGTTGAGCATCAAGTATGTGTCAGATGTTATGTTAGACACCTTTCGCTTTTCTAGTGGTATTTTACTTAATACTCCCCAAAAGTTGTGGGATAAATAGTTGCCATACCTACTTTTCAAGTTAAAAAAAAATGGAGGCTCATGGAAGCAAATTGACTTGATTGTAAGGGTTGGAAGTCAATTGTAATCCTCATGAAAGTGTACTGATTTGATTAAAAGGGTTGGAAATCAATTGTAATCTGTCCAACATCACTGTGTTAGTATCTGGTCAGCTGGGGCACTTGGTCTCACGGTACATAAGCTGCTGATTTCCCATATCAGAATTGCCAGGAAAGTCACCCCTTTGAATTCCATGTTGAGAATCAACTTGGAGACAAGCATCTCCATTCACTCAGTTATTCTTTATGGCCACACTCCCTTTAATTGAGCTGGACAGTTGGGCTATGGCCCTCAGCCATTCTCCTAAGGTCTTTTTTTTTTTAATTTTTTTTTCAATGTTTATTTATTTGTGGGACAGAGAGAGACAGAGCATGAACGGGGGAGGGGCAGAGAAAGAGGGAGACACAGAATCGGAAACAGGCTCCAGGCTCTGAGCCATCAGCCCAGAGCCCCACGCGGGGCTCGAACTCACGGACTGCGAGATCGTGACCTGGCTGAAGTCGGAAGCTTAACCAACTGCGCCACCCAGGCGCCCCTCTCCTAAGGTCTTAAAGTCCAAGATTCTCAACATTACTCACAAAACCCATCACAATTTTGTCTGAACTCTCTTGCATCATTTCCCATTCTCTACTTCCCAGCCTTGTGCCAGTCATGTCAAGTAATAATTCCCAAAGGAGGTATCATGTTTCCCATGTCTTCAGATAACTCATTCACTTGAACTGAAAGCTTCTTTTCCTCTTTTCAACCTATCTAACTATTGATGGTTTTTAATACTCAGCTCAGGTCCTGACTCCCCCTAGATGCTTTGCCTTAACCACAGAATATGACTTAGGAATCCTTCTAATTTAGGATTTCTTATTGTGTCTTGTTATTTTTAATAAATCACAGTTACCACAGTGTGATCATTGATTAACTTGTGTGTTTCTCCATTGACTATAATCTCCTTGAGAGTAAGGCCTATATCTTATTCTGCCACAATACCACATATAGGTTTAAATGTTCAATTCTGATAATTAAACAACTTTTTTTCCAGATATGAGATATCACCTGAAGATACAGAAGCAGAAGAAGAGAGAGTCCTCTCTTAGACAAAATATACCTCAAAGGATTAGTCTCCATCTTTCCTTCACATACCACATCTTCTCCAAAACAGGTAAGGACAGTCACCTGTCTTTGATGGTCCTTATACTAAGATCATCTCTAGGAATACTGTGGCTCCTTGTTTCAGAATATGGGGAAAAAGAGGACAAGTACCGTATAGAAGAGCCTATAGCTGCCCAAGAAGGTACGGCCAGCACACTTTTCTCTTAACTTTGTCCCCTTCCAAGGCTGGAGGTGGAGCTCTTTTCACGTGCTTCAGAGGGAAGCTGTTTCTTCTTCCCATCCCCCAACTGCCAGCCATGCTGTCTGAATCATTTGAGAAGTCCTCTCCACTCCTTCATTAACTCTCCTATGTGCCATATAGGGCTGGCTTGTAGTGACACCTGCCATAATGTGTCATCAGCTGACAGGCAATCACTTCGCAGAGGGTATTGCTCTGCTACAGAACACACATCAGATTGACACACTGCCTCTCCCTGATAGGGAAGAACAATTCTTCTACATCCTCAGGTAAAGAAAAAAAAGTGGTATAAAATGCCAGGCTCCTGTAGCAATATGATGTGCATAGGGACATTATAAACAGGAGAGTTTTTATAACTGTCATTCACCTTCCTGGCCTTGGGATGTGTGACATGGTTGTGACAATCACTTGCCCTCATCTCAAGCATATTCATTTATCCATGCATTTATTTATTCATGTATTCAACAAATTTGGGGGGTACTTTCTAAGATTTAGGTACTTGCTGGAAGCTCCAAGGGGATACAGGGGTAAACAAAACATGGTCCCTGACATTAAGAACATCTCATTCAAGCAGGAGACACAAGCACATAAACATGATTATAATGTAATGAGACAGGGGCTTGTAAAAGAGTCAGACATGAAGCACTGTCAGGCAGAGCACAATGGAAAGAGCCATTTATGAAGCCTGAGGGAATCAGGGAATGTTTCAAGGAGAAATGAAATAGGAGTTGATTTTTGAAGGAAAATGACATTTCATGCGAGCTGGGTAGGGAAGTCCTTCCTGGCAGTGGCAATAACAGGTGCAGAGGAGGTAGGTGTAAAGGGGTGTGAACCACAGTGCTCTGTGGCTGGAGCATGAGATGAGCAAGTGAGAGTCCAAGGAGATGGCATCAGACATGCCTTTGGGGAACATAGTGTGTAAGGCCTTTGACAGTCTCATGTTGACAGTGGCTGGTCATCAGCTATTTAGTCAGGGTGGAGCACAGAGATTTTAAGGTGAATGCTTTCCAACTGAATCAGGAAAATAATAGGCTTTTAAAACTTCTGTAGTTCCCTTGTTTATTTTTATCTTTTTCTGTATGTGTTTTCATAATTAAAGTTTTTAATAAACTCTAAAATACACACATAAAAGTCCTGGTGGTTTACTTTTGTGAGTAGCATGAGAAGAGGGGAGCTTGGGATACTAGATCTCACTTCATAGGGTAAGGCAGTTCACAGCAGCATAACAGAAAAAAAAAAAAGAACAAGGAAGGAAGGAAAGCTGAGAACCATGGCGTTAGAGGAGTAAGGGAAGACGGGTCCCAGAGACACCAATCTGAGACAGAGAAGTGGTCAAGTGTACTTGAAGCCTAACTGGCTGATCCCTCTCCCAGGGAAGGCTGATCTGGTGTCAAGGGACTATTGCAGGGTAAGGGTCTAGAGGGCATGCAATGCATATATGAGGAAAAAGCCATGAGGTGAGGTTAGAGAGACATGGAAAACACTAGAAATGGCAGACCCATGTAAGCAGGTAGAGGTTGATTGCTTTGCTGATTGTGTATTTGCTTAGACAAGATATGCCCAGTAAAACTTGTGTATGGGCATAGAGAGGTGGATAAGAAATGTATTATCAATAAGATAACCACGTGGGTCTTCCTTTTGTCCCCGAAAAGATATGGCCAACCCTGAAAGGTAGGGAGGCTGTCTAAGATTATGCCAGGTGCTAGCAGCAAAGGTATTGAGATCAGACAGGAAGGAATAAGTCTAAATCCCAGCTCTACTGCCAAATTATGAAATAGGCATGAAAATACCTTTCGGCATGATTGAGACGACTATCTGAAATAATGTATGTAAAATATTTAGCCCATTGCCAGGCTTTCAAAGAATGGAGCTGTTATTTTACACAGTTTGTATGTTTTCTATGTAGCACAGTACTGGGCCCTCAAGAAACTTAGAAATATTCCTTGGCATGACTTCTCTTGGTTTGCAAGTGCACTGGAAGTTTAAATTAATCTTTTGCAAGTATAAGGCACATGAAGAGTTATCACCGGTTGGTATTGAAGGAGATAGTCATTTGTCAGTAATATTGACCCAAGGAAAACCAGTCAGGTGTAAAGAGGCATCACTTTGAATTGATGTGACAAATGAAGCTCCATCATTTGAATGAGGAGACAGTAATAGGGTCACTGGATCTTGTGGGCCTAATCTGACACATAGTTAAATAGTCATTGCAATCCCAATACACAAGATTCCTTAGTCATCTGTACAGTTAGGAGTTGGGGATATGGGTCGCTGCTAAGAGTAGAGGTAAAATTTGTGCACCTCGGGCATGAAAACCTGAAATAGAATGACTACTTAGAAACAAACTGAAGGATTTGAAAAAGGCAGTAAATAGGTATCAATGTCCCAACAAAAATATTAGTACACTTAAAACTATTTCTTTGAATATATACATCACTTATCTGTTAAAATGATTCGCTGATAAACCTTAAGTGTCCATCTCTGAAAGCCAGCAAATCTTATTTAAATTTAACCAAGAGCAGGCAAAATTTTGACAAGCTTCTATTCTTCCTTCAGCATTCAAGTTTATGTTTAATTCAGTGTTTCATCATTTGCAATGAAATAAACTTCTTCATGCTATGAAAAATTTACAAAATGTGAAGCAAAGGGAGTATATTTCAGGTACACAATGATATTAGCTGCTCAAAAAAAATTGTTCATGTAAGGCATGAACTTACACTTGTGTATTGAAGAGGGAGATAGGAGATAATATTAGAAGCTAAAGAAACAGAAAAGTGTATATTCAATTTCCAGAACCCCATATACAAATTGGAGTCTCATTGTCTGCCCAGCATTGTTCTAGAGACTGTGTAGATAGTGCACCTCCAATCTGCTGGTTTCCCCTGCCTTCTTTCTCTCACCCGCAATTCTGCCACAGTAATATGAATAAAATGAATATTTATGAAATTAATATGTAGTTCTAACACCGAATTTTAACTTCTTAAGTTCCCCCTCCTTTCTTCTCCTTCTCCTCTTTGTCCTCCCTCTCACTCTCTCTCCCACCCCTTGCAGCAGCAGGAAGCTGTGAACTCTGGGAGAAGTTCAGCTGTAGCCAGCTCCACCACCATCAGTAGTGAATGCTCTCCTGGCTTCATTAACACTACCTCGTTTCTGTTCTTACAGTCCTAGGAACTTCCCATAGTTTCTAATCTCAGTATTACTTCCTCTTCCCTTTTACTTTCTCAACTCTTCAAGCACTTTGGAAACATGTACTCTCTGTCAAAGTACCTCTATTCGAAATACACAGTGTGGTTTCTATTTTTCTCATTGGACCCAGATTAACTCAAGGTCTTATTAGCCCATGAGTATACATGAAGTCAGAGTAGCAATCATAACACAAAATATGTCTTTCCTATCATCTACTCATGCAGATCTTCGCCACCTGCCACATTTCTCTCACTCAAGTGTAATGAGGGTCAATAGGTAGATCTCCTGTGTGCCAATTTGGTTGAGCAGAACCACTACATTGCTGAGTGTTCTGGGCGTCTGCCACCTCCTATCATGCCTCCCAGTCTCCATCATTGCTCTGTTGGAGCCTTCCTGGGTACTGCCACTCGTGCCAAAGTACTGCCATATGCTCCTCTGCATACAACATCATGTCTTTTCACATGGGAACAAAGCAACATTACTTGTGTCGCTGGAAATCAGACTCCCTCACAAAAATAACTCCTTCAACTCTGGTCTAAAACCCCAAGTTGGCATAGAGGAAGTGATAATTGAGGGTGCTGAGCGAGACCTGTGGGGCACCTAGCTAAATCTCAGTCTATCGTTCAGTGAGATATGGTTGCATGGTCATCTCTCCAGAAATTAGTAGCTGAGAGGGAGGCCATGTGATGGGGTCTCAGAAGTGATGGTCTCAGGTAGCCTAGGGGTGGATGAGGGCAGTGGCACTGAGAAATGACAGGCGCATGTTTTTAAACAAATAATATATAAACAAATTGAATTTTAAAATGCACCCCCACACCCCCAAAGTTATTCTTCATTAAACACTTTGGAACTCTTCATTGAGCTCCAGCAAGAGTTATTCCTGACCTCATGTGGCACCAAGGTAGCCACCAGGCCTTCCTGCTTGGAGAGATAAGGATGTGTGGTGCAGAGATTCAATTTCAGGGAAAAAAAGAATTAACAAAATTTTTTCTCTAACCAATAAGAATTTGTGAGAAATCAAAATGTCAACAATTGTGTTTGAAAACAGTTTTTGCCAGAAAGTTTTTTATTCAGATATATTTTATATACAATAAATGTACTCATTTTCAGTATAGAGTTCAATGAACTTTGGCAAATGCATATAGAACAGTGGGATCACCTCCAAAAGTTCCTTCATTCCCTTCCCAGTAATTCTCCCTCAATATAACAACTAGTCTGATTTCCTTCACTTTATATTAGGTTTTCCTGGCTTAGAATTTCATACACATGAAAAAATACAGTATTTCTCTTTTTTGTCTGGCTTCTTTCACCCAACCTTATGTCTATAAGATTCATAAACAGAGAAAGAAAGTAGTTTGTTCTCTTTCATTGTTAGGAGTATTCCATGATCCCATTGTTGTGTGTCTTTGTCAGTTCTTAATTAGACACCTGGGCTATTCCCAGTTTTTTTGCTATTATGCATAAAACTAATATAAAAAAAGTGAAAAGAAATAAAAAAGAAAAGCCCCATATTAGAGTACAAGGTACGCTGGTAGGACGAAACAATCCCAATGCATCGTGGCTTCTGCATGATAGAAGCTTATTTCTGCTGATGTATATTCTAGAAGTGAAGAGCCCAGGGCTGAGGGTGGCTTTGTTCCCCCCAGGTTGATGGGCCTAGCTCTGCCATCCTCAAAACATGACTTTGATCTTTATATCTGAGGTGGCCATCCAATCATTGCCATTTCCCAGACAAAGGAAAAAGGAAGAGAGTATCCAAAATAAGAAGCTTTGCTTAAGAAAGTGACTGGAGGTTATATTATGGACATCACAGCTGCATATATCCCATTAGCTGGAACTAATTCATGTGTCTACTCCTATTACAGCAGAGGCTGGGAAATTTGTCTCCAGCTGGACAACCAAATGCCCAGTTAAAAGTTTGGGGCTCAGGGAACACATGCAGATATGTGGGTTGTGGTCTGAAAAAGCGTGCCCTGGTGATAAGCTATGGGAGCTGATATCCAACCCATGCTCTGCTCATCAAGACAGTGAATCCCAGTCTATCTTCTTCACACAAAACTTTGACAAGTCCTGTGTCCACAGAGCTGTCTCTGCCCCAAGGGCAACCTTTTTCTGATTTGTGCAAGGTGACTATTTAGGCTAAGTGGCAGTTCTGGAAACTCCTAATAGAGGATATTAACAGCCCATACCAGAGACTCTCTCTCTGTAGGGTTCATATCCAGTTCTTGGGACTGGGCAAAATAGGAAGAAGTTAGGAATAAACACCATCCTTTGTTTTGCAGCTTTTTCTCTCTCCTATGTGAGTGCCACACCAAAATCTTCCTGTTTCAACCTAAGATAGGAGCTTGGCTAAAAATTAGCAGGGGCGCCTGGGTGGCTCAGTCAGTTAAACATCCAACTTTGGCTCGGGTCATGATGTCCTGTTCATTTGGGTTCGAGTCCTGCATCAGGCTCTGTGCTGACATCTTGGAGTCTGGAGACTGCTTTGGATTTTGTGTCTCCCTTTCTCTCTGCCCCACCCCTGCTCATGCTCTGTTTCTCTCTCTCTCAAATAAATACACATTAACATTTTTAAATTACTTTTTGCAAATTGAGTACCTCTGATATCTTCCCCGCTATTTCATTCATATCCTTTATCCTCACTATATATTACATATAAGGAAACTGAGACTCAGAGATTTTGGGTAAATTAACTAGGAGCGTATAGCTAGTAGGCAATTAGATATGAATTTGGTCCCAGGTCTATCTGACTCAAAAGCCATTGCTTATTTTATTATACTGCCTATTAAGTTACAAGCACTGGTACCTTGTGATAAAAAATGAACTACTTGTAATGTGAACCTTTTTAATAGAGAGGTTTCAGGAAACAGGACATCACCAGGGCCACACTGTCATTGTGGTTTACACTTCTCATGAACTCTTTCCAATAAACATTTCATTTAAATTTAATAAAGTAGTTAATAAAGCCATAAAGGTTAATTACTAGTTAAGGGAAAAATATGACTTCACTTTGGTGAACATGTGAAAAATGAATCAACTTCGTTTTGCAGTTAACCCAGGATTATACAGGCAATAAAGCATGATTATGGATTTAACATGTTAATTCCCAGTAGATTTAATAGCGGTGCTATGAAGTACATGACCAATTGCTAACCCATCTGACAAGACTTCAGACAGCACTAATCAAGATTAAATCACTTGGCCCACATGTGGATGCAATATATCTTTCAAGATGAAATGACTATAATTTGTCATCATGGAGTTATTATAAATGCCGATAGGATGAAAAGTGGAGAAGGGAAAGTGGGGAACGCAATCTATGATCTCAATCTGACACCTCACTTTGGTAGCCATTTTTCGAAAAAAATAACCTTTAATTTTTTTTCATAGCTTAAAGATTCTCTCTAGGGATGGCTCTAGTGGTTCATGATTTACTTATAATTTGTAGAATAAAGCAAAGCATCCACATCCCTTAAAATATTTTGCCTTTCCACAAATAGACCATTGGCAGAGTCAGCTCTTTGTAGCACTAATATCCTACATTCAACATCTCTTTCTGTTTCATCAGTGTTGCTTTAATTCTTGAGAAACAGAATCCTAAATAATAGTATATTATGTTAATCACGGATTGTACTACCTGGTTACCATAAAGGAAAATGGTACGTTGTTTTCATTACTTGAAGATTAGCAATAGGGATCTGAAAATGATGGGCCCTGGGCCAAATCTAGCCCACCGACTATTTTTGTATATGAAGTTTTATTGGTACTTAGCCACACTCTTTCAATTATGTAACATCTTTGGTTGCTTTCGTGCTACAATGACAGAGATAACTAGTTGTTACAGAGACCATATTCCTACAAAGCCTAAACTATTTGCTGTCTGAAACATGGTTATTTTTAGGGCCATCTGTCTCTCCCATTCATATCATGCATTTTAGACTTTGGTTCCCAATTTCCTTAAAGTCTCACATCAAAACTTCTCCCTCATAGTAGTGAGAATTAAATATAGGAACATGTGTTCTAATGAACAACGGGTGCTTAAAAATATGAATTCATTGCTCCTTGTCCAACATGTTGCTGTTGTTTTAACAGGAGACAGTACAGTGTGATGGTTAAGAGTATGGACATTGGCTTCATACTGTTTGGAGTGAGAGCCAGCTCTCCCACTATTATCTGTATAACCTTGGGCAAGTACCTTAAGTCCTCTGTGCCTCAGTTTTTTTATCTGTAAAATAAGGATTGTAATAATATAACTTCCTCAAAGAGTTCTTTGTACAATTAAAAAAGGTAACACAAACAATAGGTTTAGCATAGTTCTTGGCACACAGTAAGCACCACACTAGTGTTAGCCACCACCACCACCATCAGTCATCATTATTATTATCATCATCACCATTAAAAGAGCTTAGATCATGCTGGAAAGAATTAGTCCATTTCCTACTGATTGAACAAGTGGTGTAGGAATTGTTAAATCTAAACATCCCTGTGTTCAGCCCTGTGTTCAATCAAACTCTATGATCATCTACTTTTTAAAATCACAAATAATTAATTTAGCTTTCCTGCATTAGTTTCCACATTATGTAGTATAGGGTAAAAGAAAGATCTCATCAGTGAATTGAGGATTAAACCAGCTAATATTTATGAAGGCTTCTGAAACTGTCCCCAGCACATTGTATGTACTCGATAATTGATAGTTTTCTCCTCTGCCTTTCTGTTCCCTTTTTGGTAGCCTGACCCTCCTGATTGTCTCCTACTTCCTGATTACTCATGCTCTAAACCCCAGTGATGCTCATCACATCACAATTGCCCATTTGCCTTCCTCTATTCTCTGCCTCTTCAATTCTTGTGTCCACACCAACCTGTGTCATTTCATATGCCAAGTTTTTAACAACAATAATGATAATAAATATTAGCAAACAGCAAATATATATAAGTTTTATATTTATATGGCATTATTGCCAGGTATTGTTTCAAGCACCTTACAAAAATTGACTCCTCATAACAACCCTTTGAACTAGGTACTATTATCCTCATTTATATATGATGAAGTTGAGGAACAGATGTTTTAAATAACTTGCCTGAGTTCACACAGCTAGTAAGTATAGAACAAGGATTTGAATCCAGACAGCCTGACCCTGGAGTCTATGCTTTTTGCCATGATGCTATAGTGCCTCCTAAAATGATTTCAAAATCATTTCATTTTGTTAAATCAATGTGCTCTAGTTAAATTTGTGTTTCTTAAAGCTTTCTTTGATTAGAGTTTGAGACTAATGGAGTTCATAAACATATTCTACCAATGCATTTCTGCCTGTGAATTTACATTCACGTATGTTCCCTGTATAGAATGGTCCATCTGCTTGTTATACATGTAATGCTAAAGTCACATAGTCTCTCTCTGTGTGTGTCTCCCTCTCTCTTTTAAAAGTTTGGGTAAAATCATAATTTCCAGATGGAGTTCAGCCCTACAACTGTTATTTTCAAGAAATGTTTCTCAAACTAATATACATATTAATCACTGAGGATAATATTAAAATGCAGATTCAGATTCAAGTTGGAGGCTGAGACTCTGAATTTCTATCAAGTAACAAGTGTCATTTTTTAAAGTTTATTTATTTTGCAAGAGAGAGAGCACAAGTAGGGGAGCGGCAGAGAGAGAGAGAGGGAGAGAGGGAAAATCTCAAGCAGGCTCCATGCTGTCAGAGCAGAGTCCAATGCAGGGCTCAATCTCACGAATCATGAGCCAAAACCAAGAGTTGTACACCTAACTGATTGAGCCACCTAGGTGCCCCTGAAAGTGTCATTTTAATACAGTACATAGAGAATTTCATATTAATACACCATGATTACATAAGGGCATCCTTTAGAGTCTCCTTGGTTGGGCACAGTTGACTAACTTTTAGGTTTAATAGAGAAAAGTGATTAGAATAGATCACACTGGACTTCATGGTAGGGATCATTTTTGAGTCACTGTTTCCTCAAGATGGCTCTTACAACCAATGACCTACTTAAAACTTTGTTTTGTGCCCTTTATCATTAATTCATTCATTTAGCACTCATTAAGTACCCGTTACGTGCCATGCTGCTTCTTCTTGAAGAAGGTCTCTTTCTTGGGTCAGGGGAAGGGGGTGGGGTGGACCCAGACATGCATGATAAAAAGTCAAAATAAGTCTTTTTGATGTTCCAATAGAAGTTTGTATGGGGATACAAAGAAAATTGTTCATTTGTAATAGCTTGATATTTGGGGAAATAATCAAGTTAGGCTTCAAAGAAGTATCCCTTGAATGGATTCTAGAAAGTAAGTATTGTCTAAGAAAACAGTGAAACAAAGAATATTCTAAGCTAAGAACTCATGAACAAGACAGTGGCTTGGCCTAACTGCCGAACCAGCATTCTACTGGTATCATTGCATCTTGGGACTTTGGATCACATTTGAAAAAGAAAAAGCAAAGAACATGATGCAGTAGACAGTAGAAATTGAGAAAGCATTAAATAGTGAAGCAGGGGAGAAATTGATGATTGCCTTGCTTCAGCAATTAGGCTGTTGTGTCTGTTCTTTGCTTGTTTTAACATCCAAGCACTATATTTCTGCTGAAGCATAGCACCTTATTCTTCTGAGTTCTCGATAAGTAAGTATATATGAAGAATCTTTATATTTCAAAATGTTTTTGTCTAGTAGTTGGTATATAAAAGTAACATTTATAATATATTTGCTTGTTCTGAAACCTAACATAAAAAATATGCCTGCCAACTCCCTAAACAGCGTTATAGTTGCACATTACTAAAACTGTTGAAGCTACCTGTGTTCAGATGCTTTATACAATAATAAATGATATATCAATGAAATAAATCTGCACATGGCAGAATTTCTAACCAGTGTCCTAAAATTTTACTTTGGGTCACTTAAACAATGTGATAAAATTTGTTGTATTTCTCTGTATAATATTAGTAGCTCACTTTGAAATGACTGTTTAACTTAAATCCAAAAATCAAGATTAATAGGTTAGAAATGGAAAGAAATCTAGGAAATCCTCTAGCTGAATGTTGTAGGTCCCAATTATATTATAATCCAGTAAACAACTTACAATCCACCATGGACCACAATAATGTGACAAAGAAGGCTAGGTGAAGGAGTCCAGTCAAAACCACTGACAATAAAGAAGTAAGAAAAAGTTTCAGATGTATTGCAGTGACATCATTGTATGGAACATCAGATCAGTGATTCAAAAAGCGATTGAATTAGTATCATTTAACTAAAGTTGGAAACCGAATTGCAGAGAAGTTAACTAACTTATCCAAGATCACACAGCTCAATAGTACCAGACCAATTATAGGAAAAATGTGTATTGAACACCTATTATATGCAAGACACTGGAATAAGTGTTGTGAAGGGAGTGCATTTGTATAAGGCAGGGAGGTTACCATCTATTTTATTGCTAAGAGATGATGTATGTAGATATAAGGATGTGCATATATGTCCTTGTACATAATATGTATGTATGTGTTTGTGTGTTTTGTCTTTTAGGACAGAAAGATATAGGAATGGGTTGAGGCCAAAGGGTAAAGGGTATGCAAAAGTAAAGAATTTGGACTTTATCCTCTCTGAAATAGGGAACCCCTGAAGAATTTTAGGCAGGAAAATGAAACAAATAAATTTGTATATTAGAATAACTGTAGCAGTGTGGATGATGATCTAGAGAGACAGCGTGCACAGAAGCAGGGAAACCAGTTAGGAAGTTATACTAATGGTTCCAGTGAGCACAAATGAAAAAGTCTTTCCTAAGCAGTTGCTGTGAGGCTTGATCAATATACATTAATTAAAATATGCATAATAGAAAGATATAAGCATTAACCCATTTTTTTTAAATATTCACACATGACAGTGACTCTCAAGTATCTTCAGACACCTCATTTCTCCTTACCTGCTTCTCATTAGATAGATGAAATGTACCTAAAGAAGTGTCAGACCAAAGAACATTAGAGTCAAGGACAGAGATGAAAACTGGCCCTGGGCTTCAGAGATTCAACTGACCCACATGCTATAGAAGATACCGTGTGAACTGAAGCATGTGTATTGAAAATCATTCACCTGCCTTCTCCTTGCTGGCTGAGATGAACCCCATTAGCATCAAAAGGACAATTCAGGGTGAACTTGGAAAAGAGGAATTGCCTTTTATCCTTACAAATAAGTAAAGTGAACCCTTAGTGCCTCACTCTGCACGATTATATTGGTATTCTGGATTTTGAATGAAAAAGTGCACTCAGTAGCAGAGAGGAGTAGGGATTAAGGGTCATAGGTACATTTGAGTTAGATTTGAAAGGCTCAGTCAAGCATGACAGGCTATATAAACACAAAGCATGGGCAGTTAAACCTATAGTTTGGCTCTCAGCTCTGTTGCTTGTTATGATAAAACTTTGAAACTTTTTTTCTTCATTGAGAACATAGGCATAATTAAACCAAATTTATTCACTTGTTGTAAAGGTAAAACAACAGTGTTTGTGAATGTGTTCACCAAAGTGTGAAAGACAGGTGATAACTGAAAAAGACCACAACAACAAAAAAGTAAACAAGGTAAAGTTGGTTTTAAGATCAGTAACTCTGAAGGTAAGGCCATCTGGGTTTCAATCCAGACTGAAGCACTTACTGGATTTGAGTCCTCCAGCAAGTAGCATCAATAAACCTCAGTTTCCTTCATCCATAAAATGAAGATACAAATAATACCTGATAGAGTTTATGTATGTGTCACAAATACTAAACTTTCAATATTAATTACTATTACTGTATTATCATGAATTTTTTTTCTTTTTCCCCATTCAAGAAAAGATGTTGCACATTTTATAAGTATGATGTTTTTGGTTCATTAGCACATTTTTGTGACTCCTTAATTAATCTTGGAATCTTTGAGTCAAATGGGAATTTATAAAACATTCAATCAGATTTCCCACATTTTTGGGATCCAGCCAAGCATGAACACTTCTAAGGACGAGAGCTCCTTCCCTCCATTGGCCTCTTGATCTACCATATGTCCATCCTGATAGGAACCATATGACCCCTCTAATAGGACAGGCTTTCTTTCATTAAAAAAAAATCACTTTCCTACATCTTCCTCCTTAAAGCCAAATTCATTTTCTAAACAATCCAAAGAAATATACTTTCCTAGAGAATATCTATTCATGTATTTGATATCCATTTTGGCTTTCCCTACCTGGAGAAATTCTCTACATCTTTGATCACAGCCTAGTCATTAGCTCATAAGCACACTTTTGACCACAGTAACAATTTTATTTTCCTTTATAAACTGTTACTAAGTTGTAGTGACTTTAAACCACTGCAATTGATTTCCTGTTACTAATTTCAGGACTTTATGTATATTTCCCATGAGTTTTTACCATGAAAGGTTTAGCTCATTGTTTATAGTATACTGCTTACTTGATGTAAGTGTGTTTAAAAAAAAAAAAGAGGGGCGCTTGGGTGGCTCGGGGTTGAGAGTCTGACTCGTGATTTCTGTTCAGGTCATGGCCCCAGGGTCACGGGATCAAACCCCACATTGGGCTCTGTGCTGAGACTAGAGCCTACTTGAGATTCTCTCTCTCTCTCTCTCTCTCTCTCTCTCTCTCTCTCCCTTCCTCCCTCCTTCCCACCCTTCTCTTCTCACTCACACTTGCTCTCTCTCTCCCTCTCTAAATACATAGATATAGATATAGATATAGATATAGATATAGGGTGTGTATATATGCATGTGTGTATATATATATATATGTTACACACATGTATGTGTGTGTATATATATGCACACATATATATAATTATGTATAATTATATATAAATATAAATATATATAAATATAAAATTATAAATATATATAAATTTTAAATATATATATATAAATTTTGAATGTACTGGAACACATTTATATCCATTAAACAGATTTTCTAAGATTTCTGCAAGAACATCTCGATTATTTTTAAAGGGGAGTTGGGGCGCCTGGGTGGCGCAGTCAGTTAAGCGTCCGACTTCAGCCAGGTCACGATCTCGCGGTCCGGGAGTTCGAGCCCCGCGTCGGGCTCTGGGCTGATGGCTCAGAGCCTGGAGCCTGTTTCCGATTCTGTGTCTCCCTCTCTCTCTGCCCCTCCCCCATTCATGCTCTGTGTCTCTCTGCCACCAAAATAAATAAACGTTGAAAAAACAAAAAAATTTAAAAAATAAAAAAAATAAATAAAAAATAAAGGGGAGTTATTAACACAAAATGTTATTTTTTTAATTTGAAGTTTGAGTCCTGTGCTACATTTAGGTGCTTTATAACTACTGTGGACCCAGAGAAGCCAGAGTTCATTCCTGTTTACAACCTGGGATCAGCCTCACTTCTCACCGTCTCAGAATTTCCCAGTTACACTGGAGGGAGAGTGCTGGAAATTTTTATCTCTCTAATTTGTTTTCAAGTTGCTCATTTTTCTTCTTCTTTTTTTTTTTAAATTAAAGTATAGTTGACACACAATGTTATATTAGTTTTTTTTACGTTGCTCATTTTTCTTGATAGCATTTACCAACATATTAACCTGCGAAACTGCTACTTATTTTTCAAAACAGTATTTACATATTACTTCTCCAAGAAGCCTACAGAAATCTCCCCAAGGGAATCGTTGCTCCCAGACTGCCATTTGTCACTTCCCCATGAATTGCTTGATTGCAAGTAACTGGAACTCTCTGTTTAATAAGATAGGCAGAGAGGAAATGTATTGATTCACAAAACCTAAAGAGGGTCAAAAAATAAAATCATGTGAAGAACAACAGGACAACTCAAGTTCTAGAAGATCCAGTTCCTGACTCCAAGACTCTCTCCTCATGACTTGTCTTGCTTTCCTTTGTTAGCTTTCTACTCTTAGTTCAAACTGGTTATCTTCACAAATTGAGAAATATAGTTCTTAATAGCAACCCAAGCTTTAAAGCTTTTACTATCTGCCACTGGGAGGGGAGAAGAATAACTCTCTTCATCAGAACCAATTGAAAAATCTCAAGGGAGTACTATGACTTGACCACCACTGGACTCATCAATTGTGTGGCCAGAGGGGCAAAAATACTATGATTAGCTTGGCTTTGGTATAGTTACCATTACTGGACCAGTTTACAATGGGTAGGGAATCAGCTACCCATCATATGGCAGCCTTAAATGAAGATAATGAAGGCACAGTTTTCAGGGTAGGAAAATAGGAAGGTAGTGCCAAGTATCCCAAAGATGTTTATTTTTTTCTTTTTATTTGTAGCTGTTTTTATAACTAGATGGTGAGATTCTTGAAGGCAATGACTGTGTCTTAAGATAGTGACCATTTCTCCTTATTTTCTATGAATTGCAAAATGCATTAGGTTTGGAATATGTATATATATACATATATATATATGTATATATATTTTAAGTGTTATATATATGTATGTAACACTTAAAATATATATACATATATATTTCTTTAAAAATGAAAAAGATACATAGGTATCTTTAAAAAATAACACTTGTGTTTGGTAATACTTAACATGCATACCTTGTGTTAAGTAATATATACTCCCATCATTAGTATAGTCTTTGTGGTGTTTGCAGCTTTTGGCAGATAATCTTCATAGTTAAATCTGGAAACTAAAATATAAGCTAAATATTTTAAGAATTCAGTTCATGAGAAAAAAAAGACTGAAATAATATTTAGATATATGGCCAATTTAATAATATGCATTTTTCTCTATAGAAAGCCTTAAATTTAATTCATCAGGCTTTTAGTTCCAGTTACAAAGTGATGGGAAGAATCTTTTCCAGATTATATTCATATTTTCAAAGATTCTTGGTGGCTAGTTGAATAGACTGATTTGCCTTTCAAAACAATTTGCACCCATCTGTTTCTAATACTTTGTCTCCTTTACGTTCATTCATGGCCAGGTGACATTTCTGAAGGCTTGAATTCTTTTTCTTTTGGATTGGCTTCCTGCAAGAAGGTGCACACTCAGAAAGACTACTCCTTTGCCTTATATCATTCAGATCCCTCACTTCACTGACTTCCTTTGTGGTTCTTATATCTGGACACTGGCATTTGTTTTTTCTGTGTGTAACTGCTCTAGTTTTGCCAGCTCTAGGAAATGCAGTTTTTTGCTTCATCTCTTGTTTACTTGGAGACCTGTGTTTCTCAATCTGTAGGCATATGAAACTGTTACAGGGGCTTTCAGCTTCAGAAGTACTCTCACATTTAGAAGAACACTTGGGTCTCTTCCCAGCAGTTGAAGGAAATTTCACATGTTGAACTGTGGTTGAAGATGCTCTCCCATAGTTTGATTCATAACTATGCACATTCTTCACTTTTGAGCACACACAGCATATATTTTGAGTGGAGCATTCACTTCTGTTACTTCCTTTCAGAGAGGGATTACTTGATTCTCTGCTTAAAGATCTCTTTGTAAGCCCAACACACCAAGATTTGGATCTGTGAGTATTGGACTGTGATTGTCTTTGGACTCTTCTACTGAAATGTGAACCAGCTTCTGTAAATTGGGAGGACTGTTTGCCCTTCAACCTCTTCTTTTTGAAAGATCTCAGCTTCCTACTATTTCTCTTAGAAGAAAGGGCAGTTTCTGAAATGCAACTCCAAGAGGGGTCCCTTTTTCTGGATTTGTAACATAACAAGGATCTTTCTCTGGGCAATCTTCTTTGAAAAATCTTTGGTGGTGAATCTGAGTGTTTATTCTTTTCTGCTTCTTTTTCCTGGAAATTGATCTGCTGGTCCGGGCTCAAAATCCTTCCTTCTTTTAGACTGCACTGACATGACTGCCCCTGATTAAAAATTTCCAGGGAACTGAAGGTATGTGCGGTTGTGTCACTCTTTCCCAGATCCTGGACATTACCAGAAAGCAACTTTATCCCTTCCATTTTCCTCTCTTGAACTTTTTTTTTGCAATTCAGTAAGCCTGGGCCCCTTTCCCTTGGTGTAGGGCAATCCAAGATTATATTGTTAGTAGAAGTTGTACCTTTGTGATCACCTGATTCTGGTTTGTCTTCAACCCAAGCATGGATTTTGCTTGCTGTTTTTTGATGGAGTAGTGGGATTTCCGATTTCTTCAAGGAAGAGTTACCATTTGGAAACTGTCTCAAGCCTGACAGAGGCTTCTGCTCATTATTCCATTGGCCCCGGGTGTTTCTGTGTTGAGATGCCAGTAGAGCCTGATCCTTAGACAAAGGCAAAACAGAAGCTGATGCTATGGACTTCTTATTTACCCTTGGTGAAACAGAAGGACATTGATAGATGGCTCGTTGGTCATAGGTCTCCATGTTATAAGGTGAATGAACAAAACTGATAAACTCATGCAGGAAATGGTGGGTGTGTTGTTGTAGATAAGGTTCCAGGAGATGAATGAAAGACTCACTGTCCAGATCATATTCTGTCATGTGTTGGAGAATGGTGGCTAGAATATTCTTCACTGTATAGCCATAGTCTCCATAAACAGCTGTTAATTCCCGTTTCAGCCAGGGGACCAGTCGGTGTAGACAACCAGGGTTTCTCTTGAAATAATTAGCTGATAAGTGCTTTTCAAGTCTGTGGCCTTGGACATGTGTCACCCAAATTCCAGAATAATACAAAGCTCTTCTGAACTTCATTACCACTTGATCTCTAAAGTGGCCTACGGACATGGAGTTTGGCTGGAACTTCCCGCTATCCCCAAACTCCCTCAGTAATTCTTGGACAGTCAATTCTCTGAATGGTCTGATTTTCCTTGTAATGCCCTCAGGGTTCAGACCGAGATGATTGCTTTGAGAAGACTCCACAGAGCTTTCCTCCTCTGAGGGAAGAAACCCTGAGTCTTTGGTGTCATTCTCTGGCCTGGTGGAACAACACTGAGAAGCAAAGCAATGCACACCAGAACAAAACACGGATTTTTTTCTTGATCTTGAGTAAAAAGAGTCATTACTACTCTTGCTGAAACAAGGATTCCAATCAGACTCATTCTGAGTACTCTCCAAGCAGTTAGGACAATCACAGTCAGATGAGAAATCAAATGGCATTGTCCTGAAAAGATTATATTTCAGTTGTATATGAGAAAAATTGGTTCAAATCAATTCCTCATTTGGCATGAAAAATGCCTATTAAAAATATTTCTGTAATATGGTTTGTCTCTCCATGGAATAAATTCTAGAACAAGGTTAAGAAACAAACTATTCCTTGAAATTAGTAATAATATGCTCAATAAAACCCAACATGGAAAGGCAATGAGGATTAAGGCACACTGACTTTTTCTTTCTCACTCAAATTGTTGCATGCTGAAAAGCAAGTTGGAAATAAATATCAAAATTTAAGTATTATATTTTTTAATGGCAATTATAACTAGAGATTTAATCTAGATATACAATCTGCAAATATATACATGTTGACCAATAACAAAAACTAAAAATAACAAATATCCATTAATAGGAAAGTTGTTAAATAAATACTGTTTTATCCATAGTATTATGTAGCCATTTAAAAAAGTTAAACTCATAAGTACTAATATGAGAATACGGCTGAATCTATTGTTAAATGAAAATGTTTAGAAGTATTTTAGACTTTTATAAAATCTTAGAGAGTAATCATTTCTGGCAGTATTGTGAACCTTGAAAAACTGTCTCACTAAGAATAATAAAATAATGTAAGCCATTAATTGTAAATATAGCTGACCATAAGTATATCTAAGTTGATATATCTAATATATAACCATAAATACATCTAAGTTGAGGAAATTAGTAAAATTCTGAGAGGCAAAATAAATAAATAAAAATAGGAATCCAGAGAGGGAAGTGAGTTCTGACCCCACATACGTACCCATGGTGTCCTTGAGTTTCAATTCTGGTGGTCGAAACTGAGAGCTACAGATGACAGAAGACAAAGAATGGATTCTGTCCAAAGGTGAATGTCTAATAGGAAGCCTCTGCATAAATCTGTCTACATTCTTACTGAGAAGGTGAGTTAGAAAAAAAAAAAAGAGTACCCCCATGAGAGTCAGCAGGACATTTTAGCTGAGATTTTATAACAAGAAATAATTAAGTATGTCTGCAGACTAAATTCAAACAATAAGTTTTCCTACAAACCTCAAAGAGATGATTTATTTTAAAGATGGTAGTGATGCCAAGCAACTGGCAGAGGAAAACACACATTCTCCCTGTAGGAGTACAACTTACATGTCTCATGACAAATTTCCCCTAAATGAGTTCACAACCAAAAATCACTAAAAACCAAGAAATAAGCCATTTAAGCATGAATCGACAGAAATAACAGGGAGCAAATTTGGCTCCTAAGAGAATCAGAAAATGAGTACACAGGGTGTACATAACTCTCATCCTTTCTCATAAGGCTTCAAGCTATGCTTTCCGAATATAATGCTTTCACTAAGTCTTCATTGATCTTGAAAAGCAAAAATAGCAGAAATTACATTATTTAGCAGATTTACCTCCTGGAGGATCTGGAGGTGTCCACACTCACTGAGGCTTAGCTGCTGTTTTGTTTGCCTTAGAGACAGAATTTAGAACACTAGGCAAATTCTGCTGTGGACTAGGGAGAGACAGCTCCAAATTTTCCATAGAGATTGGCATCTTATATTTCCCAGAAATGTCCCAAGTGAAATTAAGATGAAAGCCCTGAATAAGATCGGTCTCAGATCCATGACTTAGAGATTGCCAAGAAATCTTTAATTTTCTAATATATTTTCTAATCAGAGCCAACACTGTAATGAGTGGTCTGACTCAGAAGAGAGTAGGAGCAGTAAGTGGAATATAGGTTTTCTTAATGAATAAATTCTTCAAAAGAATAGATACCTGTCTTATATTAATATTTAGATTTCAATTATTTAGTCAGAAAGTGGTCCCTTTCCCTTTAAATGCAAGATGCAAATAAACTATTAGCATGTTTGCAATGTGATTAACCAACATTTTGGTTGTTTGTGTACAAAATTTTGGGACCAAAATTATGAAAATGTATTATTAGGGGGGAACCTTTAATTCGTAAAAACTACCAGTTAATACAGGCAACACAACTGGAAGGTCACTCAAAAAATTTTTTTTCTTCTCTCAGATATAGGATAAAAACAATTTAGCTCATGAGACATCTGAGGGTCTTAATGAGCTACTTTGTGTTAGTGCTTGATACCTAATAGCAGTTCAACAGAACCCTCATTTTAGTGTTATTTTGAGTAGATTTCATTACATATTCCCAAGACAGTATCTCACCTTTTTAAAACATGTTTTGTGTGATGTTTTAATCCAAAATAAATACCATTTCTGATACTCTGATAAGTGTAGGGCAATAAAGAACCCCATAGCCTCATAATCCTCGTATCTATGTCAGAATTATCTAGATGAAAGAACACTACAGACGAGTTCTTGTTCTACTATTACTGTGGACAAGTTCACATATGTTCCCTGAGTCTTTATTTGTCTATAAAAGTCTTTACTTGTCTATAAAATAAGGTTTATAGAAAGATTCAAATGAAATAATAGATGTGAAAAGTACTTTGTAAAATATAACACTTATTAGTAACAAAATTTCCTCAAAAGATAATCTCATCTACACATCATGCTTTGCACAGTAAAAGAAGAAAATAATAATTACCTGTTGAAAGGAAGAGAGAAGAACTAAATGAAGCATAAGGGGTAAGGGAAGAAGGAAGACCATAATAGAGAGGCATTCAAGTTTCTTTTTTGATGTTTATATTTTAATCTATCTCTCCATTATTCTGCCATCAATGTCTCCCTTTCCTTTTCTTCTTATTTTTACCTCCTCAGTTCCTAAATACATACCGAGGATTCTCAAACAGCTTGGAAAGGAAGATTGTTGGGAAAGGGATACATTGGCATCTATAGTGAGAGTATTTTAGATTTAGAAAGATATTAAATTGACAATGGTAGGATAATGCTGTTGGGGAGTAAAATTTTTATTTTACCCTTTAAGCTTCTTCTGGCTGGTCTAAGAATTAAATTGACATCAAACATTAACAAAAGAAAATCAAATTTAATAATGTACATACAGGGGATCCACATACACAGAGATTCCAAAAACAGGTAAGATGAGGTATGTATATTATTCTGGACTCAGGAATAGGGGTAGCAGTCTGGGGCTTCAAAATGAAGGAACGCAATTCACGGAAAGAATGTAAGGAATAACTGTTGGGTAAACAAATGTTTGCTGGGCCATCCAGAAACAATGGGACATAGTGAGGACCTTGGTCAAAATGGGCCTTGCTAGGTTCCTCCCTGTCTACCATAACTAGTTCACATTATACTATAGTTATCCCTGGTGATAGCTCCCGCCTGGAATAGGTCCTCTCTCTAAATTCTTTCAAGCAATTAGAAAGGAGGCCAAAAAGAAAAACTTAGTTTTCTGGGTTTTTTTTTAAATTAGCCTAAAATAATTCCAATGCCAAAGAGACACATTTTAGGGTGGTAAATTTTTCTCCCCTATGATGCTGCACATTAAATCTGATCATGAGAAAAGCAAGATATAAGATCTTTTATTTTCCCACATGAGTCATGAGCTAGCCACTTGAAAGTGTTGCTTGTCTAGCTCTTTCTAAGTTCCAGTTTCTCCATCTAACTACTATTGGCCAGACAATTCTTTGTTCTATTCTGTAGAATGTTAAGTACTATTCCTGATCTCTCCCCGCTAGATGCCAGAATCACTCCCTACCCAAGTAGGACAATCAAAAATGTCTCAAGATTATCAAATGTTCTGTAGGGAGGCAAAATTGGTCCCTATGTTGAAAACTGCTCTCAAGTATAAATTTATTATCTTTTGAGATAGGGTCTTCTTCACAGGAGCTAGATGCAGTTCTCTTACAAAGAAGTGCACTCTAGTACATACATTCATGAGAAGGATCAAGTGTAAATTAATTGAAACAGCATAGTTTTTGAAGCCACAAGAGCTGAGCTTGAATTTTGCATCACTTTAGATTTTTCATAAGCAACTCAGCTTCCCTGAGTTTTATTTGCATAATCTACATTCTAGAGCATGGAAGCTTACTTCATAGCACTTACCATAATGAACATATTATACATTTATATGTCTATTTCCTCTCTGCTTTACTAGAATATAAGCTCCATAAATAAAGAAGGCTGAGGTCTTTGGTTTACTACACTACTGTCCCCTCATTACTTAGAACAAGTCTGGCACATTGAACGAACTCATATGTATTTGTTGAATAACACAAAGTTCAGTGTCTACTATAGAGTAGATATCAAAACTTGTACTTACAGTCAACTCTCATTATTTGAGGTACTTATGGTTTATAAAGTCATCACAAACACTGAATTAGCAAAGTTTGAACCATTTCTCCCATGGGAAATATAGGGTTAGATTCCTTTGGGCCTCTAGTCACATTTTTATCAACAGAATAGTACATAATCTTATGTCTGTTTAAAGATATATATGGGGGCGCCTGGGTGGCTCAGTCGGTTAAGCGTTGGACTTTGGCTCAGGTCATGATCTCGCGGTCCATGAGTTCAAGCCCCGCGTCGGGATCTGTGCTGACAGCGCAGAGCCTGGAGCCTGTTTCAGATTCTGTGTCTCCCTCTCTCTGACCCTCCCCTGTTCATGTTCTGTCTCTCCCTATCTCAAAAATAAATAAAACGTTAAAAAAAGATATATATAGTTGATTCATTAGCATTGAACTCAGGGCCAACAGCATTGTAACTCATGCCTGAATGATGCTAATCTAACACATGTATTTTCTTCATAAGGCATATTACAGTTTTCTTGCAATTAGGAAAACTAGACATTGTTTCAGTGGTATGCTTGGAGGTCATTTTAAAAAGCAAAATTGCCCCCCAAAAAGCACAAAAAATGGCACTAAATAAACTGTGAAAAGGAAACTTGTTTGTAGTATGAAAGCTGAAGCAAGAAGGCAGAGCATCATTTTGTTTGCCCTTAGCTGAGAATGTGTGAGTTGAGTAACTCAAATTTCCTACTGCTCTGCCCATATCTATGAATGACCATGAAAACACTGTGAACATTGATTTTGGAGTTACATATTTTAGACAGTAGGCAAACTCACAAATACAGAATCTACAAATAATAAAGATTGACTACATTTGTGGACAAAGTCAACTTCTAAGTGACATACAACAGAATTCTAACTTAATTTTCTTAATTCACTGGGAGAGTAATGAAAATTCATTACTTTTTTCCTCTTTGTATCTAACAGTAGAACAGATCTTTCTCCAAGGCATTCCCTTCACCAACACACAAAAGGAACAGTGAGTAAAAATTTTGAGTGATTTTGTTATAGTTTTGTGTCCCTTATGGTCCTCATTTGCCACATATCTGGAAATTGCCCACCTGTCTTTCTGTTACTGATTTCTTGTTTAATTCCATTGTGGTCTGACAGCACAATTTGTATGATTTCTTTTCTTTTAAATTTGTTAAGGTGCATTTTACAAGCCAGAGTGTAGTCTCTCTTGGTGAACATTCCATCTGAACTTGAGAAGAATGTGTATTCTGTTATTGTTGGATGAAGTATTCTATAAATGTCAATTAGATCAAGTTGATTGATAGTGTGGTTCAGGTCAACAGTATACTTACTGATTTTCTGCCTGATTTTTCATCATCAATTACCTAAACAATGGTGGTATTAAAGTACCTACCTATAATAGTGTATTTCTTTTTTTCACCTTCCTATAAATTTTTGTTTCATGTATTTTGATACTCTGTTATTAGGTTCATGTGTTGGAGAACTGACCCTTTTTTGTGTGTATATTAAAACATCTTAAGTTTCAATATTTTTTAAGTGTTTATTTATTTTTGAGAGAGCGAGAATGAGCAGAGGAGGGGCAGAAAGGGGGGAGGACAGAGGATCTGAAGCAGGTTTTGCACTGACAGCAATGAGTCCAATACAGGACTCAAACTAACAAACCAAGATCATGACCTCAACCCACTGAGCCACCCAGGTACCCCTTAAGTTTCAATCTTTTAAGTATGTCTAAATCAGAATTTATTATAAGTTTACTTTCCTGGTTTTAAAGGAAGATAAATTATAATATATACAAAATATACTTCTTAGCTTATCTCTCTTCAAAAGAGAATATTGTCATGTCCGACATTGTCTAATGATACAGAGGCAGTACTAAATATTTTTAAACATTAACTCATTGAACATCTTTTTAAGGACTCCAATGTGAATAGTATTTTTTATTTTTAATTTTTAATTTTTTAATTCCAGTTAGTTAACATATAGTGTTATATTAGTTTTAGGTGCAAATATAGTGATTCAACAATTCCATACATCACTAAGTGGTCATCACAAAAAGGAAACTACTTAATTCCTATCACCAATTTAACCCAACCTCCTACCCTACTCCCCTCTGGAACAATTGGTTCGTTCTCTATAATTAAAAGTCTATTTCTCTCTCTCTCTCTTTCCCTTTGCTCATTTGTTTTGTTTCTTAAATTTCACTGTGAGTGAAATAATATTGCATTTGTCTTTCTCTGGCTTACTTGCTTAACATTATATTCTCTAGTTCCATTCATGTTATTGAAAAGGGCAAAATTTCATTTTTTATGGCTGAGTAGCATTCCATTGTGGGTGTATACCACATCTTCTTTATCCATTCATCAATCAGTGGGCACTTGGACTGCTTTTTTTTTTTTTCTAATAAATAGTAACATGTAATTATTTTATTTATTTATTTTTTTAATGAAATTTATTGACAAATTGGTTTCCATACAACACCCAGTGCTCATCCCAAAAGGTGCCCTCCTCAATACCCATCACCCACACTCTCCTCCCTCCCACCCCCCATCAACCCTCAGTTTGTTCTCAGTTTTTAACAGTCTCTTATGCTTTGGCTCTCTCCCATTCTAACCTCTTTTTTTTTTTTTTTCCTTCCCCTCCCCCATGGGTTCCTGTTAAGTTTCTCAGGATCCACATAAGAGTGAAAACATATGGTATCTGTCTTTCTCTGTATGGCTTATTTCACTTAGCATCACACTCTCCAGTTCCATCCACGTTGCTACAAAAGGCCATATTTCATTTTTTCTCATTGCCACGTAATATTCCATTGTGTATATAAACCACCATTTCTTTATCCATTCATCAGTTGATGGACATTTAGGCTCTTTTCATAATTTGGCTATTGTTGAGAGTGCTGCTATGAACATTGGGGTACAAGTGCCCCTATGCATCAGTACTCCTGTATCCCTTGGATAAATTCCTAGCAGTGCTATTGCTGGGTCATACGGTAGGTCTATTTTTAATTTTCTGAGGAACCTCCACACTGCTTTCCAGAGCGGCTGCACCAATTTGCATTCCCACCAACAGTGCAAGAGGGTTCCCGTTTCTCCACATCCTCGCCAGCATCTATAGTCTCCTGATTTGTTCATTTTGGCCACTCTGACTGGTGTGAGGTGATACCTGAGTGTGGTTTTGATTTGTATTTCCCTGATAAGGAGCGACGCTGAACATCTTTTCATGTGCCTGTTGGCCATCCGGATGTCTTCTTTAGAGAAGTGTCTATTCATGTTTTCTGCCCATTTCTTCACTGGGTTATTTGTTTTTCGGGTGTGGAGTTTGGTGAGCTCTTTATAGATTTTGGATACTAGCCCTTTGTCCGATATGTCATTTGCGAATATCTTTTCCCATTCCGTTGGTTGCCTTTTAGTTTTGTTGGTTGTTTCCTTGGCTGTGCAGAAGCTTTTTCTCTTCATAAGGTCCCAGTAATTCACTTTTGCTTTTAATCCCCCTTGGGGATGTGTCGAGTAAGAGATTGCTACGGCTGAGGTCAGAGAGGTCTTTTCCTGCTTTCTCCTCTAAGGTTTTGATGGTTTCCTGTCTCACATTCAGGTCCTTTATCCATTTTGAGTTTATTTTTGTGAATGGTGTGAGAAAGTGGTCTAGTTTCAACCTTCTGCATGTTGCTGTCCAGTTCTCCCAGCACCATTTGTTAAAGAGGCTGTCTTTTTTCCATTGGATGTTCTTTCCTGCTTTGTCAAAGATGAGTTGGCCATACGTTTGTGGGTCTAGTTCTGGGGTTTCTATTCTATTCCATTGGTCTATGTGTCTGTTTTTGTGCCAATACCATGCTGTCTTGATGATGACAGGTGTGTAGTAGAGTCTAACGTCTGAGATTGTGATGCCTCCTGCTTTGGTCTTCTTCTTCAAAATTCCTTTGGCTATTCGGGGCCTTTTGTGGTTCCATATGAATTTTAGGATTGCTTGTTCTAGTTTCAAGAAGAATGCTGGTGCAATTTTGATTGGGATTGCATTGAATGTGTAGATAGCTTTGGGTAGTATTGACATTTTGACAATATTTATTTTTCCAATCCATGAGCAGGGAATGTCTTTCCATTTCTTTAAATCTTCTTCAATTTCCTTCATAAGCTTTCTATAGTTTTCAGCATACAGATCCTTTACATCTTTGGTTAGATTTATTCCTAGGTATTTTATGCTTCTTGGTGCAATTGTGAATGGGATCAGTTTCTTTATTTGTCTTTCTGTTGCTTCATTGTTAGTGTATAAGAATGCAACTGATTTCTGTACATTGATTTTGTATCCTGCAACTTTGCTGAATTCCTGTATCAGTTCTAGCAGACTTTTGGTGGAGTCTATCGGATTTTCCATGTATAATATCATGTCATCTGCAAAAAGCGAAAGCTTGACTTCGTCTTTGCCAATTTTGATGCCTTTGATTTCCTTTTGTTGTCTGATCGCTGATGCTAGAACTTCCAGCACTATGTTAAACAGCAGCGGTGAGAGTGGGCATCCCTGTCGTGTTCCTGATCTCAGGGAAAAAGCTCTCAGTTTTTCCCCGTTGAGGATGATGTTAGCTGTGGGCTTTTCATAAATGGCTTTGATGATGTTTAAGTATGTTCCTTCTATCCCGACTTTCTCAAGGGTTTTTATTAAGAAAGGGTGCTGGATTTTGTCGAAGGCCTTTTCTGCATCGATTGACAGGATCATATGGTTCTTCTCTTTTTTTTTGTTAATGTGATGTATCACGTTGATTGATTTGCGAATGTTGAACCAGTCCTGCATCCCAGGAATGAATCCCACTTGATCATGGTGAATAATTCTTTTTATATGCCGTTGAATTCGATTTGCTAGTATCTTATTGAGAATTTTTGCATCCATATTCATCAGGGATATTGGCCTGTAGTTCTCTTTTTTGACTGGGTCTCTGTCTGGTTTAGGAATCAAAGTAATACTGGCTTCATAGAATGAGTCTGGAAGTTTTCCTTCCCTTTCTATTTCTTGGAATAGCTTGAGAAGGATAGGTATTATCTCTGCTTGAAACGTCTGGTAGAACTCCCCTGGGAAGCCATCTGGTCCTGGACTCTTATTTGTTGGGAGATTTTTGATAACCGATTCAATTTCTTCGCTGGTTATGGGTCTGTTCAAGCTTTCTATGTCCTCCTGATTGAGTTTTGGAAGAGTGTGGGTGTTCAGGAATTTGTCCATTTCTTCCAGGTTGTCCAATTTGTTGGCATATAATTTTTCATAGTATTCCCTGATAATTGTTTGTATCTCTGAGGGATTGGTTGTAATAATTCCATTTTCATTCATGATTTTATCTCTTTGGGTCATCTCCCTTTTCTTTTTGAGAAGCCTGGCTAGAGGTTTGTCAATTTTGTTTATTTTTTCAAAAAACCAACTCTTGGTTTCGTTGATCTGCTCTACATTTTTTTTAGATTCTATATTGTTTATTTCTGCTCTGATCTTTATTATTTCTCTTCTTCTGCTGGGTTTAGGCTGCCTTTGCTGTTCTGCTTCTAGTTCCTTTAGGTGTGCTGTTGGATTTTGTATTTGGGATTTTTCTTGTTTCTTGAGATAGGCCTGGATGGCAATGTATTTTCCTCTCAGGACTGCCTTTGCTGCGTCCCAAAGCGTTTGGATTGTTGTATTTTCATTTTCGTTTGTTTCCATATATTTTTTAATTTCTTCTCTAATTGCCTGGTTGACCCACTCATTCGTTAGTAGGGTGTTCTTTAACCTCCATGCTTTTGGAGGTTTTCCAGACTTTTTCCTGTGGTTGATTTCAAGCTTCATAGCATTGTAGTCTGAAAGTAAGCATGGTATAATTTCAATTCTTGTAAACTTATGAAGGGCTGTTTTGTGACCCAGTATATGATCTATCTTGGAGAATGTTCCATGTGCACTCGAGAAGAAAGTATATTCTGTTGCTTTGGGATGCAGAGTTCTAAATATATCTGTCAAGTCCATCTGATCCAATGTCTCATTCAGGGCCCTTGTTTCTTTATTGACCGTGTGTCTAGATGATCTATCCATTTCTGTAAGTGGGGTGTTAAAGTCCCCTGCAATTACCACATTCTTCTCAATAAGGTTGCTTATGTTTATGAGTAATTGTTTTATATATTTGGGGGCTCCGGTATTCGGCGCATAGACATTTATAATTGTTAGCTCTTCCTGATGGATAGACCCTGTAACTATTATATAATGTCCTTCTTCATCTCTTGTTACAGCCTTTAATTTAAAGTCTAGTTTGTCTGATATAAGTATGGCTACTCCAGCTTTCTTTTGGCTTCCAGTCGCATGATTAATAGTTCTCCATCCTCTCACTCTCAATCTAAAGGTGTCCTCAGGTCTAAAATGAGTCTCTTGTAGACAGCAAATAGGTGGGTCTTGTTTTTTTATCCATTCTGATACCCTATGTCTTTTGGTTGGCGCATTTAATCCATTTACATTCAGTGTTATTATAGAAAGATACGGGTTTAGAGTCATTGTGATGTCTGTATGTTTTATGCTTGTAGTGATGTCTCTGGGACTTTGTCTCACAGGGTCCCCCTTAGGATCTCTTGTAGGGCTGGTTTAGTGGTGACGAATTCCTTCAGTTTTTGTTTGTTTGGGAAGACCTTTATCTCTCCTTCTATTCTAAATGACAGACTTGCTGGATAAAGGATTCTTGGCTGCATATTTTTTCTGTCTAGCACCCTGAAAATCTCGTGCCAATTCTTTCTGGCCTGCCAAGTTTCAAAAGAGAGATCAGTCACGAGTCTTATAGGTCTCCCTTTATATGTGAGGGCACGTTTACCCCTTGCTGCTTTCAGAATTTTCTCTTTATCCTTGTATTTTGCCAGTTTCACTATGATATGTCATGCAGAATATCTTTTCAAGTGACATCTGAAGGGAGTTCTCTGTGCCTCTTGGATTTCAATGCCTTTTTCCTTCCCCAGTTCAGGGAAGTTCTCAGCTGTGATTTCTTCAAGTACCCCTTCAGCACCTTTCCCTCTCTCTTCCTCCTCTGGGATACCAATTATGCGTATATTATTTCTTTTTAGTGTATCACTTAGTTCTCTAATTTTCCCCTCATACTCCTGGATTTTTTTATCTCTCTTTTTCTCAGCTTCCTCTTTTTCCATAACTTTATCTTCTAGGACCGGTGAGCTTTTTCCATAACTTTATCTTCTATTCTCTCCTCTGCCTCTTCAAGCCGAGCTGTGGTGGTTTCCATTTTGTTATACATTTCGTTTAATGCGTTTTTCAGCTCCTCGTGACTGTTCCTTAGTCCCTTGATCTCTGTAGCAAGAGATTCTCTGCTGTCCTGTATACTGTTTTCAAGCCCAGTGATTAATTTTATGACTATTATTCTGAATTCACTTTCTGTTATATTATTTAAGTCCTTTTTGATCAGCTCATTAGCTGTTGTTCTTTCCTGGAGATTCTTCTGAGGGGAATTCTTCTGCTTGGTCATTTTGGCTAGTCCCTGGCGTGGTGAGGACCTGCAGGGCACTTCCCCTGTGCTGTGGTGTATAACTGGAGGTGGTGGGTGGGGCCGCAGTCCGACCTGATGTCTGCCCCCAGCCCACCGCTGGGGCCACAGTCAGACTGGTGTGTGCCTTCTCTTCCCCTCTCCTAGGGGCGGGATTCACTGTGGGGTGGTGTGGCTCGTCTGGGCTACTTGCACCCTGCCAGGCTTGTGATGCTGGGGATCTGGCGTATTAGCTGGGGTGGGTAGGCAAGGTGCACGGGGGCAGGAGGGGCAGGCTTAGATCGCTTCTCCTTAGGTGATCCACTTCAGGAGGGGCCCTGTGGCAGCGGGAGGGAGTCAGATCCGCTGCCGGAGGTTTGGCTCCGCAGAAGCGCAGAGTTGGGTGTTTGCGCGGAGCGAGCAAGTTCCCTGGCAGGAACGGGTTCTCTTTGGGATTTTGGCTGGGGGATGGGCGGGGGAGATGGTGCTGGCGAGCGCCTTTGTTCCCCACCAGACTGAGCTCTGTTGTCAGGGGGCTCAGCAGCTCTCCCTCCCTTTGTCCTCCAGCCTTCCCACTTTCCGAGCAGAGCTGTTAACTTATGACCTCTCAGAAGCTAAGTCGCGCTTGTTGTGGGAACACAGTCCGTCAGGCCCCTTTGCTTGCAAGCCAGACTCAGGGGCTCTGTTTGGCCGGTGAGCTGCCCCTCCGCCCCGGCTCCCTCCCACCAGTCCGTGGAGCGCGCACCGCCTGCTGCCCTTCCTACCCTCTTCCGTGGGCCTCTCGTCTTCGTTTGGCTCCGGCGACTCCGTTCTGCTAATCCTCTGGCGGTTTTCTGGGTTATTTAGGCAGGTGTAGATGGAATCTAAGTGATCAGCAGGACGTGCGGTGAGCCCAGCGTCCTCCTAAGCCGCCATCTTGCAAAAAACCACTTGGACTTCTTTCATATCTTGGCTATTATAAATAATGCTGCTATGAATTAGTGTTTTTTATTCTTTTGGTAAATAACAAGTAGTGCGATTGCTGGATCATAAAGAAGTTCTATTTTTAACATTTTGAAGAAACTCCATACTGTTTTACACAGTGGCTGCCCCAGTTTGCATTCCCACCAACAGTGCAAGAGAGTTCCTATTTCTCCTCATCCTCTGCCACACTTGTTGTTTCTTGTATTCTTGATTTTAGTCATTCTGACAGGTGAGATATCTCATTGTTGTTTTTATTTGCATTTTCCTGATAGTAAGTGATGATGAACATCTTTTAATGTGTCTGTTGGCTATCTGTATGTCTCCTTTTGGAAAATATCCGTGACTTCTGCCTATTTTTTAATTCAGTTATTTGGGGGTGTTAGTTTTCTCAGTTCTTTATACACTGTAGATACTAACCTTTTATTAAATATGCTATTTGTAAGTACCTTCTTCCATTCAGCAGGCTGCCTTTTAGTTTTGTTGATTGTTTACATAATTGTGTAAAATGCTGATGGTATTTTGATAGTGATTGCATTAAATGTGTAGATTGCTTTGGGTAGTATAGATATTTTAACAATATTTGTTCTTCCAGTTCATGAGTATGAAATGTCTTTCCATTTTTTTGTGTCATCTTCAATTTCTTTCATCAGTGTTTTATAGTTCCTAGAGTACAGATATTTGACTTCTTTGGTTAAGTTTATTCCTAGGTATCTATTTCTGACACATTTGTAAATGGGATGTTTAAAAATTTCTCTTTCTGCTGCTTCATATTGGTATATAGAAAGGCAGCAGATTTCTGTACATTGATTTTGTATTCTGACTTTACTGAATTCATTCATCAGTTTTGGCAGGTTTGTTTGTTTGGTGGATATTTCAAGTTTTCTGGATATAGTATTGTGTCATCTGCAAATAGCAAAATTTTACTTCTTCCTTGTTGATTTGGATGAGGTTTTATTTCTTTTTATTGTCTGATTGCTGTGGCTAGGGCTTCTAGTACTATGTTGAATAAAACTGATGAGAATACGGGGTGCCTGGGTGGCTCAGGTCTGACTGAGCCTCAGCTCATGATCTCATGGCTTGTGAATTCAAGCCGGAATTAGGCTCTGTGCTGTGCTCTGTGTTTCCCTCTCTCTCTGCCCCTCCCCTGCTTGCCCCATCTTTCAAAAATAAATAAATATTAAAAATTTGACAAAAAAAACTGGTTTGAATGGACATCCTTGTCTTTTTTCTGACCGTAGGGGAAAAGGTCTCTTTTTTTCCCTATTGTAGATGATGTTAGCTCTTCATATGGCCTTCATTATGTTGAGATATGTTCCCTCTAAACCTACTTTGTTGAGGGTTTTTATCATGAATCGTTGTACTCTGTCAAATGCTGTTTCTTTATCTATTGAAATGATCATATGGCTCTTATCCTTTTGCTTATTGATGTGATGTGTCACACTGATTGATTTGTGAATATTGAACCACACTCGCAACACAGGATTAAATCCCACTTGAGCATGGTAAATGATTTTTTTTAATGTATTGTTAGATTCAGTTTGCTTGTATTTTGTTGAGAATTTTTGCAACCATGTTCTCAGGGATATTGGCCTGTAGTTCTCTTTTTAGTGGTGTCTTTATCCTGTTTTGGTATCAGGATAATGCTGGCCTCATAGAATGAATTTGGAAGTTTTCCTTCTTTTTCTATTTTTTGGAATAGTTTGAGAAGAATATGTTTTAACTCTCCTTTATATTTTTCTTTTCAAATTTTTACTTAAATTCTAGTTAGTTAACATACAGTGTAATATTGGTTTCATAAGTAGAATTCAGTGATTCATCACTTACATACAACACCCACTCTCATCATAAGTGCCCTCCTTAATGCCCATCACCCATCTAGTCCATCCCCCACCCACCTATCCTCCATCAACCCTCATTAACTCTTCTTTAAATGTTTAGTAGAATTCACCTGTGAAGCCATCTGGTCCTAGACTTGTTTGTTGGAAATTTTTTGATTACTGGATTTAATTTCTTTGCTAGTTATCAGTCTGTTCAAATTTTCACTTGTTGTTTCACTTTTGGTAGTTATAAACTGAAATTTTATGTTTCTAGAAATTTATCCCTTTGTTCTAGGTGTCCAGTTCGTTGCCATATAGTGTTCATAATATTCTCTTACAATTGTTTATATTTCTGTGGTGTTGGTTGTTATTTCTCCTATCTAATTTGTGATCTTATTTATTTGAGTCCTTTTTTTTTCTTGATAAGTCTGGCTAGAAGTTTATCAATGTTATTGACTTTTTTCTCAGAACCAGCTCCTGGTTTTATTGATCAATTATATTGTTTTTCTAGTTTCTATCTCATTTATTTCTGCTCTAAACTTTATCATTTCCTTCCTTCTGCTGGTTTTAGGTTTTATTTGTTGTTCTTTTTAGCTCCTTTAGGTGTAAGGTTAGGTTTTTTATTTGAGAGTTTGTCTTGCTTTTTGATGTAGGCCTGAATTGCTATACACTTTCCTCTTAGAACTGCTTTTGCTGTATCCCAAATGTTTTGGACCATTGTGTTTTCATATTCATTTATTTCCACGTTCTTTTTGGTTTCTTCTTTTATTTACCAGTTGATCCATTCATTGTTTAGTAACATGTCATTTAACCTCCATGTATTTGTGTTCTGTCCAGATTTTTTCTTGTGGTTGACTTCTAGTTTCATAAAATCATAATCAGAAAAGATGCATGGTATGACTTCAATCTTGAATTTGTTGAAGCAGGTTTTGTGGGCTAATATTCTAGATCTATTCTGGAGAATGTTCCACGGGCACTTAAAAATAATGTGTATTCTGCTGCTTTAGGATAGAATGATTTAAATATATCTGTTACATCCAACTGTTCCAGTATGTTGTTCAAAGCTATTGTTTCCTTATTGCTTTACTGTTTAGATGTAAGCTGGGTGTTAAAGTCCCCTACTATTGTTATATTATAATCAATTCACTCTTTTATGTTTGTTATTAACTATTTTATGTATTTGGGTACTTCTATGTTGGTGCATAAATATTGCAATTGTTATATCTTCTTGTTGGTTTGTCCCTTTTATTATTATATAGTGTCTTTCTTTGCCTCTTGTTAAAAGTCTGTTTTAAAGTCTATTTTGTCCAATAGAATCATTGCTATTCCAGCTTTATTTTGACACCCATTTGCATGATAGATATTTCGTCATCCCCTTATTTTCAATCTGCATGTGTCTTCAGGTCTAAAATGAGTCTCTTGTAGGCAGCATTTGGATGAATCTTGTTTTTTTAATCCATTCTGTCATCCTATGTCTTTTGATCAGAATGTTAAGTCCACTTACATTCAAAATGATTACTGAAAGATATGTATTTATTTCCATTTTAATACTTGTTTTGTAATTGTTTCTGACTATTTCTCTGATCTTGTTTCTCTCTTGCATGTTTTGCTGATTGTCTTTAGTGATATGTTTGTATTTCTCTTTATTCTTTGCAAAATATTCATAGTTTGATATATGGTTACCATCACATTTGTGTATAACCTGTCTGCATATAGGAGTCTATATAATAAGTTGATGGCCACTTAAATTTGAACCTGTTCTTTTCTCTTCTTCTCCCCCATTTTTTAGGTATATGTTATTATATTTTATATCATTTTTTGTGAGTTCACTGATTGTTTTACACAAATATTCATTTTTATTATCTTTTTTGTTTCCTACTTCTTTACTGTCAATTTTGGTCTCTGCTTTCCACTCAAAGCGACCCCTTTACTATTTCTTCTAGGGCTAGTTTAGTGGTCATGAACCTCTTTAGTTTGTCTGTTGGGGAAACTCTTTATCCTTCCTTCTATTCTGAATGATAGCCTTACTAGATAGCGTATTCTTGGCTGCATATTTTTTCCATTCAGCACTTTGAATGTATCATGCCACTCCCTTCTGGCTTGGAAAGTTTCTACTGAGAAATCTCCTGATACTCTTATGGGTTTTCCCTTGTAAGATACTGACTTCTTTTGTCTTGCTCCTTTTAAGATATTTTTTAATCACTATATTTCATTAGTTTAATTACAACATGTCTCGGTGGATCTGCTTTTTTTGTTGTTTTTATCTTTTCTTTTCTTTTCTTTTCTTTTCTTTTCTTTTCTTTCCTTTTCTTTTCTTTTTGTTGTTGGAACTTCTTTGTGCCTCCTGAATCTGGATTCCTTACTTGATTAGGAAAGTTTTCAGCTGTTATTTCTTGAAATAAATTTTCTGCCCCCTTTTCTCACTCTTCTTCTGGGACTCCTATTATATAAATTTCATTATGTTTTATGGAGTCACTGAGTTCCCTAACTTTATTCTTGTATTGCATAATTCTGTTTTCTCTCTTTAGTTCAGCTTGATTATTTCCCATTATTCTGTATTCTATGTCACTAATTTGTTCCTCTGCTTCTTTCATCCTGCTATTCATTTCATCAAGTGAGTTTTTCATTTCATTTATTGAGCTTTATCTTTGTTGTGTTATTCCTTATCTCTGTGTTAAGGGTCTCATGCATGTATTCCCCTCTTTTCTCAAGCCCAGTGAGTATCCTAATGATCATCCCTTTAAATTCTCTATCTGGCATGTTACTTACATTTCTTTTGCTTAGATCTCTGGTCGTGACCTTGTCCTGTTCTTTCATTTAGGATAAATTTCTCTATCTCCTCATTTTGTCTTCCTGTCTGTGTTTGTTTCTGTGTGTTAAGAAAGTCAGCTATGTCTTCTGCCCTTGAAAGTAGTGACTTTATTAAGAGGAGGTCTGGACTGTTGTGTAGTGTAGTGTCCCCTGTTCACCAGAACCTGGAGCTTCAGGAAAGTATCCTATGTCTGTTGCTTACACTCTGTTGTTATGTCTAAGCTACTTTTCCTTTCAGTGTAGACATCTGCACTGACTCTGCCTGTTGTGAGCTGTGTTTTGCTCTCTGTGGTGCTAGTAGGACCCAAGCAAGTCAGCTCTGAGGGGCTGTGCCCTCTGGGGAACATGGGAGTGGGGTGGCAGTGTTAGCAAAATTTGCATTGGGCCATTAGTCCCATGCCATATCCCCTGAAGTGCTGCAGCAGGTGGTAGCTGTGTGCCATGGTAGCTGTGGGGCACAAGGTTGGGCACAGTGCATGATGATGGCTGGACACAGCTGAGCCTGGCACCTAATGGCAGCTAGGGATTCATGGCTGGGTACAGTAGGCAGTGGCAACTGTGCATCTGGCATCTGGGCCCAGCGTGTGATGGTGGTTGGGGGTATGAGCTGGGCACAGCATGACTGCAGGTTACTGCCCACCATAGCAGCTATACATCAGCTGCTGGGCAAAGCACACAGCAGTGACTGGGACCCATGGCTAGGCACTGTGCTGCAGCTAGGCAGGGCAGCCAGTGGCAGCTGTGCACCTGGCAGCTGGGTAGGGCATGGACACAGCCTTAACAAAATGTGTCATGAGCCCTGGGCTAATGCTATAAGTATCTGTGCAGCCTCACCTCCCACAGGTGGCTCTGTGTTTATTTTGGGTGGGGGGCAAATGAGGAAAATAGCACCTACCAGCTTTTTCATTTTCAAAGAAATCCCTCAACATGCTCAGAAATCCATCTGAATAGATCCCTCTCCCTTCTGCCCCCATCATTGTGCAAACTATAGTTTTTATGCTGACTTTCTACAGAGGCTGCTGTCTCTTTGAGGGCAGTGATCTAGCTATCACTCACCCTCTTGGTACACCCAGTGCTGAATCAGCTGACTTTTAAAGCTCCAGGCTCCAAATGCCACTGGTTTTACAAAGTTATGGAATTCAGTCCCTCTGGTTTTTAAAGCAAACCATTATGGGGATTAGTCTGTGTAATGTCCCTGGTGTGAGGGCCCATTTTTCTGCCCTCTTCTCAATGTACTGCCAACTCCCTGCTACTAGCAGCCTTCCTCAGCCTTTCTGACCTTCCTAACATTTGAGATGTAGTTTCTTCTCCATATTTAGTTGTGGAGTTTCTTCTGCCAGTCTTCAGATCACTCTCCAGCTTATTGACTTGGATGTGGATGATACCTAGTTGTAAATGTGGGACAGGGTGAGCTCATGGTCCTCCTACTCTGCCATCTTCCCAAGCTCCTTCGAGAATTGACCCTTTTATCATTATGTGATATTGTTCTCTATCTTTGAAAATTTTCCTTGTTCTAAAGTCTGCTTTGTTTCAAATTAGGATAGCTTCTTCAGCTTTCTTCTGAGTAGGTTAGTTGAGATTATCATTCTTCATCTCTTCACTTTTGGTCTAATTCTTTACATTTAGAATGAATTTCTTGGAGACAACATATAGTTGGGTATTGGGTCTTGTTTATTTTCCACCCATTCTGACAGTGTCTGTCTTTTATTGGTATTTTTAGATCCTTAAGGTTTAAAATACTGATGTTTTTGTTTTAATGACTACCAATTTTTTTTCTATTTTTTGCATTTGTTTTTTGTTTCCTTTTTTTTATTCTCACAAAGAGCCCATGACAGAAGCATCTTATATTAATCCCCACTTATTGATGAGGAAACTTAGATAACTGAAATTAAGCGACTTAACCACAATTGCACAGTACAAAAAAACCACAACTTTAAACTTGACCATGTTCTTTACTTAACTAAACATTATATCCTATATACTGAGCAATTTCAGCAATAAAACTGTGATAAGGCCTTCAAGTCAAGTAAAACTACATTCTCAGGATTTCTAAAATTTTTATGCCTCCCAAGGCTTTTCTCTCTCCAAAACCAACCTGGGGAGGAGGTATTAAAAACCTAGAATCTTTGCTGCAGTTAAACCAAAACACCATGTATAAACCAGCAGTTTATAATAAATTCTAACAAGTTGAGCATAAGCGAAAGGGGAAAAAAAGAGTTTTTGCCTCAATCATGCAGAAAACAAAATTATCCATGGAAACCAAGCCTATAGTTTCAGGGTGTCAGGTTTCTTAAAGAGTCAGAAAAAAATTTAGCCCTATTCTCAAGCGAGGCTGTTCAGTTTTATTTTCCCATCAACTGAGGTCATTTAAAATGATTGTTACAACCTCACTCCTGAATCACCATCTATTTTCCTATAAAAGTGCTTCTCTGTTTCCGTGGGGAAGAGAGCAAAGACAGAACTGGACTTGGGCCGAAACCATAATTTTAGTAATTACTAAACCAAGTGACTGCAGCCATAATTGAATCATTGAAAGCCAAATGGTAGCTGTAATTAGTTTGTCAAATTTGAATAAAAGATCTTTTTGGAGGGAACAAGTAGAGTTGAGCTAAAGAGGCCTGAACTGTCAGCCATGAAGTGGGAGACTTTTTCCAAGTGGAGAGGGTCTTCTCAGCACCATGGTTCTCCTGTGTGACAGTGACAGATGTTCCTCGTTACAGATTATGGCCTTGTCACATTTAAACTAATCTCTCTTCATGTCTTCAGGCCCTGCTCATTCCCCTGGGCAGCAGTCATCAATTTACATGAAGAGACACCTAGGGAAACACAGAATCTATTTATCACACTTGCTCAGAGTGTACTAACAGTGACTTCAAACCAAGCATGGATCCACATTTCAATCGGGCTTCCCCTCTGCAGCATCATAAATAGTGTCAAAGGATATATTGTTAAGAAAATGGATGGAAGGTAAGGGAGGGACTCCTGAGAACTACTTGGAGTCAGTGAAATCCTCTTCATATGACCAGCTCAGTTTGTATAGAATGCAGCATGGTTTAGACTTCCTAGATTTCTTTAAACTTTGTAGTCACCTTACTTGTGGATCGTCACTTCCTTCCAATTCATGAATCATAGCCCATATCCAATTATGTGTTTCATTACAAACATATTACCTACTATCTCTTGCCAAGTTCTATGTTCCTTCTAGTGAGATTGGTCAGTGCTATCTCTGTCCAAAGCTGAGTTTTCCTCACTGTTTTCAAAGAAGGTGATTTCTTCCCAAAGTCATAACTATCTCAGGAGCTTTGCTAATAATACAAAAGACATTGCTGGCATTCTTTCATGGTCAGAGAGTCAAATGGAAAGCATATATTTCAATGTTGGTGGATTCAAGTCCTGGAGTTCATCAGTTCAATGGGTTAAAATTCCTCCCCCATTCTGAATTTAATTTGAACATAATCAGTATTGTTTATTTTGAATAATTCTGCTGTTTTTTTCCCTCAAAAAGATTCTTCTCTTTTGTGGATACACCTATCAATTTCATGCATAAGCTAAAACATACTCACTACTATTTATTTTTAATTTTATATGCCTTTTCTCATAAAAGATAATTTTCTTGATGTTGAGCTTTCCTGTCACTTTCACACAATGCTTATTTGAGTTGATGTATTTTACTCTTTTATCAAATTTCCACTAGAATTGCCTAATAAATTTATGACTGGACTGCATTTTAATAATAAAAAATGGTAGGAAATCTAAGATGTCAATAAATGATGGGAAAGGGAGATTCCACAAATTATGACTAAAATGAAGAATTAAAGAAAAAAATATTATGTGTATATCCCATGAAGTTGATATTATTCATCAAACTCGTGGCAACTATGTATAAAACTTAAAGATTATAGCCAAAGCTATGCTTAAAGACAAACTGATTTCTTTATAAGCTTTAATTGATGAATCAGAAAAAAAATGAATAAACTAAGAATTTTAATTTAAGAAATCAACACACAGAGTAACCCAAAATGCAGAAACAAAGATGAAATAAAGATAAAAGCAAACAATTCTGAAATAAGAACAAGAACAATTGGTGAATTGAAAAATACACTGAAGATATGTTAAAAAATAGTAATAATGAATGAGAAAAGGATATTATCAAAAACAGAAAAGATATTTAAAACATTAGAGAAAATCTGAACTATAGCGCTTTGTTTATTTAATTCATTATCTTCGTAAAGTTTGCTGTGAAGCCATATGTCTGTAAATGAGGCCACCTCCAGTGACCACTGGAGGTATTGGTTAAGAGGAACACACTCTGGAGTCAAAAGACCTGGATTTGAATCTCTGCTCTATTACTTAATGCCTGTGCGACCTCCACTAATCTGCATATCAGATTCCTCATCTGTGAAAGGGAGATGATAATAGCTATGAGGATTAAAAGGGTTAATGTGCATAAAGTGCTTAGCACAGTGCCTGGCACAGAGTAAAAGCTATAATGCACTGATTATATTATGGTGAAAGGCAGAATTATTGCAAATTTATCATCTAACTGAGATTGTGAGCTCTTTGAAAACAGGATATGCCATGCATTTGTTGAAAGAATAAATAAGCACCCTCATCTTTTTAGCAAATATATTGAGGTGTAATTTACATGCCATAAAGTTCACCATTTTAAGTGTTGATTCAATAATTTTTAGTAAATATACCAAGTTGCCCAGCCATCACCACAATCCAGTTTTGGAGCATTTCTGTCACATTATTTGCTTCCTTGTGCCTGCTTACAGTTAATACCTGTTCCTATTCTCCATTTTATGATTGAGGAAACTGACACTGAGAGAAATTATTTGATGTTCTTAAAGCTGTACAAATGATGAGTGTGATAAGCAGGTCTAGAATTCAAGTCTTCTGACATCCTTTATGTCCAAACCCATTTCTTCACACAGTGCTCTCTGCCATGATAATCTAACAATAATTAAATCTGAGAATCAAGCATTATTCTAACTGTATTTGCCAATAATTTATTATCATCTTTGTTATTAGTTTTTCCATCATTATCATTGATGAAGATTATAATATATAACACTCATTGCCTACCTATCCTAGGCATGATGATGCATAGATTTTTCTCCTTCAGAATAGAAGCTATCACTCATGACATGTGGCAGTTCCAGCCATTCCTGAGTTTCAAATGTGCTCAAAGACTTTACTGTCAGGGTGATGCCATTTTCAATTTTAATGATTTGCCTAGCTGCCAACTTGGCAAACTCAGTTCAGAATCCTAAAATCCATCAGTAAAATGAGTGATGGAAACGGTATATATTAATTAGAAATCCTAATCCCATAGTTGTTGTAGTCAAACTTACGTTTAACAATATCAGTATTTTAAAATAGACTAGGAACAAAAGAAAAATTGATATGTTCACAGTGAAGTCATAAGAAACTTAGATTCCTTTGCTCTATTAGACTTGATTCTTAATACGTGTAGCTTCTCTCTGCTAATCAAGAAAACATTAGGTATCAAAGTTTTCCATGAATAGTGAAATTGCTTTAGTCCCAGAGCACCACCTTGATTTGCTGTGCTGTTGTTAGAGCGTGGCAAAATTGGATTTTCCCATAAATTCTCTGTGCACCAATAATGTTTTGGTTCATGCTTTGAGTAATGGACTAAATCAGCTCTCACTCAAGGCAGCTGTTCATAATTCACTAATCTAGGATGATTATTTTATGAAAACAAGCACCTCTCAAAACACTTTAACAGGCATCTACTTTAAAAGAAGATAATGCTAGCCAATCAAAATGAAAATAAAAAGTTGATGTGTAGTCCTTACATTAAGCTAATTAACAACTTGGCATTTCTAACACTGAAAGCACCCAATTATCGCAGGCCAAGATACTGGCCATCAACATTTTTGTAATGCATCTGGCACCGAAAGTATAATACAAATAACTTCCAGCAAAAGGCTAATGGAGACAGACACTAATACCCCAGACCAGCTTGAAAACGGAAACTGGTATCCAAAGCAATTAGACCTTTCATTATGGAAAAAGTAACTGTGGCCACTCAAGAGTGATATGATTAAGACATCCAATCACTTCTCGAAAATAAAATGCTACCGTCTTTTATTTTGCCCTGTGTGAAGTTGAACCTCCACCCTATTAGAAATGTCTAAGGACAAAGAATGAAATATGGCCCTTTGTAGCAATTTGGATGGAACTCGAGAGTGTTATGCTAAGTGAAATAAGCCATACAGAGAAAGACAGATACCATATGGTTTTACTCTTATGTGGATCCTGAGAAACTTAACAGAAACCCATGGCGGAGGGGAAGGAAAAAAAACAAAAGGAGGTTAGAGTGGGAGAGAGTCAAAGCATAAGAGACTCTTAAAAACTGAGAACAAACTGAGGGTTGATGGGGGGTGGGAGGGAGGGGAGGGTGGGTGATGGGTATTGAGGAGGGCACCTTTTGGGATGAGCACTGGGTGTTGTATGGAAACCAATTTGACAATAAACTTCATATATTGAAAAAAAAAAAGAAAGAAATGTCTAAGGACATGTATAACACTCCTTCCAACAGTGTAGTAAAAGATGATCAGAATGCTCTACTCATAAAATGACATTACTGAAAAGGATATTAACCTTCTCATATACACCCAGCATTTTATGCATACATTTAGGGATCTTGTAGATTCTCTGAACCCCATTCATGGCATTATACCCATAATGCCATAATGCCTTTGTGAGTATAAAATATGTAGCATACATTAGGAAAAGACTATTGCTCAAGGAGTTTTTTTTTATATAGAAAAATGACCAAAGTGAATAAATATAGGCGAATTTAGCAAAGATGTATTCAGTACCTAATATGATCCAAGTATCCTATCAGGCACTGGGACACATGGATAAGGAAATCATTGTCTTTGCCCTTGAGGATTTCCCATTTCAGTGTGAAGGCACACTTGTAAAAAGAGAAGTTCAATATAAAATTGTAAATGTTATGATAGTGAAGTGATAAGTTATAAAAAAGAACAAAGAGGAGCATTGAGATCAAATCTGGAGGAGGGGGTAGAGGGAGAATAAATGAAATCTTCATGGAGATTACTGTTTTTCATTTCCTATAGCACATATATGTGCATTTCTGGAACTTAAGATATCTCATTTTCTCTACATTGTGAACTATATAAACTAACAAGTCCTGTCGCTGTGAAGTGGCTACTCATTTTCTGTTATGTGGTGGGTAGATGAATTACATAAAGTACCTTCCTTGGGATTTAAAAGGAAAACCATTAGGGTTGCATACTCTCTCTTCCTATGAAGAGAAGTTATTATGTACCACTGTGGCAGGCAGAATAATGCCACCTCCCAAAGATATCTACTTCCTCATCTCCAGAACCTGTGGATATTTTACTTTTCATGGCAAAAGAGATATGGTGATTTGATTAAATTAAGGATTTTGAAATGAGAAGGTTATCCTGAATTGTCCAGGTGGGCCCATTTGATCAAAAGTTTCAGAGCCAAAGATTTGAAGACCCTGTGCTGTTAGCTTTGAAGATAGAGGAACATGCCACAAGTCAATGAATGCAGGAGGCCTCTAGAAGCTGGAAAACATAAGGAAACATATTCTCTCCTAGAGTCCCCAAAAAGAGTGACTGACTTATCATTAACACCTTAATTTTAGCCCTGTGAGACCCATTTTGGAATTCTGATGCCCAGAACTGTATGAGAATAATTTTTTTGTTTGGAGCCACTAAATGTGTGTAATTTGTTAGAAGAACAATAGAAAACGAATATGGATGTCAGGTGTCCCTCTTAAGACCCAGCAAACTAGAGTACATTTTTTCCACTCTATAAGCACTTAGCTGATCTTTTTATGACATAGAGTGAGTTAAGGGTACACATTATTTATATTTTAGGCACTGACAAGTATATAAAACTACTCAACCACCTATAGTAAACTGTGATTCTTTTTGCTGGTCTGCTCTACTTTTATTCTTACATAGGCCATAGTCTCTCTTTTAGGACTTTGATCTTTCTTAGTGATAATCCTAGTCTTTTTCACAAATGATATTTCCTAACTACCTAGAAATCAGCTATTCTACTTTAAATGTTTATTTATTTATTTTGAAAGAGAGAGGAGGGGGGAGAGAGAGAAAATCCCAAGCATGCTCCACACTCAGTGCAGAGCCAGACACAGGGCTTGATTTCGTGACCCAGAGATCATGACCAAAATCAAGAGTTGGATACTCAACCAACTGAGCCACCCAGATGCCCCTCAGCTGTTCTACTTTAGACTGTTTCCCTTGAATTCTATTCCTGAGAAATCTTCCTCTACCCAGCCAGATTAGATGAGCATTACCACAGAACTTCTAATTCTTACCCTCCAAGATAGGCCTTCCTTCCTCCCATTTTTTTCCCCAGTAGGAACTTATTCCTTTGTATTTGTGGAGGAGAAAAAACAATTTTTTTCTCTGCCATTCTGGGTCCTTGGCTGAGACAGCTCTGTAATAAAAAGATTAACAGAATGAAAATAAACAGAAGTTTAATAAAATGTATACCTCCTGTATGCATGGGAAAGACCCAGAAAAACTGAGTAACTCTCAGAAATGGCCCAAGCCACCACCTTAAATACCACCTCCACCAAAGACAAAAAATACTGGGTGTTGGGGAGAGGCCGGTTATAGGAGTTTATAAGGAAAACACAGTAAATAGTGGTAGTCTGAAGATTTAAGTCCTTGCTTTCTCCTTTGATAAGCGTTTCTAGAGATCTAGGATCATCCTTCTTTTCCTGATATGGAAAGGGAGACACCCTTACAAATGGAGATCTCCCTTATAAATGTCTCTTACAAAAGAGTTATTTCTACTCTACTTTCAAGGTCTCGCCTGTCTCTGCTTTTTCTTAAAACTCACCAGTTCAGAATAATCAATATCCAAAAAGGCATACTTGGGGGCATATTTTGTTCCCTTTCATATATCTGAACCATCAATAACCACATTTCTACTAATTTGTTTCTTTTGAGAAATACTGAATTTTTGGTCAGTCACTTGGCATTCATGTCAGCCTGGAAAATTCCTGTCTCATCTTCCCTTTCAAAAAGAAACAATGATAAATTAGCATGTAGAGTGACCCAGACTGGTAGACTAGTGACTGTTTCTTCATCCCAAGCTATGTGATCTGAGCAATTAAATCTTTTAGGAGTCTCAGTTTCTAAAAAGTCACTAAACTATACATTTGTTCCATCCTTTCTATTACCAAGAATCTTTTTACTATTTTTTCATGCAAATCAATATTTTGAAAAGTTTTATCGCCAAAAGCACTGTATTTATTTAGAATTATTCATTCATTTTTTCAAGGTTCATTAATCAAATACAAATAAATCTGACAAACTTCTAATCAACATACGTTAATCAGTGTTGCCACACAGAATTAGTATGATTTCAGGCATAAATTGAAGAAAAGTAGAAATGTATTTCTGAGGCAAATGGAAAATCACTCTTCTTCCACCCATATTTCCATTACTACCTTTCAAATTCCTAGGTGCCAGGAATCACCACAGGGCTAGATCATTAGTTCTAAAGTTCTGTCAGCTCTAAATTACATTAAAATTCACCAACAACCCCAGGTGCATTTTATCTAATCCACCTCTGCAATAACTTTAAATTGCTCCTCAATTTTCAATCATATTAGCAATGAGTTGTGTTTTTCAAGGTTGTTGAGAAAAGAACATTTTGGTTCCCGTGTTTTAGGTTTCCATTATAATTACATTTACTTTGCCTTTAGACTTTTATGTAAGCTGGTGTGCCAAACAGCCAAATGACCCTATTTACTGTCCTTAGCATGACCATTTAGAGGCCTACATAATTACTACCATTAGGATTCATTGAGGAAATATTCTGCTTTAAAACATGTAATTTTTTAAATTTAAAAATGTTGGGGCTTCTGACTGGCTCAGTCAGTTAAGTGGCTGACTTTGGCTCAGGTCATGATGTTGCAGTTCATGAGTTGGAGCCCCACATTGGGCTCTGTGCTGACAGTTCAGAGCCTGGAACCTGCTTGAGATTCTGTGTGTCAGTCTCTGTTCCTCCCCCCACTTGCACTCTGTCTCTCTCTCTCTCAAAAATAAGTAAAGATTTAAAATTGTTTATTTTTAGTTTTTTAATGTTCATCTATTTTTGAGAGAGAGAGAGAGAGAGAGTGGGAGGGGCAGAGAGAGGGAGACACAGAATCTGAAGCAGGCTCAAGGTCCTGAGCTGTCAGCACAGAGCTCTATGCAGGGCTTGAACCCCCAAACTGCAAGATCATGATCTGAGCTGAAGTCAGACGCTTAACCAATTGAGCCACCCAGGCATCCCTATTTTTGTTTATTTTGAGAGAGAAAGAGGGAGGGAAAAAGAGAATCCCAAGCAGACTCCATGCTGTCAGCACAGAGCCCAACGTGGGTGAAATCTCAAGAACCGTGAAATCATGACCTGAGCTGAAATCAAGAATCAGATACTTAACCAACTGAGCCACTCAGACACCCCAAAACTTGTGACTTTAAAAGACTGATTTTTTCCTAGGATTTTTTTTTAAATATATAGGATAACTACAGATACACTGCTGTCTTCTTCACCCATCCAATCTTGCATTTGTGCTCAGAGGAAACCACTTTCTAGAAATGAATGTGTATCTTTCCAGGCCATGATTTATAATATAGAAATGATATATATTGTTGCTTAGAAAAATTAATAAATAACATGTAATATTTTATATGGTTTAAATTTTTAAACAAGTGGTATGCATCATACTTCCCCTTTGTCCTTTTGTAACATTTTAATGTTTGTGATATTGTGATTTATAATAAGAAATATATATTTAGTTTTTTTCCTTGTTTCTGGCATAGAGCTCTAAAACCCTTGGAATTTCTTAATTGGTGAGAGCCACAAATGTGTCTTTTGTTTTATTAATGAAGTGACTTTTGGACTCCACTGGAGGATGGGGGCTGCTTGCCAGGGAAGCCAACTATATAGAGGCTTGGAACTTCCAGTACCATCCTCCTAACCTCTAGGGGTGAGCTGGAGGTTGAATCAATTGCCAATAGCCAATGATTTAATCAGTCGTGGTTATTTAATGTCAAACTTAAAAATAAAACTGCTAGTTATATTAAATGGCTTTATTATGGAACAGCAGAAAATTGCAATTGGGGACAAGCAAGCTATGGTGAAACCATGAGCAAGTCTGGAGAACAAAGGAAAGGAATACCCTTTTATAGAGGAAAGGGGGAATTGGAAGAGATTGTTATAAACAAAATGTCTATTAAAATAAACTGGGAGATTGAAGTATAGTGGCTTCTCATTGGCTGAGTTGTGACTATCTCTCATTGGCTGTGGGGGTAGAAGGGAAGAAGAAACCTTTCCTGCTGCTGAGATAGTAAAGCAGTATCAACTTGCAGGGGGCCTCTCTGCCTGTTGGATTTGCAATTGATGATGAGTGGTAGGGAGTGACGGCTCCCTCTGCCCTCCCAATTCCATTTTAGTGGGGTTCCCCTTTATTAATTTTCACAGTAATGAAGCCTCCATAAAGTCCCAAAATGGTAGTTAGGAGAGCTTCCAGGTTGGTGGACTTGCGCAAATGCAGGGAGAATGGTGAATTTCAAGAGGGCATGGAAGCCCAGTGCCCCTTCCCATATGCCTTGCTTTTATGTATCTTTTCATCTAGCTGTTGATTTATATACTTTAATAACATTTGTAATAAATCAGTAATCTAGTGAGTAAATAAGTTTCCTGAGTTCTATAAGGTGCTCTAGCAACTTCATCAAACCCAAGGAGGATATCATGGGAACTTGGGATTAAAGCCAGTCAGTCAGAAACATAGGTAACAGCATGCCCTTATGATTGGCATCTGAGGTGAAAGGCGATCTTATGGGGCTAAGCCCTCAACCTGTGGGATCTGACACTATCTCTAGGTAGCTGGTGTCAGAATTGAGTTAAATTGTAGAACGCCTGGCTGGTATGCCAAGTATATTGCTTGGTGGTACATGGGAAACTCCACCACCCCCAACACACACACACACACACACACACACACACACACACACACACACACATTCACATGTTAGAACTGTGTCCAGGAACCCAAAATAATGTTCAGTTTTGGATTTGGCAGGATGGGGAGGGTATCCATATTGATATTTGTCATTTATTTTAACTGGAATTTTATTCCATTGCATGAATAGATTACATGTTATTCATTCTAATTGAAACCAATACCCTAGCAACAGCTCATTCCCCATGCAAATAGTCTCTGGTGGACTGGCCCTATCAGACAAAGCTAGACAGAACTGGATTCTAATATGGATTGACGTAAAGCTCAAGCCAACTCCACTGTTCTTATTATATTTCTTTTTATTATATTATTATCCACTGTTATTATTTTCAGTTATGTTTAAGCTCAGAGAGGCAAGAAAATGAAATCTTTTCTATGTATATAATATCTAGAATGTTGCCAGTATACTGAGTATATTCTGGTCTTTATAGAGGGCAGGGTAGGCTGCGTTAGTTACCTCTCAAAGGAATGGGAGTACAAAGGAATGAGGAGAAAGAGTAACCAGATGCTCCTTTAAGTATAGGAATTTTTCCTGGATGTTTTCATGACTTGAATCAGCTATAACATTCATTAAATAATTAGGAAATCAAATTTGCATTACTCACTAGTATTACTTTGCAGCCACTGGCAATTGTGAACTTGAAACCTTCTAGTCCTAACCTTTTCTTTCACTGAAACAATTGCTTTTTTCATATGATTTATTAATAAAGTGAGGTTTGTTAAGAATTGTATTATTGGACTATAGTATATAGAGACTATGGATTTTTTTAAATAAATAATATGAATCTTGTTTGAAAAGGTATATTAATGATTTTGGCCATTAAGAAAATGACTTTCATATTTATCATCTCCAGTTATTTAATATTTCAAATATAAATCTAGTGATAGACTCTGATATTAGGGAATTTAAATTTAGCATTAACTCTAAAAAGTTGATAGCAATTAGCCAAGCAGAGGGAACTTTTGAACCAATTGTATAGTTACTGGAATTGGTAAACACTGTTCATTCTTCACTGCAAATTACCAAAAGAAGAAAGAGAAATTGCTATAAAACAATTATATAAAAATCTTAATTTTTACATATTTTAATTGCAAGAAGAATAATATAAACATTGTTTATACGAAGATTTAATCCAAATCCCAACATAAAAGCAAAACAAACGAGTCTAAAATAACAATTACCAATGCAGTTGATATGAATGCAAAATAAAAGAAGTGCTTTCAGTCATTATTTGTTTTGCATTTTAATACATTATATGAGTAACTAGAATAACTTATTTTGCTCAATATCATCTGCATTGTTTCTAAGCCCATAAAAATGAGTTCTTAGTCCTTTTTCTATGTACTTACAGTAGTATTTTCTTGTTTGTTTTTGTGTAATTCTGAGTACTTATTAATTGATTTTGAAAAGAGAATTGCTTTCCTCCAGTACATTTGGCAGAAACCATCAGCCCTTATCCCAACTACTGGTCTTTCTACTATTCCAGACCTTTTTTTTGCACACGGTTGTGACAAGACAATGGCTCAGGAAGAGTCACTTCCAGCTTGTACCAGAGCTGAAATGAGATCTCTCATCATAAAAGATGCCCAGGATTTACTATGTAGCACTGTGAATAGTTCCCTCCAAATCGTTCCCAGGGCAGTACTCTCAGATATATATTGACAACTTATCTTTATACTCAGTGCCATTGGGAACATGCAGAACAGATTCCCAAAATTTCTGTGTCTTCTACTGACTTTTACAGACTGTCTCCAACCCTATATCACCTTAGAAAAACTGGAAGGCATGAAATAATGTTACTTATTCTTTCATCCCATGGCTCTACCTCCCAGGTTCACCAAGTCTTGGCAGCTCTGGAACATGGCTCCAGGCTTTCTCCTCCTCATCACTGCTATTAGATATATAAAATTATAATTACAAATTACTTAGGAAATGCTTATTTTTAGTTTTTTAAAAATTATTTATTTTTTAATTTACATTCAAGTTAGTTAGCATATAGTGCAACAATGATTTCAAGAGTACATTCCTTAATGCCCCTTACCCATTTTGTCCGTACTCCCTCCCACAACCCCTCCCACAACTCTCTGTTTGTTCTCTATATTTAAGAGTCTCTAATGTTTTGTCCCCCTCTCTGTTTTTTTTAATTTTTTTTTTTCAACGTTTATTTATTTTTGGGACAGAGAGAGACAGAGCATGAATGGGGGAGGGGCAGAGAGAGAGGGAGACACAGAATCGGAAACAGGCTCCAGGCTCTGAGCCATCAGCCCAGAGCCCGACGCGGGGCTCGAACTCACGGACCGCGAGATCGTGACCTGGCTGAAGTCGGACACTTAACCGACTGCGCCACCCAGGCGCCCCGTCCCCTCTCTGTTTTTATATTATTTTTCCTTCCCCTCACTTATGTTCATCTGTTTTGTATCTTAAAGTCCCCATATGAGTGAAGTCATATCATATTTGTCTTTCTCTGGCCAGTTTTGCTTAGCATAATACCCTCTAGTTCTATCCACATAAGCAAATGGCAAGATTTCATTCTTTTTGATCGCCGAGTAATAATTCATTGTGTGTGTGTGTGTGTGTGTGTGTGTGTGTGTGTGTGTGTATATATATATATATATATATATATATATATATACCATATGTTCCTTATCCATTCATCCATCGGTGGACATTTGGGCTCTTTCCATACTTTGGCTAAGGTTGATAGGGCTGCTATAAACATTGGGGTGCATGTGCCCCTTCAAACAGTATACCTGTATCCCTTGGATAAATACCTAGTAGTGCAATTGCTGGGTCGTAGGGTAGTTCTATTTTTAGTTTTTTGAGAAACCTTCATCCTGTTTTCCAGAGTAGCTACACCAGTTTGCATTCCCACCAGCAGTGCAAAAGAGATACTTTCTCCACATCCTCGCCAACATCTGTTATTGCCTGAGTTGTTAGTGTTAGCCATTCTGACAGGTATGAGGTGGTATCTCATTGTGGTTTTGATTTGTATTTCCCTGATGCTGAGTGATGTTGAGCATTTTTTCATGTGTCTGTTCACCACCTGGATGTCTTCTTTGGAGAAGTGTCTATTCATGTCTTTTGCCCATTTCTTCACTGGATTATTTGGTTTTTGGTGTTGAGTTTGATAAGTTCTGTATAGATCTTGGATACTAACCCTTTATCTGATATGTCATTTGCAACAATCTTCTCCCATTCTGTTGGTTGCCTTTTAGTTTTTCTGACTGTTTTCTTCGCTGTGCAGAAGCTTTTTATTTTAATGAGGTCCCAATAGTTCATTTTTGGTTTTGTTTCCCTTGTCTCTGGAGACATGTTGAGTAAGAAGTTGCTGCAGCTGAGGTCAAAGAGGTTTTTGCCTGCTTTCTCCTCGAGGATTTTGATGGCTTCCTGTCTTACATTGAGGTCTTTCATCCATTTTGAGTTTATTTTTGTGTAAGAAAGTGGTCCAGGTTCATTTTTTTGCATGTCACTGCCCACTTTTCCCAGCACCATGTGCTGAAGAGACTGTCTTTATTCCATTGGATATTCTCTCCTGCTTTGTCAAAGATTAGTTGGCCATACATTTGTGGGTCCATTTCTGGGTTCTCTATTCTGTTCCATTGATTTGAGTGTCTGTTTTTGTGCCAGTACCATACTGTCTTGATGATTACAGCTTTGTAGTACAGCTTGAAGTCTGGGATTGTGATGCCTCTAGCTTTGGTTTTCTTTTTCAAGAATCCTTTGGCTATTCGGGGTCTTTTCTGTTCCATACAAATTTTAGGATTGTTTGTTCTAGTTCTGTGAAGAATGCTGGTGTTATTTTGGTAGGGATTGCATTGAATATGTAGATTGCTTTGGGTACATTTTAACAATATTTGTTCTTCCTATCCAGAAGCATGGAGTCTTTTTCCATTTTTTTGTGTCTTCTTCAATTTCTTTCATAAGGTTTTTATAGTTTTCAGCGTATAGATTTTTCACCTCTTTGGTCAAATTTATTCCTAGGTATTTTATGGGTTTTGGTGCAGTTGTAAATTGGATTCATTCCTTGATTTCTCCTTCTGTTGCTTCATTATTGGTATATAGGAACACAACCGATTTCTGTGCATTGATTTTATATCCTGCAACTTTGCTGAATTAATGGATCAGTTCTAGCAGTTTTTGGTGGAATCTTTTGGGTTTTCCATGTAGAGTATCATGTCGTCTGTGAAGATTGAAATTTTGACTTCCTCCTGGCTGATTTGGATGCCTTTTATTTCCATGTGTTGTCTGATTGCAGAGGCTAAGACTTCCAATACTATGTTGAATAACAGTGGCGAGAGTGGACATCCCTGTCTTGTTCCTGACGTTAAGGGAGAAAAGAGTTTTAATATTAGCTTTTTAATAATAAACAAAAGTCTAAATGTAATTATGTAAGGATTTATGTCCAATTTTTAATCTAATGAATTATTGATATTTAACAAATAATATTTACCATATGTTAATATTCTAGAACACACATTTTTTCCAATATCTTAACTCAATGCTTACAGTTTCTCAACATTTAAATAGAAAAATATTACCTAAATAAATTCTGCATCTTGAATTTGTGCCTTTAAGACTCTCTTTATCATTGAGGGCTAATGTTGGCAATACACTAATACTCTAGATTTATTGTAAATTTACAAATTAGGATAGGCTCTAGCCAGACATTAACCCATTTGTTCAACAGTTCAATCAAGTGAGCATTCTGGTAGAAAATAACTGAAAACCTTGCCCCATTGCAAAAGTAGGGTAAAAGACAGAAAATGGTAATTTGTCACTTTTTCATAGCAAGAAGGAAATGGGCATCACAGAAAATAGATGCAAACGGGTAGAGAGGAGAGAAAAAGAGAGAAGGGAAGGGAGAGAATCAAATGTAGAAAATAAAGTTATATATGGATGATAACATAAGAAAGTTTATTAATTTGATATGAATTTATATGGTATAAAGAGAAAGGTATATTGTTTTGAAGAAGACAGTGACAAAATCTATGTGCATGTTACTACTAGAGCTCAACATACATATACCCTGTGACACAGCAGTTCCACTCCTGGGTAAATATCCAATGCAAGAATACATGTACAAGAATGTTCATAATAGCACCAAACCAGAAACCATACAAACTTCCATTAGCAATAAAATAGATAAATCAATTAGGGTGTATTCAGACAAGAAAAAGAATGAACTACTGATAAAATAACATGAAATAATCTCATAGAAATAATATTGAATGAAAGCAGTCAGACACAAAACATTCTGTGGCATATGACTGCATTCACACAGAATTCAACAACCTGAAAACAAATCTATGGTTATAACAGACAGAATAGTGATTCCTTGAAGGATACAGATTGGAAAGAGCTTGAGAATACTTCTAAGATACTGGAAACATTCAAAGTATTCATTTGAATGTTGTTTATGTGGTTGATATATCTAGTCAGGTAAAAACGTGAAAATTGATTTTACCATACACTAAAGATTTACAGCAATAATAACAAAAATAAAAGAATGATTATGCTATTTAAAAGAGAGTGCAAAACATAGCAATGTGGAATCCAAAACTATTTAACTACCAGTATAGCTTGAACTTTGACCAATCAGAAAATATGCCCAACCAAACAGAATGTATGTCATGACTCAAAGAACTGCTATTCTGAACAGATAGAAATTCTAGCAAGAAGAAACAGTCATTCTAGCTTTGGAAACTCCTTTATAATGTTGCTCGGCACATGCCTCAACTGATGATTTCCTCAGAACTCTACTTACTTATCCTGGTTGACGTTTTTTGTTTTTTTAATTCAGAATGTCTGGCCTTTTGCTCTTTTTGTTTAAATAAATATTTATTCATTTTTGAAAGAGAGAGTGTGATCAGGGGAGAGGCAGAGAGAGACAGAGGATCCAAAGTGGGCTCTGCTCTGACAGCCTGATGCAGGGCTCAAACTCAAGAACCATGAGCTCATGACCCAAGCTTAAGCCAGAAGTTCAACTGACTGAGTCACCCAGGTACCCCTGGCCTTTTTTCTAATTCTCAACTCCAATCCCTGGCATCACTGTTTCTTCCTTCTCCTCCCACACAAACATAAAGCTTCCTCAATATTCTCTAAAATAAAGGAACCCGTTAGTGTTGAAGATCTTTCTGCTTAAACTCCACCTTCTCTGTCACATAAAGTTAAACTGTAGTCAGTATTTTGCTTTAAGAAAGATCTTTGTTTAATTTCTTTTTTTTTTTTATTTTTTTTTCAACGTTTTTATTTATTTTTGGGACAGAGAGAGACAGAGCATGAACGGGGGAGGGGCAGAGAGAGAGGGAGACACAGAATCGGAAACAGGCTCCAGGCTCTGAGCCATCAGCCCAGAGCCTGACACGGGGCTCGAACTCACGGACCGCGAGATCGTGACCTGGCTGAAATCGGACGCTTAACCGACTGCGCCACCCAGGCGCCGCCCATATAGAGGTTTTGCTACAGGACTGGCATGTGACTTCATTCCATCCAGTCAGACTCAACAGTCTGAGAAAGTGATTTGGATGTAAGTGACTTGAGGAAAAGGGCTTCAATCCATATTTCTTTGCTGAGAGGGTTGGGGTAGCAAGCTTTGAGGAATCAGTAATTCTGATTTTCTTTAGCATTCAGTGGGGCAGCCATAGTGACAAATTTCTTCATTAAGACTATTTTTACTTTGTGGTCTTAGACATTGCTCCTGGAAGCTTAATTCTAAACCTGGTTATTTCACCCTCCCCCAAATTATGTGAGTTTCCTAGTGTTCTTTTTAATAAACTTCTTTTCAGCTTATCCACTAGAGTTACAGAATTCAATTGCCTCTTCAGTATGAATGATGAGCATTTAGGTCAATTACCCTACACTCATCCACCTTACTGCTCTCTGTTAGATATTAATATTATAGTGTAATTCTCTTATTGATGATCTGTGTAATTGTTTCCATCAATTTTCATCAGTTTCTCTTGATTTCTCACTTTCTAATTGGAAGGTATCAGCACCTGCCTTTCTTTCACTTTCATCCAACCCCAACCTTTTCCGACTATTCACTTCTTAATTTAGGTCAGCCTCACTCTTACTTTTATGTTGTCCATTAATATTTACGTTCTCTTCTGCAACCAGTTCCTGGGCTTCTAGGTTTTGTCTATAGGTTGATTCTAAAGTTAAAAGCCATTACATGAGTTACTTTTTAAATTTTGTGGATAGGTAAATTCAAACTGTGGAATCCATGTGGTAACATTACTTTCCTCCTCTTCCAAACCAATATCTTGACCTCTGTACTATATAAAGGAGACTGTTTCTAGCATTGGGTCAAAAGTATTACTATTTCTTATTCTCTAACAATTGCTTGAAATCATATCACATTTTAATTATTTGCTTAATATTTGAACGATGGCTTTCTTTCATTCTTATATTATTTGACCTTATACTATTCTCAATTACTTTCAATTTTTAGTTTTGCTTTCTATTACATCAAGAGGTGTTTAGTCTTTCTTTTCTTTTTCACAGAACTATTCATCTTTTTGCCATGACTTGGATTGTTTGCCCTGTAGATCTGGTACAAAACCATGACTATGAGACTTCTTTTCTTTGTTCTTCTAGAATAAATTTACTCTTTCCTGGATTATTTCATTTCCAAGATATTGATTTACTCCCTTATTTTGTTGAAATATGTCATCAAATCACTGTCTGCAAAACACAAATGAGAGGTAAAGTTGATAATTCCTTGCATACCTGAAAGTGTCCTTAGTTGAATACAGACCTCTGGGTGGAAAATAGCCTTTCTTCAGAACTTTTAGGCATCACTATCTTGTCCACATGCTTCTAGTTCTGCTGATGCCAGGCGGAAGCCACTCCTTCTCATCCTTTTATAAGTGGGTTGTCATTTCTCTCTGTATACTTTTAGGATTATCTCTTTATCTTTCATATTCTAAAGTTTTTAAAATTCAAAGCTATGTGCAGATCTTTATTCATTTATTGCACTGGATACTTGATGGATCTTTTCAACCTCAAGACTCATGTCCTTCTTTTCTGGGAAATTTTTCTTTGATTATTTCTTTGATAACTTCCTTGCCTCCATTTTCCTTGTTCTCTTCTTATGGAAATCCTGTTAGCAGGATATTGGATTATTACATCTATTATCCTTTACCTAACATTATCTGTTTCTTTGTCTTTCTGTTTCATGCTAGAATATTTTCTCAAATTTATTTTCTAGTTCTAGTAAATGTCTTATGTCTGCAATTTTTGTTGTCAATCTCTAAGATTTTCTTATTCTATGATTATGTCAATGTTATGTCATTCTTCTTGTTTCATAATTTCATCCAAATATATTTGTATGTAATACTTAGAATTTCATTAAGGTTAGTATTGTATATACTAACAACATGGGTTTGAACTGATCCACTTATACACGGGTTTTTTTACAGTACAGTACTGTAAGTATATTATCTCTTCCTTATGATTTTAACATTTTCTTTTCTCTAGCTTACTTAATTGTGAGAAATCATTATATAATACATACGACATAGAAAATAAGTGTTACTGTTTATATGATCAATAAGGCTCCAGTCAACAGTAGGCTATTAGTAGTTAAGTTTGTTGAGAGTCAAAAGTTATATGTGGAATTTTACTGTAGGGGGGTGAGGGGGGTCATTGCCCTAACCCCCAAGTTGTTTAAGGGTCAATTGTAATCTATGTGTTCATATCCCCAGACACATATAAATTGAAAAGAGTAAATGAGTAAGGCTTTTTTTTAATGTTTATTTATTTTGAGACAGAGAGAGAAAGAGAGAGAGAGAAAGAGAGAGAGAGAGAGAGAGAAAGAGAAAGAGAAAGCTAGCGGGGGAGGGGCAGAGAGAGAGGGAGGCAAAGAATCCCAAGCAGGCTCCACATTGTCAGTGCAGAGCCCAACAAGGGGATCAAACTCACGAACCTATGAGATCATGACCTGAGCTGAAATCAAGAGTCGCATGCTTAACTGACTGAGCTATCCAGGCACCCTGAGTAAGACTTTTTTAAGTTGTTTTCTCCCCCCTGAATTATCTTTGTTTCCTTCAGTATCTTTGTTCTTTTTTTTACTGCACTTTCTTTCTTGTACATGGTGTGATATTTAGTTGTCCACTTCCATTTAAACAGAAGTATGGTATAGTTGGTATCCAATGCTGGAGCACTGTCAACACAAGGCAGTCGCATGGTTTCATAAATATAGAGTTTTAACAGGTAAACCAATCTCTGGGGTTAAAAGTCAACATGGTTATCTACATTTGGTGGTATAGAGATTAGAAAGGGGCTTATGGGAGCCTCTAAGACACTAGATATTTTCTATTTCTTGATCTAGGTGCTTAAATACAGAGGTACATTTCCCTTGTGAGAATTTATCAGCTGTAGTCTTATGATTTCTTAAATTTTACATATTTATTTACACTTAACCAGAAGAGTTTTGGGGAAAAAACTGGTGGAAAACAATTTGATAGTGAGACACAGAAAGTAGTAAAAAATTTAAGAGAAAGCTAAACAATTAGGGAGTACACTCCAAAATATTCTTGATCTAGACATTCTGTTTGTTCCCACTAAGGCCCATGAGGCTTATCCTATCCTAACACCTTCCTATTTTGTCTGGTGAAGGCAGACAAACACTCAAAACACTCAAGATATTTTATACAAAATTTCTGTAGAAGGAAACCATAGTATCCATTAACCTGAGAACAAATGCATTAGGAACAAATGGAAATTACAAAAAAATGCAAGTAGATAAGAAAACAATGTCAATTCTAATGGGAGTTTTAGTGAATCATCTTTTGTGATTTGGAAGTCCTTCTTTTGTGTTTCCATATGATCCTTGCAAAAATTTATCATAGAAATTTTAACCTCTATTATAATCGTCTACTAATGTGTCCCTCCTGTCCTCTAGAACAGCATTGTCTAATAGAAATATAATGCAAGCCATATATGAAATTTTACATTTTCTAGTAGCCATGTCTTAAAAAAAACAAAAAAGAAATAAGCACAATTAATTTTAATCATAAAACCTAATCTTAATGATAGAGGTGCTTAATTCAATATAACTAAAATATTATTTTAGTATGTAATTAACATAATAAATTATTGGGATATTTAGAATTCTGTTTTTTAATGAAATCTTTGAAATCCAATGTATATTTTACTCTTAAAGCACATCTCAATTTTGGACTAGCTACTTTTCAAGTGCTCAACAGCCGCATGTGGCCACTGGCTGTCATCACGGACAATGGAGCTCTAGAATGAAGCACAATGAGGGCAGTGACTGTTTCTTCTTGTAACTGACAGAGAACCACCAAACAGTAGGTGGTGACACCAGTAGGACAAATAGTCCTTTTTACCATCTCTTAGATGTGTAAAAACTGATATAATAATTGTAAGAGGTTCTCAATCTTATTTCATTACTCTATTTGAGATTTACTATAACCCAGGCCCTGTACTGACTGCCATGAATTATTAGGGTATCAACTGGAAAATAAATCACAAAGTGATGTAAAGGTCGCCAATTATGAATAAAACTTTACAAATAATCTGGAGAGAATGAAAGTTATTGCCAGACATGACTGAAATTACACTTTAAAATTGTGTTTAATGCTAAACATGTTATGATTTTATATTCTGACAAAGGTTAAAAGAAACACACAGAATTGGGTTTGAATTCACGTTCCTAAATTTTTAGCTGAAGTTAGGTTTTTCATTTCTAAAAGTGGGATAAAATTGATTTATATCCTAGAGCTCTTGAAAGTATTATAAAGCACAACACACACAGGGTTTTACATAGTAGCTGATCCATAGAAAGCACTTGATAAAAATTTAATCTTATTATAGTTATGTCATAGGTAGATCAACATTCTATTAACTATTAACTTGACGCATCATACTACCTGATTTCAAAATATACTACAGGGCTATGGTAATCAAAACAGCATGGTGCTGGAGAAAAAACAGACATATAGACCAATGGAACAGAATAGAGATCCCAGAAATAAGCCCACACCTATACTATTGACATATATTTTACAAGAGAGCCAAGAATATTAAAAGAATATAGTCTCTTCAATAAATGATGCTGGGAAAACTGGATACTCACATGTGAAAAAATGAAACTGGACCCCTGTCTTAACTCCATACATAAAAATCAACTCAAAATGGCTTAAAGGGCTTAAATTCCATGAAATTATAAAACTCCTACAAGAAAACATAAGGAGCAAGCTCTATGACATTGGTCTTGGCAATGACTTTTTAGGATAAGAAACCAGAAGCTCAGACAACAAAAGCAAAAAATAAACAAGTGGGACTACACTAAACTAAAACGCTTCTGCACAGCAAAGGAAATCATCAACAAAATGAAAAGGCAACCTATGGAATGGATGAAAATGTGTCCCAACCACACATTCAAAAAGGGATTCATATCCAAAATGTGCAAGGGCTCATATAACTCACTAGCAAAAAAAGTCCAAATAACCCAATTTTTAAAAATGGGCAAAGGACCTGAATGAACATTTTTCCAAAGAAGCCATACAAATGGCCAATAGGTACATGAAAATATGCTCAACATAACTAACCACAAAGGAAATGCTAATCAAAACCACAATAAGATATCACCTCATACCCATTGAGATGTTTATTATCAAAAAACAAGAGATAACAAATACTGGCAAGAATGTGGATGAAAGGGAGCACTTGTACACTCTTGGTGGAAATGTAAACTGGTACAGCCATTATGGAAAAGAGTATGGAGGTTCCTTAAGATACTAAAAATAGAACTATATGATCAGCAATCCCACTTGTGAGTATATATCCAAAGGATATGAAAACAGGATATCAAAGACTTATTTGGACTGCTGTGTTTATTGCAGAATTATTCACAAAAACCAAGGTATAGAAACCACTTAAGTATCCACTGGTGAATGAAAGGGTAAAGAAAATGTGAAATTTATCACACACACGCACACACACACACACACAGAAGAATATTATTTAACCTTTGAAAATAAGGAAATTTTGTCATGTGCCACAATGTGAGTAAAATTGGAAGGAGTTTTGTTAAATGAAATGAACCAACAGAGGAAAACTAACACTTCATGGAATCCCTTATATGAGTTTTTAAGTCAAACTCAAAGAAATGGAGAAGAGAATGATGGTGGCCAAGGGCTGGAATGGAGGTGGGGAGGGATAAGGAGAGGTTTGAAAAAGAGTATAAACTTTTAGTTGTAATATGAATAAACTTTGAGAATCTATAAGATTCTCTATAAGAATCTATAATCTATATAAGATGGTGACTATAGTTTATAATACTTCATTGTATAATTTAAATTTGCTAAGAGAAAAGAACTTAAGTGCTCTCACCAAAAAAAAAGGAAAAAGGAAATATATGAGGTGAGGCATGTGTTCATTTTTTTAATGTTTATTTTTTAGAGAGAGACAGAGAGAGTGGGAGCGGGGGAAGGGCAGAAAGGGAGACACAGAATCTGAAACACGCTCCAAGCTTTGAGTTGTTAGCACAGAGCCTGACTTGGGGCTCTAACCCACAAACTGCGAGATCATGACCTGAACTGAAATCAGATGCTTAAATGACTGATCTACCCAGGTGCCCCATGGTGGAAATCCTTTCGCAATGTGTACATATATCAAATTATCATTTTGTACAGTTTAAATATGCTGTAGTTTTAGTTTCTTTCTAAATCAGGTAATGCTGAAGCAACAGCAAATGGTTACATTGTTATGACTTCCACAAAACTTAGGTTTCATAGTGCCATCCGGAGTGAGAAAGCCTTTAAAAACTTAGTATTTTTCTTAATGAATCAGTGGCCTTGACCATGACACTTAAGTATTTTGTGCCTCAGTACACTTACCTGAAAGTGGAAATATGAGTGTTTATGTGACAGTTCTAAATATATATTAGTTATTATTCCTATTAGAAAGAAATATAGTCAGTGAAGTAGAAAAAGAAACAAATTAGAGCAGGAGAAAAATAACATGGTGGGTGTTAACTTGCCACTCTAGTACCCAATATGTTGAAGAACAAATAGGCTCTTTTTTGTGAATACCTGGAAATATTTGTTAAAGTGGTATCGTGATTGTTGAGGAAGGCGGTCTTGTATGTGAAGAATGAGATTAAAACAGTAAGTCTGAATTACTAATGGTTAAATGACTTTGTTTATTCAGGCTAGTTAATAATCACCTGTACTAGGCAAAAATGTTAATTAATTCTGTTTCTTCTCCACATGTGTTTCCTGCGCCCCCACCCCACCCCACCCCCACCCCCCACCCAAGGCAGAATTTGGTGATTGCAGCATGTGGCTCTACGGAAGTTCTAAATAGATGTATATTTTGCCTTGTAAAGTCATACTGTTCACGGGAGACTTGTCTCAGCTTAGAGAGGTAGGAATGTTTCAGACTTAATATGGCATCAATAAAATATTTTGCCATGTATCAGAAGGAATAATCACTTTGTAACATTGTCATATCCATTGGATATCAGCAGAGACCTGAAAACAACAAGAAACCATCTTGTAAATTGAGCTGCAGTTTACTTGTCTCTGAAATAGGATAACAACATGCTCTCTATCAAAGGTCTCACATAAGGAGAAAATGTTATAATACATGTAAAGTAGCAGCACATAGTAAACACGAGCAAAAGAAATTTGGGGGAGTAAACATAAATTAATCCCCTAAATAGCAGTGTTCTGTGTGTTTGAAATGATAAGGAATTGTTAAGTATTCAAGTTGGTGGAGTGGAAAGAATGGAAGCCTCATCGCTCTCATGTACCATTATAGACCCACACTTGCAGCCTTAAATTATCGTTCTGCAGGATGTCAGAACCATCAGTGCTTTAGAGAGCCTTCATCTTAAGAGTTTTCCTTTTGGCAAATTGATTGATGTCTCTTTGCTTGTGAGTAGAATTTTCCTCACCTGGGAATGTCTTCTTCCATTAATTTTCTTATAGAACTCCTGTTTAATCTTTCAAGGGACATTTTCATGTTATTTCCTCTCAAATTCTTTGTACACAAAAGCCACTGGATATATATGGTATCCATCAGAATGTAACCAGCCTCTCTTTAAAATCCCCTATTACCTTGCTTTTCAATCATGGTAGAGTGATGTTTCAACTTCTCACCTGGCTGGACCCAAAGCTGTTCCTGGCCCCACAGAGACATTAATAGCCAGGCCCCAAGCACTGGGATGCTACCATTTCAGCTCTGCAGTTCCTGCTCTTATTTTCAGTTCCTTGTCTTTTCTGGCAATTAGTGGCCTCTCCCCCTCCCCACCCCCCATTTTTCTTTTGAGCTCAGCTATTCATCTGTTTTAAAGTTATATGTATTACCCGGCCTTTCTGGGTATGGGTAGCAAGTGTTTTCATATTAGTTGAGTCCATTATCCTCCCTTAACTGCTGTATTTGCTCCAAGTATAATTCTTTATTAAAGTATTTGCTTTTCAACCACAGGAACATAATGCTCGTTTATCAAAGGTGGCATTTTAGACTACCCTTAAAGAAACAGATGTCCATCATAGCATTTGGCTCACATCCTTAACATGACATTTATCAAAACAGGCTGCACATAGGTTGCATCCAAAATTTAACTGCTGACAAACTCATTCTAATATCTCTTGATGTCAGTTTCCTTCTTCCTCAACCCACAGATGCTGCTGTGCCCCTTTGCAAGATAACGTGTGCACTTTGCAGATATTCTCCAAGGTGACAGAGAAATGAAGAACTGTGTGTACTCAGTTTTGAAAGAGATTTGGTTTGCCCTATTTTGTAGTGTACCTGGCTCCCAATTCATATGATAATCGAAATCTCTGGTGTGGTTTGTAGACAATGACTGTGCCATTCTGCTGCTGCTTTAGTAAAATTAAGGTGCAGCCTTCCTCTTTTATGAAGGCATGTATACTAAATGTGACTCATAATGGATAAAAGACAGCAATTAAATGCCTTGAAGTGAATTACAACTCTTTGGAGACATTGAATCTGGTGTTAATTTGGTGATCAACAGTGGCATTTGGAATTCTGTTCAGCTTTATAATTTAACTTTCCAGCTACCCTTCACACCTAAGCCAATTTATGAGAGACAGTGTTTGGTATATGAGATATGTAGCTCTTCTAGATGTTAGGAGTATACTGTCTATATTTTCAGATTCAGCAGCTCTTGATTATGTTCCACAAATAGCCACATTCAGTTCATTTATCTTTTATTCTCAAATTTATCCTGAATATGTTATACATATGTTACCTAATAAAAATCACAATATGGCTAATAGGGGAAAAAAATAACACATATTGTTTAATGGGATGTTTACTTCTGCTAAAATAGTATAGATAAAATTCCATCAACATAACCCTTTAGACAGAGTAGAATAGCATCAAATTTTCTCATTCTATAATTCTGAAAAACTCTGTTCACTCTCTCTGAATACTTTTTGACCTTTACTCTCTATTTTTCTTATAATGTCCTTTTTATAACTGAATATTCAGATATCACTATGTATTTTATAAACTATAAATATTATTTAAGATGTAATTTATTTGATATGAAATAGCTTACATAATATCTCACACATGAAATACAAATGTAGATTCAAAAAAGAAGACATGCAAATCACAAGAAGAAAGTATAAAAATGATTGCCAATAAAATCTGTAGTAGTTATAATCTTTATTATGATGCAGCATTTTAAAAATTTATATTTTAGATAAAAGGAAAGAGATGGAACACTAAAGTAATTCAACCCCTCCCTACCCCTTGGGTGGAGTAGGGTGGGTAGTAGAATGATTAGGGGAAGAGTTGGGCTTCCCTGGACATAGTTTAGGAAAGGGACTATCGGCCTTTCAGGAAATCCCTTCATCCCCTGTGGCAACTCATCCAATATAGTAAGGGAACAGTGGACATTGGGGCAGAGAGGTGCCTGGATTGCTAGGTTGAGATAACACTGTCAATTGCGCATAGATTATGTGAGGCATGTAGAATATCCAAGAGGAGAATCTAAGGGTACCAGGGAGACGCAGAAGTGCTGAAAAGCAGGTGGATTCAGAGTCCTGTGGTTGAGATGTTCAGGTGCAGCTATGTGGACCCCATAAGTCAAAGCAAAGGGAAGTCTATGTCCTGGTACTACAGCAGTAGTAGGAACCACCAGTTTTATTATCAAATGTGATGGTAAAAAAGGCCAGTGCTAGAGATATAGAGGATGAACCAAATCAAGTGAAAGCCACACAGAACGAAATTAACACCCCCATCACAATATGTGTGACTCCTCCTCTGCCCCCAGATAGAAGGGGAGATAGCCCTTATGGAAAATTTGTACTTGGAATTGGCGGAATATTTACTCTCTTCACCAAGAAATAAAGACTGTTTAAACCTTAAATGCGTAACCTTAAATCTTAAGTGCTGATGGTGCTTTTGTTGGTTAAATTCTTGTGTCTCACTGAGCCCTATACTCCTATTCCAAAATTATCAGATTTTTTTTTTTTTTAGGCCAGGATAAGAAACTCTTTTATTTTTTTTTATTTTTTTTTAATGAAATTTATTGAAAAATTGGTTTCCATACAACACCCAGTGCTCATCCCAAAAGGTGCCCTCCTCAGTACCCATCACCCACCCTCTCCTCCCTCCCACCCCCCATCAACCCTCAGTTTGTTCTCAGTTTTTAACAGTCTCTTATATTTGGCTCTCTCCCATTCTAACCTCTTTTTTTTTTTCCTTCCCCTCCCCCATGGGTTCCTGTTAAGTTTCTCAGGATCCACATAAGAGTGAAAACATATGGTATCTGTCTATCTCTGTATGGCTTATTTCACTTAGCATCACACTCTCCAGTTCCATCCACGTTGCTACAAAAGGCCATATTTCATTTTTTCTCATTGCCACGTAATATTCCATTGTGTATATAATCCACAATTTCTTTATCCATTCATCAGTTGATGGACATTTAGGCTTTTTCCATAATTTGGCTATTGTTGAGAATGCTGCTATGAACATTGGGGTACAAGTGGCCCTATGCATCAGTACTCCTGTATCCCTTGGATAAATTCCCAGCAGTGCTATTGCTGGGTCATAGGGTAGGTCTATTTTTAATTTTCTGAGGAACCTCCACACTGCTTTCCAGAGCGGCTGCACCAATTTGCATTCCCACCAACAGTGCAGGAGGGTTCCCGTTTCTCCACATCCTCTCCAGCATCTATAGTCTCCTGATTTGTTCATTTTGGCCACTCTGACTGGCGTGAGGTGATACCTGAGTGTGGTTTTGATTTGTATTTCCCTGATAAGGAGCGACGCTGAACATCTTTTCATGTGCCTGTTGGCCATCCGGATGTCTTCTTTAGAGAAGTGTCTATTCATGTTTTCTGCCCATTTCTTCACTGGGTTATTTGTTTTTCGGGTGTGGAGTTTGGTGAGCTCTTTATAGATTTTGGATACTAGCCCTTTGTCCGATATGTCATTTGCGAATATCTTTTCCCATTCCGTTGGTTGCCTTTTAGTTTTGTTGGTTGTTTCCTTGGCTGTGCAGAAGCTTTTTCTCTTCATAAGGTTCCAGTAATTCACTTTTGCTTTTAATTCCCTTGCCTTTGGGGATGTGCCGAGTAAGAGATTGCTACGGCTGAGGTCAGAGAGGTCTTTTCCTGCTTTCTCCTCTAAGGTTTTGATGGTTTCCTGTCTCACATTCAGGTCCTTTATCCATTTGGAGTTTATTTTTGTGAATGGTGTGAGAAAGTGGTCTAGTTTCAACCTTCTACATGTTGCTGTCCAGTTCTCCCAGCACCATTTTTTAAAGAGGCTGTCTTTTTTCCATCGGATGTTCTTTCCTGCTTTGTCAAAGATGAGTTGGCCATACGTTTGTGGGTCTAGTTCTGGGGTTTCTATTCTATTCCATTGGTCTATGTGTCTGTTTTTGTGCCAATACCGTGCTGTCTTGATGATGACAGCTTTGTAGTAGAGGCTAACGTCTGGGATTGTGATGCCTCCTGCTTTGGTCTTCTTCTTCAAAATTCCTTTGGCTATTCGGGGCCTTTTGTGGTTCCATATGAATTTTAGGATTGCTTGTTCTAGTTTCAAGAAGAATGCTGGTGCAATTTTGATTGGGATTGCATTGAATGTGTAGATAGCTTTGGGTAGTATTGACATTTTGACAATATTTATTTTTCCAATCCATGAGCAGGGAATGTCTTTCCATTTCTTTAAATCTTCTTCAATTTCCTTCATAAGCTTTCTATAGTTTTCAGCATACAGATCCTTTACATCTTTGGTTAGATTTATTCCTAGGTATTTTATGCTTCTTGGTGCAATTGTGAATGGGATCAGTTTCTTTATTTGTCTTTCTGTTGCTTCATTGTTAGTGTATAAGAATGCAACTGATTTCTGTACATTGATTTTGTATCCTGCAACTTTGCTGAATTCCTGTATCAGTTCTAGCAGACTTTTGGTGGAGTCTATCGGATTTTCCATGTATAATATCATGTCATCTGCAAAAAGCGAAAGCTTGATTTCATCTTTGCCAATTTTGATGCCTTTGATTTCCTTTTGTTGTCTGATTGCTGATGCTAGAACTTCCAGCACTATGTTAAACAGCAGCGGTGAGAGTGGGCATCCTTGTCGTGTTCCTGATCTCAGGGAAAAAGCTCTCAGTTTTTCCCCGTTGAGGATGATGTTAGCTGTGGGCTTTTCATAAATGGCTTTGATGATGTTTAAGTATGTTCCTTCTATCCCGACTTTCTCAAGGGTTTTTATTAAGAAAGGGTGCTGGATTTTGTCGAAGGCCTTTTCTGCATCGATTGACAGGATCATATGGTTCTTCTCTTTTTTTTTGTTAATGTGATGTATCACGTTGATTGATTTGCGAATGTTGAACCAGCCCTGCATCCCAGGAATGAATCCCACTTGATCATGGTGAATAATTCTTTTTATATGCCGTTGAATTCGATTTGCTAGTATCTTATTGAGAATTTTTGCATCCATATTCATCAGGGATATTGGCCTTTAGTTCTCTTTTTTTACGGGGTCTCTGTCTGGTTTAGGAATCAAAGTAATACTGGCTTCATAGAATGAGTCTGGAAGTTTTCCTTCCCTTTCTATTTCTTGGAATAGCTTGAGAAGGATAGGTATTATCTCTGCTTTAAACGTCTGGTAAAACTCCCCTGGGAAGCCATCTGGTCCTGGACTCTTATTTGTTGGGAGATTTTTGATAACCGATTCAATTTCTTCGCTGGTTATGGGTCTGTTCAAGCTTTCTATGTCCTCCTGATTGAGTTTTGGAAGAGTGTGGGTGTTCAGGAATTTGTCCATTTCTTCCAGGTTGTCCAATTTGTTGGCATATAATTTTTCATAGTATTCCCTGATAATTGTTTGTATCTCTGAGGGATTGGTTGTAATAATTCCATTTTCATTCATGATTTTATCTCTTTGGGTCATCTCCCTTTTCTTTTTGAGAAGCCTGGCTAGAGGTTTGTCAATTTTGTTTATTTTTTCAAAAAACCAACTCTTGGTTTCGTTGATCTGCTCTACATTTTTTTTAGTTTCTATATTGTTTATTTCTGCTCTGATCTTTATTATTTCTCTTCTTCTGCTGGGTTTAGGCTGCCTTTGCTGTTCTGCTTCTAGTTCCTTTAGGTGTGCTGTTAGATTTTGTATTTGGGATTTTTCTTGTTTCTTGAGATAGGCCTGGATTGCAATGTATTTTCCTCCCAGGACTGCCTTTGCTGCGTCCCAAAGCGTTTGGATTGTTGTATTTTCATTTTCGTTTGTTTCCATATATTTTTTAATTTCTTCTCTAATTGCCTGGTTGACCCACTCATTCGTTAGTAGGGTGTTCTTTAACCTCCATGCTTTTGGAGGTTTTCCAGACTTTTTCCTGTGGTTGATTTCAAGCTTCATAGCATTGTGGTCTGAAAGTAAGCATGGTATAATTTCAATTCTTGTAAACTTATGAAGGGCTGTTTGTGACCCAGTATATGATCTATCTTGGAGAATGTTCCATGTGCACTCGAGAAGAAAGTATATTCTGTTGCTTTGGGATGCAGAGTTCTAAATATATCTGTCAAGTCCATCTGATCCAATGTCTCATTCAGGGCCCTTGTTTCTTTATTGACCGTGTGTCTAGATGATCTATCCATTTCTGTAAGTGGGGTGTTAAAGTCCCCTGCAATTACCACATTCTTATCAATAAAGTTGCTTATGTTTATGAGTAATTGTTTTATATATTTGGGGGCTCCGGTATTCGGCGCATAGACATTTATAATTGTTAGCTCTTCCTGATGGATAGACCCTGTAACTATTATATAATGTCCTTCTTCATCTCTTGTTACAGCCTTTAATTTAAAGTCTAGTTTGTCTGATATAAGTATGGCTACTCCAGCTTTCTTTTGGCTTCCAGTCGCATGATAAATAGTTCTCCATCCCCTCACTCTCAATCTAAAGGTGTCCTCAGGTCTAAAATGAGTCTCTTGTAGACAGCAAATAGATGGGTCTTGTTTTTTTATCCATTCTGATACCCTTTGTCTTTTGGTTGGCGCATTTAATCCATTTACATTCAGTGTTATTATAGAAAGATACGGGTTTAGAGTCATTGTGATGTCTGTATGTTTTATGCTTGTAGTGATGTCTCTGGGACTTTGTCTCACAGGGTCCCCCTTAGGATCTCTTGTAGGGCTGGTTTAGTGGTGACAAATTCCTTCAGTTTTTGTTTGTTTGGGAAGACCTTTATCTCTCCTTCTATTCTAAATGACAGACTTGCTGGATAAAGGATTCTTGGCTGCATATTTTTTCTCTCTAGCACCCTGAAAATCTCGTGCCAATTCTTTCTGGCCTGCCAAGTTTCAAAAGAGAGATCAGTCACGAGTCTTATAGGTCTCCCTTTATATGTGAGGGCACGTTTTCCCCTTGCTGCTTTCAGAATTTTCTCTTTATCCTTGTATTTTGCCAGTTTCACTATGATATGTCGTGCAGAAGATCGATTCAAGTTACGTCTGAAGGGAGTTCTCTGTGCCTCTTGGATTTCAATGCCTTTTTCCTTCCCCAGTTCAGGGAAGTTCTCAGCTATGATTTCTTCAAGTACCCCTTCAGCACCTTTCCCTCTCTCTTCCTCCTCTGGGATACCAATTATGCGTATATTATTTCTTTTTAGTGTATCACTTAGTTCTCTAATTTTCCCCTCATACTCCTGGATTTTTTTATCTCTCTTTTTCTCAGCTTCCTCTTTTTCCATAACTTTATCTTCTAGTTCACCTATTCTCTCCTCTGCCTCTTCAAGCCGAGCTGTGGTGGTTTCCATTTTGTTATGCATTTCGTTTAAAGCATTTTTCAGCTCCTCGTGACTGTTCCTTAGTCCCTTGATCTCTGTAGCAAGAGATTCTCTGCTGTCCTGTATACTGTTTTCAAGCCCAGTGATTAATTTTATGACTATTATTCTGAATTCACTTTCTGTTATATTATTTAAGTCCTTTTTGATCAGCTCATTAGCTGTTGTTATTTCCTGGAGATTCTTCTGAGGGGAATTCTTCCGCTTGGTCATTTTGGCTAGTCCCTGGCATGGTGAGGACCTGCAGGGCACTTCCCCTGTGCTGTGGTGTATAACTGGAGGTGGTGGGCGGGGCCGCAGTCCGACCTGATGTCTGCCCCCAGCCCACCGCTGGGGCCACAGTCAGACTGGTGTGTGCCTTCTCTTCCCCTCTCCTAGGGGCGGGATTCACTGTGCGGTGTGTGGCTCGTCTGGGCTACTTGCACCCTGCCAGGCTTGTGATGCTGGGGATCTGGCGTATTAGCTGGGGTGGGTAGGCAAGGTGCACGGGGGCAGGAGGGGCAGGCTTAGATCGCTTCTCCTTAGGTGATCCACTTCAGGAGGGGCCCTGTGGCAGCGGGAGGGAGTCAGATCCGCTGCCGGAGGTTTGGCTCCGCAGAAGCGCAGAGTTGGGTGTTTGCGCGGAGCGAGCAAGTTCCCTGGCAGGAACGGGTTCTCTTTGGGATTTTGGCTGGGGGATGGGCGGGGGAGATGGCGCTGGCTACCGCCTTTGTTCTCCACCAGACTGAGCTCTGTTGTCAGGGGGCTCAGCAGCTCTCCCTCCCTTTGTCCTCCAGCCTTCCCACTTTCCGAGCAGAGCTGTTAACTTATGACCTCCCAGAAGCTAAGTCACGCTTGTTGTGGGAACACAGTCCGTCAGGCCCCTCTGCTTTTGCAAGCCAGACTCGGGGGCTCTGCTTGGCCGGCGAGCCGCCCCTCCGCCCCGGCTCCCTCCCGCCAGTCCGTGGAGCGCACACCGCCTCGCCGCCCTTCCTACCCTCTTCCGCGGGCCTCTCGTCTGTGTTTGGCTCAGGCGACTCCATTCTGCTAATCCTCTGGCGGTTTTCTGGGTTATTTAGGCAGGTGTAGATGGAATCTAAGTGATCAGCAGGACGTGCGGTGAGCCCAGTGTCCTCCTAAGCCGCCATCTTGCCGGAAAATCCAAGAAACTCTTTTCCAAAATTATCAGATTTAACAGTGGCTACACGTGAAGATTAGTTAAGTTATGGAAAACATACAAATACAGTTTTTGGAATATCCAAAGTGCATAAATATCCTTACATACTATATTTCAATATCTTATTTCTACGTATTTACATGGGCATTTTAGGAAGCCTATAGAAGACACAGATTGTAAAACAAATAATTTCATTTGGCCACTTTTCTCTGTGCACACACAAAACCTACTCATCACTGCCAAGGCTTTTTTCATGACTGAGCACTTCCTCCTGCCAATGGTGGTTAGAGCTGTCATTTGCAAATCACATTATTAGAGCTTTCTAGGGAAAAAAAATGATGTCAGTGATAATCTCCTCTAGAAGTTTCTGATGCTCAGTCAGTTGAGTGCCTGGCTCCTGATCTGGGTTCAGGTTATGATCTCAGAGTTTATGAGATGGAGCCTTGAATCAGGCTCTGTGCTGACAGTGCAGAACCTGCTTGGGTTTCTCTCTCTCCCTCTCCCTGTGCTTCTCCCCCCCACCTTAAAATAAAGTAAACATTAAATTAAAAAGTATATTAGTAGAATTCCTCCTTCTTCACTGGGCTTTACACATCGTTTTTTAAATTTCATTTATTTTTGAGAGAGAGAGAGCATGCATGTGAGCAAGGGAGGGGCAGAGAGAGAGGGAGACAGAGGATCCAAAGTGAGCTCTACACTGACAGCAGAGAGCCCAACGTGGGGCTTGAACTCACAAACTGTGAGATCATGACCTGAGCTGAAGTTGGACATTTAACCAACTGAGTCTAACACATATTTTAAGCCCATATATACATTTGTACCAAATCTCATAATCTGTATTAAAAAAAAAAAGAATGCAGTGTACCACTCTCTAAAGAGGTTATCTGTCTTTCTAGAAAGTTACTCAATTCTACCAAAATTTAAATAAATTAATTTCCAAGTCCTCAATCAATTATAAGTACATTTTTTTAAATATCCCAAATAATGCAGAGAAAGTGGAACCCTCTTGCACTATTGGTGGTAATGCAAACTGATGCAGCCAGTCTGAAGAACAGTGTGGAGCTTCCTCAAAAAGTTAAAAATAGGATTACCCTATGATCCAGCAATTGCACTATTAGATATTTACCCAAAGGATACAAAAATACAGATTCAAAAGGGTACATGCATCCCATTGTTTATAGCAGCACTATCAACAATAGCCAAACTGTGGAGAGAACCCTAATGTACATCAACTGATGAATGGATAAAGAAGAGATGGTGTGTGTGTGTGTGTGTGTGTGTGTGTGTGTGTGTATACACATACATACATATATATATACCATATATATAATGGAATATTACTCAGACATCAAAAAGGAGGAAATCTTGCCATTTACAACTACCTGCATGGAGCTAGAAGGTGCTAAGTGAAATATGTCAAAGAATGACAAATACCATATGAATTCACTAATATGTGGAATTTAAGAAACAAAACAGGTGAACATATTGGAGGGGGGAAAAGGGAAATAAACCATAAGAGACTCTTAGAGAACAAACTGAGGGTTGATGGAGGGAGATAGGTGGGGGATGGGCTAGATAGGTGATGGGGACTAAGGAAAGCACTTATAATGAGCACTCAGTGTTGTATGTAAGTGATGAATCTTTGAATAGTCTTGAAACCAATGTTGCACTGTATGCTAGCTAACTAGAATTTAAATAAAAATTTGAAGAGAAAGAAAAAAATAAATTTCCCAAATAAATGATTAAATCATTTACAATTTTGTAACATCAAGTCACTATGTTTCATAAAGCCATGATTCTAAATAACTGCCCAAGATACAATTACATAGGAGTGATTTCTTCTAGTAAATCTTACTGTTGGAAAATAATTCCATTTTTAGGTTGTCAGCAATCAACGTTCTATATACATGGACGTGTGTGTGTGTGTGTGTGTGTATTCAAGTGAAATTTTTTTCTGTTTTTGAGTGATTTATATATTTCTTCTACCCAAATAATAGATGATTTGACATAATCAAAATATGCTACTTTTCAAAATAAGTTATCTGATGAGGAATATAAGGATTCATATTGGAGCATAGGCTTTATAGACAAGCAGACCAGGGTTGAATCATGGTTCCAGCTGGCTGGGTAAGCTAAACAAGTTATACAATTTCCTTGGGACCTTTCATTTCTGGATATCTAAACTACATGGCAGTGTATAGTAATAAAAATGTTAACCCTATATTGCTGTTGTAGGATCAAATAAGGTGTAATAATGTGTTTATTTCAGTGCCGGACATAAAATGGGTTCTTAATAAAAGTCTCTTTGAAACTGGAACTTCAGATTCTGTGTAACATTAGTGATGTGCTTTTGTTTCAGAATATCTGTTTCAGCTCCCCATAATTAGTTTATCTCTGTGTTCCTCTTATTCATCATTTGAGGCTGAACATACTTTTTATGGTGTATCTTTTCCATTACAGCCATTCTTTAGGTCTATTCTTTTCTCTCCATGACCAATTCATTTTGATTTAAGGTGGAGAGCTGAAATATCAATTCATTATTTAGATTTTTGGTGCTTAATTTAAAAATTATTCTTGAGACTATTTTGGAATTAAAGTATTACTAATTATAATAATTGGCATATGAGCTCTTAGGAAGTATAATATATAGACTCATATGTTTGACTCAAGGCTAATAGTCAACATGTACTTATTGAATCAATGTTTTGGAAATTTCTAAGATGTTCACTTTTATTCTGGAAGGAAAATAATTTTTTAAAACACAGCTATAAAGGCAAGCAAACTGAAAAATATGATTCATAAGGATCATTCTAAAAATAAAGAGCACCAAATAGAAGGATATTCTCTTACTCCTACACTAAACCATCTTGTGACCTCAGATGAGTTATATCCCCTCCCTAGGTCTCAATTCAAAAATGTGTAAAAAGAGGAGTTTGAACTCATGGCTTGTAGGATTTTCCAATTTCTGTCTGATTTCTTCCCATATAATTCCTATGTGAAACAAATAGCATGTATTCACAACTAAAATTGCACAGTTTTGATCGCCACCCACTGTAAATGATCTTAAATGTTCTATGAGCCTAAATAAGTATGGAAGTAGAGATTATAGGAAAGTGATTGCAGGGCCACCAAAGTTTAAACTTTTATGGTAACTATTATACCCACACTATACACAGGTTTCTAGCCCCTAGCTTTTGTAGGCTATGATCCCTAAGAGGACAGGAACCGTATCTACTAGCCTCGTGGTTGAATCCTTGACGACTTCTATAGTGCTTGGCTCATAGTAGTTGATGAATAAATGTTTGTTAAATGAGTGGTAAAAATGCCTCCTACCTAGTTGCAAGGAAATTTTCACTGCAGGTTACTGTTTATAATTTTTTTATTTTGTTAATGTTTCTTTATTTTTGATAAAGAGAGAATGAGAGAGAGAAAGACATAGTGTGAGTGAGGGAAGGGCAGAGAGAGAGAGAGACACACACAGAACCCGAAGCAGGGTCCAGGCTCTGAGCTGTCAGCACAGAGCCCGACGTGGGGCTCACACTCATCAACTGTGAGATCATGACCTGAGCTGAAGTTGGACACTTAACCGACTGAGCCATTCAGGTGCCCATACTGTTTATAATTTAAACTGGGGCGCCTGGGTGGCACAGTCCGTTAAACGTCCGACTTCAGCCAGGTCACGATCTCGCGGTCCGGGAGTTCGAGCCCCGCGTCAGGCTCTGGGCTGATGGCTCAGAGCCTGGAGCCTGTTTCCGATTCTGTGTCTCCCTCTCTCTCTGCCCCTCCCCCATTCATGGTCTGTCTCTCTCTGTCCCAAAAATAAATAAACGTTGAAAAAAAAATTTAAACAAAATGGAATATGATAGTACAAAAAATATATGCTGAACCTCCTAGGAATCAAGAACTATGATTTTTCCTGGAGATACAAAATCTTAACCCTGAAAACTTGGATGTGACAAAAACATAGTAGATTATTTCTATGTGATGTGGTAAAATAGAAATAACTAGCACAGTTATATCTAGCCAGAGAGGAGGTTCTGCTAAGGAGTTTTGGAGGGTGTGATCTCTGAGGTAAATCTTGGAGGACAGGTAGAGACTGGTGAAGAAAGGGAGAAAGATATTCCAAGCTTAAGTAACATGCCATGATTCAAGGCATGCCATTATAAAACCATCTTGGCCTCTCCTAAGATTTCTAATTACAGTAGACTATTTAGCCTCTTGGAACTCCTACTGTATGGGTTCTGAGTTAGATAGATGTTAAGCTATTTAGTAATTAACTAGGCTGTGGTGGTTAATCCCACAGGAAATCCTAATTGAGAAAACATTTAACTGACTAGCTCTTAAGAGGTTGGACCATAGCACAGCAATGATGGCATTTGGATCAGTGTTTTCAACAAGAAAATAATTATTGGGGCGCCTGGGTGGCTCAGTCAGTTACAAATACGCCTCTTGATTTCAGCTCAGGTCATGATCTCATGGTTGTGAGATTGAGCTCCAGCTCTACATTGGGTCCTGCAGAGCCTGCTTGGGATTCTCTCTCTTCCTCTCTCTCTGCCCCTCCCCCCTGCTCGCTCACTCTCACTCTCAAATAAATTAATTTTAAAAAATTACTAATTTTGAATTGATTGGAATTGAGTATTTTTAAAAATCCAGAACAAAAATCATAGTCAAGGAAAACTGACCATAATAAAGAAAAAGTAATTTTTTATGACATTATGTCATTGGCCACACTATCTTCCAGGGTACCTATAACACTATAGGCACATAAGTATTCTAGGAGTGTGACTGAAGTTACACGTAAACTCCTGGAATGCATCATTCAAGTAAATTTTTTGAGGATTACAATGTTGGTTTTGTGTGTGTGTGTGTGTGTGTGTGTGTGTGTGTGTGTGTCTTATCTGGACTCCCACTTCTTAATTTGACTGTGATGCTGGAGATACAGGTTAATTTGAGAACATGAGACTGATGAAGGTTTATGTCAGCATCTAAACTACTCACTCAGACATAGCCAAGTGAGATACCCAAGAGCATCCAGAGGTTGTTCTTAAATGACTCCTTCTCTGTCCTCTGTACAATAATATTTTGTATTTAGTCCACTTGTTATTCACATCACACACCTTATTTTTATTTCCTTCCTGTGTTCCACACTAGACTATATCCTCCTACAAAAGAGAGACCATATCTGTCACAGCTATATCTTCTGTGCCTTACCCAGGCCTGGCACATTGTAGATACTCACTGATGTTTGTGGAATGAGCTAATGAAAGGCTGTAGTTATGCTCTACGTAACTGCATAGGAACACATGGTCGAGTATAGAAGAAAATTCTAAGGACTAAATACACCATGCCATAATTTGCTTTGCCTCTCACAAGGCTTTACTGCAAAACATCTTCTGTTATTCTGCCATCTGTCTTACAACCTTTCCTTTTTCCATTTCCTGATTACCACTTATTTAAATTACTACCAACAGCAGAATCATTGCTTCCTTTCCTGCTGAGGTGGTATGATTTTAGGCAATCTATTTCTCCATTTGCCCTCTCATAGCCTTCTTTGCTCTTCAGAGATGATGCCTTCCCAAAGCAAAACCAGCCCCAGGCCGAAAGCTTTTCTCTCCTAACATAGTTTCCTTAGAAGATCCACCAGAAACCAAATTCCTCACTGTACCAGGTTGACGCTCCATTTCCCCAAGTGACAGTTCCAAAGCTTTAGTTTTTTCTTGTCCCACCATGCCCTTCTCCAATTTACCTCAGGAGATAGCATTGTATCGATCAAGAAGATAGAACATGCTTCCCTGCCTACAAACCCATCTGTAATTGCAAATATCACTACATTTTCCCCTCTAGTTTTACAAACATCTTTTTTCTCTTCAGACCCAACCTCTTGGGCTCTTGACCTCAGTCCCATCTGTTTACCCAAGTTTTTTGTTCTATCAGTTATAACACTGTTCTTTATGGCTTCGTTGTCTTCCTTCCACTGGACAATTCCTTTTATTTTATTTTTTTAATGTTTATTTATTTTTGAGACAGAGACAGAGCATGAACGGGGGAGGGTCAGAGTGGGGAGGGCCAGAGAGAGAGGGAGACACAGAATCTGAAACAGGCTCCAGGTTCTGAGCTGTCAGCACAGAGCCCGTCGCGGGGCTCAAACTCACGGACTGTGTGAGATCATGACCTGAGCCAAAGTCGGACGTTTAACTGACTGAGCCACCCAGGTGCCCCAGACAATTCCTTTTAAAATATACATACCTCTCATCCCTAAGGAGAAACTTCCCTTGACTCCATATCCACCTCCAAGTTTTCTGCTCTCTTCTCAATCATTTCACTCACATCGTTTCTCAGTGCTTAATTCATTCTGATTTGTCTTGTAATTTTACTACCCCATGGACACTCCTTAGCCAAAGGTTGCCTGCCAGTTATCTCCAAATTCACAGGTCAGAGCACCACTCTTCCATAAATGATACGGTGGAACTTGCTTCTTAAATCTTTTTAAATTATTGGTTTCCATTATACTCTTCCCCTTGCTCCTCCCTGCCACATTCTTCTTACTTTGAACCACTAATTCTCAGTCTACTTGTTCTGTTTCTCCTTAGTTCAGATCTTAATGGTGTTTTCCCAAGGATTCTGCACTGTGCCCTCTTCACTTCTCTTTATACTTCCTTTTGCTGGGTGACCATCAAGTGTCATGGTTTTATCTGCCCCCTATACAATATGACTTCAATATGCCCCTCCTCTGGACTTGATATAACCGTCTAGTATACCAGCTGGACATGACCACATAGACATTTCCTACAAATCAAACACAACATTTCAAAGCTGATGTTTTTGTTTACATATTAACTCCAGATTTATTCCTCTTATGTATTCTTTATTACAATGCATTCTGCATTATCCACTGAATGACCCCAAACAGAAACCTGAGGAATTTGTACACTGCTTCCATTCTACCACTCACTATATCTGTGCCAGTCAGGGTTTGATCAGAAAAACAGAACCACTAGGAATGATAGAAAATGTAGATTTATGGGGGGATTTGACCCTTTGATTTGTGAGACCTGGTTAAATAGTTTATATATGGCTGTTCCTTCTGCATCTGGAGCTGGATCTGGCTCAAGAAAAGTGAAGGGAATCTGGTGGGAATTGGAGGGCCTGTGGGTCCAGCAGCTGCTCAAGCCAGAAAGGTGAGCCAACATATCAGTAACAATGTGTCTGAGCTGCAACTGTGCCCAGTGCCCCCACTGACATCCCCAGCCTAAAAAGAATGTTACTGCTATTTCATTTTTGTGTTCCAAATCTCACACAAATGTTTCACATCATTCCTGCTAACTTGCTCAGAAGTCCAGAAAGGACTTCTGAGAAACGTTGTTCCAGCAGAGATAAACTGACACACTAGAAACTCATCACAGTATCCAGTTAGTCAAATCCTGCCAGTTTCTTTTTTTTATGTTTATTTATTTATTAGAGGGAGGATGACCGGGGTGGGGGAGGGGGGTGGAGAGCAGAGAGAGAGAATCCCAAGCAGGCTCTGCACTGTCAGCACAGAGCCCAACATGGGGCTAAATCTCACAGACTGGCAAGATTACATGCCATGAGCTGAAATCAAGTCCGACACTTAACCGACTGAGTCACCCAGGTGCCCCACAATCCTGCCAATTTCTAAAATTTGTTTCATCTGCATTTTTGCTGACATAACCCACATAACTTCATTCCTAATGCAGTAGCCTCTTCTGTTTTCTTGCATCCAACCCACCTGACATCCATGAATCTATCCTTTGTAGCCCCATCACTCTTCTTTTCCTGTAAAAGTCAAATCTGACGGTAGTAACTCACACATAGGCCCCATAGGCCCCACAGAATTAAGCCCGGGTACTTTAGCCTGATGCAAAAACCTTTAAGTTCTGGTCTGTACCTCTTTAAGCCTCATGTCCATTATTCTTTGCCTTGAACTTTAGCAGTTCTGCATCATATTTAGTCTCTGTTCCCTCAATCATATAAATTGATAAATTTGCTCATGCTGTACCTTCTATCTCAACTACTCCCATCCAGTCCTTACCCATACACAGTCAACTGGGCTAAATCATCCTTAGACACAGTTTTATTTGGAAAATCTTTCACTGATCTCCATCCATTCTTCCCCTTGGGCTGGCTTAGAACACCCTCATTTAAGATTTTTCAGCAACCACATCTTGGGCATTTCACTTTCATATCAAGCACTGTATTGTTTTGAAATTACTCATGTGTCTTTTCCACTCTTGGGCAATAAATTCCTTTAGGATAAGGACTAAGTTTATTTTCTTTTCTTCCCAAGCCAAGATCAAGTCTGGTGCATAAAATATGTTTTACAGTGTTTGCTAAGCCAAAGTGAAGTGACAGGTCTCCCTGTGTTCCAAAAAAATCTATCTTGGAATTGGCCCTGAGATATTAAGAAGAGAAAAAAGGGAAGAAAATGTACTGCACTGTATTTATGTCCAGGAAGAACTATTACCTTCTTCCAAAATATACTTCTCTCTGAGATTTGAATGAGATAAGAAGATTAAGCTCTTAGAAAATTATACCAGTTTTACTTTTCATGAGGAGATAATAGCTTCATGGAAAGTTTATATTCTTATAAAGTTTTTACATTGAGATACATTTGCTCACTCAAGAAAATTAGCTGAAAATATATAAGGTTTATAAGAATTCAATCAAGTTGTCAGATACACAACAAATATATGAGATCTAGAACTTTTATTTACACTAGAAACAAATACTTAGAAAACATATTGAAACAAATAATTTTATTCCTAATCACGGAGAAAATAGCTAGAAGTAAACTTAATAAGAAATACACAGGATTTTTATAAAGAAAACTATAAGGCTTCACTGAGGTACATTAAGGGAGATATGAATAAATGTCTACTAACATGTTCCTGTATAAGAAGAGTTATACTTTAAACAATGTCAATGCTTGTTATTGTGATTAATAGGTTTAATGCAGCTCATTCAAAATCTAAACATTTAAACACCTTCACAAAACCACTTAAAAGTATATATATGTAAATCTTAACAAGAGTTATTATAGACCCAAATTTCTCAGATAAAGTGTATCATAGAGCTAAAATAATGAAAACATTGTAGAAATAAATGAAAGATTAACAGAATAAAAAAAATAGTTCTAAAGCATAAACCAATATGTGTAAGAAATCAAAGATAATGGCAGCATTTTAAATCAGTGGAGAGAGAAGCATTGTTCAATAATCTATGTTGGGACAATGGCTTTTATATGCAGGATAAAAATGAAATACATTTCTTCTTTCATTTCAAAATCCAAAATATATTCCAAATATATTGAATGAATATGAAAGGACTAAATGTTTTTTTTTTTTTAATAGAGAAGAGACAATCTAATTCAATGGTTGCTGAGCAGGAATGGTTTTGGCCTCTAAGGGGAGCTTGGCAATGTTTAAAAATATTTGGGGTGTTGTTACAACTTGGGAGGGGGAGGTGCTATAGTCAGGTAGTGCCCTCACTAGCCAGGGATGCCGTTAAACAGGCTACAATACACAGGAAAGCCCTTCATGATAAAGAACTATCCAGTTTAAAATGTCAGTAATGCCAATGAGAAATCCTGATCTCATCAAAAAGGCAAAAACCAATAGCAGTTAACAATTTATAATATTAGTATACTTAACAATATAAGGAACCAAAATGACAAAAAGGCGATTGGGCTTTTTAGAGGGTAAGAAATGTGACTTTTAGGTTGACTTCAATTAGAATTGGGAATGGGGTATATCAGTCAGAGTCCAATCAAAAGACAGAAACCACCCAGTAATTTAAACAGGAAATATTTAATTTAAAAAAAGCATTATTAAGTCTAATGGGATTGGAATAATGAGGGATTGGTGTGCAAGAGATAAACTCCAAAGAATATAAGAATAACATTTATTAGAAGGAGTCACTAACCCTAGAGCTGAAATAGCACCCAAAGGAGAGGTCTTCCAAAATAATGATGCAGATTTTTTAGAAAGGGCACAGCTCCCTGGGTGGCAAAGAAGCAGCTCTGGGTCCATGCTAGCATGACTTGCTAAAAACCTATGCTCCAGACTTTAGGGGTTAGGGTCTGTATGTCAGCTTTAATTACAGTGGTAGAATTTTGTCTCTCCACATTTCTTTACCTGTTGCAAAGACTAGAAAGAGACTATGATAGATTGCTCCCTTTTGGATTCCCCCTACCGACATTAGAATCCATTCTCTGTAATTCCTGGTTCTAGACCTTTTTGATACTCAGGTGCATTTTTTGCTGTTGAGTTGTGTGAGATACTTCTATGTTCTTTGATCCATTCCTCTTTTTGCAGAAGGGAAAGGAAAAAGGGAGGAGAGGAAGAGAACAATTTAAAAAAAGCAAATGTCAGGGTGCCTGGGTGGCTCAGTCAGTTAAGCGTCCAACTTCAGCTCAGGTCATGATCTCACAGTTCGAGTTCAAGCCCCGCGTCAGACTCTGTGCTGACAGCTCAGAGCCTGGAGCCTGTTTCAGATTCTGTGTCTCCCTCTCTCTCTGACCCTCCCCCATTCACGCTCTATCTCTCCCTGTCTCAAAAATAAATAAACGTTAAAAAAAAATGGCTTGAATAAAAACTTAAAAAGAAATATTCAAGTGGTTAATAAACTCGAAAAACTGTTTGATCTTCTCAGTTTCTAATTCCTAACTGCATAATACTTGTAAGTATTAAAGAAGGTTTTGAAAGGTTATATGAAGTTATAATGTTCTCTCTCCCCCTTTTGAGTACCTCATTCTTTCATCTCATAGATCATGATTTCAGTTGTGAGTTAGTGTCAGATAAACTACTCTCATATGTGTAATTTAAAGTTCATTACACCATTCAGTGGTCTGTATTAAAAAAAAAAACAGTAAGAGGCAAGCATTTAACAACAGAAAGTCACCAGGGAGCATAAAAATTGAAAAATGCAAAATAAATATCTTGTCTGCCTGAAGTAATTGATCTAATCAAGAAGCATGTTGTTGTTGATGCCACCATTACTGTGATGTACCCACGGGGAAAGCTGAAGCCTTTGTTTGCACTTGTGCTAAATGCTATCACAGGATTTATTATCATAGAACTGACACATTTGCAAAACACTGCATTAAAATTAGCTAAAAACTGTAACCAGGGAATTGAGAAATGAAGACCAAATATTCAGCATACCAAAGAGCTTTAGTGATCCAAATATGAGAAAGCCACTCTAATAAATAATATCAGCTACAATTGTTTTTGAGAACTTACTAGATGCTGGGCACAGTGGCTAGTGTGTTGTCTCATTTCATCATCTTAGGAGGTTGGTACCATTATGATCCCCATTTGCAGATGAGAAAACTAAGACTAAGGGGTGAGGATAGTAGTAGTACTTAGACTCTAAATCTGATCTGACCACAAAATACATGCTTATTAGATGAAATATGGGTATCTTTATACCTATTAATTTTGAGTTATATAATTTTCTTCTGGTTTTAAAAGTGAAACATGTTCTGTTTAGGAAAAAAATTGTTTAAAGCACAAACAAAAAAATTAACATATTGTCATATTTCCTTCTAGCAGTTTTTTGGGTGCAAATCTATGTGTTTTTTTTATCCCAAATTGAGATCATATTACGTATCTTAGAATCTGTTTTGTTTTCCCTAACTGTATGTTTCTAAGCAATTTCTCATGTTGGTAAATGTTATTCTGTAACACATGTTTTAATAATTATAGAGTTTTTGATCATGTAGCCACATAATGATCTTTTAATCACTTCTATAGTGTTAAGCACTCAGTTTATTTGTAATTTTTCAATTTTATAAATCTTATGTATAATCCTAGTATAAAGTCATTTATAAACTTCATTTCAATAAATCAATAGGAATAGTATTAGATGGGTAGAAAACATTAAAAATTAACCCCCAGAGAAATTGTAGCAGTTTCTAGAAGTTTCTAAGAAGGCACATTTTCTTGTCTCCTTGACTCTATTAACTCCTGGCTGTTACTTAAAATTTATTTTAATGTTTATTTTTGAGATTGAGAGACAGTGTGAGAAGGGGAGGGGCAGAGAGAGAGGAGACACAGAATCTGAAGCAGGATCCAGGCTCTGAGCTGTCATCACAGAGCCCAATACGGGGCTTGAATTCGAACTGTGAGATCATGACCTGAGCCGAAGTCCAACACTTAACTGGATGAGCCACCCAGGCACCCCCTGGCTGTTATTTAATTTTGACATTAATAGAAAAAGTAGTGTCTTCTTGTGTTTTAATTTATTTCCTTACTTTTTATTAGATTTATTTTATCCCAAGCTCTTAAATAGGCCCTGATAGCTCAAACAAAAGAATTTTTAAAAAGAATACTGGATTGCTTGCAACAATGAAACTACAGTTGACTCACTGATCTTTGTTGAAATTGTGTAATTCTGGAGACATAGGAAGCATGAACTGATGGAGAGTTTCTTGAAGGTGCTTCTGTTTGAACAACTCAGCCTTGACTTTTTCTTGGGAAAGAATGTTGATTGCCCTAGTTTGTGTGAAGAGGTGTCCATTTCCAGGAAGACCAAAGAGCCATGTCTCCCTGAAAGGAAACAGACAAAAAGAACAGACAGCCTCACTAGTGAAGAAACATATACCCCCCTATTTATTGGTACCTCTCCTTTTAGTGAACTGCTTCTTCTCTATATGCCTTTGACTTTCTCAACTGCTATGCTTATTCTTCCCTTATTAAGTTATAATATCTTCTTTTATATTAAGAAAATATAGCCCATATTTTTCATATTCATTATAAATCTTTCTTCTTCCTAGTTTGACTTTGCATTAAAATTTTGAATATGTGAGCTTATTCGTAAAAGTTTTTAATTTTTATAGAGCTAAGTAAGTACGTTGCTTATGTTATTCCTGCCCTCACTCTTGTGTTTACAGTGTTATTCCCAGACTAATAATCTATTTAAATTTATTATCATGGCTACTGTATTTGGTGCTTTATCTCACTATTTATATGTATTTTCTTGTGTTTTGCTTATTATGTTTTTCCTTTTTTTTTTTTCCTCTTTTACTCTCTGCTGCTAGTCCTTTTCCTGTCTTGTATTCCAATTTCAACAACTGGCCTCTTGCCCATTCCTGTATTCAGAAACTGCCACATCACACCCCAATGTCAATAATTATAACTTGGATGTTTTGTTTCTCAATGTTTAGATACTTGCTCAGTATCTTGACAGACTTCCCAAATCCTCTGAGTTTAGGAGATACCCCATGAACAAAAACTTCTACTAGAAACACCAGCACTATCCTTGTCACTTCTGCCTACTAGCTGATTTTCATTCTGTTCTCTTCCAATGAGGACATGACCCCACCTCTGCCCTCCTTCTTGTCCGAAGTTGAAGTCCAGACACTGGAGAAAAGTTATCTTCTGAGAGCAACATAAATAAGAATCAACACCATACCTGGCACAAAGTAGCATGTCAGAATTACACATTGTCTGAATATCAAATGGAATTTAAATAATTAAAAGCATTACACACAGCCTGAATATCAAGTCTTAAAAGGATAATTATTTTAAATCTCTGACTAAGGAAGTCTTCAGATGTATGCAAAAGTAGAGAAAATAAATTTTTTTAGTTACTTTTTAATTTTCTTTTGAGAGAGAAAGTGTGTGTATGCATGCACACGCACACAGGATGGAGGGTAGAGAGAAAGAGCAACAGAGAATCCCAAGCAGTCTCCATGCCCAGCGTGAAACCCTATCTCATGACACTGAGATCATGACTTAAGCTGAAATCAAGTAGATACTTAACTGACTAAGCCACACAGGCACCCTGAGAAAATATTTTATTGAAACTTTCTTGTGCCCATCTCCTGGTTTCAACAACTAGCAAGATATTCAGAGCACTCCTTAAAAGAGATTAGCATGTCAAAATAGAGTAACTGGAAACATTTTTCTTGGCAGCGTTCATAGCAAAACACTCCTACAAGATCTCAATGGCTGCTCTAAGCCTCCTCCAGCCAACAGTATCAAGTTCATTTCTCCCCTCATTCTTCAATATCTGTACAATACCATGGGAGATAAAAAGTAAAAGGGATATTCATACATCTGGAATCTACAGGGACTCATGACCAATACAAGAGCATATAATGAAAATTTAACATAGAAATAGGTTCGAGTTTCTGTGGCTCTGCCATTTTCTGACAGTGTATTCTTGGGCACATTAAAGTCGTGGCACTGTTTTCTTCTCTAAAAAATGAAAATATCTATTTCTTAAGGTTTAATAGGGATCAAATGAAATTTTGTATTTCTACACTCGATACAATGCCTTCTTTATGATATTTACCAAAAGTAAAGACAATTCAAAACAATTTAAATAGATATCCACAATTCACTTGTTAATTATGAACTTCTAGCTAACCATGCCAAATAATCTAGACCAACCATTTTTAACAGTTTTACTTTTTGTTTAATCTAAGCCTGGGCTGAGGCCAAGTTTAGGGCATGAGCTGTCAAATCAAACCTGAAGGAATATGCAGGAGGCTACTAAGAACAAACGTCTGGAGATATTTGGCCAGGAAAGATTTTTTGTAGAAAGATCAGATGAGTCAGATTCCAAACTAGACAGAAGAAGGTAACCAAAGTATGGTTCTCACATAACAAACTGTGGAGAACTTCTTAGGTCCAGTGTAAGAAAAACACTGCAGTCTTTATTTTAAAAAGAAATAAAGATTATTTTTTGAATGGTGTAAGAAAGTGGTCTAGTTTCATTCTTCTGCATGTTGCTGTCCAGTTCTCCCAGCACCATTTGTTAAAGAGACTGTCTTTATTCCATTGGATATTCCTTCCTGCTTTGTCAAAGATTAGTTGGCCATACTTTTGTGGGTCCAATTCTGGAGTCTCTATTCCATTGGTCTATGTGTTTGTTTTGGGGCCAATACCATGCTGTCTTGATGATTACAGCTTTGTAGTAGAGGCTAAAGTTCGGGATTGTGATGCCTCCCACTTTGGTCTTCTTCTTCAATATTACTTTGGCTATTCAGGGCTATACAGAGAAAGACAGATACCATATGTTTTCACTCTTATGTGGATCCTGAGAAACTTAACAGAAGACCATGGGGGAGGGGAAGAGGGAAAAAAAGAGAGAGAGGGAGCCAAACCATAAGAGACTCTTAAAAACTGAGAATAAACTGAGGGTTGATGGGGGTTGGGAGGAAGGAGAAAGTGGGTGATGGGCATTGAGGAGGGCACCTGTTGGGATGAGCACTGGGTATTGTATGGAAACGAATTTGACAACAAATTTCATATTACAAAAAAGAAAGAAAGAAAAAGAAAAAATGAAAAAAAAAGTTTTTTTTTGTGAGTTTTATTTCAATCTGTTGAGATACTGCAACAGTTAATATTGTGGCTTTTTTAAAAATAAAGATGTCACAGCAACATTTTTTTTATTTTTTTTAAACAGAAAGACTTGTATGATACATATTAAATTTTAAAAAGCAGAACACAAAAGTGTGTGTATAGTATAGGCACAGCCATGTAAAATGTTGGTTTATGAGAATAAGGAGTAAACAGGGCCAGAAAAAATGAAACAGTTACCATGTGAAGATGGTGGGACTGTTTTCTTTTTTTTCTTTTTTCAATGTTCTTTGTTATAAAACTGTGCTATAAATAAAAAGTCAAGAAATAAGAGTCTATGAGGGTGAAGGAAGGCTGAGAGAGATCACAGTCTATCAGAAGGTACAAGCCTCAGTAAGAGTATTGGGCGAAGACAGAGTCTTTAGGAAATAAGCACAGGGCAATTTACTGAGCTAAGAAATAAGAGCTAGTTTATTATTTATTGCTCAGCTAATAAATAATAAATATTATTGTTCACACACTCCTGAAATCAGGACTTAGAACTTCTTCCATCACTAGCAGAAACAATAGTCAGCAATATAGTCATTGCTTCCAAGGATAGGAAAGGAAGAATTTTCTCTCACATATTCACTAGCACCTCACAAATTTTCTTTTGAAGACCCTCTAGCTTTGCTAATAGCAGGGAGTTCTCCATCTTCACCTTTTCTCGACTCAGTATCCGGTCAGAACTTTTTTTCCTTGTTTCCAAGTCTTTCCCCAGCTCTGCATCATTTCCTGTTCTTATCCAGGAAAAGTTAGATTAGCTGCTGCCCTGAACTTTCAGTTACCAGACTCCACTCTTCCAGAAAGACACCAGAGATTGAAGAATATATTTTTTTCATTATCATTGGATACCGTTTTCATTTGCTTATAATCAATCAATATGAAGTTTTTAATCTACAATATGTATTAGTGACAGAAAAATGTAATTAGAAGACATTGCATTTCCTAGATGTAAAATTATCATTCTAATTTTATTTTGGAAATGAAAGTGTGTGAGAACTTTAAAGTTAAAAATACTATGCAGTTTGGCATTTTTAATATGCCTGTGCTATTTTCTAGTCATGTACTTCATCTAGAAATGTGGCACAATGGTCAAAAAAAAGTGGCATTAATCAAAAAGGGCACCTTAGTAAATTTAAAAAATATATATGAAGCAGAAAAAACTGCCGTTCATGCATTGCTAATGAACCTGGGCATTATACAAATAAAACATGGTAGTTCTAGCTTTTGATTTCTAACAAATGAATTCTGTACCCTGGTGGAATAGTTATTGCTTTTGAGTATGCTGCAATTCATTTTTCATCACTCAAAATTCTGTAGCCTAAAATGAGAAGGAAAGTACATCTTTCCCCATGAGGGATTGTGACAATTTCTTAATTATAATTGAGGAGCTCTCTGAAAATGAGTAAGTGGTACATAAATTATTTAACTCCATATTCACCTTCAGGGTAAGGAAAGAGTGGAGCCGTGTCAGTTCTCCTTATATACTATTTTTAGCTAAAGACTAGACTGCTGTAACAAACAACCCTAAAATTTCAGACACTTAATGAAATAAAGATCTATTTTTCACTTACATCACAGTCAGAAAGTTCTGTCTTCTGTGGTCATTTAAGCACGCAGGCTAATATGTTCTCCCTTTAGTTTCTCTGTCTTCTAGGGCCTTGATGCCCTTGATTGGGTCCCCTCCATTTGGTCAAGAGATAAGGAGGGCGTATGCGTGTGTGTGTGTGTGTGTGTGTGTGTGTGAGAGAGAGAGAGAGAGAGAGAGAGAGAGAGAGAGAGAGAGAGACAGAAGCAGACAAAGAGACAGAGAGCCAGAGAGAGACAGACAGAAGAGCCTGTTACATTTAGAGGCTCGCAGGACTGGAAGTGGTGCCTCACGTTTGTTCATGAGAATCCAGTTGCAGATTCATTAACTGCAAGGGGTCTCGGAAAGATTGTCAGTGCGCCTAGAAACAGAAATATTGGACAGCAACCACTTGTCAAGTCACATGAAAGACTCTCCCCAACATTTCCTGGGATATGAGGCAGTGCCAAAGCCACACAGAAGAGGTCTGCACAGGGGTTCAGTAGTCATTTAGATTACTACCACCATCCTACAATTTTAGATATCAGAAAAAGAGAAATAACACAGATACTATGGTTTAAAAAGCTAGCTAATGGTAGAGCTGCAATAGTAATTCAAGTCTCTTAATTCCTAGGTCAGTGTTCTTTTCACCACACCCCATGTGTTCACAAAAATTAACATGGTATAGAGATTTGATTTCATATGGGGTAACTCTGGAAAGCAAAATGAGAACCCAGTGGTTAAAGTGAAAGAGAAATTATCTACATGCAATCCATGATGTATAGTTGGTCCAAGAAAAATGGGCTGTCTCATAAAATAATACATTAACCACAAGTGGGGTATTGAGTGAAAGCTTCATGGCCAGTTGTTGGAATGTACCTGAAATAAATATTTGTATTACAAGGTATAAAAGTGAGTCTCTTAAATTATAAAAATAATATTCTAGATGTTTAAAAAGGTATATTCCTCCAACTTTGTTCCCTAATGTAGTCATATAAATATGGTGTAATGCTTTGTATCATCTTCTTAAGGAAGCAACACATTCAAAGAGTAACAAAAAAAATAACAAGACTTGAAAATTTTGATAATTGAATAATAGACTGCATTGAGACAGGGGGGATCTACCATCTGGAACTACTCCATCCCATACAACAGCTGTACAAGGCTAAGGAGCAATTGAAATGTGCTTGGTTTGAATTGAAAGATACTGTAAGTATAAACTATACACTGGGTAAACTATACACTGGGTTTTGAAAACAGCACCAAAAAATGAACATAAATTATTTGTGATAATTTTGTTGCACATTTGTTGGAATAATAATATTTTGGATATATTGGTTTAAATAAAATATATCGGCAAAATTAATTTACCTTTTTTTAAACTTTCTTCAATGACTCCACTAGAAAATTAAAATTAGGTATCAGTCTCACATTATATATGAGGTCAGCATTATAATGCATCATTTACATAGTCAAGTTTCTGGATTAATTAAATAGCCCTATTCATATAAAGTATGAAAAAGCCCCATTTTTTTTTTTTGTTTTCCTTATCAATATAAAGAATAGACAATGCAGTGTAGTGGGTAAGAGGTTGTTTTCTGGCATGGTCCATAGCTTAGCTACAGCACTTACTGGCTGAAAGAACTTGGGCAAGTTACTTAAATTTTCTGAGCTTCAGGTCCCTCCTCAGATAACCAAAAAGAATAATAGTACCTATATTATTGTGTTTCAGTAGCTGACACAGAGTAAATACTCATAAATGCTATACCTTATTATTATTACTACTACACAGGTCCTATCCTCAGATTAAACTATGAAATATTATCTGTTACATGCATAACCAGTTACCAAATGATACTCAGATCTTGACACAACAGGTACTTCTCTCATCATAATTTAAAGTAGAAAACAAACTAAATATCAATAATAGGGAAATGTTTAATATAATTTATTAAGATTTAATTATTAACATGATAATTATAAATTCTTTTAAGTATCATATTTATGGAAAATTGCTCTCAGAAGTATTACCCCAATCAAATTATATTGCCTCTTCTTGACTAATTTTCTTCATTCTCAAAAATGTAAGAATTCAATAAGATACTGCATATAAAACATTTTAACAGTGCCTAACACTAGGATACACTCAATATGTTAACTGTTAGTGTACAAGTTATAGAAAGCAAAATTTAACAACATTAAGGCATACTTGAAAAAGGGGGAAAGGGGCGCCTGGGTGGCGCAGTCGGTTAAGCGTCCGACTTCAGCCAGGTCACGATCTCGCGGTCCGTGAGTTCGAGCCCCGCGTCAGGCTCTGGGCTGATGGCTCAGAGCCTGGAGCCTGTTTCTGATTCTGTGTCTCCCTCTCTCTCTGCCCCTCGCCCGTTCATGCTCTGTCTCTCTCTGTCCCAAAAATAAATAAACGTTGAAAAAAAAATTAAAAAAAAAAAAGAAAAAGGGGGAAAGACCACTCACTAGTACATCTTCCTAAACAATTTTACTATTTTCTTTTAGTCTTTGCACATGTACACTTACATTGTTTACATCATTCTAATTAGAGTATGATTATGAACTGTTTTGCAAAGGCAAACTACAAAAGTGATTCTATGCCACAATCCTTATACTTAAAGCTCTGAAAATATACCTATTTCCAAAACACAAAGGAAACAGGTAAACCACTTAATTTATTGGGCTGTAGGGAGTGTTGGATGATTTTCTTCCCTTTTGATTTGGGCTAATGTCGTTAGTGCAATAAGGGGTGAAAAAAGTTAATTCTTAAAATTGATACTGCTAGAAAAGCATTGACTCATGAAGGATCCCAAAGGACAAAACATGATTTCCACAATGCTTACTATCATCTTATTGCTTATGTACTTGTGAATAAAGGTGGTTAAGAAATCATTTCTTATTTTATAGCATATTTCATGTCAGACTTTCAGAATAGAACAACAATAAATTTGAAAAGCAATTTCAAGGAGACCATTCACTAGAGCAAACATGTTTTCCCATAATATTCTAATCTGCCATCATGATTGTTCCTTTTATCAAAAGAAAATTAATAAATATCTTAATCCACCCAGTAGCCATATGTTACATCAGTAGAATGACCTCCATTACAAGTGTAGCTAAAGTGACAGGGCTCTCTTCATGAATAACAGTCGATATGTGCAATGACAGATAATTGATAATACTTTTAAAAATCATTTTACCTAACCCATTATAGCTATCCTTTCTTGATTCCACTTAGCAGGTGCATTTATTATTAAGCCTATGCTCTCTAAATGGAAAGGAAATATCCTATAGTGACATGCACTTTTAAGTGTACTATATTTATTATATCATTTAGCTTTAACAATACTGTTTGAGATAATTATTTGCTTTTAAAAGGTGAAGACATGAAGGTTAAGCTTACATAGACAGCAAGCAATACACCAAGGATATTAATACAGATTTGATGGGCCCAAATACCCATTATTTTTTCAACATAAAGATAAATAAGCAGTGTTCCTTGTGAAATTGCATGATCACATCTTTTGGTCTCTATTTCATAGTAAAAAGAATACTTTAGACCTTTTGGGTCTACATAAGATAATGTCAGTCCTCTTAATGTGAATCTCTCCCTGAATTCTCCAAAAGACACACAGATTAACAAGAAGAACAAATAAAACTACACGTGGCCTACATGCACAGCTTAACTAAGAGAGAATTCTATAAAATACAATTGATAGGTAAGTATGTAAATACACATTCAAAAAATTGCAATGTCTTCGTAGCCTATACTAAGGCTGAGAGTAAGGAGAAGATTGGGAAGGAGAGAAAACAGATGAATCCCATCCAGAGTGGGATAATACTGAGAATATGTCCAAGATCTCTTAGATCAGACCCCTGTCTATTGAGGTATCAAAAGGAAGGGACTTGGAAGTGCATAGGATTGGAGATAGCAGTCTTGGGAAGGTACCACTTCTGGAGCAAGATATTTTAAGACTGTGTCACAATATTTTTAAAATTAAAATATATAAAAGTCTAACATTTTTATTAACGTTATAACAATCCATTCTATTTTGTTTCCCTTGAAAATATGATGCATGTAAAAATAGAACATTACAATAATTGAATGAAATACTGTGCTCCCGGGTGACACTTCAATATGAGTTCCCAGTTTAAACTCTTGTTAGTTTTGGGACATTAGCAGATTAGGAAATAATTCCGTGTTTTTTTTAATGTTTATTTATTTTTGACAGAGAGTGAGAGAGAGTGCAAGTGAAGGAGGGACAGAGGGAGAGGGAGACAGAATCTGAAGCAGGCTCCAGGCTCTGAGCTTTAAGCACAGAGCCTGATGTAGGGCTTGAACTCATGAACTGTGAGACGACCTGACCCAAAGTCAGATGCTTAACAAACTGAGCCACCCAGGGACCCCTGTGGGGATGTCTTTTGTTTGTTTGTTTTGTTGTATTTTGTGAGACATATTTTGGCAATATGATTTAGAATATTTGAAAGTATCTGAAGATTAATACCTATGAATTTCACCTCCCCAAGAGTTATGCAGGGCTGGGAAGTATTCAACAGTAGGCTATTCAATGAAGAACAAAAAGAAACCATTGCTGAGAGACAGATGCATTAGTAGCCTTAGACAAAAAGACATGATATAAAAATTATTAGCAATAGTGATATTTACTTCAGCTACACTATCATTTTCCTGTTGTTTGCATAGTGCGAAACTGATTTTCTAATTAGAAGAGCTGAATTCATTTAGAATCATTCAAATATCATAAGAAAGTATATGAGCCAATTGACCTAACAAAGGGGACTAAGATTAAGGTATGTGATACTATTTTTTATTCTTATTTTTAACTTTTTTAAAAATTTGAATAGAGTTGACACACAATGTTATACTAGTTTCAGGTGTGTAATGTAGTGATTTGACAAGTTTATACATCATGCTATGCTCACCACAGGTATAGCTACTATCTATCCCATTACGTCACTATTACAATGTCATTGACTGTATTCCTTATGCTTTTTATTCATGTGACTTATTCCATAACCAGAGTCCTGTATCTTTATCCATTTTGCCCAACAACTCACCCCCTTCCCTCTGGCAACCATCAGTTTGTTCTCTGTATTTATAGGTCTAATTCTGCTTTTTGTTTATTCATTTTTTAAGATTCCATTTATGAGTGGAATAATATGGTGTTTATCTTTCTCAATCTGACTTATTTCACATACATAATACCCTCTAGATCTATGTTGTCTCAAATGGCACAATCTCATTCCTTTTTATGGTTGTGTAATATTCTATTGTGTGTGCATGTGTGTGTGTGTGTATACACACACACATATATAGATATACATACCACATTTTCTTTATCCATTTGTCTATTGATGGGCATTTAGATTAATTTCATGTCTTGACTATTATAAATAATGCTGCAATAAACATAGAAGTACATATATCTTTTTAAGTTAGTGTTTTCCTTTGCCCTGGGTAAATACCCAATAGCAGAATTATTGGGTCACATGGTATTTCTATTTTTAATTTTTTAAAGAAGCTTCATAATGTTTTCTACATTGGCTATACCAATTTACATTCCCACCAACAGTGCGCAAGTTTTCCCTTTTTTCCACATCCTTGCCAACACTTGTTTCTTGTCTTCTTGATTTTAGCCATTCTAACAAGCAAGCCATGGTATCTCATTGTGGTTTTAATTTGCATTTCCCTGATGATTAGTGATGTTGAGCATTTTTTCATGTGTCTATTGGCCATCTGTATGTCTTCTTTGGAAAAATGTCTATTCAGGTCCTTGCCCATTTTTTGATTGGATTGTTTTGAGGGTTTTTTTTTTTTTGGCATTGAGTCATATGAGTTATTTATATATTTTGGATATTAACCCTCTGTCAGATACAGCATTTGCAAATACCTTTTCCTATTCAGTAGGTTATCTTTCTTGGTTTTTTGATGCTTTCCTGTGCTGTCTGGAAGCTTTTTATTTTGATGGAGCCCCAATAGTATATTTTTGCTTTTGTTTCTCTTGCCTTAGAAGACCTATCTACAAAAATGTTGCTATGGCTGATGTTGGAGAAATTATGGCCTGTATTTTCTTCTTGGACTTTTATGGTTTCATGTCCCATGTTTAAGTCATTAATACATTTTGAGTTTATTTTTGTGTATGGTGTTAAAAAGTAATCCAGTTTCATTGTCTTACATGTAGCTGTCCAGTTTTCCCAGCACCATTTATTGATAAACTGTATTTTTCCCATTGTATATTTTTCCTTTGCCATAGATTAATTGACCATATATATGTGGGTTTATTTATGCAGTCTTTATCCTGTTCCATTGTTCTATGTGTCTATTTTTGTGCCAGTGCCATTACTACAGCTGTAGATAACTACAGCTTTGTAGTATATCTTTTTTTTTTTTTTTAATTCTCAAATTAGTGAACATACAGTGTAGTCTTGGCTTCAGGAGTAGAATCCAGTGATTCATCACTTACATATAACATCAGTGCTCATCCCAACGAGTGCCCTCCTTAATGCCCATTGCCCATTCCCCCCTGCCACTTCCTCACCCCCATCAACCCTCAGTTTGTTCTCTGTATTTAAGAGTCTCTTATGGTTTGCTTCCCTCTCTGTTTTTATCTTATTTTTCCATGCTTTCTAAGTTCCTACATCTGAGTTTCTACATCTCAGTTCTCTCTTTACACTCACTCAATCCACCTCCACTCTCTATCTATATGCTTTTCATCCTCTTACTTTCCCACTCTCTTAACAGTGCTTCTATGTAAATGTAGTCCCTCAGATTCTCTCATGTGAACATTGCACATATTTCTTACTATTTTCAATTTCTCACACAATCCACCTTGTAAAATATCTGAAACTTAATTTGCCATGCCAATAAATGCTCTTACCTGTGATCCAAACTCATTAGGCTGGCAAATCTAATCATAGGGGTCTGGTTTCTGCCCATCTCACCAGTCTCTTCTCCTTCCAATCCTCATATAGACCTCAGTTCCATTCATAACACAGCTGTAACAAATCACCTTTGCAGAGCTAAAGAATGAACACACACACACACACACACACACACACACACACATATACCACCAAGAGCAGAGTAATTCCCCCAAGAGATGGATTATAGGATTGTCATCTTTTTTTTCTATTTTAATGAAGAAATTGTGATTTTTCTTCCTTTAAATAACAACTAAAAATGATATGGTTTAAAATATGTGATGATGGGGCGCTTGGGTAGCTCAGTTGGTTAAGTGTCTGACTCGATTTTGGTTCAGGTCATGATCTCATGGTTCGTGAGATCAAGCCATATGTCAAGCTTTGCACTGTCAGTGCTTGGGATTCTCTCTCTCTCTCTCTCTCTCTCTCTCTTTGTCTCTCTGCCCCTCCCCACTTATGCACTGTCTCTCTCAAAATAAATACACTTTAAAATAAAATAAAATAGAGTAGGATGACTTTTTCGTGTCAGTTTTGTCATGTTTGTCTTTAGAGTCATAATTTTCTCCAAGTTTTGGGGGCATAATGTAATAATTAGGTGTTCCTTATTGCCTCTAAGAATATGCTTTTTCACACCCAGTTTATTCTCCTAAGAGATAACCCTTCCTTCAGGGTGTGGCATTATCCATAAGACACAACTACTGTCTCAGAGTAAAACAAAAATCAAAAACTTGTATAACGACACACATGCCTATAATAACGTGTAGTTACAGGCTCTGGGAGAACAGGTAGGTATTGTATTTCTTTAGAATTATTCTCTGATATTGCTGAAAAGAGTTGGGCTTCACATTTGACCTGCTCAAAGTAATTTACTTTGCCTAAGAACAGTTGTTCCAATGTACATGAAACATCCTTGTGTATTTTATAATTTCACAAAGACATTCAGAAGAATGGCAGAATTTTAATCATTTGCATCAGCATGTTCTCCCGGGGTAAGGAAGCTGTAAACAATTTCAAATTAGCAACCTCAAGACCACAAAGCATTCCTTAAATGTACAGTTTCCATCTTGTAGCTTTGGATAACCAAAGAGAAATAATGCAAACAAGTTTAGATGTGCTTATTCTGCCCATTAGTGACATACCTCACCTTTATAGAATGCTCAAGGGTCTTGTGGAAATTTTTGAATTACATATTCCTTAGACCACCATTGTACATTCTCTGGGAACCCTTGTCATTGGCCTTTTATATTACATGCCGCATTAGGCTGCTTGGGAAGGTACAAGTTGCATCACTGAAAAGCTCTGATGTTTGTCAGAATAAGTAAATTTGGGTGTTTATATCATAACGGACTTTTCAAAGTGCATTACAATGACTTGTTTGCATGTATAACTTTTCTCCTAATTATTGAACTTTGTGTTTAGCAGAATGGATGGCAAAGTAGAATCCCCAAATACCTGTTTATTGTGAAATAAAGTAAATTAGCCTCAGAATTTAAACATAAAATCACCCTCTGCAAGTTTACTAAAAATCAACACCAAATTGAATAAGAGTAGGCAGGAACAAAAGTGACCAGACTGAAGGTTGATTTATAGATGGGTTGCTAAGTGAAGCTTGCAAAACACTCAGAGCCAACGATGGAAACCAGGATGGGTACTTAAATTTGGACTATAACTAAATAAAGCTCAAGGAAAAGATTTTATTCATGCTTCTTTACCAAAACTGAGAGCTAAATGTCTCTAGTAGCAGTCCTTCCTCTGAGGGGTCCTGCTAAAGCTGTATTGTCCATTGAGATCAATACTAGCTTGCTGTCACAGCTAAGGCTGAATCTGGCACAGTAGTTACCTAGAGAAACCAGAAGCCGGTTGAGCCTAAAGTGTACAAACTGTCATGTTTAAGGACAAAAACAAAGCATAGACACATCTCAGCTATCAAATACAAGGTTAAATATGGAGCTGAATATAAGAAGGGAAGTAAGCAGCCTAAAGCCATACGTGTACAAGGCAGGAAGTGAAATTGAAGAATTTAAAAAGGGATTGAAGAAGGCACATAAAGATCCATAACTTTACTTATGGTAAGGGTAAGAGTTTCCTAGAACATTGTCCTCCTGGGTTTGGGTCTGCTGTGTTCAATTCAGTTGGCCTGAGTTAAGTACTTAAACGTCAGATGAATATGGAGAGAGAGAGGCTACGCTAGCCATTTTGCAGAAGTTATACCTTTAACCAAGCTTGTCAAAACAAACTTTAAGACAAGGAGTGTTACCTGAGATAAAGAGGGCATTTAATAAGGATAGGAGGACCAGTTCATCAGGAAGACATCAAAATAATAAATGTGAAATGTAAGTGTTCTGTGGTGGTGGTTAGATGTGTATATACATATGTCAATATCCATTAGAATCTACAGTTAAAATCTGTGAATCTCATTTTATGTCAAGTTTACCTCAATACAATCTTACAAAATGAGCCATATTTTAGCTATAATAATCCTAATAATTTAGCATATGAAGTAGATATGTGTGTGTTAAAGGCAGGGGAAAAAAGAACAATTAAAAAGAGAACTATTTCAGTCCTATGTGGTGACGTCCCCCCAACTCCACCCCAGACTGTAAGAAACATGATGTCAGGGACTATATGAATTCAGTGCATTTCTTTATCTCCAATGCCTACAACAGAGTCTGATGCAAAACAGTAAGTCAATAGGTATTTACAGAGTATTTAGTGACTGATCAATGTGTTAGCCTGGATTCTTATGGATAATGGCTTCTTTTTCTTCAGATTCTTGAAGATAAATTCTGTGCTTCCCCTATGTCAACAGCAGTGGATGAGTCCTCCTTTTTGGTTTTTCTTTTTTAATTTAGATACTCACCTCATCCTTGTCTTTATTTTTTTTATTTTTTTTTACTTATTTTTTTATTTTATTTTATTTTTTTAATTTACATCCAAGTTAGCATATAGTGCAACAATGATTTCAGGAGTAGATTCCTTAATGCCTCTTACCTATTTAGCCCATGCCCCCTCCCTCAACCCCTCCTCATCCTTGTCTTTAAAATATAGCAAGCTTTTGCACATTTATCAGTTACTCTTGACCCTAGGATCTCTAAATTTTCCAATGAATGTGGAAACTTGCCATCATACCAGGATTTCTACAAAACCTTCTGAGTGTCAGAAAATTTCTTCTGTGAGCTCTGACTCCCACTGTACCATTAAACTTAGAGGGTTTTAGTTCTTTTGCACCATAGAATGAATGTTTGTTTGGGGGAGTCAGTGCTAGGTAACTCCAGGCCTCCATGCATTTGGTGTTTGATTCTTTTTGCTTTAACTAACCCTCTAATTCATTTATTCAGGCATTTATTCATTCTGCAAACATCCATTGAGGACCTAGGTGCTAGAAGTACAGCAATAAACATGACAGAAAACTCCCTGCCTTCATGGAACTTACATTGTAGTGGGCAAGTCCAGTAGAAAACAAGCAAGCAACTATTTGTTTAAAAAGAAACTTTATGACATATGACATAATATGTAGTGTCACGAAGTGACATATATTATGATAAAAATTAAGGTAAATGTGAATGAGAGGGTAAGTATTTTGGATAGGGAGGTTTTGGGGTCTTTCTGTGGAGGTGATATTTGAGCACAGGCTAGACTGAGGCGTGTGAACAAGTGCAGATATCTGGAGCAGAGCTTTTGAGGAAGCATTTTGAGCCAGAGCAAAATCTCTGCAATTGAAACATGTTTCCTATAGTCAAAGACAAAATCTCTGCAATTGAAACATGTTTCCTATAGTCAAAGACAATTCCTTAAGAAGGCACCTTACTGAAGCAGGTCTGCCTACAACAGAATGAGAGTAGGGAAGGGAAGAGCATATGAGGTCTGAAAGGTAGCCAGAAGCCACCTGGGAAGTTCCTGGGAGACAAAGTTCCAGGGCCGACCAGAACCCACAGCAAGAGCTAAGCTAGCTCATGTTTCAGCACGTCCTGATCAAAGTCATTCAGTGGCTCTAGATCAGTGGTCCTCAAAGTTTAATGTGTGTATGGATTATGTGAGGATCTTACAACCAAGGCTAATTCTGATTAGATAAGTTGGGTGGGGCTGTGCATGCAATAAGCTTCCATGCTCATGTTGCTGGTTCAGTCTGAGAGACAAGGCTCTAGAGTCTAGTTCACCATCAGGTTTAAGTCCAAACTCCTTTATGTGACATTTACAGCCTTGTCCCTGATTCCTGTCTTCAGCTTCCTTTCTTACTACCATTCTGCCCACCTCTACCGCCCCCCCCCCCCACCTTACTTTATATGCTCCAGATAGATCCATCATTTTTTGAGCACACGGGGTACTCTCTTATCCCTTGGTCTTCACCAGTCAACATCTTTCTTCCGAGGGCAAACGTTCCTCCACCCCCTTCACTGGGGTCTTACTCATTGATCGGTTCCTAGTTATTTCTTACTTGCCCTTGGCCTTTTGATCCCTAAGTTACAGATTAGTTGCCTTCCCAAGTGTTACCGAAGCATCTATCCTTTCCTGTAACACTCACCTCACTGTCTGATTGCTGGGATGTATCTTATTTAGCTGGGTCCATGGAGGAGAGGATGGGTCCTAGTTCTTGTTGTAGTCCTTAGAGTATAGCACAATGCCTACAATAAAACTTCCCAATAAACATTTGATATGTTAATATATTATTGAAGGAATCAATCAAACCACAAGGCATGTTGGCATATCAATCTACAGAGAAGGAGTAGATACCAGGATTTGGTGCTTATCTAGGCTAAAAACATAATGAATAATTCTCAGTAAACGCCTCTGCATCATGACAATATTTTCCTGTTAATCCAGAGTCCTTTTTAATTGAATGATGTATTATCAATTATTTTTGAATTTTCATAAAATATGATAAATAAGGAGGAGTAATTGCTTCAATTAAAATTCTTAAATTTGTTAAGTGCTTTCATTGTGCGTAAACAAATCTCTGCCACATAGATATGATGAAATTTTATAGATTTTATCATCTTTTTACTTTTCCAAAGTGTTTCAAACATTGGGTTACCAACAGATTGTCTATTAACTAAGTCAGCACATTGATTTTTTTTTTCTTTTTTAAAAAAACTTTTATTTAAATTCCAGTTATTTAACTAACATTCAGTGTAATATTCGTTTCAGGTGTACAATATAGTGATTCAACACTTCCAATACTCAGTGCTCATCACAAGGGCATTCCTTAATCCCCATCACCTATTTAACCATCCCTCCTCCGTCTTTCCCCCTGGGAACCATCAGTTTGTTCTCTATAATTGAGAGTCTGTTTCTTGGTTTGTCTATCTCTCTCTGTTTTTTTTTAATCTTTGCTCATTTGTTGTTTCTTAAATTCCATATGAGTGAAATCATATAGTATTTGTCTTTCTCTGACTTATTTCACTTAGGATAGTACTCTCTAGCTCCATCTATGTCCTTCCAATGGCAAGATTTAATTCTTTGTTTTGTGGCTGAGTAATATTCCATTGTGCATATATATCACATCTTCTTTATCCATTCATCAGTCAATAGGCTGTTTCTATAATTTGGTTATTGTTGATAATGCTGCTATAAATGTCAGGGTGCATGTATCCCTTTGAATTAGTATTTTTGTATTCTTTGGGTAAATACCCTAGTAGTGCAATTGCTGGATCATAGGGTACTTCTATTTTTAACCTTTTGAGGAACCCCCATACAGTTTTCCACAGTGGCTGCACCAGTTTGCGTTCCCACCAATGGTGCTTGAGTGTTCCTTTTTCTCCACATCCTCTGCCACACTTGTTTTTTCTAGTGTTATTGATTTTAGCCGTACTGACAGGTGTGAGGAGATATTTCGTTGTAGTTTTGATATATACTTCCTTAATTATTAATGATGCTAAACATCTTTTCAAGTGTCTGTTGGCCATCTGAATATCTTCTTTGAAAAAATGTCTTTTCATGTCTTCTGCCCATTTTTAATTGGATTATTTAATTTTGGGGTGTTGAGTTTTATAAGTTCTTTGTATATTTTGGATACTAACCCTTTATCCACTATGTCATTTGCAAATATCTTCCCCCATTCCTTATATTGACCTTTAGTTTTATTGTTTCCTTTGCTGTGCAGAAGCTTTTTATTTTGATGAAGTCCCAATAGTTTATTTTTGCTTATGTCTTCCTTGCCTCAGGAGACATATCTAGAGAGAAGTTGCTACAGCTGATGTCAAAGAAGTTACTAGGATTTTTATGGTTTCAGTTCTCACATTTAGGTCTTTGAGGAATTTAAAAAAAAAAAAACAAACAAGCAAATGGGTGAGAAAGAAAGAGAGGCAATCCAAGAAACACATTCTTAACTATAGAGAACAAACTGATGGTTACCATGGGGGAAGCGGTGGGAGAATGGGTTAAATAGGTGATGGAGATTAAGGAGTGCACTTGTGGTTAGCACTGGGTATTGTAGGAAAGTGCTAAATCACTATATTATACACCTGAAATTAATATTACACTGTATATTAACTATCTGGAATTTAAGCACATTGACTTTTGTCTGTTTTACTTCCTTCTCTCTGAAATTTTTAGTGTACCTATTTTATCCAATAATTAGTGTAATATACACAAAGGCATAGGCTAACCTGGGACTATGTAATATTAATTCTGAGCCGGTTGCTTCATTATTTGTCTACATAGGATTAATCGGAACAAAGAGGGCTGGATGTCTTAATTGGGTTAAGACAGGAATTCTGATTATGGAAGCAAAATCAATGTCATAAATAAGACACCTGGATATGATGTTATAATAATAAAATTTTCCATACTGGATCAGCCAGTATGATAGACAAACATAACTCATTTAGATAGATAGATAGATAGATAGATAGATAGATTAGATAGATGATAGAAAGAAAGAAATAGAAAGAAGGAAAGAAAGAAAGAAAGAAAGAAAGAAAGAAAGAAAGAAAGGTGATAAATGATCAATTTTTAAAGAATTGGCTCATGAGCTTATAGGGGCTGGTGAGTACAAAACATGCAGGACAAGCCGAAACTAAGGCAGGAGTTGATGTTGTAATACTGAGGTTGAAATCTGTAAGGTGGACCAGTAGGCTAGAAACTTGGCAGAAGTTGAAACTGCAGTGCTTTTTTTTAATGCCAATATATTATTAACATACAGTGTAATATTAGTTTCAGGTATACAATATAGTGATTCAACCATTTTGTATACACTACTCAGTGCTCATCATGATAAGTGTACTCTTAATCCCTTTCATCTTTTTCACCCATCCACTCACCCAACTCCCCGCTGGTAACCATCAATTTGTTCTCTATCGTTAAGATTCCGTTTCTTGATTTGTCTCTTTTGTCTTTGTTTTGTTTCTTAAATTCCACATATGACAGAAATTATATGGTACTATCTTTCTCTGCCTTATTTCACTTATCATTTTTCTCTCTAGATCCATCCATGTTGTTGCAGGTGGCAAGATTTCATTATTTTTTTATGGCTGAGTAATATTCTGTTGTGTATATATACAACATCTTTATCCATTCATCTATTGATGGACACTTGGGTTGCTTCCATAATTAGGATATTGTAAATTATGCTGCAATAAAGATAGTGTTGCATATATCTTTTTGAGTTAGTGTTTTCGTATTCTTTGGGTAAATACCCAGTAGTGGAGTTACAGGTTTAAATGGTAGTTCTATTTTTAATCTTTTGAGGAACAGTTTTTTTCCACCATGGCTGCATCAGTTTGCATTCCCACCAACAGTTCATGAAGGTTCCTTTTCCTCCACATCCTTGCAACTTGTTGGAATTTCTCCTGTTGTTGATTTTAGCCATTCTGACAAGTGTGAAGTGATATTTCATTGTGGTTTTAATTTGCACTTTTCTGATGATTTGTGATGTTGGACATCTTTTCATGTGTCTATTGGCCATCTGTATGCCTTCTTTAGAGAAATGTCTGTTCATGCCCTTTTTTTAATTGGACTTTTCCCCCAATGTTGGGGAGTGGTGAGTTTTATACTTCTTTATGTATTTTGGATACTAACTCTTCATCAGATACATGATTTGTAAATATCTTCTCCTACTCTGAAGGTTGCCTTTTAGTTTTGTTGATTGATTCCTCCACTGGGCAGAAGCTTTTTATTTTTATTAAGTCCCAATAGTTTATTTTTGCTTTTGTTTCCCTTGCCTTCAGGAGACATATCTAGAAAAAAACGTTGCTATGGTTGATGTCAGAGAAGTTACTGCCTGCGTTCTCTTCTAGGATTTTGATGGTTTCAAGTCTCACAGGTCCTTAATCCATTTTGAGTTTATTTTTGTGTATGATATAAAAAAGTGGTCTAGGCTGGGAGTCCTGGATGGCTCATTTGGTTAAGCCTCTGACTCTTGATTTCAGCTCAAGTCATGATCACACAATTCTTGGGATCAAGCCCCATACTGGGCTCTGTACTGACGGTGTAGAACCTGCTTGGGATTCTCTCTCTCTTCCCCTCCCCTACTATTTCTCTCTCTCTCTCTCTCTCTCTCTCTCTCTCTCTCTCTCACACACACAAAATAAATAAATAAAGTGGCCTAGATTCATTCTTTTGCATGTAGCCATCTAGTTTTCCCACCACCATTTTTTGCAGAGACTGTTTTTCCCATTGAATATTCTTTCTTCCTTTGTCAAAGATTAATTGACCATCTATTTCTGGGTTTATTTCTGGGCTCTCTATTTTATTCCACTGATATGTGTCTATTTTTGTTCCAGTACTGTACTGTTTTGATTACTACAGCTTTGTAGTGTATCTTGAAATCTGCAATTGTGATACCTCCGATTTTGTTCTTCTTTTTCAAGATTGCTTTGGCTATTTGGGCTCTCTTGTAGTTCCATATAAATTTTAGGATTATTTGTTCTAGTTCTGTGAAATATACTGTTGGTATTTTGATATGAATTGCATTAAATATAGGTAGTATAGGTATTTTAATAATATTTGTTCTTTTTTTTCAATATATGAAATTTACTATCAAATTGGTTTCCATACAACACCCAGTGCTCATCCCAAAAGGTGCCCTCCTCAATACCCATCACCCACCCTCCCACCCCCCATCAAACCTCAGTTCGTTCTCAGTTTTTAAGAGTCTCTTATGCTTTGGCTCTCTTCCACTCTAACCTCTTTACTTCTTTCCTTCCCTTCCCCCATGGGTTTCTGTTAAGTTTCTCGGGATCCACATAAGAGTGAAAACATATGGTATCTGTCCTTCTCTGTATGGCTTATTTCACTTAGCATCACACTCTCCAGTTCCATCCACGTTGCTACAAAAGGCCATATTTCATTCTTTCTCATTGCCACATAGTACTCCATTGTGTATATAAACCACCATTTCTTTATCCATTCATCAGTTGATGGACATTTAGGCACTTTCCATAATTTGGCTATTGTTGAGAATGCTGCTATAAACATTGGGGTACAAGTGCCCCTATGCATCAGTACTCCTGTATCCCTTGGATAAATTCCTAGCAGTGCTATTGCTGGGTCATAGGGTAGGTCTATTTTTAATTTTCTGAGGAACCTCCACACTGCTTTCCAGAGCGGCGGCACCAATTTGCATTCCCACCAACAGTGCAAGAGGGTTCCCGTTTCTCCACATCCTCTCCAGCATCTATAGTCTCCTGATTTGTTCATTTTAGCCACTCTGACTGGAGTGAGGCGATATCTGAGTGTGGTTTTGATTTGTATTTCCCTGATAAGGAGCGACGTTGAGCATCTTTTCATGTGCCTGTTGGCCATCCGGATGTCTTCTTTAGAGAAGTGTCTATTCATGTTTTCTGCCCATTTCTTCACTGGGTTATTTGTTTTTCGGGTGTGGAGTTTGGTGAGCTCTTTATAGATTTTGGATACTAGCCCTTTGTCTGATATGTCATTTGCAAATATCTTTTCCCATTCCGTTGGTTGCCTTTTAGTTTTGTTGGTTGTTTCCTTTGCTGTGCAGAAGCTTTTTCTCTTCATAAGGTCCCAGTAGTTCATTTATGCTTTTAATTCCCTTGCCTTTGGGGATGTGTCGAGTAAGAAATTGCTGCAGCTGAGGTCAAAGAGGTCTTTTCCTGCTTTCTCCTCTAAGGTTTTGATGGTTTCCTGTCTCACATCCAGGTTCTTTATCCATTTTGAGTTATTTTTGTGAATGGTGTGAGAAAGTGGTCTAGTTTCAACCTTCTGCATGTTGCTGTCCAGTTCTCCCAGCACCATTTGTTGAAGAGACTGTCTTTTTTCCATTGGATGTTCTTTTCTGCTTTGTCAAAGATTAGTTGGCCATACATTTGTGGGTCTAGTTCTGGGGTTTCTATTCTATTCCATTGGTCTATGTGTCTGTTTTTGTGCCAATACCATGCTGTCTTGATGATAACAGCTTTGTAGTAGAGGCTAAAGTCTGGGATTTTGATGCCTCCTGCTTTGTTTGGTCTTCTTCTTCAAAATTCCTTTGGCTATTCGGGGCCTTTTGTGGTTCCATATGAATTTTAGGATTGCTTGTTCTAGTTTCGAGAAGAATGCTGGTGCAATTTTGATTGGGATTCCATTGAATGGGTAGATAGCTTTGGGGAGTATTGACATTTTAACAATATTTATTCTTCCATCCATGAGCATGGAATGTTTTTCCATTTCTTTATATCTTCTTCAATTTCCTTCATAAGCTTTCTATAGTTTTCAGCATACAGATTTTTTACATCTTTGGTTAGATTTATCCCTAGGTATTTTATGCTTCTTGGTGCAATTGTGAATGGGATCAGTTTCTTTACTTGTCTTTCTGTTGCTTCATTGTTAGTGTATAATAATGCAACTGATTTCTGTACATTGATTTTGTATCCTGCAACTTTGCTAAATTCCTGTATCAGCTCTAGCAGACTTTTGGTGGAGTCTCTCGGTTTTTCCAGGTATAATATAATGTCATCTGCAAAAAGTGAAAGCTTAACTTCATCTTTGCCAATTTTGATGCCTTTGATTTCCTTTTGTTGTCTGATTGCTGATGCTAGAACTTCCAGCACTATGTTAAACAACAGCGGTGAGAGTGGGCATCCCTGTCGTGTTCCTGATCTCAGGGAAAAAGCTCTCAGTTTTTCCCCATTGAGGATGATGTTAGCTGTGGACTTTTCATAAATGGCTTTTATGATCTTTAAGTATGTTCCTTCTATCCCGACTTTCTCGAGGGTTTTTATTAAGAAAGGGTGCTGGATTTTGTCAAAGGCCTTTTCTTCATCGATTGACAGGATCATATGGTTCTTATCTTTTCTTGTATTAATGTGATGTATCAGGTTGATTGATTTGCGAATGTTGAACCAGCCCTGCATCCCAGGAATGAATCCCACTTGATCATGGTGAATAATTCTTTTTATATGCTGTTGAATTCGATTTGCTAGTATCTTATTGAGAATTTTTGCATCCATATTCATCAGGGATATTGGCCTGTAGTCCTCTTTTTTAATGGGTCTCTGTCTGGTTTAGGAATCAAAGTAATACTGGCCTCATAGAATGAGTCTGGAAGTTTTCCTTCCCTTTCTATTTCTTGGAATAGCTTGAGAAGGATAGGTATTATCTCTGCTGTAAACGTCTGGTAGAACTCCCCTGGGAAGCCATCTGGTCCTGGACTCTTATTTGTTGGGAGATTTTTGATGACTGATTCAATTTCTTCACTGGTTTTGGGTCTGTTCAAGCTTTCTATTTCCTCCTGATTGAGTTCTGGAAGTGTGTGGGTGCTTAGGAATTTGTCCATTTCTTCCAGGTTGTCCAGTTTGTTGGCGTATAATTTTTCATAGTATTCCCTGATAATTGCTTGTATCTCTGAGGGATTGGTCATAATAATTCCATTTTCATTCATGATTTTATCTATTTGGGTCATCTCCCTTTTCTTTTTGAGAAGCCTGGCTAGAGGTTTATGAATTTTGTTTATTTTTTCAAAAAACCACCTCTTGGTTTTGTTGATCTGCTCTACAGATTTTTTAGATTCTATATTGTTTATTTCTGCTCTGATCTTTATTATTTCTCTTCTTCTGCTGGGTTTCGGGTGTCTTTGTTGTTCTGCTTCTATTTCCTTTAGGTGTGCTGTTAGATTTTGTTTTTGGGATTTTTCTTGTTTCTTGAGATAGGCCTGGATTGCAATGTATTTTCCTCTCAGGACTGCCTTCGCTGCATCCCAAAGCGTTTGGATTGTTGTATTTTCATTTTCGTTTGTTTCCATATATTTTTTAACTTCTTCTCTAATTGCCTGGTTGACCCACTCATTCTTTAGTAAGGTGTTCTTTAACCTCCATGCTTTTGGAGGTTTTCCAGACTTTTTTCTGTGGTTGATTTTAAGCTTCATAGCGTTGTGGTCTGAAAGTATGCATGGTATGATTTCAATTCTTGTATGCTTATGAACGGCTGTTTTCTGACCCAGTATGTGATCTATCTTGGAGAATGTTCCATGTGCACTCGAGAAGAAAGTATATTCTGTTGCTTCGGGATGCAGAGTTCTAAATATATTTGTCAAGTCCATCTGATCCAATGTATCATTCAGGGCCCTTGTTTCTTTATTGACAGTGTGTCTAGATGATCTATCCATTTCTGTAAGTGGAGTGTGAAAGTCCCTTGCAATTACCACATTCTTATCAATAAGGTTGCTTATGTTTGTGAGTAATTGTTTTATACATTTGGGGGCTTCTGTATTTGGCACATAGACATTTATAATTGTTAGCTCTTCCTGATGGATAGACCCTGTGATTATTATATAATGCCCTTCTTCATCTCTTGTTACAGCCTATAATTTAAAGTCTAGTTTGTCTGATATAAGTATGGCTACTCCAGCTTTCTTTTGACTTCCAGTGGCAATGATAAATAGTTCTCCATCCCCTCACTCTCAATCTGAAGGTGTCCTCAGGTCTAAAATGAGTCTCCTGTAGACAGCAAATAGATGGGTCTTGTTGTTTTTATCCATTCTGATACCCTATGTCTTTTGGTGGCGCATTTAGTCCATTTACATTCAGTGTTATTATAGAAAGATATGGGTTTAGAGTCATTGTGATGTCTGTAGGTTTCATACTTGTAGCGATGTCTCTGGTACTTTGTCTCACAGGATCCCCCTTAGGATCTCTTGTAGGGCTGGTTTAGTGATGACAAATTCCTTCAGTTTTTGTTTGTTTGGGAAGACCTTTATCTCTCCTTCTATTCTAAATGACAGACTTGCTGGATAAAGGATTCTTGGCTGCATATTTTTTCTGTTCAACACATTGGCGATCTCCTGCCATTCCTTTCTGGCCTGCCAAGTTTCAGTAGAGAGATCGGTCACGAGTCTTATAGGTCTCCCTTTATATGTTAGAGCACGTTTCTCTCTAGCTGCTTTCAGAATTTTCTCTTTATCCTTGTATTTTGCCAGTTTCACTATGATATGTCATGCAGAATATCGTTTAGAGTGACGTCTGAAGGGATTTCTCTGTGCCTCTTGGATTTCAATGCCTTTTTCCTTCCCCAGATCTGGGAAGTTCTCAGCTATTATTTCTTCAAGTACACCTTCAGCACCTTTCCCTCTCTCTTCCTTCTCTGGAATACCAATTATGCGTAGATTATTTCTCTTTAGTGCATCACTTAGTTCTCTAATTTTCCCCTCATACTCCTGGATTTTTTTATCTCTCTTTTTCTCAGCTTCTTCTTTTTCCATAACTTCATCTTCTAGTTCACCTATTCTCTCCTCTGCCTCTTCAATCCGAGCCGTGGTTGTCTCCATTTTATTTTGCAGCTCTAATAGCATTTTTTAGCTCTCTTGGCTGTTCCTTAGTCCCTTGATCTCTGTAGCAATAGATTCTCTGCTGTCCTTTACACTGTTTTCAAGCCCAGCGATTAATTTTATGACTATGATTCTAAATTCACTTTCTGTTATATTGTTTAAATCGTTTTTGATCAGTTCGTTAGCTGTCATTATTTCCTGGACGTTTTTTTTTGAGGGGAATTCTTCTGTTTCATCATTTTGGATAGTCCCTAGCGTGGTGCGGAACTGCAGGTCACTTCCCCTGTGCTGTCTTGAATAACTTGCATTGGTGGGCGGGGCTGCAGTCAGACCTGATATCTGCCCCCAGCCCACCGCTGGGGCCATAGTCAGACTGGTGTGTGCCTTCTCTTTCCCTCTCCCAGGGGCGGGATTCACTCTGGGGTGGCGTGGCCCGTCTGGGCTACTTGCACACTGCCAGGCTTGTGGTGCTGGGGATCTGGCGTATTAGCTGGGGTGGATCGGCAAGGTGCACAGGGGCGGGAGGGGCAGGCTCAGCTCACTTTTCCTTCAGAGATCCTCTTCGGGAGGGGCCCTGTGGCACCAGGAGGGAGTCAGACCCACCGGAGGGATGGATCTACAGAAGCACAGCATTGGGTGTTTGCGCGGTGGAAGCAAGTTCCCTGGCAGGAACTGGTTCCCTTTGGATTTTGGCTGGGGGATGGCAAGGGAGATGGCGCTGGTGTGCACCTTTGTTCCCGCCAAGCTGCGCTCTGTTGTCCTGGGCTCAACAACTCTCCCTCCTGTTGTCTTCCAGCCCTCCCGCACTCCAAGCAGAGCTGTTAGCTTATAACCTTCCAGATGTTAAGTCCCACTTGCTGTCAGAACACACTCCGTCGGCCCCTCCACTTTTCCAAGCCAGACTTGGGGAGCTCTGCTTTGCCAGCAGACTGCCCCTCCACCCCGGCTCTCTCCCGCCAGTTCGTGTAGCCCACACCGCCTCTCCGCCCTTCCTACCCCCTTCCGTGGGCCTCTCATCTGCGCTTGGCTCCAGACAATCCATTCTTCTAGTCTTCTGGCAGTTTTCTGGGTTATTTAGGCAGGTGTAGGTGGAATCTAAGTGATTAGCAGGACACAGTGAGCCCAGCGTCCTCCTACACCACCATCTTCCCTTCCACATCCAATATTTGTTCTTTTAATCCATGGACATGGAATGTTTTTCCATTTCTTTGTGTCATCTTCAATTTATTTCATCAGTGTTTTATAGTTTTTAGAGTATAAGTCTTTCTCCTCCTTGGTTAGATTTATTCCTAGGTATTTTATTATTTTTGGTGCAATTATAAATGGGATTGTTATCTTAATTTCTTTTTCCACTGCTTTATTATTAGTGTATAAAAATACAACAGATTCTTGTATATTGATTTTTGTATCCTGCAACCTTACTGAATTCATTTCTCACTTCTAGAGTTTTTTTGCTGGAATCTTTAGGTTCTTCTGTAAATAGTGTCATGCATGTTATCTGCAAATATTGAAGATGCAAATAGTGAATACTGCAAATAGTAAATACTTCTTCCTTGCCAGTTTTGGTGGCTTTTATTTCTTTTTGTTGTCTGATTGCTGTGGCTAGGGCTTCTAGTACTGTGTAGAATAACAGTAGTGAGCATGGACACCTTTGTCTTGTTCCAGACCTTAGAGTAAAAGCTCTCTGTTTGTTCCCACTGAGTACGATGTTAGCTGTGGGGTTTTCATGTATGGCCTTAATTATATGGAGATATGTTGCCTGTAAACTCATTTTGTTGAGGGTTTTTCTCATGAATACATGTTTCACTTTGTCAAATGCTTTTTCTGCATTGAAATGACCATGTTGTTTTTATCCTTTCTGTTGTTGATGTGAGGTATTGAAACTGCAGTCTTGAGGCAGAACTTCTAAAAACCTCAGTTTTTGCTTTTAAGGCCTTTAATTGATTGGATGAGGCCCAACAGCATTCTCAAGGGCAATCTCTTTTAAAGTCAATTGATTGTGGATGCTAACCATATCTGCAAAATACTTTTACAGTAGCACCTAGATTAATGTTTGATTAAATGACTAGGTACCATAGTCCATCAAGGTTAACACATAAAATTAACCATCACATAGGCTAAACACTGATCTCAGCTATCTGTCTAAGACAAATGAAGCAAATGATTGATAATGATCCAAGGTGCATGATATCAGCCAGCTCTGAGTAGTAATAGGGAGATCCCTAAGGTAAGAACATTCAAGAACTGGGTACAAAGTAAGAAATCTAGTATCTAATAGGAATTGGAGAACATGGCAGGCATTAAGTCATTGGGGCACAGAGAAAATGGACAGAAGGTTATATTACTGGATACTGGCTGTGAAAGAAGACATAGCATGTCAAATGAGCAGTTTTAGAGTCAGAGTTCTTGGTTCATAGTCCAGCTCTGCACTTACTGAGAAAACTGTACCTCTATAAATGTTACATTTCCGCCACTATTATGGATGTTATGAAGCCATACAGAAGGTATATGATGAAAATGAAATAACATCATATAAAATACGTGGTTAATAGTCACTGTAACATAAGAGATGCTCACCATTTTTGAAACTTATCCCTTTCTCTTCACACGTAGGGAAGTAAGATGAGGTGGGAAACAGGTAACTAAGATCAGAGCAGAATCAACAGCAATCAGTCTCAACTGAGACCTGCAAGCTTTAGGCCAACATCTCCATCTTCCCTTTTCATTTCCCTGAGGTCTACAGCTGATAATGCATTTAGTCAAGGAGAGGAGATGATTCTGGGATAATCTGGGAATTTAAAATTTCTTACTGTTTATGAAATTCATTGGATCAAGTTTTGAGCTTGTAAGTATGAAGGTAAATTCCATATGTCTCACAGCCAGGAGGTTCCAGGTCATTATTCAGCACATGCTGTGCAATTCTATAATTCTTGTAATATCATCATCATATCATCACAGGTGGTGAGCTAGGTTCCTAACAACCTGACTAAAGGGCTCATTTCATTGATGAACGCCATTTGGGTCATTTATGGGTTATCTGCAAGAGTTAATTCCTTGAACCTGTGCCCCAGCCTGGCCATATGGTTACAGACTTTCTGAAAGGATGCTTTCAGGGCAAATGTACAGTGTCAATTAAAAAAACAACAACAACAATATCTTTAGCACCTGGAAATATAAAGTGTAGCTGATTCATTAGACCATTGGTGTCAGGTACAAAAAGAAAACTCCAGCAAATCAGTGATGATGAAGTGACTTTGACACTTTGATGGAGGCATTTTATAGACATTTAGGATATTTTCAAAAAACCAGATGGATAGGAAATGAAGGACTCTTTGTCTCCCCACCCCTCAAAATCTTAACCAATTCCCAAAAAGGACATGTAACTATTTTCACAAAAGAAGCCAATAGCCAATCAGAAAAGTCATAGGACAAGTAAAGTGTTACTGTGCCACTGCAAATTAACAGAGGAAGCACAAGTATTGTGAAACGGTAAAGAAAAAGATTTTTTTGTAAATGAACTAACCTAGCAAGAATATAATTCATGAAACTGTGTGTGAAGTCCTTGCTGCTTTTTTTGCCAGACATACAAGAAGGTACTTTCTTCTTTGGTTTTAGGAGACGTTTTTTAAAATATTAGGGGAAAATGAACAATTATCCTCTCTCAATAATCTATTTGTCATGTTTTACCATCTAGTGTTTGTCTTCATATATCATATTTTACAGTTGTAATCGGTGTAAATACCATTTTATACTGACAATGCAATTACTATGCTAACAGAAAATTTTCCATATGTCTAAATAGAGTTTAAAGTTATTATTTTTTCTCAGTACTTTTTTTTCCTTATTTTATAGCTCCCCAAAGAATAGGAGGTAAATACTGCAAATATTTATGGCTTGCCACATCTGTCAAATTTTTAGGGCAACTATTAGGGGCACAGTAGGGCCTCCTTTCAAAAAGTAAAATCAAATTGTGGCACAGTGCATCTTATGCCACAGAGGAGGAAGCCCAATGTGTGGCAAGCACTCTGGGTTCTGGAAGTAGCATATTTCACACTGTGAATACTACTCAGACCTCTCTACTATAATCGTAAAAACAAAAGCAAGCAAACAAACAAAACTTACCAGTTTGAGTGGGGACCAGAATAGGAAAGTTTGCAACTGGACCAGATTATGGTTCAAGAAGTCCTTCCATGAGTGCAATAAAATATGGCAGATTCAATGGCAGAATACATAGGTTATGAATTATATGAATGATGACTACCCTTTTAGATAGCTTTTAATGTGAAATTTCATCATAAGATTTTGTAGTTCTCATAGTTGCTTTATTAGAATCCCAATCTGCATGTCTACCTATTCATTGGACTCCTACTTATTTCTCAGATCTAACCTGAAATGTCATTTTGTGATAGAAGAATTTGTGGACTCAGTTGAAATTATTCTATCCCCAACTCATCCAGAGTTATTCTGTCTTTCATAGACCCTGTTATTTTCCTTTGTAATAATGGTCACACTTGGTAATTATATTTGTGTGTCTATTTGTTTTATATCTGTATCTTTCTATATCTATTTCAATGCATTATGAGAACTGTGATCAACAAGTCTCTTTTGTTCACCACCATATACTCAGTATCTAGCACAGTGCCTGGCAATAGATAAATGTTGAACGAATGAATGAATGAATGAATGAATGTTTAAAGATTTTTTTTCTATTCTCCTTTGTATGAAGCTTTCTTGTAAATACATGTGATAAAATTTACCAGTTTAATAGAAATAGAAGATTAACTTGTTAGAATTCTGGCTTTCATGGGGCTTCTATTCTGGTCATGGAGCATCTTTAAGAATGTAACATCTGAGCTAACTCTAATTATTGATAGAGGCCTATCCTGAAAAGGGAAATGGGGGAGCCTGTTATATACAGAGATGGTAGCAAGTGAAGAGATTTCATGGTGGAATTAGGTTTGGCAAATATGATGAGCAGAGAGGTACTCAGTGGGTCTATTGAGCATGGTAAGAAGATAATTATAGAAGCTGAGGCTGGGAAGGTAGGCAGAAACAAAATCATATATGACCTTGTGAGCTTTGGTATGAATATTTACCTTATTGTAAAGGAAGTAGAAGATCATGGAAAGTTTTAAGCAGAGCAACAATATCTAATTCATACCAAAAAATGCCATTCCTTATGGAAAATAGATTGGAGATAAAAGTAGATGTAAAGAGTGGAAACAAAGGTACCAGTTAGGAGACAACTGCTTAAGTAATTGAGAAATGTGGTGGCTTAAACAAAAGTGATAGTTTGGAGGCAGAGAAACAAGAAAGGACTTTGTACACATTTTCAATTCAAGCATGAGTTGAGGGTGGGTGGGTTGTGAGACCATGAAGGAAGGAAAGGAATCAAAGATGAGGCCTATATTTTTGGCCCAAGACAGGGAGTGGAAGGTGAGATCATTTATTGGCAGTAAGGGCAGTTTTGATTGGAGGAAGAATCCAAAATCAAAATTTCTCTTTGGGGCATGTTAATTTTGAAATGCTTACTAGAAATCTAGCTGGAGATGTCCAGTAGACAGTTGGATAGCTGAGTTTAGGATACAGGGAAGAGATCATCACTGTGAGAATATATAAGTGAGAAATCAGTATGTAATTGAGATCAAGGGGGTGTGAGAAGAGAATAAAGAAAAAAGGGAAAAGTGTTGGTTTCCAAGCCCATTAACATTTACAGATTAATTGGAAGGGGAGAAGCCAATAAAGGAGCCTGAGAGTGAACATGATCATGTTTTGTCGTAGAAGCAAAGAAAATAATTTCAGGAAAGAAAGAGCAATCTAGTCTACCAAAAACTGTAAAACAGAGTATAATAAGGACCACTGGATCTGGCAAGCTGGTGATCATGGCAAAAGTAGTGTTGGTGGGATAGAAAGAATGGAAACTTAATTAGAGTAGGTTGATGAAAGAACACCTTAATACTATTGGTAATATCGCTATTCCACTGTAATGCCTATTCAGCAGATTAGATATTTAATCAATAAATTCCCAATTTATTTATTCAGTCATTTAACAGTTCTGCCTAGGTAAAAGCTAAGATTTCAGAGTAATTAAGGGATGATTTCTCTCCTTAAAGATATTTTTTAAATATCTCAAAAACCTTCAGAAATATATCATTCAGTTCTGGAAATTTTCCTAATGTAATTGTTCAATTTTGTATCTGCCAAAATATGACTTAAAATTATACACCTCCCTGGGTGGCTTGGTCGTTAAACATCAACTTCAGCTCAAGTCATGATGATTTGTGAGTTTGAGTCCCACATTGGGTGAGCTCGAGCCCCACTTTGGGTGAGCATGAGCCCCGCTCCTCTCTCTCTCTTTCTCCCTCCCTCCCTCTCTCTCTATCCTGAGATTCTCTTTCTCTCTCTCTCTCTGCCCCTCACTTGCACCCTCTCTCTCTCAGAAAAATAATAAAATAAAATAAAATAAAATAAAATAAAATAAAATAAAATAAAATAAAATAAAATTATATACCTCCCTGATGCTTTACTCAGTAAGGAATGAAGCTAAGGGCTGATTTAGTCATACACCTTTTTAAATTCTTCACCCTGGCAGAGTGTTTTCATTCATTTCATAATGTCTTTTCCATGTTTTATATACTAAAAAATCTTTTTATGGGCTTAAATGAAGGAGAGGGTGGCTATTTGTACTTGTAACTTCTTTATTTGGCCTATATTCTTGTCCTAAATGACTTGGCAGTTTGGGGTCAATAACTGACTATGAATAGATACTCTTATTAAATTTCTAGTTCTTCAGTAACAGCAGAGAATTCATTACAATGAATGAGTTTCTTAGTGCAATAATTAGGGAGTTTGATATTGATTTCCCATGCTATGACAATTGCTGGCATTTCTGTGACAAAAATAACCATTATATTTAGAGAATCCTCTAAGTACTGGATAGAAATAGAAGTTTGAAGTATAAATACATCCATTATCATACCAGAAGTAGTTTAAAAAATGTTTTTCCCTTTACCACAATCCAAAGATACAGAACTGTTCTTTTACCTTATTGACTGGAAATACAGGTTAGAATGTCTCTTCACACTATTCTACTTTCAAACTGGAAGGTATTTACTATTATCCCTGATGCAGGGTTAGGGCTTAAAAAAATGATCATACAGAAATCTTAAAAGTAAGAGAAGTCCATGATCCCAATATCCAAAAATAAGTATTGTTAATATTTTTATATATAATCCCTTGCAAATATTTTCTATGCTTATATCTTTAAAGTTAATGTGTAGCTGAGAACAGATCTGGCTGGTGCAGCAGCACTTTCTTCATGCTTTTCAAGGACTATTTTCCTTGTTGTTGAATCTATCTGCTTTTGAAGAAAATACGTTTTGTAGAAAATTAAAGTGCTATTGAGTAAAAAGAACCCCCTTATCATCACTACCACCAGTCTCATTACCCAAATATAAAAAGAGCCACTATCAACATTGGGGTGGTCCTCCTTCTAGAAGGCATCTGTGATTAGTTTATATTAGTAGAGAATTTGCTGTGGATAATTTTATATAAGTTAAATCATGTCACCCGTACTTTTTCAGCTTGCTTTTTTTTTTAATTTAAGACATGTTATCTTTCAATGGCAATGAACACAGAATATGTACTTACATGGTTTTAATTTATTATTTAATCAACCACTAATTGATGAGTGCTTAAGTTCTCAATCATTTTTTCTCTTTCAAGTTGCAATGAACCTTCCGGCGCCTTCACATTTGCACTCTTGTTGTTTTCTCTCCTTTCTACCCTTAATCTCGGAGTAGTATTCTCTTAGAATTGCATTCAGGTGTTTTTGCAGTTTAAATGATATGGCTGTAAATACCTATGATGTTAATGATCTCTCTCTCTCTCTCTCTCTCTCTCTCTCTCTCAGGGTGTTCTGGGCCCCTATTTCTGTCCTGGTTTTCTTTTATGAGGAAGTCAACAGGTTCATATGAGGCCATAAAACATCATTTAACAGGTGAGAAGGAAACTACGGCATTGCAACTCCATCCTATGAGACCAGTAACTACACACTGAATATTTTTTTTTTGAGAGAGAGAGAGAAAGAGAGGGGTGGGAGGGGCAGAGAGAGAGAAAAAGAGAAAGAGAGAGAGAGAGATTGATTCCCAAGCAGGCTCCATGCTCAGCATGGAGCCTGATGTGGCGCTCAGTCTCACAACCGTGAGATTATGACCTGAGCCAAAATCAAGAGTTGGATGCTTAACCAACTGAGCCACCCAGGTGCCCCTGAATAATTCCATTTATATAAAGTTCTAGAAAATGCAAATAAATCTATGAAACAGAAAGCCTATCATCATTTGCTGGTAATGGTAGTGGAGAAGGGGAAACAGAACAGAGAGATTATGAGGGCGATGAAGCTTTTGGAGGTTATTAGATATGCTCATCATCTTGATTTAATAATGATTTCATAGGAGTATACATATGCCAAAACTTACTAAATTGTACACATTAAATGTGTTCAGTTATTATATGAAGATTGTATTGACAAATTATTGGTAAATCTGTTAAAAGCAAGACAAAAACAAGTATTAATAATGAACACTAGAGAGTTTTTGAATACACGTGGTTGCTGACCTATCACCTAATATTACATATTTGTGTTTTGCTTTTCCAATTTTTAAAGTATTTTAATTACATTTTCCCATTTGATTCTCATAATAGTTTTGTGGTGCATTGGATAGGCATTTTTTAAGTTTATTTATTTATTTTGAGAAAGTGTGAGAGTGCACAGGAAGGTCAGAGAGAGAAGGAGAAAGAGAGAATCCCAAGTAGGTTCTGCACTCAGTGCAGAGCCTGATGCAGGGCTTGTACTGATGAACTGTGAGATCATGACCTAAGCCAAAATCAAGAGTTGGACACTTAGCCAACTGAGCCACCCAGGCGCCCCTGGGTAGGCATTTTTATCCCATTTTACATATAAAAAAAAGGAGACTCAGAACTTGCCCTAGATCAAAAAGCTACAAAGAGTGAATTTAGACTTTCACCTATTTTATGCTGAATTTATATTCTATACAGTTTTCTGTGATGTCACATTGTCTCTCAGATCCCTCATTTTCATGATCTCTAATTTGATACCATTCATTAGGCAGCACAAGAATTTGGAGCTCTTACTATGGAAAAATCATTATCAAAACATATGAGGTTTTTACCCAAAAGAATTAAAAGCAGGAATTCAAAGAGATATTTTACACCCATGTTCATAGCAGCATTATTCACAATGGCCAAAAGATAGAAGCAACTCAAGTTGTCCATTGATGGATGAATGGATAAACAAAATACTGTATATATACACAATGGAATATTATTCAAACTTAAAATGGAAGGATATCCTGACACCTGCACATCATGGATGAACCTTGAGGACATTATGCTAAGTGAAATAAACCAGTGACAAAGGGAAAAGCATTGTGATTCCACTTATGTGAAGTACCTAGAATAGTCAAATTTATAAAGATAGAAAGTAAATGGTGTTTTCCAGGAACTTGGGGGAGAAGAGAATACAGACATTATTTAACGGGTACAGATTTCTACCTCTACATGAGGAAGAGTTCTGGAGATGGATGTTGGTGATGGTTGCACAAAAATGTGAATATACTTAATGCCACCAAACTATATACTTAAAAATAGATAAGATTAATGTTATGTATATTTTACTACAATTTAAACAGAAGTTTAAAATGAGGTTTTTAATGTACTGTTTATATTTATTTGGAAACTTGGAAACCTAGGAAGCATGTGGGGGTTTATTACAAAAAAACCCCAAAGTGTCAAGTATTTACTTTGTCACCATTCTCAAATGTGCTTCTGAGACACAATATAACCTCTAGCAAACTCAGGCTAAGTGAGCCTATATGCAAAGAGGTGGAATGAAATAAAGCACATGAGATGTTCTCTGCTGAGGCTTGCACTCTGACTGAGAATCTCATAATTTGGAGCCTTGCTGACTTGGAAAAGTCAACTACTGGATTTGGTCAATTCCACCATAATTTTTAACTGCAATCACCCTTCCTGGTTTTCTCTCTTGACTCTTAGTTCATTCTCTACATAGCAGCTAAATATCTTCTTTAAAAATATATTATGTCATTCTTCCCTCATATGAGGACTTTAAGAGACAAAACAGATGAACATAAGGAAAAGGAGACAAAAATAATATAAAAACAGGGAGGGGGACAAAACAGAAGAGACTCATAAATATGGAGAACAAACTGAGGGTTACTGGAGGGGTTGTGTGAAGGGGGGGTGGGCTAAATGGGTAAGGGGCACTAAGGAATCTACTCCTGAAATCATTGTTTCACTATATGCTAACTAATTTGGATGTAAATTTTAAAAAATAAAAATATTTAAAATATATATATATATATATATACACATATATACACATATATATGTCATTGTGCTAAGTGAAATGAGTCAGGCAGAGAAAGACAAAATACAGTATGATCTCACTTATATGTGGAATCTAAAAAAGCTGACTTACAGAAGCAGTGAGCAGAATGATGGTTGCCAGGGGCTGAGGGTTGGGGGAAATGAAAAGATGTTAATCAAATGGGAAGAAATTCCAGTTATGAGATGAATAAGTTTTGGGGATATAATGGATAGCATAGTGACTACAGTTAACAGTACTATATTGTGTATCACTTGAAAGTTGCTAAGAGCGTAGATTTTAAATGTTCTCACTAAAAGCAAGAAAGGTAATTATGTAAGGTGATGGAGATATGAACCTTATTGTGGTGACCATTTTGCAATAAGTTCATGTATCAAACTATCATGTTGTACACCTTAATTTACATAATATGACAGTTATATATCTGTAAAGCTAGAAAAAAAGACTTTATGTCAATCCACTACTTAATGGCTTCCCATTTCATTAAGGATAAGATGTAAACACCTTGTGTGGCATATGAGGTGCTGTGCCATCTGGTGCCTTTGTGATAGCTTGTAGCACTCTGCCTCTCTCAGCACTCCCTAGACCACTGGCATTCTTAAACTTTTTGAACATGCCAAGTTTCTGCCACAGGGCCTTTGTACAGTCTGCCCCTATGCTTGAAATGCTCTTTTCTCCACTTTTCAAATGGATGCCTCTTTGTCCTTAGGATGTCAAATATCCATTCTCCACAGAAACCTCTCATGAATACTTTATTTCACATAGGTCTTCCTCTTATTATTCTCTACCTCTTTTTCATCTTTGTTGACTTCATGGCATTTGAACACAATTTGTACTTATATAATGTAATTGTTGGTTCACTTTTTGTTCCCCTCATTTGGATCTAGGTTCTTGAAGGGCTGGGACTGTATTTGATTTGTTCACTGTTAGCTGAGCATCTAATGGAAATATGGCATATAATATGAAATCCATAAAAATTTGTTTGAGTAAATAAAAACAAGGATTAAATATAACCTACATGTCCATCAATAGAAAAAATTATTTTCCTATAAAATACCATTCAATTGTTTAAAAGAGTGACAAAGATTTTTATGTACTACTGTTAAATGAAAAAAACACGTTGCATGATGGCATTAATTCCAGTCATATTTGTATAAAATGTGTATATTTATATGTGAGTATATACACACCTACATGTATATACACAGGTGTCTGTGTCCAGTTCTGAGCACCTAGAGAGGAAACTATTAACAATGATCACAGCCAGGTAAGGAAATAATACTATGAAAGTTGGGAATTGGATGATTGGAGGTTTTAGCTTTTATTTTATCAACTTCTGTTAGAGATCAGATTTTTACTTCTGTGGGCATATTCAGGTTTTTGGTGTAATTTAAAAATAAACATTTTGTTGTTTGCTGATGCCTTTATTTGCTATGTTGCAAATTAATTTAGAAAATTGAATGGTCAAATAGGTGTGGTTTACCAGAATCAATAAATGGTCCAAATAGGGATGTTATATATAGAGATAAAGAAATTTACAGCCCTTAAACTGAAATTGTTAGACAAGAATAAATTTTTGATGTTGAAAGCACTAGGGGGAAAACACACATTTTTCACTCTTTTAAGAAAATAAGTGGTTTGCGAGGCACCTGGGTAGCTCAATTTGTTAAGTATCTGACTTCAGCTCAGGTCATGATCTCATGGTTCCTGGGTTCGAGCCCAGCATCAGGCTCTGTACTGACACATCAGAGCCTGGAGCCTGCTTTGGATTCTTTCTCCCTCTTTCTCTGCCCCTCCCCTGCCCCTGCCCTGCTTGTTCTCTCTCTCTCTCTCTCTCTCTCTCTCTCTCTCTCTTTCAAAAACATTAAAAAAAATTTTAAAGATAAGAAAATAAGTGGTTTGTTATTGTCATGAGTTTTAAGGACTGAAATATTGATTTTTTATCCTAATAAAGATATGTGAGAGTTTTACATTTTATTCATCAGTGTTGCAGTTGATAATGAACAGAGACAAGACATCAGAAGATTTTACAACCAAGCACAGTTGTATACATTACATTTATACATTTGAGCAGCTCTGTCATATTGTCTCAATGTCCAAAAAACAAGCAAGCAAACAAAGAAGAGTTTTGTCTATTTACAGGCTGTTGGATCAGTGTGGTAAGGTATAGTGTCCTTTATGTAACTGCAAATTTGAATTGAAAAGACCATTACAGAAATGCAATTAAAGGTTTCCTGAAGGAATTATTATAAAATGTATACCAAAGGACACCTCAAGAATTCTGACAATTTGACAGCTTGCACTTTCTCACCTGGAGTAGGCACAGGTGCAAGACAGCTTTGGGTCCTCGAGGATGAGCATCCCATCAGACAGCCTTAAGAACTTTCACAATGTTGAGCTTCAGGCCTCTTCTTCTTCTTCTTCCAAGTTCTGCTTTGATCTTTTGCCTCAGGTGTTAGAGTCTCTTCCTGCATCACTATCATCTTGAACATTGTTGTTATCAACACACCTGCCTCTTTTCCCTGCCTCGCTGCAGAGTAGAACACAGTCTCCCAAGAACCTACTCTCCTTGGTATTCCGAAGAGAGTGTGTAGCCTTTGTGCCCTTGGGCATGAAGTAGCTCAGCAAAAATGCTTCAGAGTCTCAGGCACAGCAGGAGTGATTGGGGAAAACATCCTAATGGTATAGAAGGATTGTGGTCTAAAACCATGGTATAAAATTGTAAGTCTCTGTCAGTACCAAATGGGGAATTTCCAAGATAGTTTGGATGGCTGCCATTTCTCTGGTATATAGTTTCATGAACACTATTTCCAAAGCATTTTCTTCATTGAGACAGTATGCATTCTAAAAGTATTTTTTCTTGCAGTTTGTTTTTTAAACTTTTTGTTTATTTATTATTGAGAGAGAGAGAGAAAGAGTGCACGAGTGAGGGAGGGGGCAGAGAGAATCCTAAGCAGGCTTTATGCTGTCAGCATAAACTCATGAACCATGAGATCATGACCTGACCTGAAGTCAGACGCTTAACCATCTAAGCCACCCAGGTGCCCCTCTTGCAATTCTTGATTGTAGGGAGGACAATCTTCTCCCTCACCTCAAGGTCCCTGCATCTAATTGTGAAATAGGAAATACTATCTTCTTGAAAGTATTAGCAGAACATGTTCTGTCCTCTCCTTGCCACTCATGCTAGCCAGCGAAGGAAGACCTTAGCTGAATGGAAGGGGATGACCAGGGGGAAGGCCACTGACTTTCTCTAAGGATCCACTTGCCCTACGGGTTACAGACATTCATTGCCATTTCCTCTCCTGGCTCCTCCCTGTAGTAAGCCTAGTAGCAGATTATTTACCAAAAATAATGCTGAAAAATTAAAAGCTTTGTTTCAAAGTTTATTTCTCAATTGTTTCAGAAATGTAAGGGAGAAAGTTCTCATAGAAGTGTTCACTGCCTTCTTGGGTTAAGTTTCAGATAGATGGTTGTATGTCTCTGATCGACAAATCACCAAGGAATGTGGATATTTGAGAAAGAAGGAGGTAACATTTTATAAATGTAAGTAACATTTATTGAACTTAGCACAGGAAAGAGACATTTACCAAACATGCCTGACAAAAGAATGAATGAAGATAAAAATGGCTGATATTTGATGAGTAACAACTATGAGCCAGATGTACACCCATCTGGTAACATGCCCCATCAGTCAAGGTCCTGCAGGAAACAAAATTCCCCCAAGATAATTTCAATTCAGGGGCCTTTAAAGAAGGAACTCTTTACAGAGGACTGGGCAAAGAGAACCAACAACAGATGCTGAAGGGCCCAGGAGCTAGAAACAGGTGAAAGCCATTAATTATGACACTTAAGCCAGAAGGACAAGTAAGAGCCGGTGCTGTGGAAGAGGGACCATGGGACAGAAGGAGGGCCCAATTTCTCACCATAATATGCCAGAACCAGGACACCTAAGGAGTGTCCTGTCTCCTGTCTCCTGTCCGTGCTTTGCATTAGCCATGGGACGCCTGGGTGGCTCAGTCGGTGAGCAGCCAACTCTCGATTTCAGCTCAGGTCACCATCCCATGTGGTATGGAGCCCCACATCAGACTCTGTGCTGAGCATGGAGCCTGCTTGAGATGCTTTCTCTCTCAAATAAAAAGAAGATGATGATGAAGAAGATGAAGAAGCAGCAGCAGTAGCAGCAGCAGCAACCAGAAATCAGCCAGCCCAGGGGGTCTGGGCAATGCAGTATGTAGGGATCAGCCTTGGGGCACAGAAGAAGGTGGAGAACAGCAGAGAAGATGTACAGAACAGGGAGGGAGAAAGCAACCAACATAAATGCATTATAAGAGTTTTCTTTTGGGACGCCCAGGTGGCTCATTCAGTCGAGCCTCCGACTCTTGATTTCAGCTAAGGTCATGGTCCCAGGGTCATAGGATCAAGCCCTGAGCTGGCCTCTACACTGAGCATGGAGCCTGCTTAAGATTCTCTCTCTCTCCCTCTGCCCCTCTCCCCACTTCATGCTTTCTCTCTCTAAAATAAAAAAAATTGTCTTTTAATTTTCAAAACTATCTTATAAGATAGATATAGTAACTCTCATTTTAAAAGTAAAAAAAAAAAGATTGAGATTTAGAGATGGTAAAAATAAGTTACTCAATTCCTTGAGTTGAAGGGCTGAGAGATGAAACTACTCTAGATGCAGAGTATGTGCCCCCAAACATTTGCTTCAATAATTAATTGGTTGAATGGGGGCTATATTTGATGTAATTAGGCGTGCATTGTCTTTATAAATGTAAGCTAATTAACTATGGTAATTATTGGTCCGTAAAAAAGAGATGACTTTTCTCCCCTGAGTTACCAAATGCCACTTAATTAGGATTAGGAACAACTGAAGGAACATTCAGGATTAGAGTTAAAAGGCAGAGGGAGCAGAGATTCACTAGAAATGAAGAACTCTATAAGGCAGGTTTTTCTCAGACAGCCAACAGAGCATAAACTAGCTGAGTTCCCAAAAACATTTCTCCTCAAGCCTCCCATGTGGTTCAAGCAAACCATGTCAACCTAGTGTCTGGGCATGTAGTCCATGCTCTGATTCTGAGCAGTTCCCTCAGCCTGAAATAGCTTTCCTCCCTTTTCCGGATCTAATTATCCAACTTATTCTTCAGAGCCAAGTTCAAAGCCATTTCCTCTGTGAAACCCTCTTGAAGGCAAGCAAGGTGTCCTACACTTCTGTGTATTCCTCATACCCTACAAACAGCCCGAAACATAACATACTCAGTGCATGTGTTTAAATTAATTAAACTGAGGAGAAATGCAAATTGGGTTCTAAAGACTGCAGAATTTAGGGGAAGCAATGTAGACGGACCTAGGGTTGAAATAAAGTAGATGTTAGAGGGTAGATCAAAGAAATATAAAATAAAGAGCCAGAAATACCAGTTATGTACAGCTGGATCTGAACCCTATTCCCCTGCAATTGCCCACAACACCGTGTAGACGTCTGTTCGGAGTCTACCACCTAAAGTCTCCCTGTGCCTCTCTTCCTTTCTCTTTGGAGAATTAAACACTTGTGTTTCATTACCTTTTTCACTTTTACATTTTATCCTCTCTTTTATGATATACAGTTAAAATGGACTTGAATCATTTTGTTCACAAGTAAACATACTCTCTTCCCTAACAGAAGGACTACATTTTAATGTCACATTAGTCATTATTCATCTCAATCTGATTAGTCTTAACATCCATTATTAAAAGCTTCTCTTGCTCCAAAGTCCACCTGCCCTCCTCCCCTCCCAGATTTATATTGAGTTGATTGCTGTGATGTTAGTTAAAGCATCATACAAGACATTGAAGAGGCTCTGAAGATGAGTAAGATTACGGTTTCTGATGCTAGGAAGTTTAAAGTGTAGCAGAAAGGCTAAGAAAAATACAGAGTAATCTCAAGAGTTAAAAAATTTTGTGGTGCAAAAATAATTTCTAGGAGGTAAAGAAATGAGAGAACTCATTTCTTATAAGCAAAACAGGAAGGGCTTCATGAAAATGTATAAATATATAAAAAACATATTTTATTTTTATCCAGTTTTCAAAGTGCCATAGACCTTATGTTTATGAACCAAGGAATGGATGAGAGAATGATTGAGGTTTTTTCCTATGTCTTTTAAAGAGATAAGAAAAGGAATGGCACTCCGTAACAAGAGTGACATTGCAAGAAAGAGGGACAGCATGCATGAAATGGAGGAATGATTTATAAAATCATCCAATTCATTTTTTTTTCAACGTTTATTTATTTTTGGGACAGAAAGAGACAGAGCATGAACGGGGGAGGGGCAGAGAGAGAGGGAGACACAGAATTGGAAACAGGCTCCAGGCTCCGAGCCATCAGCCCAGAGCCTGACGCGGGGCTCGAACTCACGGACCGCGAGATCGTGACCTGGCTGAAGTCGGATGCTTAACCGACTGCGCCACCCAGGCGCCCCTAAAATCATCCAATTCAAGGGAAGCAGAAGCTCAGAACCTTCCATGACTCAGGAGAGTCACAAATTCCTTCCCTTCCCACCCAGGACCACCATGCTGGACAATATGAGATGGCATGTATATCATAGTCAATGTAAAACAGTAGGGAGTCATAAGGAGTCTTTTTAGATATTTTTTCCTTATTGCTTTCTCTTGAAACTTTAATACTACAGATATACTGTATGTCCATTTATGTACTGTATGTATATTTGTACTTCATACATAAAAGAGTAAGAGTTTTTTTATTCCTTCCCTTCCCCACTCCCACCAATAAGAACAAACGCTCACCGTTTGGGAAGTGAAATCATCTGTGGTGAGAATGTATGGTGGATAAGAGGTACCCATTTGTGTTGCAATGGACATCTTTACTACAGACCACACTGTGAATGTTCTCTAGTTTCCCCATGGCACTTGGAATCTCTTGAGAAAGTAGGCAGTAAGCAATCCTATGGCAGGCAAATTTCACTTTGAGTCATTTTAATTTCAGTCTCAAATATTAGGTTACCTCAGTTGACATCTATGTCACATCATGAATAACAACAAAAGCCATTGCCAGATACAAAGGAGAATTCCCACATTTTTACAAAGCTGATGGAATGTTTTTGAAAAGCTCTAAATTATCAGCCACACAGGCATGTGAGTGGGCAGTAGACTTTAATGAGAGATTAGGGCTGCTCATCCTCAGACTTTCCCACTCAACCCAGTCCCCCAGACTTTATTACGTGGGCCGACTGGCCCTCCTGATTCTGCATCTCTAGCACCTTTGTATCATAATTAGCATTATCTTCATTAGGGTTGTTACTCTGAACTGGCAGAGACTTTGAAATATCATTTGTTCATTCTCACTCCTCCCATTAAACTTTTCTGTAGAAGAGAACGGTGTAGAGACTTGTTTTCATTCTGATATGAATTATCTCCCCAGTGCACAAAGATATTAAAAGGTTGAAGTGGTTATTGTTCATTATAGTTTTAAATAACTTCTTTTTTCCATTAAGATGAATCATGTATCATTATAGGGACTTTAGTTTAAAATTGAAAAAACTCTATTTGAGATTGTTAGCCAAACTCATTTTTCTTCCCATTTTTCAAGTATTGTTCTTTGTAATGGCAAACAACAGCAAAACACTTTCACTGTTCTTTAATGGAATGATCTGTCTTGAGAATAAATTAGATCCTCAAGGGCCTATTCAAGCCTAAGACTCAATGGCTACTTTCAAGTTTATTAAATATAAGGAAAATTCTTAAATAGAAAACAAGTGTAGACCTTGAAACCACTTAAGGTCCCATCTAACTCTTAGGATTCCAAAAACAGTATTTTTTTTTTAATATAGCAGGAACCTTGGAGGATGTCAGTGTACAAGATTTAGGTTATAAGCCAGAACCATGATAAGTATTTCACCAGCCATTTTCCTCCCCAATATTAGCCAGAGACCTGGTCTATACCATACCCATCAATCTCCTTTCTTGTCTAAATTTTTGTGATATTTTATTACTATAAGTTTAGGAGATTTTATTGTATAGTTTAAAAGATGTGTGTGTCCACGCTGAAAAGAAACACAAAAGTACCTAAGAAACTCTTCTTTAAAACATCCAGTCTTCCCACAGTGTGATTCCTTCCTTATCCCCTAAAGACAGATCTGATCCCATCACACCAGGCCGTCAGTAACTTCAAATTGCCATCAGCAAAAAGTGGCAATTGCTTAGTATGACACACAAAATCATCTCTAGCCTGATCCCATCTATATTTATGACCTCGTTTCAAGCTAGCCTTTCTCTTGACTTTTTTTTTTCTGTTACAGGGCTTTTCTAAACAAAACTCCCCCCACCTCATTTTTATGCTTCTTTGCATGTCATTCCTTTTGACTAGAAGTTACTTTCTCCTTGTAATGACCATCAACAATTAACAAGTGACACCTTCCTTAACAAGCTCTTAGATGACTAGTCATGCTTTCTTCCCTATTGCCATGACATTTTACATGTCTCTGGCACAGTTCTTCTCTGAATGAAATGCAGTTATTTGTATGCAGACGTGCTCCTGCTGATAGGCAGTCTCTTTTTTGAGGGCAAGGACAGTGTTAACTCAGAAAAATGCTGTGACATTATGCATTCATTTATTAAGCTGAACTATATAAAACTGCTGATATTTAACCATTTTTGACCTACAAAAATGACAACACTTATATTATTTATAATCTACTTAATTCTAAAACTACTTCTCAAAACCTTGTCAAAAATACACTGAGACAGAGGCAGTCTGCTCACCAAGTGTTCTAATCGAACCATTACTTTTCTGAACCCCCTGTCACTGGGTCGGGCCTTGCAGCCAAGTATGGTCAATAAAGCAACAAAAAGATGAACAGAAGTGAGTTCTGTGAAAATAGCACATGCATCTTTCCAGACTCTTCTCTAGCTACAACAACCAGAGACTGCATATTCCAGATGGCGCAGCTACACTTGGTAAAACTTCAGCATGGGCTGCTGAGTGACATATGGAGCAGACCCCTACACCAACCTATGATGTGCATAAACAAGAAATAAGCCACTGTTGTGGTAAGCCACTGGGGTTTCAGCTTTAAATGTGGCTAATCTTATGCATAACCAAGTTAAATAAAATAGGCAGGGAAATGAGGGAAAGGGACATAGAGAAATAAGGCAGGATAAGCCTAAACCCGATTACACGCCATTAATTATGTCTTCTATGTACTAAAGGTATGATACACATTTGATTTGAGCCTCCCTGTGATCAAGAAAATAGGAGAAAAACCATCTCTTACAAAGTTCAAAGTCTCTAAAAAATGAAAACTAACTTATAACAATGCTTTAAATTCTTTACATATTTTGAAGGAATAAACATATCATTTTTATGTGTATACTATATATCAGGAAAATAGAGATAGCAACATTAGCTCTAGAAAGATTAAAGATTCTTCCTGAGAGTAGGTCAGAGAAACCTCACAACTATGTGGAATCTAGTCTAACGTTAGGTCAATTATCTTTATATCTCTAGAGGTATTAACCTCAAATTTCCAGTTAGCAAATGATTCTAAACAAAATAAGGCTGTTATGGAGGTAAACCACTCAATTTGTGCCTAAATGTTTAATAAGCTCTTTTTTAAAATATTATTTTAGGTAATGCTCAAATGCATTTTAACAAATTCACAACAAAAGATTTTATATTAATAAACTCTTAGCTCAGAGGTGAGAATAACACCTCCAATAATTTTGTGAAAATCATAGGGCATAGAGACTGATAATAAGATATCAATAACTTTATCCTCTAAACTTCTGGTGAAACTAAGACAGTAATTATTTGAGTTGTTTATCTCTTCTGTACATATTTCCAAATTAAGATATAAAGATAAACTTTTCATGCATATACAGTATATACGTATATAGCCATTTAGATCAAAAGGCTTGTGAGATTATGAGTAATCTCTATTATCTTCTTAATCCTTTGCTTTTTTTTCAAAATATTTAATAACAAATTGGATTATTTTTATAATCAGAGAAATGCATTTTTCAAAATATATGAATTCAAACACTTTGGTATTTTGATCCAGCTTTTTCTCAAGACTACCCACCCACCCACACTTCCTCATTCACATCCTTCAACTGAAGTTTCTTTAAAGATGGGGATCATATCATACTTACCATTTATTACCCTGTTACTACCTCTATCATTGAAAGCTTCTTTGAGGACAGAAATTCTTATTATAAATAAGCCTGATAGGTAGGTGTATGAACTACAAAAGCCTCTGCATTCCCGCTGGCAAAATTCATAGAGAAGCCCACTCCTAGTTTACTTTAGATACCCCTGCTTCAGCTAATGTGCACCAGGGTCTCATCCTCAATAATGCAATGTTCTTGTTTATTTAATATGATCTTGGGTTGTTATGTTGTCTCTTTTCTCAAAGCCAAAATCATTCAAACACTTTCTTTTTATGCACTTTTTATCCATTATTGTAAGCACACTACTCATTTCCAGAAATGCACATCCAGTTTTTATTATTCTATCCAAAGCAGATGTCATCTCTGCACAGCAGTTCACTTCTCATACAAAGCTTTAATAAAGTGGAAAGAAGGAAAAATAGGAGTGGGTTTTTTTTTCACATTAATCTAAAATCTGGAACACCAATCCTTTCACTTGGTGTTCAATAAACAATTATAAAATCAGTCAATAAATTATACCATATTGCAATAATATCTTGCTTTATCTAAAATTTAGTAAAGGAAGGGGCGCCTGGGTGGCTCAGTCGGTTAAGCATCCGACTTTGGCTCAGGTCATGATCTCGCGTTTCATCGTCTAGCTGGCGGCTGATGGCTGGGAGCCTGGAGCCTGCTTCAGATTCCGTGTCACCCTCTCTCTCTGCCCCATCCCTGCTTTTGCTCTGTCTCTCTCTTTCAAAAACGAATAAACATTAAAACAAAATTTTAATTTATGAAAAGAAACTTAGGAAAATGAAAGGAATACTTCTCTGTTCAAACCATTGAACCTCCATGTTTTGAGTACGCAGCATTTTGTGCACACACACACACACAAACACATACATGTTCACACACAACTCTCCAGGTAGGGCTGAGTGGCTCACCAAAGTCCTCATTTTGTTCTCCCAAATCTTTAGATTCAGGTCCTCCTTAAGTATAGTTCTCACAAATAATCCAAAATAATGTCATTATATTCCCCAAATTCAGGTGCTTTTGTTTCTATTACTCCTGGGACCAAGTTTATCTCCACCACAAAGGAGCTACCTGGTTTTTTCCTGAAGAAATGCAAAAAAAAAAAAAATAATACATCATTAATACTTTGACAGACAGAGCTGGTAGGAATATTTAGTTCACACAGTCTTTTGGAGGGCAGTCTTGCAATATATCCAAAATGTTAAATGTCTACCTAAACTGTGACCCCAAATTTTTACTTCTAATCATTTATCCGAAGGAAATAATAATGGATGTATGCAAAGTTTAAAAGAATATTTATCATAGGGCGCCTCAGGGACTCAGTTGTTAAGCATCTGACTTCGGCTCAGGTCATGATCTCACAGTTGGTGAGTTTGAGTCCCACATTGGTGAGCAGAGCCTCGCTTTGTGTAAAAACATGAGCCCTGGGTGAGCCCTGCTTCTCTCTCTCTCTCTCTCTCTCTCTCTCTCTGTCTCTCAGTCTCTCTTTCTCCCTCCCTCCCTCCACCCCTTGCTCACTTGCATCCTCTCTCTAAAAAAAACAAAAAACAAAAACACCTTATGTTGTTCCTGGAAAAAAGATCAACAGCTTTTATTTCAAGATATTGTGACTATGTCTTTTGTTTTCTTCTGGATGATTTTTTTATGTATTTAAATTTTCCTGAAAAAAATTAATCAGACATAAGAATTCCAGTTCCTGATCTGAGGACAGGCCTTGCCTACAGGCAATCAGCAAACTGAGATGACTGACATGAGTAATTTCACCTTTCATGGAAGACTCCTTCCTCCAGAATCAGGAGGGCCTTGTCAAAGCCAACATTCAAGAGTGTTCATCTAAAGTAAAATGAGGGCCACTTACCCACTTGCCAAACAGGTTTTCAAATTCCCATTTGAACTATCTGAAGCAATTTCTGCTAAAGTCCTTTTTTAGCTACTCAGTTTAATAATCCATATTTGCTTTCTTATACAGGTATAAGTCATCAGCCCCCTGGTTTAGTTTGAATTATTGAAAATGCCTCAGTAGCAGTGCAAATATAGAAATATTGCTTCCATGTATTAATGTTCCAGGGAATAATCCTGGCCAAAGGCTGTAGCTGACACCCAATAGCTAGTTGATGCCAGACATTTGCTGACAAATGTCTGAAACACTTGCGTCAATTTATAAAAATCTCTGAATTGCTATTTCAACCTCAGAGTTCCCTATGAAACTGACTGGGGCAGCAGTATGCTGGAGCCAGGTCATAGCTACTCAAAAACCCAATTTTTAAATATTCAGGGAAAGCACCCTGGACTTGGTGACCAAAAAACATGGGGGCTGGAACCTGGCTGGGTCATTACCTTATCCTCTTGAGTAAAGTTATTTAACCTCTTAGAGCCTTAGTGTCATTATTCAAGAATTCAATAATTCCTGCCTCATAAGAATATAGCAAGGATTACATATAAAAATGCCTGGATCATAGTAAATATTTGCTGAAATAAGAATATGCTAGCAAATTAAACCTGACCACAGGAAAATTCTCCAGCATGTCCAGTGAGATCCTGGCCATTTTCCTTTACAGTGTCCCCCACCCCTCTTTTTTTTTTTTTTAATTTTCTAATTTTTTTTTAATTTTCTCTTTTTAAAATTTCTTTTTTTTAATTTTTTTTTTTAATTTTCTCTTGACTGGAAAAAAAATGTTGCAGTAGAAATTAAAAAGACTTGTGTTTCAGTCCAAGCTCTGAACCTGTGGTATGGAGTAAAACTTTCTGGGTTACAATGACTATAACTAATATGAGGCAGGATGGTTATTTAAGGTACCTTCAAGTTACAAAATTGTATGTTCTCATTTTTTCAACTTTTCCATACAAACTTTCCTTGTGACTCGAGCTCAAACCCCTCTGGTTCTCCCATTTCTCATAAAACAGCATCCTTTTCCAAGTAGCTTTAAATATTGTAGTCCCAGCTCAGCTGTGATATAGGTTCAAAGAGAGACAAAGGGGATCCTGGCTCTAGCTCAGTTGCTAGAGCATGTGACTCTTGATCTCAGGGTTGTGAGTTCAAGCCCCACATTGGGCATGGAGCTTCCTTAAAAAACATTTTTTTTAATTAAAAAAAAAGATAAAGAGACCAAGAACATTGTGATGCAACTTAGCTTAACTTGCTTTCAAGGAAGTTGTTGCCAAATGGAACTTGCTCTTCTTAGTATTGCAGTTATGCATTGGGACTCACTGCATGTGATTACCACAGGTCTCCACTGACCTTCTAGCCCACTGGCTAAGCTCAGGTTTGCCTTGAAATTGGTAAACCTTGGGTTCCTCTTGTTTCCAGTCTAGACCTTGGGCATCACACAAACATCTATTCACTCACCTTGATTGCCTTAGTAACCTTTCCCTTTCACTCACTGGAGCCTCCGGGATGTTTTCTTTTTATCCTTCACAGTAAAATATCTTTCACAATTGAGATCTCATGAGTCTCAGATAAGAAACCAATTAAGGTATGTTGGGTCATTTTCTCTGCACCTTGAAAAGATATTATTGCCATAATATGTTGTTTGCTAGTTTTTCAACAGACTTTCCCTTCTGAGATCCCTGAGTGGCTCTTAGTGCCTCTAATTAATTACTCCTGACTTCGAATAGCAGCATTAGATTTAATACAAAAGATAATACTGCCAAAAGTCCAAATTGCTTTAAAGACCACGTTTATAAATGTAACTGGCACCTAAAATGTATAAAATGTTATCTTTTAATTATGAGATCAATATTTTATTTTCAATATTTATTTCACAGCAGAATTTTTACAATTCACTTAAGAAGTAACTTGGTAAGGGGGAAATAACCTATTAGGCTTTTGAACTATAGTTTAGATCGGTTCCTATAGGTGCTAGAGAATCTCCATAAGAGAACCCCCTATGTGAACCATGTAACAGCCCAAAACTTCTCATTTTGGGGGAAGCTTGCAGGGTATGTATTTGAAGAGAAAAATCCAAGACAACTGTAGAACTTCCACCTGAGGAACAGGCACCTGAATGTATCATAAGATATAGTTTCTGCTCCATAGTATAAGCGCTCTCCAGCTATTCTTTGGGGGCAAAGCTCTTGCTAGCCAAGGAAGATTTTTACGGATACCAGAGCACTCAGTAAGCCTGGTGGCTCCCTGGAAGCAGCTGAGATTGTAGCAGTGACTGGGACAACCTTGGTGTCCTGGGCTACAGCAACAGAGGTATTAAGTGCAGGCCTAAGTGGACTACATAACTATGTGGTTGGTGAGTGATGTCCAACAGACACTGAACAAAATTGAAGAGGATTGTAAAATCATGGAGATGGTCCTGACAGCTATTGGTGTTTAGCTTGGAGCTCACCGGGTCCCTCACTCTGGGCCCTGCAATGCTTATCCAAAGGTTACACCTTTAGAAGACAATACAAAGTGTATGAGAGGATATTATGTTGTGTTGATGCAGCCCAAAGAAAAGCAAACTGAAAAAGAACAGTCACTGCTTCTTTTTTGGTCCTTGTTGGATATAAGTGGGTTCCAATTCTAATGCCAACATTCACCAGCAATATGAGTTGGGACAAGTTCCTTCAACTTTCTAAGCCTTGCTTTCCTCATCAATAAATTAGATAAAATAACATATACCTTATAAGGTCATTGTAGGAATTAAACTTAATGGCATATGTAAAGTACTTGCTATATAATAAGTCCTTAATTATGGCAGCTGTCATTACTGCCATCCTGATGATGAGATGGTGATGGTGATACTGATTTTTCAACAAATACTTATCACAGAGTTTGGCATACAGTAAAAAATCAATTACATTTTCCTTCCTTCTCATTTTGAGATTTCTTTATGTCAGATATTTAGTGTAGTCTTCCTATAGCTTTTCTCCCTGGTGCCCTAAAGAAAAAAGGACTGCATCTTTCTCTCAAAAGTTATCACTAACCTCTCCATAAGATAGTCTATTGTGGTTGGTGCTAAGATGTGGGGACAATGGCCTTTGGAGGCAGAATACTTGAATTTCTCCTCTTTATTCTCCAATTATTAATGGACATTTGTGTTAGAGTCATTTTTCTCTTATTAATATAGAAAATAATTAACTGGAAAAAGAGGCAAGATGGCGGCTTAGGAGGATGCTGGGCTCACCGCACGTCCTGCTGATCACTTAGATTCCATCTACACCTGCCTAAATAACCCAGAAAACCGCCAGAGGATTAGCAGAACGGAGTCGCCGGAGCCAAACGCAGACGAGAGGCCCACGGAAGAGGGTAGGAAGGGCGGCGAGGCGGTGCGCGCTCCACGGACTGGCGGGAGGGAGCCGGGGCGGAGGGGCGGCTCGCCGGCCAAGCAGAGCCCCCGAGTCTGGCTTGCAAAGCAAAGGGGCCTGACGGACTGTGTTCCCAAAACAAGCGCGACTTCACGCCTGGGAGGTCGTAAGTTAACAGCTCTGCTCGGAAAGCGGGAAGGCTGGAGGACAAAGGGAGGGAGAGCTGCTGAGCCCCCTGACACCAGAGCTCAGTTTGGTGGGGAACAAAGGCGCTCGCCAGTGCCATCTCCCCCGCCCATCCCCCAGCCGAAATCCCAAAGGGAACCGGTTCCTGCCAGGGAACTTGCTCGCTCCCCGCAAACACCCAACTCTGCGCTTCTGCGGAGCCAAACCTCCGGCAGCGGATCTGACTCCCTCCCGCTGCCACAGGGCCCCTCCTGAAGTGGATCACCTAAGGAGAAGCAAGCTAAGCCTGCCCCTCCTGCCCCCGAGCACCTTGCCTACCCACCCCAGCTAATACGCCAGATCCCCAGCATCACAAGTCTGGCAGGGTGCAAGTAGCCCAGACGAGCCACCCCACCCCACAGTGAATCCCGCCCCTAGGAGAGGGGAAGAGAAGGCACACACCAGTCTGACTGTGGCCCCAGCGGTGGGCTGGGGGCAGATATCAGGTCGGACTGCGGCCCCGCCCACCAACTCCAGTTATACACCACAGCACAGGGGAAGTGCCCTGCAGGTCCTCACCACGCCAGGGACTATCCAAAATGACCAAGCGGAAGAATTCCCCTCAGAAGAATCTCCAGGAAATAACAACAGCTAATGAGCTGATCAAAAAGGATTTAAATAATATAACAAGAGTGAATTCAGAATAATAGTCATAAAATTAATCACTGGGCTTGAAAACAGTATAGAGGACAGCAGAGAATCTCTTGCTACAGAGATCAAGGGACTAAGGAACAGTCACGAGGAGCTGAAAAACGCTTTAAACGAAATGCATAACAAAATGGAAACCACCACAGCTCGGCTTGAAGAGGCAGAGGAGAGAATAGGTAAACTAGAAGATAAAGTTATGGAAAAAGAGGAAGCTGAGAAAAAGAGAGATAAAAAAATCCAGGAGTATGAGGGGAAAATTAGAGAATTAAGTGATACACTAAAAAGAAATAATATACACATAATTGGTATTCCAGAGGAGGAAGAGAGAGGGAAAGGTGCTGAAGGGGTACTTGAAGAAATCATAGCTGAGAACTTCCCTGAACTGGGGAAGGAAAAAGGCATTGAAATCCAAGAGGCACAGAGAACTCCCTTCAGACGTAACTTGAATCGATCTTCTGCACGACATATCATAGTGAAACTGGCAAAATACAAGGATAAAGAGAAAATTCTGAAAGCAGCAAGGGGTAAACGTGCCCTCACATATAAAGGGAGACTTATAAGACTCGTGACTGATCTCTCTTTTGAAACTTGGCAGGCCAGAAAGAATTGGCACGAGATTTTCAGGGTGCTAGACAGAAAAAATATGCAGCCAAGAATCCTTTATCCAGCAAGTCTGTCATTTAGAATAGAAGGAGAGATAAAGGTCTTCCCAAACAAACAAAAACTGAAGGAATTTGTCACCACTAAACCAGCCCTACAAGAGGTCCTAAGGGGGACCCTGTGAGACAAAGTCCCAGAGACATCACTACAAGCATAAAACATACAGACATCACAATGACTCTAAACCCGTATCTTTCTATAATAACACTGAATGTAAATGGATTAAATGCGCCAACCAAAAGACAAAGGGTATCAGAATGGATAAAAAAACAAGACCCATCTATTTGCTGTCTACAAGAGACTCATTTTAGACCTGAGGACACCTTTAGATTGAGAGTGAGGGGATGGAGAACTATTTATCATGCGACTGGAAGCCAAAGAAAGCTGGAGTAGCCATACTTCTATCAGACAAACTAGACTTTAAATTAAAGGCTGTAACAAGAGATGAAGAAGGACATTATATAATAGTTACAGGGTCTATCCATCAGGAAGAGCTAACAATTATAAATGTCTATGCGCCGAATACCGGAGCCCCCAAATATATAAAACAATTACTCATAAACATAAGCAACCTTATTGAGAAGAATGTGGTAATTGCAGGGGACTTTAACACCCCACTTACAGAAATGGATAGATCATCTAGACACACGGTCAATAAAGAAACAAGGGCCCTGAATGAGACATTGGATCAGATGGACTTGACAGATATACTTAGAACTCTGCATCCCAAAGCAACAGAATATACTTTCTTCTCGAGTGCACATGGAACATTGTCCAAGATAGATCACATACTGGGTCACAAAACAGCCCTTCATAAGTTTACAAGAATTGAAATTATACCATGCTTACTTTCAGACCATAATGCTATGAAGCTTGAAATCAACCACAGAAAAAAGTCTGGAAAACCTCCAAAAGCATGGAGATTAAAGAACACCCTACTAACGAATGAGTGGGTCAACCAGGCAATTAGAGAAGAAATTAAAAAATATATGGAAACAAACGAAAATGAAAATACAACAATCCAAACGCTTTGGGACGCAGCAAAGGCAGTCCTGAGAGGAAAACACATTGCAATCCAGGCCTATCTCAAGAAACAAGAAAAATCCCAAATACAAAATCCAACAGCACACCTAAAGGAACTAGAAGCAGAACAGCAAAGGCAGCCTAAACCCAGCAGAAGAAGAGAAATATAAAGATCAGAGCAGAAATAAACAATATAGAATCTAAAAAAACTGTAGAGCAGATCAACGAAACCAAGAGTTGGTTTTTTGAAAAAATAAACAAAATTGACAAACCTCTAGCCAGGCTTCTCAAAAAGAAAAGGGAGATGACCCAAATAGATAAAATCATGAATGAAAATGGAATTATTACAACCAATCCCTCAGAGATACAAACAATTATCAGGGAATACTATGAAAAATTATATGCCAACAAATTGGACAACCTGGAGGAAATGGACAAATTCCTGAACACCCACACTCTTCCAAAACTCAATCAGGAGGACATAGAAAGCTTGAACAGACCCATAACCAGCGAAGAAATTGAATCGGTTATCAAAAATCTCCCAACAAATAAGAGTCCAGGACCAGATGGCTTCCCAGGGGAGTTCTACCAGACGTTTCAAGCAGAGATAATACCTATCCTTCTCAAGCTATTCCAAGAAATAGAAAGGGAAGGAAAACTTCCAGACTCATTCTATGAAGCCAGTATTACTTTGATTCCTAAACCAGACAGAGACCCAGTCAAAAAAGAGAACTACAGGCCAATATCCCTGATGAATATGGATGCAAAAATTCTCAATAAGATACTAGCAAATCGAATTCAACAGCATATAAAAAGAATTATTCACCATGATCAAGTGGGATTCATTCCTGGGATGCAGGGCTGGTTCAACATTCGCAAATCAATCAACGTGATACATCACATTAACAAAAAAAAAGAGAAGAACCATATGATCCTGTCAATCGATGCAGAAAAGGCCTTCGACAAAATCCAGCATCCTTTCTTAATAAAAACCCTCGAGAAAGTCGGGATAGAAGGAACATACTTAAAGATCATAAAAGCCATTTATGAAAAGCCCACAGCTAACATCATCCTCAATGGAGAAAAACTGAGAGCTTTTTCCCTGAGATCAGGAACACGACAAGGATGCCCACTCTCACCGCTGCTGTTTAACATAGTCCTGGAAGTTCTAGCATCAGCAATCAGACAACAAAAGGAAATCAAAGGCATCAAAATTGGCAAAGATGAAATCAAGCTTTCGCTTTTTGCAGATGACATGATATTATACATGGAAAATCCGATAGACTCCACCAAAAGTCTGCTAGAACTGATACTGAATTCAACAAAGTTGCAGGATACAAAATCAATGTACAGAAATCAGTTGCATTCTTATATACTAACAATGAAGCAACAGAAAGACAAATAAAAAAACTGATCCCATTCACAATTGCACCAAGAAGCATAAAATACCTAGGAATAAATCTAACCAAAGATGTAAAGGATCTGTATGCTGAAAACTATAGAAAGCTTATGAAGGAAATGGAAAAAGATTTAAAGAAATGGAAAGACATTCCCTGCTCATGGATTGGAAAAATAAATATTGTCAAAATGTCAATACTACCCAAAGCTATCTACACATTCAATGCAATCCCAATCAAAATTGCACCAGCATTCTTCTCGAAACTAGAACAAGCAATCCTAAAATTCATATGGAACCACAAAAGGCCCCGAATAGCCAAAGGAATTTTGAAGAAGAAGACCAAAGCAGGAGGCATCACAATCCCAGACTTTAGCCTCTACTACAAAGCTGTCATCATCAAGACAGCATGGTATTGGCACCAAAACAGACACATAGACCAATGGAATAGAATAGAAACCCCAGAACTAGACCTACAAACGTATGGCCAACTCATCTTTGACAAAACAGGAAAGAACATCCAATGGAAAAAAGACAGCCTCTTCAACAAATGGTGCTGGGAGAACTGGACAGCAACATGCAGAAGGTTGAAACTAGACCACTTTCTCACACCATTCACAAAAATAAACTCAAAATGGATAAAGAACCTGAATGTGAGACAGGAAACCATCAAAACCTTAGAGGAGAAAGCAGGAAAAGACCTCTCTGACCTCAGCCGTAGCAATCTCTTACTCGACACATCCCCAAAGGCAAGGGAATTAAAAGCAAAAGTGAATTACTGGAACCTTATGAAGAGAAAAAGCTTCTGCCCAGCAAAGGAAACAACCAACAAAACTAAAAGGCAACCAACGGAATGGGAAAAGATATTCGCAAATGACATATTGGACAAAGGGCTAGTATCCAAAATCTATAAAGAGCTCACCAAACTCCACACCCGAAAAACAAATAACCCAGTGAAGAAATGGGCAGAAAACATGAATAGACACTTCTCTAAAGAAGACATCCGGATGGCCATCAGGCACATGAAAAGATGTTTAGCGTCGCTCCTCATCAAGGAAATACAAATCAAAACCACACTCAGGTATCACCTCACGCCAGTCAGAGTGGCCAAAATGAACAAATCAGGAGACTATAGATGCTGGAGAGGATGTGGAGAAACGGGAACCCTCTTGCACTGTTGGTGGGAATGCAAAGTGGTGCAGCCGCTCTGGAAAGCAGTGTGGAGGTTCCTCAGAAAATTAAAAATAGACCTACCCTATGACCCAGCAATAGCACTGCTAGGAATTTATCCAAGGGATACAGGAGTACTGATGCATAGGGGCACTTGTACCCCAATGTTCATAGCAGCACTCTCAACAATAGCCAAATTATGGAAAGAGCCTAAATGTCCATCAACTGATGAATGGATAAAGAAATTGTGGTTTATATACACAATAGAATATTACGTGGCAATGAGAAAAAATGAAATATGGCCTTTTGTAGCAACGTGGATAGAACTGGAGAGTGTGATGCTAAGTGAAATAAGCCATACAGAGAAAGACAGATACCATATGGTTTCACTCTTATGTGGATCCTGAGAAACTGAACAGGAACCCATGGGGGAGGGGAAGGAAAAAAAAAAAAAGAGGTTAGAATGGGAGAGAGCCAAAGCATAAGAGACTGTTAAAAACTGAGAACAAACTGAGGGTTGATGGGGGCGGGAGGGAGGAGAGGGTGGGTGATGGGTATTGAGGAGGGCACCTTTTGGGATGAGCACTGAGTGTTGTATGGAAACCAATTTGTCAATAAATTTCATAAAAAAAAAAAATAAAAATAAAAATAAATAAATTATTAAGAATTACCTGAAAAAAAAAAGAAAACAATTAAGTTAGATCATAGAAGGCATTAATTGCACCAAAGCTCCTGAATCTTACTACATCCAAAATATAATGACCATTTGAGAGCATCTACAGTGTATAGGTATACCACCTCATTTAATGCTTATAATTCTATTAAGTGATTATTACTGCCATTCTGAAGAGAAAAAATTGACAGATAAAGGTAAAATAAAACTGGACCAAGGTCACATAACTAACAGGCAGTGAGTTGGGATTTAAAACTTCTGTCTGACTCTAAATTCCATGCTTATATCCGCTATGCCATTTATCTCCTTGTCAAAGATGAAAACTCTTAGAAAGCTTATTCTCCTAGCGAACTATGAAATAATAAAAATCGAGTGAATAAAATGTCAACTTGTTCATTAAGATAGGAAGTACACACAATATAAAAATGATAAATCAGTTGACTTTTTTTTATAACCTCAGTGTTCCGTGAAAAAACTAAACTCATCAATCTTCCTCCCAACTAATCTTTTCAACATTAATAATTTCCTAAAGTAAATTAGGAACCGGGAATTAATTTAATATGTTTTTCTTCCTAATGACATAAGCCTCATATCATTGTAGTTTCCAAAGCAAATCACCATTTAAGTTATCAAAAGCTGTGGATTGCAGCCCTCTACGGAAGTCAGAGTTAAAAACAGAATATAATAATTAGAATTTCTCATTGAAGTGGACACTTTTCATTCTCAGAAAGAAATTATGTGTGTTAACTATGACAGCAGCCTGATTTCTGTAGCAACTTAAGGATGTTTGTTTCTTGTCATGTGTTACTGCTCTGCAAAACACATGCTGCTGATATAAAACACGGCATGTATACATTTTTAAATACACAATTATAATTTTCAATGCTCCACGTACAAGAGATATATTGGTTCATGTCACTTGCATAAAATGTCAGTCAAGTTGGCAGCTAGTTCATCCTTTCACTGTCCTTGAGGCAGAGCACAGAATGCTGAATCTCACACTGTCATTAGTGATGCCAATCGTAATAAGAATCAGTCACTCACTTTTAACTAAAAGAATGAAAAACTGAATTACCTCTGATTTGTCAAATCATTTCATGGAGTAACAATACTATTAATAAATCATATTAGTCCAACAAAAGGACCAGAATTCCCACCATAACATTCATGAGCCAATCATTATATTTGTGGATTAGGAGGATTAAATTGAAAGGTTTGGACATTTCTTTAAGTATATTAGTACTTGAAAAGGATTAATTAACTTGAAGTATTTATCTGTCCAGTCAATCTACATTGGTTTGTTTGTTTGTTTGTTTGTTTGAATGTCCACCCTGGACAAGATGCTTTTGATAAGGGGATGACAGAACAGTACAAAAAGTTGAGTTGGGTTTATACCAAAGAATGAGAAGTTTACAAAGTTTAGAGGAGAGGTGGATCTATGATGGTAAGGAGTCTTGAAACATATTAGGAGTGGTTGATGAAATTGGATTTATTTAACCTCAAGAAGATTCAGCAGAGGACATGCGAGGTGTTTTCATTTATTTGAAACTGTCCTATGGAAGTTGATTAATAAACAAAAACAAAGGCAAATTGGTAGACACAAGAAGGCAGATTTCTACTCATCATGGCAGGAGACTTTGTAAACATCAGAGCTGTGCATTACTGTGTAATCCAGATACCGTTGAAAATATTCAAACAGGTGGAGGTTGAGAACATTATGGGGCGGGGGGGATGTACACAAGAAAACTAATGTTTTCTTTCAGTAATGTTTCCTTCAAACCTAAACTTCTCTGGTCTGGAGAATAAGACACAGACAAGAAATTACCCAATAAATTTTTTAAAAAATGTTCCTTTATTTTGAGAGAGAAAGAGAGAAAATGTGAGTAGGGGAGGGGCTCAGAGAGAGGGAGAATCTTAGGCAGGCTCCAATCTCAGCTCAGAGCCCAGTGCAGGACTCAATCCCACAACCCTGGGATCATGACCTGAGCTGAAATCAGGAATCAGATGCTTAACTGACTAAGCCACCCAGGTGCCCCTACCCAGTAATAATTTTAAGAGAAAATGACAGAAATTAACAAATACAAAACAGAAAAATTCAAATTGAGTGTGAAGTATTGTTACAGGTTGGGTTCTTCCAGAAGTTGACCCGAAGACTGGGTTTAGTTTGCTGAATGTTTATTAAGGGACCCCCTTGGAGACAATCACTGTGAAAGGGAGGAGAAGGAAGTAGGACTGAGCAGAGAGAGAGAAGTCCAGCGATGAGGCAGCCAGGGCGAATGGCATCCTCAACCTATTCCCAGAGTTGCTCTGGAGCTAGAATATCCCTTAGCAGTTGTCCTGAGTTGGGCCAAGATGGCCAGGCTTTATAGACTTATAGCAATCGTTCATTAGACGTAGACTCCCACAGCAAGGGGTTCAACCTTGGGCAAGGTGACTCACTGCAGCTGAGGTAGACCCTGAGATAGCTGGCAGGTGAAGGCTGTCAATCTGCGTCACTCCCAACAATTGGGGCAATAAGTTCTTCACCGAAGGGAGATCTGGGTGATATATCATAGTGTCTACATATCACCCCTTGTGCAAGTTGAATCTGCTTCATATACATTTTGGGAGCAACTTCTATAGGATTCTCGTAGACCTCTCTTTTTGAATGAACTTTGCAGGAGAGGAAAGTTGTTGGGACAACTGTAGCCACTTCAGCTGGTTTCAGAGCCACAACTGATACTCATTGTCTCCCTCCACCAATAGATCAGCACTCTCCATTCTAGATACCCCTCCCTAGCAATATTAGCTCAATCAGCAATGGTAACAGAAAATTTATACTACTGGGCATAAGCATGGAGCCCTCTGTACTATGTTCTATTGTGTCAAGTGGCAGGAACGAGACTTAAAGGAGGAGTCTGGGATGAGAGACATCTGGCATCTAGAGCAACCAAGTGTTTCTCATCCCAGAACTCCCTTGCCACACTCTCCCAATTCCCTTATATTTCCCGAGATTCCACAAGAGCAGGCTTTCTCTGTGAAGAGTGGTCATGGCACTGATTCCACCATTCTCTGAGCTCACGCTCAGCACATCCCAGACCATCCTCTCCCTGTGCCTCCACTGGACCCACGCTTACTCCCCCACACACCCAATGCCGCATAGTCCACCTTTTGGGCTCCTGTTTGCCTTCCTGGGAAGCCTCACATTCCCCTCCTCTCCCTGGTTCTGGCTTTCCGGTGTCACTCTTGGTGTTCAAAGGAGAACCTTTCCTGATGGAAGCACTTGGGTGGAGGGGCCAGCTCCTCCATATCAGGCTGCTGGCAATTGGGCTGGGTAGAAAGAGGACTGTGCTGAGGCTGTTCTGGGGAAGGCCAGAGATAGCAGACAGCGACGATCTCCTGTGATGAATTCAAGACAACTTGCAGCTGTTGGGAGGAAAAACTGAAGCCAAGGATAGTATAACCGAGTGATCAGGTTGAAGCAGACTTTGACTTTGCCAGAGGTAAGTCTTTCATCCCTGGAGCATGTGCTGTATCCTCAGACCTGGGCATCCTGGAAGGTAATAGACTTTAGGTATTTGCTTGTGTCTGTCACTCCTTGCCAGCCGCTGGGATGAGCCACCATCACAGTGTGACTCAGACCATTGGGCCGGGGTAGGTTTGGTGTAGGGAAATCGTTTTGACATGGTCTCCTGAGGTTGAACAGGTGTGGATAAGATTAACCAGATGTGTAGGAGGATGGCAGTATAACTGGTGAATTACATGGAGGTTGTGTGCTAGATGATAAGGGATTTGTGATTTTTTGATGTTGCAATTTTATCTTAAGATGGATTGTTGCTGGGCCCACCTGACTTAATGACTTGTTGAGTCTGACAGAATCTAGCTAATGATGGGTGATTAGGGCCAAATGGTCACTTGGTAACCCATGGTTTGATACTCCACTCTCTGTAAGGGGTCAGTAGCACACCAGAAGTTGTTTTTCTACAGATATTGGGGTCTCTGCTGCAGGTGACTTGGCCCTGCCCCATGGGTCTGCGTCATGAATATCTCATTGGGGCTTGTGGTGGGTTCCAACATGTCATTTTTCCCCCATAGCTGGTAATACCACATGTTCCAAATGGCAAAGCTGCTTCCACCATAGCCTGGGTTTGGTAAAGAGCTTTTACTGTTTTGGGGCCCACTCAGAGCTTCTATGTCATTTGGTATCTGGGTCAATACAGTATACCCAGTTGCTGAATACATTGCCTTTAGAATCTGAAGAGGCCTATTGGTCATCATTCTTCTTGCTCTGTATTGGAAGGTGAAGATGCTTTAATTTATCTTTTACTTTGTACAGAATGTCCTGGAATACCTGTGATCACTAAATTACTAAAATTTTCCTAATGCAGCATACCAGAGTCATCATAGGGTTTATCTTCCATCCTCTGGAGCACATGCGTCTTAGCAAGGTCCCTAAGATACTAGCCCTTCTTGCTCCTCTAGCATAATTCACATGATGTCATTGATATAGTAGATCGATGTGGTATGTTGTGAGATGTTTAGTTTGTCCAGACCTCTTCGTAATATATTATGATAGCAGAAGGAAAACTTAACATAATCCTGAGCTAAATTGTAAATATATCCTGTTGCCTGTTATGTAAATTCAAACTATTTCTGATTCTCTAATTTGATAGTGATGGAAAAGAATACATTCGATAAATCAGTAGCTACATTTTCTCTACCTAGGGCTGTTTTAATCTTCTCAAGCAAAGATCTCCCACCTGGTGTGGTGGCTGTAATTAGGACTACTCTTTGGTTGAGATTGCCATAGTCTAATGGTAGTTTCTAGAATCTATCTGGTTTTTGGCAGGAACTAGTGAAGTAATACTAGTGAAGTAAGTGGAGAAATGGCTAGACCACCAACCCTACACTCTGTAGATTACGACTGGCACTAATATCTACCAATCCCATGAGATATGGGATTTTTTATTTGCTGTATGGGAAGGGAGTTTTGTAGTGTCAGAAGCTTCCACTTAGAATTTCACATTAGAATGGTTTTTAGATGGTATGCCATTATCAAGGATGTCTATTCTGAATACATTTGGAACCAGGAAAAGGACTGCTAGGTGGGTCCATGTACCCAGTGTCCCCCTGTGAGCCAGTTTTCATTTATTATCTAGCCTCCATATGTCTCCACTCTAACAGATCATGATGATACTTGAGGCCTCCAGGTATCACTTTAACTCAGATTATTTACTCATCGTTACACAAAATGTTTGGCTATTTACTTTTCCCAAGGACACACTTATCCTAGAATATAATTAGGTCATCTTTGTTTACTTAATCTGAAAATTATGTCCTTTAATTAGTGTGTTTGCATTATTTTCATTTAATGTTATTAGTAGACTTGGATTTTGGCTTACCACATTCTTACTAGTTTTCCCTTTGTCCTTCTGTTTTTCACTTTTCTGTTTCTTCTACCAAAAATTTGAGTATTTTTTAGTATTTCACTTTAATGTGGCTGTTTGGTTTTATGTCTTAGGTTTTGTTAGTGATTGCTGTAGGGATTACTATATATATGTATATAGTAGGATGAGAGAAAGGGGGGGGTGGGGAAGAGGGAAGAGGACATGAACCAGAAAGTAATGAACTAAAGAAAAAAGACCCTGCAAAAAGGAGCAGTGAAAAAGTACCTAGCCTCTAAATATTTGTGTCCTATTAACAAAAAAGACACCTTCAACTATTAGGTTTTTTTTTAGTAATTAAAAAGAAATTTTTATCCCAAGAAGGCTCCACACTCAGCAAGTAGGACTAGATCCCATGACCTTGGAATCATGACCTGAGCTGAGATCAAGAGTCAGACACTCAAGTGACTGAACCACCAGGCTCAGTTATTTTTTTTTTTTAAACACCGAGATTTTAAGTGACATTTAAAATTCTTATTTTCATCCCTCCTATCAAATGTAACAATATCCCAACTATGCATGTTCCTTATTTCACTTATCTATATGCCTCTTTTATAATTTTGGCCATGGCTAAGAAAGGCTTAAAGGCTGACAAGGTGGGGTGCAGGGGTGATGCTTTGGAGAAAATCTGTATATTTAAGATCAAGAAGACCCAATGAAAACCCCTGAAAGGAATTTATAAGCTTTCATACATATTTTAGAGAATTAAAAATTTATCTATTTACTATTTCTCTGTTTCTTCATTCTTAAATTCCAAGTTTCTCTCTGGTGTCATTCTTCTGTCTACACAACTTTCTTCTTTTGGAAAAGATGAGCTAAAGACCAATTCTCTTCATTTTATTTCATCTTAGAATGTCCTTATTTTTTCCTCATTTCTGAAGGCTGTTTTCTCTGGATAGAAAGTTTTCTCTCTTAGCCCTTCAAAAATACTTTTCCACTGTTTTCTGTCCCTCATGGTTTTAGGATAAAAAATAAATGAGGTGATTTAAATTGGCATTTGCCTGTATGTTGTGTGTTTTACTCCTTGGGTTGATTTTCAAGATTTTTCCCCCTTCATTTTCAGGTTTTAGTAGTTTGTTACATATTGTGATGTAGTTTGTTTTTGTTTGTTTGCTATTTGTTTTTGCATTTCTCCTGGTTGTATGTCACCAGATTTCTTCTATCTGCTCAATTAAGTCTTTCACCACTTTTAGCTCATTGTTTCTTTCTCTTTTTTTTTAAGTTTATTTATTTATTTGGAGAGAGACCAAGACCGTGAGAGCAGGGGAGGGCCAGAGAGAGAGGGAGATAGAGAATCCCAAACAGGCTCTGCACTGTCAGCACAGAGCCCTACATAGGGCTCTATCCCACAAACCATGAGATCATGACCTGAGCTGAAACCAAGAGTCAGATGTTTAACCAACTGAGCCACGTAGGTGCTCCTAAATCACTGTTTCTTAAAACAAATTTTCTGCTTTGATTTTCTGCTTCTCTCTTGCTGGGACTCCAGTGACATGAATACTTACTTTTTAAATATTGTTCCACAAGATCCTTGAGGTTTTGTCCATTTTTTCCAGACTTTTTCTTTTTTCAGACTGGAAAATTTCCATTGGTCTGTCTTCAAGTTAGTTGATTCTTTCCTCTGTCATATCCAGTTTGCAAGTGAGCTATTTAAGCAATATTTTTAAATTCCATTATTGTATTTTTTAATTCTAAAATGTCCATATTTTTTTCTATAAAGCTTCTACTTCCTTATTGAGAAATTTTATCTTCTATTCATTTTAATAATATTTGTCCTTACTTCATAAAACATGGTTATTTCTCTTCTAAATTGTTTCATAACCCCAGCATGTGAGTCATTTCAGGGTTAGCATCTGTGAGTTTTATTGAGATTTTACTGGTACTTCTCATCAAGTACTTTTCAAGGGTATCCAAAATATTTTAGATGTTATGTTGTGAGCTTGTTAAATTCTTCAGAGAATGTTGATATTTTATTTTAGTAGCAACCAACCCCATTAGGTTCAGATGCATATCTTAACCTGTCTTTTGTGGGCCTTGTTTAGATGTCAATTTAGTTTTCAAAGTTTACACAGGGCTGTTTGTGCCAGTCTGGGAACTGGTCAGTTCCTGAGGTGTGACAGCACACCTCAGGTCAGATTTTTGTTTGTGCAATTCAGAGGGTGAGTGGTGGACATGATATACAGACAAATATCTTACTATAAATTGCTCCTTTATGTGATCTCCACAGCACCCAACTCAATCTTCAGGAGATCCTTTTTGCTGATTCTCTGGCCATGAAGCTAAAATATTAGTGTCCTATGATATCATATACTTCCTAGGATTGTGTCTACCTCAGCAGCAAAGTTGTGGGAGAAAAAAAAAATAACCTGAATCCCACACTCTTTGGATAATAGAGACTTCTTTTCTGGATTCTTCTGGTCAGAAAGAAATATTTTATCTCACAGTTTTAGGTGCCTGAGTGGTCACCACTGCTATCCTTGCTAAGCAAGGGCAACTTCATGGCTGGGGCTTGCGTAAGGCTAGTCCGGGAGATTCTTTTGTTTTTGTTTATTTGTTTTTAACTGGAATTTCCTTTACAGCTATTGTATAGGGCTCCCTTTCCTCATCCTTTGGCCAGAAAAGGGGAGAGAGTTTCTTGGTGGCTTTTCTGTCTATACCCACACATTTGGAATGCCCTAAAACGTAAGGTAGGAGTCATGGGAGGAAAAAAAAACAACAACAGGATACTCAAGGCTGTATTGGTTATTCTTTAAGTTCGTAATTCTCTCTCAACTCTGCTTGCTATTATTTACTTTTCAGACTTCTCAGTGTCTTTATGTATTTGGTGGAGAGTTCTTAGTAAGTTTTAATAAGTGGGAGCAATAAGGTAGAGTGTGTTCACTCCATCCTAGTTGGAATTTGAACCCCCAAAACTGGTTTTAAAAACTAGGAAATAAATTGTTGTGAATCTCACAAAGATTGTTAAGCATTACTAAGTCATTACTATTTTGATTAAATTAGGGTCATGCCATTTAAGAAACCTAAAAAATATCAGGAACAGTCAGGTACTCTTTTCCTGTTAGACCATTTTTACTTAGTTGGTTGGGTTTTGAATTATCTTATAGCTTCAGTTCTTCTCATGCATTAAATGATTTCACCACTCCTTGACATAATACTTTAAGTGTTTTGTTTGACAAATGGCTCATTTGACCTATTTATGAATAAATGCAGCTGTTTCACATTTCTACTACAAAGAGTAAAGATTTCTTAATTTTTCTTCCTAAGCGAAATGACTCCTTAAATGTTAAGGGTTATAGTCATTTTTGAGTATAAATTGCTTTGTAGCAAAAATGATTTTAACATTTGCATCACAATAAATTATATAATAGCATCTATATGCTCTGTGTGCAGCTAAATATTTTCTAAAGGTACCATCACAAGCAAGAACATTGACAGTAATACTATGCCTTGATGATGCACTAAATTAGTTTTCATAATAAAAAGGGACAACTTTGCTTCTAATAATTGTGATGCCTTCTATAAATTCCTTTTTTTTTTTTTTTTTTTCAAAGTTTATTTATTTTTGGGACAGAGAGAGACAGAGCATGAACGGGGGAGGGGCAGAGAGAGAGGGAGACACAGAATCTGAAACAGGCTCCAGGCTCCGAGCCATCAGCCCAGAGCCTGACGCGGGGCTCGAACTCACGGACCACAAGATCGTGACCTGGCTGAAGTCGGACGCTTAACCGACTGCGCCACCCAGGCGCCCCAATTCCTACCTTTTCAAATTCCCATAAATATTTTAGTCTTGATCATGACATTTAAATTAAATAAAAAAATTTCTCTATTCTGCCTCTTACTAACCATTTTGAGCAAGTTGCTTCATCTGTTTATGCTGTGGCTTCTCTAAATGGTGGTGTCAGTGCAATGTATTCTTTCTTCAGCGCCTCCCATTTTCTCTTCAGTAAAAAATCTTGCCAGAACAACACACTATCATTACACTGAGCAAAAATCACAAATCCTATTCTTTGTTACATTTTCATTAAAATAGTGAGAGTCAGAGGCCTGCTTTGTAACAAGAAAAGAATTAAGGATGCTATCTGCTCTGAAAGCAGATGAGGTCCTAGCAGCTCCTATGAAGTCTCATGGACCACGGGGAAGGATATACTTCCATGGCAGATTTGCTTAAGCCTCACTGCTTGCTTATGGTTTCTCTAAGTGTGTTTCAGTGAGATACTGTAAATCCCAGTCACATCTATTCTCTCTCCAATTAATCATTTTAATCCATATAGCTAAGAATTCTCCTCTCTAAGTGCTCAATGGGAACAAATACAAATATAGAGTGAGAGCAAGTTAAGCCTGTTTTCTAAGGGGATAGTGGGAAATAATTGAGTTTGAAATAATAAGAATGTTGATGGGAATATATTAAATGCTTAAGTGGGTTACAAACTGCTGAACATAGGCTCCAGCCCTAGATGACCAGACAGCCTGGTCAGACACTCCAGGCAAAATCCATCAGTCCTACAGCCCTGCCACTGCATGAACCAGGGCAGAAGTCCTGCCCAACTGGAGTATACACTCCAGCTCCACCTGACCATGGAGCCTGAAAAAGGACTCCAGGCAGCCAAGGGGCCCAGACTGTGGTACCAGTTCAATGTGTACTTTTTTTTCCCCACACCACTAAGAAACTCAATTCTCTATGGACACTGACCCCATGTCCCCCAAATTTAACCCATTCTGACACTGTCTACCTGGGGGTGGCTTCTGATTCCACAGGTTAAGGACTCAGTTCCACAAGACTGCCCCCATTTTGGGTATCAATTTCAGGTCCAGACTGTTACCTAGGTTTTTGACCCTGGTTATAAAGGTCCCACAACCTTCTTCGGTTTCATTAATTTGCTCGAGCGGCTCACCAGTTTACTTACTTACCAGTTTCCTTACTTATGGGTTCATTACAGAGGATTTTAAAGGGTATGAATGAACAGCCATAGGGAGACATCATAGGACAAGGTGTGGGTAAGGGGCCTGGAGTTTCCATGCCCACCCCACTGCATCACTCATTCCCCCAGCACCTCCACAATTCCTCATGCTGGAAGCCTGCCCAAGCCTAGCCTTTGGGGTTTTTCTGGAGGCTTCATGATTAATTAAATCATTGGCCACTGGCAACTGAACTCACTCTCTAGCCCCTCTCCCTTCCTCTGAGGTTGGGGAAGGAGTGGGGTTTGCAGGCTGAAAGTTCCCACCCTTCTCTGGAATGGAACAGTTGGCTCCCCAGGCAACCAGCCCCAACCCCTTAGGTTGCCAGAGGCAGTTCAAAAGGCATGTCGTTAACATGACAAAAGACACCTTTATCATTCTCAACATTGAGCAAATTTTAGAGTTTTAGGAGCTCAGTGCCAGTAATGGGGACCTGGCCAAATACAGGTGTCCTATAATCACAACATGATAAAAACCCACTCTGTAGAGAGCCCAGCCTACAGCTCCCTCAGCAGCCAGTCCAGGATAAGCCTCTCCCCAAATGCTAAGCCCAGCCACTGACCCCACCCAAGAATAGCCTCCAGCCGCACTAAACTGCAGGTTGTAGCTAGAGGCCCCATCTGAATAGAGAGCCCAGGGAGAAACCTTCTCTAAGTGCAGAGCATAGATAGCCAGCTGCCTGCCCCTTCAGTAAACCCAGCCTGTGGTCTGCCCAAGTGCTACAGGCTTCCTGTGGCCCTGTCTGATCTCAGAGCCCAGCATGTGTCCCTGTCCAATTGGGAAGCCCTGCCTCCTCAGTGATTGAGGAGTGCAGCGAGGGTCCCCGGCTGCCTCCCCACCTCAGAGCGTGGGCAGCAGCCTCACCTGACTAGAGACCCCAACAGCAAGCCCTGCCTGTTTGTGGATGCCCCCCAGGTGACCCAGCACCCCAAGCTGAGCTGACTCAGCACCCCAAGCTGAGCTGACTGGAGGTCTTTCCCTAACAAAGCAAACCTGTGAAAACTGGTAGAGCAGATCCAGTGCAACAAGATGTTGTTCAAAGGGTACAAACTTCCAGCTACAAGAGGAGTAAGTTCTGGGGATCTAATATATAGCACGGTGTACTTGATAGGTGCTAACAGAGTAGATCTTAAATGTTCTCACTACACCCACACAAAGGGTAATCACGTGGGATGATGGATGTGTTAACTAACTTTATCATGATTAATGATTTTGCAATATATATCAAATCATCACGTTGTATACTTTAAACTTCTACAATGTTGTATGCCAATTATATCTCAATAAGCCTGAAAAAATAAAGTGTTGTAACTTTTTTATTCTCTCCATATGAGATTGGCAATAAGACCGGTGTAGAAATAGAGAAAACTTAGTATTTGCCTTTTGTAACTCATTTTAGCGTTTCCTTTTCTCTTTGCTCCTGTGTCTATTGAATCCCCACTTCCCAGAACTTCCTTCTCCACTATTGTTTGCCCTCTACCCCCATCCCACCTCCCAACAACTCCTAGCATTAGTCTCTTAGGCTTCATTGGTAGCCAGAATACCTTAGCACATCAGTGATAAGCCCTGGGTCCCTCAGACTGAATCATAACTCTCTTTATTCACTCCCTCCTTGGCCCAGTTCTTAGGACTGAGTTTCTTTCTTATTTACTATTCATGTTCTACTTTCCTTCAAGTCATGGCCCCAGGACTACCTCCCTCTCCGATAATATTTTCAGTCCCAGCTGCCCTTGTACAGGTATTCTGGAGCCAACATGTCCCCAACCACTTGGGTAAACGCATTCATTCCAATTCATCAAGCTATACCCTTATGACTTGTGTACTTTTCTTTAGCATGTTACATTTAACAAGATGTTTATTAGAGTAAAAAATAGAAGCAAATAACAAGAGGGCTGAGTACAAAACACCAAGGTTGTGGAAAAGGTGATTTTATATCTTAAAGGAATTAAGATTTGGGAAGACAAAGTCTAGATGGTTGAGGGGACTAATAAAAGCGGCTCAGAGGGGTTGGATACACTGATCTCTGTTTGGTGTAGAGAGGGGTGTGTGTGTGTGTGTGTGTGTGTGTGTGTGTACAAAGGCAAACGGATAGAAAAGCCCCCAGAGATGATGAATCTTGCCTTTAGTTAACCCAGCAATGGTTTTTACAAAATGGCTACCTGATACTTTTCTAATGAGATGCTTCCATAGCCTTTTTGTGACCCCAGGTATTCCATCATGCCTAGATTTTCTTTACTATGTCCATAACTGCCTAATTGGCATCTCCAGGTGACAGAATAAGGACTCTTCAACCCTGGTGCCTTCTTAAGAATCAGCTTGCATCAGGGTCAGTTTTTGTAGGCCCTGCCCCACTTCCTGTGCCCTCTTGAACACCCAATCTTGTATTGACCCCAATATGACTAAATCAGCAGCCTTTTATAGCCATGTCAAACGTTTTCTCACGTAATATAAATGTTTCCGTTCTCTACTGTTGAGGCAGGTCATAAAACATATTCACTACTGTTATTTAAAGTTCATCTTGACCTGACTCCCTTGTTGGCTGGGGTGAGCAAATGCTGAGTGTGAAAAGGTTACTAGTTCCCATGAATCAGGAAAGCTCATTTAAGGGATAAATCTGGAGGACAAGAGTAAAAATTGTCTATAGATAAGTTATATCATAAGAAGACTGAATAACCCTAATCTACATAAACCACGCTATCCTAGATAAAACTTTAATTCTCTTTCCTTTAGGATGCTCTGAGGTTACTATGAACCATACTTTCTAAATATTGTAGACATGTTGGTTTTTGGTTTTGGTGTGTGTGTGTGTGTGTGTGTGTGTGTGTGTGTGTGTGTGTGTGTTTATCTCCTATTCACACAAAGGAATACAGAGCTCTATCAAAGAAAAACAAATGAAACCATATTACAGAGGCTACATTTTAAATTCATTTTGTTTGAAACTGGAGATAGGTGAACTATGGAAGTCAGTTGTAGTGTCCTATCTCTTTGCCCAAAAAATGGACTTTGTAAATCCCAAGTTCCTGAGACTACCAGTTCTGCTCTGTAAAATGTAATGGGTTTGGTCACTTCGATTACTGAAAACGGGGTACTAAAAATCATCAGAAGTGTGTGAAACATTGTAGTTACTGTTTATTCTGAATACACAGTGAAGAAAATGATTATTCACTAACTGTCATGAAGGTGCTAGGGAAGCATAGGTGAATAGACTGTTCTTGAACTCAAGCAGTTGATAGTCTAGGATATAGAAATATAAACAAATAGATACTGTTTAGAGTCATAAGGGCTATAATAGAAGAACTAGCTTCTTGGAAGCCTAGCTGTATGGAGAAATGCATGATGCAAAGAAAGGCATGCTTACATTAGGCTTTCAAGAATAAGTGATCGGCAGGAAGAAATGCTGCCTGGCGTGTGGGGCAAGAATGAGTGTGTGCATGACACTGAACCTGGAGCAAGGTTTGCAGGAGCACAGGAGCCTGTGATGGAGGCTGGCCTGGCCGTGCAGACCACAGCTTAAATATGATTGTCCTTGTATACTCAGTTTGTGGATAATAGGGAATGACTAGAGAGTTTTAAGGGAATAAGATAATCAGTTCTGCATTTTAGAAGGATACTGGAAGTAGAGTGAGCAATGGACTCACGAAGAAATCAAAGATGAGACTGTTACAAGGCCGTAGCAAAAATCTCAGAAATAGGATTACTATCATATTTAACATATTTTCAGTGTTGGAAAGATCTTATCAAAGGCAGAATGATGTTTGAAATTACATCTATAAAGGCTTTGAAAAATAATTCATTTAATAAACACCTGTTACATATGTATCATCTACCAAGCAGTGAAAAAAAACAGATATATAGGATGTGTGAAAAGATTTAATTATAGCACTGTCATTGCAAAGTTACTTATAACTAAAAAATCTGCAAGTAATCAAAGGACCCACAATTATTAGATTGCCTAAAAGAATCTATTTTTCTATTTTATACATACACACTATACATATAGTATGTACACATAGAATTTCTTTTTTAAAAGGCATAGGACTTTTATACATTCTTTTCTTTTTTCTTTTCTTCTTTTTATTTTTTTTACAAAATATGAACAATTTCTATAATGATTTGTCATTTAAATGTAAATGCATTCCATCATGTTACCAGATAGAGAACTATCTGGTTCCAAACTCAGGTTCAGCTGCTCACTGCTTAAAAGTCAATACTCAAGAGACAAGTGATAGTGGGAAAGAAAAGTTTGTTTTATTCAGGAAGTTAGCAATCTGGGAAGATGGTGGACTAATGTCTCAAAGTCCATCTTTTCCGTCCAGGCAAAGCCAGAGGGTTTTAAAGGGGAAGGCATGAGAAAAATGGAGGGGGCTGGTGCAGAAAAAGCAGGTGCACAGGTAGTGACTCATATGTGGGCATGACCCTGAACAGACTTGCTGGCATCTTCGGCAGCTGTTTGAAAATGTAGTCAGACTTTATCTCATGGGGAAGTCTGGTCCTTCACTCTTCAGAGGCCATTTGTCTGCAGATCTCAAAGTTCTGCTACAAACCAAGAGACTTAAGTCAACAAGCAAGGAGTGCATAAACTTGAAGCAAGTTAACCCTTAAGACCAGTTGGAGTGCTGTTATAATAGTTACAGCATGTATGTATACTGAAACATATATGTGTATATTAAAATGTTGCATATAAAAATAAAGGCTATAACTGATGTATATGTATAGTTATACATATAATTCTAAATTGTATAGTAAAAGAACATAGAAAGATATCAAGTTTTTATTTACGTGTTGTTAAAGAAAAAATAATGTAAAAATATGCACTAAAAAAAAAGAATGTATATACCACACATAAAAGAGAAGTACAAAAACATGACCATATGGAGTGGTTATAACTGGGTAATGATATTGCAAGTGATTTTTATTGTCTTTAATATGTTTTCTATAGTGAACCACATATTTTTGTACAGAGAAAAATACTGTTGAAAAATATATAGTCAAAAGTTTTCCCTCTTTTTATGAAGTTGCAAAGGCCAATAAAAATTTGTATCATCTATTTTATGACCTATGTATGGAAGATGAAGTGTGAATGTTTGCCTGTGTTTGAATTGGTGACTATTTGTGATGGTTACTTATAAATCTTTTCAACTTTATAGTATCAATATCTGAATCTTGGTTCCATCCATGCTTTTCCTGAATTTCTGAATGTTACTTTAGCTTTAGACCAGAGTGATTTATGCCAGACAATGACTGTCTCCAAGTTCATACCATTGAAGTATTCATTCTAAATCCAGATCCACAGGCACCAGTCTAAACCACATGCACTTAATTAATACTTAAATGCGCACATGGAGTTAATTTGGCCTGCGAAGTCCACTTTTTCTTTGAACAGTATGTCAGTATATTGGGAGCTAAATTGTTTCTAATTTCCCTTTAATGCTTCTAATAAAATTTAAAGCCCCAATATATTTAAGGTAGCATAATTATGATTACGATATTAACAAATTTTTATTTTGCATGAAACAGAGATTTGTGACCACTTAATAATTAGAATGTAGACTTCTAATGGAAATGTAGTAAACATTACTATGCTATATAGGTTCTCTGTTTTATGAAACTCAGTTGCGCATTGTAAATCTAGCCTGTTTGAATTCTTTTCAGGTAGTATGTCAAATTTAAAAATCAGAAGGAAAAGCATTTAAATTGGGCACCACTTGCATATAATAAGGACTATATACAATTAAAATTTTTTTTAATTCCAATATAGTTGACATACTGTGCTATATTGGTTTCAGGTGTACAATACAGTGATTCAACAACTCTATACATTACTCCGTACGCATCATGTTAAGTGTACTCTTAATCCCTTTTACCTATTTCACCCATCCCCCCACCTACCTCCCCTCTGGTAACCATCACTTTGTTTCCTAAAGTTGAAAATCTGTTTTTTAGTTTGTCCTTTTTCCTTTCTTCATCTGTTTCCTAAATTCCATATATGAGTGAAACCATGTGTTACTTGTCTTTCTCTAATTTCACTTAGTATTATACTCTCTAGATCCATCCATGTTGTTGCGAATAGCAAGATCTCATTTTTTTTTTATGGCTGAGTAATATTCTGTTGTGTATCTATACAACATCTTTATCCATTCATCTATTGATGGACACTTGGGTTGCTTCCATAATTTGATTACTGTAAATAATGCTGCAATAAAGACAAGAGTGCATGTCTTTCCAAATTAGTGCTTTCATATTCTTTGGGTAAATACCCAGTAATGGAATTACTGGATCATGTGATAGTTGTATTTTTAAATTTTTTGAGGAATCTCCATACTGTTTTTCCATAGTGGCTACACCAGCTTGCATTCCTACCAACAGTGTACAAAGTTCATTTTCCACCCTCGCCAATACTTGTTGTCTCTTGTGTTTTGATTTTAGCTATTCTGACTGCTGTGAGGTGACCTCTCATTGTGGCTTTGATTTGCATTTCAAATGCAATGATGAGTGATGTTGAGCATCTCTTCATGTGTCTGTTGGCCATCTGGATGTCTTCTTTGGAGAAATGTCTGTTCATTTCTTCCCATTTTTTTCAAGTTTATTTTGGAGAGAGAGCACATACAAGTGGGTGAGGGGCAGGGGGGTGGAGAGAATCCCAAGCAGGCTCTGTACTCACAGTGCAGAGCCCAGTGTGGGGCTCGAACTCATGAACCATGAGATAATGACCTGAGCTGAAGTTGGACGTTTAACCAACTGAGCCCCATTTTTAATTGGATTATTTGTGGGTTTTTTTTTTTTCTTGGTGTTGACTTGTATAAATTCTTTATATTTTGGACACTTTTTATCAAATATGTTGTTTGCAAATATCTTCTCTCATTCCATAGGTTAGCTTTTAGTTTTGTTGATTGTTTCCTTCACTCTGCACAAGCTTTTTATTTTGATGTAGTCCCAGTAGTTTATTTTTGCTTTTGTTTAATTTGCCTTGGGAGACATGTCTAGAAAATGTTGCTATGACCAATGTCAGAGAAATTACTGCCTGTGCTCTTTTTTTTAATTTTCAATTTTAATTTTTATTATTATTTTTGTGTGTGTGTCAGATCTCACATCTAGGTCCTTAATCTCTTTTGAATTTATTTTTGTGTATGATGTAAGAAAGTGTGCCAGTTTCATTCTTTTGCATGTAACTAGCTGTCCAGTCTTCCCAACAGTGTTGAACAGACTATCTTTTTCCCATTGTATGTTCTTACCTCCTTAACTGAAGATGAATTTGCGACATAATCTATCTCTTGGCTCTCCATTTTGTTCTATTGATCTATTTTTGTGCCAGTACCATACTGTTTTGATTACTACAGCTTTATAGTATATGTTTAATCTGGCATTGTGATGCCTTCAGTTTTGTTCTTCTTTTTCAAGTTTGCTTTATTTGGGATCTTTTGTGGTTCCCTACAAATTTTAGGATTCTTTGTTCTAGTTCTGTGAAAAATGCAATTTTGATAGGGATTGCATTAAGTCTATAGATTGCAGACTATATGCAATTTTAAATGGCAACTTTGCTTTGGAATTATTTTGCCGTGTGAAATCACAAATAGGACTGTCTGTTTTAAAGGTGATATATATAGTGTATGGTTCTCTGTGATGATTTTTGGTAACAATCATGGATTTTAAAACTGGTCAAACAGGTATAACCTTGCAATGACTTATAAATTACACACTGTATATGGGGAAAAACTGAGTCCTCTCAATGTTAAACTGCTAAGATTAGCCTAGGATGAGCTGAAGATAAAAAGTTTCCATCTTGAGTGATGGGTGAAATTATTTACTTGGACTTTGATGGGAATGGTATAATGTGGACAGGGAGTACCCAGGTTTTGGAATGACATGAACTGTATTCAAATCTCAGTTCTATCATTTATTATCCATACAACCTTGGGTACATTATTTAAACAACCTGATTCTTAAAAAAAAAAAAAAAGGTTTTTTTTAATGTTTATTTGTTTTTCAGAGAGAGACAGAGTGTGAGTGGGGGGTGGGGGCATAGAGAGAAACAGAGACACAGAATCCAAAGTAGGCTCCAGACTCTGAGCTGGTGTCTACTTCTGTATAACAGACCTGATGATGCTAACTTTCAAGGATGTTGTCAGACTTAAGCACGCAAAAATAGCACCCAGTAGAGAGTAAAGTGCCTAGTAGAGATATTACACAAATATGAACTAAAAATTTTTTCTATCCACTTTATCCCATTTCCTGTGGACAAATAGGACATCAGTACTTGTTAGCATACATATATGGAAGCAGAATTAAAGCCCTTCCCTGCAACATCCAATTAGCATTCCTGATAAATAATTCTTTAATAAAATTATGTGATATTTTGGCACACATCAAAGATTGATTCTGCCTACAGTGCTCCCTTTGTTGGCCAGGTACATCTCATGGTCAATTGATTGCCTTCTTTCAGTAATTATTTTTACATTTGTATTGTAATTTTATTTTAGAATAATTTCAATGATGATTTCAGTGGTCACCATTAAAATCTTAAACTGCATCATTCCTATTTGATACTGTATTTTGGCTTCTGTTTTTAATTTTTTTAATGTTTATTTACTTTGGAGAAAGACAGAGAGAGACAGAGTGTGAGTGGGAGAGGGGCAGAGGGGGACATAGAATCCAAAGCAGGCTCCAGCTTCTGACAGTATAGAGCCGATATAGGGCTCAAACTCAGGAACCGTGAGATCATGACCTGAGATGAAGTCTGACACTTAACCTACTGAGCCACTCAGGTACCCCTGATTCTGTATTGTAGCTAGACTATTTATTGGAGGCGTTTCATTGTTGGTTTGTTTTACTTTCCCAGGAAGACTAAGTAGGTGCCGTGTGTGTGTGTGTGTGTGTGTGTATACACACATGTATGTATGTATGCGTGTATATATATATATACATAAATATATAATTTTATAGGTGCCATATAATAATAATTTTGTAGGTGCCATATGTGTGTGTGTATATGTATATATACATATATGTACATGTGTGTATATATGTGTATATATATATATATATATAAAATTTTTAACTTTGCACACTTCAGGTACTATTCTATTGCTTTCTCAACTGATGAACAAATTGGCTGAATATACAATTCATCTGTTACAACTTTGTCCCATGTAGATTCTAAATATCTTCTGATATATACTATTGTGAAGGGGATATCAAGGCCAGTCAAGAGTTTTCCCCTTTGTACAACATCTTTGCCAAAATGCATATAATTTCTTTATTTATATATTATTTATATTTTAAATATATTTAAATATTTAATTTAATATAGAAATATTTAAATATTTCTATATTATCTATTTACATTTAAATTTTACATATTATTTATATATTTAAAGGATTTATCCATGTGTTTTTATTAAGCATTAAACATTCAGTTAGACCTTTTCAGCTCAAATCTTTCTTCACCTCAGGAAAATATTCTTTTATATCTTTATTCTTTTGGTCCATGTGTTCTGGACTCTTCTTCAGGAACTAATTATTTTGTATTAAGTCTCTTTTGGCTAAACTCTACGTTATTATTTTAATTTTCTTTTTCTCTGTTCTTTTTCTGTGAGTAAAAGAGTACCTTACATTTTCTTTTTGTCATATTGATTTGATTTTTCAGACTGACCTTAACTGCTTGTAATGGAAATTTTAATTCTATTTGCTTTTTAGTGTCACTATAACTTTTCTCATCTTATGCAGTTTCTTTTAATTTGTCTGCCTCTCAGCACTATTTTATTTCAGTTTCTTGTTTCATTTAATCAAATTTTGTTTTATAATTTTTTTTTCTTGTTTCATATATATTGGGAAAAGGAATTACCTAATTCCTCAATTTAGTACTGTTTTAAAATTTTTGAAGCATTTTTCTCTGTATTATAATACTTTACTATTTTTATATTACATATTATGTTTATATTGTATATCATGTCATATACAATATTCTAAGTGATTTTTTGTTAATTTTTTTACTAGAAGCTTCTGACAGCCTAGTGGTACTCGTATGTAGGTGATTATTTCTTAGACATTCTATCCACTTTCATTGCTGTTAGAATCTTCCTTCAGATGATTGCTAATAAATTGCTAAAACTATGTATGATCAGCTCAGACTAGGCTGATTTGGAAAAAGAGTTAAGGATAGTTCAAGCAGAGAAATTTCATATTAGTCACTAGGCAGCTTCTATATTTAAATCAGTTTTCTTTAACTTGTTTTGTGTCCCAGCATCCAATTCAGATATAAACTATCATTGTTCCTAGACTTCTTAACAATGTTATCCTCAGTACCATAATTTTTGGGGCCTCTGGGTGGCTCAGTTGGTTAAGTGTATGACTTTGGCTCTGGTCATGATCTCCCCGTTTGCGAATTTGAGCCCTGTGTCAGGCTCTGTGGTGAGAGCCTGCTTCAGATTCTGTGTCTCCCTCTCTCTCAAAAATAAACAAACATTAAAAAAAACATTATTTTGGGGGGTTCCTGGGTGGTTAGGTCAGTTAAGTGTCCGACTTCAGCTCAGGTCATGATCTCACAGTTCGTGAGTTGGAGCCCCGCATTGAGCTCTGTGCTGATAGCTCAGAGCCTGGAGCCTGCTTTGGATTCTGTCTTCCTCTCTCTCTAACCCTCCCCTGCTCACACTCTGTCTCTCTCAAAAATGAATACACATTAAAAAAATGGTTTTAAACCAAAAAAATTAATAAAAAAGAGAAACTTACTCAAATAAAACCTTGGAACGTTGTGATACTGACACATAATACTAACACAGTAAGGGAATATTAATTAGGAAAGAAAGACTAAAACAGAAATGATCTCAAGTGGTTAGTATGGAAATAGGAATGTGGGTGGAGAGGGGGAGAAAGAATTTTCTTTTCAATTTATAGATATAAATTTTACATTTCTTTTGCTATGCACATACCTTTTTCTTATAACTTAGAATAAATTTTTAAAATTGTAATGATTTTAATGATGCAATTTAAAATTAAAAAAAAAAAAGGAATACTCCAGAATAATTCTAAAATCCTAGCACTACTATTAGTACTTTTTTCATTTCATATATAAATGGAATGGAAAAACTATGTTTGGGGCTATTTTGCCTTTTTATGACATGGCAGATAGCATAAGTATTCAGCATATAGCTTGCCTCCATATTTCTAACAGAATCGATCCACAAAGTGATGCCACTCCCTCTCAAAATAATTGCTGCCTACTTATTTTGTATCTTTTATCATGACGATCAAAATGAAGGTGTAGGTTTTAATAAAAATTCATTTTGAAACCTTTTAACATTGAGTAATATATACATGCTATGAGAAAATACAAATTGAAATGGGGTGTTTTCTGCAAATAGGAATTTGGATTAAGAATGGTAATTTGGGGGGACCTGGGTGGCTCAGCCCGTTGAGCAAGTGACTCTTGATTTTGGCTCTGGTCATGATCATGGGGTTCATGAGACTGAGCCCTGCATTGGGTTCCATGTTGTCAGTGCTTGGGATTCTCTCCCTCTCTCTATCTCTCACCCCTCTCACACCCCCTCCCACACCTCCTCCCTGCCCTCTCCATGCACACACACATGTGGTCTCTCTCTCAAAATAAACATAAAAAAAGAGAAAGAAATGGCAATTTGGGTGAGAAGTCAAAAATTAGGACTGCAAAGCTATGATGAGCATGTGTTCTCAGGAAAGATGTACATGAAGACTGCTAATTGCGTTTCAGTGGAATATGTAAAAACTGCACATGAATAAACAGGCTTTTGTACCAACACATTAATCTGATATTTTTCACCCTGAATGATTCTGTGCTAAGAAATTGCTCCATTTGTGGCAGTTGCTAAAGAATATAAACGTAATGTGCAACAAGCCTTTGTATCTGGATTATTTGCTAATGTTCCCAGTGATAGTTAGAGGGCATGATTTATTTAAGGGACTCTGTAATAACTATGTTTGCTTAGATTAGTTGGCACTACTCTTTCAAACTTTGGATGTTCTTTCAGAGAAAGAAAAAACTTTATGACTCAAATTGCTCTTTAGATAACTGTTGCTAAAAATATTTACAAGGGTCCAAATTTCTTTCCCGGACAAGCAGGGGATCCAAGGCTTAGCCTAGCCGGTATTTTTGTTCTAGAGGCTAAGGTTGGACCTGGGAGTCGGGTAGCAGAGCTTTGGGGAAAAAACTCGTTGTGGAAAAAAAAAATAACCTGCAGAAATAGTGGCATGGGACTTACAAGAGCTTGGCAGTGTTGAAAGACCAAAAGGAGGCCCGGTGAAAATGTGAGATCAAGTTTGTCAGCAAGACTTGTCTGGACAGGCTCAGGAGGAAGGAAAAGAGGAGGGTACCTGAACCGGATGAAACAGGGAGGCAACTTAAAGCCACTTGTTGACTCTGATAGTGTGTCACCGTCTCCAGGGGTTAAGCACCTAATTTCGGCCAAACTTTATTCCCATCGTGGGTAACTGAGATGGTCTGTTGTCATGTCTGTAGTTTAGACAAAGCAGGAGGCATCCAAAAAAGTGTAGTAGATTTTCAGTGTGTTTGGAGTTGAAGAGTTAGTGAGTTGACAGTTGACATACATGAATTCGAGTTTGAATATATCAAACTTCAATTTAGTTGTGGATGATGCCTTTATGACAAAAAGAAAATTGGAGGTAGAAAAAGTGTGTTTTCTTTTCCACCAATTTTGCCCAAAATCCATGAATTATCTTTTACCTGCCTTTGCAGTATTTTTCTCCCCACTCAGGAAGATTTTAACCATGTCCCTAGTTACTATTTTTGTTAGAATTGTGTAAATTTTCAAGGTTGGATCTTGGGTCCATATCCACATATTAATGATTTTTTTTCACATTGTTTTTCTCCTGTTTGACTATTTTCCTTTTATATTTTAGGAGGGCGTTTCAATTTTATTTTCCTGATTTCTGATGAGGTTTTCTAGCATCAATTTTCCATTCAAACCAGAATTTGGTTAAGAGGACAGTTTAAAGTCAGATAGACTTCTGAGTCCAGTCCTTGACTGCTCTTCCAGCTTCATTTTCTCTTACTGACATTTAACATTGTATTAGCTTCTGGTATACAACATAATGGTTCAATATTTGTATATATTGCACAGTGATCACCACAATAAGCCTAGTTAGTGATTCAATATTTTTATATAATGCAAAATGATCACCACAATAAGTCTTGTTAACATTGTCACTATACGTAATTACAAATTGTGATGGGAACTTTTAAGATACCTCATAAGAACTTTCAAATATAGAATACAGTATTAACTATAGTCACCATGCTATACAACCCCATGACTAGATGTTTGTACCTTTTGACCCATTTCACATGCACACGCACACCCTGACAACCACCAATCTCACCCCCCCCCCCCCCCGCCCCGCGCCGCCAACCACCAATCTGCTCTATCTATGAGCTCGGGATTTTGTGTTGGTTTATTTTACATTCTACATATGAGATCATACAGTATTTCTCTTTCCCTGACTTATTTCTCTTTGCAAAATGCAAAGTCTATCCATATTGTCATAAATAGCAAGATTTCCTTTTTTATTGGCTGGGTAATATTCCACTGTATATACGCACACCACATTTTCTTTATCCATTCATCCATCGATGGACACATAGGTTGTTTTATTTTGGATATTGTAAATAACGCTGCAATGAACATGGGGATGCATGTATCTTTTTAAGTTGGTGTTTTTGTTTTCTTCGGCTAAAAACCCAGAAGTAGAATTGCTGGGTCATATGGCAGTTTTAATTTTTTAGAGACCTCCAAACTATGTTTTCCTTAGTTCCTGCACCAATTTATATTTCCACTAACAGAGCCCAAGGTTCATTTTTCCTCCTTACTCTTCAGCTTCATTTCTTGATTCTATTTATACAATCTAAATATAACCCAGGCATATAGAAACATTTTCATTTCTCCAACATTCAGTGTCCTGTTTTCATGCCTTATGCATGCTCTTCCCTTTTGCCTGGAATGGCATTGCCTTGTGATTTCAGTCTGGTTTTGCTCATGCTCTTCTCAATGTGAAGAAATCACCCTGGGTATGCTGTTGGAAAGAATGGTATATTCAAGGTTCTATTCAACAGACACCTCTGATTCCTCTCTATTCCCATCCCCCCCCTTTTTTTTTTAAATTTTTTAAATGTTTATTTCTGAGACAGAAACAGAGCATGAGTGGGGGAGGGGCAGAGAGAGAGGGGGACACAGAATCCGAAGCAGGCTCCAGGCTCCGAGCTGTCAGCACAGAGCCCGATGCGGGGCTCGAACTCACAGACTGCGAGATCATGACCTGAGCCGAAGCCGGACGCTCAAGTGACTGAGCCACCCAGGCGCCCCTCTCATCCCCCTTTTGTAAGGCATCAAAAAAATTCCATAATAGTAACTGAATACATCTATCTTCTTGCATTAGTGGTTTTGTTTTCTTTGGGTAAATACCTAGCAGTGGGATGTTGGATCATATAGTTCTATTTTTAATTCTGTGAGGAACCTCTGTGATATTTTCCACAGTGGCTGCACCAATCTACATTCCCACCAGAGTGCATGAGGGTTCCCTTTTCTCCACATCCTCACCAACACTGTCTTTTTGACTTTAGCCATTCTGACAGGAGTAAGGTGAACTCATTGTTTTGATTTGCATTTCCTTGATGATTAGTGATGTTGAACATCTTTTCATTGTCTGTTTGCCATCTATATTGCCTTCTTGGAAAAAAATATTCAGGTCTTCTGCCCATTTTTAATAGGATTATTTGTTATTTTTTGTTTTTGGTGTTGAGTCGCCTAGGTTCTTTACATATTTTGGATATTAACCCCTTACTGGATATGTCATTTGCAAACATCTCTTCCCATTCAGGAGGTTGCCTTTTTGTTTCACTGATGGTTTCATTCACTGTGCCAAAGCTTCTTATTTTGGTGTTGTCTCAATAGTTTATTTTTGCTTTTGTTTTCCTTGCTCCAGAGAACAGAGTTGTTAATATATACATGAGTAGGTGATGACTAAATGCCTTTATGATAGACTGTACAAGGTTCTATTGTGGTGCATAGTGAGGGGAGTGTTGGGGAAAATTAGTTGTGGTTCACATTAATGTGCTAAAATTAAAAGAATTTGCTCTTTAGAAGGTAGCATCACAGTCTCATGCAAAGCAACACCTTTATTTCACCCTTCATCTGCATAAGTAGATAAATGTTGAGCTAAATTTTGGTTTTGTGGTTTCTTATATTTTGTATTTTCCATTTATTTTGGTTTTATAAGAATACAAGCGAAAGGAATTCATTGTAAAGTTTATGCTCACACATGTCTAAATCTTGTATAAAAAGTTTCTCCCTTTAAATGGTTTTTACATTATTGAATAATGTATTGGAAACAACTGTGTAGTTGAAAGACCAGGATGCTTGGAATTAGATACATAATCAAATTATGACCAGCTGCACCTTAACTGAGCAAGTAACTTCTCTGAGCCAGTGTTTTCTCATTCTGTGAAAATAACAGCAACTTCGTTGAGCTGTTAAAATCAGGTCATAGATGAAACTAGGTGCAGTAACTGTAGGCTTGTTTTCTTTTCTCCTTATCCTGAATCTAAAATTTTCAGCAGCAACCAGGGAATAACACAGGCTATGGATTAGCATCACAGTGCATTTTTGGTTCATTTAGCCCTGATAAAAATGATGGGAGAGGGAGTGGAAAGTAAAGCTTAAAGTATTGGAATTAATAAATTACTCATGTTTTTCCTGGTCCCCAAAAGCCGTGGTACTCAGGATGTTTAATACCTGCTTCCTTTACCCCCGAAACCAAGAACACCCTGTATACACTGTATGTTAGCTAACTGGAAAATAAATTATATTAAAAAAATAATACCTTATTCCTTTTACTGAGCTGGAAGCAATCTCAGGTAATAATTTTCAGATTTTTTTTCTCTCTTCTTCAAACATGCCTTGAAATTGTGATCCCAAGTAATTAGCACAAAAGCAAACTTGTATACCTAAATTACAAAGGGATTTAAAGTTCTGTATATTCGTGCCTCCCTTGTGTCAGATGAATTAACCAGAGGAGTTTTATTTCTAGGCGCTCTTTATCGTTGCATTGATCTATGGGTCTACTTTTGTGCCAATAACACACTGTTTTGATTACTACAGCTTTGTAATGTATCTTGACGCTGGGGATTGTGATACTCCCAGCTTTGTAAAGATTGCTCTGGCTATTTTGTAGTGTCATACAAGTTTCAGTATCATTTGTTCTAGTTCTGTGAAAAATGCTGTATTGGTAATTTGATAGAAATTGCATTCAATCTGTAGATTGTTTTGTGTAGTATGGACATTTTAACAACATGCATTCTTCTGATCCAGGGGCATGAAACATATTTCTATTTGTGTCATACTCAATTTTTATTAAAGTTGACAAATGTGAAATAAAAACCTTTCAACTTTAGGACACAATAGTTTAGACTTTCCACACCTACAAAAATAGAGTAGGACACAACATATAAAAGGGCTGTTATAGATTCTAATAATTCTTTGGAGGAAAAGTCTCTGTTGCTTATAAAATTTTACTGGGAGACTTCCTTACAAGTATGATAGTATGACAAAACCCTAATAGGAACTTCTCAGAGTGAATATGGGTCTGATGATCTCATTCTAGTTAGTTTGCTAATCCATAGTGTGGTACATGAGCTAAATACCATGGTCTATTTCATCTTGAACTTTTATCAGTTCTTACACTCTCATTAAGAAAATCATTTTTGGGGCACCTGGGTGGCTCAGTCGGTTAAGTGTCCGACTTCAGCTCAGGTCATGATCTCACGATTTGTGAGTTTGAGCCCCGTGTGGGGTTCTGTGCTGACAGCTCAGAGCCTGGAGCCTGCTTCAGATTCTGTCTCTCTCTCTGACCCTCCCCCATTCATACTCTGTCTCTGTCTCAAAAATAAATAAACGTTAAAAAAAAAAAAATTAAAATCATCTTTGAGCTCAAGCCATTAATAGGTTACGGGCTCTAAAGAGTTGCACTCAGGTGTTCACAATCTACTAGAACTAAGGTGTGTTCATTTACTATTATCCAATACTCTTCGATGCCTTATGAAAGGGGGATGGGAATAGAGAATGATCTGTAGAGACGGTGGTTTCTAAGTACAACTTGGGAGGATGGGTATGCTGTTGACACAGCATTAAGAACATGAGCAAACACAAGAAGAAAGCTGTATTCAGGAGTGGCAACTGTTGCAGATTGGGTGGCATGTAGGGTTCATAGAGGCAGTTAGTTTAGGATAAGCTGAAACTCCATAAAGTGGGCTGTTAGAGGCTTAGAATGCCAAACTGTTAAATGTGTAGTAATGTACGTGAGGAGCAAGATGCAGAAAGGAGTAATGAGCCTGACACTAAACTCGAGAAGATGCTTATGACCATCAATAAGAGCCCATCCTACAAACTACATCAGAAAAGTTGTGTAAAGGATAATATGTCAAGCTTCAACCTATCAAAGAAAACTCTGGCCCTTAACTGATGGCAAGAAAAGGGGCAGCTTATGCCTACTGTTCTGTCATACAATTAAGGGATTATTAGCCACATTTCACTAGATTGGTATAAAATGACCAGCGGCATGAGCTTTAGGATTAAATCACAATCTTTGTTCTCTATGATGGATGTAAGTGTATCTCTCCTTGCTCCCACCCACGCATGACAAGTATCTTGTCTACTAAAGGCAGAATGTGTGTATACCTAACACAGTTTGTTATAAGGACTGAGTATGGGATTTTTATCTGGACAGTCTTGAGCTTAAATCCTGGCTCCCCTCTCCCACCCCTTATTTTCTAGCTGTGGAAGTTTAGACAAGTTATTCAAGTTTCATACCTAGAGTTACATATACTAGGAAACCCCCCCAAATTTTTTTTGCTTTGTTTTACTTGCTTTATTGTGGTAGTATCAGACTGAACCCAAAATGTCCCCAGGGTATGCCTGGTTTATAGGATTCTGTTTGCTACAGTTGAGAATAAATATGTAGTTGGAGTATTACATAATGTAGATAATCCTTTCTTGATACAAATAACACAATGCAACAAGGGATCGCTTCTTAGTTGCCATGTGGAATCTGAAACTCAATTAATAAAAATATTGCCCCTTATAACATTAAAATTAACTGGTGATTCCTGTACTTAGAAAGGCTATTTTACTTATCCATGCAGGATTTTGTAGCATCACACATTAGTCAAGGGAAACCACCATTGATTGCGTTATGCAGATCTTCAAAATGTTAACACATTCCACAATATAAAAAAAAATCCTGTTAATATGACCACCAGTATTATCAGAACAGTCTTTATTGAGATGTCCAGCTCACAATGACAAATACAAGTTTGCCAGAATTCTAATTTTCATTTGAAAGCTACAATCTTAGTATTTGCAACAAATGTCAGGTTAATATGACAGGTTCATACTGTTCATTTTTAAGAAATGTCTAACCAAATGCCATAGACTTAATAACCATAGTTTGTCTTAGTCACCTGTCCAAGTAAAAATGCTTTTCCATGAAAAGTTATTTCAGACTACAACAGAAACAAGAGCATTTCTGCAAAAGAACCATGTTTTGGTATGCAGAAATGCTTTATAACATAACTCCCATTTTATCAGATTATTAAAGACGTACTCAGGAGGGGGGGATAAAAAAATTTTTATAGCTTCATTAAAGACACTTTTAAGTGAGACCACCATTAAAAAACAAAACAAAAACATTCAAATGCATGGAGGTGAAAATGCTATCAGTATTGCTAGCACAGAGTGCTGCCCCACCCTGGTTTATGCCTAGGTGACAGTTCTGCCCACCATTCATGCCAATGTCAACATGTGAGTTGACACATTCTGCACCCAACTCAGCTCCGAACATTCCAAATTTCTCCTATTCTGTGCTTTGACTTTTCATGTTCTTAAGACTGTCTTTTGAAAATATTCTTAAAATTTTAATGTTCCTTGATACTTTTTTTCTTCTTCTTTTGAGGTTTGTGTTTTTTTGGTGTGTCCTAGGAAATCTTTGCCTAATCTAAGGTCACAAAAATTTTGTTTTCTTCTAGAAGTGTTATAACTACTACTTTTAGGCCTATGTCTCATCTTTAGTTATTTTTTTGTGTATGTTGTGAAGGGCAATGTTTTTTGTTTTTGTTTTTTTGTGTAAATACCTAGCTGTTGGTACCATTTATTGAAAAAAACTGAAAATGGCTTATTATCGCCTGTAAATGTTATCAGATTCAGTTTGCTAATATTTTCAGGGTTTTTGCTCTTCAGACCATGAGGGCTACCAGGCTGTAATTTTCTTGTTTTATAATGTCTTTGTCAAGTTTTAGTATTAGAACCCTGGACTTATAACAGGTTGGAAGTGTTCCCCTGCCCCCTCCCCACCCCCCACTTGTCTTTGAATAGTAATATTTACAAATAAAACCACATGGAACTAAAGTTTTCCTTGTGAGAGGATATTTAATCATTTCAATTGCATGAACAGATGTGAAGCTATTCAAGTTCTGTCTACTCTTGTCAATTTTAGTGAGTTTTATTTTTCCAATTTTCCATTTTGTCTAAGTTATTGAATTTACTGGCATGAAAAGCATCATAATTTTGCATCCTTTTAATTTAGGTAAAAGCCACAGTGGCAACTCTTCTTTCATTCCTGATATTAGTGACTTGTAATTTCTCTGGTTTGCCTGAATGGTCTAATTACAGATACCTGGTTCTCAAAACAAAATCAATATGTCAGCTTAATTTTCTCCCAACTATCTGGAAACTTAAGAAATAGATTCCAAAAGAATTCAATAGTCAGAAGAAATGTCAAAGCAAATTAGAATATATTTTGAAGTTAAAGTTGAAAATGCAGCATATCAAAATCTGTGAGGTGAAGCTAAAAGATTACTACCTAAGAGGGCCAATGATAGCATTAATTGCTTGCTACAAAAAGAGATCTCAAATCAACAATCTAAACCTCTACCATAAAACTAGAAAAGAGCAAAATAAGCCCAAAGCAGAAAAAAGGAAATGAGACAAAATCAGTAAATGAAAACAGAAAGACAATAAAGTAAATGAAATAAAAAACTGGTTCTTCGAAAGACAATAAAATTGACAAACTTCCATCATGACTGACAGAGGAAAAAACAAAAATTACCAATATCTGGAATGAAACAAGTGATAACTTCAGAGCTTGAAGACATCAAAAGGATAATGAGGAAATACCATGACTGCTGCACACAAATTTGACAGTTTAGATGAAATGGAACAATTCAGCAAAAAACACAAACTATCACAAATCACTTGTTGTAAAACAGATAATTTAAACATCCCCATAACTATTAAAGAAATTGTATTTCTATTCCCCCCATCCGGCCCCCTAATCTCCAGGCCTAGAGAGTTTCATAGGAGGATTCTAATATTTGAAGAATTATTAACACAAATTCTATATAATTATACAGAAAATAGAAGAGGGAACATTTCCCAATTAATTTTGTGAAGTTAGTATTACCCCAAAACCAAACAAAGCCAGAAAAACAAAACAAAACAAAACAACCTATACAGACCAAAGCCCTTAATGAACACACACAAAAATCACAACCAAGCTATTAGCAAACAGAATCCTATAAAACAGGCATAACCTGGAAACATTTTGGGTTCAGTTTGATACTACAATACAGCAAGCAAAACAAGGCAAAAAAATTTTTTTGGCTTTCCCAGTGCATATAAAATTTCTATTTATACCCCCCTTTACCATATATTCATCTGTTTTGATTTCTTTTTTTTTTTTTTTTTTTTTTTTTAATTTTTTTTTTTCAACGTTTATTTATTTTTGGGACAGAGAGAGACAGAGCATGAACGGGGGAGGGGCAGAGAGAGAGGGAGACACAGAATTGGAAGCAGGCTCCAGGCTCTGAGCCATCAGCCCAGAGCCTGACGCGGGGCTCGAACTCACGGACCGTGAGATCGTGACCTGGCTGAAGTCGGACGCTTAACCGACTGCGCCACCCAGGCGCCCCTGTTTTGATTTCTTAAAATCAGATGGTATTTGTCTTTCTCTGATGGACTTATTTCACTTAGCATAATACATTCTAGCTCCATCCACATTGTTGCAAGTGGCAACATTTAATTTTTGATGGCTGAGTAATATTCAAAAAGAGATCAAACCACAAGAGACTTACCGATAGAGAACAAACTGAGGGTTGATGGAGGGCCATGGGTTGGGGGATGGGTTATGGGTACTAAGGCAGACACCTGTGATGAGAACTGGATGTTGTATGTAAATGATGAATCACTGAGTTCTACTCCTGAAACCAATATTTAAATTTAAAAGTTACATTTACACTGTAATCCATTAAGTGGGCAACAGCATTAGGTCTAAAAAAAGTATGTATCTTAAAAATAGCTTATTGCTAAAAAATGCTAACCATCATCAGACTTCAGTGAGTCATAATCACTGATCACCATAACAAATATAACAAGGAGAAAGTGTGAAAGTATGTGAGAATTATCAAACTGTGACAGACTCAAAGTGAACCAATGCTGTGGGGAAAAAGGGTGCTGGCAGACTTGCTGGGTGCAGGGTGGCCCCAAACCTTCAATCTGTAAAAAAAAAACGCAGTTACCCGTGAAGCATAATAAAACAAGGTATGCCTCTACATAAAGAGAATTATAGACCATGACCAAGCAGGGTTTAATTCAGGAATACCAGGCTGGTTTAATATTCACAAATTAAGCGATGTAATTCATTCTTAACAGGCTAAAGCACTTACATGATCATATCAATCAATGCAGAAAAAGCAATGAACAGAATTCAATAACCCATCCATGATAAAAGTGACCAAACTAGGAACAGAAGGAAACTTCTTTAACTTGATAAAGATTATAAACCAAAAAAGCCTATGGCTAACATTATACTTAGGTGGTGAGAGACTGAATGCTTTCCTCAGAATTTTGGGGAAAAGGAAGATATGCCAACTCTCATTATTTATACCACACAGTGCTGGAACTTCAAGCCAGTACAGCAAGAAAGGGGAATAAAGGCCCACAGATCAAAAAGGAAGAAAACCTGTCCTGGTGCAGACAACATGATGGCGGGAGTGGTTGGCCTATTTGATTACCTCACTGTATCAGAAGAGAATGGATTCTCAAGTTTTTGCTTTTGCATTTGTTAGGGTACATGAAATGCCCAACTACCCCCCCCCCCCAAAAAAAAACCCAGAAGGAATCCTTTTCAAATGTTTGACATTCTTCCTAGAAATAATTTTCTCATGTTGTGTATACTGCTCACCCAGGTGTGTCTTAAATTTATTATGTACAATGAACACAAATGTTCAAACTGTCAGAAAGGTAATACTCTGGAGCCCAACTGCCAAGACTGGTATCTTGGCTCTGCCCCTAACTACTATCACCACAGACAAGTCTGGTAACTTTTGTGCTCAATTCAATTTCCTCAATTATGTAATGCTGATCAACAGTACTTACTCAAACGTGAAAACAGATGCAAATACGAATAGCCTCTGATGTCTAGAAAGAGCTCAGTAAAGGTTACTTATGTTATTGCAGAACTTTAAAGGTCCCTGACTCTCCCCTTCATGTTGTCTTCTAATCACAATATACTGACATTACTCATAAAAATTTAATGTTTGAGGATTATCATCAAAAAGCATGATATATATGAGACAAAAATTAAGGAAGCAAATAGAAAATCTGAGGTAAAGAAAATTAGTTCAGATGTCAAAATATAACCTCACAAGTTATTTATCAAATGTTAGTTAAAACAGCAATGAACTACCATTTTATAACTAGTAAATCAGAAATAATAAAACTAACAGCCAGTGCTGACTGGGTTGTGGTCAACAGATATGCGATCTTACTGCAAGTGTGAACCGACAGAACTGTTTTGGCAAATAATCTTCAATACATTTGAAAGGAAATAAAAAACTCCTGTCTGTTACAGGTGAAATTAGACTTCCTGTAACTCGGCATTTATAACTTTGTCTCCCTCTCCTCCCATAGTGGACAGAATGAATTCCAGATTCAGTCCTTTCCAGTGTGTCCCATTGTATCAGTTACCTGGATGTTATCTGACATCCTCAGTTGTGTATGAGAAGGATGAGGAATGTTAAAGCCAAAGCCAAGAACCATAAGCATATATTAGGGAAAGGGTCACATAAAGGAACTGAGTATCAAGAAGGGATACAGGGCCAAAATAATATACTCAAGATCAGATTAGATCATGTGAGCGCTTTCAAAATTCAGAGTTTGGAGACACTCTGGTGATGCAGAACTACACATAGTAACCAAATGGGTGTTTGTTAGCGCTTCTTTTGAGTTCTTAAAGGAAATTCAACCTTTTGACCTGGAAAGCAGAAGACACTAAGATATATAATAATCATCAAATTTTGAGTTCTTTTGGTAGAATGGATGGATCTATTTATATATTCATCAGACTCAAGGAAAAAGATAAATTTGGTTTAGTCTGCTGGCTCCTACATTCTCATTCACCAACAGACTGTTATTAATTGGATTATGAAAAGGCTAATAAGAAAAATCTTTGAAAACATGAGGAGACTTAATGCAACATACTTTCTCCCAGGCTTCTATTAAAATACTAGTGAAGATTTTTTAAAAACTTAAGATTGCACAGACCAATTACTAAGCATATAGAAACATGATCTCCAAACATCATTAAAGTGAGAGAATCTTTCCAAAGGTTTCCCATCTGGGTCTCAATCAGGGCTCTGCCATTGTATCTTCACAGAACTAACAACAAATAGGTTGGTGCATGCCTAACAGCTTCCTGTGTGTTCCCTTTGTTGGTCCAGACACTTGCTTTATAATTCTTACCTAAATGACTTTCTTAACAACAGAAAACACATTAATATTACCTTAGGAATTAAACTAATTAAAAGCTGACTATCAGCTATATTTATCTTATAACTTAATTCCATCTGTTTCTTTTTATTTTTACCTTTTACAAACAATGCACCACCAACCAGGTATCTCAGGCTCCCTAGTATAAAGAATTGTGTAAGAAAAAACATTTGAGGACATGCATAAAATCACAATCACAGTAATTGGACCATAGTTACACTGATTAAGAAAAGAGGCATCTATGTTCATTTATAAGTGATTACATAAAGGAAGAGAAAATACAGGTTAAGTAACAAAACAACATTGCATTTTACATAAATAAGTAAATCCCAAGGTCTTTATGTTTAAAAAACAGGTCAAGGTAAAGGAGTAAATCTGTACTTTTAGCTTCAAAGGTGGTCATTTGGGTCCTTTTGCCTTGGATGTAGTTTCCTTAGGAATCTTTCCATTTTGACACTGAGTAAATCTGGCTACTGTAGACACACCATCCACAAACTTGGTTTTGAATAGGACATTTGCATTGTTGAACATACCCTCCTTTAGGGACACCACAATGAACTTGAGGGAAAAAGAAAAAAAAGCATAAAAGGTATTTTGTAATTTGAAGAAAAGCACTCCTGTTTTTATTCTGGGACTAAGAATTGTCTAGAGATATTTTGATTTTATTTCTTTCAATGCGGGGCTCAAAGCAAATGCAAGTAACAAATAGTTATAATATTAGGCACCTAAATGAATTCTAGCTTTCTATATTTGGGTTTTAGGAGTCTTAATTTTACCTCGAGTGCTTCATTACCCAAGTTTACTATTTCCTGCTGGTTGACTGCTTGTTGCTATCCTCTGCAGCTGGCATCACTGTTTTGTTGCTAGCTCTAAATGCTCTGGTGAAATATTTTTCTTTGTGATATTGCAAAAATATCGAAGGCTACAAGTTCCCACAGCACTACCACTAGTCAAATGGAACACTTACAGAATTCAAAATAGGCACCACTTCACTGTTAACCTGGTAAAAATGGACCATAATAAATAAGTCTACGCTAACTACGATTAAGTGAAACCCCCGAGTTGTACACTGCATTATCTATATAACCATACTTGGCAGCCCCAGCTCCTGCAGCAACAGTTCAATAAAAACTAACTGTTCTTAAAGGGGCTTTTCTCTACTTCCCACCCAGGAAAAATGACCAGTACCCCATCAAGTACCACATGATTTTCTGATGCCTAGGTATGTTCCTAAGCCAGTCTTCCTTTGACTGTGTATCCTTTGGCAGCAAGCTAGAGAAAATAATGACGTTAACCATATTTAATTTCTAATTATGAAAAACTTAGACTCTCCCTCATGATACAACCAACAATTGTCATGCCTGGCTCTTTCTGTAACAGTAAACCAAACCTTCTTTCCTTATTCGAATGTGCATATATGTAAATAATCACTGTATATTTAAAGAGATACAATGCTTTCATGTTCTTCAATCCTAAATATCTTCGTATTGGCCATTACTAAAGAATAGTTTTTGCATAAACACATACTATACGAAAACTATCACGGAGACATTGTCTTCCTGGTTCTCACCTGAGAATGCGTGAAATGAGTCCGCAGCATTTGTCCGATGTTTTGGGTGTGAGAAAGGTCCAAGGCTGCATCTACCTCATCCAGGATATAGATTGGAGCAGGTTTGAAGAGGAGCATGGACAATATTAATGACAAAGCCACTAAAGACCTAAGAAAAGACCAGAAGAAAAGTTATCAAAATTTGATTTTACCATTTTTTACCAAAATACTGAAGCAAATCTGCTGTCCTTTTATGGATAGTGCAGATTTAGCTGAAAGACTGCCATGGAAATAATTTAAAGTTTCAAAGTTCAACACTTCTGTTGGTATTAAAATGTTTATTTCAGCTTTTCAGTTTTTCTCTTCAAGTTTTATTTTGAAACTTATTTATCTTGAAACAGGTTTACATTCTTTCCCGTCAAATAATCAGGATTTTATAATTGGCACTTATCCTTAAGGAAAGAGCATGTTAATTTTTTTCTTTCCTTCCCCAGTTGCTATTAGATGCCTTGGTAGCAGGTGAGTGAAGTCTTAACAAGTAAGTATATAGTCAACAGCTACTATCTTTGTAATACTAGAACTGGTTTAGGTACCCTCTTTCAAACTTTTACTATGTCTGCATATGTGTGCACGTGTATGTGCGTGCACACACACACTCTTTATTGGCACCATTTAAGAGTAAATTGTATAGATTATGACCCAGTAATCCCATAATACTGGGATTACTGGGAAGTAATTCCCAGTGTCAGAAATTCAAACAAACAATTGTATGATGGTTAATCTTGTGTGTCAACTTAACTGGATCACAGAGCACTCAGATATTAGGCTAAACTTTATTTCTGGGTCTGAGAATGTTTCTGGGTGAAATTAGCGCAGTTTGCGCTCTCCAATGTGATTGGACATCACATAATCTGCTGAAGTCCTGAATCATAAGAAAGGTAGAGAAAGAATTTGTTCTTTCCTGCCTCATTTACTCGAGTTGGGACATGGATATTCAGACTCAGTGTTCCTGGTTCTTAGGACTTCAGACTCAGACTGAATTATACCACTGGCCTGCCTAGGTTTCCAGCTTGCAGACAACAAACTGGGGGCCTTCTCAGACTCCACGTTAAGATGAAAATTCCTTTTATACACACAAACATACCCTACTAGTTCTGTTTCTCTGGAGAATCCCAATATACCTTATTTAAAATTTGCAGTTACACATCTGAGTTTCTATAGCTTTTTTTCAGTTCTCTTCTAGCTAGTCATCCCCATTACTGTAGCTGTTTTTTTTCTAATCAGGTATCATGATAATTCTTAGATTTTTTTTCTTTACCATAAAAAACAACAGTGAGATTGACATCTACCTCTATAAAGGGCAGCTGACGTCTCTCAAGCAACCTAAAGTTATTTTTTATTGGCTTTCTCTGTACCAAATGTTTAAGGCATTGAGCTTTCTTTCAACTTAATTTTGCAGGGGGGGGAAAAACCTCACCAAGAAAAAAAAAATTCTCATCAAGAGTTAAACTAGTATGCTGGGTATGTATCTAAAATAATGGTATTTATGTGAAGATTGTATCATCTTAATTATAGAAATAATTTTCAGGTCTCAAAAAGAAAGTAAGCGTATATTTTCTGTTCTCCTCAAAACATTATCTAGGACTTTGGCAAAAAAGTCAGATGTTGGGATTTGAACTGTAGAATTCAACTTTGGTTAACAGGCACCAGAAGGTGTCTTAGACTGTTAAAATATTTAGGAATTTTATCGTAATGAAATATAATCAGGGGAGTACTATTCTCATAAAAATGGCAAAGGCCTTCATTAGGGAAATTAGCAGGTCTTAGTATTTTCTACATACATAAAAGTTACATGATGGCATCATAGGGCACATGAGAACAATTTAAGAACTACAGATTGCACATCCTACAGGGGACAAAATAGAAAATTAACAACTGTCTTTAATTATGTGAATATTCACAATTTTCTCTCAGTAGGCTTTAATTATTTGGTTCTCTGCAGGTAAGGAGTTAGTCCACATGACCTCTTAAGTTTTTCCTTAGTATGCCGATTGTCTGAATCACCATGTAAGGCTGGGGAAAAACTTCCCTGAAGTCTACAGCATGCTATTTCCAACATTATTCATTCCTTTATGCAGATCTGAGTTTTTTCATCTGGTATCATTTGCCCTTTATCCAAAAACTTCGTTTAACTTGTACGGTTCTGCTAAGAGCAAATTCCTCCAGCTGTTGTTTTTCTGAAAAAATACTTACGTTGACTTCCATTTGAAGAATATTTTGATTAGACATAGAATTCTAGGTTGCCATGTTTTTCTTTTAGCACTTTCTAGATGTTGTTCCAGATACCTGGCTTGCATAGTTTTTGACAATAATCCTAAAGTCATTTTTATATTTGTTCCTTGGTATGTAATACTATGCCTCTGGCTGCCTGAAGACAAATCACAATTTCATATAACATGGCTTGCTGTGTTACTGTATGTATGTCACGGGAGAGGTTGTGTGGTGTTTATCCTACCTACTAAGTCTGTGGGTTTATAGAACTCATCAAAACGGGAAAATTTGGGGACATTATTTCAAATATTTTTCTTTACCTCTTCCTCTCTTTTTGGAACTCCAATCACATATATGTTAGATGGCTTAATATTGCCCCACAGGTCACTGTTTACAGTTCTGTGCTTCTCACTTTAGCTTTAACTTTCTATTGCTGTGTCTTCAAATTCACTCATGTTTCTACACTGTTTAATCTGCTAATGTCATGTGAGCTTTTCCTTTTGGGCATATTTTTTATCTCTAGCAATTCTACTAGATTCTTTAAAAAAATTTTTTTTAAATATTTATTTTGGGAGAGAGAGTACACGTGAGCAGGGGCGCAGGGGAGGCAGAGAGGATAGAGAATTCCAAGCAGGCTCTGTGCTGTCAGTGCAGAATCCAACACTGGGCTCAAACCTGCAACCCATGAGATCATGACCTAAGACGAAATCAAGAGTTGGACACTTAACTGACCAAGCCACCCAGGTGCCCCCTAAATTCTTTTTTTTTTTTTTTATAGCTTACATTTCTCATCACATTCTTTTCTCCTTGTAATTCTTAGAACTAATTAATGTAATACTATAACTTCCTTGTCTGCTATTTTCATCACCTGTCATTTCTGGGTCTGTTTCCATTGAATAATTTTTCTCTAAGTTACACGTCATTTTCTTGATTTCTGTCCAGTACTTTTTATCAGATACCAGACACTGTGTTCCATTATAGTCTCAAATTTTGTTGTCTTTCTTTAAAAGCATTAGGCTTTGTTCTGAGAAACACTTTAGCTACATGAGGATCAGCTTGATTTCTTCAAGGCTTACAATGAACTTTGCTGTGTGTAAAGACTAGCCTTCACTTCAGGGACATTACAGACTGAATGCTAGGGTGCAGCTTACTGGGGCCTCCCAAAATTCTGTTTCTTTAATTCAGTGAAACTACTATGATTTGTGTTGATTTCCCCCTCCCTGCATCTGCAATCCAGAAATTCTATGGAGAAAGCAGACATGAACCCTGAGCTTAGCACTTTTGTTTTATTGCTCACAGGATTCAGACTCTTCGGCTACTAATTTCCCAATGTCTGAAATCAATTGTTTTTCATAATTTCATCTCATTTTCCAGCTGCTTACCCTTATTTCCTTTGTTGCCTACTATTTTAATCACAAGTTCTAACCACAATCTGCAGTCTTACATATTAACTTCCTTAAATTGTACATTTAAGATAGCTAAGCAAAACAAAACAGCAAATAGGTCAGCAATGAGATGATGGATTGTAATAAGAGGATTGAGGAATTCTAAATCTGTAAAGGGATTACTCACCTCTGACCACCACTAAGTTCAGTTAGGTTTTCTTTCCAAGTATTTCCTAAAGCAACCTTGAACTCCAGACCATCCAATACAGTTTGCCCCTCTGGTGGTGCAAGCATAGCATTAGCACCAGGCAAAAGAGTAGAAAAAATAGACCCAAAGTCCTTGTTAACCTGGATTAAATAAATAAATAAAATATTATAGAAGGCTTTCAAAGAATCAAATTTTGATATGTGTATATTCAATCCAGCAGATACATTTTGTTGTCTGTTACTAACTCAGGTGTTGGCAAATTATCGCCTATGTGACAAATCTGGCCATGCCCATTCTTTTATGTTTTGTCTATGGCTGCTAGCACTAAAACAACAATCTAGTAATTGCAGCAGAGACTATATGGCTCACAAAGCCAGAAATGTTTATTACCTGTTCCTTTGCAGAAATAATTTACTGAGCTCTGCTCTAACTTTTGATACCTTTGTAAGCCATACTGTAGGAATCTTGAGAGACCTACAACTGTATAAGACACTGAGCTTGGAGTTGGAGAAGCAGAAACAAACTTTTTGGCATAACATATTCTCTTCTAAATCTTGTTCTCGTTTGACTGCTTTGATAGGCCAGTGGTTATCAGCTAACCTTAAAAAGCCTAAGATGAGGGTAAAGTCTAGGAAAAAAAGAGTCATGAAATCAAACAACCAGATCTGTTCAAGGTGTTGACTGGTACTTTTCTATAGGCTTTGTCTCAGCCAAAGAAGTTGTCAAAAGACAGGAAAAGGATTGGACCCCAACAGAAAAAGACTAAAGAAGCTGTTTGGCTTATCCCATCAAGCCCCAGTAGATTACTGAGAGACTTAGGGTCAATATTTTAGTTTGAAACTGGGTAATTTTTGTGCATACACACTTGATTTGAGAATTTGGCCACCTGTCTTCAAATACGTGACTAATAACCTTAGTTCAGGAAATCTGAGAGTGTATACATACACATGCACAACCATGAGGATCTGACAGTCATGTTCTCTAGAGAAATCTCTAAATTCAAGTGCAAATAAACAGTTCATGAATATTTGTAGTAATAAGGATCTCTACATACCAAAAATCAGTGCTACTGAATACAGATTTATCAAGGAATACAGTTTTAAGAGCAACTGAATACATGCTGGACAGTACCCTACACAGAGGAAACAGGTTTTAGTTTTATCTGGGATACATTTCTACAGCTAAGTGAGGTTCACCACAATGGGAGAGGACTGCTGTCTTTTTTTGAGAATGATGAAGATAGCAGAGTATTCATAAACAGTTTTGGTTCTTTTGCTTTTAATTTTTTGGGCAGGCAGGAGAAAGACACTAAAGAGAGGATTAAAATAATGGAATGCTACTGAACCCTGAACCCAAGTGAAAACTCCTCCAAAGAAGAAAAGAGAAACTTATTTATAGGCAAAATATAGCCCTATTCAAGATAGAAAATGCATTATATTCACGGATAGATAAAAGATGAAATGCAATCAAATTCTGGAAATCTAATATGGTTAAGAAGGAAATAGAAAAATAAAAGACACAGCCAGTGCTGAAAATACTCTGGCTTTGTGAATTGAGTATGCTAGAAGCCAGAAGGAAGTATATAATACTGATAACACTATTACCTCAATAGGTTATTATGAGGATTAAGTGAGAAAATTACTATGAGAATAGTCCCTGACATATAATAAGTACTCAATAAACTTACCTGCTTTGAGACAACTCTGGAAATTGGGGGAACATCAATTTAAAGGATAAATTTGTACTTGCATTAATCCAGGAATCACGTGGAAAACAAGAGACAAAACCTCTCAGACCTAGTGTTATATCCACACTTATACAAGAGTAATGGGGCCAACTTTATGCATCCATTTAAAAAGACACAAACACCACAGGGAGATGGAACACTGAAAATAAGTCCTAGGGTACTAAAAACCAGGTGACTGAAAGGGATAATTGTACTACCATTACTAAAAATGAAGTTTTCAGAATTCAGAAATAATTACAGAATTAAAAAGCAAAAAAGAGGCAAGGTGCCCAATTAAATCCCAGAGGCATGGGACTGTTAAAGTACCAAACAGCATAGTAACTATGTTTGGAATCTTCTGAATGAGTCTTTTGCTAGGATGGATACAGGAAAACTTCCACATAAGTGGATAGGGAATTATCCTAAAGGAGACAAACATATGCAACTAGGGAAGCAGAAATAAAAGTAAAGAACTGTGAAATCTGCCAAAGTTGTCCTAAAACAAAACAAACGTACTTGGGATTTTGTTGAATGAGAATCCAGTGAAAAACAATTCTAAACCTCTTTGCTTACTGCCCCAAATTTAGAGCAACAAGGGTGACAGGAGTTAGCAACTAAAGGCAATTTTAACTGGTCTTAATTTAGGAAAAGAGAATCCCAGTTTTTCCACCTCTGGCTATCTGATCTTAGGCTAGATCATCTATGTATGTATGCATTTATCTATCCATTCATCCATCTGCCTTCCTACCTACCTACCTATTCATTTTTAAATTTACATCCAAATTAGCATATAGTACAATGATATCAGGAGTAGATTCCAGTGATTCACCCCCTATGTATAACACCCAGTGCTCATCCCAACAAGTGTCTTCCTTAATGCCCCTTACCCATTTAGCCCATTCCCCCACCCCCAACTCCTCCAGCAACCCTGTTTGTTCTCTATATTTCAGAGTTTCTTATGGCTTGTCTCCCTCCCTGTTTTTATATCATTTTTGCTTCCCTTATGTTAATCTGTTTTGTATCTTAAATTCCTCACAAGTCATATATTTGTCTTTCTCTAATTTCACTTAGCATAATACCCTCCAGTTCTATCCACGTAGTCGCAAATGGCAAGACTTCATTCTCTTTGATTGTCAAGTAATACTCCAGTGTGTGTGTGTGTGTGTGTGTGTGTGTGTGTGTGTGTGTGTGTGTATACCAAATCTTCTTTATCCATTCATAGACACTGGGACTCTTTCCATACTTGGGCTATTGTTAATAGTGCTGCTATAAACATGGGGTGCAGGTGTCCCTTTGAAACAGCACACCTGTATCCTCTGGATAAATGCCTAGTAGTGCAATTGCTGGGTTGTAGGGTAGTTCTATTTTTAATTTTCTGAGGAAACTCCATACTGTTTTCCGGAGTGGCTGTACCAGTTTGCATTCCCACCAGCAGTGCAAGAGATCCTCTTTCTCTGCATCTTCTCCAACATCTGTTGTTGTGTGAGTTGCTAATTTTAGCCATTCTGACAGGTGTGAGGTGGTATCTCATTGTGGTTTTAATTTGTATTTCCCTGATGATGAGTGATATTGAGCATTTTTTCATGTGTCAGTTGGCCATCTGGATGTCTGGTGTGGAGAAGTGTCTATTCATGCGTTTTGCCCATTTCTTCACTGGATTATTTTTCAGGTGTGGAGTTTGATAAATTCCTTGTAGATTTTGGATACTAACCCTTTATCTGATATGTCATTTGCAAGTCTCTTCTCCCATTCTGCTGGTGCTTTTGGAAAAAAAAAATTTTTTTTTTTACATTTATTTATTTTTGAGAGACAGAGCACAAGTGGGGGAGAGGCAGAGAAAGAAGGAGACACAGAATCCGAAGCAGCCTCCAGGCTCTGAGCGGTCAGCACAGAGCCCAATGCGGGGCTCGAACTCACAAACTGTGAAATCATGACCTGAGCTGAAGTTGGACGCTTGACTGACTGAGCCCCCCAGGCACCCCAGTGTTGGTTGTCTTTTATCTTATTTTTTACTGTTTACTCACCTTACAGAGAGAGAGAGAGAGAAAGAGAGAGAGAGGGCAAGCTGGGGAGGGGCAGAGAGAGAGAGAGGGAGACACAGAATCCAAAGCAGGCTCCAGGCTCTGAGCTGTTAGCACAGAGCCCGACACAGAGTTGGAACTCACAAACTGTGAGATCATGACTTGAGTCAAAGTCTGAAGCTTAACCGACTGAGCTGCCCAGGAGCACCCCCACTGTTGGCTGCCCTTTAGTTTTACTGACTGTTTCCTTTGCTGTGCAGAAGCTTTTAATTTTGATGAGGTCTCCGTTTTCTTTTTGTTTTCCTTATCTCCGGAGATGTGTTGACTAAGCAGTTGCTGCGGCTGAGGTCAAATAGGTTTTTGCCTGCTTTCTCCCCTAGGGCTTTGATGGTTTACTGTTTTACATTTAGGTCTTTCATCCATTTTGAGTTTAGTTGTGTGTATGCTGTAATAAAGTGGTCCAGGTTCATTCTTCTGCATGTCGCTGTCCAATTTTCCCACCACCACTTGCTGAAGAGACTGTCTTTATTCCATTGGACATTCTCTCCTGCTTTGTCAAAGATTAGTTGGCCATACATTTGAGGGTCCATTTCTGGATTGTCTATTATGTTCTATTAATCTGAGTGTCTGTTTTTGTGCCAGCACTATACCATCTTGATGATTACAGCTTTGTAATACAGCTTGAAGTCCAGGATTGTGATGCCTCCTGCTTTGGTTTTCTTTTTCAAGATTGCTTTGGCTATTCAGGCTCTTTTCTGGTTCCATACAAATTTAGGATTGTTTGTTCTAGCTCTGTGAAGAATGTTGGTGCTGTTTTGATAGGGATTGTATTGAATATGTACTGATTTGGGTAATACCAACATTTTAACAGTATTTGTTCTTCCAATCCATGGGCATGGAATCATTTTCCATTTTTTTGTATCTTCTTCAATTTCTTTCATAGGCTTTCTATAGTTTCCAGTGCACAGATTTTTCACCTCTTTGGTTCCGTTTTTTTCCTCAGTAGTTTATGGTTTTTTGTGCAACTGTAAATGAGATCGATTCCTTGACTTCTCTTTCTGTTGCTTCATTACTGGTGTACAGGAATGCAACCTATACTGATTTCTTTGCACTGACTTTATATCGTGTGACTTTGCTGAACTCATGGATAAGTTATAGCAGTTTTTTGTGGGATCTTTTGGGTTTTCCATATAGAGTATCAAAGAGTGAAAGCTAGACGTCCTCCTTACCGATATGGATGCCTTTTATTTCTTTGTTATCTGATTGTTGAGTCAAGGACTTCCAATACTAGGTTGGATAACAGTGGTGAGAGTGGACATTCCTGTCATGTGCCTGACCTTAGGGGTAAAGCTCTGTTTTTCCCCATTGAGGATGGGGTGGGGTGGGTCTTTCATATATGACTTTCATGATCTTGAGATATGATCCTTCTATCCCTACTTTCTTGAGGGTTTTTATCAAGAAAGGATGCTGTGTTTTGACAAATGTTTTTTCTGCATCTATTGAGAGGATCATGTGGTTCTTGTCCTTTCTTTAATTGATGTGATATATCATTCTGATTGTTTTGTGGATATTGAACCAGTCCTGCATCCCAGGTATAAATCCCACTTGGTCGTGGTGGATAATTCTTTTAATGTATTGTTGGATCTGGTTGGCTAGTATCTTGTTAAGGATCGATTTAACCTTTCTAAGCTTTGATTTCTTCATCTATAAAATATGGATGGTTAACTATCAGTTATGGAATTGTTTTAAGAGAAAACAGAGTATCTGCTTCATATGTGTTAACTAATAACATGTACAAAATGGTCTGCCAGAAATCTACACAATTCTTAATGATGAATTCTGAAATACCATGAATAACTTGTAAGTGGTAAGGAATATGCCAATCTTGTTAGAAAAATATCCTGATAACAAATATTTGAACTCTGTTGAGTCTGGGTAAGAAAAATCAAGGAAGTTAGAACAAAACGGATCATTGGGAAGTTTCCAACAATCAGAGCTTTCCCAGTGCAAAACCGAGCTTGCTTCCAGCTTCAAGCAGAGGGAGTGGGGTATGGCACATATTGGACAGACTCCAAGGTTTCAGACAAATAGCATCTCCCTTAAAGGTAACACAGACCTGGAAACAAGGTAAGAATGAAAAATAAAGAAATCTAGAAAGTCAGAAATTTAATATAACTTAAGGACCAGAGAAGTAGACTGTGAGACTATGATGTAGCGACACAAACTTAGCTTTGCATTATCAGTAGTACTCAAGTCCAAAAGTACAAAATGCATTTAAAAGTCAGGAGGTTTTAATTAAGGCGTGTGCCTCATTCAAACACAAATCAGCCATTTCAAATTCATCTTAGAGTATAAATCTATTGACAGTATTCTTCATCTTTGCCTCACAAAGAATAATATTTTGGGTTCAAATACCTTTTGCCACGCAATATTTAGGGCTTGGTTTTTCTTCTGGTCAAGGTCTTCTATAGTTGCAAGGATTTTTGATTTATCATTTTCTACAATTCTCTTCTTCTTCATCAAGTCATTATACTGGTAAGATAAAAAGCATGCTTAATTGAAAAAATGTAAAATTTTCTATTCTAGAATTCAGTCAGGAATAGAGGTTTAGTTTGTATGTAGAATATATACACTTCTGTTTACCAGAAAGATACACTGCATTAAGAGTCATAACGTGAACCAAATTATGAGAAAGGTAAATATATCGCCTCTATGTAAAATTTAGCTGCCATAATTAAGAATTTATAGGACAAGCTCCTGGGGTACTTTGATACTGATATTCTCATATCCTTCCAGTAGTCAAGGCAAAAAGGAAAATGTATGTAAACTCAAAAGTAGCCCTGCATGCTTTCTTCTTGAGGTCAGTCTTAGTAGTAACACAAAGTTTCAGTTCTTCACCATGATGTCCAAGTCCTACATAATTGGGCCCTTATTTATCTCTGACTTTTTGACATCCCAATCCTCCCCAGGGGCCAGCCATGTGGTCTTTTTTCAGTTCCTTGAACATAAGAAGCTTATTATATAGCCTTATAGCCCTTGCATTGTTCTCTCTTCCCTGAATGCTCTTTTTCTGTATACGACATAATCAGTGCTTCAAGTTTCAGCTCAAACATGACATCTTCAGAATGGGCTTTTCCTGGTTAATGTAGAAACTCACTGAAAAAAATTTAAAGGAGGCTGCAAAGGGAGAATTACACCATAAGTAGCAACAGAACTTTATGAAAATCTTAACTCATTTCTCCTCAAAGCCTCACATTTCAAGGAGTCTTCAAATTCTCCCTTAAATTGTAACCAGTCCTGTTAGCTTTCTTGCTGTCTCTCTCCTTTATAGCAAAGCTCCTAAAACCTCCTCTACATTTTTCTCTTATTCCTTTCATAATTCAATTTCTTATGTGTACAGACACAAAATACAACAAAATAAAACAAGGGTCACCTGGGTGGCTCAGACGATTAAGCGTCGAACTCTTGATTTCAGCTCAGGTCATGATCTCACAGTTTTTGAGTTCGAGCCCCATATCAGGCTCTGCGCTGACAGTGAGGAGCCTGCTTACAATTCTGTCTCCTGCTCTCTGCCCCTTCCCCATGCTCTCTCACTCTCTCAAATAAATAAACATTAAAAAAAAAAAAAGGCCATCTTGCTTATCAACAATAGACCCTTTCCCTAAGAAAGCGAGTTGGTGATTTTTTTTTAAAAAAAGACTCAATTATTATTATCTAATAAAAGCAAACAAGTGAACAAGTTTCACGATACACAGTTCAAATTCAGACCAAAGATTTTCTTCCACAAAACATATATTGCAAAGCTTTAATGGAGAAATAAAAACCAGCAGGAACATTTATAGAGAGATCACAACACGGGCATTATTAGCCTGTTTGGTATCTAACATAATACAGGTTCTTTGTAGATAGTAATGTCAATAACAATTTAAAAAAACCCAGTACAGCAAAACTTTTTAGAAGTAATGGAGCTCATAAGTATTGCCACTTTTAGAGAGTTCTCATAACTCTGATACAAATTCAAACAGAATCTTAGAAAAAATAAAGTATAGGGCATTATATAAAATTAGACTGCTATCTCCTACGGAGCTGTTGAGAATATGAATTGCTTTTCCCTGTGGATTTTTCTAGTGACAAAGCGGATTCAAAGTTCTGTCAGGGTTGGGGAGATAACATTATTGCGTAAGTGAACATTAAAACAGAAGATGATGCTGGATTTACAGATTAGGAAAGGAGTAGTTATGCATATAACAATTTTAGTCATTACTTATGTAATGGTTCTAGTATACCCTAGAGTCAAAAGGAACACCGTATTTATGGAATGACTGGTAAGGAGGCAGACAGCAGAGTAGCCTTATTTTTCAAGGCCTTTTCAAGGCAACTGAAAGAAATTATAGAAATGGGAGGAGTAATCATGAAAAAATGTTCTTATTTATGCCAAGAATAAGAAAAGGATAGATGGTATTCTGGGCAAAGCCAGTAGAAAAGCTTTTCAAGGGACAATAGACTATATAAATAATTGATGCAAAAACAAGTAAGACAGAACTGAAAAGGGAGAACAAGAAAACAAATCCGGTATCAAGAGTATCAAGCCAAAGATTGACTCTAGTAATTGCCACAGGGGTCACAGAGAGCTATTAGTGCTACTCATTCCCTAAGGAGGCCAGAGAGTCCAAGGAAAAGGACTTACCCGCTCTTCAGCTTCTGTCAGTACATTCATAGCTCTCATGTTGACATTTCTTCCTAGTTTCTCCTTCATTTCTTGCAACTTCTGAAGTCTCTGACCAGCTTCTTTTGGGTTGTTGGTTTTGAAATCATAGGCACTGTTAGGTTGCCCAAAGAGGTGTTTCTCTGCATTAATCCAGTCATAGTCCTTCAACATTTTGGAGACCTAGCCACGGAGGATAATGGAGGAATCTATCATTGTTTACAAACCGACATTTAAAAACTAGTTTCTGGGGCACCTGGGTGGCTCGGTCAGTTAAGCGTCCGACTTCGGCTCAGGTCATGATCTCACGGTCCGTGAGTTCGAGCCCCACGTCGGGCTCTGTGCTGACCGCTCGGAGCCTGGAGCCTGTTTCAGATTCTGTGTCTCCCTCTCTCTCTGCCCCTCCCCTGTTCATGCTCTGTCTCAAAAATAAATAAACATTAAAAAAAAAATTAAAAAACAAACTAGTTTCTTAAATGTTTACTAATTTTAAGTATTTAGGAGAAAACCCCACAATGACTCATCTGCAAAAATGAGGTTCACTGTTAGTATAGGTTTACTATTAAGTATGAATATTTTTACCTAGAGAATAGGTTAAAAAAAAATTGTATAGGAAAAAGATTACTTAAGCATTACAAGAAAAGCTAGCTCAGAGAAATTTATACATGTAAATCATTTCCATTAGAATGAATATAAGATAAGCCTCCTTCAGATTTTACCAAACTCAATCTATTGCTTCAAAAATAATTTGTGAAAATTAAAATTCTCATAAGAATACTTAAGTCATAGATTTGGTAAATTTGTGGAAGCCTAATTCCGACTGATTATAATTCTCTCTTTTTTAAAATTTTTAATGTTTTATTTTATTTTTGAGACAGAGACAGAGCATGAACAGGGGAGGGTCAGAGAGAGAGGGAGACACAGAATCTGAAGCAGGCTCCAGGCTCCGAGCTGTCAGCACAGAGCCTGACGCGGGGCTCGAACTCACAGACTGTGAGATCGTGACCTGAGCCGAAGTCGGAAGCTCAACCGACTGAGCCACCCAGGCGCCCCGGACTGATTATAATTCTAAAATATACTAGGTAAATAAAAAGCCGCTCTAAACTTTGACTCCATTGCCTAGTCACCCTCTTTTGACAAGGCACAGTAATGTATTTCTTTATATGGTAAAAAGAGTTAAAAATTTTAGATTATAGTGCTTAAAGAAGACTTTCTTCTACTAAAATTGTTCAAGGTTGGTTCTGACTGATAGAGTCTAATCCTTGTCAGTCTGTTTATCCTCATTAATTCCAGGGGAACGGTCTCACCTCCAGGCTCCAAAGATGATCATTTCCAATCTACCTTCCCTGCTGATACATAGGGTCAATGAAAGCATTCTGGGTACATGTTGCTAAACCTTATCATTAGTGCCTGGCCTACTACTATCTGATACTAGTTGGTATGTAATTAATATTTGACAAACTATAGACTTCAAAGAATCCTGGACTTTTTAGCAGTTCCACTTTTAACTCTCCTTTTCACCTTAACCATAAATAAAATCCCCTAGCAATCACCACTACTAGCACTTTCAATTACCAAAAACCTATTAACAGTAATATTAACAATGGTAACATTTCAGTGAATCCACTAATACTAGGCTACCAGGCTAATGGAAAATCAATACAAAAAAATATTAGGAAATTAGTGATGTGGCTATGAAAAAATATTTTCTTTAAGTGTGAGCCTAAACAGTCACACAGGGTTCTTTCAGAGGGTGGGGTGACTATTTTGTATGTTCTGACTTTTTTGAAGTTAAATCTCTTATACTTTTAAGATGATAAACAAGATTTAAAAGGCATCAAACGGTTACACACTCGTTAAGAAAACATGATGGGCAAATTACTAAGATTTCATGAGTGCAGCCTCTTAACCAAGCAGAGAATTTCTGCAAAAGCATATATTCTCTTTAATGTTTACTTATTTTTGAGGGGGATGGGAGGGATAGAGAGAGGTGGTGAAAGAGAATCCTAAGCAGACTCCCCATTGTCAGCAGAGAGCCCGATGTGGGGCTCGAACTCATGAACTGTGAGATCCTGACCTGAGAGGAAACCAAGAGTCAGACGCTTAACCGACTGAGTCACCCAGGTGCCCCAGAAAGAAACTTTCAGGAGTGAAAAACTGAGATAACTTCAAAAAAAGACAGCTGCTAGCAAAACATCAGATTTCAGATGAGGCTGCAAAATTGACTATACTGATCCTCTTAAGGACATCTGGAAGCCAATTAAGTCCTGGTTTTGGAAGTTGCCTGTAAATATATATCGTTTACCTTATTTCAAAATAAATTGAAAACTCACAGGCAACAAAATATATAATCACAACTAATATATTAATCTGAATATCTGGGGATTAAAAAATGGTTAGTTCTATGGGAGACCACTGAAACATCTTATACATAGGAATAAATACCTGAAATTTAGAAAGATTTATGCCAGGTGGTAAAAATAAGCATTGCTGAGAAGCCATTAAAATAGCAGTAAGCCTCAAAATTCTGTTATACCCCATTTCTGCCATTTATACTGAATTCTCCATTGAGCAGTTTACCAGAATATCTCAACAACTCAGAAGCAAAAATCTGATTACGCGTAGAAATAAACAACACAAACGTGCCTTTGCAGCAGCATCTTCAGCTTCCCGTTTATGTTTGCTGATGTTGTGGTCCAGTTCCTTAATTTTAAGCTGAGAATCATTGTTTTGTTCCTTGTGTGTTGCAACTTCAGCATATTTAGCTTTAATTACATTGTCTTGGGCTGTTATCACTTCTTTTTGCTTGGTCACCTCTTCTTGAGCTTTATTTACGGACTCCTGGAACAAATAGAAGATGATATATAGCAAAGTAATGTAGGCATATTTTTAGTTTATTAAAAGATCATCTAAAAAGCGTCTGGGCAAGATGGCAATGTGATTACAGGCAGATGGTCACCTAACCCTCTACATTGTATATCCCCATTAAAATGACTAATTAATTTGCATACAGGAGAAAACTTGTTCTATCACTAGAAAAAAGATGGGATACTTTTCTAGTGTACTACTACTAGTACACTAGTAGTAGTTCGTGCTGGAAGCAACAAAGTTTCTGGGGATACAGTGAACTACAGGAAACTGACTTGTGAGGTCTCAGTAAAGTGGCATTTCTGGGTAGTTAACAAGAAGATACTATGCCAGATCCCTACATGTCATTTATCAGGAAGGGAGGATGTAGGCCGGGTTTTCTGCTCTTCCCTTTGTAGATATAAGCCATATTTATCCGTGCAACAGAAAAGGTCATAATGTTTGGTTCTAGCACAAGGGTCAAAACAGAAAAATACAAGAAACTTTTTTCAATAAATAGATTTGTGGCACAAAGAAAAACTTTCTTGCTTTGACTTTGAATATCCCCCTACCTCCCAAGGTTGGAGCTACTCAATGTCAGAAGTGGTCATTGTAACTGCAATTCAGTCTATCACCAACCTGCCCTGCAAATCCTATTGCTTCACCCAAATCTTGAAAGAACTCACACAAATATCTAAACCAAAAAAACCTAGTTCAATCCATATTTAGGTAGGGGGAAAACCAAAGTAGGACAACCTGCTTTAAGTTTCTGAGGAAGAATGGATCTTCATGATGCAAACCACAAGGAAAAATTTAGGAATGTTTTTAGCATGCTCATTAGGAAACAAGATGAGCAACAAAGAATACCTGATGTTATGGTTACGGTACTCAAAGTGCCTTAATTTCCCTATAATGTTTAATCTGTGTCATCAGAGGTCTTTTGAGGAAAGAAAATAAAACATGACATTCATATAAAAACCTGAAGATATTTTAGCTTTTTGAAACCTGTGAAGAGAAACTGAAAAATACTCTGCTTAAGATATTAACCAAAGGGAAATATAAGTTTATTAACTAACACTGTATCTTTAAAAAAAAAAAAAGTGTTTATGAAGAAGACTGTCTCATGCCTATAGGTTAAAAACTGCAATGCAATTTTCACTGTTTTAACCTTTTTTTTACAATGATAGGAAATCTGTTACTTAAGATTGAACAGAAATGAAATTTTAGTTTTGTTTGTCTAATTAGTAGGTAGTTTCTTTTCTTAGTTCCCTGGGAGTTTCCTTTGATATTCTTATCTGCAAAGGAAACAATTTAGAATGCAGAGCCCAAAAAAACAACCTTTAACAACCAAGTGATCTATTTTATACTTCTCCATAAAGAGAAATGGAAGTATGTACATGTTTGGACTTTATTTAGATCAGGAAAGGAGTAGCTTATTTATTTTCACAATTATCTTTAAAAACATATCTAACTTTTAAAATTCTACAACATGATGTCCATGAAAGACAGCAAAAATATGCACGGGAAAAATGAGATTAAGACAACAAATCAGAAGGGAACTAAAAATATTTTTAAAAACTAAAATTTACTTTGGAGGCAAAATAAAAACTGAACAGAAACTAAAAAATTTAATCAGTAACACAGAACACAAAGCTGAAAAGCATTTTGATCTTAACTTCAAAAAAAGTAGTTAAAAACTGTTCTATTGATTTGATAAATAATGGGTTAAAAACAAAAAACTTTAATTTATCCATGAAGAGAATCAAGAGGAAAGACCTACTTTCCAAAAACACCATAGGCTACAACAATTACAACAATCATATTAAAGGAAAACATAAAAGCATGTAGAGGACACAAAGAAGACAAAAATACCACACTGAAAACTGAATGGAACTACCCTGTTGAAAGCTATTACATTCAGTTAACATAAAAATCAATGTTAGTTACAAACGGTATCAATTAGCAACATGAAACAAAACTTAAAAAACATGATGAGTGTAGTCAGTGGTACTGTATATTTAAAAGTTGCTGAGACAGTAGATCTTAAAAGTTCACATCACAAAAAATATTTGTAACTGTGTGGTGAGGGATTAACTAGATTTATGGGTTGGTCTTTTTGCAACATATACAAATAACAAATCATTATGTTGTATACTTGAAATTAATATAGATCAATTATACCTCAATATGAAACAAAGCAATTCAAAGACAAAATCAAAGAAAGGGGCAAGAGAATTTCCAATATTCATTAGGGACAATCTCTAAGAAAGATATACCACAGTATGAATTTGCAGGTGACAGAATGTCTTCATAACATTTGAAATACCCTCAGTCCTAAATCCATCCTTCACTTCCCTGCTTCTGATAGAACATTTCTCCCCAACCAGCTGCAACTATAGTCAGCCTCAACAGTAAAGGATGCTGTAAGGAAACTGTAGAAAGAAGAGGCTTTACTTCCCAGTTCTGGTGTGCTTTTCTCAAAGGCAAGTTTGTCATGTGCAAGGGCCAGCAACCTACATGGCTTCCCTGGCATCCAACAGATGGGGAGAAGGGAACAGGGCTTTGCAACATGTTCACATGGGCTAATTTCCCCTACATCCCACGTGGCACTTCCCTATGGATAACTACCCATGGCACTCCAGCAAACTTCACAACCAGGGGGCCACAGTTACATCTTCAACTAGATCTGGTTTTCAGCCTATAGTTGCTATGGCTCTTTTCCAATTTGTTCCTTCCATGGGTGCACTCCCTCAGCCCTAAGGGTGGTATGGCTATTCCCTGTAAGGGCTGTTCCTATATAATTTAGAATTCTCTTTATTCTTTAGTGATCATCCCTTATCATTCCAAACTCCTACTGTAGTTAAATTTTTTATTTAAACTCTGCCTGTTCAAATTACTGTGTAGTTTTCGTCTTCTGAGTAGACCCAGATTAAAACAATTAGTAATATTATTTCAGGACTCTTTCTGGATCAGGAATCATCTTTGCCTCTCATCAAGACAAGAATGAAGAGGGGCACCTGGGTGGTTCAGTCGGTTAAGCGTCCGACTCTTCATTTCGGCTCAGGTCATGATCTCAGGGTTTGTGAATTTGAGCCCCACATCGGACTCTGCTTGAGATTCTCACTCTCTGCCCCTCCCCCACTCATGCTCCTTCTCTCTCTCAATAAGTAAAGAATGAAGAGATCAAGACTTCTAAAGTCAAACATCTTCAAGCCAACATTTCATAAGTGGATTAACATTTGTAATTTCTCCAGCACGGTAAGTACCTTATTTTTAGCCACCTCAGCTGCCATTACTTCAATCTGACCTTCATAGGATTTGATAGCTTCATTTACAGCTTCAAGCTGTTGTTTATAGGATGCATGCTCTCTCTTGAGCTCTTCCAGCTCCAGAGTGATAGCTTCAACTTCCTAAAAGAATGTTATTCAGACATTCAACAGACTATTAACTACTGAAAAATAGATACATGTCAACAAAATTATTAAGATTCCCATGCAAGTAACACCCACAGCTTATTCAACTACCAAAACACATGTAAGCTGCTTCTCCAGAAGAAGGGAGGAGAAAGGAAATTTATTTTCCTTTAGTTAAACATTACAAATGTATGTACAGTTTTTACAGGTTCAAAGAACTGGGCATAAACTGTTTATTTTGTTATTCCTACAGGGAAAAACAATCTAGAATTCTACGTAACAGATAAATTAGCAAAGGAAAAGCCTTTTTTAAATGTCAAAAAAACCCAGCTGCTCAATTTTCTTCTTTCCCTCTATAGCCTTTAGTTTGTTAGAAAATACTTTGTGCAGCTATTTAGTGACAGAATATGAAGAAAAGCAGATTTAAATAGAATCATATAGAAAAGTGATGTAGAACAAAGCCTTTGGAGGCAGAAAAGGCTAGGTTCAAATTCCATCTGTGGCACTATCAAAAGATAAAATCAGGTATCACCAGTCTACAACTGAATGGTACTTTGTAACTATAACATGCTTTGTCATATATCAATCTTTCACAGGATCCATTCATAGATGATCACCAAATAGAAATGTCAACACTTGGAGCTGATAGGACATACCTCCACCGCATGACATAAGCTTTGGTCTACTCTTAAGTGCAGCATTTACCAAAAGGCAATTTTGCTCTTTCTCTAAAATTAGAAAGACAATGCAACCTATCCTTACCATTATGACACTCCATTACAGGGTTTTCAGAGAGGAATGTTTTAATTTGACTCATACGACGCATAATTATTTCCTAAAGAAGCATACTGTGCTTTTAGATTTTGTGATGAACACTGATGAGTGAGGCTAACCCAAGATGCTCTACCACCTTCAGCTCTATACTGATGTTAAAGATTGGTTCCATTTCAAGAAAGGTATTACCTGTTGTTTTTCTTTCATTTTCTTGCTAGAAGCATCTGCTTTTGTTTTGGCAAAATCCAGTTTTTTCTGAGCATCCTTCAGTTCTCTCTCTCTTTCAGCTTCTGCATTTTTCATTTTATTCTCCAATACTTCATATTTTTCTTCTGCTTTTTTCTGAATTTCTTTGGTGTTTTTTAAAGTCTCCTCACTTTCCTCTGCATCATAAAGCAGGCAAATGTAGCTAAATGAGGTCCTTGAACTATTAGCAGTTATAGGCAATGGTTTATGAGTGCCTTATGAATTCACCTTTTAATAGAAGACATGATCTAAAGAATTTAGGCTAAAATTTAAAAAAACTGTTCCAACCTTATTCCAGAAATGCTACGTTGAAACATAAACCCTGCCTAAGAACCACACTTGAATTATCTAAAGACTATGAGGAAATTATTTCCCAGCCTATGAAACTGAGTAACAAATTTTGTCTTTAACTTACTAAAAAGATCACAGACCACCTTTTAATATACTTGTAATATGCTTCCTAAGCCAGAACAAGAGTATAACTATGGTATTTCTCCTTTACTTTAGTGCACAAAAAGCTTAATTTCATAAACAAACTTGCATTGTATTCTTTGCCTATTTAGCTCTAATTTGTACAGGAAAAAAAAGCAAGATAAAATGAGTAGATTAGTGTCACAATTGCCATACACTGTGTTAGAATGCAGATACAAATACAACCCTGGAGACCATTAACTACATAATATCCTATGCTACTTTTCAGTGCACAATATCACTGCAAATAAAAATCAAAGAAAAAATTTAAAAAGTACCTTAAAACAAATTAACATGGAAATACACCATACCAAAACTTAATGGGATGCAGCAAATGCAGTTCTAAGAGTGAAGTTTATAGTGCTGCCTCCATCAAGGAAGGAGAAAAATCTCAAAAAACCTGACACATAAAGGAACTAAAAAGCAAAAAACAAAGCTCAAGGTTAGTAGAAGGAAGGAAATAAAGATCAGAGCAAAAGTAAAATTAAAGAGACTAAAAGATAATGGAAAAGATTAATGAAAGTGAAAGCTACTTCTCAGAAAGAATTGATACACCTCATGCCAGCCTAAGAACAAGAGAGGAATCAAGTAAAATCAGAAAAACAAGGGAGACACGACAACTGCTACCACAGAAACAGAGGATCCCAAGAGAGTATTATAAACAATTATATGCCAACAAATTGGACAACCTAGAAGAAACAATAATACCCAGAAATATACAACCTACGAAGACAATCATGAGAAACAGAAAATCTGAACAGACCAATTATTAACAAGGAGATGGAATCAGTAATCAAAAATCTCTGTTTAACAAACAAAAGTCCAGGACCAGATGGCTTCACTGGTGAATTCACAGTCTCTCAAAGCACAGAAGAGGGCACACTTCTAAACTCATTCTATTAAGGCCAGCATTACCCTGATACCAAAACCAGAGGACACCAGAGGAAATAAGTTACTGCCTAATATCCCTGATGAACACAAACACAAAAATCTTCAACAGATATCAGCAAGCTGAATTAAAGAATACATTAAAAGGATGACACACCATGATCAAATGGGATTTATTTCAAAGATGCAAGGCTGGTTTAACATCTGCAACCAATGGGCTACACCACATTAACCAAATGAAGGATAAAAAGCATGTTCTCAATAGGTGCAGAAAAAGCTTAGACCAATTTCAACATCCATTTATGATAAAACTGAAGCCCACAGCTAACATCATACCCTATCTACAGTGAGAAGCTGAAAATTTTTCCTCTAAGATCAGAAACAAGTCAAGACTGACTCCATTTTTATTCAACATAGTCCTTAAGTCCTACTTAGAGCAATGTGGCAAAAAGAGAAAAAAAAAAAAAAAAAAAGAGAAAGGCAGCCAAATTTGAAAGGAGTAAAACTTTCTCTAGATGATCTATTATATATAGAAAACCCTAAAGATTCCACTAAAAAACTGTTAGAATAGACAAATTCTGTAAAGTTGCAGGATATGAAATCAATGTAAAAAAAATCTGCTGCATTTCTATACAATAATAACTATCAGAGAAAGTAAGAAAATAATCCTACTTATAATTACATCAAAAAGAATAAAATACCTAGGAATAAATTTAACCAAGAAGGTAGAAAGAACTGTACACATAAAGCTATAATGCACTTATTGATAAAACAAACTGAAAAAGACACAAATAAATGGAAAGATATTCAGTGCTCATGGACTGGAAGAATACTGTTAACATGTCCATACTATCCAAAGCAATCTACAGATCTGTTAAAAATCCGTATCAAAATTCTAATGGCATTTTTTCAGAAACAAACGAATCCTAAAATCTGTATGGAATAGCCAAAGCCATCTTAAGAATAACAAAGGCAGAGGCATCACACTCCTTATTTTAAATTATATTACAAAGCTATAGTAATCAAAACAGTATGGAATTGGCATTAAAAATAGACACACCAGGAGGGGTTGTGGGAGGGGGGATGGGCTAGATGGGTAGGGGCATTAAGGAATCTACTCCTGAAATCATTGTTGCACTATATGCTAACTAATTTGGATGTAAATTAAAAAAAAATTATAAAAAAAAAAAGACACACCAATCAATGGAACAAAACAGAGCCCAGAAATAAATTGTCATAAACCCATGCATGAATGGTCAAAGGAGCCAAGAACATACAATGAAGAAGGAACAGTTTCTTCAATTAATGGTGCTTAGAAAACTGGACAGCCACATTAACTCAATAGGTTAAAGACCTGAATGTAAGTCCTGAAACCATAAAACTCCTAGAAGAAAACATAAGTGATAAACTCCTTGACACTGGTCTTAATAGTGATTTTTTTTGGACTTCACACCAAAAGCAAACACAACAAAAGCAAAAATAACTGGGACAATTATCAAACTAAAAAGTTTCTGTAGAGCAACAAATTGAAAAGACAACATAATTAATGGGAGAAAATATTTGCAAATCATATCGATGAGAGGTTAACACCCAAAATATGTAAGAAACTCCTACAACTCAAAAGAAAAAGCCAAACAGTCTGATTAAAAAACGGGTAGAGTATCTGAATAGACCCTTTTCTACAGCAGATACATAGTCACCTGGTACATGGAAAGATGCTCAACATCACTAAGCATCAGGGAAATGCAAATCAAAATTACAATAAGATAGATACACGTTAGAAGGGCTATTATCAAAAAAAACAAGAAATAACAAGTGTCAGAGATGATGTGGAGAAAAGGGAATCCCTCATGCACTGTTGGGAGGAATGCAAATTACTGCAGCAACTATGTTAAACAGTATGGAGGTTCCACAAAAAAATAAAAATAGATATGATGTAAAAGTTCTACTCCTGGGTATTTGAAGAAAACAAAAACAGTAACTCAAAAATATATACACACCACAATGTTCACTGCAGCATTATTTACAATAGCCAAGATATGGAAACAACTTAGGTAAGCATCTACTCATGGATAATGGGTAAAGAAAATGTGTGTGTATATATAATGGAATATTACTCAGCTATAAAAAAAGAATGAGATCTTGCCATTTGCAAAAACATGGATGGAACTCAAAGCCATTATACTAAATGAAAAAAAGAGAAAGATAAATACCATATAATATCACTTACATGTGGAATCTTAACCAATTAAAAAAATCTTAGTACAGAGAACAGATTGGTGGTTGCCAGAGATAGGGGGTAAACAAAATGGGTAAATTTTTTAAATTTTATAAAAAGGAAAGAAAATATTAGTGGGTAATAGGTAGGTGGATATTGTCCTATGGAATGAGAAAAACTAAAACTACCATATACAATTAAATTCTAATTAAAAGTGTAAGACAAGTTCTTAAAATGAAGGTTCTGTAGAAGCAGCTATAAATTGAATTAAACATTAAAAGTTTCTGTTTAACAAAAATACTATGAACAAAATTAAAAGACAAGCACATAAACCCAAAGATATTCATAATGCAGATAATCTATAAGAAATCGTAACTCTTAAGTATGAGAACAATAGAAACAAACCATAAGCAAGTCAATAGGAAAAATGGTTGAAAGAAGTAGAATATTCACAGAAGTAGAAATCAAAAGGTCTGAGGAACAGATCAAATAGATTCTAGGCTTCCCCTGCAATATCTGCAGGTGAAAACAGTAATGTGCTACCTCTTTCTAACAATCACATTGGAGATATTTTAAAGACTTTCTAGAAAAGAAAGGATTTAGAGAACTGACAACTTTCATATGCCACTGGTGGAAATGTATACTGCTCCAAATGGGCAGAACTTGGCAATATAATAATAGTATCTAATAACTAAAATATTTAAGGTAACTAATTCAAATAAATATATAATAAAGATGAGATCTAAATATCTAAAGTAAGGTTATCAGTATAAACAGAGGAAGCACAGAATGTTTTTATCTTACCAATGGTTTTTTTAAGGGCATCTAATTCTTCTTGTTGCTTGTGATAGGAGCTTTGCTGGAGCTTGGTTTGTAATAAATCTGCCTCCTCAGTTTTCATCTCCCACTGCTGTTTTAGTTGGCGATACCTTAGAAAAAGAGAAGTTTACAATAAATGACCACAACTTTTCTGATATTTGAGACATGCATTTAAACAATAGGCTCTTACCTAAAATAAACTCACATACAATATAAACAATTTTTTTTATGTGTATTTATTTCTGAGACAGAGAAAGACAGAGCATGAGTGGGGAGGGGCAGAGAGAGAGGGAGACACTGAATCCGAAGCAGGCTCCAGACTCTGAGCTGTCAGCAGAGCCTGACGTGGGGCTCGAACTCACAAACCATGCGATCATGACCTGAGCTGAAGTCGGTTGCTCAACCTACTGAGCCACCCAGGTGCCCCTCAATATAAACAATGTTAAGATGCCACTGATTACAAGAATAGTTTTGAAGACTCAGTTTTTGAGGAATCAAATTCAAGTCTGATTTGATCACCGAAGGTAAATGACTCTAAACGGCCAAGGCTGACAACTATTTACAGAAATAGGAATTTTAGAAAGCACTAAATATAACCTTTAAATAAATAGGTTTCCTTAAAAATGGTCTCTTCTACTGAGCCTTACCAAGAAGAAAAACTCCAAACTCCACAACAGCTTCCCACAAGAATACATTAATATGCAACAATCACACAAAATTTCAAAAATCTGGTTATCAATTCCCATTTTCAAATACTAATAAAAAGTTCCCCCCAACATTCTGTAATGAGACTGATAGTTTAAAAAGACCTAGTACTGAACTAAACATTACATTGTGCTCTTCTTGCAAACCCTGTAATCTAGCCCTTTTCTAGCTGCTTAATATTTTCTTTGGCAGGTATTTAGCTAATTCAGCCGCAGTGAAATATCAAGTTGTAATAAATTCACAAGGCAGCTTGACACTAGAAATTCATGAGGTCTGAGGAAAAAGGAAGCAACTTATAAAACATAAATACTCCCTTGAGTATTCTTGGCTGAGAATGCTTGACAGCAATTAAAACTGTAATTTTAAAGCCATTTTTCAATTCATTTAAAAATGGGGAGTATAGAAACTTGAAAAAAAAAAAGATAAAAGCTATTTTCCTGATATGGTCTGTGAAAGAATGGCTTTAGTTGATACTTCCACTCTCATAGTTTTTTTTTTTTTTTTTTTTTTTTTTTAAATTTTTTTTTTTTCAACGTTTATTTATTTTTGGGACAGAGAGAGACAGAGCATGAACGGGGGAGGGGCAGAGAGAGAAGGAGACACAGAATCGGAAACAGGCTCCAGGCTCTGAGCCATCAGCCCAGAGCCTGACGCGGGGCTCGAACTCACGGACCGTGAGATCGTGACCTGGCTGAAGTCGGACGCTTAACCGACTGCGCCACCCAGGCGCCCCCACTCTCATAGTTTTAAAAATCTATTTCCTTTCCTTGACCTCAATGCCACTATCAGTCCACAAGACAACTCTGCAAAATAAATGATCCAATACTACTGAATAAAGGTAACAGCACCAAGCCAAATGCCAGCTGCAAACTCACTGCCTTGCCAAAGTTTCCACAGATATTCACTTTTTGGTAATTTATGTTAAAGAAGGTAAAAGCAGGCTTTGTATGTATATGTTTGAGAGTGGACATTTTGATATAATATCTATGTTGGAATGACCACTTTGACTAATTATGAGCATCTCTTCTATACATATAATATTCCAAAAAAGTCTTGGCAACATTCTAAGTTTTGATAATTTCAGAAGATGAATGTTTAAAATTTACAAAACCATATATATTTTGAAGTTTATTTATATATGATTTTTAACCTTTGTTCAGTATTGTGAATTCTGAATAAAATGTCTGATTTTAATTTTAACTCAGTTCCCATTTGTCATCTTTGGAGACTGTAGGTTTGTGGCATTTTTCCTCTTAGAACTCAGTGTTACCTAACATGTTTTACCAATTTAACTTTGAAAGCAAGAAGAAGGAAGAGATTTATGTTTGGTTTGCTGCTGTATTCCCAGCTCCTACAAGAGTACTTGGCACTGACGTTAAGTGATGAAAAGATACATGAGGTAGCATGACGCCAATTAAAAAAAAAAAAAATGTACCTGTATCATACACAAACAGAAGTAGTATTGAAAGGTACACATACATATGCATACCCATACCCCTACAAAAGAAACACAGTAAGGAAACACTTTAACAGTGACTTTCTTACATGCCTCAGTAGGCAGCTCAGTGATCTTTAATAATCTATAGGATAGCCACGATGCTACTAAACTTACTGTTGGTATCTGATCAATGCTACATTGTGTATCATTTCAAATCAAAGACTCCAGTACCCTCTGGTATCAACATCCAGAGTATGGATTTCCCCACCAATCCCAGTAGAATGTTAACAGTGTATCTCAACAGGGAAAGAAAAATATTTGGCTGATGTTTTTTCTTCCTTTTAATTAGCTTTCCCTAATTTCTTATAACAATGACATTCTTATCAGAAAAAGCTAACTGATAAAAGTCAGAAGTTGTATTTCTTTAGCTAAAATTCTTTCATCTTCTACCATGCAAATCTTTGACCAAAAAGAAACTTAAAAATACAACTTAATTCAACAAAGTCTTACTTTTCAGCTGTGTTTTTAAGACCTGCTAAGTCCTCATCTAGAGCCTGTAGCTCATTCTCCTTAATTCTCAGCTCATCTTGAACACCTTTGAGTTCTTGAAACTTGGTTAAAATAGAAGCTGCCTGGGATCGAGCACCTGATTGAAGCAAATTGAAACAGACCTTAGTCATTAAGTTACCACATATTTAGTAAACAATAAAAAAATTTCTGAGAATTATACTTGAAAAGATTCAACAGCAAATCTTTTATAGTGAGCTTATGAAGATACCGATTTCAATGCATCATTGGAATCTCAGGACATACATACTTGATAAGAAATACTTCTAAGAAGATGTGATGGATTATTCATTCAAATAATCACTGCCCCTGCCTTCTAGGCCCACCCCTCCCAGGGCCACTAATCTCTCCAATAGTATCAGCTTAGCCACGTGATTGGCTCTGGCCAATGAAATGAAAAATGTGCCTTTTTTGAAAGTAAGCTTAAAAGGCAGCACCTAATTCATCATTTGTGTCCTCTCTCCCATGAGAAAAGCATGTTCACAGTAAGGGCTATTTTTCCTTCAGTATGGGTCCCACAATAAGAATAACACTGAACAGAAATAACTGATCTACAGGTAAAGAAGCATAATTATTGAATGAACTTGTAAACCATTGGGATTTGGGGGCTATTTACCACCACATCATAACCTGGCCTGAACTTTGATATAGCAGAGGAAGCAGCTAAATTGGTTTCACTTTACAAACAACTGTGAATGTCTGACAATACTAGGTTACATTGGCAAGAATACTCTAGGTTTGATGGGAGAATACAAAAGTCAATTAGCAATGCTATTATGAGCACTTTGTTATTTGTTAATATGATAAAGAGTTGCATATTTGCCATTCCTAAGTAGGAACTTCAAGAACATCCAAATCAATGAAATCTAAAGTTTCTCCTATTTTAGATACTTAATATTTGATCTCTCTTTATCCTCCAATTGCAGATACTAATCCTCTTATTGTATTCTTTGTTGGCTATTGTTTTCTTGGCCTAGAAAGAAATTATGTCACTTAGTATCTTAACAGGCATTATTCAGTCTCTTGGTTTGGTTAAAGGCACAAACTGTAAAAACAGACTACTTGAATTCAAATCCTGGGCTTTGCCACTTACCAGCAAGTTATTTCACTGCATACTGGAGATGACAGTAATATACTCCCCATATAGTTGCTATAAGGATGAAAAAGCACTGAGAATAGATCTTCATTAAAGGATAAAAATGTCCTCTATCTGCACTGCCCAGTTACCCATTAACTATTAATGGTCACTGAGTCCTTGAAATGTGACTAGTACAATCGAGGTTATTATTTTTATTTATCTTATTTAAATGTAAACAGCCATGTATGGCTACTGTACTGGACAGCACAGTCTTACAGTGTTGCCTGGTACTAAGTACTATTCAGTCTGTTATTACTCGACCACTCAACATAGATCTGCAAATTCCATGTGACAAACATAAGAAGAATATGATCATTATCTTATTCTCAAGGGTAGATTTAGTTTTTTCTTTTACTTTTGAAAGGAGAAGTGACATACAAAAATTAGAAGTTAGTGTTTCCTGATGAAGTGGGCAAAGTAAAAATGTACTGAATAAAAAAATTTCCTAGTGGCTAGAATATCCTAATAGGGCAAAATGCAAGAAAAACAAAATAAAAACAAAACAGGAACAGACTACATGAGAAGAACAGAAGAAAGCAATACTATTGATTACTAAGCTGTGAGCTCCTTGAGGGCTATGACACTTTATAACTTCTCAGTATTATTAAGTAGCTGTGACACAGTAGGTATTCAAAAGAAAACCCAATCCTTAAATTAGGAATAGAACTCTGGATTAAGTCATCCCAAACCCACACTTTCCTATTTTAAAAACAAAACAACAAAAACCCCCATCCTATTTACCACACAGAATTTTGAGGACAAAATGATATAAAACCTACCTTTAAGATTTGTGGGGAAGATGGAAGCAGAGTAGGAAGACCCTAGGCTCACCTCGGCCCCTGAATCAAATCAAATCACCTGAAATACCCCAGAAATTGACCTGAACTGCAGAAGAAACTCCACAAGGAAAGGCAAAGAAGAGACCACATCAAAGAAGGCAGGAAGTGTAGAGACACAGTTTGGGAGAGAAACAGATTGTGGCCACTGTGGTGGGGTGGGAGCTGCAGTCACAGAGACGCACGAGCACATAGGGGAGGCCATGCAGAGAATACAAATCCCTGTAGCAATTGGCTTCAAAAGAAAGAGGGACCAAATTTTGTGAGTTGTGGCAACCAGTGGGGATTAAAACCTGGAGTTCTAAAGGTCAGCATGCTTGGCTATGGGAAAGCCCCAAGGGTACTGGAGCCCCTCTTTGGAGACACAGTGGGGCAAACAGCCTGCTACAAACAGTATGGTAACTGCTTTCTGAAGTGCATCTGGGGCACATGGTGGGGAAGCTGTGAGCTCATCTGGAAGCTTGTCCCAGAGAGGCAGCATTCACAGAGATCCCTTTAGGACAAAGAACTAGCAGGCGCCATTTCCCTCCCTGCTCCTCAGCATAAACACTGGGCCATCTGTGGAAACCAATACAGCACAGACACTTGCTACCTAACATGCTTATACCAAGTTCCATCTCCCATGCTCAGGTAGATGCACCCTTCCCAGTCATGCTTGCCTCAAGTCCCATCACTGTAGGCTCCTACCCCCAAAAGACCAGTCCAACCCTTGCCAACACATATCTCCAGACATAGGAGTTTAAAATTTTTTTTTAATGTTTATTTATTATTGAGAGACAGACACAGAGCTTCAGCAGGGGAGGGGTAGAGAGAGGGAAGACACAATCTGAAGTAGGCTCCAAGTTCTGAGCTGTCAGCACAGAGCCCGACACGGGGCTCAAACTCAAGAACTGAGATCATGACCTGAGCCAAAGTCGGTCGCCCAACCAACCGAGCCACCCAGGTGCCCCTCCAAACCTATGATTTTAGGCAGCGTCGACTCCACTGGCAATAGGTCTCATTTCACAAGGAGACTAGAGCATACCTAGTTAATAAAATGCTTCACATTCAGGCCAGAGACCAAACACTGCCCATGACAGGCAAAAAGAGCTGCTGTAGACCACTGGCCTGAAGGATAAAGAGGCCAGTACACAACAGCAGAACATACACAGGACACACTGTAGATACTCCCAGAAACTCCAAACCTGGAGAACAGGGGATGCTATACTCCAGGGAACTCTTCTCCATCGCCATTACCATTAAGAACAGAAGATGTAACTGACTTTCCTAACACATGGAAACAGATACTTAGACAAAATGAGAAGACATAGGAATTTATCCTAAATGAAAGAACATGACAATGCCACAGCCAGAGATCCAAACAAAACACATACAAGTAACATGACTGATAGAAAACTTAAAGTAATAATCATAAAGATATTGCACTTGAGAAAAAAGTGGAAGACATCAGTGAGACCCTTAATACAGAGATAAAAAGAACCAATCAGTGATGAAGAGTGCAATAGATGAGATTACAAACACCCATGATGCAATGGAAGAGAAACAAATTAATTACCCAGAAGACAGAGGGGTGGAAAATAATCAAACTGAACAGAAGTGAGATAAAAGAATTATTCAAAAAGTGAGTATACTAAGGGAACTCAGTGACCCCATCAAATGTAATATTATTTGAATGGTAGGGATCCCAAAAGAATAAGACAGAGAAAAGGGGGCAGAAATTTTGAAGAAATAATACCTGAAGACTTCACTAATCTGGGGAAGGAAACATGTCTACTTCCAAGAGACACAGAGAACCCCCAACAGAATCCACAAAAGCAGATTCACACAAAGATATATTGTAATTAAAATGTCAACATGTAGTGATAAACAATTTTAAAAAGGAGCAAGACAAAAAATGACAGTAACATACAAGGGAAACCCTGTAAGGCTATCAGCAGCTTTCTTAGCAGAAACTTTGCAGGCCAGAAGGGAGTGGCCTAACACACTTAAAGTGCTGAATGGGAAAAATAGGCAGCCAAGATTACTTTATGAAGCAAGGCTATCATTCAGAATAGAAGGAAAAATAGTTTCCCAGAGAAACAAAAATGAAAGGAGTTCATGACCACTAAACCAGACCTGCAGGAAACTGACTGGAAAGGAAAGACCAAAAGTGACCATATGTAAGCGGGAGACACAGAAGTTACAAAAATAAGTATTTCTGTAGAAAATCAGTCAAAGAATTCACAAAATACAAAGATGTAAAATGTGACACTAAATACCTAAAAGGTGGGGAGGAGAGCAGTAAAGAATGGGTTCAAACTTAAGCAAATCACATAACATAGACTGCTATATGCAAAAGACGTTATATACAAATCTAATGGTATCCAAATAGAAAAGTAGAAATAGACATGCAAAGGATAAAGAACAAGGAATGCAAATATAGCACTAAAGAAAACCAGCACACCATGAAAGAGGAGAAAGCATGAGGGAAAAACTTCAGAAACAAAACGACAATAAGTACCTACGTGTCAATATTTACTTTGAATGTAAATGGACTAAACGCTCCAATCAAAAGACATAGGGGGACAGAATGCAAAAAAGACCCAACTATATGCTGCCTACAAGAGACACATTTCAGGGGCACCTGGGTGGCTCAGTCAGTTAAGCATCTGACTTGGGCTCAGGTCATGATCTCATGGTTCTTGAGTTCAAGACCCATGTTGGACTCTGTGCTGACAGCATGGGGCCTGGAGCCTGCTTCAGATTCTTGTCTCCCTCTCTCTCTCTCTCTCTCTGCCCCTCCCCCACTCAGCCTCTGTCTCTCTCTCTCTCAAAAATAAACATTAAAAAAAAAAAAAAGAGAGACCCATTTCAGACCTAAAGACACCTGAAGGTTGAAAATGAGAGAACGGAGAGACATTTATCATGTAAATGGATGTCAAAAGAAAGCCTAAGTAGACATATTTATATCAGACAAAATAGATTTTAAAACAAAGACTGTAACGAGAGACAAAGAGGGACACTATATAATAAGAAAAGCAACTATCCAACAAGGAGACATAACAATTTTAAATATTTATGCACCCAACATGAGAATACACAAATATAAAAAATAGTTAATAACAACATAAAGGAATTAATCAATAGTCATACGATAATAGTAGGGGATTTTAACACCCCACTAATGTCAATGGAAAGATAAAAAAATCCACAAGGAAACAGTGGCTTTGAATGACACACTGGATCAGATGGATTTAACAAATATATTTAGAACATTCCATCCTAAATAGCAGAATACACATTCATTTCAGGTACAAATGGAAAATTCTCCAGAACAGATCACATATTAAGCCACAAAAGAAGTCTCAACAAATTCAAAAAGACTTAAGTCATATCATGCATCTTTTCTGACCACAATGCTATGAAACTAGAAATCAACCACAAGAAAAAGTCTAGAAAGAACAATAAATACATGGAAGATTAAAACATGCTACTAAATTATGAATGGGTCAGCCGAGAAATCAAGGAAGAAATCCTAAAATACATGGAAACAAATGAAAATGAAAACAGTCCAAAACCTTTGGGATGCAGCAAAAGCAGCTCTAAGAGGAAGTTTAGGGCAATACAGGCCAACTTCAAGAAGCAAAAAAAAAAAAAAAAAAAAAAAAAATCTCAAACAACTATATCCAAAGGAGCTAAAGAAAGAAAAAACAAAACCCCAAAACAGCAGAAGGGAGAAAATAAATATTAGAGCAAAAATAAATGATATAGAAATTAAAAGAACAAAACAGATAAATGGTTCCTTAAAAAGATGAACAAAATTGATAAATCTTCAGTCAGAACCATGAAATAACAGAGAAAAAGGACTCAAATAAAATTACAAATGAAAGATGAGAAATAATAACCAACATCACAGAAACACAAACAACTGTAAGAGAATATTATGATTATATGCCAACAAAATGGACAATGCAGAAGAAACAGATAAATTCCTAGGAACATATAACTTATCAAAACTGAAACTGGAAGAAATAAAAAATTTGAACAGACTGATTACAAGCAAGAAGACTGAATCAGTAATATAAAAATTCCCAAAGAGCAAAGGTCTAGGACAAAGTGGCTTATTCTACCAAACATTTAAAGACGAGTTAATACCTACATTTCTCAAGCTATTCTGAAAGTAGAAAAGGAAGGAAAACTTCCAAATTCATTTTACAAGGCCAGCATTAACCTGATACAAAAACCAGATAAAGGTACTAGAAAAAAAAAAAAAAAAGACATCTACAGGCCACCATCTCTGATGAACATATATATAAAAATCCCCAACAAAATACTAGCAAATCGAATCCAACAATACATGAAAAAAGTCATTGACCATAATCAAATTAATCAATGTGATCCATCAAGAGAAAGGATAAAAATCACATGATCACTTCAACAGATGCAGAAAAAGCATTTGACAAAGTACAACATCCATTCATGATAAAAGCCCTCAACAAAGTAGGTTTAGAGGGAACATACTTCAACATAATAAAGGCCGTATATGAAATACCCACAGCTGATAAAATATCCAATGGGAAAACAGATTTTACTCTAAGATCTAGAACAAGATAAGAATGCCTACTCTCACTACTTTATTCAACATAGCACTGGCAGTCCTAGCTCAGGCAATTAGGCAACAAAAAGAAATAAAAGGTATCCAAATTGGTAAGGAGGTGGTAAAACATTCACTATTTACAGATAACATGATACTATATATAGAAAACCCTAAAACTCCACCAAAAAACTATTAGAACCGATCAGGGAATTGAGTAAAGACGCAGGATACAAAATCAATGTGCAGAAATATGCTGCACTTTCTATATACAAATAATGAAGCAGCAGAAAGAGAAATGAACAATCCTACCAAAAACAGAAAATACCTAGAAATAAACTTAGTCAAGGGGGTGAAACATCTGTACTCTGAACACTATAACACTGATGAAAGAAACTGAAGATGATACAAAGGAAGATATTCCATGCTCATGGACTGGAAAAAATATTATTAAAATGTCTATACTACCCAAAGTAATCTACACTTTTAATGCAATCCATTTTCCACAGTACTAAAACAAACAATCCTAAAATTTATATGGAACCACAAAAGACCCCAAATAACCAAAGCAATCTTGAAAAAGAAAAGCAAAGCTGGAGGTATATCAGCTTCAAGTTAGATTACAAAGCTGTAGGAATGGAAATAGTATGGTACCAGCACAAAAACAGATACCTAGATCAATGGAAAAGAACAGAAAGCCCAGAAATAAACCCACAACTATATGGTCAATTAATCTTTGACAAAGAAGGTAAGAATATCTAATGGGAAAAAGACAGTCTCTTCAGCAAATGGCACTGGGCAAACTGGTCAGCTACATGCAAAAAACAACAACAACAAAAACAACAAAAAAAACTAGACCACTTTCTTATATCATGCACAAAAATAAACTCAAAATGAACTAAAGACAGAGCTGAGACCTGAAACCATAAAAACCCAGGAAGAGAGGACAGGCAGTGATGTCAATGACATAGGTCATAGCAACATTTTTCTACATACGTCTCCTGAGGCAAAGGAAAGGACTACATGAAAATAAAAAGCTTCTGCACAGTGAACAAAACAATCAGCAAAACTGAAAGAGAATCTACAGAATAGAAGATATTTGTACCTGACATATCTGATGAAGGATTAGTATCCAAAATATAAAGAATTGACAAAACTTGACTCAAAAAACAAAAAAAATCCAACTAAAAAGTGGGCAGAAGACATGAAGAGACATTTCTCCAAAGAAATACAAATGGCCAAAAGACACATGAAAAGAGGCTCATCAAAATCACTCATCATCAGGGAAATGCAAATCAAATCTACAATGAGGTATCACCTCACATCTGTCAAAATGGCTAAAATGAAAACACAGGAGACAAGTGTGGTAGAGGATGTGGAGAAATAGGAACTCTCTTGCACTGTTGGTGGGAATGTACACTGGTGCAGTCACTGTGGAAAACAGTACAGAGGTTCCTCAGAAGGTTAAAAATGGAACCACCCTATCATCCATCCATTGCACTACTGGTGAGATTTTGGTGTTTACCAAAAATACACAAAAACACTAACTCAAAGGGATACATGCACCCATACGTTTATTGCAGCTTTATTTACAATATCCAAATTATGTAACCAGCCCTACGTGTCTGTCAAGTGATGAATGGATAAAGAAGAGGTGGTGTGTGTGTACATGTACATATGTATATATATACATATATATATAGACATAATATTCAATCATAAAATAGGAAATCTTGCCATTTTCAAGGACATGGATGGACTGAGAAAGTATAATGCTAAGTGAAATAAGTCAGTCAGAGAAAGAAATATACCATACAATTTCACTCATATATGCAATTTAAGGAACAAAGGAAAAAAGAGAGAGAAGCCAAGAAACAGACTTGTAACTATAGAGAACTGATGGCTACCAGATGGAAGGTTGGTAGGGTGATAGGTGAAATAGGTGACAGGGATTATTAAGGAGTGTACTTGTTGGGATGAGCACTGGGTGATGTATGAAATTGTTGGATCACTAAATTGTACACCTGAAATTAATATAACACACTATGTTAACTATGCTAAAATAAATTTAATTAAAAAAACTTATGTAATCAATAGAGCATGATCATTTTTCTTTTAATACATTTAGTACTGAGTATTTTTTTGGTATTACTCTTGTCTTCTAGGCTTTCTTTTTGTTGCTGTTTATCTCATACCTTGTGTATCTTGTTAATATTTTACTTTTACCTTTTTGTTCATCATTTAGTTTTAAGCCCAAAAGTAAATAAAGCCAAAAAAACCACAATCAACCTTAAAAGTAAATAAACAGAAAGTCAAATCCATAGATCTTTGCACTTCAATAAAAGATTTTCAAGTCACTAGAAAACGAGTATGCTTAATAACTGTTTTCTACTTCTACTTTTTATAATCATACCTATCTCATAGATAAGCTATTGAAACATTAAATGAATTAATGGCATGGTTCCTGGAGTATCATAAGTTATCAATAAACATACAGAGGAAACCATAGTAGTGGTTCAACATTAGCTCTGTAATCCAACTGAGTTAAAATACTAGCTCTAACACTATTTGCCACTGAGTGAATTACTAAACTTTTCTCATTTAATTCCCTAAAAAAAATGGGGAAAAAAACTACTTTATAAAATAGTGGTAAGGAATGAGAAAAAAGAGCAAATATGTATATCAGGGTGCCTGGGTGGCTCAGTCAGTTGAGTATCTGACTTTGGCTCAAGTCATCATACTGTGGTTTGTGAGTTCGAACCCCACATTGGGCTCTGTGTAGACAGCTCGGAGCCTGGAGCCTGCTTTAGATTCTGTGTCTCCCTCTCTGTTGCTCACCAACTCATGCCCTGTCTCAATCTCTCTTTCTCTCTCTCAAAAATGAATAAACGTTAAAAAAAATTTTTTTAGAAAAAAAAAGCAAATTGTAAAGCACCTGGCATAATATGAATTAAATGAATGTTAACTGTTTTTATTTTTTGCAAAAAAACAAACACATAACGTACCTCCACTCAATGTTCCATGAGGATCAAATACATCACCTCCTAGAGTAACAGTTCTGGTCATTATCCTTTTATCAAAGGCCACTTTTTTTGCATTATCCATATTATTACAAACAAATGTTGTTCCAAAGACAAATTCCATTGCTTTCTGAAGTTCTGGTTTGTATTCAACAAGGGAAAGAGCTACATGAACATTGTTAGGGCCAACCTATGGAAAAACAACAGATCTATCACAGTAAATACTACTCCTTTCTTTTCAAATATTATTTTATAAAACAGAAGTGCTATACTAGAAATTTAAGTAATACTTAACTGAACACTATAATTCCTTTTGAACTTTCTAAAATGCTATGGAAAACTCAAGAGTTTTAGAACAAATTTCAAGTTTAAACACTGAAAGTTCTACAGCTACATAAAATATTTAGCTAAGGCACCAGGCATTATGAGAGTGTCTATTAAGCAAGAGCCAGTACCAAGTTTCTAAATTCAAAATGGACTATGGACACATTCTCTTAATTAAAATACAACAGTTGCTTGGGGCGTCTTGGGTGGCTCAGTCAGTTAAGCGTCCGATTTTGGCTCAGGTCATGATCTCGTGGCTTGTGAGCTTGAGCCCTGCATCAGGCTCTGTGCTGACAGCTCAGAGCCTGAAGCCTGCTTCCGATTCTGTCTCCCTCTCTGCGCTCCTCCCCTGTTCATGCTGTCTCTCTCTCTCTCTGTCTCTCTCTCTCTCTTTCTCAATAAATAAATAAATAAATAAATAAATAAATAAATAAATAAATAAATATTAAAAAAAATTTAAATACAGCTGTTGCTTGATCAACCCAATTTTATAAAATGTTTTATTTCAACTATTAGTAATTTGGTTGTTCCACAGTGAATACTTTTTCATTCAAATTAAACATGCTAGGGCAAACAAACAGACCAACAAAAATACATGCTAGGGCAGCCACCTACCAACTACCAAAGTAAAAACACAACAGTTGCAAGAGTCAAAAAAAATTTTTTTTAATTCTTCTTTTTTTTTTTAATCCAACTGCCTCTTCTCAACCTTTGTTTATAATATTTTCTTCTGCTCATCTTTTTAAAATAACTAAGCATTCTTTAAGGAGTTTAGTAGTAGCAAGAGAAATCAAAATGAAGGCAGCTGTTTAACAAATGTTCAGCATTGCTCTCTGACACAGCAGCTACCGTTAAAAAGGTCTAAGAGATCTGAATATAAGTATTTTTGCCGTTACCTGAGATCCCAATTTACTACTTACACTCGGACTTGTCCGAAAGCTGAAATAACTTCCAAAACCTTCCAGACCCATTGGTAATTTTTTAAAGTAAATGAAGTACTAACTGGAACACCACCTTTTAATTACTCTGCACTCATTTTCCTTCTCCTAATAGTATACGTATCAATACAACTGTATTTTGAAATAATTTTCATTGAAGGCTTCTCAACATCAGCAAGAACACTGAGTATACATTTAGTATCTTAAATACAAATGCATTTCTAGGTTTCCTAACTGCCATTTCAACTGATGCTCAATAAAAAGATGGTATCACTGCTGAACATTAGGATTTGCTTCATGTTATTACCTACAGTCACACAACCATAACCAGATGTATGGTCTTGTACTCCTTTGGGGGGAGGGGGGGTTGTGTGTGTTTTTGTTTTTGTTTTTTAACTAATAGCAATACCACTTTAGGTCCACCTTAGCACCTGACTGGGTATCCCAGTTCCTGCCTTTGTATGCCCAGAGGTTGGAAGGCAATGTAGAGATACTTTAATAGAGAAGTATCTTTGCAAGACTGATGGACACCTTCCAAAACCATTGTCACTGTGGGCACTTTGTGCCTGACAGGAAAAAAAAAAAAAAAAAAAATTGAAGAATTCTGGTATTTGTAAGCTTTGTATATCTAACAACTCAGAGATCAGAAATTTAATGTTATCATGTGATAGTCATGTGACCTCACTTAAGGTTTAAAGACATTTTAACATTACAACTCTGAAATATCAAAGGGAGTTTGTCTTCCCCCATTTCTATTCTCTTTCTATCTAATTTCACATAAGCCAACTCTTACTTTTTTTTGTAGCTTAACTATTTGAAGTATGGTAACAATACAACTTTATGGTTCCATATATGATTATGTCCCCCAAGTTAATGTCCCCTAACTAAATAAACCAAGTAAGATGTACATAAAACATATAAATAAGACTTACAAGATTCTGTGCGACCCTCAGAGTTTCTGGAGCAATACATCTGGCTGAAATCTTATTCAGTGGAATTATAGTGTATCGACGCTTCAATTCCCCCTTTTCTAGTAGCTTTTTTCCAGTCACCTAAAACATTGTGCATTTGAAATAAAGAAAATATTAATGACAGAAAATATTCAGATGGAAAGAGTACAGGTTTAGGAATCCACAATTAAATATTTAGTGCCTACCATCCTAAACAATCAAAAGTCTAAGACTGATAATAAGCATTCTGGGCTCCTGAATAAGCATGTGACTTCTTTGGGAATACAGTTAATCAAATACGATATAATCAGTAATAAAATAAAAGTCATTAACTGAATTACTGTACTTATAAACCTTAGGAACAGCTTAAAACATAAAGAAAATACTCCATTGTAGAAACTCATGATTTTTCCAGCTAAAGAGCAATTGTAAATTTTCTTTCATTATGATTAATTTACCTCTGTGTCTACTACAACATTGTAGAGCCTTTCCCCAGCCACCAATTCTAAAGCTGTCGTTGCAGAAGTATCTTTCACACTAATCAGAGAAGCTACAAGTCCTTTCACACAATTTCTATTCCAGTTCTTCTCTGGATCCCTAAAATACAACAGATGACAAAAAATTAATGTGAAACAATAAAACAGATTAAGTTATATTTTACTAGTCAAGAGCTCTTTCTGAAAACACATTCAATCGAAAGAGAAGCATATACAGTTTTAAGAAAAACAAAAATTTTTAAATGTTCCGGATGACTAGTCAGCTATTGCTTTAAGTCAATCAAAAACTCTTTCAGTATATATTGTTTTCAACGTAGCAAAAATAATGTTGATGTTCTTTTTAACACATTACTTTGAGTATTCCATAAAAAAAAACCCATGTAGCAAAACAAATTGTAAAATACTAATGTTGATATTTACAGAAACTGTGGACTAAATTTCCCTCATTTTGATCTTAAGAATTCCCCTGCCAACATCTGAAACGTTTCAATAAACATCTAAGAAAAAAATACCAATTAAGGAAAAGCAACTTATAATATTTTTCATACAAAAATCGTAATGTTAACAAAATTTTCGGACTGCCTTCCAGCTTAAATGAAAATATATCTTGGTTAACATTTCAATAAATGTTTAGGGAAAAAAATCCCAATTAAGGAAAAGCAGCTTACAATACTTTCATACAAAAAACTTGATGTAAATGAAATTTTCACTGTCTTCCAAGCTTAAATAAAAATATATCTTGGCTATTGCTACATTAAAATTTTAGGTTTAAATCTCTTACCTGTAGGCAAATTGAATATTGGGAAATCTGGCTAAGAGAGCTTCATATGTTTCTTTCAATCTACTGATATCACGAGATAACTGCCTGCGCTTTTCCAGAAGTCCTTCCTCTTTGTTTTCTGAATAGTAAATTACAAGTAAATTGAAACAAAATTTTAAAAATACAAATATTGTTTTAAAGAAACTATCAGTTTTGGAAACCTCTGTTTCCAAAGCATTCCTAGAAGCAAAATACAAATTTCTGGCATCAAATAAAAAGCATGCTTAACATGAAGAGTCAAGTAGACAATACTACCAACAAATAACAGTAATTTTCACTCTAAGAAACAATATATGAATTGAATAACCACTAATGTGGAAATAAATAACATTTTGGGAATTCTCTAGTGGCACTTCAGTAACTGAAGCAGGAAACTGTCAGTAGTAAGTTTTCACAACTTCAAAGAGCTAGAAAGATGATGGAATAGGAGAATCCCAACTTCACCAAGTCCCACAGATGCTACCAGATAACACCTACATAAGTGTAAACAACCCAAAATGGCCAAAACACTGGCAGAACAGACTCTCCACAGCTAAATGTAAAGAAGAGGCCACAAGGAAGAGGGTAGGAAGGACAGAGATAGAGTCAGGAGACAAACAGAACTGCAGAAATGCCAATGGGAGGAAAGGACACCAAGGGCACAAACAGTCACACCAGGCACCCCAAGCACAAGGAACCCATAAGGGGAAGACAAATCCCCATAACATTTGCCTCTGAAAACCAGAGGGGCATAACTTCACAAGTTCTTATTAGCAGGGCTTAACTCCTGGCACTTTAAAAATCAGTAGGGTCAGCTCTAAGAGAGCCAAGAAATTGAGAGGAAACTAACTCCTCACCCTTTAAAAGACAGCACAACAAACAGCCCCGCAGATGTATAGCATTTAACAGTAGCAGTTTGAAAAACGCCTGGAATATACTGGTGGGAGATTTGTTTATTAATCTCAAAGAATGTGCTGGAGGGGCAGGAATCCTTGAGAGACTTCTCCAGGAACAAAAGAACTGGCAGGCACCATTTCCTTCTTTAGTCCCTCGGCCTAGACACACAGACACTTGCAGGAAACAGCACAGCTCTCTATCTAGCTTTGCTAACAGTGTGCCTCAACCCCATGTTATAAAACTGTCCCCTCTAGTCAGACCTCTGTTCCAGGTCCCCTCCCACAACAGACCTGTGCAAACCTTGATAATTCTGCTGCCCCACCCCACTTTCGGCTGTGGACCTACCGCTTCCAATATGCCCTGGGTTGGAATTTATCCAAACCAGTGCTATAAGCCAGGCAGGGTACAAGTAGCCCTGACAGGGGACCTGTACCACTCCAAAATAACAGCTACACTGTGGAGAAGAGAGGATAATTACACATATCAGTCCTACTGCAGCCCTAGCAGTGGGCTACAATCAGATATCTAGTTTGACTGTAGGCCTCACCCACCAAAGAAAGTTTCTCAGGGTACAACATAGGGAAAGCAAGAAACACTTCCGTGCTACCGCATCTCTGGCAAACACTTGATCTGACTCAACTCAAGCCCACAATGGCTCCAGACTGGCCCTCTTAACAACACAGGGACCAAATCCTGTCCAAGACAGGCAAACAGAAACATTCCAGATGACTGGACTGAAAGCAAAAACAGCTTAGTCACAATACTAAGGTACATGCATTACACATAGGATATACAGCTAAAGCATCAGGTTCTAGTGCACAACAGACATTGCACTGCAGGGCACTACAGGAACTCTTCTTCATAAGGTCATTACTTTCAAGAGCAGGAGACATAACTAGTATTCCTAACATGTAGAAATAGACACACAGAGTTAGACAAAATGGACAAGAGAATATATCCCAAAGGAAAGAGAAGGTAAAACCACAGCAAAAGAGCTGAATGAAATGGAGATGAGTAATATGTCTGATAGAGAATTTAAAGAAATGGTCATAAAGATACTCAGTGGACTTAAGAGTGAACAAAGAGAGAAAACATAGAAAAGAACCAATCAGAGATGAAGACCTCAATAAGTGAAATTAAAAATACACTAGATAGCACAAATAGCACACAAGAGGAATCTGACAAATAAATGAATGAGCAACCTAGAGGACAGGGTAACAGAAAACAATCAGGCTGAACAGGTGGTAGAAAAACATAATAAAAAATGAAAACAGATTTGGGGAGCTCTGCAATACCAACAAGTGTAATAACTTTCCCTTTATAAAGATCCTAGAAGAAAAAGAGGGGCTGGAAATTTCCAGAAATAATAGCTGAAAACTTCCCAAATCTAGGTAAGAAGAAAGAAATCCAGATCCAACAGGCACAGAGACCGTCAAACAAAATCAACCCAAGGAAGCCCATAGTGAGACACATGGTAATTAAAATGGCAAAAAACAGTGATATATGGAACATTTTAAAAGAAATTAAGAGAAGATAGTTACAAACAAAGAAAACCTCATAAGGCTATCAGCTGATTTTTCAGTGGAAACTTTGCAAGCCAGAAGGGAGTAGCAGGATACATTCAAATGCTGAAAGAAAAAAAAAACCTGTAGCCAAGATTATTCTAGGCTATCATTCAGAAGAAAGAGACAAAGAGTTTTCTAGATGAACAACAGTTTAAAGAATTCATGACCACTAAACCAGTCCTACGAGAAATGTTAAAGGAGACTCTGAGTGGAAAAGACCATAAGAAGAAATAAGAAAAATAAGAAGTACAGAAGCAGTAAAACGAAGTATACCTATAATGTGGGGGTTGGGGTAAGAGGAGTAAACAACAGGTTCAAACTAAGCGACTATCAACTTAACATAGACTGCTATGTGACTAAGATGTTATATACAAACCCAATGGTAACCACGAATCAAAAGCCAGTAATAGATATGCAAACAATAAAGACATGGAATCCAAGTATATTCCAAAAAAAAAAAAAGCCAGCAAGCCATGAGAGAAGAGCAAGAGAAGAAAGGAACAGAGAACTATAAAAACAAGTAACAAATTGGCAATAAGTATAGACCTATCAATAATTACTTTGAAAGTAAATGGACTGAATTCTCTAGTCAAAATATACAGGGTAATAAAATGGATAAAAAAACAAGAGTGCTGCCTACAGAGACTAATTTCAGACCTAAAGACACATGCAGATTGAGAGTGAAGGGATAGAAAAGCATTTATCATCCAAAAAGTGAACAGAAACAAAGAAGGGTGCTATATAAGCGATCAAACAAGAAGATATATCAGTTATAAATATTTATGCATCCAACATGGAAGCATCCAAATACATAAAGCAGCTAATAGCAAACATAAAGGAAACTAACTGATTGTAATACAGTAATGGTAGGGGATGTCAACACCCCACTTACATCAATGGATAGATCATCCAAACAAAAAGTCAACAAGGAAACAGTGGCTCTGAATGACACACTGGAGTAGATAGATCCAATAGATATTATTCAGAACATTCTATCCTAAAATAGCAGTTTATACATTCTTTTCAAATAAGTGCACATGGAATATATTCAGAAGAGATCACAAATTAGGCCACAAAAGAAGTCTCAATTCAAACAGATGAAAGTCCTACCATGCAACTTTTCCAACCACAGCACTTAAGAAACTAGAAATCAACCACAAGAATAAGTCTGAAAAAAAAAAAAAAAAGAATAAGTCTGGACAAATATATGAAGCATAAAAACATGCCACTAAATAATGAATGGGTCAACCAAGAAAATGCATAAATGGAAACATAATGGTCCAAAATCTTTGGAATGCAGCAAAAGCATTTCTAAGAGGGAAGTTTACAGCAATACAGGCCTACCTCAAGAAGCAAAAAACATTTCAAAGGATCTAACCTTATACCTAAAGGAGCTTTGAACAACAAAACCCAATACCAGCAGAAGAAAGGAAAGATTACAGCAGAAACAAATGAAATAGAAACTAAAAGAACAGTAGAACAGACAAAAGGAACCAGGAATTAGTTTTCTGAAAAGATCAACAAAATTGACAAACCTTTAGAAAGATTGAGCAAGGAAAACGATTCATGAGTTTGAGCCTGTATCGGGCTCTGTGCTGACAGCTCAGTGCCTGGAGCCTGCTTTGGATTCTGTGTCTGCCTCTCTCTGCCCCTCCCCCACTCATGCTCGCTCACGCTCTCTCTCTCTCTCTCTCTCTCTCTCTCTCTCAAAAATTTTAAAAAATTAAAAAAAAAAAAAAAAAAGATGGGGCACCTGGGTGGCTCAGTCAGTTAAGCGTCCGACTTCAGCTCAGGTCATGATCTCACAGCCTGTGAGCCCCACGTCAGGGTCTATGCTGACAGCTCAGAGCCTGGAGCCTGCTTCGGATTCTGTGTCTCTCTCTCTCTCTCTCTGCCCCTCCCCTGCTCATGCTCTGTGTCTGCCTCAAAAATAAATAAAAACATTAAAAAAAAAATTTTTTTTTAAAGAAAATTTGAACAGGCTGACTACCATCAATGAAATTGAATCAGTAATCAAAAAAACTCCCAACAAACAAAAGTCCAGGACCAGATGGCTTCACAGGCATATTCTACCTTCTCTTAAAGAAAAGTTAATACCTATTCTTCTCAAACTATTCCAAAAATAGAAAAGAAAAACTTGCAAATCTCCTCCTAAGAGGCTGGCATTGCTTTGTTACAAAACGAGATAAAGACACTAAAAAAAAACAAAACCAAAACAAAAAGACTACAGGCCAGTATCTCTAATGAATACAGATGCAAATATTCTCAACAAAATTTTAGCAAACTGAACCCAACAATATGTTAAAAAAAATCACTCACATCAAGTGGGATTTATTCCTGAGTTGCAAAGAACATTAAATATTCACAAATCAGTGAACTTAGCACATTACATCAACATGATAAAGGATAAAAACCATATAATCATTTCAGTAGATGCAGAAAAAGCATTTCACAAAGTACAACATCCATTCATGATAAAAGCCCTCATCAAAGTAGGTTTATAGGGTATATACCTCAACATAAAAAGACCTTATATGAACAACCCATAGCTATCATATTAAATGGGGAAAAACAGCTTCTCCTCTAAGATCAGGAACTAGACAAGGATGCCCACTCTCATCACTTTTATGCAACATAGTACTGGAAGTCCTAGTCACAGCAATCAGGCAACAAAAAGAAATAAAGGCATCCAAATTGGTAAGAAAGAAGTAAAAGTTTCACTATTTGCAGATGACATGATACCATATATAGAAAACATTAAACACTCCCTCAAAAATCTTCTAGAACTGATCAAAGAATTCACTAAGGTTGCAGAATACAAAAATCAATACGCAGAAATCCGTTGCATTTCCATATACTAGTAACAAAGTAACAGAGAAATTAAGAAAACAATCCCATTTACAGGTGCACCGAAAGTAATAAAATACCTAGGCATAAATTTAACCAAGGTGGTGAAACACCTGTACTCTTAAAACTATAAAACACTGATTAAAGAAAACTGAAGATGAATGGAAAGATATTCCATGCTCATAGACAAGAATAAAAATAACATTAAAATCTCCATACTACCCAAAACCAATCTACAGTTTTAATGCAATATCTATTAGAATACCAACAGAACTACAACAAACAATCCTAAAATTTGCATGGAACCACAAAAGACCCTGAATAGTGAAAGCAATCTTGAAAAAGAACAAAACAGGGCATATCATAATCCCAAATTTCAAGACACACTTCAAAGGCACAGTAATCCAAACAGTATGTACAGGCACAAAAATAGACACACAGATCAACAGAAGACAGAGCCCAGAGACCCATGGTTATATGGTCAACTAATCTTCAACAAAAGAGGAAAGCATATGCAATATAAGACAGTCTCTTCAAAAAATGGTGTAGGGAAAACCGGACAGCTATACGAAAAGAACGAAACTGGACACTTTCTTAGACCCTATACAAAAATAAACTCAAAATAGATTAAGGACCTAAATGTGAGACCTGAAACCATAGAAGTTCTGGAAGAGAGCACAGGCAGTAATTTCTCCAACACAGGCAATGGCAACATTTTTCTAGTCTCCCGAGGCATGGGAAACAAGTAAAAATAAACTTGGGAGTACATCAAAATAAAAAGCTTCTGCACAGCACAGGAAACAAATAAAACTGAAAGACAACCTATGGAATGGGAGAAGATATCTGCAAATGACATATCCGGTACAGGGTTAGTATCCAAAATATACAAAGAACTTATACAACTCAACACCAAAAAAACAAATAATCCAATTAAAAATGGGCAGAAGACATGAAAAGAGATATCTCTAATGAGGACATACAGATGTTCAATAAACACATGAAAAGATGCTCAACATCACTAATCACCAGGGAAATGCAAATCAAAACCACAATGAGTTATCACCTCATACCTGTGAAAATAGCTAAAATCAAAACCAGAAGAAACAAGTGCTGACAAGGATATGTAGAAAGAGGAACCTTCATGCACTGTTTATGGGCATACAGAGTGGTGCTGTCACTGTGGAAAGGAGTATGGAGGTTCCTCAAAAAATTACAAATAGAATTACCATATAATCCAGTAATTCCACTACTGGGTTTTTACCCAAAGAAAACTAAAACATCAATTTGAAAAAATATAAACATCCTGTGTTTATTGCAGCATTATTTGCAATAGCCAAATTATGGAAGCAGCCCACATGTCTATCAATAGATGAATGGATAAAGATGTGCTATACATATACAATGGAATATTACTCAGCCACAAAGAATGAAATCGTATCATTTGCAATGTGGATGGATCTAGAGATTACAATCCTAAGTTAAATAAATCAGTCAGAAAAAGACAATTACGATATGATTTTACTCACATGTAGAATTCAAGAAACAATAAAAAAAGAGACAAACCAAAAAACAGACTCTTAACTATAGTTAACAAACTGATGAGGAGGTGGGTGGGAGGATGGGTGAAATGAAATAAGTGATAGGGATTAAGAGTACACTTATGATGAGCACTGAGTAATGAACAGAACTGTTGAATCACTAGGTTTTATACCTGACACTAATATAGCACTGCAAAAAAAAAAAAAAAAAAAAAAAAAATCAAAGACCTGTTTTATACTTAGTTGACCCTTGAACAACCGGGTTGTTCTGCAGGACATCAGGGGCACTGACAGACACCTCCTCCCTACACAGTTCCAAATTCATGTTTCACTTTTTTTTTTAAGTAGGCTCTACACTCACTGTGGAGCTTGTACTCACAACTCTGAAACCAAGAGTTGCATGCTCTACCAGTTGAGTCAACCAGATGCCCCTAAATCTGTGTTTAACTTCTGATCCCCCAACTTAACTACTAATAGCCAAATGCTGACAAGAAGCCTTACTGGTAGCATAAACATTACACACACATCGTATATGTATTGTATATTGTATTCTTACAATTAAGTAAGCTAGAGAAAGAAAAGGTTAAGAAAATCATAAGGAAAATACACTTACAGTACTCAACTGTATTTATCAAAAAAAAAAAAAAAAAGCCTCAAGTAAGTGGGCCCATGCAAGTTCAAACGTGTTGTTCAGGGATCAGTTGTATTTACGAGTATGTCTTATACTAACACCCATTAATACCGTAAAAAAAACAAACTCCTACTTGCTATTTCCTTTATTTAGTTTTTATCAACAATCACTACCTCCTAATGATTTAATATCATGTGTTTCAATGCAAACCTTCATAATTTAGCTTTTTCATTTCAGCTTCAAGTTTTTCTTTAAGTTTCTTCACAGCTTCTAAAGCTTCTTGATCCTTCCTATAGCCACTATCCATCTTCTTAACTTCAGCTTGTTTAGTCTTTAATTCTTGTTGGGCATGTTTCAACTTCATCTGAGCCTGTTATTGAAAATTTAATAGACTATGTGAGGCAGATAGTGCTAGTGATTAAATGGTCACAGAGGCAGATTAGTTTAAGAAACGTCAGCTTGGAAAATGTAACTGTTTGGTCACTTGCATTAATATCTTAAAGAAATCAATCATTTCCCAATACTTTCTGCTCATAAAACTACTCAGAGTATAAAACATATGCTTAACATAAATCATTAAGTTATTTACTCCATATTTTTAACACTTACAAAGGATGACATTAATGAGTCCAAAAATTATATGAAAGAGTAATTGTCATTAGCTGATTAAATTAAAAACACATCAGAAAGCTACTAATCAGAACACTAACTAGTTCCCTTCCTTTCCACTTAGATATGCATATTTGTACTTGTATACTATTTGTGAGTGTTGTTCAATTAACAGTGGAGAGACTGTATTGAGCAGTAAGAAAATTATACAGGAAAGTGAACTTAAGCTGACAAGAGAAATTTCAATGCTTGGAGTCTGATATGCGAATGCTAGTTTATATAAATGAGTACCGTTCCTTAAAAGCATGAACTAGTACTTTGAGATCTGGCTGGATATCTCCTCCCCCTAAAACTGAGTAATGGTGGCTTTTTCCCAACATATAATAAGTTAACAGAAAAACTGAGAGGATTTAAAAGTTTTTCTGTTATTGATTTCTTACAATTTTTTGTGACCTTCAGCGTTGAGTGGAAAAGTTGCAAACATTTAACAGAAAATGCTGAATATGATTAATACAAACACACACAGGAACATGTATATTTGTAAAGATGAGCCCTCTGTTAAAAAAATAAAGACTGTGTATATATATATATTTTTTCTGCAATCAAAACTGTTGCATTCATAGGACTTTAAAAGATGCACAACTATCTAAACAAATTTGAAAGTCTTTACTGACAAGCTTCAAAGGTTATGAAATCCGTATAGGGAAACCAAAGACGAGAAGGGGGTAAGTGGGAGGGAGAGATAGTTCCAAGGATGAAAGGTAAGAACTAAGTGTGGTGACCACAGAAATGGAAAGGATGTTTGTTTTCCTGTTAAAGCTTAAGACTTTGACTTTATGTTGTCAATAAAAAAGTAAAAAGAGCACAAAAAAAAAAAAAATTAACCTCAAATATTCCATACAATACTACAAAATAGAATAAAGCATTTATTGCATTTATAATTTCAACTAACCTATAAGGGTATTTAATATTTTATAGCATCTTAAACTATCATCAATATTTAGCAGTTAGCATATTTGAATTTCACTGTATTGAGCGCTACTGAGTAGCAGAGTAACAAATTCCTTGACATTGGCAGTGGTTATAAAACGTTGAAAATAATCAGATCACCATAATGTGGAGCTTCTAAAAAAATGCAATCACACAGTGCTGAATGTCTGTATTTACCTGTTTGGCTTCTGTCTGAGCTTTACTTATGTCGTTTTTACAGGCCATCATTTGACCAGCAAGAGTTGCTTCTGCTCCATCTTCATTACTAGACAGTCCAGCGGAAACAGCGTTGAAGTGCTGCTGTGCCGCAGCCAAAGCTTCAGCATCTTTATTACTTGCTTCCTGAAGGGCATTCAGCCCATCTGTTATCTTCTTAACCTCTTTTTCCTTTGCTGCTAAAGTTTTAGAATCCTTCAGGAAGATTTTAATATTGAAGAGTATTATATTTTAGGAAATACATCCATTTTTTCTTATCTACCCATACCCTTATGCCATCAAATTTCATAGCAATTTGAAGTGGGCATGGTTAAAAGGAAAATAATTTAACCATCCCAATATTAAATACTTAATCCTCATTTTAAAATTCACCCTGTTTTTAGGATAAATGTGTCCTTAGTATTCCAAATACTACTGGAAATACTTTCATTCTGTGTGTTACGGTCTAATCTAGAAATTAGCTAAAACAGCATAAACAAACGATTTGAAGCAACTAAAAATCACTTTCTAAAGCTCTAAAATTGAACTAATAACTATCCTACTCCAAGCTTCAAAACAGAGATTGTAGGATGAAGAGCATGTACATGAAAACATATTTATAAACTATTAAAGACCATAAAATTTAAATATTAAATACTAGTGGAAACAGCATTATTAATAATTAACCCCTCTTAAGTTATATACACGAACACCATGAACACTAAGATAACAACACTGGAAAAAAAAAATCCAGCTATATTATTTACATGAGAGTGACCAGAAATTTTGGCTCACAAGTTTAATTCATGATTCATTAAATATTTATTAGAGGTTTACCATGTATCAGTCATTGTTCTAGACATTAAAGACACAGATTCCTCAGGGACCCTATATTCTAGAGTAGCATAGTAAAAAAATAAAGCAATGTAAAGGGATAGAAACTGATGAGAACTATTTTAAGAACAATGAAGGAAGGCCTTTTTGTGATGACATTTTGAGCAGAAACCTAAATGAAATAAAAGGAGTGATCGATCACGCTAATACTACGGGGACCCACACTAGGCAAGCTCTGCGAAATATGCTTGGGTGTTTGAGGAACTATTTGGTGTTGGACCACCGTGAGCAAGTGGAAAGGAGCTAGGGTCTCATAGGCCATGGTGAAGACTAAATTTAATTATACATGTGACTTTGAAACCATTAGTGAATTTTAAGAACAAGAGTGATGTGACCCAGTTTATATTTTAGCTTTTGTAAAGAACAGATTGTAGAATGGCAAGAGTAAAAAGCAAGGCAACTAACAGGGACATCATTACAGCATCCCTCCTAAGACATGATGGCCTGCAGTAAAGCAGCAATAGACATGAAAAGTGGCTATATTCAGGAAGTACTTTTAAAGTCAAGAGAATTTGCTGATGGATTAGATACAGAGTTTGAGAAAAAGGGGGGAATGCAAGAAGACTCTAGGATTTCTGGACTGAACAATTAAGTTAATAGTGGCGCCATTTTCTGACATAGGGAAAAATTCAATAACTCAAGGAGGTTTGGGTAGGTAGAGTTTTATTTTGGATATGTAAAGTTTTAGACTTTTTGTTAGTCATCTGTGTAAAAATATCAATTAAATAACTGGACAAATAAGTTTTAGACATTTTGTTAGTCATCTATGTAACAATGTCAATTAAATAGCTGGACAAAAAAATCTAGAATTCAGGGAAGGAGTCAAGGCTAATTATAGATCTGAAAGGTATCAACATATAAATATTATAGGGCTACAGGCCTGGATGGGATTAGCTAAGAAAGGAGTGTATATAAAAGAAGTCTGCACTAGCCCAGGGGCATGCCAACATCTGTTATTCTGATTTCTATTTCTAGACTGGCTTCAATATTCCTATATTCAACTACCTAATCAACAGATCTACTTAGACGTCTAACAGGCACCTCAAGCCTATTATGTTCACACTGTACTTCCTCCTATTCTCTACTAAGCTAACGATATTTCCAATTGTCAAGGACAGAAATCTGTAGTATCCTTCAGTCCTTTTAACAACCAACTCAACAACCAATCTGCCAGGTCTAACTCGTTGGACCTACCTTTACAATACTCATAAAATCCCAAAACTTCTCTCAATACACCCACTTATACTGCATTTATCCAAGGACTATCCTCTAGACTGGTACCTACTACCTGGATTTCCTCCCTGCTTCTTCCCTTTAGGTTATTCTCTAAACATCAAGAAAAGTACTATTAAAATATAAAAAATGTTGTTCCTCTGCTCAGCCAACTCCAGTGGCTTCCCATGTCACTCAGAATAAAGGTCAAAGTCCTTCACGTGTCTTATAAAATCACATGTGATCCTACACCTTTTACCTTTCTGCATTCCTACTACTTAGTGCTGAAGAGCCACACTGATCAATCTCCTTATATTTCCAATATCTTTGGCACCTGGGGCAATTGCTCTTCTGCCTCGTACATCTTCTCCCACAACCAATTTATTTACATGGTTCTCTGACTTCCTTCAGGTCTTATTAATGAAATAGCACCTTCTCAATGAGACCGTCAGTGGTTACCCAATTAAAAAACCCACACCTTACCCACCTCCCTTATATTCCTAAAACTCTACCCTGCTTTTTCTCCAAATCTGTTATCACTATATAACACACTGTAGATTTCATTTATTTTATCATCATTCTCCTCATTGGAATGAATACCCAAAAGGCATTTTGTCCATATTTGTCATTTTGTCCACTGCTATATCCTCAGCCCAAACAACTATACTGTCCGTAGCATACACTCAATAAATATTAATAAAATGGATAAGTGTAACCGAGAGAAATTAAATCAAGCTTATTTACTTACCTCAACCATATTTTTTTCCAGCTCTTTGCGTTTGTTCTCTTCACTTGCCAGATTTTTCTTCTTGAGATCAAAGGCACTTTGAGATTTAGTATTAACTCGCTGAGCTTCTGCAAGAGCATCTTCTAAAGATCGGAGTATACCTCCAATTTCCTATAATCAAATGCAGCCAATCCAATCAGCATACTTGTAATTTGTTCATGTCATCATGTTCTTGTATAACTTCTGTAAGATTTACTTTTTATAAGCTATGTTATTATCACATGTTAAGATGATCAATACAGAAGACAATGCCAGTGGACCTCACTTATTACAATTTTTTTTCCACAGTATATTATCTGTTCTTACATATTATGTCTGACCTTATCTTTTCTTCTTTCCAACTCTTCTATTTCATGGCTAAGTGCTTTTATTTTTTTATCATTCTCAGACAATTTTTCTTGAAGCTTTACAACTTTATCTTGCATTTCTTTTAACTCCTCAGCTGAGCGTTCTTTTGTATCTTCAGCCAGCAAAAACTGATAAGCAATATATAAACGACTCAAATGTTCTATTTCCCTCATTACTTTTTGGTACTCCAAGTAGGAAGATCTTTCCTGGAAGAGAAATCACCAATAAAGTATAACTCAAACTTCAAAATTTTCAACAAACTTAGAAAGACTCAAACTACAGCAACATGTATAAAATTTCCCATCACATAATAGACTTTGTCTTAGATTAGTGATCACGGATTATAGAAATTTTAACATTAGATCTCTAGCTTTTCAGATACCATTATACCATCTCCAGTGAATCCTGTGTGGTTGTTTCTTTTAATATATAATCAGGCAGTTGGGATTAACAAAGAAATGTGGACACAAGGTTCACAGACGGGGGGGGGGGGGGGGGGGGGGGGGGGGGCGGGTAGTAAGTAGTCTACAAACTACACAACCACCAATGATACATTATTACATGTATTTTGAAATAGTATTTACCAAGATGCCTACCCAACATTCAATCATGTAACTATTTACAAACATTTGCTCACACATTATTAAACTTGATTCTGATAAGGACCCCCTAGGGTGGACAGAGTAATTAAAATCCCTAACCACACCTGTTCAGATTTGCCAATAACATCCACATTACTTTATGGATTCAGAATACAACTCTGAGAAGTATCAAATTTTAATGAGCATTTAATGAAATCCTAAATGTGAAAGTTTAAAACCAATGTGCTATAAATGCATTTTTTCACTGAAATATTATGTCACAAGCTACAAAGATGATAGAAAAGACCTGGACATTTGTTTTAGTACCTTTCACTTATCAATGGTCTTGACAGCAATAATTGCAGTGGTAGCCCCTATTATCCTAGAAATTATTCACTCTACCAACAGGATTACTAGGAGTGTAATGTCCTCAAGAAATGTTGTTCTGCTCAATTCTACCTCTCCATCTGGGAGATCATTTTCTGAGATTATGAAGAGCAATCTCCAAAATCACTATGATTAATAGGTATGAATGAAGTACATGTCCTCTATAAGCAGAAGTCTGATTAACAAGTACCAACTCTAACTCCTTATCTTATCCCATAGAAAAATTCCTGAGAAGTGGTGTACATTTCATCTCTATGTGTATGATCCTGAATACAATGAAAAATTGTCACCAATTTTGAGAGACATTCTAGATGGCTGTCCTCACATACACAGTGTATACCTCTTTTAATTTTTGAATGGTTGGAGTAATCTCTTCTTCAAGTATCTGGAAAATAAAGGAAAATCAAAATTTTCAGTATGTAAAGTACCATTAAAAAATCTGAAAGGAAAAGTAGCATGGAAGTTTAAGGAAAACTGGGGGAGGGGAAATTTCCTCTTTATAGCAGGGAAACTCTAAATGCAAAATTACTCTCTTTACAAACATTTTATATAAATTTAATTACCGTCTTAATTTCTTTCAGCTTAGCCTCTTTTTTTTCTATAGTTTTCTGGGCAGCTATTTTTTTGTATTCATACATCCTGGTTCCAGCTGCTTCTTCTATCATGGATAAAATCTGGAAAGACAATTATATTAATGTTTCAAGAATACAAGATAAATCTCATTGGAGTTTACATTAAGTATATCATTTAAGGTCTTAACCTCACTAAGCATGCTTACCAAAATAAAGGCCCAAATGGACCAGAGACATTAAGTACATAAAAATGCACGTATTGCCCACAGCCCTAACATTCAAGAAACATTTCTGGCCTTTACTCCAATTCTAAAATTGAACTTTATGCAACACTGAGGAAGAGTAAATCTCTTTTAAAATTGAAGCCAGGGGCATCCGGCTGGTTCAGCAAGTAGAGCGTGCAACTCTTGATTTTGGGGTTGTTGAGTTTGAGCCCCATGTTGGGTATTTAGATTACTTAAAAATAAAAATTTTTAAATAAAAAAATAAAATTGAAGCCAATAATTCCTCCTCTTTTCCTTCAAACATAAGTTTAAAAAAGATAAAGGCTACCAACATTGAGTTTTCATTTTAGAAGCTTCTACTTAAAATTGTTCCAAGAGACTTCAGCCATTTTGTGCCAACAGGATGAAGCATGACATAACATGTGCATCCCAACTGTGGCATGTGCTTTAAGAACTTGGGCAAATAACTTAATCTTCTCTGTGCTGCGGTTTCTTCATCCATAGCGTATGGATAATATCTCACAACACTGTTGAGAATTACACAAAATAATTCATGTAAAAAGCACTCTAAAAAAGGCAAGTACTTATCAATTATAATTTCCTAAGTAAAACAATTTTACCAGCACTCCTTTTTCAGAAGCTTCTACACACCATCAATCCTTATCTCAAAAGGATTTCTCTCAAAACTATTCTCATTTCTATGTATTTGGCAGGTTTCAAATTAGAAGTTTCCCTTAAGACGTTATCTAAAGAAAATATGCATGACCTACGTTCAAATCAGACTGCTATTACCAATTATCAGTTTTCCCCTTAGTTCTCAATAAAAAATAGTAACTAAAGAGCCTTTGTTCTTGTTGAAAACATTCATTCCTTTATACCAACTCTTTTCAAGGGGGCTCCAAGAAAAAAAACTTTAAGTCTTAATACCCTAAGCAATCCACTGAATGCAATGAATTAATTTCACTCAAATCTTTTTCTGTAGGGTTTAAGTCTGATATGGAACACTGGTTGAGAAAGGCTGCTTGATACAGTCAAAATTTCTTTTAATACTGGGCAATACAACTCTTAGAAGAAAACACAGAAGTTAAGCTCCTTGACACTGGTCATAGTGAAAAATTTTTTGGATTTGACACCAAAAGCAAAGGCAATGAAAGCAAAAATTAACAAGTGGGACTCTATCTGACTGAACTACCTTCTGACTGAAAACCTGCATAGCAAAGGAAACCATAAACAAATGAAAAGGCAACCTAGGGAAGAGGAAAAAGTAGTTGTAAATCATGAATCTGCCAAGGGGTTAATATCAAAATACATAAAGAACTTGCATATACAACACAATAGGAAAAAAACAATCTAATTAAAACCTGGGCAGAGGATGTGAACATTTTTTTCACAAAAGATAGAGAGATGAAAGGTATATGAAAGGTATTCAACATCATTACATCAGGGAAATGCAAATTAAAACCATGAGATAACTACCTCTGTTAGAATAGCTATTATCACAAAGACAAGAAATAACAAGTGCAGGTGATAATGTGGAGAAAAGGGAAACCTTTTCTATACTGTTGGTAAGAATGTAAATTGGTGCAGCCATTATGGAAAACTATGAAGATTCCTTAAAAGATTAAAAATAGAACTACCATATGATATAGCAATTATATTTCTGGGTATTTAGCCAAAGAAAACAAAGACACTAACTTGAAAAGATACCTGCATCCCCATGTTCACTGCAGCATTATAATACCAAGACACGGAAACAACCTAAGTGTTGGTGATGAACAGATAAAGAAAATGTGGTATATATACACAATGGACTATTATTCAGCTATTTAAAACAAATGCAATCTTAAATTTTTTAATGTTTATTTATTTTTGAGACAGAGAGAGACAGAGCGCGAGTGGGGGAGGGGCAGAGAGAGAGGGAGACACAGAATCGGAAACAGGCTCCAGGCTCTAAGCTGTCAGCACAGAGCCCGACGTGGGGCTCGAACTCACAGACCGTGAGATCATGACCTGAGCCGAAGTCGGACGCTTAACCAACTGAGCCACCCAGGCGCCCCTAAAACAAATGCAATCTTGCCATTTGTGACAACGTGGATGGAACTGGAGGGTTTTATGCTAAGTGAAATAAGTCAGGCAGAGATAGAGAAATACTGTATAATCTTATTTGTATGTAGAATCTAAAAAGAAAAAAAATGAGATCCTGGAGAACATATTAGGGGTTGCCAGAAATAAGGGTTAAAGGGTGGACAAAATGGGTACAGGTGATCAAAGGTACAACCTTCCAGTTACAAACATTCTGGGGATATAATGTATAGGATGGTGACTACAGTTAATAAAACTGTAAAAATACAGTTAATAATACTATATTTGAAAGTTGCTAAGAGCTAAGAAGGTAAACCTTAAAAGTTATAAGAAAAAGAAAATTGAAACTATGTGGTAATGGATGTTAACTAGACTTATAAGGATCATTTTGCAATGTCTACATATATTAATCACTATATTGCACACCTGAAACTAATAGGTCACTTATACCTTCATTAAAAAAAAAAATGTTAAAAAAAATCTGCTCGACAATGTTCTGCCCATGCCTTTTCTTATACATTCTCATTTAATCCTCAGAAAATACCTGAGGTAAGGACTCTTGACTCTAATTTACGGATGAGGAAACTAAAGCTCAGAAAGGTAATGTCATATAGCTTTAAAAAGGTAGGGGGCCAGAGTGCCAAATAATAAAAAAAAACAAAAAACTTTCTTTACTAATTATTCTTAATAATGTTCCTAAGAATTTTAAGAATGGAAGAAATTATGTTTAAAAATTGACTTAGAAGATTAAAACAGTATCTACAATTATTACTTTTATTGTCTACAAATAATATCTTTACCTCTGGAGGTTTCATGTTCAATACTTTTGTAATTCGGCCCTGAAAAATAAAATGGCAGTTACTGTAATGATAACAAATTAGAGTCAACTAAAGGCATACACATTTACCTGCACTGAAGTTGTTATATCCTAATATACCAACCTTTTGGGAATTCTTTCTCTTACCTACATGAAAAGATGTTTCTTCTAGAATTCTGCTATTCACACCCTCACTTACCAGTAATACAGTTTTTAAATAACACAAAGTCAACTCAGATCATATTTCTGAAACAATATTAATGATACAGAAGTCTCCAATAAGTATATAAATACATAAGTATATACAATTTAGCATAATTGTTGGACATCTTTTGATTTTTTTCTTTACTTGCTGCACTCCAAGATAATTTCAGAAACAGAAATTCTGGGCCTCAAATAGAATAGTTACATGTTTTATTTCAATGCCAGATTATCAGTACCAAAAAAAACCAAAACAAAATTCCACTACCCAATTCTCAGACCATCATATTACTTATGATTTCGATTCATTTAAAGTAAATTTTCAGACTTGAGGCTGTGATATACTGAAAATAACGTTATTTTGGTCCCATCAGGATCCTGCCATTGACCTTGCTATAACTTTCTAAGAAGACAGCTGGATGAGGCAAGTAAGGACAAGATAATATTAGCACTTAATTTTCACTTGAATAAGTCTCCATGTAAGAAAATTTTTTTTTTTTTTTTTCAGTGTTTAATTTTGAGACAGAGACAGAGACAGAGCACGAGCAGGGGAGGGGCAAAAAGAGAAGGAGACACAGAATCTGAAGCAGGCTCCAGGCTCTGAGCTGTCAGCACAGAGCCCGATGTGGGGCATGAACTCATGAACCCGTGAGATCAGGACTTGAGCGAAGTCCAACACTTAACCGACTGAGCCACCCAGGTGCCCCTAAGTAAAAACATTTCTTAAAATTTAATATATATTTGAAATAACAAAATGCTTGAGTCCAACACTCAAAGGAATTCCTTTAAAAGGAATATATTATGACAATATCTTTTTAAAAAATTTTATAGTGTATTCTTGTAAGTCAAGGAAAATTATTTCTAGACATTCTTCAAACTTCAAATGTGTATGTTAGAACACATCCGTACATATTAACTAAATCAACCTCTTAACAGGTACCCAAACACCAGTGTAATGGTATATAAAAAACGAAAAACCCAAAAAGAATCAATTCCCGTATTATAGTATCATAAAAAATAAACAATGTCAAAGCATATATAAAGGCCACAAACAAAATACCTGCATGATGAGAAAGTGAGGGTTGTTAACATTAAGGCCAACAGAACAGAAGAGATCTTGTACTCTGGTATTGTTTGCATTTACTCCATTGATTAAATATTTATTTCTACCACCAATAACCACCTAAAAGGGAAATATTTTAAAAGATATATATAAATATATAAAACTTGAAGATGATACATTTCCAAATATATTTCACTTGTTTGTTCTGTCCTACTAATGATAAATAAAACCAATCCTGAATAAATAATGGAGGAAGTGTGACATGGTCAAAAAGAATACAGAGTCAGGTCAATTGGTTTCTAATCCAAGGACATTCCACACACAAGCCTCCTAATCTCTCATGCGTTGGACTAAATCTCTAAGGTCACTTTTGACTTTATGTTTCCTAGTATGTATAAAACATATTCTATACCTAATCATTCTTTAGAATTTTCCCACCCTCAGAGGTTAACCCCTCCTTCCTCCACTTTTTAATTTCCAAAAAACAGAAGTCAGATACTAAAAACTAAAGACAAGGAGTTTGATAGCCGTGTGATAGTTTGATCCTTGACAAGATTCTAAAATGGGTCAATAAAGACATGACTTGTGAATACTTGAAAGAAAAAGAGTAATTATGGAGCTTCAAAGAACAACTTATACCAGACATCAGCGTGTTCACACTCTGCTATAGCACTTACATTGTCACTTATTGGGTATAATCATCTCACCCATCCTATTTTGAGGTCCTTCTTCTATCTGTATTTCCCAGGGCCTTCAAGATTGCCCAGCACATACCTAACACTTAATAAAATACTGAATGAGTGTTAATTCAGTTCTTTTCTTGACAGAAGCATTAAGCTGATAGATCACATACTACTATATTTGGAACAATAAACCTAGTATACACATAAGTATTTTAACAAAGTCTTTCTAACAAAAATTTGGTGAAAATATAGGCATATGGATTATATGAGGACAGGAATTTTAGGTAGATTAGTAGGAGACTTACTAAAAATTCCTAAAAGGTGAGTATTTGATGGATGCTTAATGACAAAGAACAGGATTTTGTCTCAAACTAGTCAGTGTCTTACTTTTTTTTTAACTAGAGGTTTTTATTAAAATAGAAAAGGGAATCGATAAATTACATAATGCTAAGATACAGAGTCAAAAGGACTTAACAGAATTTTTAAACATAAAACTGACAAAGTAAAAACACTGTAGGACTATAGTAAGAAAAAAGGACAATGTATGGTCCCTGCTTTGGTTTCAAAAACCTGCTTACATACAGAAATGGCAGTAACACAGCTAATAACACACATTTAAAAAATCCAGAGTTTAAGTGAAGTGGATATGAACTCATATTATGAACTCTCCAAAGACATACTGGGGAAAATAGAAGAGTATGTAAAATGAAAGAAGTGACAATTCTGCTTAATCCTGTCCTAAGGAGACCAATTCTGGGACATGCAATTTGATGGACCATGCATTAAAAATAATTTAAAAAAGGCATAAAGAACCTAGAGCAAATTTGTATTCAGTGTGATCAGACAAGTTAAGGCAATAGAAACAATTATCAATTGAAATACCTAGAGAGATTTAGCTTAAATATTAAATATTTAGACACCTAAATATTAAAACATGGAATACATTAGATTTGCTTTTTGATGCTCTCAAAGAATCGGATTTAATGTGTAAAATTTGATGACAGTACTTCAGCTCATTTTATAGGAATAACTTTCTAATTAGACTCATCCAGTAACAATAGGTTACCTCAGAAGATGGCAAGATCCTAACTATTAGAGGTACTCCAGTACAGAGAAAATTCAAGTATAGTTCAAGATTTAAAGCATAGTTATTAGTGCTTATCCTGATTGATGGCTTTTTAGATCCCTTTCAATCCTCTTGGTAAATGGTGTAATTTGCACGATCAAATTTTTAACATAAGGAAGATATTCTTAAGAAACCTAGTCAGTTTTTGATCAATTTTGCTCATAAACTTTCTCTCTCCAGCAGTCTCATTGCCAAAAAACGTGTCAGACAAAAGTTCTTAGATATCCAAATATTTAGTAGTCACTCACCTGCCTCGTTACTGTAATTTCATCATGAACCTCAAATCCTAAAGGACTTTGCTTTTTGTCAGAATTATCAAATGTGATTGACACGGAGGCTTTGGTAATACCAGCCTGCCCATTTTTGTAAACTAAATCTTGTAAATTAGAAGCCCGAACCTAAAACAAAAGAAAAGTTTGTCAATTACAAAACCCCCATATTGCATAAAATGGCACTAAAAATGGGTTTCTTACTGTTGCAAAACCACCCATGCAGTATCCACTAAGTAGCCAGCCAGGCAAGGAAAGCAAGGAAAATGGGAAACCACATAAAATGAGTGCCTTTCCCCACAAAACTGTTCCAACCCTGCACTGGATTGTTTTCTATTCGTTTCGTAGCTGAAGTTCATTTGAAAGATTTAGGAAGACAGCATCTAAGAATTTCACTATTCATCCAATCCCATTAGATCCTGAAAAGGCATTAGAACGCAGAGTGAGCGGGTAGGAATACGGCTTCTGGAATAAGACTCCCAAATGCCTGAGTTTGAGGGCTGCTCCAAACATCTTAAGGGGATGAACCTTAGGCAACACTAAATTTCTATTTTCTCATCTATAAATAGAGTAGAAAAAAAAGTAGAGTAATAACATCTACCTCTAAAGGACTGCAGTGAAGTATATGCACTGTATTTAAACTCCATATAAAAACATATTGAATAATTCTGTATGGTTATTTCAGAATTTGGTAAAGTACTAAAGTACTCGTAAGTTGTTTGACATTATAAGACAAGTTATTTGATTCTTACAAAAACTTTACTGACCCCCCTCCTATAGTGAATGCAGTCAAGGCTTTTAAAAGTGCCCTAGATTATGACAACTATACTTCATTCAAAAAACAAACAAACAAAAAGTGTCCTGGACTATAGAAAACTCAAGCTTTATTCTAATTTTAAACAAAGAATGGTAGGTTAAGTTCAGTAAAAACCCAATAGAAATGAAAAAAAAAAAGATAATTAACATAAACTTAAAAATGCAAATGAAGAGAAAACTGGCAATAGTGTCCAAGTTCAATGAGGATTCTCTTGAGGTTCCCCAAACTTATAATTCACATATATCAGAAAGTTTACCTGAGACAGGTTGGAGATGCCCAGCAAAAAGCAGATGGAGTCCAATATGTTGGATTTCCCACTACCATTTAAACCGGTGATAGCATTGAAGAGGGGGTCAAAACCATTGACTTCAGTCCTCTGAGCATAGGACTTAAATCCCTCAAGAATGATGGACTTAACATGCATCTTCACTACTGACTTGGACAGGTAAACTGCTAGGAATCAAACAGGCCACAAAGCAGTTCTGTACAAAACAGAAATACAATAAGTGGAACAGAAATCTGGAATCATGACGTATGTAGAAAGACTAAAACATAAAAACGACTTAATGGCTTAATAGAAATAAAAGAGCCACTTGCTGAGCTACTTCCTCTGAAGTAAGGACACTCTTTCCAACTTAATTAGAAGTTAATTAAACCATTAATTCAACCTGGAAGTCAACGACTTAATTTTCCAGCCTTCCCTTCCATCTTTATCATACTCTTAACAGAAACTACCGATTATTTCATATCCCACTCCCTCTGCCCCCAATGTCCTTCTCCCTGATACAGACATGACTCACTCTACTACACTCACGACTTTGCTTAAATGTCACCATACTGAGGTCCTGACTTCTCTATATAAAAACGCACCTGTCCCCATCCCCTCTTTTTTTTTCCTTCAACTGTACTTAAAGATGACGCTAAACTGGGGTGCCTGGGTAGCTCAGTCGGTGAAGCCTCTTGATCTCAGGTTCGTGGGCTCCAGCCCCCTATGGGGCTCTGTGCTGACAGCTCAGAGCCTGGAGCCTGCTTGGGATTCTGTCTCCCTCTCGCTCTGCCCCTCCCCAACTCGCACTCTGTTTCTCTCAAAAATAAACATTTAAGAAATTAAAAAGATGACGCTAAACAGTATTTTTGTATTTGTCTACCCAAACTATCATAATGAAAGTTTCTGTAAAATCTTCGCCTGTTCCACCGCTGTATGCCCTAATAGTGCTTGACTCGAGGGCGCGGGGAGTCCGTCAACATTTACTTAAATAGATGAATCCCATATATTCTCAAGATTCTGTTTTCACTCAGCCTGTTCCCTCGCCCCACCAGGCCTTTCTATCAACAATTGTTTGCACCACTCCAAGGCTGGAGAGAAAGTAGACATTCTTCCAGGAACCCTTTAGGACTAATTTTAGTTTGAGGTCCAGTCTTGCTAATCCCTCCTTCCACGCACACACACACACAAAACCCTATCTTCCTCTCCAGCCAGGAATACCTGACTAGGCCCAACCGGCCCCGCTCACCCACCTGCCTCACCACTACGCCAGGCCCTCCGGGCTTGAGGCTCCCCAGAAGCTACTCCTGGTCACAAGAACAGAGACTGGGTTCACCCTTGCCTGGCCTTGGGCGCTACTAAGCGAATTGCAACATAGTGGCTTAGACACTCGCTCCGCGATCTACACCCAGGCCGGAAATATTTATGCCTTTGAATTTCGGCGCGAGCAAAGGACCCCACCTCCACTGCCGATTTCATTGCCAGGTGCCTACGAGATGCCTAACTTAGAGGTTCTAATTTTCCCTCCCATCGAACAATCAAAGTGACAGAGGGCTAGGAAAGAGCGTCACGACAATGGTAACTCCGGGGATGCAAGAGCTGGGACCTGAAGACTAAAGGAGAAAGCGGCATTTGCTGAGCTCGGCGTCCGGCACCCCACGGGCAGCCCCATACTGCAGCCAAGGGCCTCGCGTTTCGCCAACCCCACCCCACTTCAGGTCCCATCTGGCCTCGGGCTGTCCCGGTGGCCCCGCCCCGTCCAGAGTCTCGCGGGTATTGCGGGGGGGTGGGGGGGGGAGAGGGGAGAAACTAGCTGGTGCGGACGGCAGCTTTCTCAGAGTCCTGAAGGCAGGGAGGCGGGAAGGCTTCTAAGTAGTGTTACCAGTGTATTTCAGAAGACTCAGAATTTATCCGATTTGGCTCAGATTTGTCAAAAATAGAAGCTGTGCTTTGTCGGTGCTGGAAGGCGCGGAACTTCGGGGCACTGTTGGCGGGGGGAGGGGTGGTGGTGGCGTTCTGGCTCCGCCCCTCGCGGCTCCGGTCTCTGGCGGGCTTTTTCATCTCAAATTTCGCGTCGGGGCGGGACGTTAGTACTCGCTGTCGAGAGCTGTGCTGATCCCATAGGAAATTGTGTGGGGCTGGCAGGTGGTGGGCAAATAGGTGTTTCCTTCCCTGCGCTTCCGTTAAAGCAGTGGCAGAACTAACATTTCACAGAATTTCTTTGGAAACCGGATTGTTAATATTTATGCCAGGCTGGGTTCCAAGGGCTTTCAAATCCTGTCGCAACTCTGTGAAACCCGTGACACTGTTTTCATTTCACAGGTGAGCGAACACAGGTCAAGCAACTTACTCCAAGTAATAAGTGGAGAACCTGGGATTTGCTCCCAAGCAGTGTAGCTTCATATCGCGTATTGTTAAATGGTTATATACTATTCCTCTTCGTGTTCAGAATCCAGTACCATTAATAGGATTCTGTATTTATCAGTGTGTGCTGTTATCAACAAACAAAACTGACCAGTTTACTCACAGTTGAGCATTCTGATACTACTAAGGAGGGACAGCGGCAAATTGCACTGTCGTGCTGTCCCTATGTGAGGTATAAAAAGATGGTGTAGCTGGTATGCTATTTTAAGCCATATGTTTAAAATTTCTTCACGCAGGAATGGCTTTGCAGCATTGGACACCAGTAGAACTATCAAGAACCGCCAATAATGGGCCTATGTTTTGAAATTCATTCTCTTCCTAAGAGGATAAAATAAGTGGTTTTTTTTTGGGGGGGGTAGTTTTGTTTACTTAAGAACTATGTATTGTCATATCCCACCCCCTTCTGTAATGTCAGTGGTTACTGGCCTAACGTCTTTTTAGTTAAGCATTTATCTCTCTGCCTTGGTTTCTGCATTCCCTACATTCTACAGCTCACATATGTTGGTTCTATTCAATTTTTTTTAAGTTTTTAATTCCAGTATAGTTAACATATAGAGTGTTATATTAGTTTCAGGTATTCAATATAGTGATTCACCACATCTATACATCATTCGGTGCTCATTACAAGTGCAATCCTTAATCCCGATCACCTATCTCACCCATTCCCCCCACCCACTTCCCTTCTGGTAACCATCAGTTTGTTCTCTAGTTGAGAGTCTGTTTCTTGGTTTGTCTCTTTCTCTCTCTTTGCTCGTTTGTTTCTTAAATTCCACGTGAGTGTAATCATACGGTATGTCTCTCTCTGACTTACTTCGCTTAGCATTCTACTGTCTGGCTCCATCCTGGTTACAAATGGTGTATTCAATTTTAATATACATTTATTTTCAACTATGTCTCCATCACTTTGTGAGTAAAGAATTTTAATTTGCCAACAAACCCTAAAATGGGTTTTACCAAGTTGTGAAATAAACATTTCTTTGGGGTGAAAGTGGACACAATTAGCCTTTGCACTTATTTAATAGATTAATAATTCACATATATTTAAGTCAAATGGATGAAAACATATGCAAATGCACTTCTGGATGAGCACTTATGAGTACTTATAAGACTATACATACCTACTCCCACTGAAAGTATTTACTTAAATGAAAATTGCTTATAAAAGGAGAGATATGTATCTGTTTTAGTTTTCCAGCAGGCCAGGAACAGTAAGGAATTTCTGTTCGTATGGAATGATGACGAAATAACTAATGGCTTACTTACAACTGCCTCCTAAGATCACAGGGAAGTGAAGAAGACCAAGGCACAAAGCCACTAACACTCCCCTAATTTGGAAAGGGAAAGTCTGGAAGTAAAGATAGGCTGTAGAGTAAATGTAGTAAAAATAGAGCACTGTTGTTGTTTCATTATCATGGATCAAAATCTTTTGAAAGCTTCAAGATGGGCAGGCTGGTAGAGTTTTAGTCCTTATGTACAAGGCAGCAGTACCAACAGGGGCACTGATCAAGCCATAAGAGGGATCTAGGAAAAAGATTTGGTCTTTTCTTCCAGAGCACTGGGAAGGACCCTCTTTCCCTGGATGCACATTTCTAATTTTAGAGTCCTAAAGTAGCTCTTCTTGGGACGTTGATGAATCCTCTCTCCCTGCAATTTAGGACAGAAGAAAAAAATAAAAGGACTTTACCTTGACTGCAGATGTAAGGAAAGGTTGATTCATTTTGTTGAGAGATAAACTGGGGTTCAAGGGCATGAACTGATAACGATGGGAAGTTCATATTGTAAAATTGTACTGCATAGCAGCACATTTTGAATACACCACATATAGCCTATATGACAAGAAATATAGCTGAGCATAATTTAAAATAAGGAACAGAAAAAGAGGTGACCATATTGATTCATCTATGGGATCTGGTTAGACCCATTCATTTTCATTTCAGTGACAATATTGTTTTTAGTACTACATGTTCTGTTTGGTTCTTTGTGAAATCTGCCTATATTCTTTCATCATGATTTCCATTAGTTGGCCTCTTTAATCAAGTGTCTTTATCTTCTCTTTCAGATACTTCTATTATTTCCAGCTTTTGAGTTCCTAACTCTACTGTTTACAACATTTGCTGAGTTTTACTCATAGTGATTTATATCCTCCCATGGTGCTGTTCTGGGATGGGGTTGTTTTGTTTTATGGAAGTCTCTTATGCCCTGAGTTGTGAAAGAGTCCCTTCAGAACAGTTATGTATTTGTTTCTGCCAGGGTTCTTTGGCTCTTAAATATCCTGGGGCATTTGTAAATGATTATTTCTCAGTTTGTAGTTCCTGAATTATGCAGATACTGTAAATTTATATCTTGCAGGCCGAGGTGTTTTATTTCTCACAGGTACCTTTTGTTTTTAGCCCCTATTCAAAGCCCCAAGCAAAGAACAAACTTCTTGGCTTCTTCCAGACTAGGAGGTGGAATTTTTCCAGTCCCAGTGACTGGCAGTTGTTTAAGGCTCCAGGATTTTCCTGCTTCTCTGCCTCACTGAGGCTCAAGGCCTTGTGCTTGTGCACTGGAACCCGGAAGCTGGCTCCTGGGCCATATAACTAAGGATAAAATGTTGGGAGGGCTGCCATGGCATCAGTTTCTGCTCTTCTGTTTTTCAGTTTATTTCTGGCACTGTGAGTTTCCTATATTTTTTTGTTTTTTTGCTATTGAGTTTGGCATATGGCTTATATAACAATAATTACATTTTATCCAGTATTAGTTTATAAAGGGAAGTTCAACCATATTAGAGGAGGTCTCATTTTTGAAAACGTAAGTCAGATCTTTGTTTTGCTCCTTCAAGCCTTGCTTTCACATTCTTACATTCCATATAGAAAGTAGCTTTTCCTAAGAAAACAGAGAAGTCTCGTGCCAACCAGCTCTTTAAGAAAATATTTTCACACAATATTCATAAAATGCAATATCTTCTTATTTCATATATGTATATTTTTAAGTTTGTTTATTTTAAGAGAGAGAGAGAGAGAGGAGAGAGAGAGAATCCCAAGCAGGCTCCTCACTGACAGCACGGGGCTCAATCTCACAAATCTTGAGATCATGACCTGAGCTGAAATCAAGAGTTGGATATGACACTGGAGCCTGGATGGCTCAGTTGGTTAAGCACCTGACTTCAGCTCAGGTCATGATGAGTCTCGCATCAGGTGAGCTCACCCACTTCGGGTGACCCCTGCTTCTCTCTCTCAGCCTCTCCCTCTCTCTGTCCCTGGCTCACTTGCGCCCGCTCTCTCTCAAAAAATAAAAATAAAAAAAAAAAAAAGAGAGAGAGAGAGAGAAAGAGATGGATGCTTAACTGACTGAGTCACCTTGGCACCCCTTCTTATTTCATATTTGTAATTTTAGTTTTTCAGCTCTCCAGGCTTTTATCACTTCCATGGTTTATGGCCAAAGCTACTCAGCTTACCTCTTCTGTTCTGCCACACCCCTTCCTTTATAGAGATAATTACTGGCTCCTTTATCTCAAATACAATTCTCATTTTATTCATTGTTCTCTATGTCATGATGGTATCTTACTTTTTATTTCAAATCCATACACATCTGCTTTATCTTCTTCCAATTGGTTCCCTTTTATTACTATTATTTCTTATGAGATCCAAACACATCTTCACCCTTAGATTTTTATTTCACAAATTCTGCCTCTTCTGTAATTAACATTTTCTCTGTAGTCATCTACATCGTTTTTCAATTCTCTAGAGTCACAAGTATTTCTTATTCTTTGAATTCTGACTTAAATTCCTACTTCTGTAGTACTTATTAGTGCCAGTCTCTGCCCTCTCTAAAGTTCTACAAAATACTTATGTTGCTCTATCAGAAATATGATATCTCTTTATTCTGTGTAAACCCTTGGTGAAAATTGCCTACAGAATTAATTCTAATCTCTTTAAGGTGGCATGCCAGGCTTTCCATAATTTATTCTCAACCTACTTTCCCAGTCTCCTGTTTCTTCCTTAGATCACCTTGTCTTTTTTTGTGTGTTCCTTACTGTAAACCAAGCACCAACCAATGACAAAAGATAATGTGATAACTTTGTTAATGGATGGATGAATGAATGAATTCAAAAGGCATTTATAGAATGCCTACCTTATGCCAAGAAGTATGTTAAGTGTTGGGATACAAAGATGAATAAGATGTGAGTCTGTCCCTAGGGAGTCCATAGTTGAGTAGAGATGACCTGTATAAAGACATAACCAGAGAAAAAGAGTAGAATGCATTATAAATAAAGTAGACTGCACAGTCAAGGGCATAGAAGAGACATAATGTTTGATGCAAGAAGTATCAAGATTTAGTGTAGGAGATCACAGAAGCCTCAGATAATGGAGCATTGTATGTGCCATTTTATTTTTTAAGTTTCTTTACTTATTTTGAGAGACAGCACTAATGGGAGAGGGACAGAGAGACAGGAAGAGAGACTCCCAAACAGGCTCTTCGCTGTCAGCGCAGAGCCCACTGTGAGGCTTGATTTCACCAACCACGAGGCACCTCACCTGAGTCAAAATCAAGAGTCAGAAGCTTAACCGACTGAGCTACCCAGTTGTCCCTGTACGTGCCATTTTAAAAAACTTTGTGTCATTTCTGAAATGTTGATGTTCTCCATCTCTGTGTCTTTGCACATGCTGAACTTGAAATACCCATCCTCTCTACATCTCACCCCATGTGCATTTCTATTTCTATTTCAGTCCCCAGATCTGATCCATTTCTGGAGGAATTACTTGCACCCTATTTAATCTCTTAATCCTTCATTCAGATTTTTCTTCTGACCTTTATTCCTATTGTGACATATCTTTGTGACATACCTCAATGCTTAGCACATGGTAGACAATAAATATTGGTTGTATATGAATAAGTTTAGAGGGTTCATTTGCCGCTTTCTGATTAAGGTAAAGGGAAAGAACAGTTTTCAAAAAAGACTTGAAAATGCAGAATATTGCAATATTTAATATATTCCACAAATTATTCAATATTTTAAAGTTAAGCAAATTAATGGTAGTGATTATTTCTCACTGGTGTAACACTGAAGCAATTTTTTTTATGCCAGCTAGCAGTGTTCTATTTGTGTAATACCATCAGTGACCACTGTGATAATCACAAAACTGAGTAATCTGCCATGGAATACACATTCCAGTGTTTCGCTTCAGAGGGCTGTCAGTACCATATAGTTTCCCCATCCTACTTTTTTGACCTGTAAAGTAAAAACAGGCATCTATTATGCAGAGGAACAGCTGCAGTTTCAGACTGAAAGAATATGATTCAAATATCACCACCTCCTGGTTGTTGCCCAGTATAATTACTCCTCCTCCTTTGTGCTCCTTTATTACACACACAGACTCCTGTTAACATGTTATTGTATTTAATCATTTATATGCTGTTTCTCCCCACTGTGAGCACCTTGATATCAGTGGTCTTGCCTTATTAGTCTGTAAACTTAGCATCCAGCCCAGTTGTTGACACAGTTGTGCTCCATAAATATTTACTGAACTGTTGAACAGCTACAAGGACATATAAAGATTATAAAGGTGGTCATTGTTTCTAAACCAGAGAATACTCATTCTGTTTTCTAGATTTTTCAAATGAACATTGGTTGTTGTTTTGTTGTACTTTTGCCCTTTTAAAAATTCCTAGAGTTACCTGTATACTCCATCAAACATTAACATGCACAGAACCTCAGGAATTACCTTGATCACTCTCCTCCCTTTCCCATTCTGACCCTATCTCTAAACATTGACTTCCATTCTACCTCCTCCCCACTCTGGGTGGGTGGCAGATAGAGAATCCACAGCCCTCTGGCTTTTCCCTTTCAGTCTCCATTCTCTGAATTGAATACTCCACTCTCCCCAAATCCCACTCCCATCCATAAGGGTGGGGTCTTGCCCTTTGCTTCCCAAGGGACTTCAGGCCAGGATAATGTAACATTAATACATTTCTAAGAGTTTGAGGTTGTTGTTGTTGTTGTTTTACTTCAAAATACAGCATTTGTGGGATATTCATGTGGGGCTTCAGCAATCCAAATGAAATTCTTTTTATGTCCTTTGTGACAATGTGTTCCTATGGCAATGAAAATCATGTCTTCCACTCTTTTCTGCCATTTCTAGGTCTCCTCTCCCAATCTCTACGGGTCACTGCTTGGAAAAACAAAATGCTTATCGACTTCTATAAGGACAAGCAATAATGTACAGACATAGAATAATTGAGATCGATACATAGTAGGGAAACATGTTTTTAAGACAGATTCTGCCTAAATTAATAAAAATGTTACAATATTAAGCATGCTGTTTATTTTCTTTATGCTGTGTATCTAAAATCTTTCTATTTCAGCAGAGAGTCATTGTTCTACATTTGTATAAACTTGAATATCCATTCAGAGGATTCTCCAAAAACAGAGGCTTTTCAGGCCTAAAAGTTTAACTAATCCTTCACATTTTAGGGGAAAAAACAGTGCTTGCAAGTTTCAAACAACAGTTTTGCCCATCATTGTCCTTCAAGGGATTTAAAATAATCTTATTTCAGACTTAGCTTGAGTCATCTTATTAAGTTATTAAAAAAAATTTTATTTAAAATATTGATGTATTTATACTTGTGCTGCACAAGTTTCCAACACTTCTCCAAAGTTACTTTATGTAACTCAACAATTCTTTTATTTTTATCTCCATTTTATAGATGAAGAAGCAGGATCACAGAACTAGACTTTGATCATAGAAAAAAGCCAGGACTAAAGTCCATCCATTTATTCAACAAATGCTTGAGTGCTTACAATGTCAGTGAACAGTACAACAAAAAATTTCTGCCTTATGGAGCTTATACTGTAGTGGCTATCAGTTGTTATTTTATTGATTACAAAGCATGGCTTTTTGCAATAATCTTATACTGCCCTAGAAGTAGCTAGCAGTCTTAATGCCTCCGGTCATTTTCCTTTCTCTGTGATTACTGAAGCCCTCAAGTCATTGAAACCTCAGCTGACCTATTTTACCAGATGCTGGACATTCTCAAGTCAAGTCTGGATTTATAGTGGGTACCCAGGTTTAGGTCAAAACATAAAATCTGAACAACTTTAACCACTGTTCACAGGGAGTAGATTCTCAGTAAAGGAGCAATATCCCACCAAGAATAAATGACAGGCTAAAAGGCAGATTTGTAAATGTATATAAAAAGTAGGTTGCATTTAACATAGGTCAAAGTGCTGAGCAGGGGCAACAGGAGGAAATATTCTTCATAGTGATGGTCAGTGGCATCTTTTTATATAAAGAAATGTTGCCAGCAATCTTGCTTGAGCTAATTTGAAGTCATTTTTATTTTGTATAGTTTTTATTAGTTAATGGGATCTAGGAGTGTAATAACCTGGTGAGAATTTCTCTACAAATGGCAATCAAATTAGTCTTATTCATGAAACTCATAAATAAGCTATAATTCAACTTTTTATGTCTAGGGAAAATAAACCTGGGGTCATGCTGTTTAAGGGTAAGGGAATTTAAGGGAACACTGGGGGATTTATAGCAGATTTATGATGATACATTCTAACTGGAAGCTTAATTGTGATTTAAATTATAGGACAATCTGTGCAATGTGTTTTCTTTTTAGGGGGAAATCTTTGGGGAGATAGACTGTGCTTATTTAAAGAAGAAACAGGAAGCAAAAGAGAAAACAGATTGCATTTTCTGTTTTTCCTTTAAAATTTCAAGCTGCTTTAAGTCAAATTGCCCCTGAGTTCCTGATGATGGCTGTTGTGCAATTTCTTTGTTTTACTTTCTTTGTGTTATTCTCGCCCTCTGTTCCAGAGCAGTTATTTCACTTGACAGTAACAAAAAAATGTAGGCAGCATATCTGCCAGCAAACTAATATGGAAACCAGAGATAAGGTATTCTCAACCTTTCTAGAATTGTGACATCCTATCATTTTAGGCTGACTCACATAAAATTAGTAACCTCTGCAGATAGAAGAGCCCTTGAAGAATTATAGCCACTCATTTTGCCAATGGGAAAATTCAGTCTTCTAGTGATTTCCCCAAATTTACTGTTTATCTCAAGTAAATTAAGGTCTAATGAAGAAATAAAACATGCATATGAATAATGTTAATTTAAAGTATAAAGAAATTACTTCCCTGCAAAATAAAAATTAAAACAGATAAGCAGAGGTTGACTCTCTAGGGATGAGTTCTACTTAGAAAAGAACAGTTAGACCTGACAGCTCAGATTCTTATTCTCTGACATTTCCCTCACCCTAAGCAAAATTTTCAATATTTAACACCACAACCATCATGGGATGGAGTCAGGGGTGGGAATGGGGGCAGAAGGCCTGGAAACTACGTGTTCTCCCTCTAAGTCTCTGAAACAAGGCCAAGCTCTCCCTCTAAGTCTCTGAAACAAGAACAAGTCAAGAATGGGACATGTAAACAATCTTCTACTGAAGCTTTAGGATAATAATAAGGAAAGTCCACAGAATATGGAGAAAGAGAGAAGAACCTAGCTTACAGGACATAACATGGAACAGCAGATACTCTGGGTCTCCCAAGCTGAGTGTCATCTGTGTGGGACCCCAGAGAAACAAATGGCACTAGAATGTCCTATCTGAATTTCTCATGTTATCCCCCCCAACCCTACCATCTTCCATCTTCAATTCTCTACGCCTCAGATTTGATGAGCAGCTTCATAGTCATTCACTTAGAGGACCTTTTCCCCATTCAAAGCAAACTGATAACACAGGACTGGCGTAGAGTGTCAAGAGAGTCCAAAAGAGGAAAACAATCATAGCTGAAAACAACATCAAGAGGTATTTCCTGGTAGGGTTTTCCTAGATGGTGTCTGAGCTGAATCCTTAAGGGTAAATATGCTTCTGACAGTTGGAGTTGGGAAACAACAGTTTAAGTGCACAGATCATTGTGGACAAAAACTAAGAGGTAGCAGTTTCCATAGGAGATAACCTAGTACAGGCTCCAGTGATCTTATTAGGAATTTCTATTACTCTTGTACTAGATGCTGGGTCGCACCACAGACTCCCCTTCAGGACAGAGGCAGAAGTTCCTTCGGCTGCCAGGAGTGGTGGCTGCTGATAGCTCACAACTGAGCCCCTTCCCAGTGTGCTCTCCTCTGAAGCCAGCTGCCCAGCTGAAATGACACCTCTCTGTGATCAGTTACCGCCAGTGAATGGTTGGTGCATGGACACAAAAGCTCCTTTGCTTCAACTAGGGCAAATAGAAAGGGCCATCTAAATAGCTGTCCATACAGTCAGCTGAGGCCTCGTGATTGCATCGTAGTTCGGCATCTCCCTGGGGCCACTTCTGTTTTCTGCACTTGGTCACAGGTGTTGTTCTGGACAGCACTCTCGCATTAACTTTCTGCATACCAATCTCTAGTCTCACTGTATTCTCTGTGGAACCCACCTCAGGAAACTCCAGATATAATTTGAGACACTATAGCTAGCCTATTTTAGCAACGTTTAACATAGAATTTGGAAAGCCTAAAGAGTACATATGATTAGAAGTGCTGGCTTGTGCTCGCTGTGGTAACAAGTTGGCATCTCAAATTAAGTGCTGAATTACTAAACCGATTTATATTCCACTGACAAAGAACTGGAAAGGAGAGAAATTGTACTTGAGCTGTGATTCAGCTGTCCTCAAGCTTTGCCAAGCCCATCAATCAGTTCTGGTCACTAAGTATTAGGGGCTCTATCAGTAAGATTGTATCTTATGTTATGGGAAAAGAAAACAGAACAAAAACAAAAAAAAAATCAAAGGTTTAAAAAGCAACGACTGTTTATTTCTTGCTCATGTTATAGATCCACTGTAGGTCAGCAGGGGGAAGAGGGATCTCTTCCAGAGGGAACATGAGCTCTGGGATGGTCTAGAACCAGAATTAAATTGCCCCACCCAACTTGGGCACCTGGGTGGCTCAGTCAGTTGGGTGTCTGACTCTTGATTCTGGCTCAGGTCATGGTCTCATGGTTTGTGGGATTGAGCCCCGCATCGGACTCCGAGCTGACAGCACGAATCCTGCTTGGGATTGGGGTTCTCTCTCTCTCTCTGCCCCTCCCCAACTCGTGTGTGTGTGTGTGTGTCTCAAAATAAAATTTAAAAATAAAAAATAAAATAAAATGTTCCACCCAAAGTAAAATAATTTACACTCACAATTTAACACAACTGTTACTATAAGGGGCTCAGGAATTGCAATCCCAGAGGTGCCCAGAAAGCCAAGGAAGGAGCAGGAACTGGAATAATTGGCAGGCTGCATTAATGAAGATTTGGGGAAAATCTTGGAATCTAGAAAATCAATAAAATTTTTAAAAAATCTGGTCACATTGGTAGTTGAATTCCCAATTTTCAATGAAATTTTTAAAAAGCTTGGTAGTAAGTAATCATCGATCCTTTATTATCTTTCAAATCACATTTGCACTGTTTAGATTTTATATTTATTTTATAAGCATGTGTTATGTAACTCCTATGATTGTTACTCTATGAAAAATCTCTGGAATGTTTCTTTACATACATTTATATCAAGTTGGAGATACAGGCATTTGAAGTATATAGGGGAAGAGAACAAAGACAGGATAGGGGCAATGTTAAGTGAGTGCAAAAGAGCAAATTGTTAAGTGCCAAGTTTCTATGTTTGAAGCTGGACAGGACAAAATTGTACCCTCTATAAGTATACTTGAAAATACTGTTCTGATCTGAGATATATGGAAGAGCTAGATAAAGAAAAGTGAATGTTACATTACTGTTTTTAAACCTACTTCTTGACTTCCATTCGCCTTCCCATTTAAGACCCTTCTATTTACATTTAATTTTTCCCAATATGTAGACCACGAATCTTTATGTGCTTAGGATAAATTATAATTAACTGAAAGCTGATATCATTGCCCCTTGAAATCAGAAGCCATGCTCTTCTGGTATTCTGTACACTCTCTTCCCAGTTAATGATGATTTATGGTGATAATTATAATAAATTGTACCTCTAATGCATCTTACAGCTTATAAAGCAAGTTTACATACACTATTAAGGTTATTTCCACAACATTCTCATGAGATAGGTTCAGAAGTTTTAATAAAAAGATTCCCATATCATAGATAGAGAGATTGAGGCAGAAAGAAGTAAAATAATTCAATTATACTTGCAGTTATTCATAGCTGTGAACAAACCACCTTGAAATGGTGGCTTAAAATAATGACACTCATTTAGTTTGCTCATCTGAGGGTTGACTAGGCTTAGCTAGTCAATCCTCACTTGGGGTCATGCAGTGGTAGTTAGGTGATCACTGGGGCTGAGGTCACCTTAAAACTTTTACTCACATATTTGATGCCTGGGCTGGGAAGACTCAAACATCCAGCATGAGAAGTGTTGGGGCTGCTGAGGCCTAGCTCTCTCTGTGGTCTGTAAACAGTCTCTCCACTTTGGATGTGGGCCACCCCAGGAACGGTTGTGAGCTTAGCAAACATGCTTGTCTGCAGTGGTGGAAGCAATCCCTGAAGGTGGTGACAGCTGAAGACTGTCTGCCAATAGGACATCCAGCAGCTGAGGCAACATGTTCTTCATTCAAGGAGAATTACCTCACTTTGGCTCCAAATCCAGTACTCTACTATTATACCACACTGTCTCCACTAATATAACATCACTAACCTGGAGACAGTAATAAATGTTGTGAATTACTCATACAGTGAAAACACACAATCGCACTGGGACACTTCGTTACATAATTACACGCAACACTTTGCATGTGCATCTATTACCAGAACACACCATACCTTACTAATTTGTAGGTATCAATGAGATCACATGAGAGTTAGCACTCAAATCTTGCTCCCTTCGAGTTCCCACGTGCTCCTGAAACAATTCCAGCTCCTTTCCTTTCAGAGCAAACATCCTTGAACGTATGTGGGAATACCCCTAGATGGGCTATAAGGACTACAAGTCAGTCCAGGGAGCCGCTGGCTGTCAGCCTTTACTTACTGCTCCACGCTGCACTACCAATGTTCTTAGCCCTAATTTCAGGCTTTCTGCAGTGGAGATTCATTGCTGTGATCCAACTGGTTAATCCTTTATCCAACTGGTTAATCAATGTTTCCATGCAAGTCAACGTCTCAAAATTTACTTACCCAAAATCAAACATTGATTTTGCCCACTGAAACCCCAGCACTCTGTGTTTCAGTAAACAGCATAATCGTTCTCCAAAACCTAGAAGTCATCCTGGATTCCGTTCTTTTGCATCCTGGGTGTAAACACCTGAAATTACATTATTTATTTACTCATCTATTTATTTTCTGTTTCTTCCTCCTAAAATTATAGCTCCATAAGAAAAGAAAATTCATTTCATTCCTATGTGTCCAGCACCTGCAAAAACTTAGGACTATGATAAATAAATTGGTAAAGAAGTTAACTTCTAATTAAATTCTTTTAACTAATTCAGGATTCCACAGCCACCACCAGCCTTAACAATTCTATGGAGATGCTGCCCCAAGAAGATAGATCTGCCCTAAGAAGAGATAGCTCTTGGTGGCCTTAGAATCAGGTCATCTCTATCACCACTATTTATTGAATAACAGCTACTCTTAAGATTTGCTGATGTCACAGCCAGGATCACCAACATGATGGAGATTTCCCAGCTTCTGGCCTCCAAAACTGTTTTGTCTTTATTTTAATGGCACCATGTCCAGTGGCCTATGGTGGCAAAAGCCAGCATTACTACCACCACTACGCTAATGCCTCTGCACTGGTGAAGTATGTTATGTTCAGTTGTAAAATGAAGCATTCCACAGCAGAGATGTTGGAGTCCCAAATCATTACTGAGTCTAGTGAAACAGACCTTTCAACTGACACACAGCCCCTTTTATTCTCCCTGGACCTATACACAATCATAGCTGGGTTAGGATGGATACAGATAAAAACTTAACACTGAAAGCAGCCAGATTCCTTTCAGACCAATTCCTGCCATTCTTAAAGAGAATTCTCTTGACTGAAGCCCTATTGTCCATTACAATAGCCTATTTCCAATTTAACACAATCCATCCTTCATTCCCTCTCCCTCTTTCTCCTTTCTACTTTAACAAATATTCACAGAGCACCTATTCTGTTAAATACTGGGGAAACAAAGATGAATTACAGTCTGTAATCCCAAGGTACAGGTATCTCCTTGGAAAAGTGCAAAAAGAATGGTTTCAGCTTCATGATAAATATATTTATGTTCAAGCCACAGTGGGTCACAAAGATAGGAGAGGTCAATTCTTGGTAATTAATAAGATCTCAAATCAGGAGGAGAAACAAGTTGTACCTGGAGATACGGTTAAATTTTCTTCTTTAAGGTGATACTGGAATGTTGGAGGCAAAAGGAGAAAAGGGGATACAGGCAGTTGCAGCAGCACAGTCAAAGCCATGAAGAGGCAGCCTAACTCATGACATAAAGTATTCCGTCAGTCATGTATTGAAGTATTATATCAATTTGGACACCTGCAGACTTGTCTTTGTCTTCCATTAAAAAATGTATTGGGGTGCCTGGGTTGACGCAGTTAAGTGTCTGACTCTTGATTTCAGCTCAGGTCATGATCTCACAGCTGGTGAGACTAAGCCCCACATGAAACTGCTGGAGATTCTCTCCCTTTCTCTCTGCCACTCCTCTGCTCCTGCTCACTCTCTCTGTCAAATAAATAAACTTTAAAAAAGTATTATGTTTCAGATATAAACAATTAACAGAGGGGAGAAGACATCCCTTTACTTTTCTTTTATGAATTTTCTTATTATAAAAGTACCATAATTCATACTGGGAATTCAGAAAATGTAGAAAAGTACATGATAACATTCTGGCATATTTTCTCCTAATTTAAATATATGTTTGTGTATTATACACATATTCTTCATATTAATATAAGTCATATTTTATAGACCTTGTCACTTTTTTCTGATCTGTAACGCACATATAAATCTAACTGCTCAAGAGGAAGTTGTGGTTTGGTGTGTGATATAAATGCTTCCACTGAACTGATTGTCTTTCCCACGACATAATTACTTTTTGGGTGTGGCTTAGCAGGATGCCAGTTCCTAAGATAAAATTGTGCCAACATAATCAAGTTTTTGATTGATCTGATAGCTTGCTTTATAAAAAAGGAAAGAGAGGGGTGCCTGGGTGGCTCAGCTGGTGAAGTGTCCGACTCTTGATTTCAGCGCAGGTCATGATCTCAAGGTTCGTGGGATTGAGCCCCACATGGGGATCTGTGCTGACAGCACTGAGCCTGCTTGGGATTCTCTTTCTCCCTCTCTTTTTCCCCCTCCCCCACTTGCACTTGTGCTCTCTCGCTCAAAATAAATAAATAAACTTTAAGAAAATAAAGGGAGAAACACACAGCACATTGAAAAATATAGAGTAGAGGTTGCGGCAAGATGGCGGCTTAGGAGGACACTGGGCTCACCGCACGTCCTGCTGATCACTTAGATTCCATCTACACCTGCCTAAATAACCTAGAAAACCGCCAGAGGATTAGCAGAACAGAGTTGCCGGAGCCAAACGCAGACGAGAGGCCCACGGAAGAGGGTAGGAAGGGCGGCGAGGCGGTGCGCGCTCCACGGACTGGCGGGAGGGAGCCGGGGCGGAGGGGCGGCTCGCCGGCCAAGCAGAGCCCCCGAGTCTGGCTTGCAAAAGCGGAGGGGCCGGGCGGACTGTGTTCCGACAGCAAGCGCGACTTAGCGTCTGGGAGGTCAGAAATTAACAGCTCTGCTCAGAAAGCGGGAAGGCTGGAGGACAAAGGGAGGGAGAGCTGCTGAGCCCCCTGACAACAGAGCTCAGTTTGGTGGGGAACAAAGGCGCTCGCCAGCGCCATTTCCCCCGCCCATCCCCCAGCCGAAATCCCAAAAGGAACCAGTTCCTGCCAGGGAACTTGCTTGCTCCGCGCAAACACCCAACTCTGCGCCAAACCTCCAGCAGCGGATCTGACTCCCTCCCGCTGCCACAGGGCCCCTCCTGAAGTGGATCACCTAAGGAGAAGCGATCTAAGCCTGCCCCTCCTGCCCCTGTGCACCTTGCCTACCCACCCCAGCTAATACGCCAGATCCCCAGCATCACAAGCCTGGCAGGGTGCAAGTAGCCCAGACGAGCCACACCACCCCACAGTGAATCCCACCCCTAGGAGAGGGGAAGAGAAGGCACACACCAGTCTGACTGTGGCCCCAGCGGTGGGCTGGGGGCAGACATCAGGTCGGACTGCGGCCCCGCCCACCACCTCCAGTTATACACCACAGCACAGGGGAAGTGCCCTGCAGGTCCTCACCACGCCAGGGACTAGCCAAAATGACCAAGCGGAAGAACTCCCCTCAGAAGAATCTCCAGGAAATAACAACAGCTAATGAGCTGATCAAAAAGGATTTAAATAATATAACAGAAAGTGAATTTAGAATAATAGTCATAAAATTAATCACTGGGCTTGAAAACAGTATACAGGACAGCAGAGAATCTCTTGCTACAGAGATCAAGGGACTAAGGAACAGTCACGAGGAGCTGAAAAACGCTTTAAATGAAATGCATAACAAAATGGAAACCACCACAGCTCGGCTTGAAGAGGCAGAGGAGAGAATAGGTGAACTAGAAGATAAAGTTATGGAAAAAGAGGAAGCTGAGAAAAAGAGAGATAAAAAAATCCAGGAGTATGAGGGGAAAATTAGAGAATTAAGTGATACACTAAAAAGAAATAATATACGCATAATTGGTATCCCAGAGGAGGAAGAGAGAGGGAAAGGTGTTGAAGGGGTACTTGAAGAAATCATAGCTGAGAACTTCCCTGAACTGGGGAAGGAAAAAGGCATTGAAATCCAAGAGGCACAGAGAACTCCCTTCAGACGTAACTTGAATCGATCTTCTGCACGACATATCATAGTGAAACTGGCAAAATACAAGGATAAAGAGAAAATTCTGAAAGCAGCAAGGGGTAAACGTGCCCTCACATATAAAGGGAGACCTATAAGACTCGTGACTGATCTCTCTTTTGAAACTTGGCAGGCCAGAAAGAATTGGCACGAGATTTTCAGGGTGCTAGACAGAAAAAATATGCAGCCAAGAATCCTCTATCCAGCAAGTCTGTCATTTAGAATAGAAGGAGAGATAAAGGTCTTCCCAAACAAACAAAAACTGAAGGAATTTGTCACCACTAAACCAGCCCTACAAGAGATCCTAAGGGGGACCCTGTGAGACAAAGTCCCAGAGACATCACTACAAGCATAAAACATACAGACATCACAATGACTCTAAACCCGTATCTTTCTATAATAACACTGAATGTAAATGGATTAAATGTGCCAACCAAAAGACATAGGGTATCAGAATGGATAAAAAAACAAGACCCATCTATTTGCTGTCTACAAGAGACTCATTTTAGACCTGAGGACACCTTTAGATTGAGAGTGAGGGGATGGAGAACTATTTATCATGCGACTGGAAGCCAAAAGAAAGCTGGAGTAGCCATACTTCTATCAGACAAACTAGACTTTAAATTAAAGGCTGTAACAAGAGATGAAGAAGGACATTATATAATAGTTACAGGGTCTATCCATCAGGAAGAGCTAACAATTATAAATGTCTATGCACCGAATACCGGAGCCCCCAAATATATAAAACAATTACTCATAAACATAAGCAACCTTATTGATAAGAATGTGGTAATTGCAGGGGACTTTAACACCCCACTTACAGAAATGGATAGATCATCTAGACACACGGTCAATAAAGAAACAAGGGCCCTGAATGAGACATTGGATCAGATGGACTTGACAGATATATTTAGAACTCTGCATCCCAAAGCAACAGAATATACTTTCTTCTCGAGTGCACATGGAACATTCTCCAAGATAGATCATATACTGGGTCACAAAACAGCCCTTCATAAGTTTACAAGAATTGAAATTATACCATGCTTACTTTCAGACCACAATGCTATGAAGCTTGAAATCAACCACAGAAAAAAGTCTGGAAAACCTCCAAAAGCATGGAGGTTAAAGAACACCCTACTAACGAATGAGTGGGTCAACCAGGCAATTAGAGAAGAAATTAAAAAATATATGGAAACAAACGAAAATGAAAATACAACAATCCAAACGCTTTGGGACGCAGCAAAGGCAGTCCTGAGAGGAAAATACATTGCAATCCAGGCCTATCTCAAGAAACAAGAAAAATCCCAAATACAAAATCTAACAGCACACCTAAAGGAACTAGAAGCAGAACAGCAAAGGCAGCCTAAGCCCAGCAGAAGAAGAGAAATAATAAAGATCAGAGCAGAAATAAACAATATAGAAACTAAAAAAACTGTAGAGCAGATCAACGAAACCAAGAGTTGGTTTTTTGAAAAAATAAACAAAATTGACAAACCTCTAGCCAGGCTTCTCAAAAAGAAAAGGGAGATGACCCAAATAGATAAAATCATGAATGAAAATGGAATTATTACAACCAATCCCTCAGAGATACAAACAATTATCAGGGAATACTATGAAAACTTATATGCCAACAAACTGGACAACCTCGAAGAAATGGACAAATTCCTGAACACCCACACTCTTCCAAAACTCAATCAGGAGGAAATAGAAAGCTTGAACAGACCCATAACCAGCGAAGAAATTGAATCGGTTATCAAAAATCTCCCAACAAATAAGAGTCCAGGACCAGATGGCTTCCCAGGGGAGTTCTACCAGACGTTTAAAGCAGAGATAATACCTATCCTTCTCAAGCTATTCCAAGAAATAGAAAGGGAAGGAAAACTTCCAGACTCATTCTATGAAGCCAGTATTACTTTGATTCCTAAACCAGACAGAGACCCAGTAAAAAAAGAGAACTACAGGCCAATATCCCTGATGAATATGGATGCAAAAATTCTCAATAAAATACTAGCAAATCGAATTCAACGGCATATAAAAAGAATTATTCACCATGATCAAGTGGGATTCATTCCTGGGATGCAGGGCTGGTTCAACATTCGCAAATCAATCAACGTGATACATCACATTAACAAAAAAAGAGAGAAGAACCATATGATCCTGTCAATCGATGCAGAAAAGGCCTTCGACAAAATCCAGCACCCTTTCTTAATAAAAACCCTTGAGAAAGTCGGGATAGAAGGAACATACTTAAAGATCATAAAAGCCATTTATGAAAAGCCCACAGCTAACATCATCCTCAACGGGGAAAAACTGAAAGCTTTTTCCCTGAGATCAGGAACACGACAAGGATGCCCACTCTCACCGCTGCTGTTTAACATAGTGCTGGAAGTTCTAGCATCAGCAATCAGACAACAAAAGGAAATCAAAGGCATCAAAATTGGCAAAGATGAAGTCAAGCTTTCGCTTTTTGCAGATGACATGATATTATACATGGAAAATCCGATAGACTCCACCAAAAGTCTGCTAGAACTGATACAGGAATTCAGCAAAGTTTCAGGATACAAAATCAATGTACAGAAATCAGTTGCATTCTTATACACTAACAATGAAGCAACAGAAAGACAAATAAAGAAACTGATCCCATTCACAATTGCACCAAGAAGCATAAAATACCTAGGAATAAATCTAACCAAAGATGTAAAGGATCTGTATGCTGAAAACTATAGAAAGCTTATGAAGGAAACTGAAGAAGATTTAAAGAAATGGAAAGACATTCCCTGCTCATGGATTGGAAAAATAAATATTGTCAAAATGTCAATACTACCCAAAGCTATCTACACATTCAATGCAATCCCAATCAAAATTGCACCAGCATTCTTCTCGAAACTAGAACAAGCAATCCTAAAATTCATATGGAACCACAAAAGGCCCCGAATAGCCAAAGGAATTTTGAAGAAGAAGACCAAAGCAGGAGGCATCACAATCCCAGACTTTAGCCTCTACTACAAAGCTGTCATCATCAAGACAGCATGGTATTGGCACAAAAACAGACACATAGACCAATGGAATAGAATAGAAACCCCAGAACTAGACCCACAAACGTATGGCCAACTCATCTTTGACAAAGCAGGAAAGAACATCCAATGGAAAAAAGACAGCCTCTTTCACAAATGGTGCTGGGAGAACTGGACAGCAACATGCAGAAGGTTGAAACTAGACCACTTTCTCACACCATTCACAAAAATAAACTCAAAATGGATAAAGGACCTAAATGTGAGACAGGAAACCATCAAAACCTTAGAGGAGAAAGCAGGAAAAGACCTCTCTGACCTCAGCTGTAGCAATCTCTTACTCGACACATCCCCAAAGGCAAGGGAATTAAAAGCAAAAGTGAATTACTGGGACCTTATGAAGATAAAAAGCTTCTGCACAGCAAAGGAAACAACCAACAAAACTAAAAGGCAACCAACGGAATGGGAAAAGATATTCGCAAATGACATATCGGACAAAGGGCTAGTATCCAAAATCTATAAAGAGCTCACCAAACTCCACACCGGAAAAACAAATAACCCAGTGAAGAAATGGGCAGAAAACATGAATAGACACTTCTCTCAAGAAGACATCCGGATGGCCAACAGGCACATGAAAAGATGTTCAGCGTCGCTCCTTATCAGGGAAATACAAATCAAAAACACACTCAGGTATCACCTCACACCAGTCAGAGTGGCCAAAATGAACAAATCAGGAGACTATAGATGCTGGCGAGGATGTGGAGAAACGGGAACCCTCTCGCACTGTTGGTGGGAATGCAAATTGGTGCAGCCGCTCTGGAAAGCAGTGTGGAGGTTCCTCAGAAAATTAAAAATAGACCTACCCTATGACCCAGCAATAGCACTGCTAGGAATTTATCCAAGGGATACAGGAGCACTGATGCATAGGGCCACTTGTACCCCAATGTTCATAGCAGCACTCTCAACAATAGCCAAATTATGGAAAGAGCCTAAATGTCCATCAACTGATGAATGGATAAAGAAATTGTGGTTTATATACACAATGGAATATTACGTGGCAATGAGAAAAAATGAAATATGGCCTTTTGTAGCAACGTGGATGGAACTGGAGAGTGTGATGCTAAGTGAAATAAGCCATACAGAGAAAGACAGATACCATATGGTTTCACTCTTATGTGGATCCTGAGAAACTTAACAGGAACCCATGGGGGAGGGGAAGGAAAAAAAAAAAAAAGAGGTTAGAATGGGAGAGAGCCAAAGCATAAGAGACTGTTAAAAACTGAGAACAAACTGAGGGTTGATGGGGGGTGGGAGGGAGGAGAGGGTGGGTGATGGGTATTGAGGAGGGCACCTTTTGGGATGAGCACTGGGTGTTGTATGGAAACCAATTTGTCAATAAATTTCAGAAAAAAAAAAAAAAAGAAAAATATAGAGTACTCTATGTAAAACTATGTGTATACAGCCAAATAAAATACACATGAAATATAAAAATATCTTTCCTATCGTAATGAAGCACAATCTACGTTTTCACTTAGACAGAATAAGAGTTAGGCTTTATCTAGCACTGATAATTGGCAGATATTGTTCTCAGTTTCTAATGTATTACATCTAATCCTCAAAACTATTTCCCTGTATTTACAGATGGGGAAACTGAGGCTCGGGGAGATTAAATAATTTGCTCAAGACATTTTAATAAATGCCTAGACTGAAATCAAACCCAAGAGGATTATGATAATTATTATGGTGTTAAGTAAATACCCAATTTAGTTATCTATTCTCCTGTTAATGCTTCCTTCAGGTGGAGAGACAGACAATGATATTTTACTAGTTATCTCTGTTTGGTAGGATTTTGTGGTTTAGTTTTATTCTTTCTTTACTGTTACAATAAGGAAAAATTAATATGACTACGGCTCTGCATGTTTCTAGCAGACACCCTCTTCCCATATTTAATTTTACCAGATGTCTGGGTGGCTCAGTCAGTTAAGAATCTGACTCTTGGTCTCAGCTCAAGTCTTGATCTCAGGCCTGTGAGCTCAAGCCCTGTGTTGGGCTCTGTGCTCGGTGTGAAGCCTACTAAAAAAAAAAAAAAAAAAAAATATATATATATATATATATATATATACACACATATATATATGTATATGTATATATATACGTGTGTGTGTGCGCGCGCGTGTGTATACATATATATATATGCATATATATATGCATATATATATATACACATATATACACGCATATATATATACACATATATATATATATATATATATATATATATATATATATATATAGGGTTTTTTGAGGATCTTTTTGAGGATCCCTTCTTGCTCTGAAATTCTGTGTCTTGTATGACTTGACAGGAGACAGAATACTGTATGCAGAGGGTCTATATAATACTGAGTCTAAAGTTCATGCTTATATATCATTTCTAGAAATATATCATAAAACCCAATTTTCTCTAGAAAATACAAAAAAAAAAAAAAGACACAAAAAACACCCACCTCAGAGGACAAACTAGAGAAACTGAAGGGAATCATTTTGGAAAAATGGTATAGTAGAAAAAACATTTTTTCTAAGAAGCAGGACTGAGTTACATTTCAGGATTTGCTACATTCCAGCTGTGTTGAGAAAATGCTTTCCCTCTGATCACCCAACTCTCCCTCTGATTCTCCTATCATCAATGAGGCAGTTAGGAAGTGAAGAGGTTAATGTCTTGCTGTAATATCAGGCAAACTCGATGCTACCTGGAACATCAGAATGAGAGCACTAGGCAAAAGAGGTTTATCACTTTCTGGGGGATGGAGGGAGGATGGGGAAATTTGCTGACTCCTGGATGGTCACACAACGCATACCAAAGGTGCCTCATTCCAAAGACAAAATGAGCCTTTTAATATAAATCTTTCTAGGAGAATCTGGGGGTGAAGGAGTAAGGATGTTTAGTGATTCCCAGGCTACAAAATTCCATGAGTCTTGTCCATGTTTATTTGCAGAGGACTCACTTGGAGATAGTCAGTCTTTAATCACACATTCCCTCCGTATGGAAGCAGGGAGAGGTGCCCCTTTTCAATATTCCTGATATCTTCCTCCCACAGAATGAAACAAACCTCTCTTGCTGCAAACCATGGTGGAGGAACTGATATAGTTCTTCCCTACTGTGTAATGATGATCCATGATCTTGATGAAGAAAGTGTCTGGCAGCTACGTAGCCGAGTATACCCTGAGGTCAAAGAGGAGAAAGGGATCACAGTATGTTACTTTATAACAAGAAAGCATGTAACTTAAAGGAAAAAAAATGTGGATAAAGGGAACTCTCATATGCAGTGAATGAGCTGTAAATTGGTAATGTCTAGTGAAGTTGAAGGTGTATATTCCCTACAACTCAGCATCTTCTTTTCTAGCAGAGAATTTCTTCCATGTGTATACGAAGAGAAATGTTCAAGATTTCACAGCAGCACAGCACTGGTTGAAAATGGAAAGAATTAGAAATAATTGAAATGTCCATCAATAAGAGAAACAATACATTGTGGGATACAGTCACAAAATAGAATGCTATAAATATATAACAGTCAAAATAAACAAACCAGAGCAACACATACGTTAATACAGGTGATACTCACAAACATAATGTTAAGTAAAACAAAGCAATTTGCAAAATAATACCTGTAATAGGATATCATTTATATCAAGCTTAAAATTCTACAAAATTAAATTATATGTTATTAGAGATAAATGCAAGTATGGAAATATTAGAAAACCTAACTATAAATGATAAACATTGAATTAATGAGACCAGATTACCTCTGAGAAGGAGCAAAGGTAATAGAAATACCAAGGATTTTAGAGAGAACCCCAACTACAACAAAAGCAAATATGGAATAATGTGAAAGTATGAAAAAACCAGGTCCTGAGCATGATTTTTATGTTATTCAGTATTGTTGTCTGAGTTTTTGAACTACTTAATCTTGAAACATTAACTTAAAAATCTTAAACATTATATGTAGCACATTCAAGCTTGTGTATTTTTTAATGGGTATAAAAACTTGCCTTTGACGTGTATAAAAGATGAGATGCCAATCAAATGTTAGAAATAATGAATTACCACCTCAGGATTCTGTAGAAACATATGAACCTATAAAAGGAGATAAATTAGGGAAATTATGGGTTTCATTATGATAGAAGATTTTATTCTCTTATTGAATGAGAGAAATTTTATCCATTTGTAGGACTCATATTCCAGCTCTGAGTTTTACTACATATATAAACACAGGTATTTCAATTTTCTCTAATTTACCCATTTCTAAAATTGACATATTGGTTTGGTTTTTTTTTTCAGATTATTGTTGCAAAGCTCTTTGACAAGAAAAGGTAGCTTCTAAAATCGTAAGTAAAGTCAGCATATTTGTTTGGCTACTAAACCCTATGTGTGCTTTATTTCAGCAAGTAAAACTGACAGGAATGCATTCTCACCATGTCTGTCTAAGACACACTGAGGCAGTGAAGTTCGAAGGTGTTATGTTCCTGTAGATTTCTATTATAGTAAAAATCCTTGAAGCATGAGAAGTGTGTAGCCATACTGATTTTCTCCCAGCGTGCGATGCAGAATTTATATACTCTATTTCACTCCCATAAAAGAAAATCTATTGCCAAAATAATGGTCCTGCACAAATTATATATTGAAAATGATCAAATACCTCCTTTTAAAATTCCCACTTTTTATATGACATAAAAATATGAATTAGGAAACAAGAGTTTAAAGAAAAATGGTTAAAATTGTCATGCTTTTAGGATCAGTTTTTATTTTGTTAGGTATTTTACATAACTTGAATTAAATATAATTTTGAGACAATGTGTCTATTTAATTGCGTATTTTTATTAAAACATTTTTTCAACTTTTGAACTTTTATTAAAATTTTTTTCAAGTCTTCTAAATTATAGATTTCTATAATCCATTCATTTGGTACTTCTTGTAGACTTACCATGTGCAGGATGTGGAGACCAAGATGTATAAGGAACACATAATTTAGCATGTGTTGAATTTATATATTCAAAGGATTTGCCAAGTACTTTTTACTCATATACCTTATTTTATAGTAGCTCTGAAATGTAGATATTCCCATTACACTGATTTTGGCAGCTCCTCCCATCAAGTAGAGTTTATTTCCCATGACTTGAATGTGAACTTTCCTTTGGATTAGTTTTGGTCAACAGAATGCAGTACAATCGACTGTCATTTCTGAGCTCTGGTTCTAAGAAATCTTCCACTTACTTTCTCTTGGCATTCTCACCTCCATGTGGGAAAAGCTGAAGCTAGCTTACTGGAGGATGAGAAATTGTGTGGAAAGAGCCAGTTGTCCTGAGAGGTTATCCTAGATCATCTTATTGCCAGCCAACCACCAAACATGGAAAGGAACCCAGCCAAGATCAGTAAAGTTGCACCCTTGATATAAGTCTCATTGCAGATGTAGAAATAAGCCCAGCTAGCCCATAAGCCACCTAGCTTACTCATAGATTTAAGAGAACTAGGACTATCAGTTAATTATAAGACTATAATTAATAATACTGGGGGTAGCTGGGTGGCTCAGTGGGTTAAGCGTCTGACTTCGGCTCAGGTCACGACCTCAAGGTTCATGATTTCAAGCGGGATCACTGCTGTCAGTGCAGATCTGCTTTGGATCTTCTGCCCCCGCCCCCTCTGCCCCTCTCCCACTTGCACTCTCTCAAAAATAAACAAACATTTAAAAACTGCAATTAAAAATAAAAATACTAACTATATATTTGACAGTTGCTAAGAGTAAATCTTAAAAGTTCTCATTTTCTAAAAAAAAAAAAGCATTCAGAAATGCTTATTGTCTTAAGCCACTGGATTTTGGAGTGACTTGTTACACAGCAATAGTTAACTGACACACTGATCTTTAAAAAGTGATATAATTTAGATTAGAGGTGAATATTTAATCACACCTGTAAAAGTTCAAAGCTCACGTTCTTTCTATACACTGCATGGGATATAAATAATGGAGAAGTGTTATCGGCTAAAGTAGTATGGCTATTCCAAAGAGGGAAGACTAACTTTGATTGACATGATTTAAAAACCTATTACAAGGGGCGCCTGGGTGGCGCAGTCGGTTAAGCGTCCGACTTCAGCCAGGTCACGATCTCGCGGTCTGGGAGTTCGAGCCCCACGTCGGGCTCTGGGCTGACAGCTCAGAGCCTGGAGCCTGTTTCCGATTCTGTGTCTCCCTCTCTCTCTGTCCCTCCCCCGTTCATGCTCTGTCTCTCTCTGTCCCCAAAATAAATAAACGTTGGAAAAAAAAATTAAAAAAAAAAAAAACCTATTACAAGGAAGATATTCTTTGGATTGTGCCCTTAATAGTGCGAGAAGGAGGCTTGCAGTTGAAAATGAACTAAGATACAAAAGCAGGAAGGTGAAAATCATGTTCAAAGACTAGCCAATGAGGCTGTTACCCACAAAGCACAGTTGTCAGAAAAGAGCACTGGGAGATAAGGCTCCCAAAGTGGTTTTTATTCATACTAGTTCTTTTTTTCATTCATATGGAAAGAAATTTTTATTAGTTTATAAGCAGAAATAATAACTGGTTGAGTGTTTTGATTACTTTGGTTATAATTTCATCATGTTTTGAATTAAAATATACAAATGTCAAAGTGTTATTTATAATAAAAATAGGTGTTTAGAGAAGAAAATATACTTTTAAATGACTTCAATATAAATGAAAGGTTATAGATGTTAGAGAGACAACATCGGATGTGAAATTCAGCTTAGCCATTTCCTGCTTGCACCTGGACAACACCCCTAACATCCCTGAGTCCTTTTTTCCTACCCTGCACAGTGGGGACAATGAATGTGTATTTCATAGGATTGTTGGGAAAATTAGATATAAGGTATATAGAAATATCTAGCATGTAGTCAGCACGTGGTACATAGCAGTTATTTTGACAAAATTTCATAATTTAAAAACATTTCAACATTTCATGTGTTAAAAAAAAATCCCTGGGGTGCCTGGGTGGCTCAGTGGGTTAAGCATCCCACTCTTGATTTCAGCTCAGGTCGAGGTCTCACAGTCTGTGAGTTCAAGTCCCACATGGAGCTCTGTGCTGCCAGTGCAGAGTCTGCTTGGGATTCTCTCTCTCTGCCTCTCTCTCGGCTCCTCCCCACCCCCCACCCCCGCTTGTGCATACATGTGCATGCTCTCTTTCTCTGCCAAAAATAAATAAAACTAAAAAAATTAAATCTTAAAAAAAAATAAATCCCCTTAGAATCAAAGTGTCAATAGTGATCATGAATAATTTCGGTGGCGCTCATAAGTGCAGGGATTCTTCTTATTTTACTTCTGTAATTTTAGATTATATGTCAAACAGAAATACGTACACTATTATGCAATTATGGAGCCTGCAGAAACTCATCTTAATCCCTACTTCCTCTACAAGATCAAGTGCAAAATGATATATATCATGTTCCAACATCAGAAAATACTGAATTGGTGATTTTGTGGTAAGAATAAAGTGTAATATGAGTCCCTATCACACACACTTAAAGAATGAACCAGCAAATTGGAAAGGGGTAAATTAGGGGTGGGATCGCTTTCCCTTCAGAGGATTATCAGCTGCCCTTGTAAACTTGTCATTGTCTTAAGAGTTCTTATATCAGGGGGCTACAATCTACAAAGGGATAATGAGTCCACACACCAACAATCGCATACAGAACAAAACTAATGTGACTATTTATTAAAGGAGTAAAATCCAGTGCTGTATCTTTTCACAACTATTAGCAAATATATGCGAGTTTATGTTGAAACCAGTGCGCTAATGCACACCACTGAGAGTATAAATTGTAGTCATATTTTGAACACGAAGTAGCAAAAACCTTGAAAATTTTCATGTTTTTTGACCTGCTGTTGCTATTGTTGACACTCGGTATTATTTTAAGGAAAAAGTAAAAATCACATGCAAAAGTACTCATTGCTAACTTATTTATAACAGTGACAATCTGAAAGCAGTTTAATGTCTGAAAACTAAGAACTGGTTCAGTAAATACTAGGGTATCAATTTGTAGACTAGAAACCATGCAGTAAAAAAGTATTATTGTGGGGGTGCCTGGGTGGCTCAGTAGGTTAGGCATCCGACTTCTGCTCAGGTCATGATCTCATGGCTTGTGGGTTCGAGCCCTGTATCAGGCTCTGTGTTGACAACTCAGAGCCGGGAGCCTGCTTTGGATTCTGTGTCTTCCTTTCTCTCTGCCCCTCCTCTGCTTGTGCTCTCTCTCTCTCTTTCTCTCTCTCTCTCAAAAATAAATAAACATTAAAAAAAGTATTATTGTGAAGAAGAGCAACATATAAAAATGTTTATAACATAATGTCAAGTGAAAAAAAAATTAAAAAAAATTAAAATGTACACTATCCTTCCAAACACACAAAATTGTTTTCCTTTGATCAAGAGAACACAAAATGTGAAAACACAGGATTTGTTAGTGAGGTGGGATTGTAAGAGATTTTCCTTTTTATTTATTTCTTCCATTATTAGTATAATGCCTTTAGTGCTACAAATAGAAGACAGAATTAGAAATTAATAAAATGGAACTAATTACTCCTATGTCAGATCTTAGAGGCACCTATAAGTTGATTCTTTACAGTCTACCAATATCAGTGTAATTTCCTATTTCCAGAAATGCTTCATCTCCTTTCTTCAACAGTTCAATTAAATGTTCTTGTAGCTGTAAATTGACATCAACCTGAAATAAATACCATAGGAATAATAGGCTTGAATTTATGTAGTCTGCACCGTGTAGAGTTTAGAATGAATGATGAAACAATTACTCACCTCAACACTTCACTACATCTTGGATTGGGAAAAAGGAAAAAAAAACAATTCTTAAAAATGGTATTTTCAATATCTTCTGGGCCATGTTTTGAAAAAATGAGAACACCCTTTTTTAGCTGTGTGAATTTTAGCTGATTACATCATTCACATTCCACATTAAGATATAGAATTCTTTTCTTCTAAGCTTTTTAAAAGATTTATTTATTTTGAGAAAGAGAGAGAGCAGGGGAGGGGTAGAAAGAAAGGGACAGAGAGAATCCCAAGCAGGCTTCATGCTCTGCGCTGAGCCTCACAAATGTGAGATCATGACCCGAGCCAAAATCGAGAGTCAGATGCTTAACTGACTGAGCCACAGAGGCACCCTATAATTCTTTATATGAAATACAGAGCTCTTTATTTTTCTATTCACATCACAGAAGGAACCATCATAATATTGAACATTTGAAAGAATCATTTTTGTGTGTTGAATGCTGACTTTTAGGAGATTTCTATCTGAAAGCTAGCACTAACTTCTAAAAGAGATATTACTTGCTTTGAGCTTCAATGATCTTATTTGTAAGCTGAGAGCAATTTCTCTTTTTCTTCTGCTTCTCAGGAAAAGTTATAACAAACGAAAAATTAATGAAAAGAAGTGTAAATTCACTGGAAAACATAAAATAAAATTGTATTTGCTACCCCTTAGGGAGGTATTAATAAATATTGAAAACATTCTATTATAAAAAGAAAAAAAATTATATTACTGTATTCTACATATCAATTCCTTGGTCATGCAATAAATATTAATTTGGGGCCTACAGTCCCTGTGCTAGATACATGCAATACGACCATAAAAATGGCAAAGATCTTGTTCTGCAGTCCAACAGGAAGGTAGAAAAGTGAATAGGTAGTAACAGTAGAATTTGACAAACTTTATGGTAGGGTAGTATGGTAGTGCTATGGATTGAATGTTTCTATGCTCTCAAAATTCCTATGTTGACTTCCTAATCACCAATGTGATGGTATTGAGAGGTAGGTCCTTTAGGAAGTAATTAGGTTTACATGAGGTCATAGGAGCGGAAACCCCACGATGGGAGATAGAACTAAGATGGAAATAGGTACCAAGAACTGGGGTTCCACTGGAATGAATACCTAGAAATGTAGATAGAAGTGTCTTTGGAAGTAGATAGTGGGCAGAGGCTAGCAGAGTTTTGAGGTAAATGCTAGCAAAATCCAATATTGCTGTAAAAGGATTTTTAAAGGCAATTAAAATTGCCCTGGTGAGTGCTCACAATGGAAAGAGGAAAGCTATAGAGGAAGCTTCTATCTTCTTAAAAATACATTAATAATCATGTACAGAACATTGGTACAAATACAGATGGTAAAGGCCATTCTGATGAGGTCCCAGATGGAGATGAGGAACATGTTACTGGACAATAGAGAAAAGGTAATCCCTGTTATAAAGTAGCAAAGAACACCGAATTATGTTTGTGTCCTAGTGTTTTCTGGAAAATAGAACTTACAAACAATAAGATTGTATTTTTAGCTGAGATTTCTAAGCAAAGTATTGAAGGAGTGTCTTGGGTCCTCCTGACTACTTATATTAAAATATTACAGGTGAGAGATAAATTGAAGATGGAATTGGTTAGCAAAAAGAAATCAGAACATGGAGCTTTGTAAAATTCTCAGCCTGTTCATATTACAAAAAAAAAAAAAAAAGAGAGAGAGAACACCAAGGGTTTGTCATTTTTTTAATGAGATTAAATATGGGCATGAGCCACAGATCTTATTAGTCATCTTAAGAAAAGAGTAGAAATAGAACAGGGATGACATGGGGCGCCTGGGTGACTCAGTCGGTTAAGCGTCCAACTTCAGCTCAAGTCATGATCTCGCGGTTTGATTTCGAGCCCCACGTCAGGTTCTGTGCTGACAGCTCAGAGCCCAGAGCCTGCTTTGGATTCTGTGTCTCCCTCTTTCTCTCTGCCCCTCCTGCACTCATGCTCTGTCTTTCCCTCTCTCTCAAAGATAAATAAACATTAAAAAAATTTTTTTTTAAAAAGAACAGGGATGACATTATACCAGAGAAGACCCTGCCAGTTTGAACTTAAGAGGACAGAGAAAGTGGGATGAAATGAAGGAAAGTTGCTGGACTTTTTAATCCCACAGAACTGGACCATAGAGCTATTTAGCTGTGAACTTGTGCTGTCCTTCAAAACAAACAAACAAAAAACAGAGAGAGAGTGAGAGTGAGAGAGAGAGAGAGAGAGAGAGAGAGAGAGAGAGAGAGAGAGGACTCCAAGAGTGATCCAGAGATCATTAGGATGACCACCTCAACAGGCCAGATGGCCTCCAACCAAATTCTTGTTGCCATCCCAGTGGGTCTGGAGGTAAGAGCTTCAAACTAAAGAGGATTATTTTTGAGCCTTAAGGTTTAATGGAGTTTGCCTTACTGGGTTTTGGACTTAACTTGAAATCTGTCACTCCTTTATTCTTTCCCCTTTCTCCCTTTTGGAATGGGAACGTCTGGCCTATGTGTGTCCCATCATTGCTGGCATTTTGAAATGATTGCTTTCTATATATAGACCTCGTATCCTATGACCTTGTTAAACTCACTCAATTATTTGAGCTACTTTTGTGGATTCTTTGGAATTTTCTAAATAAACCAACATGTCTTCTGTGCATACATTTTTTCTATCCAGGCTACCAGTCTTTTCTATTTCTTGCTTTATTGCACTAGTCAGAACTTATAGTTTTGTGTTGATTAGGGGTAGTAAGAGTACATCCTTGTCTTCTCAATCTTAGAGGAAAAGCACTCAGTCTCTCACCATTAAGTATAATAGTAACTACAGGTTTAGATTTCGATGTTGTTTATCCTGTTAAGGAAATTCTTCTCTTTTTTAAGGTTATTTATTCATTTTGAGAGAAAAAGACAGAGAACAAGTGGGAGAGGGGCAGAGAGAGGGAGAGAGAGAATCCCAGGCAGGCTCTGCACTGTCAGCACAGAGCCCAATAGAGGGCTCAAACTCACAAACCATGAGATCATGACCTGAGCCAAAGTCGGATGCTTAACCAACTGAGCCACCCAGGAAATTCCTTTCTATTCCAGTTTTTTTTTTAAGATTTTATTTTTAAACAATCTCTTTACCCAACATGGGGCTTGAACTCACAATCCCAGGATGTTCCAGAAAATTCCTTTCTATTCCAGTTTTATTTTTTTAAAGATTTTATTTTTAAATAATCTCTATACCCAACATGGGGCTTGAACTCACAATCCCAAGATTAAGTCATACACTCTACTGACTAAACCAGCCAGGCGCCCCTATTCCTAGATTCTTATTGAATGTTAAAGTTTGGCAAATGCTTTTTCTACTGAGATAATCATGTAGGTTTTCTCAGTCTATTTATATGGCCACTTATTTTTTTTTTGTAAATTTTTTTTTTTTCAACGTTTATTTATTTTTGGGACAGAGAGAGACAGAGCATGAATGGGGGGAGGGGCAGAGAGAGAGGGAGACACAGAATCGGAAACAGGCTCCAGGCTCTGAGCCATCAGCCCAGAGCCTGACGCGGGGCTCAAACTCACAGACCGCGAGATCGTGACCTGGCTGAAGTCGGCCGCTTAACCGACTGCGCCACCCAGGCGCCCCTATATGGCCACTTAATTGCACGTGATGTCTTATCCTTTTTATATGTTTATGGGTATTTTATATATTGTTAGATTTGCTAATGTTTTGTAGTCTTCTGATAGCAGGTCTGATACTAGAATTTGTGCTGGGGCACAAATTTTTTTTTAATTTCTTGAGAGTCCAGTAATATTTTAAAGAGCATATATACATACAATATCTATCTTGTTTAGTATTTAGAAGTCCCTTCAGAATGAAGTCTCCTGATCAGTTGAGTCAGAAGTACACACCCTGCCACGTTTTGATAAGAAAACTGAGAATAAAGATGATATATAATCTGCTCACAATCCTCTAACTAGGAAGTATTATACATAGGATAATATTTTTGTATCTGCACCAAAGTCCACATTGTCTTCATAAAACCATCTTCCCATCTTCTGTTGGGTACATATAATGGGAAATATGAAGCCTTATGACATTCTTCATTCTTGCATGTGTTTTCACATTATCTTATTTGCAGGAAACCACTTGTTGATTTTATTAGGAAATCAGAATATTTTGTCTGAGCACTCAAACACAGCTTTTACTATTACCTCTGCTTACTCTTTCTTTCATACTAACCAAATTTAGATTTGCAACAGCAAGAGTTTCTACTTCTCTGTCAGGATTCCATGGCTGCTGTATTCTGGTTGTAGTCATTTTTGTAGTCATTCATGTGCTCAGCAACTAGAGAATCTAGTTTTGGTTTCCTCAAACCTATCCTGAAACCACTAGTACTTTCCTGTAATTGGTGTACATTAACATTAAAGACATAATTTGAAGGCTAGGATGAAAGATTTTTAGCCAGAGATTTTTTTCTCCTCATACCCATTTTGTCATTCAAACATCTGAGCATGTTGCATTATTGTGTGCTATTTTTTTTAAGTAATAAAAATCCACACCTAATTTGACATGATTTCTTTGGCAGTTAATAAGAACACATTATACAGTTTAATGAATCTGCAAACTAAATAATGGTTGTAGTGGGTGTGAAAATAGGGATATTTAAATGCATAAGGAAATTTAGCACACATCCCAGTGGCCATGTAAATAGACTTCTGATTCTTTTATAAATTGCAAATACTTTCTTGTGCAGAAACACACTGAAAAATATAGTCCTGCATCCATACATAGAGCTCATTATCATACCTCAGAATGCTTACTGCATGTCTATTATCCACTTCAAAGCCCCATTAAAACAGCCACTCTGTTTCAGCAGCAGCTAAACAAGTCAAAAACTAAGCCTCATTTGTCACTATTTATCCCCAGAGATTAAAGACAGCTGTATTGATGAGGTGTATTTAAGATTACATCTTCAGTTATTTTGATAAAAAGCTTTCAAATATGACCTTGTGTCATAAAAAAAATCAGTATTCAAAAGCTCATTATCAGCATAAATTCTAGAATAGACAGAGCCAAGAGGAATGTACATGAAAAAAAAATGTGGGTAATGGACATTTGGTAGATTATACTGTTAACTTGCTATAAGAAACGTAAGCCTTTTGGTGTAATAGTTATTTATTGTTATTTACAATGTACGTGTGCACGGATATCTAACATGTTCAATGCTTTACATGAAAGTAAAATAATTAACAAGATAATACATTGCTGAGAAATAGAAATTGGGCTCCAGCTTAAGACCAAGTAAAGAAAACATAACACAGAGGCTACTGACATTCAGAATGTGTCATACAACGCATTTTGAAACCTGTGGTTTTAAAAGACTGTGATAGTCTCTTCTCTTCATTTGGCTCCATCTACCCTTTATTTGGAAACCATGGACCATTGCTGTGAGGCCTATAAATGGGCAGATGGGAGCAATAGAGAAGCAAATCAGAATGTGTTATATTAAGCTTCTAGAATGAATATGAAAAGAGTGACAGTCATATGGAGATCAAATAATTTTTTGAATGCACTATGCCTGACCTTTGGATGAATGACGTGAGGTGAACTGTATGATGTCTATTTAGATGAGCATAGATCTAACCCCGTGTGTGCACATGTGCTTTCCCATGTTTAAATATAAAAATGTATCACTATCTTGATCCATTCCTCTGTATCTTTATGCAAATATAATTATTGGGAATTCAATGCACATATTTTCCAACAATATAAAAAACTTTATAAGAATGAGTCTTGAAAGAACCTTCCTAAAAATAAAGATGCATGTCACTGTTTAACCGGTGTATTTAAGCATTTCTTTCTCTTTATTTATTTTTTAAATTTGGAAGAAAGTTACCATCTTGCTTTTTCTTTTTATTTATTTATTTATTTATTTATTTATTTATTTATTTATTTATTTATTATTTATTTATTTCAATATATGAAGTTTATTGTCAAATTGGTTTCCATACAACACCCAGTGCTCATCCCAAAAGGTGCCATCCTCAATACCCATTACCCACACTCCCCTCCCTCCCACCCCCCATCAACCCTCAGTTTGTTCTCAGTTTTTAAGAGTCTCTTATGCTTTGGCTCTCTTCCACTCTAAACTCTTTTTTTTTTCCTTCCCCTCCCCCATGGGTTTCTGTTAAGTTTCTCAGGGTCCACATAAGAGTGAAACCATATGGTATCTGTCTTTCTCTGTATGGCTTATTTCACTTAGCATCACACTCTCCAGTTCTATCCACGTTGCTACAAAGGGCCATATTTCATTCTTTCTCATTGCCACGTAGTACTCCATTGTGTATATAAACCACCATTTCTTTATCCATTCATCAGTTGATGGACATTTAGGCTCTTTCCATAATTTGGCTATTGTTGAGAGTGCTGCTATAAACATTGGGGTACAAGTGCCCCTATACATCAGTACTCCTGTATCCCTTGAGTAAATTCCTAGCAGTGCTATTGCTGGGTCATAGGGTAGGTCTATTTTTAATTTTTTGAGGAACCTCCACACTGGTTTCCACAGTGGCTGAACCAACAGTGCAAGAGGGTTCCTGTTTCTCCACATCCTCGCCAGCATCTATAGTCTCCTGATTTGTTCATTGTGGCCACTCTGACTGGCGTGAGGTGATATCTGAGTGTGGTTTTGATTTGTATTTCCCTGATGAGGAGTGACGTTGAGCGTCTTTTCATGTGCCTATTGGCCATCCGGATGTCTTCTTTAAAGAAGTGTCTATTCATGTTTTCTGCCCATTTCTCCACTGGGTTATTTGTTTTTCGGGTGTGGAGTTTGGTGAGCTCTTTATAGATTTTAGATACTAGCCCTTTGTCCGATATGTCATTTGCAAATATCTTTTCCAATTCCATTGGTTTCCTTTTAGTTTTGCTGGTTGTTTCCTTTGCTGTGCAAAAGCTTTTTCTCTTCATAAGGTCCCAGTAGTTCATTTTTGCTTTTAATTCCCTTGCCTTTGGGGATGTGTCGAGTAAGAAATTGCTACAGCTGAGGTCAGAGAGGTCTTTTCGTGTTTTCTCCTCTAGGGTTTTGATGGTTTCCTGTCTCACATTCAGGTCCTTTATCCATTTTGAGTTTATTTTTGTGAATGATGTGAGAAAGTGGTCTAGTTTCAATCTTCTGCATGTTGCTGTCCAGTTCTCCCAGCACCATTTGTGAAAGAGACTGTCTCTTTTCCATTGGATGTTCTTTCCTGCTTTGTCAAAGATGAGTTGGCCATACGTTTGTGGGTCTAGTTCTGGGGTTTCTATTCTATTCCATTGGTCTATGTGTCTATTTTTGTGCCAATACCATGCTGTCTTGATGATGACAGCTTTGTAGTAGAGTCTAAAGTCTGGGATTGTGATGCCTCCTGCTTTGGTCTTCTTCTTCAAAATTCCTTTGGCTATTCGGGGCCTTTTGTGGTTCCATATGAATTTTAGGATTGCTTGTTCTAATTTCGAGAAGAATGCTCGTGCAATTTTGATTGGGATTGCATTGAATGGGTAGATAGCTTTGGGTAGTATTGACATTTTGACAATATTTATTCTTCCAATCCATGAGAACGGAGTGTTTTTCCATTTCTTTATATCTTCTTCAGTTTCCTTCATAAGCTTTCTATAGTTTTCAGCATACAGATCTTGTACATATTTCGTTAGATTTATTCCTAGGTATTTTATGCTTCTTGGTGCAATTGTGAATGGGATCAGTTTCTTTATTTGTCTTTCTGTTGCTTCATTGTTAGTGTATAAGAAAGCAACTGATTTCTGTACATTGATTTTGTATCCTGAAACTTTGCTAAATTCCTGTATCAGTTCTAGTAGACTTCTGGTGGAGTCTATCGGATTTTCCATGTATGATATCATGTCATCTGCAAAAAGTGAAAGCTTAACTTCATCTTTGCCAATTTTGATGCCTTTGATTTCCTTTTGTTGTCTGATTACTGATGCTAGAACTTCCAACACTATGTTAAACAACAGCGGTGAGAGTGGACATCCCTGTTGTGTTCCTGATCTCAGGGAAAAAGCTCTCAGTTTTTCCCCATTGAGGATGATGTTAGCTGTGGACTTTTCATAAATGGCTTTTATGATCTTTAAGTATGTTCCTTCTATCCCAACTTTCTCGAGGGTTTTTATTAAGAAAGTTTGCTGGATTTTGTCAAAGGCCTTTTCTGCATCGATTGACAGGATCATATGGTTCTTCTCTCTTTTTTTGTTAATGTGATGTATCACGTTGATTGATTTGCAATGTTGAACCAGCCCTGCATCCCAGGAATGAATCCCACTTGATCATGGTGAATAATTCTTTTTATATGCTGTTGAATAAGATTTGCTAGTATCTTACTGAGAATTTTTGCATCCATATTCATCAGGGATATTGGCCTGTAGTTCTCTTTTTTTACTGGGTCTCTGTCTGGTTTAGGAATCAAAGTAATACTGGCTTCATAGAATGAGTCTGGAATTTTTCCTTCCTTTTTGTATTTCTTGGAATAGCTTGAGAAGGATAGGTATTATCTCTGCTTTAAACGTCTGGTAGAACTCCCCTGGGAAGCCATCTGGTCCTGGTCTCTTATTTGTTGGGAGATTTTTGATGAGTGATTCAATTTCTTCGCTGGTTATGGGTCTGTTCAAGTTTCTATTTCCTCCTGATTGAGTTTTGGAAGCGTGTGGGTGTTTAGGAATTTGTCCATTTCTTCCAGGTTGTCCAGTTTGTTGGCATACAATTTTTCATAGTATTCCCTGATAATTGTTTGTATCTCTGAGGGATTGGTTGTAATAATTCCACTTTCATTCATGATTTTATCTATTTGGGTCATCTCCCTTTTCTTTTTGAGAAGCCTGGCTAGAGGTTTGTCAATTTTGTTTATTTTTTCAAAAAACCAACTCTTGGTTTCGTTGATCTGCTCTACAGTTTTTTTAGATTCTATATTGTTTATTTCTGCTCTGATCTTTATTATTTCTCTTCTTCTGCTGGGTTTAGGCTGTCTTTGCTGTTCTGCTTCTATTTCCTTTAGGTGTGCTATTACATTTTGTATTTGGGATTTTTCTTGTTTCTTGAGATAGGCCTGGATTGCAATGTATTTTCCTCTCAGGACTGCCTTTGCTGCGTCCCAAAGCGTTTGGATTGTTGTATTTTCATTTTCATTTGTTTCCATATATTTTTTAATTTCTTCTCGAATTGCCTGGTTGACCCATTCATTCTTTAGTAGGATGTTCTTTAACCTCCATGCTTTTGGAGGTTTTCCAGACTTTTTCCTGTGGTTGATTTCAAGCTTCATAGCATTGTGGTATGAAAGTATGATTGTGGTATGCATGGTATGATTTCAATTCTTGTATACTTATGAAGGGCTTTTTTGTGACTCAGTATGTGATCTATCTTGGAGAATGTTCCATGTGCACTCGAGAAGAAAGTATATTCTGTTGCTTTGGGATGCAGAGTTCTAAATATATCTGTCAAGTCCATCTGATCCAATGTATCATTCAGGGCCCTTGTTTCTTTATTGACCGTGTGTCTAGATGATCTATCCATTTCTGTAAGTAGAAAATTAAAGTCTCTACAATTACCACATTCTTATCAATAAGGTTGCTTATGTGTCTGAGTAATTGTTTTATATATTTGGGGGCTCCGGTATTCGGCGCATAGACATTTATAATTGTTACCTCTTCCTGATGGATAGACCCTGTGATTATTATATAATGAATGCCCTTCTTCATCTCTTGTTACAGCCTTTAATTTAAAGTCTAGTTTGTCTGATATAAGTATGGCTACTCCAGCTTTCTTTTGACTTCCAGTGGCATGATAAATAGTTCTCCATCCCCTCACTCTCAATCTGAAGGTGTCCTCAGGTCTAAAATGAGTCTTTTGTAGACAGCAAAAAGATGGGTCTTGTTTTTTTATCCATACCTTATGTGTTTTGGTTGGTGCATTTAGTCCATTTACGTTCAGTGTTATTATAGAAAGATATGAGTTTAGAGTCATTGTGATGTCCGTAGGTTTCATGCTTATAGTGATGTCTCTGGTACTTTGTCTCACAGGATCCCCCTTGGATCTCTCGTAGGGCTGGTTTAGTGGTGACAAATTCCTTCAGTTTTTGTTTGGGAAGACCTTTATCTCTCCTTCTATTCTAAATGACAGACTTGCTGGATAAAGGATTCTCGGCTTCATATTTTTTCTGTTCATCACACTAAATCCTCCTGCCATTCCTTTCTGGCCTGCCAAGTTTCAGTGAGAGATCGGTCACGAGTCTTATAGGTCTCCCTTTATATGTTAGAGCATGTTTATCCCTAGCTGCTTTCAGAATTTTCTCTTTATCCTTGTATTTTGCCAGTTTCACTATGATATGTCGTGCAGAAGATCGATTCAAGTTACGTCTGAAGGGAGTTCTCTGTGCCTCTTGGATTTCAATGCCTTTTTCCTTCCCCAGTTCAGGGAAGTTCTCAGCTATGATTTCTTCAAGTACACCTTCAGCACCTTTCCCTCTCTCTTCCTCCTCTGGGATACCAATTATGCATATATTATTTCTTTTTAGTGTATCACTTAGTTCTCTAATTTTCCCCTCATACTCCTGGATTTTTTTATCTCTCTTTTTCTCAGCTTCTTCTTTTTCCATAATTTTATCTTCTAGTTCACCTATTCTCTCCTCTGCCTCTTCAATCCGAGCCGTGGTTGTCTCCATTTCATTTTGCAGCTCATTAATAACATTTTTTAGCTCTCCTGGCTGCTCCTTAGTCCCTTGATCTCTGTAGCAAGAGATTCTCTGCTGTCCTTTATACTGTTTTCAAGCCCAGCGATTAATTTTATGACTATTATTCTAAATTCACTTTCTGTTATATTGTTTAAATCATTTTTGATCAGTTCATTAGCTGTTGTTATTTCCTGGACGTTTTTCTGAGGGGAATTCTTCCATTTCATCATTTTGGATAGTCCCTGGAGTGGTGCGAGACTGCAGGGCACTTCCCCTGTGCTGTCTTGAATGACTTGCATTGGTGGGCGGGGCCGCAGTCAGACCTGATGTCTGCCCTCAGCCCACCGCTGGGGCCACAATCAGACTGGTGTGTGCCTTCTCTTCCCCTCTCCTCGGGGCAGGATTCACTGTGGGGTGGCGTGGCCCATCTGGGCTACTTGCACACTGCCAGTCTTGTGGTGCTGGGGATCTGGCGTATTAGCGGGGGTGGATCGGTAGGGTACACAGGGGCGGGAGGGGCAGGCTCAGCTCGCTTTTCCTTCAGAGATCCGCTTTGGGAGGGGCTCCTCTTCCATGGGCCTCTCGTCTGAGCTTGGCTCCGGAGTCTCCATACTGCTAGTCCTCTGGTGGTTTTCTGGGTTATTTAGGCAGGTGTAGGTGGAATCTAAGTGATCAGCAGGACGTTCGGTGAGCCCAGCGTCCTCTTACGCTGCCATCTTCCCAGGATCCTCAAGATCAGTCTTGATGGCAAAATGTAGGAAGAACAGCATTTCACAAATTTACTTCATCTTCTAACATATTTTCATTTAACCTCCATATATATCCTTGTGAAATCTCATTCTATGTCCATTTAGAGTCAGCAACTCTTTATCAGTTCTTACTGAGTAGTGGAATATAGTGATCAGATGTCCAAGTTTGGTTCATAGAACAGCACTGGGTTAATGGCCTCCATTTTTTGGTGAGGGCGGGCCTGCCTTGCAAAGGACCATCAGGTGCAGCCGACTCCTCCCCCCATCTTGCTTTTTCTTGATTTCCGGGTGCAGCAGGTGTTGGTTGTCTATAAACCATCATCCTTATCCACACACCTTTTTCTCCTTTCATTTAAAAAAGCCTGGTTTATGTCATGGGTAACATGCTAAGTTCATAAAACTAAGCATGAGTAATCTACACTAATCATTTCCCTATGTTAGTGGATGGTGAAGGAGTGAACATCTGACCTGATTCTGGTCAATAATGTGCTTGGAAGAGTACAGTCCCTACAAGGGAATCTGCCCCCTGATAAAAGGAGAGAAAGCAAGGTGTCTCTTTCCTGCCTCAAAGGGATTTTGTGGGCACCTGATGCCATGTTGGAGCAATGTTATTATCATGTCCCCTCCGTGCTAGTGCAGTGGATGGATTGGAGGGAAGAAGATGCATTAATGAGTAAAAAGTTATTCTGGGAGTGTTAACCAAAGAAATGGCAGTGGAGAGAGAGTGGATGGAATAGGTTCCAGAGATATCTGAGAAGTAGAATGGACAGGAATTGGTGATGGATTTGATATGAGTGAGAGAGCAGGAGTTGTTGAAGAGGACATGAGATTTCTGGCTTGGAAACCCAGGAGTGGTAGTTCTATTAACTAGGAAGATAAAATGTAAGATTTAATAAGCCTTTAAATGTCAAGGTAGTGTTCTCCAGAAAATAGTTAAGTAAGGATCCCAGCTCAGGTTAGATTATAAGGACTAGAGCTAGAGTTATAAATTTGGAATTGTTGGTTTATAAATATTAGTAAAAGTCGTGGATATAAATGAAGTCAAAAGAAATGGGAATCTTCCTTAAATTATTGTTCATTATAATTCCTTTCTGCTTGTTATTTATTTTCTATCTTTGTGTGTCAACAATCCTAATCCATTTCTCATATATCCAACTGCCACTGAATATCTTTTTACCTGTCAACTTATAGGCCCAGAATATCTAAACAGAACATCTAAAATCAAACTTGCACCTTTACCAAATTTAATCCCTCTTTTCTATTTTTTTATCTCCAAGAAAAATAAAAACATCCTCCCAATCACAGAATTTGTGAGTCACTTAGAATTCTACTTTTTAGTTACTCCATATTTAATCATTCTACTTCCTTAGTGTATCTTCAGCTTATTACTCTTTCTCCATTTCATTGACTAGTTTAGCTAATAAACATAGCATTTGTTGGCTGTATTATGGAGACAGTCACCAAATCAATTTACTTCTAATTTCGGCCCTTCCTCCATCCCAATGGTTGTTGGAGTGGAAAGCTTAAAGTGCAAAGCTAATTGTGAAATCTCTCTGCCTAAAATCTCTCAGTGGCCATTAATGTCATTCAGGATAAAATTTAAATTTCTTAGCTTGACATACCAGACACTTCACTATCTTCTACCTCACTGCACACTCACCTTTCCTCCCTTTAGTTTTCCCTATGTGTACTATTCGTTTTTTAATGCTGCCAAAGAATTAGTACAAATTTAAGGGTACCTGGGCGGTTCAGTCAGTTAAGCATCCAACTGTGGCTCAGGTTATTATCTCATAGTTCATGAGTTCCAGCCCTGCATTGGGCTCTCTATTGTCTGCACAGAACCCACTTTGGATCCCGTGTCCCCTCCCTCTCTCTGCCCCTACCCCACTCACGCCCTCTCTCTCTCAAAATAAACACACATAAAAAAAATTACTACAAATGCAGTGGCTTAAAACAACACAGATTCATTGTCTTACAATTTCTCTCTGTTGCCCTCTCTCTGCCTCCCCCCACTCTGCTAGCTCATGCTCTCTCTCTCTCAAAAATAAATATTAAAAAAAATACTACAGATTTAGTGGCTTAAAACAATACATATTTATTGTCTTACAATTTCTGAAGGTCAGAAGTCCAAAATGGGTCAGTAGGGCACATTTCTTCTGGAGGCTCAAGGGAATCCATTTCCTTGACTTTTCTAGCTCCTAGATGCCACCTGCATTCCTGGGTTTATGACCCATTCCTCCATGTTCAAACCCAGGAGTGTGCTTTCCTCAAATCTTGATTCTCTCTGACTTCTGCTTCTGGTCATCTTCTCTGATCTTCCCTTTTCTACACCCCCCCCCTTTTTTTTTTACCTTTTAATCACCTTGTGATTAGATTGGATCCACCTGAATAACTCAGGATACTCCCCTCATCTGAAGATCCTCAAGTTAATCACACCTGCAAAGTCCCTTCTGCCATGTAAGGTATATTCTGGTGATTAAGATATGGAGGTGACAGCCAACAGACACATGAAAATATGCTCATCATCACTTATCATCAGGGAAATACAAATCAAAACTACAATGAGATACTACCTATGAGAATGGCTACAATCAACAATGCAAGAAACAACAGGTATTGGCAAGGATGTGGAGAAAGAGGAACCCTCTTACATTGTTCATGGGAATGTAGACTGTGGAAAACAGTATGGAGGGTCCTCAAAAAGTTAAAAAGAGAACTATGTTATGATCCAGCAATTGCATTACTGGGTAGTTACCCAAAGAATACAAGAACAGTAATTCAAAGATATATGTGCACCCCTATGTTTGTAGCAGCATTATTTACAATAGCCAAAATGTGAAAGTAGCCCAAGTGTCCATTGATTGAAGAATGAAAAAGATGATGTGATATATATATATATATATGTATATATATATACACACACATACATATACACAATGGAATATTATTCAGCCATGAAAAAAGAATGAAATCTTGCCATTTGCAAAAAGCTAGAGTTTATAATGAATATACTCCACATATACTCATATATATACTTGTGAAGCTGGAGTATATGATGCTAAGTGAAACAGCTCAGTCAGAAAGACAAATACCATGATTCCACGAACGTGAAACTTACAAAACAAAATAAACAAGCAAAGGAAAAAAAAATAATACAGAAAAAGACAAAGCAAGAAATAGACTCTTAATTATGGGGAACAAACTGATGGTTGGGAGGAGGGGATGGGTTAAATATGGGATGGGGATTAAGGTGTGCATTCATTGTGATGATCACAGGGTGATGTATGGAACTGTTGAATCACTATATTGTACACTTGAAATTAATATAACACTATATGTTAATAAACTGGAATTAAAATAAAAACGTAAATAAATTTAAAAAATAAATATAAGATAGGTATGACAATATTCTGCTACCACAATTACACCTGACAGTAGCTAGAAACTGTGTTATTGCCTTTTTCCTGGAATGCCATTCCCCTCATTCCTGTTTCACCTAACACCTAATTTCAGGTGTTTCTAAGAAAGAATGCTCAACTTCAGGTTTCAATTCCCTTTCCTTATGAAAACCACAAGCAATAAGGAGAATAAGAGACAGAAATACATACTCTAAACACATAGTCTAGATAATTTCTCTAACTCTAAGGTCAAACGTAGGAACATGGAAATGGGAGTGGAGTAGCACCTGATGTAACAGAATGAAAAATTTCAAATCTAAGAGTTTGCAGAGAGATACCGTGAGAACAAGATTATTGCTTTCTCCATAGCATTCTGGAAAGGCCTACAGAATCAGAAGCATCACTTACCACAAAAGGTCAGGAAGGATGAAGTGGGTAGGGTAAATGAAAATGTTTATGAAAATGTTATGAAGAACTTCCTCTACACCCTGTAGGAGACAAGAAAATATTGTTACTGAAGAAACAGATCCAGGGAGTCTCTGAATCAGTGTAGGAGTCTCAGTGTGGATCTAACAGAGAAGAGTTTAAGCCAAGCACGAACACCTAAATTGTCTTACTCAGTTGTTTAGTTGATGCTGAAGCTAATTTGGGCACAGACACAACCGATCAGCCCTGTGTAAGCCTGGACCATTCACACTCCTCTAATTTCACCAGTGTCCCAGTCAGTAATTATCCTCACATGTCTGTTTCCCACCCATCTTTGGTTTGTAAGTTTTCTTTGTAGAATTAAAAAAAAAATGTGACCAAAGAGAAATTGGTATGAGTAACTCTTCATAGAAGAACTCATTCACTGAATCTATATACCAAAGGGTAGTGTTATATACAATCATATCATAGAGTTAAAAACAAAAACTAAAAGCATCGCACTGATTACTAGGAAATACACTAAAGACATGTTTTTTCAAATTCTTTTTGAAAACAATTTCATGTGAAGTAGATACATAAAGACAGCTTCTGGCTAAAGTAGAGACAGAACCATAACTGGAGGGAGGAAAACAGCCACACCATATTCATAAGAGATGCCTTTTAGCACTTGTAATTATTAAGATAAAAAGACATTAGAGATTGCAGTGTGAAAGAGGAAATGGAAACATCAATGGTCAGACAATGAAGACACTTGCAGCAAGTCATCAAAGGGCGGTAACATTTTACATGTTTCATTCTTCACCAACTAAAGGCACAGCATTCCATCAAAGGATTGCTTTGCATAGTTTTGGCCGCCCCCTGCTGTGCTGTAGTCCACGAGGGGACTCCGCAGCAGCTGGCTTAAATAAAATCCACTCAGTGCTTTTCCTTTCTTTTCACACAACTCTGTAAAATCTGGAATTGCTTGATGTCTAGATTTGCCACTGGGCTTTGACATTTTTATCTGATGATGTTGCATCATCACTGGTGAATCCACTGTTGGCAAACCTCATTAATTGGGTGGAAGCATAATCGGTGACAAATCGAAATTATTGAAAATTTAAAAACCCACTTGTTTTACTTTCAAGGAAACTAGATGATAGAATATGAAAATGCAGTTTAAGAGAATGCTTTAGGGAAACAGTTTCAATGAAGAAATAAAAACTATTGTAATTAGCCTATTACCCCAGGTATTTACATGTAAATGATGTTTCTAAAGTATTCGAGGTTGCTTAAAATTTCTTCCTTGAATTAGTTATAAACTTTACGCATTCTGTTCACAATGGTTTTCCTCTTTAAATTTGCTTAATAAACCATTTCTTCATCATTAGCACAAAGGTAAACGGCAATGTAATTAAGAAAATTTCCAAATTATGGTGCTCTATATAAGTGGATTTCATTTTGCCAAGGTGAAGCAGGTGTAAACGTGATGTCAGAAATGGACATGGGCTATGACTAAACATATATTACGTCTGTCTGATCTCCAAGAACTAGCATATGTATCAGTTTCTAGCCAAGAGATAATCTTGCTTGTAAGACTGCTTAGAACACAAAATCAAAAGACAGTGTCCACATCTAAAGCCTTTGTATCTCACAGTTCCACCCAGTGTGGGAGGAAAATCCTCTGACATATTTGGGCAGAAGAGTGAGTCCCAGGGAAAGCAGACTCCTGAGTTTAGTAGTGATGTTAAGGGCACTATTGAGTGAGTGTGAGCTGCCAAGTAGAATCAGCTCCTGTAACAGATGCTCTCAGTTTAAAGAAGTAAATGCAAGGCTGCAAGAGAAATAACTTCTCAGCACAGAAGCCTAGAGGCCCTTGAGGATAGATGATGCCAGAAAAATGTGAGATTATCATGCCTACTAGAGTATATTAATACTATAAATACAGATAATTTCCTGAGGAAAAAGATCCTTGAAAAGATGCTGCATATCACGTTAAAACAGCAGACACAGAGTGGTAAGCAAGCTTAGATTGCCGCCCTTCTCCCTTCCTCAGGGTACTGAAACAAGACTGGGATGTCTCACAGGTATGTTGGATTCAGACGGGTCCCACACTAAATACATTAATTTTTTTCTCATGCTTCCTTCTCTTTCCAGATTCTCCCTCTTCATTAAAGTTAGAGATAGGCATCCAGTAGCTCAAGAGCTGAATGATAAGGTTGATTCTTTCACTCAATGAATATTTATTAAACAACTAAGTGCTGGGCACTGTTCTAAGTATTTAGGATACATTAGTGAGCAAAACAGACAAACATCCCTGCCTTCTTGGATCTTACATGCTAGTGACGGTGAGTAGTATGGACAGTAAGCAATAAATATAACAAACAAATAATTTGTATCGTGTATTAATGATTGCTGTAGAAAACCAGTACATCAAATAAGTGGGGAGGAGTCAGGATTGTGGTAAGGAATGGCAGGAAGGGTGGGAGGCAATTTTAAATTGGGAGGTCAGGGTAGACTGAAATTGAACAAAACTCAACTATACTTTCTTCTGCTTCTCTTTCTCACCATACCTAGCGGAGTTAAATTCTACCCATCCTTCAATGCCCCTGTTTAGAAGTCATCTTCTCTGTGATGTCTCCCTGATTCCCTCAATATTCCTTAAACATGCTCTCCTTGACATTCCCACATGTGGCTGTACTGTTGCTCACCCCATCCGTCTCTGAGGAGCAGAAAGGTCCTATGCCTGTGCATGGGTGCAGTCTGACAGGTTCCCACCTCCAGTGCTTGCATCTCTGACTCTCTGCCTTAGGGCTTTCTCCAGTGCCAGTGCTCAGAAAGCAAGGAAGCCCAGAAGTGCTGGGAATTTAACACCTCCCTGGGATAATCCTTATACAAGGAGAGAAGAGAGTGGGTAGGTAACTATGCCAGCTTCCCTATCTGCTAGCAGAGTAATTTTGAAGTGCATTCCACACAATTCCTCAGAGGCTCCCAGTGAGATTAAGCACTAGTAGCTCATAGTATTTGTTTATTAATGCACCATTTACAGATGTTTTGCCCTTCCCTGTCTCCCTTTGCATTCTTTCACATGTGCTTTCTGTGCTCATTTTATAAATAACCTATCCAACCCAATCCTTCAGGGGAATCTAAATTCAGATACCTTAGCATTTCAGTTTTGAACTCCTATGGTCTTACTGGATTTTTCTTTATATTATTTGTGAACATTTGCCTCTTTTACTAACTTGTGAGTTCCTCAATTTATATCCTAAAAATTCTTTATTGCTAAACATAGCTTTTGACCTTAAATCCAAAATATTAGGTTACCTATATATTTGGTAAAGTTGGCCTGGCTTTAGTTAATCAATTACCTGAATTCAAATCCTGGCTCTATTATTTGACAACTATATTTGTGGGCACTATTCTGTGCCTCAAATTTCTCATTCGTAAACTGGAGATAAAAAAAACCTAAGTCATAGGATTGGGATTCATAGGATTGGGATTCTCAGGATAAAATAAGAAAATGCACCCAAAGTTCCTAACATAGTGCCTGGCACATATTAGGCACTCATTCAGTGTTAAGTTCTTTCCTGTCCCCTGCCTTTATCTCTCTTACTAAATTCAGTATTTTAAAATAAAGGAACTGGTGTCTTTTAAGACTGATTTTGACCTAAGCATATGTAATGCTAAGTATAATGCATTAATTGCGAACAAACAAACTGAAACATATATAGTAGAATTTCAAGTCTCTTTAAAATATTAACATGCTAAATCAGAGGCATTTCATCTGAGTAAGATGCGGAACCATAAACTGATACATGTTTCTGTATTTTCTCCTGTCCCTTTTAATTCAATAAAGAAGTTGGCACCATGTATGGCAAGATTCCATTTATCTCTTTAAAATGTCTGATATATATTGTAGAAATATACTGCCAATAAAAGAATCACTTTGGCCAATTAGTTACCTAGGCAGGTATGTGCAAAAGAAGTACTACGTTATTTGTAGCAAGTTTCTGCAATCAAAAAATGCGTTAATCATTAGATACTCATTTTTTTTCTTATTCTGAATTTTACGATAGTGATTTGAGGGCAGAGACCCAAGTATTCTAAGTGTGGTGCCTTGCAAATTATAAGAAAATATTACTTAACTCACTAATAACTACAGATAGTGAAATATTTTCAGAATTTCAATTTAAGAAATATTTCCTGCATATGCAAAATCCTGTGTCAGGTGTTTAAAGTTTACAGAGAAGAATAAGAGTAGGGGGAAGATTTAGGATTGTACATAATAGGATGGGGTCAAACTTGGGTGATGAAAGATGTATGAACTCATTGCAACATAGGTTCAAAAGAGAGAAAGATAAGGACCATTTCAGCAATCAAGAAATGTTCTTGAGGAGATAATATCTGAGATGAACTGCTCTAAGGACATTAGTATGCAGAAATGAACAGAGGGTATTTCTGAAATGTGGGGCAGCCTACACAAAGATTGGTCAAAGGAAATAAAAAAATATTTTCAAAAAGAGACTGTAGTCTTTCAATGTGGTTTAAAAAATGAAGTGTATTGGAATAGGTTGTAGTAAGTAGGGGTGGGAGAGGGGAGAGAGGCCATAAGGTGAAGGGTCATGAAAATGAGAGAGAGAGAGAGAGAGAGAGAGAGAGAGACAGATTTGCATCAAATGGGAATGCAAGTAACTGAAAATGCTGTCATAACTCATTTAAACAATAAACAAAATTTATTACCTCACACAATCAGAAGACTACCTTCCTTTTGGATACAGGGTACCCCAGGTTTGGTTGATTCAGTATCTCAATGATTTAATCAAAGAATCAAGTTGTTTTCATCTTTCTGCTGAAGCCAGGACATCAGCTTTGTCTCCTGCCAGCCACCTCATCATCACAAGTTGCCCACTGTGGCTCCAGGCATCAAATATCCAGACAAGATATCAGCCAGCAGAAGAATAAGAACTGTCTTTATATGTGTATAGAAACATCTTTCAGAAATCACTCTCCCTGAAGCAGCTACCTCTCACATTTCACAGGCTAAAATTCATCACATGCTCCTTCCTAAAGCAATTACTAACAAAAGGAATGGAATGTTCATTTTGGCTCAGATGATTCAATTTATATCACTGAATTATGTTGATGGAGTGGATGTCAGAAAAAACAGTTTTTCTTCCAGAAAGAAGAAAGGCATGACACTCCCCAGGAAGTTAAGGTGACCACATATCCTGCTTTGCTTGTTGAATTCTGGTTCATACCTGCTGTCCCAATGTAATTAATGACAGTGCCCTTTCACTTTCAAAGTGTCCTGTTTGGACAATAAATTATATGGTCACTGCAGCTAAAATAAATCATTTTAGACATTTGAAGATTTGAGTATGTGAGCTATAATGTAGAGTGATTAATTAGTAAATAATGTGATAAAAAAAAAAAAAGCACTCACAGGTGAAGACCAAGAGAGTAGTTAAAAGATGACTAAAATACCTCAAGCAAAAAATTCTGAACTGGTGTGCTGGCAATGGGAATGAAAAGAAAGAGACAAAGCGTCCTTACAGAAGTAATAATTTAATATTGGCATCTGTTGATGTAAGACATTACAGTAAGGGAGTAGAATAAAAGGTGAAAAGCCTTAAATACTGAAATTCACATTACTGAGAGGATACATTGTTCTAATGGAGGCAGTAAAGCCAGAAAGACTTGTTTCAGTGGGTAGAATGATGAGTTCAGTTTTGATACGCTGAATTTAGTTCTGTGGGAAAATTAGGTGGAAGAATAAGGAGGTATATTAGGGCTAGCTTCTGTGATAATTTAATTAGAAATTTAAATTTTTTTTTTTGGTGGGCTCTCATGGAGTGGAAGCGTATTACTCAGCAAAAGTAAATAAATACACAAAAAACTTTAACTCATCATTTACTCAGCAAATAATTACTAAGTGCCAGGCACAGTTCTAAGAGTTGAGGAGTGAGCAGTAAACAAAACAGATCAAATCTTTGACGTCTTGGAGTTTATATTCTAATGGAGAGAATCATGACAAACACACGAATGTAGTATTATGACACAGTGTGATAAAGGTTATAAAAGAAAAATAAAAGTATTGGGGTTGATCATGGAAGTCTTTTCTAATAAGGTGACATTTGAGTAAAGAGCTGGAAGAAATGAGCCCTACAACTTGTTGGGACGAGCACTGGGTGTTGTATGGAAACCAATTTGACAATAAATTATATTAAAAAAAATTAAAAAAGGAATGATCCCTACAGATATCCAGGAAATGAATGTTCTAGTCTGAGAGGACAGCAGGTATAAAAGTTTTTATTGAAGTGTTCTTAGAACCTGCAGGAACATCAGTGGGACCAGTGTGTCTGGAGCCTAGAGAATGAGGGAGACGGTGGAAGATAACTAGGTCAGATAGACAGCTAGGGGCCAGGTTGATATGGCCTAACGGGTCCTAGTGATCACTTTGAATTTTCCACTGAATGAGGCAGAAAGCCAAGAGGATTTTTAATGCTGGTGAGTGGAGAATAGATTGCTGTCAGGCAAGGGTGGAGTGGGGATACTAGTGAGGAGGTTATTGCAAAAATTTTGATAAGAAATTATAGTGCTTTAAATAGGAAAGCAGCAGGCAAGATGGTAAAAAGTAGTCAGATTCAGGATATACTTTGAAGGTGGGATTAAAAAACAGATTCGCTGATGGATTAGATATGAGGTGTCAAAGCAAGAGAATAGTCAAGTAACTCCAAGGTTTTGGCCAGAGACATGGGGAAGACTTTTGGAGGAGCATGTGTGAAAGAGAGGTGGTAAATCAAATATTCATTTTCAAAATATTAAGTTTGAGGTGCTTATTTAGACATTGGAATGAAGATGTTAACAAGGCAGTTAGATAGATGAAATGTGAGGTTCAGCAGAGCAATCAAAGCTAGAGATAAAAATGTTGGAGAAATTTTTATCAAATAAGGAGACGACATTTAAAACCATGGGTCTGGATAAAATCCCCTGGAAAATGAGTATAGATTAAAAAAAAATTAAAAAAAACAAAACAAAACAACCTGGAATAGGTCTAAACTGATAACCCTGGGGCATTCCAATGTTGAAAGATCAGGAATATGCTTTTGCAAGGCAGGAGAAGAACTAAAGGAGCAATGTCCCAGAGTCGACACCGTGACCATAAATGTTTAACAAAAAGCTATCTAAAATTAAAAGCCCTGATATCTAATGCTTACCAATTTCTGTGGCATAACTTCTACCATGGCCAACTTTACGCTATGTATTATTATCCAACAATAGGCTTGCAAAATTCCAAACAATTAACAGTTGTCTCTTGCAAAACAAACTCCAGTATACCCCTGCCAGAAAGCAAAGTAAGATGTTTTAAGAAAGAGGGACTGAAAAGCTGTGCCAAATGTTGTCGGTAGAACGAGTAAGAAGAAGATTCAGAAACAACCAATGGATTGGCAACATGGATGAATTTGTTGTTTCTGATGAATTTGTTGTTTTTTTTTTTCATTCTTTTTTTTTAAATATATGAAATTTATTGTCAAATTAGTTTCCATACAACACCCAGTGCTCATCCCAACAGGTGCCTTCCTCAATACCCATCACCCACCCTCCCCTCCCTCCCACCCCCCATCAGCCCTCAGTTTGTTCTGTTTTTAAGAGTCTCTTATGCTTTGGCTCTCTCCCACTCTAACCTCTTTTTTTTTTTTTCCTTCTCCTCCCCCATGGGTTCCTGATGAATTTGACCAATGAATATGACAGACAAAAAAGTTGCTTTCAAGAGTGTTTTTCCTACTTAGTAACGTGGGTAATGTTTAAATTTTCTCAGAAAGCCGTTTGAGAACGTGAAGCATTTAACTACATAAACAGTGCGGGAGAACATTCCAAGGAGAGAAAGGCCCCATAACAGGAATGATTTTCATGGCTTCATGAATTGCGAGAACACCTATGTGTTGCAGTATAGTGGGTAAGGCAGGAAATGGCCAGAGATTAGCTGGAGATGTAAATAAGATCAAAGTGTTCCTTGTAGGCTATCAAAAGCAATTTATATTCATTATAAATAATATGGAATTATTGTAGAAGGGTTCTAAGCAGAGGAGTCTCATAATCTGATTGGGATTTTACGAAAGATTAGGCCAGTGTATAAATAATGCATTGGGAATTAGGGGAAAAATAAGAAAGTGTAGTGTCCCAGTAGGAGACTTGTTACAGTTGTTCAGGTGGAAGGAAGATAATGGTGAACTGGTGTCAGATGCTGGCAGGAAAGAAGGAAAGGAAGGGATACATTTTCAAGGTATATAAATCCTTTGTTGATAAACATAAACAAGAAGGCGGCATTAAAAATGTTTAGATTTGTGGCTTGGGCACTTGGGTAGGATGTCATGCCACTTACTGAAATTAAAGGGAAAAATAAATCTTAAAAGAAAAAAAACACATGTATTTCATTTTTTGTATGTTAAATGGATTTAGCTTCATGGGGTTTGAGATGAGAAGAAAGATTTGGGTCATTGATATACACTGGGGACTTGTTGGCACATGTATGATATTCAAAGTCCTAGAAATGAATGAGATCACCCAGTGAAAGAGAGTAGAGAGAAAGGAAAGTTGTAGCGTGGAGGAACATCTCTGAGAAGGAGAATGCAGAGAGAGGAGAAAAGTTAGAGTGAAGTGGTATTGTAGATTCCAAGAAAGAAAAGTAATTTGTGAGGGGACGATCCATGGTTGAAGGTCCAGTGAGAGCAGAAAGCATGGGGGTCACTGGACACCTTGACAAGAATAATTTTAGAGAAATGGTGGGGACGGCAGCTAAATAGCAGGGGATTGAAGAGTGACCCTCTGGGAGAAGTATAGACAGTTTGTGTTGACAACCCTTGTAAGAAGTTTGGCTAGGAAAGTAAGCAGAAAAATGGGGACCAGGTAAAGAGGATGTAAGGAGATATTGTTTAAAGATGTGTGCTGGGGGTCGACCTTTGTATGCCAGCAGGAATAATTTATTACAGAGGGAAAGACTGATGATGTGGAAGACGGGGGGAATAATCAGGAAGCTCAGCCTTTTCAAAGTGAGTGGCAAAGGGACATGGAGTGAAGGAATGACTTCAGCTGGGTAGGGAGCTTCTCCCTCACAACTGAAGGGTAGAAATAGAGAAGTGCAGTGTCAGACAAGTTTGTTGACTTAGTGATAGGAAGAGGGGGTGCTTCCCATATCATGGCTTCTGTTTATCTGTGATTTATCAGACAAGGTCAGCATAATAAAGTGGTGGTGGGAGGGGGCGTGCAAAGTAATAAAAAGTGATTATTTGACTAAAGAATAGAAAAATAAGCTTCTTGGAGAAACAGAGTAGCATTGCATGTTGTACATGAGTATCTAATAAAGGCTGGTGATCACAATGTGAATTTAAATTTTTTTTTTTTTTTCAACATTTATTTATTTTTGGGACAGAGAGAGACAGAGCATGAATGGGGGAGGGGCAGAGAGAGAGGGAGACACAGAATCGGAAGCAGGCTCCAGGCCCTGAGCCATCAGCCCATAGCCTGACGCGGGGCTCGAACTCACGGACCGCGAGATCGTGACCTGGCTGAAGTCGGACGCTTAACCGACTGCGCCACCCAGGCGCCCCGATCACAATGTGAATTTAAAGGGACGCTAATTACATCAATTTCCTCAGTAGTGTGATTTTCTCGATAATTCTATTATGTTGTGATTAGAAACTGAAATTATGCCACGTATGTACATATCATAAAAAATGAAATTTATAATGTTGAAGTGGATAAAAGTTATCAGTTTCCCTTCAACTGGCACTTATTAATAAGCACATGCTACATGTCATGCAGTGAAGATTCAAGGACAAAAGTCATGGTCCCTGCTGTGAGAAACCCACAATACAGTAGTGCCGTAGGCAATTACAGAAGAACTACGGTCCACTCACATCAGCATGTAAGAACATATTGGTCTAGGACACATCAATACAGGTTTATATTGAGTGTATGTGAGGTCTCCCAGCTTAAAGCGTTCATAATAACCCTATGATTAAAAAACAAAAAGCAGGGCTGCCTGGGTGGCTCAGTCCATTAAGCATCCAGCTCTTGATTTCAGCTCAGGTCATGATCTCACAGTCTGTGGGATCGAGCCCCGCAACAGGCTCTGTGCTGGCAGCATGGAGCCTGCTTGGGATTATCTCTCCCCACCCCCTCTGCCTCTCCCTGCTCACACACTCTCTCTCTCAAAATAAATAAATAAACTTAAAAACTCCAAAAAGCAGTATTATCTGGTATTTTGTCAATCATAGGATTATACAAACTAGCATTTTTGATGTTCTCTTCCCTTCCAGAAACACAAATATTGGCCATACTTATCTAAAATAATTGTCAGAACAGCCTGGTATCCTATATCCTGCATGAGTCAGAATCTCTGAAGGTAAATTGCACGTGTCCTGAAAACTTAAATACTAATTCTGTTATATGTACACATTCTGCCTCAAATAATAAGTGCTAGATACTGTGCTGAGCACTAACACACTATCTCATTTTAGCATCAAATATACAACAAAAAAAGTAGATGTCATTACTAATATTTTTTCAGGTAAGGAAATTTGGTCTAAGAGAAGTAGTAAACTAGGCTTTACATCTAATCTGTCTACCTCAGTCTGTACTTTTATCACCTCTTTAATTCGATTTTTGATAAATATTTTAAGGATTGTTTTAAATGTTTAAACGTTCTTTACTTAGATCCTTCCCCCACCTCCTGCCCCCATGCCAAGCAAGGCAAACATTCTCTCTTTTTTAAAGATTTTATTGTTTTATTTTATTTTATTTTATTTGCTATTCATCTCTGAATAAATTTCTACTGTGCTCTTCATCCTCATCAAAATGTGCTTAAACTGTGTCCTCCCTTAGAATTTCTGAGGGCAGACATCACGTGTTAATCCTTCATTTATCTCTTAGTTCAGTTCCTGGCACACAGTTAGGGTTCAGAAATACATGTTTATCTGAACTAAAGATGGGGTTTGATACCACAGTGGGAGTTTGAGTGGTCATGGCTCCAGGCTTAGAGCACAATGACATCTTTAAGCTGTGACCAAAAGCCTCAGCAATGCCTGGTGATTTGTGGAGAGGGATGCTGTGGACACACACATTATCTCCAGGATATTCTAATGACAGTGAGCATTTCATGTTAGAAAATGGTGAGCTCGATGCATATAGGTTTTTCTCTGACTAACATTCAGAGTCAGGACCTTCTGAGAAGCAGGGGTCAGGTAAAGTAAGGCAGAAGCTCTTTTGTGCTTGTATAGCCTGGTGATTCCACCACTATTCCGGCTCTTATCTCCGTCATAGTTTCAGAAGGAGAGACAGAGACAGACACAGACAGAGAAAGAGACTGAGGTTCACAGCCTTCTGTTATTGCCTAGGTCTAGAGCCTTCAGGAAGTAAGTTCTGCGAGTTTCACATTCCTTATAGTGTGTTTTCCTTCCAAGGTTAATAAGAGATTTAAATGACAAAATATTTATGTACATTGTGAGAAAACCTGGCCTTCTTCCCATTATGTAGAAAATGTTGAATAATTGATAGCTGTTGACATTGTGACATTTTTAGACTGACCTCTTTGAAGCCAGGAGTTATGACATGTCTATCTTTATGGCCCTGATGACAAAGCCAAGTCCAGCTTAGAGGAGTGAATTGAGAAAGAATTAATAAAAGTAATAGCATTTTTCTATTCTTTTGTCTAAAGGCCCTTGACCTTTAGGAAGCTGAGGTCATACATCAGCAGATTTTTCTGATCACCTATTGAAATCATTGAGACAAACTCTACAGGAAATATAGTTAAGCAATTACTAGACACATATTTGTATTTTTAATTATTAATCACATACTTTATTTGAATTGACTCTTTTATTTACCACTTTGTCTAAGTGATAGTAAACATAATCATTCTCATTATAAACTAATTTGAAAGGTAATTTTCCAATTAATAAATATATACCAATGCAAATTGTGTTTCCCTGATAAAATAATTATAATAGCTGCCAACAACTCTGGAAAGAAAACAAAGGCATTTATTTGTTAGTGGCAACACCTAATGAAAGATTTGATGGGCTAAACTAGAAAAATTGACAGGCGCAATTCCCCCCACAAGAACAATTTGTTACTGATGATGAAACTGAAGAAATAACCAGAATGAAGGTTGTGAGATTCACAGCGAAAGCCCTCAGGGTAAAATTAATTTCTTTATAACACAGTTTAAAGGCACACACAAGGAAATTGCTTGTGCCAGATGGGATAGGAAAGGCATTGTGAATAAAAATGAGCATCTCTTTTCTGCTTACAAATATTTAAATTAAGATGATACCAGCATGTCTAGTTAATGGAATAACAATATTGATGGTTGCACAACTTTCTAAAGATTTTCTTGTTCTTTTTAAATGGACTTGTCCACGCACCGAAATATTTTAAGCAATATATTAAACCGGGCTCTTGTTACCAGAGCACATGCTATTCTCTTTGAATGATTGTTGCAGGCAGAACAGGAAGAAACAATGGCTAAGGGGCTGGATTTAGAGTCAGAGAACCCAAGCAGCTCTTGTTCAGGCTCTGACATGGAGTGGAAGGAGGCTAGGCAAGTCACAGTCCTCCAAGGGACAGTTTCCTCCATTAGTAGGAAGGGAAGGTGTTCCCATCCTCATTCATCAACCAAGTTCCATGAGGATTAAATGAGACAGATAACAAAGGCAAACATCTCCTGAAACCCATAAAGCATTATGTGTGTAGACTCTGATTTTGTGGCTTATTTTTCTGGAAATGGTCTGGAAATGATCTCCAGTGTTCAGATCCTGTATCTGATCTGAACTGTTGGTTGACAGCTGCTAGCTTTCTTCCTGTTATAATCTCATGCATTTTTATAGATAACATTTTAAATCTAATCATTGAGGATTTATCTGATGGTGAGCTCTCTCTGCTCTAAAGCACCTCTAATAGTTACTTAGTATTTCTCGTATACCACCATTTATCTTCCTATTCATGTGCCCTCTCCACTTGGCTGTGACATCAACTCTTGAATATTAACACTCCTACTACTAATAGCTTACACTTATTGTTTACTATATGCCAGGCACTGTGCTAAGCATTTTAAGTAGATGATGACATTTAACAAGTAGCAGAAAATGCATCCTATTTTTCAGCGGGGTCGCATCATACATCTGCTATTTAATGTGAATTAACATTTCACACTCATCAGCTCCCATTCTCCAAAAAATGAGAGATGAAACCTATAGAAATATAAATTTATATGAACATTTTCCTTCCATTTCACTCAGTTAGCCTATGCCCCAGAGTGAGAGGGGAGAGGTGAATATGCTCTTTCCCCAGCTGAAGTCACTTCTCACACAGCTTTCACAGTGTGAGTACCTAGCTGTCAATTATAATGACTAAAGACTGTGAATGTAGTCTATATACTTTAGCGGATACTAACCTAAGGGAATTTCCAATGCCAGAGCAGAAACTGGTTGTATTAGACTTCTTAAGAGAAGACATGTCAGTCTCCAATGTGAAACTTCCCAAGGAATTTTCAAGGCTAATTTGACAGTATGCAGTTTTTGCCATATATGTTGACTTATCAATGAAGTGAGAGGGAAGAGCCTCAGAAGTTAAAGAAAGGGCTTTTAAATTTCAAGCAGAAAGGAGGAAAATATGTGAAATGGTTAGTAGTATGGAAGAGTAAGGGAGTATATAAATTAAGGAAATGTTGTAGAGTTGTACAGCAATGGTAAAAATTGGCTATGCATTTGTGATTTTGACTTCAAAGTGTGACAAATGAGTCTGTGGACATACCAACTTGAATGTGCCCAATCTTGTCTGATCTTGGAAGCTAAGCAGAATCTAGCCTGGTCAGTACTTGGATGGGAGACTGCCTGGGAATTTCAGGTGCTGAAGGCTTTAAAAAAAGTGTGACAAATGAGCATGATTATGCTTTTTCTCCCAATACAATTAGCAACTAAAGTACAGAGGAAGAAGTAGGTAGAAAATTGTGATTAATAGAAGGTGGAGAGGGGGAAAGGGATATATGGGTATATACAAGAGGGTTATTTTAATGCTAGGCATGGAGTCTGAGCTGGGTAAAAAAGAAAGTGAGGACATGGATTGAGAGAGTGAATAATGAAAAAAAATGGTGGGGTCAATGTACTGAAAGTCCCAGTGTAGTCAAATAATCTTGGATTAACCACAAATTTGCTATGCTCATCAGCTCTTTTTTCTTTTTCAATTAATGGTGCCATCTTCTTCCAATCTCGGAAGGAAGAATCCTAGGACCAATACTCTATTTCTACATCTTACTCAACCCCTTCCACCTCATGATACTCACTTAATAACCAAAAACAGTAGCTTCAATATTCTGATGTTTCATATCTGTATTATCTAGAAGACTCATAGCTTCTCTCTGCCTTGTATAAGCCATTGCCACCCTATCCCTTTCTACCACCTACATTATTTCCAGGATGACTTGGTGACAGGAAAATTATGCCATGGCTTCCAACAGATTTTGGGGTTAAGAGAACATAAAGGCCTTCATGACCTGGCCTTTGCCCACTGTTTCATCACCACATTCCCTCTCCCAGTTGCATTGCCACACACCCATTCATTGCTCCAGCCACACCTCCAGTTTCCACAATCAGTCCATAATTTTTTTTCTGTTTCTCTCTGGCCTTTTCCATGAAACTACATCTAACAGCCTCAGTCTTCAACACATGTCTACTAGGATGAATTCCCTGAACAACACTTTTGGAATGTAATTATTTGTTAATCACCTTCCATTTCAAAAGGTGACATATGATTTTCTAGTCTCTTAAAGTAGATTATAAGGATTCTGAGATAGAAATTGCATGTTGTATGTAATATTCTATTCCTTATAGCACCTAACGTAGTTTTAAATACAAAGGAAATGGGGCGCCTGGGTGGCGCAGTCGGTTAAGCGTCCGACTTCAGCCAGGTCATGATCTCGCGGTCCGGGAGTTCGAGCCCCGCGTCAGGCTCTGGGCTGATGGCTCAGAGCCTGGAGCCTGTTTCTGATTCTGTGTCTCCCTCTCTCTCTGCCCCTCCCCCGTTCATGCTCTGTCTCTCTCTGTCCCCAAAAAAATAAACGTTGAGAAAGAAAATTAAAAAAAAAATACAAAGGAAGTACTAAAAAGTGCTTGCTGGAAAAAATACATAAATAATTGAATACATGAATAAATGAAAAAACTTCTTTGAAGCAAACCTCCACTTTTAAAATATCTTTTAAATTTAAATTCAAGTTAGTTAACATACAGTGCAGTGTTAGTTTCAGAAGTAGAACCCAGTGATTCTTCACTTACATATAACACCCAGTGCTCATCCCAGAAAGTGCCCTCCTTAATGCCTATCACCCATTTAGCCCCCACCCCCACCCATACCCCTTCCAGTAACCCTGTTCTCTGTATTTAAGAGCCTCTTATGCTTTGCCTCCCTCTCTGCTTTTATCTTATTTTGTTTTCCTTCCCTTCTCCTATGTTCACCTGTTTTGTTTCTTAAATTCCACATATGAGTGAAATCATGTTACTTATCTTTATCTGACTGACTTATTTTGCTTAGTATAATGCACCCTAGTTCCATCTACATTGTTGCAAATGGCAAGATTTCATCCTTTCTGATAGCCAAGTAATATTTCATTGTATACATGTACCACATCTTCATCCATTTGTCAGTTGATGGACATTTGGGTTCTTTCCATACTTGGCTATTGTTGATAGTGCTGCTATAAACATTGGGGTGCATATGCCCCTTTGAATCAGCATTTTTGTATCTTTTGGATAAGTATCTAGTAGTGCAATTGCTGAGTCATAGGGTAGTTCTATTTTTAATTTTTTGAGGAACTTCCATACTGTTTTCCAGAGTGGCTGCAACAGTTTGCATTCCCACCAGTAGGGCAAATGGGTTCCCTTTTCTCTGCATCCTCACCAACATCTCTTATTTCCAGAGTTGTTCATTTTAGCCATTCTTTCAGGTGTGAGGTAGTATTCATTGTGGTTTTGATCTGTATTTCTCTGATGATGAGTGATGTTGAGCATCTTTTCATATGTCTGTAGCCATCTGGATGTCTTCCTTGGAAAACTGTCTATTCGTGTCTTCTGCCCATTTTTTACTGGATTATTTGGGGTTTTTTTGGGGGGGTGTTGAATTTGATACGTTCTTTATAGATTTGGGACACTAACTCTTTATCTGTTATGTCATTTGCAAATATCTTCTCTATTTCATCAGTTGCCTTTTAGTTTTGTTGATTGTTTCCTTAGCTGTGCAGAAGCTTTTTATCTTGATGAGGTCCCAGTAGTATATTTTTTGCTTTTGATTCCTTTGCTTCTGGAGACGTGTCAAGTAAGAAGTTGCAGCGGCCAAGGTCAAAGAGGTTGCTGCCTGTTTTCTCCTCTAGGATTTGGATGGTTTCATGTCCTACCTTTAGGTCTTTCCTTCATTTTGAGTTTATTTTTGTGTATGGTATAAAAAAGTGGTCTGGTTTCATTCTTCTGCATGTCACTGTCCAGTTTTCCAGGCATCATTTGCTGCAAAGACTATCTTTTTTTCATTGGGTATTCTTTCCTGCTTTGTCAAAGATGATTTGGCCATACATTTGTGGGTCCACGTCTGGGTTCTTTATCCTGTTCCATTGATCCATGTGTCTGTTTTTTGAAGCAAAGCTCCACTTTTGTGATTTGATAGTGATTATTTTCCTCTGATGAGTAAAAATATGAATTATGGCTCAGCAGAAGGACATTTTATTTTATTATTTTAAAATTTTCTTTAACTTTATTTATTTTCAGAGAGAGAGAGAGCAGTGGAGGGGCAGAGAGAGAGAGGGAGAAAGAGATAATCCTAAGCAGGCTCCACACTGCCAGTACAGAGCCCCATGTGCAGCTAGAACTCACAAACTGCAACATCACGACCTGAGTTGAAATCAGGAGTTGGATGCTTAACAGACTGAGCCACCCTGGCACCCCAGAAGAGCATTCTAAATATCTTGTGAACTTGCATGATATTTCACCATAAATAGTCTGGAGAGAAAGTCTTCTTAAAATACTTGAAAAGCTATAGATTTGGAAGTTCAGATTCACTTTGATAGTTTGCTGTTTTTTGCATATTATTTCATTGATATTGGAGAGGATGACTTCGTTAATTCATTCATAAAATATTACTGAATGTTAATAATAAACTAGACATATGGGAAATGCTGCAGATTACAATGGTTAGCCAAAACAGACAATCATGCTCCAATGAAATGTACAATCTTGTAGAGAAGACAAATTTAATATTTAACTATTCACACAAATAAATGCAATTTGTAAATGTTATAACCCTATGAAGGAGAAGAACATGGTCCTGTAAACACTCATAAAGGAGAGTTGAATTAGTGTGGCTGTAGAGGAAGTTGGTTTGTTTGTTTGTTTTTAACTTTTTTAACATTTATTTATTTTTGAGAGACAGAGATAGAGCATGAGCAGGGGAGGGGCAGAGAGAGAGGGAGACACAGAATCTAAAGCAGGCTCCAGGCTCTGAGCTGTCAGCACCAAGCCTGATGCAGGGCTTGAACTCATGAACCATGAGATCATGACCTGAGTTGAAGTCAGACGCTTAATCGACTGAGCCACCCAGGCGCCCCAAAGAAGTCGTTCTTGAACAGGGATATTCTTTGCCTCCCTGAAGCCTCAGTTTCTTCATCTCTAGAGTGGAAATAGAGAACTGCCATGGAGTTTGAATAAAATAATAACTATGAAAGGGCTCTACAACTATATATTTTTATTTCCATTGCATTTATACCTAATCTAGATATCATTTTTCTTCTTTTCCAAAAAAGAGGAAGACTTTCTTGTAATAAAAGTTCAAAGCCTCAGAAAGCCTTTGTTTTGTTCAGTGAATTATTTTATTTTTACTTTTTGAAGTAAAATAAATATACCGCCTATGCTTTTCAAGCCTTCAGGTTTTGTAACCTCTCGCTTCAAATTTTCCAGAGATTGATCCCAGATCATCATTGCATAAATTCTGATCAGATAAATCAGCAGAAATAGGTAGCAAATCAATGGATTCAGTAAACATTGGCACATCCTGTCCCATCTTAGATAATACCTGTTTAGGGGCCAGAAGAAGGTTATGTCGAGCCTCTCTGTCACCGCCTTACCTCATAACTGGGGCTTCTTGGGCATCTTGCTCTGTTTCATTGTAGTTTCCCTCAGAGTCTCGAGCATGGTAGCATGGCTAGCTGGGCTCTTACATGAGAACTCAGAGCTGCAAGGGTTCATGTCCTGAAAGAAAGAGAAAGCCAGGCAGAAACTTTTCATAGCCTAGCCTTGAAAGTCATGTAACAGTCTAGTCATCCAAGTTTGATTATGCATTCCAATGTTGGTAAATACTACATAAGTATAATTCTTGGTGTTATTTTTTCTTCAACATAAATTATTTTAGAGTCATTCCCAATAGAAGGAATAGCTTTATTTCCTTAATTCTAAATGGAGGCATATGCATTACAAATGACATTTTCTTCTTAGTTATATTTTTGCATATAGTGTCACAAAAAGAAACAACTTAATTACATTTAATACTACACTTAATAATTGATCTTTTTTGAAAGAATACATGAAATTTGGATGCCTTTGCTAATCACACCAAAAGATTCTCCTGAAAATTAGCTTTGTAGGAGGAAGAAAATACTAAGGATATGAGCAGACATAGTAAATTGACTGAACAGTATAAGAGCCTCAGATTAACTTTTAAAATCTCAAAGTAATTCCTTTCTACAACTAAAGAAAAATTTCAAAATTTCATGGGAAGATGCAGATTATCTTCCAAAATATTACTTAATGATTAAACATAGAAAAATATGACTGTTCAGAAGAATGGGGACATATTCGTTTATTATAACTTCAAAAAAACCTAATTTTTGTGATCCCAGAAAATACAATTAAATGATGAGTTTTGGTGGAAATGAGTAATTGTGTGTAGAAATATCAATTCTTTCCTTTTTACTTAGTGACAGAAACTCCAATTTGAAACTTGAAATAATGTTTACATTCCAGGGACTCGTTTACATCTAGGAATGGCCACGGGACTAAGCAAAACATGCAACTTTAGGAAAACTTGGCTAATGGAAGAAGGCATGCTTTTCCTTGTCCAGTACTCCCAAAGAACAGTTAGAATATGAACTTGGTGAAGGAGCCTCTGAACAGCCACCCCGATGCATGGGGCACCATATTACCAGGGGCAGGTCGATGCGAGTGAATGAGCTAGGGTTGCTGATGGTTGTGGGACCCCCAATGCTAGAGCTGTCCTGCCTGCGCAAGCTTTCATGTGAGAGAGAAATAAATATCTACTTTGTTTAAGCCACTGTTATTTTGTTTTTTTCAGTTATCTTCAGCAAAACCTATTCCTAATAATAAAGATGTTCTTTAAGCACATGTTTAAGCATATGTTCTCTCTCTCTCTCTCTCTCTCTCTCTCTCTCTCTCTCTCTCTCTCCTCCCTACTTCTCAGGTGGAAACACTCTTCGATCTCTACCTTAACTCTCTTATTTATCTCATCTTTTTTTTTTCTTTTGCCTGTTTCCCCTCCTTCCCTTAAATATCAATAATAGTAATAAATGTATTTTTGTTGTTGTTGAATCATCCCATTACAAGAAGAATTAAAAGATACAGGTTTTATGTTTCCTGTGCTTACTTTTTAAAGCCAGGATATATCATATTTTATATTTTTCCTGAAAACAAATACAAAAAACACCTCATCACATGAAATTTTTCTCTTGGCTGTGATATTCTACTGAAGGTTTTTACCTTCCAGTGAGTCAGTGTTTCATGATTGACCAATGTTTTCCCATCCTGGCTAAGGTCACACAAAGGCTATATTTAATGCCTCAAAAGTTTCAACAAATCAATGTTTCCTTACGTTTATGATTTAAAACTCCCTGCCTCAAGGGTCTGTTCTGGAGTGGGAAGCTCTTAAATGTAAGTCATGGCTTGGGAGTGAAACTCTGTTAAAAACAAACATAAAACTCTTCACAGCTGGGAGTTGCCCTTTCATTTTTAGAAATTCATTCTTGTTTCCATAATGTAATAAAGACTTAGCCTCTGATCTCTGGTCATATCTCACAGGTTTTTGCTAAAAAGTGGCTGGCAGAAAATCCACTCTTTATAATTTCAGCTACATTAAATTGTCATTTTAAGGTATTCAAAATGCAATAAACAGAATGTGATAAACTGGAGTACTTAACATCCATCCCTACTGAACACTTAGCCATTATCCTAGAACTATCCCAGATTCCTGTTTTGCATCTCTATTAAAAGACTACTTCAAACACACAGTCAGGTAATGTACTAAATCTAATTGTACAGGGACCTCTTTAGAGAACAGAATTTGATGCTATCTCTGAATTTTCTAAAATTTGGTTTTTTTCTTTTTCCCCAATAATTAATTTGGTGTAAAGTCTCATTTAACATTTTTTGTAGATGTGACTGAAACTCCTTTGATATCTTTAGAAAAGATTAAAAAGCAATGTATGTTTCACTCTTCTGGGCTTTTTTAAAAATGGCTATGGATTTTAGTTTGTGAGGACTCTGGCTATAACCAAGAAATCTGTTTAATTATATAAAAACAAGGTTTAATTCTATGACATGACTCTGAGATTCTGCCTTTATATATATATAGATATATCTATCTATCTATATCTATATCTATATCTATATCTATATCTATATCTATATCTGTATCTATATATCTCATACCCCATCACTTAACCCTTAAACATAGCTATTATACAAAATGTTATACTAAATCTTCTCTTATTTTTGGATGTTGCAGGACAAACTAGCCTTAATTGCTGTACCTGTAAAATGGGAGATTAAAAAAAAAAGTGAGTGCTGTTCTGAAAGTTAAATAATGTACAATGCACTATGAAATACAGTGTAAGATCATTGAAGGCTTATCGCTATCTCCCCTGCTTCCAGTGTCTGCATGATACCTGAGGTATTGGGATTTCATATAACTCTATCCCAAATATTTTCTGTAGGAAAATCAAAGGCGATTTACTTTGTAAATATTGAAAATCCTAAATAAATCTATTTCCTTCAGGCTTCCTTTTTATTATTGTGACTCCTTCTGCTGGCTGCCTTTCTTGATCCCATGGTCTTTGTTCATTTTGTCCAAAGACAGTGGTGGCAATAATAGGAAAATTAGAATTATGGATCCTTGGTATTTTTCCCTGATCAAATGAGTAGGAAATAGAGTGCAAAAATGCAAAGACAAAAACAAACTAAAACCCCCCATGAGATAAGGTTGTTATAAAATCACAATCCAGGGGCGTCTGGGTGGCTCAGTTGGTTAAGGATCCAATTGTTGGTTTTGGCTCAAGTCATGATCTTGTGGTTCCTGAGTTCAAGCCCCACACTGGGCTCTGCACTAACAGTGTGGAGCCTGTTTGGGATTCTATCTCTCCCTCTCTCTCTGCTCCTCCCCTGCTCGTCCTCACTCTTTCTATCAAAATAAATAAACTTAAAAAAAAAAAAAAGATCAGCATCCAGTTATCAAGCAAATCTTCCATTGAATCAATTAACAGAATTTGCATTACTGACTGCTGGATGATGAGGAAATATCACCCACTCAATCACAGTCTAGCACCTGATGGAGCACAAGTTTCTTTATATTTTTTTCCCTTGGCTTACTCCAAGGAGAGAAGGGGCAGAAGGAAGAGAGGATACAGGAAAGTATGGAACTCTGTCCTAAATTTTCTTCTTTTCTATACTCTCTCCCTAGGTGATAGCATTTATTACTATGACTTTTAAAGCTGTGTACATGCCATTGACTCCAGAATGTATATCTTTACTTCAGATCTGAAACTCAGGCTTATTTATCCAATGAACTACCTGGCATCTCCTCTGAGAGGTCTTATAGACATGCCAAGATGAGGATGCCCCAAATGAAACCTATCACCACTTTCCTACTCTATTCTAACAATTCCCCTCAATCTTCTTATCGAGTTAAATATCATAATCCACTTAGATGTTCGTGCCAAAAACCTGAGAACCATTGTTACACATTCTACCCTCTTATCATGTTCATTCTGTTTGTCAATTCTATCTTCAAAATACATCCAGAACCTGGCCCCCACTTGCCACCTTTGCAGATATCATCTCCATCCTTTCTCACGCAGAGTACTGCATAGTCTCTTACCTGTTTTTTCTCTTGCCCACCTTCCTTTTCTCCACACACAGTTTATTCTATACATGGAAGCCAAAGTGATATTTAAAAAATGCAAATCAGGGTGCCTGGGTGGCTCAGTTGCTTAAGCATCTGACTCTTGACTTCAGCTCAGGTTATGATCTCACGGTCATGAGATTGAGCCTTGTGTCAGGCTCCACACTGGCATGGAGCCTGCTTAAGATTCTCTCTCTCCCTCTCCCTCTGCACCTTCACCCTGTGCATGTGTGTGCTCTCTCTCTCAATAAATATATATATATACATACATACACACATACATACATACATACATAAAATAAAGTGGTGCCTGGGTGGCTCAGTCGGTTAAGCATCCAACTCTTGGTTTCAGCTCAGGTCATGATCTTATGGTTAGTGAGCTTGAGTCCTGCATTGGGCTCCATGCTGACAGTGTGGAGCCTGCTTGGGATTCTCTCTTCTTCCTTTCTCTCTGCCCCTCCTACATGTGTTCTCTCTCTCCCAAAATAAATAAATAAACTTAGAAAAAATAAAGAAAATAAAAGATGCAAATCAGATTATTTTGCCCTGTTTAAAACCTCCCCACAACCATGTCTTCAACTTAGTGTTATACTGCTTTTACTCTTGCTCATTATATTTCTGCCATCCTGGTCTTTCCTATTCTTCAAATGCATCAAGTGCTCTCCTACTTTGGGACCTCTGTTCTCTGCCTGGAATGTTCTCCACAGCCCACTCTTCACCCGGCTGGCTGGATTTACCCTTCCAGTCTCTGTTTACATGTTGTTTCTTCAGAGACACTTCCACTAACTATGGTGTTATTTTCTCTCATGATAGCCTTTACTTTCCCTAAGAGATTTACAAAAGTTCAGAGCCAAGATCATGACAGTTAGAGGCAATGTTGGCTCACTTGTAAGCTTATTAATTCCAGGATACCCTTACCCCTTTGCCTCTCCTTTTCCCTGCTGGGACACAGGCAGGTTGTACTCTCACTGTTCTTCTTCCTGTGTCAAGCTATGGACTAAGATAGCTTCATGAATTATTTAATTTTGTTTGAGAATGTTCTTTCATTAGATACAAAATCTATTCTATTACCTAATGTTTCTCCCCTAGTTATGCCTTCTGAATGCTCCAAGCAAATGCTCTCGGGTGTTTGTGTTTTCTAAGACAGAATATCTATTTCTCAGGTTTAAGACAAATGGAAACTTAAAAAAGAAACTAAACTCCTGCATTATCAAAATCAAAGTGGTTGCCTGTGGGACAGGCATCTTGACCCTATTTATTCAAATCTGTTTGTCTGCCCTCCACATCGTTCAATGAAAGACTTAAGGTGTACTACAACAATAATTCTATGAAATTATAATGAAATAGAAAAAATTAGAGGAGTGGGAAAGAAAAGACAAATATGCCTACAGTGAAGGCCTAAATATTTCCTGCAGTTGTATTCCAAGTTGGGTTCTGAGTTTTTTGGAAGAAAAGATGAGAGACTACATGTGTTACATATTTCTTATGATCAGAGAGAAGAAAACAAAATTATGTGGTTCCTTAGAATAATCAAAGCTTTTTCTTGCCCTAATTTCATGTTCCTGTTTCTAATAATGACCTTATTGCTGAAAGCCCCACATAAAAAAACAAAAAAATATATAGCCATAAAACAACAATAACAACAGTAATAACAGCAATAAAACCAATGCAGTGGCATTGATTCTATAGAAGGCTAAGGTAATGAGTTTAAAAAAATATAAGCTGGTGAAAATGATTCATTTCTCCAGGTCACACACAAAGACATACTCAATTATTGCATTCGGTGGTAGTAAACTTTTGACCAACTCTCAGCAATCTATGATGTGTGCAATGGGAGTGCTTAATAAATGCTGAGCCAAGCTTTCAAAGCTCCCAGGCTCCTCCTGGATTGTAAGTATTGCACTTTTGAAGGCTGCTATCTAATAATCTGGTACTTCATTGTGCCTAGTCTGATTCAGTATTGATTAAGTTTTCAGCCCTTTTGAGTTCACCACTCTTTTCTGTCAGTTGAAGATGATTGCCTCCATTTCTGTGCCTTTTCCTGGGAAATGTATCCCTTTCAAAATGCTGCCTGAACCAATTTCTTAGTATTTGAAGGCAGATCAAAGGTATGCTATAATGAAAAAGGGATCATCTACAACACAATTTCTTTAAGTCAAACAAGAACATGTGGATTTATAGATTTCAGGTGGAGAAAACCAATAAGTGAAATTTGCCATAGAAAAATTATACCCGAAGCCATAACAAAAATTCAGTTGCTGTTATAATCCATGATCAGAAATTACATTAATCTCTGTACTCAACTTCTTGCCTCTTACAATGAAGTAAGGAAAAGAACAAAACAACTACATTACTTTTATTCTAGTTGTAGGATCATTGGATTTGAAATTGGTATAGTCAGATTTTAGAAGAGTCAGTTTCTCTAAATAGCTGTGGTTTCTTAGGTAAATATATTTAAAATATTCACTATGAACCTAATTTATACAAAAAATAACCAAAGAGATTGGACTAGATCACTGGTTCTCAGCTCTATCAGGGCCAGCATCCCTTTTATAACAAATATTTCAGTGCCTTCTTTGTTAACCTGAAATGAAGTTTATGTATAATATAATCTACTACAGATATAATTACCCGCAAAATAGGTATAATACCCTAACTATAAAGATGAATTTAAAAGAAAGTAACCCATCGGGGCGCCCGGGTGGCTCAGCTGGTTGGGTGACCGGTTTGGCTTAGGTCCTGATCTCACAGTTTCCAACAGTGCAAGAGGGTTCCCATTTCTCCACATCCTCACCAGCATCTATAGTCTCCTGATTTGTTCATTGTAGCCACTCTGACTGGCGTGAGGTGGTATCTGAGTGTGGTTTTGATTTGTATTTCCCTGATGAGGAGCGACGTTGAGCATCTTTTCATGTGCCTGTTGGCTATCTGGATATCTTCTTTAGAGAACTGTCTATTCATGTTTTCTGCCCATTTCTTCACTGGATTATTTGTTTCTCGGGTATGGAGTTTGGTGAGTTCTTTATAGATTTTGGATACTAGCCCTTGTCTGATATGTCATTGCAAATATCTTTTCCCATTCCTGACGGAATGGAGTCATTTTTAAACATCTGCCAGCTCTGAGAGAGATTTTGTATCAGCAGTTAAGTGAGAGCTTAACTACCTTCCTCCTCCCTAGCCCCAGACTGCTTCTCTTTCCTCTCTCTGCTCTGAACTCAGAAGGCCAGGAAAAGGAATAGTGGCTGCTCTTTAAGTCTGCTGAGTCTTCAGGGTGACTGTTAGTGACATATGGTTCCTTTCCTGAGTAATGTAAGTGAGTTGGGGCACCTGGGTGGCTCAGTCTTTTAAATGTCTGACTTCGGCTCAGGTCATGATCTCATAGTTCGTGGGTTCGAGCCCCACATCGGGCTCTGTGCTGACAGCTCAGAGCCTGGAGCCTGCTTCCGATTCTGTGTCTCCCTCTCTCTCTACCTCTCTCCCACATGTCTCTCTGTCTCTCTGCCTCTCAAACATAAAGCAAACTAATAAAAAAAATTAAAAGAAAGTAACTCATAACAAAATAATATGTATATTTCAGTAGGCAAATGTTCAGTTATGGCCTTACAGAAGGACATATTGAAGTGGTCAGAGAACTGCACTTCCTTATGATGAATGTTTGGATTTATTTCATGCCAGGTGGTCTGGAAACATTCCACAGAAGAAATATAGGAAAATAAGAGACAAGAGTGCACATTTAAATAAGAAAAATAGTGTCAGAGTCAATTAAAAAAAAAGATCAGACTTATTTGTATATGGTAGGAAAAGGAGAGAAATAACCTTAACTGAAAACAAGCTAACATGCCAAGACAAAGTGGAGATGGAGGAGTAGATACAAGGAGGGCACATATTATAATTGCAAGTGAAGTGCATCCTATTTTCAAGTGTAATATCCAAATAATTATTTTGTGACATGGGAAAAGGTAGCAATAGAAAAAAAAACAGTTATGCCTTATGTTGAAATCTTTCCATGGGTCTGTAATACTTGAAAGGACCTTAGAAACTGTATCTTTTGACATGTGGTGGGGAATGGACTGGGAAAGTAAACAGTAATGAAGAGGATGTCGAGGAGATGTGTAATAGACCTCTGAGAACAATATTAGAATAAGATAAAAAACCAGCTGAGGCACCTGGGTGGCTCAGTTGGTTGAGCATCCAACTCTTGATTTCAGCTCAGGTCATGCTCTCAGGCTTGTGGGTTTGAGCCCTGCTTCGGGTCCCTGCTGACCGTGGAGCCTGCTTAAACTTCTGTCTGTCTGTCTGTCTGTCTGTCTTTCTCTCTCTCTGCCCTTCTCCCCTGCTCATGCTCTTTCTCTCTCAAATAAAAACTGAAATAAAAAAAAAAAAGATTAAAAACCAGCTTGCATACTCAAAACAAATTAATGACTTTAATATGTAATTTTTACATCTGTGTTATAATAGGTTGGCTGTTTTATATCTATGCTGCTCTAGGGTGTTTATAAATATTTTGAAATAACATATTAGTGAAATATGGAGAAATCTGTGGTTTCTGAGCTCTTTACTGATTTAATAATATTTAGTTCTAAGTTTGTTATAAGAAGTTTCAAATCTCCTTTGTTACATATTTACATGCAAAAGCTGTAGGTGCAGGCTGGTAGAGGTTTGTGGTACGGGTGCTGTCATTGGCATTGGTGATGACTAATTTGGGTGACAGGATTTTCTGAAATCCTCTCTGAAAGCCTAAACACAACAAAATTTAAATCTCTTAAGTTATATGGTAGCTGCAGTACTAAAATATTCAGTGTATATTAAAACCATGCAACAACAGCTATTTAAAAAAATCTTTTTAATGTTTATTTTTTTTTTTTTTTGAGAGAGAGACAGACAGCAAGCAGGGGAGGGGCAGAGAGAGAGGAAGACACAGAATCTGAAGCAGGCTCTAGGCTCTGAGTGGTCAACACAGAGCCCGATGCGGGGCTCCAACCCACAAACCGTGAGATCATGACCCCAGCTGAAGTCGGATGCTTAATTGACTGAGCCACCCAGATGCCCCCCAAAATAGCCATTTATATGTAAAATAAATCGTTTCCTGACTCAGAACTATAAATAGATTTCCTACCTAGAAGACTACCCATCTAGACCTATAGGTCTCGAAGTGTGGTCCCTGGACCAGCAGCATCAGCATCGCCTAGGAATTTGTTAGAAATGCACATTCTCTGGCCCCATTCTAAGGCACACTGAATCAAAATTGGGGGTGAGGGGTGGGGACCACCACTCCGTGCTTTAATAAGCCCTCCAAGTGATGCAGGCTGAAGTTTGAGAACCACTGATCTTCAAAGGATATTTGCAAATCACCTAGGATGTGAGGTGAATCTTCATTTTGGGTAGCTGTCCCACACATTACAGGGCATCTCTGACTCCCACACACTACATACGAGTCAGATTCTCAGTAACTGCAACAATCAAAACATACACCCACAAATTTCTCAAATGTTCCCCAGAAAGCGCTACTATTCCTATTGAGAACCCCTGGGTTAGATAATGGCTGTAGTCCTGGCCTATGATTCCATTACTTTCATGGAGGCAACAGGAACCTAAAAGACAACACAAGTCAGAACTAATAAGCTCATGACTCAAAACAGTTAGTGAGATTGCAATAGGACATGGGTCCAGAGGCTGGACTTGTGCTCATATGGAGGTACTTTTAAATCGTCACTTAGCAGGCAGGAGCAGAAGGGCAAAAAATTAAGCAGAAATAAATTCTGGCTCTAAATGTCCCAGATTCTTGGTTCATCTACTTCAGATTTCTCCTGAAGGTCCTAGAATATGGCTGGTTCACACTACTAGTTAGTTACAATTGAGCAGACCTCTAATTTGCATGATAGGGATTTGAGGGGCCCAAGAGGAAGGATCTGTCAACCCTTAATGGTTTGTCAGTTTTCTGTAAACCCAAACTACAGAATACCTCAATCCTGCCTAATGTAAGAACTTCAGAGTTTTTTAGTTAGACCCATGACAAATACTGAAAGACCCAATCAAGATCTCATAAGCATTCCATTATTAGCAGAAATTTAAACTAGCAATTACCACAAATAGAGCTTAAGATAGCTAAAAGTAGTATATATTGAGAATCAGAACTATGTCCCAGACTATGTTTATCATATTAGTCAGGGTATAGATTTACAATTGGAGTTTGAGGTATAATATTAATGAAAGCCCAATTTGAATTCTTGATAAATAACAGAAATAAGTGGCATTTGTAGTTTCAATGATTAGTCCATACTTAGTTTCTTTATACAATTTCTTCTTCATTTTAGTTAATTTCCTCCTCTCTGCAGTCAAATGCTCTACCCTGGAGCTATACCTCCCATCCCCTCTGGAAAATTAACAAAGGAAAAACAATTCAAACGAAACACAGTCTTGTGACTTTAATGCTAATCAAACAATTTGCTGATAAGAGCAGTCTAGCTTTAAGATAAATTGCTGGTGTGACAGCTCTCTAATTGATCAACTGACCTCTTGGCAGAATCCACGGAAGAAAGATACCCTCCTTCAAATATGTGATCAGAGTTTCCATGCCATTTCCTGAAGCCTTCGCTTTATGAATGTTCAATAAATTTGTGTGCAAATTCTGAAATCAATGTCAGTTTTCCTTTTCTTTTGCCTCTCCTTTTTAGTGTTTATCAATATTGACAATTCCCATTTAAAGTGCAAACTCCTCAATTAACCAAAAATCTTGTTTTGCATATATGATCTAAACTCAGGGTCCTGTGTCTTTTTTTATGCAATCAACAAGAACTGAGCAGCTAACTGGGATAATCTCAATGCTAGTGGTTGTCGATACAAAGATAAGGAGGACACAGCAAGATTAGAAATAAGACAAACCACCAGTGTAATGAAATCTAAGTGCAGAGCATAGATGAAGCACATAGGAGGATGATTTTGATTCATTTTGAGTGATAATCAGTGAAGAGGCGACATTTATGTATGGATGAAGAACAAATGTATTTTACCCAGATGAGAAAGGAATAAATATACTAAAATTAAGAAGTAGCAGAGCATATTATATGATTAACCTTCTATATCATTGCCAGATTGATGTAACCTGAGTGTTTTTTCCAGTGTTAAATATTTTTTGAAATTCTGATTTTTAGTAACTGACAGTAATTCACAATATATCATCATTTACTTGATTGCGAGTCTCTATTTAAATGTTTAGGATGTTTCGATTTTTTCATTTTATAAAATCTGTGTATGGCTTTGTTAAAGTTCTGCTTACAATAATCTCACCTTGGAAAGTGAGAAAAAGAAAACACGTCGGTGTAAAGAACTGCATATAGAATATTGTGTATTATCATGACACATTGGAAAAGAGCTAATATCACACAGAATATGTGTTGTTAGAGGATATACAGAGACCGAGTTATTTTCTATCCAATATTCAATTTTATAGTGGGTAAGGCTATTTATAACAAATATAAATATATTTGCTTTCTTACAACTAATTTACTCTTTGTTGTACAGTGACACAATTACGAAGTCCACAGACTTTGGATGACAAAATAGGGAGATTAGGTGTCATGTTTATAATTAAATTTAATCTCTATTTAAAGCTACTGTTTAACCTGATGGCAGAGAAACTTGATTTGGGCAATTCTAGCTAAACCAGTGAATTCAGGTTTGCTCTTAGTCATTTCAGTGTGATTCCCTCAAATGGATATTTCCTCCCTTCCACTTCTTCCTGCAATTGCATCCCAATGCAGGGGGAATGTTGGGTGTAGGGTAAGGCAACTACATGGCATCAGGATAACAGGAGAAGCAAATATGGAACACAGACCTGCATCCATGAAATGCAGACGCCATTTCCATTCCTTCATGTAGTAACTGCTGTGGTGTTCATGTTTGCATTTGGGAGTACTCTGCATCTAGGAAACCTCATAGAAGGTCTACAGCTGTCTATTCCCAGATAACTTCCTTGTTAATCTCAGGGGCTGGAAGGTATGAGGCCTCCCTGGGGCCATGGGAAATAAGCGGGGCTGCTTTAGGTAATTTAGTACCGAAATCCTAGGCAACCAGCTCTACTGTGCCTATCTTATGGTAGGCTGGGAAACTCCTGCTATGGTCTCCCAAGGTTCCATCTTGATTACAATTACTGTTATTTTTGAAGGGATTCGTCTAGCTCTCCTCTATTACTGGGTCACCAAACATGTTGAGGGTCTCCTGCCACCCTGTCTTGTAATGCCAACTGGATGTGAGTTCAGAATTCCATCTTAGAGACTTCCTTCAGCACCATCTGTTTGGCTGCTCTTCAGCTCATCCTCCACCCACAGTCCAGAAGAATTCTCATTTTTAAAAATGTCTTCTTAGGTAAGAAATATAGTTCAACAACCACTCTCTCATTTTAGTCCTTACCTTGATCATACCTACAAAGATTCTATCTCCAAATAAGGTTACATTCTGAGGTTATGAGTGTACATTAATTTTATTTTTATTTTTATTTTTATTTATTTTTATTCTTTATATAGAGAAAAAGCACAAGTGGGGGAGAGGGGCAGAAGGAGAGAGAGGGAGAGAGAGAGAGAGAGAGAAACTTAAACAGTTCTATGTTCAGCACAGAGCCCAACATGATCCTGGGATCATGACTTGAGCCAAAATCAAGAGTTGGATGCTCAACCAAGTAAGCCATCCTGACGCTCTTGATTTTATTTTTAGAGCACACTATTTAACTATACTAGAGTTGATATAGAGAGTTACAGTGTATGGGGGAAAAAAAGGAAACAATATTACAACTTTCAGAGTCTAAATGTATACATGTATGTATCATAAAAATAAAGTACCTTTCCCTGAAAAATATCTGCTGGCTCAATTAAGGTCTGGATTTGACTTATTAAATAATATAAACAATCAAAAATCATATGGAAAGGGAGAAATAGGGTGCAGGACATAAGTGGGATTACTAGGCAACACATCTTACACATGCTCATAATACATATGTATTCTGTCTTAGATAACTGGCATTTGTAAATTTCATTTGTTCCCTTTCATGTTTGTATGCAACTCTAGGGAAAAGAGCCCACCTCATTCATCTTTGCCTAGAATGAAATTTTACACTCTTGAAGTTCTCAAAAAAATATGCCTTTGAAATTTGTACTAACAAGACCAGAATATACTAGAACACATGTAATACAGCCTTGAATTTATGTTAAAATAGAAAAGATATATACACTGATGGTTTCAACTATAGAGAAATCTGCTTCCATCAGCTTAATTTGAAATGCCTTCATTATTATTTTCTTAATTCCCATTACAGAAAGCAGAGAGGTAGAACAAGTTTTGACACTGACTGATACAAAGGCTCAATGATTTCATTAAGGGTTTATGTTCTTTCTTTCCACTCTGTTATCTACAGGGCAACTGCATCTTAAGGCTGATTACCCTTGTGGTTGGCAGATAACTGCCAGGAGCAATTGATAAAGGCTTCTTAGGAACTTCTCTCAGCCGTCTCTTCTTACAGGCAAGGGAACTTGTCCCCAAAGAAATGAACTATCTGACTCAGAGTAACAATGACACAAAGCTGCTCATGTAAAGCAATGATTCTACTCATGATTAATTTGGAAAACAAGCTCATTCACCAATGTATCATCACATGACCAACCTAAGTCCTCCAGGAAACCAAACAAAAACAACAAAACACGTTTTCAGGGAACAAACCTGAAGGAGCAACAAGTTGGTTTATTGTTTTGTTTGTTTCCACAGCAGCATCCATTCATCTATGCACATCTATGATCCTATATGAGTACTTCATTTCTTTCTTTAATGAAGAAAGCACCATAAAGAGGTAAAGAGAAATAGAACAGAAGTCAAGAGACAGCACCCAGTCTCAGTGAGGCCTTATTTTATTTGTGTGACATTGGGCAAGTCAGGCAGATCTTTAATGTGACCCCATAATATGTCCCGTTTCCTACTTTGTTTTTCCTCATGCCACGTTTCCTTTGGTTTACTTTTAAGCTATTTCACTTAACTCTCCTCCATTCTTGGAAAAGGTTAACATTTTTCCCAACTGAAGCCTTCCTGAAGGCCTGCCTAGCCCAGTCTTCCTTGTATTTTTGCCCAGATAACTCCCAATCATCTCTGTGGGGTCACCTTCAATGTCCCTTCTTCAGAGAAGGCTTTCCCGACCTTCTCATCTAAATTAAACCATCTTGTTGTTATCTTTGCTCACACCCTTTTATTTTCTTCATATAATTTGTCATAATTAACAATATAACATATTTAAGCCCTGTCTCCTCTACTAGATTTAAGACTCATGGGGATAGAATCTATATCCACTATATTGATAAGCTATACCCTTACTGCCTTTCCTATCCAACACACCCAGGTAATTCTCAATAAGACTTGATAAATAGGGCACATGGGTGGCACAGTTGATTGAATGTCCAATTCTTGATTTGGCTCAGGTCATGATCCCAGGGACATGGGTTTGTGGAGCTTGCATGGGATTCTCTCTCTCTCTCTCTCTCTCTCTCTTTCTCCCTCTGTCCCTCTCTCCCACTCTCTCTCTCACTCTAACAAAAGAAAAAAGAAAAAAGAAAAGAGAAAAGAGAAAGAAAAAATTCATAAAAAATTATCAAGGTCTTGATTTCCTCCTCTGTAAATCATGAATAATCATCACAGGATTGTTATAACCAATATGAATTAATATATATTTGGCCAATAGCAATCTGGTATAAGGTATTATTTAAATAAAACTAGCTTCCATTAGTAATAAGTGAGTGTGTCTCAACATAAAAGTTTACAGAGACTTTTTATAAACATGCTTTGCTACCATTACAAATATATTTTAAAAATAGGCTGGACAATGTGTGATTCAAAGGTTTGGATTTGAAGTAGGCCTGCTAAAACATGCCAATTTCCTGGGGGAATGTTATCAGTCTTCCAGTTGTGGTCCTGACGGAGAATGCTGCAGTTGGAAGAAATGGTTTGCAAAAACAAGAGAATGCTAGTTGAACTGTGACGGGTGGACTTATCATGTGGGGCAGGAATCAAGGTTATCTGCATCCAGGAAACAGATGGCATTCCAATTCAACAGTGCAAACCCATGGGCTGCTCATGAAAGAAATGAATTCAGGAGATTATAAAGTCAAACCATTTACTTTTGAGGGGAAATTATTGGCTGAGTTTCCAATAATTTGGCTTGTCATCCCCAACATCTGTTGCCTTTGCTGTTACACCACTTTGCTCCTGATGACAAATTGAACAAGATCACAGTAGTGCATGATAACTAATAAACATCTTCATGGGTAAAATCAGTCAACATTAAATGCAGGACAGAGGCATCACAGAATGCAGCTCCCTAGTAGAAGCTTTTCCATTTTTACCATCTTTGCAGAATTCTTGTACTCCTCATGGATCCCTTATTTTAACCATCCCTCCCAGAAAAGACCTTAATTCTAATACCTTGCTTGGGAAAGTAGCCCTCAAAAAAACACATGTATAATATAACTGCAAGGCTAGCTGATGCATGTCTTGTGAATTATTATCACAGATAGATAGAATTATCTATCACAGTCCTATCTGTAATGAAACAAACAAACAAAAAAAACTACACTGAAAAGAATAGAAAATGATTTCGTTCTGCCTTCTGCTTGGCCCATCTGCTGTTATTTTTTTCTCCCTACTGGCAAAATGTTAGACAATATTTCAACTTCCCATCTCATAGGCACTTGCACAACAGAATAGATACACTATATTAATGTTCCATTTATTTGTTAATTCTGTATACTATTTTGTTTTCCCCCTAGTTAATAGCAAGGCTAAGTAGATCACCATGCTTTCATCTCCTAGTAAAAGTCATATTACATATCTAGCTTTCCTTTATGCCATGTAGTGGATAAATAGTAGTTCAATGATACTACTGCTCCACGGGTGAAAAAAATGTATAGACTTGTGGTTGATTCTGGGTTAAGGACAAAGGCTCAGGAATCAAATCTAGAATATGTGCCAGTGACTGAAGTAAGCTTTTAAAATAATTAACTCCTATATGAAACAGACCTTCAGTGACATGAGTTCATAATTTCCTGCAAAGGATAGACCTGGGACTGAAAATAAAACCTGCATTTTGGTAATATCAAAAAAACTCCGACCTCCGTCCCAACATGTATTTATTATTGATTCATTAATTGAATCTTTTATTTAACCTGAATGACCTGAGGCCTCATCAGCTTTGGGTAAGTGTAAGGTTGCATGAACTTTAACACTAACTTTCTCATGACTCCTAGTTCAATCTGCACAATGGCAGAACCTCCGTCTGCTTGATTCTTCTGGAATAAACACAACTATTTCTGAGAATCCCCAAAAGGGAGTTTATATGAGTTCTGAATAAATTTTTTCATGTTCTTCTGCTATGATATATTTGCCAAAGTTCTGATGACCAAAAACCTCTTGAGAGGAGGCCCTCTGCACCTGTATGACCACTGAGACTTTAGGTAAGAGTGAAGATTTTGCTGGGTGCCATAATTTCCCCTATTACTTGGTCATAACAGAGATTTTTCATGGGTCACTGCTCCAAACCCTCTCATCCTACAGACTATGGTAGGGTAGGACAATTACTCTGCATCTACTTCTGTCAAATTCTGCTCTGGGGACCTCTAAAATAGCACTTATTCTCTAAAGTTTTACAACATTACTTCTTGCAATCCCTTTAGCTTTTTCCAGTTGTTGCTCTTTCCATCCACATCAGACCTAGCTCTTAGGCTGGATCACAACAGGTGTATCCTGTCTTCCACTTTCTCATTTTATCTCTCCAAACATCAGTGTAAAAAAAAAAAAGTAAATGTAAGAACCTGTTCTTTCTTTCTTATTTGTCAATCTACCCCCAAACAAAATTGAACATGCATATCAATACTAGTAAGATGATTCCCGGGTGTCAGTAACACACTGTTCTGCCAAGAGCCAGTCTGAGTCCCAGTTTTACTCAGAATAAAAAGTTTTTGAGCCATGAGCTAGGGCTAGATTAAGCAATTGGTCAGAAAAAAATAAAAAAATAAAAATGAGACTCGGTCCCTGCCTTCTTCAATGAGCTCATAGTTTGGGAAATAGCATACAATGATAACAAGTAATAGAAAACAATGTCATAGATGCAATAATAAAAAAAGAACTAGGGATTGTTGGGGACATACATGGGAATGACTAGTTTGGTAGGGTACAGCATTTGGAGAAAAGATACTTGGAGGAATTGACAAGGGGAATTTCATAGAGTTGGTAGGTGTATTAAAAGGCTGACTTGAATCCCACTAGGTTAAGAAAAAGATTAAGTGCACTCAGCAATACAATGAGTAAAGTCAAAGCATCCTCAAATGCTCACAGATCTCACAGGGAAATTTGTACAAAGTTTTGTGTGGCTGGGATGTAATGCATATAAAACTTTGTATAAAGTTTTATATGGCTGGGATTGGAAGAAGTTTGCAGTAAGTTATTGAAAGGATTTTGATTGCCAGATTGGGGTGTATGGATTTTATCCTGTTAGATGATGAGTGGTTATGACCTTAAACAAGGGTCTGACACATAACTGTGTGTTAAGTTATAACTCTGGAAGAACATTGCAAAATGGATGGGGGCAGGGAGAAACTGTTGGCATGAAGTTGAATTTTGATGCCTTTGAAACAATCTATGCAAAAAATTAAAAGAGCCTGCATTTAGGATGCAAATGGGACAGAGACAGGAAAGTTTTGAGATGTTTTAGAGTTTGGATATGAGAAAGAATGAGAGGGAGAAGTCACTGCTGCTTTTGAAATTTCCAATATGGGATATCAGGAGAAACATTCTAGGAAGACCTGTTTAGCAAATAGAATAATGGCCCCTCAACGATGCCACTATCCTAATCTCTAGAAACTATAAATATGTTACCTGGTAAAAGGGACTCTGCAGATGTCACTAAATCAAGAATTTTGCAATGAGGAGATTATTCTGGATTACTCACATAGGTTCATTGTGGTAACAAGGGTCCTGTTAATAGGGAAGAAAGATAATTGGGAGCAGGGAGAGGGGGTGTGATGATGGAAGTAGAGTCAGAGTGATGTGCTTTAGAGATGGAAGAAGAGACACTAAGGTGAGGATGGCAGGTGGCCCTTAGGAACTAGGAAAAGTAAGGAAACAGATCATCCCTGAGAGCCTCAGAGGGAATGCAGCTCTGAAGACACCTTGACTGTAATCCAGTGGGACGCATGTCTGACTTCTGACATTTAGGACCAAAAGATAATTTTTGTTGCTTTAAGCCATGAAGGTTTTGGCTACAGTCTGATATGTCCAGATGATCTCTGTGCACATTATTGGGAGAACTTCAATATTTTTCCTCAGTGGAACAGAGATAAAACTCTTCAGCATCATTAATATTTTTATTTGTGTCTCAGGTCCTTTTAGGAAGAGATGGGAGTGTTCCACATAGAGTCAATCGCCTGTGCAAAGGCCCACATTCTAAAGGCCCAAGAAGGAATCTCTGCTGAGGGTACTTTTTAGTTGCTTTTTGCCAACATTGTTGGCATTCATCATGTCTGTTCACTAGTTCTACCCGTCTGGGAGAAGTTAAAGCCCCATTGTAGGCAATGGCTACCACTTCTGTTCCTGGGTCATTTGACTGTAATTCCTATACCTTCTCTGTAACCCTTGCTCTGATGATCCATTCTGGACCCTCTTTTCTTTAAATCAGCAATACTGATTTTGTCTCTTGCAAGCTGTGTGAACTTGGTCAATACATAAATCTCTATAAAGTATCTGGGTCAGTTACTTATCCATAAAATGGGAATAATACTCACAACCTCACTAGGTCAGGATTTGAGATTGCCTTTTGACTTACTGATGCAAGGCAGTAACAGGTTAGAGACACCTAACCTCAGGATACACATAAGAGCCAGTTTCTTCTAACCTCCTTGCCAAAGGGACCCAGTCTACATGGCTTCTTATCGCTATTTATTCTCCCCACAGGGTTTCATATTTGACTGGAGTTTGAGACCGATATTTCTTCCAGATGTATGAGTGGGCGGACACTAAGGGGATGAAGTGAGTTTCTGTTACAAGGTTCTGGGTACAGTTGGTGTTTGAAAGACTTCCTAAGGACAGGTCGTATCATAAATCACAGCTAATTACAGGGGCTGAAACAGATGGCACCAGAGTTCAAAGCCTATATATTTTCAGATGTTTCAATTCACTTGTGGATGGGTACGAATTTTCTGGATACACCCTTTCACCTTCCTTTTTATTCCCTCTTCCTATTTCAACCACCCCACCCCGCAAACTGACTTAAAGATCTAAGTAGACGAATGATATGATTTGTACAGAAGATTTTCTTCTCCCCCCCTCCAAATTAATGACATAGTGGCAATATATAGTATAAGGAATATCAACATTTTTGTATCAACATAGAGGAAAATGGACTCAACTAATATCTACTGAGTACTTGATATATGACAGACACTGTGCTAGGTATTTTATATACATTCTTGGTTAGAACTCCTATCAACTTTAAGATATTGATGTTAATGTCTCCATTTTACACATGATTAACTGATAATCTGATACTTAATGAGACTTGTATAGTGCCAAGGTGCACACAGCTAGCAAGTGATAGTGTTGAGATTAGAATTTAGGTCTATTTTAGAATACCACTTGATTTCACTAATATGTGGGATCTAAAAAAAAAATAAATAGGGGCATGTAGGTGGCTCAGTTGGTTAAGCACCTGACTCTTGATTTCAGCTCAAGTCATGATCTCATGCTTTGTGGCAGTGAGCCCCGCATCTGGCTCTGTCTGGCCATGCAGAGCCTGCTTAGGATTCTCTCTCCCTCTGCCCCTCCTGTGTACTCTCACTCTCTCTCTCAAAATAAATAAATAAACTTAAAAAAATAAACAAACAAAAAGCAAAACAAGACCTATAAATAGAAGAAACTGTCAGTTGCCAGAGGAGACGGAGTGGGGGGATGGGCAAAATGGGTGAAGGGGAGGGGGGAGATGCAGGCTTCCAGTTATGGAATGAGTAAGTTATGGGAATAAAAGGCGTAGCATAGAGAATATAGTCAATGATATTGTAATAGTGTTGTATGGTGACAGATGGTAGCTACACTTGTGATGAGCATAGCATAACATATAGAGAAGCTGAATCACCTGAAACTCATGTAACGTCGTCTGTCAACTATACAAAAAAATAAAAACAATTTTTAAAAAAGGATTTTGGCCTGCTTAATTCCAAAGTTGATGCTCTTCTCTTTGCCCCATGAAGAGAATTAAGAGCCCTGGGAATTATTTTATAAGCTGTCATATGGGGTCTAGTGCCAGAAATCCTAGAAGCAGAAGTGGGAAGATCCGGATGTGTACAAAATTGTCTGTGGACTAGCTGTAGGAATTTGGATGAGTTGTTTTTTCATCTCTTTGCCATTCATTACTCCTGGTGCCATCACATGCGTGATGGAGAGTGGCAATAGCACTTGACTAAAAACGAGGTGTTTCCAGTTTGGGTTCCAGCTCTGCAATTAATTAGCTGTGTGGTTTGGAGGATTTCATTTAACCAATCTAAATCTCAGTTTTCATTTGTTTGTGTTATTGTTTTTTAATATCTAAAATGAGAGGAATGTGGACGGCTTAATTCCTTCATGTCTGAAATTTTATTACATAAGGGTTTTCGTTTCAATAACGATTGTTTCACCCAGACAACTAGTGGGAGCAACTCTAACAGTTCACTACTACACACACAAACTTTTTTGAGCAATGAGATACTATCCTGGATAGCCTGGGCTCCAACCAGATATATTTGCAGAACATCCTTTAGCTTGAAACAGAAGTGTAATGCTCAACCATCTGTCACAATTAAGAAAAGGTTTGAAATGTTTTCTATGTGTTTGACTAATCATGTTTTAGGGCCCTGAGGGTACTTTACAAATTACATGCCTTCCCTTCTTTTTGGTGTCATTAAAAATCTGGGATCTGTTTCCAAAATTTACCGCTCTCTCTCTCTCTCTCTTCTTATTTTCTCTGTTCTATTTTTTCTAAGAAACTAGTTCAGTCTCAAGTGAAACAAAGTAAGCAAATATGCTTCAAGATAAAGTTTATTCTATAGCAAAGTAAGCATTTGTAATTTGCATTCATTGGACAATAACCTGACTGGTATCAGCCCTGAGGAGTTAAGTCATTAAGATCCATCTACTAAGTGGAATCTCCGGTTTCTCCCACTAAGAAAAAATTGATACAATATGATGCTGTTCAACCCCTTAATCAAAAATGACCTACCCATGTGGCCAGTACTAAGAAGAAAGTACAGTTGACCCTTGAAAAACATAGATTTGAATGGTGCTGGTCCACTTATATGCTTATATACTTATATATACTTGTATACTTACATGATTTTTTTATACAGCACTATAAATGTATTTTCTCTTCCTTACAATTTTAATAAAATTTTCTGTTTTCAAGCTTTATTGTAAGAATATAGTATATAATGCACATAACATACAAAATATCTGTTAAACAATTATTTATGTTATCAGAAATGCTTCCAATCAACAGTAGGCTATTAGTTAGGCTTTTGGGGAGTCAAAAATTATACAGATTTTTGACTGTGCAGGGGGGTCACCGTCCCTAACCCCTGTGTTGTTCAAAGGTGAACTGTATTTCATGGGGTGGTGGGGGGAAGTTCTGGAAACTTCATGCCCCATTCTACCTTTCAACTCTGTTATCTCTTACTTTGTCTCTGTGTTTCATCCCATACTTTCACTCAAGGAGGTAAGATGTAGGAATTAGCACTTGGACTCTGTTCCATTTATACTTCATAATTTGCCCCGTTCTCTCTCCTAGTCAAGGGAATGCTCCTTTTTTTCTGTAGTGGGAGAGATGAAGTCTTCTTATAAGGTGCTACTCTTAGAAACATTCTCAACTGCTTCTGTCAGATTTATTGCCATGGAATGGTGAGGTTCTTTCTTCCCACCTCTATCTCATATGTGTCCATCTTCTGTGTCCACAATTTCTGCACTTGTAACAGGGAAGCTTACATATTTCCTGGGAGGCAGGCTATTTATCAGATAATCCTCACATCACTATTACTGATAAATAATGATCTAAGATGGGATCGCACTCATAGACGGCTTGTTCTTTGGGTCCTTTCCACTGTACTTCTACAACCTCTAGAGCAGTCTTTTTCAATCTTCCTATCCTGGAGGAACTACTGAAATAATTGTGGGTTCTCTGGGAACCTCTACATAAAAATTATTATAGCAGTCATTCAGGGTGCCTTAGGATTATCAGGAAGTAGATGTAATAATCTTATAATAGTTGCCAATGTTCTTTTGAGCACAGAATGATATTTTCCTGTGGATCTATTTATTTGGTCAAATTATTAGACAATTTTTTTATAGTTCCCCTTCTCCACACAAGAAATAAACTTCATGCAAGTCAGTAGTGTTGATAAAGAGAAGTTTGAGTGTTCCCTTTCTTAAATTTCTTACTTGATTTTAGGGGTGCCTGGGTGACTCCGTCAGTTAAGCGTCCGACTCTTGACTTTAGCTCAGGTCATGATTTCAGAGTTTGTTGAGTTCAAGCCCCACATCCAGCTGCTGATAGCACACAGCCTGCTTGAGATTCTCTCTCTCTCCTTCTCTCTGCCCCTCCCCTGCTGGTGCTCTCTCTCTCTCTCTCTGTCTCTCAAAATAAATAAATAACTTTAAATAAAAATTTCTTACTTGGTTTTTAAAAATTTTATCCTTGGACCTAAAAGTCTTTGCATAAAATTTTATTTTTATTATTTTAAAATAATTTATTTTAATGTTTATTTATTTTTGAGAGACAGAGCATGAGTGAGGGAGAGGCAGATAGAGAGGGAGACACAGAATCAGAAGCAGGCTCCAGGCTCTGAGCTGTCAGCAAAGAGCCTGACATGGAGCTTGAACTCAACGAACCATGAGATCATGACCTGAATTGAAGTTAGACACTTAACTGACTGAGTCACCAAGGCACCCCCAATTTTTATTACTCAAGCTACTAATCAGGTCTTTCTCCATTTAAACCAAGAATGACTCTATAGCCAAACTTCTTGGGGATGGGGGTTGGTGAGGGAGAAACCAACCAGACTGTTAAGCTTAGCTTAGCTTTTTTCTTAAGTTTTCAAGGATCTGAAGACTCTTTAGGTAACCATAATAAACTTCTGTTAAATAAGGGCCAATAACCTCTTTCCATAAAAGGCAGATGATAAATATTTTAGGCTTTGGAAGCCATGTTGCAACTATTCTGTTGCAACTATTCAATTCTGCTGCTGAAAGCAAAAGCAGCCATGGAAAGTACATAAGGGAATGGATATGGCTGTCTTCCAATAAAACTTTATTGGTGAAAACATTTCATATAGTCCAAATTTAGCCTGTGGGCTATAGTTTGCCTGTGTTAAGTAAATATCTTAAGTGAAAATAGGATTTACTTGCTCTAAAGGTAGGCTCAGTAAATTTAATTTAAATAAAGATATGTGTTACTTTAAGTAATGTGGGTTACAATATGAAAATTTGTTCACAATGTTGAATACAGTAAATTTATTAAAACCATAAGACAATATAATACAATAAAATATATATCCTGAAACAATTTCATGCAAGCCTTTGATAATTTTTAACTGAGGGACATATCATTGTCTACTTTAATCCTAGTTCTATTTTAATTCTAGCAGTTGCAAAATTATTATACACATGTGTTGGTTTATTGCTCTTTTACAGATTTATATATACATAAAGGCATTATTTTTGAAACTAGAAATAAAGAATCATTTTATCTTTTAATGTGGAATCTGTGTTTCATTTTCACTGCACAAATTCTCCATTCTGGATGAAGCTTGAGATAAGCACACACAAATTTCATGTTCAACAGAAATATAATTTCTGTCCTCGCTCTTAATGATTGCTAACTGAATAAGCTTGCTCACTCATTCAAAACTGGAAAACTTCAGTACAGTGTTCATTGCTTTCCAATGAATCGCAGGGTACTCTTTATTCACAGAAACCTAGAAGTGATCTAAGGTCAGTGAATAAATATCACCTTGAGTATTAAATCAGTCTGTGGCTCACAGAGTTCTTTTCTTCAAAGTTCTCAGGCTGGGCAGGAGGTTCAGAGAAAGGGTCATTCCCAGTCATATGTGTGTGTTAAAGGGAGAAGAAAAGAAAAACTACTCATTTTTCTATTCTGCAGTTTTCCTAAGTGGTTTTCAATATAACTTGATTCCCTTCCTATATTCTCAAATTCTGGCAGCAGTGGAAACATTAAAAGACTTTCTTTTGAAACATGAAATTCTTTCCCCCCAAAATTCAGTTTCCTTTTAAGTCCAAGAATCTTTCAGTTGTGTCCAACCAGTTCACATGAAGAAAAATAGCTCTTAAGCAGGCTAGTTTCTGTAGCATTCTTCTCCTTCAAACCACTCAGCAAAATCCAGCTACTACTCTTTTTTAATCCTAGTACTCCTACAATATATAATTTAGTTCAAACACCATATTGAGAATTCTTCTCTGCTAAGCTGCCAGATTTCTGCATTTAGAAGAAATTTATATGCTCTTTATTCAGGTTTGCACAGGTTTTAAAACATTTTCAAGTAAACCTCTTGTTGCTTAATAAAGCTAATTACTTTTGTAGCATCAACCAGAATGTAATTTACTTCATCTTCGCCTCTTGCAAAGAAATCAGTGCGTGGATACAATGTTAGAATTTTCTTTTTTAGCAATTACAGAAAGAAACCTTCTCACAGAGCCAACCATTGATGGGGTACCATCAGGACGGAAGGCAATGTAATTTCTCTAAGACACATCTTTATTTTTCTCCAAGTAGAAAAAAAAAAGTTAAATATATCTTTACCTCTGTTTGTTCTGGGCAACTTACTGCAGCAGTAAAATCTTTCTTAAAATTTTCCATCATTTGCAAATTTTACAAATGCTATAGCATTTATAGGTGATACTTGTTTCTTCATCAACCTGGACAGAAAAGCTCTTGTTTTTCAGTTTATTACACAAAATTCCATTTGATATTATGTGACACATCATCTCTGTATTGACATATTTTTTCAAGGGTGAAATCTTTTCAATTTCTCCTGCTGAATCTTATTTCACTCACTATAGACAGGCATTTTTCTCACCGTGAAACTTTTTTTTCTTCCAGGCAATGTTTTGTTGCTCAGTAACTTGATTTTGAGCAACAATGAGTTCAATGAGTATGACAAAATGAGTATGACAAAAGCTTTTCTTGACAAAAGCTTTACTCTGTTTTGAGACTCTAATCATCACCTTTCCTTTCCAAATGGAGGTGATTTGCAGTTAAGTGTCTTTCCAAGATTTCTGGAGGCAGTGCAGCACTTTAACTTGCCTGCCATAGGGGCACCTGGTTGACTCAGCCAGTGGAGCAAGAGACTCTGATCTCAGGGTTGTAGTTTTGAGCCCCAGGTTGGGAGTAGATATTACTTAAAAAATAAAAAAATAAATCTTTACCTTGCCTGCCATAAACAACACGCAACAGATCAAGACAGCTTGGATTATCAGGTCATGTAAAGTCCATGGAAAACTAGCCTCACTGGTAAGAGAAGAATTTACTCTTTGTCTCCCTGTACCAATGCAGTGAAACAACCAAGAAGATTAGAATTCTTCATAACTAACTGGATGGGAATTGTTCATAGGCCTAACTCTAGAACCTTCCTTTTCCATCTCACATCCTGTCTTCAAAGATGCTCCACACTGGACAATCAGACTTGCTTGTAAAACACAAATATTAATAAAATATAAAACAAAAGGGCATATGAAATAACTAAATGAGACATTTCAGAAATAAAAACCTTGTAATCATAATGCAACTTTAACTTACACAATCCATGTTTTGCAATATTTCTGAAAACAGCAAAGCAACAGCAGGACAGTTAGGTTGTGGCACATAAAAATTCCTTTTTTATAATGAAAAATATCCTCTGATTGTCTGTTACATCAGGTGATTTGTTACAGACTTGTGGGAGGCATGCATGGTCATCAGTGTAGGAAGAATTTAAAAGAGTTAGGGGAGTAGACATGCCAGAGTGGATATATCATGTGTGGCCAGAAGATCCATCAGTTTTGATGGGAAGCTTTAGGAAACACATCATTCACTAAGGCCTTCGGAGATGAGCACAAGCTTGGTTTGTTAATATAATGCAGATGATGAGGTCCCAAAGCTGCAGCAAGGAGATTGCAATTATTGTAATGATGGACAAGTTCAGAGGGGCAGCTGAATATGCTTAGAGATGATTAATAGAATACGGTATCCCCAGTGGTAACATAGATTAGCAGCCAACAAGAGTGTTGCTTAATATATGCAATCAAAAGAAGGTAAGGATGCATATTCAAGAGACTGTGGATGGGCAACTTTAATCGAAAGTCATGATCTTTTGCCAAATTCTTAACTTGAGCCAGTTTTCAGAGCTAGAACATTATGACTAAAGAGGTGGTTAGTCCCTTCCTGAGGAGGAAGGACCAAGCAACCCCATGGCAGATTTAGACTATAATGTTCTCCCTTAAAACACCTATAGTCATTTATGCAGATCACTGTGTTTCAGGGATAGAATAATATGATAACATGATAACTGCAGCTTCAAAGCGTTATCAAGGATCTTATTAGAGGGAGAGCCTACAGTGAACAAGTAATAAATAGAGTCTTGTTAAAGGTAGATTTGCAGCAGAACTATTGGTCCTGTGAGTCCACCCAATATTACTGGTCTTGTAAAGATAGAACACTTGATCATAGGGCACCAAGTGACCATGCATCCAGAACTCTACATGAAGAGCTGGATTCTGTCACACTTACCAGGTCAATAAAGTCATATAAGCCCAATAATAGTCCACTGTAAAATGGAAATGGCCACCTCTCAGGTCCTTGAATATATATAATTGGAATTGACCTATTCAGTGGTTGATGAAAGCCCCACCATTTCCCTCCCCACCAAAATATAACTAATCAATACAATATGGCACTCCAGGGGGACAGGAGAGATTAGTTCTATTCTTAAGGATCTTAAGGATATAAAGGTGGTAGTCATTATTATATCACCATTAAATTTTTAAGTCTTGTCCCTCTAGAAAATACATATATTCTGGAGAATGACTTTATTTTATTATTTAAAAAGAATTTTTTAGGGGTGCCTGGGTGACTCAGTCAGCTAAGCGTCTGACTTCAGCTCAGGTCATGATCTCATGGTTCAAGAGTTCTAGCCCTAAGTCAGGCTCTGTGCTGACAGCTCGGAGACTGGAACCTGCTTTGGATTCTGTGTGTGTCTCTCTCTGCCCCTCCCCTGCTCACTCTCTGTCTCTCTCTCTCAAAAATAAGCAAACATTACAAAAAATTAAAAAAAAAAAATAAAAAGATATTTTAATGTTTAGTATTTTGAGAGAGAGACAGAGCATGAGTGGGGGAAGGGCAGAGAAAGAGGGAGACACAGAATCCAAAGCAGGGTCCAGGCTCTGAGCTGTCAGCACAGAACCTGACATGGGGCTCAAACCCACAGACTGCAAGATCATGACCTGAGCCGAAGTCAGATGCCCAACTGACTGAGCCACCCAAGCACCCCTCTATACAATGACTTTATCCTACTGCAAACTCACCCCAGTGGAAGCCCTGATTGTAGCTGCTCTAGCAGATGTGGTATCTTGGCTGGAACAGATTACAAAGGCCTAAGGCACATAGTATGAAGCCACTGGTTTCTCAAATGCATTGTTTTCTATTGCAAATAGTTTGTATTCATGTAGAATGGACAACAAAATACATTTACAGTGTTATTCCACACTGTATTTACTTTCCTGTTCTCTGCCATAATATAATCAGAAGAGATGTAGACTGTCTGGACATACTACAAAATATCACAGTGATTTATTATATTGATACCATCATGTTGATCAGGCAAGGTTAACAAGAGGTGGCTAGCATGCTGGAGGTGTTAGGTAAGATTTATATGCTACAGAAAGAGACAGATAAAATTCATAAAGATTCAATGTCTTGCCACTTGGGTAAATTTTTAAAGATTCGGGTTCTGATTTGTGGCAGAATACCTCCTCCAAAGTGGAAAGACACATTTCTGCCTTTTGCATTCCCTACTACTGAAAAAGAAGCACAATGCCCAGGAGACTTCCTTGGATTCTGGAGGCAACACATTTCACACTGAGGAATAATGTTTTGGTCCATATTTTAGGTGGTGTGGAAGGCTTCCAGCTCTGAGTGGGACTGAAGCTGGAAAGAACACTGTAGTGGTCTACACTGTGGTACAAAAAAACTCTTTTATTTGGGTCCTATGATCCAGAAGAATGTATGGTAACAGAGGAGTCCATGGTAGGAGGGTAGGCTTTGCAAATTCCCTGTAGGAGAACTGTGGCACAGGTCCCAGGGGATCTGGAATCAAAACATGCCCTCTTCAGCAGAGAATTATACACTTTTTGAGACACAACTCCTGTGTTCTGTGATTTGTCCAATAGAGGTGGAACACTTGAATATGAGCAACCAAGTGACCATGCATTCAGAACTCTATACTGTGAGTTGGATTCTGTCAGACCTACCAGGTCAATGAGGTCAGGTAGGCTCAACAACAGTCCACAGTAATATAGAAATGGTGTGTATCTGTGTTTAAGCCCAATTAGGAAGAGCAGGACTTCATGTCACCCAACAATTGTCCCTCCCTCAGCTTGCACCTATGACAACACAGAAAAAGGAGAAGAAGCTCAAGTTTGGCTCATAGAGAGGTCAGCTTAATTTCTGGTTATAAGCCAAAAATGGGTGGTGGCTACAATACAGCCACACTTAGGGGAAGCCTTGAATACAGTTGTAAGGAAAAATATTCTCAATGAGCAGAGTGGTCACTCATTTTGTGGGGGAGGAGACATGGTCTTAGGTAAGAAGATATATAGAACTGTGAGCAAAAGCAAATGGCCTGACCAGCTGGCCAGGGATCTAAAAGGAGAAGGACAGGAAGATCAGAGTAAGGAGGTCCAATGAAGATGTGTGTGGATGAGCATATGGAAATGTGTGATAAGGAATGAAAATTATTTAAACAGTGGGGGTAGGGAAAATACCTGCTGGATAACCTGGACAATCCCACTGGGTGCTTTTCCATAGTCCCTTGCCTAACTGTGACCAATGTGGGGACAGATGCAGCAACTCTAGCTTGAGAAGGATAGGATCACTTTGGGAATGTGGATTACAGTGACACCCTGATTTAAGTCACTGACACAAGCAGAGAATGGATATTTAGAATGGATAGTGGAGGAGGGATGCCAACTACTATACTTTGTCCCATTAATCTCTGGCTTCTAAGTTTCTCCACAGAAAGAGGTCAATTGGAACCTGAACATGTATGGAAAAGTAGATTCGTGCGGCCTAAGAGGTGGAATGTGGCAGCCACGGAGGTGTGCTGCTCAGATTTCAAGAGAGAATCTGCTGGTCAGCTGCGAGGATACTGCACTGCAGTGTCTGAACCAAGGCCATGTTCTTCCCAGGCAGCCCATAATGAACGACTGAGTGTGGCTGGGTAGCAGGGTTTGATAATTTAGGTCCAACGAGAGCCTTTTTGGGATATCTTTGTGCGCCAGTAACCTGTTCAGCTGCTTGACTTTGTCCACAAACTGCACTGTCATCTTAAAATCTGCCAACCTGATTTCCTTTCTTTCCTTACCCTCTCACAGATGTCAGATCAGCATTCCAGTCTAAAGGCTTCCCCTACCTACTTCTGTTCTTTCTTCATCTTTCATAGGAATTTCCCCCAGTACTTCTCTTTCACTTCTAACTCTGTCTTGGCAGCTGCACCTGGAAGATCCAACCAACACAGCTTCCGGGAAGGTGGGTTTTAGAAGGATGAAACCTGTCATCGGCTCCTCAATTCAATACCATGCTCATCAATTACCATCAGCCTCTTTTATCTTGTGTCAAACACCGAGAATAGACTCAATCAAGTGAACACAATCCTTCCGCACGCTGCCATTTGGGTTAAAAGACATCTGATGAGATCACAAGCAAGGCTGCATGTTGGCTGTTGTCTACCACTCTAGGTGCTAGTGTTCCACAGAGCACTAAGTTCCAAAAACCATGTATCACTTATTTTTCTCACAGTCTCTCAAGGAACCCCTAGTGGCATCATGTGGAAACCTAGGTTTCTGAAGAACCCCGCTTAAGAAACTGCTCTAGAAGTTTTGTTCTCATTCTCCTACCCATGTTCCCCTCATTCTTCCTATGATCACTCATCTCCTATTTAAGTTGCCATTTTTCCTCCCCTCTGCTGTCTGTCAGTTCGAACCTTACGTGGTTTCTGTGAGGAGGGAAAGCATCCCGGAAAGTAAGCCTATGAGCTTTTAATTTTTACTTCTGTTTTGGAGTATACTGAAGGAGAGAAAATGACACCCAATGGTCTATTTAGAAGAGGAGAAAAAACAAACAAAAACACCCCACAATATGAACACTGTGGTATATAACCATGCCACATGTCTTTTTAGCAAAGAACTTTGAAGGCCTAAAAACATTAAGACAGCCCTCAATTAAGACATTGAATTTAAGTAAACAAGACTTTATAACCCTCCCAAACTTTTATCAACTCCCTCTCCCTGCCCAAATTCACATGAATCTGTCTTATTTTTTTTTTCCCCGACAGGTAGGGGATGTTTTATCCTATAGAAAAAGAACCACAACTGTTTATTTGGTTGATTCTTCCACAGTCCCTACTTCCTAGTTTGCTGATTTAATGTAAAGTGTAGTTCTAGTCTGCAGTGTTTTCCATTTGTGTTATACCAATTTATGATTTAAATTATTACAAATTATCAAATATCTCTATCAGGGAGTTGAGGAAAAGGAAAAAGCACATGCTGGCAGACAAACAGGTGAATATTTTGAGGACAGCAATAGATACCAGTGGAAACAGTCTTGTGATCGGGTTAGAAGACTGTCAGTTCACAATGTGCTTCACGGGACCACACATTTCTCACCAGCTTCAAGATATTTCTATGTCAGAATGATGACCAGGCAGATCTGAGTATCAGATCTGAAGTGGAGGGTATTAAAGATCTTTTCTCATTACTTTTGTTCTCCTTTAGCTGGTATATCCCAGGAAATAGGTGTTTCACAAAACTTATTTCCCATTAATTGTAATAATCCCTTTTAAGTGACAGTTCACTTTTAATCTTATTTTTAGTGGAAATATATCAAAACAGCATTACACATTTTTCTGGCTTTCTAAACTATTTGCATTTGAATGTTTAAACTTTGGGTAAGATGACTTGGGGGTCCCTATCAATTGTGGAAGCAACTTACCATCCTGCATCATGCTCACTACCCTCAAGTTCCTGAAACACAACCGGCAAGGGAGGTTTCTCACCTCAAATATACCTTTTATTTATGGACAGAGGTTCTGTTCTGAGTTTCTGCCATTTTCAATGCCTTGGTGGGTTAGGATAAAGAACATGAAAGAAACCCTAAATCCTCCTTTTACTCCTCATCTGAGGTCAATTCCTGAGGTCTGCAAAACTGGCAAGCCTTCTGAGTGAACTTGGTCTTTTCTCAGGGCGAGATGCCCTAGGGAAATGTGAATCCCTAGGAAGTTGACATTTCCCTCTTCTGAGATTTTCTTAAGGAAATCTCAGTCCCTCATATAAATATTTTAGTTCCAACCTTTCAGTTCTATAGGTAGGCAGGAACATGTCCGACTGAACTCTGGGCTGAAACAGCTAGGCTACACATGGGATTCTTGGCTTAAATGCATTCATAAATAAAGAGTCTCGAGAGACTATTCGTTTTCACTTACATGCTTTTTCTTTCAAACTATATATGTGCTATGCATTTGAGTGGTTTTCAGAACAAAAGGCATAATGGTCCTTGGGCAGCTAGAACAAAATAGTTGTGAGGGCTCAAAAATGGCAGCCAGGACAGCCATGCGGATTTTTGAACACTTATAGAGGTATTTCTACCATATTTAGTCTTTCTTCATCCCAGCTGAGAATTACTCATGCATGGGCACTGGAAGCACATGCTTTGTTGAAAATAACTGGGTTGAATACACCATAGTTTTATATTCAGAAGCCCTGGGATCTTGTCCTGGTTCTGCTGCTCATTAGCTTTATTAGACCAGGGCTAATTATTTTACATTTATCATCCTCACGTTTCTTACCTGTAAGAGACATTAATGTGTAACAACCAAATTTTGTTGAAGATTATATGATAACGATGTATGTGAAACTTTGATTATTATAGATTGTTATAAAAATGTAAAGTTGGGGGTGCCTGAGTGGCTCAGTCAGTTAAGCATCCAACTTTGGCTCAGGTCATGATCTCACATGAGATCAAGCCCTGCATCGGGATCTGTGCTGTCAGTGCAGAGCCTGCTTTAGACCCTTGGTCCTCCTCTCTCTCTCTGCCCCTCCCCTGCTCACACACTCTCTCTCTCAAAAATAACTAAACACAAAAAAATCATTAAAGAAAATTAAAGTTGTATGACTAGCAGGGAGAAGGGGAGTGGAGGTTTGTAGGAAAGGTAGCAGGAGGAAACACCCATGGTCATTTTGTCTAGCCATCTTTCTAAAGCCTTCTCATGAGACAGGGGATTACTAAACTGTTCAAAGCCTGAGACATTCACTGAAATGACATTTGAATGAAATGACATTTGAATGAAATGACATTTGAATGAAAATGAAATGAAACTAAGTGACATTCATTTTATTGTGGTGTGGGGTTACTATATATAAAATATAGGATTCTCAAGTAATACATCCTCTCTTATCCTCCCTGAACTTATTTGGGTGGTGTCCCTGGCAAGGCTTCCTTCAGCAGGCCCTGCTGTCATCTGGTTCTCCATGTTCTGTGACTGAGGTAGGTAAAGTGGGTACCATCCTCAGGCATAATTATGGACCCTAGGCGAGGAGTATAGAGAAAAAAGCCTATGCTAATGAACTCCAGGAGAGCACTTTTAGCAAAGGAGATAAACTACATAAATAGTTACAACATCACTAGCCTAAAGTGGTAAGAAAGTGCAAACTGTATTTTCCTGCAATCAGGTCTAGAAAGCTCAGGAAGGTTTCCAGGATGGTGTGATGCTTGAGTTGAGTCTTAGAAGACAAGCACCAGTAAGGGGGAAAGAATTAGATGCTGTTCTAGGTACAGGGAGAAGCGTGAGTAAATGCGTAGGGTTGTGTGAGTAGAAAATTTGATTAGTAGCTTGAAATTGTTGGAGCCAACAGTGCAAGGAAGGAAGTAACGAGAGACACAGCCAGCACACAGGGCAGAGGATGCGTAATGAAGGGTGTAGCCCACCTTAGAAACTTCAGTTTTATCCTGGAGTCGAAAGGGAACTACTGAAGAGGGTTTTGTGTGGGTTTTTTTTTTTATGTTTATTTATTATTTTGAGAGAGAGAGAGAGCATGGGGCGAGGGGCAGAGAGAGAGAGGGAGACAGAGGATCTGAAGCAGGGTCTGTGCTGATGCAGGGATCAAACTCATGAACCGTGAGATCATGACCAGAGCCGCAATCAAGAGTAGGATGCTTTACTGACTGAACCACCAAGGCGCCCCCTATTGAAGAGTTTTGAATAGACAACATGGCACAGTCATATTTGCATTTTTGAAAACAAATGTTCAAAAAAAATTTTTAAAGAAACCAAGCCATGCACTTGGTAAATTTGAGGGGAATATGACTGGAAACCTGTTAGGAGGCTCTTTGAGTAATAATTTAGGTCAAACATTGAATTTAGGAATTTAGCATTATAAACATACATAAAAGTATCTGTAATGTATATATTGCATATAAATATAATAATTATTATATATTATCATAGGTGTAATTACTTTATGTGATCATATATCACATTATATGTTTATTATCTGCATATTAAATGTATTATATAATGCAAGTTGTGTTACAATATGTATCATATATAATCTGTATTATATGTTTGTGATATATGCATTATATTGTAACATATTCCATAATACTACCTATATTATGATATATAAATATATAAAAGTTATATTTATATAATTTTTAGGCAGAGGCTTATTTTCTCCCATTATGCATATAGAGAGTGTTTTCAAATAGAGTTCCTTTGGAAGCTGGATCAAGAAATCTGGATAGACTAAAAAATGGCTAAAGGGACAGTCATATAAGTTTTGGGAACACTACAGAGATATTTCTAACATATTTAGTCATCATGTCACCCACTTGAAAACCATTCATGCACAGGCACTTGAAGTATTCTTGGTTGCAAATTGCTAGGTTGAAAATATTATAGCATTTTATACCAAAATCTTTCTCATTGTTATTGACATCTTAGAATATGATGACTTGTTATTATGATGATAAACAACAGTTTACTTTTCTTCTACTAGAGAAAATGAATTGAAACCTGCAGGACCGTATTAGCATGGGTTTGTTCACAAGTTTCTCTAAAGTGAATTCTTCAATTAAATGATTAATAATTTCAATTGCTACTCATCCAAGAAACATCATGCTTGACTACACTTTTAGTATGACATAGTCATTACTTATGACTAGGGATTTCTCCTTCACCAAACAAAATTTATGATGTTTACTCAGGTGTACTCCAGCATACAGGTAAAGTCAGCAAAGGTACCAAGGTAAGTGAGAAAGTCAAGTAGCTACTGTCTTCAAAGTGTCCCCCTGGGCACCTGATACATACTTTCCGAGTTGTAATGTTTCACATTTTCCTTGTAAGTTAACCTCAACCTGCCTCCATGCTTTTCTATATGTCATTGTATCATATTAACTGAAAAAAATTTGAATATGATTGTAAAAAAGGGTAACACAAGTGTCCCATCTTCAGAATAGATGGGTAGTAAACAGTAATTCTGGGAATGATTTAGTGGAGAGACATGATGCTATACTGATCTGGAATCGACTCCTAGCTCAACTACTTCTTGGCAATGTGACCTAGGGCAAGAGTTTAGTCTGCAAGGACATTGATTTCCTCCTACAAACTGTGAGTAATAAAACTTACCTCACAGAGTTATTTTGATAAAAGTATTTAAAGTGTCTCACTTGGCAAATAACAGACATTCTACAATTATTACTATCTTTTTATTCTTTGCTGTCACTTTCTGATAATTGGTATTTTTTCCCCTTTCATCACTGGCTACTCTTCCTCAATTTTCTTTGTCATCTCTTCCTTGCTAACTGCTGGAGTACTAGAAATATGTGATCTGGGACAACCTTTGTTTTCTATCTATAGTGCTACACGGCCTCACTCAGTTCCAGGAACATTCTCAGTATGCTTATGACTCCCAAATCTTTATCTCCAGCCATGGCTTCCTCCAGTCAATCTGGACTGCCTACTTGAAATCACTACATGGATGCCTAATAGGCATTTTCCATAGTAAATAAATATTATGTTGTTATTACTATAAATGTTATTACTATAATTATAGATGCTGAAGACATATCAATAGGAAAAACAAATGGATTTCCTCTCCATACATTTATGCTCTGGAAATACTATATCAAAATAAATAAATTATATGGTATGATAGTAATAAGTGCTATGGAGAAAAATAAAACAAGTGAAATAGATATTTTTTTTACTGCTTCATGGATTATCCCATATTTAGTACCTTAGAACAATGCATATTTGTTATCTCCCAGTTTCTGAAAGTCAGGAATACAGGCATTGTTTAGCTGGGCAGTTCTGGCTTAGGGTCTTTTATGAGATTTCAGTGAAGATATTCATCAGTCCTATAGTCATCCAAAGACTCATTTGAGACTAGAGGATCTGTTTCCAAGATGGCTTTTTCATGTGCCTTCCGACAGGAGGTTCCACTCCTAGAGAGTCTACTTCAAGAAACTGGGGACCTTCTGAATCATAATGCATGTACAAGAAGGTCCAGAGCAACATTCTTCATAATATCCAACTGTTCATCAAAGTAAATGGTATATTACTTGGGGTTCCACAGAGAAACAGAATCAATAGGATATGTATATGTATATGCAGATGTATATGTATATGTATGAGGAGATTTATTACAGGAATTGGTTCCCGTAATTTTGGAGCCTGAGAAGTCCCGCCATCTGCCATCTGCAAGCTGGAAAACCAGGAAAGCTGGTAGCATGGTCCAAGTCCAAAGGCCTGAGAATCAGGAACACTGATGTCCAGGGCAGAATATGGACGTTCCAGCTCAAACAGAGAGTAAATTCTCCCTTCCTCTGCTTTTTTTGTTCTGGTCTGTCCCTCAGTGGATTAGATGATGCTCACTGCATTGGTGAGGGCAATCTTTACTTAGTCTACATATTCAAACGCTAATCTCTTCCAGAAACATCCTTACAGATACACCCAGAAACAATGTTTTCCTGCTACCTGAGGATCCCTTAGCTTAATCAAGTTGACACATAAAATTAACCATCACAAATGGATAATTTTGGCATATTCATAAATAGATTTCTTTAAAGCAGTGAAAAATGAGCCAGCTTCAGCTACGTGCAACAACATAGAGGAGTCTCACTCTTGGGTTAAAAGAGGAAAAATGCAAAAATACATACAGTATTGATTTATATTTAGTTCAAAACCAGGCAAAAAATCTACATTTTTAGGGCTGCATTCATGGATGGTAAAATTTAAAGAAAAATCAAGGTCATGACTTTCACCAGAATCAGGATGATGATCACTTTGATAATCAGAAACTATTAGCGAGAGATTGAGAATTTTAATACAGAATGAGCACATGGGGACATTTGGGGATTCTAGTAATTTTATAATTCTTTTTCTAATGTTTATTTTATTTATTTTGAGAGAGACAGAAAAAGAAGGAGAGAGAGAATCCCAAGTAGGCTCTGCACTGTCAGCGCAGAGCCCGATGCGGGCTTGAACTCATGAACTGTGAGATCATGACCTGAGCTGAAATCAAGAGTCAGATGCTTCACCGACTGAGCCACCCAGGTGCCCTTTTTATGATTCTTAATCTAGACGGTGATTAACAGACATATGCTTATAATTTTTTATTATACTCTACATGTTTAAGTCACTTATCTATATGGGCTTTATATTTTACAATTAAAAGGAAAAAAGATTGTGTGGTCACAGTAGGCCACAGTAGGCCACTCAGTGATATACAAAAGAGATATGAAAAAGGTAAAGAAGAGAGTTCTCTTCAAAAAAAAAAAGAAAGGAGGAAGAACAATTATGCAATGGACTATTCTCGTACTTTTAAAGGGGAATATTTGTTCCCAGTTCCTGATATCTCCCTCTATGTGGAAGGACCTTCATTAGGGTGCTGCTCCTGGCAAGTATCTACTCTCCATTATTCTTTCCCTGAGGGGGCAGTTAGAAGGATGGAGAGGGAAATGACATACCTAGTTGATGAGTTTTGGAGAAAACTAGAGCATTAACAGCTCAGGCACTTTCTCTTTTTTTTTTTTTCTTTTGTGAGTAAGCTAATTGCTGGGAACACATGTTAGTTTCTGTTCCTCTAAATATAGGTACCATCTAGTGAGGTCTACTCTGAATCTAACCATAAATGGGTCAATAAGGTTTTCCCATTCAGGAGTTAAGTATGAGGAAGCTTACTTGCTCACAAAAGAAGCCACATTCTCAAATTTCTGCCTTGTTAATAACAAACATAAGTAATTTGATATTCATCTGCTGACTTCTGGCTTTATTCTTTTGATTGATATAAAACCTAAGTGGGTGGAAAATAACCTTATTTATCCCCCTGTGCCTTTCTACAGTCTTGGGCTATTGTCAGCTCATTTTAATGAGGACTTTATCTAGCTCCTAAATTTGTCCTGCTCTAGTACTGTGAATGGTATTATGGCACTCCTTGTGACTTAGAGGTTTAAAAGTAATTTTATCTTCCTTCTTGTTTTCCAGATCAGGACTAAAATAGGGCTTTTATGATCAGCTTACAGTTATGGACCCATTTTGGAAGCAGGCCCTCAAGATTTCATGACAACAATGCCAATCAATAAGCAAAGCTAATTCGAGGATGTACACATGAGAAAAACAATATAGGAGTAAAAGCTAATAGCACAAAAAACACGGAACAAAGCTACATAAACATAAGCTAATATATAAACTAATAAGCATCTCCCTTCTGATGTGCCTTTGCTGCATGAAACAAAGTAAGATTAGAACACAGATGTCTTCAATTTCAATGAGCCAAGAGGCATATTGTATCTATTTTCGAAGCATAGGGTAAGACAAAGAGCATGTACGGTACAGTGAAAACTCTAACAGCTCAATAAAAAAATTATTGTTTATAATAAAAATATTATTAACAGTAATATGTGTAAGGTCTCTATGAATTGGTAGCTGTTACTGCTAGCTATTAAGAGTACTGCTGGTGTCGGGAATCAGAGTGAGAAAGAGGATTATGAAAACCCCAAAGAAAAGTCTAAAATCTATTTGTTTCCATATGTATCTTCCTCATTACCTCATCTTCCTTCCAGATTTACTTAATTCCTTCCTGTCTGCCCAACTATTGAAGGAATCTGTGGTCTGCAGGGACAATAAAGACTGTTTCCTTACAGTTGAGTCTATGACTGCTCTTTAAGAAACTGACATTTGTAGTAAAAACGAATAAATAAAATAGAGAAAAGGGGGTGTATTTTGGCAGCTGTGAAGTAAAGAGGCCCATGAGGCCTAAGGAAAATTCTAAGCTCTCATGAGAGATCAACATAATATTCTAAATTCAAATTGAAGAGAAGCATAGCCAATGTGAGGTTCAGGATGTGACCAGAAAAAGATGACTTAGCTGTCTTTCACCAGGCTTTTTACTAGGTGCCATTATCTTGGTGAATTTGCCCAAGTCCAGGCTATGATCATCAGCTTTGCAGTCTTAGAAATCTGAAAGGGTTTTTTTGTTTGTTTGTTTCCAACACAAGTGGAATCACAGTAATTAAGCTCATCAAAATGATGTAGAAAATCGGAATATTAATATGTTAATTTAAAAAGAAGAGTGAAACTTTTACATAAAGTAGCACTGTTTTTACTGGCATTTCTAGAAAGTGGTTATTAAGTACACAGGCAAGTTAAAGTCTGAAGAATGCTTGGTGAGTACAGAAACAGAACAAGCCCCCCATTATCCCACATGTTCACCTCTTCAGTAAACTTCAGATCTGGATTCACAGATACTCTTCTTTCCTTCTTTTTTTTAAATTTTGTTTAATTTTTATTCATTTTTGAGAGACAGAGGGAGGCAGAGCATGAGCGGGGAAGGGGCAGAGAGAAGGAGACACAGAATCTGAAACAGGCTCCAGGCTCTGAGCTGGCAGCACAGAGCCCGACACGGGGCTCGAACTCATGAACTGCGAGATCACGACCTGAGCCAAAGTCGGACACTCAACCGACTGAGTCGCCCAGGCACTCCACACTCTTCTTTCCTTTATCAGAGAAGCCATAGTGGAGTTCTTTAAAAAATGCAAAACAGTACAATTTGTCCCTGTGTAAAACTCTTCAACTGCTTGCTATCACAGACAGAAACCCTAAGCCTTTTGCATTGCCTGAAAGTCTCTGTATATCATGACCTCAGTTTACCCCAAGAGAATTTAATCAGAGATGCTTAACTTTTAGAGCAATATTTCCAGGCTTACAAACACAATTAATGAAATTCCTGTCAGAAAAATTATTTTTATTGGGACTTTGGAAGTATCTACCTCATATTCCTCTTTTCTTCTCAGAAGTTTGTTTTTATAACTTATTTTTAATAATGTGGTGTTAAATTAATTAATTAAGGAGGCCACTGACTGCTGTGACTCTAATGCCATGGCTGTCTATGTAAGCACATCAAAATCAAAGCCTGTGAGTGCCTCAAGATTATGAAAGCAAACCACTAACTAAGAACACTCAATCCCAAACAGTCAACTAGGCTTAAGTTACAGCCAATCACATTTTTTCCTTTCTTTCCCTCTCCACTTTTTCTGTGTAGGTGTTTTCCCTGGTAGGGAAAACCTCCTGGTAGGGGTGGGAGCAGGGGGGAACATCCCTAACCACTTCAGTTTAGCACTGCCTGGTTGAAAGTGATACATGCTCAAATAAACTCTCCAAAGTTTTTAATATGCCTCAGTTTATCTTTTAACAACAGGTTTATTTTTGGTGAAACAACTTACTTTGAAAATCAACTGTTACCAAAATGGGCATTATCTCGATCAATGATTTATTACAACATCTAACGTCAGTTACAGGGATTTAGGAAGTGTCAGAGGACCTTGCTTATTCATTCATTTAAGAGTCATAAAGCACCCTCTAACTATCCTACTGTCTTAGGTGTGGAGCAAGAAAGCAACAACAAATTAGATTTCCTGCTTTTTCATAGGGCTTAATATTAGGTGGAGGGGGATATAGATATCAGACAGACCCAAGATGCATGCAGAAAATTAAAAGAGGGTAGAAGGATACAGAATGATTATATTGTAAGGAATGGAAGAGAAACCTTAGCCACTGTAACTGGACAAATACAATCCAAAAGGGGATTTATATAGATAGTTAACATATGAAAAATTTCCTGTGGTTTAGAGTAGAACTTAATAATTTATATGCAAAATCATTACTAGGAACATGAGCTCTGTTTATCTAAATACTAATATGTTACATTTGGATGGGACCTCAGATTCTATATTGCCCGATAGGATCCCAAGTGAATTCTTTTGTGTATTGGAAAGGACTTGCAAGAGGGAACAAGCTGGTTCAGATAACTATGCACATTTTAAGGTACTTTAAATTCTTGAGAACTCTCAAGAATGCTTAAATGTGGTTCATAGGAACAAACTACTTGCTATTAAATACTTTAGTGGATCTGATTATCTTCTTTAGCAAACAGTTCTGCTACTCTCAGCCAGCTGTTTCACCAGATAAACTATGAGGATTGCTAAAAGGCCAAGGGGGTATTACGGAAAGTATGGTTAACTTGAGACATCTCTTTTAGGAAGATACATTAAAACCTGTACCTGAACTATTATGAAATGTCAAGCTACTTAGGCGATGAAAAAAAATATTCAGAAGACATCATTCCAGTTTAATCTTTTTTGAAGATTTGGGAAGGGTAAGTGAGCCAAAAGCCAACATAGTGATTATTTCATAGAAAAATGAAGTATGACAGTAGATACTGACCATGAAAAATATTGTTGAACAGCTTTATTCTCCAGTTTTGATTTCCAGAAAATATATTCATGACAATTAGATTTATCTCCTAAAGCAATTAGAAAGAGAATCCAGGGGCACCTGGGTGGCTCAGTCGGTTGGGCATCCGACTTTGGCTCAGATCATGATCTCTCAGTTCATGGGTTCGAGCCCCATGTCAAGCTCTGTCCTGAGAGCTCAGAGCCTGGAGCCTACTTCGGATTCTGTGTCTCCCTCTCTCTCTGTGCCTCCCCGGCTCATGCTTTGCCTCTCTCTCTCAAAAATAAAATAAACATTAAAAAAAAAAAAAGATAATCTGGCAAGACAAAATCCTCAACATTTGGAAAAAGACAGCAAGAAAGAGGCACGACTTTGGAAATTTGGTCTGTAATAATATTTACCTCAGTAGTTCTATCAGGAAAAATTGTAAAATGATAGTACCCTAAAAAAGTTCAGAATTAGTGGGGCGCCTGGGTGGTGCAGTCGGTTAAGCGTCCGACTTCAGCCAGGTCACGATCTCACGGTCCGTGAGTTCGAGCCCCGCGTTGGGCTCTGGGCTGATGGCTCGGAGCCTGGAACCTGTTTCCGATTCTGTGTCTCCCTCTCTCTCTGCCCCTCCCCCGTTCATGCTCTCTCTCTGTCCCAGAAATAAATAAAAACGTTGAAAAAAAAAAATTAAAAAAAAAAAGTTCAGAATTAGAAATACCAAAAATGGCAGCGTTTAAATGTTTTAAGATGGCAACTGTTAACATGGAGTTATTTTGGGGGGGCGACTGGGTGGCTCAGTTGATTAAGTGTCCGAGTCTTGGTTTCAGGCTCATGGTTTCATGTGGGGCCTGCTTGAGATTCTCTCTCTCTCTCTCTCTCTCTCTCTCTCTCTCTCTCTCTCCCCATCCCCTGCTCACACTCTCTGTCTGTCTTCTCAAGATAAATAAATAAACTTAAAAAAAAGATAGAATTATTTTTAATGGCTTTGGAAAGGAAACTAGCTATATGGCAAAAAAACTGTACTTAAATCTTTTCTCTATATTTACCATGTCTATATATCCCTGGTAAGTTATTTTCTTTATCACTTTTTTCTATCTTTCTCTGTCTGTCTGTCTCTATATATGTATGTATCATACATATGTATACATATGTACATATAAATATATACTTAGGTTTATATGTACATACTTATGTATATGTATATACTTAAATATTTATTAGCTAAGGTATATACTGAAAGTTACTATATATTATCTTATTTCATCTCTATGGCAATGAGCCAATGACATAGATAGTATCAATATTCATATTTTTCAGACCAGGAAACTGATGATTACAGTTGCTATGAATCTTCCCTTAGGTCATGCATTAACAAATAGAAATTGAAATTAAGTCTGTCTGAGACTAAAACTTGAGACTCTAACCCCTGTGTACTACAGACTCAGTAGGTCATTATAACATTAAATGGAATTATATATGGGACAATGCCTAACATAATTTAAGCACCCAATATATATATAGCAGTTATGAATCTTGGTATGGATCCTCACCTTTGCAAGAAAAATAGCATTTATTTCCTTTCAAAGAAAATAATTAGCATTTTAACCCTCATCCTGTCTTGCCAGCCAAAATTTCAGTCTAATTCATTAATTGGATTCAACCTTCTGGTGTTGTACTAAGGTCTCTGCATCCTATGCTGTGCCAAGGAAATGGAATAAGCCCCTCTTTTTTTTTTTTTTTTTTTATTTGGTCCATATCTATTACTGCTGAGAAGCTCCTTGTTCCTCCTATCACTCCTGCTTACAATCCAGTAGTTCTGATATGTCTGTCTGAGGCATGGAAATCTTTGATGAGACTGTGAGTATTCTACTGCCATAGTTCATTCATTTAATATTTATTAAGTGTCCTTTGAGTATCAAACACCATCCTTGATGTTGAGGAAAAAGCAGCAATAAGACAAATAGATTTTCTATTCCCTGACTGAAGTCCAGCCTCACTTGGTATGTCATGTAATCATATACCCTGTAGAGTCTTTCCATCTCTTAATGGGATGCTACCAAGTGGCATACAGGTTCCAGCCAGAGGCAAATCTACCATGAAGCTAAAGAAGCTTGGACTTGGAGATCCTCATTTTCACAGCCCTTCCAATTCTAAGATCGGCCTTAAGAATGTTTATACAAGGTTTGGGTGCCTGGGTGGGTCAGTTGGTTGAGTGTCCATCTGACTCTTGATTTTGGCTCAGGTCATGATCTCACAGTTTATAAGCTCGAGCCCTGAGTCAGGCTCTGCACTGATAGTTTGGAGCCTGTTTGGGATTCATTCTCTCTCTCTCTCTCTCTCTCTCTCTCTCTCTCTCTGCCCCTTCCCCACTCACATGCACACACATGTGCCCATGCACGCTCTCTCTCTCTAAAATAAATAAACTATGTTTATACAAGGTGGTTTCTGTTTTCATTGGTTTGTTTTAAAAACTAAAGATACTTTAGCTGCAAACAGATGGTTGTCTGACTTCTCTGTATTTTTATGGTCTGGGAAATTAAGATCACTATTAACCATGTTAGATGTGCTAATATTATGGTGGTTATATGAAAAATTTGTTCTTATTTATTAAAGTTGTGTACTGAGTATTTATAGGCAAAAGGACACAAAGTACAGAATATTCCTCCCAAAAGGTAAAAAGAGGATACAATAAAAAAGAAAAACTAACATAATATTTGTAATTGTTGAAGCTGAGTGATAGATACACAGGGGTTCCTTATATTGTTTCCTTCATTTTTGTATATATACATGGCCAAAGTAAAGAGTTAAAAGTGCCAGAACCCAGGATAAATCTGGATATGATATGATTTTTTATGTGTTTTTCATTTAACTTAGTAGGTCATTTTATGTGTAGTTTCTAGTTTTTTTTATTCATTTTTTTTTTCCTCAGAAGTTCTTAGACTGTATCTTGGTTTTGCTCTTGCTATTAATCTTTTCAAGAGTAGTGCACTTAATTCATAGGTTGGATCTGTGATTCTGTTCCAAGTGTTTATCGCATTGTCATATATTTATCTCTATGTCTTTTTTTATTTTAATTTTTTACATTTATTTACTTTTGAGAAACAGAGTGAGACAAAGCGTGAGTGGGGGAGGGGCAGAGAGAGAAGGAGACACAATCTGAAGCAGGCTCCAGGCTCTGAGCAAGCGGTGAGCACACAGCCTGATGCAGGGTTCGAATCCACAAACTGTGAGATCATGACCTGAGCCGAAATTGGATGCTCAACTGACTGAGTCACCCAGAAGCCCCAATCTCTATGTCTTTTTACCTTGCATTCTTAGAGTTTTTCAAGTTTATTTGCCATATTATTGATTTTATTTTCTGCAGGTCAAGTCTATTACTTACTGCACCCCATTGCAGAATGAAATTTTAATTTAATGAGTTTGTTTTGTTTCTTAGTCTATAATTCTCTCTATTGACTCTTACCATATAGCTCTCTGTTCTTCTTTCATAAGGCAATATGTTCAATTTTATTTATTATCTTCTGGCAATTTTTTTTAAGCTTCATTTATTTATTTTGAGAAAGAGACAGAGCACAAGCAGGGGAGGGGCAGAGAAACAGGAAGAGAAAGAATCCCAAGCAGGCTCCACACTGTCAGTGCAGACCCAGACGCGGGGCTCGAACTGACAAACCACGAGATTATGACCTGAGCTGAAATCAAGAGTCACATGCTCAACCGACTAAGTCACCCAAGAGCTCCTGGCAACTTTTCAAATAAACCAGGTAACTTATTGTCTCTTTATTTTAGAAGCTGAAAGAGATGTGTATGAAATGGTCTTTTTCCTTATGCTGCAGTATTTCTTCAGAGACTTCATGGGTGCACTGGTACATTGATCTCTAAGAGAAGGAAATATTTCCCAAATATTTAACTTTTTCCACTATTATGAGGATACCTTGAAATATCTCCGGCAACACTATCTATGGTATGTCACTTTGGAAAATGTTGGCTAAACATTTTTGAAACTTTTCTTTTCTTTCTATAATCAGTAGGAAGAGGGTAAATTCATACCTTGCATCTTGTATATGTATTCACCATTACTCAGTTCAGTAAAATATTACTTTATATCTGTGAAGGACCAAGCCCTGTGTGGCTCTGGAGATACAAAGGCTAATACTTCTTCCCAAAGAGGACTCTGGGATAATAAACACATAAATGTAGGTGTTCTGGTGACAGAAAGGAAGGTGTATATAACTCTCACTAATAGCAATGAACTAAAAGCTACAAAAAAATCCATTAACAGAAAGAAGCCTTCCAGGAGTAGTAGCTCAATTACTAAGTGGTTTGTTTTTAAAAATAAAGGCCATGTGTTTTCTTTATAAGCTAAGGTTTTTATTTTGTTTTGTTTTTGTTTCTGTTTTTTGGTGTTGGTTTTGGTATTTGGGATAATCCTGAGGAAAAAGAAAACTAATCTTATTTTGCCAAAATGTTTCAAAACCTTTTAATATGTATTAAAGTGAATGGTTTCTGAATTTAGAAAAAAAGAGATTATTCTGGTTCAATACTAAACCTCTTTAAGATTTACTGAGAGGGTGTTTAATATTAGAACAACTGTTTTGGTTCATTAAATTTTTTTAAGAGGTTCTAAACTCTAATCAGTGAGAATTCACTCAAGCTTCTAACTGCAAAAACAGGCTGTTTTTAAGTAACATGACAACTTTAAAATCTTACCATTTTAAAACTCTTCTTCACACAATTTGTCATAGGTACCCCAGAAGTTCTGGATTTTGCTAATGAGATAATGCTTATAAATAGAAGGCTATAAACTCTATAGGGTATAAAGACTAATACAAATGAGTTTTCTAAGTCTAAATTTGGTTTAAAGTTAAGATTTTAGGGATTATTTTATAATGTTACCAAAAAGGCTAGTATTTGTTGTAACCTTTATGGTTTAGTGTTTCCTACTGTTCTATTTCATAATCATTCCTCTGCTAGTACCTCCAACAATGATGAGAAAATCCCACATCATGTTAATATCCCTAATATATAATGAGATATTACATATCTATAAGGAAATGTGGAGTGGTCTTCTAGAAAAATGGATAAAGGAAATAGAAAGTACACAAACGTACAACACGAATTGTTGATATGTGCGTAAAACACAGAGAAACCAAGGGTCAACAACAGCAATAACAACAAAACATCTATACAAAACAATAAGGATGGAAGAAAGCATCAAATTGGGAAATCATTTTAAAAATAACAGACATCTTTTTGGTGAGAGAAAATACGAATTCAGGTACTCTGCTACTGAATTTGAAAACTGGCGCAGGTTTTCTGGAAGAGAGAGATAAAAAGTACGGAAAAAACCTTCAAAAGCATTTATCTTTTCTGAGTCATTAGTGCTTCTCTGGGAATTCATTCTCAGGAAAATCTACCCATGGTGCTTGAGCATAATATCTTTGTATGACCCTTATTACGGTTTGGCTTTATGTCACTCAGTATTCCCATATTACAGGTGAGAAAGACAAAACCCAGAGAGGATGACACATAAAAATTCCCACAATGAGTCAGTGACAAGCCTGGATCAGATCTTTTAGATTGCAACTTCATAATTATTGCTCAGGCTGAAAATATTTAATTCAATACTTTTTTTGGTACCTTTTCCATGCTACATTCAATGTTTGCTTCTGGATGTGTAACATAATGTCTGTTGAGCATTACCTAAGTGCTAACTTCTTCATCTGTGGATCACCTCTTCTTATTCTTGGAACAAACCTTTGGTGTCCTGGTTTTTTCAATGAGGAAGCTGAGTAACTCTCCAAAACATTGAATAGCTGAATGAACAAACCCACCTGAACAATCTTACTCCAGAGTTCTCTCTCTTAACTATTACATTGATCTCTCTCCCCAAGACATAGCACTCATAGATCCTATTCTCAAAGAACTCACAGGGTACTTGTAGGGAGACAGATCTGTTATGGTTTAGAACACATGACAAAAATACTATGGGAACAGAAGAGGAGACTAATGTAACTATGCTTTTGGTCCTCATGGTGCTGATAGGTGGTGGGTAATTGGGTCCTTAATACTATTGTCTTTTTAAGACCAATTTGTATTTGCAACTTCAGATAATCAAATCCACTGTCTGAGAAGACTGTAACAAGAGATATATATTTTTTTACTCTTTGATTAATTAAAAATTCTATGCATCTTTAATCCCTCTATAACAAAGAAAGCAAAAGCATAAAAATTCATAGAAAAATAGTGACATTAAATGCATTAAAACATTAACAGGGTCTCTTTCCACTGCCACCAACAAAAGGATTGTTTCATTGTCTTTTTCATGTCTCTCTATAGTTGCTTTGCTTTTATAATCAGACAAATACATATCAGTTTGTTTTTAATTCACATAATGATATGATGATCAGTGTCAAAAACTTAATTGGCAACCTCTTGGTGGTTGTCACATCGTCCAGCAGGTATTTTATACAGTTGTTTAAAGGCAGAGGGCAGGAAGGCACCATGTGAACTTTCAGTGATTTTTCCAAATTCCAGCCTAGCTTCCAGCCTCATTCATTGGGTAAATGTGGGTGCTCTCATACTGGTCTTTCTGGGAAGGCTTAATCAAAACTTAAGGGTCTGGTAGGGGTGCCTGGGTGGCTCAGTTGGTTAAGCAGCCAACTTCGGCTCAGGTCATGATCTCGTAGTTTGTGGGTTAAAGCCCTGCTTTGGGTTCTGTGCTGAAAATTCAGAACCTGGAGGCTGCTTTGGATTCTCTGTCTCTGTCTCTCTCTGTCTCCCTATCTCTCAGCCCCTCCCCTGCCTGTACTTTGTGACTCTCTGTTTCTCAAAAATAAATAAAAATTAAAAAAAATTTTTTTAAAGAGTCCAGTGGCAGGACTGGTCACAGAAACAGGATGGTAGCCATGAAGCTAAAGTGTTGGTTGTCACACCAAATGAAAAAATACATACAACTGCATTTGAAAACATAATTATTATATAAATAACAGATATATTTTCAAGCTTTTAAAGTATGAAAAGGAGTCTTATTAGCAGAAAAATCACCAAAGAAATAATGCTATCCAGAGTGTTCCTGGTGCTGATTCCAGCCACAGTATAACCACTGTTAGCCAGTCATTCACAGATGCTCTCTTGAAGGTAAATTTTGAGTGGAGTAATTTTCAAGCTCTAACACAAAGAGCAAACATCGGTTGAGTGTCCTTTACACCAAGTGCTTAAGGGAAGGACTCATTTGAGCCTCACAACAAATTTTGGTTTCATCACCACAAATGTGGGGTCAGAGGCTTAGATGGGGTAAGTAACTTGTTCAGGGCCACATTTTTGTGAGCTGTAAAGCCAGGAATTAAACCCAAGCAGCAGCTGAGCCTTTTGTCATTACCAAATGATCTAGGGCACTGAAGAAATAAAATAGTAAATACTGGGAATTTGATAATCACTGTCCCATGTTTTCTGCTTCTACTCCCATCCACCTAGCCTATGACAACTCCTCCAATAGCCTGCATAACATATTTTTAAGATGCTAATTAATATACGTTTTCATTTAAATATTACGGGGTAACTTGGCAGAATTAAGCATATCCTGCAGTCCTAAAGTTAGAATTAAGATTTTCTGGTGTGGATAAAAGAGATAAGTGAGCAAACAGTATATATTCCTTTATCCCCTCTCTATTATACAGTGTTTTGAATAGGCATATGTGATTTTGCAGTTTTTTCCAAATATTCCCCCAAATACAGTAGTTCACAAGTTCTGTACCTCTCTATTCATCCACTTCCAACTCAGAAAATTTGATAATTCCCCCTGTGTATTGTCCCTTAAATCCAAATGTGTCTACTATAATTTTAAAGAAAATAATGCTGCACTATTACCTCCATAGTGTCCCCTACTCTAGGAGCAGAGTGGGTTGAAGAGAACAAAGCCCATTTTATAATTCTGGTCATCCCACTAATTATTAATATGAATATGTCATTAAGGCACAGGGTCAAGACAAGAATCTTTATCCCATCTTTGGTAGGTGGAAGATTTATGGAACAGTATAAATGTGGAAGAATCCCCTAGAAGTCATAGGTGTCCCTACTGGGGGGATGCAAGACTACTTTTAAGAAATAACTGGTGGAAAGTTAAAAAGAAGAATTCAGAGAGAAAATGATGAGCAACATGGAACAGTGGAAATACTGGAGAATTTGTAGTTCAAAGACCAGATTAAAGGTCTATCTCTGTCTTATATAAGCTGTATTACCTTGGGAAGTTAAATAAAAGTTGGTTTTCTCACCTAACCCCATAGGGATATTTTGAAGATTAAATGAGTTTATGCAGAATGCTTGTACACACTAGAACGCAGTAGGCAGCAAATATATAAGAGTTTTCATAGCCACTCTTAGATTACTAATGTTGGGATAATGCTATTTACCACACAGGGTGATCATGAGAGTTAAAGGAGTTTCTAGGCAGATAGGAGTTCACCTTTCTATACCACTCAAGCTCCTGGATGTATCTCTTTGTTCTTGGTTAAGCTTTCGTAAAAACATGATAAAACCCCATTGCAGAATTTATGCATCCCCACAAGGCATTCTATCTAGCCACTCCAATGCATTTTCCATCTTTTGTAATAAACAAGTTTTATTTTTATAATCTGACCCAAAGAATAATAATAAATGTTGCTTTGAGGCATAAAAAAATCATAGTTCTTGGGAAATTTGGCCACAAGGGGGAAGTAGAAGAATTTGTTCAGGAAATTTAGCAGTGTTTTTCTTTGTTTAATTCCTCCTCCTTTCCCCCCTTCACTTCCTCAGTTCTGTTTGGCATCTTGTACTTATCTTGCAGGCTTCCTGATTCTAAAAATATCCTCACAGGCTCTATACTTGGAAAGTTTATCAAAGTCAACCACCTTTTGATATCAGAGTGATGTCTGCAGGATGAGGTAAATGGTGCCTTGCTGGCAATAATGCCTTCGATCCTGGTCTGTCCTTATGGATTGTAAAGCAATAATTGCTCACTGCAGCACTGTCCCCATGCAGTTAATCACTGAGAGGAATTATCTGTGGTCACAGTATAGATGGCTGTGTAAGAGCCAGTACAACAACACCTACATGGGAAGAGGTGATTTTCAGGCCCTACTTTCTTGGTGAATTACTCATTTAGATTGCCAGCTTTTAGCTTCTAGGATTTTTCTGGAATCTACCTGTTTTGTTGCTCTTTCTTTCCAATAACTAGAGACTCTTTTAGAAAGAAAAAAAAAAAAGTACTCCCTTTGTCTGTACTTGATTAAAATCCAAGCTTTAGGCTACACAGATTTAATCAATTGTTTCCAAGGTTACTTATTTTGTTTAATAAGCATGTGTTGTGGGCCATGTATATCATATAGTCCTCTAAGCACTGGTTACGGCATCAAATAAGACAAGGACTCTGCTCCTAAGGAGAAGAATGTGACAGGTTTTTTTTTCTTCCTGCTAACATTCAAGTTGTATGGATATCTTGATATTCTAAAACCTTCTGGGTTCTCATTTCCTACAGAACTGAGTCCAAATATCATGAAATATAAGGCTGTATAGCTTAGGTTCCTTGAAGGAAGATGGTGCACCCATTTACAAGTTTACAAAGGCAGCCATTTACAAATGTGTGGGGGGGAGTGTAAAGAGAAATTCCCAACTGATGGCAAACTTTAGCCTCTATTCCTGAACTAGGTGAGAGCTGCAGCCTCAGGAGAGGGTCACTCATAGAAGATGAACACTTTGGAAATTAAATAGCTGGGATTCAGCCTGGCAAGTAGGGAGCTAAGAAAACAAATGTCTCAATATGTGCTTCATAACCTCCCATCTGGTGCATCCCCTAGCAGAACCCAAAAGGAAGTCAGATTGGTAAGGGAACATGGCAAATATAGTCCCCAGAGTTTGGCCTCTTGGAACCCAGAGCAGGATAGATTAGGAAGGAAAATGCATCAAGAAGGGAGGAAAAAATATCTAGCACAAAGGCCACTCCTGATCTACCCCAACTTAACTTGCCATTTATTATGGTTCTATCCCTCTATTTCTGTCCACATTTGCTACTACTCCAATTCCTATAAATTTAGACAATTTTGAAACTAACAATTCTCTTTAATAGTAACAATTAAAAATTAAATTAATAAATATTTTTGGAGTGTACACGATGTACCAGACATATTTCTAGCATATAGAAAGGTCTCGAGTCTTCAAGAGCTTATGTTTGAGTGACATCATCACCAAGAGGGTACAGTACAGTGTGTGATCAGAGAAAGACACATCAGGGTAACTAATGTAATTAGGGGAATTCAGAGAGATTTTCCAAATATAATAATGGCTAAGCTTATTTGTGGAAGATAACAAAAGAAAAAAGAGACTTGAAAAGTATGTTCCAGACAGAAACAAAGGTGTGAACAAAAAACCTGGACATAAGAGCAAACACAGTCTTTTTTTGTGGAACTGCAGACAGGTCATACTGGTAGTGTGCTGAAGGGATAGATGAGGTATGAAAGGTGAGCAGAGGCAGAACACAAAGCCCTTGAAGATGTGTTAGAGAGTCAGGGACTTTGGGTAATTGGGAGGCACTGAATAGATTCTGCTTTCTGTACAAATCTGCCATGAACTGTTTGAGAGTGTTTCCTAAGAAAGGACTCTCTTGGAGGGAAAACCAAAATTTCTCCAATATGTCCATGTTCTGAAGTCCTTTGGTCTATCCTCGCTCCCTGTGTGGTTCCATTAACAGTTTATCGGGACTAAAGCAACTAGGGTTAAAAATGGTCCAAATGCTGCATTGGTGCTTTTTTGCCATTACCAGTGGGTCACCTCTAATTCAGCATTACTGGGCTTTAAGCACTGTGACAAGAAAGGCCTCCTTGGTATATGCCACTGCCTAGGGCAGCAGGTATCAGAGCATCACATGTGATGGTAAAGTCTCCATTGTCTGTACCCACCACCCCCTACTGCCCTTCTCCTGCCCCAGAGCTGGAATCAGACTGCCTACATTTCAACTGGGCCTCTGACTTAAATTAGTTTTATAACATCACTTCTAATTTCTCTAAAGCTCACTTTCCTCATCTGTGAAATCTTGAGAATTTTAACTTTTGTATTGAAAATTCAGTGAGACAATTAAAAAATTGTATAACTTGTAAGTACACTGCTGCCTGAGGCTCCTGTGGTCTGGCTTACAGGCAGGAGCCTCTGGTTCTTAGTACAAGGATAGAAAGAACCTCCGTGGACTGATGTCCAAAGTGGTGGGAGAAGGCTGGGAGGTTGGCAGGGGAGGGAGGGAGGGCAACTTCAGGTACTGATTAGGTAGTAGGGTAAAACCCCAGGAGACCAGCACTGGATTAAGTCTGGTTGCATTATATGATGATTCCACTCCCTGACCAATACCACAACTCACTGTTTTTTAGTATTTTAGCAGATGAGACTGTCCTTGGGGAGCCAGGAAGCCAGGGTAGTCTGTGGTTTCCAGGTGATAGGAGAAGAGAATCTATGTGGCTTGTTTCCCTGACGCATGCATATTGACCAACATCTTGAAGCCCATGCTTCTGTTTCTTCCTTTCTTTTTTTTTTTTTTTAAGTTTATTTTTGCGACACAGAGAGAGAGAGAGAGAGAGAGAGAGAGAGAGAGAGAGAGAGAAGGCAGGAGGGGCAGAGAGAAAGGAAGACAGAATCTCAAGCAGGCTCTGCAATGTAAGCACAAGAGCCCAATGTGGGGCTTGAACTCACGGAACTGTGAGATCATGACCTGAGCAGAAATCAAGAGTGTGGATGCTTAACCGAATGAGCCACCCAGGCGCCCCCATGCTTCTGTTTCTGCAGACAAAAGTTGAGTAACTCACAACCCGTCGTGAGACTCTCAGGAGGTCTGAGCACAGATCCTTGCTTTCCTCTTTGGTGCTAAAGCTAAAAAGGTGGACAGCTAGGTTCAGCGCCAAGATTAAATGACATTTAGCATGCATTATAGACCCCACACTGATCTTGAATATTTTATACCTGGTCCCAAAGACAGTTTGGGATGCCAGCATCTCAGGAGAAAGTCTGATTACTTTTCTGAATTGGAAGCAAGAGGATTAATATCATCACTTGAGAACTGGGGTTGAGGCTGGGGGAGGGGTGGCAAAAGCAGATAAATGGTAGGCTAAGAGGAGTAAGGGAACAGCGGCCCTAGGATCCAGAGGACTGGGGAGCCATGGACACATAGGCAGGTCAAACAAGCACACAGGAAAGTGGTCTGGGTGAAAGCCAGACTGAAATGCTCTTTCACTTCCACATACCTTTCATAAGCTCTCTAGGAATTGATGACCATGCAAGCTGACACTTTTCATGTGACTAGAGTCAGGATCCCTGCTTGAATCTTGGTCCTGTGTGGGTGAGCAAGTAATTTAACTTCCTTAACACTCATTTTCCTGACCTGTAAATATAATCATATTTAGGACTCAGCTACCTATAAAGGTTTTATGAAGTTCAGATGATATTTATCTAATAACTTTTATGAATATATGCTGTTATAATCTAGGACATGTATGTGGAAACTATATATACATATATATATATATGTATGTATATATACAACTATATATACATCAAATATATGCTTGCCAATTTTAATTTTTAAAGATGATTTATTAACTGAAAAGTGTTATAAAATTATAATATAATCTTGCTTTCATCTTTTTTTTCCTATTTAAAAAAATTGTGTATTCCACCAAATGTTTACTTTTATCATAATAATTTCAAATAAGGTATCCTAAATTTTCATTCTTCATTTTGTGGTTTCATGATTGCATAGATTTTGTCTCTTTCTAATGTATTCTGTAAGTGCTGAATTTCCCTTCCCTGTGTTAAAATCCAAACAGAAGGGGAAATGAGGCAGTAAAGCTCAGGTACATGTGAATCACAACAATTTTCTTAAATTCTGGCTGTACAGAATATAGTTTTCATTTCTGATTAATCCTGACAGTCTTCTTCATCTGCCAGTGCATAAACTTGAAATCGTATTCTACAGATATTCCAGACGCATGTTTATGCTCATTCATTCTTTCATTTGTTCACTTGATAGATATCTACTTACTTTACCCCTTATGAGCTTGGCACTGAGCTGGTTGCTGGAAATACAAGAATCAGACATAGTTTCTGGACACAAAGAGCCTATGTTCTAGTGGGGGAGATACTGATGAGGAAGAAGGAAGTTGTGATACAGAATGATATCAGAAATGGAAACTCAGGACAATTCGGGAGCATAATTTCTCACTCTCATTAACATTTTGGTTTTCCTTTTTTTTTTCTTTTTTTTTTTTTTGGAGAGCAGAACCCTAACAGTTGGACTGCAATTGAAAATTTCTTAAGAATGCCATAATCTGCTTGACATAGAAAGAAATGCCTTATATGTACAAGGTACTATGTATACAGACATATAAAAATCTTTAACATCAGAAGTTAAGACAGAATTGACAATTTGTTTCAGACATTGTACTACCAACATATTTTTCTTGAGTCATAATTTGGGGCTTTTGTTTGTTTATTCCTTATTTGTGTGAAATGTCTTTCTGTCCCTCCTCTCCTCAAGGAATATCTTTGGGGTTCTCATTTTTGAGTCATTTAGAGAAAACAGTCACAATTTACTTTTCAGGATGACTTCAGAGAAGACAAAAGAAGTAGTATTAACTACTGAGACAAAACAGTGTCCTTGGTATTCCTTGTAAAGTGCCTTATAATAACTAATTTGTATATCTAATACTTTTCTTATATATACCATTAGCTCAGTGACACTTTAGATATTTCATTCATTAATTTTTTCCTGTTTCATTTATTCATTCATCAAAATTTATTGGCACACTCTGTGGCTCTATGTTCTGCAAGGAAAATAAAAAAAATATACACACACACACACACACACACACTCATACACACACACCTTCAGCTAATTTATAGTCTAGAGAAATAAACAGGCAGGTTCACTAAAGAGAGCATTTCTAGATGGTTACTGTTGGTCCTGGCATCCTTACTTATAGATATTTTAAAAAATAACTCCACATCCAACTAATTTTGAGAATTTTTGGCTCAAACCAGGAAATAAAACTTTACGTTTGCTAAGTGCTAAATGAACTAAATGACTCATAATAATAATAATAATAATAGTAATAGTAATAAGGTAACGAGAGAAGATTCAGAACTTCAGAGACAGACATTAGTCAAATGAATCTGTCAAAAACTGCACTCAATATATCATAATCAGATATTACATATGAGAAGTAAAGACTTATCTTCTGCTTTAGGAAACTGAGGATTAAAAAAAAATTGTCTGCAGGCAAGCCAATTTGCAACTTTTCTTTTCTCAGTTGAAGCCAGGACAGTCAGGCTCCCCTATCTCTAATAGAAATATTGTAGAAATAATTTTTTTTTGAATACAGGACTGTACAATATCTCACAGTTTTGTTTCTTACTGTGTTGTTAATCACATAAATTATTTCTTGAAATGGAATTGCCCAAACCCTGAGGTACCATGTTCTTCTAGTTTCAATTTTGTGGTATAGCTTTATAGTTGAGAAAGGAGCTATGTGGCAGATGGCCAAAAAGTCACCAGGGCCTGTAAAGTTCAATTGTTCAAGAGTCCCCTGGCACAGCAGCTTAAAAGAGGAAAATAGGCTTATACAGAAAATAAAAGAAACTGATAGAAATACCACATCCCTTGTGTTCCAAAAGAGGTGCCTATTCAACTCTACAATATGTGGATGTCCTCTGAGCCCTGTCAATGTCGAACTCCTTCCCTTTCTCACTTCAAGACTCCTAAGTATTTCAAAACATTATATAAGTTAAAACACAACCCCAAAACAAAACAAAACTTCTATGAATTTATGATATTATGATTTCTGAGAAATACAAATTTGGTCTGCTCTTAGGTCCTGGCTCCTAAAACCACTGGAATTTCCTGTGATAAGAGCAATAAAAGTGTCTTTTGTTATGTTAATAAGGTGAGTTTTGGAAAGCTGTTAGGTAACTTCTGGATGGGGGGGGGGTGCGGTGCTGGTTGTCAAGGAAACCACCTTTGTGATTTAGAACATTGGAATATTCAGGTACCTGGACCCCACATCCATTCCCAATCTCCTCCAAGGGAAGGGAGAGAAGTGGAGATGGAGTTAAATGGTCAACAGTCAATGATGTCATCAATCATACCTTTGTAAATGAGTCCTCCATAAACCCCCAAATGACAAGGTTTTAGAGAGCTTCTGCGCTGGTGAACACGTGGAGGTTTGGGAAGAGTGGTTCCCTCAGAGTGTGGAAGTTCCTCACCCTTGCCCCAGTAAACAGATTTTCTGAGCTCTGTGAGCCATTCCACCAAATTAACTGAGCCAAAGGAAGGGGTCATAGAAACCTCTGGCTTATCGCCCGCCCATTGGTCAGAAGTAGAGGTAACAACCTGGACTTGCAAGTGCCATTTGAAGTGGGGAGGCAGGTGACTCTTGTAGGACTGAACCCTTAGTGGATACTATCTCTGGGTAGATAATGTCAGAATTATGTGGAATTGTAGGATGCCTCGCTGGTGTCCAGAGAATTCCTTAAGGGGTGGGGAGAACCTCCCACCCATGAACTGGAATTGGAAAATGAGCATTTCTAGAATACAAATTACATAATACCTTTGAAAGCATGCACATTCCTGTAATAAAATACTCCCCAGACTGGGTGTAGTTTACCTCTCTAGTGAAATATCCACTCTGTGTTGGTTGCTGCTATCATAGCACTAATTGTTGGTATGGTTCTGAAGGGAATAGGTGCATGAGAGAGGAACAGAATTAGTTACATTTATGTCAGAATTGTTAAATTATTCCATTTATGGGGTTTTTCTGTTTTACTTATTTAATGTCTAGATGTCTTTAAGAGGCTTATAAGTGAAAAAAACCATAAGCTAGTTTTCAGACCATGTTGATGACACCTGGTATCCTGATACAACTCCCAGCGCAGAAAAATCACAAATAATCTTATAGTCACCCAGGAAATTTCTACATACAATTTCAAACTCCTTTTTTACTAGAAAACTCACTCAAATTATGGAAAATGTCTTTATAATAATAATTACAAATATTTTTCAAGTGATAACAATGTTTTCAAGCAGTTGTAAAAATAAGCAGGTTTACCTCAATCTCTTCACAAGTTGTTCTTATGTCTGTAATATATTAAAATGTGCTGGTTTGGGAGATCTCTATGGGAAGTATTTGGTTACCCCTTTTTGACTCAAAACAGATTTGGCCATATTTGCAGCATAGCACTTTTCTAAATGTACTTCTAAATATGATATTTCTTTCCAAAATGATTTTGAAAGTGATCTTGAAGACAGTGTCAGACAATTTTTCATTTGCTTGTTTGATTGTTCTTTTTATTGTTTTGCTCCTAGTCAAGACATTTCTCTTTTTAGCTCCCAAACTTCTGATGATTTTCCTTCAAAATTTGCATGATTGGCTTTTAAATGTTGCTGAAAGGGAGTTTCGTGCAGTAATTGTTCAGTTTTTTTTTTCACACAACAGATACTGAAATTTAGACTAATTTGCATCTCCCCAATAATAAAGCCCATACTTTAAATAAACATCTAAGTACATCCCATGGTTTTTATATTCATGACTGCTGCTTAGTACTGAGTCACTAATTGTGGCTGAGCAGTGCTATCATCTTTGTTACTTGTTTCTTTGGGAAGCCTCAGGGACTGCACCCAAGTGCCAAGTTTCCTAATTGGTTGCTACAAATAGTTTTCTACTTTGCAAGTTTTCATGATGAAAACATGAGCTTGGCTGCCTGAGAATAGTAAGGTGCTGCTGAATTTGTATGTACGAGTATGTGGTGAAACTTCCCGAAATACAGAACACAAATTTATTTTATCCCCAATTCTAAGCAAAATGTTAACTTCTTGAAAGTGCACCGTGCTTATCCTGTGCCTTCGTTTATGGCCCAGCACACCATGTGTTATGTGCTGAGTATAAATTGCCAGGGAGCCTAGCCTGGTTTACCTTCCTGCCCCCCTCTGTTTAACCACAGGAAGTTCTCAAACTGCTACTTAAAGTTTACTTGTTTACTTTGAGAGAGAGAGAGAGAGAGTGAGAGAGAGCGAGCAAGCATGAGCGGGACAGGGGCAGAGAGAGAGGGAGAGAAAGAGAATCCCAAGCAGGCTCCATACTGTCAGCGCAGAACCGGACACGGGGCTCAAACTCACGAACTGTGAGATCATGACCTGAGCCGAAACCAAGAGTCAGACACTCAACTGTCTGAGCCACCCGAGTGCCCCTCAAATTGCAATTTAAGTGATTTTTTTTCCTAAATATGACTCACATGTCACTCTGCTGCTTAAAATACTTACAAGGGGTTCTGATGTCTCTGTTCACCTCCATAATATAAGTCAAAACTCTGAAACCCAGTTTACCAAGTTTGTGAGAATCTATCATGAAATGGTTCACATCAGCCTCTGCAGCCTCAGAAGTTACCATTTATTTCCTCATGGACATTCTACACTTTTCTTAGTTCCCTGAACTTGTTGTATTCTTTTCTTTTGGATCTTTGTCTGTGTTGTTCCCACTGGACAAATCACTGCCCCAGAACTTCACACTCTTTTCCTTTCTTGCTTAATTCCTTTTTATCTTTCAGGCCTGGAAAGGCTTTCCCAATTTCCCAAGTTTAGGTCAGTTTCTCTCAGATATGAATGTACGAAAGACATAATCTCAACCTCCCTATTATACTCCTTGTAGTATATTTTAATTGTCTGGTTTTTGTTCCTCCAGTGATCTTCCAAAGGCAGAGATGAGCTCTGTCTTTTTTTCTGCTCTATTTTTAGTCATTAACATAGTGCCTTGCACATGATTGAGATTCAGTAAGTATGAGTTGAAGTAACAAATGCCCACTGTTAATAGGTAACCATCACTCAAAAGTCAACCAAGAGTCAACTTTATAAGATGCAAATCTCACCCAAGGCTTTAACTTTTGCAATGTGCTTTCCATTCTATAATCTGTCCCTCTTCCTCTCCTGCCACCTAGGTATGGCCAAATTGTACATATATCATTAGAAATTCATAATAGGACTTTGATATGAGGTAGATTAGACAGGAGGTATTCATCTTTTCCGATAGGCATGCACATTCCATAAGGGGCTTTTATGGCACTTCTTACCTGATATTGTTGTAATCATACTTTCCCCAATAGTCTGTAAGCATTTTAAGGGCAGCAAGCTTGTCTGGTTTTCAGTGTTAAGCCCCAAGTCTGGCATATAGTAATAGAGTTTAGCATATAGTACATTTAATAAATGAAAAAATCGATTTAATTATATGGGAAACTGGGTCTCAAAAACATAGAATAAGATGTTTGAAGCTCACAACTACTAATTTGTGGAGGCGTAAAAGGCTGGAAATCAGAATTTGACTAGAATCAGAATTTTGTATTCTCTCAAATTATTTAATAGTAATCTGACACTCCTTATTTTAAGTTACACCAGACTGTCAAGAACTATACCATAAATTCCATGGCTCTGTTTGATAAAAGAGGAAACTATGGCAGAGAACAGTAGATCCCAACCACTTTAAAGGAAATGGCTCAGGACAAAGTGATAATGTAGAAGAGAGACAAAGAACCAGCTAGTCTCCTTCCTGAGTTTGGACCATGGGTTCAGCTTCACTATGGTGGACACTTTTATTCCATCTCTCTTTCTCCCTTCTAAACTAAATACTGAGGTAAAACATGTTCCAAACAGATGAACACAGATCACAATTATATAGCTCAATGAATTATCATAAAATGAATACTCAATGTGATCACCGCTCTGGTGAAGAAATTGAGGAATGATAGTAACAGCACCCATTGTGTTCCCTTCTCAACAACCTCCCCTTTCTCCCATTCTACTTTCCAACCTTTTGTTTTAGATATGTTGCTAGGACATAAGGTATAGAAGGAAAAAATATCACCATCTCTTGTAAGACTCTCACAATCTAATAGAAGAGGCAGTTTTATTCAACAGATATAAGACAATGCACTAAGAGGCTAGCAATGTGAGCAAAGTATTATGGAAACTCAAAAGAGGGAAACTTCTGTTAGCTGAGGTGGGGCAAATAAGTCTTTACAGAGGAGGTGATAATTAAAGAGGGTTCTGAAAATTGGTTTCCTAGATTAGCAAAGGGAGAGAAGTACATTATCCTAACCAGAGGGAAACAACATCATGGTGAGAGCAAAGGGATTGGCTTTTTGAATAAAGGCTGGTAGTCTGATGTGATGTGGTTAGGGCAACAGGTTTCAAACTTGGTTGTGTATCAGATAAAATCCGCGAGGCTGTTTACAGGCCACACTCTAGATCTATAGGGTCGTGTACTCCAGAGTTATAGGGATGAGACCTACATGTGTGGAATATTTACAAAACTTCATAATTATTTTGGTTTGCAAACAAGGTTGTCAATAAATGGACTGGAGGATACAGAGTATCTTAAAGAATGTGAAGTACTATGTATATGGATGGTCAGAGTAGATTATGGAGAACTGTGAATGCCAACCTACATATTTTGGCTGAAGTCTTTAGTGTTTGTTTTCTGAACTTCCCTAAATAAGAATTCCAGGCAGCCTAGTAAAAAGCTTTCTTGGCCCCTATAAGAACTGACAAGGGAGAGGGCCTGGAGATTAATCTTCCTCCCCCCCACACTGCCCCCTCCCTCCCTTTCTCTCCTTTCCTTCTTTCCTTTCTCCTTCTGTCCTTCCTTCTTCTCTTATCCCCTTCCTTCCTTCTTTTTCTTTCTTTCCAGAGAATTCAGGTGACTTTCATGATTACTCAAACTGGGAAACTTTTTTCAGCCAGTTGGAAGACATTTAGATTTCAGTGGAGTCAGACCTGCCATAGAGATCACCTTGGTACAAATGTTCTGGTTGAAGAAAGAGACTTATGTAGGGGAGAGAAGACAGAGGCTTGTTATATAATTAAGGGGCTACCTGAGTAGCAGGAACCTTGGTTCCTAATGTAAGACTGTGTCCAATATGTAATTGTTGCTGAGAAATACATGGTAAATGAAAGAATGAATTATTAACTCATTACTTTGGCAGGTATGTGCTATTTTCAAGGGCATTTTAGTAGGTAAAATAAACAGGAGTTGGTGAACAAATTGAATGTGGAGCTGGGAAGAAGGAACACTGAGCATTATTTGGGGATTTCTAGCATGAAATTGTTGGTGGGGGATTATGCCACTCACTGGGCAGGATCAAGTATTATGTTTTAGATTCAAACTTGAGGAAAAGACTGTTTTCTTAAAAAAAAAAAGTTACCAGCAAATGACTGTTTGAACATCGCAGAACCTGTTATGCTTCCTTTCCCCTCTTTATACTTCTATCCAATCATGGCAACAACACCCCCAACAGAAATCTCAACTCACACAAGTGATGCATACTGGCATGGAGTATGGGTTATGCATTTAAGGTCCATGCCTTAGACTGACAAAGCCAATTTTCACACCTGTCAGATCCCCTCCCCTTTGCTCCTTTCTTCCTCCTTCCTCAGAGCGACTATTTTTTCCTCCATAACAGCTTTAATACGAGAGACAGAGAGAGAGAGAGAGAGAGAGAGAGAGAGAGAGCACATGCCTGAATGAAATGACGGCTGTCTGACGTTGTTACAATATCTGCTGCAAAATCCTATGTGAGTGGTGTAACTTGGAGCTAGGGTTTGAACCAGAAGGGCGAAACTCTAATTGAATCTAATCTTCAAATAACCAGAGTAATAAAAGAGAAATAGAGGTGGAACTTCATCGCAGTTCAATTTGAGAACTCTTGTAGCTGCTCAATTTGAGAACTCCACATAACAATTACCTGTATATTAACAGATCATAGGTGAGTCTCGATTTTTCACCTCAGTGAACATTTTTCTGGCAATAAAACAAGCAGTACTTTCTTTCCTTATTACGGTAAAACTGCCACTGGGCTTCATTTAATAAGAATTAACTGTGAATAAATTACAGCATCAAATTATGCACCATGACATGACTTGGTGTGAAAAATCTAGGCAGCTGCAAGACTCCTCGAAGTTAATTCAAGCTGAGCTCAGTAGAAAAACCGTTAATTACTTCCTGGAACCTGTGGATCTATTTTCAGTTCCTGGTGCCATTGGGATCACAGTTTAGATGAATTACCAGCAAATTCTAATGAAAGGCAGCAGCGGGAATGGGCCACAGAAATGGGGGTCATTTTTTTTTTATTCTTGGATTTGCCTCTGGCTTTTATTACCAAGTGTCTCTACAAATTGGTTTGAGAAATCACAGCTGGATTTAGAAGACTCTACATTTTATATTTGGAAGGAAACACAGAATCATCTAGTTTTATCTCCTACAGAGAACAAACTTCCCTTCCCTGTCATTTCTAGAGATGGTCAGCCTCTACTTACAATAGCTCTGTGACCAAGGCTCATTACCTCCCAAAGCAGCTCATTCTTCTGATGGAACAAAGTTTTAGAAATTGTAGTCAAAATCTAGCTGGTTTTAATAGTTTTCCTAGATCTAGTTCTGTGCATTGGAACAGTTTCCCAAATTTGCCTGATTAATATCACCTGTTGCACTTGCTAAACCTGCAGATTGCCTAGCTTTTTCCCTGGGAAATTCTGAACCAAAAAGTCTGAGTTTGGGCTTAGGAATCAGCATTTGATCATCAGAGGATTATTGCTTTCAGATACATCCAAGAAATACTCCTCTAACCAATTCTTAGACACGAATGTGCATGTAAGAATCACCTGGGATCTTGTCAAAATCCAGATTCTCATTTAATGAATCTGGGATGAGATCTGTGATTCTGCATTTCTAATGAGTTCCCAGATGAGCAACACTGTTGGTCAGCGAGCCATGTGTTGAATGTCCAGACTTGTATCTCCAATCTAAAAGCTCTTGATTACATTATTTCTCATACAGTCTGGATATCCACAGAATTTAACTACTAGGACTAAGGACTGAGGCTACTCATATCAATATGATTTAACTTGCTCAGGAATTTTTTTAAATGTTTATTTTTTTTGGGGGGGGGAGAGAGAGAGGGAGAGAGAGAGAGAGAGAGAGAGAGAGAGAGAGAGAGAATGACTGAATGAATATGAGTAGAGGAGGGGCAGAGAGAGGGGGAGAGAGAATATCCCAAGCAGGCTCCACGCTGACAATACATAGCCCAACAAGGGGCTGGATCTTATGAACCATGAGATCCTGACAGGAGCCAAAATCAAGAGCCAGAGGCTTAACTGACTGAGCCACCTAGGCACCCCATGCTCAGGAAATTTTTAACCAGGAAAATAAACCTGCAACCCCATATATATATATATATATATATATTTTTTTTTTAACTCCTTGAAGAAATTTTTACAAACCAAACTATTCAGGTAAATGATTTGGACAAAAGTTCATCACCTAGATACAACTTGCTTATCGGAGCAATTGTCAAGGCTTGCTTTAAGATCCTGACTTGCTGGTACAGCAATACTGAAGGATAAATCATAAGCTTTTCCCAGTCCCAGTTAGTTTCCATCTTGACAGACCTTAACATACACTTTATCAGAGACTCCAAATTTCAAGACTTTCCCAAACTTCTTCCTTTTAAGACAATTTTGAAACTATCAAGATGGTGCTCTCCTTGGCTTCAGTAAGTTTAATAAATTCAGTTTTGTTGGGTTAACAGGTTTCTCTAGTGGTCTTTATGAGGAAGCTGACACCGTTTATTCATAAAGGCTTTAAAGTATTCCTAGTGGTGAGCTTTTGATATCTTGATCTATAAGTCATATGAAGATGCTGAATACTTGCTCCAAGCTTATTTAATGATTGATACGAACTTCTGCAGTCTTTCAGGAGAAGAAAAGAAATAGAAAAAGAGAGAAAAGAGGTATTGAGGAAGATGATAGAAAAGAAAGGATCAAGAAAAGGAGATATAGGTGGATGGAGAGGAAAACAGAGATGATAAAAGGAAACAAGAACACGAGAGGAAAAACACTACGGGAAGTATGAAACGACAAAGAGGAATGAGGGAAAAAAATACGACTAACTACCTTTTCCCTCCTTGTTCTTTTTTCATCATGGAAAATAGGTTGTGATTTCTTGCTGTTGTCTGTCAGCAAGATTTTAGCTACAAACGTGGACAAGGAAAAGACAATGAGACTATTTGGGTGTAGGGGGTGATAAAAAGACACGATTGGTCACTTCACTCATTCTGCAGACAAGGAGCACTCCTTCCTTCCTTCCTTCCGGAGATGGTTCCTCCCACCCAAAACTGCTGAGCAATGCTTGGGACTTGCCTAGGTTGGGACCTCTATAATCTGACACTGTGGGGGGCCGGGCCCCGGTGCCAGGCTGAGACCGGGTGGACCAACGTTCCCTGTTGACTCAAGCCAACCCGGTGGTTCCCCCTCCCATTCCCCCACTTTCAAGGGCATACGAAAGCCTTGTCAAGGCTGAGAAAGTTAATTCCTGAAGCCTGTGGTCTGCAGATGTTGGCAGTAATGCTACCTCCCTTTTTCTACCCCGAGTCAGATAGAAACAAACATGGGAACTGTGTTTTGCTAGCAATCTATCAACAAGGTCTTGTGACCCATTCAGAAAGTTCACAAGGTATACAGAACTAAATGTTTTGGCTGGCAGTGATCATGTGAAACCTGTTTATTCTTAGAATGACCTGATCCATAAGAGTCTTATATTATAAAAGATTGTGGGGGCGCCTGGGTGGCGCAGTCGGTTGAGCCTCCGACTTCAGCCAGGTCACGATCTCGCGGTCGGTGAGTTCGAGCCCCGCGTCAGGCTCTGGGCTGATGGCTCGGAGCCTGGAGCCTGTTTCCGATTCTGTGTCTCCCTCTCTCTCTGCCCCTCCCCCGTTCATGCTCTGTCTCTCTCTGTCCCCAAAAAAATAAACGTTGAAAAAAAAAATTAAAAAAAAAAAAAAAGATTGTGTACAGCAACAATAAAGCCGTCACTTGGGCCATCAGCCCAGGGGACCCTCCTGTTCCCAAACTTTCTCTTCTCTCTTTTTTTCTTGCATTCTCCTACCCTCAGGACCCTGACCTCGGTGATTGTCGCGCCGGTCGCGACATGACACATAATGAATTTTAACTAATACTTATCAATGTATCCCACAATTGAGGTTCATTCTTTATGATGTTTCCTAGCCAACTTAGATGGGTTTCTAGTTTTTGTTTCACTAGTGAATATTTACCTATTTAGATCCATACTGCTGAATCTATTCATCATCTTTTTAGAAATAGAGGTATTTACCACTTTCTAGTTCTTTTATACATTGCTCTTTAATAGAGAGATCTTAAAAATTATTCGTTATTTTTAAATAACATTTTCAAATGTCTTAAACTCTAGAAGTGTACTCTAATCATACATAAGTTGGATGCTTCTAAAAATTAAATTTATGCAGGAGTCTGTTGCCCAAAATGTTTTGTTAGGAAGTATAAATGGCATGAATAGATATAAACAACTTTGAAAATAAAATTTTTCTAAAGAAGAGTTTAGGCTTTTCTGTAAATTTCTATAACACAGCATAATATTCCACTTCTGGGTCTTTTATTTTTCTGGATACAGGACAGTCACACATTCATTCTCCATTGACTGAGAATGTGTTCTCTCATTCTTCCTAAGCCATTATTCCCCCTTACAGAATCCAGGGTGAATTCTTTTTTTTTTAAGTTTATTTATTTTGAGAAAGAGTGAGAGAGCACAAGCAGGGAAGGGACAGAGAGAGATGGGAGAGAAAATCTGATAGTGCAGAGCCTGATGCGGGCTCAAACTCTGAAACTGAGAGATGGTGACCTGAGCCAAAATCAAGAGTAGGATGCCTACCCGACTGAGCCACCCAGGAACCCTCAGGGTGAATTCTTATAACATCTTAAAACTGGTTCTTTTCCTTTAAAATGTTTTACTTTTGGGGGTGCCTGGGTGATTCACTTGGTTGAGCTTCTGACTTCAGTTCAGTTCATGATCTCACGGCTTGTGAGTTTGAGCCCTACATTGAGTTCTGGTGCTGACGTCTCAGAGCCTGGAGCCTGCTTCAGATTCTGTGTCTCCCTCTCTCTCTCCCTCCCTGACCCTCTTCCACTCATGCTCTGTATCTGTCTCTCTCTCTCTCCCTCTCTCAAAAATAAGTAAACATTAAAAAATAAATAAAATGTTTTATTTGTTGAATATGGAGCATAAGATGGAAGTGAAGAAATCAGTTTCAGTAGAAAACCAGTTTGTTAACCTAAGCAAACTTGGTGTAACAACTTCATAAGACATAGAAGCCACAAATTAGCTTCTCCCATTGCATGAATTTTACATTAAATGAGCCTTTATAAAGCAACCAAGAGTATCTTAAACTTTAGGCCTGAGCTGCGTTATTGATGTTAGGAACTCTTCCAAGAACGGAAAGCCAGTAACCGAATGGATGTGAACTGGCACTAGTTTATATGGATTTGAGAGTGCAACCAAGACAGGGTGCAAGCACAAGGTGAGGAAGAAGTAAATGGTGGTATAAATCTAGGATCATAAACCCCAGGGACACTGGCCAAACTCAAATCCAAGCCAGGCAGACATCTGTTCCAAAAAAATTTCTATTTTAAATAGGGCAGACATTTTGTGTGACATTACAGCTTTGAGAGCAACAGAGGGGACATTGGTAAGGAGCATGAATAATGACCACAAGCTGAGGCCAGAGACTCAGTATTCCCAGCCTATCAGAGGGAGTTTAGTCTGTAGTCACTCACACAGAGACACTGCACAGCATTAGTGTAGGTCAAGAAGTTTCAGCATGATGATCTTACAGACACCTGGAGTTTTGAACACCTCCAGAAACTCATTCATCAGGCATGGATGTCAGCTGTGAACTATTTCTGAATTCTACTTGCTAAGAAGAAAACTATTAATATATTTTTGGCTAGTTTTCACACTGGTTGGAGTTTAGCTGGCAGGTGTGCAGAGATCATTCCTGAAATGGGGTTAAATAAGTCATAACTAATACTGAGGTATGTGTGGAATGTGGGGTAGAGAGTGGTGAGTCATAAAGAGAAGGTAACTTCCCTCTTAGGGTATTTGATGGACAGACTTTCACTCCCTCCTCATTGTTTATAATTCTAGGTTATAAGAGGAACCTGGTAGCAACAGTCAAATGTTCTTTGTCCTTGTCGTAAACTGGACTATGATCAGAGCATTCATTTATGGTATTTTATTAAATTATTCCAACACTGTGTGAACTAGGTATTATCAGTTTTCATAGATGACCAAAAACACTGAGGCACAGAGAGGTAAACGCCTTTCCTTTGGCTGACTCCAAGTTCTGCACTCTTCTTCTACACATCGTATTTTGGAGACATTCTTTTTATATCTCCTGTAGAACACAAAGCATCTGCAGAGATTGACTTCAGAAATTATGCCTACTAATTTAGAGTAATCCACGATAATTAGGCAAATCAAGCTCAAATAACAGTCCTTCATTCTTACGTATTGATACCCTGAGGAAAGATATTTTCTGAGACTACTTCCATAAACCTGGCCAATGATAGTATATACCATTGCCAAACAGGATAGCCTGATGCTGTCATAGGATTCCATGCTGATCATAAATAAGTTATATGCAGTAATTTGTATTTTTATCAGTAAGTGCCATCCTCCTAGATGAACAAACAACAGCAGTCACATTCTCTTCAATCATTATAGCTGCTTGTGTTGCTGTGTTTTTCATAATTCTGACTATAGGTCTTAATCCAGCACTAACACTTAGCAGACCATAGCAATATCTCTTCTGTGCTCTGTTTAATGTCCAAACATTAAAATTTTATGAATGACTGCAAATAGATAACAAGTGCCAAAGCAGGCCCCAGTTGCTATTGTTCAGCAGTGTTTGCTCTGCAGCAGTTTTCTGAGCTCTGCAAACATATCTTCCATCTGGCAGCTGGCTATGTTTTCAATTTTTTCTCGGTTTAAAACCCTTCGGCAATGCCATTTCATACATTTTGCTACTGAGGCTAAGTGAATAGCCTGTCAACCTCTTCTGAAGAAGTCCTGGTAATTAGTATCATTGATAAAGTACAGAGAAATTATCAGCATATATTTGAATATTCCTTGCTCCTTCAGAATCTATGAAAAAGCCTTCAAATGCAATCGTGTATGTTTGGCTAACAAATTACTTTTTTTTCTCTTTGTTAAGCGTACACAGACATCTTCTGCCTTTCCCAGTCTTACAGTTTAGGTGTCTCTGGTTAATCTGCATCTCCAGACTCAACTAAAATCTGAGGTCAAGTTGGTCAAGTCAGCCCCTCTATTTCATCATTTACTCAGACCTGGAATTTGTGTTTTCTTGCAGGCTTAGTGTAGAGTGTGCCATAGATGAAATTCTAATCCATTTGAGCTGTCCGTGTTGCAGTTATCTCCCATTCCTGGTTCCACATAGCACACTAACTCATTTCACAGACGGACTTCTGTGTTAGATTACCCATTTACGTGAAAACCAATCTATTTGTTTATGGTATTTACACCTGACCATCTCATTCCAGATGACTCCCCCCCACAAAAAAAAAGTCCTGTGTACATATCTACTATAATTGATTCAAGTAGCTTTTTGGATAAATAGTGCTTTAAAAAGAGTTGGTTTTGCTTACCAAGAATTACATGGAATTGGATGTCAAAACCTAGGTCCTTGCTCCATTTCTATCTCCAACAGTTTTGTTTTAAGCAACCACTTAGCTAATCCTGGATCTCAGTTTCCACATCTGTAAAATCGGGAATGTGGGTCTTCAGAGCCTGTTTGAAAGAGGTGGAGAAATGCATCTACTCAGATAACACTAAAGAATGAAAGAACAGTCCTCTTGTAATTGAGAAAACTGTCCTCCTTAACTCCTGTGCTGAAATTCACAAAGGAAATGAATTATACAGTGAAAAAAAAAATTGCTTGGCCAAATCAGCTGAATTTAATCACTTGGTAGGTAGGTGGACTGCCCTGAATTCTATGTTAATTAGATGATTCCCTGGGTGTCCTTCAATTCCAGTAAGTCAATAATTCACTTATATTTGTTAGGAAAATACAGTCAAATAATCAATTGATGTAGTTTATGAATTAGTAAATGACTGGTTTTATAATCAAGCTGTTTTCATACAATTAATGCAATCATCAATGTGGAGTCTCGGAGTTTTTTCCTTTTTTTTTTTTTTCATACCATTCTAGCTTCAAAGAGCCATTAGATCATTCAAAATTCCTGCTGGAGAGCAAAGACAATCTCCAGCTAAACATCTCCTGCTATTGAGTGACAAAATAAATCCTCTCTGTGTGGCTAAAATGAACAAATCAGGAGACTATAGATGCTGGAGAGGATGTGGAGAAACGGGAACCCTCTTGCACTGTTGGTGAGAATGCAAACTGGTGTAGCCGCTCTGGAAAACAGTGTGGAGGTTCCTCAAAACATTAAAAATAGATCTACCCTATGACTCAGCAATAGCACTGCTAGGAATTTACCCAAGGGATACAGGAGTGCTGACGCATATGGGCACTTGTACCCCCAATGTTTATAGCAGCACTCTCAACAATAGCCAAATTATGGAAAGAACCTAAATGTCCATCAACTGATGAATGGATAAAGAAATTGTGGTTTATATACACAATGGAATACTACTTGGCAATGAGAAAGAATGAAATATGGCCATTTGTAGCAACAAAAGCAACAGTTTGGATGGAAGTGGAGAGTGTTATGCTAAGTGAAATAAGTCATACAGAGAAAGACAGATACCATATGTTTTCACTCTTATGTGGATCCTGAGAAACTTAACAGAAGACCATGGGTGAGGGGAAGGAAAAAGAAAAAAGAGAGGGAGAGAGCCAAACCATAAGAGACTCTTAAAAACTGAGAACAAACTGAGGGTTGATGGGGGGTGGGAGGGAGGGGATGGGCATTGAGGAGAGCACCTGTTGGGATGAGCACTGGCTGTTGTATGGAAACCAATTTGACAATAAATTTCATATTAAAAAAAAAAGAAATCCTGTCTGTCATGTAGGAAACATTAATTAGGGTCTCATTTGTCACAAGCATTATAAATAGAGGAGTAAACCAAGCATTGGTTTAGGGGACAAACAAATTTAAAAAGCAAAAGCACCATAAGAAGATTAATGCAAATATTTTTCATCTTAACCAGATTCTTCCTGCAATTTGTAAAACCTAGTACAAAAGGATTTTGTTGAATCAATCTGGGTTCATCATGCTACTACAAAGGTTCACATACTACTACAAATGGAATCTACAGAAAGTTATTTAATAAGCTTCATTTTATGGGGCACCTGGGTGGCTCAGTAGGTTAAGAGTCCGACTCTGCTCAGGTCATGATCTTACGGCTTGTAAATTCAAGCCCTGGGCGGGGCTCTGCCTGGACCCTGCTTCAGATTCTGTGTCTCCCTCTCTCTCTGCCCCTTCCCCACTCATGCTCTGTCTCGTTCTCTTTCAAAAATAAACATTAAAAAAAAGCCCCACTTTATTTAGCAGTGCCAAATCTTCCCATGATTAAAGTGTTGTAGGTCTAATCCTTTCAAAAAGATAAATTCTTATTATAGAAAATGTGGAAAATATTACAATGTATAAAGAAGAAATAATAATCTGCCCAGCTTCAGTGAATATTATATGGGGACTTTTCTTCTGGTATTCTGTATATATGTGTGTGGATATGCATGCATCTTGCAAAATAGGTATATGATAGGAACAAAGTTTTGAATCAAGCTAGTTTTAGTTAACTATATATTCTGAGCATTTTCCTATTGAATTAAATATTTCACAAAAGCTAAGAATATTATATTAGATTTTATCACATGGATATACCAAAGTTTTTACACACTTTCCTAAAAGAGACTTTACTGTTTCATCATAATGGTGTTAACCAACGTATATGTATATGAGATAGTATGAAAGATATACTATTCAAAATACATGCATTACATGTATTAACATATGTATTAGCACATTTAATTCTCAAAAGAAACATATGAGATAGGTATTATTTATCTTTTTTTTATGGATAAGAAACTGAGTTGTCAAAAGTTAATAATTAGAGCACCTACCTTACCTGCCTCCTAATAAATACGCTAATGACATACCTTCCAGCAGATCCATTGATATCTGCTAGCAGAGGCGGCTTTATTATGGAATGCTTTTAGCAGGGTCTATACAATCTGTCTAGAATTGTTTGTGATAAACAAACCTATCTTTATAAGGAATAGGTCCCTGGAATATGTCATATATGCTGTGTAAATGACTACAAAATTAGGTGACTGAATGAGTAGGGAATGACTGAAACAGTCCCCTTTCTTGTAACCGACATGACTATAAACTATTCTTAGAGGCACAATGTGACAAGAAAGGACCTGGGGAACTGTACTGATGGTCTCAAACCTCTCCTTGCTATCCTTATGCCTGGTGATTATTTATACACTTGAAACTGTTATCTCCATGTGGAATAAGATTTTTTTTTAATTCATTTGATTCCGATTTTTTTTTTGTTTATTTATTTTTGAGACAGAGAGAGGCAGAGCATGAATGGAGGAGGGTCCCAGAGAGACGAGACACAGAATCCGAAGCAAGCTCCAGGCCCTGAGCTGTCAGCACAGAGCTGATGCAGGTCTTGAACTCACGGACTGTGAGATCATGACCTGAGCCAAAGTCAGCCGCTTAACCGACTGAGCCACCCAGGTGCCCCTGAATCTGATTTTGATAATCTCATCTTTTGTGCAATATATTTTTGAGACTTTTGATATTTAGGGTACCTCAAGAGACAATTATCTATATTTTATAAGCACAATTTTGTAAATTCCAAATAATTTTCATAGATATTTATGTAGTGGAAAATCTTGTCTCCCTCCAGAACAATGGTAAAGCAGCTTACTACTGTCCATGTAATTAGGTTCCAGTTCCTCTCTTCTATTGCAATCTATCACATATGGGTATATCACCTGGCCCTCTTCACTTTCCCCTGTGGAAACTGGGGGTTGGAGGACAGGCACAAGAAAATAATGATATAGTGGCTACATTATCTTCTGCCGACCTCCGTATAAATATTGTAGGCTAAATTTTTAGCTTGCAAGGAACATAAAATCTCCAAAACTCCTCATAGTTTTTTTCTGGGTCAAATTTCCCTTCATTGGTACCTTGTGGTATCAACTAACAAGGTCATTAATAGTGGATAGAGTGTGTATATATTACTCACTTCTAACAATATTGGCTACTATCATAAAGTCAACTTTCTCAACTTTGTTAATTGACAGTTTAAAGAAGGCATCTCTTTGCTTGGATATGTACATTTTGATCATTACTGAAGAAGTATTACATGGTGTTATAATTACCTTCATTTGTTTATTCCTAAAATAGACTCTCAACCTTGAGAGCCAAAGACATGGTCTAAAGTATTCTTTATTTCTCATGGTCTAACTCACTGCCCAGCATCTATTGGGTAATCAGAAAATGTTTAGAATTGAATGAAGAAAATAATGTATTGCTTTAATGGCTGCCAAGACCTTTTCTGGTTCTTAATCTTTATTCTCTAGATTAACTACTCCTTTTATTTAATTTTCTTGAAGTTTCAACATTTTCCTTAAAAATTGACTAGTTTTTTTGAGAGTCATTTCCCATTAGCAATCTGCTCCCTTTCTTCTCAGTAACCCTTCTTTTCTTTGGCTGTCTGTTGAAGTAATCCTTTGTTTCTAACTTTACAAAAGAGAAAATTGATCATTTATAAGTCGTTTTACTCTGACAGCCCTGAAGAAGGAATCTTCTATTTTCTAGTCATCTGTTTCTTAAAGCCTAACAAACGTTAGTCTTCAGCTCAACACACTCATCTTCTTATCTAGCATCTGTCTCTTCCATTAGCTTTGATGTTTTTTTGTTTACCCTTTCTGACCAATTTACTTCCGTAATCTATGAATGGAGAAATTTTATTTGCTTCAGTGATTTTTATCCCAGCAGAGTTGAAAGCTTATTTTCTGTAGGGTGATGTTTGCAGTGATTTCTGAAATTCTCATTCACATATGCCAGATTGGCTTGCTTCTTCAAATCTCTTTTTGAAAAATAAATATTACAAATATATTGAACTGATTTAAAATTGTGCATCTATATTTATATATATCTATATGTATTAGTCTCATATAAATTAAATATTGTATTTTGGTGCAAACTTTCTGGACAATAAATTGCCCATTTAAATCAGTAATCTTAAAAAATGAAAAATATACCTCTTCTCAAATTATCCTAAGGGCATCATCTGAAATATAGTAAAAAAATAAAGCTTTATGCTCAGATATGGTCATTGTAGCATTATTTCTACAGACTAAAACTTTCAGAAACCTTAAATATCTAGCATTAAGGAAATGAAATAATTAAAAATAATGTTTAGAAGAATCTTAATTAACACTGAAAAATATGTAAAGCAGAAGTTTTGAAGAAACTACTTTGAAATGTTAGCAGTGACTGTATTTGGGAGATGAAACCAGTTTAGTTACAGGTGCCTGGGTGGCTCACTTTGTTGAATGGCTGACTTCAGTTCAGGTCATGATCCTATGGTCCATGAGTTAGAGCCCGTGCCAGGCTCTGTGCTGACATCTCAGAGCCTGGAGCCTGCTTTGGATTCTGTCTCTCCCTCTCTTCCCTTCCCTTGCTCTGTCTCTCAAAAATAAATAAACACTTAAAATAAAACTAGTTTAATTTTTTTAAGCAATGTGTTCTCAAAGACTTGTTTCTCTGTAAAACAGGAATAATAAATGTAACTTTCTGATAATTTTTTTTGCAAGGCTTAGAGAGGCAGTGGATGCAAACTGCTTATTACAATATATCATACATATTAAACATATCATTAAAAATAGCTGTTATTATTTCTTGTAGTAATCATTCGTTAAAACTGTTTCTTAATATCTGTCATTGAGAACAGTCAGGCTTGTAGTATCTGTCAGAATTTCATCCTTGATAGGCATGTAACCATTACCACCATCTGAATGTGTCATCTCAACATGGCAAACAGGGAAAGGCTTGGAAGGCAGTGCTCACCTATCATTTGCAAAAAACTGAGTCCCATAAACTTCTCTACTAGACTGTAACTTGTATGAAATTTGTGGGTTAGAGTGCTTATTATTAACCAATTATTAAACTTGTATATATATGGGATTGATTTAGATGTTAAATGGCTTATGAAACTTACCAACTATGTTAGATTAGAACTGATAATGTACCCATGTCTTCTAATTGTTCCTTTTCTGCATGCGACTATTTTACCAGATAATCATAGTGAATATATTCCTTCAGAGATTAATCTATAGAGTGTAGTTTTAGTAAAGGCACATGCTCCCATCTGGCTCAAAATCAATATAGGACTTTTATCCAAAATATACAAAGAGTACTGAAACTCCACAATCAGAAAATGAACAAGCTATTTAGAAAATGGGCAAGCTATAAACAACACCATGCCCACATATTTTGTAATCTAGATGAAATAGACCAATTCCTTGAAAGACACAATCTACCTTAACTCACACAAAAAGAAATAAACAATCTAAATAGATCTTTGTCAATGAAAGAAATTGAATCAATAATTAATATCCTTATACAATAGAAAGCACAAAACCCAGATGGGTTCACTGGTGAACTCTAACAAACATTTAAAGAAAGAAATTATGCCAGTTTTTTATAATCTCTTTCAAAAGACAAAAGCAGAAGGAGTACTTCCTAACTTGTTCTAGGAGGCCATAAATATCCTAATATGTTTAAATAACCAAACAAAGACATTATAAGAAGAGAAAACTATATACAAATATCTCTCATGAAAAATGGATGCAAAAATTCTCAATATTAGCAAATCAAATCCAACAACGTATAAAAAGAATTATACACCATAATTAAGTAGGATTTATCCCAGGCATTAAAAGTTATTTCAACATTCAAAAATCAGTTTATGTGACCCAACAATCAATAAGAAATATCACATCATCATATCAATAGATGCAGAAAAAGAATTTGACAAATTCCAACACCTATTCATGATTTAAAACTCCCAGTAAACTAGGAATAGAGGAAACTTCCTCAACTTGATAAAGAATATCTATAAAAACTTACAACACCACACTTATTGATGAGAAACTTGAATATTTCCCAATAAAATAAAGAACAAGACAAGGATGTTCCCTCTCACTACTGCTCTTTAACACTGTACTGGAAGTCCTAGAAAATGCAATCAGACAAGAGGAGGAAATAAAAGTAAATAGACAAAGAAGGATGGCATCATTGTCAATGTAGGAAATTCCAAAAAAATCAGCAGGAAAAAAAAACCTTCCTGGAATAATAAGCAATCATAGCAATGTTTCTATATGGTTAACATATGAAAGTCAACTACTTTCATTATATACTAGCAATGAACAAGTGGAATTTCAAATTACAAATCACTGTCATGGACATTACCATTGACATTAGCACTCCAAAAAAATAAAATAATTAAGTATAAATCTAATAAAATATGTACACAATCTATGTAAAGAAAACTATAACACATTGATGAAATCAATAACTAAATAAATAGATATTTAGCGTTTATGAATAGGAAGACTATTCCAAGATTTCAGTACTTCCCAAATTGATCTACAGACTAAATGCAATCCCAATCAAAATCTTAGCAAGTTATTTTGTGGACATCGACAAACTGATTCTAAAGTTATATATGGAGAAGGAACCCCTCCCGCCACCCCCAGAATAGCCAATGCAATACTGAAGGGGAAGAACAAAGATGGAGAACTGACATTACCCAACTGTAAGATGTACTATAAAAGTACAGAAATCAAGACAGTGTGGTATTGGTGAAAGAACAGGCAGATTAATGGAAGAGAATAGAGAGCTCAGAAATAAACGTATGCAAATATGGTAAACTGATCTCTGATAAAGGAGCAAAGGCACTACAATGAAGTAAAGATAGTCTTTTAGGGCTGGAACAACTGGACAGCTACTTGCAAATACTGAGCTCAGAAACAGACATTACACCTTTCATAAAAATGAATTCAAAATGTGTCATAGACTTAAAACACCTATAAAAGAAAACAGAAAATCTAAATGATGCTGAGCTTGGCAATAACGTTTTAGATACAACAAATTCATGATCCAAGAAGAAAAAATTGATAAGCTTAACTTCATTAAAACCACACATTTCTGATGAGAGACACTGTCAAGAGAATAAAAAGACATGCCACAGCCTGGGTGAAAATATTCACAAAAGAGACTTCTAATAAAGGATTACTATCCTAAATGTATAAAGAACTCTTAAAACTCAACAAGAATATGAGCAACCCAATTGAAAAATGAGCCAAAGACATTAATAGACACCTCCCCAAGGAAGACATACAGATGGTAAATAAGCCTATGAACACATGTTCCACATAATATGTCTTCAGGGAAATGCCAAGGAAAATAACAATGAGATACTATATACCTCTTAGAAGGGCCAAAATCCAGAACACTGACACCACCAAATGGTGTGATATGCAGCAGCAGGAACTCTTATTCATTGCTGGTGGTAATGCAAAATGATACAGCCGTGTTTAGAAGACATTTTGGTGATTTCTTATAAAAAGCAACATATTTTTACCATGTGCTCCAGCAATTATACTCCTTGATATTCACTCAGAGAAGGTGAAAACTTAAGTCCACACAAAAACTGGCTCATGGTTGTTTATAGCAGATTTATTTGTCATTGCTGAAACTTAGAAGTAACCAAGATGCTCTTCAGTAGATGAATGGATAAACTGTGGTATATCCAGACAATGGAATATTATTCAGTCTTACAAAGAAATGAGCTATCCAGCTGTTAAAAAACATGGAGGAATCTTAAATGCATATTACTAAGTGAAAGAAGCTAATATGCATTGGGGGGGGGCAGTGAAACCATTATGTATAATATTATAATGGTGGAAGCATGTCATTAAACATTTGTCAAACTCATAAATCATACGGAACTCCCCATGAAGCAATGTAAAAAAAAAACCTCATAGAATGTATAATTCCAAGATTGAACCCTAAAATAAACTATGGACTTTGGGCGATAATGATGTGTTAATGCAAGATCATAGATTATAACAAGTGTACCACTTTGGTGGGGGATGGTGACAATAGGGGAGGCTGTGACTGTGTTTGGGCAGAGGGTATATGGGAACTCTCTATTTTCTGTTCAATTTTGCTGTGAACCTACAATTGCTTTAAAAAATAAAGTTTATTTAAAAAAAAACCCTTAAAAGTGTTCCAGTTTTTCTGACTGTGATGTGGCTTTTCACCTTGGATACAATATTGGCATTTTTATTTTCATTGTCATGCTCATGCTTACTGTTATGACTAATAAAATGCAAAGGAAAAAAAGGAAAATCAATTACCCATGACTCTTTCTACCCTAAAGTAGCAGGTATTTTTCTTTTCTTTTCTTTTTTGCTTATTGTTTTCATGTACTACTTGCAAATAGCTTATTTTACACAGTTGATGTCAAGTATAAATTACAATCTATGGACTTTTTTGGCACTTGAAATTGTATTACAAATAGTTGTCTCCTCTTTGTCTTCATAATCATCATTTTTCATAGCTGTGTATTATCCCATTATGTTAATTCACCATAATTTAATAAGCCTTTCCCTATTGTTGAACATTTACTACTCTATTATAGAAAATGCTGTACTGAATATTCTTTGGGCATATACATTCTTTCTTTTGTTGTATAATTCCTTTGGGAGAAATTTCCAAATGTGGAATTACTATAGCAAAAGTCATGAAAATCTTTGTTTTTTGCTACATATTACCATATTCCTTTCTGAAGTAGTCTATACTGAAATAAGTAGAGTGTGAATGCATTAACTACACTTTTTTTGCATTAGATACTATAACCTCTAATGATTTATTAGTTATTGTGGAAATGTTTTAAATTGAAATGTTTTATTAAGAATATAGCTTTAATAATAACATCTATATAGGAATGTCAGTATTACCATATTTCCTGATAGTAATCCTACACTAGTTTATGTCTGAACATCAGCCTTACAAAGGAGAAGAAATAAGTATTGAGACAAGTTGATTAATGATTGGCAATTACACCTTATATACAAAAGTACCTAGTTTTGAAAATTTGAAAATAGTACTACTTTTGAAATTGTTTATTTATTTTTATTTTTATTTTCTGAGAGAACATGCATGTGTGCACAAATGGGGGAGGGACAGAGGGAGAGAGAATCTTAAGCAGGCTCTACACCCAGCACAGAGCCCAATGGGGGGCTTTATACCACAACCATGAGATCATGCAGTGGAAATCAAGAGTTGCACGCTGAACTGACTGAGCCAAGTAGGTGCCCTTGAAGTAATTTAAACACTTTGGTAACTGTTAGAATAACAGATCTGTTTAGGAGAACTTTTCATAAATATTACAAACTTTAAGACAATCTCTGTTTAATCAAGTAAATTACAAATCCACAAGTTTGAATTTAAAATTACTAAGTGTGACAGATGAGGACAGTAGCAGACCTTCACCTTTTCTTAATCATGGATTCTACTTTTTCATTGTTCCAATGTAGACATGGTTTTGAGAATGCAGATTGAACAGACTGAAGCAACACTGGATACATTCAGTATTTAAAGTTCAGTCAAATACCAAGGGCCCAGAGGTTTTTTCCTGCACTAAAATAGCAAATCTTATTAGTTAGAAAACCAGAAGAAAATAGAGTACCTCACCATCTAACCCACACAATTGCTTCAATTACTTGATATTTCCAGGGAAAGCACTGTCTTTCACAGTAGTTTTATAGATTAAATAACTCTAAAGTCCATTTTTTACTATGCTTGATACTACTGAGTTGAAAAAAACTCATTTGGTCAACATTAAATTAATATATTTCCACCCATGTACGAAATTCCTTTTTTTAATTTATTTAAATTCAAGTGAGTTGACATATAGTGTAATAATAGTTTCAGGAGTAGAATTTAGTGATTCATCACTTAAATATAACACCCAGTACTCATTCCAACAAGTGCACTCATTAATTTCCATCACCCATTTAGCTCATCCCCAAACCCAACACCCTTCTAGCAACCCACAGTTTGTTCTCTGTCTTTAAGAGTCTGTTACGGTTTGCCTTCATCTCTGTTTTTATCTTATTTTTCCTTCCCTTCCTCTATGTTCATCTGTTTTGTTTCTTAAATTTCACATATGAGTGAAATCATATATTTGTCTTTATCTGACTTATTTCATTTAGCATAGTACATTCTAGTTCCATCCATGTTGTTGCAAATAGCAAGATTTCATTATTTTTGACTGCCAAGTAATATTCCATTGTGTGTGTGTGTGTGTGTGTGTGTGTGTGTGTGTGTGTGCGCGCGCACACACACACACACTTTCTTTACTCATTCATCAGTTGATGGACATTTAGGGCTCCTTCCATAATTTGGCTACTGTTGATGGCACTGCTATAAAAATTGGGGTGCATGTGCCTCTTCAAATAAGCATTTTTGTATTCTCCTTTGGATAAATACCTCATAGTGCAATTGCAGGGTCATAGGGTAGTTCTATTTTTAATTTTTTGAGGAATCTTATACTATTTTCCAGAGTGGCTGCACCAGTTTGCATTCCCACCAGCAGTGCAAAAGTGTTCTCCTTTCTCTGCATCCTTGCCAACATCTGTTGTTTCCTGAGTTGTTCATTTCAGCCATTCTGACAGGTGTGAGGTGGTAAGTCATCGTGGTGTTGATCTGTATTTCTCTGATGATGAGTGATGTTGAGCATCTTTTCACGTGTCTGTTACACATCTGGATGTCTTCTTTGGAAAAGTGTCTCTTCATGTCTTCTGCCCATTTCTTCATTGGATTTTTGTGGGGGTGGGGCTGAGTTTGACAATTTCTTTATATATTTTAGATACTAACCCCTTACCTGATATGTCATTTGCAAATATCTTCTCCCATTTTACAGATTGCCTTTATTTTTGTCAATTGTTTCCTTCACTGTGCAGAAGCTTTTTATCTTGATGAGATCCCAATAGTTCATGTTTGCTTTTGTTTCCCTTGCCTCCAGAGACATGGCTAGTAAGAATTTGCTGCAACTGAGGTCAAAGAGGTTGCTTCCAGTTTTCTCCTATAGTATTATGATGATTTCCTATCTTACATTTAGGTCTTTCACCCATTTTGAATTTATTTTTTGTGTATGGTATAAGAAAGTGGTCCAGATTCATTCCTCTGCATGTCACTGTCCAGTTTTCCCAACACCATTTGCTGAAGAGACCGTCTTTTTTCCATTGGATATTATTTCCTGCTTTGTCAAAGATGAGTTGGCCATACATTTGTGGGTCTATTTCTGGGTTCTCTGCTCTGTTCCATTGATCTATGTGTCTGTTTTTGTGCCAGTACCATACTGTCTTGATGATTATAGTTTTGTAATACAGCTTGAAGTCTGGAATTGTGATGCCTCTGGTTTTGGTTTTCTTTTTCAACATCACTTTGGCTATGTGAGGGTCTTTTCTGGATCCATACAAATTTTAGAATTATTTGCTCTAGTTCTGTGAAAGATGCTGGTGTTATTTTAATAGGGATTGCATTGAATGTGTAGATTGTTTGTGGTAGTATAGACATTTTTACAATATTTGTTCTTTGAATCCATGAGCATAGAATGTTTTTCCATTCCTTGTATCTTCTTCAATTTCTTTCTATAGTTTTCAGTGTACAGATCTTTTACAACTCTTTGGTTAGGGTTATTCTTAGGTATTTTATGGTTTTTGGTGCAATTGTAAATGGGATCAATTCCTTGATTTCTCTTTCTACTGCTTCATTATAGGTATAAAGAAATGCAACCGATTTCTATACTGTGACATTGGGGATTTCATGGATCAGTTCTAGAAGTTTTTTGGTGGATCTTGGGTTTTCCGTGTAGAGTATAATGTCATCTGCAAAGAGTGAAAGTTTGACTTCTTCCTTGCCAAAGGCTTCCTTTTCCTTGAAAGCCTTTTCTCTTTTCTGATTGCTGAGGCTAGGCCTTTCAGTACTATGTTGAACAACACTGGTGAGAGTGGACATCTCTGTCATGTTCCTGACTTTAGGTGGAAAGCTCCCATTTTTTCCCCTTGAGGATGATGTTAGCAGTGGGTCTTTTGTATATGGCCTTTATGATCTTGAGGTATGTTCCTTCTATCTCAACTTTCTTGAGGGTTTCTATCAGGAAAAGATGCTGTATGTTGTCAAATGCTTTTTCTACATCTATTGAGAGGAATATGCCATTCTTATCTTTTCTTTTACTAATGTGATGTATCATGTTGATTGATTTGCAGATATTGAACCACCCCTGTTGCCCAGGAATAAATGCCACTTGAGCATGGTGAATAATTCTTTTGATGTGTTGTTGAGTTCAGTTTGATAGTATCTGGTTGAGAGTTTTGCATTCATGTTCATTAGGGCGATTGGTCTGTAATCCTCCTTTTTAGTAGGATCTTTGTTTGGTTTTGGAATCAAGGTAATGCCTGCCTCATAGAATGAGTATGGGAATTTTCCTTCCATTTCTGTTTTTTGGAACAGCTTCAAAAGAATAGGTATTAACTCTTCTTTAAATGTTTGATAGAATATCCCTGGGAATCCATCAGCCCTGGAGTCTTGTTTGTTGGGAGATTTTTGATTACTGATTCAATTTATTTACTGGTTATGGGTCTGTTCAAAATTTCTATTTCTTCGTGTTTCAATTTTGATAGCTTGCAAGTTTCAGAAATGTATCCGTTTCTTCCAGATTGCCCAATTTGTTGGCATATAGTTGCTCATAATACTCTCTTATTATTGTTTGTATTACTGCAGTGTTGGTTGTGATCTCTACTCTTTCATTAATTAATTAATTAGTTTATTTATTTATTTAATTTATTGATTATTTTATTTATTTGGGTCCTTCCTTTGTCTTTTTGATAAATATGGCTAGATCCTAGTTTCTTTGATCCATTATACTGTTTTTTTTTTAAATTTCAATATCATTGATTTCTAATCTTTATTATTACCATCTTCTGCTGGTTTTGGGCTCTATTCGCTATTCTTTTTCCAGCTCCTTTAGGTATAAGGTTATGTTGTGTATTTGAGACATTGCTTCCTTCTTCAAGAAAGCCTGGATTGCTACATACTTTCCTCTTATGACTGCTTTTGCTGCATTCAAAAAGGTTTGGACTGTCATGTTTTCATTTTCTTTGGATTGCATGAACTTTTTAATGTCCTCTTTAATTTCTTGGTTAAACCATTTATTCTTTAGTAGGATGTTCTTTAATATCCAAGTATTTGTGTTCTTTCTAAATTTTTTCTTGTGATTGATTTTAAGTTTCATAGCATTGTGGTCGAATATATGCATGGTATGATTTTGATCTTTTTCTATTTCTTGAAGGCTGATTTGTGACCCAGTATGTGGTCTATTCTGGAGAATGTTCCATGTGTGCTCAAGAAGAATATGTATTCTGCTGCTTTAGGGTGAAATGTTCTCAATATATCTATTAAGTCCATCTTTACCAGTGTGTCATCCAAAGCCATTGTTTCCTTGCTGATTTTCTGCTTAGATGATCTATCCATTGCTGCAAGTGGGGTGTGAAAGCCCCCCACTATTATTGTATTATTATCAATGAGTTTCTTTACGTTTGTGATTAAGTGATTTATATATTTGGGTGTTTTTGAGTTGGGGGCACAAATATTTACAACTGTTAGATCTTCTTGGTAGATAGACCCCTTAATTATGATATAGTGCCCATGTTCATTTCTTGTTACAGTTTTTGTTTTAGAATCTAGTTTGTATTATATAAGTATGGCTACTCTGACTTTCTTTTGATACCCATTAGCATGATAGACTGTTCTCCATCCCCTTACTTTCAATCTGCAGGTGTCTTTAGGTCTAAAATGAATCTCTTGTAGGTAGCATATAGATGTTTTGTTTTGTTTTGTTTTTTATCCGTTCTGATACCCTATATCTTTTGATTGGAACATTTAGTCCATTTACATTCAGAATTATTAATGAAAGATATGAATTTAATGCCATTGTGTTGGTATTTCTGGTGATGTTCTCCGTTCCTTTTTGGTCTTTGTTGCTTTGGTCTTTTTTGTTTTCTTTTGTTTTTTCTCCATTCAAAGAGTCCCGGTTAAAATTTCTTGCAGGCTGTTTTAGTGGCCACAAACTCCTTTAGTTTTTGTTTGGGAAACTATCTCTCCTTCTATTCTGAATGAGAGCTTTACTGGATAAAGAATTCTTGGCTGCTTATTTTTTCAATTCAGCACATTGAATATATTCTGCCACTTCTTTCTGGCCTACCAAGATTCTGTGGACAGATCCACTGATCTGTCTTCCCTTGTGGGTTGAGGAAGGTTTTTTTTGCCTTGATGTTTTCATGATTCTTTCCTTGTCTGTGTGTTGTGTGAATTTGACTATGCTATGCCTTGGTGATGGTCAGTTTGTTGAACCTAATGGAAGTTTACTATACTTCTTGAATTTTGACATCTGTGTTCTTCTCCAGATTAGGGAAGTTTTCAGATATAACTTGCTCACATAAACCTTCTTTCATTTGGGAAATTTCTAAATAGAATCTCCAAGTAAATGCTCAGAAACATTGGTCTGGCCTGTACCTTTCTTTTTTTTTTTTAATTTTTTTTTAACGTTTATTTATTTTTGAGACAGAGAGAGACAGAGCATGAACGGGGGAGGGGCAGAGAGAAAGGGAGACACAGAATCTGAAACAGGCTCCGGGCTCTGAGCAGTCAGCACAGAGCCCAACGCAGGGCTCGAACTCGCATACCGCGAGATCGTGACCTGAGCCGAAGTCAGACGCTTAACCGACTGAGCCACCCAGGCGCCCGTGGCCTGTACCTTTCTAACAAATGTATGGATTTCATAGTAAATTAAATTGGAATTTCTTTTCACTGTCTAAGATTTAGTTGGTGGTTGCCTTAAGGCATCAGCAATTTATAAGTTGTTTTAGATGTTGTGTTTTTTTTTTTTCCTGGACTAAGCACTATTAAATTTCTGCAGAGATATTGCTCTGAGATTGGTAGGTGAAACTGACTTGGTGGTGACACAAATAGGAAAATTCAACTATTTTACTCTTCGTAGGGTTACCAATGTCCACAGTGAATATTTGTGTAGGAAAGCACAAATATATGAAATCGATTAACACATTTTCCCAGGGAAATCAGTTTTTTGCATAGATAATTTATACTTAAGGATTCAGAAAACTTATTAAGATAAATCATCAGGGAGAAAGATTATCTACTGTGTCCAAAGTATTAAGTATGTTTTATTAACATATATTTGACCAGCAACAAGTCTAGAATTAAAGATAAAACTATTAACTTAAAACTGAAATGAGTTTTTTATTTCAATTTCATATGTAAAATCACATTAAAAAGCACAATACATATGTGTACTACATATGGTATTGCAAATTGGAAACCATTTTGGAAATAGACACATTATGCCAAAAATATGTGATATCTTTTTGTAGAGGAAATTTCCTTTACTCTTTTAAGTCTTTGATAATAAAATTGGACAGTTCATTTTAATTTTGCCGAACTATTAGAGTAAAACTGTTTAAAATGTTTGTTACATTTATATCATATATTGATGGTTTAAAAAAAGCCTAATTGTTTTATTTTTTTTTTCTTGCCTCTATAGTGTTATTTTCATGGAAACATTGAATACAACTATTTTGGTCAAACCCGGTTATATACACATACACATCCAAACATACACACATTTTTAAAATATTTAAATAAGATTGTTAATTATTTTGTGATAGGTGTTTGGTAAGAAAGTTATACTTTTTTACTCTTCCTATTTATTACTATAGTGAAGAAATACTGGCATTCATAAATGTGCTTGTTAAGCCAGGATTCATTAAAAATAGAGTGAGTTATTGATTTTAATGATTTAAAGGGTTCAATCTCTAGCACAGGGATTTCTTTCCCATGTGAACATATCCACGTTCGTGATCTTAAACTTTTTGTCATCAGCTAACACTGTGCTCTGATATGTGGATAATTTTGTAGCTTGGGGAAGCACTTGGGCAAAATGAAATATATAGCGTAGAGATCAATGCTCCAGTTCTGTCTCTGCTTTGGGTAATTTCCTCCTTCTCCTCCTCCTCCTCCTCCTCTTCTTCCGTTTGGTAATCAGGTAACCAAAGAATGATGATTTACTCTCTCTTGTTTCAAATTCTTGTTTCACTATGTATTAATTACTTAAGTTAATTAATTACTTAAGTTAGAATTCTTGAATCTCCATTTATCAATAGTAAAATAGAGATGTTAATAATAATACCTATTATGTATTAAATGATATTAATAATAGTACGCTCACTGCTTGTTGAAATTTTTAAATGAATTAATGAATGTGACATGTTTAGAGGTAGTACCTCAAATATAGCAAGCTTTCTATGAGTGTTACTTATTATCACTGTCACTATAATTAATAATTTAATATTACTCAAATAGTAACATTTTCTTTCCACAAAAAAAACACAGTATCTGGCTTACTTCCTGGTCTTTCCTTCTTCCCTCTCCTAAACTCTGCATTGTGTTAGAAGCTGTAAGTGTACTTAACAGAAAAATATCATTTTGGAGTTGAATAGAAAATATTATTCAAGTATGAAACAAGGGATTGAGGTTACAGCTGAAGATAAATCTTTAAAATGTTTTGAAAATTAACTCTGATGATCAAAAGAATGCAGTATTTCCATGTGAGGTTAAACAAATGAAATAGATCTTAAATATTTTAAAATGAATTCTTAAAGAAGACATGATCTAAGACCATATATTATGGGTTTAGCTTTTCTTCAGTGGGGCTGAGTTTGAACCTATCTTCAGACTTAAGAATAAGATTCATCACTTTTCTTTAAAGGAGTCAGTGAAGTTAAGATGGAAGGGTCAGGCTTTCAAATCAGACAATCCCTGATCAAAGCTGTTATGCCAGCTCTGGTGCTCAGTAATTGAGTGACTCTGAGAAAATTACTGAACTTTCGGGTGCCTTGGATTTTCAAAAGATGAAATATAAATGGCAAATGCTTATTTGAAATAATGCTAATACTAAATTCTTGTAATAATATATATATATAATAAATAATAGGCAATATATAATCATATATAAATATATAATTATATTAAATATAAATATATAAATTATATATATTATCCACATATAATATATATAAATATATAAGAATTAGGGAAGGCATATAATAAGGCTTATCTTCTAAATCTAATTCATTAATAAATGTTTTATGGAGTGCATTATGAAGCCATTAGTTTTCTTTATAGAAAGCAACTCTGGAAGGGGATGGTTGACAGCATACATAGAAAAATGCATAGAAAAATTTTACATAGAAAAATACAGTATACAAAGACAAACTTTATCATTTAAGGCTTTAAGTCTGAGAGATTTGTAACTGCTTCCTGGAATTCTGTATTGAGAAAGATATTGAAAATATGTTCAGAATCAACATAAGTGTAGACCGTAATCAATTATTCCCCCAAATCAAATATTTTTGTTTATTTATTTATTTTTATATATGAAATTTATTGTCAAATTGGTTTCCATACAACACCCAGTGCTCATCCCAAAAGGTGCCCTCCTCAATACCCATCACCCACCCTCTCCTCCCTCCCACCCCCCATCAACCCTCAGTTTGTTCTCAGTTTTTAACAGTCTCTTATGCTTTGGCTCTCTCCCCCTCTAACCTCTTTTTTTTTTCCTTCCCCTCCCCCATGGGCTCCTGTTCAGTTTCTCAGGATCCACATAAGAGTGAAACCATATGGTATCTGTCTTTCTCTGTATGGCTTATTTCACTTAGCATCACACTCTCCAGTTCCATCCACGTTGCTACAAAAGGCCATATTTCATTTTTTCTCATTGCCACGTAGTACTCCATTGTGTATATAAACCACAATTTCTTTATCCATTCAACAGTTGATGGACATTTAGGCTCTTTCCATATTTTGGCTATTGTTGAGAGTGCTGCTATGAACATTGGGGTACAAGTGCCCCTGTGCATCAGTACTCCTGTATCCCTTGGATAAATTCCTAGCAGTGCTTTTGCTGGGTCATAGGGTAGGTCTATTTTTAATTTTCTGAGGAACCTCCACACTGCTTTCCAGAGCGGCTGCACCAATTTGCATTCCCACCAACAGTGCAAGAGGGTTCCCATTTCTCCACATCCTCTCCAGCATCTATAGTCTCCTGATTTGTTCATTTTGGCCACTCTGACTGGCGTGAGGTGATACCTGAGTGTGGTTTTGATTTGTATTTCCCTGATAAGGAGCGACGCTGAACATCTTTTCATGTGCCTGTTGGCCATCCGGATGTCTTCTTTAGAGAAGTGTCTATTCATGTTTTCTGCCCATTTCTTCACTGGGTTATTTGTTTTTCCGGTGTGGAGTTTGGTGAGCTCTTTATAGATTTTGGATACTAGCCCTTTGTCCGATATGTCATTTGCGAATATCTTTTCCCATTCCGTTGGTTGCCTTTTAGTTTTGTTGGTTGTTTCCTTTGCTGTGCAGAAGCTTTTTATCTTCATAAGGTCCCAGTAATTCACTTTTGCTTTTAATTCCCTTGCCTTTGGGGATGTGTCGAGTAAGAGATTGCTACGGCTGAGGTCAGAGAGGTCTTTTCCTGCTTTCTCCTCTAAGGTTTTGATGGTTTCCTGTCTCACATTTAGGTCCTTTATCCATTTTGAGTTTATTTTTGTGAATGGTGTCAGAAAGTGGTCTAGTTTCAACCTTCTGCATGTTGCTGTCCAGTTCTCCCAGCACCATTTGTTAAAGAGACTGTCTTTTTTCCACTGGATATTCTTTCCTGCTTTGTCAAAGATGAGTTGGCCATACATTTGTGGGTCTAGTTCTGGGGTTTCTATTCTATTCCATTGGTCTATGTGTCTGTTTTTGTGCCAATACCATGCTGTCTTGATGATGACAGCTTTGTAGTAGAGGCTAAAGTCTGGGATTGTGATGCCTCCTGCTTTGGCCTTCTTCTTCAAAATTCCTTTGGCTATTCGGGGCCTTTTGTGGTTCCATATGAATTTTAGGATGGCTTGTTCTAGTTTCGAGAAGAATGCTGGTGCAATTTTGATTGGGATTGCATTGAATGTGTAGATCAAATATTTTTAAAACACCCCAGTACTGGGCTGACCTGCTAAGCTGCTCTATTTGAATATAATCATTACACCATAAGTAGTACAAAAACAAAGAAAATTATACCTAGGTGCATCAAAGACAAACCACTAAAAAACAAAGACAAACACAAGATTTAGATTGTATACATAGAGAGATAATAAATAGGACTTTAATTTCTCAGTGGAAACAACAGTTCAGAAGACAGAATTTTATATCTTATGAAATATCTTTTAAGAACAAAGGTAAAATAAAGACATTTTTAGATAAATTAAAACTAACAGAATGTCGCCAGCAGACCTATAATACAAGAAATGTTAAAGTTTTTCAGGCCACAGAGAAATGATACCAGATAGAAATTTGCTCTTCAGGAAAGACTAGTACCAGGAATGATAAATATATGGGGTAAAATAAAAGATTAGTTTATTAGTTTATTTATTTATAATACATATGATCATTAAAACAACATTGTAACATGCTGCATGGTTAGTAACATATGTAGATGTAATACACATGGAAAACACAGCTCAACGTGGGTAATTTCAAGGTTCTTACATTTTATATTAAGAGTATGTGAACTCTAATTACTTTGGGAGACATTACAGAAAGAAACCTCTAAATATTAATACCAAGAGATATAGCAAAGAGTCAAAATATAAATTAAAAGAGAATGTTAAAAAAATTCAATGAACATGAAGAAGGTCAAAAACGAGCAACAGAGGGACAAGAAACAGAGATTATAAATAGAAAATAATTAACAGAATGGGGTAAACATAATAATATCTATAATTACATAAATTTACCCATATATATAATTACATAAATGTAAATCAACTAATTACTATAACTAATATGCATATATAAGTGAAAAGGAAAAAAATCTCAGCAAGACCTAAATATATGCTGTTTAGAAGTGATGCATTTAGTGGGGGACATGTGTGGCTCAGCTGGTTAAGTGTCCAACTCTTGGTTTCAGCTTAGGTCATGATATCACAGTTGGTAAGTTCAAGTCCCGCATCGGGCTCTATACTGGCAGTGTGCAGCCTGGTTGGGATTCTCTCTCTCTGTCCACCCCCCACACTCATGCTCACTCTCTCTCTCTCTCTCCTTCTCAAAATAAATAAACTTAAAAAAAGGAAGTGATGCACTTAAAATATAAAGACACACAGAGAATGAATTAAAAGGATGCAAAAAGAAATACCAAGTAAATAATAAGGATAATATCAGATGATGAAGATAAAATCTATTACCTGAGATTAAAAGAGATATTTCAAAATGATAAATGGATTAAATCTGCAGAAAATCATTAAAAATGTGTCTGCTTCTAATAGCAGAGTTTCAAAATATACAAAGCAAAAATTGACAGATATAAAGAGAAAAATAAATAAATCCAAACATATATTTTGGGATATTGATACCACTCTTTCAGTAATTGATAGAACACCCAGACAAAATATCAGTAAAGACATAGAACATCTTTAGCCATCTTGACCAAATTGACTATAGAACACTACATTTAACAGTTGCCAAATGCACATTTTTAAGAAGGCCACAGTGTATGTTCAACAAGATAGGACATATGCTAAGCCATAAACACAATCTCAGTAAGTTACAAAAGATTGAAATCTGGGAGAATTTATCTGTGATCACAATGGACTTAAAATTAAAATCAGGGGCGCCTGGGTGGTGCAGTCGGTTAAGCGTCTGACTTCAGCCAGGTCACGATCTCGCGGTCCGTGAGTTTGAGCCCCGCGTCAGGCTCTGGGCTGATGGCTCGGAGCCTGGAGCCTGTTTCCGATTCTGTGTCTCCCTCTCTCTCTGCCCCTCCCCCGTTCATGCTCTGTCTCTCTCTGTCCCAAAAATAAAAAAAATAAAAAAAAAAGTTGAAAAAAAAATTAAAATCAGTAACAATGTTTTATCTAGAGCAATCTTTTCCCAAACATTTGGAAATTTGAAAAATTCAAGAAAAGCCATGGTAAAAGGAGAAATCAAAAAGGTGATTTTTTGAACGACAATGAAAATATAACCATTTGTAAGATTCAGCTAAATCAGTGCTTGGAAGGAAATTTTTATCTTTCATAGTTTATAATAGAAAAGAAGGAAGATATAAAGTAAGTGATTAAAGCAGGGCTTGATAAACAGCTGGTGGGTCAAATCCTGGTAAATACTTTTTTATGGCCCATCAAATAGAATTGTTTTATATTTTTAAATGGATACATTTTATACAGTCAGATATGTTTATATAGAATATCTTCAATATGCATATGTATAAAAATACATGTCTATAGAATATCCTCAATCTGCAAAGCTCAAACTATTTACCCTTTGGCTCTTTACTAAAAAAGTTTACTTACTCAACCCTGACCAAAAGTTCTATTTTAAGAAACTAGAAAAAGAAAGGCTAAGTAACCCAAAGTAGAACAGAAATAATAAACATGAGAACAGACATCTGTGAAATATAAAACAGTACAGACAACGCAGTATTTGGCTCTTTGAAAAGATCAACAAAATTCATAAGGCTTTACTCAGATTGATCAAGAAAAATGAGAAAGTGCAGAAATTGCCAATATGAGACATTAAACAGTGGATATTAGCAGAGATCTAACAGATATTAAAAGATTCAAAAGGTAACCTTATGAACAACTTTATGCTAACAAATTTAACAATTAAGGTAAACCGAATGAATACCTTGTAAGGCACAATTTATCATAACTGACACAAGATGGATTAGAAAAACTAAATGGCTCTGCATCTATTAAAATAGTGGCACTTGTAACTAAACAAAGGGCACATACACAGAGAGTGGTGTGCGGGGAGAGGGGAAGGAGGAGGGGAGAAAGGGGATAGAGAAAGAAACTCCAGGACTAGATGGAGCTTGCTTCCTTGATGAATTCTTCTGTCCCCAAATGGCCCATATCCTGCTGTCTTCACAGAGACCAAAAAGATAGAAAGGAGGCCAGAAGGAAACAGGTTTGCACACAAGGGAAGGAAAAAAAAATGACCTTTAAGTGATTTTATTTATATTTAGCTTTACTCCAAGGTTAGTGGTGAGATTATAGATTACCAAGGTAAAAAGCCCATAGGGGCCAGCAGGCAACATAGCATGTGTGCATTAAGCTAGATATAAGAACAAAAAATGATGGGAGATTCTAGCAGCCTGGAGAAGGCATTGTCTTCATAACACATTTAAAGTTGCTCTGTTTTTGCCTTTTTAGCATAGCTCACTTTGACTGAGTCTGGTTGGCTGTCAGTTTGTTGCCTATAATTTAGTCACATTGTATAAATTTTTGCCTTTTTGAATTGTTCCATTTTATGTATTTATAAATATGCAATAATGCTAATTTCTAAGAGAAGAAAAAAGGTTACTGCATCTACATCAAATAAATCTTAGTGAAAAAAACTTGAGCAAAAGCACATGTGAAAAGTTAAAGAATGAGTCATGGTGCACATACAAAGAGCACTGACATATATATTACTGAGCATTTGTTTAACTTTTGACAAGTAACAAAACACAGGGCCACCAGATACATTATTTCATAATCTTGAAAGCAACTCTGAATGAGGCATTGTTATTTATTTATTTATTTATTTATTTATTTTTAATTTTTTTTAAGTTTGTTTATTTTGAGAGACAGAGCAGAGGACGGGCAGAGAGAGAGAGGAAGACAGAGAATCTCAGGCAGGCTCTGTGCTGTCAGCATGGAGCCCAATGTAGGGCTTGAATTCAGGAACCATGAGATCATGACCTGAGCTGAAACCAAGAGTCAGATGCTTAACTGGCTGAGCCACCCAGGTACCCCTAATTAATTTATATTTTATATTCTAATTTCTTATGAAAAGAATTTAGAATTGCTAAGATTATATAAATAAAGCAAAATTTAAAAATATTTAAGCAGGAGATGAGACCTTAAGTCTTGGAAATACAATAGATTTGAAGATGAATTTGTAATAAGTTTACACACATCTGCTAAAGATGGACATTAATTTTTCTCTAAACTAATGTACCACTATTAATAATACAACTCATAGTGCACATAAGATAAAAACCCATCCTGATGTTTAGGATGAATCTATTTCTGGAAGAAAAACCAAAAATGAATTTCTCTTATGGGTCTCCATAGAGGGCATATGGATAATCTTATAAAAAGTGTTATCCACTGATCAGTGCATGCTGTGATAACCATAATAGGCTTTTTTTTTAATGAGAGACAGAGAGCACATGGAGAAACCGGCAGAGGGAGAGAGAGAGGGATAGGGAGAGAGAGAGAGAGAGAGAGAGAGAGAGAGAGAGAGAGAGAGAGAGAGAGAATCTTAATCCATGTTTAGTGTGGAGCCCGATGCAGGGCTCAATCCCACAACCCTGGGATCATGACCTGAGCTGAAATCAAGAGTTAGAGGCCCAACCAACTGAGCCACCCAGGTGCCCCATAACAAGACTATTTTTATGAAGTTCCTTATAATATAAACTGATGTCATGAAGTAACATCACTTTCAGAAGGGACTGAGAGGAGTTTACATATCCCTATTCAGGAGAAGTAGAAATGGAAAGAATAGATTAGGCTCTTGCAAAAAGAGGGAACTGAGCTGAGACTTTAATAATCATAACATTTCACTATTATATATAACCTGCAGAAATTCTTTCCAAGTTATCCATTATAATCCACATTTTTCAGGTGATAAAAACTGTATTACAGACAACACTGCTTGACCATAATGATAAATCTAATCATTGGGAGAGCCAAGATTTAAAGGGGGTCTAGCCAGATCCAAAGCACAAATTCTTTCCATTATACCTTGTCCATTAGGTAGATGAGGCAGATACAATTAACTGGATGAAGAATATTGCACCTATTTTATTATTTAAATTTTTTTAAATGTTTATTTATTGTTGAGAGAGAGAGAAAGTGAGAGAGACAGAGCACAAATGGGGAAGGAGCAGAGAGAGAGGGAGACACAGAATCTGAAACAGACTCCACATTCTGAGGTGTCAGCCCAGAGCCCGACATGGGCCTGAACTCACAAACTGTGAGATCATGACCTGAGCTGAAGTCGGACACTTAACAAACTGAGCCACCCAGGTGCCCTTCAACTATTTTATTATTTAAAAGTGTAACTATGATTTGAATTCTCAAGGATGAATCATGAGCTGTTTCTCTACACAAAACTCTCAATTCTCAAGTATTAAAAATAATTCTAAAATTGTTTATTTTTATTTTTAGCAGTAGCTTTCAGAGCATTTATATCCCTATAAACATATATTCCTATAAGTCCTATGTTCAGTGACCGCTGTTGGTCAGGAGGAAGATATTGCACTGAAGCTGTTATCTCCCTTACAGAAGTTCATAATGTTGCAGCCTAATGGCACTAAAGTTGAAAGTTTTGTGATTGCATAGCCTGAGGGTATCAGAAGTGATATATGATACACCAACCTTATTAATACTATATATATTTTTTTTAATTTAGGGTTAAAAAAACCAAGCAAGAGTCTTCTGCCATTTGAAAGCAAATAGGCTTTTATCTATTATTAATTCACATAAGAAAAACAGCTATGATGGCAAAGGCCAGACACTTATACACAGGCTATAAATATGGATGAATAATTCATTTTTCTATTAATGTTAAATTTATAGTCTAATGATTTCACTCTGTTTTTTCTTTTCCTAGAAGGACATGCACCAAGCAAAATACTGCACTGTCAACAGTCAGAACATGAAGCACTTCAGGAAGCAAAATGAGATTTACTATACACATATTTTTCTTGTTGGATTGGTCTCCTATTCATAGACTCCATATTATGACTCACTAGAAGGTTCTGGAAAATCATATCTTTTTCTAGAGGTATGAGGAGGTATTTGCCTTTCCATCAGGCAACACGTGGTTTGAGAGCTGCCAGTAGGCCCCCGTGCCTCATGTTACTGGGTCTGTAATCCAGGGCATTTTCTTCTGAAATCCCTTATTAAAATTCAAATGCGTTTTCCCGGCTCTCAACTTCTCACTCCAAGTCGGACAAGAAAACTGATAGTCAAACTTAAAATTTATTTTCTACACTAGGAAGTCCTTCGCTGTTTCTTCTGAGATTATCTAATTTTAAGACTCTGGGAGGGATTCATTCCAATCAAAATGTTATTCTTGAAACTAGTTTTCACTGACCAGCCCCTGTAATCCGGAATGAAAAGGTCAATCAGACGGATGCTATCTCCCCTTGTTGCCCGGTGGATGCATGCCTGTACCAAACACAGAAATGTGTACCTCATACACACTCAGCTTGCTTAAGGCAGATTACACATCATCTGTTGGAGAATTGCCTAACATACCCACAAAATCAAAACCAAGAAATAACAATTACCTCTCAACTGCACAGATGCTCCACACATTTAAATCCATCTTTTCTTCTCCACTCCAAAGTACTTCTGATGCTGAGCATCATAAGTTATATTCATATTACAATAGCAATCATTCTGATTCTAATTCTTCATGATACAAACTGGGTAAGTTGGCACAATGGACAGTAGGAATATTTCTGGAATCTATTTTTATATCATAAAGCTAACAGTACCCTAACTATAAGCAGACATTGTTCTAAGTTACATATATAATTGACATACAGTTACATATATAATTGACATACAGTTACATATAATTATATATATATGTGGCTCTGAATTACCACATATATACCAACAAACCCAAACTGACTATATCTCTGATTCAAATTCCTTTTAGCCAAAATAAAAAATGTTCTGATTATTCCAGAGGCCGGAAAGTTGGAATGGAAAGAAATGGCACTTAAATTAGAATACTTATCTGTAGGTATGAATAGGTTAGAATATCCTACTTTGCAATTTACAAAAAATATGTAACCATATGAACCTAAAGTTAGAGCCCTCCCAAAGGTCCCTTTATTTGAGGGTGCTCGAGGTTAAAGCTTCATTAGCTTTTTAGGAAATAGACACCTGTGTCCTGTAATAACATTTCGGATAAAGAGGAGTCAGGAAAGTTTGATGTTGTGTCCCTCAGATGCACAATACAGCAAGGACAAAGGCATACCTGCAGTTTTCAAAAAGAATCCCAAATTATTACAAAGGGTGGCTAGATACTAAAAAACCAGTTAGTATGATGGCAGTGATAATGAATCTGTTAATGAAATACCTAGAATGGAAAGCTCCAAGTCTTTTCTCAAAATATAACTACACTAGAAATCATTAAATTTCTTAAATCAATTTAGTTCATTCAATACTTAATTCATTTTCAGTAAAGTCTCTTTTCAAAAGCATAAAGCCTTTCAAGGAATGATCTACACTATTATTAAATAATATAAGTATCAGCTTAAGCTTTATATGGCCATCTTTCACATCCTTTTTACAAGGCAATTTTTATCTATGCTTCTTAATCTCTTAAGAGAAAGTAACTTTTAAAATCATTTCAGTTAATTGTTTAATAAGATATGTAAAATGCTTCTCAAGAATATTGTCTTTTACACAGTTCCATTGTATCAATGCACAATTCACTATGAAAATATCTCTAATTCCAAAGCTACTGTACATTCATGAGGTTGAATTTGTGTCTAGGAGGAGTGGTGAATGAAAGAATCGGTGAATTAGAAGTTAGGAAGGGACTGGTAAAGTTCATTAACCACACTAATCTGTCTGTAGTCATATTTCACATGATGCCAGATAAAATTCATATGAACCACTGGAAAAGAGGACTCCATTTACCTTCATAATTTTATAGTGCCTTTTCCTATGTTCCTCTTATGTGTCAATTACTAAAGCTCTCAAAAATGAACAGGACTCTACTAGGTTTTCAAATCATTTTGAGCAGTGCCATGTTTTATTCACGATTGTATTCCTTGAGCCTAGAACAGGATCTGATAATCAAATACTCATTACAAGTGTTGCTGGAGTTATATAGAAGCTGCTTTTAGAAGAACTAGATAAAAACTTTTGTCTAGTAAAATTTCTTGATGACAATTGTGGTAGTGGCATGATAGTTTTAAGGATATTGTCAGGAGGGAGCCAATGAGCCATATGAGCAAAACTTTTCTGGAGTAGATGGTGCTTAAACTGAGGAGAAATAATGAAATCAAAGAAGAGAGGACACCCAACATTAAGGCAGGAGAATGGACCTAACAGGAAGGGATAACTAGGGGAATTTGTGTACAGGTAAAAGGAATGGTCCGGGGGGACTCTGAAGAATAAGGAAAAAAAGGATATCTTTAAGGGCAGTGTCTAATACAGTGTAGTGCTGCAACTGGGTAGCATGCATGGGAAGAGAAAGGAAGAAAAGAAATGGAGAATTCAATGGAAGAAGAAAATCAGAACAGGAGGCACTAAAAAGAGACAAGGTCCTCCTACTCCCACAAAATCCTTTGAGGAAGATACTGACTTTCCTTTTCCGTGTAGGATAGGGTTTACACCAACTTAAAACAACAAGAACAGGCTGATTCCAGCAAACTGTTGGATCTGAGGTTATTCCACGTGTTGAAACAGGGGTTAGAAATACTTAGAATTAATTGAACTGAGGACCTTGCTTCTGCCTTGAAAGAGCCTCAAGGCTATTGTCTGAGAGATGCCCATGGGCAGTTTGATAAATTCTGCAGCAGAGGTGTAATCAACACGCACTGAGAACACAGACAGAAGGGTGTTACACTCTACTGCTGCAGAGACACACTAGGAAGAAATACAGATGCGGCAACACAAGGGTGGGGTCAAAGGATATTCCAGAATTTCTTAGGAGAGACAGTGGGATAAGAAACAGAGAGTGCAAAATCATGGAAATACAAAAGGTGCACTGGGACTGGAGGCAGAGAAAAAACTGAAAAGGAAGACAGGTCCCTGCCCGGAGGGCTGTCCATGCCCTTTGAGGAGGCAGGAACTGGCTTCTGCGTAAACAAGGGAATTCCACTAGAATTTTGTTTTTGTGTTTGTTTTTGTTTTGTTTTGACCATGAAAGTGACATACACATCAATATCTATCTGTTTTGTTTCACTAGCATATTTTTAAGACTTCCCTTAGGGAAAAACAAAACAAAACATTTAGAATATCGGATGACGTTAAGTAAGAAGGCAAAGAGTTTGAAAAGATGACTAATGACAACTGTCTGTATTCAGCTAGAAAATGAAATTCCCCTTATTTCCATTTCTTGCTTATTTTCCTTAAAAGGCACTGGATGCATCTTTTGCAAAGAAAGCATGCTGTACTCTGACCAAATGTTCATATTTCTTTCCAGGGTTTTACCTGTTTTATATCAATGTTTCATTCACAAAAGGACACAATGACAGATTATTTTCACTTGTCCATCCATTCCTTGAACAGGCAGATCTATATTCCACTTTCTGCTCTAGCAAATGAAATAAAGATGCAGGAAACAGCATCTGAGGAGAATGTTACGGGAAATCTATAATGCTGATAAAACTTACAGGTTTGGCAGAAATCAGACAATTGAGAGTTTTTATTTTGTTATTATTTTCGCTGGCAAAACTTAACTTAGTTATTGCAAAACTAGTAGAAACCTAGTGAATTCAAACAAAGCGAATGAAATGATACAAGTTTTATTGAATTCTGTCTAGCTAGTCAGGTTTCAGAAATACTTTTTTTTTGTTCTTCTAGGAAGTGATTTTGGAGCACACTGAAAGAGTATACACATCTTTAACATATTTTTTTTAAAGTAGTACATCACAGATTTTATCTGTGGGTACAAAATCAAATTCATTCTTTATGACTCATCTCCACTACCATCTCTTCTATGATGCCCTACTTGGATCCTACTCTAGTCCCTGGAGTTCTATATTGCTGACCTGGTAATCCAGCTTTTATTGACAGGACAGAGACTCTTGGAATTTTTTTGGAAGTTGAAAAGTCTGCTGAGGGGTAACAGAGAATGAAGACACAGAAATTTTGTCTGAGTCACTGTACCTGTTTTAGATAGTAGAAAACAGAGTACGTGATTCTGAATGTGTCATAGCTTGTGTGGATTCATAATGGAAACCTCAAGTGAGAGGATTAAAATACCTGAGTGAAAATCACCTAACCTTATAGCTAAAGGAGCTATAAAAAGAACAACAAACAAAACCTAAAACCAACAGAAGGAAAGAAACACTAAAAGAGCAGAAATAAATTATATAGAAATGAAAAAACACAATAGAACAGATCAATGAAACTAGGAACTGGTTCTTTGGAAAAAAATCAATAAAATTGATACCTCCAGCCAGACTTATCAAGAAAAAGAGAGGACTCAAATAAATAAAATCACATATGAGAGAGGAGAAATTACAACCAACACCACAGAAATACAAACAATTATAAGAGGTATTATGAAAAACTATATGCCAACAAATTGGACAACTGAGAAGAAATGGATACATTCCTAGAAACATATAACTACCAAAACTGCAATAGAAAGAAATAGAAAATTTGAGCAGACTAAAAACCAGCAAAGAAATTGAATCAGTAATCAAAAAACTCCCCCAAAACAAAAGCCCAGGACCACATGGGTTCACGAGAGGTGAATTCTACAAAACTTTTTTCTTTAATTTTTTAAATGTTTTTATTTATTTTTTGAGAGAGAGATAGAGTGAGTGCAAGAGGGGCAGAGAGAGAGAGGGAGACACAGAATCTGTAGCAGGCTCTAGGTAGGCTCTGAGCTGTCAGCACAGAGCCCAACGTGAGGCTCTAACTCACGAGCCATGAGATCATGACCTGAACTGAAGTTGGACACTTAACTGACTGAGCCACCCAGGTGCCCCTCTATCAAATATTTAAAGAAGAGTTAACATCCATTCTTCTCAAACTATTCCAAATAATAGAAGAGGAAGGAAAACTTCCAAATTCATTCTATGAGGCCAGCACTACCCTGTTACCCAAACTAGATAAAGTCACCACAAAAAAAGAGAACTACAGGCCAACATCTCTAATGAACATAGATGCGAAAAAAAATTCTCAACAAAATACTTGCAAACTGAGTTCAACAACACACTAAAAAAAAAAAAAATCATTCACAACAATCAAGTGAGATTTATTCCCAGGATGCAAGTGTGGTTCAATATTTGCAAATCAATCAATGTGATACATCACATCGACAAGAGAAAGGATAATAGCCATATGATCATTTCTTTTTTTTTAAGCTTTAAAAAAATTTTTTTAAGTTTATGTATCTTTTGAAAGAGAGCGAGCAGGGGAGGGACAGAGAGAGAGGGAGAGAGAGAATCCCAAGCAGGCTCTGCACTGTCAGCACAGAGCCTGATGCGGGGCTCAAACTCATGAACCATGAGATCATGACCTGAGATGAAATCAAGAGTCTGACATTTAACCAACTGAGCCACCCAGACACCCCATTATGATCATTTCAATTGACACAGAAAAGGTACATTTGACAAAGTACAACATCCATTCATGATAAAAGCCCTCAACAATGTAGATTTAGAGGGAACATACCTCAACATAATAAAGGCCATAAATGAAAAGCCTACAGCTAATATCATACTTAATGGAGAAACATTGAGAGCTTTTTCTGTAAGGTCAGGAATAAGACAAGGATGTCTACTCTCACCGCTTTTATTCAACATAGTACTGGAAGTCTTAGGCACAGCAATTAGGCAATGAAAAGAAATAAAAGGCATCCAAACTGGTAAGGAAGAAGTAAAAATTTCACTATTTGAAGAAAGCCCAAAATATTCCATCAAAAATACTGCTAGAAGAATAAATGAATTCAGTAAAGTCACAGGATGCAAAATAAAGGTATATTACTCTCTTGCATTTCTATACACCAATAATGAAACAGCACAAAGAGAAATTAAGAAATTAATACAATTTACAATTTCACCCCAAATAATAAGATACCTATGAATGAATCTAACCAAAGAGGTGAAAGATCTGTACTCTGAAAACTATAAAACACTGATGAAAGAAACTGAAGATTACACATAGAAATGGAAAAATATTCCATGATCATGGATTGGAAAAACAAATATTATTAAAATGTCTATACTACCCCAAGCAACCTACACATTTAATGCAATCCCTATCAAAATACTAACAGCATTTTTCACAGAGCTAGAAAAAAACAATCCTAAAATTTGTATGGAACCACAAAAGACCCCAGATAGCCAAAGCGATCTTGAAAAAGAAAAGCAAAGCTGGAGACATCACAATTCCAGACTTCAAGTTATATTACAAAGCTGTAGTGATCAAACCAGTATGGTACTGGCACAAAAACAGCACATAGATCAATGGAACAGAATTAAAAAAACCCAAAATACTAATCAAAACAATATGGTACTGCCACAAAAACAGACAGAAAGATCAATGGAACACAATAGAAAACCCAAAAATGAACCCACAACTATATGGCCAATTAATCTTTGACAAAGCAGGAAAGAATATCCAATGGGAAAAAGACAGTCTCTTCAACAAATGGTGTTTGGAAAACTGGATAACAACATGCAAGAGAAAAAATAAATGGACTATTTACAGCACACACAAAAATAAATTCAAAATGGATTAAAGACCTAAATGTGAGACCTGAAACCATAAGAGTCCTAGAAAAGAATACAGGCAATAACTTCTTTGACATCAGCCATAGCAACTTCTTTCTAGAAGTTTCCCTCATGAGGCAAGGGAAACAAAAGCAAAAATAAACTGCAGACTACATAAAAATAAAAAGCTTCTGCACAGCAAAGGAAACAAATCAACAAAACTAAAACCTATGGAATGAGGGAAGATATTTGGAAATGACGTATCTGCTAATATATAAAGAACTTATACAACTCAACACCAAAAACCAAATAATCCAATTTAAAAATGGGCAAAAGATATGCAGACATCTCTCCAAAGAAGACATCCAGATGGCCAACAGACACTGAGAAGATGCTCATCATCACTTATCATCAGGGATATGCAAATCAAAACTACAATGAGACAACACAAGAAACAAAAGGTGTCAGCAAGGATGTGGCAAAACAGGAAGACTCATGCACTGTTAGTGGGAATGCAAACTGGTGCAGCCAGTGTGGAAAACAGTATGGAGGTTCCTCAAACAGTTAAAAAGAAAACTACCTTATGATCCAGCAATTGTACTAGTGGGTACTTACCCAAAGAATACAAGAACACTAATTCAAAGGGATACGTGCCTTCCAATGTTTATAGCAGCATTATTTACAAAGCCAAGATATGGAAACAGCCCAAGTGTCCAACGATTGATGAATGGATAAAGAAGAAGTGGTATGTGTGTGTGTGTGTGTGTGTGTGTGTGTGTGTGTATATATATATATACACACACACACACATATATAATATATATGTATATATAATATATATGTAAATATATAATATACATATATATGAATATTATATATAGGAATATTATTCAGCCATGAAAAAGAATGAAATCTTGCCATTTGCAATGATATGGATAGAGCTAGAGAGTATGATGCTAAGTGAAATATGTTGGTCAGAGAAAGACAAGTACCATATGATTTCACTCATATGTGGAATTTAAGGAACAAAACAAACAAGCAAAGGAAAAAAAATTAGAGAGAGAGGGGGGGGAGAGAGAGAGAGAGAGACAAACCAAGAAACAGATCTTAACTATGCCAAACAAATTGATGGCTACCAGAGTGGAGTGGGGGGAATAGGTGATGGGGATTAAGGAGTACTCTTGCTGGGGCGCCTGGGTGGCTCAGTCGGTTAAGCGTCCGACTTCAGCTCAGGTCACGATCTCGCGGTCCGTGAGTTCGAGCCCCGCGACGGGCTCTGGGCTGATGGCTCAGAGCCTGGAGCCTGCTTCCGATTCTGTGTCTCCCTCTCTCTCTGCCCCTCCCCCGTTCATACTCTGTCTCTCTCTGTCTCAAAAATAAATAAACGTTAAAAAAAAATTTTTTTTTTTAAAAAAAGGAGTACTCTTGTTGTGATAAGCACAGTTTGATGTATGGAAGTGTTGAATTACTAATTTGTACACCTGCAACCAATATAACTCTGTATGTTATACATATACATCTGGAATTAAAAACTGAAAAAAAAAATAAAAATAAAATACCTGAATGAGAATATTTAGGGGGAAAATGAAGTTGGAAAATGAGAGCCCAGTATTTAGCAATATTGATATCAACACTCTAATAATAATAATAATAATAACAACAACAACAACAACAACAACAATAAGTTCAGGGGATAAAGCCCATTGTTCAGATATGTGTGTCTACATACAGCGACAAGAGGCTAGGGTTGTCCTAAAACTGCAGGAAAGGCAGAAGTAAAGCTAGACACTGGGTACAACACTTCGCAAGAAGTTAATGAGGCCACATAACCCTCTAGATTTCTCCTGTCCTCCTCTTTCTCTATGACAACGTTCTTTCCTGCCACAAATTTGCCTTCACACATGGAAAGCTCTATGCAGCTGAAATCTTCAGGGCCTCGCCACCTATTTCTTGGGAAAAGCTGACATTTGCTTAATCTAATGTCATGTTACAAAATCCAAAAAGAGAGTTAATTTGAGTTAGGTACCCAGCACCAAGCTAATCATGTAGATGGGGATGGGGACAGAGGGAGAAGGGGATGCTTTTAAGAATATGTAACCTTTCAGATCTCATGTTTCGTTCTGGAGGAACAGCATTTCTCTGCAGAAGACAGGGTTTCCAAAAGAAAAAGAAAGGATCGACGGGCAAACAGAACTACTCGAGCAAACACATAGCAGGCTGTGGCATCTTTAACATCAACATAGATGCTCTTAACCTCTGTCATTGACTTCCACAGGACAAACATCTAAAACTTGTGTTGGCATCAGCATCAGTGGGTGCCAGCAGACATCAATAATACAGCTCATTCTTTTTGAATCATTATTGACAGGCACAGCATCACAGTGAGCTAGATCAGAGGAGGAGGAAAACAGTACATGCTATTTTAATAAACAAGAAGATTAAAGGGGAAACCCTGAACCACAGTGGGGTGTATTTGAGTGAGGATGATTCCTATAGAGCAGAGAGTGATGAAGCCACTATGGTGGTAAGATACCCTTATTTATGATTTAGGTTGCTATGGCCTGGGAAATACAGATTCTGTTTATATTTATAGGCTATATATGAGTGCCTCATCTATCAGATGTGCATCCTAGGACTGTGCACAGATGCCCAGTAGAGGAACTATAGGGCTGGACTGTGGTATGGATTATTTCCACCTCAAAACTGTGTATTTCTTACATACCCGTCTGCTGCACATGCCTTACAAGATCAATTATTCAGTTTTAGAGTGAAGTCACGGACTGAGTCAATTCAAAACACAAGGGCATAACAACACAGAACAGTGACTAGAGGAACTGGTTAGCTGAATGTGGGTGTCTACAGTGTCATAAAACTCTCAGGGATAATCCAGCACCTTCGGTGCTGGTGGGAGAAAGCACTATAGCAGGGGATAAAGGTGGAATCAGTACTTGAGACCTAAGAAATTTATGAGTCCATCTCACCATGACCCAATTTGAGCTGTTGGATTGCACAGTGTGTTAGCACTGCGTGTGGCAAGGCAGAACATACAGTTCTAGAGTACGAGGCATTATTTATCTGGATGTTACTCAGTTTAAAGCACTTAAACTAGAAATTAGGATGAAGGACTGGAGCGTAACTTGAGCCTTATAATTAAAGCAACAAAAGGAAAAGGAGAAAGTTCTGACTTAGAGGGCAAGAAAGATCTCAGAAATTACCTGTGGGGGAGATTAGTCTCAAATTTCATTGTTACTGAGGCTATTTTAAAGAGCAACATGGTAAGCCATCAACCTGGGCTGGCACACTGGATTCTGACTCTCAGGGGGCATTAGATCTAAGCCACAAGAGACCAGACCAAGAAGGTAAGAATGAGAAATTGAGAATGGTGATCTACTTCTTGCATATGTCAGGGTTAGCACAGAAACTGCAACAGGGAAGAGTTTATAGGCAAGTGGGGGCATTAGCAGACTGAGCTATGGAGAACTAACACAGACACAAAGAGAAACAAGACAAAATCGATACCTTTTGAAATGAAAGGAAGCTGTTGTTTAATGCTTACTCCCTTTCTTAAATTTTTAATTGCTCAACTGAAATAAGTTTAAACATTGCTCAACAACCATTTGGTCTGATTAGATTTTAGAAGAGGAACATTATCTAATTCCATAGGGATATACGTACATGCCATAAGAAGAGATGAATTTTGACCTGTGAATCTTTCATAGAAGATGTGAGTTAGGTTCTAGGAGATCAGAGTTTACTCTCCCCTTAGAGTAACAGGTTGCTGGTTCTGTACTGCAGTGTTGTCCTGGAAGCATGAGAGCAGAAGCACTTAGAAACATGTGGTGCCCTTTGTGGGCAGCTCCCCTTGGTATGGTGCAAGAGTTGTATTCAATCAAGCTGTCAGAACAATGACAGCTGTGAGAAGGGGCCCATAAAGCTATTCATCAAGCTCTGAAACAGCTAGCACTTTACTTGTCTGGAGTTATTTACTAGTGGTTGATGATGACACAGTTGAGTGAGGCAGAGGCTTAAGAGGCATCTTGGCTCTATTTTTGGTGAGAAGGTCATTTTGAAAGGGAGAACTTTAAGGTCTTCAGTATATCCAAGTCAGGCCTTTTATTAATATGGTAAAACATCAATAAAACAGTGAAAAGCATTTTTAGAAAGAGTGTGGGTTTTGATGTTATAAAAACTTGGATTCTGTATCAGTGTTCAATCAGAAAAGCAAAATCACTAGAACATATAAATCATTCTGTTTTTTTTTTTAAATCATTTAATACCATGAGAAAAACCGGTAAAAGCACATCTTAAACTTTGCTACTAATTAGATGTGTATCTTTGGGTAAAGCACTTAAAATATCCATCCTGACTCATCATCTATAAATACTGAGATTTGACAAGATATTTTTTCATTTTAGTGTTTCTTTTCTAACTATATGTGAGTCTCTCTGTGTATTAATTTTATCTTTCCACTAGGGTTGTGAAATCCCTGTGGGTCAGAAACAATCCTTCTGAATCTCCTATTGAATACAGACTAGCTATCTACTAAAAAAAGAGATCTTTGAATAGAAATTTCTGGAAAAATAATGGATAGATAAATCAACTCTCAGTTATGTAGACTTTAATAAATAGTATTTGATTAGTGCAATGATGTTTAAATACGTTGTTCTAAGTGGCTACAGTATAGGTATCTCGGAGAACTGTGCTTCCATTAGTACGTTTTGAAACAAAAAACCTTTCACTTGGAAACTTGAGTTTTAGTCCAAAGCAGTGTGAATTTTCATTTAAATGTATAAAATCTATGACCCAAGCTTCTCAGAGTTTTAATTAGAAAAAAATCTATCATAGCCTTCAAATTTTGTTTCAGCTAGTGAGAATAAAATATTGTGCACTTCTTTTAGCTGATAGCCATCTGCTACAGAAACATTCAAATGTCAGCTCATCAGAATTTAAAAGGACTTCCTGAACAGAAGTTCAATGAAATTTAAGAAACTTTAATGGAACTTCTGTTGCAAAATGAGGCCGTCTTGGCTTTAGGCTAATCCCCAAAACACACCTACAAATCCATCTCCCAAAATGTCTGCCACAGAGAAGGAGCTGGATCAGTTTTACAATTTTTATGGCAAAGGTTAAAATAAGTAATTTCCACAACAGCTGTCGACATACAGTCTGTCTTTGGAGGCTGCTTCCCCTGGAGAATTTTGTTTCTTCAAATGTCATAATTAGAATTTCATCTCCAGTGACTACTCAAGGAAATCTGGCAGCAGGAGACAGCATGGGTCACGGTTTAATTACGAATGCATCCTTCCTGTCTGAAGGGCCAGGAGCTTGTTGCTAGTCATGTCACAAGAACCCCTACGCACTGTGAATAATTAAGTGCACTTTTCAGTGGATTGCAGTTGTTCCCTTAAAATTCAGCAAGACTTATCCGAGCATTAACAGATTTCCCTGCTCCCTGTTTCAAAACCCGATGGGGTACAAAGAAGTAGATTTCCAAGCAATTTAGAGCAGTGAGTTGTGTTCACATACTTGCATTTACCTATGACGGATGTGTATCAACAGGAGAGCACTTTAATGTATTCATTTATTCATTTTCTTTCTTTTATCAAACAAAAAATTTATTGAATATCTGCTTTGGTGTTGAGCATTAAACTTACCATTGGGGAAACAAAGTTGAACACTATCTTTTTCCATAATGGAGACATACCTGAAATTGTTAATAAATCACCATTAAGTGAGTGATATAGTAGAGTTATATACATGGTGCTTTGGGGACACCAAGAAAGAAGTAATTCTAGTTGGAGAGATCCGCAAAGACATGACAGGGAGGTGCTCTCTCAGCTGAGCTATAAAGGATAAACAAGAAGGAATTTGATAGATTGATAATGGAGGGAAAGGAATTCTTGACGGAGAAAACTGCAGTAGAAACAAAGATAGTTGGAGGCATTGGTAGTGGGTTCAGTGAAGAGTTAATGCAGAAGAAGTTTGAATAAGTAGAAGATAGACATACAGCACAAGATCATTTTAATGCAGCAAACATACAGATATTATGAACAAGATATTTATCTTTACAAAGGGGTTATAGGTATATGACACATATTGATCTCCTCAGCTCTCCAAACAGCTAAACAGGATTTTGGAGTTTCTTTGTCCTTTTATCTCAAATGTCTGAAAAAAATCTATCATTTTCCTTTTTTTTAAATGAAACTTAAAAGATTGGTATATCCATATGATAAAATACTTTTTTGATGAAATACTACTTAATAAAAATAAATGAACTACTGAGACATGCAAGAAAATGAATGAATCTCCAAAGCATTTTGCTAAGTGAAAGAAGCCAGAGAGAAAAACTATATAATGTGTGATTCCATTTATATAAAATTCTAGAACAGGCAACACTGTAGGGATAAAAAGAATATTGGCAGTTTCCAAGAGCCAGGGGTTGGGCAGAAGTTACTGACAAAAAAACGGGATACAAAGGCACTTTTTGGGGTGATGGGAAAGTCTATTTCATGGTTGTGGTGGGGATTACAAGATGGTAAACAGTTCTCGAACTCATGAAATTATACAGTGAAAATTGGTGAGTTTTATTGCTTGTAAATTATAGCTCAATAAAGTTGATAACAAAGGTGAGGTACATCAGAGAGTGGGTTGGAATGAGTTAACTTCAGGAGTACTAAAGCCCAATAAGCCAGAAGCAATAGCTTTTCTAATAAAAATATCAAGGTTGGAATACCACTGAATGGATCTCCTCAAGCATCTAAAGATGGAGAACATGTTAGCTGATATTCAGCAGAATAAGAAATTGTGGGATGTAGGGGTAATTGACTTCAATGTAATTTTTGGACTTTAAATTACAAGTACAGTAATAAGTAATAATTTTATAAAGCACTTGCTATCTGCCAGGGATATTTCTAAAAAGCCTTATAAATATTATATCACAACTCTGTAAGTCTTATCATATTCCCATTTGTCAGATGAAAAACCTGAGGCAAAGGAAAGTTAGTGAACTTTCCCAGGATCACAAACTAAGTAACTTTAAGAACTGAGATTTGAACTCAGATAATCTGGTTTGGAGTCTGTGCACTTAACCACAGAGGCATTATATTTGAACTTAAATTTTCCCAGAAATTTAATAATAAGAGGGGCTTATGTTCAACCTTGGTTGCTGTATTTTGATGTTGCTGTATTTTGTTATTAGAGAATGTTAATATTGCCATTTTACATCGCTGCAAGGTGCCTGAGTACCCTTATAAGGCAGTGTAGGGAGAAGGGAGTGAACATGTAGCTTCAAATACAGTGTAGCATTGGAATGAATTAATTAAGTAGGCTGTTCTCACCCATTTCAATGCCTTCTAGGGAGCAAAATCTATTCTGACCATCAGAGGTACAAAGGATGCCCACAAAAAAAACAATGGTTGATATGGAAGGAGTGGCTACATGAAGATGGAAATGAGGCTGTCCTTTTCCCTCCCAAGGAAGATCACGACATTCTTATATGATCACAGGTGTCATGGATAAACTCAATGGATTTGATGAAGAAGAAGCACTGGAGAGTATTAGGGGGATGCGTTATTATCTACTACACATGTTTTGCATGCATTGGAACTTACACTGCAGAAGCTCTTCCAGAATAAGGTATCAGATTATCAGGTGACACTGATGGTCCTTATTTCCTGAGTGGAGATAATTTGTAAGCACTGGGAACCTGGCCTCTCTTCTTCATTTTTTTCATTTTACACTAGTACTAGGAAGAAATCCTCAGTAGTTAGGTCTGCCCTGAAAACCAAAGTTTTCCTCAGTTCAAGTGCCACAAGATCTAGGCTGGGAGGGTCAGCAGAGAGCATGAGCAAACCAATCTCATCATAAACCTCAGTCACAACCTCTTACCTAGCTCTTATCAATAACAAAACTCCTCTGTTGATATCCATAGTTCTTAATCTGCATCTATTTCTGAACTGGGTCAGAATGAGATAGCAAAGAAAGGGGTGTTATTAAACGATCCAAACAACAGCAACAGTGCTGCTGAGTTTCTTTTTTTGATTTATAGTGAAGGCAGAATGAAGGACAATACTGGGAATAAGGGCAACATGGAAATCAAGCAAGACAATATGGGAAAGAAAAATAGAGCAAATCTAAAGTCTTTCCATCTCTCATATAGCCAATCTTCATCCAGGGTACATAACTTTCTTCTGCTCTTCCTCCCACCATGGCTCACCTTCCAACCTACTCCACCACTGCTAAACAACAAGGATGACAACAAGACCTTTGCAGAATTTTTGAGAAAGAGAGAGAGAGAGTGGGCATGCATGAGGGAGCAGCAGAGAGGGAGGGAGAGAGAGAATCTTAAGCAGGCTCCATGCCCAGTGTGAATCCTGACATGGGGCTCAATCTCACAAATGTCAGATCGTGACCTGAGCTGAAATCAAGAGTTGGACGCTTAGTTGACTGAGCCACTCAGGTGCCCCTGCAACAAGATCTTCTATCTACCAGTAATTTTTCCATAGTTTGTGTTTGTTTTATTAAAGCCTGGTGCCCAAAGACCACCAATAACACACCTGTAGTCACACAAATGTTAGGTTTCTTAACTTGCTGCAGCAAGGAAAACTGTATCCTATGAGGAAAATAATCTCAGTGAGATGGAATTAGAATCGTCTTATATGGGGTTGGGTTTATACTAGGTGATGTGGGAGTTTGTTTTTTATTGGATTGTTAGAAAATGGAGGCTATTTATTAGCCATACACAAATGGATTAAACACCTAAATGTGAAACCTGAAACCATAAAACTCCTTAAAGAAAACATTGGCAGTTATCTCTTGGACATAAGCTTATCAACATTTTTCTAGATATGCCAAAGGAAGCAAAAGCAAACATAAACTATTGAGACCACACCAAAACAAAAAACTTTTGCACAATGAGGGAAACTTCCAACAAAACAATAAAGCAACTCACTGAATGGGAGAAGATACTTGCAAATGATATATCCAATAAGGGTTAATATCCACAATACATAAAGAACTTACACAACTCAACACCAAACACCAAATAATCTGATTTAAAAATGGGCAGAGGGGAGCGCCTGGGTGGCTCAGTCAGTTAAACATCTGATTCAGGTCATGATCTCACAATCTTGAGATCAAGCCTCATATCAAGTTCCATGCTAGGCTTAAGATCCTCTCTCTCCCTCTCCCACTGCCCCTCCCCCCGCCTTTCTCTCTCTCACTCACTCAAGGGAAAAAAAAAAAAAAAAGGGCAGGGGACCTGAATAGACACTTTTCTAAAGAAGACATACAGATGGCCAACAGACACATGAAAAGATGTTCAATTTCACTAGTTATTCTAAATACATATACAAATGTATATGTAATCATATTCATCAGAACAAACATATTCATATGAGTCTACTATGTGCCAGGCACGGTGTTGAACTCTAGAAGCACTATACAAAGAAGTATGCTAATACCTTAATTTAAGTATGATATAGAATTAGGTTTGAGCCCATACCTTTCCTTCTCATCCCCCAACAATGAGTGGCTTATGTTTTGCGATTTTTTTTTCTTTTTGAGAGACAGACAGTGCACGTGTGTGAGCAGGGCACAAGCAGAGGGGAGAGAGAAAATCTTAAGCAGGTTCCATGCCCAGTACAGAGCCCAATGCGGGGCTTTATCTCAAGACAATGAAAACAAGAGTCTGACACTTAACCAAATCAGCCAACCAGGCACCCCTGTTTTGTGAATTTTTAAGAAGAACTAAATAGCAAAGTTCTTATACTTGGATCCCAGTCAATGAAGGTGTTGTTTAGAAACTTCTGAGAATATATTCATTTCTTGATTTGTAAGATGTTATTTCCAGAAGCTGGCTATATAAAAAGTGTCAAACACAGTGTGGCCAATTACTAGGCCAACTTTATAGAGCTGACAAAAGATGATAAATGGATTAAAAATTGCTTCAAGGTATTAGCACACATATGTAATACACAGCATCAGGCTGACTAAAGGAAGAGGAGTAAAAGTAGGCCTTTTTTAGACAGCCTTTTCATCAGGCGCTTTCTTGCTCAAAAGTGCACAATACTCTAGATATATCTTCATTGACCCATGCATCACTATAATTAAAAACATTATATCTCAAAGGATACTATCAAGAAAGTGAAAAGACAACACATAGACTGAGAGAGATATTTGCAAATTATATGTCTGAAAAGGGACTCACATGAAGAATACATAAAGATACTTGGGGCGGCTCTGTTGGTTAAGCATCTGACTCTTGGTTTCAGCTCAGGTCATGATCTCTCGATTCCTAAGTTCAAGCCTCACATCAGGCTGTGCGCTGACAGTGCAGAGCCTGATTGGGATTCTCTCTCTCTCTCCCTCTTTGCACTTCCCGCTCTCTCTCTCAAAATAAATAAATAAATAAATAAATAAATAAATAAATAAATAAATAACTTTAAAAAAAGAATACATAAAGAACAGTTACAATTCCACAATAAGAAGGCAACCCAGTTAAAAAATGGGCAAAGTGGGGCGCCTGGGTGGCTCAGTTGGTTAAGCGTCCGACTTCGGCTCAGGTCATGATCTCGCGGTCCGTGAGTTCGAGCCCCACGTCGGGCTCTGTGCTGCCAGCTCAGAGCCTGGAGCCTGTTTCAGATTCTGTGTCTTCCTCTCTCTGACCCTCCCCCATTCATGCTCTGTCTCTCTCTGTCTCAAAAATAAACATTAAAAAAAAGATTTAAAAAAATGGGCAAAGTATTTCAAGACATTTCTCCAAATAAGATCTACAATGGCCACTAAGCATATGAAAAGGTGCTGAACATTATTTTCTGGGAAAAATGCAAATCAAAATCACAATGAGATGTTACTTCACGCTAACTACGATGGCTAAAAATTTGTATAAATTCAAAAAGATACAATAACAAGCATTGATGAGATATGGCAAATTGGAACCCTCATATATTGCCAGTGGCACTGTAAAATGTTCCAACCACTTTGGAGAATAGTTTAGCAGTTCTGCAAAATTTTAAAACTTGTTACCATATGACCCAGAAATTCCACTCCTTGGTATATGCCCAAGAGAACTGAAAATATATGTCCACATAAAAACTTGTACACAAACATTCACAGCAGCACTATTCATAATAGCCAAAAAGTAGAAACAATTCAAATGCTCATGAGCTGATGCATAGATAAACAAAACCATAGAGGCAAAAGTAGATTCATGATTGCCAGATGCTGGGAGAAGGGAGGAATGAGGAGTATCTGCTAATGGGTATGGTGTTCCTTTTTGGTCATGAAAATTTACTCCTATGCTTCTAGGAGTTAAATAATTTTAGTTCTTATAAGCTTCTGCTTGAGATGGCCATTTAAGCTACATCTTCCTCCCTTTCCCCATCACATTCTATGCTGTATCGACAGGGACTACCTTGATTTTAATATCCGGTTTCTGAAAATAGGTTGTATGTTAGTATTGGTATGAATGTTTAATTTGGTAAAATTTTTACCTTACTCAAAAGCCATAATTAAACTATTAAAAATTATAATCAAAGACCCTTTAAAATATATAGGTATGTATATATACATAGGCTTGTGCATGTATATATGTACACACATATATACTAGACTGTTTTTCTGGAGGACTTTGACTATTACATTATGTTTTTAGAGAAAAAAAGATTTTAGGGGTGCCTGGGTAGCTCAGTCAGTTAAGTGGCCGACTTCGGCTCAGGTCATGATCTCGCGGTCGGTGAATTCGAGCCCCGCATCGGGCTCTGTGCTGACAGGTCAGAGCCTGGAGCCTGTTTCAGATTCTGTGTCTCCCTCTCTCTCTGATCCTCCCCTGTTCATGCTCTGTCTCTCTCTGTCTCAAAAATAAATAAATGTTAAAAAAAATTTTTTTTAAAGATTTTAAATTATTTTTACTAGGCTTATATTCAATCCACTTAAAAGCCTCTGGTTTCCTGAAATGTGCTTTAACACAATGCTACAACCATTATTAGCATATGTGGAGATTGTTGCCAAGCAAGATTAGCTGGTTGTCCTTGCTTACTCAGGTTTCGAATTAACTTAAAGAATTTGCTATGTTTCAGGTACTCATTCTCAGTTCTACTTGATGAGAAAAATCAAACTTGGATTTGAAAAAGTATGGACAGAATTCAGGGAGAAGAACTTACCCTAAAACAATATCATCTCACTAGACTTCTGTGTAAACCCAGGACTTTAACAGACAAAGGACTTAAATGGACAGTCGTGCCCTCCATCAGTGCAGTCTCTCTGGACTGAGAAATCTTCAAAGATGGCCAAGCACAACCCATAATTACTAAGGAAGAAAAGCAAGTTATTTATGATAATATAAATAAATTATATTTAGGAAATTATAGGTGGCTAAGGGTTCTCTCTATCTCATAGTTACAGATAACTGTCTTTCTCCTCACCCACCCACATGCCATTCCTTTTCAGAGCTGATTGAGCACTGTCAACCCTTCCCTCTCACAGATGTTTAATGAGTATTTATGTGCCAGCAATCTTTTTTTTTTTTTTTTTTAAATTTTTTTTTTTCAACATTTATTTATTTTTTTGGGACAGAGAGAGACAGAGCATGAACGGGGGAGGGGCAGAGAGAGAGGGAGACACAGAATCGGAAACAGGCTCCAGGCTCTGAGCCATCAGCCCAGAGCCTGACGCGGGGCTCGAACTCACGGGCCGCGAGATCGTGACCTGGCTGAAGTCGGACGCTTAACCGACTGCGCCACCCAGGCGCCCCATGTGCCAGCAATCTTTTAAGTATAGTTTCATAGTGAAAAATAGAGGTGTCTGCCCTATTGTAAGTGACAGATAATACATAAACATGAGAAAACATAATGAAAAGTGATACTAAAATCAGGATGATATGATGTGGTGACTAGAAAGCATTATTATATTGCCTTCCTCATATTGGAGGTCTTAGTTGGGTACAGGTGCAACATACACACACTAACATTGACAATGTCTGTGTCGGTGTAGTTTCTAGGGAAGGCCTCAAGCATTTTCTTTTGCTAAAACACAAATAAAAATAGGAATTAACTCTTATATGTGACAACAAAAAAAAAGGTCTTCCAAATTCAAATGCACTTAATCATTCAGTTGTTTGCTTGCTTATCTATGTATTGTGTGTGTGTGTGTGTGTGTACGTCTGCATGTTAAAAGCTTTAACATTAGCAATTTTATACAAAGACTTGTAAGGGTATTAAAATAAATACTTTTGTGGTAGGATTGGTAGATGGTGCGAAGCATGTTGTTTTTTCTTCTCCAAACCAACTATGCAGAATGAACATTTGTTTTCTTCAATGCCAATCTGCTTTCCTACTAATGGAATTGCAGTGGCCTTCTCCAGTAATTGTATAGCAGATCAAGAGTACTGAGGGCATTAAACTCCAACAATAAACTATTCTATCATTATTTATTTTTCTGGTTCTAAGATTGAACTCTCAGTCCAGAGGTAGTAGAACTATCACTGGAACGTGGACTAGCTTCAGACCAAATAGATTTGTTATTATGAAGGTTATCCCATCTCCAAATAGCTGCTCGGCTCTGGTGAAGCTTTCCACATTAAATGGTACATTATCAGTACACAGTAAACTTGGCACAATTCGTGGGGATACAATATATTTTTTGCACAAGGACAGGTAACATGTTTAGTAAGCCTAGAATGCCCACAAGATTTGTGCAAGATGGGTTTACTGGAAGAATCCAGTTACCCCTTTTCTTTGAAGCTCTTTATGAAGACAGCATGAGGACCAAAGTGTAGGTCTGTTTCCTCATCTCTTCTTTAGTGGCCTGTTTTTAAGTTAAATGAAAAAATTTCTTGGCTTCCTCTGCAATATAAATTTTATCAATCGTGGTCACCTGTGTGCCTGATATTGTAAATGAAATAAATTGTCAGCCATGCTGAAAAAAGAATCATCAAAACAAAAGGTATATTCATATGAAGACTGGTGAGTTATGGCTTAAGGATTTTAGCAACTTAGAAATTTGAACAGCTGTTGTTATTTGCACAAGAATGATTTTCTTCAGATAATTCAGCACACCCTTTATTTCTTAATTCTGTAATTATGACAGCAATAATATCTCCAATGTCTGGATTTACTATAGTGACTGTCTTTACCTAGGATTTATTACTATAAATGATTATTGTGATTGCATTGTGGAAAGCTGCCCATGATGTTTTCATTGTAAATATCCTATATTACCTCTTCAGGGAGACGATTTATTTCTTGAAATAATGGATTGGATATGATTAACAATAAATGATAATGCTTGAGAGTAACAGCCCAGAGCATAAGCTACTGTGTGAATAGGTAGAGGGTCCAAAATCTACCCTTGACCTCTATCTTGGGTGATGAAGATTAGGCCACAGAATAGAGCTATAATCAGTCAGGAATAGCAGAGGGATCCTTGAGGGGGGCTGACAGATGCACCAACAACTAGTGTGTTCTTTGTTTTACTTCTAGATGGCACTGTTCACCCAGGCAGAAAGAGACAGCACTTCAGTAGGAAAAGTAAGGTGAACTCTACCACCCTTCTTTGTCTTTCTGATGATATGTTCTTCTTTTACACATGAGTATCATTTTCTACTCAGCACTATTTTAGCATGTCACAAAAGACTTCATTTAACCTAGGGAAGTCTGTTGTCTTTAGTGGCCTATTTTTATCCATTCAGTAGTATTCATTTATTACATTGTCTTTTGATATATTTGATGTCTTACAAGTCATCAAAATGAACTTGCATTGCCATTGAGTACACAATGCAATCACTATGACCTCCTCATCACTGCCATTTTATAGATTTCTTTTTTTTAATATTTATTTATTTCTGAGAGAGAGAGAGAGAGCACACGCAAGTGGGGCAGAGGCAGAGAGAGAGGGAGACAGAAGATCCAAAGCAGGCTTTGTGCTGAGAGTAGACAGTCTGATACAGGGCTTGAACTCATAAACTGTGAGATTATGACCTGAGCCGAAGTCGGACACTTAACCAACTGAGCCACTCAGAAGGCCCTTATAGATTCCTAAAGAAGTTATGGAAAAATCCAGAAGTAGGTGCAAACAGGAGGTAGTGGCAGAGAGTTGAAGACTGAGACAGCATCATGTTCTATATTGGTCGCTTGTTAGATTTCTGGTATTAATGTCCAGGGGGGAATCCCATTCTAAGGAAAGGAGAAATTTATGCCTGACAGAATGCTTTTATGAATTACAAAGTATTCTTTTACATAAGAATTTTTAAAAAATAAAATTGTTTTCCCAGTGCATCAGTTATTTATTTATTTTTATTCATTTGTGTAGTTTTTTTTTTTTAATTGAGGGAAAATTTACCTACAATGAAATGCATAGAACTTAGGTGTGTAAGTCAGTGAGTTTTGACACATCTGTACATTCAAGCAACTGGCATCTCCATAAAAATTTAGAACATTTTCATCACTCCAGAAATATCCTTCATGCCCTTTTTAGTCAACTGTTCTCCCCATAGCCAACCATGTTTCTAGTTTTTATTATCATATACTAGTTTATCTTGTTCTTGAACCTTATATAAATGGAATCATACAGCATATACTCTTCTGTGCCTTCTTTAACTCAATGTGATATTTCTGAGAAGAATCCATATTGCAGGATGTATCTACAATTCACTTATCTTTATTGCTAATTATTTTTCCATTATATGAATATTCCAAGTTTGATTATCCTATCCTGATGGGAAACATCCTGTGATTTTAATTTTTGGACTATATGAATAAGGCACCTATAAACCTTCATGTACAAGTTAATTTTGTACATATGTATTTTTATTTCTCATGTATACAGAATCTCAAAATATCCAAAATTTCCAGTAAGCAAATCACAATTGAATGAGAGAAGACACTTGACAGACACTAACATCAAGATGAATCAGACGTGGGAATTACCTAATATGGGTTTGGAAGTAGCTATAGTTGAAATGGTTTAAAATTCAGTTTAAAAAATTATCTTGCAACAAATGAAAAAACTGAAAATCTCAGAAAATAAATAGAATTTATAAAAAAGAAAGAAATGGAAATTACAGACCTGAACATTACCGTAATGAAAAAACGTCAATGGATGAGTTCCATAGCAGAGTGGAGATGACTTACAAAAAATCACTCAACCACACAGGGTGAATATAGCCCAGATCTTAGGATCTGCGGTTTGCTCTTGGCTGATTCTTTTTTTTTTTTTTTTTTTTTTTTTTTTTTCCTCAACGTTTATTTATTTTTGGGACAGAGAGAGACAGAGCATGAATGGGGGAGGGGCAGAGAGAGAGGGAAACACAGAATCGGAAACAGGCTCCAGGCTCTGAGCCATCAGCCCAGAGCCTGACGCGGGGCTCGAACTCCCGGACCGCGAGATCGTGACCTGGCTGAAGTCGGACGCTTAACCGACTGCGCCACCCAGGCGCCCCATGCTCTTGGCTGATTCTTATAATTGCTTCTCCAGGCAGAGCTTCACTTTATCAAAAGCCATGAGGTGTTAGAATTTAATTAACCAGCATCTCAGCTGCATTTAGTGTCCACAAATTGGCAAAGTACTTGGTCAGAAAACTCTAACTCCAGTTATCTATTATTTTACCCTCAGTTTTCCCTTGAAGTAAGCCTGTTTCTGATTCAAAATATATGATCTCTAAGAAGTCACTTTGAGTTAGAATTTCCTTTCAAGTTTAGATAAACAAATCAGTACAAATCATAGACAGGGATTCCCTCATTTCAATACTCAAGGAAAGAGTTAGGTGTGGAGAGAGTAACTTTGTAGTCTATATTATATGAAAAAAACTGCTGGCACCAGGAGATACACCTATAAGCCTGCTAACTTCATCTGGTGGTAGGTATAAGACTGCTAGTGTGGGAGAAATATGCCCACTTTGGGTGACTGTATCTGGCACTGAGTGGTGATGAATGTTTGATAGGGCTTATGATTATAACAGGTGCTTGTTGGAGTGCCTGGGGTGGCTCAGTTGGTTAAGCGCCGACTTCAGCTCAGGACATGATCTCCTGGTTCAGGAGTTCAAGCCCCACGTGGGGCTCTGTGCTGACAGCTCACAGCCTGGAGCCTGCTTCTCTCTGCCCGTTCCCCCACTTACACTCTGTCTCTCTCTCAAAAATAAATAAACATTAAAAGAAAGTATAATAGGATGCTTGCTCTCTCTCCTTTCTTTTGGAGAGTAGACATTATTTTTAGTTTTATTTTATTTTGAGACAGAGAGAGAGAGAGAGAGAGAGAGAGAGAGAGAGAGAGAGAGAGAGAGCGCGCGCACACATGCAGGGTAGGGGCAGAGAAAGAGAGACCGACCCAAGTAGGTTCCTCACTGTCAGTGCAGAGCCTGAAGCAGGACTCAAACCACCCTCTACCCCAACTATGAGATCATGAGTCGTAAGCTTAACTGACTGAGCCACCCAGGTGCCCCGAGAGTAGACATTAAATTTTAGATGTTGTGTTAGAGACTCGTTCCTGAAGCTGCCTTCCATGCAGAACTATTCCTCAGAAAAGTTTAGTTTGTTTTATGTCAGAGAGTGACTCAAACTGAGTTTTTTCTCCTAATGATGGACTTTATCAGCCAGCACAGGGTTTTGACTTTACCTGAATCTCTAGCTGATATATGGCTTAAAAAATGTGTATGTGTAGAGCCACAATTGAGGATGCTTTATTTTTCCAAGTAGCAGTAACTTTACAATATCTATCTAAACTCCATAAGATGGAATTTGATGTGGGTACTTAGACACTTCTTATGATGTTTTATTTCCTTTGAAGATTTGGAAAGAAACTGACTTTTGAAAAATACTGTTATGAAGAAGGGAAATGGAAGATCATGTGAAAGTGGCCTTATTCTAAAGCTTAAATTTTATTTCTTTGCTCTAAAGATTAATTTTTTCCTAAATGATTATTTTATTATAATTCTAAAACATCAAAAGCAATTAAACATGCCAATTTAACAGAAATCAATTAATCATATACATAGTCTACTTTTTATTGATATATTTGTCTATACTAATGTCAATACTACTGTCTACATTTCTGCAGCCTTATAGTAAATATAGAACTTATATACATTATGAATTTTCGTATATATATTCCAGAAATATATATATGTGTTTATTGTTTATTCATTTATTTTGAGAGAAAGAGGGAGAGCATGGGAAGGGCAGAGAGAGAGAAAGAGAGAATCCCAATCAGGCTCCACGCTGTCAGCACAGAGCCTGACACAGGGCTTGATCCCATGAACCATGAGATCATGACCTGAGCTGAAATCAAGAGTCAGATGCCTAACCAACTGGGTCACCCAGGTGGCCCTAATTCCATATATATTTTAGAATGAACTTGTCAATTTCTTAAAAAAAAATGTACTGTAATTTTGTTTGGGGCATTTCATTTTGAAATAACTTATTTTTAACAATATTAAGTCCTTCATTCCGTGAGCATGGTACATTTATACATTTTTTTTACATTTATGTAACTACATTTATGTCTTATTAAAGTTCTCTCAGAATTTCTGTGGATTCAGTGAATAGGTATTGTGTATCTTTTGTTAGGAGTATCATGTATTTCATGTTTTTAGATGCTGTTATAAATGACTTTGACTTTTTCAATTTTAAATGCTAATTGTTTTAAATGTAGAAATACATTTAATTTTTATTGATTACTATTTTATCCCTTGACTTCTTGAAGTTGACTTATTCTAGTAGGCTTTTAATGTCTATTCCTTAGGATTTTCTGTGTAAATGATCATGACATCTGGTATAAGGATAATTTTACTTCTTCCTTCCCAATCTTTATGACTTTTCTTTCTTTTACTTTTCTTATTAGAATAGCTAGGACTAGAAGATATCCTAAATATCCTTTTATTGATCATGGTCTTAGCAGGAAAACATTCAATATTTTATATTAAGTAAATTATAGATGTCAGTTTTCAGATAATGTACTGTTCTTGAATTTCCATTTGGTTATTTTATAGTTTCTATTTCTAATGTGATGTACCCTACCTTTTCAATCATTACATTCTTTTTATTTTTAAATATTTGAACATATTTATAAAAGGTACTGCAAAGTTACTTTCTGCTAATTACAACTTCTGGAATCATGATAGGAACAGTTTCTACTGACCAATGTTCTTCACTTTTTTTTTTTTTTGCTTTATTTTTGGTATGTATACTAATTTTTTTATTATATACTGGGTGTTAGAAATAATATGTTGCTGTGAGCTTAAATTATGTTGACTTATTTAAATAGGTATTAAATTTCCTGGTAGGGAAATAAATTAGTAATGGATCCTCTTGATCTTGTACGCTTGGATTTATTCCTCATTATGGCAGGTCTGTTTCAGGAATATCCTTAGCTTTCAGGACATTTTTCTAACATACTTTTTTCTAAAATTAAGGACTTATTTTTTTAAACTTTTTTTTTTAACATTTATTTATTTTTGAGAGACAGAGAGGCAGAGCATGAGCAGGGGAGGGGGAGAGAGAGAGAGATACAGAATCTGAAGCAGGCTTGAGGCTCTGAGCTGTTTGTTAGCACAGAACCCAATGCAGGACTCGAACTCACGAACTGCAAGACCATGACCTGAGCCGAAGTCGTATGCTCAACCGACTGAGCCACCCAGGCACCCCTAAAATTGAGGACTTATTTTTAAAGAATGGCCTTTTTTTAGTCTCAGCTGAAAGCCTGAGTTCCTCAGTGAGGTTATTTCACTATGACTGAACTGTGATTTCAACGTGTCTCAGAACCCACAACCTTTGATATCCCCATTTACCTCACAGCCCCACAACTGTGAATACACGGAGTTCCCTGATAGGTCCCATGAAGCCTAATGATGTGTACAGACAGGCCAGCCATTAGTCAAGGATATTTCAAAATCACCCATTTTGTCCTCCTTGCAACCCCCATGCAAATCCCTCTTCTGTAGCTTCAAACTCTACCAATTTCAGTTATTTTAATCTCTTTATTTTCAATGAAATGCAGGGTTTCAGTTGGACTTGATTCCCTAAATCATAGTTTGGAAAGTTACCTCACACAGAAGAAGATAAACCTGGGATTGACTTTATACATCTCCCTTCTCTGAAAGACGACTATCCTACCATATCTATTGTCCCATGTTTAAAAACCATTGCCTCATATATTTTGTCCAATTTTATAGTTGTTTGTGGAAGGAGGGTAACAACTGCCAGTTACTCCATCATGGCTAGAAGCAGACTCCCTCTTAACTTCTCTGTTAATTTATTTTTACAGACTTATATAATGAAAAGTAAAGAGGAGAGAAAAAAACGTAAAGTACTGAACCCTCATGCGTTTAAACAAAAAACAATTAATTGTACTATGAATCACAGCAGCATTACATCACTGTTATATCTTAATAAAGACAGACATTACCCACAGGAATGCTCCAGACTTTTTATCTCTGAGATGTTCCATCTAAGAATCAATAGATCTAAAAATTCATGAATAGCCCTAGATCTAAAGGAAATTAACCAATGAGCCTCCTTCAGCAAAGTTCCCAAGTGGGTCAAGTGGGCTAAAATATGATATAAATGTTAAAATGATTCAAAAAATGTTACAAATAAACGCTTTTTTTTCTGTAAAACTAATGATCCTCTAGCAGGGTTGGCTGTAAGAAAAAGGAAGAAACAGCAGAGAGTGCATAACACACTATAAATGATTAGATAGTTCTGGGAGTTCTTATAAACAAACAGAGAAAAAAAAAAGAAAAAATAGACGAAGAAAGGGAAAAGAAAAAAAAGGAAAAAGGGAAGAGAGGAAAACCAGAAGAGAGAGGAGAGAAAGAAAGAGATTTTTATAGCCATGTATTTAAACTAGGATTTTGACCCCTCTTTAAAATAATCAATTCTTACCCATATTGTTCCTAAAATTTGGTTACTTGTTATTTCCCATAACTAGCTTGGATTTTTGCCTAGTCATTAATCTTAGCTCCATAAGTGAAATCTATTGATTCTATTAACCTGCCACATTGGCTACATTTTGCAAATATGGTGCTTTCAAAAGCCTCCCTTCCCAGGAGAACTGGTGACATATCAAAACTGTCCCAAGAGATTTGGATGCTAGTTTATTTTATAGTGACATTTAGCCATTCTGACAAGTGCTTAATTATTATATGTTCCTCCATAAAGGTTGTCTCTGACAATATGTGTAAATCAAATAAATTAAAGCACTATAAGTTATTAGTTTTCCATTCTGGTTGACATCTGTGATATTCGTTAATAAATAATTTAGTACATTTATAGACAATGATGAAGAGAGCATCATCACTGCTGGGATTATTTTCTCCCAAAGGATATACTAGACAGCTGCTTACCTCTAATAAAGTTAAATCTAAGACTGTGAACTTACACTTTGTCCTACAATTATAATAGTTTGAATATACCATATTAGTTTATAAAATGCACATGCAAAATATATTGCTATGAAGTCTGGTACAGAGGAAGGCCCATTATTGCCATAAGGAGTGACATATTTAAGTCCCAGGCTCTCTTGTGTCTTGTAAATTCTTTCTCCTATGTGGATCTGTTTCCTCATCTATAAAGCCAATGTTAAATTTAACTAGATAAATTGTAAATGTCTCTGTAATCCTAGAATTCTGAAATTTTGTGTTTTGTTAAATCTTTACTGGGAATCTAATGGATAGTGATTTTCTTATCTCGTTAACACTAAGCCTTTCCTACACCCCAACTGTCCTCCATACCTTGAGTATCTGACTCAACTCTACTGTTTACAGTTTATGTATTTATTTTGAGAGAGAGAGAGAGAGAGAGAGAGAGAGAGAGAGAGAGAGAGAGAGAGAGAATCCTAAGCAGGCTCCACACTCAGTGCCAGCTAACACAGGGCTCAATCCCATGACCCTTGTATCATGACCTGAGTCAAAATCAAGAGTCCAGTGCTTAACTGACTAAGCCACTCGGGTGCCCATGACTCAACTCTATTAATTGTGAAATCATATTGCAGTTACTTGAAGTATATGTAATTTTTAGCATAGAAAATGAAGTCAGGTTGATTCTTATATCATCTAAAAGTGAACTAACTTCCTCTCCAAGAAAACACCAAATGGCAGATGATGCTGGTAGTGTGGATGATCCTGGAGGCCCTGGAATAGGAGGCCCTGGTGGCTTTGATCCTTTGGGGGATAAAGTCCCTAGATACAAGTAAGTGCAAATTTTTGGAACTACTGAGTATCACTTACATGAGAACCTAGTCCTTAGCATTTGAGCTATGCTTCAGTCCTCTGAGGGTACACCTTCAGAGTAAAGATTCTCAGGGATAATATATTTTGCCCTCTTTTCAAATTGCTTTTCTACATTACCTTGGATGACCTTCCCTAACACTCTTCAAATGTATGGCTCTACCTTCCTGGCATGTAATATTTATTTTCTTTATTATTTTGACACATAGATGTTTGAATTTGGGAGGACAAGAGATTTGGAACGTTTTGCCGATTTTGAGAAGTCTGAGAAAATATAATTATTGGGATGCTACTAATCATGTAATGTCAAAATAGGAAGTATAATGCCACTTCCCAACTCTCTAGGGAATGGAGGCAGGGGGAGCATATTTGAGAGAAGGGGGTATGTATCTGCTTAATGGCAGAATGGTGTGTTTCAACTTGCTATGCCACTGTAAGCAGGTTGGTTGATAGCTGAATACAGTTACCATAAAACTCAATCCATTGACACACTTCTGCTCAATTAATAAACCAGAGGGGCAGGGTCTAGAAAAGTGCACCTTCTTTAAATAATGGATATTATGAGGACCAAGAATCATAATTACTGAATATACTATATACCTCACGAGTGGAACTATTATAAGAATACATGAACAGAAGAGGAACGAAGTAGCACTGAGGATTTGGTATCTCTACTCAGAACATTATAATAGCATCCTCTTCACTATTTCATATATTTTTCCAATAAATACAAGTATTTCCTAACAAGACAAATCTCCACTATGAATTGTCTCTCAAATACCTCATATCCCTCCCCATGCATACTCCCCTCAAAAGAAAATACATCTGTCCCTATCCCTCCATACCCATATACCCATACTAGAATAATACTTTTCTTTGAATGGTTTCACAATCTCTTTAATCCAAATTAGTTTTTAATATGATTACCTATGGGAAATCTATTATGATTGTAGAGTATAAACAAATTATTTTCTTTACATATCACATACTTGCTTGTTAAAACATCTATTACAATGAAAGACTACACTACACAAACTATTTTTTTTAATTAAAAAAATTTTTTTATTAAGTTTATTTATTTTTGACAGAAACAGAGTGTGAGCATGAGCTGGGGAGGGGCAGAGAGAGAGGGAGACACAGAATCTGAAGCAGGCTCCAGGCTCCAAGCTGCCAGCACAGAGCCCGTCGCGGGGCTTGAACTCACGAACCATGAGATCATGACCTGGGCCGAAGTCGGACACTTAACCGACTGAGCCACCCAGGCACCCCTCTAATTGTTTATTATTAGAAGAGTAATGACTTAGGATTATTGTTTATCAACTGTTTTACACTTCCAATATCTTTAAGTTATCAGAAAGATTAAACTTTGAATTTTAGAGGTACATGTTTGAATGCACAATTATGTCTGTTGACTTTATCATAAATTACTTACTGGCTCACAAAAAAATTACTGACCTAAGAGGTAAAAGATCTGTACACTGAAAACTATAGAAAGTAATAGAAAGAAAGAAATTGAAGACACAAATAAATAAAAAAACATTCCATGCTCATGGATTAGAAGAACAAATATTGTTAAAATGTCTATACTATCCAAAGTGATCAAAAAGAATGAAATATCCAAAGCAATATACACATTCAATGAAATTCTTATCAAAATAACACCAACATTCTTCACAGGGCTAGATCAAACAATTCTAAACTTTGTATAGCCACCAGAAAAGACCCCAAATAGCCAGTGTAATGTTGAAAAAGAAAACCAAAACTGGAGGCATCACAATTCTGGATTCGAGCTCTATTTCAAAGCTGTAATCAACAAGACAGTAAGGTACTGGCACAAAAACAGACACAGATCAATGGAACAGAACAGAGAACCCAGAAATGGACCCACGAATGTATGGTGAACTCATCTTTGACAAAGCAGGAAAGAATATACAATGGAAAAAAGAGTCTCTTCAGCAAATGGTGTTGGGAAAACTGGACAGCAACATGCAGAGGAATGAACCTGGACCACTTTATTACATCATACACAAACATAAATTGAAAATGGGTGAAAGACCTAAATGTAAGATAGAAAATCATCAAAATACTATAGGAGAAAACTGGCAGCAACCTCTTTGACCTTGGTCACAGCAACTTCTTACTAGATGTGTCTCCATATCTAGACAAGGGAAACAAAAGCAAACATAAACTATTGGGACGTCTTCAAAATAAAAAGCTTCTGCACAGTGAAAGAAACAATTGACCAAACTAAATGGCAATAGAAAGAATGGGAGAAGATATTTGCAAACGGCATATCAAGTAAGTATCCAAAATCTATAAAGAACTTGTCAAACTCAACTCCCCCCAAAAAATCAAGTGAAGAAATGGGCAGAAAACATGAAGAGACACTTTCCAAAGAAGAAATCCAGATGGCTAACAGACACATGAAAAGATACTCAACATCACTAATCAGCAGAGACATACAGATCAAAACCACAAGGAGATCCCACCTCACACCTGTCAGAATGGCTAAAATGGACAACTTAGGAAGCAACAGATGTTGGCAAGGATGTGGAGAAAGGGGAATGCTTTTGCAATATTGGTGGGAATGCAAGCCAGTAGAGCCACTCTGGAAGAGTACGGAGGTTCCTTGAAAAGTTGAAAATAGAACTTCCCTATGACCCAGAAACTGTACTGCTAGGTATTTATTCAAAGGAGGATACAAAAATGCTGATATGAAGAGGCACATGCACCCCAATGTTGATGGCAGTGCCATCAACAATAGCCAAATTATGGAAAGAGCCCAAATGTCCATCGACTGATGAATGGATAAAGAAGATGTCATATATATATATAATGGAATATACTCGGTTATCAAAAAGAATGAAATCTTGCCATATGCAACAATATGGATGGAACAAAACAAAATAAGTCAGAGAAAGACAAATTATCATATCATTTCACTCATGTGAAATTTAAGAAACAAAACAGATGAACATAGGGGAAGGGAAGGAAAAATAAGATAAAAACAGAGAGGGAGGCAAACCATAAGAGACTCTTAAATACAGAGAACTGAGAGTTGCTGGAGGGGGTTTGGGTGGAGGGAAGGGCTAAATGGGTGATGGGCATTAAGGAGGGCACTTGTTGGCATGAGCACTGGTTTTGTGTAAGTGATGAGTCACTGGGTTATACACCTGAAACAAATACTACACTGTATATTAACTAACTTGAATTTAAATAAATAAATTTTTAAAAAAAGAAAAAAATTACTGACAATGACTTTCCATTATGCACCTGAATTAATAAGAAAACTTACATCGAAATATTGCTGGTAATTTGTCCTTATTAATAGGAACTACAGAAATGCCTCCAGAATTTCAGATTGGTTCAAGGGATATGAAATTCAATGTTTAGCTGCCAAGCATATAGTGTTAATGTATGAAGCTGGCCTTGTGAATTAATGCTGGGTACTTGCAAACTGGAAGTTATGGGCCATCACAAGGAGACAGCCACTCTGCAGATACTAAGAATGGTGTCATATCATGCATAAATGCTATCCCAACACTGTCAGACCTAATTTTTCAAGAGAAGCCCAAAATTTCAATTTGAGGAGAAATTTCTATTTTGTAAACATAAGCTTAATTCTTAAAACTGCATGGGCCAAAGACAGTATGTTTTTCAGGTCAAATCAGGCTATTTGAGATGTTCAGTTCAATGACATCAGACTTGATACCCAATATATCCATCTCATAATTGTAATAGATTTGTAAGTTGCTCAGGATATTAGCACAGGAATTTGGGTAATAATGGAAATGGGAAATAATGTCAAAGTTTGTCTCTATAACTCTTCATAATATATAATATATAATTAATAATATATAACGCTTATTTATGCTTTCATGCACCATCCACCCTCTATTACAAACCTTTAAATTTGGTACCAAGTTTAGCTGGTTTTAGTACCATTCTCTTTTGAGGTATACTTTGTATAGTTATGTTCTGATTCACTGTTTTGATTTATATTGTATTCTTATGAGATAACTTTACTTCCATGTTCTTGGAGGATGAAATGGGGGAGATCCTACTCATCAACTACAAGTGCAAGAGCTTTCTGGCAATAAAAGCATTGCAAGAGTCATTCAGCTAATATTAATTACATGAAAAGCAAAGTTTTTCAATTTATGTACCAAGAGAGGTTCTATTCTCAAACTTGAAGGATCATTCTCTAACTGGGCTAGTGAGGATATTGTTGCTGATTTCTTCTTCTGAAAAGTACTGAATAAAACTGGCACAAATTTGCAGTCTAGCCACACCATACCTACATGTGCAACAGACAAGGACTCCATGTAATTGTGATAGCAAATGGTCCTAGATTTTCTGTCTATGTAGACCCATAGGAAAAGACTAGAACTCTTAGCTGAGATTTTGGGATATTTCCTAATCACATAATCTCTAATAACCACACTGTATGTTGGGGGCAATAAATTGGTTTGTTTGTTTGTTTGTTTGTTTGTTTGTTTGTTTGTTTGAAGGTCCTTTTGATAGAGACATTCTAGGAGGCAGTGGGGGTTAGATTTTCATCCATGTATGTCATGGTGTTTTGTTCCCTTTGCATGTCCTAGCCCCCTTTTCCTGGGAAAGTTAGATTTAATCTCTATTCTGCTGAGTTATGATCACACTGGTTCAAACCTTGGTGACTGATTTATACATGGGTACTAGACCCTCTAGCAGTTATCCCATGACTCCAAAGTTTTCTCCCCTGGTACTGATTTGCTGATTTCCAGTTTAAAGAGACTGCCTATCTCTCAGTCTAATACAATTAGCCGTGACTTTGTTTCATCTGCTCTTGCTCCTCAACATCATTATGTTTGATGTTTCTGTTATCTTCCCTGGGTGGTCTGGCTCATTTTTGCTTAGGGAAAACAAGATTCATGAGGTTATATTTAATATTCCAATTGTGCACTAACTTCTTTACATGCCCCTGAGGAGTCAATATCTCCTCCCAGTTCCCTTGTGTACTGAATCCCTTATGCTCCAACTATATATATGTACATATGTTAGGATGGTAAGACAAATACACTCTAAATAGTACTGCATTTCCCCCCATAGGGACTTGTAAAATACTACATGCTTCTTATTAAGCTGATTTTCTATTCATTCAAAAACATTTATTTCATGTGCTTACTGCGTATGGTGGAAAAAGAAAAGATAGATTCATTCTTACCTTTAAGTGGTTTATAACCTCATGGTGAGGTATTCATGTTTATGAGAAACTATAATAAAGTTAGACCAAAAAGTGCCTGAAGAAGTATGACAAAAATGCTAGTGGGCACACAGTGATTAATTCTGATTTGGGGAACTGGGAGAAATCTAACAGTTTATTGTGGAAGGAATTTCAACATTAACCTGACAAGATTATTTCTGAAGGGAGTTTTCCTCCTGTATAAACCCTGGAAGTCATGCTTTCCAAAAGTAAACAAGCTGACATCATTAGATATGGAAGATGCCTTCCCTCAATGTTCCCATTAACAGTAATGGACAATTCAAAATCCAATTCTTTCACATTGAGTCATTACTATTAATGAGACAAAATGAAATGACATGCCAGATATTCCTCATGGAAATATAGAAAAGGTGAAAATGAGAAATATGATCTGAGATATTAATTTGTAAGACTGAAAGTAATAAAACAGAGTACATTCTCTATAATTTATCAGAAAACTTAGCTCTTAGATTTTCTATTGTCTCTTTTTCTTGTGAAATTTAGGCTTTCATCTTCTCTCACTTACCATTAAATTCTTCCTCTAAGGTATTCTGATTAGGTAGCTTTAAGGCTACAAGGTATGATGAGATAAAGAAATGATTTTATCTTACTTTATCTTGCATTTATTAATTGTGCTCTCAAGAGGCTCTATTTTAAAATCAGTATAGCTAGAACAATATTAGAAGACAGTTAACATTTTTAGTATATTTATGCTAGAAAACAGTGTGTTTTAAATTTTTGTTTAATGTTTACTTAATTTTGAGAGAGAGAGTGTGAGCAGGGGAGGGACGGAGAGAGGAAGACACAACATCCGAAGCACACTCCGGGCTCTGAGCCATCAGCACAGAGCCCAATGGGGGCGGGGGGGGGGGAGGCTGGAACCCACAAACTGCGAGATCATGACCTGAGCCGAAGTCGGACGCTTAACCGACTGAGTCACCCAGGTGCCCCCAAAACAGTGTGTTTTAGAGTCCACTTGGACTCCACCGAAATTATTTTCCTCTCAGATCCAGGTCTAGATAAACAATTTTTTCCCCTCCATTATTGCTCTGACCTTTTAATTACTAGTCCGAATATATTCTGGGGTTTGTTGCTACCAAAATGAGCAGGAGGAATATATAGCTTAACCCTGACCCACATCCTACTGTGGCCATCAAATATTTTTAGTCCGAAGCCTATGTTCTCTTGGTTGCTTACACTGTAGGAGATTCCTATATCCTCTGGTAAGAATATCAGGTCATTTAGAAGTATTCCTTTTCTACCCAGTACCTCTGGAAAAATACATCCAGAATAGCTAATGTTCTCTTTAAATCCTTGCAACCGTTCTTAACAAGAGCTAATGGAAATTATGTTCATTTTAAAAATACATCTATAGCTAAGATTCATATTACTCTCACTGGTTATTAGTTGTGCTCTATGTTTTCTTTTCCTTTTCTTTTTAAAAAAGTTGTTGCTTCTGGTTCAGTTACCCCTTCTTTTCCCCTTCCTCATCAGATCTCTAATGGACCTCTAACATCTTAAACTCAATGGGCCTTTTGCAAGTCTGATTTAACAGCATCAGTCCTGTTCATGCTCCACCATCTTTATTGTTCCTGGATTTAAGGCTGCTTGCACCTGCAGGAAAACCTTGTATTACTTCTGTGATTAAAGGTATACAAGCATAAAATGGCTTCCTTGATCCTCCTCATTAATTTTTTTTTTCTTTCAGTAATTTTGGCTCTTATCTTTATAATTTTCATTCCTCCACTTTAATGTGCTGTCCTTTTCTATCTTCTACTGATACTTAGAAAATTTGGGGCACCTGGGTGGCTCAGTCGGCTAAGCACCCAACTCTTGATTACGGCTCAGGTCATGATCTTGTGGTTCTTGAGTTCAGGCTCTGTGCTGATAGCTCTGAGCTTGGAGCCTACTTTCGATTCTGTGTCTCCCTCTCTTTCAGCTCCTCCCCCACTTGCACTCAGTGTCTGTCTCTCTCAACAAGCCAAGAGCACATTGTATACACTGTATGTTAGCTAACCTGACAATAATTTATATTAAAAAAAAACTATAACTATATATTGAAAAAATAAATAAACAAATAAATATTATAAAAAAGAAAATTTCTGTTCAGGCTTTGTTCTCTGCTATATCAGAGTTGCAGGCTATACATTCTGCATTTAAGCACAAATCTAACTACATCCCACATAATTTATTTGCTATATTTTCATCATTGTGTATTTACAAATATTTTCCAATTTCCATTGTGATCTTTTGTTTGTTATATGGGTTAAATATATATGTGTTAAATATGTATGTATTTCTTAACTTAATGTCAATATTTTCCCTGTCTTAGCATCATAGTTTGTATACTTGTTAATTATTTTTTAATGTCTATTTATTTTTGAGAGAGAGAGAGAGAGACAGAGTGTGAGCCAGGGAGGGGCAGAGAGAGAGGGAGACACAGAATCTGAAGCAGGCTCCCGGGTCTGAACTGTCAGCACAGAGCCCAACGCGGGGCTCGAACCCATGAACTGTGAGATCATGACCTGAGCTGAAGTTGGACGCTTAACCGACTGAGCCACCCAGGCACCCCAACTTGTTATTTTTAAGGATACGCTACAGATTACAACATGCATTTCTGATTCATTAAAGTTTAATGTGTATTAACATGTCTACTTTTCCTGACCAAGACTTTCAGAACATTTTAATGCTGTTTGTCTCTCTGACTTAATGCTATTATTATATTTTGCCATATATTTTCATACATTTGAATTATAAACATATATAAACACAAAATTTTTATGACTTAAATATTAAATATTTATTTATATTTACATTTATTGTTACTTTATGCTCTTTCTTGCATCTCTAAACTTGCATCTGTGGATTACTCTTCTGGCTTTAGAATATCTTTTACCTTCTTTTTAGCACAAATCTGGTTGTGACAAATAATCTGTTTCTCTTTGTCTGAAAACATTTCATTTTGCTTTTGTTTAAAAGGGCACGGTACTTTTGGGGTGCCTGGGTGGCACAGTTAAGCTCCCAACTTTTGATCTGGGCTCAGTCACGGTCTCACAGTTTGTGAGCTCAAGCCCCAAGTCACTGACTGCAGAGCCTGCTTGGGATTCTCTCTATCCCTCTCTCTCTGCCCCTCCCCTACTCATGCTCTCTCTCTCTCAAAATAAAATAAACTTAAAAAATAAAGGGCATGTTACTTTCTCTGACTTATTTCACTTAAGACAATACACTCTAGTTCCATCTATGTTGCTGCAAATGGCAAGATTTCATTCTTTTTGATCACTGAGTAATATTCCATTGTACATATATAACACACCTTCTTTATCCATTTGTCAGTTGTTGGACATTTGGGCTCTTTCCATAATTTGGCTATTTTTGATAATGCTGCTACAAACATTGCGGTGCATGCGCCCCCTCAAATCAATATTTTTGTATCCTTTGGATAAATACCTATTAGTACCATTGCTGGGTTGTAGGGTAGCTCTATTTTTAATTTTTTGAGGAACCTCCATACTGTTTTCCAGAGTCAGTTGCACCAGTATGCATTCCCACCAACAGTATAAAAGGCTTCCCCTTTCACATATCATATAATTTCACTCATTAGGTGGAATTTAAGAAACATAACAGATGAACATAGGGGAAGGGAAGGAAAAATAAAATATGATAAAAACAGAGAGGGAGGCAAACCATCTTAAAGAGACTCTTAACTATAGAGAACAAACTGAGGGTTGGTGGAGGGGCAGTGGATTGGGGGATGGGCTAAATGGGTGATGGTCATTACTGAAGGCACTTGTTGTGAGAAGCAGTGGGTGTTATATGTAAGTGATGAATCACTGAATTCTATTCCTGAAACCAATACTACATGTTAACTAATTTGAATTTAAATAAAAAACTTGGAAGAAAAACAAAAACAAAACAAACAAAAAACACAACAGGTTTGCATATTTTATCCTACTATAAAGCTGACACATTCAAGGTCAAAGAGAGCAGACTATGGGAATAAATGTTTGACCACTGCAAAATAATTAAATTAAACTACAAATAGTAAAAGGGTATATTACTAAGTATTCCCCCAAACTCTGAAGATGGTCTTCCAGTGAGTTCTGGGTTCCACTGCCACTCTGGCTGCTTTTAAGATTTTTCTCTTTTACCTCATAGTGCTCCCGGGAATTATGGCTTTATGTAGCTACTCAGTTTTACAAAGTGGTAATTACATCTTTAAATCCTGATTCTCTTCCTTTCTCTATTTTTGGGCATCTGATTCCACAGTACCATGAAAGTAGTCTATTTCTAAATTGAAGCCCTTTGATACCTAAATCCTGAACTCCAATTTTTGTCAACTTAACCTGTCAAAACTCTATTTGGTATTACATGCTTTCAGCTGTCTCCCTAAGAGTTTATGCAGCAGATATTAGCCTACACCTGAATCGATAGAATACAGCTAGGAAAAAGTAGTCCTGATTTCTGAGCTCACATCTCTTAGTTTCTTTTTTTTCTTGGATGTTGGCCCCTGAATTCTTCACAGTCTTATTAGTTCTCCCGTACTTCCAGATGGATGTTCTTTCCATACTTTTCTGGTTTTTCCAGATATTATCAAAGGAAGGGTCGGGATGAGTTATCTATTTGCCATGATTGGAAACACCCTTTTCAATTGATATATGACATACACTAATCTTGAATGTTAATAATCATGACTTTTTGACACATTTACACCTGTCTAGTCATTATCCAAGGAATATACAGAATATATAGACTATTTCTAGTACTCTATTTCTAACACTCTCTTGCATCTGTCCTGAAGACACCCATCAGATGACTACAACTCTGACATTAATAATCATTAGATAACTTTGCCTGTTTTGAAGTTAATATAAATGGAATGTTACTGACAATACACTTATGTATCTAGCTTTTTTCAAAACATAATATCTATGAACATAATATCTATGTTTTTATATGTAGTAGTCCATTTTTCATATCTGTATAGTATTTTCACTGAATGAATATACCACAATATATCTATTCTTTTCATGGGCATCCAGTTTTAGCTACTTTGAATAAAGTTGCTACGAGCATTTTGTATGTTTTTTGCTGGCCAGATGTACTCTTTTATCTTGTGAATACACCAACAGTGAACCTGCTGAGTTGTAGGGAAGGCAAATATTCAGAGTTAGCAAAAACTGCCAGTTTTTAAAATGGTTTTATCATTTTACATTTTCATGAGCAGTGTCTGGTATTTCTTTCTCATATAGGCTACATTTTATTTTTAGAAAATAATTTTTCACTTTCTTACTGTTCTTCATTTCCTTTGGGTACATACCCTGCTCACTGTCTAACAAAGCTGAATGCGGAATTTATACAATGTTTTTGCCACTCTGTTCAGTTTCCTCCCCTAATAGTAACTTCCGGTCTTTCACTTCACATTTCCTAAGACAAGGGTCAGCTTGGTTCAGCCTCCCTCTTCTTCCACTTTGTCAGAGGGTACTGCTACATTGGGCCAAGTGGATTTTCTTTTTTTTCTTTTCTTGCCTTGTCTTTTCTTTTCTTTTCTTGCTTTTCTTGGGTTTCAACTTCAACAAATGAGCTCTCAAGCTAAGGGAGAAAGTTTTGTTTACATATATGGTTGCTATTTCAAAGAGTTGGAGGGGGTAGTTGATACTGTTTATTTTGCTGTTTGCCCCCAACATATATCCATTCTTCACAATAGGAGAGAATCAAAAATCTCAGGTTAATATTCTATAGTCAGTTTACCTCCATCTTCTCTTCCCATCTCTATACATCTCTAATTATTACTGATACCAATTTGACTATAATTGTTATAAATAACAATAATAGAGAACACTGTGAATTTTAAATTTTGTTGTGATGAAGAGAATGAAACATTTGTTTGTATTCTGGGTGTTTAATGAAGCTGTTTCTCTGTTTGGATAGTCTTGGTACTAGTTTTCTAACATTTTCTACAAATCCCTAAAAAATGTTGATCGATACCTTTCTGGTGAAGGACACATTTCCAGGATTTACAAAGAGATGAAAAACCCCACCTCTGTGAAGCATTGATTTTTACTTTGGCCCATTCATTCCAAATACAGCCACCAAGTACGATGTCAGTTTATATATTTCAATATTTAATAGTTTTCTGAAGTCTCTGGTGTGTACACACATTCTATTAAAACCCTGTCGACTATTTACTTTCTCCAATCATTCATATGGGCTTTTTCTTGCCAAATGTTAATGTGACATCTGCTGTACCTAATTCCAGTAAATATCAGGAATTTTTATGCATACAAACGGTTTATCATACATACACCATCAATTTGTTCTGAGACATGTCACTTGTGCAAATAGCCTAGGGGTTTTATTTATTAAGATTTACATCGAGTGAAAACTAAACACTTTAATTCAAAGATCTTGGATTTTCCATCCAGATGTTTATAATCTCTCATGCTATTTACTGACCTTGCCAAATTAAGGTTGTGAATTAATTAGTTGTATTCATAAATTCATAAAGAGATGGAATTACTATAAAAGGTTGATAATATATGATATCAGATTTTCATAAAATAAGGAGGCAATATAAATTCAATTCAGACGGAGCAAAACATAATAAAAAAAAGTAAGATCCTATTTAAAAGTGGTAATGGACACATAAAACCAACCAGACTTTCATGCTTAGTTTAATGAATTTATGTACTTCAATCACATAAACAAAAAATATCCTATTACATAAATATTGGAATTTGATGACAGATTTTTTTTCTAAAAATGTTTTGTTTTCAGCTTCAAGGGAAAGTATCTTTTTCTTATTTTCATTCAACTATCTATTCAACTGCTTATTCATCAAGCAAATATTTTTTTTTATCACTTCCCTAAACCTCTAACCTCTTCAAATCAACCTCTCTCCCTCATAGCCTTATGTACCTCTTACTCATAAAAAGTATAACAGCTATAACATTGCATTATTGGTGGGATGATTTGGTAATTTTGTGAATTATAATGAGATTTTTGAACTCTAGGTAAGTAAGGTCTTTGTTACTTTTTGCTCACCATTGTATGTCCAGAGCCTAAAAGAGTGTTTCACAGAGTAAGTGATCAATCAATAAATGTAAGAGGTGCTGTATATTAATTAGAATTTCAAGAAAATCAAGAGATTGTGTTTGCCTAAATGCACAACTGGAATCAGGAATACAAAAGGAAGGGTTATGCATGATACAGATTAGGAGAAAATTCTGTTTTATGAGAAATAGTAGAAAGCCCCTTAGGAAGGGGTAGAAGCAGATGATATTATATGGCAGATTTTAATATTAGGTAAAGATTTTCATTTGTAGGACAAATAAAGCCCAAGAAAATTAATTTAAAAAATACTGCAGGACTGAAGTTAACACCATGGTGAACCTCAGAGGGAACTAACTCTTCACGGCTTGATCCAGTGCCCTACATTAGACATGAAGATGTATCCTGTTTTCTCTCCATTCATTATTGCCACAGGTCCAAGGAGCTTATTCTGGTCATATTCATAACTACTTGTTGCCTAAAATAAAATAGTTCCCTGACATTTTAAATTTGTTCATTGAAAGCCTTGAATTGTTAAAGGAGACCATAGGAGTGTAAGAGTTTTGGTTAGCTCATTTCAACCCTCTCTGTATCTGTTTCATTAAAATAATTCTTATAGAAATTACTCTCCTATTAAAAGCTCTCTTTCTCTCTCTCTCTATGTATGTAGGAATACATAATTCCTACATACATGTATACATGTATTTACATATGTGTGTATATATACAGAGATTTATACACGTATTTTTTTTAAAAAAAGAGTAAACTAGAAGGATGGTTGAAGATGTACAGTAATCTCTCTCTTTCCTGAGACTCCACTGCAGTGACCACAATGAAAGAATGGGAATCATAAACAACAACAGGGAAGAAGATGGATGAAAAACTGTGGGGATATCTATCTTTATGGCTCCCAGCATACTGAACTCCTTCCTTAAAGTTTGATTATTTCCCACAATTAGAAATCTGTTTTCCTAAGGTAAAATCAGAGATCTTCTATCTCTAGAAAACCTTGCATCCCTCTATCAGAATCTACATCTTTATTTTTTTCTTCTCATACTTTCCTCCTCCCCACTCCTGTACTGCCTTCTTATTTCCAACCCCAATTCTATTTCTTGCTGACTTATATTTGCTGGAACATTTCCTCCAGTAGAACAGCCTAAGGAAGGGAAGCTTGGGTGAAATTTAGCTTTTTCCTCATTTTAAATATTTAAAAACTCTATTACAAATATGATGTAAATATAGTTACTCTACTTAAATGTTGGACATTGGCTTTTGATGGAATTTTTCTTATTTTTTAGGTGCATAAGGCTAGCTCACATTGCAGCCTGACTGGATGACTGAGAGTATTACTTATATTTATATAAATTTATATTTTGCTTCATTTACTTATCCTCTCTCTCTGTCTTTCCCACTCTGTGTCTCTCCTGCGTGTGTGTGTGTGTGTGTGTGTGTGTGTGTGTGTATGTGTGTGTACCACAGAGTTTATCTGAAGGGAATTTTTAAAGAGTTCTTAATTTTTTCCTTACCCACTGACCTTTCAGGTTTTCTTTTTTTGGGGAAAACTGTAGTAATTCACATTTTCCTACCATATTGTCAATTTTCTACAGCTTTTCAATGTTTTGAGGAAAGAATGTCATAGAGTACCATCATAAAAACAAAAGGTCTCATATAATCTTACAGCTATTTTTTATTTGCTAATCCATACTTTCTTTAATTTATTAATTGGATTTTCCAGGTCAAATCTTTCTTTGTGATTCATCTCCCTAAAAACAACAAATAAGATTGTATACTCAGATTTTCTAAATAAAATAGAATTATCAAACACAGATTACTAAGAATAGCTAAGGTTATATACTTTTGCTTCTTATTTTTATATGCTACGGAAAGTTTCTTGGGTCATATTTCTTAAATATATTCATTGTTTTCCTCTTTAAGAAGGTGTAAGAAGAATGCGTGTGGGTACAAGATGTGTTCTTTTCATGAGCTTCACACGTCTTAAAATGCTTGTGCTTTATAGTCAATTCTCAATTACCAAGTCCCAATTTTCTCTGTGAAATAAGTCAGTGACTTTGGGTAGAAGTTATACTGAATATAGACAGTTGAGACAAAGAGCATTCATGACAGAGAAATTCAACTGTGCACGCTTTTATTTTATTTATATTTTTCTTCCTAAGGAAAAGAGTGTTTTTCCCTAAAGCAGCAGCTACCAAACTTTTTGGTCTTCAGGCCCCTAAAATTTTTCTTCTATGTGGGATTTAATGTGAATGACCACTATCAAAATTACACCCTCAGAAATTTAAATAAATAAAACTTTAAAATATATATGCTGAATTCATTCGAAAATAGTCAAAGTGAACTCATTTCGTGTTAACAAAGCAACATTTTTATGAAGAAATAACACTTTTCCAAAGCAAAAATATAATTATGATTAGAGTGACATTTTTGCAAATCTCTTAAATGTCTTACTTGATAGATAGCTGGGTTCTTAGGTCAGCTTCTATATTCCGTGTTCCAAATATCACATGTTCTACAGCCTCTAGGAAGCTGCACAGTATACTCCCAAGAAGAGAGCAGAAGGCAAATAACACTTTCATGTTACAATGAAAATAGTTTTTTTTAACTGTTTTCTTTTTAATTTTTTAAATGTTTTTATTTATTTTTGAGACAGAGAGAGAGAGAGCATGAGCAGGGGAGGGGCAGAGAGAGAGGAAGACACAGAATCCAAAGCAGGCTCCAGGCTCTGAGCTGCCAGCACAGAGCCCAACGCAGGGCTCGAACTCACAGACTGTGAGATCATGACCTGAGCTGAGGTTGGACGCTTAACCGACTGAACCACCCAGGCACCCCACAATGAAAACAGTTTTGATCTCAGACCCATTGAGAGAGAATAGCTGTTCTAAAGTGAAATGTCAGTCTGTTCCAGAATACCAAAAAGCACAATGAAGGGCAATATGCAACTGAATTGTATTTTGCCTTGGTTCAGAATACTTGAATTTACAAGTAGGCCACAAAATACATTAAAATTTTAGCAACATTTGCTTAAGTCTTGATGGGCTGGCTTCCTTGGCCTACTAATTGATGCCTTAACCTCTACTATGGATAAGTGTTCTTTTCTCTTTTTTTTTTTTTTTTTTTAGTTTATTTATTTATTTTGAGAGAGAGAGAAAGCACAAGTCGGGGACAGGCAAAGAGAGAAGAAGAGAGAGAATCACAAGAAGGCTCCACACCGGCAGTGCAGAGCCCGGTGCGGGGCTCGAACTCATGAACCATGAGATCATGACCTGAAGTTGGCACTTATCCAACTGAGCCACCCGGGTGCTCCTAAAGTGTTCACTACCTTCTGTGTAATCTGCTTAAGATAGAAGCAGTTCTGCTTCCTAGTAGAATAATTTTCTGTGCTTTATGTTACTGTTGTTATATCCATGATGGTAAAGGACCGGGGGAAATAAAACCATCAAGAACTAAGGTTCTTCACTTATGGAAGAGCTGAGATACCTTATAATAGTGTTACCTTGTATATGTATTTTGAAATATTTTATTGTCAACTTGATACAATAGGGAAACCAAGTAGTTTCTCAGTCACTTGCCACTCTTAATTAGCCACGTAAACAAATCTGTGAAAGTATTTTTTATTTTGCATTCCCAAAATAATACTCTAGATTTTGAAAACAAATAAAACATTTTAGGATTATCTATTACATGAAAAAATAACTTTGCAATTTCTCAGAAAGCTTCTGGAAAATCACAAATATGTGTTTCTTTACTTCAAACAAAAAAGGGAGATGTTAGAAATAATTAGGTTTGTCTCTGAGGATAGTACGTTATAGTGGAGAAGTTTCTACTTGTTCTAGGAAAGAACAGAAATCTTTGCCAATCCCTTTCCTCTGTGGTCATGTTGTTGTTTCAGAGGATTAGGGATGAAATAGACTATACTTTTTGCTAACCTACCTCCACTATCTTTATTTAGGGATGGTTACTCTAAGGGGATGTTTTTTGAACAACTTTACGATTCACGATACATTTTACATTTTGATGCAACACACACACTCATAAATGCCCACAGCTGAAACAAATATTTTAAGAAATAATACTAACCTATACATTTGAGATGTACTTCTATTCCAGTCCATTCTATATGCTATCGATTTGATTCAATTTAAATTCTTTTTTTTCTTAAACAAAAACTGGTTACAAGCCACAAAATTGATTTCACAATCCACTATTGGGTTATGAACTCTAGTTTGAAAAACACTTCACCAAAGAACCTATTTGTTGATAATCTTACCTTTGCCTGCCATGCAAATTTTCATATTTTCTTTGTTTTCTTTTTTAACAATGAAAAGGTGGGGACAGTATATCAGCAACCAGTCAGTGACATCAAGTCATACCTGTGATTTGTCTTTTCTTTTCCCTTACTATAGTGTGATAAAAACAACTACATGATAAATCATGAGAAACGGCACTGAAAATCTGGATCTAATCTGGACCAACAAATCCAAGGTATTGTTTACTTTTCCTTTTCTTCTGGGCAACTCAGAATAAAAGGAAGTTATATGCTAACCTAATTTCAGACACTATGCTTCCTTCTCTGGCAAATGAATCCATTAAAATCTAGGAAGTACCTGCTGACCTGTGCACATTGCTATTCAAAGCTGACTCAAAATTTTCAGGGAGAGAGTGGAATAAAAGCTTGTATTTTAATAATATCTACTAATGTGTCCTAGCAGCTGTTTTATTTTTGCTGACATGGTAGAGAAAACAGTACCTCATCCTTGGAAAGGATAAGTTTCTGCTGGAGGATTGTACAATTCTGAGTGAACCCGAACTTTATGCATTTCTCAGAGCATGCCGAGACCAGCATGAAGTGCTCTCCAGCATGAAGAGCAGCATGAAGTGCTCTCCTTTTCTTTCCTGCTACAGGTTTCAGCATCTAGGTCTATCTTCTTTTTCTTCATTGGTACCCCCACCCACTGTATCATGTGAAATTCCCCAAAGTGACTGCCTGAAGATTATTAATAATAAGTTTTACGAGAAGACAGGCTGAGCATAACACATTAAAGATAAAAATATGGCAGCATGACAATAATGTGGGGACGTTCAGCAGTTTGTATAGTCATTATCATAGCTCTCTTTTAAAAAATGTGTATTTTTGAGAAAAAGTGAGCGGGGGAGGGGAAGAGAAAGAGAAAGAGACAGAGAATACCAAGCAAGCTTCCCCAGCCTGACATGCGGCTCAAACTCAAGAACAGTGAGATCATGACCTGAGCTGAAATGAAGAGTCAGATGCTTAACCGACTGAGCCACCCAGACACCCCGATTATTCTAGCTTCCTTAATGGGAATGGGAAGTTTACAAATAGGCTTAAGGTCTTCCTTTCTAGTTTGAAGGATAGAATACACCCAACCTTCTCACTTAGATCCTGGCTATTTTCTGGATTGCTCATTCATATTTTATTTATTCATCCCGAAATATCACTTGCCATGGATTCACAGGTTTCATTTTGTATCCATTCAAGTATCCAATTCCATTAAGTAGTTTGTATTTCTGGGGACCACCAGTGTATTTCCCACATGACTGAACCCTATATATATTTTCTATATATTCATGAAATGTCTCATTAATATCTTTACTCACAATCATATATTTATATTATCTTTGTACTTTTGGTAACCACAAAGTTGAAAGCTAGCGATTTCCTCAAATACATTTTTCTTCAAATATGATGTAAGTGTAAAAACAATATATAAGCTCAACAGAAAAGGGGCATTTCTATTTGAGGTTTCCTCAAAAAGAGTTTTGGAGTCTATCACTACACAGCCAGCTCATCCCCAATATGTATCCCTGTGGAACTCCTAAGACTTCACAGCTAACATAAAACCCACAAACTCATACACATGAACACACACATACGGATGTGTCTAAACAAATGCATCCCATTGCTTCTATTTGACATTATAAGCTTTTTTTAAAAAAGGAAGGAATGAGAGGTTAGCGGGCAAGATGGCGGCTTACGAGGACGCTGGGCTCACCGCACGTCCTGCTGATCACTTAGATTCCATTTACACCTGCCTAAATAACCCAGAAAACCGCCAGAGGATTAGCAGAACGGAGTCGCCGGAACCAAACGCAGACGAGAGGCCCACGGAAGAGGGTAGGAAGGGCGGCGAGGCGGTGCGCGCTCCACGGACTGGCGGGAGGGAGCCAGGGCGGAGGGGCGGCTCGCCGGCCAAGCAGAGCCCCCGAGTCTGGCTGGCAAAAGCGGAGGGGCCTGACGGACTGTGTTCCCACAACAAGCGCGACTTAGCCTCTGTGAGTTCATAAGTTAATAGCTCTGCTCGGAAAGCGGGAAGGCTGGAGGACAAAGGGAGGGAGAGCTGCTGAGCCCCCTGACAACAGAGCTCAGTTTGGTGGGGAACAAAGGTGCTCGCCAGTGCCATCTCCCCCGCCCATCCCCCAGCCAAAATCCCAAAGGGAACCAGTTCCTGCCAGGGAACGTGCTCGCTCCGCGCAAACACCCAACTCTGCCCTTCTGCAGAGCCAAACCTCCGGCAGCGAATCCGACTCCCTCCCGCTGCCAAGGGCCCCTCCTGAAGTGGATCACCTAAGGAGAAGTGAGCTAAGCCTACCCCTCCTGCCCCCATGCACCTTGCCTACCCACCCCAGCTAATACGCCAGATCCCCAGCATCACAAGCCTGGCAGGGTGCAAGTAGCCCAGACGAGCCACACCACCCCACAGTGAATCCCGCCCCTAGAAGAGGGGAAGAGAAGGCACACACCAGTCTGACTGTGGCCCAAGTGGTGGGCTGGGGGCAGACATCAGGTCTGACTGCGGCCCCGCCCACCAACTCCAGTTATACACCACAGCACGGGGAAGTGCCCTGCAGGTCCTCACCACGCCAGGGACTATCCAAAATGACCAAGCGGAAGAATTCCCCTCAGAAGAATCTCCAGGAAATAACAACAGCTAATGAGCTGATCAAAAAGGATTTAAATAATATAACAGAAAGTGAATTTAGAATAATAGTCATAAAATTAATCGCTGGGCTTGAAAACAGTATACAGGACAGCAGAGAATCTCTTGCTACAGAGATCAAGGGACTAAGCAACAGTCACGAGGAGCTGAAAAACGCTTTAAACGAAATGCATAACAAAATGGAAACCACCACAGCTCGGCTTGAAGAGGCAGAGGAGAGAATAGGTGAACTAGAAGATAAAGTTATGGAAAAAGAGGAAGCTGAGAAAAAGAGAGATAAAAAAATCCAGGAGTATGAGGGGAAAATTAGAGAATTAAGTGATACACTAAAAAGAAATAATATACGCATAATTGGTATCCCAGAGGAGGAAGAGAGAGGGAAAGGTGCTGAAGGGGTACTTGAAGAAATCATAGCTGAGAACTTCCCTGAACTGGGGAAGGAAAAAGGCATTGAAATCCAGGAGGCACAGAGAACTCCCTTCAGACGTAACTTGAATCGATCTTCTGCACGACATATCATAGTGAAACTGGCAAAATACAAGGATAAAGAGAAAATTCTGAAAGCAGCAAGGGGTAAACGTGCCCTCACATATAAAGGGAGACCTGTAAGACTCGTGACTGATCTCTCTTTTGAAACTTGGCAGGCCAGAAAGAATTGGCACGAGATTTTCAGGGTGCTAGACAGAAAAAATATGCAGCCGAGAATCCTTTATCCAGCAAGTCTGTCATTTAGAATAGAAGGAGAGATAAAGGTCTTCCCAAACAAACAAAAACTGAAGGAATTTGTCACCACTAAACCAGCCCTACAAGAGATCCTAAGGGGGACCCTGTGAGACAAAGTCCCAGAGACATCACTACAAGCATAAAACATACAGACATCACAATGACTCTAAACCCGTATCTTTCTATAATAACACTGAATGTAAATGGATTAAATGCGCCAACCAAAAGACACAGGGTATCAGAATGGATAAAAAAATAAGACCCATCTATTTGCTGTCTACAAGAGACTCATTTTACACCGGAGGACACCTTTAGATTGAGAGTGAGGGGATGGAGAACTATTTATCATGCGACTGGAAGCCAAAAGAAAGCTGGAGTAGCCATACTTATATCAGACAAACTAGACTTTAAATTAAAGGCTGTAACAAGAGATGAAGAAGGACATTATATAATAGTTACAGGGTCTATCCATCAGGAAGAGCTAACAATTATAAATGTCTATGCGCCGAATACTGGAGCCCCCAAATATATAAAACAATTACTCATAAACATAAGCAACCTTATTGAGAAGAATGTGGTAATTGCAGGGGACTTTAACACCCCACTTACAGAAATGGATAGATCATCTAGACACACAGTCAATAAAGAAACAAGGGCCCTGAGAGACATTGGATCAGATGGACTTGACAGATATATTTAGAACTCTGCATCCCAAAGCAACAGAATATACTTTCTTCTCGAGTGCACATGGAACATTCTCCAAGATAGATCATATACTGGGTCACAAAACAGCCCTTCATAAGTTTACAAGAATTGAAATTATACCATGCATACTTTCAGACCACAATGCTATGAAGCTTGAAATCAACCACAGAAAAAAGTCTGGAAAACCTCCAAAAGCATGGAGGTTAAAGAACACCCTACTAACGAATGAGTGGGTCAACCAGGCAATTAGAAAAGAAATTAAATAATATATGGAAACCAACGAAAATGAAAATACAACAATCCAAACGCTTTGGGACGCAGCAAAGGCAGTCCTGAGAGGAAAATACATTGCAATCCAGGCCTATCTCAAGAAACAAGAAAAATCCCAAATACAAAATCTAACAGCACACCTAAAGGAACTAGAAGCAGAATAGCAAAGGCAGCCTAAACCCAGCAGAAGAAGAGAAATAATAAAGATCAGAGCAGAAATAAACAATATAGAATCTAAAAAAACTGTAGAGCAGATCAACGAAACCAAGAGTTGGTTTTTTGAAAAAATAAACAAAATTGACAAACCTTTAGCCAGGCTTCTCAAAAAGAAAAGGGAGATGACCCAAATAGATAAAATCATGAATGAAAATGGAATTATTACAACCAATCCCTCAGAGATACAAACAATTATCAGGGAATACTATGAAAAATTATATGCCAACAAATTGGACAACCTGGAAGAAATGGACAAATTCCTGAACACCCACACGCTTCCAAAACTCAATCAGGAGGAAATAGAAAGCTTGAACAGACCCATAACCAGCTAAGAAATTGAATTGGTTATCAAAAATCTCCCAACAAATAAGAGTCCAGGACCAGATGGCTTCCCAGGGGAGTTCTACCAGACGTTTAAAGCAGAGATAATACCTATCCTTCTCAAGCTATTCCAAGAAATAGAAAGGGAAGGAAAACTTCCAGACTCATTCTATGAAGCCAGTATTACTTTGATTCCTAAACCAGACAGAGACCCAGTAAAAAAAGAGAACTACAGGCCAATATCCCTGATGAATATGGATGCAAAAATTCTCAATAAGATACTAGCAAATCGAATTCAACGGCATATAAAAAGAATTATTCACCACGATCAAGTGGGATTCATTCCTGGGATGCAGGGCTGGTTCAACATTCGCAAATCAATCAACGTGATACATCACATTAACAAAAGAAAAGATAAGAACCATATGATCCTGTCAATCGATGCAGAAAAGGCCTTCGACAAAATCCAGCACCCTTTCTTAATAAAAACCCTTGAGAAAGTCGGGATAGAAGGAACATACTTAAAGATCATAAAAGCCATTTATGAAAAGCCCACAGCTAACATCATCCTCAACGGGGAAAAACTGAGAGCTTTTTCCTTGAGATCAGGAACACGACAAGGATGCCCACTCTCACCGCTGCTGTTTAACATAGTGCTGGAAGTTCTAGCACCAGCAATCAGACAACAAAAGGAAATCAAAAGCATCAAAATTGGCAAAGATGAAGTCAAGCTTTTGCTTTTTGCAGATGACATGATATTATACATGGAAAATCCGATAGACTCCACCAAAAGTCTGCTAGAACTGATACAGGAATTCAGCAAAGTTGCAGGATACAAAATCAATGTACAGAAATCAGTTGCATTCTTATACACTAACAATGAAGCAACAGAAAGACAAATAAAGAAACTGACCCCATTCACAATTGCACCAAGAAGCATAAAATACCTAGGAATAAATCTAACCAAAGATGTAAAGGATCTGTATGCTGAAAACTATAGAAAGCTTATGAAGGAAATTGAAGAAGATTTAAAGAAATGGAAAGACATTCCCTGCTCATGGATTGGAAAAATAAATATTGTCAAAATGTCAATACTACCCAAAGCTATCTACACATTCAATGCAATCCCAATCAAAATTGCACCAGCATTCTTCTCGAAACTAGAACAAGCAATCCTAAAATTCATATGGAACCACAAAAGGCCCCGAATAGCCAAAGGAATTTTGAAGAAGAAGACCAAAGCAGGAGGCATCACAATCCCAGACTTTAGCCTCTACTACAAAGCTGTCATCATCAAGACAGCATGGTATTGGCACAAAAACAGACACATAGACCAATGGAATAGAATAGAAACCCCAGAACTAGACCCACAAACGTATGGCCAACTCATCTTTGACAAAGCAGGAAAGAACATCCAATGGAAAAAAGACAGTCTCTTTAACAAATGGTGCTGGGAGAACTGGACAGCAACATGCAGAAGGTTGAAACTAGACCACTTTCTCACACCATTCACAAAAATAAACTCAAAATGGATAAAGGACCTGAATGTGAGACAGGAAACCATCAAAACCTTAGAGGAGAAAGCAGGAAAAGACCTCTCTGACCTCAGCTGTAGCAATCTCTTACTCGACACATCCCCAAGGCAAGGGAATTAAAAGCAAAAGTGAATTACTGGGACCTTATGAAGATAAAAAGCTTCTGCACAGCAAAGGAAACAACCAACAAAACTAAAAGGCAACCAACGGAATGGGAAAAGATATTCGCAAATGATATATCGGACAAAGGGCTAGTATCCAAAATCTATAAAGAGCTCACCAAACTCCACACCCGAAAAACAAATAACCCAGTGAAGAAATGGGCAGAAAACATGAATAGACACTTCTCTAAAGAAGACATCCGGATGGCCAACAGGCACATGAAAAGATGTTCAGCATCGCTCCTTATCAGGGAAATACAAATCAAAACCACACTCAGGTATCACCTCACGCCAGTCAGAGTGGCCAAAATGAACAAATCAGGAGACTGTAGATGCTGGAGAGGATGTGGAGAAACGGGAACCCTCTTGCACTGTTGGTGGGAATGCAAATTGGTGCAGCCGCTCTGGAAAACAGTGTGGAGGTTCCTCAGAAAATTAAAAATAGACCTACCCTATGACCCAGCAATAGCACTGCTAGGAATTTATCCAAGGGATACAGGAGTACTGATGCATAGGGCCACTTGTACCCAATGTTCATAGCAGCACTCTCAACAATAGCCAAATTATGGAAAGAGCCTAAATGTCCATCAACTGATGAATGGATAAAGAAATTGTGGTTTATATACACAATGGAATATTATGTGGCAATGAGAAAAAATGAAATATGGCCTTTTGTAGCAACGTGGATGGAACTGGAGAGTGTGATGCTACGTGAAATAAGCCATACAGAGAAAGACAGATACCATATGGTTTCACTCTTATGTGGATCCTGAGAAACTTAACAGGAACCCATGGGGGAGGGGAAGGAAAAAAAAAAAAAGAGGTTAGAATGGGAGACAGCCAAAGCATAAGAGACTGTTAAAAACTGAGAACAAACTGAGGGTTGATGGGGGGTGGGAGGGAGGAGAGGGTGGGTGATGGGTATTGAGGAGGGCACCTTTTGGGATGAGCACTGGGTGTTGTATGGAAACCAATTTGTCAATAAATTTCATTTAAAAAAAATGAAAAAAAAAAAGGAAGGAATGAGACATGTTGATTTCTGATCAAATATCTAATCACTATTGCTAAATTGAAAAATTACTATTAAATCACTACTAAATTAAAAGCACATGAATAAAAATCTTATGGATCCACAAGGGACAATGAGCATGGGAGAGAGAGCTGCAGATGAAATATTTCTGCAAATTTTTAGGAGACAAAAACCAGATGGAGAAGTGATAGCTGACCCTGGAATTTGAAAGAAAGAAAGAAAGAAAGAAAGAAAGAAAGAAAGAAAGAAAGAAAGAAAGAAAGAAAGAAAGAAAAGCTACTGCTTAAGAACCTGAAGAGGCTTTACCTCAGAATGATAGTAAAACTATTAAATGCTCTGTACAGCATGGACTCACACCAGTAGATTTATTGTTGTATCTGGACTAGGTAAGCAAATACCAACCCGGAAAAAACAATGAAAATAAGCATCATCAATAAGTTCTGTTTATGGCAGCACCCACTGCCTTTGGCAGAGAGTTGTGAAATATGGGCCAGAAAACTGGGGAACCAATTGGAAGTTTGTCTAGAGAGTGGTTACTTAACGTGGCACTTAGTATGGTATCTATATAGATAGCATTCAGTATGTGCTAAGTATAATTCTTGGTGCTTTACAGAAAATATTGTTTTACTTCTATAATAAACCTAAGAGTAGAGTATTAACATTATTCCCTTTACAGATAAGAAAACTGAGGCACAGATAGGTTAACTTGCTTACGGTGGCCCATAGAGTAAGTGGTGGTGCTATGATTCAAACCCAAGCAGTCTGTCTCCATTCTCTTAATGACTGAGACGTTGCCTCCTACTTTTTTTTCCTTCAGAGAATTTGAATGGAAAAGGCTATTCCTAAGGGAATTTATGCACAGCGGAAAGTAGAGCCAAAGGAAGGAGCTGAAAACAAAGGAATTAAATTAATTTCTTTACTCTGAATTGTGTGGCCTTTCAGACCCACTTTGTTCTCAGGGTAACAGCATATTATCTTCTCCCATCCCAATATGAACACACCTACTGACAGGAGATTGAAGGACGTGTGTCCTAAGAAACAAACACCTTAAGAGGAAAGATCTTCACTTGCTGAATTGGGGGTGGGGGTGGGGTCTCATGGTGAAAAATGTCTACTTAATGTCTGTTTACCCTAAAGCCCATCAATGAACAAACCTCACCTTATCAATCTTTATTGGGTTATTCCTAAACTAAAAGGACCAGAAAAGGTTCAGTAAGAATTTGAGGCATAATTACAACATGAAAAAGATACTACCAATCCTACTAATTGTTATAATTACTCAGAGATAGATGAAGCCAGAAACAAAAAACAGTAATATCCTCAAAGTGATGTTGCATATACAAACACAATCTAAATTATATGACAAAGGTATTGGGAAAAAAACACACACACACACACACACCAACAAGAAACAGCTCTTGAATACAAAAATGTATGAGAAGTTTTAAGATTTCAACAGATAGACTGAACTATAAATTAAGGTCTCAGAAAGTAGAACACAACAGGAAAGTGATCAAACAGAAGACCAAAACCTAAGAACAACTTTCCTGAACTCTGACTGCTTCCATTTGTTAACCTACATATGCTCTTGGATTTTCTTTGTGGATCAACACATGCATGAAAATAATTTCAGCATAATCTTATGCTTTCTAAATCCTCTTCTCACTTTTGTTTTCTGTTCTATTGCTTAGGCTGAAGCCTAAGTACAATTTTGAATAGTGAGAACAGTAAGATAAACCCTTACCATCTTTCTTATTTTAACAGTAATGTTTTCAAAGTTTCACCACTGTGTTTACTAACATTTGTGATATATTATTTGATTAAAATTAAGAAAATCATGTTATATTCTTACTTTCCAGAAAATTTTATAATAAAAGACTGCTAAATTTTATAAAATGCTGGGAATTTCCTCTGTTAAGTATATTAAGATGGTGAATTATATAAGCAAATTTTCTAATACTGGAAAATTCTTTCAGTCTTGGGATAAGCTCTGCTTATTCATATTCTAAATGTTAGAATTATTTACTTTTATAAATATATTGATGGATTTGGTTTGATATTTACAGTGCTCAATTTTATTTGAGATTTTTCATATTTATTTTGATAAATGAAATTATCTACAAATTTTCTCTAACTTTGCTGTGTTTGTTTGATCTTGTTATCAAATATATGGTAGAATTATGAACTGTGTGGGGTATTACCATTAGTAGTAGTAATAGTAGCAACACAACATAAGATTTACTCTTAGAAAATTTTAAGTATACAGTATGGTGAGCTGTAGGTACTATGCTATAGAGTAGATCTCTAGAACTTATCTTGCACAGCTGAAACTCTGTACTCTTTGACCATTTCCCCTCCCCCTACCCACACATTCTATTCTCTGCTTCTATGAATCTATTTTATATTCCACATTTAAGTAAAATCATACAGTATTTGCCTTTCTCTGTCTGGCTTATTTCACTTCACTTATGTCCTCCAGGATTATTAATGCTGCTATAAACACATGCTATAAGTGCATGTGCCCTTTGAACAAGCATTTTTGTATCCTTTAGATAAATACCTAGTGGTGCAATTGCTGGGTTGTAGGGTAGCTCTATTTTTAATTTTTTCAAGGAACCTCCATACTGTTTTCCAGAGTGGCTGCACCAGTTTGCAGTCCCACCAGCAGTGCACAAGTATTCCCCTTTCTCTGCATCCTTGCATGGCTTAAATTTTTAAAAAATTATTAACGGTCGTTTTCTGGCCTAGAATATGGTCCAACGTGGTGGATATTTCATGTACACTTGAAAACAATACATACTGGCTTTTGTTCAGTGGAGGATTCTATAAATATCAATTATGTCAAATTGGTTGATAGTGTTTTTCAGGTCTTCCATATCCTTATAGATTTTCCATCTGTATTCATTCTATTCATTACTGAGAGGAGCATTGTATTTCCCATCATAATTGTGGATACATCTACTTCTCCTTTCTATTCCATTAATTTTGTTTCATGTGTTTTATAGTTGTGCTAGTAAATGAATTCACATTTGAGATTAGTATTCTTCTTGTTAAAATGATTCCTTATTTTTACGTAAATGTTTTCTTTTTTTCCTGGTAATGTTCCTTGTTCTAAAGCCTACTTTGATACTAAGATAGCCACTTTTCCTTCCTTTTTTTTATTAAAAAAATTTTAATGTTTATTTATTTTTGAGAGAGAGAGACAGAGTGCTAGCAGGGGAGGGACAAAGAGAGAGAGAGGGAGACACAGAATCTGAAGTGGGTTCCAGGCTCTGAGCTGTCAGCACAGAGCTCAATGCAGGGCTCAAATTCACCAACCATGAGATCATGACCTGAGCCGAAGTCAGATGCTTAACTGACTGAGCCACCCAGGTGCCCCACTTCCTTTTGATTAATGTTTACTTGGGATATATTTTTTCATTGTACTTTTAGTCTATCACTGTTTTCCTTCAGATGGTATATAGATGTTTTCTAAAAAATTCTACGAACAATCTTTTGTCTTTTTGCCATTATCTTTCATCTTTTAATTGATATGTTTAGACTATTTATATTCAATTGAATTATTGATATGTTCAGATCAAATCTTACATTTAGTTAGTTGTTTCTATTTGTTCTACGTCTCCTTTTTCTTTTCTCTTTCTCTGCTGGCTTTTCAATTAAATATTTTCTGGGATTCTATTTTGTTTCCATTACTGGTTTAATATTTATACTTCTTTAAAAGACTAGGTTTGCAATATTTATCTTTAATCACCATCTACCTTCAAATAATGTTAAACTACTTCATAAATAGTATAAACCTCATACAACATACTTGTAATTCCTCCTTCCCATCTTGTCTTCTCTTATCTACATTTTACTTTCACACCTGCTATAAACCCAAGATACACTGGCATTATTATTGCTTTATACTATTTTAGTAAAAGAGAGAAATATACTTTACATGTGTCTTCATTTTACTATTTCTGGAGATACATATGTATACATTTAGATCTTAGCTTATGTGTAATACATTGTTTCTGCTTAAAGAACTTCCTTTAACATACATTATATTGAAGGTCTGCTAATAATAAAATTTCTTTGCTTTTGTCTAAAAATGTTCTTATTTGACCTCCATTTTTGAATGATACTTTTTCTCTGTATAGGATTCTGGGTTGGCAATTTTTTTTCTTCTTTCAAACCTTTAAATATGTCACTCTACTGTCTTCTGGCTTACATAATTTCTAACACAATAATTCTTATTCTAGTTCTTCTGTATGCAATGTGCCTTTTTCCTTTGGCTGTCTTCAAGATTTTCTCTTTATTTTTTTTCAGCAGTTTAAATATGATAGGTATGTTTTTAATATTTTTTTTTAAGTTTTCATTCATTTATTTTGAGAGGTGAGGAGGGGCAGAGAAAGAGACAGAGAGAGACAGAGAATTCCAGGCAGGCTCCGCACTGAGAACACAGCTCTGAGAGCAGAGCACTGAGAGCACAGAGCCTGATGTGGGACTTAAACTCGTGAACCATGAGATCATGACCTGAACCAAAACCAAGAGCCAAACACTCAACCAACTGAGCCACCCAGGCACCCCAATAGGTATGTTTTTAGAGGGGAGTATTTGTCCTGTTTGGTGGTTCTCTGACCTTATTGGATCTGTGGTTTAATTTCTTTATCCATAGTTAAATTTGTTGTTGTTTTCTCTTCCTTTTTTTGAGATTCCAAGTAAATGTTTGCTAAACCATTTGATGTTGTTCCATAGCTCTTGGTTTCTTTGTTTTTGTTTTTTTTTGTGTGTTTTTAAATTGCTTAGGCTATATGTCTAATCCACTTATAAACCCATGACATGCATTTTTACCTCTATTATCATGCTTTTTATCTTTAGAATACCCATTTGTTTCTTTCTAATGGAGTCCCTCTCTCTGCTGAAACTTCCCATATATTCATGTAATAACATTTACTTTTTCCAGAAAAAAATTTGCCATATTAATCACAGCTAATTTGAATTTATTCTCTGATAATTCCTGTCTATAACTGGACCATTTTGGGGAGTCTGGTTCTATTGATGACCCTGCCTTTGACAATGAGCTGTTTTTCTTCTTTTTCTCATGACTTTTATTGAACTCCTATCATTAAGGGCAGAACAAATTCTAAAATACATAGTATTTATGCCTGGAAATGCACATACCTCTTCTTTTGCTAGTGTTTTATATGTGGAGTTAATCTACTCAGAAGTTGAACTGAGTTTTGTTTTGTTTTGTTTAAACTGTTACTATGAATACCTTCAAGCAGCACTGACTTCAATTTCTTAATGCTCTTTCCCAGCATTTGAACTTTAGCAATTTGTTAAATATTTTAGCTGAAGTATTCTTGTCTGCTTGTGTGGCCCTTGACTTGACATCTCTTCCTTGTAGTTTGCTGCAGGGAAGCCACTGCTTTTTGTCTCTTTCGGGGACTTGGACTCTTCCTAGACTTCAGGCCACCAGGCTGTCTTGAGACCTCAGCTGTCTAATGAATTCAAGAATAGTTATTATTTTGTAGATTATCTGGCTTTTTCCTATTGTTAAGGTGAGAACGACACTATTTCTAATTTCCTATATTGTTAAGTGGGTGTGAAACTACTCTATCTGATATCCTCTGAGACCCCTAAACCAAAACCAAAATCAAAACCAGTATTCTTGGTTCAGTTCAGGAGTCAGTGGGCTGTGGTCAACTTGGCTCAGTTAGAGGTAAAGCATCCCTGCTTCTTTCCAGTTTTCTGTAAGCCTACATGGAAGAATTTTTACTCTTCCTCCAGGTCATTTTAATGAGATCATTTGTAGTTTCTCATCAGACACTGGGCGTTTTGAATCCTTATCATTTCACAAGGTTAGAATTTCTAACTACTTTTGCCTACTTCTGAATCTGGAGATTGATGGTTCTTTGGCCTCAACATTGGTTCGACACCTATCTAAAATAGCCAGTGAAATAGTACCTCTGGGGAAGCACAATGTTCTAAGTAAAGAAAACCATCTTGGTTTTGGAAGACCCGGATTCACAGTCTGTCTCCACTAGTGGTAAGATGTAGAAAGTACTTTCTTCACATAATTTGAAATAATGGACATGCATGTTAGTTGGCTGGATTTAGATCAGTCTTGAAAGTTAAGGATGATGCTTTTGACACGTTATACAGTATCTGTGAGTCAACAAGGATTAAAGATAAACTAGATGTAATCAAATAAATAGTATTTCAAAACAATATTCCCATTTACTTACAAAACCTTTTGATCTGCCCTCATAGTCTTGAAAATCATTTGGATTAGTATCTTCATTTTAACAAAGAGGCTATCGAGAAAGAATAATAAGTGACAACTACTAAGAGAAAGACCTGGGGTACAAACACAAGTGTTTCCGACTCTCCTTCCATGTGTTTCTTCTATTCTGCACTGATGTCTCCTTAAAAGAGTCACCATATATTGGTATACAGAATATAGCCTCACTTAGATGGCTCCAGGAAGAACAGGAAACCCCTTCAATCACTACAAAATAATTCAGTGCTTTCTGACATAGTGTAAGAGATTTTCTCTCCTGATTGTTTAGCTTAAAAATTTGCTGAATTGACAGAGGAATGATGGAAATAGCTGATATGAATGCTTTTAAAAAATGGATGGTGAAAAAAGGAAAGTGGAAGTGTTGGCTGACTGTAGCAAGAGAATAGAACCCAGGACTGCTGGTTAAAAAAATCGATTATCCCAGCAGGGTTACTGAAGCTGAGCATACAAAGGGCAAGTTGATAATGAGAGCCTGCTGCTTTGGATAACACTGACATCTGAGGGTTTACAGTTACCCATAAGCAGTAGGTAATCCTATATTCTGTCTCAAGAAATAAGCCTCGCATGTCTCCTTGCTACATCTTCAGGAAGCAGGACTTGAGGGGCATTGGCAAAATAGGCTTGTTTTTCAACAGCTTTAATTTCACTCCCCGACTTCATAGAAAGTGTAAATTTCTGCAGAGTACCACTGCGCCCATTTTGTTTCTGCCAGCTCTTTCTCACTGGATTCCCTCCATTTTCCTGGTCACTTCCCACATTTACTCACAAGGCCTGAAGCAACTTAAAAGCAATGGGTCAAGCCTCGGTGAGCAAAAGGAGATGCATTTCCCTAAAAACTTCATTCTATAAACATCTTATCCTTTGAGAAAAACTATGTTGTTGTTGGAAATACGTATTTTAACTTGAGTTTCTGATTTGCTAGCCTTCTTTCTAAATAATTCATTATAAATTATAAGATTTTTTTAATAAGTTAGGTATCAATGTATATTTAACTTTTTTGGTTGTAAGGAAAAAAATCAAGAGCAAAGTGTATCAGTACCGAAATGCTAAGAGTTTGAGGAATTTAAAAAAATAATCTTGTGTTTAGAGTTTCAAAGTCTTTTCACATGTTATCTTATTTTAACATATGTGGGGATTGATGAAGTTCATTTCAGCAACCTGTTTTTCAAACAACTAATTATTGTACAAGTGGAATAAAATCCCTTTCTCTAGTCTTATGTTCTATTGGGCCCAGATAGTTCTTATTTCTAATTCCTTGACCTAATTTTACTCTATAACAAGAGAGAATCTTATTTCTTCATTTTAAATTTAAGGCTAGTATTATATGGAAGCAAATCAGGTCAAATAGAAGAAGAAAAATAATTCAGTAATGTGACTCAAAAGATGCCTATATATAAAACATTTGAGTTTAAATAAACCATTCCTCCCAGTCCCATATAATCACAGATGATTTGTCCCCATGTGTATAAAACTAGACATTTCATAAAGGCGACTGCATCTTCCACATTTGTCCTGTTCAAGTACAGGGTATTATTTACAATTTTTTAGAAGGTACTTATATAAGACATTCAGGCTCAGCAATCTAGGTTTTTGATTTATCTGAAAGGCAACAAAAGGTAGTTAAATTGGTTTTTCCTTGGGCATGCTTTACCTCCTACCAGTCCACTCAGGTTAGAAATAATAGCTTTATGTAGCTCTCAGAACTTGGGTCAGACTCTTCTGACACTTTGCGTATAGATGTGCCCAAAGGCATACGGTCCCACATGTGAAGTCCGCTATAATACATTATGATAATAGCAAAAGTTGTATCCACACCTTCACTTTTCTAGCAGGAAGCATTTATATTTGCGCACAATATTCTCATGAGGTTTGATAGGGAACATGATGAGAATACCTTTCTACATTTTTATTAATGACTTCACTCTTCAGAGTATCTGAAAGCAAGAAGTTCAAGCTTTTCTGACCTAAAGCAGCAGCACAGCACACCAGCTAAGGTAACAGCTTTCAGTAAGGGATGAAACCTCAGAGACATCTTTGATGTCAGCTTATTCACTCAGGTACAGATAATATTGCTCATGGCACTCTTCGTATCTTAGGTTATATTATCGAGGCCCACAGTTCATACTGCAAAAAATGATTTGCTAAAATATCTTTGATCATTTTTTACATATTTCCAGTTTTGAAGAAATGCTTTTCTTCCATCATTTGTCCTAGTTTTAGATAAAGATCTTACCGCTCAATTCATTAATGATTTCTCAAGTTACTTGTTAACTTTGGGAAGCTTTCAATGCCATTACTTCAGAAAGCCTGGGGGATTTCGGTTTCCTAAACAAGAAGAAAATATTCCATTTTGTCACTGAAGATTTTTATTACTTTAAATCTCTATTATCCATGAAGAGGTGATCCAAAAATTGACACAAGAAACCACAGCTGTTCTTGAACTTGCACCCCATGCCTGACTCGTATTTAGGTTAGCTGAATGCTGCAGCAAGCACAATGGGAGGGAGTAAATGGTGTGAGAATACATTAAAATATGGGATATTTACTTGAAATTGTCAGTAACAAGAAATTAAAATAATTTGGACAGCTCTTGGATCAAAAAAAGGGAAAGCTTGAGAGCTGTTAATGTTAATTCATCTGCTCTGAAAAATCCAAGATAATAGCAGATACATAATTATAAAACTTTTGTTTGATGTAAGAAATTTCTTATCCTTTAAATGTAATGATATGTTCAAAGTGATAAATACAGTAATTTAATGTCGTTTACTGAAGGTATTCAAATAGATGATAATGAAATTTGGTATGACCAATGAATCACAACACTTCAACATTTGCCAACTTATATGGCGGGCAGAAAATTCCCCTCAGAGAGGAGGTACAGTATCAATAACCAAAAAGTGAAATGCTGCATTATATTTAGATGATAATTTTTAAAGCATTTCTAAATACGTTGGTGATGTGACCCTGAAACCAGCCCTCTAAGGTAGGTAAATGTCATAAGAATATGAATGCAATGGTATGATGCCTTTCCCAAATGGAAGTTAAGATTGCCCTTTAAAAATGAAATTGGGGAGAATACAAATGTAATGCATGAAATCATTCTGCTTTGGAAATGACATAATCCATGAGGCTGCCTGTGACTGTATTATCAAAGACTTCAGAAAATACTAAAAATTTAATCAAGGATGTCTTGTCTGCACACGTTAGGATGCATCACTGCAATGTCATCTTAACAAAGCAAGGCTCTGTGATTACAGGGTGAAGGGGTCTGCAAGAAGTTTGCAAAGGCAGGGTCCAATGAGCAGAAAATCACAGTATATTTGCACCATTATGCTTGGAGGAGGTTTCCCTGATGAACCAGCACAAATATTTATTTGTGGGTCTTTCCTTGAGTAAGATTGGATGCATCAGGCTAACATTATTTGATGCCACAGGCAGTTAAAGTCCTCCAACTTATATCTCTTGCTCTGTTTCCATGCTAACAAGATGACATCCTATTTCGATAATAAATGTGCTTAACCTGTGCAGTTCCAGTGGGAAGGGAAGGTACTTATCAGGCACATAGATCATTTAGGTCTACTTAGAAATGATAAAAGTATGATGTATTTTGGTAAGGTGGCAATGTAAACTCATTTTGGTTACTTGGCAGTGAACACTCTTCTACTTAGATCTCATTCTCCCACTCCAGAGTCCTATTAAAATGAGTACTTACTGTAAAAGATTAAAAGGAAAACAAGCATCACTAGAAAGTGGGAGCACTGCCATGAACATGTTACAAACTTCATATATTCATGCTACTCTAATTTATTACATGCTCATTGGAGGCCAGGTATTCTCTAAGTGCATGGGATATATCAGTCAGTGAAAGACACAAAGATCCTTACCTTTATATACTTTACATTTTAATTGGAGGATTCAGAAAATAATGGTAAACACAAAATAGGTAAATAATATATTAGAGAGTCCTTTGGCAAAAGAAAAACTCAAGCAGGGTAAGGGGTGTTGTGAATCTTGGGAGTAAGAAGAAAATTTCTGGTATTCAATAGGGAGGCCAATCCAAAATCATCCAATAGGTGGATGATTTCATTGAGAAGCTGAAAACTGAGCAGAAACGTAAGAGGACAGGGCATTAGGCAAACCAATAACTAGGAGAACTGCATACCTGCAGAGGGAACAACTAGACTGGAGGTTCTAGGTGAGTATGACTTGAAGGTTTTCTCATATATTAATACCATGGCTCGGATTGGGTGCAAACAAGAGAACAGACTGACGGCGTTACTTCCCTTGCCCACCCATGACTCACAGTGTCACAGAAGAGGCAACAACAGTGACATCAGAGGAGGATCTCCTATCTTCAGCCCCCAAAACCTCTTTGAAATAGATTTACTTAAAGAAGGCAGAGAACAGAATATTTCTTACTTCTATTTAGTAAGAGTTCAATAATAATTGATCAGTTCTTGGATCTATTCAATTAAGCATTTATGGAAAAAAGACAACCTTAAAATCAATAAGACTTGCATTGAGATGACTTCTGCTACAAACGTGGTGATGTTAGCCTGTGCTTTCTTCCACTTGACCCACCTTCCAGAATGTGACCAAATGATCAAAGAAATATGAGGACATTTATGTCAGCCTGGAAACCATAAAGAGTTTTTGACGAATCTCTGAAAAACTTACAACAAGCAAGACTGGTGTAAAGCAAGCATCATTCAACCCATATGATTCACCAAATTGGAAAATTAATATGAGGTTTGAAGCAGCAAGAGCTGAGGGTCAAGGCTGACTGAGGGGCAGCTGATGGATAGCACATAACTTGAATGTTTCCATGTACAGTCTCAACTTACATGGCATAGAGACATAGAAGTTTACTAACACTATCTGCTATAATACATCTGGAAGATATAGACAAGTGTGACCAATTAAAAACAACAGTGCAGTAAAGAATACTTCAATAGAGGACACAAATACTACAGTGAGACTCTCTCCTCCTTCTAAATATGGATCTTTGGTGAACATAAATAGATGAATTATAATCCTTGGTTTGTTATATACTGACATCACTGAGCAAAGGCCTTTTTATACATATTTATTTTTAGTAATATAATGAGTACCCTCAAACCCAAGCCAAAAACTTAAGAATACTTACTTCTGCTTATGTAGGCCTCCTCTAGTTTGTCTCTCTGCCTCTCTCTAGAGCTGATAACTATATTAAATTTTATGCTTGCCTCTTTTTTTGCTTTAAAAAAGTGATCACATATATAGGTATAGCTAATCAATATATTTAATTTTGCTTGATTTAAAACAATTTTAGTGTTTTTATTAATTTTTGAGAGAGAAGGAAAGAGAGACAGAGCTTGAGCAGGGGAAGGGCAGAGAGGGAGGGAGACACGGAATCTGAAGCATGCTCCAGGCTCTGAGCTGTTAGCACAGAGCCTGCTACAGGGTTTGAACTTGTGAACTGTGTGACCATGACCTGAGCCAAAGTCAGACACTTAACTGACTGAGCCATCCAGGTGCCCCACAATTTTGCTTGGTTTTTAATTTCATAACAGGGAATCATGTAAATATAGTCTTCTGGGTCTTGCTCTTTTGACTTACTAAATTATGAAGATTTGACCATAGCTTTGTACTGAGCATGGATGTGAAGCTTCTTTGGAAGTTCTGCAGCTGCCTTAGCACAACTCAGTTCTCTGATACAGGGGAGCAATCACTGGATGATCTCTTGGGGTCTCCCTACAACCTCTGCATCAGCTTCTGCTCTTGATGGTACCATACCATCCATGGCTTCATCTTTCTGGGTGTTCCTGTATCAGCATGACTCCCTCCTGGGTGACTGCTTTTGTCAAAAATCCAGAAATGGTAAAAATTAAATCCAGAGCAATAACATAGTATTAAGTGAGAGTTTACTGGGCACAAAAGAACAATCTGCAAACTGAGAGTCTTCAAATCCAAAACCAATATGAACCTCAGAGGCTGACATAACAGGATGTCTTATAAAGTGAAAAAGAGGAAGTTGTTTAACCTTTATAATGACTGGTTATAACAATGAGGGTTTTCTAGACAGCAGGGAATTAATTAAAAGTGATTATCTTATACTACTTCAGGAAGATGACTTAAGTTTCTTTTATAAGTATCAGAGGCATTTATAAGAAATAACCGAAGTTAAGTTTTGCTTATGATTATGAAATAAGCTAGATTTAATTTTGGTTACATGGCTTAAATGGTTTTATCTGCTTGAGGAAGTTTCAGGCCAGATCTCCATTTTATTTTACTTTAACACTATAAGTATAACTCAAGCCAGGCTACTTTCCTCAGGGGGCACTTGGTCCATATAAACTTCCAAATGTTGGGAGTTCCACTCCCAGCTGCCTCCACCAAGACCCTTCCTCTTCTCTTGTCCTGTTTGCCTTTATGTAACTGCTCCAGCCAGGCTTTGCCTGAAGAATTCCCAGGAGGGACAGAGGGAAGTTCTCGAAGTTCAGGGACTGGATGCTTCCAAATTCCAAGAAATGTGTGTTTTGCTCACCCAAGGGCCTTCACTCACCCCCCTCTGCTATAGCAGTGAGTGCCTAAATGCTTCTGCAGTTTATCAGGCATTGAGTGGGGATTTGGATCAGCTTCCCTTCTTGCAGGCACTAGGGTCTCTCTAAAAGCCCTATCCACTTGGCTTGAAGAGTAGGAAAGCAGCTCTCTCTCCTCTTACAAGGAGAAGTAAGGGGAAATGCTACAGCACCCCCACCAAAGGCAACTCATTGCTCAGAAGAATAATTTCCTTTAAACTCTTGCTATTTGTATGATATGGAAGACTGAGCTGAGATTTGCTTTGCAGCTTTTCTTTTTCTTTCCTTCGAAGGTAGGAATATTAGCTAATATTAGCTAAGTTAGAAAATATATCAACACTGGCTAGATATCAACTGTTGACATTGCTTATCATGGGGGGTGGATTCAAGGTATGTAGGATAAGACTATTATTTTTGCTTTGTGTTACTTGCTTGCTTTGTTACTTCTTGTAGTTTAAAAAACTATTTTGGGTAAACATGCAAATCAAATAGACTTAGTGGAAAATTATTGACAGAAGCGGTAGCAAACCTACAAATGAACTATTTCTAAGGGGTTGTTTTCAGGGAGTCCACCTGATGAGATGATTATCTTTGTCTTTGGAATCAGTGGTAGGCTTTCAAGTTTCAAACAATCACTTGAAAAGCAGAAAACGCTCTGTATTTTTGTTTTAATTTTTATTTGAGAGAAAGAGAGAGAGACAGCATGAGTTGGGGAGGGGCAGAGAGAGAGAGGGACAAGAATTTGAAGCAGGCCCCAAGCTCTGAGCTGTCAGCACAGAGCCCAGATACGGGGCTGGAACTCATGATTTGAGCTGAAGTTGGACACTTAACTGAATGAGCCACCCAGGTGCCCCAGCTCTCTGTATTTTGATTCTACAAGACAAATAAGTCCTCTTCCATACACTTAACAAAACAATCATGAAAGGAGATTAGAGAACATTCTAATATAAAAAAGGAATCAATAATCAGGGATATCAAGTTAAAACAGTGAAACATTCTGAAATGTTCACTATTGATATGTATGTTTCGGACATGTGTGTTTCAGATGAGTAACTCATTTTGAACATTAACTGAGTAGAAAAACAAGGTATTACTTTTTGAATTTGTAAAACTAAACAAAAACATTTAAATAAATATGACTTTACTGATAAAAAGTATTTTTATAGAGTGTTTAGAGATTGAAAGTAGAATTATTTTTTCTCCTTAAATTTAATCTCACCCTCTTCCTTTGTCCATATTACTCTAAGGCATATCTGCTCATGTCACTCTCTAGCTTAAAAATACTCAAATCCTGCCATTTGCCTGCTAGAAAAAATTAACATTTCTTACTGTGATGCACAGAGTCCTTCATTATTAGGCATAAGATCCCTACTCATTTTAATTTCAGAGCACTTCTCATGTACTCTACATTTTATTATCATTGAACAATTTGCTGTTGTCTGAGCTTATCATAGCCTTTTATATATCTATTCCTTTGCTCATTTTATTCTTTCTAGCTGAAATCCTGAAATGATCTTCTGCCCATGAACTACAAATTATCCTTCTATACCCAACCCATATGTCATCTCTGCAAGGACTCTTCTAAAAGTCTGGATGGCTAGCCACTCCATTCTCTCATAATTATTCACTTATGTCTGTTACCTCTATCTACTGTAACAATTTATTCAACTCTCTATCCCAAACTTCTCAGAGTTCTTTTTTTTTTAATGTTTTTATTTATTTTGGAGACAGAGAGAGACAGAGCATGAGCAGGAGAGGGGCAGAGAGAGAGACACAGAATCTGAAGCAGGCTCTAGGCTCTGAGCTGTCAGCACAGAGCCCGACGTGGGGCTCAAACTCACAGACTGTGAGATCATGACCTGAGTCGAAGTCGGACACTTAACTGACTGAGCCACCCAGGCGCCCCTCAGAGTTCTTGAATATCTACTCAATACATATTTTTCAATTTTAATACATAAATATTAAAAAATTAAACCATAGATTTAACTGAATATTCTAAAGTGGTTCAATGATCATAATTTAATGTTATAGTTTACTTAGTAAGTCTAAGATCATTTTGTACTCTATTTCCCCATGTGGTAAATTCTAATGCAGTAGTTAATTTCATGGTAAAAAGCATTCAACAGTCCGCATATATACATAAGATTTTTGTATACAGCTACATAAAATCTGATTTTTAGTAAAAGATAAGACTCTTTTTTTTTTCAAATTAAAAGTATAAACTGTTTAAACCTCAGTTTAAAAGTTCCACTTTGGAGATTTTTGTCACTCTTCCCAGGGCTAAAAAGATACCATACTCTCTCAGAAAGGTGACTAGGAAGAATATGAATATGCTTTTCCCTCTTAAAAAAAAAGTATTATTTTTAGCAATGTCAGTTACTTACTGTACTTCAAGACTTGTATAGCTCTCTTCTTACTCTTATTTTCAAGTGTGAAAGGAGAGTTGTCTCCATCCTGTGAACGAGTACACTTATTTGTGAAGCTCTGATATTAATCTTGTCTTACCCCAGGAGTGGCTGCCTTAGCCAGATCTGCTGATTTATTATCATAGATCGCTGCAAAGGTGATTATAGCAGGAAGGTAAATGACTAGGAATTCAGTTTATTGCTCTGGGTTACCCCTGCAGCTTTGCAATTACTTCACCCAAGGTTGACTGAACTTTCCCAGCTTATTTTTTTCTTCAGTGGCACTATGTCTCTTGCCCCTGTAGTTTTTCTATGTGGTGATGTGATAAGTACAACTGTTTCAGGCCAAACAGCACATTCTGGCTTACAGTCATCAGGACATTAAAGGAACACTGAAATTCAGATAAACTGCGATAGGCCCAGGCTGAGGGAACCACTGTGCTCTCAGGTTTGTGAAGTTTGCATTGATGTGTTCTCTACCAGAGCATTGTAAGCCTCAGCTGGTTGCTAGTGCCAGATGCTGTTGCTAAGGCAGCTTGCCAATCTCTTTCCTCTAGACCTGCTTGTTTTCCCAGAGTTGTCTTGGTAGGCTATATAAATATTTCAACAATGAAAAAGCATGCAGGAGGGAATTCTGAGAAAGATTATGGTATAATGGATGACAGAAAAGAAACTGATCTAAACAACCAGAAAGAAATGTACAACAAACAAAACAGAACAAAACCCTTCACCAGGGCTGAAATTATGGAATGGTGCCAAACACATGCTCCAGATAATTTAGACTGAGCCAAATCAAAGGAAGTCACCAGGAGAAAATGCACATTTCCCCTTTTTAGAGAGTAGTGCAATATTGCAGGAAATTATGGGAAGACCTTTTAGAAAACCCATAAAATATACACTAATTTGGAGGAATGAAGGCCTTGGTGACAGGGCTATGTGATAAAATGTGTGGCTATTTCTTTCTTTGACCTAGATCTTTAATTATGATGTGAGATTATTCTAATATAATTAAAATATAAAGGAGATAAGGTTGGACCATGAAAAAGATGGAAAACAGCCTACAAGGAGCCATTGTTTTAAAGATAAGTACCAGCAAAGATAGCTAAAGTGGGAAAGGTGACAAAGCATGCAGAATCATTTAGTTCAGTTATTTACTAACCTAATTCCTCGGCAATTTTAATGCAAATGGGCAATCCAGAAAGAGCAGAACCCTCACCCACTGGGCAAAGTTTACCAATACCCCCAACGACCCCAAATCAAAATAGTGACAATTACAGAACTAAATATAACGAAGCAAAAAAAAATTTTTTTAGTTGAAACTAACCAACTTTCCTCAGATTGCTGCGTAACTGAACATAGAATATACAACGTATGCTTTATACAAATTCTCAGACATAAATCACAGGGAGGGGTTACAAGATTCACCTATACTATTTAAGGGGAAATAAGGAGACACTAGGATTGCTTAGGTGTGTTCTCACTGAAACATGAATCACCATTAAAACAAACACATGAAGTTATACAAAATACCTGAATCAATTTAAATGAAATAAATCTAGACTGCATAACATTTCACAGTCCTAGAGTTGAGTCCATGGCATAGTTCTAGACTCCAAATATTATCTGGAATGGACTATATGTGAATCCAACCCCCCACCTAGTTCCATTTAGGTTCTCTCTACTTTCCCATGTCCCCTTCTCTGTCACTGGCAGCAAGATATTTAAGGACTGAACCTGGGACACCCCTCCCAGCCCCAACAGTCTACTTCCTCACCACAGAAAATTTCACACTCACTATTAACTTACTTCTTTTTCTTACATTACTGCTACTTTCATTTCCTACTTACAGACCCCTTTCTTTTATTTTAAGCTGAAGAGAAAAATCAGTTTTTAAGATATTTTATTTGTTTTTATTTTGGCTTCCCTTTGGTAGTTCTTTCAAACCTAGTGATTAGAACCTGGAGTCTTTTTTTTTTTTAATGTTTGTTTATTCTTGAGAGAGAGAGAGACAGGCATGAGTGGGGCAGGGGCAGAGAGAGAGAAGACATAGAATCTGAAGCAGACTCCAGGCTCTGAGAAGTCAGCACAGAGCCCAACGTGGGGCTCGAACTCACGAATGGTGAGATCATGACCTGAGCTGAAGTCTGACGCTTAAACAACTGAGCCACCCAGGTGCCCTTGGAGTCTTTTTTTTTTTAATCATTCAAATGTTGGGTAATGGTTGATGAAAGAATATAAAACATCTCACTTATTGACTTGCTATTGATCTGCCACAAATTAATAATCCACATATTATCTTGACAAACATGCAAAAAGGTGGCTTCAAAAGCATACATTGGATGATTTACTTCAGGAAATATACTATCACTAGAACATTTGAGGCGGCATAAACTTGTATCATTCAGGAAATTAAAGCATAAAGTTCTGTAAAATAAGAGATAAAAATATGCTAATAATAGAGTGAGATGAAAAAGCTTCTGGCATGTCTGAGGAATAAATTTAAACGAGAAGAGACTATCAATATAAAACCTAAAACTAAATTAGAAGCAGTATAATATAAAGTTGAAACTGTTCAAAACATAATAATTGATGTGGAGCATAGCTAAAAGAAAATGTTCTAGAATATAGAGAAAAGGAACAGAGATGAAAATGGTCAGAAAAAATAATTTATATATAATTCATATTGATATTAGTACAATTAAATAAAACACAGATATAGCTGAAAAAATAATTAAAAATTAGAGGAAAACAATTTCTAAGGGAAGACTCACGTCTACACATAAAACTATTTACGACAGATACACATAATGAAAAGTAACCAAGTGAATATTTATTTTGGAAAAAAGTATTAAACTTTAAAGACAAAGAATCATATGAACATCAGAGTTAAAAAAAAACATGTCAAATGCCATATAAAACTCAGATAAGTTTTAGATGTAGCCTCTTCAATATTAGAAATCAAAATACAGTGTAATAATTTGTACCAACTTTTGAGGAGAAAAATTGTGCTATAAGAATTCTCAACCACTCACAAGGGCACACATGTGAAGGTAACAATTGTATTATCCAATATGCCAGGCATAATATATTAGTATGTCATCCAATTACCTTACTTAAATTAAAAAAAAAAAGAGAGAGAGAGTTGGACACAATAATCACAGTATTGAAAAATCACAAAACATTTGATGATATATTCTAGTTTATTAGATATTATTTTGTTTGTAAACTTATTTGAAGAAGAAGAAAACTTGGGGAGTCTGGGTGGCTCAGTCGGTTGAGCATCCGACTTTGGCTCAGGTCATGATCTCACAGTTGGTGGGTTCGAGCCCGGCGTCAGGCTCTGTGCTGACAGCTCAGAGCCTGGATCCTGTTTCAGATTCTGAGCCTCTCTCTCTCTCTGCCCCTCCCCCACTCACACTCTGTCTCCCACTGTCTCAAAAATAAACATTAAAAAAATTTTAAAAAGGAAGAAGAAAACTTAAAATAATATGACAGATAGAAGACCCAAAATTTCATAAACATAAAAAAATGAAGAAACCTATCATTACAAAAAGATTCTCAGATTTGGGATTGTAAATATTCTCTGTAGCATTAACCTTAAATGGCACATTAGACCAAATGTATCAAATAGATATATACATAATATTCCACCAAAAACAGCAGAATATACATTCTTCTCAAGTGTGCAGGAAACATTCTCCAGGTTAGATTACATGGTAGGCCATAAAATAAGTCTCAATAAACTCAAGAAGACTGAAACCATATCAAGGATCGTCTCTGACTACAGTGTTATGAAACTAGAATTACAAAGTGAAAACCGGAAAAAAAAACGTGGAGACTAAAGATCATGCTACTAAACAACCAATGGATCACTGGCAATATCAAAGAAGAAATAAAAAAATACCTAGAGACAAATGAAAACAGAAGTATAACATACCAAAATCTGTGGGATGCAGCAAAAGCAGTTCTGAGAGGGAAGTTCTTAGCAATACAGACTTAACATAAGAAATAAGAAAAATCTCAAATAAACTATCTAAATTTATACCTAAAGGATGTAAGAAAAGAACAAATGAAACCCAAAGTAATAGGATAAAGCAAATAATAATGATGAGAGTGAAAATAAGTGAAACAGAGACTTAAAAAAAGAAGCTAAGAGCTGGTTCTTCATAGGATAAACAAAATTGACTAACAAAACTAGACTAACAAAGAAAAAGAGGGCTCAAATAAACAAAATCAGAAATGAAAGAGACATTACAACTGATAACAGAAATACAAAGGATTACACGAGATAGTACGATTATATGATAACAAATTGGACAATCTAGAAGAAATAGACAAATTCCTAGAATTGTACAATCTTCTAAGAATGAATCATGGAGAAATCTGAATAGACTGATTACTGGTAAGGAGACTGAAACAGGAATCAAAAATTTCTGAACAAACAAATGTCCATGACCAGACAGCTACACTAGTGAATTCTACGCAACAAAGAAAATTTAATATGTATCTTTCTCAAACTCTTCCCAAAAATTAAAGTCTCCTCTTCCAAATTCTTTTTATGAGGCTAACATTATCTTGATACCAAAATCAGATAAGAAGAGCACATACACACAAAGAAATTATTGGCCAATAATAAACACAGATGTAAAAATACTCAACAAAATATTAGCAAGCCAAATTCAACAATACATTAAAAAGATCATTCACTATGATCAAATGCAAAGACAGTTAAATATCCACAAATCAACATGATATACCACATTAACAAAAGGAGGAAGGGCGCCTGGGTGGTTCAGTCAGTTAAGTGTCTGACTTTGGCTCAGGTCATGATCTTGCTGGTTCATGGGTTTGAGCCCCACATCAGGCTCTGTGCTGATAGCTCAGAGCCTGTTGCCTGCTTCAGATTCAGACTAAGCCACACCTTCCCCATTCACTCTCTGCTCCTTCCCACTCCCACTCTGTCTCTCTCAAAAATAAATATTAAAAAAAATTAATAATAAAAAAGGAAGATAAAAATCATAGGATCATCTCTATAGATGCAGAAAGAGCATTTGACAAAATTCAACATCCATTTATGATAAAAACTGTTAACAAAGTGGGTATAGAGGGGACATAACACAATATAACAAAGGCTATATATGACAAATCCACAGATAACATCATATTCAATGATGACTTTTTCCTCTAAAATCAGGAACAAGACAAGCATGCCCACTCTTGCCACTTTTATTCAACATAATATTGGAAGAGCTAACCACAGGAATTAGGCAAGAAACTGAAATAAAAGACATCCAAACCAGAAATAAAGAAGTAAAACTGTCACTATTTGCCAATGACATGATACCTTATATAGAAAACCCTAGAGACTCCACCCAAAAGCTACTAAAATAAATGAATTCAATAAAGTTGCAGGGAACAAAATTAATCTACAGAAACCAGTGGCATTTCTATACATTAAAAATGAACTACCAGAAAGAGAAATTAAGAAAACCATCCATCCCAGGGCACCTGGGTGGCTCAGTAGTTGGAGTGGCTGACTCTTGATTTTGGCTCAGGTCATGATCCCAGGGTCATGGGATTGAGACCTGTGCCAGGCTCCATGCTGAGCGTAGAACCTGCTTAAGATTCTCTCTCTCTCTCTCTCTCTCTCTCTCTCTCTCTCTCTCTCTTTCTCCCTCTGCCCCTCTCTGTCACTTCCACTCTCTCTCTCTAAAATAAAAAAGAAAAGGAAAAAAAGAAAACCATCCATCCCATTTATGACTGCATCAAAAAATTAAATACCTAGGAATAAATTTAACTAAGAGTTTCAGACCTCCACACTGAAGACTATAAGGCATGGATGAAGGAAACTGAAGAAGACACAAATAAATGGAAAGATATTTCATGCACATGGATTGGAAGACTCAATAGTGCTAAAACGTTCATACAGCCCAAAGCGATCTAAAGATTCAAAGCAATTCCTATCAAAATTCCAATGGCATTTTTCAGAGAAATAGAACAAATAATTTAAAATTTTGTATGGAACCACAAAAAGTCCCAAATAGACAAAGAAATCTTTAAAAAGAAGAACAAAGTTGTAGGTATCACATTCTCTGACTTCAAACTTTATTACAAAGCTATAGCAGTCAAAACAGTATATAGTACTTGGGTGGCTCAGTTGGTTAGGTGGCCAACTGTTGATTTCAGCTCAGGTCATGATCTCAGGGTCCTGAGATTGAGCCCCATCTCAGGTTCCACACTGGGTGTGGAGTCTGCTTAAGATGCTCTCTCCCCCTTCCCCCCTCCCTTGCTTATTCTCGCTTTCTCTCAAAACAAAAAAACAAAAACAAAAAAGCAAAACAACAACAACAAAAACCCAGTGTAGTTGGCATAATAACAGACACACAGATAAGTGAACAGAATTGAGAGCCTACAAATAAACCCACACATAGACAGACAATTAATTTATGATACAGGAGCCAAAAACATAAAGAGAAAGACAGTCTTTTCAAATCTTGGTGTTGAGAAAACTGGAAAGCCACATGAAAAGGAATAAAACTAGATACCATACACAAAAATTAACTCAAAATGGATGAAAGACTTAAATGTAATACCTGAAACTATGAAATTCCTAGAAGAAAACAGAGGAAGTAAATTCTTTGACATTGTTTTTAGCATGGTTTTGTGAATCTAACTCTAAAGGTAAGAGAAACAAATTCAAAAATAAATAAATGGCACTACATCAAACTAAAAGCTTCTGCATACTGAAGAAAACCATTATCAAGACAAAAAGGAAACCAACTGAATGGGAGGAGATATTTGCAAATCACATATCTGACAAGGGGTTAATATCCAAAATACATAAAGAACTCATATAACTTAACAAGAAAAACAAACAACCTGATTAAAAAATGGGCAGAGGATCTGAATACACATCTTTCCAAAAAAGACATATGGAAGGCAAACAGGCACATGAAAAGATGTTCAACAACACAAATTATTAGGGAAATGCAAATCAAAACTACAGTAAGATATCACCTCACACAAGTTTGATTGCCTATCATCAAAAAGACAAGAAATAAAAAGTGTTGGAGAGGATGTGGAGAAAGGGAACCTTTGTACACTATTGGTGGGAATTTAAATTGGTTGCAGCCACTATGGAAAAAATATGGAGATTCCTCAAAAACTTAAGAAAAATGTTACCATACATTCTAGCTGTTCCACTTCTGGATATTTATCCACAGAATATGAAACAATAATTTGAAAAGATACATTCACCTCAATGCTCATAGCAGGAATATTTATAATAGCCAAGATATAAAAACAATCTAAGTGTCTCATCTGTGGATAAATGGATAAAGAAGATGTGGCATGCACGCGTGTGTGCGCGCACGCACACACACACACACACACAAAGAATGCTAGTCAGCTATAAAAAGAATGAAATATTGTGATTTGTGACAACATGATGGACCTTGAGCATACTGTGTTAAGTGAAATAATTCAGAAGGAAATACAAAAATGGTATTTTATTCATATGTGGAATCTAAAAGAAACAGAAATGAAAACAAAACAAATGAACAAACAAAATAAATAAAAACAAACTCATAGACACAAAGAACAGATTGGTGGATACCAGAAGGGAAGTGAGGTTTTAGGGTGGGGGAAATGGATATAGGGGACCAAATGATCACTTTTTAATGGATACAGATGATTATAATGTTGTAAGCTTGAAATTTATATATGGTCATATGCCAATTTTATCTCAATTAAAAAAAGAATTTCCATAATATGTGTCATTTATCAGAGATTCACATAACATAAGTGATTGGGAGATGATGGGTGTGGTAGGCTGAATAATGTCCCTCCTTCCTTCAAAGATGTCCACACTCTAATCCCCCAGAAACTGTAAGTATATTACTTCACATGGCAAAGGGGACTTTTCAGATGTGGTTAAGAGTATGGACCTTGAGATGGAGAGATTATCCTGGATTATCTCAGTGGGACCAATTGAATCATATAAATCCTTGAAAGTAGGGAATCTTTCAGGGCTGTAAACAGAGGGAGATGTGCCTGTGGAAGAAGGGTCAGAGAGATGACATATTGCTAGTTTTGAAGATGTGGCAAGAGAGTCATAAGAAAAGGAATACTGATGGTTTAGAAGCTGACAAAGGCAAGGAAATGGATTACCCTCTAGAAACCATCTTCCTTCTCTATCCTTATACCTCAACTCTTGGCTGCTGACCAAGGTGCTGAAAATCAAAATCTCTATACATTAAAGATTCCAATTGTAACTGGGCCTTTAATGTTGTCTCTAACTCATTTCCACGTACCTACTAAGTTTTATCTCCCATTCTCCACACTGATATGTCAAATCTTATCAGTTTTCTTGTAGTGGATACTCTGGATTTTGTCTGCGTCACATCTATTCCTCAATTTTCTGAGCATACTGCATTGAGTTTCAACTAGAAAACTTTCCTTCCACATTCAGACAATACCACTGGTTTTGGTCTGACCCACTTCAGAGTTTCAGATATGGGCACATGACCCAGGCTTGGCTAATCAAAACATTCTGTAGCACTGTCAGTTACTGATTGATGTAGGGAAGAACCCATTACTCAAGCTGGCCCAGTGAAAAGTCAACCCTAATAATTTTGCTAAAACTACTGAAAAGATGCACCACTGCTTTCTGGTATAGTTGCTAGTCTGATACAGTATAAATCTAGAGACTGCAGGTGTCATTCACAGAGAAAATCAGAATGAAAATGTGGCCAACGCAAAGACGAAGCTGAAACAAGAAGTGGAGAAAGAGAGAGCTCTAATAACATCTTTTCTGTACCCCTTGAATGATATGTGATCAAAGTCATATCAACTTTGTAATTCCCAGTTAAGTTAGCCATGCATATCTTTTTTCTTCTTTACTTTGAATTAGCTTTCTCTCACTTACTGCGAAGAGTTAAAAGAAAAGCCCTCCTGGAATATCAAAGCATACTAACTACATAGAATTTGACTCAAGAATCAGAGCCACAATAAGTAATATACGGTAAGGGACTTATTAATAGTGATTATACCTTTATGTGATTCAATTGTTGGATCTGGGGTGGAAATATCTGGAAGGTTTGCTTCTGAGTCTGGTTAAGAAGTCACTGTACTCTAGGTCAGTAATTGAAAATAAAGCTGGATGGGAAGAGGCAGACAGACAGCAAGGACAAACTGTTAAGTCCTCAGCAAAAACTGGAACCCATGTCTGTCTCTCATCATTTCCAACAGGAAATCATAACCTTCACCAGAGTTGTGCATGCACTTCTCGTAGATCTTGGAGAAACTGAAGGAAGAGATATGAGATCCAGTAGGAGATGAAGGAGTTGCAGGCTGGCCACTGACCAACTAAGATAAACTAGCAAATGAATTACAGTTTATACAAGCTGCAACAGGAGCCTCAGATCTGACACCAACCTTTCAGGGCACAATAGCAGCTCTTTACTTTTCACCTTTCAAATATCACACAACTTTCTCTTGAAGCTGACCTTAATTCAAAACCTTAAAGTAAAGAAACTATGGAAAGTTAATTACAGCTTAGTTAACCTGACACTAACAAATCCAAATCCACTGCACCACCTCTTCTCACTATCCACAGCAAACTATATCTTCTACTTTAGACAGTAAAGATAAGACATTAGACGGAAGTTGACAAAATGTCCTGTCATCACATCTATCAAACTACCTGTATGCAAAGCCATGCATAATTCCTCCCTTCATATTTCCTGCTCTTTATTCTTTAACTTGTACTCTGTATTCCATTTATTCTTACCTTCTTGGGGACTCATCACATTAATTCTTTTCCAACACTTTCAAAGGGATTCTCTTCATCTAATGGAATTCTATACTGTGGAAAACCTTCCATGGAATGCTACTTCAGGTCTAATAATTGCATGAAGGTATAATGGTGCCATTAAAAACAATGAGATTAGTATGCACTAAACATGAAAAGGCTGTCCAGTGTATATATTTAGTGTAAAAACAATACGTATGTAAATAGGCATGCTATGCTTATTACACACACAGTTTTAAACATTTATCCCCAAAACATTATAAGGTGGGGGAGGGGTGAGTTTCAGAAAGATACACATAACATTAAAACATTCACACTTGGGATTTGGATTTAGGGAAGAACTGTGAGTTTTTATTTTTATTTTATATACTTTAGTACTCTTTTAGTTTTGTTTTACAACTATTATTTAATTCTGTAAATAAAAATAACAAAAACTAGGACAAATTTATATTTTGGAAAAGTCTCCCAATTTTTAAAATTCAAAGCTAGCCTACAACTGAAATCAACTTGGCAAAATCATAAAATAACAATCAGGATAAAATGTAAAAGCTAGGTTTCACATATAAATTTATCCATGAGTTTTTTTGGGGGGGGCCAGCAGAGAGTGAAAGAGATAACTGGGAGATAGTTCATTCAAGACATACAATAGAGAATTAGCAATTGTGAAAAACCAATAATGAGAATGCAGATATAAATATATAAAAAAGAAAAAAAATACAAATACTTGAGGAAATTGGTCAACACTATAAATAATAAAAACCTACAAATACATGTGTGTATTTGGATTTACATATATGCTGCTCACAATTCACTTTTTGTGTATATGTGGTTATATTATATTGGCTGGAGCCACTGGGTTTTCTGGAGAACAATGTGGAAATTATTACTATGTAAATATTAAGTTTTAATTTTATTTAAAAAAGTAAGTCAGTAGGGGTGCCTGTTTGGCTCAATTGGTTAAGTGTCTGACTTCGGCTCAGGTCATGAATTCATGGTTTGTGGGTTTGAGCCCTGCATCGGGCTCTGTGCTGACAGCTGAGAGCCTGGAGCCTACTTCAGATTCTATGTCTCCCTTTCTCTCTGTCCTTCCCTGGCTCGTGCTCTCTCTCTCAAAACTAAATAAACACTAAAAAATAGTAATAAAAAAGCCATTAGAGGAATAATTTTAAATTTTCTTCACTTAAAAAATGATAAATTCTTATCTATTTGATAAATTCTTGCTAAATTTCCTTGGGATATATATTTTACCAACTTAGGTGAAATGTAGAGCTACAGGGCAAAACACATTCATGGAACTCTTGTTTTTATTAAACTGTCTTTATATGATGAAATTGTTTAGAGATAGGAACTTTTTTTTCCTTTTGGCTAAAAAAACTAAGAAAATCAAATTAACATTTTTACTAAGTATTTCTTATGCTTATTTCTCAAAATATTTATATATTGTTAATAGTTTTTCTTAGTATTGCTTATTCAAAATGATGCTATGTTAGTAAAGTGATTTTATACAGAAATATCTTCTACCTTTTTCTCAATGACCACACTGATTTCTCTATGAAAAATGTTTTTATATGAGTATATGAATATATTTTAATATACATGAATATATTTTTATATGGAATTTATGTGAAATTTAATTAAATTTTATATTCTTGAACATAATTCTTTTATGGCAAACATAAAAATATATCTTTTATTTATTAATCATAAAACCACATCTTTTAGCATACAACTGAAATGGAAAATGAAGTCCCTTTGATTCATTATATGCACACAACTTGCTGATCAAACATTTGAATCTGTTATATTTATTGATTTCACTTTTCCTTGAATATACTTATGATAGATCTAAAAACAACAAGCAAATAAATTAACAATAGTGAATGCAAAAGGCATGCTCTGGAGAAATTTTTACTTTTCTTTTGGTCTATGTCTGCTCAGAGAGGTTTGTGGTAATTGCATCAATTCTTAATGTTTATGTTAAGTTGTGCTCTGTGGGGGCTTATAAGATTGTTAGTCAAAATCTACATATTGCCTAAGAAAAACCCAATGGGATAGGAAATCTCTTGTCCTTGATTTTATAGAATATTGTTGTTGAACCATATGTCTTAGGATATTCAGTGGTCATAAGAATAGTTAAAATTATTTTTATAATTTACTTCTGAATAAATGAGTTTGTGTTACTGTTTTTTTCTGTTATATACCTTACTTATTTAAACACATAGTGAATACCTTTGGACTATTCATGCTGACTTGAAGTAAGGAGTCTGCATCTTTTAATAAATCCTGTATTGTTAAAATTTCTAATTAAAAGTTTCCTCTGAAAGGAAACATATAACCTGTTCATTTGATGCAGATGATTTCTTGAAAAGTACCAGGTGGTTGGTGAAGCTGAGCCATGTGACTCTTTAGTTGCTTCTGTCCCAGGTAATGGATCCTATGCACATGGGATTCCCATTTCCTTAGTTCTTTCAGAGTCAGTGTAAGATCAGCTTTGTTGTGACCTCTGTTTCCATGACAGAAGAGTTATATCATCAAACTCTGGACCTCTGAATCCCAACTCCATTCACTATTAATCGCTATCCTTTTCCACAGTCAGGATTTATGTATTCCAGAGGACTGTTTCCTCACTATATACTTTAGTAACACAAATTTTGAGAGCAAATTTCCATTCATCATACCTTTCTTCCCTTTCTCTGACTAGGTTTGCTTTCTTTCCAACCTGAGGAAAATGATAGTGGTCCAATAATAGTGGAGTTGTTTCTATGCGGGCTGCTGGTGTGGGTAAGGCTTCCAGGTCAGTGCTGACTAGCATCTCTCAGAACCATGTCTACATTCTCTATGACATAATCTATGTATATAATTTCACAGGTCATTCTTAGAAAGTTAATCAACATGTCCAGACCTTAAATTTGTCATCTATTATTAGATAATGGGGGATAAACTGCACTTTGGAAGACTGTAAAATTCAAGTGAAAAAATTCGTGTGAAATTATTTTGGAAATCTTGAGAGCAAACTGATGCCAGTGATAATATCAGATAATCTGAGAATTAGGATGCTATTAAGTAATAATAAAAAAGAATTTTAATGCTTTAAGTCAGAAATGAACTCTATCTTTGACCAAATAACCAAGATAGATTGTCATCTATCTATAATGTCTTATGCATTTATATTACCTGCTTGCCTGCTGAAAGCATTTGAATTAACATCTCCTGATGCAAGCTTTAAAACTGAATTATAGGGGCGCCTGGGTGGCGCAGTCGGTTAAGCGTCCGACTTCAGCCAGGTCATGATCTCGCGGTCCGTGAGTTCCAGCCCCGCGTCAGGCTCTGGGCTGATGGCTCAGAGCCTGGAGCCTGTTTCCGATTCTGTGTCTCCCTCTCTCTCTGCCCCTCCCCCATTCATGCTCTGTCTCTCTCTGTCCCAAAAATAAATAAACGTTGAAAAAAAAAAAAAAACTGAATTATAATTATGATATAGAACCTAAAATACACTTTCCAAACAGTAAGTTTACAGTTTATGCAAATTATTTCTATGTAATCAGAAGTTCTATTATCAGACTGTATGCCATTTAATGTTTTATAGAATGGTAAATGCTCAATTTTATCTTGTGTTTGCTAAAAACTGTCACTAAAGATATAAAAGATAGTAATGTATAAAATTTGGGCATCATAATCACTTTGAGAAATAATTCTAATCACCCCTTTAATATGTAGAAATCTCAGTTTGATAAAATTTTTGTAGATAGTTTTGTTCCTTGGCAATAAGTATAAAACCTATGATATGAACTATGGTGTTCATGGAATATTTTGTGATATCTTGGGATCTATTTATGGAATGATGTGATATCTTGAGATCAAAAATATTTGCTCTTTGAGATTGTCATTTTATTATAAGAAAGCAGTAAATAAGCTCCGTATAACCCAAAATTTCATAGCTGTTTGGAGGGAAAGAAATCTGGTGCTGCCTGGAGTCTTTTTTTTTTTTTAAGATATACATTTATTTGAACATATAATTAAATTCCTATATAAGTACATTCTTATGATTTGTGTTTTGCACGGATAAAGGAAAGGAGAAATTTAATTTTGTGTCTCTATGTGGAGTTATTGTATCAGAATAAACTTTGTTTTATTCATTTGATTTGCATGCAGCTACTATCAGAGATTGCTATTTAAATCATACTTGGTTATTAATAAAACTAGATTGCCTTCCTCATGCTTTTTCTTCACAACACATTTTCAATGGTTATCTACTCTCATTTTACTTTGGTTTTGGGTAAAATCATATGAACATGCTTGAAATATGACTATCTGGAAAAACGTGACAAAATGGCTACCTGGAAAAAATGAGAAAGGGCCTTAAAAATGGAGTCAACCTAAAACTCCTAGAATTAATAATGAAAACAGAAGCTTGGATCCAGGAGTAAAAGCATCAAATTGGAATCATTTACAGTCCCCATACACAGCAGCTGGGGTTAAAAGGATTTCGGGATAATCAAGGAAGATGGCCACTTGAGGCAGTATCAGGAGACACTTGGATAAAGCTGCATGAGACACCAAGTCCCACATAGTGGAAGTCTGTCTAGGGGCTATAGCATGGGGTCCCTATTCAGAAGGGAAGGGAACTTCCCCAGGGGCAAGGATATCAGAGGGGAATTTACGAGTCTAGGTGATGTCACTCTGCAGCATGGCAGGGAATGTTTGGGCCAAAGAATTCTGAAGAAAAAATCTGCTGTTGGACTATATTTTAAATAACTGGTTGGGTAAAAAGTTTGGCACTGGTGGATATTTGAGCTGATGGGTATTGGTACACGGTAAAGAAATACTCAAGCAGGGCTCCTGGGTGGCTCAGTTGATTAAGCGTCTGACTCTTGGTTTCGCCTCAGGTCAAGATATATCAGTTTGTGAGTTCAAGCCCTGCTTTGGGCTCCGCAGACAGTGCAGGGCCTGCTTGGAATTCTCTCTCCCTCTCTCTCTCTCTCTGCCCTTCACCTGCTTGCTCTCTCTCTCTCTCTCTCTCAAAACAAATAAATAAACAATTGAACAAAAGAAACAAACAAGCTAGGGTCCAATACACAGAGACCAAATTTGGCTCACCTATTAGAATAAAACAGGACAGAAACATTTGCTCTATAAAGGCATCTCTATGTATACAAAAAGTACTGGATACTTTTGGGTCAAGAAGGCTAAGAACACTTTAAAATGTTCCCTTTTTAAAAATAAAATGTTCCCTTCTTGCATTAAACTCATAATAATTTTGTATTTAAATACATATATACATATTCATTTTTGAAATCAAGAAAGAGAAATCATTATCTGAGACAGAAGGCCTAAGTCAGTAAATGGGGACAGATGGTACATAACATAGGGCAAGCTAGGAACACAGTCTTTGGGCATGAGGTCTTGAAACACATGTAGGTCAGGGCCTTAAGCCAAGAACTACATATAGGTTGAGGACAGATGTGGACTCCCATCTTGAAGTACAGAGCAAGAGTGCACTGAATAGGGCCTAAAATATCTCTTTCCACTCTCTGGATGGGTACCAGAAATGAACTACCAACTCTGGTAAGAACGGAAGTGGATTTGTTTCTATGAGACGAGAAACTAGTCTAAACATAATTGCACTCTTAGGCCCACAATTAAACTCTGAGCCAAGCTAGTGATTCAGATCCCAGCTTCCTTTAGGGCCATTATAAGAGCAATTGCTATCCTGAGGTGTTTCCTGTGGTATGTGTGTGTGTGTGTATGCACACAATATTTCCTAGTATTTTCTTTGTTAATTTATAAATCATTTAGTAGTAAATATAGGAGGCCTATATTGTATATATTGCCTGTCATAAATTGTACATCTCCCCTCTCACCCCCATAATTCTGCCTTTTGCTGTTTCAGGGTAGAAGCTCTTACTTCGATCATCCTTCTTAATGTAACTTCCTTACATTTTTCTTAGACGGCAATTAATTCCTCAAATTATTCTTATCTTCATTTCTCATGCTATCAGTAGAGATTCTCTGGTCATTTAAGGATAACACTGCCACACACATCACTACAAACTTTGTGTTTGAAGACTTGGACCCAGTCCTTGCACCAATCAGCTAGATACCTTCGAATTCTGTATTCTGTGGCAGGAAAGGGGTTTTCAAGTAAAATATTCTGTATTCTTTACATTTCTCATATCCTATCTTTATTTATGATTCTCCCACCTACAGAATTGTGGAATTATCCTTGGGGTACATAATCTTTGTTTACGTATCCAAAGGGCTCTGTATTGTTTACTTAGAAGATGAAAAGCAAGCTACCCACTGGGTTATTCCCTAAACTTTCCACATTAGGTACAGCATTTTCTAGAATTTAAGTGGAAACTCTCCATAGCTCTCAGTAGTGATGCATATTTTCCCTTATTTTTACATCTCCATGCTCATTTCTGTCACATTACTAAGGATCAGATGGGTAGGGAGCTAGAAAGAATGCAACACCTGTAACTATTTGACATCTTTATCTTGAATAGTTTATATTCCATAATCCCATATTTACCAAACTTACTAATTATGGAATTAATCAGAGCATATAAACTATTAAGTAGGAGAATCAATTTAAAACTACTAACCACTTTCACACCTTAAAGAAAAAACATCAAAAAAAAATCTTGTTCTACTATAAATACATTGAAGTTAACATTACTTCCTATAAGTCCTTGTTTGCATAGTGAATATTCATTGACAATTTTATAGAAAGCTCAAACTATTTAAACATTTGAGAAGACTATTTTGATGACACATTGAAAATTACCTTTATGATAGATAGTACTATTTTTTGCTTCTCCCTCCTGTGGGAGGATTACACATCACTGTCTCATAGTTGTCAGGCTTGACCATTTCACCTACCAGGCTCTGCCTGGATAGAGGATTATATAACCCTTCCTACACCCCCACAGCAGACTTGGCCAAGTGATCTTCTGTGGCTAATACATTCTGAATACGTATACCATAAATACCAACTTTAAAAGCCAGCATAGGGTTCATCATCTCTTTTTTTCCTGTCTGCCATGAGACTGGCAGTGTTTTAGCTAGAGGTTGCCTCACCAGTCTTTGTCCTAAAAGGAAGACAATATGGGGCAGAACCATAGCCAAGCCTACCCACGGGTAGGGTATGTAAAGAATAAACATGTGTTCTGTCAGTCTTTGAGACCTCAGATCATTTATTAGCAACTAAGGCTAAGCTAAGAGAGAAAATGCTCAAGAAGAGTTGTTATCAATTTGACTCTAAAAAGCAGGATGTTTATGATGATTAAATTTTGTGTGTCAACTTGGCTAGGCTGTAGTTCCCAGTTGCTTGGTCAAACAGTATTCTGGATATTGTGTTACTGCTGTGAAAGTATCCTACAGATTTGTTTAACATCTATAATCTGTTGTCTTCAAGCAAAGGAAATAGCTTTTGATGCTGAGGTGGGCCTCATCCAATCAGTTGAAGGCTTGAGGTTTCCTGGAGAAGGAATTATGACTCAACACTGCAACACAGAAATCCTATGTGGATTTCTAGTCTGCCAACCTATCCTACAGGATTTGAATTTGCCCACCTTCACAATCATATAAGCCAATTTCCTAAAATAAATATTTTTATATGCACACCACTCTATTGGTTTTATTATTGGTTTTATTTCTCTCGAGAACCCTGACTGATATATTCAGTATCTACAATTATGCATTGTATTCAAACCACTATTATGAATTGACTCAAAGAAACACAGATGATAGATATAGAAAACTATAAGGAAATAATGAGATAAACTCTGAGTAAATAGCTTTCTACATTAATTTAACCTCTAAGTCTGTATAGCATGTTTTAATACTATAATTGCCTTTTCAGAGCATGAAGAAATACAGAAAAACATCTAATGGTTTATAATGTAAATCTGGTAGAACAAGCCTGAAAAAAAAAAAACCTTCAATACTAAACTATAGTATAGATGGTTGTTAATTATGATAGTAAATGAGAAAATTCTAAATAAGCCAACAGGAAATCATATCCAAAATTATAGCAAAATAATTTACATAGCAAGGTCAATTTACCATGGAAAGAAGTTTAAATATTAGGAAAATGTCTCTTTTACACTATCGTTTCTATCTCCAATGATTGAGACAATTTTCACTTACCCTTGTGTCTTATCCTTGCCCACACTGTCACTAGTTTCCCAACAGACTGGACGGGTGACATTCGTCAAGGACGTATGATTCCTTGCAGTGAGATTAGTATGCTTTAGGGCCATAAAGAATTGTCTGTTTCAAGGCAGGAAAACAAAAATTTACTTGGAAGGCAACTGTACCACTTTGTTCTGCATATATATATATCTTAGTTTTCTGGGTGAACTAACTAATCTTCTTCTCTCCAGGAACCATCCTGGTAGGTTTCCACAGAAAACAAGTGTAGCCCATCTGCTTCAGTGACTTCCTCACTTTCACAAAGTAGTATAATTCATAAAACAATTCAAATTCTCTTGCCTACTAGATGTAAAGCTGACTATGGGTTATTATATAAAATAGTGTTTATCAGGTCAGTGGGATAAGTTACTTGACTACACAATCCAATGGATAAGTTCTTATTTACAGGAATAAATGGCAACTAATGCTGCTGCCTCTGTGGATACTGACGATGACACCATGAGAATTACACTTACTATTTATTTAGAGCTTACTATGTGCCACGTACATTTATTAAAACTTTTAATTTTCAAAATGACCCTACTTACGGGGAAGGTATTGTTATATCCATTTTACATCCAAAGAAAATAAATACAGAGATGTCAGGCAACTCACCCATTATTACATAGATCCAGTCATCAATGTCCCCTGGTTTCTATGTAGGCTTTCTAGTGTCCTTAGAACCAGGAACAAGAAACTGCTTCTTCACTTTTTCTTCTTCTTCTTCTCCTTCTTCTTTTTAATTTGTGAAACAAATTTAGCTAAAGAATATCGAGAATAAAAGCCAGAAAGAGAAACTGTTTTTTTCCTAGGTGTTGAAAACTTTGAGACAGCCAAGTAACTGCATCGATCCGAGGCACTGCAAGCAGCTGCAGGCACATTTCCGGGCGGAAGCCTGATCTCGCGGGATCTTGGGAGCCGGCTGGCCTGGGAGGCCTGGGATGAGAAACACCTGGGTGCCCCTGCGCTGAGGCTCCTCCTCCCAGACTCTTCCTAAGGAGTTCGGCTCACGCCACCTGTCAACGCAATCCCGTGCAATCGTACATATATATAAAATACATAATATTAAAATAAATAAATATTTACATTATTTACGTGTATATTTATTTATGGTTGCTTTCTTTCATACAATCTTGGCTTCAACACATGTCACCTTGCATGAGAACCCTCTATATTTCATTAAATTGGAGTGATTTGAATGAGAGTAAGACCCCATATATCTAATGCAGTCTGGCATTTTGGTTGTTATTCTTTATTTTCTCTTTTATTCTCTTTTATATTCTCTTTCCATATTTTCTCTTTTATTCTCTGGAAAAAGGTCAGTCAAGTATGTATCGTTTCTCGTGTTGGAACAGTACTGCAGTATTTAGCAATTATGGTCCCTACTCTCTGAGTATTCTGTTAATCATCCTGCTTTGTTTCTGATATATTTACCTCTGTGAGTTTTCTTCCTGGAAGAAATTCTCATGTACAACACAGATTGAGAGACACAGGTTGATAAAAGTAAACATAAAACTCTACAGAAGCTTATATACCTTTTTTATTTTCATGTTCACACAGGCCCAGCATTGTACATGGGGAGTTAGTTATTAGAGACCACATTTCCTGACCAAAATTATAACTAATGATCTGATAGAAAAATGTTTTGGAGTTTGCAAATTTGGAAAAGTGTGAAGAGTTTTATATAATTATTTTAAAACACATGCTTTATAATACTTTTAATAACTAATCTTCATTAAAATGTATGTAATTACATGAAATGGAGACAACTTGTGAAAATACATGGCAGGAGGGGCACCTGGGTGGCTCGGTCAGTTAAGCGTCCGACTTCGGCTCAGGTCGTGATCTCGCGGTCCGTGAGTTCGAGCCCCGCATCGGGCTCTGTGCTGACAGCTCAGAGCCTGGAGCCTGTTTCAGATTCTGTGTCTCCCTCTCTCTCTGCCCCTCCCCTGTTCATGCTCTGTCTCTCTCTGTCTCAAAAATAAATAAACGTTAAAAAAAATTTTTTTTTAGAAAATACATGGCACGAAAATAAAGGACTCTACCAAGTTCTAAATGCCCCTATCTCCCGTCCTATCTGGGGGAACTCCATTTTCAGATGACTGAAATCTTCACTATCCATAATATTCTTTAAGAACCTTGATACTATTTTAGGGCTTAAAGAAACCTAGAAACATTTCTGAGAGTCCAAAACCTCATTTCACAGACAACTGAAAAAAAGCCCAGAGAGAATTTGGTGACTCATCCAAAGCCCACAGTGAAAGAGCTAAGGCTGGAATCCAAATGCCTGACTCTCGCTCTTTTAGATCTTGTTACGCCTTTGTAAGCTCTGTGATCTGATCTCAGACAAACAATTTAGCATTTGAACCTTAGTTTCCTGATCTGTAAAATGGGGATAATAATCATAGTGTCCTAGTCAATATTACTAACTGGAAATTCAAAACTTCGACAAATATGGAGGTGAGTAAGAAATTATGGAGAAAGTAAATAATACAAAGTTTCATGATGTAAGCAGTTTTCATTCTTAAATGGAGGAACCAAGATGCCCAGAAAGAAATCTGAGGATAATACTTGAAGACAACTCAGAGGACTGACTACCCATAGGCCTGCTCTACATGATCCTGAGATCCCAGTTTGCCATTTCCCACTTTACTTGGCATACTCTTTATTTTTGAGAATATTTTATTCATTACTCTACCTGTAAACACCAAAGCCTCTCTTCAATTGCCAAATGGAGTCAAACCACTGATGATTTCATGTACTTTAAAGATATTTTAAAGATAGAGATAATTATCTCTTTAAAGACAATATAACAGGATGGTTTGTCATTTCATAGTGAGTTTGTCTTTTCCATCCATTGTATAGCACATTCATTTTTCTTTACCTGATGCATAATGAGTTCATTAGTAACAACCCAAAGATTTTTCTCTTATAAATATGAAATAATCAATTATTTCAATATAATCTCAATGAGAAATGATATATTCATTAATGTGTCAGTGGATAAGTCCTTGATGATTTTCATTTTTCCATTCTGTATTTTTTAAGTTTGTTTATTTATTTATGTATTTATTTATTTATTTACTTAAAGTAATCTCTACACCCAGTGTGGGGCTTGAACTCATGATCCCAAGATCAAGAGTCACATGCTCTTTCAACTAATGCAGGCACTCCACATTTTGCTATTCTTAATATTTTCACAGAGGAGTATATTTCATAGAAAAGTTTATGTTGTCATTCTATTTACTAATGATACATTTAAAGGACTCAGGTCACAGGTGAGGATTATGAGACAAGTGTGATAAGATTACCTGAACTGGCTCTTTCTGAGAAACAGAAAGTTGTAATTTTCATTTTGTCTAGTTATTTTATTTAGTAATAGCAGAAGAATTTATTTTGAGCTCAAAGCAAATAATGCAATAAAACAGATAATGTTTATTAATATAAAAGTATAAAAGAAGTAAGCATAAATTATATGATATACATCTGCATTTTACATCAATATATAAAATGTTTCTTAATATAGTAGCAGCTTTCCAACATAGTAATAACTTCCAATACTGCCCCCAAGAAACTATTAGAGAATTTTTTGGGCAAATTCAGTTAAGGGTATTATTTTTCTTCTTATCTTTTGTATACATTTATGTTTCCTGATTTTGCATTACATGCTGATACTCTTTTGTGTAACATGGTGGTTATTTTAATTTGCTTTCCTCATCTGCACCAGAATAGCCTCTTCTTTTGATGAAGATTGATATATTTAGGCAGATCAGTCTCAGGGTTTCTAGCAACCACTGTTCAAATGTCAGATTTTAGTTAGGCACAGAACATTTAGTACATTTCTATAACATGAGCTACTAATGTACTTAATAGGCTGCTATTAAATCCTTCTAGCACTAAAACCTATAAAATAGTCATGCCTATTCTTTGTATGTTTCATGTTGTTGCATAGCACGTCTGCTGGAGGGATGTACTATACCAATAGTAGGGTAGTGGGTAGGGTTACATCAACTGCCCTGCAATTTTTGAACTTTCATATCAACTGCCAGGGCTATATAACCTTAAAGGTTGTACAGAAGGTATTACCTCAATGTAAGTTCTAGCTTAGCACTCTCAGTCCTCTCTTCTGGGACATTTCTGTCTTGCTCTTTATTTGTGTGTTGTCCTCATATCTTTTCTTTTTCTTTTTCTTTTTCTTTTTTTTTTCAGTTTGCAAATTGTCATATCTAATCTAACTCTTTCATGGATTTATTTATTTATTTATTTATTTATGTAGGCTCCACGTCCATCATGGGGCTTGAACTCACAACCCTGAGACTAAGAGTCACATACTCTACTGACTGAGCCAGCCAGGCACTCCTCTTTCACTGAACTGTTAATTTCAAGAAATATAAAGCGTTCAGATTTTCTTTTACAAAACTGCCTGTTCATTTCCCTTATATCAATTCCTTTTTTATCCACTAAATTTTGAAATACTTATTTCATAGTCTTAGATTTTCTTTCAATTTACTTTTATTCATGTATCTGGAGAATATCGGTTAGGATGAATTATTTCTATTTTTGGTGTGTCCCTCATTGAGAAATCATTTTTTATTTTGTTTTGTTTTGTTTTATTTTATTATTTTTTTGAGAAAGGGAGAGTGCGAGTGGGGGAGAGGGTTAGAGAGAGAGAGAGAGAGAGAGAATCTTAAGTAGGCTTCACGCTCAGTGTGGAGCCTGATGTGGGACTTGATCTCACGACCATGAGATCATGACCCGAGCCAAAATCAAGAGTCCAATGCTAAACTGCCTGAGCCACCCAGGTGCCCCAAGAAATCATTATTTTTTTTAAAAAGTTTTACATTTTTCTTCTTGCTGGGATCCTTAATGTTTGCATTGATTCAGAAGTTTATTTATTTATTTATTTATTTATTTCACTGGTGGATTATTGAGAAGTTTGTTGCTTTCTTTCCAAAATATAGGGATACTAGCTATCTTTGATGGCAGAATCAGGCGCCTCCCAGAGGGTCCCAGGAGTTCGTACTGGTCTACGTTAGGAATCCAGGCTGGTTGGGGCGATTAGGTGCCCTCTGTGGGAGTTGTTTTTATGTTAATTTCTTAGTTTGGAAATTCCTAAATAATTTAGTTAATCTAAATATGACCATTAAACTTGTTTTTAAGTGCAGGCTATTCCCAGTTCCTGCACCCCAACCCAGGCATTTTTAAGTAAATGGCTTATCATTTCCCTGGCTTGTAAGTGAGCTGTCGATTTAGTTCTGTCAGTGAACAGGCAGACCTTTTAAGATTCTGGATTTTTGCGGGATTTTCAGTCACAGCTCCTTGCCTCAAATGGCTCCATGTCCTCAGATGAGTGTTAAGACCTCATGCTCTTGTTGGGCCGTCTTCTAACTAAATCCCCCCTGAAATGCTACTTCATCTTGCTTTCATTTTCATTTTTGGAAACCATAACAACAAAAATACACAATGAGTTCCAAAAGAAAAGATTAAAAAAAGAATTTCTTCTCTCTCTTCTAAAACTCAAGTTACTTATTTCTCTTTGTTTTTATTGTTGTCTCTGCATTCTATCCAATATTTCTTTGTGTTAGAGGGTGAAGGGGACCATGTTAATTTAACCTGCCCTGTTGCTTGATCCAAAAGTCAGTAGAAATGCTTTTAATGAGCCAAGGTTTTTACTGTAATCAGTCAGGGATAGAATTTTAATAAAAAGTGAGTGGGGGTTCATAGAACATAGAAACAAAAACCGTATAGAAACTCTCATCTAATTAAACAAGGATATCTCTGCATATACTCCATCCTAAGTGCACTACTCGTTCTGAATTTCCTAACCACAACCAAGATTACCTAAAAAAATCCACATATTTTGAGAAACATAAAATATAAGGAGTCGGGATAATAGTAGTTCTTTCTACCCATAGCCCTGCTTACCAGTGGGTTTTGGAAATTGTATAATTGTTGGTTTTAAAGCTGGGGACTGAATCAATAAATATCTATGTAGAAATGACTTGCATCTCCATGCAGGAGCACTTTTTCTGTTTCTTTAATTGTTTTTATACCTCATTTCTTTTTCTTATCTGATGTCACTGACTAGCATATTCAGTACAATGCTGAATACATTCCTCTGCTTAAAGTTCTTCAACTGCACTTCATTGTGTGGGGTAGGTGAAGCAGTCTATCACAATGACTGAGTTTAGCCACAGTTTTAATTATGGAAAACTCACTTATCAGCTGTGTGAATCTAGACAGTTGAGTATGGTGAGCAGAAAGATTCCTTCCAAGAGGGGTGATGAGATACAAATGGATCTTTAACATACAATCCAGCAATTTCACTTCTGGGTATATATAGAAAAAAATAAAAATAAAGAAGCTGGAGTGGGTAATGCTTAGTAGATCCAAACAAGAGAAACAAAGAGAACTCTTAGATGTTTGAACGACTAGAGGGACTTGGGAAAGTGCATTAACGTACTAGTGTGAAATCAATCACCCCAAAAAGTTGTACTTTAAAAGCACCAGCAGCCATTTATTATCTCATGGTTTCTGTGGATCAGGAATTTAGACAGATATGCTGTGGAGAGCTTATTTCTGCTTCACAGTGTCTGGAGCCTTAGCTGTCAGACTTGAAGGCTGCCAATAGGGAGAAATGGGATGGGAAGAGGGACATAGTGGGTCCTCTCTAGGTGGGCTCTCTCTAGGGCTCACTGAATGTCCTCAAAACATAGTGACTTCCTTCCGTTAGAATAAGTGATCCAAGAGGAGAACAAAGCAGAGCTATCCTTTCAACCACTAGCTATATTGACACTCAGAAGCTATTCACCCTAGCCTCAGAAGTCACATAGCAGAACCTCTGTCACATTCTATTATTCTATATTCTATTATTAAGGGAGTCACTACTTGTAGCCTACATTCAAGGGGAGAGGAATCAGCTTTAGCTATTGTTGGGAGGAATACCAATGAACCTATGGAAATATTTTTAAATGTTTAAAATGGATACAGATAGGAACATAAGAAAGAAGAAATTTGTGAGTCTGTTTGCTATGTGGTATGCATTAAAGAGCCCCCCTTGGAGTTCTATAAAATATTTAGCAAAAAATGAATTCCTTAACATAGGAATTTAAGGGGTATCTAGATTCTTTTTTTTTATTTTTAGAAAAATTTTTTTAACGTTTATTTATTTTTGAGACAGAGAGAGATAGAGCGTGAACGGGGGAGGGTCAGAGAGAGAGGGAGACACAGAATCTGAAACAGGCTGCAGGCTCTGAGCAGTCAGCACAGAACCTGACGCGGGGCTCGGACTCACGGACCGCGAGATCATGACCTGAGCCGAAGTCGGACGCTCAACCGACTGAGCCACCCAGGCGCTAGGGGTATCTCTATTCTATACGCAAAGATAAACCCTGCATAATAGTGGGTTCAGCCTCAGATAGCGTCAGTTTAAGTTGCAACTGTCTTATGTGATTGTCTTTCAGGATTTGTTACTGAACCCCAAGTTCAGCTGTCCATTGCTCCAAAGGCCAATACTCAAGAGTGTTGCCTAAAAAGGTACATAAACTTTATTCAAGAGGCCAGTCATCTGGAGAGAAGGAGGACTCTTGTCCAAAAGCCAAATCCAAGTTTCTGCAGTGCCAACAGAGTTTTAAAGGTACATGGCGTTGGTGATCAGTGAGGGGGTGCAGTGGCCTGCAACATTTCCTGATCCTGTGTAAATTTAGTAGTGGCTATTTACAGCTTTCAGTGTGTGAGGGTTATGTAAAAGGTTTAATTCCTGCTCTGTGATGTGCAAGGGCTTTCTATTGTCCTCCTGGAAAAAAATGTAAGATTTATAGATATACAATGAGGGTTAGTAAATCAATCATATGAACTTAAGAATACCTATTAAAGATCACCATGCTAATTATGAAGATCAAGGTGGCCTCAGATTCAGGTTTTACCACAAGATCTAGCCTCATCTCTCTTTGCTGATCACCTTACCCTCTATGAGTAGTCAAAATTTCATAGTCAAACACCAAACAAAATAAAACACACTTTCCCTTCCTTGCCTGTGAATTTATGCATGTGTTTCTCTTTATATAGAATTTTTCCCAATTTTCTTCATCTAGTTAACTGTTACTTACCCTTTAACTGTTATCCCAGATGTTAATGTCCTCTCGTAAACCTTTCCTCTGTCTTAGGTCATGTTCCCAGGTAAACAACTCCAATGTGGAAAGTTGCTTGTGGAGGTTTATTGCAGAATATTGTCAGGATCAATACCTTAAAAAGTGTGGGGAAACTAGGCTGGGCACAAATTGCCCTGTGATCCCATTTTTATCAGAGGTTTCTGATAATCTTAATGAAAGTTGGAATGGCTAGAGATTGATGCAAAGAGGTCAGCCAGGTCTTGGTATCCTTCTACTCCACATTGAACTGATGCAGGGAAGGGGGTGTAAATTTAGACAAGAAAGGTCCCTTTGCCATTTGAAATTCTCAAAAATGGTCTCAGCTGTGAGCTGTCCCTTGCAAATGTAGGGACGAAGGGCAAGATGGGCCACTTTAGTATGAATACTTGGAATTAAAAAAAAAACAGACGATACAATAAAAGCTCTCTTCTTGGTCCATAACTGTCTAAATTCACATGGAAAGGTGAGCCTATACCTGGAAGGAAGCTATTAACAGAGTCTTCCCTTTACTTAAAAAACTTACCTGCAAAACATCTCCTTTCACCTTTGTGCTAATGGCCTTCCTCTCCTTATATCCTCAGGCCCTACCTCTCCTTAGCTCATATATGCTTCATGTTGCCTCATTATCTTTGGAATTTCATGTTTGTGGATTCCCCACATGAATGCCTATTAAGCTTGATTTTCTCCTGTTAATCTAGCTCATATCAATTTGATTCTAAGTCCAACTAGAAGGACCTTGAAGGGCAGAGGAAGGTCTTCTTGACACCAACACTCCCAGAAGATGGGTGAACAATCGTCTCAGTCTTGAAGGGTGGGTCTGAGTGGGACACCTTCCCAGCCTCTACCCATTTGGGTGACTTGTGCCTCCTTATAACATTTTATATTTCCCCCTCACGAACTCTTACACTATTTATAAATTGCTGGCTTATTTCATTTCACTGTAAGCTTTCAGAACCATTCCTAGCATCTATACCAGCCTCTTGCACATGAAGGTATGTGATAAATATTGCTCAAATAGTGGATGAAGAAAGTCATGTTGGAGCAGAGATTGAGAGGAATAAGAGGATTTTGCCAGGTGAACAAGAAAGGGAGGACACACTTGGCAGAGAAAATAGCACGTAGTCTCAGAGTCATGAAAGGAAGACATATTCAGAAAACGATAAATAAAATCAGTTAGTGGGGCTGAGACAAAATGAGAAGTGAAGAAATAGACAGCAAGGCTGAAGAGTTGGGCAAGGGTCAGAACATGAATGGTCTGGTAAACTAGGTAAAAGGATTTTATATTTGCCCTGTAACATCTCCATTGAAAATAGCTTTTTGAAAAAGTGCCAGTAATCACATCTTCATAAATAACACTGCTTCTGTTCCTTCTCTTTACCTATGTTTTCTCTCTATGCTATTAGTATTCAGTACATGCACACACATAAGATCAGATGTAGGGCAATGGATGTCAATCCAATGCTACTACCCCATTTTGGTAGCAAGCATACATAATAATATATCTTGTATTTTTCATGAACTTTAGTGGAATTATTTGGGTCAGTTCACACTGACATGAACTTGTTATTCCAACCAAATGTCAACGTGATGTTGGAATGCTAATTTATTTAAGCAGATCCATGTCAATGTCACCCTGAAACAAAAGCACTTCTATTACCATGCCAACAAAAGTTGTCAAAACAACAAGGAAAACAATAACAAAACCTCCAATCTGCCTCTGAATTAAAGTTCCTCTGCAGATGTTTATTTGGATCAGGTGTTAGAAATTTGTCAATTGACTAGACGCCATTCGATCAGCAATGACTTTAGGGGTATTACACTCAAACATTCAAATTAAAAAAAATTTTATTTGATAAACCAGTAGAATCTTACCCCTAGAGTACCTATTTGTATTAAAATAATCGCTACATGCACATAAAATTTGCATAAAAATATGATCAAAATGACAGATCTTTGAGCAAATGCACAGCTTCCAGCAGAAATAAACCATGTTCAAGAAACAGAATATATTGTGATTTCCTTGTTGAATTTAAAAATGCAACCTTAGTAATTGATTGAAAGTCAGGGCATTTTAGGGCTGTAGAGGACTTTAAGAATAGTTCAATCCATCCCATATTTTAAAGATGTGGAAAGTGAGGCCTTGAAATATAAAATGTCTCATTCAAGGCCATGCAAGTTCATAACAAATCCAGTAATAGATTCTGAATTCTGAATCCAATTGTCTTCACCTCTTTCCACATTGTTTCCTAGCTTTCATTTGTAAATAGTTAAGTGAATAAGAGCTCATTCAAAGGGTACATTGCCATTTTTAGCTGGTTTAGTTTAGCTGCAGCCTATATTAAAATAAAATTATGGCAATTAGGCATTGCACACTCTTGACGCAATCGCTGAAGCAAAACTGCTAATCCACAGTTGACACAGGTCAATGTCAATTAGAATTACGCTAGTTTTCGATATGACACATTTCAGAGTGTGCCAAGTAGAAAGTAAATTGGTAATGCTAAGCATGCAAGTATGTTTTACAGGCAGCTGATTTAATTTAATCAGGGTGCAGAAGCCATGAGACCTTTATTTAAATACAGAGATTTAAAATCCTCTTGCCTTCATTCCCCAAAGCTTCAAACTATTCTGTAATGTTTGACTGTCATACTTTTAAAAATTATGCTTGCTTAATCTAGGAATGAATAGCTTCCTCTATCCCAGGTCAAATTCACTTAGCTCTAAAGGTCAGTAATTTTAACCATTGTAACTATAATGTATGAAAAATGTTTAACCACAAATCAAACACCTAGAACGTAAGTGAATGTACTTGCTAATAAGTGTGAGTTATGGAACGTAACTGAAGTTAGCAGAAGCAATGGCCTTTAATTAGCATAAACAGCAGGTTTCTATCTAATACTCTTAGAACTTTGAGAGACTATAGATCTATGGGTGACACACTAGCTGTAAGAACATAAGATAAAGGTTAAGACTGTTCCCTGGAGCATACAGTGATTTTACCAAATTACATGTATAATGTTTGGTATTATGTAACATGTGCAGCACAGACCCGCTGTTATCCTCATGATGTGGTACAAGGTGATATAAAAGGGCTAGTACTCCAACAGGTTTCTAATGAGTGTTTTAGGAGAAAATTGAATTTCAAAAAACTTAAGGTTTGTTTTCAGGTCCTTATGTGTGGGAATGCCTACTCAAATATATATGAAATGAATGGCAATCTTTGAAAGTAATATCTGAATACATGAGTGTAACATCTGAATGAGTGAGGCTATAGACCAAGTCACTGAAAATCTAAATGAGTGTGCACGGTCTGTTAGACTCAAGAATTCATTGTACTGTGTCAGGAATAACTTGTGTAAACTCTTTAATTGGTGAGCAGCTTCCTAATTCCTCATCTAACCAAGACTCCTGATGAAATAACCTATATTCTAGTATCCTACATGTTAGAACTTCACTGATGAGGACTTAGAGACAAAAACACAAGTTATCAAAGTATGGCCTAGGGTGAAAATAGCATATGATACATGGTAAAAGTGTATACTTTTTAAGCTTCTTTAATGGACTTTGAGTTTTGAGTTGATTGCTTTCATTTTCTGGGAAATGGCTTACAATAATGTTTGGTTTGTTAAATCCAAAGAAAATAAAAGCAAAGAGCAAGGCTGACCTTTAAATGACATTTCTTAAGGAAGACTTGATAGTGTTTGTTCCTATTCACACTCAGTTACTTCAGCTTACTTATTCTTAGATCTAGCACTTAATATTTAGAATCTTTATAATAATTGTAGTAGAGCTTGAAAAGCCTTTTGATTTACCCAAAGCAAAAAAATGTAATTAAGCCACTTGTGATTTGAAGCCTTTCACTTTGTGGTTTGTATGTGTGTGTTTTAATTATTGTCTGTTTTCTGTCCTTTATGGTCATTATATTCTGAAAGTTCATTACATTATTGGAATTGATACTTGTTTTGATTGATGCTGAGCAGAATATAGTCACTCACACCTTATGGACTTTTCTGTGTCCCCACTCTTTTATTCATTTAGTTAAAAAAACATTTAGGGACACATGGGTGGGTCAGTCGGTTAAGCATCCAACTCTTGATTTCAGCTCAAGTCATGATCTCACGGTTTGTGAGATTGAGCCCCACTTTAGGCTCCACTCTATCAGTGAAGAGCCTGCTTGGGATTCTCTCTCCTTCTTTCTCTGTCCTTCCCCTGCTCATGTGCATGTGCTCTATCTCTCTCTCTCTCAAAATAAACACACCGAAAAAACCCATTATTGCATGACACTACTGTTTAGGAGATGAAAATTCCCTAGTGAATAAGACAGATCCTGCCCCTGCCCTCTTGGAATTAAGAGACTGGTAGTGGTCCAAAGAGGCAATTACAACAAAGAGTGGTGAGTTGTGTAATGTGGAAAATAGGGTGCATTAGGAGGCTGCAGGATGTGATGTCTAAGTGAGTCTAATTATTGCATAGGTTTCCCTGTGAAGAAGAATACAGAAATAAAGTAAAATTTAGGGGATCTGAGGGTTAAGAAAGTATCTCTGAGATAAAAGAAACTTAAGAATCCTACCCAGATTACTGTCCCCAGGCACAAATTGATGAGATGTATGGGGCTTATCATCGATGATTGAATTCCATTAAATTTTAACTAAGTTGATACAAACCAACACTTGTATTCCCAAATCAAATGATTCTGATATTATAGCCATTATTGTATTTATAATTGTCATTAGTTCATAGTAACTCTAATTCCAGAGTGCTCATGGATCTGACAACAGATTGTACAGAGAGTCACTAGAATTTTATAGTAATAGGAAAAATATAATAACACGATTATTCCAAAAACTCTTGCCAAGTAAGAATCCTTGAGCGGAGCTACATCAAGATGTACAAGATAAGACCAAAGAGATATGGGCTCCATGGTTTAAACTGACCCTTGCTTACAGGCTGATTTCCCGGGGAGTTTCTCCCAGTTCCCACTTGTAATATATACCATAACACTTTTCACCCTGATGCTAATTTTTTCCTGCTGTGTCTGGACAAAAATGGCTCTACTTATCAGTTCAGCTCTTACCTCTGCATCTCTCTTACAGCATTCTTCCATTTTAACCTATTCAGCTGTCTAAGCTGGTAGATCTTCCCTGAGCACAGAGTTCAGCTGGCTACCTTCTGAGGATAGCTATGCCTATTAGCTGGGATCTATGAAAGTTACTTGCACGTCTCCACGGTCCCAACCTTTGATTATTTTGCTTCACTGAATTAAGTCACATGTGCATATTTTTAGCCTTATCTCACATTCCTCTCCTACTTGGAATTACTTTTCCAAGCTCCATTTTTCCTTATCCATGTCTTTACTTGTGTTGTTTCCATTTTCTGAAATCTGTCAACTCTCTATGTTGAAATGTTACCAATCTTTCAAGAGAAATCTCACTTGGGCCTTCTCTAGGAAAGTTTTCTTTATCTCCTCAATTAAGTTAATTAACCTTTAAGCAAATATTTATCATATGCACATATATCTTTGCTTTATATCCACATTTATGTATTTTATTCATATTCTGGGGCTCAAAATCATCAAAATACATCTAAGAGCATTCAAAGCATTTATAGTGATAAATCTTTTTTTTGAATGGTTAACATAACTCTCCATTTAACCTCATTTTTTTGATGCATTGTAGTTTGCAACTGTAGTTGAAGGGGTGTGAAAGGTTGTGCTGGTTTAAACACATTCATTGTCCTAATTCTGTACAAGTATTCCTGCCCTTTCTGCCTTCTCCCTACAGATTATATTTCTTTTTTATTCATTCAGGTACTTATTATGCACTCCCAGTTACTAATCTCACACACACATAGATTTATGAGGTCTTCCTACAGTAAAGAGAACCCAACTCACATTTAAGAGGCACCAATTTTGAGCCTGTTTTAAATTCAGACAATGCTTGAACCAGTCTGAGAAAACATATAATTCATCTAAGTTACATGTCTTTCATGAATACAAATCTTCTTACCCATGGACATGAATCAGTTTTAAAATTTCCACTTCTGATTCTCAAATGATTAGTTGGATTGATCCAAAGATACGTTTGGAGATGTTTGTTGAAAATATTCATGTAAAATTAATATAAAGTTAATTTTACTTCTTTAATGATTTTATTTTAAATTTGATTTTAGATTTAATGATTTACTTCTTTAATGATGTTACCAAATACAGAGTTTTGGTGTATATTTTTTTGTTGTTTTTTGGAGGGTGGTGGTGGGAGGGATTAGCTTTGCATCTGTTTATCTGTTTATTCCCTCTAGTTCTTCTCCTGGTCCTCTTGGCTTCAGGGCCAACCAGGGGAGTGATGCAGGGGGAGATGCTGCTCTCATTTAGAATAGCACATTCTGTTATTGAAGTATCCTGACTGCATTTCCTGTCCACAAACTAGTGTTCCCTCCAGTTAAAGGGAACAATGGCATTCCAGCTGCTCCACATTGTTGACTGACTGAAACCTCCTCAGAAAAGGTTCATCACAATCTTTCTTATCGGAGGGATCCATCTCTGAGAATTGTCTCAGTAAACATTTTTTCCCCCCAGGGTGCTTATAGATGCACTTATTTTTATGAACTAGTTTGAAATGCTTTAACCAGGACTGCATGGATAAAGTGTGGGTGAGCTATACAAACATGATCTGAAGTTTGCCTAATACTTTGTCATACCAAGAACTTCACATTTGATGAATTTTCTAAAGTATGTTTTCAGTGAAATCACAACAACTGTAGTTGAAAGGGTTTAGATATGGTCTAGAGATGAAGATCCCAGGGTGTTAGCTCTTGTACTGTGTCTCTGCAAATATGTGACTATAGATCATAGTCTTAGGTAGTTTTAAAAACCCACTTGATCATGAGGAAAGTTTTATGTATTTTTTTCTCCATGACTAAGTATTGGGTAAATAACCTTTTTATAAAATTAAGGGATAGCTGGCTCTTCTAATTTTGTTAATCGGAGTGGAACAACCACCAACCTCACTTCCTACCTTACACAATAAGAAATTGCTACTCCTGATCTTAAAATGGATTTCTGACAAATTCATATCTTCTGTCCAGGCAAATACTTTCAGATGATCTTTTAATTTTTATTCTCTGTAGCCTAATGCGAAATTAATTGTTTCTTAGGACTCGAATGCCAGATTGATTGGGCTTTACCTAGAAGTCTTAAAAAAAAAAGATTCCTTATGGAGTCTCCATATCAACATTAATAGAGAAAGTCTTCATGAAATCTATATATAAATGGAATCTAAGGGCTAAATGGTGGTGGTAGATGGGGAAAATTCAGCTGAAATGTTTCTCCTGTCATATTCATGTGGTCAGAGTTCATATTACTTGTATATTACTTTTTTTTAACTTTACTTAAAAAAAAAGAATTATCATGATATAAAATAGTGGTTTTCAAACTTTAATGTGCTGGAGAATCATCCAGGATGTTTACTGAAAATGTTGATTTCTATGTTTTAAACTTATATATATTTTTACTTAATACTTCTTGGGTTGGGTTCAGGAAAGTATGTTTGAATACTCACTTCAGTTGATAATTCTGGGTGTATATATAGAGAAAAGGCTGTCCTGAGCCCTTGAATCAGTATTCATGTAGTGGCAAAAGAGTGGGTTTCCTTACCTTCTTTCTGAGGGACAGGTTTGGTCTCTTTTAGGCATTAAATAATAATTTTTCTAACACTTGTGATTCTTTATTCATCTATACTGATCATGAATTTAGTAGAATTTCCTTCAAGAGTCTAGTGGGAGAATTGTCATTATTATTTCTCAGTATTTTGATGAGATTTCATCTATTTATGTGTGTTCATTAGTATATATTTGTGGAAATTTTGGAAGACTGAGTCAAGGATGGCTAATCAGATGCTATTTTAATCAGATTCTGATCTCTGTTCCTTTGAAGGTTCTTTCAAGATCACTTTAGGAAAAAACATGACTTATAATCTGAATGGACTATTAATGAAGGTCTCTTTGCACCTCTTTATAAAGTTGCAGCAAATCATTCAACCCTTTTCTGAAGGTCAACCTTCATGCTGAGGAAATGATTGATTTCCATTGCTTCATCAGGGAGGTTTGAAGCCTGGAATAAGGAATTGCTCAACTCAAGTGTTTTGGAGGCAGCCACATATTTATTCCCATAACTTTCTTTTACACCACATCATCACTCAGTGATGTCAACCATGCTCTGAAGTATTTCTCTGATGATTCCTGAGAGCAAGTGTCTAGTAGGAAGGGAATTTGAATTGACTTAATGCACAACCTCAAAGCCATGTGGATGTTTCAATGTTTTAATCTATTGTCAATGAAGGGAAAGCTTAAACACTATATGTGGCCTCATCCCACAATGTCTAATATATTTAATCAACATTGCATTAATTTATTCATCAATCACTTAATTCTTGTTAAGGCAAAAACTATTCTTTCAATGTAAATTGAAGATCATTCATTAATGAAATCTGCTATATGGTTAAACATATATCCTTTGGCAGTTCTTAAATGCTTTGACCAAATATTGATCCATGAATTAAAGGAATAAAATCTTTCTTGAAGGAAATAAGATTTCAAACATAAGATAAGCATAGAGTGACAATAAGTAAATAAGAGCATTGCACAGATTTAGAAAATTTTTGATGTAATTTTTCTATGAAATCATGTTCAACCTAATAAATTAAACATATTTTAATAATGTCCTCAACTATGGAAAGATATTCATTTTTACAAAATTTAACTCAAGGAATAGGAGATTAATTTTCCTTCCCCACAAAAGAAAAATGTTTAGGATTCTAGTGAACTATGGGATTTTTCTTGAAGTCCACTGATGTACTGACTCCAAAAATAATTAGCTTGATCTTTGCTACCTTAAAGCTATTTCCCCTCTTTCAAATGAATATACAATCAATGAAGAGTTTTATAATAGACCAATCTCAGGTGCTAAAGACCTGTTCAGGAAAATAACATATATTCTTAATTATCTTCCCAAATATTCAATATTCTTTCATGTTGCAGCAAGATATGTTGTGTTTCCTCCTATATTTACTGTCAAAGTTTTAAGCAGACCATGGCACATGCTAACAATTTCACATCCCAGAACGTGGATTACTTCCCTCCCAGAAATTTTGGAACTTTGATGCCTTCTGAAGTTTGATTTTATTTTTTAAAAGTTTTTACTTAAATTCCAATCAGCATAAATAAATTGTGTAGAAACTAAAAACAAAACAAAACAAAAAAACACACAAAAAACAATAGAACAACAGATCAATGAAACCAGGAGCTGGTTCTTTTAAAAATTAATAAAATTGATAAACCTCTAGCCAGATTTATCAAAAAAGGAAAGAGAAAGGATTCAAATAAATAAAATCACAAATGAGAGAGGATAAATAACCACCAACATCAGAGAAATACAATTATAAGAGAATATTATGAAAAACTGTATCTCAACAAATTGGACAACTTAGAAGAAATGGATAAATTTCTACAAACATATAAACTACCAAAATCGAAACAGGAAGAAATAGAAAGCTTGAATAGACCTATAACCAACAAAGCAGCATTATTGACAATAGTCTCCTCAAGTTTGTGTTTTTTTTTAATTTTTTATAATGTTATTTATTTTTGAGAGACAGACACAGAGCATGAGTGGGGGAGGGGCAGAGAGAGAGGGAGACACAGAATCCGAAGCAGGCTCCAGGCTCTGAGCTGTCAGCACAGATCCCAACACGGGGCTTGAACCCATGAACCTTGAGATCCTGACCTGAGCCGAAGTCAGTGCTTAACCAACTGAGCCACTCAGGTGCCCCATTTCCTGAAGTTTTAATGAATTCTATACATATATTTTTCTAGTTGCAGATTATATGTATACTAAGTAGCATTTTTCAGTCATTTGGATATTACTTCATCTGAATATGGTCTACCTCATGTCATTTTCTTGCTATTTATATGATTGAGACATTTATAGATTTAATTTTGTTATATAACTGGTAATATTAGATCTAAAATCTTTATTGGTGAATTATAATTTTATTAATCCCAAACAGCTTTCTAAAAGCATTATTCTATTCATTGCAAACAATTCAGGCAGAGGTTTTCTTTCTCATAAACATATATATATATATATATGAGGAAAACATATACGTGTGCATATTTTAAAGGTATCATATTGTTCCCCTTAGCAATCTCTGTGTTTCCATCACCCATTTACTTGTTCATACGTGTAGGGGGTCGTCGTTTATTAACATGCTATTTAAAAAATTTAAATGATACATAGGATTGTATACTATTAAGAAATAAATGGCATCAATATATAATATTTGCATTTAATGAATGGATCGGTGCTTTCAGTCATAAATATCTACTTTGCTAATATTGTAAGTTAACAGAAATAAATATACATAGCAAGAAAAGATAGGAGAGATTTACACCAACATTTCCAGCTGAAGAAAATACAGATCATTTTACTTTCTTAATTTTGTTTATATATATTTTCTTAATTTCTACCATGAGCATGTGTAGCTTTCATAAGTCAGCACCCTAAGGATGCTGTGGCTGTTCTGTAGTTGTGCTTATCTTGGGACATTCAGAGAATGCAGAAATCTAGTATTTCAAAGGATTCTTTACTTGAGATCCTTGTAGAGACCACAAAAGAATCTGTAGAGGATGAGTTTTAAAACATAAAAACAAGAGGCTCCTAATGATAGAGAACAATCAGGGCTGACAGAAGGACATGGGTCTGGAAGGGTAATGGGTACTGAGGAGGGCACTTGTTGGGATGAGCACAGGGTATTGTATGTCAGTGATGAATCACTGAATTCTACCCCTGAAACAATATTTCACTGTATATTAACTAAAATTTAAGTAAAAATAATAACAAATAAAATGCCCTAGCTAAGAACAACAACAAACAAACAAACAACACTTGACAGAGTATTGTTCTATGAAATAGATGAACCATGAAAGGCATATGAAAGGTCTTAATATCCGTCTCCAGCTCCTCCTTACTGACATCACCTATATGCTGCGTATGGAATGGTTTTTGTTCATTCTGCAATCTGTGTCTTTAGCATATGCCTATCTCTAAGTTTCCTTTCTAAGTTTCCTGCTTATTATATTAGCAGCCAAGAGAGTCCTTGGACATTGCTAAAGCAAAGCGTTAAGGTACCATATTATATATAAGTTGCTTTCTAGAAAAAGACTCATTTCCCTGTAAATGGCTTGGCATATTCGGTCGGCTTGCATTTCAAGTTAATAGAAACGGCTGAGTGATACTGCAGCTCTCTTTCTCTATGACACTGAGAATTGTTTCTTGGAATCTGAGCATCATATGTAGCTTTATAGTATTTTCTGTCTTTTTGACAGCAGCGGCTTAGGTGTTTATTTACTTCATACTCAATATTGTGCATGCTACCTAAGCCCCACATGACTATGCATGAAAGAAAAGAAACCATTGTTTCTGTGGAATAGAGAGCTCATTGCTTTTTGCTTTCTCTTTCACAGAACACTTTTGCAACTAAAAAAATATTTTAATTCACTTGTTTAATTCTTCATATTAATTAATTTTTTGAGTTGTTGTATTTCTAGGGGTGTAAGGAAACATTTGAAATGGAGTAAGGTGAGCCTCCTTGCTTTAAAAGGTATACTAAGAAGGACAAAGGACACTCCTGAATCTTTCAGACCTAATTTCCAGTGTAGCTTATTTTTTGGCAGCTGGGCTGTCATTTAGAGTTTTCCCAGGCAGAGTTGTTTATTTAAATTATATAGTTTATGTGTAAACCTGCTATTATTTTTCTAGAGGAGATATTTAACTAGATGTGACTTGAATAACATAAATTTGTGGCAGCGAATTTATGTTTGGCTGAAATTCTTATTCTTCCATTTAAAATTTTTTAATCCCACTGAACTTTAACCTAAAGATTAGTGCTGTATGACCAACATACTTAGCTCCATGAAGAAGGTTTGGTTGACTGCCAAGTGGTGATATTGGGTTTATCTTTGCAAGAAGATGTGCAACAATGTGGCTACAAAAGCATGATGCGAGGAGATTCTTTTCTATTGTATAATGAGTTGAATATCTGCGGATTCACTTGGACACTCGGTGGGTTTAAATTGATTATTATGTGAGAGAGGCTGTTAAAGGAGTAGATAAGGTGACCTGGATCAGACAGTTCTTTTATAAAAAGCCAACTTGTAAGGTGTAGGATCAGAGGTCCGTTACCTCCTGCTGTGATACCAATGTGCATCAGGGGTTAATGCAATCTTCTAACAATCTAAAAGCCAGATTGATCTTTGTCTTTTAAATGTCTACCGGGGTTTCCAAGTTATGAGGGGAGAGCTGAAGGGCAACAACAATATATTTTCATGAGAAGAGTGAATGTGACTGATTGCTAGCACGCCACCAGCAGAAGAACAAAGGTGAAAAGGAAAGTGACTCAGAGGTACATCCCATTTCAGGAGTCTGTCTGCAGAACAATGACTCATTTAGTTTAACTGACTTCCTTACATTTACTCTGTGTACAAGTCTTACTGCTAGGGAAAATGTAATCCACAAAAGCGAATCCACATATATTTTTAATTTCCAATAAGAGAACTCATGGTTGGGGAAAGATTGATGTACACACTAATGTGTGAACAATTGGAGGAGATTGAAATTTACCACAAACTCTAAGTGACATTTAAAGCAAATCATGGGAAACCCCCTAGGTCTTTTTTAACTGTAAAATGTGCTAGAAAGTTTAAAGAGTTTCTAAATTTACAATCAGACAGTCTTGTGTCTGATTTCAAATGGCTGTGTGTGTATGTGTGTGTTTTGTATGTGTATGTGTGTGCTTTATTTGACAATATTTGTAACTTACTAATAAAGTCAAATATAAGAAAATTCATTCTAAAATGGAGATGTTTAAAGATGTTAATGTGCTTGAACTAAATAATGTCTGTATATAAATGTGTGTTGTGAATTTATAAACTCATACCAACATTTTAGTTTCAAGGACAAATGTCAAATTTTATTATGTACCTAGCTGTACATTTAGATAAAATGACATTTAAAAATGTACTTTGAACAGAATAGTTATCTGTTTTTGTGGCCTTATGACACAAATAATATATAAAGACTGGGATTCAGTAACATTTCCACTTTGCTCCCTTTGTATAGCAATCAGCACTCTATGAGAGTATTTACCACAGTCTGCTGTAAATAATTGTATCTTTCTGGGGCGCCTGGGTGGCTCAGTCGGTTAAGCGTCCGACTTCGGCTCAGGTCATGATCTCGCGGTCCGTGAGTCCGAGCCCCGTGCCGGGCTCTGTGAAGATCATGAAGGATATTTTTTGTAATTAAATCCATTCATAAAATGTAAAAAAAAAAAAACTAATTTGGATAGTAAATCTTTAGTACCTATTCAGATGGTTTTAAAGTATGGTACAACTCCAGAAATGTGCTTAACTCTAAACAGCATCCTAAAGATACACTTAGTGAACACCTTCTTCAAGTCAAAACTGTATTAAAGACTGAGAAACAATGGTGAATAATGCTTAACCTGACTTACAGTTTACCTTCACTTATAGAAGACAGGAATGTAAGCAGACAATCACAACAAAGTACAGTGAATACAAGGTATTTTAGACTCACATAGAAAAGGCATCAGCTGATTATGGGAGTTCTTGATAAAAGTGGGAAGTTGGGGAAAGAATTCCTGACAGAAACAGCAGCATATACAAAACTTTAGAACCCAGAGAAAAGAATGCTTTAAGAGGGATACTACTTATGGTTTCAAATATTTTGAGTCTGAAGAGATTGAGTAGAGAATCATGCAAGATGAAATTGGAGACGAAAATGCTTCAATGACAAGGGTCATAGAAGCAGTGTTAAGGAATTCCAAACTAATCAAAGAGTAACAATAAGGTTGCTGCTTTATGAAGAACTCTTCTGATAGCAAAATGGAAGGGGGTAGATTGAAGGATGTGAGACTGGAGGCAAAGAAGTTAGAAGGCTGTTGTAGTGATCCAGGTGACTATTGACGGTTACCTGAAACAAGGTGGCATTCATGAAGGTAGAGGTAAAAGAATGGATTTGAGAAATATTAAGGAGAAATGTCAAGTATTGTGGCACATATTCAAAGGAATATTATTGGCTGAGAAAGCCAGGAGCTGTAGGAGATTAAAAATGTTCCAGCTATGTTAATAAGCTTTACTGTTGCCAGAGCTGAGGGTAGAGGAAAGTCACTCTCGATGCTTATGTGTCAACTGTGACAAATGGGAGCGGAATAGCAAACTGCATGTTTATCATTGTGACTGCTGAAGGTAATGCCTGCTAAGCGGTTAATATTATAGACACCAGAGAACGGGGAGTTGCAGATTGTACTTGGCATATGGTAGACATTAGCTCATTAAAATATTCAGACTAGCAGATGTACACATTTCAGGATGCTAAGGAAAATATTAATTTTAAGAATTAAAAACTCCTGAGACTTTGGAAGTTTTAAAGTTCTTCATTCTTAAAGTTCTCTAATGGGCAAATTGGAGGCATTTTGTTAGCTGTCTGTTAAGACACTCCTGATTACAGCTGAAATGTGCTCAAACTCTGCTACTAAGGTAAACCTGGGGAGAAGAGAATGAAGAGAGAAACATGCTATAAAATCCCTGTAATTACATTTTATGTAAGCATTTGAAATGAAGACACACTACTGCAAGGTCTAAAGATAGAAGACATTTCACATAAAAGATTTAAAACAGTTTTAGGGGCACCTGGGTGGCTCAGTCGGTTAAGCATCTGACTTCGGCTCAGGTCATGACCTCACGGTCCGTGAGTTCGAGTCCTGTGTCGGGCTCTGTGCTGACAGCTCAGAGCCTGGAGCCTGCTTCGGATTCTGTGTCTCCCTCTCTCTCTGACCCTCCCCTGTTCATGCTCTGTCTCTCTCTGTCTCAAAAATAAATAAACATTAAAAAAAATTAAAAAAAACAGTTTTAAAATATAAAACTATAGACATATATCTAAAGCTATTGTTTGATTCTCTATTTAAAGGGGATGACAACATCTTATCAATTCCACAATCTATGACTGAATGACCTTTTTATTGTAACTTTCCTTTTCAGAAAATAAATCTCAAAGTTATCAGGCAAAAATCCTAAAGTACTACTCAAGGAAAAGCCATAGAATTTGACATAGAGAATAAGAATCAGTTTCATGTAATTATTTTTATTTAAATTTAAAATGCAAAAAAACCCTCCTCCACCCCTCCTTTTTTTTTTTTTTTTTTTTTTGGTGGGACTTGAATAGACAAGAAAGGAAGAATGAAGGAAAGGTTGGAAAAGAAAATAATGAAAAAGAAAGTAAGGAATAAACAAAGGAAGTAAAGGACATTTCCTTTTACACTGAATAAATGGAAAAGGCAAGCAATCATTTGAACTCCTTTTATTTATAAAAGGGAATTCATATTTTAGCATATTTATTCAATCAAAGCTAATAGAGTTTATGAAAATGGTGAATACTCAAAGGGTTTGAGTATATGTGAGGACTGAACACTTGCGTTTAACTCACACCAAATATATATATATATATATATATATATATATATAGCCATTTATATGGAATTGGGTGAACCGTCTGTCATATTTATCTGTCATTTTTAAGAAGCATGTGTGTGTTTGCATGTGTGTGTGCATGCATTCACAATAAGTCTAGGAATAGTATTTTCTTCAATCAATAGACAGCAATTTTGAGGCATCCATCCCTGAAATCAAATAGCAGATGAAGCTGATTGTCAGAAACGACTACAATCCAAAAATGTGCCCTTGAGAGAACTATATACAACACTACCGGGATTGGTAGTGTAAACCATGTAGCTAGAAAACAAGCCTTTTGCATAACCTAAGGAAAATCAACTAAGATGGACTCTAGCATTCTGGAAGAGCATCGAACACTGTAATAAAAATTGTACTGTTGTCAGCAGCATAGGCATCATTCACGCTGAGAAAATACATTCTAACAGTTAGGCTGATAAACCTTTACTTTCCTCTGTAAACATAAACAGATGATCAAGAATCACCAAATATTTGAGGAAAACAGAAACAATAAATAGAACTAACTCCAAGGGTAAACAGAAGGACATTTTGAAATAAGAACAACTAATATCATCAGAAAAGAAATTTATGGATAAGACAGGAACAGATTGTTGAGGAAAAAATAGGCAATTAGCTCTCTTTTTGATATTTAAAACCATATTTACTGAAAGAAACCTCACCTTAATAGATGGGATGACTAGTATAATGGAAATATTGAAAATTGAATTAGGGGAATATTGAACCAAGGAATTTTTTCCAAAGACAGTTATAAAGACACAAAGAAAAAAAAAAAGAAACCATAAAATAGTTCCAGGAGTTCCAATAGCCATCAAATAGGAGAACCAGAAAGGGAGAACAAAGAAAAAGTGGGAATGGATGGGTGGAGAAATGGTTAATAAAATAAGTAAAGTAATAAAATTTCCCAGAACTGAAGATTTAAGTCTTTTATGTAAGAGCCCTTTAAATGCAAGTGAAATAATAATATGCAATAACACATTTAAAAATCTTATTTTAGAAATATCCTGGCAAAATTCATTCTTCTAATAATTTATTTTTTTAAATGTTTATTTATTTTTCAGGATGGGGGATGGGCAGAGAGAGGAAGACAGAGAATCCCAACCAGGCTCTGCACTATGAGTGCAGAGCCCAGTGTGGGGGCTTGATCTCATGAACAGTGATCATGACCTGAGCCAAAATTGAGTTGGACACTTAACCGACTGAGCCACCCAGGCACCCCATTCTTTTAATATTTTAATATCCATATTTATTTTAAAAATTAAAAAAACCCTAGATATCTTCCTTAACACTTTGTTCAAATCCTACTATTCTGTTTAGAAGTAATTATGTTTAACAGTTTGGTATATTTCCTTCCTGAATTTCTCTTATAATATATGAGATGCACAAATATGTATGCGTGCGCACATACACACGTATGTGTCACACTCTACATTTTATTTTAGAAATTCAAACCCATTAAAAATTTCAAAAGATATTAAATTCAGCAGAAGTAATTCAAATGAATAAAACAAATACAAAATGATGTCCAGCCTTACTATCATCAGAAAAATGCAAATTAAAATGAATGACAAAAAAAAAGTTTGTAATATCTTGTGTTGGCAAGAGGGGGATAATCAAGCATAGTTGAACACAGCTAGTTGGAAATAAATCAGGTACAGGCCATTAGAGAGAAATTTGGCAGTATACGTCAACAAAGATGCATATACGTTGACTCAGAAATACCACGTCTATGAATGTATTTACAAAGGTACTATTTACCCCCGTGGAAATATATATATTAATATATATAATACATTAATACCTAATCACAAAGTTGTTTGAGAATTCTTGAAAAGTCAAAAAATGAATTTGGAAAAGCATACATGTCCATCAAAAGTGGAAAGTGGCTCAGGCAGTTAATTGTCTGACTTAGGCTCAGGTCATGATCTTGCCATTCATCAGTATGAGTCCCATATCAGGCTCTGTGCTGACAACTCAGAGCCTGGAGCCTGCTTTGGAATCTGTGTCTCTCCCTCACCCCTCTTCCGTTGGCTCTCTCTTTCTCTCTCTCTGTCAAAAATAAGTAAACATTAGGGGCGCCTGGGTGGCGCAGTCGGTTAAGCGTCCGACTTCAGCCAGGTCATGATCTCGCGGTCCGTGAGTTCAAGCCCCGCGTCAGGCTCTGGGCTGATGGCTCAGAGCCTGGAGCCTGTTTCTGATTCTGTGTCTCCCTCTCTCTCTGCCCCTCGCCCATTCATGCTCTGTCTCTCTCTGTCCCAAAAATAAATAAACGTTGAAAAAAAAAATTAAAAAAAAAAAAGGAAACATTAAAAAAATTTTTTTAAGTGGAAAGTTTAAGAAAATATATTGATACATACTATGGAATGATGTCTACCTATTCAAATAAATTAACTAGATATACAATCTAAATAACTTAAAGATTCACTATTAAGTGACAAAAGCTAGTTGCGGAGCAATACGAATACCCATGTATATGTAAACTCACGGAAACAATTAAAAAAAACCGCACACCTAATAGGTAGCAGTGTTCACTCAGAGAATGAAGTGGGGTTGGGAAATTAAAAGCCAAAAGGGGTATCTGGTAACTAGGACCTGGAGATTATTTGTTAGTCCTTCATAGAATTACAATAGGAATTTCAGTTATTTGCTTGTACTGGGTACATAAGTCTCTTACCAGAAAGGCTGATGTCAAAGTAATGAAAAGGAGAATCGTCCCCTTACTGAAAAATTCAATGACAGGCCAATTATGTGCACCTGTCTATCTATTTCTCTCTCTCTTTCTCTTATCTGTCTATCTATCTATCTATCTATCCATCATTTATCATCTTTCTTCCTTTTCCTTTCTTAATTATTCATTCACTTATAAATCCTAGATAATTTGGGTTAATTTAATTTATTTGAATAGCAGTATAGAGATAAAGCTTTCCATCAGAATGCTTCCTAAGAGGATAATTACACTGATTTTATTACTAGAAAATGCAAAATGAATTAGGAAAATGTGAGGATGTCTCATCACACATACACAATATCCTGTTTCTTCAAATATTTGCTTTAAGGTATGCTATGTATTTTTCCTCATGTTCTCTATATCTGAAATCCTCTTCCCTTATCCCAGATTTTCAAAAGCTTTGTTTCTCTTCTGAGTTTAACTCAAATATCACTTTTACTCCAAGTCACACTTTAAAACTTTCTCCTTATTGTTTGTTCTCATGGCGAGCTTATATCCTAAATTAGGGTGCTCATCAAATTCAGCCTTATTGAAATAGGTAAAATATGCTGAACATTTGTTATGTTTCATTCACTGTGTTAAGCACTTCTCCTATATCATCTCTCTTAATCCTCAAGACTCCTAGGAAATATGGGTTTAGAAGTTTTGTCACAGTATCAAGTAACTTTCCCCCCTTTTTTACTAATCTAGGAAAATATAAATGTTCTCTTCATCTAGCATTTAGCATATAGCTAAAGTCGAGCCCACAGGACATTCATGAAATCCTTGTAGATATTCCCAATGTTCACATAGTGGCCTACAAATGTTCCTCTCAGATTATGATCTGACAGATTAGCTAATGTAGTCAGCTTGAGGGTATGTTGAGGGAGCTGTAGGCTAGAGCAGTGTCAGCCAGGAAACTCCATTTCTGTATTATTATTTCACTGTCCATGAAACCTTGGTAGTCAGTGGCCCATTTCATATTTGAGGTTCCTTTTTGTCTGGCCTAACAGGGGTGAATTGGAACTGTGCCTAGTCTATATATAGAGTGTCCCTGATGCCCACCCTGTCATAAAGAAACCCTTCCATTTTAAGGAGAGTATCCATAATGTTGGTTTATTTTTTTGTAAGCATTGCATGGGTTCACCATGCCTGTTGATGAATTTTTAGGTTGTTTCTACCTTTCCAGTTTTATGAATAATATTGTTAAGAGCATTTGTGTACAAGTTTCTGTGAGGGTATATATTTTCATTTCTCCTGGGATATACCTAGGAGTGAATTGCTTGGTCATATGTTATCCTATGTTTAATCATTTGAGAAACTGCCAGGTTATTTTCCAAAGTGGCTGCACCATTTTACATCCCTACTAACAGTGTGTAAGTGTCCTGATTTCTGCACATATTCACCAACACCTGTAACCTGACTTTTTGATTTTTAGGTTTGAAATGGTATCTCACTGTGGTTTTGAATTACATTTTCCTGATGATAAGTGATATTGACCATCTTTCCATGTGCTTATTAGACATTTATATATATTCTTTGGATAAATGTTTATTCATATCTTATGCTCATTAAAAAAAATAGGTTGTCTTTTTATTATTGAGTTGTAAAGTTTTTTTATGTATTCTAGACGTAAGTTGCTTAAAATATATGATTTCCAAATACTTCTCCCATTCTGTGGGTCTTTTCACTTTCTTGGTGCACAGAAGCTTTTAATTTTGATGAAGTCCAATTTATTTTTTTCTTTTGTTGCTTGTGTTTTGGTATAATATCAAAACTCCTTTCCTGGGGTGCCTGGCTGGCTCTTTCAGTAGAGGATGCGACTCTTGATCTTGAGGTTGTGAGATTGAGCCACACACTGGGTATGGAAATTATTTAAAAATAAAATCTTTTCAAAAATTCTTTCCCAAATCTAAAGTCATGAAAACTTACTCCTATGGGGTTTTGTTTTGTTTTGTTTTTTTGCTCTTACTTTAGGTCTTTGGTCAATAGTGAGTTAATTTTTGTATATGGTATGAGGTAAAAATCCAACTTCATTCTTTGGTATAAATTTAGTTTACCTCTAAGTACAATATTGAATAGAAGTGGCAAGAGCAAACATCTTTGTCTTACTCATGAAATTAGAAGGAAAGCATCGCTCTTTCACCATTAACTAAAATGTTAGCTATGGGTTTTTCATAGACATCCTTTATCAGGTTGAGGAAGTTCCCCTCTATTTCTAGTTTGTTGAGTATTTTTATAATAAAAGGTGTTGAATTTGGCCAAATGTTTTCTCTTCATCTTTTAAAATGGTCATGTGATATTCATTTTCTATTATACTGATAGAATGTATTATACGAATTTATTTTCAGACGTAAAACCAACATTGCACCCCTGAGGTAAATTCCACCTGGTCATGGTGTAGAATTCTCCATATGCTGATGGATTTGGCTCACTAGAATTTGTGCGGATTTTGGCATTCACATTCATAAGAAACTTTGGTCTGCAGTTTTATTTTATGATGTCTTTGTCTGTTTTTACATGTATGTTTTTAAAAATTTATATTATAAACTTTAATATATGGAGTATGAAATACTGTGATAATAAGATCTAGATCTTACTGAGCATAGAATCTGTGCCACGAGATCTATTCATTACTTTACAGATATTTAAAACTCACACAAAAACTGTGTGTTAAGCACTGTTACTTTCTCCATTGTTAAAACGAAAAAACTGAAAACAAAACAAAATACAAAAGAACAAAATCCCGAGGCTTAGAGAGGTAATAAACTTGCCCAAAGCCACAAAGCTAATTGTGGGCCATGTGGAGACATAGACCCCAGTGTGCCTGTCTTCAAATCCATGCTCTAAATAACTACTTAACATTTTTTGCTTCTGATAAAAATTACTTAACATTTAATAATGATATAACATTCATTTAATTAGATAAATTTAATATCATAAATCATTCTTTACAATCTTACAATGTTTTGAATTTCTGATTTTTTCTTCTATTTTTCTCTTTTCCTAAGTCTTCTAAGATTCATGCTTGTCTTGAGTTGGTTTTTGATGATTTTGGAATATTTTCCTTTTTTTCATTATCTCCAGTGACATTTGGGGAAGCAGGAGGAGATCTGCGCTATTCTTCTGGTATGGCTAGTGATGCAATTACACAACTACAGAATTAGTGGCACAAGGGCACTGGCAGAGAAAACTGTTACTTCTACACTAGGAAAGTGTTACACATTAGAGGTAAAATGTCAAATCATCCAGTATTTTCTCTAAATAGGTACATTATTAAATTTTTTTTTTCTGGTGAATTGATGATTGATTTGAAGGCCTCTGTATTATAATACAAAGAAAATTTACCAGATGGGTTGATTCAAAAACCAGCTATAAAACGATAATCATGGATAATTATAGTAAAGACTGGGTATATGATGATATCAGGGAATTATTTTTAACTTGCTAGTTGTGACAAAAACACACTGGTTCTGTAAGGAAATGGCTATATTTTTGGAAATTCCTGCTATATTATGTAAATGTTTTGAAATAAAATGTTTTGATGATAACTTAAGAAATGGAAGGACATTGAGGGGTGCCTGGATGGCTCAGTCGGTTAACTGATCCACTTTGGCTCAGGTTGTGATCTCATAGTTTGTGGGTTTGAGCCCAGAGTGGGGCTTTGTGCTGCCAGCTCAGAGCCTGGAGCCTGCTTCGGATTCTGTGTCTCCCTCTCTCTCTGCCCCTCCCCCACTGGAGCTCTATCTCTGTCTCTCAAAAACAATACATAAAAACGTTAAAAAAAATTAAAAAACAAAGAAACGGAAGGGCATTGAAACAGGTGAGAGTATATATTTACAAATGCGGAATATGGATGATAAAAATGGTGATTAATTTCCTCTACTTTTGTGTTTATTTATAAATATTCACAATTAATGATAGCAAAAATGTGATCTTAGGGTTCAGTTTTCTTACTCATAGAATAGAGATGGTAATAGTTGCTATATTGAGGATTCAAAGAGATTATGTTTATGTAAATACATGCTAAGTTTTATATACCTCGCAAATAATTGCTTAATTTATTTTAGTGATTCAAAAACATATTGGGGGCGCCTGGGTGGCGCAGTCGGTTAAGCGTCCGACTTCAGCCAGGTCACGATCTCGCGGTCCGGGAGTTCGAGCCCCGCATCAGGCTCTGGGCTGATGGCTCAGAGCCTGGAGCCTGTTTCTGATTCTGTGTCTCCCTCTCTCTCTGCCCCTCCCCCGTTCATGCTCTGTCTCTCTCTGTCCCAAAAATAAATAAACGTTGAAAAAACCAAAAATTTCAAAAACATATTGATAGGTAGTCAATTTATAAAAGTAGTAGTCGCTTTAAAGGATACAAAAGTATGGATGGCAGACTCCTGACCTTGAGAGGAATTATATTCTATTCTAATTCTAAAGTGTGCAATTCCCGGAGAGAAGAATATTTAATATCTTAAACAAATATTAACATGTATTTTATTTACCCTAATTAGTAGTAAAATAACTTAAGTCTCAACCATAAGAAACCATAAACAAAGAGTCACATGTGAAATGTTGGATTGGATTTGAACCTGATCAGAGACTTAGAGAAGTTAATAAAAGTGAAGACAGGTAACATTTAAAAAATCAGTTACATATATCATTCTATATATTGTTCTATAATTACAATCATTATCCCAGCTGAAGTATTTGAAGTATTCAAAACTATTACTGGATGCCAAAATATCTAAAGTCAACAGATTAGACACACTGATTGTATTTAACTAAAGGGCAAGTTCACAGTTTTGAGCCCCTGTGAGCTAGTTTGACATTCTCAGCAAGTGCATCTGCACACACACTTTCACAGTTCAAAGGGCACTGCATCAGGGTCTCCATGCCCCCCTGTTACTGTGCCTTCTGGACCTTCTTTTTTTTTTTTTTTTTTTTTTTTTTTTTTTTTTTCAACGTTTTATTTATTTTTGGGACAGAGAGAGACAGAGCATGAACGGGGGAGGGGCAGAGAGAGAGGGAGACACAGAATTGGAAACAGGCTCCAGGCTCTGAGCCATCAGCCCAGAGCCCGACGCGGGGCTCGAACTCACGGACTGCGAGATCGTGACCTGGCTGAAGTCGGACGCTTAACCGACTGCGCCACCCAGGCGCCCCTGGACCTTCTTAATGTGATTTGTTAGACTCAGTTTCTTCCTTTATGCCAAACACCTGGGTTTAGCCTCTGACTGTCTCTTCCATATCTAAGTCTTAGCTTAATGGTCTATCCTGAAGTATTCAATCTGGCTTTGGCCCTATCAGCTATCTTTTAGAACAACCTGGGCTTTAAATCTCTGTAGTACAAAGTGAGCCATTCCTATCCCATCCCAGCATCTGAGCAACAAACTTCAAGCTTTCTCATCTCCCAAAGGGAAGTTTGGACAAAAAGCCACATTATTTTGCTTAAAAATAGTCTTTTTCAGATTTCTAGCAGATTATTTTCATAATTAAGCTGTTTAGTAATTTAGTAGCTTGAATCCATGCTCAAAATTTACTTTGAAACAGAAAATTCACAACCAAATCATGTGACATTGTATTAATGGTTCCTGGTGTGTGTGTGTGTGTCTGCGTGTGTGTGTGTGTGTGCGTGCGTGTATGTGTGTGTGTGTGTGTTCTTGCTAAATTGCATGGGGGAAAATTTTATGAAGACATGGTACAAATATAAAAAGTTAGAATAATTCACAAAACAGTTCAGAAACCCGAAAAGAAATATTTTGTCTGAATCTGGGAAGAATTTCCAGCACATTTTAAGTCAAAAGAGCAAGATTTAGATAAATTATTAATTGTGTAGTGATGTACTTGTGCTCATGAAACAAAGCCATCTCAATTGAGGGAAAATAAATTTAAAGACTCATTTCCTCTCTTGGTGCCTTTCTCTTATATCAGACATTTAAGGTGTGTATTTATCAAACAGCTGGAGCCATCCCTGTCTTTCATGAGTATTGTTTTGGAAGTAATGACAGTCCTACTTTTACTTCCATCTTTGTCTGTCTTTCAGGAAATAACTCCAAGCAAACATCAGCAAATAAAGATATATGATGGGTAATGTGAATAAGCAATGTTACCTGGAAAGTGAACTCCCTAAAATATATTCCTACATTGGGAATACCTTTTAGGAATATAATTTTTCACTTTTATATCAGATCAGTTACCAAAAAAGCAATAAGCAATGAAACGAGAACGCTATATAAATATGGAAGAACAGAATAAAATTAATGTTCATTAGAAAGTAGAAATTGAGATGTAGATGATATGAATAAATCTGTCTTCTAAATGACAAATTAATCAACATCCCAGGAGACAGAGATAGTGACAGTAGCCAGTGAACCATCAAGTATCCAAAAAACATATTTCTGAAAAGTATTTAATATAGAAACTAGAAGAAAAACTCAATAAATCATTCTGTATTTTCCAAAGAAAGCAAGAAATCAGGCCTCTGAAACACATTAAAAATGAAAACAAGGGGCGCCTGGGTGGCGCAGTCGGTTAAGCGTCCGACTTCAGCCAGGTCACGATCTCGCGGTCCGTGAGTTCGAGCCCCGCGTCGGGCTCTGGGCTGATGGCTCAGAGCCTGGAGCCTGCTTCAGATTCTGTGTCTCCCTCTCTCTCTGCCCCTCCCCCGTTCATGCTCTGTCTCTCTCTGTCTCAAAAATAAATTAAAAAAAAAACGTTAAAAAATGAAAACAATAATGACAAACATAAATACCAAAATAGGATCAGGGACTGTGTTAAGTGCATTAGATATACTTTGTCAGTTAATAAACAGAAATAATGGAAAAACAGTTTGAAATAAAGGCCACCTGTATATAATAATCTAAAATCAAAGGGAAACAATAAATTAAATTGTTTCAGTAGCTGGAGCCTAGGCAAGGAGATTAAAATTACAATAGAAAAATTAAACTCCCCATTTACAATAATAAAGAATAACAACATAATTGTGGAAATAGAGGAGGTGATGTGGAAGAAACTCTATTAGAATGAAAAGAAATTTGGATAACAACTGTAATGATTAGCTACCAATAACTTTCAGGGTTAGCACCTTCATACTAAAATTTATACCAATCTTCTTTTTTCTATTCTTAAGGTATTTTTATAATTGAAATGTGCCTTCTTGATGGCTTCACTGAGATAGTTTCTCTGCTTTCTTGGCCCTAATACATAGTTTCAATAATTTATGATTGCATAAATCACCTTACATTAGGTTTTAAATTTTATTTTTCTTCATGACTGAACATATTTGCACATATTTGTGGTTTATCCACAGCGTGACAAAACATTAGGAACTTTGAGTTGGATTTTGGGTTCAAGTCCCAGGCTAGGATGTTGTATGAGATTGTTGCAGATTGTGGTCAAGTAACTTAAAGTCTTTGTGCCTCTGTTTTTCCAAGTGTAAAGTGCAGATAATAACTTCCTTAATTGTCACTCATCACTTTTTTGAAGCTTGGAGATCCAAATCCTGTGAAGCATTTGCTGAACTCTATGATTAAATTAGGCACTACTATTATTCACTCCCATGGTATCCTGTACTTCTCCAATAACACATTCATCACACATGAAAATATCTGTTAAAGTGTATATGAGCTAGGCTAGACTTTATGCTTTTTTTTTTTGAGAGAGAGAGAGCATGTGTGTGCATGCAAGTTTGGGGGAGGGGAGCCACAGAGAGAGAGAGAGTGTGTGAGAGAGAGAGAGAGAGAGAGAGAGAGAGAGAGAGAGAATCTTCAATAGGCTCCACACTCAGTGTGAAGCCTGACATGGGGCTCAATGCCATAACCCTGGTATCATAACCTGAGCCAAATTCAAGAGTCGGATGCTTAACCAACTGAGCTACCCAGATGCCCCATAGATTATATGCTTCTGGAGGCTAAAGTACATATCTGTCTTACATATTTAATACCTAGAGCTTAGCCCAGAGAAAATATTAAAAACACTGAACAAATGAAATGATAACTACAAGCACAGATGACTTTAAAACTTTTGACAGAACACGACTTTTTAATTTTATAATACAAGAAAAAAACGGATATCAACTAATAATCAGTTTATAGAGAAGCCTCTATTTCCCAACCCATACGGACATGTTGAAAGAAAATGAAAGTTTATTTGGCTCCTACATGAGAGTGATCTTGTAGAACTATCCATCACCAATTCATCATACAAAAGCAGCCTACATTAATGATACCCATAATTATTTACAAATGGTAATTATTTACAAATTCTGCCATTGTTCTTCTAAAAGTTACATTTACTAAAATCTATAGGATTGTGACATCTTAACAAACTTAAAGAGGAAAGTGAACTCAAAGCTTAGCCTCAGCTGCATTTCTAAAGATAAGGAAGGCTGATATTAAGGCCAGAGTAATATCTGAGCCAGAGTTCTAGAACAGAATAAGATTATGGTGACAAAAAGTTCATGTTCACTTTGGATTATTTTCAAAATGTGTGCTATAGGTGGAATAATGCTCTTCCCAAAGATGTCCTTGACATAATTCCCAGAACTTTGACCATGTTACATTACATGGCAACAGGAATTTTGCAGCTGTAATTAAGAGGTTACAGAACGTGGGTCCCTGGGTCACTCAGTTGGTTAAGTGCCTAACTCTTGATTTTGGCTCAGAAAATGATCACATGGTTTGTGAGTTCATGACCCACGCTGGGCTCTGCACTGACAGTGTGGAGCCTGCTTGGGGTTCTCTCTCCTTCTCTCTCTGCCTTTCCTCTGCTTGTGTGCACATGATCACTCTCTCTCTCAAAATAAATAAATAAACTTTTTTTTTTTAAAAAAAGAGGAGTGGATAGAACTGGAGGGTATTATGCTAAATGAAATAAGTCAGTCAGAGAAAGGCAGATATCATAGGTTTTCACTCATATGTGTATCTTGAGAAACTTAACAGAAGACCATGGGGGAAGGGTAGGGGGGAAATAATTACAAACAGAGAGGGAGGGAGGCAAACCATAAGAGACTCTTAAATACAAAGAACAAACTGAGGGCTGAGCAGGGGTGGGGGAGAGAGGAAAGTCGGTGATGGGCATTGAGGAGGGCACTTGTTGGGATGAGCACTAGGTGTTACATGTAAGCCAGTTTGACAATAAATTATATTTTTAAAAAAAGAGGTTACAGACCTTAAAATCAGGAGACAATCATGGATTATTCTAGCTGGGCTCAATCTAATTACATGAACCCTTAAAAACAGAGAAATATCTCAGGATGGGAGACAGATGAGATGTGGCATAAGGAGAAGTCAGCAGGATTAAAATTATGAGAAGGATTTGGTATGTGTGAAAATGGAGGGGACAACATGATGAGGAATGCAGGTGACTTTAAAGAGATGCTCTTGGCTGAAAGCCAGCAACAGGACATGGGCCTCAGCTTGTAACCATAAAGAAGTGAATCTGCCAATAACCTGAATGTGCTTGGAAGCAGATTGTTCCCAGAGCAGCCTGATAAGAGCCTAGGCAAGCTGGCATGTTAATTTTGGACTTGAGAAATCCAGAACAAAGCTCACCTGACCTCTGACTTATGGAACTGTGAGATAATAAATTGATGTTGTAAGTCACTTAGTACATAGTGGTTTGTTATGGCAACAATGGAAAACAAATACACTGTATTTATACTGAGAATGTATATTTAGGCCAATTTTACTCTAGATTTTAGAGTTACTAAGTCTCTCTATTTTGGCAGTATTTTCCTTGAACTTTTTGTGTGATATTTCTCACCATCTGAAAGATAAGAACTCTAGGGAGAAGAATGTGTCTAAGGAAAAGGTTTCAAGAAGTCTGTTTATTAAGCTTCCAGTCTAGGCATTAGGAAAAGGGTTAAAAAGGTAACCCTTGGTATCCCCTTATAATCTGGCCTAATTTACTATGGTCGAGAGTCCACATAAAGGTTTTGAGGCAATAGATAAACAAAATAGCAGAAATAACATTGGTGCATATATCTTGATGCATATTGCTCTTGGGAATCTGAATTGGTAGTAGGTTGCTGGTTTAAGATAAAGATTTGAACTTCTAGCCATTTATTTTTTCCATGTATTGTATATATGTAAGGATATTGATCCCATTGGAAAATGTACAATTCTAATTTTTTAAGATAAATTACCTTTGCTCCCTCACACCATATAATCTTTTATTGCCAGAAGATTCATTAACACACAAAGAGAATTTTAAAAATATGGCTCAGGAAATCACCCATTTCCCTTTGGTGTGCTATCTTTTTTTTTGGCACCTGAACATGCCACAGACAACATAAGAATTCATTCCTGAAATCTTAAGTATAAAGGGATAAAATGAGTGTGCTTGATATGTGTCTGTCAAATAGACCTTTCAATTAGAATGTAACTTACAAAATAATTTATTTTTACTTATATGTTTGTAAAGAAGAAACTATGTGATAGGAAAATATAATTTTCAAAATTATAATAATGAGCTTAATTTAAACTGTAACTCAGAAAATTAAACACTTTAAAACAGTATTATTTCTAATTATTGATAATTACAATTAAAAATGTTTTCTTAGGTATTTTTATATGCTGTCCATTATTCTGGCATTTTGAGGGGAAGAGAAACACAATGGAGCATAAAGAAGAAGAATAAAGTTTATTAAATTCTTAAATTATCTTACTTGATTCTTAAATAATGAGCAATTCTCTGAGTCTCCTATTACTGATGAGAAACATGGTTTATCATGAATCAATACCTTTCCCTAAGATATATATATGTATATATGTGTATATATATGTGTGTGTGTATATATATATATATATATATATATATATATACACACACACATATAGCTTTTAAGTAGTAAAAACCATGATTCAATTCCAAGGTTGACTTTCTCCTAAATCTATGCTTTATCTGAGATGAATCCTAGTTTATGACTTTTAGGACATTAAAACTTAATTGTTAATATAAAATAACTAAAAATTAAAATAAAACCAAAAGAATATAGTGCTAAAGACAAAAAAAGGAAGAGTATAGTTCAGTACTATATACATCTACTCATTCTTTCATCCATTCATTCACCCATCCACAAAATTTTGGTTGATTACCTTTATTGTGACCTCTCTTCTAAGGATTAGAATTAAATAGAGAATGAGACAAATTCTCTGTCACATTGAGATTACACTCTAGTGGGGGAATTAGACACTAAAGATAACAAAAGAAGTGGATAATATATACTTCTATATAGGATCTAAGGAGAAAAATCAACCAGGTGTATCAGTCAGAATAACAGTACTAACAAGCTACCTCTAAAATCATAGTTGCTCAAAACCCAAATAACTATTTCTTGCTCATTCTACAGGTCCTTTATGTGAAAGCAGGAGAGTTCTCTTCTCTACAGTCAGAATCCAGAATAACTGTGCACCCACCACCTCAAATATTGGTGAATACAGTGTCCAAGGGAAAAGAGAGCTCAGAAAGGTCTTTAAAAGGCAATTAAATCCTCTATCATGGAAATAAAGATATCAATTCCATAACATATTGGCCAAAAGTTCATATGTCTCACCCTTCACACTCCAACACAAAGTGCCAAAAAGTATAATGCTTCAAATGATGGAAATGGGGGAGAATGGAAACTTATGTTGAAAGCACTACTATGAGTTGAATTATGTATTCCCCAAAAAGACATTTTGAAACTCTAACTCCTGGTACTTGTGAATGTGACCTTATTTGGAAGTAGTCTTTGAAGGTATAATCAAGTTAAGATCAGACTGTTAGGGTGGCCTAATCCAATATGACTGGTGTCTTTATAAAAAGAGTATAATTTGGACACAGAGAAACACAGGGAGAACACCATGTGAAGATGGGGTAGATATTGGGGTGTTGCACCTACAAGCCAAGGAATGCCAATGATTGCCAGCTGTCAGCAGAGGCTAAGAGAGAGGCATGGAACAGACTCCTCTTCAGAGCCCTCAGAACAGACTAACCCTGATACTTTGATTTTTACACTCCTAGTCTTCCAAAGTAGGAGAAAATAAATGTCTGTTATTTTAAGCTACCCAGTTTTTGTGACTTTGTAATGGGATCTACAAGTGCTAATGATTATCCAAGGAGTAAAAAGATCAGTTCCAGGAACAGCTAATGAGTAGCCTGAGAGGTTTTTTTTAAGAAGGTGCTATTTAAGCAGAAACCTGAAAAAGAGAGGGAGAGAGCCTTGCAAAAATCTGAGAAAATGTGCACTTGGCATCAATTACTTTGACATTCACATTGTACATAAGGCTCCCTATACAAAACCAACTTGACTTCACAACCTGTACACTAGGAAAAAAAAAAAAAAAGCCTTTTCTAGGACTTCCTAGACTTGTAAATTCCAGAAGGGCATAGGAGAGAAATTGCATTTGGTTTGCTTTTCCATCTTGCACAGTCCATGAATTGTTGTTGGTATATATTAGAAGTCAATAATTGCATGCTTGAGGGGCGCCTGGGTGGCTCAGTCAGTTAAGCGTCGGACTTCAGCTCAGGTCACATCTCGCGGTCCATGAGTTCGAGCCCCGCATTGGGCTCTGGGCTGATGGCTCAGAGCCTGGAGCCTGCTTCAGATTCTGTGTCTCCCTCTCTCTCTGCCCCTCCCCCGTTCATGCTCTGTCTCTCTCTGTCTCAAAAATAAATAAACATTAAAAAAAATTAAAAAAAAATAATTGCATGCTTGAATCAAAGGACTCTATCAAAGTTAAATAAGAAGAAACTCTGCCCTTGAAATTTAAACCTGGAATCCTTATAACAAGAGAAATGTTTCTTATCTACTCCTTAATAGGGTATGTTAGATTTTTAGATATATATTTTATTTTAATTATATTTGAATTAAATGGCTAAAATGAAATAATTAAGATCTTAATTCATATCTTACTCAAAATAATCTGTAAAAGCTATTTAAACAGATAACCACTAGGTCTGGGAAAAGGAGATGTAATTATTTTGAGTAAGATATGAATTAAGAAGTAGGAAAAATATAATATTCTTCCAAGTCTGAGAGGAAAAGCCCCTAAATTAAGTGTCAAGCTGAGGTAAGCTATTGTAGTTGTTGGTGAGCTATAACGCATATGAAAGCATCAGGTTAGACTGTTATAAGTTCTTGGGAGTCGACTTCTTCAAACGCCTTTGGAAAAATTTTATAAATATTTCCTGATTTGAGCAAAATTATGAATACATAGTCCAATCTTAGGAAAGGGTATGCACATCTCAAATGGAAGAAAACTCATGTGCAGTAATTGGAGAATTTGCTCATTTTATTACTTGATAACTCATGTGATTGTTGGTACAGTTATACTGATGTAAATGCAGGGTTGTACCTTAGTAAAAACATGATAATGCCACTAGCTAGCTCACTAGATTTGCAATTATAATTGTTCCTACTCCCTTGTGGCAGCCAGCACAGTTGGTTTTTAGAAAAATAAGTTTGTCTACTTGGGCACTAGTGTTGTTGTTGTTGTTTCTAATTTCACTTACACACAAAAAATTGGTTCCCTGAAATTAGTTTCAACAATCTGCTGCAACTGCTTAAATTAAATAAACACACAATCACTTTCTGCTTAAGAGTTTTCTATAACACAAAACATTTTTGTGGTGATCTTCTTAAATGTCAATTCTTATTTTAATTTTTAAAGTTTAACACTTTCACAGTTTGACATTAAACTAAGATTTTCATTGGTTGGAGTCTTCTAGAAAAATGGTTTATATTGGGGGCCTAGACTAACTAACTATTCAGTAACTATTACTATCTTATAATGAAGCTTTACCTTTAGGTTTATCTCTGAGAGGATTTTGTTTCTATGGGAGTTTGTTAATTGACTTTTAAGAAGCCACACTTCCTAGTATTCAACCCCTGAGTCATCAACTCCACTTGAATTTAGGCTGGGTATATGATCTGCTTTAATCAAAAGGATGTCACAGAAGTGATACTGTGCCAATTACAGGCCTAAATTTAAAAATACTTTAAAGCTTCTACTTTTATACTCTTGGGATCTTTAGCCCTCCTTGTGTAAAATCCTTCTATTTGCTAGAAAGACAAGTTGACACAAGAAAAGCTTTGAGAGTACATGGAGAGAGGGAAAAGCCCAGCTGCCCCATTATCTAGCTGAGGCTGGCCCCTAGCTGACCCATTAGCTGAATGTACCCATATGAATGACTATTGGCTAGAACAACAGAATTTCCCAGCAGAGCTCTGATTGTCTAATCATGAGCAGATAACACAGTGGTTTGGAACCACTAAATGTTGGTGTGGGTTGTTATGCAGCAATAGAAAACCAAAAGAATTACAGTGTGGAATTTGAGTTTAAACACAGATACTGTGTTACATTTATAAAATCTTGAATGGTCTTTTAGTGGTCTGGTGTGAATGTGAGGTAGGAAAGCTGAAGGGGCTCCATTTTAGAATGGCTCCATCTCTACTGCTTTTCTGCTAGGCCCCATTCACTCATGATCCATATTTTGTCTCTGAATAAGCCAAAGGATGAAATGTTTCCATTTCAAGGGAGAAGCAAGAAAGTTAGTCAATCTCTGAGTTTTGTCCTAGGCCCCAAATACCTAAGAAGAGCCAGGTCCCAAACATGTTCCAGGACATTAGCTTCAAACATACCTCAGTTGATGCTGGCATCAGTACCCCCTACCTTTAGTAGTTTATGGAATAACGTTCATTGTTCACCTGACACTGGCTTTGATCAGACCCTACCCTGGATTCCTGAAGAAACACATACCCTAGACCCCTTTCCAATATAAATCCCTAACCCTAAACAACAACAAAACTCATTCTCTTTTCCTTTCCAAGTCTCCCAGACACTCCATCTGCTAGTCTCTGTCTGTCACTCATGCTACTCAATAAACTCTGTTTTCACTTTCTCTGGCTCACGTTTGATTTCTACCCTATGTGTGAGAAATAAGGAAGATGATTCATTTTCAGAAATACCAAATAAAACTATGCTGTCCAGTTAACAGGTTTACGATCTATTGCAAACATGTATGAACCCTCCCCACGATGGAGCCCCAAACCCTTAGGCACTTCACTTCCTGCTTCTTCTTCCCCTGTCTGCTTCACAGGCTTATTTTCATGGGCTTTGCAAAGAGCATGTGCCAAAGAATAAAGGGAGGAGGGATTGAAAGTCTCTGCATCACCTAAGGGTATGTATGTTTGTTCCAGTCAGACTACTTTTTGCCTTATGTGGGCATAGGCAATGTCTGGGTAAGACTATAACCTCTATAGTACTCAGCCAATGAGGAACCAGGGGAGGGACTTGCATACTAGGAGATAAATTGCTGTAACTGCCCCAAGTGCACCTGCCCATCAGACACCCACTCTTGCAAGAACACTCATTAAAGCCTTGCTTTGCTGTGCACTGGGTCTCTGCGTCCCTCCCTTAATTGGGTCGTGGGCTTATTTCTCACATGTGTGAAGCTAAGGACCCTCTTGGCTGACCCTAGGGGACCCTTCCCTAGGTTCTCAGACCCAGCCTATCTGCATCAAATAAATTAGTGAGTTAGGGTGGAATTGCAGTCTGGCTGAAGATCTTCATTCTTTTAATTAGAGCAATATCCTCACTCATGTAGGCCTACCAAAGAATGTACTCTCTGGCCACTTTTCTGGAGCAACCTGATGGAATAGGACATGTCCCATAGTGCCATCTACTATTGTTTTAGCCACTGGAACCCACTGAAAGAACAGCCATTCTTTGAATGGCAAAGATCTGATCTTGTGGCAGATCCAGTGTTCCCCAGGGGCCCTTAATCTGTCCACTTTCCACATATCATTCCTATGTGATGAGAACCACTGTCTAAGCAAAGGACCTTGCTTTTTACTCTCCACTGGGTCTTGGGTCAACAACAAGTGTCATTAAATTTCATACATCAAATATCATTGGCGAATCTGTTTCTCTATTAGTGGGGACCCACTCAGAAAGGAGACATTAAATAAAATCCACTTTATTCACTTCAGAAATAAGAAAAGTATACCTAATTAAAGCAAAACAGAAGTTACAAAAAATATTTTTGGAGCATGGGCTTTTACCCATCGAAAGCATACCACATTATAAAGAAAAACAGAACAACCTGAAATCATCTAGATTGCAGCAGGCAGGACCCTTCCCCTTACACCCCAACCAAGCCTCTCTATAATTACCTATGTTGTGATAATGAAAATATTTAATCCAGCAAAAAAATAGTAAGTTGGTAGTTAGCAGCAGTAGTCAATAATCAGGCCATGGGGAGTAAATAGATGTTTGCTTAAGGTGTATATGTATGTGTGAGGGGGGAGAGAGAGATGCTTTTCAATGCAGATACAATGCAAGTGCCTTCAGTGTCTCTTTCTTAGGAATCCCTGAATACTAATGCAAAGATCATGATTCTTATAGCAACAATTAAAAAGCAGTCATACAAAGTTAAATGAAAATCAGTGGAAATTTTATAACTGTTCAAAAAGAGAAGTCTGGTTGCAAAATAGCCTAAGAAAACACACAAACAAATAAATGATTTTTTAAAAAGTTTCCTTCAAGATGCTTTTCAGATTTGCCTTATGGAATGAAATGTGTACAATGTGGGAGAGAGGGAGCATTTGGTAAATTCCTAGACTGTGCAGAGTGAAATATGTCTTCACTCAAAAGGGAGGCAGGTTAAAGGAAGGAAAAAAGGACCATTCAACATTTAAAAAAAAAACTGAGTTCAAAAGAACAACTTGAACAACTTGAGTGACTCATGTTAAGATCATGCTTTATCATGCACTAGATAAAAATATGTATTTAACATTCTATTTGTCTAGGTCCCGATATTCACAATGATAATTTCCAAATCGCTTGATGATGAACAAACAAATAAATAAATAAATAGTAGGCATTGGGAGATGGTGGTACACATATCACTTTAGGACAAATAAGACATGTAATGAGTGCAGGGATGACCCCCTACCCTTGATGGGCCCAACTATGCAAATAGTACTTAAATCAGATCCTTCACACACTTGAACAAACCCGCTTTCTTTTAAAGTGTGTTTAATGGGATGGTTACATTGGAAACAGATTTCTATTTAGGTCACAGTGTAATAGGAGGGGAAATGATATTAAATGTTTGTTCTAGATCCCTGTAAGTTTTCTTGTCTAGGCGAAGGTACAAGTTAAAGTCTTGAACACAGGTTGAATTGTTATTGTCTGTCAAGGACAAACAAAAGGCATTTACAGCTGAAGGTAAAAATCAAGATGGAGTCAGTATAGCATTGTCCTTTACAAAATATTGAGGCCAAAACCAGTAAATAATATAAAACATAAACCAAACATATTTTTTGCACATATCAAGACTTCTATTATTCATATATTTAAAGCATTCATTAAGACCTATTGTGTGTCAGATAGTGTTCTACAAACTGAAAATGAAATTTTAGAATTGGAAGGAGAGGTTTATTCTTAGTGACTACTAATGGAATTCAATCCATTAGTCAGGGTTGAAATTTATAGCATTAGTAGAAATATAAAGGGTGTCATCATTAATCATCTTTATTCTTGGTTCAGATTTTTTCCCTCTCAAAATAGTACACATTCTTCCATTCACTTCTTTCAGTTAGTGATACAGTAGAGAAAACACTTTGTAAACCTGATTTGTGTTCTTTTGTAGATAACCAATGCTTTGTTGTATGCACATGCTATGCATACATTTATATATATATATGTATATAGTATGCATTATCAAATGTATATTATTAAATATTGTTATAAAAAATAAACCAACCAGACAACACTGGATCAGAGATCATTTCAATTATCATATAACACTAACAATTTGACCTCAAAGGAAGTTGACACAAACACCAATATTTCCACTCACAATAAGTTAAAAGCATTTTAATATACTACATTTCCGTAGCAGCATTTTAAGCCTCTTCCCTTACTAATTTTTCAACTATGGATTATAAAGCTGTGTTTAAATTTTTTTAATGTTTATTTATTTTTGAGAGAGAGAGAGAGAGAGAGAGAGAGAGAGAGAAATACAGAGTGCAAGCCAGGGAAGGGCAGACAGAGAGGGAGACACAGAATCTGAAGCGGGCTCCAGGCTCTAAGCTGTCAGCATAGAGCCGATGTGGGGCTCTAACCCATGAACTGTGAGATCATGACCTGAGCAGAAGTCAGATGCTTAACCCACTGAGCCACCCAGGCGCCCCATAAAGCTGTGTTTAAAATGCTATTTATATCCATGTATTTGCATGTCTCTGAGTATACAAAATATATAGTAATGCCACAACAGAACAGATAAGTTGTCTGCATGCTAAATTTGATATACAGTGTCAGCTCCCTTCAATGCAGCATAATTTCCTAAAATCAAAAAGACTATGCATTGTTCTTGTTATATTAACTGAGACAGGTAAGTCATTTTTCTCTTTTGGTAAATAATTTAAAGCATTACTTTGATAATCAAACAGCACATATTTAATATGAAGTTGAGGGAAAATTTGCATGATTTTAAAAAAAGAAAACATGAGATAAGACCAGCTGTTTGGGATATGTCCTCAGATTCTCTGGGAGCATATTTTTATACTGTTTTGCCATTAGAGCATTTCTCTGCAAAATTTTGAGAATTGTTTCAGTTAAGATCAGCAGATAGTTATCAAAACATATTCAGCAGTCATTTGTATTTAACTCACCTCAATTTATCAGCTCCTTTGCCTCCTTGAGCTGAAATTGGCCTCTTGCCTTTCAGTGTTTTTGGTCCTCACAAGGCAAACTTTGACTCACAGGTGAAAATGATTTGCTACTGCATCAGTGAATCAGTGAATATGCTTCCTTTTTCAAATCACCTGGTGTTTCACAGGTCTATGGAAAGGCCTGATTGCACTGCTGGATGGGTAAGAGTTTATCTGACTCTGGCATTCAACTTTTGCTACTGTGGTAGAATTTTTTACAAACCGCCAGATGGTATTTGATTATATAGATCATAAAGAATAATTGGTATGTAATCATGCACTTAATGCATTTTTTACCCTTATTTTGCATGGGACAAAAAGATTGGTGCTTCCATCATAATGTAGAAATTAGAAGCACTAGAGCAAAGGAAATGCCCTTTTCCTGCTTTGAATTGGAATATGGGATTGAGGAGAAATGCAGGTATATTCTTAGAGTCCATTTACATATTTTTAGAGAAATTATTTTCCCATTGCAAAGGTACTTCAAAATCAATTAACCCTCTGGATTGGTAAAAATAAAAGATTAAGTGGATAATAATAATAAAAAAAAAGGATGACGAAGCAGCAAAGGACTCATTGATTTCCTCCTTCTTTATTTTCTCTTAAAGGATATTTGATATTCAATCTTACCCCCAACATTTCCTTACATCAACCACTACTTATTAAACATCCTTCAAAAAGTGGCTCCTGTGGTTCATAATGACAAATCAGATATTCCTTTACCCTTGGGGAGCTTGAAATCTAGCAAGGAAGACAGACACGTAAACAAGTAGGTTCAATAAATGACAGATTTGTCCATGGTACAGTGTAGCCTTGTGTCAGTGTGGTTAATTCTATCTAGACCTGAGACTAGAAAAGGCTATATATAAGTGGTTCCATCCAATATTACTTTCTGCAATGATGGAAAGTTTCTCTATCTGCATTGTCCAGTAAGGTAGCTACGTGTGACCATTGAGCATTTGAAGAGTGCTATCACCACAGAGAAACTGAGTTTTTAATTTCATTTAATTGTAATTAACGTAAACTTAAATTTAAGCAACCTTATGTAGCTACTGGCTACCACACTGGAAAGTGCAATGATGTGATCTATGTGAGTTCTTTCTGTCTTCATTCTCATTTCTTACATGTTTATTCTATAAGTATGTGTCTGAGGCCTGCAGGGCTCTCAGATAGAAGGAAAAAGTTCACTCCCATTCAGAAGCCTGTCCTCTGTTTTATTTGAAGAAAAAAGTGGTTTGACGATCAATGACTATATTGAACCTCATTCTTCTAACTTACTTTACTTGCGGTCAGGTCAAATTCCAGACACCTGGATTTGCTTGCTCCCGTTTAGGATAGCCAGGCCAGTGGATGAGGAGGAAAGGTTTCAGGATTCCTTATTTCCCACAGCACTATGATTATAAGTTTCTTTGGGGCAACAGATATTATGAAAGTTTAGAGATTACTGCGGGGGAGGGGGCGTTATAATCTAAAGAGAAACAAATTCCTAAAATATTAATCATACTATGTATTACTCTTTAAAAAAATTGTTAGTGTTTATTTATTTATTTTGGGAGAAAGAACAGGGGAGGGGCAGAGAGAGAGAGAGAGAGTGAGGGAATCCCAAGCAGGTTCCATGCTGTCAGCACATAGCCTGATGTGGGGCTTGACCCCATGAACTGCAAGATTATGACCTGAGCCGAGATCAAGAGTTGGACACTTAACTAACTGTGCCACCCATGCACCCCTGTATGACTCTTTTTGTAATCCAATATCAAAAGTCATTCTATTTTTTTTATTGCTTATGAAATTAAAAACTTTTCTCTGGATTTATTGGATTTTTGTATTCCTTCTTTTGTGACAGTTTTCTCAAGTTTTTGTCCATTGCTCAAATTGGGTATGTTTATTAAATTGTAAGAACTTTAAAATGTTGAGACTTAGAATCTTTTGTCATACATGTTGCAAATATGTTCACAGTTTGTGCCTACAGTTTGCCAATGGTGCATTTTGGGGCGACAAAATATTTTAAAATTCCCCTAGTGTTGGTCTATTCATCTTGGTTTTTCTTTGTTTATTTCTTTTCTAGTGTCGTGCTTCGACATGCTGTGCTATACGAAGATTAGATTCCTTTTCAATAACATTTTCTTCCAGAAATGGTTTCAGTTTTTACATTTAAAGCTTTAATTTATCTGGCACTTACTATTATATATGATGTGCAGTGTGAATCTAATGTTACTTTTCTCTCCAAATGGCTAGCCATTTGTCCCCAAAGCATTCATTAAAACATCCATCATTTTCTCCAATCTGATATAAAATGTCACCTTCATCATAAGCTAAGTTTATTATATTCTCAAGTAGTTTTTGTATTTTCTATCTTGTTTCATTGATCTTCCTTTTTTTTCTTTGCACCAGATACCACCATGTATTCTTTACTTTATGTTTCTCTAAATGTCAGTGTCAAGAGTGAGATAGCATCTTTCCTAGCACACCTCTTTAAGACAAGTAGTTCATATTGACTTTTGCTTTTCCTACATAATTTTTCTCTCCTCCCCTCACACATTTCTTTTTTTTTTTTAATTTTTTAAATGTTTATTTTGGAGAGAGACAGAGAGTTAGAGAGCAAGCAGGGGAGGGGCAGAAAGAGAGGGAAACACAGAATCTGAAGCAGGCTCCAGGCTCTTAGCTGTCAGCACAGAGCCCGATGTGTTGCTCAAACTCATGAACCTGTGATCATGACCTGAGCTGAAGTCGGATGCTTAACCGATTGAGCCACCCAGGCGCCCCTCCTCACACATATTTCAATGTTCTTTTGATATAATATGAATTTTATATTCATTTAAAAATTTACTTTATATTATAGATCTTCAAATTAATTTTGGTATTTACATTAAGTTTAATGACCATATTGAGAAAAATTATCTGTGTACGTGTGCATGCATATATATGTATGTCTGTATATTAAATACATGTGTTGTACACATACAAACACCACACTTTTCTAGATTTCAGTGCATACAAGTCCTTTTTTAGTCCATGAATTTTCTATTCTTGAGCCTATATTTTTTAATTTCTTTTCCTATTCATATCTTCATTTGCTTTTTTTCCAAAATGATATGAGAACTGTGTATATTTTGAACACTTCCTTAACCAAAAGAGTTGTTCTATTGGTTTCACATGTGAGTTGTAGCTTGACTTCACTTAATATTCTTGATTCATAGTTTTTTCCTTGAGAATTGGAGATATTTTTCCATATATGTATGTCTCATATTTTGTGATGCTGTAGAGAACATAAAGTAAACCTGATTTGTGCACACATAGAGAATGTGTTCACTCTCTTCCTGCTTTACTTTGTAGTTCAAGTATGATTAAAGAATTTACCTGTATATGGTTCTTTGTTTAAAATTGATTTATCCTGCGGGGCACCTGGGTGGCTCAGTCGGTTGAGCGTCCAACTTCAATTCGGGTCATGATCTCACCGTTTGTGGGTTCGAGTCCCGGGTCAGGCTCTGTGCTGATCGCTCAGAGCCTGGAACCTGCTTCAGATTCTGTGTCTCCTTCTCTCTCTGCCCCTCCCCTGCTCACACTTTGTCTCACTCTGTTTCTCAAAAATAAATAAATGTAAAACAATTTAAAAATTTTTTTAAATTGATTTATCCTGGTATGTGACAATTCCTTACATTTGTATTGATCTTTTCATAAAGAATTTTTTTCACTTATATTTTGATTATTCCTTCTGTCTTGTGTTTTTCTTTTTACTCCAATAGTACCAAGTTGCTCTATTATGATTTTCCTTTTGTTTTCCTTATTTTATCATGTTATTTCATATTATTCTTCTTTTGCCTAGAAATTTAATCTTGAATTATGCTTTTATCAAAACTGTAGTCTGCATAACTAAGTCAACATTCTGTAGAGTTAGTGTTTGTTGATTGTCATTAATGTGTACTTTAATTCTACTTTTATACCTCTTATGAAAATATTGTCTAGCACATAATTCTAACATTTCCTATATTTCCACAAGTGGAATTTAATGTCACATAAGACTATCCCATGAAAATAAAGAGAGTGTTTTTCACCTCTAAAATAATTGTAATTGTATGTTTCCAAATACCTTGAATGTCAGGCTTAGAGCACATTTGTTGTTATGGTTTCTTTGTTTTTGCTTGCCTTAGCAACTGCATTTAATCTTAGATACAACATAATTGCTTTTCTCCTGTTTATTAGAATGTTGCCCTTCAGAATATGATTTTCACTTTTATCTATCTGTTCACAATAATAATTGAGTATGGACATGAATTTTTATAGACATGTGAAACATTTTGCATGTTTGCATGCTTTGCATTTTTTAGGACTTGTTCTTGTTCTAGATTAGTTGGTAAGAACACAGGTTCTGCAGTCAGCTAACTGGCAATATGAACTTTTTCAATCTAGGGAGACTTTTTGTGACTCAGTATTCTTATCTTCACTCCAAGGATGATAGCAGTAACTACCTTCTAGTGTTTTGAGGATTAAAGAGCATGTCTACACAAAGCATGGAAAACAGAGAGTCACATAAACTAAGCACTCATTAGATGTCAGCTATGATTATTGTCTGCATATGTTTTATGAGATTCTTCCATTCTTTCACCCAGAAGATATTGTTGAGCATCTATGTTATAAGCTTTATTCTAGGAACTAGCTATAGAGCATGAAAAAACAAACACAATTCCTGTCCTCATGAAATTTCTTCATTTCTTAAAGGCAAAATGCACAATACAAGTTAAATAAAACAGATTTAAGATGGCTTCAAGGCCCCATGTTTGATCACAAATAGGAGAGAGAAATTGATTGTATTTTGCAATTCCTAGATAGACCATCATTTTGAAGTGTAGAGTCCCATCAATAGCACCATTCCCACAGTAATTTGTAGTTTCACACATGGCTGTGGAAAACTGGGTGTTGGCCACTCTTTGCTATACTGTTATATTGGAATGTTTTCTTTAGTGAGTTCAGAGGAGTGTGAGGCTGTATCTGGGAGAATATTCCCCTCAATAAGGTGCTTCAAAGAGGCCCCTAGGGGACTCAGATATTACTAACAATGGTGCACTTGTTCGACAAAGAAAGGAAGATATAGTTAGTCAGAGGCATTGGAGACTGTCAGGTCAAGACCATGCACCAGGATTTAAGACAAGGTACATGGTATGGACAGCATTCTGTAACCCACAAACTCAGGGGATTTCAACCTTATGTAGGTGCTCAAAAAACAGTCAACAGGCCCAGGAATATAGTTGTAACAGAAATGTGCATTTCCTGCCAGTGAGTGATTATCGATGAATGGTTTTGATTGAAATGAATGTAACTATTAGCAAGGCTACAGGTGATATGGGAGAGGACACTGTAATTGGTAATAAAAATGGGTATATTATAATTAACTGAGAGGTTTGATTTTTCCCCCTCTATATCATAATATCTAGTGAATATAAACCAGAAGGCTTGAGATCTTACCTCTCTGTCAAATTGCTCAGGCAAAATTAACTGGATCATAAAGGAAACAAAATGATCATATTGGCTTTGTTTGCACCATGCTCCATCAGCTGAATGGTGAAGATTAACCCATCCTGATGTTCCCATCATTATCAGATATTGTGCAAGGCTTGATAAATCCATTTTGCTTTACAGATTAGCAAATGGGAATTACGCCTACATTGACTGGCCTGTTTTATAATTGGGTAAAACCTAAAATAATTTCATAAGTGCTTTTATTTTGTGTCCTTTAAGATTGTGACTTTCTGGGTTAGTAAAATAAAGTTTCCAGAAAATATGATCCATTCCATTCAACACTCTTTCTCAGAATGACAATTATTTTTAGAATCTTTATGCACTACTGTATAGAAAAGTAAGATATCAGCAGAATTTTAAAAAGAATACAAGTGCTCTTACACATTTTTCATTCCAAAACATTCATAGTGCTCAAAATCTCCAAAAATGACAATCAGGTATGTAAATGATTAGAATTTATGTAATGATATATTCAATGGTGATGGGTCCAGGTTGTCACAGGATTTTAGAAGAGGAATGGAGGCAAAGGAAAGAGGCAAATTTTCCTGGATGGGACAAGAAAAAAGGACATTTCAGATATAGATCACCATATGCAAATTATCCAAGGAAATGAACAGTATTCTGAGTTTGGGTAATGGAGTAGACTGGTGAGGCTGAATTATAGGGTTCATATAAAGAGAATGAGGGGATGAATAGTCTCAGTTGATGAGCTCATTAGTTGGAAAGGCTTTTGCCACAGTCCCAACCATGGAAAGGTAAAATGAAGTAGCTTTAGAGCATGTTCTTTAGTGAAAAGTCTTGCGGCCTTGCTTCTGTCAACTGTTAATCTCTTCCTCATCTGAACAAAACATGTGGCATATCAGTCAATATAAATTTAGTAAGGCCACAGTACAAATATTTTTTGGAATGTTAATGAGAAAAGAGAATTTAATCAATGGTTTCTTTTATAATCATGTCCCTTTATGAATTGTCTCTAATATCAGAATAGGAAATCCTCTTACAACTTACTTTAGAATTTATAATATTATTTTTCACACTTTAGCTTGTGTCACCATCACTACAACTATAATGAAGGAAATCTATAGTGAGAAGTGCTTATTATCAGATGGAGTTTGGAGTTCATACACAGTGTCCTATACTCATAATGTTAAACATTAACCCACTATTTTTTTTTTTTTGACAGACTCATACAATATGTTATATATAAGCATTTCTAGGTTGGTAACCAGCTTTCAAACAAAAGAAAACAAACCTTGATTTGCTGCATTTGTTATATTCCTTGGTCTATATGTTCACAATTTGGCTGATTTCAAGTTACCAATAGCTTAACAACTGATTAATAAAATTTCTGAATATTTAACAAGCGGCTCTCCTAAGCTACTATTGAGCTTGTTCCAGCACGCCATTGTATGTAGGCCCCTATTAGGGGTCTAAGATTATAGTAAACAAAATTACTGTTTATTGTGTGCTGGATACTGTGTTAAGGGTCTTGTAGACATGGCAAAAACCCTATAAAGAAGAATTGTTGGGGCGCCTGGGTGGCGCAGTTGGTTAAGCGTCTGACTTCAGCCAGGTCACGATCTCGCGGTCCGTGAGTTCGAGCCCCGCGTCAGGCTCTGGGCTGATGGCTCAGAGCCTGGAGCCTGTTTCCGATTCTGTGTCTCCCTCTCTCTCTGCCCCTCCCCCATTCATGCTCTGTCTCTCTCTGTCCCAAAAATAAATAAACGTTGAAAAAAAAAATTAAAAAAAAAAAAAAAAGAAGAATTGTTATTACCTGCATTTTTAGATGAGGACTTGTTGTTTAAGAATAATTAAGTCATTGACTATAAGTTCTGGAACAAGTTATATATAAAAGAGCAGAGTTAGGACTGAATTTGCTGTTAAGAAAATATCATCCAGTTATAAATTTGTCTGTGTCAAACAAAGAACATAGACTAGATAGAAGTATTAAGATTAAATTGCCTGTGTGGGGGGAATTTGTCTATAAGAAGGACAGGAAAAGAAACAGACAAAAGACACAGAAGGAAAGAAAGACACAGAGACAGAAAGAGAGGATGTCCCCTCTCCTGAAAAAAAATTGCTAGTGTAACCAGGTGCATATAGAGTTTCAAGAGCTATATGGTCATAGGATTTGTAACTTGTCCAATGAAGAATCTACCCCAACCTTGATAGGAAAAAGTGAAGCAATGAATGCAGTAACCTTTCAAAGTATCAAAACTCTTGGACCAAGCAGGTGGGTGAAGCTCTTCAGGAATAGATGTGTGTGGTTATAATGTATATGGGGGTTGTTTCTAGGTTTCCAATTATCAGAGATAGTCACTGAGCTATTGAGCTCTGACCTTGGTCTCTGTTTCCTCCTCTGGATGAAGAATTACAGACTCACATATAGGATAAAATAAACCTTTTCTCTAGCTATCTCATTCTCAGGTTTCTGTGTTAAAGAGACTCTCAGGCGAGCGGAGACTTGCTGGTGAGAATTCTCAGATCTAAGGCAGGGGATGATGTTAGCAATAGCATAAACTATAATTCTTATTTTGACATCTGCATCCCAATTCCCACTACACAATTTCTGCTTTAAGAGCCTGGATGTCAAGCATGTTTAATGTGATCAAGTCATGTGGGTTAGGAAGGAAATTAGAGATCTTAGCAAGGGGCTAAGAGCTATAAGTCTTCATTAGTGATTCAGACCTACCCTGGGGTTACAACAATCTGTTATAAAATCCATGAGTTAAAGCCAGCTTTGTCATCTTCTTCTTCTTTGAGAAGGCAATTGAGGCTCAAGAAGTTAAATAACTTTTACAAGGTCACATAGTAAGAAAATGTCAAAGTGGACAGAAATCCACAGCATTCAACTTCAAATCACATCTTTATCCACAATACTATTCTGGTTCTTTGAGATCAGCTCATATTTGAGAAAAGCCAATAAGCTTTTTCAGCCATTTATTTATGTATTTACTTATTTACTTACATTTATCAGCCTATAATACATTATGTTTTTATTTATATGTTTATTTATTCAACAAACACTAATGTGTGATGGGTTCTCTGTCAGGAGCTAATGAATGAAAAATGAGAAGAGCTCAACCTTTTGGTCATAGATACCATTCAAGAACCACAGTATAACATAGGTTGTAAAATGGGTGAATTTACAAAATGAGTACATAGAGGGAGTAAACTAACTTTGCCTTGAGGACTTGAAAAAGTTCTCACTGAAGCAATGGAATTAGAGATGGGATTTAGAAGGTGAGGCAGTATCCTTAGATAGAGAGTTCCAGAAATGATTTAAAGAAAGCATGGATGGATTCATGGCTGGAAAAAAGAATTCCATGGGGAAGAATGGGCTGGAGAGTTGGTCAAGTTTTGAAGAAGCTTTTATACTGTATTATGGAGTCTGACCTTAATTTGTAAGCAATGAGAAATTAGAGGAGAATGAAATCATCCCATTATTTTTTTTCATAAGCACTCCAATGTTTTCTTTATTACATTTTATATATTAATAAACCTCATACTTTATATTTATTTTTTTATTTAAATTTTTTTTATTACGTTTATTTATTTTTGAGACAGAGAACATGAACGGGGGAGGGTCAGAGAGAGAGGGAGACCCAGAATCTGAAACAGGCTCCAGGCTCTGAGCTGTCAGCACAGAGCCCGATGCGGGGCTCGAACTCACAGACTGCGAGATCATGACCTGAGCCAAAGTCGGTCGCCCAACCGACTGAGCCACCCAGGCGCCCCCCATACTTTATATTTAAACACACCTATATTTTTTACTTTTCCTAAATGTCAAGTCTACAGGCATGGTGTCATGTTTTGGAATATCTGTGCTCTACTTTTTTTTTCCACCCCATTTAAATTGGACAAAAGATTAAATCAAGGTGGGTTTGAATAGAGAAATATTTGCTTCTGCAATTTCTCTAGAGAGGGATTCAATGTAGCACCAGTGGTAGGAATGAAATGGAAGCCGAGTCCTGGTAAGACTTTTTCAGACTTGACAGGATTTACTGACTTAATATATGTGGTATTTGAGAATGTAGAGTGTTAAGGAAAGGTAGAAACAGAGAATGGTTGAGGCTTCTAATAATGGAAAACCTTAAGTGCCAGATATCAAAAAGATGGTGAAAATTAAAATGTTCTGATCTTAAGATGCAAGGCAAAGATGTAATATAGAAAGATAATCATTTCATTATTATCATTTAGCCTCTTAGAAGTCACACATTTTATTGCATGAATGTGTCCCTTCATAGGTATTTCAAATTCATCTATTTATAAATTAAGTTACATATTTTACTTTATTAATATTTATAATTTGAAGTTAAATTATCAAATTATCTGTTTATGTGCACTCTAATTGAGCTTAAGTAGATCCAATATGTAATTAACTTAATGGCTCAGCTATTAAATGAGCCCACCATTAGTTAAAGAACAAAGAAAAGACCAATTACTTAATACTGTGAGGATTTTTACTACAATTATGAGACCAAATGAAATCTTAGGCCAAGATTTCTATAAACAAATAACCATAAAACTGGAAAAATAAATAACTATGCTGTATGAATTATCTATGGAAACAGTTTAGGAGGAACAATTTTTTACCTCATTTTTTTGGACTAGATTACCCAGAAATGAAGCATTTTTGCCTTAATCTTGGATCCACATTCTTCCCTGAAAGCCAACACTTGTAAACACTTGGTAATTATATATCTAGAACAGCTTGGTGAGGAAGAGTGATGAAAATTGTGTGGTAACTTTGTTAATCAGCAAGACATTAGGATGGATTTTACTTCACAATGAAGCCAGATCTAGGATGTTCTGCATTTAATGGAAAGCTCACAGGTTTAAGAAGCAGAACATCCGGGTTGTAACAATAGCTCCGTTGCTAATTAGCCTAAGAACTTCCTCAAGGTAAAAGCTGCCTGAATCTTAATTACCTCATGTGTAAATTACAAACAATGATGCCTGCCTTACCAACTAATAGAGATTTTTGCATGCCAAAGTCATCACGTATGAAAGCATGTGGAATTCCAAAACAAGTATGAAGCTGTTACAATCAGGAAAGTGAACTAGCAGCTCAGTGTATGACAACTATTGAAATGAGTAATTATGGCTATGTTCTCATTTCTACACTTTTCTTTTTTTTAAATCTGGTCTCTCCTCAGTCATCGAAACTGCAGTTTTAAACTTAGGTTGGAAAAAGTATAGACTAATCATCTGTCTTCTGACCCTTCCAGAACAAAGATTGTCTTTTAGATCCCTTGTATTTTCTGAGGAAAATAACTGTTGTTTATGTTTTCATTACAACAACCAAGTTTAGCATGAAAAGACAATAATAGAAATAATCAAAATAATAATCATAGTTAACTGCTGAGTCCTTTTTCTGTGCCAGGTACTAAATGTTTTAATATATTAGCTAATTAATTTTTCTCTATAACCAAGCTCTTCTTGAAAAGTATTTACTGTTCACACTCTGCCTGTAGGAGTGGAGCTTATTTCTCTGTTTTTTGGCTTGAAGTTTGGTCCTATGGCCGGCTTTAATTAGTGAATGTTCGCAGGTATAATGTGACCAAAAGCTTGGACATGCTCTCTTGTGCTTCTATTATGTGGAAGAAATAACATGTCTGCTGATTCCAGAAGGAGAGTGATGTGTATGTGGAACAGAGACATTCCAAATGAGCTGCCACTAGCTCAGTCTCATCTGATCAGCCTTTTTCCCAGCTGACCACAGAAATGTGAATGAAATAAATGTTTTTTGTATCGTACACCATTGAGATTTTGCGGTTGTTTGTTACACATTATTGTTTTATCAGTGTTGGCTGATACAGTAAGGTTCTAACATCATCCCCATTTAACAGTGGAGGAAATTGGGACAGATTAATTTGCACAGAATCACGCTGCCAAAAAGGAGCAGAGCTGGAATTTGAACCTAAGTTCCAGTACTTATGGTACTAAGTGCCAGTACCATAAAGACCAAGAAATTAGCACATAATGTTCAAATTTCATTCCTCTTACTGGGAACATACCAACTCAAAACTACAATGAATACATCTATAGATTTTTTCCCCCTTTTTAAACTTGTTCTGAGGCTAAAAAAATTTTTAAAGGGTATTGATACCAAAGACTGTCATAGGATTAGCAGAAAGGTGACAGTATGAACATGTTTTATATATGTTTACATATATATGTATATATATATATGTGTATATATATATATATATTTTTTTTTTTTTTGAGAGAGAGAGAGAGAGAGAGAGAGAGAGAGAATCCCAAGCAGGCTCTGCACCATCAGCGCAGAGCCCGACGGGGGTCTCAAACTCATGAACTGTGAGATCATGACCTGAGCTGAAATCAAGAGTTGGAAACACTAACCTGACTGAGCCACCCAGGCGCCCCACAATTTCTGTTTTTAAACGAAGTGTGTTACCATGAGGTAAAACCAGAATATGTTTTTAACCACAGAGGTCCACCTGACTCATGGGTAGTATTATTGCTTTCCAGATTCTGGAGTAGAATTTTACCAAGTTTGAACTTTTATTTTTTCTAGTAATAAAACACATATTAGTAGAAAGGAAACGGCGGCTTGAGGGATAGATCAACACAGGTCCTGTTCAACTGGAGGCCTGAAGTCTTCTTTGAGCTGTCACTTTAGTATTCGAATGATGTTGTTTTCACTGTCACTACCTGTCCTGTTTTCCATGACTAGTAAGTAACTCTCTAAATCTTAATTCAGTTATCTCACCATAGTGTTTGAAGAGCAAAACACTCGTGTTAACATAACATTCTTTAATTGCTCTGGTAGTTTTGGAGGTGAAAAACTTCAGGAATTAGTAGATCATCTTCTCCATTTTACAGATGAGAAGGAGTTACTAGGTTGTTGTAAGACAAACAACAAGCTGGTATAAAAGAAAGCACCAAGATTTGGGCACCAATTCACTTAATCTAACTTGCTTCTAACTTCATCACATGATTTTTGGTTGGCCAAGTATATTACACCAGGAGCCAACTCTGCTCGCAGGCTTAAACATAGTTGTGAAAAACAAGGAGATGGAAATACAAGAAGGAAACTCAAGTGACTAGCATACATCACACATTACACTTGAGAAGATGTGGTAAATGTTATCTCATTTTGTACTGATAACCACCCTGTGGAACATAATATTTTCCCAATTGAAAGGCAAGACAAATACTTAACTGAGGCACGCAATCACTTGTTCATGGTCACATGGCCAGTAAATTCAGAGCCTTAATTGATTTCACATTTGGAGGGTGTTGAAACTCACTTTGAATTTTTTAGACATTGTTTACTTGGTCAAGTGACTTGCAATCCCTGAGAATCATTTCTGCATTTGCTTAAAAGAAAAACGAAGAAAAGATTATTACCCTATTTCGTAAAATTGTTATGATGGCAAAATTGGAGAATGAATGTGGAGATGCTTTTAAAATCATATTGTGCTATTCAAACGTTAGATATTATTTATATCCTCTTAAAGTAGTCATCATCACCAGGTCTTACCGTCACATTTAGCACTTAAAGGCAGTCAAGCATTACAGAGTTCTGTTCTGACAAGGGAAAGATAACAGCAGGCTAAAATGAATGCTCCCTAATCCCTATCCACTCACCCACAGTTGCTGTGAATTGATAATACTCCTCCGAATCTTCCACCGTGGTTGGCTAGCATCAAAAGTGAAGGAGTGAAGCTGCTCCATTCCGAGCAGCATTTATCTGCAGAGGTCCATATCTTTCAGCTTACAAAGTTGTAAAAACAACCTGCCAAGATGAAAGACATAAAGTATTGCCTTACGTTTATAGCAGGTTATCCAATTCTGCAGAAGCACTGATTTTGCCCATCCACACTGACAGAACACCTGGTGGCCACTGTTAAGTGTGAAAGTGGAGATGTGCCAATGCGGGATGGGAGTTTAAAATGGTTTGCCTTTATCCAAGGGAAAAGGTTTTGAAAAAAGTAAGGATGTTGTTTTGGCTATTTTGAAAGTTTGTTATCTAGGTTTCCACATACTTATACGTGATATAAAATAATACTGTGTTGTTTTTTTTTAAAGGGATTCAGAGCAAGTCTCCCAAAAATGTGCCGCTTTGGTATGTGGACTATTTTGAGCTAAAGGCAATCGAGAACTTGTGAGCTCAAAGAGAAACCTTTGCCTCTCCCTTAACTACCTACAGGAGTCTAAATTGGGAGTCTCTCCCAGAATTAGAGTTGGTTCCAGATATAAATTTTATTTGAGTGACCCATCTCTATGGCAGGGCAAACATCTAATTACCAAATATCTTCTTTTCTTGCTGCCCTGTGAATAGCCTTCCTCCCTTGTGAAGCCCTAGGTCTCTCTCCTATATATATATATATATATATATATATATATATATATATATATATATATATATTTGGAGAGAGATGTTTATATGGAATTAAATTTGATTTTCTCCTATTAATCTGTTTTATGTCAGTTTAATTCTTAGATTTTTGAAGGATATAAAAAAATTTCCCCCAACATTTTAAAGAATATATATATGTATGTTTATGTTTACCAGTAAATTTGAACATATGATCGAGAAGATTCTGTTGAGTAAGGGAGTTTTTCTTTTTTTTTTTTTTAACGTTTATTTATTTTTGGGACAGAGAGAGACAGAGCATGAACGGGGGAGGGGCAGAGAGAGAGGGAGACACAGAATCGGAAACAGGCTCCAGGCTCCGAGCCATCAGCCCAGAGCCTGACGCGGGGCTCGAACTTGCAGACTGCGAGATCGTGACCTGGCTGAAGTCGGACGCTTAACCGACTGCGCCACCCAGGCGCCCCTAGTAAGGGAGTTTTTCTAAGGATAAAAAAGGGTCTCACATATTCTTAAATATTTAAAATAATAAGACCAAAAGATAGATATTAAAATAACATTAGAAACGTATTTCATACTGTATAGCTTATTGAGAAAACTTGGGTGGAGAGGAGGACAAGCATACTCCTGATAGATAAGTAAACTGAGACTCAGAGAGATGATGGGTTTTCTTAATGTCACACAGTTGTTGATTATTAGAGTCAATGTGCAAATAGGTGTGTGGAGAGGAGGGGGAAGAAGTTGATATTTACTCTTTTTATATATTCAGATAATCTTCATCTAAATTAATTTATTGGGAAGTTAGGCATTTCATAAAACCCTATTCCCTTATACCCCACCACCCAAATCTTTAATTTGGTGAGATGAATTTAGTATTTACTTTCACTTTGATAATTCAGTGTTATTATGAAGGTCAATGGGCTACAACTCAAAAATGCCTTTAAAATTACATAGGAAGTGGGGGTTATTTGACCCTACAATGAATGGTCTACTGTATTTTATAATGAGCATAATGTATTTTTCTGACTGCTAAATTATTGTCTGTTTTCCCATTCGTCTATTTAGGAAATTACACTTCTTCCTCTTTTCATCACTAATCCCAGTCTTTCTGCTTTGCTGTTGCAGGGGATGAAAAATAATTTTTCCTCTACTTTTCTAGACTCTTGGCTTAGAACTATTCCTCCCATAGTAAAAAAACAGATTAACAGGAGAAAAACAAACAGAAGTTTACTAACATGTATACCTAGTATAAAAATAGGAGATACCCAGGAAAACTAAGTATCTCCCTCAAGTGGCCCAAGCCATCACCTTAAATACTATCTCCAACTAAAGATAAAAGGAAATGTTGGAGTGGGGGTGAGGTGTGGGGAGCCAGTTATGGAAGGTTAACAGGAAAAGCCCAGGGATTTGGGGTTGTTATACAGATTTAGGTTGCTGCTTCTCCATTGACAAGATTTCTTGAGCTTTAGTCTTCCTCTTCTTCCTGGTACAGAGAGGGATTCACACTTACAAATGGAGGTTTCCATTAATAAATGTAAATTTCTCTTACAAAAGGGTAACTTCTACTCAGTTTTCAGGGCTTCTCCTGTGTCTGCTCTTTCTTAAAAATAATCAGCCTATAATAATCCTTATGCCAAAAAAGCATATTTTGGGGTGACAAATTCTGCTCTCCTTCACTGTTTGTTTTCAAAGTAAGGGCAATATACTTAGAGTAGAGAATTTGAGGATTTTCCTCAGATTAAAATGCACAAGACTCAATGCAATACATACATACATACATACATACATACATATTGCTCTCTTTGTGACATTGAAACTAAGAGTTTATGTGTTTAAATTCCATTGGAATTCAACATTTTCAGTCATATTCTAGGAGTTATAATACATGTAGATTTACTAAACCTGCCTAGTGACATGTTACCTGTTCTCAACTGAAAATGTGTTTCATAATATCCATGGTATGAATAATTTTTACTGCACCTCTGTTTAATTTCTTTTTCTATATTTTCATCTTTTTTGGACTCTGTACAAACTAATTTTTATTATTTTTGTACAAAGCACAAGATTTCAGTACAAAGTTGTACTAGAGATATTGGAAAACTGGGGTTCAAACGTGTCTCTCTGAACGATAAAAGAGGAGTGATAAAGGGAAGGGAAGAGAAGCTATCTGGCCACCAGTGTAGGGGTTATTCTTGCCCAAGGCAAGAGAGAAGAGGGTTCCTGGGACTCTCTTTCCTCTGCATTTTGTGCCTTTCATGTAAACAGACTTCAGCTAAGACTGGCCAACACCATTAAACCCAACAAAAAAGCCTCAGGGTCTGAGACGAGGAGGGGTGAGCTTGTCATCGGGGAAGAACTGAATTTCTGGCATCTCCTCTGATATGAAACTCTAAATTAGGCTTAGAAAACATTAGGAAAATGGACATAGATTAGAGTGGTGGCAAATTGTTATGTCTTTTCAGGTATTATATTGTCAAGGGTAGTGGAGGAAGATGGATTTAAAGTCTTTTAAAGTCACACAAAATGTTCCATACATATGACTGTAATCCTGAGAGTCGTTGCAGGACTACCTACTTGATCACATTTTCACCTTCCTTCATAAACCTTGTCTCAAAATTCAGTCTCTTCACTGGCTTTCACAAGATAACTGGTCTTACCTAGGATTTGGTTAGTTTCTAAGCTTTGCTAAAGAACCAAATGAATGTTCGAAGGACTTTTTCTGTCAGTAGCTAGACCCTAAGATCGGACCTTTACTCCTCACCAGCTCATTCCCAATGAACTTTGTCACACATTTTTCCTTAAGCTCTTTCCAGTTTATCTATTAACTCAGGCAAAAAACCCGAGGGGCATCGCATCCATGATGGAAACCGAAACGACTTCTCAAGCAATAGCAACTCCCTTGACAAAGAATTCCGGGTGGCCTGGACCACCCAGACTAGTTTGAACTTAACTACCACCTCACATCAGCACAGATGGACCATGGAGTGACCCGTGGAATGATTTTACCTCATTACAATACTAAAATCTCCACCCAAGGAGGAGCACAAGACTCATTTACATAACACACAGTGTATGTATAGGCATATTTCCTTAAGGTGCATGTACCATCTTTTGCCTGCCTCTACATATGATGATTAGGCTCCCCTATATAAATATTCATCCTAACCTTAAATAAAAGGAACCCATTTACTCTTGCTTGGGAAGTCATGGCTTTGGAAGTTATTCCCTGTGATTTCCTTAGCTGCTGCCAATAAAGTTTCCTTTGTGCAACAATTCCACCTGGTGTAGTTTCTCTCTGTGACTTCAAGAAGCAGACTCATGTTACTTCGATTATACTTCCAGCAACGTAACTACATGTATGATGCAGTTTCCATTCTTTCTGACTTTTGTTCCCCCTTTATGCAAGTTTCCCCCTGTGAGCTCTCAATTTTCATACTTTATAATGTAAAACATTCTCCTTTAATGTATTGGTGCTGGTTACCATGCCTACCTGATGAAACCTTTAAAGATATTTCCTTAAATTGAATTATTGTATTAACTGTTAAAATGATGCAACTTTCCATTTACATTTAAAGGAAAAAAAAACTAACACATGAAAAAGTGTTTTATTGTGGAGCATATCAAAAGTATTGAAAACAGGAACTCAACCACCTAGAAATACTTCATAAAAAAAACTATTTTAGCAAAGTCATGAACAATTTAATAGACTGTGTTGCTACATACTCATGTACAATTCTTTTTACTTTTTTAAACTTTTCCATTATGAAAATTTCAAAGCATACTGAAATAAATAGTACCATGACTGTCAGCCAACTTCAAAAGCTATCAACATTTTTTATACACATTTTATCTATTCCTCCTGCTTCCTACTTCTGCTACGATATGTCAAAGCACTTCATCTTTTAGTTCTTCAATATGAATCTCAACAAAAAGACACTTTGAAAATCCATAGTGCTTTATCATATCTTAATCACTAAAAAAACATTTAATAACATTTAATACCCAACACATAGTCCAAGTCCTTTGGTTGTTTAAAATGTTTCTTTTTCATAAAACCAGCATTGACTCAGGTTCCATTATCCTCTAACGTGTTTGTTTTTCACATGAAAACTCTTAATTGTTTTATTCTAGTTTTATGTCCTTGACACAAATCTGCTGAAAGCAAAATTCAAATAGAGCAGAAGAGGAATGTTGTGGATCTTAGGAAACAAGCCAGGTGTAATGGAGAGGGGCAGGAAAGAGGAGGCCTATTTCAGAAAGTATAGCAACAATGAAATACAATTTTTAAAGGAGAGAACATTGCCTTAGAACCTGTGCAAATTCCAATGCTGACTGTCTTTCTATTTTTTTAATGTTTTGTTTAGTTTTGGGGGGAGGAGGGGAAGAGAGAGGAGAGGGACAGAGGATCCTTGGTAGGCTCTGTGCTGACAGCAATGAGCCTGTCCAGGGCTCAAATTCACCAACCTAGAGACCATGACCCCAGCCGAAGTTCTAAGCTGAACTGCTCAACCCACCAAGACACCCCTAGGCTGTTTTTCAAACTTAGATCTGAAATTCTTTTAGTTTATTTTAACTTTTGGGTTACTGTTTTTATTACTTTTTGTGGCCACATTTCCAGATGTGTGCTAATTATCCTTGGGATGTCATTTATTTCAAGGTGAATTTTTATTTTTTGAAACACATATTTGATAATTCTAGGATCTTTGACAGCTAAACTGCTTTGGTAATTTCCCCACAATCTCCTTAGTGATCTTCCTCATTCTTGTTTACTCCACACCTGGAGTTTATAAGGACTTTTTCTAAATATTCTGTTGTTCTCAGAACCCCATGTAGTATACGATCTCCTTTTGGGATGAGTGTTGGGAATTTCGCAGGGTCCCTTCCATCTCTCCATTCTCATTGCCATTAATATCGTCCAGCTACTCATGATGCATAGGGAGTGTTGAGTATGTTCATTGGTATTTTGGGTTTGTGAGGATTACTTTGTCACCTTATTCTGTTTAACGTGTCCATACATTTGTTTATTTAATTTCACCATTTTAGAATTTCTGTGTTTAGATAGTTATGTTCTTGTCACTGGAAGAAGTCTCTTTGCACAGGTGATAAAAATTATTTACACTTTGAGAACATTCAGTTGTCATTTTTGATATGTCACTAGCATGCACTTAGAGAACAAAAGTTCTAGTGATAACACATGTCAAAATGGAAACCCCTGCAGTCTTCATTCCATGTGTTTGTGTGTGAGCAAGTCAAGAATCCCTGGAGGGTTAATACCTATAAATATTAATTTTTTTAAAAAGTGAAAGTTGTGGTTATTCTAACAATGTTAATATCATAATGTAAATTCTAGATGTAGGAACACTGAGTTTCAGGAATGTCACCTTTAGAAATAAATGATTAGATCCCCTTTGTTACATCTTGTGAGGAAGAAGAAGGATAGAAACTGGGGAGTCTCTTGCCTGTAGTTGTGGTGCTTGGTCACAGTTTGATATCAATATGGTCACTGTTGGTGTTCATGTAAGTTCAGGGAGGACATAATAAACAGTTTTCTATCATCATAGAAATAGAGGGGACAATGAGTTGATATGAATATGGGAGAACAGGAGCAAGATTTAATCTAGCAAATGCCATTACTATCCTACCTATGTATTACAGCTAGTTATCAAGTACTATGACCAATTTCTCTCTCTGGCTAGTTATAGAGAAGTATAGGTACCATACCACAGTGATAGGAATGAAATAAAGGATTAGCCATATTCACACATTGCTACAGTGGTTTGCGGATATTTTGTCTAAACCTTAGTTTCAGTTTGCTACTCAGTCTTGTTTTTTCTTAGAAAATTGAAATCTTATTATTTATTTATTTATACTCCAAACCTAAGACTCTTAGCATAATGGTATAGCTGACAGAATCTAGATGGTGGGCTGAGCCATAAACCCCTGATTAGATGCACTGTTATCATGGTTTTTCTTAGTTTAGAATGTACTCAGATGATGTTGAGGCAGCATGAAAGGGATGTTCAGCAGTTAGGTTTTCTCAGCTTTCCTGTTCTTCCTCAGGAGCACTCAAAGTCATTGGCTTATAGACTTAGCAGCTGGCAATGCTGGGTCTCATCATGTCTGAGAGCACTTAAAAATGACTCCTTCATCAACATTGAAGCACTCACTCCCTCTGATTTCCTCAAATATGCTATTTGCTCTTTCCTTTTTCATAGGAAAAACTGGCACTTACTTCAAAAAATATTAATCTTTGTCAGGATAATCACATATTCAGTTTATGTGTATCTCTAGGTTACCTCCCTTGAATAGTTTTAAATGTCTGAGCAACTGTTGACGTAAACACCCAACACTACCCACCTGTTGATCATTGATTTTTATAATTTAATCTTTGTATTACATAAATTATTATGATCACTACAGGTCTCACTGGTAATCATGGATTTTAGTACTTTAACATTTTTGTTGAGAATAATGTATGTGATATTTACCATCTTAACCCACACACTTGAATAGTAGGCACCTATGCCACCTGTGCAAGAATATAATCCTAAATTCTAAAATGCTAATCATGTCATGACCATCCTACTTACAACACATACACAATCTTTTGAGAGAGTGCTATTGAGGGCCAGGGAAGAGCATGGAACTAAATACTTTTATAGGTAAATAACAAAGTAAAGACAAACGCACAAGCACACACAGGTTCTACACAGTGCCATTACTTGCCCGCCATCATGTGAACCATTTCCCAGTTGCTCACCTGAATCTTTCGTCAACCTTTTTATTTGTAGTCTCAGTGCCCATTCAGTGAAATTCTACACACTGCCCTGAGAGGAAGATATTCGCCACTTTTTCAGTATTGGAAATCACAGCCACATGTTTTGTTCAGACTAAAAGTTGTGTTAGAAAACAAGTGTATTCCACAAACATCGGAAGGCAGCATACAATAAAAATTCAAGAAAGACAAAGAAAAATGTGGCACTTGTTCAACGGACCAAGCTAGTCCATAAGGCCATATCTGCTTCCATACCAGGCGGTGGCTTTAACCTGTGACTTCATAACCTCACTACCATATCCTTCATCCAGGGCCAACATAAGGTAATTGAAGGCTCAAAGATAGGAGCAGAAATTGCTACACAGGCCAACACATATTCCGTAGGTAATAAATGCTATCATTCTCCAGCTACCACTCTATGGTTATTAGAATAATGAAGATACTTTATTATATAGAATTCATAGATACGTTTCTGAGAGAAAAGGGTAAAGAAAGAAAAAGTAAGAGCATTAAGTCATTCTTAGGGTTGAGTAATTAACATATAGTTCCTTCTCAATACGGGTCCCTTTTAGGGGTTTTATGTTAACAAAGGGAAAAATAAGAGATTAAAATGTTGTATAAAAATTTTTTTAGAGGAAGGATTTACCCAGCTACATGGAAATTACTTGGCTAATAAATATAAAGACATGAGATGGCATTGAAGGTTAAATTACAGGACTGTAATGCCAAATATTTGATAACTAACAGGAGTATCAAGTGATAGGCCCAAATGCTATTTCCTTCAGCTACTGCTTGCTACATTTTATTTCTAAGAAAGAGGTCATAGTCAGAAAGAATTGTGAAATATAGTAGCTAATTGGATTTACTACCACCTAATGGAATGCTTAAGGAAAATTTTCAGTCAGGTACAGAAACTATAATTAAATTTGATTTCAAATGCTAATGTTGATGGTGGGTATGGGGTCCTGATAATCTCAGCAACTGCAGAGGCATAGTGGCATTTACATGATGTTTGTTATCTTTATGTGAGTTCTATACCATTTGTTATGAGTTTCATCTTCACTTGCATTCATCAAACATTTCTTGAGCATCTTAAGTGCTAGGTACTCTGGCAGGCATTGGAGAACTCAGATAAACATTCCCACATTCTAGTGAAGACTTTTTTTTTTAATATTGAGCTTGTATAAATAGCCTGTTGAACCTACAGGCCAGCATATATAGCTGATACTTGAACAACATAGGGGTTAGTGGCACCAACCCTCCATGTCAGTAGAAAATCTGTGTATAGTTTTTGACTTCCCGCAAACTACTAAAAGCCTATTTTTGACTGGGAGCCTTACTGATCACATAAACAGTTGATTAACACATATTTTGTATGTTATTTGTATTACATATTATATTCTTATAATAAAGTAAGCTGGAGTGAAGAAAATGTTATTAAGGAAGCCATAAAGAAGAAAAATACATTAAATACTGCACTATAAAAAATCTGCACATGAGTGGACCCATAAAGCTCAAACCTGTGTTGTTCAAAGGTCAACTGTATACGTATATGTTCCATTTAACTCTCATTCTGTTGATTTGGGCTCAACTTCCTAGCCTGTGAAGATAATTTGAAATCCTGAATTCGTAATCCACTCTATTAGTTGCTGTCTCTTTTCTTTCCTTTGTTCCCACCAACTTATTTCATCTACAAAATTGGTAGCTATTTCATTTATCTTATCACTGATGTAAAATGATAAACAGTTGAGAAATACAGTTTTATGAGTTTGTAGTCAAGCAGAATTTTCTCTTTTCAAATTATAATCAGTGAAATGTAGACAAAATTTACCAAACTGCTTTTATCTTCAGTCTGATCATATGCAAAGTAGTAAAAATAATATTTATCTCTGAGGCCTTATATGATATTCCATTATTGCATTCAAAGTTCCTGGCACATCATAGGGACTAATTAACTAACCAGCAAACTCTGGCAGAGGACCAGAGTCATCCCTTGTATTTACTATTGATCCATTACTCAATCATCTGTTGAATATCAACTCTACTCTAAGAATTGTGCTGAAGCCTAAGGATCTCAGAAAAGGTAAGATGCATTTTCAAGTTTGCAATTAATTATGAGAGACAGAAATAAGCAAAATGTTAGATTAAGGCAATTGTATCATCAAACAAGACACATCATCAGTCAATTTCATCCATAGTTTTCTACATCATCCAAAAATACACTAGCACATGCTTTGTAATTTCAAAAAACTCAAGATACAGCCCCGTTGTTTGAAGGTGAAGTTCAAATTTCATACAATAAAGTCAAATTTTAATCCATATTTCAAGCCTTATTTTGATTTATCCCCCAGTGCTTTCCATACACCCAACCAAACCAACTGCTCACCATTTCACATACATACTACGCTTCTTCTTGCTTCAGAGATTTGCACATGTACATTTTTCTGTGTTTGCAATTCTCTTGCTTTTCTTTTCTTTGAATCATAAATTCATATTTCAAGAATGAATTTAAATATGTCCACTTTTATGAAGCTTGTCTGATTTTCTTAGGTAGAGGGAAAGCTTGCATCTTCTAGGTTCCCCAAGCATATCATTTATGCCTCTTCTGTAATTAAGATATATATTAATAGTATTAATTTTAACACTAAGCTATTTATTTATTTGTTTATTTATTTATCTATTTATTTTTAGTAATCTTTACACCCAATGTGGGGCTTGAACCCATGACTCTGAGATCAAGAGCCACATGCTTTTCTGACTGTGCCAGCCAGGTACTCCAATGCTAACCTTTTCTAGTGACAAAAGAGTACTTCAACATGTGGAATATTTAATTTATTTAAACATTTTTATACTGTTGTGTAATTGTGTTTTGCTTTGAAATATTTTGTCTTTGAGGAATATCTGTTCATATAGTTTTAAGATAAATGACAGGTTGGATTACTTCATCAACACTACATTATTATTTGTATCTATTTTCAGTCATCTTGTTAATGTAACTTATATTTAAATACACTGAAGTATCTCAAACTTTAAAGAAGCTACCCAATTGTTTTTTTTTTTTTTTTTTTTTTTTTAAATTTTTTTTTCAACGTTTATTTATTTTTGGGACAGAGAGAGACAGAGCATGAACGGGGGAGGGGCAGAGAGAGAGGGAGACACAGAATCAGAAACAGGCTCCAGGCTCTGAGCCATCAGCCCAGAGCCCGACGCGGGGCTCGAACTCCCGGACCGCGAGATCGTGACCTGGCTGAAGTCGGACGCTTAACCGACTGCGCCACCCAGGCGCCCCAAGCTACCCAATTGTTAATCAGAGTATTAGTGCAATACAAATAATAACTACTTTTTCTCTCAATATTAAGGTGTTTAAGATATAAATTATATTTAATTTAAGAAAATAACCATCTGTGTGCTAACTTCCTAGTAGCTGTTATATCTTGCTAATTTTGTGAGTTTGATTTCTCTAAACCAAGAAAGATCTTATACAATTAATGACGCACAAATAATATATTTTTCCTTCTAAAAAAAAAATGCTTTAGAATTCAATCTTCTGATGATTGCCACATGTCAAAATTTATATCTTGAATAAATGGTTACAGATCCAAAGATGTTTCCGTTTTCAAATGATTTCTGACTTATTCTTTCAATCAGTTTTTAAAGGTACACTAACAAAAATCACTATTTTACATTTAGTCCTTTTTTGCATACTAAATAATTCATCACCTTACTGATAACTTGCATTGCTGACCAAGTAATATTCTAATTGCCAAAAGATTAAACATATGTTCAAATTGTAAATTTGTAAATTTACAATTGTAAATCCAAAAAAGTGCCTGAATCTGAAGTACTTCTAAAAGGAGACTTTTTTTTCAAAAAGAAAATAATTTTTAAACATCACTTAAAATAATTTGCTAGAAGGGCTACTTAAAAGATGACAGAACTTATCTTTTTCATTCATTATGTGTCTAACAAGATAATCTGCTTTATTGTTTTGGTGTTTTATATTTTTTTGACATTTCACAATTTTTAAAGAACTTTCACATGTTTTTCATAGGACCCTCACATTAGCATTGTAATGTAGACAAGTAGTTATCAAACACCCTATGTTACTGATGATTCTGTGACACTCAAAGACATTATGTTAATCGTCCATCAAAAAATTACTTGAACTAGTAAGTGAATTCAGTAAAGTTGTTGGATGCAAAATTTGTGGCATTTATATACATAAAGTTATATAATAAACACCCTATGTTACTGATGATTCTGTGACACTCAAAGACATTATGTTCATCGTCCATCAAAAAATTACTTGAACTAGTAAGTGAATTCAGTAAAGTTGTTGGATACAAAATTTGTGGCATTTATATACATAAATTTGTGGCATTTATATACATAAATTTGTGGCATTTATATATACTAATAATGAACAGAAAGAGAAACTAAGAAAATAGTATCATTCACAATTGCATCAAAAAGAATAAAATATCTAGGAATAAATTTCATTAAGGAGATGAAAGACCTGTAGCTTGAAACCATAAGACATCAATGAAAGAAATTGAAGATGGCACAAGTAAATGAAAAGATATGCCATGTTCATGGATGGGAAGAATTAACATTGTTAAAATGTTAATACTACCCAAAGCAATCAGCAGATTCAGTGCAATCTCTATCAAAATACCAATAGCATTTTTCACAGAACTAGAACAAATACTACTAAAATTTGTGTGGAACCAACAAGATCTTGAATAGCCAAAGCAATCTGAAGAAGATCATAGCTGAAGGTATCATACTTCCTGATTTCAAACTATATTACTAAGATGTAGTAATCAAAACAGTATGGTACTGGTACAAAAACAGACACAGAGAACAATGAAACAAAATAGAGGGCCCAGAAATAAACCCATGCTTTTATTAATCTTTGACAAAGGAAGCAAGAAAATACCATGGGGAAAGACAATATCTTCAAGAAATGGTGTTGGAAAAACTGAACAACTACATGCAAAAGAATGAACCTAGATCAGTCTCTTTTACCATGTATAATAAAAATGGATTAAATACTTAAATATAAGATCAGAAACCATAAAAGTACTACAAAAAAAATATAGGTACTAAGTTCTTAGACATTGGTCTGAGCAGTATTTTTTTTTTGATACGTCTTCTTAGGCAAGGAAAACAAAAGAAAAATAAACACATGGGAGTATATCAAACTAAAAAGCTTTTGCATAGCAAGAAATCTTCAACAAAACAAAGAGACAACCTACCAAAAGAGATAAAATATTTGCAAATGATACACCTGATAATGGATTAATAGCCAAAATATATAAAGAGCTTACGTAACTCGATATTAAAACAAAATCCAATTTAAAAATGGGCAGAAGACCTGAATTGACATTTCTCCAAAGAAGACACCCAGATGGCCAACAGACACATGAAAAGATTCTCAACATCACTCATCACCAGGGAGATTCAAATCAAAACCACAAAGAGATATCACCTCTTACCTATCAGAGTAACTATTATCAAAAAGTCAAGAAATAACAAGTAATGGTAAGGATGTGGAGAAAAGGAAAACCTCAAGCATTGTTAGTGAGAATACAAAATAGTGCAGCCACTATGGAAAATAGTATGGAGGTTTCCTTGACACATTAAAAATAGAACTACCATATGATCCAGCAATCCCATTTATGGGTGTTTATACAAATAAAATGAAAACACTAATTCAAAAAGATATATGCACCTCTATTTTCACTGCAATATTATTTACAATTGCCAAGATATGGAAACAACTGAAGTGTCCATCAATAGATGAAAGGGTAAAGAAGATGTGCTGTATATATGTATATATATACACACATATATATGAAGATATTTATACTATGTATATATATGTGTGTATACACACACATGTATGTATACATATACATAGTGTATACATAGCATATACTATACTATATACATAGTGTACTATATACTATATACATATACATAGTATATATACTATAGCATACATACTATACTATAGTACATATACTATGTATATGTATACATACATATATACACACACATATATATACATATACACACATATATATCACATCTTCATATGTATGTGTGTATATATATGTATGTATATACACACACTCATATATATATATGTATATATATATATAGTATAAATATATATACAATAAAGTATCACTTAGTCATAAAAAAGAATGGGTGGAACTGCCATCTTCCAGTAATTTGCCAAAATGACCAACACAAAGGGAAAGAGAAGAGGTACCTGCTGTATGTTCCCTAGGCCTTTTAGAAAATATGGAGCTGTTCCTTTGGCCACATACATGTGAATCTACAAGAAAGGTGATATTGTGGACATCAAGGGATGTCCACTGCTCAAAAAGGAATGCCTCACAAATATTACTATGGCAAATCTGGAAGAGTCTACAATGTTTCCCAGTATGTTGTTGGCATTGTTGTAAACAAACAAGTTAAGGGCAAGATTCTTACCAAGAGAATTAATGTATGTATTGAGCATATTGAGCACTCAAAGAGCCAAAACAGCTTCCTGAAGTATGTGAAGGAAAATGATCAGAAAAAGAAGGAAGCCAAAGAGAAAGGTACTTGGGTTCAGCTGAAGAACCAGCCTGCGCCACCCAGAGAAGCATACTTTGTGAGAACCAGTGGAAAGGAGCCTGAGCTGCTGGAACCCATTCCCTATGAATTCATGGTATATGTGTAAAAATAAATAAATAAATAAATAAATAAATAAATAAATAAATAAATAAACAAACAAACTCAAGATTGTAAAAAAAAGAAAAAAAAGAATGAAATATTGCCATTTGGGTCAATATGGATAGACCTAGAGGGAATTATGCTAAGTGAAATAAATCCAGCAGAGAAAGACAAATACCATGTGATTTCACTTATACGTGGAATCTAAAAAGCAAAACAAACAAACAAAAAAGAAATAGACTCATAGATACAGAGAACAATCTGGTGGTTGCCAGAGGGGAGGGACTGGAGGGATGGGCAAAATAGGGGAAGGGTATAAAAAGGTACAACCTTTCAGTCGTAGAATAAATAAGACATAAGGATACAATGTACAACATAGGGAATACAGTTAATAACATGTAACAACTTTGTAAGGTGACAGATAATGGCTAGACTTATTATGACGATCGCTTTGCAATGTATATAAATGTTGAATCACTATGTTGTACACATGAAACTAATATAATATTGCATGTCAACTATACTTCAATAAAATTAGGAAGAAAAAAAAAGATATCATGTCCATCCTGACACCAAAAGGTCAGTAGACAGTGAAACTGAGACTAATATTCAGGACTCTTGATTTCTAGTCTATTTTTACTCCTCATACTGTCTCCAAGCTGTTAGGATTCCTTATCATCTGAAAATGCCTCCAGAACTGTGAATTAATTAACCTGACATAGTAGGAGACTTTGCAAATCTCTGTACTTTATAATAAGTGTTCTCATGCCTATAGAGAAATATAATAGGCTTCATTTTCTAGTACTTTTATATATTTTTCCACTAGGCAGTACATTATCTATGATAATGAACTCTCATGTTTTATTGCATGTACCAACAACTCAGTAAACTTACTGTACTCTGGGGTTTTAAGCACCTTGAATAGTCTTCTGACTAATTAATTATTGAGCTAACTGCTTGTAGTTCAAAAAAGACATAATATCTTTCCAAGTCTTACAATAAATTTTTTACCTAAGGATAAATATAAAAGATTAAATAGCAAATCTCTTATTGTTTCATGATTCTTATAACACTTCAGCCACTCAGAAGGCACTGTATCTACAAAATGAGTTAGGACAATTGATTTATTAAGTTCCTTTCCATTTTTATGTATGGAACATATTGAATATCTTCAAATAAGGTACTCCAGGGAAACTCCTATTAGGATGCTCAGGAAAGTTTGAAATCTCTAAGGCTGCTTTAGAAAGTTCCATGTTATGCCATATGGTTTTCCAGAATTCTTAGATTATTATAAGATTCCCAGGAGCCTGTGAGGCAGATCAGAAGTCTAAGTAGAATCTGGATCCCTTCTGCCACTCTGTGTGTACTTTTGACTTTCAGAAACTTGATTTAGTTCAAGTTAGCAAACACTTACTGTATACCAGATACTGGGTAGAGCTGGCTGCATAAAGATGGAGAATATAAGACCTCTACCTTTAAAGTATATTATTAATGAATAGGAAACATAGGCAGGTAAGCAAATAAATTAAGTATGGTAAGTATAACAGAAATATGCACAAGATGGGGTGTCTCAGTTGGCTCAGTCATGACCGACTTCATTCAGGTCATGATCTCACAGTTCATGGATTTGAGCCCTGAATAGGGCTCTGTGCTGACAGCTCAGAGTCTGGAATCTGCTTTGGATTCTGTGTCTCTCTCTACCCTTCACCCACTCACACTCTGTCTCTCTCTGTCTCAAAATAATAAACATTAAAAAAAATTTTTTTTAAAAAGGAAATGTACATGATAGATGGGTGGCAAAGAAAGGATTTTGAAGCTATGCAAACAGCTTCCACACTGAGCCCCATTTATCTCACTTCTTTATCTGGAGCTGTTTGGGGATAGGAATCACATTTATTCCACAGAATGTTCTACCTACTTATAAAGCACTAAATATACAAACTAGTATGCTGAGGTTTCCTTAGGATGTAACCTATCATCTTGGTGTTTCAGACCCTGAAGATAATTGGGGTAGTCCACTTAAAAGATGCTTTTAATAACCCTTGACTTTAGAATTGGATACTCGGTTGGACATGCTTTCCTTTTATAAACAAATCACTTGAAGACAAACCATTAGAGTATATCTTTTCATGGTTTTATCAAATATTTCCTTTCAAAAATAGTGTAAGGTATGAAATAGGGCATAAGTTATTGATACAAAAATATATTAATTAGGGTTTAGTTAGGAATACAGATGCCATGCTAACTATTTTGAATGGAGAGAGTAATTTAAAATACAGAAGTACAGATTTGTGAAATGTTTGAAAGGGTTGAAGAAGCAGAGATCAAAATGCTACCATTGAGAATGTCAGCTTCTTGCAGCATAAAAGTGGAGGATTCCCAGAAAAATCCCTGGAAACTGAGGGAAACTGCAGATGCCACCTGAGAATAATGATTTGTCTCTCCCTCTTTATCCTTCTAAGTCTTCCTCAGATGCTTTTCATTGGCAGAAACTCACTGGAAACAATACAGGAAACAGGATTCCAGGAGAATTAGATTCAATTTTCTCCCTCACCTTTCAGTAGATGTTATACAGGACTTACGTTGAATTGATAACAGATCTATCATATGCCTGCCAAAAGCACCCTATGACCCTGGACATAAACCTATAAATTGGACTACAAATTTGCTTTTTATTAATTTTATTATGGTTTCCATATTTATATTATAATTTCAACAGAACATATGTATAAAGATAGCTAAAAACTACCATATACATGACAAGCCACTTAAGAATGGCCACTTTAGTGCCGTATAGGAAAGTGACAGTATATAAAAGGGTTCAGAGCATAAACAGATGAGTCTAGACCTATACTTCAGGTCCATCCTTACCATTGATCGGTTGCATAATTTGGAGCAAGATATTTAAACTTTTTTTTTTCAACGTTTATTTTTATTTTTGGGACAGAGAGAGAGCATGAACGGGAGAGGGGCAGAGAGAGAGGGAGACACAGAATCGGAAGCAGGCTCCAGGCTCTGAGCCATCAGCCCAGAGCCTGACGCGGGGCTCGAACTCACGGACCGCGAGATCGTGACCTGGCTGAAGTCGGACACTTAACTGACTGCGCCACCCAGGCGCCCCAAGATATTTAAACTTTTTAATTCTTGGTTTCCACATCCAAAAAATGGGGATAATAATTTTCAAATTGCTTGGGCAGATGAAAATAGATAATGCATAAAGAGTACTTAGCAGAGAGCTTCATACATATTTAGTAAGCACTCAGTAAATGACAGAATGCTGTTATCATTATTATCCTCATCACCATTATCATATTGTTAAGTAAAGCGTAAATCATTTGATACTCAACCTGATACTTAGTCTGAAAATATGAAAAATTTGGAATAAAGTGAAAATCTTTAGAGGAAATTAAAGCACAAACTGAGGTGTATTTTTTCAGGAGAGTGGAGTGTGAAGATACTAAGTAGAATGTTAGCCAATTAAGGAGGGGTGTCTGTGTGTGTGTGTGTGTACGTGTGTGTGTTCATATTTCAAAGGATGTCATGAACAGCAAGGAAAGCATATTCAAGCTCATAAATGTGTGAGAATAAGATATTTTGGGGAAACTGGAAATAGTTTAGCTGAAGTTTAAAGTTTGATAAAAGGCAGTGTCCTAGGTTCTCCAGAGAAATAGAACCAGCAGGCACACCCACATTGGAAAAGGTAACTGGCTTTATCAGTTCACTGATTCAAATGCTAATCTCATCTTGAAACACCATCACAGAAACATCCAGAATAATAATGTTTAACCAAACATTGGGCATCTAGTGGCCTAGTCAAACTGACATGTAAAATTAACCATCATAGGCAGGAATTAAGGAGAAACAAGGACAAAACAATATACACAATTTACCAATCATGAAGCATGCTGAAGAGTTTGGATTTTATCTTAAATGCAAATAGAAGCCAATAGAGAATATTTTTGGTGGGTTATTGGCAATATCAGATGTGGTTTAAGAAAGATCCATCTGTTTAGTGGGTGAAGAATGAATTATGGAGGAGAGACTTGAATCAGAGAAATTAATTACCATAATTAATTTAGACAAGAAATGATGATGGCTTGAACTCAAACAATGGCAGTGGAAATGGGGAGGAGATGGTAAATGAACTAAACTCTAGAGAAGTTGGGGGTGGAGGCAGGAGCACTATTACCAAAAAAGAAGTCAGGAGTGACACCATGTTTTTGTCTTTAGTTGAACGTAGTACCACTCAGATATTCAGAGAGAGGGAACAGTAATGTGAAGGATCAGAACAAGCTTGGCCTGGCCAAGAGAACAAGCCACAGGCTATCACGGTAGAGGTACCTGGACAATGTAGCTGAGAAGACATATCTAGGCTGAAGATTTAAAATTGGAAATCATTTGGCTATAGGATGATTGTGGGAGTGGACAACCCCTTTCTGGAAAATATATAGAATAAGAAAAGCGGCCATAGATGGGCAATAAGGAAGAGGGCAAAGAGGGAAAGATAGGGGATGAAAGATGGTGAGTGGCAAAATTTGAGCCCTGTGGTTTTTTTGTTTTTGTTTTTTGGGGTTTTTTTACATTTACTTATTATTGAGAGACAGAGAGAGATAGAGCATGAGCATGGGAGGGGCAGAGAGAAGAGGAGACACAGAATCTGAAGCAGGCTCCAGGCTCTGAGCTGTCAGCACAGAGCCCAACGTGGGGCTCGAACTCACAGACCGTGAGATCATGACCTGAGCCAAAGTCGGACGCTTAACCGACTGAGCCACCCAGGTGCCCCAAGCCCTGGTTTTAAAGAGTAAAAGCTTATGGAACAATTCCATAAGGGCTTCCAGGTACCATCTCAGAAAGGAATAAATACCAGAGTTCAGGGATTCTGAATGATTGGTCTCATAAAATTCTCCAAACTTTGTCACTGCTTCATTTGTGTCCTTTGATTTCCCCAATCCATGTCAGCGTGGTGATCATCAGTAAAGCTCTAGAATGAACGTATCTTTGTAATTATTTTGAGGGCGTAAGTAAGAAGATGATGGGAGACAGCATTTTCCCTCTGGCAGCCAGTTGTTGTGAGAACAGGAGCTCAAAGGATAAAGTAGAAAAGAGTAACTGAAATAAGGAAAGACAAGCATGCCGAGTTTGAGCTCCAAAGGAGAAAGAGCATTGACACTGAGCTCAGCACTTTCTTAAGAGTTTGGGTTTGAATCTAGGAGAAAGCTAAGGAATCCTGCAGATTTCCTTGTAATTATTATTGTAAAAAAGGAGACAGGGCAATGGAAACAAACTTTAGCCATGGGAAAAAAAGGGGGGCATTTGGTGGAAACATCCTTAGTGTCATGGTTTTTTAGAATCCTGATTGTGATGCATTTAGGTACAAAAGGGTAAGGGATCCCTAATCATATATTTTCTAATTTATCTATCCCTTGTAGAAGGATAGACTTGAATTGAAGAGGTAAAGATTCAGGTAACCCCTTGGCAGTTGGTTTCTGACATTTATTGCTGAAACCACCTTCCTTCCCATTTTTATGAGTATCTCCCCACCAAATAGGAAACCATATCTTACTCCTGGTTGTGGAAACTGGACTCCAACTTAACTTGATAACCTTTGCCCAGAATCAACTTGCACTGACTTCATTTCAAAGTTTATAGGCTGTTGGAATATCTATGATCTCACTTCAAAACAACTCTTAAAGTATAAGACTGGCATGTTGTCATGTGGTACTCTTAGTCCAGAAGATGCCCTTTTTCACTTACAGACTCAAAAACACTGTATTGATATTCTAACATGACAGTTTTCTCTATCTTTTGCAGTAACTTCACTGAAGTTGTTTCCTAATTTGAGTAGAAAGCTATTTTTTCACTAAGTAAATCCTTAGGATGAGTGATATCTTGTGTTTTGTCTTTGAATACTTGATAAAGGAAATATTCAGGTTTGACAAACATGGTACTTCTCCATTATTTTGCTTAGGAGATGCCATCTTTTTCTCTTCTTAGAAGAAACAACCTCTTCCCAATACTGAAGTTTTGTTTTGTTTTGTTTTGTTTTCCTATAACAAGAGCTTCTCATTTAAAAAAATTTTTTTTTCAACTTTTATTTATTTTTGGGACAGAGAGAAACAGAGCATGAATGGGGGAGGGGCAGAGAGAGAGGGAGACACAGAATCGGAAACAGGCTCCAGGCTCTGAGCCATCAGCCCAGAGCCTGACGCGGGGCTCGAACCCACGGACCGCGAGATCGTGACCTGGCTGAAGTCGGACGCTTAACCGACTGCGCCACCCAGGCGCCCCAAGAGCTTCTCATTTTAATTCAAAACATTTGAGTAGAGCATTGGACTATTTCTTCCCTCCCCCAGTCTATCAGTACTGGGTTGTATCTTTATTCTCTAGCTTTATAGTGGGCAATCTGATTCATTGAGAATGACATTTGCTTGACTCTCAAGGGTTCAGTAACAACCTGGATTGTGGTTTCCACAATCTGGCCCCTGTTCTCTAATTCCAGAATTAGAGTGTTGTCCCATCTTGGCACCATGATTAGATTTCTCTTGAATAGTGCTCTCTCTCTCTCTCTCTGTCTCTCTCTCTGTCTCTCTCTCTGGGTCCCACAATGACTATTCTTCCTTGTCCATATCACTATTTTTCCTACCACTGATTTTATGCCAAAGTTCCATTTTGACTTCTCTTGATCTAAGACCCTCTCAGGGCTTCCTAGAAGCATAACCAGGTAGAGGGAGGCTAATTTTCATGAATCTGGATAAAAGAGTTTAGGATAGGAGTTTCCACTAAATCAATATTTATCATCAATGCTCATTGAAGTACATACCAGAATATATAAATGTGTAGTATTTCCAGATAAGCAATGAACAGACAGAAGGCTTGTACACATTCCAGCAGCAGTAATAACTAGTATCAAATATCGAGAACATGAGGAATCTGTTCTGAGTTGGGCTCTAATTAAATAAAGTAGAGAGAGAGACATGCTAGACATACAATATTAGCCCTTTCTTCAGATTAACAACCCGTATGAGAGATCACACTCCTCTGACAGGAGGCAGAGAGCAGTTACAACCTCTAGAGGGCATTCTGTAGCTGGCACTTATAACCAATGGGTGGAAGTCAATAAGAAGAAAGATTATTGGCCCATATACATAAGCACTTTCTGATAATTTGAAGAATATCTAAATTAAACTTGTGAATGAATGGTATTCTTATTTATCCCTAGAAAGTTTAAGCAGAGGCTACCAGTTAGGAACATTATAGACAGTATTTCTTTACTAGGTTAGAGGATGCACTGGACAAACTTAGAAAACAACTTTTTGGGTTCCGATTTCTGTAGTTTAAATAGTCAGTGCAGCATAATGTAAAAGAGTATTAGATTTTGAGTCAGAAAAGATGTCATCAGTTCCGAGCTATTAATTAAGAGTCTGATTTTGAGCAAGTCATGTAAGCTCAGTGAGCCTCATTATCATCTGTAAAATGGTAAAAATAATATCTGCTCACTAGAATGAGAATGAGATTGGAGAACATGTGAACACTTAGAACCATAGCAGGTGCCGAATGGATCTTCTCATTGATTCTACAGGTATTGATTCTGGGACACTTTTTGTCCAACCAGCATTTAATTTTTTTATTTAACAACATTGTTTTTAATGTTTATTCATTTTTGAGAGACAGAGAGAGACAGAGAATAAGTGGGGCAGGGGCAGAGAGAGGGAGACACAGAATCTAAAGCAGGCTCCAGGCTCTGAGCTGTCAGCACAGAGCCTTATGCGGGGCTCAAACCCACAAATGCGAGATTGTGACCTGAACTAAAGTCAGACACTAAACCAACTGAGCCACCCAGGCACCTCATTAGCCAGCATTTAACAGCAGGGGAAGAGACAAAGGATGGGAAATACGGGTGGCACAGATTTCCAGGACACAACTGTCAGGAAACACTGCTCTATGCTACCATGTGTCTTCTGTTTCTCATCCTAACCATGCGTGGATAAATTGTCAAAATCATGACAAAGCAGATTCCTTGTATATTTAGTTTAGATGTCAGTTACTGAATTAACCAATAGACAATTGGTTAAATCGAAATTTATAGGCATGCATCACAAAGATTTGCTGAGTAACTACTAGAAGCCAGATACTATATCACAGCCCTAATACTTAGAAAAAAAAATGAGTGCTGAGGTAGCATGTAGAATAATGAATTTAGATATTAAAGCCCACCTCAAATTTAGGCTGTTTTCCTTGCAATTTAAAATTAATCTTATTCTTGCTTTCAACATCTTCCTGGTGAAGACTATTGCAGCAAGGGGGCATAATGGCTAATTTCTTTAAAATTGTCTTTTCATAGGAAGTACATTAATATGTATTGTATCATTGCTGTCCTCACAGGGAAAATAGAAGGTTTTCCCTGGTCTTCTTCTTTTTATCAGATTGAATTTTTACATCTTTTTTTCCCTTTAAATTTATAAGAGCTTGAGGGGGAATTTTAGCGTAAGTTCATAAGTTTTCAGCAAATTTGTTAAGAAATATAAAAAAAAACTCAGATTTTTTTTAAAGCATGGGAAAACACACCACAGGAAATTATTTTTATATCTTTTTATATTGAAGGCCATATCAGTTGAAGCCCGGTGAAGAAACAGAAACCACAGATTAATTTGGGCATGAAATTTCATATAAAGGATTATTAACCAATCAACAGAGGATTAACTACTAAGTGTTAATGATAATTCTAAAAAATATAGGAAAAGCAGATATAGGAGGCACACACTACCCTGGGGCTGATGCAGAATACTCAAGGAAGAAAAAATTTTAGAAGAGGTCACCCCCATCCTCAAGACTGAGATCCAGATCATGGGAGGGTGGCTCTGGCCTACTGGATAGCAGAGAGGCAGAGGAGCCACAGGCTGAGGCTGGCAAGCAGGAAACTGCCCACTGGAGTATCCACAGAATAGGAAGCTGCTTTCTGGGGTCCTGCGGAAACTTGCTGGCAAGCTGCCCCCTAGGGCACCTTCAAGCCAGATGTGGTGCTGGTGGAACTTGCTGGGAATCCTACTGTGGGGTTGGTGCTAAACTTCCTGGGAAACTGGCCATGGTGCTAGTGGAATTTTCTGAGAAGGCTGCTGCCAGGATTGCTCTGAACTCCACGAAACTCACCAGGAGGTAAACAGCACTGGGTGACCTGCATGTTGACTAGTACTGGAGCAGTAAGGACAGGGGAGCACGCTGGGATTAAAAAGAGAAGCCCCTTCCCCTGTAGTGTCCCTCCAGCATCCTCTACTGACCAAGTTTAACATCATGTCATCTGGCAAAAGAGAAATATTTACAGGGTCTGACTCTGATATCACACAGCGGGGTGATAAAGAATGGATTCATTGTCAAGAGCAAAACATTGAAAACTGGCATAAAGGCCATTAATAACTTTGATCTGTGAAAATCTGGGTTGGTTGCAAAGAATTATGCAAATTAACACAAGTCTACAGACTGAGAAGTAGAATACATTTGCATCCCAAAATAAGAATAAAGACTATAGGTAATACTTTGTGTGCTAAAGGATTAACCTCCTCCAAAGAGAAGTTTGGCCTTTGCTCCTGGCTCTTGGCAGGTAACCTCTAAGCCCTAGCAATATCCTGCCTGAGAAGTGTCTTTGTTAACCTGGGGGCCATGGGCCATACCAGATAAACTACCTTATCAATGTGATTTAGGGTATAAGCCTTAGGTCATGCAGTATTACCTTGACCTCTGGAGAGGCTGGAGGCTAAAGTCAGTCACACAGGCAGTCTGCCATGTCTACGTGACTATGCCCCAGGAAAAATTCTCAACACCAAGGACTGGGTGAGCTTTCATAGTTGACAATACTCTGCTTGTTGTCACATATCACTGATGGGAGAAATAAGCACTGCCCACACAACTCCACTGGGAGTCAACAGATAGAAGCTCCACACCTGATTTTTACTGACCCTGTCCTATATGCCTTTTCCTATTGCCAATTTTAATCTATATCTTTTTGTTATAATAAACTGTAAACATGAGTATAACAGCTCAAGTTCACTGACTTCTTAAACTCATGTATTTATAAATTATCCATTGCTACATAACAAATCACCTCAAAGCTTAGCAGTTTAAAACAACACACATTTTCTTTACCTCACAGTTTCTGTGGGTCAGGAATCTGGGCATGGCGTAACTGGGTCCTCTGCTGTAGGGCTTCTTACAAGACTGCAAAAAAGATAAGAGTTGAGGCCATTCTCTCAATTGAATGCTCAAATATTCCAAGCTCATTCACATGATTCTTGACAGGATGAATTCTCTCAAAGTTTGTGGGACTGGGGGGCCTCAGCTCCTAAAGCTATTGGCTGGAATCCACCCTTGGTTCCTTGCTGCATGGCCTCTGCTAGGGCAGCTCAAAACATGGCACCTTGCTTCCTCGGAGTAAGTATGTCAGAAGAGCCAGAGAAAAACTACAAGCAAGATAAAAGTCACAGTGTTTTGTAGTCTAATTTTGAATTGACATCCCATCCTTTTGCCATATTCTACTTGTTAGAAGCAAGTCACTATGTCCAGCTCACACACAATGGAGAGGAGCATGAGATGAGGGCCACTGGGAGCTCAAAATGTCTACAACAATTAAAGTTTCTTATGTAGATGGAATAAAATCATTCCCGTGTAAATATTTAACATGGGTGTTTTGGCTTTTTTTTTTTTTTTTTATGATTAGTGTTTTTGTCCACAGGGTATAGTTTTCGCTCTGATCTCTAATTTGAATTCCCGTCCTAGTAAATTACACGGTTATCTCTTCTTATTTTATAATTGGGAGTTGCTTTGGCTCTGGCCAGTTTCACTCTGGGGATTACAGCCCTGCTAAATCCCTGAACACCAAGCACTGAGGTTATGTTATTTCTAGTGTCAGGCATTGCAGATTCTGCCCACCTGGACATAGAATACTATTTAGCTTGATTCTCCATCACTGTTTCATTTATTGGGTTTGTCACTAGCTCTGCCCCAGACCCAACCATTTGCTGAACTGCTGGGGACCACAACTTGTCTGTTATGCCAAATTTCTGTGATGAGCATTCTGAGGAAGTGCCAAACTTGACGGAGAACTTACTCTTTCCTAATTAAATATGTATTCTGGGGTTTGGGGAGGCTTATGCAATGCAATATCACTACCCTACACTTGACTAGGGTTCTAGAATTAGATCATCAGTCACTTGTGGAAAAGTGTGTGATCACAGCATTTTCAGTGTTTCAGACAGAGAAGTACAGGATGATTCAGTGAAATTATTGCATGTGTGTGCATGCACACAACACACACACACCACTGTGAAAACAAGAGTGATCACGGGCATCAAAAAAGAATAATTAGTGGTTCTGAGGCAAGTTTTCATGTGCCTTAATTGAGAAACGTCACCATGGAAACTAAGAATTCCTATCAAGTTGGAAAGATTATTTATCAAAAGTAAATATTCATAATGATTAGCAGTTTTTCTGTAAAGACTAAATTTAGCTTCCTGTGCTATTGGAACTTTGTCATTCTTAAGGTCAATTTCATTAACCTTGCTCTCTTTTGGCCATGTTAGACAATTATTCACCATAGGAGTATAGGAATTTGTAATGTGCAATAGTACATGAAGAGTCAGTTATATAATTAGAACTTGGCATGCATGTGGAGCTCCTTAATCCCACCAGCAGTTGTTAGAAAATAATCCTCTATGAGTTTAAACTCTACCCAAAGTGTAGACCTTCCTTTGGTTTGTTGAATGACTGTGACAATTTTGATAATGCACTCCAGTCTCAGCTCAAATTTCATACCATTGTTTCATATAAACTGAAAGGAAATTCCTGATTCTTTAAATTATAAATGACATGATCTTATGGTCAGTGAGTTTGAGCCCCACTTCGAGCCACAACTCAGAGCCTGGAGCCTGCTTCCCATTCTGTGTCTCCCTCCCTCTCTGCTCCTCCCCTACTCATGCTCTATCTCTGTCTCTCAAAAATGAATAAATGTTTAAGTTATAAATGACAAATATTGAATCTTTAGCAAGGATTTAAAATGTTTTCAAGGAGATTTTTCCAATTCTGCTACCCATTGTCTGATTTTGCCTTTCTGAACTTACTATTACAAGGATTACAGGAATGATGCTTCCAGTATTGAGGGGTACAGATGAGCACTGAATGAGAAACTGAATCCTACTAGAACCGTTTCCACTTTTCAAGAATTCCAGTCAAGTTATTCAAGTGGACAGGGCTATAGTTACTACACAATAAATAAAACTAGGAAGAAAAAAATTCATTCCTATATTGAAGAGAGCACCATCCAACATTTCCCTCCTATGTTCTCATTGCAGCTCCCCAAAATGTGGTAAGCAGACTGCTAAGATGACACTTAAAATTCCCACGCCCTCTCCCTCCCCATACTCTGACTGCTGCATGTTACACACCCTGTGTAATCTTCTTGAGTTGCGTACAAAGCAGGTGAATGTGATTAATGTCAATTCCATGATTAGGTTACACTTTATGGGGAAGGCAAATGGGTTTCAACATATGTAATTAAGGTTCTTAATCAATTGACTCTAAGTTAATCAAAAGGGGGGGGGTTATTGGGTAGGCCTGGTATAACAGGTAAGTCCTTTAAAAGAGGGTCAGAGACTTGAAGACTTGAAACAGATTTCTCTCTCTCTCTCTTTCTCTCTCTCTCTCTCGCTGGCTTTGAAGAAACAAGCTTGCATGCATTCTACAGCTGCAAGGAAATAATTCTGCCAACAACCACATGAACTTGGAAGAGCTCATAAACTTGCAGCTGCCCCACACAAGCCTTGTATGTAAATTCCCTTGCTTATTAAACCTGTCGCCTACCAATCTCCAGTGGGCTGTTTCTTCAGTCTCTTCTTGCTCTCCATCTCCAGGGGCTAGCTGCAGATTTTACCCTGGAAACTCCCATGGCTGCAAACCAACACAACCCCTCTACCTACAACCTTGGTATATATAAGTAGAATATTTATGGGCAGAACCCTTTTTACTGTAATGCTGGATATGGTGAATGCAGATCACCTATGCCTGGCTTCAGCTGTGGATAATTGCAACTTCAGAGAATTGTGTGCTCTCTACCACTTCTCTACATCTTAATTTTACCTGATAAACCCTATTTTGTATATGTACTACATGTAGAGTTGGTAGATTAAGGAAATAAAAATATAGGACCCCAGTTAAAATTGAATCTTACATAAATAACTTTAGATATACTTTTAGATACAGCACCAATAGATACATTTTAGTGTAAGTATACCCATCCAGTAACTGGCATATACTTATACCTAAAAAAATTGTTGCTTATCCGAAATTCAAATTTAACTGGGCATCCTATATTTTATCTTGCAATCCTAACTGCACGGCTTCAGTACTATGTGTCTTCAGCCCTTTCCTTTCAGCCGGTTTCCTTTCTGCCTACTTCATTACTAATTCCTTTCTTCTTTTTCCTTTGGTTCATCTGTTACTTTGTCTCTTGCTTCCATATTTGTAGGCTTAATTCATTAATTTTTTTTATTCAGTAACAAAAGTATATCCTATCATAACTCTTTTATCATATATTTATAAATTAATTTCAGTTAGTTTTTGATACTTTAAAACTCATTTTCTTTCAAATATTTTGTTTTTGCCTTTTCCCTAACTGGAATCTGAGATTGATTTTAAAGGAGATAATAATGATATTTAACATTCATCCTTTTTTAAAAAACCACAATCTATAGAGACAATTTTAATTTACTATTACTTAGATTATTCTTATTATATATCTCTGTCATGGGTAGCAAAAATTGTATGAAAAGTTTTCTGTCTTTGATCAATATTATTCAGATTAGATGATTTTCTGGTCACCTTATAAATATTTCCAAGACTAGACTTCACAAACTCCTTTGGTACTCTAAGTTAATTCATACCTTCTAATATTATTGTCTTTGGTACCATCTTTTGCCTTTAGATATATTCCCAGAATAGCAGTTAGTATTTACTTATTTCTTAAATATTAAGTGAAAAAGAGAAAATCTACCAGGTTGGAGCTCTTTGTATGAAAGTCAAATCTTCTTTCTTTTATTTTTCTTCATGTTTCAGGGTTGTATATGACTTTACTGTTTTCAAAGATATTTTTTTTTTTAAATTTTTTTTTCAACGTTTATTTATCTTTGGGACAGAGAGAGACAGAGCATGAACGGGCGAGGGGCAGAGAGAGAGGGAGACACAGAATCAGAAACAGGCTCCAGGCTCCGAGCCATCAGCCCAGAGCCCGACGCGGGGCTCGAACTCACGGACCGCGAGATCGTGACCTGGCTGAAGTCGGACGCTTAACCGACTGCACCACCCAGGCGCCCCTAAAGATCTTTAATCTTATTTCATAATCACTGAAAATTAGCATAGAAGGATTTGTATTGTTCAGACAAGTGAACCAAGGTTAAGTGAGAGTAGGGAGTTTGCCCAAAGTATCCTGATAATTATCACATTACCTGTTACGGTAGTTACCATAGCAGGCTGCCTCAGGCCTCTACTTTATAAAATTTTAAGAGCTAGTTTTAAGGCAATTTTTCAATAATAGTAATAAAGAGCTATTTCTCATAAACAAACAATTGGAAACTAACACTTGGTAAATTCATGCCTCAGCTCCTTTTTTTTTTTTTCTTTTTGTTAACTAGACTGCTGTACTTAAAATTAAATCCTCTCCTGGGCTCACAGCTGCTACCACAAACACTGCTAATTGGACAGACTGAAGTGTGAAACTAAATATATATGTTGTCATTTTACTCAACAGTTTCTGGAAAATGTATTGCAGGTAAATCAGCAGGCGTTAGCAAAGCTTTCGAGAAAGTACACACAAGCATATTAAGCCTCATGATGGATATGTTTCCCTGCTGGAGCAAAGCAAGCATCTGACTTTTGTAGCCATTACTGAAGCAGTATAGATTTGTCATTCTGAAAACAAATGGGACTTTTCCCTCATGCACTTTTGAATGTTTTGACTGATTTTTGGATCATAGCCTTCCCAATTCCATCACTTTTCCTCTCCTTCAACATTGTATTCCCTTCTCTTTGTCCTAAGAGGAATACCAAATATCTTCTATCAAATAATTCCAAAATACAGTTTTGTGTCAATTACACAATAGGAACTTGTGAAATGTGTGTCTAATGGCCAAATAAATAATCACATTTTACTCATTTTGTTTTTCATCCTGGAGTCTCAGCGAGATAGGAGCACTAGAAATCAGGCAACTAGATAGATACTTAAGAGGAAAGAAAACAAACAAACAAAAGATCTCACCGGGGTTCCTTTGGAACACAAGTATGATATCTACTTATGTGATATGATTTTTCTATTTCAAACTTTTGTAACCATTTTCAATTCCAGTTTGAAGACATCATTTACTTTTAACTTAGATGAGACTCAAGTCAATGACAGTGTTAGTTTTTTTTGTGTGACAATTTTGACAGATTTTTCCATTCTTTTCTGCCCTCCTCTGCATCCTGTGAACACAAATTTGATAAAAGGCAACATTCAGGCTCTCTTGACTTCTGCCTTCTGTTTGGTTTTGGTCAGTGACATGCATTGACAGAACATTAGAAAGCAGGAAAAGAAAGATGCTGGGTATTTGTCTTCCTTGTTCATTTTCTACTAGGCCACAGTTTTGTTGGTGGTTGTGCTCATCTACCTAAGACTTAGTCTTTGGGACAGATCCTGCTCTTATTAGCTCTGAAACACTGTTTCTTCTCCTTGCCCACTCAAGCATACTGGTCCTACAGTTTCATGAATTTGCTCATCTCAGAACTTTATCATTCCTCACTGGTCCCTATAGCCCTCTCTACCTATCTGTAAATTATCCTTTCATTATACTCTTTTTGATTGAACTTTTAAAGGTGAAATCTGTTTTCTGATAAAATTCTGATAGAGAAAATAATTGGTAACAGAGTTGGACATAAGAATCAAACCCTCAGAATGGGATCCTTCATTTTGTTGTATGTAAATTGGATGATTAAATGAACAATCTTGACAATGGCAATAGATGTCAGGTAGTGGCAACAAACATTTTAAATAATCATAAGTGGTGGCATCAGATGAAGTACCAGTGGAAGGCAAGCCATTTGGAGGACAATGACAAAGTGGAATTTAAGAGTCTGTGTATTCACAAAACACTAATTCAAAAAGATATATACACCCTTATGTCTACTGCAGCATTATTTACAATAGCCAAAGCAAGTGTCTGTTAATAGATGAATGGATAAAGAATATGTGGCACACACACACACACACACACACACACACACACACTAGAATATTACACAGCTATAAAAAAAATCTTGCCATTTGCAATGACATGGATGGAGCTAGAGGATATAATGCTAAGTGAAATAAGTCAGACAGAGAAAGACAAATACCATATGATTTCACTCATGTGTGGAATTTGGGAAGCAAAGCAAACAAGCAAACAAAAGAAAAAGGAGACAAACAGAAAAACAAACTCTTAGAAACAGAGAACTAATTGGTGGTGGCCAGAGGGGAGCTGGGTGGGGGGATGGGTGAAATAAAGGGAATTAAGAGTACACTTATTGTGATGAGCACTGAGAAATGTATAGAATTGTTGAGTCATTATACTGTACACTTGAAACTAATATGAGACTGTATGTTAATTATACTTCAATAAAAAAGGAGTTTGTACTTCCTTTGTGCTGCATATGGTAGCTTTTTATCTGAAGAAAATGATGAGAATGCAATCTGATAAAAGGGTGGACTGTGCTGACCCATCCTCATTTTTAACTATAAATATTTTCCCTTCTTTCCACTGATCTGAGCATATCTTTGCTATGGGGCTATCATTTGGTTGTCTCCCTCACCCATGATTCATCTCCATAAATTGTCCTTTCACTGGATTCTTTTGTTAAAGTCTTTGATGTGCTGTTTACTGACAAGACCCTGACTGATTGGACAAAGTCCTTAAACTACAATATAGAGTGTTGTGTATTCTTGACTTTGCAGTTTGTAAACTACATTATATTAGGATACAGGGAGCCTGAAGTCAAGTACTGTTCTGTGTGCCTCTATCTTGTTCTCTGTTAGCAATGGGGCCCTGTTATATGATTTGAACATCCACATCCAAGACTTGTTATTGTAGCTGGTCAACAGGGGCCTATTGGCACATGGACTTTCTTGCCTCTTTGGGAACAACAGTGACAAGGTATTATACTTTGAGAAACTGGTCTTAAGAGTCACAAATGAAGTGGTCACACCATTTTCTAAAAATGGTAATATACTCTGAGAACACACTCAGGAATAAAAGGCAAGAGTCATACATCTTAGTTCAGGGTACTGATTATTAGTGAAGAGGAAAATTCCTGATTCTGACATAAGTGGGAGTTTCTCAACTCTGTCTCTGTTTCTGAAACATTTTTCAAGTTGCAAGAAAGAGAATAAGCTGCAAACAAACAGGAAAGACTTCCTTTCAGAGTCTATGAGAATCATAATAGGTTGGGAGAAATCTACTTTGAAATGTCAATACTGGCTACAATGAGCAGAGTCAATAGTACAGTGGTGGCAGGAAGGGGCTTGTGTATCATTGTTGGTATTTGCACTATTAAAAGGAATGGTCAACAAGGGCATAAAATGGGCATAAGCTCGCAAAGACCCGTTATATTCTCAGTGAGCTGTGGTTCTATTATCTGCAATATTGGTTGAGAGATCAGAGTAAATACCATTATCATCATTAACACTTTTGGTGTGGCTTGGGGATACTGTTAAAGGTAGCAATCATTACTATTACTATTGTTTACTGAGCCACTACTATATGCCAGACAGTGCATAGCACTTGGTATACTTTATTCCATTAATACTAGCAAGTTTTCAAAGTACCTCTATGCTCACTTTATAAACAAAGGAACTAAATCTGAGTGAATTTTATTAACTTGTCTAAGTTATAGACCTAGTAGGTCCTCAAGTCTAGATTCAACCCTTATTCTTGCCGCTTCCTTGGAAATGGTTGACTCTAAACATGCTTGCTAACCATAGGCCCAGTATTGGCCTACAATTATGTTTACTGGACATTCTTCTTCTTTCATTACTGGTGTTTTTGCAGGAGTAGGTTTTTATATTTTTTTTCTTTTTTTCCCTTATATCAATTGAATACATCTTCCATCTCATGTGGAATGAGGCCAAATGCAGAGAGAGAAGCCGACTTATGAAAAGAAATAGAGCGGAGGACAGACAGGAAGGAAGATCTGGCAATAGCTTAATAGCTTTTAGATCCCAGATTCAGGCAAAACCTTGGTTGGTCTGGTTTGCATTTTTTTTTCAGTTGGTCTATGTTATGTTTCTGTCACCTGGACCAAAAGGAATGTCAACTAATATAATAAAGATCTAGAAATATAATGATCATTATCCTGGGAAGCTGAATCACTAGCCCAATGATGAACTAAATTCACTTCCTTTTACTGGTAGGCTGCTTTGAACTTAGACACTGGTTTTATTCTTTAGGCACTTGCTAACTTCTGAGAACAAGTAAACAAAACACATTTTTCCTTGTAACTATAACTAAACACTTACTTTATGGATAAGATGCTTTAAAATCTACTACAAAGCTGTAATCATCAAGACAGCATGGTATTGGCACAAAAACAGACACATAGACCAATGGAATAGAATAGAAACCCCAGAACTAGATCCACAAACGTATGGCCAACTCATCTTTGACAAAGCAGGAAAGAACATTCAATGGAAAAAAGACAGTCTCTTTAACAAATGGTGCTGGGAGAACTGGACAGCAACATGCAGAAGGTTGAAACTAGACCACTTTCTCACACCATTCACAAAAATAAACTCCAAATGGATAAAGGACCTGAATGTGAGACAGGAAACCATCAAAACCCTAGAGGAGAAAGCAGGAAAAGACCTCTCTGACCTCAGCCGCAGCAATTTCTTACTTGACACATCCCCAAAGTCAAGGGAATTAAAAGCAAAAATGAACTACTGGGACCTTATGAAGATAAAAAGCTTCTGCACAGCAAAGGAAACAAACAAGCCAACAAAACTAAAAGGCAAACAATGGAATGGGAAAAGATATTTGCAAATGACATATCGGACAAAGGGCTAGTATCCAAAATCTATAAAGAGCTCACCAAACTCCACACCTGAAAAACAAATAACCCTTGGGGCGCCTGGGTGGCGCAGTCGGTTAAGCGTCCGACTTCAGCCAGGTCACGATCTTGCGGTCCGGGAGTTCGAGCCCCGCATCAGGCTCTGGGCTGATGGCTCGGAGCCTGGAGCCTGTTTCTGATTCTGTGTCTCCCTCTCTCTCTGCCCCTCGCCCATTCATGCTCTGTCTCTCTCTGTCCCAAAAATAAATAAACGTTGAAAAAAAAATTAAAAAAAAAAAAGAAAAAAAAGAAAAACAAATAACCCAGTGAAGAAATGGGCAGAAAACATGAATAGACACTTCTCTAAAGAAGACATCTGGATGGCCAACAGGCACATGAAAAGATGCTCAATGTCGCTCCTCATCAGGGAAATACAAATCAAAACCACACTCAGCTATCACCTCATGCCAGTCAGAGTGGCTAAAATGAACAAATCAGGACACTATAAATGCTGGCGAGGATGTGGAGAAATGGGAACCCTCTTGCACTGTTGGTGGGAATGCAAATTGGTGCAGCCGCTCTGGAAAACAGTGTGGAGGTTCCTCAAAAAATTAAAAATAGACCTACCCTATGACCCAGCAGTAGCACTGCTAGGAATTTACCCAAGGGATACAGGAGCACTGATGCATAGGGGCACTTGTACCCCAATGTTTATAGCAGCACTCTCAACAATAGCCAAATTATGGAAAGAGCCTAAATGTCCATCAACTGATGAATGGATAAAGAAATTGTGGTTTATATACACAATGGAGTACTACGTGGCAATGAGAAAGAATGAAATATGGCCCTTTGTAGCAACATGGATGGAACTGGAGAGTGTTATGCTAAGTGAAATAAGCCATACAGAGAAAGACAGATACCATATGGTTTCACTCTTATATGGATCCTGAGAAACTTAACAGAAACCCATGGGGGAGGGGAAGGGAAAAAAAAAGGAGGTTAGAGCGGGAGAGAGCCAAAGCATAAGAGACTCTTAAAAACTGAGAACAAACTGAGGGTTGATGGAGGGTGGGAGGGAGGGGAGGGTGGGTGATGGGTATTGAGGAGGGCACCTTTTGGGATGAGCACTGGGTGTTGTGTTGTATGGAAACCAATTTGACAATAAACTTCATATATTGAAAAAAAAATAAAAAAATAAAATCTCTCTTGAGATGCAGCACAGAACTCCAATATTCTTTGCACTAGAGTTCTTCCCCCCCCCCCCCCCCCCCCCCCGCCAACCCACCATTTACAAACCTTTCCTTTGGGATCACATTCTGTCCTTGAAAATCCCAAACCTTCACTTGAGGTCCTACTCCTCATTTTCAGGCCCTGCAGTTGGTAACTGACTTTTGTCTTCCTGTATCTCTCAATATCATCTCCTGAACTTCTCATTACCTTCACACTTATTCTTCCACTAGCCACAATACATTCCGATTCTCTGCAATACTTTTGATATGAGCTCGTCTTTTTTTGACTCAACTACTAGTAACTGCAATTGACTTTATTATATCTTCTGTGATTGGCATACATGACTGGATAGATATTACTGTTTTCTGTTCTTGCCTTTCCCACTTTTGCTTTAGTCTACCTGTGACTCTTTGTAGACTTCTGTAGCAACAGAATTGTGACACAGAATGCACTTTTTCCTCCATACAATCCTCCCTAACATTCTGATGGTGCACCTGTCAAAGAAAAAAGCATTATGACTAGTATTCCCTGATAATGGAAGAGAGACATGACATGATTTCTAAGATGAATTTTAACAAAACATACTAAGATTTTTTTTCCTGCCTCATCAATTTATGGACTAAAATATATGTATGTATGTGTATGTGAAACACTGCTCCTCAGAAAGATATCAATGAGGGCTGGATTTGCTATCATAAATCAATTCAACAATCTTATGCAATAAACAATTTAATTTATAAACTTATTCAATGGACTCTTAAGGAATGTTTTGGCCAGGAAAATAAGGCAATAATTATTAGATCCCAATATTATTACTTGTCAGACTACCCTAAAAGAATGTAGTTATTGAAAGGAAAAAAAAAGGTTACATGGCTCTTAAACTCCTTAATCCACATATACTTTTTCAAAGATTTGATTTATGATAGATGAGCAGAAGACTTTTTTAAGTTTATTTATTTATTTTGAGAGAGACAGAGAGAGTGGGGGAGGGGAAGAGAGAGAATCCTAAGCAGGTTCCACACTGCCAGCACACAGCCTGATGGGGGCGGGCGGGGAGGGCTTGAACTCACAAAACTGCGAGATCATGACTTGGGCCGAAACCAAGAGTCATACACTTAACTAACTGAGCCACTCAGGCATTCCAAGTAGATTTTTAAAAGGATTCTTTGTGGACAACTGGGCTGTTAAGTCCTACTCTCTCTTAGCCAAGATGGAGGGATGAGATATCATCCAAAGCTTTATTTAAAAACAAAATTCATGTTTATTTTATTTTTGAGAGAGACAGAGCGTGAGTGGGGAGGAGCAGAGAAAGAGGTAGACACAAAATCCAAAGCAGGCTCCGGCTCTGAGCACAGAGCCCAGCATGGGGCTTGAACCCACTAACCATGAGATCATGGCCTGAGCTGAAGTCAGATGCTTAACGGCCTGAGCCACCAGGCACCCCTCATCCTGGGCTTTAGAAGAACATGTTTCACAGATACAATGTAAAGGGTTTAATAAGTGTCTTCTGCAGTTAAATGTTTGCTTTCTGCCATCCAGTGTAGAGAAAGCTGTGTTGGGATCAACCTTTATACCCCTCTGCCTTTACTCCCTTTGGATGAAATACAACCAACTGGGAGAGAGAGCCACACTGGAACCATTTAAAATCTTGACTACAATAACTCTGAAAGGGCAAAGATAGCTAAATAGAGAACAGGGTGCATTTAAACCAATTACACAGCAACAACAAGTCAAAGCAGGGTTTGAGGGAGGTTGGCCAACAAAAAAGGAGCACTGGGAAGTGCATTATCCTGTTAGAGAATGTAGGAATCTGGGCAAGCACAAAGACAAAGAGTCATATTTAAAAACATGCTCCACAGATTTTAAAAAGTGAAGGAAAGTAAGAACTTCATGATCACCGTGATAGTTAATTTTAATGTGTTAATTTGACTAAGCCATGGTATTGCCTAAACACCAGTTTTGATGTCCTGTGAAGGTATTTTTTAGATGAAGTTTTAATGTTTAATTTTTTTAGATGAGCTTTTAACATTTAAATTGGTAAAGTTTGAATAAAGCAGATTACCTTCCATAATGTGGTGGGTCTTATCCAATCAAAGGCCTTAAAAGAAAAACATTGAGATTCCCCAAACAGGGAATACTGCCTCCAGACTGACTTCAGACTCTAATTACAATAACAATTCTTCCCTGGGTCTCTACTGGTTGGCCTCTCCTGAAGTTTTCAGACTTGCTAATCCTCAAAATAGAGTGAGCCAATTCTTTAAAATATTTCTCTCTCTATGTATGCATATCCTTTGGGTTCTATTTCTCTGGAGAAAGCTGAGTACTATTGTTCTCCTTGCTTCACTTGACCATGGATAGATGGCAAAAAATGATCTATAAATTGCCTTTTAGTTAGTAACACATGGTGAAGGAATGGAAGCATTAGAAAAGGACAAAGCCACTTTCCTGGGCTTGTCCCTAATTAAGGTATCCAAATGAAGGCGAGGATATTTACTTTAAATCAGTTTGATTCAGATATAAACAAGGACATTTTTACAAACCTTTTTATTGAAGTCAAATGTATGCAAAGATAAAAAGCTCCTATCACAAATATATAGTTTGCTCAAGCATCACAAATGGAATACACACATGCAACTAACACCTAAATTAAGAAACAGACCACCTGGTGGCTCATTCGGTTGAGCGACCAACACTTGGTTTCAGCTCAGGTCATGATTTCATGGTTCGTGAGTTCAGGCCCCCCATCGGGCACCATGTTCTGTTGGTGCAGATCCTTCTTGGGATTCTCACTCTCTCTCTGTCTCTCTCTCTCTCAAAATAAATAAATAAACTTAAAAATAAAGAAGGAAAAAGAAAAGAAACAGATTATTACCAATATCAGAAATGAATTTTAAGGGCAGAAACAAACTAAATTTGCTTTTGGATTATAACCTATGAGTCATAATTATTTAATGAAAAGGCTATAAATAGAATTAATAGTTCCTTTTGATTCTTCATGATGTAAAACCAGCAAAGTATATACTTGCATGTGTGTGTGTTTGTGTAAAAGGCTAGCATTTAACTTGACGACTGTATATGCTACATATTCAAATTAATAATGTTCAAAGGGAATTCAAACTTCCTTTGTTATAGTTCTTACTAAATTCATACATTCCTTTTGTTAATAACTACCATTTTTCTGTCAGCCAAACCAAAAAAAGGTGTCAATTCAGTAAAGCAATTACAATGAATTCAGTGTAGCAATTTGGTGAACAAAAATTTATTTTTCTGATTTTCACTGAATTGGCTTTAATTTCTGGAATGTCCTCCTATCATGTAGAAACTTCTAAATTTATGGATTAAGCTTTATTTTTCCTATCCTAGGTAGGATTTAATAATAATTCCTATGTTGTTTTCCATGGGTGTAATGTGATACTTAAAATAATTAAAGAAAAACCACTTTTTCAAAAATAGAACATTTTGTAATCCATCATAAATGAGTCATAAGGATCCATAATTTATTAACAAGTTCCTATAATTAATTGTTTAAACCAGGTATGGCTTAAAAATCCCAAACAAATTTAATTTCACGTCTAAAAACATCTCATGCTGACTTAGAAAACATTTCCTACTAAATTTCTGCATATCTTTAAAAACCTCAACTAAGTTCTAGATTATGAATTTTCATTAAATTTAAGTGTATACATAGGAGGAACAAATGATTCTGTAAATTGAATAGTTCCAGGTACATTGGGACATTTATTAAGTATTGTTTGGTAATTTCCAGCTGGAAATGAATAATATGTAACTCAGTAATTGGTGGCTTTAATATTTTTACAGAGAATAAACAAATTGAGTAATAAAAATAGTTAGCATTTGTGTATTAATGAATAAATCTTTATGGCACACTTTCATATTTTCCAGTTCATTTTCTATTATTATTATGCCATTTTACAGATGAAGAAAGAGACCCAGTAAAGTATTATATTTTCAGGATCTGTGCTCTGTCCACATTATAACAAATGGGTAAATTTTATTTTAATTAGACATACCTACTATTGTTTCCATAGTAGCAGTGCAAAATAATTGGTACCTCTATTACAAAGGTTGTAGAATCAGGAAAAGAGGAAAACAATTCTTAACTTAAGGCAATGAATTAGCTCATTTCCATCTAAAATAATTGTGCTGTTTACTAAATGTGAGTTGAGAATCAAATGCTAATATTAAGTAAATTCTGGCTTATTAACAAATTTCAGAAAAAAGAAAATAGGAAATGTCCCCATATACAATTGGTTTTGGATTCATTACTATGTAATTTTTTTGTACCCAAAAGACACGGTCTGGAGTTTTAATGGGATTAACCCAGAAATGAGAGTTTGTACAATTAGTGTCCTAATTTACAGACATTGGTTTAATGCAGCCTTTAAAGCTATATTTTTTGCACTAGTTCTGATTTATGTCTGGTCCTTAAGAGTGTAGAACATTATGCACATAAGCATACAGTTCTTTTAATTATCGAGTATAAAGTTCTTCAGCTAGGTTACAGGATGACAAAGAACTTCAGTGTCCTGTGGAATTTTTTACATTGGAATTTTATTAGAAAGCATGTCTGTTAAGTATATAAGATATTTTGCTATATTGTTTCCTCAAAGAGGAAAATAGTACAATTACCAAGAAATAATAAACCTGTTTAGTAAGATGACATTCATAAAATAAATATACAAATACCCCTATGTATTCACAATTAGGAATTATGAAATATAATGGAAAACCGATTGCCTTTATGAATTTTTAAGAACCATCTAAGTCATAAAATAGTAGAGCATAAGTTTAATAAGTAAAATTTGAAGCCTCAGTCAAGGCAGTTACTAAATCACAAGAAGAAACAAATATAAAATTTGAATAATTGTAGACTCACACCCATTTTTGGAGGGGGAGAAGAAATATATTTTTATTTCCTGTGTTAATACATAGGTTTATTTCAACTCAAAATGAATGCCAGTGATTCTAAATCCATCCAGGGGAAAAACTGAATGAGAATAACCACAACCAAGAATATTTTTTAAAGTAGGCAGATAATGGGAATACAGGCATAAATTATTCAAATTATTTTAAGTTTTAATGAGAGTAGAACTCAAAAGCATATCTTGGTCTACATATGGTTCTGCACATAGTAAAGGACACATTTCATAAGAACGAGAGAAGAATTCAATACTAGGATCTCAAGCAAATATTTGAGAAAAAACTAATTAGAGCATAATTTCTTATTAATAATTCTAGATAATATATTTAAAAGGAATCATAAAATTTATTTTAAAAGTATGAGTAAATATGTAACTGAAATTTCAGATACAGATTAAGCATGAGACCAATGAAAAAGGCTGATATCTTTGTCTTCATAAAGTCTTCAACATCCATTTTGATGCTTGGAAGCCGGCACCTTACTCTTAATTCCTGCGTAGTGGACTACATCAAGGATGGACAATCAACAGAACAGGAGGAAATCTCCCCAACACATATTTTCTGTTTTCTGGGAAGACCCGGACTTCCAAGGAAATTCATTCTTGGTGGTCATGCTGTACATTTGAATTTGTACACAGAAGGAGCAGACAACTTTACAAGTAAACAACGGCAACAGGAAAAAACTCATCAACTGAAAGGAGAACATGCTTATCATCCAAAATAGGTGTGTTCATTCTAACAGATTTAACAAGAAACAAGAGAAGCCATAAGATAAATATACAATAAAATAATATTTCTAATGAATAATTTTTATGGGCCCAGAAAGATGCAGAAAAGATAAAGTACTATTAGCTCTAGATCTATTCTTCTTTTTTTTCCCACCCTCTTTCTTGTGCTACTTTTTAAAAAGTAAAATTTTAGGGGTTAAAATTGAAATTTTAGGTATTCAAAAATTAAAGAGCTTTGTCTACTGCAGAATTAGATGAACACAAAAGCAACTTACAGAATAAAAAATAACATTCATTTCCTCAGAAACAGTTAATTTTGTTATTGTTATACTTTACATATTACATTCAAAATTTTCTTCACAGTCCTCCTGAGTCGTATGAATTTTTAAAAAAAATTTTTAATGTTTATTTATTTTTGAGAGAGAGAGAGCACAAGCGGGGGAGGAGCAGAGAGAGAGGGAGACACAGAATCCGAAACAGGCTCCAGGCTCTGAGCTGTCCGCACAGAGCCCAACGAGGGGCTCAAACTCACAAACTGTGAGATCATGACCTGAGCTGAAGCTGGACGCTCAACCAACTGAGCCACCCAGGTGCCCCAATGAGTCTTGTGAATTTAAAGCAAGAGGATGAAGCAAACAAAAAGCCAGATCTGCAGATTTTAAATGATCCCCAAAACATATGTTTTAGTTCTTCTGCAATCAAAGAAGTAACCCAAGGAATGGTGTAACCTAGTGTTTCTCAAGCTAGAGTGTGTCTCAGAATCACCTAGTAAGCTGGTTGAAATACAGATTGCTAAGAGTTTCTCATTCAGCTTATCTACAGTTGGGCCAAGAACATGCACTGGCAAAATTTCCCAGGTGATGCAGATGCTGCTAGTCTGGGTACCACACTGTGAACCACCGACAGGGAAGTTATTCTGGAGGTAGATGGTGGTAGGTTAAAAACTTAATTCCACTCCTACTGGTGCAAAGAAATCCTTGGTTTATTTGATACCAAATCTATTCAAACCTCATTTTCTCATTGGAAAAGGGTGAAATGATGCTTATAAACAAAAGGTTGTTATGATATTTAAGTTACACTAACACATGTCAAAAACACTTAGCACAGTATCTGAAAAGTGAGATCATGCTGTAAATATCATCTCGCCCTTTCCTCTGTAGTAATGGAAATTCCAGTGTTTTGCATTATATCTTGTATTTCAGTGAACGTTAATTTTCTTTTCCTTTCCATTTACTAGTCATTTCCTCATAATGCATTTTAAACATGAAATTCTATAAATACTGTAATTAAACCATTATCAAGCCCTTCCAGGTATAGGAAACCAAACAACTTTAAATGTGTAAGGTTGTTTGTCAAGGCTGGCACGAATTTGAAAAGTCAAGTTATATCATAGTTGTTAAACCTGGAATATTGTCGAATATTTCATTATTTATACATACTATTTCCTTCATTTTCACCACTATGTATGGGATTTATAAATGATTTTCTTTCCCAGTATACGTGCATTATTTTTAAATTGATTATATTAATATATAAAGAAAACACTTTAAAACAACCAGAAAACAAATTTATAATAGACCTGTCATAGACATTTTTCTTTAGAGATTTACACAAAGCTGTTTTTAAACTGTTACTTTTTTTACATTTAATAACATGTTTATTCAGAAAAAATAAAATAATATTCACAAAAAGAAAACACATTTTTCTACTCACTGTTAACATATAGTTTATATCTTCATTCATGTGTGTGTGTGTGTGTGTGTGTGTGTGTGTGTGTGTTGAGATGACAGAGGCAGAAGACAGACTCTCTTATCTTGTCAGATTGGAGTCAGTTTAAAATTTTTTTTTTCAACGTTTATTTATTTTTGGGACAGAGAGAGACAGAGCATGAACGGGGGAGGGGCAGAGAGAGAGGGAGACACAGAATCGGAAACAGGCTCCAGGCTCTGAGCCATCAGCCCAGAGCCTGACGCGGGGCTCGAACTCACGGACCGCGAGATGGTGACCTGGTTGAAGTCGGACGCTTAACCAACTGCGCCACCCAGGCGCCCCTAGATTGGAGTCAGTTTTAAATCAGCAAATTTTACAGTGTCAAAAAGGGAATCATAAAAATACATTATTTAAAATTAAGTTCAGACATACATGTTCCTTGATTTGGGCGCACTTTGATCTAGGGCCAAGAAACATTCATGACATTTAAGTTGACCAGGTGAGATTTCATTCTGTTATTCCATAAGCCACACTCCTAGTGCATCCTCTAGAATCTCAATTTTAGGTTTTAAAGTGGACTGAAAAGTTATTTTATAAAGCAACAGGAGGGTAGTATCCTTTCAGATTTTTACTATTTATCTAACCTTTAAAAGATGTCTCTACAGTTGTTTACAGTATTTTAAAAATTACATTTATGGGGACTTTGCAAAACATTCAATTTAAAACACACAGAAACTAAAATTTTTCACATTAATGTTTTATCAGATTACACAATATCAATATTATTAGACCAAAATAACAAGTACAGCAGACAAAAACGGTGTTAGAAACAAATGCAAGGGACTGTTGGTTGCCACTCATCTGGTGTGTGCAGAAAGATACTACACTCATTCTTTTGTATGATGGTTTTTTTTTTAAAACTGGTCACCAATGGGCAGGAAAGCTAATATATCAAAAACATTTTACAGCTACTGTCAGTTATTGTACTAAAACCCCTCACTTTTAAGATTCCTAATTTTGGTTGGGACCTCAACAAGATAAAAAGCTTCTGCACAGCGAAGGAAACAAAGAGCAAAAAGGCAACCGATGGAATGGGAGAAGATATTTGCAAATGACATATCAGGTAAGGGGTTAGTATCCAAAATCTATAAAGAACTTGTCAAACTCAGCCCCCCCCCCAAATAATCCAGTGAAGAAATGGGCAGAAGACATGAAGAGACACTTTTCCAAAGACATCCAGATGACTAACAGACACATGAAAAGATGCTCAACATTACTCATCATCAGAGAAATACAGATCAAAACCACAATGACTTACCACCTCACACCTGTCAGAATGGCTAAAATTAACAACTCAGGAAACAATAAAATGTTGACAAGGATGTGGATAAATGGGAACACTTTTGCACTGCTGGTATGAATGCAAACTGGTGCAGTCACTCTGGAAAGCAGTATGGAGGCTCCTCAAAAAAATTAAAAATAGAGCTACCCTATGACCCAGCAAATGCATTACTAGGTATTTATCCAAAGGATACAGAAATGCTGATCTGAAGGGGCACATGCACCCCAATGTTTATAGCAGCACTATCAACAATAGCCAAAGTACTGAAAGAACCCAAATGTCCCTCAACTGACAAATGGATAAAGAAGATGTGGGGGGGGGTGCACCTGGGTACTCAGTCAGTTGAGTGTCTGACTCAGCTCAAGTCATAATCTCATGGTCCGTGAGTTCGAGCCCCTGCTGACAGCTCAGAGCCTGGAGCCTGCTTCAGAATCTGTGTCTCCCTCTCTCTCTTCCCCTCTCCCACTCATGCTCTGTCTCTCTCTGTCAAAAACAAATAAACATTAAAAAAAAAAAAGATGTGGTATACACACACACACATACATATATATGTATGTGTGTGTGTGTGTGTGTGTGTGTACACACACACACACACACACATACACACAATGGAATGCTACTTGGTGATCAAAAAGAATGAAATCTTGTCATTTGCAACAATGTGGACAGAACTAGAGTGTATTATGCTAAGCGAAATAAGTCAGTCAGAGAAAGATAAATATCACATGATTTAACTTATGTGTAGAATTTAAGAAACAAAAGAGATGAACATAGAGGAAGGGAAGGAAAAATAAGATAAAAACAAAGAGGGAGTCAAACCATAAGAGACTCTTAAATAGAGAAAACACACAGGGTTGTTGGAGGGTTGATGGGTGGAGAAGATAGGCTAAATGAGTGATGGGCATTAACGAGGGCACTGGTTGGGATGAGCACTGAGTGTTATATATAAGTGATGAATCACTAAATTCTACTCCTGAAACCATTATTACACTACATGTTAACTAGTTTGGATTAAAAAAAAAAGATTCCTAATTTTGATTAATCTTCTTGTTGGTGTTTATATGTTGTTGAGTAACTTACTGTAAGCCTGGATGGTATGCTTTTTAATGCCGTATATACCTGAAAATGTTTTCCTGGTGTAACTTGTACACAAGGCTTAATTTAGTTCCCTTAAGTCAAATAAATATCTTTATTTAAAAATATCTTTCTTTTTTTTAGCTCTAAAGAAAAGGAAGTGTTATATTTTGATATATATATATATATATATATATATATATATATCTTTATAGATATTCTAGTTTCCCTTCCTGAATCATGAGTACTTGAAATATATTTAAATATTCACAAATATACTTATTTATATTTATTTATGTGTAATTTGTTTAAATCAACAAATTTGTCTAAGTGTAGCTGTGTTTAATTCTGTCATGTACTTAGTTATGGATGCTCTTTTTTTTTTTTTTTTTTTGAGAGATAATGTACTAAACTGCTTTAGAGCACAAACCGTAGGGTCTGACATTTTCAGGTTTAATCCTGTTTCTACCACATAGCAACTGTGATCTGAGGCAGTTGATCTCCTGGTGTTTTGGTTTTCTGTAAATGGTCATGAAATCTTGTCATGACAATGGTCATGTCTGTAAATGACCATGTGGATCATAGCCCTTAGCTTCACAGTTTTTGTGAGGATTAATTGAATGAGTAAACTAAAATGTTTAGAGCAATATGACCATGACAGTCAGGGTATAAACCATAAGCACAAAGTTGAGTAAGTGCTATCTTTACTCCTTTGCTTCATGAACACCTATTTATTTTTTGCCATGTTTTTTTTAATTTCCTCCTTATACTTTATTCTTCTTGATCAGCTCTGGATGCCTCTTATTTTCTCAAGCTTGAAATTTTCCCTCTGATTTGAATTTTTGCAGTATCCAGACTTCTGTTCGATACTGTTATGAAGTTCTTAATTTGGTAAAGGCGTTCTTCATTTTCATGCTCTCTTTCCACATTTCAGATTTTCCCTCTCCATGAGTGCAGGCTCCTATTTAAAAGTAACAGTATTCTTTCAAGTCTCATTCATTATATGAATTATAAATTTTCTTCTATTTAAAAATGTTTGCAGTAAATATTTCAAGACATTATAGTAGAATCTGAAGAAGAATGACATGCAGATGCCACAAATGTTAATGACCTTAATCAAGATATATGCAATGAAACTTAAAAATGAAGTGTAAATGTAAAAAAATGAAATGAAATGTAAAAAAAAAACCCAAAAAACAAAAAACAAAACATTTTGTGAGCCTGCTTGGAGAATAATTACAGGTGATCTCTACATACTCCATTAAAATGTGGGAGTCAGTGATTGAAATGCTAGTGATCTATGAAACAGTTAGTGGAAGTATTCCACACAGTTCCAGATTTTATAGTATAACATGATTCACTGATTATACATCTAATTATATATTATATAACTTATATATCTGTAATACATGTACTATGTATATATACCCATGTTATTTTTAATGTATTTATATTTTGTAATTTTACCACAATTATTTCAAAGTAACTTAATATTTGCCTGACTTACATATTAAGTCTCAGTCATCATTCTTCACTTAAAAAAATTTGTTTTGATTCGTCTCTCATTGAGCTTAATATCCTAGGTTTTAATTTTAGAACTCTAACTTTGTTTCTTTAACTTCCGCTTAACAGATAATTTTGAATAAAAGATTTTTGAGTTTTAGGAATAAAACAAGATTAAATACAGAGGTAGTTTGCCTTTTTAGAAAAGGAGTGACAAACATCAGTTTTGTCATGATCCAACCACATTCTATTATCTTATATTTAGCGATTTCCCACATTTATTTTACCTGTGTATCCTCTGAAGGCATAGGAGTTTTCCACTCTTACTTTGTTAATTGTATATTGATTCCCTTTTTTTATTCCACTACTATGCACCTAATCATAAAAAATGAAATAGCAAGAAGAAAGATAAAAAGAACCCCACCCCTTCACTGAGTCTTGGGTCACAGTTGAATCAGAGATGTCAAAGAAAGGCAGTCTTTCATAGAAGGCAAGAGCAGTGTTCTGTACTCCAAAAAAGATGACTATTGCATGAGTCATAGAATTTCAAGATGAAATCAGTTTGAGTGTGTAGCCATTGAAGTTGCTCAAGTTTGAGCCTTACTCAACATATTTTTAAATGTTTTTTATTTATTTTGAGAGCAGGAGAGAGGCAGAGAGAGAAGGAAAGAGAGAATCCCAAGCAGGCTCCATGCTGTCAGTGCAGACCCCAACATGGGGCTCAAACTCACGAACCTTGACATCATGACCTGAGCCAAAATCAAGAGTCCTATGCTTAACCAACTGAGCCATCCAGGCGCCCCTATTTTTAAATGTTTTGATTAAGTGGCTATAGTTATGACATATACAATCATTTACCAGGAAGCATAGAAATTGGTTTGCATTATTGACTTATTTTGACAAGGTTGATGTATTAATATCGGAATTTTCTACATCCATCTTTTCTGAACTCAGTCTTGCTGCTTATCAGATGTCTTTCACTAGTCTTACCAATAATTTTCTTTGTTCACTATCTCATTCCCTATTCTTGAATAATGTTTTAGCTATTTCAACTACATTATTATGTGAAATTTTTTATTTTGGTTTCTTTCCTTTTTTCTTTTCTTTTAAATCAGGTGTACCAATGCCTTGACTGACCAAGGGCACAGTTTTGAGTGAAACTCTTATCTTTTCAAATTAGGGAATGTCAGTAGTATTTGAGAAGATTTTCCCTACTAAATTATTGATATAAATGAGATTTTTTAGTTAATTCTAGATGAGTGATTTTTACCTGTTCCCATCTACAATATGTCTAGATATTGTTGAATATTTCTGGAGTGTGGTTGGTATTGTTCTTAATTTCTCCTTGACTTTAACAATCCATTAGTTATTCAATGTGGAAGTGAGCATAACATAGTAGATGCTTCTATTCAAATCATTCTATTCAAGTATCAAACAATTTCTTCAGTCTTCTACAGTCAGCTCTTGTATTTTTGTCTATTCTCTAAGCAATTTATTTCTATATCTTGTTTCATAAAATCATGCTTTCTTGAATATCATTGAGAACAAATATAATATTTTCAAAATATACTTCTTACTTCTCCCCCCAAAGTACAATAAATACTTGAAGTCTCTTACAATGGAAAATGTTTTCATAGGCCCATGTTTTGTTATTGTAATGATTACAATATCTGTTCATAGACTGCACAATAGTTGGATGTCTACAACACATTTATGTCCACAAACAGGGGTAGACAATGTTTTTTCTGGTCCCCCTATCTATATATTTTTTGCTACTAGAAGTGTTTTTCAGTTTTTGAGCAGAGTGAGGTTAGGACAGTGGTAAAGTTGGACATTTACAAAAACTAACCAAGTATTTGGTATCCTTTATATACCCTTTTTTATACAAGCAGGTATAACCTGATTCTGCTGCTTAGTTGTCTAATCATATATAGAGAAATATATTTTTACATTATTTCAAAAGTTTTATAAGAGAATTTTTTTAAAATTCAGGGCTACCAAATATAAATATGAAAGCCACAATATGAGCCACAAATGTAATTATTTTTTCTAATAATCACATTTTAAAAATAATAAAAATAGGTAAGGTTAATATTAATAATATATTTTACTTTACCCAGCATATCTAAAATATTTAAACAGTATTAAACATTTTGATGGGATTTTACTTTTTTTAAAATAGACACTCCTCACAATCTGTGTGTATTTCATACTTATAACACATCTCAATTAAACTGGCCACATTTCAAGTGCTTAACTGACACATAGGCCTAGCCAGTGGCTACCACATTGGACAGAGATATTTTAAACCCTTCTTAGAAAGAATGGATAAAGTATAGAAACCAAGGTATACTTCTCTCACAAATGTTTCTGTTTCTTACTTTATATTCCAGGAAATAATCTATTATTACTTGCCTTCAGCTGCTTTAACTAAGTTCCATTAATTGGGCATCAGAGTCTACATTCTATATAGAGTGTTTTGCATGGTGTAGACTGGGGGGTGGGAGTTGAGAATCTTCAAGTTAAACAACAAAAACAAAATAAACAAAAAAATACCTTTTGGTGTAGGACACATTGGATCTGTCCCTCTGATTGTGTATCTGAAAGAGTGCTATAATAGATATGAACAAAAATGTCTTACTAAGTTTTCCCTGAAAGTGTTCTGCATCAAAACTCCATCCTCATTTTGGTTAGTAAATACTAATCAAATATAATTATGTAATCAATCAATACACTCACTTCCTAATGTTGTTGCATTTGGGTATATCCATCTATTGTTTTTGTGAATGGTTCAATAGGAAAATGGGAGAAGATAAACAGGAACACCCTGAAAGGCTCTGCCATTATTCTAAATAAGCTAAAAAAAGTATTTTACCTACAGAGAAGTGACTTGCTGCAATATTTATTTCTATGTTCTTTTAAGTTTGATGACAATATGATGATGATCTTTTCCACCCCCTCCTCTATCCTGAACAAATATTTAACCCTTTGCTCAACTTGTAAATCATATGCTAACCAGCATGATTTGGTGGGCCCATTATACTGTCTTCTAATTTCTTTTTTTTTTTTAATTTTAAACATCTTGTTCATTTTATTTTCATTATGTTTCTCCATAGAGAAGTGATCTTCAGGGAATTTTTTCTCAATAAAATACATGAATATGCAACAAAAAAGTAATTAATTCAATGAATTAATCATACCATTATGTTTGGTAGTCGGGCATGTTATATCACTTCTTTGATGTGAGCCACCATTGGGAACAATCTATCTTATCTGTCACTGCAAAGAATTTTATTAAAAATTAAAAGTCTCCAATCTGTAATAAAGCTAAAGATCAAGGACATGTCTAATAATATTTTATTCACATTGCAGCTGTGCTTTGGCCTTTAAATATTTTACCTGCTTACTAGTGTGCCATTTTGAGATAACAAATCCAATTTTAAGCTCAAATCTCTGTAGAGAAACAACTCACAAATAATAGTTTATGCTTAAGCCTTTGTTATCAAATATTTAAAAGCAAGATATTTTCTTAATGACTATAGTTATATATTTAGCAAGATGATCAGAAGTGACACTCTATAAAAATACAGAGAAGCATTTTAGGGGCCATAAAACAAAGTGCAAAACTGAATTAGGTCTCTAATGAGAACCTGGAGAAGTCTACTCTGGTGTGATATCATGAGACAAGACAAGATTAAATTAAGACTCTGACTTGAAGGAAGTGTGTGCCCTAGGGTGCATTCTCTGAGTTTTGAGCATGCCTTTTTCATGGGCAGATCCCCAGAGAAACCTAAAAAAGTATACAATGACGGCTGGCTCTGTTTCACGTGTCTTTTTAATATAAGTTAATTCCTTGTAAATCACAATGTTTTAGGGTACAGGAGTGTTCACTAATTCAACCAACACAATGCAATTTGCTGAGCTATTCCCTAGAGATACATAAATAAAGTATAATCTCTGCTACAAGGAGTTCTACAGTCTAGTAGGGAAGGTAGACAAATAATAGAACATTTTTAATAGAATGTGTAAGTGCATATAATAATTTCAAAAACTCACAATTAAATTTGCCACTAAAATTTAGCAGTCATTGAACATTTTCTTTGGGCCAGGTACTATAAGTGGCATTCTTTATATCTCATCTCAAATACCATGTGGTTGACAATACTTTTACCATTTCACAAATAAGAAAATAGAGGTTCAAACAACTTAAATAACTTGACCGGGAAACCAGGCTATTGTAAAATGATAGTGCTGAGGCATCGATCGAATGTTATGACTCTGATGCCCATGAGCCTCTTATGTTTTTCTACACTTTCTCTCAATGTTAGATAGCTAGGGGTACCAAGAAAGAATACTGGAGAAGCACCTGCCTGGTCAGAAGGTCACAACGTGATTCTTGGAGGAGGAGGTGTAATATGAACTGAGTCTTAAAAGATAAGCAGAGGTTCTCAACCTGAACAGTGGAAACGAGTGTTGCTGGCAGGTAGGTTTTCTAGTGTAAAACCTCAGATACATGGAGGAGGCAAAGCATAGGGTACATGAACAGGAGGAAAAATAAGGAAATGAGGATGAAATGGTGGGTATGTGGAGCAGGCTATCTATAGAATATACATAACATCTGAAGACAAAGGGAAGCTTTCAGATTTCTTTTAAAGAAAGGGATTGATGTGACGCTATCTTAATTTCCACTTTTTTGACTCAAATAATACAGACTGAATTAATGGGGAAAAGTTATGGGACAATTTAAGAAAAGAGATTAGGTGTGATGAGTGTTTGCCTTAAGTTAGGTTCATTGAGAGGTAAGAGTTTGTCAATATTCTTCAGGTGGGTGGGGAAAAAATAATCATAGGAGTAAAACTGAATAGAAAAGAACAAAAAATAGAAGAGAAAGTTTACTTTGAGGTTGTTACCAGGAGTTGAATGGTAAAGTGAAAACAGGCCTAAGTTGGAGTTCACTATCTTTGAGTTGGCAAACCTTGAACAAATGTTCAGATCCTTAACAATGGGTGGTAGATGAGAAGGCAAAAGAGAAGATGTTGCCTGAAAAAATAATAGAAATGAAGGATTCAGGGCAAAAAGGAGAAAAACAATAGACAAGAGTATTTCTATAAAGCTAAATTTATTTGGCCAAAGGGCTTGCTTTCATTCTGAAAGACTATCCCCCTATTTTTCTATGTTTTACTGTTAACATATTGTTTGATAAAATTATGATGATAGCAGACAGTGGTTGAGGCTACTTTTTACTTTTTAAAAATATCTTAATTGGCAAAGTAAAAGCTAGCAACCATATGCCAGTCCTTCAATTTTATTTTATTTTTTAAATTATTTTTATCCATGAATCCTAAAGTCTGGGGATTCTGATTTAATCTAATTAACACAGGATCTTTTAAAGTGGCTGTGAAAACTCACTAATTTTCCAGCCTGAATTATAGTACATAAGACTGCCTATGCATTGTTTTCATAGAGAAGATGAGTTTACACAGGGCTTTATTGCAAAAAACCCCAAAATTCTGAAGAAGGGCATCTTTTCTGTAGATTACAATTATGATAGTTACCTTGTTACCATTTCTCAGCAGGGATGACTTTGACTCTTAAGCTGGTATATGTCTCTTTCTTAGGGATCAAAAGAAACCTGACCCAAATGAGTATCAGATAACTAGAATGTTAGTGTGGAGAGGACTTCAATTAAAGGTTTATGAGCAGAAAAAAGCATATGTTATCTAATAACACCTGTTCAAGGAACAGTCTGGTGAAAACCTGCAGCCTTTTTGCTGTACCTGCTGAGAGCAGCATCTGGAGGATCTATCTTTACATTCAAATGCACGTTGGCATCTATGGCAGGTTAACTTATATGTATATAGTACAGAAGATCAACAAAAACATTGCATTTTGTACAAATCCAACCTTTTAAAGAAAGTTACATCTCATATTAGCTATTTTCTTTTTTTAACGTTTATTAAAACAATTTTTTTAGTCTTTATTTATTTTGAGAGAGAGACAGACAGAGTGCAAGAGGGGGAGAACAGAGAAAAAGGGAGACACAGTATATGAAGCAGGCTCCAGGCTCTGAGATGTCAGCACAGAGCCCAATGTAGGACTTGAATTCATGAACTGCGAGATCATAACCTGAGCTGAAGTTGGATGCTTAACCAACTGAACCACCCAGGTGCCCCTATTTATTTTGAGAGACAGAGAGAGAGTGTGTGAGTGAGGGAGGGGCAATGAGAAAGAGGGAGAGGGAGAATTCCAAGCAGGTTACGTGCTGTTACCACAGAGCCTGACGCGGGGCTTGATCTCACAACTGTGAGATCATGACCTGAGGCAAAATCAAGAGGCAGACGCTTAACTGAGCCACTCAGGTGCACCTCTTATTAGCTTTTTTTTTTTAATCAAGTTTTCATATTAAACTTGTCATTATCTAGTAAGACATGGTTAATAAATTTAATGAGTCAAGATAAATGTTCTAGTGTACCATGTTCATCTATATAATTTGTAAGCAAAAAACCTTCCCATCTCAGCTCCCAGAATGCTTCTGTTCAAACCTGATAATAACAGCAGTGAGGTTAGAGTGGCAACTACTCCTGTTCACAGCTCCAGACCTGTCCTTATTATGGTCTTGGGGAACTTTGGGAGGATGCAGAGGTCTGGCAGTTTCAGGAGTTCCAAGGGAACTGACTATAGCAGAGAGACACAAGCAGCAGAAAATAAAATACCAGTGAACCATGGACTCTGAGGATGATTAAAAAACAAACAAACGATAAGAACAACAAGCCTCCTGAGAATTAGTAGTGGGATGTTTAGGTTTAGCTAGGAGGGTGGGATTATTATCCCTACTGGAGTTCTCTATCACCATGCTACTTATAGTGTGGTCTCTGGACAACAGCATCTGCATCACTTGACAGCTTGTGAGAAGTGGAATCAGAACCTGTGTTTTCAACAAGCTCTGCAGGTGATTCACATAAATACTAAAGTTTGAGAATCACTGCTCTATCATACCTTCTCCATCTTTGGAATCCTAGCCCGTATTAGTTTCCTTAATCCTGCATGCTGGATTTATGTACCCTTTGATAGCATACTCTCCCATCCTCTGACTCAGGGGTCTCTGCCATAAGAGATGGAGAACAACGTGTGCTGAGGAAGGTTTATCTCTGATTACACCTCAGTTTTTCCTATTCTTCCCAGGGAAGCCTTAATTCGCCTGTCAGTACTGTTCAGCTCTCATTATGGTGAAGTTTGCTGAGTAATATCCATCCTTTACATAAGCACAAGCTTCACCAAGTGTTGGAATGAAGTCCCATAAGCATTTGGTATCAAGTTCTATCTAACATCTCTGCTGGAAGATGTGCTCAGCTATATCTTAAATCATGTTCCAATCATTTGGTCCTTGGCAGCATAGAGAGTCACATTGCAAAAACTTTTCCTGGGTCAGCTTCAGACATGCTAATTTGCTAAGTCCCAGGAGGTAATTTGTTGATTTGTCACAGCTGTCTTGTTTGTGACCATCTGCCACCTTAGTAGCACATTAGTGGAATTAATTTCCAGTCAGGGCTGTGTGTCTGCTCTGGAAGCTTTTGTAGGAGGGAGGATCCTAAGTATCTTCACTCCTGTGAAGCTTTAAGCATAATGAATTTAAATTATGACATATGATTCTCAACCCCTACACTCAGCTCTGGGTTTGGTCTGCCCTAATGGTTCTTCCATCCTGGATTGTTCTCTAAGAGCAACCAATGCTACCGCCTTATCTTCCTTTCCTGCTAACAGGGAGAATTACAACAGGGAAGATTAGGGGGATTCCTGCAGATCTCCTATGCTTCATGAAGTCTTCTAACAGAGTTTTAACTAGAAATAGTCCCATTATTATTTGCTGTAATCAAGCCTGGTTCTTCCTTCTATGCAAAGTAGACACTTTGTATACAGTTCTTTACAAAAGCCACTCACATTTTTAACACAGATGAGGAAAATTTTGATGTGTGTATACCACAGGTGTGCTCCATGTGATTGCTGCTCTGCAGCCGATTATACACCCTGAAGCATTTGCTGTTTTTATGCTGCAAATAGGTTCTAAGGTTTGAGTGGCCCCTTGACAGTCTTTGTCACTTTCCTACCTCACAGTCCTGTCAGGATTGTAACATCTCTGTGGGACAGTCTAGCCATAATTTCCTGACAATATAGTTGCTAACGGTATCCCCAATTTTGTGTGGCACACGGTCTCTATCAGGAGTATCACTGCTCCCTCCATTGTTTATCTACAATAGAAGTCTGTGCTCGAGTGGTTCTTTCTCAGTAGACACACCAAAATATGTTTCTAAACAGTCCCAATCTGTGGATCAAAGTCTTCCTATGCCCTTCCTACAAAAGCTTGGATTTTGTATCAGTAGATAATGTTTTCACACCAGCTTTCAGGATTCTTCCTTACTCCTTATATTTAGGAAATATTTGAAGCTAATTACATTCAGCAACTAGACATACTCCCAAGCTTTCAATCTGGGACTTCCAACCAAGAATACTCAAGATAAGCGCTTTAAATTCCAGCTAAGAAATCTAAAAACTTCTTTTGATTTTAAGGTGCTACTCTGTGGACGGACACAATTATGTTTCATCCAATAATTTAGCAACTATTTATGAGGACAAAATCTTGAACCAAATCTAGGTGGTAATTTAGTGTGAGATGCAGATAGGTTTAGCCCTGGAGTTTACAACATCTTGGGCAAGGCCCGTTTGTAACCCATATGTTAGTTGGGTTCACCCTACCCTTCAAAATTCCAGTTATAAACTGGAAAACTTCTATTTCTACTTAGCATGTAGGTATGTATAAAGACACAGCAGAATACTGCTCCCACTCAATTGATGAGATAGAGTACGAAAAGTTACAAAATTGCAGGTTTGAAAATTTCATCCGAGAAATGAGCTCACAGAGAAGCCTGCTAAACTAAAGTTCAAAAGTGACAAACTCCTCTCAGGATAAAACAGATTCATACTGCATTTGTCATTGGTGAAGAGTCAGGGGGATGAGTATGCTGCTACATTTGAGGTAAAAATCTGGCAGGTGGACTTTTTGAGAGACTGGGGTGTATACTGGCATGTCTGTGAACCCTTCCCGGGGTCCCCAAATACAAGGAGACTCGACAGACATCCACAACTCTTTCTGATGGGCTTTAACAAACATATATATGAAATACTGGAGTTAGGAAAATGGAGATACTCTCTATGGCACATGTGTACCAGACAGGCTGAAGTAGGAGCAGAAATAACAGAATTCCACAAGCACTCCAGGCCTTAGGAGAGTTTGAGACGGTGGCTCCGGTGGCTGAAGCAGTGACAGGGATGCTGACTGAGACTCCCCAGTGAGGTCCAGGCACACATGGTCTGTGAAGTCAGATACCTGCACAGGTAATGGAGAGGAAGCATGCAGACATTCTGGGTTTCACACTGAGTGTGAAGCCCTGGCCATGCACAGCTGGAGAGTGGCAGGAGAGGTGAGAGAAAGCCCCATGAGTCATAGGGGCATGGGTTACTCAAATCTGAGGACAGGCATGAGAACTGTGAAACCCCATAGGCACCTTGACTCTCAGATCAAATAGAGGGCAGCAGGACTTCCACGGCTTGATAAAAGCCAGAAAGCTGAGAGAGAGCATCCTGCAGCACTGGCACAGGGGACCTGTGGTTGGCAGAATTATGGTCTCCCAAAGATGCATAAGTCCTAACCTTCACTACCTGTGAAGATGTTACCCTAGATAGCCAAAGAAACTGCACACGTGATTAGGCTAAGGAGACAGATGGGGAGATAATCCTGGATTATCCAGTTGTGTTCAATCACAAGGGTCCTTATAAGTGAAAGAGGGAGGCAGGAAGTCAGAGTCAGAAAGGGAGATATGACAATAGTAGCAGAGATTTGCACTGATGCAGCTGCTGGGTTTGAAGATGAGAGGAAGCTATGAGACAAGGAATGTGGGTGGCCCCTGGACACTGGAAAGGGCAAGGAAACACACTCACCCTTAGTATCTCAAAAAGGAATACAGCCCCTGCCAACATCTTCATTTTAGCCCTTTGAGATCTATTTCAGATTTACAACCTCCAGACTGTAAAATAATAAATGTATGCCTTTTTTTAAGCCACTAAATTTGTGTTATCTTGTTATAGTAGCACTAAGAAACTAATGTAAAGCCTGATGATGTCTAAAAGCAGAATAAGAGGATTTAGAGAAATCCTCCAGGCATTCCATACCTTACACTGGGTATGAGGCAGCAGCTGACCTATTGTTGGGGAAGGAGGGGAGAGTCATTATAACAGAGATCTCCCTCAGGTGCAAGTACACAGAATCTGCTGAAGGCTGAGGGAAAGACAGGAGAAATGAAAACTTTTAAGGCACTTGGAACCCAAGCCCTGCCAAGGGGGAGGTTTTGATTTTGCCATCAAAGAATCTGAAGTCTGCAGTAAATGGAATTGAATTAAAGGACCACAAAGCCTAATCTTAACTCAGTACAAACCATATTGAATCACCCCCTGCCCCACATTTACAGCCTAATAGAAAAAGAGGCATGCTTATTTCTGGGCATAAATATTATTTACTTTAACTCTTAATGTTACATCACATACAATTTTGGCATTCAGTTGAAAAATATGAGAAATCCGAAGAAGCAAAAAATGCAATGCTTTGTCAAGAGACAAAAAAAGTCCATAGAGACAGACTCAGAGATGAACAAATGTAAGAGTTATCAGATAAGAACTATAATAGCCTAACTATAATAAATATATTGAAAGATATAGTAGAAACAATACACAACATGCAGGGAAATGGCAAAGAAATGGAAATAACAAAAAAGAGATAAGTTAAAATACTAGATATAAGAAATATAATATCAAAAATGAATATTTTGGATGAGCTTATCAAGAGACTGAACATAGCATGGGAAATAATCAGTGAGCTTGAAGATGGGTCAATAGTAATTTTCCAAATGGAAAGAAAGAGAAAAATGGATGAGAATAAACAGTGCATCTGACACCTGTAAGGGCACTATCAAACGGTCTCATGTGCATGTAATTACACTTCCAGAAGGAGAAAAAGAATGGAGAAAAGTATTTCAATGCATATTGGCTAAGAATTTTTCAAAATTTATAAAATGCATCAGTCATAGAACCAAGATGCTTAGAAAACACCAATCCAGGTAAATATAAAGGCAACCATACTTAGGGACATCATAGACAAATTGCTTCAAATGAACACCATTACACATTGCTGAAAGCAGTCAGAATAAAGACATAGTATATAAGAGGAACAACAAGATGAGATATGGCTGACTGCTCAGAAACAGAGGCCAGAAGATAATAGAGCAGCATCTTTTTTTTAAAGAAAAAAAAACATAACCTAGAATTCCACAACAAGCAGAATCTTCTTCAAAAATCGAGGCACTATCAAGACATTTTCAGACCAACAAAACTCATTTTGTCTCTATAAGATGTATACTACAAAACCTGCAGAAGAATTAGCAATTCTTAAGCCAAAAGTAAATTATGCAGATAAAACCCAGAAATTTTAGACTGGAGTGGAGAATCTTAGGAAACATAAATGTGACAGGAAATACAGAGGGCCTTTAAAAAATATCCTTGCTCTCTGGGTAACTCTAGCTCCTTAAAGACAGTTATCTGTTTAAATTAAGAATACTAAGAATATAATGCAGAGTTTAGTGTGTCTGTAGGTGCCAAATATACGACAAGAAGATCTTAAAGGGTGAGAGGATCATATCTGAAAGTTTATTATTACAAAATTTTTACATGGTTTAGAAGAGGTGAAATTAAAAAAATTTTTCTTAATGTTTATTCATTTTTGAGAGACACTGAGAGACAGAGCGTGAATGGGGGAAGGGCAGAGAAAGAGGGAGACATAGAATCTGTAGCAGGCTCGAGGCTCTGAGCTCTCAGCACAGAGCCCGATGTGGGGCTCGAACTCACCAACTGTGAGATCATGACTTGAGCTGATGTCAGACGCTCAACAGACTGAGCCACCCAGGTGCCCCAAAGAGCTGAAATTTTTTTAAAAAGCTTATTTATTTATTTTGAGAGAGAGAGAGAGTGAGTGAGTGTGGTAGGGGCAGACAGAGAGAAGGAGAGAGAATCCCAAGCAGACTCAACACTGTCAGTGCAGAGCCCAATGTGGGGCTTGAACTCATGAAACATGAGATCATGACCTGAGCTGAAATCAAGAGTTGGATGCTTAACTGACAGAGTCACCCAGGCACCCCAAGGTAGAACGTGTTTTTAAAGGCAGCTGTTGATAATTTAAAGATGCATGTTATAATCTGCAGAGTAAGCACTAAATAAATCACACAAAGTGGCATAACTACAAAGTCAAGAGGAGGTAAAATGGGCAATGTTAACAACTGGATATGATCATATGGGAAGACTTACCCAGTTCTTGAAATTTCTCTGAAAGTTTGACATTACAAAATAGATTATAAAAATAAGAAAATGCAATAGCCTTGTGAACAATGAAAAATAACTTCCATAATTTTTTTTATTTATTACAATTAAATTTGTTGGGAGAAAGTATTCACAAGGTAGGGTGTATAAACCAGGCAATTTAATGTAACAAAATCAAGCAAGTAAATATGATACAATAGATTAGTGAACATTGCTTTCCCCTGAACAGGTTGCTAAGCAGTAAAATAAAGATAAGCTTAGATAAAATAGGAAGTATCTCTTTCTAGCTCCTGGGATTTTTGATTAAAATTGCATTTTAGAAATAATTGTTACTAGAACTAAAGATGAGCATTTACAATTTAGGAGGCATGGCTTGCAGTTTATCCCAGACAACTGGTGTTAAAGACCATGTGTTACAGTGACTCGGCATTGGAATCAGCTTTTGCCTCCACATGCGTTACTTTACTTGTAAATTGATTGATCAATTCAATCAGAGTGGAAGAAATAGTTGTACTCTCGGTGTCAGAAACAAACAGTTGAAAATTAATGGACTCCGCCAAACAATCCTGTTTGCCACAAGATGCTAATTAATAATATGACAAATATTTCTCCCCATCAGATTTATCAAATTTGAGGAGAGCTTTTGAAACACTGGAACCCGTCTTCATATTTACTTTGTTGCTAAACTCATGAAGAACTGGGTAGAAGGAGTTCCAACATTAACCATGTTAGATAAGGGGCTAAAAGTCTTTTGAGAAAAACAGAAAAGGTAAAATATTATAGGTCAACTGAAAAAAAGAAGAAACGGGACTTGACAGCAGTCTAATATATGAAATAAATAAGATTGAACTGAACCCTGGGTCTGTGTGTTTGGGAAGCAGGAAACTCAGTGACAACATATATTAAAAAGCAAATAAAAAGCAATCACTATCAAAATATAAAGCCCAGTATTGAAATAATGACCACAACAAGTACCAATTTTCAAGATGATTATACAAATGTGTTAAATATCTGCCAAAAGTATCAGTGATACTTAGGACTATGAAAAGTACATAAGGTACATTGTGCATTAATAATACTTTTAGATCATATTAATTAAGGTAAAGCAAACAGCAGTGATGCAGAAATGACATAAGCATGACAAACAAAGACTTTTCATTTAAAAGGGAGAAAGAAAGCCGCCTGGGTGGCTCAGTTGGTTAGGTGTCTCACTTCAGCTCAGGTCATGATCTCAAAGTTCATGAGTTCAAGCCCTGCATCAGGCTCTGTACTGACAGCTCAGAGCCTGGAGCCTGCTCCAAATTCTGTGTCTCCCTCTCTCTCTGCCCCTTCCCTGCTTGTGCTTTCTTGTACAAATAGACATTTAAAAAAAAATAAAAGGGAGAAAGAATTTCTTGTTCTGAGATTAGGGGGAAATAATTGAAAGGTAAACTCTAATACTTCAACAATAATTGGGCATTAGACTCACGTGGGGTCAATTCAATATAATGCATAACGTTTACTGAGTGAAGACAATGCAACTGATTTGTAATTATTAAGCATGTGTAATGTATAGTGTCCTTGGTAAAATAAATTGTTCCTTTGACAATAAGTTATATTAAAAAGTAAAGTAAGTTTTTCTGTCTCTGACTTATTTCACTTAGCATAATACTCTCTAGCTCCATTTCATGTCATTGCCATCACTATTTGTACACCTGAAACTAATATTACATTGTATATTTACCAACTGGAATTTGGATAAAAACTTAAAAAATAATTTGTTGACTGGTAATCATCCACCCTTACTCTCTGTCTCAACTTATTACCATTTATACTCATCTATTAAGGAACACATTTAGAATACCTGCTCCCCTGGCCATTTCTAGACTCTAACCTATAATTGAGCTTCATCAGACTGCTGCTTTAATTGAACTGGTTTTCCCAGAAGAATCTATAGGTCAGTGGTGCTAAAAATATGATCCACAGAGTAGCAGCATCACCGCCATTACCTGGGAACTTGATAAAATGAAAATTCTCAGTACTGCCCCCCTCCCTGCCCCCACCATCTAGACTTCCTGAATCAGAACCTCTAGGTCTGGGACCAGCAATCTGTGATTTACAAAGCCTTCCAGAAGATTCTGATGTATGCCCAAGTTTGAGGACCATTACTGTAAGGTAACTCATTTCTCTTTCAATTTCTCTAGGCTGGTGGAGGAAATAAGAGTGACTGGCTAGTCCTTGAAAATATTTCTCACTCATGTGAATTCATAGACAATTATCAACATCCTTGTTGATGAAAGGTCTATATTGCTTTAAAAATATGTGCCCTTTACTTGGTATATCCTGCCCAATACACCTGGAATTCCTATCATTTTGCTGGACAAAGTTGGATCAAGAAAAATAATTGAATAAAGCAGACACTGAGCAAATGTTAATGTTTATATTATTCATTAAGGCTGAAAGTCTTCAAAATCTCATTAACATTGCCTGACTCAGTAATTTCAAAACAGAAAGAAAAGGGTCAGCCCTTCATTCCTAGAAGCCAGTGATTTTTGTTATCCTTTGCTATTCCTAATACATGGAATATTATTAGTTTTTGACAACTACTGTGTGCTCCACAAAACACATTGGATTCACCCAACAATGCTTCTTTGTTGGTTCCGGGCACTGTTATCCTCCACTCCATCGCACTCTCACCATCACTTTATTTTGCTTCTTCCCATCCAGCTCCTATGTACAACTACCTACAATGTGTCAATTATTACGATGCACAAAATATATTTAGCCCTCCCTCTAGGGGCAATTTAGTGAATAGATAAAGCAGTTATCCTGGTTACCCATTCCTTTGCAGACAGCAACAATGATCAAGTAATGACTAACACCTATCAGGAGCTTATTTTGTGTGAGGCAATGCCCTAGAAATCGTACTGCCAATTATGAAGTTAAAAGGAAGGCATACAATTTGAAAAATAAACTAAGAAGATCAGAAAATGAAAAATAAGAATTTTCTAAAACAATTAAAAGAATGCAGAACACATTTACAAGATCAGTGAAACTATAATTGCTTATATCAATGTAATAACTTTTACCTTTTGACATAATATTTGAAACCAAAATGTAAGATAGATATTTAGTGGGAAAAACCACTTAAAGAAGCATCCAAAGGATTCTTTCCACATTCTTAGAGTAACCTATGATTGTAATAAAAGGTTATAAATATATAAACATAAAAGAAGAAAAGATCAGAAACTACTTTGCTGACTTTAAATATATTAAATGTCAAGTCAGTTTTCTCTATCTAAAAAATTATTCCCCAAAACTTATTTGTGTTTTCTTTTCTCCATATGTTTATTTCATGGAACTTTTGTTTAGATACATACATATTATTTCAATTGTTTATACATCCTCCTTTTCTCTTTCCTAAATCCCATTACAGGCATGGCATACCTTTGTTTTAAATTAAATGAACTGGAGTTCCTGGGTGGCTCAGTCGGTTGAGTGTCTGACTTCAGGTCGGGTCATAATCTCGTGGAGCATGAGTTCAAACCCCATGTCAGGCTCTGTGCTGACAGCTGAGAGCCTGAAGCCTGCTTCAGATTCTGTGTCTCCTCTCTCTGCCCCTCCCCTGATCGCTCACACACACACTCTCTCTCTCAAAGATAAACATTAAAAAAATTAAACTAAATGAACTAATTACTGTATCTTAATATTTAAAATAAAGGCTTAAAAAATGAAAATAGTTTGTTTCTAGAATCCATCTTTTCTGGATTAATGTCATGACCCTATCACTAACTGTGGTCTTGGAAACGTTACTTGACCACTTTGTGCATGAATTGCTTCCTCTATGAAATGAAGAAAATAAGAGTTTCTAATTCATAGCTTTATTATGAGAAACAACAGGGTTAATACATAGTAAATGCTTAGAATAGTGTGTGTGGCATTGTAAATTCTCAATAATTATTAGTTACTATTATTGTTATGATAATTATCATCAGAAAAGTATGGAAAGTCCATAGCCCCAATTAGTAATTGCCATCATTTATATGTAATGGAGGATTATAAGCTATATTTAATTTTTTTAAATGTTTGTTTCTTGAGAGATAGAAAGAGAAAGACAGAGTGTGAGCAGGGGAGTGGCAGAGAGAGAGAGGGAGACACAGAATCCAAAGCAGGCTCCAGGCTCTGAGCTGTTAGCACAGAGCCTGATGTGGGGCTTGAACTCAGGAACCACAAGATGATGACCTGAGACAAAGTTGGACACTTACCCGACTGAACCACCCAGGTGCCCCATAAGCTATATTTTAACTAATTTAGTGTACTTAATTTTTCTATTTTGGAATGATGTTTGCAATCATCCTTATATGTTTCCAGATAATTCCATATACTCTTGGTGATGTATAAAATTAAGTTTATTAACTTACAGTTTACTTAAAAAACAGGTAATTAAGTTAATACTAAACAGTCAAACCTTCACAGCCTTGACCCTGGTCTTGCTTCTCCAGCTCTGTATAATGAGGATTACTTTATGTCCCTGCCATAGCTGGCTGACCATGAAGGGGTGGGCCATTGATCCTACCCTAATCAGCTGAGACAAAGTTATTTCCTGTGATCTGAGGGATGAGGTGGACCAGTTACTGTTGCCTCTTCTTCATCACAAAGTCTACTTCATGGCAGCCAAACCCAGAACTTCAAACTAACTGAACTTCACCTAGTGTTGAAGTCTGAGTAACAGGAAACTTCAAATATGAAGCCCTCCCCCCCACTTTCAGTTATCCCCAAGAATGTGCTTCTGCCTGCATTCTTTTGTCTTAGTTCTGGCCCATTTACTCTGCCTACTAACACAAGCTATCTAAAACATTGAAGCTTTGACCTAAATATCCCCAGGGACTCACATACTAAAAGTTGTGTTGTTCTTTGTTTATGCCAGTCTTGTTCCTTAGAACCACACACTAGTGGGAAGCCCACAGTCTTTAGCACACTTCCCTCCTAATATCACCCAGTTGACCTTACTCCTAAAACTTTAACTTTTGCTTAAATTTTCCACTGCCTTCCTGATTTTTTTAATAGAATAATTTTGCCAATTAAATTACAGGAATTAGATTTAGATTCCTCTAGACATCATGGATGGTCATGATTTTTCTCTTTCCTTCGTAGGGATAATGTGTCATTTGCTCAGTACTTGGGTGCTTCTCCTAGCCTAGGACATGTATCTATACCTGGCAGCTATTTATGTCATGCTGCCAGGGACACATCATGTTGTATATGCACATAATTAAACCAAAAATGTTGTCATAGTCGGTGCCTTAAATACTTGTCATACTTAATGTGTTTGTAGTAGTCAGTAGTACTAAGAAAATTTATACTATCTTCTATGATGCTATGCAACAACATGGAGGTAGAGGGTAAGTGATATAATTCTTGTTGCACAAACCAGACTATATTGACTTCTGTAAAGTGACTTTAATGTACATATTTCAAAACAACATGCAAGGATACTGGGATTGAAAAATACCCTAATTTGCTGATAGAAAATCTGAAATACAATGATATTAAGAAAACTGGCTCTGGTCACTAGAGATTTAGCAACAACAAGCTGAGTTTACACCCAGCAGGGACTCAACAATGATGGGATGTACATTAGTCTCAGTTTAAGATGTGGTGCTCTATGTGGAACATTACCCATTTGTGTCTTCTGGGCATGTGCTTAGCAAACACAGTAGCAATCCCTAGATGCAATTATAGTTTAAAGGGTGTGGGGAAGGACAGTTTTCACTTTTAATTAAAGAGCATGAGTCCCTGTAAGTACCAGCAGGGTATCTGTCATTCATTCACAGGAATTTAAATCATGGCTTATTGTCACTCAGAGGAAGAATTAAAATCTCAGTCAAAGGCAGAACAGGTCATTGCCCTAGGAAGCTTTGTTGGCGAGGGCTAGATGAAGATGTATCCAGATCAAACCAAAGTTCACATGTATTCTCTGTCATGTAGGAAATGAACATATATATATATATATATATGTGTGTGTGTGTGTGTGTGTGTGTGTGTGTGTATGTATATGTATATATGTATATATATGTGTATATATATGTATATATGTATATATGTATATATATACAGGAAGGTCATATATACATGTCATGTATACATATATACATATACGTATATACATATACACATATGTATATATGTATATATACACAGGGAGGTCAAAATTATTAGACCTGAAAGTATGTAAAAATAATAGAATAGAATAACTTATATTGTTAGACTGTCATTAATAGTAAAGTAACATGTAGAAAACAATCTACTTTAAAAAATCAAAGTGCAGGGGCGCCTGGGTGGCGCAGTCGGTTAAGCGTCCGACTTCAGCCAGGTCACGATCTCGCAGTCCGGGAGTTCGAGCCCCGCGTTGGGCTCTGGGCTGATGGCTCAGAGCCTGGAGCCTGTTTCCGATTCTGTGTCTCCCTCTCTCTCTGCCCCTCCCCCGTTCATGCTCTGTCTCTCTCTGTCCCAAAAATAAATAAACGTTGAAAAAAAAATTAAAAAAAAATCAAAGTGTTTAAGAACTATTAAGTTAGTACTCTTAAAAAAGATTTTGGTATAGGGGTGCCTGGGTGGCTCAGTCGGTTAAGCGACCAGCTTCTGCTCAGGTCATGATTTCACAGGTCATGAGTTCAAGCCCTGCTTCAGACTCTGTGCTGACAGCTCAGAGCCTGGAGTCCACTTTTGGATTCTGTGTCTCCTTTTCTCTCTGCTCCTCTCCTGCTCATGCTCTGTCTCTGTCTCTCTCTCTCTCCTTCAAAAATAAATAAACATTCAAAAAAATTAAAAAAAGGATTTTGGTACAATCTGGCATAGAGTGCCATATGTATAATATATATGTATGTAATACATGCAACATATATATGTAGTATTAGAAGTGTAAACTTTAAAAATTATTTTAGTAGTATTACCAACCATAATATATATTTTATGCATCATTCAGAAATTCTCTCTTCAATCAAATAAAAATATATACCTAACTATAGTCTTTTTAGCATTTCGTTATTTGCAAAACATAGAGAAGATATTAATGTCTAACATTAAAAATGACTTAATGAATGCATTACAGAACCACTCAATTAAATGTTATGCAGTGATTACACTATGATTTATACAGGCTATGTAAGAACATGTAAATATGCTTATAATATAATGCTAAGTGAATAAATAGAATATAAAATGCATACTCTAATTATAAAGATATAAATTATGTATGCATATAGACAAAGACCAAATAAAAGTGTGCAAAAAATGAAATTGGTTACTTTCATTATATAAACAGAAATGATATACTTTTATGTTAGCTATCTTTTATATTGTTAAGATAATATTGCTACAATAAAATGTATATGTGCAAATATATGTGTAATATATATGTATATGTGTATATGTATATGTGTAAATGTATATGTGTAACTTCTTTCCAAGACTGTTCATGAAATTTTCAGTCTCCAGCTCTCAGAAGTCTTTATATGAATTCTTCCCAAGTGGCTAAAAGGGAGAATGTCCTTAATTCTCAAATTTACAGTTCAGTTGAGACCCTCCTGTGAATGTATATAAATTTTATATTATACATATTTATACATTATATAGTATATACATACTGTAATATACACATATTATATACATTTTTACCAAAGATATCATTTGAGGCCACATGTTGTCTCTCTCCTTTTTTTCTTCTTCAGAGTAATAAAGCTTAGCAACATTTTAATTCAGACAGATTTCAAATATTGCTTTATTGACAGCCTCACGTTTGACATCCTTGCTATAATTACAGTGTGTATTATATCAAGAGATGCTCTGTAACATCCCTAGAGACTCAATTACTGTGTGCCTTGCATATAGTCTGGGCAAGTATGGGAGTAACATCTAATATGATAGAGACACATTTTCTTTGAATATTTTTCAGGTATTATTTGATAGAGATATTCTAGAACTTCTGAAGTCATCAATGCTTGGAGGAAAATAATACACTTATAAAATACATTAATAGAAAATATTATTTTATACCAGAAATATTAAAACTCTTGTTCACAGGTTTATAGCATTTTATGAAATAAAATAATATCTCAATCAATCTCTTTCATCTGTTAATTGTGTAAAATATTCTGAGTTTCAAGGAGAAACTATGGGGCCCTTGACATTCCTGGAAGAACACAATTGTAGGAAACATTGTTATTGTTTTATTGTTATTTATTGCTCTACTTAATTTCAATATATATTTGAAACATCTTAGAAGAAAATCACAAGTATGCCAAGAACAAATGCACAACAGAAAAAGAAATTAAAACTAAAAGAGGAGAATGGGGATATATGTATGTAAGTGTATACACACACACACATATAATAGATAATAATATGTAAAAATACAGTTATATATATATAACTGTATCTATATAATTTCATAATTTCTTGCTAAAGGGAATTACATTGATTATTAAACCTAATTCTGTTTATAGTGACCAGAACATAGAAAGGAAAATAACAGATTACAGAACTTTAATTTTTAAAACAAATTCATGTGGGTTAAACTCTTTACTAGTTCTAATTTTGTGGAAGGATTTAAAGGATTTATTGCAGGTTTAATTCCATCTGGTCCTTGCTTATCTTAGTATGTATATATTTTAGCTCAGGCAAAAACTTGACGTCATCCTGGACCCCTTGCTTTCTATCACATGACAAACACAACCCAACAGCAAATCAAAATGGTCTATTTTCAAAATATATCCACAATCTGGCTATATCCACAATAAGACTTCACAGTTACTCTTCTCATCCAAGACACCATTTTTTAACTGGATTATTTGTATAATGTTTTAACTGGTCCTCCCGCTTTTTCACTTGCCATCCTGCAATTAATTTAATCACAGCTGTTAGTGTGATTCTATTAAGTATAGAACAGATCATCATACTCGTCTTCTCAGAACTCTCTGATGCTGCTGAGTGAAGGATTATAAAGCCTACATAATTAGGTCCCTACTACTTCTCTTTATCAGCCACCTTCTGTTTTTGTTTTGCTCTAACTGCACTGGACTCTGTGCAGTTCCTCAAATACACCGGACATTTTAACACCCCATGGGTTTTGTTATTTCTGTTCCCTTTGCTTGGAATGGTCTCCTCCAGAGAGCTTATCCTGCTCCTCCCAGATCTCCTCTTAAAGGTCACTGTATTAATGACACTTTCATGACAGAATTACACTCCTCTCTATACTTCTAATTTTCTTACCCAGCTCTATTTTTCCCACCTGAACATTTGTTACCATATGCTAGATGTACCAATCTAGTTACATGCTTGTTTGTGACAGAGTGAGAATGAGGAGAAGCTGGAGGAATAAAGAGCATAAGGAATCCCTGCTCTGGTGCTTTGCTTGTGCTGGGGTGGCCAAGTGGGTTTAAAGTGGAAAGAGACCCTGACCTCCCATGCTCTTTACCAGTGGATACTTAAGCCACTTTAAAATGGAATTCTCACTTCCATTCCCTTGAGTATGCAGAGAAGCCAGGGGAGGTACCAGTGTGTTTTATATATCAGGCAGCACCTAGCCATCTGGGAACCATACTTGCTAGGCACACCTGCTTTATTTTAGGTCATTTGTAATGTGCACGGGTCTTCCAACATCTTTAGCTTCTGCTCTGCAGAGGCTGAGTTTTCTACCTCCCTCGCCCCTCTTGATTTTTTAATGACCAGTAACCTCTTTCCTTTCCTGAATACATGAACTGTATCCTGCAGACTGAAATCTTGCAGTCTCTTGCCATGACTAGAAGGAATCTCAACTTCTCCAAAGTTGGGCAGTTTTTGGCTCTGCATATTCAGAATCTCTAGGTCTGCTTTATCCTCTATTCTTTGGTCCTTATCTGCTCTGTGCTAATGGGGAAAAGGAAATCATTTTCAGCTCTTGGTTAGACCACAGCCTGTTCCCTATCATGGATATTATAGCCTTGGGCTGGACAGAATCTTATTTTCCCACCACTTTTCTCTGATGGACAAGAGATGATTAAGATGAATTATTTAAACTGGTCCTATTATAGCTTCTGATTATATATTGTAATGTGGTAAAAGTTCACAGATTTGTTGTAGATAGGGAATCTTTTTCCAGTAGTCTGTCAGTTTGTGTTTACCTTAAGTTGCAAAATATTGTAGCAAGACCTTCTCCAAGCTGAGTTTTGTTGAGCCTTGTAGATGTGTCATATTCCTTTTCTGTTACATATTGTTATGGAGACATCTTATAATTACAACCCTTGCCGTTGGTGCCCTCCTAAACTTGAAGGAATAGTGTGTTGAAATTCTAAGTGTACCTCTTGATAATATTGTCTGAATGGAATTAAAAGCCTTTCTGTGATATATGTGGTAGTTTTTTTAAATGTTTATTTATTTATTTTTGAGAGAGAGAGAGAGAGAGAGAGAGAGAGAGAGAGAGAGCAAGCAGGGGAAGTGTATAGAGAGAGGGAGAGGGAGACTCCCAAGCAGGTTCCACGCTGTCAGTGCAGATCCCAATGCGGGGCTTGAGCACATGAACATGAGATCATGACTTGATCCTAAAACAAGAGCTGGATGCTTAACTGACTGAGCCCCCCAGGCACCCCTATATGTGGTGTTTTGTGTTTCAGAACACTTTACATAATATGATATACTTTCTATAAATGTTCTTGGTTTGGGTATTCTCTTAACATTATAGAGAGGAGGTCTAAAGTTATGACTCATGTGATGTGACAACTTCCTATAGTAAATGCCCTAAAAATCAATCCTTTTGGCACAATCCTTAAACTGCATTTCCACTACGCCAATGACAATGTCAGACACTGAGACAGGCTTAAGTCATTTTAGCTGTTGAGAATCTCAGTGTATTAGAAAATACCTAGAACTTGAAAAAAGTTTTTATTTTTAATTATTCACTTTTACAAATGTAATTATTTTACCCTATACACAGAGAACACTTACTAATAGTTGATTTTCATCAGCAGATAATAATGAAAGTCTAAACTAAATATCAAGCTGTGAATGTGATGTCCAGTACAAAGGAACTCCTATATTTCTTGGTATAAGCTCATTATCATGTATTGTTGACATTTACAAATATTTAAAGGATATTGTGATAACCCATACAATATCTCATTGATAAGTGAGTCTTTCTGAAATCCTTCAGCAGAACTCTAGAGATTCTGATAGGGGCTGACTCTTACAATACCCATGAATTTGATGCTTTATTTACCTCCTCCTCTGGCTCTAATTTGTCATCATGCATTCAATTTCTCCACCCATTGTGGTTGTCATGATGGGCTGAGGAAACATTCCAAACTGATACCCAATTGCATACCTGAAATCTTCGTTTCGATCTCTAATAGGAATCTCAAAATTAACATGGCCAAAATAGAACTTACACACACACACACACACACACACATACACACACACACACACACACACAGATTTTTTAGGTATATCTGACAAATAAAATTGTATATATTTAAAATGGACAACATGATGATTTGATATACATACACATTGTGAAATATTTACCACAACTAAGTTAATTAACACATCTATCACCTCACACAGTTACATTTTGTGTGATGAAAATGCTTAAGATTTGCTCTTTTAGCAAATTCAAGTATACAATACAGCATTATTAACTACAGTAAACATGTTGTATATTAGATCTACAGAACTTATTTGTCTTATAACTGAAAGTTTGCACCCTTTGACTAATATCTCCCCATTTTTCCTACCCCCAAAACCCTGGCAACCGCCATTCTATTCTGTCTCTGGGTTCAACTTTCTTTGTTTTGATTTTTTTAATGTCAAACCTGTCCTCCTCATCTCTCCAAGTAAACGTTGCCACTGTTCAAATGTGAAAACCATCATTCTAGACATCATCAATGGAGGGATATTTATTAATGTCTTTGCTGGTTTTTCCTCTACTTAAATGCATAATATTGGAGGGTTAAAAGGCTCAGTCCCAGACCTTCCATCACTTTTTTTGGCCTAAATTTTATCACTGGGGGAAGTTATTTGCTCCCATGGCTTTAAGTACAATCTATAGATCATCTATTTTTCTTTTCTTTCCTTCAAGGCTGAGATCCAAAGCATAAACAAGTTCCTATGGTTCTACTTTCAAAATATATTCCAAATCCATTTATTCATTTTGTTTACTATGTGGCTGCCCTAATGCAAGCCACCATTATCTCTCTTTTTAAATTTTAATTGAAGTATAGTTGACATATAATATTATGTTAGTTTCAAGTATACTACAGAAGGATCCCACCATTAAGTTTTTTGGAGACTACTGTAGATGACCACCTAACCGGTCTCTCTGCTTCTATTCTTTTCCTAAAAATGTTTATTCTCTTTACAGTAATAAATATCTTTAAAAACAAAATAAAACCCAACACATTTTAAATTATATTATATTACTCTGCTGCTTAAATGCCACCAATGGCATCTCATTACATTTTTAATAAAATCCAATTTTCCTACAATGACCTACAAAGCTCTATGTGATCTGGCCTCTGCCTATTTTGCTGATCTTATTTCTAACCACTTTCTTCTTTGACCCCTAACTTAAGTTGCAGTGGCTTTCATTCTTTTCCTTAAACATGGCAACCTGTTCCTGTCTACATTCACTGGTTTCTCAAAAAGTTCTCTGATTCTAGACACAGAAGACTGTCCTCTTCTAACCAATGTAAAATCACTCACCCTCCTTTGCCTTCACTCACTATATACTATAACATCTGGATTTCTTTTTGTTATGACATTCTCTGAATTGTCTTGTTTATTTTCTGTCAACACACTCTAGGAAGTAGTATGATGAGTTCAGTCACCTTGAGGGTTTCATTCATTCATCCATCCACAGAATCCATAACGAGGCCTGGCACTCAATAGTTTCAAGTGAATTAGTGACATGTATGTTTGTAAATCCTGTTGGTCCTGGATCTTCACCTTCTTCAGCATTTATAGAAGACTGACAAGCCATTTGATTGCAATTTATATTTCTAATTATATAACTTTGATGTGTGTGCAACTTAGGTGTCACGAATCATTGTTTCATATCAGGAGTCTCCTGTTTTTGTTTTTTTTGTTTTTGTTTCAGTTCAGCCTTCTAAAGAGAGGTGCTCGAATGTTTTGCCATTGCCCTCAAATGGCTCCAGGCTCTAAGTATCGTTGGGCATTATGGCAGAGTGGCATATATGGACTGTCTGCAAGTAAAGTGCTATTACTAATGAAGCCATATTCTCTTGAATCCACAAGGGAAGACTGATGGAGTGCAGGCAGTGGAAATGTTCCCCCTCTCTTCTGAAGTCTGGGGGTAAGTTGTAAATATTCGTTTCTATGTGTCTTTGGAAACACAAACAATCCCTTTTGTCTTGTTTCCTCACTAGATTGAGACATCTGACTCTTTCAGTATAATCCTAGGACAACTTACCCAGCATGAATACGCTTCTAGGCACCCAGGGACCCTAGATTTTATTTGAAACTCCTGACCTCACTCTAATGATCCCCTGAGTTCTCACAGCCACACTCACTTTATTCCTATGTCCAGGAAGAAAATTTAAAAACATAGAAAAACTATGAAATAATCAATTCATAACCCTATTGTCCTCTTGTTTCTTTTCATAAGCAGCCTTGTTGGGCCATTAAATTCAGAGCTACGAGTCATTAAAACATAGTTCCTATTTCTTCAAGGTTAGATAGAAGGACACATTTCCAGAAGGTGAAAGGGATGTCTTTGTGTTTCCTCTAATGCAGGAAAATAAAGAAATAAAAAGAAACCAGTTTTGTTTTATTAAAACAGTCATATTTCATATATCAGCCATACTAATACAGGCTGAAAGCTGATGTGATTAGGTTAAAAATCCTTCCCCTTCAGTGTTGAGGAAAAGGATGCAGTGGGACAAGTGCTGGGGGAAAAAGAGAATTTAGTCCTGTTCTTACATGGAGTTGCATAGCCAAGTGTTTCTTAAAGGTTATAAAGATGCCCATCCTGTCCCATTGGTGAGGTTGCAGAACTGCCATTGTGTGGAGTCAACCAGCTCAGTACAAAATGAGATTCATAGGAGTTTAAAAACTCTGATCCACAGGAAGCCCCAGAGCAGTGCATTTGAAATGACCCTGCATTCCTAATTCAAATGATGAGTGTGACCATGGCAAAACAGACAGATCAGCAGTTCCCACTCTCTTGGTTTCCCTGAGGGTCTTCAAAATGAGACTGACCCTTTCAGAAATGGATTCTGACTGGGCCATGATACTACAGCACATTATATCATGGTAAACAGGCTGGGCACTCTCCCAGAGGCTTGTTTTAATGATAACACCATGCCAGGCAGGCAATGCCATACAGCACGTAATCCCTTGGGAAGTTTAATCAAGGTCTGACATTAAAACACTTTCATGCAGATTCCCACTGATTTTTAAATATTTCCTAGGATTTTTTTTTTAGTCAAAAGAAACCCAGGAAAAATTAAATTACCTGTCCTCAATCATAATCATATAGTAAACAGACAAGAGATTTGGAAAGACTCATTTTATATCAGGATTCATCTTCCTTCCTTATTAGTTGATCATAGCCAAGTCATTCAACTTTTCTGAGCTCCAATTTCTTTATCTATATTAGGAATGATCGTAATAATAATTCTCACACAGCATTGGTATGAGAATTAAACTTCACATAAAATCCCTTTGTGCCCTCTAAATTATCTTTCAATTGTCATTCCCTATTTTTATTTCTGTTATCACTAACATCATGGATTTTCAGATCTTACTGCCTATGGTCTCCATATGTGGTTTATAGTGTACTGTTATAGTGAAGATGACAGAATTTCAGTCTCAGGGTGGAAACATTCTTGAGCATCATCTAGTGGAAGCACTAATTCAGTGGCTCAACCTTCTCGACAAAGTGCATATAAATCAACTACTTGAAACTCTTCAGTGACAGGGAACTCACTACTTCAAAAGGCTTTCATCCTTTTTTTAGCATTGACTATTGGAAGGGCCATCCTCACTCTGAGCTGAAACTGATCTCCCCCTATGTCACTTTCAGCCATTTTAATACTATATTCTGAGCCTGCCTGTTTTATATTAACCTTTAAAATATACGGCAAAACCAGTAAAACCTCACTTTCAGGAATATATTAGTAATTAATTAATAATTGAAAAATTTAGGAAGATAATACTTTTATTTCATACTCCTGGTACAATTTTGTAAGATAAAACCCATTCTCTATGTTTCCCATGGCAAATTGAATAGAAGAGCCGTGGTCTGCAGCATACTTTCTCTACTCTTACAAGTGTCATGGGGCATTGTGGGGGAGGTGGGCATGTAGGGTAGTTAGGGAACACACTCAAGCATTGCATAAAGCAAGGATTTGGGAAAGGAACATCTCAATGCAAAGAGTTTTACTCTGGGGGTGGGAATTCAAGTTGTCATGCTCACAGCTGACAAGACAACGAGGTGAAAAAAGGGGCTGTAAGACATCATGACATTTCTTCATTTTATTTATACAAAGATACTAGACTGCTGAGTGAATTGTGTTTGTATATTTGACTGAATAGCTAATTTTGTGACAGGAAAACAATCACTTTGGGGGGATTTCAATTTCCATCTTACAAACTGGAGTGATAATGGCCAGGTCAGGGTGATTACTTAGCACCTAATTTAAATGCAGTTTAAATAATTTATTTGAGATATAGTAATGTATCTAGGATTATACATATTAAAACAAGAATTAATAGTATTATAATTATCATGGATTTACAAATATTTAATCCCCAGGGAATTTATTTCAAATTAAGAAAAACAGAATCTAAACTTACATTTTCTTTTACCACAGGATGTTCTTCCTTTCTTACAAATTAGAAAAGGAAGCTAAAAATGGGTAAGTTGTCTAGTTTACATGGGTATTTAGTGAAGAAGCTGTCAATCAAGTAAACAACCCCTTAATGTAAAAATCATTATGCAACCCTGTTTCTTATACATTTATATATAGTCGATTTTTGATAACTTTATCACATACGGTTTGTACATGCAGATTGTTTTATTTTCTTATATCTATAACCTAATTTACCTATATTTGATAGTAAAGACTTAACTATGGGATGGATTATTTCTACCATACCTGTGTTTATTTTCTAATTTAAAAAATTTTTAATTTTTAAAAGTTTTTTTTTTCGATCTCCAGTTAGTTAACATACAACATAATAGTTTCAGGTGTACAATGTAGGGATTAAATACTTCCATACAACACCCAGTACTCATTAGAAGTGCACTCCTTAACTTCCATCGTCTGTTTAGCCCATCACCCCACCCACTTCCCCTGTGGTAACTGTCATTTTATTCTCTATAGTTAAGAGTCTGTTTCTTGGTTTACCTGTCTCTCTCTCTCTCTCTATTTTTTTGCCCTTTTGCTCATTTGTTTTGTTTCTGAAATCCCACATGTGAGTGAAATCATATGTTATTTGTCTTTCTCTAACTGACTTATTTCACTCAGCATTATACTTTCTAGCTCCATCCATGTCATTGCAAATGGCAAGATTTCATTCTTTTTTATGGCTGGGAAATATTCCATTGTATATATTTACCACTTTTTCTTTATCCATTCATCAGTTGATGGATACTTGGGCTCTTTCCATAAGTTGGCTATTGTAGATAATGCCGCTATAAACATCAGAGTGCATGTGTTCCTTTGAATTAGTATTTTTATACTCCCTGGGTAAAAACTTGTAGTGCAATTATTGAATCATACGGGAACCTCCATACTGTTCTCCAGAGTGGCTGCACCAGGTTGCATTCCTACCAACAGGTCAAGGTTTCCCTTTCTCCACATCCTTGCCAACACCTGTTTCTTGTGTCGTTGATTTTAGTCATTCTGACAGATGAGGTGATATCTCATTGTAGTTTTGATTTGCATTTTCCTGAAGAACAGGATGTTGAGCATCTTTTTATGTGTCTGTTGGCCATCTATATGTCTTCTTTGGAAAAATGTCTATTCATGTCATCTGCCCACTTTTTAACTGGATTATTCATTTTTGGTGTCTTGAGATTTATTTTTATTTTTTTTAGAGAGGGAGAGAGAGTGTGAGCAGGGGCACAATTCTGAGAGGGGCAGAAAGAGAGAGAAAATCTTAAGCAGGCTCCACTCAGTGTGGAGCCCAATGTGGGGCTCAATCCCACGAACCTGGGATCATGACCTGTGCCCAAATCAAGAATCAGATGCTCAACCAACTGAGCTGTTCAGGTGCCCCTAGGGGGTGTTGAGTTTCATAAGTTCTTTACATATTTTGGATACTTTTTTTTTATTTAAAAAACATTTTTGAAGCTTTATTTTTGAGAGACAGAGACAGAGACAGATACTGTGAGTGGGGGAGAAACAGAGAGAGAGAGAGAGAGAGAGAGAGAGAGAGAGAGAGAATCCAAAGCAGGTTCCAGGCTCTGAGCTGTCAGCATAGAGCCCGACATGGGGGTTGAACCCACGAACCATGAGATCATGACCTGAGCCGAAGTCGAACACTAAACCAACTCAGGCACCCCCTGGATACTAACTCTTTATCAGATACATCATTTGCAAATATCTGTTCCCATTTTGTATGTTGCCTTTTGGTTTTGTTGATTGTTTCTTTTGCAGTGTAGAATCTTTATTTTGATAAAGTCCCAATACTTTATTTTTGCTTATGTTTCCCTTGCCTCAGGGGACATACCTAGAAAGAAGTTGCTATGGCTAATGTCAAAGAGGTTACTGCCTGTATTCTCCTCTAGGATCTTTATGATTTCAGGCCTCACATTTAGGTCTTTGATACATTTTGAGTTTATTTTTGTGTATGGTGTAAGAAAGTGGTCTAGTTTCATTCTTTTGATGTTGCTGTCCTGTTTTTCCAGCACTATTTGCTGAAGAGACATACCTGTGTTTATTAACACAATATGAAGGACCATTTTGTCAATGATCCTGACACTGTTCTAAGTGATGGAGACATGGAAATGATCAAAACAAACACAAATTAAAATTTATAGTCCAGTATAGTAGACAAAGAGACAAAGGGGAGCTTTTCAAAAGCACAGTGCATTCTATTTCTACCAATTATTTGCTTGAAATATACCAAATCTAATTTGATTTGAAAACATCTCCTATATTTCAAAGCAAAAATAATTTAGTCTATTCACTCCTAACCATTCAGACTCAAAATTTTAGGACATAATGATTTATGCTTCAGATATCTTGCCCACCTTGCTCTTGTTTATTGGATGGATATATACAACACTTCTATTCCAAAGACATTATTGAGGTGACATTTAGTGGTTCTTCTTTTCAACAATCAATGTACTATACCCAAATTTATAAATATATTAAAATCTAATACTATGTTCACCTTGAGGCAGAATTCAGTAGGTAAAACCCAAACTAAAAAATACTTCAAAGTAAATTTGAAATAAATAGCTTTCCATAAATCATACACTACATACATGGTGGATCATTTTTCTTTTTATTTAATTCACCTACGTGTAACAGTACACTTTTTGGCAGTGGGAGCAATAGAAATAAATTAATAGAAGAATTGAATAATACAACATTTTATCTTTGACTATTATAAATACAGTCCATCTGTTCTTTTCTGGGTTAAATATACCCTTATTTTAAATGCAGGCAGGCAGAGGAAAATGAATTGTCTTTTCCCATCACCATTTTACTTCTGGGCTTTTTCTGTCCTGTTTCAAAAAAGCCTCAGATATGTGACTCCTGACTTCATTCTTTCTATAATAAATACTAAATCTGGTTTAGTGTGATATTATGAATCTGGAGATACAACCACATTTTCTCAAGAACCCATTAAATTCAGCCAACAGCAAGTTATCATAAAATGGTTTAAAATAAAAATGTAGTCAGCCTCAAAATGCATAAGCATCTTGTGTGTATAGCAAGCCTTAAGTATAATATAAATATTGATAAGACAGTAATATAAACCAACCTGTTTTTAGTCAGGTAACCTTTAGTAAATACCCCACTTCCCAACTCCCACACCATCACTTCTGAATATCTGCACAGAGAATATTCTTACAGTATTATAAAATTTAACTAATTCAATTTGTATGGAAGTATTTAGTGATCTGTATCTTCCATACAATATGATTTACTTAAATCCAGTTTAAAAATCCAATGTATACTATGAAATGCAAAATATTAAAAACGAATGTGTTTGAACATATAAAAGAAAACAATGAATGAAGAGACATGTACTATATATAATTCGTGAAAAATTATATTGTAAGTGTAGTAATATATATTAAAATTCCAATTTGAAATATATATAATTATCCATATGTCAACCACAGTTTTCTTAGAAGATAATTCTAAATTTGGGAATATTGCAAAAATTACATTTAGTGGGTAACTTTTATTTTGTCAAAATACTTTAAATGTATTCTGAAAACATAAATCTCCATACATAAAAAGAAAATGGGAAGAATTCATGATGGTATTTCATGAGACACACACACACACACACACACACAAACACACACATACACACAACACACCTTCCATGTTTTAAGTAGCTTGTTCAACATGGGATACTCATTTTAAAAGCTAATTTTATTTTTCATGATTAAAAAAATAATATTGTAAAACAAGATATTTTGGAAAAATTAAACACAAAGAAAAAAATCACCCTGTATTCCACCAAAGTTAATATTTTCAAGCAAACATTTCATTTAAAATTTATATATGTTCTGCTCTTCTCAATTAAAATTAAAACATAAGCCTTTTCTCAAGTTATTGCAAATACTTAATAAGCATAATTTAATGGTTGCTTAATGTCCATCAAGTGAAATATTTCTCAAAGTGTTGGCTATGGATAAACTGAACAGGATCTTCTGGAGCAGAATGTGGGATAGGAGCTCAATAATGGACATTTTACACAGGTTATTCAGATGATTCTTATATGTACAACTTTGAGAGGCAATACTTTACTAAATGCACTAAAATTTATTTAACTATTTTCTCATTTTTTAGAGCCAGGTTGTTTCTATTTTTTAATAATAAATTATAACACAGTTGAGATATTTCACATACCATAACATTCACTCATTTAAAATGTATTTTAGTATATTCACAGAGTTGTGCCATCACCACTACTTAATCTTGGAATAGTTTCATTACCCTTTAAAGGAATTCTATCCCAAGGAGGCATTCCTCACCCTCACTTCTGGAAACTACATATCTATTTCCTGTCTCTATTGATTTGCTTTTTGGGATGTTGTATATAAATGGAATAAACAGCATATATGATCTTTTGTGACTTTATTCTTTCGTTTACCATAAAGTTTTCAAGATTTATCAGTGTTGTACTATGTATCAGTACTTTTTACTTTTTTTATTACCAAATATTCTATTCTATGGCCATACCTCCTTTTGTTTATCTCTTCATCAGCTGGTGGATATTTGGCTTGACTCCATTTTTCGGTTATTATCAGTAATGCATAAACATTTTTGTGAATGTGTTTGTGTGGGCATATATTTTCATTTCTATCAAGTATAAACCTAGGAATGGTAGTGTTGAATTATACAGTGTCTTTATGTTTAACCCATTGAGGAAATACCAAATTGTTTCCCAAAGAGGCTGTACCAGTTTACATTTCTATCAGCAAAGTAAAAAAATTTCAATTTCTTCCCATCTTTCTAGCACTTGCTATGTCTATATTTTTTGGGTTAGCTACCCAAGGAGTATGAAGAAGTTTTACTTTGCATTTCCCAATTAACTAATTATGTAAGCAACTTTTCATGTACTTATTGATCATTTATATGTCTTCTCTAGAGAAAATCTATTCAAATGTTTTGCCTATTAAAAAATTGGGTTATTTGTCTTCACTTTTGAATTGTAAGAGTTCTTCATATAGTCTGGACACAAGTACCTTACCAGATATATGGTTTCAATTTTTTTTGCCCATTCTGCAGGTAGTCTTTTAACTTTTTTGATGATTTCATTTGCAGCACCTAAGTTTTTAGTTCCGATGAAATCTAATTTATCTAGTTTTCTTCACTTGTCATTTGTGCTTTTGATGTCATGATCTATATAAAAAATGATGTCATCCACAAATAGAGCTAGCTTTTATCTGAATGTCCTTTATTTATTTTATTTATCTAATTTCCCTACATACAACTTACAGTATAATTTTGACTAATAATAATAACATATAATTTTGTCTTCTTCCAGAATTTAGGCAGAAAATATTCCTTTACCATTAAGTATGATGTTAGCTCTGAGATTTTCATAAATGTCATTTATCAGGTTAAAGAAATTCTCTTCTACTTCTAGTTTGTTGAGTGTTTTTTCTTTTTTTTTTTTAATCTTGAGACAATGCTGGAGTATGTCAAGTGCTTTCTCAGTATCAACTGAATGATTATATAGCTTTCATCTTTAATTTTATAAACACAGTGCATTATATTACTTTTCATATGTTAAACATGCCTTGCATTCTTGGGATAAATCCTACTTGATTATTGTGTGTAAATATTTTTATATGTTGCTGAATTTGACTTGCAAGCATTTTGTTGTAGATTTTTGCATTTATATTCATATTGGATATTTGTCTCCAACTTTGGTTTTTTGTCTGGTTTTAGTATCAAGGTAATATTGGTTCATATGATAGCTTGAAAAATATTCCCTTCTCTTTTATATTTTTATAAGAATCTTTGAAGGATTGGGATTAAGTCTTCTTTAAAAGTTTATAGAACTCACCAATAAAGCCATCAGGGCTTCCCACTGCGGTTCCCTCCATTTTTTTTCTATGTATGTACAAGACGTGTACATGTGTGGGAACTTCTAGATACCCAGAAATGGTAGAGCTTTTCAAACCCCTCCATGAGAATCTTGTTTCCCATATCTTTCTTTTAAATTTTGATCAGGATCTTGTTAGCATCAACTCATATTGTAAACTCAGGTAACTATGATGTTTTATAATTGCTGCTGATTATTTCCAATAAATGTCCTGGGCTAGGGTTATCCTCACTGAGGAGCTCCAAAGAAAGATTAGATAATAGCAACACACTGAGCATGGGGATTTTCCATAAAGCTCCAAGATAAGTTAAATAGTGACAATCCTCTGGGGATAAGACTTTTTGAGGTGTTCTAATCCTAGACTGCTCCTGCTTATAGATGCCAGGTTGATGGGTTTTATAACTTCCATAATTGTGAGGCTGCTGGCTTTCCATGGAGATGGGAAATGGAGGATTGAAACAGGCCAAATCAAAAAGCCCCAATCACTGCTGCTCTTCATAAAGTTTTGCAGTTTTTACATATTAAAGGGTCCTTCGATTTTTTGATGCCTTTGTTTAAGAGTTAACATTTTAGAAAAATTGATTTTGACTTGTTTTGGCCAGTATTTTCATTGTTATGACTGAAGATAGTAATTACACAGATTATCATGCTGCTATTTCAGAAGTCCCTCCCAGTTTCAAGCTATGCTTTTAAAAGGAAATATTAAATAAGGAATAGAAAGAAAATTATGTTTTTATAAAAATTACAAAATGTCTTGCCATAAAGTTGATTCTAGTTTAGATTTTTATTGCTAATAATAAATAAAATAAAAACTGCTTACTATTATCTCATTAACAACCACAATATTGAACATTTATAGTTTGTATATGCACCATATAATTCCTACTTTTTTTCTCTTAACAATAGCCCCTTTATTTTTCAAAACTGCTTCTCACTCATTCCTATTCGTGGTTCTTCACATATATTTAAAAAAAGAAAAACAATGCAAAAGTCTATAGGCTGATTTGAATCAGTTTCTCCAGCCCCCCTAAAAGTCTTATTCAGTGGTTTGGGTAAAAAAGCTAAAAAGAAGTAGTTAAGAGGTGAGTTGGTTAACAATATAAATTTAGAATATTTATCATAGATTCACCTATTAGGGATGCGAGAGCAATACTTTCAGTGAAAAGAATATGTGGTGAAGAGGTGTCCAAAGGAAGCCTGATAATATAGAAAAAAGGATTATGAATTAAGTGCATTCCTTTTTTCCAAGGCTACACCAATTATGGACAAAATCAAATGCCTGAACTCTGGTCAGAGAATTAAATGTTTCCAGAGAACCAGAATACTGCCCTCTTCCAGTAGAGAAATCTATGCTACAGCAGGAATTTTTATGTCTCCAATGTTATCAACTGCTTTCAACTCCACTTATGTCTCTGATAGCCAAACACTGCTCTGACTGCCCTCATCAAGGACCATGGCGCTTACTGCCTGTGGTATCAGGAGTCGTCCTTCTACGGCTGACCTCTACTTAATTAAAATTTTGGTGGCCTGTTTTTTTAAATCATTTAAAAAAATCTTTAAGTTTCCTTGAGAATTGAGCTTCATAAAACATTTTTAAGGGTGGTATTTTCCAGAGGCTGAACACAAACTTGCAGTGCTGTTCTCTCACTACACACTATGTAAACGGACCCACACAGTGTTTTGAAATTATGGCATGCTTTTTATTTCTCTCTTCCACGAACAATTAAACATTCTATTAGATATTAGTGATGCTCACCATTACTTCCTGTTCCCCTCTTTCCCGAGAGGATTGCACTTCAGGATCTCTTTTAGGTTAAGTGTGACTGTGTGACTTGTTTTGTCCAATAAAATGTAAGCAGTAGTACAATTTGTGTCTCTTATGGGTGGAAGCACTTAAGAATCAAGGCGCAATTCTCAACTTTGTCCTGTAGTGGCCACAAAGCTGTTATGGATGGTGAAAACTGAGTCTCAGTCTTTGTTCAAAAACAGTGACATAAACTAAGAAACAGACCTGTATTGTCTTCAGCCACTGAGATTTTTGAATTGCTTTTACTGTAGCAAAATCTAGCATAACCTGACTGGTTATAGAAACAGACCTTCACATTTTATATATGTATAAAATTGATTCAAATTCATAAAGATGAAAAGTATCCACAATACATGATATTGAGCACAGATTAATTAAACAATAACGATGTAAGCTGTCTTTGCCAGGGGAATATTTAGTGGTATACACTGGAGGTATTATAGTGCTGTACTTTGAAGCAATTCATTTTTATCACAGGCTCCAACAATTCTTACTGCAATATCTTACCTACTCCATTAGCAGAGGGCTTCAGAATACTTGCTGCATCAGAGACAACATAGTTGTCAAAGATATTAAGACACAGACTGCATAATCTAGAGACAGACTAGAAACATCATGCACACAATTAGCATTTTGGAGAAATCAAAACTTCCATAAAGACGATATAAAGGTACACTTTAAGAAGGTGACTTGGCAAGAATAATGCCTCAGTAACAAGTACCCTGCAAGAAATTGCCTTTCAGTGAAGATAAGTAAGATAAGACAAATGCAGGTCACAAACTACTAACCATACAAACGAAAAACAAAATCTAAATTATTCCAGATAAATCCCCTATCATTTGATTTGTTAAGGGTTTTCAAAAATTCTTTAGTGATAAATCTGATTAAAGATAGGTTAGTACTAAATATATATATTTGAAGTAGACACATCTTTTTGTTTTTATTGTTGTAAGAACACTTAACATGAGATCTACTCTCTTAATAAATTTTTAAGTGCACAATATATTTCTGTTAACTATAGGCACATTGTTGTACAGCAGATCTCTAAAATTTATTCATCTTGCATAAGTGAAACTCTGTACCCTTTGAACAGCAATTCCCCATTTCCTCCTACCCCCAACATTTGGCAACCACTATTCTACTCTCTGCTTGTAGGTGTTCCACTATTTTATAGACCTCATATAAGTGAAATCATGCAGTATTCTCCTGTGACTGGCTTATTTAAGTTAGGATAATGTCCTCAAGTTTCATCCATGTTGTTGCATATGCAAGATATCCTTCTTTTTTAATGCTGAATACTAGTACAATACAAGTATATGGCACATTTTCTTTATGCATTCATCCAAGAGTGGACATTTAGATTATTTCCACATCTTGGGTATTGTAAATAACGGTGCAATGAACACTGAGCGCAAATATCTCATCAAGATCCTGATTTAAAATTTTTTTGGAGAGAAGTTAAGATGGCGGAGAAGTAGGGCGACTGGGATTTCCCTTGTTCCTCAAACACAGGTGTATTGAGGTCAGATCACTTGGAACAACCAGGGAATCAATCTGTGGAGTGACAGATCTCCACAGAAAGATCTCCACAGGAAGAGGGAGACAGCTTGGTGGGACAGAGGTGCGTGTATGTAAACTGGGGAAGATAAAATGGCATAGGCATGGAGGGGAGGGAACCACTTCTGAGGAGAGACAAAAGGGAGAGAAAGACAGAGAGAGAGGCTGTGGAATTGTGGTATCGTATTGTGTTAGCACAAGAGGAAAACCTCTCTGGACCATGGACTGGGGAATGAGAAATACATAGAGTGCCAGTTTCTATTCTGCAAACAGCTTCAGGAGCTGAAGAATGGAGTTTTCAAAAGTGCACAACTTTCTCTGGACCAGAGCCTGGCCCTATGCGCACACCTGCAGGGGAGGGGAGCCAACCCCAGAGTGAGGTATTGATTTCAGGGGTGCATTGGGAGAAAGCAGTCCCCTTCCTCAAGTACTGTGGGAAGAGGGTTTATTGCCTCCCAAAGGACAAAAGACACTGCAGGCGCCAGCCAAAGGCCCTTTATTGGTAGGGCTGAGTAGCGCTACCCCAGAACAGAATCTGCAGGGTGCAGGGCCCCCTAGTACATTTGGTTTTGAATCCCAGCTAAGTGCCTAGAAGGCGTGGGAGACTATGGAGCAGGGCAAGCCGACTGCCGGCGCTATTCTGTGAGGACAGCTTGAATAGCAGGGTTTGAGACATCTGGTCTGAGGAGGAGGTTGTGGTGTTGCCATTTTTCTCCCCATTACCAGCAGGGTGGGCTTCAGGGAACCAGACATCAGCCCCCAATGGAGGTGGGATCTGTTTGCACCAAACCCATCCCTCTGTGCCTGGCAACTGCTGTCTGGAGGGAGACTGATACTGACCTAACCACATGCCTCTGCTCCGGACCAGCACAGTCATTGGTCCCAGGCACCAACAGACAACTGTCCTGCGATTTGGTATGTTAGTCTATTTCTCTCTCTTTTTTTCTCTCTCTTCTCTTCTCTTCTCTTCTCTTCTCTTCTCTTCTTTCTTTCTTTTTCTTTCTACCCTCATCTTTTTTCCTTTGGAATCAGGCTCATAGTTTTTGATTTGATTCTTCATCAATTCTTACTATATATATTTTCTTTCTCTGTTTTCTTTTACTCTATTCTCTTTACACCTCTTCTATATCTCCCTCTTCATTATTTTCCCTTCTCTCTCTCTGGATTAAACCTTATAGCTTCTTTGGTTCTCTGCTTGGTCTTTTTTTCCTGCCCCTTTCATTTTTCTCTTTGTGTGGGATCAGGTTCTTCCTCCTTTCCTTTTTCCAGGGTTCAACAAACAAATCAAAGTTCACCTGGTGGAAGGAAACAATCCACCGCTATGAGCAAGGAGGAGATTTGCAGAGGACTGACCAGTGGGATAGAGCAGCCAAATATGCAACAACAAAGTGAATGCAACACACTTCAAAAACACTTCCTGAAGTGCTAGGCCCTGGACAGTATATGACCTCTTTTTAATATAGTAGTACTCACAGGAGCAGGACACATAACAAGCTATTAAAACACATAAAAGGCAGAAACCTAGCCAAAACTATGAAATAGAAGAATTCTCCTCAAAAGAAGCTCCAAGAAGAAATGACAGCCAGAGAATTTCTCAAAACAGATATAAACAATATATCTGATCAAGAATTTAGAATAACAATCATAAAACTAACAGCTGGGCTTGAAAAAAAGCATAGAAGACAGCAGAGAATCTTGCTGCAGAGATCAAAGACCTAAGAAATAGTCTCAATGGATTAAGAAATGGTATAAATGAGATGCAAAATAAACTAGATATAGTGACAGTGAGGATGGAAGAAGCAGAGTATAGGTGAAATAGAAGATAAACTTATGGAAAATGATGAAGCTGAAAAAAAGAGGGAAAGGAAATTACTAGACCATAAGGGGAGAATTAGAGACCTAAGTGATTACATGAAACAAAACAATATCACATCATAGGAGTTCCAGAAGAATAAGAAGAGAAAGAGAATGGGACAGAGATTTTTTTGCACAAATGAAAGCTGAAAACTTCCCTAATCTGGGGCAAGAAACAGGCATCTAAGTCTAAGAGGCATGGAAAACTCCCTTCAAAGTTGACAAAAACAGGTCAACACCATGACATATCAGAGTGAAACTGGCAAAATATAAAGATAAAGAGACAATTCTGAAAGCAGCTAGAGACAAATGGGCCCTAACCTACAGAGGTAGACACATGAAGGTAGTAGCAAAGCTATCTACTGAAACTTGGCAGGCAAGAAAGGAGTGGCAGGAAATATTCAATGTGCTGAACAGGAAAAACATGCAGCCGAGAATCCTTTATCCAGCAAGGTTGTCATTCAGAATAGAAGGAGAGATAAAGGCTTTCCCAAACAAAAACTGAAGGAATTCATGACCACCAAACCAATCCTGCAGGAAATCCTAAGGGGGACTCTGTGAGTGGAAAGCAGCAAAAACTACCAAGCACCAGAGACATCACCACAAGCATGAAACCTACAGATAACACAATCACACTAAATCCATATCTTTCAATAATCACTCTGAATGTAAATGGACTAAATGCCCCAATCAAAAGACACAGGGTATCAGAATGGATAAAAAAACAAGATCCATCTATATGCTGTCTCATTTTAGATCTGAGAAGACCTGCAGATTGAAAGTAAGGGGATGGAGAACCATTTATCATGCTATTGGACATCAAAAAAAAGTCAGAGTAGCCATACTTATATCAGACAAACTACATTTTAAAAGAAAGATGGTAACAATAGATGACGAAAGGCATTATACCATAATTAAGGGGTCTGTCCATCAAGAAGAGCTCACAATTGTAAATATATATGCCTCCAATGTGGAACAACCCAAATATATAAATCAATTAATCACAAACATAAATAAATGTAGAGATAATAATATCATTATTGTAGGGGACTTTAATACTCCACTAACAACAATGGGCAGATCATCTAGGCAGAAAATCAATAAGGAAAAAATGGCTCTGAATGACACATTGAACTAGATGGACTTAACAGATATATTCAGAACTTTCCACCCTAAAGCAGCAGAATACACATTCTTCTTGAGTAAATATGGAACCTTCTCCAAATAAGATCATATACTGGGTCACAAAACCGCTCTCAACAAATGTAAAAGGACTGAGATAATGCCATGCATATTTTCATATCATAACACTTTGAAACTTGAAATCAACCACAAGAAAAAAAATTTGGAAAGCCCTCAAATACATGGAGGTTAAAGAACATCCTACTAAGAATGAATGGGTCAACCAGGAAATTAAAGAAGAAATTAAAAAATATATAGAATTAATTGAAAATGAAAACACGACAGTTCAAACCCTTTGGGATGCAGCAAAGGCAGTCCTAAGAGGAAAATATATTGCAATTCAGCCCTATCTCAAGGAGCAAGAAAGGTCCCAAATACAGAACCTAACCTCACACCTAAAGGAACTAGAAAGAGCAAAGAAAGGCCAAAGCCAGCAGAAGAAGAGAAATAATAAATATTAGAGCATAAACAAACAATATAGAATAAAAAACCCAGTAGAACAGATTAATGAATGTAAGAAAGAATAAACAAAACTGATAACCCTCTAGCCAGACTCTCAAAAAGAAAAGAGAGAGAAACCATATAGATAAAATGACGAATGAAAGAGAAGAGACCACAACCAACACCACAAAAATACAAACAATTATTAGAGAATACTATGAAAAATTACATGCCAACAAACTGGAGAATCTAGAACAAATGGACAAATTTCCTGACAGTCACACACTACCAAACTCAAATAGGAAGAAATAGAAAATTTGAATACACACATAACCAGAGAAGAAATTGAATCAGTTATCAAAAATCTCCCAACAAATACGAGTCCTGGGCCAGATGGCTTCCCTGGGGAATTCTACTAGACATGTAAAGCAGAGTTAATACCCATTATTCTCAAGCTGTTCCAAAAAACAGAAACAGAAGGAAAGCTTCCAGTCTCATTCCATGAAGCCAACATTACCTTGATTCCAAAACCAGACAAAGATCCCATTAAAAAGGAGAATTACAGGCCAATATCCCTGATTAACACGGATGCAAAAATTCTCAAGATATTAGCATATCAAATTCAACAGTACATTAAAAGAATTATTCAGCATGATCAAGTGGGATTTATTCCTGGGCTGCAGGGCTGGTTCAATATTTGCAATTCAAACAATGTGATTTATCACATTAGTAAAAGAAAGGATAAGAACCATATGGTCTTCTCAATAGATGCAGAAAAACACTTTGACAAAAGACAGCCTCCATTCTTGATAAAAACCCTCAAAAAGTAGGGATGGATGGAACATACCTCAACATCAGAAAAGCCATAAATAAAAGATCCACAGTATCATCTTCTGTGAGCTGAGAGCCTTTCCCCTATGGTCAGGAACAAGACAATGATGTCCATTCTCACCATTACTACTTAACATAGTACTGGAAATCTTAGCTTCAGGGATCAGACAACAAAAAGAAATAAAGGGCATCCAAATCGGCAAGGAAGAAGTCAAATTTACACTATTTTCAGATGACGTGATAATCTATGTAGAAAATCAGAAAGACTCCACCAAGAAATTGCTATAACTAATACATGAATTCAGCAAAGTCATAGGATATAAAATCAAGGTGTAGAAATCTGTTGCATTTCTATACACTAATAATGAAGCAGCAGAAAAAGAAAGCAAGGACTTGATCTCATTGGCAATTGCACCAAAAACAAGATACGTAGGAATAAACCTAAGAGGTAAAAGATCTATACTCTGAAAACTATGGAACACTTATGAAATAGAACACAAAGAAATGGATTAGCATTCCATGTTCATGGATTGGGATAACAAACATTGTTAAAATGTCTTTACCATGCAAAGCAATCTACACATTTAATTCAATCTCTATCAAATTGTCAGCAGCATTTTTTGCAGACCTAGAAGAAACAATCCTAAAATATTTATGGAACCACAAAAGACCTCAAATAGCCAAAGCAATCCTGAAAAAGAAAAAACTGGAGGCATCACAATTTAGATGCAGTCCTACCTAGCATCTGACACCACCATTAAGTTTCCTTTTTTGTAACTTTCCTTGTTTATTTCAATCCTGTGAAATAAGTCATGCGAGGGAGTATGTGATGCTGTTTCACCTTTTTTTTCCTATAATATTTAAAGGTCCTTAAATGGACATTTTGTTTCTTATTAAAAATGAGTTTTTGGTCTTTACAGAGTATAGCCTGTTTTGAATATTTAAAAAAATTAAACAGGGATTTTGTAGGAAATTCCCATGGAAATTACATGGGCACACCATTCCAATACATTAACCAAAGTGAATTTATTATAGATAGAACTACTAATCCCTCTTATATATAATTCATTTTGTACTGAATTATTATCTGTAGTGAGCAATATTTAAGTGGGGCTATAATTAATAAAGGGTAAAAATGAGTCATCGAATTATTAGAAATATATATTTTGATTGGATTTTCTAACAGTAAGTTTTGAGACTTCTTAATATGTGTGAACTAGCAAGGAGTCCTGGTAATTGACTAGATTTAAAAAAATTTTATAAATCTAAGAATAAAATGTTATTACAAAACAGTTAATAAGCATGTCATATCATATGTTCAATTTGAAAGCACATTACTTTTTAGTATCATCACTCTTAATCAAAGACTTATTTTGTGAAATATGTGGAAATAAGTTCAGGATGCCTCCTTAATTTGTCTCTAATGATTTCCTGGTACCAGATGTTAAACATTTCTTCTTATATTTTTCCAGGCTGTTTACATTTTTTACTACCCAGGTATTTTAAATATGCTTATGCTGCACAAAGAGTCATGATTTTGTTCTCTCACAGTGTCAGCCTAGTTTTGAAGTTATTGTTGAGTGATTCAGAGCCTGCTGAAATGCAGTGCTTGGCAGATTTTTCTCAACATCATTCTTGAAAGGTAGTTAGTTAAAGAAGTATACTGGATTGTCCAATTCAAGAAATTAATGCGAATTACCTTTCCTTATGATTTTAAAGAGGTTATTCTATAATTAAGTCTCCGAAGATCATTTAATGAACAGCCTTCTTCAAACAATTCACTCATAACCCACAATCCAATTACAATTAAAACTGTATATCCTTAAAAAGTGTAAATAAATTATTCTATGAAAATACTATATTTCTCTTTTATGAACTGTGTTCCACAGAACATTTAATTAAAGTGCCCAGGTATAAATTAGTAGTGAATTGAAGCATGTTTGAATGATTTAGATTTGCTACTGGATTTAAGAACAATTTTATAATATTTCATTTTATCTGCCAAGAATAACAGTAATAGCCTTCAACTCCCAAACTTATTTGAACATACGGTTAAAACCTTAATTTAATAGTCCTAAGGATCTATTTCACATGCTCCTTAAAAAATGCTGTAAGATATGGGAAGCGAGCATTTTGATGTTAAGAACTTCCTAATTAAATGTTGAGATTAGATTGGAAATTGGGTTTGCATTAGCCACGATTCTCCTTTTATCATACCACTCCTAACATATTTTTTTTTCATACCTATGGTTTTTCTTAAGCTTTCACTTCTCTTTCTGATTTTGTTTACTTGGCTGATCTGGAATCTATCTTTTCCACGTATCTTATTCCTTTCTTTTGTATTGTCAACTTTATTTTAAAGTAAAAACATGCCCAGATATACCTTGTACTAAAATCTCTTTATCAAGTTTCTTATTCTCTTTCCAAACTCCCCAATTTAACAGCTTGAAAGTATAGTCTATACACAGTTTATTTTCTTTATCTCCAATTTCATTTTCTTTATCTCCAATTCATTTCATTGCCCGAACTATCACAATGAAAAAAAAAAACTTTATACACAATCATCTAATGGAACAATTAAAGACTTCTTCATTTTATACTCTATTAATCCTTTTTAAGTCATCTCAACTCCTTGATCATTCTTTCTTGGGACCTTGCACCTTTGGCTTCAACTTCACCATTTTCTACCTTTCCTAAAATACTGTTCTGCTTGACTGACTCTTCTCTTCAACTTGCACCCTAAAATGAGAGACAATAAAAGCATCCCTGAGTTTCTTTTTGTTTTAGTTTTTTTTTTTGTTTACTTCTTTTTGAGAGATAGAGCATGAGTGGGGTAGGGCAGAGAGAGAGAGATGGAAACACAGAATCCAAAGTGGGCTCCAGGCTCTGAACTGTCAGCACAGAGCCCATGCAGGACTCAAACCCACGAGCCATGAGATCATGACCTACCTGAGCTGAAGTTGGACACTCAACCGACTGAACCACCCAGGGGCTCACCTCCCTGAGTTTCTTTATCCATTTTTATACTCCATGGGCCATTTGTTCCATTGTTAAGTCCTCCACATCTTCTTCATAGGGTTGATGTAAACAATTAGATGTGTGTGTGTGTGTGTGTGTGTGTGTGTGCGTGTGTGTACATACATACATACACATATATGTTATGTTTGGCCCTAAAATATTTCTTGAATTATAAAGGTATCTTACACAGATCAGAAAACTGAAAGTCATATTCTTGCTTTTTTTGCCTCTGGCCCCATATTCAGTGAGTCACCAAGTAACATGAAACATTAGTTTAAAAAAAAATCTCTTAAATCTATTCTCCTTGCTCTCAAATTTCTCTTCTTTTCCAGAATTTTAATCATATAATCTCATCTATAGGCTATTTCAAGTGCCTATCCTTTGGCTCCCTGCCTTCAGCTCTTCCAGCTCACTCACCTTTGGTAACACACACACACACACACACACACACACACACACACACACACACACAGTGCCTAGGACCACTTGCTGAAAACTGTGGTAGCTCTCTCTCCATGATATTCTAAGCCCAAAAGGCTTTTAATGATTTGGTTCCAAATTACTTTTCATGCCTCTTACCTGCCATCTCCACAGATGAACCTTATGCTCCACAGAAACACGGATTTTTGAGTGTGTGTGTGATTTACATATGGCTCTACTGTAACATATTTAGTGCCCTCTGCTAATCTAAATCTAGATTAACCTCTGAAATCTAGAAGAATCAAACTGCAAACAGCAGAGGTTATCTAAACAGAATGGGTCAAAAAATCAACTGACAATATTTGTGTAATATCTTTCTAAACTGTTTTTTATGTTTCTTTCACCTATCTACCTATATTCTCTTGTTATACCATAGTTTATAGTCTATCTTGGACAGGAAGTATGTGTCCCCCAACTCTGTTCTTTCTCAAAATCGTTTTGGGTACTTTAGTTTCTTTGCCTTTTAATATAAATTTTACAGTCAGCTTGTCAATATCTACAACAAGTTCCTACTGGAATGGTGATTGTGATTTTTGTTGTACTGGTGGATCAGTTTGGAGAGAATTTATACCTTTTCAGTATTATATCTTCCAATTCGTGCATGAGATGTAACTCTCCATTTATTTAGGTCCTCATTTATTATTTTTTGCAGCGTTTTTCTTCAGTTTTCAGCATACAAAATTTGTACATATTTTGTTATATTTAAACCTAAATATTCAATTTTGTTGCTATTATAAATGATACTGTTTCTAAATTTTGAATTTAAATTGATTATTGTGAATATACAGAAATCAAACTGATTTTTGTGTTCTTGTATTCCTGAGATCTTGCTCAATTCACCTATTCATTATTTAGAGATTTCTGAAGATTCTTTGTGATTTTTCTATGTAGACAATCATGTTTTCTATGAATAAATATATTTTTATTTTTTCCCAGTGTGAATTTTTTTAAACATTTATTTTCCTTATGAAATTGGCTGGAAATACTAGCATGATGTTACAGAGAGGTGATTAAGCATGAAAATTCTTGCCTTGTATGCATCTTGGAGTGGTAGCTTTCAGTTTTTCACTATTAACTATGATGTTAAATTACAGGATTTTGTAGGTATTCTTTGTCAAGTTGGAAGTTCCTTTCTATTTTTATTTGCCAAGAGTTTTTAATCATGAATGGGATGAGTATTGAATTTTATCTAATGCTTTTTCTACATCTATCAATAATGTCTACCCTTTCCCGTGGAATTTTGACATATTAATCACACTTGTTTGATATTCCCTATCTGAGAGTTACAACATCTGTGTGGTATCTGAGCCTGGTTCTTTTGGTTGCTTTGTCTTTACAAAGTGTGTTGGCTTTCTCCCTCTCCCCCTCATTCTCCTTCATCCTCTTCTTTGTATTACTAGAATTTATGACTAAACTTGTTCTCTTGTGTATTTATCTCTGGAAATGAGTACATCTCTTCTCTCAGTAGGTCTCCGGTGTGGAAATTTGAGTCAATCTACTAAGGTTTTGGTCACAATAATTATCCTCAGTGCATGGCAGATTTTCAATTCAGTGAGAGGTAACTTCTTTATTTTTTTTTTCCTGTGTAATGACTCTTTTCACATTTCTATATCCGAAGTGGATCCTAAAATTCTACTTACATTTTTATGTTTTTTTAAAAAATATTGTTTTTATATTTAACTTTTTAAGTATCCACAAGAAATTGTTTAAGTCTTTTTCTCATTGTTTGGGAAAATTAGTTTCATCTTAATTAATTCACAGGTTTAATATTTGTTTTAGCTGACTCTCTTGGTATTTTATTTCTTCAGATGTTTTGTGATTTTGGCATACTACCATTTTAAGAAGGAGGTTTTGTTTTGTTTTGATTTAATTTGGGGTTTATTTTGTTGTTTTTAAGCATTAGATCTTTATATACTCTTAATGCCTAATCAGCTCATATACATGCAAACACACACACACACACACGTGCACATACACACTGATAATTCATGCTTTCAAAGTTGTTCATGATATTTCTTGTTGGATAGATATGTTTTTTAAAAAATTTAAGATGATGATCATTCTGTGGCCTTTTAGTTTTAAATTCTTGCTAAACAAGTTTTTCTAATCTTAGTTATAGACATACCTATATAAAACTCTTACTGATAATTTCATAACTAAGAAAAGGCCTTAAAGCTATATTTTTCCCTTATGGTGTAATAGATGGATTAATTAGGTCCCCTCAATAATAACAATGAAAGTTGTTATTGAATCACTCAAGTAATTTCATCTGAAATAAATATATATCATACTGTACCACATATAAATTAGTATTTTTCAGATGTTTAATTCTGCTGCATTGATTTTATTTTCTACACTGATACCATATTTATTTAAATATTGCAGCTTTATATATTATTATATTTTGAATAAATTTCTCTCATAACCATGCTGCTATATTTCTTGGGTATTATTATATATTTTAATTTCATGAAGATCTTTAGAATTAGCTTTATCAACTTCTACAGAATCCATATCATATTCTCCTTTGGAATATATTAAATTTATAGATTAATTTGACAATTTTATCCACCTACATAAATATATACACTTTCATACACATATATAATTTTAAATACTCTGTTTTATATTTTTAATTTATTCAATATTTTAATTAATATAAAACTAAAATTATGTGGATATCTATTGTTAATTAACATAAACCTATCTTTTATATATAATCTATTAGAGATAATGATATAGTATACTTAACAATATACTTAAAATTAATAGTATACTTAAAGCCTTATTTCTATTTATCCTTAAACTCTGATAATGTTATGTATTAAAAGTTTGCTTTATAACACTGAGTCAAATTCATAAAATAACCTAGAATGTCTGAGTTTACATTTTGAATATTAAAAATATGAATATTATAAAAATATCTAATTATATAAATTCTGTATATTCTAAAACTATATCTTACTTTTCTTTATTATGACTGTAAAAACTTTATACAATTTATAATTATAATTCAAATTGCAAAGTGACACTTAAACCTTTTTAAATATATACAAGTTAGGACTCCTTATACTGGAAATAACAGAACATACAACCCTGACTATTAGAAAAATACAGGGAATTTTGTGACTGATGTTTCTTTAGTGTCTGGAATTACGCTTGCCTTTACATCAAGTTGGATCTAATGTTCAATAAAGCAAGTATGGGTCAGATTTCTTCCCTTCCCTCTTTCCTTTCATCCTTTTCTCCTTCCTTCTTTCCCTTTTTATTTTTATTCACTTTTTAAAAATTGATATTTAATGTATTTGTGGTGATGCACACAAATATTAAGTATATAACTTGACTAAGTTTTACATATGTATATGGTGGTATAACAACCTAAATCATGATGTGGAACATTTTGGCATCTTCAGAAGTTTCCCTTATATCACTTCCCAGTCAATATTTCCCTAAAGAATAATACTTTAGAAGATTCTAATACTTTAGAATAATCTTTAGAAGATTAGTTTTCCCTGTCTTTAAACTTCACGTAAATGGAATAATATAGCTTTCTTTCTTTGGTGTCTTGATTTGTTGATTTTATCGCATTCTAGAAGGTCACTTAAAAATAATATCTTAATTTCATGAAAAAATGACACATTCCTAGTCCTTATTTTTTTTTTCTTAATCTTTACAAGGTGGGTCATTGTTAATCATGCTTCCTTCATTTCTTCATGGCATCAACCTTAAGCTCTTTCTATAGTACATTGTTTCTTCTCTGCTGGCTCGGTTGCCTTGTTTTCCTCTTTCTTGTAGATTAAAAAATCTTCCACAGCATAATCTCATCTGCATTCTAACATTAACCCTAATAGGTCTCAAACTCTTCAAATATAGATAGTTTCAAGGAGTTTCACTCTCCTCCTCCATGTTCATTCCCACGTGACACACAAAATAGCATCACTATGAAACTCATTCTAAGTCTTCTATATTTAGTTTTGATTCCTCACTCAAATTGCCAGTCAAACTTTCTCAATGTCCACATTATCATTGGTATATTCTGATCATTTCTCAAAAGGGAAACATTAGAATTATTACCCTCTGTTTCAAACCATCTTTTGCTGATTTCATCTTGCCTTTGCAGATAATGCCATAAGACTTCCCCTAACATTAAAGGATTAGATCCTTGAGACTTTACCCTGTTCCTATTCTCACACAGTTGCCAAATCCTACAAATTCTTCATTCTAATGTATTTCACACATTTTTTCTCTTTTCATTCCTACAGCCATCACCCTAATTTACTCCTTTGTGACATTATACCTGGACTACTTGTAGTCACCTCCGAACTGATTCTGTTTCTGTTCCTTCCATTCTATTGCATTATCCTCAGGCACATGCTAATTATTATATATGAGTGTGCCTATACTGTTACTCACAAGTTCTCAAAATATTGAAACAGAGAATTATGGTTCATCTATAGACACAGAAAATCTACTTCATATCATTTGTTCACTTATTTATATTTTTTTATAGTTCTACTATCTTTCATCACAACAATGTAAACTTCAGAGGTGGAGCTTTTTGTCTATTTTGTTCATTTTTAAATTCCCATCCCTAAAAGAGTTTGCCCAACACATGGTAAGCGCTCATTAGCTGTTGGTGAAAGAATGAATGGCTTGTTTGGTAGTCAAATGGGAATACTTATTCCTCTAAACATAATGAATGCTTTCATTTCAGATCATTGCTCAAACTAGATACCCTTAGCATAGTGACCTTTCTCTCTATCTACCTTCATAACATAAAGATGCATAATTAAAGATAAATCTCAACTGTAGCAATTCTTTGAAGCTCTTCTTAATGACCTCAACTCCATGTTAGTTCATTCTCCTTTAAATTCTCATAGCACTTTGCATCTTTTTTATAAGACCTATAGTACTAGGTCTTTAAGACTCACTTGAAAAATTACTTGTCTTACTCTCCCAAAGACAGCGTATTCTTTTGAGGCTAGAAGCTGTGTTTCAGATATCTTTGGAAACTTCACATTTAATAGAATAAGATGTTAATCACAAATGCTCAATGCATATTTATTTAATTGAACTGGGTATTATTTTCTGTTCAACATAAATTTAGCAGAATAAATCAGTATTTATCATGCATGAAAATTTCAAAGGATATTGTGCTTATTTTTCTTCCAATAGATTAATTTGTTTGTGTCTGCTAATAAACAATTTAGCTACTATCCTTGGGAATTAAGGAAATACTAATTTTATGAACAGTTACCAGTGTAAACAACCTTTGTGACTTCATGTTTAACACCGTATTCATTATTTTTAGATAGAACTCATTAAGGAAAGATTGTCCTATTCAGTAAGAAAAAAAAGTAATTCATGCTCTGGAAATATAAATGAAGTAAGGTTCATACTGCTAGCAAGTCTGAATTTTAGTTTGGATACTTAGCATGTTAATTTATACAAATGTATTCTAAATTAATGTGTGACATATCCTGTAGGTTTTGAGAAATTTATGGGGATGTGTTCTTTGTTAGATTTATAAAGTGAATATGTAAATGTATAAATATATGACAAGCATGAAGAAATCAGTTGCGGCACAATGGCACCCACTTAAAATGAAGGCAGCATCCATGGATTCTAGAAACATGCTGAAAAGCTAGTCTCAAGACAAATGTTAAACTGGTCTGGAAACTACAGCACAGGTCTGTTTGAGAAGTAAAGGCTTTAAAATAAAACAGATCTATGTTCACATACATGACCTATGGATAAGTACTGCTTACCTCCTGGGATGACTTAGGAATTCATTAATACAGTGTTTATCCAAAGTTATCCACTTGATAATAGTATTTTATTCAATTTGAGGTGTGAATGGGGCTTTTCTGAGGAATAAATGGGATGGTGCAGTGGTTGTCAATATTTTAAGGGAGAAGGGCTTCATATCAAAAGCAGTAATGGGTCCCCGATCCTTATGTGAATCTGCTTTTATGCTTTATTTAAAATAAAATAAAATGATGAAAGGCTACTATGATTTTTACAAATTCTTAAAAGGGATTTCCTTTTATTTAGTCTTTATAGTACTTACTTACATGACTTTGAAAAAGAAATATATATTGTTTTTAAGTGTTATTTTTTTCCTGATAGTGGGTATTTTCCCTAAAAATTGGATCATCCTAACACATCAAACAATTCAATAATGCTAACGTTGTCTATTTAGAAGAAGCTACATTTATAAAGATTGTTCCTATGAGTCCTCCCATTCATGGGTTAAAACCTTTTCTTTCCAGAGAGATCTAAGGACACATAATCATTTATGTCTTGGGCAGCCAAAAGTAAGTGAATTATCATGGCTGTTTTGGACAATGTTGGTAATATTAATGCTCCAAAATTTCACTTTGCGCACACACAATTAAAACAACAGTGTAATTTCTTATTAAAGGGAAACATTTATGTTTCAGAAGCAATAGACCTCTAGTGTGGTATCTCAAATATGTTTAGTGCCACTGATAATTTAAGAGTTTGGTTTTTTATTTCCACATGTCGTTCTTTAAGCCAGCTGCAGATGAATTTGGCTGGATGCCCATAAGTGAGAGAAAAAAGAAAATCACAGTTTAAAATATTTCCTTTATAATGACATTTTGTCGGCTGATTAATCTTTTCTGTTACACAGCTAAATAACACCATATGTTAGCTGTGAGTTTACTGCTATAAGATACAAGAGAGATCTACCTCATGATAAATGATTTGGATATTTTCTAGCTGAAAGTGAAAGAGGGGAAAAATGCTGTAGGAATCTTGTTTCCAAAAATCATTTAGGTAGTTTGATTATATGATATATATCATAGAAATGAGTGTGTCTTCAGAGATCAGAGCAACACTTTATAAGTTAGCCCTTCTAAGTTAAACTCATATGGAAAAACGCAACTTTCTTTTAAATCTATGTGGATTATGTTTTGGCACAGTGAGACATTCTTTCTAACACTAGCTACTTGATATTTAATTAAATGCTTATGGTGTTTAAATAACAAAAATTCAAAATACATTTCTGTTTGATTGTGTGTTAAAGCCAAATGAGGCTTGAGAATGAATTCCACTCTTTTATTCTCCATATACTTTGTATGTAAAATACCAACAGTAACAACATTAGAGTAAATGGAAAAAAAATGATAGTAGGTTAGAAATTATCTTTCAAGGGACACCTGGGTGGCTCAGTTGGTTAGGATCTGACTCTTGATTTCAGCTCAGGTCATGATCTCATGGTTTGTGAGATTGAGCCCCACGCTGGGCTCTGCACTGAGAGTGGGGAACTTGTTTGGTATTCTCTGTCCTTTCTCTACCCTTCCCCACCCTCTCTCTCAAAAATATAAAAATAAATATTAAAAAAGAAATTATCTTTCTAGTATTTTTTATTTGTTTTATTCAAATCAAAGTTATGTATTGAGCCGTCTATTGTGTGCCAACTATCTTATAGGCTCTCAGGATACAAGAATGGTTAAAAACAGGTAAGAGCTTGTTCTCATAGAAGTTATATTCTTATTAGGGAAAGTATACTATAAAAGAATGAATAAGTAAATTATTCTATCAATATGATAGCACAATATGATGATATTACCTAATAATTACTAACGACCTCATTATATATTAGTGCCACAAAAATCTTAAATAATGGAATTGAAATATAAATACACTAAAATTAAAATAAAATTAAAATTAAAAATTAAATTAAAAATTAAAATAAAAAAATAAATTAAAAATTATATAAAAATAAAAATTAAGGATAAGTAAATGAAACAAAACAATTAATAATAGTAAATAAAATAATAGCCCAGGAAATTCCTTCTTCTATTCCATCCAATAGACATATGAGACACTTCTCCTTTCTCAGATTCTTAGTTTAAGCAACGTGCCATCCAAGTGTAGGTGTATTGTGTACATAGATAGATTTCATATCATCTGTAAAGGGAAAAGCTACATCAACATTAATTCATTCATGTGTTTACTCACTATTTCACTTATAAATTCAGGGAGCATGTACTTAGTGAGGTCAATACAGGCATACCCCAGAGATATAATGAGTTCGGTTCCAGGCCACTGCAATAAAGCAAATATTGCAATAAAGCAAGTCAAAGGAATCATTGGATCTCCCAGTGCATAATAAAGTTATATTTATACTGTAGTCTGTTGAGTGGGCAATATTATTATGTCTAGAAAAATGTACATACCTTAATTAAAATATACTTTATTGCTAAGAAATGCTAAGCATCATTTGAGCTTTCAGTAAGTTGTAATATTTTGCTGTTGGAGAGTCTTACTTTGATGTTGATGGCGGCTGACTGATCAGGGTGGTGGTGTTGCTGAAGGTTGGGTGGCTGAACATTATCTCAGTTATAAGCCTTCTTATAGATAAGCTCTAGACATTTTATAATATTCAGCCTAAAAAATAAACACTAAAAGATCTGAATTTTTTTCTTAGTTATCACTTCCTTTTTTCCTTCAATTCATCATGCATCATTAAGCTAATAGGCCAATATAAGCATTGCATATGGCCTACGTTGTCAGTAAGGCTAAAAGTTAAAAGCTTAAAGGTTGTAATTTCCTGAATTGTTTACCTGATAAAGGAATAATGAGGCATAATATTGCTGTGTTAAGTATAGCATGAGGTTAAAACACACAACATTTCAACTCAGACTATTTTTCCAGTTCAATTAAGCAATCAACATGTGTTATTTAAATATTTCTCAAAAAAGTAAATTTTTCTCTAGCTCTGAAATTTAGGATGTCTTTGACTGTACTCTATACTAGAATATTGAACTCCTTCTAGATTAGAGATGTTCTGTTATTTTTAAAACACTTTTTTTTAAATCAATAATTTACTCTAATGGAGAAATCTCTTACTCCAAACATATATATATATATATATATATATATACATATATATTATATATATAATATAATATTATATTATATATATAAATATATATGTATATATTTATATATATTATATATAATAAATATATAAATAAAAAAAATATATATATATATATATCTCCAACCACAAGGATTTTATGTTGCCATTGCTATTATAGCTGCTATTTGTATTTACAGTATAAGGTTTTAATTTCCTCCAGCTCAGAACTTTGACTAGGCATTTTTACTAAGAAAGGATTAGCTTTGCAGCCCTGACCCTGCCATCCATTTTTATCTTCATTCTTCAGACCACCAAGTGGAAGGGTGTGAAAATCCAAGCAACCTTTGGGGTCTTAGCATCTGAAGTACATGAGCTGCTTTCAGTGCTGGTCATCTCCCTATCTTTGGAGGGGGGCGGGGGGAGAGCCCTAATTTGTGGCATTGGCTGATTTCCAATACCAGTGTATACTCCCGCTATGGCTAATTCCAAGCTGCCAAAATATTTGACAATTATTGGCAACATTTTTGAATATTTAACAGTAAGCTCTTGTGAGTCAGCAGGAGCCTGCAGGAACTGGATGCAGCACACCACAGGATGTAATCAAATGATATTTGGTGAGAGTTGGGAACTTCCAAACAGTTAAGTATGGGCAGACAGTAGCAGGTCATGAGTAAAACCAAATCTGAGCAAGTTTATTAATGAGGCTATTTGTCATCTCGATAAACTGGCATTTGTTTGAAAAAAAAAATAAGAGCCATCAACAGATTCAAAAAGATTAAGTGACAAGGTCAGATTTGCTCATTAGAAAGATCATTTTGACAGTTATGTGGAATACAGATTTAAAAAGATGAGCCTAGAGGCAGACAGACAACCTAAGTGCCTTTAAAACATGGCAGAAGAAAGACTAATTTAAAAATCCTAACAGTGAAATGCAATGGAGAAAAATTGTCCCCAATTGCTTTTCAACACTCAAGGCTTCATAAATTCACTGCCTCCTGGCAGTTTGCTGGTTTCCACTTTGTTCTGACCCTGCCATTTAGATATCTACTATTTCTGCTTATAAAATATTTTGATAATGGTAAACAACTCAAAAGAAATACGTTGATTTAGACACAATGACAAGAAATTTTAATAATCAGTAAAGGCATAATTGATGGAGAAGGAAACGCTATCTTAAAAGTCTCAGTGAAGGGCTTAGAGAAGGTGTCAGCAGAGTCTGGAGGGAATCTAGCCTACAGATACTGACATTTTCAGTGTCAATCCTAGGAAGATATGACAATTGAGGCCTTGGACTGGTCTGAGGTTGAATTCCAGATTTCAGAATTCTTACTGAGAGTAAATCATAAGCCATTTACAAGAGAATGGAATCAGAATTCCAATCAGGGAATGCAGTTACTAGAGGTGTCATTCAGTGGCAGAAATGGTCAAAAGAAACAAAGCAATTAGTAAAACCAGACAAGATGATGGTAGGGCAAGCAATATAACTGACTGCACATATGTTTAATACTTGACCTCAGGGTTTAAGTTAAGTCCTGTCAGGTCTGCTCTCAATATTTGGGTTGGGTCTGATGCTATATGCTGCAAGACTGCTGGTGACACTGGATTCAGAAATTTCTGAGCCCACAGACAGACAGCTAGGCTGATCAGTACAACACCATCCCTGATAAAAAGAATAGTTTTAACACATTTAAGTACATATTTCTTATGCAAGCTACTCTATGATAGGATCAAAATTACTTCCAAGGGCATCACAAATATAGAACTTTAGATTACAAGAAAAATTTTGATAATTACTTGTTTTGAAAATAATTAATCACTAGAAAGATATCCACATAAGCAGAGAAGTATCATTTATTAGAAATTTTAGGTTATATATCTTTTTTAATACTTCCAAAGAGAATTTTTTTTCAATATATGAAATTTATTGTCAAATTCGTTTCCATACAATACCCAGTGCTCATCCCAAAAGGTGCCCTCCTCAATACCCATCACCCACCCTCCCCTCCCTCCCACCCCTCATCAACCCTCAGTTTGTTCTCAGTTTTTAACAGTCTCTTATGCTTTGGCTTTCTCCCACTCTAACCTCCTTTTTTTTTCCCCTTCCCCTCCCCCATGGGTTTCTGTTAAGTTTCTCAGGATCCACATAAGAGTGAAAACATATGGTATCTGTCTTTCTCTGTATGGCTTATTTCACGTAGCATCACACTCTCCAGTTCCATCCACGTTGCTACAAAGGGCCGTATTTCATTCTTTCTCATTGCCACGTAGTATTCCATTGTATATATAAACCACAATTTCTTTATTCATTCATCAGTTGATGGACATTTAGGCTCTTTCCATAATTTGGCTATTGTTGAGAGTGCTGCTATAAACATTGGGGTACAAGTGCCCCTATGCATCAGTACTCCTGTATCCCTTGGGTAAACTCCTAGCAGTGCTATTGCTGGGTCATGGGGTAGGTCTATTTTTAATTTTTTGAGGAACCTCCACACTGGTTTCCACAGTGGCTGCACCAATTTGCATTCCCACCAACAGTGCAAGAGGGTTCCTGTTTCTCCACATCCTCGCCAGCATCTATAGTCTCCTGATTTGTTCATTTTGGCCACTCTGACTGGCGTGAGGCGATATCTGAGTGTGGTTTTGATTTGTAATTCCCTGATGAGGAGTGACGTTGAGCATCTTTTCATGTGCCTGTTGGCCATCCGGATGTCTTCTTTAGAGAAGTGTCTATTCATGTTTTCTGCCCATTTCTTCACTGGGTTATTTGTTCTTCAGGTGTGGAGTTTGGTGAGCTCTTTATAGATTTTGGATACTAGCCCCAAAGAGAATTTTTAAAAGAAATATGTTTTGCCATGATATATGGAGTTTTTAATTATTAGGAAAATCTTATATTCATGAGACCAGTGAATATATCAACCTTATACAGTGTATGATAAGGAGGAAATTTTCAAATGATTTCAAATCTCTGCTGCATAGTAAAAGTGTCAGTTGATAGTTATAATGATTTAAATATGAATGGATTCTAAAGTAGTTTCTGAGTAGCACTAAAATTAAAATCTACCAATCACAGATTATATTTTCTCATTAATATAAATGAGAAATTTAAAAATGGAACTTATATATACTCTACAAGATATAGCACAGAAACTGCAAAAAAGATGGTTTAATTGTTATGCCTTTTCATTTAATATTTTTGATTTTGACAACCTATGACAATATGATAATAATTATAATACTGGTAAATAATTGCTAAAAGATCTTATGTTCTAGATAGATGAGTATCATTATGACTAGATGAGTATCAGGTAATTCTGTATGGTGATCACTATGCAGCTGATCAGTGTAATTTTGGATTATGAAAAAATGCTTCATAATTTATAACAAATACTTACAGTGGAGTAGCATTAGAAGAACAGCTAAGTAATCTTCAATGCCATTTTAAGTACATATTGAGAATTTACTATGTACCATGCATCAAGTACAAGCTGATCAGTGTAATTTTGGATTATGAAAAAATGTTTAATAATTTATAACAAATAGTTACAGTGAAGTAGCATTAGAAAAACATCTGACTGATCTTCAATCTTCAATCTTCAATGCCATTTTAAGTACATATTGAGAATTTACTATGTACCATGCATCAAGTACAAAGTTCTAGATGAGTAAGAAAACAATGTGGTTCCTGATGTTGTGAATCTCATGTCAGAAACAAATATGAGTAAAAACATAAGAAATATGAAAGAGCTCTCTATAGTACCAAAGACTTTGAGTTTGAGTGAGAGGAATAGTTCAACATGTGTTTTTCATATCTGTATGGAAAACAGATGCAAGAAAATGCAATATTAATACTAGTTCCAGATTTATGCATTTTTCTCCTTTTACAATATGTGGTTGACATATCAATAACTGGAACATGAGAGTAACTTCATTTCAACTTTACACAGTATTTTTCAGAGAAGCCTTCTTTAGCCTGATAAGACTTGCTTAAATTTCTTTGCAACAGAATGTCATAGTACTTTGTACTTCTTCTTTTCTTTGAAGCACATATAAGAGTTTCAATTAATTAATTACTAGGAAAATATTGATATTTTTACTAATTTAGTGTTATTAAAAATTTATTTCCTAATTCAAAAATGGAACCAAGAACAGGTTCTGTCCCTTTTGGTTGGCTCTTACCTAGAGAACAGAGCCACAACATCTCTGAGGACAAGAAAACCTCAGAGTTTTAATGCCACCTCCTGCATATGCCCCTCATACTAAGACCTAGTTAGGAGGAAAATCTAGAGCAGAGAAAGGGCCACTAGTACTCTTCACCACTGTAGACCCCAAAATGGCACAGGCTGATGGTGAAGAGAGGGCTAGGTGTCATCTAAGCAGCTAGGATCCAGAGGAGTGATTGGGCTTCCTCTGCTGTTCAGGGTGGGTTCCAGCTGACATGACAATAAAAGGATATTTGGTGGTGCATCTAATCTCAGTGTCCTACAGCAAAGAACAGGGCTTTTTATTTATTTTAAGCCTCTTATTTGAACCTTTATGTGATAGTAACTCTATGTAATAGTAATTCTTTAAAATTATACAGCTTAAAAGCAAATACACTCTCTTAATTCAAACAACACTTGTGCAAAAAAGAAAAAAAAATCAAGCCACCACATTAAAATAATGGCATAAAATTATTCATGATTTTATGTCTACAATCTTCAACTAATTACAGGGATGATTATGTGTTCATAGTAAGAAAAGATATTACAAGATGGCATTTTTTTTGGAGAGCCCAAGCCCTCCTCCGCAATAGAATAGTTCCTAGGATTTCTGACAATATAAACATATTTTCTCTCTTTTTTTTTAGTTTTAATCCCAACACTCTGTTCTTCCCAACTATTCCCTTTCTTCATTTAAGCATGCAGTGGCTTTGTCTTTAATGACTTTGGGGATAGGGTAAGTGCTAGTAGCTCATCATTCTTAATTTCTTACTATTATGAATTTCTAGATGCGCAAAGAAAAGAATACTTTAAAAATTAATGAAACAAACCAACATGAGAGGTTAAAGGTAGAGAGAAATTAAGATTAATCAGGGACCTAAAAAAAACATGGGAAGAATTTTTCCAAAGTAGAAAGAGATACAAATACATTACTGTTTTTTCCCAGTCCTAGAATTGATATTTATATTTCTCACAGGTATGACCTTGTCCACTGAGATCCATACATGCTACATAGTAACATACATTCACTTTACTTAACATATTGACTGTAATATATAATGTATAGACTGCATACTCCATAAATTGATATTTTTCATATCCAGTATCTGTCATATTGTTTGGCTCATGGTATGTGTTCAACAGTGTCAGCTGAATGAATGAATGGTTCTCCTTGTTTTTATCAGTAATAAATATAATCATAATGGATAAAGATATTATTTGGAGCTTGTCCAACAACATGACAAAGTGCTATATAAATTAAAATATATACCATGTTCATGAATATAAAAAAAATGATTTATTGAGTCAGTGTAATTCCACTAAAATTTCTAACAGAATTCAACAAACTTGACATGTTAAATCTAAAATTATGAAAAAAGCGCAAAGATTCAAGAATAGCTAAAACATGCCTTCAGAAGAAGAATATGTGGGGGAAGTTGCAATTTTCATCATGGCATGAAAATATTTAAAGCTTTAATAATTATTACAGTGCTGTATTGTCACAGGGGTAAACAATGCAACCACGTAGAAGAATATAGTACCATGAAACTGATCCATGCTTATACTGGCAGCATTATCAATACACAGCAGGGCATTGATGATTGGATGAATAATTCAAAATAAAGCTTGGGGACATCAGATCTTTTGTATGATGTATATGTATATGTGTACACATATGTGTGTATATATGTATACTTATGTATGTCTATACGTACATATATATGTGACTTCTACCTCACGGTGTTTAAAAAAGTCAATTCTGTATTGAATATGGTTTTAAAACAATATGAATAAATATTACAATATAAAGAAACATATATAAAATGGGGTTGTGAATGATCCAGGAATCATCCAGAACTCAGGGTCCTTCCAAATGGTTCGTTCCACTGTTACCTTAGGGTTTGACACTAGTGCTACGGTCCAAAATGGTGGATAGAATTTCTTTAATTGCATCTGGTTTCCAAACAATACATGAAAAAAGGATTGTATTCCATCCATACATTTCTGTGTATTCCATCACAGAAAGTCCCGGATATCACATCCATTTGTGTTTTGGTGGCCAGACTAGACTCTAGGCCCATGGCTACATGTTCAAGGAAATGTAAATTATTATTATTACATAGAAATTAAATTATTATTTTCAAATTTTTACATAGCAATTGGTTTAGCTAAAAATTAGGGCTGTGTTGTCTAAATAAAGGGCAAAATGGGTACTAAGGTGGACTATTAGAGTATGCCACAATAGTCTTGGATGTATTTTGTCAAATTTATTTCTGGGTGCTTATAATTGTTGTTTCTATTATAAATCATATATTTTTAAATTTATGTATATAGAAATATAATTTTCTTATATTAATGTAATATTAAACAAAATTCCAGAGAATTGAGCAAATTTTCTTTTTAGGTTTGTGAAGCAAATGTTTTACTGCTTCACCATTAGGAAAGATGTTTACTGGAGACTTGGGGGATACCCATTATCAGGATGCAAAAGTTCCTAATTTGCAAAAAATATTTCAGAGTAAAAGGGCACTGATTTTATCATACTGTAATTTTCTTCATGTCTTTAGATGAACATATGGTTTTTCTCCTATAATAGGCTAATGCAGTAAATTAGATTAATAGTTTGTTAATGTTATTAAAGTGCCTCAGATTTCTGGAATACAACAATGTAGCCAAGACACATTGTTTTTTTTAATACATTGCTGGATTTGGATCCTCCTATTTTCTTTGGAAATTTTTGCATTTATATTTATAAATGAAAGTTGCCTATAATTTTCTAGTATATCTGGGTTTTTCAAGTTTGAGTAGTAGGGTTATACTAATTCACAGAATGAATTACAGATTTTCTTTTCTTTTTCCACACTAAAAGATTTTATTCACATTTGAATCATCTGCTCCTTGAAAATCTGGTAGCACTCTCTTCTAAAATTCTCCGGTTTTGATCTTTTTTAGCTAGAGTTTTGACCATTGATTCAATATCTTTAATGATATGAAAAAAAATTGGCTAGAAATTACTTGACAGTTCTCCCATTAAGATTTAGTTTCTCTGTTCTTTCTCCTGAAATTGTGTAGATAAAGACAGAATATGGTGGAAGTGGCTTTTGCAGTTAGATACAGTTTCCATCTAGTTTACTGGAATGCCTGTTCTTGGGTTCCTCCCCATGTAAGAAATCCAACTACTATAATAAAGCTGCCATGCTACAAAGACCACAAATAGGTATTCCAGTCAATATCTAGTGGAACATGTGCTACAGGCCTCCCTGACAGCAGTGAGACACATGAGTGAAGAAGCCAGGTTGGTACTGAATCCTCTCGCCCCACCTGGTCCAGCCCCCATTTTTTCAAGGCACCTCCAACTGTTCCAGTCATTTTAATTAAGGATCCATACAACATAGAGCAGACAAGATCTTGCGCTGATGTAAATTGCTCAGCCACATAATCTTTTCTTTTTTTATGTAAAGGTTGTTTGTTTTTAAAGTTATGTATAACATAGGCAAAAATATATAAAGTCAATAAATTTTTATTTAAGTAATTTTACATGTGATTCTTTCCACCATAGTTGCTCCAAAGTCAGAATCATAATCTTCAAAATAGCCCTTTTAAAAAGAACTTTTGTTCAATACAGTTGCCACTGTCAGTCCAGAGTTCTTTTGGTTAGGCTTCTTTGACCTCTGCTTGAATATGGACATACTTCAAAAATTTTCCACCTATAATCTTTGGGATCCAATTTCTTTACTTTAGAGCCCTAGAAGTCTAATTGTAGGAAATATCAGCCACATAATCTATTAGCATATAAAAATGCATAGTTTTTTCAGTCTCATTAAATTTTGTGGTGGCTTGTTAGGCAGCATTAGGTAAGTGGACAAAGGTTATTCAAACTTTCTATTTCTTATTTGAGACATTTTTTGCTAAGTATAGTAGGCAGAAGATAGGTTAAGACATGTAATAGTGGTTTAAGTAAAGTAAAAGTGTTTTTTTAATATTGTTTCTGTCATCAATATAAGGCCCTCAGTAGAAAGTCCATAACAGGTAGGGTGATCTAATGGTACAGAGGGCCCAGTCTCCTTCTATCTTGCTATACTATCACCCTCAACATGCAGTTTTCACTTTTATTCACGGTAGGTGCTCCAGCTCTAGCTTTTATGCATGCATTTAATGTAGCAGAAATAATAAAAGGGGATGGGGAAACCAAGTTCCTCTGCTTTAATAGTATAATCCAGAAGCTTCACAAATCACTTTCACTCACATTGCATTAGCTAGCATGTATTCATAGGTCATACCTAACAGCAAGTAGTGCTGGGAAATACAACCTTATCTTTACATCCAGCTATCCAGATACAACATTCATGGTTCAGAAAAAGGGGAAAAGATAAAATGGATGCAACAAAGTAAGTATACCACCCTTAGTTAGTTTGTTTTTTAAGAATTTGTTAAATTTCAACTAAGTGTCCAAATTAATGGGCATGAAGTAATTCAGATATTCTTTATTTGTCATCCCTATTTTACCTGTAGTTATGTAGTTATTTTATATATTTTTTTTATTTTGGCTATATTTCACTTAATTTCATTTTTCTTCTATTTGTGTATACCTACCAAAACTTTCTATGGTCTAGATTTGTCTAGATTATTCCTTAAATCTTATATAAGTTTTTATATGAGTATCTAGTAATGAAAACATAGCTAGAATATTTAAAGGTAATGATCTAACTTCCACAACTTTTAAACTGTTTTTACATTTTCCATTACTTTGACTCTCTGAATTGCATTATAGATAATTTTCTGTAACTATTTTCTGAACTTTAATTCTCTCTGCATCTAGTTTCACATGCTATAAAACTCATCCACTAAGTTTTTATTTCAATGATTAGCTTTTTAATTTTTAGAAGTTTTGTTCCTTTTATTTAAGATTTCTTACTTTTTCATAGTTATCCATTGTCCAACTTTTTGTATTCTATTTTATTACTTCATAAATCTTATATAGAGTTATTTTATATTATGCAGCTGATAATTCCAATATCTGAATTGGATCTAAATCAAGCATATCACTCATTGTGGAATGTATCTGATTAGATGATTTTTCTTTTCTTTCTTTTCTCTTTTTGTTTTCTTTTTATTTTGCTTACACTTAAATTTGAGTTGTTCATCTCCAGAGAGTTGTATTTTCTGTCAATATGGGTCAAATTTACTCCCTTCGAAGGTTCAGTCTATATGTGGAAGTGTTATATTCGGTTCACAACTGTGTAGGAGCCTGAGACCTACTCTCTTGATCCCAATGTTAGTATAATCATTTGCTTCCAAGATGAAAATATTTCAGTTTTTGCTTTCTATTAATCAGCTTATCCAATTTCTTAATGATTTTGGTTGGTTTTTAGTCTCCGGAGATTTCCTTTACAGTGATTAGCAATATTTTAAAAATACACTTAGGTAAATTACTCAAGATTTTGTGGTACTGTGGTGGGAAGATGTTTTCTAAGTTTCTACTTAGATGCACTGCTGAAAATAAAGGTCCATATTATCTATTTAAGCTTGAGAGTGATAATCATTTTTCTACTTATATGAAATTATTTTCAGGAGAAAAAAAGAATGGATGTGATATCTTTGCCTTTAAGGGAAAGTGACAATACTTCTTGACACTGGTCTTGGCAATAATTTTTTTATATATGACACAAAAAGCACAAGTAACAAAGGCAAATAAACAAATGGGTTTACATCAAACTAAAAAGCTTCTGTACAACAAAGGAAACAATTAACAAAATAAAAAGGCAACCTATGGAATGGGAGAAAATATGTGCAAACCATACATTTGGTAAGGGCTAATATCCAAAATCTGTAGGGAACTCATGCAACTCATTGGCAAAAAAAAATAAATAAATAAAGAATCTAACTTAAAAAGGGGTAAAATACCTGAACAGACATTTTCCAGATAAGATATACAAGTGGCCAACATGTACATGGAGAGATACTCATCATCACTAATCATCAGGGAAATGCAAGTCAAAATCACACCAAGATGTCATTTCATCCCTGTGAGAATGTCTATTATGATAAGACAAGAGATAATAAGAGTTGGCGAGGATATAGAGAAAAGGGAACCCTTGTACCCTGTGGTGGTAATGTAAATTAACACAGCCATTGTGGAAAAGAGTGTGAAGTTTCCTCAAGAAATTAAAAATAGAACTACCATATGATCCAGCAATATAATTTCTGATTGTATATCAAAAAGGAATGAAACAGGGTCTGTAAGAAGTATTTGCATTCCTGGGTTCACTGCACCACTATTTACAATAACCAAGGTACAGAAGACCCTAAGTCCATCAACAGATAAATGGGTAAAGAAAACATGGTGTGTGTGTGTGTGTGTGTGTGTGTGTGTGTGTGTGTGTGTATCAATGGAATATTGTTCAGAGAAAAAGAAGGAAATCATGCCATTTGCAAGAATAGATGCACCTGAAGGGCATTACACTAAGAGAAATAAGCCAGACAGAGAACAACAAATACTGCATGGCTTTACTTATATTTATAATCTAAAAATTAGTTGAATTCACAGAAGCAGAGTAGAATGTTAGCTGCTAGAAGCTAAAGGTGTGGGAAATGGGGAAAGTTGGTAAAATAATACAAACTTTCAATTAAAAGATGAACAAATTTTGGGGATCTAATGTGAATTATGGTGATTATAGTTAATAATACTGTACTGTAGGGGCACCTGGGTGGCTCAGTTGGTTGAGCGTCTGACTTAAGCTCAGGTCATGATCTCACAGTTTGTGGGTTCGAACCCTGCATCAGGCTCTGTGCTGACCATTTGCTCAGAGCCTGGAGCCTGCTTCAGATTCTGTGTCTCCTTCTCTCTCTGCCCCTCCCCCGCTCACACTTTGTCTCACTCTGTTTCTCAAAAATAAATAAATGTAAAATAAAAAATAAAAAAAAATACTGCACTGTATACTTGGAATTTGCTAACAGAGTTGATCTTAAGTGTTCTTATCACACATACCCCAAAAACTATGAGAGGTGATGGATGTGTTCATTAACTTTACTGTGGTAATAATTTCAAAATATATACATATAACATCACATTACACACATTATATATGTATAATTTTATTTGTCAGTTATACACAATAAAGCTGTGGGGAGAAAAGGAAAATGACAACCATGTGTGCTGCTTTTTTTTTTGAGTGTATACAGTAAGTCTTTCACTGTATAAAAGAGCCGTACTTTTTATTAGAACTCATACTGAGTTATTTCAATTAATTGAGTCCTACTTCTTGCCTAGAGAAAAGAAATCAAATGAAATCACAACATTCATGCCACAAATAATATGTAGAAAATAATATTTTTACATAGCCTCAACAAGTATAAGAGTGAGTGGAAATATAGATGGAGCGCAGGTTTTGAATAGCTTTATATATCATGCATGCTAAAGACATGATCAAGAAAAGCAAGCAATATAATATTTTGTTAAACATTGTGATGTATTTTATACATTCTAGGAAATTGATTTTCATTGCAACAATCTTTAAATGGTTATTGTTATGGAAATTCTCTAAGATGTATCCCTAAGATATAAATTAGTTAAAAAGAAAGCAAGTAAGATAATAAAAATATTGTGCATATAATGTAAACGACTTCTTGATATATCTTCATATAGATAGAGATCCTGAATGTAAACCCAAAATTAACATTAGAGAATGGAGTGGGACTGGGAGCTAAAAAGCATCTTAATTTTTTATGTCCTTGTTGAAGTATGAATGTGGGTCTGAAATCAGGCAGAGTGTTTGGAAAATGTGGAAACATATTTGAGAGGCATTTCAAAGGCATACACAACAATAAATCAAGAATAAAATGGAAGTGAGACATGAGGGAGAAGAAGTGATCAATGTTGATTCCAAAGGTTGTTTGCTTGTTTGCTTTTTCTTCTTTCAAAAGAGAATGATGTTGATTCCAGTGACAGAAAGTTCAGAGTGGGACATGTTTTTTCTTTTCTAAAATGTTTGATCACTTGGGGCGCCTGGGTGGCGCAGTCGGTTAAGCGTCCGACTTCAGCCAGGTCACGATCTCGCAGTCCGTGAGTTCGAGCCCCGCGTCCGGCTCTGGGCTGATGGCTCAGAGCCTGGAGCCTGTTTCCGATTCTGTGTCTCCCTCTCTCTCTGCCCCTCCCCCGTTCATGCTCTGTCTCTCTCTGTCCCAAAAATAAATAAACGTTGAAAAAAAAAATTTAAAATGTTTGATCACCTTAATGATATCTGCATATCCAGGAAGTAATGTGAAATCAAGTCATATACATTAGGGAGAATGGAAAAGGATTTATGGATTTGGAGTCCATCTGAAAAGAGATGCTTAATGAAACAATGAGCTTGGATAAGTTTGCCCAAGGAGACTATGCAAACTGAGAAGAGGAAAAAAGAGAGGGCAAAATCAGATTATGGCTTCATTTAATCAGTGGGACATGAAAAGCATCAAGAAAATGATCATAAAAAGTAGTTCTAAGGATGTGATTATATAAAATAGTGTATTGTCACTATTCCAAGAGAAAAAAACATTCCAAGAGAAAAATGTTGATTAATAGTAGTAAATTCTAAAAGGAGTTTTAAGACTTAGACAATTTAATGAAATTTTTATGATTGTGTTGGCTTTGATGAATAGTCTCACTAGCCCATCATACAAAGTTCTGTACTTCTATTATATGATGGGTTATATGTTATGTTCTGGAGATAGAAATGTAAATAAAACAGTCTCTTCTAGGAGTCCCTTATTTAAAAAGGAAAACATAAGTATTACATGATAGGAGTACAAAAATTATTTATATTTAAAATGTATCTATGGAAGCTTGAAAATTTGTATAATGTTGAGGAATGTTAATAAGTATCCCATGAAGTGATATTAACTGGTACAGGGAACTAGGCAGATAAAAAAACAGGCTCAGAAGCATGTATGTAAAATTTATACAGCAAGATGATGGATCCTGGGTAGTCTGTGAGTGTATGTAGAAATAGGAGAAAGGGAATCAGCAAAGATTCAGATGGAAAGGTCCACAGTGGACAGGTGTTAACAGCCTTACATTAATGGTTCACAAAATTGAACTTGATTTTCTTCAAGCAAGGATGAAAAAGCAAAGGCTTTAGGATAAATTTTAAAGCAACCAATCTATATTTTAAAAAGGTAACTCAGACTTCAGTATGGATGCCGAATGGGAGAGGTGGAGCTTAGAGGCAAAATATCAATAAGGCATACTGCAGTAATTGCATTAGAAGGAAATGAAGGTCAGGACTAAGGGAAATCTAAGGAAATTAAAATGGCTACAGGAATTGGAAAATGATAAGGGAAAAGGATGCAGAAGCAATTTCAGAAACAGAATTGACAGGACTTGGTGAATGATTATTGTTATGTGAAGTTAAAGGACATTAATGAAAAATTCTATATTATATTCTTTTTGGGGGAGGAGAATATGTAAATACTTGACATTTAAATAGATTCTACCCTTGTGGTAAGCATAGCATAAAATATAGAGGAGTTGATTCACTACGTTGGACACCTGAAACTAATACAACATTGTGTCAACTATACTCAAAAAATTTTAAAAAGAAAGAAAAAATTAAAAAGGAAGAAAAAAATGTTAAAAAATAAATGTATGCTATATGAACTATTCACATCAAACTAAAATCATTTTTTTTATGGTAAACGATTTTGAATAGTGGACTTTTTTGGAACTAAGTGCCCTGATTAAAACATGACATTGTTTACATATTTAAGGTGGTTGTTTTAGAAAGACAGTGTTTTCCAAAGTATATTATTTTCCAAATGTCAGTGGCAAATCCACAGTCACAGACACATATGTATACACACACATGAAATCATTTCTTCTAGTTTATGTAAATTAATATTTATATGCAGGGCACCTGGGTGGCTCAGTCAGTTGAGCGCTGGACTCTTTATTTCAGCTCAGGTCATAATCTCATGGTTCATGGTATTGAGACCCACATCAGGCTCTGTGCTGACAGCTCAGAGCCTGCTTGGATCCTCTCTCTCCCTCTGTCTCTACTCCTTCCCCACTTTTTGTCTCCCTCAAAATAAATAAATAAAACAAAAATATTATATGCAATGTAAGATGATAAATGCATTTCAATATTTTTTCTCATCATTATGTAATATTAGGCTTTAAGAAACAGTGTACCAGATCTGAGAACTTCAGAAAATGTAAGAGAGGTTATCTAATGTGTGAACGTATAACGTCGCATTTGTGTTTTGATGAACAGGCATTATTTACCAATTGAGACCAAGGAACACATTATGCATATAATTGTGATATTATATATACTTTATATCATTTGTAGTTTTTAAAAAAAAGTTTAATGTTTATTTGAGACAGAGAGAGAGAGAGAGAGAGAGAGAGAGAGAGAGTGAGCCTGCACATGAGTGGGGGAGGGGCAGAGAGAGAGAGAGAGAGGGAGACACAGAATCCGACACAGAATCCGAGGCAGGATCCAGACTCTGAGCTGTCAGAACAGAGCCTGATGTAGGGCTTGAACTCACAGAACATGAGATCATGACCTGAGCCGAAGTCAGATGCTTAACCGACTGAGACCGCCAGGAGCCCCTCATTTGTAGTTTAAAATAAATTAAACTTGTATACCCTCATATTCATTCACAATGAATCTGTGCCTGACAGAAGAGATTAATTTCTGGCATTATTATTATTATTATTATTATTATATTATTATTATTATTTTGTCTATTTAAATCTAAACACATGCCTTTGATGCCCCATCAACATATCCAGAATATTTCAGAGTTAAATGAATTTGGTAAATCTCAGTATGTCAGGTAGTATACTTAAGGTAATATGTAGCTAATGTAAAAGAATGCCTCACTATTGTTGATTAATGGATCAATTTTAACCAGCAGAATTGTACCCGCCATGATTTATTTATTAACTTTTTTATTCACTAATTTAAAAATCTACTATGGGTCAGGCAATTTTTTAAAAACGAAAAGGTGGATAAAATGTAGCTCATGATGTCCAGGAATCAACTTTAGTTGGAGAAAGAGAAATAATTATTCAAATAATTATAAGAAAGTGGTAAGAAATAAAATAGAAATAAATAAATTATAATAAGAAAACAAAGGAGGTACTGTTTGATTATAATATGAGAAATGCTTGTGGCTTTAAAAACCCAGACCTTTCTTTTTTTTGCAGCTTATCAGGTTAGTAAAAGTCAATTTATCTTTCTTAACTCTTTCAAGAATTAATAATTCACCAGATTCCTGATACTTAAGGTATCCTAAATGAACAATAAGAGGCAGCATGGTTTATTGGGAAGAGCAACTATTTAAGAGACTTGTTGTGGTAAACATTGCATCAAATAATGTATTTAGCGTCTATCTGACACTTACAGGCACTTATCGGCATAGAAGTTAGCTATTTTCTTCATCTCCATAATAATCATTCTGCTTTTAAACTACAAATATACACATTCCCATATCATCATCAAGTTGGTCCTTAATGCAAAACATGCAGACATTTTTAGTGTCTTTACTCATTTTTGATAATCTTTCCTTAACTTCTACTATTTCGTCTCTAAATTATAGTGATCAAACATGAACTTTTGTTTGTGATGAAAAAGACAGCACAAATTATTTTAGTATATTCTATGAATAAACAGTTTAAGAAAAAACTCTGACTGACAAATTCAGTATATAGTAGTTACTAAATGCTCATGATCCAGAGAGGAAATAAATAACACACATGGTTCAAATGAAGATACTTCAGTTAAGTATTTGGATAGGTTTCAGGGAACAAACAAGAGATATTGCATTGCCCAAGACTATCATCAGTGGGAAACTGTTACTACTTTTAAGGCTGATGAATCAAAAGAATGATAAAGTGTTATTCCACCCAAATGAAAGCTGAAACTTTGATGAAGGGGCCATCTGATAGAAATTATAGTCAACTGCCAGACATATGGTATCAGGGAGCAGACCTAGAGAAGCTTCTCTTCTCTTTCTTCTCCTACTTTCTGGTCTTGTGGTAGTGTCTCCCAGTGGATGAACCAACAGAAAGCAACTGACAAGGGACCCAACTGACGAACTTAGCTGGAATCATCCTTTCCAGGTATAGAGTAGGGCAGAGGGAATAAAAATGGACCAGAACAACAGAGCAGGGGAGAATTAACCACCACAGCAACATAATGAACATTTCTGACACTGTTATTCTGAAACTTTCATTATTCTCCGATATTTCTCTGAGAACTTACCATTCTATAATTCTTTTAAATCTCCCACCAACTCTATGAATCTGGTACTATCTTTATCTTAAGGTGAGGAAATTAAGGGACAGACAGATTAAGAAATTTGTCCAAATTTATGCACGCTTTCTTAGCTACTGAGTTTCTGCAAATACTCCTCTTCTCCAGGGCCAAATTTTACTTGAATAATCTAAGGAGAAACTCTGGAAAAAAGAATGTTGAGGATAGGGGTGACTTAGAATATTAATGCAATCTCATTCTATAGCTGTGAAAAATAAACCTCAAGTATGGGAAGTTCTTTTCTCAGGTCAGTTTGTAAAAGACAAATCCAGGGGCAGAGTGCATTTTTTTCCCCTTTCCTTCCAAATAGGTTATATGTGTAAATCAAGAAACTGCTTTTCTTTCACTATAGGGATACCTGATTTAGTGTTACACAGAATAGTGGTGTTAGATTTTTAAAATTACTTTTGATTTCTATTTCAGGAAACTGCTATTTTCTCACCTCAATTAATACCTTCAAAACTGTGCTACACATAAATATAGCAGAAACATAACTTAGGTGTGTGACAATACTTAGCTGGAATTCATTCATTTAACATTACAGCAGATGGTAGTGAATTTTAGGCGTCAAAGTATATTATTACTGCCAGGGGAAGAATATGATTTATCAATTAAATGACAGATCTTCACATTCAGTATTTTCCCTTCTTTTGCCATGTTTTATTTTTTATTAAAAACATTTTTTTCAATGTTTTTTTTTTGAGAGAGAGATAGAGCATGAGTGGGAGAGGCTCAGAGAGAGAGGGAGACACAGAATCCAAAGCAGGCTCTAGGCTCTGAGCTGTCAGCACAGAGACCCATGCAGTGTTCAATCCAAAGGACCATGAGATCATGATCTGAGATGCCTAACCGACTGAGCCACCCAGGCACCCCTATTTTTTATTTTTTTAATTCTTGGTGTCCACAGGTCACTTATGTACTTTACATTTTAACTTCAAAAAAAAAAACCCACAAAACTTGATTTATAATGGATTACTTATACATTAATTCTTATTTAAATATTTTATTCATTTTCAGATCTTAAAAGAGGTACAAGTTTACAGCATCAAATTTATAAAATACAGAAAAAAATAGAACCAATTTAAAAATAATGACATTACAGAGAATATCACTCAGAGATGGTAACTTAATGTGGTAAATTGATTACACTGATGGCTGCAATTGGTGCCCTCCCATATCCATTCTATTTGCCCTGTAACATTTCAGGCCCCTTCATTCTTTGCTTATTCTTTCTTTGAGATGGACTTATGACTTGTTTTGGCCAATAGAATACAGTGGAGGTAACAATCTGCCAGTTCTGAGTTTCCGTCTCAAGAGATCCTGCTGACCTCTTTCCTCTCTCTTGAACCTCTGCCTCTGCCATGACTCAAGTAGTAGTAGTCCACTGGAGGATGATACATCACGTGAATCAGAGCTCCATCATCCCAAGTATCACAGCTCAAGCCTGATATGTGTGAGAGAGCTCAATAAAGGCAACCAAGATGATTCACCAGCTGAGCACTGAGTCATAAATCAACCCATCCAAAAACTAAAGAATTGCCAGTGGATCCTCTAAGTCAACAATGTAATAAGTACTTATTGTTTTAAGACACTGGTTTTTGTCATTGCTTGTTATGCAGCTTTATTTTTGTAGATAATGGATACACATATATCTCTACCGATATCAACATTTATCCATGCATTCACTATATCCACTTCCTATATATATTTATTTCTTTAATACTAATTATAATAAAATCACTACTATAACTATTTTACTGTCTTCTATTGTTCCACCCTTTTGTAGTTGTTTTACATACCTTATTGTTTTTAATTACAATAAACTAATGAAGCACATATTATTTTCATCTCACAGATGAGAAAACAGAGGCCCTGGGAAGTAAAGAGACTTCCTAGGTTAGTTTCAGCTATAAACTGTTGACCCACTTATGCTGGAGACTCCTGAGAGTCCTACCTGCTCTGCCAATAGCAATGCTCATTGTCATAGTCTCTGCTAACACTGACACTTTCCATTTTCCCACTTGTACTCCACTGAATCTAGATTCTTTCACTTCATGGCTAGGTGAGGTAGATAGTCACAGCTATCCAAGCTGTTGGCACCCCTGACCTTACCGCTCTATGGTGTCTTTCACTAACTGCAACAATGTCCTGCCCCACCAGATCTGAGCAGGAAATAACATGGCTTTCCTAGATTCAGACCTCTGCTTCAAATAGACATGCTATTGACTTTACTAATCCAGGTCTGTACCAGAGACCCTTGAACATACATCAACCTTCTACTTTTTAATTTCTGTAAAGTTAAAAGAGAGAATTCCTTCTGGGTCACTTCAGCCTGGGATATGTATTTACAGTGGAATATCTTGAATCCAAAACACTTATGCAAGTAACTGAAACACTGTCTCATGGACATAAGTCAAGTATTTTTGCTCTCGGGTTCCACAGTTTACTGATAGGAACCAATTTCAACCTGAATTGGAACCATATTTTAAGAAGAAGACATGTAATTCATGCAATTAATATCTGGTATGACTAACCTTTTAGAAGGTCAAACCTTAGGTTAGGAAACTAAGCATGCTTGAGTGCCCCAAACCATGAAACATATCTATGTATGCCTAAATTTTTTTTCTTTATTTTTTCTTGTCATTTGAGAGTCTAGCAACAACACAAAAACTATATTTTTGGATGATTCAGATAAAAATATTTTTCTGCTTTCAAGGTCCCAGTGTGTCTAGTTTGTCATTCTTCAAGAAGGACAACCCTAATATAAGCATTATCAGTATTGCTGATTCCCAAATTCCCCATAACATGACATGTAAAAGCTGTCTGCTATTTCACAAGATATGTATGGCATCAAATATCTTATCCACTCAATTGTTAAATATTTACATTATTTCATAATTTTTCACTTTTGTATATAGAACTGTCATATCCAAATTTTTATAACATCTCACATTTCCTAGTGGTGAATTAACTGACTCAATGGTCATGGCTTTTGACATCCTTTATCAAACCAACTTATAGAAAATTTACACTAATTTAAATAGCACTAACAGTGGCATAAATTAACAATTTTACAATTATGCCTGATTCCTACTTTGGAGAATACTAATTTTTCATAACTTTGCTAATGACAAGTAAAACATTCATTCGATTGCTAGTGCAATTTTTATTTTTATTCTGAGACTTGTCTTCATCCACATACAAATGGTATTTCCAGTGTTTACTTACTCAATTGTAAGTGCTTCAAATATATAAGTGGTGTTGACTCTAATGAGATATATATGTGTATATATATGTATATGATTTATACATATATATATGATTTATTATTATTTATCTTTTATTTTTGTGGTATTTTAAAATATGGGTATTTATGGTAAAATATAACATATTTCCATATTTAGATAATGTGGGCTATCCAATCACATAGACCTGGGTTTGAATTCCTGCTGTGCCATTTACCATTAATGGGAATTTAACAGTTTCACTCTTACAAATTTGTTGTGGGAATTAAATATAATTATTCATGTCGATTGATTAAGCAAATGGGAACAGTTAACAACAAATAGGTACCTAAAATGTGCAGGCACTGTGCTAAGTGCTTTATAATATTACCTCATTTAGTTCTTAAAACAACTTTAGGAATTATGTAAGGTAGTTGTAGTTTACAAAGATTTATAACTTGTCCAAAGTGACAATGTAAAGAAGTAACAGAAATTAGAAACTGCCCTTCTAATCACTGTACCTAACTATCTTTTCAAAGTGAAAGGGGTTTCCTACGCAAGAAACTCCATGGAAACAAGGGTTTCTCAGACAGAAATTTCCAATAACCTGAAAATGAACTCCCTGGGAGTGCCTGTTAAAAACACACATTCCTGGGCTCTACCCAAATCTGAATCAGAATTTCCAGGTTAGCCCTGGTAATCTATAAGGTTAACAGATAGAAATATGCTTCTTATTATTAATTTTGGGAAACACTTTATTAGGTCAAATGCTGTGGTCATTACCCTTTACAATGTCACTTTATCATTTTGTTATTATTTAGATATTTAGTGGGATTCTAGTACATATAAAATTACTCATAATGCAGACCAACTTTTCTTCTATTTTCCATTGATTTTAAACTGGTCAGTACTTCAGTCAACCTGATTCTATTATATTTTAATATAATTCTTAAAATTTTCTAAGCATTGATGACACTCCTTACAATTTTATTTTAAAAATGGGATTATAATCCTAGTTTTTATTTTATTGTTATAGTTGCAGTGCAGAATTTAGGAGATGTAGAAACAGATCAAAATTCTGAATGGAGACTTCTTTTGCCCTCATTAATTCTTTCCTGTAGATTTCCATGAGTTTTCTTTTAATTATTTTCATAAGTTTTGAGTTAAGTTTTTATTTTGTTTTATTGCCTCTCTTTCTATGTCAAATTTCAAAGCATTTTAGATGTGAATTTCCCTAATATTGCAGCCTTTTGTATATTTACCTTGTATCTATAGTAAGAACTTGCTTTAAATTTTATTTCAAAAATTACTTTGGTCTATCTTTTTAAAATATGAGTTCCTTGTGCTTTAAAAAATATATTTCTAGGGTTTGTTTGTTTTTGTTTTGTTTTATTTTGTCAGAAATAGGGCCTACCTAATTTCTGCTTCATGGAATTTTTGGTGCCATTAAATTTACAATATTTTAATTATTTCAGTGGCGTGCTAAAAAGTATAAAAAGCATAGCATATATTTCAATATGTTTATTAATCATAAAATTTGAGTTCTATCTGTATTTATGTTTGTGTTCATGTGAGCTGTTAAAAACTGAGAGAGTTATATTATTTTCTCCCATCTTTATTCTGCTTCTATCAACTTCTCGCTGAATTATTGAGTTTTCCTCAAGTGCTATATCACTTAGCACATACATTTTATTCTTTCACCTTTTGGTAATGGATTACAAACTTTATAAATATAAGAAATTATTTTGTTCCAACCTAAAGCTTTTTCTTTTTCTTTTTCTTTTTTTCTTTTTTTTCAATATATGAAATTTATTGTCAAATTGGTTTCCATACAACACCCAGTGCTCATCCCAAAAGGTGCCCTCTTCAATACCCATCATGCACCCTCCTCTCCCTCCCACCCCCCATCAACCCTCAGTTTGTTCTCAGTTTTTAACAGTCTCTTATGCTTTGGCTCTCTCCCACTCTAACCTCTTTTTTTTTTTCCTTCCCCTCCCCCATGGGTTTCTGTTAAATTTCTCAGGATCCATATAAGAGTGAAAACATATGGTATCTGTCTTTCTCTGTATGGCTTATTTCACTTAGCATCACACTCTTCAGTTCCATCCACGTTGCTACAAAGGGCCCATATTTCGTTCTTTCTCACTGCCATGTAGTACTCCATTGTGTATATAAAGCACAATTTCTTTATCCATTCATCAGTTGATGGACATTTAGGCTCTTTCCATAATTTGGCTATTGTTGAGAGTGCTGCTATGAACATTGGGGTACAAGTGGCCCTATGCATCAGTACTCCTGTATCCCTTGGGTAAATTCCTAGCAGTGCTATTGCTGGGTCATAGGGTAGGTCTATTTTTAATTTTCTGAGGAACCTCCACACTGTTTTCCAGAGTGGCTGCACCAATCTGCATTCCCACCAACAGTGCAAGAGGGTTCCCATGTCTCCACATCCTCGCCAGCATCTATAGTCTCCTGATTTGTTCATTTTGGCCACTCTGACTGGCGTGAGGCGATATCTGAGTGTGGTTTTGATTTGTATTTCCCTGATGAGGAGCAACGTTGAGCATCTTTTCATGTGCCTATTGGCCATCCGGATGTCTTCTTTAGAGAAGTGTCTATTCATGTTTTCTGCCCATTTCTTCACTGGGTTATTTGTTTTTCGGGTGTGGAGTTTGGTGAGCTCTTTATAGATTTTGGATACTAGCCCTTTGTCCGATATGTCATTTGCAAATATCTTTTCCCATTCCGTTGGTTGCCTTTTAGTTTTGTTGGTTGTTTCCTTGGCTGTGCAGAAGCTTTTTATCTTCATAAGGTCCCAGTAATTCACTTTTGCTTTTAATTCCCTTGCCTTTGGGGATGTGTCAAATAAGGAATTGCTACGGCTGAGGTCAGAGAGGTCTTTTCCTGCTTTCTCCTCTAGGGTTTTGATGGTTTCCTGTCTCACATTCAGGTCCTTTATCCATTTTGAGTTTATTTTTGTGAATGGTGTGAGAAAGTGGTCTAGTTTCAATCTTCTGCATGTTGCTGTCCGGTTCTCCCAGCACCATTTGTTAAAGAGACTGTCTTTTTTCCATTGGATGTTCTTTCCTGCTTTGTCAAAGATGAGTTGGCCATACTTTGTGGGTCTAGTTCTGGGTTTCTATTCTATTCCATCGGTCTATGTGTCTGTTTTGGTACCAATACCATGCTGTCTTGATGATGACAGCTTTGTAGTAGAGGCTAAAGTCTGGGATTGTGATGCCTCCTGCTTTGGTCTTCTTCTTCAAAATTCCTTTGGCTATTCGGGGCCTTTTGTGGTTCCATATGAATATTAGGATTGCTCGTTCTAGCTTCCAGAAGAATGCTGGTGCAATTTTGATTGGGATTGCATTGAATGTGTAGATAGCTTTGGGTAGTATTGACATTTTGACAATATTTATTCTTCCAATCCATGAGCAGGGAATGTCTTTCCATTTCTTTAAATCTTCTTTAATTACCTTCATAAGCTTTCTATAGTTTTCAGCATACAGATCTTTCACATCTTTGGTTAGATTTATTCCTAGGTATTTTATGCTTCTTGGTGCAATTGTGAATGGGATCAGTTTCTTTATTTGTCTTTCTGTTGCTTCATTGTTAGTGTATAAGAATGCAACTGATCTCTGTACATTGATTTTGTATCCTGCAACTTTGTTGAATTCATGTATCAGTTCTGGCAGACTTCTGGTGGAGTCTATCGGATTTTCCATGTATAATATCATGTCATCTGCAAAAACTGAAAGCTTGACTTCATCTTTGCCAATTTTGATGCCTTTGATTTCCTTTTGTTGTCTGATTGCTGATGCTAGAACTTCCAACACTATGTTAAACAACAGCAGTGTGAGTGGATATCCCTGTCGTGTTCCTGATCTCAGGGGAAAAGCTCTCAGTTTTTCCCCATTGAGGATGATGTTAGCTGGGCTTTTCATAAATGGCTTTTATGATCTTTAAGTATGTTCCTTCTATCCCGACTTTCTCAAGGGTTTTTATTAAGAAAGGGTGCTGGATGTTGTCAAAGGCCTTTTCTGCATCGATTGACAAGATCATATGGTTCTTATCTTTTCTTTTATTAATGTGATGTATCACGTTGATTGATTTGTGAATGTTGAACCAGCCCTGCATCCCAGGAATGAATCCCACTTGATCATGGTGAATAATTCTTTTTATATGCTGTTGAATAAGATTTGCTAGTATCTGATTGAGAATTTTTGCATCCATATTCATCAGGGATATTGGCCTGTAGTTGTCTTTTTTTACGGGGTCTCTGTCTGGTTTAGGAATCAGACTTCATAGAATGAGTCTAGAAGTTTTCCTTCCCTATTTCTTGGAATAGCTTGAGAAGGATAGGTATTATCTCTGCTTTAAACGTCTGGTAGAACTCCCCTGGGAAGCCATCTGGTCCTGGACTCCTATTTGTTGGGAGATTTTTGATTACCGATTCAATTTCTTAGCTGGTTATGGGTCTGTTCAAGCTTTCTTCCTCCTGATTGAGTTTTGGAAGAGTGTGGGTGTTTAGGAATTTGCCCATTTCTTCCAGGTTGTCCAATTTGTTGGCATATAATTTTTCATAGTATTCCCTGATAATTGTTTGTATCTCTGAGGGATTGGTTGTAATAATTCCATTTTCATTCATGATTTTATCTATTTGGGTCATCTCCCTTTTCTTTTTGAGAAGCCTGGCTAGAAGTTTGTCAATTTTGTTTATGTTTTCAAAAAACCAACTCTTGGTTTCCTTGATCTGCTCTAAAGTTGTTTTAGATTCTATATTGTTTATTTCTGCTCTGATCTTTATCATTTCTCTTCTTCTGCTGGGTTTAGGCTGCCTTTGCTCTTCTGCTTCTATTTCCGTTAGGTGTGCTGTTAGATTTTGTATTTGGGATTTTTGTTGTTTCTTGAGATAGGCCTGGATGGCAATGTATTTTCCTCTCAGGACTGCCTTCGCTGCATCCCAAAGCGTTTGGATTGTTGTATTTTCATTTTCGTTTGTTTCCATATATTTTTTAATTTCTTCTCTAATTGCCTGGTTGACCCACTCATTCATTAGTAGGGTGTTCTTTAACCTCCATGCTTTTGGAGGTCTTCCAGACTTTTTCCTGTGGTTGAGTTCAAGCTTCATAGCATTGTGGTCTGAAAGTATGAATGGTATAATGTTAATTCTTGTATACTTATGAAGGGCCGTTTTGTGACCCAGTATATGATCTATCTCGAAGAATGTTCCATGTGCACTCGAGAAGAAAGTATATTCTGTTGCTTTGGGATGCAGAGTTCTAAATATATCTGTCAAGTCCATCTGGTCCAATGTCTCATTCAGGGCCTTTCTTTCTCTATTGATCCTCTGTCTAGATGATCTATCCATTTCTGTGAGTGGGGTGTTAAAGTCCCCTGCAATTACCACATTCTTATCAATAAGGTTGCTTATGTTTATGAGTAATTGTTTTATATATTTGGGGGCTCCCTTATTCGGCACATAGACATTTATAATTGTTAGCTCTTCCTGATGGATACACCCTGTAATTATTATATAATGTCCTCTTCATCTCTTGTTACAGCCTTTAATTTAAAGTCTAGTTTGTCTGATATGATTATGGCTACTCCAGCTTTCTTTTGACTTCCGGTTGCATGATAAATAGTTCTCCATCCCCTCACTCTCAATCTGAAGGTGTCTTTAGGTCTAAAATGAGTCTCTTGTAGACAGCAAATAGATGGGTCTTGTTTTTTTATCCATTCTGATACCCTATGTCTTTTGGTTGGCGCATTTAATCCATTTACATTCAGTGTTATTATAGAAAGATACGGGTTTAGAGTCATTGTGATGTCTGTATGTTTTATGCTTGTAGGGATGTCTCTGGTACTTTGTCTCACAGGATTCCCCTTAGGATCTCTTGTAGGGCTGGTTTAGTGGTGACGAATTCCTTCAGTTTTTGTTTGTTTGGGAAGACCTTTATCTCTCCTCTATTCTAAATGACAGACTTGCTGGATAAAGGATTCTCGGCTGCATATTTTTTCTGTTCATCACATTGAAGATCTTGTGCCAATCCTTTCTGGCCTGCCAAGTTTCAAAAGAGAGATCAGTCACGTGTCTTATAGGTCTCCCTTTATATGTGAGGGCACGTTTATCCCTTGCTGCTTTCAGAATTTTCTCTTTATCCTTGTATTTTGCCAGTTTCACTATGATATGTCATGCAGAAGATCGATTCAAGTTACGTCTGAAGGGAGATCTTTGTACCTCTTGGATTTCAATGCCTTTTTCCTTCCCCAGTTCAGGGAAGTTCTCAGCTATGATTTCTTCAAGTACCCCTTCAGCACCTTTCCTTCTCTCTTCCTCCTCTGGAATACCAATTATGCGTATATTATTTCTTTTTAGTGTATCACTTAGTTCTCTAATTTTCCCCTCATACTCCTGGATTTTTTTATCTCTCTTTTCCTAGCTTCCTCTTTTTCCATAATTTTATCTTCTAGTTCACCTATTCTTTCCTCTGCCTCTTCAATCCGAGCCATGGTCGTTTCCATATTATTTTGCATCTCGTTTAAAGCATTTTTCAGCTCCTCCTGAGTATTCCTTAGTCCCTTGATCTCTGTAGCAATAGATTCTCTGCTGTCCTCTACACTGTTTTCAAGCCGAGCAATTAATTTTATGACTATTTTTCTAAATTCACTTTCTGTTATATTATTTAAATCCTTTTTTTCTCAACTGTTTTAACGTTCATTTATTTTTGAGACAGAGAGAGACAGAGCATAACGGGGGAGGGGCAGGGAGAGAGAGACACAGAATCTGAAACAGGCTCCAGGCTCTGAGCTGTCAGCATAGAGCCCGACGCGGGGCTCGAACTCACAGACGGTGAGATCATGACCTGAGCCGAAGTCGGACGCTTAACCGACCAAGCCACCCAGGCGCCCCTTTTTAAATCCTTTTTGATCAGTTCATTAGCTGTTGTTATTTTCTGGAGATTCTTTTGAGGGGAATTTCCATTTGGTCATTTTGTATAGTCCCTGGAGTGGTGGGGACTTGCAGAGCACTTCCCCTGTGCTGTGGTGTATAAGTGGAGTTGGTGGGTGGGGCTGCAGTCAGACCTGATGTCTGCCCCCAGCCCACCTCTGGGGCCACAGTCAGACTGGTGTGTGCCTTCTCTTCCCCTCTCCTAGGGGTGGGATTCACTGTGGGGTGGCGTGGCCCATCTGGGCTACTTTTACACTGCCCGGCTTGTGGTGCTGGGGATCTGGCGTATTAGCTGGGGTGGGTAGACAAGGTGCACGGGGGCAGGAGGGGCAGGCTCAGCTTGCTTCTCCTTAAGTGATCCACTTGAGGATGGGCACTGTGGCAGGGGGAGGGAGTCAGATCCGCCGCCGCCGGAGGGGTGGCTCCGCAGAAGCACAGCGTTGGGTGTTTGCGCCGAGCAAGCAAGTTCCCTGGCAGGAACTCGTTCTCTTTGGGATTTTGGCTGAGGAATGTGAGAAGAAGATGGCGCTGGCGAGTGCCTTTGTTCCCTGCCCAACTGAGCTCTGTTGTCCAGGGGCTCAGCAGCTCTCCCTCCCTTTGTCCTCCAGCCTTCCCGCTTTCCGAGCAGAGCTGTTAACTTATGACCTCCCAGATGCTAAGTCCCACTTGCCGTCAGAACACACTCCATCTGGCTCCTCCGCTTTTGCAAGCCAGACTCCGGGGGCTCTGCTTGGCTGGCGGACCGCTCCCTCCCACCAGTCCATGCAGCGCGCACCGCCTCTCTGCCCTTCCTACCCTCTTCTGTGGGCCTCTCCTCTGCGCTTGGCTCCGGAGACTCTGTTCTCCTAGTCTTCTGGTGGTTTTCTGGGTTATTTAGGCAGGTGTAGGTGGAATCTAAGTGATCAGCAGGACGTGCAGTGAGCCCAGTGTCCTCCTACGCTGCCATGTTCTGCCGGTCCCCCCAACTTAGAGCTTTTTACTTCAAATTCTACATTGCCAAGTTAATAATGTGAACTCTGCTTTATTTGTACATTTATTTAAATGAAATTATTTTCTGAAGTTTTAGTCCAAGTTGTTATTAAGGTTTTTTTAAAAGAATGTTTTTGAAAAAATATATATTACATCATAAATGTATGTTCCAAAGTAGCATATATCATTTCAGCTTACATAACAAGTTCCATGTTTTGGTCAATTAGATGTATCTATAAGAGAGACTAGGAAATGACATCTCTAATTTCCCATTTAAAATCTTGACAGAGGAGACATCAATCTGACAACAAAAAGAAATAAGATCCGTCCAAATTGGCAAGAAAGAAGCAAAACTTTAACTATTTGCAGATGACATAATATATAAAAAACCCAAAAGACTCTACCAAAAAACTTCTACAACTGATAAACAAAGTCACCAAAGTTGCAGGATACAAAATCATAGTACAGAAATCTGTTGCATTTCTATATGGCACTTATATATACCAATAATAATGAATGAAAGAGAAATTAAGAAACAATCCTATTTACAATTGCATCAAAAATAATAAAATACCTAGGAATAAACTTAACCAGGGAAGTGAAAGACATTAATTGTGGAAACCATAAAACACTAATGAAAGAAATTAAAGCAACACAAAGACATGGAAAAGTATTCCATACACATGGATTAGAAAACAAATATTGTGTACATATACAATGGAATACTACTTGGCAATGACAAAGAATAAAATCCTGCCTTTTACAACAACGTGGATGGAATTGGAGGGTATTATGCTAAGTGAAATAAGTCAGAGAAAGACAGATATCAAGTGTTTTCACTCATATGTGAACTTGAGAAACGTAACAGAAGACCATTGGGGAAGGGAAAGGAAAAGGGAAAAAATAGTTTCAAACAGAGAGGGAGGCAAATTATAAGAGACTCTTAAATACAGAGAACAAACTGAGGGTTGATGGGGGAATGGAAGAGAGGGGAAAGTGGGTGATGGGCTTTGAGGAGGGCACTTTTTGGGATGGGCACTGGGTGTTGTATATAAGCGATGGATCATGCGAATCTATCCCCAATACCAACAGCACACTGTATAAACTGTATGTTAGCTAACTTGACAATAATTACATTAAAAAAATAGAATAGAGTAGAAGAGAAAAATAAAAAGAAAAAAAATATTGCGAAAATGTCCATACGACCTAAAGCAACCTGCAGATTTAATACAATCCGCCTCAAAATACCAAAAAGATTTTTCACAGAACTAGAACAAATAATCCTAAAATTTGTATGGAACCATAAAAGACCCTGAATAGCCAAAGCAATCTTGAAAAAGAAAAGCAAAGCTGGAGGCATCACAATTTCAGACTTAAAGTTATATTACAAAGCTGCAGTAATCAAAACAGTATGATGTTGACACAAAAATAAACACATAGATCAATAGCACAGGATAGAAAGCTTAGAGATAAACCCACAATTATAAGGTCAATTAATCTTTGACAGAAGAGGTAAGAACATGCAATGGGAAAAAGACGGTCTCTTCAACAAATGGTATTGGAAAAACTGGACAGCTACATGTAAAAGAATGAAACTGGACCACTTTCTTACACCATACACAAAAATAAATTCAAAATGGATTAAAGATCTAAATGTGAGACCTAAAACCATAAAAGTCCTAGAAGAGAACACAGGCAGTAACTTCTTTGACACTGGTCATAGTAACTTCTTTTGAGATATGTCTTCTGAGGTAAGGGAAGCAAAAACAAAAATAAACTGTTGGGACTTCATCAAAATAAAAAGCTTCTGGACATTAAAGGAAATAATCAACAAAACTAAAAGGCAACCTATGGAGTGGGAGAAGATTTTTCTAAATGACACATATGAGGTTATTATACAAAATATTTAAAGAACTTATAAAATTCAACCCCAAAATGAATAATCCAGTTAAAAAATGGGCAGAAGACATGAATAGACATTTTTCCAACAAAGACATACAGATGGCCAACAGACACATGAAAAGATGCTCAACATCACTGATCATCAGAGAAATACAAATCAAAACTACAATGAGATATCACCTCACACCATCAGAACAGCTAAAATTGACAACACAAGAAGCAACAGGTGTTAGAGAGGATGTGGAGAAAAAGGAACCCTCTTGCATTGTTGGTGGGAATGCAAACTGGTGCAGCCACTGTGGAAAACAGTATGGAGGTTCCTTGAAAGGTTAAAAATAGAACCACCCTGTGATCCAGCAATTGCACTACCAGGTATTTATCCAAAGAATACAAAGATACTAATTCAAAGGGATACATGCACTCTGATGTTTATAGCAGCATTATCTACATAGCCAGATTATGGAAACAGCCCAAGTATTCATCAACTGAAGAATGGATAAAGAAATGGCATGTGTATATATATACACACACACACACACACACACACACACACACACACACACACACACACATATATATATACACGCCATATATACATATATATGTATATATATATATATACACATGCCATTTCTTTATATGCCATTTCTTTATACATATATATATAAATATATACACACACATCATATATATACCATATATGTATGAATATACTCAGCCATAAAAAATGAAATCTTACCATTTTCAACAACATGGATGGAGCTAGATAATATTATGCTAAGCAAAATAAGTCAAAGAAAGACAAATACCATATGATTTCACTCATATGTGGAGTTTCAGAAACAAAGCAAATGAGCAAAGGGGGAAAAATGAGAGAGAGAGGCAAACCAAGAAACAGATCTTAACTATAGAGAGCAAGCTGATGGTTAACATGAGAGAGGTGGGTTGTGGGACGGGTTAAATATGTGATGGAGATTAAGGAGTGCACTTGTGATGAGCACCAGGTGATATATATCAAAGTGTTGAATCACTATATTTTACACCTGAAACTAGTATTACTCTGTATGTTAACTAATTGGAATTTAAATAAAACTTAAAAAAAATCTTGGTAGGGGAGGAGACCAGTGAAAAAGGATACTGGGGGATAATTGACACAATTGATAACTGCATTAATTTTATAGTTAAAAGATAATTACTCTGCCTCAAATAATACTCTGCCTTCTAGATGCTATTGCTTTCCCTTTTTTTCCAGATTTCCTTTATTTTTTAACATATTATCAAGCAAATGTGAATATATTCAGGTATAACTTTTGTCCACAGAAAGAAGGTAGAGTCTGTCCTTGGCCTAGAACACAGTTCTTTGTGGCTAAAATCTGAAACTCAGATATACAAGTGGAAATAATACTACCAATTCAAATTCTAGAGTTAGTATATAACTGAACATCACAGAATCTACTGTTAAACAGTTCTGCTAGTGAGCACTACCTATAAAACTACGATATCAAGGATTCAATATTGCTTAGGGTTTTGGAGAAATGATGCTAAGGTAAATTGTTTTCTGGTTGTCTCAAGCATCAGCCTTTCAGTTTTCTCTCTCACTTTCTGAGACAGGAGGCATACAGTGAAGGAAGCTAGAAAAAAGGCATGCTGTATACAGGCAATTTTCACTTCTAATTCATACTTTTGGATAAGTTATTTCATCTCTTTCAGTGTGAAGTTCTTTGTGTAGATGGTATAAAGCTGTTACTCAAGTATAAATTCCACTATTTATTATTTGATGGGATGTTTCAACAGATCAGAAACACTAAAACAACTGAGTCACAAAGGATAGCTCTAAGTTAGCAGGCAGGAAGACTAATGAAGGGTATAAATTATTCTCATTAATGGGAGAAGTAATTCATACAATAAAAACCATAGAAAAATTTAATGAGCACATAGTGTCAGGTATGGAGTAAAATAGTCTCTATAAAGGACTTAGAGTTTTCTAAATATTCCAGACTCATTAGGAGCTCATACTGGAAAATTCTTCAATATTCTTTTTGCTGCACCTTGCACCTCCCTCAAAAATACTAATAAAAATAGTTATCATAATGTTTTGAAACTGCCTGTTTATTTACCTGAATTTCCCACATTATCATCTCTAGGAAAGCAGACTATGAGTCTCTCTTATTGACTATTTTATCTCTAGTGTCTACTTGGTACAAGGCCTGACACATAGTAGGTTCTCAACATTCATTTATACTAAGTTTGTAGATAAGAAGACATAATTACTAGTACAAGGTATTCATTGACTTCCTCCTTTCTTTCTTGCCAAGGAGATTGTTGTTCTTGTCTGGCAAAACTCCAAATATCTAAAGGAAAGATAATTCCAATTTGGAGAGGAAAGAAAAGCTAAATTATCTGTGTAATCAAAAGAGAAAAGATAGAGAGAGGAGAAAAAGAGAAACATATGGTAGAAGATGGCAGAGGAAGGAAGGAAATAACATTTCAGGGCTTAGAAAGAAATGCAACATAGCAGTTTAAGAGAATATGTAACTAGACGAAAGGAAATATATATACTGGTTATTGTGAAGTATGTATTTACATCCCTTCCATATCCTTTGAGAAAAATAAGACATTAAAACTTCTTAAGAAATCCTTTTTAGAAAACGAGCTTTTAGAATATTACAGTACTTCAAGATTGATCCCAATAGATTTTTTAAGGATGTAAGAGATAACTATGAAATACTTGATTACATAAAGCAGCGGTTATTTCCAGCTGTGGGATTCAGCAGAAAGTTTGTGAAAACTGTTTGAGCAAGATGGGCAGGATGTGCATACATAAAGATTAGAGAAGAAAACTATTCTAGGTACAGGGTTTACCTGAACTGGCACTGATTTTAAAGGACTAGTAACCAATCATTTCCATTGCAGATGTAAATGTATTTACACATCAGTTATTCTGCCTTGACCACTTGATTAGGTTTAATCAAGGCCTTTTTTCTCATCCTTTTCCTTTCAGCTTCTAATTATATTTGTTATAATTAGACAAACAATCTAAATTGCTGGAAGCAATCTTTATTTCAAATAGACTGCAGATTTAAGTCAGACTACCAGACTAGCGTTAGCACAAAGTTGATGAGTTTCTTTGCAGAGCGGTGCATTAATCAACACAAAGCTGGTAAGTTCACTCATAGCTTAAGGGAGCAATTTCATTACCCAGTAGAGATACATTTTATGGTGGTTTAACTGAACAAATCCACTTGCAAAAACAAGCATTATATACATTTTTTTGTGGCTATCATAAACTTGAGAATTGATAGTTCCATTCCTAGCAGATTAAATAAAGCATTGTAGAACTATGGGCTATCATACTGATTATAAATATAAAGGTAAGAATATCACAGATACAAACAACACATGTAACTTTAAATTTTCAAAATCGTGTTACCCTAAATGGATAGCCTCCATGGTCACTTTTGTCCTTACATTCCTATGATCACATATATACATATGGTGTCCAAACTTTTCCTTTTTATATGATTGAGACATTTAATAAATAGCCCAGGATTTGAAGTCACAAAATAGATTTGTTGTTCAACATTACTAACTAAAATAATTGGTTGAATAAATATTTATAAATATAAGAGGGAAGAAAGAAGGAAAAAAAGAAAAGGAAGAAAGATAACCCCACTACTTGGTTCACTGCAATCCTTCATATAAAATATCATTTATGCTTATAGTTATTTTATTTTTAACTCAGACTAAATAAAAAAAATTAGCCATTACCTTTTGCTAGATGTGCTCTATGTTTTATACAGTATGAACAAAATTATATTATTTTGATTTTCTCGGAACAAAGCAGAGACATAATGAGGTTTTATTAAATTCCATTATACTCTATGACTATGCCCTTTGTGTACCATCACAGCTGAAAGCCAATTATTTTTTGCAAGAAACAAGAGAGTCTCTTGAGTATTAGGTTATTTGGTTACCGAATTACCGAGAACAAGATAGCATATAGAATATATGCTTCTTTTATATGATGCACTCATTTATAATAAACATTTAAATAAGTATTTCTCAACTCTGTTTTGTGTCCACCTATAACAAGTACCCCAGGCACATAATAAGCAAACCAAAAATTGGCTGAAAATATAGCACTGACCTTTGCTGAAGTAACCAATGGCTGAAACTTAAGTATGCTTTGGGGACACTAAAATGTGTGGTATTTTTCTTGTAAAATGTGCTCATTATAGGTGTAGAATTGTTTTACCTGTGTATAGTACATCTGTATCTCCTATTCAGATTTGATCTGCCAGGTGAATTTTTTAAAAAATAAAACTCACTCCAACAAATGGATATATGAATAACTGATTGCATGGCTGTGTAATGGCTTCAGGATGTCGGTCTCTATAGTGAGTCTATTTAAACTGTATATATAAGTGAGAAAGAAGCAGAAACTTTCTGTTGTGGAAAGTGATAAGATATATTGTTTTGGCATATTATTTATGTTTGTTCAAGAGTATTTGGGAAAACTGGAGTGGCATGATTTATTGTTACACAACAAATGTTTTCTCTAGTGAAGGGTTGTGAAGCAATTCATGTGAGATCTTTTTTTTAACTTTGAAGAAATTTAAATCAGGAGCATTGACATACTGGCCCAAACTGAAAGATATTGTTTCAGTATGCTTACTAATGCACAGTGAGAAACTGATTGATGGTTATAGCATTTTTGCATTTTGGTTTAAGAGAAGAGTTTATGCTTTTGTCATTGCTCATTCCTGTTCCATAGAAGACAATTAGTCATCTAGCAAAGACCATACTTTACAGTGTATGGCAACCATGAGAATATGCCTCTTATATCTGTCAATGCAGAAAGCATAACTGACCCAAGGCCCCAGGTGCTGAGCTTTGAAATTTATCTCCATTATCTTCCTATTAAGGCCATGCTTTCTATTTGCATCTCCCAGCCAGTGGTTGAGAATAGCAGTGATACTACAAGCAAGTCTATTTCTGGAAGACACAGAACTACTGTGATGGGTAACTTATACTCTAAAAACTTCCCAAAAACCTTGTTAAATTTTCTTTACAACTGCATTGAAGTCTCAGGTGCTTCCATCCCACTTTCTTTTTTGCCTGTTCTTCACTCAGAGTCATATCTGCAGTGAATTGCGCTCTGATGACTCTTGTAGCCTCCCAGGGCCCCTCCATTCTTCTTAGGTATTTCTTCTCATAAATGTTTCTCATGTTTAATCTTGTCTTAGTTTCTGATTCCTAGACAATTTGCCTAACTCAGGGCAAATATAATATTTTACATGTCTCACATTATCTTTGTATAATAGAGGTTTCCCTCAGCCACACCAATTTCATGCCACTATAGCTAACAGAAACAAGCAAAGCCATTACTCTCAGAATTATTCTATCCACCCACTCTTTGCTAATTCCTTCTATCTTTGGTCAAGGACAGGTTGTCCTTTCCAGAAGTCCTTTTCTTATGTACTTCCCAAAGACAGCCATGAGTATGATTCAACCCTGATTCAGTTGTAGTCCGGAATGATCAAGAGTCCTTCACTTCTGATTTTTGAACCCAGTCACACTAAGAAAAGTCAGAAGGCAGTGATATTGCTTATTGCAAAAATGAGGGGGGCTGAAATAACAAAAGCATAGAGATTTCATTATGGCAGGTCTCAAAACCTTATGAAGGAAGAAGTGTATAGCAACCTGATTCCAAATAATTTATTAAGTGGGCTATCGAGCATATCATCTCATGACTTTTTACTTTTTCACTTATTGATATGGGTGTTATATGTGCTTATTAGTATTCAATGCACACAATATGCTATATAGGAGATCTGAGCCACACTCTTGAGATGTTTAGTAATGTCAGGATCCCTAAGTGCTTACCATCAGATACTGAAAGATTCTCATGATGTCATTATCTCAAAGTTACTGATGTCTTTAGTATGTTTTTGCCATTTCTTGTTAAGTGATAAAAACATATCATAAGGTAGGCATGAAAATATCTTTCTTAGAAAAAATATACACCCTTGATATTGTCGTGCAATGTTCTAGTGTCAGCCATTTGTGGAATTGTTTCCACAAGGATTTAAAAATTCTCATGTTTTTGTCAACCAGATGGATAGCTGCATTTATTCATTCATCCATTTTATTAATTTTTTAATGTTTATTCATTTTTGAGAGAGAGAGAGAGAGAGAGAGAGAGAGAGAGGGAGAGCACAAACAGGGGAGGGGCAGAGAGAGGGAGACACAGAATCTGAAGAAGGCTCCAGGCTCTGAGCTGTCACCATAGAGCCTGACACGGGGGTCCAATCCACGAACCACAAGACCATGACCTGAGCTAAAGTTGGACGCTTAACAAACTGAGCTACTCATGCGCCTCTCATCCATTCATTTACTAATCATTTGACTCTTAAGTTTTTCAAAAACATTAATTGATTAGTATATGCTGAATAAGGCACTGAGATGGGGTGGAGAACATTCTAGATATCAAGACTCTTGAAAAGGAGTCCTAAAATAGTAACAAAATTAACAAAACCTGAAATGGCAATGATGAATGAAATGATAAAATTCCCTAGCCATTTTAGCAATCTACAAAATACAGAATAAATAATTTCAATATATTTATTTAGTAATCATGGTTCTTTAATGGCAATATTCAGTTATGGAAAAGGTACAGGTTTCCTGATACACTGACAGTGGGCTTCTTCTTGATATAAATAGAAATCAATTTATTAAAATTGTCAAAGCTGAAATATCACTTGGACTTCATAGTCCCACATGTAGGAATAAATATCAAGAAAATGATATTATATATAGAATAAAACTTCATGTTCTACAGTGAAATATTATTTTGAATGACATATTGGAAACATCTTAAGTAAGTGTTAAAAAAATTTTTTTAATGTGTATTATTTGAGAAAGAGACAGAGAGCAGGGAGGGGAGGGGCAGAGAAAGAGGGAGACACAGAATCAGAAGCAGGTTCCAGGCTCTGAGCTGCCAGCACAAGGCCCGACGCGGGGCTTGAACCCACAGACCGCAAGATCATGACCTGAGCTAAAGTCGGGGCCGCCTAACCGACTGAGCCACCCAGGCATCCCATTTTAAGTAGTATTAATGCAATAATTGTTATGGAATATTGGTAATGGTGTAATTCTTCTGTCATTGAAAATGATGCTAATGGAGAATTTGTAATGTTTACATTAAGTAAAACATGTTTAAATCACATGTTTAATTTAAGTAGAGAAAATAAAATAAAAATTCAAAATCTGTAAAAAAAATGAGGTTTAAATGTTTAAAAATGCATAGAACAAGAAAAAAGGATGCAGAACCCTATGTTAACAATAAATATTTCTGGGCAAAAAGTTACGCATAATCTACTTCTTTTTAATATATATTGTATTTCACAATGTTATATATGGACATTATTTTTACATATAAGTGAAATAATTTAAAATCCAGAAAAATAGTTTTCCAGAACACCCTGGGAGAAAAATTTTATTATCTCACATTTGTTAAGAACTACAGCGTAAACTGACCTTGAAATTATGCCAACATAAGTAAAAAATAGTATAGAGATGATTAAATTTGCTTCACATTCTTATGTCTCAAAAAATATTTATCTCTTTTTTATATGGGAAAACCACAAAGGAACATTTTATCAATTCAGTTTCCTAATTTAAGGAATATATGATACATTTCTAAAACAATAAAATCTTTTAAACACTGAATTGGTTTACACACATGTAGCATTGTGGGTTCATGGATCACTAGTAATACACATGAAAGATTTCATATGTCTGTTCCCATCTGCAATGCTATCCATCACTTTCATAGATTTAGGACCTCCAGTAGTCTAGGCTGACTGCATGTTCATCCTGTCATTTTTTTCCCCCAGTTAACTTTATTAGTGTTGATCATGCCTGACTTTTCTAAGATTCCTTTGGCTCCTTTAACCTTGGCTTTACTGACCTGGAATAGATAGCAGCCAGGTGATACCTTGGCTAACTATATTTTTAGACAATTTCCTATGTTGTTGAGAAAAGAAATAAGGGATCACAGAGATAAGTTAAATGGATCTACCACAAGAAGGAAAATAAGAAAATATGAGTAATGCTTCAAATAACTGAGTGTTTAGTTCAGTATAAGGTCAGATTTAGGGGAAGTTATTTTAGTATGTGATTGTATTGGGCACAAACGTAAACAGAAAGGGAGAAGTTAGTAGAGAGAAAAAGCTGAATATACTCATGAGAGTTGTTTAAATTGATGAAACAGGTCACAGGAGGGATGAGAGGACACTGAAATTAGTGGACATGTGGACAGACTATTCTTTAACTAGAGAAGAGAACTGAAACAGAAGAGAAGAAATTAACAATACATTTAGGTGCAAGCACATTTCTAAATGTGGTGGGGCAGCTGACTGAGTGCATAATTAGTTGCCTTTATTTTTCCCATGGAGGAGGAGGTGATTTAGGTAAAAAGAAAACTAAGTAGATTGAAAAAGCTTGAAAATGCTATGACATTCTTATAGGAAGAAAATGAATAAGTAATGGAGCTGGTCAGGGAGAAGATAAGTGCTTCTTGAGCATACATCATTAATGTTTGAACGAAATCAAGACATGGTTTCCTTTTGATGTATGTTGGCACCTGGTGCACTCATGAAAGACAATGAATTATTTCATTTAATTGAACTAACGTTTGAGTGCCCAATATGTGACAGATACTCTGCTAGACACTGAGAAGAAAACCAAAAGACAAATAAAATTTAATCTTATATCTCAAAGACCCATCTAAACAGTACAAAAGTTAGACGTATAGATAATTGAAATGTAAAGCAGAAGTGTTAGGCACACAGCAACTATTAAGAGCATGGGCTTCACCATGAGAGTAGGTAGGACTGAATAATAGCTGAACATACTTAAGCAGTCCCCTTAACTCACGGGCCCTTTACTTTCTTCTTCTCTAAAATCTGGCTAATAGACCTCATAGCTGGATCATGTATGTGAATCACTTTATAAATTCTAAGGCTTTATGAAAATATAGTTTTCTTTATTACTATCTTATATGAATGTTTTAAATTTCTAAAAACCTTTAAAAATAAAAAGAAGGAGGTGGTCGGCGGCAAGATGGCGGCTTAGGAGGACGCTGGGCTCACCGCACGTCCTGCTGATCACTTAGATTCCATCTACATCTGCCTAAATAACCCAGAAAACCGCCAGAGGATTAGCAGAATGGAGTCGCCGGAGCCAAACGCAGACGAGAGGCCCACGGAAGAGGGTAGGAAGGGCGGCGAGGCGGTGCGCGCTCCACGGACTGGCGGGAGGGAGCCGGGGCGGAGGGGCGGCTCGCCGGCCAAGCACAGCCACCGAGTCTGGCTTGCAAAAGCGGAGGGGCCTGACGGACTGTGTTCCCACAACAAGCGCGACTTAGCGTCTGGGAGGTCATAAGTTAACAGCTCTGCTCGGAAAGCGGGAAGGCTGGAGGACAAAGGGAGGGAGAGCTGCTGAGCCCCCTGACAACAGAGCTCAGTTTGGTGGGGAACAAAGGCGCTCGCCAGCGCCATCTCCCCCGCCCATCCCCCAGCCGAAATCCCAAAGAGAACCTGTTCCTGCCAGGGAACTTGCTCGCTCCGCGCAAACACCCAACTCTGCGCTTCTGCGGAGCCAAACCTCCGGCAGCGGATCTGACTCCCTCCCGCTGCCACAGGGCCCCTCCTGAAGTGGATCACCTAAGGAGAAGCGATCTAAGCCTGCCCCTCCTGCCCCCGAGCACCTTGCCTACCCACCCCAGCTAATACGCCAGATCCCCAGCATCACAAGCCTGGCAGGGTGCAAGTAGCCCAGACGAGCCACACCACCCCACAGTGAATCCCGCCCCTAGGAGAGGGGAAGAGAAGGCACACACCAGTCTGACCGTGGCCCCAGCGGTGGGCTGGGGACAGACATCAGGTCTGACTGCGGCCCCGCCCACCAACTCCAGTTATACACTACAGCACAGGGGAAGTGCCCTGCAGGTCCGCACCACTCCAGGGACTATCCAAAATGACCAAGCGGAAGAACTCCCCTCAGAAGAATCTCCAGGAAATAACAACAGCTAATGAGCTGATCAAAAAGGATTTAAATAATATAACAGAAAGTGAATTTAGAATAATAGTCATAAAATTAATCGCTGGGCTTGAAAACAGTATACAGGACAGCAGAGAATCTCTTGCTACAGAGATCAAGGGACTAAGGAACAGTCACGAGGAGCTGAAAAACGCTTTAAACGAAATGCATAACAAAATGGAAACCACCACGGCTCGGCTTGAAGAGGCAGAGGAGAGAATAGGTGAACTAGAAGATAAAGTTATGGAAAAAGAGGAAGCTGAGAAAAAGAGAGATAAAAAAATCCAGGAGTATGAGGGGAAAATTAGAGAATTAAGTGATACACTAAAAAGAAATAATATACGCATAATTGGTATCCCAGAGGAGGAAGAGAGAGGGAAAGGTGCTGAAGGGGTACTTGAAGAAATAATAGCTGAGAACTTCCCTGAACTGGGGAAGGAAAAAGGCATTGAAATCCAAGAGGCACAGAGAACTCCCTTCAGACGTAACTTGAATCGATCTTCTGCACGACATATCATAGTGAAACTGGCAAAATACAAGGATAAAGAGAAAATTCTGAAAGCAGCAAGGGGTAAACGTGCCCTCACATATAAAGGGAGACCTATAAGACTCGTGACTGATCTCTCTTTTGAAACTTGGCAGGCCAGAAAGAATTGGCACGAGATTTTCAGGGTGCTAGACAGAAAAAATATGCAGCCGAGAATCCTTTATCCAGCAAGTCTGTCATTTAGAATAGAAGGAGAGATAAAGGTCTTCCCAAACAAACAAAAACTGAAGGAATTTGTCACCACTAAACCAGCCCTACAAGAGATCCTAAGGGGGACCCTGTGAGACAAAGTCCCAGAGACATCACTACAAGCATAAAACATACAGACATCACAATGACTCTAAACCCGTATCTTTCTATAATAACACTGAATGTAAATGGATTAAATGCGCCAACCAAAAGACATAGGGTATCAGAATGGATAAAAAAACAAGACCCATCTATTTGCTGTCTACAAGAGACTCATTTTAGACCTGAGGACACCTTTAGATTGAGAGTGAGGGGATGGAGAACTATTTATCATGCGACTGGAAGCCAAAAGAAAGCTGGAGTAGCCATACTTATATCAGACAAACTAGACTTTAAATTAAAGGCTGTAACAAGAGATGAAGAAGGACATTATATAATAGTTACAGGGTCTATCCATCAGGAAGAGCTAACAATTATAAATGTCTATGCACCGAATACCGGAGCCCCCAAATATATAAAACAATTACTCATAAACATAAGCAACCTTATTGATAAGAATGTGGTAATTGCAGGGGACTTTAATACACCACTTACAGAAATGGATAGATCATCTAGACACACGGTCAATAAAGAAACAAGGGCCCTGAATGAGACATTGGATCAGATGGACTTGACAGATATATTTAGAACTCTGCATCCCAAAGCAACAGAATATACTTTCTTCTCGAGTGCACATGGAACATTCTCCAAGATAGATCATATACTGGGTCACAAAACAGCCCTTCATAAGTTTACAAGAATTGAAATTATACCATGCTTACTTTCAGACCACAATGCTATGAAGCTTGAAATCAACCACAGAAAAAAGTCTGGAAAACCTCCAAAAGCATGGAGGTTAAAGAACACCCTACTAACGAATGAGTGGGTCAACCAGGCAATTAGAGAAGAAATTAAAAAATATATGGAAACAAATGAAAATGAAAATACAACAATCCAAACGCTTTGGGACGCAGCAAAGGCAGTCCTGAGAGGAAAATACATTGCAATCCAGGCCTATCTCAAGAAACAAGAAAAATCCCAAATACAAAATCTAACAGCACACCTAAAGGAACTAGAAGCAGAACAGCAAAGGCAGCCTAAACCCAGCAGAAGAAGAGAAATAATAAAGATCAGGGCAGAAATAAACAATATAGAAACTAAAAAAACTGTAGAGCAGATCAACGAAACCAAGAGTTGGTTTTTTGAAAAAATAAACAAAATTGACAAACCTCTAGCCAGGCTTCTCAAAAAGAAAAGGGAGATGACCCAAATAGATAAAATCATGAATGAAAATGGAATTATTACAACCAATCCCTCAGAGATACAAACAATTATCAGGGAATACTATGAAAAATTATATGCCAACAAACTGGACAACCTGGAAGAAATGGACAAATTCCTGAACAACCACACTCTTCCAAAACTCAATCAGGAGGAAATAGAAAGCTTGAACAGACCCATAACCAGCGAAGAAATTGAATCGGTTATCAAAAATCTCCCAACAAATAAGAGTCCAGGACCAGATGGCTTCCCAGGGGAGTTCTACCAGACGTTTAAAGCAGAGATAATACCTATCCTTCTCAAGCTATTCCAAGAAATAGAAAGGGAAGGAAAACTTCCAGACTCATTCTATGAAGCCAGTATTACTTTGATTCCTAAACCAGACAGAGACCCAGTAAAAAAAGAGAACTACAGGCCAATATCCCTGATGAATATGGATGCAAAAATTCTCAATAAGGTACTAGCAAATCGAATTCAACGGCATATAAAAAGAATTATTCACCATGATCAAGTGGGATTCATTCCTGGGATGCAGGGCTGGTTCAACATTCGCAAATCAATCAACGTGATACATCACATTAACAAAAAAAAAGAGAAGAACCATATGATCCTGTCAATCGATGCAGAAAAGGCCTTCGACAAAATCCAGCACCCTTTCTTAATAAAAACCCTTGAGAAAGTCGGGATAGAAGGAACATACTTAAAGATCATAAAAGCCATTTATGAAAAGCCCACAGCTAACATCATCCTCAACGGGGAAAAACTGAGAGCTTTTTCCCTGAGATCAGGAACACGACAAGGATGCCCACTCTCACCGCTGCTGTTTAACATAGTGCTGGAAGTTCTAGCATCAGCAATCAGACAACAAAAGGAAATCAAAGGCATCAAAATTGGCAAAGATGAAGTCAAGCTTTCGCTTTTTGCAGATGACATGATATTATACATGGAAAATCCGATAGACTCCACCAAAAGTCTGCTAGAACTGATACAGGAATTCAGCAAAGTTGCAGGATACAAAATCAATGTACAGAAATCAGTTGCATTCTTATACACTAACAATGAAGCAACAGAAAGACAAATAAAGAAACTGATCCCATTCACAATTGCACCAAGAAGCATAAAATACCTAGGAATAAATCTAACCAAAGATGTAAAGGATCTGTATGCTGAAAATTATAGAAAGCTTATGAAGGAAATTGAAGAAGATTTAAAGAAATGGAAAGACATTCCCTGCTCATGGATTGGAAAAATAAATATTGTCAAAATGTCAATACTACCCAAAGCTATCTACACATTCAATGCAATCCCAATCAAAATTGCACCAGCATTCTTCTCGAAACTAGAACAAGCAATCCTAAAATTCATATGGAACCACAAAAGGCCCCGAATAGCCAAAGGAATTTTGAAGAAGAAGACCAAAGCAGGAGGCATCACAATCCCAGACTTTAGCCTCTACTACAAAGCTGTCATCATCAAGACAGCATGGTATTGGCACCAAAACAGACACATAGACCAATGGAATAGAATAGAAACCCCAGAACTAGACCCACAAACGTATGGCCAACTCATCTTTGACAAAGCAGGAAAGAACATCCAATGGAAAAAAGACAGCCTCTTTAACAAATGGTGCTGGGAGAACTGGACAGCAACATGCAGAAGGTTGAAACTAGACCACTTTCTCACACCATTCACAAAAATAAACTCAAAATGGATAAAGGACCTAAATGTGAGACAGGAAACCATCAAAACCTTAGAGGAGAAAGCAGGAAAAGACCTCTCTGACCTCAGCCGTAGCAATCTCTTACTCGACACATCCCCAAAGGCAAGGGAATTAAAAGCAAAAGTGAATTACTGGGACCTTATGAAGATAAAAAGCTTCTGCACAGCCAAGGAAACAACCAACAAAACTAAAAGGCAACCAACGGAATGGGAAAAGATATTCGCAAATGACATATCGGACAAAGGGCTAGTATCCAAAATCTATAAAGAGCTCACCAAACTCCACACCCGAAAAACAAATAACCCAGTGAAGAAATGGGCAGAAAACATGAATAGACACTTCTCTAAAGAAGACATCCGGATGGCCAACAGGCACATGAAAAGATGTTCAGCGTCGCTCCTTATCAGGGAAATACAAATCAAAACCACACTCAGGTATCACCTCACGCCAGTCAGAGTGGCCAAAATGAACAAATCCGGAGACTATAGATGCTGGAGAGGATGTGGAGAAACGGGAACCCTCTTGCACTGTTGGTGGGAATGCAAATTGGTGCAGCCGCTCTGGAAAGCAGTGTGGAGGTTCCTCAGAAAATTAAAAATAGACCTACCCTATGACCCAGCAATAGCACTGCTAGGAATTTATCCAAGGGATACAGGAGCGCTGATGCATAGGGCCACGTGTACCCCAATGTTCATAGCAGCACTCTCAACAATAGCCAAATTATGGAAAGAGCCTAAATGTCCATCAACTGATGAATGGATAAAGAAATTGTGGTTTATATACACAATGGAATATTACGTGGCAATGAGAAAAAATGAAATATGGCCTTTCGTAGCAACGTGGATGGAACTGGAGAGTGTGATGCTAAGTGAAATAAGCCATACAGAGAAAGACAGATACCATATGGTTTCACTCTTATGTGGATCCTGAGAAACTGAACAGGAACCCATGGGGGAGGGGAAGGAAAAAAAAAAAAAGAGGTTAGAATGGGAGAGAGCCAAAGCATAAGAGACTTAAAAACTGAGAACAAACTGAGGGTTGATGGGGGGTGGGAGGGAGGAGAGGGTGGGTGATGGGTATTGAGGAGGGCACCTTTTGGGATGAGCACTGGGTGTTGTATGGAAACCAATTTGTCAATAAATTTCATTAAAAAAAAAAAAAATAAATAAATAAATAAATAAATAAAAAAAAAAAGAAGAGAAAAAAAAATAAAAAATAAAAATAAAATAAAAAGAAGGAGAGACAGAAAAGGAGAGCGGGAAGAGAGCAAGAGAAGATAGAGAAAGAGAGAGACTCTCTCTCTCTCTTTCACACACACACACACACACACACACACACAGACACACACACACACACAGGTGCTCTGGTTAGAATGTTTAGATACTCTTTACAGTGGAAGTGAAATTTGCCCCTGGATTTGTATAACGTAGCCACAAGTAGACAGAATTAAGGTCACAGAGTTAGAATAAGTAGAGGAAACCACTTCAGCAACATTTTAGAGAAGAAAAAGCACAAACCATATTGAGGAATAGAAAGCAGACCATATTACATAGAAAGTAGGGGAGTAAAAAGGCATAAAACGTAGTTGTGAACATTTATTAAGGGCTCTTAATTCCATATTAAAGAGATGTCACTTAAATTATGGTTAGAAGATAATATAAAACTTAAATATTCTACAAAGTGGGCCTACATTTTCTGCATTTTCAGGAAGACTGTACGTACAACCTCATTTCAATTTCACTTCTCCTTTGCTATCCATGCTCCAGCAATACTGTTTTTCTTTCGGTTTCCTAAATGTGACAGACCCTTTCAAACGTCTTTTTGTCACAAAGATCTGTGCAAATACTCTTTTTCAACTGCTTTCATTTGGTAGATTCATAGCTCACTCTTATCACTCAGTTCTCAGTGTAGAAGTCATCTTCTCAAAGAGGTCTTCTTTGACTATCTTATGTAAAGTAGGACACCAATTATTCTGCATACGAACATTGCTCTTTCCTTTCTAACATTAGATATAATTTTAAATTACTCTGTTTTTGTTTAATTCATTTCTGTCGCTTACTGTCTCTTGTACATCTCCTAGAATATAATCCATGAGGATAGGGATTATGTTTATTTTTCTCACTGTTCATTGCCTACCCAATTTTTTTAATACACAGAGGTGCTTAACATTTATTGAATAATATATTAAAGGGTATTTTCTTTATGGAGGCATTGAATAATTTTGTGCATGGAAGATATTTTGGGGGAAAGGACTGTGCCTTAGAAAAAGTAAACTAATACTATATTATCTAATATATTAGAAAACATGAGATGGAACATAAATCACTTAGTTATTGCAATAGTGATGCATTTTTAATGAAGATCAGATCTACTAAAGCACTGCAGAAGTGAGGAATAAGAATAGGGCTGTCCTGAGATTGTGAAGGAAAAAGAAATAGGAATAGAAATAAGGTAGGAGACTAGGTTCAAAGATGACAAAAGCAGGAAACATAATTTTTCTCTGTTTCATCTGGTATGGGGTATCCATCTGGCTCTGTTTAACCTTCCTCTAGCTGGGAGAAGGTGATACTGAGCCATTTTAAGAATCTCTGATAGTTAACTTGATTTAATCCAGTGTATTACCAAAAACTCTATAGAGCTGAACACTAAAGTACATTGTTAAGGTATTATTTTGGAGAAATTTATTACAAAGTTTCCATTTTTATCATTTGAGGGTAAGGTCATTCTGAATTTCTGTTGTAAGTTTCACATGTCAGTACTTTATAGCTCAACCATTTCAAATGACAAGCAAATCATTCTTCACTAGTTGTCAACACAAAGAATTTTATGTTTTAACTTCACCAAAATACTAAAAGAGACTTTCTCAGTTAAACACATCCAAGTTGCTTTCTAAAAATCCTTGGGAAATTTCCAAACCATAATTGAAGGGTTTGATAAAATGATAAACACACAGAAGTCACATTAATTTCAATCAAGGATATTATTGCAGATAAGGAATATTTAAGGAAAACCTATTTCTTTCAAGCATTCAAATAGGAATACCTAAAAGGGGCAAATACAATCTCAACTAAAATCAATCAACATCAATTCTGAAACCTAACTGCTCATGGAATACATCATCTTCTCTACCTAAGAAAAAATTAACCAGTAGGTGACACCTAACTGGTAGTTCTAGTGGGTTTCATGGTACTAAAGATTTCTTTACCTGTGGTTTTTAGGACTCCATAGGAAGCGGAACTAATGTTTGTTGTGTGATATTTTCTTGTAATGTTCGTTAATGCTATATTTTGCAACATGCATTTAAAAATAAAATCTACTTACTAACATTTATATAATTTAGTTTGATTAGAATGTATTACATTTTTCATCCTTAAAACGTTTTCAAATGTGTCACTTCATTTTTTCTATCCCTGCACAGTATATATTCCTTGTTTTTTATGAGAATGATAAACTGGGGGAATAAGTTGTCACTATACTGGCCTTTAAAATTACTACAGATGCCACTTAAATTTGAGTGAAAGAAATAAAAGCGAGGGAAAGATATCTGTATTATTTTCACCAATGTTATCAAAACAAAATATTAGGAATTAACTGATTTTCACATTTAAACAGGAGTTTGTAGATTTTTTTATTTAAATCCATGTCTGTCCAACTCTATCATTCTACAACTATAATGCAATGGATAAAAGTGTGAGCTCTGGAGGCCAGGGCTGTGTGACTTCAATTCTCCCTCCTCTGTTGAGTCATTACAGAAGCATGGACAAGTCACTTGACCCACTATCATCTCAATTTGGTCATCTATAAAAAGGAAATATTAGTATCATTGCATAAGCTGGTAATATGAATTCAGTACTGAGTATTTAAAACAGAGATTGGTACATGATAGGAAAACCACAAATATTACTAATGGCAGCTCCTTTTTTTTCTTTTTCCTTCTACTCCTTTTTCTTTCTTTTTAAAAGCATTCTGCATCTTTCTTTTATCATTTGGGAATATATATGTATATATACACTTTCCCAGATATTTCTAAGTGGTAGAAATTCAGATGTGTAATACATTTTATCACATTTTTAAGGGTGCAAATGACTTTTAAAGGAATATGGGCTGGATTTTATAAATTAAAATGTACCTGAAATGTTCCACTTTCAATAACAAAAATTTATTTTACCATTTTTTCTTCCTGAAGTTTTTTCTGGTGTCAGGGAAAATTTAAAGTGAGGATATGACTGTTATCCAATTGTGCTATTTTTGTTGAAGTATCACCAACTTAAAGGAATGATGAAAACTTGACCATAGATATTAATAAGAAATGGCTGCCAGACAAACCCATTCATCAGTAATGCTGACAGATCCAGCAAGAGATTATAACTCAATTACGATGAAATGATTGGAAGAATGATTTCTTGATTGAATGATCCTTTATAAAACCCAGCTTCACAGAAAAAAATCAACAAAACCCATTTAAAGATTTTTTTAGCTAGAAGTGCAAGTATTGTTGGCTCTCTCTGCAATGTCTTATCGTGATTTAAAATAATCTAAAAGGTAGCAAATAGTTTATTTTATAGTTTATCAAAACTGCAACACTTTTATGGCTTGTGAGTAAATAAAGTTTCAATTTCATGACTTGTATTATACTTTCCCATAATAGATGAACATTTTATTAGTCACTTTTTCTAGCCGACTTTGATATGTCTTCTTAAATGCTTTTTCCAATTTTGAAAGTTATTTATGCTCATTTTTAAGATCTAAGAATCAGAATTATGCATATAATATTGAGTAAAACTTGGTGTAAAATGTGAAAAGATTTCTGTAGCCAAATCTAATTTTGGGTGTGTATATATGTATGTGTATATACACACACACACATAAATATATATAAACAGTTTTGTAATACAATTTACAGTCATTTTCATCTTTAAAGAAAATGTTAACATTAACACTATAAAATTTTTTTAAATGTGCACACATTTAAAAATTCTTTTCAACCTGAATTTATCCATATATTTACAAAGTTGTAAATATATGTTATCACAATACCCACAATATATTTTCTACATTCTATATTTTCTCTCAATATAATCACATGCATATTTTAATACTTGTCCATGGTCTCATAGTTGTAATTTTCAAAGTGAGCATCATTTCCTAACCAATGCTTGATTATTAGTATCACCTGAGATGATTGTTAAACATGTGGATTCATGTTAACTCCCCAAGAGATTCTGATTCAGTAAATCTAAAATTGGACCAGGCATTTCTACTTTTAACAAGCATCCAAAATAACTAATATTAGGTGTCTTCCTATGGGAAACAATGAATATCCTTTAATTAGATGTTCATCATTGTTGAATAATCATGCTGTATCAAAATATTTTCCCACTATTAAGAAAAGTCACAATGAACATCATTATAGGTACATTACATTATTTTATAATTATTTCCTTAGGATAAATATCTATAATTTAAATGATTAAATTTAAGATTTGTGATCATTTTAAGGCTCTTGATATATACCGCAAATTTATTTTCCATAAACTCCTAGTTTAAACTGCTTTAAAATTATATTCAATTATTCAGTTTCCCTGAAGCCTTATACCAATATTGAATATCATGTTTTGAAAAATTTATCAAAGTTAAATTATGCCTCTACAACTCCATTTCTTTGATTACTTGCAGTAATTGGAAAAGTATCCATATGCATCTTTCTTACGTGACTTCTTTGAAATTTTATTGTTTTTGTTTACAGTTTGTGGTATTCACATTTTATAGTTTGTTGGTACACTTCAGTTTTCATATAATTTAAAAAACATGTATAAAACAACTGACACAGGTAGGTTGCTTTTAGTATCAGATAATAGATATTCACAAATGAAACTGCCTGAAATAATAAAGAAATCATGTATCTCCCTTGAGAGTCCAGAAGGTCTAAAGCTTCAGAAGTAATGCAGACACTAGATGTGTGAGGTCAAGTCTTTGCCTTGGCCTCGGGCGATAATCCTGAAACTTCTCTCCTTAGCATGTTGGTTCAAGGTGATAGCAGTTCTAGGTATCACATCCAGAGGCAATAACTTCCAGAAGAAAAGGACCAATTCATTCAGTATGTATTTATTGAGAAAGAATAAATGTTGGTCAGAAAATCACTGATAGACTTCCTCTATGTCATTTAAAAGAATTAGACTACCTTACTTATTTTAATGAGGCATTGGTGAAAGAAATAAGGTAATCATGATGGGTGAATATAAACAGCATCTTCCTCTAAGGAGAAGGATAAAGGTATACAATTTATGGGATCTAGAAAGTAAAAATAAAGAATTAGGCAACAAATAATGTCTAGTATAATAACTATTCATTGGTAAATTTCTCCTTCCTTCCTTCCTTCCTTCCTTCCTTCCTTCCTTCCTTCCTTCCTTCCCTTCTTCTCCTTCTCCTTCTCCTCATCTCCCTCGTCTTCTTCTTCCTTCTTCTTCTTATTTTTCTTTTTTTGCTAATTCTAAGATTTGATTTTATATTTTTGTGGTTGCTATGAAAGTTGTCACTCAAATCTCCTAGAGAATCTAGCAGGTTAGCAACCCACTGCCACACCTTTGTATCCACTATCAGTTTCCCTCAAGCTCTTCCATATCCATTACTGGGCCAGCAGGCTGGAGTTACTAGTGCTGTACCATTCCTGTCTAAGGCTGGAATTTTCCAGCAGGCAACCTTTGCTCAGAGACACCGATGGCTGGTTAAAACTTTTTCAGACTTCACTAGAGCATGAGACTTCCTACCCAATCCTTTTTTCACTCTTTCTTTTCACAAGTATCTAACCTGCATTGGGTTCTTTAGGTTCTTCCTGCCTACTCCTATCCCCAACTTCTTTGTCCTTCCTAGGACTTTTCCTCAGTAAATTTCTTATACTTTTTTTATGTTTATTTATTTTTGAGAGAGAGACAGTATGAGTGGGTGAAGGGACAGAGAGAGAGACAGGAAGACAGAATCTGAAGCGGCCTCTAGGCTCTGAGCTGTTAGCACAGAGCCCAACGTGGGGTCGGAACTCATGAACTGCGAGATTATGACCTGAGCTGAAGTTGGAAGCTCAACCAACTGAGCCACCCAGGTGCCCCTAAATTTCTTACACTTCTAATTCTGCTTCATGGGGGCACCCAAGCTGGCATGGTATTTAATCATTTGATCCATCCATGTTGTGATATATTAATTAAGGCATTCTCAACTATACTAATATTTATTTATTTATTTGGCAGTTTTATTTAATTGTGTCTACTATGTACCAAGCTCTGTGTTAAGCAACATATACACAAAAATAAGAGAAAAAGCTTACTTCTCCCAAGTACTTACAGGTTTAAAGGAAGACTCAAGCAGATAAATACATAATAATAATACAAAATTGAAGATACTCCAAAAGAGGTGTAAACTGAATTTGAAAATTCAGTGGAGTGAAATATCAATTCTTCCTGTTTCTGGAAGGCAGCATAAATCTCAGAAATGTTCTATTAAAGTTGAATTCCTTAGGTGGAACATGGAGAGATGAGTTTTCATATTGCATTAGTTAGGGGCAATGCTAACTATGTGTAATAGTGTAATAGCTCAAGACAAATAGACATTTATTTTTCAATTATGTAATTATTTCATTCTTGTGGTCCTGGTTGTTGGGGGCTTTGACTCAGGAATTCACCTCTGGAGCAAAGGATATAATCTCATAATTCAGGGCATTTAGTAACAAAGGAATAGAAGTAGAAAATGGAAATTGGGTTGGCAACAAATAATGTCCAATGCTCTAATCATTCATGTACAGTTAGATAAATATACTATTCCTTTTTGGATAATTTCAAGATTTGATTTTATGTATTTGTGGTGGTGACCAAACTTAATTAAATCAGAGAAAGACAAATTCACATAATTTCACTTATATGTGGAATCTAAAAAAACCCTAAAGATCAAAAACAGAAACAGACTCATAAATACAGGGAACAAACTGGTGGTTGTCAGAGGAGAAGCGCATGGGGGGGATGAGTGAAATAGGTGAAGGGGATTAAGAAGTATTAACTTCTAGTTATAAATAAGTCACAGAGATGAAAAGTACAGCATGGGGTATCTATAATAGACTTATTTCAGACCTAAAGACACATGTCGATTGAAAGTGAAAGGATGGAGAAGCATTTCTCATTCAAATGGAAGTGACAAGAAATCCAGGGTAGAAACATTTATATCAGAGAAAATAGACTTTAAAACAAAGACTGTTCACAAGAGACAAAGAAGAATACTATATAATCATACAGGTAATAATATAACAAGAAGATATAACAATTATAAGTACTTATGCACCCAACATGATGGCACCCAAATGCATAAAGCAGTTAGTAACAACCATAAAAGAAGTAATTAATAGTAATACAATAATAGTAAGGGACTTTAACATCCACTACGTGGAAAGATCATCCAAACAGAAAATCAATAAGGAAACAGTGGCTTTGAATGATACCCTGGACCAGATGACTCTAACAAATATATTCAGAATATTCCATCCTAAAAAGGCAGAATACACATTCTTTTCAAGTCCACGTGGAATATGCTCCTGAAGAGACCACATATTAGACAAAAAAATAAGTTTCAACAAATTCAAAAAGAACAGTCATACCACACATATTTTCCAATGACAAAGTTATGAAACTAGAAATCAACCACAAGAAAAATCTGGAAAGAGCACAAATATATGGGGGTACCTGGGTGGCTCAGTCGGTTAGGCATCCGACTTCGGCTCAGGTCATGACCTTATGGTCCATGGGTTCGAGCCCTGCGTCGGTTCTGTGCTGATGGCTCGGAGTCTGGAGACTCCTTCTCTCTCTGCCCCTCCACCACTTGTACTGTCTCTCTCATAAGTAAATAAACTTCAAAAAAATTTTTTTTAAAAAAGCACAAATGCATAAAGGTTATACAACATGCTACTAAACAATGAACAGGTCAAAAAGGAAATCAAAGAGGAAATAAAAAATACATGGAGACAAATGAAAATGAAAACACAATGGTCCAAAACCTTTGGGATTCAGCAAAAGCTATTCTGAGAGGGAAGTTTCCAGCAATACAAATCTACCTCAAGAAGTAAGAAAAATCTCAAACAACTAACCTTACACCTAAAGGAGCTAGAAAACATGAACAAACAAAACTTAAAAACAGTAGAATAAAGGAAATAATGAAGATTAAAGCAGAAATAAATAGAATAGAAACAACAACAAAAAAATAGAACAGATCAATGAAACAAGAAGCTGGTTCCTCGAAAAGATAAAAAAATTGATAAACCTCTAGCCAGACTAAAAAAAAAAGAAAAAGGAAAGGAAAAAAGAGAGATAGAGAGAGGACTCAAATAAACAAAATCAGAAATGAAAGAGGAGAAATAACAACCTACATGACAGAAATATAGATTATGGGAGAATATTATGAAAAATTATATGCAAACATACTGGACAATCTAGAAGAAATGGATAAATTCCTGGAAACAAAGAAACCTAGTGAAAGTGAATCAAGAAGAAATAGAAAATTTGAACAAACTGATTACTGGTAATGAAATTGAATCAGTAATCCAAAAACTCCCAACAAACAAAAGTCCAGGACCAGATGGTTTCATAGGTCAGTTCTATCAAACATTTAAAGAAGAGATAATACCTATTCTTTTCAAACTATTCCAAAAATGGAAAGGGAAGGAAATTTTCCAAATTCATTCTATGAAGCTAGCGTTACTATGATCCCAAAACCAGATAATAAGGACACCACAAAAAAAGGGAACTGTAGGCCACTGTCTCTGATAAACACAAATGCAAAAGTGCTCAACAAAACAGTAAACTGAATCCACAAATACATTAAAAAAATCATTCACCACAATCAAGTGGGATTTATTTCTGGGATGCAAAAGTGGTTCAATATTTGCACATCAATCAACATGATGCATCACATTAACAAAACAAAGAACAAAAATCATGTGTCATTTGAATAAATGCAGAAAAAGCATTTGACAAGGTACATCCATTCATGATAAAAACCCTCAACAAAGTAGGTTTAGAGGTAAGACACTTCAACATGAAAAAGGTCATCTCTGAAAAATCCACAGTTAATATCATGCTCAATTTGGAAACACTGAGAGCTTTTTCCCTAAAGTCAGGAAGAAGACAAGGATGTGCACTCTCACCACTTTTATTCCATATGCTACTAGAAGTCCTAGCCACAGCAATGAGGAAAGATAAAGGAATAAAAGGCATCTATCCAAATTGGTAAGGAAGAAGTAAAATTTTCACAATTTGCTGATGACATACTATATATAGAAAACTCTAAAGCCACCACCAAAAATTACTAGAATTGATAAATGAATTGAGTAAGGTGGCAGGATACAAAATCAATATACAGAAATCCATTGCATTTCTATACATTAATAATAAAGTTACAGAAAGAGAAATTAAGAAAACAACACCATTTATAATTGTATCCCAAATAATAAAATACCTAGGAATAAATTACCTAGCATAATTCTTTTTAATGTGCCACTTAGATATCTGTCAGGAGAGATCTTAACTTTTCCAATCTTTTATTTTTAATAAGAAAAATCAGAAAGACCCTGTATGTGATGGTTTATGGTGAGACCTAGAAACAGCATGTCTCGTTTGTTCACATTCTGTTGTCTGAAATCCAGCGACATGGTCTATACAATTATGCAGGAAGGTGGAAATTAGCATCTATGCGCCAAAGATTTTTAACTCTGAGTAGTTCTTACCACACAGGTAAGAACAATATATGCAATAATAGAGTTGTTGAAGTTCTTGGGATGTTTGAAGAAATAAATTGAATAAAATTGGAATGTAGGGTGATGAGGAAAATGAAAGATATAGTGAGGGTAGAGAAGCTAGTAGTTCTTCCAATGCTATTTATTCAATAAATTTTTAAATTTATGCACCTTTAATGCTTATTTTGTTCTATTGAAATTTTATATATAGTGCAATCTATTTTTGGAATCTTATCTTCTCTCTTGATGACTATTGCTATTTTTGTGACATTATTACACTGTTCTAGTTATTCTAGGAGCACTATATCACAAAAAGAGCTTGGTTGATTAGGGCTACCCAAATAGTTATTTTTTAATTATAAGCAAGAAATTTGTAAATTTAAACTAACATTTACTCAAGTCTATAGTTAATCTGGCCTTCATTTATTTAGGGTTACTTCAAGTACAAAATCAGCATTATGTGTTTCTAAAATAGCAGAACAGTAGAAGTTCTCTGGCAAAATACAGCTTCCATTCTTCCTAGAATACATCTTTACATAGATCCTGTCTAATATATTCAAATTACTTCATTAATGGATGGGATTTAGAATAATATTTTGATATTTCTTTTGTTTAAAATTATTGAGATATAAATAGACTTACAGAAATACCCTTATTCCATCAGACTGGCAACAAAAATCTGACAATAAAAAGTGCTGATAAAACTGTGAGGAATGGGAATTTTCATACCCTTCTGGTAAGAATGTAAATTGTTAAAAAAAATTAGAGTACAATTTGGCAGTACTTAATGAAACTACAAACGCACATATATCAATCCAATAATCTAAGTACTCCCTAGAAAACATTTTTTCAAGCGTAGACAGAAATTCCTTTTAGCAGAGTTCAGGATGCAGAAAAATATCAAATCAGCCAAAATGCCCTTCAGCAGAGGGATGGATAAATAAGATGTGATATATTTATGAGATTCTACACTACAGATAAAATATTGAGCTAAAACCATATATTGAATATAATTTTTTTATTTTTTGTTCTTTTTAATTTTTAAGTGTTTATTTATATTTGAAAGAGAGACAGACAGAATGTGAGTAGGGGAGGGGGAGAGAGAGAGGGAGACATAGAAACCGAAGCAGGCTCCAGGCTCCAGACCATTAGCACAGAGCCTGACATGGGGCTTGAACCCATGAACCATGAAATCATGACCCAAGCTGAAGTTGGATGCTGAACCAACTGACCCACCCAGGTGCCGCTGAATATGGATAGATTTTTAAAAATGAAAACAGTGAGTGGGAAAAGAAAACAAAGTTATGGAGTGATCATTTCTACATCATGTATGTTACGAAAAAATTAAACAAAATACACTTCTGGTAGAGTGAAGTGAGTGATAGTCCCAGGGATGGGAATAAAAATAATTCAACTGTGTCTGTAATCCTTACACTTGTTAATTTAAAGTATAAATAAAATATGAAACATGTGAGAAACTGCCAGTCATAAGATATGTGTATTTATTTTTTCTTTATAATTTTCTATTTTCAAAATTTCTTAGAATATTTAAAAGGAAACAATAAAAGTACATGATTTTTTCCTAATTAGCATTAAATTGGTAAAATAATAAGTTATTAGGCAAAAATGATACTAGTCCCCCTTACAGCCTTAGACTTAGAAGGGTTGGCTATAGGATGATAAATGCTATTGCTTAGTTTGAGGTCTGTTCAATATTCTGTATGATAGCATCTTGGACAGGCTGATTTAAAACTAATCTACTTGTGTGCAAAATTAACTCATAAATAGAGTACCCCTCAGTTCCAGGAGGAAAGCAACATTTACCAAACAGGTTCTCCAGAATTTCAGCCAATGAATATTTCAGGAAAAAATAAGATAAATATGCTAATTTAAATTACATACTTATACAGGAATTCTCATAGGGAAGGACTACTTATTTGTTCCTACAATAAATGATATGAAATTTAGTTCATAATATTTTAACATCCACTTTGGTTGCTCAGAGACCTATCTTACTTATTGATGACCTTCTATATTTACAACTATTGCTTCCAAAATAGATGGATGAGGTTGCTGTGTGCATTAAAAGGAGATGTTATACATACAGATCCTCATCCAGAGACTGGCAAATAACAAAACAACTATCACTATTATTAAAGCAGAATATTATCAATGTAAGCTTTTAACTGAAGCTAAATTGTCTGTTACACAATCCTTTCCCATATTTTCCCTTTTGTAAGAATAAATATAACAAAAATTTTTGTAATAAAAAATGAAGGCACAGAATCTCAATTAGAGTGTAAAAGAATAATCTACAGACAGACAAGAACATAGTTGTGTTAAAATTACTGACCATAATGATAATTTCACCTGTAATAGCTGTTTATACTACAATAGCTTGAAGTGTATTAACAAGCTAAGTTTAATCATCTATATACACATTGCTTATGTTTCTTATTCTTTCCCTACCATATCCCATATTTGGGCCTTAATTGGAAATTTGAATATCTCAGTACCTCTAATGCGAAGCCAGGGCTTTGTGAAACTGAAACCATGGGCAAGTGTCAAAGCTTTCTACTTATTGATTATCATTTATCTGAGCATTCCAAAGGCCATGCAGGGGGGATGCTCTGAAGGCTTCACCTTAGGCCCCTCATTTAATCAGCAGCAAACTGCACCTGCAGGGCTCTGTGCCTCACCTAGGCAGCAAACACACTTGCAGTATCCTTGCCCACCAAAACATAGCAATAAGAAAGGGAAGAGAATAAACAGCTTTACTTCAGCAACGGATGTTAACTCCAGAAAATGCTGCCTTGTCAGGTGCCTGTCTTCTGAGCCTCCACAACAGAGAATTTGCCCCAGCTCATTGCTTACAGCACTGATCTGTAATTGTCTGATTTCTTGTTTCTACATCAGCTACAGATCTCAAGGCAAAATGGTGCCAGATTCATTTCTGTATCCCCAGTACCAAAGATAGGGACTAAAAAAAAAACCCATTAGACAGTTGACATTTTTTGTTTCAGTGAATAAGTGAGTAAATGTTTAAAGATCTTACTTACTTTTTCCTCAATCTGAATGTTCCCCTTTATTTTCCATGGTCTAAGTCCTTTGTACACTGATTCTTGAGTCAAGTCTGGACTGACACTGAGATAAAAAGGACATAAATAAATTCATCTTTTGGCTGAGATTTGACACTATTTTGTCCCCAGAGTCAAAACCCTCTGTTTCCCATACTCATGGGTCTACAAGACTCTTTTTTTGGCTAATAAAGATCAGTGCCCTTGTCCATTGTAATTTGGTTTCAGCTAATCTTTCTTACTTTGACCACACTTACCCCCAAGAATTTACAGTGGTCAGAAAAAGAAAAAAAAGATTCAAGCAGTATGAGACCTTCACATAAAGTAGAAGACTGGTTAACAAAATACAAGCCATAGGATTACAAAAGGTTTCTAAGAGAGTGGGAAATAAGATAATGAAAAAAAGAAAAGAAAGAAAGCAGCATGACAGTGTAGGAAGCTTTCTGACAACAAAGTGTAATTTACTGAAAAGAAAGATATGTGACTAAAACATCTAAAAAATACAGAATTAGAGGGTTTTCAGAAAATAGATATAACCATTAACATATATTGAAATACTGTACTATTTTACATATATTGATTTAGTAAATCCTTATACTGTAAGAGATACTATTATTATTATACATTTTTACAAATGAAAAACCCAAGACACGGAATAAAAAAATGAGTTACCCAATGATCACACAAACTGGGCACACATTTTGCCAGGATCCAGAAAAGCCAAGATATCAGGGTCCAGGGAATGTGATTTCAATATCTCTTACCTTGCCTTGTGTAGGATTAATCCTGAAAAGTATACATTGTTAAAGGTAATGGTTTATGGCTTCTAGTCTGACCATACCCTTCCAGTGATACTACCTGCATTCCATTCTCTTCATTCAAATTTGTGTCAAAAAACCACAAATTTGAACAAACATGTACTCCCCTATTTTCAATGGCTCCTCTAAGGATGCCCTTTAAACACTGTTACACGAGAATGCTACTACCTAAGCATCATCTGCCATTTTACCTTACTCAACTTCTGTTCCAATCACAACACATACTGATTTTGTTAGGCTTATTAACTATTTGTTCTTTCCCAAAAGATATCTGCCCTACTTATAATGCCTTTCCTATCCTTTTCGCTCAGGCTAATCTTGATTTAGTAGTTAGGGAGTTTTCTTAAACTACTGACTCATACTCACTTTTATCTTACATTGTTTATATATCCAATGGACTGTATTCCTTGAAAGATTATGTTCATCTTTGCATACCCAGGGTTTATAGTACATTTATATTATAGCTGTTAAATATTAAATGAAAGAATGAAAGACTGAGACTTAGATGTTTTTCCTAATGTAAATCTTCCAGAATATCATGAATTTCAGTTAAATAGTTAGGCAATCAAGTTTTGTACAATCAGGTATTGATAATTTCCTTCAAAATGACTCTAATTACTCTTCAATATGCCAATGATATTTTGAAAAATAGAGAGACTGTGCCATTTTTACCTTGTTTTTAGTACTACTTTACACAATGTTATAACCCAGTCATACATTGAATCAGGTAGCCAATTAGTGAAAGGAGCAATTAACTGGATTTAATTGACCAAAGATTCAAAAAAGTTTAGCTGCTATTAGATAATTGTTTGGGTGAATTATTCAGATGGTCAGCTCCTGGATCCCTGTATGCAGGCAATAAGAATGTTCTGATGATGAATAGGTGCCCATAAACATACTTTACTCTCTAAAATAGGTGATATGTAAAAATAAGATATTACTTAGAGTTGTCAATAGAAGAAGGTACAGAATGAGATATTTTATTGTTCCCATTCTCATGTTATGTCTTTTTTCCCTTCAGACAAACACTAAGGAAACCATAAAAATAAATCTATCCACAAAATGACTGGCTCACAGGATTCATTTTCATTGTAGCCACAGTTTTCCATCTCAATACACTATACAAGGTAAACAAAGCAGTAGGACACAGCAGTACCTGTGTAAATGCATTCTCCTATTTTCTCTACCTTGTGCTTCAATAAATCTGAGATATAATGAAAATTCTTTAAACAACTGAAAGAACTAACACAGAACTTACATGTTTCTTATGAAATGGCTTGATGTTCCTTCCAATTACAAAATAAAGCATAATTTAAAAATTCAGCTAATACAGAAATGTCTGAAATTGAAAGTAAGGCTCACAGGTGACCCAATATCTAGAACTATCCACTGTTAATAGCATAATGTATATACTTCCAAATTCCTAATATACACATGTAATAAACACATATATTTAAGAAAAAAAATCACTCTAGACTTATCCTCTGCGGTTTGTTTCTTCTTCATATATTGGTACTTCCAATGTCAGTGGTAATGCATCTACCAGGTTCCTTTAACAGTTAAATGTCATTTCATTGTATAGATAAACTTATCTATTGTAACCATTATTTCTGGATTTGAATAATGTTGCTCTATTTGGGTGTGTGTATGTGTGTATGAACCCATAAAAACAATTTCAAAGGATAAATCCCTACAACCAGGTTGCTTAATTTACATTTAAAAAAGTGATGGATTTTATCATATTGCCTTCATAGAATATTGCATGAATTTATATTCTTATCAATAGTCAATATCAATGCAATTTTGCTCATACTCCTTCCACTTCCAGAATTTTCTAGGCTATTTATAACTTTTTCATTCCAAATAAACTTAACATTGTTTCAACTTCGAAATAATTCTGTTCTTTTTTATATTTTTATTGTTATTAAATTCTCAAAAGTAAAATGCAAGGTAGAGTTAATATCTAGAAATCAGGCATATATCTTTTATTCAAGGTTTTATTAGTATGGCACAGTTACAATGTTCTTTATATAAGAATTTATATAAGAATTACACATATCTTGGGGCACCTGAGTGGTCTGAGTCATTTAAGCATCTGACTCTTGGTTTGGCTCAGGACATGATCTCACAGTTCTGGTTCCTGAGTTCGAGCCCTACATCAGGCTCTGCACTGACAGTGAGGAACCTGCTTGGGATTCTCTTTCCCCTCTCTCTCTGCCCCTACCTGACTTGTGCTCTCCCTTTCTCTCAAAATAAATAAACAAAAAAAATTTTAATGAAATGGTTAATGGATAACTAAGAAAAAAGAACTACACATATCTCATAATTTCACTATGTTGTGTTGATGTTTATTGTGTCCATTATGCTGCTATGAAGAAAATAATTTCTTCTATTGTACATTCATATATTGCACAACATAAGAATTATATGATACACATTTCCATGATATTCTATTTTTCTATTATATGTACATCACTGTTTCTTTATAGAGAAATGGTTGGGTTGCTAACTGTATATTTATTTGCAACCAACAAGCTTAATGAACTCTTATGTTTTAAAAATATTTTCATATGTTTCTTAATGTTATTTCTAGGTATCTAAACCCCATATATAATCCATATATAACCCCATCTAAACCCATATATAACAATACGTTATAATAACATAGTATATAACACAGCATATAACCATATTATATATAATATATAACACTGCATTTTTGCTATACTTTGGTCTTCTTTAATGGCATGGACTAACATTCAGAACAGTACATGGTTTCTGTGAAGATTTTTAGTCTTCGGCATGATAGAGTAAACTGATTAGTCTTATGTAATAACTTTTGATTTGCTTAGCTGTGTCCAATATTACTATTTTAACCTATTGTTCCTTTCTAGTAGGCATTGGCCTCATATTTTTGTTTTTGCTTCAATAATTTGTGTAATGATATATATCATTATATGTATATGTATGTATATATGTATATACATATATATATATCATTACACAAATTTCATATATGTGTGTGTGTGTGTGTGTGTGTGTGTGTGTGTAGTCCAATGCTTTCCCATTTCCTCTTATCTCCACTCCTCCACAATCTGGAATTGTAGCCTAGTTCTACTAGTGGTTATCTTCATAACATTAAATACATTTTTTTCTCAATATCTCAATTATAGGGGTGAAGAAATAATCAAACCAGTCAGGAATCAGGCAAGAAAAGAGAAGCTGCCATAAATGTTTGTAGTAGGGAAGAGTTTTAACATGGGACATTAGAGGCTTACACCGCACTGGAAGTGTGAGTAGGGTGGACAGTGAGGGCAGCAGGTCATTTGGGCTGCTGGTGCCACCAAAGACTCTTAACACTCTTACTAAAGTCACTCTCCAGCATCCCTGCTGCCTGCAGAACAGAAGTAGTTTACTTGCAACTGTTTGGAATTTCAAGAATAGCAGGAAAACTGCCACCAAGTAGCTTAGCTTCCTGTAGCACCTGATTGGGTGACCACAAGAGCCTGCTGTGTGACTGCCTGTGGCTGCCTGTAACTGCCAATGAAATAAGGTCTTTTGCCTGCCTCTTCAGCAAGTTCCTCTCACTGACAGACACTAAACTAGAAGTAAACATTAAAAATGATACTGGGGCATTTGTTTGTAACCTCCTCCCTTGTGATAAAAAGAATAATATAGAAGAGAGAAGTCATGGATGGAGACACTAAGCAAAACCTAGTATCACAAATCCCTTAAAGAACAAAGCAGATGCCTTTTCTCCCTGTCCACCTGAAACTCCTCTTCTTCCTGGAGGGTTATGGGAGGATTCATACATGCTTTCATCGACAAACTACTTTTACATTAGGTAATTTACATTTCAAAAATTCTGTTTATACTTCCACAACTAACTTCACTTTTTAAAGTTTTAAATTCCATCTTTAACTTCATTAATCCCATAATTACAGCCAGTATTTTATTATTTTCCTTCTCCTTTTTCAAGCTGTTTTTATTAAGGTTTGTTTTGTGTTGACTGAATTATATCTTCAGTCATATCTATTTAATACATAAATTATTTTGTTAAAGATACTGGTAGTGTTTACCCTAGATTTCTGTTTGCTCTTCATGTCTGTAATATTTCATATTACTATAGCTCAGTCTTTTCCCTTATATTGTGTGATTTGATCTTTTTATTTCTCTTGGGTGATTTTCTCAAACTTTTAATTCAAATTGTTAATTCAGATGTTTAGGATATTTTTATAAACTGTTGCCTCTATTAGGACTTTTATGTATTTTTTTTTCCCATTTTGTTCCTAACTCAATTTCTTCTTTTTAACATTTACTTCTGTTGTATTACCATGTCTTCTTTGATAACATTGCATTTAATTTTTTGTATTATTTTTAATTTTGTTAAAAAAAGCATACATAGGTAAAGAGCATGCAACTGAATGTACTGCTTAAAATTATTGTGCTTAGTATGAATATTATTATACTCCAGAAGCTTCTTGCATGTCCTATTTTAATCATGATACTTTCTCTTACCTAAAGTTGAGAACAGCAAAACACTATCCTAATTTTATGGCAAATACTCCCATGCATTTCTTTTTTTTTAATGTTTATTTTTGGGAGAGAGAGAGAGTCAGGGAGGAGCAGAGAGAGAGAGGGAGACAGAGAATCTGAAGCAGCCTCCAGGCTCCAAGCTGTCAGCATAGTCTGATGCAAGGCTCGAATTCATGAACCACAAGATCATGACCTGAGCCAAAGACAGATGACTGAGCCACCCAGGCACCACTCCCTTGCATTCCTTATAGTTTTATGAAGCAGAAGAAAATCTACACACCATACAGTATACTAGTATCTCTTAAAAGTCCTGCTGATATAAATGGAATAATTGTGCATTTTTTTCTTTCAACAGTTGTTCTGTATAATTATCAGACTTTCATTTTCATTGCTGGGCAATATTCCCTTGTTTGAATACACCACGATTTATCCAATTCATTTTTGATGGGCACTTGTGTTGATTCCAGTTTTCAACTTTTATGGAAATTACAGACATAACTATTTTTAATGCATTCTTGTACAAAATGTGCCTTATTTTCTGTCGGGCCTTCCAACTCAAAGTGTGATCTGTGTACAAGTATCAGCATCAACCGTGTGCTTGTTAGACATGAACTAAAAATTACCCAGAATTCATGTTTGGATCTCACTTGAAACAAGAACCCCGAGTAACTAAGACATGTATCAAATATGAGAAACACTGCTTTATGATACATTCATAGCAGTGTCACTGTATTAGTGTAATTTTATTGTTTTCCATGTTATTTTATTTTCAAAGATATGAATTTAATTTTATTTATTAATTTTGAACCTTTACTTTGGATGGCCTCTATGTGATGGATGGCCACTTACTTAAAGCACATGAGTCTACAGATCAAAGCTAAAATATAGAGAAAGGATTATAAAAACATAATAAAATATTTGCTGAGGGATGATCAGGTAAATATAGCACATTTGTGGACTTATTTTAGAAATATAACTCTTCTAGATTTCACTTTTTCTCATTTCATTTTGTCTAGTTGAGAGGTAGGATAGCTAATGGAAATAGAAAATAAAATTGGCATTAGCTCAGTTACTCATGGTCAATAGGCGACAGCACTGTGCCAGCATTTCACTTAGTGGAGGCCTTAAATCAAGTATTTGTGTTATAGGGAAAGCCATTCTGAGTTCTAATGAACCACTGAAAAACCTTTTGGATCATATTTAAGGTAAAATAGGGTAAGGTAAAAACACTCTCAGCATTTTTAAAACTTAATTATAAGACATAGGTTTTTTGTTTGTTTTTTTAACATTTAAAAATGTTTACTAGCAGAATAAAAGGTCCAAAGATCTGGTTTACTAAAGAGAAAAAACAATGTATTAGTGGAAATGTTTTATTCTTTAATCATCCTTTAGAAAGATATGCTGACTGTTATAAAACTATTCACTGTGGCTTCCTTAACTTAAAACATGAAATGGCATCTTAGCTGATAAAACTTAACCAGAAATAGCAGCTTGCTCATCAAAACTACCATTCTCTAACATTAGTAAATGAAATCTAGGGCAAGGACAATCATGTAAATGTTAAATTAGGTTGTGCCAATTATACAGAGACTGGAAGGGCTCTCCCATGAATATTTAAATTGTGAAACAGTTCAATTATCAGGAACTCTCAACCTTCTGTTTTCCAACTGCTACCTATCAAGTACCTTTGTTATATTTGTAGGAGGTAATAGAATTCTGACTTTTGCTATTCCCACATAAGTACAGAAGGAACTGGCTGTTGGAGGAGATGTGTAACAAAGAAAGCTGAGTGAGGGAAATAGTTAAATAAATTAAACTTCAGAAATTTAAGGAGAACCTTGGTGGCTCAGTCGGTTAAGTGTCCGACTTCAGCTCAGGTCATGATCTCATGGTTTGTGGGTTTGAGCCCCATGTCGGACTCTGTGCTGACAGCTCAGAGCCTGGAGCCTGCTTCGGATTCTGTACCTCCTTTCTCTGAATCTCTCTCTCTCTCTCTCTCAAAAATAAAAATAAACATTAAAAAAAAATTTTTTTTAAAGAAATGTAAAAATGTCCCACCTAAAAATGTAGTTAAAAACATTGTGGCTTCATGTATATTTGTGAGGTTAGAGAAAAAAAGTCCAAGTGGATTAGTTTTATAATTTGCATTTGTAAGGTTGCACAGGTAGAATTTTCTCTTTAATAGCATTTAGTGATGAAATCAACAGAAACAGCCAATTTTTGTATTTTTGGCAAAAATAAGCCTGTAATCCTTGTGTCAACCTCACATCAACAACCCCAATATATCATCTTCAAATGCTGGGATAATAAAGGTAATAAGGTTTTTTCAGTAATCTTCCTTATGTCCATGTCTTAATTGAATCTTAACTTCTTAGTTTTCTTAAGTATTATTTGACATGTAGGGCTTTTCTGTCTTGAGCACTGCTTCTCCATGATGCTTCCAGTGTTTCTTCCTAGCATATCCACAGTGACGTCTGACCTGCACTTGTTTCCAGAATCTCACATTAATGGAGAAAGAGGTTTCACATCTCCCTAAAAGTAGGAGATAATTCCAGTAAAACAGACATCAAAAATGTTTGCCTCATTGGAATCTAAGACCTGAATTTTAATATTCTTGCTCTCGATTCTTACAGATAAAATTCTTGTGGAGTCTTAGATTTTTGTTTTGATTTAAAATAATTTTTATACAGTCTTGGCCTGATCCACCTATGATGCTGATGATATTTATGGTGAAAGTTTATTTCCCTTTCTGCAGAGGAGATAAATTAAATTTAGGCATTACCTCTTACCTGCACCTGCAGAGCGAGTCATATTTCTTAAGCCAAGAGCAGAGTCTAAAATTGAAATAGAGTCCAGATACACATGCACTAAGTCCAAACTAAGCAGTAATGTGTAAAAGATTGCCAAAGCCAAGTTGGTGATTCATGTGAAAAGAGGAGTAGATTCCAAGAATTGAACTATTCCATTTGTAAAAATTTGTCACTAAATCGGACACAGGTATCCATAAAAGAATGGCTACAGAAGCCAGTGCTATTATAAACAGTATTAATTAACAAGAGTAAATTGGCCAGGAATAATTCAGAAATAACAAAAATGACCAGCTGCTTCTGGTTAATATTTGCTACAAAGAACTAAGGATGGAGGAGGTATGTTGCTGTGCACAGGCAAGGAATGGAAAGTTGGGAACTACTTTCTAAATTTTAATTGAAAGGCAGAGATGCTCTGGTGTAAAGCAAAATCCAATCACTTTATAGCAGTGGTACTTAAACTGAAGCTGTATATTGGGAAATATGGGAATAATAGAGATCGTTCTGAGGAATAGGTGCTAATTATGTTAAAGATGTGGCCTGGGAATCAGGGTTTTGTTTTATTTTGTTTTTTAAGTTTCCCATGATTTCATTATACAGCAAGGTTAAAACCACTGCTTTATAGGGAGCTCTTAACTTCCAGTAACAAGAAAATACTTTAAAGATAATTTGGAAATTCTCTTAATGTTGTTTCCCTATTAGATTTGGAAATCTAGTCTTCTGATTATAGATTTAAAAATCAGGTGTTAGCTATTAGACGTACTATTGATCACTGATTTATTTAAGTGAAGGAAGAGTGTACTAATCAAATTTATATGGAATCTGGAGTCAACCTGAATTTTAAAAGAGGTTCTGTTGCAATATGTTTGTGCGAGTCATTAACAATGTTGTGTTTGTTTCTTAATAGTGAAAGGATTCTTAGAGTAATAGCAAGGTCGACTTCCTCATGGGGTTGTTGTGAGGTTCATAAAATATATTGTCCATTGAAGTGCTATATAACCTATAAACTTTGGCAAAACATGTTTTATGATTACTGTTGATATCATCATCTTCATGACTAAACAGCTATTATTTTACAACTGATATTATTTGGATTTTCACTGAAATATTCAATCATTACACTTTAACATTTTAGAAACATCTAGTTTAGTGCATTTTATAAGAATGAAGATATTCGTGAGGAACATTCAGACTTTTAAATATCAAATATGATGTTACAATTTACAAAAAAATCTACATATATTGTTTATAGGTTGATTACTTTTGTCAAATGTATAACCTGAGTTATCACAACAGCAATAAATTGTGGAACATTTATATCTCTTCAGAATATTTTTTTCTTTTGCACTCAATTTCCCCTCCTCCAAGCAACCACTGATTTGATTTTGATCACAGTTAACTTTTCTTATTTTAGAATTCCACAAAATAGAAACATCTTTTGTGTATTGTTTTGTGTCTACATTCTTTTACTCGGCAGAATGTCTGTGAGATTCATCCACGTTGTTGCATGTATCAGTCGTTTGCTCTATTTTGTTATTGCATGTTTTTCTCTTGTACTAATAAACCAGAATAACCTTTCAACTTGCCTTGTGATGAGAATTCAGGTTGTTTTCTTTTTTCTTTTTTTTTTCTTTTTTTTTTTTTTGCTATTTCCAATGAACCTGTTATGAGCAATCACTTCTAAGTCTTTTTGTTAGCATATATTTGTCTTTATCATACATAAATTCCTAGAAATGGAATCTGAGGGTGATACATTATGTGCATGCTCAAACTTTAAACTACCAAACTGTTTGTCAAAGTAGTTGCACCATTTTACATTCCTACCAGCAATGTATTCGAATTCCAGGTGCTCCATCCTCAACAACACTTGATATTCCTGCCATCTTTATTCTTTTCATGATTCTTGTGGGGATGATATCACAGTGTCATTTGAATTAGCATTCTTATGACAATAATTTATAGTAAGCATCTTCACTTGTGCTCATTGGCCATTTGTATTTATTCATTTTTGAAGTGTCTATTAAAGTTTTACCCACATTTCAAGAGTTGTTTTATTATTGAGTTATAAGAATTGTTCATAAATTCTGAATACAAATCTTCTATTTAATATATATAATACAAATAATTACTTCCAATCCATGACTTGCCTTTTAACTTTCTTGAAAATGTGTTTTTAACAAGAGAATATTTTCTTTTTGATGAAATAAACCTCCTTGTGGGAAAGTTCTCAAATATGAATTTAAAGTATTTAATAGATAGGTACAAGGCAAAATACACTTTGTATTTTAACCGTCAGTCAGTTTTGGTAAGCTATCTCTCAGAGATTTTGTGTGCTACATCTAAGTTATAGAATTTATTGACATACAGTTGTTCATAATGTTTCTTCATATTCTTTTATTGTCTGAAAGAGTTATAGTGATAAATGCACTTTAATTTTGGATATTGGTAATTTGTGTCTTTTTTGTTGTATTATTTTAGGTATGAGATTATCATTTTACTATGGATTTAAAAACTAGCTTTAGTCTTGGTGATTTCTTTATTGTTCTTGTGTTATTTATTTCATTGATTTACTATTATCCTTATTGCTTTTCTCTACTTGGATAACTGAATTAAAACTTTTAATCTTTTCTGATAAATGTATATATATAATATATGTATTTATATGTCAGAAATACATATATACATATATAATGTGTATATATATTTAGGCTTTAAAGATATAATTTCTACACTAAGCAGTGCTTTATCTGCATCCATCCCACAAATTTTTTTTAAATTTTTTTTTTTAATTTTTTTTTCAACTTTTTAAATTTATTTTTGGGACAGAGAGAGACAGAGCATGAACGGGGGAGAGGCAGAGAGAGAGGGAGACACAGAATCGGAAACAGGCTCCAGGCTCTGAGCCATCAGCCCAGAGCCCGACGCGGGGCTCGAACTCACGGACCGCGAGATCGTGACCTGGCTGAAGTCGGACGCTTAACCGACTGCGCCACCCAGGCGCCCCAACACAAATTTTTAAATGTTGTAGTTCCATTGTTTCATAATTTGATATATTGCACTAATACAATCAATTAAAAGTATTTTTCAATTTCTTTGTGATTTCCTTTTTGATTCAGCAGATATTCATTGTGTTTCAATGTCCAAATGGGACATATTTGCTATTTTCCAGATACATATTTGCTATTGATATCCAATTAAATGTCTTTGTAGTCAAAAGTTCTGCTATGTAAGATTGCAATTGAAAATTCTTTCTTGATGTAATATCTGTGTGCAATGAAAAATAATGTATATTTGGAAGCTTTTAGGTGTTATTAGTCTGTAAATATTAATTATGGTAATTTGTTTGAGAGTATTTTTAATATAAATTTGTATCCTTACTAATTTTCTTTCTACTTGTCTTTTTAATTACTGAGAAAGTTGTATTAAAATGTTTTTTGCATCTAGAATTGAGATCAAGTGAGTTACATATAAATAGCCATAGATACAATTTTAAAGAATTGGGAACCATTTGAATAGGTATGTACTAAGTTTTAATTATAGCAAAAATTATAGCAATGATTATTAGATTTTTAAATCTGATAAAGATAGCTCCAACTTAATTTGGGAGATAATTCACTGGTGGAGATAAAGTTTGGACAGAAATTGGAACCAGACACATCTCAAGGAGGAAATGTCAACAGTCCAACAAAAGTAATAAATGTTGAATTAAGGTAGAAAATGGATAAAGGAAAACATGTGACATGATATATTTACAAAATAATATTGGACTGGCTTGATGACAAATTACTGAGAGGGATGTGTCTAAAATATTGATATTGATTAATACAGGTTTTAAAACATACTATCATAACAAGTGGCAAGACTACTGAGCAGAGAGGAAGAATCAGCTTGCGGGGAATGGGGAGTACAGGGAAGATTATAGGTGTCTGTTGTACCTATTGGATAGATTTAGGACTAGAGAATATTTAATAGTTGAGAGGATCAGAGGCTTAGACCAGAACTCAGTAAGATTTCATATATATAAACACACACACACACACACACACCACACACACACACACACACACACACACACACACACACATATACACACACACACACAGATGTATATATGTGCAAAAATACATTCATATATATTGTATATATGACATCCTCAGAGTGTGTATATAATGTGTATATCCACTCTGGGGATGCTGAGTTAGTCCAGAAATGGGAGTAAAAAGACTTTTCAGAAGGAGATATGCAGAATTAGATATGCAGATATGCAGAATTAGAGTTCAATTGTGAAATCTAAGGGAAGAGGACCTTCAAAATGAAGAGGGCTATTAAAAGATACAAATTATTCATTGCCAAGCAAGAAGAAAGGTAAAAATGAGGTTTTTGGTATTGAATTTAAAATCTTACTGGTTGGGGCGCCTGGGTGGCGAAGTCGGTTAAGCGTCCGACTTCAGCCAGGTCACGATCTCGCGGTCCGTGAGTTCGAGCCCCACGTGGGGCTCTGGGCTGATGGCTCAGAGCCTGGCGCCTGTTTCCGATTCTGTGTCTCCCTCTCTCTCTGCCCCTCCCCCGTTCATGCTCTGTCTCTCTCTGTCCCAAAAATAAATAAAAACGTTGAAAAAAAAATTAAAAAAAAAAATCTTACTGGTTATTTCATCAAGCCAGGATCAAATGAGGAAATAAGTCTTCATTACTATGTATTCTATCTTTCTTGATTCATTAGGTCTTGTCGATTAACAGGGTATGTTGCTCAGTGTAGAAAGAGGTTCCTTAGCAACTGACTACTTTAGCTACTGAAATGTGTCTAGGCCTTGGAACTCTGTCAGAAGGGGAATGCCTGCAACTCATAGAAAGGAATGAACCAGGAGAATACTACATTTTGGTACTATGTGTTTTATATGGTGTTCACAAATAGCAGGTAAAATGGGTGCGTGTGTGTGTGTTCTATAACCATACAAGTGTACAGCTTGCAGTTTGTAAAAACAGTTGTGATGTTACCTTAGCCTTCCATATGTTTAACTAAATAATAGAATTTTAACACCCAACAATTTGGGAGTATCACCTCCAGAAAATGGTATCTTTAAATAGAAGCCATAAGTTGAATGCTCATTGGTAAAACCCATATTTTTACAAGTAGTTAGAAAACTTCATCAAGATAAGTTAGTTAATGAAATATCAGGGCTAAATACTGGTGTTTTTTCACTTTTATTTCATTGCTTTTTATTTTAATTATGTTAAATAAAGCCTAAGAGGAGGGCAATTGAATCCCTGATGTCATTCCAAATATTTTCTGATAAACTAAACACTGCTAAGTGGTATTTGAAAACATATTTAAAGTGATATTTATATTTACTAAGTGACATCTGAGATCAGATAATTTGTTGGAAGTGGAGTAGATTAGCCTAGGGGATAGTAGATATTTGTCTCTAAGGAAATATTAGCTACAGGAATGAAGTTAAGGAATCAAACTGTGATTTTAATTGAAAGTGAAACAAGAGCATGCAGCTTTTTAAAAAAAATGAGCTATGTTATTGAGTATATTTGAGCAATCTTGTTAGGGTTTTATCTTAGTCTCATAACTGTATCTTTGTTGTGTGATTTCCAAGGCAATTTAGATTAAGAAAAATTATATGTTAGAGATAACTACCTGGATATTTTAGGATGTTAAACATATCTGAACGAAACTTTTTTTTTCTCAAAACATCTAATGTATGTATTCTTTGGGGCTTTCTGCCTAAATGTAAGCATATATTAAATGATGGTGCTTTTTTGCATTTAACATCATCCTACTTTGCTGCAATTATTAGATTCTAAGTAGATTTTGAAAATTGTTCATTCTAAAGAGAGGCCAGTGTTGGATACCTAAATTGTGTTTTGTTTTCTCTACAAAATTGATGGCCTTGTATCTGGTTAATTCACTTAATTTTTGTTGAACCAAATTTTTCCAGAAGTTACTTAGGGTAGCTTACGTTAGAGGAGATGGAACAATAACATGAAAAACTGTTTAATCCAGAGAAAACGAAAATAACAAATAGGAAGAGTGAGGTGTCAAATACTGAGGTATAGTAGCTGATGATGGCTATGCAAATACATAAAATCCTAGCAAGGATAAGGGGATTAATGTTTTTAATATAAATGATTCATTTATGCATCCCCCCACCCTGTTTTACAGACAACAAATGGAGGTACCCTGCGGCAGTGGTGATGGGAAAGGATTTGAATCAGTCAACCTGACACCAGAGTCACTGCTCCTTCCACTGTAATGTGACGAATGCTCCCTCCCCAACTGTTCTCAATACCTTTTTTTTTTTTTCAACGTTTATTTATTTTTGGGACAGAGAGAGACAGAGCATGAACGGGGAGGGGCAGAGAGAGAGGGAGACACAGAATCGGAAACTGGCTCCAGGCTCTGAGCCATCAGCCCAGAGCCTGATGCGGGGCTCGAACTCACAGACCGTGAGATCGTGACCTGGCTGAAGTCGGACGCTTAACCGACTGCGCCACCCAGGCGCCCCATGTTCTCAATGCCTTTAATTTGACTTGTTTTAATATATAATGCCAACTAATTAATAGAGTTCCATGGTTGATAAAAACTTCACAGTTGTTGAAGACATTTCCGGAAACTTCTTTCAACCTCTCCATTATCTTGAGAGTGTTGGGGCCTCAGAAAACGGAAACTTGGAGCACTTGAACATGACATGCTAAATGTCACATGTGTAGATAGTGACTGAAGAACAGTTCTTGAGTTTCTGATCCTCAGCAAAGTAGCTTATTAACAGGAGTGAAAACTCAAATGGAATCAACCTGATAATCAGATGGTATATTCTTCATCAGGTCATTTGATGTTGTACAGCTGTGAATGTTCAGTGAAAGAACAAGTAGGCATATAGATCACAAAATGACTACTTTTAAATGCCCAGAGCAGGTTTTTATTGTGTGAAATGATGGCAGAGGAAACAGGAAGATAAAGAAGAAACGGAGTTTCTAAAGTTAAATGTAGTAAGTTTAGTTGTATGCAGAATATCTGAAACTTAATATGAAAAAAAAAATCCAGTTATCTAGGACTCTATAGCAATTCTCTACTCCCCCTCAGCACACCTTTTCTTTCTTCCATTGCATAGAAAATCGTCAGACACAGTTCGGAATTTTTTACCAAGTCCTCAGGTTGATAAAAGCCAAAGAAAATTGATTTAGTATTCAGAGGTATAAACTGATTATCTCTTCAAATCCCCTATAAAAGATGAGCCAGATAATTCATGGGGCCCAGGATAAGATGATAATTCAGGATTCTTTCAGTCAAAAATGATTACTAATTTCAAAAGTGACAAAAAAGCATGAAACTGATCACAGGGCCCTGAATGACTGTACAGGTTGTATGCCCATGTAGGTGGCCCTGTTATTTTTTTTAATGCTCATTTTATTTATTTAGTTTTTGAGAAAGAGAGAGAGAGAGAGAGAGAGAGAGAGAGAGAGAGAGAGAATGCAGTGGAGGGGCAGAGAGACAGGGAAATAGAATCCCAAGCAGGTTCTGTGCTGCTGACAGCACGGAGCCCCATGTGGGGCTCGATCTCACAAACACTGAGAAATGACCCGAGCTGTCCCTGTAAGTTTTCCTTATTAACTAGATTTTCCATTACACACACACACACACACACACACACACACTTTTCCCTACATTTTACTCACCCTGTAAAAGAGACATCTTTAGTGTTGAGACATTGTACATTTTACTGATTAAAGAAAGCAAAGCTGCATTCAAATTTACCGTGTAAGGACACAGAATCAAGAAAGTGATTATAAATCTCTGTTCCCCCTTCATTATAATTCAATATTACATGTAAGTTTCCTTAATTTATCATCTTCTTAGAGCCCAGGCTCTGAAATTTCCTTCATTTGGATCTATCTTTTCCTTTGTCTAAGGTCACTGCTTTATTTGTAGAGCACTTTTCATTCATTGTCAGCAGAAATTACCACTATCTTAAAATCTCCTGTTTCTAGGAATGCACATCTTACTAATATTCTCTTCAAGAGACTCTATTCAGTGACTACATTTTTGTTCATTCTTGAGTTAAAAGGCTTCTTGGGGAAGGAAATTCAAAGGAACATAGAATCTACCATTAATGTTTCATGAAGTAGGTCACAAAACTACATGAAATCCATGTAATAATCCCTTATAGTTTTCATTTTGAATAGCTAATGGTTATAGTAAGAAGAAATTATCCTAGTCTTGTATTGGGTTCTAATAAACCTAAAAAATAAATAGCATTACCAAAAGCAAATAAGATTCCACTCTCATGTACGGTGAAAAGATTGAAAGTGCTTTGTTCCCATGACAATATCAAGACAAAGTCAAATTAAAACCATCTCTATTGATCATGACAGTGTGTTGTACAGAGAAAAATCTCAAAAAATATATAATAGCATTACTACAATTAATAAGTTTATCAAGTTAGTAGGGTAGAAGGTTAATGTACAAAAGTAACTTTTACATTAGTAGCGAAAAATTTGTAATTAAAAAAATTAAAACATGATTTACTCTATCCCTAAAAGACACAAAATACCTAGGTACAAATCCAACAAAATGTGTACAGTTTAACATGCTAAACACTACAGGACAAATATGAGTCATAGAACACCTAAGCAAATGGAAGTATTTAATCAGTTTATGGATTGCACAGGATACTAAGATGTCAAATCTTCTAAAATGGAACTATAAATTCAACTTTAATTTTATTAATCTTCTCTATTTTTCTATACTTTTTTCAGTTATTTTATCTCTAATACATATAATTTCCTTTTCTCTGCTTATCTTGGGTTCAGTTTGCTCTTCACATTCTAATTTCTAAGAGGGAAAAACTAGCTTATTAATTAGAAATTCTTCTTTTTTTAAAGTTTATTTATTTATTTTGACGGGGAGGGAAGTGCACACAAGTTGGGGAGGGGCAGAGAGACGGGGAGAGAAAAAATCCCAAGAAGGCTCTGCACTGTCAGCACAGAGCCCGATGCAGAGCTTGAACTCATGAACCACGAGATCATGACCTGAGCCAAAATCAAACGTCAGACACTTAACTGACTGAGCCACCCAGGTGCCCCTGAAATTCTTCTTTTACTATAAGGATTTAGAGCTATAAATGTCAGTATATAGTCATGTATATTCATGTACATTTATTTTATAATCCAATACTACTTTATTTTGTCCCTCAAAAAGTTGTATAAGGCATTCAAAGAAACAATACAGTATGGCCCATGTACATGAGGAAAAAGGGAATCAATTGAAATTGTCTTTGTGGAAACCCACAAATTGGATTTACTAAACAAGAACTTTAAATGAGCTATTTTAAATATGTTTAAAGAAGTGAGAAAGTGTAGAAATGATGTCTTATCAAATAGAGAATATCAACAAAGAGATATAAACTATAAAAATAGAAATTCTGGAGCTGAAAATTATAACAACTATAATGAAATATTAACTAGAGAAGCACAGAAATGGTTGAAACAGACAGAAATATCAGTGAACTTGAAAACAGTCAGTTGTGATTATCCAATTTGAGGAGAATGGAAAAAGGAATAAAGAAAAAAAGAAAAAACCTCATAGATTTGTGAAACACCATCAAATGTCTTATCATATGCATAAGAGGAGATTTAAGTAGAGAGAAGAAAGAGAAAAGGAACGAATATTTTAAGAAGCTATGCTTAAAACTTCACAAATGACAATCATCTACACATCCAGATGCTTGAACAAGACAACTCCAAAGAGATCAACACTTAGACACATCATAATCAAATGGTCAAAAACTAAAGACAGAGAGAACCTTGAAAGTAGAGATAAGTGACTCCTCACCTCACACATGCAAATCATCCTGAATAACATTAACAGCTGATTGTCATGAAAAACCTCTGATCATCTGGAGGACTAAGGTCATGGAATAACCCGAGTGATGAAAGAAAAAGATTAACAACAAAGGATTCTATACCTGGCAGAACTCTCCCTCAAAAATGAAGATGTGGTGCTGGAGTGGTTCAATGGGTTAGAATCCAACTCTTGATTTCGGCTCAGGTCATGATCTCACGGTTGGTGAGACTGAGCCTCACGTCAGGCTCTGCGCTGTGCTGACAGTGTAGAGCCTGCTTGAGACTCTCTCTCTTTCTCTCTCTCCCTCTCTCTGCGCCTCCCTCACTCATGCTCGTTCTTCTTCTCTCTCTCTCTAAATATATATATTTTTAAATGAAGGAGCTATCAAGACATTTATAAATAAGCAAAAACTGAGAGTTCACTGCTATCATACCTGCCGTAAAAGAAACAATAAAAGCAGTCCTTCGGGATGAAATAAAAATATACTAGACAGTACCCTGAATCTACATGAAGAAACAAAGAACACCAGTAAAGGTAAAACAGTAAATAGATAATAAATATAAAATATAATTTATTTTTTATGTGTAAATTTTTTTCCAATCTGATTTAAAGACAACTTCATGAAGCAATAATTACAAATCTATATTGATGGACACACAATGAATAAAGGTGTAATTTGTGAACATAACAGCATAAAGGAAGGTAGGGTATGGAGCTATACAAGAGCAAAGATTTTATATACTATTGAATTATTAATCCTAACTTGATTATCATAAATTAAGATGGTAATTGTATTTCCCAGGGAGATGACACAGCAAATCTCAAAAATACATAATAAAATAAATAAGGGAATTAAAATGGTATATTAAAATTATTTAACACAAAACAAGGCAGAAGTGGAGGAAATGAACAAAAAAAAGACATAAAATATATAGAAAATGCAGCAAAATGACAGAACTAAGTCCTCATCAGAAATTACAGTAAATAAAATGATTTAAACTCTTCAAGACAGAGATTGGCAGAATAGAGTTGTTGTTTTTTCAAACATACTGTTTATAGGAGATTTGCTTTATATAGAGACATAAATTAATTGTATGTGATACTTTTCTTTAATGCCTGAATCTTCAGTAAAGTTATTGAATAACTGCCATCAAAAGCTTTCTATGAAAAAGGGAGAGGTTTCCATTGGTGAGTAAGAATCATCAGTTTGCAGACTGTAATAAGCATAGAAAGATATAAAGCTCACTATGCGAATGTAAGTTCAGTCACTTAAATTGTTGTTGTTGTTGTTTTTAAGATTTTCATTTCCCCAGATCATACCTTTCCAAGAATCCAAGAATCATTGATTTCCAAGAATCAAGGAAGACCAAGACAGCTATATAAGGTTTTCCCTTCTGTGTCTTAGAGAATTTTGAATATTTTTATTAGGTGAGATGACCATGTCCTAGTATCAGAGAAATACATCTTCAACCATTTGTTTAAATTAATATTGATAAATTTTAAAATGTCTCAACTATTGTGGTTGTGACTGTCTGAGATGTCTTTGAAAAGAATAAGGCACTGGTGTCAGCTCAATCATATTCTATATTAATTAGGCACAAAAAGTGAAAGACAAAGGAAGAAGATATACAGAGAGAGAGAAACTGATTTTATCAGGTGAATGATTAAAAAAAAAATCAGCACTGAGAAGGACATGAGGAAGTAAACAATTATTAGAGGAAGTGTTGTCTCTATAACATAGCTTTCTTTATTTCAAGATGTCTGCGTTTTCTCATAAGGTCACACTGGCATTGATCATTTATAAAAATATTAATAGTAGTTTAAACCTAGAGGCTAGATTTGAAAGTGAGAACCTGATAGAAATTTTAAATGGAAGAAGAAACAGGTAGTCTTTCTTCAGAGGGTAAATGCTTGATAAGCAATGTTTGTCAAGTTTCATTACTTCTCATAAATAGCTGAACTGGTTTCAGTGTTGTTGGAAGTTTGGGGCAAACAGTCGAGGATAACAATTAATTGGTCAACTATAAGGAACACATAAGAAAGAGTAGAAATATTTAAGGAAAATAACTATTAAGATAATTAAGAGTCTATTAATTGTATCTCTATACATATGGTCTACCATGACACATTCATATCATTATGTTGCCTTAGGAATAAAATGAAATCAATATTATTGATTTAGATGAATTCAATTTGAATTGTGGAATTATCAGGCTTCTGGTGAGTTTCTTTCTTCATGGAGCCTTCTTCTGGTTGCAATGAGGTTATTAAATTGTATGAATGAGTAAATGCTCATCTTATTGAAAGTTTGGTACTCAACTAATGCTACTTTATTAACATTTCCTTCTCAAATCTGAAATATATCTTCAGGTCTCAGATTATCTTGGAATCTAAAGGCTGAAATCCACGACAATTTTGACTTTCCTTTTTTTTTTTTAAATTTTTTTTATTACATTTCTTTATTTTTGAGAGGCAGAGACAGAGCATGAGTGGGGGAGGGGCACAGAGAGAGTGGGAGACACAGAATCTGAAGCAGGCTCCAGGCTCTGAGCTGTCAGCACTGAGCCTGATTTGGGGTTCAAACCCAGGATCCATAAGATCATGACCTGAGCCGAAGTTGGACCCTCAACTGACTGAGCCACCCAGGTGCCCCTTAACTTTCTAATTCATAGCACTATGTGAATGCAGAACAACAGGATCATCTTCTTACTCAAACCTTTGGATTCATAACTTGTCTTGTACTCGGCTTTATCCTAAGTGTACTTCTCCTAAAACACAATAAATACTATACATTGTTCCTTTCATTTTTCCTAGTTCAGGAGTGACACTTCAGTAATTGTCATCCACTATGATCTATTTTGACCACAGATATAAGGACCACTTTAAAGACTGACCTTAGCAATAATTTATTAAAGATATTCTATACACAAAGCATGCTACATACTGAAAAGATTGAGCAAATATGACCTCCACAGTTCTTGAGCAATTACAAATTAGATAGAGATACAAATATGTACAGGGGTAAGTTTAATGTTGTCAATAAATGCACCTGATATAGATAATACAGGGAATGGGAGCAGATAGAAAAAATATTTAACTGTAACTACTGGGATGGGGGTTGGGGAAATCTTGGAAGTTATGAAAACTTCCTAGTGGAAATTACATCTAAGTTGAAGCCTAAAGTATGAATTGAAATTAGCCAGATGGAATAAGTCATAAAAACACATAAACACAGGAAATAACATGCCTGAATGCCTGGAAGTAAGAGAAAACATTAGATGTTAGAGGAACTGAATACAACTTTATGTGCTGTAGCATACTGTGTGTGTATGTGTGTGTGTGTGTGTGTGCACACGTGTGTATGTGTGCATATGTGTGCATTTGCGTGTGTGTGTGCGTCTATGTTCGTGTGTGTGTGTGTGTGTGTGTGTGTGTGTGTGTGTAATGTTTAGTCAGGAAACTATAAAGGTAAACAGAGACCAAGTCAAATTCATTAAAAAAAAAATCACTCTTGAACATTGCAACAAAATGGCTCACAGACTTATGCCACACATCCCAAATCTTTCTTCCTCAAATTGTAACTACCACATTTAATCTTGTTCCTTAACAACAGGATTCTAAGATGGTCCTATTCTCACCCTCTACAGAAGGCAAAGCTTGAAAAAGGAAAACCCAGATGTTCATGTAAAAAAACAAACAAACAAACAAGAAAAGCAGAAAAATGGCAAGTACCCTCTGTTAACACACTATCTTACCTACTCCTTATGTATTACTAACATGGCTTCTCTGAATAGTGTGTATCAAAAAAAGAAAATGTGTTTTCAGGGTTTACCATCAAATCAAATCACAAATTTAATTTCCAACAAGCTCAAGGAATAGAAAGTTCTGCTTACTAAAAAAAAAGGTAGCAAAAAACATATACTTACATATAGATAATGCATTATGAAATTATATGTAAGGCATGTTTTCTTTATTTATTTAGAAAATCACCTTCAATGAAGTACTCTTATTTAATTGTCAGTGGCGTTATGGAAGAAAACAAATGCTTCAATACACTTTTCTGGGCCCCTTTATAAAACGTTGTCTAAATATCCCACTTTGCTTTTGGTGGAAAGACCTAGACCAATTTATTTGGATTTCTGTCTTTCTAAAATGACTATGTAATTTTGATATTATATATTCAAATTAATATTTTTTCTTCTTTTTGAAATCCTGAAAAAGTAACATTAAAAAATCTTTTATTAATTTTTCAGCACTTTGGGAAATGGTGGAAATCAACAGGCAAATGATTTTAAGTGCTTGTTTTGGGTTATTGATGTTTGTTAAGGAAAATAAATCTTTTTTAGTAAATGTCTTAAAAAAGACAACACAGCTCTTGAAAGAAGAGTCCAGCTATTCAGTTTTATAATTTAAATTATTGTAGAGGAATGTGGTAGGGACTAATAAAGTATATTTCTATTGTTTAATAAGTTCCCAAGACACATTCAAGGTATAGATTTTACAGGTATAAATTTATTTCACTTTGCTCTATGTGATTGTTAGGGTCTTAAATATGGGTTGTTCTATATTTAAACACTCCACTAAATATTTCAATATTATGGGTGGGTAAATTAAAATATTTTTTTTTGCAAAATTTTTAGCTCCTAAAGTAGAGAACTATATAAAGAATTAAAAACAAAACCAAAGCATAAAACAAATATAAACCCCATCAAAGCCCATAAGGTAATACCTCTCACCTGAACACCTTTAATAATTCATGGCCAATGTGGACCTATCTTTTGTAGTTGCCCTCCCTCCTTTGAATCCCTCATCTCTCATATTCTTTTTAATGCGGTAGCTTTTACACAGGAAAAAAGTCTATTCTTTAAGACAGTGCTCAGTATTTCAAGTCTTCTCCCTAAAGACTTAGAAATACCTATGATTTCAGAAAAAGAGATCAGAGATCACTTCCCAAAGTATTAACCAGACCAGTAATTTCGGTAGAACACTTTTCTCCCCTAAAATAGCTGGGAGGCAGTGCACTTTAGTAGGAAAACACTAGGCTAGTTGTCAAGGGATATGAGATCTCATTTCAGGTCAAGAATAATAGAATTTGTGTCTTTGTCTCAATACTTTTTTTTTCCTATTTTTACCCTCATGGGTTTTATCGGTAGAGTATATTTCCAGCTTGTTAAAATAGATTTGAAAATGGTTTAGTAGAAATATCCGTAAGTAGTACAGCTTGCACATAGATTAATTTGAGCACATAGATGCTGAGAGTTTTAATTTTGTCGTGATTAATTTTTGGGCTTTCAGAATAACTATTTTCTACTGCTCTGAGGCATTCATTTCAGGCTTAGACTAATCAGCCATGGACATATGAGGGCTGTGATTGACAACTAAGCATTTTTATTTGCAAAGGATTAAAATGCATTCTTTCTTAGTTAAGTAAAAAAGGAATTTATTAATAGGACATTTAGAAAATCACTCAAATGATATAGATATTGAAGAGAAAGTTCAGAGGAGGGGCAATAGTATAGGGATGCAAAAGTCATGCCACGACATCAGTCCACTGAGGAAACCAGTGCCACCAAGGGAGACTAAAACCATAGGTTACTCCATTGTCACTGCTTTTCCTGGAAACTGGATATTTCCTGGGAACTGCTGCTTCCTTCTAAATCCATTCTTTCTGCTTTTCTCATCACTGCCTCCTAATTTAGAGTCTTGCACAGACACAGACAAGTATCTGAGTCTGAGTGATGCTTGAAGGCCTCTTGCTGAAATTATGATACCTGAAACCTAGGAAGCTGACATTTTTTGTCAAAAAAGGAGCATTGCTGTTGCATTATTACCATTTGAAAACCCATTGTGTCTTTAATTATGGGCTGCTAGTGACACATTAGGGTCCAAACTATTAAGGTATTGGCATGATAGTAGTTTTTAAGGCACTGAATGGCATTTACATGTATAATTTACATGTATAATTTATATAATTAACATCAAGAAAATGTATAAATATGTAAGTTCTATAAATCAATTTATTATAGGATATAAAACAGGAATGATACATTTTTAGCTCAATAAAGGTAACAATTCCATAAGCTATATCATTTTTAGAAGAGAAAATGCTGTTCACCCATTTTCCACTTTGAATAGAAAAGAATGTTATTTGTTATTCTATCTTCCTCCTTCATTAATATTTGTCCTAATAACAAATAATTTTAATTGATATTAGGGTTAAATATTAAAAAAAGATGTCTTACTCTATGCATTCTGAGTATAATTCTACCGTATTCATTTGGTGATGAAATATATTTTTGTCAAAATTTATTTACCACTGGTGGCTTTTAATCATCAGATCATGACACATCTTGAGCATAAGTAAAACCTGAATTGTGACATACGGCTAATGGTACTTCTCTAATAAATAACATGGCATCTTTTCTACAGTGAAGTACTAAGGAAAGAAAAGGAGGGCTGAGGAACAGGGAGAGCATTGAAGGTTTCAATAAGGATGAAAGGGATTCTTTGTCTTCCCATACACAAGAGAAAAGAAAGAGATACAGAAAGAATTATGGACAAGGATTTAAAAAAATGACTTTTTCTCTTGAAAAAGATAATGCGAGTGAGGATGGTGCCCTGGTCAGAAATAGGATAGATGAGTAGTTGTTTGTAATCTTTATTTTCCTGGATATATGTAAGCAAAGAAAACCAGCCAAAGACATAGCACCATTGCTAGAAGGGGAGAAAATGGAAAATAATGATTCCTCAAGTATTGAGCCAAAAAAAGTCCTGATATTCTGATTTTTATCAAGAGTCCTAGGAAAGATGAGAGACTATAAAGAGGAGTAAGTTCTCACTGAGGTCACTTCTGCCCCTCTAGGGAATTAGAGTGCCAACGGATTACGTAAATGGATTCTGTAGGATGGAGTTACTTAAAATTTTTCACTGTCCAGATACACAGTTGATATTACCTTAGATACTAATTATATAGGTTTTCTGTTACTTAGAATTTTAATATGCTTTTACAACAACAAAAACAAGGCTCACTGCATTAGCAGCCCTTTCCAGAAAGGCTGAGAAAAAGGAAGTAAGAAAACAAAGCAGTGGGAATTCCACAAAATTAATTTACTAGATTGTTTATCAGAACTTTTAAGGATGATGTTGTGACATCACAACATATAATTTTATAGATTAAGGGGACACCTCAAATTGAAGTTGAAGTTCATTCACAACCTAAGAATAGTGAATGAAAGGTAATAAAACATGACATGTGTTATCAAAGAACAGGACTTCCCCAGATAGGAAAGCAAAGATAATGAAAGTAGAACAGGTGAACTACTGGAACCAGAATTAGGCCTTAACAATGCACTTGATATGTCACAAGCTGCAGAGGTATGTTTTCTTGTGTTCTGCAGTTGAGTAATACTTTTATTTCCCTGGTATTCTTAGGCAGCCATTATTGGTGGCATTCAAACTGTCATTACCAATGGGTTTTAGTGAAGTTTTTACCTTCAGGAAGCTCTCACTAAAAAACCAGACCAGATAAAAGATATATTAAGTGATGTGAATTTCCTTTTTTTTTTTCTATTAGTGTTTATGTTAGACTCAATCCAGTATCATTTGGTTGACTACAGAGCTTAAAACCACTCAGATCTGAACCCTTCAAATTCCCATCATCAGTAGCTTTTTATTGCTCCATTGAAAGATGTTGTTGTTAACATGTTTTGCCCTTGACCAAAGTGATGCACCAATTCAGCATTTCAAGTCCGTAGACTGTATTTGAAACCTTCTTCAACCAATTAACAAAACAGAGAATTTCATTCTATCTAATATTGTTTGACATTGTTCCTTTTTCTCACTCTGAAAAAAAAATTAAAACAAGAACAAATTTAAACCCCAAACAAAATTAGATGGCCAAGTTGAATTACTGCATTTTAGAGGGGACCACAATTGTACTGAAGTATGACATGTAAAAGACAGTTTAGAGTTCAAGTAATGTGTTTCAAAATGACCAAAGCTATGTAATCCCCACTCAGGTCAACATACAGACCATGTAGATTAATTTGATTTCTACCATCATAAGATTAATCTTAAACTTAAGTGCAATTATACCAAATGTTCACTTTGATGTCTGGTTTCTTTTACTTAAAATTATGTTTGTGAGATTCGTTTATGTTTTATTTGTTGTAACAATTTGTTTTTGTCATTGTACAGTATTCCAATGAATGAATATGTGAATAAGCCACATTTTAATTATTAATTTTACCAGTGAGGAACATTTGGGTAGTTTACATTTTGAAATCATTGGAGAAAAATTTTCAATTAACATTCTTGTAGATGTCTTTTGCTACACATATGTAATGCACACAGAGAATGCATATGTCAGTTTTTATTGGTGTTAATAGACAGTTTTCCAAAGTAATTATGCATTGATCATTCCAAAATGATATGAGAGATCAGTTGCTTTTCATTGTTATGTATGCTCTTATATTTCAATATTTCTTGTGCTGCACACCTTTCCAAACTTTACTTTTTGATAAAAATACATTTACAATTTGTTAATGTTTCTTTATTTTTGAGAGATAGAGACAGAGTTCGAGCAGAGGAGGGACAGAGAGAGAGGGAGACACGGAATCTGAAGCAGGCTCCAGGCTCTGAGTTGTCAGCACAGAGCCCAACATGGGGCTTGAACTCACGAACCGTGAGATCATGACCTGAGCCAAAGTTGGTCACTTAACTGACTGAGCCACCCAGCAGCCCCAGATAAAAAATATTTTTGATAAAAAACATTCCTAAACTGTAAGATTTGAATGTGCATATGTGGGCTACTAAAGGAAAAGATTCTTAAACGTGACTGAACAAAAATAGAGTCATGGTTGAATAGTAAAGAAGTATTATCTATCCTTTAATGAACTTTGTAACCAGAAATAGCCCTAGCTAAAAAGCAGAAAAAAACCCAGAGAGTATAAGACTGCCCTGAGATAAGTCAGAGTGTATTCTTGTCTTATAGCAAACAAGGCCTAGTAAAGGGGTTAACTTTTCTCCACATAAAACTTAAGACTAATTATGGTCTTTATTGATGTTTCAGTATAATGAGATGCACAGAAATATTATTTATAATTTTACATTTCAGTCTATAACTTAGATATAAAAAGCAGTTTCCTGGTACATTTTTCTATGAAGCTTGACTATTGTCCTTCTATGAATAGGCAAATAATGCCTGTTATATTTTAACAGTGAACATCCTGAGGTGTTTTTTTTTTTTTTAGTCTCAAAATGAGAAATATTTGAGAAAAGAGAAAACTTGATTTTATCTCAAATTTATAGAAGATGAGATATTACAATGAAACCAGAATAACAGAAAAAAACCCTGACATACTAAGAAGTATTAGAGTTTAATATCATATTTCACCTTAGCAATATACAACTAGTATTTACAAAAAAATCAACTATTGGTTTATTTAAAAAGTGGCACTATTTACTTTTATACATACAAGATTGTGATATCATATAGTTCATTTCCTATTTGAGATAAGACTGACTAAGCTGAGAAAAAGGGAAATATCCTCCAATTTAAACAGAATATATTTCTGTTCTACTTAAGGATATTATAGATGTAACATAATAGCATAAAGAGAATCTCCTTTGAGAGAACAGCAGTTATAAATAGTGAAAATAGTTAATGGTTACAGTTATATATTACAGAGGGTGCAGATTAAGTAGACAAGGCTCTGGGCTGGGCTTTGAAGGATGGAATCCTATTTGTATGTCAGAAATTATTTTATTTTGTGACCTTGAACAAGCTGCTTAAATTCACTGCCTCATAATTTTCCATAAGCATAATGAGTTTAGTAGTACTTGTTCTTCCATTCTAAAGATTGATTGGAATGCTCTTTCAGAAGAGTGATTGTATATTAATCTCATTAGTGTTATTTTTAGTATTTCATGTCTTCTCCATAGTATAGTTGTATGAAAATACTTCAACAAGACTTTCCAGGAAAGATCTAACACTAATAGTCTGTGGTATCATAAATGATAAGAGTTGATGTTCACCTTAATACTTGTAGAACTAATAATAGAATCAGCCATGAATGATTTAAACAGTAATTCTGCTCATTAAATTAAACAGTTCATTTCCCAAATTTTATGCTTCATAGAAATTGTTTTTCTGCCTAATCAATCCTGTCATCAACTGAGCAATTAACTTGCCCATGGATATTCTGGGTGTTGATCTGTCATGAGCATTAGGTTTCCTCCCAAAAGATTAAATATTATAGTTAAAAAAAATCTATATCTCTGCAATTATGTTTCCTCACAAGGAATCAATAACAGCAATGACTTGACCACTTATTTGGAGAGATTTCCATAAAGTATCTCATTTAATGTTATTTTCTTGTATAAAAGAATAAAACATTGCTTCATTAATAATAGGTATAGGTCTTAGAATATTCTTTTTTTAATAATGTTATAGCCCATATTCTTTTTAAACATTTTTAAAATATTTATTTATTCTTGAGACAGAGAGAGACAGAGCACGAGTGGGGGAGGGCAGAGAGAGAGGGATACACAGAATCTGAAACAGGCTCCACACTCTGAGCTGTCAGCACAGAACCTGATGTGGGGCTCAAACCCGCGAACCGTGAGATCATGACCTGAGCCGAAGTTGGATGCCCAGCCGACTGAGCCACCCAGGCGCCCCTAGGTCTTAGAATATTCTTAACACAAACTTAAATATTTTGAAAGATGTATGTATCGCTGAAAAATAGTGTGAGGCTGAAAGATAGCAACCCTGAAGCTCAATTGGCTATGGGTTCAGCTCCAATCTTATTCCTATTGCTTAAATTTGAGACATCAATAGAAACATTTTAGACTAATAATGCTTATTTCTCAGGACTCTACAATATTTATATGTAAACTGTCCAATTTGTTCTAAGTAGAGGAAAATGTTTTCTTTACAATTCTAATTTCAAAATTTGAAGATTTGATAGAGTCTAAAATGAAATTCAGGTCCATGTTTTAAAAATTTTTAATGTTTATTATTTTTGAGAGAGGCGGAGATAGAATGCTAGTGGGTTAGGGGCAGAGAGAGAGGGAGACACAGAATCAGAAACAGGCTCCAGGCTCTGACCTGTCAGCACACAGCCCGATGCGGGGCTCGAACTCATGAGCTGTGAGATCATGATCTGAGCCGAAGTCGGACTCTCAACCCACTGAGCCACCCAGTCACCCCCATTTTTTTTTAACAGTTTATTTTCCATCAACCTTCTTTCCATTTTGTATGCCTTTGTGGAAGAGCAGCTTAAGACCACTCAGTGGTTGTTCCTGCCCATTCAGTGGCTAGTGGCTAGAGGAGTGGGAGTTGCAGACCACTCATCAGTGGCAGGCTGAGCACTCCTGTCTTCAGTAGGGAACTGCTGAATAGGCACAGAGGGCACCTGGATGCCTTCAGACCAGTCTGGGACTTAAGGTTGAGTGGCCGTGAACTCAGGAGCTGGAGCAGTACATTCATCCTGAAATTCCTCTTTGATCACAGCCTTTCCAGCAGTGGCCTGCTCTTCCTTTTCAATCTCTTCAGGACGTCTGTAGAAGTAGAGATCAGGCATGACCTCCCTTGGGTGTTCACGGGCAATAGTGCCATGCATGCGCTGAACTTCCCAGGCTAGCATCCACATCAGACAGACCCACTAAGTGAGCTCCCTTGCTGTTGCAAGTGATGGCAATGTCCACAGAGTACAGATGAGAGTCTGTGTTACACAGAGCGATGGTAGGCAGGTTAACATAAGACACCTCTGTGAGAGGCTGGTGGTCAGCCTTGGGATCAGTAACCACCAGAAGTCTCAGCTTCCAGAAAGCTGCCTGGATATGGTTAGTGTAGGTTCCAGAAATGAAGCAGCCAGCAATTGGATGGCTCCAGTAGTAGCAGCAAACTTCAGCACAGCTTGCTGGCCAGTATTCCTGGATAATATGACACTGACATCAGGCAGGTTTTCATTGGCAATAGTGGCATGAGCTACCAAGAGAAGCCTTTCCCAGGTTCTCTTCAGATTTATGATGCAGGCACCATCACTTTTCCTTTTGTAGATGTGCTGTTCCATTTGGAAGTCAAGGTTGTTGCCACCTAAGTGGGTTCCTGCTACAAGTAATTTAAGGACATCCTCCTCCTTCATTGTGAAAGTTTCCCTTTGAGTTAACCAGGGGATGAAGAACAATGCCGTATGGACACCTCCTTGGGTAGCACAGAAAGGTTAGGTCTATTCTCAACTTCTGTACATTGTTAATGGTATTTAATCACATTCATTTTACTTTTTTTGAAGGGGACTATTAGTTTATTTCTCTAATGTGTAGCATACAATGTGAGAATAGATAACTAAGAACTCTGAGTGGAGAATGAATAGATGGATGTGTTTCCAGGTTTGCTTACAACAGGTATGTTCTAGAGTCACAAAGGACCATCTTTCTTTCTTTACAATTTATTTCATATTACTTTCATATTTTAAAATCCCTGGGGTGCCTGGGTGGCTCAGTCGGTTAAGCATCTGACTTTGGCTCAGGTCATGATCTCATGGTTTGTGAGTTTGATCCCCACATGGGGCTCTCTGCTGTCGGTGCAGAGTCCACTTCAGATCCTCTCTCTCCCTCTCTCTCTGCCCTTCCCCCATCTCAAAATTAAATTAACATTAAAAAGTAAAATAAAATAAAATTCCTAACATGGCTGGCTCCCAATGGCATGTTATCATAAAGAAGATGAGTCACAATCTTTAAAAAATTTTCTAGATAAGAGAACTCTCAATTTCCATCCCTCTCCCAATTCCAGGTACTCCTCCTATTTCATGAGCACTAACTATATCCCAGATATTTTATAAAAGTCATTTCATTTAATCCTCAAAGCAACTGAATATACTGTACAAAAGCATTTTGTGTGTGTATGTGAGAAGAAAGAGGGAATTTGGCCAAATCATAAATCACATGACAGGCAAGTGGCATAGACCAAATTAAACTTCACAATTTATTATGAACTATGTAAAGCTATCTTCATTTTCCTCAACTGTCTTTCTTTTTCTTCCCTCTATTTTTAGGATTGTGAAATAACCTCCAACTTTGGGTTGGTAATCTCTGCTAATTTGCTAAATTATCTGTCTTTTAAAATCAGTAGAAAGACAAAAAAGAGAAATTAAGACTTCAAATAAATATGGATAGACCTAAATTGGATTATAGTAAGTTTGCACATCAATCTTAGCACACTGACAAAGGACATGGCTCCTTGTCATTATTCAGGTCTCTGGTTAAATGTCACCTTCCCTAGAGTCTTTTCTGGATTATTCTAATCTATTCTGGATTATTCTAGGTCTTGGTATTTGTTCCTTTTGTTCACCACTGTCTCTCCAGTGCCTTGGACAATATTTGATAGAATTAAGTTGAACCAGTAATATCTGTTGACTTAATCATTAAATGAATGATTACTTACTTTCAGAAACAATCTATGTGTTTTAGGGAAGCTGCATAATGTTTGTAAGGTGGTTTTTCCATTAATTAAAAAAATAGCAACTACTTCACAGTGAGTTATAGGCATCACATAAAATTAAATGAAGTAATGTGAATTGCAATATTTATCCCTTACAAGACCCTCAAAAAGTGTTGCTATGGGGCACCTGGGTGGCTCAGTTGGTTAAGTGTCTGACTTCGGCACGGGTCGGATCTCACAGTCCGTGGGTTCGAGCCCCACGTCAGGCTCTGTGCTGACAGCCCACAGCCTGGAGCCTGCTTCGGGTTCTGTGTCTCCCTCTCTCTCTGCCCTTCCCCTGCTCATGCTCTGTCTTTCTCTGTCTCAAAAAGAAATAAAAACATTAAAAAATTTTTTTTAAAGTGTTGCTATGGTCACATAAAGTATTTATTTGATAAAACAATTCAGTGAAGTAGATGATTTATTTGTGAAATACACCCACATTTAGGCACAAATGTAAAAAATGGAGAAATTAAGGCTAAAAGAAGGCAAGCTAGTTGTTGACAATTATATGGTCAAAAAAGTGATTGCATCTCAATTTTGACCCATATTTCTAACTTGAATCTCTCAACTTGCTGTTGAGGCACAGGGGTGACTAGAGACTCTATATACAAACTTTTTGTAAAAGGTAGTAGATAATACAAATGACTATGGGACTCTGCTAAACTCACCAGTTCATTTCACTTTAAACAGCCAATAGTCATTAAGCAGAATGGATTTAAAGCAATGACCTAGAAATCAAAGGCAGTGTATAACCTATTACAAATCTCTTGAGCCATCCAGCCTGCCAACAATTTTTAAACACTCTTTTGGTTTTGAAGTTATGTCATAAAATAACATTTTGAAAATTGCAGAGGAAAATAATGTAGAGTATATATATATATGCTCTGAAACTTTAAATTTCACTATGTCACTGTAATTACCAAGGAGGCAGTGGTAACTTAGTAAAATCCAATTACATTTTTTTTTTTTCAGCTAGGGGATCAGAGAGAAAGTTGTAGAGAGAAAAATGGCTTATGTTTTCCCTGAAACTAAAATTTTGCTCTTTCCATGTCCTATTCAGATCCTTCTCTTTCCCTATTTTTCAGTGCTATGTATATCATCACAGTTGATTACCAATTAACATGTAAGTAATTGTATGATGGTGATAATGATACTGTGGCTTTCCCTTTCTTTTCTCAGTCAGCCCTGCAGATAAATTATAAGCTATCGATTCCTGCTGAAGTGAATAGATGGCCTAGTTTTGCTGCAGTATTCAAGTTTTTCCCCCACAGTCAATTCCCAGTGTCCTAGTGATTTATCTACCTTTGCTAAATTTCGTGTTCATGTTCTTTTTACCAGTGGCATGGAATTTTAATTGGCTTTTGATAAAATGTATAAGAATACTTTCTAAACTAGAAATGGAGAAAAATTGCATTTTTTCTACCTCTACATGTCAAGATTTCTGCAAGCTAGTAGAAGCTAAAAGGCATTAATAGTTTGTGCGTTTTTAACTAACGATGTATAGGGCTCAATGTGTGACAGTCTCTTGGTTGTATCCTGAGAAATCCTAAGTTCTGTTAGGTTTCTCAGTGTAATACAATGTATTCGGGAACAATTGAATGTCTGTTTATCATTATTTCTACCATTTTATTGTAAGATAATTTTAAACTGAGAGAACATTACAAAAATTATACAAAATAACAATTTTTGCAGGGTTATTAATTTTTAACACTTTCCCACATTTGCTTTATCTTCTCTATATGAAATCATATAATAGTTTTATAAACCCATGATACTTCAGCATGCATTTCCTAAGACCAAAATTATTTAATCACATATCTATAATCCATAATACAAAAATCAAATTCAAGAAATGTAACATCAATATAACTTTTATATACTTTACATTGAATATTCCAGTTTCATCACTTGTCACAGTGATTTGCTTTATTGTTTTTTATTTTCTAGTATAAGATTTGGTCTTCAGTCAGAAATTGTATTTAGCTGTCATGTCTATTTAGTTTCCTTCAACCTAGACCAGTTTCTTGTATTTTCTTTCTTTCATGCCATTAAAGAATACAACCAGTAATTTTATAGAATATTCCTCAACTTAGGATTTGCTGATGTCTCCACAGGAATAGCTTCAAGTATGCGTTATAGACTAGGACACTACATAAGCAATGTACCTTTTTCAGAGTACCACATCCAGTAGCATATATTCCAGTAGGATTATAATTCCTATTTATCTCATTTTAATAATGTTAATTTTGACAGCTTTGTGTCTTAATTATCTATTGTTGCCTAGCTGTGGGGCCACAAAATTAGCAGCTTAAAGAATACACAACTTTATTGTATGGCAGTTTCACTAGGTCAGAAAACTGGTGTGGCTCAACTGGCTTCAGAATCATATGTTGCTATAATCAGTGTCAGTTGAGCTGTGGTCTTTCAAGGCTCAACTGCAAAAGGATCTACTTTAAATCACACATGGTTATAGGCAGAATTCAAACCCTTGCATGCCATAGGACTGAAGCCCTTAGTTTCTTGCTGGCTATTGGTCTGTATCTTCCCTGAATTCCATGAGCCTCTCAACAGGACAGCTCAGAATATAGCAGCTTGCTTCATCAAAAGCATCAAGGGAGAGAGTCTACTTGCAACATGGGTTACAAACTTATGTAGTGTTGTCTTGTAAGTGGCATCTCATTATCTTTGCTGTATTATTGATTTAAGTAGCAGGTCCTGCCCATATTCAATGAAATGAGTTTATAATAGTCATGGCTACCAGGGAGAGAGTATAACTGGGAGCCATCTAGAAGTCTGCCCACCACACTGTAAGACCTGCTATGGTATTTTCTTATTCCTTCACCACTTAGCTACCATTTTTCATTTTGTCATTACTACATTTATAAGGGGGCTATTTGAGATTATGTAATATACCATTCCACAATACTCCCTCCACTCCACGGTTTTATTCCCCATCAATAGTTCTTACCAGAATGTAATTTACTACATTAATTTTAAAATAGTAACTTTCTAAGTCATAATACATTCTAAAGTAATTAGAATTATATTATCAGGAAAGGATTTATTCTATCACACATTTATCTGTTTGTCTATTTATCTGTAATCAATGTGTCATTTTTCTTTGACTGACTTTAATATTTTCCCTTTATGTGATTTTCATTTATTTAATTATGATGTCTCTTTAAATGATTTTCTTTATTCTAAATTTTTTGTGGTCTCTTAAACTGCTTGAATTTTCCCATGTATAATTTTCTTCAAATTTGGAACACTCTGGCTATCATTTTTCTTCAATGCTTTTTCAGTCCCTCACCTCCAGCTTCAGTGGCTCTAATTAAATTTATGTTAGGCTATTTGAATACAAGGATATAAAATATAACAGTATATGCCCAAAACATGGGAAGGAGAGGAGTAATAAATGGGTTCAAACTTAAATGACCATCAACTTAATGTAGACTGCTATATGCAGAAGAGAGTATATACAAACCTAATGGTAACCATATATCAAAAACCAGTAATAAATATGCAAAGAATAAAGACACATATATCACTAAAGAAAATCAGCAAACCAAAAAAGAGAGAAAGAGAAGAAAGGGTCAGAAAAAAATCTTCAGAAACAACCCACAAATAATAAAATTACAATAAATACATATATATCAATAATTACTTTGAATGTAAATGGAACAAATGTTCCAATAAAAAGACATAGATTGATAGAAAAACAAGACCCTTCTACATGCTGGCTTAAGAGACTCACTTTAGACCCAAAGACACCTGCAGATTGAAAGTGAGAGGATGGAGAAACATCTATCATGCAAATGAACATCAAAGGTAAGCCAGAGTAGCAATACTACTATCAGACAAAGTAGATTTTAAAATAAAAACTGTAAGAAAATAATAAAAAAATAAAGAAGTAAAGACTGTAACAGGAGACAAAGAATCATACAATATAATCATAAAGGGAACAATCCAATAAGAAGATATAGCAATTGTAAATATATATATGCACTCAACATGAAAGCGCCAAAATGCATTAAACAGTTAATAACAAACATACAAGATCTAATTAATAATAATACAATAATAATAGGGTACTTCTATACCCTACTTACATCAATGGACAGAAACAGAAAATCAATGGGGAAACAAAACCTTTGAATGACACACTGTAACAGACAGACTTAACAGATTTGTTCAGAATGTTCCATCTTAAAACACCAGAATATACATTCTTTTCAAGTGCACACAGAACATTCTCCAGAGTAGATCACATATTAGTCCATAAAACAAGCCTCAACAAATTCAAGAAGATCATAATCATTCTATGCATATTTTCTGACCACAGCACTATGAAATTACAAGTCAACTAGAAGAAAAAAAACTGGAAAGACCACAAATACATGGAGTTTAAATAACATGCTACTAAATAATGAATGGGTCAACCAGAAAATAAAAGAAGAAAATAAAAAGTACATGGAAACAAATGAAAATGAAAACAAAACGGTCCAAAACCGCTGGGATGCAGCAAAAGTGGTACTAAGAGGGAAGGTTTCAGTAATACCTTAAGAAGCAGGAAAAACAACCAAGAAACAATCTAACCTTATATCTGAAGTAGTTAGAAAAAGAACAACAAACAAAACCTAAAACCAGCAGAAGGAAGGAAATTATAATAAAGATTAGATCAGAAATAAGTTATACAGAAACTAAAACAACAACAACAACAACAACAACAACAAACAACAGAACAGATCAATGAAACTAGAAGCTGGTTCTTCGAAAAAAAATTAATAAAATTGATACACCTCTAGCCAGGCTTATAAAAAAAATAGAGGACTCAAATAAATAAAATCACAAGTGAGAGAGGAGAAATAACCAACACCACAGAAATACAATTATAAGAGAATATTATGAAAAACTATATGCCAACAACTTGAACACCCTAGAAGAAATGGATAAAATACTACAAACATATAAACTACCAAAAGTGAAACAAAAAGAAACAAAAAAGTTGAACAAATAACCAGCATTAAACTGAATTAGTAATCAAAAAACTCCCAACAAACAAAAGTCTAGGACTAGATGGCTTCACAGGTGAACTCTACCAAACATTTAGAGGGGTTAATACTTACTCTTCTCAAGCTATTCCAAATAATATAAGAGGGAAAACTTCCAACTCATTCTATGAGGCCAACATTACCCTGTACCAAAACCAGATAGAGCCTCTACTAAAAAAGGAACTATAGGCCAATATCCCTGAACATGGACTCAAAAATTCCCAATTAAATATTAGCAAACCGAATCCAACAATACATTAAAAAGTAATTTACTACAATCAAGTGTGATTTATTTTTGAGATGCTAACTATCAAACAGTGATGAAAGAAACTGAAGAAAGCACAAAGAAATGGAAAGACATTCCATGCTCATGGTTTGGAAAAACAAATATTGTTAAAATATTTTTACTATCCAAAGCAATCTACACATTTCATACAATCCTTATCAAAATACCAACAATATTTTTCACAAAACTAGAACAAACATTACGAAAATTTGTAAGCAACCACAAAAGACACTGAATAGCCAAAGTAATCTTGAAAAAGAAAAACAAAGCTGAAGGCATCACATTTCTGGACTTCAAGTTAAATTACAAAGCTGTAGTCATCAAAACAGTATTGTACTGGCACAAAAATGGACACATAGATCAATAGAACAGAATAGAGAGCCCAGAAATAAAGTTACATTTATGTGGTTAACTAATCAACAAAGCAGGAAAGAATATCTACTTGGTGCCTGGGTGGTTCAGTTGGTTAAGCATCCAACTCTTGATTTCAGCTCAGGTCATGATCTCATGGTTAGTGAGATTGAGCCCTGTGTTGGGCTCTGTACTGACAGTGGTGAGTCTGCTTTGGATTCTCTCTCTCTCCAACTCTCTCCACCCCTACCCAACTTGTGGGTGCTCTCTCTCTCAAAATAAATAAATAAACACTTTTTAAAAATATATAGTTTCTTCAACAAATGGTGTTGGGAAAACTGGGCAGCAACATGCAAAAAACAAATGAAACTGGGCAACTTTCTTACATCATACACAAATATAAATTCAAAATGGATTTAAAACCTAAATGTGGGACCATACAAACTCGAGAAGAGAACACAGATAGTAACTTCTGTGACATCAGCCATAACAACTTTTTTCTAGATATGTCTCACAGGTGAGGGAAACAAAAGCAAAATTAAACTATTGAGAGTACACCAAAGTAAAATCTTCCGCACAGTTAAGGAAACCATCAACAAAACTAAAAGGCAATCTATGGAATGGGAGAAGATATTTGCAAATGACATATCTGATAAAGGGCTAGTATCCAAAATATATAAAACATGTCTAAAACTCAACATCCCAAAATGAATAATACAATTAAAAATGGGCATATTGGGGCGCCTGGGTGGCGCAGTCGGTTGAGCGTCCGACTTCAGCCAGGTCACGATCTCGCGGTCCGTGAGTTCGAGCCCCGCGTCAGGCTCTGGGCTGATGGCTCGGAGCCTGGAGCCTGTTTCCGATTCTGTGTCTCCCTCTCTCTCTGCCCCTCCCCCATTCATGCTCTGTCTCTCTCTGTCCCAAAAATAAATAAAAACGTTGAAAAAAAAATGGGCATATTGACATGAGTAAACATTTTTCCAAAGAAGACATACAGATAGCCAATAGACACATAAAAAGATGCTGAACATCATTTATCATCAGGGAAATACAAATCAAAACTACAATGAACTGTCACTTCGCCTGTTAGAATGGCCAAAATCAACAACACAAGAAACTAAAAGCATTGGCGAGGATGTGGAGAAAAAGGAACACTTGTGAACTATTGGTAGAAATGCAAATTGGTACAGCCACTGTGGAAAACAGTATGGAGTTTCCTCAAAAGATAAAAATAGAACTACCTTGTGATCCAACAATCACACTACTGGGTGTTTACCCAAAATATACAAAAACACTAATTCAAAGGGATACATACACTCCTGTTTATAATAGCACTATTTACAATAGCCAAACTATGGAAACAGCCCAAATACCCATCAACTGATGAATGGGTAAAGAAGAAGTGGTATATGTATACAATGGAATATTACTCAGCCATAAAAAGAATGAAATCTTGCTATTTGCAATGACATGGATGGAGAGAGAGAATATAATGCTAAGTGAAATAAGGCAGAGAAAGACAAATACCATATTATTTCATTCAAACATGGAATTTAAGAAACAAAACAAATGATCATAGAAGGAAAAAAGAGAGGCAAACCAAGAAACAGATTCTTAACTATAAAAAACAAACTAATGGTTACCAGAGGGGAGGTGAGCAGGGGGATGGGTTAAATTGGTGATGGAGATTAAGGAGGGCATTTGGGATGAGCACAGTGTGATGTGTGGAAGTTTTAAATCACTGTATTGTACACTGAAACTGTCACACTGTATGTTAACTAATTGGAATTAAAATGAAAAAAAAATGTTAGGCTGTTTGATATTGATCTACAGCTTACTGAATCTTTGTCTATTATTTTTAATTCTTTTTTGTCTTATTGCATTTTGTATATTTTTGAAGTATACTGATATTTTCTTCTGCTGTTTCAAATATACTGCTGATCCTATCCAGTATGTTTGTGTTTTCTTTTTCATTTTTGATCTCCAGGATTCCATTTGAGGTTTTGATATATTTTTTCTTGTTATATTTAATGTGTTACTGTTTTTCTCAAACAAGGAAAATATATTTAGAGTAGATCTGAAGACTCTACTCCATTACTCATGCACTATGAAGTTTTTTCATTCTGACAGGTGGAAACACAAACTAATCTCTGTGAATAATGTATGTCAATATATTGCCCTCAAGTGATTATTTCCTTTTTCTCACATAATTTCCTCTCCCACATATGCAGATTAGTTTTCAGTCAAAAAGTTGAGGCGAATCTTTTTAGATCTCCCAAATTCTCCATGAAAATATCTCTCATAAGAGAGACTCCTTCTCAAATTCTAGCTACCATGGCTTTTCCAACAATAATCTTTATCATGTATATCAGTAAGATTCTTGGTTCTCTTTGGATTACCACTCCCTGCCCTGAACCTGAAAACTCTTCAAGTAGTATGCTAGGACATTCATGATACTCAGATAATTTTTCTTCTCTTGGTTATCACAGTGCTATTGTCTAAGACCAGAAGAAAGTGAGTACATATCTTCTGACAAAATCATACCCATATGTATAAATCCTGGTATAATCTCTGTGTATATGTGTGTGTTATATTCACCTAATGTTTTAATTTATTCAATAATAATGATCAATATTTTTTGAGCCAAGCACTTTTCTGACACTTCATACATAGAAACACTTTTGGTCCTTCCAATATCCCCATGAAATAAACACTATTTTTCTTTCTTTCTCTTCCTTCCTTCTTTTTTTCTTTCTATTGAGACACAATTGACATATAACATTATTTTATTATTTTTTTGAATTTTTTTATTTTTATTTTTGAGAGAGAGACAGAGCATGAGTGGGGGAGGGGCAGAGAGAGAGGGAGACACAGAATCCAAAGCAGGCTCCAGGCTCCGAGCTGTAAGCATAGAGCCCTATTTGGGGCTCAAACTCACGGACTGTGAGATCATGACCTGAGCCAAAGTCGGACACTTAACCGACTGAGCCACCCATATAGCATTATTATAGCACCCATTATAGCGCCCTGACATATAGCATTATTTTAGTATCATCTCATGGTAACATCTCTTAATGTGATTTATCTGCAATATTTTTATTTTTGGAATATTACATCAACACTCATAATACCATTCTGTTGTTCTTGTACTATTTGTCAGGTATTCATCAATTTAATACTTGATTCATTAAATGAATTAGGAGATTTTCGTTCAGTTTTTTAATGCTCTGAAGTTATGGAGAATTAATTCCCTCTATTTTCCAAATATTTGTTGAATTTCCTTGTACAGCTGTTAACCAGTGCATTTTAAATGGGATGTTCTCTTGATAACTTCCTGTATATCCATATATGTAAATTGGTCTCTTTAATCCTTTAATCTTCACTGGGATTCATTTTGGTAAACTGTATTTGGCTAAGAAATGATCTGGTTCATTTGTTTTTCATATTTACGTGTATAGAGATGTACCAAGTAATAACTTCAGATTTTTAAAAAAATTTCTTATGTGTAGATATTTATTTCCCATTTGTCATTTCTTGTTTTCTACGCTGGTGCTGCCTCCCTTTTTAATTAATCAAATTTGTCAACTGATTTTTCAACTCTGTTCAAAAACCAAGATTTCATTTATTAATATGATCTGCTATTTTTTCTGTTATCTACCTTTTCTGTTATCTACTATGTATTATTTTTTCATTGTGCTTTTTCTGGATCACACTGTTGAGCTTTTTCTTGTATTTTTAGTCAGGGACTAATGATCACTGCTTAAAATAACATGCCATGGATTTGATATGTTTTGTTTTCATCATCATTTTTTTTTTAATTTATTTTTATTTATTTTGAGAGACAGAGAGAGAGAGCAAGTGGGGGAGGGGCAGAGAGAGAGGAGAGACAGAATCCCAAGTAGGCTTGGTGCTGTCATTGCAGAGCCTGACATGGGGCTCAAACTCACTAACTGTGAGATCATGACCTGAGCCAAAATCAGGAGTCAGTGCTTAACCAACTGAGCCACCCAGGTGCTCCTCATCATCATTATTTTTCAGAAATTCTTCATTTATTGTTTTATCTCCACTCAGTGCTGTTTAATAAAAGGTTTTATTTATATATTTTATAATTAACTTAGATATTGGTAACTTACATAACTTAGATAAAAATAATTTTATTTTTAAATTTAAATTTAAGTTTTAGTTTATCCCATTACGATCAGAGTATGTTGTTTGCAATTGTTATATTTTATGGAATTTGTTCTTTTTTTTTTGGCAACCTAATATATGATCAGTATTTTATAACTGTGACAGGTCCTTGAGAAGAACACATATATTTGCTATTATCACGATATATTATGTAATATGTAGCCATAAGATCTTCCTTAGATCTTATTCTTACTGACTTTTTATTTTTTATATTTATTCATTTAATGTTTATTTACTATTTTGAGAAAGAAAGACATACAGAGAGAGAGAGCGAGAGCAAGAGCGAGAGAGAGAGAGAGAGAGAGAGAGGCAGAGAGAGAATCCCAAGCAGGCTTTTTGCTGTCAGTGCAGAGCCTGATGTGGGGCTCAATCCCATGAACTGTGATCATGACCTGAGCCAAAATCAAGAGCTGGACACTCAACCAACTGAGCACCCAGGCACCCCGTTACTGACTTTTTAATCTCTTGACATATCTTGCACTAAAAATGTTACATCACAGTATTCAATCATCAGAGTATTTCTTTTTCTTCTTTCACCCTCTGTAGTTTCTGCTTCAATATGTGGTTGCTGGGCACAGCAAAATTTAAAATGTTGTATCTATATTGTGAATTTTGGCTCAACAATTTTACTAAATTATATGTCATAGTGGATTTTTCTGTGTCAATTTTCCCAAGTTCATGTGAGTTTTTTTTGAAAAAAGAACATTTTTCTTGTATGATAATTTTAAACATTCCTGGTTTTTTATTTTATTTTTCTTCTTCATATTTTCAAATTATATATACAGTGTGTTTAATAGGTTACTTGTTTGTTTTTTGGTTGGTTGGTTAGTTTTTTGCCTGTCTTCCATTTCAGTCACTTCTAATCTGATCCTTTTTAGAATGTAATTTTTATTCTCTTGACTATTTTTCCTATCATTATTCAAAGGCCCTTACTAGATTATTTCAATCTATATTCTCTTGGGTATTTTGTAATTATTTTTCATATTAATAGTGAGATTGACTGTATTAAAATCAATTTTTTTAAGTTAAATCAACTCTCATTATATTTCATGCCACAATTTTTAAAATCAAATTCATTCTAAATTCATTCTTAATTTTTGAATTTCATATTCCACTCTAGTTTAATATTTATTCATTCTTGACTGAGGATTTTCAGTGTTTTAGCACAGTTGCCTTTCATTTTGAAGTTCTTTTGTTGTGAGAAATTTTAATCAGCTGATTTAAATTCTCTGTTTAATATAGTAGCTTCATAGACAGTTGGTCTCACTTTCTCCTATTTCTGGATATCCCATCATGTCTTCTATCCCATTCTTGACATTTCTCTAAGAAGGACTGTTTGTATCTATATATCTGCTTTCTTCCTAGGAAAAAAAAATGCTTCTTTGAGGTTGTCACTTCTGGTCCATTTCTCCCTGAACCCGTTTTATGGTAGGTTTTATGGTAGGTTTTAACTTGTGACCTGTTAAGTCCTAGATGTGTGATGAGTATTTCAAATTTAGTGTTAGCCTTTCTCTTCCTGTAGGTGATTTTATCTGTGCTTTGTATAAGACCTCCCACTCCCTTCTCTTTTTCAGAGTCTTTTACTTCTCCTCTCCCTCATTCCTTTCATATACAGTATGCACTAGTGAAATTTGGTGTATGTTTCTCTATAAATAGTTTCACCTGTGAAAATCTCTGCCTCCTAGTATTGCTAAGTTGTGAAGCATGTGCTTTTATTTCATATTTCTTTGTTGTATTTTGTTTGTTCATATTATGCTTATCTGGGACGATGTGTTGAGAAATTTAGATGTAGGCAGCTGCTATTATCCTAGAGCAACCCTATTTATTCTTCAAGTAATTCAGCAGTGCTAAATGGTGGGATAATAGTGCAATCATAAAATAACATAACCTAACATGATTGATGATATACTTTGTTCAAAATAATGTTATAAGACTTTCCATGTTTTTTTACGCTTAATTCCTGCGATACTCTAAGATAAACATCATTTATCTTTTCATTTTAAAGATAAGAAAACTAAGGTTTCATTGGTAATTGGAAGAGCTAATATTTCAACTAAGCTCTATTTTCCTACAACAGCTATGCTCTTTTCACAACATATCCAATGTATAGATTTTGCTCTCAGTTCTGCTATGCATATATCTTAAGCAAACTTCTTAAATTATCTCAATCTCTCAGCTTTCTGAAAGTAATAGTTAAATCATAAATAATAAATTCTACCTCATTGGGTTGTTGAGAAGATTAAATTTATATAAATCACCTAGTTTGTTGCCTGGTAAACCATAAGCACTTAAAGAATAGCAGCTTCCTATTAACTCAGCCATTGCATGTAACTTAGAATGCAGTGACTTGTGCCACACACTGAGCACTGAGATGAAGTGCCCACTGAGTATGGTGGTTCAGCTAAAGGCTTTGGAAAAAGCTTAGAGTCAAAGACAAAGAAAGGCAGATTGTTAAAACAAATAACTTAACTGAAAACCAAACAAGAATAAGGATCACAAGCAGAAGACAGAAACTGGGGCTAGGTGCTTCTGCCTTTATGGGACATGTGAGCACATGACAAAGGCTAGGAGGTCAATTTTCATGAGACATACCTGGTTCCAATATTGAAGAATGGCTAAAAATTATTCCTCCTTTATTGTATTTTTTGACTGAACCTGATGGAATTGTTTCAGTTAAGGGACCTCATACATTTCTGAAATTCCATTTAATACATTCACAATTATAATAACTCAATGGCTAGTGCACATAACATCTTAAAAATCTGTGGGTAACTTTTGGGCCAATGTAATTTGTATTCTCTTTAGATTACTTGGTCTATATCGTAGCTTATAATTTTTAAAGATAGAAGGTTATTTTTGACAATTCAATTTTAAAACTACATTATGTTCATCTTTCACAATAAACACTACATTAGAATTGGGTACACAGTTTACATTTGTAGAAATTGTTTTATAATCAAGTCTCTAATAAAAAAAACTTCTAAGAAATTTGTAAGAAATTAAGATTTTAAAAGACAATTTAAAAGACTGTCTATTCAATCCCACATTAATAAACCTAGTGTGTTTTCAAATACACATTATCCATGTTCCTGCACATACCCATTTTGATCATTCTAATTAAATATAATTAAACTGAATTATGTGTATAGCTAGGCACCATCTGCCAATTCCTGATGTTGAGTCACAAATTATTAACACTTCTTGAATAAAATCCAGAGGCAGCTTTACTAGAAAGAGTACTGAAGTCAGCAAAACTAGAATCAGATCCTGACATTGCACTTTCTTCCTAAATGAAAAAGCACAACTGATTAAATCTTTCTGAGTTTTGCCTTCTTATTTGAAAATAGTAATAATAATATGAACCCATGCTATTGATGTGAGAAATAAAATATCTATCATGAAATCTGGATAAGGCATAGTTTAGATCATTTTTATATGAATATATTATTTCATCAAGATATTTGCAAAAAAAAACCACCAAAAACTTAATTACATGTGTTAGACTTTTATTTATGCCTTTAAAATTTTTTAAATATCGGTTATGGGCTGAATTGTATCCTTCCTAAATTCTATGTTGAAGTCCCAGCTCTCAGTATCCTAGAATGTAACCACATTTAGATATAGGACCTTTAAAGAGGTGACTGAATTAAAATGAGACCATTAGAGTGGGGCACTGATCCAATATAGCTGGTGTCCTTAGAAGCAGAGGAAGAGACACTGAGGACAAAAGTGCAAAGCAGGAGGACAATGCAAAAATGTTGCAAGAGGAAGGCCATGTACAAGCTATAGAGAGAAGCCTCAGGAGAAACCAAACTTGTTGGCAATTTGATCTTGGATTTCTAGCCTCCACTATTGTGAAAAACAAACACACTACAGCACAGTTTGTAGTGTTTTGTCATGGCAGCCCTGGAAAACTAAATACAATATCCCTTTTTCCCCATTTATTTCCATACACTGAAACAAAACTGCAGAGAACAGACATTACGGAACAGAGACATAGTTTTAAGACTATAATACTTGTTAATGTATTTTTAGTTACATAAAAATGTTATTCCACTGATAAAGCTTCACTTACCAATATTCCCCAAGTCCCTTTGCTCTGTCTTTCCCAGAAAAATCCCTGTGAGTAATTGCTCATTAAGAATGGTGCAAAGGGCAAATCAAGGCATCATTATTACAAGAAGCTCTTGCTTTAGCTGAGCAATGACCTGATGTAAAGTTCAGATGTGCATCTTAGAAAGAATTAATGGGGAGAAAAAAGCTGACAAAAGCAAGCAAACCATTGTATTTTTCTGTTACTCCCACTTGTTTAGAATTACGTGGATGCTTGCAACATACAACAAAGAGTAAAGGGCAGTGCCCTCTTTTGAAATATGTTTGTTCACTGCAATGCTTTTGCAGCATCTGCCTCCACTGTGGCTTTCCTGGGTTTGTTACTTCTTATATCAACTTCTGCTATCTTAGAGTTGCTAGACCTCAAGTTCTAACAGGTTAAAACCATGACTAGGCAAAATCAATCATTGTCTTTCTTACTCCATTCTGCTCTTCCATCAAGTGTAGTGTTTTTCATATGGCCCCATACCACTCATTTTATAATCACTTCAAGGTACCTATTTTGATACATGAGAATAATTTCATTCCATTTTTATTTTAAATTATTCATAGGATGATAAATTTCAGATAATAACACAAAACTATTTCTCTAAAATTCAAAGCTTAAGATCTAACTTGTTGGCATGAAGTAAATTCTATATTAAGCTTATATACACTCTCAGTTTCTCTTTAACAAATTACAAAGGCTCAAACTCAAGAATGAATCAAGCAATAAGTTTCTTATTCCATATTCCATATCACACACACACACACACACACACACACACACACACACATGCACACACACATTGCCATTACCACATAAACCTGTTTATTATCATCTTTTAGGGCTTCATTCTCAAATTCCAACACCTCCTTATCTTCCCATGTTACTTTGCTTTAGGTCCCATACAATATGCTTACCGGATGCATCATCATTTATTGTATCTCTGATTCTATATGTTCCAAGCCTGTCAGCTGAATGGTGAACAACTTTTTCCTTCAAATTTGATAATTCTTTAATGCCTAGAACATAACAACAATAGATGGCTTTTTTTTCCTAAAAGAAATTTTGCTTATGTGAAAAAAGGGCAATTATTATTAACAAAAATTGATAACTTGAGCTTGTATAAGTATTGCATTCTTCTCTGTGTTAACCTGGCTAAGCTGCTGTGAACCTGGCTGAAATGATACTACTTCTTATGGTTCCATTGTGATTGTTTACACTTGGCTCAGCTGAAACTAAATTTTCTAGGAATACCTCCTCTGTTTGATTCTAGGTTAACATTAGTCAAAAAAAAAGAAAGAAAAGAAAAGAAAACCAAGAAAGTCATAAGTTTTGGGATGTGTTAAGTGAAACAGCAGGCATTCTACACAGAATGTGTCATTGCTGGAGGCAGAGTGAGATATTCCAGCAGTTTCCAGCTTATCCTTGTTTGTATGTACTACTATATATTTTTCCCAATTTTTGGTCATGATGGACGATAGCAACCCAAAGTCCAAATATGTGGCGATGAAATTACAGAAGCTTTCACTATGGCAAGGCAACAATCACCAATAAAAACCAAGTATTGGGTGAACACAAAATTGCTGCAAGAGTGAAAATAATGTCATAATTGAACATAAATAATATAATGAGTTTAATCTGTTACTTTTAATTGCATTGAATAACTTGGAGAAATAAAATAATAAGCTTAGGCTTTTAATTCTCTACTCAGGTTTTGGCAATGATCCACACTTTGATAACTGCCCTAAAAGAAGCCATTTTCTCCTATAACTACAGGACTTTCTCAAAAATAAACACAAACTCTAATCCTACAGGTCACTGCATTACTCCACAAAATATAGTTACAATTTTGCAGAATCTAATGTTAAACTTAAGGCTTTATTACAAAGAAACCCCTTAAACTTGATATGCATTCATTCGGGCAATTTCCAGGAGAGCCAAGGATTTTGAAGACCTGCATCAACTGATCCTCCTTTGACAGTACAAGCAACCCTCTTTCCACATTGGAGGGGGTGAATCTCTCCCTGAATGAAGAACCTGTGATGACATCCACTCTGCATGGGTTGCTGATCCCCCTCATATGTACTACCCCTATCACTTTTCATCGCTTCTAAGCTGGGGAAAAAAGTGACTAGTCTTACGTGGTGATGAAAAGTTAAGCCACCAATGATACTTAAGCAAATTGGAAAATGAATAATATACCTAATGAAATTCAGTATTTGGGTAAGAAGATTTCTGGGCAGAAGCTTGAAAGTGCCAACTGGTTTTAGTAAGGCTATCTATTTATCTGTCTGCCATCTGATATAGAGAAATGAACAAATAAGAAATATAAATTTCTAATAGAATCTAGAGAATACATTTCCATTTAAGGAACTGCTGGGTTTGAAACTTCGTTTTCATATAGGTTTCAAAATAAGAAATAACCTGAAAGAAAAGATCAAATACAGGGCTCTGTCAGTAAAAGATGGTTTGGGGGTTAATATCCCAAGGGTGTGGCTGTAATACTTTATTGTACAACCTCTGGAAGGTCTCACCACTTATGATGTACCTCATAAATGCTCTCAGCTAGACACAAAGATTTCTATGAGCATTCTTCTTAGAGCCTCTCTTCTAGAGGGTTTGTAAAAGTCTGTTAAAGTTTTCTCACTTAGCATCTTTACTCTCAGCCCAAGGGAGAGAGAAGCTTGTCTCAAGATTTGTAGGTATGGCCTCTATGTAATGGAATGGATTGTAACTTGATATACAGAAAGTCTGCAAAGATTTCAAAGACATTACACAGTTTGAAAAGAAAAGTACAAGCATAGTTCAAAATGCAAAGTGATCTTTGAGTCTCCAGTTTCTTGCATGAGGAACCAGGGTAGGAAAGCTAAGGCAATATAAAAAATGGACCATTTTTCATGGTAAATGGAAAAGTTAAGACCCCAGTAGGCAGAACTCAGTTGAGTAAAATGAGGGAATAGAAATAGAGCCTAATCAGTGGAGCAAGAGAAACTGTCAACACACACCTGGCTGGATTTTAGCACTGCTATGGCCAGGGGCTGTTATGTGCCTTCCATCTTGACATTCGCCTTCTTTTGTTGTTGTTGTTGTTATTTGTGCAGTTCTCCTGAACCTGTTTCACAATTTTATGCTGTGTAAGTGTAGTACAGATAATTTGTCATTTTAATTTATAAGTTTTCAGAATAAGAGAAACTCAAGAAACCACATCTATTTGGTTAAATGACCTCATTTAAAGGAAGATTTATTAAGCCTTAAGATTGAGCCTGGTGCCACAGTAGGGTAAGGCTTTTAGGAGTCTTGGATTTCGGTGTAGTTTTATGTAATAAGAGTATTACTCTTTAGGGGCCACAAGGTCAACCGTGGTTGCCACTTTTCAAAGAAAGTTGGTAGCTTGCAATAACCAATAGAATATGTTAGAACTGGAATTGTGTAATTTCCAATCCTTGTCTTTAAGAGGACTGAGAGCTTCTGTTTCTTCTCCCTTGGAACTCTTGCTTTTGGAAACCCCAATCTTCCATGTAGAAAGTATAACTACTCTGCTGGATAGAAAATTTGTACAGACCTATGTAAAAAGCTATGTGTAAAGGAGAGGCACTGTGATTACATGATAATGAAAAGAAACTCAACCATTCCAGCATTTCAGTTGAGACTCAAGAAAACTCCAGCACCATCTGGGGCCTTCATTCAACCTCACAAAAGATGTCAAGTAAAAGAACTGCCAAGGTGAACCCATCAACCAAAAGAGCAGATAATAAAATGAATGATGTCTTAATTCACTCAGTTTAAGACCAGTTTATTAATACAACAATATATATTTATTTATGAGGATGCATGAACACTCTTCCCTGACCCTAACTTATCCTACATAAGAGATAACATTTCCCTCATGGTGGTCAAAATTTTCACTATTAAAGTGAAATTCATACATGAATAGTGCCTCTTATCCCCACTTGGTATTCTGAGCCTTTGAGATTCATGAGCCTGGATAAGCCAGTTCATTAGGCTAGAGATTTGCTCGGAGAGCATCACCCTTGGATATTAACGTGTAAAAGGGTAATGCTAGGGTTGTGTGGCTTCTTGAAAATAAAGAGCTTTTATATATATATTTTTTCCCATAAAATCCTATTTTTTAGCATAAGTTTTGTAAGTGTGAAATATTTGGAACATTTCAAAGCTTTTAATTATTCTAGCTTCAAAATTTCCTCCAAATTGTTTGTCATTGCTGCTAAACACTAAAACAGGGATGGCAAATATGTATCATTTTTGTTTCTTTTTTACCTCTATATATAACAGACATTGTTACCTAACCAGGGTATTACTTTCCATTGAGCTCAGACATGACTTTGGAAACTTTCACAATGTATTTCTCAAAGCAACTACTATTAGTAGATTGGATTCAGCATTATAATATAAAAAAAATTTGCCATACTTACAATAAAGGTATTTCCAATGATATCAGAAAAATGAAAATTATGTATATTTCAACAGTATTATATCATACTGCTCTTGAAATTCCAGCATATGCAACAGAGTAAAAATTATTAAGAAATAAGAAAAAGAGAATGCTATAGAATCAATACTTAGAGATAATATGATTGTATACTTTGTGCTCCAATATGTTAATTGAGAAAGAATGAAAATAGAAGGCACTATGCAAATAAATCTTTAGATATATAATCACTGAATATCAATAGTTTCCTACATTCCTTTAATAGAAAGAACTATACTAAAATTATTTCAATATCTAAAAAAATTAGCAGGAAATGGATAAGAATGAAAGACAAAAAATTTTAAATTTCTTTCTGATACACAGAAGAATAGAAAGAAGTAAAAGCATACAAAATAGCTAGATGGAAAGATATCACAAAAAATAATACTTTCAAATCAATTTTTTAGATTAATGTGATTATGATAAAATAATAATGATAATTATTTTTGGTACCTAAAACATAACCCAAATTATATTCCGGGATAATCAAGAACTCAGAGTATTTTAACAAGCTACATAAATTAAGATAGAGTAATGCAGTCATAATAATGGTCAGGCAGAGAAAAGAGCAGAATAGAAAACCTAAAAAGAAACCCAAGGAAAATGAATATGTCAATTCATATTTGTAGGGAAAGTTTGGATTATTTAATAGTTGGTACGGGGATAACCAGTTAAGTTTAAAAAAATAAAGTTATGTTCATACTTGCATTACATATGAAAACAGTGTCACTTGAAATATATGTAAAACAAACAAAGCCCTGTGAAAAGTGGGAAAAAAAAACATCTTAAAGTGATATCAACATTTTATAAGTAAAAGCAGGGAAAAAAGATTTAGATCTTTTACTTCTGTAGTAAGCACATTTTGTTAAGTCTACTCAGCTCTCAACAACTCTCTTTTCTCTTGGAAGTACCTTTCTGTGCTGGGCTCACAGAGATGGGAACCTAAACACATATTTAATCATGATATCTTTTATTGTTGTTTTTGTCAGTTTCTAGAATAGTACTTGGCAAATAGGTACGTGATAAATATTTGTTAATTAATGCCTGACTAAGCAGGACTGTGCTTATTATCCCTGTCAGGAATCTGGAAATCCAACTTCGAATATGTAAAGAAAATGATGAAAACACAAGAGGCATTTCAACCTCAGAGGTAAAGACAATGCAGAGAGAAAACTTAGAGCCTAGAGGTTTAATATCCAAAAGTGAAGAAATTACAAAAAATGTAGTGAGTTCATAAAATATTTAACTATGCATTCAATAAATAACACATTCTCAAACATACTTAAGAAAACAGTGGGAAAATGCATTATATAAAAGCTAAGGACAAAAGAATACAGTAACACTTATTTTTTTTAATGCAAATAAAACTTTTTATTTTTTCATTATTTTACTTCATTTTATTTTTTTGAGGTGGGGAGAGGGGCAGAGGAAGAGAGAGAAAGAGAAAATCCCAAAAATCCCATGCCCGGCCTGGAGCCTGATGCAGGCCCCAATCCCATAACCCTAGGATCATGACCTGGTCCAAAATCAAGAGTCAGCTGCTTAACCAAATGAACCACCCCAGGTGCCCCTAAAATCTTTTCTTTTTACATCATTATTAATCTACTAGATAACAGTTCAAAATAGCAATAGTAACTATGTACTTCTGATTATAGAATAAGTGAAATGGGTGATAGCAATTTTATAAATGATAGGAGGCAGTAATGGGAATAACTGCACTATCAGTGAAATAATAGTGTGAATTGAAAATGGATTTTTAATGGGTCAATTAGTAACTCCAAATTTTAGGTTTATCATCCTGAAACAATACATGGCTCTACCTCACAGTTTTCATAAAACTTCGTGTAAGAATGTAATATTTTAAACTGTAAAGTGTGTTGTCAATTTAAATTCTTCTTATTAATTGACATAGTAATACACATAGTTGACTTCCAGATTCATTTTTTAAAAAACTTAATACCTCCTTCACCCATTCTCTGCACGCACCCCCCAACACACACACCCTAATCCTTAATTCTGGAAGTATCAGTCTTTTCTCTGTTCTCTATGAGCCTGTATTTTTTTTTAAGAGTCCAATAGAAGAGAGATCATATGGTATTTATCTTTCTCTGATCTATTTCACTTATCATAATGCCCTTGAGGTCTATCCATGGTATTTCAAATGGCAAGATTTCATTCTTTTTCAGAGCTAAATAATATTCCATTTTATACACATGCCAGTTTTCTTTATCCATTTATCTATCAATGGACACTTAGGTTGCTTCCATATCTTGGCTATTATAAATAGCACTGTAATGAACATATGGGTACATATATCTTTTCAAGTTAGTGTTTTCATTTTCTTTAGATAAATATCCAGAAGTGGAATTGATGGAACATATGGTAGTTCTATTTTTAATTTTTTGAGGAATCTCCATACATTTTTCCATGGTGGCTGAACAAAATTACACTCCCACTAACAGTGCATGAGGATTCCCTTTTCTCCACACCATCACTGAAACTTATTGTGTGTCTTTTTGATAATAACCATCCAAACAGGAGTGAAGTGATATCTCATTGGGGTTTTGATTTTTGATGATTAATGATGTTAAGGATCTTTTCGTGTACCTGCTGGCTATGTATTTTATTTTGAAAAATGTCTATTCGGGTTTTCTTCCCATTTTAAAATCAGATTGGTTTGTTTGCTATTGAGTATTATGAGTTCTTTATATATTTTGGATATTAACCCCTTATGAGATATATGATTTGCAAATATTTTCTCTTATTCAGTATTTGCCTTTTCATTTTGTTGATGGTTTCCAACTGTTTATTTTTATGATTGATAATATATGGGAGGACATTAAAAATCACTGGGATATTATTCATTCAGAAACAGTCTTTGGTTGATAACTGAAAAAATCACTTAAAAATATAAACTTTAATTTTATACACACATATACACAGATAGACATATATAAGCATATAACCTTAAATTAATTCATTGATTAGGATATGTCATTTTTAACATACCAAACCTTTGCATAGAAAAAAAATAATGGCCATCATTTAATGTAGGGCTAAGTTCTTTTCTTTAAGACTGATGATTAGGGTCCATAACTGAAATTATAATACCTCACCAATGGCACAGAATTTGGTAACCCTTTATAATATTCTTGTTTTAAGAAGTGTGATAAAAAATAACAGCCACTCTGTAATCCAACTTAACTAATTTTTGTATTCTTTTGTAACTCAGCTGGTCTAAAGGAAGCATCTTGGTTAGTGAAGAGTGGCCCACTAGCCATGAGCGCTCAGTGTTTAGCATAGCAGAAAAGAAGCCCTCCTGTAGTCACTGATTGAATTAGTTAACCTTTTTCCCAGTTAAGTGTGGATCTTTGAGGAGAACTACACACTGTGAAGCTATTTTCTGTTTATGGCCAATCAAATGTACAGGAATACAGAGTTTTAAATATGTGTAACACTAACTTACTGAATGAATAAACTCAGTAGAGTACAAACAAGAAGCTGCTTTATTACCAGTTATTTTAAAATTTTATATTGCAAAAATAATGCACGCACAAAAAAGGCACAAAATATAATTGCACAATTTCACAAATATTATAAAGTGAAACCCATATAACCATCACCTGGGTCAAGAAACTGTTAGCACATCTTACCAATCATAATGTCTTCCTTCCCACAAAGGTAACCACTGCCTTGAGTTTCATGATAATCATCTGTTTTCTTTACTTTTACTTTTTTCCAACGTTTTATGACTAGTTTTCTTTTATAAGTTTACTTTTGCTTGTTTTAAAAATTTATAAACATGGAATCTGTCCTCCATTTTTTCTTTCTTACATATATGTAAGATATATCCAGATGGTTGCAGATAGTGATACAGTCCTATCTTTTCTTGGTGTTCTCTCTAGAACATACATATACTTAGTATTATCATCCTCATATTGGGGACTATTGTCAAAAAATGTAATCCCCTTCAATATTTGGTTTCATTTGTCTCTTTAAGTGTATTCAAATACATGTAATGAGGCATATTGGTTAAATAAAATAAACTTTAAGATTCTGTGAGTGTGCCAGACATCAAAATCCAGGAACCACAGAGGACTCCCATTAGATTCAACAAAAACTGACTATCAACAAAGCATATCATAGTCAAATTCACAAAATACTCAGGCAAGGAAAGAATCATGAAAGCAGAAAGGGAAAAAAGTCCTTAACCTACAAGGGAAGACAGATCAGGTTTGCAGCAGACCTATCCATAGAAACGTGGCAGGCCAGAAAGGAGTGGCAGGATATATTCAATGTGATAAATTGGAAAAATATACAGCCAAGAATTCTTTACCCAGCAAGGCTGTCATTCAAAATAGAAGGAGAGATTAAAAGTTTACCAGAAAACAAAAATTAACGGAGTTTGTGGTCACTGCAACAGCCCTGTAAGATATTTGAAGGGGGACTCTCTGAGGAGAGAAAAGACAAAAAAAAAAAAAAAACAAAAACCAAAAGCAACAAAGACTAGAAAGGACCAGAGAATACTGGAACACCAGAAACTCCAACTCTACAAGCAACATAATGGCAATAAATTAATATCTTTCAGTACTCACTCTAAATGTCAATGGACTAAATGCTCCAATCAAAAGACATAGGTTAACAGAATGGATAAGAAAACAAGATTCATCTAATATGCTGATTACAAGAGATCAACTTTAGACCTAAAGACAGCTTCAGATTGAAAGTAAGGGGATGGAGAACCATCTATCATGCTAATGGTTGATAAAAGAAAGCCGGAGTAGCCATACTTATATCAGCCAATCTAGACTTTAAAATAAAGACTGTGATTTTTGCAGTCCAGAAGTATCCTGGGAAGAAGGCGGCGCTGGAGGGCGCTGGGCTCACCGCGCGTCCTGCTGATCACTTAGATTCCACCTACACCTGCCTAAATAACCCAGAAAACTGCCAGACTAGCAGAATGGAGTCTCCGATGCCAAGCGCAGACGAGAGGCCCACAGAAGAGGGTAGGAAGGGCGGAGAGGTGGTGAGCACTACACGGACTGGTGGGAGGGAGCCGGGGCTGAGGGGCAGCCAGCTGGCCAAGCAAAGCCCCCGAGTCTGGCTTGCAAAAGCGGAGGGGCCAGACGGAGTGTGTTCCAACAGGAAGCGGGACTTAACCTCCAGAAGGTTATAAGCTAACAGCTCTGCTCAGAGAACGGGAGGGCTAGAGGACAATGGGAGGGAGAGTTGTTGAGCCCTGTACAACAGAGCTCAGCTTGGCGGGGAACAAAGGCACTCCCCAGCACCATCTCCTTGCCCATCCCCCAGCCAAAATCCCAAAGGGAACCAGTTCCTGCCAGGGAACTTGCTTGCACCGTACAAACACCCAACGCTGTGCTTCTGTGGATCCAACCCTCCTGCGGGTCTGACTCCCTCCTGGTGCCACAAGGCCCCTCCTGAAGCGGATCTCTGAAGGAAAAGCGAGCTTAGCCTGCCCCTCCCGCCCCTGTGCACCTTGCCGATCCACCCCAGTTAATACGCCAGATCCCCAGCACCACAAGCCTGGCAGTGTGCAAGTGGCCCAGATGGGCCACACCACCCCAGAGTGAATCCTGCTCCTAGGAGAGGGGAAGAGAAGGCACACACCAGTCTGACTGTGGCCCTAGCGGTGGGCTGGGGGCAGACATCAGGTCTGACTGTGGCCCTGCCCACCAACTCCAGTTATTCAAGACAACACAGGGGAAGTGGCCCACAGTCCCGCACCACTCCAGGGACTATCAAAAATGACGAAACAGAAGAATTCCCCTCAGAAGAACATCCAGGAAATAACAACAGCTAATGAACTGATCAAAAATGATTTAAACAATATAACAGAAAGTGAATTTAGAATAATAGTCATAAAATTAACCGATGGGCTTGAAAACAGTATAAAGGACAGCAGAGAATCTCTTGCTACAGAGATCAAGGGACTAAGGAACAGCCAGGAGGAGCTAAAAAATGCTATCAATAATCTGCAAAATAAAATGGAGACAACTACGGCTCGGATTGAAGAGGTAGAGGAGACAAAGGTGAACTAGAAGATAAAATTAAGGAAAAAGAAGAAGCTGAGAAAAACAGAGATAAAAAAAATCCAGGAGTATGAGGGGAAAATTAGAGAACTAAGTGATGCACTAAAGAGAAATAATCTACGCATAATTTGTATTCCAGAGGAGGAAGAGAGAGGGAAAGGTGCTGAAGGTGTACTTGAAGAACTCATAGCTGAGAACTTCCCTGAAATGGGGAAGGAAAAAGGCATTGAAATCCAAGAGGCACAGAGAACTCCCTTCAGACGTCACTTGAATCGATCTTCTGCACGACATATCATAGTGAAACTGGCAAAATACAAGGATAAAGAGAAAATTCTGAAAGCAGTTAGGGATAAACGTGCTCTAACACATAAAGGGAGACGTATAAGACTCATGGCTGATCTCTCTACTGAAACTTGGCAGACCAGAAAGGAATGGCAGGAGATCTTCAATGTGATTAACAGAAAAAATATGCAGCCGAGAATCCTTTATCCAGCAAGTCTGTCATTTAGAATAGAAGGAGAGATAAACGTCTTCTGAAACAAACAAAAACTGAAGGAATTCGTCACCACTAAACCAGCCCTACAAGAGATCCTAAGGGGGATCCTGTGAGGCAAAGTACCAGAGACATCGCTACAAGCATGAAACCTACAGACATCACAATGACTCTAAACCCATATCTTTCTATAATAACACTGAATGTAAATGGACTAAATGCACCAACCAAAAGATTATAGGGTATCAGAATGGATAAAAAAACAAGACCCATCTATTTGCTGTCTACAAGAGACTCATTTTAGACCTGAGGACACCTTTAGATTGAGAGTGAGGGGATGGAGAACTATTTATCATGCGACTGGAAGCCAAAAGAAAGCTGGAGTAGCCATACTTATATCAGACAAAATGGACATTAAATTAAAGGCTGTAACAAGAGATGAAGAAGGACATTATATAATAATCACAGGGTCTATCCATCAGGAAGAGCTAACAATTATAAATGTCTATGCGCCGAATACCGGAGCCCCCAAATATATAAGACAAGTACTCACAAACATAAGCAACCTTATTGATAAGAATGTGGTAATTGCAGGGGACTTTAACACCCCACTTACAGAAATGGATAGATCATCTAGACACACGGTCAATAAAGAAACAAGGGCCCTGAATGATACATTGGATCAGATGGTCTTGACAGATATATTTAGAACTCTGCATCCCAAAGCAACAGAATATACTTTCTTCTCGAGTGCACATGGAACATTCTCCCAGATAGATCACATACTGGGTCACAAAACAACCCTTCATAAGTATACAAGAATTGAAATCATACCATGCATACTTTCGGACCACATGCTATGAAGCTTGAAATCAACCACAGGAAAAAGTCTGGAAGACCTTCAAAAGCATGGAGGTTAAAGAACATCCTACTAATGAATGAATGGGTCAACCAGGCAATTAGAGAAGAAATTAAAAAAATATATGGAAACAAACGAAAATGAAAATACAACAATCCAAATGCTTTGGGATGCAGCGAAGGCAGTCCTGAGAGGAAAATACATTGCAATCCAGGCCTATCTCAAGAAACAAGAAAAATCCCAAATACAAAATCTAACGGCACACCTAAGGAAATAGAAGCAGAACAGCAAAGGCAGACTAAACCCAGCAGAAGAAGAGAAATACTAAAGATCATAGCAGAAATAAACAATATAGAATCTAAAACAACTGTAGAGCAGATAAATGAAACCAAGAGTTCGTTTTTTGAAAAAATAAACAAAATTGATAAACCTCTAGCCAGGCTTCTCAAAAAGAAAAGGGAGATGACCCAAATAGATAAATCATGAATGAAAACGGAATTATTAAAGCCAATCCCTCAGAGATACAAGCAATTATCAGGGAATACTATGAAAAATTATATGCCAACAAACTGGACAACCTGGAAGAAATGGACAAATTCCTAAACACCCACATGTTTCCAAAACTCAATCAGGAGGAAATAGAAAGCTTGAACAGACCCATAACCAGCAAAGAAATTGAAACAGTTATCAAAAATCTCCCAACAAATAGGAGTCCAGGACCAGATGGCTTCCCAGGGGAGTTCTACCAGATGTTTATAGCAGAGATAATACCTATCCTTCTCAAGCTATTCCAAGAAATAGAAAGGGAAGGAAAACTTCCAGACTCATTCTATGAAGCCAGTATTACTTTGATTCCTAAACCAGACAGAGACCCAGTCAAAAAGAGGACTACAGGCCAATATCCCTGATGAATATGGATGCAAAAATTCTCAATAAGATACTAGCAAATCTTATTCAACAGCATATAAAAAGAATTATTCACCATGATCAAGTGGGATTCATTCCTGGGATGCAGGGCTGGTTCAACATTCAATCAATCAATGTGATACATCACATTAATAAAAGAAAAGATAAGAACCATATGATCCTGTCAATTGATGCAGAAAAGGCCTTTGAGAAAATCCAGCAACCTTTCTTAATAAAAACGCTCGAAAAGTTGGGATAGAAGGAACATACTTAAAGATCATAAAAGCCATTTATGAAAAGCTCACAGCTAACATCATCCTCAATGGGGAAAAACTGAGGGCTTTTTCCCTCAAATCAGGAACACGACAGGGATGTCTACTCTCACCGCTGTTGTTTAACATAGTGTTGGAAGTTCTAGCATCAGCAATCAGACAACAAAAGGAAATCAAAGGCATCAAAATTGGCAAAGATGAAGTCAAGCTTTCAGTTTTTGCAGATGACATGATATTATACATGGAAAATCCGATAGACTCCACCAGAAGTCTACTAGAACTGATACATGAATTCAACAAAGTTGCAGGATACAAAATCAATGTACAGAAATCAGTTGCATTCTTATATACTAACAATGAAGCAACAGAAAGACAAATAAAGAAACTGATCCCATTCACAATTGCACCAAGAAGCATAAAGTACCTAGTAATAAATCTAACCAAAGATGTACAAGATCTCTATGCTGAAAACTATAGAAAGCTTATGAAGGAAATTGAAGAAGATATAAAGATGTGGAAAAACATTCCGTGCTCATGGGTTGGAAGAATAAATATTGTCAAAATGTCAATACTACCCAAAGCTATCTACCCATTCAATGCAATCCCAATCAAAATTGCACCAGCATTCTTCTCGAAGCTAGATCAAGCAATCCTAAAATTCATATGGAACCACAAAAGGCCCTGAATAGCCCAAGTAATTTTGAAGAAGAAGACCAAAGCAGGAGGCATCACAATCCCAGACTTTAGCCTCTACTACAAAGCTGTCATCATCAAGACAGCATGGTATTGGCACAAAAACAGACACATAGACCAATGGAATACAATAGAAACCCAGAACTAGACCCACAAACGTATGGCCAACTCATCTTTGACAAAGCAGGAAAGAACATCCAATGGAAAAAAAGACAGTCTCTTTAACAAATGGTGCTGGGAGAACCGGACAGCAACATGCAGAAGATTGAAACTAGACCACTTTCTCACACCATTCACAAAAATAAACTCAAATGGATAAAGGACATGAATGTGAGACAGGAAACCATCAAAACCCTAGAGGAGAAAGCAGGAAAAGACCTCTCTGGCCTCAGCCGTAGCAATTTCTTACTTGACACATCCCCAAAGGCAAGGGAATTAAAAGCAAAAATGAACTACTGGGACCTTATGAAGATAAAAAGCTTTTGCACAGCAATGTAAAAAACCAACAAAACTAACCAACAGAATGGGAAAAAATATTTGCAAATGACATATCGGACAAAGGGCTAGTATCCAAAATCTACAAAGAGCTCACCAAACTCCACACCTGAAAAACAAATAACCCAGTGAAGAAATGGGCAGAAAATATGAATAGACACTTCTCTAAAGAAGACATCCGGATGGCCAACAGGCACATGAAAAGATGTTCAGCGTCGCTCCTTATCAGGGAAATACAAACCAAAACCACACTCAGATATCACCTCACGCCAGTCAGAGTGGCCAAAATGAAAAAATCAGGAGGCTATAGATGCTGGAGAGGATGTGGAGAAACAGGAACCCTCTTGCACTGTTGGTGGGAATGCAAATTGGTGCAGTCACTCTGGAAAACAGTGTGGAGGTTCCTCAAAAAATTAAAAATAGACCTACCCTATGACCCAGCAACAGCACTGCTAGGAATTTACCCAAGGGATACAGGAGTACTGATGCATAGGGGCACTTGTACCCCAATGTTTATAGCAGCACTCACAACAATAGCCAAATTATGGACAGAGCCTAAATGTCCATCAACTGATGAATGGATAAAGAAATTGTGGTTTATATACACAATGGAGTACTACATGGCAATGAGAAAGAATGAAATATGGCCCTTTGTAGCAACGTGGATGGAACTGGAGAGTGTGATGCTAAGTGAAATAAGCCATACAGAGAAAGACAGATACCATATGGTTTCACTCTTATGTGGATCCTGAGAAACTTAACAGAAACCCATGGGGGAGGGGAAGGAAAAAAAAAGAGGTTAGAATGTAAGAGAGCCAAAGCATAAGAGACTGTTAAAAACTGAGAACAAACTGAGGGTTGATCAGGGGTGGGAGCAAGGGGAGGGTGGGTGATGAGTATTGAGGAGGACACCTTTTGGGATGAGCACTGGGTGTTGTATGGAAACCAATTTGACAATAAACTTCATATATTGAAATAAATAAATAAAATAAAGGAAAAGAAATAAAAAGAAAAAAAAAGAAAAAAATAAAGACTGTAAGAAGAGATGAATAAGGCCATTATATCATAATTAAGGTGTCTATCTACCAAGAAGGTCTAATAATTGTAAAAATTTATGCCCCAAATGTGAAAACACCCAAATGTATAAATCAATTAATCACAAACATAATGAAACTCATTGATAATAATACCATAATAGGAGGAGACTTCAATACCCCACTCACAGCAATGGACAAATAATCTAAACAGGAAATCAAGAAGGAAGCAAAGACTTTGAATGACACACTGGACCAGATGGACTTAACAGATATACTCAGAACATTTCATCCTAAAGCAGTGGAATATACATTCTTCTCCAGTGCACATGGAACATTCTCCAGAATAGATCATATACTGGGATAAATCAGCCCTCAACAAGTACAAAAAGATCGAGATCATATGGTGCATATTTTCAGACCTCAACGCTATGAAACTCGAAATCAACCACAAGAAAAAATTTGGAAAGGTAACAAATACTTGGAGAGTAAAGAACATGTTATAAGGAATGAATGGGCTAACCAAGAAGTTAAAGAGGAAATTAAAAAGTACATGGAAGCCATTGAAAATGATAACACCACAGCCCCAAACCTCTTGCACGCAGCAAAACAGTCATAAGAGAAAAGTACATAGCAATCCAGGCCTTCCTAAAGAAGGAAGAAAGGTCTCAGACACACAACCTAACCTTACACTTTAAAGAGATGGGAAAAAAAAACATCAAATAAAATCCCAAACCAGCAAAAGACAGGAAATAATAAATATTAGAGCAGAAATAAATGCTATTGAATTAAAAAAAAACAAAACAGTAAAATAGATCAATGAAACCAGAAGCTGGTTTTTTGAAAGAATTAACAAAATTGATAAACCACTAGCCACTTTGATCAAAAAGAAAGAGGAAAGGACCCAAACAAATAAAATCAATAGTGAAAGAGGAGAGATCACAACCAACACAGCAGTAATAAAAACAACAATAAGAGAATATTATGAACAATTATATGCCAATAAAGTGGCAATCTGGAAGAAATGGACAAATTACTAGAAACATATAAACTAGCAAAACTGAAGCAGGAAGAAATAGAAAATTTGAACAGACCCATAATCAGTAAGGAAATTGAATTAGTAATCAAAAATCTCCCCCAAAAATAAGAATCCAGGTCGAGATGGCTTTCCAGGGGAATTCTACCAAACATTTAAGGAATTCTACCAAACATTTAACCCTATTCTCATGAAGCTATTCCAAAAAAATAGAAATGGAAGGAAAACTTCCAAACTCTTTATATGAAGCCAGTATTACCTTCATTCCAAAACCAAAGACCCCACTGAAAAGGGGAACTATAGACCAATTTCCCTGATGAACATGGATGCAAAAATCCTCAACAAGATATTAGTCAACCGGGTCCAACACTACATTAAAAAAGTTATTCACCACGACAAAGTGGGATTTATACCTGGGGTGCAGGGCTGCTTCAATATCTGCAAAATAATCAATGTGATTCATCACATCAATAAAAGGAAGGACAAGAACCACATAATCCTCTCAATAGATTCAGAGAAAGCATTTGACAAATTACAGCATCCTTTCTTGATAAAAACCCTCAAGAAAGTAGGGACAGAAGAATCATATCCTGAGATCATAAAGGCCATATATGAAAGACCCAATGCTACTATTATCCTCAAGGGGGAAAAACTGAGAGCTTTCCCCCTAAGGTCAGGAACAAGACAGGGATGTTCACTCTCGCCACTGTTATTCAACATAGTACTGGAAGTCTTAGCCTCAGCAATCAGACAACACAAAGAAATAAAAGGTGTCCAAATAGGCCAGGAGGAGGTCAAACTTACAGTCTTCACAGATGACATGATACTCTATATGGAAAACCCAAAAGATTCTACCAAAAAACTGCTGGAACTGATCCATGAATTCAGCAAACTTGCAGGATATAAAATCAATGCACAGAAAGCGGTTGCATTCCTAGACACCAATAATGAAGCAACAGAAAGAGAAATCAAGGAATGAATTTCATTTATACTTACACCAAAACCCATAAAATACCTAGGAATAAATATAACCAAAGAGGTGAAAAATCTATACACTGAAAATTATAGAAAGCTTATGAAAGAAATTGAAGAAGACACAGAAAAATGGAAAAATATTCCATGCTCCTGGGTAAGAAAAAATATTGTTAAAAATGTCAATGCTGCCCAAAGCAATCTACATATTAAATGCAATTCCTATCAAAATAACACCAGCATTCTTCACTGAGCTAGAACAAACAATCCTAAAATTTGTATGGAACCAGAAATGACCCCAAATAGCCAAAGCAATCTTGAAATAGAAAACTGAAGCAGGAGGCATCACAATCCTGGACTTCAAGCAGTATTACAAAGCTGTAATCATCAAGACAGTATGGTACTGGCACAAAAACAGACACTCAGGTCAGTGGAAGGGAATAGAGAACCCAGAAATGGACCCACAAACGTATAGCCAACTAATCTTTGAGAAAGCAGGAAAGAATATCCAATGGAATAAATACAGTCTCTTCAGCAAGTGGTGCTGGGAAAACTGGACAGTGACATGCAGGAGAATGAACCTGGACCACTTTCTTACACCATACACAAAAATAAACTCAAAATGGATGAAAGACCCCAATGTAAGACAGGAAGCCATCAAAATCCTCGAGGAGAAAGCAGACAAAAACTTCTTTGACCGTGGCTGCAGCAACTTCTTACTCAGCATGTCTCTGGAGGCAAGGGAAACAAAAGCAAAATGGACTATTGGGACCTCATCAAAATAAAAAGCTTCTGCACAGTGAAAGAAACAATGAGCAAAACTAAAAGGCAACTTACAGAATGGTAAAATATATTTGCAAATTACATATCAGATAAAGGGTTAGTATCTAAAACCTACAAAGAACTTATCAAACTCAACACCCAAAAATACAAATAATCCAGTGAAGAAATGGGCAAAAGACATGAATAGACACTTCTCCAAAGAAGACATCCAGATGGCCAACCAACACATGAAAAAATGCTCCACATCACTCATCATCAGGGAAATACAAATCAAAACCACAATGAGATACCACCTCATACCTGTCAGAATGGCTAACATTAACAACTCAGGCAACAACAGATGTTGGTGGGGATGCAGAGAAAGAGGATCTCTTTTGCACTGCTGGTGGGAATGCAAACTGATGCAGCCACTTGGAAGACAGTATGGAAGTTCCTCAAAAAATTAAAAATAGAACTATCGTATGACCCAGCAATTGCACCACTAGATGTTTATCCAAGGGATACAGGTATGTTGTTTTGAAGGGGCACAGGTACCCCAGTGTTTATAGCAGCACTATAAACAATAGTCAAAGTGTGGAAAGAGCCAAAATTTCCATCGGTGGATGAATAGATAAAGAAGATGTGGTATATATATACAATGGAGTATTACTCGACAATTAAAAAGAATGAAATCTTGCCATTTGCAAATACGTGGATGGAACTATAGGGTATTATGCTAAGTGAAGTTAGTCAGTCAGAGAAAGACTAATATATGACTTCACTCACCTGAGGACTTTAAGATACAAAACAGATAAATATAAGGGAAGGGAAGCAAAAATAATATAAAAACAGGGACGGGGAAAACATAAGAGACTCTTAAATATGGAGAACAAACAGAGGGTTACTGGAGGGGTTGTGGGAGGGGGGATGGGCTAAATGGGAAATCATTGCTGTATGCTAAGTTGGATATAAATTTAAAAACATAAATAAAAAGAAGATTCTGTGAGTGTGCTTACCTTCTCATTTCAATTATTTGTAATTAAACTTTTGAAATTTAACTAAAGTTATTTTTTGGTTTTCATAGCAACATATTAATTCAATAATAAATACTTGAAGAATAACATTATATGGCTAATAGACAACTATACAATTATTTAAATAAGCAATGTAAGGTCTAGAGGGAAAAAATACAAGCATTAATATAACCACAGTATTAATGTTATCTATCTTGGCCTTTGCAGCTCAGGTATGCTCCTATGTCCAACCATTTTGAAGATTTTACTTTCTCACTATTTAAAAATCAATATGCTAAAAGAAAACATTTACTTTTTATTTTTAACCTTAAGGATAAACTATAGATAAAATTATAATCATAAATAATAGTGGTAATTTCAAAAATGTTTATAAACGTTTCTGATTTTTAATTTTTTCACATATTAGAAGCTCTTTTTAAATGTGCACCATTATTGAGAGTTACTTAATAAGGTTATTTGCCTAAAGATTTTATAAGCCAAGCTCAAATTCAACCTTTATTTAATTATAAAATATTTAAACGCACTATCTTTATTGTTATGACAAGCATATAAGATTCTGAGTTTAAAGTGCATCAAATTTCAACATAGATAGCTGACTCTTTAAACTATGTCAGAAAGAAATTAGTATCAATGCAAACAACTGAAGATTTTTGTTATAAATGTACTCCTCCCAATATTTATTAATTACCTAAATAGAAGGATTATTTCATTAATTGACTATCTCTGTAGCATAAAGCATCACGTTTCATCTGTTGACTCAAATTGTCCAAACAGAAAAAATATATATCTTAAGGTCTGTCTCTAAACATCTCTACACTCTAAGTAGTTCTTGATAACTAATTATATATTTGTTTTGATGAAATGAGAAGGTCTTGAGATTGGAGCTGGAGCAATTTAACACATTCTGCCTGAATGCCACAATCAAAAATTGATATGAACCTAGAAAGTTAATTTAAAACATGCATTATAATTATTCTCCAAAAGCTTAATGAAGTGCAAAAAAAGCAGGTTTAGAGAACCTTTAATTTCAAAACATAAAGTACTTCAGAACTGCAGAATCACTTCACTTTCAGCTCACTTTGGCTCTCATTTTCAAAAATGGTTTAATAAGGCAGCCCCTGTATTTCTCACGAAGATGAAATAGTGCCTAATCGGTTATTTGAAAAAAGTGATTATAATTCCTTCATAATAAAATGCCTCCCCAGGAAGTAAATTTTGCAATGACTGCAACTGAACACATTTTAAATTATGATTTTTACTAAATCGAAGAAATAGAACTTCTTTGGCATGGGTAAGTCATATAGAACTACTAGATCTAAGATTCAGGATTTCCAAATTAGAGTTTAATTTATCATTCTACAAAGCTAGGTAAGGGGATTATGGTTACTTATTGATGCATAAAAATAAAAATAAAGTGGAAATAATTACACCCAAGATTAACATGAGTGAGACTTTCAGTCTTTTTTGGTATTGTTCAATTTTACAGCAGATAATATTTTCACTACTTGGTTGTAACTTATTTTTCTAAATATTTTTTTAAATGTTTATTTATATTTTTTGAGAGAGAGTGCTAGTGTGTGTGAGTGGGGGAGGGGCAGAGTGAGAGGGAGAGAGAGAATCCCAGGCAGGCTCTGCATTGTGCACAGAGCCGGACTCAGAGCTCAAGAGAACCAACCACGAGATCATGACATGAACCAAAATCAAGAGTCAGATGCCTAATCACTGAGCCACCCAGGTGCCCCGTTACAATTTATTTTTTTACATTTGTCAACACCCTCATCTCACATTCTATAAAATTTACAATGAATTTATGTACACATATATATTACCCACCATTCCTCAACACCATGTTTCTTCATCACTTTATACATTCTCACACACTGTATATTACAGTACTGTTTAAGATGGCAAAAAAGTGCAGAAGACCCTACAATCTAATAGCCATAAGAGTATCAAACACTGACATTAATTCTATTAGGTACTAAAATAGAAACATGTTCATGATGTTTTGCTAATTTAAAAATAGTGGTTAACGTAGCCCAAGGAATGTGCTATTATCTTAATTGGGAAATATGTTAGTTATGTTAGGGTATACATAGAAATTCATCAAAATATACAGACAGTACAAGATTAATAATAAGTATTTTTGGAATAAAATTTTATTTTTTGTTTATGATTTTCTGTACCGTTGACTTGTTAATAACATGTTTTAGTTTAAAAATAAAAAAGAAAGCTAATCTAACTTTAAAATTTCTTGGATAGGTATTTTTAATTATTTTGCTAGTATATTGATTGAAACACTGTAAGCCCTGTCACAAAAAAGTTCTTTTTATATAAATGAAAATAATACATAACATGTTTTATAAAAACTTTAATTTCATTTGCTTTTAGACTTTATTAAGAAACAAAAATATTTTAAATTTTGTATCTATATTTGTATATCTTGTGTGAAATCTCTTAATTTTCATTTATTTGCCTTTTTATACTGAATTAATTTCATGTTTTCCCTTCATATAACTGATTGATTTCACTGTTCTATTTTTTCTCTCATAGATAAGAGGCAAATTTCCTGCATTCAATTTTAAAAATAATTTTGCTCTAATTTCCCTTTATTTTTTTCTGGCAAAATCCTAGAGATGGATTCGCTAACTCTGAAATGTGCTATACATTATTTAAATAAGTTACATTAATTATAATAAAATCAGGAAAGCCATACTTACTGAGTGAAAATTAAAGTTAATAATTATGTGTAAATTGTATAACAAATATACATTAAGTAAACATAATTTCTGACAGCAAACATATAAAAAATTACAGCAAGGATAGCCTTGAAGTAAGCAGTTACAGTTCATAGGAAATAATAGAAAACCATTATAGTTAAATAAAATTCTAAGACACCTTTTGACAAACATACTGTCAGAAAATTCAATTTCATGGTGAAAGTTGCAGATTATACACCTCTCTAAACAGAACTGTACTTCATCTGGATATTGTTTTTATAAGCATTTATAAATAATTACTTACCTTCTATATTTTTGGCCCAGTATTTTTGTTTGCTGCAAATGCTTTTTTTCTGAAAAAACATTTGTGAAAAACATCTCTTGATACAAATTCTCAATAAATTCTGTTGAAATGTATGACCTGTAGTTTGAACTACAATTTTGGCAGAGGCTTATGATTTGTGACCTTTTATATCTGCCTTTATAAGTATGGATTTTAATTTTATTGGTACATTCTTAGGTATTTTACAATTCTTTCTTATATAATTTCCTTCATCTTTCCTCCTCTTCCTGTTATTTTTACATTTATCTTGTCATCTCATTCTGTTCTCTTCTCTGAGCTTTCTGCTTCTATTTGATGGAAGTCATATCTTTTTGCATTCTATTGAGGATGGAAACAGTTTCATGGTATCTTCTACTTGATGCTACAGTGGGTAAGTTTTAAAAGTATGCTTTTTCATTAAGACTAAGATATTTTTCATTTCCCACTGTTGTCATTTTTAATAGCTTGTTTTTATTTTCTATTTGCTTTTTTTTCTTACTTGGTAAAATTCACTTATAGACAGTACATGACAGCAGGCAGGGGTGTGGTTTGACTTCAAGACCCCTGTGAAGCATTAAAATTTCTTTATAGGTGTAGAATTAAGGGCATACTGATGAAACTGCTGACTTTTCAATTTCCACTTTGTAATGGGTTTTTATCAAAGGCAGTTACATTATTTCCTATTAGCAAGTTCAGAATTTCTATATTCTGGAGTGATTATTGAAAATTCTCAAATTCTGGATTTCCCTTAGGGTGTTTTATGTCTCTCCCACTACTTAGAAAAAGTAATATATTTCATATAATGGAATTAACTATTAATATTCCAGTTTTGTTTTTGGATAGCTGCATTGCCTAAATGAATGTGGGATAAAAGATAGTAATGACAAAAAGTACCAGGAAAGGTTGAAGGCAAACATTAGGGTAGGTGGGATGGGGGAGCAGATCTGGTAGAATAAAATAAACACTTTTTTATCAAGGCAGTCTTCTTTCGGGAGGTTCCAAGATAGAGGGCTTTCTATTTGGATATATCAGTACCTTTTTAGCAACTGGTGCAGAATTACGGAAATGAGATTGCCAGATTTTACAACCTGGTGAATCAGAAACTCTATTAGGGACTACTAACTAGTCTTATTTATTATTTATATAACTTTTTTTAATGTTTATTTACTTTTGAGAGAAAGACAGAACAACCCAGGGAGGGGCAGAGGCAGAGGGAGACACAGAATCCCAAGCAGGCTCCAGGCTTCCAGCTCTCAGCACAGAGCCCAAGTTTGTTGAGGTTCGAACCGACAAACTGTGAGATCATGACCTGAGCTGAAGTCAGACGCCTAACTTACTAAGCCACCTAGGCACACTGTTAACTAGTTTTAAATAAGCATTTTGGAAGTTTTAGAATTATTGTAGACAGCACAGAGATTTCCTGTATAACCCATGCACCATAGTCCTATAAGTTACATCTTTCATTAGGATGGTACCTTTGTTATGATTAATTAACCAAAAATTAATACTTTATTATTAACAAAAGTTCATATTTTATTCAGACTTCCTCAGATTTTCATTAATGTTATTTTTATGTTCTAGAATCCCATCCAGAAAATCATAGAAGAGCCAGGCTCTTCCTGGCTATGGCAATTTCTCATATTTTCTTTGTTTTTGATGACCTTGACAGTTTTAAGGAGTACCAGTCAGGTAATTTGTAAAATGTCTTGCTATTGAGCTTGACAATATTGATGCTTGACTCAATATTGATGAATATTGAGTCTGATATTCATCTCATGATTATACTGGAGTCATATTTTGGGGAAGAAGAACACAGAGGTCAAGTGCTATTCTCATCATATGTCGAGAATAGGTATATCAATATGACTTACCACTGTTGATAGTAACCTTGATCACCTGGCTAGTAATCACATTTCTCACTTGTCAGATTTAAAGCTAATTCCCGCGCCCACCCCACCCCCCATGTTGTATTCTTTGGAAGAAAGTCATTATGGTCAGTTCCCACTTAAAGAGTGGGGAATTACACTCCACCTCCTTAAGAATGGAATATCTACGTGAGTGATTTGGAAAGTTTCTCCATGGGAGATTAGTCTAGTCTTCCCCATTTATCTACTTATATCAGAAGGGACTCATGGATATTTATTTTCTATTTGGGGCTGTAATCCAATACTATTTTCCTTATTTAGTTGTTTGGATTGTTCCAGCTTTGACCTTTGGGAGCTCTTTCAGTTGGCTCCTGGATCCCTCTGACACACTCTCATTATTATTACTGTTATTTTTAGCACATTCTTACTTTCTGTCAATACCTGATGCTGCAAGCTGATCTTGTGTAATCCTGCTCCAGTATCAGTTGTAGGATCAGTGATTCTCTAAGGGGCCCTGTTTGCTTTCATTGGAGAATAGTATTTGAATACAAGATCTAGATGTGGCATATGCTCATTGTTACTGGGTCCTCTCAGTTGACAAAACAAGGACATAGATTTGTGTAGACTAACCCATGTGCAAATATACTAAGCCCCCAGCCTCCACACATATATTTTTATATTTAATCATATATATCTACAGTAAGTTAAATGTGAGTCCATATTGATGTCTCCAACTCTAATCCATTACCACATGAAACATTCTAGCCTACTCCCCTCTCCTATCTATATCTTCTCACTCCACCAATGAGACACCTGGCTCCCATCACTTGCATCCATTTACTTAATTGTTCAATTCTAATATACATGAACAGTGATTCCTAAACTATTAATCCACACCCACACAAGAAACAACTTTATCAACAATACTACAATGATTATATAGAATTCCTTTGTCTTTAGTCTTAGAGATGCCACTCATTTCAAAATTTACTTAAGTCAGCACTTTATTTCCCTGTTCCTTTCGGTGATGTTTTATACATTGTACTATATTTAGACTGTTTTGTAACTTCCCAATTCCATCCTGAGATTCCCCAACCACTTTGTTGATTTTTTAAATGTGCATACATCAAGGTTTAAAGTTGTAAAGTTCTGGGTGATGTAAAGTTCTATGGTTTTTGACAAATGCCTAATGTCTTGTATTCACCACAGAGTATCATATAGTATGGTTTCACTGTTTAAAAATCCCTCTGCTTTACCTCTTAAGCCTCTCCACCATCCCTAACTCCCTGGAAACCATTGATTTGTTTACAATCTTTATTGTTTTGTCTTTTCCAGAATGCCATATAATCGGGATGACAGAGTATGTAGCTTCTTTAGGCAGGTCTCTTTTACTTAGTAATTTGCATTTATAATTCATCCATGTCTTTTTGTGCTTGATGTTTTTTTCAAATCGCTAATACTATATTGTGTGGATATCCAACAGTATATCCATTTACCTATTGAAAGATATCTTGGTTGCTTCCAGTTTTTGGCAATTATGAATAAAGGTGCTATAAATATGTGTGTGTAGGTTTTTGGGTGAACAAACATTTTCAAGTCAGTTGAATTAAACACCTAAGAATGCAACTGCCAGATTATATGGTACAATTGTACTATATTGTTATAAGAAACTTCCAAACTGTCTTTCAAAATGACTGTAGCATTTTGCATTCCCACCAGCAATAATGAGAGTTTCTATTGCTCCATGGTCTTTGCCAATAGTTGGTATTGTCAATTTGTGGGGATGTTACCTACTCTAAAGGTATGTAGTGGTATCTTATTGTTTCAATTTGCAATTCCATAATGACAAATGCTACTTAGTATCTTTTTGTATGCTTATGTGTCATTTGAAATCTTTGGATAAATGTTTGTTGAGCTCCTTTGTCCTTTTAAAACTATATGTGCATGTGTGTGTATGTGCATGCAACAAATTTTGGTTAAAACCTAAACCCAAATTTCACCAAATTTATTGCTTTTTTGATTCTCTATTGAATTTCTTCTCCAATATTTATTATACTCTCCCTTCTGCTTGCTCTAGGTTTAATTTATTCTTCTTCTTTAGTCTTCTGTTAAGTTTATTTTTTTTTTAATTTTTATTCATATTTGAGAGAGAGAGAGACAGAGACAGAGAGAGAGAGAGAGAGAGAGAGAGAGAGAGAGAGAGAGAGAGAGAGAGAGGGAGGGGCAGAGACAGATGGAGACAGAATCCAAAGTAGGCTCCAGGCTCTGAGCTGTTAGCACAGAGCCTGATGTGGGACTTGAACTCACAGATCCTGAGATCATGACCTGAGACAAACTCTGATGCTCAACCAACTGAGTCAGCCAGGAACCTCTTTTTTAGAGTCTTAAAATGGAAGGTGAGGTTATTGATTTGAGACTTTTACTTCTTAATTATAAGCATTTACAGCTTTAAATCGCTAAGCACTGCATTAGCTACATCTCATAAATTTTTGCATGCTGTGCCTTCATTTTCATTCATCCCAAGGTATTTAAATTTGCTTTTGATCCACTGGTTATTTAGGACTGTGTTTTTTATTTTTTTTTATTTTTCACAAATCCTTGAGTTTTCCAAATTTCATTTTGCTATTGATTTCTAATTTCATCCCATTGCATTCAATGATCAAAAAAATTTTTTATTATTTCCATTTTGTAAAAATTGTGTTTTTTACGGCCTAACATTGCAATTTTTGAACAATGTTCCATGTGCATTTGAGAAGAATGAATAGTCCACTGTCATGGGGGAAGTGGTCTATAGATGTCTGTTAGGTCTAATTGGTTTATAGTTAAAGTCTTCTATTTCATTGTTGATTTTCTACCTTGTTCTATTAATTATTGAAAGTAGGGTTGGGGCACCTAGTGGATCAGTCAGTTGAGCGACTTTTGATTTCTGCTCAGGTCATGATCTCGAGGTTTATGGGATTGAGCCCCACAGTGGGCTGTGTGCTGGCAGCACAGTCTGCTTGGGATTCTCTTCCTGTCTCTCTGCCCCTCCCCTGCTCACACTTTCTCTCCAGATAAATAAATAAACTTAAAAAAAGTAGGGTATTGAAGTCTCCATTTGTTATTGTTGAACTGTTTATTTCTTTTTTCATTTCTGCCAGTTTTTGCTTCATCATATTTTGGGGCTCTGTTGTTAGGCGAATATGTATTTATAATTGTTATATCATTCTATTGGATTTACCCTTATATCATTATAAACTGTATTCCTAGTGACTTTTTAATTTTTGGTTTAAAGTCTATGTTTTCTCATATTAATATAGCCATTTCACCTTTCTTATGGGTGATGGTTGGATGATTTATCTTCTCTCAGTCCTTTGAGGTTTTCTTTAGTTTTCATCTGTTTTTACATTTGAATCTTAATTATTTCTTCAATAAACAGTATATAGCTGGACCTTATTTTTAATCTAGCCTGACAGTTGCTGCCTTTTGGCTGGATTGTTTAATCCATTCACATTTAGTGTTATTGCTGATATAGATGTGTTTACATCTGTAATTTTACATTTTTAATATGTCTCATGTCTCTTTTATTCATCTGTTTCTTCCTAACTGATTTATTTTGTATTAAATTTGTATATTCTATGTAGCATTATAAATTTGCAGTGATTTTTCACTGTATCTTTTTTTTAATGTTTATTTATTTTTGAGAGAAAGAGAGAGAGAGAGAGAATAAGCAGTGAGGGGCAGAGAGAGAGGGAGAAACAGAATCTGGAGCAGGCTCCAGACTGAGCTGTCAGCACAGAGTCCAACATGGGGCTCAAACCCACAGACCACAGATCATAACCTGAGCTAAAGTCAGACGCCCAACTGACTGAGCCACCCAGGCGTCCCTGTATCTTTTCAGTTATTTCCTTATTGGTTGCTATAGGGTTTATCACATATATCTTAACTGATCAGAATCAGGTTCAGTTCTATACAGATATGCTATTCATTTAGTCAGTTGTGGCAGTTTTATCTTTGTAGGAATTTCATCTAAGTTATCTAATTTGTTGGCATATAAATCTTTTTTTTTTAAATTTTAGTAAGGCCTGCAGTGATATTCTCACATTCCTTGTTTGTAACTATGATTAAAGACAAGTTTGAGTTAATATTGATTATTTTTCTGGAAACGTCTTAAAGATACAAACTAGAACTATTGAATGATGGGGAGAAAAAGCATTGTACTTGTTCAAAGTTGAGGGGCAAGCAATAGTTGCCTGGACCAGGTTTTAAAAATGCTTTAAAAAAAAAAAGAGGTTAGAGTGGAAGAGAGCCAAAGCATAAGAGACTCTTAAAAACTGAGAACAAACTGAGGGTTGATGGGGGGTGGGAGGGAGGGGAGGGTGGGTGATGGGTATTGAGGAGGGCACCTTCTGGGAAGAGCACTGGGTTTTGTATGGAAACCAATTTGACAATAAACTTCATATATTGAAAAAAATTGCTTTTTTAAAAGAATTGATACAAAAGACCTCTATTTTGCTATAAAATTAGAGGCAGGTAAAGCAACATTGCTTCATCTCTAAGGCAAATATTGAGACAGATTATTGATACCTAGATAGTGAATTTTTAATAAAACGGCAATAATTGCTTTCTAATGAATTAAACCATTTAAAAACAATTATATCTATGACTTCTGTTGTAATGGATTAAAATGAATTACATCAAAATGTCCAAGTTAGAGAAATACACATAAGAAAATGCACGCTTCTTCAAAACTACAAGGAAAATTTCAAGTTTTGTGAGGAAGTATATAGGCCTCCTCTAAAAGTACTACCTGCATATACACACACATATACACCCCCTAACTAAGTAGTCTTCTGGGTGGAGGAGCTGGTAGAAGTGGTTGCGACGTGTTATATTTATCTGTGTCTCCCTCTGATTTGCTTGTCTTAGGGTTGCAAAATGGCCTAGAGTGGAATATTAAACAAGTACATCAAAAAGCACAATGAACTTAAAGGTGGTGGCACAGATAGAGTGAATATGTTATATTAAATGTACAAAACAGGATAACATTAGATTATCAGGATTCTTTTAAAAGCTACCAATTTTATTAGAGACACAAAGAATATTTTTGGAAGATAAAGGTTGTAATGAATATTATGGCCTTCTCACCCATTCCTTAACTGCAATCAGAGACAGTTGGAAATATTATTTAAACTGAAAGTTAATTTAGCTTATATAAGCAATTTTGATACTGTAGAGAATGAATAAAGAGGACATCAATGTCATTGCAAGGTAAGATTTGTTTTAAATCATGTACCAATTGCTTCTATACACACACACACACACACACACACACACAAAAACAATGGTGATATTCCAACCACCAGAGATTCTATCACATAGTATTTAAAATAGTATGTTTAATTGGTCTGAATACGGGAGTAACTAAAAACTTATGTTAAGTCCCAAAAAGCTAAGTAAATCACCTACGATTGTACAGTTAGTAAGAAGTAAAGGCAAAATATGAACCCAGGCAGATTGGCACCAAAGAACTACTTCTAGCTTCTCTTAAGGGGCACAGGATAGAGAATGCTTTACAATAGCCATCACCCTAAAATATAAACTTAAAATATGGTAGTTATATGCATTGTTATATTCCATATATGACACAAAAAAATGAAATTTGTGAAATGGGTGAAATTAATCCAATCATACATTTAAACATCTGAAAGAGCCAATTACATCCTCTATGTGTGGTGCAGCAAGCATATTGGCAGCCTAAATCATACTGTTATTTTTTATTTTTTAGCAGAGCTGATATATGTCATTGAGAGAATGCACAGTATTACCCCATCCCCACCTGTTGCCTTGAAAAAACATATATAGGTATTTAAAATGTATTTAATAATTTTATAGTATTATATTATTCACATTATTATTATATTATTCAGAGTTTTGCCAAAGTCTTTGGGTATTATGAAATGGAAGTACTATGGGATGACTTTCTAAAAGAGATGTTCAGCTGATTTCGATTACCACCAATTATTATATTTAGTGTAAACTCGTTCTTTTTTTATGTTATCTTGGCAGCTCCATGATACAATTAAAATGCCCTTAAAAAAAGAAATTATTTCATTAATAAAATGTAGACCACTTGATATCCTGCTTTAGGACAAAAACTACAATGATATTAGTTGCCATACATGGAGCTCCTGTGGTATGTCAGTCATATTACTGTGTATTTGACAGATTGTTCAGTCTATGTCCTCCTCTTCGTGTGAATATGAAAACTATTTGGGGCTTATGGTCTCCAGCACTACTTTCTAACCTGTCTCTATTGCTGCTACTTGATGTCCTACAATTTGCTCTCATTTCTGGCTCTCGGTTTACCTTTGACATTAATTATTTTTATGTGTCTTCAATGACCTCAAGGTTAGCCTATCCATACCTGAATCTCTGGCTTCTTTTCTCTCAAGTCTATTGAACTTCACCTCCAATCCACTTCAGTCATCTACACTTACAGCTTCCTTGGTGATTCATCACTACCTGGAAGTGTTCTATGTATTAATTCTTGAATTTTTCCATAAAATATCCCACTATCTTACATCTTAACCTTGCAACTTGATTTCTGTTATTCCCTTCACTGCCAATGATTCCTCAAATCCGTTGAGAAACTGCTCATTTTTTTTCTACTACAGTAATTTTTAAACATGATTTCTACTTACTGAATCTTAACTAACACATTTTCTGGATTTTACAACGGACAATTTTTTAAGAGCTCCAGGCACTTTGTTGTTTTTTGTTCTAAAATCTACTCTTCTTTAAATAAACAGAGCTTTTTATGACTTTGATATCTTCCCAAAAGCAAGAGAAATGAGATTCTTTGCCAACATCCAGTGCACCTGGTTACCATCAGACCCTGCCCAATGTACGTTAGATTAAATGCTTAGTTGATATAAACGTACATTACTATCTCAGCATTGTACCACTTCCAACAGAGTTGGAGCCATAGGCAGTCTCAGCACAAGATGTTTGACAAGAGTTATATGTGTGATGAAGGTTTTGTGTACACTCTGTAAGGAGCCAATTTTGCACATCCTGGAAGTTTTGGCCCAGGCATTACATCTGTTACAAATTGTGTCTATGCCTAGCTTTGTTTCCATTGTTATAGGATAGTGGTACTGCCAAATTAAAGATAATCTCATTACTGCTGTTTGCCTTAGATTAGCTGTTGCTGTATTACTTTTAGCTTCCTAAGAAAAACTGTTTTCAAATGCTGGTGATCCAAGCAGGTAAATAAAGAGCTCCTATTGGCTTACTTTCTCCTTCAGTCCTTTCTCTTTACAATCTGGGGACATTAATGATGTGTTGTATATGTGCCATTTTCCTTCCTTTGTCTTCAGGAGAAGTAACTACAAATCAACACATTTCCTACTTTTATTATCTATAAGCAAAAGATTCTGGCATATGGATGAATAGTTTTTCAAGTTTCAAAGCTATCTGTGATCCTCCTTGAATCTTGTATTTCTGATATTAATGTCAACAGTGATCAGGATATGGGAGGGGTGAATTAGTTTCCTATCAATATTGTATGCAGATGTCTCTTAAATATTTTGATAAAGATAATTTTATAATTATTTATAATTTCTATAATTATCTTTGCTTCTGATTCTACGAAAGAAGACAAATCCTTAAATAATCTACTATTTTTCAAGTTTAATTAAATGAAAACATTTATTATGATAATATATAGATTAAAAAGAAAATTAAAGTGCTTGTTCAATAAATAGTGTTTTTAATTTTTCGAAGTGTCATTCATTCAAGTAGTGTTGTTCTAATAGCCTTTCATCTCTAAAATTTTCATGCTGAATTTAGTCTGATAGTAAATAAAAATTGACAGGAAAGCCCTGTAGCAATAAATTTTAAGAATCTAAATAAAACTTGTTCTAATTTGAAAAAAATAACACTCATCTAAACTATAATTTTCCTATAAAGATTTATATATATATATATATATGATGTTATACACATGGTTGATCTTTTATATCATCTATTTAATATCATTTTTGACCTAAGTACTAAACTTCCAAGATGATTTCCCTTGAAAATTAAGAAAATATTCTTATTTCTATAACTAAATTCATAACTTATAAATTATACATTTATAACTTATAAATTATAAATTTATAACTTATAAATTCACAAATTTATAAATGCCTATTTTTATATATTTGAAGACAGATAACCTGAAAACACAGAGCTTGAGGGTTATGAATCATATCTTTATTGGATCTGGAATAGTTTACACTTGTTCTCTCTATTAAACTCATTTATAAATGTCACTTATGAAACTGAATGGCACTGCTTTCACAGTTATTTATATCTAGGTATATTTTCTGTTCTTAGCAGCCAACATTATTGATTTCTCACATAATCCATGCTAGGATTATATGTTTCTGTATCTTTTATAGATTGTCAGCCATCCAATGAGGAATTTAAATAAATGAATGACACTAGGATTCTAAAAGTAAAAAAAAAAAAAAAACAAAAAAAAAACTACCATAGCTTTAACAGTTCTACTTATGTATGTTTAAAATAGATTGATTATAAATATGTTGACTATTTTACCAAATTAATGTCAAATTAGATGTATTAGATTAATGTTGATTATCACATGTATCCACCACAATATGAATGTCAGAATAGGATTGAATAATTTGCAGAGTATAATAAAACATTTCTGTACAGTGTAGAGAAATCACAGGGATATTGCAGCAATTTGGGCTAGCAGTAGTGAGGCTATGTATCCTCCCAGGCATAAAAAGACATGGGATAGAGTGGAAGGTGAGACAGCCCCTAACTGGAATGCAGCCAATCCTAGATGACCTGCAGAACAAGCGCCAGAGGCACAGGAATTGTGATCTTATCCCCTTCTCCTTACTGACAATTTTTAATGGTGCTCCCATTTGCCTGAAGCCAATAGGAAGCCAGAAGGCAAAAGAACCAGCCAATTTAATCAATGGAGGTCAGTTTTCTGGGGCAATCCGATGAGATGAAGAATGAATCTTAAAAGGCAAATGAAAGACTGCATAGCATGTTTGGTATTTAAGAAAATAGCAACATCCTACTCTTTAGAGTTCTATAGCCATTTGACAATAACCATTTTAAACTTATGTTCTATAATTACAGCAAAACAAAACAAAACAAAAACTGTACTAACCAGGTTGGACAAATCCAATTGCACTAAGCTTGTGGTACCTACTCTCCCTATCTTTCCCCTCCTCTTCATCACAACAATAAAAATAATGCAATCATAGTATATGGTTGAGGTTCATTCAGTATGCTAAAGAACATTCCCAATTCATTGATTCAGTGAACCTTTGCTAAGTACCTTCTATGTGCCTGGAATTATGTCAGGTATTGAAATACAAAGATGAATAATCCTAGGTCTCTGAGTCTACATATCTCCACCATCACAGCATTTCTCATTCTTTCAGTTTCTGTATCTTCCCGTTCCCATGACAGTCAATCTATTTTTATAAGGATACAAGTTTACACCCTTGATCCTTATATTGCACTTGTAATCTCCTCCCTTTTTAAAAAGTTTATTTATTTATTTTGAGAGAGAGAGAATGAGTGGGGGAGTGGCAGAGAGAGGGAGAGAGAGAGGATCCCAAGCAGGTTCCACTGATAGCACAGAGCCTGAAATGGGGCTTAATCTCATGGACTGTGAGATCATGACCTGAGCTGAAATCAAGAGTTGGATGCTTAACTGAGCCACCCAGGTGCCCTAATATATTCTTTTTCTAAAGAACATTTGTATTGAGTACCCTCCTCATGGCTATTTCTGAGAATTAGATTGAGTGACAGTGGAACAGGTAGAAACAAATTCATGTGGTAGACCAGTGAATTCCAGGTAAACCTGAGTATATTGTCTTTGGAGTCTAAAATTACGTTTTCACTCTTATGTGGATCCTGAGAAACTTAACAGAAACCCATGGGGGAGGGGAAGGGAAAAAAAAGAGGTTAGAGTGGGAGAGAGCCAAAGCATAAGAGACTCTTAAAAACTGAGAACAAACTGAGGGTTGATGGGGGGTGGGAGGGAGAGGATGGGTATTGAGGAGGGCACCTTTTGGGATGAGCACTGGGTGTTGTGTTGTATGGAAACCAATTTGACAATAAACTTCATACATTAAAAAAAAAGAAAATAAAATAAAGAGGGAAGTAAAAGTCTAGGATCTTATTGATTTTGTTAATATAAGCTTCCCTCTGTCCTCCCTTCTTCCAGTTCTTTAAATTTTTCCTTCTCAGACTGTGGTCATTGCTTATGGTCATCCTGTTAGCATCCCCCTTACTCTATGTTTGTCCTTGTTATTTCTGTTATTTTGATGTAATTTTGTTAGTTTTAAAGTCCATTACTCCTGCATGTGGCATTTGTTCAAGTACCCACATATAGTGATCCTCAGAAAAAACAGCATGGAATGATGGAAATAGTTTTAGAGACCAGAAATTAGGTGGGGGGTGTTGGCATCTAGTAGTATTACTTCCTATGAACCTGTCTGTTGTGTGCAGGGATACATAAACTGTTTTAATGGCAATGTCAGCAGGATAGTTTCAGATGACAGAGTTGATCATTCTGCTACTTGTAAAGCCTAGGACATGAATTGAGAAGATGAACTCTAAATTTCAGCTTCTGTGGTAATTTACCAGTCTATTTATTATGCCTGCTATCTTCACCACCCACTGGCTATAGCGATCTAACTCAAATTCCAAATAAACACATTACACTTCTGCATAATGATATCCCCATCTTCTTCAGGATAAAATCCAGATTGGCCACAGGCAATCCTACTCATTCTTTGTTTGTCCCCAAACTTATGCATCAGGATATACAAAATTAACCGTAAGATCCTAAGATTTCTATCCCTGTTCATAATCTTATGACTTTTCACATGTCCTCTGCCTTAGCTAGACTATCTTCTCTAAGACAAATTGCCTGAAACCAACATAAATTTCAAGAACGAGTTAAGCCTTCCCTCTTAAGCATTCCCTCTATTTTCTAAACGTGTCACAATGGCTCTTCCTCTTTTTAGTGTCCTCATTGTAATCTGTGCATTTATCTTCTTGCATCACTTCAACTTTTTGCATGAACATTGTATCCCTTATACCACCCTCTATAGTATAATTTGTACAACCTTCTTCTTTTAGCTTGGTATCATTTTTCCCCTTTAGATGCGGAATATCTTTTTATCTTTCTGGCTCTCATAGGACCTTGAAATTACTAGGCACTAAATAAATATTTGCTGAATGATTATATTTGCTAGGAAGTTTCTGGAACATCCAGAAAAATGGTATTGCTAAAAAATATAATAACTCTGCCTTCCAATCACTATTCACAGGGAAATTACATGCATAGTTTATATATTCCAGTTATTTTATTGAAAAATTAGCTGAGGTAGAAAAAGCATGAATAATTTAGATTCAATTATTCTAGTATATTATGACTTTTCAAGAAAGGAAATGAAAGAGAATGTAACAGAAAACAAAGCAAACCTCATTGGGAATTTTTTATTGATTCTTCTTTTTGTGTAAGATTATTAACATGACTATTTCATGGAGTTTATCTAAAACTAAATCTGCTCATAGAAAAAATAATAATTTAAGCACAAAGTTTCACACTCTTTTTCTAATTGTAAAAGCATAATGAAAGTCATAAATCAGTAGTTTGCCAGCTATGAGATAGATATGCCCTTATTTCCCCCGTTAATACTTTTTAAACATTTTCTGCCTCTTGCTTAAATTAATAACACCTGCTTTCAAAGCTCACAGAACTTCCATTTCAGAGATATCTCCAGTTTACTCTTAGGAGATATAGTGAATGGAGAAATGGATGTATAGCCATCATATCAAGGAGCACAGTTCTGGAAGTAAAGTAAAAGAGGCTATTTTTTATGAATAATTTTCCTGCTGTTGAGTCTTAGAGAAATCACATACTGTTGAGCTAAAATAGATAAAGATGGAAAGAAATGATGTACAACTTTCTATGTTGGTTGGGTTATCTATATAATTGTGGAATTACAAAAAAATGTTACAAGTCATATTATCTACTGCCCACTATTGAAAGCTGAATAATGCACTAATTCAATAAAATATGAACAGTGTATATAAAATATTAAGGAATGAAATAAAAATAAATTATTTTTTACACTATGTTGGTAATGGAAACATGAAAAGGCAAGTGACAGAGTGTGAGAGAATATCTGAAAATTCTTATTTATAATATAGAAATAACAAGTATAAATCAATAAGAAAAGATGAAATTGACATGAAATTTCATAATTGGTTAAAAAAACTTGATTTGATACTTCACAGATGAGAACATTCCCATGGACAATAACTATATATAAAAATGCTTAAAATAATTATGCATATGAGAAATATAATTTAAAAACATAATGACATAAAACTACATACCCGCACACTGGTTTATATATCTAATCTTCAGTATATATATATAACCATGACTATATACATTAGTAAAATTAATTCAGGTATATCTTTAAAATATGGGCATTTTAATAGGTAAAATTATACCTCAATATAAAAAAGGCAAAAGAATTCAAATCAGAAGGATCTGGATCATCAGACAAATAATTGTATACTATGGATTTGGGACTCATTCTGGAAGGTTTTTTTAAATAATTCATAGAGGGGGCAAGCCATATGTATTAAAATTCACCTTATTCATATGCCTTTCAATGCTTCCCTTGTATTTTTCAGTTTTAAACAAAAGTCTTCCTTTTGATGTCCAGGAAATGTGCTTGGGTACAGGTTGGGCATGGAATTAAAGGAAACAGAATGACAGTTTAGCAGATTTCCTTGAACAAAGCAGGAAGAAGGCAAGTAGGAAGGTAGGAAGGGAGGAAGGGACAAGGAGGAAACGGAGAGAAAGAGAGATGGAAAAGAAAACAGAAAAGATTAATTTATGAATTCTTTCTACTTTGACAATTTGTGTTAATGAGTGCTTTGAGTTGGGAATTATCTGTAATACATAGTTTGGATACAAAATCAAATTTAGTTATTATTTGTTTGGAACCATGGAATATTCTAAATAATTTATTCTCTATTTAAATACTAATACATCAGTTTTATAGTGTCCATGTTAACTCTAAGATCTGTTCATTAACGTAAGATTTGGGGCTAAGAAATTTATCCATATTTCATTAAAGAAAATAGAGCAAACTGTTTTAATGTCTAAAGGCTTTGTATTTCATGTTTAGATATATATTTAACAACAAAGTGAATGTATTTTAATAATTTTTATACAAATAAAAATAAAAAGCAATTTTGGAAAATAAAAATATTACCAAAATACCATATTCTACATTTTTATTCCTGTCCTTTCTGATAATTCATTATTCAGACACTAAAATAAGGATTAAAAACACATTGGGCCACAAAAGAACACACACTTACACCATGTTTAGTTTCTGTGGTGACTGTGTTGTTTAATAATTACAACAACAAAAACCAGAAATCAAGAGCCAAAATATACACATGAAAACCAGCATTATGGTATAAAAATAAGCACATGCTTTTGAACTACTAAAAGTTCTCTGTGACTATGCAAAATATCATCAGTATTATCCATAGTCAGTATCACCAGTAACTTCATCCACTGTATTATCAGTTAAAAAATAAGATTTAGGGGGCACCTAGGTGGCTCAGTCGGTTAAGTGTCTGACTTCAGCTCAGGTCATGATCTCAGGGTTTGTGTTTTCGAGTCCTGTGTCGGGGTCTGGGCTGACAGCTCAGAGTCTGAAGCCTGCTTCAGATTCTGTGTCTCCCTCTCTGTCCCCTTCCCCACTGAGTCCTGTCTCTCTCTCTCATTCAAAAGTAAATGGACTAAGATTTAGATGTGTTAACTGTTTCATTAGATTATGGATGCAAATATTGAGATTGCCTTCCTTTCAAAGTGTTCTAATCATCCTCAATCTTTTATTAACATTATACCATCTGCTCCAAGTGCCTAGCTTTTATTTTCCTTTATCTTCTTGCTCTAACACTAATGAGAAAGCAGTCTTCCCTGGGTTTTCATAATATATTGCAATCCTCTGGTGTGAGCCCTTATCCTTCCAGACACCATTCTCATAAACTGGTGGCATCTTATGCTGTTTGTTATGGGAAGAGGGTTGTTTAGAGATTTTTGAGAACATCCAAAATTCTCCTTTTAACTATACCCCACCCACTTGTTTTCACATTCGGATCAGTTATGGTTGAAGCCAAAATCACTGTTTAAAGCCTCTCTCGTCTCTTGGGAGCTGTCATCTTTCAAGTCTTTGGATCTCTTCCTGAAACTACCAACCTCAGCTCTTTTCAGGTGACCCATGTGACCCAGGCTCTTCCTGTATCATAAGCACAAAGCTGATTTGTCAATTTCTCTGAGGATTCCTGCCATTTCTGTTTAACCTATCTTGATTTCAATTAAGACACAAGGTATGAACACCTCTCCTGGGTTCCTGTATCATCTGGGAAAGATCTTTATGTTAACAAATGTTTTCAGCCAGTTTTTTTTTTCTTCCCCGTATCTGGGCAATATATTCCAATTTATACACTACTCACACTAATTTTCCAACACAGGATTCCCTTTCCTTTATTCTTCTACTTCATTTGTAACACTCAGCCTATACTAGCATCTCATCAAAATTACTATTGAAATGTTCCTACTAGTTTATGGCTCTAATGATTTCTGTTCCAGATAAACAGATCTTGGTTCCCATCTCTATAAATGCATATGGGCATCCAGATCTCAGGGTACAGTTTTCTATGAACCTTAAGTCTCTGATGAGTCCAAGAGAGCTCTGTGATTTCAGTTTGTTCAGCTTTGTCTTATAAAAATGGGAGTGACATTTTCTAAGCTCTTTACATTTCACTTTAAACCAGAGATCTTTGCTTTGATTTTTAATATGCCTGGTGAATTTTGAAACCTTCCGTATCTCATTTATGTATGCAGTCACTCTTTTGCTTACACATTTAACACAGTTAATTTTTATGTGAATATTTGGATTACTTGGTGTCTAAATATGTTTTTGTGGTATTTAATTTTTGAGAATTAAGTATAGAGTTATGCTAGATTTGCTTTCCTCTGGAGGCAATCTGAGTTTGATTCTGCTGGGTTTCATTAGGTAATACTAATCTGTAGCCACTGTCATTTAATATCTTGGCTTGAGGTTTCTCTGACCTTAAGGTTACTAAATACCCTATCCTCAGGACCACTGAGAGAAGACTATCATTACTTATTCTCAGATAGGACTTTTATTTCCATTTTCTAGTTAGAGGAAACAAGACATGTTCCTTCTTTTGTTTTCTTTTCTTTTCTCTACTTTTTTTTTTCTCACTTTCACTGCAGTTGTAGCCACTGCAAGGGACCGCATTCAGGTTCAGCTGTTAATTAAGACTGTCCATCCCTAAAGATCTATGTTCCGAGGACTGGTATTTTTCCCAGGACACTCTTGGTGTCTGAATTTGCTTTATATTTTTGTTTCTGAAATTGTTTTTTTTTTAAATGAGTCCTTTCGTGATTTCCCTCAGTTTTCTTAGTTCAGCAATGCATTTTAAATGTTTAACAAAATTTTTTTGGTAAAAATCTACGTAGTTTGCATCATGAGGGCTTTTCTTGATGTCTAATCTTGATAACTCTGCTGGAAGCTAAATAACACATTCACTCTTCAACCCTCTCTAATTGCCTTCTATTTTCTCAATTACAATGAAAATGTCCTCTCAAGGTCACCAGTGATCTCTATGATGACAATTCCTCTGGCTACTTGACTTTTCTTTCTATGATTATATCACCCTCTCAAAGCATTCTGCACAGTTGACTTTGCTTCTCCTTTTGAAATGCTCACATTTTGGTTTCCTGGCTAATAATTATCCAATTATTCTAGGCAAACTTCCTGTCAGTATGCCATTTATTAAAAAGGAAAGAAACAAAAAAAAAGATGAAGAAGGAAGGGGTGCCTAGGTGGCTCAGTCAGTTAAGAGTCTGACTCTTGATTTCAGCTCAGGTCATGATCTCATGGTTCTCTGTGCTGGCAGCGTGGAGCCTGCTTGGGATTCTCTCTTTCCTTCTGTCTCTGTCCTTCATCTGCTTGTGCCTACATGTAGTCTCTCTCTCTCTAAAATTAAATTAAAAAACTTTAAAAAAAAAAGAAGGAAAGAAGGAAGAAAAAAAGGGAGGCAGGAAGGCAGGAAGGCAGGAGAGAGAAAAAGACATTGCTGAAAATTTAGGAAATTTTATCTGCCTTTTCTCCTTTATCTAAAGCCATTTTCTAACCTTCCTCCTTTGTAAAATACTCCATAACTTTCCCATTCCAAACTATGTCAATTCTCTCAACTTTTATTGTACATTTTAACAGTCCCATGTAGTTTAACACTAAATTATTGCTCAAATTTTCATATGTATTATTCTTGAATCAAACACATTGTAAAGGCTCTAAAAGCAGGAATTACTGGCTCATAAGTAATCTCTCAACTATAAAACTTAGCACAGTGCACAGTCATGAAGACATCATACTTGTATTCTAAGCTAATGGTTCAGTGCCTGGACATGATTGTCAGACTGCACAGTGGCTTCCTGTCTTGTTCTGACATTCTTAAAAAGTACCACAAGATCCCTGCCCCCGTTCCCTTAATCTCTCTGACGTCATCCATTGATTTCCTCACTCTACACCAGCTACTTTAGCCACACTGCTGTTCCTTGAACATGCTAGGCAAACTTGCACTCAGAGATTTTTGCAGTTGCTGATTTCTTTACCTTCTAATTTTTCTTCACATATTAAAATGGCCTTCTCCTCTATCATCTTTTCTGGCCTTTATTCCAATGTTAACTTACTTCTCAATAACTATACTTTTTTAAACTGCATCTTTACCAATCAGTGAAGGGATTTACAAAATAAAAGGATGTAAAGTATGACACCATATACCTAAAATGTGGAGGGGAGAAAAATAATGGATTCAAATTTAAGCAACTATCAACGTAATATAGACTGCTATATGCATAAGATGTAATATAAACCTAATGGTAACCACAAATCAAAAACCAGTAACAGATAAGCAAAAACTAAAGAACAAGGAATCCAAATATATCTCAAAAGAAAGCCATGAGAGAAGAGAGCGAGAGTAGCAAGGAACAGAAAAGACCTATAAAAACAACCATAAAACAAGTAACAGGATAGCAATAAGTACATACCTATTAATAATTACTTGAATGTAAATGGACTAAACACTTGAATCAAAAGACACAGGGTGACAGAGTAGATAAAAAAGCAAGACCTACCTATATGGTGCCTACAAGAGATTCATTTCAGACCAAAAGACACATGCAAATTGAAAGTGAAGGAATGGAGGGGCACCTGGGTGGCTCAGTTGGTGAAGCATCTGACCAGCTCAGATCATGATCTCACGGTTCATGGGTTCGAGCCCCACATCAGGCTCTGAGCTGACAGCTTGGAGCCTGGAGCCTCTTCCTTCAGATTCTGTGTCTCCCCGCCTCTCTCTGCCCCTCCCTTGTTTGTGCTCTCTCTCTCAAAAATACATAAACATTAAAATTAAAAAAAAAAAAAGAAAGTGAAGGAATGGAGAACTATTTATCATGCAAATGGAAGTGAAAAGAAAATCAAGGTAGCAATACTTATATCAGACAAAATACACTTTAAAACAAAGACTGTAACAAGAGATAAATAAGGACACTATGTAATCATAAAGGGAACAATCCAGCAAGAAGATATAACAATTATAAATATTTATGCACCCAATATCAGAACACTCAAATACATAAAGCAGCTGTTAGCAAACATATAGGAAGTAATCAATACTAGTATAATAATGGCAGGGGACTTTAACACCCCACTTACATCAATGGAAAACTTACCCAAATGGAAAGTCTATAAGGAAACAGTTTCTACAAGGAAATCAGGAGAAATCACAAAGTACATGGAGACAAACAAAAATGAAAATGCAATGGTCCCAAATCTTTGAAATGCAGCAAGAGCTGTTCTAAGGGGGAAGTTTATAGCAAAACAGGCCAATATCAAGAAGCAAGAAAAATCTCATATAAACAACCAAACCTTACACCTAAAGGAGCTAGAAAAAGAACAAACAAAACTCAAAACCAGTAGAAGGAAGAAAATACTAAAGATTAGAGAAGTTATGAATGAAATACAAACTAAAAAAAAAAGAAAAAAACACAATAGAATAGATCAATGAAAATAGAAATTGGTTCTTTGGAGTTTTTTGTGTTGTTGTTTTTGTTTCATTTTTTGTTACTTTTATTAATGTTTTATTTACAGAGTGTGAGCTGGGGGGGACCAGAAAGAGAAGGAGACACAGTATCCAAAGCAGGCTTCAGGCTCTGAGCTGTTAGCACAGAGCCTGATACGGGGCTCGGACTGACAAACCATGAGAACATGACCTGAGCCGAAGTCAGATGCTTAAGTGATTGAGACACTCAGGTGCCCCAGGAACTGGTTCTTTGAAAAGATCAACAAAATTGATAAACCTTTAGCCAGGCTCATCAATCAATAAATAAACAGAGAGATAGAAAGGACTCAGTGTTGGGGCGCCTGGGTGGCACAGTCGGTTAAGCGTCCGACTTCAGCCAGGTCACGATCTCGCGGTCCGGGAGTTCGAGCCCCGCGTCGGGCTCTGGGCTGATGGCTCAGAGCCTGGAGCCTGTTTCCGATTCTGTGTCTCCCTCTCTCTCTGCCCCCCCACCCCCCCGTTCATGCTCTGTCTCTCTCTGTCCCAAAAATAAATAAACGTTGAAAAAAAAAATTAAAAAAAAAATAAAGGACTCAGTGTTTATAAACATTTATTAATAAATAAAATCAAAAATGAAAGAGGAGAAATGACAACTGACACTAGAGATATACAAGGGAGTATAAAGAGAATACTAAGAAAATTATATGCCGAGAAACTAGAAGAAATAGACAAATTCCTAGAAACATATAACCTCCCAAAACTGAATCAGGAAAAAATAGAAAATTTGAGTAGACTGATTACGAGCAAGGAAATGAAAGCATTAATTTAAAAACTCCCAACAAACAAAAGTCCTGGATCAGATGGCTTCATAGGAGTATTCTATCAAACATTTAAAGAAGACTTAACACCTGTACTTCTCAAACTATCCAAAAAATAAAAGAGGAAGAAAAACTTCCAAATTCATTCTATGAGGCCAGAATTACCCCAATGCAAAAACCAGATAAGGTCACCACAAAAAAAGAGAACTATAGGCCAATATCTCTGATGAACACAGATGCAAAAATCCTCAACCAAATATTAGCAAATCAAATCCAACAATACATTAAAAAAATCATTCACCATGATCAAGTGTAACTTATTCCTGAGATGCAAGTGTGGCTCAGTATTCACAAATCAATGTAATACATCACATCAACAAGAGAAAAAATAAAAACCTTATGATCATTTCAATAGAAGCTGAAAAAGCATTTGACAAAGCACAACACCCATTCATGATAAAAATCCTCAACAAAGTAGGTTTAGAGGGAACATACCTCAAAGTAATAAAAGCCATATATGAAAAACCCACAGGTATCGTTATACTCATTGGTGAAAATATAAGAGCTTTTTCCCTTAGATCAGGAACAAGACAAGGAAGTCCACTCTTACCACTTTTATTCAACATAGTACTGGAAATCCTAGCCCAGAGTTTACATTAGGGTATACACATGGTGTTTATATTTTATGGGTTTGGCAGATATATAATGACATGTATCCCCCATTATAGTATCATACAAAGTAATTTCACTGCCCCAAAATTCTATGTTCTGTCTAATCATCCCATTCATTACATTTAACTTTTAACTTTTTCTCTTGACTCACAATGTTATAACTGTTTTGCAGTACTGAGCTGAAGATGTAAAACAAGGTTCAAATTCAGCCTCTACTCCCCTACCTTACTTGAGCACCCTGGCACCAGCCTATATCTATGAAGAGAATACCTTTTTCATGATTGAAAGATAGTATTTTCCTGATAAACTTGAGTTCTCAGGAAGGGGTAATTTTACAAAAAGCACTCACAATGTGCTTTACCATAAAAGGATAAACCTGTGTCACAGGAGAGCAGAATTACCTAAAATGCAATATTGTTGAATTTGTGTTGCAAAATTTCCTTTGTCATCAAATAATTGGAGTATATTTGATATGGAACATTTAATTCTACTTTTATCAGCAAAGAAAGAATTATGAAAACTTATCAGTTATATTTTGACACAATAATACTTAATAAAAAAAAACATGAAACTTCTGTGGTACACAATTTGTATATATATACTCCTCATGTATGTGGAGACCTAGACTGGGCTAATTCAAACTGGCCCTGCAACATGTGTCTCTCCTCCTTCCTCTGGGGCTAGTAAAAATCTAGGTGTTTTCTTTTTAATTTTTTTCAATGTTTATTTTTTTATTTTTGAGAGAGAGAGAGAGAGAGAGGGAGGGAGAGTGTCAAAGTGTAAGCAGGGGAGGGGCAGAGAAAGGGAGACACAGAATCCGAAAGTCTCCAGGCTCTGAGCTATCAGGACAGAGCCCAACATGGGGCTCAAACTCAGGAACCAGGAGGTTATGACCTGAACCAAATCAAAGGCTTAACCTAGTGAGCCACCCAGGCACCTCTCTAGGTATTTTCTTATTAAAGAGATTGCAAAGGTGTAAAAAGGCATATAAGAATAGCCTAGTGATCTTCAAACCTATATTGTATTACATCTAACAGAACCCCATTGGCCAAAGCAAGTCATGACAAAGCCCAATGGGAGGGCATTGCAAAGTTGCATGACAATTGGCACAGGTATGGGAAGAGGTGAGGGACTGAGGACAATAATATGTACTAGTATGAATCTGGCATACATGATACCTGCATACTTAAATGACATAAGTATATGTCAAAAGATTTAAGTAGTGTATCTAAGTGTTTGAAGAATTCAGCCTATAGGTGCATTTACAAGGCTTTTAACTAAAGACAGCCTATAGAAATGCTTTTCCCAGTACTGGGAAGTTTGTCTAATTGTCTGCTTCATTTCCTTCTTGTTGAGGGACAATCTGACCAAAAAAAAAAAAAAAAAAAAAAAAAAAAAAAAAAAAATCAAAAGTAGCCATAATGGTAACAAAAGACATTGATTTTTTTTTTAATTTTTAATGTTTATTTATTTTTGACAGAGACAGAGAGAGAGCATGAGCAGGGGAGGAGCAGAGAGAGGGAGACACAGAATTCGAAACAGTCTCCAGGCTCTGAGCTGTCAGCACAGAGCCTGAGGCAGGGCTCGAACTCACAGACTGGGAGATCACGACCTAAGCCAAAGTCAGATGCTTAACCGACTGAACCACCCAGGCACCCCTGATTTTTTTTTTTTAATGTTTATTTATTTTTGAGAGAGACAGAGTGTGAGCAGGGGAGGGGCAGAAAGAGAGGGAGACACAGAATTCGAAGCAGGCTTCAGGCTCCGAGCTGTCAGCACAGAGCCCGAGGCGGGGCTTGAATCCCTGGACCACGAGATCATGACCTGAGCCGAAGTCGGCCACCCAACCTACTGAGCCATCCAGGTGCCCCAAAAAGACTGATTTTAAGGCATAATTTTATTCCCTTGAATAAAGTAGGCGAAGCCATGCAAAAACTAATCTTTTTCTGAAAGTGAGTTTTCATTTTCTCTCAAACAAAAGAAAACAGAACACCCATTCTAAATCCAATCAAGTATTTAAAGATGTAGTTTCTGGAAAGAAAGAAAGAATTTGTTTAGTAGAGGACAAGTGTATATTCTCTTTTCATTTCTTTTTTTTTTTTTTTAATTTTTTTTTCAACGTTTATTTATTTTTGGGACAGAGAGAGACAGAGCATGAACGGGGGAGGGGCAGAGAGAGAGGGAGACACAGAATCAGAAACAGGCTCCAGGCTCTGAGCCATCAGCCCAGAGCCCGACGCGGGGCTCGAACTCCCGGACCGCGAGATCGTGACCTGGCTGAAGTCGGACGCTTAACCGACTGCGCCACCCAGGCGCCCCACTCTTTTCATTTCTTTAAAAAACTTCTTTAAAATGCCTAGGCTCTGATGGTAATGATTTTCATTCCAATAAATAAGATGGTTTGAGGATCTCTAAAGCCAACACTTGCCAATATCAAAGCATAAAATTTACAGAGACATCTGTGCTTATTTCTGTATAAAAACAGCAAAATCACATGTATTGAAAAGCATCCCTGGGGCTACATCTGTGGTCAGAGAACCAAGATTTTCATTCCAGGCTGTTTTTCTAGGAAAGGATATATTTACCTCTTTAAAGAGGCACTGCCCATTAACATTTCACAAGTGGTTCAACAGTTAGGAAATCTACTTCGCTGGTATCAGCAAGAGTATACAGCAGTTGAAAATCAGCTGCTGTCTGAACTGAAAACGAACAGTAAAATTATTCAATTGCATGGTAAAAGTAAAGGACAGTCATACACTTTTTTTTTCTCTCTTTTCCCATAGGATGCTTCAAATTACGGAATATAAAGCAGATTTGGTATAGGGTTGATAGAATCATTGTTAAAAGAATCTGTTTCAACATTCTTCCACTGCTTCAAGTCATAGAACAGCTCCGTCATTCCCAGAAAACTTGTCTCATAAATATGGCACCAAATGTGTCTGATTTCTTTGGCTTGGCAATACAATTCTAAACTTTCAAGCAGCTATGGAGGCAATGCTTTTAGATTTATGTTTTTGCTTGATCAGTTTCATATGATTCCAGCCTTTTACATTTCAGTATTCTTCATGCTAAAACACTCAGCAGGGGAAGAAAAGGATAAAGATGGACACACCTAAGGTAGTTCTATAGTCTTGTTAGCTTCTTGCTTTCATTAGCAAGAGATCTGAGCTCACAAACTCAAAACTGTGAGTTCTGTGACATAATAACATTGGTAATAAAAATAAAACCAAATTTTTGTAAATTACAGTGTTCATAGATTTTCTTAGATGCTTTCCACTAAAGTTAGGCCTGTTGTAAAAGTAAATAAAGACATTCATAGTCTTCATAGCAAGGCACAGTCCCTTTGATTTCATTTAAAGGAAGTTCATAGGATTCATACATGGCACTGATAATGGTGATTTGTTACTTGAGAACATGATCATAAATCGTTACTTGATTTATGATACAAATCATCCATCATTTTATTTAGAGTGAAACTATGGCATATTAATGTGCTTTTATAAAAACTGATGATATTTTTCTAGAATGAAAGAAAATTACAGATCTAAAAATCTTGTGTATTCACTTGCTTTGGGCTGTGGGAGACTAGAAGCCTTAATCTAATAGTTATCTACTTCTCCAACCTTATTTCTGACCTCATGTTATGAGTCTGATTTGAATCCTGGCTCAACAACTTACTGAATGGGACATCTTTAGGCTATTAGTTAACTTCTTGGAAAATCAATTTTCTCATGTTTAAAATGGGAGTAAATTCTATATTACTATTTGTTACATGAATTAAATGATATGATATATGTTTCACATATAAAATATATATAAATCTTAAGCATTTGTTACATTAAACAGCATGATATATATACATAGTGTGTATAACATATATATATTATGTTCTATAGTATGTATGTAATATATACATATAGTATATATACTATGTAAAGTCACATATAAACATAAGCACACACACACTGCTTTAAATGGCATCAGATACCTAGAAAAGATGCAATAAATTATATCTAGCTTCTACATCAAGGGTATTACATATTAAAGACATTCTAGAAAGATTTTTGCATGAATTAATACTATTATCATTATCATTGTTTTATTATGTCTTTCAGCGATACAAATCTACTTTCAATTTTATGAGCACATGGTGCTCATTTTGGTTTCCGACAGTTTCCATAGCTTTTTCTTTTCTTTTCTTTTTTCTTTTTGGAATGTCTCCTATTTTTTTTCTACCTAGCAATTACCTCTTTCATTGCTATAACTCATATCTAGTGTCATCTAATCTTTAACTTTCCTTGACTAAAACCCTGATATCTGAGTTGTTTCTAAAATACTGACTTTATTTTTAATGGAAAGTGTTTGACCACTAATATAAGGTGCTTTAAATGTTGTCTACTGTTGATATCCCTCACTAGAATATTATCTCACTGAAGGAAAGGGTTATGCATTGTTCATCCATTTTTCTCAAAGAAATAGCATGCTGTATTAAGATGAAAAATGGCTAGTTTCATTACTTCTTTTTGCAAATCAAAACTATTTTCTCTAATGCATTCAATATTCTCTGTCCAGTATCTAGTATTTATCTTGAAGCCATACTGGAATTAATGAGATGCAGAGACAGGAGAGAATGGTCTCTGACCCTACATTTCAAGCTTCATTTCACAGTATCTATGATATTTAATGGTAGATGAGGAACTAATTTGACTGAATATCACTGCAGTAGCAATTCAAGCTATTGTTCATTGTATGTTTCTCTGAAAGGAAAAGACACATTATATTCCATTTAGGACAATTAGGATGATTGTCTCTCTTTGGAGAGATTATAAATGTTCTGTCATACATATAATTTGAATAGCTTAAAATGCAATTTGTTTTCAGGCTGGGATTTAGTACTATGGTGATCCTTAGAAAACCAACTGATGTTCCTGAACAATTTTCGGTTGTAAAGCACACATTTCTATTAAATTGCTAATTATATGCCTACTGTACATTTTTCAGAGCCAATATACAGATAAATTCCTTTTCATCCTGAATAAGATTCTTGAAAACAAATCACTTAACTGACGAGTTTGGTCAAAATTTGAATAATCTGGAGAGACAAATATTCATTCTATTTTCAAAGATCTCCTATTTTTTGCTTTGCTCTCTCATTGCTCAATGTAGCTAACTGTATCTCATATAAGCCCATGAAATTATAATTCTTCATGTCCCTCATACTGAGGCCAGGATTTTTCAGGTCATCTTCACTCATCTTCTACTACTAAATCTATTCTTCCACCTGTGGGTCATGAGAGTCTTCACACTGGTTTCACAATACCTTTGCACAAAGATGGATTGCAAAAACCCCAAAGATCCTAATTGTCTTAAAGACATATATTGATTTGTTTGAACTTGTTCTTCCAGATTCAAGGCGAATCATTGGATATAACTTCTGAGCTTGATTTTACCCTAAGCTGTACGGAGAAATCAGTATTGGAATTTTTAGTAAGTGAAGAATTTTCTGAAATGTACCCCCCCAGTTGTCATATTCTTTCTTGCAATGTGACTGATTAAGATCCACAATGGAAAGATACACATTGTTAGCTTAGCTTTTCTTATGTGTTTCTAAGTTGTATTTAATTTTTTAGTTATGTTAAAATACTACATAAAATGTACCATTGCAACCATTTCTAAGTGCAAGATTTAGGGACGTTAAATTCAACATTGTTGAACAACCATCACCATCATCCATCTCCAGAACTCTTTTCATCTTGCAGAAGTGAAGCCCTACGATCAGGAAGCAATAATTGCCATTTATCCCTCCCTACAGCCCCTGGTAATCACCATTCTGTTTTCTGCCTCTATAAATTTGACTATTCTTGCTGCGTCATGTAAGTGGGATCATATAGTCTTTGTTCTTTGTGACTGGCTCCTTTCACTTAGCATAATGTCCTTAAGGTTCATCCATGTTATAGCACGTGTGATTCTGATTATAGATATATTCTATATTTGCACTAATATGATAGTCACTGGTCACATGTGACTCTTGAACACGTGAAATATGGCTAGTGTGACTTAGGACTTGAAATTTAAATGTAGTTTTTAAAAATTAAGTTTGAATTGCCACATAAACTAATGGCTAGTCTATTAGATGGCACAGCTGCATTTAATCTGCCCCAATTATTTTCCTGGTTCATCAATTTTAGATATGATTTTTATTGCTATATTATGGTTTAGCTCATATATATCCATCCATTCAACTACTAACACTTTAAAAAAATTAAGTTTATTTATTTATTTTGAAAGAGAGGGTGTGTGTTTGAGCCGGGAGGGGCAGAAAGAGTGAGAGAGAGAGAATCCCAAGCAGTCTCGAACCCATGGACCATGAGATCATGACCTGAGCCAAAACCAAGAGTCAGGCGTTTAACTGGCTGAGCCACCCAGACATCTCCAACCCCTATCACTTTTCAAAATAATTTTTTCTCTCAGTTATCTTTGTAACTTTTAAATAATGCACCAATGCTTTATGTCCTTCTTTTAACAATTATAAACAAACCTGTGAAATGGTATCACCACTCTCCCTTTTCTTATAGCTTTCTGCACTTTTAATGTCATCAAAGTTTATGACAATTATGCTTTCTTCTGTAACCATAATTTGTACTTCATTGTTTTGAGCTACCAAATATTATTTACTGTAAATCCTAATGATCATTTTGTCTCTTTTGTCTTGTACTTTTTCTAAATCAATATTTTTTTCTGGCACTAGGTAAACTTATTATTATTTTTTTTTCCAACTTCATTTAATGAAATATCCTATAGGGTTTTTGTTTCAGAGACCTTCATGCAATAGCTTCAATTTAGACTTACTGGTCTTTAGATATGCTAGAACAGTATTGAACTAGCCTTTCCATTCTCCGCTTTCCAGAATTCTTTACATTGGTTTCTACATCCCGTGTTTCTACTTTTTTTCTTTTTAATTTTTAAGTGGTTTATCAAGTAACTTTCCAAGAAAGAATGGGTATGCCATAGGTAAACTTGCTAAGTTACTGTCTATTTTAATATGTCTCCTTTTTATGCTAAAACACATATGATTGGTTGCAAAGTTGCCTTCACATAGAATTCTGGGCTGAAATAGTTTTCCCACAGAACACTGAAGCCGTTGACTGCTGGGAGTCTTGTCTATCACTTTTGAGAAGCTATGTGCCATGTGTGTACTCTCCTTTTAAGTGACCATCAGTTTTTCCTGAAAGATTTTAGTATCTACTTTTTTATACTTGGTGTTGTTCTGAATGATGGTAGACTTCATATTAGAAACTCATCATACCTTGGTATATATATTTGGGAATAAATGAAAACTTATTTGGGATATATATTTCTTGTTTTTGTTTGGGAGGCTTTGTTCTATTTTTTTTTAATCCCTTTCATACTCAACTAGAGGCCTCATTTCTTCTTATAAGCTATGCTACACCAAAAACATCTGTTAAGAAGCTATGGTACTTTTTGGGCATTTCATGCAGATTAGGGTAGATCTCACTATGTGATGTATTTATTTCTGAAAAGTTCAACCCCTTTAAAACTCTGCTTCCAATAATGAAATGATGATATTTTGAGATAATTTCACTAAATATGCATACTAAATAAAGTTAAGTTGAATCCAACATTACTGTATACTTTAACCACCTTGTTAATCACATAGTCCACACTCGTAATTTTTTTCCTTAGAAGTAGCACCCCTTGGGGTATGGCAATGTCTCATATTCAAAAAGGAGTATAGAAATGAAAATTATTTAAATTTTGGATGGTAGAATAATGGAATTTAGGACTTACAGGCCATACCAAGCCCCAAGCAATATTTCTCCTATACATTAAAATGAAATTCCCATCAGTTACTGAAAATATTTTATGGAAATCCCCAGAGGGATATTTGGATTAGTTATCTTGACTACTTTATGGTAACCAATAGCTCCCTTCTCCCATGCTTCAGCTCAGTGAGGGGCTATCTCCTGTTAATACCGACTCTTAATGTGGCAATGCACTGTTAATATTAATCTGTGATTATTTGAAAGATATATACAGTTATTTAATTAACTCTTTTCTTAAATCACAATGTCCTCACCTTTGGACACAGGCATATTTTCTTGAGGTGAGGCTTGTAAGAATCCATGATTAATAAATGTCTTTATGATTAGAATAACCTCAGAGAATAACCTAATTATCCTACTTAGTATTTTACTAAATAATTAGGAAACCTGCCCAAAGAATAGAATCTAGGGCTACAAAGTCCCAAATTTTATTTTCCTCCCTCCACTAAAATGTCCTATAACAAAGATAGGTTCTTTCATAAACTAAATGAGCAAAGGATACTAGAGAGATAAGGAAACTGAGGTATTTTTCTTATATTAGAAGATTAATCAAGTCTCAGCTTAGAAAAGGAAGGTCAATAAAGAGCAACCACATCATCATTCTCCCTAAGGTATAATGTCAAAATCTTAAAACAGTGAGTTTAAAGTTTCTTGGGTAATTTCAAACTTCTAATGTAATATTTTTCTTCACTTATGGTAATTTATTCCAGTTATTTCTATCTCATCTCATCAGCAGCTCAAACTGATTCAAAACTGAAAAGCTCTTCTAGATGTGTCTCTTTTGATTTTAGTGTCTGTCAACAGAATTTTCATAAGGCAAAAATCCTGATGAGAACGGAAGCACACATGACAATAACCTGATAATCCAGCTAAATTTGAAGTTGCTCAAAACAAAATTGGTGTCAACTAATTCTTCACTTGTACCTGGAGGATTCTAACAATTTATTTTTCCCTTGGGTCCAGGTTTTACTAAGGTTCCACATATCAAATATCACCTAAAGTTTCTTTAATTTTTATCTTGAAATTTCTCATATATGGCATAAAATTAGTTACTCATCAGAAAAGCTGTATTTTCCTGAAACTCTTGGTTTCAAGTTCCCATTGAAAGGACAGATTTTTAAAAATTGAAAAGCCTAACTTGTATTTGAGAATGTGTTCTGAATTTTTTAAACGTGTAGCCTAACAACTTCCTTCCCGTCCACCCATATGTCACTAAAAATCACCATGTTTTTCTTCTTTATATTGATTAGGTTTCTTTCTGTTTCATTCTGATGGCAAATAGGGCCTGAGTTTTTCATCCTTTCATTATTTTTTTCAGCACTTATTCCCTTGTGATTAATTAGCTCTGAATTATGTTTGAACCTCTCTCCATGTGCATCAGACTGATGGAATTTCTTTCCTGTAGGAAGCTTCTGTTGGGAAACAAGAACTGAGCTCAGAATAAAACTTCAAAATTAATTAAAGTGTATGGCTTGTCTCGGGGGCAATAGCAGCATGGTATACCCAAGAAGATTTCCCTATTATATTTTCTACTTTTCTTTTTTAGACTGCTGGTGGTCAAAAGGACTAAGGAAGATACAAATAACTCTGCCAGTTTTTAAGATACTAAAATATATTTATTGTCATTATAAAAAGAAATAAAGAATGGCATGTTTTCCCACTTGTTTTGGAAGATAAGATTTTGCTATCCATTTAGCTGTTGTCACTTTTGTTTCTAAAACTAAGGAAAAACATCATGATAAAAGTTAGCTGATGACAAACAGTTAACTAACAAGTATCTCCAGAGAACTATCAAAAAAGTGAATATTTCTCACTGGTTCTTGGAAAGCAAAGCCAATGCTACCTGTGAATGTGCAGATGTGTGAGTGCAAATGCATGTCTGTCCATGTGCTTAAAGGGCAAAACTTAACCCCATGTGTATCCTAATCATTCACTGCCACCCAACATATGATGCTTTCCAGAGTAGAACGATCAAGTCTCTGCTGTAGTGATTTATGGATGGAAGTGTGTCGGGTGTATTGTGGATGTGGTTCATGTGTGTTGTGGCAGCAAGAATGTTGGGAAATACCCTTCAAGTGGATGAACAGCTTTTAAGCATTGGGCAACAGCGATAGGGGATAAAACAATCCTCAAAAGTGCTGAGGCATCAAGGTGATTTTCCTGAATTAAGACTATCAGAATATCAACTCATAGGATAGGTCCATAATCGCTGAAAAGGTGAAGCCTGAGAAATCTATTGTCTGAACAACAGAGATGTGTTAATTATTGGGATTTAAAGAATATCCCTGGATTCTTGTGCAGAGATTATGGTGCTACTGAAAAATTACATAAGCAGGATTTCTCTATCCATAGGCACTAACTGCATTTCTATTCCTTTTGGAATAAATCTGAATGACTTTCTCTCTCTCCTTTTTCTACTACCAGGGGAAGCTCCATGAGTTAAACTCTGTAATATACTCTAGGCCCTAATCAAATTGGCCCATTACATATCAAGAACCTGAAAAATGTGTCTCCTCATTGTTGCTTTTTTCCCCCCCAAATCACCAATACAAAATGTCTCTGAGCCCAACTATATGACTTTTTATAAAATATATTTTCTTTTTGTTTAAAGAAATCAACTCAAAGCTATGTATGCCGCAAAACAAACAAAAAAAAACAAATGCACATACACAATAAAATGAAGGTCAAAATAGAACAATTCTACTTCATTTAACATTATGTAAAAAGCTATATGGTGAAGTCTTGAGGCATATATGTTGGGGATGCTTTGTGAATAACAAGAGGGTATTTGTCAGCCCACTAACCCCCTACATTCTGGTTATGTGACTTGGAGACATTTACTGAGCATGTGCTTCTGCTTTACCATCACTGATAATACTGAGTCCTAACACCAGACAAAGGAAGAAGGCAATTCGCATTTCTGTTTGATGTTTTTCTCAAAATGTAAATGTTATGTGAGCCTCAGAGACAATGAGATAAGTGTAGTCGAATGTGATTTAAACGTCCCTCATTAAGGCTACCATTTACAAAATAAGAGTAAATTGAAAAGTAAAAGTTAAAAATTGCATAGAAAAAAATTGGAAATGTAGCACAGTGAAATGTTAAGTGACGTGTTTAGATAGTGACACTCTTGCTTACTACTTTTGGTTCCATTTAAAAATTTTATTAATACCCATGTGCCATTTTGAATATAAAAATTATTTTTAAAGCAATATTCCTTGTTGATAATCACAGAAAATATGTATTTTTTTTCCAAAGACAACACATCAAGAAAGGTGCAGCCTCAGAGGAAAAATATTCCATGTTTCAGAGTTTTGAAGTGTTGAATTCTTTTTATAATAGGTTTCATTCATTTACTTGTCAAAAGTCAGTTGGAGCTAAGTTCTGAAAGGAACATGATACTGCATGGAGTCATTCTTTTAGAGATAGCTATTAAATATTTAACAGCATATAAAAATTGCCTTTGCAATAGGATTCTCACAGCAAGATTAATCTGAGGGTTACAGTACAATATGCCTGAGCACAGTTCTTCAATAATGAAAAAATTTTTTTCATATTCTGGTCAGAAAATCCTCCTGCTTAGTTAAATTTGCAATGCAGGAGCTAATAGGTTGTTTTGTTGTTTAGCTAAACTGCAAATGCTTTCTCTTTGAAAGTAACTTTTTGAATTTTTGAAACTCACTATGTCAAAATCCTGAGTTCTGTTTAAGAATACATTCTCATGTAGCATGAGTCCTAGGGACCTAAAATTATAGAATTTAAGAGATTTTATTGACTTTGTCTTGTTCCTAATAACCAATGATATTATGAATTTTTTCAAGTTCACTCCTGACTTAGTGATTCTATAGGCCAGTCTTCACTTCTCTAGTTCTCTATCATACTCCCCTGACCAAGTACAAGTTATAAGGCTTGGGAGGTGAATAACAAGATGAGGGTACATGGAGAGAATGTTACCAGCAAAGGAAAAATAAATCAACTGCTAAAATTCTACCTTTTGTTCTGAGAATGATCCCTTGAAAGTCTCCTTAAAATTCTAGGCATTTTTTTAAATCACTTTTGACACCCACTTACAAATCCTTAAATGACTAAACGTTATTATATATCTTATACCTTGCAAACTTTATCTTTGCTCAGTATTATTAGTTCAGAAAGCAAATACGGAATTGTATAAGTCAAACACATGGCCTGTGGACATTGATAAATCAGAGGTTTTTCCAAGCAGTTCAGTTCTCTTGGTAAGGAAATGCAAGGTGAAGACTACACATTCCCTAACTCTGTATCATGTATGACTTCCATTCCCAATTTACATGAGAAACCCTAAATATTTTCCCAAATCCAACAAATCTATGTAAAATCTCTCCTCTTATAAAAACTTGCACGGAGATGCCTTAAACAAATCCCAATCAACTCTAAATTTACCATTTCCCTGTTTAAGGCAGAATACCCAGGATTTTAGGGGAAGAAAAAAAAAAAGGATAAAAATTGAGGACGGCAAGTGCTGGTTATTTTCATTTACCTCTTTCCCAGGAATAGATTACTCACTTTCTCTTCTCTGATTTGTGAAATGAAGACTAAGCCCTATGGAATATTATTTCACTCAGACTTCTCTTACCATGAGTGTCTGAATCCACCCTGATGGATCTGTGATGTTCACTCTTGAAATAAACTTCCCCCTTACTATTTATAAAGTTGCATCTGTTCAATAAACTAACATGCTGTCTTGTTTTCTGAGTTTTCAGTATTATGAATTGTCCTAGCTTTCTGTACCTTCGTGGGTACTTGTATTATTGAAGTTGTTTTAGGAGATGTTGGCCAGGTGCCAATTTTAATCTTATGTATTTAATTTGAAAAGAGTCTTTTTTCCCAAAATGTAAAACCAGTGTCTGAAATATAATTATGCCCACATCATTCCTCTGCTTAAGATATTTAAATGGCCATGGGATGAAGTTGAATTTCCTTTACAACTTTGGTTTTCAAAGTATGGTTCACAGACTTTTGGATATCTCAAAGATCCTTTCAAGGGATCTGAGGGATTAAAACTATTTTCATAATAATGCAAAAATAGTATTCACCTTTTTCACTACCCCAATATTTACACTGAAGGTTCAACAACATGGATGCAGAAACTGCTGCTGCCTTCTCATGAGTCACAGCAGTTGTGACAGACTGAAGTAAGTTGTCCCTGTATTCTTCACTACATGAACTTGCCAAAAAAAAAAGCAAATTTCACTTAACAATGTATTTATGGAGTAGTAAAAATTATTAACTTTATTAAATCTCATCCCTCGAGTGTGTATCATTTTTCTGTGTGAAGACATGGGAAGTATATATAAAGCAGGTCTGCTACATATGTTAAGTGTGATGGTTGTTCAAGAAAAGAAAATCACCTGTGTAATTGTATAGGTTATATAGTCAGCTAATGACTCTTCTATGGAACACTATTTTTATGTGACTTTTTAATGGAACACTATTTTATTTGGATGAAAGAACAGCAGAAAAACTATCATTATTCAATCCTGAGTAGGATTCTCAAAAATGGCAGACATATTCTAAAAAAGAAGGAAAGGAAAACAAGTGACAATCTATGTTTCCAATGATAAAATTTGAGCTTTCAAGAAAAAAAAAAGAATTTTGCAAAACTTGCATCCACTATAAACTCCACACTTTTCCTAATAATAAAGGCTTTTCTGATGAGATTATATTCCTATTAATATCATATTTTTGATACTGTGTAGTAAAATGTGTCACCATTTGAAAGATCTGCATAATGACTCAGTGAATGACTATTTTCCAAATAATCAAAGCATAATGTTATGAAATCATGCATGGGTGAAAGGTTCACTCAAGATGCAAGACAGACAAATGTATTTTAATGTAGCTGCAAAATTTACATCGTATTATATTTCACATTTCAACTAAACTTTATAAAACTACTTGTCAAATTTTGTTGTCTTATCAAAGAATATCCACAATTATGTGAAATGTCTCTTAAAATATTCCTCTCCTTCCCAACTACAAATTTGTGTGAGATCAAATTTTCTTCAAGTACTTCAACCAAAAATTGTTGCAACAAAATGCAGAAGCTAATGTAGTTATTTTCTATTAAGTCAGTAATTTTAAAGAGATTTTTAAAAGGTAAAACAATGTCATTCCTTACATTGAGTTATAGCTCTGGGAAACACAGCCACTTTTTCATAAATATATATTATTTATGCTAACTTTACTTACTATGTAAAAGTTACATATAGTAATTAGCCCATTTAAAAATAATAAACAAATTTTATATATTATATATTATTTAAATATATATTTAAAATATATATTATTTAAATATATTATAATAATAAATATAATAAACATTATTTTTAAACGAACTAATTACTATATGTAAGTTTTGTTTTTATTTCTAGCATGGTAATACTTAAAGATATAATCCACATAATCAAAAGTTGTTGGGATTCTCAATGATTTTTAAAATCGTAAGATCCTGGAATTAACATGTTTGAGAATTAAAAAAAAACAGTTAAGATTTCATCCAGGTCTATTTCTCCAGCCTCATCTGACACCCATACCAACCTCTCTAACTTCCAAAGTATCAGTTTTCATAACGCCTGAACATGCAAAGTTTCCCTTCACTGCAACTGCTTTAACAGATCCTCTTCCCTTTAAGCGAAATGTGGGGCTGAGTATGCCAAGATTAATGTCCCTGTCCATTGCTGAATTTGGTTGTTAATTTGTTACAGTATAATTTTAATAGGCATATTTATGTAAAATCTATGAAGACTGCAGATATCTACTTCTCTTATTTCCTCTTAAGTAAAAATTATGGGTTTGGGGTGGGGGAGGGTGCTGGAAAAGAATAGATGGCTTTATTTTAAAAATTCAAGTGTGATTTGATTTATCTACATGAGAACTTATATGACATAAGGTAAGTAAGGCTTATCCACAGGAAATGGAGAAAGGATGGAAGATAGCAACGGTAAACCAGGAAAAAATCCATTTGTATGAAAATTTACAAAGCTGACAAAGGAAAATGATGAAAAATTTCAGGGTGAGAATAAATTAGAGAGACATAGATAATGGTATTTCAGTAGAGAATTTGGAATATTGGAAAATTCTGTTTTTAAAATTTTATTTTGGAGTGAGCGTCAGCAGGGGAGGGGCAGAGGGAGGAAGAGTGGGAGGGAGAGACAGAGAGAGAGAGGGAGAGAATCTTAGGCAGGCTCCACACTCAGACATGGAGTTTGATTCCACAACTCTGGGATCATGGCCTGAGCCAAAATCAAGAGTGGGACACTCAACTGAGCCTGTGCCACCCAGGTGCCCCTGTTGATAAAGTCTTAAAAGGGGTAAATAAGCTAAGAGAGACCCAACAGGGTAACGTTATTTAATCATAATAACTTTGAAACAACAATTTTGAATACACCAAAAGTTTGTAAAAAACAAATGAAAAAGCATTTATAAATAGATCCACCATAATGCAATTAGAATGTCACATGATATAGTCCCTTCTGTATGTCTCCTGTTCTCAATTACAAGACAGGTTTTTACAAGCTACTTAATATCACTTTCCTCAGTTTTTCCATATGTAAAATGGAGATGATAATAGTATCCTATTACAAAGAGTTGCTATGAGGATTAGATGAACTAATATATAATATATATATAATATATGTATATGTTATATATATTATATATATTATATATTATATATATTATATATTATATACATATATATATGTATATATATATTATATACGACATCCTTAGACCAACACTTGGTTCTGTGCAAGTACTCTACAAATAGAAGATGTTATCATTGGCATTAGTGTTGGTTTAAGTGCTTAAAAAGAGACTGGTAGGGATTGAATGTTTGTGTCCCACCACCTCAATTCATATATCGAAGCCCTAATCCTCAATGTAATGGTATTTAGTGGTGGGGCCTTTGGGAAGTAATTTGATTTAGATGAGCTCATGAAGGAGGTGCCCCTATGATGGGATTAATGCCCTTATAAGAAGTGACCAAAGAGCCCTCACTCTAAATCATGTAAAAATATAGCAAGCAAAAGGGTGGCTTGTCTGCAAACCAGGAAGAGTATCCTACTGGACACAGAATGCTAGCACCTTGATCTTGGACTTTCCAGCTTCCAGAATTATGAGAAATTAATGTGTGCTGCTTTAAAAATAAAATAAAATAAAATATAAATAAAAAATAATAAACAAATAAACAAATAACTACATAAATAAAAAGAGGCTTTCAAGCCAACTGGCCAGGTCTCTTCAACAGTCCACTATTGAATAGTCCATATAAAGGACATTGCAAGAGTAAAAAAAAAAAATCAAGCACCATAACAACTAATATAATGTATGCTAGATAGGATAAAGATACTACTAGATTGGTTACAGCCAATGTTTTCTAATGGAAATGAGGACATGAGGGTCGTGAGTGCAGCATTAGTTTGTTCATAATACTTTGTATTTTGATTTTTGCCCATTTATATATCTTTATAATTTAACTGATACAAATTAATATTTGAAAGTATAGAAAGTATAAATATGCAAAGAAAATTTCTTCAATTCTAACATCTATTAGATAATAACTAACATAAAACATATTTACCTGGAGTCTTCTTTATATGTTTTTAAGCTTACTAAACTATCATATATTCATTTGGCTTATTACTTTGACATAAGTTTACACATAAAGAAGAGTTTCAAAAATACTACAGAGAATTTCTGTATATATTTCACTCAGATTCCCTTAATGTTGACATCTTACATAAGTATGATACAATGATCAAAACCATGAAATTAATGCTGTTATTATGCTATTAAGTAAACTACAGACTGTTCAGAAGTCATCAGTTTTTCCACTAATGTCTTATTTTGGTTCTGGGAAAATAAGATACACTGTATTTAGTTGTTATTTCTACTTACTCTTCTGCAGTTTGTAACAGGCTTCAGTTCTGTCTTTTATGATCCTGACACATTTGAAAATGATTGACAAATATTTTGATGAATGGCCCTCTATTTGTTTTTTATCTGATATTTTGTCATAATTAGATTGAGGCTATTAATTATTAAGAACACTATCACAGATATAGTTAACATTATTTAAAGTATTCCCTTTAAACAATGGGAAACTATTTTCTCAAGATACTATGTCATACATTTTCCCACAAATCAATGACAATTTTTGTGGGTATTATTTTTTCATCTGAGATAATTAAAGGGAAGTATTAAATAGATTATATATACACTAATAATAAACTAGTACAATAATATGACATGATTTAGATAATGTATAAAAAACCACCTGGGTGGTTCAGTCAGTTAAGCGTCGGACTTCAGCTCAGGTCACGATCTCACAGTCCATGAGTTCAAGCCCCACGTCAGGTTCTGTGCTGACAGCTCAGAGCCTGGAGCCTGCTTCAAATTCTGTGTCTCCTCTCTTTGTCCCTCCCCTGCTTATACTCTGTCTCTGTCTCTGTCTCTCTCTCAGAAATAAACATTAAAAAAATGTTTTAAAAATCATCAACGTCTAATACCATGAGAGATAATTAGTTACATAGACAGAATTTGAGATGGACTTTGCAAAGTAGGGGAAATTGCTAACTAGGGAGACTGAAACTTTATATAACAGGCAAAGAAAGTAAATTAGAAATACCAACAACATAGTACATAGGATAGCATGAAGATGCTATAAAGAGATTATCCAGCTGATTTTCAAATCCTTTCACAAATATCTTACTATATTCTAAAAATATACCTATGAAGTATCTGCCATTATCTATTTTCATTAATGAAATTAATTGAGGCACAAAGAAATGGAAAGATCTCTTACTAGATCAGCCTCTGTAAAAATGACACAAAGAATCAAATCCAGATGATTTGGATTTTTAGTTTTATTGTCTTCCCATCACTTATTTTGGGTTCTTTAGCATTACCTTGGTATAAATTGGTGTAATAAAAAAAATCATTTCATCTAAATCATGTCTTCTCTCTTTTTGAATTATTTGTTGAATCTTGTAGATAGCTGAGACAGTTAAACTTTTTTCTTTTTTCAGAAATCAAATTTTAAGCCTTGAATATCTACAAATATTTCCTTTATATTGCCTTCATATGTAAGAGAACATTTGAATCAGGAAGAATTTTTGGATTAATTATTTTTCATCAAAATGCTATAGAAGTGGATCTTATGGATTCAGTATAACTAAGAAGCCTGAATTAAGCCTGATAGTTCCTATTTTTAGAAAATCCAGTAAGAAAACATAAAAAAGATTTAAAAAAACAGGTGTGATGTATATTGTTTTCACCTAATTTTTATAGGCAATGCAGGCAAATTTTTCATAAAACTATATACACACATTTATTTGTTTTTTTCTTATTTATTATTCTCCCATGCTGTCATCCATTTGTCTAGTTCCCTCTCATGCCTATCCATAAATAACCCGTTATTAATTTCTTCTTTACCTTTCCAGCATTTCTTTATATACATATATGCATATGTGCATATTGTATATATAAACAAATACATTTTTATTTAACACAAATGGAGTCTGGTATTTATACTGTTCTATAAATAGCTTTTTTTCATAAAAATTAAATATTGGAGACCTTTTCACATAGAGTTTATTATTTTTACAACTAAATAGCAATCTATTGTACTGCTTGCTGAATTTAGTGTATATTGACCCATGGAAAAACAGTTTGTGATTACATCTGTTAGGATAGGGCTCAGATAACTATTACGGTTTGTGTTCATCTAAGTGAATGTTCAGTGGCACAATGAAAACTTGGTGGAACATGAGCCCGTTTTTCACTTACAGGAATGTTCTGTCTTTTGCATCTGTCTGACATCCTTGGCCTCTGATCACAAAATATCATTAATGCACCACAACCACTGTGACAAATAACATGTCCTCTACATATTTACAAAATAATTCTATAGGAAGTTGTTATCCCGGTTGAGAACCATTGTATTATAAGATAACTACTGTTGAGATTTCTATCTCATAAACACTTGACAACAGTTGACAACTGTATCTACTTTTTGATGGCTAGTCTTGTCCACCAGTGAATGGCCTTATGCCAAGGCCATAGTCCATGGAGAAAATGCTAGAGAAGAATGTTGTGGGTCAGCTAGAACTCTTCGAGATAGCACTTTTGTAGTAGAAGCAGTGTTTAAGGCTGGATGAAAAATGTGCCATCTGGATTACATTCTGAGATTGATTTAGATGAGTCAAAAGTTATAGTAGATGATCTACTGACACTCCTATGATATTTCCTAAATCTCTGTAAAAAATCCTGGCTATGACTGAAAAAAAAATTCCAATTACAATGTACTTCCCATGCTGCTATTTCAAGTAATCATTTGCTTTTATACATACATTTTTGTGGGAACTAAAAGGCTTGAAGATGTGGGGTTGTCATTCTTTCACTCACATTCTACTACTGATTTTAGGAAATAAAAAGATGTGTTATTTTAACTTTACTTGTGTTGAGTGATATGGTTTCTTAACTAAGCACAGCCCAATTAAATCATGTGTTCAGTGCTAAAATGTGACATTAAATCAAACATTAGACATTTTAATTCATGTTTTAGTACTTTCAGGTGGTTGTATAAAAACATTAGTCATTGTAACTGTTCACTGTGCTCAATAATATAAGATCACATGTGATTGTACTTACCTCTGGAATAACATTCATTCTGCCTATTGCTCTCAGAACAGTTCTGAAAAACAAATACAGGATCATAAGTTAATTTCACATCACCTCCTCATCTCCTAAAATATATCTTCTTTTAAGATACAGATATATAAGTAAATGCATTCTCTTTATGAAATCAAGAATTTTAAAAAGTTCAATGAACTTTAATTAAAAATTTAATATAAAGTTTAATGAACTTTCAATAATCATTCAGTTATTTTATAAGCTAGTCATCCTTTAATTATAAATATATACATGTGTTACAAACCATGCTTTTAAAGGATATTGGTATTTTATATTGGATTCATTTGCCAGCTCCCTGATGCACATGTTAATTCATTATATATTATAAATCTTAAAATGTTTAACTTTGAAAGAAAAATATTTGGGAAATATTCTGTCTCTGCTAATTATTATTATTTTTTTATTTTTTGAGAGAGAGAGATAGAGAGAAAGAGAGAGAGAGGGCATGCATGCAAGCGGAGGAGGGGCAGAGAGCGAGGGACAGAGTGAATACCAAGCAGGGTTTACACTGACAGCAGGGCTGGATTTCACGAACCATGAGATCATGACCTGAACCAAATCGAGTTGGACACTTAACTGACTGAGCCACCCAGGTGCAGTCTGTGCTAATTGTTAACTGAGGAAGTTTGTTCATATTAAATTTTTTATACTTCTATTTCCTCATCTGTGAGGTAAAAATATCAGCATCTTTTGTTCATGGCTAGTGAGAGGAAGCATTATGATACATGTATTTTTCTTTTTGGTACATATAAGCCATTGGTAAATGATATCTCTTATAATCAACCACTTTGCTTCTAGAAGATAGTATTTTTAAAAAGTTTTATTTAATTTTGAGAGAGGGAGAGAGATCACAAGCAGGGGAGGGGCAGAGAGAATGGGAGATAGAAGATCCGAAGTAGGGTGCTGTGATACATACAGCAGAGAGCCTGATGTGGGGCTCAAACTGACAAACTGTGAGATCATGACTTGAGCCAAAGTCAGACACTTAACTGACTGGGCCACCCAGGTGCCCCAAGAAGGTATTTTTCTTTTTAATACCAGCCATAATGATACCTCTCTTCTCACTTTATCCAATGATTGTCAGTTGATGTCTTTCTACCTTCAGGCAGAAAATGAAATTATTAAAATAAAATTCATGGATCAGGGGTCTGAATGCAGCATACTGTAATTAGGTACTTTAGTCCAAATTTCTGAATTGTTTCATGTAGGATCACTACTTTTATCAGTAAATACTGAGAAGAAAAAATAGTAAATATTCTATATACTTAAAATATCAGAGAGACTTACATATCCTGAGGAGATGATGAAAATCTTCTAGATACCTAAGGTCTGTGACATTAACTCTAACCTGGCCACCATTTGAGAAGAAAATCTAAAACAGACATGTGAATAAACACTGGAGAATATGAAAAATCAAAAAGAACTGTTTGAATGAAAATGCTGAATCCACCTAGATATTTCTTTGTTGAATGGCCAGTAATGAGAAGAAAACAGTGTTACCTGAAGTGAATAAAATAATATTTCAGATGAAGTAAAGAGATCTTTAACCTTGAAGATTCAAAGAAAGAACCCATGTCCCAAAACTAGAGGATGCATAAGAATATAGGAATGTTTGGCATAATAAATACTGCAATATTAATATATTATAGTTTTCATACTATTTCCTCAGTCACATCATAAGGAAGACTGTGTGCAGGGATGGGAAAATTGCTGCAGCCCTTTTTTCAAACAGACTTCCATAACGGAATACCACACATATCCAGCAAATTCTCCACTAAAATGGAAAAAAAAAAAAAAAAGGAAAATGCCAAGTATTGGTAAGGATGAAGGACAATAGGAACTCTTACATACTACTAGTGAGACTATAAGCTGGCACAACTATTTTGGTAAAATGACATTATGTACTAAACCTGGATGCATACATACTCCATTATCTAAAATCCCATTTCCAAGTATATATCCAATATAAATTGTACATAGAAATAATTTTATCTTAAAGAAAGTAATTAAAATATTCATAGCGGCATCATTCACAGTATAAAAAACTGAAAACATCACACGTTTTTATTAATAGATTTTTTTTAAATTGTAGTATGTTCACACAGTGAAATACTGTATGTACAGTGAGGGCCACTGTCCCATGAGTGCTGTGTGGGAAGCCATTCAGAGCCCTTTAGTCAAAGGGGCCCTGTGCTTATTTGGTTTAATATTCTGCCGTCATGATCTAAAATTCTTAATAATTTTTCAGTGAGGGTCTCTGTAAGTTATGTAGCTACCTATTTGTATGGCAATGACAGTAAATAATAATTAGCAAGTGTAGGAAAAGATATGCATGAATATCCCTAGCAAAATATGACACAAAAGGGTATATATTTTATTATTTCAATCCTGTCAAGTAAAACAGACAAAATGAATTAATTGTTAGAATTCAGAAGAGGGTTTAGTAGGTAGGGAGGGGCCCCTGGGTGGCTCAGTCAGTTAAGCGTCCAACTCTTGATTTTGGCTCAGTCCATGAGCTCATGGTTTGTGAAACTGAGCCCTGCTGTCAGCACAGAGCTTGCTTGAGATTCTCTTCCTCTCTCTCTGCCCTTCACCTGCTTGCACTCTCGCTCTTTCTCTGTTTCTCTCTCTCTCTCAAAATAAACAAATACTAAAAGAAGAAGAAGAAGGAGGAGGAAGAGGAGGAGGAGGAGAGGGTTTAGTAGTTAGAAGTGGATCATAAAGGAGATTCTTGGGTACTGATTCCTGGGTAAATCACATTTCATAATGTGTGTCTCAGTTACACATGTGTGTTCCCTTTGTGCAAATGTATTGAGCCATACTCTTAATATTTGTTCACACTGTTTTATGTACATTATACTTCAATAGAAAAAATTAAGCAAACATCATTGAAATCTTGATGTGTGAAAATAAGTAAAATTGAAGGAGGAAAAGGAGGAGGAAAAGAAATGAAAAATGATCTATAAAATTTAAATACAACATAATTATAAACCAGTCATTTTTTTTATATTCCTCTCTCATTATGGTATAGTGCTCTCAGACTACAATCTGTGGTTTACCTCCCTTAGCTTACATCTCATAATGATACTCAGGATTGGGTCCTTATGACAACACAGCCCTCTTCATTGTTTTCTATTTTATAAATATTTAACCATAATTAACTTACATATAATAAAATTCACTCATTTTATTTGTAAAATTCAATAAGTTTTGAAAAATGTACACAACTGTGTAACCATTATCATAATCAGAGTATTGAACATGCCCACTACCCCCAAAGAATTCCTCCAAGCTCCTTTGAAGGCAATCCTCATCTACCACCATGAGCCCAAGACAACCACTAATTTGTTTTCTATTACCATATTTTTGCCTTTTGAGAACATACAATAAGTGAAACAATTGTGTGTGTTGCCTTCTGAGTCTAGCTTCTTCAACACAAAATAAAGCTTCTGGGATTCACCCATGCTGTTGTGTGCATCAGGACTTTCTTTCCTCTTTTAATTGCTGAGCAGTATTTCATTTTAAGGATGTACCACAATTTGTTTATCTATTCACTAGTTTGTGGGTGTTCTGGTTGTTACCGCTTTTTGGTGATTATGAATAAAGCTGATATGGATATTAGTGTACAGATTGTGTGCGAATATGTATTTTCATTTCCTTTTGGTAACTATCTAGGAGTGTGATTTCTCAGTTACATAGTCAGCATACACTTAACTAAACTGCCTAAGTGTGATTCAAAGTGGTCATACCATTTTGTATTCACACAAGCAACAGGAGAATGACGTTGTTACACATTCTCTATTATATCTGTTATTGTCAATGTGTTTGATTTTAGCCAATTTAGCTGGTGTGTAGCAGTAGCTTCTTATGATTTTAATTTGTGTTTATCTAATTATGGACACATATAGACATCTTTTAATGTGTTTGTTATTCATATACCTTCATTGACAAAGTTTCTTTTCAAGATTTTTCCTATTTTTAAACATTCAGATGGTTTGTCTTCTCGTTTTTATGCGCAAGAATTCTTTATATACTCTGGATATGAGACCTCTATCAAATACATGTTTTGCAAATATTGTCTCCCTGTTTGTGGTTCACCTTTTCATTGCTTAAGCATCTTTCAAACGGGGGGTGGGGGAGTTTATACTATTGATGATGATTCATCACTTTCTTCTTTTATGACCTCATTTAAAAAATTTTTTTAACATGTATTTATATTTTGAGAGAGAGAGACAGAGAGAGACAGAGCATGAGCAGGGGAGGGGCAGAGAAAGAGAGGGAGACACAGAATCTGAAGCAGGCTTGAGGCTCTGAGCTGTCAGCACAGAGACTGATGTGGGGCTCGAATTCACAGACTGCGAGATCATGACTTGAGCCGAAGTTGGACACTTAACCAACCGAGCAACTCAGGTGCCACTAACTTATTTTTTAAGAGTGTCTAAGAAATCCTTCTCTAACACGAGGACACACAGATTTTTTTCCTCTATGTTCTTTGAAAAGTTTTATAGTTTTAAGTTCTTATATGAGGTCTATAATCCATGCCAAGTTTTTGTTTTTTGTTTTTGTATATTGGTGACAGAAGTTTTGAGTTTCATTTATTTATTTTCAACTGAACATACAGGTATTTTAGCACCATTTCTTGGGAAGATGATCACCGGCATGTTTGAGGAAGATCAGTTTACTATCCAGCCTCTGGCCCTGGCCCTTTCACCCCATACAATCCCATGTCTCCTGCATTCTTCCATCATGGACCTAGACATGTCAAGAGCTCCCTCTTCTTCAGTACTCTGCCCCACAAATTCTTACTACCCCTGCCTTCTTAAATCCCAGTCTCTGTCTTCTCAAATTAATGTGACTGACATACTCTTTTTGGATTCTTCCTCCCTGCTTTATTGCCTCTAGCTAGTAACCCGGAGATGATCATCAGACCCGCCTCATTTGTTTCCCTTTTTTTCTGAGATCACAATCTTGTGCTACCTGTTTTCCAGGGTCTGAAAAAATGTGGTCTCGTATATTTTTCCATTTTTCCTGTTTTTTAAAGTGGAATGGCAATTATCACTGCGGTTAATTTATAGGTAAAACTACAAGTCCAACAATCCTGTCTTTTAAAAGAAGAAATGAATTTACAACTTATTTTATATATTTTCAATTGGTCTATATATACTAAATATAGTCTATATATTTTCAAGGTTTAGAGGACCTTGAGTCCTTCACATAGAGATTAGTATGCTTTGTTTTAAATTAAAATAAATTGTTTCAGTGTATTTTTTGCTTTTAATTATGGTTGCAGGTGTCTAAGTGGCACTAGTCAATCTTTAAACCAGGTCTCTAAAATATGAGTAGTTAGTTGATAGCATGTATCTGAGGTAGGAAGTACTGCACACTGTTGAATGAATTCTGAGGAACAGAATCTTAATGAGAGGGATAAAACAATGTACTATTTCTTGTTTTTACTGATTTGCATAAATTTTAGGCCCAATATGGTTCCATTTCCCTTCAATTCAAGAAAGATAATTTAATACCCAGTTAATATGTTTCCTGTATAATGAGGTCTTTTATAAATCAAAGGATACATGTATGGAATGAAGTGATTTCTCTTCGTAGCTCTGTGAGTCTTAATTGTAACAATCAGTTCCACCATTTGTCACTGACAAGCTTCTTTTATTAAAGGGAGTAAAATGTTCCCTCTTTCAGAAAATATTCAATGTACATGGTCTCGAAATTTCATACATTCTAGGGGTGCCTGGGTGGCTCAGTCGGTTAAGCGTCCAACTTCGATTCAGGTCATGACCTCACGGCTTGTGAATTTGAGCCCCACGTCAACAGTCTGTGGTGACATCTCAGAGTCTGAAACTCACTTTGGATTCTGTGTCTCCCTCTCTCTCTTCCCCTCCCCCATTCACACTCTCTCTTTCCTTCAAAAATAAATAAACACTAAAAAATTTATTAAAAAGAATTTTCATACATTCTAAATAAGTCTGAAAGGCTGTTTTGTCACGGCTCTCCTTGTTTCCCCTTCAGAATGGATCATTCATGAGTACTGGGTAGATTCATTTTATTTAAGACTTAAAAGTGTTAAAGGGGCGCCTGGGTGGCGCAGTCGGTTAAGCGTCCGACTTCAGCCAGGTCACGATCTTGCGGTCCGTGAGTTCGAGCCCCGCGTCGGGCTCTGGGCTGATGGCTCAGAGCCTGGAGCCTGCTTCCGATTGTGTGTCTCCCTCTCTCTCTGCCCCTCCCCCGTTCATGCTCTGTCTCTCTCTGTCCCAAAAATAAATAAACGTTGAAAAAAAAAATTAAAAAAAAAAGTGTTAGGCTTACCTGAACATTTAAACAACAGATTAGAAACACAGGTAACTGTGTATGATGCATGTATAAAGACATAATGTGAAAGCAGTATTTATACATATATAAATAAATTCTAGTCAGTAATTAAATGTGTGAAGGTATAAGACACAGATAACTGATTTAGGAGTAACTCCAAAAAGACTCATTTGATTAACTCCAGTTCTTCTCCCTCCAAATCTTGCAAGTACTATCCCTGGATCCCCCCTGCCTCCTTTTGTTTTTCGAGAGAGAGGGAGAGAGCATGAGTGCAACCAGGGGAGGGGGGCAGAGAGAGTGGGGATTGAGAGAGAGAATCTCAATCAGACTCCATGCTCAGCACAGAGCCCGATGTGGGGCTCCTGTGGGGCTTGATCCCATGACCCCACAACCATGGGATCATGACCTGAGCCGAAATCAAGAGTCAGATGCTCAACCCACTAAGCCAATCAGGCACCTCAACCCCCCCCTGCTCCTTTTGAAACATTATGGGGGTCTTCTGCTATTATTTGTCCCTTCCTAAGCACACTAATAAAACTTAGTTTGACTACAACTATGTTGCTCGTTATCTCTGGCTAACAGGATTTAGAAATAACTTACTCCAAGGTAGTCCCTAAGTTTGTTTCAGAGCAAAAAAGTCCTACTTTGATATACATATTTTGGTATATAAATTGTACTCACATTTAGTTTCTAAACAATGCAAGGTCTGAGGTATAAAATAGTGTATGGTATCTCCTGACATCTGAAGTTTTCTATAATGACTTCAAAATTAATAATTCAACTTGGAATATTCTCCATCAGCTAAAATGTCTGTTATGCACTAAATATTTTGCCCCCCCCCATTCATATTTTGAAGCCCTAATGCAGTGTGATGGTAATCAAAGTGACACCATGAAGGGTGGTTAGGGTTAGATAAGGTCATTAGGGTAGACCCTCATGATGGAATTAGTTCTCTTATAAGAAGAGATACTTGAGAGCTTGCCCTCTCTCTTGCTCACTCATGCTCTTTCTCCTTTCTCTCTCCCCTCCACACTGCTTGCTCCCTACCTCCTCTCTCCAGCACGTGTGGACACAGTGAGAAGATAGCCAACTGCAAGTCAGGAATAAAGCTCTCACCATAAGCTGACCATTATGACACTCTGATCTAGACTTAACAGTCTTTAGAACTGTGAGAAAATGAATTTCTGTTAAGTCACCCAGTCTATGGTATTTGTTATGGCAGCTCAAGCATACTAATACAATGTTCATAATATCATTTAAATGAAAAGAGCAATTTATAAGGCTATCTATACAGCACGATCACAATTTTATCTAATATATATATATGTTTTTATATGAATTCATCTACATGAAAAATATAGTGAGATTTATGTGTGGTTTTTATTTTTTATTTTTATTTTAACTATTGTTCATTGTCTACAATGCAGAACACTTTGCAAACATTTTGAAATAACTACTTTATCATCTACCCCATAAACCCTCTTCCTCTATGTTCTCTTGCTCACAAGTAAACAATAAGCAGAGTCAGGGGCTTTCACTTCCTCTTTTACCGCCAAGGCATTCTCAAATCCATTTCATTCTTTCTATTGCAAATATTACAGCCTCCGACTGGTGCTCACTTTCATTTTCTTCTTCTCATGATTGGCCTCCTAACATGGTATCTTACACCTCCCATATTCATTCTCCACAAGGCAGCCATGGTGACTAACATCTCTAAAACATAAATCTGAGCTTTTTTATTATCTTGCTTCACTTTCCTTTAAAGTCTTCCCACTTGTCTACAAATTAAAAACCAAGAATTTAGTTAGTCACAGTATATATATATATATTACATTCAAACAAATTTCTGAGGAGGAAGTGTCTGTTTGCTGTGATTTCTCCATTGGAATGACAGCAAGTTCATTCCTGTGACTTAGGGTTGAAGACATGGGTATGGGTGACTGTCAGCCTTAGGCAATGAGCTCATTGCAGAGTCCATTTTGGAATACTAATGATCTTTATCTCCCCGCCTAATTTCAAAGAAGTTAGAAAGTGTTTAATGACTGACTGATTATCTGTATAGGATAACTATGTAGGATTTGATCAATATATGCTCCAGGGCTCTTTAAGAATTTTAGCTGAAAAGCACAGACATAATGAATAGAAGATGGATATTTTAAGAAATAACCTAATATGATTTTTCTAAAATTTCTAAAAGTTTACCTTTTTTATTTAAAAATTATGTATTGAGTACTTTCTATTTATTAGGGACTCAGGTCATAGGGACAAGAATATTAGAAAAAGCACGAGGTAGACATTTTAATATGTATAGCTTTAAATAATTAATACCAATGTGTACAATAAACTGTTATGTGATAATACCAAGTTTAGCAAATGCAAATTATCTCAAGTTGCTGAGTTAGGAAAAAAGCTTCTCTGCACACCATTTATCATATTTGCCTACCTGGTCTATAAGTAAGCACTTTGCAACTTACTGTTCAGGTTGCAAATGCTCCTGATTTCACAGAGTGCAGTAGGGGAAATAATTGCTTCACCAATGATAATTGAAAAGATAGCACACAAGTAAACCTTGAAGGTGGGGTGGGGGTTGCACTCTGTAATTTTTTTATTCAGTAAGCTTTAGTTGTTTTCTAAGGAAGGAGGCTTTCCCCAGCTACCTTAGATGTTAACTAGGCTCTTGGGGGATTTCCAGGGGGAGTGTAAACACTGGGAAAGAGGGGGAAAAAAGATGGAAACAATAGTTTTACAAAATCAACTTTGTCAAGAGGTTTTATATGCAATAAAGGATAGATGTCATATATAAACAGCATTTTCTAGGAAAATGAAATAAGCAGTTTAAAAAATACACACCTCTTTATTATTTCAGGATCATATTAATAATACAAAGTGAACCTTTCTTGAAACATTGGTTAATTTTACATGTATTTGTCAAGAGAGTTGCAAATGACTTATTTTAACTCATGCATCAATATTAACAAAAGGTTGAAATTATTTATTTTGAGATTAGTATGTGAAAGTTACTTAAGGATAATTTTTTTTTTAAATTTTTTTTTTCAACGTTTATTTATTTTGGGGACAGAGAGAGACAGAGCATGAACAGGGGAGGGGCAGAGAGAGAGGGAGACACAGAATCGGAAACAGGCTCCAGGCTCTGAGCCATCAGCCCAGAGCCCGACGCGGGGCTCGAACTCCCGGACCGCGAGATCGTGGCCTGGCTGAAGTCGGACACTCAACCGACTGCGCCACCCAGGCGCCCCAAGGATAATTTTTTTTAAGAACAAATTTTTAAGGTGTAATTTCATGGCTAATGTATTTGGACAATTTATTTTTTTATTTTTAATTAAATTCAACCTATACCCACTATGACTTGTACTTTGCCCATCAATAACAAAGGTGGTAAATAAATACAGGGTAAGATATCAACAGAGAAATATGCTGAATGCAAAATCACCCACATAATTTATTGAGTTTTCACCCTGTATTTATTTTTCAGGCTTATTATTTTGAGAGAGAGAGAAAGAGAGTGAGAGAGAGAAAGCATGAGCTGGGGAGGGGTAGAGATAGAGGGAGCAGACAAAACACCAAGCAGGCTCTGCACTGTCAGCACAGGACAAGATCATGATCTGAGCGGAAATCAAGAGTCACTTAACCAATTGAGCCACTAGGTGCCCCATGAGTCTTCTCCCTTTAGAAGAAGCCTTACATGTAGAAAAGGAAAAGAACAGACAGATGAAACTGTTTAAATAGGATAAAACCACTAACCTGGGTTATATGTACAAGGGCATATTTCAACAGGACAAGAAAAATAAACCTTGCTATAAATGCCTGATCTTCATTTTCATTATTCTACAACTTTTCTATTTGATCTGATTATAGAAAGGAAATTATAATTAATGCAGTAACATGCAGGCATTCATTACTAGTGATATGAGAAGAAAAACAAGACTATTTAGTAGCATCAATAATAATAGCTTACATTTAACGAGTGCTTTGAAATTTACAAAGCACTTTTTACATACATTGTTTCTTTAGTTATCTAATTAACCTTTAATTAATGGTTTTCTTCAAAAGACTTTTCCAACTAATCACCCACCCCCTGTTCTCTCCTTGTAATATTATGAAAGTAGTGAAAACAAGAGAGCCTACTGCAGCTATTATTAAGACAATGAAAATATAAAATAAATTAATTAAAATGTAAGAATTATATAAAAATAAAACCTGAAAACACTGAAATCTAATACATAAGAAAGGCATGATGTCTTTGGCATTCATTTAGGATATACTTTTCCATATATACAATCAAAGGAAGAAATCTTTTAAAAATTATACACAATGTTAGTCATAGCTATATATAAAAAAGGAACTTTATGCCAGTTAACACGTCAAACAGAACTGAAGGCAAATAATGGACTAAGAGAACCTGTAACACATGTAAAGACAAAGAATACTGCCAAGTTTGCAATATTAGCTTTCACTTGTATCATGCTTTAATTTATGCCTGATTTTCTGCACCCAAAATAGGGGTGCAGTGCCTTAATGTATAAGTAACCTCAACAAAAAACTAAACTAATGTTCCAGGGAAGAAATGTATTGGAAATGAATAGGAAATATAATGAAAATAATAGAAATGGCTGATAATATATTTAAAAAACTGTTAAGTCACAGCAAAAATTAAATACATGCAAATAAACCATTAATGATACATATATTTCTATTATCATGATGGCAAAATACTTACTTAACATTATTTTTTAACAGCAAAGTATGGGAGAAATCAAAATGCCCTTACAATGCCATTATTAGTTTAAAAAATAAGGAAATAAATCAGGATTTGAAATGTTTAGTAACTTATGACATTCAAATGACAAAGTGGAAAATAGCATTAAATAAAATGTCATTCATATGCATATTCATATGTATATGTAGTAATTTTAATAGGCAGTATCTCATACATATATATATCAAATATTAGAAAAAAATAATAAATTTTGTGTTAAACTTAAAAGGCTGCACTTGAAAATTTGGATAGCTCATTATGAAAATATTCATTTTTATAGTAAGTTTTGGATGGTTTCTATAACTACAGAGGCAAATAAAATTTATTAATTTTAATCACAAAAGTATAAAAATACTTTTAATAAGGATTTGATTAAGATAATTCTTTGAAACCTTTCATCTCTTATTTGTTGTTTAAAAAAAGAAAACAAGACTGGAACAAAACTGTCATGAGGTTAGCAATTACCCTTTCAAAACACGGGGCAGAACCTCAAATATGTGAGCAGCTTTTTCTCATGTTTTATGTTAATCTTCCAAAAGTGAAGGCAGGGAAAATGCTAAGTAGGCTGCTCTATAGAAAAATTGACAAGGTAAATAGAAGAACAGATTAGAGAATTTAATTTATACATCTGCAGGTGCTTTAACTGCTATCTGACAGATATCGCATTTAAATCTGTTGGAAAGAACTGGCTGATTATCCAAAAGAGAAATATATATACATAGATATTTGTATATATATATATATTTGTATATATATACACATATATGTGTATATATATACATATATATGTGTATATATATGCATATATATGTGTATATATATACACACACACATATATATATATGTGTATATATATTTCTGATAAATGGAATAGCTATAGTGTATTTGTGGTTTAGAGCTGAAATGTTTAAATCCTCCATGTCATTATGTTACCTTCAAAGATATTCTTAGAAAACTATATTCATTTTTCTTGTACCAAGCTCCAACAGCAAAATGCTGCCACAATTCAAAGGGTGTATTTTAAATATAATTCCACAAATAAGCCCACGTGAGCTGCTCATAAAAAGTTTTTTCTTGGCTGCAGAGCTAAATCCACTGAGCTGAAGTCTTTTTCAAACACAATTTATCCATGCTGATTATTCAGAAATGGATTACCCAGCTTATGGGTTTTCCAGGTGTTTGACTTCCTTTCTTTTTACAGTTTTTGTTTGGTTGTTTGTTTCGTTTTGTTTTGCTTTTCAGGTTGGTCAACAAGACCTATGCTACTACCCAGCTCAAACCAAGCATAAATTCTGAGGTTCAAATAGATCTTATTGAAAATGTTAACTAGGTCACACGTTAGACTTGAAACCTTCAATGAATAATTTTGTGGAGTTTTATTTGTAACAGGGAAGTATCTAAGAGATAAAATATTATTTATTGAGTACTTGCTATGTGTTGGTCATTTCTGTAAGCATGCGACATTAATTAATTAGTCTTCACAACAAATTGCACTGCCCTCTTTTGAGAGAGAGACTGTCTTTTTACAAAAGATACTCTTTCCTGCTTTGTTAAAGATTAGTTGGCCATACATTTTGGGTAAATTTCTGGGTTCTGTATTCTATTCCATTGATCTATGTGTCTGACTTAATGCCTGTCCCCTACTGTCTTGGTGATTAGTCTTGTAATACAGCCTAAAGTGAGGAAATTTAATGCCTCCAGCTTTGGTTTTCTGTTTTCAACATTATTTGGGGTCTTTTGTGGTTCCATACAAATTTTAGAATTGTTTGTTTTAGCTCTGTGAGGAATGCTGGTGTTATTTTGATAGGGATTGCATTGAATGGGTTGATTGCTTTGGATAGCATCAACATTTTAACAATATTTGTTCTTCCAATCTATGAGCATGGAATGCTTTTCCATTTCTTTGTGGCTTCTTCAATTTCTTTCATAATTTTTTTGCACTTTTCAGTGTACAGATCTTTTAATTTTGTTAGGTTTATTTTAGGTATTTTATGTTTTTTGGTGCAAGTGTAAATTGGATTAATGCAACCGATTTCTGTATGTTGATTTTATATCCTGTGACTTTGATGAATTCATGGATCAGCTCTAGCAGTTTTTTGGAATCTTTTAGGTTTTCCATGTAGAGCATCATGTTATCTGCAAAGACTGGAAGTTTGACTTCTTTGCCAATTTGGATGCCTTTTATTTTTTGGTTGTCTGTTGGTGAGGCCAAGACTTGCAGTACTATGTTGAATAACAGTGGTGAGAGTGGATATTCTTTCTGTTCCTGATCTTAGGGAGAAAGCTCTCAGTTTTTACCTATTGAGGATGATATTCACTATGGGCTTTTCATATATGGCTTTTATGTTAAAGTTCCTTCTATCCCTACTTTCTTGAGGGTTTTTAATCAAGAAAGGATGTTGCATTTTGTCAAATGCTTTTTCTGCATCTATTGACAGGATCATATGGTTCTTATCCTTTCTTCTGTGGTGTATCATGTTGATTGATTTGCGAATACTGAACCAGCCCCACAGCAGCCCAGGAATGAATCCCATTTGATCATGGTAATTCTTTTAATATACTGTTGAATTCGATTTGCTAGTATCTTGTTGAAAATTTTTGTATTTAGGTACATCAGGGATATTGGCCTATAATTCTCCTTTTTAGTGGGGTCTTTGTCTGGCTTTGGAATCAAGGTAATGCTGGCTTCATAAAATGAGTTTGGAAGCTTTCCTTCCATTTCTATTTTTTTGGAACAATTTGAGAAGAATAGGTATCACCTCTGCTTTACATGTCTGGTAGAATTCCCCAGGGAAGTCTTCTGGTCTAGGACTCTTATTTGTTGGGAGATTGTTGATTACTGATTCCATTTCTTTGCTGGTTATGGGTCTGTTCAAATTTTCTATTTCTTCCTGTTTGAGTTTTGGTGGTAAATAAGTGTCCAGGAATTTGTCCATTTCTTCCAGATGGCCCAGTTTTCTTCTTCACTTAGAGTCCCCCTTCAAATTTCTTGCATGGCTGGTTTAGTGGTCACAAGCTCCTTTAGTTTTTGTTTATCTGGGAAACTCTTTATCTCTCCTTCTATTCTGAATGATAGCCTTGCTGGATAAAGAATTCTTGGCTGCATATTTTTTCCCATTCTGTATGTTGAATATATCCTGCCACTCCTTCCTGGCCTTCCAGGCTTCTGTGAAAAGATCTGCTGTGATCCCGTCTTCCCTTTTAGATTAAGAAATTTTTTTTTCCTCTTGCTGCTTTCATGATTCTTTCCTTGCTTGAGTATTTTGTGAATTTGACTATGCTATGCCTTGGTGATGATTGGTTTCTGTTGAATCTAATGGGAGATCTCTGTGATTCTTGGATTTTGATATCTGTGTTCATCCCCAGATTAGGGAAGATTTCAGCTATAATTTACTATCATCAACTTTCTGCCACTTTTTCTTTATCATCATCTTCTGGGACTGTTATTATACAAATGTTATTCCTCTTTAATAGACCGTTGACTTCTCTAAATCTTGTATCTTATGCCTTTCTTTCCCTCATTTTTTCTGTTTTATTTTCCACAATTTTATCTTCTATATCACTGATTTTCTGCTCTGCTTAGTCCATCCTTGTGGTCATGGGATCCTTTTGAAACTGCATCTCAGTTACAGCATTTTTAAATTTCAGACGGACTATATTTTAGTTCTTTTATCTCTGCAGAAAGGGATTCCATGGTGTCTTTGATATTTTTTTTAACTCCAGCTAGTATTCTTATAATCGTGGTTTTATATTTTAATTATTTTTAATGTTTATTTATTTTTTGAGAGAGAGAGAGTGAGAGATAGCGCTTGATTAGGGGAAGGGCAGAGAGAGAGGGAGACACAGAATCTGAAATAGGCTCCAGGCTCTGAGCTGTCAGCACAGAGCCCAATGAAGCGCTTGAACTCACGGACTGCAAGGTCATAACCTTAACCAAAGTTGGACGCTTAACCAACTGAGCCACCCAGGTGCCCCATAATCATGGTTTTAAATTCTAGTTCAGACATCTTACTTATACCTGTGTTGATTAAATCCCTGGCCATCATTTCTTCCTGCTCTTTCTTTTATGGTGAATTCTTCTGTCTTGTCATTTTGGAGAAATAAAGTAAATTAATAAAATAAAATAAAATAAATAAAAACAAAACAATCAAGAAAACTAGATCCTAGGTGTATTTTACCGTGCTTGTTGAGAGAAGCTTGACAGAAAAGGAATAAAAGAGAAAGGAAAAAAATGTTAAAAGTTAAAAGTTAAAAAAATAACAGAATAAAATAAAAGAGAATTTTAAAATGTTCATTCTGTATCCAAGAAACAAGAAAAAGGAAAACATAAGCAAAAACAGAAGCAAAGAAAACGAACAAATGAACAAAGAGAATGAAACGAAGTTAGATCCAGTTTCCCCTAGAACTGAAACTTTGCAATACACTATGGTCAATAGACTAAGCGAGTGGAAGGGATTTGCGCTGATCTTCTGGGGGATATGCCTGGAGTGCCCAGATGGGCCTGCATTCCACTCTCCACTTCGTGGCACTACTTTGTTCACTGGGGGCCAGTTCTCGCACATGAACCATAGGTGAAAATGGCTTCACCCTGCTCTCTATTCTCTGGCGTGGGAAATTTGTGCACTCACAGTGAGCAGCACAGTCAGTCACCCCTACTTTGTTTTAGGCCTCCATCCGCTCCCGTCTCTCCCCTGTCTGTGTTCAAGCTGTCTGCCTGCCAGGCGGCACCTCTCTCCAAAGTTTTATCTCAGATGAGGCTGTGTTTCAAAACCCCATACTTCAGAGACCCCCATGGCCTGGATCCATGCTGATTTTCTGGGGGAGGGTCTGCCAAGCAATAGCCAGGTACTGACCTGTCCTAGAAAACACTCATGTGATCATGCATCAGCAGAGGCTCAGAGTTTATGGTAAAGCACAACACACAGCCTATATCAGGTTTTGCCGTACTCAGCTGGCGTCTTTGTCCCAATACTGGTAAACAGGGCAGCTGTCCCAGTTCTGCTAGGACTTTTGCCTGCTGGGAGGCTATATGACCTCTACCAAATGCTCTCCAAGCAGGGAAACTGCTTCTCCCTATGAAGCACAGGGACTCAGCTTCTGCTGCCTGTTCCTGGGGATTCACACTACTTTCTCATTGGAGCTCTACACAGGCAATGATTTCTGAATCTTCAGAGTCTGCATTCCATTCTTTATAGAAAACAGGTGCTATTGAAACCCTCTTCTTTTTCCCTGTTAATGTTTTTTGGGGAACAAATTTCTTGTCCAGTCCCCTACAAGTGTTTTCACTGTTTCTCTCTTTCTCTCCACCTACTTTTAGGAGGAGTGTTTTTCTTGCACGATCCTGACAGGCTGCACTTTCTCCTTTTTCTCTGTCTTCTCTCCATGAAAAGGGCTCCTTACCCTCTGTGGTTCTGTGGCTTTTCTCTCCTCCAGTACACCTCACCCCACCACATACCTGTCAAGTTCTCTGGCTTAAATTATGCACATTGCTGCGTTAATCCTCAGATCAATTTCTTAGGTGTTCAAAATGGTTTGATGCTGATCTAGCTGTGTTTCAGGGGTGAAACAAGTACAGGTTCTCCATATCACTCTGCCATCTTAATTCTCCCCAACATGAATGTGTCTTGACAATATGCTAATGAAAATAAACCAGATGTAAAAAGATAAATGTTGTATGGTTGTACAATACACAAATTTACAGAGATAGGTAGTAGAGTTGAGATTACCAGAGGCTGGTCAGGGGGATGGGAATTATTGTTTAATGATTATAAAACTTTTGTTTTGGGCACGTGGGTGGCTCAGTTGGTTAAGCCTCTGACTTCAGCTCAGGTCATGATCTCACAGTTGGCAAGTTCGAGCCTTGCATCAGGCCCTGTGCTGACAGCTCAGAGCCTGGTGCCTGTTTTGGATTCTGTGTCTCCCTCTCTCTCTCTGCCCCTTCCCTGCATTCTCTTTCTCTCTCTCTCTCTCTGTCTCTCTCTCTCTCTCTCTCAAAAATAAACATTAAAAAAAAATTAAAAGAAAACTTTTGTTTGATGATGAAAAAGTTCTGAAAATGGACAGTGGTCATAATTCCATAACATTGGGAATGTACTTACTGGTAATGGATTATACACTTAAAAATAGTTAAAATGGTAAATTTTATGTCTATCTTACCACAATAAAACATAGCTCCATGAAAATTATAATTTTCAAAATAGATCTAAAAACATCACTTCTCTCTGTCTCATCATTTGCTGTTATACATCAAGCCAATATCATCTTTAATCTAGATTTTTGCATTTGCTTCTAATTGATCTATTTCTGTCCCTGGCCATTTCATTCTATTTCCACACAGTATCTAGATCCAGCCTTTAAAATACAAGACAGATCAAGTTACTCTTTTTATTCAAATCCTCCAGTGACTATTTAATGCAGATTAACCACCAAAGCCCTTTAAATAATTTTAAGGACTTATATGATCTGATTTCCCCATTAACTTTTGATCTCACATTTCATCAGGGTCATACCAAAGTAAATGTGATAGACGTGGTCTGCCCTGGGGGAGAAGAAAGTGTTATCACTGACAATGTGTATCACCAGGTACATGGTAACAATTAAAAGCAATACTACTTTTGGTTAGTTTTATCATAATTTATATATTTTCTACAGAAAATACATCTCTTTCTGCTTTTGGCTGGGATTAGGCATCTGCCATGAACTCCTTGATTCCACCCTTCCTTTCTTCATTCCACTCTCTCCATTTTGATCTCCTGTTAATTAAATTCACTAAGCAAATGTATGACTCAGGGCCTTTGCATTTACTATTCTCTCAGGCTGAAACACCAGGTATCTATCTGAGTGGTCAGCTCCCTCATCTACATCAGTCATTAACTCATAAATCACTTTCTCTATGTGGCCTTCCTTGACTTCCCTATTGCAAGGTAGAATTACACTGTTACTATATACCACACTCCTTCCATCTTCATTTATTGGCACTTTTTACTATCTAACATGTATTTTTCACTAATTTATTATATTTATTGTTCATTTCTTCCACAGGAGTAAAAGCTTCCTGACTTCAAAGATTTTTAATCCAATAGTTTAATGTTGTAAATCCAGCAGAAAGCACTGCCTGGTTCACAGTAAACATTTAATAAATTCTTGTCCAATGAATGTATGAATGAATGGAAAAAATCATTGGTGCTTAACTATATACTCAGTAGGTGCAGATGCCACTATCTGCCTAGCCAGAACACATATAAAAATGTTTAACATCACTAGTAATTGGAACAAAGCAAAGTTAAATATGCCTCCATTTTATCAATTATCAAATAGAGAAACATTCAGGCGGTCCTTGAACAATACGGAGGCTAGAGAGGTTGACTCCTGCACAGTTAAAAATCCACATGTAACTTTTGACTCTCCCAAAACTGAACTACAAAAGCACTACAGTTGACTGGAAGCCTTACCAAAACATTAAGTTGATTAACACATATTTTGTGTGTTACATGTATCATATACCATATTCTTACAATAAAGCCAGAGAAAAGAAAATGTTATTAAGATAATCATAAGGAAGAGAAAATACATTTAGAGTACTGTACTGTAAAAATTCCACATAGGTAGAACCACACAGTTCAAGGGTCAACTGTATATTATTGCAAAAAGGTTAGAAAAGGAAAATGAAACAGGTCTCTTTATACTATTTGTGACAATGATAAATGACAAATTTTGAGGAAGAGTAAAAACAGTTTTAATATGGTTAAAATTATGACTCAACACTTAATAATACTTCTTTTAAAATTAAAAACTGATGAACACTATACATATTTATTAATAGATTTGTATATACATATATATTTGTGTGTATGTGTGTGTGCCTGTGGGCTATGAAGATATATCCTTTTTTTTTTTAATTTTTTTTTCAACGTTTATTTATTTTTGGGACAGAGAGAGACAGAGCATGAACGGGGGAGGGGCAGAGAGAGGGAGACACAGAATCGGAAACAGGCTCCAGGCTCTGAGCCATCAGCCCAGAGCCCGACGCGGGGCTCGAACTCACGGACCGTGAGATCGTGACCTGGCTGAAGTCGGACGCTTAACCGACTGCGCCACCCAGGCGCCCCGATATATCCTTTTTAAGAGACCCTCCAGAAGTACTCTTTTCATCTTTTAATATATTTCTGTGCACTAATTATGGAGGTCACCACTAGTTCCTATGAAAAATAGATGCTGTATTCAAGAGTAATTTGATTATCTACAAAGGACTCTATGTCTGACTAAATTAGACCTCTAAGGAACCAACTATTTGGTTGATTTGCAAAAGGAATCTACGAATAATGACATCAAGAGACGTTGGAAATTTGGATTTTGCAGTATATTATTTACCTAGTGCAATACCCTAGCCACCACCAAGGCCTGATTTATCCATACCTTAGAATCAAACTGTGTGAGAAGTGCACATCATACTGAAATGTTTCCCCATATTATTAATGTATGCAAAATTTTTAGACACTTGATAGTGTTTTCTAAAAGCACTGCTATTGTTTACCTGAATTATTGAAATATTTTTAAGCAAGGAGTAAACATCTGAAATTATTTATAAATTCAAATAAGATATATGAATGAACTTTGGGACTAGAAAGCTTATATAAAAATGAGAATCATCATTCAAGAAATAAGAGCAAAAATTCAAAGTGTCAACCACAGAATTAAGTAAAATACTTATTACATGTGTATTAATTCCAGTGAAAGACCTCCTTCCAATTAAATACCCTCAGCGTAATAGTTTTTGGCAGCAGTAGAGGTCCCTGATCTATGATTTCATCTGCACATACTAAGCCTGAGTCTAACTCAGTAAGGCACCATACAGAAGAGGAATATCCTACAAATAAGCACAAAAATACTCTGATTTATAACTACCAGTATATACCAACAGTAACTACATAATTATAAATGATGCCCACATACCATTATAAGGACCAAAGGATGAGATCAGGCCCTTTAAGTTTTCAAATAATTTTTAGATGGTCTTTTGTGGCTTTTTAAAACTTACAATACTGACAGGTCACTAAGTGTGACTTAATTTTGCAAAACTTCCACTGAGAAGCAAATGGTGGACTCAAGCTGAATAAGTGAACTGTTGAATGAATGAATTAACTCATTAATATTCAAATAACACATGTTGTAGCCATTTGGGCTGCTATAACAAAAATATCATACATCAGGTGGTTTATAAACAACAGATTTTATTTCTCACTGTTTTGGATTAAGGAAGTCCAAGATCACATCACCAATATGGTCAGATGAGGGCCTTCTTTGGGGTTGCAGACTTATTATATCCTCAATTGGCAAAAAGGACAAGCCAGCAATCTGGGGTCTCTTTGATAATGGCACTAATCCCAATCATCAGGATCCCACACTCATGACCTAGTCACCTCCCAAAGGCCCCACCTCTTAACACTGTCACCTATGGGGGTTAGGATTTCAACATACAAATTTTGGGGAAATAGATTCAGACTATGGCAATACTTAACTTTTTTTTTTTAACAAAGTACTTTTTTCTTGTTTCATAACATAAAATGTCACCAATAAGCCTATTAGAAAAGATTGTTCCTCTTTCTCTGTTAAATAGAAGCTTAGAAATGCATCTCAGAAAAACTCCCAGATATTTAAAGATCTTTTATTTATTATTTTTATTATTTAAAATTAATTTTATTATTTTTTTTAAAATAAATAAAATAATAAAATAATATTAAAATAAATATTTTTTTAAAAAATAAATTTTATTTATTATTTTTATTATTTAAAATTATTATGATTATATTTCATACTCTATCCTTGCCTCTATAATAATATTATTTATTCCACCACTTATATAACCTTTTCAATTGTTCAAAATTATTTCTAGTCTAAAATACCATCTTCCTAGGAAATACTGGTGCTGCCTCTCCAATTCCTACTAAATTATTTGAAAATGAGAAAAAAATTAAAATAAATAACTCTGGAAGAGATGTCTGAAAACCAAGATAATGCTTGAATGTTAGTGAAATTATTAATAACTACAAGACAATGGCATTGAAGTTGGAATTCTTTTCAGTGATGAATGCAGGTTTTACTACCTAAAAAGAACAAGTTTGTTAGGCTAAAAGAAAAAAAGGGTACTGATTCATCTTTCTGCTTCTCCCTGATATCTGGTACAGGCACTCTGAGTCTGTATCAAAGAGATAACTAGGAAGTTAGCCATCAACTTTACAGCTATCAGTTCCTCTGGTAGCTAGAGTTTGTCCCTCCACTCTAACAAGTACTGATCTTTCTACATGGATTTATTGCCTGAAGTTCTTAAGGAAACAACTGTATAGAAGTGAATAAAAGGATCAAAAGGAGCAAAGTGGATCCTAAGTTCCTTATGTACAACAAAGTGTAGTTATTTTTTTTCCCTCGCCAAAGGAAACATATCTAGAAAAATGTTTTTATAGCTAATGTCAAAGAGATTATTGCCCATGTTTTCTTCTAGGAGTTTTATGGTTTCAGGTCTCACATTTAGGTCTTTCATCCACTTGAGTTTATTTTTGTATATGGTATAAGACAGTTTCATTCTTTTACATGTAGCTGACCAGTTTTCCCAACACGCTTTGTTGAAGAGATTGTCCTTTCCCATTGTATATTCTTACCTACTTTTTCATAGATTAATTGACCATAAGAGCATGGGTCTGTTTCTGGACTCCCTGTTCCATTCCATTGATCTATCTATTTCTGTGCCAGTAACATACTGTTTTGATTAGTACAGAATACATACGCTTTTCAGCTGTATGTGGGGCATTCTTCAGAATTGATCACATAAGGCCACAAAACAAATCTCACCAAATTAAAAAATACTGAGATCATATCATGTGTCTTTTCCAATGACAATGGCATTAAACTAGAAATAAATCATAAGAAAAAATCCCAAAGAACATAAATACATGGAGCTTAAAAAAATTCTACTAAACAGTGAGTCAACCAAGAAATCAAAGAGGAAATTAAAAAAAATACATGGATGTGAATGAAAATGAAAACACAATAGTACAAAATATTTGGGATGCAGCAAAAGCTTTTCTAAGAGGGAAGTTTTTAGCAATACAGGCCTACCTCAAGAAGCGAGAAAAATGTCAAACAACCTAACCTTACACTTAAAGCAGCTAGAAAAAGAATAAACAAAACCTAAAACCAGTAGAAGGAAGTAAATAATAAAGATAAGAGCAGAAATAAATTAAACAGAGACAAAAAAACAAAAGCAAAACAAAAACAAAAACAAAACAATAAAAAAGATCAATGAAACCAGGAGCTGGTTCTTTGAAAAGATCAACAAATTGATAAACCTTAACCCAGACTCATTATGAAAAAAAAAAGCTCAAAAATAAATCAGAAATGAAAGAAAATAACACCAGAGAAATACAGAGGATTATAAAATAATATTATGAAAATTATATGCCAACAAACTGGACAACCTAGAAGAAATGGATGAATTCCTAGAAACATAAAATCTTCCAACTCTGAGTCAGGAAATAATAGAAAATTTGAACAGACTAATTAACAGCAATAAAATTGAATCCATAATTCAAAACCTGTCAACAAACAAAGTCCAGGACCAGATGGTTTCACAGGTAAATTGCACCAAACATTTAAAAGGAGTTAAAGATTTTTTTAAGGTTTTTATTTATATTCCAGTTAACATAGAGTGTAATATTAGTTTCAGGTGTACAATTTGATTCAACAATTACATAAAACACCAGGTGCTTCTTACAACAAGGGCACTCCCTAATCCCCATCACCTATTTAACCCATTATATCACCCACTGGTAACCATCAGTTTGTTCTTATTAAGAGCCTATTTCCTGGTTTGCCTCTCTCTTTTTTCCCCCTATGATCATTTGTTTTGTTTCTTAAATTCCACATGAGTGAAATTATATGGTGTTTGTCTTTCTCTGATTTATTTCACTTAGCATTATACTCTCTAGCTCCATCCATTTCATTGCAAATGGTAAGATTTCATTCTTTTTGGTGGCTAAGTAACATTCCATTATATAAATATCACTTCTTCTTTATCCATTTATCAGTCAATGAACATTTTGGCTCTTTCCATATTTTGGCTATTGCTGATAATGTTGTGTCAACATGGAGATGAGATGTATGTATCCCTTTGAATTAGTATTTTTGTATTCTCTGCATAAATACCTAGTAGCGCGATTGCCGGATCATAGGGTAGTTCTGTTTTTAACTTTTGAGTAAGTCTACACTGTTTTCCGGAGCGACTACACCAGTTTGCATTCCTACCAACAGTGTAAGAGGTTCCCCTTTCTCTGCATCCTCACCAACACATGTTGTTTCTTATGTTGTTAATTTTAGCTTATTCTGTGAGGTGATATCTCATTGCAGTTTTGCTTAGATTTTATAAAATAGTTTCTACACCCAATGTGGGGCTTGAACTTAAAACTCCAAGATCAAGAGTCGCATATAAGTGACATTATATTGTATCTGTCTTTGTCAGGCATATCTCATGAAGCATAATTTCCTCAAGTTCCATTCAGGTTGTCACAAATGGCAGGGTTTTCTTCTTCCTGGATGAATGCAATTGACTTTTGAATAATATGTATTTGAACAGTGAAGGTTCACTTACTTGTGGATTTTTTTGTCAATAAATACAGCAGAGTACCGTAAATATATTTCTCTTCCTCATGATTTTTTAAATAACATTGTCTTTTTTCTTGTTTACTTTATTGTAGGAATATAGTATATAACACATGTAAAATACAAAACATGTTAATCAACTGCTTATGTTATCAATTAGTTTTTTGGCAATGGTAGGCTATTAGTTGTTAAGTTTGGGGTGAATTAATAGTTAATACACAGATTTTCAATTGCATGAGAGTTGATGCCCCTTACCACTGCATTGTTCAAGGGTCAACTGAACACTTAAGTTGTTTCTATGTCTTGGATGGTGTGAATACTGGTACAATAAATATGAAAATTCAGGGGAACAAAAACAAGAATTAATACCTATTCTTCTCCAACTATTCCAGAAACATAGAAGAAGAATAAAAGATTCATTCTACAAGGCCAAAATGTCCCTGATACCAAAACCAGATACAGAAGATACAGATATTAAGAAAAAAGAGAAATACAGACCAATATCTCTGATGAACATGGATGCAAAAATCTTCAACAAAATATTAGCAAGCCAAATCCAACGATACATTAAAAAATTATTCACCACAATCAAGTATGATTTATTCCCGAGATGCGAGGTGGTTCAATATTTGTAAATCAATAAGATACCTCACATAAAAAGAGAAATGCTAAAAATTATATGATAATTTCAATAGATGCAGAAAAAGCATTTGACAAAGCACAACATCCATTCATGATAAAAACCTTCAAAAAGTAGGTGTAGAGGGAACATACCTCAACATAATAAAGGCCATATATGAAAAACCCACAGCTAACATGATACTCAATGGGGAAAAACTTAGAGCTTTTCCTATTGGGTCAGGAACAAGAAAAAGATGTCTACTCGCTACTTTTACTCAACATGGTATTGAAAGACCTAGCCACAGCAATCAGACAACGAAAAGAAATAAAAGTCATCCAAATCGGTAAAGAAGAAGTAAAACTTCTACTATTTGCAGATTACATGATACTGTATAAAACCCTAAGACTCTACCAAAAAACTTCTAGAACTCAAAAATGAATTCAGTAAAGTTGCAAGATACAAAATCAATGAACAGAAATCAGTTGTATTTCTATACACTAATAATGAAGTCGCAGAAAAAGAAATCAAGAAAACAATCCCATTTATAAATGCACAAACTTAACCAAGGAGGTGAAAAGAGCTGTATGCCAAAAACTGTAAAATACTGATGAAAGAAACTGAAGATGATACAAATGGAAAGACATTCCATGCTCATGGATTGAGAGAACCAAGATTGTTAAAATGTCCATACCACCCAAATAAATCTACAGATTTAATGCAATCCCTATCAAAATACCAACAGCATTTTTAACAGAACTAGAATAATCCTAAAGTTTGTATGGAACCATAAAAAAACCCGAAATAGCCAAAGCAATCTTCAAAAAGAAGAACAAAACTAGAGGTATCACAATCCCAGATTTCAAGAGTGTTTATTAGTTTAATAATTATTATTAAATTATTGTTGCTTTCTTGTAAAACATGTTCCATGGTGCTGGTTCCAGCAGAGAAGAACTTTTAAAAATTCCACTATATTCCCTTCCCTCAGCACAAAGAGTAAAGTATGTATTAATCACCTATCTACTTCTTGTGTACAAAAATTGTTTCTAGTTTGAAACTGACAGTCTATCTTCCATGCCAGCATGGTGCTTGGCATTTATGTAGTATAGGTGAAAAGTGTGAACATTTAAAGCTGGCAGCAGACTTCTTTAATGGATTGAAGGTAGGGAAAGGAAACCAGGAGGCACGGGCTGGGAGAAACAGTCATAACTCTCAGCAAGATAAAGTGAGAGATTCAGTTTCATCACGAAAAACTAAAAACGAGAAAAGAGAGAAGCATGAAATAATCCAGTCAGATTCAGGCTACCGAAGTTTAAATAGGTATTAAAAGTCTCCAGTGGCCAAAGGCTCTTTGTGAAACAGTGTTGCTAATATTCAATTTGAAGATACTTATTTTGATGTGATATGACATTCACCTTCCCAACTTTTCCCAAATCCTCAATAACATCTAGCAAACAACTCCATTTCTTGAGTCAAAGGCGTATGCATGTATGTGTGTGTGTGTGTGTGCGTGTGTGCGTGTGTGCGTGTGCACGCGCGCGCGCACTACTTCATATGTGGTAGTGATAATGGGTGTTTTGTTTTGCTTTGTTTTTCCTCAAAAGCAAAAGGTAGGGTCATTTTGCAGTTCAGGTTCACATTATGCAGGTCAGATGGTGCATATATAGGATGGCAAGAAAGCATATCAACTAAAGAAGTAATGTTTGCACCATGAGAATATGAACATTTTTACCATCCTCTAACACATCTCAAAATACTTGGGGACGATTTCAGAGCATGAAAATTTCAATTTAAGCTATCATATCTAGCTTTCAAGTAGCCAGAGAGATATAGGACACCAATATCTTATGAGTTACAATGAAAGAATTGATAATATTTATAGCATTGTAGAGACCAGTCAAATCATATAGACCATTCATGTATTTTACACATAGTAAGAAGCAAAGAAGAAGTGATCTGATTAAATACATTAGCAAGATGGTGGGAACACCTAGAATATAACCCAGGATCACTCCTTTAAAGCATTTGACAAGACCAGAGCTCTTTGTAATATTTCATGATTCAAATCTCTCTGGTTTAATAAGGCTATATGCCCTGAATTTACTTTAGATAAGGGACATTCCTCAGATTTCCTATCTGATTGCATTTAAATGTATAAATGTATTGGAATGTAAAAGTCACATTTAAAAACTCATGATCAGAGTCCAGTGTTTTTTATATCCATTCATCCTGGTTTATATGAATCATGCTTAATTAGTATATCAACTTGGATAGAAATGTTCTTCCCTGGGTCTCTTAATATCAGCAGATATTTTTTGGCATATTGTTAAAAAAATATATAAATCCAAAATAGCTTTTCTAATCTATTGCTTCTTAAGTTTTAACTTAATGCCTTCCTTAGATAATACAGTTATAAGTAGTTGAAAAAAGGAACTACAGTACAAATTCTATTATTGGAAGTGCTGAAATACAGATAGGACTATGTTTGATTCTTTCAGAATTACTCATTTTATATTTTCTGCTTCCATTCTTTTCCCAAGCATTAGAATCAGTAATGCTAAGAATAGCATTAGTTATAGCATTTTCCATGACTGAAAGCAGAACAGGTTTCTATAAATAATGCATTTTAAATTAACTAGCAGCAACATCCTTGACTTGCAAAATACTTCCTAGTTATCAGTTCCAGATATGACATGTGTGCACAAAATATAATCACCATCATGCATTACTACGACAGACCTTTATTCTCTCCCAATTGATTGCTACCCAGTTTATACTAGGAAGTTGTTCAGTTATGGAGTTTGCAGTGTGTTTTTATTTATATTTACCATCTTCATACATTGTATAGAATATTAAGAATTCTTCCCTTGAGAAAAAAATATGGTACCTATTTCTGAAATCATTATACAATCCATTTGAACATTTTTGATACTCTGGAAAAGTAAAATAAGAGTAGTGGATATAACCGTGTCTATATCTCACATTTAATAAATTCAGGGATTTATAGATGATAGATATTTTGAATATTTTTACTAGAAACTGAATTCTCTAGACAAGAGCCCAGATGACTTAGCTATCTATTAACTGATTCTCTCCTAAAGCCTCCAACCATTTTCTTCATACTTCCTATTGTTGTAGGATTCTTGACCTCAATGCCCTGGATTAGTTGTCTTGCTGCTTTGAAGAATGAAGAGGTGGACACAGAATAAAATGAGCAGCAGGCAAAAGTTTATTAGAGTAGAAGATTAGAAAGTAAGAATAGTACGAAAGCTCTTTTTACAAAGAGAAGGCATCAAAAGTGAATACAAAGTGAATAATTGTGGACTTAGGGTTGTTTTACAAGGTTTTGGTCTGCCCCTTTCCTTCCCCCTTGTTCCTTCTCAGGTTCTACCCTTATTAGCTAGGTAATACTAAATGCCTAGTCATTCCTTTTTGATCTGTTCCATTGCATGAGGAGTCGTCTATGGCCATACTGTTCCTTGTGGGCCATATGCTCAAAGGTCTATTTATTTTTAGTCAGATCTTTTGTCAAATTCCTGAGAGGAACCTGAGGGGGAGTAGGCCATGTCTGTCACATTCTCAAGAGGAAATTTACACCTGTAAACTAGAAGTTTGTTAAAGTCCAGACTTTCTCAGAAGAAATGCTTTAAAATATGTTTTTCCCTACCCAGGGACCTTCAAACCCTAGCCTCTCCCTTTCTGCCTACTGAATTCTGTCTTTCCTCACACTATCTATATTAAGATTATAAATTATTTGTAATTCTGATTGAGTCTCACATTTCTTCTGTAAAGTACTACTTGAAAAGCTAAATTCTGCAAAAACTTGTGTTTTAAGTGTCTTCATGAGCAATATCTAATTTAATTATAATATATGCAGGTATGATATTTTGATTTATAACAAGAACTATATATTTGGTCTTTGTTCTCTTTCCTGGCTCAGAGCTCTCAAAACCCTTAAAATATCCTAAGTGATTAGAGCCATGAAGGCCTTTGTTGTATTAATGAGGTAACTTTTGGAACCCACCTAGGGAGGGGGACCAGTTGCCAGGAGAATCAATCTTGTGATCAGAGGGCTGGAACTTTCAGTCCTCCCTATGACATCCCTAGAGGGGAGAGGAGCTGAAGGCTGAATCATTTTCTAATGGTGAATGATTTCAGCAATTGTGCTTATGTAATGAAGCCTTCATAAAAACCCAAAAGGACTGGGTTTGGAGAACTTTTGGTTGCTGAACACATGGGGAATTGGGGAGAAGGTGTGCTCACAAAGGGCTTGGAAACTCTGCACCCTTTCTGTGCCTTGCCCTCTGCATCTCTTCCATCTGGCTGTTTCTGAGTTTTATCCTTTTACATTGAACCAGTTATCTACTAAGTAAAATGTTCCCATGAGTTTTAAGAGTCACTCTAGCAAATAAATTGAACCAAGGACATGGTTGTCTTAACTTCTGATCTATAGCCAGTCAGAAGCACAGGTGACAACTTGGACTTGTCACTGGCCATCTGAAGTCCAAGGAAGGGGTTGTAGGAACCTCTAATCTGTAGCTGGTTGGCCAGAACCTGGGCTTGCAACTGGTGTCCTAGAAGGATGGGGAAATAATCTTGTAGGATGGAACGCTTAACCTGTGGAATTGGATGCTGTCTCTGGCTATAAAGTGCTAGAATTGATTTGAATGGTAGGACACCAACTGGTGTTAGTGAGAATTGCTTTTTGGTGGAATTACTCCCCCAACACACATTCATTGGAATTGGTTCCAGGAATCCCAAAAGGGCAAGACACTTATTTCATAAATGAGAAAATAGTTTTTTCAGTTTGTCAGTGAAAATTTTCATGGCTATAGAGTCTTCTGTTCTTACTTTTCTACAGAAAGACAGAGATTTCTGTGACTCTGAATCATCAAATCCCAACCAGTTTGTCCAGACTCCTTGGGACCCTAAAAGAAACAGGTGAAAGAGATTCATGGTAAAGGGTCAATTTACTTCTATAGGTATTTTGGGAACTCATAACCTAGGGCTGTCTGGACCTAGTTTTTGTTCTTCTACCAGGCCATTGCCAGATGAAACATATCTCATCATTCTTCCACTTTTCTTCATTATGACACCTAAGCTCCTTTGTAAGACACATAAGGCCTACTAGCATTGCCCTGCTTTCTTCTGCCTCACTTCATATACCTCCTTGCTCCAGTTTCTGGGCTCCAGAAACACTCTTTTAAGATGAAAACACACATGTATTGAATTTGTGTCTTTGCTTATTTTTCTCTTTCTACTTGGAACATTTTCTCTTGCCTCTTTAGTTAGCTCATTCCTATTCATCTTTAAAATTTAGAAGTCAACCGTTCTTTTTCTTAAGTTTATTTATTTTGAGAGAAAGAGAGCACAAGCAGAGGAGGGTGGGGAGAAAAAGGGAGAGAGAAAATTCTAAGCCGACTCCATCCTGTCAGTGCAGAGACCAATGCAGGGCTCAATACCACAAACTGCGAGGTCATGACCTGAGCTGAAGTCAAGAGTCAAATGCTTAACTGACTGAGCCACCTAGGCTCCCCAGAGGTCATACTCCTTAAGAAATGTTCTCTGTACCCACTTGAATATGCACATACAAAGATGTGAGATGAGTGTTGAGATGGGTGTTCCTCTCCTAGGTCTCCAATAATATTCTGCTACCAAATCTTCATCATGATTTTTAAATTATCTGTAATCTTCTGCTTGCTGGGCCAGCTTCACAGGCATATGATTAGTGCAATTGCATAGAACCCAACTCTCAGAAGGTCTCCACATTTGGGTTCCCATGATCTGTAGTCATGGCCTTGAAATGTTTGATAATCTTACCTTGAATTCGTGTTTTGTAAGTGAAGTCTGATAGTACAATAGAGGGTATACTGTGTGTGTGTGTGTGTGTGTGTGTGTGTGTGTGTGTGTGTGTGTATGATGGGGAGGAGGCTTATAGCCCTAGCTCATAGATATCTGGCCTCCTATTGTCTCCCACTTCCCTTGAATGGATTGTCAGCTGCCCAATCCTCTAACACGTGGTACTCTGAGTCCAAATACCATTCCCCTACCCCTCCTCTCACATATAAGGCACACCAAAGAGTTGTGTCATGGCCAAGTGTATGCTCTAGGGTCTCTCAGTGAGGGGCAAATGGCTGTTTCCACCCCAGGACTAGTACATTACTATGTATTCAGAGGGTGACCACCTATCTCTGATTCAGGAATCAAAGGCTGCATGATTAGAGATTGTAACTTGAGCGTAGACTATGTGTGAGGGGTTAGGCTCTGAGCCAGTAGAAACAGAGCAAAATTATTCCCAATGCCACATTAAATACTAAATCAAAAAAAAAATTCCCAGGTCAAAGAAAGGTACTGTGAAAAACAAAAACCGTTGATATTGTTACTTCTAAGGGCACCTCTTTCCCTTTTTTTGAACAAGGTTCCCAGCATTTTGTTTTGCCCTGAGCCCTGCAGGTTATATATCCATCCAACCCTGCCTGTGTGAGTCTATGAAATCCTGAAGTTTGGGACTATCCTATTCAGCTCTGTAACTGTAGCATTGGCATTGTGCCTATTACATAATAAGAACCCATTATTTATATGTTAAATGAATAAATAAATGAATAATTATTACATAACATCATTTACCACCTTCCATAAGAAGGTATGCTTGAATAGTAAGCTCTGTGATAAAGGGATATTTGTGAAAAACTTTTGACTTGTTCATCACAACACATAATAAATAGCATATAAAAGCTGTAAAAATCTGAAATAACATTTTCTGCACACTAATAAAATTGACTTCATGTCCTGCCTCTTTTCAAAATATTTTTTTTCCAAAACAATTTTGTTGTCTGCCATATTTTAGTAAAAAAAAAGCTATAAATGTCTTCTCTTTGATTTGGTACTGTGATTAAGGAAGTGATTTTCATTTGTTTTTATCAGTAAAGGGTTTTGAAATTATACCAAGCAACAGTACACCAAGTACTTGGAAGAAAAATGCATTCAGAAGAGAAAAGAAATACACATGGAGAGTAGTGATTAAATAAATCAAGAGATGAACTATTCTATGTTCTATACTACCTAAGCCATTTGGCAATCTACTGTGCTTATGATGTCTATTTTAACATTATGTATGTTGATTTCAGTGCTGTAGAAAGGGGAAGAAAAAAAATCGAGGGTGGAATGCTTTTGTAAGTAAAGAATGTGCTATTTGTCTAGATAAACCTAGGTGAATGTTAATTTGCATTCATTAAATTTTCTACTACTAGTTGCTGGCAATATGATATAGAAAGATATTATACTTTTGTCTTATATGGGAAAACTCAAGAGTATTACAGAAGCAGATATTTGGATAAAATGATTTAAATGTAGAGATCTCTTTTAGAGAGGGTAATCTTTATTCAGTAGATCAACTATTGTTTTTTTTTTAATTTTAGAAAGAGAGAGAGAGAGCACAAGATGGGGAAAGGGACAGAAGGAGACAGAGAGAGATCCCCAGCAGGCTCCACGCTTAGCATGTAGCTCAATATGGGGCTCAATCCCATTACCCTGGGGTCACAACCTGAGCCAAAATCAAGAGTCGGACATTTAACCACTGAGCCACCAAGTCACCCCAAGTCAACTATTTTTGACCTGAGGCACCCAAAGTCAACTATTTTTTTTAAACATTTTTATATGCAAGGAAGTGAATGAGGCACTTGAGATAGGTCCGTTAGCAAAGCAGTATAGACTCTGCCCTTACAGAACTTCTGGCCTGCTGAAGATGAAAGTTTTAAGCAATTAGTTAGAAATATTTTTAATAAACATCTATATATGTAATAATGGAATCTATCCTAATATGGAGAGTGAGTGGTATCAGAAAAGTCTTCTCTAAGGAAATTGTGTCTAACTTGAGACCTGAAGGATATGGATGAATTAGGCAGGCTAAAAGGGAAGATTTCCATTTTTGCTATTTTTGCCAACAGATTAAAAAATCTATTTTTACAGTTATTTACATATTTTTAAAAAGGTACTATACAAAATTTAAAAAGCACAACTAATTTGGAATGTGTGATAACTTAAAGAAATTATCCCATTGCATTTGTACTCACAGAGATGAATTACTTAGCAAAGTAATAAGGGAAAAAAAAACACTTGTAATGGGACTTTATTTAAGAATAAAGAAGAGTGAAATCTCAGTATTTAAGCCTGGTCTGCACAAAATTTATTACAAATTAGTGAGATATTACATGACATTTAAAAGGGTTCTATGTACTGTCTGCAAGGAGCTCAGCCAAGAACCCTTTCAAACTATATACCAACTGTCCTTTGTTGGACAATTTAATCTCTCTGACCATCTGTCCCTTCATCTATACTATAAGGAAAAAAATATTACCCCAGGACACATGTGAGAAATAATTAAATGTAAACAGAATGTTAAAGATTCTATTCTAAAATACATAGTAGGTAATCAACAAATTTTATTTTCTTTTTTATCAAATTATTTATTCTCTTATTCTTCCACCAAACATATTTGGAGTATCTACTATTTGAAGAGCATAACATATATACTGTAGAGGAAAAATTTTAGTGCCAAACTAGGTTGTAAGTAGCAACTGTATCTGAGTAGTTGTGTTATCATGCATAACTACCTAAATTCTCTGATCATTAGTCTCTGAATATATGAAATAGAAATAATAACTATATTTCAAAAACATTTAAAGGCAAATGGCATTATATATATGTATATATGATGCCCATTAGGTGAAAAACAGTAGACCTTCAACAAATTTTTGTATTCTTTCTGCTGTTACTTATTGGACACTGTGATAGGTGTAATGGAGAAAAAATATAAATCAATTATAATCTTCTCCTCATGGAACTGATGTTCTTATATGGGGAAATGACATACACAGATAATATGAATATATCTTAATATCTGCATTCTCTACTAAGGAAAACATAAGAAAGATGAAAATAAGATACAAGAATTCAAAAGATAGAATAACTAAAAGTAAGAAATAAGTAAAACTAGTACCATCTTCCAGAAATATATATAAATAATTCTTTCAATATTTCCATTTATCTTATTTGTATTAATGTTTATTCTATATTATCTTTTAAATGACATGAGTTATGCTTTATGAAACTATGTTTGATTCAAAGTAGAGCTGTTCATTTAAAATGATTAATGATGTTTTGCTGCAAATAAATTGGTGAATTTAAATTTTAATTGCAGAGGGGTGCCTGGGTGGCTCAGTCAGTTAAGCGTCCGACTTCGGCTCATGGTCCGTGAGTTCAAGACCCGCGTCAGGATCTGTGCTGACAGCTCAAAGCCTGGAGCCTGCTTCGGATTCTGTGTTTCCCTCTCTTTGTGACCCTCCCCCATTCATTCTCTGTCTTTCTCTGTCTCAAAAATAAATAAACATTAAAAAAATTTTTATTTTAATTGAAGAAACATGTATTTATATATTTTACATTTCACTTGTCAACATTTTTCATGTTATTGTCAAATAAAAGGAATCTTCATTTCAAGTCTACCAAAGGCATTGATTTTTTTCTTTATTAAAAATGAACTCCTGGGGCGCCTGGGTGGCTCAGTTGGTTAAGTGTCCGACTTTGGCTCAGGTCACGATCTCGCGGTATGTGAGTTCGAGCCCTACGTCGGGCCCTGTGTTGACTGCTCGGAACCTGGAGCCTGTTTCAGATTCTGTGTCTCCCTCTCTCTCTGACCCTCCCCCGTTCATGCTCTGTCTCTGTCTCAAAAATAAATAAATGTTAAAAAAAAAATTTAAAAAAATGAACTCCAATTTCTACTTCCAGCTGTGATGTAATATGGAAGGTCAATGCAATTAAAAAGACCTGAAAAATAGTGAAGAAATTACAAAATCACATTTTTAAAAGCCTAAGAGAACTGTGTAAGCAACAAAGAATTTCATAGTGGAAAGCAGGCTTTAGAACTCATGATTTCTAATCCCTTTTTTCTTGGGAGGAATTTATGGATTCTTATTGCAAGGTATAGATTTGACTTAGCTTTCCTGGAGAATAGAGAAATCAGGAAAATTTTTGGTAATCAGGAAGTTATGAAGTAACAAGTTCAACACTTACAGGACATAGAAGGTATTGCCAGCTTTCTCCATAACTTTTTTCGATGAACCTTGGGAATGAATGAATGAGAACATAGAGAGCTAAAAAGAAACCCTTAGAAGAAATAGTGAAATCTCCTTAGCCTTGTGTTGTACATATATCTAATGAGATTGGACTTCATGCATAAAAAGTAAATACATGCATACATGCATACAAACACAAAATATTATTTTCTATAAGATTTAAACAAAACCAAAAATCTTATAGCATAATATTCCAAATATCCAGAATACAAAACTACTCAGCATATGAACACCACCTACACTTCTGCTCACAAAGGTAATCAACAGATACCAACAGAGATCTGACACTTTATTTTTTTTATTTGTTTGTTTGTTTATTTATTTATTTTGGAGAGAGAGTGAAAGAACCCCACATGGGGCTCAAACCCATGAACTGTGAGATCATGACCTGAACAGTAATCAAGATTTGGATGTTTGAGCCACTCAAGTGCCCCGTGACAAACCCTTTAAAGCAGCTACTATAAAAATTCTCAAATGAGCAACCAGGAACACTCATACAACAAATATTAGAATGTTTCAGCAAAGAAATTTAAGATATAAAGAAGAACCAAGTGGAAATCTAGAACTTAAAAATGCAATAATGAGAGTTTTAAAAATCACTGGATAGACTTAATAGCAGAATAGACATAGTGGAAGAGTCCATGAAAAATCAACAGAAATTATCTTATCTGAGCAACAATTCTGTATTCAGTACTAATATCCTTTAGAAATAAAAATGAAATAATGACATTCTGAGATGAAGGACAACAGATTGGTTTGAAAAATATCTTCTACAGGTTCTTGGGTGGTACAGTCAGTTAAGCGTCCAACTCTTGATTTCGGCCCAGGTCCTTACCTCACAGTCCTGGATAGAGCCCCACATCAGGTTCTGCATGGAATGTCTTGGGATTCTCTCTGCCCCTCCCCTATGCGCTCGCTCTCTCTCTCAAAAATAAATAAGCATTAAGAAAAACTTCTTTCCTTTTCTGAGTTTTTAAAATTTTTTCTGACAATTAAAAGCAAAAATTACAATTTCTGCTGGAGTTTTCGATGTGAATAGATATAATACGTAAGAAAATTATAGATTGAATGACCTCATATGGTGGCAACATTTCTACATTATAACAGACATGGTAAAATACTGATACTTAGTAAACTGTGACAGGTTATGTCTTTTGTAATTCCTAAAGCAATTTCAAAAAAAAAAACCACTAGATATAGTCAAAATTGTGACAGATAAGATGGTAAGTTAATACTAAAAACTATTAAATAACATTTTTCCTCCAAAAAGGGAGAATATGGTAGATCTAAATCCACAAATATCAGTAATTAAATTAAATGTAAATCACACTAATTAAGAGACAGATTATCATAAGGGAAAAATATGCCCCACTTATAGGATATTTTAAAAATTCACTTCAAATATAACAATAGATCCAAAAACCCTAAAACTAGAATTTAGCATGTTGAATGATATGTTAAATGTTTATGACTATGTGTAAGAAACCAGAGTTTATTCATGAACATTTTATTTTTTTTTTAATTCTTTTTTTCAACGTTTATTTATTTTTGGGACAGAGAGAGACAGAGCATGAATGGGGGAGGGGCAGAGAGAGAGGGAGACATAGAATCGGAAACAGGCTTCAGGCTCCGAGCCATCAGCCCAGAGCCTGACGCGGGGATCGAACTCCCGGACCGCGAGATCGTGACCTGGCTGAAGTCGGACGCTTAACCGACTGCGCCACCCAGGCGCCCCTATACATGAACATTTTAAAGATAACTAATTCCAACTTATGGGATTGGAGACCATTTTTATTTTGCTGAGACCTATTTGTAATTTTTACATTTTCTAAAATGAGCATTACTAAATTATTCCTGAAATAGGTTCTAATAAATGCATTTGGAGATGAGATGAAAAACAAATGCTATTTGTGGTTGCAGTAAATAGATTCTAGAGAAGAACTAAAAAACTTAGGGGGCGGCGGGATATGGGGATAGATAAAATTTGTGTTTTACAAGATGGTAACACTCTACATGTAAATTGAGAATTCATGAGAAAGAAAAGTTATATTGGAAGCTCAAAGCTCAATTTAGAAAGTGGTGGACATTTCTTAGAAATTAGCAATAATTACTTGGAAGTTGGAAGTTTAGGTATGAATTTCAAAAAAAAAGTTAGAGCTAGAATATAGAATGGGGAATAGCTGCAGATAAATGCAGATAAATGGAGTACAACTTTAAAGAGCATAGATTAAAAATCTGTTTATGGAAAGCTTATTTGTTTAAATGACTGAGTACACATCACGTAGTTTTGCATTCTGAAGGAGTGGCAAGTGGAGATTTATTACTAGCATTAAGTAAGGAGGGCTGATGTTATATTCTAAGGGCAGTGGTGTTAATATGCATATTTATAAGAACAAGTCAGACTTTCTCTGTATTTTACCACTTAAATACACCTCTGATTGCTACAGTAATTTAACCTTTACCTAATTTCACTAAATTACTTGTAAACACTAGCTAGTGAAAGTTAATTGAAGAAAATGTAATTGGATATTTGAGTATGGCCCTACTACACAATTAGGCAATTCTTTGTGACTGATAGTTTTAATGAGACATCAGTTCAAAGTAAAAGCTTGGAAAATATATATTATAGACTTTGATTGGACTTCAAATGAAGCAAATCCTAATGGGTAAATAGCTTTTTGTTTTTTAGTCAAGAAATATTTGCTAAATAACTGCAAGGAAGACAGATATCATTCATTCATTGGTGACCTCATTTAAAAATATTCATTCAATTGTCATTGATAGTTCAAAGTAAACAGCAATATTTTAAAAAGTTAATTAAATATGGAGGGGCTAAATACTTGCTTAGATCAGGAACTACTGTTTTTACTTGGTGTTAAACCCCAAACACAGGGAAACAGCCATTCTAATTCATACCTCTTAGCTCTAAACTGCGTGGTATTCACAGCAGGATCTTGAAAAGATATCTTTTGACACTAAGCTCTCTGGTTGCAATTCCTTAAATGTAAGACTTTAAATATAGCAAATGCATTGATTGCATTTTTCTGTCTGGGTTATATATTCCTTCCATTGCTGGCCTTTAATCTTGTCTTACTCCTTCACTTATCCTTTCTACTCCAAAATCACACAATTAAGCAATTCTTTGTAACTGATACTTTTAAAGAGACGTCAGTTCTTTTAAGAATTGGTGCTGAGATGGGGTGCCTGGGTGACTTAGTCGGTTAAGTGTTTGACTCTGGCTCAGGTCATGATCTTATGGTTTGTGAGTTGGAGCCATGCATCGGGCTCTGTGCTGACTGCTCAGAGCTTTGGATTCTGTGTCTCCCTCTTTCTTGTCCCCTCCCCGACTCATACTCTGTCTCTCTCTGTCTAGAAAATAAATAAACATTAAAATAAAAAATTGGTGCTGAGCTGAACCAAACATTTAGTTTTGGTCATATGTGAAAGACAGTTTTACGAATTCTCAGAGAGGAATAAAATCACACTCTTATTATTTGCTTTTCGATATGTTAATATTTTTGCTAAACAAATGTGGCTTTCATTACTACAAATGGGTTATGATGTAATTCATTATAAATTTCGGTATTTGTTTTTATTTTCTGATTTAAATATTTCTGTATTTATTAAAATTATCCACATTAAACATTTACAAATTCATAGTAATTAAACATACTGATTAATATTAAAAAAAGGTTTTTAAATTTGAAGTTTCAACTGGTTTGTAAACACAGTCTGCATTTATTAAATTTGCCTCAATTACTGAAGACAAAAAAAAGGTAGTGAACTTATTAACATAACAGAAAAAATGATGGAATAAAAATCACACTTTATACATGTGGAACAATTTTTCAGTAGAAATTTAAACAAAGTATCTTTGAAGAACTTGGGCTGCAAACTTTATAAACAAAAGCTAGGCTCAGACTTTTCTTCTGTAGTTCTAATAACTGAATAAAGGGGAGATTGGCAATGGATTATGAAGGAAAATATTTCATATCTAGAATTTATTTATTTGTTTATTTTAATGTCAATTTATTTTGAGAGAGACAGAGAGAGAGCACAAGCAGGGGAGGGGCAGAGAGAGAGAGGGAGAGAATCCCAAGCAGGTTATGCACTGTCAGCACAGAGCCTGATGTGGGGCTTGATCTAATGAACCATGAGGTCAGGACCTGAGCTGAAATCAAGAGTCGATGCTTAACCAGCTGAGTCATCCAGGTGCCCCCTGTATCTAGAATTTTCTATCAGCCAATTGTCTTTTCCATGAGAGTAGCCAATTGATAGTCTTAGATATAAACCAGATTTTTATCCCTCTTTAGTAGTTGTCATTTAGCAGTGAGTGATAATTGAAAAAGAAATTACAGCCTGAGAGAGTCTTTATGTAAAATATCTGATATTCTTTCAAAGCATCATCAAATGCTGCCAAGTGGAAACAGTTTATCATGGATAACACAAGTCTAGGAATTGAATTTCAACTCTGTAATTTTGAACAGATTACTTATTTTCATGATTTTTGCAATCATGTATCAGTGCCACATTCTAAGTCTTATTTCAATGTGAAAGAGACTTTTAAAACTATAAAGATAGGGGCGCCTGGGTGGCGCAGTCGGTTAAGCGTCCGACTTCAGCCAGGTCACGATCTCGCGGTCCGTGAGTTCGAGCCCCGCGTCGGGCTCTGGGCTGATGGCTCGGAGCCTGGAGCCTGCTTCCGATGCTGTGTCTCCCTCTCTCTCTGCCCCTTGCCTGTTCATGCTCTGTCTCTCTCTGTCCCAAAAATAAATAAAAAACGTTGAAAAAAATTTTTTTTTAAACTATAAAGATAATAATTATAGTATTTATGTTACTAAGTTACAACTAGTGTTCTAATAATTTATATAATTAACTCAGTTCTGGCAACAGTACTAGAAGATAGGTATTATTATTATTATTGGCTATTTTGGAGGTAATAAATCTCTAGTATAGAAAGGTTAAGTTTTTTGGCCAAAGTCACAGGGCAGGAAAAATAGCAGAGCCAGTATTCAGTCCCAGGCATTTTGGACCTGGAGTCTGTGTTTTGAACTTTTATCTATTAAGAGATTACTAACACTGACATAGGAATTTGCAAAAAAAAAAAAAAAAAAAAAAGAAACTTTAAGCAATTTCTGCAGGCTTTTTAATATAGATTTTACACATTTTCTTCTTTATGAATGTAGTTAACATAGTATAAACTCTACCAATGAAACTACTATATCTAGGTTAAATAAAACAACTATATCTCACATTTATGAAAAAGTAAACTTTGTTCTTTCTCTTAAATTTTGACACCTTTCAGAATCTAGTGATTAAAGACTTCAAATTTCCTTCTCTCTATAATATAGATGTGGGCTTCTCTTCCTATGCTTTCCCTATGTGGTAGATAGAATTCTAAATTGAACACTAACAGTCCCATTCCCTGATGTGGAAACTCTGCATAATCTCATTTCCTTGAGTTTAGGACGAAGTTGTGAATATGAATAGGATATTGCTCCTGTAATTTGGTAACTTCATATAGCAAAGTTGTAAGGATTTTTCAGATATAATTAAGGTTCCTAATATACTGACTTTAGGTGAGTCAAAAGGGACATTATCCTGTGTGGGCCTGACCTAATCAGGTGAGCTAATAGTCATATTACCTATTTTTTCCCATCGCAAAATTGAGAAGTTTTCTATTTTGTAGGAATGGTATTGCCAACTACTCTCAATGTGGGAAAAGTCGATGTTAATTTAGCATTGTAACAACATAGACATTTTTATTATATAGTGTTTTAGTGTGATCCTCACTGTCTAAACATAAATAATACAATTTTTAGTTTGTTTATTTATTTTTAGAGAGACAGAGTATGCTCAATTAGGGGAGAGGTAGAGAGAGAGGCAGAGAGAGAATCTCAAGCAGGGTCCATGCTGTCAGTGCAGAGCCCAATGCAAGGCTTGACCTCACAAACAATGAGATCATGACCTGAGCAGAAAACAAGAGTTGGGCGCTTAACCAACTGAGCCTCACAGGTACCCCTAAGCATAAATACATTAAAGAAAAAAAAGGTACCTATTAAAAATTACCATTTAACACATAATTCAATACATTAAAAATTATATATGAGTATGTATGTGTATACACATGAATAAAAGAGATGTCTGAATAGTCACCAAACTGTGGCTGTGGCTGATGGTTATCAGTATAATGAGATTTTAGGCAATTTTTATTTTCTTCCTAACAGTCATATGTATGTACACTTCAAATTATTTACAGTAAACCATTTATTTTATAATCGAGACAGTTCCCTTGTGAAAAATAGAAGGAAAATTGTGAGAACACTTATACTAAAATATTGACAGTGATTATCCTAGATTGATGGGAAAATGAATAGTGTTGTTTTCAATTTTTATTACTGTAATTTTAAATTGTAATTTGAATATATGCTTTATGGCAATAATTTAAACAACAGATACTGCACAGTTTAGAAATTAAAAATATACTAACACTAGTATCTCTGGACTCAATCCTAATGTGACTCTTTTTTTTCCTAAATAAAATCTAGTTTTTAACAGTTTGACCTATACCTTCACATACACAGTGGTAGGGAAAAGAATGATAAGCCATCTGTTCCTTGAGTGGTAGAGAAATAATTTAACACTATCCTGACTGGTGTGCCTGGGTGGATCAGTAGGTTAAGCGTCTGGCTCTTGATTCTGGAAAGGTCATGATGTCAAGGTTCATGAGATCCAGCTCTGTCTTATGTCTGGCTTTGCACTGACAATGTGTGAAGGCTGCTTGGGATTCTCTCTCTTCCTCTCTCCTTGCTCTCTCTCTCAAAATAACTAAACATTAAAAAAAATCCTATCTTGATCTATTTGATATAAAATTGGTTTATTCTTTATTCATCTAGGATCCATGAAGAGAGAGGAAAGAAACTCTTAACTCAAGTATATAACTTGATACATTTTTACATATGTATACATTTGTAAAATCACTGTTACAATTTGGTACAGAGTATTCCCATCACCAACTGTTTTTTGTACCACTTTGCAATCTTTCCCGCACTATTTGTTGTCACTATAGATTGGTTTACTTTTTCTAAAGTATATATTCTGACTTTTTTCACTCAGTATAATGATTTTAAGATTCATCATGTTGAGTTTTTTTGTATCAGTGACATGGTCATCTTTATTGCTAAGTAGCATTCTTTTGCATGAATATTCCACATTTTACTTAGCCATTTACCAGTTAATGAACACCTGGGTTATTTTCAGTTTTCACTAGTACAAATAAGCTACTATGAATATTTTTTCACAGTTCTTTATGTGAAGATATGTTTTCATTTCTTTGGAGTAAATACCTGGGAGTGGAATGGATGAGTTTCATGATGGGTGAATATTTAACTTATAAAGAAACTGCTGGACAGATTTCCAAAGCAGTTGTATCATTTCACATTCCCAGCAGCAGGGCATGAGAGTGCAAGTTCTTCCACATCTTCACCAATAATTGTGAACTTAAGTCTCTTTAATTTCTGCCATTCTAAGAGTTGTACATTAATATAACAAAATGTCCTTAGTTTGTAATACCCTCATGATTAATGATGTTGAGAATGTATGCTTATTAGCTCTTTTGTTAATCATCTGTTTAAATCATCTGTCATTTTTTTCCTGTTGGGTTGATTTTTTTTTTTTTTTTTTACTATTTTACTTTTGTAAGAGTTCCTTATACATTATGGTACAAATCTTTTCTCGGATTAAGAATATTTTATTCTGATCTATGCCTTGCTATTTAGTTTCATTATGGTGTCCTCCAAAGATCAAATGTTTCTCACTATGATAAATTCGAATTCATTACTTATTGTTTTAACTTTATGGTTCTTGCTTTGTATTACTATCTAAAAATATTTAATAATATCAAAATCATAAACATTTTATAGAAATTTATATTTTAGCTTTTATATTTAGATCCATGACTCATTTTATGCTTAATTTTGTGTATGGTATGAGGTAAAGCTTAAGGTTCTTTTTTCTTTCCTTTTTTTTTTTTTTTTTAATTAAGCTGTATACCCAGTTTGAGTGTTGAACTCATGACCCAGAGATCAAGAGTCACATGCTCTATCAAGGGAGCTAGCCAGGTGCTCCAAGCCCCTGAATGAATATCTAGTTCTTTAAGCATCAGTAGTTTACAATCTTTGCATTCTGCATTTAACTGCTTTGGAAACTTCAGGGAAAATCAATTAACAGTATGTAGCGATTCTATTTCTATACTTTCTAATTGTTCTCTTGATCCAGTGACTATGCTCTTGTCGATACCACACTCTCTTGATTACTATAGCTTTATAATAAGACTTGAAGTCAGGTAATGTAAGTTCTCCGACTTCTTCTTTTTAAAAATTTCTCTCAGAGACTTCCAGTGGGGAGGATGGTATAAATCCATTCCCTGCCCCCCTTTGCTCACCATTAAGCACACGTATATACCCTAGAAATGGTACAAGAGACCAACAAAGAATTCTGAAGGTAGTAAGAGAAGACTGAGTAATGAAAGAATATCATAGTGGAAAGGTGTCTGGGTCCTCCCAGCCAACAGAGAAAGGATGTAGATTGAATGTTTCTCACCTCCAATACAGCAACAGAAGGTAGCCCAGGTAGGCTCATCCTTCCACAATGAAATGGGAGTCCCTAGGGGAATATCAACCAACCTCGACACCACTGGCAAGAAGTATCAATCAGGAGCCCCCAAAAATAAGTGGCCAGGTAAAGCACTCTCTATCCCATTGGGGCTAACACACCCCTTTTTTGTCAAGAGATTAAAAAGTGGGAGAGCATAACTTGGAAGAGAGACTCAGCTACAGTAGGTTTATCAATCTGGGAAGCTTCTGATCTCACAAGCCTGAGAATTTCCTCTCCTGCCAAGGAACACAGAAGAAAAACGCATGCAGTCTCTGCAAGTGCCTTAGTCTGGGAAGCCCATCTCTTTACATAGGCTGAGGCTTTTCTGTCTGAGCAGGGGCTATCAGGGCAACACGGGGGGGGGGGGGGGGGGTGGTCACTGATAAAACCACCCCAACACAAGATTTCCCCAGGGAGAGGCATTCCTGGCTGGTCTGGGAAAACCTGTTCTGCCCAATTAGGCAACATCAACAGAGACCAGTAGGAGTCCAAGCAGTACAAGGTAAACCAAGCAGACCCACGTAATAAGATTGCAAAGTCCCTAAAAATTAAACTGCCATTGGAAACACTCCTCCATTCCTCAAATACATAAAGACAAAAGATCGAAAAGAAAAAGAAAATGATTCTTAAAATGTACCCATCAAACAACAAAGACTCAAACCGCATGAAGCAAAACCTGATAGTGCTTTAAGGAGAAACACAAATCTGAAATTGTAGTTGGGGATTTCAACCCACCTCTTAAAAATTGAAGGAACTCTTAGAAAATCAACAAAGACATAAAAGACCTGAACAATGCCATCAACTAAAAGACTGTATTTTACATAATGTAATATTCCACTTAACATAAAAAATGTACATTTTTTTTTCAAGGGCCTTTGGAGCATTCAACAAGATAGGCCATGTCCTAGGCCACAAAACAAAATTTGGCACATTTAAAATAATTGCAATCACACAGAATGCGTTCTCTGGCCATAATAAAATCAAATTAGAAATCAATAAAACAAGGACAACTCTTGGATGGTTTTCCATCTTGATTATAGTGGTGGACATGTGAATTCACACAATATTTAAACTTGTTTAGTTTTTAGGCACATGAATCAAGTATAAGTACTTAAGCAGAATGTTAAATAAGTGAGAGCAGGCATTACTGTCCCCTTCCTAATGTTAGAGGAAAAGCATTAAATATTTGAACATTAAACATGATATTACCTTTATGTTTCTCCTGGATATCAAATTGAAGAGATTTCTTTCTCTTCTTTGTTGAATTTTCTTGATGAATAAGGAGGGTTGAATTTTGTCAAATTCTTTTTCTCAGTCTATTGAAATAATATGTTTTGTGTCCTTTATTCTGTTAATATGACGACTTACATTGATTAATTTAAGCAAGTTCAAATAACCTTCCATTCCTGGAATTGAACCTATTTGTTCATAATGTATTTCCCTCACATATGGATCCATTTTAATAATGCTGTTAAAGGCTTCTGTTCCTATATTCATGATGAATATTTGTCAGGAATTTTTCTAATTTTATTGTCAGGATACATCTTTAGAGGTAGCTAGTCTCAAAAGACGTCAGGGAAAGTTCCATCTCCTCTGCTTTGTCCAAAAAACTTCCAGGATTGAATGTTTGATAGAATTCTTGGTGAAAATATATGATCACAAGGTTGTTGTTGTTTTTTGGTGGGAGTTCTTTTGATAATTCCATTTCTATTTCTATTCCTTTCTTAGATTAGATAGAGGGCAAGAGAAGGGGCAGGAGCAACAGAGTGAGAAGGAAACGGAAATCAAAGATCTGCGGTTGGAGTGTGAGCTAGGGCAGATCAATTACTCGACCACCATCTGTCGGCTATTACGAGACTTCATGCTCTTCCAGCAGCTCCAGGAGCAGGTGCCGCCACTGACTGGCCTGGACTCTTAACTACAGCAACCTGGAGCCCTGGCGCTAGTCCTGCTGGGATGGGGTTTCGGGAACATTCCCAGCCCATCATCATAAAAACCACTCTCCCAGTAGTTTTGATAGGGTTAGAGAATAAATCAGCCACAAGTCTCTGCAGCAGACGACGGCGAACCGAGTACGCCTGAAGACTAAGCTGAAGCCTCAGTCGGAGCTAGCGCAAAAATACTGCCAGTGCCCACTTCCGCTCGGAGCAGCCAGCCACATCCTTCCCCCTGAAGAACCTCAAGGCTCGCAGCTTGCTACCTCGCCTCAGCAACAGCCCTGGCGTTCTGCACACCCAGGCCGCTGAAAGACCCCAGCCCGCATTCCTTAGGCCTCGAGTCCCTTGGCGCCCCCTTCGCTGAGACCAAGCATAAGACGAACCGAAAGCAACTTGGCGGTGAGCCTCTCAGAACATGGCTGCCCGCTGCTGCCTGGTGCCGGGGCTCCTGCGAGCCTGTCGGGCCTCCTCCCAGCGGCCCTCCACACCGACGGGGAAGACACCGTCCGTTCCCTGCTCCCCAGAGAGCCCACATGTGCCCGCAGTGTGGCACCTCGGACAGGCCCGCTCCAGCGGCTCTCCAGGCCTCGGCGGCGTTTGCAGCTACTCAAGGGTCTCTCCTGCCCGCCAGTGTGGGGCTGTGTCTCCTCGAAGGGTCCAGAAGCTACACTCTGCCTCGAGGCGTTCACCAGCAGATCCCGCCGAGCGGAAGCCACTTCTGTGTGGCTCTCGTTCAGCATCCTGCTGACTGCCACTGGTGTCCCGACAGACAGGCTCCATTTCTTAGGTAAGCCTTGCGGTCGGTTCCGCGGGGGGGTTGTGGGCCACAGGTGTCAAATCTCCTGCTGCCAGCTGGTGTGCCGCCCTGATGAGGTCCCTGCGGGGCCAGCAGCCACAGGTGCCTGCGTTTTTCGGGGGGTGGGGGAGAAGGCGTCTTCTGCAGCCCGATTACTAGACTTTCTGAGTCAAAATGCAGCTTTGTGCTGTTAATGTTCTACTTTGTTTGCTGGATTTTTATTTCGTTGATTTCTACTTCTCTCAACTTTCCAGTTTCGACTTTTAGTTTACTCTGCTCTATTTTAAACTCTGTTCAAATGCAGGTTCTCGGTCATTAAAATCTTTAAAATTTAGACCTTTAAAATTTGTTTCCGTATGAACACTTAAAGGTAAAAATTTCCCTCTGATAATTGTTTCTCCAAATTTTTGTATGCTGTATTTTGTATATTCAAACTACTGTGATTTCTCCTTTTGATTCCCTTCTCTCACCTCTGGATTCTAAGCGTGGTTTAATTGAAAATATATGTAGTTCTCCTGAGATGCGTTGTAGTTATTGATATCTTATTTAACTGGGATCAGGGAATTTATTTCCTCTGATTTCAATTCTGATAAGTTGATTCAGACTTTATGGCCCAGTTCATGGTCCATTTTGGTAAATAAAATACGAACACTCAAAGAGAATGTGTTTTCTGACATTATATGTACGTGTATATATGTATGTATAGTGTCCTATAATTATTAGGCCAAGATTTTTGTCTTAGGTTTTTTTTTTTTTTTTCCTAGTGGTTTACTCAGTTCAAGGGAACTATTAAAATATCCTATAATCATAGAATTAACTAGCTTTTTAAAAATTCTGTAGTCTTCATACCATGTTTTAAAGGTTGGCTGTCAGGTAATACACATTTGGTTGTTGTGTCTCCCTGATGAACTGGGAATTGTATCCTTGTTAAATAGCCTGCTTTATCTCTGACAATAAATTTTTCGTGATGTCTACTTTATCTTATTAAAATGGCTAATCCAGCCTTCTGCTTAGGGTTTGTATTATATATCCTTTATATCTGTTTGCCCTCAACCTGTGTGAGCTTTAAATTTCATGGCTTCTATATAGCATAGAGTTAGATCCTGCTTTTGTTGATTCTTATAATCCCTGCCTTTTAATTAGAATTGTTTTATCCATAAACACCCTGTGTAGTTATTGATACTTGATTTAGGTTTGCCATTTTATTAGATAATTTCTGTACATCCCCTCTATTGTTGCCATATTTTCTAGCTTTCTTACTATTTGAATTTTAGAATTCCATTTTAAGTTACCTCTTGACCCTTTTTCAGTAGTTCTTTAGGATCATTCTTTGCAATCTGTAGAATCAATGTTGTAGTACTTCATATGCTACATAGAAAACATGCAGCCACTGGACCCATTTAATGTAACCTCCTCGTTCTTCGTATGTTGTCTTATGCTATGGATGTTATGAACCCAAAAGACAGCATTATAATTTTTGCTTCAAAAAGTCATGTGCATTTTAGCTCAACTAAGGGAAAAACTGATTTTTTAATATATATTGCTATTCTTCATTTCTCCTTGATGGTCCATCTTTCTCCTCTGATATGTGTGTGTATATATATATATGTATATATATGTGTGTGTGTGTATATATATATATATATATATATACACATATATATATAAATACGTTTTTTTTTTCCCAGTTAGAAGGAATTCCTTTAGCATTTACACATTCAGTACTCAGGACAAAATTCCTTATTTTTGTAAGTGAACATAATTCTGTGTTTACCTTCTTTTTTCTTTTATCTTCTTAATGATATTCTTCCACTTTCTTGCTTCCATGGATGCTCATATGAAATCTCTGGTAATATGAGTTACTCTTGCCCATGTTCCCTAGATAATTAAAATTTTTTCTCTTTAATTTTCAACAATTTTTTCTGTGTTGCTGTTTAGTTTTAAATTTTTTTTCTACTTGGGTTTACTAAGCCTCTTGTTTGTATAAAACTATGTCTTCCACACATTTGGGAAGTTTTTGATGGTTATTTCTTAAATGGTTTTTTCCCTGCTCTGCTTTCAATCCTTTCTGAGCTCAAATTATGTTCACTTTATAATTTTGATATGTCCCACAGATCCTTGAAGCTCTTCTTTTTCTTCAGACTGTTTTTTTTTTTTCTATTGCTAGATCTTGAAGATCACTGATTTTCTTTACTGTCATCTGTATTTTTTTTCCAAAAACTGTTTTATTTTGACTTTATCTGGAATATTATCAAGCTTTTTCTTTTTAAAAATTTTTTAATGTTTTATTTTCGAGAGTGAGAGCGAGACCCTGAGCACGAGCTGGGGAGAGGCAGAGAGAGGGAGGCACAGATTCTGAAATAGGCTCAGTGCTGTCAGCAAGGAGCCCGACAAGGGGCTCAAACTCATGAATGGCGAGATCATGACCTGAGGTAAAGTCGGTGCTTTACTGACTGAGCCTCCCAGGTGCCCCATCTTTATTTTTTTCTGCCTAGATTTCCTAGGTTTTTATACGTGGAGTGTTTCTCTGTCATCACATAGTGTGTGTTACACATAACACCATGCAAACACACACACACACACACACACACACACACACACACAAACACACACACAAGCTCTTTTAAAGTCTGTGCTGATTTCAACATCTGGATAATGTAAGGTTAAAATCTGTTAATTTTTCCTGTAAGAATGACTAGCATTTTTTTCTGGTTTCTCATACCTTATTTTTAATTATATTCCTCTCATTGTGAAGGGGATATTATATAGGTAATTTGCATTTGATTATATTAAGAATGGTGGAATTTCTTTTTTAATAGACAATTTGGTTAGGGTCAAATTTCAAACATTTTATTACATCTCAAATCTCAGTGTACTTTGACCTTCATTGCAAGCTACTTTGAGGCTGTACTGTGCCCGTATACTTCAGAAACCGTTCTGAGATTCAGGTAGGTTTTATTTCTTTTAATTTTTTTTGATGTTTATTTTTGAGACAGAGAGAGACAGAGCATGAATGGGGGAGGGTCAGAGAGAGAGGGAGACACAGAATCTGAAGCAGGCTCCAGGCTCTGAGCTGTCAGCACAGAGCCCGACGCGGGGCTCGAACTCACTGACTGTGAGATCATGACCTGAGCCGAAGTCGGACGCTTAACCGACTGAGCCACCCAGGAGCCCCTCAGGTAGGTTTTATACTCCAGATTTAGGGCTCTTTTTAAATTTTTTTTTTTTTTCAATGTTTATTTATTTTTGGGACAGAGAGAGACAGAGCATGAACGGGGGAGGGGCAGAGAGAGAGGGAGACACAGAATCGGAAACAGGCTCCAGGTTCTGAGCCATCGGCCCAGAGCCTGATGCGGGGCTCGAACTCACGGACTGCGAGATCGTGACCTGGCTGAAGTCGGACGCTTAACCGACTGCGCCACCCAGGCGCCCCTAGGGCTCTTTTTCTGTGGCTTTCTCCTTACTAGGAATCTTGCGTAAATTTTTAAGAAGTATAGTCATTTTGAAATACGTTTTTGGTTTTCTGTTGTTGTTTTGAGAGAGGGAGAGAATGTGAGGGGTGGGGGGGGGGCAGAAACTTAAGCAGGCTTCACGCCCAGTGTGGAGCTTGACACGGGGCTCCGTCTCATGACCATGAGATCATGACGTCAGCCAAAATCAAGGGTTGGATGCTTAACTGAGCCACCCAGGTGCCCCATGTTTTCTGGTTTTTAAAGCCAAAGTCTGTAGGTTCTAAGTGTTCTAGCCATTTTATGCATTGAAAATGTTGGCTTAACTTTAAACAAAAAGCCAGGGAAAAACCCCATAACTCACACAGTAGTATTCTTTAACAAGTGCCAACTCCTGCTCTAGAATGTACTTGAATTTGATCACTATCCATTGCTTTGAAGTCCTTTTGTTGTTTGGACTTTATAATAATGTGCAAGAGAGCTTGGTATAGTAGGAGCTATTTGACCATGGTAGAAGTGACAGTCCTTGTCTTTTTTTTTTTTTTTTAAAAACTCCATTGAGGGATACAGGAGATGAAGAGCCAGAAACAAGTACTGGGGCTGGCCTGGGTCTCCTCCTCTGTGAATGATGTAAGGCCTCAGTTTCAGGCAATACTAAGATGTATACAGAATTTAGCAATTTGCGTAGTTTTGATACAACATAGAACTCCTTTCCCATATGTGTATCTAACAACATCCCTTTATAGGCTTCTGCCCTCAACATAATACTTTGTGTTTAAACTGTGATTCATAAAAAGGTTGTAACTTTGAACATCTTTAAATGCTCTGGAAAAAGTAAGGCTTCAAGTCAGTCATGTCCTTTTGTCTCCTATTTTGATTACATACAACTAATGTTAATAAGTGGTTAACTTTATTGAATTATGTTGCATTGTATAATTTTCAAATTTCACTAAGCTCTTGGAAATGTATTTAGTTAACAGTATATTGTGGAAATGTTCAGAAATCATCTCTCGGATTAATTTAGATCTGTAGAATCAACAAAATTCGAAATTACTTTAATAAAAAAATTGAAAGGGAATTTCAGATTTTACATGCAATCTTTGTATTGCCATTTTATTCAGCAATACATATGTTTGCTAATATAAAGTGGACACTTCAGACTTGCTTGTGAGGGAAATCTAATCTGGGTGTTCTTTCCCATGGAGATTGACTGAAGAGTAAAAACTCAAGCACGTGTCTGTCTTAATTACTTGAATCAAAGATGAATAGATAAACCAAATAAACTTTGCTAAATCTGCCATGGGTATATAATGAGCAAAAAATGTGTAGCTATCATTAAAATACCAGTTGAGATTGCATCATGCTTATGGGGCATTTAATCTATAAAAATACCTCTTTTCAGGGTGCCTGGGTGGCTCAGTTGATTAAGTGTCTGACTCTTGATTTTTAGCTCAGGTGGTGATCTCAAGGTTTCAAAATGGAGTCCTGCCCTGCTCAGGCTTCATGATGAATGTGGAGAATGCTTGCGATTCTGTCCCTCACTCCCCCTCCACCCCTTCCCTCCTCGGCTTATATGCACTCTCAGGCATCGGCTCTGGCGAGTGCACGCTCTTTCTCTTTCTCTCTCAAAAATCTAAAAAATTACCTGTTTTCAATTCGTGAGTGAAACAGTGAAGCAACTCCATAAAACTTAAAAATTAAGGAAATAAAACTAGGGAACAAATATTTACCAGGGGAATTTGGTAAATTCTGAACTCAAAACCTTTTAGAGCTAGTTGTAGGAAAAGCTTATGGATCTCTCCTAATCCAGTTATGAGAATCCAGCTTAAGACCAAGTAAATCTGTAGAAGCAAGACAAAATTAGGCCATAGAAAATAGTAGTACAGAGGGGAAAATTAAAGTTATCCAGAGAAAAGATAGCTCCAAAGAAGTCTATTTGGTAAATATTGAAATATTCCAGGAAATATTGAAAACCTACTCAGTTGCATTGAAATTGCAGTATTCAACATGTACTGAACATAGTTAATGTGCAATGAAAAAAGAAACTACGTTAAGATTTTTCATGTAAGAAGACAGTAAGAAAAAATAACAAAGTTTTCATTATGTTTTGGGCTTCACTGTCCTGATCTCCCAATACTAAGGGCATGACCTTAAGTATTCCTGTTTCTGTGACTGTTCAGTAGTTAATTGTGAACTATTGAGTGTCCGTTGTCTACTCTGGTATTGTATACATTTTTTGTTCAGATTCTATTTTTTTTTTTTTTTAAATTTTTTTTTTTTTTCAACGTTTATTTATTTTTGGGACAGAGAGAGACAGAGCATGAACGGGGGAGGGGCAGAGAGAGAGGGAGACACAGAATCGGAAACAGGCTCCAGGCTCCGAGCCATCAGCCCAGAGCCCGACGCGGGGCTCGAACTCACGGACCGCGAGATCGTGACCTGGCTGAAGTCGGACGCTTAACCGACTGCGCCACCCAGGCGCCCCCAGATTCTATTTTTTAGTTAAGACTTTAAGGACATTCTGAGAATTAGCAGAAAACCTATACTTTCAGACTCCTTTATATTACTGAACATGTCTAGCTAGTTAAGTTTTCTACTTAAATTCATCATTCCATTCCTTGCTCTTTAACTTAATGACCATGAAGGTTATTTAGAAGATCTAGTTTAGACTTTATATCTTTAATACATTACACCCATAAATCTAGAAACATGACTATACTAGGATTTGCCATTTAGAATAAACTAAATGGTGAGTTACAGGACACCAATAATGGTTAAAGTAATCAGCAGTACTGTATAGAATAGGCAAATTGAAATCAGTGGAGGACAGAGAATGTTAATACTGTTGAAACGGAGTACAATGTGAGAAGAAAATATAAGAGAAAACTGAATGTTTTCTGAGGAGTTAGCCCAAGGAGGAGATGATACACTAAGAGGGCAAGCTGACTGGATTCATGATGGGAGGTTGAGGGGAAAACTTGAATAGAAGAAAAGGCCAGGCTCTGGGCACCGCATTTAGGTAAAAGAATTATCTCCTTTAGCAAGGGCCAATTAAATTTGCATTAAATAGGTTTAGTCTTTGTCATAAAGAATGAAATTTTTCAACTAATGTTCTATATCCGTAGTCATGAAAAAGGAAGAGCTTAACTGTATCTTAATGTATATCCGGCCAGAAAGAGAAGCACAAACTTAAGTTACTACTGCTGGGTAAGTTTTCATCACTAAGGAATGATCATTAATTTTTAAAATTATATATATGCATATGTATTTATGCAATCTGAAAGCAATTGATTTGTTCCAAATCACCTAGTTATCCAGGATTCATAATGAGAGCTTCTGAATTTCTTTAAATGTTTATTTTTTTGAGGGGGGGTGCATAAATGTGAGTGGGTGAGGGGCAGAGAGTGAACAAGAATCCCAAGTAGGCTCTGTGCTCTCAGCACAGAGCCCAATGCAGAGCTCAAACTCAGGAACCATGAGATCATGATCTGAGCCAAAATCAGGCATCAGATGGGTTCCCCGAGAGCTTCTGATTTTCAATTCTTCATGCAATTGCAGTGTTAAGCTGGATGGTTCTTGCTAAAGTATGCTGTTACCTACCATGCTTTGATTCTTAATTTTTATTTAGGTCTTGTCAGTTGGCTACAGAATATAAAAGATCATTTTGTCCTATGAAGAAACAGATGTCACTATTTCTAATCCTTTGTATATTTGAGAAATTTGCTGTTCTTTATGCAGGAGAAAATAGCTGGGTTTAAGTTCATGTTTTTTTGTAAATTCACAACTTATCATTGAATTTAATATTGCAGAGGCAAAGTCTGCAGCCAATTCAATACCTGTTTTTTTGCATGTTATGTCATTAGTGTTACTTTTCATTTTTTACCATGTTCTGGTTTTGGAGGGGTTTCCTTGTTTTTTTTTTGGGGGGGGGTCTTATTTTTGTTTGCTTACTTTTGCCTCTCTTCCTCAATATTCTACTATTAAGCCCTCATAAATTTCAGAACAAGTTTCAGTTGGTGTTCAAATATACTTAAACATTTTTTCTTCTACTTTAAAAGTTGGGTTGTAAAATGGTCCCTGTAAACAAAAGTCCACAATTAAGTTTTAAACTTTCTGGATACATAGCAACACTTATATTTGTTTCCTTCCTATAAATACATTTTTATTCAATCTTGATAGCTGAAACTGAAGTTTTTCTGCCAAGCCCAGGTTAATCTCCTATTTGTGAGGATTCTGTCACAATTTGTGCATACTGATGGAGGTATATATCATATGCCCATTAAATAAATCCAGTTTCCCCCTGAAATTAATTTGCATCTAACTTGTGGATTTCTTGTACTTTGTCCCAGATAGAAGCCTTTGATAATCAGGAATTAAACTAAATCATTCTAAGCACCTCTAGAGTATTGTGCTTAATTAATCTTCTTGTGTACATATGTATGCATACATCATATAAAATGGTTGAAAATCTAAAAATATTTTTAAATACACCAGGACCCAGGGTATTGAAAGACATTAGCTAAATCTCCAGTGACTCACAGATGTAAGAGGAATAGAAGGTGAACAGAGATTTAACAGTAAGGTTTTAACAGAGGTACAGATAGAGAATTATGGAATTATAGAGGAGGAATTGTCAATTACTTGAAATGAGCAGTTGTTTTCATGTCTTAAGTAAATTTTTTCAGTTTTATTACTAGAGCAAAAGATTTCTCCTGGGAAATCCTGTAATCCAGTTACCTACCACAGAACTTAGTAGACATTTTTTATTTATATGCCTCAAGTATTGAATTAAATTTCTATAATGTAAGTGATCTCTATTTTTGGTTGAGAATAAAGTAAAATGCCAGTTTAAAAAGTAAAATAAATTTTTAATTAACGCTAAAGAAAAGGAATGCATATATTCAAGTTTCTTCCTTGAAAATCAAGACTGATATAATGAGAGGAGATGGAAGGAAAGGATTTAAGATCTGGAGTCTAGTCCTCCTACCCTGAGCTCCTTACAAGACCCTATTGCCCATATGCAAGCAGAAGTATTTTGGTAGTAATAACTCTGAATCTAACATAAAGTTCGTTTATTTGTATACTTTCATCATTAATAACGATCTTAGGATACAAGTTATATTAAATTCTATGAATATGAAATCTAGATGTCTTCCTTATCCCTATTAAAAGAAAAAGAGGCAAGATATGTGTGTATATTAACTATATAGCTCAATGTAAAACAAGTTATTGAAATGTATTTAGCATTGTTTGAGCATTTTGAGTACAGTTGTAATAAAAGCATGTGATAAGACTCAGGCAAACCTGGATTCAAATTCAAACTTTAATTCTGTGACCTTCAGCATTCTCATTTGTGAAGAGTGTCTGGGTATGTTGTATTAACAATATTAAAGATGCAGTGCTTAGGAAAATGAATTAGTATTACTGATGCTTCAATTATAGAGCCAGGCAAAATCCACTGAGAAAAATGTAAGGTTGTTTAGATTAAATTTTTCATAGATAATTGACTACCAATTATTTGTCCCCTTCGGGAGCATTGTAAAAGCAGATGTTGAGAGTCAATTAATTTGTATTTGTTTAGGTGGGACTCTATCAAAACAAAATCTGTAAATAGTATAACTTTTCATTCCTCTTGAAAAATCTGAGCCAAATCTGTCACTTAAGGCAGATACACAAGTTATTATGGCATGGCATATGCCAGAAGCTTTATCCTCGCTTCATCTGTTAGTCTTCTCTCATGGTAGTAGGATTTTAAATCACATAGATTCTGCTATAATTCAGTTCTGTCAGGTGGCAGCTGTGTGAACTTCAGTTACTTCAAATCCCCAGGTCTGAATTTTCCATGTGGTAAAATAATGTTAATAATATCTATCTGAAGAGAACTTTGAGGATTACTATGTATTCTACATGTATATTTTAAAGTATATTCTGGTATTGAACAGTAGAAAGTGTTCAATAAATTGTTACCATATTTTAGCCACCTATTACATTATATCATATTCATGAAACCTTTTTTTTTTTTAAAAAACTAGATAGGGCATAGATGAACAATAAAACTCAATGTTATAATGACTTTATTTCCTTAATTTGATGTCATTCATAATTTTAAGTAAAGCTAACTCCTTTGTCTTTGACCCTCTCTATATTAATATTCCTAGTTTCACACAAAAATGTTGGAGGTCAATTATTGAGCTCAATATCCAAGGCTTCCTTGATCCCTCCACTTTGTGAACTTGAATAAGGCAAAAATTTCTATTCCTCCCAATCATTGAAAACTAAATATCTAAGTGAAAGGCAGTAGAAACTAAATGAGAAGCCAAACTAATTTTACTTAAGCAGTTAAAGCTTTCACAGTGAATGATTTGGAGCTCTTCAGTGTTACTTAGTGAATGTAATCATACATATTTGTCTTGTTGAGAATTATATTGTGACACATGCATGGTAAGCAGGACTGCTATTATATAAATTACTCAAGATTTGTTGTTTGAAGTCGAGTACAAAAAGAAATCATGCATGAAGTTTTCTCAACAAAAATATTTCCATTTAAAGAGAATTTACATAAGTTATTAACTAACCAGTAAGACTAACCATAATCTCATTAACTTCTATACATTGAGTTCAGTAACAGAAATGTAAAATGTCTGATAAGTAGGGGAGAAGAACTTGCTGGTATTCTGAAGAACAAGATTCAAAGGATTCAGGATAGGATTCAAAGTTCTTAGGCAAGTAGATGAAATACTAGGCTTCTTCATGCACATAACAAAAGGTTTCCTCTAAATAATTGTTCAATTTCTTCCCACTTTCAACATATGAATGTGTGTGTGTTTAAATAGTACATTCCTTTCAGAATTTACATATGAGTGGGGGAGATAGGTAATAATCAGCTAAAACCATTAAAAAGTTTTATAAGGGGGCTGTAAGAGCATATGAAAGGAAGACTGATCTAGTCTGGATACATTAAGGAAAGCTTAACCAAGGATATAGTTGAACTGCTATCTCAAGGGTAACCAGATTGTATTTGGATAAATGAATGGGAAGATGATATTGAAGGTAGAGGAACACTTTATTAGAAGTCCTGATGGGGAAATTAGCATGATACCTTTTTGAAGATCTGGAAAATCTTCAGATTTCAGGCTAGTGTAGCCAGAGTGCAGAGTGAGTGGTAGGATATGAATCCTCATAAAATACTTGTGAAATTTTAATCCAAAATGACACAAAGTATTGTGGGAAGAAAATACTCCTCAAATAGTATAGTCAGCATCTTTACAAGTCTATAAAATATTTATTTCTGGAATAAATATTTGTGTAATGGAGAATTTATATAGAAAAGCTCGAAAGGGGCACCTGGGTGGCTCAGTCCATTAAGTGACTAGCTCTAGATCTCAGCTCAGGTCTTGCTCTCTAGGTCGTGATTTCAAGCCCTGGGTTGGGCTCCTTGCTGGGTATGAAGCCTACTTAATTTTTTTTTTTAACTCCTGAAAGAAGAAAACATGACTCTAATCCTAACAGTCCTATATGTCCTGAAAGTATGTCTTAGAATGGAATTCATTGTGAAGTCAAATGATGAGAACATTACAACCAAATGGTGCAACTGTAGCAGCTTTCATCAATCAAGTAGATTGTATTGTTTTCAAACAAATCTCAATAGTTTGTAGCAACAAGTATGCTGGTTTTTCATGTTCACCAAAACGTGCAAGTCAATTTTGGCTTGGCTGATCAAGGCAGAGAAACTTTTTCAGAATGCCTATGAGCTGGGCTTGGTTCCAGCTACAGTTTGGATTCAGGGCTGTTTGAAGTGTCTCTATATTATTTTTGGGTAAGCAACAACCTGAGACAAGTTCTCCTTAGGGCATATGGCAGGAGCATGAGGGTAAACATCTGACACCTCTTTCGACTTTGATCTTGAGCTGTCATTCTGTCACTTCCACCTGTATTCTGTTGACAAAGAAAATCACATGGCCAAACCCACCTTCAGTAGGGGTGAAGAATTCTTCCATATTGGTGACAGGTACGATAAAGATACAAAACATGAAAATCAGGGAGCAGAAACTAACTTTTGTAGCTGCTGAAACCCCACATTAGGCAGCCTGCAGTTCTAGTAGCCACTGCCATTACCTCTTTAGAATTTGTAAACTTGTGACAGAACCAAGGAGACCATGTTGCTTAGATACCATGTTATTGATGCTGAAACCATCAGTCAAAACCAGACCTTCATCTATGAACTTTCTTATTGAAATGACAGAACCATCAAGAAGCACTTAGACACATGCACTGTTGGGAGGGGAGAAATGTTGCCATGGAACATCTTGTTTGCTTAAAGTTTACTGGTGGAAAGAATCTAATCTTGTGATAGCTTTTCTCTCATTTTCTCTAAGCATTCAGATCCCTTATTTTTTCCATTGTAGATTTTTATATTTCCTCTTGTATTTTCTTCTTGTCAGGGTTATGTTTTCCTTCAGGTGATGGTCCAGTGTTATTCCTTCTTACTGTCTTGAAATGGCAGCTTTGGATGCAAGCAGAATGAGAAGAATTTCATGGAGTAGTGGCAGGTTGAGAAAAATGATTTGGGTTACATTAGACACATAGAAGTGCTGCTCAGTTCCATGTTTTGTAGAAACCCTCACGTACCTAAATCAGGAAAAAGGCAGCAGTGAAAGTCAGTAAATATGAAGAATATATTGCTGTATTTTCTTGTTTTCTTTAGTCATTCAACTGACTTTTTTCCCCCCTTCAGTAGTTAAATATATGCCGTTAATATTCATCAGTGGTGATTCAGATTTTAGTGCAGTTTTTGCAATATTTGAAAAGTATCCAGGGTTTGGGTAATAAGCAGTGAGCAGTAATTTTGGATTTTAAGACTAGTATTATGATTTAAAGAAACACAAACTTCTTACTCCCAAGGAATTGGAGTAATTAAGAGGCAAATAAGTATTTAGCAGTAAGATATCAGAGAATGGAGCTAGCTTCTCAATTTCAACTAGTAAAAGTTGGGTTCATTGGTCCCATATAAACTCAGTTAATATTTTATCTGCATATTTTAATAAATGGGTGTGGAGGGGAAGCAGTTTGATTCTCAAAATTAGGTTAGTATATTCTACCTATATACTGGGAACAGTCAATTCTTAGAAAATCCTCTGGAATAGGGTCATCTGACATTTCCAAAGTTAAAAGTTTAATTATTGCTGCATTTTACCTATTCTCTTAAACTCAATTACATAATAGTTTAATGATTGTAACTGTTAAAATTTCTTTTATATTCATAGGGCTCTATGAGCCAGGCCAGTAATATTATTTCCACTTATCATATGAGTGAAGTGTATCTTAGCACACTGGCATGGATCTAAAATATTGGTGGGGTATAAATAAAATCTAGGTTTTATGATCAGTGATATGGATGCTGTTCACAGTAAAACACACTTTTATGTGCTAATAGTCTTTTATTGTAGAAGACCAATATCTCAGCACTGTGCTCAAGCAGTAAACCCATGGTTGATTTTGTACACGTTCTGCAGATCATTTGGAATCCTATCAGATGGCTACTTATAAATGTGACATTACTTACAAAAGGGTTCAGTTTTTAAATTTGCCATTTACTAGCTATGTGACCTTGAACATGTTACTTAACAGCTCAGTATCTGTTTCCCATCCATAAAATGGAGATAATTTTACCAAGTTTAAACAGCTGCTATGTAGGTTATATGAATCAAATACATATAAAATATTTAGCACAGGGCCTGGCATATACTAAGTGCTATAAAAATGTTAGCTATTATTAATATCAGGTTGTTATTTTAAGGCACAGTGTCAATACTTCAATGAGGGATAAAGGTTGTCCTGGTCTTTGAAGACCAAGGATAATGAAGTCATGTTGGAAGTGAAGAAAACTGATTTCAGGAAGAGTAAGAAATTTATTAAGGATTCTAGGCCTTAGCTTTCTGTCAGTAAATCAAAGTTAGGAAACATAAATTATGTTTATTAATGTCTGAGAAGTAGAACCAAGCCTAGATTGAGAGTATAGGTATAAAAGAAACTGAGGACAATTAAACAGTAAATAATAAAGATTTTCATGTGTATACTTAATCTGTATAGTCTCCAAATTGTACCCAAAGAAAAGATGTTAATATGGTAATAATAGGGAAATGGAACAGACATACAAACACTGATCCTCATTCTCATTTTGATGTAGCTAGAGAAATCGCAACTCCTATAGGTTACTGCCAGTCTTTACAACAGATGAAAGATAGGCACCGTTAGCTGAACTTTAACATGAATGGGGGGCAGGAACTTCAAACTACACGGCTTATAGTTAGAACAGTCATATAGATCTTGAAGGCTTCTTGAGTGCTTTGCAGTGATAACCAAAATTTTCAATAAATTTCATGGCAATATCTGGGTTAGGAGTAAACCTATGCAGTTTTGGTAGTTTTAGGAAATACTGTAGAGTCCTTGTAACTGTTCAAGAAAAAATTTCCAGCCTGAGCAATATCAACCCAAGTGAATAAAGAAGAGTTACAATAAAGAAAATAAAGCTGAACAGAACTCTGGAAAGAATCTTAAAAATTATACATGAAGAATTACTAAACTTTACTTTCCAGAAAACATCTTGGTTCTAAATGTGGGTTAACAGTTGATTTATTTTTCAGATTTATTTTTCCCTCTAAATAGTCCATAGGGGTATCTAGGGACATAAATTATTTTTTCCATGTGAGTTCAAGAATGTATCTTGTGCTCTTAGCTTCTGATCTATGGTCTTCACAATTTTGATCACTTCTCTAGGGAACAGATCAATGGTTTTAGTGATGTTATCCATGGTTTTGGTAATTGTTTTCATTATGGCATATGAAACTCTATGAACTTTGCATGTTCCCCTTGTGAATAATAGAGACTGAAGTAGGGCAGAGAAGAGCATTTTAGTATTTTCTGGGGATGGCTAGGTTGTCTAAGTTTGTATCTAATACCTAATCTTTTCCAAAGTATGGTAGTTTTTATTAAAGAGAAATTTTTCTACCTTGCCATAATCTGAACTCTGACATTGACCATATAGCCAGAGGACTGTAAATCTTTAAGAAAACTTTGAGAAATACTGAGAGTATAATATGGGTTGGGATGAACAAGAAGGAAAAAAAACAAAACTTCTTGCAGTTTCCCTTGAGAAACTAAGTGGTAATTTCTTTAACTCCTGGCCACCTGGAATTTTCCAGCTATTGTAAATGTGCCCTGGAAATATGTATATTTAAGAAATGATTTAAGATAGTTTAAGAAAATGTAATCTTTTATATTCAAGCAGTTAATATTTTTTGGAAGTATTTGCCTCTATTACACATTATTTCTTCAGATATATAACCAAAAGTGAAAAAATTTTGATTCTTATTCTCCATCTACAAATGGCCTTGCTAACATTTTAGTAATTAATGTTTCCCTTAGCAGTGAGTAAGGTTGAATACAATACCTTTACTGTTTTTTAGTTTTGGATTTTCACATCATTTCAGTTGATCAATTTATTTACAAAGTTGGCATGTCTCCAAACAAATGGATTTTTTTAGAGATATGTGTTGTGTCAATTTCCTAGCCAATTTCAGCCATAGAAAATACACAAAGCATCTATAGAAATCAGCGCACACACAGATAACCATGTATTTGTTATATATATTCTGCATATATTATATAATGCATAAAATACATATTTACATAATTCAATACAGTAAATTTTACTGCATAGGTATTTTCTCTATAAATCTGACAAACACACTTAGTTACATTCAAAATCAGTTATAACTGTCCCTTCACTTGTGTTGTTGGTCTGTAGAAAGGCATGTGTATTTTATGCATATGGTGTAGATTTCTCTTTATTCATCAGTAACATACACAATAGATATAAACTCAACCATATGAATAGTAAAAAATCCATTCAAGTAATTCTTCATTCATCATATATTGTTTATTCATTACCAGAAAGGAAAGAGTTAGCGTTAGGCCTGTAACCTATTTCTCTTCTATTTGGGACACTCAGGAAAGAAATACAAGCTGTAAAATCAACCATAAACATGCTGATTATGGAAATTCTGGAAAATACGCTATAGGGCTTACTAGAAGGAATGGCCTTTTCTATGAAATGCTCTTAGCAGTATGCACTTGTCTGCATATTTGTTACTTGTCAAAAATTTGAAATCCTTCTGGTCTGGAGAAGATAAGCATTAGCATGCATGCTGTTATTGTGTACCCTATAGAGGACTATACATCTGAGCTAGAAAAACCTCACCATGGTGGGAAATATGTAGACCAGTGAATGGTAAATGGAAACAGGGGAAGTTGTGGCAAATGAAGGATGTTCATAAGTGAGTTACAATCTCTGGTAAGAAAGCAATCACACTGTTTCCACAGGAGTGCTTTAGAACAATAGAATAAGACTGTTAGCTATCTTCATCAAATCTAACATTTACTAGCAGCAGATTCTAGGAGAAACCTCTGCATCTGTTTTCTCCACAAAGAGGAATTGGATTCTTTTTTTTTTTTTTTTAGGTTTATTTTTGAGAGACTGAGAGAGTGAAAGTGGGGGAAGGGCAGAGAGAGAGAGAGAGAGAGAGGGAGACACAGAAACCAAAGCAGGCTCCAGGCTCTGAGCTGTCAGCACAGAGCCCAATGCGGGGCTAGAACTCACGAACTGTGAGATCATGACCTGAGCTGAGGTCAGGTGCTTAACCTACTGAGCCATCCAGGTGCCCCAAGAGGAATTGGATTCTTGATGATTTATGAACTCTGCTTCAAAATTCCACCTAGATAATTTGGTGAAAAGATGTGACACAGTACCCATGATAACTCAACTTATCAGTAACCACCTACTACCATTTGATTCATGGTTTATAGTCTATATTTACCATTCTTGTTATTTTTCTGATGACTTGAGAAAAATACTACCAATGAATCATAGAAGGTGGAGAATGCTGAACAGAGCTTCTGTCATTCTCTGTGGCTATTAATCAATGTGATGCATTGCTAAGACAGCTGCCTGGGTGTGACAAAGGAGATTGCTGCTGCCTTCCCAGCATGCCAGAAGTTTATTTGCTACTTTGAATATATGGAATGTGAATTTCAATGGAATGCATTTAAAGGAGGTGCAAATGGGACCTGAAGAGCCTCAAGGGAGGTCAGTTTGGATGTGATTTGGTGTCTTGATATTAGCAATAATATCCCTCAGGTGATAAATAAGGGACATTTATGTGATACTTTACATTACACCCAGATGGGGTTATCGTATGACCTTGACACTACCTAAGTGACAGTTTCGTGGAACATAATGTTTCTGGGTACATATAGTTTCCAAAATTACACATAAACAGTGGATATTCAATGGCAGTAATATATATTGTGGCTTTATCAGATAAGTCCACTCAGCCTAAGATATTCTGAAGACTTGAGTTGGTCTTGAAATTAGTGAGTATGACTAAAATAACATTTCTAGAGCTTTGTCAACAGGAGTAAAAGATGTGCTTAACTCAAATAGGAACACTAGAGGGACCTCTGTTTCAAGAGCATAACCATGGCTGGAATCAATCTGGAAGATTTAATTTGCTATAAACAAATGAAATAATTGGGCAATAATTCTCATGGAAAACCACTATCAACGTTGAGAGAAGTCTTGTATTCTCATATAAAGAAAGGACTAGTGAATATTCTAGTATTTATGGAATCTATTTTTAAAATTTGTATTTATTTTGAGAGAGAACACAAATGAGGGGCAGAGAGAGGAAGAGAGAAAGAATCCCAAGCAGGCTCCACACTGTCAGCACAGAGCCCCCCATGTGGGGCTCGAACTACATGACATGTCACATCATGATCTGAACCGAAATCAAGAGTCAGACACTTAACCAACTGAGCCACCCAGGTGCCCTGGAATCTACTATTTTTAAAGGTCAGTGGTTAAGAGTGCTAGAAGGGAATAGAAAGTTGTGTTAATGGGGTTTGTTACAATTTTAAGGCAGGTTATCCCTGGACAGTTGAGCGAATATCCTAGTTTTCTAATGGCTTGGTATAGAAAATAACATGGATCTTCTCTATGATGCAGTTGGTTGGGATTGGATAGATCAAAGAATGATACAGTGTTTTTACTGTTTCAATATTACATAATGGCACCTGTACATGTAAAACCTATACTAGGATATGTGGAATATGGTTGTAACTGGAAAGCAGAGGCCAGAATTTACTAAAACTAAAATATGGCTTCTGTCACACAACTGTCAATGAGAATACGTGATACATAGGAAGAGGTGATTTCTATTGGAAAACAATTATACTTTTTTTCTGTTCCATGATCAACATTAATCTGTCACAAATCTGATGTAAGAAAAGGCCTGGTAAGTTGATTGATAGAATGGAATGAAAACCAATTTAAGTAGACGGTGATGTTAAGAATAAGAACTCAGTTTGGGAGATAGCTATTACATCAGTTTTATGCTTTAAATCTATGAATTGAACCAAAAAGTGACTTTGCTTTTAGAAATGAAGACACAAGTAAATACTTAGATCAAAATATAAGCTTCTATTTCTGCATAGGGTGTAGAAGGAGTGGCTGGAAAGAGCATCACTTCCAAACTAACAGAAAGAGCTAGGTAATCTAGAAAATCATAATCTTTCATGAACCCATGAGACAGCTGAAATAACAGGGAAAATGTTTTAAATCCAGAGAAACAAGATGGAAACACATGGTCTTCTCTTACAGCGTATGAGAAGAAGACCTACTGTGCACTATACAAAAGAGATACAAATATGGAAAAAGTAACAGCTGAGTCTGGTCTAGTGTACTGATGTAGAACCAATGAGAGTCAAAGAAACATGCATAGTTTGGGCCCACAGGTAGGCTCTTCTCTGTAGACCTCAAGAAGGCATTAAGGAGAAAGATTGGGGTTAGGATGGAGGAGTGAATCAGTCATCTGTCAGTCATGTATACAGGAAGAGGGGTAACAAAGATATGTTGAATCTTTGTTAAAAGATACCAAAGCCCTACCCAGATGCTTCTTAGCTATGGAAGCTTTAAGCCATTGGAAGAAGGGCAGTAAGACCTGTAGCTTCCAACATAGGTGGAGACACATTGTGCCTGGAGGAAGGATTAAAAATCATCCCTTGATTTATTAGAGAAAGGAAACCATCTTGTGTTTATATTAGAAACTCTCTTACCACCGGAGGAAGTTTAGAATCTCTGAAATAGTACAACCTTGAAACTCAGGGAGATGGTATTTTTTAAAGCTTGTTTCCCACCACCAGCTTAGCATATATGGAATCAACTCTTAAGAACTTAGCTAAGTCCTATGGAGCTGAGCTGCCAGGAGTCAAAGTACACAACTGAGACAAGAACCCAGAGTAAAAGTAATAATCAAGGCTTTAATCACCTATTTTGATAGTTGAGGCAAGAGATACACTGGAGAAAATGCCAACTCCTCCTGGTTCCATTTCTCCACATCGAATGGCTCACCTGATAAGGTGAGTTGGCACACACATGGGGGGTCATCTCATTGTTGGGGGAGCCATGAACAAACAGTGCTTGCCATTGCATGGACCTAAGGGCTGGAGGGGAGCAAGGGAGAAGGGCTAGAAGTGCAAAAGTACTGAGTAAAAAGTATATTTAAGGTTCTTCTCCTTTCTCCATGCCCCAATAAAGAAGTCTTGACAGAGGAAACGGAGGAAGGCTTTTGCCAAATGGCCCAGAATAGAGGGTTCTGAACGGAGGCTTCTGGATGAGGAATGCAGATTTGTATAAGAGCCTTGCTGGCTAGGGGAGCCTGAATCCTTGACGATAACTCCCTTCACGATCTGCGACGTATTGGCTATGCCTCCAGTCTTGTATGGGGGAAGGCAGCTTTCCCCTATAAGCCTGCTGGGTAAAGCCTTTTTAAGTGCCTATGGGTGAGCCTAAAAGCACTCATAGGCTTTTTAGTCAGGATCCAAACTCCTCAGTAACAAGCAATAGCAGTCTGTAGTGGGTAGAAGGGCAGTCGTGTGAAGAGAGACCTCTGAGTAAAAGCTCCATGTGCAGGAAAATTCTAGGAATCTAGCTTTTGTCTTAAGTGCAAGCTAACGTTTGAAGAATTTGAAAATGGTGGTGCAAGAAGAACAAACCCCAGCAACCATTAATAAGGATGCCACCCCACCTACACCGAAATGTAGCCCAGCTTGTGATTAGTTTCACTCAGCCCATGTACTAAGAAAGGGTTAGCAAACCATTTTTGGAGATAATTACTATTTACGTTTTTTAAAATTTTTATTTAAATGTAAGTTAACACTCTCTAGTTCCATCCATGTCGCTACAAAGGGCCAATGTCACCCTTCTAAGGGAGAACAGAAATGGTCTAGATTTCTTAGTGTTAACCAGGAAATCCCATGTTGACTGGTTAAAAGGTTATATTTCTGGAGGGTTCAAACTGCAGTGAGGTTAGGTATTAAGTTTTGGTTTGCTGACTTGGGGCCTTAACCAAAGCAACACCATTTTGGGCTTGTGGCTTTCTTTGTAACACCCACCTATATGCTGTCCACAGGTAACTCACTTTTAATATAAAGACATATATAGGTTAAGACTAAAGTTATAGACAAACATATATTACACAAATATTACTCAAAAGAAACCTGGCATTGTTAATATCAGATAAAGTAGATTTCAGAGAAATAAATGTTACTAAAGATTAATAAGGACATCTGATAAATAAGACCTAAAAATCATAAACCTGTACATGTCTAATAGTAGAGTTTCAAAATGCATAAAACCAAATATGATGGTATTAAGAAAGCAATTCCATGTTTTTTTTTTGAGATTTCAACACCTCTCTAAAGCAAAAGTAGACAAAATTTGTAACAATATAAAACTGAATCACACAAATCAAGTACTTTAATATACATGCATAGAACATGCCATCACAGACAGCAGAACATTTTCTTAAATGCATAGTACTTCTCAGCATAGATCACTTTTGGAATATTAAACTTCTAAAATGTGAGAATTTAAATCATATGAAGAAATTGTTTAGACCAAGTCATAATTAAACCATAAAATGTAATCAAAACATACCTGGAAAATTCTTAATTGGATATAAAACTGAGCATTTCTAAAACTCCAGAGTTAAATAAAAAGTCCAAAGTAAGTAAGACTAACAATAGTCCTGAAATGTCAATAATACTGAGATTGAGAAACCTTCTTTTAGGAAATAAGAGTAGGAAATAATGTAAAATTAGTATTTTATATTATAAAAAATTCCATCAGTATCAAAACTTAAGGGGGAAAATCAGAAGAAAACCAATAACTTTAAGAACATAGACAAAAGTTTCCTCGATAAAATTATAAGAAATTTAATCCCACAGTATGAAAAATTATGTCATTGAAGGGTTTATGACAGGAATGCAAGATTAATTCACTGTTTACAAATCCATCTAATTGTCCATATACACTAAATTAAGAAACCTGAGAATTTTGGATATTGATAATATGTTTGATTGGATACCTTTTGAACTAAGGCATAAGACATTCTAGTTTCCTAATGAACATTTCGAGCAAGACTTAACAAAAAGAGGACAAAATGGCCTTGACTATTTTAAAACTTCAGCGTTGAGCTTCAACAGGAGTCTAGACTCAATTTTTTAGGTAATTTTATTTCAGGCAACTTGTTCTTCCCTATCTGTGTGCTTTTGTCAGAGACCCTTCAGCCTGCCATGATAGGCCTCCCTAACCTTAAATCTAGAGGGCAGATTCTGGAGTTCTTGTTCCTTACCTCTAAAAACCTGTGTCTGTGAAAGATGTTGGTGACATTACACTCTGGTCCTGAGGCCCCACAGCCAACTTTGAAATTATGAAATATTTCTGGATCTCAGTAATGTCCTTGATAAAGTCACCAAAGTTTCTTTTACATTTTTCTCTAAGTCAGTGGATGCTGACTAGCTCAACATTTACATAATTAGGGGGATCATTTAAGTGAATATTTGCAAAACATGTACAATCTGCTTCAAAGTGATTTCTATCCTTGCTAAAAGATAAAAGCTCCTGACAGCATATAGCCAGTGGTTCCATTATTATTCTCCTTTGTCAAACAGGATACTCTGTTATAGGTTGTAGAGTTCAGAAGACAAAGTGAATGGTCTGAATTCAGTATATATTTGTGGAGCCACTAGTATGTACCAGGAACTGGTGATATGAAATACATCAGATCTATATTTTAGAAACCTTATCTTGGAGGAAGTATGGAAAATAAGTGAAATAAAAAGTCTGAAAACCTTTGCAGGTATCCAAGTAAGACATAACAGCATAGACTAAGTTTTATGCTTAGGTTAGCCTTTCTTAATCAGTCTTGACAACGTAAGAAAATATAGTTTGACTCAGTTTTGGGAATTAGAATCAACATGATATATGAATTGATGTGATTGTTGTGGTAAACAGTCAATATAACCATATATTATTCAATTATAGATACATAATATAGAAGAGAGGACAAATTTGGTGAGAGAAGAGATAAATTATATTTTAAACTGAATTTTACATGTCCAGTAAGTATGGAGCAAGTGCTAAGATTGTACAGATACAGAAATAAGAGTAAGAATTTAGACTATAGATTATTGCAGTCAGGTCATAAGAATGTAGAACATTTCAAGGCAGAGATTATAGAAAGGATGGAAGGGTCAAGTACAGGCTTCTTGAGGAATACAAACCTTCACAGGACAAGATAGATGAGGGGGCGTCCACAGAAATAGTAACAAATGAGCTTTAATGTGAGGCGAATCATCAAATGCAAAAGAGGAGTTTTTGTTTTTGTTAAGTAATCTAGCACTGTTTAGAAGTCAAAAAGGATGAGAAATAAAAGTAGGAAATGTCTTTGAAAATCAGGAAACCTAGAATAAGGGCGTGGTAAGGGCAGTTTTGGTTTTTTGTTTTTGTTTTTCAATTTGAGGGTAGCAACAGTGAACATCTGGTTACATAATTAAACAGCAGAAATTTCTTTTTCTTTCTGTTGGCTCTGGAATTTTCAAAGTTTGCCTTTATTTTAGAAATAAAATCAGTTTTGGATGACCAAAAGATGAAGAATAATATAAGTAATCTAAATCACTAAAATTAAAGAAAATTCAAAACAAAAATATATTTTAAACTTACATGAATTCTGTGTATAAATAAACTATAGTGCTGAAAGGAATAGTACTGACCATCTTAAATACATGAGAGATCTGTTTTGGTATTGTAGCAACTATAATCTTCAACTTGTAAAAATTAGCAAAAATACTTCATGTGTTTAAAATCATAGTCCTAGACAATCGCCTCTGATATCTTAAGCTACAATTTTAAGAGTATTAAACACTCAAAGAACACTTTCTTTTATTTATGACACGTAAAAAGCAATTTTTGTAAAGCAGCTTATTTTCCTGTGAAGATAATTATATGAGCAGATCACTCCAGCCCTTTCTATATGCAACGTTCTGAAGTTGGTATACATAATGTCACCCTAATGATTTTAGAATGGGAGTAGGATTGCTTTACCTTGATAATACTGATCAATTTGGTCTTGATAATTTATAAAATTTTAATATTTAACAAGAATGGGATTTAGTCACATATATACATTCACTCAATTTTGTATACCATTGACAATCGAGCATATTCACTGACCTGTATCCTAGAGGAAGAGAAAATCTAAATTTGTGTATGAGTTGTTGGATGTGGAGATTTTTAAGAAGGATGGTAGGGGAAGGGGAGAAGGGATATAATAATTTGCATACCACTATGCATGCTCTTTGATTTCTTTGGGAGAATCATTGATGGAATTCTGAAGGGAGGGGGATACAAAACTGAGAATATGCTCTAAATGAGAGAATTCTAAAACCTATTAGAAATGAGAGAATGGATCACAAGAACATGTAGCTGGCCATCATACAGGCTCCAGAATATTTTCTTGCCCTAAAAACATGGATTGTAAATAAGGTATCCCATATTTCCATGATGGACCTTCAGCATAAGTATACCATCTTGCATCTAAATTTTGCCCTAAAATTTTATTTTCCCTAAACTACTGTCAATATTCTAACAATTACTATTTGTGGAGTAGGTGTCTATGGCTTTCCAGGTTATTGTGGGCCTCTCAGAATATTTAAATTGAAATAGGAAATAATTTGCAGATATTTTCTATAATCCCATAGGTTGCATTTTCTGTGTGTTGATAATCATTTGCTATATAGGAGCATTGTAGTTTGATGTAATCTCACTTGTCCATGAGGTAACTCTCAAATTCATAGAAACAGAATAAAATTGTGGTTTCCAAGGGCTTGAGGAAGAGGGACATGAGTAATTGCTATCCAATGGATATAAAGTTTTGGTTACACGAGATGAGTAAGTTCCAGAGATCTGCTGTACAATATTGTGCCTATAGTTAGTTAACAATATTATATTGTGCACTTAAATTTTAAGAGGGTAGATCTCATGGGAAATAGTCTTATCACGATGTATATAAATAAAATAATAAACCTTTAAAGAGAAATCTAGACACCAGCAACAAAAAGATTTTTTGCAAGAAAATCATTAGACATGAAGAGTTTACAACCTTTGTTCAAATATACTGCAGGCTAAAACTCAGGACTCTGTGGAAAAAATATGAGTAGTATGTATTAGGGTGGCTAGTGACACAGGTGGCCAAGAATTGCACCAAGAGTAGAGCAACAAGCAGGATAGTTTATTCTTTTCCAAGGGAAGAGAGGGGCCAGACATCAAGAGTTGTTGCACTAGCTTCTGTTGGATTGGGCCTTTTGAGTTCCTTCCTTCCTACCTACCTACCTACCTACCTACCTACCTACCTACCTACCTAAAGGGTTGTAGCTGTGCCTATTGGAAGTGTGGAGAGGTTTTGATTCTTGGCCATCTAGAACAGGAGGTGGCAAGTTTCTTGAGGGGCTCTGCCTGGGGCTCCTCTGGGAAGTGGATGTGGTCAGGCTAGACAAGAATATGTTTTGTAGTTGTGGTTTAATTTTTCAAGAATGTAAGCCCCTGTGACCTAGAAAAACAAAAAGTTAAGGCCAAGTACAGACAACTGTGAGTTTTGTCTGTAAGCGTGGCTGGGGAGGGGGCTTTGAATAGAACCCTTTCAGTATGGTGAAGGTAAATGAAGAGGGGCAAATTTGAGAGAGGGAGACTAGTAAAACAAAGTCTTTGAACTCTGTAGGTAGAAAGGGAATTTGGTGTATGTGTATCTGAGCCGAAATCTGGGCTTTTGAGTTTCTTTGGCTTTTGAGTAGTTTCTGTGGCTCTTGGGTAGGCAACTCTTACTGGATTCTAGACTTTGCATGCACTGTTTTCTGGGAGACTCTTTTTCTTTCATTGCTTCCCCTGCATTTCAGTAACTCCTTCTCATCCTTTGTCTTTTCCAAAGAGGTCTTAAATCTCAGATCATTATAAATATTCCTGTGACAACATAAACTTTTCATTTTAACCTTATAATACCTCACTGTAATTATATCCTTTTAAAATGCTAATCCTAAAACTTTATTTTAATATTTTTGAGGGCTGAAAATCATCTTTATTCTTATCCTAGTAGTAGCAAATTAGTGCTAAAGAAGTGTAATTGAGCGGCACCTGGGTGCTTCAGTTGGCTGAGTGTCCCAACTTTGACTCAGGTCATGATCTCACAGTTAGTGAGTTTGAGCCTTGTGTAGGGCTCTGTGCTGACAGCTCAGAGCCTGGAGCCTGCTGCAGATTCTTTCTTTCTCTCTCTCTCTCGTTCTCTCTCTCTCTCGTTCTCTCTCTCTCTCTCTCGTTCTCTCTCTCTCTCTCTCGTTCTCTCTCTCTCTCTCTCGTTCTCTCTCTCTCTCTCTCGTTCTCTCTCTCTCTCTCTCGTTCTCTCTCTCTCTCTCTCGTTCTCTCTCTCTCTCTCTCGTTCTCTCTCTCTCTCTCGTTCTCTCTCTCTCTCTCGTTCTCTCTCTCTCTCTCGTTCTCTCTCTCTCTCTCGTTCTCTCTCTCTCTCTCTCGTTCTCTCTCTCTCTCTCTCGTTCTCTCTCTCTCTCTCTCGTTCTCTCTCTCTCTCTCTCGTTCTCTCTCTCTCTCTCTCGTTCTCTCTCTCTCTCTCTCGTTCTCTCTCTCTCTCTCTCGTTCTCTCTCTCTCGTTCGTTCTCTCTCTCTCGTTCGTTCTCTCTCTCTCGTTCGTTCTCTCTCTCTCGTTCGTTCTCTCTCTCTCGTTCGTTCTCTCTCTCTCTCAAAAATAAATAAAGACATTTAAAAAATAATTGAATAAATGAATTAAATTATAATCTACCATTTTTTGACATGGAACATCAGACAGAACAGCTGTCTTTATACCAATGCAGGGGTGATTCGATTATCTAAGATTATTTTAGTTCTGCAACAATCTATTAAAATACAGTATCAAAATTTGAGCAGATAGTAGGATGTCTTAAGGAATAATTGAAAATTTAATCTTAGAGTCTTCAGCTATATGATGATTGTTCATGGATTATTCAATTGTTTGACAATTTGTTGAATATGGGACAGTTTTGGTTTTCAGATATTTCCTGGATAGGAAATCACAGCTGTTGAAAAGTAAGTTATTGGAAAATTGATAATAAATTATATTTATAACTAGAATATTCTTTGTCAAGGCCAATTTTTGGCCTCTTAAAAGATGACATTGTCATGTTTAAACTACTGATTGCTTTCTGCCATTATCAAATGTTTGGATGAGATGTTAAAACTTTCATATCTGTACAAGAGTTAGACTTTTAGGTACTCACTTTAAACCTGTAGAATAAATCATGCTTGTGCTCACAGAAGAGAAGGATGAGGGAGGAAATTTAATGGAGTCATCAAAGACCATTTCACATTCATCTTTTCAAATTCCGTGAAGTGAAAGTTGGGGAAACAAAAATTGGGAATGAGAAGACCTTATGTATTTATTTTAGCAATGCAAACAAAAGTAGCTAGAAAATGTCCTGCTACTCCATTTTGCTAAATTACTAGAGCATGCTGTAATAGATGTTACAAAAGTGAATCTATCAGTGCCTGCTTACTAGGAAATTCAGCTTAAGACAATTCATATGAGAAGTGGGGTCCAGGAAAGCAGACAATAGGGTGATGTGTTGTAGCTGGATTACTTGCTGCCAGACTGGCAATAGGACTTCACACTGATTCTTCCTATCAGTGGAACATAGACCCTCACACAAGATAATAGTACAGTTGTTTGCACTTTTGGTAAACTGAGATGGTATACTGCTGGGAAGAAATGAATTAGTTGATAGGAAATATATTGCATTTGACAAATGTGGGGAAAATAATAAATGTGTGGATAGTGAAATTGGGTAGCTGTGATGAGAATAATTAATAGGTAAGTGAAATCTAAGTGCTAAAGCCAAATAGTCTCTAGTTTCACATAAAAAAGCCCTCCTCTCTTTAAAGGGAGAGCAGAGCAAACTGAGGGCTTGCCCCAGGAATCAACTATCAAATTAGTTGAGCTCCCAAAAAGGTACGTCTGATATGCCAAGGTCACAGTTCTGTTTGGGAAAGAATGAGAACTTGCTCCATGAGATGAGAAATTTTGACTGATACACTGAAAAGTCTTGGAAGTGCATATTTTTAGGATCACCTGAACCTGTTCAAATGGCCCAATATTTTCTATTAAATACTGTCACTATGCCTTGGTTGAAGATTAAGAGACTTGCCCTAAGACAACATGTGTGCCTCTCACAATATGTATTCATTTTCTCTTCTTGACCAAATCCCAGTAGATACGATTAAGTTACAGCATGCATTTAAGGATAGGTGGGATCTGATAAGTAAAAAAGTAATCAGACTTTTCTAGTGCAACCAGCAGAGTCTGGTAACATGTGCAAGGGATATCAGCAGCTCTTGAAACTAAAGTTGGCTAAATTAGAGGTTATCAATTTGTGGGTGTTTCCTGGAATCCAGAATTTAATGCGGTGAAAGAATACAAGGAGATGATATAAACAAGACGCTAAGGTGGCTTTTAAAAGCATGAGAAAAATGGCCCTTCATAATTCAATAATTTAACTGGTTATTTTATACATTACCTTGGACTTTGGGCTTCCTCATTGTGTTAAAAAAATGATAATAAAATTCTCCTTTGATACCCTGACTTCATTATTTATCAAATTGTGATTTTTGTCAAGACTAAATTCTGTTTGTTCTCATTCTAAATTGTTTATCTTATCCATTTTCTTTGAATTGGGGATTTCTAATGTCTTTATTCTTTGTATCTGACTTTTATCTTTCTTTCTCATTTAACTCATTAGGCTAAATCATACCTAATGTGCTTTGGAACATACTTCCTCCTGCATGGAGGTTACTCCTTCAGTCTTCTGAATATTCAATTACTCTTTCTAAAATGAAATTTCCCAGTGGATTTTAAGTACATTTAACATTGCCCTTTGAAAAGAAAATAAGAGTAAGAAAATCCCCTCATTCCACCATCCTTTAACACCTACTCTATTTTTATCCTTTTCTAGCAAAACTTGTGAAAATTCTAAGCATTTCCTTCATTTATTTCCTATTCACTCCCTCTTAAAAACTGTAATTCTAATTCCAAACCCTATCACTCCACCCAAATTGTTCATTCTAAATTGGCAGTAAACCCTCATGTAACTAAGTACAATGAACATGCTTTATTCCTTATCTTGATGCAGTCTTGCTAGGTGAAACTTTCTTCCTAGGCTTAAATGAAATAATCTCCTACCTTTTCTCCTCCCTCTCTAGCAAATCCTTTTGCTATCTTCTGAGAACTGTGTAACTCTTTATCCAAATATAAAATATTTGAGTTCCTCAGTATCAGCTTTCTGTTCTACTCTTTTCTCATTTTGTGGTTCCTCTGGGAAACTTTTATCAGATCTAAGATGAAATTGCCACTTATACAAAGAAGCCATCCATATTTTCATTCCCAGCATCTATCTATTTCTCTGAGTTTATAGTAGTTTCCTTGAGTTCTCCTCTTAGATCCTTAAAGGGCAACTAAGTTTCAATATGTTCAAAACTGAGTTCTGGTTTTTCATTCACATAATAGAGGTTTGGTTTTTTGTTTTGCTCCTTATAGTCATTAATGGCACTACCATCCAGCCAATAATACATAGAAGTTATGCAAATGCAGAGATCATTCTGGACTCCTAACGCTTCCATAACGACCATATTACATGCATAAATTTGGTGTATTGAATTATGTTTCAAATTCTTGACTCCTGTATAGTAGGATTATATATCTGCACCATTTCTTAGGTTATTTTTACAGTATTTCCCCTTATACTCCTGATATGATTAAGCTTGTTTTCTTGCACTGTTGCAAACCACCATGACAACAACATCTCCCAGAATAGCCACACACTCTTTGTCCTAGGCCTCAGAATAGTAACACACTGACTGAGTAGACCTGAAACCAGCCAGTAGCTTGGTGTATCTTAAGGCTCAGACAAGTCCAGTTTAGATAAAATAAATAGTAGTTTATTTCCACACCTGCAAACCTGTGGACTTATAAGCATGAAAATATGTATTTATTGTAATCCAGAAAGAGTGTCAAGTTTTTTAATAGGCTGCAGAACCTGATGATTAAGATCATTAGTCCTATTACTTTTATCCCTTAAATATCTTTTTTTTAAATTTTTTAATATTTATTTACTTTTGAGAGAGTGAGACAAAGTGAGAGTGGGGGAGGGGCAGCGAGAGAGGGAGACACAGGATTGGCAACAGGCTCCAGGCTCTGAGCTGTCAGCACAGAGCCTGACATGGGGCTCGAACCCACAGACTGTGAGATCATGACCTGAGCCAAAGTCGGACTCTCAACCGACTGAGCCACCCAGGTGCCCCAATATCTCTTGACTTGATTTACTTTTCTGCATCTCTTCCCTCTAATCAAGTTATTACTCTTATATCTTAAATACTTAAATAATTGCCTAATGACTCTACCTGTGTCTATTCTTGTCTCTTTGTGTTTTGTCTCAATGTTGCTTCCAGAGCCATGGTTTAGAGATACGAATTTGATCAAAATACCTTCATTTTCTTCCATTTCTCATTTATACTTATGCACTTTAAACGCTGTTTTTTCCTTTTAAAAAGAAACACAATTTTCAAAAGGCTTTTGTAAATGAGCTTATTGGTCTTTCCTGCTGCCCTATCCCCTCTGCTTCAATCAAACGGACTTTGGTTCCTTCACACTTGTGTTTTCCTGGCATCAAAACCGTACTCCCACTGTTTCTTTTGACTGGCACACTCCCCTAGTTTCGTTTTTTTTTTTCTGGCTAACTCCTTGCTACCATTCAGATCTCGGTTCATTTATCCCTTCCTCAAAAAATACTTCACATGTTTCCTGACCAGGTCAAAACTCTATCTTCTCTTACTTTATCCTTTGGTTTTGTAGTACTTACACCACTTGAAAGTATACATCTATTTCATTGTTACTTCTAACCTTACATGAAAATGTAAGTTCTTAAGAATGTGACAGGTCAATAGGACAATGCCTGGTATATAGAGGTTGCTCATTATATAGAAATAAATTTTATTTTAACCATTGCTTCCAGCAGCTGTCATACTGAAACTACTGTCAAAAATTTTTGCTTTGATGTATCACTTAGCCACATCTCACTTACTTTGAATGAAATAACATATTTGTTGAAATTACTGCTTGGTTTGCAGGCATATGGATTTGCTACATCTCATCTTGCATATATGCAATCAAAAGTTTTTCCACTTTGCAGATCAGCCAATTATGTTTTATTGTTGCCATTGATTGCATTGGATTACTGTTATTCATTTTTAAAAGAATATTTTTCACATCTCTTAAAATATGGCTCAGAGTGGAATGCTAAAACTTGAAGGCTAGCTCATTCTATTTTATTTTCATACTTGTTGACTCTAAAGAATATTCAGTAGGCATATGCATATATATAGTATTTTTATAAAATAAGCTTAGTTTTAATTTTACTGTGTAAAAATTTTTTCTTTTTGTTTTTATACTTGTTAAAAAACGATTAATCTTTCAGAAGGATTGATAAATGCCAGAATAAAAATGTAACTGCTTAAACTTTGTCATTTGAAATTATTTTTTAGTTCCCAGCAGAAAATAAATGTCCTTTATTTGAGATAAGACGTTTTAAAATTACTTCAGCTCACTTGAGCATAAGAGTCCATCTTCTCATTCTAGCCTTCATACTTGAAAAAATTACTATCCTACATGATAGGGTAACAAAAACTCAAATATGACCTAAAATGTCCCATTCAAATCAAAAGAAGGACAAAGTCCTTGATTGTTTTTTCTCCGGGTCCATTAGGAGTGGACAAGAAAAGTAAACAGGGCTGGGGCAACAGAAGTAGGGCATGGATATAACCACCTACTTAAGCTTTTAGGGATGGAGTCAGCCCTGCTAGGTTTGTAATCAAAGGCCCTGGAAGGACATATTCCAGGAACAAAGGTGATATCATGGAAGTGTATTTAATGTTTGTGAAACTGAAGTCCAATCCCAAATAAGCTATATATGTATGTGTATATATGTGTGTGTGTGTGTGTGTGTGTATATAATGTGTGTGTGTATATGTGTCTACATATATATACACACACATATATATGTATATACATATATATACACACACATATATATACGTATATATGTATATACATATATATGTGTGTGTGTGTATATATATATGTTACTAGATTAACTTAATCTGTTCATCTCCTTGATAGACTAAAGGTCTAGAAATACTCTGGTGAAAGATGAAATGAATTAATACAATTCTCAGCATAAACATATATTTAAAAATAACTTAGAAATATGACTGATAGGGGCGCCTGGGTGGCTCAGTCAGTTAAGCGGCCGGCTTCGGCTCATGTCATGATCTCGCGGTCCATGAATTTGAGCCCCGCATCGGGCTCTGTGCTGACAGCTCAGAGCCTGTAGCCTGTTTCAGATTGTGTGTCTCCCTCTCTCTGACCCTCCCCTCTTATGCTCTCTCTCTGTCTCAAAAGTAGATAAACGTTAAAAAAAAATGACTGATAATCTCAAGGAGAGTCAACAATAAATGAAGATGCACGTATGATCCAGATGTTTCAACTAGCAAAGAAGGATTTTAAAATAACTATGATTTAATATGTTGAAATCAAAAGAGAAATAAGATAACGGTAGAAAAACACTTTTCAATACAGAATTACAATTTAGAAATGAACTAAATCAGTGTTCAAGAATTGGAAGAATCAGTATTGTAAAGATAATTTTTCCCAAATTGATAACATAAATTCATTGCATTTCCACGAAACTCCAAGTAAATTTTCTCTGCACATTTTCTCTGGTCACTGATAGATTTTGATATCTATCTATATGTATTTAGTTGTGTGTTTTTTTTTTTTTATAACGTGTGCTTAAGTCTGCTGGGGAAATAACTGTTAAAACCAAAATCTCCCAACCCAGAAGATCTCTCTATAAGGGTAAGATAGAAGAGAAAGAAAACAGTTTTATTACTGAATAAACATTATTCAGGATGTAGTATGTATGCATCATAGGCAATCCCCTAAGCTATTGTAAAGACAGAAGTTTCACCCTTTTATGTAACCAAACAGATACAATTCATTATATACATGTTCTCAAGATAAATGACTAGTCCTCAAGTAAGAAAGAGTAGTGAACAGCACAATTTGTTAATTTGTTATGTGTAATTCATACTAAGTTTACTTAGTATTTGGGATGACTATACATATTAGTAAATTTGCTTTATAAAAAAAAAGTCATTTTGTAATGTGGAATGAGGCCTTCTGAAGTTAGACTCCTATACCTGAAGAAAGTGGGAGATAGGGACACTATCTTGTTTACATTTCAAAGAAACACTTTCTAGATCCTTAAGAAAGACAGTTTTGGTCTTATAGCTGGCAAGAGGCTTGTTTTTTTAAAAAGACTTATATACGTTTAAGAGACAGAGGAAGAACTGACAAGTTTTCTAAGATCTATTTTCTAAGAAAAGTGAGGATGAATGGGAGATGTAGGGGTTAAGTCTTTTCCCTTATTACCAACAGGGAGAATGAAGCCTTTTTTTTTCTTTTTTCTTTAGGTTGTATTTGTCCTTAAAATTTCCTTCCCACTTTAACATAAAATAGTAACATTACAATTTTTTAGCTATCTCCATTGCTGTTTCTATCTTTTTCTGGTCAGGTTGCAGCCATCTAAATATCCAGCAAGTCCATGGTAAAGAAAAGCAAGTATCAGAATTACCATAGAATAACAACTTTACTAAAATTTTATTTTTTAATTTTTTAAAAATATTTGTTTTTCAGAGAGAGTGAGAATGAGGGGGGGAGAGGGAGAGGGATACACAGAATCCGAAGCAAGTTCCAGGCTCTGAGCTGTCAGCATAGACAACTCTGTGCTGACAGCTCAGAGCCTGACACGGGACTTGAACCCATGAACCATGAGATCATGACCTGAAGTGAAGTCAGACGCTTAACTGACTGAGCCACAGCAGTGCCCCATCTGTTGTGTTTCTTAAATTCCACATTTGAGTGAAATCAGGTATTTGTCTTTCTCTGACTTATTTTGCTTAGCCTAATACATTCTGGTTACATCCACATTGTTGCAAGTGGGCACATTTTATTCTATTAGATCACCAAGTGATATTCCATGTGTGTGTGTGTGTGTGTGTGTGTGTGTGTGTGTGTGTGTGTGTGTGTGTGTATATACACCACATCTTTGTCTATTCATCAGTCAATGGACATTTTGGGTTCTTTGAATACTTTGGCTATTGTTAATAGTGCTGCTATAAACGTTGGGGTGCATGTGCCCCTTCTAATTAGCATTTTTGCTTTGGATAAATACCTAGTAGTGCAATTGCTAGAACTATCCTTAATTTTGAGTAACTATTTTTAATTTTGAGAACTCTGTTCTCCAGAGTGGCTGCCCCAGTTTTCATTCCAACCAACAGTGTAAGAGGGTTCCCATTTTTCTGCATCCTCACCAAAACCTATTGTTTCTTGTGTTGTTGATTTTAGCCATTATGACAGGTGTAAGATGGTATCTTTATATGTATTTCCCTGATAATGAGTGATATTGAGCATCTTTCCATGTGTCTTTTAGCCATATGGATGTCTTCTTTGGAAAAGTGCCTGTTCATGTCTTTTGCCTGTTTCTTCACTGGATTATTTGGTTTTGGGTGTTGACTATAATAACTTCCATATAGATTTTTGAATACTAACTCTTTATCAGATAGATCATTTGAAAATATCTTCTCCCATTTTGTCAGTTGCCTTTTGGTTTTGTTGATTGTTTCCTTTGCTGTGCAGAAGTTTTTTGTCTTGATGAGGTCCCAATAGCTCATTTTTGCTTTTGTTTCCATTGCCTTTGGAGACCTGTCTAGTATGAGGTTGCTGTGGCTGAGGTCAAAGAGGTTGTTCCCTGTTTTCTTCACTAGGATTTTGATGGTTTCCTGTCTTACAGTTAGGTCCTTCATCCATTTTGAGTTTATATTTGTATATGGTGTAAGAAAATGGTCCAATTTTATTCTGGATGTCCACAATCTGCATGTCCAGTTATCACAACACAATTTGTTGACAAACTGTCTTTTTTTCCATTGGACATTCTTTTCTGCTTTGTTGATGGTTAGTTGGCCATGCATTTGTGGGTCCATTTCTGGGTTCTCTATTCTGTTCCATTGATCTATGTGTCTTTTTTTTTTTTCTAGTACCATACTGTCTTGATGATTACAGCTTTGTAATACAGCTTGAAGTCCAGAATTGTGATGCCTTCAGCTTTGGTTTTCTTTTTTCAATAATACTTTGCCTTTTTGGGGTCTCCTCTGGTTCCATACAAATTTTACAAAATGATTTGTTCCAGCTCTGTGAAGAATGCTGTTATTTTGAAAGAGATTGCATTGAATAGGTAGATTGTTTTGAGTAGTATATACATGTTAGCAATATTCTTCCAATCCATGAGCATGGAAGGTTTTTCCATTTCTTTGTGTCTTCTTCAATTTCTTTTATAAGCTATCTGTAGTTTTCAGCATAGAGATCTTTTATCTCTTTGGTTAGGTTTATTCCTAGGTATTTTATGTTTTTTGTGCAGTGGTAAATGGGATAGATTACTTCATATCTTTATCTGCTGCTTCATTATTGGTGTATAGAAATGCAACCAATTTCTATAGATTGACTTTATATCATGCAACTGCTGAATTCATGGATCAGTTCTAGCAGGTTTTTTTTTTTTTTGTGGAATCTTTTGGGTTTTCCATATAGAGTATTATGTCATCTGCAAAGAGTGAAAGTTTGACCTCCTCTTGGCCTATTTGGATGCCTTTTCTTTCTTTTTTTTTTTTTTTTTTTTTTTTTTTTTTTTTTTTTTTTTTTTTTTTTTTGGCTGATCACTGAGACTAGGTCTTCCAGTGCTATGTTGAACAACAGTGATGAGAGTGGACATCCCTGTCATATTTCTGACAGGAGAGGAAAAGCTCTATTTCTCCGCATTGAAGAGGATACTAGCTGTGGGTCTTTAGTATATGGCCTTCATGATGTTGAGGTATGTTCCTTCTATCCCTACTTCCTTGCGGATTTTTATTAAGAAAGGATGCTGTATTTTGTCAAATGCATTCTCTGCATCTATTGAGAGGATCATATTCCTATCCTGTTATTAATATGATGTATCATGTTGATTTATTTGTGGGTATTGAACCAGTCCTGCAGCCCAGGAATAAATGCCATTTGATTGTACTGAATAATTCTTTTAATGTATTGTTGGATTCGATTTGCTAGTATCTTGTTGAGAATTTTTGCACCTATGTTCATCAGGGAATTTAGGCTGTAATTCTCCTTTTTAGCATGGTCAAGAAAAGTTTGGAAAGACCACAAGTACTTGGAGATTAAAGAACATCCTACTAAAGAATCAATGGGTTAAAGAAATTAAAGAGGAAATGAAAAAGTACCTGGAAGCCAATGAAAAGGGAAACATGACCAACAGTCCAAAACTTTTGAGAAACAAGGGTGGTCATAAGAGGGAAGTGTATAACAATCCTGGCCTTCCTAAAGAGGGAAGAAAGTTCTCAAATACACAACCTAATCTTACATCTAAAGGAGCTAGAGAAAGAACAGCAAATAAAGCCCAAAACCAGCAGAAGATAGGAAATAGTAAAGATTAGAGTAGAAATTAATGATCTTGAAATAAAAAGAACAAAACAAACAAAACAGGACAGATCAATGAAAATAGGAGCTGGTTCTTTGAAATAATTATCAAAATTGATAAACCCCTAACCAGACTGATCAAAAAGAAAAAGGACCCAAATAAATAAAATCACAAATGAAAGAGAATACAACCCACACCACAGAAATACAAACAATAATAAGAGAATATTATGAGCAATTATATGTCAACAAATTGGGGAATTTGGAAGAAAAGGATAAATTCCTAGAAACAGATAAACTATGAAAACTAAAACTCAAGGAATAGAAAATTTGAACAGACCCATAATAGGTAAAGAAATGGAATCAGGAATCAAAAATCTCCCAAGAAACATGAGTCCGGGGCCAGATGGCTTCCCAGGGGAATTCTACCAAACATTTAAAGAAGACTTAATACCTATTCTTTTGAATTTGATTCAGAAAATAGAAATGGAGAGAAAACTTCCAAACTCATTCTGTGAGGCCAGCATTACCTTGATTCTAAATCCAATAACTGTTATTAACCAATCAGTTTAATTCCAGACAAGGGCTAAGTTCCTCAGGTTTTATGGTAAGTCACCACAGCATAGCCTTATGTTGCTGGGCCACTTTTACTCCAAGTACATGACTATCAAATCTGTAATATGAATAGATATATCAGATAAATCATGTTGGGTTTTTCAAAATTGGAATCTCTAAAATTGGGAGAGAAGTTGTAGCCAATTTTAGTTGTTGAAAGTCTCTCAGTTTGATGTCCACGGTCATCATGCAGTTCCATCAGAGGTTGTGATGACTTTGCAAAAGCTGGAATCTGCTGTCTTTACTGGTGTCATAAATGGCCTAAGATTTTTTAATAGACCACTTTACCTACAAAATGAGTCGACTCCTAGATTTTAACACTCTGTAGCCTGTAGCTGACAGAAGATGCCCTAAATATTTTACTTCAGTTCGCCAATATTGAAATTTGTGTGGTGCGGCTTTATACCCCTGTGAAGCAAAGGTGTGTGTGTGTGTGTGTGTGTGTGTGTGTGTGTGTGTGTGTGTTACCTAAAGTGATTGCTTTAAAAAAAGCAGGAGGAAGTCTCTTCCCTGTTTTCAATAGGGAACTGGAAACTATATGAAGAAAACATTAAATGTAAATGGCTTAAACTCTCCAATACAAGTCAGATGTTGGCAGAATGGGTAAAAACACAGGAACCAGTTTTATGCTACCTATAGGAGACTCACGTTAGATCCAAAGACACAGATTGAAAGGATGGAAAAGGATACTGAAATAGTAACCAAAAGAAAAAAGGGTAGCTATACTAATATTAGAGTTTAAATTTAAATTTCAAGAGACAAGGGGCATTATATATTAATAACACATTTAATACAACATGAAGATATAATTATAAAAAATTTTATATACCTAATGACAGAATATCAAAAAAAAAAAACCAAACTGATAGAATTGAAAGAAGAACTTGAGGGATGCCTGGGTGGCTCAGTCGGTTGAGCCTCTGACTTCTACTCAGGCCATTATCTCACGGTTCGTGAGTTCGAGCCTCGCGTCAGGCTCTGTGCGGACAGCTCAGAGCCTGGAGCCTGTTTTGGATTCTGTGTCTCCCTCTCTGCCCCTCCCCACATGCTGTGTGTGTGTGTGTGTGTGTGTGTGTCTCAAAGATAAATATACATTAAAAAGTATTAAAAAAAGACTTGATAGTTCTACAATAATAGCTAGAAACTTTAGTGCTCCACTCTCAATAATGGATAGAAAAAGTACATAAGGAAGAAATGACTTAAAATAACAAACCAGTTAGATCTAACATATATCCACTTCAGTCAACAACAGCTACTCATTCTTCTTAAGTACACATGGGAAATTTTCCAGGGTAGGCCATATCTTAGACCACATATTAAGTCTCAATAGATTGAAAAGATACCATACAAGGTATCTTTTTTATGCACAACAGAAAGAAGAAATCAGTAACAGAAGTTAAGCTGAAAAATGCCAAAACAGTAGAAACTAACAAACTTTAAAAACCATTTGAACAGGGGTGCCTGTGTGACTCAGTTGGTTAAGTGTCTGACTCTTGATTTCAACTCAGGTTATGATATCACCATTTGTGAGATCCAGCCCCTTTTTGGGCTCTGTGTTGACAGCATGGAGGCTGCTTGGGATTCTCTTTGTCTATCTCTCTCTCTCTTTTTGTCCCTCCCTGCTTTCTCTCTCTTTCTCTAAATAAATAAACAATTGAACAAAGAAGATGTCACAGGCAAATTAGAAAGTAATGAATGAAAATGAGGGCACAATATACCACAACCAACAAGACACAGCAAAAGCAGTGATAAGGGGGAAATTTACTTACAGATATACTTATGTTAAAAAACATTAACAATGAAATCAACAACCTAACTTTACAACTTAAACTAGAAAAAGAACAAACTAAACCTTAAGACAGCAGAAAGAAGGAAATAGTAAATGTTAAAACAGACATAAATGAAACAGAGAAAATGATAGGAAAAATTAATGAAACCAAAAGTTTTTTTTTTTTTAAAGATCAGCATAGACCTGCCAATGGAGCCAAGAAAAAGATGTCCAACATCTCTAGTCATTAGAGAAATGCAAATCAAAACTATAGCGAAATACTAGCTCACCCCCATTAGGATAAGTACTGTCAAAAAGACAAAATTTAACAGTTATTAGCAAGAGTGTATAGAATTTAGAACCCTTGTGCATTGTAGGTGGGAATGTGAAATGGTACACCCACTATAGAAAATAATATGATCTTCCCTCAGAAATTAAAAATAGAATCATCACATGATCCAGGAATTCCACTTCTGGGTATATGCCCAAATGATTAAAAGTAAGGTCTTGAAGGGATATTCATATCCCCTTGCTCATAGCAGCATTACTCACATTTGCTAAAATGTGGAAGCAACCCAAGTGTCTATTGATGGATGAATGGATAACCAAAATGTGGTATAGGCATAAAATGGAATATTATTCAGCCTTTAAAAGGTGGGGATTTCTGACTTGCTAAAAGTGAAGAGTTTTGAAGACTTTATGCTAAAGAAATAAGCCAGTCCAAAAAAAATAAATGTAGTATTATTCTACTTATATTGAGATAGAGTGAACAAAACCCTAAAGATAGAAAATAGAATGGTGGTTGCTAGGGGGAGGGGGAAATGGGGACTTACTGTTTAATGGGAATAGAGTTTTAGTTTTCCAACATGAAAAAGGTTATAGAGAGAGATAGTGGTGATGGTTGCATACCATTATGAATGTATCTAATACCACTGAACTGTACATTTTAAGTGTTTAAAATGGTGAATTTTATGTTGTATGTATTTTACTACATTTAAAAAATTTTGGAAAGACTGAGTCTGAATGATCAAGACTTTGATAGGTAGAAATGGAAAGAAAAGGGCATTTCACAAGAAATGCAAAATCTGAGGCATGAAAGGTCTTAGGCTTGCTAGTTGTCTTAAGGCACCATTTGACCCATGTTGACCCATGCAAGGTGTTGAAATTTAGGCTGTGGTTTGTATACCTCATTTCCTGGCAAAAGAGAGGAAACATGGCTGTTCAGACTGTGGAGGCACTGGGCATTAATTGTACCTAGAGGTACAATCTAGAGAGCTGTTGGGAAGAGAGATGAAAAAAATCAATGATATTTTTATATATTGACATGTTAATTCTTTTGTTGCCATTGCTTCTTGTAGCCTCAGTTTGTTTATGGATTCATTCATCTTTTTCCCTAAAATGTTTTCTCAAAATTTCTTGATACTTAATGCTTTTCAATGAGAGAGTTCAGCTGAATATACAGTTAATTTGACAGTTAACTTTTTCTTGGAATTTGAAGGTAACAGTTCCTGTTTTTATGGTCTCTATTGGGCTCATAAAAGTGTTGTCAGTCAAGAGGTATCTGGGTGGCTCAGCTGGTCATCGGACTTTGGCTCAGGTCATGGTCTCACGGGTTTGTGAGTTTCAACCCCACATCTGGCTCACTGCTATCAGCCTGTCAGTGCAGAGCCTGCTTCAGATTCTCTGTCCTCCTCCTGCTGTCCCTCCTTCACTTGCACTCTCCCAAAAATAAAAATTAAAAACAAAAAGTGTTATCGGTCAAGTTGCAGTTATTTGAAATTAATGAACTTTTTCTTTTTTTAAAAAAAATTTTTTTTTCAACGTTTATTTATTTTTGGGACAGAGAGAGACAGAGCATGAACGGGGGAGGGGCAGAGAGAGAGGGAGACACAGAATCGGAAACAGGCTCCAGGCTCTGAGCCATCAGCCCAGAGCCCGACGCGGGGCTCGAACTCATGGACTGTGAGATCGTGACCTGGCTGAAGTCGGACGCCTAACCGACTGCGCCACCCAGGCGCCCCAATGAACTTTTTCTTAACTCATTTCTTCTTCTGATTAGGGTTTTGTCATAGAGTTTAAATATTTATAATGAGAAAGATACAGTATACTTCTTTAAAAATTTTACCTAAGTCTTTATTTAACATGGGAAAATGATAGCAATTACTTTTTGGAAAACGATTTCTCCCATTTTCTTCTACAAATCCTGTTAGATGCAGATTGGACCTTCTCATTCTATGTCCTATGCCTCTAAATCCTTCTTGAGTAATTTTTTTTTTAATTTCTCTGTGATTTTTTCTGAAAATTTCCTATGCTCTGTACATCATCTCACTAATCATTTCTTTTGGTTATACATTTCTGATATGCTATTTAAGCTTTACATTCAGGATTTTTTACTTCTAGTGACTCCTTTTCTATTTCATTTTTTCCATTCCAGTTTTTAAAATAAAATGTTTGTTTATCTCTTATTTTGTAATAACTTAAAACATTTGGTAATTTTTCCTAATTTGAATAATTTTCTTTGTGTACAAATTTTAGTTCTCTAATGTCAATTTTTCCCCCATTGTATGAAGTATAAATTTTATTTGAAAGTTGCTCATTTAAAGAGTTGCTTTCATCCCTCTATCCTCAACCCCCATGAGTGGAGAAAAATAGTCACAAAATGTTTTTTTCTGTTATAACTCCTCTTATGTTCCCAGAGTTTTAGTTGTCTCCAGAACAATTTGTAAATGAGTTTTATTTTTCTGGGTCTCTTACTTTATCAGAAATATAAATTCATAATTTAGGTTTACAGTCCTTGCTGAATGTACTTTTTTTTTTTAATCTAGATTTCTGAGCTGTGACCAGTTTCCCTGACATTTGCTTACTCAGTGGAGTTCTTTTTTATCATTCTTATCCAAAGTCAGGTCAGCCATTTTGAAAAGCTGAGGGTCCTTAGTTCCAGCACTATACTTGATAGAAGCTTAATTTCACCTTTGCTATCTTCTGATGGGTATTATAGTCTAATTCTTAGGGTCATTATCTGAGTTTCCTGGCCACCATAGAATCAGCTGATATGTTTACCACTGACCTTCCACTTTCTTCATCTATGGTAGCTGTAGATGTCCTTTTTCTTTTTATTTCTAAACCTAATTGTGGTTTAAAAATTTTTACCTTTTAATTTATAATTTCAGTATACATGTATTTACAATGAGGATAGTAAGAGAAAAAGTGGAGAGATGGCTGTAACATCTCGATAGATCATGGAATCAGAAAAAATTGTAATATGAGGTAAAACATTTAAATCCCTGTGGAGTGGACTCTCTCAATACTTGAGGGGCAAGGAAAGGACTGCTTAGTTGCATTTTAGGCTAACATAAAACTATAATTGAGACTAAAATTGAAATTGAAAAGAGATGTAGAACTGTGATTATAAGGAGTGCAAATACTTTGTGTAGTAATGAAAACAGTTGAATACATTGTGGTGGTGTTCTGTCTTTCCTCAGAAAAAAATGCTTCTTAGAGTGGATTTAGTCTGTGCTGTGTTGGTAAACACACATTTATTCTTCTGGGGAAGTGTATGGGTTTTTGTTGGTTTGTTTTTGAGCACGTGGAAAAGACGGCAGGAGAGGTATGCAAGTCTTACTTCCACCTGAATCAAGATGAGAGATTGTTTGAAGTATCTGGATGGGATGTAAGAAGTGCTGTCTCGGACTGAACAGATATTGCCCTTAATCTGATAGAAGTTTTAGAGGAATGGGAAATATTCCTGGAGTGTCCCATTTAATTTGGCAAGGGTTTTAAATAAAAACTACCAATTTCCTTTTTTTAAAACTGATTACAAATATTTATCCCCTTGAATTTTCTGGTTAAGTTAGGAATTGGGTAATTACAGGGGAAAAAAACATTCTGTCAAACATTTTTGAGATCGGAAATATGGCCTGTGAAGTTAGTCAGTATTTTGGGTTGAGAAGTAAATCTCTTCCCTTCTAAGTGCCTCATTCACTCTGAACTAGATTCTGAGCAGATCATGTGTGCTTAAGGGCACCCTGAGGTAAATCTGGATTTGACACAGAACAAGTGACAGAAAGGAAGCCCTTTAGCTTATTAGAAAGGCATCTGGAAGAACCTTGCCACTCAGTGTGGTGAGCAGGGTGGTGGCGGTGGCAGCATCACCTGGGCACTTGGGCTCCACCTGAGACCTGCAAACTCTGCATGTTAATCAGATCCCCGGCAATGTGTAATGGACATTCAAGTCTGAGAAGTTCTGCTCTGAAGAACTGAGCAAGATGTGCCATAGCTGTGGCTCTTAATTTCTGTCCTGTTTAATTTTGATTTTTCGCATAATCCAATTACCATATTTTGTTGTCCTTGAACCTTTAGTTAAGAGCTGTTGTCCCAACTTAGTCTCATAAAGACAAAAGAAAATTAAGTCATGCATGTGCATCTGCCATGGGGCAGAGTAACAAAACAGAGGTAAATGACTTCAGAGGCCACTGTGGTAAGAAATAGGAGATTCAATATTAGGTGTTAACTGTTTCAAACTGTAGAAGATAATGAGAAGCTGCATGGTCAGGGGTCTGTAGAAAAAAGTTTCTTGAGACCATAGTTAGTGGCACAGATATCTGAACTGAGTGAACACTGTGCTGTATTTTTCTTTATATGTTAGTGCCCTGTATAGTGCAATAGTGTCTGTGGTTGGAACTGGATAATTGCTCATTGAATTAAATTAACATGCAGTGAATAAAAACTTCTTGACATGTGGATTATTTCATATTTTATTCTATGTAATTATAGTAAGTCCAACTCTTGGGATCTTCTACAAAGTAATCTTCATTCTGTTCTCTGAAACTTTACATAACAAGTCTGTGTTCTTATATATAAAGCAGCCCTTAAATATTTGAAGCTTTCCATGTTGATATCCCAAGCTCTAATGCCCAACATTTTACCTCCTCTACAGACTGACAGAACTCACATTTTTCAGATATTTCCTCAGGGAGTCATTGATTCAGACCCTTCATCGTTATGACCATAGTACTCATACCAAGCATAAATGTGTTCAAGTCTCTTTTGAAGAGGAGAGATAAGAAGTAAAGAGCGAGGCATGGGAGAGACTGTTTTCCTTTTCATATCTCAGGATATTCTGAGGATTTCAGAGATACTAAAACTTGAGAGAATTAAGCTGAAGAAAACTCATCTGAAGTGTTGGAATAGACAAAATCAATGACTGCTGGTTAAATGAGAGGCACATAGTAAATACACTGTAAAATGAATTAAATGGTAATGAAAATACCTGGAGAAAATTTGATTAGAATCGGGGGAATCTACAAAGTTATCCAGATAATAAGAAATGAATTTCCAAAGCCCATTTAATTCTGTCAGTGTGACTTAGTAAATTGGCAGTTAGTCTCATTAAAAGAATTAAGTACATCAAAGTTTTCATATTAAGGGTACTGTTATGGAAAACTTTGGGTGTAACTGAAGTTATTTGTGGATCCACAGGGGTGGGTCCTTTAACCTATCTTTAAGAAATTTTACACGGGGCACCTGGGTGGCTCAGTCGGTTGGACGTCCGACTTCGGCTCAGGTCACGATCTCGTGGTATGTGAGTTCGAGCCCCACGTCGGGCTCTGTGCTGACAGCTCAGAGCCTGGAGCCTATTTCGGATTCTGTGTCTCCCTCTCTCTCTGACCTTTCCCTGTTCATGCTCTGTCTCAAAAATGAATAAATGTTACAAAAAAAAAATTAAAAAAAAAACTTTACATTTTTAAAAAAATTAAACTCAGTATGCCATACTTGATAAAACTGATAAAGTTAGAATGCCACTTATCATACATGAATGCAAATAAACAAAAACTTACGTGTGTCAGGTGGCTGTGCTCTGTGGAGAATATTCCAAAATATTATCTTGAAGCCTATAGTTATTGAGGATTAGATCATTGAACTCTGTCAAAATGAAGGAACTGATGCTTGGTAAACTTAAAATCAAATATAGAAAAATCTAGACATGATTAAGGACACAAGGTTTGGAGAAGTATTTGAAAACTTCAAATATACTTGGGAATAAGGTTCAATCAGCTAATGAATACATGGTGGGGTCTCAGATGGCCACAAAATGAGACCGATTGTTTCCAATTTAATGAAATTATAGCCTGTGATGTAGATCCTCAGGGATATGAACAAAAAGAGCAGAAAAAACATCAGAGACCCAGGAAGATGAATGGATATTATAGTCTTCAGAGATAACAAAAATAAAGCTAATGAAGGAGTAATATGGAAGTTTCAGGTAGACAGTTTTTATCAGTGGTCATTTCAGATAGACTTGGAGACCTGTAAATTTGTTAGCAAAGACTCAAATGAAAAAAGGCTCCAAGAGGCTGACGTGGATTAAAATCATAAATTAATTAGGTTGGTGGTGTTAATTGCCAAGAAAGCAGACTTTGAGGAACAGTATATAGAGGTCAAAATTTGTGTTTTAAGTATGGGTGAAATTGATTGTTGTGACCTATTTATTTACAGAATACAGAAATAAAGAATAAATAGCTAATTTGCTTATATAGCATCACATGGTTCCTATCTTTGTATCGAGAAAGAGGTATGGCATACAGAACGGTGAAAATGCATTGTGTGTTAAATAATTTGACTCAGATTTTAATTGCAACAGATCTAGAGAGGAGAGAGCAAAATAAATATCAACATTACTTGTTTTACAAAACTAGGCTAATGGTTTATTTTATATATTTAACCAACTGACCAGTGTTTCTAGGGTAGAAACCACCTTTTGGAAACAGATCTAAGCAGGCAGAGTATTAATTTTTGTGTTATTTGGACAAATCATTTGTTAATGCTGATCAAATTCTGTGTCCTTCTCTGAACAATTAGAAGTTCTAGGAAAAAAATGTATAAAATAGGTTTCCAGCTTGTCACATTATAGTTTCCTTTTTGGCTCCTATATTTAAGAGTTGGAGTTAAATTCTGTTGAAATTCCAGTTCCTAATAGCCATATGACCTTAACTAAATGAGTCTCTTTATGACTCTGTTTCCTAATCTGTAAAGTGGGTATCCACTTGAAATAGTTAAGAGGATTAAATGAGATGTTATATGTGAACTGATGAGAAGGTTGCCTGGCACATAATATGCACACAATAAATGTTGGATGTTCTCATGTTAGCAATCAAAAGTATGAAATTCTCTCGAAATGACATTCATTTATATTTCACATTTATCTTACTGCCTTGTAATACAGTTTAAGAGCTGTAATACCCTGAACCCATGGCTTATCAAGATATTCCCTAATTGTTATTATTCCCTAAAATTTTATACTGTATCATTGCTGTTACCATGTTACTGATTATCCATAAATTGTTTCTCACTTTTATATCTCAGTGTAATCCATTTATAAACAGTGAAAGGATCATTCCACAAGTGAAGCAAAAATAAAACAATTTAGATAATATTTAATAAGTTAACTTAATTAAAAAAGAGCTGGGACTTAATGTCTTTTAAGTTAACTTAATTAAAAAAGAGCTGGGACTTAATGTCTTTAGTGCCCTAAAACTCCAATGAGACCATTTAAAATAGCAGTAGCTAGGAATACAATTAAGGAAAACGATTTCACTTACTCATATTTTCCCCTCTCCCTGTATACACATACATGCGCGCGCACACACATACACTTCATACATCTTTCTCTTCCTACCTAATCTAAATTTTATTAAGGGAAGTAAATACTGACATCATTAAGCATTTTTGCCAAAAGATTTTGTAGTTAATTACCACAGCTATAGTTTGTTGGCATAGAGTTGTTCAGTGACTAATGAAATACTTACCTCAGATATCTGTGTTCGTGTGTAAGCAGCATTACATATAATTTTCCTTTCTTTCTGGATTTAACTGAATATTTTGAGTTCTATAGTATTGAGTACAAAACAAAAATTTAGGACTATTAAGGGATATATTACAGGTAAGCCTGATTTAATTCTGATACAACTAATTTACATTTGAAATTGAATCTGTTTATATGATAAAAAGGAATCATCAAACACAATTAGTAAGTTTTATTTTTTATTAAAAGGCGAAAGATTTATGCGATTTGAAGAGAAACCAGAGCATAGTAAGTTTTATTTTTTAGGAGTTTTAGGTTCACAGCAAAATTAAGCAGAAAGTACAGAGTTCCCAAATGCGTAAACACACCTATGATTGACATCCTGTATTATAGTGGTGCATTTGTTACTATCAATAAACATGCACTGACTCATCATTATCACCCAAAGTCCATAGTTTACATTAGGGTTTACTCTTGGTATCCTATGTTGTATGGGTTTTGTCAAATGTATAATACGTATCTACCTTTGTGGTATTTTAGTTCTGATCCATAAAAATAATTTAAGCTTGTACTTAAAGTCCTCATAAGATGGATAAAAATTTAACTAGACATTTCTTTACCCATTGAAAATTCATTCACCTTAGTGCCACTACTTAAGACCTATAATAGGGAATGAAAATCCAAGCCGCCTTTAAGAAATTAACCTCTGAAGCTCGTAAGTAGCTTAAAACTATGTCTACTTCAGCTAACTATTGTCAAGTAAAACCCCAACAATTTAATGTCTTTAAAAAAAACTTGTTTTTAATGTTTAGAGTGTTTATTCAGAGCATGAGCAGGGGAGGGGCAGAGAGGGAGACACAGAATCCACAGCATGCTCCAGGCTCTGAGCTGTCAGCACAGAGCCTGACGTGTGGAGCTCGAACCCACACACTGTGAGATCATGACCTGAGCTGAAGTCAGACGCTTAACTGACTGAGCCACCTAGGTGCCCTGCCACAATTTAATGCCTTAAAACCATGTTGGCTTATTATTTCTAGGATGCTGTGAGTTCAGTAGGTGGTGGTTCTTTTGGTTTCACCCAAGCTCCTTCAAGGACTGAATTTGGCTACAGTGTTTGGGTTGGAAGGTCGGAAGTCACCACACACACATCTCACAGTTGTTACTTGGCTGTCACCTGCGGCAACTCAGTTTTCTTTTACATGGCTACTAATACTCCAATAAGCTCAATCATTTGTTTACAGGGGGTTCTGAAAGCACTATTTCAAGAGAGCAAAGGCAAAGCCACAAGGCATCTTGAAGCTTAGGTTCAAAAACTCCTGCTGCATCATGTCTGGTACATTCTATTAGTGAAAGAAAGATTTGGGCCCATCCAAATTTAACAGGTAGGAAAATAGACTCCAACAGTTGATGAGAGGAACTCCAAAGATTTGTGGCCATATTTAATCTGCCACACTGTCCTATTACTGATATTAAAATCTTTGGAATGACCTTAGAAATTTTTATGAAAAAAATAGGGCAAAATATTCAATGAATTTGTCAAGAATAAATCCTCCATTGTCAAGTGTGTAAACCTCTTGCTGGTTGTAAGCTCCTTAATTGATGAGTGATTCTTATTCTTATTTCTATCCCTTCTATTTAGTATAGGTTTTGAGGTAGAGTATGCATTGGAAAGCACTTGTTTCATGAATGACTTATTAAACAATAAAATTATTTCTACAAAAGTCATACAATATCTGAAGAGCACATGCTGAAACTTTAAACTTTTCAGGCCAAAGGGACTCCAGTAGGCTTAGTCATAATTAACCTCAGAGCATTAATAAAAGTAGCAATTCAAAGGGTTTTATAAATTCAGTAAAGTATGTTTTAGATATTTAGTGAGTACTTCAAGTAGGAAGTTTTCAGTTTAGTTGTCTTTCTCAAGGTGGACTAAATGTGCACTTTGGGGCCCATTGTGGAGATGCTTTTCAAAATAAAACACTTCATTTAATATAAGATGCCATCAAAAATGACTTAAAGTATATTATTAGGATGATCTAAAATCTTATATCCTTTTGCAAGGTTAATATATGTGCAGTTTAAAATTCAAATTAACATTACTTTGCTTTCTTGAATCATTAGTGAATGTGTTGGTAGATCTGTAGAGAAATCACTATATTTATAACTGTTAATGACTTTAAAAGTACATATTTATTAAGAGTACAAGGTCTAGAGTGAGGCTGTTTGAAATCTCAGGCAAACATTTTTTTAAATGTTTATTTTGAGAGGGGGAAGGGGGAAAGGGGGAGGGGGAGAGAGAGAAGCGTGAGTCAAGGGAGGGGCAGAGACAGAGAATCCCACTCAGACTTCTTGCTGTCAGTGCAGAGCCAGATGCAGATGATCTCATGAACCGTGATGTGAGATCATGACCTGAGCTGAAATAAAGAGTCAGTCGCTTAACCACTGAGCCACCCAGGCACCCTTCTCAGGCATTTTATATTTGTATGATTTGAAACAACTTATATCATTAGCTTACATTGCTCATCTGGAAAACTGGGATAACAGTAGCTACTACAACATAAAAAGTAGGCTCAAGGTATAAATCAGATGATTGATGTAAAGATCAAGTAGATCTAAAGATCATAGTGACCAGAACATACGTCATCAGTAATACTTACCTGATTCTTATTGTTATATTTGTATTAACTCTTAAAGACAATTGGTAAATTCTTTTATCTAAAGTGATGACAGGAATCTCTAAAACTAGGTAAAAATTTTAAATGTATATGTAATTTTTTTCTTCCATATCCTATTTGGAAAACAGTTCAGATTATAGTGCTGAACTAATTATGTGAATTGAAAAGTAGTACTTGGCAGGCAGTGCATTTCTGAATAACAGTATGCCTCAGGTGGCATTAAAGCATACCAAGCTGAAGGCTATGAATTTTACCACCTGAGAAGTGTTCTAATTAACCCAGAATGCAGAGCCTAAAGTGGCTGCTCCATTACTGCCAATGAGAGAAACAGTTGGGTCCTTAGATTTATTAGCCTGCAAATTGTTGACTGTCAGTTCCAAAACACCAACTGTGCTTTCTATTTGCAAGTGTTCTCTAGTATTCAGTTGAAGTGTAAGGTCAGTTAATTATAGAAGGAAATATATTAAGTGGTAATAGAAGTGGGGGGGCATCGAGGACAAACTTATCCTGCCTGGAAACCCAGCTCCATTACTTTTTTCCTATGTGACCTTGGAGAATTATTTAATTAAAGCATATTTCCTTATCTATGAGTTGAAGACAAATAATCTCTTTATATATTGTAGTGAAGATTAGTGAAGATACACTTAATATGCCTAGAATAGTTTTGATGTATAATTATCATGGATTTTGTTTTTTTTTTCTGCTTCTGCCTCTCATCCTTCATAACATACAGAACAGTCAAATGAGTGAACCTGAGTGAGGCAGCTTAGTGTGTTAATCTTATTTTATGTATTTATTAAGGAATACAATTACCTGCAGCAGTACAAAGTTATTTATATAAATAATAACTATATTCTCAAATTCATTTTTTTTCTCTTAAGCCGTTAACCTGTTAATACATTGATCTGTTCAGGGCTAAAAAAATTACAGCGTTTAGCAGACAGAACTTTTTTCTTGTATAATAAGACTTTGATTTTATTGGGCAGACCAGATGAATAAGTGTGATGTCATCCCTACTATTGCATCTAAAATGTTTACAGTGATGCAGTGACACTTACTTCATTGCTGTTTTCAATGATCCATATTAGGGAACTGTTTCATAAAAGAATATGCTTTAAAATGTTTCCAAGTCAGTAACTAAATCCTTTCCTTTGAATGGAAAGCCATGTGCAATCTACTTCTTGATTATTCAGTATAATGAAGTCATTTTATGAAGTGTTTTAAGTTTATGTTCAAGAAAACCTGGAAATGGTAGTATTGAGGGGAATCCTGAGGTAAGTAAAAATGTGATCTTCTATACATGGCTACCATAGTCTTAGGATAAAATAATCAAATTTACAAGGAGTTATATCAACTCTTTGTTGCGATGACAGTGTATAACTTTAATTCTGCATTGTTAGTTCCAAATTATATACATAATTTTCTTCCAGATGCAGCTTGAAGTTATGCATGGATAACCATGTGAAAGCTACCCATTCTAAATTCTGGGCAGAATATAGATCCTTTCCTTCCCCACTCTGTCCTATCTTAAGGAGGATGTAGTTCAGCAGGTCAAATGAAAAGATCAGTAGTTCTCCTGGAGGGTAAAGTATAGTGTTTTTGTTTTGTTTGTATGTATGTGTATATGTGCTTTAGCAAATCTGTTAAAACTCTACTCCAAGGTAGTATGGTAGTGAAGAAGGAAATTACTGCCTCAAGGTAGTACAAAATGCATGCTTATTGTAGATTTCACTGTGATGTAAAATATGGTCACCACTAGCAATATCTGACCATTGAGCACCTAAAATGTAGCTCTGAAGTGAGATGGGCTGTTAGTTTAAAAATAGATACTGGATTTTAAGGACATAGTATAAAATATTTAAATCATCAAAAATCCTTTATAATTTTCTTAGTTTATTAGCTTTTGTTGCCATAATATTTTGAGTTAACTAAAAATAAGTTTTTAAAATGAATTTTATCTATTTTTATTGTTGAAAATGTGGCTTCCAGAAAAATTAAAATTGTATGTGGCTCACATATTTCTATTAAATACTGTCTATTCATATATACTGTATATCTATATCTTATTTACAAAGCCTGCCTTCTACATTTTTCCATAGGAATTTAGGGCTAATATCCTATTTTGCGTTTGTTTTAGAGGTTTAGTTTATAATCTGTGGGATACCAAATAAAGAATTAAATATTTAAAATATGTAAGATATAGGAATAAAGTATGCTTCTTATATATAGAATTCTGCAGGTCATGTGCATTAATTTGAATAGCATATTTAAATGATCAGAAATGGCCCAAGGGTATGTTTCTTTACTGAGTGAATCATTCTTGTGGCAGATGAAAAGGACAAGTCTGGAATCCAGCCTTGTGGACTACATAAAGCATTTGTATATTAACATATAAAATGTCTGAACAAGCTCTGAGGAATGTATAATAAAAGGAGAGTACTAGACCTCAGTAATCACCTACAAAAACATACCCTTAAAAAAGACCCTGCTGTGAGTGGAATCTTCAGCAATGGCTCTGACAAAAACTGTGAGTATAGGAGAAGGCTAAGAAATCACTGTTAACACTGGTGATGGCTGTGGTACCAATACATTATTTTTGAAATTTATTTACCAAAAAAAATAAACATGCACAGACACATAGAATTAGACATTTGTCTTTTCTGCTTTGATCTGTATGTCAGGGTGACCACAAATTGTTAAAGGAAAGAATAAAAGAATTCCAAGTAAGAAATTCAGAAGAAATGACAGAAAAAGAATAACCGTGTGGGCTGCAACAGTATCCACAGTTATCCACTATGTTTTTTTTCCAATGATACCTAACAGACTTTTACCTCCGGAAGTAAAGTCTTGTTTCTTCACTTTTTGAATAGAGCTTTGTGACTTGCTTTGACCAATAAGAATACAGTGGGTTAAATAGGTGATTGGGGATTAAGGAGGGCACTTTTTGTGATGGGTACCAGGTATTGTATATAAGTGTAGCATCACTAAATTGTGTATCCGGGGAACTAATATTACACTGCTTGTTAACTAGTTGGAATTTAAATCAAAAACTTAAGAGTACAGTGAATAAGATGCCAGTTCTAAGCCTAAACCTCAAGAAATTTTGCATGCTTTTCATTTCACTTTTTGAACCCTGGTACACTATGTAAATGAGCCCAGGCTAGCCTGTTGGATGATAAGAGACCTTAGAGCAGCCAGCTCTAGCCAGTGGGCCAGCTGAGCTCAAATACACAAGTTAGCCCAGCTGAGATGAATTGCACCTATCCTGGCAGAACCACACAGCTGACCAGAGGCTCATGAGCAATGATACATGGTTATTATTGTAAGTCACTTAGTTTTGGTGTAGCTTGTTATGCAGCAATAGATGACTGGTTGAACAGCCATTTTTAAACTCCCAATGAGATAAAGGGTCTAGGCAATAATTATTTTAAAGCTATAGATGTAAAATGAAAATGATACCAGAAATAACTCTGGAGATATAGGTAGAAAAGTGATTTCTGTAATAAAAAAATAGTTATGCTATAGAAATTTGGAAAGGTGACAGTTATTTGATACAATGTGATTTAAGTGTTTTTGTATTTCAGAAAGAGAATGAATATCTTTAATAACTTTAGACTTTAATGTCTTAATTCAGGTAGAATTCCCAGAATAAATAAATATAAAGCACCTCATAATAAATATACTAAATATAAATTCACCTTATGGGAAAAATATAAAGCTTTACTGAAGCACCTAAAAGAATTCCGAAGGAATAATTATATTCATGAACAGAGGGTTACAGAATCATAAATTCTAATTCCAAATTCACTTACAGATTGACAAGCTAACTTTTTTATAAGTAAAAATTTTTTTTGGGTAGGTAAAGGAATAAGGTTAGCCATCCTATACCTTAAACAAAAAGAAAATGAGACCTTTCCCTTTGAAACTTTAAGACTTTGATAAAGCAACAGTAATTAAGAGTCTGGTATTGGTCAAAGATTAGCTTAGACCATTGAACTATATATTTCACATACATAGGGATACTTTGCAAATATTAGATGTATCCTTGCCTATAAGAAGGAATAAATTGTTTAAAACTGATGTAGTGGTATAGTGAAAATATTTTTTTTACAAGGAATAGTGAAAGTAAATCTGTGTTTATGACAAATTGGTGTCAATTCCACATAAATATGGGAGGGTTTTTAGAATAAAAGACAAGACTTTAAAATAATAGAAAATATAAGTAGCATTTATAAAACTGGAGCAGGAAAATATTTTTAAACAAAACATACAGAGCACAAACATAAATGTTGATCAATTTTACTCCTTTAAAGTTCTATTAAAAGAGCCATAAAGAAAATTAAATGACATAAACATAAAATATGTTATTCAATCTAACAAAGCATTAATATCTAGAATATAAAAGATTCCTGATACTCAAATACCAAAACCAAGAAAAAAACACATAAAAATGATACTTGTATAAAAGGCATATCTAGGCATTTCACTGAAGGGATAGCATGACTAATAAACTGTGAAATGATGCCAATACCCGTTTTCAATCAGGACAATGCTAACATCATGATTTACTATTCATACCACCTCCCCTACCACCAAAAACAATTTAAAAAGGCTTGGCACTGATAATAAACTATGGTGTTGTATTCTGTTTTTAGGCTTTCTGATATGAAAAATAAGACACACATAATCTAGAACATAGTGGGTTTCTTCCCTAGAATTAATTGATATGTGAACCCAAAGACTTGTATAGGGCTATAAATAGTATTCTAGTGTTTAATAGAATAAAAACTGGAAAAAATCCAAGTATTCATTTACCAGGTGAATAAAAAGCAAAATTATGGTGTTTTTACACAGTGAACTATTACTCAGTAATGGAGATAAATTAACTACATTTTTATACATCAGTATAGTTGAATGGTCCAGGCATAATAATGAGGAACAAAGCAAGTTACAAAGTAATTTTATGCAGTGTGTGTGTGTATAAATATATATAATCCATTTATATATAATCTCAAAACATGAAAAAGTCAGCAGTACTAAACAAATTGCAATTTGCACATACACGGAGTACTATTTAGCAACAAAAAGGAATAAATTATTATGTGCTACTAGGTGGACACATTGAAAACATTATGCTCCTTGGAAGAAATCACACAAAAGACTAGACACTGCATTGTATACAAACTGTATTCTGGAAAAAGCAGAATTATAAGGACTGAAATAAGAGTAGTGGTTGCCAGAGACTCTAGGGGAGAGAGTTGACCTCAAAAAGAACTAAGGGAACTTTTTATGGGGATGGAAATGTTCATTACCTTGTTTGCTGATACTGGATGCCTGAAAAATATGATATTAAAACTTGTCAGGCTTATTTAAATGTATAACTTGATCTTAAAAAAACTAATCATTGAGGAAATATGTGATTGTAATAAAACTATAAAGACAAGAGAATGATAAGCATATGTTTCTCCTAATAGTCACCGATATGATCAGAAGAAGGAAGATGGGATCAGGAAATAGTGATTTTAAAGTTTTGATTTATTTTCCTTAAGCTTGATGTTGGTAAGCAGTTGTATTAAAATTATATGTATGATACATATGAACTAGTTCATGAAAACATACAAATAATACCTAGGATGGGGTAAAAAAAAAATAGCACCAAGAAATACTATATTTAGCTATTAGTCAAGAGATATCAAGATCAAAAAAATTAAAATCAAGGGGTGCCTAGGTGTCTCAGTCGGTTGAGCATCTAACTTTCAGCTCAGGTCTTGATCTTGTGATTCGTGGGTTGGAGCCCCACATTGGACTTGGTGCTGTCAGCCTGGAGCCCACTTCAGATCGTCAGTCTTTCTCTCTGCTGCTCCCCCACTTTCTCAAAAAATTAAAATAATCATACACATGTATGAGAATTACTTTAAAAAATAACAGGTGTTACCAAGGATAAGGAAAAAAGGAACTATGTTTTTTATTTATAACATAAGTCATTCGATGTAACATTTGCAACCCAAGTCAGTTTATAAATTCTAATTTCACATGGATTAAAAATTTCAGATAAATCACAGTAATGCCTTGTTAGAAGCATTAAGGCTGGTGACTGCTGAAGTCTCTTGGGTATCTAAAAACAGGAAATCACACTCAGATTATGGGTGAAGAGTGTCTACGTTATTTAAACCAAACAAAAGTCAGTAAAAAATATCTTGCTTTTTTTTATTGTGACACATAACTCACTAATAAGTTGGGAAAATTGTGAAAGTTATTTAAAAACACGTATGTATAAACTGCACACTTGTCAAGCTGATTTATAAATATTGGTTACACTGATTATAATTACCGTAGTTCCAAGGTGATGCAAACACAAAGTGAGTTATACTCAATATTAGATACTAGTAATATCCTTTAGGTATACTACAGTTTTATGTTAGCTGTATTGTACATATGTTTTTAAATACATGCATTCATACAAACTGTATATTACATGTGGGATATCAGATACATCACTGTTATATAATATACACATCATTGTTTTGCATGCTAAGATAAGTTTTAGTGCAAGAAATGTCATTGCATTCCATGTTGTTTAGTATACAGTTATGTTAACTCTTCAGATTAGTTTTCCAGTACATTCTTTAGACAGTGGGTCTGGGTTTGCACTTGTAATTTTAAAGTTTCCAGAAATCTGTTTTAACCACATCTCTCATGCCTGGAAAGTTTGATCTGTGTAGGGTAGTAACAAATATCAAATTTTGATGAGGAATATATGAGTGCGTTTCTTTCTGGGATGACTCTGACATTGTGATGGAGGATGGTATCCACTCAGGTCATGGAAAAATAAGTTGAACTTGTGTTGAACTTCTGAGAAAATACTGTCTTCAAAAACAACAAAAATGAATGACTTGAAAAAATGAGTACCAAGTGTTAGCAAGGATAAGGAATAAGAAACTTTATTGTGGTATAACACACATAACAAGTATACCATTCATAAATTTCAGGTGTACAGTACTGTATTAATCCACATGTACATTGTTGTAAAATCTTTTCATCCTGTATCACTGAAACTCTGTACCCATTGCAGGGAACACCCCATTTTCCTTTACTGTCAAGCCCTGGGAACCATCATTCTGTTTTCTGTCTCTGTGAATTTGACTACTTTAAGTATCTTATGTAAGTGAATTAATGCAATATTAGCTTTTCTGTGCCTGATTTCTTTCACTTAGCATGTGTCTTCAAGGTTCATGCATATTGTAGTGTATAGCAGGATATCCTTTTTTATTATTTTTAGAGAGTGAGACAGAAAACTCATGCACTGAAGTGGTGGGAGGGGCAGAGGGAGGGAGAAGAATTTCAAGCAGGCTCCAGGCCCAGTGTAGAGCCAGTGCAGGGCTTAATCTTACAACCGTGAGATCATGACCTAAGCCAAAATCCAGAGTCTGATGCTTTTAATTGACTGAGCCACCCAGGCACCCCAAGGATCTCCTTTTTAAAAGCTGAGTAAATATTCCTTTGTACCACATCTTATTTATTAATTCATCAATCAATCGACACTTAGATTTTTTTCACCTTTGGCTATTGTGAATATTGCTGTAGTGTACATGAGTGCAAATATCTCTTTGAGATCACTTTTCAGTTGTTGTGGGTAAATACTCAAAAGTGGGATTACTGGATCATAATCAAGGTTCCTTTTTTTAAGGAAACTCCATCTTATTTTTATAGCAGCTGTACCAGTTTGCATTCTCCCCAACAGAGCACAAGGGTTGTAATTTCTCCATACTTTTGCCAACAGTGTTTTAATTATATATATATAATTATATATAATTATATATATATAATTATATAATTATGTATAAATATATATATATTTTATATATATAAATATATATAATTATATATATTTTTAATTATATATATATTTAATTATATATATATAATCATGCTAATAAGTGTGAGATGATAATTCATTGCAGTTTTTTTTAATTTTTCATTTCCATGATGATTAGTGATGTTGAACATCTTTTCATATGCCTATTGGCCTGTTTCCTTTGGAGAAGTTCCTGTGCAATCCTTTGCCTGTTTAAAAGTTAGGTTATTCTTGTTACTGAGGTGTATAGTTTCTTTATATCTTTTGGAAATTAACCCCTTATTAGCAATATGGCCTGCACATATTTTTTTCTCACTATGTTGGTGGCTTTGATCTATTGAGTATTTCATGCTGCACAGGATAAAAACCTGTACAGATAAGCAGTTTGATATAATCCCATTTGTCTATTTTTGCTTCTGTTGCCTGTTATTTAGAGGAAATTATTATATACATATAGTGGAATATGATAGAATTTTTTGCTTCCATATTCATTCAGGATATTGTTCAGTTTTCATATAGTGTCTTTGACTAGCTTTGGTAGAAAGTAATGCTGGACTTGTAAAATGAGTTTGAAATTTCTTCAAATTTTTGGAAGAGTCTGGGGAAGGGTTGGTGTTAATTCTTAAATGTTGGGTAAAATTCTCCAGTGAAGCCATGTGTTCCTAGGCTTTTCTTTGTTGGGAGGCTTTTGATTACTGATTGAGTCTCCTTACCACTTATGTCTGTCACACTGTGGAAGGGGGGTTCTGGTGAGTGAGTATCACAGATTTTTATGCTCGCTTAGATGTGGCTGGATCTGTGTTTACTTACAGTGCAGGAGCCTCTTAACTGGCTTCTAGATTTTTCATGGAATTTCTTCATGTATTGTTGAATCAGTGTCTCCATGGGGGAAGGAAGGTCTGGGGTATTCTGTTTCACCATCTTAATTCAACTCACCCCTGGAATACACTGTAGGAAATAGTTTGAATTGGGATAGCTCATAATTAAAAACAAATCTATTTGTATTTACTAATGATGAATATTTGTTCAACTTGTGATCCTGCAGTTTCCTTTTAGGTATATATTCAAAATAAGTGTCCCATTCATTCATAAGTGTCCCAAACTAAAAGTAGTCCATAAAAATCGGATACATAAATCCTGGTGCTGTCATACAATGGAATTATGTGGATTGTTCTATAAAACAGCTCTTTCTTACAGGCATGATATTGCATACAAATAAGCTTGATGTTACATGGATCCATTAATATGAACCACAGAGGAAATAAGTCTCTGGTAATAGACCAGAATATTGGTTTCTTTTGGGGGATAGTATTGTGTAGGAGGGAACACAAAGAGGGCTCTGATCCTGGCAGTGTTCTTGTTGATCTAGATACCATTATAGTGACATGTTTTCTATGTGTGTAATTTCAAGATGAATATTTAGGATTTATGCATTTTGTTGTATGTACACAATACTTAAAAAATAAATTTTAGCCAACAAATTAGACAACCTAGAAGAAATGGATAAATTCCTAGAAGCACATAACCTGGCAAGACTGAGACAGGAAGAAATGGAAAATTCAAGAGACTGATTACCAGCCATGAACTTGAATCAGTAATTTAAAAACTCCCAACGGAAAAAAGTCCAGGACAAGACTGTTTCACAGGCGAATTCTACCAAATATTAAAAAAAAAAATTTTGAGAGAGAGCACGAGAAAGCATGTGAGAGAGAGAGAGGCTGAGCACAGGCAGGGGAGGGGCAGAGAGAGAGAGAGAGAGGTAGACACAGAATCCAAAACAGGTTCCAGGGTCTCAGCTGTCAGCACAGAGCCCAGTGCTGGGCTTGAACTCACAAACCATAAGATCATGACCTAAGCTGAAGTCAGATGCTTAATCTACTGAGCCACCCAGGTGCCTCAAATTCTACCAACCATTTAAAGAAGAGTTAATACCTATTCTTTTCAAACTATTCCAAAAAACAGAAATGGAAGGAAAACTTCCAAATTCATTCTGTGGGGCTAGGACTACCCTGATACCAAAGCCAGATAAAGACAATACAAAAAAGAGAATTACAAGGGCAATATCTCAGATGAACATACGTGCAAAAATCCTAAACAAAATGTTAGTAAACCAAATCCAACAGTAAATTATTCACCATGGTTGAGTGGAATTCTTGGAATGTAATGGTGGTTCACTTTTCACAAATCAATTAATGTGATATATCATTAAGAGAAAGGGTAAATACCATATGATCATTTCCAATAGTTGCATAAAAAATTTTGGCAAAGTATAGCATCCATTCAGAAGAGCCCTAGTCTAGGGAGGTCTACAGGGAACATCCCTCAACATAATGAAGGCCTTCTATGAGAAAAGCCTACAGCTAACATCATTCTCAGTGGGGGAGAAACTGAGAGTTCCCCCTGAGGGCAGGAATAAGACCAGGGTATCCTCTGTCGCCACTTTTATTCAACATGGTACCCATAAGCAATCAGACAACAAAAAGAAATAAGGCATCCAAATTGGTACAGAAGAGGTGTTGATACTATAAATAGAAAACCCTAAAGACTCCTCCAAAAGAGTGCTGGAACTGATAAATGAATTCAGTGAATTCAAGAAATTGAAGACAAAGAAATGGAAAGATCTTCCATGCTCAGACTGGAAGACCAAATATTGTTAAAATGTATCTATTAAACAATCTACAAAGCAATCTACACGTTAATGCAATCCCTATCAAAATATGAACAGCATTTTTCACAGACCAAGAAAAAATAATTCTAAAATTTGTTTGGAACCACAAAAGACCCAATATAGCCAAAGGAGTCTTGCAGAAGAAAAAAGAAGGAAGCAAGCATCACAATCACCACAGACTTTTAAATTATATTACCAAGCTGTAGTAATCAAAACAGTATGCTACTAGCACAAAGACACATAGATCAATGACACATAATAGAAAACCCAGAAATCCACAATGATACAGTCAGTTAATCTTTGACAAAGCAGGAAAGAATATGCAACAGGAAAAAAAAATCTCTTCAACAAATCGTAATGGGAAAACTGGACCACTTTCTTACATCATATACAAAAACAAATTTGAAATGGATTAAAGACCTCAATGTGAGACCTGAAACCATAAAAATCCTAGAAGAGAGCACAGATCATAATTTCTCTGACATTGGCCATAGCAATATTTTTCTAGGTAGGTCTCTTGAGGCAAGGGAAATAAAAAAAGTAAACTGTGGGGACTGTATCAAAATAAGCTTATTCACAGTGAAGAAAACAATCAAAAATAAAAGGCAGCCTAGTAAATGGGGGAAGACTTGTAAAAGGTTAGTATCCAAAATGTATAAAAAAACCCCACATAACTTCTATATCCCAACACCCTCCCAAAACTAATCCAAATAAAACTGGACAGAAGACATGAATAGACATTTCTCCAAAGAATACATCTAGATGGCCAAAAGACACATGAAAAGATGTTCAGCATCAACAGTCATCAAAGGAATGCAAATTAAAACTACAATGAGCTGCCACTTCACACCTGTTGGAATGGCTAGATAAACACAAGATACAACAAGTGTTGGGGGAGATGTAGAGGAAAAGGAACTCTTGTGCACTGGTGATGGAAATGCAAGTGGTGTAGCCACAGTAGAAGACAGTATTAAGGTTCCTCAAAAAGTTAAAAATAGAACTACCCAATGATGCATTACTCCCGCTACTAGGTATTTACCCCCAAAATACAAGAACACTAATTCAGAGGGATACATGCACCCTATGCTTATTGTAGCATTAATTATAGCCAAGACACAGAAGCAGCCCAAGTAAGCATTTATTTATGAATGGATAAAGAAGATGTGGTAAATGTATATACACAATGGAATCTTGCCATTTGCAACAATATGGACAGAGCTAGAAAATAGATAAGTCAGAAAAAGAGAAATATATGATTTGGCTCTCATTTGGAATTTAATAAAACAGATAAATGTATAGGAAGGATGGTGTTGGGGAGAGGAGAGATAGACATAAGCCACAAGAGACTCTTAACAATAGACCATAAATTCAGGGTTGATGGAGGGAGGTGGGTGACTAAATGGGTGATGAGTATTAAGGAGGGCACTTGTTGGGTTGAGTACTGGGTATTGTATGTATATTATGAATCACTGAATTTTCCTGAAACCACTATTGCATTGTATGTTAACTAAAATTTAAATAAAATATATACATGTATATACAAATTTGTATGTATTTATTTAAATAACCAGAAAAAATAACAGTTTGTACATTTGGTAGACTTATTTTAAAAGAGTCTATGTCTTTAAATTTCTTTATTTTAGATGGTTGGGTAGAATGTCCTGTATATCTCTGAATTGAGAGGGAAAAACAACTTTATAACAATGTCAGATTATAAAAAGAGAATACTTGTAATCATCAGTATTTAACACACAAATACTGTTTAATGATTCAATACAAAATTCTTAGAACATCTTTGCGCGTAGATTTTCAATAGCGTTTCTGAAATAAAAGACATTACTTTGTTTGCTCTCCCACAGGAAATCAGTCTTTACATGTTTTGCTTTCTTGGTATTTCTCTGTTAATTTTCTTTGTGCTAAATTTCAACATTTGCTCCAAGACTTTGCTCAAATATAATCTATTCTCTGAACCTTTTCTTAACTTCATAAGATGAATGAATCATTTTCTCCTTTTTTACTCCTGAAGCCTTTGGATTTACCTCCGTTGACTGTAACGGGATATGTGCAATGTCTAGCAAGTAGCAAGTCCTCAAGAATAACTTCTGTATTCTCTACTATGGTACTTGTTCCCATTACTACATTGTTAAAGGGAATTCCTGCTCCACTGTGATCACATGTCAGTCTTTTTATTTCCAGTGTTTGGCCTAGCATCTAGCACTTAGCTGATTATTCAATAAATGGTTGCTCAAAAGATAAAGGAACTAATAAAGCACTTACATAGTGATGAAAGAAGAAATATACAGAAAATGGATCACTTATGTTAAATGATGCTCTAGTTTGGGAATAAATCTGATGGAGAAAAACTTTGTTAAAGATGAGCTTTTTATAAGGATGTGAGTACTTCAGGAAGAATGCTTTCACAAGTAAAAAAAAAAAAACCAAAAAACCCCACAAATAACCCCCCAAAAAACAGAAGGTCACATTCTCTAAGAACATGAGGTAAACAATCTGCTGTTACTTAAACTTAATTGTATAAAATTTGATATTCATATATATGTGTTAAAATTTCTTCTAAAGAAAACATATAAATGTGGAAAAGATTAAAGAAAACAATAAAAGCAAAGTACATTCTTTCTATCAATATCTTCTGTTTCTTGGAACACCAAAATTGATGATCAGGGAATACAAAGCAAATCAGGCATAGGCGTTTCCCTTAAGTAGCATTTTGCTTTATCCTTTGCCAGTTCCTTAAGGGAATTAGGTTCAAAGGGATTATATTATCACGTGTGTGTTCACATATGTATATTACTTACGCATGTTTGTATGTGTATGCATGTATTTATGTATAATTTGCTCGAGATAAATATTTGATATAGACTGTGGATATGGATGCAGATTTTTTCAAGCTAACTTTTTTTAGCAAATTACATTGTTAGATGAAATGAATTTATTATTTGCAGTTAAATGTCGTTTTCCTTCTATAGAGAACTCTTTCAAGTATTGTTACATTGTTAAAAGACTCAAGTTGAATCTAGAAGACACCCTGATGTCAAGATTGAGCTGTCCAGAGGGCAGATTAGGTAAATACTGTTTTCTTCCCTCAAAAGGCCATGTATACCCCTAAAGGCCATGTATTACTGAAGTAGCAATATGAATCCAGGCTCACAGTAAGTATGTAAGTGGGTCTGCTGCTTAAAAGTTTACATCCCGAGGAAACCATTTTTCCTACATTGTTGCTGCTGCAAATGAAAAGGACTTATGCTTATTTATTTGAATAAACAATATCTACTCAGGTAAGAAAGAAATAGCATAGTTTCCATCCCAGATAGTTCCATTAAAGATGAGAAGGACTCAATACTAAGTGAAATAAGTCAGTCACAGAAAGACAGATACCACATTATTTTACTTATGTGTGGAATTTAAGAAATAAGTGAACAAGAAAAAAAAGACAAACCAAGAAACAGACTCTTAACTATAGAGAACTGATAGTTACCAGAGGGGAGCTGGGGGGGGGGGGGAAATGGGTGAAATAGGTGATGGGGATTAAAGAGTACACTTACCATGTTGAGCACTGAGTAATGTACAGAATTGTTGAATCACTATATTGCACACTTGAAACTAAATAATGCTATATGTTAACTGTACTGGAATTAAACTTAAATGGGGCAGATGGCTTTACACATGTTTTGAGTAGTTTTGTTATCATTCAAAAGCAAATCAAGTGAAGTTGCAGTGGAAATCTCCTACTGGCAAGAAATATCTTTGTGTGCAAAAAAGGGAAGGACTCTGACATAGGAATTCATTAGAATGTGCTGGCTCTGTAGCCATCTTACTAGAGCAGCTGAAGCAATTTCTCTAATACCACTGCTTTCAGACTATTTGTTTTATGCCTAGAAGTCACTCTGCAAAATGTTACAAGTTAATATATCCACAGGCTTCTCATTGACTCTTCAACAAGTCATTGACCCTTCAACAAGTAAAAAAAAAAAAAAAAAAAAAATTCTCCAAAGTATCTGTTTGGACAATAAATTATATGGTCACTGTATTTATAGACCTATTAGCCACTTCATTTCTGAAACATGTTTTAAAAGGTGAGTGATGCTTTCGCGTATCATAACGTGACTTACTCCAAGGCATCCTGTTTGATCTAGCTCCAAAGATTCCTCCTTAAAAAATTTTTACATGTTATAAAATTATTATTTCCAAATTAAAATCTGATAATGCCACTCTAAAGAATGTAAATGGCTCTACGAAACTTAAAGGATAAAATTTTAATTCCATTCTTGGCATAAAGATAGAAATGATATCATAATATCCAAATGTTTCCTGATCAATTCCTAATACTTCCTTAAGTGTATACTTCATGTTAGTTATGTTAAATTTCTTGTTATTTCTCATGCCTCTTTTTACTCTTGCTGATCCCTCTATGTAGAATAGACTTTAGTCCTTATTTGTCTAAATTATTTCTTATTCTCACCTTTTTAAAGGAGAAAAAAGGTGATCTTAACAACTAAGTCAAGCATCTCCTCAATATAGTGGCATCATATGCCTACTTCTCATTCTAGGACTTATAATATTAGTTAATTTAAGATTTACACTTTGTTTTTCATTCTAAAATCAGCAACTTGAAGGATTATATATTAATATTTTGCTGTTCTAGAAGTCACCATTATGTCTGACATATCAACTGTTTAATAAATAGTTCCAAAAATGAATAATTTTATTTCGGTATTCGGTATTATTTGTCATAATGAACTTACATGGACAAACATACAAATGGAGACGATTTATGTATAACCTGCGAATTGTTTGTTTCAATGACTTTAGTTAACAACGAAACAACATAAACTAAGGAAATTTATTTTTTTTGCCGATTTAATGATGCTAATTGTAGTCTGTGTATGTTTTTGTCACAAATTCTTGCATAAATTATTTTGGACAATAAATATGGATGAATAAGCAATGGATATGTTATGAATAATGTATGAAAGAAATGAATTTTTCCTTTTAATATCCTCTCTGTAATTGGAGAGTGGAGAATGGACCATTACTCACAAAAATTGCAAATAATGCAAATATCCTTGAAGTTAATCCTCAAGGAGAAAATACAAGCAGTTTGAAAATGAGCACAGAACACCAATAGGAAACTTGGAAAAGAACTGTTAAGTCCATAAAAAATTATATGAAAATATGAACAACTTCACTAGTTATTATACAAAAGTAAATTATCAGAATTTCAAAAAAGTGCCATTTTAGGCCAACTAAATTTGCAAAATTAAAAATCAATGGTGATAATATACCATCAAGTGTGTAGTAAAACTGATAAGAATGCTAGTGGTAGGAGAAATTGTTACAGCCTCCTTTAAAAATATTATGGTAATGTGCTTCAAATATCATAGAAATTTTTATAGTTTTCCAATCTGCGTTTGTAAATGTATTTAAAAATACAACACCCAATGAAGCTTAAAATTTTGAATAAAGGTACTCTGTAGGGTATTATTTATAAAGTCTACTGTGTTACAATATCCCTGAGGAGGCTATTAATTATGGAAAACCAATTTTTATTGAGGTATAATTGACATACAGTATCAGTTTTAGGTGTACAACATAGTGATTTGACATTTGTATACTTAGCAATAATCTATTACTATCTGTTACTTACATAGTTAATATGGCATTACTGACTATATTCCCCATGCTGTACATAACATCCCCATGACTTTTATTTACTTTATAATGGAGGTTTGTACGTTTTAACACCCTTCACCCATTTTGTTCTCTCTCCAACCCTTCTACCTCTCCTCCCCTCTGGCAACCACAAATCTGTTTTCTGCATCTATGGGTCTGGGGTTTTGTTTTGTGTTTTAGATTCCACATTTGGGGGAAATTGTGTATTTGTCATTCTCTGACATTTAACATTAAACTTTCAGGGTTCATCCATGTTGTTGCAAATGATAAGTTTTTTTTTTTTAATGCCTGAGTGGCATTCCATTTTGTATATATACCACATCTTTATCCATTCATCCATTGGTGGACATGTAGGTTGCTTTCATATCTTGGCTATTGAAATAATGCTGCAGTGAACATAGAGATACATGTATCTTTTTGAATTCATGTTTTTGATTTCTTTGGATATATACCCAGTAACGGAATTGCTGGATCATATGGTATCTCTATTTTTGATTTTTTGAGGAACATCTATTCACTTGTCTATAGTGGCTGCATGAATTTATATTCCCACCAACAATGTACAAGAGTTCCACTTTTCCATATCCTTGCTAATACTTATTTCTTCTTTATGAGTATAGCCATTCTGACTTGTGTGAGGTGATAACTCATTTTGGTTAGCACTTGTGGCCTCTGATGATTAGTGATGTTGAGAATTTTTTCATGTGCCTGCAGGCTATTTGTGTGTTTTCTTTGAACAAAAAAATGCCTGTTTAGATTCTCTACCCGTATTTTAATTGGTTTGGTTTTTTTGTTACTGAGTTTTAGGAGTTCTTCATATTTTTTTGGATATTAACCACTTACTGAGATACGATTTGCAAATATCTTCTCCCATTCATTAGGTTGCCTTTTTCTTTTGTTGATGGTTTCCTTTGCTGTACAGAACCTTTTAGCTTGATATAGTCCCATTATATTTTTGCTTTGGTTTACCTTTGCCTTTGAAGTCAGCTCCAAAAAACCATCACTAAGACTGATGTCAAGGAGCTTACTGCCTATTTTTTCTTCTAGGATTAGTGAGTTAAAGAGCCATTGCATTAGCATCTATGTATGGACCATGATCGTTCTTCAGAGAGAAACCTGAACCATCTCATATTGTCCTTTGTGGAACTGATTGGCTTAGCCTTCTGTGCATTTAAGGGATATATTTAGAAGCAGCCTAATAGATATTATCACCCCATATAATACCCTTTTTAATACACAGTGAGGATATTATCTTTATATTAAAACCTAAACGAGAAATGCATATCTGGTGTAGGAGATAATTGTTGTATTTCTGAGTAATCTTGAATTAACATTATGGTTAGTAAAACATTCCTTTTTACCCTGTTGGCTTCTAGGAATATTAAGGACAAAGATAAATTATATTGCAGTATAGGATATTGTGTTACTTTGTCTTCTCAATTTATTTTTGAGATCTACCTAATTTTTGTGTTGGCATAAAAATAATTTTTAAACTAACGTAGTTTTTGACATAAACTAGGCACAAAGATAAATATTAAATAAGGGGAATACCTGCTTTCAGTGGTTTTCTTCATCTATAATGATACTAAGTAGAGGCTGAAAGATTTTATCAAAGTAAGATGCCTTCAAATTACAAGTAGTTAATAAAAGTATTTGGTCTTTTAATTGAGTAAAATATATTATTTTTTAAGTAAATAAATGATTTGCCCAAGGTATTATAGCTAGTGAATATCTGAAACTACACTTAAACCAAGCTAGTTTTATTTCAGGTATGGGAATTTGTTGTGGTTTTTCAGTGTGTGTGTGTGTGTGTGTGTGTGTGTGTGTGTGTGTGTGTGCGCGCGCGCGCGCGCGTGCACGTGTGTGTGTACTTCTACTGGTACTACCCTGCTCCAAATTTCTTTCATATTAGAACCTTTGTATATATGTAGTGTATATAAATACTGCATATAAACGTATATTATACATACGATAATATACGTTGTTATGTATATTGTATATAGCATCTATATGCATATATGCATGCTTCTATCAAACATTATCAAATACTATTTAAAAAAATGTTTTTTAACGTTTATTTATTATTGAGAGACAGAGACAGAGGGTGAGCATGGGAGGGGCAGGGGTGGGGGGAGACACAGAATCTGAAGCAGGCTCCAGGCTCTGAGCTGTCAGCACAGAGCCCGATGAGGGGCTCAGACTCATGAACTGTGAGATCATGAGCTGAGCCAAAGTCGTTCGCTTAACCGACTGAGCCACCCAGGCACCCCGTTATCAAATATTATTGAATAGACATTTATTTTTTGCACCTTTAAGTCAAAATTGTATTTGAAATGTTTATTCTTGCTAACTAAATACATACATCTTTTGAAATCTTTCTGACTAATCTCTGCTTCAATGTCAAGCAGAGGAGGTTCTGGCTTCTGCCTTTTTTCTAATATATCCAGCAAACCATAGATCTAACGGTATTATTCTGTTTCTTATTAGAAGTTCTTAAGTTTCATTAAATTTTGACCTTGTGGCCCTTGATTATTGCATTACAGTTTCTATCACTGCTTGATTCAGTAACACAAGCTGCTGTATACCTCTTTTGATAACCTTTTTTTATTTCAAAGAGCATTTTCATGATTAGTGTATATGACAACAGAACACATATAAAGAGTTAAATTCTGCTCAGAGCATAGGTTGACACTGAAAAGTATCATTTTTTTTTTACTGACAGCTATATGTTCTTAATTTTATACTACATATGCATATTTTATTCTGTGCTTCAAATATATCTTGTGTAGAAGGGCAGTAGAAACTGATAAAAATTACGCCATTCGAGTTTCATTTCAATATAATTAATATGTCCTAGTAGTAGAACTTTCCAAACATGGCAAATACTGACCTGAGGCAAGAGGGGTTTCTGCTCAGATACTTCTTAGAGACTTGGTTTGATGAATTTGAGTTATTAATCAGGTAGAGTTTGTGGGATGGAGCAGTATTGAGTAATATTGCTTCATGAATGGACTGAGGGCTAAGACTAGTTTATTGCTAAATTTTGTCTGTAAGAGAATATTTTGACTTATTTACAACATTTGCTGGATTACCATCCTATAAATAAAAAGAAATACCTGTTAGATTTTACAATGTTGCAAGTGCTAGTGTTCAAATGAGGGCAACACCAAGTAAACAGAGTTGTGTACCTTAAAACAGCACTAGGCTTTGTAAAAAATAGATAGTTCAAGGTAGTTATCAAGTATTTTAGAATGCCCTGTTACCCATTAATTTATTTTGTGTATCTATAACCAAACTTAGAGATTTCTTTTAAATGAGGAACTTCTGTTCATTTTTTTAACATTTTTTTACAGTTAAGAATTGGTGTTTTATTTTATTTTTTTATGAAATTTATTGACAAATTGGTTTCCATACAACACCCAGTGCTCATCCCAAAAGGTGCCCTCCTCAATACCCATCACCCACCCTCTCCTCCCTCCCACCCCCCATCAACCCTCAGTTTGTTCTCAGTTTTTAACAGTCTCTTATGCTTTGGCTCTCTCCCATTCTAACCTCTTTTTTTTTTTTTTCCTTCCCCTCCCCCATGGGTTCCTGTTAAGTTTCTCAGGATCCACATAAGAGTGAAACCATATGGTATCTGTCTTTCTCTGTATGGCTTATTTCACTTAGCATCACACTCTCCAGTTCCATCCACGTTGCTACAAAAGGCCATATTTCATTTTTTCTCATTGCCATGTAATATTCCATTGTGTATATAAACCACAATTTCTTTATCCATTCATCAGTTGATGGACATTTAGGCTCTTTCCACAATTTGGCTATTGTTGAGAGTGCTGCTATGAACATTGGGGTACAAGTGGCCCTATGCATCAGTACTCCTGTATCCCTTGGGTAAATTCCTAGCAGTGCTATTGCTGGGTCATAGGGTAGGTCTATTTTTAATTTTCTGAGGAACCTCCACACTGCTTTCCAGAGCGGCTGCACCAATTTGCATTCCCACCAACACTGCAAGAGGGTTCCCGTTTCTCCACATCCTCTCCAGCATCTATAGTCTCCTGATTTGTTCATTTTGGCCACTCTGACTGGCGTGAGGTGATACCTGAGTGTGGTTTTGATTTGTATTTCCCTGATAAGGAGCGACGCTGAACATCTTTTCATGTGCCTGTTGGCCATCCGAATGTCTTCTTTAGAGAAGTGTCTATTCATGTTTTCTGCCCATTTCTTCACTGGGTTATTTGTTTTTCGGGTGTGGAGTTTGGTGAGCTCTTTATAGATTTTGGATACTAGCCCTTTGTCCGATATGTCATTTGCGACTATCTTTTCCCATTCCGTTGGTTGCCTTTTCGTTTTGTTGGTTGTTTCCTTTGCTGTGAAGAAGCTTTTTATCTTCATAAGGTCCCAGTAATTCACTTTTGCTTTTAATTCCCTTGCCTTTGGGGATGTGCCGAGTAAGAGATTGCTACGGCTGAGGTCAGAGAGGTCTTTTCCTGCTTTCTCCTCTAAGGTTTTGATGGTTTCCTGTCTCACATTTAGGTCCTTTATCCATTTTGAGTTTATTTTTGTGAATGGTGTGAGAAAGTGGTCTAGTTTCAACCTTCTGCATGTTGCTGTCCAGTTCTCCCAGCACCATTTGTTAAAGAGGCTGTCTTTTTTCCATTGGATGTTCTTTCCTGCTTTGTCAAAGATGAGTTGGCCATACGTTTGTGGGTCTAGTTCTGGGGTTTCTATTCTATTCCATTGGTCTATGTGTCTGTTTTTGTGCCAATACCATGCTGTCTTGATGATGACAGCTTTGTAGTAGAGGCTAAAGTCTGGGATTGTGATGCCTCCTGCTTTGGTCTTCTTCTTCAAAATTCCTTTGGCTATTCGGGGCCTTTTGTGGTTCCATATGAATTTTAGGATTGCTTGTTCTAGTTTCGAGAAGAATGCTGGTGCAATTTTGATTGGGATTGCATTGAATGTGTAGATAGCTTTGGGTAGTATTGACATTTTGACAATATTTATTTTTCCAATCCATGAGCAGGGAATGTCTTTCCATTTCTTTAAATCTTCTTCAATTTCCTTCATAAGCTTTCTATAGTTTTCAGCATACAGATCCTTTACATCTTTGGTTAGATTTATTCCTAGGTATTTTATGCTTCTTGGTGCAATTGTGAATGGGATCAGTTTCTTTATTTGTCTTTCTGTTGCTTCATTGTTAGTGTATAAGAATGCAACTGATTTCTGTACATTGATTTTGTATCCTGCAACTTTGCTGAATTCCTGTATCAGTTCTAGCAGACTTCTGGTGGAGTCTATCGGATTTTCCATGTATAATATCATGTCATCTGCAAAAAGCGAAAGCTTGACTTCATTTTGCCAATTTGGATGCCTTTGATTTCCTTTTGTTGTCTGATTGCTGATGCTAGAACTTCCAGCACTATGTTAAACAGCAGCGGTGAGAGTGGGCATCCTTGTCGTGTTCCTGATCTCAGGGAAAAAGCTCTCAGTTTTTCCCCGTTGAGGATGATGTTAGCTGTGGGCTTTTCATAAATGGCTTTTATGATCTTTAAGTATGTTCCTTCTATCCCGACTTTCTCAAGGGTTTTTATTAAGAAAGGGTGCTGGATTTTGTCGAAGGCCTTTTCTGCATCGATTGACAGGATCATATGGTTCTTCTCTTTTTTTTTTGTTAATGTGATGTATCACGTTGATTGATTTGCGAATGTTGAACCAGCCCTGCATCCCAGGAATGAATCCCACTTGATCATGGTGAATAATTCTTTTTATATGCCGTTGAATTCGATTTGCTAGTACCTTATTGAGAATTTTTGCATCCATATTCATCAGGGATATTGGCCTGTAGTTCTCTTTTTTTACTGGGTCTCTGTCTGGTTTAGAAATCAAAGTAATACTGGCTTCATAGAATGAGTCTGGAAGTTTTCCTTCCCTTTCTATTTCTTGGAATAGCTTGAGAAGGATAGGTATTATCTCTGCTTTAAACGTCTGGTAGAACTCCCCTGGGAAGCCATCTGGTCCTGGACTCTTATTTGTTGGGAGATTTTTGAATAACCGATTCAATTTCTTCACTGGTTATGGGTCTGTTCAAGCTTTCTATTTCCTCCTGATTGAGTTTTGGAAGAGTGTGGGTGTTCAGGAATTTGTCCATTTCTTCCAGGTTGTCCAATTTGTTGGCATATAATTTTTCATAGTATTCCCTGATAATTGTTTGTATCTCTGAGGGATTGCTTGTAATCATTCCATTTTCATTCATGATTTTATCTATTTGGGTCATCTCCCTTTTCTTTTTGAGAAGCCTGGCTAGAGGTTTGTCAATTTTGTTTATTTTTTCAAAAAACCAACTCTTGGTTTCGTTGATCTGCTCTACAGATTTTTAGTTTCTATATTGTTTATTTCTGCTCTGATCTTTATTATTTCTCTTCTTCTGCTGGGCTTAGGCTGCCTTTGCTGTTCTGCTTCTAGTTCCTTTAGGTGTGCTGTTAGATTTTGTATTTGGGATTTTTCTTGTTTCCTGAGATAGGCCTGGATTGCAATGTATTTTCCTCTCAGGACTGCCTTTGCTGCGTCCCAAAGCGTTTGGATTGTTGTATTTTCATTTTCGTTTGTTTCCATATATTTTTTAATTTCTTCTCTAATTGCCTGGTTGACCCACTCATTCGTTAGTAGGGTGTTCTTTAACCTCCATGCTTTTGGAGGTTTTCCAGACTTTTTTCTGTGGTTGATTTCAAGCTTCATAGCATTGTGGTCTGAAAGTAAGCATGGTATAATTTCAATTCTTGTAAAGTTATGAAGGGCTGTTTTGTGACCCAGTATATGATCTATCTTGGAGAATGTTCCATGTGCACTCGAGAAGAAAGTATATTCTGTTGCTTTGGGATGCAGAGTTCTAAATATATCTGTCAAGTCCATCTGATCCAATGTCTCATTCAGGGCCCTTGTTTCTTTATTGACCGTGTGTCTAGATGATCTATCCATTTCTGTAAGTGGGGTGTTAAAGTCCCCTGCAATTACCACATTCTTATCGATAAGGTTGCTTATGTTTATGAGTAATTGTTTTATATATTTGGGGGCTCCAGTATTCGGCGCATAGACATTTATAATTGTTAGCTCTTCCTGATGGATAGACCCTGTAACTATTATATAATGTCCTTCTTCATCTCTTGTTACAGCCTTTAATTTAAAGTCTAGTTTGTCTGATATAAGTATGGCTACTCCAGCTTTCTTTTGGCTTCCAGTCGCATGATAAATAGTTCTCCATCCCCTCACTCTCAATCTAAAGGTGTCCTCAGGTCTAAAATGAGTCTCTTGTAGACAGCAAATAGATGGGTCTTGTTTTTTTATCCATTCTGATACCCCTGTCTTTTGGTTGGCGCATTTAATCCATTTACTTTCAGTGTTATTATAGAAAGATACGGGTTTAGAGTCATTGTGATGTCTGTATGTTTTATGCTTGTAGTGATGTCTCTGGGACTTTGTCTCACAGGGTCCCCCTTAGGATCTCTTGTAGGGCTGGTTTAGTGGTGACAAATTCCTTCAGTTTTTGTTTGTTTGGGAAGACCTTTATCTCTCCTCCTATTCTAAATGACAGACTTGCTGGATAAAGGATTCTTGGCTGCATATTTTTTCTGTCTAGCACCCTGAAAATCTCGTGCCAATTCTTTCTGGCCTGCCAAGTTTCAAAAGAGAGATCAGTCACGAGTCTTACAGGTCTCCCTTTATACGTGAGGGCACGTTTACCCCTTGCTGCTTTCAGAATTTTCTCTTTATCCTTGTATTTTGCCAGTTTCACTATGATATGTTGTGCAGAAGATCGATTCAAGCGACGTCTGAAGGGAGTTCTCTGTGCCTCTTGGATTTCAATGCCTTTTTCCTTCCCCAGTTCAGGGAAGTTCTCAGCTATTATTTCTTCAAGTACCCCTTCAGCCCCTTTCCCTCTCTCTTCCTCCTCTGGGATACCAATTATGCGTATATTATTTCTTTTTAGTGTATCACTTAGTTCTCTAATTTTCCCCTCATACTCCTGGATTTTTTTATCTCTCTTTTTCTCAGCTTCCTCTTTTTCCATAACTTTATCTTCTAGTTCACCTATTCTCTCCTCTGCCTCTTCAAGCCGAGCTGTGGTGGTTTCCATTTTGTTATGCATTTCATTTAAAGCGTTTTTCAGCTCCTCGTGACTGTTCCTTAGTCCCTTGATCTCTGTAGCAAGAGATTCTCTGCTGTCCTGTATACTGTTTTCAATCCCAGCGATTAATTTTATGACTATTATTCTAAATTCACTTTCTGTTATGTTATTTAAGTCCTTTTTGATCAGCTCATTAGCTGTTGTTATTTCCTGGAGATTCTTCTGAGGGGAATTCTTCTGCTTGGTCATTTTGGATAGTCCCTGGCGTGGTGAGGACCTGCAGGGCACTTCCCCTGTGCTGTGGTGTATAACTGGAGTTGGTGGGCGGGGCCGCAGTCAGACCTGATGTCTGCCCCCAGCCCACCGCTGGGGCCACAGTCAGACTGGTGTGTGCCTTCTCTTCCCCTCTCCTAGGGGTGGGATTCACTGTGGGGTGGTGTGGCCCATCTGGGCTACTTGCACCCTGCCAGGCTTGTGATGCTGGGGATCTGGCGTATTAGCTGGGGTGGGTAGGCAAGGTGCACGGGGGCAGGAGGGGCAGGCTTAGATCGCTTCTCCTTAGGTGATCCACTTCAGGAGGGGCCCTGTGGCAGCGGGAGGGAGTCAGATCTGCTGCCGGAGGTTTGGCTCCGCAGAAGTGCAGAGTTGGGTGTTTGCGCCTAGGGAGCAAGTTCCCTGGCAGGAACTGGTTCTCTTTGGGATTTTGGTTGGGGGATGGGCGGGGGAGATGGCGCTGGGGAGCGCCTTTGTTCCCCACCAAACTGAGCTCTGTTGTCAGGGGGCTCAGCAGCTCTCCCTCCCTTTGTCCTCCAGCCTTCCCGCTTTCCGAGCAGAGCTGTTAACTTATGACCTCACAGAGGCTAAGTCGCGCTTGTTGTGGGAACACAGTCCGTCAGGCCCCTCTGCTTTTGCAAGCCAGACTCGGGGGCTCTGCTTGGCGGGTGAGCCGCCCCTCCGCCCCGGCTCCCTCCCGCCAGTCCGTGGAGCGCGCACCGCCTCGCCGCCCTTCCTACCCTCTTCCGTGGGCCTGTCGTCTGCGTTTGGCTCTGGCGACTCCGTTCTGCTAATCCTCTGGCGGTTTTCTGGGTTATTTAGGCAGGTGTAGATGGAATCTAAGTGATCAGCAGGATGTGCGGTGAGCCCAGCGTCCTCCTAAGCCGCCATCTTGCCTCAGTTCCTTTATGAGTCCTTTTTTTTAACATTTTATTTTTGAGAGCCAGAGCGCAAGCAGAGGAGGTTCAGAGAGAGGGAGATATAGAATCCTAAGCAGACTCCACGTTCTGAGCTGTCAACAAAGAACCTGACATGGGGCTTGAACCTGTGAACCATAGGATCCTGACTGAGCCAAAATTGGATGGATAACCAACTGAGCCACCAAGGTGCCCTGAGAATTTTTGTTTATAGTTACCTTAGGAGAGGTGTTTCAAGACTAAAAGGATTGATTGCTTAAGGGTTGCACATTTCTTATGTTTATGTCTGTTATATCTACTATAGGTCTTGTGCTCACATTTAGCCTTAGGAGGGATTTCCCACCTACTTTGGGTTGCACTTCCAAGCAATACAGCTTCAGAAAGATGAGGGCAAGTGTGCCAGGGGGCTACTGGTCTCCTACCCCTCAGGGGCTGGACCTCCGTCAGAAGTTGGGTTCCTCAGCAGCCACACCAGACAGTGAATCTTCCCTATGCCACATTTTCAGAGCTTTTCCACCCTGCAGGGATTTTGTGCTGGGCTCTGTCTTGTTCACTCAGTGTTACTGAGGGAATCCTTCCTTGTTGGTATGTTTTCATTAAATTCAGCAGTTGCCATGTCCATTCTAAGATTGTGAGACAATTATGTCTACAACAATCAAAAGATAAATATTGTCATTTAAGAAATAAATGAATTATATTACAAAATTATATTGTTGTCCATTCTCTTCAATATGAACTGAAATGAAGTAGTAGTATAAATATAGTTCACAAACAGAAATAATAAATAGTAAGAATCTTGCAAAAAATTGTGGGGAAAGACACCTTATTGATTTTGGAGTTTTAAAATAGTTTTTTAAAAAACAAATTACTAAGCTTTGTGATACTTCTGAATATTATTGAGGGATAAAGGACCTTTGAAAGACTTTTTAGTAGGTTTAAGTCAGACTTTCTCTTCTCTGACATTGATTTTATTTTTTTTGGTGGACTTGATAGGGCCAACTTGAATTGTGTTTTAGTCACCCTGATTTAGAGTTTGAAAATAGTCTTCAGGAATCCTAAAGTTGTGACATATCATTGGTCAGAAGGTAAGTTTTGAGGTGGGTTGGGGAGTATATATAGTAGTATATGCATAATTCCTAGCTTCTTAGCCATTGAGATTACACTTAAATGAAGAATCTTCTCTGATGTTTCAGTGAATTCTACACCTGAAACTCTATTAAATAACTGGAATTTAAATAAAAACATGAAAAAGAAGGAAAAAAATCTCTCATGGTTAAAAATGGTTTTATTTGCAAAAAAAATTATCTGCAATAGAAAACTTACAAATAGAAAGTTGCCATGACCCTGTAAACATGTCAGAGAGGAAAACTAACCCTTATCAGAGTAAGATCTACAGTCCCCTGCCTTGCTATATGTTAGTGTTAGCTTATCCTTTCTATTGCTGTAACATTGGAATATTGGCATGCCCAAAGAAGAAAACGTTTTCACGATTAAAGTCTGTAGCCATTTAAATGTAGAAATGATTAAAAAACCACCTTGCACACTGCCAAATACAAAGTCACTTCAGAAATTATTAGCACTCGTTTAACCCCCTTATGAGTCCTTTTCTTCACGGAAGTCACCTATTTGCTTCAATATTTGTTCTCCTCCCTCTCCCCCCTTTCCTCTCCCCCTTTTTCCTTTCCCATATGTTTATCTGTTTTGTTTTCCTAAATTCCACATATGACTGAAATAATGGTATTTGTCTTTCTCTGACTTATTTCACTTTGTAAAATACAGTCTACTTCCATCCACGTTGTTGCAAATGGCAAGATTTCATTCTTTTTGGTTTTTCTACAGAGTATCTCCAAATAGTGAAAGTTTGACTTACTTGCCGATTTGGATGCCTTTTATTTCTTTTGGTTGTCTGATTGCTGCGCCTAAGACTTCCAGTATTATGTTTAATAGTAATGGTAGAGTGAACACCCATGTCTTGTTCCTGACTATAGAGGGAAAGTTCCTAGTTTTCCCCCATTGAGGATGATATTAGCTGTGGGTCTTTTGTGTATAGCTTTTATGATGGTGAAGTATGTTGCATCTATCTGTACTTTGTTGAGGGTTTTTATCAACAAAAGATGCTGTGTTGTATCAAATGCTTTTTCTGCATCTATTGAGAGGATCATATGGTTCTTTTCACTTCCTTTATTAATGTGGTATATCACATTGATCGATCTGTGAATATTAACCAGCCCTGCAGCCCAAGAATAAATCCCACTTGATCATGGTGAATAATTTTTTAATGTATTATTATATTTGCTAGTATCTTATTGAAAATTTTTGTATTCATGTTCATCAGGGATATTGGTCTGTAATTCTCCTTTTTAGTGGGGTCTTTGTTTGGTTTTGTAATCAGGGTATTGCTGTCCTCGTAGAATGAGTTTGGAAGTTTTTCTTCGATTTCTATTTTTTTTGGAATAGTTTGAGAAAAATAGATAATAACTCTTCCTTAAATATCTTGTTTAATTCTACTGGGAAGTCAAACTGGACTTTTGATTGTTGGAAGATTTTTGATTATTGATTCAATTTCTATGCTGGTTATGGGTCTGTTCAAATTTTCTATTTCTTCCTGTCACAGAGTTGATAGTTTGTATGTTTCTGGGAATTTGTCCATTTCTTATAGATTGCCCAGTTTGTTGGCATATAGTTGTTTATAATATTCTCTTATTATTGTTTGTGTTTTTGCAGTGTTGGTTGTGATCTCTCCTCTTTCATTTGTGATTTTATTTGGGTCCTTTTCTCTTGTTTTTGATTAGTCTAGCCTAGGGGTTTATTAATTTTATTCTTTCAAAGAATTAGCTCTTAGTTTCATTGATTTGTTCTTCTGGTTTCTTGTTGTTGTTTCTATACAATTGATTACTTCTCTAATATTTTTATTTGCTTGCTTCTGCTGGCTTTAGGCTTTATTTTCTGTTCCTTTTCTAGCTCCTTAAGGTGTAAGGTTAGGTTGTATATTTGAGATTTCTCCTGCTTCTTTAGGTAGGCCTGCATAATCCTCTTAGGTCCCTCAAAGTCTCTCTTAGGACCACCTTTGCTGCATCCCAAAGGTTGTGGACTTTCATGTTTTCATTTCAATTTGATTTTATGTATTTTGTAAATATCTTCTTTAATTTCCTGGTTAACCCATTCATTCTTTTTAAAGTTTATTTATTTTGATAAATGGGGGAGAGATCACAAGTGTGGAAGGGGCCGAGGGAGAGAGAAAATTCCAAGCAGGCTTCATGCTGTCAGTTCAGACCACAATGTGGGGCTAAATATTAAAAACCATGAGATCATGACCTGAGCCAAAATCAAGAGCTGGGCACTCAACTCACTGAGATGCCCTAACCCATTCATTCTTTAGTAGGATGTTCTTTAATCTCCATGTATTTGTGGTCTTTCCAATTTTTTTTTCTTTTAATTGACTTAAAGTTTCATTCCATTGAGGTTGGAAAATATGCATGGTTTGATCTCAGTCTTTTTGTACTTGTTGAGAGCTGATTTGTGACCCAGTATGTGATCTATTCTGGAGAATATTCCATGTGTACTCAAAAGGAATGTGTATTCTATTGCTTTAGGATGAAATGTTCTGAATACATCCGTTAAGTGAATCTGGTCCAGTGTGTCATTCAAAACCATTGTTTTCTTGTTGATTTTCTGCCAATTGCCATAAATGGGGTGCTAAAGTCCCTTACTATTATTGCATTATTATCAATGAGTCTCCTTATGTTTCTTATTGTTGTGTGTGTGTGTGTGTGTGTGTGTGTGTGTGCGCGCGTGTGTGTGTGTGTATGGAGAGAGAGAGAGAGAGATGCTCTCAAGTTGAGAGCATAAATATCTACAATTGTTAGATCTTCTTGATGGATAGACCACTTAATTATATATAATGCCCTTCTTCATCTCTTGTTATAGTCTTTGGTTTAAAATCTAGTTTGTCTGATATATGTATGGCTTCCCAAGCTTTCTTTTGAAGTCCATTGTCATAATAAGATACTTCTGCATCCTTTCACTTTCAATCTGCAGATGTCCTTTAGGTCTAAAATGAGTCTTTTGTAGGCAGCATATAGGTGGGTCTTGTTTTTTAATCCATTCTGATACCCTGTGTCTTTTGATTGGAACATTTAGTACATTTAAATAAAGAGTGATTTCAAAAGATATGAATTTAGTGCTATTGTGTTACCTGTAATGTTGGTGTTTCTGGTGATGTTCTCTGTTACTTTTCAGTCTTTGTTGCTTTTGGTCTTTTTTATTCCCACCTAAAGAATCCCTTCTAATATTTCTTGCAGGGTTGGTTTAGTGGTCACAAACTCCTTTAGTTTGTATTGTTTGGGGAAACCCTTTATCTCTCCATCTATTCTAAATGACAGCCTTTCTGGATAAATTATTCTTGATTGCATGTCTTTCCTGTTCATCATATTGAATATATCATGCTACTCCCCTTCTGGCCTGCTAAGGTTCTGTGGACCAATCTGCTGCAAACCTGATCTGTCTTCTCTTGTTGGTTAAGGCCATTTATCCCCTTGATGCTTACAGGATTCTTTCTTTGTCTATGTATTATGTGAATTTGACTCTGATACGTCTTGGTGATAGCTGGCTTTTGTTGAATTTTGTGGATGTTCTCCGTGCCTCCTGAATTTTGATTATCTGTTTCTATCCCTAGATTAGGGATGTTTTTACCCATAATTTGTTCAAACGAACCTGCTTTTTCTTTCTCTTCTCCTATGAAACAAATGTTATTGTAAGTCTACATTTATTATGCAATACCTTTCTTTTCCTCTTGTTTTCAGTTCCATTATTTTCCATAAATTTATCTTCTGTATCACATAATTCATTCCTCTCCTTTAGATATCCTCATTAGCATTGCATCAATTCAGTTTTCCATGTCAGTTATAGAATTTTTCTGGCCTGACTACTTTTTAGTTCTTTTATCTTTGTAGTAAGGGATTCTTAAGTGTCTTCTATGCTTTTATCAAGCCCAGCTTGTCTCCTTAGGATCATTGTTTTGAATTCTTGTTTTAGAAATCTTACAAGTATCTATTTTAATTAAATCCCTGGCTGTGACTTCTTATTTTTCATATGGAGTGAATTTCTATGTATTATTGTTTTGTCAGGGTCATTGTTTTTATTTGTGTGTGCATGATTGTTAGTATGTTGTATTCCTGCTCTTGAGAATAATGACTATAATTAAGAGATAAAAAAAAAAGTGAGATCCTATTTCTCCTTGTGCTGAGGCTTTGTAGCAATATAATATGATGCATTTGAGGGGTTTGTGCTGTTCTAATAAGGGTGGGGCCTAACATTTTGATTCTTGGGTGGATTTGCCCTGGCGGAGATGGCACCTTGAGGGCACAGGGGGGTGGGACTTGGTTTAGGCAGCTCCAGGGTGCTGTTTTGCTTCCTAAAGTCAGTCAGTAGTTTTGGGGTTGGGAGGGTGGGGGAGTGAATGGAGTTGGCCTGCTCTCTTGTCCTCAAAATAGGGAGTTTGCCCCTACCACTCTTCAAAAAGCCCTAACAGAAGAACGAACAATCACCTTTTTTGTGTCCTCAGCTTCTGCCAGATCCTTGCCTTCATCCTGTCCAAGTTGTCTGCCTGCTGGGCAGCCCAGTACTCCTCTGTTTTATCTCAGACATGTGGCTGGGTATGAAAATACTAAACTCCAAATTTTAGGGACTTGCATGACATGGACATGTACTGATCCTCTGGGGGACGGTCTTACCATGATTTTGCCATTTTCCTTTTTGTCCCAGAAAAGCAGTTGGACAACTGCGCAGCAGTTTGGAGTTGATGGTAACGTTCAGCACAAAGCAAGCACCAAGGTTTGCTGTCCTCAGACTGTGTCTTTGTTTCTATATTAGGGGACAAGGCAGCACGTTGGTGCTGCTGGTTCTTTGTCTCACCCCCGGGAGAGGCTGTGCTGCTACTCCAAATGCACTCCAAGCAGGGTAACTGTTTCTCCCTATGAGACCCAGGAGATCCTCAGACCACACTGCCTGCTCCGGTGTCTCCACTTTCCTTCCCCACAGGAGCATCCCACCTGGCCAGACACAACTCTAGTAATGGTGCCGACTTTCAAAACTTCCAACTTTGCAGTCTGCTGCTTATAATAACTTGTGGTCAGACTCTTTTTCCCAGTCAGTAGTTTTGGGGAAGTGTTTTTCTTGCACAATCCCCTCCATGTCCTTTTAGTTTTTCCCACTTTCTCTCTAGATCCTCTTTCTGTGATCAAGGTTTCCTCCCCTTCACAGCACCCACAGTTCTTTTCTCCCCCAAATCAACTCTCTGGAACTCCTACATTCCATGATTTGGCCACTTTTCTACGTCTAGTTGTGCAGTTCTCTCTCAGTCCTCAGATCGATTTCTTTGGTGCTCAGAATAATTTGATATTTATCTAGCTGTGTTTGAGGGATGAGGCTAGCTTAGAGTCCCCCAATTCCTCTGCCATTTTAACTCCTCTCCAAAAAGATTATGTTTAACTTTTGAGAATTCATTCTAATACTACAGGCCTCTACTTCCATTCCTCTTTAGATCTCATGCTCAATATCTCCACTGGAACCTTAAAATTACCATTCAGTCAAGTTCTTCAGTCTTTACATACCATCGACATTAGAGTAACTCAGTTACTTTTCTACTCTTGACCAAACCAGCAAAATGGCTTTGAACTAATGTAAAACTGGAGTATGTGACTATGTACGGACATCTATTAGTATTTATTCTGGTGTTTATTAAATTAATATTATTTTTCTAACTTGATGGAAATTTCCAATTTTCCCTTTCTTGAACAAATGAAGTAATGATACATTGTTGTAAGTTATTATGACTGTGGAGTTGTATGTTTTGATCCTCTTTAAATTCCTCATTCTATAGAATAATATCTAAGTTGTTACCAATATAATAATTCTCTAGCACCTTAAAATTTTTCGTGTTTGACAAGTTATTCTTGTTGACAGGATTTTTATTTCAACGGTAGGAAAAATGTATCATGAATCATAATTTTATTTTTTAAATAAAGCTCTTTCTGGGCAGAGTATTGCCTGAAGGGAGCCTGGGTGGCTCTGTTAGTTGAGCATCTGGCTCTTGATTTCAGCTTAGGTCATGCTCCCAGGGTTGTGGGATGAGACCTGCATCAGACTGAATGCTGAGTGGGGACCCTACTTGAGATTCTATCTCTCCCTCTCTCTCTGTTCCTCTCCCCTTCTCAGGCTCTCTCTCTGTCTCTGTCTCTCTCAATAACTAAATAAATAATTATTTAAAACATGTGCTTTGGAACTTCATTGTATATATTTAGTAAATGTAATGTAACAACCTTTTTGACATTATGACACAATAGAAGGAGTAATCGATCACATCCAGACATGGATTAGATCATAATTCTCTTGGGTTGCTTTATACGAGTCTTTTGGACATATTTTAAGTTTTAAAGAGAAAATATATTTTCACATATTTGCAAATTATGCCAACTTATTTATCAAGGCTATCATGTGGTATATTATGGGTTAGCTACAGAGAGACATCCTTGAATATCTTATTCATCTCTGGGACTGTATCACATAGCATTATTCTTTCCATATTGTAGATGCTTGATAACAGTTTGTTAAATATGTGATGGTATAACAACACATGAATTTAATTTGTATATGGTAGAGAATCACAACAATTAAATAGTATGATAACAGTTTCTAGGTGGAACTTTATAGAATAGAATTGTAGGGGAAAATCAATGGGAGAAAGACATCAAAGAGGCTCTTGAAATAATGTAAATTCTATATGAAGAGCATTTAGAATAGAGAGTCTGTCCAGAAGTGAATATGGATTCCAAAATATAATAAAGAAGGAACTGTGAGTTGAATATGAAAACCAAAGAGAAGTCATTATATATTAATTTAAATTGAATGTAATAAAAATTTCTAAGCAGTATTCAAACTTGCTACTCTACAGTAACTGAGAATATGGAATTTCCCATTACCAAAATCATAAACTATTTGATTGTAAAGACTTTTTCCATTATCCATTATGATATATATCTTATAATAGTGGCTCAATGATTTTTCAATAAATGCATGAATAAAATAAAAAATCACAATGTTTTAGGGTCAAAAGAAGAATTCAGAACAATTATGTTTTAATGTTTTGAGAAGATCTTTGGAAAAGTATAAAGCATCACTTATACAGGTATAAGACTTCTGTTCCAAGATTATTAAAAATAGCATTGTTTACATCCTTAAAAATGTTCGGCAATCAGTATCCAGCAATAGTGGAGCTATTTTTCCTTATTCATTCTTGGCACATGCCTTCTATCTGTGGAGTCAGAGAAAAGCAACATTCTAGTTCAGTTAGCTGAATATAATTGTCTTAAGGCAACTCGGAATATCACACTGTTTCTACATTTTGAAAAGTTCCTATACCTAAAAAATAGTAAGTACTCCTGAGAGGCCCTTACACAATCCTTAGCTGATTTAGCCCACTTGGAGTTTGAGGCAGCTGTGCAGGCAAATTGTTTTGCATCTGAATATGGATTTTTATGAAGCTACATAGTTTTTGTAAATAAACCTGAAGAAAGGCTACACCTGTGCTTCCAGAATGTTGTGAAAATTCTCAGATGGCTGTTCTTTTTTGATCAAAATGTATCATTATAAACTTGTTTTGAGACGGTTTCTTGGCTTGGCATTGTCCCATGTGTTTGAGAAGCATAAACTCTCCAATGAAGTGTTCAGCAAATCTTGAAACTGAAAAAGATAGGAAAACCACAACATTTTGGGGGCAGGGTAGGAACATACTATGTTGGGAAAATATTTTTCAGTACAGAGTAAAAATGCAGCTATTGTAGTGTTTTGACTGTTAAATTAACATTTGTTATGTGGTACCCAGGGTGTTGGTTGGTTAGCTAAGTTTTCAACAAAAGAGCACCAGAGAATTGAAATAAGAGTTTTATTACTCACAGGCCCCGGAGGAGGTACACACAGCATGCTTGGAGGGGCCATGTGAGGAGGTCAAGGCAGAATCAGGTAGAGAATGTGGCAGGACCTGAGATGTTATTAGGTTCCATGGGTAGAGTGCTTTGGGGTTTCCAGGCTAAGGACAGATTGGTCAGTGTAACCGAAGAGCAGGACTTCAGTAAACTCCAGAAGGGCACCCAAGGGGAAGGTCCTGGGAAGTGGGGGAGACCGTTAGTCACAAAGACTATTGAGGGATTCATATCAATCACATATTTATTTATAACTCTTTGGATAGTTATTTAAGGCATATGATTGTGAGAAGGGATAGCAGTTAGTCAAGGGCCCTGTCTGTCACTTGGCCACACAAAATTGACGCTGAGTAGCAATATTACAGAGTAGTTTAGGTAGAATCTTTTTAAGTTTATTTATTTTTGAGGGGGAGAGTGTGCACACAATTTGGGGAGGGACAGAGAGAGAGAATCCCAAGCAGGCTCTGTACCGACAGTGCAAAGCCTGACGCAGAGCTCAAACTCAGATGATCTCGCAAGATCATGAGCCGAACCAAAGCTGGATGCTTAATTGAGACACCCAGGCACCCCTGGGTAAACTCCTGACAAGTAGCATTAAACACGTAGATTGAAAGTGGGCAAAGTGGTGTGGCCCTGGGAAAATTGCCAGGTTGAGGAGTTAACTAGGTTTAAACAGCCATCATGTACTTACTACCTTTGTGACCTTGACCAAATTAATTTATTTTTCTAAACTTTAATTTTTTATCACTACCATAAATATAATGGCTGTGGTGATTTTATCTTCTATTAAAACAATGTGTATTGAGTCTCTAATTCACTGTGGTCTAGGTATGCCTAACATAATCACTAAAGTCCCTTAAAACCAGAGATTTCTTCAACTGGTTGCCAAGGGGAACTCAAATTGAAAATGAGAGATGGATTTGATGTGAGGGAGGTTCTCCATTGGTGGCTTTGAGCTTGAGGAGGCCACAGAGCAAAGACCTAGAGGCTGAGAGTAGTCTGACCAGCAGAAAGCTGTTAACAATAGGAATGAGCATGGAAGTGGATTTTTTGATATGGTCTTGAGACCTTGATTTCAGCCTAGTGAGAACCTGGGCAGAGAACCCAGTCAAGCCTGCCTATATATCTGACCTGCTGTACCATGAGATAATAGATGTCATTTTTTTAAACACCTAAGTTGTGGTGATTTGACATGAATCAGTAGACAACATATCTTTAGTGGGTTCTTTCAGTGTTAAATTCTCTTTTATAATATTTATTTTTAGATGTTTATTGTCTCCCAAGCTTTGAAGATATTAATTGCTTTTTGGGTTTTTTTTTGGATTTTTATTGTAGTTATTGTCTGAATTCTGTTTTAAGAAGTCAGTTTGAATTTAATTTTGGCTTGTTTTAAATAATCTTTTAGCTACTTTGGTAGTCTTTTTTAAAAAAATTGATTATACAACAGTATGCTTAGATATAGATTAATTTTTTTATCTGTCTTCTGTATTTTTATACTTTTAGCAAGAGATATTCTGTGCCACAGCATTACTAAAGAAAGTGAACTGTATTTAAAAATTTTCATTTAAAAAAAGGGGAATTTTCAAATTGAAATTAGTTTCATGGTCATTTAAAAGGTTTTGCTTATTGTTCATTATATAGAGAAAATAAATGAATTAGATCAATAAGGATTTGTACATTTCAGTTAGGCAGCTTCACCTTTGTACTCTATATACCTATACAAATATGTGTCTTTGTATTTAATTTTGATCTCTGAAGATATCCCTTACTATCTTGGTAGTTCCATGATAGTTTTATAAAAGTGGTTTTATAAAATACTATTTCATGTTTTCAGAGATTTTTTTCAAGGTATCCAGTTATCTATAACAGCAGATATGTAAGTAGGAAAGGCCTAGTTTGTAACGTAGGTGATGCAGAGATAAGGGTGTAAGAAAAAGGAATAACATAGTCATATTTGCATTTTTTTAAAGTTACCCTGTCAGTAATATGAGGAGTATATTGTAGGATGTAATGAACTGAGGAAGGGAATGAAAATCTTATTTAGAAACATAGTGGTATGGATGGAAAATAAAGGAAGATGTAAGAGGATCTTGGGTGGTAAACTCAACAAGAATTTGTCAATTGTTGGAATTAAAGGGTAAGAAGAAGGAATGTGGCCATATTTTAAACAATTGCTTACTGTATTTATGAGTTTTTATCGAGTGGTTTCTAACCAACCCACAAAGGGATCAGAAAAGGAGATAGATTGGGAGATAGTAGTGGCCCAAAAAGCTTTTTTTTGTTTTTGTTTTTGTTTTTTTTGAGAGAGCACGTGAGAGGAAGGAGTGGATGGAGAGGGGGAGAGAGAATCTTAAGCAGGCTCCACATCCAGCATGGAGCCCCATGGGTGGCTCGATATCACAACTGTGAGATCATGACCTGAGCCGGAATCTAGAGTTGGATGCTTAACTGACTGAGTCACCAAGGTGCCCCGTGGCCCAAAAGTATTTTATTATGAGTGTTTTGAGATTGTTTATGTGGAGACAGAGCTGTCCCAGTAGACATATGGAGTTACTGATTTGAAATTCAAAAGAGAGATGGCAACACATACATACACTTTAAGAGAAACATGAACAAATAGAATAACTTGAAGCTTTGTTACTTTGTACCATGATAATGGACAGGCAGAGTTTAAACAGAGAAACAGTGTACTAGAGGTCAGCAAAGTTGGTTTTGGTATTTAGAACAGGAATTTGACCTGGGAAAAATGAGAACTTTTGATACATGTTCATTTCATTTCTGACTACTGGTTTTTCTTTTCTAAATGCCCTTGATGATGGAGAATAGACTGTATTAATTTCCTGCATTGTCATGCTATTATTCAGTGAATGAAAACACATTCCAAAAGTTAGTTTTAAAAATGTTACTGTTCTGAGGCATCTGTGTGGCTCAGTCAGTTAAGCACTCAGGTCATGATCTCAGATCAAGCCCTGCCTCAGGCTCTGTGCTGACAGTGTGGAGCCTGCTTGGGATTCTCTTTCTCCCTCTAACTCTGCCCTTTTCCTGCTTGCACACACCCTCACAATAAACTTAAAAAAAACCAAACCAAAAAAACAAAAAACAGACACTTAGGATATCTTCCACGTATCTTCCATATGATAGTGGAAAAACATGAGGTGGTAGGTTTTTAAAAGTTGCAACCCGGTCTCCCTCAAGAATGTTTTATTCCTCAACAATCTTTTGTAAATGTATTGTACCTTGTTACTCAAAGGTTCAGTTTTTTTTTCTTTCTCACAGTGAAATCTATAATCAAATTGCATATTTTATGGACAGTTAGATTCAACATGCATCTCCAAAGAAATAACACACCAAATGTGGGATGTTTTGCATGGAAGCAGTTTGATTCCATGCTTATTATGAATTCTTTGGTGCAGAATTACTGGAGATTGCTCACAAGAAGCAGAATAATTTATGCTAAAAATACATTGAAAGTATTTTCCCCATCCATAATTCATTAGAAATAGTGTTCAGGGAACATCAAAGCTATGAAATGAAATAAACCTTATAAAGTAACGATAAAATAACAGATGATAGCAACCTAATTCAGAGAGAAATATCAATGGTTTCATTTGTTACCGTATGTGAATTCAAATAGCATAAGTTCTTTTGGTACAACTTACTTGCAATATTACCAGGAGGATACTTTTAGGGTAAAAGTGTAAATTGCCTGTTGATGTCATCATTCAAAATTTTATGTTTACAGCATTATAGTGAAGTGCAGTGAATATAACTTAATTTACTGTAATATCCTTCAAACTTTTCCTAAAATTTTCAAAATAAACATTGTTAGAAATAAATACCAAATGAAAGCAAGCTTAACTATCTATTCTTTTCAAACAATAAATACCATGTGTTTGTACAAAACTTTAATGTTTATAAATTAGTCAAAGCTAAAAAATAGCAAGTGAAAAAACAATGAAAAATTGTGTTTACAATATTAATTCCTAGCTTACTAAGGTTTTAAGTTGTAAATGAATGTTATATCACAGAAACTGCTATTTTATATATTCATATTTTCTGAAAATTTTCATGTATATTTTTTACTTTATGAAGCTAATATAGTGGCTTGCATTGATTGGTTTTCTAAGGTTAAAAAAATCTATGTTCTTGTTATAAACCAAGCTTACACATGATTAGCTTTTTAAAATATACTTTAGACTTTGTGTGAAAATATTTTAGTTTTAATTTTTACAACTGTATTTAAGGTTATTTGCCTTAAGATTTTCCTTGTACTGCTCTTACTGATTTCATATCAAGGCTTAAACTAATTCTCTGGCATATTTTGTTCAAATTTAGAATTTTTTGCTAGAACTTAGCAGCAAAGTCCTCTGAATTCAGAATTTTGTTCATGAAAGCTTTTGTTCAACAATTAAACTTTATTGTTATAGGTATTTTCAGGCACTCTAACTACTCTTCAGTTTCTTTTAATATTTTCCCTAGAAATTTATGTATTTAATGCATATTTTGAATTTATTAGCATACAGTTGTTTACAATCTACTCCAGAAACATTTTAATATTTGCAGAATATGAATTGATGCCCTACATTTCATTACACCTACTTGTTTTTTTAATTTTTGGTCTTTTTCCTTGTTTTTCTGTCAGTCTTGCTAGAGATTTATTTGTTTTATTTGAATTTTTAAAGAATTAACTTTTGACCCTATTGAACTTTTGTGTTTTTTCTCTTTTGTGCAGCTTCTTTTATATTTCATACCTTCTAATTTATTTTGTTGTATGTTTCCTTTATTTTTCTAATACACATTTTCTTTTCTCTGTCTTTTTCTTTCGGTCAAAAAGAGTTTATTTACAATGTAAGTTTCTTTTTTTTATTGTTTATTTTGAGAGACAGAGTGGTTTCAAGTGCAAGAGGGGCTGAGAGAGAGGGAGAGAGAGAATCCCCAGGAGGTTCCATGCTGTTAGCACAGAGCCCAACACAGAGCTTGATTACATGAACTGTGAGATCATGACCTGAACTGATACTAAGACTTGGATGCTTAACCAACTGAGCCACCGAGGCATCCCAAACTTATTTACAATTTAAATCCTGGGAAGTTTGTTTAAAAAGCCTCAGAAAGTTGTAAGGCACGTGCCTAAATAGGATTACAGATCATTACAAAACTTAACTTACTTATTTAACCAAAGTGACAATAAGAGTTTCCAAAGGCAAATATGTAGAGTTACATAGTTGTTAGCAAAAGTTAATTCCTATAACACTGAGAACTTTGAACTTTAATCAAAGACCTGATAAAGACAAAACATAGAAGTTTTGGGTTTTTTTTAAGCTGTATTAAAAGTCTGAGTATGCCATATTTTTATTTAAAATATTTTCCTAAAATCCTATGTTTTGTCAGCCTATAGGTTACTTAGGATAATTTTTGAGTTTTCCAAACATATGAGGACTTCCTAGTTATTTTTTGGATGTTGATCCCTAACATATTTGTACTAAAGGTAGAGAATACACTGGCATTTCATACTTTGTTGAGGCATGTTTATCTTTTTTATTTTTGTATTATTTATTAAATTTTTTTTAAGTTTTTATTTTTGAGACAGAGACAGAGCATGAGCAGGGAAGGGGCAGAGAGAGAGAGGGAGACACAGAATCTGAAGCAAGCTCCAGGCTCTGAACTGTCAGCACAGAGCCCGATGCAGGGCTTGAACTCACAGACTGAGAGATCACGACCTGAGCCGAAGTCGGACGCTCAACCGACTGAGCCACCCAGGCACCCCAAGACATGTTTATCTTTTTGCGTGAGTTCCTTCCAAGACAGTTTCTTCATCAACATACTTGGCCTCGAGCAACTACTGATCTGCCATTGCAGATTTGTCTTTGGCTAGAGTTTCACAAGAATGGAATCACAAGATACATACTTTTGTGTGTCTGACTTTTCTAGTTATTTAGTGGGAATGTTAGTCTGCCATAGTTAATGATAGCCAGAAGAAAAGGTCCTCCCTGATAATTGTGAAAATCAACTTCATTAAAGTTTAAATTACGTAGAATAAAATACATCCATTTTAAGGGTACACTCTGATGAGTATTGACAATTTTAACACTCATGTAACCAACTCACTATTCAAGTTGTAAAAATTGTCATCAGTTCAAAAAAATTCCTGCATGCCCCTTTGTAGTAAAAAACTTCTTCCATTCCATGTATGTACATACATACATACTTGATCCATTCATCAGTTGGGCTGTTGAATAGATGATGGGAATTAGAGAGTGCAGTTATGATGAGTCCCAAGTGTTACATGAAAATGTTGAATCATTGAATTGTACACCTGAAACTATTATTACAGTGTATATTAAAAAACAAATCCCCCTCCACCTCTGGAAAAAAGATACCATGAACCATCTGACTGTCATGTTAGACAATTTTTAATTATTTTAAATTTCATATATGTTTCATTTCAAGGTAATTTTTTTTGGAGTGAGATAAACATTAACTTTGATTTTTTTTTAAAAAATGGAGGCATCCATTCATTTCTATGCAATTGCTGAGAAGACTATGTTTTTCTATTGGATTAACTTACTGTTTTGTCAAAAACACCAAAAAAATCTATTCTGAAGCAATTATTTGGTTTCATTGATCTATAAATATATATTTACACTAATGTCAAACTCTCTTAAATATTTTCTTTATCACTAACTTGAAAAACCATTCCTCTATAATTTCTTATGATTATGGCTGCAGAATTTTCATAGTTGCCTTTTACCAGGTTGAGTGAGTTTCCTCTTACTGAGTGATAAGCTGGTAAATGTTTGACAACCAGTTTTCTGGGGTTAAAGAGGAGGCCTGGTTGGTTGCATTAGCCAGTTTTCATGGTATAAAAACTCTCACTGTAGCCACTTAAAGTATCAATATGATATTAATTAAAACACACAATTTTTGAAAATTTAACCTTTTCCTTTGGCTAGCTCCAGCATATTCTTGTATTTCTAGATTGCTGAGAATTTGTATAACTGTCAATAAAAACACCTATATTTAGAAGTAACTTATCTTTTTAAAAATGACCTCTTTTTATTATGCATCATCCCTCTTTATCACTTCATTTTGTGCTTGATTACTTCTGTCAATTTTCTGTAGTACATTTTTTTTTATTTTCTATGGATGTCCCTTGATTTCCTTTTAAATACTCTTTGCTAAACATTTGTAAAGCTTAAAGATATTGGGAGTATTTATTAGATCACTTAAAAATTATCCTTAAAACAGGTATGATCCTTGTTTGTTCAGTATATTTTTGGTATATACTTTTTAATAATGAAAGTGTTATGGCTATACATTTTCCTCTAAGTCTAGCTTTTACTTGTTCTCCCAGATTTTGTTATGTTTTCTTTTAGTAGTTTGTGGTGTTTAGCTTTTGTTTCCTTTTTTGATTGAAGAATTATATAGGAACAAAATTATAAGCAAAGAATGTTCCCTGAATATCCTTTTATTTTTTATTTTTTTTGACCAAGAGGCAAAATATTAGAGTATAAGATTCGAAATAATAGTATCAAAGCTTTCTTTACAGAGAGGGGGCATTCAAAAGTGAAAGCCTGCAGAATGTATATCGTTTTAAAATGTGTTTATATTTTCATTATATCTGCTTTGAATACTTTCTATATATTTTCCATAGGCTTGATAAAGACTGCTTACTTTCTAGTACAGGAGGATATAAATAGTTTGTATAGAGAGATGAATATATGATTGATTCTTTGGTTACATTGTTAAATTTCCTTCATCCAGTTTTTTCTTCATTTTCTATATTTGATTGATTCTAATCAAGATAAGTTGATGTATTCGGTTTAAGAATTTTTATTAATATTTACCTAATACATTTGCTATATTGTTTTAATATTTTGAGTAGCTTCATTTTCATCTGAACAAAAAAAAAATGTACCTGTTACACATTCAACATCCATATAAGTTATAAAAAAACATTCTTTACTTTACAAATGTTTGTTAAATAGCAGTTGTATTATAATTTTGACTACAACCTAGAGGGCCTCATACCTTGATAGTTTATTTCAATCTTATATGGAAAGGGTAATAGCCAGCTATATTGTGGATTTGGCATATGATTACTGCTATAAAATATTGTGCTAAGGTGGAGGAAAGTATAAAGATACATTATTATAATCTTTTTTAAAAGGAACTGCTGAATCTGGAATATGCCTTATTTATAATTTTATCTTTGTCTTTAAAGTATTTGCTAGTGTTTTATATTTTTCTAGTTCTTCCTTCTGAATAATTTTATTTTTTCTTTATTTCCTTTACTTATATCAGCCTACTTGTAGTCAGAGAAGGTATTTTGAACACAAAGAACTCTAAGCCAAATATTATTATGGCATCTTGTTTTAAACATTTTATGAAAAAATGTGGAAACTTCAACTTATGATTACTTAATGGATATCCTCAATCATAGAGCCCAGTATTAGCCAGGATTTTAGGATAAAAAGGAATTTAATCTGTTTATATCTTATTTTTTCAGATGAAAAATATTTGGTTATCTTTTCTTAGTAAATTACTCCTTTCCTCATATTTCAAGATCATTTTGAAACATAGAGGAGCAAGTACTGTTTATCTTAACATACCTAATTCCTTGCAGGGATAACAAATAGAGCTAAAATGGGGCATTGCAGAAAATATTGAAACAATTACATTCCAAATTGTTTATAATATTTAAGTTATATTGTTAAGCAAGTGTTATAATGATTATTCTTGGTCGTGGTCAGAGAAAAGCCTCAATTTGATGGGAAGAAGAGGTGTAAAAAATCCAGTCTTCCACAGTTATGATACTTTTATTTACTAAGCTTTATTTAGTTTGCTTTCACAGCTTTCACTGAGGGGGTTTTACAGTGCATTTGGTACTGGCAAATGCTTGATAATTCCCTAGCATGTATGGAAGTATAAAATAACACTTCCAACCTTTAAGGCCAAACACTTTGGTAAATACCACAGATGCCAAATTGCTCTAGCAGGTGCTAAATTGCTACTAGTATATCACCTTGGGATATGATGAAGATAAATGGAGCACTGTGTATTTTCCCAGTATTCCACAATTACTGGAACACCTGTGCTAAACGATGTGGGGCTAATGCGCCATAAACATCCTCACAGTGCTCAAAGGACCTTCTAGTTTCACATTTCAACTTGCTTAGCAGAGCCTTAATGTAGGTGTTGGAAGTGTTTGACCTATCCTTGACACAGCACCACATAGTGACATATCAGTGCCATACCAATGGAAGCTGACTTTTTTCTTTCTCTGTCCAGTTTTTATTTATCTCCTTACCTTATCTATTTTAATATTCTATCCATTCTTACTTCATTGTTGTTATAGGACTATGTGTGTCTCCCATTGCTTCACGTGTTGTCTTCACTCTTTGCTTAAATATCAAAGACGGGTATCATTGTAGTGATGTTGGATGCTGTTACCACTGTAGTTCCAGCTCTTCTGTTTTTCAGCAAATCACCTTTAGCATATGTAAACGCTGATAGGCAATATGGAGGTTTTAAAGATGACAATAATATGTTAAATGGAAATGCTTGTAAATATATTTGTGTTGTGAATCTGGCAAATGTTTTTGATATTTGTGTCCGTTTTTAACAACTTTAAGCATTAAATAAGTGTGTGTTTATTAATGTGTTTACAAGAACAATGTATGTAGTTTTTGTGAACTAAGTTGCTATTTCTGTTACAGACTATTTTTTTCTTTTAAGCTACTAAGTTTTTGAGTGATATCTATTTTTTTTTTACATACACTAGTATGTTATTTTTATTTAGGCATAATTGATATATGTTAGTTTCAGGTGTACAGTGATTCCACATTTATATACAATGTGAAATGATCACCACAGTAAGTCTAGACACTGCCTGGCACCATAAAATGTTATAAAACATTTTTGTGTGTGTGTGTGATGAGAACCTTCAAGATCCACTCCTAGTAACCTTCAAATATGCACACAAGGGGCACCTGGGTGGCACAGTCGGTTAAGCGTCCGACTTCAGCCAGGTCACGATCTCGCGGTCCGTGAGTTTGAGCTCCGTGTCGGGCTCTGGGCTGATGGCTCGGAGCCTGGAGCCTGTTTCCGATTCTGTGTCTCCCTCTCTCTCTGCCCCTCCCCTGTTCATGCTCTGTCTCTCTCTGTCCCCCAAAAAAAATGTTGAAAAAAAAATCAAATATGCACACAATACCATTGACTATAGTCACCATGCTGCACATGGTATCCCCATAACCTGTTCATTTCACAGCTGGAAGTCTGTTACAGATTATTTTTAACAGCCTTATTGTGATACAGTTCACATACCATACAGTTCAACATTTGAAAGTGTATAATACGGTGTTTTTAGTATGTTCATAGGGTTGTGTGACTATTACTACAACTTAGTTTTGGGGCATTTTTGTCCCCTGGGAAGGAAATTCATGTACTCACTAACAGTTGCTCCTTATCCCCCCACACTCTACCTCCTCCTGCCTTAGGCAACCACTGATCTAATATGTGTCTTTATAAATGTGTCTTTTTATTTTTATTATTTTAAAGATAATCTTTTACTTGTCATCAGTTTTAATTTTATGAACTGAAATGTGGATTTCTCCCTCTCCGTGGGGTTCATAGAATTTTGTAGTTTATGGCTTCATATTTTTTTTGTCATTTTGTGAAATCTATCTTCAATTAGTGTCTGCCCCACCTGTCCTCCCTCTCTTAGGCTGCGTTGCCTTGCCACCAGTGTGTGTATACCTTTATATAGCTCATCTTATAGATTGAGGTCTCTCTGTAGTATATCTCATATAGATCGTGCAATTGTATTTTATATTTCACATTTTAGGTGTGAGACATTTTATTTCTAATGTTCCATCACTATCAGAATTAGAAGCGGTAGTGGGTAAAGCAAGGGAAATTCTGAGAAAGTGTACTTTTTATGTATTTCAGAGCCCAAACCATTTTCATGGATTTATTTGACTAACATTCACAGTTTGCAGCTGTTTCTGAAATAAACACGGAAGGATCTCTATGAATCTAGAGCATACCGAGCTTTCACCTCTACAACTGTGTAGTTGCTTATTTTAGTTTTTTTTAAGATCTTAATTAGAAAATAAGAAACCCTGTGACTTTTCATAAAAAAAGTAAGCATGCAGAGAGGCATGAACTACTTTATCACAATGGCTTTCAGTGTCTTTGAAATATGAATTAGTATTTTATTATTAGGTCAGAAGTCACCACCCAGGCTTATCCAGGAAGTGATTTTTCTTCAAAAATGATGACCTAGAGTAGAGGGAAGATACAGATTTGATAATCCCTGAATGTACAGTACTGCTCCAACCCCAACAATTTTAAACTCTAAAAATATCATCTTGAATCCATAGAAATAGGCAAAACAGACCTTAATATGTGGAACAGTAAAAAATCAACTTTTTTTTGGTATTATTTAACAGCACTTATGACCTACAGTATCTGAAACTTGCTCTGTGAATTTGTTTGGAATGAATAATGTGGAGATCAGTTTTTTAGTAAAAGAAAATATTTTTCTTCATATACCCATGCAAACATAAAATAGTATGTCATATTCATAAAGTTTCATGAAATTTTGTTTGAATAAGGTATTTATTGATGTTTGCTTGAAGATACTCTCCTCTTTAAAAAATAAGGTCAAGTGTCATCTCGAATTTAAAACATTAGATAAATAAAGGCAAACTACAGTCCATTTCCATTACCAGCATTCACTCTTGAAATATTTATAGCAAACCCTTATGACTCACATTTTAGCAGCCAATCTATTATGCCAAAGTATTGTTTTTTAGGTCATACAAAGGACTATGAGCAGGTAAGTAAGAGACTATAAGCTAAATTGTCAGAGAAAAATTGACAGAACTATCTTTTATTTTGTCGTCATAGTGCTGTTTTTTTATCTGAATAAAAGTCCATTTCCTGAATTAATTTTAATAGATTAATCATGTTAAAAAATGAGTCAAAATAACCACCTTAAAAAGTTAAACATACTCAACTAAAAAGGTAATGATGTGAAAAGTGGAGGATTCGATTCTAGTTTGGGAAGTATGCCCAAGTTTCCAATAAATGAATAATGGAAGTGTTTGTATAATAATCCCTCCAATAATGAGTTTCTGTCAGTGTATAATCATATTGAGTAATTAAATTCCAGTGAATTCAGTTGCTAAGTCAGGCATATGCTTTGAGTTATCAGTATGGCCAGGGACCTCAGTCCCAGGTGCCTGCTTTGAGCAACTTGCCTGGGTCAGGTTAGAACAGTTTTTCTACTAATAGCTACAGTTCCCTTCTGTAGAGGCTTTGCTACTGAAATCAGCTATTAACCAGTACCTGTTATAGGAAGACAGGTATGAACCAAAGACAGAATCTGTTAGTCTGGCTACGAATGCCATCCTGCCAGCACACAGATCTCTGCCCAAGTCTGGATTCCTAGTTCTGTGACATGGTTCAGAATGAAATAAACACTATCCTCTTGCCATCTTCCTCTTCTGCCTACCAAGATTGCAAATACTTACTTATGGAGTAATTTAGTGTTCTCTTGCTTCCTCCTTTCCTCTCTCCCTCCTTTTCTTCTCTCCTTTCATTCTGTCTGTCTGTCTGTCTGTCTGTCTCTCTCTCTCTCTCTCTCTCACACACACACACACACACACACACATCACTTTTTCTCTTGTTATAGTATTATAATTTAGTTCATACTTTCATGTTTTCACTCTAGAATTTCACTCTAGAATTTCTGTGCAATAGCGTAATCAAAATATATTCCTAGACCAAATGGATCCTACATAAGGAGGAATGCTGATAGAACTTATTGAGGGTTCATCTCTGTTTGTATATAACTTTAATATAAACATGTAAAGGCATATTGAGAAAGACAAATAGCATATAATTTCACTCATATATGGAATCTTATAAAAGCAAATTAATAAAAAACAGAATCAGACCTATTAGTACAGAGTAAAAACGGATGCTTGCCAGAGGGAGGGAGGGTGAGGGGATGGGCAAAATGGGAGAAGGGGAGTGGGAGATCTAGGCTTCCAGTCATGGAATGAATAAGTCACAGGAATAAAAGGCCAGCATAGGTAAGATAGTCAATGATATTGTAATAGCATGGTATGGTGGGCAGATGGTAACTACACTTGTGGTGAGCATACCATAATATATAGAAAAGCTGAATCACTATGCTGTACACCTACCTGAACTAGTATAACATTGTGGGTCAACTACTCAAAAAATGGAAAGTAAAAGAAATAATCTAAGAAAAAAATTCCTGAAAAGTCATAACAGTCAATAGTATGGACTTAGATGTCAGACCTGAGTTGAATTCACTGTCCTGCAATTACTAGGTGAGTGATTTGACAAAGTTATTTCATGGCTGAGTAATATTCCACTGTGTATATATACCACATATTCTTAATCCATTCATTAGTCGAAGGACATTTGGGCTATTACTAGGTGATGGGGATTAAAGAGCACTTGTTGGGTGAGCACCAGGTGTTTTGGTTGTATTGAGGTGTTGAGTCACTATATTGTACACCTGAAACTAATATTACACACTATGTTAACTTTTAAAGTTTTTATTTAAGTTCTAGTTATTTCACAGATCCCCTCAAATTCATTAAATGCATTTTTGGTATGGTAAACCACACCATCGATCTTGTGTAATCATTTTGAGAGTTAACAGTCATTATACATGAAAGTGCCTAGCACATTACTTGGAGCCAGGTGAACACTCAGGTAGCTAATACACTTACTTAGCTGTCTCCAGGTATTTGTCGGTAATATGAACATGAAAGTCACTCATTGAAAACGTAATCAAATTTTATTTGGTGTTTTTTCTTAGCAGTGCATAGTTGATATTTTCTAATTGGAAAATCACCATTAAAATATGATAGTCCGTTTCTCTTGTCTGACCCAGGCAACCATTGATTGGCCTTTCTCATACTTTATTATGATTTGACTTACCTGGGATTTCAATAAAAGTGCTTTTAAAGTATGTATTCTTTTACATCTGGCTTTTTTGCTCATCATATGGAAAGGGATGTGGAAGGACATTTTTGGGCTGATATGTGTATTTTCTGTTAATTTTAGGTGGTGGTGAAATACGTGTATACATTTATAAAAAGTCATCAAAATGCATAATCAAAATGGGTTCATTTTATTATATGAAAAATATATATCAATAAAGTTGATGTAAAGAAAGCCAAGCAAAGAAAACTCCAGGCCAAAATGCTTTTAGCAATAAAATAATTTAAAATTATATGAAGAAATACTACAAAAGACTTTCAAATATAGAAAAAGAAAAAAGAAATATTCCCAAAGTAATTCTCTAAAAGCCAGCAAAAAAGAAATTTGCAAGCAAATCTCCTTCATGAATGCAGGTATAAAAATCCAAAACATGTTACTAAATCAAATTCAGCCAACAATAACATCATATAACAAAAATTTATGTATGTGTGTATATATGTATATGTGTGTGTGTGTGTGTATATATATATACACGTATATGTGTGTATATATGTAATGTGGTATATGTGTATAATGAACTTAAAGGTTTCATTCCAGAAATGCAAATCTGTTATAACAATAGAATATGTAACACTGTATCTCAGCACATTAAGAAAAAATAGAAAAATGTGACCATATTGTTAGTCAGAAAAAGGGTTTGATAAAATACAGCGCATTCATTTTCATCTTCTAGCCAATTAGAAATAAAAAGTACCTAACTTAATTTGATAAGGAGTATCTGCTAGTAACTTAGAACAAACATTATGCTTAATGATTAATTATTAAAACTCTTCCATTAATATCTGAAAAACAAAAATTATGCCTGCAGTACGACTCATGTTCAACATTATACTCATCACACTAGACAGTAGGATTATAAAAAAAAGGAAGTAAGGTATAAGGATGGGAAGTTAAGTTTTAAAACTGTCTTTTATAGGTTATGATGATGTATATTCAAAAATATCTAGTGAATCAGAATTAAATTTTGTTTTATATTCATTTATTTTTGAGAGAGACAGCACTAGTGGGGACGGGGCAGAGAGAAAGAGGGAGAAAAGAATCCAAAGCAGACTCCAGGCTCTGAGCCGTCAGCACAGAACCCAGTGCAGGGCTTGAACTCACAAACAGTGAATCATGACCTGAGCCGAAGTCGGACGCTTAACTGACTGAGCCACCCAGATGCCCCATCAAATCAGATTTTTTTTTGAATTAAATATAACAAGTTCATTATCTGTTACTTCCTTTATGTTTCATACCTGTCAGAATGGCTAAAATCAACAACACAGGAAACAACAAGTATTGTCAAGGATGTGGAGAAAGGAGAACCTTCTTACCCTGTTGGTGGGAATGCAAACTGGTGCAGCCACTCTGGAAAACAGTATGGAAGTTTCTCAGAAAGTTCAAAATAGAACTACCCTACTATTCAGCAATTTTACTACTAAGTATTTAACCAAAGAATACAAAAGTATTAATTTGAAGGGACATATGCACCCTGATGTTTATAGTAGCATTATTTACAATAGCCAAATTATGGAAACAGACCATGTGTCCATAATTGATGGATGAAGAAAATGTGGTATATATATTATATATACCTAGTAAAATATTACTCCACCATAAAAAAAGTGAAATCTTGCCATTTGCAACAATGTGGATGGAGCTGGAGAATACAATGCTAAGTGAAATAAGTCAGAGAAAGACAAATACCATATGATTTCACCCATATGTAGAATTTAAGAAACAAAGCAAATGAGCAAAGGGAAGTAAAAAGGAGGAGGCAAGCCAAGAAATGGACTCTGAAGTATAGAGAACAAACTAATGGTTACCAGAGGGGGAGGTGGGTGTTTGGATGGGTAAAATAAGTGATACAGGTTAAAGAGTGCCCTTGTTGTGATGAGTACCAGGTATTGTAGGGAAGTGTTGAATCACTATTGTACACCTAAAACTAGTATTACATTGTATGTTAGCTAACAAATTTGATTAAAAATTTAAATACATAACAAGTTCATTGCATACAAAGTCAAGATACAAAAAAAGTATATTTCTTTGTATCAGAAACAAATAATATGAAAATTATTGCTTCTTTGTATTTTGGTAATGTTTTGCTTTCCGGTTTGAGTTGTAGTGGTTTTGGATTGTTTCGTGGACATTGTAAATTATATTTTGTAGAGATTTCCAATTCTGTTATACTCTTCATATTAGTGTGGATTTCTTTTTGCTTTAGCATGAAATTAACTTGGTGAGCTTTAAACTCCACACTGTATCTCTTTTGTGGGAGGTCACAGCTGAAATATTTTTCTTAGTTCTTGTGTTCTTATATGGACTGCTTGGGTATACTCTGGACATGCATGGTTTTGTGATCAACCAGAGAATTAAGGATATTATATGCTGAATTTAAAAAAAATTGAGATATAATTGACATTGTGGTAGTTTCAGGTGTACAATATAATGATTCAATATATGTGTATATTGTGAAATGATCACCACAATAAGTTTAGTTAATATTTACCACCATCCATAGTTAATTTTTTTTCTTGTGAGAACTTTTAAGATCTGTTAGCAACTTTCAAGTATACAATACAATATTATTAACTATAGTCCCCATGATCCATATGTATATATGTATACATATTCTGTATATACTGTCTATATGTAGCCTCCATGCTTATAAGTCCTCCAGGACTTACTAATTTTATAACTAGAAATTTGTACCTTTTGATGCCCTATACCCATTTTGACGCTCTATCTGCTACCTCTCACCTGTGGCAATCACCAGGGGTGATTCTCTATATCTATGAGTTTGTTTTTAGATTCCACATAAAAGTGAAATTTTAACAGTATTTGCCTTTCTATGACTTCTTTCACTTAATGTCCTCAGGGTCTATTCATTATATCCATGTTGTCACAAATGACAGTATTTCCTTTTTTTTTATGGTTGTCCATTACACACAGACAGACATATACATCTATATATACCCCATTTTATTTATTTATCTGTCAGTGGATAGTTTGTTTCTATGTCTTGTCTATTATAAATAAAGCCACAGTGAACATGGAGGTACGGATATCTTTTTGAATTAGTGTTTTTGTTTCCCTTGGATCAATAACCAGAAATGGAATAGCTGAATTTTATAGTTTTCTTTTTTTTGGGGGGGGGTACCTCCATACAGTTTTCTACCAATTTACATTTTCATATGTGAAGAATTTGATGTTCACTCTTTCTGACTTTGCCTCCCCAGTATTTTTCTCCTCACTTTCTAGCTGTGGTCTTACCCTAACTTAGGCTCTCTACTAACTCAATGCAGTGTACTTCTATGTAATGGTTGAAGGCCATATGTGACGCTGACTGAAGTCTTCCCTCATTTTAAAAATCATAAGGGGCGCCTGGGTGGCGCAGTCGGTTAAGCGTCCGACTTCAGCCAGGTCACGATCTCGCGGTCCGTGAGTTCCAGCCCCGCGTCGGGCTCTGGGCTGATGGCTCAGAGCCTGGAGCCTGTTTCTGATTCTGTGTCTCCCTCTCTCTCTTCCCCAACCCCGTTCATGCTCTGTCTCTCTCTGTCCCCAAAAAAATAAATAAACGTTGACAAAAAAATTTTTTTAAAAAAATCATAAAAGTGTGAATCTCATTTAATGCCTATTTCTTCCTTTGAGAAAATATTTCTTGATTTTATTCACTAGACATTTCATGGATGTATAGTACTGTTATTGGTGTTTTTATGTATGTATTTTTAAAGTTTATTTTTTTTTGAGAGAGAGAGAGGGAAACAGAATCCTGAGCAGGCTTCGCACTGTCAGCTCAGAGCCTGCTGATGCAGGTCCTGACTCACCAACTGTGAGATCATGACCTGAACCGAAATCAAGGGTCAGAGGCTTAACCTACTGAGCCACCCAGGCACCTAGTTGTTGTTTTTAATACATAATTAGTTGTTATTTGTGGAGAGGCTGGTCTTATTTGAGCCTCACTCCTATCAGTAAAAATAAAAGCACTTTCTGTTAAAATTAAACATATTTGTAACCTATGACTGAATAATTTTATTCTTACTTACATAGTCAATTAAAGTCTGTGTATATGTACTGAGAGAAAAGAATAGAAATGTTCATACGAGCTTTATCTTACAATTAAAAATTTAAGTCATTCAGATTCAATCAGTGATGTAATAGGTGAATACATTTTGTTATATTCACACATAGAATACTGTAGAGTAAGAACGATGTAATGATTTCAGGTACCAATGACAATGTAATTGATTTTTAAGAGACATTTTAATAAAAAAATGCAAGAATGTATACTGCATGATTCCATTTATAGAAATTCAAAAATAGAAAAAATGGAAATACATATTTTAATGGTTATTTATTTTTCAGAGACAGAGTGTGAGTGGGGGAGGGACAGAGACAGAGAGGGAGACACAGACTCCCAAGCAGGCTCCATGCTCTGAGCTGTTAGCACAGGGCCTGATGCGGGGCTTGAACCCATGAACAATGAGATCATGACCTGAGCCGAAGTCAGGTGCTTAACTGACTAACCCATACAGATGCCCCGAAACTGTATTTTTTCAAGCTAGGATTTAGGGCCCTTTGGAGAAGTAGCATGGCCATTGTGATTTTGAGTGCCTACTGATACGATGACTGAGCTCTGAATTATCTCTGTGCACATTTCTTATGTATACCATACAAAATTTAGAAGTTAATGAAAAATGTCAGAAATACAAAGAGGCCACAATATAAATATAAAATAGAAATAAAAATATTAAATATAAATAAAGAGATCTTCCAAACATATTGTTGGTTAAAAAAATCAAGCAGAATAATGAGTATGTATTATCTCATTGTTTAAGTAATCATGTGATGTGTCTGTAAATGTGTAAGAAAAAACTTAAGTGATAAAAAATGTAAGATAGATTTTTATTTTTCTCCATTTACCTGCCTCTTAAATATTGTATAATGTTGAAAAAGTAAATGATTAATGTGTACCAGAGAATGAGGATGGGATGGGGATGTGAGTCTATAGGGGAGTAGCGTTAGGAAGTTCCTTTGTGTTGATGGAATAGTTCTATATGTTGATTCTATGGATGCATGGCATGAAATTGCATGCAACTATACCCCTCCACGCACGCGCACACACACACACACACATACACGAATGTATGCAAAAATGAGTGAAAACTAAATGAGGTCTATAGTCTAGTTAAAAATACTGATCAATTTTAGCTTCATGCTTTTGATATTGTACTATCATTTAAGATGTCACTATTGGCAAACACTGTGAAGGTTCACAGAACTCTATGTATTCTTTTTGCAACTTCCTTGTCTATAGGTATTTCAAAATAAACATTAAAAACAAAACCTTAATGACATTCATACTTTTAAGTTGTATTTTTTCTGTGCATGATAGAGAATATATGACATCATTAAATTATAATAAACCTCGACATAAGTAAATGACAGTATTGATTTGATGGAATAAGAAATAAGTGATGTGGAAAATTAAAGTAGATTAACAAATAATCATAAGCTATTTTTATTCAAAGGAAAAAATATATTGAATTAGAAGCCCAACAGAGGTATTTACTTTAATCTGTTATACAAAACTTTTCCCTTCTACACCACCACATGTACCTAGAAAGACATTTTATTTTCGTGATTTTAAACTATTTTCATATCTCACAATTAATGGGGCTTGACCACCTAATTGTTTTTACTGTTTTATGATCTCCTATGCTTATGTTTGAGTGCTATTCCTTTTATTTTTTATCATTTTGGGGCGCCTGGGTGGCGCAGTCGGTTAAGCGTCCGACTTCAGGTCACGATCTCGTGGTCCGTGAGTTCCAGCCCCGCGTCGGGCTCTGGGCTGATGGCTCAGAGCCTGGAGCCTGTTTCCGATTCTGTGTCTCCCTCTCTCTCTGCCCCTCCCCCGTTCATGTTCTGTCTCTCTCTGTCCCAAAAATAAATAATAAACGTTGAAAAAAAAGTTTATTTTTTTTATCATTTTAAGCACAATTATTTAAACTTTTGAAACATTGATGTTTCAGATACTTAACGTACAAATCTGTGCATTTATTAAGTTTGGTGTATGTCTTTTACATCATGGCATTGTCTCTGATATTTTGTAACTTTTTTTCAGTCGTATTTCCCAGGATTTATCTATTCTTTCTTCATCGACATCATAGGTTCTTCAGTGTATACAGTCAGTGATTTTACATTAAGGTCTTGGAGCTCCAGGCTCCAGGCATCTAGAAGGCCGTTAGATCTTTAGCCCTTAGGTTTTGCTTTGGTTTTCCCTTCTTTTTTTTTTAACCTTTATTTTTGAGAGAGAGACAGAGTGCGAGCGGGGGGGGGGGGGGGGTGGGGGTGGGAGGGTGGGGTGGGGGGAGCAGAGAGAGAGGGAGACATAGACTCTGAAGCAGGCTCCAGGCTCTGAGCTGTTAGCACAGAGCACGATGTGGGGCTCAAACTCAGGAACTGTGAGATCATGGCCTGAGCCGAAGCCGGACACTTAACTAACTGAGCCACCTAGGTGCCCCTCTGGTTTTCCCTTCTATTTCTTGCCCTGAACATTATTATTTCAATCATGTTTGTGCATTTTATAATATACCATATAAATTTTCATAGGGAAAGCTTTGTGTTTTTTGTTCTACTAAAATACCAAATCTTAGTGCTCTGACACCAGGAAGCTATTTTCCTTGCAGAATATGGTGGAGCACATTGAGATTTATTTGAGGGTAGTTATGATACCTTATAAAATGTTAAATAATGTTTTAAAATAAGAATTACATATAGGAATAAATTGAAATGAGGTAACAAAAATCTCTAAATATATATATTTAAAACCCTTCATTATTTAATGATAAAATTAAGTTACTATCATAAAGATAATTTAAATCAATATATTGAAGAGAAAGAATCTATTGGCTACAACTTTCTGGATCCTTTATTGGAAAACATTTTACACTTAAATGTCTGTAAAATGTAATTGTCATTTCATCTGTTTTCTAGAGTAATTTTAATATCCATAGAGTTTATTAAAATGTTTTGACAATTTCATGTATTGAAAATGTGATATTTATAATAAATTTAATTCTTTTAAAAAGTATGTAATTTAAGGATGGAGAGGCCTTGGGGCGCCTGGGTGTAGTTTAGTTGGTTAAGTGTCCAACTTCAGCTGAGGTCATATCTTACAGTCCGTGAGTTCGAGCCCCATGTTGGGCTGTGCTGACAGCTCAGAACCGGCAGCCTGCTTCAGATTCTGTGTCTCCCTCTCTGTCTGCCTCTTCCCCAATTGCACTCTGTCTCTCTCTCTCAAAAATAAACAAATATTGAAAAGAAAAAAAAGGATGGAGAGGCCTATATATTGCATTCTTCTGTTAATATAGTCACTATAGATAACAGCTATTTTTCCAACTTTTTCCTAAGTAATACATACATTCTTAGATATCTGTGATATAAATATAATATTTACTGATTCAAACATGGGCTCTTTGAATAAAACAATGTATTTTCACAATTTTACATAAATATAGGTTACATAAAAATAGGTTGTATGGTAGGCTAAATGCAACCTTTTTGTACAAGGTTAGTATGCAGTTTAATATGTAGAAGGAAATTTGATATGCTTAGTATAGTTTTTAAAAAGTTTTAATTTATTAGTATTCAGTCCAGATTTTTCCCATAACTCATATTCATTACCATAAAACCCAACTACTACAATTATGTTCAAAGATTTGTAATTAATATTCTATTATAATACTTCTTAATATTGCTTTTTTTTTTTTTACCCCAACACATGTTTTTAGGAAACCATCTACTAAATATGATGAGATAATGAGGTTGCTTGCTTTAAAACATTTTCAGTGTGTGACGTTTCCATATATTGCAGACACTCACAAGAATCTGTAATCTTTTTGGTAAATCTGATACTGTCAGCTCTCTGGATCTTATTTTATTGTCCTTTGATATTTAATGGTAACAGCATTAGTTTTTAATTTAGAAGAAGTAAAAGTTAATTTTTCTACTCTCCAACTTCCCTCCTGTACCTCCTATTCTTGAATATTATATACAAAACAAACAAGACTGTGAAGTGTGGAGAAAAGGCAGACTTGGCTAGGCACTTAAGGACATGGGGAACAACATGATGATAATTTCTCTGGGCTTTTGGCCTTATATGTAACAGATATGAAGCTAAAGAAGCCAGAAATCTGGAAATGCCAGTGAGGTACAGTCCTACGTTCCTCCTAAAAAAGCCCCAATAATTATCTCAGTTACCCCCAAATTTAATTTAAAAAATGAACTAGGCTTATTAAAGTATTTAGCTGAAAAGATAAATTTCTCATTTTGCTTGTTTTGTTTCCATAGGTTTTATTAAACAAAATATTTGTTGCAAACAAAAACAATACATTTGTTCAACTGATGTATTTTATTGAAAATTATATTGAGGTAATTATAGATTCACATGCAGTTGTAAGAATAAATAAAGATACCATATACCCCTTATTTTTATTTTTTAAAAATTAAAAAAAAATTTTGAATGTTTATTTACTTGTGAGAGAGAGAAAGAGAGACAGAGCATGAGTGGGGGAGGGACGGAGAGAGGAGACACAGAATCGGAAGCAGGCTCCAAGCTGTCAGCACAGGGCCCATGCGGGGCTCAAACTCAATAGCCTTGAGATCATGACCTGAGCCGAAGTTGGATGCTCAACTGACTGAGCCACCCAGGCGCCCCCCATATACCCTTTATCAATTCCCTCCAATGTTTTAGCATTTTGTAAAACTGTAGTACAATGAGGATATTGATACTGATAACATCCACTGATTTTACTCAGATTTCCTCAATTGTACTCCTGTGTGTGTGTTTAATTCTGTACAATTGTGTCGTGACTATGTTCTTTTGTCCAATCTTGTGGATTGTATCCACAATCAAGATACTGAACAGTTCAGTGGTCACAAGAATCCCTCATATTGCCCCTTTGTAATCATAATTATCTCCCTCTTTTACTTATCCAGACCCTAGCACCTGGCAATCACTAATCTCATATGCATCTCTAAAATTTTATTATTTCATGGTGTTCTATGTTTTACGGAACCAGGCTGGAACACTGGCAGAAAAACCAAGTGGCACTCGGAGATCTTGGTGGATTGGAGATTTATTTAACACCAGCGGGCTCAGAGGAGACCCGTTTCTCCAAAGATCTGAGCGCTGAATGTAAGTGGGCAGGGTAATTTATAGTCGACAGCTTTCCTATTTGTGGGGGTTTTTGCATACGCAGCAAAGGAAGAGGAACCCAGAGGAGGGGGTTTCTAAGCTAGAGACCAGAGTTTGTTTTAGCCCCATTGGCCACCTTTGGCATACTTATTCACTTCTCCAGCATATGAATGAAATGATACAATGTAACCTTTTGATATTGGCTTTTTTAAAAAAATCTCAAAATGCCTGAAGATTTCCTCAAGTGATCATAAGTATCATAGCTCATTCTTTTTTATCTCTGTTGTAATATTCCATGTTTTTGTATATGCCTGTTGAAGGTGTGGGTTCTTTTCAGTGTTGGATTATTAAAAATAAAGCTGCTGTGAAAATAAAGCTGCTGCAAACATTTGCAGCAGAATGGCGAAGAATACAATTGCCAAGACATATGATAGGTTCATATTTATTTTTGTGAGAAACTGCTCAGTTGTCTTCTACAGTGTCTCTGATGAAGTTTTGGGGTGATGTGGGGTTCATGGGGTCTACATCTGATGGCCAAGAAAGAATTCTTGAAGATGTCTTTGGTGCAAATAAAAAAGATGATTTTATTAAAGCATGGGAACAGGACCCATAGTCAGGAGCTACACTGGAGTCATGATGGTAACTCATTATATACCCTCAGGTTGGGAGGGGGTCAGGGATTGAGTAAGTCTCTAAGGTATTTTGGAAGCAAGGTTTCCAGGACCTTTAGGGGCTAGCTGCTGCTAGGGAAACACCATTTATCACCATTTATTTATTAAAAAATTTTTATGTTTTTATTTATTTTTGGAAGGAGAGAGAGACAGAGCATGAGCAGGGGAGGAGCAGAGAGAGAGGGAGACACAGAATTCGAAGCAGGCTCCAGGCTCTAAGCTGTCAGCACAGAGCCCCATGCGGGGCTCATACCCACATACTGTGAGATCATGACCTGAGCCAAAGCCGGACGCTCAACTGACTGAGCCACCCAGGCGCCCCTATCACCATTTATTAAAACCTCAGTTGTGAGAGTCCTCAGATGCATATCTATGGGGGGCCATAAGCTTGGAGCTTGATTGCCAGCATATATCCTGGGGCAGTTGAAATAAAGGAAGTAGACCTACAGGATCCTTGAGGTTGGGACAGTGTTAAGCCAAGGTTCTCTTTGGCCCCTTGCAAAGTGTCGTCATCAAGGCAGCTGAACTAGAGGGAGGTCACTCTGCTGGTTTCAAGGACTTGTCAATGGGCTGTAGGCAGTAAGGGAATTTAGTTTTTCATTTGCCTTAGTTTCCCACATAACCATGGCAAGCACTTAAACCCCTTTCTTTTGTTCTTGGGTAGCTGGGAGTGTTCCAGGAATATCACACATATTCTATGGGTGGGGGAAGGGAGGTGCCAACCTGTATTTGGCCCTCAGGCTGTCTCATGCTCCCTCATCAACTGTGCAATTACTGTACATTCTCATCAGCACTGGATAAGTGATTCAATTTGTCTGCATTCCTGCCATAGTGATATTGTCACTATTTTTTTCTTTTTATTCTAGGCATTATGATAGGTGTGTAGTAACATTTTGTTGTAGTTTGAATTGGCATTTCCCTGATGGTGTTTGTTTTTTATTTAAATCTGTGACCTATTTTGAGTTACATTTTACATAATTCTGTGGGGTTTAGGTCAAGATTCTTGTTTTTCACTATTCGTGTTCAATTGCCCCAGTAGTACTTGTTGAACAGACTGTACTACCTTCATTAAATTGCTTTTGTGTCTTTGTCAGAAATCATTTGAGCATATTTATTTGGGTCTATTTCTGGATTCCTTATTTCATAGATAGTTTTTTAATGGTATTCAGAATTAAGGTTTGCAGAGGATACTGAGGTGAGTGAATCATCATCTTTTCTTCAAAATGCGTAAGGTGTTAGAGGAGCAGGGGATTTTAGCAGAGGTCATAGAACATAAAAAAGAGACTGGGCTTGAAACATGTCAGTACTTTTGGGTACAGTGGAGGGAGGCCGAGTGTAAGGAGGGAGTTACCAAGGAGGACACTAAAGAATAGGTTAGAAAGAATAACAGGTAAGAGGATAAAGAGAGAAACCATTTCAGGTATAAGAAGGAGCTAATATTGTAGATGCTTTAAGTATGGAAATTTATAGAGGTTTGAAGTGGTCTGGGGCATTTGGAAAACTGCTCTTTGGTATGGCCTAAGCATAGAGTCCATGAGGGCCTGAGGAAAGAGATTAGGTTGGAAGCATTAAGAAGACAGGTTGTGGAAGACCAGTTTATAGTTCTAAGGGCCTTGGCAAAAGGGAGGTATTAAAATATTTTAAGCTGGAGAGTAATGTAATCAGTATAAAAGAAACTATTGTGGGCTTCATATTTGTTTCCTAAAAATCAGTTATACTATATATTTGTATGAGTCCCTGTACTTTCTCTCTGTTTTTACAACAGGATTTCTTTAGCCCCTTACTTTCTGATTCACTTTATACAAACAGAATTCTGCCCAAAGTCATGAAAATAAAGGCCTTACAAGTGACAGATAAGGGGAGAAAGGGCTATTGATTCAGGTACAAAAGAACAAGGGATTTTAGAATTGTATCCATTTGAAAGAATATTTTACATAAAATCAGAATCCAAAAAGCATTTACACAATTGATCCTATAATTAGCAATGATGAAACCATTTTTGTAAAATTTCTTCATGGTTCCATTTTATGGTCGGTGGGTTAAAGTATCTCCTTTGTAATTTTGCTTTTTTTCTTGCCTAGTATATTAATGGATCTTACTGAATATAATCAAATCAATGCATATAACTTTGGAAAGTTTATTTTGGAAGACTATTTTTACCCTCACTGTGTAAATGAAGTTACCTTTACTTATTTGTGTTAGATCATTTACTGTAAAATGCTCACAAAGGAGTTTATAATTAAATAAATTTCAATAAAATATTCAATTTGCATAATTTAATATATATACTTTGACTTTGTGAGGCGTAAACACAGGTAAATATAATAGGGGTACCAATCATGGCCAAATTTATTTTAAAAAATCTATACCAACACATATAAAAAATTACAGTATTATAAAAATATCATGTTATACTTTAGACCTGAGTAAAATTAAAAGATTCTTGGAAAAATTCTGTAATTAACAGGAGAGAAATTAGCATAGTGATAGTATAGTCGATGTATGAATAACTACACAGCACTTGCTAATTACTCTAAGGATGATATTTTGGTAAAGTTAGCAGTAAAGCAGTGATTAATTAACTTCTTGTGGTATTGAGTAAAATTCACACTAGACAAGATGACTAAAATGTTTAGCATTTAGTAGCTATTGAATAAGTCTTAACTCTGATTAGAGTGAGTTTCTCATACCTGGATTTTGGATTTCCATTCTCTTGTATATGGTTAACTTTCTTACTCCTACCTTCTTTCTTTTAGATTTTAGACCTGCCCAAGGGCAGCAACTTTAAATGTTGACTCTACCTTTGCCTCATTTTGTGTGCTTAATCTTCCCTCTGTTTTGACCCATCATCACTGTATTCTGATAACACATAGCTACACTTTAGCTATTCAGGTAGCTGGTCCTGTTTTCTACTGGATCATCTTCCCCTTTCTTCCCTTTTAATCTTGGTATCTCTCACATTTGTATTCCTGGTCATTTTTTTCTCGTTCTGTGTTCTCTCTCTCTCAGCATTTTCATCCATTTTCATTGAATTAACTATCATAAATAGTCTATTGGTTATATTCCAGACCTTGAGCTTCAAGGCCATATATGTAACTGTTAATGAACAAATAAGAGATGATAATTTAAAATGCTATATTGATGGCTTAAATAGAATTTTTCATTCACGAGTTGCTGCGGTATTTTATGAGTAAAATGGGTAAGAGCAACAAAAGAATCCATTTCTTCAACAAGGACTTAAAATTTAACAGTGTTCTCATGATCTCATTCTACGCTCCCAAATGAGTTAAGCTATGTTTGTAACTGTTTAACCAAGAGAAGTTTGAGATGCTGACATGATGGTAGCAGTTAAGAAATCCTCTGATGTTGGTTTCAACTTCTTGAAACTATTATACAGACTGTCATTTTAAAAAATTCCAGTATAATTAACATAGCTTATTATTACTTCAGGTGTACAATATAGAGATTCAACAATTCTATGTATTACTCAGTAGTCATTATGATAAATGTACTCTGAATCCCCATCACCTATTTCACCCATCTCTCAACACGTTTCCACTCTGTAAACCAGCAGCTTGTTCTGTATAGTTTGGTTTGTCTCTTTTTTTCCCCATTGTTCTTTTGTTTCTTAAATTCTGCATGAGTGAAGCCATATGGTGTTTGTTTTTCTCTGACTTTTTTCACTTAGCATTATACTCTCTAGATCCATCCACATTGTTGTAAAAGGCTAGATTTCATTCCTTTTTTATGGCATAATAGTATTCCAGTGTGTATATATACTTCTTTATTCATTCATCTATTCTATTGATGGACACTTAGGTTACTTGCACATCTTGACTATTATAAACAGTGATGCAAAAAACATAGGGATGCATATTATTTTCAAATTAGTGTTTTTATTTTCTGTGGGTGAATACCTAGTAGTGGAATTACTGGATCATATGGTAATTCTACTTTTAATTTTTTGATGTACCTCCATATTGTTTCCCACAGTGGCTATACCAATTTACTTTCCTGCCAATAGTGCATGAGGGCTCCTTTTTCTCCACATCTTCCTCAACACTTGTTGTTTCTTGAGTGGTTGATTTTAGCCATTCTGATGGGAGTGAGGTAGTATTTCATTGTGGTTTGACTTATGTTTCCCTGATGATGAATGATGTTGAGAATCTTTTCATGTATTTGTTGGTCATCTTTATGTCTTCTCTGAAGAATTATCTCTTCATGTCTTCTGCCAACTTTTTAAATTAGATTGTTTTGTGCATGCATGCGTGTGCACGCGTGTGTGTGTGTGTTGAGTTGTATAAGTTCTTTATACATTTTGGATACTGACCCTTTCCCATAAAATGTCATTTTCAAATATTTTCTACCATTATGTAGGTTGTTTTTTAGGTTTTTGATAGTTTTCTTTGCTGTTCAGAACTTTTGATTTTGTTGTAGTCGCAATAGTTTACTTTTGCTTTTAGTTTCCTTGCCTCAGGAGACCTATCTAGAAAAGTGTTTCTGTGGCCAATGTCAGAGAAATTACTACCTGTGCTTTCTTCTAGGATATTTCTTCTAGGTCTCACATTTAGGTGTTTAACACATTTTGAGTTTACTTTTGTTTAATGGTGTAAGAAAGTTTCATTTGTTTGCTTGTAGCTCTGCAGTTTTCCAAATACCATTTGTAGAAGAGACTGTCTTCCTATTGTATATTCTTGCTGCCTTTATTGAACATTAATTGACCATACAATTGTGTGTGTGTGTGTGTGTGTGTGTGTCTGTGTCTGTGTGTGTCTGTCTGTCTTTCTGGGCTCTCTATCCTATTCTGTTGACCTATGCATCTATTTTTGTGTCGGCATACTGCTTTGATTACTACAGCTTTGTAGTGTATCTTTAAATTTTGGATTATTATACCTCCAGCCTTGTACTTCTTTTTTAAGATTGCTCTGTCCATTTTGGGTCTTTTGTGGTTTCATACAGATTTTAGGGTTATTTGTTCTAGTTCCATGAAAAAAACTGATAAGTATTGCATTATATCTGTAGACTTCTTTGGGTAGTATGGATGTTTTAACAATATTTATTCTTCTAATCTATGAGCAAGAAATGTCTTTGTTCATGCCGTCTTCAGTGTATTTCATTCATCAGTGTTTTATAATTATCAGAGTACAGGTCTTATACCTCCTTGGTTAAGTTTATTTCTAGGTATTTTATTATTTTTAGTGCAATTGAAAATGGGATTTTGTTCCTAATTTCTCTTTCTGCTACTTCATTATTAGTATATAGAAATGCAGTGGGTTTCTGTATATGATTGTGTATCCTGTGACCTTACTGAATTCATTGATGAGTTCTAATAGTTTTTTGGTAGAGTCTTTAGGGTTTTCTATATATAGTATCACGTCATCTGCAAATAATTAAAATTTTACTTTTTCCCTTTTTTAATATGAAATTTATTGTCAAATTGGTTTCCATACAACACCCAGTGCTCATCCCCACAGGTGCCCTCCTCAATGCCCATCACACACTTTCCCCTCCCTCTCACCCCCCATCAACCCTCAGTTTATTCTCAGTTTTTAAGAGTCTCTTATGGTTTGCCTCCTTCCCTCTCTGTAACTTTTTTTTCCCCCTTCCCCTCCTCCATGATCCTCTGTTAAGTTTCTCAGGATCCACATAAGAGTGAAAACATATGGTATCCGTCTTTCTCTGTATGACTTATTTCACTTAGCATAACAGTCTCCAGTTCCATCCACGTTGCTACAAAATGCCGTATTTCATTTTTTCTCATTGCCAAGTAGTATTCCATTGTGTATATAAACAACATTTCCATAATTTGGCTATTGTTGAAAGTGCTGCTGTAAACATTGGGGTACAAGTGCCCCTATGCATCAGCACTCCTATATCCCTTGGGTAAATTCCTAGCTGTGCTATTGCTGGGTCATAGGGTAGATCTATTTTTAATTTTTTGAGGATCCTCCACTCTGTTTTCCACAGTGGCTGCACCAATTTGCATTCCCACCAACAGTGCAAGAGGGTTCCCGTTTCTCCACATCCTCTCCAGTAACTATAGTCTCCTAGTTTGTTCATTTTAGCCGCTCTGACTGGCGTGGGGGGATATCTGAGTGTGGTTTTGATTTGTATTTCCCAGATGAGGAGTGACGTTGAGCATCTTTTCATGTACTGGTTGTGGGTCTGTTCAAATTTTCTATTTCTTCTATTTCTGTTTCTTCCTGTTTGAGTTTTGGAAATGTGTGGGTGCTTAGGAATTTTTCCATTTCTTCCAGGTTGTCCAGTTTGTTGGCATATAGTTTTTCATAGTATTCCCTGATAATTGCTTGTATCTCTGAGGGATTGGTTGTAATAATTCCATTTTCATTCATGATTTTATCTATTTGGGTCCTCTCCCTTTTCTTTTTGAGAAGCCTGGCTAGAGGTTTATGAATTTTTTTTACTTTTTCAAAAAAACAACTCTTGGTTTCACTGATATGCTCTGTTTTTTTTTTTTAGATTCTATATTGTTTATTTCTTCTCCGATCTTTATTATTTCTCTTCTTCAACTGGGTTTGGGGTGTCCTTGCTGTTCTGCTTCTATTTCCATTAGGTGTGCGGTTAGATTTTGTATTTGGGTTTTTCTTGTTTCTTGAAATGGGCCTGGATTACAATATATTTTCCTCTCAGGACTGCCTTTGCTGCATCCCAAAATGTTTGGATTGTTGTGTTTTCGTTTTCGTTTGTTTCCATATATTTTTTAATTTCTTCTTTAATTGCCTCATTGACCCATTCACTCTTTAGTAGTGTGTTCTTTAACCTCCATGGTTTTGGAGGTTTTCCAGACTTTTTCCTGTGGTTGATTTCAAGTTTCATAGCATTGTGATCTGAAAGTGTGCATGGTATGATCTCCATTCTTTTATACTTATGAAGGGCTGTTTTGTGACCCAGTGTGTGATCAGTCTTGGAGAATGTTCCATGTACACTCGAGAAGAAAGTATATTCTGTTGCTTTGGGATGCAGAGCTCTAAATATATCTGTCAGGTCCATCTGATCCAATGTATCATTCAGGGCCCTTGTTTCTTTATTGATCCTCTGTCTAGATGACCTATCCATTGTTGTAAGTGGAGTATTAAAGTCCCCTGCAATTACCACATTCTTATCAATAAAGTTGCTTATGTTTGTGATTGTTTTATATATTTGGGGGCTCCCTTATTTGGCGCATAGACATTTATAATTGTTCTTCTTGATGGATAGACCCTGTAATTATTATATAATGCCCTTCTTCATCTCTTGTTACAGCTTTTAATTTAAAGTCTAGTTTGTCTGATATAAGTATAGCTACTCCAGCTTTCTTTTGCCTTCCAGTAGCATGATAGATAGTTCTCCATCCCCTCACTTTCAATCTGAAGGTGTCCTCAGATCTAATTTGAGTCTCTTGTAGGCAGCAGATAGATGGGTCTTTTTTTTTTTTTAATCCATTCTGATACCCTGTGTCTTTTGGTTGGAGCATTTAATCCATATACATGTTATCAGTGTTATTATTGAAAGATAGGGGTTTAGAGTCATTGTGATGTCTGTAGGTTTCATGCTTGAAGTGGTGTCTCTGGTACTCTGTGGTCCTTGTAACATTTCACTCAGAGTCCCCCTTAGGATCTCTTGTAGGGCTGGTTTAGTGGTAATGAATTCCTTCAGTTTTTGTTTGTTTAGGAAAACCTTTATCTCTCCTTCTGTTCTGAATGACAGACTTGCTGGATAAAGAATTCTCGGCTGCATATTTTTTCTGTTCATCACATTGAAGATTTCCTGCCATTCCTTTCTGGCCTGCCAAGTTATAGTAGCTAGGTCTGCCACTACTCTTATGGGTCTACCTTTGTAAGTTAGAGCCTGTCTATCCCTAGCTGCTTTCAGAATTCTCTGTTTATCCTTGTATTTTGCCAGTTTCACTATATGTCATACAGAAGATAGATATAAGTTAGGTCTGAAAGGAGTTCTCTGTGCCTCTTGGATATCAATGCCTGTTTCCTTCCCCAGATCAGGGAAGTTCTCAGCTATGATTTAAGTACACCTTCAGCCCTTTCTCTTTCTTCTTCTTCTGGAATTCCTGTGATACAGATATTGTTCTGTTTGATTGCATCACTTAGTTCTCTACTTCTCCCCTCATACTCCTGGATTTTTTTTTTATCTCTCTTTTCCTCAGCTTCCTCTTTTTCCATAATTTTTTCTTCTAATTCACCTGTTCTCTCCCTCTTCAGTCCTTGCTATGGCCACCTCCATTTTATTTTGCACCTCATTTATAGCATTTTTTAGTTCCTCATGACTATTTTTTAGTCCCTTGATCTCTCGAGCAATAGATTCTCTGCAGTCCTCTATGCTTTTTTCAAGCCCAGAAATTAATTTTATGACTATTCTAAATTCTTGTTCCGTTTTATTCTTAAATCGGTTTTGATAATTTCATTAGCTTCCTGGAGTTTATTTTGAGGAGAATTATTCCATTTCATCATTTTGGGTAGTCCCTGTGGTAGCTCTAAACTGCAGGGCGCTTCCCCTGTCCTGTCCGGAGAACCTTGTGTTGGTGGGCGGGGCAGCAGTCAGACCAGATGTCTGCCCCCAGCCGACCACTGGGGCCACAATCAGACTGGTGGCCTACCTTATCTTCTCCTCTCCCAGGGACAGGACTCACTGTGGAGTGGTGTGGCCCCTGTCTGGACTGCTTGCACACTGCTTGTGGGGCTGCTTCCATGGGATCTTGCCAAGGGCATATTAGCGGGGGTGGATCTGCAAGGTACACGGGCGGGAGGGGCAGGCTTAGCTAGCTTTGCCAGTGGTCCTCTGCAGGAGTGGCCCTGCAGCACCAGGAGGGAGGCAGGCCCATCAGAGGGATGGATTCACAGAAGCACAGTGTTGGGCGTTTGCACAGTGCAAGCAAGTTCGGTGCTGGGAACTGGTTCCCTTTGGAATTTTGGCTGGGGATGGGAGAGGGAAATGGTACTTGCCAGCGCCTTTGTTCCCTGCTAAGCTGAGCTCTGTCTTCCAGGGTTCAACAACTCTCCCACCCGGTGTCCTCTCACCCTCCCCACTCTCTGAGAGCAGAGCTGTTGACTTTTACCATTCCAGATGTTAAGTCCCACTGGCTGTCAGAACTCACACGGTCCGGCCCCTCGGCTTTTGCAAGCTAGACTTCAGGGGCTCTGCCTTGCTGGGTGGGCTGCTCTTTTACCACCCTGGTTCCCTCCCGCCAGTCTGTGTAGCACGCACTGCCTCTCTGCCCTTCCTACCCTCTTCTGTGGGCCTCTTGTTGACGCTTGCCTCCAGAGAGTCCATTCTGCTAGTCTTCCGGCAGTTTTCTGGGTTATTTAGGCCACTGTGGGTGGAATCTAAGTGATCAGCAGGGCAAGGTGAGCTCAGTATCCTCCTATGCTGCCATCTTCCCTCATCTCCTACTTCTTCCTTATCAATTTGGATGTCTTCTGTTTTTTTTTTTAATTTTGTTTTCATTTATTTATTATTTGGAGACAGAGACAGAGTATGAGCATGGGAAGGGCAGAGAGAGGGGGAGACATAGAATATGAAGCAGGCTCTAGGCTCTGAGCTGTCAGGACAGAGCCCCACACAGGGCTCAAACTCACAAACTGCAAAATCATGACCTGAGCCAAAGTCAGACCCTTAACCGACTAAGTCATCTAGGTGCCCCAGGATGTCTTCTATTTCTTATTGTTGTTTGAATGCTGTGGCTAAGACTTCCAGTACTCTATTAAGTAAAGTAGTTGGAGTGGACATTTTTGTCGTTTTCTTGATTTTAGGGGAAAAGCTCTCAGTTTTTACCCATTATGATATTAGCTATGGCTTTTTCCTACATGGGCTTAGTAATGTTGATGTGTGTTCCCTCTAAACCCTTAGTTGAGGATTTTTTCATGAATGGATATTGTACTTTGTCAAATGCCTTTTTTTCATCTGTTGAAATGAACATATGGTTTCTAATCCTTTCTCTTGTTGATGTGACATACCATGTTGATTGATTGATTTGCAGATGTTGAACCACCCTTGCATCCTAGAAATACATACCACTTAATTGTGGTGAATGATTTTTTTCTCTTAATGGATTCTATTGGATTCTGTTTCCTAGTATTTTGTTTAGGATTTTTGCATCTATATACATCAGAGATATTGGCCTATATTTATTTATTTTTTTTTAAATAGTGCCTTTATCTTGTTTTATGCTGGCCTTTTAGAATGAGTTTGGCAATTTGGACTAGATTGAGAAGAATTGGTTTAACTCTTCTTTGAATATTTGGTAGAAATCAATAATCTTTTTCTGGATTTTGTTGGGACTTTTTGGATTACTGATCTGGTTTCATTGCTAGTAATCAGTTCAAATTTTCTGTTTCTCTCTGATTCAGTTTTGGTAGATTTATGTTGTAGAAATGGATCCATTTCTTTTAGATTGTACAATTGGTTGACATACAATTTTTTTCATAATATTTTCTTATAATTCTTTGTATTTCTGTGGTGTCAGTTGCCATTTCTTCTCCTTAACTTCGGATTTTGTTTACTTGAGTCTTATTTATTTTTGTTGAGTCTGGCTAAAAGTTTATCAATTTTTTTGATCTTTTCAAAGAACCAGAACCAGCTCCTGGTTTTGTTTTGTTTTGTTTTTACTTTCCATTTCATTTGTTTCTGCTCTAATCTCTATTATTTCCTTCCTTCTACTAGTTTTGCATTTTGTTGTTTTTTTTAAGCTTTAACTATAAAGTTAGGTTGTTTGGGAAATATTTCTTGCCTCTTGGGGTAGGCTTGTATTGCTATAATCTTCTTAGAACAGCTTCTGCTGAATCCTAAAGATTTTGTACTATTGTGTTTTCATTTTTATTAGTCTCCATGTAATTTTTGATTTCCTCTTTTATTTTCTGGTTGACCCATTCATTGTTTGGTAGCATCTTATTTTGCCTCCATGTATTTATCTTTTTTCCATATTTCTTCTTGTGATTGATTTCTGGTTTTATAACATTATGGTTGGAAAATATGTTTGGTATGAATTTATTATTTTTTAATTTCTTAAGACTCATTTTGCAGCCTAATATGTGATCTAATCTGGACAGTGTTCTATGGGCACTTGTAAAGAATGTGAATTCTGATCTTTTAGGGTGAAATGTTCTGAATATATCTGTTAGATTCGTCTGGTTCAACGTATCTTTCAAAACCACTGTTTCCTTGTGGATTTTCTGTTTGGGTGGTATATCCATTGAAGTAAGTGGGGGGTATTAAAGTCTCCCATTATTGCATTAATAGGTGCTTTATATATTTCGGTATTTCCATTTTGGGTGCATAATTATTTATAATTGTTGTCTTTTCTGATGGATTATTTCCTTTATGGTAGCATCTGTCTTTGTCTCCTGTTACAGTCTACATTTTAAAGTGTATTTTGTCTGATATAAGTATTGCTACCCTGGCTTTCTTTTCACTTCCATTTGCCTGATAAATGTCTTCCATCCCTTCCTTTAAATCTGCATGTATCTTTATATCTGAAATATATCTCTTATAGGTAGCAGATAGACGGGTCTTGTTTTTTATCTATTCTGTCACCCTGTGTCTTTTGACTGGAGCATTTATTCCATTTGTATTTGAAATAATTACTATGTAGGTATGTACTTATTGCCATCTTGTTATTTTGTGTTTGTTTATGTAGCTCTCTGTTCCTTTCTTGTTCTTTTCTCTCATAGTTACTGGCTTCCTTTGTGATATACTTGGATTCCTCTCTCTTTAGTTTTTGAATATCTCTTGCTGGATTTTGATTTGTGTTTACCATTAGGTTTGTATATAACATCTTATGCCTACAGTAGTGTATATTAAGTTAATGGTTGCTTAAGTTTGAACCTAATTTTTCCTTCTTTTTCCTCCATGTTTCAGGTATATGGTGTCATACTTATATGCTTTTATTTGTTGAATTCTTTGAGCGACTTCTATAGATATACTTAATTTTATTGCTTTTGTGCTTCCTCCTTTTTTTACTCCTACTTGGGGGCAGGGCATGCTCTTAGCAAATTAGGTATATAGTATTGGTGCTGCACAGGTTCCATGCAGGTGTCCCTGTGTTGAGGCTGGGGTGCATGGGAGGAAAATGTCGCCCATCAGTTCCTCTTTTCCCAGAAAAGTCTCCCCATGATCTCTATTCCTCCAGCACAGACTCTGAGATTAGTGAATAGATCTCTTGTATACTCCAGGCATTTTTTAAACTGCTGCTTCTATGCTGTATCTCCATGGGACTGTTGTACTGTTTCTTTAATTGTGGGAACTCAGTTTCTTATCACCCTCCTGGCTCTTTTTGAGCCTGACCTGCTGATTTTTAAGGTTCCAGGTGTTAAGGCCTGCTGATTGTAAGAACTCATGAAATTATGCCTTTCTGGTTTTCAAAGCCAAATGTTATAGGGATCCATCTTTCTGTGTAGTTTCTTTGTGCCTGGGGTGCCTAGTGTGAGGGTATGTTTTTGTTTTTGTTGTTGTTGTTGTTGTTTTCCTCCTGTGCACCCTTGGCATCCCTTCCTTCTGTAGCTAGTTCTTTGGGTCTGTTTAGCTCCTTCTCTCGTCTCTGATTTGCTACTCTCTTCAATGTGGCCTCTTCTCTATATTTAGCTGTGGAGATTCTGTTCTGCCAGTCTTTGGGTCAATTTCTGGGTTATTTACACTGATGTGAGTGGTATCTGGTTGTATCTGTGGGAAGAGATGAGCTTAGGATCCTTCTGCGTTGCCATCTTCCCAGATGGTCATTTAAAAAAAAAACAACTTTTTTTTCAATTGGTTATAGCATATATACAAAAAAAAAAAAAATGCACAGCTCCTAAGCCAACATGTGGACATCTATGTATAATCTTTTCTCAGGTAAAGAAATACCATATTTTCAGTATTTCATAAGCTTCCCTTTGCCTTCTCACAATTATTACCCTTTTCTTCCTATTACTGTTTTTTTTAAAGTAGAAAAGAAATATGTAGACTTGTGGCAGCAGTTAGAAAATCCTCAGGTAGTCGGTTTCAACTTTTTTGTGCCCTGAACATAGGCCATCATTAGTTTTGATGTGCTGATTGCATAACACCCTTGTAGGTTCATGTTCAGTGGAGACAAACGTAACTTGGGAAACAGAGTTATAATTTGCCCTCATCAAAATATATGGGCCTTTTTTCTTGAGAGGATATATGTAGCAGCAAGGAAATCTAAAATATATTACTAGGTCTGCATTAGATTTCTGTGTCAGCTAAGGAGCCTGAAGGGAGAGTCATGATTTTGGACATGCTGTTTCTAATGAAAATGCTGAAGTTGTCTCATGAATTCTTATGCTGTAAATACACAGTGTAGTCTGCAAAGGCCTCAAATAGGTAACTGACTAGAACACTTAAATTAAAATTTGGTTCTGGGGAATGATGTATATTAAAACCAAATTTTGTAAGTTGTAATTGATGTTCAAATGGTTCTGCTGTTGAAAGTATATGCTCAAAAGAAAAGGACAGTATAGGTGGTCTGGTTACCTGATTGGTCTATGTGATACTTGTTTCATCAAGATGATAAAATACATTTTTATATTTTCTAATGGGGAAAAAAAGTAAACATTGTGATAAGCTCCACAAGCCTTTCCTTCCTACTATATACTTGATAACACATCATGTTTGACATTCAAGCACAAGACAAAATCTGATTATGAAGCTCTGAAGGTGGCAAATCTAACATCGTACCTCAGTGGCATTTGAGGGTCTAGAGATGTGAGAGATTGTACATGTTCCCAAGTGCAATCAGGAAAGTCTGGCTTGAAAATGTCTACATAGAGAACTGTAGGTGACAATACCATGTGTAGGAGAAAGGTATACAAATGGAGGGCAAATTTCAGGTTTATAGCTGTTCAGACTCCACAATGTCTGAATAACACAAATCTTCATCATGGTAACAAAAGCCTTTTCAAATTTTGAATGAAACCTTCTTCCTATTGTAACTGCCATTGCATCCCTATGTCCACATAACACACTAATCAGGAAGTACTAAGCTCTACTTCGTGTAATCTGTATTTATTTAGTATCTATAGTATTTATATTACATATATATTATATATATAAGTAGTATTTATATACTATTTATATTATATATATTTATTTAGAGTATTTATTCCTTGGATGATTCTGAATAGTAGCTATGGTGGTTAAACTTTATTCTAAATGCATTAGAAAGTACTAACAAATTCAGATTTCTGAAACTGCAATCATTGTGTGTTTACACTTGGAACTATTGAAAATTAACCATATATTACTATCTATTTGACCTCTAATGAGAAAAAAATTTTAATGATAAAATTGGGGGGTGTATAGTGTGTGCTTTGGTGATAAATATATAATTTCTACAAGAGAAGCACATAAATTTGTGAACCAAATAAAAGAAAATTTCTGGCCCTTATAATACATAAGTATGTATGTACTATACATACATAAGTATACATAAGTATAATATTTAAGTATATAAATACTATAAATGCTTGTGTTTCTATGAGGACTATGTTTCTGGAGAATATAATTCTGGCGTGGAGGAGGCCAGAATAAAGCTTTTGTCACATGGCACAAACTGTGCAACCTATCTACCACAATCTGTATATTCTTCCAGACTTGAAAAGCACATTTTGAAAAATACAGATTCCATAATGTGCAGCAATGGATAGAGCCTTAACACATTTTTAAAAAGCTTTGTTTTGGGGAATAGTTGCATACACTTCCAAAACTCATTTAGCTCATTCATTACAACACCAAGATACTAGGATTTAATATCACACATTTTACTTGCACAGTTTTCCTGCATGTTTGTCAGAGAAGAGAAGGTGACAGTGACTTGAACTATGAAAATATGCAGTAAGCTCTTTTATCTTGATGTAAATAGTTTGGAAAAGACTAATTTGATAGCTAAGAACAGAAAAGGATTAGGAGAGGTAAAGTATGTAAACTTTCTTTATTAAAATGAACACTTTGCAAATATTCCATTTGTCTTTTGTTTTAGCTGAATTAGCCAACGATTGATTGCTTTCTTTTCCAGCATCTTAATGAACAATATATCTTTGCTTTATAATTCTCCATAGTTCTCAGTATTTAAGGAAGAATTATGTTTCAAAATCACATTATGGAGACATAAATTGCAGCTCTACCATAAACTGAAAAAAGAGCATCATTTGTGGAAAAATAATTTATGTATTTAATCTTTTTTTTATCTTCACTTTCCCATCTTTTATGTCTCACAAAGCAGTTGTCTAGTACGTGACTTTCAGTCATCTATTCAGTCAATCTGTTATTAATTATCAAACATTAACTGTTCAGTTATTCTTTGGCAGACTTCACAATGCTCTCTGCGTTAAGTCTATGGCATTTTTTTGGAAATCATCTTTTGGCACCTCCTCACTTGTGATTGGCACCTGCATTGTCTAAGTGCTGCTTTTCTCTCATACTGCATCCTGAACCTCCAAGTCACGTGCTTTGAGGACACTAGGCCTTCCTTTTTGCTATCTGGCCAAACAGCTCATAGTCGGTTGAAGCTTTTCCCACATTTTCTGGATTTAGATGAAGCAGCACACCACAGAATATTAGATCTGACATTCTGAGGGCTTCCAAATGGCCCAGAAGATGGAATTCAGAATAGAAAGGGACGCATCACCCTGTGGGTTGAATTTTGACCAGTAGGAATTAAGAGATACATTTCCCCTCTCCTCACTCTCTCATAGACTACACCAAAGACTAGCTCACCCTCTTGTTCTAATCAGACAAATCCTGTGTAGAAAGTGTGTAAGTCTCATGAGCAACCATATCTCTCATTACTTGTAGACATTTAGTGGTAGCAGGACTGATAGTGCATCAGTTTGTATTCTTCCTGTCTTTCTTTCCTTATATCCTATGCCTGTTTTTTTACCACTATATTTTGAGTACTTAAAACATGGCCTGGCACACACTAAATACCTATCACTGACAATATTCTCAATATTGCCATATTATGTTAATTATTTTGTATCCATGTATGGTCTTTCTTGGTATTAAAATTCCATTGTTGTTACCCATATAGACATCAGTGTTGCTAGAAAAAATAAAAGTAAAAACAACTCACACTGAGTCGTAGTGAACATCTCTTGATGTGAAACAGTGATGGTCAAAATAATTTTGAAAAAAAAATCCCTGCAACTTGAAACTGTTGGGAGACATTTATTGATTGGATTTACAAAGGGTGTACTAAACCAAAGCTTAGAGACAAAGTTTGTTGTTGTTGTTTTTTTTAACTTTCCCACCTCATGCTGCCCCATTCCACTGGGCAAAGCTCACAGTGGTAGCTGACCCATAAAGAGGCCAACGAATTTCATCTTCTGAATTATCAGCATCCCTCATTCTTTTAATGAACTGTAACAACTGTGCAATGAATCATTTGGCTATGGGTAGAGGATGCCCTGGGGGTGAGCAGCGGAGCCTGTGAAAGTGAAATTTCTTAAATGAAATGAAATCTGTCTCAAAGCCTATTAATAATTTGAAGAAATAGCAGTGCAAAAGAATCAGAAAATACCTTCATGACTTAGGAAAGCTTTTTATAGGTAGTTCACAGCTGTATTTGAGATTTAAATGAAGGGTAGGTTTTGAAAATTTGTATGCTTGTATATATATTTATCAATGCAGTATTTAGGAAGTATGACTTGGAAAAATAAGTTCTTTACAACATATTATGAAAAGAAAGAAAACTAACATGTTTTGAGTACTATGCAAGATACTTTCCCTGTTCTGTAATCTACAGAACAGATTACATGAAGTTGATATATTTTGTCATTTAGGATAATTTCTAGGTTCCATACTTTAGAAGTGCTGAAGCCTAGATTCAGCAGATTCAATACTGTATTTGTGTGAATCCAGTATTTTATTTTTTCCCCATTATGTCCCATAGCTTTAGCTTCCAGGTTTTTAAAATTTTCTTTTTAAACTTTTATTTATTTTTGAGATACAGAGAACATGAATGGTGGAGGAGCAGAGAGAGAGGGAGACACAGAATCTGAAGCAGGCTCCAGGCTCTGAGCTGTCAGCACAGAGACTGATGCAGGGCTCGAACCCATGAAATGTGAGATCCTGACCTGAGCCCAAGTCAGATGCTTAGCCAACTGAGCTACCCAGTCACCCCTAGCTTCCAGTTTTCTCCTTCCTTATGATACTGTACATATTTGCTATTAGAGGGAATTTAAGTGAGATTTAATGTTTTTAAATATATTTAATGATCTTTTTGATTATTGCTAAATAATTCTATTTCCATTGAAATAGTTATTTCCTCTAAATAGAAGTTTAACAAAATTTAAAGAAAAATACTGCAGATCTAGAAGTTTGCTGGATACCTGACATTTTTACAATTAGAAAATATAGTCCTAAATGACATCATTCTTTACTGTTTCATCCTTTACTGAGATACACACATGGCTCTTCAGAACCACAGAGGTAAGAACAGCATGCATTTTACCTCTGAGTCTCAGACCCTATGAGTTAACTCATTCACTTTTATGCCTTTAAATGCCGAATGTATCTTTCGGCTTCCAGTTTGTATCTCACTTCACACTTCCCTTTCAAATGGATGAGTGCTTGTGAGGCCACATACTTTTCCTCGTCATTCATGGGTACCAGAAAGTTGTATGACCATTATAAATTGCCAACATGACCTTTTAGTAATAAACATGTTTTACTTATGTAATAAAATCTCTGAAATTCTTGTTAGGAAAGTCCTACTGTGGGCTAGATCCTAATTGACAGTATATGCTGTCAATTAGTAAGGGTATAATTCGTACCCTTACTAGTTAAGTGTATAGTTATAGAGTAGTAAGTATATAATATAATTCTCTCCTTCATTATTGTTTATGGGAAAATAAGAAGCAAGTAGAGGTTAGGAAGGCAGGGGATTTCCTTATCAATATTGTCAAACAATGCTGTTACCATGTCTGGGTTTATAAGTTGTTTAAATCTCACTGCTTCCTAAATAGAGAATTTTGTTGGCAGTTTTGTTGTTGGCAAATCCTGTCCAGTCCTGCAGTTGCTTCATCCTTTCTCATAGTCATATACTCAATAGACATCTTTTCCTTGTAATTTCCATATCAGCCTTTAGGTTGCATGGTATGAGTAGGTAGCTCTCTGTCCTATATGCCCCGCAGATGTTCCACAAGATCCACTCAAGCATTCTCCTGAAGCATCGCTGGGAGTAGAGAGGAATCCCAAGGCAGGGGCTACTCCCTTTTGTTCTGCCCCCAAAGCAGGGAGCCCATCTCTCATCCTGTAGATTTCCCAAGAAGACTTAAAAAATACCTGTTTGGTGTGTATTTCCTAACTGCCAGGCAATTTATGAAGCTCTCCAAAGAATCCCAATAAATCTCCTTTGAGGAAGGGTGGGACTTACTGTACAAGGCTTTTTTTTTTTTTTCTAAATAGCTTTCCTTCAACAACTTTCTCATTTTCTAGCCACACAACAATGTCAATGCTTATGAAAGTAAATGTAAATAAATCCTCCAGTACTTTCTTTTTGTAGCCATCAGGAAGGTCTATCTCAGTAATTGCTTTGGAATTTGATATCTGCTGAATATTTGTTTCAAATTTCAAATTTTCAAATTTTAACATTCTATTGTGATACCATAGATCTACCTAATGTCTGCATTTGGGTGATGTTAGGCATATCCAAGTTAATATCAAAACAGGTAATTTGCACTTCCTCTTTCTTCCTTGTATCAATAAATGTTTACATGTCCATTTATCTAATTGAGAAGCAAATGACTTCAGATACAGTGTGTATTCTCCCTTCCTGTAACCTACCCCCTATGTAATCTGTCAGCAGTTCTTATTCAGACTATCTTAAAAAGATGTAATGAAATCTCTCCACTTCCTCTCTAGTACCTTCACACTACCCCCTTCCATTGCTTTACTAGATGACTACAATAGCTTTTTTATTGGTCTCCCTGCCTCCACTCTTGGTACAATCCACCTGTCCTCTTAGAATTGAGTTACATTATCCAGAATGGCTTTTAAAAATAGCTCAGATTATATCACTTATCTGTTTAAAATCTTTTGAGGTTTTTCCATTGTTGTGTGAAAGCATAATAAAATCGAAGTTAAGAATGCCTTCTATGACTAAACACATGAACAGACATCTCAGCCTCATTTTATACTTTCTAATCACATTGTCTCCTTTTCATTTCCATAAAAATGCCAAAAATTTCCTATTGAAGGGCCTTTCACTTGCCTTTCTATCATCCTGTGCCTTTCTGTCCTAGAGTACCATTAAGCTGACCCCCATTTATTATTCAAGTCGGAATTAAAATGACACCATTTCTTTCAACGTTTATTTATTTTTGGGACAGAGAGAGACAGAGCATGAACGGGGGAGGGGCAGAGAGAGAGGGAGACACAGAATCGGAAACAGGCTCCAGGCCCTGAGCCATCAGCCCAGAGCCCGACGCGGGGCTCGAACTCACGGACTGCGAGATCGTGACCTGGCTGAAGTCGGACGCTTAACCGACTGCGCCACCCAGGCGCCCCAAAATGACACCATTTCTAAAAGGTCTCTGATTATCTGAAACAAAACACCTTCCCAAAAAGTAATTACTCCCTATCATGTAGCTCTAATTTATCTTTCTTAAAACCTACCACACTTACAATAAATTTTGTGTATTTTGGGGGTCCATTTTATTGTTTTCTTTCACTGTAAGTCAGTGTTAGATCTTCAGAGAAAAGACCATAGCTCTCTTACCTACAACTGCATTTCTAGTTGTCAACATTTCCAACTACAAACACATAAAATTCATTCATACTGTAAGGCTTTTTTTCACCTCCCACAAATATTTTCTATGGATACATTTAAATACTTGTTTTTTAAAATTTGATTTAGTAAATTATGCATTCACATATTTGTAATGATCATGTACTGTTTAATAGATAAACTATTTTACATAATGCTTATATAATATAAGCATTTTATGTAGAAAATAACTTCGTAAATGCAACGATAAAATACACAGATGATATGACAATGGTAAGTACATATGTAATGGTAGTAGTGTCGCGGAGAGAATAAAACTTCTAGGAGGTACTTAGCCAGAACTAATTTCTTTAGAATAAGCATCAAAACAAGGATTGGTTAGTAGCAATCAAGGTAAAAGGAACACAATAATCAAAGACTTAGGGCTGAATAAAGGGATGTGGATCTATAAATATGAAAGGAGTTAATATGATGATGGAAAGCTATGGCAGAAAATCTGTTTTAAGAATATTGAACTTAAAATGACAAATATAATAAATTATGGAATGTTTAAGTATGCATTATATCTGATCACATTTACCATTTGAAAATATCTAATATGAGGCATACATAAACTCATAGATAGGTCTACAATTAAAGAGTGTTTCAGTAATCTAAAATTATGAAGACACCATCTAAGGTGTGAACGTGGCTATGGATAGATTCAAGATAGAATTCTTACAATAGAAATTTTTAAATGAGGTGAGTGATAGGCTGCAAGAGTGAGGGAGAGGTCAAGGATGACTTACTGGTTTCTGACTGAAAGGTAGAAAGATTCATTTTGAGAAGGGGAATGTGTTTAAAATTTAACTTTGATCAAGTTAAATTATTTAAAATTGTAGTATAATTGAAACATAAGTTAATTTTGAAATGTCTGGAAGATTTCCAGATTGAGATGTGCACCAGGTGAGGGATATCTGTTGGAGGTAGAGATTTGGGAGTCATTGTTAATGTTTATTTTGAAGCCTTAGGTAACTTGTATTAGATAATCAAAGGAAGTGTTTGTCTTCTGTGTGGTAAATAACCAGTATGAAAATCTGATGTTGAGTTCTTTTTGAGAGGGGGGGAGGGGGAGGAGGGAGAGAGAGAGAGAGACAGAGAAAAAGAGAGAGCATGAACATGAGCATGAACAGGGGAGGGGCACAGGGAGAGAGAATCTTAAGGCTCCATGACCAGTGCAGAGCCTGATGCAAGGATTGATCTCATGACTGTGAGATGATGACCCCAAATCAAGAGTCACATGCTTAACTGACTGAGCCACCCAGGTGCTCCTTGATGTTGAACTTTTAAGTCCCCAAAGATGATGATAGAAGCTGAATTGGATGGGAAAACTGTGAGTAATTTGACAAACTCTTTGATTAATTAGGAATAGCTGCAAGTCCTAAATCAATAGATGACACAGATGAGAACGTTATAGAATAGGTTGGATAATTTTCAAAGAAAAAGCAGTGTTGTTAGAAATAATTTGAAGATTAATAGTCTGAAATAAACTCTGTCTTAAGCATTTTATCTGTAATTTAAAAACTTGAAATAATACAGGGTCAAATTAATGAGAAATTTATTATTTTTTTAAAATTCAAATCCAACTTAGTTAACATATAGTGTAATAATGATGTCAGGGATAGAATGTAGGATTATATATATATGTTGTGTATGTAAGAATCATATAAAACACCCAGTGCTCATCTCAACAAGTGTGTTCCTTACTGCTCTTTGCCCATTTAGCCCATCCTCCTACCCAACACCCCTCCAGCAACCCTCGGTATGTTCTCTGCATTTAAGAATCTCTTATGATTTATCTCCATTTCTGTTTTTATATTTTTGTTTCTCTTCCCTTATGTTCATCTATTTTGTATCTTAAATTCCACAAATGAGTGAAATCATATGCTATGTGTCTTTCTCTGATTTATTTTGCTTAGCTTGATACACTCTAGTTCCATCCACTTTGTTGCAAATGACAACATTTCATTCTTTTTGACTGCTGAGTAGTATTCCATCACACACACACACACACACACACACACACCACATCTTCTTTCTTTTTTTTTTATTTTATTTTATTTATTTATTTATTTATTTTTTTATGAAATTTATTGACAAATTGGTTTCCATACAACACCCAGTGCTCATCCCAAAAGGTGCCCTCCTCAATACCCATCACCCACCCTCTCCTCCCTCCCACCCCCCATCAACCCTCAGTTTGTTCTCAGTTTTTAACAGTCTCTTATGCTTTGGCTCTCTCCCATTCTAACCTCTTTTTTTTTTTCCTTCCCCTCCCCCATGGGTTCCTGTTAAGTTTCTCAGGATCCACATAAGAGTGAAACCATATGGTATCTGTCTTTCTCTGTATGGCTTATTTCACTTAGCATCACACTCTCCAGTTCCATCCACGTTGCTACAAAAGGCCATATTTCATTTTTTCTCATTGCCACGTAATATTCCATTGTGTATATAAACCAAAATTTCTTGATCCATTCATCAGTTGATGGACATTTAGGCTCTTTCCATAATTTGGCTATTGTTGAGAGTGCTGCTATGAACATTGGGGTACAAGTGGCCCTATGCATCAGTGTTCCTGTATCCCTTGGATAAATTCCTAGCAGTGCTATTGCTGGGTCATAGGGTAGGTCTATTTTTAATTTTCTGAGGAACCTCCACACTGCTTTCCAGAGCGGCTGCACCAATTTGCATTCCCACCAACACTGCAAGAGGGTTCCCGTTTCTCCACATCCTCTCCAGCATCTATAGTCTCCTGATTTGTTCATTTTGGCCACTCTGACTGGCGTGAGGTGATACCTGAGTGTGGTTTTGATTTGTATTTCCCTGATAAGGAGCGACGCTGAACATCTTTTCATGTGCCTGTTGGCCATCCGGATGTCTTCTTTAGAGAAGTGTCTATTCATGTTTTCTGCCCATTTCTTCACTGGGTTATTTGTTTTTCGGGTGTGGAGTTTGGTGAGCTCTTTATAGATTTTGGATACTAGCCCTTTGTCTGATATGTCATTTGCGAATATCTTTTCCCATTCCGTTGGTTGCCTTTTCGTTTTGTTGGTTGTTTCCTTTGCTGTGCAGAAGCTTTTTATCTTCATAAGGTCCCAGTAATTCACTTTTGCTTTTAATTCCCTTGCCTTTGGGGATGTGTCGAGTAAGAGATTGCTACGGCTGAGGTCAGAGAGGTCTTTTCCTGCTTTCTCCTCTAAGGTTTTGATGGTTTCCTGTCTCACATTTAGGTCCTTTATCCATTTTGAGTTTATTTTTGTGAATGGTGTGAGAAAGTGGTCTAGTTTCAACCTTCTGCATGTTGCTGTCCAGTTCTCCCAGCACCATTTGTTAAAGAGGCTGTCTTTTTTCCATTGGATGTTCTTTCCTGCTTTGTCAAAGATGAGTTGGCCATACGTTTGTGGGTCTAGTTCTGGGGTTTCTATTCTATTCCATTGGTCTATGTGTCTGTTTTTGTGCCAATACCATGCTGTCTTGATGATGACAGCTTTGTAGTAGAGGCTAAAGTCTGGGATTGTGATGCCTCCTGCTTTGGTCTTCTTCTTCAAAATTCCTTTGGCTATTCGGGGCCTTTTGTGGTTCCATATGAATTTTAGGATTGCTTGTTCTAGTTTCGAGAAGAATGCTGGTGCAATTTTGATTGGGATTGCATTGAATGTGTAGATAGCTTTGGGTAGTATTGACATTTTGACAATATTTATTTTTCCAATCCATGAGCAGGGAATGTCTTTCCATTTCTTTAAATCTTCTTCAATTTCCTTCATAAGCTTTCTATAGTTTTCAGCATACAGATCCTTTACATCTTTGGTTAGATATATTCCTAGGTATTTTATGCTTCTTGGTGCAATTGTGAATGGGATCAGTTTCTTTATTTGTCTTTCTGTTGCTTCATTGTTAGTGTATAAGAATGCAACTGATTTCTGTACATTTATTTTGTATCCTGCAACTTTGCTGAATTCCTGTATCAGTTCTAGCAGACTTTTGGTGGAGTCTATCGGATTTTCCATGTATAATATCATGTCATCTGCAAAAAGCGAAAGCTTGACTTCATTTTGCCAATTTGGATGCCTTTGATTTCCTTTTGTTGTCTGATTGCTGATGCTAGAACTTCCAGCACTATGTTAAACAGCAGCGGTGAGAGTGGGCATCCTTGTCGTGTTCCTGATCTCAGGGAAAAAGCTCTCAGTTTTTCCCCGTTGAGGATGATGTTAGCTGTGGGCTTTTCATAAATGGCTTTTATGATCTTTAAGTATGTTCCTTCTATCCCGACTTTCTCAAGGGTTTTTATTAAGAAAGGGTGCTGGATTTTGTCGAAGGCCTTTTCTGCATCGATTGACAGGATCATATGGTTCTTCTCTTTTTTTTTGTTAATGTGATGTATCACGTTGATTGATTTGCGAATGTTGAACCAGCCCTGCATCCCAGGAATGAATCCCACTTGATCCTGGTGAATAATTCTTTTTATATGCCGTTGAATTCGATTTGCTAGTACCTTATTGAGAATTTTTGCATCCATATTCATCAGGGATATTGGCCTGTAGTTCTCTTTTTTTACTGGGTCTCTGTCTGGTTTAGAAATCAAAGTAATACTGGCTTCATAGAATGAGTCTGGAAGTTTTCCTTCCCTTTCTATTTCTTGGAATAGCTTGAGAAGGATAGGTATTATCTCTGCTTTAAACGTCTGGTAGAACTCCCCTGGGAAGCCATCTGGTCCTGGATTCTTATTTGTTGGGAGATTTTTGAATAACCGATTCAATTTCTTCACTGGTTATGGGTCTGTTCAAGCTTTCTATTTCCTCCTGATTGAGTTTTGGAAGACTGTGGGTGTTCAGGAATTTGTCCATTTCATCCAGGTTGTCCAATTTGTTGGCATATAATTTTTCATAGTATTCCCTGATAATTGCTTGTATCTCTGAGGGATTGCTTGTAATCATTCCATTTTCATTCATGATTTTATCTATTTGGGTCATCTCCCTTTTCTTTTTGAGAAGCCTGGCTAGAGGTTTGTCAATTTTGTTTATTTTTTCAAAAAACCAACTCTTGGTTTCATTGATCTGCTCTACAGTTTTTTTAGTTTCTATATTGTTTATTTCTGCTCTGATCTTTATTATTTCTCTTCTTCTGCTGGGCTTAGGCTGCCTTTGCTGTTCTGCTTCTAGTTCCTTTAGGTGTGCTGTTAGATTTTGTATTTGGGATTTTTCTTGTTTCTTGAGATAGGCCTGGATTGCAATGTATTTTCCTCTCAGGACTGCCTTTGCTGCGTCCCAAAGCGTTTGGATTGTTGTATTTTCATTTTCGTTTGTTTCCATATATTTTTTAATTTCTTCTCTAATTGTCTGGTTGACCCACTCATTCGTTAGTAGGGTGTTCTTTAACCTCCATGCTTTTGGAGGTTTTCCAGACGTTTTCCTGTGGTTGATTTCAAGCTTCATAGCATTGTGGTCTGAAAGTAAGCATGGTATAATTTCAATTCTTGTAAACTTATGAAGGGCTGTTTTGTGACCCAGTATATGATCTATCTTGGAGAATGTTCCATGTGCACTCGAGAAGAAAGTATATTCTGTTGCTTTGGGATGCAGAGTTCTAAATATATCTGTCAAGTCCATCTGATCCAATGTCTCATTCAGGGCCCTTGTTTCTTTATTGACCGTGTGTCTAGATGATCTATCCATTTCTGTAAGTGGTGTATTAAAGTCCAATTACCACATTCTTATCCAATTAATGTGCAATTACCACATTCTTATCAATAAGGTTGCTTATGTTTATGAGTAATTGTTTTATATATTTGGGGGCTCCTGTATTCGGTGCATAGACATTTATAATTGTTAGCTCTTCCTGATGGATAGACCCTGTAACGATTATATAATGTCCTTCTTCATCTCTTGTTACAGCCTTTAATTTAAAGTCTAGTTTGTCTGATATAAGTATGGCTACTCCAGCTTTCTTTTGGCTTCCAGTCGCATGATAAATAGTTCTCCATCCCTTCACTCTCAATCTAAAGGTGTCCTCCGGTCTAAAATGAGTCTCTTGTAGACAGCAAATAGATGGGTCTTGTTTTTTTATCCATTCTGATACCCTATGTCTTTTGGTTGGCACATTTAATCCATTTACATTCAGTGTTATTATAGAAAGATACGGGTTTAGAGTCATTGTGATGTCTGTATGTTTTATGCTTATAGTGATGTCTCTGGGACTTTGTCTCACAGGGTCCCCCTTAGGATCTCTTGTAGGGCTGGTTTAGTGGTGACAAATTCCTTCAGTTTTTGTTTGTTTGGGAAGACCTTTATCTCTCCTTCTATTCTAAATGACAGACTTGCTGGATAAAGGATTCTTGGCTGCATATTTTTTCTGTCTAGCACCCTGAAAATCTCGTGCCAATTCTTTCTGGCCTGCCAAGTTTCAAAAGAGAGATCAGTCACAAGTCTTATAAGTCTCCCTTTATATGTGAGTGCACGTTTATCCCTTGCTGCTTTCAGAATTTTCTCTTTATCCTTGTATTTTGCCAGTTTCACTATGATATGTCGTGCAGAAGGTCGATTCAAGTTACGTCTGAAGGGAGTTCTCTGTGCCTCTTGGATTTCAATGCCTTTTTCCTTCCCCAGTTCAGGGAAGTTCTCAGCTATTATTTCTTCAAGTACCCCTTCAGCACCTTTCCCTCTCTCTTCCTCCTCTGGGATACCAATTATGCGTATATTATTTCTTTTTAGTGTATCACTTAGTTCTCTAATTTTCCCCTCATACTCCTGGATTTTTTTATCTCTCTTTTTCTCAGCTTCCTCTTTTTCCATAACTTTATCTTCTAGTTCACCTATTCTCTCCTCTGCCTCTTCAAGCCGAGCTGTGGTGGTTTCCATTTTGTTATGCATTTCGTTTAAAGCGTTTTTCAGCTCCTCGTTGACTGTTCCTTAGTCCCTTGATCTCTGTAGCAAGAGATTCTCTGCTGTCCTGTATACTGTTTTCAAGCCCAGCGATTAATTTTATGACTATTATTCTGAATTCACTTTCTGTTATATTATTTAAATCCTTTTTGATCAGCTCATTAGCTGTTGTTATTTCCTGGAGATTCTTCTGAGGGGAGTTCTTCTGCCTGGTCATTTTGGATAGTCCCTGGCGTGGTGAGGACCTGCAGGGCACTTCCCCTGTGCTGTGGTGTATAACTGGAGGTGGTGGGTGGGGCCGCAGTCCGACCTGATGTCTGCCCCCAGCCCACCGCTGGGGCCACAGTCAGACTGGTGTGTGCCTTCTCTTCCCCTCTCCTAGGGGCGGGATTCACTGTGGGGTGGTGTGGCTCGTCTGGGCTACTTGCACCCTGCCAGGCTTGTGATGCTGGGGATCTGGCGTATTAGCTGGGGTGGGTAGGCAAGGTGCTCGGGGGCAGGAGGGGCAGGCTTAGATCGCTTCTCCTTAGGTGATCCACTTCAGGAGGGGCCCTATGGCAGCGGGAGGGAGTCAGATCCGCTGCCGGAGGTTTGGCTCCGCCGAAGGGCAGAGTTGGGTGTTTGCGCGGAGCGAGCAAGTTCCCTGGCAGGAACCAGTTCCCTTTGGGATTTCGGCTGGGGGATGGGCGGGGGAGATGGCACTGGCGAGCGCCCTTGTTCCCCACCAAACTGAGTCTGTTGTCAGGGGGCTCAGCAGCTCTCCCTCCCTTTGTCCTCCAGCCTTCCCGCTTTCAGAGCAGAGCTGTTCACTTATGACTTCCCAGGTGCTAAGTCGCGCTTGTTTTGGGAACACAGTCCGTCAGGCCCCTTTGCTTTGCAAGCCAGACTCGGGGGCTCTGCTTGGCCGGCGAGCCGCCCCTCTGCCCCGGCTCCCTCCCGCCAGTCCGTGGAGCGCGCACCACCTCGCCGCCCTTCCTACCCTCTTCCGTGGGCCTCTCGTCTGCGTTTGGCTCCAGCGACTCCGTTCTGCTAATCCTCTGGCGGTTTTCTGGGTTATTTAGGCAGGTGTAGATGGAATCTAAGTGATCAGCAGGACGTGTGGTGAGCCCAGCGTCCTCCTAAGCCGCCATCTTGCCGCAACCTCACACCACATCTTCTTTATCCATACATCAGTCAATAGACATTTGGGCTCTGAGAAATTTCTTTTTGAGAGGACTGTAGAAGTAGAGCTTTCAGGAGAGGACACTAGCTTTCTTATGACAAATTAGTTTTTTGTTTTTGTTTTTTTAGGAACAGTTTGGGGTTTAAGGTGTGTTATAATAAAGAGAGAGCAGTGTAACATAGCGTTAAGAATATGGGATGATTAAGTAACTGGCTCCAAGTTTTCAAGTGGACTGTTTTCATAAAGTTGAATTCAAGTAAACAACAAGGGGAATCTTGTGGTAGAATGATGATGAAGCTAGCAGCTCCACCCACATTTTAAAGCACAAAGCTGTATAAATCTAATCTATAGATTTAGAATTTTAGGAAACCCTCCTTCATAGATTTATTGTATATTCTGTGCACAGAAATATATTTGGTGTCATGCAGTATAAAACAAAATTATCTATTAATAAGAATCATAAGGGTACCTGCATGGTTCAGTCATTTGAGTGACTGACTCTTGATTTCAGCTCAGGTCATGATCTCATGGTTATGGGATTAAGCCCCGTGTTGGGCTCCATGCTGAACGAGGAGCCTGCTTGGGATTCATCCTCTCCCTCTCTCTCTGCCCCTAACCCACTCTTGTTTTCTCTCTCTCTCAAAATAAATAAGAATTATAGAAATAATTATAATGCCAATAAACATTATCACCATCATAACTTTCATTGTAATGGAAAATGGTTAACATTTCTGTATAAATTCATCTCTCATGTAACAAAGTCTCAAATAAAAGCCTGTTTGTCCAAGCGTTGTCATGTGGTTATCCCCTTGGGCAGAGGAAAAGAGGACATCTTTTTGTGTAATATTTTTGTTTTTAATTGTGGTGAAATTCACATGATGTAAAATTAACCCAACAATTCAGTGACATTTAGTACACTCACAATATTGGGCAACCACCATTTTTGTCTGTTTATAAAACATTTTCATTGCCCCCAGATCAATACCTCATACTTACTAAGCTATTACTCCTCATTCTTCCTTTCCCCTGGACCCTCAAAACCACCAATTTGCTTTTTGCCTATAAATCTATAGAGATATCCTTTTTATAACGTGTATCCGTACTTCATTCCTTTTTACGGAATAATATTTCAATATGGAATAATATTTCATTGAATGCATATACTATAATTTGTTCATTCATACACTGATGAACGTTAAGATTTTTCCCACCTTTGGTTATTTTAAATAGTGCTGTTGTGAATATCCATGTACAATTGTTTAAATTTTCAAATCTTAGGGTAACATATCTAGGAGTGGGATTTCTGTGTTATATAGTGATCCTATGCTTAATTTTTTGAGGAATCACCAAACTGGTTTCCACAGTGACTGTACCATTATGCATTCCCATCAGCAGTATTCAGTGATTCCAATTTATCCTTATACTTGCCAAGTCTTGTTATTTTCTGTTACTTTGTTGTTATAGTTGTTGTTAAAGCTGTGAAATAGTGTCTAATGATTTTAATTTGCACATTCCTAATGGCTAATGAAGTTAAGAATTTTATCACGTGCTTGTTGACCATTTATTTCTATATCTTCTTTGTAGAAATGTCTATTCAAGTCTTTTGCCCATATTTTAATTGTTTTTTGTTGTTAGGAATAAGACCTCTTACATGCTGCCAACAAAGGGAAACATACAAAGGAGATGTTCCTTTGTGTCCAAAAGGATACATACAAATGTGAAAGATTCTTACCTAAATAAAAATCATAAGTCAGAGAAAGACAATTACATGATTTCACTAATTAGTGGAATTTAAGAAACAAAACAGATGAACATAGGGGAAGGGAAGCAAAAATAAGATAAAAACAGAGTAAGGCAAACCATGAGACTCTTAAATACAGAGAACAAACTGAGGGTTGCTGGAGGGGAGGTGGGTGGGGGCATGGTCTAAATGGGTAATGGGCATTAAGGGGGGCAGTTGTTGGGATGAGTGCTAGGTGTTGTATGTAAGTGATGTATCACTGGGTTCTACTCCTGAAACAAATGCTATACTGTATGTCAACTAACTTGAATTTAAATACATAAATTTATAAAAAGATCATTGGATTTTGAACAACCAAATAAATGTATGCCATAATATTTTTAGGTCTCCTGCCTTACTCAAGAGAGAATCTATTTTGACATTTATTGCATTGAATTTCTTTTCTTTGAATTTAAGGAGTGTTAAAGGGGAGGGCCAGATCTCCTTCATGGTTAATACTACATATTACACAATATTTGTTGACTTATTTGTTAATTTAACAATGACTTGTTAACTTAATTTGAGGATCCCTGAGTATAACTTCCATAAAATTATTTTATCAAGTTGCTGAAAATCAGAACATATGTGTTCTCTTCTATGTCTTTTTCTATTTTCAAGTAGTGGTTATGTACTAAATTGGAAGTAACATTTTCAGCAGATTATTGGTTACACTTTAAATGTTAGTTATTGGCTGTTAATAGTATGCACTTATTTGGAAGAGTCTTGTTGGGGAAAAACTGAAGTATTAGGGCACGATTTTTGAATAGTCAGCGTAAATAAAATTTAGATGGACAGAACATTAAGCTAGAAGGACTGTAACCACATTCACTCACTGAGTTGTTCTTATAGCACCTAAAAGTGCATTATGAAGGCATATTTGGAATGAAGAATGTTTTAATAATACACATTTATATTCGATCAGTAGGAAAGGCTTTGAAAGTCTATCTGTGACAAGCACAGGAAATATAACATTTAAATGGACTCAAACATTTCTCACTAAGTAATTTGCAGAGTTTGTGAAACTGTTATATTTTAGTCACCCAGGAAGAAAATCCCTAATCCATTTATTAGGCTAGTCTTTTTATTTACACACATCTTTGTTCTCTCAGTGTAGGTAAGTGAACGTGATAGACTTGCATGTTCCTTCTGTGGCTGTCATTATGAGTCTGAATATAACCAAGCTAATGAAAGCAATTTCATTTTTATTGTCAAAGAAAATGCAACTGATGATATAGTTTTGATATACTTGTGGTATTTAAAAACAAAACACCTCTCAATGAGTCTTAAGATTCCAGCTTATGATTGGATAGAAATCGTTATTTTATTCCTAAATCCATGTAGGACCTTAAATATGTTACATATAATCCCAGCAACTGGATAATGTCTATGAACAAGTGGCTAATGTCCCTTACCAGTTGGTAAATTAGTATAGTGTGCTCGTGTGAAAATTCTTGTTCTCCACCCATGCATTTGTTTGTTCAAACAATTGTTTCTTAGTGATTATTAAGTGAAAAATATCTTACTCCCTAAATGGAAAGGCAGCAATAGAAGAACATGATTTTGAGTGTGAGAGGTCCACATTTGAATTCCTCCTATTACATTTTTGTAGCTTTGTAACTTTCACAAATTATGTAATTTCCTATCTTCTGTTTTTATTTCTTTGATTAGTAACTTAGCTTCCTATCTAAAAGATAGTAGTAACTTTACTATTATTCATTTTTCCTCTGTGGACAACTACATTGACTGTAAAGGCAACTCTTTTAAAAGTGGCTCATGCCATTAGATTGCTAGCCACCATGTTAGTGACAAGTTTTATTTTTCTGAGTAGTTTTTACTCAAAATGTAGTTAATTCCTAGTTACTTAATAGCTGAGCACAGTATATAAAAAAACACCTCAAAATGTAAATAACAAAAACCTAAAAGAATTTCATGCACATGGTTTATGGGAAAATTTTTGATGTAATAATTCTTCCTAATCATATCACAACACATTAGGAAAAGTCTATAGGCAGCTAATGCAAGTTGATGAAGAGTTATGTACAAAAATAAGAAATACTTGGCATTCTAATCATTTTTATTTAGTTTATTTTAGATAAACTAGGGAATATAGGTAACATCTGGAGGCACTTAAAACAGCACATATTCATAGTTTGGATACTGGTATATAGTCCTTACTGAACTGAATTGAGCTTTGCATCTTCTAGCTGTTTACTACCATAGAATCAAACTCTTAGTTTCCTTTGTTTTCAGGTGGTATGTTTCTGTCAATATCTGCTTAAATATTCTAATACCTAGGAATTCTTTGCCTACTGCCAAGCCTAGTCTGAATACCAGTATTGTTTAGCCTAAAATGTTCTCTTTTACATAGTTTTTAAGTACTTTTATTAAAGTAGGCCAACATTTTAAAAATCAGTATCTTCCCATTGAAAATCTGATTTTCTTTATTTCTTGGGGAAAATGGCCAAAAGATTTGGAAACATTGACCAGCATTCTACTGGAGCTAAATTGCTCTTACACAGTTTAGACAAGATAACACTTTCCAGTTCAACAAAATACCATCAATTTATTGTTTCTTTGACAGAAAAGCTGAATGTCAACTATAATTCATCATCACATTTGTTGTTTCTCTTAGAATAAGCAAATATTTCCCTGTTTCTAGGTCTCTAATAAAAATGTGTAAGTGAAAAGTAAATCTGGACGAGGTAATGATTTTAAAAAGTGGGAGAGACTATTTCCTTAGGAAATAAACATTTTTCCGAGAATTGACTATGAAAGCAAAATATTTAGCATTAAATATGTATCTTTTGCCTTATACCCACCTTTACTTCTATAGGTAGGTAGTGGAGTTTGTGAACCTTGGTTTGAGATACCCAACAATAGAAATACTTATGAATCTTGATTTCTGTATTTCAATCAGTTGTATGCTATTTACCAACAGAAGTGGGGTTTATTAGTTTAACCCAATTTTCAAGTTAGGAATATCAGAGGAATTCATCTGCAATAGAAAATTAAGAAGTAGCCATACAGTACCTAATAGCCTAAGAAACTTAATCTGTTTTCCAACTCACTTGACTTACTGTCTAGGTTTTTTTTTTTTTCTTTTTTTCTTTTTTCCACTGAGGAATATCAGGTTCAATATCTTATTTGTGCAGACTTCAAATGAAATCAGATTGTCTTTTCTTTCAAACATAAATCCAGTAATTAGTATCTAGTCATCAGTCTCGTATATGGATTGTTTCTTGGAAACCAAAGACAATAATTGAGTTTAAAATGCTGTGCCTAACATTTCAGGGTGATACACAGCAAATGCAGTGGAGAATATTTTTCTGTCACTGTGGATTTCTTAATGTAAATTCACTTAAGTGAAGGGGCTATCAATTTGTAGTGTATTATCGCACTCTAGTTAAGACCAAGCTTCATTGAACACATGCCCAACCTCTACACAGAATAAATTGCATCTTGGCAGTTCAATTCTCTTAAATAAATATTTTCTCTCTTTTAATTTTAAATAAGCCTTTACCATCTGTTCTGTCCTTTAGTTACGAAAATGCCAAAGAACATAACTTACTACTGTGCCATTTACAAACTGTAGGCAGAGAAGTGACTTAGTACTTGGCATGTCTTTGTTCTCAATTCTACTCAATATTTGTTTTTCCTTTTCTCATGCTTCAAATATAATGGAAGATATTATTCTGACATACAGAAGTCTTTTCCAGCAAAAATGGAACACAGGAAAAATGATTAATTTGAAAGACTTAACCAAAGCCGAATCTGCAGAAATGTGAAATACCTGAAGGATTGTAATCATATAGACAGTATGTTAAGCCTAACTTTATCAGGCAGATGCTATGCAGATTGCATTATAGCCAAGATCCTTGGTAAAGGAAACTCATTTTGTCTTCTCAGAGGGACAAGAGATATTTCCAAGGAAACCAAGAATTAATGCTTGCATTCATCCTGTATACACGTTTGTTACATCCTGCATATTCCAGGCATATAGCAAAAATTACCTGGACATTAATATGACATCACAACATTGAATAGAAGAGTGGTATAAGAAGTCTGTGTAAAATATAAAAGTTACATTCAATTTAATTCCCTGAACAAAGAACATGGTGAGGAACTTAGCTGAATATATTCATATTGAAAATAAAAGCTGCTGATGAAGAAATGACAACAAAACCCCTAAATCTTTGTAATGTATTTATATTGAGAATTCATAATAGGAGGGGCCACCATGGCGGAGAAGTAGGGGGATCCATACTTCCCACGTCTCTCAAACAAAGAAGTGCAGAAGCCAAAGGACTTTGAACACCAGAGCCTGGGAGGAAAGGAGACTGAATGTACCAGGAAGAAAATGGGAAAGCTGGAGAAAAGATAGGTGGGTGACTGAGAACTGGGGGAGATGAAAAAAGGCCACATGAGCACGGAGGAGAGGAACCCCCTTCTGCTGAGAGACAAAGGGAAGAGAAAGAGCAACTAGGAAAGTGTAGGACCCTATCTGGACCGGAGAAAGACCTTGGACCGAGACTGTGAGGGATCCGATCTACAACTGCGGGGCTTTCTTCGGACTGGGGCCAGCTCCCTGTTTGTGCTCCTGGGGAGGAGGGGAGCCGGTCCTGGGTGCAGTGGTAATTCAGAGGATCAGTCCGCAGTTGGAGAGAGTGGTTACCTCCCTGGAGGGCTGCGTGATAGTACATAGCCTGCCTGTGTCCGCCACCCCTGGGCTCTGTGGCTGGGCTGAGGGTGTAGTCTGCAGTAGGAAAAGGTGGCTGTCTTCCTGGAGTGCCGTGGGAATGGACAAAGCCTGTGTCTGCCTGCTTCCCTGAGGCTGCGGCTCAGTCCCCAGTAGGAGAAGGTTGTCCTCCCTGAAGTGCGGAGGCAAACATAAAGCCAGCCAGGACCACAGATCCCGCGCACTGAGAGGCGCTTCCCCAGTGCCAGAGCGCATGGAGCAGGACTTTGAATCCTAGCCAAGCACAGGATCGGGGGAGTTGTGGGAGCAGGAAGGAACCCCCCGCCGGCTGCACCCGTGGCACAGTGAGGACGATTCAAACAGAGTCCACCAGATCCGGCTCTGTGGAGAAGAGACTGGGGGATCACCATTTCACCTCCCCCCACTCCACCACCACCGAGGCGGGGCCTCAGGGATCCCTCCTGGGACCCATAGTGGAGGTGGGTCCAGATTACACCAAACTGCACTTCTTGCACTGGGTAACTGCGTATCCACCAGGGCGGCGAAGACCCTGCCCACAGCTACTCCAGATAAGCGCTGCAGCATTGCCTGGATTAACTCTAGGTCAATTCTGGATATTCTATACTTTCTATTACCCCATCTTTTAATTTTTAACCTGGTATTTTCTATACTTTACATCTGAAACTACTCACTGAACATTAGAATATTTCTCATTAAACCCTCCTTCATTGATGGGTGTTAAAAGTATCACGCACCAAACTCTTCTGTTCTTTTACTGTCAATAGTAAAATTTTAAATATCAGAGTTTATTATTTCTTCTTAAAACTTAAAATATTGATTGCATTTGCAACACAGGATACCTCCTTGGAATAATGGGTACATTTTATGTTCATCTTTCCATCTTCCAATTGACCTTACTTGAATATTATTTCAAATTGAAGATCCTGTGAAAAGTCACAAAAGCATTCCTCTTCATTTTCATCAAAATGTGTCACCTGCCATATTTCTAAAAGCCAGATTATTTTATCAGTTGTTTTAATAAGTTCTTCAGATGGACCAACTCTGTACTGGGATCACTTTTAATCTGTTAAAGAATTGTAGAAATATGTAGCAACATATTAATTTAAAATAATGAAGTACTTGGACAACATACATTCCTAATGGAAATCAAGTTTTGATTTTACCCGCATGCTTCATTCTAGTTCACAAAATAAAAGTAGCAGAGTAGTATTTTGAATAATTTTCACAAAGAAGGAAAGACATAAGTAGCAAGGAAGGAATTAGGAAGGAAGGGATGAAAAATATTGCTATTTGCTTAACCTCAACTCCATACTTTCTGATATATTCTATTTTTTATTGCCTTTGATTTTTAATGTTTATTTATTTTTGAGAGAAAGAGCACACGACAGAGAGGGAGGCACAGAATCTGAAGCAGGCTCCAGGCTCCAAGCTGTCAGCACAGAGCCTGATGCGGGGCTCGAACTCAAACCATGAGATCATGACCTGAGCTGAAGTTGGACACTTAACCTACTGAGCCACCCAGGCGCCACAGTTGCCTTTGATTTTTAGATAGGTGTTGAGATTTATTGTCTGTGTTTTTATGTCATTATTGTTTAAATTACTGTTGGAAGAGAAGTCTTGGCAATGTTACAAGAACATCTATAAAGTGAATGAAGAAATTCTGAAATAGGATTTAAGGAAAGAAAAACTGTGGTGACCTCCAATAAGTAAAATGCAGTTTCCTCCCTATTAGTAGAATCAGCAAATGATGGTCTGAAATCATGTAGAGAAAGAGCATGATAGACAACTAGGCACAACGGCAAGGTTGTATGATTTCCAAAAAAAATGGCAAGGAGATAATTGTGTTGAAGAAGATCAGAAACAGGTTTTGAAGTAACCTTAAATCATGAATATTGTGTTCCAGGTTAATCCCATGAAAATGGAAACTTCTTTTTATTAGTAGGGCTGTGGATCAGCACAATCAAATGAAATTTTAGGCATCTTCGAATTGAAAAAAAATCACAAAATTGCACTATTTATTCTAGACAACACGTTTACCTGTTAGTGACTAAATTCTGAGTACTAAGGTGTCTCAGGAATTTCTAGTATGTTCGTTCATTCTACACATTTCTTGGCTTTATGGATAACATTTGATGTTGATTAAACTCGACGTAACTTGAACTGAATACTGATCCCCTACTTCATACATTCTCAAGAGCTCTGATGAGTGGGAATATGACATCCAGAAATATTTCACACTACTGACTACATTGTAAACAATGCAATAAATTCCCATATTAATATGAAATAACATGTATAATTATTTCAATATTAAAAATGTCTTCTCATATGAATTTTACTAATGTGAAATTAATGGTTATTTTTAGTTACAAACATTATCACTTCATTGTAAATATGCTTAGTTTTGTTTTCTTTGTAAATTTTCGATTTTGTAATGAAGTTTAAGTTTACTTTATTTTCACAAACAAAATTAGATATTATTTGTAATTTAGAAAATCCTGAATTTACTCTTCTCCTCTAAAACATTTTCTTCTCTCTGAAAATATAAAGAAATCTTACCTATATTATAAGTCTATACGTTTATATTATAAGATCCTGTCATTTTGTCTCTAGCTAATTGTCCCAGAGATTTAACCATAGAAGGCCCACTAGGAATACTACTCCTTCCCTCTGTCAATAGTGACTAGCTTCTGTTTGGTCCCTTGGACCAAGCCAGGTCTGTTAGAATTCTTTCTCAAGATGTTTAAACCAGGAATTGGGAAAATAGTCCATTCTCTCTAGGTAGGTAGACACATAGGTGAAACGAAGGAGCCCATGGTGACCATGTGGAAAAGTGTGCAGTGACTCTCAGATGTTAAGTGCTTTACCATGTTTCTTTGTATTAAATCATTATTTGCATCATGAAAGTCCAATTCACGATTATCCTTTTTAATCCTAAACACAAAACTTTCCTCTGTCCTCTAAAAGAGATTATCATATTGTATTTAAGATCTTGATTGAAGACATTAGACAAACATTGTCTTTGGGAATACAAATGGTAAGTAACCCTGTTTACACAAATGACATTGCATGTTGTGGATTGAAGGTATGGTCAGGATACTTGCTCAAAAATATTCCTTTAATGCTATATTTGGGACATTGGGTCCTGCTTTCATTCTTAGATGGCTAAATAGATTTGTCTAAAAAGCACATTACTGTTTGTCAATCCTGCCAACTTCATCCTGCCATTGCCAAGGTAAAGAATTTTTATTCAACCAGATTAGGTCTTCTTTGATGCAAAGCTTATTTGGGAGTATATAGCACTAATACAAAAGGTAGAACTGTAAGAAAAGGCCCGCTACTTAAACACAATGAAGATAGATATGTAATGTAAAAAACTTTTCCACCTATTTTTTCCCAAATTCATTATTATTTTTTGTTCTGTTAAAAGCTGTGGAAATTATAAGGACACATGAATGATAGGTTCTGAACTGGAGGATGAGATATGTGGCTTTATTTTTTTTTCATATTAACCTAGTTACATAACATCTTTGAGCATCAGGTAAATGGAAACAATAATCTGCTCTACCAATAACATAGGTCTGTTGTTAAAATGTAGTGAGAATACATTTGGTGAAAGAATTTGGTAAGCTCTAAAATATTGTAGTGGAATCTAATTTTATATGTTTTGTTGTAATATGAATTGGAATATATTATAAAATAAAACCATATCTCCCTTAACATATTTAATTCATACCAAAATGTTACACAACCAAGCCTGAAAATCACGAGTAGACATAGTTGACTAATATAGTAGTTGTTATTATAGTCCTCATCAGGAAGATTATGCATATTCAGAATGTATTTTTATTCTGTTTAAAAAATGATTTACAATGCCCATATTCTTTTATTTGCTTTGCTATGAAAATTTCAAAGTCAACTGTTTAGCTTTTTATTAAAGGAGCTAACTGTTCTTTCAGTCCTTCATCTCTTATTTCTGCTACCATGTAGCAGTTCTTAGGTGTTTATATTTATGGTCTCTCAGTAGCAATTGGGAGGGTTTCCAAAGATTACCTGAACCATGGCATGTAAGTGTATTTTAAGCATTTATATTTTTCAGGAATTTTTGAGATTTTCCATTTATTATAGATAATGTGGAATGCAATTCAACAAAATTATGAGTCCATTTTATTTTATATTTTTCAGAAGTTTTTGGACTGTGAGTCATGCAGGAAATCAAAACAACTCAAAATCTTGCCTTAAGTGTTAATTATTTCTCACATTTGTCCTTTGAAAGTGCAAAGCACTGCTGAATATTTGAAGTCAACCAGGGAGTAAAGTCCTTGGTTCTGAAGAATTATCATTTTTGTTTTATTTTGTTTTGTTTTTTCCCTGATAGCAGAAGTTCAGTTCTTCAGTTCCTACGATTTGTCATGCTGGCTCTGGGATGCACTGTCTAGAAACTGTTCACTTCCACCCTACTTCTTAGTGCTTCTAGGATTTATGCATCTTTTTTCAGTTGCTAGGTGACTGGGCAGTGTGAATACTGATTGTATCTCTTTGTATATTGCTGACCAATGTGACTCCCTAGCGCTTATCCCAATCCATAGTTCAAAGAAGGCCCTCAAATGTTTGTCAGATCTACATGAACCCAATTCTGATTAAATGGGGGAAAAAAAGGAAATAAAATATAATTTTAGAAGAAAATTGTCAGAAGTGATCAAAGGAAAATATAGTGTCTGGAATACCATAAATAATATTTGTAAAACGTATAGAATGAGCAAAAGAATAAATGAATACATAGTAGGCTTAATATTAAGCACCCACTTTAGGTTTTAAAGTGGAAACTGACAAACTGGATTTCAAGTGAATTTGGTAACATGGGTATCAGGAAAGTTGGAAGTTTTGTCAGAGTTTATTTTCTGTCTCCTGCAGAAGAAACCAATGTTTTTCCAGTAGTGTAAGGTTAACCAAAAACAGTAACTTCAGACAGATGTCTTGACATATCAGTGTGGTGGTGATCACATGGAAAAACAGTACCTCTACAGAAATACCACATAAGTTTGAAGCCTGACTGATTTTTGCAGGAGTACATGAGGAACAGCTGTTACAGATTGGAGTACATTATACAAATAAGTGTAATATCCAGGAATTGCAAGGAGGTACAAAGAATTTTTTGAAAAGAAGGCTAAAAACCTGATCCCCAAACTGCCTAAAATCTAGCTTAATTCTCTTGAGTAATATAGCCTAAGTAGCAGAATTTAGGAATATTATGTTTATCTTGCAGGACGCTAAGAGTTTTATGCAAATGCAATGAATATGGTCAGAGAAACTTCTGTAGAGACTGAGAATGATTCAATGGGTATACATAAACAGAGTGATCTTTACAATGAACTCAATAAGCAAGAAAATAGAGATTTGAGAATGAATACCTAATTGATCATATGTCTTCAAAAATACTGATCAAAACCCAGCTACTGTGGATTCAAGGCCTTTTAATTTGTATTCTTAGATAAAGAAAAGTCATTGTCTTGTTCACTAATCAATGTGGGAAATCATTATCAGGAACACGTAGGATTTTAGAGAGGGCAGGGAAAACATGAGATACTGTGTGCAAAGCCTTTAGAACCAGGTGTGGCATACTAAGCCTGAGGACATATTAGGTAGTAGTAGATGTGGTAGTAATTCTAAAGCTTAGGCCTAGCTAAAAATTTATGCAATTTATATCATAAATCTAAGACTCTCCAATGAAAACAGCAGGAAAAAACCAGGGATATATAAAAATAACTATTAGAGAAAAAAGAAAGCCTAATTAATAGAAATAGTTTTCTTTTAGAAAAGAAGTGTTGGCAAATACACCATCATTAAATATATGCTTTGTATGCCATTTCTGATAATATATTATCCTTACTTCAACAGGTTGCTGAAGTATCTTTATATTTGGGTCTCTTTCCATTTGTATCCAAAAAAGTAATCTCAAATAATCTGTGCATTATGGGAAACTTTTTGCCATTAAGCCAAAACCAATAATGCAAATCTGATTCACTTCTATACTGTATTAACTAAGTATAGGTATCATTTGTAATCTTTAGTATTCTGTTTCTAAAGTGTGATACAACCTGAAACCATAGGAAGTTAGTTATTTAAATTTCTAAGGTTGAAGGAAGGAAAGCTTATAAACTGCATGTAATAATGGAATTCAGATGACAGTGGTATGTTTTGGGAATCCCATCATAGAACGAGCCCTTCCATAAGGCAGGGATCTTCCACAATCCTAGAGCACTCTATTGCTAAAGCTAAAAAGGCCAGATACTGCATGCATGTGAGCAGGTAACCTAAGCTTGACAAATCTAATCCCCCCAAATTATTTTAATAAATTGGTGTAAGACAGAAACACCTTAAAATTCATTCTTTTGCTGGTAACAGTGATATTTCAGTAAGTGTGCCATAGTGTGCCAGTGGTGGGACCATGGAACCAAGTTGTTCCTGAGTTATGCCCTTGGTCATGAATTCAGTTGCCTACATATTCTTGATTCTTGGCTAGTTTTCTCAGATAAATTTTCTAGCATCTTCTTGTTTATATGGGCCACTCCATAGCTTTAATAAATTCTATTTCAGAGTCTGTTATTACTGGGATCTAAAAAGTTTGTTACAGATAACGACACCTAGATAGAGGGAATTTGAGTGGATTGGTGTCTTGCACATTTGAAATTAGAGGCAGCACAAATTTAATAATCAGAGTTTGGGTAAAAGCACACAATGCATAGTAGAGAAATAGCCACATAATCATGTATATTTATTTGAAAATAATTTCCAGATAAAAATAAGTGGTTGGGGAGAGAATTACCAATTCCATACAACAGTATGACAGGCATAAGGAATATCAGAGTGAAAAAGCCACAAATATTGCACTTGGATAGCTTAAAGAAAAACTGTGCAGACAACTAATAACCTGAGGCACTAAATGAATGTTTCAGGCTTTCTATTTCTATCCAGAATTGATCTCTTATACTCTGATGTTGCAAGCTGAAGTAACTGAAAACCTAATGTGAAGTTTTACCTTTAAGGTTACTAAATTAAAATGTTACTTGTTTTGCAACCTTGCTTGGCCTCTTTTGTAAAATTTGGGGCATTTATTGTTTTAAGTGTGAGAGACCAAGAATTGGAAATGTTAGAGTTTAGAGACTTTTATCTCTCTCGAAATCTCAAGAATGATAGTGAAATTTTTAAAAAAAGAAAAATAGAAAAACATGTTACTGAAAGAACTTACTAAAGTGCCCTTTCTCCTTGGCAATGAAACTGATTTTTCCTCTCTGTTAAATCATTGTTATGTCATGAATGTAGGGAATTATGTGGGAAATTCGGCAAGTTCTCGTTGTGGCATTACATTTGCTCTTCTCTGTGTCTACCACCATATCTAGAATTAAGTTCAGATGTGTTATTGGGAGTGCAGGAACAATTCTAAAATACAAAAGTAGCTGGAATATTTTTATAATTTATGTATATAAAATATGTTGAGGATATGTGTGAAGACATTTTGATGATGCTTGACTAAGAAAAGAAGAATAACATGTTGAATCAATCTGGATTTATTAATAGAAGTACATTTACCAGAATTTCTGGATTAGTTTTGTTAATTCTAGCAGCAGGGCATTGTTCAAATTTTTGTGCACCTGTTGACAATTGGATGCAGTGGCAAATAAAGTTGAGGTACCAGAATTTCCTTTATTTTATATTGGGGAATGAATCCAATGATTTAGGGAAATAAAAATGATGTACTGGACTTTAAATATGTAAACTCACCTATTACCCCTCTCATCTTGAGGACTCCATAAACAAATCCTCTACCAAAGTCTGAAAAAATATATAGGTGTGTAGGGAGTTCCCAAAATTCCCAGATTCAGTGATTGACTATGAGGACTCACAGGATTCATGATGTAGTTGTAGTCATGGCTATGATTTATTATAGTGAAGGGGTACAAAACAAAATCAGCGAAGGCAAAATGTGCATGAGGGGAAAGTCCAGAGGAAACCAAGCTCAAGCTTTGAAGAATCTTCTCTTGGTGGAGGCCTATATGACATGTTTAATTCCTCTAGCAAGGAGTTAGGACAGCGTGTGAGAAATGTCGTCTACCAGGGAAGCTCATTAGAGATTCACTACTCAATGTTTTTATTGAGACCTGGTCACTTAGGCACCTTCTTCTTAGCACATGCCAAAATTTCAGACTTCAGAAGTAAAGCAGGTGTTCAGCATAAACCATGTTGTTTATACAAACCGTCTAGGCATGGTGAGCCATTTTTATCAGTTCTAGGAATTGTGAAGAACCCTTGTAAAATCCCAAGTTTCCAGAATCTAGCCAATTTCCAACTTTACGTGTAGGCCTTTCTTTTTTTTTTAAACTTTTTTTTTTTTAACGTTTATTTATTTTTGGGACAGAGAGAGACAGAGCATGAACGGGGGAGGGGCAGAGAGAGAGGGAGACACAGAATCAGAAACAGGCTCCAGGCTCTGAGCCATCAGCCCAGAGCCTGACACGGGGCTCGAACTCACGGACCGCGAGATCGTGACCTGGCTGAAGTCGGACGCTTAACCGACTACGCCACCCAGGCGCCCCACGTGTAGGCCTTTCTAAGCTGTGTTAGCTCTCAGCTGCCCAATTGATGAGGGAGCAGAATTTTTGAAAAATGCCTGAATGTCTCTGTTCTGTAGTCTTGCTTTCTGATGTGAGATTGTATAGTTGAAAAAGGACCCTTGATTTGAAAGAGGGTGAGAGGATAGCAGGGTGCCAGATGGTAAGTAGGGGCGCTTAGTTTCTACTTGTTCAGGGGCCAAATGGATATGGTTTACCTCAATAAACAAGAGAATGAACATGGCAAACAAAATCTAATCCTAAAGGATCTTTCTTCATTATAATTGTTCATGATGGCCTTAGGAATAAATGACTCATCTGTTCATACAGATAAGGTGCTACTTGGAATTCATAATCAAAACAGACAAAAAATTTTAGGTTTCAGTGAATCTGGTTATTTAGCCATAAAAATTGCAAGTTTTAAATGTTCACTAGCTATTAAAGTTATTTGTAAATAAAGGGAGACTAGGTTCACCAAAGGAAGCATATGGTAGTCAAATCATAGATATTCTCACTCTCCTTCTTACTATACCCTAGGGTGATCTGCATCTATTTATTCAAGTAACAGTATACAGTGTAAAGGAAAATACAGAGTTTATTTCAGGGAATACTCGACAGTTGCTATGGTAGATTGTAACCTGCACATCCGACCACTTACTATGCATATATATTTTTTAAATTCCATGTTAAAGACCTTATTCTTACAATCCTTCTAGTGATATGTGTGTGTGTTGTTTTAAATTAACTCTAATAAATTTGTTCTGAGATAATTTTCCTTTGGTACAAATTTGTCACTGAAACCTACAAGAAAATGTGGAAGAGGCTTATGATAGGTAAAGTAATATACTTTTTAAACTAGTCAGTTGTGTGTTAAGTCCAATGGAATCCATGCATTGAAATGTCTCCCATTTATAAGTGAATAGTAAGGATACATCTCAACTCACATCCTCTCATACTTGTTTTTCTTACCTTTGGAAAATTCATGACTTTAAGAAAGATGAAATGGAAGTTCCTGGAATAGTTCTGTGTGTCAGTAGTCAAAAGCAATAGTGCACTTCTGTGTGAATCACACATCATAAAACTAGCAAATTTCAGAAGTGATAATCCCTATTACATTACCATTTAACTCTTCAGTTTGGCTGAGACAAAAGATAAATTTATCCTTAAGAGTTACAGAGCTTTATCATGAATTTAATTAGGTGGTTTCCAATTGCAACTACTATCCCAAATGTGCTTTCCTTACTAAAGCAAATCAATACAGCCCCTGGCATCTGGTATGCTGTTATTGATCCAGAGATAACTTTTTTCCCACTCTAAACCAGTAAACAGCAAACATAAAAAGCTTTCTGCTTTCACCTGGCAGGGGCAGCAGCTTAGTAGGGTACTTAAAAATCTTAAGCCATCATCTGGTTTTCTTTAAAAATCTTGGAAAACAGGAAGTAGAGTTTTCTTCATTAAATGTCTAGGTAAGAAAAACCATCTTACTCAAAAATGTGTAACAAAGGCAATGAAAAAACAGGTTTTCATCCTCACTAAACTTTCTACATGTATAGTGACTTGCAGCATACTGCAAAATCTCCTTCAAAGGAACAGATAAATCCATCATAGAACCAGTTTCACCAGGAAAGAGTTAAAACACCTAGTGAGTTTAATGAAAATTGAGTTGTAATGGGGATGCAAGGTACAGCATGGCCGCTATAGTTAATACTCTATTAATAATACTATATTGTACATTTGAAAGTTGTTAGTGAATCTTAAAAGTTCTCAAAAAAATTGGTGACTACGTATGGTGAGGGATGTTAACTAGACTTATTGGTTTGCTCATCTTACAATACATACAAATATCAAATTGTGCTATTCACCCAAAACTAATGTAACATTGCACTGTCCATTATGCCTCAATTAAAAAATGAAAAGTGAGAAACATTTAGATGCAATTCAAATTACTTTTGAGGATACTACTCCAATTGATGTAGTTGTCATTGAAAGGCTTTTACATTTAAACCATTTACCTGTTAGATTTCAGTTGGAGCAATTTCGTATTCACCTTTATAACTCAGCAAGTCCACTGATGGCTCACAATTCTTGTAGTAGAAAAGGGTGCTTTATTTAAACCAAGGCAAAACCTATCTCAAACCAACTCATCTTCCAATCTTGTGAGAAACACAAGGCCCTGATTTGTTTTTCTTCCTTTCCTTTCCTTTCCTTTCCTTTCCTTTCCTTTCCTTTCCTTTCCTTTCCTTTCCTTTCCTTTCCTTTCCTTTCCATTCCATTCCATTCCATTCCATTCCATTCCATTCCATTCCTTCTTTCATTAAAGTCATTCTCTCTTTAATAAGTAGTGATTCTCCTTTAAAATAAAAGGCCTTTCATCTGCTACTAAACCCTTATGAAGTTTGAACATCTGACCATGCATGGGACAAGAGAACATGCCTCCTAGAAAGTTGTCTTTTATCAACTAGATGGTGTCTATCTGCTTAGCATTAAGGCAGTTGTGCCCTGAAACACTCTTCTTCTTGTGAATGTACTTTTTATGACACCAGACCCAAGGATATTCTGAAGGCGTATGTTAGTTGTGGGTAAAAGCTTCTTCTATCCCCAACACTTTGGTTTCACTTCTCCTCTGTCCTTAACGCACACTCAAGGATTCATGTGGAATGCCTTATAAATAACTGAATGAGTTGGAAAACATGAGCTTGATTTATAAATGACTTTATTGATTGTAACAGCCAAATGTTTACTGCTGTGCCGTTAGAACCTCATACAGAAGTGCCCTCAACATCTACAGGGAAGTTCTTTTATTGTAAAAAAAAAAAAAAAACAAACAAAAAAACAAAAAACAACTCTGAGCAGGAAACATCATTGCCTCTGCCAGGAAGATGAGTTGGTTTGAGATAATAATCTTCAGGGATTCATGGGAAGTGACCAGTTTTTTGGCTGATGATCAGAGATTTGGGAGGAATAAAATTGTAGAATTAGTGATAACGGTGTTTCAAGAAGTAGTATATGACTGGACCTCACAAAACTTGTAAAATAGTTGCTTTAAATACATATTAAATGTCCCACTGTGGAGGTGGTTCCTTTTTTTAAGTTTTTTTAAAAATTTTATTTTTACTTATTTTATTTTGAGAGAGAGCGAGCGAGTGAGAGCGCACACAAGCAGGGAAAGAGAAAGGGAGAGCGAGAGCCCAAGCAGGCTAAGTACTGTCAGCACAGAGCCCAATATGGGGCTCAATCTCACAAACTGTGAGATTGTTACCTGAGCCAAGATCAAGAGTTGGTTGCTCAACTGACTGAGTTACCCAGGCACCCCTAAGGAGGTGGTTCTTCATGTTAGTTAAGAACATCTACTTGTATAAATATCAGTGATCTCTAAATAATTTAAAATCAGGCATTACTATATATATCAGGAAAAATAAAAGGCCAGCAATTTTAAAAACTTAGAAGTATATTTTTCTCTAATAGAAAACACCTTGAGCTATGCAGTCCATGGCTGTTATGGGAGTTTCATTTTCATGAGTGAACTATTTTCTTTCTATTTTCTGCCTCACTCTTACTAACGTTCCTTCCACTTTCTTTTTTTTTTTTCAATGTTTATTTATTTTTTTGGGGGGGACAGAGAGAGACAGAGCATGAACGGGGGAGGGGCAGAGAGAGAGGGAGACACAGAATCGGAAACTGGCTCCAGGCTCTGAGCCATCAGCCCAGAGCCTGACGCGGGGCTCGAACTCACGGACCGCGAGATCGTGACCTGGCTGAAGTCGGACGCTTAACCGACTGCGCCACCCAGGCGCCCCATTCCACTTTCAAGTTCAGCTCATGGCGAAGAATTGTTACTGGAGACTCCAGCCCTCAATTTTGCATGCCAAGGGACAGGAATGAGGGAGGGCTGGACTACAAAATGACCCAAATATCAGCTAAGCCATGTTTTGGAAATCTTTCACAATAGTTTTTTTTTTTATCACTGATCAGAACTTAACCATGTGCTTTCACCTGGATGGGGGACAAAAAAAAAAGTCTTTTAGGTAGACACATTGCAGCTCTACATAAAATTTGCACTCTTAAGGATGAAAAAGCAAAGAATAGTGGGAAACAATCATGTGAACTTGTTTTATTTGCCACCCCTTAGCTTGATCAATGTCTTGATAAAACAAAAGCTATTTAGCTAGAGACAGATACATAGACATATACATATACACATATACATATATATAATGAACAACATAGATATATCTAGTGCAAAGACTTGCTTATTCTACATCATAGCTGCGTCTTGCACTTTGCAAGAATAAGGTGATTTGGGTAATATCAGTAATAAGATACATACTCATTCATCTGTTAATATATGATTTATTTCTTCCTTAACCAAAGTCCTCAGATCTGGGAACCATGAGGTGGAAGACTTGATGACTTCTGTTATCGTCATATCTAATTACTTATATGTAAGTTTCTAACCCATAGTTACTGGAGTCTATTGATTTAACTTAAAAGGAGAAATGATTTTACAAAAGGACACAAAACAAGTTTCCAATAAATGGGAGGTATTACCTCTGTATATCAAACTGTGACAAGGCTTTACAATGGGTTAAGGGAGGTGTATAGATGGAACTAGTACTACCATGGCCAGGGTAAATATTAATAGAAACTACTACAACTATTTACAATACAGGGATAATAAAAATTCTTAGGTGACACAGGAATGAAGATTTGGCTTAACCACATGGTAGGCAGAATAATGGTTCCCCAAAGATGTCAACATCTTAATTCCCAAACTCTGTAATTGTTTTATCTCTAAAAAGTACATTGTAGGTGCTATTAAGGTAAGGAATGCCCAGTTGGTCCTAAGATGATCACAGGTGGCATTTAAGAGGGAGGCAGGGGAATAAGAGATTTTGAAAGTGTCATACACCTGGTTTTAAGGGAACACAAGAGTCCTCTAGAAGACAGAAAAACAGAGCTAGGTTCTTCCCTAAAGCCTACAGAAGAAATGCAGCCCTGCCAGAATCTTGATTTTATTCAGTAAGACATGTTTCAGAACTCTAAAATAATACACGTTTGTGTTGTTTTAAGCCACAAAGTTATAGCAACAATAGGAAATTAAAGTACACTACTTGGTCAAAAATTTTAAAACCGGTGTTGCTTGAGGGGAAAGGACACATGGAATGCTAACACCAGAAAACAAGCTTTTGGAGGTGATGGATTTGTTATGGCATAGATTGTGGTGTTAGTTTCACGGGTGTATATTTATCTCCAAACTCAACAAGTTGTATACATTAAATACATACAGCTTTTTATGTTTCAAAAAAGACCATTCAAAAAGGTGGGGAAAAATTAAAATACTGATTACAACCACATGGGTAGTTGTAGAAATGAATACTGCAACCTCTATTTAGTTTTTATTCTTGGCTGAATCATACATGTATTTATTTTACCTGATTTTGTGTCTGGTTTCCTATTTTTGCTTTTTTTTAAATAAGGGACTTTTGTGGTGGTAAAGTGTGTGTGTGTGTGTGTGTGTGTAGGTGTGTGTAGGTATATGGGATATGGAAGCAGAAAGGTGCCTGAACTAGAGGAGGTTTTTATTTCCCCTGGAGATCTTGGCTTGGAACTGGTTAATGTAGTTAACTAATGAGATTTTGGTGAGGTCTCTGGGAATGTGGATGATTCCAATTTCTGTGGTTTGAAAAATGGTTGCATTAGTCTGATTAAATCAATGGAGCCAAACACCAAAACGGGGCAAGGACATATAATCTTGACCAATCTGAAGCTCCCATTTGGAATTTTTAATTTGGAGTGAATGAGCAAGGATATTTTGGGACTCATTCATGTTAGAAAAGAAAGACAACACTACTAGAGGCAGTATCCAGTCTTTTGTGGCAATAGTATCTTATATATCTAATATTTGTAGATATTATACTACAAATTATATTATACTGTAGATAAGATACTGTATAATAGTATCTTACATATCTAATATTTGTGTTCATGATATTGACTCTATTTTTTGGCACCACACCTTTTGTTTTGGATTTTACACTTATGGCACTATTGTTTCTCCAGTCTTCCCATAGATTCTGTGAATTATCTGGTATTCTTTTAATGTAATCCTTTTTGTCTTTTTTTAAATATTGGGGTTGACTTTTATTTGGAGGGAGATAAGTTTAACTTAAATATCATGACAAATATTAGGTTATATTTTGGCCTGGATCAAGATATTTCCAAAGTTTTACATGGATTGAGCAAACCATGTCATAATATATCTCAGATCACTTTGCTCTAACCCTGTACATTTTGGATGAGTGATATGGCTAAGATCATACTTCCAGGTTCCTGAAAGTGGAAAAAGAAACTCCATAGATAAATGGCACAGGGATAGCTGTCATAGTTTACATAAAAATTGACATTTAGATTTATTTTTGATGCACATTTATACATAGGTACATTTGTGTAGCAAATACTGTTCAGCTCTGGATCTATTGAAAGCAGTCAGTTTCTATAAAAATAAGACTGAGGACTGGATTTTGACTGTGTTAGTTCAACCTGATAACACATTCCTGGAAGTTTTTTAGACAGTTTTGTCTTGTCTAAATATTTTCAAGCTGTAAGGGTAGGAAGATTGAAATTATCTAGCATTTTTTTTCTATGATCATTATGCTCTAAAATACTGTGGCAGTCAATATATCTCTAGGCCAACAGTTCTCAAAGTTTTGATTTCAAGACACTTATAAATTATTGAAGAACACATGAAATTTTGTATGTGTGGTATATATCTATCAGTATTTATCATGTTAGTTAATCTGATAGTCAAAATATAATATGGAAATAAACATTCCATTAGTTTCCAGAGTCATATTATCACATGTCTTGTAACCTCTGGAAATCTCTTCTGCACATGCATTAGAGAAAAAGAAAAGACAAACCATGCCTTAGTATGAAAAGTTTTAATTTCATGAACTCACTTGTTTTAGAGACTCCCAACAGTCTATAGACAACATTTTGAGAAATGTTTTGTAGGCATCTGTAAATACAAGTTCTCATATTTCCAAGATTTTACAATAGCTCAAATATTTTATTTAAGCATTGATACATGTCTAAGTATACTTGTTTCAATTTTGTAATACGTGCTTCTTGTTTAATATTTATACTTATTTTGTAGATAAAGCAATTGAAGCTCAGAGAGGCAAATAATTCATCTGTACTGATAGTTTTGGTGGATTTTAAAGTTAGTCTCCCTAATTCATTCAAACAGAGGTGTTGCTGTTTTTACTATATCATCCTTTAACATTCCAGAAGGAATAGGTGACATCTACAGTTAAGGTTCAATGTATACTGGATTATAGTTTTCAAGGAATTAATATTAATTTGAAAATATTATATGTTAACTTGGAATGTAGATTATTTTTGTTACCAACTCACTGTAGCATCATGGGCATTTTTTTCTATTTGTCTTTGAAAATTGTGATTAATGCCCTAAAATTTCCAATGGCTAATTTTTGAATTTGTATTGTATAGAATGATCTCTCCATGAATAAAATGAAGCGAGCTGTCCAGTTTTTTTTTTCATTTTCTTATTCTATGATGAAATATGAAGTTTACCTTTTTAAAAGGATCATCTTTGGTAAAAAGAAGAGGAAAGCTATTTTGTCCTTTAGTTTTTTTTTTTTTTTTTTTTTTGAGTTAGAGTTACATAATTGCCAAGGGTTTCTGTCAGGAGAGAAAATTTCATTCAATTGTCCATTTAGAGAAAAAATTTCTGTTTTCTCTGAAATTTTGAAGTGGCTATAACTCTCCAAGAAAATGGGAACATTGTTGACACCTGATATTTCCACTGTTAGGGATCAAATCACTAAACATTTGATTTGTCACATCGTATGCTCACAGTATGGGGGGGGCTTCTTGCTAAAAATTTTACTTTAAAAAAATGTCACTTTAATTGCACTTCTCTTTCTCTCTCTCTTTGGCGGGGTAGGGGGGGGCTAGTCCAATGAATAAACTCACTTTGGAAATACCTTGAACTCAATCAGAGCTGAAGTTAGAATTCCACTTCTTTAAAAAAATTTTTTTAATGTTTATTTATTTTTGAGACAGAGGGAGACAAAGCATGAGTGGGGGGTGGGGTGCAGAGCAGGAGACACAGAATCTGAAACAGGCTGCAGTCTCTGAGCTGTCAGCACAGAGCCCAATGCAGGGCTTGAACCCACAAACCATGAGATCACTACCTGAGCTGAAGTCGGATGCTTAACCGACCTAGCCACCCAGGTGCCCCAGAATTCCACTTCTATTGCTTAATGTCTAGGTTATCTGGGTTGCATTATTCTTTGTAAAATATAAGTCAATTCACCAAACTCCTATTGGGGTATTATGTACATTATTATGGCATTATTGTGAGCACTGGAATTAGAGACATGGGCTGGGACAGACAGTCTCTTTGCTATTTTTGTTTTAGTATTGCTATATTGAATTGAAAGAAAGGACACATACAGAAAGCTTTGCACCATAATTGCCTCATATTTTTAATTAACCATCTGTAAAAGTTAATTACATTTTCCTGTAGGGGCTAACACATTTTTCAGTGGTTAAAACATTTGTTTTTAAGCATGTCATTTAAGAAATTGGATATGATTACCACTGAAGTTCACTTTAATTTTACTATCTTATCTTGAAAAATGTGTGAAAATTCAAGATTAAAATGGGTACTTTGTGCATATAACATACCACTATGATTCTATACAGCAGTTTATTAGCAAAGTTTTAAATGTGTAGGAAACATGACTGACTCATTCTAGGTAGACCAATTGGAAATATTTCCCTTTTTGTATTTTGTTTTGTGATAATTGTAAACATACAAGTTTGTCTTTAATTTCTTTATTACTTCTGTGGTATGATGTTTTTTAACTCCTAGGATGACATAGTGGTTTTAGAAAAAATACAATCTGCTTTATTGTTTCGCATGATGCTCATAGAATGATAGTAATGATTCCAATATAGGAAATATAGTAACTCAGAGATCGTAGGTAAAAATTACATATTACACTTACATATCATAAATGCTTATGCCTATCCATCATCTGTTAATCTATATGCCTAGAAAAAAACCCACACACTTACATTTAAATGTTCTGCTATTACTGTGTTTTCGATCTGGGAACCATGTGTGCTTTTTCTTTTTATCAATGTACATCCAATTCTTAGAACTAACACATAGTTCTACATATACATAGTTCAACATATATATTTGTTGAAAAATGGATAGATGGGCTAATGAATGAGTGTAGTTAGAGAAAAAGAGTGTTATAGAGAGTACAGGGAAGAGAGCAATTAATTCTTGCTGGGGAATTCTTTTAGAATAGGTGTTACTTTAACTGGTTCTTAAAGAAGGAATGGAAATGCATACATTAGAAAAAGAAAAATGAGAAATTTTTCTAGGTAGGGGAAACAGAGCAAGCAGACTTAAAGTAGAACACATGTATTTTGGGAGATAGATAGCATAGAGGCTAGTTGGTAAAGACAGAGAAAACATAAGACTGGCAGATATGTTCATAAAATTATGATTGGGACATCTATTTGCTTATTTTTGAATGTTTTCACACAGAATTAGATATTTTTTTTCCATACGTGATGAAAAATTAATCAGCTGAAGACCAACATGATGCTTAGTATTCTTTTTCTTCTCATTAAACTTTTGTTTTAATGGATCTCAAAATTCTGTGATGGATTTTTGGTCAAGTTTTGACTAGAATCAGTACTTTTAAATGGAAACAACTGGACCAAAATTTCATTAATATGTGGAATTTAAGAAATTAAACAGATGAATATAGGGGGAAAAAAAGAAAGGCAAACCGTATGATGGACTTTTATCTATAGAGAGCAAACTGAAGATTGCTGGAGGGGTGGTGGGTGGGGGATGGTTTAAAGGAGTGATGTGTATTAAGGAGGGCATTTGTTGTGAGGTGTTGTATGTAAGCGATGAATTAACAAATTCTACTTCTGAAACTAAATTACAATATATATGTTAACTGGAATTTAAATAACTTGAAACTACAAAAAAAGTACTTATTTTATCTCCTTTACTTCGGAATGTTTTATTGTTATCTTTAACCAGTCTTTTACTATTAAACTTAAATGGTCAAGTAACACAAACAGTTCTGAGACCATTCTTCCACCAGTGATGAAGACTGGTGGGGAGCCTGGGTGGCTTACTCAGTTGAGTGTCTGACTCTTGATTTTGGTTTGGGTAGTGATCCCAAGGTTGTGGAATCAAACCCCTCGTCTGGCTCTGCAGTGAGCAGGGAGCCTGCTTGGGATTCTTTCTCTCTCTGCCCTTCTTCCCTGCTTGCTCTTTCTCAAAAAGAGAAAAAAAACTGATGAGTGACAGATATTGGGGATAGTATTCATTTAACCTTCCGAGCTTTTTGGGAAAACCTGGTGACCTCGCCAGCTCCAGTTGCCTTCTCTTTCAATGCTTTTATGACACCCTCAGAAACCATCTGTCTCATGTCACAAACAGCAAAATACCCCAGAGGAGGATAGAGAAGCTCTCAACACACATAGGCTTGCCAGGAACCATATCAATTATGGCAGTATCAACAGATTTCAAGAAGTTCGGGGGCCATTTTCCAGCTTTTTTCTAGAACAATGATCAATCCAATTTGAGCTGTGCAACAGTTCAGCATAGGTGGGTATCCAGTACTGAGTTGGCCTGGATGGTTCAGGATAATCACCTGAGCTGTAATGCCAGCTCCTTGCATTGGTGGTGGCTCATTTTTGCTGTCACCAGCCACATTGCCATGACAAACATCCTTGACAGTTATGTCCTTGATGTTGAAGCCCACATTGTTCCTGGGAAGAGCCTCCCTCAGAGCTTCATGTGCATTTCAACAGACTTTACTTCAGTTGTAACATTGGAACAAAGATGACCACCATGCTGGGTTTAAGAACAACAGTCTCCACTACTGCCCACAGAGACAGTATCAATACCAACAATTTTGTAGACATCCTGGAGGGGCAGACACAAGGGCTTTTCAGTGGGATGAGTTGGAGGTAGAATGCAATTCAGAGCTTCAAGCAGTGTGGTTCCACTGGTATTACCATCTTTATGGATGGATAAATATACCTTTAACCAAGGTATATTAGCACTTGGCTCCAGCATGTTGTCTCCATTCCAACCAGACATTGACAAAAATGCTGCTGTGTCGTGGTTGTAGCCAAGTTTGTTTCTTTTTTAAAAAAATGTTTATTTATATTAGAGAGAAGAGGAGGGGCAGAGAGAGAGGGAAATAGAGAGTCCCAAGCATACTCCTTGTTGCCAGTGCAGAGTCTGACATGGGACTCGATTCCATGAACCACGATAGCATGACCTGAGCAGAAATCCAGAGTCAGACGCTTAACTGACTGACCCACCAGGCACCCCACCAGTTATTTTAATGTATGGCTTCCTTAATGATTTCCTTGTATCTCTTCTGGCTATAGAATAGCCCAGTAGAAGCCATTTTGTTAACACCAACAATTAGTTGTTTCTGACCCAGTGCATAAGGCAAAAGGGCGTGTTCACAGATCTGACCTGCTTTAGATACGCCAACACGATCAGCAACAATCAGAATAGCAGAGCCAGCCTGAGATGTATCTATAATCATGTTTTTGATAAAGTCTCTGTGTTCTGGGGCATCAGTGATATTTGCTGATCTCAAATTTCCACAGGAAAATAGCAATGGTGATACCACAATCATGTTCAGCTTTCAGTTTATCCAAGACCCAGGCATACCTAAAGGAGCCCTTCCCCATCTCAGCAGCCTCCTTCTCAAATTTTTTGATAGTTTGTTGATTCTACCACATTTGTAGATCACATGACCTGTGGTAATAGAGTTGGAGAATCAGTGTGTCCAATGACGATGATGTTGACACGAGTCTTTTCCCATTTTGGTTTAGGTTTAGTGGTGGTTTTCACAACACCTGAATTCTGGCAGCAAATCTGTTGTGCAAAAGTGAAGTTCAGTATTCTAATAGAGAACCCATAAATGGCTTTAGTTTCTTCACTCAAAGAGTGAAATGATGGGGGGCACCTGGGTGGCTCAGTTGAGCATCCAACTTTGGCTCAGGTCATGATCTCGTGGTCGGCGAGTTCAAGCCCTGTGTGGGGCTCTGTGCTGACAGCTCGGAGCCTGGAACCTGCTTTGGATTCTGTCTCCCTCTCTCTGCCCCTCCCCCACTCATGTGTGTGTGCTGGCTCACTCTTTCTGTCAAAAATAAAACATTAAAAAAAATTTTTTTAAAGTGAAATGATTGGTCTGGCTATGGTCTTCTCAGGTTTTATATAGTACTAATATATCAGTATAATTGGAATCAAAACCGTCTGATCTAAAATGATAAATTCATTCTTTTGCAAAATTTAAATGGCTGCTTGTATCTACTAAATGATTTCCTGTAATATTCCTTACAATTGTTAGCTTATGACCCAAATTAGCTGATTTGTCAGTTATTAATACCTCTATAGATAGTTCAATTTTGCCTCTCCCTTATCGAAGAAGTTTTCCCAGATCTATGGGAAAATTATGAAAAATAATTTTTCTGGCCCATTATTACTAATAGGTTTATTAGGGCATATCTACTTTAAATCCTGATAGAACAAGGTAGATCATAAATGAAAGCATAACATTAGATTCATACTTACATTTTAATACATAGTTTTTGGGTAATATTTATAAATAAATGGTTCTGAAGACCACATGTAATTTGTGTAATGTTAATAGCTTAAAACTGCTTTAATATTTGAAAAAAATTGTATATTCTAATAGTGTTAACTCTTTCTGACTGAATCATTTATATGCTCAATGATAGCTGCATGACTAAGTACAGCACAGTGTGAGGATCAGATTCCACATAATGGGAGACAGAGAGGGAGACACAGAATCTGAAGCAGGTTCCAGGCTCTTAGCTGTCAGCACAGAGCCCGACATGAGGCTTGAACTCCCAAACCACGATATCATGACCTCAGCTGAAGTCAGACTCTTAACCGACTGAGCTGCCCAGGCTCCCTTGTTCTGATTTCTAATCAAGACTGAAGACAGCTTCAAAATTCAACACCTCATTTTACCAAATATCAATGCCAGCATCAGCGCCAGTGTTTTCTTAACCTCATATCAATTCTGCCCTAAAATAAATTAAAGTTCTTGGATACCCGTTACCCACCTTCAGAGTTAACATCATAGTCATGGTACTGTTCTCAAAATTAAGATAAGTGGGGTGATACTATAAACACTGGTAAAATACTATTAACTAAAATACAAAATTTATTTGGATTTTGCTATCTCTCCTTTATTTTTTTTTTATTCCAAGATCTAATCCAGAACCCTACGTTGCAGTTAGTTGTCCTCTCTTCTTACTTGCCTCTGGTTTGTGACAGTTTCTGTCTTTTGTCTTTCATGACATTGACATTTCTGAAGAGCATTTGACACTTTTGAAAGTATTTTATAGAATGTCATTCAGTTTGAGTCTGATGTCTGGCTGATGTTTTCTCATGATTATGTTGAAGTTTTGAATTTTGGTAAAAAAATAGAAGAGATGGGCCCTGCTAATATGAATGGATCACATCAACAGTTGCATGATGTCAGTATGCTTGGTATGCTGATATTAACTTTGATCTTTTGGTTAAGGTGATGTCTACCTAGTTTCTCCAACTGTATAGTTACAATTTTACCTCAGGTAATTAAGCAGTATCAGAGGGAAAATCATTTGAGGTTATACAAAATTCTATTTCTCTTTGTAATTTTATTCACTAATGTTGAGCTACAACAATTATTACTGTGGGGTTCTGGTCTTCCTTCATTACATTTATAAAATTGAAAATTTAATGAAGAGTTTTATTTATACTGCCATGGACCCATCGATATTTGCTTTAATCTCTGGGTTATTATACAAAACTATCAATTCTTGTTTCTCAAATTGTTTTAGATTTGGCCACTGAGAGCTCTTTCATATTGGTTTCTGTGTCCCTTTGACATGTTGTCATCATTGTCCTCTTCTTTTATCAGTTCTTTATCTCTTGGCAATATTAAGATACTCCTGGTTTATGTTTATTTTCTTTATCTTTGCCTTAGAATCAACTACTTCCAAGAGTCCCTGGTCCCTTTTATTGGGGGATTGTGTTTAGAAACTAAGGTCTGTGCACTGGTTCACTAGTTGTACTAGCTGCTACCTCAGTATCACTGCTCTAGGTTCTCTCGTTGGATACAGACAGGAAATGCTTCACACTCCTATATTTCTTTTATATACACACATATTTCTAAAAGGTGTGAAATCATACCAAACTCAAAATAACTAATAACTCCAAATAACTGATAACTCCAAATCTAATCCAGCACTTTGGGATTTATTATATCATTATTTGGTGATTTCTGACTTCTTCCATCAGTGGGAAACCTGTCTTTCATTTTCTAAAGTATATGTATTTATTTGTTATACATGTAATGTACAGTTGACCATGAAAAATACAGGGGTTAGGGGCACTGACATCACTCTTAAGTCTAAAATTTGTGTGTAACTTTTAACCCACTTCCCCCACAGAATTTAACTGCTGGTAGCCTACTTTCGGCCAGCTTACCAATAACAATTGATCGACACATATTTTGTATGTTACACGTATTATATAGTGTGTTCTTACAATAAAGTAAGCTAGAGAAAGGAAGATGTTAAGAAATTCATAAGGTAAATATATTTAGAGTGCTTTACTTTAGTGAAAAAAAAATCTGTGTATAAGTGGACCCACACAGTTCAAACCCATGTTGTTCAAGGGTCAACTGTGTATCTCTATCTCTATATATTCATTGTGTTCAATTATGGCAGAAATGAGGGCAGTAGCTGGTAGCTGTATAACAGATGTCAACAGTAAAAGGGACTAAGTACATTGAGATTCTGTGTTGAACCAGTGGGTTCAATTAAAAGATTGTTTGACTTCTTGACTTTTTCAGCTGTTTCTTAGCTCAGTAATTAAACAACCTAATGCCTTTGAGAGGATTTCAAGGTCCAGTAAAAATGGAAACCTGTATCATCTGTAACCAAATTTTAACATTTAGTATTAGTATACCTCTAATAAAGTTTGTATTTGAAAGCATGCTTTGCCTATTCAGCAGGCAAAATTTAATAATAATGTTGATACTAGTAATAGCAATAAACACCTAAATTTGTATAATACCTCACAACTTCTCAAAGTGCTTTAATATATTAAGTCACTATGTTGGCAGCGAAAAGAGACGGAATAGTTGTGTTACAAAACACCAGGTTCAAACATTGGCCAAATCCTGAGCTTATATTCACCAAGTAAGCACCATTGTGGCACAGGGATTGTCATCTACTCTTTGATCATTTTGTACTTGTATTAGTCAGGATTCTATCAGAGAAGTAGAACTAGAAGAATCTGGACCTCCAAACACAAGCCAGAGTCCACGACTATGAGTGAAAATCCATACGGATTCTTGTTGCCTCTGACCTTGATGGTATGGCTGTCTTGTAGGAACCAGGACCTTCCTCTTGGAGCTGAAT